>NC_089685.1:49036488-59036488 GCF_031753505.1 Anomalospiza imberbis | reverse complement strand
TGACTATCAGTTCCCCTTGACAAATTCCATATCCTCCTTGTCCTCATCTCCTGTCTGTATGCATTTATTTATTTGTGCCTGAAAAGTTTGGTTAGATTTGTGGTGCAGTATGGATGATGTGGAGCACACTGAATCAGGGAATGACAATAAAGAGTCCACATTGAAAACTTCATAAAACAGCTTCCAAAATGACATTTGTACTAATAAAGGCACTCATGTGAGGTATTGGACTAGTTGACATAGCAGTAGCGTTCAGAATGGCACATCTCATAGACTGGCACAAACTTCCCTTACAGAGAAGGCCTAAACTTAATAAAATTATTCTTTGAGATGATGCTACTCCTGTCTCCTGTTAACTACAACCAGACAGTGAAGTATTGATAGGTGTTAATGTGCAATCAACAGACCCCCCCCCTATTTCAGGGGTTTTATCAGCTTCTAAGTGGTTTTAAAAGCAGAGGGTCTCCATTAGGAGTGGCAGGAGACTACAGTTTTCTAAGTCATAGAAGGACAGATCAGACTAAGACAAAGCATCACACAGAGCTCAAAAGAAAAATGGTTAGTCTTTTCTATGGTCTTCAGATAGACCTCATGTATTAGTGGATTTGTTGGTTGAACAGTGAGGTTGCAGATTAAAGCACTCAAGTAGCATTTTAAGCAGGTCACAGTTGTGGATGCTGCCATCCTTGCATTGCTGGCTCCGACTGCCTGGTTTTGAGTCAGTGTTTCTCCTGTTTGAAAAACCGGTCCCTTCAAACTTGAAGAGGCTCAGGTTGAGCACCTGAGTTCTTTAATCCAGAATCTCACATTGCCTTTTAAAATATCTTAGAAAATGTGGCTTCCCAGCCTGGTACTTTTCTCTAGTGGAGGGATTGATTTATTCTGTCTTGCCATAAAGACTCTTATATAGCTGCACTATTTTAGCTTCCTAAAAGGTCTCTATCTACATTGGTCACTTGGGATGAACCTTGGACCTTCGGCAGGCCTCTTAAATTTTCAAGTCACAGAAACTTGCTGAGCTATATTACAAATGGTCTTTTAAAAAGAAGTTTTTTGCTATTAATAGCCACTTTTTCATCTTGGAGACTACAGCCACAATAGGCCAATAAGTCTAGATATTAGCTTAGGATAAAATAATATTGCACATTGCAATTGCTATCACTAAAGAAAGGACAGAACCCTTTCCACCAACAAATCTACAACAAATAGTTCTGTTTTTCTTCAGTTGGCGTGATAATTCAATCTGCAGGTTGATTCAAGGGAGCCAGGTCTATAATAGTATTGTCACCCTATGGTGACAATACTGTTGTCACTATAGTGACAATACTGGCAGTAGTATTGCCACCAAAGCATAATGGTAATTTTGTGGGGAAAAAAATGTTTGTGCCATACTGCAATCTATGAACATATCTCATGTGCAGAGGAGGATGAGACTTGTAATTTCATTAAGGGCAAGGTATTGCCCTTGCAAACAAATTGTTTGGAAAAACATTTGCATATTTAAATATATTTATATATTTAATAGCTAATAGTTGTTTACCTTACATATCCATCAGTACATTACAATGAGTAGAAAGACCTTATATTTGAATCCTGTTTAGCAATATTCCACTAAGGTCCTGGCACATTGTTTGACTGCATGTAAGAATGGAATAATCTGAGCCATTCCTGGACAGGGTTGTTTTTCTGTTAATTACTGCTTGATTGCACTAAAGTAAGGTACTTGATCTAGGAGCTGTGGTGAAATAGACTCTGGATAGATGCAGACAAGTAATGGAAGACTTCCACTGGTGGAAAAATTATCCATGGTAATTTTGTGTGATGCTTGTTGGAAGAATTGTGTTTGCAGCAAGTGAGAGTAGGAATCACAAACAGAATTGTTGAGAGTTGGAACCTGGTTTTAGTGGATCTCACAGAAAAGAAGTTCTAATGGTGTGGTGAGAACTGAGAAGGTGAAAGCTTAATTAGGAATGGAGGACCTAATGAATAAGAGTGAGGAAGGAGCAGTGCTCAGGTGTTACTTGTCATAAACTCCATGCTGAATGGAGTACTTACAAGCTGGCTTTTTTTAGTAATAATCCAGGCAGGAAGACAAGACAAAAGATAAGATCTGCATGCATTGCAAGTAGTGGGATGTAGTAAAAAAGTGGATTCATATGGAAAAGAGAAGGTATTATCTTGAGGAGTCAGGAAGACATGGAGTTGCAATATCACTAAAAGCAGCAGCCTTGCTGGACTGCACACTAATCTTGTATTTGAGCATCATGTATGTGTGAAAAGATTCAGCGCTGTGAAAATGTGCACATTCCAAATTCATTAGGTTTGCATCTTTTGAAGTCACAGGGAGTTTTTCTATGTGAATCCTATTCAGAACATAAAAGGTACCAGTCAAACTTGCAAATTGATGATTAATGTTTGGTAGTCATCAAGTGTTTATGGATTTAACTGAATTGGTGTTTTAAAACTGTAGGAAATCATTAATAATTGTTAAGAGAGAATTTGCTGTTACAAGGAATATGGATAACCTGCCCATTCGAACCTCTCAAGAGCAAATAAAACATTAGATGAGCAATGTATTAAAAAGAAAGAGAAAAGTGATCCTGTAAGTGAGGCATTTTTGGTGGTGGCTGATGGTGGAAGGACTATTTAAGGCTAATTTAAGTCTCTCTAGACCTCCTAGTACTTTCTATTTTTAGTCTAACTCAAGAGCAGAGGCTATACATCATCAACCCTCTAGTAAGACTACTGATGGTTATGTGGTTAAAAGTAATATGAATACTAGAATAACAAAAAGATAACAACTGCAGCTTGATAAGGAGTTCATATTCTGCCTGTGTACTCTAATGAAGAGTTCCATTGTACCCCCCAAAAAACCTGAAGAAGTAACTGTAAGACTGAAGTTCTGGTTAATTATTTTCTATTCATATAAAAGGAAAAGTACATTTCTGGATGCTGAAACAGAAGAAAAGGGAGAAAAGAGACAGAACTGAGAGAGTCAATATTGTTTCAGGATGGCCTGTTGAATGAGATAATGGCTTTGAGATTCCAGACTATGGGAAAAAAAACATTCCTGTTCAATACTATAGATGATTTATGTCTAAAGAAACCAGCAGAATGTTGTTACCAAATGGATGTCAATGCCAGCTATGGGTACAGGAGAAAAAAAGTGAGAAGGTCTTTGCTTCTTCAGATCGCAAAAGGGTAAAACTGATCAGAACTTCAAATAACCAGTAATGCAAGATGTTTGAATTACGATTTCTGAGGATGATTGTTGAGAAAGACCTGTCTTTTAGTACAGTTCTAAAGCATATGGTAGAAGGTCAGTCCTCTTCTCTAGCTGTTTAAAGAGAGAAAGGTTGATAAATAGTGAAATTCTCAGGAAGACAAGGACTGCACATTTGTATTCACTGCTGCAAGCTGACTAGACACTTCATTGCATACAGAAGTGGATTTGATCAGAGCATAACAAGTTACAGCCTGAAATTGTAGCAATGGGAGATTTAGGTAGAGTTTGATGAGGAGAAGTAGCTCTAAACAGAAGAGAGTTCAAAGTGTCCTGATAGATTGTGAACAGGAGTTGTGGAATCTCCACCACAGATTTTTTTAAAACAGAGCAATACAGTGGCGAATTAAACTCAGTGTTGGTAAGTGTAATGTAAGGCACCTTGGAAAAGAGTAGTCTTAATACACTATAGCGGATTCTGAGGTGACCATCACTGCTCTGGAACTGAATCTTGGACTTTGAATAAATATTTCTAACAAAGCTGAATTTGATACTTGGGATAGTTGGTGATGTATATATGTCAATAGCCACAGGCAAAACTTCATAGGCCTGGCTATTATTATGATGGGAGACTTAATTGATTTTTTCCTTTCCTCTACCAGATTGAGAGCTTTCTAAATACACAAGACAGGGCAGAGCTTTTCACATGAGCAGATACTGTTAATACCAAGACAAATGTGCTTTATCAGATCAATAATGCATTTAGGAATGCAAATAGGAAGAAAATATCTGTTCATTAGATCAGGGTATTTCTGACACACTCTCTCTGTGGTAATGAAATGCAAAAAACTCTCACTAGTTTTAATGCAAAACTCAAGCTGTTTAGGAAAGGGCTTATATGATATTTCAGCCTGGGACAACTGGGCCTGAGCTCAATAACTGGAAAGGTCCTTTCTAATCCTGTGTGGTATCTTTGCAAATATATTCCTTATTTGCTTCATGGAGCTCTCTTGGGTTCCACTGAACAGGAAATAAATAATCTCCTTTGCTAGAGAAGGTGTATTATTTGGAGATTATGTTTTGGCTTCTTCGTGATTTTAAAACACCATTTTTAAGGATTAAAGCAGCAGCAGAGCTGATTATTTAGTGGTTATTACTTGATGAGGTAATGACACTTGGCTTATTTCCCAAGCCCTTTTTGATCTACTGATGAAAAACGCTCTATAGGCTAGGTAATATTATTGTTAACAATAGTGGAGTGTTGGGAACTAATTAGTCTCACCAGCCTTTTTAGGCAAAGGTAAAGAAGTGTTGATGGAGAAAAAGGAATGCTGTTAAGCTTTAGGAATGCTTCTTTTGAGTGACAGTCTCACTGTGTAACATGAACTACTCAAAGCTCTTGGGTGCACTTGTGTGAGAAAATGGATTTCTTTCAAAGTGGGTGGTTCAGGGTTTATTTGGAGAGTGTGAGTGTGTGATCAGGTTTTGGTAGCATGGGGAGCTACAGGGGGGAGTGACTTCCCTGAGAAGCTCCCCTTATGTCCAACACAGCCAGTGCCAGCTGGCTCCAGGATGAACCTGGCCAAGGCCGAGCCCATCAGCCACAGTGGTAGCACCTCTGGGATAACAGAATTAAAAATTAAGAAGAGAAAAAAACCCCAAACCGCAATAGAAAGAGCAGCTGGAGAGAGGACAGAGAATGTGTTAAGAGGAGGACAGATAGGGAGCAAAATGAAACCCCCCTAACCCCAGAGAAAATAATTAGCAACCTGCTGTGGTACATATTATTTATAACATATTCTGTATGTAGTTTTTGAGAAAGTTTGATGTTGATGAAATCCAAATTTGAGACTAGATAAGCACTAATGAGTTATTTGTTCACCATGTAGACCTTCACTAACCTTCAAGATGTAATTGAATTAATGGAAATCTTTTAGTAAAGTTTTTTGTGAATATGACAAATTACATCTATTTTATAAAATAAATATGACTGTCAAAAGGTTAAATGAAATAACTTTTTTTGAGAGTTTGAGGGCCCACGGGGAAGTCATCTAGCCTCTTGGCTTTAATACTCTTACAATCTAATGAACTTGAGACTGTCTTCAAAAAACTATAACAAGCAGTTTCTCTGCTATTAACCCTGTGAAATGAAATAGCTTCCTCTTTTTTCTACTTGACATCTTACATAGGTGGAAATTTTCTTGAAACTCTTGGAGGTAGTACCAGCTTAAAAAAGACATCCTGTAGTCTATGTGTTAAAGAGAGAAAGAAAGAAAGAGGTGATGCATCAAGACCAGAAAAGGCAGAGTACTTTGACCGCCGTAACTGTTATCCAGATAAGTACTGGAATACCTCAGTTTCTTTCAAGTTTCTTTTGAAACTTGAATTCTTTTGAATGGGGAGATATTTCCTGGTTTTATACTTGTGTGTAGCTACAGCTGTGTTGTCGGGTGGGTTAATCTTCACTGACTGCCAGGTGCCCACTAAGTCACTCTCACTCTCTCCTCAGCTGAACATGGGAAAGAAAACAAAACCAAAACCCTGTAATGCAAACCCAGTGCAGTGATAGACCTCTTATTTAGTCATGCCTTAGAGGTAGTTGTGCCTAATGTATGTAGTCCCTAATTTCTCTGCTCCTCATTCCTTGCTGAAGGCTTTATTGTGATTCTGTACATATGTTTGGCTTCACAGTAGACTCTGACAAGAACAGTTCATCAGAGAAGGGAGAATTAAGTGCTCGGTTGCTCTTTAGAAGTTGCCCTTTCTTCCACTCTGCTGTTTTCCAAAGAACACGCTGAATGGTCATTCTGATTACTTCAGTTTACTGGACACAGTTGAAAGCAATTTCCCAGTGCCTTGTTTATTGGTAATTCTTACTGATCACAGTGGCTTTTGTTTCTTTCTTACATGGTTGACTGGAATGTTTTCATGTAACACTCTTTTTTTCTGATCAATGATGAGGGTAAAAGCAGCAACAAAAAAGAAATTAATGGGAACTGTTTTCAGTTTTCCTACTTTGACCATTTCTTACTGCATCACAGCTTGTCACTGCTGTGCTCTGTTGCTCATGTGCATGCTCACCTGCACCCCTGTTTTCTCTTTCACATTTGTGCTTGCTTGTTTTCTTATCATTTCAGCCTTGCTCACTCAAAATCCTGTAATTGTTCTCTGCTTGCACTTGTGCTGGTTCACACATCCCTCACACTCTTTTTCCTCAGTGTTTGCACACCTTGAACCCTTTTAAACCTTTTGTGTAGCACTTCTTCTTTGTGCTTCATTTCACTCTCTCTCTGTCACGCATGTTCAATTTTCTCTGTTCCATTACTGGATTCCTGGGGACATATCTGCAGTGCTGCCTAGCAGGAGTAGGGGCTGCTATACTATTTCATCTCTGATAGTATTTATGTTCCTTTTTCAGCACCATTGATGATGTGACCAGAAAATTTTAACCACTGCTAGTTTCTCTCCACATGTACATCATTAATTTTTGTTCTTTCTCTTTAAAAAAAAAAAAAACAAAACATCATTTGCTTTCCTTTTTTAAAAATTATTTTCAGCAGGAAAAAAAAAAAGGTTTATTTTTGAGATGTAAAACCAAGCAACATTGTTCAGCAAAGTTATAATGTGTTCTGTTCAAAGGACCCAAGGAGCCTGGAAATGAAACTAAAAGAAAAGTGTTGCATCCCCCCCAGTTAAAACAGATAAGGTCCAATATAGTTCAGATTTTCCTTTCTAAACAAAGGAGACATTTCAGACTTGAGAATTCATACAAGTCAGATAGGCATATTTCAACCTGTCTAATGCTTTCCTATGCTGCATATATTGTTCTTTAAATAGCTGCTTAGCTATGCTTAACATAAAAAACAAAACCAGAGAAAAAACAAAACTCAACCATTGACTGCATTTTATGTTTTTGTGTTGGGACTCTTTCTTGTCATTAATGATCCCCTTTATGAGTAAACTTCTAACCAATGTAGCTTTCTATTCTTTTTTTCTTACTACTTGGCTATGTGGGGTTGTGCATCTGTTTTATTTGCACAAACTTACATGCTTGTATTTAGGGCTTTCACTGAAGAAAATGTGATGAGAAATCATATGGCCAGCCAAGAGAAACTAGAAAACAAGAGTTTCAGATAGTTAAAAATTTCTTCACAAATCTATACCCTGCTTCTCCCTGCATACTTTTAGTCTTTTTCCTGCTGGAACAGGTTGCCCAGAGAAGTTGTACATGCCCCATATTCAGAAGCATTCAAGATCAGGTTGGATAGGGCTTTGAAGCAACCTGAACCTAGTGATTGATGTCCCAGCCCACTGCAGGGGTATGGGACTAGATGACCTTTAAAGGTCTCTTCTATCTCAAATCATTCTCTGATTCTGTGATTGTGTGTTGAACTATTAGTGGTGTTGTGGAAGGTGTTTGTCCTTAGTTTTAGCTAGTTGCTATATGGTTATAATGTTATTTCACTGCAACTAAGAATAAATAAAAGATAATACATGATTTTCCTTTACCGGGAGAAGTTGTCTCTTTTTCAGTCATTTATGATAAAAGGGAAAAGGGGTGCTAGGAGGGAGATTTTCAGATGTTTTATAGAAATAAAGCACTTTATTGTGACAGAATATCAAAACTCAATGTATATTTACATTGCATTTACAAGTACAGTTGAAGAATTGCTGTCACATATGTAGGTAAGGTGGAATATGGATATTTTGGGAGTCTGTGTGCAGCCTGAGGTGATCCAGCCTCACTGGTGTCAGTGACTGAATTAGTTAATGGAAGCATCTCTGGTGTGTCTGCTTTCAAAGCTGCCATAACCCATCACCAAAGTCACAGAGATAATGGTCAGCCTGATAGAAGCAGAGGCAAGAAGGGGACCTAAGAGTAGAGGAACTGAAAAAGCACTGGAGGAGACCAGAGGCCTTTCCAAGTGATCTGCATGCCTGATCCATCCAGTGATGTCTTGTCTCTCAGCCAGTATCTGCTTGCTTCCTGGGAAGGTTTGTATCTGCCAGTGGTAGGCAAAGAGGGCGATTTCTCTCCTACTTCCCCCTTTCAGAAGTTCGCAAAGCCTTGGGGTAAAATAATAATCAGAACTCCCAAATTATTAATTAGTTGTTATTGGAGTTGTTATTGTTATAATCACTGTTAGTAATTATGGGATATTATTTTAATATCTCTTTGTAGTCAAAGTAGAACTTTCACTGTCTGAAATGCAACTTGATTTAGAAGATATTTAACGAGTTATTATGAGTGGCATATCTAAAGGCATGTCCATTTTTCTACAGTGACAAAAGAATATATTTTTGAATGAAAATAGAGCATTTAAATAAAGCATTAAAGTTTGAAGTGCATTTTACTTAGGGAGCAGAGTTTGAAAGGGGAAGAAATGTTATTCCCTGTCTCTAGTGCTTTCCTTGACTCCTGGGTTGTTTGAATTTACAGTAAATTTGAATTTGCCTGTGTGACAAAAGTCTAGAGCAGAAGTCCATATTACCTGAGGAATGAAGAGCAGTTTGGACTTGCTAAATGGCAAAACTGTGCTTGTGTTATGCCACAGCTGCAAATGGGGAAATACTGTGTGCAGGTAGGAAACCTACATGTGCTTTTCCTTGTTCTGGCCAATACAGGGTGAGATTTTGTGGTAGTCAAGAGAGGGCATGAGCAGGACACAGAGGTTATTCTGTACTACCTCATGTCATTGCTGGTTGAGAAAACCTGGAGGGAGCTCGGGTATTGTCAGTTGTCGGGGAGTTTTTCTTTGTGAATCATTTGTTGTACCTTTTGTTATTAATGTTGTTACTGTTTGTTTTCTTATCTCATTACCTTTTTCAGTAAATTGTTTTTATCACAACCTATGATCTTTGCCTTTTGTGCCTCCAGTTGGAGGTGGGTGGGAGAACTAAATTGGGGAATACCATTCCTAAACCATGACAGCACTGTATATGAAATGGCAGGAGGTAGTGTGCTCCCGGCTTGGTTTGCTTATAGTGGGAATTCCTCTTGCCAGCTGCACACTGGGATGTGAAATGCAGCTGCTTTACTGCAGGGCCTGATGTGGGCTGGCCATCCTTCCCTCTGTACCCTCCCTGATGGTTTTCTTCTGGCTTTTTGAGATGTTGAATCAAAAACAGACATGTAGCAAGACAGCAGGGGGTGGGGAGAGAGGCCTGATATCTCTGTATTTGCAACTAAAGTTTTCACAAGTCACTATCTGTAAAAATGTAGCTTAGTTTGTCTGTACCATCAAATGAGTGTAAAACTTAGGGAAGGGAATGAGTTATCAGCTCTTTGGAGGCAAGGAAGGGAGGACACTAAGATACATTCTAGCAGATAAATCAAAGTGAACCTCTCAATTTTCTTGAAATTTATCAAAAAAGAAAATTCAGTGCTTTTTTTTTTAAATTCCATTCTATTCTTTAATGAGTATTTAAAAATCTTTAACCTTCACGAGTAATTATTCTCTAAGTCTCATCCATTCTTTCCGTTTTGTAGATATTTTTCTTCCTTAAAAAAAAAAAGAAAAGAATGGATTAATTATAAGAAGATGGATATTTAACTAAGCTTCAGGCTTCTTGGTGAGTCCTAGCCTGCAGCTAATAAATGTTATCTCTGGCAATTTAAACGTTTTTTCTTTTAATTAAGTTTTTTTTAAAAGTGGGGATATATTAAAAAATTGCACAACAAGGTGATACATAACTGTCATGAATGAATTACACTCACCCATAGCAAAGCTTCATTATGTGCCTATTTTCAATATCAGAAAAATAAAAGAAAGATTGTATCTGTTGTGGTGTGAACAGAAAATCCTTCTCTTTTCTTAGACTGTAAAATAAGAAAATGTAGTAGTGAAATCACAGAAATAGGCCAAAGAAGAAAAGAATTGGTATAATTTCTCAAAACTTTAAATATTTTAAACACTCTCAGTTTTTAAATATTTAACAGAATTTAATTTGACTGATGGTGTCTCTTGGCTATAAAAAATATCACTTACAGTCTTGTCAATCCCAAATATCTTAATATCCTGCATTCTGAATCACAGAAATCATGACATTGAATTTCTAGTTTTGTTTCTAAAGCGACTCTGCATCTGTTCTCCTAAAAATAAGTCCTCATTAGCTACCATTTAGGTTATGAATTATTAGATCAGAATTTATAACTAGATAACAATTAGGAGTTTTTCTTTGGCATTCTAAGGAATGAAAAACTCTACTTGCTATAGAAAAGAAACTTCAAGTAGCAGTTCACATGTCCGTTCACGTTAATTAAGACTGTAAAATCTAAGCTGTACTTGCATGGCAGGTACATGGGATTTTCATCTAAGTGAATTCTGGGTTTTTTCTTTTATCTGTCCTAAAGTTCTAAGGAAGATTTGTTGAAGAATTATGACATCTCAAGTAGTACTTAGGAGGTGCATCTTATTTTTTTGTTCACTGTTTTTATTACTTTCAGTGTGGGAGTGCCAAGTGCTGTTTCTCTCTAACTCCAAGACACAGGAATCCTTAGTTTTCAGAAGAACAGTCCTGGGTACAGCAGCTTTTAGGAAATTCTGTGATAATCCACAGCAGTTTACACTGCAATATGCAGCTTCTAATGGTCGCGCTGCCACGAGGCAGCTCACTAGGATTCATGGAACTTGGCCACCTCTGCTTGTGGCTAATTTCCTGCGTGCTTGCTTAGGAAAATAGTTGGGAGATGTCTGCTTCCTCTTTGATGGGTTGCCTTCCAGGTAAAATGTGGCAAGAGAGACCTTTGTAGATGAAGAGCAGGGAATATGTTTGTTTAGACCTTGCGTGCAGAGGTGGAATAGGTAGTGTGGGTCCTGATCTTGTCAGCAGCAGCAGCTTCAAAGAACTCTGTCAGTGTGTAGTCCTCAGGACCAGTTCGAAACTTTGATGGAAGTCATAGGTTAATTCAAGGCCATTGAGGACATCCCAGTTGTCTGAACTCGTCTTTGATGGGAAGCTTGTGTAATCCTTAGTAATTTTCAACTACTAAAATGTGTACCTCATTTCTCATTAGAAATTTGTCTTCAAGCTGGTGGTTCTTACTAAATCATTTTTTTAAGATTAAAGAGCTCTTCCATTCCTGCTCTTTTCTTCATGTGGAGGAACTAATATAGTTCAGTTAGCTCACTTCTCAGTTTTCTTCCTGTAAGTGGAACGGATTGATCTCTTTCAATTGTGGAGCATTATCTCTAGTTTTAACTTTTTTGTTGGCTCTCTTCTAAACCCCCTCCCAATTCTCAACACACTTCTAAAAACGCACGTGACAGAAGTCATAGTGGTATGAAATAGCATTGTCATCACTACTACTTAAAGAGGTACTACATATATTTATCACTTCCTGTTCTTTACTCCCCAGCTATACTTCCAAGTACCAAATGACTTACACTCCTGATTCTTGAAATTCTTTTTTTAATGATCTTCTTACCTGTGCTGATTTTAAGTCCCTTCCATAATCAATATTTTCCAAAATACATGATTCTATTTTATAGGTGTAGTCTGCATTGTTTGTTCTCAAAAATATTCCTTTGCAGTTGGACATAATGAACTGCATTTTGTCTGAGTAGGCAGGATTACCCTGTCTTTAGCATAATTTTCACTAATAATTTGGTTTTGTATGTAAAGTTTTGGGTTTTTTATTTTTATTTCCAAAGCATCAGTAAATTTTAAATAGGAACCACCATATTACTGAGTACTTTGGGATCTCAGGAGGTATTCCTGTTTCAGTAAACTTGGTGCTTGCAGTCTGGTTAAGTAGCCAGGTTTTAGTTCTTTGTGCAAAATATCCTGGTATTTTATCTTTTTAACAAGAAAAGATGTTACTAGATCAGACACCTTGCAATGCCTTAATATGTTCATTTATACATCTATGCGTTATATTTAGTTGCCAACTTTAAATCAGATGAAAAGATAAAATCAGTCTTAACAGATGGATAGTAAAAAAAAAAAAGGCTGTCAATCTTTAATTCTATTCCTATCAATTAGTTTTCTATCTTCGGACTTCTGGATGAACTCTTTCATTACTTTAAGTGCACTTAGTGCATTTGGCATCAGTGCAACAGGTCCAAGAGTCATGATCATTTTGTTTCTCCTTTTTGAGTACTGACACAGAATAAATACTCAAGTCAGTAAAACAGCCTGTCCTTTCTGATAGGTATTATGTAGTGTGTTTGGTTATTCCTGGCATGAATTCCTTCCTTTATTTTTGAGCACACTGTCTTCCCCTGCTTATTTAGTATGGACCACTGGATAGAAGATACCCTTGTTTACCTTCCTGCTAACAAAAGTCAAGTCTTAAAGTTGTCTACCATGCAACTAATTATATTATGTAAAATCACAGTGCTTGCTGTGTTCAAAAATTGCAGATTTTCTAAAATTCTCTGAATAAGGGAAGAGGGCACATTCAGTTCATTAAGTCTGCCAAACATGCACTGTTTTCCAAGACCTTGGTGTGTGCTGAGTAGACATTTCTCATCTTTTCTTGTCAGCATATTAGTTCCCTTCTTTTATTTTTTTTTTTTAGTCAAGTATCAAAAGTTTTTCTAGAGGGACTACGCTTCTAGCTTGAGTCATTTGGCTCCAAGACCCCTTTTGAAATTTTTTCTGAAGCACCATATTAAGGCTGTGTTGGAGCATCATGGTCTGAGTTTACACAAAGGGGCACTACAGTCCAAAGAACTGAATGTGTGTATCCTTGCACAATAGCTATAGTGACACCTCAGTGTCACTAAAATGGCTCTTTCATCTATGCACCACAATGAGGCTTCACAAGGGAAAAATAATGAACTTTCCAGTCTCCTCCCTGTCTTTCTAATTCTCTATTTGTCTATTTTGTTAGTGCAGATACCATTGAGAGGTTATGGCCGATTTATAGTTTTCATAGCTCTTAAATAAATCACACAAATTTAAAAAGGGAAACTGAAAAATGTTCAACCTACCTGACACAAACTGTTCTTTCTTCAGTAATATTGGAGTGTATACACCTGACTCCCCTTTAAAAATTGCTGCTACTTACTGCAGCGAAGTCACTGTTTCAATACCTCTAAAAGTAGCTCTTAGTTTTCCTTGGGACTTGGATTTTTTCCCTGGAATTTAACTTGTAAAGCCTCTTGTTCTTCTTGTTCCCCACAGACAGGACCATCTGGACATTTTTATGTGGTATTTGTGGAGTGCCTAATATTTTTGTTTGTTAGTATTATGGGATTAGTCTGGCTTTTAACTAAAGTGAAACAGACATCATCTCATTAACATTTATATTACTTCTTTCTTACTTTGGTCGCAGCCAGTAATATTCAAGTGTAAGTTTTGTGTGATTTTGTAGATTTTGGTGCCATGAGATAAGGCAGCAGATTAATGAAGTTTGGCTTTGGCTGGCTTCACAGTGGAAGTGTGGTAGTACTTCATTAGTTCACTTACCTTAAACATTTGGATGCCTGCACTTCCAAATTCCTCTTTGAAATTTCAGAAATATGGTTCTGCAGGCAGGGGCTATCGCTGAGCTCTGGGATGCACATGTTTTGGCTCTGATTGTGCTCTCAATCCTTCACCTAAATCATTGACATTAAGGAAATTTCTAGTGTGCCAGGTAGAAAGATCCAGTTGGAGTCTTCTGCATGATGTAGGCCACAGGATTTTTTTACCGCCTTTTACAAAAACACATTCTTGATTTTAAAATATGCAGAAACAGAAAATTATTGGTGATTTTTGGTGAGTTATGTCAATCCTTAATTGCTTTTTTTGCTCAAAATTTGGACTGTGTTTCTGTCTTTTATTTTTGAAAATTCAGTTATGAATCTCTGGTTCCTGTACCATTCTCTTAAAATTGGAAATCTTGTTGGAGTGAACTTTACTATTTCCCTAAAGGGTATGAGCAAATTGCCTATTAGCCATACTTCTGTTTATCTGAGTAGATTTCTGTCCTTCAGCAGTTCATTCTGAAATAGGTTTTCCAGCACTTAGGCCATTCTCTAGGTCTTCATATAATTCATCTTACCGAGTTCCTTGTTAAATAAAGATCACCAGTACAGAACAGTATTCCATATTCTCTAGTTATATATATTGTGCAAATACACATAGGGAAATACTAAAGTGTTTTTATAAAGAATTGAGATAGACAAAATGTTTCCATTCTAAATGTCCTTTTTAAGAGGCTTACAGTTGTTCACAGACTGTGACTCTTCAGAATAGAATTTTACATTTTGATGAAAACCCTATGCAAGACTTTTTTAATTATTTGAGAAAATCGCTTATTTTCCAGGAGAAAATAATTTTCCTTGCAAATATTATTCAATTACTGTTTAACGGTAACAAGAAATAATTTAATTCTTTGTCCCCTTTTTTGCCATTTCTGAGTTTAAGAAAGTTACCCATTGAGTTGAGGTATCTAGCACTTTGCTTAGAAGTTTATTACATGATGGGGAGGATTGTGCCTATTTATTACAGGCACAATGATATTAATTTAAATGCTGTAGAGATTTACAAAGGATAGGGGATAAAATAATGTTATCTGTCTTGTTTGGATTTTTTTTTCTGTGAGTGGGTGATTTCTACAAAACTTAACTTTAAAACTTCTTGGGTGTTATGAATAGGACCTTTCACAAGGGCAGGTGTCCATAACATTGAAAAAACCCCTGATTTTGAGAAAACGAGAGGTATGAAGATGAGATGCTGTGCAGGAGTAGCAGTGAGTGACCTGCCACTTTAATTTCAGAGTGTTCTGAGAAGGTAAGCTGTTTGAGCAGGAGATCAATATGAGTATTTTGGTTATATACTGTAAAACAATTACCTAGAATTGAATTTCAGCGCAAGAAGAAGCTTTGGTATATTGCTGTGACTGTTAATTTAAATGCACAGAAGCCAAGAACTTTCGAGTTACAGCAGCTGTGGGAAACAGAAGTTGGTAATGTTTACATACACTTCAGAGCATAAATTTCTTACCATAAACAGAAATGCAAGGCACTACATATGGGCAAGTGGAGAGAGCAATGGATACTGTGAGAACCATGGATGAATTTGAATTTCTGGACTTTAAATATGGAACCCCAAGCCTGTACTCACAGCTTGTTTCCCACTGAATATGTAAGATACAAAATGAGTTACGTCCTGTTCTAAAATACAAGACCCTGATTCTGCATAAACTTAAGTGTTTACATAAATTCAGTCATCTAAGTAACCACACTGCCTGCTGTAACTTCTTCATAGTGGTTCACATGCATGTACACATTTACTGGGCTTAGTTACTGGCATTCTAGAAAAAATACAAACCAAGAAATGAAACTGAACATGTTACACCGAGTGCATTTTCTGAGGCAGGGCACCTAGGTTAAGATACTTGCTGGTTTGTCAGTTTGGCTTCATCTCCTTGAACTCCCCACCTTGAGCAGCAGATATCAAGGATTCTCTTTGACTGGATACTTTTGCTTTTAGGTAGAAGTTAATACTGGCTGAGAATCAACTTAATTCATTTAATGCTGTCTAAGAGTCTCTATGGCCTGTAAATCATGTAGGACTGGTGTCTCTGCTATTAGTGGTTGTTGGCTCTATTCACAGTAGTTGGTAATAAAAGAGAATAGGTTTTGAGATTTTTGCTCTCTCCTTAACCCACTATTCATCCCTTGTTGCTCAGAGAGTGTGTATAGTAAAATAATTTGTGTCCACTTGGATTGATTTATTCTCTGTAAGCATCAGGTCTACACATTGTGGTGTTCATTTCTGAGATGTTTTAGGGTGCTAGTTCTTAAATACACAGACTCTGATTTTCTTCTAATCCATCAAATCAGACTAATCAGTAAGAAATCATTTCTCTTTTTTTAAACAAGTTTCTTTTGAGAACATACCAGTATTTCATTGTGTATTTTGTGACCTTTCTTCTGATGCCTATTTTGATCTGAAACCTAAAAACACACCAGATCAGCAAAAATCGGGGAACTTAGTCTGGCCTCTTTGCCTGTATTTGCTAAACGTGGTAATTTAAGAAATAGCTGTGACAGCATGTTGCCCTTTTTTTTTTAATAATGAATTTTAAAAACATTATATATAAATAAATAATTATATTTGTGACATAATAATTATTATTTTATTATAATTATTTTTGTGATTTAGCAAAGACCAAAAGAGACCATATTAGAAAATGAGAAGTTTTACCATTGGTATCAGTGGGCTTGTTTCAGGAAAATCTTGGTGGGTGGTGAGGTGGAAGGTTTATTTTTAAACCTTTAGGGAACTACTTGTCACTTTTTCTGTACCATTAGCAGGACAAAGTATATTTTTGTTCTCACACATTACCTGAGATCTTACATAACTCCACTATGGCAGTTGTGAGAGCCTGGAGAATATCACCAATTATTTGAAACTCATGATGTGAGTTTCACATCAGTACTAGTGATGTCTAGATGCTTCACCATCGTTTCCTGTTAAGAGAGTTCATTACTATCTGGTTCTCCTGAATGATTGGCAGTGGTTGACACAAGGGCTGCGTATGTGTCTTTGCACTCTGATCTCTGCTGCAAATTACAATTTCATTGATGTCTTCTTGGAGTGGAGAAGCTTTCAAGACTCTTCTCAGCATACTTAACAATACAGTGATCAAAATCCCCCTTCAAAACATGAGCTGAGTTCACATGAGCTGCCTAGGACCCCAAATTGCAGCCCCTAAGTTAAATAGGGAGATGAACAACTCAGAGCATCTTCTGTCTGGGAGCCTGACCGCAGGTCCTATGAGCTTCTAGGAGGAGGAGGATGGCTTAGCTGAAACCAGTGCACTGCCGTTGGCAATCTGAAATAGCCCATGGCTAACACCAGGCATTGGCAATCTGACACAGCCCATGGCTACCAGCAGTCTTTCTAGCACATCACAAGTAGTTAAGTACCAGAAGGGAGGCTGTGTCTACTGGACACAGTCACACAGTTTTTCTCTGCCTTCCCAGTGGCCAAGAGGGAGGGACAAAGCCAGGAGAGAGATGCTCCCTGCCCCCCAGTACAGCCAGGATTCTGGATGAGGTCTCCCACATTTGCCATGCCAGTGGTACTTTGGCCGTATTCTAGCCTTCAGGGATTTGGAAAGAGGAAGCAATGCAGAGGAGCTGTGAAGCTTCCTGGTTTATAGCAGCTCTAACAGATGTACGGCAATGCGCTGCGCTTTGGCAGCAGCCAGCAGCAATGCTCTCACTTGCCAACACAATTGGCAGCAGATGGCTTTGTCCAACTCTGCCATGAAATTCGTTTAAACTAAAAAAGATAGAGTAATGTACTTGGAGCTAATTCATTGCAAGAAAATGAGATTCCTTGTACTCTGATTTTATAAGTTGTGAATTTCACAAGTACTGTTGAGAATCCAGATTATTACATCGTTTCCACAGCCCAGCACCATGGTCATGCAAAAGTGAGAAGTGATTAGTTGTATTCTTCAGTGATGTCAAAGGCATATTTTCTACATTTACCATAGCTCCTAGGGTAATTTTTTAAAGTGGATCAGAGACGAGGAAATTTTAGACCCACAGTTCCTAACGTGTTTTTTGTACAACTGTGTGTCCAAATCTTTATTTTGGCAGCTGACCCCATGATGAAAACAATACCACATTGCAGTAGTACGTGCCATATGTGATAACTTTTTAAACATAATTTTTGCTGCAAAATAGCAAGTGCTTAATATAGTATCTCCTGCAGCTTTTCTTCTATACTGATAACCAGAAGTCTCATATGAGTTTGAACTGCTGGTCTTTGTGGAACTTACTGAGAAAAAACAGTAAAAGAAGGGCAGTATAGAAGATGTCCAGTTTACCTGAGCCTTACAGAATTTTCTATCTCTATAATGTTTGTAGTTTTGTTTATAAAATATGTCCATATAAGTAATAGCAATAAATGCCAGAAAGCCATGCTGTTTTCTGACAAGAGTGATCTTTCTCTCCACCATTCTTGCCCCTGCCTAAAGCTAGGCAGTCTATACCTATTTCTTTCTGATAGTTGCTCTTAAAAAAAAAAAAAAAAAAAGAAACAGACCTTCATGAATTAATATAATTGTTGGGCAGTGTCTTTTTAACTTAGGTGAAAATTTGTCCTTATGCTTTCAAAAGCTTGGAAGAAAAAATCTACAAATTCAACATGTTTTGGAAAATACATAATTTGAAGAAAAAAGCAAATCAGTGATTTTGGGTATCCAGTAGTTTTTGTGCTTGGATTAAATGCTGTTAATATCAAAATTAAATCTATTATTCTGAAAAATGTGAAGAAAGCTAAACCAGCTGAACAATTTGGAATAACTTTATAATTTGTGTTAAATTTTAAGTATTAACTAAAAAGACACAGTCTTGACCATCCTGTTTTGAAAATCTTGAAGACTAGTTATTTTGACTAAGAATGTACTTTTCAGTTGTACCCAGGTGATTTAGGAGCTGGGGAAATAGGCCCACATAACAGGTTCAAAAGTATCTGAGAGATTTAGGAAGATGAGCACAGCCTGTTTGTTCTTGTAACTGATGACTGCCATTCTAAAAATCCCACTCCATCTCCCAAGCTTTATTTATATGTTAAATTGCTGGTGATTAAAAAACGCTATTTATAGAAATCTTAAGGAAGGAAAGTGTAAAATACTGTAGTGGTCCAAGGACTGTATTTTTTCAGAGCACCTCCCCAGCAGACAGTCATTTGTATCTTGTACTGGTGAAGCATTTCCTCTCTGTTTTGATATAATAAGCTGCATCCCCACAATGAAGTGTACTGCTGGTGAACATGAATTTTTTTCCGGTGTAATTGTATGTACTCACAGTGCTTCCACAAGGATAGCAGTTCAGTCAGGGATTAAACGTTTTCATACCCCATTTCATGGCTCAGGAGGTCTCTCTGGAAGCTCAGGCAGACTGCCTGAAAGCCTGAACAATCCCCTGAACAAGGATTTGGTTGTTAGCTTGTTACCAAATAAGAGGACTTTAAAAATAATAATATAAATTTATTACAGATTGTTATTTTGTTTTTAATTTTCCTGAATTCTGCTGGGACAAAAGGTACTCTAAGGACCTCCTATTGTATTTGGAGCTAGTGAAGTGAACAGGGAGCGTTTTCATTTTAATCAGTAGTCTTACTTAGGAAGAAATTAATGAACTAATCTTCCAAAAATCTTTCTGTTAGTATTTTGTATCCACAGTGCACCACCACATAAAGAGGTTTCATTTGTGAGGCTGCTTGTTATTCTTCTCTAAAATATGACTTAACTGCTGCATGGTGGCACAAGAAGTTCTGTTCTGATTCTGAAATTTCTGAGCACAGGCAGCCCCAGAGTCACTGTGATGAATGGAGCAGCCTAAAACTAGGCTACATTTATCAAAACTCACACTTAAGAGCTGACTGAAATGCTTTGGTCTGTTACCTGCACAAAGCAAATGATCATTGTAGGACAGGGCACTAGCCTCTCATTTATTAAAATAGGAAAGTGTGTTCAAATTCCAGTTTTGGCAGGATTTTCATTAACAGTATAATAGATGAAAGGCAGAAGTTAACACCTTCCAAGTCAAATTGTTGCAGTACACGTTGAAATAAAAACTGGATGTGGTCAAACCCTTCAGTAGCAGCCATGGGCCTAAAAAACTTGTTTCAGGTTTGTGGGTTTTCTCCCCCTCCCTCCAGCAGCCCTTGCATTTCCTGAGGCCTGTGTGCTTACAGAGCATTGGCAGGTGCCTGCCCGTCAGAATGGATTTATAATAAGTCTTGGGATAGCATGTTCAAAAGAATATTAAATCTCACGTTCAAAAGCAAAGTTAGTCTGTTATGACTTTATTTTTAAAGCCATTTAAGCAATTTGAATAAGGATAGATTCCTAAAAGTGCACCTACCTGCAATCTGTGCCTCTCAGGCTCCTCAGTGACTGTTAATTTTAATGGAATGTGATTCTAAATCATCTACGTGATCTTCAAGACCTAACTTTTTTACAAAATGGTAGAAAGACATAAAAAAATAATATTCCAGATAATAGGATTTCATAGTAAAGTTCCAGTATGGGGGATTTTAAAAATTAAATAATACTCATGTTCTCCATCACCTAAATGAAAACAATGATTATGAGTGCTTTTCTGTCTCATCATTCTTCCTTCTCCCAGTCTACACTGGAATTAGGAATCAGAAACAAGAAAAAAAAAAAAAGAAAATTAAGAAGTTTTTGATTGCTAGACTTTTCTTGACAGCTGGGGAATAAATTAATTTCAAATAAAGATAAAAATATAGGTTTGGCAGAGCAAGCTGTTCTGGGAAGGAGTTCTCAATCACTGTCTTAATAATTTTGGCCTACTAGATGCGTGGTAGGATTCTCCCTCATCTGAATTATAAAGGGAGTCACCACTGCTTTTACTGACGTTAGTAATTTTCTCTCAAAGTGCTGATGAATATGTCACTGCCTATGGAGAATTGCTCTTCTATAAATATATCCATTGGTTTAGATTTATTTCTCATACCTCTGAGTAAGTCAACATTATATAAGCTTGAGGTATTAGTTTTCTAGGATTTCCTTGTTTCCTGAAACTAGGATAGATGAGTTTAGTAATACAGGTTTCTCTAAAATTGAGAAGTCTGAAGAGTTTATGTGCTCTTTTTCTTTTTTCAGCAAATTAACCAGAAGTCTACCAGATGTTTTTCCTTAGTAAAATTGAAATTAAAGTCAGCATCTGCCAGCATCTGCTATGCTTATTTCAGACCCAATAGGTGTTTTGACATCTTTGTCTTAATGTCTTCATTTCTGGGTTTTCATTATGCTTTTTTTTATTTTTCTGGTTCATGTTCTCTGTTTTAAATTGGATTTGTGCCTCCTTCTCGCTATTTCCATTTTCTAAAGCAAGATATGAAATGTGACCTCAGGTTACTGATTTTCATGTTTCTCGGAGCAGCGCTTCACTGCTCTCTGCATACTCCATTGCGCTAATAGTTTAAGCTCTTTTTCCTGAAGACATATATAAGCCCATCACTGTACTGTGCCCCGGGTTCAAAATTCTCCAAGCACTGAAATTCAGTTGGCAAGATACACTCATTGTGATTTATTGGTAGCTCAACTGGGGGTCAGAAAGGGAACAATTTGCAGAGTGCCCTTTGTGCTACCCTTGTGGCACAGGAGGAAAGTTTTCATACACCACTTGAAAGTGCCATTGCCTTAGCTGTCCTAACCTGCAGTGCTCATGAAGCCATCATGCTACTTCATTTCCAGAGATGTTGCAGCTGAACTGATAGCAATTCCAGATGGATGTTTTTATTTCCCTCGAGAAGCCTTTAATAGACATGAATATACCAGACATGCAATAGTCCCATATGCTCCAGTGTCCTGCTTTGACCCTAGTGAATAAGTTCCTGAGAGATACAGAAGTCTCCAGTTGTGAATTTTTCTCCATTTCTACCTGATCCATTTTTTGTTGTTCCCAGTAGCATAAGTCAGCTTTACTTGTCATGGATCATATTTTCTAAGACTTGCAAGTGGCAGCTCTGCAGCTCTGCTGTGACTATACTCCAAGCCTTCTTTCTCTTTCCTGAGCTGCAGAAATTAGCCGTTAGAATATTTCTGCATGTGGTCCCAGTGTAGCCTTTGAGAGCAGCCTGATCAAGTAAAGTGCCACTGTTTTTGAAAGGAGGTAACTGAAGGCAGAGTCCCTTAGGCTGTGCCCCAGCTCATTTAGGAAGTTCATACTCACTGCATGTGCTTCTACTCTTCCTTCTAAGAAGCTGCTGAAGTCCCTTCCTGCATAAGTTTGTAACCTTTGTGAGGCTGTGCTCAGACCAATATTTAAGTAGTCTGCATTAAAAATAGTCCTTTCTTTATGGTGGTGGGAAAAGAGCTTTCTTAAGCACATGTATCATGGCACTGCAGTTTGTCAGGCCAGTGTCCTGCAAACTGGAGCCATTGTTAGGGCTTCCATCTCTCTTGGTAGTGAGTGCTTTGTGCAGGAGTGCTCTGTGCTTTTATTTGTGCTGTATACACGAGGTAAATGAAGGCAAAAATAGTTCTGGTATTTCATAACTTACACTTGCTTATATTTGAAATTCTTTTATTCATTCCACATTGTACTTTTAGGTATGGCATGGCATAGTATGGTATTGCTATGCTATGGTACGTGGAGGAGCAAGAGATACAAGCATTATTAGGATTTAATTTGTTTCCTTTCTGGCCAGGGATATTACCTGTGGCAGTAGCACCATCTACATCCCTGTTTTCTAAAGCAGTGTATGTTCCTTTTCTTTCAGCCATGCAACTCCAGTTCTGAGCATTCCAGAACAAAACAGTATTTTCCTTACCATCCTTCATCTATGCTTATCTTGAGAGTTTGGTTATATATATATATATCTATATATATATATATATATCTGTTAAAGAGAAAATGAATGAACAGCCTGCAGAGCACTAGCAAATAATCCTGATTAGTTTTATCCATGAACATGATTCTTGTCAGCTGAAGCTATGAGCTATGCAGAAGTGACTGTTGGTAAGTAAAAGAGATTTGTTTTCATTGAGTTTTCTTGCATATTTCTCCTATAAGTAGACTGTCATCAGTAGGTTAAAAATAAATTTTGGCTGCTTCATCTTAAAACCCATAGCCACAGTTCTTGGTCATACCTGTAGCTCAGTCACAACTTTTGATTTGATTCATGGAAGGAAAAGCAAATAGGGAAAGAAAAAATAAATGTAAAATAAGTGTTAACAGTACCTCTGTGGTGTCTACTTCACAGGTTTTATGGTACAATGTATTTGCTGTAATTGGTTTTTTGCTGTGGAGAGTACAAACCAGCCAGGATTAAGAGAGGAAACAAGCATTCCTGAGTTGACAAAGCAGCCTGAAAAGCCATTCCACAACAGATAGAGGAGCATTTTGAGCTGTAACTGTTTCAGAGTGTTTTTGGTGACTGCTACTAATAGGCTCTCCAGAAGAAAAAAAATTACTCCCACCTTCTACAGCCACTCTGTCACTGGGAATTGTGCCCACTTGAGAAAGTACTGAATTTTGCACAATGTCTTAAAATATTTGAAAGTGAAGGCTCAAGCTGTTCAGTTTTAGGTTGCATTTATAGATGAATTTCTATCTAATTTAGAGAGTCCTCACCCATATTAGATGCTTTATATCTTGAATATTTCTGTCACTTCATCCCCTACTTAATTACTTTCATTCTTCCCTAATTGAGTTTAGGGTAATAACTTTGATAACTCAGACACCATCTGGCATGGGAATACAGATTTCACAAGAAGAAAGCAGCAAAATTGCACTTGAAGTTCAGCAATATTTTTTCCCTTTCTCTTTTTAAGAGAAATAATCAAAACCAGGCATGAAAATATTGTCATTTCACAGTTTTCAAAGAATCTTGAGCCATACCAAATCTAGTGATGTATAACTACAGAGTGTACCTTAGAATTCATCACAGATGCTCATTCTGTTAAATACAAAAAATAATAACATGGTTGTGGCTATGTGACTGAGGCTTAAAATTAAGCTTATTTGCACATCGCTTGTGTGCAGCTGATAAAAGCCAGTTGGTTAGATTAGATATACCTGGGCTGCTCAGTTTGGAAGTTGTGAATTCAGTACACAGGCATTTTACACTGCTTAATCCACAGAGCAGGATCAGCATCAGTCTATTATGATGGATTACAGTTTGCACAGCCACACCGAGGATGGAGATAGAATTTGCAGAAATTTAAAAATGGAAAAAGGAATTGGGGGAATGCTGGCCTCTGAAATCAAGGAATAAGGATCATCAGGACCTGATTATGAACCAGATGCAAAAGGCTTGAACAAGAGAAGCAGAAAAAAGTGGTGGTGCTGAATCAAAAAGGGAAAAGGCACAGCTGTGAAATTAAATACATGGTAATTGCTATCTAATAGATTTGGAGGTTTATATGCTTGGCAGAGTTAAACTTCAGCTTTTAAGCACTATAGTGGGACAGAGTAGAAATGATGGCATTTTACCTTTATTTGAGCATTCTTTCCTGCAATCTGGACTCCTTTTGAATGCTCAGTTTGGAGAAGGAGAGAACCCCATTATGTGTACTGGGGAGAGATCAGTGAAAATAATATTTTTCAGTACAAAACTTTGCCTGCAGAGCCCTCTCAAGGATAGTTCCAACAAAAATTAACAAACCCTCAGTAATTCAAATTGAAGATCAATACTTGTTAATTTTATGTATTATTTTATCAGGTATAATTCTGTAATTTTATGTATTATTTTATCAGGTATAATTCTGTATTATATTATCAGGTATAATTCTGTAATCTTGGAAGTTCTACTGAAGATTACTAAAGGGTATTTAGGCTCCTTTAGATGCCTGACACTTCTGAGGATTCTCTTAATTCTTCTTAGGTTGAATTGATGAATGCCCCATAGCTGTCACAAACTTGTCACAGGTGCTGGCCCTTCCATTTACCCATCCTACCTGACGTATCTGCTGTCATGGTAGAGCATAAGGCCTTTGAACAATCCTGAGAAAAATCTTGCATTGTTACTTCAAAGTGTTCAAGGGGCATAATTTACTATATCTAAAATGATAAGTTTTTAAAAGCTTTGTCTTCTGATTTTTTTCATCATGATAGGTGATGTTTTTTCAGCTTCTGCTACAGGGATGAAAGCAAGGTCTTAATGCAAAAGAAGCAAGCAAATAGCCCTGATATTTTCTCACGTAGCTCCAAAATTTGACTTCCCAATAAATCTAAAATATTGCAAGATTTTAAATACAGTTTTAATACAGCTTTCCCTGTTGATTGGATGCAGTCCAATTCAAGAAAAGAAAGAAGAGCATTGTCTGATGGAATTCACAATAAATATTTGTGCTCATCAAATAAGAAACCAAATAATTTCTGTAGAAGGTGCTAATAAAAGGTGCTAGTGTGAATTTTAAATATGTGCCTGTTGAAGTTACATTTTCTCAAGAGAGGAAAGACTGTCTCTCAAAACACAAGAAATCTCATTCTAATGTCTTGTCTGTTGGAATTTTACCATAAGGGACAGGCTATATATTATATAATGTTAGATATACAGGATCCTCTTCAGAGGAAAGCATAAAGTCAGGACTGGTATAACTCAATATCTGTACTATTTTAATGATAGTTAAGACCAGAAAAAGGCACGATTTAGAAAGTAAACTTGGTAGTAATAGGACTATAAAGTGTTCTTAGTCTGTTGCCTGCCTTTGTTTTTTTTTTTTTGGTTGATGGTCATAATTTAGAAGGGAGAAGTCCATGATTCCTTATTTTCCTAAGGGTATGTATTGGAGCAGCCTGTTCTTAGAGAGAAAATAAAGGTGATGGAAGCAATGATCTTTAGCATTCAGTCCTCAACTTTATCCTATGTCAGTTCTTAACAGCTGATTTCCATGTCTAGATTAGCCCAAATTAATGTGGAATATATAATTAAAAATGCTTAGATCCTTCCCTTTTCCTGAAACGAGATGGGAGCAGGTGAGAAAGGTAGCCACCTTTTTCTCTCTTCTATTTTCCAGGCATGTTGTTTCTTCTTTTGCTTGACCTTTAAAGGACTTTTACAGTTGCAGCATTTTTGTTATGTAACTGATCTATTGGTTTTTTCCATATTTGATTTTTCTTTAGGCATAAGGTGTGTTAATTTGGGTTTTTTCAATATGCAACAATTTTGGTCAAGTCTCTGCTCTTCCGCAAAGATGTTAAGATAAAAGATATTTCAAATGGTAGAAGTGAATAAACCTATAATTACACTAACAAAGGAAGATAGAGAGATACACTTAGTGAAAATCTGTCAACAGAATAAAGAACAATTGTAGGACTGTAATTGACGTCTAGACACAACACAATACTGTATTTTTTGTAAATGTCTCCACCTTCATCTTCCCTTTACTCCAACACAGAAACTTGTCATAGACATCAATTAGCTAATATATATCAGTGTAGAAGGGTTGATGGCCATTGGCCCTGCATCCAGTCTGCCTCACAAAAGCATCCTTAAAAATCCTACATTGTCTCTACTTACTAAAGAGGTCTCATACACCATGTTCTACTTTTGGGGGGAATTCCTGGAGGTAATGAAAACTTGGGAAACTAGAGATCTATTTGAGAAAAAAAAAAAAGGAAATATTTACTTAAAAACATGCAAATCCTATCAATATTGAGCACTACTGTTCTAACTGAGTAAGGTAACTTTATTTTATAATAGTAAATAAGTATGTCAATGGGGCTTAACCTCAGTGTTGCCATACACAAGAGTAGGCGTATTCTTTAGAAATCTTGTTTAGGATCCTAAGCATGCATTAAGATGTTTCTGTGCACCACAGCAGAAATGTGAATTAGTTTAAAAAATACCCCTCATCTGTTACAAGACAAACCCTTAGTAAGCAGAACAGCCAAGTCTTGCTCCCAGTTCGCTGTTTGTAACCTTAATAAACTTTTGGCTGCTTGAAAATGAAAAATCTCCTTTGCTTGCTTCACAGGAAGCTCAGCAGGTTTGTGATGGGGCACAGGGGACATAGCCCACATTCTGACCTAAAACAGTACAGCACTGGGTGTATTTGTGGTGCAAGATAAAAATGAGTAGCACCACCGTGCTGCATGCATGCACATATCATGCAGTGTTAGACCTGTGCTTGTTTTCATCAGTCACCAAGTTTTGCCTTTTGCTTACTTGAAACATGATTATGTTTCTGATACAGTGTCTTCACTTTTGTAACAAAACAACAGTGTAATAAAAAAGAGTATTTTCCTCCTGTATTATAGGAAACTTAGGTCACTGATAGAAATTTAATCTCTGTCTACCTGATACAGCAATCAGATATATCTGATAAAAAAATCAGTTCTTAGAAACTTAGTATATCTTTGTAGAAAGAGCATTTCCAATATGTTAAAGCTAAATACTTTTAAAAAGGTAAATGTTGTGTAAGTTAGTGTAAAAAAGAGGTTCCATATTACATGTCAATAGAGTCTGATCACCAGAAATTTGTTGTAGCCTTGGATAGATACTTGGTCACACTGAAGCTAATTCTGAAAGCACTGTAGACTTCCATGAACAACTCATTGCTATTTAATACAACTTTAACTTTTGCAAATAATCTAACTAGCTGCCCTTAGCTAATTTATGTACTGTTGTTGTGGGGGTATTTCTTCTACCATGACTGATTTTTGCATCTACTCTTTTAACGCAATGTGTGTTTCATTTTTGATGTCATAGCCATGACATGTAACCTATCATCTGTATCACTGCTGAGATATTTCTTTCCTCTGCAAAGTGTGGTAGCAATTTTGCTTTACATAGTACATGATGATCTGGTATGACATTTTTCTTCATGAGGAGGACAGGAAACTAACTCCTGAGTTATTTTATCTCTTTTCATTAGTGAAGATAAATGTCATAACACTGATCAGCCTTCATGTGTCCTGAACATGCAGTTATTTGCATTTTCCCTTCATTTTTCTTTGGGACTGAAGTGGCTGAATTGACAGTTGCAGTAAATGAAGTGCTGAGAATGTGTGGGGAGAAAAGACTCAATACTGAAAGATATTAATAACATTTGCAGTGTTATGTCATCAGACAAATAACACTGATGTTTGCTTGTGTAATCTTTAGATACATTTATAAAGAAGAGCAATCACTGATCTGAATTTTTTTTTCTTTGCTACTTGATTTTATGTATGTGTGGTAATATCTGTTGTTGTTGGCTTGAGCTCTATAAGATTTAAAGGTTTTTACAGATCCTAGTACTATTAAGGAAGAAATGCTGTGGTGCAAAATTTGTTTTTTTTTTTTTTTTTACTTCTTTATCCTTGAACAATCCTTGATGCTCAGTGTTCAGACAGTCTCCTTTTTCAGCAGCCTCAATCAAAATACCTGCACATGGTTCTCCGATGGCATCTCTGTGCCAAGAGAGATTAAGGGATATAACAAGCTTTTGACCAGGTTTCAGCATCACCAACCAGCCTGAACTAATACTGCAGCATTTCTGTTTATGTGCTGAAAGTCTGTTATTGAGATAGTGTGTAACACTGCTACCAGGTGACTTCCAGCAAAGCACACAAATTTTACTATTAACTAAGTTTTAAACCATTACTTAAAAAAGAGTGGCTTTCCAAGAGGCTGACAACCTGCATTGCCTTAGATCTGCCTTTTTCAGCCCATCTCCCATGTTTACCTAAAGACAAACTTCTGGTTTACTTTTGCTTTATATTTTTTTATTGTCAAATAAATAGATTTTTTGCTTTACTATTCGTTGTTGTCTGATAAAGAAACCATTCAGGTCTATTAATAGTAACCCTACAATAGACTCAAACCAAAGTGATAGGGTAGCTACATGGAGGCACAGGTAGCTGTGTTATAGATTCCAGAAAAGTCTTCCCAATTCCTTTTCACGTTTCCTTATCCCTAAAGAATGTGCCTCTGAACTCCATGGGTATTAAGCAATTCTGGGCATGCGTTATCAGTCATGGAATTATGAAAACGTGGAGAACTGAAGAGATAAATGTAATCTAGGCATGGTGTATGTTTATCTGTATTCTTGACACTGCAGGTAATCAGGGGGGCATGGCTATTACTGATGACTGAGTATCACATTCAGGAAATGAAATTCTGACCTGGAGGAAGTAATATGAGAAGAAGCTTAACAGAGAATCACATATTGATGCTGAATTTTCCACTGCATCTGGAGGTCAGTGGGAGCTAATGGACCAAATCTGGAGTTACTGTGTGTCTTTAAAAGTGACCAGGCTACCTTGTCACAGACCAGTTGTTGCATGTTTTTAGGTTGTAAGGAAGTTAAGGTAAATGTTTGGAGGAATGTGCAAAACTGTCTTTTGTATTATTCTTATTCTGGTTGAAATGAATTCTTCCCTCTTGTGCAGGGTTAGGAATGTTTTCCACTGTAGCTTGTAGATGCCAGTGTGTGCAAGTGCATTTTTTCTGAATGGTTGGCCTGATGAGGGTGAGGAAGGATATGCAAAGCAGACTCTTTTGCCCAGGTTCCCCAAATCCATGAGCTGTACAATCAGGAAATGCATTATAGCATCCATTGTTGCTTCAGCAGAGAAAGCCTGCTTTACATATGCAAATTCTGCTCAGAAGTTTAACTTAATAATTATCAGCTGGAGCCTCTATTGATGAGCAGCTGAGGCTAATCACCAGCAACAGAATTGGAATTAACTACTACTAGGTTTGCATTGAGCATGCTTGTCTCTAGCTTGTGGTTACTGTGGCAATTGTAGAAACATATATTTTTTTTTTTCTAAGCTTGTATGTACTTATTTCTTGTACTTTCTATCCTTTTCAAAAACACTGTAAAATGGTGTATTTTAGGCTTTTCCCCTTCCTTTCCCCTTCCATATTTTATTACTGAATAGGAGCCAACATAGAGTAGCTCCAGTCTTTTACATTCCATGCCATGAATGATAGTCACGGTACTGTATGCAGCTGCAGTGACACTTTTGGGCACATGCTTTACCTCAGAGAGCTGTAATGGCTGCCTGCTGCTGATTACACATTCTGCTATACCAGGGCCAGTAGTCACCTTAACACAAAGCTCACACCTGAACAGAGAAGAATATCTGGGTGAAAGATATCCAAGTGGTTAATGAAAAAAGAGATGCTGCTTCTCCATAGGAAATTTTCAGATTAACAAATCCCATTGTTTTCCCTCCCACTCCTGCTGTACACCAGGGAAATTCAGCTGGCTACAAATACTTACCCTGCAGATATCATTCATATGCCTTTTCCTAAGTGTGCTTTATTATTCACATCACACTCCTACAGGCCCTCCACAGCTTCCCTTCTAATTATTCCCTGCTTGCCCATTCCTATGAATAACCAGTGGCATTCACCCACATTCTGCCATTTAAGGCGTTTAGTAGTCCATCCTACTATGAATTGGATTTCTCATTTTCCAGGAGCTGCCACAATTTATTTAAATTCATCCAGATTGAAACGCTAAAGATTTATAATTGAGTTGCAGAAGGTTTCAGCTTCAGGGCACAGGCATCCACCAGGCAGTGGTTGTCGTGGAGGTGGTAGAGAGGAATGCTTCAGGGCAGAGGCAATTGGGCTGGCTGAGACCAGCTTAAGCTGAGTTGGATGTGTTGCACTGCAGGAGGTGAGAAGCTCTGTGTGACCCTCTGGGTCAGCTTAAGCTGTGGGAACGGTAACCTCTAACCGAACGGGGATTTATGTCTGTAACTGACCTAAAAGAGCTCATTTATTTGTACCCCACGTGTATACTGCTAATTGTGATGAGGTTGTTTATGACAAAAAGTCCCTGCTAAGGGATAACCAGGCATTGCTTCTGTGGAGAAGTGTGTTTGCCAAAACCTCTATGGGCAACACTTCAGGGCCTGGTAGCATGGTCAGAAGACAGAAGGGGCATTGACCCTCTCCTCCTGTCACGGGGTGCTCTGCAGTGTGCTTGTTGAGTGTTGTTGTAGGGGGTTTCCTTGTAATACACCTTCAGTGTCTACACATGTGAGTCTTTCTGGCTGTCACGTTGGAAGTCTTGACCTGCCTGCAAAGCTTTTGAGCAGAAAGAGAATACCCCTCTACCTTTGGGGAGATGGAGCTTCCTTTTCTGCTCTCTCTCCCCCGCTTCCCAACTGCTAAAGAAGTGGTTTGCCAAAGAAATCAACATCTTTACAGGAATGGGACTTGGAGAAAATAACAATTTGTCAAGTGCACAGATGGCTTATTTAGAATCTAATAGGTATTAAGACATTATTTTCCCCAGGCTTTACTCCTGATATTGATAATGTCTTATCTTTGCCAAGTTCCCCTCTTGATAACATGTTATCTTTGTCAAGCCAAGTCCCTGATAAAATCTTATTTTCCCTCAGTGCTCGCTCTGATAAGATATTATTTTCTTGCATCTCTGGTGCCAGTGGAAAGGAGGGAAATGTTATTTTTAGTCCTTTTCTTGAAGAGGCATATATATTGCCACGGCAATGCAAAACAGGGAAAGAAAGAATGAGAAAAACAAACGAACAAGTTACTTTGTTCTAGACAAGGAAATGAGCAAATGTTTTGAGACTTATGGGCCCTTGTTTTGAATATGCTAATAAGCCAACATTCATAACTAGCTAATGAGCCAATATTTCTTTTGAAAAAACAAATTACTTTAAAAAAGTCACATCTGTTTCCAAGAAGGATGTTTATGTTTGGATTTTCTTTCCCTATTTCTTCCTGCATTCTGTTGCTTCATGCTTTTTCTTTACCTGGTGTCTTTTACTGTTTACCATCCCTATTAGAGAATCCCTATTAGAATTGCATTTGCTCAGCCAGCACATAAATAGCTCTCTGCACGATGCCATCATTGATGGTGCAACTGCAAACCCTTTCTGAAACACAACCCCTTCCCCATTTTGCCTGCAGAGCAAATGCAGCAATGCAGAGAAAGTTGTTCTTGAACTACTCCATTTAGTTAATTTAAGAGACTGGAAGTTGTGTCATGAACAAGGCAGGGGACAACTTTCTAATTTATTAAATCAAATTTGCCCTGAGGAGTTGTTTCTATCTCTACCACCGAGTTCATTACATGGTGTTCATAAAACAATGCTATTGCAAGTGGCTGCTAAGTACATTTCCCCCCATTTCCTGGATTTCCAACTTGCAGACTCCTGCATGACAGAAATGTTAAGCTCATACCTGTTGCATATGTAGCTGTTCTCTGAAAAACTGGAGTGCAGAAAAGGTGATTATAATGTTGAAAAACTGTATCAGACCGATCTCAGCTGTGCATCCGAAAATGGTATTTTCTGTGAGTGTTAAGGACTCCACAACTTCTTGCTTGACTGTAAAAGCAGGACTGATAGTACCTACCACCTTTCCTTTAAATAACTTTTTAAAAAGATGTCACTGATCCCTGTGCTGTGCTGAGATGCATAGTAATGAATATCATAGGCCAGTGAGGGAATAAATAAGTCTTTTTTTCATAGCAGTATAGGTATGTGTGGTCACAAAGAGAATGATGAGCTGAAACAACCTGCTAAATAGCTGTGATCACCATCCATCCTATGCACACAGTGATGCTGATATTCTTTGGAAATAAAGTGGTGATCATGCAGGTAATGATCCTGTCAGCAGACACAAGGGAATGACAGTAAAGATTGAACAGGAGACCATGATTCTCACATTTCCAAACTTTTAAGTGTTTGACTTCAGTGGATGCTTGACCCTGGCTGAACAACAAGTGCCCACCAAAGCTGCTCTATCATTTTCCCTCTTCAGCTGCACAGGGGAGAGAAAATATAATGAGGAGCTCATGGGTCAAGACAAGAACAGAAAGAGGTCAGTCACCAATTACTGTCACAGGCAAAACAGACTCAACTCAGGAAAATTAATTTTATTTATTACCGGTCAAATGACAGTAGGGTAATGAGAAATAAAACTCAATCTAAAAAACCCACTTTATTTTCCACCTTCTTCCCAAATTAAATTTATTCCTGATTTTCTCTTCCTTCTTCTTGTAACGGTACAGGAAAACAGGGAACGGGGGTTGTGGTCAGTTCATTAAATGTGGTCTCCTTGCTCCTCACACTCTTCCCCTGCTTCAGTGTGTGGAGTCCCTCCCATGGGAGATGGTCCTCCACAAAGTTTTTCCAAGAGGGTCCTTCCCATGGGCTGCAGTTGTTAATGAATTATTGCAGCATGGGTCCCTTCCATGGGGTGCAGTCCTTCACCAACACACTGCTCCAGAGTGACACCCTGTCATAAATCCCACCAGCAAGCCTGCTCCAGGGTGGGCTTCCCCACAGGGTTACAGCTTCCCTTGGGCATCCACTTGCTCAGCATATGGGCATCCACATGGACCTGTGGACCTCCATGGACTGCAGTGGCACATCTGCCTCACAACGGTCTTCCCACAGCTGCAGGGAAATCTTAGCTCTGGTACCTAGAGCACCTCCCTTCTGCACTCACCTTGGTACCTGCAAAGTTGTTCTCTCTTGTATTCTCACTCCTCTCCTCTCTGGCTACAATTGATTCTGTGTAGTAACTTCTTACCCCTTCTTTGTGGTCGCCCCATAGCTGACCAGTGTTTGTGATAGGCTCAGCCTTGGCCAGCAGCAGGTCCATCTTGGAGCCATCTGGCATTGGCTCTCTAGGACATGGTGAAAGCTTCCAGGAGCCTCACACAGAGGCCACCCCTGGAGCCCCTGTGCTGTCAAAACCTGGCCAAGCAAACTCAATGCACTTTGCAAGTCTGGTGTTCTGTGGGTGAAGGGTTTTTTTTGTATGATATATTTAATTTCTGAATCCACTGCTTGTAGAGGGCTATTTTGTTCAAGGAAAGGACATTGAGAAAATAATTTCCCTGTATATGAACATCAGGCAATAATGTGAGTCTTTAAGTAAGGCTGACCTTCAGTGGAATTAAATGGTTCAGGTTTGGGTTCAATAAACCATGTTAATGTGTTCTTAAGTACCCTTAACAGCAGTGGAATTGAACACAAATTCAGTATTTAAAGAACTTGCTGAAGTTCTTAAGTGTGATTAGTATTGACTAAGTCCAAGCCTGGTTGTTGATTGGCATCTCCAGTGCAAACAGTCTCTCCTAACTAAATAACATGTAATTTAACATAGATGTTGTCCATGCCGAATCCTGAGAAGCACTTAATAGTGATGGGAGAAGTTCTTCTGTCTGAGCTGAGGAAACTTGTTTGGACTGTATGAAAAGGCTTGGATGTTATTCTTGTGCTGTCTCTGTCAAGTGGACATCAGCCTTCAGTGCACTTACTGTGACATCTTTCAGCATTACAAGTTCCTACCTCTGACACGTGAAAAGCATCAGCTTGTAATTGTTTCATACTGTGTTAGGATGAAGACGTTCTGTGCTCATAGACCTGAGTTAAATTGCTTGGTCTATGTTTCACTGATGAAATGGTTATTTGGGCAAGGTTTTCTGCTTCCAGCTGAGATCACACTGCAGTGTTTCACAAAAAGTTGTTGGAGAAAAAAAAATTGGTAAGTATGAGAATAGGCACTTTGTGGTGCCTTAGCACCTACTCATGGAGACACATATCTAAAGTACCAAAATGTCAGCAGAAAGGACTTCATTCAATAGCTGCCCAGATAGCCAGGACCTAGCAGAGCAGCCAGCTGAGCAGAAGTGCTGGAGTACTAAGGTGTTGGGCGAGTAATGCTGAGCTAGAACTCCAGAACAGAAGGGATAGTTTATCTGCTTACACCAGGCTTTTGTGTCTCTGTAGTTCTGACTGCAGTCTTATTTTTCTTTTCCCTTAAGGTCCGTGGAGTTCTCCACAATGGTCTTGATGTGGGAAAAAATAATTGTGCAATGAACTTGAAATGATTTTGAGGCTGTATCAGGGGGAGAGTAATGAGCATGGTTGCCTGCTATCCCATTTCTTTCTGCAAAATACTGGCTTTTGGTTAAAATTTTTAATGCTGCTAATCTTCAGAGTGGGCACAGATAATGTGAAATGGAGGGGTATCTTGTATCTGTAGTCAGACTGAAACACTGTCTCTGGGCAGCATAACTTCCTCTTACCTAAGAAGCAGCCTAGAGTTCACTGGTTCACTGCCATTAGTTAGTTCATTTTAGAGGCATTGCATGCTATTAGGCAGGGGATGAGTAAGAGCTGAAACATATATAAACCTCTAGGCCATGTAAAGATGCCAAAACACAAGTAGTTTGTGCTTTCTAGCAAACTAAATGTTAAAAGTTTTTAAAAACCCTCCCAAAACATGCTTCATAATTTTATGGACCTTAGTTCCTAACGCAATTTGTAAGCATTTTAGTTCAGATCAGGGTTGTCTGAAAAGCTTGCAATCCCTGCTTCTGCACTTTTTTTCTCTGAATCAGAGAAAATTTTGCTTTCCTACACTCTGCTTCTTTCTCCCTTACCCAGTTAACCCTTGGATAAATGTTCTTTTTCTCTATGGCTCTTTCCCTGGTAACTTTCCAATGACACTGGGTCCTTTTCAGTGTCACCTCTCCCAAGTCTGGTAACTACAAAACAGGGAACTTGGCTTTAATGCCTATTCTTTAAGTTCTGTATGTAAGAAAGAAAGTGCCACTGGTTCAGTCCTTTTCCGTTCAAATGAATTATGCTGGATTGCTTTCCAATTACTATATTTTGTCCAGTGTCCTAAGCATGCTGCTTAATAAGTATTAATGAAATCTGTTACCTTAAATCCAGATGATTTCATATATGCAGAAACATTCAGTAATCCATAGAATTCATAACTTACGTATTGTCAAGTTTTCTGAATTGTTGGACCTAGTGTGATGATAAGTCATTGATTGCTGTCATCCATGAAATAATTATTCAGCGTTGTGTTTGGGTTTTGTTTTGTGGACAGTGGAATTTTGCAGGTCTTAGGTACAGTTGCATTAGCACAAGTCTGAAGTAAAAGTCTTGACACAGGAAAAAATATTAAATCTGAAACTGCCAAAGTTCAAAAATAGAGCAATAACCCCAAAAGAAGAATAAAAAAAATAGCTTTATTATTATTTATTACACCATTCAAAAGTGCACTACTTGCTTCAGAGCACAGTAATGTTCCTTGTAGTGCTCCCTGGGACATCTTCAGTCCCAGAGTCACACAGGCCATGTTATGTGTTACGTTATTTTATTTTGATTTAGATTAGGTAAAAAGTGCTTAGACACCAGCTCTGAGCATTCTGCCAGTTACTATAAACTATAAAATTCAAGTGCAGTGCAATCAGTTTAACTCTTCTGCCAAGGAACACACACAATGAAACATCAGTGGTCCCTAACATTAATGCACTTACTTCTTCAGAAGGGAGATGAAACACAGAACTAAATCAAATAGTATCTTGCAACTAGCCTTGCCGGCCTCAGATGTGAAAAAATTGTGAGTTACACAATCTCTGAATTTATTAAAAATATTACTTTATTTCTGAGTATTAAGATCAAACTCTGTTCACGTTTGGTTTTAAACTTTTATTTCACCTGAGTCCTAGAATTGTCACATTGTCATTTGCAGCAGAGAGTCGGGATGTGAAAATATACCAAGTACATGATACACCTGAGAATAGTGAGCAGTATTAGTAACAAAACATGACTTGTCCAGCTGTATGAGCCCTGAAGAGATCATTCCAGAAAATATCTTATCAACTTGTAATAAAACATAGATAATTTCTGTAGTAAATGAATGCATTTCAGCTAGTTGTACATTTCAGATGAAGAGCCTAGCTAGTTGTTTAATTCCTGAGAGGATTTCCTTACTCCTTTTACATACCAGCAGAAATAATTGCTACTGAGAGAACAGTAGTGGAGTTAATGGCATTTAAAGCCAAGGTTTCATAAGCACTGAGCTGGTCTCATTAACTTCTGCAACTTCAGTCTGAGGCAGTGAGGTGATATTTTTTTTCAGTCCCTTTCTCAGACTATGCTGTTTCTTCTAAATACTATGTAGAAACAGTTGAACTTTTCTGATCAGTATACCTACAATGGTTCAGAAGTATAAAATAATAACATTTTCTAAAAGATAAGAAAAACTTTTAAAGTTTTAATTTTGACAAAGCAGCATTTAGGATCTATTGATTTATGTCTAACTATTAGAATAGTTAAAGTTATGTTTAATTTTTTTCCATAGTTTGAAATTTTGATGAATGTTGTTCTGAGATTCATTTCCATATCTTGCTACCTTTTCTGGTAATTATTTGAAGCTGGCAGAATTCAGTGACAAAGACAGGAAGTGATGAGTTAACATTGTGTCAGCTGGATATTCACCAGGTGAGGAGTTAAGATAGCCAATGAACTCTTTGGCTAGATTTGCAGTGTAATTGTGTATCTGATGATAACACAGGTTGGTTGTTCTGTGGGTGAGCAAAGGTGCTGTTGTTCTTTTTATCTGAGAGTGTCTACACAATACACTTCTGCAGTCCAGTAATGGGGAAGCAATGGAATCACAACCAAATGAGTCTTAGTTTTCTTAGCATGAGTATCAGCAGCTGAGAAATAACACAACTTCAGTTCCAGGCCCTCCAAGCTTGGTGGAGAAAGATAACTCAGTATTCTATTGCATGTCTAATTGTAGCATGGCTCTGTCCTTTGTGTTGATATTTCTCTATTGCTGCACTCATTATTTTCAGGCTTATCAAATATCTCATTACATTTTAATAACTATTTGCTGGAGCATTCGAGTTTCAAGATGTCAGTAGCTGGCCAAACTCCAGAATTTGTCTTGAGATATTTTTCAGTCTCAGATTTATCCATAACCTTTGCCAATGATAAATTAATAAATTAAAAATATTTTTGTAGAAGATAGCCTGCAAGAAAATGCAAGATATTCTATCCAAATGGAGATAAAAATCAAGATAATGATTTATATGCATAACAGGAAGTGTGTATACCTGTATAACACAACAATGTAAATTAGAATTGAGGATTTGATTTCCATACCAGTTTTTTTTCATGAAGTCAGTTTAGAGGACTGCTCATCATTCATGTAAATGTGAAACAATGGAAAAAAAACAAGCAATGAACAAGTCTTTATAGCAGAGAGTTTTGAGTCGGTAGGTGAAAAATGTACTAGTTAGGGAGAACTTCTAAGCAATAACTGCATGGTTTCCATTTTATAAACCACTCAGGCTATTACTTGTTTGATAAAATGAGTGGGTGTCTGTGCACTGGAAAAATCATTAAATAGCAAACATGTCCCTGTACTTGGCACTGATGAGGTCACACCTTGAATCCTGCGTTCAGTTCTGGATATTGAGGTGCTGGAGCATGTCCAGAGAAGAGCTGTAAAGCTGAGGAAGGGTGTGGAGCACAAGTCCCATGAAGAGAAACTGAGGCAGCTGGGGGGGGTTTCCCTGGAGAAAATGGGAGACGTTATTGCTCTCTAAAACTGCCTGAAAGGAGAGTGTAGCCAAGTGAGGGTCGTCCTCTTTTTACAGGCAACAAGTGACAGGATGAGATTAAATGACTTTGAGTTGTGCCACAGTAGATTTTGTTGAATATTAGGAGAAAATGACATAATGGCAAAGGTGGTCAGGCACTGGAACAGGCTGGTCAAGCAAATGGTAAAATCACAGTCCCTGGAAGTGTTCAAAAACCATGGATGTGTTTTAATGGTGAACATGTTGGTTCTGGATTAACAGTTGGACTCAATGACCTTAGAGGTTTTTTTCAACCTTACAGTTCTATAATTCTGTGATTTAATACATGCAAGTAGAAAGTTACATCAGAGAAATACTTTAGTATAAGATACTCACCTATCATCACTGCAAAAGAATTTCTTGCTAATTATGGCACTGTGGATAACTCTTACTTTCTTTTGCTTTGCTTCAGTTTGATTTTGATTGAACATTTTTGAGCTGTTTTAGTTGAAGATGTTGCATTGAACTTACTTTTTTTCAAAGTTCCATTGAGTCTTTTTAAGCCAAAATACTTTCCAGAATTTGGCCCACATGTGTATTGAACACTTCTGTCCTGAACCTCTTATTTTTCAGCAAGCACATAATACTATGTTGCTGAATAAAACCCATCTGTTCCACACATGTGAATCAGCTGGGGCTACTGTTTGGCACAAAATGGTTGCCAAAATGCTGTCATTTGACTGTGGAGGAAGTGGGAATAGGAAAATTATTTCATCTCGCGTACATTTCTAAAATGTATTTAACTGTATATTAATTGTCTTTGAATTAAATCCTCATGTTCTTGACTGTCTTCCCAGACTAGAGACTGGCAGGCTGCCCTATGAGAACAAAGAAACACATGATTATCTTTTGGTGTGGTTTGAAAGTTAGTAGGACCTGTAGCTCATAGAACTCAGTATTTGTCAAAGTTTACCGCGCACTTAAGCATGGCTTGGGAGAGCCAAGTCTGCATAAAACATGGCTGTATTTGAAGCGCGTCTTTGCCTCACAACACCAACATTAAAGGAAGATGCAGCTGGTGTGTTCTGACACAAGTGCTCTGTTTCTTTGTGGTGCAGATGGGAAGCCGGTGTCTTTGTCCCCACTGGAGTCACAGCCCCATAGCCCTCGGTACACGGCGTCGAGCCAGCGGGAGCGCGAGAGCCTGGAGGTGCGCGTGCGGGAGGTGGAGGAGGAGAACCGCGTGCTACGCAAGCAGCTCAGCCTGGTGCAGAGCCGGGGCCCCGCGCACCACCGCGGCAACCACTCCAAAACGTACTCCATGGAGGAGGGCACGGGCGACAGCGAGAGCCTGCGGGCTGGCATCGTGGCAGGGAACAGCTCCGAGTGCGGCCAGCAGCCCGTGGTGGAAAAGTGTGAGGTAAATATACCAAAGAAACGTGCTGGAAACAAAGCTTGGTACATGTGGTCCTTTAAGGACATTGCAGATCCCCGTTTCCTTCCTCTGAAACCTTTTCTCCAAAACCAGCCTTTTAAAGGTCTGCTGCATGCAACTTCTCAGATAATTTTTTTATTATTCTTTAAAAAAAAAACTTTAAATACATTTGTTATCAGAATATCTTCTGAGTTATTATTTCATCACAGCTTTTTGTCTTTTTCGTTCTTGTGTCTCCAAACCTGATATAAAAAATAAAAGCATTGCTTCTAGCTGACTTCACTACAGCTCTGCAGATAAAGACCTGTGGCGAACTGACCCCGTGTATTTTAAATAATAATGACTCCAGAGTGCTTAGAAAAGCCTTCTTTGTTTCTGTGCCTGTATTGAAACAGTTCAGGGTTCATGATTAGTTAAATCGTGGCTCATGGTGCCAGCCTGTGCTTTTGAGTCACTTTGAGGAGTAGATCTGGACGTTACTGTGGGAGCAGGTGCTTTGTGTGAGCCATACACTAACAGTGTGCTTGGCTGCAGGGCACGGGCAATCTCCTTCCGAGACAGTTTTGGTGTGGTTGGTCTCATTTGGTTTTCCCCATTTTATGTCAGTACTTCTGTGGATGTCATCCAGGTACTTAGTTGTGAGATGTCTGATTGATAACAGGTCCAAGTATGGATAGATCCAGAACAGAAAGTCTCACTTAAAGGCCTTGTGCCAATCCCAGCTGATGAAGTTATCAAAAAGAACTTCCTCCATTTATTTCTACAAAGAGGGTAATACCGTATCACCTTTTATCTTGCTTGCTGCCACTTGGAAGACAAAAGTTGAAAGAAAATTAGTGTGAGGGGAAAAAGAAATTCTAATTATCTCTTCATATAAATTCTATTCAATGAGAAAATATCAAATACAGTTTGTAGATGAACTACTGCTTTCCAGTTGGATATCTTTGTCCATCAATGTAGAAAAAAGGAAGCAACATTATTGTAAGGAGAGGGAAAAGGAGGTTTTTGTTTTTCATTTTCCCTCCTCCACATAATGAGGACCTGATTTTCCTCACTGTGCGATTTTTGGCATTCCTTTTAATCAGGCCATCAATCAGCAAACCTCACTTTTCCCTTATTATTAAATTAAGGAGTGATGAGCTGAATCTCAGTTCTTGGTTGTTCAATGTACCAACCAGTCTAGGACCCAAAAATAATAATAGCTTAAAGTAGGGATAGTTTAAGTGACCTTACAGTTTATAATGTGTTTTGTCCATGAGTTTATTTGTTCAGTGGGGTTTAGCACTCTGCTGGAGGCAATGCTTGTATAACATACAAAATCTCACATTATTTGCCATCCCTCTATCTCACTGCACGCCATCTTGATCTCAGAATAACTTCTTACTCTTCTCTTAAGGAATTCACTCAGTAACTCAGTTACAGCAATGGAAGTTAAAAATGAAACTTCCCTATTGCCAGGTTTGCTAAGGGTCTCATCATTTATCCTGTTAGTGTAGATTCTTGTCCTGTGTTTGTGTGAGGAGCATCTTGATGCCTTTCATTCTCTGGTTACTTTCTGTGTTTCAGATGTGTAAACAAATTTTTTTTAGCTTATGTCCCTGGAATATATCACAGCAAGAGTCGACAAATTGGGTAGTGAGAAACAAGGGTTCTTAAGAAGAAGACTCTTGCTCTGGTGGAGGATAAGAGTGCCAGGAATGGGTTGTTCATTTCATTGAGTCTGTTCTTAGAGATTTACTGGCGATAACATTTCACAGTCTAATTTGGGATGGTCTTTAATGGTGATTAAAACGTTTGAAAATGCAGTTACAATGAATGAACATTAAATCTCTGATAAAGTATAATCAGTGATATTAATTGTGATCTATATCAAATAGCTGTGAGTTTGTTGCATTCCAGCCACAGCTTCCTACTCTTGTATCACAGGAGAGCTCTTCTGATACTTTAAAATGGATCAGCATTGTACTGCAAGAAAAAAATCAGACACACAGACAAGGGGCTTCTCCCTTGAGCGAGCAGATGCCCATCATGCCTTCCCAGTAGCAGACCATTTGAACACAAACCTTGGAAGTACAAGTAAGCATAGTCCTTACACAGGTGTCAGCACTAACAACAGTCTTCAGAAGGAGAGTATAATGCCCGTGAAAGTTAACAAAATTGTATGCCTTTTTCTTAGTGTTATCCCAGTATGTTTCCAGCTTGTGCCTCCCTAAACCGAGCATTTACTTGAATTCTGTATTTATAAATATTTTTGAAAGAGATTATATATTACAAAATTGATAATTAGCAGTATAGCATTTAGTGGCTTAGCAAGATACTTAACATTTGAAGCATTTTTAGAGGCATATTTGTATTGTTCCTGTTCTCAACAGTGTTGTTCAGTAGGCTAAAGTGTGTAGTGCTCCACAGCCATCAAGAACAGATCCTCACTAACATCAGCAGTGTAACACATGTAAAGAAGAGTTATCTGCCACTGGGAAAAAAAAAACACAACCTGGAAACAAACACAAATATTTTGTAACATACTTGTAATATCTCTTAATCACAGTCAACAATTATTTATGAAGGATTAAATATCTACAATGGAAAGCCTACTGGAAAATTACTGAGGTATGAAATGTCTTACCAAAGATTATTTTTAACTCTAAGGACTAATACAGGTTTTCAAAACTCATTATTTCATCATTCCAAAAAGTAGCCCAAGAAGGAAAAATTATTATATATGCTCATCTAGGCACTGTATACTCCTCATCGGTATGGATCTGGGGCCCAGTTCTTTGTGTGGTTTTGGATATTTTCGTCACATTAATACTATCCTAGAACATGAAATACTGCATTTAGAAACAGGTTTTTCCTGGTCTATAGTGGCTGAGGTAAGAGTTTTGAGCTACGTTAGCATGCACCTTGGTATGACTTAAACTCCCTTTTCTGAAGAAGCTTAGCTTTCTTAAGTGCCTTGAAGCACCTACACCTGAGTGCTTCCTAAACTATTTACAATTAAAAATAGTTCAGTTGGTGTCTCTGATCCTTAGCCTGTAGGGAGAATGTTGTGATGAACTTCCACAGTGTTTTGATTACCTCTCCTTATCTCTGTGTATAAACAGAGGAAGAATTCATTGACTCTGTATCATCAGGTGTATTGTCATTTAGTTTGTTGCTGCAATCAGTTACATTATTCAAAAGCATCTCCAGTGAATAACCTGAGTCGAGACTCTTGCAGCAAGTGGTGAACATGTCCATCACTGACTTTAAAGAGATCATTGCAGGAGGATGGACACTTATGCTCAGTTGGCCCTGCAGAGACTTCAGAATATCCAGGCTAGAGTGTGACTAGTATTATCTAAAACTATCATGGAATGCCAACAGTAAAGGGGCAGGTGTGGAGCCTTGGTGTGAGAAGTTTGGGGGCACATGTTGAGCCAAACAGGCAGGGTGACACTTGTAGTGAAGTTGGAGCATTATTTGGGCATGTGGCTTTAGTCCTTGGTGTTAGCTGCAGTCCTTGAGTCTGGAAGTTGTGTGAATCACAGTGACCAGTTCTGGGATGAGGGATACACTCTTCCAGCTATCTGCAGATGGATAAAAGGAGTTTGGGAGAGGTGTCAATTTTCAAAATCTGAAAGGTGGTGCTTACCTGATGAGGTATGCTCAGGAGGGTGCAAGTTCTTTCAAGTGCTTATTCGAGCCATATCTTGCCAGAATCTGGGTATAGCCAGCTGCTCTCAATCCATACGTGCAGTTGGAACAAGAGTGGAGAAAACTGGAAATAATGTTTTTTCCCTTGGGATGTAAACATCTGCAGACAGTTCAGGTTGATGACTTCATTTGGCTTATCTGTTTTTCCACTGACTTTGTTTAACAGTTAAACAATGAGAGAGGGGAAAGTGGATCGGGGAAAGGAGAATAATAGACTGAGCTTTGAAGCATGCTGCAGGAAAAAACTTGGAAAGAAAGGGTCTTGATTTCTGTTCTCTTTGAGGGTTATTGCTCTTTTGTTTAACTGATTGCAGGCAGGAATAGAAGTGATATGTGATATCAAACACCACAGAGAGGCTGAGCAGAAGGTACATGGATGCCTGTGTCTCTGAGCTGGAAGAGAGCATTCAGAAGCATAGAAAGTGCTGCTCTCACTGTGTCCTGGCTGAAGCAGCGTCCAAGGCAACAGCAGCTACTAGAAGACAGCAAGGAATGCATGCTTTCAATTCTGAAACAAACTGATTTAGTAAAAGGAGAACAGATGTGGGCAAGAACTTGACAGATAAGCTCTGATTTGGAGCGCAGTTGCAAGGTAGAGAGAATGGCTTTGAGAAGAGCTTTTCTGGCACGTGTACATGGTATAAAACAATGCTGACAGTATATGACAGTGCTATTATGTGGAAACCCCTAAAATGTTTATTTCTGGTCTAGTGTTTCTGGCCTATTTTCAGGTGAAATGTTTAAAGCAAGGGTGAAACTGTTCTCAGTTAATTTGATTTTAATTGGCACTGTGGGGAGGGATCTTGGGTCTTCCACAAGCCTGGGAGTGGGACCAGGTGACAATGAGAAAGGAGGCAATATGTGTAGAATCAGGAATCAGTGCACCCACAGCAACCCGTGCCAGTGAGTACAGTACAGACTCCTGCTGTAATAAAAGTCATTAATAAGCAGCCTCTGTTCTCCCCTCTTATCACAAGTGAGAAACACAATTGACTTTTGCCAGGTGTTGAGTATGCTCGGCTCCTATTGACTTTAACATAAATTTAAAGTGCTAATACCTCACAGAGCTGTTGCCAAAATGTACTGCAATATCTTTTCTTTCTCACACCTCTCTGGACAGACAGTTGTCTTATTAATTCAAGTCCTCTTAAAACATCAGATCTTAAATATGGCTGAGCTTGTGAAGCACAGCAGGGCTGGAGGCAGCTCTTATGTTCATGTGGATGTTCTACAGTGGCATAGCCACTTGGCAGCTGTATGATTCAAATTGTGCCTTGTACTAGGTGATCTTAATGGATGGGGCTGTGGGCTCTTCAGATGTGCCCAACACATGGCACTTCTTGTGTAAATGTGCTTCTGTTACAAGCCAGGCTTTGGGAATCTGTGACTATGTGAGGAGACAGAATTCCTCATTTGTTCTCAGCATAGTGAGCATTCTGTGGAAAATGAGAGCTGTGTGTGTGAGAAACCAGCTAACCAAGCTTCAAATGGAAGCCAAATGAGGCTTCCCTGCAGTTTCACAGCCGTGTCCCCAATGGCAGCTTTGTGCTGACAGCATGGTGAACTTTGCTTCATTTCTGTGACCACTAAGAAACAGAAGATCACAGAACCTGGAGTCAAAATGTGCTAGGATTAATTTTTTTTCCCTAGGGTGCAGAAATGGCTACTTTTTAAAAGCAGACCCAGAGTAGCGTAGTAACATTTTTCCGATTAGTGCTTACTGGCTAAATAATGACTCGTAGCGCCTTTTCAGTTTTCCCTTTCCTCCTGAAGAGATGAGGAAACCTCTGCCTCATGTTAAAAGGGAGGTAAAGAGGCACAGAATAAATGATACTTTACCAGTGTCATGAGGTGGAGAGAATGTGTTTGTGGGGGTTGTGTTTAAATTGACGTTAACGCTGCCAGAGCAGCCCTTGCTGGTAGTCACAGGCAGGGAGGTGGCCACTTGCTGTCACAGCCTATGTCCCATCGCATCACTGGGATGCATCCAGCCCTGGCAAACCAATAGTCACAGTCATGTTCATCCATGAGAGCTTGCTCACCCTCTCTGTAGGGGCTGTGCATAAGACAGAAATAACACAAAATTTCCGAGATCATATGTGCTTCTAATTATCAGACATAATTTTAAACCTTAGTTCAGAAGATTAAAAGTGTATGTATGTTTGCACACAGGATTTTGTATGCTGCTTACTTGGGGAGGGTGTGTGTACATACATGCACATGTATGTCTTAGCTAATAAATGCAATTCTGCTCAAACATCTGATGTAATGTAGTGATAGTAATGACTTTGGAATGATGATGGTGCTATAACTCAATTAAGATGTTTTTAGCAAACTGCCTCAAGTGGGTTGCAAACAGCTGCAAAACACCCACTCAAATCCCTGACAATTGCAGCACTAAACAACATCAGTGTCATGTGTGTGCTCTCCTTAACAAGTGACGAGCACAGGAGCAGGCTTTAATTTTTGTTCTTTTTGTTCCTTTTCTCCCACAGACTATCCACGTTGCCATTGTCTGTGCAGGGTACAATGCCAGTCGGGATGTTGTCACACTCGTCAAGTCTGTCTTATTTCACAGGTAAAGGTAGCTTTCTTCTCCTGTATGTTGTATATCTGATTATGACTAAGTGAGCCTTCTCTAGGTTTACTATCTTACTTCAAAGAAGGTCAGATTCCCTTCCCTGGTTCCTTTCTCTTTTTAAGGAATAATGCATTTAATTCATTACCACCTCAAATAGATTTCACCTGTGTGAAGGTTTCTACAGTGAATAAGAGGGATCAGAGATCCACCTGCTACCCCTGTTGCATTGTGGGAATAGGGACAGTATCTATCTTCACTGTAAAGCATCTGCATGCTCCTGAATGCTGTAAAATAATGATAATGGTAATAACAGTGTTGTACTCATTTAGCCTATTTCTGGTATCAGTTTGTGGCACAGGTGTAGATGATAAATTCACACTGGTTTCTTGACTATCCCAGCTTCCAATTTTGACATTTGTTTTTGAAGTAAACCTGCTGTTACACTCAGTATATAGACTATTTCATTAAATTCAGGTGGTTTGTTTTGGCTTTGGAATGGCTGCTTACTGCCCCTCAGAAGTTTTTGCAACCTGGTTTTAGCACAATTAGCTCCCAAAGTTGAGAGGCATAAATGTAAAATGAAAACAAAATAACCAATTCCCTTAATAGACAGCAGCTCCAGAAAAAGTGAATTTACGTTAAATTATGTTGTGTGGGTGTATGTGTGTATCCATTGTCCAGTTTAGAAATGTCTCTCGGAGATGCTTTCCAATAATGTTGCTGAAAGTGGATTAAAATTAGGGAAGTGATCAGACTATTTGACTCAAACAGGATAAATAGACTAGTAAAATATGCTTACAGTACAAACAACTTATTAAAGAGGTAGTTTCAATATGCTGATTTTTTTGAAAGAGAATTTTGTGCAAGTGTGAATGACTTTTGTTCCTATCATGTGGTAATATAGTCTTGCAGCTCGCATGAGTGGGGCATTTCAGTCCCACACTTTGCTTCTTGTGTTTGCCTCCAGTCTCCTGCTGGAAGCCTTAGTAGTCACGCCCTGACAATGGTTTTTGTACAACATTTTATAATTTTTGGTAAGCTTCCTAAATTAATAAAAATGCTCACCTTGTCCATTATGAAAAAATACTCCATAAATACTGTTTAATCAAAATAGGAGAGCAGCTTCCATTATCAACAGAGTCTTTTGAGAAGTAGCATGTTCGTGTTAGATGAGGGGTAGGACCAGAAGAACAATGCTAGAAGAAACATAAAAAAAGCAAAGAACCAGTAAATACTTATTTCATTCTCTGTGGAGGATTTTACTGAACATTAAAATTCTGGTAGATGGCAAAACTATATCTGTTTCCAATTAGAAGCTTGAATTATTGAGTGTAAACTGGGTTTATATTGCAAGGATGTGGGGAGGTTTTGTAATTTTTAAATTGTTGTTTCTAAGGGATTTAATGGAAAATCTTATTTTTGTGGTGACAAGAGTTATCCTAGTGATTAGCTTCTCTCTGTTTTTCTATCCAAGTACTTGCATCCATTTTGAGAAGACTTTAATCTCTCTGTTTCCAAATGTTCTGTAAATAATAGGAATCTCACATCTCAAAGGTTAAAACAACCTCTCTCTGTATGCTTTAAAGGAAATGTCCCTGTTTTACTTAAGGCATTCCTCTGAGCAATTAGCAAATTAATAAACAATACTGCCACGTAATTAAATTATTAAATAATAAATTAAAATAATAAAGCAAAAAAGGTGATTAATATTGGTATTTCTAAGTCTGATGGATTCTGCCTCTGTCAAGAACATATTGTTGTTTGGCCTGCACTACTGCCCATCTCAAAGGATTTGTCGAGCTCGGCAGAGGTGGTCAAAATAAAGTCCAGTATAGCTAATGAAGCTTGAGTACATTCCAGATAACCTATCTCCCTTGTTTGCTCAGAACATACTTAAAGACAAATCTAAGTCCATTCCTGCCTAGAACTAGTGTTTCTCACTAGGTATTAATTTGTTTGCTAGAAAGAGAAGATATTCTCAGAAAAGAGACAGACCTTCTAACAGACATTTCTTTCTTATCTTCTAGAAAACACAGGCTTCTTAAGCATCTGTGAGTTGCTTAAGATGCTATGGCTCCATGGCCACGTGTCAGTAGCACTCCTTTCTTGGATCTTTATCTTCGGAACAGCAGTTGTGTAGAACGATGCAGAATAAACTAAAAGAAACAACAAACTAAGCTGAATATTGATTTAGAACTAAGTTTCCTTCCACTGGTTGTCATGTGCAAACAATGTTATTTTGGAAACCACTATGCACTTCAGAAATGGGTATGGTTGGAAAGGCTTCTTTCATTGCTATGATCTATTTAATTATAGGAATAAAGGCTGGAGGCAGGTCATGATAGTGCATTCAGGAGGATTGAGTTAGGAGTGGTTGATTTAGATAGTCAGTGCTTCATCAGCATCAAGTTTACCTCTGACTTGAGGGTCCTCAGTGAAAACAGGCATGGAGATATCTCTTCTTCTGACCCTAAATATGCACCAGGGAGTGCATGCTAGCTGGCATTGTCCAATAAGCCAGTCAGAATAGACATTTGAAAGGTCTGTGTGCTTCTAGTGGAGAGGTTTGCTTAATAAGAAGTTTGCTATCCTAATCTCTAACTTAGGCTACTGGTCCTTCATTTATAGGATCACCACATTCAATCTCAAATGTAGTTGTACAAGAGCAGAAAAAATATTCTGCCAAACTTATTGTCATAGAGATTTTGTTTTTCCTTCAACGCACCCTGAATCCAATCTACTGATTAAACAACTGACCCCTCAAAGCAACCAGGCTTAATGTCTTCACCTGTCCTCCTGCCCCTCAGTTGGTGTTTGTTGTAAGACACTGATTTCAGTGAATCTATCTGGAATTTGTGAAGATGTCCTTCTTTTGGCATTTCTGTACAGGTTAGCAATTAAGGCATGTTTTAACATGCATTTTGATACAAAACTATATACCTAAATTGCCTACTTCCATAGGAAATCCCTACTTTTCTAATAGAAAAACTCTGGGAAAATGAGGCCATGTCAGTCTAATCCCAGGGAGCATTAACATATTTGTTATACCCCCAACTTTAGCTAGAGTGCTAGATAGAAACACAAAACAGCAGGAGTGCTGGGTCATTAAGGATAAAAGCTACAGGGTTTTCTATAGATGGAGTGTGCTGTCTCTTCTCTCTTGCATGAATGTACAGCAAATCCTGCATATTGAACATTTCAGCTCTCCACAGGCGTAAAACCCCAAGATTTGAGTCATACCATATATATTATGAGACTTAGGCAAGCTACTTGTTCAGATCCTTTGAGAAACCATATCTATCTTCAGGTTCCAGAGAGTGGGAAAAGGAGAGGAAAGGAGTAGTGTGATTGATTCCACATGAGAACACCATAGTTCAGAAATGTGTTTTATTCCCAGTGATAAAGGAGCTTGATTCCAGTTTTGTCTTTCAAAAACGTATGCTCCAGCCACAAAATCCAGCAGCTTTTAACACCCAGTTTGACATAACTGACAGACTGTTCTCAGGAGGAGACTCAGCAGAGCTTGGGGTAGTGCAGGGTTTGCAGTCTGATAAATATGCCTTGGCAGCGCTGCACAGAGGGAGGCTTGTAGAATGAATACTCAGTCTTACTCTGCAACTTTCCCGCTTTCCTTTCTTGCACATCCAGTTCCCAGTTATGACAGATTTTATAAAACCATTGCCGGGCTAAAAAAATTATCTCTGAGTTTAACACAAGCCAATCTCATATCACCGTGTCCTAAGAGCAGCCTCACTTAAGTTGTTCCAAACCAAAAGACTAAACACCAAAAATTTATTATATCGGCTCAAATAGGCAGAATGAAGTGCAAATGGAAACAGTAATTACAGTGATATGCTAAAAAGCACTTGCATTTCTTTTTCAAAATTTAAGCAGTTTCCTGTGGCTGATAACCTTCCTTGAATACTTTGCGACTATTGGTCCAAGTTTACATTGGTGATTTTTCAATGTTTTACTCCATTTCTGAAAATTGCAAGCTTTAGAGTGCTACAGAAACAGCCCACAATCCAAGTTACATATTAAAAAGATTTCTCTCTCTGTTCAGGTATTAACTTGACTAAGAGCTAAAATAGTTTTTAATGTGCCCTTTTTTGAAGACACGCCTAACACTATGCTTCATTTGGAAACAAAGAAAAAAAACAAATTCACACAATTATAGCATGTTTTTGCCAGTTAGGTTAGCCTGACAATCTGTAAACAATTAAATTATCTTTTGTGCTAGCAGGTATTGGGTTGGTTTTTTGTACCCTTTTCTTTTTTCCCCACTGTGTCAGTCCCCTCTTCTTTGCAGGAGACACTGCATTTGTTCTTTAGCTGTACTCCCCACCTATACTACAGCAATAGTGGCATAGGAATGTAGGGGCTTTGTAAGGAATGTAAACAAAACCAGACAACCAGACAAATGCTTTTTAATAGGAAGTTGCCTCTTGGCTTTAAGAAGGCTGCTTGTAACCTTAAAGTTAAGTGTATGTCTGAGCATTTTTAATAACAGGATATGAAGCTGTGTTACAGAATGCTGCATGAATAATGAAATTTTTTTTTTCCTTAGAACAAGTAGAATAAGGCAAACCAAATGAAAATCTAAATTAAATTAAAAGGATGACATGTAATTTCCAAGTAAAAGTCACAAGTCAACACTGGCTGGTAATTAAAGCTTATATAATCTAATGGCTATATTCCATTGAGACCACTTTGCCTTAATGGAGTTAATTTGAGAATTCAAAACCTCTGTCAGTGTTTCCAACTTTTCTAATGTGTCAGTCTATTTTGTGGGAGGTTATTCTGGCAAAAACCATAATGTGTGACCTGGTTTCTCTGATCCATATAAATACATCAGTAATACACACTTTTTGTTTTTTCTAGCTGTCCTAACAATAGAGGCATAATGGAGAAAGCAATGTTTAAAGAAAATCTGCCCATTATTTACTCTTAGTACTTCCCAAAGAACGTCTGTAAGTAAACACAAAACAAGAAGATTCATAAGTGATGCAGCAAGTGTGTTTAGGATCTCTCCAATACTTTGGGGAGTATTTTCATCAGTACTTGGGTGTGAAGTGTTATAAAAACATCTTGAAGATTTTCACATTAAAATTTTTCTCCTATGAGAGAGAGATTGTCATATGGGCATTAGGAAAAAAAGTTTCCCAGGCTGCCTTTTATAATTCCTGTTTGAAGTTCTTGTAACCATTTGTTACAGATATAAAAGGTACTACCTTGTTGTGCTTCCCTCAATAAAGTATAGGTTTTGGAAATAAACCCCCTGGGCTACTGACCTTTTTATATTCTTAGAAAATAAAATTTCTCTGTTGCAGAGAGAGAACTGTGTAACCAAGCAGCCAAGGAGCTGCCTTTTGAATTACTAACAATTGAGCTATGGAATAGTGCAGAAGGGAAGAGTAAGCCTTGGTTCACTACACCCTTTTTCAATTGTAGGTTTCTGTATTTAACTCTCTGGCAGTGGCTCTTTGAAAAGAAAGGGCCACAAATGCTTGAGCAAGCAGATCGTAAATCTGATGAAGAATAAGAAGTTTTGAAATGCAAGAATAAGACATCATGATAAGAAAAAATGAAGAGAAATGAGTACCTTGAAATAGACTTCTAAATTCATGGCCTGACTTTTAAAAAATTGACTTCTTTTCATTTTCATAACTTTGTAGGACCTCAGCAATTTTGAAAATGAGGGCATTCATTCAAACTCCTATATTTAGGTCTAAGAGCCTATATTTAAGCATCCATGCTTGAAAATCTTGGCTAGAATCTCCCTTTGCTCACTTTTGAGGAAAGTAATTTAGGAAAATAAATGTGTGCTCTTTACATATGGTTTACTTTGTAAGATAGCGTTCTGATCTTAAGATAAGTGGAAATAAGTTAATATAGGAAGATTTGAAGTTTTCTGAACAGAGTACTTAGAACCTTAACTTTCCACTTGATGGGAAATAGCCATATTTTGGAACTACATTTTACCACATTAAGACATTAATGCATCAGCATTTTCCATGTAGCAAAAACGGTGAAAAGTTGTAGTTGATAGAAATTCAAATGTTCAAAATCATTGAAGTAAATAAGATTAAGTATTTCTGGACCTTGTGAGAAATTCTATGGCTGTTTCAATTCCTGCTTCTGCAGTAAGGAATCTGGAATACCTGGGACTCAGAGTTCTGAAACCTGGAATACTAGAAACATTTATTCCTAAACAGATTAATTCACATGAATACTGGGGATTTTTCAAAACCTGTTAGTTCTGTGGGAGAAGTTGATCACAGTTGCCATAAGTTGACCCATGTTATTCCGTAGTTGAATATACTGTCCCCATTACACTATGGTGATTTCTATCAGTGCAAGGTACAACCAGCCTTTATGTGCGTTTTTTTTAGTTCTCTTGGTGTGCCCAGTTGAAAATGAGCAAAATATCCAAGTTTAATGAAATTCAGCTTTCAGTGGAATCCTTCACAATATCCTGATTGTCATCCCCAATTCTTGGAGCCAGTGATTCAGTCATGATGTCAGATAATCATGACATCCCTTTTGTATATCTCTTGAGAAAGATTCCTTATTTTGCAGACTCTCTTCTGTATCTTTTATAAAGAATGCTGGTTGATCTTCAGGCTTCTAAACTTGTTTCTTAAACACTTTGAAGCAATCCATATCTTTTAGGCTTTGCATATTGCAGGCAGCAAAGAGGTGAAAGATGTCATCTGTGTGTATGCTAGTATGGTTACCTTCAGAAGGTCTTCCAGCTTTGAGGGTGTGCACTGTTGGCTTCCAGCACCATGCTAAACCTCACATTTCACAGAACTGAAATCTTGTCTGGAGTAAAATTTTCTGTGGCTGATGCACATTTAGTTGTAGATGTCTTCAGGTCGCTATACTGTTTTGGGGATATATTTTTGTAAGTGATAATCTTTTGCTTTGCCTCTGACACACACTTTCCTTCCAGCTGAATCTTTACCATGAGGCTAACAACTTGAAAGAGATTTCTGTGTGGGAGTACAGCTATCCTTTTTTCTTCCTCCCAGTAGGAGATGAACTAAAGTAAATGTCACCCACTTGTTCCCATATAAGTTTCATACACTCTGGGTCATTCAGATAAGTATAAACTGCTGCTGAACATCTGAGTGTCTTTGTGTCAGATTTTTTCTTTTCAACTAGTCTGTTTCATCTTGAAATATTTTATATAAACTCCATTTAACTAAATGATCATTTGAAAGAAGACGGAGCTTTCTTTTTTTTTTAACTGATTTTTTACTCTTCTTATTCTGCTTTTGAACAGAAGATAAAAAAAACCAGAATAAAAAAAGGGAAGGAAATTACTGAAGAACACCAGCTGGGAAATAGTCCTACCAGAATCCAGACTTAGCAGAGGGAGCTATGTGGGATGTGTGTGTTGATATTGAACATTTATTTGTCTTGAGATACTGCTTTGCTGGTACCCAAAGCCACCGGTGTTGTACTTTGTTTCTCTTGGCCTTGTCTCTACTAATGAGATGTATTTCCTGATCACTGCTATTTCCTGATTTTTTCTTGGCAAGGTGCCTGGTTACTGCGGAATCTGCATGAGCCAGGATGTCCTCTTCTACTCTCCTGCTGGGCTGGTGAAGCAAATGTAATTGCTGTGATCCCTTTAGCCTGGTAATGGGACACTCAGCAGCTGGCAGCTTCTGCCTTTCCCTCTCCCCTCCTCCCTCCAGGACAAGCTGGAGATTGAAAGAGCTTTGTCTTTTGAAAAGCATGTTGGGACTTAGTGTTTTGGATATCATTTAAGGCAGATCAGCTGTGGGTTTATTCTGCCATCATGATTATCTCATATGTAAGGCTTCTACCCAGCCCTTTTCTGCTTTTCCTGTAAGCACATAATGTGATCCACAGTGTCCTTGAAGCCAGTACAGCAGCTTCACTGGCAGCCCCCAGTGCTGGGTTGGATCTGCAAAGTCCAGTCATAGATTGCTTCTCACAACACTCTCCTCTTTCTGCTGAGGGGTCCGTTAAAATACTATGAACGATATGCATTTTATGTATTATGTATTACTAGAATTATATGTATTTTTACATTTTCCTGTGGACTTTGTTCATTGGGAAGCAGTATTACTCATCAAAGCAAGAAGAGAAACATTAAAGAGGAAGACACACATTTTTCACATGTAGAAAATGGAGGAAAAATAACCTTCATTTTTTGGGTTAAGCCCAGAAATGTCATGGAAGTATATTGGCCTGAACTAACATCGTTTTCCTCACTTCTCATTCACACTGAAGAATGTAGTAGCATCACTCATCTTCTGCTTTAATCAACATCTGAAACTAAATACTTCTCTTGTTAGATGAAAAATACCAATTAACAAGTACACTCATTTAGCTTTACAAATTCCATAGAAATGAGAATCCACTATTCCACTCTAGGGATCAAAGAAAGGTTGATCCCATGCTGAAGTCTAAACAAGAAGTTTTTCTTCTTAGTAGTTTTTTCAAAGTCTGTCCTTTTCTGCTGACAGAGAAAGTTGGTAAGCTAGGGGTAAACATGGAAAACTACAATTTATGACTGACTTCCTTTGGTAGGTTTCCTACCACAGAAATTACGATCCAATTTTGTTGCTTACTGTCCCCCCAAAAGGGAAGAGAGGTTAGGGGAATGAAACAAGGTATTTATATAAGTTCACATTAGTATAGAAAGACCCATACACTTTGTCAGAGCTAGCCACTCCTGCTGATACTGGCTTCACCCATCTTGTTTTGAAGCTTTTCAGTTAGCCCAAGTCCTGTAACTACAGAGGTGAACCCAGATCTGGTGATTTGAAGTAAAATGTTTCCTTTACTCCTGCCTTTCTTTGACCATTAGGGAAAAGGAGGTGGTGAGATTTGCAGTCTCCATTCTGTTCACTATGCCAGTGAGTAGCTAGAAGGCACTCACCTGAAACATCTAATTTTGGCTTCCTATGAGACAGCTATTGATTCCCTAAGATTGCTTTGTAGTAAAGTTCTATGTAAACTCAAGGGTCCCAGAATTTCACCTCATTCAAATTGTTATATTTAACCTAAGATAGTCTTCTTACCACAAAGATAAATTTCCAGGTTCTCCTAGAAACTGAAACAATAATTTCCAAAGCTCAAGTCCCCAAAGGGATATTAACTTGGTCTTTTTTTAAGGAGCTGGTGCACGGGACAAGACTCTTAGGTGTGTGTTATAAATCATCACATTGCGCTGGAGTCAAAGGATCTGCATGTTCATAGCCACCCAGAAACTGAGTTTTGTGTTGTGGTCATGTGTTTTCAAATTGTGTCTCAGCATTTTGGCCACAGAGCAGGACTTCACCAGACATGCTGTGCACTCAAAACTTGACATCTCGGATAAAACTTTGTAAATTCTGATATTGTCCTTTAAGAACAGGAATTAGAAACCTTTGAACTAACACGTTTCTCTCCCTTCTCATATCAGGCGAAACCCACTCCACTTTCACCTCATCGCAGATGCAATTGCCAAACAGATCCTGGCAACTCTGTTCCAGACGTGGATGGTCCCTGCTGTGCGCATAGACTTCTATGATGCAGATGAGCTCAAGGTAAAGACACACAGACACAGGTGTCAGTCATATACTTCTGATTTGATGTCACCCCTTTGTTCCTCATCTCCCTTGACTGGTGAATTACAGGGGAACTACTGCCTAAAAATATTCTCCCTGATGACAGCTAATTCTAACTGATATGATTGTAACCCTGATCACATATAACTGGAAAATATTAAATGGCTAAAATTAGTGCAGTTTATCTGGAATGAGAGCAGCTACTGAAATGTTTTGTTTAGCAGCTTAGAATTTTACCTGCTAGCAAGAGGATTCTGGCTGTCCATCTGATCACACTACGTTTTTTTAAGGATACCTCTTCCAAGTAGCAATGCTGGAATCTTAAGTATCGTGCTCAATAAGCCCAAGCCTGTTACTGGAAACACTCAGCTGTCCTGCATTCCTCAAGCACAGGTGTGTGAAACCCTAAGTACACACACTTCGACGAGGTAGTTTTAGTACAATAGCTACCTTTTTTTATCTGGATGCCCTTCCAAAATGAATGATTATGAAAAGAGTTCAATCAATGGTGGGGGGAAATCACTTACTCAAAGTGATTATCCTTTCATACTTAAAAGTTTGAATCAGGACAGGGAGGCACAGCATTGATTTTGAGCTGTATGTTTTTTACCTGTGGAGGTAGAATGAAGTATTCAGACTTTAGCATTTGAAGTTGGTGGCAGTAATTTTTATGACTTACCAGACTGTTCTGAACAGCACTGTGAAACAAGGAAAAAAATCAAAATTTAACAAATTGCTGTACTTATTAAGGGGGAAATTCAAAGCACAACATGTTGTGAAATACAGAAAGCTTTAGAAAGAGATGGAAAAGGGAAAAAAGTGATTCTTGAGAAAAATACTTCTTTTTTCTGTTTTTATTTTTCATTGGTTCTTCTACATGAAGCCATAAGTTGATATTAACCTAATTAGCCAGAGATCTTCCTTCTGTTCCTCATAGCTTCATAGCAAGGAGGAGGTTTTTTCCTCTCAGTCTCGTACGTGTCTACGTTACATGTGTCTTTCTTCAAATTGTAGGGTTTTTAATTAGCCTCTCAGCTGGGGAAGGCAGACCTCTTAGTGTTTTCCTTCTGGTCATTTGGGTATGGTCCAATCTAGTTAAGTAAATAATAACCAAGAGAGCTTACTTCGGTGATCCCCAAATTTCTGATTTATAGGTAAAGCACTGAGTAGATATGAGGCTACAGAGCAAATCTGTTTTGTCCTTCCCTCTTCACTCAGCCTTAATTTTTTATATGACTGATGACCTAAATCAACCCTAGACTATCTTGCATATAACCCATAGGCTTTAGGTTGAGGACCCCTTTCTAGCTGGATGTAGGTATTGATGCATCAATAGGTCTTTCCAGGTTTTCCCCTCTTGATCAGAGCTCATCATTCTCCATACCAAGAAATTTCTCTGAATTCAGTGGCCTAAAAACCACAGTATATAGTACTGAGCATAGGAGAATGTGACAGACACTGCCAAAAGAGAGCAAAGAGTTACAAATATAAACGGTTTTAAAAAGCCAGGAATGATGCTGGCTCATATCCAGATCATTCTGCAGGTTTTAGCAAAGATGACAGAGGAGCTGTTTACAGACAACTGTAGGAGCTCATCTCATTTGTTTCTTATGTAGCCCCTAGAGAGGATTTAATGATTGCTTTGGGTTCATGTATTTCACCTGCACTCTTGGGAGCTGTATTATGCTGCCTGGTGTTAAGAAAACACAGAGCTGATGCTGGATGTTTACTAGAAAGCCTGTCTTTCTCTGAAGTGAGCTATGGATTCACTGTTACAGTATATACTATGTTTCAGTTTAAATGACCCTCCATAGTTCTTTTTTAAACCTACAATCAATACCAATTTCTGACTTTTAAAAAGGGTTTAAACTGAGTAATAGCATGAGAACTTTCTGATTAGCTTTCATTCACCAATGTTCAGTTGTTTTGGAGCACATTTTAGCTGCTGCAGAAAACATTTCATTTCATGTTTGTTTTTTTCCCATTGGATATGTATGAGCTTCCAGCCTCATCCTTCTGATGCAGCAGGAGCTGGCATGTTGGATTAAACCCTTAAGTCCTGGGAAAAGTCCTGCTTCTGCTCCTGTTCCTGCTCAAACAGTGGAAGGGAGAACATAATATTACATCCTACATAAATAGTATGGGTGATTTTTTGTTTTCAAGTAGTTATTTAGAATTCAGGCAACAGTTTCCAGTAGCATATTAATTTTTTAAAAGGCAGAAAGAATTTGGAGATTAAAGTATTTGGTATTTGGCAGTGTTTCTTAACATATCCTGCAGCTCTTAAAATACATGTTGTTTAGCTTAGAGTTAGAGCACCAGTGTCCTGAAGAAAGGCATAGAAATTTAGTCTTGGCTGTAGCTGTTGTTTTCTCTCAGGTTTTAGAGGAAAACTGGACACTTTACTGCAAGAAAGGGAAGACAAGGTACCACAGATTATATCAGATTTTCTAGGGCCAGCAAATCAACATATCTACTTTGCTGCTGTGAGTTAAGCATGTCAGATGTTCCTTTTAAAATTTAGAGAACTCATTTTTCCTTTTGCAAGGTGACGCAGCTGTTCACGTTCCTGTTGCACCCCAAAGAGCCTAGGTTCATTCTCTCCCTAGAAGCGGATGCTGCCAAACTACCAGCAGCCTGCTTGGAAGAGGGATGGAGCACAGGGAAGAACAGAGAAAGATATATCTTTGCTTGGGGCACATGATAGGGGATGGGATAGAAGAGGAGGAGACTTAACTGTGGAGCTGAGCCAGAATAACGGCATTGCCAGGAAAAGGGTCAGCTGCAGTCGAGATGGCAGCTTGCTGGATGTATTTCTTCAAACCAGTTAGTTTGACGATTTTAACAGCCACTTCTACTAAGATACTTGTAACCTTCCCCAACATAACTTGGCCTGTCTCCTCACTGCCTTGCCAATAACCTCAGGGGAGATAGATGGGTGCTTAAAAGCTCTCCCTCATGTTACAAGCTGTTCAGATTTTGAACTCTCTCCCATTAACTAAACTTGCTACGTGCAGTCAGTAGTCAGCAATAAGCGTCCTTGAAGTGTGGGCTGCTGATAATGGTGCCAGTAATTGAACTATTCCACAGCTACATATTTCATTCTTGCTCTACTCAGTATGGCCCACACATAACTCTTCCAAATTTATGTGGTCACATATGGCTGTGACTGCAAACTGGAAAGTTACTTGGCAGTGTAAATTCACTTTATGTGATCACTTTAGTTGTGTTAGTCAGCTTTGGTCCAAATGTGTAGATGTATCTATTACAGCAGTGCACCCCACAAAATAACTGAAAATGGTCTTATTTCAGCATTAAATAAAAGAAAAAAAACATTTGTGAAACTTTCATCTATTACAGCTGTGATTTGCAAATATCAGGCTGCAGGGTATTGTGGTATTTTCAGCTCAGTCTTACACGAAGAAACTCCAGAACAAACTATTGAAGGTGTGCAGCTTGGACACTTGGCTTCTGCACTTCATTGTTGAACATGGAATCTTGTGTCAGTTCACTCACAGGGAAATACAGGCATTAAATCCATTGTGATCTGCCCTGTCCCAGAGCAGAAGGAATAGCCAATAAGGCAGTACTGTATGTGATGGGTGGAATACAGATGAGGTGAGTTTGTTTTCCCAGATGTTCCCTGACACACTGATGACAACATCAGGTGAACTGAAGAAGGCAGAATGTAGAATGAGCAGTTGCCTGCTCTGCTGTGAGTAAATACACAGTCTTTTAATCACTGATAGAGCAGAAAAGCCATCTCCTTTAAATAGTTTAGCCCACATGTGCTGCAATTGATTTATGAACTTGAAGGGATGGTGAATAGATTTTTGTAGTAGATGAACACTTGATCTGAAAGGGAAATATGAAAAGCTTCATTCTTAGCTATTTATATGGACAATATTCCAGCTTTTACTGCTCCCAGAAATAATAGACCACAAATCTGAGTACCAGTGCTGCATTAGGTGTTTTCCTGTCAGAAATATTGACATCTGCACCCTCAGTCAAAATCAGTGGTCTGATCCAGCACAACCAAACTCAGGTTTGATGTCAAACTCATGGCATAAAGATCACGTGTCTTTGGGCATTTACTGCAGTATGAGATGAGTTACTTCTTATCCACTTTCATCTGAACTTTGAAGACAGTTCACTAGGTCAGATACTGATATCATTTATAAAGACATCACAAAATACTCTGTTAGAAGAGACCCACAAGGATCATCGAGTCCAGATCTTAAGTGAAGGGTCTGTAGAGAGATTGAATCCACAACCTTGGTGTTATTAGCACCATGCTCTAGCCAACTGAGCTAATGGGCAAGGGCTATGAGACTTCAGCAGAAAAATAAAGTTTAATTCTTTAATTATGATTGTAGTGTAGCTGGTTCTCAGGGCTGTGCCTGTGTGCCCCCCTAGTACACTTAGATTCCCACAGTGGTCCAGGAACTCCCAGGTTTGTTGCCTGCACAGATGAGATAAAGGACTGGTTTGAGACAGCAGCCCAAGTCTGAACTAGGTGATTGATGGAACTGCTGGCACAAGAAGTATTTGACAGCTTGTTACAGGAGTGGTCCCAGTGGGAATTTCAGACAGTTCTTGAGATTTCCCAGGCAGACCCTGCTGTGCCTAGACCAATTTGTATGCTTAAGCATGTCGATTAACGTCCTGAGCAAAGAATCTGGCTGTCCCAGATTTTCACAGACAGTTCCTGCTGCAAAGTTAATCAATTGTACAAGAGTAAGACAATCAATAGGAACAGTTCCTGCATGTGTAGAAGTGATCATGTATTGTACATACTTAAGATAGTTAGGAAATGTTTTGTACATAGGTTGAGGTGATCTATAGTGACACATTATACATATCTTGCAGTGGTCAGGTAGGATCATGGGCCAGCTGGGTTATACAAATGGTAGAGAAACATTTTTTAGGGTGTCTCACCCAATCCAACTATGATGACCCTGTAAGAACCCTTGCTATGGAGACTCCCTTTGCCATCTAGACAGCAAGCAAGTGTCCTGACTGGCACATTGTACTGTCCATGCAAAAATTACTGTAGGTCAAAATCCCAGCAGTGTTAACTGTTTTAAAGTATGCTGAGTATGTGAATGTCTTTGCAGCAAATTGCACCAAAAGCAACTCAAATGCCATGAAATCTTTGGATACCCACAGAAGCTCTTCCAATGAATGATAGTAGTGATAGGGCTGTATGTATTGTAATACTGCAATATACCAATTTTAGAAGCATGATCAAACAAATACTTGTAATAGTATGGCAGCCACCACCTTCTGAGCACGGGAGAGAGGGATTCTGATTGGCAGTTGGGAAGATGTGAGAGTGCATTTGATGAACAGATTATTAGCTTGGTGTTTTTCACATCAATTTAAGAGGGTGACAGCAATAGCAGTGTTGATAAAGCCTAGAACAATAAAATTGGTTAGCATTCTCCTGCCTCCCATCATCTTCCTAGTTCCATCATCTTCCTAGTCAAGAAGTTCCACTGGATGTTGCAGCCACCCATAATAATGTATCTCACAGTAACAGTGACTGACCCCCAAACTATCATGGATTGTAAGGGTTTGACTGTATTTGCATTGCTCTACATGCAGATTATTTATTGTTAAGGGCAGCACAGGATTGTTTATCTGTTAAGTAGTTCACTGTGTGCCTCAGAGGCAAACACACACAGTTATAAAGCAGAAGTATGCTACTTCCCTTCGTTTCTTTTCCACTGCATATGCAAGATGAAATTGCTATTAGTGCAATACAGAATGAGAAACCCGGCATCTGTTTATGTTTACATTAATTTACACAGCAGTAAGTATTCAGTTAAAGTGTTTCTATGGCACTGAGGTTTTGATCTAAAACTGTCACATGTTATGGGGGGCTTGCAGCGCTCCTGCATTTCACCAGTCTTTTCTTTCTCTAAACTGGCCTACTGCACATGTCACTGAAATGATAGGCATAGATTACTGTTTCTTCCTATTGTTTCCCCTTCTCTTTATTTTTTTTTTTTAATATGCAAATCCAAGATTTTGGAAAATGAAGTCTATAATCAAAACATTTTACAGATTTGTATAACTTGTATGGCTTATTTTCAGACTTGAATTTCTACTTTATAATTGAGATTTTGTGTATTTGCTAATGGACATATTGAATACTAGAGGCCTGAAATCTCAGGTGATAAAATATGCTTGTGGTTGTGATACAGTGCTACCATGTTAAGAACAGAGTCTTTTATCCATGATTTTCAGTACAGATGACTGGAAATTAACAGACATGGTTTTGTAAGCCAAGATATTTTCCTTCCGACTGTTTGGGAGGAAATTAGTATCCACCAAGAAACACACAGCAATTCAAACTCCCTAGCACAGTGGAACCTTTGTGAAGTCTGCCTCCTGTGTTACATTGTGCAGTGCTTCTACTACTGAAGAAAGCCTTATGTCTTTGTAAACCCCTTGTACTTTCCTACTGGTGCTGGTACTTTGAAAAAACATTGGAGTTCTTCGTTAGTTTTATAATTTAGTTCTAATTGTTGGAGCTCTCTGTAGCTCCACCTTTTTCTTGATTCTAGGGAAAAGCAGTACAGTTGTTCTGTTCTATGTCCACCAGGAAGACGGGGTAGCTGCTCTTTGTAACATATGTGGAGTGAGGACTAAGGAGCCAACTCTCTTCCTCTTAAAATCACCCACATTTGTATCATAGTAGCTGACTGTGACATTTCAACAGCAAGGATTTTTATTTGGCATTCAGCTTCTTAAACATTGCTCATTGCAGCAACATGTGCTGCACCTCCAGGGAAGGAAATTTTAGCAGAGAATGAGAAAAAGATGAAGAATTGCGCATAAGATTTTCCAAAAATTATTCAGTTCGACAAAAATTAAAAAGCATGCCCTAGAAAAGCAGAAAAAAGACACAACATCTTAAACTACCTTGGGCAGCTATCGCTTGTTCCATGCATCCCCATTACAGCAGCTGCTTTCTCAGAACATTATCATCCACCTGTGAGAAATGGGAGCATTTTACTGTCGTAACCTTGGATATACAGAAATTATTTGAACACTTTGGTTTGCATGAGGGGTATAGGTTGTATATCCCCTGTACTTGCTGGGGAAGGTTAATGGTCATCCTGTGCTCCAGCACAATTTCTTTCTTTGGCACCTGCAGGTAGAAAGCTGGGAAGACATATCATGACTAGAGTGAGATGGTCTTAGCTCTTAATGGCTTTTCACTTGCTCACATGGACACCCCCTTGTCGAAGGGCGTTCAATTGATCGCAGAAGAACAGCAGTGACTGCTCAAGGCACTCCTAGCGAGGATCAGTACTGATGTGGGCATTTTATCAAAATGTTTAATGAGCCTTGCTTCTAGATTTACAGAGAACTGAAGTATATGTATTTCCATGTCTGATTGATAAGCTGAAAAATACAGGAGACTGCAAGGACTCCAAGAGTATTCTTGATTCACAGTCAGGAAGCTGAAATGGTTACATTTCCTTATTTGTAAAATATGTGGTGCTGGCTTTTTTTTTCTGAGAAACAGCTGAGATTCAGAGAAGTGTGATCACTTAATTCTCTGGGATCAGACGAGAGCTACTTCCCATGGAACAGTTCAGCAGGCAGTGTAGGCACAAAGTATTCTTAAGGACTGGGGCTGAAATAGTCATCTTGTGGAGAAAAATGATGTTCACCTTGTCTGGGCACACCTTTTTGTGTGACAAGTTTTCCCAGCAGTGAAAATGACAAAGTCATGCTGTGTGCCTGGTACAGCACAAGCACATGCTGAAGTCACACTTCTCATAGGTGTGAAAACATCTCAGTCCAGGTAAGGGTATCCAGGCTGATTTTAGTCTCAAAACTTGCTTTAAAGGGAGGGGATCTGTAATAACATTGTTAATGAAATGCCATTGACATCACCTCTTTTTGAGTCAACTTAGTATGAGAACATTTGGTCTTTTAAATTGAGAAATTTTGTTTCTGTTAGTGGAGTTATCACTTTTCAAGTCAATCTGCAGCCCTACAAAGTTTCATTTTTTGAGATACATATTAAGGTTATTACTGAGATGCCCCTGATGGTAATTTGACTTGAGTAATTTCTCTTAGTAGAGCTACCTCCTTTCAAATTAAATTATTTAATCCTGTGGAAGTTTTATTCTTTGATCTTAAGTTGATGGTGTCTAGGTCTCACCCTTTCAGAAACAAAGATGAAAACTGAGTAGTATTTTGATCCCCTGTTAATTTTCCCTTATACTCTTCCATTACTTCAGACTTTATCCCTTTCACAGCTGAATGGATTCCACAGTTTTTAGCTCACACAGATGAAAACCTATAAAATAATTCCATCTGTATTGTTTTAATGAGACATTTGGGACCTTTGTTCATCTGTCTGATTGCAATTTTATCTCATGGTCTTTAGGGTGAAATGACAAGATTACATGGAATTAGAGTGCCACTGGTGTTCTTAGCCCTCAGACAGATGTTTCAAGAAGTTGCAAGAGTTGCATGCCTGCTACATGGACGCTTCATTTAAACACAACTCATGCAAACTCACTGAAGTATTTGATATTTAACCAGAAGCAGGACAATTAACTAGACTGATGTAATGAACTTAAGTGTTTCTTGCTTTTGAAGGAGCCCAGTTTTCCCAATGTCTTTATTATCTTCAGATTGTTTCTCTAATTAGTGCTGCATTGTTTGAGAGACATCGTAGCTCTGTCTAATAATGATGAAAAAGAAACTTTTTCACGCTGTCACTGCTTCTTGCACTAGGTTATTGTTAGTTTTCCTTGTTCATAGTGGTAATACCTTTTATCTTTTATTATTCTTTTTATTCTAGGTGTATTCCTGGAGCATTTTAGTCCCCAGGAGTTTTGATACATTGTAATACTTAGCACTGGAGAAAAGAACAGTGCTTCATGTAATTTTTTTCCCATAAAGCAATAATTGCGATATAAGAAGTTCCACTCACCTGGCCTCCAACCCTGCAGGCTGGAGGTTGATTTGTTTTCCTGCAAATTCTTTGCTTTTGGTGAAAATAAGAGACATAAGAGTTCTTTATGGGATATAGCATTTATTCCACTAGTTGGATGTGTGTTCCACCAACTAATGTCCTTTTTCTGGTGGAGCATTTTCAGCTGTTGAAGTTCTACTATTCTTACTCTTCAGGCAGAAACAGTATAAGTTTAGGTCGAGAGAAAGGTGATTTTACTGGTGAGATGCCCGATAGTACGTAGGGATTTTCTTCTGAACAGAGGAATGAATCCTTTTTCTCACATGTGTTTGCTGTGTTTTGACTTTGTGTTCAGTTATCAGAGATCTGGTGGAAGCTGCATTCCCACATCCTTTCCACAAACCATCCTAGGACATCAGGAAAGTTCTTCACTGAGAGGGTGGTCAGTCACTGGAACAGGCTCCCCAGGGTCATGTCACCAAGCTCGTGAATTGTGGTCGTGACTCCGAGCCTGACTGTGGACAAACCTGTTAGCCATATGGTTTAGTTTTAGGTAGTTCTGTGAGGAGCAGGAAGTTGCACTCAATGATTCTTATGGATCCCATCTAGCTTGAGATAGTCCATGATTCTGTGATTCTTTATTTTGCATGTCGGGCTGTCAAATACTGTTTTGTATGGATACAAACTGGATGGGAATCTTTCAGGCTTAAAAGGGTGGGAAGTCATTCCCTCAGCATTTTTTGGTGTCTGGTTGGGAATGTTTTTGCTCATGATAACTAGTATTTTACACCTGCAGTCTCCTCTCTCAGGTATTACTTGGTTAGCAGTAGTCACTGTAACTGTTCTGCAGCCTTCTTTCATCATCCTTACAAAACGATTTTTCAGTAGGGAAAGAATCCCACTTCAGATAAACTTTTGTCACTGAGTTGCAGCTGTTGTCTATCCAACAAAATGTGTTTATGCAGGATATGCTGTTGCATTTTATCCTGGATGGTGCATCTTGATGACACCTGTTATCCTGACATCATGCAAAATACAGATGGTGTGCCTCTGGGCTTTGACCCCAGGAGCTGCATGGAAATGTGCTAGAACATGGAATGGCTGCAGCTAATGTGCATGTACTTGCATAGTTACTGAAGTGAGAAAGCTTCAGTACATCAGACAGTGATAATATTTTCATGGATTTGTATCTTCCCTGATGAATTAGCACAAAGAGCTTGTTGATTGAGTTCACTAGCAATTAAAGCAGGCAATTGATCTTTCTTATCTTTCCATACAGATGAAGCAAGAAGGGCAGCCTGAGTTTTCACCACTGGGCAAGTTCTAGCCAGATCTACCTGTCAGTCAGCTTTTAGCAGAAAGCTCTGGCTTCCTGCCATTTTATCTGCTTCAGCTTGTTTGTCTCCTTTCACTCATTCACTGACAGGAAGAAAGAAAAAAAAGCTTTATCTTATCTTCTAGGGAAGATTTGTTCTTCTGCCTCTTCTGGAGAGGTTGAGCTGGGAGGCTGGTGTTTGGCTGGTTCTCACTGACCTCTCTTGGGATGCTCACACTCTTTTAGGTCCTCCACCCTTGACTGCTGCACTGAAAACAGCTGGGGTTGAGGCCAGAGGCCTCAAAGGAACAAGAAACACACTCTGAGACTGGCCAGACTTTTCCACTCTCATTTTGTACAAATGAAGAAAGGAAAACAAAGAGGGCATTCAGCATTTTGGAGATAGCAAGAAACAGTGAAGAAATATAGAAAGTCTCAAATGAGATTAAAGAGAAGGACTCAAATAGAAACTGGCTGTTTGAGTTTTATGGGGCTAAATAAGGTGGGAGAAAAGCCAGCGAAATACCTAAGGGGAGGGAGATAGTCCTTAAAGATCTCAGTAGCTGAATTATCTTTTGGTCCTTTCTTTTATAAAGAAGCTGCTGTATAGCTAAAAGTTTTGTTACCTAAGTGGCAGAGACCAAAAAAAAAAAAAAAAACAAACCCCAAAAAAAAACCAAATAAAAAAAACACATCAGTTTTAGTTTATGTCTGCAGTTGGATCTGTATAAAGCATGATAAGCTCTTGGCACTCTCATTTAATTTTGTTGTTAAGGAAGTTGTTTTGAAGAAGCATCCTTAAATCAGGTTTTTCCCACTTGCCTGCCCTTTGTGTGCATGTGTGTATTGGTGAGAGATTTGGAAAGAAAATTCAAAAAAAGAAAAAAGCATCCTCAACATCAGTCAGACTGTGTTATGGACTTTGCTACAGAGATGAGAATTAATTTGCAGTTATTTTCCTTTGCTGTATGCTGATGGTGATCTTGGAGGTTTTGTTTGTTCTGCCTTTTTAATATCTAATCTTCTTTTCCAGTTGTGGCTTGCTCCACAGTTTCTGCATTTGCTCTACGTTATCCAGGACCCAGAGGTTCAAATAATCATCCATTTCTATCTCAACCTTTTTGCTCACTGTTATTTGTATCCAGACTTGCTCCACACATGTGTGGAAGATACCATCTGTTTCTTAAAGTGAAAGATGAGGCAAAATCCTATTAAAGTCACCAATGCTTCTGTGATGAGCAAGAAATAGAAAAATTGTTGTAGCAAAGATGTATAAATTCCTTTCTCCTTACAATTGTTCTTAGAGCAAGTTATTATTCTTTCTTAAAATACTCAGCAACCAGAAATTCTGAATCTAGAAAAGTTACCTAGCTTTGCTGGATTTTTGGTTTCCTTGACAACCATCCATATAAATAGTAAGGACTTGTTATGGGGGGGAATATCAGTATAATCAAAACATGTGAATCACCCAGGAAAAAACTAAATTCAATGTAGAAGTTACAAGTTATCCAGCAATATTAATAGAAGAGTCTGTTTTTGTTCAAATAAGGCTCTTGTGGTAATGTTTACTGGATGCCTGACAAGGATGGAGCAAAGGCAGTGATTTTCTGAAGGTGAGATGCAAGGAGATTGCTTTTGGCATTCCTTTTGAGAAAACTATTGATGGTGACAGTAATCCTCTTCCTCTCAGGATCTATGATGACTTGGAATTTCTCAAGCTAGATTCTTTTTTTTATTATTATGGTTATCTGTAAAAAAAAGTGCTAAAGACAGGCATGAATGTTTACCTATATTTAAATGGTAACCTGCTTGTCTCCTTCCTCAGTGATTCAGTTAACCCAGTCTCTGCAACAAGGTGTTGATACTACTCCCTTGGAAGCAAGAGAGTGAGAAAGGGGATCAGTCACATGTCCCTGAAAAGAGGTTAGATATTGTGAGGTATAGTCAATGTAAAATGGGAATGATTATCCTGGAACTAATCCTGAGCCCTGCTAGTGCTACTGGGATTGTGACTCGAGTTTCAGGAATGTGGGAAGAAGTATGGCATATATTCACAGCAGGATGAAGTTCTCCCGGTGTGAAAAACAGTGATGAGAAAAACCGTGCATGGAGAAGACTTCCTGTCCTGTGCCAGCAAATCAATATTGTTTGTTTACCTCCTCTTTATATGCTTTATAAAAGCATAAAATACTCTGTTGCAAATCACAGAATATGATCATCATTAAAGTGGTGGCAGTATTTTCCTCCAGTTTAGAAGTGACATGAAAGCCCCAGTTGTGTTAGCTTTGTCGTAAATGAAGGCCACATGATTTAAAAAACCAATATCTTGCTACTTGTAGTGTTCATAGTAGCAGCAAAGCACTAAGCAAGTAATGAAAAAGCTGTGAAAACAAGTTGTCAGCTGTGTCTAGAAAGTTATTTATCCAGTCTGAGGAAATAACAATTCACCTGATTCACACATCAGAATTTCAGGGTTGTTCCCCATGCCTGGGACATTTGTAAGGGCTGCCTGAAGCCAGCAGCTACAAAAGACTTTGGCTGGTTTTGCTTCAGAGATCTCTCCTGCTGGAAGTTCTTTCACCATGTAGATTGCACTGGTTTTCAGATCAGTGTCAGATACAATTCAGCCACAACTTGTGCAGATTTAAAACACTCTGTGATTTTGCTGTGGCCTGGAAGTTTTGCTCTGTTTGCCTTGTTTTAAGATTTCAAAGTTAGTTTATTGCATCTGACTGATACAATTTTCAGGGAAGATAGTGCCTATGTTGAAGTTCATTAAGAGCAAATAGATGCCAAATACTTCTGGATATCCATGTTTCCATTGAGTCATTTATTACAACACCTGATTCACATTTCTCTTTTATTTTAATCAGTCTATTCTAGATGATATTTTTATGGTAAAACCTGGCATGAAGGCTCAGGGGAGGCAAACTCTACAGACTGCATTTTCTACTTCCCTCCAATTATTTCTTAGTTCTTCTATTTGCTACTGGCTGTTTCCCCAGCACAGGGAATCTGCAGCCATTGAGTCTGGATGGTGATGGAATTGGGTTCTGTCTGATCCCATTTATGAGCTCACCTCTGAGGTGGGGGAGGAGGCATGCAAATGGCACCTTGTGCCTCAGGGCTGCTGTTTCTTAGCCTGATGCATCCCCCCAGCCAGCCTGACCTACAGGCTCCTGCAGGGCACTGACCTTCCTGCTGCTTTTGTGGAGTCAGCCAAGCAGCAAGGGTGTCTTTGATTTGGAGTGGGGAAAGGATAATATGTCATAGCTCTGGATTATTTTGATTGATTTTTTTTTCCCCAAGCTTACCTAGGAAGATACAGTGACTGTAGTGACAAAATCAATATGGTATTGGAGGTTGCATTTTTCCAGAGTAAAGTGTTTAAGGACATGCTGCCAGGGAAAACACTTTATCAGCCAAAATTCCATCTTATCACACCGCACAAGGAGCATTTTTGTTGCTCAGAGGGTTCTGTGGTGCTATATATTCTGTGGGACAGTGAGGAATTTAATTAAGTAAATGGAAAAAAATACTATTTAACAGAGAAGGGGGTCTGACAGGAACCTCATGAAGTTCAAAAAGAAGTTCAAAATTTTGCATATGGGAACTAACCCATGTGCCATGACATGCTGAGGGTTGCCCCACTGGAAAGAGGCTTGGCAGAAAAGGATGTGGTGGACATCAGGTCAAACATGAGCTAGGAATGTGCCCTTGCAACAATGACTGCATTAGACACAACACTGACAGCAGGTCAAGGGATGTGACCCCTCCTCTCTTAGCACTGGGAGGCCACACCTGGAGGGCTGGGTTCAGGCTGAGTTCTGGGTACCTTTGTACAAGAGAGATATGAAAATAATGAAGAATCCAGCCAAGGGCCACTAAGGTGATGAAGGGATTGAACCACCTCACATGCAAAGAAAGGTGAGAGAGCTGGGACTGTTCAGCCAAAAAAGAGAAGGCTTGGAGGAGAGTTTATCATTGAACATAAATACTTGGAGGGAGGGTGTGAAAAAGACAGAGCCAGGCTCTTTTCAGAGGCGCCCAGTGACAGAACAAGGGACAGTGGGCACAAACTGAAATACAGGAGTTTCCCTCTGAACTTCAGGAAACATTCTTTTTTACTGTGAGAGTAACCAAGCACTGGCTTGGGGTGCCCAGTGAGATTGTGGAGTCCCCATCCTTGGACATAGTCAAAAGCCATCTGACATGGTCCCCTGGCCATGCTTGTCTGAGGAAGGTTGGACCAAATGGCTCCCAGAGGTCCCTGCCAAGCTCATTCTGTGATTTTGTATTTCTGTATGGAGTGCAACCCATTCATCAGGAAAAGTCAGGGTAGAATTTTCTTCTGGTAGGGAAGTAATCAGAAGTCTTTAATGGGGGAAATGCATTTAGAAGGGAATTTATTCTATTTATAGAAACGAAATGCAGTCTTAAGTTTATGCAGTTGCTAGCTAAATCTAGCTAGCTAGTACTGTTTTTTTAATGGTACTATTATATATCACCTTTCAATCCAAGAAGCATGTAGCAAACCAGGCTGTTAGGCTTTCTGTCAACCTCTAATGCTTCAGAGAAGATGGTAAGCAATAAGAGAAACATATACAGTCCTAGAGTCCCATATAGCCTTAGTTTAGCTTTCCTCTGCTTTTGTGCTTGCTACTGTTTTGATGCTTCACTTTGTGTACATGTAAACAGGCACTAAGGTAAGACAGCAAATACATCATCTTGCTTCTTGTGCTTCATCTCACTGGCTCTGTTTATCATGATTTTAGTAATGTGGGAAAGAGGTGAGTATAGCAAAGTCATCTTTGCAAATGAAGTATCTTGTTGTGCAAGACTGATAACCTTAAGAGCATGAGGTTTAAATAGAAATGTAGTAATAATGGAATATAATGAATTGGGCTTTTACCAAATATGAAACTGTATCCTAATTAAATCTAATTCACAGATGAAAAATCCACCAAAAGTTATTAGTCAACAATAATACCACCAGAAGCTCCAAAATTTGGTGTAACTCGCTGCAGGATGGGAATATATATATATGGGGAGCAGTAGTGGTGTAGAATTCCCCTGGGTTTTTATTCTTCAGTAGGCACCTGCCACCATCTGCTATATGATGCCAGCTACTGAGCTCAGTGGGTGATTGATCTGATACAATACAGGCAATCCAAAGTTTTTTGTCTTTCTGTGTTGGTCACTATAATTCTGTTCATACTGGTACTGTTTTCCAGACTTATTTTATGCTAAGTCTACAAGTCCAAGCCTCCATCCCTTTCAAAGAGGCTCAGGTAACCTGCCCTTTTACAGAAACTTCACTTACATCTGTGGAGCAGTCAATATTCACCTGGGAAGCCTGGGCAAGTTTCCCTGTTTGTGGGGAAAAAGAGCATATTAAAAAAATCATGCAGTTCCCTGAAGAAGTACAGTGTAAGAGTCAAAGTCTGGCTGGATATATTTGTGATGACTTGGTACAAGAGTTGTGCTTTGTGATTGTAATGTGTGGGCAACGAGACTCAAGTGTTTTTATTTGGAATGTAGTCACTATACAATTCATTCACAGAGAATGAGCCACCATTTCCCTCTCTCTCAGTCAAGGAAACAGGGAAACTTGATTTTAAGCTCTATGTATGAGACTTCTCTGTTAAAAACGATGCTTTTGCCAACTTAATGAGCATTTATACAGTGGTAGCAACTGTGAAAAAGCTGAGTCAGGCTGTGCACAGCAACTGTGACTTGGTCAGCTTTTCCCAGAGATTCAGCACAGTTAGGGAAGACAGCATGCTGGTGAAGTATACCTGAATGTAGAGACTGTTACTCCCACCTCTCTGATATTTACCAGGTGATCAGTTACGTGCTGCAGGCAGACTCGTGGGCTTGTGATTTTTATATTCAAATAATTTAGATATTTTATTTTGTTTTCAGTCTTCAATTACGAAAAGAATAAAGCTGGTTCTGATGAAAGACCTTTAGTGAGTAGATGCTATTTCACTTAACTTAAAAGAGTCAGTATCGGCACCAGCTAAATGCTTTTCTTTACTCTTCTCTCATGAACAAAAACACAGATCTTGAGAGCTAGAGATCCAAGGTGTGCTATTTCTCCTGAACTGGGAATTATACAAAGAGCAAAGTATGTCACACTGTTTTGTTTCACTCTCTTTTATTAACTCTATTTTTTAATGTTGCTGATGTATCTTCTAGGAATATTTGCTCTCTGAAAGCAGCTCTGATCTAGCTTGTTAGCAGATGATTCACAAGTATGCCATATATGGGCCATTTTAACTGTGTCAGGCAAACAAAATTGTATTAAAACCTTCAGAAAGTATTTAGACAATATTTAGAAAAATGGTATTTCGACCAGAAGCCACTTTCTTCTTCTCAGAAGGCAGAGAGTCTCTTCCCTGCAATGTTTTGACATGATACAGAGTAACCTCCAGGTCCTGGCCAAAACTAGGATGAGGACTAAGCACTTCCTCCAATGCTGTGCCTGTGTATTTCCTCACATAAGGCTGTGGAGTGAGCCTTCACAGAGCTCTTGTGTAGTGTAAGGAGTTTTCCTTACCATGAATTTGGAACTGTTACATTATTCTTGAGTAGCAAAGCTGTGAAGAAATTATGCTGGGGGCTAATTAGGATCTCTCTTTGTGTCTTAGTCAACTCTGTATCACAGGAGAGGAAACTGGGGATAAATTGTGCTGATTGAGAGTCCAGACTTCAACATATCCTCAAATCCAACATATGCTAGCCAGCTGTGATGGACCGTTTGGAACAGGGGCTGCCCCTTTCGTTTTTAAAAGTGGTGCCTTCAGACATCAGGCTTCAGGATGGCAGGCTTTGGCCTGTGTGCCAGATCAGAAGGAGCTGCCAGACAAGGGTTTCTTCCCTGCAGTGATAAATGGTAGTGGTGTTAGAAATTGGGAACCCTGAGAGCAAAGAAAATAACTGCACTTTGAAGGTGATTTGGTTTTCCAGCCACCCTTTTTACTTTCCTGCTTGTGTCAGGCCATTCGTGCAACATATGAACCCTACCTTATTAAGCTTATTTGCATAAGCACACGGGGTGTTTTTCTGGAGAAATATTTCAGCTAATAAAATGAAGGACATGCCATCCAAAAATAACAACATAGCAGCAGGTAAAAGCAAGTTCTAGTCTGTAAAATGTCTGACACTTTTAACATGTCAGGTATGGCTGGTCTAGCACAAGGATATCAAGTGACAGATTAGAACAGTATGGTTTGCAGAAGCAAACTAGATACTGCTTTGTATAAATTAAATACACCATGATGTGATGGTCCATTCCAAAAGCTACAATGTGTGAAAGCAGGGACCACAAGTAAGTAGAGTTATGAGGGTGTGAATTTGAAAAATTATCTCTGTTACACACAGAAGATATTTCTGGGGAATTTTCTTGGTTTATTGAGTTTTCAATAAACCAACCAAAACTTCATGCTTCAGTTTGCACTTTGTTTTTATTCTATGAGAAGCTGGTTTTCCTGCCTTTCCCCTGAAATTCTTGTCTTTCTCCTTATAGGTTTGTTCTCCTTCCCTCTGTCTTTTTCATGAACTTTGTAGTGGAAGAGTACTCTGCCCTGGTACAGGAATCCTGAGAATACAGAGAAAGTTGTGTGCCATTTAAAAGGGAATAGAGGAGGTCAGCTTACATCATCTGAGATCTTGTTACTTTATATTCAAAAAGAAATGTGCTCTAAGCACCTATTTTTAGCCTGTCTTCAACCATGCTTCCAACTTCCAAATGTAGGAACTTACTCTTTTACAGAAGGTTTTCTCTAAGGATTTTGAGGGATTTTTTTTTTTGTGCAAGTGTTGTTTCATATAATAAATTTACAATGGCAGTGAATAGATACAAGATAGTCAAACAACAGAATAATTCTCCTCAGTTTTATGAATACACTGAATTAGAATACATTGAATATGAATACACTGTAACATGCCAGGAAAAATCTTGAAATCTGTCTCACTCAAGTTTTTTGTAGACAAAATACTAATTTACATTATGAGGGCATGACTTAAGGGAAAACTTAAAATCTGGGAATTGTAGTGCATGCCCCTTAAAACAAACGGGGAATTTCAGACTGGCAAATTGGAACTTCTCAAAAACTTCTAATATCCCACTTCAAGCAGAAACATTTGAAATTTGAGGACTTGAGTCTCACAGAAAGAAAACACAACCCATGGAATATCTCAGTGTCAAAAGTACAATACATTACGGAATTTAGTCTCCCAACTTTTATTTTAGAAGCTGTACAAATTGTTTTTTAGCTCTTACTGAAGAAATGAAAATGTTTGAGTTTGCCACATTCAATACATAAAACCAAAAAATGTGGCTGACACTTTTCTCTCACTTTCTCTAGTTTTGAGCATGTCTGTGGGACCTTGGTAGTTTTAAGTTAAAGATATAAGGCTTAATGAAAATTTGTGTTTGTAAGAAACACATTTTTTTTGCAATTTTGTGGTCCATTATTTCAAATGATTGGCCTTTTTAAATTCTGACCACCAAATCTATAAAAAACATAAGGAAAATATTATGCTTGTTACTTCTGCATCAGAGAAAATTTTGAGAATGACAACTTTTTCTTTGGTTGAAAATGAAAATAATGTACAATACAGCTGAAGTTTTAGACTAAAAATATATTTCAGTTTTATAACGACACATGGATGTCTCACAATGAATTCTACCAGATCAGAAAGGCTCAACTAATTTTAGGTATATTGTGTGAAGAGGTTGCCTCAAAGAACTTTTTTTTCTCAAGCTTTCAGAAACTTTAGTGTATTTTAGCACTTCTGAAGTAAATTTAAATACAGGCTTTTAGATGACTTTCCACCTCAGAGATCTTCCACTATGACAAGAAACTAATTTCAGGACAATTTTCTCTTTCTAATAAAGATTATTTTTTCTTCCTCTTTCCAACTTCCCATTTCCTGTCAAGTCTGAAGTGTCTTGGATCCCCAACAAACACTACTCTGGGATTTACGGGCTGATGAAGTTGGTCCTGACTAAGACTCTACCTTCCAATCTTGAGCGAGTCATTGTCCTCGACACAGACATTACATTTGCCACTGACATTGCTGAGCTATGGGCCGTCTTTCACAAGTTCAAAGGTATTTTCATGATTTTATTACTGTCCTAATTTGAGGGGCGGGGGGGGGGGGGGGGGGAGAATGATGAGGCAAGCAATACAGTGTGGGTGAAAGGGCTGCCTGAGGTTTTGTTAATTGTTTTCATTCTTTCAGTTTTTGGTGTTTGAATATAATTGTTCTCTTTGTGAGCTCTTTTCTCAATGATATTCTGTATAGAATAATTGACAACACCAATTATCTATGTAGTTTGATTTATTGGTCTGATTATTTGGAGGAGGTGAGAGCCTGACAATACAGTAGATGATAAAGAACTATGAACATGCTGTAGTTACGTACCGTTCAATACCTCTTGGAAGAACTTGGGTTTTATTATTTTTTTAATTAATAAAACTTAATTATTACTTTCAATCTAACTGTTCCATGTAACCACCAAGAATGAGTGAAGTTGGGATCGTTCTTGAACCAGGGAGGAAAATGAAGGGAGCAGAGTTACACATGTGAACAGAAATAAGTTGCTCTTTGGTCCTCTTAATGAGTTGATAAAGGGGTCTGGATTTTAAGCACTTAAAATAGTTTTCTGTACCTATTCCCATTTCCAACAGCTCCTTGAAAATGTACTTCATAGTCAGTCTGAGAAAGGACACTTTCAGAGTAACTCTGTCAGGAGATGATTACAAAAAAGTTCCCTGGTACCCTGTCACAAAGCAGAGCACTTTCTGGCTAGCACACCACTAAAACCATTTAATTCTCTCAGGTTCCAGTGTTGCCAGCTGTTCAGAGTCAGAGACATACCCTATTGTTTTCCTCTTGCCCTCAGCATATGTATTGCAGTGCTGGTAAGTGCAGAGACATTCCAGCATCCTGGTTTAAAGGTTTACAACCCTGTAGAAGTGTAACCTTGATGTGTTTCATCATCTCTCTCAAAATCATCTCAAGCAAAGTGAACCTAAGCAAATGGGAGCATTTATTTGGAGAAGCCAAAATACACCACTCCATTAGGAGGGAGCTAGGGAAGAGCACATTTACTGTACTTATCCCCTGCTGAAATCCACAAGGCCTGCTTTTCTCAGTACCCAGCTCCAGGGCAGGACCTATTATCTTCAGCTCTATGTCAAGGATTGGGTTCTAGTGCTTACTTCTCATGCATTTGTTTCCATTCCCTACTGTGGATACACTGATGTCGTTTCAGCAAGCCAGAAGCAGTCACCTTTTTGCTTAATTTAATTATTTGCAAGCTTTTTCATTAAGGAATATACAATTTTTCCTCCTCTTCAGGTATTGTTCAGACCTGTTCACCAAGCCTTTCCCTCCACTGAACCCTGAGTTTCATATAAACATATACCCTGATAACCATAAGTAACATAAATGTATGCATAGGAAGTAATGCTGTGCTATTGTACTGTCTCACTGTGTGCAGCTGTCCCATTAATAGTGATATTTGACTGAATATGGTGTAACAGCATGTCACGGCAGGAAAAGAAGTGTGGATAAACAGAACTTGGGCACAGAGGACTGCATGGTCAAAGAGAACAAAATCTGAATTGAGACAATGAGGAGGATTGTCTCCTTGTTTATAATTTCTGTCATAATTTTAATGAAGATCCCTTGCTTTTTTACGGGGGGAACAAAACCAAGCATAAAGACTGCTTGTAAAAAGAGGAACATGGAGCAGAGGCAGATGTAAGATTGAAAGAAAATGCAGGGAGAAAATATGGAAATATGGAGAAGAATAATTAGTGGAAGTAAAACGTATGTGTAAATCAGTCTCCATAGAGCTAGGCAAGAATGTTTGTCTGATTAGAGCTGTGAAAAGCTCTAAGTTACACATGGAGACAGAATTCCTGTACTGCTGCCCTCATAACCTACATAGCACAGCTCCCAAATGGATGATTTTGTAGGTTGTCCCATGTGTCTTTTTAATTACAGCTGACCATCTGCTTCTCCACAGTTTTTTAGTCCTGGCAATAAACTGGTCAATGTCTACATCTGCTCATCTCCCAGGCAGTTGTGCACAAAGAGTAGATGAGACAATGCCGTAGCTCCAGGTGTTGAGCTGGGGTGGGAGAGGACTTTGAATCCTAAATGCTGCTGAGGAGAGAGGAAGTGTCCAAGCACAGACTTGTTCTCCAGCCCGTGTCATAGGCTTCAGTTCCATTAGCAAAGATGACCTCAATGATGGTGACATCAGAGTTGAGTGTTTAAGGGTAAGAATAAGAAGGAAAGCCAGCAAAGCAAATACCATGGTGAGAGCCTGTTGTAGGCCACTCAGCTGGGATGAGGAGGCAGAAGAAATATTCTATAAGCAGCTGGAAGTCTCACAGTTGCTAGCCCTTGTTCTTTTAGTGGGCTTGAACTTACCAGAGAGGTAAGTTGAACTTAGCAGAGGTCTGCTGGAAGTACAACATGGGGGAGAGGAAACAGTCCAGGAACTTACTGGAGTGTGTGGAAGATTATTTCTTTAGCCAGCCAGGGGCAGTGCCTGGCTGAATCTGTCAGCAGATCTTGCTAACCAGAGAGGTACCAGTGGACTGGAGATGAATAAATGTGATGCCCATTTACAGGAAGGGCTGGAAGGAACACCTGGGGAATTACAGGCCTGTCGGCCTGACCTTGGGGCCAGGGAAGATCATGGAACAGGTCACCTTGAGTGCTGTCCTGCAGCATGTGCAGGACAAGCAGGGGATCGAGCCCTGTCAGCATGGGTTTGTGAAAGGCAGGTCCTGCTGATCTCCTTCTGTGACAAAGGTGTCTCTCCTTAGTGGATGAGGGAGAGGCTGCGGATGATCTCTACCTAAACTTTAATAAAGCCTTTGACATAGTTTCCCACAGCATTCTCACAGTAGCTGGTTTCCCATGGCTTAGATGTATTCTCTGGATAAAAATCTGGCTGGATGAAAATCTCTGGATAAAAATCGGGCCCAGAGAGTGGTGGTGAATGGAGCTAAGTACATTTTTCAGCCAGTCACTGGTGGTGTCTCCCAGGGCTCAGTACTGGGGCCAGTTTGATTTAATGTCTTTGTCCATGATCTGGATGAGGGGATCAGGTGCACACTTGGTCAACACCAAGGTGAGTGGAAGTGTTGATCTGTTGGAGGGCAGGAAAGCTCTGGACAGGAAGGATCTGGACAGGCTGAATCGATGGGCCAAGGCCAGTTCTGTGAGTTTCAACAAGGCAAAGTGCCAGGTCCTGCACCTGGGTCACAACAACCCCATGCAGCACTGCAGGTTTGGGGCCAAATGGTTGGAAAACTGCCCAGTGGGAAAGGATCTGTGGGTGCTGGTCAACAGCAGCTGAACATGAGCCAGTGTGGGCCAAGCAGGCCAATGGCATCCTGGCCTGTATCGGCAATAGCATGGCCAGCGGGACCAGCGCAGGTATTGTCTCTCTGTTCTCAGCACTGGTGAGGCCACACCTCAAGTCCCATGTTCATTTCTGGGGCCCTCACTGCAAGAAAGACATTGAGGTGCTGGAGCATGTCCAGAGAAGGGCAGCAGAAAATTTCTTAACAGAAGGGGTTAACAAGCCTTGGAACAGACTGCCCAGGAAGTTGTCACCATCATCCCTGGCTGCATTTAAAAGCTGTGTAGATATGGCACATAGAGACAAGGTTTAGTGCGGGGGACTTGGTAGTGTTACTTTGATGGTAGGACGTAAAGGTCCTTTTCAACCTAAATGAATGTATTGTTCTATCATTCCATGGAAATGGAAGGAAGGGCAAGTAATTTAGAGAGATACTTGATACTCTTTTACTGCTTTGTCAAAGTTTGGCCTGAATTCTGTGGTAATTCTCAATTTTTCCTGTGGTAATTCCTAATTTTTCCTGTCTTTTTATTTCTCCTGCCTGCATTACAAAAGACTGAAAGATTGTCTTATGTCATGAGCCCCAAATATTCCTCCAAAGGATATTTTACTAAACTAATGTTTTAATCTCTTCCTTGTTTCTCTCCAAGAAGTCCCGGGGAAGTTCATGAAGATTTCTTGGGGGCAATCTAGAATGTTTGTTGAAATATTACATAAACAGAAGTACAATAGAACTCCTATGAAGGGAAACGCTAGTCTCCAAAGGAAACCTCTCATTACACCCAACCCCAGTTAGGAGGGCAGCTTTAGACCCACTGGGTCTTCTTCTAGAAATGTTCTAACAACCAGTTGCTGGCTAGAAGGCACCACTATAAACCTGCCTACACCAGGATGCTTTTTGTGCAAATTAAAGAATTTTTCACATCAGTGCAGGAAAGGCAAGAACTTCTGTCTCCAGGTTGCTGCAACATAACTGATGAGGCAGTCCAGCATAGCTTTTTTCCAAATTGCAGCCACACATAGAGGAAAGGTCCTAGAGTCTGTGATATTCTTTCTGTGCCTGGAAACACTTTTCTTCCCAGCAAAAACAGTGATAAAGGGAGACCAGTGGCTCAGATTCCCTTTTTCTCAGACACCATGCTTGGAAGAAACTCAGATTCAGGACTAGTCTTGTAATTTAACTAGGTCTGATTTGCTGATTAGAAGGGCCTACAATATGTTTTAAACAGCACCAGCAATACCCAAAGTCCTTGTTCTGCAAAGGTTCTTATTCCAGTTATCTTAAGAGTTGCTGGAAAGATCAGACCCTTATACAGTAATTTAATTTTTTAGATGGTAAAGGTACTACTCCATTTGCTCTGTAGATGGAAAAAAGGCAGTAGGATTTCTTCGTAAATTATTGCTCTTCTGCCCTTTCCTGATAAGCTCTTTGCATAGCCCTTTACAAAAAGTGATCCAACTGTTCTGTAGCAGAGTGCAGAAATTTAAAAATCTCTTCTTTGAAGTGGCAACCTTAGGCTTTGGGAGAAATTCACACCTCTCTTTGGTAGCCTGAAACAGTGTCTCAGGCAATGTAACATTTTACAGTTTCTCTTAGGAGCCAGTGGTGGGGGTTGTATAATTAGTAATCATTTTATAGACAAGCTTCAATCTCTATGCTTAAATGTGTCTTTGGGAACCTGTAACTTAAATTTCAAGAGTCATATCCAGCTTTTCAGCTGGGATTTGGGCACTTCTGCTTTAGCCTTATTCTCCATTGGTCTATAGATAGGTAGAATGTTTTCCTTTAGGACTGAGATATACCCCCAAAATAATGACTTCAAAGGTTTGAGTCTGCAGCTAGTCTGGTGAAGATAACCTGTCATGCATGTTTTCTGTGACTTAGTTGACACTGATTATGTCTCCTATTCATCTTTCACTAGATTTTGACAGTTCTAAACTTGAGAAAGTACCTAGCCTAAGGGCAAAAGTGTGGGACTGTAGGTCATAGTGTATTCTTGGATGAGGTGCTGCAGAGTGTTTCAGGCAATAAGGATTAGTAACCAATATGTTTTTATTGCAGAAACTGTGCAAATTCTTCTGAGAAAAAATTTGTCCGATGCTATGTTCTGTCCCATCAATCTTAAAGTTCTTTTAAAGGCCACATCTGTTAATTGTTTTATTATGCTTGCTCACCCAAACTCTTGGTACTGCAGTGTGGGTTCTTTTTTTTTTTTTTTCCAAGATTCTGGTTTTTATTTTTACTGGGTGTTAAATATGGATTCTCAGGATTGAATTTATTTGGGACCTGACTACAACAGTCATCATAATTATATATCTTACAAGTTGCAGTTTCAGTCTGTATCACAGTCTCTGCGTGCTGGGTGCTCCACATGTAAATAGCAAGAGACTCCCTTCCTGCTTTACATTGTCAGGTGACAATTCCTGTGTCTGCCTTGTTCCTTGAGGATATTGCTTTGCGTGAGTCACAGCTGAGACTCACAAATGAGACCTGAATAATCCCTGTAGAGATCAGTGTTGAGGAGCTCTGTGTTAAATTGAATACTACATCAAAGGCCATTATGATATTTCTAAGTACATGTCAAAACTCAGAGGCTTTATAGAACAGTGATGTCTTACTACTGCTGCATGTTAGCCTCACAATCCAGCTAGCTGATACAATAAATACTTTAAGTACTTTTAAACAACAGAGACTGGGTAATACCTAACTAGTGCATTTCAAATAACTTTACTCATATATTGAGTCACCCAGAGAATATAAGCTACCACTGGTGTTTATCTGTGCAAGTAAGTCTTCTCTGGAAAGGTGATCTCCATTAACCAAGCATACAAGAAGGAGAAATGGCAAACTTGACAGGAATACTGAGATTCACATGTTCATATTTTGCATGAATAAAAACATGCTATAGAGGCAGTTTGCTTTGTGTCAGGAGATCAAATAATGATAAAAATCTATACTGACATCATAAATACCAGAAAAGGTCAGCAGCGATTTTGGTGCAGGATCAAGTGCCCAGAACTGAAGAGGGTCTGGCACATAGTCAATCCCAAACTTAAAATTTGCATATAGTCAGCATGTGGGTGCTTTGGCATATTGCTCTGCAGAAAGCCTGAGGTAACAGCCTAGGTTCATACTATTTTTGCAGCTTCTTCAGGAAAAAGTGCAAACAAACGAAAAAAAAGAGAAAAATCATAACCCTTACAAATTTTAGCGTCTTGTGTAGGGATTTTAGTTATTATATTCCTACAAGAACTATTATACAGAAGGTTGTAATGCTAAGTGCATGCAGAACTTTTCATTTGTATGTGAATTTAGCATGGCAGAAAGTGAGATGCTGATGGCACTGGTGAGAGAAAGGCAGAGTCAGCAGGTGCTGTATAAATTTCCCTGAATTTAGCTCTACCAGTGAAGCCCTGTTTTAATAAACTATACCTGTCATAGCCCTTGACTCTCCTGCAATGATTGTGCTTTTTATAGGTGTGCTCTTCTTATGATGATGTAAAAGACTGTGTTCTTGCCAAGATTAAAATTTAAAATTCATTGATACCTATGGCTCAAGGCAGGATTTGAGCCACAGAATTGATTCTGGGCAGGTTCTGTACTTAAGTCTGTCAGTTTACACTGAGTAAATCATTAAAGCTTCCAGATGATTTTGAGACAGGATCTCTGTGGGTTGACACAGTGTTCATGTTAAATCCTGCAGAGATCTTTCTGGTTCTTCTGGTCAGTAAAACAGCCTTTCTTTTCTTTCTAATCAAGAGGAAGGCATTAGCAACATGCACCTTAGTGTGTATAAAAATCCATGGTATGAGTCAGTCTTTTTGTGAAGGAAACAAAATTATATTGTAGCAGAGTGCATTAATAAAATTGTCAGGCAGCTATTAAAATAGCTTAAAATTACCTGAATTTTTATAAGTGTCTAAAAAGGCCGAATGGCACTTGTCTTTGCTCATAAAAGAAACATCTGTTAGCTTCTGAAAGATTTGTGGAAGTATTTATTGGTTAGACTATAGTGCATAGCTCATCCTAGGGTTATTACACAAATGAAATACAGTTTCTCTTTGAAAAGGTCCCTGTGGAGGCTCTATCTGCTTAAGATTTTCTATTCTTGATTGTTATATTGTGGTGTGTTCTTCTTTTTTTGCTGCAGAATCTTTGAAGCTTCATTGATACAGAATTCTGTTAGTTAGCTATAGCTGATAGAAATATTGAGGGGTTGTGCTCCAGTGTCTCACAATGCTGTCATCATCTGTGTGTGAAACTATAGAAGAACACTGATTTATTTTGGTGAAGAGAGAAAGAAAGTAAGGGGTTAGGATATCTGGGGGAAAAAGACAAATTTCTAACTGTAATTGGGGGCTAATTTTGGTGACTGTAATTAGGAGGGGATCAAACACAGAGGTGGGACTTGCTGATTCTGTGGGTCTAGGGAAAAAACACTTCTCTCTCTCCACACTTGTCAGATAAGCTGAGTGGATGGAATTTCTTCTTTTTTCTTTTTTTTTTTTTTTTCCCTAATTGCAGTTTGCTTTGCTGTGATATTCCTTTATTGAGAAGCCAGTATGTGAGAAGGTTGACCTCAGTAAATGAGCTCCAAGGGAGAGAGTTTATTATATGGATCAGCATGTGCACATTCTAGTTTATGGATTTTAATGTGACAAGGGACATAATCAGAAAATTCTGATTATGAATTGCTGCCAAAATAGAATAGCTGCAGTTTCTGAAACATCTGTAGTTCTATTTTAGCTGAATGGTTCTTTGTCTGTTTCTGCCATCAGGCAGAAATATTTAGAGGTTAAAGGCCAACTGTGCACAGAAATAGGGTACAACTCATGGTGAGGTAAATTGTGAAATAAAATAAAATATCTTTATTTTTCCATTCTGATTTCCAAGGGATACCCTTTGGTCATGTTTTCATGCTTTTTCCCATGGAGGATAGGGATGTTTTAATTATAAATGAAAACTGATACTTTCTGTCCTCTTTTGATACCACAACTGGAGTTTTTAGAATAAAAACTCTCCACATGCTACAACGTTTGTAATAAAATCTTGTTGGTAACACTATAATTTTGAGGACTTTTTTCTACCTTCTCAACATCAGTCTAGTGCTTTTTCTACATTATTGTTCTCCAGTCTTTGTTAACCTGCCACTCATTCTACAGCTGTCTTTTTGGCTTAGATGCTATGATGTATCAAACACCCAAGCTAAACATTGTATGACTCACACACTGTTAAAGCAATAAAAACAGTTTCTCCTCTAAGCTCTTTCTTCAGGATTTAAAGAGGCTTTAATTCTGTTAAACTCCAGTACTCCATCTGAGAATGGACCTAGAGCTTTTTTGAACTGCCTTGCAAATATTTTTTAAGAGAAATCAGGCCAGTGCATGGCATCAAAGGAGCAAAGTGCATATCCCCATCTCCCTGGACTAGCAAAAGCTTTGCCTCCTCAGAAGCTAGAAAATCCAGCTACCACAGGGTGCAGACTTGGTGAAGGAGCATTTCTGCTTTGCATGTTTGTTATTGGCAGAGGAAAGTGTATTTCTGGGAATGAGATGCCAGTAGGCTGTGCTAAAAGGAAAATATATGAGAACAAGGGGTGGGAAGAAACCAAGGAGGAAAATAATAACTCCCCCATCCAAACTAAAAAGGAGATATTAATCAGGAGTTACTGTCCACCAATAAATGTTTTAGGCTGATTGCTTTCTCCTATAGTCTGTTCACATTCTTCTTCCTTTCAGGTGCATTCAGTACCCCTGCCCTGTCAATTTACAACTTATTTTATTAAATTTTGGTTATAGTGCTATTAAAAAAACCCCAAACATGAATGTTTGCCTGTCTTCATGAGTGGAGCACACAAATTAAGCCCATATACTAATCCCTCTGGCCAGTCACTCTGCATTCCCTTGGTGACAGTAAAGCAGAGCAAGTGCATGAGCAGGCAGTGAATATGGAGGGAGTAGCAGCCTGTCCAGGAGTTATTAATGTGTAATGATAAGTAACTTCTGCATGTGGGAAAGAGCCAAGCAGGAGAGACACATGGGTCATTCACCTAAAAAATGAAGTTTACTCTAGAGTTTGATAGTTGTATTAATAGGACTAAAGAAAGAATGATATTTAATGGCTAGATTTCCCTGCCTAAGGCCCTCATTCTAATCACGTGCAATCTATCAAGCACATGCACTTTTCACTCTTCTCTGTGACGTGCATTGTAATAACTTGATATTCTGTTTTCTCCCTCTCCAAACCAGGCACATTCTCTGAACCTACCTTGTTCTGCGTTAGCAATCCATATTTTTAAGGACCTCAGGCCCCATTTCCAATTACAAAGCTCTCATTCGAGGTTTCACCTTTTTGGTTTCATGCTGCAAATTATGCCTGTAATATTGTCCTTGGCAGCACATGGATTTGCATAGGCTAAAGTAGTGAAGAGAATATCTGTCTCTCAGGTTCAAGCTGTAAGGCAGAACATATTGCCCAGAGGTCAATGGCATGATTATCCCATCAGCAGGGTGAGTGCATGGTATTGCTCTCTGCACAGCCAGGGAAGAGGGAAATGTGTGTATAAAATTAAATCAATTTATTACATAACTGCACTAAGACTGTGTACAAATGTACCATGAGCAAAACCTGGGAACAGCTACATCAACTAGAAGTCAGACATGTAAATGAAATCAGTAATCAGTCCAATTTTGTGGGAAAAGTAGTACCTACACATGCTTCTTTTTTCCAATTAATCTAGAGAATCAGGGATGTTTGAACCCCTTATTTTAATCCTAGCAAGCTAAAAAGAAAAAAATTAGCTTGGTCTGTAATGGGCCACTTCACTCTGCATCTCTCAAGTGTATATATTTTACTTGAATTTGAAGCTGGCTCCACTCCTTGTTCTTTGCAGTAATCTCTAGCTGCATTTAGCATGGGCCAAGCAGTTAAATTAAGCAGAGGAGTATTACTCCCTCTGACTCCTCAAGGTAAATATTTTTTGTCCTTTGAGATACTGCTAACAACAAAAATAATTTTGTCCTAGTCCTTCTAGATGCATACCAAAAGGTGATTGATAAACATACAGTGCAACTTGGGGACAAGTTTTTTTTTTGTACCTGCAGCTTTTCTGTATTCATATTTTATTTCCTGCATTTAGTCACAGTGAAATTCATAGTCCTGAAGAGAATTTGGACCTTTAGTGCAAAATCCATAGGTGCAGTAAATTTTGCCCAAGTTCATGTCAGTAAAAGAGCCGCACATTAGACATTTTCTGGTGAAAAGCCAGGCCAGTTTATTTTTCCTTTGCACTGCCTAAATACTTAAAAGGGTCTCAAGATCTAAGCTGATGGTATTCCTGCTTTGGCATAACACAAACCCTGTGTCAGCTGCTTCTGGTGGTGTGTGTGGTTCTGGGATTCATTCTGGAGCTGGGACTGAACATGTCAGCAGAACAGATTCTTGAAACCCATTAACTGCTGGCACAACAAAGTGAAATACTGAAGCCTGTGTTTGGGGATGCAGTGGTTTTTTCCTCACTGCTTAAGGACTGGGAGAGCTGTCAAGTAAGTGATGTTTTGGCACACCAAGAGAATTTGTGTGGTGGGAACAGAGGTGGAGGTGGATAGCAAAGGAGGTGATAGAGCGTTCAGTGGTGCTGTTGACAAATGTGTCAGAGCATGAACCATCTGAGGATCTAGCACATGCTTACTGCTTCTGCCCTGCTGAGAAGTGTGACTTGGAGCAGGACTGAAGCCCTACAGTGAAGTGAGCCATCATACTTTTTCTTTTTCAGAATTGTCCTTAGCTGACTCAATGCCACCACTCTCTGTCATCAGCACTAAATGTCTGCCAGTTTATGTTCACAGCAACTTACTGAAATGCACATTGCCTCTTAAAGTGGCACAGGGTCTCCTGAATTTCATTAATTCATTGCATTGTCTTCCTGCACATGTTCTGCTTAATAGGCAGTAATAGTTTTTATTTCTGTGTGCTTCAGGATATCATTATTGCAGGTGCAAAGTGACTTTTCTAGGGCTTTGCCAGCCTGCTGCAGAGTCATACTGGCACCAGTGTTTGACAGTATTTGGAGATTCATGCTTATTCCCATACTGCTGAGAAATGACGATCTGAATGTTGTCACAGTGGTGTCCTGAAATCCTGAAAGAGTGCATCTCATCTGATAAGAGCTACTTTTATAAAACATTATATAACATATATTATACATTATAACATATTATAGAACAGGATACTGCTGACTTCTATCAGTAAGGAAGTCTAGTTCCTGTATTCCCTGATTTACATAAACATTCCTGCTTTGAACTTATAGCTTCTTTTTTTGACTAACTAAAAGAAGATATGAGTAGTTGGAAGAGCAGTCTTTAAATATGTCCTCCTTTCAACTCTTAACTCCCTGTTATAGGTCACAAGTAAAAAGAGTTGGGTGACCTCAGCCAGGTCGGATGTGCACGAGGGCTGAAGTGCATAAGCAGGGTAGCAAAGGGATGCTCTTCTGGGGCATCAATTTTGAGGTACCTCAGCAGATTTAGAAAAGAATGTTCATACACAGACAATTCTACTCTTGTGATCATTTAATTCTTTCAAACGTAGTAATGGGAAGTGGGTATAATTTGGTAGATAAAGGAGAAAGCAATGTGGAGATTGAATAGAGTGAGGATACTGAGCAGGAAGAAGGAATATGAAAAGGGAGAGGTGGCAACACATCCCAAGTTAGTCAAGATGTTATATCTTGAAACCTTAGATTATTTAAAAACAGGATATAGCACAATAAATTTCTGTGAAGCTATATAGAGGTAAGCGCACATATCTAGAATTTTTCTGCATTTTCTTGGCTGTGACATCTGACTATTAAAAAACCACTTGCCGGGGCAATAATGAAGTACATGGTAGCATTAAGGAGTTAACACAACATTTAATTCAATGTAATTTTGGCCTGTCCCTTCTGCAGGGTTGGTAGTGCAGATACCATTCCCTCTTAGCTGCAGTCAGCAATTAGTTTACTGTCATTGCCACCACCTTTTTATTTGTGTTGCTCTCTGGTGCCAGAGGTTTGTTTATGTACAAGCACCTCTAGTCACAGTTTTATTTAAGAGTGGTAAGATGCTCCACACGCCCATCGCCATGAAGCCAAGTGGTTTTCTTTATATTCCTAAGGCGTTTTGATCACTGTAACATTCAATTGAGGTTTTGTGGGGGGGAGGACTGAGAATTATTTATAAAATTGAGAAGAGCAGTGATGAAGCTCTGTTTCTGTGCTTTTTTTTTGCTTTGGTTTTATGCTATTGCTTTTAAAGGTTTAGTTGCCATAACAACCCAAAGCAATCCTGTATTACCATAGAAACGTCCTGTTTGGGTGACAGTTTTTATGAGAAACCTTTTTTTTTTCTTCTTCACGTAATGTATTTAGCACTGGCCTTTTGCAGGTATATCACAATACACTACAGGGGTTTCAGAAAGTGTCTGAATGACATAATAAGCAACAAAAATGAAGCATATGCCTGAACCCAGGAAGAAAATCTGTTGTCATGGTTGACTGAGAACAGATAAAGAGTAAAAACAAATTCCTGTTGCTTAACTTGAAGGTCAGAAGTATTGAGCTTAAAGCAGAGCTGGCTAATCAGTCCACATGAGTAAATACTCAAAAAACCCCCAACAAAACAGGAGTTAGGGTTTTGATTATGTACCAGGGAATTAGTGTAGAAACAACTTGCCATGACAATTGTAGATGTGAAATTATGGGACTTCTTTAAAGTTGTCTGCATGGGGCTGCTCAGTGAGACTGTTGGGAGGCTGAAGTGAGAATTGCAGAATGAGGCAGCCTCTCACAGAGCTGAGAGGGATTCCTGCTGAGAGCTGGCTCCAGTTGCATACTGATAGCCTGCATGCCTCATGCCTCGTTGCTGGCTGGGACCTGGCAAGTCCCTAAATCGTTTGTGATCTCTCTGTGTTGAGGAATTTTCCCTCTTCTTGTGTGATACCTTTAATGGCTGTGCTCTTCAGAGCCTCTTGACTTCGAAAAGAATAGTAATGCAGCTTTTCCTTCCACTAATCTGCATCTCCATCTACTCATTGTGTAACTGTGGGGAGCAGTGGACCGCTGGAGCTCCACTGCATATCAACTCTCCTAAGGTCTGATAGATTACTGGGCGTCTTTGCCATCAAACTTCAAATTGAAGTTATGGACCCGTTGCAGACCATATACTCTGTCCCAGCAAACAGAGTGTACAGTACACTGTTACAGGTTCACAGTCTTATGACAAGCCACACAACTTATTTGGAAAGAGGATAGAGAAGCATTGTCAGACAGCTGTGGAGATTGTTATTGATCACTATTTTTATGGGGAGGCACAAGTCTGTCAGTTTCCTGTAATCAGTTGCATGAATGATGAAAAAAAAATTTCATTCCTGATATGCATGTTTTAAAGAACAGAAAAGCTTCCAGATGGGATCTTGCAAGAATTCCCCTTGCCAAAGTCAAGGAGACAGCAAGAATTGCTTTACAGTTATGCTTTATGGTTTCTGACCCCTCTGTAAGCCTAGACAAGTTTGCTGTTATTCCTCTCATTTGACCCTCAGTTCTCCAGTCCTCATTCTGAATTACTCAGCCCTGGGAGTGGTAATTAGTTGGACAGAGGATAGATATCCTTCCTGCTTTCTGAATGCCTCCCTCTAACACGTTCGGAGAAATGACACCCTAGAATGCTTTACCCTACATTTTCATTGTGTTGGAAAGCCCCTCCATGATCTTGAAGTTTCCAGATGAGATGTCTTTCACCTAATCTAAACAGGATTTACTGAACATGATTTCCTTCTAGTTCTTCTTCAACTCCTTTTTCCAGTCAAAATTTTTCAAATTAATGAATCAAAGCTTAAATTTTTTAAATACTTGCTTCTCCTTTTCTTTTATCTCCTTATAACATTGATGTTGACTTTTACTCTGTGAAAAAAATATAGCCAGACTTCAGAGGGACTTCTGTACCACCTTGAAATTAGTACCTATTTCAGTTAAATTACTGAATACTGACCACCATGCAATATGATTTCTACTTTTTTTTCCCCTCACTTGTTTGAGATTGCTCTGTGAGATAAACTGAGGTGAAGAAGCAAGATTGCAGTATCAAGAATCATGTTAGGGGTAATCTAGATCTGGATATGTACCTGTGTAGAAGGAGAATTTGGGAAGAATTCCTTTTAAAGTGAAGCAAAGCTAAGAAGGAGGTGCAGGTTGCAGTACACTCTTCGCAAACCCTGGAACGAAGCAGATGCTGGCCTAACCCACAGTATTCCCCTGGGAGTGTCAGGATACTGGCAATACAGAACATACAATCAGCACCACCTTGCCCTAGCGAGTACAGTTGGTACCATGTAAGCATGGGCAGCATAAATGACACTTATATATTAGTATGTTTCAGTAACAAGAGTTCTTCACGTGCTTTGGAGCTGTTTTGTCATTGAAGGTGTGGCACCAGTGTTTGAGCTGCCTTGTTTTTCACCTTTCTTATGGTTTACAATCTGTTTCATGTCTTCCCATCACCATGTGTTTTTAACAGAGCACTGAGGTTCATCTGCAGTTTCTTGCTGGAACACACTCTCTGAAATGGCGAGGCACACTTTCCCAGAGAGCCAGTTCTGTACTTAACCTTTCCTCAAAAGGTTGAAAATTATGAGGTGCAGACTTACTGATGAAAGTCATTGTTTAGTGATATAATAAATAAAAAACTAGAGATGGAAATATCATAGCTACTTAGCACTAAGTGGTATCTGGTATAAAGTCACTGATGCATTTTTATTCTAAAATACTAATGCATTAACTATTGTGAGAAACCTTACCGTGGATCAGATACCATCTGTCTTTCCATAGTAAGCCTAAAGTCAGCCCAAACTCCAAATCATGTGTTCTGGCTAATGCAATAGAAATGTCATCTGTGCCCACATTTGAGTGTGTATGAGGTTTGTTCTGCTGGGTGACTCAGTCGTGAGCAGAACCTGTGTACTAATGAGCATGGAGCCATGGCAGGAGTGAGGCGTGGTCTGACTTGGTAGGAATATATTGTCCTAAGATACCTTGCTATGTAGCTCTGGCTTTCACACTGAAGGCAGATGGGAATGCAGATTTCTTAAGATGAAGTTTGGAAGGCATATTCTAAAGTAAAAGAAATTTGATTTTCATTATCCCAAGCTGTGATTAGTCTTAATTTATCCCTTGGTAGAAAAGGAAGATATTTAATAATTTCTCTAACAATATGTGAGGTTTCCAGGTTGTCAAAATTAAGAACTAAAGACTAGGCTGGTAATCTCTGGAAAGTGTGTTGAGACCTGGAGAGCACCTTTCATTATTTTTGTCCCCTTGTGACCAGTGCTCGAAAAAGCAGTGATAAACTCTGAAGGAAGTTGCAACTAGAGTTGAAAGCAGAGATAGGAGAGCTGTAATTTAGGGCTGAGGGCTTTCTGGGGGAGAAAAAATAAAAATCATGCTTACATGTTCACCTCTGCAAAAATGCACTGGGGATATGCTTCTTTAGCTATCCAAAATAGCTGACACTTTTTGTTCCTCTCTCCAGAGACTGCCTCTGTCTGGCCTAGCTGTCGTGCAAAACATGAGCTTGTTCCAAGGAGCTTTGTAGCTCTGATGTCTTGTTCATAGTCCATTGTGAAAGGGCAAAGAGGAGGCAGACTCCTTCAGATGAGTGAGGATGAAGAACTGCCACAAGTGTTTTATTAGCCTGAAAGCTTGAAGCACCCTTACCAATTCCAATGCCCATTTCCTTCCCTGCAAGTGGGATTAGTATCTCTTAGCAATGTACTGAAATCAGCTGAATCCAGCAATTGCCATGAGAGAAATTGTAAACAATTAGTACTAATGGTACTGGAGAAGGGAGACAGGTGTAGTTGCATCACAGTTTTCCCTTATATGCTTAGAATATATACAAACTGAAACAAGTTAATTATATGTTATAGTTGTATTTCTAGTGCTGTTGGTGAGGAGGTATATTGAGATAGCAGGGTGTTGTAACTATTTTGCCTCAGATGTCACCAAAATTTTACAGTAACTGTGTAGAATTGATGTATTTAAAAACACCATTTTTTCCTTCAGGGGATCTTGCAAGAATGTGGTGCATTTTTCACTTAAAAACCAGTGTTACTAATGGAGATCTCAAGGGAGACATTCGTGAGATTAGGCCAAGATCCTTGTCCCATTTGCCATAGACTGAATCCAGAGCAATTTCATTACTTTCATTTAAGCTGTCCTTGGATTTATATTGGGGAAAATTAGATGAGAATCCAGCTTTTAATTAGAAAACAGTGCATATGTGAGATGCACAGTGAGATTTTTTTCCTAAGACAAGTGATTTCAGTGACCAGCAGAGGTCTCCTAGAAGTACTCGTACTATCTATGGTCAACAGATTAATTTTTCCTGAAAAATAAAAATGCATGAAATTCTGTTAAAAATCAAGAAAAAAATGAAGCAAACATAATTTTGGAAACTGTGAAATGTGAATAAATTTGGTGATTGTGAAAGAGAAGTTGTGATAGCTTTTATTTAGCTTGGAATAGCTTGGGATTTATGTACTTACATCTGAGCTGTAGTTTAAGGATCTCCTGTTTTTATTCCACACACTGTAGCCCATGTTTATAGTGGCACAGTCGTGTTCCTGAAATGCCATTGCATCTGTCAGTGGCTGGTTTATAATTACTCACTTGCAAGCTGATGTGATTTCTGTTGAAGAATCACAAGGAGATTTAGCAATGGAGTGCAAAAGAAACAGCTGAATTTGTCTGAGTGTGCAGCTCTGTTACAAGGGCATTTTAGAAATCTGGTGCTACACAGATGTGGTGATGTGGTGTGCCTGTCTGCTGTCAGCAAGGACCAGCACTTTTTCTTTCCACATTACTTTCCACATTACAAGTTCAGGCAAGACAGCATTAGAGGCAGGAGGGTCTAACTTGAGCATGGGCTGAGTGCCAGGCAGCCTCACCAGCGAAACAAGAACTGAGCATTTCCTGTCTTTCAGTTCCTGTGAAAAGCACAGCAGATCATAGTGATCATCTCTATTGTCTAATATACTACTTTGCACCCATTTTCACCTCATTCAGTATTTTTCTCTGGGTTTCTATTCCTCAGGCTTATTAACTTGTAAATTTTGCGTGATGATTTTTTTTTCTAATTTCCCCACCTGCACTGTTGTCCCTGTCTAACAGGTCTCTGTGTAACCTTTCTGGTCTGGTGGTGTCTGCAATAGCTCTCGATTTAATGGCATTTACACTGATAATCAGGGTGCTTTTTACCCCACTTTCAGCACTGTTAACATTTAATTGGTCAGCCTCAGCAGTAGAGGGTTAGAGGCATTTTAACAGCCTGGTGTATATCACAGGTCAGGTTTTGTGGACCTGGCCAGAGGTCAGAATGAGGAGCATGTATGGCATCAGCACACACTTTTTGTAGCTGTGAAATAACTACAGAATTCTGTTTTTATTTAACATGCCATTTTTCCCATCCCTCACTTGTTATTTTTGGGTTTAATCCTCTCTTTAAAATTTTCCTAAGTCATGGGTTATTATTTTCACAGCCTGTTCAGCCATTCCATTATGAATGCTTCTCCTTTTATGTTGAGTGTCAGTGGAAAGGATGTATCTGACCCACCTCCACTGCTCACTAAGTCAGCTGCCTTTGAAGTACATGTAATAAACTTCCTCTGGTAAAAAGAAAAGCCTCATTAGTTCCAGCCCATATTTGGGATGCACCTCTAATCCACACTTGTTCTGCTTCATTCTTTTTAGTGTTTAATTATTGATACACCTTACATGACTCATGCAGTCTTATACCAGCAAGATACTTTCCTGCATTTTCCTACCCCCTTTAACATTTTCACTTCCTCACTCAAAACATGGGTCACATTTACCTGAGGGTCTGTGAAACATCTGGCAAAAGACCACAGCAAAAGAACCCCACGCGCAGTAGGTTGTGATGGCTGAACAGGGCAGTAAATCCGTCCTAGCAGATTCTCAGGCAGAGAAAGGTGACAGAGCTCCCAAGACAGGGAGCTCCTTGCGAGGAGATACAGTGTCCATGGAACACTGGCAGGTCTCCTGAAGAGGTCATGGTGCAGCAAAACCCAAATAAAGACAAGATGTCCAGGACACGATAACTCTGAAGCTCACTCCCATCTGTTTAAATGTTTAAACGTGCCAAAATATTTAGCGTGGCTTGGACTCCTTTGTTTACCAGTCTCATATAATCTGCACTATGCGTGCAGGTAACGGGGAGGCTCCTTGAAAGTCTTCTTTGTAGCAGTTCATATGGTGTTGGGGTTTAGATTTTGTGACCAAAACAGTGCTGACAGCACACTCAGGTTCTGCCTTTTGTTGAGCTGTGGTTGCACAGCATCAAGGCCTTCCCCGGTTCTCTTTCTGCCCCCACAGTGCGTGCTTTGGTGGGTGCTCAATAGGCTGGGATGGGGCACAACCAGGCAGGTGACTCTCACCAACAAAAGAGTTAATATTCCATGGCATTCAGCATCATGCTCAGCACTAGAAGGGAAGAGAGGTGGCTTTAGACATCTTACCACTAGGATCTGGTTGGGCATCTGTTACCCACAGGAGGGACCTTGGCATCACTTGTTTTGCTTTGTTTTCTTCCCTCCCCTCCTCCTCCACTTCACTTATCAAACAGTTGCTTGTTGGTTTTGGTTTATTTTTCCCCAAGTTTTCTTGCTTTTATTCTTCCTTTCCTCCTCCGCGCTCCCACTGAGGGAGAGGAGAAGTGAGTGATGGACTGTGTGGTGCTTTTTTGCCTACTGGTGTTAACACAAAACACAGGTACAAGAAGTGCTGCCAGTTAGCTCTCAGTATGGGACCAGTATTTCTTCATCTCTATTGTGTCGTCGTGAGCTGCATGAACATTTGATGGCTACCAAAGTGATACCACTTTTATTGCAAAACCCTGGCATTGAAAAATATGCAGATAGCTGTGCCAAAGAAAGTAAAGGTATCACCATATCCTTCTGCACACAGGAGAAAAAACACCTGTGTAAGAAGGGGTATGTGGACCTGAAGTACTGACTTTGAGAGGTTAATTCCTGAAACCTGCTGTAAATTGAATAGTCTACCATGGTAAAACCCTCAAAGATCAGGAGACAGCCTTAAAAATGATGATGTCAAGGAAAAAGAAAGTATGCAGTTCTTGTTTGTTGTCTGGCTCATTGATATTACACTTCCTTGCTTTTCATAGCAGTCATAAGAGCAAAAAGCTTACTCTTTAAAAACAGCAGAAATCACCAACTTTTTCCTGTTGCTAGATACTTCTAGAATATGCAATACTAATAAAAACCCCCAAGGTATTTTTGGGGCTCCTGGTGCCTAGCGCCGCAGAGGAAGGAAGATACTGAACTGTAGAAACATAATTAATTGTCGGAAATTAATTTCTTCAAATGCTTGGGAGTGTTTCCAACCCCTGCCACAAAGCACAGTGTGTTCAAGAAATTTCACAGTAGGGACATTTTGAGTCCTCTAAACACATTTCCATTTGGCAGGAGCAGTAGGTTCTGCAGATCTTAAAATATTAGGCAACATTAAAAGCAAATAACAGGAGTCAGGGGTTTATTAACATATGAAAGTATGTTAATCTACTTTTAATTGGTAGTGCTCCAGAATCCTACCTGAAACACACATTATCAGAATAGAAGCTGTCATTTTAGTGTACAGGAATTAAGTGATAACATATCAAATCCATGCTTCTGTGAACAGAATGAGCTCAAACACAGTGTAGCTGATATCTGGCATAATCAAGCCTTTGCTGCTGTGTTTTTGAAAGCTCTTTTTCTGTATTCAACACTTCTTTCCCATTTTTTAGCATTCCATAATAAAACCCATCCACCAATGTTGACAGCTCATGTCTCTGCTCATTTGAAAGTCTTTTATAAGCATAAACCTTGGAGTTCAGCATGACCACAATGAAGTGAAACCAAGGTAAAAAACCCTGCCTCCTTGCAAGAAGTTTGTTGATTCAAATCCTCCACGAGGATTAAGCTTGAAGCCCATTCTGTTAGGCCCCTTTAGTTTTGGCTTCATGTCTCTTCCAATTATTTATTAGAGCACTTTTTGAGAGTGTCTTTTGTCTTTGTTGTCCAAGGAGACAACCTCTGCTGGAACCACCTTTTCCAACCTGCTTCCAGAGTCAAGCCCAAGAATGTATGCGCCACATGGAAGCTGTTATGCAGAGGCATGTGGCATCAGGAGGGTTAAATAGCCAAATGTGTTCAGCAGGTAGCTTTGTTTACCTGGCAGTTACCTAGCAGGTAACCTGTTGAGTTTTTCTGGAAAGGGCTTGGAAAATTACTGGGACATGTACAAATAAGAAGTGGGGCAAAGGGGGCATCTCTTTTTTACAGTATTTTCTATAACATTTACCTGCTATGCTTTTAAAGTGCTAAGATCAGCACTGCGTCTGGGCCTCTAAGAAGAAAACTCCTCTTTCTGATGCTCTGTCAAATCCCTAAATAAAGACCCCTTGCCAGGGAAAAGGAGACAATTTGGCCAGTTTTTCAGAAGTGCTGTTACTAAAATTTGTGTGAGCTGTGGGTGTTTTGGCTCCTTTGAGAATCCAGGCTCTCTGCAGAGCATTCACGCTTTTCTCATAGCAGGTCTTGTATTTTTATTCTCTATTCTCTCACTGTGTTTTCCCAGCAATGTAACTCTCACAGATCATGTGCACCTGAGGAAGAGGAGGAAGGGCAGAAGGTTTAAGGCAACTCCCTTTCCCAGTCACTAGAATTGGGTAGAAAGAAGCCTTCCATTACTGACCTGCCGAATCTGTAGCTCCTGATTCAAGACTGGATTGTGCTGTGATTAATGAAACATGTTTAGTAGTCTCATTTGAGCTTTTAATGGTCTGTTATCTGCATTATGGCTTTAGCATACCCTTCATTATGATTGATAGCCTGTTTGGGAGTAGGAAGCAGGGTAGAGGGCTGCTTTGAGGTGTGCACACTGAATAGAGAAAAGTGAATATAGCTTGGTAGCGTTTGAAGTGCCATGTTAATCCTTTAGAAATCCTTTAGGATATGTCTCTATGAGGGCCAACGTATGTACCTGAGCTAGTTAACTGCACTGGCAAAATACTGTGTTACACTGATAGTTCCTGCTGAGAAATGAAAAAACTATACAGTGGCAAAATGCTGCATTAACACAGTTGTAAGGCTTTTGCTATTTAAACCAACTAAGGTATCTCTGCCAGACACTGTGGTATGCCAGGTTCATCCACCCTTCCTTTCTTGTGTGTTTCAATCTTTTCTACAAGCCATAACATACTTCTGTTCTTCCCTACATCAGCAGTAGGGTAAACACATCTCCCTCTTGAATCAATCAATTTCCCGTGTCTTACGTTTAGTGGGAGGATTGCTGACATGCACATTTGGATGTTATTTAGCCACTTGTTTTGCCAGCCATGAGCCTTCAGGGATTATGTTGCAGGTGAGAGAACAACCTTCAGGAGTACCTAGCAAGCATCTACAATTTAAATTTAATGACCTTATTTAGTGAAGTACTTAATCATAGGCTGGAGTGTTAACGCTCATGAGTAGTCTCATTGACTTAAGCAAGATTGAAAATGATGATGCACTGAGATACAGCATTGTGTTAGGGCAGATAACATCAGAGCCTGTCCTGGCTAATAGATTCAGGGCCAAGTGTTGCTCTCCACCAGCATCCTCTTTTATCCCTCTCATTGAACAGTATCTGCCAAATGTGGTCTTTCCAAGTGCAGAGGATATGTGAAGTACTAACTTCTTCTTAGGCCTTTGATGCTGAAGTTTAAGATCATTGAGTTTAGAATTGGGAAAAAGATGGAGCAGTCAGCAAAATGTCACAGTTGACTATGATGAGCTGCTGCTGCTCCCCACTGGCACATGCTATGGCAGATGTTGCATGCCTGAGGCTACAGAGCTCAGTGATCCCTGGGAAAAAGGGCTCTTGCTCACAACTTGTAAATTCTTAACACTAAAATAGTTTGGTAACTAAACTTCAGCAGGTTAAAAGTGTTTGCAGCAAGAAAGGGAAGCCAACTGGAAAACTCCAGCTTCTGTAGAACACTAGTCTTGGCCTCTTTTGCTTGAATTTCTGAGCTCTCATATATCATAAACTGTTAGTATAATAGTTTTGATCAATTTTTTAATAAATCTTAGGAACATGTCACCTCTGCGTCCGTCTGAACATGCACCTGTCAGTTTGCTTGTCTCTGGTCTGCCTATTGTATTATTGCATAGAAGATTTGAATTTTGTCATCCATTTCTTCTTCATTCATGTTCATGAATTATTCTGGTCATTTAATGCATCCTAGCTCTGCATTTTGTGGATATCTGTTCTTGGTAGCAGCAAATCTGTCAGTTTAATTGCTTTCTCTTTAGACTCAAACTTTTTCTCATTAAGTCGATGAGTAATCATCTTATGTTATTGAGGATACTAGGGTGGAAAAGTTGTTACTGGTTCTCTTTGAATTCTTTTATTTAATAAAATGAACTATCTAAATAATAATCCCTCCCCTCTGTTTCTGAAATGCTATTACTTCCTTTTAGGCACATGGGAGCTTCAGTCTGTTTGCTTTTTAATTAAATGTAAGTTTTCAGCTGTGTCTTTTCATCATCAGAATTTTCTGTCACCTTGAAATGAAGGCTCTGGCATTGTCTTTTAAATTATGGAACACTTACCAACGAGGGGAGTTCAGTTTAGAGTATACATTAATCTTCTTAACTACTCTCATCAACCTGACTGTCCAGTCTGCTGTGGTTTCAGTATTCCTGTTTGCTGTCCCTCCTCTGTCTACCCACCAGTATGCATAAAACATCAATATAATCTCTCCATGCTTGCTAATTACTGAATTCAGTATTCTTTGTGTGCTGACATGTTACAAAACACTTCCCAAGGTCGTGTCTGACATTAATAAGTTGCTGGAGAGAGCTTTTTCTTTGCCATTTTGTTACCAAAACTTGGAATTGAAAGCCGCTTTGCTGGGGGAGTGACTTTACTCCTTCTGGGAAAGCATTTTGTGTCTTTTTTTTTTTTTTTTTTTTCTTTTCTTTTAAGTTCACTGATATGCAAAAGATCTAAAAAGTTAATCCTTTAAGCAGAGATGAACTAATTTGCAATCTTAGCAACTATTTAGACTCTTCTGTTGAAACAAGGAAAAAGGTTTGTGATTTATACACATTAACATTGTCACAGTGTATTGGCAAACTTTGTGGCTCATGAAATAAGTTGATAAAAATCCATAGAGGGATTGAGAATGAGAAGAGCAATTCCACCAAGTGGAACAGCAGGGATCTGAGCTCTGCTTCCCAGCTCTGCCACAGACATAAGTGGGCACTTTACTGCCTCTGCAGTCCTGGGTTCTGTTTGTGGGTTCCTTTCTCCATCCCATTCTGTCTTGCCTAGTTATTACAAGGGGCATGTGCATGTGTAGAGCCCCTAGCTCTGGATTAGCTCCCTCTGTGCAAATAAATTGCTCACAGGAATAAATATTTTCCTCACTGAGAATTCATAGTTCCTTCTGATTTATATCATGTTTAGCCTTAGTGGAATAATTGCTGAAGATTTACTGTGAATACGTGAAGTTGCAGCTGTCTGGTTTCATTGTGGTTTCTGAGGTGCCATTTTCAGTACACCTGAATGATAGCTGTCAGACACTTTTAGAGGACAAGTACTACCATTTTCTGTGAAATTTAACATCTAGGGCCCCACATGAGTCTGGTACTTTCTACTTGCAGGGTTTCTTCCCATGAAAACATCAAATTAGATGTACTGTCAGTGATCAAACAGCAATATACACATCCTGCTATGCCATTCTGGTAGCATTTCCAAAGTCGTGGTTGGATTCGTTTTCACTTGAAAAGTGAAAGTTGTTAGTTTTAGTTTAGCTTGCTCTTCTCAGGAGCTAAACTTGGGCCATTCTGGATTAGAATTCATGAAGCCCAGTTTCCCAAATGGCAAAGTCTCTCCTACACAGCGTGTGCGCCATGGAGCGTGCCTTGGCCAGAGGGTGCCTTGCCAGCAATTCCGTTCTTGGTCTGACAACTTTCCTCACCAACTTGCCCAGAATGGGAAAGTGGGAGGTTGCTAATCAGCAGCAAAGACCAACAGCTGGTGTTTTTATGAGAAAATACATAAACCCCAGAAAATACATGAAAAACATTTCATTCTTCTGTAGTATGAATTTATCATGCCAAATTCTAACCTGCTAAAGTTGGAATAGCTCCATTTGAGGTAAAAGGAGTCTTTTTACCTGCTTGCTCTTTCTGAATATTTACTCCTTCAAGTTAGTTTGTGTAAGTTCAGGGTCTTCATTCCCTGTCACACAGACTCAAACCACTAAATCACTTTATCAGGACTCACAGCAGGTGCTGTTGCTGACATATAAGGCCACCCTGTTAAGTTTATTTTATTCAGTTGCCCTTTAGAGCCAGAAGTGCTGGCAAGTTTTGAGGACTTGACAGTACTGGTGTTCACTGGAGCACCCTTGACAGAAATCATCCAAGGACACACGTGCCCGTGCAGCAGAACACATCAAATTTTAATGCAGACCCAGAGACATGAGATACAGTTCCATTGCTCAGGTATGGTCGACAGTACAGATTGAAGCTGATAAATGGAAATAAATCTGAGAAGAGAGAAAATTCCTTGTGCAAAGGGACAGGGACCAGAGATTTTCTAGTGTCAAATCCAGATTGAACTTAATATTCAAAGCTACTGCAACATGGCTGTAAAGTGGCATATTCTTTAGAACAGTCCACTAAAAAAAATTTAAAATCAGTGAACTAAGTTATGTACTGAACTAAATCTGAAGTTATGAATCAAATTAGTTAATCTTCAAAATGTGATTGGTGTATTCCTAAAGTCTTCATTACCCGCAATAACCTTAAAAACTTTCTCACAAGCCTCTGTGATTATCAGGTCCCCAGCAAATTAACTGTACCACAGTTGTGTCTTCCTGTAGTTACTGATTAGCTTAATCAAAGCAAATATATATAAAGGAGGGTTGGAATTTTTCTCCCCTTTCCAGTCAAATATGACCCACTTACCACTCTTATTCAGGAATATGTCTCAATCTGTCGCCATGGAAATAATTTGATGTCACAAATATGAGATTTTAGAATCAGTTAATATGTCAGGCAGGTAGACCAAGACTAATTACAAAGAAGAAAAATTAATTTTAACACACATGCATTTATTGACAGTAAGTAATGATGGGAAAGGAAATTAAGCAGCAGCTCATGACTGTTAAGTGGTCCAGAAGAAACACATCAAACTTTTTTATGAAATCTGCTGTAAGTATTTAAATCACTTTTGGATTATACTGTGGAAACATTTTAATACGCGCAGTATCATACACCTTGGAGCTTACGAGAGACCTCCACTCTATAATTCTTAGGTAGAATTCATTTCCATTCACAGTTTCATATGCTTGTTTCCATATTCCCTCCCCCCCTCCCCCCGGTACATGTTACTGTTACAGGCATATTTATAATGTTAGCTTCTCTCTCATTCACAGTGACTTACTAATAGAAGATATCCAGAAAATATTAGAATTATGAAAAGAGACTCCTTTTTTGTTAACATTGTTCATCAGGGTTGGCTGCATATGTGCATGTGTATAGTTGTGTGAGCAAAAACTCACTAAAATTACTGAATGCTAGGTCTCGGTTTTTATTGCACATATATTCACACAGACTTTTCATTTAGTGACTAAACACAAAGGACATTTATTAACTGGTTTTGCTGGTTTTGAGAGCAAAAAATCCATGGGCTGTTTCTCAAACAGTAGAGTTAAAAAGAAATTATTATAAAAATTTATAATACTTGTTTTATGTAGCTTTCTTTATTTTTCCCTTTGGAAAATTGTTTATTTTACCATCCATGCAGCACAGGGAATAATAAAGTTTAGCTGGAGGTAGATTTTTCATATTAGTTGTCATTTGAAGAGATTCTGACAAGGTTTCTTAGACCTAAAAATCAATTCACAGCAATTCATTCTTTGATGCATCTGTAATGGTTTGGTACAAATGATTATTTTTTTTCTACTTTTTCTGTTATGGCTTGCAATTAAAAGGAGAAAAAAAAAAGATTGATTTGCTTTCTGCAGTAAGAAATAGACATCCAGTATGAAAAATGACAACACCTTTCTCTTCTGAAGGGAGATAGTAAGGATTTGCATTAATAACCAACACAGTTCTTCCCCACTGGGCTTTCTTCCAGTCAAGATACTAGTCCAACTAGAAAGAAATAATTTGAAGTCATTCCATCCTAGTTGACAGTGGCTAGAGAATTAAGTCCAAATCCTTGCATTTTATCTACCAGTAGATTATTCCATTCAATTCTGCAGCCAAATGAAGTCAAACCAAGTTCAGATGTTCATTACTCAAAACAGTTTGCTAGATGTGACTTTGAAAAACATTTTCCTGAAAAATTAAAACTTCTCTCCCAGCTCAGCCATGACTTCAGATGTTCTTCAGTGCAGTCCATAAAAACACTAGGTACCTGTCTGTCAGTTCTCCTCTCCTAGGTTTGCTGTGTCTCATAGTTGCTGATGAGGGCACTGAGAGACAGAGAATATTTTGGACCTAGTGGCCTTTAACTGAACAACCTTGCAATGTTGGTTCCTTTCTGGTACTGCAGAAAATAAATCTCAGGAAGAAGAGTTATGTCTTAAATTTGGTGGGGTTTTCACTTGTTGGTCTCGGGGGTCAAAAAATCCTTTGTTCTACACACACTCAGACTTTTCTTAAATAGCAAGGTTTCCTTACTTTCCATTGTTGTTTCTGTAAAACAGAAACATGACAATCCCTTTTTTCCCTCAGTCCTCTAGCAGAATGCTAATGTTGAGTAAGAGCTCATTGAAGTGACTGGCAGCTTTACTTTAAGAATAATTCCTGTGTGTAAACCTCTCATATCGTGGAGGGACACTACCTTTCTGGTCTGGAAGCTGTCCTTTTTCCAGTCATGCATTTGCCTGATGTTGCAACCATCTTGGCTGGAGGAGAAAAGGTACTACTTTCAAGGTAGTTGGATTTATCCTAGTGCTCTTGCCAGTGAGTCACTGCTGTTTTGATCATTTTTTGGTTTTGAACTACAGACTCAATCAATTGTTAGAAGAAAACGAAGGGAAGTGTTTTTCTCTCTTGCAGCAATTTAGGAAATTATTTTCATGTTTCATCTACACAAAGATGTTTAATTAAATACTTTAATCCTGGGCACAAATAATTTGTGTAGTGGTTCAGTGAGAGAAGTTCAGCATTGTCTTGTCATAGAGCGTTTACTTAATCCTGTTGTAGCTGCTCGATAATTACTTTCTCAGATCTGTCCTTGTGTTAGCCACAAAATTAGCTTAGGGGACTTGGAGGAAAAGAGGAGGGGAAAAATCCTTCAAATTAGTTAATAATTTATGATTGCTCTTGAGTCAGCCCTCATTCAGTCTTTCTGAGGGGTGAACCTTCCCATCTGTTGTGAAATGAAATAACATTAGTACTTTTCGGTTTATAGAGCTGATCAGAATCTGATAATGAAATATAGGTCTTTTCTCCACTTCCAAAACAGATAATGATCTCTTTTTAATGCCTTTGTGTCTTAAGTCACATCTCACATAAATATTTCTTTCTTTTAGTGCAGACATGCTCACACAATTCACTTTCTTGCAGCATTGATCTTGTAAGCTTGAATGGAAAATTGTTTATTTTCCTTTCATGGAAAGACAGGAGCTGAGTTGCTCTTCATGTGGTGATAAAAAATTGAAGGTTGTCCCAGAATCTGATCTATGCCTTGGAGTTCGTTTCCTCATGCAATTAATGGGCTAAGTGACAGAATAAGAGCTTTAAATTCAATCAGAAGGTCACATCTTACTCTAGAAGGACAGAAACTAGCATTTCACATGTTATAGAGGGGGTCTCGTGTTCTGCTCCTTTTTTTGTTACTTTGAGTAAGTACCACTTAGAATGATCCTTACATTTCTTATTTCAGATTGCAAAGCACAATGGACCATCCATATCTTACAGCATTGAACACAGAGAGAAAGTCTTACAAATTAGACAGAAAACAGTCTTGTCAAGAAGTTTGTTTCTGAAAACGCGTAGGGCCTGAAAGGAAGCAAGTGTAGGTCCAAGCTAAAAGTAGTGCTAATGAAGTGTGGAGTTAAGAAATGACCCAGGGGGTCACTTATGACACTATAATAGAAGGTGACTGAAACTGGATGGATTAAAATATTAGTTAATTAGGATACACTTGAAAAAAAAAAAACTGTGCACATATGATACTGCAAGAGTTATTGAGAACCATGTACATTATCTTTTCTTTGTGAAGAGTAAATCCTAGGCAGGTCTATCTGGGACTATACAGTTGGATTTTATAAGTGAGTACAATGTTTGTGCACCTCCAGGAAAGAATCTTGGAGAAGGAGGATCAGTTCTGCCTTCTAAAAGGGCAGAGTTGGAAACTGAAGTGAGATACTGAAGGGAGCCTTGTACAAATCTGCCCTCAGTGCTCCCAAAGGATTTACCTTTTTTAGAGATTAGAACAGATTATCTGTAAACATCCCATTTACTGGATGCTTTTGGAGCCATAAACTGATGTCCTTACAATTTTGTTTGGAGTGATTTAAGAAATTATTGCTATCATCTCTTCAGTACTTTTCCATGAGCTATATTAATAGGTTTTATGGGGACTTACTGTACCTCTAATTCTCCATACAGCCATTGTAGAGGAGCAGTGGAGAGGGCTGCAGCTAACCCAGATAGCTGGACACCAATATGAACTGGGTGGGGGTAATTTCTCAAATTAGTGTGCTTGCTTCTGCAGCATTTATGTGACTGAGGTCTGAATTAATTCTCACAATGTTAAATAAATCCAATGGAAGTAAATATTTCATCACTAGGTTTAACTGGGTCTTACTGATCTTCCTAATATGCAGCCAAAATTGTCTTCTATATCACTCCATCATTCTTTTTTTGACTTACTGCCTTTCTAATCTGCAAATGCATATATAAACTTCTTGCTGGTTTTTAGTACTTGAAAGGCAATTCATTTTTAATTTGCTAAAATATTAAATATGTTTCTCTTGTAATTTGTATTTATTATGGTGCTTACTTATGCAGCATGACTGACAAAAGAAAACATCAGTTTCCACTACGTGGAACTATGAGCCAATAAAGGGTCTAGTTTGACATGTGATTATCTTGATGAGTGAGGGACTTCTTTATTTCCTACCCAAAAAAGATTGGGAGGGAAGCCCTTTGTTTTGTAATTTATTACTTATTTAACACAAAAGAGCCTTATGATACAGATAGGCTGTGAACAGTTTAATCATACTTCTCTCATGCATTTATTCCCTTTTTTTTAAGAGCAGGTACAGTGTACCGTCTGACATCTGTGCTTATGAGGGAGTGAGTTAGCCAGGTCCATTTTAAAGATTTTGGTTTTAATTTTGTTTTCCATCTCATCCTTTAACAGGTGAAGAGGAAATAAGTAAATAGACATTTACTGCTATTTCACTTGCTGTTTTTACCCTTTTGATTACAAAATTTATTGAGATGCAAGATAGGTTCAAAATTCATAACAGCATTTTACTACTTCATAAAGCAGACGTTGCTTACACTTCATGCATTAGTAGGGATTAAGGGGATTAGCGGATACCAGAGCTCCCTGCCCTTTGCATGCTTTCCTGCTGCAATTGCACACTTGGCTTCCTGCTTCTTGATGTCCTCAGAATTCTTAATTCTTCCATGCCTCTCTCTCATATTACTGTGGAAATATGAGGGTTTTTAAATATTTGAGATTATAATTTTGACTCTTTAGTATTTTTGAATGAGCAATTGAGTACTAAACCTTGCTATAAAAGTCACTTTAAAAAAACAGTAAAATTAGGCTCAGATTAATAAAGGGATGCTGTTGTTTAAATTTAAATCTAAGTGGAGTTCCTATACATCATTATAAAGAAGTTCACAAAAGTTTTCCAAGCTGCTGGTAGGCACCTTATTTTTAACCACTAGTGCATTTTAAGTTCTGTTGCTGTGCCTGCCTACAGATGCTTTTGTTTTGCTGAAGCCCAGCAAATGCTAGATGTTTTCAGCCTAAATCCATTTTGTATCCTGCCTCTCCTGCACATAACCTTTTAGAAGGTCCACACAAGTTGACCTCACTATAGGGAAAGAGTTTGTGGGGTTTGTGGAGTGCTAGTGTGACGTTTTATATACTAATGTAGGGGAAGGAGCACTCTGCCAGAACAGGGAGGGAGGATCTGCGTGAGAAGTTGGAGTGATGCTTTTTCATAGATGCAGATGACATGTGGGGCAGTCTGCAGTCTGACCAGGTGCAAAGCCCTTCAGCTTCCAGGAGGAGAACCAAAAAGACCTTTCTAAACATTAGGGCCAGTAGACTTCTGCCCTCTTTTTGCTTTTTGTCATATAATGTCAACGTTATCCAGTGAGCAAACTCCCAGTAATGAACTCTGGGTCTCTCCCCATCTGTCTCACTAAATGCCATTTGGAACAAGCGCCTTTTCATTTGACAATAAAATCAATGAATGAAATATTAGAGGCTTGAACGATATGATGTGCAGAATACATTATGGGACTTGTTGTGTTTCAGTGGACAGTAAGTCTTGCCCTGTCTTCCTGTTATCACCAGCAGATCTACTTAATGAAACTGGTGCCTTCTGCTCATCTCTCACCTCTTTGCCTCTGGACTTCAACTCCTTTGCAACACTTCAAAGACTCTCTGACTCAGGGCTGTATGATAAAATTCTTTATTTCCTGTGCACTATTGGCCTCACATTTTTCATCTGTTTGTCTTAATTAAAACCAGACCTGCACTAACTAAATAATTAAACGAGGGAGAGGGAACTTAAGCTGATTTTCATAACACTTATTTTTGTCCCTTTACTTAGTTGAGATAGCCTTCTTCCTATTTGCTTGAAGAGTCTTCATAACAGCAGGAATCACTCATTACTAAGCCAATAAACAGGGACCAAAAGGAAATATCAGTGCTGAGACAGACTTGTGTTAAGCATCTGAAAACCACTGGTACTATCCACAGAGTGATCTGCAAAAGACTGAAGAATGGGGGGTTTATTGCTTTTTCCAAGCCTTACTGGATTCTGCATCAGGAATATGAACCATTTTGTAGTCATGCTAGCAAAATGTGTCACATGTATAGTAAACAGCCATAAACTAAGAAAGTAAACTAGCTAATGCTTGCTAGCAATCCACAAGGCATCCTACACAATTTATTCTTGGAGCTGAAGGTACTGAGCTCAACGTGAGCTCAAGATGGCTATGTAATTTTACCTTTGTGCCTGTCATGACTCTGTAGTATTGGACATGCTGGCAAAACTGAGCCAGTGCAATGTATGGGTTCAAGCTGGGTTCATGTTTTTGGCAGGAGAGCATCTCAACCACTTTACTCTTTAAATCCAGATGTCTCCAGAGTACAGGTTGAAAGACAGAGAAGAACATAGAGAAAGGATGGTAATTTTCAAATTTAGGACCAATTCTCTGCACATTTATTTGGTATTTGAAGTGGTCCATCTCTTGCTGAGAAAATAACTTACAACACTTCTATTCTGTTTTCCAAGTTGTTCTTTTATTCTTCTCCACTGTCTGAGTGCAGAATCCTATTTGGGGAGGCTGCAGCTCACTGAAGAGGTGACCTGTCTCTGATTGCACATAAGAACGAGGAACAGATCCCAAGACTCTTGAGCTCATCACTAAAGCATGAGACGTCTGATACAGCCACTGTTTTGTAGCATCAGGCAGAAGCATCTCTTACTCTGTAGGCTCAAGGTGCAAAACAGCAAGTTGTTGTTTGGTATCAGAGCTCTGTCCTATTTCCTGATACAGGTTTAATTGTGCTTAATCATTAGGTGTGAACAAATATTTGCTGTGTCACCTTACTGTCTGATACTCCTGATGCATAAATAATTCCTAGCAGTAGTGTTTGTGAGCTCTAACGTGTCTTGAAGCCAGTAATTAAAAGGATGAAGTGAGCTGTTTGCACAAACCAATTGTCAGTGTACTAAGTGCTCTTACTATCATTGGCAGGAAGCGCTAGGCAGGTAGTATTATCTTATTGCAGTCTGTGTCTCCTGAAGAGACAGCTCCTGAATTTTCATCTAGAAGAATTTGCAGAGGCTGGTAAATCCACGTAGCCAAAGGGAAATGCAAAGCTTGTTTATTTTTTTTAACAGAACTGAACCCAACAGAGGGGAAAAATAACGTCAACATGGTTGGATTTCAACACCACATACTATAACTTGGCAACATTTTTCACATTAAGTGGATGACTACAACCCTTTTCTATTTTTTTTTTCTGATTTGTTTTGATTTTTTGAAATTGTCGCTAGAAAACCCTTTTCACTTTGTTCATCTTGGGCAGAGGGGGTTCTGCCGCTGCTTCTGCATTTTGGATTTTCTCTGATTCTTGGGGAAAGTACTTATGATACACTGATTTCTTGCTTAAAAATATTTTTGGTTTGTTAATTGATTTAAAAGATTTGTTCCTTTTAAATAAAAAGAAAGTGGGGCTAATATCTTGCTGTTAATACATGATAACTGCCCAAAAGGATATGAAGTAGGAAGCTGTGCACAATTTCCTTGAGCAATCTTTGGAATATTAGGAAGCTCTTACTCTCTTTCTCTAATTCCTTGCTAGCAAAGAAGTTTACTGTTCCAACAACCTCAGACAACAATCACTGAAAGCTGATGAAGAGTAGTGATGTGGTGAAAATGAGAGACAAACAGACAACTTCAAACCTCTGTTACCTACGGCAAATATAAGTTCATTCAGTTAACATCGCCACTGAAAAATGCAGCTGCCTGAATGTCAAGAGGAAAATGATGAGACATGCCTGGAATCCCAAGGGATGTACCCAAAGTAAATCTATGTCAGGGCAACACATAGCATTCAGAGATGTGGCAAGGAAAAACTCAGCCATCAGTGGACCCAGTGAGCTGACAGCTGCTCGAAGGTGAGCTGAGTGGGGATTTCTGAGAGTTACTGGCAGTGACAGTTTAGGCACTAGGCTCTCATTAGGGACAGTCTCTCGGTGTCTCAAATCGGTGCTCTGGGGCTCACAAGTCCTAGTTCACCACTCACCTCCCCAGTGACCTTGGAAGTGTCACTCCATCACCATGAGCCTCAGTTTCTCCTGATGTAAGTTCTCCTTAATGAAGTGCTACTACTGAAAGTAGTAGCAGTCAGAGCCTTATTGATCACACACTGCGTCCTGCTGCTCAGCTCTCCGTGACTGAGACACGTTTCACAGATGGGCTTTGTGCCAACAAAAATGTGCCTATCAGGACCTTATCCTCTTTATAAAATTGATGCACTTAAGACAGGCATTGTCATAGTGCATGGATAGTTACTTTCTGTCTCTTCACAGTTTTATTGCATTATCTTTGGCAGAAAAAAAAAAGGCATTTTTTGTTCACTGATCGCTTATTCCTTCACAGGCCAAATTCAAGCAATGGTTTAAATGTCTTCTATATTCCTGAAACTCTGGACCCTTTCTCTCAAATCAATGCCTGAATATTAGAAGGGGTGGATTTGAATTAACGTTGTTCATTAGGATGTTTTGCTGCTTTCAGAGAGAGAAGTTTTCAATTTTACAAGAGAGTGGAGTTTTACATTGAATAAATCAAAAATGTAAAAGGAGACAATGATAAGGGAAAAGCCATTGGTGGTGTGAACAAAAAAAGTGAGGTGTGTAGTCAGAGCAGTGGGTCCATCTTGCTGACCTCCTGCAGCCTGGTTATAAAAGTATTTACCAGCTGGAAACGGTTTGTGTGAAGTCTCCTATTGCTTATTAGGTATCTGTTGTTAATTAGGTGTCAGTTCTACTGGTGGGACTATTTGTACTATAAACAGTGACATAAAAACTGAGGTGAGGAAGGCTGCTACATGGCTCAGATGCCCATGTAGCTGGTATGGGCCTCTCTTCTGCTCAAGCTTACAATTGCACAACCATTTCATTCTTCTCCAGACTCCATGCCCGAGCACATTTCATGTTGGCAATGAGTTGGGCGTGTCACAGAATGGGTCCAGGTTGGAAGGGACCACAGAAAATCTCAAAAAGTTTTGTTGCAAAATTAAAGGTTTTTTTCCTATGCTTACCCTCTTAGGCTCAGCTGCTGAGAATCCATTTCACTGAAATTCTGCAGATGAAAGTGCTGCAAGCATTAATGATAGATTTATTAGCTTTGCTGGGGTTTGCTGGACTTCTCACTGTCCTCTTAATTTTTCTAACAAGCTCCTTGGAGGACACTAGAAGATGAGCGGAAACCCAATATATTTTCTTCTCTTGATTGATTTCATTCTTTCATCTTTCCTTATGAAAATAAATCAGGTTTTCACCCCAACCTTTCACAATCCAGTTCTGTATACTTCATCCTCTTTATCACCTTTTACGTATACCTTTTAAATCCTCCCTCCTACCACATAGAAAATATTTGTCATGTTTCTCTCTGTATAGACTATTGCCAAGTTATTTTTCTTCTCTAGTCTGAGTTGCTTTGACTTCTTTTGTCCTTGTCACATCACCATCTCTGATTACATCCCAGAAGTCCGATATACCATTGCTTTACTCCTTGTTTCAGTCTTGCCAGTTTGCCTTCATTCCTTTCACTTGCTCTTTTCTCTTCCATTGAGTCAACTTGGCTCATCTTGACTTTCTCTGCCCTTGATTTATTGTATTTACCTCTGCCTCATTTGTCTACCATCCATTCTTATCAGGTATTCACTGCCTGTATCCTCTCTTCTTCTGCTGGCACCAGTGTACTATGCACATGATGCTCCTGTGGAGCCATCCTCTCCTCTTCTGAGCCAGTCCTGCTGGACCTTCAGTGCTTCTCTTTGGCCTCCTTCTCATCCAGCCTGTGCTATAATAACTGTCTGTGCAGTTTCTCTCCATGAGTATTTAGTCCACTATGAAGGAGTAATGGTTGCTGGGAAACAGCAACTATTTAATGCAAATGAGATATCAAGCAAAAAAGTTTAACTTTTGCCGGAGGCATTTTTCCTTGAAACTTCACATTTCCATATGTAATAAAGAAGTTCTTCACAGCAGAGACTATATATTTGCACATGCATATTTGTGCATATTTATGCATGTATATGTATATATATGTGCATGTAAATATGTGTATACAAATATAATGCTTATATCTGTCACATGTTTGCATATGTGTGAAATAAATGCACAGTAGAGGTAAAGTATTCAGTTCTGCTGAACACAGTGTATCCTGTACCATACAAGTGTATGAGACAGTGTCAAACTGTATTTTTAGGGTCTGGCACGCTTGTGTCATAGAGCATCCACAAAGTTTCATATGTGTATTGTACGTTGGATTCATGGTAAAATTTCTAAAAAAAAATATATATATAGAGGAAAGTCCTGAGGGATTTTGTGCTTGAAATAAATTTTCAGAGGAAAGTCAGGGCATTTGTTGCATGAGAAGACAGTCTCTTTTAGAAATGAGAGAGGACCTGGCAGTAGAAGAGAGGAATGAGCCTAGGAGCAGGAAAAAACATGCATTTATATAGACAGTGCAAGAATTGCAAAGGACAGTGACAGTGAGGATGAAGAACTTGAACTTGACAGTGATCTGAAGAGGTGGATGAGAGATGTGGCAGGAGAAATGAAATATTTTAGAAGCCACATATTTTGTATGAACCAGTATATGGTCAGGGGCAGGAAGGCCATCAAGAAAGGGTCAGTCACTCAGGCAAGATTTAATATGAAGTGCAACACATTCAGCTGGTATCAGTCAGCTTAAGTACACTAATTTCCTTGAAATCATGCTGATTTATACCAGCTAAGGATGTGGCCTCACACATTTCAGAAAGGAAGGGTGTGTTAAGCAGGTGTTTAAAGGCTAAAGAAAAAGAAATCAGGAGAAGCAGAAAAGACGGAAGGGGCATTAATCAAAGATTTTAACTCTGAATCATGCAGCAAATAACTCTGCTTTATTGCACCAGTATAGATTCAGCTAGTTCTGACAGTGTTCATCAGGCTTGGTACTGGCCAATTTAGAATATTTCCAGCATGCAGTATATGTACATTTCCCCCTCTTCCCTTCTGTTAGTTTTTTATTCTCTATTTCTGTGTCTCATTTTGGGATCAGAATGCTGCAGTTCTGAATTCTGCCAAGCTTGATTCTTATATTTTTGTTGAGTCCTTCTCTCTTTCAGCTTACACTGAAGACATGCACTGCTCTGGAAGTATTTGGCTGTAGCTCCAGCATTCGTGTCTATATTAAATTCCTAATTATCTAAACCATGGCTGTTAGAGTAGTTAGAAGTAGCAAGACAAGAGTTCTGCTCTGTTCTACTTTAATAGTCTCCGCAGTGTAGAAATTTCATACTTTTTATGTTTTTAGAGGCTGAAAACTACTTTGCACTTGATTTTAACTTTGAAGGCTTCTACCAAATACAACTAAGCCTTGCAAATCCAACAACCCGGAGAACTGAGCTGAAACAGATCTTTTCTATGATACCAGCTCACCCTTTGGCCATGGGCAATTAGGTGACACTCAAGCCCTTCCTTCCCTTTTAATATGCCTTCTTATTTTCCCCTTTCTGGAAACAGTCTGATGTGTCCTGAGAGAGTGCAATTTACTCAAAGTGTGAGCAGTGGGTCCAGTGCTCTTATTTAATTGCAGTGGAGTAATGTAAAAGCCACTATAGGTTTAAAGGAAAACAAAAGCTTCCACTAAAGAAGATGTTGAAAGTACCTGTAATAACCATAATTTTTTTACTATTTTTATTGTTTGTTATAGCTAAATACAGCAAGGCAAGAGCAGAGGTTAAGGTCCTGTGTACCATAGGCTGTAGAGAAGATGAAATCCTCTAAAATTAGGAAAAAAATTAAGGCAGAATAGGAAAATATTGTTGACTGACACCAAGAAAAAAAGTAGCAGATACCAGACCCAACATAAACAAAAAGCTGATACTCTTTCAGATGTGTCATGTGCCATGAGTCACTGCATCCAGAGGAGCCCTATTAAGAAGTGCTGCCATGCAGCTGCACTATTGTGCTCCATATTGCACAGTTGCTCCTCCTTGCTGCTGGAGACAGCTCTGTGCTGGATGGAGTTTCAGCCTGGCCACATGCTGCTGCTCTTACCCTTTCAGTAGAAAGTAGCACACACTAACTCTGAGGACTTACATTTGCAAAATGGAAGAGGGGTAAAGTTTTATTCAGGAAGAATTGAGCAAGAGGCTGTTCAGTGTCACCCAAGAAATCAGTGTCACAGCTGGGAGCTGAGTTAAGGTCTGGAGTCCCCTTCAGTGTCTGAGTTACGGCATAATGTTTTCCCCTTCATTAGCCACCAAAAGTCTATGAAGCAAGAGCAGAATTGAAGGCACTGAGTTGTCAGGTTCAGAAGTGTCTGTTTTTCCATGGAAACCTCTTCCCAGCAACAGCCAAGCTTCTCATCGTGCAAGAGCTGTCAAGCAGCTGTTCTGTGCAAAATGCTGGAGCTGCAGCTGCTTTCTGGAGAAGTCTCAACCCACAGCCAGGCAGCACACAACCCCATTCCCAGCAATTCAACTGTAATTCTGCCTGCCCAGTAATTTTTCACAGCGGTCATGCCAGAATCATAGCCTTGTTTTCTCTTGTCTGGCTGTTAGTGATGATGTATGAAGAAGTAAGAAAGACAGCTTAATTTTCATAAGCTAACTTGTGCCTGGAGTAACAGAGAGTGAGAGGAGTGCGCTTAATCATAACTGCAGGACCAGAACAGAAAATGATAGAGCTTTTGCTGTTAGTTGTGGTATTTTATTATAATAACTCTTAGGAAGAGGAAACCGGCAGCTCAGAATGCTGAAAGCTTCAAATCCATTACGGCAGGCACCGTGTTCTCATCTGCTGGAAGAATAGCTCACATAACTCTTTTATGCTTGCCTTTTCCAAAAGGCCGTGCTGGAAGGGAACTCTAGTCTATCCTGCCCAGAAAACCTGAATTCAGACTGAAGTATGATCGGAGGTGAAGTGAACCTGGTGATACTTCCTGCAGAACTGTGAGCACCTTGGAGGGGAGGCACAAAGGGTGGCGGAGGGACAGGCTGCTCGTGGTTAGAGAGATCTTCAGTGTGCCTGCTTGACACCCTGCATCCCTTTGGCCATTGCTTCATGTTTGTAACTTTGTGATGCACTTGAAAAAGTAAATAACTAAATGAAATAGCTGATACTGGACAGATATTCTCACAATGATTCTTTAAAAAACAAAAGTTCATTAAAGCACTGAGTGAAAGCTTTTGAGTGAATTTTTAGTTAGTTGCAATTGGAAGGACAAAACTTTGTGGTTTTTTTGTTTTTTGTTTTTTGTTTTGTTTTGTTTGTTTGAACTTTGAGATACATGGAATAATGTCTATAGGGTATATATTATGCATTTGTATTATGTATCACATTGTTTCATATTATTTAACATGAGGATGGTTGTACATTCTTAGATGCTATTTTGATGTCTTCAGATCAAAATATTTGGGGAATTTGTTCCAGAAAATATTTCTGATTTTCTTTTTCCTGTATTGTTTCAGAATGAAAACCTTTTTGGAAACATTAATATTTGCTATGCAGCTGAAGTTCTGTTTTCTGGATTACTTCTGCCTTAAGTCAAGATCACAGAGACAATGTAAAGGGAAATAAAATATATTCTTTGGCAGAGACAGCAACACTATTCCAGCCTAGAGAAAATAGAACTATAACTAGAGGAGATGGAAAGCATATCTCCATAATTTTCTCCAAGGTGGCTTGGGAGGCAAGCTATCACATCTGCCTAATAGGCTTTTATGCACCAGTAAGAGTTACAACAGCCTGACAAGTTGCATAATGCTCTACCCTAGGACAGTGTGTGAACGTGTGCACATTCCCAGGCCATTGCAAGAGCAAAACAAAGTGTGTTAGCTCATACATTTTACTGTGTGTTTGTGACAAGCTAAAAGGGCTTGTACAGGCAGTTATTCCAGTTCAGCTGATACACAGTAAGTCACAGTATCTGATCCATGTATCTGAGCCCTAAAGCTTACATGATGTTCATTTCTGCCTTCGTCTGTGTCCCATATGAAACCTCAAGGAATACTGGTGAAAGTGAGATTTTTTTTTTTTTTTCTGGTGTCATCAAAAATAAAGGGAAAATACAGAAAGAAATGATACAACTACAGTAAATGCATGCCAACATAATTTCCTGAACCTGTTTTAGTTTATCTTGGCATGAGAAATAATTATTGAGAAATAAGTATTTCAGGGGTAAGTTATTAGAACTGAGATTTTGGACTGGTATGTGGGAAATGAAAACCATTAACAAGCATTAAGGTTTGTTCATTTTTCCTTATTCATTGGTTTAAAGGCTGAAGTCTCTAGCATGTTGGGAAGTCCATGAGGCTAAAATAATGAAAACAGATTGATGCTCCATGGTAAAGAAGTTCGGTATCTGCTTCTTGCGAATGAAATTCTGGCATTTCTTTTGATGGTAGTTGTACTATCCTGAGAAGGATCTGTGGACTGCTAAGTTGTGAAACGTGCTAGTAGATTATGGGCAGGGTCAGTCTCTTCCTACCAACTATGCCACCCCATTCCAGCCCAGCTGCACCTGCATTTTCTGTTGGTTTGTTTTTTTTTATTTCTCCTCATCCCTTATTAGCCAGTGCTTCTTATCTTGATTTATTCTACTTTATCTGTAATGGAGTGGCTATAAACAGCCAGACTTCCAGCTTGGAGTCAACAAGTGTTGGTTTAAATTGTGTCCTTCAGCCTCTTTTTGCCTTAGGCTCCTTTCAGCCAGTAGAGATCCCTTTTATATTTCCTCACAGTATATGGCTTGTGATATCTGGTGTGCTCTCCAGTGTGTTCCAGGTGTCTCACAGGTTGAGAGATGCTGTTGTTTTTCTGTACCAACAGAGTTCCTTAGGATGTGTTTGCCTCTGGCTTGTAATTTCCTTCATTTGCTTGTGCATTGCAGTTTTCAGTAGCACCAATGGGACTTCGATATGATTCTTTTGCTCTCTCCCAGATTTTCCACCTTCTTAAAAATTTATTTATGGGATCTAATGTGAAAAATTGTATATACTGTATAATAAATATGTAATGGAATAGGAGAGACATCGCTGGAAAATAAGGTCAGGTGAGGAGTGGCATGTTGTCATTAGGATAGAGTAGGATGATGCTAAAGTAGTGGAGTGGACTTGGTAATCTCTCAGAGTTATTTTTAGACTGATTTCCATTCACTCCTTGAATGCTTTCATAGTGTTCTGGTTTGTTTTTTAAATGCAGTGGCCAATCGCTGCTGCTCACGCTCTTTGTGACAACATTCAAGACACATTGGGGTTAATGACATTCCACTGAATTGCAGATACCACAGGAGAGAATTGCAATCACCTTTCAAGCCAATTATAAAATTGAGTTAATCATATCTCTCTTTACGTCTTGTTCTCAGCCCAGTCTTGTATTGGACCATGCTGAAATAGCTGTGGTTCTATGTAAGCAACATGCACTGATCATTTCAGGCTTGCAGTGCACCGCTGTGACCATACACACAATTTTATGAGCATAGCTGGAATTGGAAAATGAGCCTTCAAAGCATGATGCTTAATTGCTTTCTCAAAAGGTTGCAAAATAATTTCCAGTATCAGTCTCAGTGTCGTCACTGAGCATGTCCCTCTTTCAAAGCACTGTTCCTTTTCCTATCTCTGACTAGATCCAAATGCACTTCTCCCCTTCCCTGTTACCACAGCATCATTTCAATCACTTCTCTTATTTACATTTTATACACCATATTTTAGGATACAAAATTAAGTCCTTATCTATACAAACATTCATTTCTCGGTTGATTTTTAAGCCGTGCAAACCTTCTAGACACATTTGATTTCAAATACATTTTACTATGACTGAAGCCAGCTGCTAATCAATGCAAGATAAACTGAAGAAAAACCGAACTCATAATTTCTATGCAGCATTCTACACAGGCTCACCTAAATGACTTCCAAATTACTCTCTTAAATTAAAACAGTGCAACTTTCTTATGTAGGTAAACTTTTCAAATCCAGTATTTTTTTGGAGCAAAAGGGATAATATGCGTTATTCTTTTTTCTCAGTCACTCTTTGTGACGTTGAGCCTTGTTCTTCAATTATGTTATCTCCATCGGAGTATGAACAGATCTTCATATTAGATGATCATTTTACCAACACTTAATTCTCACTAGGAGGATATTCCATCATTATATTCCAAAATCAAGCAGCATTCAGATTTGTCTGGATGACATATTTCTGTCAGCATGACAAAGGTTCCCACAGTGTTTAATTACTCGGGCTAGCCAGGGAAGAAGGGAAGAAATGAGCCGTGCTGGATTTGCTGTGCCAGGCCTGCTTGTCTATTACATAAACTGGCTTCTTCTGAAGGCATAGAAGGAAGGCAGCACCCCAGCTTCTGCCTTCTCCTTCTACTGGTTGTCCCTCTCCAGGTTTCCTGTGTTTTCCATTTATTGACTGTCTTCTATCTTATGATGTTCTTGCAATTTGTTCATTTTCCAGGGCAGCAAGTTCTTGGCTTGGTGGAGAACCAAAGTGATTGGTATTTGGGCAACCTCTGGAAGAACCATCGGCCCTGGCCAGCGCTTGGGAGGGGCTACAACACAGGTAGGACCTGAGGGTTTGCTTTGAATTAACACCTGCAGTCAGTCTCCTGGTATAGAGAGTATGAGATGTGGTAATTTGCACCTCCCTTCCTAAGCTACAGCTAAATTCTAAAAAGGAAAAAATGATACAATGTCATGCATTTTCGAATTTCTGGTCTTCTCTAAATGGTGTTAGAAAAGATGGTGTGACATCCTTTGGGGAAGAACAGAGCTTTTCAGCCATCTGACAGGTCCTCAACACATCTCCTACAAGATTTCTGTCCACGATGACTTGTATGTAGGCCCAGCAAGAGGGAATGAATAGGAGTTGATAATTTTCTGTAGAGAAGTAAATGGTATCACAAAATGTTAGCCCAATAAAGATAATAACCCCTGCAGGACACCAACAGGGTCATAATTGTCCTAATAAAATGCAAGCTACTGGCCATCAGTTTCTGCTGCCATGAGAAAGGAATAAAGGCACCACATCAGAGAATTTATTAGGTTACAAGAGACAGGTCTTCCCACTGATTTGTGTTTGGTATGTGAGAAAACATACCAGGTGCATAAAGAACGCACACGTACACCTAAATCATTTCAATGCAGGCCTTTAAATGCTGATGCAGTGAGTTAGGTTCTCTCTGTCTTTGTAATAAAAGGGCAGAACAGATGGTGAAGCCTCCATTTGGAACAGATGAGTCCATTTAAATATCCCTGCACTATCAGGAAATTACTCACCATAAAAGTGATTTTGCTTCACATAAATATATTGGATTAAATTAAACAGACTGACTAGAAAAAGGATGGACCAAGTTGTGTGGTTGGGTCATGTGTATTTCTATATTCCTATGTATATTTTTGGGAATCCTACTAATTTTTGTGAATTCGTATTTTAGCCTCTGCAGAGCATCTCTGTTTTCTGGAAATGTTGAAAAGAATAGCCTAACAGAACACAGATTGATATGGAAATAAGAACTTGGCAGAATAGGTTTGTTTCCTAACTCTTCTTTGCCAGAATTGCAAATAGAAAGGCTAGGTCTGCCCACCCCTGTTCCCCAGGCCCCCCATATCATGAGACAGAGATGAGTTTCATGGATTTTTCCTGAAATCTGAAAGCTTGTGCTATACACAACTCGACTTGTTGGTGTCAAGTCAGTTCACTGTTACACCACAAAGCAGTATCTTTTGTTCTACTGAGAGATGACCACCTTCTATAGCTACCTTCTTTCTGCTGTGTTTTTGCTTTTTCCTTTCTGCCATTTTATGCTGGCAGAGGGAGATCTGGCACAACCACATAACATCAGAATAATGCAGTAATGTATGGTGGGTAGTATAAAATACATATATTTATATCTAAAATGTTAATGTTAAAAAAAATTCTGTAAGGCTTTAACTTATGTTTTAACTTGCTCTTCCAAATGGTTTATAGGAATACCAAATGTCAGTATATCACATAAACCTTACACCGAAAGCAAAAATAATCAAATATCTGCAGTCCTTCACATATACTGCATGTGTTTATTCTTGTATTAATACATACCTATCAAGCCATGCATAATCCCGTAATCCTGCACAAGATTTTATTTTCCTCACAGTTTCTTTCTTCACACAACTCACTTTGTAGTTATAAAAACTCTTTTTTTAGAAAGAAAACCAGAAGGTAGATAATGTATGGAAGATTGACAAGTGATCACAAGAAGTGGAATGTTGTTTTTTCAAGTATGTGGAACAAGAGGTCACTGAGTGAAACAGTGCAACCTCTGAGAAGTAGGAAATGAGGTTATTGACAGAATCAGCACCCTTTAATATAAATTTCTTGATTGAATTAATTGTTTGCGTCAGTAATCTAGCAGAGACTGGAGGTATACATTTCTCAGGGAAGATGAAACTGGGTCTTGTTTGATGTGTTCAGTAAATAAAAATAATTGACACTGAACGCAACAGTGTGGCCAAGGAGGATTCAGAAAACTGAAGCAGGAGGACACCGAAAAGAGAGGCAGTATCTCTAAGCAAAACACTCATGAAAGGCAGCAGTCCAGGAGAGGGAAGGCATAGAAATGCCGGTGCCTAGAGCTGTACTTAGGAACTCTGAAAGGGCCCCCAAACCCCTGAAACTTTAATGAGCTAAACAGAGCTGGATCAGGGGGAGGCTCTCAGACAGGCTTTGCTCTTGCTCTTGAGAGAGTATTTACTACAGACCTAGGATACAATCCTAAGAAAAGAGATTTTTGTATGAGCCTCTTCAGCCAGACCTAACCCTGGCAGATTTGATTTTGAAGCACCTCTCAAAGTCAAAAGTGTTCTACTGCTCTTCACAATTTCTGAAGAGAATTTCTCTTTCACTCTTATCTTTCTATGCCTGAGCCTCTCTGGAAAACATACAGGTTGGGAGAGTCCCAGAAGGCAGGTGTATTAAAGGCAAAGATGTGTTTGTTCCTTCTTCGCTGGTTCTTTAAAGCCAGTAAGCGTTTGCGCTCCGCTCTTCCTTGTGTGCCCAGGCCAGATCTCCTGACAGCCAATACAGACTTTCAAGGAAAGATTTTATTTGGTTGATTTTCATTCTTCCTCATTTGCACAGGCAGATAATCCAAGTCGTACTTTAGTCCATGATAATATAATTGTTGAAAACCCAGACCAAACCAAAGTCAGATGATTCAATTCGTGTTCTTAGTTAGAACCATTCTTTATTTGCGATAGCATTCTCTTCCTCAAGCATTTAAACACCATTCCTTCTGTACCACAAAGGTTTCCGAGTTTTTTTCTGTATTTTACTGGCACTCAGTAAGCTGCACTCAGTAAGCTGCTTAATCAAATGCCCTTTATATGTATCATCCACTCCATGTTGATTGTCTGCACTGAGTTGACTCTTCCAGATTCCTCATACACTGATTCAAGCACAATTTCTTGCTATATAACTATATTATCTTTCACTGACTACTCTGTGCTTTTGAAAGTATTGCTACACTATGATTTTTCTTTTTACAGATGTTAAACTGACAGCTTCAGAGTTGCACTGTATAGTTTGACGTTCATTTCGGGAGTAACAGTCATCTTAGTCCTCAGAAAAGTATCTTGTAAAAGAAATTCTAAACATAAAAGAATAAGTACTTTTTTTTTTTTTATTTTAGTACTTTTAGTCTGCCTTATACTTTCCATCATGGTGGAGAATGGCTTTTAAAAGCAGTCTCTGGTGACTGTTAAGGCTTCTGACCACTTCTTCAGGGCTGTGAATCACCCCTGGCTTCTCTGGCTTTAGTGCAGCAGAGCCAACTTCCATCAGCTGAGAATGGACCCCATGCCTGCCAAATGGAGCTTTAGGATAAATCTATAATTTGCGTGCTGGGGATCATTTTTAAAAACTTTGGCCCTAGGGATTTCAGACTCCTAGACTACAGAAGCCCATACTGAGGATTGGAGGCTCATCTGAAACGCACTGCCTCAGTGCAGCCACCAGAAACTATAAGGAGGTGTCTCAACAGCTTGAGCTGAGAATTCATACTCCCACACTGGGAAATGTGACATTACCAGATTTGTGGATTGGGAACAGAAGGGAATGGCTAGCACCTAACGATTACTAGGCTACGTGTGTACTGTGCCTTATTACTCCTGTGTTTGTAATGACTGGAAGAGTGCTAGAATGAATCTCTCTCCTTTATTGTTTCCCTGAAAAAAAGGAACTGTGGAATTTGAAATTGAAAGCCTGTGTTACGTCATTTTTGCATAATATTTAACAAATTTGAATGATAAAAGACAAGCATAGAACAGACTGTTTATATGAAATAAGCCTGGATCACATCTTGTGCTCCTTCATGATGATGCTGTGCATCTTCAGTGCAGAAAACAAATGACTGGTGAAGCAGTGCAGAGTGGGCTGTTGGTAGTCATGGCACTGCCTGTGGTCCTGCTCCAGAAACGTGGTAACAGCTTTCAACCGAGCTCCACAGGCTTCTGCTCATGACATTGTGGTAATTGTAATCATGTATGTTGGCTGCTTGAGAGAGGAGGATGTTGTCAAATTGTCTCAGTGAATGAAGAAATCAGAAAAGTCATGGTTTTTAGAACCTTTTAAACCAACCACTGTGGCCTGACCAAGCTTAGCCATGCCCCCTCTAAAGCCATTGCAATATTCCTGTCTCCCATTAGCTGGAACATAAGTCACATTTGGTAATGGAAGTGCTGTCATTAAGATTGGGTCATAGTACAGGAGCCTTTGCAAACAGATGAAAAATGCATTTTAATGATTAAAAAACCAATGTCCAACACTGATGACAAGTGAAAAACCAGCACTTTCTTAATCTACTTAGGTTCACACTGTGCCAGCTTTTTGGAATAGATTATTCTTCCTTTAAGACACTCTGAGTTTACTCACTAAATACTGTTCTCGGTGATGCACATGAGCTTTATACATGTAAAGGTGCCTTTGAAGAACAAATACTGTGCACATTGTCCAGGTAGCAGTTTAGGAAGTGCCGCTCTATGGTTGCTTTTAATCTCAACAGGAAATATCAGTCTGTTTGTGTCAAAGGAAGCTAAAGTGATAATTCTGCTTTTTGATGACCACATCCCTATCTTTGTTATCTATAATCTGTAGCTTGCACTTTAAAATAAGCTATCTTAAAGCTGACTATCCTCAAAGAATAGCTTCATTCCAGGTCTTTCTCGTGTACTTTCTAAAGCATGGGATGTACTGAGAACTTGTTTACAGCATGTTTGACTTTTCTGAAATGAGGGTCAATATGTATTTGATTTTGAAAATGATGTCTCTAGTTTGAGAGGCCTATCCATGTAGTAAAGGCATTACTGTGGCTGAGTCAGTCTACTGCTCAGATACCTCCTCTACTCCTTAGCAAATGAATCTCTCAGCCCCTGCAAAAACTGTGTTTTTAAAAATCACCATCAGACTTGCTTTGAAACATTGAAAACATTTATCTCTTAGAAAACCTGTGATGAAAAAAGATGGCATTTAGACAGTCTATACCGGATTCTAGTTGTATTGGAGTAAATAAAATTTATTTCTTTTTAGTTGATTAATTTGTTCTCATTTTGGGAGTTTTATTGGTCTGACCTGAGTCCATAATGTAAAGTTCTCTGTGTAATGTACATAAATCAGGCGTTTAGATGTAGCATTCCAATGTAATGATTTAAAAAATCATTTTGAAGTGTTGTATTTTTAGCTTGATCAAGGCAGTTCTTTATGTGAACATATATACCTTGATCAGTAATTATGTTGTCCAGCAGTCTGAAGTGCCCTCTTTATTGTAGCGGGACAATCATTAGCAGGTTAAATTTGGATGAAAGACTTGCACATAAAAGCTTAGTAAAGGCATCCAGGTGTCTATACTGAGAACAAAACCTTCTATTATATGATGGGAGAGCCCCAGAAAATGCACAGTACGTTTTCTTCTGAAGTGCAAGTTCACTTTCCAGTTTCTCATTGTGCTCATAAAAGTGATTGTGTAAAGACAGTTCCCTTTTGTAGAGACAGAGACAGTGGTTTTAGCCACAGTCCCGAAACAAAGAAAAGAGGCATCACAGTTGGACTCCATCTTTGGACTCTTAATAGGGAGCTTGGTGCCTGTCACAGAAAGTAGCAGAGTGACTGAGATGTCTTTCTGCCCCGTGTCAAAGTCATTCCCACTAATAGAGTGCTAACAAAACCAGTTGCATTTGGTCATAGTCAGATCACTCTCTTAGGTGCTGTTTGCTACAGAAATCACTATGCTTTAATCATTTTTGTGATAGGGCAAAATAAGTTCAGGACAAACCTTTCCCCTTTAAAAAAATACTGAGAGACTTCGAAAGAGAAGAATCTGCAAAACTGAGTGGACACAAATCTCAGAAGAAACAGCTCATTTCTTGCCTTTCCTCATTGTCTTGTCTTTATGTTCAGCTACGTCCTGGCTTTAATTGTTCGTGCTGTAGCTCCTCTGCCTTCCCTTCTGCACCAATCTTTGTCAAAGTGAGCTCAGGGGAGGACAGGAGCACTGCAATACATTCTATATGCAGATCATGTCTACACAGTTGTTCTCAAGAAAGTCACAGACAGTGAAAAGAGAAGTTTTCCCCAATCAAACTGTTGAATTATAGGCAATTTAGGTCAGAAAAATCTCCCAAAGTGTTCTGGTCCTCTTCCTGTTGAAAGTGAGCTCAGGTTGCTCAGGGCCTTTTCCAGCTGTGTTTCAAGTGTCTTCATGGATACCTCTCAGAGCAACCTGTTCCTGTATTCAGCCACTATTTTTCTATTCAGTGAAAAATAAAAGTAAAAATTCATAATATGTAATTACATTTTCCTTTGCTGCAGTTATGTGACTGTTACCTCTCATTCTGTCTCTGTGCATCTGTTAGAAAAGAGTTGCTCCATTAAGTAGTTTCAGAAAGCAACAGGAGATCCCTCAGTCTTCTCTTCCCCAGGCTGAAGAAGGCCAGTTCTCCCAGCTTCTCCTCATGAATGCCAGGCCTATGACCATTTGGTTTGCTCTCTGATGGTTTACTTCAGCGTGTCAGGGTATTTATTTGACTGAGGAATCCAAAACAGTGCTTCAGATATGGTCTTACAAGTGCTGAGCCAAGAGTGGTAATCCCCCTCCCATGACCTGAGGGCTAGTATAGCCCAACACATGGAATATTCCCCCAAGGTCACACTACTGGCTCATGTTCAACTTGCTGTCCACCCAGTCCCTTAGAACTTCTCCTGGTAATCTCCTTTCTATCCACCTGTCCTCCAGTGTGTACTCTTCATTCAAGAATAGTCCCATCCAGGACTTCCTGTTGAATTTTAGGAGCTTTCTCTTACCCACTTGTCCAGTCAAGGACCCTGTGTAGCTGCCCATCCCCAGGGAATTACGCCCCCAATGTGTTACATTGCCTAGGACACATTCTATTCCATTTCCAGCTCATTAATCTTAACAGTATCAGGCTCTATACCAATTCCTGTGGAACATCCCCTGTAACTGACCACCATCTCGGTGTTTTATTGCTGAGCACAGCCCTCCGAGCTTGGCAGTCCAGCGTTGCAGGCTCCTTACCCAAACTGTATCCCAGTTTGGCTGTATCAGCATGATAAACAGCTCCTTAGGCAAATCCCTGTATTTCTGTTGTGAACCTAATCCTTCTCTCTGTTACCAGAAAATAAGTGGTTGTGCAGGAAGGATTATGTTTCCTGGGTTTTTTTTTTAATGCTGTAGTTAATTTCCAGGCTTGTTCATTGTGTGCTGCTGCTTGCGTTCCTCTAATCCATTTCTTAGAATGTTCTGTTCCTCCTGAATCTCACTCAGTCAATAAACTGCCCATTAAGGAGGGGGAAAGGCAGGGGGAAGTTTTTTGCTTTTCTCTGAATACAGAACTCCAAACCTGTTTGTCATTCAAATAGAAAGAAATACCTTTCAGGTCATTCAGCCCTGAACCACATCTGCTCCTTTGTTGATGAGGTGTTGAGTGAGCACCAGACCCAGAAAAGCTATGATGGATTCTTGCTCACTGTGCCTGCCCATTGTTACAATTAGCCTTGTGGACTACACTTAATATTAGAAACTGCTTTTGAAAGCTCTTCTCCACGTGGTGGAAAGTATAAGGCAGACCCTGTTAAGACTAAAAGCCAGCCAAAATAATTAGCACCTGTGCAGTGTGCATTTTTCCTCATCACATAGTCCCAAGTGAAAACCTTGTAAAATTGTTGATATTTTGACCCCTATTAAATATGATGCTTTTTAGAGGATCAAAACCAAAAAGCCAAACATAATTTAAAGCAGTGGTCCCTGCTACCATTCACTTTTTTCTGCTTTCTGTGGAAGAATAAAACATAGATAAGTATCATGGATAAGGTCCAGATCTGATATAAATGCCTGACTCTTGCATTAAAGAGACTTAAGCTGATTTACAAGAGCCAAGGATTAAGAAACAGATTATGTTTTCTTTTAAAGGTGGGTGGTTCTTTGGTGAAGAGTCCAAGATAAATTACTTTTGGAAGACGTACTTGCTTTCAACAGGGTAAATAGTCAGCAAATTTCAACAAACCTCCTCAGTTTTTATCCATAAAAACAAGCTTTGTATGATCCCTTTTTCCAAACATGCCTGCATGCGGAGATCCAATGACTGGACCTCCTGCAAAGTAACCCTGTACAATCTGTATTATTCTGGGATTCCTCTTCGGCACAGCTCACCCAAAGTCCAGTTCCTCTGGCTTTTTGTAGAGTTGTGATACTCACAGTTCTGTGCTTTGAGGCACTGACATGAAGAATTCTGTGTTCAGGAAGACCTAAGAGATCAGTCCAGGATGGATAATTAGATGAACTCCAGGTTTTATATGGTTGAAAAAATACTTAGTGAGATCATTGGATGTTCAACAAAAGTCATTTCAAGTATCAGTACAGGAGATGCATTTGTTTTGTATAGGATGGAGGCTTTTTACTTCTGTCAAACCTGATGTCTACACTACCAGGTAACTTAGCTGCCCAGTTCATTCTTCACTCTTGTCTCCCTGTTTATTCACAGGACACAGAAATTAGTTGGTATCCTGTCTTTCTCAGGAACCAAACTATCTTTCATTAAAAAAAAATATATTGTAATTGGTTCATAGTTCACTTCAGGAAATATTTCTGGAAGGTAGCATGGATAGGACTACACTCCATTTGCACCTCTTTCTAGTCCTTAAATGTGGCATCAGAAGATTCGTATTCTGCATGCCCTGATGACATTCTCCAGTGCACACAACACAGACGCTCTGTTCCTTGCTAAAAACACTCCAGTCTAGAAAACTGTGACATGGCTCATGGCATTAGGAGTAATGCCATCCACACTTAGAAATGCAAACAGAATCATCGTTCTGTCTAACAACTGAAGGAACATGAAGTAGAGCTCAGAGACAAGTGCTGTGCAGGATGAATGTGGCCAGCAGGGTGTGCTCAGGAAAGAGCCAGACCCTGAGCAGTGCATGCACACCCACAGTTGTACACACACAACCAGGGCGTTGGTGCTCTGGGTGCTGGGGACCACTTATTGGACTGTGTATATTGTAAAATGTAGATTTAGCTACTTGTCCAGGACTAAGCTCCACAGGTCAAAGATGACCACTTAAAAATTTGCAAAATTCAGCGATAATACTGGAAAATTTCCCATGAAGTTTGGAAAAATTGCTCCAGGAGCTTGTCTGGGAGCAAATCAAAGGATAATTTGATCCTAGGTTATTCATATTTGGAGGAGAAAATAACATTTCTTAATGGAGGGCTTGCCAATTTAGCAAAGGTTCAGCAAGATCAAATGACTAAAAGTTCAAAGAGATGTTCAAATTAGAATAAGGGAAGCACCCTTCATCAGGGTAATTATGCATTGGAATAACTTATTAAAGTTTGTGGTAGACTATCCATTATTGAAAATTTTTAAATAAAGACTGATATTTTTTTCTAGAAGTTACGCTCTAGTAGACCCCAAACTGATTTTGAAAAATCCTGTGAGATCTGTTACGCAAGAGTGAAAAATTATCCTTTCTGACTTTATCACCTAAGAAAGTGTTTAATCAGGACTTTGTTTTCCTACTGAAGCCACCTAAGCACCCAGGCAAATGAAACCACAGCTAATCTTGTGTGTAAGAATTTGCTGCAGTTTTAGTATTGAAGAGAGAAGTTCTTAAAACTTTGTAGAAATTTTTGGCATTTGCACCCCTCCCCCACCCAATATCACTTTTCTTTTTAAATCCCACATTTCAAAATGTTTTATAATAAGATGTGTACCTGGTCATCTTTTAGCTAGTGCCCACTGTTGGCACCTTCATGATGTCCTTCAGACATGTGCAGAGATGCACACGGAGCAGTGTCAGCTGATCCTTGTGCATGGCAGTGGTGTGAGATGTCCTTAAGACAGATCTCCACTTCATGTGGCCACTGCTGTGGTGCTACAGCATGTAAAGGCTGAAACCTCCCTCCTCTCTCCCTGTGCAGGTCAGAGGTTAGAATGTGTTCTCTGAGGTTTAAAACTGGTTAGCAAAAACCTTCCCAGTCTTTTGAATTTTATGAGATTTTAATGACGTGCCTCTTACAGGGTTTTTTCCCTTCTTAGAAGCCATTTCCATAGGTTACCAAATGAGAACTCCCTGGATTATTTATTTTTTGCCTCTAAAATGTAATTTCTCTGTGCTATATACTCACAAGGGTCACAGAGTGCAAAGGCTGTGAGGAAGCTTTTTAAAAGCCACGTAAGGAGCTTCTTTACAGATGGTTTTTGTCTCCAACAAGCCTTTGCACAGCATTCAGGCTACAGGGTTTTGAGAAAGGTTGCTATTCTTAATGTCTTCCTTCATGTCCAAGCACGTACAGCAGCTGGGAAGAACCCCAAGTTTCCATTCTTTACTTTTATAATATTTTTTATTATTTTCCAGCCATGTTGTTTTCCATGTTAGGCAAATCTTTTCAGCAATTTGGGCTGTTAAGTGTGTGAATTTTTACTGCTTGGGACTTTATATGCTTGAAATCTGTGTGAGAGAAGGCCAGTTTCTTCAGGTCTAGAGATGATTTTTCTTTGCTGACCTCTGAAAGGCCTGGAATTGTTAGTTCTCTTCACAAGACTCTGAGAGATAAGAGGAGAGAGCATTACTGAGCAGGATGGTCTCTAAGTAGCAGAGGTTTTCCTCCATAGACCTGCTGAAAGTCTTATGGCTCATGATTCCTCTCCTCCAGACCTTCTAGACTCTGGAATGAAGGAAATTCCTCTGTAGCAGCTTTGGGGCTTTAAGAAAGTTGGAAAAATTCCCCCAGAAGTGAAAGTCGTTAAAGAGAAGATAGAAAGCATGTTTATCTTCTTCTAAATTGCACAGGAAGAATAGCATCTAAGCAGTAAGGAAGTAGAAAACTGGGACATTCTGAGCTACAGTGAGCAGCTCAATAATAAGAGGTTGGAACTGTACTTGAGTAAAACATTCATCTTAATTCTGCCTAAGGAAAAGTAGCATACTTGGGAAGAAGAGAATAAAGAAAGTAAAAGTCTTCTATTTCATTAAATGGTCATCAGGAAGTGTAAACAAAATGTTTATAAGACTTCAGGAGGAGCCAGCCTCCCAACAGAGTGACTGTGCAACATTTCAAAATGCCCTCTATGACAACTTCACTTTTAATACATGTGCAGAGAAGACAAGGGCTATTGCATTCTGTCACCATGCCTGGAGGGACACACACTTTGTTTCAAAACAGCTTCTCAGCCCTGTTCAGTTTTCTGAGAGAAAAGTTCCAATGTGGAATCATCATTTATTCTCAATGAACATGTTGTGCATCCCTGCAAGTTTTTATTAGTTTGGATTTTTTAGATTGTGAAAAGCTTTTTTGAGAAAAGAAGGCTGGTGCATGAAATTCATAGTTAAATAATGTATCAGGATGCTCCAGAAATGTTCTAGAATGTTCTAGTCCTTCAGTCACATCATGTTAAAAGCTATAGAGAAATATGGCTTTATTAAATTAATGATATGGCTGGTCAAATTATGAGCAACAGATAGTCCATAAACCAAGTGAAATAAATGCTGTGAATTTCATCCACACAAAGACATAAATTTTAAAATGTGTGCAGTGGCTTGTTTTGGAATTACAGCTTTAATTTAATGTTCTAATCCCTAACAGCCATATCCTGATGTTTTTCTTTTTACTCTTGACACTGTGAGTGGAAAACAGAGGCCACAGTCAGTGGTGTATCACTGTGGCTCAGTGGATTCCAAATGCAGTCCTTAACAAAACTGGTCATTGGAGCCCTGATCAGCAAAGGCACAGCCACATCCCTAACATCACTGTTTCCATTGACTTCAGGTACAATAAATGAGAATTAAAAGAAGTTGCAAGTATTTGCTGGAGTACTCAGCAGTCAGCACTATCATGGAGCCTCTCCTAGGACAGCAGAGCTACAAGTCTCTTCCACAGTACCTAAAACTGAATTCAAATTTTTGGTGCCAGCTGTTTCACAAAACATGGTAGATTACTGCCCTAAATGTCTGAGTCAGGTATTTATTAAAAAATCTGCATAATTGCAGGCCTGTTTAGCATTATTTCTTACAGACTCAGTAGTTTGGTGTGTGGTCTTCGGTGTGCTGCTTAGCTACAGCAAAATCCCAGTCATTTTAAAAAAACTTGCTACTGCTTTATGGTATATTTTGAAGCATGTCTTGCCTGTCTGTTTCGGATATTATGATGGTATCTACTTGTTATTTGTCTAGATGGTTCACTGTTGCAGGCCTAATTTCAAGAAGAATTTTTAAAAACCTGACAAGGATAAGCTCTGAGGTTCTACTCACATAAGATGGCATTGCATCAAAGGTTTGCAAAAGCATCCTGTTCCACCTAAAGGAACAGGCAAGATGATAGAGAAAATGATTTTTTAGGAGCTACGTTTTCTTCCCCCACAGCACTGAGTGTTTTTTTCGGGCACCTTAAAAGGTCCATGGTAATAAACTGATTGAGTTTGAAAGCTTGTCCAGTTTCACTGTAACATCTCTAGGTGATTCTGTTCTGTCTTAAAATGTTGTTTATTACTTCCAGCTCTACTATATGTTCCTCTCTGAATTTCAGGAGGAGCCGTTGTCTTTGTTCCTGAAGCAAGAGGTGGGGATAGTACATGGTAGTATTCCAAGGGAATTGGCTGATCTTTCTGCAGACTTACAATTTACTGTTCAGAAAAATGAAATAAAATGTTTGGTTCTGGAGCAGATTAACAAAAGCAAACAAAAAAGAAGAGCAAATTTGCTGACATGCCTTAAAGCATCTCTGGAAACCGTTGCTTAGTGAAAACATTGGAAGAACAAAAAAGTTGTTTTAGATTGAATCAAAAAATGGGAAAAGGATGGAAAAGGTGACTCCCAAGGTTTGGTTAGACCCAAAATAGAAAACTTATTTTCCTTTTCAGATCTTGTAATAGTTTTCAATAAGATTTTTAATTTCTATCAATTTTGAGATTAAAATTATTTTCAAGTAAATTGGATTTTAAAATGTACCAAAAAAATTTTGCAGTGTTTTCCAAATGAAACATTTTAATCCAAATATGTTAATTCAGCTTTATTGCCCTGTTTCATTCAATTTATTCACCAAATTTTTTTTTCTGCTTTGGGGGAGTTTTACTATTTTGCTTTTGGAGCCGAGTTTTCCATGTGTCCTTAAATGACATTTTGAGAAACTGTTTTGTTTATTTGTTTGCTTTCTTGTTTGTTTGCCTGTTTGAGAAGTTCAGAATCTGTCAGATTTTGGTAGTTCAAGCAAAATCTCATCAAGCAGCGAGAGAGAAATGCCATTCAAGTTACATCTAGACTAGGATGTTTCCACAATTTTAGTAATAAAGCATTCTTTTTCTCCTAGATCTTTGAGATATTTACATCTCTGGATATGCCTGAACTATTTCCTCAGGGCAAAGAAAATAGGGTGTTCTGTGGCTAATCATAATTTGTTTAATGCTCATGGGGTGTTTGGGTTGCCACTTTTCTCTTTTTGTTTGTTTGCCGCCAAGCTTTCCTTCTGTTTTTCTCAGGTAGGTTAGGGCAGGAAGATGCTGCACTTCTCGAAAGATCAGAAGTCCTGCTGCCTGGGGCCAGATGTTAATAAAATATTCCTTTCATTTCTTGTTTTTCCTCCAGTCTCTTCTTCCCCCAGCACAGCAGATGAGAGCGAGTCCCTTTTCCCCTTATGTTCAGCTGTATGTCATCTTGAATTTAGTCTGAGATTTCACTCAATTTGACTCTGAGCAAAGCAGATCCTGAGGCAAATATTTTCCTTTCCTTATTTCAGGCACTTTGCCTGTAAACTAATTGTGTAGATTGAAGTTAGATGTTTTGTTACGTTTGCTTTTGGCAACACAACAATATAGAAGAAAACCTGAAGTTCACTGTTCTGAAAAAGAGTAATTTTTCCTCTGTATGAACTGTTTTAAAAGTTGCCAAAACACATGTTTTTTCTTTGCTTTTGGACTCAATAACACTAAGTAAATAGTATTAAATTCTCCTCTTAGTAGAAATATCTTATACTCACTAATACTAATGAGTAAATATTTAAACTTGTTATAAGTATTCTCCAGCAGTTTTTTTTATGGCAGCAGTAAATTAGAAGCCTAAATAGAAACCTTACAAAGGTGTTAAACTCAAGCCTTTAGGTGAATTAAAACAGAAATCACACTGAAATTAGTTTTGATGGTGAAACAGTAAAACTTTGTGAATATTTTCAATAGCCATGATTGCATTATAATTTAGTATATTCTTTCTCACATATATTCCAGTTTTTTCACTCCATCTGCCTCTTCTACTCTCAGCTGCTACTGTGATAGCCCCTCAGGACAGCATAATCTTGTTAGCTGCAATGCCATAATCTGTTGCTAGCATAAGAGTGGAAGTCAAAAAAAAAATCAGAGAATACTGCACATATTAAAGCATTTCCCCTTTACTTCCTCAGACTGGAGGCTTAGATAAATTAAGAAAAAGTGGTTTATTGTCTGTGAAGTATAAAACCTATTCTATTACAGTTAACTGAATCTTACCATTATTTTTTATTTTTCTTAATAAAAACCTTCTCAGTTGCATTTTACTGCAAAGCTGACAGTTCTTGCCAGCTGGAAAAACTCCTTTGCTGGAGAGGAGATCTCCCACCCAGTTTATTGCTGCAGCACAAGGAACCTGTTTCACACTGATGTAGAATTTCAGACAATGGATAATGGCTCTCTTAGAAGCTCATGCATGCACACTACATGCTCCAAATAGGTTTTCCTTATGCTGGAGAGAAGACAAACACACTGGCATAAATAATCTGTAGTGTTGTGATAATACATCCCTTTCCAATCCAACAGCTGGAAGCAGAAAGGTTGACTGAAGATGAAAGGGGATCCCTCCAGTACAGGTTCCAGCATCCTTGGGAACCAAATGGACTAAATGGAAAACACAACTAAAATAGGCCACAAAATCCACTGCCAGGAGAGGTTTTCTTTTTATTCATAGCAGTGCCACCTTTTACTAGAAAGAAGCTTGTCATGTCATAGAAACTAAATATAGGAAGGAACTGAAACCACCTATGTCCTCTCCCAACCAGAGCAGCACTTTTCCAGGTACATTTTCTAATCCTGGTGTAGTCTGATTTGCAAAGACTCATGAAATAAAGTAGTTTATCTGCCATTTTTAGTTTATTTCACCTCAACAGTTTTAGGAGAGTTTTTCTTAAGTATTCTGACTACATTTTCTTTCTTTTTCTCATTACTTTTAGTTTTATCAACTTGGACTCCCCGAGGCAGCTTTTCCCTGTGCCTGCTTTTTGTCATTTCGTATTCTTCTGTGTAGCTGCTATGGTCCTCTACAGTTGCCGTGATATTTTTTTGTTAGACCTCTTGTTAAATGTGATTTGCAGATGTCATTACTGTTCTGTTTACTTCCTCCCTCCACTAATGAAGATATGAAACAACACAGAACCCATCATTGCTTTTACTAGGTGGTTTCTGTCAGCCTGCAAGGCTGCTGTTTATCTGTGCTCCTTCTTTTTGGTTCTTCAGTCTGCATTCATTTCCCATGACAGAGCTCTTATCTAAGCCTTTCCAAATCCATTTTTCAAGCAGGTTTTTCTAAGACGCTGTAGGAGAGGTTTTGCTGATTCAGGTTTCAGTCCAGCTTCGTTGCTTCTGCTGTTTTCCCTTCTTGTACACTAGGAATTTTGGCCAGCCAAAAAGCAACTGAGGAATAACAACGCATGTTGAAGTACCTTTTTTCCAACTTAACATTTCCAATTTGAGGATCCTGTTCTGTGCACACTTGGTGCCTTAATGGCAGGCCCTCTCAAGGTCTGGGTTGTAACCAGCACTGATCATCTGTTCCTCAGAGAAATTTCAAGGATTGCGATCAGATGTGCCAGATAACTTCACGTTGTGTTTTAGCTGCTGAATCAGCACGTGGGCAGGGTGGGCCTTGGCTGGCACGTGACATCATGGCTTCCCTTTGTCTCTGCCCCATGTTTCCCTTCAGGAGTGATCTTGCTGCTCCTCGATAAGTTGCGGAAGATGAAGTGGGAGCAGATGTGGAGACTGACGGCGGAGCGGGAGCTAATGAGCATGCTGTCCACTTCACTGGCTGACCAGGTGAGTAGGACATGCAGGACTGTGGGACAAGCACTGAGCCATGGGTTGGGGAAGGAAAGAAAGGGAGAGGGGATGCGATGTGGGAAAAGGCAAGGGAAAGCTGTTGTGCCTGTAGTCACCATCTGTTGAATCATTCTGGGCAAAATGTGGAAGAAATGGAGATTCAATCACAAGGTTCCTCTTACTGCACTGACCTTTTCACCTCTTCTGCTCAGATGATTCATAAGAGGGACAAAGGGGGTTTTCAAGCTTTCATTTTCTGTCCTCTTTTCTTTAACACAGAACTCTCCGGGCACCAGAAGTCCAAATGAACTGTGTCTTTTCTCACTGGTTAGTCTCTAAGCAGACTTTAGTTTTAAGAGTCTCCTGACATTTCTTTACTGTTTCTGGCAGATGAGTGAGTCCCAGATGTCTTTTAAGGTACACCTTGCCACAACAGCCCTGTAAAGACAAAAGTGCTGCTGTCTCCCTGACACAGATAGGAAACTGAGGCCCAGAGAAGAAATAGTGTGCTTAAACGTAGAAATACAGTTTTTCAATTTGGGCTTCTTGCCAGCTCTCAATTTAAACCCAGAAATGCTGTTAATGTAATACTAGACTGAACCCATAATTCTTGCTCAACAGCTTGAACATGTTAACTCAATACAGCATCATATTTAGATATTTGCTCTCCTTCTGAGCTACCTCTGGCTCCTGACCAGTCACCACAAAGGAAGCACGCTCCTTGCTGTGCACATGGAGATGTGCACTTTGTACAGCATCTTTGCAGGGTGATCTAAAAGTTCTGGGGGTTCATTAAAATGATTCTTGCAACTTTACTGTGTTTTCAGTAAGGTCCTGAGTTGCTGTCTAATACCTGCATAATTTTGGGGCAGAATTTTGCAGAGTGTAGGAAGGCTGCTTGTGTCTTCCCTTAATACCTTACCCTCAGATTGTCCTTTTAACTTACTTCTCCACCAGAATGGCTGCTTAGGAGCAAGACACTTTCTGTCCCTCATGGTGTAGGCTGCTCTGCAGATCTGTCCTCCATGCCTTCTCCATAAAGTACCTGCAGTACTTGTTGCAACAATAAAGTGCTAGCTAAAGTCACATCTAGTAATTCACCTTGAAGCAATGTAGCTGCCATTTTCGCTTTCCTGCCCTTTGTTAAAAAGTGGTGCAGTAATCAGTACCAGCAGGCACCGTGTCCTTTACTGCCTGTTACTCTCCCTGGTGACTAGAACAGGAGCCACACCTCATGCCAGCAGTACAAGACGAATGTTAGAAAACTTTGCTGGAGTCCTTCAGCTCTGTGTGTCAGGAGAGCCTGGTCCTCTTGTCGGAACTATATATCACCCCTTAGATTAACAGCACCCTCCAAGGCAACAGAGTTATGGAGAAAGGTTTACAGACTTCACCTTTCATCACCATTGGAATTTCTGCCTGTGAGGGGGAGAAGGAGAGTCAGCTGGGGGAGGAGTTGAGCTCACCTCACACACTAGAAACAACATACCCAAATGTTTCTCTTTTTTTTTTTTCTGCTAGGATATCTTCAATGCAGTCATCAAACAAAATCCCTTCCTTGTCTACCAGCTCCCATGTTTCTGGAATGTGCAGCTTTCTGATCACACACGTTCCGAGCAGTGCTACAGAGATGTGTCTGACCTGAAGGTATGTTGCACGGGAGGTTGGAATGGGTGCTGTCCTTTGGGATAGAGAATGAAGGACTGCTGGCAGAGAAAGATGAACTGCCTAAAGTAGGGGGGAAACTAACACATACAGTTTGTAAAGACACCCAGACGGGGAATGGATGTGTGACTTTGGTTTTGTGCATTTTGACTACTACTAGAAAATTCAAATATAGATGCTGCTTTGGGGTTTGGCAAGGTGTTGAAGTGCTTTGCCTTCTTACACTCTGTACCTGCCACCTGTGCCAGTGCAGCTTACTACTGAATTCTTACTGCTTTTCTATGTCTAAGATACTCCTAGACAAAGAATACAAAACCTTTCCTTTTTGTACTGGACAAGTTTGAAACTCTTTACTGAACATAATTTAATAGAGTGAAATTCAGCGAGGATTGGGCAGACCCTAGTGAGAAATACACTAGGAGAAATGTAAAGACCTTGCTCACCTCATATTTAGTTTTTGCATACACTTTACCCAGTCATGTTGCCACTAATTTTTCCATGTTTTGTCCTGAAAAAAGAAGGCTGAGTAAAAACCTATTAATTTAATGAAATGAAGCCATAGTGTCAGTTTATTAAGACATTTTTCACTATTAACAAGTAGAGTATAAAAGCAGGATGAATTTTAATAGATATGAGTAAATGAACATCAATTGTGCCGTGGCCATTTTGACAGACTGGACTCAGACACTCAAATTTAGCATGCAGAGAGTTCAAAATTGAAGCTTGATTGAGCTTTGTCCAGGTGTAGAGTAAGATTGTGCAGCAGTAGATTCCATCAGAATGGACTAGTGGCATCAGAACATAGTAAATATTAGGTAGTTTCCAGTGACTGATTTTAGAATTCAGTTAAGGTTTGTATATTTGGACTTAACGTTTTGAGAATGTAAATGAGGTTAAAAAAAAAAAAGGCACAAAACTATGGAAGAGGTTGCAAGGGCTCTCCAGATACCATCCAAACCCCACTTAATGCAACCAACATAGACCCAGTTGCTCAGCACCTTGTACAGATGAGAGTTGAGTCTCCAAACACTGAGATTTCACATGCTCCCCAGCCCCATGTTCCAGAGTTTGGCCACCCTCTTTGTGGCCACAACATACAGCCTAATTCTAAGCAAGTTTTCCCTTGTAGCTATTTGTAGAGTAACAGCAGGAGTGTTCAATATGAACACCAGATGCAGGATGAATACAGAAAATCAATCACTCTCAACACACTGATTGCAAAAGCTGTGCTTCCAAGAGACAAAAGTTCTTCTGCATGGGTTAACTGACCTGTCAAAACATTGATTGGATTTCATATGTGAAGTATTCACAACTGTCTGTTCAAGTGTGATCCACAGAGGACAGCTTTTAAAGTTGAATCACTGTACTGTCAGTACACTAGTCACTAAATGGTTTATAATACCTGTTTGTAGGGCAGGATCAGCACAGGCACTTTAAAAGCATCATGAGTTTATGCCTTGAAACAAAGTGCTGGTAGAGATTTTAGCACTGCATTCATTTTGCGAATCATGTATGACAGCGATTGCAGGGCCTGAAACAAAAAGAAAGATGTGTAACAGGAGAAATGTTTCCTAGAAGATGTACTTCAGAAAAATAAACCTCCCACCTGTGACATATCACAGTATTTTGCTGTGAATTAGAGGCTGAGATTAATTTATGTAATTGAGACAGTCAGATTGGACTCAACACAAGGTAAAGACACAGCCATTTACATGAGGAAGAGATACTGAAGCTGGATCAAGGATCAAGGGTTTGGTTCCATTGCCTAAACACAGTTTGAGTCACTACAGGGGCTCTGCAGTATCCATGTAGGAGTGGCAGATAAAACACAGACTTACAGGAGGAGATGTCCTCTTGGCAAGGCAGCTGATGGGCAGGCAGGATAACTGTAAGGTGCATTCAGTGTTGCTGTACATCTGGATTTAGGCAACCAAAGTGTCATCTTTATGAGTGGGTTTGGTGGCTGGTGGAGCTCATCTCAGAGCAGATGTCTGATCTTCTGAGTCCAGTGACTGTATTAACTAATTTGCTTCAGGTGTGGGACATCTAACTCACATATAACACCTACAAGTAAGCATATGACAGAAGTATTTTAAAAACAAATTAAATCCTTCTTTCTTGTCAATTAACAAATTTGTCTTTACAGCTGTAATTCAGGTGTGGTTGTTTATTGCTGTATATTGTGTCACACTGTCAGTTCCATTACACCACAGGCAGTGAAGTCTAAGATGTGTAATACTCTCCACTGATTTTCTGGTCTGAGGTATTTTAACTCAACAAGGGGTGCAGACACACTGGACTTACTCACACTACTAAAATTATCCCCTACCTACTAAATTAGGGCTGAAATTCTTTGCCTTGAAAGAGAGGTCAGAGCCTTATCTAGTGCACATAAAACCCCATGGTTTCTATAAAGCCTTTCCCATACTAAGCAGTTGAAGAACTGGCCCTCAGGCAGCACTGTTTAAAATTCTTCATATAATTAAAAAAAAGACATAGATCAGTTAAAGTTGTGAATTTGCATTATGAAAATTATCAAAATTCTAGTTCTGTAAAGACACCAGCTGGTTAGGTATATAAGTCTTAAAAAATTAACAAATGTCATTACCGCATGTTAAAAATTGCACTCTTAAAATCACTCGAGTCAGTCAGTTCCATGGCATTTAATATAACTGGTACAACACAACAGATTTGGCACATTCTGTATTGCATGGTAAGACTGGGATGAGAAACAAGGTAAAACAAACCTGCAGGGTAAGAGGGAAAGAAAGACAGATTTTGAAGTTTGCACTGGGGGTTAAAGAAGAATAGCATAGGAAAGAAGGAAGTGAATAGAGACATTTAAATTCAAAGGTAAAGCTGACCCAGTCAAGGATTCCTCAGCCAAAACAGAGTACATTCCTCCTGTCAGACCGAAAAGGTGCTGACTGGATTCCATCGGGCCTCACAGTTCATGGGAGTTGAGGATTTGTCATCTCTGACACACAGCATTGTGTCAAGTCAACTTGGACCCCCAGGGCTGTTCAGGGATCTGTCTGTGTGTGTGTGTGCAGACACTTCTTTGCTGCTTTGTTCACATAGATGCAAGGCTTAGGGAGCAGCTGAATATTTCATATTGCCTGAAGAGGATACTAATCACCTTTTTCTCTTTTTAGACCACATTAAATTGCATCTCTGTTTACTGATTTTTTTTTTCTTTTCGTGGGGGTTTGGTCTGAATCTGAGGTTCATTTATGTATTGCTTTTGCTGGATTAGTCCCTGCCTTTGTTTGCTTCTTTGTCAGTACTTTGTTTCTGTCTGTAAGGAAATCTCAGTTACTATGATTTGGCACAAACCTAATGGCAGGAAAAGAACTGTGAAAGAAGGTAATGAATTTTGATACCTCTGACAATGAATCATGACCTCATTGAATGAGTCAGTCATAAAGCCTGGTTGTCAAGGATACAGTTGCTATTTACATGCAGACAATCTGGGAATTCACAATCACAGAAATCAGACGCTGGACTCTTCAGTGGGAATGTATCAAATTATTAGAATTTACACACACTCCAACATGGAAAATGCTTTACAACCTATTGATGGCTTTTCAAACTGGTTTTGAATACAGCTGATACTAAACCAGCAGATAGATAAATAATGAACCTCATAAATTCCTCATTGGGGACTTGTGTTCTGTGATTCACTGTGTCCTCCCTGGGAATGTCCTCCACACTGGGAGGACTTTGTGATATTGCTTACAAAAGTTTAAACAGCTTCTTTTCCATAACTGCAATACATCATTTCAGCTCTGCCTCACACATGACCCATTTCACCTCTTTGTGTTCCAGTCCCTGAGCTGCCCCATGCTGTCCAAGCACTTCTGCTCTAATCTGCAGCACTTCTGGCATTCTGCAGCTTTACACCTTTTAATGCCAACGAAGGAACAGCTGCAATGAGAGGAGTGAGTGAGAGGAGTGAGGGCTCAAGAGGGTCAAACAATACCCCTCCTTTGAGTGAGCATTGGAGCCAGTCAGGTGTTTCTGCCCTGCCAAACGGGAAGTACCATGGGTTTATGGGGGTGCTCTTGCACACAGGAGGCCTCTCATTAAACACTGGCACAGGAGTTGAAGGAAAAGAAGTAGAAGAATCTTTTGGAGGACAAAGACCTTTGAAAAGCACAGGGCAGGGACGGTCTGTCAGCTTAGTGCCATACAGCGGTGGCAGTAAGCAGGGGAGTAAAGCAATCCCTGGGACCATGGGCACCAAACTAGGCAGGTCAGGGATTTGAGTCCCACATCCAAATTAGGGTTGCTGGCTACTCCAACCCGAGGCTCTTCCACTTACATGATTTAGAAATACCACATTTAAATCTCTGTGATTATGTTTTTATGAAGTATACAAACCTTTCTGAGGATATTGGTTCTTTTACTAAACCACCCATTTCTGATAAAACGCAGTTTAAAAATAAAGTTTCCAGACATCTCTAATCATGGCATAAGTTACACATGTGGTGCATATTTGCAGTGTGGTTTGGGGCATCTTTAAGCTTCTAAAAAAGCCTATTGAAATGTCATTAAAGTGACATATATAGGTGGCTTTACTGTGCAGATTTGCTAAATGTTTAACTCCTACTGATTTCAGTGGGAAGGGTCTGGTTGCCTAAGCAGAAGTTTTTTAGCAGAAAAGCTTTCTGTTTGCAAAATACCACTTATTTACCTAAATTGTGAAGTGCTCATGGGCTTAATTAAGGATATCTGTTCAGTGCCTTGCAAAATTAAACTTCTTTAAGCTTGAATTTAAGCTTAATTTATTCTTATTTTTTGCCCTTCAGCCTGGAAAGCAGGTGTATAATTATACAGGATATCCTGTGCTCTCTGATTCTGGAAAGGCTGAAGCAGAGAGAGAAATTTTCAAGATGTGTCTTTGGGTGAAAAAATGGAAGAGATTGTGGTTAAGGAAACATTTGGCTAAATACTTCTTTTTGAGAGATAAAATGCTTCAGGGGAAAAAACGGTTAAAGATACCTATAGAAATAATATATTCACATTTCTTGTTTGGTGGTTTGAACATCATGTTTGAAATATTTAATCTTCCCAGAGATTAAATGCAGATGGTAGTGTAAGGATGTTTGCTAGAATTTTTGTTTTTGGTATATTGCCATCCAGATAACTGTTCTTAGGGCCTTCCTAGACTCCCCCAGCATATAACATCCTCTCTTCCTCCCATCTCGGATCCCCCTGCCAGTCCCTGAGGCTCCCACTGTGTCATCCATTGAGTGCCTTGGGTCAGAACCTGGGGAATAAATGGGAAATATGGGTGCAGTTAGCCTGTTTTAGGCCACAAACGTATGGAAGTGTTCCAGGAGGCTGGCTGTGTGTAATCAGGGAGTGGTAATGGTTGCTGATTAACTAGGATGGTATTAACAGAAATGTGGATAGTGCCAAATTGCTTAATGACAACTAACCAAGTGTTAAATAGATGTGGAATTCTAAGTTCTGATCTTTCAGTACTTAAATTGCTAAATGAAGATTAAGGAAGTGTATTTTCTCATAGTCCTCAGGAGGCTGTGATCAAGAGTGGAAAGGATCTGTAGGTCAATCTGAAGGCTAGCATTGTTCCTGAGGTGTCTACCCAGATAATGGCATTGGAATTTTATATTTCTAGCTGTGGTTTCCTCTGTAAGCCAGCAGAGCTCTGGAATAACTTAGAAACTAGAAGAAGAAATAAACATAGTATTATGCTGCTATTCAGCCTTGGAACAGGGATGTTGGAGTAATGAGATTTCAGTTTCTAGATTCACTTTCTCTCTTTAATGTGGAGATAACAGTCTTCAAACAAAGTTATTTTTTTCCTTCTGATTTCCCTGTAGTCTCTTGCCAATTGTTCTTTTTTATTTCTCCAATCAATTTACTGTTGTGCGCAATAAAGTCTCTAATGCAGTGACCATAGCTTTACCTGTGCAGTCTTTATCATGTACCTCACTGATGCTCATGACAGTCTGTACAAGAGTGTCTTGGCCTGCACAAATTCTGATGTAGCTGATGGTGCAATAGACCATATCAGACAGCCAGAACTGAATGTGAGTTTGTGGGCTGACATGAAGAGCAATATGGTCTTTGGATGTAGCATTATATATCAGGGTGAAGAGTCTTGTTGCTTTTTGTAACTTGCTGTTCTTTTTATGCTTTTGTATATCACATAGTATTTATCTAATTGTGTTACATTTGAACAGCAGCCTGCTTTTTTGCTAGACCTGTCTTGTGGTTTTTCTACCTCATGTCATCCAGATGGTTGCATAGTTAGTCCCTTGATGTTCTTTAGCACATCATTTTAGCACACATTGGTATGTGCTGTCCTTCTTGATTAAAAAGTGAGCTTGTTTGGATAGTCATCAGCTCCATTCAGCTGTGTGCAGTTCACTCCAGGCTCCTGACATCACTGTACATGCAGCACCCTGACACGTTTCAAATCTGATCAGATCGGAGCCACCAGCTAAGCCCTTGACACTTGCCAGCTTGCACACGCAGCAGATCCTGAAGCACAGCAGCAAAGAGCCTCTGCACTGACAACTGCAGTTGTCTGGGTTTGAAATCATCTCCCACACAGCTGGGTGGAGACATCAGCAAAGGCCTGGCTGTGATGTGACACTGTGTGTGTTGATGGGAATTTCCTGCAGTACCAAGGAGCCTGTCCTGTGAGAGTTTCTGAGGCTATCGTGGTCCCCAGGTCTCTGGGTACTCAGAGTGCTCAGCAGCATTAGGATACTTGTGAAGATGAGGATGCTTGTGAGTATACAAAAGGAAACACGTGGTGTAGGAGCAGTATGGAAAGCACACAAAAGGTTTTTCTTAACAAATGTTTTTTTCCCGTTTGCCAGCTTCTTAGCTTTCTTTGATCCACTCTTAAATAAGTACAAGTTACCAGCAGAGAGTTTCCATTCTATGGCTGCTTGTAAAAACACATGCTGGTACCCTGTAAAACTGTTAAATAGCCCTTTAGGTTCCTTCAGCCCTCTGCTTCTGTTACATGTGCCCATTTCCCTGGGGTGGGATTCAGTTGCTGAGATTTTTTTCAAGCATTAATGCCTCTTGCTGCAGTTAAATATAATAGAGGAAATATGTCAAGTTCTTTTCAAATAAAGGAGATTTTGAAGATCCATTTTTTGGTGGAGAAAATCTGTTATCCCTTACTTACCCAAAGCTCTTTTCATCTATGTGGTGATCTGTATTTTCACCACATGATGCAGCAACATGTCACTGCACAGTTTTGCTACACTTCTGAACATCTGGACAAATGTAAAACCAGCAAAGAATGTAGGATTACCTGGGACAAATATCTACACCAAGTCATTTGGTCCAAATAATTTCCCAAATTTATGCACTGTGTGGATGCATCATAAGCTTTATTTAAGGTGCTCCTATAACTGGGAAAAGCAATATGCCGATATCTGGAATTATATTCTTTCTCTACAGATGCTTTTCTTCAAGTGCTTGTATGGTTTTCTGACATCCTAGTAGGCTTAGCAGTGAAATCCCAGGAATGGATAAAGCTTTTCTTATCAGGAGATATTTCATGGATTTTGGGTAGGTAGAATAGAGTGCCATAGCTTTTATGGCAATATAAATGCTCAGTGGAGCGACCTGTTGTTTGCTCTAGTCCAGGCAGAATTCAGGCTGTGTCCTGCTCTTTCCTCGTTCAGTCCACTCCCTGGGCAACAAATACCGTGGTTTCAGAGAACTCCCTGTTCCTGTGGAGCTGTGTTGCTGACACCAAGGGAACTGTGTTCATCTTCTCCAGGCTGCTCCTGCCATGTGTGCTGTGCTTCAGCTCGCTGTGTTCCCTGCCTGAGCTGTGATGTTCAGAGCAAAGCTGACCATGGCACTGCAGCTCTGTGCTGTGTGTGTGACACAGTGTCTTCATGCAATTAACTTAATGGATTCAGAGAACTTCCAGAACTTTGAGCTTGGAAACATTCCCAAGGGAGACTCTTGTTTTTATCCTCTTTAGAAGTCACAGGAATAAAACTGAATACAAAGCATTCGGTGATTTTTTCCTCATGTCTAAAATAGAGCCTCTATAAAATGAAATCATTCCTGCAAGCCACTATCCCTCTTGGTTTTTCCTTAGGGCCCCTTTCCCATTCACACTGGCAGCAGTGCAGAGTTGCATCAATGCAAATGAGGATCAGGCCCTTTATGCCAGCATTACAGTTTAAGTCTAGGCCACAGTGACAGTCATCTCCCATTAGAAGAGGATAAATATCTGCTAGAAATTGGAGCTCAGAGGGTGAGAAGTTGTACTGCATCGCTGTGTTGTGTTAACGCAACAGAGATCAGTCTGGTTTAAATGAAGCAATGGCAAAAAGGAAGTCAGATTAAATTCAGTCATTTTTGAACTATTAAATGGGTATGGGAATTAATTTCAAGCTGCTTCTTCTCAATACCTCACCAGGAAAGAGGCTGCCTGGCCTGAAAGAGGGAATCAATTTCATTAGCAGAAACAGTCATGTGGAAATCTGAGATTAATGTTTAATACCTACATGGCTTTGTCCCTTGTCCTTCCATCTTCTTCAGCAGACTCCATAAACTATCAGCTCCATGATTAGAGTTGTGAAAGCACTTATGAGGTGCTGCTTCTCAACACAGAGTATCTTGAGAATGTGCAGGTGATACCATGGAAGAGTTTCCAAGCACGTCACCTCCAGAGTGTACAGTTATTTGTGGAAGATGTGGAAAAGCCTTCCCTATAAAAAGACAGAAGGAAGTGTGGGTAGTTTGTGGTTTTGTTTCCTTCTGTTTTTAAGAGGGCAGCACACTGAACACACTTTAAAAGAGCAGATAAAGCAAATCTGTATTCTAACAGCAGGATGTCTTTTCTATTTTTTCCCTCTGAGGTGATTCACTGGAACTCACCGAAGAAGCTGCGAGTGAAAAACAAGCATGTGGAGTTTTTCCGCAACCTCTACCTGACATTCCTGGAATATGATGGGAATTTGCTGAGACGGGAACTCTTTGGCTGCCCCAGTGAAGCAGATGTTAACAGTGAGAATGTAAGTGGGATGTTTAAGGCTTGATGATACAAAGGGTGGTTCAGACAAGGCACAGGATTTCTGAAGACTTGAAGTTGGTTGTGGGGGTAGTGCGCGGCAGTGTAACTCAGGAGAATCGAAGGCAATGCTCAGATTCCCAGAGAGACACTGTGAAAATAATTTAATCTCTCTCTGCCTCAGTTCCTCACCTGTAAAACCATTGTATTAATCCCATCTTTACCCTGGGTTTTGCTGCTTTTTTTGTCTACTTTGCCCTTTTAAAATCCCCGAGAGAGGTAGCATCACAAGCTGAAAATGAGGATTTGGGCTCTTATTCCATTAGGCAGTTTTGTAAATCTCACCCTTAAATCTTGTGGTTTCAGCTGGGATAGAGTTAATTTTTTTCCTTAGTAGCCAGGGCTGTGTTTTGGATTCAGTATGGCAGACCTGTAACTTTCCAGGAGGTCTTGTTTCTTGCTGTGTATTTGTTCAATATACAGTGATGTCAGTTTTATCTAGTAGGTACTAATGCACAAATAATGAAGAAGAAAGGAAAATACCAAGACTGCTGGATTTAGATCTGTGAATTTTTCTCGTGCTGCAGACTACAGAATGAGCAAATGCTTCAAGATACACATAGGCTGTGAGACTGCAGGGTTTTTCTGTATATCCCTTAACCAGTCAAAGCAGTATTTATGTGTATCTGCATAAAATTTGCAATCAGAACCTTTCAGACTAAGCAAATCTTTTGAAAATGATTGAAATCAAGGATGTTTACCCACAGATGTACATGTATGTGTATGCCTGTGCATTAGTACATATAATTCCAAACGAAAAAAAAATGTTAACTGAAATTTTTATACCCAGATGTATATGAGCTCCTTGTGTATAATGTGCTTTCTGGAGATTTGTAGACCAAGTACCAATTTTGCCTACATAGTCTGAAAGGAAATAAAAAGGAATCTGTAACACTTTATTTGGGAAAAAAATATTTCTAAAATATGCAACGTTGTCTACATAAAAATCAATTAAGCAAAGCCAGTATCGTGTACACATTGGCAATTAAGAGGTAATTGACAATCAATGTCATCATGGATGCTGGTAGTGTTTCAATTTAGCCTATGAATAAAATGACCACAGGAGAAGCCATTCCTGTATTTTTAGATATAGCACTAAGAGATTGGATAGATATATTTTCATCCAAGGCACAGCTTCCCAGACACTTTCTTTTACCATCTCATTGTCTTCTGGAAGGAGTGGGACTTAACTGGGCGAGATAAGGAGGTGAGGGAGAGCAAGAGAGAGAATGAGAGAGAGGGAAGCCAAGTGCACTACCAGAGCAAAAGCACATGGAGGAAGAAAATCCTCTGCAAGAGGCTTTTAGACCATCAAGTGAACTCAATGTGATAAAAGACCACTAAGAGCCTCGCCCTTGGAGACATCAAGATACAAGAGACAGAGTAGAGGGTGGAATAGGAAGAGAAAAGGTGACTGAGACATTAAAAGAAAGACAACAATACACACCTTTATAACACTTAGAGAATGCAGGTTAAAATTATACTGATTCACAATATGTTGTGTGGGTTCAATGAGCATGAATGCAGTCACTGACTTCTTGCTGTATTTTCCAGAGCTCTATAAATCCTTAATCAACAGATTTGTTCAGACAAGTTTCTTGGGAGCAGTGCAGAGCAAATGCAAGTTCTTGTTGTAAATGGCAGTCCCTAAAGTGCAAAACAGCACATTTTACTGAACTTGTATCTGGTTGACAGACACTGGAAATGACTAACTGTTCAAGCCTGTTTCTTATTCAAGACAAGTAAAATGCAATATGGTGTATGGTATGGCTTGTGTCTGAAAAAGAAATGTAACTCATTCCTCCATCTATAAATTTTATATACATACATATATATATGTATATATATATATATATATATATATAAAAGATACTGGAAGAGATCGAGCTAGACATACAAAAATTGGTGATTCCTAATTTGCCAAGAGGCACCAAAAAGTTAACAGCTGTCTATCAAAACAATCAGATGTAGGAAAAATCCAACATCAGAAAACTTCAGTGTAGTCTCTTAGGAGAAGATATTTGTATTAGTTGTCCTTGACATAAACTCCCCTCTAAACTTGATTATGTCCTTTTATTGTAGAAAATAGTAAGCAAGTTTCGGCTTTGAAGTTATGAGACCCTAAGAACAGGATTATCTTGAAAACAACTCTTGCTCTATCTGCTGTAGCATATACAGTGTCACAGGTGTCCTGTTAAATACAGCACATTCCTGTGATCTATTGCAGGATTATCTTCAGAAGCAGAGCATCTTGTGAGGTGAGGAGGAAACCACTGTCATTCTTCCCTGTACAAGAATAAGGGGGCATGAAGTGGAAATAGCAAGTAGCAGGTTCAAAAAAAAGACATTTCACTCACAATGTGATGAAGCTTTGAGCGGGAGGAAATGCTTCTAAAAGTCTACATTTCCTCAAAAGTTACTCTTCTTGGAAAGCAAATCGATCAGGAGCTTTTAAGCTTTGGTGCTGGAAGTCCTTAGTTAGAGTTTTGAGAAATCCTCACTGTACACTTGTCTGGCTTTTACACTCCCTAGGCAGCCAGCTGACAGCTGGAGAGAGGGTGCTGGCCCAGGTGAGTCTTCAGTCTGACAAGATGCATTCACAGGCTTCCATTAGGATTCATAAGCATGTATGTTACATAAAAGGCAATCATTTCTGTTAAGTTAGGTATGTATGAAGTAGAAATAGCTGATTAAATTATCTTTTCCTATTATTTTTCCCTTTTTTCCTGATTTGAGACTGGCATCCCCAAAACACAATGGGGCTACCTTACGTTTGGCTGTGTACATGGGTAGAAGGTGCTCCCTCAGCTGCCTCTGCTTCTGTGCACTGTGGAGCAGTGGAAAATATGTCACAGCAGCTCTGCTGTTTATAATTGGAGAGAATTACTTGAGCACTAAATTCACTGAGCCCTGCTGTGGAAATAGCAGTGGCTTGGTGTGAGTCTCACTCACAGTCTGGCTGTATCAAAAAATACCCTTAAGGTCTTGTTCTAATATACCAGCCACTGTTTTTCTGCAGCTTAATATTTGTAGTGATGTTTTATTTACAATTCAACCTGTAATTAAGGGATTCCATTTCTAGTGCAAATATCTGTAGAACAAGAAAAGGAAGTGTGGCAGTGGTTGCTGTTGGGCTGATTCTGTTTCTCTGAGGCCCCTTTACACTTCTCATCAGTACAGAGATGGCCTTAAAATGAATGTAAATTACATATCTTCCCTTTTTAAGGGCTCTTAACAGTGCCAGAGAGATATAAAGGGGCATTAGTTTAAAAGGTAATTGGACCTCACTTCAATCTCTCTCACCCTTCCTCTGTGTATGCATGTGAATGCATGTGTGCTTAAATATACATTATGTCTATATGCATGTGGAAGTACCAGTACTTTTCTTTTTCTAATGTTTGCTATGAAAGTATAATGCCACAGAGTGAATTTTAAGGCGTCTGAAGGCCATCCTCAGATAATGTACTGCATAGTCATGATCTAATCAGATGCTGATCTTCAGTTTCACCAGACAAGACTGTTACTTAGGTTCCAAAGCATTGCAAATAGGAGTGGATAGAACAAGTAGGGCTCAGAAACTGAAATACTGGAGGCAAAAAAAACCCACAGACTGGGATAATTTCTCTGTTTGTGTAAAAATTAATATATATATGTCTATGTGTACATGAATGCTTCATCCTTTCCTGAAAATATTCAAGCTAAAAGACCCTCTGTGTGGCAGGAGCAGGCTGGGAGCAGGAGCCTGCCATGTGCTAAGAGTACCCCAAGTCCCCCTTGTTCAATATGTGCTGGAGTGAGGTCACACAAAGCAGACTCTTCTCTGCAAGTTGGTATTACAATCATCCCTTTGTCTTCTGTGCAGATTCTGGGTGGAAAATCCAGACTATGAACCAAATCCTCCTGTAGACACAGTCATTGACTTGAGTGGGCCTTAGAGCATGTCCGTAGTCACTTCATCCTACTTATTCCATGCTATTTCCCCATTCCCACACCCTCTTTCTTATTTTGATGCAATGTGGAAGATTTTTGAGAAATCCAAAAATGAAAAGCTTATAATAATCTCAAATTTGAACATTTTCTATTGGCTTTTAATGCTTATATCCAGCATTTTATTCTAAAGGACCTACTGTAAAGCCCAGAATATTTTAACAGGATCTTCCAGCCAATCTCTATAGTTACTCTATGAGATAGTTACTGTAAGCCTGATTTTTGACAAAGGCACACACTCAACCTTTCAGCATTCTTATACAACTTCTTTCCTGCAGACAGCTTCTCACCAGGTACTTCTGCCAAAGCATTAAATCTGAAGGTTCAGTGGCGCATCCCTGTTAGTGAAACCTGTGTCCTGATCCAAAGCCCCGGGGCAAGATCAGTGGGAAGTGTATCACTCATTCTGCTCAGTTTAAGGACAGTAGAATCCCATTAGAGAAAACTTTCAGGAAACTCAGGAGAAAAAACTGTCTGAAGGTTTTCTTCTCAAATTTTCAAATCAGCAGTACAAAGAAATAGTGTAAAAAAACTCCTGCTGCCCCTTAACACACTTGCTTAGATGTGTACTTACATATTAGGTATTGATTTACTTAGTTACTTCTTTTGTGCAAAACCAAGGATTCTTAATATGAGCAAAAGGCTGTGCGTGCCAACTTACAGTATCCACCAGAAAAGAGGGAGATTCTAGCAAGGTACCACACAGTATAAACACTACTAACAAATGTAGCAATTTCTGAGTGGCTAAAAATAGCATGTAAATGAAGCTTCCAAGTCAGTATCACAGCCCTGAACTCGCAGTCAGACTGATGCTTTGAGTACCCTTTGCTCCTGCTGAATTTCAAGAGTGCAGCATCATTTGTAGAACTGCAATTTAAAGTTACTATTTTGTGATGTCATAGTCTTTGTCTAGTAATCACAGATGGTATATGGCAGTTTTGAGGTGAAATCCTGACTCTCCCAGCTGTGTTATTTCTATTATTGTAACTGTTACTGTTATTAAATGCTGAGCTGGCAGACCATCCTGTTACTTGCCTGAAAATTGCCATTATACTGCTTTCAACTGTTTATAATATTATTAAGTGGAGGAGCACATGGACTGGGATTTTTTTTTTTTTGTCACACTGTTAAGCCCTTTTTCTTTTCTCACATGTTTTTTAACCTGAAGCATGGGGAAAAGCTTTGAGGTTTGCCCAGACCAGAAGTTCTGATGACCTCTTCATGAAAATACTCTATACCTGAGAAAAGGAGCTGACTTTTGGGCCAGGAACATGTCTTTTGCAAACCGGGTGACAAATTAGGCAAATTATAATGCAGAAGAATTATGGCTTACACATTGCCAGTAGCGTTTGCTTTGATTTTCAGGAGGCTCAGGTGTCTGGACACTCTTTATTAGGAGTGTGCATGGATACATCTGACCAGATTTTATATATCTTAGTGACACAGCGGGGTTGGGCATGCTGTAGACAGGGGACCTGGACAAAGAGTGGTGTTTTCTGTGACTGATTCCTCTGAATCCTCCATGCTATGTTCTGACTGGACAGTAGTGCTGAGAGCAAGAGCCTGTATTTGGTCTCTGTTCTGAGGGACATCCATTGCCCTCAGTGGTGACCGGACAGTGGGGAGGAGAAAAAAAATCCAGATTCACATACAACAGAGATGAAATCCAGGTCAAAGGCAGAAAGGAAAGAGAGAGTGTTTGTCCCAGGAAGTCGGGTGCCTGCAGGTATAAGGAGCTGGCAGACTGCTTGAATGGGGAGCGTGGGACGAGACATTGGACTGGGACTGGGACTCATAAAACTTCCCACACAAGAAGGAATGGGTCAAAGACTAATCTGGGGCAGCAAAAGCAAGGTGACTTACCTGTCAAGACAGTGTGCTGTAAAGAGGTCTGGGAACAGCTCAGCCAAAACGGTTTGCCAAGGATCTGGGGAAAGGAGATGCAGAGTACTACCATATCTGACATCTGCAGCTAAGATCAGGGGGAGCTGTACTTGATATATACAGAACTGTCTGAGATATGCTACTTGCCTAAAAATTGCATTCTCAGTTGTGTTGAATATCTGCAGTCAGGATAAGCCATCACTTCCATTTAGCAGGAGTATTAGTGGTTTTCACATGCTGCAGCAAAATTCCTCTTGCCAGGTGGGTTTGCTCAGGCACTATCCTCTTTGTCCTTAGTACAGCTTTGTTTCACAGGAGGCTCAATTTGACCTGTAGCAAACGTACAAAATTTTATGGTGTGGGAGGAATAAAAGTTTAATTGATACGGGATTAGTCTGGCTTTTATTACTGATCATTGGAGATGCCAGAAGGACTTTATGTAGGTCATCCAAAACAAGACTCAGTGAATGCTTTTTCCTCTCTACATCATAATCTGTTTTGTTTATGCTATGCTAAAGGCAACTGTTAATTCACACACTTTGAAAGTGCTAAATGTTGCAATCCAAATTGCCTACTGGTGGGAACTGGGACAGCAACTACACAGGAGAAAATGAAACTGCTGCAGTTTATACACAGATTTTAGTTACATCCTGGGCTGGTGCCAGTTTTCATTTCGGTGGCTGAGTTGATTTTGTGCTGTGAAACTTAACTGCACACACCTGGGAAAAGGAAAGATGATCTGAAAGTACTAAGTTTTCGTCTAAGCTGCTCAGTTCTTGTTGTGTTAGTGTGATATTGAGCAGGCGACTTAAGCCTAGTGTCACCTTACCTCAACTTAAACACTCAATGAGAGAGCCTACATTAGGGGTCTTATCCCTTTCCCCAAGAGCTAACTGTCCTCTAGACACATGGCATTGTTTGTTGGTGGGCTTTGATCTTTTTTTTAATAAATAATCCCTCACAAAATACTTCTTGGAAAAATACTTCTTGAAACATCTTGGATTTTTTATCTATCTCATCTGATATGAAGTCCTGGGTTTTGGTGGGAAGTAAATTGTTTCAGTGACAGCAGTTTAGGAAAAAAACTAAGCCAATGACAGATTTGCTTACATTAGGAACAGCCTTAGGAAGGAAGATTCATGAGCAGAATAACCAGTTTGCCAGTGAAAGGTATGTGTTGTGTTGCCCTGTATCATATGGGTCTGCCATCTGTCATAGGGGCACAAAACACCTCATCTCATAGAAATGTGTTAGACAAGTAGACCTGGAAGATCAAGGCTAAGTTATTTCTCTGACTAGCCTAGCTTCAAAGACTACTTTTCCTGAGATGGAGCCTGATCCCTGCCACATCTGGTGTCCCAGAGAAATAATATAGCCCATATTTCTTTAATGTATTTGTCTCTTTATTTGGGCATTATGCATATCATAATTAATTTTTATTTTTTCAACCAAGTTCTGAACCATAGTTCATTTTTATTTCTGAGCCAAGTAGCATCATGATGCTAATGAAGGCATGTATTGTTTCCCACAACAGTATTTCCTAGGACAATATCTACCCCACACAGTCTGAAAATAATATATTTTTCAACTGTGAGAGTGTTTCCTAGGAGTGACATTTCCCACATGCTAAGTGGCAAGTAGCCTTAACATTGAAACTCTTCTAGAAACACAAAGTCTTGATTAGCAGGTACTTGCTTATGAGAATACATGCTGTCTTTACAGCTGAGAAGCTTTTGCTGGGTTAGGCTTATCATTATCAATATAATGGAGGCATCCATAATGGGAAAAAATCCACAATGGATTTTATCAAATCCAGCTGATATTAAAGTCCTTATTTTGATTGTGCACTGTATTTAACCATCTGTTTGCATAGGTCTGTCAGCATTTCCATTATAAACACATCTTTTCAAAAAGACATAGTGTGGGAGCAAACTTCAAACCAAGTTTAAGAGTTCTTTGTCTTTAAATAAAGGATCCACATAATATGTATGTTGTAGAAAAGATGATTATATTACAGAAATTTTATGTTCTCTCCCTCACCTCCATCACCAACTTTGTGATTTGGTGAGTTTCACCATTTAAAAGGTGGGACTCGTGAGAAGCTGTGTCTCCTCCTCTTCTCCCACCCAGGGTTCAGTAGTGCACAAAGCCATAATTTAGCTCCAAATGTTATTCTTGAACTCATAATTAAATATTTCTAGCCTCTTAGCTTTCAACCGAAATGCAATCTGATAATTATTCTGTGACTGCCTGATTAATATCTGCTGTGCAATTAAAATCTTTTGGCCTGGTCATTTGTACATTCAGAAGGATAGTAAGGTACCCCTAAAATATGCATTGCTTTTGTTTTAACCATTTACATTTCAATCATCCTCTCAATAATTATGTTAAGGCCGCACTAATGTCCCTTTTCAAGGAAGAAACAGAAAGATATAAGATGCTTTCTAGTCATTGTTGTAAATATTGAGTTTATTTCAAATATTATTTGAATGTGATTTTGAAAATAGAGTGCAGGCTCAGCTGAATGATGATTTGTAAAGCAGAAAGAATGAAACTCCGAGGATACGTGAAAGAACTCCTGATTTCTCTTCCACCTAAAAGAGATCTTGATATCAATACAAGTTTTGCCTGAGTAAAGATTTGTGAAGATTCAGACTCTCGTCTTTCTAAAAGCAGTCCCTCTTGAGGGGTGTTTTAAGATCTATGCAGAACAATAGCAGAGAAGAATGACAGCCTGATCCAAAACTCATTGAAATCAAAGTAGATATTTCCATTATTCAGAAGAAGATTATAGAGTGATGTACAGGAAAATATCAGGAATTATTCCATCAGCCTTCACAGGAAAACAACAGTTGTAAGCATTGCTGTGTATGGCAACCATTATGCTTTTAGTTCCGAGAACAACAGCTCTTCTTAACACAGAACAACAAATACCTACGTTATCCTTTTTTTTTTTCTTTAAGAGGGTGAAACTATTACTTTAATCATTCTGAGCAGGACAAAAAGATGTCTATAACTCAATAATCTTTTTTATTAAATAGTTTTGAGGTACACTGTGATTTTTATCAAAATTTGTAAAATTCCTACATAATGGGTATTTTTCTCATTTGCTGATTAATGTTTTCCTAATTGGCTATTGTTCTTACAGGATGCTTTTAAGAAATCAGATATAAAAATGATACTTTATTTGTAACTTACATTTTAGATCTATAGATACTGAACTCAATTTCACATGTTAAAACCATAAAAATTTTTTATCTTCATAACATTTTATTGCAGGTGTGACTTTTTTTTCCTTTAAATTAATGCATTTTCAATATCCTTGCTAGATGGTTGGCTTTAAAATCACAGAATCATGTAATCATAGAATAGTTTGATTTGGAAGGGACCTTTCAATGATCACCTAGTCCAACCCCAAAAATAATTAGTTTAGGAATGGAATTGGTCATCTGCATAGACATTTAGTCAGTTTTTCACTTCTACCTTTCCCCAGAGCTAAAGTTTATTCTCTTAAAGCTACATGTCTAAGAGACTTGGGATTAGATTGCTTTGAGATGCCCATTTTGATTTTGAAGAGGCTTGGTTTCCAAGGGAGCCAGGAAGTTATCTGCCATCCTCCAGATTTCTCAAACTAGGTATCCAGAAGCATAAATCCCATTTAAAGGCTTACTTCTGGCACCTCTGCAGTGGAAAGAACATAACTCTCAAGAGCTGGAGTAATGATCAGTTAGAGATGTCACATTCCCCGCTCTCTGTCCGTGCTGGTAGCAGCAGTTACTGTTCTCCAGCAGAGGCAGCAGACTGGGAATCTCTCAGTGCTGAATCTGCTGCTGAGTGTTGGCTAGTGGAGAATGTCTGTGACTAATGTGAAACACTGCTTCCAGTAAGGATGAAATGATGCATCACACTGGGACATTAACTCTGGAACTTGATTATTATTCAACCTGTGATTGGTCACAGTTTCATTGCTAGTCTGGATCTTGAAAGTAGGTAATACAGGTAATACATAGACTATGTAGACCATAATAGAGTGTCCTGTCTGTGTTATGAATTTCCTTGCAAGCCCATTCTTCTAATCTCTTGTGCAGTAACAAGAGGCTTCAGGAAAACCTTGATACTCTGTATGTTCCACTTCCATTCCTCGTTGCATCATTCTGCAAGTTCCCAGCCTCCTGCTTCTCTCTGATTTGCTAAAATAATTACAAGGAAATGATGTTTACTTCCACTCTTTCCTTGCAGCTCCAGAAGCAGCTGTCTGAGCTGGACGAGGACGACCTGTGCTATGAATTCCGTCGGGAGCGCTTCACCGTCCATCGCACTCATCTGTATTTTCTCCATTACGAGTACGAGCCTGCTTCAGACAACACCGATGTGACACTGGTGGCACAACTGTCAATGGACAGGTAGGGAACACCTCTTGTTCATCTGGGAGCTTGAGACAATGCTTTATTGCAGGGAAATCCAACTATGGAGTGCTTTGGAGAGGAAAAAAATGCATGTCCATAGAAACCTAGATGTTGTCTGTGCAGTGGGTGACTCCTGGAGCTGAGAAAGTTGTTCCTTGTTGGGATTGTCAGGCATATTAGTCCATGGAGTTTTGCAGCAACTTAGAAAAAACAGATGTTTGTAATAGAATTAGGGCAAGCAGTTGTAGCTGACCCAAGTTTTTGCATGTGTTTTTCTGCACTAGAGGGTGTTAGTTTTGTTTTCATTGGCATTTTCCTTGCAGAAAATTTCAATTAGTGATTTTTCTTACAGTAAGAATCAGAACTAAATATTATAGTTTCAAATTAGGAAGTTGAAAATTATACTTTTTTTTTTTACTATGCTAGTGTGAAATAAAAAATCTCCATCTGAGCAGAGTCTTTATTGCATCTTTATCCAAATGTTGATTCTCAGGACATTTGAGCTTTTATTTCTTAGATGAAGTGGAATTTATCTGGTACTTAATTTGGGAGAAAAAAATCCATTTCATGACAAGTTCCACCCATACCTTTCTGAGTCCCACCATTGCAATTAGCTGAAATTTTTCAGAAGCTTGAAAGGGCAGTCTGGATCAGCCAGCTTTCTGAAATTTTGTAATTGTCAGCTCTGTTTTTTTTCCTCCAGCTTCTCAGGTCAAATCTAGTCCAAACTTTGTAGTTATTGTTACCAGAGTGGGTTACAAAACAAATCAGAACTCCTTGAGTATTATCCAGAAACTGATCATTTCCTTCAGCATAGCACGCACAGAATGTAACATGGCATGTGAATAACACCACTGCTACACTAGTAGAAGGTCATCGGTTTTCCAGGAGGCTTACAGAAATTACAGGAGATAACAAAATATTTACAGCCTGTTTTTAAAATAAACAGAAATGAATAAGGGGTATTCTCTACCACTGGTGCCTCAGCACTGCACATTGTGTTATGATGTGCTGTGCACATCAGTGTCTGTTCTATTGATTTTTAATTGAGGAAACATTTCTTAAGTGTTCACAAACCTTAGAGTAAAAAAATAAAGAAATGAATTGAGCCAGGCCCTGAGTGAGTGCCACAGTAAATTAGTAAAGCCAGTGTGTGCACATGGTATATTTTTCCCCCCAGAATTTAATTTAAAAGAATGAGCTGGGGCTCAGTGCTGATTCACTGGCACTGATGCAAAGTCTGAGCATCTGTTTCCCTTTTCTGGATCCTCACTGGGGCACATGTTTTTATTGATAGACAGAACCACACATTTTTATTCAGGAAGAACAGCCATCCTGGTTCTGTGCAGGAAAAATGTTCCCTACTTCACTGGTGTGTTGCTATAAATTATTGATTTGAGTTGGAAATACTTTCTTTCAGCTAAAATCAATAAATAATAACCTACCAAAGAACTGCTTAGCTGCTTTGTTTTCTTTCACATCTTTCAGTTACTGCCTTATCTTTTTCCATCTTCTTTAAACCACTTTTATTAAACTCCTCTGGCACAACTGTAGGCATTTAAGAATAGTGTCTCAGATGTAAGGTGACACGGACATAAACAACGTGCTGTACACTACATTCCTGAATTATTCCTTGAAATTATTATTGGAGATGAGGAAAAGCAAAAAAAAACAACTCCCAGCACTTCCCCTGGTTCTGTTGGAGGTGAGATTGACATGGCTGTCATGACAGACTTAGGTTTGCCTGTCCTATAGGCTTGAGGAATGAAAGAGAGCGATGCACTTTGCGAGCTAACACTGTTGTCTTTAGATGGAAGCTTTGAGACAGACTTCATTCAGGGTTGTTCATTATTGGGTAATTGTCATCTTTTGCAGTGATTGGGACATTTCCTTGAATAATGCCTTGGTTGCTTCAGTGTGATTTTCATGCATGTATTTTGGCTAGGCAGGCTTTTTAAAGGCTCAGTATGTATCTGGGGTTCAGAAATCAGAGTAGGAGTTAAAAAAATTTGAGGTCAGAATGGGGAGAAGGAAAGACATAATTAGCAATACACTGCTTGAAATCTGAGTGAGAATGAGTTGGAAATCAGTTGAGTATTCTTAAGAAGAAAAATAAAAATAAAGAATCTCACAAAAGAATTGAATTCCAGCAAAGTTCACTTAGCTGAACAGACCTTTAAAAAATTTACCAGCTAAATTATGATCTCATTATTATGCAGTACAGCAGTACATTTGTTTTCTCTAGAGTCCTTAAGAGAACACATTCCTCAATACAGCAAAAAAAACCCAAAATAAATTGGTCATGTCGTGCTTAGAAAATCATAATTCTAAGTTTTGTGGTCAAAGGATACATAACAACTTAGAGCAGATTATGGAGGATCACCTAGCAGACCCTTTTTCATATTTACAGAAGTAGAGCCTGTCAATGAGAACAACACAGTAAAATGGAGTATTCTGAAGGGTACTAAGGTGTCCAGCTAGGAACTTGTACCAGCAAAACCCAATTTCCACTTCAGTATCATGAAAAGTTTTGCATTATCAGGTGTGCTGTTTAAGTAAGTTATATATGCCATTAGTTCACTGCATGGAGTCCTCAGAAGGCATTTTGCTGCATTTTTTTTGAGGCAAGTTCTCCATTTTTAAAATGATGCCCTAAATTTGAGTGCTGAAAGATTGGAGTCTCCTGATTAGCAGATTTGTATTATGTTGGAAAAAGGCAAAACGAAAAGTATTTTTCCCTGTTTATTATTTATGTAATCAAAATTCTAGACCCTTTTACATACCTTTTAGATATTCTTACATTGATTTGTGTTTCAAATTCAGCTGTATGTTTCAGGCTGATAATAGCCTTTGTTTCAATAACAGATAAAAAGAAAATTATGTACCAAGTGTAGACTAGTAAGGTAATATCTCATTTCTAATAAAAAATTATTATATCATCTAGGTATCATCGCAATCATTCAGAAGTCAGACTGTGTGTTTACTGGTATAAGTCTATCATTCCTTTTTTTGTAAGTCTTAGGGAGATAGTAGGAGGGGGAAAATATTTTCTCAGATTATGATAAGGCAGAAAACTTTTCTTGCATTTTGTATAAATATTAATAGGAAAAAACAGTAATGTGGATTTGGAATAGAGTGAAGATAATAATTTTGCATCATCTAGTCTTCCCAGTTTTTAATAGAATATCTGGCTAGGCTGCATAGGTCATTTCCCTTCATATTAAATCAAGAGGCTTTGTAATCCATCCTTGCTGTATTTTTGGGTGACACATCTCAATCTCTAGGCAATAAATTACCCAAAGTGTTTAAATTATTTTGACCAAGTAGGTTTAGATTTACGTTTGCATATGAAATCTTTCCTGGTCATTTTCATCAGTAGTATTGTAACTGTTGGAATTTTTAAAAAATATACATCAATACAACCTGTTTAAGAAATGATTTAATGAAATTTGAGATAGTGCTGAACATATACAAGTTAGTGCTTTTAATGATGGTTTTGTCTGAAATGTTCTTTTGATATTCCACAGCAATGCCACATCGGTTCTTCCTCCTCTCCTTACTCCCTACTAATAGTAAATCCCCTTTCTATCGATGTGTCATCCCTGTTGTCCTTTTCCCTGACAGTGAGCCGCCTTCTAGTTAATGCACATTTTCCCCCAAGTCAGTATCCCACTGAGCTGTCTCTTTTAATAGCCTTTAAGATCTGACTAACTGCCTTGCAAAAATCTAGGGAAGGTTTTCCTAAACTGGAGGTAAAATGATCTGTGGGTCTCTACACCTCTGTCCTCCACAAGCTTGTTGAAGAGCAATGCAGGGTGTTACTGTGTGGGAATAGCTTGACCTGAAATGTGAATTGGGCACTAGACGGTGTTGAAGTTTATGAGCCCCCTATCCTGTAAGCAGATGCACATGAACAGAATCCTGCAATTGCTCAAAGCTCCTACTAGATAAGTTCTGTTATCCATGTGGGTTTTCCTGCAGCATCAAAGCTTTAGACGGAAAACGAGGGTGCTATAGGTGTCTGAGTTGTGGATGTGTGTATCTGATCCAGGGCCATCTTAGGCTACATTGGATTTAGTGAGATTGGTGTATCCAGGGTGCAGTCCATCTGTCCAGGAGGAGACCTCGACTTACCATCTTAAATAATGAATTACGCTGTAGAAATATTTACTGCTTTCCACAGCATATAAAGTGTCCCCAGTCTGTCTCACTTAGAGAAAGATATCTGCATTTGGTCAGGTGAGCACAGGCACAGAGTCCCAGCCAAGGAAATAGCTTTTTCTTATTCTCACCCTTTCTCTTCTAGGCTCCAGATGCTTGAAGCCATCTGCAAGCACTGGGAGGGTCCCATCAGCCTGGCACTCTACCTTTCTGATGCAGAAGCCCAGCAATTCCTGCGCTACGCTCAGGGCTCAGAAGTCCTGATGAGCCGCCACAATGTTGGCTACCACATCGTGTACAAGGAGGGGCAGTTCTACCCTGTGAACCTGCTCAGGAACGTGGCCATGAAGCACATCAGCACACCATACATGTTTCTGTCTGACATCGACTTCCTGCCCATGTATGGGCTCTACGAGTACCTCAGGTAGTGGGCAGTGAGGGAATTCCCACTGTCACCCATGACTTCAGCCTGTCCACACCCCATCCTTCTCACATTCCCAAAACAAAGCAGTTTCAGCAGATCTGGAAACAGCAGCTTATAAGTATCTGAGGTGTGACAATGCCCAACAAGGCACATGAATTTTTAGAGTAGAAGGGACTGTAACTGGAAAGTAAAGCAAAATGGTTATGAAAGAAAAAACGCAGGCCTGAATGTGAGCCTCGTTAGCCATTAGAATAATCTCCTCAGGGCTGCAGAAGAACCAATTTGAAAATTGTACTGGGTTAAGTATTATTAAATGTCCAAGAGCATGGTTTATTAGCAGAGATATGAAACAGGCAGTTTCTCTAAACATCTCTGTTCTTAATGTCAGTGGCAGAAAAAACATGCAAAGCATTACTGAACTTGTTGTTCATGTGACACACTCTTAATTCAGTTCCTTATCTTGAAAAGAGGGTGATGGGTCTAACCAGCTCAAAAATAAGACTGCAATGCCAGCAGCTGTCAAGGCAAAGTAATTGTCATAAGGAGACGGGGAGGAGTAACATCAGTGTATATTGTATCATTCTGCATGTGAGCAGGTTGGGCTGAGCAAACTACAGGCTTCTGATCCATTAACTGAGCTTTTTTTTAATTAAGACCTTTTTCCCCTGCAGAGGCTGGTCATCTGAGGCCAAAGCATAGAGCAAGGAGGACACCCTGTGGCCAGACAGGAGGATGTCAGTTCCTTTATCCTGACAAGTTTTGCTTTTCATCTCTATTCTAATTTGGTAAAAGTTGATCAAAGTTTTCCAGTGAGGGCCTGCCTGTAGGTGTCCCCTGTCAGTTCATAAGCCCGGGGCTTTGGAGTGTAAAGGAAAATATGCTTTCTGCTATAATGAACTTATGGAGGATTTTCTTTCTTTCAGACTTAACTCTGTAAGACATGTACAGGGCCGAACTCACTATTCAGAGGGGTGGAGTACCTCTTCTAGGAGGAATGGATCAGAGAGTTAAGGTTGTTCAGCCTGGAGAAGTGAAGGCTTCAGGGAGGCCTTATTATGGCCTTCCAGTACATAAAGGGAGCTTAATAAGAAAGATGGGGACAAACTTTTTTAGCAGAACCTATTGAGATAGGACAAGACTATGTGGTTTTAAACTAACAGAGATTTAGATGAGATGCAAGGAGTAAGTTTTTTGTAGCGAGGATGGCAAAACACTGGTACAGGTTGCCCAGAGAGGTGGTGGGTACCCCATCCCTGCAAATATTCAAGGTCAGGCTGGATGGGGCTCTGAACAACCTGATCTAGTTGGAGATATCCCTGCTCACTGCAGGGAGGTTGGTCTAGATTATCTTTAAAGGTGCCTTCCAACCCAAAAAATTATATGATTTTACAAAAAGAGGAGATCTTTCAAAAAACCAGAAAAAGCTACTTGAAAAAAAAAAAAAAGGGCTAGATGACCTTTAGAGGTGCCTTCCAGCCCAAACTATTCTATGGCTTTCAAGATGCTGAATTTCAATTGTATCATTGACGTATTAGCACACTGTGTAAGCTTGTTTCCCTCTTTTTTTGTTGAAGTCTTTTCAAGTTTTCAAGCTGTGAGCACTCCAAAATTATTTTGTTCCTTGCACACATCAGCTGTCTCCAGATACGTGGATGAAGAGTTGTTCTTCATTTCTCTGTTCTTCTATGTTAGTGTTGCATACTGGTACATTTTTTCAGATCAGTGCTGGACACAGGAAGGATGGCAGCTGTTGCTACTGGCATTTAGTGCTAGAAAAGGAGCTTACTCTCATGCTGCTTCACAGTACACGGATGGGAGCCAGCAATGAAAGGAAGAAGAGAGGAGAGAAGACAGAATGAATTACCACCATTTCCTTGAGATATTACAACCATAGAAATAATTCTCATAAGGTGGTATTGTATTACAGAACTAAGTGCACCATGATGGTGCATTGGTGATGTTTCAGGAAAAAGCAGAGATGCTCTCTGAGAGTTGCTGCCTCTGAGACTTTGTGTTATCCTGCCAGCCTTTTTTAAGGCCCGTTCCACCTTAACTCTGGCTGAGAGTCTCTCTTGCCTGGGAATATTGAAGTTGCTAATCTGCTACTACCAGCTCTTTAAAAAGTGATTGGATTTTTTTTTTTTTTTTTTTTGCACGTGGACTAGATGCTTTAGTAGCTTTTTCAGTAATGATTTTTCTAAGCAAAGTAGCAGGGAGTTGCATTGAGATTATTTTAAATATGGATACTCTGTGTCTTTCTGCATTGACTGTTCCCACTGCCTCTGCAAATAGCTGATTAGTGCTATCTGTCTGAATGGCAGCAATTGTTTGTTAGAGAGAAATAAAACATTTTTATCCTCATTTCCTCAGATAGAACAACCATAAACAAATGGAAATAGTGTGGTATTTTGGGCATCACTTTGTACAGGATAAGCCAGGCAAGTCCTTCTCACTGAAAGTTTGCTGATTTACATATATTGCATATTTTGTCGCTGCAGATAATATATTCTCAGAAAGAAAGGAATTTTGAAAAATATTTTCAACGTATTTTGAGGGTGTGGTAGAAGAAAGGTTACAACCAGTTTTTAAGGAGAAGCTGATGGAGCTGGTGGTTACTTACCCTGTTATTTATCAGTTGCTTTGCACTTAGATTTGTTCTAATTGAGCTTTTTCATAGCTGCTAAGTAAAACCATTTCAATATTTTTATCTCTATCAAACACCCTTTTAGTCCTGCTTTAGTCTTTTGTGAAGTACAAAAGGAAATGTATCATTTAAAGATTTCCTGTTTACCATAGTTACTGAGGTCATCTTGTCAGTGCCCCAGAGGTAAAGGCTTCTTCTGGTTGCTGCAAGTAAGGTGTTTGGTCATCCTACAGTGACTTCTAACACAAAACAGTGAGACAGGTTGCTTATCTACAGGTGTCACAGCTAGCATTAAAGTTCTTTCCTGACACATTTGTGTAAAATGTGCCCTTGGCTTCCAGTGACACATTTAGCATGAATTGGGATCCAGCATCCCAACTCCATCCACGGGTTATAGCTGTCCCCTACAACATGAGTTGTGAAATAGTCCTGCTTATTTTCACACTAGGGAGATAGTTCAGATTGTGCCTATTGGGGTTTTTGTGTTGGTTGCCTTTGTAGTCTATGAATTCATTGTGTCTGCAGAGAGGAAGGGCATTTTAGCATGTTTAACACTGTTAACATGAATTTAACAGTGGGTTGACAACTCTCCAGTTATGACCACAAGCTCAGTGACTGCCATATTTGTAACTTGCAACCAACCACTTACCGAATCCTGATGGTGGAAGCACATTTGAGTTAATGGACTCTTTTTTTTCTTTTTTTTTTTTTTTTTTTCTGAGTGTAGTGCTTTAGGATTAGGTTGCTAGCTTTTCTATGTCTGAGCTTCTCTATACTCCAAAAATGGGAATGATCTTACTATGTACTTATATGAGGATGAGAATTCTGTGTTAATTTTTGAAAAGAACTATGCAGATTAGAAGATTGATATCAACATGCTGGAGTTCATTCAACCCATGAGGAGACCCTTGTGATTTAAGATTCATTTCTTCACTGCTTTGTGAAAAATATGTTTGATTAGATTTAAAATTTAACCCAACCTTCACTGTGTCAGAATGACACACATCAGGTCTTTAAATACAAAGATAGCTGGGAAATGGTTTCCTGGACAACACTAGCACAACGAAAGCCACTCCTCATAGTCAGAAATCCTTATTTTGGGGAAAAAGGACAAGAAAGCAAAGTGGATACTGAATCAATACTACTGAATCCAAAAATAATCAGCCCTCATCAGGATAGTGCAAGAATTACCTAGTTTACCCAGTGCTAGCTTGCAAAATAAGCAAATGTGTTCCCTACATTATATTCCAGATATCTGGCAGCACCAACAAAATTTTCCTATTCTCAAAGTGTAACAGAACCAGTCAACCAACAAATAGCACCTCCACTCAAAACAGGAGAAAGAGTCATCCCACAGAAAAATGAAAAGGTAGATTTGCTTCCAGTGGGAAGAAGTTAGATTTTCAGCTGGTTATCCACGGAGCAGACCACCAGCCAAGTTATGAGAGGAAAATGGAAGGTGTGTTTTTCTCTTAACAAGTCCTTGTCTTCCCTGCCATTATCACAGTTTAAATGCCCTCTGTTGTCCTTTGTCTCTCTAATTCAACATCTGGATGTCAGCAGTGATTTCTTCTTCCCTTTGCATCCATCTTTTATGTCACCGAGTCTACCTCAAGGGCAGGTGATTCTACTCAGAGATCAGTGCTGCTTGTCTGAGTGTGTCTCAACTCCCAGCTCTGTTTTGGAGAGCCCTCCACTTTGACCTTACCACCTGTACTAGTTGTGACTGAGGTTTCCCCATAGCATCCCTCACAGTGCTGTGCTTTGCCTTGGTAGCTGGAAAGGTGTTGATGACACACCAGTGTTTTGGCTACGGCTGAGCAGTGCTGGCACAGCATCAGTGCTGCCTCTACATCATTCTGCCCCCCATCTGGGAGTGGGCAAGATCTTGGGACACAACTAATACAGCTGAGCCAAATTGAACGGGAGAATCCATGCCAAATGATGTCATCTCAGAGAGATATGAAAGCTGAGAGAAGGAGGTGGCAGGCAGGGCATTCGTTATTTATAATGTTTGCCTTCTGGAGCAACTATTATGTGTTCTGAAGCCGTGCTTCCCTGGAAGTGGCCAAACACCACTTGATGGGAAGGAGAAAATAAAATTTTCTATTTTTCTTTTTGTTGTGCACACTCAGCCTTTTGGTTTTGCTTCAGTGAACCGCCTTATCTCAACATACAAGTTGTTTTCCATCTTATTTTCTCTCCCATACCCAGCAGAGAAGGAAGGCTGAGAGCAGCATGGTGGGCTCTTGGTGTCCAGCCAAGGTCAGCCTGCCATACCAACATGCACCTCAGATGATCACACATCTCTTGAAAATATTTCTGCAGAGAATGTCCTGCTTTTTTATTTCACTCTGGAAGTATCTCCACATGTCTGTGTTTGCCTGAATGCCCCTCAAGCATCTTGTTTCCAGACCTCTGTTTCTCTTCGCTTACCTCACTCTTCATGTTGACCTCTGTCAGTGCAAGTGATTTCAGGCTGTTCTGTCAGTTTGTTCCCTCTGCTTTTTGATTTCTTTGTGAAGGTACTATCATTTATTCCTTTTAATAGTTCAGGCACTGACAACTGTATAAAATTTGCAGGTGACAGGAGCAGCAGGGAGTGTGCAGAAAGGATCGCTGGTATCAACAGCATTTTTGTGGTTATATCCCATATATTAGAGAATAAGTCACATTCAGCACTAGATTCAACACAAGTTGCTTTGTCTGACAGTTTCTGCTGTTACTTGTGCTTGATACCTGTGCCTGTTGGTCAGCTTCAGACTTGAACATGGGTGGGCAAGATTGTTTCCTACTCTTGGACAGTGCCAAGCACAGCAAGGTCTTGAATTTTGCCTGGGCCTTTTAAGCTCTCCATAAAACAAAGTTATAGTAACAGCCATAAATGGAAGCTGCTATTTCTTTGCAGAGCCCAAAGGATGAGCATCACTACAAATGTTACCTGCTACTTCCTAGAACTGCATCCTCAAAGCTGTACTGCTCAAGGCTGATAGATTGCACAGAGACCAGAAAGACTTAGATTGTGGAACAGAAACTATATTAGTATCCCCTGCTCTCAGAAGTGTGAAAGGGAAGAAACATTTAAAAGCATCATAAAGACTGTATACTGGCACTGCTCAACAACTTTGGAAGGTCACAAATGCTGCATCTATTGAAATGCAGATATCTTGGCCTCTAGTGATGGTGAGGGAGAAGATACAAGAAGAAAGTACAAAACCACTTATTATAAGATGCTGTTAAAATCCTTCAGTTGTGAAAAGTTAACTGGAATGTGTCAGGGGCTCTTTAAACAATGCAAACTTTGCAGTAAGGAGCTGAGAACGGATTGCTTAATATAGAACAGGCTTATAGGGTGGTATGAATTCCCTAAAATTCAGATTTTATGAAGTAGTTGTGCTCATCTTCTTTTTCTGTGACAGCAGTATAAATGAATTCTAGGTATTCTGGGCTTAGAAAAATTGTTTGTTTGGTTCTTCTGTTATTAGGACAGTGATCCCAATTCCTTCATCTTAAAAGGCTGTAGAGAGTTTGCTGCTTGTCAGCATTCTCCTTGATTGCTTGTTGCAGTAACATAAAAGTCAGGACAGTGAATCCTGTTAAGGGGAACTGACTTTGACAGGGAGAGAGAGGCATATTTCTAGTATGAAGTATGGAGATAATGAAATAAAATTTGAGACAGAGTTATTTCTAATGGCAGGTATAGTAACATTCAGTTGGGGGATGGAAAAGTAACTTCTTTTTCTTTGAGCTTTAGTTTGTTAGGAAAGAATAGGCTGAACACCTCTGGCAGGCAGGGTGAGAGATTGCTAAGCTGCTCCTCTGCTGCAACAGTCATCCCAAGGCCCCTGCCTGGAAAAGAGCCCTGTGTGAAATGCATATGTGCACACACACTCACACACCAAAACAGTCTCTGCACTGAGCAACTTGCAGCAAAAGAAGGAAAAAGAGAGGCATCCCAGTCCATTCAAGTGTAGAGCACTTCTCTGCTGCCAACAGTCTGATCAGCATTGATCAGTCAAACACACAAGCTCATTTGGAATTCTGTTACTCTCTCTGCTCTTAGAGCAGCAGACCAAAAGGAGAAGAAAATTTGAAGCACCTGTAGGAAAAGATATGGGCCATAGTTACATTCATAATATCTTAACTGCCAATTTTTTGCACTTTATTTTGAAAAAGCTCAGTGATTTGCTCCATTGAAACCTTTCCTGCTTTTATTTGTTGTTTCTCTTTTGCCAGGAAGTCTGTCATCCAGCTAGACCTAGCTAACACCAAGAAAGCTCTGATTGTACCTGCCTTTGAGACCCTACGCTACCGCCTCTCCTTCCCCAAGTCAAAAGCAGAGCTGTTATCTATGTTGGACATGGGAACCCTCTTTACATTCAGGTAATGGAAAGTACTCTTGAACCTGTCATTATCGCTGGTTTTTGTGTTCTTCTGAATATTTGGTTCTTCTCTTTCACTGTCAGCTGCATTAAGAAACTTACTGGAATTTTTTCTCCTTTTTGTAGAGAGGCAGTGAACAGAATCATGTGGATATATTCTATCTGTGAGCTCAGCATTTTGTCTCATATTGCAGTCCTCTACTGAAGGACTTCAGTTGTTAAATCAAATTTTTGTTTTATTTTCATCATTTTTTATTGCATTACAAAATCAAGCCATGACCATTGCACTCAAGTGCATGTAATTTACCTTTTGGCTGCCAAATACTATCTGGGTAGCTGTGTCTTCTCATGTGACCAAAAGTAATGTATCTCTGCCCATTGGTTCTCTTCCTTACTGGAAAAACAAACGCAGGCTTGTCTCATGCTCTTTTAAGGTGCGAAACAGCTGCTTAAATACCTAGAGTTCCTCCATGCAGAGGTAAAAGAGTACTCTGACTAGAGACTAAGAAGCAAAGAACACCTAAATCTGGAGCTTCTCTCTGAAGCAGACTTCTTTTGAGGCTGTGAACAAGTCACTTCTATTACCTGCCAGACTCTTCAGTTTTAAAATGCAGCTACCAGGGGTTAACCATCTCTTGGGTGTGTGTGGTAAGGTCTGATTAGCAGACACTTGTAAAGCATCTCAGCCATGGGAAGGGTACAATATGGACTTATGATGTTGCACAGAGAGGGGGCTTAGGAGACTTGCGTTCCCTTCTCAGCTCCACTGCTCCCCTGCTGAGAGGTGCTACACGAATCACTTTGCTTTCTTACATCTCTGTTCCCCATCTCTGAAATACAGGTAACAATGTTCACCTCTGCTTTTTGCAGTATTTTGAGATCTAGAGATAAAAGCTATGAAAAAGCTAGGCATTATCCATGGCTGGAGGGGCTCCATATCATACCTCTCTCATCTTCTCTTACTTTAGAGCTTGCCTCACACTTTTCCCATTCCCTATATTACACACCTCTCTCGTTGCAGCAGCCACCCTTCCTTCATATGGTTGCATGCACATATCATAGCAGATAGCCTGTGTGAGTCTGGAAAACATAATTCTGATCAGTATCAGAATTCTACCAGTGACTGCCTTGAAACAGAAACTTGGGTGACTGAAAGAGGCATGCCTCTGGAAAATTACTTAATGATACTGATAGAGCAAGTACTTTTCCCTCTGCCATCATTCTTTAGCATACAATAGACATAGTAGTCTATCCTGTAGTTGAGAGAAAAAGTCTTTCCAGTGGAAAATAACACCCTCAGGATTTTCAGATGTTGCATTCCACCAGCAGTCAGCTGCACAGTGGTGGCCTTCCACTACAGATTTCATCTTCAAGCTATACAGCATGTTGGTGTGTTATGTACACAGCTGGATTTGCAAATCCCTTCTTGAGTCTTACTCGGGCAAAAATGTCTTTAACATCAGCGGGAGTTTTTCCAAAGCAAGGTTAAGTAAGACTTGAAGGACATGCAGTCTGTAGCTGGTGTACATATTAATGTAGGATACATTTTACAAATGCTTCTTCAGTTTGTTTTGGCTCATTTCATTGCTCAAACCTATCCACAGCCACAAAGCATCTGGGCTCTGGGCTGAGAATTTCCACCTCCACCTTCAAGGTGCTTTAATAACGCTGCAATTTGGCGCTGAGCGGGTGGGAGTGAGCTGGGGAGGACTGCCGTGACAGTGATTGCTGAGAGCGCCTGCAGCATCCCAGTCCCTCACACCACATGGCAGATTACAATCTTTCCCTCACTGAAATTGTTTTTGTCACCTCTTTTTGAAATGGTGACCTTTTCTACCTCTGGGCAGCTAAGAAGTACACAACGGCTCTCAATTACATCTCTCAGTCACCAGCAGAAGAAAAGAGAAGAAAGTGAGCATCTGTGGCTGGCAAGGTGTGCTGTGAGAAACCCTCCGCCACGGCGGGGGCTCTGTGCCAGCTCGCTGGCTCCCTTGGCAGCTGCTGCTTGGGAGTCTGCTCCCAAGGATGTGCCTGCTCAGGCCTGGGTAAGAGCTGATGGGAGCAAATGTGCTCCCCACACACATCCGGGCACAGGGGAAGCCACAGCTGACAGGAGACACATCATCGTAGTGAGAAAGCATAAAAAGCAACAACTGATGAACTAATTAACTGATTGCATCCACAATCCAGCAAAATGTTGAGGCATCTGAGAACAGAAGTGGGAAAGTTCTGTTTTCATTCATCTTTCTCATTGAAACAGGAAGCTTAGAAGAGGCAGGGAGGAAGACCACTCTAAGAATAATAACTACTTCATTTTGCTAACTTTAGCAAAGTTTACTATATTTCTGAAATTTTATTTTAAATAAAAGCAATCAGGAACACAAGTAAAATGAAGCATTGGATCCAAAGTGGAGGAGGAGGGGATGTGGTGTGTTTCAGTTGTTTTCCATGAACCATGGGAAAGAAACTCATCTTGATTTTAGGGAGATCGAATTACTTGGTTTGGATTTGTCAAAATTGTGAGCGTAGTGAAAAGTATGTTGTTCCCAATTTTCATAAAGTTCTCCAGGGATTCAGTCAGATTGAGTGTGGCCTTAAAATTCAATGTGTATTTAAATCTTGAGTGAGAAGGGCCTGAGCAGAAAATTACATTTATTCATTTGTCCTGTGAGATGGAATACCAGTATAGACAGTGAGCCTCTTCTCACAACTGCATCACCAATAGTAAAGTCTGTTGGAAACAACTCATCATTTAATGGGAGCTTCCTCTCTGTGGACCTCCATGGAATGGTGTCTGCTTGTCTTTCTTTGCAGTACAGTTCATGTAATCAGCCATTGACCAAGACCTAGTGCCAGCAGATTATCTATGTATGACCCATATATATTGTATGTACAGATATCCCTCAGTCACCAGAAGACTGGTGTATGTAATCCAATAATGCTCTCACAATTCTTTTAATGTTCTCACAATTCGACTGTTTTCAGTCTAATTACTCCTCCATCACTACTGTGTGTACACCTCATTTGAGCATCCTATATTAATTTAGGTCTTTGTCAGGACCTTAGCTGGCCTTTGCCTTTCTCCTTCCTTCTACTCACATCAATCACTCTGAAGAGGCAAGTAAATAACTTCTGTTGTTAACAACCAAATCTACTCCTTCCTTTCTGGTTTTTTTTTTGTCTCTGCAATTCCAGTTCCGTATTTTCCCTTAATTGCCTCTTCCCAATTATTTATTTTGCCCTGCTGCTTTGCTCTCTTGACTCACAGAGGTTATACTTGAGCTGCTATAGGTGCTTACACTGATACCTCCAAAAAGGGTGGAAAGAAATTGAATTCTTTTTATGGTTAGTATCTTGTTACCCCCTGTTTAAATCAGTGGGAGAGTATTACTAGAATAACAGCATCATTTGGCTACTTCTCTGCAGGAATCTCTCAATTAACCAAAGTTTGTATGGGGCTTTGAAGATAAAAATCACTTCATAAGTGTTTAGCAGTCATTATTATTATTATTATCATAATTAATTTCAAAATGCCGGAGGTATGATTTTAGAAGATACAGCACCCTCCACAATCTTATATCATTTTAAACCCCACATTGTGACTGTTGTGTTGGCTTTTTTTTTTCCAGCATGGATAGCTGCACATTAGTGACTGGCTAGGTTAGCCACTCATATCCAAAAGAGGCCAAGAAAAGGGATGTTTTTTGGCAATGATTCTAAAGGGCATTAAGGGTTATAAGCATCTTTGTGAATTTGGCACTGCTTTCTAATAATCTCTGGAGAATTATTTCACTGTCATGTTTTTAATACTGAAGGGTTTTGTTTTTCCTGGTTCCTAGGCGAGATATCTGAAAGTGGTGAAACTTGTTTACAGTTTAGAAATGCAGCATACAAAGGACCATACATTACTTGTGATCCCAATGCCATAGTAATAATTCAGTCTTCCTGCACTGCCCTAAACAGAGAGTCAGCAAAGCTGGACACCTCTGATTCTCCTGTTACAAGCCATACAAATATGTCCAAATGCAAATTCCTAGGCTGTGATTTATATTCCTGTTTTTAGCAATGGCTTACAATGTTATGAGAATTTCTGGGGTTTAAACATTACGTCATGCTGTAATTTTGCAATATTTAGTGCTCAAATCCCTTCACTTTTAGCATATGAGTCATCCCTGTGAATTCAATGTACCTTTCTTTACAAATTGGCAGGATATTTGCTTTGTCCCTTCTGTTGCCTATCTATCTCAGTGTTGTAATACAGATACCTGCTATGCTTTTGTTTCATTAATTAATCTATGAATCTGCAGAAAGAGCTTGTCTCATTGATTTTTGGAAAGTGTTAGAATAAGTGGGCGAGAGAGTCATTGACTCTGGCACTAATGGGGTGCATTCAAGCTGTGCTAGGAAGAGACGTGCTGTGACCTAAACAAAATTAGCAAAATACAGAAGGATCTTTTTCTGTAAATCAAATTGATTACCTTACTGAAGATCACAGAAGTACTCCCCACAATGTAGAACTTACAGCAGAAAGCCTTTATGTAATATTTTGCTTATTAATATAATTATGCAGCTTGGTTCCTGCCATAGTAATAACTGTAATTAATAAAATGGAGCATCTATCCGTAGCTGCAGGTGTCTCTCATGCAAATTATAAAATTGCCTATAAAACAGATCGTGAATGTCACCATGGTGGGGAAATAGCTAATTTTAGGGACTTTATCTGAGCTGCAGATTTCCACACCGATTTTAGAGCACCGACCGAAGCAGCTGCCTGGTTGCTAGGAATAAGACACAGCACTTATAGTGCAGATGAACTGACAGGGTACTGTGTAATGGTTTCTCACATTAGCATGAGGTACTGTTTTCACACTATCCTTCACCAGCTAGATGTGTTTAAGCATTGAGCTCTGGGAGGCGTGCTGGAAATAGTCCTAGAAATTGCCTCCGATGCGTCCTGAAAATGATGATGTGAACTGTAAGCTAATGTCCTTATTTTTGAGCATTTCATCTAACAGGTAATATTTTGTTGCCTCGCCAAAATGCTTTCTATCTAATTGCCTCCCCACGTCCCTGCCGTTTATGTCGGTTTCAGGTACCACGTCTGGACGAAAGGGCACGCGCCAACAAATTTTGCCAAGTGGCGAACGGCCACTACCCCCTACCGCGTGGAGTGGGAAGCAGACTTTGAGCCATACGTCGTCGTGAGGAAGGACTGCCCGGAGTATGACAGGCGCTTCGTGGGATTTGGCTGGAACAAAGTAGCTCACATCATGGAACTGGATGCACAGGTGAGGAGATGACACACGAGTGTCTCACCCGGGGCTTTGCAGCAGGGTGTTGATACAACCAAATCTGTGTCCTCTAGGAAGGTGTCACGCTTTGTAACACCAAAGTGTTCATCTGGCCTTACTGAGCTCCTTAATGAGTGCTTCTTGAGTTGGGAACACTCCGTTTAATGCTTGTCAAGAATTAAATTAAGAGCTGAGTCTGAGTTCATTTATTTGTCAGTTCTAAGAAATTAATTGTTTTGCAGAGGTACAACCCCTGTAGTGCTGTCCTCCTGACAGCATTGCAGTAGTTGTTGCCAATCCCACCACTTATTAAGGAACATATAGTCCTAGCTGGATTTTTTCCATTAAATTGAGGTTTATGAGTCCCAAATACTAATTTACAATTCAAAAATTAGTCTTCAGTTGAATTCAAGGCAAGCATCTTTAATTTCTGGCTGGGATTTACAGCCCATTTCTGCAAAGCCAAAGTCTTTACATTTCCAAAGTCTGGGGCTATGGTCCTGACTCTAAAGGATCCAGGTACTTGAGCCTTGGGCTACCTGCATCTTGGATCTGTGACTTGGGATGAAGCTGCTGGGCAGAATTTATAATAATAAGGATGCAGAGAAAGCTCAGGAGTCCCAGACTGGCACCAGAGCTCTCAGAGTTGCCAAGGTCCCTGCTGCCAACCTAAGTCTTAGAGGCTGGCAGTGACTATGGCTCCATGGGAGCCCAGTGCTGCTGCTCACTGAAATGGCAGGATTTGCGTCACCCTGCTGTTCTTGGATGAGGAGCTACCCACTGTGCTCATCAGCAAGGTCTGGGTCATGGCATTTCTTTTTAGTTTGGGTTTGTTGTAGTTTTTTCCAGTTTGGTTTCAATCCCAATGTTTGAACTAGTAGCATTTCATGCTAACCAAAAAAATAGGTTTTGGTGATCTTTATCCTCCTGTGATAGCTTCTGCTATCAATCTGGAATAGAGCATATCTTCTGTGCTCAAGTCTTAGTAGTTTATGCTAGTTTATGTGAAGCAGAGCAGCTCAAGGCTTGGAGCAAGTTAGTGGGAGATTGTGTCTCTGGAATGTGGGCTACAGTGTATTTGTGTGCAGGCATGTGTGGGAAGGATATTTTCTACTTCTGCTTGAAAAACCACGTGGTCACCTTGGGCTGGCAGCCACTTGCCATCTGTTTGCCATGGGCATTCCCAACAAATTTGTACCTACTTACATGACAAAAAAATTATTACAGACTAGAAAAAACATTGTCCCTTATATTAATAATACTTTGCTATAGCACTGTAATTTTCCAGTGTATTTTCCAAGTACTAATTAATTAACCATCAGTTGTGGAGAGTGCCAGGGTAATGGTTTATTATTTGTTAATATGGGTAACAAGGCTTATGTTCCCAGTGGCAGGTCTTACGTAGCATTCAGGATTTAACTCTTATGTTCAGAGGTGTCTGCCCAGCACAGAGATTCACACATGGGAAATGGAAACAGTTTTCAAAGTTGATCATAGCACATTATTTCAAATGACCATTGGGTTGGAATTAACTCTAGGAAATTGTTTTTCTCACTCTTCCAGCCTTGAGTACAGTATCACATTCAAAAGAAGTTTCATTTTCCTCTGTAGCAATATGGGTATTGGCAGGTTCTTCCACAAATGAGCCTAGAGGAGATATGGGATGGCACAGCTACTTCCCCTGAGGCATTCCTCTGCTTTGGGGTGTGCACAGATCAGGTTGCTGCCAGCTACTTGGCTAGCTTCATTACCAGCAGGCAGAGCAGTTTCTCAGTTATTTCACTGCTCCTCACGACTGCAGTGTCTGTCAAGAGGTCTGTTCCAGATCCCTTTCCAAGTGCCTGTGCCACTGCCATCCCACAGAGCAGGACATGGCATGGAGATAATCGTCATTGTTATTCTGGGAGCATGAAGTGCCCACTGAGCTGGATGCCGTACAATGCACAGATAATGCCAGTCTCCATCTAAAGAATTTGTAATCTAGGAGTTAGGGACAGAGGTTCCTGCAAGTGCATTGCCTTCTCAACAGAGGCTTCTGTGTAGTAGGGCGAGGTCATTAGGAAACTTTTCCCTACCTTTCCAGTGACTGTGCTACTAGACTGTGAGTGTCCCATTTTTCAGGACCCTAGCCCAGCATATTTCAAAGGGGATTATTAGCAGTAGACTCACAGTTTTTTGAAAGGCTTTATGTGTCTGACGGCTATTCAGAGGGATGGGAATGCTGCTGTGCCGAACAGTTAGCACTGCAGAGTGTAGACAGTCCCTCACCTGCAGTATTACAGACTTGAGATGCAAACAGAGAACAAAGAAAAGGTCGTATGAGGGAGTGCATCTTCCTCTGCAGCTCCAGCCCATAGTTTTAAGGTCCCATAGAGCGGTTTTCTGTGTTTTGTAGTTTATCAGCTCTCCTCACTCCATGGTGCCAGACTTTGGTTTCACATTTGGTTCCCCATTAGTCCTAAGCATCTTCCACCTGAATAAATTCTGCCTGTGAACATCAGATTATTTTGCTTTTGCTATACATTTTTCACCCCAAACAGAAACTCAGAGGACCCCATTCCTGTACATGACAACATTGTAAATTGACACAAAGATTTACCACTTTAGTACTGTCTGTCAGGGAACAGGCATTCTCATTGGAAGAAGGAGCTGCATCTGCACTTAGCTGTCCAGCACATACAGGTGAAACACTCAGGTTTATCAGCACAAGTGTGTTTTTTCCCATAAATCTCTTTCCCTACTAAAATGTTTTGGAGTACTCTGGCTCTCCGCTGCAGATATTCTTTGTCTCTGCACAGGCTCCTAAATCTACAAGTGACTGGGCATTGCAAACCGAGATCACTTGCTATAAAGCCAGCATGCTCTGTGACTGTTCCTTCCCTGGCCAGTTTCTTTTGAGGAAAGGGTTAATGAGTCAATCCAGCAACAGCTGTAGATAGAACTGTGTGAGAAAGTAAGAAATTTGCCTGTGGAGGCTTCAAAGTTTCTTTGTAATTTGCATCCAATACAACTCAGACTTCTTGAAATTCCATATGAAAAAAGTGGTTAGGGTACCTCATTTGGCTACAGAATAATGAGGTTCACATCCCTTACCCAGTTTCTTGCAGAAGATACCTGCTTGTTGCATATCCTACACTAGTGAACTTTCAGCTTGTCTAAGAATCAGGCTTTTTTGAGCTTTGCTCTAATCCTCTTATATTGAGGATTGATAAAAATTGAAAGAATCTAACAGGAATAATGGAGACTTAAATCAACTATCATTTTTTAACAACAAAAATTGTCAAAGAACTTGGTTGGATATAAAGAGGATAAGTGAAGTTTTACAGGAGAAGGAGAGTTAGCACAGTATCTCAAATTTTGTGAGGAAGAACTTAATTTGAGTAAAAATGTCTCAAAGCATATGGAATTAACAGGTTCATTTTCACACATTGCCTATAAATAATACCATATTCTCCCCTTATTTCAGGTTTATAAATAGTTTTGGACAGTTTTGTCCCTCTAAGTATCTTAGCATATAGGCAAAGCAACATATGTCATGCAGTTTTGCCTTTGTAAATGTAGCTTATTCCAGCACCCCAAGCAAAATAATTTTTAGGGGCAAAGCTGTGTTTTTGCATGGACACTTGAGACTCGTGCTGTGAGGTCACAGCGGTGTTGTTGCAATCACACTGCTGAAAAATCTGTGTGGCAGACATGGCTTCAGATGTGCCTTTTGTACTATTTCCCCATTATTTGGCTTATATGGAGTAAAATGTTTTAAAATAGTTGGGTTTTTTTTACCATGAGGGTGGTAAAACACTGGGGGAGATTATCCAGAGGGGAGATGGATGCCCCATCCCTGGAAACATTCAATGTCAGGTTGGATGGGGCTCTCACGGCCCAATCTAGTTGAAGATACCCCTGCTCATTGCAGGAACGTTGGTCTAGATTGTCTTTAAAGGTTCCTTCCAACCCAAAAAATTCTATGATTTTATGAAAAGAGAAAGTAGATCTTTGAAAAAACCAAGAAAAAGCTACTTGAAAAAAAAAAGTCAGCTTGTTTGAGATCCCTGATGGGTTTGTTGTTCCCGAGACACAAACCACACCGTTACACACAGAGCACGTTCTGCTGGGGAGGTGCCTTGCAGGAGGCTGGGATCCCCCTCACAGCCATGTCTTTGTCCCGCAGGAGTACGAGTTCACGGTGCTGCCCAACGCCTACATGATCCACATGCCGCACGCGCCCAGCTTCGACATCACCAAGTTCCGCTCCAACAAGCAATACCGCATCTGTCTCAAGACGCTCAAGGAGGAGTTCCAGCAGGACATGTCGCGCCACTACGGCTTCGCGGCCCTCAAATATCTCACGGCAGAGAACAACAGTTAGCACCGTGGAGCCCGTGCCCGGCCAGCAGAGACACCGAGGCAAGAGCCGCTCAGCGTTTGGGGCCTGGTCTTCGAACTCCAAACTGAGAAATACTTTCTGTTTTTATATCATACTTGGCAGTTCTAACAGTAGAAATTTGAAGTGATATGTCTTCGGACTATGCTCGTTCATCCCTTCCCCGGCTGTCCCAGGTCTGTCGGCTTTAGCATTCGTGAGGTGTCTGCGAGTGGGGCTGACCGGGCGCCCTCCGAGCCACCGAAGGTGGGGACTGGGCAGGGGCTGGCATTGCACTCCGCTCTCTTGACTGCAGAGCACAGACAGACCTTCAGAATATAGGATTTCATGTTGCTATTTAATAATTTGACATGCTTTTTATCTGTAAAGGAAGATCTTCGGGTCGCTGTCTTGTGAATTTCAAAGCTGCACTACTCTAAAAGGGAACTTTGACCTGTGAACTTTCACAGGGGCCCTGTTAACATGGATGACCTTGTTAATGCAGGATGAGCCAAAGGTCTGAATTAGCCTTGAAAACACAGGGGACACTTATACAATACTGCACTCCTGAGAAGGTGTGTTACTGGTTCAGTTGTATACATGATATTGATTGGTCTTTTTTTATCAAATTGTTTTATCAGGAAAATCCCCTATATCCCACCCTGCCTTTGCCCCAGTCCTAAATGCTGCTCCTTTCCTTGCCAAGGAAATATCCCTTGTGTTTCTTTGCCATCTTCAGTTTTGGTGGTCCAGTAAAGAAGATCAGTAGGTCTGCCAGAAAGTGAACAAAACTTGTCTGTTTAAAGTCTGTATTCATCAGAGCAACTTGTTCACACGTGTCTCATAAGATAAAGGGCCTGGCTCTAACCCTTTATCTTTTTTAGGCAAGAATTGGATTTTACCTATAAGGCATATTGTACCAGGGGAATACTGATTTGTAGGCTCATTTCAGTGCTGCCCATCCGTGAAGGCACTGGGCCTTAGGCTTTAAGTGGACTTCTTTGCTGAACAGTGAATATAAACTAGTAAAAAGGCAACTAGTAGCCTTGGTGCTCTCCTGCTGCCTGCTTCAAGGTCTCAGAACTACTTCGTTAAAGAAGTTTATAATTAAAAGGAGCAGAACTGTTAGGAATAAACTCCCCATTGGACGGGGAGAAAAGAATGTGTTGGGAATCTGAGTGAGTGTTTGCTTGAACATGGACTGGTCAAATTCACAACATCGGTACACACAGGAATTTCCTGGAGGGCGAACAGGAACCTAACAAGCAAAATGCAGAAAACAAGACACTGGACTTTTTGCCATTTTCTTTATCTTCAGTATTAATGTTGTGTTTACATGGGAGGAAGAGATGAGGTGCACTACCCCTTTCAGGGCTATTTGTAATTTCTGTTGCAATGTTAATAGAGGAAGCAGAAACAACTCAGTGAGAAATGTGTCTTGTCTCCCTACCCTAAACCCCAAACAATCACATGTACCAATACCACTGCCTGAGCTGGGAAATGGATCCATATTGCGTTCTGCTCACGCTTTTCCATTTTGTTTTTCAGCCACTGGACCTTCTATCTTCCTCCCCACCTCATCCCTCTAGAGCTTGGTTTTATTTCTAACCTGACATTTTGTGAGAGATTTCTGTTACGGTGGAAACCACACAGTTAAACCAGACATTTAAACTACAAATATCAGTTCATCATTCTGTGTATATATAAGAAAAGCAAAAAAAGGCAATGTCTTTGACAAGAAATAAAAAGGGGCGGGAGGCTGTGTGTAGTTTTCACTTTTTCCCCTGGGAGTGTTGGCTGCATGAGAATATATCACTGCATAATTTTCCAAAAAGCTTTTTTTTCTGTTCTTAATGGCTTTATGTAAAGATTTACATAAAAAGCTGGAGAGAGCTGGGAAGAAGTGATATTAGTGCTCAGTTCTGGCTAAGATATGTTCTTTTAAAAACATCAAAGTCTTAACTCCCCAAGTCCTGTATTACCATTAAAGGCACAGGTCACTGTGCTGATTGAGAATGAGAAGAACCCTGCAGCACAGAGGCTGTTGATTAGCCAGTGTGCAGAAGAATCCCTAAAGCTGATCTAAGAGAGGGTAACACTCATTGTACCTACATGAAATCTTCAGTCAGAGCTTCAGTGTGGCCACCATTATGTTCCATATGTATTAAAAATTTTCAATTCCAGATGTACATTTCTCCTTGGCTTAACAACGTTGCCTAAGGATAGGCTGGATTGCTCTACAGCAGCATAACCTGTACATTATTTGGCTGTACCATTTTCAGCATTCTTCTCATTATTCTCTTCTCAGTGAGGAAGGATGGGGAATCAGGGAGGTAATGATTTGCTACTTGCCTGTAGAGTGAGTCTTGGGACCTCCTGGGTAGACTTAGGTGTGTTGGCTGGTGTAACTAGCTCAGAAATTGGTAGTAGGTAAAAAGAGTCCCATTTTTTGTCCTTATAGACACTGTACTTCCTTGTATCTGTCATGTCATATTTGTTTCTGTGCTTCATAATTTGAGAGGTGTGGGTCTTGGGGGTTTTTAGCACATTTCAAACAATTTACCTGATGGCAAGTTAGGATTACTTATCTGTCTGTAACTACCAGGACTCCTACAACACCATGAAAAAATCTACCACTGACAACAAAAAAAATTCCCAACTCAGTTATAACACTGGCTGTCTTCCAGTCCTCTGCTATAGTAAGTATTTGCTAGGACCTTTGTTACTTAAATCTCAGTTTTCTCCTGAAATCTTCCAGAAGTAGCAGATAAACCTGGTGACTTAATGCCTTTGATTTATTGATTTGTTCCATCAACTTCTCTCTTGAGTCATCAATCTATGACCTCTCCTTATCTTTGATATTTGGAAAGCGTGAATCTCTCGTTTAGATACCACTCCAGCACCCTCTCAGTGAAGACTGATGCAAATAAATAATTTAGATTCTTGGCAATGTCCTTCTTGTCTTTAATTGTTTCTTCTACTTGTTTGGGGTGGCCTGCCCATTATCTCCACTTTCTGCTTTTAGTGTACTGAACAAATGTTCATGTTCAGTTTTAACTTCCTACTGTTTGCTCTTCAGATTCCCTCTTAGCTTCCTCAAACTCCATCTTAACTATTATATACCTTCCTTTTAGCTTTACACAGTTTTATTTCATTCTCTGAAGGTTTCCTATTTGGCCTGAATAGCTTCTAAAATTTTCCATTTAGTCATATCAACATTTCTTGTCTTTGTCTTCCATTCATCCAAGGGGTACCATACTCCATGGCTGTCTATCAGCCCTTTCTATTTTATTCTGAGGATTTCAGGTTTTCTAGTCCTTTTTTTTTAGAGCCATTGATCCTTTAAAAAGAAAAAGATGGTTTTGTTTTTAAATTTACCTGGAATGTCACCCTACTAGGTTTTGAGGGTATTTTCCTCTTTCACCTTCCTAAATGCTCACCTTTTCCTAACTAGGAGATCAGAAATAAAGTATTACAGAAATTGGGCTCTTATATTGACATATTTTGTTCTGTGTCTCCCTTTTCCCTCTCCACTAGAAAACATTGACATTTAGGAGTCATTGCAAACTTTTCAAGCCCCAAAGCCAGAACTGTGTATTTTCCAGCACTTTTTGACCTCCCACCACTTTCAGACATAATTATTATTCCAAATAATAACCTGCTGCCTGGCACCTAGTCCTCCTACTTTTGTTTTCATGCTTCTTCCTGTGATGTAGCAGGTTCTGCAAGTCCAAGTTTTTGGTGAAACACTTATTTGATACCTTATCATACCTTTCTGATATGTTTCCATGCTTTTTGTCTGTTGTCACAGTAGATATACCTACATATAGAGATACACACACACACACACACACACACACACATATATATACACACCTTCAAAAGTTTGGCTGAAATTTCCATCCTATCACTTTCTGTCTAAGGATCATTTGCCTGCATAGAAAATGGCTCTGTTTATCTGGGATAGTTCTTAGTATCTATCAGGTTTTTTCCCCAAGTCCTAGTTGTAGTAATTCCTTCCAGCCTTGCTAGTTTCCTGTGTAAACAACCTGGTCCCACTCCATAATTTGCTATTTTTTTTTTTTCTATTTGTAATCATTATCTTGGATGCCATGGCATAAAGGAATTAGCAGCTCTACCTGCAGTTCCATTGCCTGGGTTAGACTGAATATGACATATGCTCCCATTACTCCTAAAGTACTGATTTTTTACCTGGTTGGCTTCATGTGGTTTGTTGGTAAATCATAAGCTGTATTTTCCTTTTACTGCAACAAGCAGAGGCACTTTGTAGTGTTATTTGCAGTAGCTGTTGCAGCAGAGCAAGCCCTGTGTTAGAGGGAAAAGCACAAAAACCTCGTCAGAACCGTAGCTGCTGTTTCTCTCCACAGGGGAAAAAAAGGCCCTAGCACAGCTGAACAGTTTTATAAATGCCCTGCACAAAGCACATTGCACATCATTTTCTGGTAGGTATAATCATACATCGTCCAATTAAAAATGAAAAATACATTTTTAATGTTCTCATTTTTATGTGCAGTTCTACCCAGAAGATAATGCATTTCCTTCTCTGTCTTGCCAGTTTCCCCCATTACTCCAGCCTGCCTAATAGCCCCATCTGTTTTTGACTGAGAAAGATTAATGGCCAGAAGCACTGGGAGTCCTGGCAAATCAGCAGAGATATTACTCTTAGGCATTGCTCAGGACATTCCTTCCTGCTCTGCCAGATACTGTATGGGTGTTCCTCAGGTTTCAGGGCAGCAGCAGCAGAACACAGCAAGCTCAGCAAGTGGGGTGAGTGTCATTATTTATGAACTTCAGCCAGGTCTAACACTTTCAGTGGTGGGAGTGCTAGAAAGAGAATGTATCACTGTTAGCTCAAAACATATTTCAATATTAGGGGGGGGGGAAAGCAGCTAAGTTTCTGCAACTCCACTAGGTGAAACTGGAACAAATAAGTCACTAGTAGAAAATGCCAGCCAATAATCAGGTATTTCCAGTGCATTATTGAAAATGCAGAGGCTTTGATAGCTCAATGAAGTAATTTTTACAGTAGTAATTAATAATGTATATTTAGATGGTGTGTTTACATCCAAACACTTAGGTGTATTGAGAATTATTTGAAGATTGTATATTGTTTCACAATATAAAATCGCTCAGAAAAGCTGCTGGCTGTGCACAGCAAATTATGGCTCAGGAAATGCTTACAAACCTGGATTTAGAAAAATCTTGCTTTTGTAAGTTTGATTTTGTGAGTAGTACACATTTCCAAAACAGAACATAAAGTCCATGAGAATTTCAAAAGGAGCTGTGTATGCATCAGTTGACTGGAACTTTTTCCTCTTGCCCTTACTTGGGATTTGGAGTTTGTTTACAGAGTAGAATCATGATGTTGAGTTGAAAAAAAAAATAATCTGGGTATTAGCCAGCCAAATATTTATTTATGTGTTCAGTCGTATGAACATATTTGTTCAGACATGTTAGTGTATACTCCAGTGGAAGTGTTAGGTCACTGAAAGTGTCAGGATGCAAGCAATCTGAAGCCCAGGCTTAGAGTTTAGTATCTGTTCTGTCATTCTCCTCATATGGTAAGAGCAGCTTCCGCGCTCCCAGCAAATTACTATTTCTGTAGGGTTAAAATGTCTTAAATCTCTGCAGCATGAATTTGTGGCGGTCACTGCACAGGTAGGAAAAGCTGCATTTGAGAGCTCCATGGTCAATTGCCCCAAGACACAAAATTTCATTCTAAAAGAAATTATTCTGACCTGAGGGTAATCTCTGACCAGGGATTTAGACACCCTACATGTTCAAGAAGAGGTCCCCAAACACATTAGGTCAGGTAATTCAAGCCAAGCTTAGCCTATTTCTGAGTATTATGGCAACATAACTGTGAGTCAATGGATGTGTGAATTTTCAGCATTAACCATTACATTACAAGGCTTGTGATAAGGCTGTAAATTCAATCACATGGAAGTTAGAGGATCTGAAATTTCAGGTTGGTGGTGGAGTTGGTGAATTGCTCATAAAACTTCTTTCTGTCCCCTCACACATGCATAGTAGGACGTAGTCTGTACACAATTCTTTGTTCAGGTTTTTTTTGAGGGAGTTCTCTTTCTTTCTCTGCACAGAGTGCATAATATTTGGGTGAATGAAGCACATGGGTGTATGATACTTCTTTTTACTTCTTCTTTCATTGAGGTTTTCATAATATGGTAGCAGTCTTAATTTTGAGCAAAGACATATTTTTTTTTCCCAAAGGATAGGTATAAACTGTGATTTAGGAAAATCAGTTATCCCCCCCTGCTCTCAGACTTTTAGAGCAGAACACCTGCAGTTCTGTTCTACAAGCTTTTCTCATATGGAGGGGTTCCTATGAAGCTGATGGAAATCACTCACTCAGAGGCCTTGTAGCACTCACCCCCAGCCTACAAATGCTAACAGCTGAACTTGCAAGAGTGATGAATCCCAGCTCTGTCCAAGCATGTTGGCTCCATCACTGGGACCACTCTAAGGAGTATCAGCAGTCTGTCAGGTAAGGAAAGAAAAATGGAGTAAATAATTGCAGGTGGGGCTATGATGGGTTTGTTTTAAGTAGCCAGACTTCCAGAGGAATGGGGAAGACTTAGGCATTTTGAAGTCCCTCAGAAGATCTGTCCACAGGATGTGTGGGCTGGAGTAACCCCATTCTGCATTGGTGTCGTTTCTTAACGAACACTGGCCAATGTGGCCCACCTGCAGTAAATTCTGTGGATTGTAAAATTCTTGAAAGCACTGAGATTAAACCATTCTCAGCAGCTCAAAGATAGTTAATTTGTTTCAATTCTTTGGATTCCCACACTGATCCTTTGGTGCCCTTAAGAAAAATGAAAAAAAAAAAAAAGAAAAAATATAATAGCAGCTTGATAACAGTAGGAGTCTTGACTATCCAGCCTTTCTTAAATTGTCAGCACTGAGGTCAATGGCTGGGGCAAAGCTAAAGTTAGTGAGGTTCATAGAATTTCTTCTTTTGATCTGCCTGTGGAACTCTTGTTCCAGCAGTGCTCTCCAGTGATGCTGTAAGGGAAGGAAGAGCTGTCCAATGCGGATTGATCCGTGAACTCTTCATCCAGTCACACCTAACCACCAGCAGCAGGAAAGAAGGGGCACCACCGCCGGTGATGGGTTTTAGATGGCAATAGTGGTTCAGTATGGAATCTCTTACTCTGATGATAGCCTTCGCTGAGCTTTTCTGCATTTTAGATGTATACTTGCTGTGAGTGACAGAGGCCCCTTGGGGTGAAGAAAAGATGGGACGCATCAGTTTGCTGGTCCAGTATGAGAAATGTGTGTATTTTCCCTTGACACCTTGTTCAGTGTTTACTAATTATATTAGCACCAATTAATCCAGCTGACCTGAGACTCAGTGTTCAGAGTAGGCAGTAAGCTTCTGCTGTGTTGATAAGAGAATAGACAGATAAGAAAAATTATGTTTTCTGTCCATAACATCAATTAATATTTCCATATGGGTTCAAATGGCTCACAGAGAGTTTACATCTTGTATTTTTCACTGTTAAGGCTTCTTCAAAGAACAGCAAAGGCAGTTAAAAAAAAAAGTTATTGAGTGATGTAAGGACCCACAAGGATTAACATTCACAGAGAGTCATCAATATAAAATATCCACCAAGTTAACCTTCCAGCTTCTGTCATAAATGCAGAGACTACAGGCACTATCATCATCTTTCTGTTTACACTTCATAGAGCAAAAAAAGGTATGTACTAAAAACCAACTCTGAATCAGATCACCCAAGACACAAATATTTTCTAAATTTCATTGCTTTCATTTCCATTTTCATAAGTGAAATTAAAAGTTTGCAAAATATTTTTTATTCATGTTGTTCAATTTAGATATTTATATTCACAGTTGAACATGAGCCAGCAGTGCCCCAGCAGCCAGGAGGGCCAACCCTGTCCTGGGGGGCATCAGGCACAGCATCACCAGCCAGGCAAGGGAGGGGATTGTCCTGCTCTGCTCTGCACCAGGGCAGCCTCACCTCAAGTACTGGGGGCAGTTTTGGGTGCCACAATATAATAAAGATCTAAAGCTCTCAGAGACCATCCAGAAAGATGCTGAAGAGTTTAGAGGGGAAGCCACAGGAGGTGTGTCTGAGATCATTTGGCTTTTTCAGCCTGGAGAAGAAGGAACTTGAGGGGAGACCTCACTGCAATTCAAACTTCCTCATGAGGATAAGAGGAGGAGCACTGATCTCTTCTCTCTGTGGTGACCAGTGACAGAACCTGAGGGAATGGCCTGAAGTTGTGTCAAGGGAGGTTTAGGTTGGATATCAGGAAAAGTTCTTTACCTAGAGGGTGGATAGGACTGGAACAGGCTCTCCAGGGAAGTAGTCACAGCACCAAGCCTGACAAAGATCAAAAAGCATTTGGACAAGATTCTCAGGCACATGGCATGACTTCTGGGGATGGTGCTGTCCAGGGCCAGGAGTTGGACTTGGTGATCCTTGTGGGTCTTTTCCAACTCAGGACATTCTGTGATTCTATTCTATTTATTTTAATATGTTGCAGCTTGCTTCTGCATCTGTCAAACTTGAAAACAATACAGAATTGTCTGTGGAGAACCGAGGGCTTGTTGAGTTGTCCTGCATGTTAGTGCAGGGAAAGTCTTTCCTGTAGCCTGGGGGATTTTTTTATTAGTTTGTGCTATCATAGGTTTTATTTCTACCTTAGCAATGTCTCTTCCAGTAAGGTTGAAAGTCTACGGGCTAATACCAGACCACTGCATGAGTTCATTACTGGAGCAGTGTTTCTCACTTGGCACCTGAGCGTCCACACAAATTTATTCTGCAGGGGTTTTGGTTTTTTTTTTTTTTTTCAGTTTTAATCTTCAAGCTACACCTGATAAAAAAATCATCATTTTGAAGCTGTAAAAACAGGTTCACTATGTTTTGGTTTATTTTAACATACTCATTTTGTTCAAAGTTCTCTGTCTACTACATCCATAGACCATCCAGGAAAATACTGTTTTGAGAGGAAGAGTAATTGTAAATAGTCCTGTGGGGCTTGAATCAGCAGCTCTATGAGGGTTAGTAATCTACTCAAGCCAGGAATTTTATCACAGGTTTACAATATTTATGAATTTCCCCCTATTTCTGTAGGGTTCAATTTCAGGATCCTTCTTCAGCCAGCCCATTCTTGCGATTTCCACTTTTTCTCCATGTTCCCATCTGCTGCAGTCCTAAATCCATGTTTATATCCACCTTAGGTTGGTGTTGACAGGCATTTTAAAGACAATATAGACAACTTCCACAGTGCTGAGATCTGATTATAACTGTTACATAGAGAAAAGACACCTATCAATTGCTGGCTCCCTTAAACTATCAAGAACATGTAAAATTAAAAAAAAAAAAAAAAAAAGAAAGGAGAGGGGAGAGGAGAATACTTAGGCCTCTAATGCCATTAATGCAAAAACAAAACTTAATCCATTTCTCCTCCCTAGGGTATTAAAACCTGAGGAAAGGTAGCACCAAAGTGATCTGAATACCGAATGAATCTCACAATGCCAGAATCCTTAGTTCTTAGGTGCCCAGCTCGAACCATTCAGGCTCTGCTTCAGCCCATGCAACTTGGCAGCTGTTTTGAGACCCATGGTGTGGGAATTGGTCATAGAGTCATGGAGTCATTTAGGTTCAAAGACACATCTATAATCAAGTCCAACCATAAACCTAATGCTGCCAAGTCTACCACTAAGCCATGTCCCTAACTGCCACATCTACTCCTCTTTTAAATACCTCCAGGAATGGTGACACTTCCTGGGCAGCCTTTTCTGGTGACTGAGATCCCTTTCAGTCCCCTTTGTTTCCTTTGAGAGTCAATGGAGTGAGCAGGACTTCAGAAGAGGGCATTTCAGTTCACTTCAGCACCACATCACCCCTTGCTCTGTGAGTAGCAGGAAAGGTTACAGTGCTGGTGAGCATCAGTTTTAGAGCTGCCACCTACTCATTTAAGATTGCAGGTGTCAAAATCCCCTGGAAACTAAGCAGTAAGTGCTACAAGGCCTTATACTCAATATTGAGTATAATACTGACAAACTCGAGAACAACAATCCATGTGACAGAAAAGGTGTGGGTGGATCAGCCACGGGAGGGGGTGATTTGTGGACTCCAGAGACTGTGCTGCATGTGGTGACAGATAGCTTGTGCTAACAGCCAGGAAAGCACTCATTTTCAGCCCAATACCGTGAGCTTCATAATGGTGGGTAAAATATTACCCCTGGAATTGGTGGTCAGGTTGTGCCAGGTTTGTAGCAGCGTGTCAGCCAGCACATTTCCAACAGTGCAGGTAAGAAACTGTGAGAAAGGGGTAAAATCCCCCAACAATGGCTTTTCACATATGTTTCTTCTTAAGACTCATTCTTTTTCTCTCATGGCCAAAGTGATACTACATTTTCCAGGGGAAAGCTGGAGTGCCATGACCTTTAGGGTGAGCTATGCATGAAACAAGGCTTGTGGCACTGAAGATTCTGACCCTTCAATTCAGCTCCTTGAATTTCCCAGTATAGTACCTGACTGGCTGTCCTTCTGCTTCAACTCTTCTGTTTCTCTCCCCAGCTTGGGGAAAGATTTTTAAGTAATGTTTCAGGAAAGAGAAAAGAAAAATGTGTCTTCTTTCCTTATGCTGCCCCATCTCCCAAGCACCTCCCCCTCCAGACTGAGGCAATTTGCATTTAACACAAACCACTTAATTTACACATATACTTCAGTCCGTGTGTAAGTTTTCTAGGTGACAATTTTATTGGGGCAAATGCTGTTTAGATTGTGTGTGCAAAGTAAATGGATTGTAAATATATATAAAAAAAAAGGTTAATTTTCAATTGTGCAATAAAATTGTGAAATAATCCTCTCAATTCCTTTCCAACGTCTGACTTGACATGTGCTGATTTTGAGAGCATACCATTGTTTCTTCAGATGGGAACAGAAAAAAAAAGAGGTCATGAGCTGTTTTGCTTTCAACTTTAAGCTATTTATTACTTTTTAATGTTTGCGTTCTCATTCCCTTTAAGTTGGTTTATTCCTCCAGCCCTGGTTCAATCAGACACATTGATACGAGGCTGTTCCCACTGAAGACAGGTGAGTCATCCTCTGCTCAGAGTTGATCATGTTTATCTGCTTTACTTGACCTTGACCTTCTTCCTGCTGTTGTCTCCCTGTAACCAAAGCCAAAACTTTGGCAGATGGGGGCAGTTTATTCAGTTCCTGTGTAAGTATGACAACAAGCAGATGGATACTCTGCGATGGATGACAGCTCACCACCAGCATGGCAGCAAATCTAAAAGGTTAGTATTGTAAAGGCTTTATGTGCTGTGTGGCAGCATGGATTTTACATTATATAGGAGTCCTTCTCTTGATAATGGAAAAAAAAACTAACCAAAAAACAGAAGCCTTCACTTTTCTGTTATTTAACCATGATGATGGGTTTTTCAGGTGCTCAGAGCTGCAACTGCCCTTCCCCTAATGTAACTTACAGCTGGTGTATCCTTAAGCACTAATAAGCAGAACCATGGGGCTCTTTCCCTTCCTGCTTCCTTTCTACTTGGTGGCCTACAGCGTCTCTGCAGACATTCATTATCAAGAAAGGAGATTGGGGCAAGAATGGGAAGAAAGGTCAGCTGCATAATTCTCTGTGGTTTGTTTTGGTCTTCTTTTAAACCAGAATTCAAAGTAGATTCAACTATAAAAAGTGTGTTTGCTGAGGATTACAACACAGAATTTACATTCATAGGGACAACATAAAAAATTGGATGTCCCTGGATGTAGGATATGGAGCCTCTCTCAAAGATTGGCTAGAATATGAAGGAAAATCACTGTAAGTGGGACAGCTAGCTGAATTTTTTGGGTGTTTTTGGACAACTGCAGAATGCAATAGGGTTTTTTTTTTTGTAGTACATGGATGGCTGCGAGTCCAACAGGAGTTAGAAAAAGAGGGCTTTGGATTCATTATCAGAAACATAAATACTTGTAAAAAAACATATATATATATAATTGGGTGGGAAAAGAATTGACAGAGAAGGAAGATGAAGGACTGGAAATGTACAAATGGAAGTTTTATAAGCTCAACTCCACAATCATTGCAGAGAAAAAGAAAACCTGCAGGTGTAACTCCCTTAAATTCCCTGACTTTGCAGCAAGGCAAAGCTGGCTTGCAGTGGGAAATGAATGATTGAGCAGGTGCAGGAAGTGAGTGGCATTAACTGTGTAAATAGCAGGCGCTTTTCAATAATCAGGTTCCCAGAAGGGATCCTCTGCCTATGCCATTTCCATATTACCCACAACCCTTCCAATCCATCCACCTCTGACAAACCAGAAATAAAGAACAGTGCTTCCTTTAGGATTTATGTTGGTTATTAATGCTCCGGGACAGGTGCAGTAGGGCAGATTACAGTGTGTTCAGCCTGGGCTCAAAAGTTAAGTTTCATCAGAAGGGGGAAGTTGAGTTCCCAAGATTCAAGTAGTGATGAGGCATTCTGTGCCAACTCTCCTCCAGGCTCTCTCTCTTTGTCGGTATGATTTCTTGTGGTCTTTGTGTAACTACATTCATCTTCAAGCTGTTTTAAAAGAGGAGTTAGCTGGTGACTGGGAGGGACAGACAGATGGGGGATGCGTGTGTGCTTGCTGCTTCGGGGTATGTTACGCTGCTCAAGAGCCAGGTGTGAGGCTGGAGATGTTGATGAGAATTCTGTCACACACTTAGCCATTCAAGTGGCGTGAAAGAGGGCTATATATCTCCCTAATTTGCCACTTGAGTTTCCATCTCAGGTTTCCACAGACCAAATCTGATTACAGTTCCTTCATTTGTCTGCCACACAGCAGCACAGTCCGTCATTTCCCTCCTTTCTCCCCCTGCCCAAATAAAGAATAACGTTGCCTAAAGAATAACGTGCATGATGGTAGTATGAGTCACATGCTCTACGTTGACCTCTATGGTAAGGTACCCAGAGCCTGTGTGGAAAACGAAAATCAAAACCTCATTCACATGCCAAAGTGTGGATTTCATAACCCAGATGCTGGGATGTCCTAAAAACGTGAGCCTCAGTAATTTTGCAGCATAAATAAAAGCATTGCTTCTTCACAGCAAAGCTGTAAAGGGGGTGTCAGTTGTACAAACCCAACTACTGCCTGTGGTGAAACCACAGGTATTACCTGGTCACTAATAGTCTTTGTATACCAGGAGAAAAATAACATTTTGCTGACATTCACCCCCCAGTCTGGCTCCAGAGCTGGCAATTTCAGGTGGTAAATGGCAACAACCTCTCAGAGTTCTTGTTACAAGCTTTTGCTGATACAGCTTCTTCAGTTATGCTAGTTTCTGATTTTGAAGGTTAATTTTGCAATTATAACTGCTGTACACATTTTGCTAAACAAAAGCCACTGTTTTGAAGTGGCCACCAGAGAGAAGATTGAACAACTCTAATGGGTTCGATTCATCCTCTGCTTCAGGGCATAACAACATTTCTTAGAAGCAATTGTTCCTCTTTCCTGAACTGCATAGGCAACTGTGAGAATCCATATACAGCTGCCTTTTCTTTATCATGCCCTTGGATTTGTCTTGCACTGGAGAACTCCCATGTATTTCTTGCTGAGAAGAGCTCTTTTGTGTTGTTTTCAGGGAGCAGCCCACCTGTTATGACCCTGTTAGTCTCATCACTGCTCCTAGAGAGACTCAAATCCTTGTCCTTTCTTCACCTGGTTACTCTTTCTCGTTTTGGGGGGAGCACATGTGCATACCCACACATCTGCTCATTTCCTTCTCAGCTTGGGCAGTGTTTGCAAGAAGTGGGAAACCTTTACTTAGGTTTGTGGTGAAGAAATTGGGAGATCTGTACTACTGCTTATATCTTACTGATGTGCTGGTTTGCAGTAATCTGGGGGAAGTTTGTCAAGTCGGGTTCATTCATTAGGATTGCCTGGACAAGCCATAAGGGAATCTTAAAGGAACAAAGCAACATCAAGACACTCACAGGCAGACCACTGATTCAGACTGCATAGGTGTCCTTTGAGGACTGTCAGTCCTCAAAGGATCAGCTAAAGGGAACATAGATGAGATGCTCCCCAACACAAATCAGTCAGCTCAGTTCCAAAATAAGTCATAATAGTGTATAAGCATCACACTCAGAGGGCTGCCACAGTGCTCCATCACACAGCAGAGACAGCTTTCAAGGACCAGAAATGTCACTTTGTACTGACAGCAATTATTTATTCATCTATTATTTTTTTTTTTTTTTGAACCTAACACTGCCTATTTGCAAGCCTTAAGTAACATTCTTCCTTGGAGCTCGTTTCTTCTTTTAGTGATGCTGTCTTCAGCCTTTCTTCACTTCTCTTTGTGTTTTCCCATTATGCAGTGGCTACTCAGGTGGTGAGGCTGTGTGCTCTCATATGGGTAAACTGCAAGCCTACAAACCACAGGACATTTCAAGCTGGGGACAACTGCCATGGCAGATTCCTCCTTGCTCTGTGTGCTGCTGCACTCACAGAGGTGGTTTTTGCACAATGTCCCTCTGAGGTGCTGTTGGCTGGCAGAGAGTGTGGGAAACCTTGGGTTATTTCAGTGAGGCTCCATGGTTTCCCTGGGATTAGTACTCCAGGAAGGGAGAGAGCAGCAGCACAAACCTGTGTCACTGTGTTCCCATACAGTGAACCCATTAACACAGCAGCATGATGCTTTTTTCTCCAGCGCAGAGGGGTTTGGTACCATACATTGAAGCAGTTCATGGATCAGAACTTCTCTGTCTGGGAATTGCCTTGCTGTAGGAACATCTGCCTATGTGTGGTCTGGCTTAATTTCATTGTATTCCCCTTGCAGTGAGGAAGTTTTTTAGACACAGTCCACCTGTTTTGTTCATTGCAGCTGAGCATGAGGCATAGGACTTTAACTTCAAACATCCTTTAAAATAACAAGATGCTTAATTTTCAGCTGGAGCCTTTAAAAGTCCTTCTGCTACAGCTACTCCCTTCAGCTACACCACAACACAGCAGAGACCCAGCAGTTTGTCTGCCCTTTCCCAGCACACTGAGGAGCTGTCACAGCTCTGACCCTGAGCTGGATGAGTGCTTTCTTCACATCTCTGGCTGTCAGGAAAGGCAGGAACTGGGAGCTGGAGGCCCTTTCAGCTCAGTGTCTCGAGTTTTGTGGTTATTTATCACACCTGAATCTTTGTGAAATGTCCGTTTCATGAGGAAACAGATTTAAATTGGATGGTTCATTGGTTTGATTAAGAAAAGTGATTAGTATGGCAGGGAAACCATGTTAGTCAAAGATTTTTATCCCAGCTGTTGTGTGGGAAAAAAATTGAATGGAATTCTACTGCAGATTCCAGCAGTCAATGCAGTTTGCTTTACAAGCTGTTGCAAAGCTGAAGGCACAGGAACTGGAGCATTTGGTTATTGACAGGGAAAATATTTCAGCCTGTCACATCTCTGCTTGACTTTGACTAGAAGAGAGAGGTGCAGGGCTGTGTATGTTCATGTGTTGTGACAAGATGAAACATGCATGACTGGGTCTCCTTTTGGGGAAGAGATGCCATACCAAATTTTCCATAAAGCAGTGGTCTGTTGACTGCCAAGATGGAGGTATTGTGGAGGGGGATTTTGTAGGTACTTTCATTCCTGTGCCTATCCCAACTGCAGAGTTCAAGAGATGGGATCGAGACAAGAAGCAAGTGCTGAAACCTTGTGCTAAAGGCTGTCATATTTTGTGTCCTCTGAACGTTCATCCTTTGTATAGAGTCCTTGATGTAGGAAAGAGGGCTTAGCCCATTTTAGGGCTGAGTTATCTGAAGCAAGTTGAGGTTGTGGTTGCAAACTGTGAGGCTGGTGAGTCACTGGAACAGGCTGCACAGAGAAGCTGTGGATGCTCCATCACTAGAAGTGTTCAGGGCCAGTATGGATGGGGCTTTGAGCAACCTGATCTAGTGGAAGGTGTCCCAAACCATGGCAGGAGGTTTGAACTAGATCTAAACGCCTTTTAAGCTCCTTTCCAACCCGAACAATTATTTGATTCATTTAAACTCACCCAACCCATAGAAAAATTCCTGCAGCTCTCACCCATCACCGCCCTACTCTGCCCAAGCACCTGCCTGAATCACTTCTCTGTTGGCACCTCAGTTCCAACTCCTGGGAGTCCAGCAAGCCCAGGCACTCCCCTGCTCTTCCAAGTGCTCTCCCTGCATACCAGTTCTCCTGCCCTTGTCTCTCTTAGCTGTGCTCTATTCCTATGACTACATAAAGCAGTCCACATTGCCGTGTCCTGAAGCTTCTGGTCATACACAGACAATATTTTATTATGGAATGCCTGAAAACTCTTGCAATGATACCAAACTTGACTGCTTTACTTTGGGGGACAACTGACAGGAGAGGCAATAGCCTGAAAGAATAACCACGACTGTAACTCCTAGGTGAGTGGGCTCACACCCATCTCTTCTGTGCTGTGTTAGCTGGGACTGCAGTTCTGCTTGGCACCTTTCTGGAAGTCATTAAGGATGTCAAGCTGCACAGCCCAGTGTCAGGGGCTCAACCAAGCATACTTTAAAGTACAGAGAAATCATGCAGCACAAAACTGCTTATCATTTACCTGCCTCACCTCTGAAAGGCAGCGGATAACAGCTCAGACCATTGTGCATAGCAAGTCATTCAGGAAAGCCAAATGCACAGCAGTGAGGCTGATGAAAAATAAAAAGGTTTTGTATTGAATGGGCCAGACGTGCACTTTCAGGTCCCTGCTTCCCCACGCCATGGCACACAGAGCTGCTCAGGGCTGCATCAGAGCAAGCACAATCACTGCTGGAGTGCCATAGGTCCGCAAAGGGGAAATATCCTATTTAATTCACACTTTTCAGAAAGTGTTGGGACACTGGCTGGCAGACAGAGCCACCCTGTTTGCTTTTGGAGTGTACGTGGGCTGGCATTGCCCTCTGCTGGCTGCTGCCCCGAGTGGGTGATGGTGGGCATGCGGGGAGACTTTGCCCTTCAGTCTCTGCTTCCCTCTTTATGATACATAACCTAACAGCTGTTGTGCTTTCCTGCTCCTCTGGGGGCAGGGTGCATCTTCACCCCTTTGTATACAGCACCTTTTCCCACTTTTCTCCGGTGGGGGTAGCTGTGGCCTTCTCTTCCTCTTCTCTCTCTCTCAATACAAAAGTTATTGTCCCTCTGTGTAAAGATCATCATTGGTACTTTGATAGAAACTGTGTGGAAATGCTAGCAAGTGTTTTTAATAAGTTATCTAGCAAATTTTAAGCATTGAAGTGTAAAATGCTGGATGAACAGGGCAGGAGCCCTTTGGAGGGAAAGAATCAGGAAGCTGAAAGCTTTTCCTGTTTTACTTACTTACAGTGCACTGATTAATTAATTTTTTCTGCTCTTGCCTAAGTTCCTGGGACACTGTTCCCTGATGGGCACAGGCCCATTGCCCTTAGAGGCATCATGTTAAATAAGAACAAATCTCACATCCACAGCAACCCTTAGAAGAGTATTTCGTGCTTTTTTTCATATTAAATTTCAGGCATTACATTTTGCTGTTTCTGCACTGCTTTTCAGCTTAGCTTCCCTTCCATGTTTCCCTGTGTGACAGGGATGCCTGGAGATGGGAGAGTCCTCTCATACTGAGCAATAATGAGAAGTGTTATTTTGCATTTGCAAAGATGTTTGGCAACAGCAACAAAAATATAGATGGGAAATCATGTAGAACTTGAGAAGCTGCTGCCTTGAAACTTTACTCTGAAGGGTCATCAGTAGAGTGATGCTAATCTAGTCTGAAAACAGCTGTTCCTTGGGGAACAGAAAATAATGCTGTTGGGGAAATCATGGGTATGATGAGGTTTTTTTGAAACTTATTTGAAACTTCTGAATTTTTTTTTCCTGTTTTACATTTGGGGTTGGTTTTGTTTTCAGCAGAGAACACAGTTTCACCTGGAATCACACTTCAGTGCACACATCTGATATGTATTGCTGTGTGCACTCAGAGTGAGAGGCAGAAGGAGGGAAAACAAGTTATGGTTAATTATAGCTACTGTTCTGCCACTAGAGACTCCTGGAAAGTATCAGTCACCTTCCGGAGTACCTCATAGCAGTTACAACTGGTTTAACAACTCAAACAAGGTGAAAGTCTGTATCAGGTAGCGAAATCTCTGAGGACTCACTGGAAACACTTGGAAGAGGGTCAGTAATATGTCAGACTGACATTATTGTTGGAGATAAGGTTAACCAAGAGACATCCTTAGTAAAGGATCCAAGGACTGAACATCTGTTCCTCTGGGAGTGTGGGTCTGCTTTATCTCAAGTAACTGGTAGCTTGGGAAGCCCAGCCTGGAGCACGGGGGTGGCGAAATGAACTTCTGAGCTTTTGTGCTTGTGCATGACAGTTCACAGGGCACAATGCTTCCTTCACTTCCCACTTACTCAGGCCAGAGAACAGAAGTTCTGATGTTAAGGCCTTTGGGGGTTGTACCCACCATGGGATGGCAGTCCCATATCTGTCACCTTTGGAAAGTTCTGTGCCAGGATAAGGAGGATGTTTCTGGGATGAGTTAATCAGGGGAGTTTGTGCTGCTGCTTCTTGTGGTGGAGCAAAGGGAGAAGACTAAGTTTTGTCAGCCAAGTCCTTTGAGAGCCTGGAGCCTTTTTTTGTGGGAATAAGGAAGTACTTAGGAATGGGGTTCGGGATGTGCTGACCAGGGAAGAATTTGCAGAGCCTTGTCTCAGTTTCTTCTCTAAGAAAAAGAAAAGGCAATCAGGTTCAGTCCCTCTGCCTGTCAGTCTGTCTTACATACATGGTGGCACAGGGACAGCACACCTCTCCAGATCAGGGTGTCCCAAACTGTTTAAATCACTTACATCTTGGTTGGTTGGATTATCTGCAGACAAAATAAAGCCACAGGTACTTTAAGCAGTGATTGCCACGTGTTTTACACAGGTTATTGTGGAAATGCTCTGGGGGAAACTGAGCCAATCGGGATTTTCAACCAGCCAAATGAGCTAATTCCTATTCCACAGCCAGACCAAATAAAACTGTATATAGCACAGCTGGGTTAGCTTGTACAATCGACAGAAACTTTACTCATGATTGAAAGACAAGAGTTCTGCAGTGGGCTTGGCTGAAGGGTGTATAAGACTGGGAATGTAAATATGCTTTGTGCTGCTCTCTAGTGACTTGCATGCCTGGAGTAAGTAAGCTGAGGTAAGACAGGCTGTGAATCTAAATTGCAGTTGTTGTTCCTGGATAATTCTGCAGGTGGTCCAGTGCAGTCAATGTTTTATCTCAGACCCAGCTGCCTACACAAAAGTCAGTAGTCTTCTCAAAACAGGAATGTTTAGTTCAGTTTAGTTCTGATTTTTCAAATTGAGGTTTCCACTTCATTTATCGCAGTGGGCTCTCTATCTCTTTGTCCTAGGCGTGCACATCATTTCAGGAGGACAAAGAAAAAGTTGTCTTAGGAAGGCATGTCCTTTTGCTCCAAATGCTATAGTGAAATGTCACCTCTGGAAACATTGTAATTCAAGTTAGTGGCCTATATGGGAATGGTTGTGAGAATTTGATTTGCTTAAATCTGTCTTTGTGCCCATAATCTCAGATCCTAGCATTGCCCTTTCAAAATGCCAAATGCGACAGCTTGGATCATTAGCACACTTTGAATCCTCTTACTTGGGTCGTGCAAATGTGACTCTTGTCCTTTAGACAGACACTTTCATGCTGTAGGGAGAGCAGGGCAGGGAAGAGGGGATAATATTTAAAATACCATAGGACAATTCAGATCTCATGTACAGTGTTGTAACTCCAATGAAACCTAATAGACCTATCCCAAGCTTAAATGACATGAAAAATTTGCTCGGGTGTGAGAGGTTTATCACTAACCCATTTCTCTCTTTGAAATTTCATTTCCTCTGCAATATTTCTTATCAAGTTTGCTCACTACATGCCTGATTTTGAGTTGTATTTTTTCTCTAGGAGGCTAATTTTCCTCTGGGCAATTCCATACAGAAATGTTATTTAGGAGGAAGAGGAGGCAGAGCTCTGGGCAGCCTCCTTGTATTTTGCGCAGACTGCCACAGAGTCATTTAGGCTCCACAACTGCCAGGGCTGCAGGTAGATGCTTCATTGAGCTCTGTGGTAATCACAAACCCTCTTGGTCACTGCTATCTGTTGTTTGTTCCTCTCTTAGTCTGGATTTTCTTTCAGTTTCATGAAGCAGTTTGTAATCAAAGTTATGCTAATCTGTTGCCTCAGTTCTTGCCAGTAAATGGGTTTTAACTGAAAGTATTGGGCTGTGGAAGTGGAAGAGCATTCATGGGGCCCTTGCAGAGATGACAGTAAGATAACACAGTAATGATTAAAGGGATGTGAGGAAAAGAGAGGAGAAAATTTTTTTGAAGAAAAACTGGAAGTGTGTGAGGGAAAATCAGAGAGAAAAAGAAGGAAGGACAACCAGAAGGGATAAAAGGAGTAGAAGCAGAAATACAGAAACCAAGACGCAGCAGTATGGGATGCCACAAACAAGGCAAAAGAAGTGATCCAATAGAAGGAAAAGCAACATCAGGATGAGGTAGTAAAAAACAAATTCTAACAAAGTTGAATGCCAAAGTGCTACCAGTCATTGTACATAACACAGAATGAATGTTGCTTTCCATGGGGGCAACATACACTCTCCAGGGTGGATACTTCTAACATCATTTTTTGTCACACACCCTTAAATACTTCATTCTTTATCTGTAGAAAACTTTGGGGGTTGTGGCTATTTATGCTTTTGGCCAGCTCTGCTCACATCCCCACGAGTGAGTCTGTCCCCTTGGTATGTATGTGATGGCTTGTAGGTGTGTGTTGATAGAGAGAGGGCTTTTGCTCTGCTGCTGCCACGTACTGGCCTGAAATGACTTGTGTTTGCAAAGTACCTTGTAATGCACTGCTCGAGCCCAGAGAGTTGTGGTGAAGAGACTTAAACCCAGATGGCAGCCAGTGATGAGGAGTGTTCCCCAGGGCTGCTTTGGGGCCAGTCCAGTTTAATACCTTCACTGATGATCCAGACAGGGGATCTCAAGCATACCCTCAGTCAGTTTGAAGAGGACATTAGGTTGGATGAGATTGTTGACCTGCTGGAGGGATCTGGACAGATTGGATTGATGGGACAAGGCCACTTGTATGAAGTTCATCAAGGTGAAGTGCCAGATCCTGCACTTAGGTCACAACAACCCCATGCAGTGCTACAAGCTGGGGAAGAGTAGCTGGAAAGCTGCCCAGCAGGGAAGGACCTGGGGGTGCTGGTTGTCAGCAGCAGAACATGAGCCAGGTGTGCCCAGGTGGCCAAGAAGGCCAAAGACATGCTGGCCTGTATCAGCAGTAATGTGGCCAGCAGGACCAGGGCAGCGATTGTCCCGCTGTATTCAGCACTGGTGGGGCTGCACCTCCACCCTGTGTCCAGTGCTGGGCCCCTCACTCCAGGGACACTGACATGCTGGAGGGTGTCCGGAGAAGGGCAGTGCAGATGGTGAAGGGTCTGAAGCACAGACTGGGAGGAGCAACTGAGGGTGCTGGGGGTGTTTAGTCTGAAAAAAGGACACTCAGGGGGGACCTGATTATTCTCCACAACTCCCTGAAAGGAGGGTATAGCCAGGTGGAAGCCGGCTTCTTCTCCCAGGCAAGTAGTGACAGGACAAGGGGAAATGGCCTTCAAGTTACACTGGGGAGGTTCAAGCTTAGGAAAATTAGGAAAAGTTTTGCACTGAAAGAGTGGTTAAACTTTGCAACGTGCTCTCCAGGGAAGTGGTAGGGTCACCATCCCTGGAAGTGCTCAAAAAATGAGTAGATGTGGCACTTCACAATATGGTTTAGTTGGCATGGTGGTATTCAGTCAAAGGTTGAACATCATGATTTTGGAGGTTTTTTCTGGCCTTAACGATTCTATGATTGTACACGCAAATAGAGAAGTCAAACTAAGATTTTAACTATACTCTTAGTTTTGAAAATCCCCAGCTTTCTAATGCTTGAATTTGCAACCTTGATATTTTTAACATAGTCATTTCTCTGTGATTGTAAACAATATTTTGCATTTCTGTGATGTGTTATGCCCAAGAATTTGATAATGTTCTATCAACATTTTTTTGTGATTAGTCTTGACAGTGGCCTTTTGGATTAAGTAACCATCACCATTATTTCAGCTTTTGAAATGAATACATGTAGAGATCATACTTTGCTGAGCATCAAACAGAACATTGGTAGATCAGAACAGAGAGTCTCTGAACTTCTACATCCTGACCTGTGTTTTGACCTACTTCTTTTTCAGCTGAAAAAATCCTTTTTAAGATCACAGTGTTGCTTTTGTGACTCTGCCTAAGGCCATCTCTCATCCACACTAAGTCTGAACCAGATGTTCATTAACCAGTAGCATCTCCAGTCAGCCTGGGGTTCACTGCAAAGGGCCAGATGAATCGTTTATGAATAATAAAATGGTTTGGAAAAGTTTGGATAATGGAAGTGATGTCTTTTGTAAAAGCTATCTGAATTACTAATGACAGCGTCATTAAATTTTTGTTAGCTGAGTTTAAATTTGATCTCCTTGAAATAGTTTCTTATGTGTCCATCAGTAAAGGTCTTCTGTGCATCATGTTGCCTTTTGATTGAGCAGTCCCTGCCTGTTGGTAAGCTAATTACTTATATTTTCATCCTGCCTGGTAAACAGATCTCCCCTTGTTCTTATCGCCGTTCACGCCTCACTTGTTTTCTGGTAGACTGCTTTATTTCTGTTGTCAAGCTATAAAGGACTCTTGCTATAAAGGCAAGAAATAATAAGCGTTAAAAACAAGTGCAGGCTGAAACTTTATAGCCCTTTGGCTCTGTAAGACAAAATACTTCATTAATTCAGAGCAAACAAATCTTCATTCTGCCTGCACTCGCTCACCTTTTTGCTCTGTTCCTCTCACGATGGCCTCACATCTCACTTTTACTGGTTCCAATTTCCAAACAGGTATCTATAGTTTTTCCATCTCTAAATGCCTTCACAGAGCTTTTTCAGACCACTTTCCTTGGCTGTCTCCCAGCAAAGATCTTTCTCCTCTCTAAACCCAGCCAGCTGGGTTGGGCGCCATCCCTGGGCAGTGTTTGAAGCCCCTTTGAGGAGCCAGTGGGGGTAGCAGCAGCACCAAAAGGAACTGGGCTTCATGTCCTGTGCTTTTGGCTAGCAAGAATAATTGGGGTGTGTGTCACCTCAGCCCCCAACCAACAGCAGCCCTGCACCACAGTTGCAAACTGCTTTGCCCAAGTTACTCCCTCACACCTCGTCAGAAACAGACCTTTCTTGACATCCTGTCTCTTCCCTCCTCTTTGCATCCTCTATCATGTGAACTGGACTGATGGATAGGCTGATGGTGTAAAGCAGCCTTTGCTGAAATAAGGGGTACATTGAGGTGTAAAACCTGGTGTGAGGATCATATTTCTACCCACAAGCTTTGGAGGTCTGTCTTTTCCCTGCTCGATGATGAATGGCAGGAGGAGGCAATAGGAGGACTGGGAAGTCCTGCTGCTTTCATTAGGGGGAGAATGCTTAGTGTGCAGTAAATTTCTCATATTTCCAGCTCGTTTTGGAGCATGTTTGCCAAGATTTAAGAGTTATAGGCCTATAAGTCAAATACCTTGCAAAATAGGTGTTATTATTCTCCCATTTTTCACCTGAGCTTGTAAGTAGGCCTCCATATATCTTTGGGTCACTGCGCAGCACAGATTTCTTCCATGTTCTATTCCTTATGTCAATTAAATTCCAGCAGGGAGGTGATGTGTGAATGTTATTCATCAAAATAATCACATCCAGAACCTGGTGACGGTGCTTCAACAGAAGTTGTTTCACAGATAAAGCCTGCCATGAGGTCTCATCAGAACTTAACTCTGGCTGTCCCTGGCCTTTCCTACAGGCAGCCCTACATCTGCTTCATCACAGCAGAGATCAGCATCTGTCAGGTGAGACACATAGCCCACACCCTGCCACTGGCCTAGATGAGTGCCATAGGTCCCTTCCAAACTCTACTCTACTTTACTCTTTTGTTGTGAGGGTGGTTGGCCAGTGGAACAGATTGCCCAGCCAGGTTGTAGAGTCTCCACCCTTTGAGATGTTCAAAACCCTATCAAGCATGGCCCTGAGAAACTTTTCTGCTCTAGGCAGGAAGGCTGAACAAAACTGTCTGCAGAGGAACCTTCCAAACTCAGTATCTCTGCCATTCTGTGCCTCTGTGGGTCATACAGAGCTCTTGGGCTGGGGTCTGGCTGCAGATTTCTTGCATATAGTGTGAAGCAACCTTAAAACTGATTTGATTTTCTTAGAAATGGAAAAGAGCAGTGTTGTCCTTTGACAAAGAGTTCGCTTGCTTTAGGTAGTTCTGGGTTTTTAATGTTAGATGAAAGTTTATGGCCCAGCACAGGCACAGATCCACGTATTTTTAGTGAAGACACTGAGGGGTTTCTCTGTACTGCTATGACTGGTGTGGAAATATCCATGTTCACCGCCGTGGTATGCTTCTCTGAACTTTGTACCTGACACTAGGTCATAGAAAGAGGTAAAATGCTCAGTCAGATCTTCTATATGCTCACTGGCTTTTTAGCAGGTTGTGAGCTGAATATCAAGTTAGCCCTTTGCTACTACCCCAAAACAGCACCACAGTTTTTTCTAGATGCAGTGACTTTTTCAGATGCCGTTTAGCATTTTTCTACTGTACCAACTCTCTGAGAGACCCAAGACAGGTAAAATGGTTCATGACTCAGACACTTGGAAAATAAGTGCTTGCATTACCATAGGACTGTATTACCTTGTCTCATCTGATAGCCTTCAGCCAACAAGTAGTACCACTTGATCAGCTGGTTAAATTCTCCCTTTCAAGCCTACACTACCCAAAGTGAGTAGTTAAAAGATAGAAGAAGAAATGAGAGACAGCCTGATGCCTGCTGTTTGGAGGGGGTTATAGGGTGGGTTTCCTCCCAGCCTGTACACCACCCGCTTTCCCACGCAGTGGCCTGTGAGTGTTGATGCCATTTTTCTGTCACTAACCTGGCAATATGATGTTGTATGGACTGCCCAAGGCACTTTCAGGCCAGCATCGCAGCTGTGGATAGGCAGATACCAGCATGTTCCAGCCAGAGTCTCCCTTTGCCCTCATCTGTAAATGCAGTGCCAAGGGCACTGTGGGTTGTGCACAGGAGCAGCCTTGCCCACACACACCTTCTGGGGCTTCCCTACCGAGGGGTTAGAGAGCAGGACTGAAAAGGTGTCCTGAAGCAGGGACTATGTTTCTTGACATCCAAGAAGGGCCAAAGTCATCCCTTGGACATAAGAGTCTGAGCAGCACTTTTCCTAGGGGATGGTATCCAAAAATGCCTGTCTAAAGTCAAGCTTCTCAGGGTGTGCTTAGGCATCAAAAAAGGGTCTTTTTTGAAAAAACAAATATAGAATACTCAGTTTGTTGTCTTCCCAATCCAGGTACCAGAATGAAAAATAAGTGTTGAAATAACACCATGGTTTGTAAAGCTCTCTTACAGGCTGAGGTAAAAAAATAAATTGAGGTTAACAAGAGAAGTCAGCAAAGGGTGGAGGCAGGAAATTAAACCTTACTGTTCTCAGCACTTACTTAGAGAAAAAAATTAATAGCATTTTGGTTTTGAAGCAAACATATTTCACAATGGTTCCTATCCACTATCAGCCACAGATATATTGCTTTGTCAGAAAGCTGGCAAGCATCAACACAAGGAGCCCAGATGGGAAAGCAGAGATGGAAAAATAAGCAAAATGTATTCTGGCTTGGGTCTTAACTATGTATAAGGTACTGCCCTAGTATCTAATTATAGGCTGTGCAGGAAATAACTATTGTTTTCTTGATATTCCCATCTGCATGTCTTCTATTGCTTTCAGCATCAATAGGTTGTTTAAGATGCTCTTTTCTGTTGTGGGTACCTGCCTCTGGCTGAATATACTCCAGATAGAATCATCCCAACTATTTCAACTCCTTTGCAGAAGAGTAGGGGAGGCAATCCTGGACCTGCAGTTTGCCATCTTAAAAAAAAAAAAATCTGCAGAATTTGAGGGTTTTTTCAGTTTTGGGGTTTGGGTTATTTTCAATCTGAATTTAAAGATACAGCCCTGTAAAGCTGTTTATTATTTTTGACAGTCACAGTTACTGAAATAGTCCTGCTTTTGACCACAGCTTAATACCAAAAGAGGGCTTCCAGTATAAACATGGGCCTGACACATGATCCCTCCTAGTGTGGAGATGAAAGCCATGTTAGTGCCTGTCAATAAGCCAAAGATGGAGTCATAAGTTCCCACTCCATAGTCTGTCCTCCTCCTGTCTTGAGTTTGGAGCCAGTCACTGGGCCCAGCTCTCACACATCCAGAATCTCTGTGCTCCTCCTGGTCTGACTGTGCTGTGATCCTGCCCTTGCTGATCACAGTGGCTGATGCTGAAGGGCTCCTTGCAGGCTCTGGTAGAGAGGCCAGTCTGACTCAAGACGGGTCAAATGTGGCTGTAGTGGTAGCCTGATAGGTCAATAATTTTGGAAGGTTTCTTGATAAAAGTGTGATAAACCTGGGAGAGTGCTTCTAGTTCTGAATCTGCAGTGGACACTTAAAATAAATGAAAAATTTATATTCATTGTTACAGGTGAGGAAATGCTGTTTATTTTATATTCCTTAAATAAACATGTCTACAGGATGAAAATGTCTTTGAAGAGACAGTATAAAGAGTAAAGGAGCTTCTTCCTTCTTTGTATGGAGAGTTAGAACCACAGTGGTGGTAGCTGAATGTACAAAAATTTCAGTGCCAGAAAAAGTTAAACCACTGAGAGGGGAAAAGTGATGGAGAACTCAGAGACGTAGATATACAAAACCAACTCATCTCTGCACTGAGACACAAAGTGGGGCAAATGCCTGCAAGAAAACTCTTCATCTTTTTCTTGGCTCAAGCATTACTGAAAGAAGCTGGGCATTATTGTCCCTGGATGATATGAGAACATCAAATGTAAACAAATATGCGTGAAAACTTTGTTTATAGTACTGTGTAGGGTCATATAATTATAGAGCAGTATGTTTTCTTCAGCTCAAAAAGTCTTGTATGTGAAACACTCATGGCTATAAAAGGCAAATGCAATGGGGACTAAAAAGCCTGTTGTCTAGAGTGCTTTGAATGCAAGAAAAAGGTAACTTGTTTGCTTATAACTAAATATAAATTGTAAATACTAAGAATTAGGAGAGGTGCAGTTTCTTACTTTCTATCAGCATCTACTTTTTTTGGCTTTCCTGAAGATGGATAGGATGAGGAATACAAGTAGCTGTTAAAGGGAAAAACTATAGGAGTCATATGGTCTTCATACTGAATTCTGCATTAAATGGACACATTATCAAATGGAGTTGCTCCTTTTGATAAAACCACCTGGGTTTTGATGTCAGGATCTGGTATGGAAATGCCACTTTATTTGCAAGCCCAATGGAGATTTTGTGTCTAGGAGCTGGTTAAATTCTGTGGCTCTGGAGCCAGGTCAGGGTCCAGGAGCAACAACCCTGTGCTGTGCTCCCTCAGCTGAGCACCCAGTTGAGATTTTTTATTCAGCTTTTTATGAAGTTTAGTTTAGTCTAGAGCCTGTCTGTGACTCTGGTGAATAATTGCTTGTCAAACCTCTTTCTGCAGGGCTTCCTGTCTATCCTGTGTTAGGTTTCCTTCCCTGTCTGGAAGGAGGTGGAGGGTGCAAACTTAGCAGATGACACGAATTGTTTCTGTAGGTCTCAGAACCAGCAACTAAATGAGAGACTGCGTTTTCTAGACACCACTAGATGGTGCCTCCGGATCGCTAATCCTGGGAAAACAGTGATGCTAATCCAGGAAAACGAGCAGCTTCGTGGCCAGCAGGTTGAGGCAGGGGATTCTGCCCCTCTATTCCACTCTGGTGAGACCCCACCCCTGGTGCTGCATCCTGCTCTGGGGCCCCCAGCACAAGGAGGACATGGTCCTGTGGGAGCTGGTCCAGAGGAGAGCAGTGAGACTAATCAGAGGGCTGGAGCACTTCTGTGAGGATAGGCTGAGAGCTGGGATTGTTCAGACTGCAGCAGAGGAGGATCCAGGGAGACATTATAGCAGCTTTTCAGTACTGACAGGGCACAGGTAAAAAACATGCAGACAAATGTTTTGGGAGGACCTGTTGCAACAGGACAAGAGACAATAGTTTTAAACTGAAAGAGGGTAAATTTATAAAAGGAATACTTTTTTTAGAGTGAAGGTGGTGAAACACTGCAATAGGTTTCTCAGAGAGGTGTATAGATATCCCATCCCTGAAAACATGCAAGGCCAGGTTGGATGGGGCTCTGAGAGTTTGAGCTTGTTGAAGATGTCACTGTTCATTGCAGGGCAGGGCTGGACTAGATTGCTTTTGAAGGTCCCTTCCAACCCAAACTCTCCTATGACTCCGTGGGGGTGAGTGGGGTGAATTGCACAGCTGATGGCAGCACCAAAGGGCTCAGCCCTGCCTGGGCTGCACAGGCAGGCAGTGAGTGTGCCTTGGAAAGGCCAGTGAAAATTGCTTTGTCTTCTTCTTTAAAAGATGCTGAAGCATTAAACCTCTGTTATGTGAGCTCCCCCAAAGAAGAAAAGATGCTTTAGAGAGAAGTTTTGATTCTGCGTGAACTGTGGTTTTTTTCCTTTCAGCATAGAAGGAAATTCAGTAACTCATGCTTGCAAGAAGAGCATGCAATTAGGTGAATCACAGGTGCAGAGGTGATCCCTGGATCCTGTGGCCTATCAGTGATCTGAAGGACTTAAATTATTCCATTAAGAAACCAAGTGTAGGGAGAAGCATATCCAAAAGAGCTGGGATACAGTTATGTTTGTAGTAACAATATTAGCTAAAACAAAGCAAAAAATTTAGGAGCATCACCTCCATCAGGGAAAATAAATTACTTCTGAGCAGCTTAAACATCACCCTACACATTTTTTTAAATTTTAAAATAATATTTTCATTTCCTAGACCATAATCTTCCATCATAATATCAGTTTGGTCCCTAAAAAATTCAAGGCCTAGAATCTTGGTTAAAATAAATAATAAAATTGAGGTCAGAGTAGCCCAGACTTGTGTCTTGGATGCCTATCACAAGTCTGAGTCTGACCTTCTGACTGTGGGGCAACAATGAGTTTACTTTTCTACAGTGACTGTCCCCTTCTCCTCTGTGGCAGCATTGCCAGCTCGAGCTGTCTTTGGTAGTGGAGGAAGCAGGGGTGTGGAGGAGTGTGGGAGTGGATGGGGGCCCAGGAGGGGAAGAGCTGCATTGCCCTCTGCTTTGCTCTTCCTCTCAGGTCTGTGCCTGCCTGAGGACTGGTGTGTTGTCAGAAATACCTCTTAAATGCTCAAGGACAGATTCTGGCTCGTGTAAGTCTGGGGTTGCCTACATCAATGAGTATGTTCAAAGATTAGGAATAAAGCCAGAATGGGGCCTGCCACTTGTCTGACAAATGCATCTGCAAAACAGATATGTGTTTGACCACGTTCTCACTGCACCAGGGCTCAGCTCTGTTCTTGATCTTGACCTATTTTCTTTCTCCTTTTCCTCTTTCTCTGGTGCTCACTCTCCTGCTATTGTAGTCATGCTGCTAAAACAAGTGTGTGTTCTGCCGGGGGATGAAAGCCTCTGTTCCAGACATGTCATGCTCTGCCACTGTGTTTCAGTGCTGTGGTTTATGCCAAGGCTGGTGGGGAGGAGAAGCCAGGTCTAGAAGCCCTTGAGGGAAGGGTGTGCTCTTTCCTTCAGTACACATGCAAAGACAGGATGTTGCTATGTTTAGCTTGGGTTCCTCTTGGCAATAAAACTCTTTCCGTAAAATATCTTACACAAACTTCAGGTGGAATGTTGAAAACCCATCCACAATACCATGATTCCAATAAAGAACATAGTGAAAGATCAATCTACTGTGTAGCATGCTAGGAACATATGATGTGAAAATGCATAAAGCTCTGAAAATTAATTGGTTTGGTTAGTGAGGGGCAATCCTGCAATTAACAAGTCAGTAAAATTATAACCTGTAAAACAGTAATGATGTCACCTCTTATTAAGTCCCTGAATGCTTTTATTTCATCAGTCTATGTTGCCTACATTTCCAAAAGGACAACTGGTCGTGGAGGAGGTCTGAAAATTTCAGAAAATGTTTGAGGTTAATTCAGGAAAATGTATGTAGCAAAATCCATGTTTAGTAAGCTTATATGAAAAAGGATTAATGTGCTATTGGAATCTGCAAGGTGATGAGTCCACTGCTAGATGGCTCTCTAACTCAAGAGAAAATTATGATACACAGTGGTTGGCACCTAAAGTGAGACAAAGCCTGGCTAAAAATCGAGTTCCAGCTCCCAGCAGTGAGGATAATTGGTTAATGGGGTGACTAATTGCAGGGAGGGCATGAGGTCTGTGACTTAAATCTTGATTAAAATCCTGGCTCTCACTCTCAAAGTGCTTTGCTGCATCCCAAAGACTTGGGAAGAGATTTCCACAGACATTTTAGGTCTGCTCTGCAGAGGGCGAACTTCAGCCTCTGAAATAAAGCGATTCTAGAAGAGCAGCTTCAGAGTTGTAAGTGTGGTTGTGTAGGAAATGAGTAGGCATAAAGGATCATGTGACATGCATGAGGCTGAGATGAGATAAATGAGCTTTGCACGGTGACACCAGTCACTAAAACATGTGCACAGTGGTGTTCCCTGGAGCTGAGTATTGCACAGGAGGCACTGCAAGGTTTCTGCTGTGCCTTGTTGGCTGTGCACTGGCATCCACTGGCTGCAGGAGGTCGGCTTAAAATCTCCGCTCTGGTTTACAGGCCTGCACTATCTCTGGCTCTGGTCTTTCACAGAACATGAAGTACCAAAGGGAGCTGCTCTCATCTGTGGTCTGACGTGTCATTAGAGGTTGGCACTATTCTCTCTCCATTGCAGTGGCAAGTAATATTTTGTGAGCTCACTGGTTTGGATACCTATTTATGGTAGGACACATATTTCTCCATGCACCTTAAGGGCTGTGTTGATGCTCAGTCCCACATGATGGTAGTCAGGGATCTGTTTTCATCCACATTTCTTTCCTTTCTGGAGTTCAGAGCTCCTTGCTTGCCTCAGATACATATCTGTAGCTGAGTTGGCACCCCTGTGTTTATAAATAAATGGAATGGCATATCCCAGAGAGGCTGTATTGGCTTGCAAAGAGTGGTGGGATTTACTGATCAGGTTTTGTTATACTGCTGTTTTCATCAGACTAGAAATGAAGGGTTTCTCATGCAGAGTTATGGAGGTGTTTGGAAAAATCAGATGGAATGAAAGGAAGCCATCTCAGTCTATGCCACATGGAGGAATATCATCTGGGATTTCCTGAAAACTGTCTTCTCAGCTCTGTTGACAGGACTTCTGAGCATTTGCCTGCAGAGCAGAGTTCAGTCTGGCTTGCTCAGAGTCCTCCTGTGTTTCTCCAGCCCATTCTCTGTTACACTCTGTGGCTAAACCAGACAACTTTTGTAGGGAACTTTGAGGTCTAATGAATGCATCCATGTAGGATGTCACTCTGAAGAACAAGTTGGGAGAGGAATGGAAGGGATGACTGTGATAGGTGCAGGTCCTACTTTGGGAGATGGAGTGATGAAACCCTCAGGACTGCCTGGTGCTCCCATCAAATAGGACCCTGTAATTGTTGCAGGACAGCTCTGCTCTGCAGTCATGAACAAATGATATGATACTTCCAGACTTCTTTAAAATTCCTACTCACAAAATAACCTCTGAAGAATTTCCTTTGCTGGTGTACCATCTTGACTGCCCCCTCATGTAATTTTCAGAGGCCTGAGCAGTTTCTCCAGCTGCTGACAGCTAGAAAGGCTCAGCTGTTGGAATTCCTTGAGACTTAGCAAAGACATGCAGCTGGCTGCTGAAGCTGGTCTGGAGGCTAGCTGGAGTCTTTGGAGAAACTGACAACTCCTGGCCCTTCACTTAAGCATGAGTGACCACAGAAGACCTGTTGGGATGCAATAACCACTACATTAAATGGATTTTTCTCTGGATTTCTCTGGATTTTTCTCCTGCAGAATAACAGATACAATGACCAGACACCTGAGATGTGAACTTCATTGCTTCCTCCTGATGATGCTTGCTGATAGTATCCTGGGCTGCATCAGAGTAAGTGCAGCTGACAGGTGGAGGGAGGGAATTCTGCCCCTCTGCTTTGCTCTGGTGACACCCCAGAGTGCTGCATCCAACCTTAGGAGGACATGGACCTGCTCAAATGAGCCCAAAGGCCATGAAGATGGTCAGGGGGATGGAACGGCTCTCCTATGAGAAAAGGCTGAGAGAACTGCAGTTGTTAGCCTGGAGAAGAGAAGGCTCCAGAGAGAACTTAGAGCACCTTCCAGTACCTAAAGGGAACTGCAAGAGAGCTGAAGAGGAACTTTTTAGAAGGGCAGGACAGGGAGGTAGGACAAGGAGGAATGGCTTTAAATTGAAAGAGAGTTGTTTTAGATTAGATTTCAGGAAGAAATTCTTCACTGTGAGGGTGCAGAGGCATTGGAACAGGTTGTCCAGAGAAGTAGATGCCACATCCCTGGAAGTGTTGGATTGGGTTTTGAGCAATCTGGTCTAGTGTAAGGTGTGCTCACGGAAAGGGGATTGGAACTAGATCAGTTTTAAGGTCCCTTCCAACCTAAACCATTCTGTGATGGCTTCAAATTTGCCTTGATAATGTTTCTAAGCCTCTCTAGTTTCCAGATGATCTAAGCTTTATCTATTTGCTCCCAGGAGTATTCAGTGGAATTTATTTTTTGTTATATTTAAATACCACACACACTCTCTCTCTCCACTGAGTTTATGAACAAGCCCAGCTTCTGAACCATTTGTAGGCTTCATCCATCTGCAAAAACACCTCATTGCAGAGACTCTGCCCTCTCCATGGTATGAATAATGCAGAAGAATTGCTCTGTTGAAGCTGGCTTCATTGTTAGTTTAAGCTGAACATGAATAATTGAACACATTTTCTTTTCAGGGACAGGAACAGCTGCCATCTAAGCTGTTTAACCCCATTTGCCTTCTCACATTTCTCCTTAAACTTGCTAAAGCCCCTCTGCTTAGCCATGCCATATAGGAATGCATCAAATTCATTTGGGGTTTTTTACTTGCTTGAGGTTGTGTCACAAATGATCTGCTATGCTTGTTAAGCAGGCCCAAATGAGGGCCAGTTACAATTATTGTGTGTGTACACTCCTCATCTCCAGCTTTAACTCCTTGGTTGCTGGCTTCCCACAGGACTCCACTTGGACTTGCCTGTCAGTTAAGCCTTCAAAGCTATTACAGACTTTCCCATGGACCATAGGCACCATGGTCCCATTAGGTGAAGGAAGGAAGCCTCTGATGTCTCTTCCTTTGTGTTTTTCTTTTTTTTTTAATGGAACTTGTCCATTTGAAATCATGAGAGCTGGTCTGTCAAACTGAACTTGTCTGTTCATTGAGAAATTCAGTGTTTGTAGTTATCTGTTCTTAGACAATATTGGCTATGTAGGGAGAGCATGATATTCTAATTAGATGGGGAAACCTGAAGGGAGGAGGGATTTTTTCTGAAGCCTCATACAGGAGCATTAGGAAATCAAAAAGGACCTGTAAAATGTTCATTCCAAGAACAGCACAAGAGCATTCAGAGTAACTGTGTCATAAAACTTGAGTCTTTCAAAATGCTTCAAAATTGCCCAATTATATTCCTTTTGATATAGGAATTTTTTTCTAGATACTTGCAAATGCTATATATTACAAGTGTCTGTAACCCTGGAAGTGTACTTATGCATTATAATAAGCATATAAATGTTCATATTTTTTAACTTTTTTCTCAGAAATCTTTTTCTTCTTGTTTAGTAAATCCTTCTTAACACATGTTTATGACGCATTTATTTCAGTGCAAATTTCCTCTTTATTTTTTTTAAAAAGACAGCAGAGATTTTTTTTTCTGCTTCTAACATATTTCACTCCATCATAGAGGGGTTGTCCAGCAAGCAATGTACTATGGTATGAATGGGTAGTTAAATTTATAAAACTATGATTTGCATAATAAGTTTTACCTAGTGTTAATGAGGGAGTTGTTCTGCATGTTACATGTGCTGACTAAATTATACCCTATTTTTCACATATTTACAGCAATGGAGTTTGATAAGAAAGTAGTTACTTACAGGTATTTAAGGTGTCTCTGAAATACATTTCCTGAAGGAAACCAGGGAAGGTGGGTGTGGAAGGGTCATCATCCTTAGAGAAATATACTTCTAGAAATGAAATATTTTATATTTTAGGTACCATAGGTTGTATGGATTCTGTGGAACTGCTGGCATATATCATGGCAGGAGGCAGACTGCTGTGTGGTGCTACAGGAAGGAGAAAGAGCTCTGTGCAACTTGCTGTGCAGTTGCTGTTGAAGGAAAGCTGTGATGTCTCTCAACCTGCCTGCTCCTCGTGTCCTGTAGTGCTCTTCAAAACTCCAGAGTCTCTTGGCAAATGTTCCTTTCTCTGCAGCTGTGAAGTTGGCTCTCACCTTCCAGCTTGGATGTGTTTTCAGTGGTGTTGTGGTTTTGACCTGTGAAGTTATTAGTACAGCATGAGATTTCTGCTTTTTAAAAAAAAGTGAATTGCTGAACTAATGTGCTTCAGGATAAGAACTAGGAGATGAGAGCAGGGGACCTGGGATGATCTGGGACCCAGTAAAAATTTTTTCCTTCTGCCTGTTTTTTCTTGAAGTTGATAGAAGTCCCCTAGAACCAGTAGAAGCAAGCCAGGCTGCTGAAACCAAAATTTGAATATTATCTCTTTCTGATTCATTAGGGGAGGGTGGCACAGAAATTATTTACCTATGTGTCTCCTTGTTACACCTAATGTTGGTGTTTTCATGACGTTCAGCAGCTCATTCCTCATGGCAGCAGCAAGCTCTGACTCTCACGGTGCTAAAAAGGAAGCAGCTCTGTGAAGTCTGCTCAGTGCTAATTTAATGAGGTGCAGCTCAGTGGTGCAGCACAGGCCTTCAATCATAGTGAAAGGCAAGGAATCCCCTGAAGGCAAGCTAGAGGAGTTTGGCTCTGGCAGTGGCATACTTTCAGCTAGGAGATTAATTTTCTCTGATGGGCTCCATGAAGACAAATGAACCAAAATTAGTAAATATATATTGCCCATTTGGCAACACATTTATCAAGAGCTGTGATTTCCATTGCACACCCAATGAGAGAAAGAGTAGAATCTGTCTTCCACCCTGCTTCCCATTTCCCATCAGTGGTGCCAGTGTTTTGTCTGGGTGGGGGGAGAGAGGAGTTTTCAATTTCCTTCTTGTCATTCATTGGAAAAGTTAGGCACAGGTAGACCTTGAAAATGATACTTAAGCAGTTACTTTGAAGTATGTGGGTTGTCCATTTTTAGCTGCTCTGCCTGGGTGCATGTGTTGAATACTAATCCCTCCCACTCTCTCAGCTCTTGAAGCATCCTTGGATGCAGGCTCTTTTCTTCCCCTTCCCAGGAAGACCTAGTCCTCCACACACCCAGTTCCTCCTGGCTAGCTGAACTCTGGTGCACATGAGATAGGCAGCAGCTCTGTCCATCTGCTAATCCTGCCATGTTTGCTGGGCTGTCCCATCCTGGCTGGTCCCACCAGTGGTCAGCAAAATACACTCAGACTTCAAACAGTCTGTCAAAGCATGGGATTGTGTGACATATGATATTAACCCCTGTCACCACGAGTTTATATTTGTATTCCCACAGTACTAAATTCCCACCCAGAATGGGAAACGTGCAGTCAGTGTAACAGGGCAGCACAAGCTGGGAGAAGAGCTGATGCACCCCTGGCCTCCAAGGCTGCAGAAATCAACTGCCCAAAGCAAAAGTGTATCCCAATTTGGCTGTAGCCAATTCCTCAGGCTCTCAGCTCTGTGTCCTGCTGTCTTACTGTGCTGAGAGATTCTCATTGCCTGGATATGTGTGCTCCAGGTGCCTGCTGGTGTTTGATTTCTCCTCCAGGGACTCAGTGTGGGAGCCAATGGAGAGGGAAGGACTTTGTACCTTGTAAACAAGATTCTCAGAAGCATCAGCACAAAATGAGTCTAACTGAAGATGAAGTTCAGAATTTAGTTAATGTGTCTAATTTGAGAGCCATGAAAATGTAACTTAAAGTCCGATACTTGGAGAGTGAGTGAGATTGTTAAGCAACTTTCAAAAATTTTAGAAATATATTTTCTTTTTTTTTTTTAACCTGTTCTGTTTACCTGTCACATCTCTTTCGAGGAACTTGATCTAAAGATTTATAAAACGTATCTAAAGCTCACAGCAGAGGAGGTACCTGGCATTGAAATGCTCTGTAGCTCCCTCTGAAAAGGGAGTTTCTAAACAACTTTCTGGGGGAGCTTCAATTTAAGTAAAAGGTACAGCATATTATTTTGATTTGTAAAAGCAGCAGAAGGAAAAAAAGTTAATCAGAGTCTCAAAACCTTCTACTGCCCTCAAAAACTTTCTACTTTGTTTTATTACAGAAAATTCTTCACTCACATTAAATAGACTGCATAGAGTTCACACCTAGCTTTTGTATCGTAAGTCAAGTCCAACTGACTTGGCTTATCTAGCTGATGTGACTGATCTAGAGTTTCAGTAACTCATGTAAAGATCTCTTTGGTTCAATATCTTTTAGTCCTTGCTCTCGATTTTTAAGTTTTGATTAATATATAATTTCAGGTAGACCATATTTTGGGTAATGTTTTCTCATGTAGCTGTGGGAGTTAAGTATGGAGATAAGTCTGTTGCACAAATTTCCATACCCTCTCCAGCAAGAGAGAGTAATTAAATTACTTCTAGTAATTGAATTAGGCCAGGATTCAGTCTTTTAATCAAATTGGTACCCTAACCATGCCCATAGAGTGCATCAGAATGCAGTAATATAGTATTTTCTTCAGTTTCTTTGTCATTAATAATGATATCAAACATATGCTGAAGCATTTCTGCCCTCTGTCATCTTTCAGAACAATAAAAGAAGTTTAGAAATATTGCAAGAAAATACAGAAAATTTTCCAGACTTCAGCCTGTGAGAATAATTGTCCAGTCTGTGGAATTTATTTTTCTATTTAAAATTGAAATGCAGCCAATTTTCTTCAGGCTTTTTGCAATTTACATTTTTATGTTTGTGTGTGCAGCCCCACATAAGCTCTATTTTTCTGTCTTCTGGGCAGCTTCCTAATGATGCTTCTGCAAAGATAACATTAGTCTCTCTGCATATAGCTCTGAAATGGAACACCAACACATTCTGCTGCCACAGCAGCTTTGTTTCCCCTCTTGGGGAAGATGAAAAATGTACTTGCCTGAATTCAAAATTCAATGTGTATTTTATTAGATCTCCTTCTGACACAAAATTCCTCTGGGTTTTGTATGCAGCTGCTGCTAATCTTCTGCAAAAGTCTTGCAAATAAGCAGATATGGAATTTTTTATTTTTTTTTTTTTTCAAATCCCCCCTAATTGTGGCATAATACTGTTGGGAAAGTGCTACTCTAAGACTAGACCAAAAAAAAAAAAAAAAGAATCAGCCTGAGCTTTCTTAAAAGACGTGCACATCAGCATCATGAAGTGATCATGAAGGTTCATGAAGGACAAAAATGCCTGCACTGCTGGTGGTCCCTGCAGTACACGTAGCTCTTGTCGAGTACCACAATGTTTTTCTGGGAAAGCCCTGACTGGCTGTGCTGATGAGACTCAAACCTGCACTCCAGATAGTGGCTAAGCTCCCTGTGTTTCCTGCCAAGTAAGTTATAGTAAACTGCTGAACTGCCATGGGATTGAGGGTTTTGTCAGATGTCTCCTCTCATTTGCTCAGTTACGCTATTTGACCTTATTGCTTTGCAGGTTAATGGAAAGCTATCGTCTGAAAGCATTCTTCAGAAAAGCTACATCTTTTTGAAGCATTTTGGGCTGAAGTTCTCTACTTTAGTTGATGCCAGATGCCAGCTTATTGTGCCATACTGTGGTACATAATGAAGAGACCAGACTGGTGCCTTTAGTTCAGCAGGCTCCCTCAGAGAATGCCTTTCTGTCCTAATAATTACCTTCATTAGTCTGCTCAAGAGCTTAAAACATTTGTGTGGTCTAATTTCAGACTGCACATCACTCATTCAATGCAATTTCTTAAGTATATGAATTGGTACTTGTGTTGGAAGGTTAATTGTTCCTCTCTAGTGAATAAGCTGAGGTTTAAAAATAAGGACAAGACTGTCAAAATAAGTGAGGGGTTTTTTTTTTTTTTTTACTTGAAGAATGCAAGCAAAAAAAAAAAAAAAAAAGAAGAGGATGAAACACCTAGGAAATTCTAGAGCATTTCAGTGTACTCTTTAACTGTTGTCCTGGAAATTCATTGTTTCTGAAGGCCTTTTATGACTTAGATATCACCCATCCACTGAGTGTATAATATTAGCTGCTTTCCTTTTTTGTTTTTTAAGCTGACTTTATCACCATGTGCTATCATGTAGCAGAAGTAGTAGCTCCATGACTCCACGTACTTTAATTATTTTTCCTTTTTACGCTGTTTATCTCTGAGTGGACTTAAAACTCTTGCAAGTTTTTTCAGCTGTGGTGGTTAAGAAGTATTCTTCACCTCACTGCCCCTACGTTGTAGCTATTGACGTGTCTTGCTTACCCTGGTGACTTTCTTCATATTTTATCCAATTTTTCTGTCCATACATTTTCCCTAATACCCTTATTGCTAGTGTCAAAACTGTAGGACTTCTTGGAGTCTTCCTGGCCAAAAAACACTCACAGGTCGCTGTCTTTTAGGAAGAAGCACCACTGGGTTCGTGTGTATGCTCATCTGTGGGAGAGAAGCTGCTTGCCCAAGACTTTTGAATGACTCACCTTTGTTCCCTCACCCAAAGTGGGGAAGCTTCTTTACAGGGTGCCACCTGAAGTGAAGCCATATCCTCATTTCTTCCCATCAAATTCAGGAGTCTTCTGCCCTACTCTGTTTTAACATGAACCATGAGTGTTTAAGATATAGAAAGAAGAAGGGTATCAAAGGTCTTCATCCAAATCCAAAAATTGCAGGGTTTTTTTAGAATGAGCTTATTTCAGTGCTAAAACAGGTGAATTTGAGGTTCAGTGCCATAGGTAACTTCAGCTAATACTTTTCTAGAGTTTGCTTATTGTTAGGGTAAGAAAGATAAGGTAGAGAGTCCCTTTAAGTTAATTACAATTTTATGATTTTCAACATGAATGAAGCCCTGCCATGTGAAATTATCAGCATTAAGTAAGTTTCAAAGCTGGAGTTAAACATGGAGTAGAGGATTTCAAAAACAACTTCACTAAAAATTATATAAAGCTCCTTTAATGCTTTTTGCTTGACATTTCATCATATCCAATCATCTTGTCCATTGAAAACTTTAACAGGAAATACACTTATTCAACAATAATTGGTCCAAAAGAAAATTTTGGCTATTTAAAAGGAAATCTTTCTCTATGGGGCTTCTGAACTTACCTGAAATCCAGACATGCCTTATGGGAGCAGCAAAAGAGGTGTTTCATGACAGCATGCCTCTTGAGTGGATTATGTATCTTGGCCAAATTTATTCAGTGAGGTACACTAAAGAGGTCCTTCCCCTTAGAAAGTGTTGAAATTGTTCTTTTTGACAGGGAACATGTAGAACCTAGATCCTGAATCAATGATCTTGGATTTTTTTATTTGCCTTCCAGTTGATACATTTGGCAGAACTCTTTGCAGTGGTTGAGAAAAACTCTTTAAAGTGATGTTTGTGAGCTGCTTCTGGTTCAGGAAAGGAAAGTATAATACATGTCATGTTAAAACTGACTTAATTAAAATTTTGTAGATTTGTCACTTCTTATCTCAGCCTACAGAATTAGTCAGGCATTTAGCATCAATCAAAAGGAATTTGCTGTAGGACATATCGATATGTTTTAATGACAATTTAAGAAACGTAGCCAAGCTATGCTTTTCCTCTTCCCTGAGTCTTGTGGATAGAGGGGGAGGAGGAAATTTCCTTTATTCTTCTAGCCAAGCAGTTTTGATTTTACAGTTGAAACTGCATTACTTATCTTGTGCCAGCTTCATGCTGTGCTAATGTAATTTACCAAGCACAAAATGCTAAGGAAGAACAATACAATCCAGAAGAAAATCAGCTCTTTTCTCGTTTCTGCAAAAGAAGTTGCAAAGCAAAGTTTATTTCAAAATAAAATTAAAAGTCATTTAGCGTTGTTCCTTCAAGCAACAATTTAATTACGGGAGAGGGAGGTAATTGCACAACAGGATTACCCTTTACTTCTGTAGACAGAAGAGCAGCAAATCAGGGCGACAGAAATGCTGTGAGGAAAATGGTAGGCACGTCAGCAGATGACCCTTTTCCCTACTGATGCATTTGCATTAGCGTAATCTCATAATTCTCTTTTGTTGGATGGAATTCTATCACAAAGAGTGTTGGCCTAGGGTATGTTCATGCTCCTCTCTATAAGAGAGGTGAGGAATTGCCTCAGACATGTAACAGAGTAAGGGCTAACTTCCTGCAGGAACTGCCTCACCCTTCTTTCTTGGTTAGGAGACGTGAATTCCTCAAAGACGGGAGTGCAATTTACGTAGTTTATTTAGTGCAAGGGAAGCTATCTTAGCCTAGTTTTAGGTGGTGGGTCATTTTCTTAAGTGAAGAATGAAAAATAATAAATACTGCAATTTTATCCTTCCTGGTGTTATAAAGTCTGCCTTGTCAGTGTCAGGGCTTGAACCAAGGCTCTGGGAGCCCTGCAGTCTAGTTTTGCTAAAGGACCTTTAAAGTGTAGCAAGTGACCTATTCAACCTAATATTTTTCTCACAGCAGGGAGCTACATAGGTTTATATGGATTTGGGGTTTTAATTAACTGTAAAACACTCTGGTCAATGAGGTCTTGTTTCAAGTGAGAACCCTGTCTGTTAAATACCCACACATCCTACAGGCACAGTACAAATGGCACAGGTCGGCTGTTGAGGAATACTTAATCCACCCCATCTCTGGTGCGCAACTAACACTGAATATTTTCTTCCAGTACATTATGGATGCTTTTCTGTTGCAGTACTTTGGAGTTGATATATCCAGATGGCTCAGAACAGTAGGGATCAGCCTCGTGGAGACTTTCTGAGGATCGGGGCAGGAGAGTTATCTGTACACATGCCTAAACAACAAACAGCCAAGACATTGCTTCCTGAGAGATGTTTTTTCTCCCTGGGAGAGGGATCCAGTGACCTATTAAGGACAGTGCCGCCTTCATAAGGAAGCAGGATGGTCAGGGAAAGGGGCAATTGCTGTTTAGGCAGGCTGCGTTCTCCTTAAGCTGCAACCTGCTCACCAAGTGTTGGAGTGTACCAGAGCACTTAATCAACAGGGCTGAAATAAGCCTTCACTTCAGACATGGTGATGTGGCTTTGATTTAACATTTAGTAGTCCCTATTCAAATCCATAGGCTTCTCTAAGTCCCTCTGCCCACTTTTGCCCTTTTATGAGAAACTTCCTTCACTGTTTCCCCACCTGCAAAAGGGAAAAAGGGCAGAAAATTACTGTTCTCCTTTTTCATGAGATTGCCCTTCAATCTCCTAACCTAAATGTGTTAAATGTTTCAAACTAGTTGAAGTATCCATAGCATTTGCTGTTCAATGTGTGTACATGAATGCTTACCTCACATCAGTGTACATGTGAGACTAAATTCTGGCTGAACCTCAGCATTTTCAGCTAACGGCTAGGAATATTTTATGATCTTTAAAGGACTTTTAAAAAAATGGCCATGCTGTGGGAATGCCAGCTTGTTGTATGCATGTCAGCTGCTCATTCACCTTCCAGCTCTTTCCTGAGCTGCGGATCAGAAATTTGGTGTGCAGCAACGGGGACTCTCTGAATAGCCTGTCAGAATTGATGGCTGCCTGGCAGCCTGCTGCAGTCTCTCCTCTGGAAAAATTACCAACTGTTCCACTCTGTTGACATGAAAAATACATCTTTTCAGCTTTAGCAGCTATAAACCGGGGCTGTCCTTGTATCAGGCACGTTCAGACTCAAGAGCCAGTGACAGGACAGGGTTGATAAAGGTGGCAACCATCTTGCCATCTGTCATTTCTGATGTAAACCCTCTCAGGTTGGTGGCAGCTCTGTGTGATGTTAAACTCCATGACCAAAGAGCAGAATTAGGCTGGCTTTTTTCTGTGTATCTGAAAGGTGATTTGAAAGCTTTTTTTTTTTGGCACAAAGACCAAGTGGCACATAACATAGTCAGTAAAGCTGGTCCCGAAATAGCTTCCATCCCTGGAAAGCTTAAGCATTTAAAAATTAGCCTCTCCCTTGGTCCATAGAGGCAGAAATTAACTGAGAGAAAACACTTTCTGAAAGTGTTCAAATTAGAGATGCTGAATTCTTTTGATCAGAAATTGCATCTTTCAATCTGACAAAGGAAAATTAAAGGGTTGTCACTTCAATTCTTCCTATATACAAGGTTGAAAAATTGTACTTTCAAACTCTTCTGAGAATTTTCTGTACTTTTAATGCAACACTGTTGCTTCTATCAAGGCTTCAACCTAAATTTCAGTTGTTAAAAATGCCCAAGTTCCTAATGTTTTGACATATTGCATGTGAAAATTCAGAAACCATTTAGGATCAAGATTAAGACTGTTGCCAGGAAGAAGTAGAAAGCCTTTTAAAGCTCCCTTCCAGCCCAAACTATTCTATGATTCCATGATTTTTTGTAAAAGATGAGTGGATGTAATAAGGAAATTGTCTCACAAGAAAGCAGATCAAGGGCACTCAAAGAGAGGAATTGTAAGCAAGACAAACTGAATAATCCTCCTAGCTAGAGAATAAATGTCTAGCAAAAGCCTAGGTGCACATCAAATTGCTTTTTGAACCACCACGGACCTTCAGTTTCATCAAATACCTCTTCTTGTGTGCTGGGAGCATTGGAAATCAAAGAAGTAATCTGTTTTCTCAAACAATTCTTACCCTGAATGGCAAAGCAACGTTGCATGGCAGGAACTGTTAATGAAAGAGCTTTGTGTGATACAAAGAAAAGCAAGTGCTTGGTGTGTTCTGCTAGGCCCAGCTTGGACTGCATCCATACAACAAAGTCAGTCCAAAGATTTCAGGAATAGTAAGATTTGAAGTGTTGTCACCTTCATGCCTGGAAGCCTGGCTGGGGAAACCTTGGTATTTGACATCAGGCAAGAGGCTGGTTGGGTGAACAATGGCAGGTGATTCATGACAAACAGAATATTTATTTCATCAACCACTAATGAGACTTGTAAAGATCCCTGGCCATTGCCATGAGCCAGGATAAACATTTAGTAGCCTTCAAGCTATCAATATTAAGGACACAGTGAGGAGAGCCACTGTGGCTGTGCTCAGGGCTGTGCTACCTGAGGAGAGTGCACAACACCTAAGGAAGAGAAAATGTTCACTGTGAGAGGTGGGTAGGATGGCAGCACAGTTCCTTAGGAAGACAACTACCGTACTTCAAAAACTGCTTGGATAAGGAGACTAACCAGCAGCTTGGGCTGCAAGATCTGGCTTCAGTCATTCACAGGATCAAACATATTGTTGCTGTGCATAATATCTGTGTTTAGCCTACCCTTTCCTCTGTTAGACTCTGCTTTTGCTTTGTTTTACTGTTCATCTCAGTGGCTGGGGGAGGCAGGAACTAGGACAATTTCATGTGGTCATTTCAAATGCTTTTGTCATGATGGATAAAGGATGGTGGTGGTATTGCTGGCACTGGAAAGATGGTGTTCAGTAAAAATAAATTGAGATTTGGCCCCTCACCTCTGTCCATCTGACTTATCCATGCCTGCTTGCCAGCAGGAAGAAACCTAGAGCCTCAGAGCTGTCAAGAAATTCCCTCACTTGCACATCCTCAATAGATCAATAGAGCCTCAACATAAAGCAATTTCAGCAAATTGGAAGAAAATCTCTGACAGTGAGTCAACAACAGTTGGGAGTGGAGGAGGAGGAAATCCAAGTTATAAAAGTATAAGGAGGGGGTGGCATGGGGTTGCCTTCTGGTTTTACAAATAGCAAATGCTGATATGACTGGAAAGCTTTGTTTTGGGTACTAATGTGACTGGGCTTGAATGCTTGAATAACCCTTTGACAAGTGTTTCATAATGGTTTTCCAAGACCCTGCTCTGTAAACATAACTTGAAACTGCTCAGAGGAGCCTCCTGGTTGACTCTGAAAGCTGTTAATAGTCTTCCATGTCTTTATTGAAGTAAATAGCCTTACATGAGGCCAGGTTTTATATTTACAACAGTCCTACACAAAAAAAAACTTCTTTCCATTATCCCATGGCTAAATTCCCAATTCAACAAAACAGTTACACTCTGAGGTGTTTGACCAAGTCTCAACTTAAACTGGGCTGGAAGGGCATGAGTTTAAAGCAGTTAAGAAAGAAATCATGCAGCTTTGGGCTCAGGGGATTGAACTCCTCTTTGATTGATTGTTTGATCATTATATGATATATACAAACATTGCTGAGATGAGTCCATGCTTCCCTGTAGAATTGTGGAGGATTATTCAGTTTGCCTTGCTTATGGTTCCTCTCTTTGAGTGTCCTTGATCTGCTTTCTTGTGAGACAAGGAAATTTATTGACTGGTTTCATGGCAAAAGCCACATGGCAGGGACCAGTTAAAGAGAAGTTGATTGGTAGGTGCATTTATGGATCCTATCCAACTTGAGATATGCTACAATAGTCTAGGTTTTGTAGTGATGAAGAAGCCATCCTAGAATGGAGGTACATGCTCTGTGTGTTACATACAGTGAAACCAGAGAATGTTCTAATTCTTACTGTTTGTCATCAGACTGCAAAAGCTTTTGTCTGTGACAGATATAATGAAAGCACATGCCTTAAGTTTCCTTTGTCTATGTTACCTTGACAATCTAGCATCATTGATGACAAATGGAAGCAAGATGGCATTTGCATTAGTAAGAGATTTAATTTCATTTTTTCTGATGCCTGAAGATAGTGCTTTATAACATGAAGGTTTTTCCCCCCTCCTTCCTCTCTGGTAGCTTTCTTTCTGTGATACTTCTCTTGATAAACTCGTAAATTTGCTGAATGGAAGCTCACTGGCTCCTGCTGTTCATTATCCTGATATAAAATTGAGGTTTTGCTTTAGTGTGATAAACATCAGGCAGATCCTCTCTCACTGGCTTTCTCCCACTGCAGCTCCATTGGTTTAAAACTCAGTACTTACCTTAATTTAGAGCATGAGAGAAGCTTTTGAAGCTACAGATTAAAATCTGGACTTAGTTGACTTCTCTATTCTTTCTGAATAGCTGTTTTCAGTTGCATATAGTTTTCTGCAAGGTCATTTCAGTTCAGGCTTTCTGAACAACAGCAAAAACTCTGAAAGTCTGGCAGTACTTGTATAGCAGTCAAAGACAGCATTGTTGTTTCAGTTAAAAAAGTCCAGATCTCAGTGGCCTTTACTAATGACTTCTCTGTCCTGTTCTTGGGGTACCCATGCAAAGTCACTGTAAATCAAAAGGTGACTGCACTTTGTTATTGCTACAGACCCTACCAGGCAAAATTTTGGTTGAAAGACTTCATGTAAAGCATTGCTGTTCTTTATCCATGAGGCAACAACAGTTGCTTTGCTGTTAGGTCCTAGTGGTGGTTTGTCAGCTAGAGCTGGTCACACTGCAAGAGCTGGGAAAGTATATGTGTATTCTCATCAGCATTTTATTTTGGTCATGGTGGCAACTGCAACAGAAGCTTTATCAATGACAGTTGCAGTTGCATTCCAGTGGCAACTATTTGGCATGCTGATAAGAAGGTCACTTGGGCCAGCACACCTGAGACAGCTGTGTAGGTATTTGAGGCACAGTTATATGCAGTTTAATAAATTGTGCATGTCCAGGAGTTTCCCTGGGCGCTGAGGCCAACTGGCGTGGAGTGGCCTAATTCTGTGACCGTAAATACTGCTGGACTACAAACCAGCATGGCTTGTACAATCTGCCTGTTGGGAACACTCCCAGCAATGCCCTCATCACGGAACCAGGTGCAGGGATGGCTGGTGAGTATACCAGCACAGTTTGCAGGCAAGCTGGATGTACAAATGTCCTCCCCTCAGGTCAGAAAGATCCTGCCCGTGCCCCACTTACCCCATCACAACTGACCTGCTCTGATTATGGAACGTCTGTGCAGGGCCACCGATGCTTCCACTGCAGACTTGAAAATGGGGATCCCAAGTGTTTGTGACTACTGAACTGCAGCTACTTCTTGAGATGAAAAAAATCTGTATTCATTTTGAGAATGTTGCACTGTGAATTGTTTTCTCAGCTAAATTAAAATTTTAAAACGAGAGAAGGAAAAGGCATTATGTGATCTAACTGACAAAAATGCACACTGAGAACTGAATGGTGTTTCCCAAAATATATCATGCTTGAAAGAAAAACAGAGAATAGGGGGCTGCTAGGAACCAGGCTCTGGAATATCTTGCTTTCTTCTGCAGTTGGTGTTGTTCCCTCTTTGTGTGACAAAGCCTCATGTCTGTATGAGTGAGAGATCCACTCCCCCTGCCATCTGCTCTTCTGCCTGAATAATTAGAAGGAGGAAACAAGCCCAGATCGGGAAGAGAAGGAAGCAGAGAGCAGGCTAATATGGGGAGAAAAATATCCCATCAAATCTAGCGGCAGGCTGGGAGGAGGGAGAAGGGGGGAGATGAGTTTCCAGCCTTAGGCAAGTGCAGCCTGCAGTGAATGAGGCTGTTCACAAAACAACCTGCAGCACTTGGAGAAGGAGAGCTGTGAGGGAAGGGAGCAGAGCTCCAATTCCAGGAAATGCTGTCCTCACACACGCACTTGGGCGAGTGCTGCTGAGGATGCTGGGGTTCTTTAGGCTGTCACTGCAGCTCAGAATTGCTCTCTGTGGTCTTTGAGGTATCCTGCACTGGCCAAGTAGGAGGACCAAAGGTGTGCTCCTCTTCAGAGCAAACCTGCTCTCAGTATGCCCTGTTTTTACCCTCTGAGTATCTCAGTCTTGCATTTAGTTAATTCACTTCCTTTCACTGTTAACAGTCTCATGTCTCAGAGCAAGAGATTTGTATTCCATGTGGTCTTGTGGGATATTCAGAAACAAGTACCAAAGACATTCTGCACAACATGACTATCTAATGTTGACTGTTCACACAGAGGGCAATGTTAGGAGCATTGCAGGACATCTGAGCTTCCACCTGTAGCTCTGCTTTAGGTTCTGTGGGTTCACATCTCAATGACGAATCTCTATCACCTGCATATCTTAATGTAAAACTGTATTTCTTTTGAGGAAACCTAGAACCACAGAAATGGAAAAAGAATATAACAGATATTCTTCTGATGCTTCCAGTGAAAAGATTTGCAGACCATCTTACAGGAAACTAAAGAAGGCAATCACTATTCCAACTGTGGATTCTGCAAAATTCTTCATTGCTAGCTAATCCTGCAAGTATATAGTCAGCATTTCATAGCCCAAACTCAGTATTATGGCTTTTTCCCAGTAAACCTTTAAATGGAAATGTGAGAAGTAGCACTGAGTGAGTTCTTCCTGGTCATCAGCCAGGACAGGGCACAGCCACCAAGGCTGGTCAGTGCCACTGTGTGTACTACGTCATATATGAGGTACAGACCATGCAATGTCCTCTGGTCTCAAAGCTGTGGCAACAGGCAGTGAATGCAAGACTGAAGATGTTGGGTCCTGGCAAGGTTTTTGTTATCTCTTGTCTGAGTGGAGATCTTTGGGTTTGCTTTGGGATGCTTGGATGTGCAGGATGCTGTTCCCTGCTGCTTTGCCCCTAGGAGGTATTCCACTGCAAGAGAAGAACATCAACTCCACCTGTGCATGCACAGGCAAACAAATGCTTGTGTTCACTTTTCATCCTGTAAAAACGACGCTTTCACCACTTCCCTCTGTCACGTACCTTCAGTATTTAAGCACACAGACCTCCTGCCCATGCATGTGCGTACAGTTTTACAACATACTGTTTGAGACCCTTGCTTCAGGGGAAAATGTTTCATAAGGTTTGTTTTGTTTTTTTGGGTTTTTAAAATTCTTTAATCACCCTATTGATGGCAAAATTTCCTCCAAGTCTGCAGCTGCTCTTTTCATGCTTGACATACCTGTCTGGGAGCCAGTTGTGCAGTTCTGTATATATATCCACTCTTGCTAGCCGTGGTTAATCTTGTCTTTATTTTTATTTGATTCCCTTTGTGTAAGGCTGGAGCAGTTTTTTACCAAAAGAAAAGACTTCTAGAAGTTGCCTTAATATAATTCCTTTCTTCTGCAATAACAAACTCCAGCTGCATTTCTAATATTTTTGTTTGGTAGTAATGGGGCCCATTTTGGCCATCACCAAAACAGAATGTACATATTTTATCTTCTCTCTCACCTTTACCTCACCCCTGTGGTTTCTGCTGATTATTTGAACTTTTATTTTGTGCAGTAATTAATGTGCTGTAATAAATTAATTCTTGGCTTTCTTTCTTCCTTCATTAATGCAGGAAATGCTTTGTAGTTCAAAGAGGTTATGTGTCTGCCAGATTTCACACAACTCATTAAAAAGGAGCTTTAAATACTGCAAACAAATCAACCCTCAACTCACACAACATGGAAGGCACATGGAAAAGCGTGGTGGTTCTATTTTCATATGAATATCTCCCATTTGCAGAGGTATGATTGTATTTTTCCTAACTGACATTCTCAAGATTTTACTTTTTCTTTATTTTTTACTTGTGATGTAGAATCAGAGATCTGCAGTATACAATCTGTTTAGTGACCGCAGTGATCTTCCTTGTATTGCAATGGTTTGAAAGCCTGGAGGATTTAAATATTTGTCAGAAGTCCTTAAAATGTAGAGGCTTCATCCACCCACAGTTGTTCCTGTTGATCTTTTTAGCTTTTGCTACAGTAAAGGATCCTTTGGTGTTTTCCTTCTCTCTTTAATAAGAGCAGACAGAAGACTTCTCTGAGGTTCTGTGCCTGTTGAATTTCACACATCGCTTTATTTGAGTAAACAGACCCCATGGAGAAGAAGTCTCAGCACAAATAAATTGGTGCAGCTCTTTTCTGAAAATAAATAATCTGAAAATAAATGTCTCTGTTTTACTGGTAGTGCTTAGGATGTAGTTGCAAGGTGTTTCTGAACTTCTGTTCCAAGTCCAACGTTGACTTACAGAATGGGCAGCGATTCCCCAGCAGTGTGCACAAAGAAAGCACAGGTGCTACAGCTACAACATTTGGGGTTCTCGGTGTTGTCTTTCCTTCTCCGTAGGGTTCCTTAGAATCTACTGACTGGAGAAGAGAAAAGAAGCTTGTGTGGAAAAGCAGCATTCGACTGAGACGTCTAAAGTCATCTGGGAAAGAGTCCTGGGTCTGGAAGGTATAGAAATCTTGAGTCTGTCCAGATATATTCAATCTAAATGCATGAAGAACTGGAGAGAAAAATATACCTAAGATATAAATTTAAAACCCATGAAAATGAAAAGATATCCATCTTTTTGTCATTGTGTCATATAGGCAGGAATTCATTTAAGCAGCAGCAGAATTAGAAACAATTAAGAAATAGGGAAGACCCCATGGTAGAGGCCTGTGCCAAGTAGAGGCCTCTGCCTGAGCTGTAGATATGAAAGTCTTCTGTTCAGAGACAGGATTACTGTGTGATTCTGCTTAAGTGTATTCGTGGGACAGTACCTGTGAAAACCAGTGAAAATTTATGAGTTATCATTACCCCTCACTCACAGGCTTTATAGACACCACATGTAGCTAATTTTTTCTACTGAGGCTGTAGACAATATTTATTTGCACCGCAGTCCCTAAAGCCAGGGCTGCTGCCTTATGAGAACATGGAAGTGTACTTGCACGGCGCAGAGCACTGTGCTGCAAACAGAGAGCTGGGGCTGCAGCAGCACCAGAACCAGGAACACCTGAATTGCACCAGTGTGCTCTTCTGTCCGAGGGGACTGGCCCTGCTTCTCACACAAGAACTCAGCTGGAATGAGATACAAACCTGAAGGCACCCTCACATGGTGCTGGGTGCTTCAAAGACATAACCTAAGAAATGTTATGGAAGACTGACTTAGCCAATCCCAGAAAAATTATCTTTAATGAAGAACAGGTTATTTTCCAAATAACTGTGAAGTCACACTTTTTATAATACCCTACAGGAGACACCAAAGGTACTGAGAGGGAATAGTGGTCAATATCTGCACTGTTCTGCTGTGTTCTTTGGTCCTAGCCATTCTGTCTGCTGCTGTAGCATACACCCAACTCTCTCAAATTCCTTCCAGCCTGCTACCAGTGGCTCCTTCTCCTGTAGCATGCTCAGAGGAAGGCATTTAACCACCAGCACTAAGAAATATGTTCATATTTTGACTCTCATTATCAGTCAGCAAGTAATTCTAAATTATAACATGACTTTTATGTTAACGATTTCTGTGTTTAATTTTGAAGCCTTAAGAGTATCTGATTCCCATACCCCTCCTTAGTGATCTCTATTTAAATGCAGTTGTTTCTTGCCCACTGCAGGCTGCTATTTGAAATGCTCCCTTAGGATGTCTGCACTTGTGGAAGAATTTATTTCCTCAACGTTCTTCCACATTGAACAAGGCTTTAACCACTTCAAACAAGAGGAATCTGCATGGCTACACCATTTTCCTTCCACATCACCTGCCTGCCACTCTACTTGTTCACCATCCCCTCCCTTCACAATTCCCTCCCCTGCCCCCTTGTGTTCCCCCTCCTCATTCCTCTTGCCTCAGCCTGCCCATTGCAACACCCTGGGGTTTGGGACAATGTGAAATCTGCCCCAGCCCAGAGCCCAGCTGGGCCACCATGGCTGAGGCTGCTGCACAACAGTACATAATTGAGGTTTTTGTATCATGCAGAAAAATGTGTCCAGGCAATCCTGCCTATCCCTTTCTTTTCAGGAAATCCTTTCAAACCCTTTTTTCTTTTTCAAGACATTTCTCTCCACATCCAGCAAAGGGATAAACCATTTCAAAAAACGGCAAGGTTTGCTTGCCAGTAGTCATAATACCATCCCTACCCTTCTCAGAATAATAGCAGGGACTTTGAGATTACAAAGCTGAAATGACCACCTCATTAGAATAGCTGTTTTGTTTCCTACTAAATTTGAAAGATTTTTAAAAGGAGGAAAAGGACAGCTCAGCAAAAAAAAAAAAAAAAAAAAAAAAAAAAATTCCTAAATCCTAGTTTCCTTTCCTTAGTCATTCTAAACTCCAATTTTCCAGTCCAAAACTGCAAATGCACTTTTGAGAATTTGTCATAGAATACTGCTTTGTATTTCAAACCTCAGCAAAAAAAGACAGTAAGCCAAAATTGACCTTGGAGATGACAGGAAAAAGCAAAAAACAATCAGGAAAAAATTAACTATGTGTGTTGGACAGCTAGAGGACTGCAAGAAGGAGAAACCTGCCTCTTGTGGCTGATGCAAGGGGTAAATTTGAAGGCTGGATGCAGTTGTTTAAGAAAATCTCAAAGAAGAACAACAGGACTCAAAATAGGCCCTTTGCAGTTGTGAAATTATTTCATTGCTAGTAAAACTCAACCTTGGTTGAGATGTAGGTGGGGGAGGAAGAGCACTTCTCCTTTACACTGAGATCAATGTGTGAGTCTGTTCAGGGACTGGCCATCTAGATCAGTAGTAATTAATGTTTGTGTGCTATACAGAAATAGCAGGTGGCTTACTCAAAAGGGCTGGGAGGGGAGAAGAGTTCAGGGGGAAACTGTGGAAATTCCTGAGATATTTGGGATATGTGGTAAAGTGGATATGTGAACTGAGACTGTGGAATCTGTAGGGAATCCTGTTAGGTTGAATGGCCTCAGGGTACAGCGTTTATCAGTTTAGGCAGCACAAAAGAAAATAGAAATGGAAAACTGCTTAGAAAAGATGGCTTTTCTGGCATGATATATGGAGGTTGGGTATAAACCAGATTTTGGATTGCGTTAATAAGTCTCAAAAATATACCTGAAATACTGAAAAGCCTCGAGAATTCAGTAAATGAAAATGAAAAGTGATATTGAAGATGGTGAAATGGAAAGTTTCTTCTCCTTCTTGCTGGATTCAGTCATACGGGATAAGACTTTGCAAATTAAGCTAGTTTTGAAAGTAAAGTCATAGGTGTGTGTGTCTAATCTTACAGGTATTTTTTTATCTGACTTTATACCTCTGGTTAGTTCATGCCACCATTTTTTAAACTAAATTACCTTTTGAAATACTAATAGTTCCAACCATCAAATCCCAAGGGGTGGTTATTCATATACTTGAGATTTATCCCTCAATTATAAGGAAGCTAGGTAGACCTGGGAGAATGAGACAGCCTCTCTCACACCAAGTTGGCCAAGGGACTTCATGGAAACCAGTACAGGGCTTTCTATTTCACTTTCTAGTGGCTGATCTCACTTAATCCTCTTCTAAATGTCTCTGAGCTGTTATGAGCAAGCACATTTCTGGTCAAAAAATGTTGTGTTTCTCTTGCATTAACCCTATGGGGCACACAGTTAAGTAAGAGCTGTAAACACATGGCTCTGGCCAGCTACAGCAATGATCCTCAGCTGAATGGGGTGTCTGTTATTGGGAAATCTCCTGCTGCGCAGGCTGGAAACTTCTGTGCCTGAGCTTCTTAAACTATTGGTCTGTGGAATTGATGGGGAGCAGCTGAGCCACAGAAAAATCTCAGAAGCGAGCTTCAAGTCTGTGAAGGCATTTGTTTTGGAAATCATGGATACGCATCACTTGACCCCTGACAGGTGTTCATGCAAAGCAAGGTTTCACAGTAAGATGTTGCTTCCAAAGCCGAGGCCACTTTGCCCTGGAGCATTTTCTGGGAAAAAAAACCCAATGCTGTGCAGTGTCCCACAAGGTGGTTTCCTCCAGCATGCTCTCTGGTCCTTTTTGTAGTTGCCTGGCAACCAGGGAAGGGAGGAGGAGGAGAAGGATGTGAGAGCATGGAGCCATCCAAAGAAGCAGATTATTTGTAGCAAACCAGTCAGCAAACATTATTAGTAAAATGTCATTATCTACAGCAAATCAGCTCTTGGTTCTCTTGAGCTACTCCATTACAATAGGTCATTCCCACTGGCCCTCTTCAGATGGCTGTCTGCTAAAGGTGAGGACCATGATTCTGCTGTAATTTTACAAGAGTTTCATCCTAGTTTCAACCCTTTGGCAGTGCCAGAACTCTTCTTCTCCAGTGGGAACAAGTGAGGTAAGAAAAGAGCTTTGACCATTGCCCAGAGCTTCCCTGTGTTGCGTTAGGTACGCTGTGTGACTGAGCAGTGCCCCTTGGCTAAAAGGAAGCCAAAGATGAGCTCAGCTCAGTTGTCCTTTCCAAACGTGATATTTAACCTCAGATTTTGTACATGATGTTTTACTTAATTGTCAAAAAGGCTAGAAACTCTAAAAGGTGAAGTAGGTTTTTTCTTTAAGCAAGAAAGTAAAGAAACAGAAAAGTAGAAGTTTCTATCTCCAATTAAATATGTCCAGTGTAGGATTGGTTGTTTGGATGAAAATAAGCTTAGATGCAGCAGGAATGTGGGAGAAAGAAGTCAAACCTGTGCTCTGTGAGCTACAAGCCACTGAAATGAGTGTCACTTTCTGATGAGTGTCTTGGCCATTGGTCATCCATTCAGTCTTTGGTCCAATGTTGCAGAGTCTCCAGGCAGTAGAATAATTTCTTTAGGGGGTGTAATGGTAGTCTCTCCTCTGAATAGCTGACAAATCTCGGTGTAGTTACTTTCTGTGCTGGGGAGGACACAGAGGTGAGTCCCCAGTTGGCTTTGTTCAGGTTTGGGTCCTCTGTTTCCTGCATCCTAAATGGGTGCTATAACTTTTGGGATGTTGCCTGTGCTGATGTCAAGTTAGGGTAGGTCTCTCTCTTCTGTGATCTTTGGGAGGGGAAAACCCATACCATCAGTGAACAGGAACACTATTTTTGCCTTGGAAAACACCCTAGAAAAGGTGACTTGCAAAACATGGCACAGGACTTCGTGAAAATTTGATGTATTTTTAAAGCTGATTAAAGCTGTTAAATAGAGTCACACTCAAAGAGCCTCATGTGAAAAAAAAATATATTTGTGCTTTCTTGTGTAATAGCAGAGTGGGATAAAACCTGACTTTTTAAGGCCTCAGTGCTATTGTCTTTGAGATAGCAAGAAGTCACTGCAATGAATAAGCTAATTATAGAAAAATTTTAGTGAATCATGGAATCATAGGATCATTTGGGTTGGAAAAGACCTCTAGGATCAATTCCAACCATTAGCCTAACACTGCCAAGTCTATCACTCAACTGTGACCCTAAGCACCACATATACATGTATTTTAAATACCTCCACGGGTAGTGACTCAATTACTTCCTTGGGCTGCATGTTACAATGCTTAACAACCCTTTCAGTGAGGGTTTTTTTTTTCCTAATCTCCAATCTAAACCTCTTCTAATGCATGCAACTTGAGCTAGTTTCCTTTTGTCCTATTGCTTGTCACTTGTGAGAAGCGACCAGCCCCCACCTGGCTGCAGCCTCCTTTCAGGTAGTTGTGGGGAGCGCTAAGGTCTCCCATGAGTCTCCTTTCCTCCAGGCAAAGCAACCCCAGCTCCTTCAGCTGCTCCTCACCTTTCCTTACTGAAGTAAGTAAAGAATGCCAGTAGAAAAATTGTTCGCTTTTCTTTCCCTAGATTAAGAGATGATACCTAGTATGTCTTGAAAAGTTTATTTAAATAAGTCACTATTGCTGAAGAATGAAAAATTATTTTTATTAAGAACATGTTTAGGATAATAAAACATATTTTCAGGGGGATGGTAATATGCTTTTTATAGAGACCACCATACACATATACAGTAGCACTGAAGCCCTAGAAAAATGCCTCAATCTGACTAAATAAAATAAATTCAACTTGTCCCAAAGGCATCCCACTTCAGAAAACAGCATCCTAGACACTTCTAATGAGCCATTCCTCTTCTACTATGCATTGCTCTATTCTTCCTATTATCCTATTCTTGGTTCCTCAGATTTATTTCTGCAGACCCTGTCCCTTGAATGCCTCTGCTCCTGCCATCCCACAAACACATTTGCCAAGCTGACATCTGTTAAAGTAGCTGTCACAATACGAAAAAAGAAGCTCACTTCAACCTCTTGTCTCTGCCATGTACTGTGAGTCCAAAACAAGCCTGCATGGCTTGTGTGCAGCTCAGCCTACTCCTGCTGCTACTGTGGGATCACCTAACAAATGTTTTGTGCAAGGCTTTGGCAAAATGGCAGGGAGGGAGCAGAAAAAGGAATAGCCAGTCTCATTTGCATGTAGATAATGAATTAAAGCCTTGTTTTCTGGTCAGTTATAATCAATTAGGTGTTGGACACTCTTAGCAACTTGTGTTTGTGATACCCAGGCACTGGGAAGAAGCCCCCATCAGAAGATCAACACTGACTCAAGGTGTTGAAATATTGCCACAACATCCCAAGTAGGCAGACTGACAATCAATTTTGGGGCTCAAAAGATGAACTGGACATCAGGTATGGGAACACTTGTATCTTGAAAATGCATAGTTTTTATTAATGGGGTTTTTTTTCCATAATTTCTTGAAATTTTGGATCTCTATAATATGTGGGCTTTTGCTTGGCAAGTATCCTGCTTGGACTGTAATGCTCACTAGAATACAATATTTTATCTATCCTTAAATTTCTCAATTGCCTCTGATTTTCATGCTAAACACAGTTCTTCATCTGGGGATGAAAAGGGAGGAAGATAAACTTTTGCAATTTACTCCATTTCTCCACATGCTTAATTTTCCCTAATTTTGGATCTGCTCCACTTACTGCTGCTACCCTCCAAAAGGGGTTTATGCCCAGTAAGGCATCATTTCAAAGGAGAACACCAAAAATTCCACTGGCAATAAATTATCTGATCAAAAATAATTATGAGGAAGGAGAGAGCTTCTATGAAAACTACAAAACTTCCTGGAATTTTTCCAAAGTAATGTACTTTGTTTTCAGCCAAGAATACCCTAGCTATTGCAATTGCGAACCAGAAGACTTCACTGAAAAAATTCCATTAAAATAGTGATTTTCTTAGAAGGCTTGCAACTGAAAAAATATTCAGCTAAAAGAAAAGAAAAATTAGAAAGAGAGCCAGCTTTGATGGAAAATATACAACAATCCTACCAAGGATTTAGTTCCTTCAAAAGAACTGTAGTGTAGTAGACTGTCTTCCGTTTGTTTAGTTTGTCAGCTTCTTCTGACACCATTGATCCTGCGTTTTTTTTCTCTTCTTTGCTTTAATTCATTCCTTGGGTTGGCAAATGCATTTGCTCAGCTTGTTTCAACTCCTAGAGGGTTTCCACCAGAGGTGGCGAGGACCCTTCTTCCTTGCCTCCCTCTCCCCTGTGGAAGTCGTCAGTCCCCTTTACTGCACCGCAGATTCAGGGTCTGTCTCTCTCTGCAGTGCCTGTCTGCAGTGAAGCCCCTGCCCCTTCCTCCACCCTGCCTCATACGTGTTCCTGTAGCAGCGCTGCCACCTCTGTGATTGCCCTGTGGACCTCACAGCTGGGCACCTCTCAGCAGAATGAAATTCACATTACTGCTGGGAGGGCTGGTTTGCTCCCTCTTTAGCCAAGCTTTGCTCCCAGTTATTAAAGCCTTTGTCAGGGAGGCTTTGATGCTAGGAATTAACTTGAAAGGAATTTGATAACCAAGGGCCATATTCATGATGCAGAGATCTCCACTGAAGGGCTCTCCCCCACTCCCCAGCATCTCCTGAATTTTGAGTAGATTCCCTAGTTGTCATGGCAACAGCCTAATTTGCTCTCTTTTTGTGGTTTAAGTAAGCATCATGTAAAAGCTCCTCAATAAATGATGCTAAAACATCCTGAGCTTTGGTAGTGACACTGGGCAACTTGCCACGTGGCTTAGTTTAATTGCTCTGAAGCTACCACCAAGTGCATAATTCAGGGTTTCCTTTAACACGGGAAAAAAGTTTGGATGGCTGCAAGGGAAAGAGGAGGAGGAAAAGAGCAGCTGCCATTCTTCAGAAGTGAGGCAACTTCAGGAGCAAGAGGGCAGTTTTGTCCCTTTTTGTGGCAAAGAAGCCCATAACAGAGAAAGACAAAAGCTTAGTTGAGACTCTTACTTTTTCACTCTTTAGATCAGTTTGAACTTGGTGAGAAGGGCAAAAGCATCCACTGATCCTGTACTCTATTCTCCCAGGGAAGGCAGCGTGGCTTGATCCTACTTTAGGACTGAGATGGAGGCAGATAGCCCAGCAATTTAGGAGGTGGCAATCCCCATGCATTGTCCCAACTTCCTGCTAGTCTTTCAATGTGAAGGCAGTGCCTACAGAAAGGCACTGCCTTTAGGAAAACTTCTGGTCTGTCACAAGTGAACTGCCGCTGTATCTTTGTTGGTACTTGGGCTTGACTTACTCTGGTGTCCCTATTGCCTCTGGAGACAGAGCTGAGGTTACCCAGCCTGCCAGGCCTGGGAGAGGAGCCAAACCAAGAGTCAGTGTAGGAGTTGCTTGAGTTGCTTTGGGCTCTAGTGCAAATTTGAACCTCTCATCGTTGTGGTAGTAGGTATATAGACTCTACAGAGTAAATATTAGCACATGGAAAGCAGACTGTAAAGGGTGTTCTTGGACTCTAAGGGAGGAAGAATGGCAGCTTCATCCTGCCTGTTTATTTTTCACTTATGGTGGAATGAGACATCTATTTGTTGATGCTGTGCACATGAGCATGTATTAGCAGTAGCTTTCAATATTGCTGTGAATGGTCATTAAAAATCCCTGTTGGCTGCTTGGTTTGTTCTGAGGATACCAAAGGCTTGTCCTGCTGAGCTCCTCAACTTCCACTATTCCTCCAATAACAATAAAACTCTTTAGGCAATCAAGGTGGTCTGAGGCTTGATTTAGACAGTGGTGACGCTCTTGAGGGAATCTGCAATGGTCTGTAACCCTTCAAACAGAGCATCACCTGAGGAAAAACAGCAGTGTTCATTTTGGGACCAGCTACTTCTTAGGAAATGCAAGTATAGATAGCTGTCTCTAAAAATTTCTGGTCGGGAAAAACAAAAAGGGCCAAAACAGAACAATTTAGTCATTTGGTTTGGGGGAAAACTGCCACTTTGGTGTGGGGCTTTTTTTATGTGGGGATTCAAACTCCCACAGCACGCATGTGAAATCATAGTCCCTGGGCAGTGCATCTGTGAACCTTTCTCTCAGGAATCATGTACTTGCATCCTCTGGGTGTCTGAACTGGTGTCTGAACTGATGGGATGACAGCACAGTTGCTTTACAGAGGATACTGCGATACAAGGCAGACTCTCCCTTTTCCCTGTGATCTGCTTGTCTTGTCACTCCCTTCTCCAGAATGGTTTCATTCTTTTCTCACATATTGCATTCAGGGAAGAGGCAAAGTGCTTGAGGTGCTGCGGTATCGCTTTGCCTGGACAGAAATCTCTGCATCCACTGAGAGGTAATGACCCTTCATAAGGGAAATACTGTATTGTGGGCTGAAGATGGAGGTGCAGCAATAAAATGGGAATGCCATGGCTTAGGGGGAGGAGGGCAAGAGGGGTGGAATGGGAAATACAAATGGGTAATCTAAGGTCTCCTTTTCAGGAGCGGCAGACAGATTCTGTTTTTTTTTACCCGCCTCTCTGATAAAAGCTTGACAGTGGGGGTGAAGTCTGTGACACCAGAGCCTGCACACCCTTGTTGTTTTACTAAATTATTCATTCCTGTTCCTGTGATAATATAGTTATAAGGAGGAGCCTAATTGAATTTACTGTCTGGCATTGGCCAATAGGGTGATAAGGATCTGGCAGAATGGGATGACGGTGATTCCTGCTGGTGTGCTGTGAATGTGAAGCAGGACGGACCGGCAGTTTGTGTGCAGGAGGGAAAAGGAATCGGTCCAGAGCTCCTGGATTAACAGATTAAGGAAAAGAAAGGTAAGGAAGCGGGTGGGAATGGGATTTGCCTGAATCATATACTGACCCTGTGCTGAAAGGCTGGTTTCGTTCATAGGAAAGCACTCTGCAGGCAATGTTTTCCTGCAGGGTTTGGAGGGAACAGGAATGCATGTGGTGGCACTTGCTCAGTGCTTGTAGTCTGTGCCTTTGTCTTTATACGTGCTGCAGGGCTCTATAACGCTGCATGTTCACTGAGCGCGTCTGTGCAGATTCCTGTGGTTTGTGTGGATCCAGCAGCAGCACATGGAGCCTGTGCAGTATAAATGTAACGAGGGGAGTCCAAAGGGAGGAATTACCTCATGGGCAGAGTGGGGAAAACAGTAGTGCTTTCTGGTTTGATTGAAAATGAAAACCTCGAGGCTCTTAGTGAGGTGTTTGCAAACAAAACAGAGAAAGTGTGTGTGCATCTGTCCGTGTATGTACTGGATCTGCAGTGAGATATTAAAATGGGAAAGACTGGAGCATTAGGTGTCGCAGGTGGAGATAAATTGCAGGCAATCTGTGTAATCAGATTCTCTAACATGGAGAATGCAAGTGAGTACGGAAGTGGATTAATCCTATCTGCTGAGCTGGCTACACCTGGAAAGCAAAGGGGAGAAGGGCTGGTAATCGGGACAGGTAATGTGACTGTTTGGGGAAACTGGAGCTCAAACAATCCTGCCTGCTGTGCCTGCTGCTAAAGTGGTAGCTTATTGAGTTGCTTCCACAGAATTGTTATTTCCTTTTTAATGATGCAAATATGAGCATCTCTGAGGATCAGGTTAGAGCCCATAAATTGACATCATCTGGAAGAACAGGACCACATCAAGCAAATTAGCCTCTGCCCTTCCTTTTGTTTCACTTGCCTTTGCTCTGATAACAAGTGACAGCTGAACAGACAGGGCAGGTGGGGGAAGATGGATTACAAATGTGGCAAGTGGCATTAAGCCGTGCAGACAGTGAGTGTCGTTTGCAGTGATGATGTTATAATCACACTTCTTCAGCTTACATCTTTGCAAGCGTGTAAGACAAGGCTGTCCTGAATTTGGGGTAAGCTTTTTCTGGTCACTAACTGAAGCAGGGGTCACAGTTCACTGTAAGGCACTAAAATTTTTAGCTGCTTCTCATAGGGGTTCACCACCTCATTCTTTTCAAGCTGGGATCCAGAGAAAAGTGTTGCTGAGACAAAAACGTTGCTCACCTGTGGATAACTCATCTCTCTTGGAAACTCATTCTTATGATGAGTGTGGAGGCGATATGCTTTTTCTGCTTGCTCAGAAAGCAGCAGCCAGAGGCTGCCTCCAATAAGAGAAGTAAGGCAGAAAACCCCATAGGAAGAAGCAACAAAATAGCTTATCTTGGATTAGTCAATCCCTTTTGCCCAAATAGGTTGTCCTTCTTTCCTTCCCTTTTGCCCAAATAGGTTGTCCTTCTTTCCTGACACCAAATTTCTTACATCAGGGGTCAGCTTTCCTCTACCCAAGCTTCTTTCTTTTCTGTGGTTTTCTCATGTGGCCTGAAGGTTTAGAAAATGACTGATATCCCCATCAGAGAGCACCTCCTTGCTCTTGTCTACACTCTGCCCGTGACATCTCCTGGACTCTCTGGTTTGTGCTCCTCTGAGTGGTGGGCTGAGTCTGATCCCCTCTGTCTCACAGTTTGTGCATGCACTCCAAGTGACACCAAAGTAATACTCACTTGGTAAAAGTATGAAAAGGTTCCACTTTGCAGAGGGTATTTGTATTTGGTGATGAAAAAAAAGGAAACATTGCAGATTCCTGAAGGATAGAGGCAGGCTCTCCTTATCTCACCTGGAATAGCTGATTAAAAAATGGATCTAACGCAGGGCATATGGTCATAGTTGTGGTTGACTCTAGCTTTGAAAGCATAGGCAGCAACAGAGTGAGTGAAGAAATGAAAAAAAAAAAAAAAAACAATCCTGGCCATCTGAGAATAAACTCCCCAGTATAATAAAATTCTTTCCCTTTTCCCTAGAAACAGAGGAATAGTCCAATAACTGCTTATTCACACACTACAAAAGGCTGCACAGCTCCCAGGTGCAGAGCAGGAGGTTCTCCCTACTAAAGAGTGGGCAGATACTCACTGCTCCTGAAGAGTCCCTCTCTCTGCTCATCAGGAAGTCCTCTGCTCTTGCCGGTTTTGGGAAGTGCACATTCTCTGGGAGATGCCCGCCGGGATTTGGCAGGAGAAGCATCCCTGTGACGCTGCAGCAGCAGCAGCCTGGTGCTGGCTTGCAGCAGTTACTGCCGGTTGGGTGCCTACATTGTTTGCTTCTGCCCTCAGAGTCAACAGGGAGGCTCAGGAACGGGCAAAATGCCAGCGTATTCCCAGGGAAGCTGACGTCATCACCAATCCACTGGTGCCAGACACTGCGCTGGAAACCTGAGGTCGCTTTTCTGCCATTAATTGCTCAGATGATTAATTCATGCAATGATATCACTTTCTTGGGTGGAGGTTAGGAGGTTATGTACTCTAGTAATGAGAGGCGTGATGGGATGCTAAACTTGTGCTCCTCATTGGTGTTAACACTAATTAGAACAAACCAGCCGCTGCGTGCTCCGCGTCATCCTTCCTCCCCCAGAAAGGGTACCACTTTTTTCTTGGGTTTTTTAGGTGGGGTGAGGGGGTGGTGCCATGGGGTGTGTGAGCAAGTGTTCTTATGGGATTTGCAGTATTGCAAATTCTACACCAGAGGACTGAACCACAATGCCCCTTAACTTTCACAGCTACACTGCAACAAGGATTTTTGCTTTAATTATTTCATTAAATATTATTATTGCTCTAATTATTTGCTTTCATTATTTTCATTTATGTAATTTACATTGCACTTTCCAACAAGAAAAAACAGGATTATCCTCATTACAAAGAAAAAAGAAAAAGTATGTTTGTTTCTTATTGCACAGTGGCTGGTCTGTTGCATTGTGGTGTTCTCCTCTCAGAGGGTTCTGCTCCGTCTCTAGGGGTGTAGGATCAATTTTTAGTTGGTCTGGAAATTCCCCAGAATGTCAAGTTTTGCAGTAAATACTCTAGGATATTTCATTCTTTGGGGATGTTTTTTGGCTAAAACTCCCTTTCCCATCTCTTTACTAGCTAAGTAAATAAGTCTAGAATTCCCAGGTGGGCATTACAAAGAGCTGTCCTGGCCCAGACACAATTAATAGCTGATAAAGTTGCAGCAACTTGATCTGTCAGTCTGTTGGTAGGTGAAACATAGAACTTCAAATGTCAGACAAAACACCCAGGGCATTTTCAGAGCTGTTGTAAGAGCATTTTGTATCAAACGATGTCACTGCTCTGCCACATGGAACCCTCCCTCTCGCTCACTCCAGTGCTGTTCTTCTCACTTCAGGCCTCTGTGGTTTTGGCTGATTTGCATCCCCAGAGGTGTACAAAGCCCTGGATCATAAGTTTTCAAACAGATTTGGTAAGACCAAATGGAAATCTTCCAATTTCTAGATTGGCCTTTTATTTATGGGATAAAATGTTTCCTTTCTGTTTAAGCAGTGGGGAAGCCATGGTCTCTCTCCATCCTGGATAATTCTTCACTTTTCCCATCCTTCATGATTTGTTGTGGTATTCTCCTACCTCATCTAGAGATTTGAAAATGTCAAAGAGCTTTTTTAAATGCTGACAAATAACAGAGATTTGATTAGCAGCTGTAGCAGATCACTTACCAGTCCAGTACTGTAGACTCATATATATTTATAATACAGTTATCAAGGAAAATGAAGTGATTATGCAGAACTAACAATGTCTGTATTAATGGCTATCAGGTTCCAGACATTCATCTCTTCTCTGTTTAATGAGGAATATTTCTACTATGTCTGGGCAGATCAAATGCTAAAGCAAGGGTGCAGTTTGGCTCTGTTGCCCTTAGCAGATTACACTGGCCACAAGAAAGGTGGCCCAGGGTATGTGCTTTTAATTTAGACCCCACTCATAAAAGTGAGAAAAACTAATGACACAGCCTTGGAAAAGTAGGAGGAAGAGTCTGTGGTGTGGCCTTTGGGTGGGAATAATCTTTTGTCCTGGTGGCAGCCCTCCACTGCAAAGGGCTGAATTGCCATCAGAGTGCCTGGAAGGGGAAGAAAAGATTGTCTGCTTCCCAGGATGGTCTGTGGGGGACTGGTGGGGGAGGTGGGGGGGGGCGAGAGGGAGGGGAAGTGAATTGGATGGAGAAGGAAAGACCCTTTTTCTAGATTTCCTGAAACTGGGAGTATCCCCTTCATATCACTTTGAGACAGCAACTACAGTCATTTTTAAAAACACATTAAATATTGCTCTGAACTATCAGACTGGGATATGAACAAGACAGAGAGCTGCTGTGTTGTATCATACTCCAGCCTGAACAAGGCAAACAGCATTATATTCCTGTGTGTCTGAAAAATAAATCAGAGCCCATGTTAAAAGAAGGAGGAAGGTAGGACGAAAGTAGGACTGAAGAGCCATGTGAAAAGCTGGACTAAGTAACAGAGAGGGGTGTGCCTTTTTTTGGAAGAAGAAAATTTTGGTTTCTGCCAAGCTTTATGGGTTTTGGCTGATTTATTTCCTGCTCTCAGCATGATCCAGAGCCAGCACTCCTTCCCTGTATACTTCAGCTGGGGAAAAAAAAAAAGCATTGGTTTCTTTGTTTCTTCTCATACACAGGAGCAAACATACACATACCAACTCCTTTTAAAAGATGACAATCAGTGTCTTCAGCCAGCTCTTCATGGTTTGAAATGGCTGTTTGCTGAGCTCCCTTGAGTTTAAAAAGTATGCTGCCTTGAGCCCTATGTTTTAATTTACAATTTAATGTTGCATTTAGTTGACTGGCACAAGAAGGAAATGGTATTTTAACTTGCTGATTCTAGCCCTTTAAAACCACAAAGCCATTTAAGAAAAGATACTAATTGACCAGTTGCTCATAAAAGCCACAGCTAAAGCCACTCAGATTACTTGGAGTCAAATAAGGAGTTTACTGATTCCCATCCAAGTGAATGGAGAAAGACCACTCCTCTGCAACTCAGGACTTCCAAGCCTGCTGGAAAAAAACAGCCAGAAATGCTTACATCATATATTTTATGTAGCCAATGCAAAATATTTTTAATCTAGAAGGACTGGTAGGCTTTCACTAGCACTAAATTAAGTTTATAAGCAAACACAAGGATATTTACATAGAGCTATTAGAAAAGCAAACCAATAGCAGCAGAACAGTCAGCTCCAAGATGATTCAGACCCTTAAAATCTGTCATTTAAAATATAGTAACACTCCTTTTTTAGATGAAGTGCATTATTTTTAATATAGGGTATTCTGGCCCTATGTGGTTGTCATCTTTTTTAAAATATAATGAACATATCTGTTATGCCATCATCTTTCTCCCCCACTTTTAACTGTACTTTGCTGGGTTTAGAGTAGGGCTGAAGAGCCCTGTAGTGCATTGCAGCCCAGGAACATATCAAAGACATTTTTGGCTGCAGAAACACTTTTTCCTGACTCTGCAGAGAAAACTGATAAACTCCAGAGGATGATGCTAGAAAATACAGACCCTTCTTGAAGAAGGAAAATCAGGAGTTTTCACACTGAACTTACCAGCACGGTGCAGTTTTTTATAGCCACTGCTGTACAGCAGTGAACAGTAAAATGGAAATTTGGGATAAAGGATGACCCCATGGTGCCAGAGGTGATAGTACCCTGTGTTTCTGTCCCTGAGTCACCACACACACTTCTGATGTACTGTGCCCATCACTGGCAGCTGCCGTGGACTGTGGACACAGTGTGTGGGCAGGGAAACACACGTGGTGCATGGCTGTTTTCTGAAGTGGGCTTGACAAAACCAAATTATGTGACCAGCTAGGAAGCATTTATTCTTTTTTTAGCCCCAAAGTTTTTTTATTTACTGCTTAAAGAATGAGACTCAGTGCCTGTATTTCCCTGTATGTTCGCAAAAGCATTGATTGCACTTTGGCAAGAGGGGTTGGATGAAACACTGCTCTCCCTCCAGCAGCTCAAGGCTGCTGTATTTAGCTTGATGTTCTATCTAAAATAGGCCTCTGTGTGTATTTAGTTAATCTTTTGGGCAGACTTTCTTACTTCAACAGTCTTGTGAAGTTTCTTTTAGCAGGAGAGAGAGGAGTAGGCGAGGTAGGGGGTTGCTGCTTTATAATAAAACTGAAAGAGGCTGACAGGAATCCACATGAAGGTTACCTTGGTTCACCCTGGGCAACCTTAATAATTCAGCAGAGCCTTTCTAGTCAGGGCTTCCCACGCTGTTCCCCACAGGGGCAGTTTCACATATGAGAGTTTCTTGAGGCCATTCAAGGCACCAGCTACTGAGAAACACAGGGCATAGGAGAGGATGGTGCCTGTCAAGAGCTGGAGCTGACAATTCCTATTAATGTGCAGGCAGGCTTTTCCAGGGAAGATTCTTTGATGTCTCTGACTCTTGGTCACAGTTCACAGACCTCTGGCTTTACAAGTCATGCTTCTTTCTTGAAGGAAAGTGCCACCTCTTTCTTCTGCTGAGCCCCGTGGTCAGACTGTCTCCTCCTCAGGCTTGACCCTCAGAGCAGGACAGTGCCTTTAGTCACCCAGGGCAAACTCAGACCTTGCAAAGTCACAGCTGATATCTCTTGCAAAAATCATGCCAGCTGTGCAAGACCACCTGCCTTCCACCATTATCAGGATGAGAGAGGGGTCATTTCTAACTTCCAAAGTTTTTTCATTTCAGAGAGAAGCCCTTAGAAGTTGATGAGAATTTTGCTTGAGCTAGAAGGGAAAGAATTGACTTTCTGCTTTCTGAGATAGTTTCCAGTTAAATAAGTAGCATTGCTACAGTTTTTTACTATGCCCTGTTCTGCTAATAGAAGCAATAGCTGATTACCTCACACAATGCTGTAAGACCAGTATATTTTCAAAGAACAGAGTAGGTGGTGAAGAATTAATAGACTCTTTAGTTTTCTTAATTCCTAAGTGCATGTTTTCATGCTTAGTGATAGGGCAACAAAGGCAATGGGCAGGTAAGAAAAACTCTGATTTTTTTTAGGAAAGAACAGCACCTGCCTGTTTTGTGGTATGGTCAGGGGTAGCAGCTGATGGAAGAGGTGAAATAAGAATAGAATCATAGAATGTCTTGAGTTGAAAGAGACCTTAAAGATGACCTAATTCCAACCCCCACCACCATGGACAGGGACAACTTACACTAGGTCATGTTGCTCAGGGCCCTATTCAATAATCATCTGCAATGAATAACAAATGAGCTGCCATCTCCTGCATCACTTGGCAATATTTTTTATTAGATTTTCAACAAACCAAAAAAATCAGCTCAGGTAAGATTGCTGCCAGGCACTGCCTAGCCCTGCACTGTCAGCAGCTGCTGCTCAAGATTTAGCTGCCCAGGAGAGAGCTTCTGGTTTACAGCATGAACATCTGAGCTCTCCTGGGATGCTTAAGCAAGTGACTTTGCATTGGGGTATCATATGGTCACACAATCCTTGCTGAAGTCAGGAGGAAACACTGTTTTCTTCACTCGGGCTTTCAAGGAGGTGTTGCTTTGCTCTTGCTGCAGGGACTATGGCTTAACTACAGGACTGGTTTGGACCAGCTGGTGAGTATTTACAAACTAGCCTTGGAGTTGTTTTTTCAATCAGAAATTATAAACTCGTGATGGGAGGAGATAGGAGAAACTACACAAGCTGCACTAGTGGGAGGACAAGCTCAATGATCCTAGTCTTCAAATTCATTTGATTTTTACAAGTGCTCTGCAGTGCTTTAGTGGTAATTGAAGAGATCCAAAGCAATTATCCTCTTTCAGAAATGAGATACTAATGATGGAGAGCTGAAGCAAGACTGATTAAGCTGATGATAGTGAAGGACTTCTATATATTTGTTATCGTGCTGTGTACATTATTTTTGCTCACAATATGGCCCTTTCTTGTCCTGGTTTTACATTTGTGTTCCAATATGTAGTGATTTAACCAGGATCACTCATGCAACTCTTAGGAAAACACATGTGGATGTGCAGGGCCAGCCGCCAACACGTAAAGGTGATTCAATACTTTGATGAAGTTCAGTGATGATAGCAGATGTTATAATTCCATCACCAGGACATGCTTGGTTACTGTTTTTGCACGGAAGTAGATAAAAAAGGGGACAGAACTCCTTGTGTCTAACCTGGCTTATTTATAAAAGATCATCCATACACTAATTTCTTATGCATTATCACTATCATCTTCTGGGCATCAACAACAGTTTTTGCAGTAATCAGCTCTGAAACTGGACTCCAGTGACATTAGCAGTGCTCATTTGAGCTGAGAACTCTGTATATCCTTCCATGTTAACAAGTAACGCCTTCTTTGCCTCAGTCTTTAGTGGGAAGACGGCTTGTCCCCAGGACAACCGTCCTCTTGTGTTGCTTGATGGTGCCAGGGAACAGAATGATCCCCCATTATCCAAAAGGACACAATCAGAAAACTTCTGAGATGTTTGGATATTCATAAATCCATGGGACCAGATGGGATCCATCCCAGGGTGGTGAGAGAGCTGGCAGATGAGCTTGTGAAGCAGCTCTCCATCATTTACCAACAGTCCTGGCTCACTGGTGAGGTTCCAGGTTACTGGAAGCTGGCCAATGTGACACCCATTCACAAAAAGGGTGGGAAGGAGGGTCCTAGTAATTATAGACCAGTCAGCCTGACCTCAGTACCTGGCAAGATAATGGAGCAATTTATACTGAGTCTCATCACGCAGCACTTACAGGATGGCCAGGGTATCAGACCCAGCCAGCATGGGTTTAGGAGGGGTAGGTCTTGTTTGACCAACTTGATCTCTTTTTATGACCAGGTGACTTGCCTGGTGGATGCAGGAAAGGCTGTGGATGTTGTCTGTTTGGACTTAAGCAAGGCCTGTGACACTGTCTCCCACAGCACATTCCTGGAAAGGCTGGCAGCCCATGGCTTGGACAGGAGCACTCTTTGCTGGGTTAGGAACTGGCTGGATGGCCGGGCCCAGAGAGTGGTGGTGAACAGTGCTGCATCCAGCTGAGGCCAGTCACCAGTGGTGTCCCTCAGGGCTCTGTGCTGGGACCAGTTCTGTTCAGTATTTTTACTGACTACATGGATGAGGGTTTTGAGTCTTTCATTAGTAAATTTGCAGATGACACTAAGCTGGGAGTGTGTGTCAATCTGCTGGAAGGTAGGAGGGCTCTGCAGAGAAACCTGGAATGATTACATGGATGGGCAGAGTCTAACAAGATGAAGTTTAATAAGTCCAGGTGCCAAGGCCTGCATTTTGGCCACAATAACCCCCTGCAGCATTATAGGCTGGGGGCAGAGTGACTGGACAGTGCCCAGGCAGAAAGGGACCTGGGGGTACTGGTGACAGCCGACTGGACATGAGCCAGCAGTATGCCCTGGTGGCCAAGAAGGCCAACAGCATCCTGGCCTGTGTTCAGGAATAGTGTGGCCAGCAGGCGCAGGGAGGTCATCCTTCCCCTGTACTTGGCACTGGTGAGGGCACATCTTGAGTGCTGTGTCCAGGTCTGGCCCCTCAGTTTAGGAAGGACGTTGAGACGCTTGAGCGTGTCCAGAGGAGGCAATGAGGCTGGTGAGGGGCTTGGAACACAAACCCTATGAGGAATGGCTGAGGGAGCTGGGGTTGTTTAGCCTGGAGAAAAGGAGACTCAGAGGTGACCTTATCACTCTCTACATCTTCCTAAAGGGTAGTTGTAGTCAGGTGGGGATTGGTCTCTTTCTCCAGGCAGCAACTGACAGAACGAGAGGACACAGTTTCAAGCTGCACCAAGGGAAATATACGTTGGATATTACGAAAAAAAAATTCACTGAAAGAGTGATAAAGTACTGGAATGGTCTGTCCGGGGAGGTGGTGGAGTCACCATCCCTGGATGTGTTTAAAAAAAGACTGGATGTGGCACTCAGTGCCATGGTTTAGTTGAGGTGTCAGGGAACGGGTTGGACTCAGTGATCTTGAAGGTCTCTTCCAACCTAGTGATTCTGTAATTTTGGAATATGTTTTTCAGGTAGATTTAATTTTAAAGAGTTGCTGTACTTACATTGTATATTATTGAACACCTCTGCAATCTGTATTTATATCACCGCAGAGATCAGTCTTTCTAAACTGTGACCCAATTTAACCTTTCAATGCTTTATTTATACAGTTAGTGACTTGCTTAAAGTCCTTTAGAAAAAATAGAGAGAGGAACAGGTCTTTTGATCCACAAAAACCCAAAGATTGGTTTTCTTTTGTGTGTGCAGTCTTGAAATAAAGCACAATGTTTTTTGTGTTTTAGCGAACTGGCTGCTGTACTGCAACATGCAGGAATATCAGCTCTGCCCTTCAGGTCAAACCTTTGGCAAACACTGGATATGTAAGTGTAAGCACAGGCAGATTTTGGCTTGTCATCTGAACAGGAGGAGGCCAGGGTGAGTGCCTCTGCAAAGCTGCAGGGAATAAACACTTCCTCAGCCTGCTTTATTTAACACCATGCTATCTATGCCAGCCACAGAAATCTTGAAGCCAGGAAGTTATACTCTGGGGTTTGTGGTCTGGTTGGGTTTGGTTTGGTTTTTTAACCAATTTTGTGCCTTCATAGTGATAACAAAGAGAGGCATTTGTTCACAGGTGGCCAGAAAATTTCAAACTTTCTGGCCTTAATGATCCTGAGAACACAGGCACTCTGTCTGGGCAAGAGCTGGAAATAAACCTAGCACAGCAAGGCAACTCTCCAGCTGTTACTCGGAACTCTGTGGAGTTTGGTTTGGATTCTTCAGCTGATACTGCAGTTCACTCTTGGGCACATCTTTTTGTTTTATAAATGTATATCCAGAATAAAATTGGCTTTTGTCTGTAAGCTTCAGTCATGTGGGACAGCACTACTTAGCTCTGAAAAACGCAGATTGCCCCAGAGAAGAATAGGAATACTTTGCAATGCTGCTTCTGTCGTACAATTGTACACAAGCAGTGACTGCCTACCTGTCCTGCTAGTCAGGACACAGATGTGGAAAGGGAGGCTCCAGAGTGGCTCTCAGATAACTTCCCTGTGAGGCTTGTAGGATGTCCCATTTCTGTTCTGCCTGCTGCAATGCTCGTGCTCTCTGTGAGCAGTAATTCACACCATAGTTGTGTGTGCACCCAGCAAGAGCTCACATCGGTGCCTGTGGCTTGAGTTCCTCTCACAGTGCCTGCTGTGGCTGTCCAGCTGCAGAGCTGCTACATGTTCTCTTCCCCTCTTCCCCTTCCTTCTCTCCTTTCCTTGAGACAGAACTTCTCAAAGCACAGAAGGAGAACCTAAAATTGCTGTGCAGATTCATCCTTTGTGTTCCCTGTTACAAAATGGTCTAAGTGCCGCTTTTTCCTCCAAGAAAGCTTTTTCGTTTTTTCCCCCACTCATGGCGGCTATATATACTCTCCAGGTCTTGAAAGGTTTGGTGGCTGGTTTCTTAAATAAGGTTGGCCACTCTGGTAACTCTTAAAAGCTTTGTAATTCAGCTATTGATGAGCAGGGGAAGCAGAGCTCTTGAAGCTGCCTGTTCTTGGCTCAGAGGTGCAGCATGGAGGTGTATGAGCTGACCCTTGCAAGATCTCTGCCAAATCAACTTTGTCTTCTTAAATAGGAAACCAAGGCACTGACACTGCATGACCTTTCCCTAAGCTGATAGCAGAAGTCTGTTAAAAAAATTGTGCTTTATTTCCATCTCTGGGCACAGCCCACTAGCCTGATCTCTCAGAACTTTTTCTGGGTCCAGAATCTAATCCAGTGCCTACACCCATGTATTGTATGTTCTGATGCTTTTTGTCTAAACACAGTATCTTGTGTTTGGAGCCAGTTGCGGACGGCTCCTACATCGTCCAGCATAAGTACCAAGGCTGGATAGGAGAGCAGGCAGGAACTGGGAGAGAAGACAGCCAGATAAAAGAGAGTTAGTGAAATAAGGTAGTGGTAAAATTTATCACTAACTTTTTAAAAGCTATTTTCTAATCTTAGAAGTGCACCTCTGGTGATGCAACTCTTTAACAACACAGTGTCCCTACAGAGAAAACATAAATTCATAAATGGCCTTCAAAACTTTTCCAGATTCTTTATTGTAAGGGAGCTAAACACCTACCCCCTGACTGTCCTGCAGGGGCTTCTGCTGGTACAACAAATATGTTTGGCTTGCATCTCTCCAACCTGCAGCCATGCTAGCCATTCCATGCACATTTTTGAGATTGCAACAGGGAAGCAGGCACTGGCAACATCACAAAGACTGGGGTGCTCAGTCCAGCTCTGGGAGAGGGGAATGTGCTCTTGCTGAGGTGAGAAGTGTGTGGGTACATGGTGAGAGCAAAAGGGACATGTTCCACCATCCCACACATCTTTTCATGTGTCTCCATGTGATCAATACTAAAGATGAAAAAAAGTGAAGAAAAAAATCTCCTACAAATGTTCAGCATGGTTTGGGTTGGCTATCACAGAGCTTGAGACAACCCCTGCAATGCTCCAGTAGAAAGTCTACCAATCCTCATTTTCTCTGTCTCTTTGGCAGGAATAGTCCAGCCAGTCAATCTCCCACCACTTCTACATTACACGAAAGAATTGGCATCAAGCTGTCTTACTGTTGTGTCACAACTCTTGCCCAGAATGCAATAAAACATTGTCTTTCTCTTCCATCATCAAAAGAAATCAGTAAGCATGCTCCAATTCTTGGCTTAGTCTTTGTATTGCTACATGAGATGGGCACATATGGTTAGAAAGCAAATGAGCTACACAAAGGCAAATTACAGGTTTTATTTCTCCAGGTATCTGCTGTTCACACCATCAGGTGAAGTAAATCTCAAGTATACGATAAGGGTTTCCTTGCCATATGGGGAAAATATGGGAAACTGGAATATACTAGTGCCTAGAATGATGCAAGAGAAAGAAATGAGGCAGATGGAAATGGCAGCAAAGCTTAGATGGAACATGTTAGTACTGCAGATAATTTGGAGGACTTCAAATGTTTGAAGGAAGACTTTTTAACCTCTAGAAGCATCGAACATTTGGGAAAGAAATTGAGTTTCTGTGTCAGCTTAAAATGAATTAGAAGCATAGATGCAAGAATTATGAAGTTGTGTTTGAAGATTTTTTTATTTGGAAATATGCAATAGATTTTTGTCTTATAAACATATCAAAAGTAATACAATTTGTGCTCCAAACATGTGTTACATAATCCTTCTTATCCTTCTTATCACTTATCACTGTGTAGTGATAATCCTTCTTATCACTATCAGTTAACTATTAATTATCTATTTGATGTATATTATAATCTCTTAGTTAATTGTTTCTTCCTGTTTCACAGCCTATAGCACTTTTTTCCCTACAACATATCTAGTTCACTTTATGGTAATGAAATATTTTGTTTACAAGCATTTTGAATAACCAGTCTATTGTGGCAGAACTGAAATAGAGTAGAAAGAAAATGGCACAGGAATGAGGAAGTGATCACAATCAAGACATGAGCCCCATTAGCACTGGGCAAGCTGCTGCAGTTTCCTTTGAGACCCTGTGAGTTGTCAGTCCCTGAGGCATCTCTTATCTGCCTGAGCCCTAATGCATATTGGCAGGCCCTACATATTAAATACACCCAGCTTCTTGATTTTATTCAGATCAGCACTCTTCAAAGCAGCACGCCTCTCAGCTGAAGGAAATCCCTGCTCTATTAATGGCATATCTGGTTTCACTCTTATCACCATGAAATCAGGACTTGCGCCGTTGCTGCAGGAAACTTGAAGCATGTCTCACAACACACAACATGAACTGCATCAGATCCAAGATTAGGAAGGAAAAAGACAGGGCCTTCCAAGCCCTGCTTACTTCCTTCTTACGATTTCATCCACTTAATATGCAGAGCATTTATCTCTGTAAGTTCTCTGGTTTGTGCCGGTGTCTCCTGCTTTCCTTTACTATCACCGTGAGGAGCCACTTTGGAATGTGTGTAACTATCAGCCTTAATGGAAGCATTAGTGTCACTATTGCTTGGGGTAGGAATGACCACAGCACTCCTGGGAAATAAGAAATGGAGCCAGGATGCAAACTCAACTGACTTTGACATGGAGATGACTCTGTGAGATTCAAGGATTAGACACAGTGCTTGCTCCAGTTGTGCTGGGTCTGGCTTTGCTGATAACCAATTACTGATGTTGAACAGACAGGCCACAAAAGGCCTCCATAAGCTCATTGACAAGAGGATATTACAACTGAGACAACACTGCAGCCATTAGGTGCCAACAGGATTTCCAAAGTAAGACTAAAATGATGAAATAATATATTGTTTCCAAGAAGTAGCACGTTGTAATTTGTTCTTGGGGGATATTAAAGCCAGAGAGTATTATCATAATATTCAGATTTATTTTTGCTAGAAAATTTTTCACAATTGTTCATGGCTTTAGTCATCTTCCTTTGCAATCTACTTGAAAGTCTGATGATCTTACAGAGGCATTTTTTTTCACTTCAGATTGTTTTTCCCCATCTTCTTTTCCTCACTTGCCATTATGAAATAATAGGCAAAAGAGGAAGCAGATTTACTCATTTGCTGTGCAAAAGAGAGTGTAGCTTTTGGGATATGGTCCCATTTGCACTTGGTTTGATATGCATACCCCCACTATCTTCAGGAGATAAGGCAGCCCTGCTACCATGAAACTGCTATGTAGAAAGCTCTGGAAGCTTTGCAAAAGGAAAATACAGATAAGATTTGTGAAACTTAGACTTCCAGTTAAATAACCACCCAAACAGGCAGAGAGCATTTTTTAAAGATCTACAGGAAAGCAGCAATAAGACAATGGAATCATTGCACCTTAATGTGCTTCTGTGGCTCAGTGAAGCATGTTGAACCTTGTGAAGTGCTTCGATTCTGACAGAGAGACATCCTGCCATCTCTGACAACCTCTCTGTTTGAGCAGAGAAATCGAATGCACAAGAGACTGACTTCTTGTGGAAATCCACAGAAGGATGGGTGGAACTAGATGATCCTTAGAATCCCTTCCAGCCCAGGCCATTCTCTGATTCTGGTGAGCTGCTGTCTAACACACAGCAGGAGACTCGGGCTCCGAGTAGGATTATTCTCCTGATAGCTCTTTCTGCTTCCCTGCCCTGACATCCCCTGCAGCTACAGGCTTCTGACTTCTTGCAACTGGCTCAAAAGACACCATATGGCTCTGCTGGTGTCAGTGGAATCTGTGCTGTAGTTTTACATGCTCTGGAAAATTTAAACCAGTGTCTACATTAGAGCTGTATTCTGTAGCTGGTGTTTGGGAAAGCTCTGCAAACTGAAAACCAACATGGAAACTCTGCTTCCCTCTGTTCTTTGGGCTGGCATACAGTCTTTCCAACTCTTATGCTTTTTGTATGTGCTTCAGGTTTACAAAACACGGAGTATTTGGTGGGGTATCCTTTTCCTTTCATTTTTTTAAACCCATATTGTTGTAATTTGCTGATTATGGAATTTCAGCTGTTGCTGAAAAATACCAAGAAATGTTTAAACATGTGAACCTCTTGAACCCAGGACTGTGGCAAATGAAATAAAAATCCAACAAAAATTCTAAATAATTTTAGAACAATTTGTTTTATTGTGCTTTCAGTTCTTTCCAAGAAGTGCCAAGTTATGCCAAGCTTGAGATGCTGAAGCCATTCAGGGTGAAACACTGAAAGCTTAACAAAAATAAATAACCTCTTGCTTCCCTCTTTGAAATATACTAGAAATGTGGAAAATACAGTTTTAAAAAATATACTGTGTGTGGAAAGGCATCCAGCTGGATTATGAGTTTCCTAACACGGCTGTCCCTCCACAGAGGTTGACTCTCACATAATGTCAGTATTCCTGAAGGCAGAAAGGGATCCATGGGAATGTATTAAGACTTGAATGTATGCTGAAGATGATCTGCAAAATGGATGTGAGGGGTGAAAGTCAATGGTTGTTGCCAGGTGAGGAGCATCCCCTCACCTTCCCACCCACCATGGAGCAGAAAGAAGAGTGCACTCCCTAACGGTCAGGTGGGAGGATAATCCCTCAGCAGTGTTTTTCCATCCTGCTGCCCCCAGCGTTGCTCTGTCAAGAGCAGTAATGAGATGCAGGTTGGTGTGGTTGTGTCATTTCATTACCTGACAGCATGAGATAACAAGCTCAGGGGAAATCTAAGTAACAGCTATCAGCCAGCTGAGCTGGGTTCCCTCCAGACACTACTGCACATCAGAAAATAACCCAACAAGAGGTTTAAGTGAACATTCTGTTCTTATTTTCTAACACATGTCAACAGGTTTTCTGAGATAACTTGTGTCTCCATGGAGTATATCCTTGAGAGAAAGCAGGTAGGTGCGTGGCTGCTGTCAGTGTGCTGAGTGAGTACATTGCATATCCTCCCTTGCTCTTCCAAAAATATCAGCCAGGAAGTTTAGCTGTGTGTAAGAGGCTGACAGTGCCAGCCTCTTGGCTGTTGTTTTCAAGGTCAGCTCTAATTGACCTTCTTGCCTCATTTAGTTGCTCACGTTGTTCCCTTTTGATTCCCTGATGGTGCTCACATTGTTGGGATTTCTGTGTGTTCCTGCATTGTCTGCTGGTTAAGCCTATTCTTGCTTGCTTCCTCCCTTTCTGCTAGTGACTTCTCCTCCTCCTCCTGCTCCTCTCCCCGTCTCTCTTGCCTGCTCTCTTTCCTCAGGACTCACTCATTCTCCTGTGCCTCGGTTACTATTTCCTCACCCTGCAGTATAGACCAGATCCCTAGCCTGCAGCTCCATGGCCCAGATGCTGTTTTTTCCCAGCCAGTTTTCAGGAGCAGCTGTTTCACTCAGCAGCAGATGTCTCCTGCTTGGTGAGAAGCAGCTGATTGTCTTGCAACTTGAGGAACTCCACAGGAGCTGTTGCTTGGTCTGGAAGCAGCCCATGGGCTGTATTTCCAGCTGTGCAGGGAGCTCCCTTCCTGCAGGCATGTTTGTGCCTGGCACAGCATTAAGTAGGGGATGTGTCTCCGTGTGAGCCATAGGAAGACTGGTGCACACAGGGAACATATGACTCGATGGTGTAGAGCCAGCAGTTCTCCTGCCTGTGGCTCTGGAGTGACAAAAAAAACCACTCAGCAGATCTGTCTTGCTTCTGATGGAGGTGTAGGCTCCTGCATTTGTTAAAATTGCAGCCCTGCTCACTTGCCAGGGTAAGATCTGTGCACACACTGGGTGGATGCTGTGCTGCATAAGAACTACAGAGCCAGATTTGGCCTGACAGGCTGAGCCCTCAGGAAGTCCACAGAGAGTTTCAAGCAGTAGGAAAATGAGGTCCTAACCTACTCAGCCTGTGCCTGTATGAAAATACCTACTTCTGAAAGTTAAATAACAGTAAGTGTGAGTGATGCAAAAGCAGAGTATGAGGTTTTCCAGCAATCAAAGCAGTGTAAAGTGCTGGCAGAAAAGCTCCTGGCAGTTTGCACTGCTCCCATTGCAGAGAAGATCTCTGCAGTGGCACTATTGGCAATTGACAAATGATACAGTGAAGCAAAAAAAAAAAAAAAAAAAAAAAAAAAAGGATAAAATCTTTTTTAGTTACATTAGCCAGATCACTAGAAAAATGTGTGTAATGAGAGGAGAACCATCACTCCGAAATGCCCAAAGTTGAGGTTCCTGATGGGAACCCCAGAGTGGAGCCAGGCATTGCTCTCTGCTGCAGCAGTGTCATCCACTGATTTTAACCTCCGTGTGCTTTGCCAGAGGGAGATTTCCCTGTGACATCAGTGCTTAGGTTTCCTCTCCTTCCTCCCCAAGCCAACGGCATGCAGTCCAGTCTTAGCAGATAGTGGAGGCTATGCCAACCAGCAGAGGGAAAGACCAGATTAAGTACAAGGTTCCAAACTCTCTAGACAATTTTGCCAGCTCCCAGCATCTTCTGGGCAACAACTCCCACTATGAAATGCCTGGTGGAGAAAAATGACAGGTCACTGAAAATATTACTGTTTAAAAGGGTCCAGGAGGAGAGTGGTCATGGCCTTGCACTAAGTATGATAATTTGTTTAATGCAAGCACTGGGCACAATTTGGGAAGCCCCCTTGCAGAAGAAAACTGTGTGCCTTCCATGCACCTCATAGAATACTCTGGCCCGACCCAGCCTTGGGACACCCGGGGTCATAAGCCTCCATGCTGTTCTTCCCTCACTGCCAGGCCCAGCAGAGACATTTGCCCATTTATTTACTTGGTGATGCTTTGCAAGTTACCCAGGTTCATTTGGAGAGTGCAAACCTCTCAGGGGAGGAAGCAGCTATGCAAACACCTGGTAGAGGGGAAGAAGCACCTTCACAATAATGCAAGTCCTTATAGGCTCTGTCCCAAGGATACTGGCTTGTGACAAGAGCCTTGTCCAGCATGTATGGCTGGGGGCAGGTTCCCTCCCGTGGCTGAGAGCTGCCACGGCAGGAACCAGCAGCTCTGTGATGTTGTGCAGGTCATGCAAAGAATAGGAAACTTCTGCTGCAGGTGCTTCTCCCAAGACCAGTATCAAATGTATGCCCCATGTCTTGCCAGTTAACACCAAGGCCCTAGAAGAGAGCATGCCTGATAGCTGCTCACAGTAATGGGGTACTTATTTGGAGGCCTTCTGACAGTAGACAGATCTCTGGGATGCTCCTCTTTAACCAGGACTGCACCTACTCCTAAATAGATTGTCAGTCAGGGGAAGGGATTTTTCTTATTCGTGTTATGCAAGCAGAAAACACAGGTTCCTGAGCAGTGGACAGCACAGCACATTTTTACCCAGTCTGTGGTATATAAATGCCCCAAAGCCTTTGTGGGCTGTTCCACCCAGGTCATCCTGGACAGGTAACAGTGGATGGCTCAGTGCTGGCACTCACCATTCCTGCAGCAGGACAAGTATTGTGTGGGTGCATATATGAGGTGAGTAGCTAGCTCACAGTTCATGGGTACTCTCCATTACCTGCTTTTTGGAACAATTCCTGCAGGCAGTGCTACTGAAGTGCTCCCTGGTGTGTGTCTGCTGATGTTGTGCAGTCACCGGGTGCACCGGGACCAGGCAGGAAGTCAGCATAATACCCCGAGATACATTATCGACTGTGAATGTGGCAGGAAGTCATTAAAGATTTCCTGAGCCATTCCCTGGGAAAAGACTACCTCCAGGCTTCAGCAAAGTCAGAGGACTTGCACTTCCAGGGCTTAGAAATCAAAAGAAAAATTATTCTAGTAAGCCAGTGTCAGCAGCTCCAGGAGGGAGCCCTCTGCTCCAGATGGATCCTATGCCCGCAGAGTCAGGGTGGTGATGGACTATGAGATTTCAGGATGTGTCTAGGGGCTTTTTGTAGCTTGCTTACTTCCATTAGGCTCATGTGAGCCTCTCTAAGGGTTTGGGGGCTACAAGAGATACAGACATGGACAGGTCTGACTCCTTTGTCAGTAAAGCTTTATAAATCCCTGTGGCTGAAAATAAATGAGAGCTTATTAAAAAAAAAAAAAAAAAATGTTTGGTTGCTCCATGAGCTCTCACCCACAGCTCCAGGAGGGAGATTCATAATTAGTTAGTTCTCTTGGACAACTGGGAAAAGACAATTTTCTGCCATCAGGAGGCAATAGAGTTTGGGACAAGAGGGTGAGCAGTAAGGGAGACCAAACCAGGTGAAGGCAAGCAGCTCCAGTATTTGCAGGAGGTCATTCAAAGAGGCTTGAAGGGGGTAAGGCATAATTTAAATAATCATACCACGGATGCATGAGACTCATCTCACTTGATGTGTGGAAGAACACTCTTTTTTGTTACTGCAAGTATGTATGTCTTGAAAAAGGTATATGTTTTACCAGTAAAAATTTTCTTTTGTTTTCCCCCTAAATCTCACCAACCAAGACTCAAAGGCTGTCTTAGCAGATATAAATTTCTCAGGAAATTTCTGTGGAAGTCTGTCTTCTGGGGTGTACCTAGAGGTGATTTTTTTTTTAACTGTGAGATTATTTAATTGCTGAAATACTTAGTATTCTGAGTAAAAACAAAGTCATCCTAGTCAAGGGAGAAGAGTCAAATACTTTTATTTCACCATGTTTGTTTTCTCACTTGAAGAGATGAGCAGAACAAATTCTCATTGAAACAAAACAAACCCAAAACACCAATGACAGAGGAAAAAACTGTGTGAAGATTAGACAGCCAGGTTTCTAGTTTTGAGTACCTGCAAAATTCCTACAAGTGAATTTCTAAAATTCAGATAGCCTGCTAGTATCTACCAACCAACCACCAGTAAGGACCTGGCTCAGAGTGATTGCAGAGAGGAGGAGGGGCAGAAAAGTGTAATTTCTGTCACTGAGCTTGATCAAAATGCGTATGGGATTTTTTTTGCTATTTGTTACATCCTATTTGAATTTCCATCATTTGTTCCTTACATTCAGAACCTTGCTCACAAGCCTACCAAAGATGATACAAGTTGTTATTTGCTGGTTATTCTGTAATTTTCAACAAACAAGATACCAGAAATAAGATGCCTCTCATTTTAAAATTAACATTTATCAGAGTCATTTTTTCTTTCTCCACAGAAAATCAGCTAGTGCAGCCTGGTCTCTACTGACCAGGAAACGTGTGGGGACGAGAATGGTGACATATATTTTGTCCTAATTGTTTGACTGTAGCAATGTGGTACACTGCATAGCAACCAGCAGTCCTTTCTTCTCTTGTTGATTAAGGTACCTGTCTAAAAGACCAAAAGGAAGTTACTTAACTCAGTCCCACAGTATGTATCTCACATATATGTCTTTGTTTCTCTTCCCACAGGAGAGAAGGAAAATATAGCTGAAAAAATTAGGCATATATCTCCAGCAGAATTTCAAGGGGCAAAGCCTGCCTGCCTGGACTTTAAGGAGGTACCCACACTGACACAGAGACTGGTAACAGCACTGTTCAGCCTTGCTCTTGCTGAGGAAGTTTCCCCACAACACTGCAACGATGAATTTCCTCCGGCGGCGTCTCTCAGACAGTAGCTTCGTGGCAAATCTGCCCAATGGCTACATGATGGACTTGCAGCGCCCCGACAGCTCCATGAGCTCCCCCGTTTCTCCTGCCACAGAGAGAAAGCACCTGCAGCCACCCCAGCCCTCACACTCCTCCTCTACCGGCAGCAGCATCTTCAGCTCCATCTCCAGCGCCATGAAGCAAACCACGCAGGCGGCTGCGGGGCTGATCGACCACTCGGCTGGCCCCACACCCCCCGTGGCACAGAAACCCAAGATCCTCCTGGTGATCGATGACGCGCACACGGACTGGTAAGTCATCCGTGATCCCCCACGAATTCAGCTCCAATTCTCAGGGAATCACAGATAATCTGCAGGGGGTGCACAGATGCTTTCACATCTGGGTAACCAACTCTGGCCCCCGGCTGGTGCCTATCAGACAACTTGTGTGAATGGCAGAGCAGGATTTTTCATAACTTTCTTGGTAAAAAATGTTCATTTGGTATTCATTGACCAACTTCCTCATAGCTTTAATATATAAATATATGTAGGGGTTCTTGGCTAAGCAGGCTTTTCTAAGATGTCATAGCTAGCAATGAACCTATGAGGTCACAGCTGAAGGTGTGTTAATGATGTCATTCAGGACCTTAATCCACTGTACTGACTCTAAAAATGAAAAGTGACTCAATCTCTCTAGCTCTCTATCTCTCTTGAGCTTTTCTCTGTATGCAAATTTATACAAGAATTATGAAAAGATTACCAAACTTTGTACTACCTGTGAAGGGCCCTTCACCTGCTAAGCATAGCAACAACTATTGGCAAAAGGATCTCAGGCTCATCTAAGCTTCAAATTTGTCTTGTTCATGCAGGTCTCTTTACAAACAAAACTTTGGAAGTTTGTTTCCTATGATATTGGGTAGCAGAGTAAACTTTCCAATGTGTTCCCAATTGAAGTCTTTTGAAATGTTACAGAAATTACTTCCTGCTTTTTGTAGCTCCTTTTCAAATTCATCTGTTTTAGAAAGCTTTAGGCAACCTGTCTGAGAGTCTTCTCTGGGGGAAATATCCAGAGAATGTGTTGAGAAGATGCTCTTGTTTCATCTGCCAGCTTGTCGCAAGACAAAAAAAGGAAAGAGTAGCCCAGGTAAGGGGGCAATATTGAAGACTTCAAAGTGGAAGAAGTTGGGTTATTGGGTCTTCGTCAAGAAAGATTACTTTATTTTTCTGTTCATCCCACACCACTCTTCAGTACAGTAGTTACCTTTGGTCTTCTCTGTTTAACGAGAAGAGTAGGGACAAGGTGAGACCTACCTTTTTAGGTGTATCTTCACTAATCAAAAGCTTAGCTCTTACCTAAAAAGAGGCCATGACTGAGTACAACTAAGCCAGGCATCTTCAGCCGCTTGAAGTAAGAGAGGGAAAACAGTGGGATTTTTCTCAAAGGAACAACAAATTCTTAAGTGAGTGGGAAAGTCCCTGATAAGGTTGTCACCATGAATGTTTCCCTGGCCTAGTGCTTCTCATCACAGCAGCAGCCCCTCAATGCCAGCTCCATCAGTCAGCAACACTGATCTCTCTTTCCTGGGTGTAGTCTCCTGCAGGCTGATGCTCCCTAACCTCTGTCTCTGCGAAGTGTTTTTGCAGTTCCTTGGAGATGCTGCCAGGTGGCAGTCCTTTAACGCGGCATCCTCCGTCTGGGAATGGGCGTGCCTTTGATGCTCCAGCATCTGGGGCTTAGCCGGCACTGTGTAGTCCAAACACTGTAATCAGAGAGGAAAGCCCTAGCTCAAAGGCCAGTCTAGTTTTTCCTTGAGATTAATGGTGCTGGGGTAGTCAGGTCAGGGCAAAAGACAAGGAGGGGTTGGACCCTGCTTCAGTGTTTTCATGTTTTAAAATACACGCACTTCATTTGAATCCCTGCCTTTATATCTCCCAGCTGCTGTTCTCTCATGCACTTTGTGGTCTGTGAGCTGAACTTGCTGAGGGAGCAACAGCTGGGATATATAAAAAGGAAGTTTACCTTCCTTTAAGCAAGGCTACCCATGCTCTCCTCACTCCTCCACTCCTCTAAGCACTCCTCACATCCTGCTGTCTTGGCTATCCCTCTGCTGTCTCTAACTTGGACATTTCTAGGAATGATGGGATATCCCTTTCACTTATCCCAGCTCTCTGACTCAACCCACAAGTTTGCAGGTATCAAATGCTGCTTGCAAAGGCTCCCTGCCTTTACTTCCTCTAAGGCTGTGAGGACACTGAACAAAATTAGTGTATGAATTCATGATCATACCCTGATGTATGTATGACATGAAAAACAAGGAAAGAATATTACTAACCCTTGCTGTCCGTGGCTTGAAGCAGGGACCAAAAATAAGAAGGTGAGCTGGACAGGAACAAAGGCAGATCCAAACCAATATGGTTAATCCGACGTTCTCCCTTTATCGTTTGCAGACAGTAGTTTTTATACACTTCTAGATAGTTTACAATCGTGAGCACACTCTCATTGGCAAGCAAATATTGTTTGTTCCTGTCTTAAGGTGGCTAAAGTTTCACCCTGCAGACCTATACTAATTCACACCTAGATAGCTCAGTACATTGTGTTATACCTTAACATAATTTCTGACTGCGCCACAAACTTATTCTTAACTGCGCCACAGGCTCCAAGGCCTCACCGAGGCCCACATCTGAGGCCTAGGCTGGGGTAGCTCAACCTTCACTTTAAACATATAAATCACGCACATCCAGATCGTGACCCATTTCTCTCAGAAATTGCTCTACAGTGGCTCTTTGTAGCATGGACACAAATACATGCCTGGAAACTTCCCCAGCTTAAAGGCTGGTCCTTCCTGAGAGAGCATAGCAGTGCAACCATGCCAGTGGGCCATGAGTTCTTCCTCCTGGCTGATTTTGGTATCTCCAGGAAACTCAGTGAGGCCTTGAGAGCAGCACTGAAGAGCAGTGGCTCCATGGCACCATGCATGTTTATTTTTGGTAAGGTACTTCTGAGCAATGCCAGTCACCTTCTTAGTCTCAGCCAGGGTGTTACGTGAGTTCAGGCTGAGCAGTCTCATGAAGCAGTGTTTGCCTTGTGAGAGCCCAGCTGACGAAGCTGATTATCCAGGGATTCTGACTATCCCCTCTGCATCATGTACGGAAACAGTGCCAGACTTTGGAAGGTGAACACTTTGTTACTTCTGTGCTGGTGATTCTGGGTTTGGAAAGAGCATCATGTTTGTAATGCATTTCACCTCTGTCTGCTCTGGCCTTTCTACTTTGTATTTGGTTTTCAAGAAAATACTTTGTATTTGGTTTTCAAGAAACTCTTTCTTTCTCCTTTTGAACTAGCTAGCTAAAGAAATCCTCAAGAAGTAACTACTGACGTGCTGCCCTTATTTCAAGGGTGAGGGGCTTCCACAGTGCCTCCTCCCCCAGAGCAAGTTACACAGGGTTTACAACAAGGACCAGCTTGTTCACAGACAGGAAGGGTGAGAGACAGTGGAATCTGCCATTTGATTTCTCTTCTCTAAATGAAAACACTTTCTCAGAATTGGAGACTGTAGCAATATTGCCAAGGCAGACATTCATTTATCATCACTGTTTGTATTACAGCAAAGGGCTGCAGTTGTGGGTTACGATGAGGTGTTGCACAAGTGTTTGACGAAAGGCTTTAACAATCCAAATAGGCAAGTGCATGTTGAATGCACTTTAAAGTGACAAATGAAAATCCTTTCTCTTTTTGAGGAGCTACTCTGTCTCTGATGGCGCAGTACAGCACTCAATTTCTCTCAGAGGTCTGAAGGAAAGAAAGAGCATCCATGGGAATCCATGGCCTGTCTTCCACCATAAAATCTGTGCCGTTCTTGACATGCAATATGCTCTGGTTTATTCCAGAGGCAAAGTACTATAAAAACAATGTGAGTCCCACAAAATATGATCAGCTGCTTTCTGCATTAGCAGCAGTAAAAGAAAGGTACATTCTATTAAGAACAAGGGAACTCACCCAGCTTTCTGTTAAAGTAGCAACATTTTGACAAATTTTCCATTCTCCTCAAAGATGCAGCTCTAGACATTGCAAGGAAGCACACAGTGAATTGCCATGTGTGGGATGTGCACAAGGGAAAATCCTACCTATACAGCTCCCTTGTGCTCTTGGCTTTGACAGGCAGCCCTCAGCCCAGCAGTGAGTGTACCTGTGCATCAACACACCAGGGAAAAGCTTGGCTTCTCTTCTCTCATTATTGGCACATTCCTCAGCTGGGGAGCCTCCACCTGGAGAATGAGGCTCCTTCTGTTGGGCTGGGAGTATTTGTGCCTTGGGAGACTTCCAAAAACTCACCCACAGCTCACCTACAGCAGCTGCCAGAGAAAAAGGAGCTCAGACATGAATACACGTGCGTGTGTTAAACACACAGCAAAAGGGAGCAGACCACGAGGAAGGGAGACAGCAGAACTCCAGGTGCTGGCACATGGGCCAGCTCCAGCAGCCTGACGTCAGCCAGGAGGGAAGCATCCCACCTCTGGCAACCTCCTCGCCCACCATGCAATTAAACAAAATTATGCTCTAGCTGGATTGAATTTCTCAGCAGATCAAACAGGATTTTGCACTGTGAATTATTAACCCCCATCCTCTGTGAAAGTGCTCAGCTTTCCAGCCTAATGCCTCATGTTTAAACAGCTTATGGGGGAAGTGATCAAGCACAGCTAAGACTCCTATTAGCCACACATGCTAAAAGCATTGCTTTCTGGACCAGACAGCATAACAAAGTTGTTCTTTTTGCATTTGCTGGATATCTAAGTTACATTTGTGAAACAGCTCATGTGGCTTTTCGAAGCCATTGGTGTGTTTTGTCCACGTTTCAGGCTGTTTCCTGAGCTCACAGTGCTGTGTTTGCTGCCTTGCCCAAAATACAAGTGCCCTGTGTGCAGCAGTTGAGTATTGTGAGTATTGTATGCATGAGTATTGTGAAATGCTTCACCAAAAAAAAAGTCACAGGGCATATAAAAATTGCTCTGTTTTATCTCCTCTTTAATTTGCAGCCAAATCTGCCTGAACATACTGTCTGCAAAAATTTTAAGATCAAGGAAGAGAGAAACTGTGATTAGCACTGAATTAAATCCTCTTAAAACATTTGAAATGGTTCTTTGTATAACAATAACTTCATGATTCAGGTCTAATTATGGACTGATTTGACAGGATTACTGTTTTATAGTGGCCAAAGGAAATAATCAACTTTTTTTAAAAAGAAAATTATTTTTCTTCTGAAACATAAAAATATTGAGCCCTAAATATGCCATTTGCCTAAAAAATTGATTGTGAATAATAACAGTCTAATACTGAATTTTGGTAACATGGGAGTTCCTAAATACTGGTACTTTTTTCAAGGAATTCCTTTTAAAAATATTCAATGAGTGTCATGAATCATTTCATGCTTTCAGTAGGCTGAAGGTGATATACTAAGGCTCCTATTAAGAGGAATATTCCTGTACCTAACTCATTTAAACATAATGAGAAGTTTTGGAGTTTAAGCTTGAACTTAAGAATTTGCTGGTAAAATTGGAAACTTTTGTATATATTTCCTAATAAGAAAGTTTCAAATAATCTGACATGGTAGTTACTAACAATAGTTTATTATGAATAAGTTTTTTTACACAGTGGTGAGCTTTTAATGTTTCACTCTATGCAACAATGTAGCAATAATTTGAAAAAGCACATAAAATTCACATTTTCACAAATCTGGTTAAAAAGCCCATATATTTTTTACCATTTAGCTTTGTCTACCCAGGACCAAATATTTTTGCTCCTACACTTCCTGCCAAATTCCACTTTTTGAGGAGTGGAAAGCAGAAAGTGGAGGCAAGTTTGTGTTAAATGAGTGTGTGTGTTTGTGCACATATGCACGCCTGGGAGGAGCATGGAGAGTTTCTGTATTCCCTAGCATACAGACATAGGGGTGAAAAGGAGACAAGGCTGTCAAAAGTTTTCAAGGAATTGCATTTATCACATCACTTTTCAATCTGTTTTAGGTATAGCACTGTCATGTCTGTCTGTATTTTTGTCCTGCATATGTAAAGTATCTTGGGATCTAGTCCCCCTAAATGAAAGGTGATACAGAAATGTAAAGGATTAGTATCGTTACAAAAATAGACACAAGGAATATGGAAAGCATTCCCCACCAGGCTATAACTATGCTAATGCAAGTCAAATCTGGGTCCTTAATTACTTTACCAGAGTTCCTATAAATGCATAGAATTTAACCTCAGAATGTCCTGCCTAGTCCTGTACACATATATAAAAAAAAAAAAAATCCAACAAACCCGACCTTCAGATACATTTCTCAAGGTTTGTGAGTCAGATTTCTTCTGCCTGAAAGTCCATAGCCCTGTCCCAGGGCTGGTCCAAGTTAGGCCAGTTCTACTGCTCCTCAAATTCAAGGAGAACTGAAGTAGGCTGGAAAAAGATATTGCAAAATCCTCAATAAAAAGTGATACCCCTTGCAAACAGCTCCAGGACATATTATTTAGATTTAGCAATGTGGAAATGTTCCAGCAATGCACTATTTTGATAATACACAAAATCAAATTGCTGCCTCATGTTGTACTTAATGCAGCACCCCACCTCCATCCCCTACCCTCCTACCCCCGGCTCTTTGTGGGCAGGAGGAATGTGACCACAGCACAGCCTGGGTGGGGGACCAGACCTACAGCAAAGTGTCCTTCCTATTCTGACAGCTCGGAGAAGCACAAAAAGCTGTGCCCAAAAGCAATAGTGCTGCACTAACTAGTTCTTCTTCTCTTGGTGGGGGGATGGCTTTGATTACCCCTGTTTGATGAGCAGGAGGTGGCACAGGAAGATGCTGGGAGGCCAATATTGTGTGGGACTCCACAATTCCTTGAATAGAACGAGTGGCCTGAATGGTTGTGTCTGTGATCTTGAAGTGCTGGTGACTTGCCAAGCCAGGTCTCCTCAGAAAACAGGCCTTCAGAAAGGGAGGACTCACAAAAGAAGATTTAAAAAACCCTTCTCCCTTGCTGCCCCAACACCTCCCTTGCCATTGGCAGTCAAGCCCAGAAAATCCTCCCAGCCCTGTAGGGTGAGACCTCAGATCTCATCAAGGACCTCACCAGAAGGACTTTCTTTATCCAAAATTCCCAAACTCATCCTGCCATCAGAGCCCAGCACAACCCCCTTCAGGTGAGGCGTTCCTTCCCTTGATGTGATCCCATAACTAATAACGTTTCAGAGGTGGTTTTACAGTAACCAGAGTGGGCTGGGTTTTGTGATTCTCCCCAGAAGGCAACAAAAGAAGTCTGTTCCCACAGCCTGACCGAGGACACTGAGGACACACCTTCAGCACTGCAGAGCTGGCTGTCTCTTCGGTGGCCACAGCAAGTCAGGTGGTGACAGCACCAAGAACAAGGTGATCTTGCCCCAGGGGGGAGCAGGGCTGGTCACAGCACTGCCCTGCCCCAGGGATGGAGCTGAAGCTTCTGTGGAGCTCCTGGCAAAGTATCAGTGTATTTAGGGTTACTTTTTGACCCACCACAAACCTGAGATTTATTCATTGGTCCTTCCCTGTCGGTATGTACTATGTGAATACCTTTTCTTTCTTTCTGCACTTGCCTCTGGTCCATCTAACTTTTAATTCAAACCTTGTTTTCTGCAGTGTCAAAGCACACATCCATCACTCTTATTCGCCATTCTGACACCCTCACCCCTTGCCCCAAGGTACTCTTGCAGAATAAGTATTAATTACCAGCCAGTCCATCTCACAGCTGAACACTGCATAAAGGTCTCTGGGCCAAAGTAGATGTGGACAAAAGCTCCAGCAATTTGCAGACCTCAGCATTTATGGAGTGATTTTTCCCATCCCTATGCCCTGGGCAGTCAGGAGTTGACCATCTCAACATTCCTTACTATGTATGGCTGAGAATTTCTGAAGTAGGGAAAAGTGGTGGAGGGAGTGAGAACTGGCTCCTGAAAGGAAAACCTTCCTTATTTTCAGCCTATTTAAAAAAAGGGCACAAATGCATCTCTCCTCCCCCTTCCCCTCCCTGCTGCCCTTATAGCGTGTAGGGGCTGGGGGGGGTCGGGGCATTCCAGCAGCTGCTGGCCAGTATCCTGGAAACTGCCTCCTTTTTCCCAGTCCCAGCCCCTTTTATGAAGGAGACAATGCGGACATACAGTGAGTGCCTTGTGCATCACTTGGGCCCCCAGGCCCTTTGACATGGGGATTTTATACAGTGGCTCACCACCTCCCCACCCTCCCTGAGGTGCCCCCACACCCAAACCAGGGGGCTTCAGCCTTGCCTTTTCCTAGATTATTCAGAAAGAAATTACATGCCTTATTTTCCCAAGGGTTCAAGAGAAATATGTGTAATGTGATACCAGGGAAATAATTCAGATAATTCCAGAGTTTACCTATGGATGCCTTTTGGTTTGTTTACCCGAGTCTCTTCTTACCATTTCTCTTCTTCTTTCTTTCACCCACTCTCTTGCCCACCTCTCCCCAAGAGTCCCATGCATTTCTCTCTTCATTGTGTTTTGCTCTGGCCCCTCCATAGCATAGGAAAGGCTGCTTCCTGCTCTAGATAAGAAGTGGTTTCCATGCAAAGCTTGGCTTGGCTTTCTCTGCTTGTTGTGTCTTGATCCAGAGGCACAAGCTCAGTCAGAGGATTTGGAGGAATTTGCCATTACAATATCCTAGTGTCCTTTTGCATGCTCTCAGTGAGGAGAGCCCGTTTCTGGGTTGAAGGTACAAGCCAGCTCTTGAGTTTGTAGCTCAAGGCCTCTGTTGAGCAGTGGTAGAGGTGTGAGTCAGGGTTCGCTCACATCACAGGGGATTTGGGCTCAGGCTTATTAGTTCATCTGAAGAATGGCTTCCCAGTTTCTAAGACAGCATTCCAATATTTGCTGTATCAGTTCCACTGAGGTCTCTCCTAGGAAGATCTGAAAATCTGTGAATTAGCCTGAGGTAGGTAATGGGAGGTGAAATGATCATTTATTATTCTCTACTGCTGGTAAAGGTACACTCCATAGCTGACAGAAAATTGTTGTATATGCTTCCTCCAGCCATGGTAATTGAGGCAGACTGGGGCTGGTTTACAGAATATCTCTACAAAATAAACTTATATCCTTTCTGGATTACTTCATAAGAAGATGCATTGGGTTTCTTATGTCCCTGTAAGAGCTGGGGCAGAAAGCAAAACTTAGGTTTGTTAGATGCCCTTGCACCCAGAAAATACAGCCTTTTCCAGAGCATGCAGCTTCTTAATCAGAAAGAAAGAGGGGTTCAAGGCAAGCTTCTTTCCTGCAAGCCAGGGCAGACATTTGTCTGTTTATCACAGTGCTTCCTCCCTCCCAGTCCATGGGGCCACATTTAAATGGATTGCCTGGCTCTATAAATCCCACCCAGGAACTGCTCTAGAGCATGGCCCTGCAGTTTCCTTCAGTCAAAACATGTTTACATGCTAATTCACTGAGATCACAGCAACCGCACCAGCCCATCTGCACCCTGCCTAGCCAAATTACAGCTCTGTGTTCTGCTGAGCTGAACATCTGACATGCTGTAAATAAAGGGGTGGCCAGCCAAGCAGTGGTCAATGCTGCAGACTGCCTGGGAGAGGCGGTGGGTCTGTGTGGCAAGTGGCTTGCCCAGTGTCCCAAGCTGGGGACGTTGAGCCCTCCTGGGGCCATGAGCTGCTCCTCTCATCGCTGGGAGCTGAAGGTGAGTGGGGACGCTTCTGAGGTTCCCAGAAAGTTTTTGGACTTGGAACAGCTTCTGGGCACAGCTTCTCTGCTACACTACAAGCTGCCTAGATAACTCTGCAGCAGTCAGGTCCTAGACAGAGGTCTGGAAGAGATTTTCTCAGGTGGTTTTGGGGCAGAGAGCATCCACAAATGTCTTGTACAGTCAGGAGACTGCCAGAAACATCCATCTCTCTTTCTCATGCCTCCCCACCACAGCAGCGTGGTCTTCCTTTCCTCTGTCAATGCCATTTCAGACATTGTGCAGAACTGACCAAAAGAGTCTCTTGCAAGAGGTATGATACTTCCACAGCATCAGCAATGATTCCAGCTTGCTTAAAATTTGAGGGGCTCCAGGAGGATGCTATGGCCATTTTTCATTTAATTGTGATAGCCTCTACTGCCCAGGGGTTCCAAAACCCCAGGTGAGAATTGAAAATGTCACTCCATCCATTTCAGAAATGTTTCAGTAAGAAATGTTTTATTCTTATCCTAGGCTGCCTAAAAATGATGAGCAGACCAAAATACTTGGCTGCAAATTGCTTAGCCCCTGTAGTCTTCAGAGACACTCAGAACAGGTTAAACTTCCTGGGGGACTGTTTTGGGAAGAAAGCGATATATTTTACTGTTAAAGGAAAGTTCCAGGGACCTTGGATGAGACAACCTGTGTGGAAAGAGGGATAGGACAGAGAGGTCACATAGTGTCTAAGCTGAGGTCCCTTGCACTACTCCAACAACTCCTAATGCTGGATGCACCCTCTGTGTTGAGAGTGTGACCACCCATAAGCCCAGCCAGTACTGCAGAGAGGAGAAAGATGATTGTGTAAGCATGTGGAGGCTAATTTCCTGGACCAGGTAGTGGAAGCCTCTTTGATGCCTCTGAGCCAGGCTGAGGACTGTGGTCAATCACACTCCATTACAAGCTGAAGCAAAGCATCAACAAGGAGTTTGCAACCAGCTGGTCAACAAAGAGGAGAGGCCATAGAGGGAGGAAGTGTCTTCCATAAATGTGGGTAAGGAATATGTATAAGCATGCTGGGAATAAAACTTGTACCAGGGAATAGTACGCCTCAAATTTCAGACCAGTTCCTGTGAGCCCTCTGAAAGCTTATTGCAGTTTTTAAGAAGTCACTGGTTCAAGCAATATCCCCTATGTTTAGGAGTGAGGAATGTTGCCAGACCCTTTTGAGCCATGCCTCCAGAAATTTAATGGAATTATTAAGTGCATTTAGAGTTCCTGTTTATTGTTAGAGGCATGATGTCTTAGCTTGTCTGCTGAGTTGGTTTGTTTTTTTTTTTTTCATACAATGCCCATAAATTCAAAAAAAAGAAGGAAAAACTGGGAGAGATCTGCTTTTTATACAAAATAGGGTTGTTCGAGTCACCTGGTCTTGGTTACGCCTGGCTGCTACATTGTCCCTCACCTATGCAGAAGTCTTACATGTTGATGGATGGGCTGTCTGGGAAGGGAAGTGTGATACAGCATTTAGATGTCCTTGTTAGAATTAAGCAGAAGGCTTTTGTAATTTTAAATGTATTTTTCTATTATAATGAAAAATGTTAACTTCATTTTGAGCCAGAATAACAAAACAACTTTTTTATTTGCACGTCACATTTCTTGGGGAGGGGAGCATTCAGCTATAAACTGGTGTGATTCAGCCATGGGGAAAATTGCTTTCCTACTGTCTCTCCTTTTTTTATTGGAACAAATAGACACATAGTAAAATGTGAGCCAGCTTTTTTTTTTCCTCTTATACTATAAAATAGGGAGCAAAGCCGGCTTCCCCTCATTTTCCTTTACTTCTTTATTCTGTCCTGTCTTTGCCAATTGGAAACAGAACCCAGAGTTACTTTGTCTCTGGAAACAGCTCTTGTAGGGCTAAACTGTTTTCAATGCCTTCCAAATAGAAGAGCCCTTTGGAGCCTACATGGCCTTCTGAAAGTTTATAGGGCAGGAGGACAAAATAATTTTTTTCTTCTGTCAAGCTTGTTTGGTGAGAGGAACAACTGGGGAGAAATATTCACAGGGAAATTTATATTGGCAATTTCCCCATTGACCAATCAATAGAAAGGGCTTTATACACAAATATGAGTACAAAAAGCTAAAACTGCCTGTCCTTTTCCTCCGTTTTCTTCTCCAGCACTACTGTCAGCCTTCCCCTTTCAGAAACAACCTTCTAGAAGTGCTTTGTTGTCTGCATAGTGTGGGGAGACAGGAACAGAGGTGGTGGAAGCTGTATATTCTTCTCACAGCAGTGTTCAATCCCAAAACAAACACAGTTTCTCAGTTCAGGAGAAGAGATGCTTCATCAGTGACCCTCTAGAGATGCAGATACAGTTTCCCTAAATAACTAGCAAAAAGAAACAGAAGTGGAAAGCAGCTCTGGAGTGAGAGAGCATGAGAACAGGCTTCACAAGTACTTCAGCTGTGATGATAAATCTCCTTGCTCAACACCAGAAGAAGTTCCTGATGCTGTGCCATATGTTGTTCTTCTTTTACAGAGTCAAGATTGAGTATTAAATGAGATATAGTAAGGAATCGCTGATTAGAGTTGTTCCCTGGAAAAGATTAGGAGAACATTTGGTTTTCAGTTCGAAAATTAAATGAAAAAGTAACAAGCCTTGAAGGAACTTTCCAATGTGGTTTTCATCTGGCTTGGCAGGTTTCTCCTGGAGAATAGAAAGGTAAAAGAAGATAGGAACTAGAAAAACATGCTGTGACCTGGGTAGAAATTCTTCAGCAAAAAAGGGAAATGCAGAAGCAAGACCATATGTAACAAAAGCAAAAAACCTTATTTAACCATGTTTGTCTCTCTTGTTTCTTCTGCAGGGCCAAATATTTCCAGGGGAAGAAGGTGAATGGAGAATTTGATATCCGAGTGGAACAGGTCAGTGTCAAGTGAATTTCTCTCTAAGGAATGTATATGGACACGGCTAGGGAGAGGTAATCTGTCCTAGGAACAGTAATGAGGTTCATAGCCTGGTTTTTTATGTGCTCCACTGGGCACATTCTCTTTCCCTGTTAGCCTTGGCACCAGATATTCATTTCATTTGAAGCCTCTTCATGTTGGGGTCTGTCCCCTGCTCTGTGTGTTTGTGAAGTGTCTGTCCAAAAAGTCCCATATGGACTAAGCCTGGATGCTGTTGTCAGAAGAGAAATTATTATTAATAATAATCATCTGCAGACACCCAGCTTGAAAGCAGGCATAAGAAGAGAGAGATGTAGAGATAAGAAGGTGATCCTGAAGGAATCATATGCTTGTTTTATACTCATTAGGACTATAAAAATGTTTGGGTGGGTAAAGAAAGCTGCTGAATGTTGTTTGAATGACCTGATATTTTCTGTTTTTATAAGGCTGTTCATTCTGCATTGTGTGTGTGTACGGATTTTTAATGCAGTGGTTTTGAAGACTTTCTCAGGACCCTGTGCCCTTCAAGAGGTGTTTCTTTTCTTTTCAAAGGGGTCCTGTCTTGTTGTCTATGACTGTTCATGAGCACACATGTTCTGATCAAACTGTGTCTGGGACAGATTTTTCTTTTTTATTTATATCACAGTTGTCAGCCTGGGTGGTATTAGCAAGAATAATTCTTCCTGGCATTTCCTTATCAAAGTCTTTATTTTGTCATCTGCCTTAGCAATTATCCTAAAAGAGAATAGGAAAAATTTTTAAATTTACAAATCATGCTACTCACTTAAAGCATGAAACCAAATGATTCAGGTTTTCCCTTCAAGCCTCTGATCCAACCCTCTCCATCATTCAAAGCAGGTTCAGCTTCAAAGCTAGACTTGGTACTCTTCAAAATGGCCTATTAATTCTTTCCTAAACCTCCAGTCTCTGCCTTTCCCCTCATAATCCTTCTCCTCAGATGTTATTGCACTTGAAGTCCTTATAAAGGAACTGCCTTCAAATGTTTGGTGAGTGCAGAAGGTCGGGAGCTGATTCCTGATCCCTGCTGGGGGATCAAGCTGTGACCCTTGTCACCTTTACAAGGTAGCTTATCACATGTCCCCACGGACTCTTGTAGGGAGGCTTTCCCAGTTTACCTCTTGAAATCCTTCACATAGGCTGAATACCCATATTCTAGATGAGGCAACAAATTGCTCCAAGCAAAGACCGTAATGCAATTTTGCTGGTGAGGACCATGGCTAAGCCCCTGCAGCTTTCATTAAATGCCCACATAGTGACTGCAGCATTGTCCAAGGGAATGAAGCCCCCAGTGGGTAGGAAAGTTGAGGAATGGAAAACAAGGATCCTGGCCATTCCCACTTTTCCCTTCTCTGCCACTCAGATCAGGCAGCCCAGCCTCCATTTAGTGGGCAGGGAGCTGCTCTTGACTCCTCCAGACCTCAGAAGGAGAAGGGATGATGACTTTTCCCAGCTGGATCAATGTCTCTCCAGGGAAACACAGAGGCTGCATTGTCAAGGGCAGTCCTTGAGTCTGACCCCAAGGCCCTCGTGCGTATTGTTAAGGTCAAGAGAGAGGCACTGCTTCCTTCAGACTCTGGCTTTTTCTTCTCTTCTTATTTTGTCCATCCATCCTTGCTCAGTATTTCTTGATAGTTAATTTTCACTCCTTGCTCCTACCCTATTTATTTGGAGCCTTCCTAATTTCACCTCTTCCTCAAGCAGTCCAGCAGCCTAAACTGTTGTGGGAACAGGTCCCCTGAGGCTGAATGCTGACCCTCTCTACCTGAAAAATGAATGTTCTTCCACAGTCTTCGTATGAAAGAGGAAAAAAAAAAAAAAAAGAAATAACTGTGCTCATCAACATGGTCCACATCCTTCTCTGTGAGTTCCGAGCTTACAGTCTTCTCTCCGGTAACCCTCCCCCAGACAGCACACAGACTGTGCCATGGTGCACAAGCCTTAACCTGGCTGTTCAGTTCTCAATAAACTCTCCATCAGAGAGTTTGACTCTTAGGCATCTCTTGAACCATTTGGTCTGCTCAGTAAGTTCATTTAGTTTTTCATTTTTCCAGTTGATCCTGTCTCAGATAACCACACATTATTAACTCAGCCAGAAATGCAGTTTGCCTTAGGAGCTTTTTTTAGATTTTATAGGAGAAAAACCACTTTTGATCTTAAAAGCTAAATAACAAAGAAGTTTGAATGGCAGAAAGCAATGAAAGGAAATATCCAAATGTTAAATACTCTTGGAAAACCACATTGCAAAAAAGCCACTGCCTTATTTTTACTGACCATGCTAACTCTGCCATTTTTCCAGGATGTTCAGTAGTTTGTTTGAACTTTTTCTCCTCCTCTTTCATATCCATCTCTGTTACATTTTAATTCTTTCTAAGCAAGCCATTTTAGCAATCTGTGGGGGAAGCAGAACAGGATAGTAGGTGATATTTTTTGAAAGCTGTGGCATCACTTATTTGTAATGGAGCAGGAGTGCTGCAAGCAGCAGCGTCTCTCCCTCTCTCAGCAGCGGGAAGTCAGTTATCTAATGTGGTTGTACACCCCTACCAGCTCTCCAGGCTGCCTCCCCCCTCCTCTGAGGAATGCAGGACATATGTGATCATGCTGTCCTGCTCTGTCTGTCCCCCACACCCAGCTCTGTAGAACACATTGGCTCACTTCAGCTGAATTCGAGAAACAGGCAGATGTTTGAAGATACTAAGTTTCTGCAAGAGGTGAATCCAGTTCATGTTAGACACTGGGTAATACACAGGGAAGAGGCTGTTAAATGCCATCCTGCTGCTCAGGGAGCTGCTTCTGCAAGTCTCAGCTTGTATGAAAATAGGTTTAATGGATTCTCAAATAAGGTTTTCTGGTTCTTTGGCACTGAGTGAATTGCATACCTTGATAGCAACCCCAGGCCCTAGTTTGTCACATCCATTATCCCCAGGAAGAGACAGGGGTTACTGTGGGCATCACCTAGTGCCAGTGGATGAGGAGAGAGCTGGCAGGGACACTGTGGTGTGTACACCACTCTCCTGCCATTCATTGAAATTAATGTGAAGCCTGACTTTGTTTCCACCTTTGTTTCTTCTCTTCTTATCTTCAGTGTAACACTGAAACCATATTTATAATATGTTTTAAAGGCTGAAGGATTTATTATTGTCCACCATGTAGTGAAACCAGGCAAGCAGCGCCATTGTCTTCTTCCTGCTGGCTGCAGGGAGGGAGGTGAAAGGCTTTGGTGGTGTAAAGCCAGTTCAATCACTCTCCTGAGTCATGGCCCCTTTTTCCTTGGAAGCAGTCTGGATTACATTTTGCTTTTTTCGGTATTTTTCCACTTCTGTGGCAATGATAGCCATTCATGAAACTGATTGAAACACTGGTCCAAAAGTGAAAATCTATTTGACATATTCTGATTAAAACCCTGATGGTTTAAGTTTTACTCAGTGTGGGTAAAGCTCTAAGCTTTAAGAGAACAGCTGAGTCTAAAAATACTATCTCTATTTTATGCTAAAAATAAGCTGCTTAGATTTTGATCGACATTGTTGCTTTTACTTCTCTGGTGATTTCTAGCTTTCAGAACTGCAGTGTATGCATCTCCAGTTCTTTTCTCTAGAAATACAAATACTAAAAAAGTTCTTTTAGAAATGAAAAGCATAAGTTTGAATAAATGGCTCTAGAAGTTGAATTTAAAGAAGACTCTTAAAGTGCCTTGGGAGTGGACCACATTGCTTTAAGTCTCTCACAAAAAAAAAAATCGTGCTTTTATTTCTTCAGTTCTTCATTGGCCAGAGGACAGGAGGCATTAGGAACCACAGTATACTGAGGAAGAGGAGGAATTATATCATAGGCCTTATGCTCTGTCAGATGTTTTCCTTCATTAGAGAGAAACTAATTCAGCACCTCCTTCCCCACCCTCTCTGTGCTGTCCCAGAGAAAACTAAAGCTTGCGTGCTCTAAGGATTTCTGGGATTTTTCATCTGGATCATAACATACCTTGTGTGGGGTCTCCTTGGGCATGAAACATGCCCCATGCCCCTGGGAATGCCTCGTGGCCATGTATCCCCAGCACACCCACGGACAAGCAGAGGAGGGCAAGAGAGATGGGGCTGAGACCTGGACAGCCACAAAGCCATCAGACAGACCATGACCCTGAGGATGGGGGACAGATGAGGGGGACACTTGACATCTGTCTGGAAGAGTGATTCTGCAAAACAGGAGCTATGCGGAGCAGGCTCACTGGGATAGTCATGGAGATCTGGCTGATGAGAGGAGACTGCAAGAGTTGAGTTTCTTTCTCCTGCCATAACAGAGGATAAAGGAGACATGAGTGCTTTCAATAAATACCTTGGTGCAAGTAAGGGTTTCAGGACACGGTGCCAAGGGTAGCAAGGGGTTAAACCCTATGGCTCTGATGAGCTTTTCCAGTCCTGTGCCCTGCATGGACCAATAAGGGGCACAGTAGGCAAGAGCAAGCATCACCTCTTAGAGAGAATCCACCACCTTCAGGATACTTTTCCTGCAGGTATTTCCCAAAGGAATTTTAATATGTTCAGAGACATCTTTCCTGGCATTGGCTAACTGATGGTCAAGCAGGGTGAAAAGTGTGAAAGAGGAGTCATGAAGCCCAAAGGTCCATCTACATTTTTATGCCTGATGTTTGTTCACCCTTCTTCTTCCCACCATTTCCTGCTGTGACGAGGTGGGTCCGTCTGTCCGTCTGACACGCATTTTTCTTGCACAGCTCATTCACTTGTTCCCACTGTTCAGTTTATTTTCAGGGAATGATTATTCAGTGAACTCCTATGTACATGCTTCTGGAAAAGTCTTGTGGTGTATATTATGACTCCATTGGCAGCATTGTCAGGAAAAATTTGTACTTGGCAGTCACAGAAGATAATTGTAATACAAATCATGAATTACAGCTCCATTGTACTTCCCGCCCTAAAGAGGTATTTTCATGTGTGGTGTAAAATGGTGCTTTCAAAAGGTAGAGTCTGACAGGTCTGTGTGTGTGATGAAAGGAAAACTAGCCTCTTGTCAAACAAGGGTATAATTTTTATTCATTATATGTTTAGGGTTTGGGTTTTTTTCCAGCTGAATGCCAGAAAGCAGTTCAAGAACAGCAACAGAGTTCTCATAGCTTGCCACATGCAAGCATTCAGAAACCATGAATAAAGGGAGAACGAGCAAGAATTACTCTAAAATCATTATTTTCTTAAATTAATACTATCTTTTTTTTTTTTTTTTTTTTAATTTTCATTGGCTTTTGGAAGTTTACAGAGTTCATGGTTTTGAGCCATTTCCTGGGATCAAAATATTTAGAAATGTGCTTTTTCTAAACTTCAAATTTTCAGGGAGTCACATAACTTCTGAAATGAAAACTCAAGAGACCATTCTGAATGCCATCAGAGCCAATGCACCAAAAGGTGTTCACACAGGTGAAGGCATGTGGACTTTCAGCACCAGCATTGTCTCTAGCCTAGAAGAATGCATCCCAGCTGCAGGACTTGTGAAGAGCACTTGTGGAAGCTGCTCTTGGAGCCACAAAGCAGTATTCACATCACAGATGAACTCTCTCCATTCTTTCCTCCCAGAGAGCAATCCTGGTATTGGGGATAGGTGGGGTGCAGGGTGCCTGCCCAAGGAAAAATGTCTCAGGAAAAGAGACGGGGAATCAGGATGTGTAATCTCTAATTCTGCATGCATGCATAGCCTCAGCCCTCATCCCATAGGCATCCAAACTATCTGCCCACCTTTCTGCCTGTGCAGGATTTAGGGATTGCTTACTTTCCCCTTGAGATCCTTGTAATGGCTGTAGTGAAATGTGCTGCTTTAGGAATGCAGCCTGATGTGGGCCTTTCCTTGTACATATTGGAAGATCCACCAAAAAATAAGGCATAAAATCCACAGAGGAATGTATGAGATTTGATTATACAGTAGCAATTCCTCATCCCCGGTGCCTAAGACATGGCACGGACCAGGCTAGTCAGTAGCCCAGACAAAGCAGTGCAAGGCTTACGGTGGATCTCAGCCAGAATATGAGCTAAAAAATAGTCACACTGCTGCATGTATGACAAATCCATACTCAAGCATATGGTTGGCAATTTTACATATGGAGGAAGTTGTGGATCTGCCAGAGAGAATCCCTGTGACAGCAACAACTCTGATCAATTCACTGAAAAACACCGCCTACAAGAAAATCTAACAAGAATGGGACTAGTTTTGTCTAAAAAAACAAAAAGGAAGGACAAGTCTTTGAGGAATAAGTCTTCAGGTACTTCAGAAAGAAGTCATGGACACAAAAAAAAATGCTGCCTGAAAAAGTAAGGAGAGAGATTTAGATAGGGCTTTGGGAAAATTTTCCATTGTTGTTAAGGTACAGACTGCCTGAGGAGGTTCCTCATCTATGAAAGACAGAGGAAGGTTATGTAGTATCTGCACACAATGGTAGAGGCAAAGCTGGTCATGCCTTAGGAAAGAGAGAAAGACTATGTGATGTCTTGAAGTCCTTCCAACATAGTTTTCTGTTATTCTACAAAAAATGCTTGAAATACACCTTGAACACGTGCTTCCCTTAAATCACTAACAGGCATAGCTACCAAGTCAGGCATTTCTACTATTGCATTATTGAAAATGACAATATCTTCCTGTTTTAATATCAGGAAACAGAAATAGACATTCTAAAATAGCTCACCAAAAGGATCTCCAGCACACAGAGGATGCTGATGGAAACTGAGAGTACCTTAAGGTTTAGTCCAAATGATTTGGCGAGTCTTCCAGTTCTTAATACCTGAAGGAGGAATTTTTGACAAAACTGTGATCAAAGTAGCTGTGGGCATCATCTCACATCTGAGCCTCACAGGGCTATGAAATATTTCTACTCCCACTGTCTTATTACATTATTCTTCAAGACCGATTGTGTCACGTTTGTCACATGTAGTTTGCTCTTGTCCTGAATGCTTTTGCAGCCACTGGCACTGCTGCAAAGTATAAAACACCATCAGGCCAATGCAATGTCTTCTTCTGTTCCATGATTCCTAATGCAAATGACTCTGCAAGGCCACGGGGAGCCGGGCTCTCCTGTTTTATGCATAGTTACCTGTCACTCTATCTGCATGGGCTGCTTTCAAAGACCTCTTTGTCTGCAAGGTAAACTCAGGCTGGAGATGATCTCAGAGCTGAAATCCCAGCCAAGGGAAGTCATCGGGCTACAAACCCACAAAGTTAAAAATACAGGGAGCACTGGAAAATCAACAGGAAACAATTTCTGCTGACTGAAGGTTTTAGCCTTCTTCCAAAAGCCAGCTAGCAGCGGCCTGTTGGATGGAACAAAGCAGCTACATGAAAGCAGCAGCATTCCTTAACTTTGTTAAAGCAGAAGGCAAAGGTCAAGATTGTCCCTCAGCTCCAATTGTAGATCTGGACATTTTGGGAGTGAGATAGCTGAAACCCCAGGACCCTCTCTACACTTCTCTCTCCTTGCCAGTGTTCCCTGGACAATGGTTGCCAAAGGGGATTTCTCCTTTTCTTCTGGCTCTTGACATTAGCAGGGCCTGAAATTGGTCCTGGCAGTTTGGCATGAAGTACTCACCAGCTCGGGGGGTTCTCAGGCCTGTTTGCAGGTCAGGTGTCTGAGCACAGCTTTGTTTGGCCTGACTGCCTCAGGGAAACGCCTGTCAGACCAACTTAGTCAGAATGCAAGTACCCCTCATCAAATGAAGATTGCCCATTTTCACCCCCAGCAAAGAGGAGTGTTAAGCTCTTTACTACAAACTATCGCAGAAAAAAATTTTGGAAGAAAAGCATAAAGAACATGAAAACACAGACCTAAAACTTCCCTTTCTTGCACTGGTGTTCACATCAGATGATGCATTCCTCAGCAAGAGAAGCTGGAGGTCCAGCTGGACAACACTCTGCTTTCAGACTGGGACATCTCTGAGGCATATGGAGATACAGAGGTGGGAAAAACATCCTTTCATCTCCCCAGTCCACAGAGCCTCTGGAGCTAATGTGTAAACTAGCAAGCTTGCCATGACCCGTTGGGGAGATCACTGATGGTGCCCAAAGCATCTGATCTTACTGAGTTTGTCCAAGTTAGACTCCTCTCTCCCTAGGTCTCCTGAGATTTTTCATATGTGTAAAAGGCAGGTGCCTTTCAGGGGTACATGTTTTCTTACCTCTGATCCGATAGGGTCACTGAAGAAGCGTGGCTGTGGCCAAGGCAACACAGTGCAATATCTCATGAGCAAAACCCAGGCAGTCACCTGAACCACTGCCAACCCCTCCCTGTGAGCATGTCTCTGTGTGTGTTTGTGTTTGAAGCAGAATTTATTTCTTGGCAATAGGAATGTTCCCCCTCTTTTCATTGTAATTGGGAGTTACAATGATGTAAGATCATTTAAGGGTGTTGCTTTAAAAAGTTTACGCAGAGCTGCAGACATGAAATCTCATTACATCATCGGGTCACCAGTCTACAGCCATTGCTTTAAAATTATGTGGATTTTAAAATGAAAGTTGGAAATTATTTTTTCATTTGTCGTCTGGCCTTTGAGCCTTTACAGGTGCACTAGTTCTCCATTAGCAAGTTTTTTCCATGAGTTCATGAGGACAAAACATGCTTTTTTTTTTCTTGCCTTTTTTTTTCCTTTTTTTTAATGTATAAAAGTTGTTCTTGGCACTATCTTTTGGTTCCAACTAATAGAAGTAGCAGAAGAACATTAAACAGTACAAGGATCTCAATAAAGTCCTAAGTATTAGCAGCACCATCTGAGTGTTCTGGTATTATACAGCTACTGGTTAGAAGATGATTTTACTGCTGCCCAGTCTTCATCATACTAAGTCTGAAAAAATGCCTTAAAAGGAAGGGGAAAAAAACTGCTCAAAGGGAGAAGACTAAATTTTCTGCCTCAAAAAATGAAATGTGTTCATTTACATTTATCATAATCACCCCATGTCTTTTGCTCCCCACTGCTGAAATATCCCTTGCCAACCTTTCCAGCCTTGCAAGTCATGCTTCTTTTAAAATACAAAGTGTTTTAATAATTGAGCAGCTCTGTTAATAACTTACCCAGCTTTGCTAACTCTTTAATAGTAAAAATCTTAGTAATTTTCATCAAATGACATCAGGTGACCTCTGCTTATCACCTTCCTGCAACATAATGAGGTTTAAAAAGGTTTAAATCTTTTGTATTAGGTTTATAGCTAGCCAGTGGCACGACAGCCAATTCAGACATAATTCTAAATGGATATCTCCAAGTAGAAGTTTGGAATTTGAATTCAAATGACCTTACGTCTTTATTATTATTATTATTATTATTATTATTATTATTATTATTATTATTATTATTATTCTTTCCTGTGTGCATTTTTCAGCCTGCTCATTCGTAATTCCTTCAGTACTTATTACTGCAGTAAGCCTAATCCTGTGTACTTTTACACCTCAAGTGTGGGAGTCATAAATACTTCTGCAGTCTCTCAGGGCAAACTAGCTATAATTGGATCTCCAGTTGCCTCACAGAAAAAAAATTTAAAAAAAAAAAGAAGGAAAGGCACATTCCAGACAAAGAAAATTCTGCGTCTGTGGCTGTGTGTTTGTGTCTCTGAAACCCTTGAGTAACACTTTGTCCTTTTGCTCCACTCCAGGCTGAGTTCTCTGAGTTGAACCTGGCTGCTTACGTCATGGGTGGCTGCATGGTGGACATGCAGGTCATGAGGAACGGCACCAAGGTGGTCAGGTGAGGAGCATCAGCTGGTCTTGGAAACTGGACTTTGTGGATCAATGTTGGGGCAAGCAGGTTGGCCTCAAGGGGTGACAAATATCTGAATCAGGGCAGCACAGTCCTGGTAGCTTCAAGGATTCTTGGAAGTGGTGAAAAGACAGGCCTGACTCTGGTGGGTTTGTATCAGGTCTCAGGTGCACATTATGCCATACAGTCATTGTTTCCAGTCTAGACCCTTCATGCAATAGCAAATGCCACTTTCTCGGGTTGTTTTTAGCCTCCAGTCTCCCAATAAAAGGGACAACACATCTTCTCCCTTGATTTTTCTCCCCTTCTCTGTCAACTAACCCTCATTTTAAACAGTGTCTCTAATTCATTAGCCTACCTGTCTTGGGCCCTGATCCCAGTGGACTGCCCTTGCAATAGCCACTAAGCGCAGATGACCAGATCAAGAGCAGCCCTGAGAAGGACTTGAGGGTGTTGGAGGATGTGAAGCTTGGCATAAGCCAGCAGTATGCTCTCACAGCCCTGAAAGCCAACCACATCCTTGGCTGCCTCCAAAGAAGTGTGGCCAGCAGGGCAAGGGAGGGGATTCTGCCCATTTGCTCTGTTCTGGTGGCCCCCCCACCTGAAACACTGCATCCAGCTCTGGGGCACCCAATGTAAGAAGGACGTGGAGCTGTTAGAGCAAGTCCAAAGGAGGGTCTTGAGAACCATCAGGAGGTTGAAACACATCTCCTGGGAAGACAGGCTGAGAGTTGGGGATGTTCAGCCTAGAGATGAGAAGGAGAGACTTTATGGGACCTTCAAGTACCTAAAGGGTACTACAGTAGAGTTTTGCAAGGGCGTGTAGTGATAGGACAAAGGGGAATGGCTTTAAACTGAATGGGGGTGGATTTAGGCTATATACCAGGAAAATATCCTTTACTGTGGGGGTGGTGAGGCACAGGCACAGGCTGTCCAGAGAAGGTGTGGATGTCCACGCCTGGCAGTGCTCAGTGTTGGATGGTGCTTTGAGCATCCCAGTGGAAGGTGTCCCTGCTCATGGCAAGGAGGTTGGAACAAAATGACCTTCAAGGTCCCTTCCAATGCAAACTGTTCTGTAATTCTATGATCCTGATGTTTGTAGCCTGATTTGTTCCTGAAACACCACTTTTTTTTTTTTTTTTTTTTTTTTTTTTTTTTTTTTTTTTTTTTTTTTTTTTTTGTGGGAGATTCCCAGTGCTCTGGCCTTGCCCTGTGGTATATCTCAGAGCTAATACCTATCTCTGTCATGAGGATTTCTGTCCTACTAGCATTACTTCATAATTGCAGTCATTGCAAGCAGACTCTTTTCCCAAGCCGTGCTTCTCCAATCACACATCCAATTCACTTCCCAAAAGCATTGCTCCCCTTCTTTCAAGCACCAGAGTGACAGCAATTTGGAGCTAATGTTAGATGCATCTTTACAAGTTCTATGTAAAGAATAGTGTACATTGTCACATCTATTTATGATGCCTCTGTTTACCTTCACCAAGATTGCCTACCACCCTATTATCCCCAATCCTTCATCTTTATAGTTTTATTACAACTCTACATTTCATCTTTGATACAATAGCTTTTCTCTGTTTGTCTTGAAATCTCATTGCTGTTCTAAATTAATTTTTCTATCCACCCTCCTTCTTTTTGTACAGTTCCTTTGCACTTTTTGGTGTATTCAGCATCTTTGAATTTAATACTGTTGACACATTTAATCAATGCTTTTTTCTGTTTGCAACTAGTTCAAAGTTAGAGGTAGAGACACATAATGTAAACATGCTGTGATATTTTTGAAAGGGGTTATTAGAACAGCTGAAGAACTGTAATTTTGAGCATGCTGGCCTCAGTTTAATTTCTCAAAATCTCATTTCCAGTCCAAACAGCGCAAAGCAAAACATGTCACTGTCAATTAGCTATGACTGTGGTCCATCAATTCATTTCAGGTCTTGACATCTATCTTAGTACATCCTCAAGTCTCCATTTGTTCTTTGGTAAAATTTCACGAGCCTCTGCTAAAAAATTTTAAAGCTGTGTCTGTTACATGCATTTGCTTTCTCCTGTCCCACAAATGTCTGTTTCTGAGTGAAACAAAGCATTATGTCCCATGAACTAGCTGCTGGAGCACTCATCAGACAGTGTGCAGCACTAATGCACTCCTGTGTTCGCTTGCTCATGGTGCTGGAAGGTTTCCCAAGAACCATTTCCTAGGTTGATCACATCTTCATTTTCCTTCCTGTGTATTTCCTCTCAAAGCCATTCATACATCTGGCAGAAAGATCTTGAGCTATTAAACTGAAACTGAAGACAAAATTTATTTTACAAAACTGTCTGGGGCATGGTGTTCATGTTTCTGCTCACAGTCAACACACAGGTATTCCAGCTACCATTTTTGCATGGATATTTTTATGTGAATTACGTGGGTTTTTGAATGGCATTAGCTCAGGTGGGTTTGTTGGGTTTTTTTTTTTTTGTTTGGTTTGGTTTGGTTTTTTGTTTTTTTTTTCATTCCTGCATGTTTAAGGACACATTTGCATTGTGGGAAGAAGTTTTGGTAAATATATACTTATCTGGATATGCAATTTACATAGCATATGCTACATGCCATAATCCTTGCAAACAGCAAATATTTGTTTACAGGCTGTGCTGATGTGCCCCTGTTTGCCTAGCTCAGTGAGTTTAAGAGCTCAGGTCAGCCAATGTCCACAGCCACTCCAATACTCTAGAAGGTATAGAAATTAAAACTCTTTTTCACTTTAGAAAGCAAAGCTGTGTAGAGGCACCTCGACCCATCCACATGGGTACATCTGCTTCCCACTCCCTTCAAGTCCCACCATCCCATCCACAGCCATGTCCTGCCTGGCCACAGACACCTTTCAGAGTGCCCAGCCACAGGGAGACACCTTCAACTCACACATGTGCACCAACCCTCCTCTTGCTGTCATCTTCTTTCCATCATTTATTTGGCCTCTGTTAATTATTGATCAAAACATTCAGTCAAAAGTCAGAATGCTTCTAGATGGTGAAATATAATACACATCATATTTTTTTGAATTCCCAGAGTCATAGAAATCCCACTAACAATTTATAAGGAGGTAAATACAACACCCTCTTGCTAGCAAGCACATTTGGGATTCCCCCTGCAGGAGCCCTGCCTGCTTCACATTCCTCTTCAAAGGGAGAGCAATAGAATGTAGCAGTTTAGTGGAAAGACAGTGAATATACTACAGACCAGTAGATTTAAATCACTGAAATAATATATTTCTTAACAGCAACAATTCATATTCATATTCATATTCATATTCTGCAACCGCTGGGCTGCCCTCTCCAATTTGACATTGCATTAACTGATAAGCTATCTAACAATTTACTAGCCCATTAAATTCTGTCATTTTGCAGCAGGTCTCCTAGTTCTTTCTTTAAATTGGAAATAACATATGGAACCTGTAAAGCAAAGTTTAAACCAAAGTTTTTTTCTGCCGATCACTTGGTATTTTCTGATACCTTGGAGTTAAGGCTTTCTTTCACACCCCATGTCAATTGATTTGAACCACACCAGGAAAAAATTGTGGTTCTTTTACCAGGAAGATAAATCCCCTAGTAAGAAGGTATAGCAATCCTTAAAGCCTTCCATTTACCACTTTTGCCTCAGGAAAATTTAAAAAAAAAAAAAAAAAGAAAACAAGATGCTCTAGAAATACTATTGGCAATTACAGAAAGCAAAGACATGGACATATACATGACTCCTAGCCTGTGCATCTTGAAATAAGTAGCTACAAGTAAGTTAGCAAACAATCTAACTGAAGCCAGACATTACATAGCTTGCCTGAGTTTTAAAACAAGTGTGGCTCCAAGAATTTAATTTTACAGTAACAATGTTCTGGGTCTCCAGCTTCTCTTTTTTAGTTACTACGTTCTGCACATCTGTAGGAGGGGATGGAGGATTTGAGATAGTGTCAGTGAAATGTGCTACTGGTGACAGAGGCTGTCATCTAACAAATCTAAAAAGCCGCATCTGTGTTTTCTGGGCCAATTCCACCATGGTTTGTGAAGGCTCCATCAGCCTGTTCAGCACATTTCCTTCAGACAGAGACCTGGCCATGAGGTATCTTGTGCAGCCTCTAGCAAGCACTTTTCTGTGTCAGTGCCCTGTAACCCTTGCCCTGACTGAGGACACTGGTGGGATCAGCTGGACACCAGGAGCAGTGTTGGGTTCAGCCAGGACTGGTGGGGTGGGGAATCTCCCGCACATTGGTCCTTGTTACCCCAGCACTTATTTGGAAAAAATTGGCAGCAGACCTTCCCTATTGAAAAGTTAAATATGGGAAGCAGGAGGTAGTGTTTATTCATCCCAAAGGATCCCTCACCAACTTAGACACAGCAACTCTTACAACAGAGAAATGGAATCATTTCTGGGTGCAATAGCTGTAGTACTAAAGAGTGTGTAAAAACAAGTGTGGGGTTATGCCTACTTTTAAAACACTTGAGTGGATTCTTCATCCTCCTCCCAATGCATACAGAACCTCCTTTTGGACAGGTCGACCTACACAAACAGAAAGAGAGTGAACCACCTGGAATCTAATTTACTCTAGTTCTTGGACTGTGTCACTTTTACTAGAGTTAGATGTGAGGAATGGGATTTTTATTTTCACATTCCTCTGAAGGGCCCTTCATATCAATATTTTGGCAGTGTAAAGAGGCTGTCAGTGTTGGCACTACACCCACTCTGAGATGCATTTATGCTTTCAGGATATTATAAAAGTGTCTAAGTAGAAATGAAAATTTGTGCTGTGTCTGTTTCTGACAGCAACATTTAGAGTCCCAAATGATGATCTCAGGTTCTGTATTCAATTAAATGCTTGACTGTTGGGCTTCAACAGACTTCAGCTATTAATTCCAGTAGATATAAGGCAGGGATATGTTGAAAACCTGGACAGCTCTTTTACCTGGGGAATACTAATGTCTTTAAGGATATAAATTAATCATGCACCAGACTGCTCTCATCTCCTGTCTCCCTGTAGAGCTTCCTCTTTTGCCATTGGGGTCAATCATCCAGGAGAGAAAGCACATTTTCATGTTTGCATGGGACCTGTCAGAGTGGTGGCCATACCACTTAGAGTGTTATGCAGGCTCCATCCAACCCCACAGCACAGACAACAGCTGGGGAGATGCCCAGGGTCTGACATGGGGAGGGCCCTGCGAGGAGAAATGGCCCTGGCAAGAGGGGTGTCCAAAGGAAAGAAGAACAGCACCCAGGACAAAGCTTTGCTTTGGGGAAGATCTCTGCCATGCAATGATGTTTAGTCCTACAGGTCTTGCCTGCATGTGGCCTGTGTGTGTAAGGTGTGTCTCCCCTGCTCACCCTGGATGATGTGCCCTTGCTACTCACAGCCATGATGGGGTCAATGAATTCTCCCCTTTGTCCACACAAGCCCTTTCATTCCTGTAGTTAACACTGACATTCCTGTTGCTTCCAGCCAATTCAGTGCTTCTGTGATTCCCTGTGCTGTGACAACAGCTCAGCAGCCTATTGAGTCACCATCCCTAAAATCCCTGAAAGTGCTTTTTTCCTTAAGCGTATTTTCACACAGCAAGCTACAGTATGGTCACAGCTTAAGGAGGCAAATCCTTTTACATGGGAGAGGTAGAGAAGAAACTGGCCAACTCACAGCTGTTTCCCTGCTATTCAGAGCTTGCAGACTCCAGGAGATCTGTTGGCTAAAAAAGATATATCTGCTCCAGGATGCAAGACTCTTTAAAGCCCAGTGAGGACACTGTCCTATGCCCACTGCATTTTTCCCATCCCAATAGGTTCACTCACCCCAAAGGTCCATTGAGAAGCAGCTGTCTGAAAGGGGGATGGAGGTTTTCTATCCTACAGAGGCCATGCTTGCTCACCACAACAGTAGTTGCACATTGCTAGAAAGGTGTTTTCTTGTCTCTCCAGGACTATTTGTTCACAGGTGTTGATGGTTTCTCGTAGCTCTTCTACAGGGACAATGCCCAGGAAGGTCATGGGTATAGCTGCTTTTCTTGGACACTGATGTAAGAAGTATTGGTAGGCAGTAGGTCATTGTCCAGCTTCTCATGTTCAAAGAAGCTTGTGCCAAAGACAAACTCCAGCCATTGTCTAATTCCCGTATTTTTTAAATTTAATTCTTGAGCCTAATTAGGGTCTTTTTTTAAATGTCTTTTTCTAGTTATTGTTGTTGTTTTGGGGGTTGGGGGGGAGGGTGGTGTTGGGTTGGTTGGTTGGTTGTTTTGCTGCTTCCAAACCAAATTTCTGCAATTTTCTGTGAAGTTGCAAATAGGAGAAAAACTGGCAGAAACTGATAGGGAAAGTTACGTTTCTAGCAGCCAGATGGAAAAATATGTTGAGTGCATGGTTGTCCCAAGTTTCACAGAAAATGCCCCATGGTGGAGTACAATATGTGCTATGTACTTAACACTGAGAAACATTTGGGCAGTATTTTTTCTATTGATGGCATGGCAATTCATAAATGTAATGGAGAAGTATGTGTAACAGCCTGTAAGCTTTTGAAAATTCAGTTTAGGCAAGGGACCAATGTGCCAAATGACCACTTTCCTCACTGAAATACCCTGCAGAGACAATGGGCTGGGGTGAGGTGTCTAACAGGCTATACACCCTGGCAAGCTGCAGTTACATATGAAGCAATTTAACACCTCTAGTAAACATTTATAAACTGAGAAATTATTCCCATATGGGGAAGGATCTAACATTGTTTTTTTCACCAATATCTCCCCCTCTTCACCTGCCTGTCCCTGTCCTCAATATTTTTTTTTAAATTTTTCTTTTAGCAGGAAGTACAAAAGAGAAGAGGCAGTGGAGTGTGATGATTTATGTATTTATTCTCAGTTACTTCCACCTCAGCTCCTGCTGCTAAACAGCTGCTTGGAGGCCTGCTTCTCCCCTGGGGGTTTGCTGATGTCCCAGATGAAAAATGTCCCCCTTCACCTCCCCGGCAGCTGGCGCCCAGCCGACATGCAGGCAGGATGCTGACAGTTATCGGGAAAGCATTTGGCATGCAGGCAGCTGCCAGAAAGAAAAAGTCACTCTGAGCAGACCAGGGTGGAGAGCATTTCAGATACTAAACTACTCCCTGACCCTTTTTGCATTTACAGTAATTCTTTCCAATAAGGAATAAGCCGCCAGGGTCTGGAACACTCAATATTTAGTTAATCCAGGATCAAATACAAGAATAGTTGAAAACTTTTGTATATTGTTTCAGTCTTGATCAGCTTTTTTTTTTTTTCTTTTTTCTTTTTTTTTTCTTTTTTTTTTAATCAATCCTTCCACAATTTGTCTCCTTTCCACAGGGGTTTTTACTAAGGCTTCTTCCAGGCAATGGCAATCATCCTAATGTCATTTCAAAGTTAGCCCTGCAATGAGCATGGTGTTGGGCCAGATGGTTTCCAAAGATCCTCTCCAACCTAAATTACTCTATGACTTTATTCTGTGATGTTGGAAAGTATTTGGATCACCTTCTGTAAAAGCTTAGGATCACAAACATTTTGAAGGCAAGTTGGTATTGGCAGGTGTGGTTGTTACTACTTTCAGGTTTTGTCTGAGTCCACATGCTTTTCCTTGTCAATGTCAATCAGTTTAGAAGTAAAATATATGGCAGACTTTTGAGACTGCCAGAGTAGAGTTCAGAGAGTGTGTGACATGATTTAATGGTTAGCTGAGCACTGACCTGTGGCTGAGAAGCAAATCAGAGCATCTTCCATGCTTTCCTCATCTGCCTGCAGTGTTATTGGTCCTACTGCAACTGTGATTCCTGGCTCCTGCTGCTTTTGCTGCACTAATCTCCCACACTCCCCATGTTTTTTACTCAGCCATTCTCTATTACAATGTTAAAAAAAAAAAAAAAAGAAACAAATCTGCTTCTCTCCTCCAGCCTAGTAAGGAGAGATTATTCTTTATTCTATGTTGCTTTCTTTTTTCTCTAAAACCAGCTCTGTGTTACCTTATTTATATAAGCAGTCACATTTGTTCTTTCTTTGAATAACTGCAGCAGGGTTCTTTCTGGGGAAAATATGACATGAGGTTTTGACTGAAAGGACATTTTTTCTTAGCAAATTTTCTGCTTTACTAAAGCATCAAACAGAAGGTTAAATCTAACACTGTGATAGGGGAAAATGTCATTGATTTCATATTAATTTTCAGTAATGTAATAACAATGCTATTAACACTGAAGCAATGCACAAAAAGAACTTGTTCCTATTTGTAAATGCCATTTTCTATTAGGTGTCAGACACCTGAGGCACTGCATATTTGGAGGGATTTTTGCACTTCTTGGGCAAAAGTTGCAGCCTCTTATGGCTTGGACTTGTGTCTCTGACACTTTCCTGAAGGCTTCATTAATTGCCAGTAATGCAAAACTTGTTGTATCATTTTGCTAAACTATGCAGTTCTCTTCTTCTCTTTGTCATGCCAGATAGGAAAGGCTTTGGAAGGGAACTTAGAGTGTCTTGATCCCTGGGAAGTATCTGAAAGCTGAATGAAGTCTCCTAGAATAATGGAGGGTAGCCAGAACCTGAAGTGAGGATGTCATCTTCAGTGTCCTGGGAAGATCTTTTTCTATTGACACAAAGGGCAAAGTGTCTTGTAAGATTGTCAGTCTTCTAAAAAGAGAGCAGGAGAGCCCATCCTTCTCTAAAAACACCGGGAAAAAGCTCTCTTACCCATCACAGTGCTGAAATATAAAGCACCCTTTGGCTGCAAATGATTATGCACAGCAGAAGAGGTCATAAAGAAGTATTTTGACAATCACAGAATTGGTTGGGAAAGACCTCTAAGGGCATTGACCCAACCATTAATGAGCACTGCCATTTTCACCACTAAATCACACCCCTAAGTGCCATATCCCATAACTTTGAACAGTTCAAGGGGTGGTGACTCAACTACTTCCCTGGGCAGACTGTCTCAAAGTTTGATAACCCTTTCCATGAAGAAATTTTTCCTGATATCCACTCTCCTGACACAACCTGAGGCTATTCCCTCTTGTCCTATACCTTGTTACCTGGGAGAAGAGGCTGATCCCCACCTCACTACAACACATTCCAGCACCTCATGTCTTTCTTTCAGTGAGGGACCAACACTGAACACAGGATTTGATGTATGGCTTCACCAGTGCTCACCACAGGGGGACAATCTCATGTGTTGATCACACTATTTCTGATGTAAATAGTGTATTCTTCTGTGTTCTTTCTTCATGCCCTCGAATCTCTTTGTGCTTCAGTGAGAAAAGCTGAAGGACCAGGAAGCAAGTCAGAGTTATGGCTATATGCAGAAATAAGAAATAGGAGATCTCTTTAAGGCATGAAACCTCCCAGCAGGAATTGTTGTCATCATCTTCTCTACCACAAAGCAGGCTGAGGAGCTGCTTTCTGCACAGAAATGTTATTGATTGTTATTCATTTTGCCGCTGGTCTCCGTTTCTCCGTTCAGGCTCTAGTTGCTCTTCAGCTGATGTTTATTCTCAGCTAGTCCCAGGCCTGGCACTCCACTGCCTTGTTCTCAGTATCCATGGGAACATTCACATTGTTCCACAGCTCAAAACAGGGATTCAGTGTCCACCTTCACTTTAGAGATTCACTCCTCATCTTCTGCATGAGAGAGTGCCCTGCCTTCCTACAGGACACAGAGTTTGAGAATAGGCTTTTCTACATTAATTCTGTATTCTTGTGTCCATCGTCTTAAGTGGAGAAACTCTTTCTTTGCCAGGATCTGAAAGGACAAGAGCTTTTTTCCTGAGCTTTTGGCTGACAAAAGTAAAGCAAATGAAGGCAGTTTCTCAGCCACTGTGTGTCTTCCCCCTCTCAGAAAGCTGGATGAAGAGAGATATGCCCAGAGCTCCTGCCTCTCCAGGCAGGAGAGTTCAGTAAGTCAGCACAGATACTGAGGCCTGGTCCTAAGTAGCTGGTTAATCCTTCCTGGGGACCTGTGCCTGCCTCCAGGGTACTTTGTACACAGCAAGTTCAGCAGAATGGAGCAGCTCAGACTTTCCAAGATTTGTATTCACGTGCTGTTTCTCAGCAGGGGCCACCCCATTGACACCAGGGAGGTCCATAAATCAGCTGCACAGCGATAGCACAGCCCTCTCGATGCTCATTATGCATCTCGCTGCTGGAGGAAAGCACCACCTTTGGTGCCAAGTACATTAGGGAACATGCCTAGGTTTAAAAAAACTCCATGGGAGGGAATCACAACATTTCTACAGCTTGGCCTCTTGCATCACAAAAGCTGAGCATGCTCCTCACCGTGTCTCAGGCGGGTGATAACAAAAGTCCAAGGTCAACAAACAAAATGAACAGCTTTAAAACAACAAAGCTGTGCTGGGGTATGTGTACAGTATTTGTTGCCACAATCTGGCCCAGAGTCACCATCTCACATTTCCCTGCCAGAATGATGGAAATATAAATAGGGGCTATAAACCCAAAGTATTTCCAGCTCATACATCCAAAGGATAGAAATTATAGTCTCTTAGCAAGGAAAATGTTCGAGGGTAGTGAGGTAATGGGACCTGGTTACAGAGCTCATTTCTCTGAAAATCTTTAATACAGCATGGAAATTTTTCAATGTCCTTGATGCAACCTCTGTTAACTTGTAAAATAATCCCTTCTTTCCATAGAAAAGCCCCTTCCTTCGAGAATGAACTGCTGAGCTCCATTTTGGGAACCATTTCTTTCCAGCTGCTGTTTCCAGATATTTTTTAGTGGCTTTGAAGACAGAGTGTCAGCAAGGAATAAAATCTGGCTGCTTGAAAGATAATCCATTGCCTGTTGGCTTACCTAGAAAGGGCCTCACTTTTCTGTGCATTAGCTGAGGGCTGCTGCTGTTGAACCATAGGAGTCCAAGCTCCACTCTTGCTAAATAATATTGTGGAAGTCCATGCCATGAGTCACAGCAGAGAGTGAGGGGCTCCGCTCATTTGATTAATTACATGGCCATGCCTGCCCTTCACTTGTTGACTCACAGCCGTAAGAGCCTGGGATGTGCTGCGTATGTAGCGAACTGATTAAAGAGAGAATGTGTGTCAATGTATGGATGTGTACAAGAGCTTTTTGAAATCCCTTATGATCTTCCCACCCACTGGGCATGGCTTCAATATGGAGCTGAATCGTCAGGAAACAAACTTGCTCCCTCATCTGCGTTGCACATTGCAACGAGCTTGCCAAGTACGGCCAAGCTTTTAGAAAGAAAAGAGAATCCCCCCACCAGTGAATTTACGACCCTTGGCTCTGCCTGTGGCTTGTTCCTGTGCATGCCTGAGTGACATGGAAACTGCAGAAAATCTGTTTGGCCTGTTTCTATGCTCTCACACTTGCAGCTATGTTAGATATATATATATATTTTTTTTTTTTTTTTTTTAATGACTAGGGGGTTTTGTTGGGTTTGTTACATTATAACATAAGCAATACACCATGAGAGGCCCAGAGAAGAGCAACATGTGTTAGGGAAAAGAAATAGGAAGGATGGAAATGAAACAAGGAGTGGTTAGAAGTGTTTCTGGAGCTGTTGAAAGTAAAACACCATTCTCCTCGTCTCTTCCAGGTCTTTCAAGCCGGATTTTGTCCTGATCCGCCAGCATGCCTACAGCATGGCGCTGGGGGAAGACTTCCGCAGCCTCATCATCGGCCTCCAGTACGGTGGCATCCACACAGTGAACTCCCTCTACTCCATCTACAACTTCTGCAGCAAGCCCTGGGTGGTAAGTGATGATGCAGCTCTGCTGCGGGTCTGCACTGCAGAGGAGAACTCTGGTACCGATAGAAAGCCCAGCTCGCCTTCCAGGAGTTTCACAGGAGCTGGTCTCTTTAGGTTAAAATCTAAACAACCTTAGGAATCCAGGAAGGAGTTGTTGGGGGAAACCAGCACTACTTCTTTAACAGCCTCTAGTTGTATCAAGGTGTTATTTCTTCACCCTGAGCAGGGTGTTTCCTTGTCCCAGACTCTAAAGGATCACCAACAGCTGACAGTGCAGAAGCACCTAGATTTCTTGTAAGGCATGGGAAGGACCCACATGGGAAGAGGTAGAGAAAATCAGTCCAGTCAGGGTCAAATCACCACACATGTAGAGTTTCTCCAGCAGTCTCAGAATGAAATGCAATATTGTCATATATTGTTAGTTCATTGAACCTGAAACACTGCACCTTGCAAAGACTTTGGCCGAGTCAGCTCCTGATGAGGACAGGACAATGTTTTGATATTTTGCACTGGAAGGTCCCTTCAACCATTCTTTAAAATTTGTCAAGTTCACATGAAAATCTCAGAAATCCTTGGAAAACATTATCATTGACTTTTCTCAGCCCCAAATCCCCAGACCATTTCTATGACCAGCTCCAAGGCAGCTGAAGCTGCAGAAGCAGGAGAGTTGGAGAGATAAGTTGGCCAAGAGCCACAAGAGTAAGGCTGACCATGGCAGCACCTGCAGGAGGAAGTCAGATCCTGATACCATTTTGGAATTAGCATATGGGTTTTCCAAGTAGATTTGTCCCCAAATGTCTTCTCTGATCACTGATGCTTCCAGAATGGAAATTTCCCTGCTTTCTTCTGGGTTCAAAGGAGGAAACTAGAGCTATATGAATGTGAGAAGGAGATGGAGCTTTCCAATATGATGCCATGGAAAACTTTTAGATGTGTTTTCAGGAATTCTCTTACTCATTGCACAAATTGAGCTTGGGTGAGATAGAATGTTTATAGCAGATGATAACTATCTTCCTCATCACCTAATTAAGTGGGGTTTTATTGTTGTTTTTCTTCTTGGAATAAATATCCTAGTGGTTCTCTGTGTGTTGGTTGGTAGCTCAAGTCCAGATGAGGTCTGTAGTGACTCAGACTTTTATTTCCATGATTGGACAGTGTTGGATTTAAGTAATTTCTTACTAAAATGGTGCCAGTGTAATAAACAGAGTCTTTTCAGTTTTCACCCCTTTTACAACATCTTTGGGGTTTGTTGAGGCCATAAGAAAGATCTTGTGTTTTCCAAAAATGCTGTCATGCAATAATCAGGGTAGTGAGAACAATCTCACTTTGCCATCACTGTATAGGTGTTTAATGTTCATTTGACCTCAGTTTCCATTTGATTTTTCAGCTCCAGGCTCAGTATCATCTCCACGTTGTTTCTGACAGTTCTCCACACAAGTGCTTTGGCCCTTGTGACCAGACAAAAAGCCTCTACATTTACACTGCCTTTTGCTGACAGTCCATTCCATCTGATTTTGAGGTCGAGTCAGTCAGGGCTTAGTTGACTCTTTGCAACTCATTCCTTGTAAGTATGTTTCTGATGGTGTGAAGGGGCCTCAAGGTGTGAAAGACCTATTTTTAGGCAGGTAAAATAAAAGAAAACAAACTTAGCACACTAAAAAAAAAAAAAAAAAAAAATAAAGTAGTGCTGGAAAGGCAGTTTAGGAGAACTTGGCTCTACCAGCAGCTTGGCTGTAGCTACTCTGGGTCTGGTTGTGCCATGCTTTCCTCATGGGGAATACAGCTGGCACCGGCAGCCTTCCCAGAGGGGTCAAGGAAACCACTTGCAAACAATTTAAACAGGTTTGCAGAATGCCTCCTTTCCTTGCTGCCCCTGCACACACATCACCCCCAAACCAGTGATTGTAACGTGCTCGGCAATCTAAGATTGCATTGAATGTGCAATGCTCAGATGGTATTTAAGCTCATGTAGAGATTGCAGTGGGGCATTTGAGGGCAAAAAGCTTCACTGGCAGCAGAATCAGAAAATTTTGTTTTTGTGATAGCTTGCAAGTGAGATAGGGACACTTCGGTGCACGTTCCACTTTGATTGCAAAACAGGCATCTTGAAATAAGGGATCTACGTAACAAAGATTGCTGGAAACTTTTTGGATCTAGAAAAGAGTTGAGATGCATGAAGAAATGAAATTAAATACCCCTGGGAAACCTGCTTTTCACTTGCATTTTTTATTTTCTGCAAAAATTGTTCCATTTCATAGAAATGTTTATGATTTTGTGGAGGGGGATGAAATTGAGACTGCTTTTCCTTGGCAATTTGCAACCATGTTTTATTCTCAGCAACTCTAATTACAATCAGCTGAGCTTGGGTTTGAGTTTACTCAAACATGCAGCCCCATTTTTAATGACAGTTGCCAGGTTTCCAGCTCTGCAATACAAAAACTTCTTCAAAGATTAAAACAGGCACAGTTTGAATTAGATGTTCCTGAGAGAAAAGTGTAATCAGGGGGTCTCACACTCCGAGAGAAACATCTAAGAAATCTAAGTTTTAAGATGATTCCAGAACGATTGAGAAATAATACTACAAGCACACTAAGCACAATGCTTCAACCACCAATAATAATTTCTGTATTAGAATTCTAAGTTACAGTCCAAAATACAGTGGGAAGAATGCTTGGAGTAGTGCTCACACTGCATGCAGGTAATGTCTGTAATTGCAAAGCAACTTTTGCATCTGTAAAGCAGCAGAAAATAAGACGTATTTCTGACAGTCACCTCCTGAGTCCAGGGACTCCTAGCCAAACTGTTATTGACTGTCAAGGGATATAGGCTCCCCGATGACCTAGGCACCTTCAAAATGTGTGAAAGGCCTTAAGGTCCTCTGAATGGATTTTTTTATTTCTCTGAAAATACTCCCTGCACGTAACTCTCATCTCCAAGCAGTCAGGCCAAGGTATTTCCCTTGCCTACGTGTTCCAAGTACCTAAAACCAGGCTGTGCCACACTGCCTTCCCCCATGTGTTATCGGTGGTCTGGATGCAATCTCACTAAAGCCAGTGGAAGAGCAGAAAGCAAGAACTGCTGCCAGCAGTGGAAGGTGTGGTTATACCTAGCAGAGCTGCTGACAACAACGTTCCTACCCATCTGCACGGGGAGATGTTACTTGAGCTCTGTTACCAGGTATCTCAGAGGCTGTTGCACCACATAATATGGGAGTCTCTTTGTCAACATCCTCTCCCTAACAACTGGTAAAAAAAGAGAAAATGGCAAGGAACTGTCCCATGAGGAGCAATACCAAAGTCAGACCTTTTTGCAGGCTTGGCCCGGTGACGAGGCTCCCAGATGTCTGAATCTCTCATCTGAAACACTCGCTATTTCAGCAACAGCCAAGAGCTGTATGCTTCAAAAGGAACAAGTCAGAACATTGTCTATCAGCTGCACAGTTTCTCCAGTTATTTTGTTTGAGCTGTTTTCCCAGGATAAATGTACATTGCCTCAACATCACAGTGTCCATGGTTCACCAGGGCTGCGTGCACACACAGCAAGGGGCATGGGCTGTTCTCAGCCAGAGTGTTTTTCCTTCTCTCCCTGTCTCTGGCTCATTCTGTTTAACTTTTAAGCCCTGTTTGCTCACCTTGCTAGTCAAAACAGGGCTTTATTTTTCTTTTCTAGAATGTGCAGGGCTAGTGCAAGTAGTTGAGAGAAGCAAGCTGTCCGTCCTCCTTCCACAACATCAATACCCTCCTTGCCAACAATAATTATTCCACATTGGGAGTTTTTCCTCTTATCTGCTGATGCATGTGAGGGTGGTGGTGGTGTTAGTGATGTGATATGTTGCCTCTTGATGTTTCCTGGATTTTCTTTAAATACTGTGTTTTGAACTATGAGATTAGGAAAAGGATTCTTTGCATTTGTCTGCAAATCTGCTGGCAGCTGCCTCTTCAGCATTTGGCCTGGGTCTGGCACACACCTTGCAGCCTAATTTTTTTTTCACAGTGACTGCATGCCAAGATTTAACTCTCAAAGGGTTGTTCTTCTCTACCAGCAAATGAAGTTTCAGCTTTTCATGCAGCAATTCTTTTGGAGTCCTTAGACTAGCCCAGTAACCACGAGAGGAGCCTTAACAGGGCTACTCAGCAGAAAACATCCTCACTACCTCTCTGCAATGTAACCTTGGTGTTGTGATTTGGTGCATTTACTGGCTCCAGCTGTTGCCCAGAAGTGCTCAGAACATGCAAGATTAAGCAGCTAATGCTATTGGGAAGAAAGGGATCTTGCTTTTCTTTCCCTTCTTCCCTAGATGTGTGTTTCCTTCCCTTAATCTGTGTATTACTTCCCTCAGGTGACACAGGTGTCTCCTTCAAGATTAATACATCCCTACCTTTTAATAGACAACTTGAGAAACTCATGCAAAGGACTTAAAATCTGTCCTTACTTGGCCCAGGGTGGAGACCTTTTTTAATTAACTTGATTTTACCAAATTCTGTGGGGCTTGGAAACTGAATTCAATTTATAAACTACTTTGTGAATAGGACTCAATGGGGAACTTAGTCCTATCTACCAGCTCAGCAGGAACCAATCCCCAAACATTTTGTTCTCTTATGTGGCTGCCAGTCCAACCACTTCACCAACAGTCGTGCCAGTTCAGCACTCTGTGGTAAAAGGGCTGTGTCTAAGCTCCTCCTGAGATTCTGGGGTATGTATCACTCTTATTCTCTTTGGTATATGAACCCTGCTTCAGAAACGTTTTCTGTCATGGTTATTAGGTTTCTCCCTTATAATTTCAATTTTTTTCTCTGGGTGATGAATGATGGATTGAACAGGGAGGCTGCAGACAACATACAGAACAGTCTGCTTGCTTCACAGATGGCTGAAGCAGAGCAGGAATTTCCTGTGATGTGTTATGTTTCTGTTGGAGTTTTGGAACCTAACAGAAATCAAACTCAGTCCTATCATGGGGAGCTTTGTGTCTGGTTCGGAACAACCCTGAATGATAAAAGGGTTTATAAATGTTATGATAGTGGTGATGAAGGTGAAGTTCATGCTGATGGGTGGGGACAATGACAAATGTTCCTCCTTGTCTGTGAAATACCAGAGTGGCTGCTGTCCCCACTGATGTTACATACTGCTTTCTAGACACCACCCTCACAGACTGGTGCCCCCCTCAGACCTCATGGTAGATGGGACAAGGACAGGCAGATGAAGCCCTCTCTCTCCTATCATTCATTAAGGGCTGTTGGGGGGCCCTTGGTTCACAATAAATGTCAGTTCTGATTAACAGTGGACTCTACTCCCTTGGTCTGACACTCCAACCCTCTTGTAATTGCTGTCCCTTAGCAGTTCTCCTGCCCTCCAGCACAAAGTGCCATGCTTGGATTCGGTTGTGGGGAAGAAATCCAAGGGACAGCTTTGGTTTATTTGGTCTCTGATGGGAGTGGTGGCACTGATTTCCTGCCTCTGTCCTCTACTAAGAAAGGCTCCTCTCCCCAGCTGCATTTGGAATGCAAGTCTTGCTCATAGTAGATCTGTAAGTAAATGCAAACTGATTCCCTTCTGGCTCTTGAATCCTTTCTATGCTCCCTTAGTCCAAGGTTTGTGTACATAAGCTGGCTTGGCTATGGATAAATACAGCAGCTTCATATTTTCTTGCTGTTCTCAGGTCAAGAAAGCAAGGTGGGAAAGACATGATAACGTTTCTCTCACCTCCTTCACCACTATCAGAACATTTTGCAAGCATTTGCCTGTTGCACAATAAGTCACTGACATCCACTGTGTCTGTTTTTTTTCCCCCTCCCTCACCCCAAGTTCTCTCAGCTCATTAAAATCTTCAACTCGCTGGGCCCTGAGAAGTTCCCCCTGGTGGAACAAACATTCTTCCCAAGCCATAAGCAGATGGTGAGTAACTTTGCTTTCTTCTGATGCCACTATGGATGGGGTGGAGATGCAAGTTGGGCACAGGAAATGGTGGTGGGAATGCTGGGAAGAGTCTAAATTTTACTTACAGAAAAATACTAGCTAAAAAGTGCTATGCAAGAGGCACTGCTTGGGAACTTCTTTCCTTTCTTGCCCAGCCCTCCCCTAGGTCATGTAAGGACCTTGAAAAAATGTACAAAGAGGCTCAAAGGCTCAAAACTAAAGCAGAATTACATTTTAAAACAGAGTCAACAAAAAGCTCATCCCTTAGAGCAAAGAATCACTCTATTCAAAGATAAAGTGGATTTTCCCTACTCCTGGAATTGTTTAAAATATGCTGACAATTTGGAACATGGGTCCTAAGAGATGCTTGTTTCACAATGTTAGTTCGCTTGATCTGTCATGTGCTCACCATCCATGAAACATTTATCAGCCTAAAGGTACTCAGGGTAACTTGGAGTTCATAAAAGGGTTTGTTTCAGCTTCTCATGTTTTCTTTGCACAGTGCTTTGGGGTCTGGTCTTTCTGTCAACAGCTGAACACTCAGTGCCCTGTGTGACTGCTGGGCACTGCACCAAACTCTCAGGGCACCTTCCACAGAAATCTGCGTAGGTGCCTTTAGTCCTGGAGAACATGGCAAAGAGAGGGGCTTTGTTTACAGCTGGTCATGGCTCTTGTTTTCCCTGCGTTAAAGGAAAGACTGGTCCTTTGTGAGTTTTTGCTCCCAACTTACACCCATGAATTAATGGCTCTTCCTACATGGCTGAGGCTTTGATGAAGCCCTGTATGAACCATGACCCCCTGTGTGACCAGTGGCTGGCTGAGCTAATTTCCCAGGCTTGACTGTGAACCCAAGCAGCATTGCCAGCCTGAACATGAGGGTGGTTGAGATGTCAAACTAAGGCTCAAAAATATTCAATCCTGTCTTTTCTCACACACTTGTTGCAACACTGTGGCCAGCCACAACACAAAACAGGATGTAGATACATGATCATCTAGTTTCTTGTGAAAAATCCCACTGCTAGGTAATCAAATATTTTGAAATGCCAGTCCTTCACCTCTCTGTTCCAACACTCTCTCCCTACCTGTGCTGTGTAGACTACAGCACTTCCATGCTTCACAGGCACATTGTGGAGGTAAGTGCAGTCATGAAGTTCTATTATCATTTAGGACATAAAGAAATGGATAGTCCTTAAACAATGTAACAGTGTTTTGCACATTTATAAGACTGAGTAGTCACGTACCTGTTGCATTTAATTCCTAATGATTTATGAAGAAGGTTTTGTGACACAAGTAATGCTTCAAGACAGTTGTGACTTGGACCACCATTTTAGGAACAGCATTTTTGGAAGACTTGATAAAGGTTATCATTTCAAATAAGTTAGCACTTTTAGCACAATTTTCTTGTCTGGCTATCTGATTCTTGGTTCCTCAGATGTAGATGTATTTGGGACCAGCAAAGTAGATTGATTTAGCACTGATCTTAATTTCACTTATTTTCCATCTTTATAACTAGTCACCTACTTGGAGATGCTATTACTTACTTCCAAAAGGGTACAGGAAGCTTTTTAAACTGTAAGTAATCTCATATGAACACAAACACTACTGCTGACATGCAAGCCTGAGTAATCTGGTTTAAATCAGTCACTTCCCAACAATTTACAGAAGCAACAATCCACTTGGGCAAGTTCAGGTCAGCCCTTCCCAGGTGAGGGGGGTGGTCTGCCTCACGGAATGAATCTGCACAACTTATAAATATCTTTTCTGGGAGCATCTTCACAGCATCCTGAGTTGTGAGAATCTGAGAGGTCAAGTGCCTACACCAAGCATGCGGCATTGCAGTCATCACCAAACTACCTGTGGAAGTTGCTTGTCCACTGTGCATCAGCTTCTCCATTTGTCAGATAGGAATATACTGATCCCCTTTTACCACTCCTTCTCTTCACTCTCCTGGAGGCATTTCCAAGCTGTACCAGTGAGCACTCATAAAACTCACTGTGGTCCTTTGATGGGTGACCCCCTGGAAGTGTTTATAACAAATGCCATGGTTTTACCTCTCTGCGACACATTTTAAGCACTTAAGTTCTCACATAGGAGACCCTCATCCTTCTATATCCAAAATTTTCCAGTCTACTTTCTAAGCCTTTGGATTAAACAAAGAACAGATTCAAACTTCTCTTTCATTCTTTCACCTCTGTAGAGACTAGATTTTCCAAGAGTAAAAAGTGAGATATAGGAAGTTTCTAACAGTAGGTCCATTTTTGTGAGCATTTTAACTTATCTGAAAATGCTTTTTCTGAAGCTTCTTTCTCACGAGAACAGGGCACTTTAAATCAGCCTTTAACAGTGAGCCTAAAGAGAGGACACAAGATTCTGACATTTCACAGCAGAAAAGATGAGCCTCTCTTCCCTTTGCCATGGGCATGCACCTTTCAGACCTCCCCATAATAATCAGTTTTCTGGAAATAAGAGCAATCTGGCAAATGTTCTTCCAAGGACCTGCTGGTGCTACAGCCAGCCCTAATGAGTGCCTTGCTCTGTACTGACCTCCTATGGCCAATTAACAACTGGGGAGTCATTAACTTCAAAACGTATTTTTCTCCTCTCCTGGGCTTATGACCACAGTAATAATTCTTAGAGAGAACAACCTCTTAAAAAGGAGGGGGGATTCCTGAAGGGATCTTTGCCAAAGCACAAGAATTGCCAGAGGTGGAATATCTGCTTTGGGACCAATAAAAGGTTATCAGAAAGCAGAGGGAAATTAATAAATCCAGTTGCAAATCCATTTGTGTACATTTGAAGTTGACAGAAACTAATATAAGTGAAGCAGAGACAGAATGTCTGTGATAGAAATAAAACCACTTTACTGTTTAGAATAAAAGGACACTGTAAAAAGTGAACATTATGCAACATTACCTTAAAAGACAATATACATTCACTGAATATAAAATTTATAAATAACATGGAGGAAAACTGTAAACAGTGCTAGAAAATTTAGCAACAAATACATTCCTTCTGGACAAGATTTTTCACATGGGTTTGGTTCTCTCCCCAATTTTCCATGACTATCAGGAACAGCAGAGTGGCTCTATGAAGGGAGTGTCAGAGAGAAGGAGAAGCCAGTACAAGCAAAACAGCAGCAAATGTTTAGTGGGTTCTTATGGGTTTTTTTTCTCAAGACTAGTAGCCCCAAAAGTCACTTACTCTAAAGAAAGCCAAAACTTTTTTCAGTTCCCTAAATTCTGTTCTGTCCTTCTAAGCTAAAAAGCACATTATAAGCGAGCAGTAGTTTCAGAGACATCTGCAAGGATGGAAACTTGTTCTCACGGAGGCCTTTATTTCCAACATTCTTTACTGTAAAAACACAACAGTATGTTTCCCATCACTGTGAGGTAGCATTTCACTCTGACAAGTATGAATGGGATACAATGACAGATTTATGTTTTAGAATAGTCCTACCTTAAGGGCCACATAACTCTTCAAAACTTGGGAAATTTAGACTTAAAAATGGCATTTTTTCCCATACAGGGGAGGTAGAAGCCTCCCACAGGAGGATTTTATTTAAAAAAACTCCATGCACAGATCTCCTACTCTCTACCCTCTCCATTTTGGAAAAGGCAAAGAGAATCTAACCTTTCCCAAACCATCAATATCTATTTTTGTCATTTTTAAGGGGAAAACACTCTACAGCAAGTAAAGGAAAAAATATGCATAAGAAACTGAACAGCTTTGGTCTAGAAATTAGCTATGCACTTCAAAAAGTTTTTTTTAATAATGTTTGTGCCTAAAGCATGGTGGCATGGAGTGTGTGTGTAATCCTGGACATCTCCATTGGCAGGCAGAAATGACTTAGCAAGGCAGAAGAAAGGAGAGCTTACAGAAAGAAGGAAGAAATCTTTGAGTCTAATTTAGAGCCTGTTCAATCCATGTAATGGCTTCCACTTCAGGAGTGCCTTCAGGCAGGTCCTTATTGCAAACACAAGCCCAAGAAATGCATGTCCCTGATAGCATCCACAGAAACAAAATAAAGAAGCTTCCCAAAAGAAATGTATTTTCACTGGATTCTTCCCCCTCCTTTCGGCTTCACATTTTGAAAAGCCTTAACAACTGTTTCTTTACACAGCAAGGACAAAGATTTGCAACCAAACCTCTGCCCCTGCCACTCTAGCTGTCTGCATCTCAGAAACATTTTACTGTCTGCAAAACAAAGTGGGAATATGCTTCACTTTCTGGTAATGCATCTGCTGTTTTGTTGTTTACAAAGCACATAGCTACATTATATCCTACGTAGGGACACAAGTCCTCATAGTATTAGAACGCAAATATTTTCACAATAATTTGAGTGCAATACTGTGATGTCTCAGCTAGCTAAATGAATCAGTGACAGGTAAAATACGCAGAGCTGCAGTTTAATGAAAATTCAAATCAACACTTTACTGCATTGAGGGGCATTTTTGTTTAGCCTTTCAAAGCTGTGAGAAGTGGCTGCAGCTCAAAGAGACACCAACTTTGCCAAGTCACCTTGAGCTTGAAGAAGGCCATGTCCTGCAATGCTGACTCCAAACAATGCAAACACTGAGGGTGGGTCCATTCTGCCCTCAGTGACCCTCACAGATTTTGTCAGCCATGCAAAACTCGAACAGAGATTGTTCCACTGGGCCCAAAGCCCAAATCCATATTTTGCCAAAAGGAACAACTTTCTGAACCACCAGCTGATCCTGTGACGGGTGTCATGAAGCACACTACTCTCCCTCTCATCTCCAACCCATAATTTAGGAGTAGTCACAGGGAAGAGGACTTCTGAGAAATGTTCCAAATCTAAATCACAGGAAAATCCAACAGACTTTCAATGTGTTTTGTGCTGCCTTGCCACTCAGAGCTGCTGGGAAAAAAATATATGCAGCAGACCTAGGCACCTCTTACAGCAACTCTGTGAAAATGCCCTTTAAAATTCATGCTGAAAATGAAGCTTTTTGCTGCAACAAGTCATCCAGCAAATGGGGCGTTTCAGAGGGTGTACATCTGGCAGAGCTCTGGTAGCACACAAGGAACTTAAAAACACATCAGAGCCCATCTCAGACACTCATTCTTTTCCATTTGGCAAAGTGGTTCTAAACAACTCTCCAGTAATTGAGGTCACTGACGGTAAAATGCTGTATTGCCCCAAGCTGGAGTCACTGCAACAACTTTTTCCTGCTGGTGGCAGCTCTGCTTTCTAAGTGGAATGAACGGAAGATATATGGAAACTTAAGATAAATAATCATAATAATACAAAAATGAAGTTAAGCACAATCTTCTCCCTGCCCGAGCCCTCCCCATCCAAAACTTAAGTCACCCATTTTGTCAGCACCCCTTCTTCACCATCGTTAAAACTTAAAATACTTTTATTTGATAAGAAAAATTATATTATAGTTTTCTTAATAATAAAAAACAAAATACAATGAAAAAAAACTTCTCCAGTCAACAGCAAAGCACAAGACAGTAAGGCTTCTCCTCCCACATGACTGCAGGACATGGTACGAGCACATGCACAGGGCTATGCTTAACAGTGCCTAGAGGGAAACACAGCACTTGACACAGAAGGAATCCTCCGGGCAGCTGAAAATTTTATGATCCCAGACAACACTTATTAGGAGACCACTTTTCCTTGCTAGCCCACACACACACTTCCTTTCACCATATAAACAAATGCAGCTATTGTAGCTGCAGGGGAGGAACTGTGGTGCAAGGAGTTACAGAGGAAACAATGACTGTAGCCACTACTGCAGATACACTGGAGCTTCAGTATCTTAAAAGCGACTCACCAACTCGGAATGTCAATATTTCTGTCTTTAAAACACAATCAAACCATTCTTTTGTTTATAACACCAAAAAAATTCCACATCCTGTCAAAAATAGCTTATGTCATTATTTGTATATACATCTTAGTTCAGCAAAACATTATTTTGGCAATATTTTTTTTTTTTTTAATAATATGACTTCTAGCAAGTCTCCCCTTTCTCTCTTGCACATGATTGATTTACAGTTGTTATTTTTGCATCTGTTTGGTTTAAGGTGTTCACAAGCTGGTTTTGCTGTTGAAGCTAAGCTGCAAAAATTTCAGGGGCCAATGCTGCTCAAAACAGGATGGGACAACCATTCTTATGCTCTGCTGTAGTTGCATTTACCTCCCTGAAAATAGGGGATGGGGCTTTTGTTTTTGAAACAACAACAACAAGAATACAAAATACTCTCTTTTGTTCTGGGGAAAGCCAGAACTTCAAATGTGCTGTTGCATTCACACTGTGACTGAATTAGCAAGGACAGTCAGTCAACAATGCTTTTACCAGATAATGTGGTCAGACACACCAGGTAAAGTCTCCCACTGCTGGAGTCAACCACATTGCCAATTTCTCCTAGCGAGGAGGATTTCTTTTGGATGTCATTTTGTCCATAGTTTAGGCTGTGTTTCTTTTCATTTTGCTTTGTTTGCCTGATTAATCTGATTAATGAAATCTGTTTCCCTTAAAATAGTTTTTTCTATGTATTTTCAGCACTTAGTGCATGAGGAGGGGTGATGGGAAGCCAGCACATAGAAGAATACAGTGCCTAACTGGCACAGTTTTTAGATTTTTGTTTTCCTAAAAAAATAGAGATTATATTGCTACAGCTAATGATACATGTAAGAGAGCAAGAACTCCATCTTTTTTTTTTTTTCTTTTTTTTTTCCCTCCCATTTTCCCTCTGGTGTGCAAAAGTAAGCTCCCAAATGTTGTCTGATCAAAATGAGTGGTATCAAAAAATGGAAAAGATTATTACAAATTCAGTAAGGTAGCACAGACTTTTTTCTTTCCTTTCCTTTTTTTTCCTTTTCTTTTTTAAGTGTTCGAAGTGCTAGAATTTGCATGGAAATAGGCACTAATTTCATTGTCATCATCACAATCTGGTAAGAGTTAGTGTCCAAAGAAGATCAGCCACAAGTAAGGGAGAGGGGAGATAAGGAAAGGGAGAGCTGCTCAGGGATCTGTGGCATTGATTATTGTTTTGTCTGGAGGTGCCCATCCTCTATACCAGCTGCAGTAGCCTTCCACCCTCTGGATGCAGGCATAGTGCTTTGCTTGATATCCCGAGTGGCCAAAGTTGGAGAGCATGTCTGTCCAAATGCACTCATTCTTGGAGGTGGCAAAGCAGGGCAAATAGTAGCAGGGCCTAATCTGCAATTGGAAAGAGAAATCAGGTAAGGCTACATGTAAAAACAACACTATATAAAATGTCTTTTTAGCAGACACAAGTGATTCAAAATTCCACAGCCTCAAACCTCGCTTACTAATCCAAAATTCAGCCTCAGTTCTGTAAGCACGTAAGCATGTGCTTAGCTTCACACACACACAGCTAATTCTGTCGTCAAAAGGGCTTTTCAGGTGCAGAAAAGTTGAGCTTATGTCTGTGTTTTTGCAGGCCTGACGCCATGTGCAAAAGTCTTAGTTCCAGTGCCAGGCTGTGGGGTTTTAAGTACTCAAAATGTTTACACAGGAAAAAAGCTGGACATATCTTGCCAAGCCTTTGGTACCTGATTTCATTCACCTGCAAACGATTCTGCATAGATTCTGAAAGTCTTCCCCAACTCCAATTAACTCTGACAGGGTTTTAAAGGCATAGACTCTGCATTTTTATTTGATTGTCTCTTCTCTGGTCTCAACACTAAAAATGAACTTTACTTCTTTGTAAAAATTTTTGTCCTTATTTCTCTTCCTGGCTTCCAGCATCATTGAGTATTACCAAGCCAGGAGAAACAGAGTTCTTGGGCTTGAATGTCTGAATGCCACCTTAGAGACACACCTACCTTGCAGCTACAGCCCAGGTGATAACGGTGGTTCAGTCCTTTGCGCTGGGACAGAGTCAGCCGATCCCACTTCTCATACCAGTTGCACAGGCCAGTGTAAACCTTCCCCTCATACACCCGGCCTTGAAAACAGACACATGGTCACAAGTTAGCACTTCTCAACTCAAGCACTTCTGTAGTTTCCTGCCATCACTAATGCTCTCAATATGTTTGGCTTCAGCCACTGCTCAGCAAAGGCGTTCTTTTTATTAACTGGTTCAGGAATCTCTGGCCAGCGAGATAACAGCACTTCTGAAAGTCAGGAGTGTTATGCCAGCTGAGAGCACCACCAGCAACATGCAGGCTAGTAATGCTCTCCAGCTCCTCATAACAACAGAACAAATGAACTGACACCTTGCCTAGAAACAAGACTTGGCAACTGCCACATGTCCATCCCTCCCCATCTCATTCTCCAGCTCATTCCAAAAACAACCTTCCATTTTTGACACAGCCCAGTAGCATCCAGTTCCCTGTGGCAGACATGCCAGCTCAGGTATAAATTGAGAGCCATGAACTGTCATACAACATACTTGTCACAGCATGCCTGGATATAAGATACACTTCAGGAAAGAGAGGGACATCTAGAGAGTGAAGTGACTCTCAGTCACTCAGAGTAGAGTGCTGAACATCAGAATACTGTTGGCCATCTTAGGAAATTGTGTAGAGCTGTCTACACTGCTGCCCATGTCCTTAGCAGGTGTGTGTATAAAACAGAAGAGGTTTTGCTTATGGAGAAGTACAAGGTCCTTTACCTGTAATCAGATATTGGTACTTGTTGACCTCCAGCTTGACTCCACAAAGACTCTCAGAGGCTTCTGTGTAGATGTACTGAACATGTGGCATTATCTGGAAGCCCCGGTACATCTAGAGAAAGAATAAAAATGCTTTAAGTCATCTTAAGAGGACAAGTTTCACTTAAGGCTCTTTACAATCTACATTCCTAGTTTGTGGTGGTAAGCAATAAATTTTCTGGTTTTTACAAGAGTGAAGGAATAATGACACTGGCTGGACTCATGGAAGTCTCCCTACCAAATCTGCTGGTAAAGCAGAAAAACCACCTGCTAATCAGCCATTGCAATTCAGCACAGGGACAGTTTTTCCCCATTCATATTAGTTCCAGTGGCACTGACTGAACAAAGTGCCAGTGATGCAGGCTCTGCCAACATCCTGAACATTTTTTCCCCCCCTTATAAAGGTCAAAATTAGGGAGAAATAAAATTAGTTCAAGCTTGGAATCTTTCTCCTCTATGTGATTTAAACAGTTTCTTCCAAACCAAGGGATTTTTCTTTTAAACAATTACCCTATTTTCCAGTGTTGCTGCTGTAGAGTTTCAAACCTTTGGCGCTTGATCTAAGTCATCAAGCCAGACACCTCCTCCTCAAACGCGTAGCACACGCAACTCCTGCTGACCTCAGCAAGGCCTTACTGTTTCTCTAACTCAATGAATGCAGACATTGAATTCTACACCATCTTCTAAAATTAGCCCCGTACTGATGGGCGCCATAAAGAAAATATCATGTATACATAATTCCTCTGCACTCCTCCTCCTTCTTCATAATCTTTCTTCCAGCTCAGTTTATTCGAAACATGAGCCCACAGATACACTAGCAGCTAGATTCAGTCAGAAATTAGCACATGTCCCCATCTGACCTGGCCTTACTGCTGCAATTTAGAGAAACTCATGCCCACCTGTTAGCAGCATAATGAAGTCTTTGCATAGCAATGAAACAACAACTACATGTGTACATTGGACCCATTAAATATAACCTATTTTTGAAACAGAGGATTATTTTCCTGAGAATTTAATCTTTAAATTTTATTTTTTGTCTTTTCAAAGCACTCAGTCACTCTTTTTTCCCTGCCAACTCCACGAATGGCCAATATTTAGGAGTTAAAGATGAAATAATACAAGTCAGAGAGAATCAGTTTCCTGGCATTTCCCAGCCTATCCTTTTCTCTCGCATCTTCACTGATAGACAGCACATTCAGTTTAGTAATAAATATTAATTATGTAGGCAAAAGAGGATCAAAAAATCCCAAACAATCCCAGAGCTATAGATCTTTGCTGCTGTGTCACCTAAGCTGTAGTATTCTTCTCCAGGCTGCATTCTATTCCTTTAAGTCTCCTATTACCCCAGGGTATTTCACCATTCCCCCACCTCCTTTAAAAACAACAAATCTTTTTCTTTCTGAAAGAACATCTGTTAATTTAACAGACTTTATGCTAGGCCCAAATACTTAATATAAAACCATAAAAAATTACTACTAATTCTGCTATGCTGAGAGGCCAAATTATCTTTGGAGCATCTATGGAATGTCAGCCAGGTAATTTTTTTTCTCCTTAGATTCCCCTAATCAGTATGATCTTGTAACAGTGTCACAACTCAGGAACAGCACTGCTGGGTACAGTAAAAGACACACTAAAGAGTTTGCATTTTCCAGCCTTTCTTCTATACCCAGCTAAAATATGCAAGCACTTTTTTAAAATTAATCCTACTGTATCAACAAAACCTCATAGATTATGCTTGAAATATGACATTGTATCCATAAGTGGCCAAAGTCTTTCAATGGAGATGGAAGAAGTGAACTTTACCTAATCTCTGCTTTATCCCTGCAATATCGGATGACCTACTCAGATTTTCCAATCCAGTCAACAGAGCTGGAGATCTAGATTCTGGCACAAGCATCCTGTCTGTCCTTGGATGAGTTATTTAGGCCTCAGCACACTTTTGTTTCATGCTTCCCAAGGGTACTGTGAGGAAAGGCACATAGAATAAAGGTCACGTGTCGAGACCCCTTTCTAGTGGGTGTCACACCAAGAAGCTCAGATAATGGTATCTAAGCAGATAAAACTAGCTAAGATAACAGCTGGGGCTGCCCAGTCCCTCCAGGCAGTGCATAACCAACACTGCAGAGAGCTGCACACTGTGCATGGCAGTGCAAGGGATCTGTCACTCACAGTGCTGAGCTCCCAGTCATGTTGGGCTAATTAAGTATCTATGTTACAAAGTCTGCACACGGGCAGGCACACTTGGAGCCCTTTTTTCCTCTTGCCCACAGGGCTATGAGCTACCTGAATCATTCCCCTGGGAAGCTGCTCAGGTCCTTCCTACAGGACTGTTAGTCATCACTTTTTGCATTTCTAAGCCATCAAGCCCAATGTGATTGCCTAGGAAGTAGCCATTGATGCTGAACTGGGGCTTGTTTTTCAGCTCCTGGACCTAATTTCCTGTTCACATTACCATCAGGGCCACCACTGTAAGGGCTGCTAAAGAAAGCATGCTCAGCCTATCAAAAGGCACTTCCATCCAGCCCTCAGTGATCCACATCGATGGGAGCCACTGCCACACTGACTGAACCCATACAGGGGCAGACAGGGCCTCCCACACCCTCTGATGACTGAACAAAATTCACCAGTAGGATCTTGGTTCTCAGGGAAGGAAAAAGAAAGATTGGCAAGGGGGAATCTTCTACAGGTGCCCACTGTTAAATAAAACAATACCTTGAGCATTATTTTTGGATATACAAAACGTCTTGGAAGTGCTGTTAGACCAGTCAGAAGAAACCCACCCATAAAGCTAGCCTCTCTCCTAACTGCTAACCTCAGAGTTCTCCTGTCCCCAGAAATGTGCATTTTTGGAAGCATAATAACAGAGAATGAAGTATTAGCAAGCATGACATGGTGATGTCTGCTAGTGCTGCTCTCTTTCCTTCTGTGTCAGCATTCCCCTTAGCAGCCCCCATACTGCCTCAGAAATGCACAGGCAAATCCTGTGCTGGTTCCTGCTGCTTAAATGACTTCACCCTCTAAAACTGTTCATGTTCCTCCTTCTATTCCTACCATGTGAGGTTGCACTAGATACTAAGAGCTGGGAGTCACACCTTGCCTAATCTTCAGCTACCTAAAATATAGGCAATTCACAGGAATTAGGCATCCTCTCTATTCAAATGCCAAGAACAAACACCTCCAGAGCAACTCAGCCCATCCTAAAATAGCTACCTACAACTTGTGGGCTGAACTGTACTTTGATGGTTCCTCTCTCTACCCATTCACAATCAAGAGAGCAGGAAAGACTCAACACCTCATTTTAGTCTGTCTAAAATTAAACTAAATTAATCCTACCCCACTTCTTTCCTCTTGGGACTATCACATTTCCCCCCATAGACTCATTTTACAGATAAGCAACAAACCAAGGAAAGTCTCCTTGCTTCTGGCAGCCTGTGCAGGGTGCTGCCATGGTCAACCAGGACTGTTTGTGCTCATGGAGGAGAAATATCTTATCTCCTTGTTTCCTTTGCAGTTTCCTGAAATAGGCTTGGGCCATTCTCAGAATGCACTGCAAGATCACAGAACACGTAGGGGTTAGATCAGTCCTGTGCAGATTTTTGACACGTGATCTCAAAGTATTCTTATATTATTTGAGAAAGCAGTGGGGAGAGGCACAGGTTGCTTGGAAAAGCACAAGGCCTTTTCAGACAACAAACCTGAACTCTAGAAAGCCTGGCACTGTTCTTTCCCTGTGGGCTGGCCTTGTGCTCCAGTCCAGGCCCCAAGCTGGTTTAGTTGTGAAATGCAGCAATGAGTTCAGGAGTGTTAGTGAGATCAAGAATCTAACCCGCAAACTCCAAGGAGCCCATGAAAGGACTATGGAGATGGTTTATTGCCCTTTAAGGCTTTCAATGCTTTCCACAGGCAATTCAGCACACGCTGATAGACTAAATGGCTTGTTTATTTTTCACCTGCAGGTGCAGAAGGGTTTATGCAGACTGACATGTTAGTTTTATCTTCAGAGCTGTTCCCAAGCAGCTGTGCAGAGCCATAGGCCTCCTTGGTTCTCTTTTCAGCAGGAGGACAGTTAGCTTTCATTGGAGCAAACAAGAGAGAAATTTGCTTTGTCACTCTCAACTCCCCCACTGTATGGCTCTAAATCCCTCTTTATATTAAAGTCTCTAAGCTCAGCAGAAAGACAGCAGGGTTTCCAAAGAAGACAGTTGGTTTGTTTGTTTATTAAGAACTTTGTCCTCCGGACATTCCAGTCCTACTGAGCACTTTGCTTCAGGTTCCTTTCTGCCAAAGGTCACAGTTGAATGTCCAGTGCAACATCCCACCAGCCCACCATCTAAGCAGCAGACATAAGGGCAGTTTGACCAACACATGATTTCCTCTTTAAAATCCCTCTTGCTTTTGTTGGACACATAACTTCCTAAAAAACACTGTGGAAATGCTTCTGCAGAAAGGCCCCGTGCTGCAGAATAACCCAATGAAAACAGCCAGGACAGGCTCAGGTGTCTTAGTTAGAAGAGGGGCAGTGTTCTGAGTGGTTAAGGGTAGTAGTTCATATCAAGGGACTACCATTATTCTACGTCACTGCTCACGGTCATATGTTAGACAGGAAGCACCAAACTCTTGGCACTGAGAAGGAGGAAAAGTAGTGGTACTGGACAGACCAGGATGAAATCAGAAAGAGAAGCTGATGAAGCCACTGCAGTATGTGGACACTGAATAGTTTTGTGAAGCATGGTACACTTGCTGAACTGGAGAGTGACAAAACTGGAGAAGAAGGCACAAAGTGGCTTGATGAGGCCAACAACAGCCATAAAGAAAAAAAGTGGCAGTGTTCTCATTATTGCCAACACAACCAGTTGTTTTTGGTTTTTGTTTTTTTTTTTACAAATATATATTTCCTTTGGAATCATGCAGAGAAATTTTTAAGGTTAAGGAAGACAACAAGCCCAGCACCTCATGCCCTCCAATACTAAGTGCAGGCATTCCAGTTTTGTGGAAGAGCCATGCCAGGACCAGATTTGGCTACGTGCGTAGTTTTGCAACAGCTTATGAAACAGGCTTTGCCTCTCCTCCTCCCGGCTCTCGAGCTCAGCTATAAACTGCCTTATAAAGAGAGTTACTGTTACAAGGCAAGTGACTGTTTTTTTCTGAACCTTTACTTTGTCTAATATGTTTCAGATTTCTGCAGTCTCTGCCAAGCTTTTCCATTCCCTTTCTTTTTTTTTTTTTTTTTTCCTAAAGACATAAACCAGTCATAAGACTGGTATGGCATTGCCAAGAAAAACAATCTAGGGCTGATTTTTAGCATTACATAACAAGGGGGCAGTTTAAGAAAAAAACCCAAGTCCAAAGCAGCAGGTTGAGTGCAGTTTGTGCAGCAAAGAGTTAGAGCTCTGCAGAAAGAAACTAAAGAAATCAAACAACTGGTGTAGTTGTACCTCTTTTCATCTCTGAATCAATACTTCACAGCTCTTCTAAGCGGACAATATTTAAAAGCTACAATGCTCCGATTAGCTTTATATAAAGACTTCACTATATGATTTTCATTTTGTTTTGTACATGGAAAAAATGCTGTAATCCTAACTGGTGGTCACAAAGAAAGCAAGGAAAGAAGAGAAATGAGCACTCTCCCAAGGCTGGCAGACCCCCACCATAATTTTCTTCTTGGATTGAATGAATGTGCTGCATGGAAAAGCTGGCATTTCCAGTCTAACACTGTGCATGTTGAACACAAAACACATCTTCAGTACCTAGAGAAGACCATCTGGCATCTTCTACTACCAGAAATCTTAAAATAATCGAAGAATTCAGCTATTCAGCACTGTATGTCAGGAATGATCTCTTCCTGCTCTTTTCCCTTCTTCGGGCAAGTTTCTACCAATTGCTGGTTTCCTTCCATTCTGTACAGCCAGTACAAAAAGTGGAGGTGCTGTTAGGTATGTAGTGTTTGTTATTATGTGTTGATTAGATTCCTTACCATATCTACTAGACCGTGGGACATGTCTGCAAACATACCTTCATCTGCTTGACCGTGTATCGCATCGTTCCAAAGGGTCCATCCTTCATGAGCTTCTTCCCCACCACTTTAGCTCGGATCACTGTCATAAGGGAGAGAAAAATACAGCAAATTATAGACAACTTTAAGAAACATTTTTGCTATACCCTTCACATAACCCCCCCACCCAAAACTGTTTACATAAGTTATCCTGTAAAATAAACAAGAGTCCAGGTCAACCTTCCTCTCAATTTATTCTAAGTCTCACACACAGTGAAGGCATGTAAAATGGGATGGCAAAGCAGGTGTTTATTTAGAGGAAATCCAGTTCTACATGAAGAATAAGAACAAGCATTATTTGTGGTTAAGTCTCACTGAAATCTGCAGAGCACACTGTAGCTGGGACCAAGACAGATTAAAATCTTTGCACCAAGCAAAGTTTGTAATGCCTTAATTCTCAACATACAGGATGATGTTCAGTAGGAGAGTACTTTTACATTGTCCTTTGTGTGCCCAGTGCAGTTTCTGTTCCCCAATAAACGTAACAACTCAGTACAGGACACTAGAATATCCAATATCTGGGATTTCACTACAACTGCCACCTCTGAGGTGCCACAAAACTAACAAATGCTCCCTTGAACAAACAGTTACTGTGCAAACCAGATTATTCAGCAGCCGTCAAGTGCCCAGTGAAAGCTGCCAGGCTATCCAGAAGTCACCTGGAAGCAAACTAAAGCTGACCCATCAGATCTTATGTACACTGCACTGCATTTCCTTGTGGATAAGGTACTGCCAGTGCACCACAGCAATGTCAACTGAGCCCAACCCACCACAGATAAGGATTTTGAGGTCCCATAGATAAGGATTTTTTTTTTGATCTAGTGGGAAGTTTAATGTCAGTTTAAGTCAGTACTTAATGAAGGGTTCTCTTGCTCATCCATTTTTGGGGCATTCCACACACACACAAAAGAAAATTTTTAAAACTGTTCTATTGATCCTCTTTGTTCTGCAACCACCTGCTCATCTCAGCAGAGAAGCAAAGCTCAGGGACAGGGCAGGCATTATCCATTTTAATCTATCACAGAAAACAAAAAAAAATGCAGGGAGGCATAGAAAGGAGCCAAAGAGGTGGAAGCAGGAAAATACAGTGAGTTATTTGCATTACAGCACTATCTAACAGCAGCAACAAAGTTCAGGGATACATTTTGCTGAATATAAAGAACATTAAATAAGCATCTTGTTGCATCTTAGCTTATTTAGGTTTCAAATCTGTAGAAGCCCACTGGAAGGAATTGGAAAAAGAGAAGACTAAGGTTTTTTACACTACCTAGGTCCAACTAAGGAGGCAAAAAGCTTGTCCCAGCTTTTGGAATAGTCAGAAGAACAGATTTCAAGGAACGGATAGGTCTGGTTTTACAGACCAGTTCCTGGACCTTGTTCCACGAGGGTGGTGTGAAATGAAGACAAATCCACTCTACTCTGATTTATATCCTGTGCTTCAGCCAGACTTGTCAAAGAAATTTTAAACTAGGTAAGACAGTCCTGGCTTTGATTCAAAGAACCAACAAAACCTTCATTCATTGAGTGTAAAACTTCAATTTTTTTTTAAACTTCTATTTCCCAATGGCAGTAAGAGCAATTTTATTGATTCTTCTATTTAACAAGTTGTTCCAACTTCAATTTACTCTCATCTTCAAACTTTAGTAGCTATATTGAACCATGTGCTTGAGGACTGCAAATAGCTTTAAAGAACTAGCTTCCTCCACTTGCTGCCCCCAACCACCAGCAAAGCTATAGAAACCAAACTGTCCAAGGGTCAGTGAGAAAGAACACAATTCCTTAAGGCTTTGTGAATTCTAGGACAGGTCACTAACACTGGAGTCTACAGCAGAGAGTGTCAAAAGTCTTATCTTCATCTGCTGATACACTGAAATTGAAAAACCTGGTGTTTGCCCAGCACATCTAACATGAACAAAAAAATCTTATATCTTATTTACAATTATAAGAAATATACTAAAAGGCAGTATTACAAAATGCTAGGGTTTCCAAACCAGAACACAGTTAGCATGTAAGATCACAAACACATTCTCAGTTGCTGACAAAATACCTAAAAAAACCATTTTCTTCATGTATTTCACTCCTAGCTTGTCAGTTCTTTGACTTCTAGTTAGGGTACCACAGCAATTTCAGACAGAAGCTTTGATTTATGGACTAATCAACAGCTTCACCAAATATTCAAAATGCATATCTCCACTAGGACATAAGAGCATTCCGAATTCAACTAATAATACCCTTGCAAATAAGTAGAAGGCTCTGTATTTTCCTACTATTATTCCCTAATAAAGTTGGAGAACAACCATCCTAGCAAATTCCTAGAAAAATACCTAGAAAAATACCTAGAAAAGCCACGACAAACAGTGTGGGCTATCACTTCAAGCCTTTTGTAAGAGGGTCAAGCCCTCTGTTTTTCGGAGAAGTTGCCTTTATCACTCCAATGGTAATGTTTCTAGCTAAGCTCTTTACTGAAGAGCTAGAAATGAAAAAAGAACCCGCACTGCATAATTTTTCCCTTATTAAAGGAAAAAACGAGCTGTAAGCCAAGTAGCAGAGGATGTTCCAAGTCTATCACCTGTAATTGCGAGGTTAAATTCCCATCCCTGAGGATGAGATGCCTCTGAGCCACTGAAGATAAATGCTAGATGGACAGAACTGCTCAAAACTGCTCTTGCATGTGTAGCTTCAACCCCTTAAGGCTCCACACAGGAGAGCCACTTGTGTCCACACCTTGCTCAGAGCAGAGCTCCACTCTGCACACCTGCAGCCATGTATTTCCAGTCCCTATCTTTGCTCCTGCAAGCCACCACTCCTCAGTTACATGGCTGGGCCACTCTTCACACCTGACCAGAAAATACAGAACATTGCTCCTGACTGAGCAGGGGCCATGCATACTTGCCAGAGGAACTTTTAACCCTCTGCAAATTACCTGAAATTTACAGCATTTCTGTTGCAAATTCAGTCCATGTTAATTTAATTAAGTTGACTGTTTACTGCTGCAGAGTCCTACTTCTTGAGCAGAATGAGGCAAAAGGTGCTGTGACTGCTCTCCTGAGCTCCTCCCTTCTCCTTGAAGCTCTATTACAGTCCTGCTATTACTGATGGGAAACTTTATCCCACACAAGTGGTCACCAAAATAGCTGCATATTTTTAAACCGCAATTCCTTTGAAGCACTGCCTATGAAAATACTCCAAGATGAATGTTTCTCAGTACTTTGGGGTTTCAGGTCAGGTCACTTTGTGGGACTGAAGCAGTTGGCAAGGTCTCATGAGTGATTTGTAATTATTTATGAAAAGCTAAATTAGACAAGGATATAAATTTTGGTAAGATAAGCATGGCAGCCATGCCATGGTACAAAGAGGAGAAAACATATGTACTGCTTCTCAACAATTGACTAAAATGATTAAAAAATGCAGGGAGGAAACATCCCCTCATGAAAGGAAGGAAACCAGGCTTTTACTTGATACTCAAAAAAAACAAAATTAAAATAATAACCCGCTGTGTTTGAGTATTCAAGAAATGCATCTAAGAATGTATCACAAATTATTAGTGTATTTATCTCTTTTCCCTGGCTTTTTTGTGGTTTTTTTTGGTTTTGTTGTTTGGTTTTTTTTTTTTTGTTTGTTTGTTTTTTGTTTTTTTTTTAATGTAAACTAGCTTGGCAGTTAGGAAAACAGAGATGGCTCAGATTTGCCAGGACTAGTATAGTGCCAGCAGCTACTAGTTTGTGTTTCCCTGGCATCTCTAGTGTGGTACAAACTGTCTGCAGGTGCAAGAACACTCATAAATACAGGCAAAAATCACCTACATCTTTTCCAAATGTCACTGGATGAGGTCCTATAAAGGCAAACAAATCAGAATGGGAACGAGAAAAAGTGACCTTTTATTTGCCCATATGCATACATATCTAACTCAAGTACTCTTTACCTTGCCACTTACTCTGTGGCCATTTTTTCAAGGATTCAAGGGAGAATTGGCCTAAAGGCAAGGCATGAAGCAGAAGAGGACATTGACTTTACATCTGAGATGGCAGAAGGCATTCTTTGCATGAGTCAAGGAGCACAAAAACAGAGATTAAAACATGCACTTGCCAAGCTGAGGAAACAACACAGTGAAAAGACTTGTAGCTACCAAATAATTCCATCCAGGCACACATTAACTACTACATGTCTGGCAGCTCTTTTTCCCAACTGATAAGCAACATCAAATGTCCCAGTTCAATCCAGCCCGTGTCCTTTATCGGGACCAGCCACTAGATGGTGACTCTGTCCCAAATCTTACCTTCCCCTGATGAGAGGGCAGCGGTACAGACCCAGGCTAACACCACCAATCCCAGCTGCTTGCTCAAGTGCACCATGAGAACCAGATGCTTTCATGCAAGTGGGCTGGTTGTCATCCATAAACAACATTTTAAATGGAGGCACACCCTTCAGAGACCAGGATTTGCTCCAAATCCACTTCCCTTGTGACCAATTACCATGAACAGCTCAGGAGGGTAACAACTGCTACACTTCTCATTATTGTTTCAAGGATTTATTTTATTGGTGCACAATATGAGTAATTTTAAGTGAGAGCTTTGGCTGAAATGCATGCTCATTGCATTTAAGTGAGTGAAGGATGTGGAGGACTCGTTGCTTACTAATGGAGACACACAGGACAAGTTATTCTCCCAGGCCACTCTCTGACATAGTGGCTAAACAAAATATATAGGGAGCAGCAACATGACTGGAAGGCTGAAGAAAAACTCCTTTGGTCCTGAGGCAACTGACTACACCAACACTTAAAAACACTGCTTTAACACCAGACACGTGACATGCCAAGGAGGATGGTTGCCATTTTATTCATCCAAAGACTATACAAGGGCTCACTTCCAAGAGCAATTTACTGAGACCTTTTTACCAGCTTTACTAGCAGCTCTCCAATTTGATCTGCCTCACAAGATCTCCTTTCTGTGCTGCTACATGCTGGAGGGCTCACATCACACAGGGCTAAGGCAGCCGGTATGTATTAGACTCCTGAGTATACCTAGCACATTACTGAAATATTAGTGTCATTTATGGGGGTATCCCCTAATGTGGGATGCTTTTACACACAGATTTTCTAGTACTGGTGCTGATGGTGCTGCTAAGATGGAATTGCTGTCTCCCTTGCTCACTCTCACAAGATGCATTCCTTTTCTCATTCCCTTGGCTGATCTGTTAGCAATTACTATCAACACTCTTGGCTGCCCTAAAACCAAAGGACCATAACTAAAAGTGGATTGTATCCTTTGAACTGGAAGCGTGGCCCAACTGTATGTAGCCTCTTGGGAGGTTCTATTAAATTGCCTGGTGGCTGCAAGGCTTCTATGAGCAGCAAGTACCTAGTGCCTGCTTTTGGAAGGGGAAGAGATAGCAGCTCTTCACCCATTCCTCCACTTCCACAGGAAAGCAGAGTGGAGAGGGAAACACTGATTACAGCAGGGGATTTATGAAGAGGGGAAGAATCCAGAAGCCTCCAGCCGGTTTGATGACCTGTTAATACTGAACGTCACCTCCTCCATAACCAAAACAGAGTTCTTTTCTGCATCAGAGTGTTGAATTTGAAGGCTTCTCGCAAAGCACAAGAAGGCTGAAAAAAAAACACAGAGAAGCTTCCTTTTGCCTCATTCCATCATGACCTTCATCCAAAGCCAAAAAAGGCAAAACAAACCCCTTTTGCTTTGTCTTTGAAGAAGTCAAATTCAGCTGTGCTGGTACACAGCATCACCAAAGAACATCAAGGAAGCAAAAAAAAAGGTAGTGAAGTTAAGAGGTTCACTGCTGGTTACCTTCCTCTGATACCCTGACCAACAAAATAGTTCCCATTATTGGCACTCCATATCTTGACTTCTCGTCTTTTCAAAGTGCTCTCGGGAACACCAACAGTGAAAGAGCACCTTTTCAACACCATTCACCTCTGCTAGTCAGTTGCCACATAAATATCACATTGTAAAGGACGTGCGTTTACATCAGCAAGTATGTTGGTAACTAACAATGAAAGTCTAAATAAAAACAGAAAAGCAAGACACAGATAATCCTCCTTCCCCTGTTCTAACCAGAATTATGACATTTACTTTTGGCCTTTGTTTTACAGATCCAAAAATACTTCCCATCTGTGGCATGGCAAGTCTGTTTGAAGGCCACCCCAAAAAAAAGTGGAAGGCAATTAAATGGGTTTGCCCAGGCCTAAGCTCCATATAAAACAAATGATCAAAATTACACTTGCTAAATATTAACCACATTTCCCATCCCTGCAGATTTCCTTGCCACTAAAATTCTGTTTGCACAACATGCTCTGCTGCTTGATTTCTAACACTGCAAAATAAGGAGTGATACAACTTTTTTCATACAAGATGTATGATCTGATTGTGTCAGACCTTCCATCAGGACAAGACCATAAATTAAAGCAACAAGGTTGCATAACACAACCAAGCAGAACTTGGTTAGTGCTTGGCATTTCACGTGTAGCTTATTAACTAGATACAACCTTTGTGATGGCAGCAGTATCAATCATTTTTCTCCCTCCCCAAATGGTGCATTTGATCCTATGGAAGTCCAAGCACTTTTTGAAATACATTAGAAACAGACAGAAACAAGAGCTCTGTGTTAAATGAGAACCTGCAAATTCTCTTCTGGACATTTCTTTCAGGTTCCTATATGCAACTTGGTCAAAGACTCTTCAACTGCCCAGCACTTCCCCTCCATTTAACTCCTGACATTAGTCCCCCTGCTTCCCCATCATACACACCTTTAGGAATACAGAGGGAAGACTGACTGGAGATGGAAGAATGGATGGATCTAAAATGCATTTATATCCATTTAGAAGATCCAAGTAGAATCTCTTAGATCCATAATCAGTACATGTAAAAACTAGCTTCAGGAAATACCTCATGAAAAACACAGGGAAGCTAAAGGAAGAAAAGAAAAAAAAAACCAAAAAAACACTGTTCGTTATTACCAGCTATTATACCTAATAAACTCAGTGAAGCCAGGCAGACATAAGAGATTAGCTGTATCAGGCAAAGAGTTAGGTTACTAGAGTTACATGCATTGCTGGGTTAGTCTCACAGCTTGCAACAACAAAATATTCTAGGTTTGCGATAGATCTAAGCAGAGACACTACAGACTGTGTAATGAGCATGCCTACAGGATTGAGAACCCTCTGGTAAAATAAAAGGAGAAAACAATGTTATTCCTGCCAACTAGACATTTTTCTGTCTCCCTTTTGGCAGGCTTTTTTTTACTTTCCACCTATATTTTTTAACTCATCACTGGAAGCTGAATTCAGACTAAAGGCAAAAGGCAGTAGGCAAGAATCAGAGAAAAGGAAGGAAAAATGATACAAGTGGAGGGAGGGGAAGGGAGTGTCTCATCTACAGAGCACAGTAGAGGCATCTCGCATCTCTCTCCAAGGAGTGTTTTCAGCAGAATGCCTTCTCCAAGGAATGTTTTCAGCAGAGTGCATTCTCCAAGGAGTGTTTTCAGCAGAGTGCATTTTGCCTCATTCTGTCTCTGACAACTGCCAAAGGCAGAAATGCTTTCAGCCAAGGTTAGCAGTGTTGGAAAGACGGTTGTCAAAACCAACACACAAAAGCTCTTCCAAAGCCAGCTTACAACAGTGGATAAAAATAACAAGCATATGATTCAGAGCAATACTCGGCTCAAAACACCTTTTCCATTTCCTTTTGTCTACATACAATTGGTGCAATAGAATAAGATTTAGTTCAGGCCTCTCTTCCAGATCAACTACTTCTCAACACAGTACATAGAGGACCAGGGGAAGCCAGGCTGAGACAAGACTCTCGTTTCCCACAGTTCTTTGGAATTGTTCAAAGGAGTCACAGGTCTAAGCTTTCCACTCAGAGAATATGGCAGAGCTGATGTGAGACCAATTAGGGGCAAATGGAAACCATATGCGATTTTAATGAAACAAGAAGCTGGTGCACATAACTTACTGCTGCAGGAGCATTTACTGCTTGAAAGGAATGTGCATCTGGCATTGATCGTTTCCCAACCCATCAAGTGAGCAGTAACATGGAAAGCAAATTGGAGCATATGATGAGAGATGAATTGCCTAAAGAGTACAGTTAGGGGAGCAGCCTCTGCAAGGAGAAAACATGTCCTTTGCCTGTGATTTAGTGATACAGCTGTAATGAGGCTGATCTTCTATTTCCACAGATCATGATGATAAACTACAAGAATGAGTGCTAAAGTGATTAAAATAGATCAAGTGATATTTTCAAAAACCTACCACTACCACAATCACAGAAATCCCATTCTGATTCACATGGGGCCGACTTTTTTCTCCTGAGGTCATGGGCACTCCTTAAAGTACTGTTGAAACTAAACAAGGGTAATACAGTCCTCAAATGATGCTGCTTTCTGCTGTACATCAAAATGGGTACACAATGAGATTTCAGGTTGAAGAGGCAGTGTAGACCCACCCTTCTAATTTTTTTTTTTTTTTTTAATTTACTATAAATTACCCAGGAAGTTTCAGTTCTGCTGAGAAAGGGAAGTCCCCAGCCTGAAAAGTCATAGATAAGCTGCTTTACTGGACTATGGTCGTTTCTTCTACAGGCTGTTGTGTTGGAGCTTGATATCAGGGTTCAGAACAAACCCACTGTCTCCACTAAGTAGCCAAGAGATGGCTCACATACATCAAAGAGGAGGTGAGGGAAGATGTTCTGATCCAGCACCTGACCAGTGAATGCCCAGGGCTTGAACCTGGTAGATGTGACTTGGCATTTCAAGTAATAATGAGACTTCTGTAAAACCAGATACATAGAACTGGCATGTTTTTGCTTCTAGAGCAAGATTTCCCTTGGAGTATAACCAGAGTTAACAAGCATCATAAATTCATCACTGTATTCTTTAAGGACGCAACATAAAATTTTTTGAGCCAAATCTGCCAATATATTAGTCCTTCTTAACCCACTGTGCAATCCACAAATCCACTGGGCACCAGATCCAAATAGTTCAACAGGAGGAAGAGGAGGAGGAAAGACAGTCCTACTAAAGAGAACATCTGAAGGCAGTTTTTCATCTATGCATTAGAAGTAGGGCATCTCTGACAGCCCTTTCAAAAGAGGGATTATCAAAAGCCACAAGCCTGGACACTCCCTGCTTCATCAACTTACTTCAGAGGACTCTCCTTGCTTCAGCACCTTGCCCATCTGGGACGGGTGCCAGCGTTCTGTGAGGAGGCTGCACTCCGCTGATCACATGGTTTATGCTCAATTTTGCACGTAGGAGCTAGAGAGGAAGAACTGTTTGGGAACATGTATAGATTTCAAGGGTACTGGGTGGGCCTGCAAATTCCTTCCTGCATTAGAAAACTTCCACTAAACTGACAGGCTAAGCAGCTGTCCACACCAGAGAGGTATACATATTTAACCAGGTCAGGCCTACAGGCGCTGCTCTGCCGCTCCTATTCACACTGGGCCTGACAGGACCTAATATTTGGTCTGCCAGACCCTGGAATTAAACCTGCATTCAAACAATTTCCCCAGTGAAAAGAGTATTTTTGCTCACCATTCTTGAGACATCATCAATTGTTCTCAAGCTGCCAGCATCTGTAGACTGTTCACATACACTGGACACCTCTATGACACAGTTCTGGTTATATCGCAATGTTTAAGGAATTTACTAATTGCCCATTTTATTAATGTCTGTTATGTAATCATAGTAATTACTACCATGTAGCTGATCTTAGGTACATGAAGAATTTTACCCTGGAGTCTGAGCACCACGTAAAGCTTTAGGTGGTGCTCAGATCCTGATTCACTGTTCGTTAAAGCAAGTAGGAAACCTCCCTGAGTCCTGAGAGCACCTCACATACCACAGTTCCCAGCATCCTACAGGTCAAGGACAAGGACAATACAAGGTCAAGGTTAGGGCAAAATACCAGGGCAATTTGACTAATCTGCCCACCTCTCCAGAACTTTCCAGAAGTCCATATAGTGCCCTGTCATAACTGCATTCCAAAGCATCATCCTTCACTTTTGACTTTAGAAGGCCTGAAGAACTCAGTGTTGATTTGTTGTGGAAATCAGGTAAAAAACTAACCAATCAAAAAAATCCAAAAAAACCCAAACCCACCAATTCTTTACATGAACAACACAAACACTGCACACTGTGCATCCTCTGGCTCTGAAGACAGGATTCTCCCTGTGCAACGCCACAGAGCATTGACAGCAGAAAAGGTAGATAGCCAATGGCCAGTCACCTTTCTTCTTCAAACACTTTGCTCAAACTCCCTGACTGTCCTACTGACAGACTAGCCTAAGGTATTCCATGGAAACCGCATCTCATTCTTCTGCTACCCAAACTTTCTTCACACATACTTTGCATCAGAATTTTGTATCCATTAACAACCCAGTAGACCATAATCAAAATGGATTTCCAGAAGTAGTGTATCATTGCTAGGGTGCTTCTATACATCCTTGGTGCTACCAATGACATGAGTTATGATTCTTAGCCAGACTTGTGTAAGTGCAGAGAACACACTGAATGGTTATTCGTGGCTGTCTACCACCAATTGTTGACTTTTTTTTTTTGCACAACAAATATTTATACAAATTAAAGACTAACCCTTGTTGTTTTATTCTTAGACCGTGCTGATAATAAGTGGGTTTTAAATTGAAATGCTCAAGTCTGACCATATGAATCTGATGGAGATTCACTCTGAAGTGAATGTAGCAGTCACTTAGCTCATCTGTGCTACTGAAGTTTAACAGCTTCTGAAAGAATTCTTACTGAAAACTTACATAAATTTCCAGTTTGAGGGAAGTAAGCTTGCATTCCCATATCACTTCTTAGGTGTCCTTGTAACTTTTAAGGAAAAAACCTAAAGGTCACAAGATACGGCTGGGTAATCATTTCACAGCTGCCCTGGCACAGTGATGGCTATTTTTGAATGCTCTAAGGCCCATTGACTGTTTGGGAGGCAGAAGTTCTCTGGATACTGCAGTGCTGAATGTTTACAGAGAAGGTAATCATTTCCAGGGTATCCACCAAGCCTAACTGTTTCCTGCCTGTCTCGGTCTCCGCAGACATTGCAGTAACAGGACTGTTTTGGCAAAGTAATGAACCACGCTCCCAAGAGCCAGCTTTTCAGGGCTGGAGTTAAGCTCACACCTGGAACACAGGTGTAAGCTTGTTTAAACATTGACAGGGAGGGAACTAACAGAAATACAAGGGGAAATACCTCATCTCAGTCCACTGGCAGCAACACAATCACAAAGCAAACTTGTTTGTTCATTAATGCAGTAAACGCAAGGAGAACAGCATATTGACAAGGACTGGAGCAAGTAAAGGGAATCTAGGTTTGTGTTGTAAAGGGAGTTCTCAGCATTCAGGAAAAGCTAGATTTGTGTTTTAAAGGTAATTCTCAGCATTCAGAAAAAGTTAGCTTTAAGCCCAGAAGGACTAATGAACTGGAATCTCTCCGAGTTTGAGAGGTAGCATGTAACCTGATGAAAATCATCACTTCTAGAAGGGGAAACTGTTACTGTTAAGCCATCGGGGATGTTTTTGGAAAGGCTTTTTCCTGTTAGGGATCATGGCTTTACTTAAGTCACAAATTTCTAAGGAAAGTATCAACTTCATCAAAATTGGTTTTTTTCTTTTTTTTCTCAGGAAATATTTGACCTATTTTTAACCTGCATCAGCAATTCTCTTCAACTGCACTTGAAGTCTTAATGTTGATATGAAATGACACGTTCAGTCAAATTGGGCATTTGCAATTAATCCTTCAAAACATTCGATTTAGATGTATCTGAATCACTTTTCCTAGAAAATGCCATGCTGAAAACTCCAATATTATCAGTTTCCCTCACATTTCAGATGGAATAAACTTCCACCATTTCAAAATTTTTTATGAAGCAGAAAATCTGACCCTCCTCAGCAAGTTTCCAGCCTTCTCTTTTACTGTATATAAATCAGGTGACAACAACAATCTCTAATAACAGAAGCAAGAGTACTTCTATTTTTCTCCTCATTTTTCAGACATGGCAAGTAAATTCATACCAACGAGAGCTGCAGGTGCTGAGAACTTGCATAATTTCAAAAAGTAAGCCATTATCCCCGATGATTTCAGAGTATCTAAACTAAAATCAGCATTCAACATCAAAGATCAGTCCTTTAATTCACTGTGCCAATAAAAGTCTGCCAACACTGCAGATTTTAAATGAACGTAGACCTACAAAAGCCATTTTTTAAAGCAACTTAGGATACCCCAAACACTAATTTAACCTGTTCCTCATTGGCCTGCTGAGTGCTTGTACTTTGAGCCTGCAGGCAAGTCAGAAAGTCAACTCTGTGACAAATGCTTTCCTACTCTCATTTTCCTTTCTGGCTGTTTCCAACATTTTGAAGCAGTATTGTTTGATTGCAGGCTGCTTCCTGAAGCTGCTTCCTTCAACTGCCTGCTGAATCCAGTTGGAAACTTTCTACTGATTTTAACTGGAGTGGGATCAGGCCCTAAATAAGTAGTGGAGGAATCCCTAGACTTACAAACTGAACAGCTGTCCCTGGCTTTCGAAAAGAAAAGTTATTCCTGCAGCTGTTTTCCCCTAAGTGCCATATCGCTCCAAATTGTTACAGGACTGGAGGGAGGGGGAGAAGGTGGAATCTTAATAGTCCATTAAAAAAGTGTATGGGCCATTGCGCAGCAGCTCTTTCAGTTCGGCTCAGGCAGGGTCACTGCTGCCAGGCTCAGACAGCCCTAAGGGCACGGGAAAAGTCCTCTTCTTGTTTTCACATCTCATTCACGCAATGGATAACGAGGGGGAGGGAGGAATCAGATTTTGGGTTAATTAGCACCATGAACAGACAGCTGCATTGTCATTAAAAGTTCAAGAAGTCACCGGGGTCATCACCGAACTGCGAGATGTACACACACGCACACGAGGCACACGTCTAAGCCTGGGCTTGGCAGCCTTGCCCGGGCTCTGATTTGCTCTTACCCCAAGGATACACTTTGAGTCAACACTGAACTGCTGTAGCTCTGAGAAGACCAAAGCATAAAGGTACTCCCTCTGAATAGCAGTTTTTCATCCCCTTGGAACTACTTCATTTCACATGTAATATACCAGCTAAGAATAGTTACAGAGCTTTTTTCCCCTGAGAAAAATCAGAGGTGTGGCTTACCAATGCATAGTTTCATGTTCACTTCTAACAGTCTGTGGGATAAGTAGAACCCCAGTTAACAAAACCATGCTGTTGGTGCACACTGTGGAAGGTGTTTCCTTCCACAGCTCCCTTCCACTAGCAAGGAAGCTGAGGAAGTGCAAGTGCACATGAGCAAATTCAGAAATGAGCATGTATGAATAATAATGAAAAGATAAAACCTCTAAAATGTCAAGGACTGCTATTAATAAGATTTGGAACAGTGTTAGCCTCAGAGAGTCACAAGCTGGCTTAAAAACAAAAACAACAAATTATCCAACTATGCAAAACAGCCACAGATTACATTCTCCTTGCCTCAGATTGCAGTAACATTTTTTGTTAAGGGATTTTAAGGAAAACACAACAAGACAATTAAGGATTCCCCTGACGCCTTCCAAACAGGGAAGAGAAGAAATATTATCTTGAATAGCTGAAACATTACTGCTTCTGCAGAAAGCAGACTGGCATTGCCTGGTTCTGTCAGCTTTAGCTTTGCTGCCTATATATTCTGAAACCATCATTATAGTGAAATCTCACCAAAACATAGTTTTGTTTTTCTGGGTAAAAGCATTACAGATCCTGCTTACTCTTCCTATTAAATTAGCAGGCAAACATGCAGCTAACTCATGAGTGTATAGTTCCATTCAGTGCCTGGTCTTTGGCAAAGGAAAATACCTGGGGAACACACAGAAACAAGACTTATTTTATTTTATTTGACACCCGTTCATCCCAGTGTACAATGATTGTCCACATACTGCATTTCAGTATGTTTATGACAATACGGTATGTTGCAGCAACTCTAGCAGAGACGTTCACATGAGGAAAAAAAGTAGAGTAAAAGATACAGTCCAAAATTCAGTGGGGAAATGATATATATCAGCATTTTGGTTGCAATTGCCCACGTTAAGATGGGGTACTGCAAGCTCTGGTGGATTTCATCAGAGAAGGGAACCAAGTGGGCTAAGCTCCTAACTCCTCTCAGAAAACTCCTCTGAATTCCTTCCCTCTCATTCAGGACCTGGATATTTTTTTGAACCAAAACTGCCTTTCCCGTATTTTTCAACAGTGCAACCTAGTGATGCTTTCTCAAAGCACCACCACAGTGTTTCAATAACAACTTCGGTCAATCTTTCCAACGTTGGTCCACATATATATTGAGGAGTCTGTACTGGAGGAATCCTGCCATGTGCTGACCTTATGACAATTTGATGAACAAACACCGAACCTGCACAAAAATGTGAATCCCCGGGTGTGCCAAGAAAACTACCACACTAGAATCCTGTTCTGTCCTCTTTCCTTCTTTCTGTCAAAACAGCAGTCAGGATGTGAGTAGGCAATGTCAAATTCAGAAGAGAAGAGCTTTGAACAGCACAAAGAACAAAGTTTACGTCAATAGCCCAAGCTGCCATGCTGCATAAAGGACAAACAGGAAAGCAGTTTCTGAGACAGGCGGGAAAGAAAGACTAGGTGCTTTCCTTTACCCAGCTCTTCCAACAGCCATTAGTACTAGAGGAAATCGGTGTGAGAGAAGGGCATGCAGAAACAAGCACGAGATCTTGCACCGACAGGAAGGAACCTATTGGCTTGAAAACTTTCCGGTACTAGCGAAAGCTTTGTTTCCCATACAGCCAAATACACCAGACAGGTGTGGTCTGATGCGCTCAATCTACACCATTTCTTCAGTCAATTTAAACCTGCCATTGGAATAAAGGTTGGCAAGGACCTGCTTCCCATCCTGTTGGTCTCCCAGTCAAACAGAAAAAGAGGAAAACAGAATACACTGGCAAACTCAAGAGATAGCTACAATTTAGAATGCATGTGGGAGGTAGATTAGGCACTCATCCTGATAAAGAAAAAAAGAGTTGGAATATGTCTCTAAAGAGTTCTGGGAGGAACTTAAAACTCCATGGATTGAATCAATCTCTTAATAACAAGGAATTAAGATGGCAGCCTGAGAAGGGAGCTTTGGGAAAGTCAGAGTATCCCACATCATGCTTCTGGGAGGTATATTTTATCAGCATCAGGACTCCAGCCTCGCTGGATGATGCAAATGACTCACTATCATAGGTTCTGCTGCAGCCATTTTTGTTCCAAAATAAAGGTGTTAAAGGCAAAATACTGATAAGGGTCACTGGCTATTTGCCACCTGATCTAGTTGAGCTTCTCTCTGAATGCCTTAAAACCTTCCTGTGATAACTTGGAGTCTCCTAAAGTACACCTAGAAGTTCTATCTGATATTATAAAATCTTCTATTTATCTGCTTCTCTGTAAAGCTGCAAACTGTTATACAGTAGGGGAAAGCAGGTCAGCTGCTTAATTCTATTGAAAATATACTGTCTGTAGAGAAGATGGAAAGAGACTTATTGAAGTCTCTTTTCTTATCTTGATCCTCTAAGGAAATAACCAACTAAATCCTTAATCCCCAACCCCTTGGGGAATAAAAAAAAAGAAAAAATAAAAAAGGGACAGGTGCTGCTCTTCATATTTAAGAGTAAAACAAAGGGCTTAAGAAATCATCCTGCCCCGACCCCAGCACTATCTTTTTCAGTCCTGAAGTTCTTGCACAGGAACTGCAGCTCTTGTCTTCCCACGCTTCCCTGGGTTTGTGATTTTTGCCCTGCAGGATGCTAAGGGAGGGCTGGGTATTTTGTGACTATTGAAGTACTGTACATGATGGCTATTTAAGTGCCCCAGGGATCACTTTGCTGTTTTATTTCCTCTTGGATTGATCCACCTCACCAAAGTATTTAAGATATTCAGTATTGCAAGTGCAATACTTTGCATGCAGTGTGGTCTCTCAACTAGTTCCATCTTTTCCCCACCCTACATTCTCCCAAATACCAGAATTCTTTCAGCTTTCAATACTGTGCCTCATGTAGCACATTATTTATTGGAGGAAATAATTTCCTTAGAAACACACCTATGCATCCTAATCCAGAGGTGAGCATGATAAATAAGGAGGATGTTTCACTCTTCAAGAAATTCAAAGCAGGGGACTCAGCAATCTCATACTTCACAAGATAAAGCAGAGGACCCAACAGTCATTCAGTTCACAAGAGCTGGTCTAAAAGCTGTTTCATACTGTCACCTCAGATCCATTTTATCTGCAATGTGCATTTCTCTGGACCTATGAAAGGCAGGCAGGATATTTATAGCAGTGTCAGAGGAGGCAGGAAGTAGAGAACTGGGGTGGGTGCTTGGGAATTGTATAAAGGGCTTGGAGCACAGGGGTCAGCCTGGAACTCCATCCCCCAAAAGAACACAGAGCTGAAGAAGAAGTATCTGTGGAATAGCTGATTTTCCACAGATATCCCCTAGCTCACTCCTCTTCTACCTGTTCCCTTTCCAACACCAGCCATTTCCTGTCTTTCAAAGTTAAGCGGAAGTCTTCCATTCTGTGGTTTTCCTGTCTTGATACAAGCAAGAACATTTTTTTCCCCTCTTATATTTTAACTGTTTGGAGACCAACAAAAAAACCTGCTTACTGGAGGGAAAGCTTCATATTTACAGCTGATCCATGAAATATGAGAGGGCTGATTAAACATCAGAGGAGCAAGATCTTTGCTTGTTCGTGTATTCACTGAGCATAAGAGATTGAACTTGTTATCTGAACAAATGCTCCAGTGCTCCTCTATAGAAAATTAACAGACTAACATAATACCAGCAGGCCTCCCTGCTGACTTCACTGCAGTAACACCCAATACTGAGGGAAACATGGAGAAAAGGAAACAGATGTTGAAGTCTCCATACTGTAATTACAATGCAGCATGAGGGAGTTAAAATTCAAGTCCTTCATTCTAGGCCAGCAGGAGCCCTGTGAAATAGAAGTACTCCTGTTTCCTATGGGCTGTTGTGTGACTTTTTTTTTTTTTTAAATGAATCAGTAGGGAACAAGAAGTAATAATGTGTTACCTTCATGCTGTTGCACCTGGTTTAGCCATTGCTACCTGCTCGAGCTTTGTGCAAATTTGGTGTAATTTATAGCTGCTTTGCTGAAGTACCAGTGATCATGCAGGCCAGCGGAAAGCTGGGCTTTTTCATCTCAAAATTGAGGAATTAAGAAAGAGAAAAATCTAGGAGGTCTCTTTTCCCTCCTTGGGTCCTTTAACCTTTTTTTACCTCCCCAATAAACTGGTTCTAAACTCTTATGAACCAGCAGGATTACAGAGCTCTGACTCTTTAGGAACAGACAGCTAAGGAAGATTGCAGACTTTTTTATTAGTGTCTATTTTTGCCCAGGATCAGTAACAACGTATTGAACAATGATGGCTCTGCCATTTGCACACTCTCCTTTTATGTCCTGGCTGTAGTGAGGCAGGTAACTACATCATGTATTTCAAAAGTACCTTCAGACAGCATGTTATATATGGCTTCATTTCATTTGCTTCTCCTGCTGCTCAATGTGAATCATTTTCCAGCTAAGCAGTATTTTCTTTATAACTCACCTAGCAAAAAACAGAAAAAAGACCAAGCCCTGCCCACACACCCATACAACCTGCATTTCTTGGAGGGCTACTTGAAGGAACTTTGCATTCATCTGAATGGAGGAAGGCAGCAGCTTGGCTGGAGTCCAGATAAAGGGCATGTGTTCCACCCATGGCCAGTCCACAGAGCCAGGCTTTTTCAAAGCCTAAGCCTAGATTGCCAGTCAGAAGTTACCATGCTACAGGCTGTTAGGGATCAACCAATACAACATCAGATTGTTTTATGGGGGTTCTCCTACTTAAGTGTTCCCTGAAGACTAAGTGCACACTTACTCTCCTGGATGGATAAGACCCAACTTAGCCATGCCCCACACAGTTCCCATAGCTCCATGTGGGGTGGCCTGCCATGTGCCATAGCTAGTGACACCTCCTGGCTTGACCAGCCTGTACTAGTTCTCCAATGGGGCTTCCACACTGCACCTCTACCTTCTCCAGGAGTTCTTCTCTCCTCCTTATACTCTGAGATAGTCTCTGAGGGACCTTTGCCACTCCTGCAGCTCCTAAATACCTTCTCCTATTACAGCTTTCCCACTGATCCTATTGCTGTGGCCATTCTCTTCCCCAACTTGTAATAAAGACAGAAGTTTTCAAAGCAGAGCCTACTGACACAGAACTCTAGCTCCCCACTAGCACAGCCCAAGACCATATCCCTAAGTTAACAAAGGCCTCACTACTCCCCAAGCACTGTTCTCTGCTGGTTCTTGGCACATTTCTGTCCAAGGAGGGACACCCCAAACCACCTCCTTTCTTCCTAAAGTAAAAATGAGATTCTACAATGCAGGCCAACCATAGCTGATTTTTATTAGGTTTGATATAATTTTTTGTATATGCACCTCTCTGCTATTTAACTAGAGTTTTATTGTCTGTATATGGTTTCTAAGGGCTCAAATTGCCCTTTAGAAAGGTCTTATGTAAACACTAGCAGGAATTTGGACTATTCATAGTCAACATTAATTTTAGCACCAAGCAACTCAATAGACTTCTGTCTTCTTTCCAGAAGACTCCCACTATCTTTTCTAGCTGTAAGAAATTTTGAGTAAATAAAGTAATCAGGGTTATGTGAAATTACTTGCATTTTTACATTATTAGACACTGCCAGTTAATGCACTATGTCTTCACTCTGGTCACTCAAGAGACCTACTTCACATTACAGTAGAATGTTAACTTTGTTTTTGATTTTAAACTCTTTTTTTTTTATTAGAGAGCTTTTAAACTCTCTAATGTTTGTAATATTCCTCTTAGGAACCTGAAACCATCAAGTCAAATCCAGCCCTGATACAAGGTGGTGAAATACTGGTGAGACAAGTGGCAATGCACCTATCTTACGCAGAACATGAGGCTTATGAGGCAGGTTCAGTATTTCCTCTCCATATTCATTACTAGGACAGGCTTTAGGTCTTCTATAAGAGGATGCAAATCCATTTAAGCCCCCTTGGTCTCATTTACCTCAGGTCCAGCACCAGCTTAATACTTTCAAATAGCAGAAATTCCAGATTCACACTGGTTAACATTCTTTTCTCAAGCTATTCCAAAGCAGACCCAGTTTAGCCCTAGTTTTAAATAAGGCCCTATCCCACTATGGGCAAATAGCGCTGGTAGTCATGTCACTGGTGGGAAAAGAAGTGAAAAAGACCCAGCAGTGTGCATCCCTCCCATGAGCTCTGAGTAGCTCTACACAGAGGGTTACCAAGTAGGATGACCTTCAGCTCAGCAATTTGCAAAGAGTGTTCAGTGCTACAAAGCTGTGGAAAAGCTGAAACAGTCTTGGATAGTTTCAGATGTAGTCAGCTGCTCTGATCAGCCTTCTCTCAGAAAAGTCTATGTAAGGGATAGTTAGCTTAAAGAGTAGTAAGAGTCCAATAAAGTTCTGCCAGTAATATTTTAAATGTCACATGTGGATGTTCTTCAGAGGTTTAGATGAGCTACAGTAGGCCTTTAATGAACTCTGCATTTACTTAGCTAATTGGTGCTTGAAGGCACAATATTCCTCTCATTTTCTACACTACTATCATTTTACCAGTATAGTTTGCTTCCTATTTATATTATCATGTGAAAGACAGAATCATACCATCAAAGTCTACAGCAATAAGCAGCACATTACAGCAAAAGCCTCTTCATCTTGAAATGAAAAAAAAAATTATAATTACAGGGAAACTCAAACACAGGCACTGCTGACATTATGAGGACTAAAAATAAGTTCCCAAGCTTAGTCTGGTTCAGAGCTGGCAAACACAGGATCTCTGCTCTTGCCTGTTGACTAAAACCAAGCCGTCCTCTCAGGTTTACCAGCTCTTCTAAACTCCCAGAGAGCAGCTGGTGGAAGTTTCATTTGATTCCAAGACCTCCTGCCCAGATCAAATAGGCTCCTTCCATCAGTGATGCACGCTTAGTTGGACTACCTGAGAGCACCACATGGTACTGGAGCTGTGAGGAAAGAGAAGCTGACCTTAGACAACATTGTAAGATCATAAAACTAAGTTTCCATCTTAGTAGTTCTAACACCCTACGTAGGGGCAAGATGAGTCAATGAGTGCTCCTACTAAAAATGCTTGGCCCCACCCACCCCAGCTGGGATTGCACTTGAGTACAGAGATCCATTTCATCAGATGCAACTCAGTTGCCATATCCAAGAAGGTCTCAAAGTGCAGGACTAACTGTATGAGTGTCTCGGAAAAAGTGAAGTCCACTGATAGAGCTGAGAATTAATTTGTCACCTTCTCCTATGGTCAAACAATCAAATCCGCTCATCCTGAAAAACAGACATGAATAAGGCAGGTCCTTCCCAAACCCAGATGAAAAAGACCACTACTGTGCATAGCGGTACATAACTATGTTCCCACCAGCCCACCTCTTTCCAGAAACATCAGAGGAGCAATTGGCAGGTGGAGAGTTCTAAAGAACATGTGGGAAATCAATGAAAATAAGAAGGAAAAGAATGTCTGCATGAAGCAGGAGCTCCAAGGCTTAAGGTTGGAACATCTGGCACTCTGCTGGCTCAGAGACCTTACTGGAGACACTTCCTGCAGGAAATCTGGAGTAAGCATATGCAATAAAAAAAAAAGAAATAACATTCTGCATTACATCTTCCAAACAGTAATTTTCACCACTTTTATTTTTTAATAGATACATTTGAAGACGTTACTAACTCCAGATCCCACTACTCTTATAAGGACTAAAATAGCAAATAACTACACACACAAAAAAAAAAAAAAACAAAAAAAAAAACCAAAAAAAAAAAAAAACAAAAAAAAAACCACACCAAAACTAATTTCTATTTCCACTTCTACTAAATAGGACAATTCAGCTGTGCATGGCCATTCTTTTGTCAGGAGACATGACCAGTCACAAGAAACACCCTCTTTCAACAAAGTTATTACCATGGACATTGGAATGCCATAGAAGTTAAACAAATCTCCTCCATTTCTTCCCACATAAAATGAAATTTGAAGTATTTTTTTTTATTCTTTTTTGAAGCTTTATGGGATGCTTCTCAGATTTCCTGCTTCTAAAATGCCTCCAAGGGAAGACCAGTCTAAAAAAAAAAAATCACATCATTACTTCCTCGACAAAAGTCTGATTCTCAAGTAGATACACTTTTGCAATCATTGCCACAAAATGTAACCAAAAAATACTTTTAAATTCATCTCAACTCTAAAGATTGGTATAATTAATTGGAGATGTGTTATTGTAACTTTTAAATCAGTCTGGCAGACCTTACCTGTCTGCCTTAGGGGCTAAGGCAGGATATTTGATATCACTACACCAAAACAAAGAAAGCATGTTCAAAATCTCATGTATGATCAAGTGTTCTGCACATCTCTTTTAGCTTATTAGTGAGAAGGTGGAATGATCAACTCAGGGAAACCAGTGAAAGGGCAGGTTTTCAGTTAGTTGCTCAGACTCCAGGCCAAACAAATTCACCAGTTTCCTCCTTCTCTGCTATTTCCTTCTTGCTCTTCTCTCACATTCTCAATTCAAAGGATGGGAGCCACTGCAGGTGTTGTGAGCTCAGTGCTATGGGTACAGGAGGATGGAATAAAGGATGGCTTCCACAGTACCAAGGAACCCTTAAGAACTTACTTACCTTCACCTCCCCAGAGCATGCCACCTTCATCTCACCAAGAGTGAGGTTACTTAGAACAGACAGGAGCAGTACCCACTGGCATCCTTGCTGATACAGGTATTTCTCCCCCACAACACAAAGGAATGTTATTTTGAGCTCCTTTGAACTTCGGTAAGAGACATCTAATAGTGCCATAGCTCTTCTCTAAAGTATATGCACAAGACAGAAGTAAGACAGCTGTAGAGTGAATAAAGTACTTTATCACTTGCAGACTGGTTTGTCAAAATACAGTCTGCAATTTCACATATTTTCTCATTTTTTTCTTTTTCTTGAAAGGAGATGTGGGGCAGAGGGGGCCAAATGGGAGTTGTTTCCCAAACCTGTGAATTCAACATTCAGCAGCCAAGCTCAAAAATTCCTGCTGTTCGTGCAAAAAAAAAAAAAAAAGACAAACAAGTCCCTTTCATGTCAGCTATGTCCAGCTGGAAATGTCACAGCTTTGTCACAAAAGAACAAAGCATGCCTGGTGTCTGTTCTTTCAAAAGGTCTCTTAATTCAAACAAAAGAAAAATATTCACATCTGGAAGGGGTCATAGGCAGAGGGCGGTAGTGGAGGAAGCAAAGTTCAGATGGCTAATCATAGCAGTCGCTGTTTGTCCAATTACGGTACTGCCTCTTCTGGCACTCACTGATCCCGTTAAAGAAAGCCAAGAGTTAAAACAGCAATTTTATTATTGATTGACCCCACAGGGCCAGATAAAACACACCTCTTCACTTTTGCTCCATTCATCATGATGGAAAAGTCAGGCTGAGTGAAAAGATCCCTCGTGACCAATAGTACCTCTAGCAGTAGTACCTCTTTTTTCTCCCCTCCTTTTTTAAATTAAAAATGTATATATACACATTGTTATTTATGAAGTTCAAGATTCCTTCAAAGACCACAACCTTTGCTTTCAAACTATGCACATATTGAAATCCTGTCCTTTCCAATGGGTTTATTTGACCATCTGTTTCTGTAAAGATTAAAACCTCCTCGTGACTGCAAGGTTGAGAGGCTGTATCAGAACTGAGCCACTGGAAAATGAAAAATTAAATGTCCGGTGAGATCAGATTAAAGGAGACTAGAATAAACTTGAGAGTAGGACTTCACTGGTTAAGTAGGAAACAGCAGTAGAAGTTCGCATTACAGTCCTCAACTAAAAGTTCTCCTTCTTCAAAATGCAGTGCTTTGAAGATGAAAAGCCTCTCCTAGGCTGCCACCTAGCTAGTTAATTTCTTACATTGTTTTAGGAGCTATTTTAAAAGCCTCTTTTGCTCCAGCTCTTACTGCGCTGACTCCTCCCTTTAGAGATGGTATTTTGTCAGAAGTTTCAAGAGCGATAAAAACTTGCTGCCAAGTCCCTTTCTTCCTCACAATGTGTTTTATAACCCAGCGTGTAGTTTAGTCTGTCTAAACACTGCACTAGTACACCGCCATCAGTTTCCATGGAGATGATTAACTCCTCCAAAGCCAGAAAGCTTTAGTGCACTTTTTGTCCTTTCCGCATATGAAGAACATGACAGCATTTACTAAAATCAGCCTACAGAAATATCACATTTTCCAGACAATCCTAGCAAATGTAAGGATTTGCTTTTGATTCAACCCAGAGACCTTCAACCAAATTGGCATTCAAGTCATTTAGTGGAAGGGATTGCTCTTTCCCCTCAAGCTGCTCTTCTTTTGCATTGCTGTGATGTCTGAAGGCATGAGAGCCCCAGACACATCAACTTTTTGAACTACTTTGTCTCAAAGCAAAGCCAAGGCTTGAGACCTAATGAAGAGCCCAGAAGAGAGAAAGGAAAGATGAAGGAAAGACTGAACTCAACTAGAAATCAGAGTAGAAAAAAGATAAACTTTGTGCCCTCAAGTTTAGGAGCATCGTTATAGGAAACTTCATTCTTTACTCCTAGTCATTTATGTGTCTAGTAAAAGTACTCTGTCAGTGTGTATTCATTACAAAAATGCATTTAATACCATTTTTTTGAACCAAAACTACCACTCATCTATTATAGCATGACCTAACCAGAGCAAGAAAGCAGTCCTTTTCCCAAAATGCAGCTAATGAAGGCCACATGCTGCCATCAGCTTTTGCTGTGAAAAAAACTTTCCCAGACTCACTTTCACAGAAAGGACAATCTCCCTGGCAGTTGCCACTTAGGTGGCACACTTGTTGATCCAAACTATGAAAATGGCAACAGAAGTTTGAATAATTTAGTTTCCTGGAAGAATTCCCCAGTATAAAACTATTTTATGAATGTTTTCCAGGCTATCTGAAACAAACTGTAACTTTCCCACCACTTTTAACATGGAACGGTTTTTTTGGCGTTCAGGAGCAGATACACTATATAAAATAAACACGAATAACCACGTACAACTGCAGTTTCTGTAGAAGAACTGAAGGCAAGAGATAGATATTTTGCCACTAACCTTGGCTACCTTGAAAAGGCTACTGACAGCATTCACAGCAATGGGTGCTCTGCTGCAGTAAGAATTACTTTCTATTTGACTTCCACAGCAGTTGCCAGGAGGATTTCTTTGCAGACTCTACTCTCAGTCAGTACCATGTGGGTACCAGCAGTGCAAAGTCCCTGGCCCCTTTTTTGCTGTGATACTAAGACAACCTACAGAGAAGGCAGGAGACTTCTTGGACTTGTGCCATCCCTCACCACTGCTGAAGTGACAGCCTGTATTTACCATTACATGGATATGTGTCAAGGACACCACTAATTGATTTCATATACTTTGCCATGGAAGAGCTACCAAGCAACAATCATATTTTGTTACCCACCCTTGGCTACAAGCAAGCCAACAAACTTGGGAACAGAGTCTCTATTACCTCCTCCTCAGAGATTTTTTTCATGCTGTCCTTGTCCCCTACCTAAAGTTAGCGTAATGAAGAACCCTAGGGATGCTGAAACCCATAGAGGAAAACATCGGTCAGGATCCAATGAAAGCGTTTCAGCTTTCCCAAAAGCGTGCAGCGTACCTCCCACAGCTGTGCAAAGACCACAGCGCAGCACGCAGAAAGCCGGGAGACACTTGGTACCTGCTTCTGCAGCCCTTCCCAATGTTTCAAGCGCAGCACCACAAGCCCGTGAGAGCCGCACCTCCAAACACCAGCCGCCACAGGCGGCTTCGTGGCTTGGGAGAACCCATCCGAATCCTGCCTCCTACTTCTTGTCACCAAGTTGAGGAGGAAGTTTTAGCAGCCTACACCTCCAATTGTGTTTCTGCCCTGCTGTAGAAAACATGCCACTCTAGCAATGATTGATTTCTTTAAGGTACTTCTGGGAAAGTACCTTCTGGGACAGGGCTCGGGAGGGCTGGGCGGGGGTCCGCCACCACGCTCCTCTCGCTTACCAACCCAGGCGTCCGCGGCAGCAACGGAGCCAAACCCGCTCCTGGAAAGTCGGGTCACCGCTCTCCGGTGTGAGCCGCCCGCCGCACCTCTGCCCTCACTGCGTGACTCGCGGGACGCGGCTGCCTTGCGGTGACAGCCGCGACGCTGCCCGCACCCCTCGGGGTCCCGGGAGCTTTCAGGTTCCCCCGAGCCCTCCCGGCCCGGGCGGCTGCGGGGCGGCGGCACTTACCGATGTCGGAGTTGCAGAAAGCGTCCTGCGGATGGATGGGGACGCAAGTGCAAGCCTCCACCACCAAGTCCCGCAGGCTCCAGCTGCACAGGAACACGACGAGGAAGCTCAGCCACGCCGTCATGTTGCCCCCGAGGTGCCTCCTCACTTCTGCGGAGCGGGAGGCGGCCGATGCCGTGTTCGCCTGACTTTACTCTTGCTCTCTAACAGCCCGTGCGCCGCGGCTGCCTGCCCTGCCCCTGTCGCTCTGGCTCTCTCGGCGGGACGGTGCTGGCGCAGGTGCGGAGCTGAGGGGAGCTGAGGGGAGCCGAGGTGCGGAGCGCTACGGGCGGAGCGGCACCGGCGCGCGGAGTTATACCCGGCTCGCGCCGCTCGCGCTCCGGGGGCGCCGCCGCGCGCGGCCAATGGCAGCGCCGCATTACCTCATCGGCGCGAGCGCGGGGCGGGGCCGCGCCCGCCGCGCCTTATAGGGAATAGAGCGGGCGCGCGGCGGGCGGGGGCGCGGCCCCGAGCCCGCTCCGCTGCCGGTCCCGCGGGCAGCCGCGCACCGCACCGCACCGCACCGCACCGCACCGCACCGCACCGCACCGCACCGCACCGCACCGCACCGCACCGCACCGCACCGCACCGCACCGCACCGCACCGCACCGCCCGTGCCTCTCTCGTACCGGCCCGTGCCCACCCGAGCCTGTCACATCCTCCCCCGGGACGCCTGGAAAACGCAAGCGGGGCTCGCGGTTCGCTTGGAAAACTCGCGCTGTTTCCCTTCAGTCCGTGTGGGCTGTGTGCAAACTGACTTCAAACTGGAGGCATGGCACACTGTCCAGGCTGCTCCAGAGAGCTTTCAGACAGCGATCAGATAACGCACAAGTGCAGTGTGCTGCTTCTTTTCCTCCCCCAACGGGCAGTAGAAAGAGGATGGGGGAAAGAAGGACAAGACCTATCTGAACTGTAAACCAGGATTTTGCCCTGAATGTTTTTAATCCTGCTCGGATGCTCCTTCTCCACCACCCAGCAATTCCCCTTCTCTGGCCTTTCAGTCAGAAAGGGCTCATGAACTGCTAAAACCAAGCTGGAAATAACAGTGTTGTATCCACCCGAGCACCCCCAACATTTAATCTCAAAGTATATTTCAGCAGAGCAGCTTTAGTGGAATTTAGAGAAATGTCCTGTTTGTTTTGTTTTCCTTTATCCCCTTTTGGAGCCATAAATTTCCATCGGCTGTAGAAATGTAAATGTTATAGTAGAGCTGGGACTGTAAGGAAGGAGATTGCCAGCTGCATGATACAGACAGCCTTATTATCCTCCAAAGGGGACTGAGGGGTGATTAATCACGGTATCAAACCAGTGTATATAATGTCAGAGTACTTTCCACGGGGTTTACAAGACTTAAGCGCGTCTAGTTATAAATTATGCTGGTATTAAAGGCCAGGGACCAGCTGTCCTAAATTTCTATATAGTCAGCTAAGTCTTTAGATTTACAATTCTGCTCCATCTGGGTGAAGCACAGCCTTCCTACACCTTTTCTTTAATCATACTGTCCATATAAAATTAAAATCTCCTGTCTTATGGAAGACTTTTATTTGGAGCATTGGTAGGCAAAAGCTTCAAGATGGGTGTTGTCAGTAGGGATCAAAGTTGCAATGCCAGCAGTGGGAAACACAAGTTCCTATCCTCGCTGTGACACAGACAACCTGTGTGGCAGCTTTGCCTCACTGTGCTTCAAATCCCTGTGCCATGGGATAATAGTGTAGGGAGCTGCTCAGGAATGTGCATTAGTGAACACACTGAAAAAATCAGACGGTGCTGAGGTACTAACGGGTCCTGTAAGTATGTGTGAGACAGGGTATTAAATAGATTGTTCCATTTAGACACCTCAGAGTCTGAATCGTTGGGCTCAAACTGCAATATGAGAAACCCTACACAAAAAATGCTTGAGGTACTTGGGCTATCTGTTCAAAGTACTACAAGTGAAGCTGGGTCCATCAGGTTGGGTGGATGTCATTCCAGTCTCACTGGGTGCAAACAAGGAACAACTCCACCGACCTCAGCAGAGTAACACGGAAGAAGAATGAGGTGTGTCTGGCACTCTCATTTTTCTTTTGTTGTTGTAAGAAGTTTGATATCCACCAACATCATGATATGCTTGGCCTATCAACGTCTCAGATCAATATCTGAGAGAAGGAGAATTCTGTCAGAACCTGACACTGGTGTAAATAAGGGAGAGTTTGGCCCACATACAACTAGATTATAATCACAGCTCCTACACCACCTCCCTTCACTCTCTGGCCAAGTAACTCCCCTGAGTATGTTTCTTCATACCTATAATAACACCTTTCCTGTGTGTCCTAAGGACTAACATGCTAAATGCTTTGTAATAAGCTTTTAAGCTGTTGGGTGCTGTGTAAATGCTGAGAGTCTATGATACACAGATGCAGGACACATTCAGAGAAGACTGAAAAACAAACCCTTTAGTCACCTCCTCGATTTCTGAAATGGGAGAGGAAGGGGCCTAGAAATTACTGGAGTTCCACAGGGCCCTCCAAGGTAAGGAAGTGGCTTGCTTCCAAGTGAGGCTGACCAAGCTAGTTAAAATGACACCAAGTTTGTGCTGATTGCAGGAACTGGCTCATCTTTCAGATATAGAAGAAGAAATCAGAGAATAGAAGAATCAGAAGAAATCAGATATAGAGAAGAAATCAGATGAAAAGGAGTGACACGGCTTGATCCAAGGGCTGAGCACATCTCTTTGGAAGGGATGGGGTGTAAGCTGTCAGTATGGCAAGGCTTACCACTATCTTCTATACCACTGCTTGGGACATGATCCAGAAATTTTTTTAGTGCTTGTATTATCATTGCCTGGAGTAGTAGTACCTGTGTTTGGTCAGGGCTTAGCTGATTCACCTGCTGTTTTTACCCTTAGATATTCTTTTCCAAAGATATTCATTTATCTGCAGTAGTAGGGGTGCAGTTTTTTCAATCAGGACTTGATACTGTAGAATAAGAACAATATTTATTTGCCTTTTGAAGAGTACACTTCACAGAGAGAAACCAGAATGTGTTATTTTTGTAAAGTACAGGTAAATCATACTCAGGAAAGTTCAGTATGGCCAGTGGCCTACTCAAGGCCTTTGTTAAATAATTTAATCTGCCTCTACACTCATTTTATCATCTGTAAATAGAGATATTCTATGTCATCATCTGATAATATCCATTAGATTTCCATTATTAGCCTCTCCCCTTTAAGACCTACCAGCAAAGTGAACTCTGAAAAAGCCAGGCAAGGATTTTGAGTGTTTATTTATATGAGAAAATACTGATAATGGTGTCAGAGTAACAGAGAAAGTCAATAAAGGAACTGAAAGGAGAATTCTCTCTGAATCCCTCCTCTATGCCCTATCTGCATGGGAAAAAACTGCAAAGGGAAAAAATAAAAACTATCATTCCGCTTCTTTGCTCAGGTAAAACTTTAAGCCTTATATGGCCATAAAGAAGGTAGCATTGAAAGAAGGAGAAAATAGACACCTTGATCTTCATATGAGAAAATTCGAGTTCACGTTTGGTTAATGCCACCAAATAAAGAAAACTGTGTTATTCCAGTCTTCCATCAAGAACACACTGCTGAACACAATTAAGGCTCTCTCTGCCTTACCGAGCAGGCACACAACTTCACGCTGTGATCCTGTCGGATCCCGCAAGCCAAGCATGACTGGGCTGGGTCAGTAGTTGGTGTGAAAATTCCCAGGGAAAGCCATGTCCCGCAGGTGTTGTTGACTGAGCACAGTGTCCTTCTCCCCTCCATCCTGCAGGAATGTGCGCGGCAGTGCTAGGGGGCAGTGCACTGCAAGAGATGGTTCCGACCTCCGCGGATGGAGCCAGCTCCCCGCAGTACCTAAAGATCCGATTCTTTGGAAAAGTAAACATATTAAGCTGTGTGTCTTATTTAAATTTAAGGAAGGAGAATTACCTTCTACTTTCATAGATACTTATATTAGTTTATATCAGGTGCACGTTAACATAATTTTCCTTCCACAAGACCCGCCTAGAACCAGAGATATGAACTAAAGGCACGTTCACTTGCCTTCTGATCACATTTCATTGTGAGGCATGCTGGCTGCTTCAGAAGGACTTCATCAAACTACAGCAACTGCTGGCAAAAACAACACATACCAGGAGAGTTGAGAGAAAGGGAGAGAGAGGGAGGCACAGAGAGAGAGAGACAGAGAGAGACACCCTACTATCACCAGAGAAAAATACCCTGACAAATGTCACACGTAGTGGTTTGTAACACTTCAGTTCCTCACCAGATTTTAGCTGGCTTAAAATGAGCTTAGTATAAATGAAATCAGGAGAATTCAACTGCAGTTCAACAGCCCTGCCACCTCCTTACCAATATATTAACTTTAAAAGCTTCTGAACTAAGGGCCTTTTTTTATTTTGATGTTTTGACAGCAAATTGACTTGATTCATGAGCGTGGAGTTTTGCCATTAGCATTCTAAATTGTCCACCTGACAAGTTGCTCAAAAGCATCCTCCTGTCCTAAAAGCTTTTCTTGAAGTTGATGATCTTCATATATTTTACACCAGCTCAGCATCATGCCCTGTAGGAGGTCCCATTGTTTTTCTGCTTTTATGCAGCATAAGGGGAAGGGTAGGTGTTTTCAGAGCTATCTGATGTCCTTTCTACAGCACACTCCTGCCATCTCATAGGATAGTAGAGAATGGTCATGCATTGCATTAGAAAAAGGTTCTCATATTTCTTGATTATCTGCTTCTTTTTCAGTAAATTGTTTCTTTTCTAACACTGTCCTCTGAGAAGACTTTTTGTTTAAAATTTTTGTATTTGCTATGATTTGTATGCCTGAAACAAGTTGGAAAAACTCCTATTAATTCCACCATGGTATCAGTGAACTTCATGTGCTATTTAAAATGAGAATACTCCTTCTTCAAAAATGTCTTTGATTCTATAAATACATACCAAAAAAAAAAATCATTTGATCTCTTTCTCTGAGGTTGCAAAGGAATTATGTCACCTTCCTGTCTGCAAGCCAAACATAGGTAATACTCCATCCCATTCCCAAGCTTTTCATTGGAGGTACACCATTACATTTTCATCAGCTCTAACAGTTCTATACTGTGTTCAGTCTTCAAGGATCCTTTAGAGACTGTGCCCACTGAGAGCGCCCAGCCTGGTAGCAGACTGTAGGCACTGTGTGTTTCCAGGAATATTACATTATAAAGGGTTGTGGAATATGAAATCACCCTCTCAGTATTGTGGGGATCCTCCAGTCAGGCTGTGATGTGGCATCAGCTGCAGAAGAGTAACCAGGAAATATCTTTTAACAGCCTTATCAAGCTGAAAATGCTTCCTGCACATGACGGTGCTCTTTGGCCAAAATCCAGCAAAACACTAAGGCACATGTTCATCTTTAAGCACACAAGATGCTCTACTGAAGTCAACAGAACCATTTACATACACAAAGTTAAATATAAGCTTAAGTGCATTTCTGGACCAGCGCCAGAGGGCTCAGTACCACGCAGGGCTCAAGCCAGGAGGCTGTGATTTGATGGTCGGACAGAATCCGGGAGGGAAGGACACAATGTGATTTGCTTGGTTCTACCTGCCTATGCCTCATTCCAAGCAACTGATTTTCTCTCATTTTTGTTTACAGTAAGCCTTTCCATTTCTCTTGTTTTGCTTTACTGCTGCTATAGCCATTTCCAAATTGCAGTTTTGATTTTCTTTTTTTTAAACCCTTCTAAACTGCATCAATAGCTTTAAGTGACTGAACAAAGAGATTTCAAATAGATGAAGTGCTTCAAATGGTAATAAGAGCTGGTGTTCCCAGAGATTTGGAGGCTGCACTAAATACAGAAGAGAGTGAGAGCAATTGAAAATCACTTTTCTGTTGTTCCTTTGTATGAACTGGTTTCTGGCTTATGCAATGCACAGTAATTAAAATGACTGGAATGCCTCACATTTTTAAGAGAGCTTTAAGGCAGCTCTGTGGCATTGCAGCCAGCAGAGTTCACGAGCAGATTCATGGCTGCAATCGAGGTTTGACGTTTCTATCCACGTAACTTGAAGAAGACAGTATCTCTGTAGAGGCCTTTGAGAGGAGTTTGAGGAAGAAGGGATAGACACAAAAAAGCAGTAACACCTGCTCCCTGCATCAGCTCCATGAGCAGCTATGGGGCAAGTCTTCCTTTTGATGAGACAAGAGCCTAAAGGTTGGTGTGGCTGTCAGAGATTGCCATCTCTCACTGTAGCCTTAATGTCCTGCTCAAATTCAAGTGTGGGACAGAACTTACAGATTATCTCTCACTTTCTATCAGAATCTCACAGTGCCTCCTCCTAGGTATTGTATCAGAAATGTCTCTCTCTATGAGAGAGGGTTTCATTTGAGTACTGGCCACTGTGGTTGCTGTGTGTATTTGTGGGGTTCCAAGCAGCTCCCTGATGTTTAGCAGAAAGCCTGGCAGACTGGCATGTCTCTCACAGCTTGTTGTCTTCCCTGTGATGAGGTTTGCTCTGCTTGGCAGGGGTGAGGGATTATCTTGGTGCTTTTCGGTCCCCCTGACATAGTCCAGGATTTCATTTTCAACTTTTCCAATTTTTTGTTTTTACTGAAGGTGGCTGACCACTGCATCTCTGGTTTTCTCTCAACTACTGGTCTGGCTCTTCATAGTGATGATTGGCCACAGAGGAGCAGGACAGCTGAATACAGCCTCCCTTGGGGGGAGAGTTGACTGACCTGATGACATGGCCTTTTTGGCATGTTGAACAGCTAGATCCTTCTTCCCTCATCTCTCTGCCTCTCATGAGTCTTCTGAAGGCAGGGATTGAGCCTGCTTCCTCATCTCTCAGCATAATCTTTCTCTCCTTCTCATCAGAAGGCACTGTCAGGATACAGCTGCTTCCACAACCCCATGTGAGTGTAGGGAGGTAGAGAAAGATCCCAGGCAGGAGGTAGTAATCCTGTAACTCAGACCATCCTGAGGCTATGAGCGCTGCAGCCCCTCCATATGCCAGTCCCTAGGATGTGTCACTGGTTTTAAAGCATGTTGGACTACCCTAAAATCACCATACATGTGAAAGAGCAGCACCACGGGGCTTGCATCCCTCTTTTCATTTCTTTAATGAGGCTGGAGATAGTATTGGGCTGTCAGGTGTGAAGGAAGGGTCTTTTCTTTACCTGCAGAACAGGTGTGAGTGCAAGAAAAGTTGCTGTCTTGAGTTGCTTCTCCCTGCTCCACCTTCAGAAACTGCCTGTAAGAAAAAGCCAGTCTCCTCATCCCCATAGTGCAGGTGTTACCAGTCTCTCACCTGAAACTGCAAATTAAGGTATTAGTTACAAGGACCGTCTCTAATGACAAGGATAGTGTCCCAGCAGGGAATGAACTCAGTGATTCCTGTCATGCCTGCCACTGCATGATGTCAAAAGTGAGAAGCAGTTCCTCTGTATGAAAATCCCAACAGAGAATGTTGCTCCAGCATAGGATTTTTCTTATAAATCCCAACTTTTTAAATGCTTTTCTTCCTGTGTTCCCAAATCTATGCTGTATTCTAAACAGTAGCTGACTGCTCACTCACATCAGGCCCTACCCTCAGACTCACAGTCCCAGCCAGCAGAAGCTGGGGAATTTCCGATGTGAGATTTCAAGGACGGATCTCTTTCTTCTCTAGAGCAAAAGGCAGCGCTTCAGTTTCCTCACTCTTTTGGAATTTTTATCCATAAATCTTGGCATTCGGTGTGAGACAAAAGATGAGGAGATGGTAGATCTGCAGTCTAAAGTGAGGACACTTATTTGTTTATTGTCTTGCTCTTCCCAAGTGAAGAGTAATGCATTCCTCAAAGGAACTTTTCAGGTCAGCAGTGAGTTCCACACCTAATGTATTAATGTCAGGAGTGAAAAAAATCAGTGTTTCATTTAGCACAGATGTGCAAAAATAGTATTCTTTGTCCATTGAAGACAGAAATAATCCAGAGCCCCTGTTCCCCTTTCCTTTAATCTGACAGCCTCTATCCCTTCACTGTGCCTTTCTGAGGGGTGCTTTTGAGGGGTGTTTCAGTGAGAACCACCCAGAGCTGGCAGGAACCAAGAAGGTGTTAGTCTGTATGTACAGATTACATACCAGGAGTTGGACTCTGAAGGTACCAAAGCTTGACCATGTGCTCTGAGCAAGCAAACACCTCTCTGTAGCTTTGCTGTTTGTAGCTGTGCCACCAAATCTCACACAGTGTTGGCCAGGGGTCCGGCATTATCCCAAGTTCCTTGCAGTGGGATCCTGGACTGCTCCAAAGCAGTGGCTCATCTCAAGTGCTAAGAGGTTGGAGAGGTACTGAACACTTCCAGCAGAAGCAGGTGTCCAATAGCAGCTTAGCACAGCACATTCTCTCTTCTCCCTCTCCTTTTTCTCTCCCTCTGCCTCTGCCTGCCCCTCCTCTCCAAGGTAACTGGAAGAAGAGATTGAACTCTCACCACACAGGCCAAGGAAGCAGAAGGGCTCTCCCTAGACACCTAGCTGAGGTCAGTGAGGAAAATGCTCTCAGAGTAAAAGTTATGCAATGCATGGGAGGAATCTACAGTTTTAATCATGGGATAATTAATGGAAAATAATAAACAAAGGGCTGAGCAACAGCGGTTTCTACCAACAGAGATATGATTCTCCAGCAGACTTTTCCCAATACCTGACAGTACAAAAAACAGTGATAGACAAGCATTGTTTCCATTTTAGCTGTATCTTTATGTTCCTAGATTACAACCCAGCATTTTTTAAGCAAAATCTTGCTTTCTTTTCCCTCAGTTCAAGTTCAGCAGAACCACCACAAGACCAGTGAGTGGAATTGGAAGGCAGGGGTGGAGGTCTGCTCACTGCCAACAAATCCTTAGTACAGCTAGGATACAAGGCACTAATCTGGTCTGCCTTTCCTCACAGGATAGCTGTGGATGTTCCTACTGAAGGCATTTCAATTCTCCCCCCCAGTATTGAGACTGAATGAGCTATTGCTGGAGAAAACCTTCTCCCATTGATAATTATATAAAGTCTCTTCTGTGCCAAAGAAGCAGGATCATCAAGAATAGCACAGTCTGCCCCATGAAAAAGAAAACCAGGAAGGAAATATTTTACTTCATTTGAAATTGATTTCCCCATCCAGAATAAAACTTCACTTTTGAACACCATACATAATGGCAACTTAGCCTAGAGGCTAATATAGCATAATCTGTGCATGGATGTAAGCAATACCACGACAGAGAGCTGGCTGGAGGAAACCCACACTCACTCCTGCTCCTCCAGAACATACTTCCTTATCTTAGACAATGTATCCAAGTCCCCTAAGGTGTTTCCATAAGTATTAATGCAATCACTTTTAACAATCTTTTTATTCTTTTTTTCACTGAAATTATAATCTGAAGGATTAGGCAGTCATAGCCATTTGGTTTTATTTTGAGAAAAGGCTTTCAAAAATAGGAAGGAGAAAATAGGACAACCTGGTGCTGCCAAAATAACCCAACTAACTCCATCAGGCATTTCTGGGAAGAAGGAGGGAGGGAAGCTTTTAAAGCCATGCCTGTGGCTGCATGTAAGGGATAGTTCTCAAAGGATTCCCTTAATCAGATTCTGAAGAAGATGGGCTGTCTCTTTGTAATTCACTCCATGTCTTATTCTAAGACCATATGCTCTGGTCACATGAAGATTTACAGTCTCAAATTTACTGGCCTCAGAGAATCTGAAAGAATTATGCAAGAAATCATGTTCTGTCATAACTGAGGCCTCACACAGTCGTGCTTCCTAAAGACTGCTTCTAACTCGATATATGGCCCCTCTAGGGCTTTGTAAGCCCTTCTGGGGAAGAGGGAAGGGGAGGAAAAAGGGGAGCTGCTGATCATTGCCATATGTGAGAAGCATCCCTGTCTGCACGTGGGTGTGACGTCCGTGTTGTCACAGAGGCCGAGCTCTGCAGAGCCCCTGTTTCCTGTCTCCAGTCAGAATTTTGCTGCCAGAGCAGGAATCCCATATCACTCTGTACTGCACTTACAAAAAAGGAAACTTACGGCCAATGGAGGGGGAAGGGGCGGGGGAAATCCTCTTAAATAGCCATGTAGGATGTCTGGGCAGGGATATGAGCCAGGAGTCCTCAGAGGCAGTAGAATAAGTGGGAGTTTAGCAAACAACCATTTTCTTCCTTTGACTGGTGTTCCTCAGAGACCTCAACACTCCAGTTCTCATAGCTAATTTTAGCTATTTGTGGTTGGCCTGTTCCTAATGTTCCTTTCCTATCTCTCTCACACACACCAAACCTTGGGATACTCTCTGTGGGTTGACAGATGACGTGAAAACCTCTAATCTGCAGGTCAAATATCAAAAAAAATGAAGTGGGATCATGCAACTGGAAGTATAATTTGCTTTTTTTTTCCAAATAAGGGAGATATATTCATATTAGAAGTTCTTAGCATACCAAGTTTATGAGGTTTTTGTAAAGTATATTAGGGGAATGACCTATTCTTTAAAATTTTATGGTAACCACCAAAGATGTTATCATCCCATGGACACTGCCTTTCCTATGCAGGCTATGACTGATATACTTTCATTATGTTTTGGCACTGCTCTTTGTTAGAAAAACCAAAACCACATTGTCCCAAACACTGTACTGATACATAACAGGCAGGATGAATCCCTGCCAAAGGACATCGAGTGCATGTAGAGAGGGTTTAAAATGAACATAGTGGCAATAAATGTGCCATGCCAGGAGTGAAGGAGCTTGCAGCATGTGGCATTTGTACTGCAGATACCACATTCATGGAACTCTGAGTCTTACCTGCTTTACACTCCTGTGGTGAATTGATGTCAATGCTTTGTCTACCATGAGGTTTGCTGTACAGATTGTGATGTGTCTGCAGTCCAGAGGCACCACAGGGTACAAAAGAAAGGTAAAAGGGCAGGGATGACTCCTCCTGGCTCAACCAAATTTTTTCCCAGAAATGTGAGCAACAGGTGGCTCTTTTTCTTCCCCTAAATTTCTCTTGGATTTCCTATCATGATTGCCCCTCCTCTCCACATACTAATCTGTAGAGGATGCTCTGCAGGCGAGAAGTGTGTGCTCTAAGTGGTGGATGTGTAGGAGTGTGGACAGTAAAAGGGTATATGGGCCCTTAGATGGTGACTCTGCTCTGTAAGAAAATTTAGTTCAAGGCCTGGAAACTGGGCCACTAGCCTTATTTTCAGTTGATTGATTTAAAAAGTCGTAGATTCAGGTGAGGAATCCTGAGAAACTGATCAGGAGGGGGAAAAGGTAGTTATTATGTCTCTCCAGGATAGAAAAGCAGTATTCCTTGAGCTGTCAGAAGCCAGATTTAGATTATTGATTAGACAGACACCTCTGGTTTTGTGTTGGACCAGAAACAAAAGACTGACTAGGGTATCTTGGATAAGACTGCCTGTAGCACCCAGTTCTGGCTGGCAGGAAGCAGTCAGTCTGCACATAAAACAGACCTCATGAGCTGCTTTCCTGGGAGCTCTGCTGGTTGCTGAAGGTCCCTTAATTTTTAAGAAGTGTTGGCAGCTTGTTACACTTTCAGACAGAGATAAATCCTGCCTAAAGTGAAGGAATGAATGGAGGGAATCTGCCCCCTGGTCCTAACCCCCATCTACAGGTTGTCCTAATAATCCCTGAACAGATGGACATGGTCATGTGAGCCCTTGAAACTCTATCTGTTTTGGAGGAGCAGTGGGTGTGGTGCTGTGGTCATGGACAGATATATGTGTTGCCTTTCACAGAGAAGCTCACTGTCCTCCTAAGACTGAATATCAACAAAATCCTTCCTGTGGGGACTTCCAGTTCTGCCCGAGCCAGCTGTAAATTCCTTTGAGGCTAAGACTAAGGAAACTGGAATCCTGGGAGGGCTTTGGTACAGTCCCAAAACCATTTCCACTGAACATTCCCAAAAATATGGTTTCTCTGACCCAGGAATGTGAGCTCTGTAACAATGCAAAGCTGAAGTCCTAGACCACTGGAATTAACCAGTATTAGCTCATTGCATCTTTGTGCTCCGTCTGTCTCGGCTAATATGAAAATCATTTTCCCTCCAGGACACACACTTGGTTCCATTTTTGTGTAGAACCTGGCATGATGGGGATGTTGTTGTTTGAGTGAGGTGCTACCTCTGTATAAACAAACAAAAAAAAATTCGTGGGACACCTACTTTCTTCTTTGCTGCTTTTGAGTTGATTATTTAAGAGTAAATAATCATAAAGCATCGGAGTGAGCACAGCAGAGCTAACGGCTGCTTCAGCCAGGAAATGCCTGAGGAGCAGGGAGAACAGAGACTGGAGTATAAATTGCTGTAGCACAGTGGAACAGAATGCATGAGCTGGTACAGACTGGCTGAAGCAGGAGAGAGCAGAAAAGTAGTTATGTACACAGAGAGCTCCTCTACTGGTCCCAACAAAAGTGGAACAAAACTACATTTGCTCTACAGCAGGTGAAGGTCCAGTACTCCAAACCCAGGACAGCTGGCCATTCTGACCACTGGACCTACCAGCTGCTTCCTCACTTGCCAGACCTGCTATTGCCTTCTGTCCCTTACCATCTGTTTGTCCTTTCCATGGGAGAGGTCCCTTCCAGTTGTCACCCTCTGCATGAGCCAGCTGAAATATTTGCCTCCCCTACCAGGACAAGTTTCCTTTGCATTTTTTGTGCTTCCTTGCATGACACAATTTCTTTTCTGAATGAACATTCGCAGTCTTCCCCTTTTTAAACACAGAGGTTCTAGAGTGACATAGCACCTCTTGGAACAAATGCCTTCCCTAAAAACCTTCTCCTTGATGTTGAGGCCCCAAATGTCAACACTCCTTCTTTCAAGGATAGATAATGTAATCCAGGCATCCCTCCCTTGCCTGTGGTTTCTCTGTTGCAGTGAAGTGTCCAGTGAGCAGACAGCCAGAAGAGCCACCAGCATGCAGGGAAGGGCATGTCAAGGGTGGGAAGGAAGAGTGGCTGCACCACATTGTGTCCCAGGCCTGTTTAGTTGGCATGTGGTCCCTAAGGGACTGCTGGATGCTGGAGTATGTTTAGGGCAGCTTCTGGGCTACTTGAGCTCGCAGTGAGAGAGGTAAGGCAAGATCATACAGCTGCACCCAATTCCTAGGGACTGACCTTCCCACTCCTTGTGAGAAAGATCTGCGCAGAGCAGAGAGAACTTAGACCCACATCACACTACACACCAACTTCTCTGCCTCTTCCTACCTGCCAAAGTAGGAGGGTGGAAGTTCCAGTGAAAACTTTCTTCTGGACGGGGGAAAAACAGATTAAGAATAGCCAGGTGGTTTACTGTGCTCACACTCTTCTTTGCATCCTAAAGCACCCCCGCAGACTGACATGAATGATCTTATTAACTTGTGCTCACATGCTCAGTATTCAGGGCTGTTCCCAGCTCTGAAGCAGCCCTTTGACAACGGTAGACTGGTTGTTTTCTTTCTCCCCAGATGAGAGGCTGGTCAACACCACCCCTAAACTCACCTCCACCCCCAAACAGCTGTTTTGCCAAAGGGTGGAGAAGCAGACCTCCTGACTGAGGGTGGAGCAGTTTAAAGGGGAGGAAAGCAGTGACTTCACTTCTTATTAAGTAATAGCAGAGCAGGGTGTGCGTCACTCTGAAAAACAAGACTTTGGGTGGGGGCAAAGGCCCTCTGCAGCATCTTATGCATGGAGCCTTCCCCTTTGTGGGAAATGAGCAGAACACAGCATTCTGAAGTGAATTTAGAAAGTAAAAGGTGTTGAGCACCTCGTAATCTTATTTAAGAGGATCCAAGAAGAGCATCAAGGTGAAAGGGCTCATAATGATGAAAGTCTTTTGGGCTAGACTTTAGGAAACAATTTCTTCCAGCAAGGATAGAGAAACACAGAAATAGATCAAGTCCCTGTGAAAAAAGCAGCACGTGGGAGTCAGCTTTCATAGGGGGCAGATGGCACTCGGGTCTGTGTACAAATGCCAGGGGGGGTGATGGCAGGACAGACAAAGGTGTCTTTGTGGGCAGGGGATTGCTCACCCTGTGCAACTGAGCAAGTATCACAAGATCTGGATCGATCTCCCCAAATAATCCTTTCCCTGCAGCTGACTCCTTCAGGGCTGTATGAACAGCCTCAGGCCAGTGTGCTGCATTCTCTCTGCCTGATTCAATTGGCTTCTGCCAGTCCTGACTACTGCTGCAACAGTCTCAGGCTTCAGAGCAGTCTGGTATGTTAGACATCGTTCCAGGCTGTTCTGAGCAACACAAGAATAAGAAGTAGTCTTTAACTCCAAAGGCTTCAAATGTAACAAATATTCTCATACTTCTGATACTGTTCATACTGCTCTGAAAGTGCATTCGCCAGAATGACCATCAGAACTGAAGCTGAAAAAAGCCTTCCAAAGGCTCTGTGCAATGCTTGTGGCATCATCAGAGCGTAGCTCTGGCCCCATTTGCAGAGGACATAACCAAAGGCTCTTCTTTCCTCTCCTAGGCCTCCCAGGTGAAACTTAGAATACCTTGGCAGTGTCCTAGAGACACATGGCAGTGTGGGGGCACACCTCTCTCATTCCTCTGGCTAGCACAGGGAACTGCAGTGCTGTGCATCAGTGCTGGCATGTGCTTCACTTGCTGGGCATTTTACCAGGATTTTGCCTAGGCATGTTTGACCTTAGAGCCGTGCTACCACTCATATGAGTTATTTTATACCCAGTTTCTACACACCTTTGCATACTGCAGCCACACATGGTGAGCACGTCTCAGATGCATTCAGGAATTCAGGCTCTGCTTAGGAGAGGTGTAAAAGCTGCCAGGCTGCCAAGGAGTCAGGCCCTTTATTTTTTTCCTGTATATAAACTGAAAGCCCAGTTTTGTGGTACCCAGCTCCCAATGGCTCCTCATGCAGACTTTCACTAGAGACTCATCAAGTCTGCAAAAAGCCCAAACACAGGCAATAAGCAGCTTTCCTCACCCTTGCCTCAAGTACACGACAAGGGAAAGGTAAGAAATTAAGGAAGGAATAAATGTACTCTTTCTTCCAGTCTGACTGACAACAGCAAGGGCAGTTCAATTTCATTAATAAACAGAATTTCGTATTCCAACTTCCAACCTGAGAAAAATAAATTAACTGAATGTTCAGAGAGTTCTACTGCCTTGCTCACAAATCATAAATGGCTTAGCAGAACAGCACTGTTTTGGAAATAAAGAAGGACAAAGGAACATAAACAAAATAACAGGCATCCACCAGCTCCTAAAATGATACTTGCCAAAGCCCTTTATCATTGCTTGGTGGCACCGCTGCTAGAGCACACCATTGCTCCCCTAGTCTGGAAACACTCCACTCACAGCTGACAGTTCAGGGGGACTGCCACACACCTGCTGGGTAGCAAAGGCTTCCTCAAGCTGGAACTGAGATAGGGTAGCTATCCTGACCAGTCCCTCTGTCTTGCTGCTTCTTGCAGCTATTCTAACTCCTTTAGCAGCTCCTCTTAAGTGGGTCCAGATAAGCATCTCCCAGCCACCTGCAGTTCCTGTTAAGTTCCTGATCCTCGCTGGGTTCTGGCTTTTTGTTGCTCAAAGATAACTTCTTCAACAGACTTTTCTGGTCCTCTAGTTTTCTGTATTTTTATCTGCCAAGACTGCAAACCATTACATGAGGCTAAGGGTGGTGATCTACTATGGCACAGCTAGTCCCAGCTTTTCACACTTGGTCATCCTCATTATCCTCATTTTTGTGATGATGATGTTGTTGTTTTCTTACACAAATCCACCCACATGTGCTAGCATATGTTGATCAGTATTAGGCTGTTTCAGCTCTTTTTTCCCAACTGAGGCCAGTAGAGCAATTCTGCCCCTATAGCTCTCCATCCCTCTGGGCTGCCATGCTGGTCAGCCTACAAAACAGAAACACAGGGTCTAAGTTAGTTCCCTGTATCTTGGAGTAAACCTGAGGCTCTCATTAGGATTCACCAAAAAATAGTAGTTGTCCTATCTAAGCCTCAGGACAATCCTCTGTTTATGACAACTTTAGACCCTACTGTCATATCTGTGCTGCAGACAAATGAACTCAGAAAGGCTAAGCCATGCTAGTGAGTTTGTGAGTCCCAATGCTTCTCCACCCCTTCCCTGTTTTCTTAGAGCAGGCACTATTCCCTTCCCAAACCAGGGAATTAGTAACACTAATGGGGGAATGTGTCACCTCTGCATGCTGAGCGTGACTCACAAAGTCAATAGGGCCTTAGCAGCTGAGAGGAACAATGAGTTGTGTTCTCAGTTATGCTTTTTTTGGCTACACCATCACTGGAGCCCAGAACAAGGGCAGTGATGTCATGGCCATAGGCTTAATGTGTAAGTATCATATACAACACTACCAGCTCTCTGTGATCTGTTACTTCCACATTAAGGTAACTTGGGGCATATATACACACAAATAGTTGCCAGAGCCAAGAATAAGTCATTTGGAACAGATAATTTTATTTCAGGCTTTTAACAAGAATGCTTGTCAGCCCCAACAGGCTCGTTCTGGGGAGGTAGTACCTAGCTCAGTACTGAGCTATATAATTTAGTCAAGACCTCATCTATAAAGACAGAAGTTTAGAATGTAGAAATGGGCTGACAAGAATCCTGCTAAAAAATAGCTTACATTTTTCTGACAATTAGCCATTGTTGCAAGTATTTATATAAATAAAGAAAGAGTAAGAAGAAGTTCTGAGGCAAAGGAGGAAATTACTCCCAGCCATTTTCAAGAAAATGACTTTGAAGCATTTCATGCACTTGTATTTGAGCAAGACTTTTCTCCATTAGCCTCTGAGTGGAGTGGGGAATTGTTTCTTCCTTTCAGAAATGTGCTGTGTGTATTAAGTGGTCTGTCAAAGGAGGCAGTGCAGGAGGGGGTGTAGAGCTGAGCATACAGTGACATTGTAATCAGTGGCCAGCCCCTGGGTCACGCAGGCAAGCTCGAACTCGCTGTAACCTGCCTGGAGTGTGTGCTGATAACCCAGGCTGCGGAGTTCACGGGGAGCTGTTAGCAAATATCCTCACCACAGGAACTGCGCAGGGCTGGAGCCTGCACTGGGCTCTGAGCAGCCCACAGTGCTGCTAAAACCCAGCTCAGGGCATCTGAGCTGCACATGGATGGGGCTGCAGGAGCTACTGTCTGCTTTCTGCAGGGACAGCTGTGCCAAGAGCGACAGTTCCCTGCTTTATAAAACTCTTTCCTAATGTATTGCCAGGTGCCTCAGGTGACAAAGCCTGCCTCTGTCCCATGTTATGGCCCCCTTTCATCATTTGCTGGGTTAAGCCAGGATTCCTCTGGCCAGAAAAACAGGGGAAGCCCTGAGAATTCATAACACGAAATCTTATCTCAAGGGAAAAAACAGAGGCATGTGTGTAGAGGCTTGTTGAACTACACATTCCTCTAATAGTTTCCCAACGCTGAGTACCAGTGGGACAGTCACACACTTTGCTGCATGTTCCCAACAGGCTGGAACCTTTATCTGCTGGGCAGGCTGGTGCTGGAGCCCTGCCAGTCTCCCTGGAGAGCAGCTGTGGCCCCCTCGGTTCCTGTGCCTCTGCACTGGGCAGCTGATTGGCGGAAGCTGGTGCAAAGCTGCCTGTCCGATTAAATTTGTTATTTTGCAAAAGGATTTAGCTTTGCTTGTTGGTTATTACTTAAGAAAAATCCTAAGCTGGTGCTTTAACCTGTTTTGAACCTTTCACAGGGTGAAAGAATCTGGTCCCTTTGCTTCCAAGTAATAAACAAGGAGCAAAAAGCTAAGAGAGTACAGAGAAAACAAAAATGTTTTAAAATACTAATTTTCTTACATTCTTTTTATTTTCCAGTCAAATTTTTTTTTTGTAGTTAAAGCCTGCCACATCAGAAGTGTTGCTGAACTTCGCTTCTGAAAAAAAATCTGACAACAGATCATTGGCCACCATCTCAGACATACTCCAGCTCCCACACATACCTGCTGTCTCTCCAGGGATGTGCTAGTAAGCCCATCCAGAAGGGTTTATAGATTATAAAGATGATGAGAGATGTTCACATGTTTCATATTTTTTCCTGTATAAAAAAAAGGCAAAGGAAGCCAAATCAAATAAACCATTTATTCCAAGAAAAGCTGTCGTATACAAGACTCACTCTGGCTTAAATGAGCTTGTAGCTGACTATTAGTTAAAACAAAACATTTTCAGTTGAGAAGGTTTCAGGTCAGTGGGGACTGGTGGGCTACAGGTGAAAATGACTATAAATGTATTGTCTGAGTACAAAAACTACACTCAAATACTGTTGTAGTTGCAAAGCCAGGAATTGCCCATGAGAAGTGCCCGTACAAGGGTTGACACTGAAGTTTTAATTTCCATACTCTGAGCCATGCATTGTGGATAATTTCTTTCACAGGATTGCTACAATTTAAAAAATAAGCATTTCAGATTTAGCTTTGTCCTTCTGCTCAGTGGATGAACTTAGATAATCTTTAGTTCATAGGGTTTAAACAAAGTTCTGAGAGCAAAATGACTAAAACCTCTTTTGAGCTCATGGCATTCAGCAAGATATCATATCTAACTGTTTCAGAAACATCAACAAATTTGTTTTCACAGCAGGAAAGTAAATATTATATATTTTGTAAATGAGAGGCTGCCTGCTGAAAGTGCAAAGTCAGAAGATTTGTGTACTTGTTCCAGAATGACAAGGACTTGGATTTTCAGTTTCTACCATGCTGCAACACTTTATATTCAAAGCACAAAGTCCAGGTGCATTTGCAAGTGTTCATTCCCTTTTGCAAGTCAGCTGTGGCTCAGCCATTCGGGGGCTCTGGCTGCAGTGCCAGCTTCAATAGCTTCCACCCTGGTCAGCAGAGCCCTTGCCTTCCCACCCTGGCCCTACACTGAGTCTCACAACACACACTCACTTTCAGTTGTGGGCCTGTTCTGCAAATAGGATCAGGGAATCAATTCATAATAAAAATAACCCTGCTTGGCCTCAGAGCACAGTCTGGGACTGGAGGCTATGTCAGGCATGCAGAAAGCAATGGACAGCCTTGTCACAATCATTCATGAGGAATCTGGCTAACTTGCCCAGCATTACACTGGATGACAGGAGCACTGGCCAGCTCTGCAGGGCAGCAATCCGTCCCTTCAGTCCCATGATGACTCTTGCTGCTTCTGCAGTCCCTTTTCCTCTGCTGACCACTGCCATCTATGTCCCACGATACATGAGGCAGGGGGTACTGCAGAGAGCCCTTGTGAGGCTTTCACAGCCATGAGGAGCCATCAGGGGGTGCTCAAATGTTGCCCAGGTAACTTTCATCCTGGATTTCCTTGGTTTCTAAGCACTTGACTCCACAGCCATTGCAAATATTTTATGCAGGCATTTTGTGTGCAATATGCACCACATGTAAAAGTTGTTCCTAGAGACTTGGTTTAGTGATGGACTTGGCAGTGTTAGGTTAATGTCTGGACTTGATCTTAGAGGTCTTCCCCCACCTAAACAATTCCATGATTCTATATGTCCTAATTAAAAGTAATCTGAAGTATAAGAATGAGAAAGAGAGGAGATGTGTATCTGGACAATGCTGAGGACCAGAACCAATGCTTTGTCCTTGACCTTTATGCTAAATTATTTGGAGATAAAGCAGTTTGGAGGGATTACCAGCAAAGATTCCCCACTCTCAGAACCTGGCTGTTGCTTTAAACTGCAGAGCTGAGCTACCTGTTGGTCCCTTGCAGAGAAGCTGCCACTTGCAAAGTTCTATTTTCTATTGGAAGCAAGATGGTCACTGTGATGTACAGCATGGGCTCCCTCCTAACCCATGACTGCTGCAAATATGTCAGTGTCTCTGTTGGACACACAGAGCATGCATGACAGGCTTTGCTTCATGTCACTGCCTAGCAAAATCCTTTTTTGATCTCTTGTAAGGAGAAATACAGAAAATAAGTGACAGTTCCTCTGCAAGTATTGCCATCACTAGGATGGTCTGTCTAGCTCCTCTCCAGTAGGACCCACTCCCAGACATCAGCTGGGGAAGTCTCAAGACCTTTCTGACATCTTCATGACACATGGACATTCTCGTGTTTCCTGCTTCCTTTCCTTTTACATTTCAGCATAGTGAGAATGGGACAACAGTGTGAGCCACTTCACTTATACTCTTGTGCACTATCCTCTATTTCTCCAGATCATTCTATCAGCTTTAGTGACAATCTGTGTTATTAAAATGGCACAGAGCCAACTACTGAAGGAACTAAAACCTGGCACAGGACTAGCTGTTGTGAATTTCACTAGAATAACAAACAAACTTCAGCTGGGTCATCCTTAAAATAATCTCTTATGTTTCTTTCATTGCACCTGATCCAAGCTCCTCATTCTCCGTTTTTAGGCTGAGAATATCTGTGCCTTCCTGCTCCCAGTATTACCCCAGTCTGCCATTATTTTCTTAGAAGTACCTTCCGAGGCTTACCCTTTTCTCTTTGTGGTGTGCTGCTTCCTTCTCTCCCACTCCAGAGTCTGTGGGACAGACTCAGACACAGCCAGCTAGCTACGCTGGGGGTCTCAAGCACCAGAAAGTCATTGCGGGGCAGTGTACTGAGGCAAAGTGACAGCGAACCACTTCCCACTTTCTGGAAGATTACCAGCAGTTCACATAGGGGGTGCACAACCAAGATAATCCAGCAAATGCCAATCCCACTTATTCTGAGCCTGTCACTTCTTCAAAAAATAATCTTATTGAGTGGCAACTGCATCGTTAAAGGCATATTATCATGAATGAAAGATTTTTCATACTTTTTTCTACCTGAAACAGGCAGCTCTTATTTCCCATACAAATGCAGCCTTCTCATTCTCTTTCCAGAGGTTCCTTAAAAGCTCTGACCAACAGATTTCCACAGTTTGATGTGCCATGCCCACAGCTCAGATTTTCTTGTTATTATATCTGTCACTACTGTCTGCAAGATACTGAAAGGCTGGCTTGATACTTGGGCTTTCCATAATGACCTCCTCATAGATATTTCTGTGTTAATAACCACAAAGAGAATACTGCAAATAGCAGGAATTATGAAAACTATAAGGTAAGTGGTAAAATTACTCTTGAAATCAGCCTTACATTTGAACAAAATGTAGTAATATCCCTTCTGGAGAAGCCAGAAGCACTCTCCTCTTGCAGGAAGAAAGGAGCTAAGGAATGTGCTGGCTGGCACTGAATCCCTGTCTTCTTGGGCCTTTAATGGGTTTCCTGCTCCTGAAGGTTCAAAGAGCAATTACAGTCTCCAGTAAAAGTACAGCAAATGGAAAACAGATTCTCTGCCTTTCACTGAAATGCCAAGAAAATAAGTCACCGAAAGATGGAGGACGCAAAGTCACCTCATCGCAGCATTGACTGAGCTGAAGGGAAATTTCCCTCTGTTCATCCCCAAGGCCAAAGGTAGTCCCTGCCATGTGAAGTGGGTGGTGGGAACACAGTTTGCTGACCCCTGTCCCTGAGGAGGCTCATGTTAGTGGAAAGAAATGATACCAGACAGCTGGAAACTGCCTCTAGGCTCCAGCTCCTTCACCTCCTTGCTGGGGTTTGGTTTTGTACCTTTGGATTGGCTTTTGGAGAGGAACAAAAGCAAGGTCAGGGCAGCTTCCTTCACTGCAGCAAGTCACCATATAACTGGAGAAAGCCTTTTCCCTGAGAACAGGTTTCTTTCTTGGTATTGAATAAACTCTGCCATACAGGGCAAACTGAATAAGCCTGTCCGAAATGAAAAGCCCTCCAAGTTGCTTTGCATCATTTTTCATTGCCACCTCAGATTACTCAAGATTCAATCCTATCATGGGTGGCAGGCAGAAATAGCTAGTAAGTCTAAGCATCAGCAATAATACCAACTTTGTGCTCAAACAAGGATGCTCAGTATCCAGTGACGATACAAGTAGGTCACCCAGCCAGCTTAGCAACAGGAGGAACTTCTCCATTAGGACTTAATTCTGGCACTGTTCAGTTGTACCACACTCATCTGGGATGTAGCTGAGCCCTGCAGTTCCTCAGGTGTAGAGAGGAAACTGTATCCTCATAATTAGACAGTTGTGATGAAATAATTGCTAAGGATTTCTTTGGTCATCTTATATTACAAATTGATGCTTCCTCTAGTTTCCTTACTGTCTACAGAGGAAGAAGGAATCCATTCTCCCCTAACCATATGGATGTGTAATTCCCCTTAACCAAACAGGAACCAAAGAGAAATTGAATGCGAAAGAGGACGGGTAAGGAACAACTGAATGAATAAAAGGCCCCCTTATAACAGCTCTGACCTGGATGGGTGGGGTTGTCTCTATCCCTGACCTCCTGCTAGCAAATATGAACTACAGGCAGAGAGCTGGGATATGAAATATCCAAATCCAGAGCCAGGCACATTTGGAGAGTGAATGGATTTTTTTGGTCCCATCTTTTCACACCAGGAAGAAGGACTTGCAGTCAAAACAAATTTAAAATTAATTGATTTAATTTTTTCACATTTTGAAACTCTTTCAGTCTATCTGGGGTGGGGAAATAAGTCAGTTGTAATTAAATGTTATGACAGAATGTCGGGTAATTTTTCCTAGAAAAAGATGTTTTTAGTTAACATGTTTGGACAACATAAGGTGAAAGTGGCCTTTTCTCACTGCAGTTTGTTTGGTCTGTAGACATTGCCTGGCAGTATCAGCTCATTGTCACTACCCCAGGCCTCATCCCTTCTCCTTTAACTGCACAATCGATCTAAATTTCAATTTTTGTAAGGAAAGAAGCAATAGCAGAATGGGAAAGCAACAGTTTTGATGCTTCCAGCACAACAGAGCCACAATATCTTCCATAACTATCTAATTTCAGTTTGAACATGGTCTTTCCTTTATCAACCCCCTACTTCTGCAGACAATCTTTTTGGAGAATCTCAGTTAATTTGGAAACAATACCCCCTGGTGCTGCTTTAGAAACACATAGAAATGGTGAAGCTCTGCTATCTTCTAGGCTCTTTAAGGCCAAGGTTAGAACAAAGGAATTCTAGGTGGGTTAAAAATCAGCTGGACCACAAGACTGTGAAGGTAGTGATGGTCAAAGGCTTGGCATCACACCTAGTAATAAATGGTGTGCACAAGAGGTTGATGCTGTGGTCCACGTGCTTCACCAACAACCTGGATAACATGCACATTCAGCATTTCATTGGAAGATGCAAAATGATGACATCTGACACATCAAATGACATCTTCAACTGAGAGGCACCTCAAAGACATAAGGATTGTAGCAACAGAAACATCATGAAGTCCAATAGAGAGAAATGCAAAGTTCTTCACCTGGCTGAGATGAAAGTCAGGAGGTTACAGTGGATTTCAGGCTGAATGAGCTGATCCTGCATTGACACCACAAGGCAGCTGTGTTCTGCACTGCATTAGGAGCAGCATGGCTCGCAGATCTAGGAAAGTTCTTTTCCCTAGTGCCTGACACTGATAAGGCTGCATAGGACACGCTATCCAGTCTGGAACCTGAACATTGCAGAGGGATGGGAGGAAACTGGAGAGTGTCCAGCAGAAGTCTACCGTTCTGACCAGAAGTGGTCAGAAGCCTGGAGCACTTGATTGGCAAGGGTGTACCTGAGGCATGTTGAGGCAGGTGAAAGGAAGGCTAATCAAACAACCTGCAATTGCCTGAAGGGTAATTACAAGCACAACAGATCCACGTTTTCCTCAGCAGCATCAGATGATGCAACATTGAACAGAAGCCACAGGAGCTGGGCGTTAAGGAGGAAAATTCCTATAAAGGTAGTGCAGCATTGGAACAGACTGGCCACAGAGGTCATAGAATATCCAATTTAGGCAGTTTTCAGGATGCAGCTATTCAGAGTTAGGGCTGGCCAGATGATGTGCTGGCAATAGTACTTCTGTGAATAATTCTGTGGGTGGAGTAGATGACTTCTACATCTGTTCCAATCACAATATCTATTGTTCTGTGATTCTTTACAGTCACTAGTCAGTGAATTTGACAGGGGGATTTCCCAAAGTTCACTGTACAGATAGAGTTATTTCCTAGCAGACTTAGATCATTGCATGCCTGACAGCTATTTTTCCTCTAAAATATAGCAAGCAGCATTATAGTTAGATTTCCTCATGCCAAGCAACATGATTCCCATTTATTATTCTGACTCCAAGTCAGCCACAGATCATACTTACATAGAACTTGAGTTTGAGATGGATGCACTTTGGGACTAATATTGGTATCAGCTGCACAATCAGCATCTTCTCTAATCAGTCCTTGGTCAGAGACGACCTCACCAGCTGTACAATCAGCATCTTCTCTAATCAGTCCTTGGTCAGAGAGGACCTCACCAGGCAGTAAAGGATTTTAAAATCTTACACTTAATTGAGGTTTTGAGAGCAAGCTCAGACCATCTTTGATAGTCAAAGACATCTTTTGGATTTTCTCTTTGGTTCTGAGAAGCTATGAGGACATTTTCAGATGTATTCAGCCACAAGAGATGCTGCCACAAAAATCCTGAAGCAGAGTCAATTGGCTTCAAATAACTTACTGTCATGTAAAAATACTCTGGAGGCCCATGCCTATGTCCCAGATATATATGCACGATACCTATGCAAGAAAAGGCACTTATTCAGGTGGCAATTCCTTGCTGTGACAGCTGAAATGTGAATGCTAGGTCCTCTTTTTACCAATGTATTTTCTTTGTCACAGAGTAGTATCCTGAGTGAGTCTTGGCTACAGAAACACAACAATGACAAACAGCCAAAGGCTAAATCTGGTAACTCACATTTCAGTCAATGACCCTTTAGTTAAAAAGGCTGACTAGTACCAAGGCAAACCCAAGCTCAAAGTGTTGCATTTTTACAAAGAATGCAATACTTTTACTCCACTGTTTATGACTAATGTATCACAAGGACTCAGAGCTGCTAGTTAATTGCAACAGCATTTATGAATCAGAAGAGGGACAGGCTTGTGGTTATGGCTGGACTGACATTTAGGATGTCTGGGTCCAATTCCTAGTCTAGCATAGATTTTCCTTTGTAAACTTTGGCAGGCTGCTTAATCTCTCATCCTCAGTTCCTTGCCTACAAATTTTTTCCTCCCTTTGGCTTTTTGGCTGTCTGATCCATTTTAGTTGTGAAGTATTTCTGTAGTTTCTGACATCCAGGAAAGTACAGAGTAACATGTATGATGTAACAAATTATGCTTTCAGCTGCAAATATCTCTAAAACAGCCTAAAGGCTGGTGGTGTTTGCTTCAAAAGCTAACAAACATACCCTTCAAGAAACCAACCCGGACAAGTGAATGTAGCAAGTAGAAACTACATTCAAAATTAATTGTTTATAATGAATTCAGTTAAATACCTGCTGCTACTATTATTTTTGAAATCAGTATCAGCACAGACATATATACTACCATTTCATGCCAACCCATTTTAAGTGATAGTACAGATTCCCATTGGCATTTCTATCACCTGTACCATATTAAAAAAACAATTATTGGAGTATTTTCTGATCATCAAATATGAAGCAAGAATTCTATTTTTGACATTTTAAAATATTCTTTACAAATTGTAACATTCAAGTGCTTATCAGTGATGTCTCCCAGGGATGATACGTCTATCTTTCAACATAGAAAATAGTTTTAAAATTGAACCTACTGCTGATTAGGTTGCTTCGCAGCCTGAAGTTTTCAGAGGTTGATTGAAATGTCAAGAAAATACAAAACCAAATGTGGACATAATTATTTCTGTCTTACTGTCTTTTTTCAGAAGAACTCTCCTGGCACCAGGAGGTCTAGATTTAAAGAAATAAAATCAAGAATAAGCAAGGCACATTTTATTCATTTGGCTCTTTGGACCTCAGCATGGAAACACATGGATCTCAGGGTGTTAGAACTAAAACTTATTTTTTATTCTACCAGCAGAGTTCTATACCCTTACAGACATGTCAAAAGCTGTCCCCCCCCAAAAGAATAAAGCACAAATATAAATAAAGAATGGGGATTTAATTCAAAAACAATAGCAGACTAATGTATGTGCCTGGAATCAAAAGGAGAAAGTAGATATCTGCAGAATTAGATACAGAGATGAAAAATACTGACAAAAAAGAAGCTTCTGGTTTCCTATCAGAAATGCAATAATCAGGATAAATTCTGTGTAGAGGGCATACGAGTTTTTAGTACTAAGCAAGAAAAGACAGCATCCACAAAGCCCAGCAACGCAGTCAGGTGCACCCTCATTGAAAATGGCCTTTGTGCATGCTAGGCATCTTTCATTCTGAACTGGGGGAAGTCATAGGTTGGAGTTAGTGGGATAGTGTCTGTTCTGGGAAACAGCGCAAGCTGGAAAGTTCTCCGGTGGTACTAAAGAGCAGCAAAACCAGAGAATGCAGTGGGGCTTTGACCTATACAGAAGATAACGTGACCAAGTGGAAAACAGCTATATGTGCATTAGCTCTGCCTGCAACACAGAGAAAGATCCCAGCAGAGGTCATTGTGCCTGGCAAATTGCAGCTCTTCATTATATACAGCTCTGAACGCAGTACTACTACCAAATTCACATGGCTCTGCCTCTGTAGTTATAAACCACAAAGCCTGATGGAAAAAGGAGGAAGCCCCTGGGGAAGTTTTGCAAAACTAAAGGTGATGTGACAAAATTATGTGATGGACTCAATGAGTTCCCTAAGACTTGTTGTACTATGGTGAGAAAGGCTTACAGAGATTTTGGACAAGTGTGCTGAACTCTGAAAAAGCATTACAGGGCCTCTGCAATTTTCCAGAACTTTCCAGACTCTGAGGTCCTATCAGCTGGCCACTCTTCTTCACCCTATGAGCTGATGAGGACCTTTTCCCCTGAAGCCTTTGAAAACCATTAAGAAAGTAAATATTCCTTGGAAGTACCATTCTCCCCGTCCTTTAGTTATGTTTAGAAATAAAGCAGAATCTCATAGCAAAAAAATTTGGAGAGAAGCTAAGGTTGTATAATCCTCTTGCATGAGATCCTAGGATAGCAGCTGAATGGTATAGCTCAATTTTGAGGCTCTAACAAGCACTAGCTGAATCTGCCACCTCAAAACATGGGAAAACAAGAAGTGATGGGCTCATCTGAGGGCTCAGCCTCCCTGTTGCCATATGGTACACCTAACAACTTACCAAAACAGCACATTGTTGAGTAAAGGGAAGACAGTAAAAATAAACAAAATAATGTGCTGTAAGAACAGTGAGGTGTAAGGACTAGATTAATCAGTTAGACCTTTCCTATAACACAGCCATCATTTCAAGCCCTATCAGTTCTTGGTGAAGCAGCTGCCAGTGCTGTTTCAGAGACACAGTTGCAGCTTCTGCTGGCCTGGGCCTGAGACTGTCACAGCTGGATAGCAAGGCCTGACCCCTGATTCATCAGGCCACACAGCATGTCCAGGCCACTAAAATCTGTCCCTCTTAGCCATTAGCCATCCCTCCGGGTTACTTCAGCTGGCCACCTGCACTGACTTTGACAGCCACTTCTGGTCATCAATAACACCTTTGTTTTAACAAGAACATGCACGATTTAGACACACACACAAGACTCACTCCATTCTGTCCAGAGAAAGGGTTTTATAAAACAACATATTCTAATCCATCCTTTAGACTGGACTGTCACTTCCCTGAAGTACAGCTATTGCCTAAAATGAGGATGTTCAAGCTTTTCCTGTGCGTGTTTAGGTACCACTGGTTTGCCCAGCTTATGGCACATAATTAAAAGGGAAAATATCCCTCCCCATTATATTTGAAACTTTTTTTTTTAAACTTCACTACTGTTATGATAAAACCTGAAGTGCCAACTGAACAAACTCAAGCCTACCCATGAATCCCTTTCTGACCCTTCCCAAGATGCTGAGAGTGGACACTGTCCTCACCAGACCATTCATTTTTCTCAGCAGAGGGATCTCTGTCCACTTCAAACTTCAGCTGTTCAGCTCACAAGGGCAAGCCTGCCTCAGTAGTTAGAAGCTGTGTGGTGTTGGTATTACATCTACAAACCAAAGTAAACTCCTTCCTGTTAACCTCTGTCATGGACGGATACAAGGGTGGTTACATTACATGATATTTACTTGCTGGGAAACAGGCAGAGGACACGCACAGATAAGCTTTTCACAGGGCTCATACACAGCTTCTGTGCTTGTGCCAGCTTTTGGAAACCACTCACCAAGGCTGCCTTCGAGCATGAGACCTTACTTCCGTCATTCCCAGGACAATCGTTTTTGTCCCACACTTGGTTTCTCACATATGGGAACATCACAGAAGATAAACAGATCCAGCAGAGGAACGCGATGGGAAGCAGCCTCGCCCAGCTCTTGAGGAGCCATCAGAAATCAGCCTCTGTCAAAGCAGCATTGTTTTGACTCAGACTCTGGAGTGCACTGTGGCAGTCTGGTCAGGGCCAGGCCTTCATCCTGCCTTGAATGTAAACACGCATGAGGCTTCTTTTACCACATATTTTGGGAAGCATCAACAGCTCTTGGCAAGCAATAGGAAAGAGATGACTGAGAGGCTGCTGGCATGCTGCTTAAGCTGATGTCATCTTACAGTCAGAGCTCTGGGTGCACGCACTTGGTCGCACATAACACACCAGTCACCAAACTTTTGTTATGGCTAAAAAATTAATTAGTTATGTTTGGCTGGAGAGTTCTCCCTCCCTCTCAGAACTGTTACATTGCTTTCTTGCTCCAAATGGCAAGGCAGCTGCTCCCTCAGAGCACCCAGCACCCGAACACCAGGATATATCTCTCAGAGAGCAGCAAGAGCAGGGCTGCTCTTTAAAGGAAGGTGAGACAGAACTCAAGAGGGAGTCTTACTAGCCAGGTCTCAGACCCACGTTGCCAGAGGTGAGCCAGACAAACCCAGACATGTTGGCCAGGTCCAACCAAAAATTCAGGTCAAAATGCTCTATAATAGTGATGGGACAAGTTCTGAGGCCAAGCCACAAAGTCAGGGAAAAGGATCAGATCCAGTGCCCACCAGGCAGGTCCACAGTGACAAAAATCAAGCCATGAAGATAATCCATAGGTTTAGATCCAGTGCAACAGGCTTCATAACCAGACAGGAGCAGGGCCGCGGCTGGACAGGAGACCAGCACTCCCCCAGTATGGATCAAGCAAACAATGAATGCCTGGGGCTGAGTTTAGATAGAGCTCCTGCGCCCTTGGGTGTGAGCTCCAGGTGAGAGGTCTCAGGGTCGTTAGGGCCATTAGTGAGCTCAGGGCTCTGAAAAAACAGAAACTTCATTTTATTTTGTGCATCAGATAATAAACTAAGGAACATAATCAGACTGGAAACTGTAGATATCTTGGGAAATTCCATGATCAGGGTTGATTGAAACAACTTTCCTTGCTTCCCTTATGCATAACTGTGCTCCAGTCCTTGATTCCTGATCACACACTGACTTTTTTTTCCACAAATTTTCTGCATCATTTAACACCCAGTTCTGACTGAATGACCTGTTACCTCCTCATAAGTTTTGGTCCACTGTTCTGACACTATTCAAATGCTGTCCTAAGGAGAGAATTATTCTTTTACCCATGGCCATTTCAGTGGTTCTCATTGCTGAAGTTTCATAAATAATAAACAGTGCACATTCAAAACATCCCTTCCAGCTAGGGGGAGATTATCAGAGCCATCATATAGATGTAAATTTGAGCTAGTAAGGGATTACATTAAAAATTCTCCCTTAAGTGAGAAATCTGAGATTTTGGGGGTTTTTGTCTGTGTAGCACTATTTAGAATTTTACGTAATCATAGAGAAGTTTCAACTGACTTCAGATGCAACAATGACTACCTGGCACTTGGATTAATAAAGATAAGGGTTGTTAGGTCACAGAGTCGGCCTTCCTCTCTTTTACAGACCTATATATAATTTAATTAAGTTATCCCTGTAATTAGTCAAATACTTCAGGATTATCCAAGGAATAAAGCAAGTAGCTAGGAAGGCAGTTAGTCTCGATTTGAAGACCTGAAGAGATAAAGAGCTGATGATTTGCTTGGGTTGATTTTGGAGAGATGATTAATTACTTTCACTGTTAAAGCTTTATGCCAAATTACTCATATGAATCTGCCTAGCTTCAACTCACAGATACAGGTGCTTACTTTACTTTTCTCCACTGGATTATAGATTCTTTTCACATCTGGTATTTATTCCACAGGAACATATTTGTTACCTGTTTTCCAGTCACATTTTAAAAAGTTTGAAAAGTTTAAGAAGTCAGTTCTTCCTTTCCACAACAAACATGAGTCCAAGATGTCACTCTCTGGAGTTCATTACACTCTCTGGAGTTCAAATTTTCAAGTTAGTTTATTGTGTCCAAAACTAAGAAAGTCAAAAATTGAGAGACAGAACATCAATTCCTACAGAGAGCTGTGATTTAAAGGATTTTCTCAGAATTTCATTTGGACTTTTTGGCACACTTAGGAACAGATTTCAATCCCCTAAGATATCTTTCAGCTGCCTAAATCATCAGAGAGCCCTTTCTTAATCTGCTACTCCCTGACACATAATTATGCATTTTCTGACTTCTGGAAGAAATGAAGCAGGGGTCCTGCAAACAACCTCTTCCTTAAGTCCAAATTTAGCCTCAGAACAGGTCTACCTGGTGGACCCTTCTGAAGGGGACCTGTGGAAAAAATAGCTCACAGTCATGTAATTAAATGCTGATTCATAAAGCTTATGTACAAGGAAGGAAAACGAAGTTTGTGTTTCCTAAAGTTTGAGTGCTTAACTTTTTGACCTTAATAAGGTTCTTTTCATGTGATATATGGGCATGGCAATCCCTAGGCTTACCACAAATCACACTGGAAAAAAATTCCCTCTGGCAGCTGTATATTGGTACATGCATGACTCACCAAGGTTGGCACTTTGACCTGAGCTTCATGAAAAGCAGGCATGTGTTTGCATTCATCACCTGTGGCCATAAGGACATCTTTGCAAATATTTTCTGCTGGGAGAGAACAGGTAACAATTGGGACATTTAAAATTCACTCTGGACTCTGAAGGGAAAAGGTCACATTGGAGACAGGCTTTCCTTCCCCGCTCCCTTGAGTTATCTGTATCTACATTCTGGGTCTTTCCGATCCTGGCTCCTTAGGCAAGACCCATTCTCCTCATGTAGTTGGTTTTAATATCTGTCCTGTTCTTCCCTGTCATAAATATGGTGCCCACTATGTCCCAATATTTGTCACCGGTGCCATTGCCCTTGGCTGACCCATCCAGTGCCTTTATCCCTGGCTCTGTCTGTGCTCCCTCCCCTCTCTGACTCTGCCTACCTGCTTGTTTCTTCACTCAGATTCCCTTCCCTGCTATCTGTTTATTCACTGTACACCCCTTTGTTTCCAGCTCTCTCCAGCCCATCCCAGTTTTCTGTTTGCCCCTTGATTCCTGTGAGATACCTGCCTTCCATAAGATCCTTGTCAACACTTTGCTCTTCTTTGGTCCACAGTTGCTTGCCCAGCTACTCCTTGCCTTCCTCATCACTGCACATCAGATCACTTCTCTGCTGTCTTTCCTCATGAACTCCTTGTCCCACTGGTCCCCATATACTCTGCTCTTGTCTCCCATCCTTATTCTCACCTGGCCAGACTTTACTTCTAGTTTCCTCCTTCATAGCAGTCTTCAATCTCAGTGTTATCATCAGCTGACTTTCCACTGCTCCCTGGACAAAACCACTCCTTCCCAGAGCCGATTCTTGTTTTTCCTGTGTTAAACCATGGTTTTCCCAGTGGCCCTGATGTTAGCCCAGCACAGGGAGTGTGGCATGTCCCACATGTCCCAAAGAAAGGGACAGATGTGCAGAAACGTCACCATGCAGTAGCACATCCCATCAGCTCCTTGTGACCACGAACTGGTGTCTGTCTGCTGACAGCTCTCACCACGCTGTAAATGCAGGGCAGTTTACTTGCCTTTTATTGAAAGGTAAATTGCTGTGAATTACCCCATTTTATGCAGGGTAAGAATGAACAGGGGTAATTGCTACATATCAGTTCACACAAAGTAATATGTTTCTCTGCATTTGTTTGTTCATGTTTCCACACCCACAGACTGCCCTGCTTCAGTTCAGTACCTGCAGCACCTGTAATTGCAGGGGAAGATTGCAGTGAGCCTCTGTACTTCAGAAACCTGCTTAGCACAGAGAGCTGTTTTGATACACTTGGGGTAGGTCTTTGGCAGGACTGTGTTTGGCAGGTGCTAACTGCAGGTACCAGAAGTTTGAAACTTGATCAAAGTTGGCCAAATTTTTATAATTATTAAAAAAATCAGGGACTGCTACCCTTCATTGGCTCTTTTCATAGCTGAAGTTCTCAGATTCACAAGGTAGCAGTCACAGATATTTTTCACTACGGGCAAACCAACTCTTCTTTTGCTTGTGTGTCTGAGTTTATGTCTATTAAGCCTTCTGATTTCCTTGAAATATTCCATCTAGTCTTCTTAAGGGAAGCACTCAGTGTGGAATATTCATCCTGAATGGTCAACAGAAGGAAAATTTTTTCAAAAGGTAAACCAGTATCTTATAGTAAGTTATGTTCAGCCACAGAGACATCAGGCAATGGCATGTCTCCATGGAACCTGCTTGTAGAGGACAGTGTTAAACATACATACCATCCACAGTGTATATATTGACACAGTGCAGTCTGATGGAAACAAAGAACAAATTGTGATTGCATCTGTGCAATCTTCAACAGAAACATATGTGATGATGATGAAGATGCTAATGATGATGCTAATAATAATAATATGCTAACCACATCTATGCAAGCCCAGGGCTGTTTTCAAGCAAGAGAGATTATTATGTATTAGTCTAGCATAAAGCTGGACTGAGTGATAGGAAACATATGTTTCTTGGTACTTGTGCTTGCACAATGGTATAAAAAGAGTCCCGACATTCTATAGCTCTCTGGACAATTCTGCTATTGATGTGTTGTGAGTCACTGCAAACAGACCATCGTATGTTTCTGAATCACTTCCTGCACAAGGGGTTCCTCCACTTCTTCCAGAGATTGTGTGCTGGAGAGGAATTCAGTGGGCAAAGCCCTGGAGACCTATTCTAAATGCTTTCCCTTTCCCTTCCCTTCTGTGCAGCTGAATGACTCAGACAGGGGATGACACCTTGAACCAATGTCACTATTCTCTTATTGGGATGGGAGAACCTTATGAGGAGTCCAGAAGGAAATTTAATTCTATATTTTATTTTAAGGACATCCCTTCTGTTTTGCTTTATTTTTGTTGTTGGCCTTTTACAGTTTATACGAGTTTTTTGGAGGGAATGGGTTTAGAAGTTAGGAAATGGTGCTGTGATAAAACAAAGGTTGTTTCAGCTGTTTCCAATACAGCTGCAGTGCTTTGCCCCTCTGTTCCAGAAGTATTCAGGCCCAGACCACAGAAATGGTCCTTAGATAGCTAAGTACATTGGTGGTCTAATTAACTTTCCAATAATTAATAGTTGTAACTAGCTTCACTTAGATTCCCAGAACAGTCACAGGGGCTTCTCTTAGATCTGTGCTGTTGATTTGTCATTTTTCTGATAACATAAGAGGCTTTAAGCCTGGCAGAAGATAGCAGATAGGCCATCACAGAATTACAAGTTTTGTGTGATTTTCAATGTCCCAAAAGTCCCACTTTGCATAAAAAGTATTGTCGATGGACTGGTTTAATGCCTTTTCATTAAGAAAAAATCTGCAATTAAGGTAAATGTATTCTTCTCCTAGTGTTTAAAATGCTCCTGCTTTCATTTGACATTTCTACCAGAAAACACTGTCTTGGTGACATTTTTTCACAAAGAGATAAGCCATTTTGAATTGCTGAAACCTTGCATTTCAAGTGCTTTTTAGTTTGCTTTTCCCAAGTTATACTGGACTGATATGTGATCTTTTGGCAAATCAGTATTGTGATGAAAGTACAATCAGTTTCTAAGTAATTGCAAAATTATTTTGACTTCAAGAGATGCTTATCCTGAATGCCAGCTAAGGCAGTACCTCCTCACTAAATGTCAGTAAACAGGAGTCCTGAATGACCTGTGCCTGTTCAGAAATCATTTAAAGCTATCATATCTGAAGGAGGTTTATTTCACTGGGGACTGATTTTCAGTCCATCAGTGCACAACATGAGTCTGTCATCAAGGCAGTTGCTGCTTTCAAAATACATTCTGTCTGTGCACCTTCACCAGCAAAAACGAAGAATGCCAGATACATTTTTTTTATAGATCGTCTGCTTTGCTTCCATGAAGGAGTGGAAGGTTCCAGGACCTCAGTCCTTAAAAGTTCATTATACCTCATCTGTTTCTTTGTGGATGTGCTGGGCTTTAGTTTGATCACTTTCTAACACTTTAGGCATTCTTTCCTCTTCAGATTTTTGCTGAAGGGGATCTGTGTAGCTGACAAACCACTCATCTTCTGAAAAATCCTATAATTTAGCAATGCTAAATGCAGGTAACAGTTAACTTTCTTACATCCTTACCCTTTTTCCACTGGATGGTTTCTCATTTTGATAATGCTTCTTACCAACATGTTGTACTGAATGTAAATTTGGACCAGTAATAAAATGTCTCATAATGTCTCATCACAGACTCAGATCTGCTAAAACTGCAGTGCTGTGTTAGCAACTAGCTGTGCCACGTGAGTAGACCTAGCAAAAATAGATATGATCACCTTTATGGCTATCTAGTAAGGCTGCCTCTGAAATAAATACCTCATTTCTCCAACATAAAGGAATTTATGCCAGACTGCATCAGCTGACCAACTGTTCCCATGCTATGGGAGTTTTCACTTGACTGGCCTGTGATTTCAGTAATTGTTACAAGCCTTAACAGGTTCTCTTTCCCTTGGGAGATATCCTCAAATTCTTTTTCAATTGTTTTGATCTTCTGCCTGTTTGGTGAGTTACCTCTTTAATGAAATTAGGGGAGTGGCATGTTTTTATTCATGGATAATTTTTTCTCTTGGTGTGATTATAAATTGTACTTCTTCCAACTTGCTAATTGCCCATGAGTTTAGTCACAGCTCTAACAGGAATTAGCTCACCACACTAAGTCTCGAGCTTCATTTGTTTATGGTCAATTGCCTGTAGTTTTACTTTCTATGCTAACATGCCTGTTCCTGGCAACATTTCAGCTTGCACCACCATCATGTTCAAGACACAGGCAGTTCCTTTGCTTTTGAGAAGGTAGTGCTCTAATCCTCTGCAGCACTGCTCACTGGTCCCATGAAGTGCTGCCTGCAAACATGGTGCTATTGTCCCCTTTGTCCATGCTGGGCAGTGTGTTGGACAGAGATAGAAATTACAGTGGTCCTTGAAGGTTTTTCCAAATGCAAGTCCTTGTCCTGGCTTGTGTTGTTTGTAGATCTGTGTGCAGCTTTGTGAGGCAGCTTCATGCTCAGCACTCCATTCTGCTGCCACTCTCCTGTCTTGTAATGGCATCCTCAGTGGCATGACAGCACTGTCTGTCTTGTGTAGCTTTTAGTCCGAAGCAGGTAATTTCCTTTGGCTGGCAAATTTTAATGGCTTTTCCAAAAAACAGCTCTGGCTCATCCAGTAGATTTTGACTGCTTTTTCTCAGGTTCCAGCCATGTTTGCTGTTTCCTAAAGAGTCAGCTTCTCAAGATCAAGGAGTTTGGATTTTCAAACCCCTGACAATCCAAAACTCTGCTGCCCTTACCCCTGGTTATCTTATTGCATAATGACATATGATTCACATATTTCATTTTTACGTGGAAGCCAGTACTCTTCAAATTCCTGTGTTGCAGCATGCTGGTGAGCCACAGATGTCAGGCTTAATTCAAAACTACTAGAAGCATCCAGTAATCCAGAACCAGCTTTTGTCAAAAATGAAGCCACCTCTGAGTGATGTAGAAGCATTCACCTGAAGAGTCACGGAAGCATAATCTCCTGTAATCACTGAGCAGTGGAGGCCACAAGGACACGGCGTGTCCACACTTCTACACCCAGTCACTCCAGCCACTCCCCAGCATCTTAGAGCAAACCAGGCTCCTCCTTTTCCATGGCCCCCAATGTCTTCTGGCAGACAACAAGCCCTGTTTAAATTCTTCAAGTTACCCTCCATATGCCCAGAGAGTATTAGCTCCAGTAAGGTGAGGATTTTTCTTCCATTCAGAGAATTTTCTTCGGGTGTTTTTTAGCTGTGGGCACCAGGGTATTAGTCAAAATCAATTTCATTCAACCAAATCCACACTGTATCCTGTAAATGTAGAAATTTGACTTGGTCACTGGCACTGTCTTTGTCATCAGTGGGGGGGAATACAGGTATTACTGTGGAACAGCTATTCTCAGCCTGAGGTATGTATGTCAGGTGGTTTGGACAAACCAGGCTCTGAAACCTCCAACTGATCTCTACTAAAATATTTTGATCTTTACTAAAATATTTACAACTGATCTTTACTAAAATATTAAACTTTGTCCAGACTGGCTGCTGCAGATACAAAAATGAGATTCATGGGTGTCTAATATTGGGTGACAAGTAACTGATTGGAGGAGTGTGACAGAAACCTGCTTTAATCAGTTTTTCACTCCCAACTCTTCAGCTTCAATAACACAAACCTGGGCACAAGAAAGGGATCTATCTATAACCTGTAAATGTCTTCAAGCTTTGATCGTGGATGAAAAATAGAGTGCAACAGGGGAAGTTTCTCCTGGAAGGGATGCAGTGGCTGGAAGGATGCAGCCACCAGGTTCCAGTTTGCCAAGTTTCTGCTTCAAAATGCAATCTTAGACATAATGCTGGGTGCATCAAATATTACCTGCATTTTCCTGACATTCCTTACAGACAAAAAAAAATTGTGTAAAATCACCCCAGTGAAAATCAAAGCAGGGTTTGTGTCATATTGGCAGCAATGTCACAGGAAGAGAGGGTTGTGCATTTTCAGCTCCATAGACAAAAGCCAGAGGTCTGTCAAATTTTCTAGTTTCAATTTAAGTGTGGGAAGGGAGTTGCAGAAGAGAGCCCAAGTCAGTGAAGGCTGACCTACACACAAAACATGCGTTGGGCAGACTTGCAGTAGTTCGGCACGTGCTCTGGGCTGGCAAGGAGGGACATCATCCTTCTAGCACAGCACCATGCTCCAGCTGCTCCACTGCCATCCACAGGGGCAGTTGCCTCAGGCCCAGTGCTCCCTGTCAGGGGTGGGGATGTGGCTGTGCTCTGGCAGGGGAGTAGCTGCAGACATGGGCTGTGCTTGCGTCATGCATTGCAAGAGTGGTTACCACAAGAGCTGCTGCCTTTTGACCCTCCCAGTGAATCTGTGCTGGCCAGGACTACGTGGCACTAGGCTGGTAGGCAGCCCCTGCAAAATGATCTCTTGTTTGCCTGGGAATGCCATCCCCATTGATCACTTTCCAGCTGGCTTGTATTGATTTAGCTTAATTCAATGCAAGTGTTTTGCATGTAGAAAAGGCTTTGTGAATGTTCCCATGAGGTCTAAATCAGTTCTTCTGTCTCTCTTGCTCTCTAAATCCTATTGTCACTCACGTGTAGCTTTCTTGCACTCAGTACATGCCTATTCCTGGGGGAAGCAATTGCGAGGGGCTTAATTTTAGAGAGGAATGCTCACCCTGCTGTCTGGGAATGAAGCCTGGTGTAGCCAGCTTCAAAGACCAGACAGATTTGTTGCTGAGTTTAAAAGACATCTTTCCATTGACTGGGATTTGCTATTGTATCCCTTTTTGCTCTTATCTTCCCTTTCAGGATATGGGAGGGCTCAGGTGCTTTCCAGACTCTTTCCATCTTTGGACCCTTTCAAATTGCAAAGGTGCTAGCAAATTCTCAGTTCTGCCTCTTGCCCTCTGCAGATTGCTGAGATGACTAAGGATGTGGTGGATTTGATGGAATCTGTGCTTAAAGAATCCATCCTTTGACTCCCTGTTTACACAGAGCCCTGGCACTCAGCACAAACCTAAAAGAAGGCTTATTTTTAATTCTAATGAACTAGCACAGAAGGAGAGAGTTCTTTGCCTTCTTCCTTCACTTCACATAACAATTTTAGTCCTAATGAAGGACTCCACACCAAATATAATAGAAAGAAGAATTATTTTTCCTGTGTGCCTGTTGTTTTTCTAACAAACATATGTGTTGTTTTATTTTTAGATTATAAAATGCAATTATTGTGTTCTCTGAAGTACACAAGTAAAATTAAAAACACATTGAGTCAACTTGCTGCTTATTTTATGTTAATTAAACTATTCAATGGGAAGGATGTTCCTAGTTAGGTTGTTTCAGTGGGATCTGGATTTCATTCTTGGCTCTGCCACAGATTGCCTGTTTGATTCATGGCAAGTCACTTAATCTCCCAGTGCTTCAGTTCTTCATTCCCCAAATGAAGATAATTCCCCTTCATCATCTCTGTTTTGACTATAAATGCTTGAAATGGGGTGTGTTTTGCACAGTATTCAGCATAACATACTCTAATTTATAATCATATATATTGATAATAGGTCATCTGGTCTCCAAGAAGAAATCCCTCTGCAAGTTCTTCCCAATGCATGGATTTGAAAACAACTATACTTTCCACCACACCAAGACAGGCAATGTCAGAGCTCTGTCAGACCATGCTCAAAACTGAGTTTTCATCAGTGTAAATATGCTGATCTCAGGTTTCCAAAGCCTAGGCTTTTTTTCTGGAAGTTAAGAACTCAACTTCAAGAAGAGCTTAGTTCTTTCATTGCATCCTTAGACTTCATCTAAGCTAAGGAGTGTATGAAATCTCATCAGAAGTGTTACTACAGATCAGGTCCAGGCCTGTGGGTTAGGTAACACAGAAACTCTGGCTTGAGCACGCTTGGCCAGTGTTCCTGGGGAAACTCAGTGTCGTGTGAATGGCTGAAGGACTTGCTTCACTCTGATGCTTTCTCACATCTCCACCTGTCAAATAATCAGTCTCAGAATAGCTTACACTGGGAGGATCTACTCCTGGGCTTCCCCAGGATCTACTTCTGACTAGCCAGGTAAGTGTTTAGGAGCAGTGATGATTTTCTGTCACAACATGGTGTATACTCATTTGTGCTGACCATCTTCCCACTACACCTGCACTCATCTGCTTTCCTGTTTATTCATCACTTGTCTTTTGCCTGGATGTTTGCATTCTGGTTTTGTACAATGCCTAGTGCATTGAAGACCTCAGCCCTAAGCTGGCAGTACTGAAGCATCAGTTACCAGAGGAGCTGCCCTCTGTTTTCAGTCAGTGCTGGCTTTAGTTGAATCATTTTCTGAAGCTGATTGAGTCCATTGAACCCTAGATCTAAGCCCTTATTTCTCCAAATCTGGGAACTTGGGCTATATTTGCAGTAAAGAGGGTGAGCGGGAGCTAATGCCTGATGGGATTATGCTTTTCTTTTATCACCTGACAGCACTCTGACAGACTGCATTTCACTGTCATCTGCAGTCACTACAAACCTCCAGAAAAGGCAATGGTATCTGTGGAGCTTCCTCCCTTCTTGCTGACTGTGTCTCCCTGAGCAGTGTAAAGGGTCAGCCCTATGATCTTTTCACCTGCAAAAAGTCCCAGTGCTGGCACACTTCTACAGATTAAAACTCCTTTCTTCACTTGACATATATTGTACCATCCTTTGCAAATGTGAAGCACAACTAATATGAGGTTCACAACGTGAGCTCAGAGTGCTTTGACTGCCTGGCCAGCTGGGCTTAAACTGCTATCTCACAGAAAAAGAGGAGTTTCAGCCCTGCACTACTGCCAGAACACATGCTGGGTTTTGGCCTCACACCCCAAATGGATTTCCACTAAATGACACACTTCCCATAGCCAACCTGGCAAGCAAAGCTCCTGTCCCAAGCATGACCCAAAGGGCCATGTATCCATTCTCTGCTGGCTCTTGTGGTCGTGTTCACAGAGAGGAACTGGTGACGAATAGCAGTAGCACTAATCATTCTTAATGTCATCTGAAGTTACTATAAACCCCATTCCTTACAAAAATTTCTTGCACGGTTTAAATCTGCCCTCCTTATTGCTGTATATATTTGCCCAACTGCATTTTAAGCTGCATGATGCAACTCACCATGCTCATGAACAACACAGACCTCTCTTGCTGGCCATTGCTTGGGAGAAAAGTTCTGGCCACCAGCTGACACTCCCAGGACAGACCAAAGTAATGAGCCTGAAATAGAGGTCACTGAGGTTCAGAGCTGGTTCAGTTTGCACCTGGGTATTTAATTCTTCATGTCACTGGTTCCCATCAGTAAGCTGCAAGCAAAGGAGAGTGGTAGGAACCAAGGATTAGGGTGTCCATGGGCATCTGCCTCCTGCAACACTCACATTGAATTAAAGCACATAGCCTCTGCTTCATTCCATTTAGGCAGCTCCCTAACAATTCACACCTATTCCATACAGCCATTTCTGTCTTCCTACCGATTTACTGAAAAATTCCTGCTCACTCTTTCCGTAAACTCAGCATCCTGTCCTCTGTTGAAGTTACAAGCCAGATGTTAGCTTAGCCAGTGATTAATACTTTGAAAAGGTCAGCTTTGAATTTCACTGCCAAGTTCGCCCACCTCTCTGGGCAACTCCTTGTACATCTTCTTTTCCCTTCATAACATATTTGCAGTTGAAAAATATTAAAATTGATATACTGCTTTATATCTTGAAAGCACGTTAAAAATAATCTTGGGTGTTGGGAAATGTTTTAAGGCTGTGCTTGGAGAAGAAGGACCTGTTTAATCCCTTTCTCACATGGATTGCTTGAAGCTCTGAAAACCTGATCTCTGGCTCTGTATGCAGTACTGTGTACCACCTAATCACCTCTCAACCAGCCCAGTGGATCTAAAGATGTGAATTCAATATAATTAATGTCATCTTTTGGTGGCGACACAGAAGGTTTACACCAAATTTTACAAATGAAGTGTCCTTATTCTCCCTCCCAAGCCAATCTTTGTAAGCTTGGACAAGTAGTCTCACCATGTTAAACATTAACACTGTCTTTGTCACATACTGCTCAGCTTAGCTTGTCCCAGTTCTATCTGAGCTTCTATGTGTGCAGCATCACCAAAGAAGCTCTGCTCTTCATCAACAAATGCAGAGTAACACTTTTGATAGGAAATATTTTAGAGAATTTGGTCTTCGATCCTCTCACATGGAGAAGTACAGTTAGGAGCAGGCAGATTTTGCCTGAGAGTGTTTTGTTTTCTTGTTTCTTTTGAAGTAAAAGAGGAAATGTGGGAACCATTTCTTAATTGCCCATGCTCCAGAGTGACAGAAGAAACCCAGAAACAGATAAAGACCCACAGCTGGAACATATTGTGGTACAAGGAAGCAATTAGCTTATGGCATAAAAGAATGAAATCACATATAGAAGTAATTTGTCTCCTGGCATTACTTGGCAACCTGGAAACTGTGGGGCAAATGAGGTCCATGGTCCCAGGCAAGTGCGGGTGTGGCATGGAGACACGCCACCCTAGAAGGAAGAGTTCCAGCCTGTCCTTAACGACCTCATCTGAGACCTCACAGATGTGTGGGAAGAGATGAGAGAAAGAGGAAGGGGTCAGTGGCTTCCCCCTCTCTCTGAGCTTTCCCAGCACTGCTCCAAATTCCTGAAAAAGCTTGCTTCTCCCTGCTGTGGGGACACTTTGAGGCAGCTTTGGTCCATGTTCCCCTGGGACCTTGCATCATAAGCTGGGTGAATGGCCACAGCCTCTCAGCTCTCCCTCTACTCTCAGTCAGCCTCAGCTTTGAGCATGAAAGGCCATCTTCATATGGATTGCTTAAAAGTTACATCATTGAGCAATAAAACAGTGAAAATACCTCAGGGTAGGAGAGGAATTTGAGATAAACATTCTTTACCAGATATTGCAAAAGAAAGCATGGCCTCATCAAAATGAATGAGCTGACTCCCATTGCCCTCGGTGTGGCCAGGGCTCCAAGCCTTACGTGTGCGATGCCGTGCTGCCACAGTGATGAGCTCAGGACAGCATTAGCTGCATGAAGTCAGACAGCTGGATTGATGGATGTAATCAAATTTCCTGCCCTGGTTACAGTTTTACCATCCAAAGCCTCAGTATAATCAGTGGTTGTACTCACAGTGGGATTTATTTCAGGAGGGATCCCATTTACCACTCCCAGTTTCAGAGAGCTGGTTAATCCTTCTGTGGGGCAGGGTTCGCATATCATGCCTCATAAACTCCCTGTGTGAGGGTTTAGGAAGAAAGGACAGGATTTGTCATTAGCGCCCTGTGAGTGTGTCTTCACAGCAGGCACAGAGATACCCAACCGGATGGCTTCCCTCCATTAACTTCTCACAGGAGTAGACCAAGGTCCAAAAATACACAGCAGCAGCCAGATCCATGTAGGCAACCCCATGCTCCCTCCTCAGAAAGGTCTGGGAATGGAAACACCCAAACTGTCCCTGCATAGGCCATCTACATGTGGCTTTTTTTGCCACATTCATCCAGCCTGACATTTTCCAGCTCCAAACTGGTGGGCCTGCATCATGATGTGCTTCATGAGCCTATCAGCCCATAGAATCTACACACAGTGTCCCACTGAGGTTATGGAAAAATTTGCTCTGTACAAAGAATCACAGCAGCATTTGTGCTTTTGGGAACCCTTTCCACCAAGGACTATCATTATCTCTGTGCGGTACAGGATCAGTTTAAAATAATTTCACTTAGAGCACTCCATGGAAATCCCCTGCCAGTCACTCTCCTTACGTGCTTTTTGTCCTGAGAATCAACAGGCCTCAAAGGGCAGTCTCAGAAGAGGCCACATCTGTACAGAGTTTGCTTTCATCCCCACAAGGGTTCCCAAACAATGCCAGTGCCAGCCGGAGGTTTGCTGAATGGTATGAGAACCGAAGGCTTTCTTTGCCTTCTGTTCATCCATTTAAACCTCGTGAGTCAAAATTAAGAGGACAGGAGTGGGAGCTTTAGGAGGCTGTGGTTTCTCACAAATGCCTAAAGCTAAGCACTAATGAGAAAGTTAAAAAAAAAAAAAAAAAAAAAAAGTCTGCAACCCATCACCAAAGCAATGCCACAATTAGAGACAAACCCAATGTGCGCTGCTTTACATTTATGATGCAGACAAACTAATTTAACTAATTAGTGCTGTCTACAAAGTGCATATGAAATAGCACTCTGTCCTCAAGGCCCAGTATCAGAGATTCTTGCTACTGAAGTCCAAAAGTGCACAGACACATAGCATGGACACCTGCTACTCTCTGAGGATGGAATTAGCCAAGCCACTGCATGGGAAGTTTTGAATATTTTCTTTGTTGTCCCACCCACAACTTATGGATGAAAACCAATCAGTTGAGAAGTCTGCAAGGATACAAAACTCTCTTTGCATACAAAACTCTCTTTGATTTCACAATTTAAAAACAAAACCAAGAAAAAAAATGAAAGGTCCATTTGTCTTCTCTCATTTAAACCTAATTTTTTGCACATTAATTTTACTTTACAGCCTTTATGTAATCCTAAACAGTTAAGGTATGATTTGTCTTCTTTGAGAAAGCAAACTATTTTCTTTGTCTGAGCAAAGACTTGTTGTTTAAAAGGTACTCCTGCTCCTCTGAAATTTGATCTGTGTATTTTGATAGCAACAGTTTGTGCAGCACAGAAACTCTGCAGAGAAGTTCAGCTGCTGCATTACTGAGGTGCTGGCACTACCTCCATGAGAATGAAAGCCATGACCTCAGTAGAAGACTTCAGCAACTAGTTTTGAAAAATAATTTAATGGCACAGAGTTTGATGGGAAGAAAAGAGGTAGAATTGTATTAAAGAAACAAGTTTTTAAAGAAACCCATCTTTCCGGACTAGTTTCAGACTTTGACTGTGCCTGGTTCTACCTCCAACCAGAGTGCCTGGCATGAGCTCCTCTGCTGAACCCAATGCCCTTCTTTTGGGCACATCCCTAGTTACCTCCATGTGGGTTTCTGCTCGCATTCCAAAATCCTACCTGGATCCCGCAATAGCCTCAGTACTGTGCCTGGGAAAAAAACAAATGTCTTCCTGTACTGGGCGTGGACCAACTCGCTCACATTTGTCTCATTTATCCCTGAGAAGTGGAGATATTGCCTCAGAGATGAAATCAGCTTAGGTCTCCACCTCTTTTTCCAGTAAAGGGTGAACCCTTTCTCTCTAGACAAACAGAAGGAGTGGGCTTACAGAGACCACAGCATCCTTTGCCACTCCAGGCTTGCCCAAGGTAAAGAAGAGGGTCTATGTGTTACTCCAAAAGGAATTTCTCTGCTTCCTGCTTCTCACCATTCCTGGCTGTTGCAGCCTGTGGTACATCAATGTGTGCTCAGCAGGGGAAAAATGCTGCTGGCGAAGGTGGTGGTTGCGAGATGAAAAAGGCTGATCCACACAGTGGTTTCTTCTGTCTTCATCTGAATGCTTTCACTTCAGGAGCCCCTTCCTTGTTACAGCTGGGAAAGATGTAAACAGAAGCCAGTCCCAGCTGAAAATAACTCTGCCTGCGTCCTGTGTGGAGCCTGCTTGATCTCCCTTCTGCTTTTTGCTGCTAATGTCAAACTAGGTTGTCTCTCAGCACCAGAGTTCACAGACATTTAGGAGCACAGGTCACCCACAGTTTCTTCCATTTCATTGGGAGCTCTAGTGGCTTCATCAAACAGGTGGAGTGGGATTGTATCTTTTCTCATGGAATGAGACACAAGAGGGAGACAAATACCCAAGTGGTGCCAGTGTGGACCCATGCCCTTGAAGCCTAGATAGGAAAGTGTATTTCTCAGCTCTTGAGAGGTTTCAAGGTTTTGAATATCTCCAAAATCCTCAAGAATGAAACATGGAGAAAATAAATGCATATCAGAAAAACATCCCTTTTGCAGTTTGAAAGCATTCCATGTCCCATTTGGACTGGGGATGGGGCGAAGAAGTTAATTAGTGCTTATTCACTGAATCATTGAAACATGATATTTCCACCTTTCAAAATATAAAATTTGCCCCCTGGGACCTCATTCTCTTTCCCAAGCAATTGCTGAATTTGGAGAGATTGTGAAACACAGCCCTTCCTACAGTTTTTGGCTCCTACAGAAAACATGTAATTTGAAAGTTCCCAAGAAATCTCAAAAGACACAGAGCTAATTCAAACATGGGGTACAATGGCTGCCTTTCATGTCCTCAATGTCTTCAACATGAGCCAAAAATTAGTCTGGATAAACACAGAAGATTTTTATCTGGAGAAAGAAGCTTGAAACTGCGAAGCACAAGAATGAGGATGTAGGAAGAACAGAGTTCATATCTGGCCCCCACCTGCTCTAGTTGCCTAAAAAAGACACCACAACAAATTCAGGGTTAAGAAGAGCTGTTGCCAGTGTTTTAACTCCACGTGCAGCCCAAGGAGGAGGTAAATCCACAGAACAGGGTTTACTCCCCGCATTTATGTCCCAGAGCACAGAAAGTAGAGGATGTGTATTTCACTCCAGTCCACATTAGCAAAGTATTTGAATTCCTGCATGAGCCTAAGGGCTCAAAAAAGCTGAAAATATGATCTAGCTGTAAAACAGAACAAACTGAGCCCATAGCTCAAACATTTCTTGTGTGAGGCAATACATAATTTTCCAGGTTAATGGGCAAAAGGGAAAAGAAAATGGCAAAAGAAATGTGGTGTTAACATCTGTGGCTGTAAGCCAAAAAAGGACCCACTGTGAATTCAGCCTGAAAAAAGTAGTCAGTGGAAACTGACTACTATGGGAATGGTATGACATCTGGCTGCATGAGATAGACCATTTGTGTGTACAACCAAAATGAAACACTAATGTGGGAGCAAACAAATATAATACATAATGCAAGATAAGAACTACTCTTCTGCTCAACCCAGTGAGGCAGACAGAGGCTATATTAGCAGTAGCAAAACATACAGTGCCAGGCTCATACTCCAGCAGCTCTGTCATGGCCCAACCACAGCTGTGCTATCAAGCTCTTCTAGCCTCCAGTGTTCTGTGGGCACGTCTGCAGACTTATGGTGGTTCATGTTGTGCTTGGGAATTGCTTGGAAGAAGCTTATTCATCTTGAGACAGGATATGCCAGAGACTGGTCTAACAATTTAAGAGTATAGGCAAATCAGGGCCAGTGTCCTTACTATGTCATTGCTCTATTTACCTGTATAGATGTGGCATGAGATGCCAGCTGCAGGGTGATACTTCCCGTAATCCTCATTCTTCTTTATATCCAAAATCCCTCCTGAGGCATTAATAAAGAGTAGTAACTGTGCTTTTAAAAAAGTATAAAAAAGGATCTTTCAAAGAAGTTTGACTGTGCCTGGTCCTCTGTGCTGCTATTTCTATACCATTCAGTGCTGAAGAATGGCAAGAAGGAAGGAGGTGGTGATCCATTGCCTAAGAGCTTTCAGGAGCCCAGAGAGTATTTCAAATATTCCAGTATGCCATTGCCTGTACCAGGCAGCACCCACGGCTCATTGCTCATGCCAGCATCTGACATGGCATTGCCAGCCAAGTCTGCATGCGGTCATTGGCATTTACAAGGCCATGAGGCTTACAAGAAAACTTTGGAGCCATTTCTGTGGCAGGGAGATATTTCTCAATGAAGGTACTAATAAGCCCAGGACCTGCTTCTCATTTTACACTGACATAACTGCACCACTCTCAGATGTGCTACGGAAGGTTGTGAAATCACAGCTAAGCCCTTGGAGTCAAGTGGGGGCCTCCCAGCTTTGCAGTTGGGGCACACAGCTTCCCTGTGTAAAAGTCAGGGTAAGAACCATATGCACTTTGTCCTTTGGTGACAGAAAGCTACCTGCAGCAGACTGTGTGGTGAGATTAGAGACCAGCAGTAACTGGGGCATGATTGGCTTCAGTGAGACCTGTTGCAAAAGGTTATTTTCCTCTGAGAAGTTTAGGAAAGTTTGTTCTCTCCAAAGAAACCCCAAGCTGCCCATTTGGAAATCAGTGAGAATACACTGCCAAACCTACCAAGTGAAGAGAGGTTTGTTGGCCAGTGTCTTGTGAACCTCAGGGATTCTTAGAGGAGTGATGGCTTTGAAGACTCCAGCACAAATTCATAAAGCATTTGGTTTCCCATCTGTCTCCTTCTTATATATTTTACCATGACTTAAATGCTACAGTTAACAACTGTATTCACCATCTCTTCCTTTGCAATGTGTTTACATGTGGGATGGAATTTTGTAATTAGAGAAAAATACAGCAAAAGGCACACAATTCAGGTCAAGGGGAAAAGGAAACTCAAGAGTTTCTTCTTCTCTTTCACTGCATCTCACAAAAAAAATGTGGACAGTTTCTCAACATAAGGAGTTGGGAGAATGTATTCACTCTCCTAGCAAAAAAGGAAAGATAAGAAGCTTCCTTAAAGGCACCACTGCAAAATTGCCAAGTGAACATCATGCATTAAGGAATTATAGAAATTTTCTATGTAATCATAAAACCTTTAAAAAACTGCTTGTGATTTGATATGTGGTAATGGGGATTTATCAACCAGGACTGCTAGATATGTGTGTGAATACAAGCACACACATAGTGCGTTTTGAGTTTTTTTGCTGAGCATCTGTTTATCTGGATATGTTAATATAATTCTCACACTTGAAGCTCCAAAGAAATGAGAATAATATCAAATGCTCACACTCCTATTCTCCACTAGGGGAACCCATATATGTCCTGTCTCAAATAAAGAAGTTACATAACATTAGAGGTGGAATCAATGACAAAATGTTCCGGTTTGTGCTTACCCCCTTTTTATTCACTTCCATGACCCATTCTAACCACAGCAAGTGTTGGGAGCCCTGAAACATTGGTTTGTGGTTTGTTTACTCGAGGATGTGGGGATTAAGTCATGCTGCTGTTGGGGTTTCTTTTTCTTTTTTTTTCTCTTTTGTTGTACTTTTTTAAAGCAATGGGAGAATCAAAGGATATTTTTTACCACCTTGCTGCCATCTCATCCATCAGCTGCCTCACTGCTTCAGATCCCACCTGTATATAATGCTGTCCTGATCCAGCTGTCATTGAGCTCCTCCTGTCACAAGTATCTCACTGCTCTTCACATCATACCCCCTTATCTCCTCCTTCCTTCTGAGACCTTTGCAGATACCTACTCCTCCGCAGGATTTACTTCAACTATCTTTAAAGCTTGAGGCCCTCTTTCCCCAGATAATGATTTTTTTCTTCATTGTGCTCTAATTACAATGCAGTAATCAACACACAGGTGTGTGTCTTACAGGAAACCATATCACATGCAGCCCTGATCTTGCCATCCACTGCTGATCTTCAGCTCCAGTTTTTAGTAAGATAGTTCCATAAACACAATGACATCATGTCATGACATCATTATTTTCCTGTAGGTTTGAATCAGCTTGCTTGCTTTTACAGGAAATTATATGTTCACAGCTCCTTCAACTTAATTGACACCAGGGAAGTGCCACACATGTTACTTCCAAAATTTAGGTCTAATGTGCGTGAGCAACATTCCCATCATCCATTAGGTACCCACCCAAAACAGACCTTGTCATCATACAAGTGAAAGCAGCTAAGTAAACATAAAAATCAGGTTTAGAGTATAAAAGGGAAATTCAGAATATTACTTCTGGGGGAAGGGTAAAGGCAAAATTACAATACATTATGCTATGGGGCCTTCTGGCCTGGTTGAAAACACTAGATGCTATGGTAATACAATACCAATGCCAAGAGAACAAAGTCTTAATGACTCCATCTCCCATCACCCCAAATCCCTCCTAATGTGGGGGAGTTTTCCTCCATGATGTCATTGCAGCCTGTACTATTCATTTTAAGCATTGATTGGAAGGGTTTTGAAGAAGAAAGATTAGTACTAGAAACTGAAAGTTCATTGTATAAAATGAGCTAGATAAGGTGAGCTAATGCACAAAACTATACATTACAGAAGGAAATTAAAAAAAAAACTACTTTGTTCATGGACTACAGGACACTACAAAAAAATCACAAACTTAAAATCAGCATCTCTCTTGAGGGTCTCACAGGTTTCATAGAATCATCAAATGTTAAGGGGTTGGAAGGGACCTTAAAGATCATCCATCATCTCAGTCATCCCTGCTGCCATGTGCAGGGACATCTCCCACTAGACCAAGTTGTTCAAGGCTTTGTCCAACCTGGCTTTGAACACTGCCTGTCGAACATTCCTTCCTTCAGATCAGTTTAGATCCAACTCTGCTCTACTGCTCCACCAGTAAAGAATAGAGAAAATATTCATAAATTTACAAGAAGTACTGAACCCCTCACTGAAACCCTGGAAAGGAGGGGCAGAAGGTAAAGGGGAAAGTGTCACAGTCGACAGCCACGCTGTTTTCAAATAAAGGCTAATGTGTGCATACCAGGACTCATTTTACACACCACTGCCAAAACTGATAAACTGCAAAGTTGTCTTTGCAGTGACCCTACACACTGAGCAGAGCAGACCCCTGAAAATCAGGGGCTGAAATGGTACACTTTGGGCCATCAGTGTTTTAAGCTGGAAAAAACTTCCATGACTTTCTCTTCATTCCTACCAAAGACACGGATGAGTTGCTAGTTCAGGATTCAAATTGCTGTTTGACTCTTAACAGGCCTCTGAGTACAACAAGCTCTAGACATTTATGTAATCCTTGGCACCTCAAGGCTTTGTCACAACCTCTGGGAATACATTTGTAAGATTTTACTTCAAAGGGTTGAATTATGCATATGAACTAACACTCTGCATATTATCACTGAGCTAGCTGCAGCACTACAGTCCCATCCCAAAACCTGCCAACTTCATCTATAACAATCCTGTCAACAGTTCATGCACATTTTAAAATTATCAAAGCGCTTTTCACTATTTTTCCAAGAAAAGAAGAGCCTTGCGGCACATAGAAAGACACAGATATATGTCTTTGCATTATTTCAGTAAAAACATGCTTTTCTTATTAAAATGTGATGCTATTCTGTGATGATAATAATTTTTTTTCCTGGGAAATGCATGACTCAGAATGTAAATACTCATCCCAGGGGTCTGCCCTTGTGGTGGCTTTGGCCACCCGCAGAACTTCTCACTGTGTTTGAATTACATCAGAGTTGTGTGTATAATAGTTTCTCCCTTCTTTTGGCTTCCCTATCCATCTGGGTGCTTGCCAAGTATGCTGGCTGGCCACCTTATTAGCAACAAAAATGGTACTTGAGTCCCAGCAAGACTCTGGTGGAAGCTGGAGGTCTCCTTGTTGACTGCAGTGGCATTCAACCACTTCCACCACTTCAGCAAGGGCTTTCCAGCAGGTTGTTGTGGACTCTGGTTGCTTTAGTCCTGCAGACTGTGGAGAGCTTTTGATTACACTTAACTTAGCACAGGCTAAGGGCACTCCACTGTCACTAGATAAGCTCATTATATAATGCAGCTCTGTGCATATGCCGTGCTCTCTTGTTGGTTCCCCCATAAGACAGGTACATGTACATGGAAATCTGATGGGTTTTCAGTGGCAGAGGCAGATTCCTGGCTAACCATGCACCAGCATTTCTCTGGAGCCACAGCTTTCCCAGCGAGGCCACCACATGTTCACAGTCTGGAACTGTCTCACCTCAAGCCCCAAGTGCTATGCCTAGGCCAAGCCATATGTGACCCTAACGTGCTGGTCACCCCTACGTGGGATGAGATCAAGCCTTAGTAAGAAAGCTGAGCTCATGTTTCCAAGAAGCAAAGAGAAAGAGAGACGTTTGCGCAGCAAGTTGTCATTGCTGGTGGTATTTTCCAGATTAACAGTAAACTTGGGTTGTTTACTGGATCCCAAACTTTCTTTGCATGTATACAGGAAAACAGATGCTTCCCATTCCCGGGCCCCATGCCCGAGCAGGCTCCCTCAGCAACATCACAGGCAGGGGACAAAAAGCAGGGCAGCAGAGACATTGCTTCCTGCCTCTGTCTGCTTTGAGCTGGCGATAGAGCATTATCTATCCTGCACACTTCTCTGGCCTCCTTGCCAGGCTATCAGGCGGGCTCACAGCGTGCAGTTTGCTTTTCCTGCTCCGTAGGAACAGCTGCTGCCTCCGCTACCAAACAGGGAACAGAGGCCAGGGCTTGCAAGCACTTTGCCTCAAACAGGACACATGGGGCAGGGATGAGAGAGCTGGGAAGCAAGCCACATCTCCCAGAGCCTGAGCAGGTGGGTGCCCCAGCTCCTAGGTTACCTTTCATCTTCCAGCATTAAAGGCCTGGCATGGTCCATCCAGAGCCCTATCTTCAGTAAGCCTCAGGTGCAGTCCTCCAATTGATTCATTTATGCCAGCGTGAATTAAATTTCAGGCTCTTACAATGAATTAGAAAGGCAAAGGTGAAATAGAGGACAAAAGCATGTGCCTGGACATATACTTAACCATTTGACTTCAGGATGGACACCTATCAGTCTCTTGCCTCTTCTTCTGAACAGTGGTGCTGGTCCCTGCCTGTGCCGGTGCTGTGATTTATTGTGCCTTTCTGTGATCCAAAGAAGATATTTCTTCAGCTTTCTGCCTGAAGAAAGTGACAGAGGCTGCTTGAGGACGTGATGCACTCACTGTTCCCCTCTCCTGTGACATTTCTTTATATAAGCAGCTGAATAGCAAAACATATCAGTGTTCATTACTAATTTTGTTATTTATAGTGAGCTGCCACAGATGGAGACTGCAGCACCATTCTATCTTTAGGGCGTAGTGCCTGCCTGTCCGTACAGACAATTGGTAATTAGCATAAGAACAAATTGTTTATCTATTCTCAAACATAAATAAATAGGGGACCCATTTATCCATCAAAATTCAACTGCCTCCCTTTGCCAGCTCTCCAGGTTAACTGCTTAATGAATAGAGCTCATTGCTTCGGGCACTTCAGCAAAGATAAAAGTGTCTTTAAAGGAAATTAAATATGCAATAAAAAATAACCAGCTATACACTAAACAAATAGCATTTAGATCACAAGAATCACGAGCATAAGACAAGATGAAGGTCACAGGGATGCCAAGCAGAGGTGTGGAATTGGACCAACCAGTACACAGGGGAAATGTGGTGCATATATCCTACTTACTCCTGACATGTGTACTTCTTACCAGTACAGCCACCCAGCTCTGAGCCGACCACTCCAAGTGAATCCTTGCAAGAGCATAAAACTGGAGAAGAAGAGGCAGAGAGGGGCTTGCAGTTCTTCAAGTAAATCAATACCACATGTGCTCTAAGATGACCTTGTATGCCTTGGGTGGCAGGACCCTTCCCAATGGAAACACCACACAAGCCAGGGAGAACATATAACTTTTTTTTTCTATTTTTATTGCTGATTCCAATCCTTCTTTTATTCACTATACCAACCCCTGAAGGTGGAGAAGAACAAGCTTTATGAATAGATGGGCTCTGTGAGCCCACTCGCTATTAAGGCCAAAGCAGTCCATGTGGAGAAGAGCAAATAACTCTTGTCTTTCTCACCATTCAGGTATTTTCAGGATCTGAAAGTGTTCACTTACTCAAGCTTGCAAGTGCAACAGTGTTTTACTTGCATATGGGTGTACACAAATCCTTATGTACAGAGTGGGAAAACTGCTATCGCAAAGCAGAAGTGGGTCAGAACTGAGGAATTCTGCCAGGCCTCCATTTTCAATCATATGGGATCCAGTAAAGCACTATTTGCTCACTGCCCTACCATCCAAGAAGATTTTATTTGGACTTCTTATTATCCAGTTTGCAGCATCCAGGAAGGGGATAAAAGCTACTAAATAAAAGAAAATCATTCCAAATACAGTGGCTGGGAAAAAAAAAAAAAAAAAAACACAAACTAATAAAAGGGTCCTTTTGTCTTTCAGCTCACAACTCCAAATTTTCCTGTAGTGGTCAAGCTGGGACATGCTCATGCTGGAATGGGGAAGGTAAGTAAAAGGGAAAAAAAATATATATATATCTGGAAACAGATATATATGTGGTCCAGCATTCCTGTGATTACAGATGGCATGTGACCAGCCAGCCAAGGGGTTAAACCTCCCCACAACCTATCTGGGTCGCACTGGCTGTTCCTGTGGGAGAAAAGGCCTTTTTCCGCTGTCACGCACTTGGAGACAGGCAGCGGGATTGAGTTGGAGGCTGTCTGGGATGCGGGAAGGGGGGTTGGTGAAGCCTGGGGGAAAAGCTGGCTGGGCTGAAGTCATTAAGCTTGTCTTTTATACATTTTCTCTTCTCCTGCAAGTGGTAGTGTTGTTTATTCAAGCACCTGTAGAGTGCAGCTACACCCCATAGCACTCACAATGAGGAGCTGTGGCACTGGGCTTCTTGAGTGCATTATGATGACCTTATTCAAAAAATGGGAGCCCTTCAGTTATTTTTTTTTTCCTCCTTGCAAGGAAGAACAAGACCTTACAAAGCAGAGTGGCTGGTTGCCTGCCAAGGAATCCTGAAAAACAGTTCACTACCCAGAAGGACCTGTTTGTTTTTCCCAGGCTCCCTGGGATCTTTATTCCCCCAGTGAATTAGCAGTCTCTGTTTCTTGGGGTGACTGGGCTCCCCTTTCAGTGAGGCATCACCAGCACATTCCTGCTGCACTTGTGTCTCCTCTTTCTTGCATTTATCTTTTCAAAAGGCATCCCCTATCTGTCTAAAACTTGGTTTGTTCAGAAGTACAAAATTGAGGTATCATCTCTGAATCCAAATGACTGGTACGTGAACTTCGTAACTAATACGCCTGTCGTAGTGCCTCCCTAGACCTTCTCCTGGCCTCACTCTTTGCCTGAAAAATATATATAGTTACACCAAATTTAAACTTGGTAGAGTTTGTTTGCTTGTGCTCTGGAAACAGAAGCCCTTTCTGGCTTGCTGGATTGCACATGGAGGATCTAATAATCTTTCTTGCTTTGGTTGCAGTGTTCCCCTGTCTGGATGGTAGCTGCTGGGGAGGAAGTGGGCATAGATCCCTTTGCCACTGGTGGAGTTGGCTTTCGGTATCAAGGAACAAAGATGTAAATAAGCAGGAAATGTTGGTTTATATATTGGTGCTGCCTATGTTGAGCAGGCAGAGGTGTCATTGAATTAGTGTGTGCAGACAGCCTAGAGGTGCTTGTAGGGAGCCACTAACTTGTTCCTAGGAAGGGTTTCATTAGCAAAAACCAACCAGGACAGAGCAGGAGGAAAAGCTATCCCTTGGGACCCTGCAAGCCTGCATGTCTCTGACTGCTCTGCCATTTCACCCGTAATGCAGGGCTTCATGTGTCTCATGCACCAAGGATTCTTAGTGGCTACAGAAATGAGGGCAGAATCAGAGAAAAGTACTCCAATTCTAACAGCATTTCCAGACAAAACTCTCAGCAGAACATTTAGCTATTGTTTTCTGCACCACACTCCAAATCTTCTTCCACCTCATACTTTCCCTCCCTTTTTATCCTTTAATTATGTTGATTTTTGCTGTCACAAGTTAAGGAGGAAGAGAGTTTCTATTCAGACTCCTGGCACAATTGTACTCAGAGGTACAAGGAGGGTATGTAGGAAGTCGTTCCAGATAAAGATAGGCTAACAGCCAGCATCTTAGAAGAAAGAATTGGTCTGAAGCCAAGTTTACTTTAGTCCATTATTAAATTAGTGACTACTAGCAAGGTCTGGATGTGCATTTGGGCACAAAGTTTCGACACTGCTCTGTTCAGTGGATGGGGAAGGTACAGGAAGCAAGGGTTGTTGACCTTACGGTTTTAGTTTGGGCCCTTCTCCAGCCACAAGCAGCCTGAAGGAAAGTTGAGACAGATTAAATTTTCTCTCTTCAGTCTCACTGCATTTCATTGCACAGAGCAAAAAGAGAAGAAAGAAAAATAAAATAAAATAAAGAATAAATCAGTTGGTTTAAAACACAAGTAACAAGAATTTGTTTCATGCTTTTTTGAAATAGTAGGGTCAAAGCCCAAGTGGGACTGACAAAAGAAACCACAGAAAATATCAGGAGAAATACAGAGAAGTGAAATTATCGATATACTAGAAAAGTAACACCTACTGATTAAAAAAAATCAAACCTACAATAAAGTAATGCAGAAGAGGGAAGTTCCCAGGAGACATTATGGTGTTTTTAACCATCATAATGCAAAAGCAATAACCAGTGAGATTAGAAAGAGCTAAATTATTTCCTTGCACTGGTTTTCAGAAGTAGAGATGATAGCAGGAAATAGCAGGTCTTTAGCTATAAAATATACATAATATGAAAAGAGATAGGTTTGCTTTTGGTTTGATGTGTGCAACAAAGTAAATATTAATAAAGCACCTGCATCAGGTCATATTTTGTATTAAACCAGTGATTGCAGAAACAAAGGATAGAATAACTGATGTATTAGCCAAAGCACACATGTGAGTATTAAAATAGTACTTACTGCAACAAATGATGCCAAGACAGCGAGCCTTGTATTTGTACCAGTAATTGGTGCTTCAAAGGACGTGAGCATTCAGGTTACAGTGTTACTACAACAGAAATTGTCAAGGAAGTACTTACTTTTTCTTTTTGTTATTAATGATAAAATCACGTGTAATGGGAGGCACCAACACATAGAAGAATGAGCAAAGATGGGAAGTCCAGGCACTGTTATTCTTTATTTGTCTGAGGCAGTGGCCAGGAGCCAGAAGAATTCTGGATGCAGAAAATGCCTCTTCCCCAAAGAGTTCCACCATCTGCTTTCAGGGAGATTTGTGTCATTTCACAGTTTTCTTCAGTTTCTCTGTGTTACAGACCAGAGGAATTATAATGATTACCTGATACTTATTGCTAATTCATAATGTTCTTGTCAGTGTAAGTGCTGAAGGCTTATTATTTTGCAATAATTGCTAGAAGGAGCATAATTATAATAGATTTTCATTTTCACATATTGTTTGTTTTGACATAATTTTCACAAAATTCACTCACCACATTTTTAATCAGAGGGCTGAACAAAGAATCCTCAAAGCTAAAATGAAAAATAACAACAGGACTTGTACAAAATAGGCTCTATTGACTGCCTTCCCCTTAAGGGTGGGTCACCACAACTGTCTTTAGCTTGGGAGAGGAGCAGCTATTATTCAGGATCAGAGCCAAAAGGGGTGGCAGTATACCATTCATGAAAGAAATGCTCTTGCCAAGTGATGTGTGCATGTGAGGTGCACATGGAGATGGAGAAAACAAATTTGCAGTAACAGGCATCTTTTGAAATCTCCATTGAGAAATGCAGAAACAATAGCTTCTCTATTGACTTGAACAGAAACACCAGTAATAGCCTTCACCCAAGAACAGACAATCTTCTAATCTAAAAACAGAACACATGCCCCATAGCCCCTCCCATGATAATCATTATCCTCCTTCCATAATTTGGAGTCACTTCATATTTCTGTGGCACTGGAAGATCATAACAAGTGCTCTCTGTGCTGCTGGCCCTGTGCAGTATCGATACAAATAAAATATTTGTAGAAATACTGCTTAGACAACTGTTTACAGTGGAGTCAGCAGAGAAGGGCCTTTCTCATGTTGTACTTAAGTTGCCTAGACTCACAGGATCAACAGTACTCAAGGAATCTTCCAGGAAAACCATGGATGGACACTGAGAGGAGATGTCTTTCCATGTGCAGGACAGAACTGCTGTTTACCCAGCAGCTCCTTAGAGGTGAAGGCATTTTTAAGCATTGTGCAGTTTGAGCCTACCTACCCAAGAAGTAATGGGGGGGTCTCTGTTGAATAGGGACAGCACTGCAGTGAGAAAGGAATAACACTTCTTCCTGACTCCGGATCTCATAATGCCAGAGTCCATGGAAGAGAATAAAGCTCTGAGTGTGTTAGTATTTGCCATTTGTGTGTTAACATGACCCTAAAGTGCCCTAGGAACAGAGCCCAGTATTGCAAATTCACTCAAAGAGCCTCTTCACCTCTTCCTGGTCAGATCATGAAAAGAAAACAACTGCCAGATCTACAAAGAGAAGAAAACCAGTATCTGTTCATGTGACTTTACATATATTTATATCAATTTTATATATATGTATATTTTGCTACTCCTACTTTATTTTTAGACCTCTCTAATTAGGTCAGTTTAAGAGTCACTCCTGTCCCCTCCTGCCCCATAATTATGAAAACACCTTCCCAGTACAAATCCTGGCTCGGATGAATTTATGACATTGTAGAACAAAAACTTGTTGTTCATAATAATATGGTCAGAGTTATTTTCTCTCTTACTGGATGGGAAAGACTTCTGTGCTTCTTATTTTTTTCCTGGTATAAATATAGCACAAACTAAACAGAGCCACTCTGTAATGTAAAAATACTGCAAGGTTTTTATCAGGAAGGACAGCTCGTCACCTTGTCTCTCTCGGGACTGGAAATAGAATGTTCCAAAAGTGAGAGCTTTGAAAATCCAGTGTGCTAAAGGGGAAAGGAAGGGAAAGGGCTGCCTCGGTTTGTCAAGGAACAAATATTTTCTTTTAGAGAAGACAAATAATGACTTGACATGTAACATTCATTCACAACAGAGCAGCCCAATCACTGCATTCCCACTGACTCATGAGTGAGGATGTTCCAAATGTCTTGAAAATAGCAAAAACATCCCCATTTCTTGCACATCAGTCTGAAAGCTTTTGCTGAACACAGGAAACAGTGACTGATCCAAGGCACCAAAAGACCACAGCAGCCAAGACCTGGGCTCTGTATTAGGAAGGTTCAAAGCATTAAAGGCAGCAGATGGGGAACTTCATTGTGAGAATAATAAGGAAATGCAAGACGCCATTGTGACTTCACTATTTTGGGGTGGGTCAAAGTTAGGCCTAAACTGATTGTGGTCAGTTGGATTGGGTATTTTCTGAGAAAAAGAGCATAATTTGGGGTAGAGGAATGGAGAGTTTCAGGAAACCATCTGCACAGAACTGTTCCTGAAGACCCACTAGCCCAAGATGGTAGGGTCCCTACAGAAAGGCTGAGAGCAGGTTGAGATGAACGAAAAATCACAAACTTTGTGTGGCTGCACCAGTTCCTCTGGAGGAAAACACTCAGACCATGCATTTTCACAAACCTACCAAGACTCAGTTAAACATCACATTGCCAAGTCCAGCCCTGGCTCAGCCTTGGACACTCACCTTCCAGCTGAACCTGGCGCTAACCTCATTTTGGACACAGAAAGTGTTTCTGCAAGTTATCTCCAAAGTGATGTGTGTTTAGCCTGTAGGGCAGAGTTAACCTCAAAAGCAGAGTTCACACTGGATGATGCTCAAGAAAGGCAAGGCTAGGGCAGACCTAGCAGACTAAGATAGTTATGGCACTTTGGCTAACCAATTATTTTTTCATGTGGCCACATAATGAAAGCAAAAGAGGACTGCAAAGCAAGACCTTGCAGTGCTTAGGCTCAAGATGAGGAAGGAGAGCCATAACCCTGGAACCCTGGTGTCCAGGAACATCCAGAATAAGCAGCAGATTAGGGAACTGTGAGACAGAGAAAGCAGAAGTTTCTACCCAGACAGATCCTTCACTGAAGGAACTTGTGCTCACACAGGTATCAGATGTGGCTCAGACTGCCCAGGAAATTGCCACAGTGGGGTTTTAACTATGGCAGAGCCGATGCAAAATCCTGCCTTGCAAGAAAGGCCTCAAAACAAGGTCTGCAACAGGGATGGAGCAGAATGTTTCTTCATGACCTGCCCCTTGGACTTCTCTCCAGCCAAAGGCAGAAAGATCAGGGCTTCTTGTGCAGGCTGAGGATGGCAACAGGTGCCAGTTGATGTGTGCCAGGTGCCAACAGATGCAAGTCATGTGGTGGCATCAGGCTCTGAGATGCCACCACAGGGCAAAGGGATGGTCACATCTGTGTGAGCATGTCCCTAGCTATCCAGCCAGACTCCCCTTTCCAACAGGGAACATGCCAGGGCATCACTGGTGCCTGGGTTAGAGAAGAGAGCCAGAAGGGAAGGAGGAGCTTTCTTACTCAGAAAAAGCATTTGTCAAACACTGGCCCAAACCCTTCTTAACAGGTCACTAAAATGCTACAGCAAACAGCAACTTATGGCTTCAGAATGAGTCTATTGCTGCTCAAACAGCCAGCTCAGCTAAGCAAACAGGCTGCCAGGGCAGGGGCTGTGTTTGTATTCACTGTTTGCACTCCTCTGTGCAGTTAATGGGATATAGCATTTATCCTAAGAAGGCTGCAAAATAAAAGAGAGAGGGGGGGAAATGGCTTCCTGTTGGTTTCTTTTCAACTCTTTTTATCAGTTTCATGTATTGGCCTACCTGCCATTTTAGAAGACAGATTTGTCTCTTGTTAGGTAAATTGGAAACTTTGCTCTGGATTGATTTTTAATAGTACCTTCTTAAATAATGCCCTCTGGTGTCACACTACATCCACCCTGGATTTGGTTATGTCTGGGATTTTCTCTTCTGTTAGGAAAATGGATATCTTATTGATATCTAAAAGGGTTACAAGGCATGAGGAAATGAATTATACAAAATTTAAAAGTGGAAAGCTAATAAAATGGGGGACTCAATAGATAAGGCAGGAAAATAAATCTAATTTGACTGTAACTTGAGTGCTTCCTGTTTATGAAGTAATAACCGTACCCTGGGATAAACCAGCATTAACCCAGAACACGGCTTGTGTTTTGTCAAATTTGGCTGGCTCTAACAATTAACAAATGGTGGCTCAGATTTCAGCTTTGGTGTGGTGATTATTTTGATGCCTGGTGGGAAATAAGGCTGTGATCCCCTACAAGGGAACTTCTGTGAGTTGCTTTTTATGAAAAGTCCATGGGATGTACTCTGGCACAGGCCAGGGAAGATGCCAGAGCTGTTTCCTGAGGACTGTGCAGTGGTGTAGCACTGTGGGAGTCATCTTTATTTTTCATTTCTTACTTTGTGTCCTTGGTGAGTCCCCCCTCTTTATTAACCCAGCCAAAAGTCCTCAGGCCCATTAGAGAGAACATTTTCAATTATTTTCCTTCTCTCCCTGTAGGGAAGGGGTGGTGGAAGAAATGGACCCTTCTTTTCAAGACATGCTGTATTTTTGAGGAAACATCACATTTAACAAGATGAGCTCCTTTCTAGCAATATCAATATGGTCTAATTCCAGTCTGGAGGGGGCAGCTGCATCCTTTCCTCTGCTCTGGGTCAAATGTTCCTGGGCTGAGGATGCAAACATTTCAGTTTCGGCCCAAAGACATCTGTTACACAAGCACAGCACTTTGTTTCAAATCCCACAAACGTCCTTGTTCCAAGTAGGTCATTTTATAATGGCTTTTGTATTTTCTCACTCCCAAAAGGGTCCGGGAGAATATGTTGTAACACCGTGTCAGTGTCGCCTGCCCTTACAGTCCCTCCTGTGATCATCTCATCTGGGTGGGACTCTCTTGCTTGATGTCATTCAGCCCAGGGCAGCTCTTATCAGTGCAACAAAAATACCCAGCTCCAACACAGCCTGCATTGTTTCCCTCTGGTATTTTGCAAGTCCAGGCTCTGGGTTCCCTCTCCCATTCTCCCTGCTGCCTCCAGGGCATTCCTACCACCTCTGTATGTGCACTCTGCCCTGCACATCCCCACTCAGAGAGGGAAACAACACAGCCTAGAGCAAGGCTGCTCCTCCTGGATGCCATGTAATGGTTGCCTTTATGTATCCCCTTTATTATCCTTTATATTTGTTATTTCCTTTTTTTTTTTTTGTACCCTCCCTTCCCACAGATAACTGTCATTGCCCTCTGCTCCTTTCCTCAGCAGTTCCTGGATGGTGAGAGCACAGCCCTCACCACAGCAAAAGAGAGAAGGACTAGGGGTATTTGCTGGTCAGTAATAGAAGAAGCAAAGATGAGTTCTTTTTCCTATTCATCTAGAAATGGTCACAGGTCAAATTGATTGTACTTTTCACCTTCCCCACAACTGTTCAATTTTTGAAAGCTTTTCTGCAACAGGATGTGGCTAAATCTTTGTGTGTGCTCTATGTGTAAGCTGGCACTCACAGTCAATCTAAACAGAGTAAAACAGGTTAGCAACAAGCTTGTTCCCTAGTGAAGATGGCTCCCACCCTCCCATGGTTGAAAGCAGATACATAAAACCACTTGTTTGCTCTTTGCAAAGAAACACCAAATACCATTGCATGTGCTTCCTTCAGCTGGCTCCACAGAGTCTGGCATCACCCTCCTTTAACACACAGGGACACAGCTGGGAAGCTCTTCTGAAGAAGACACCCATGGATTGTCACCCATCAGTGCACACTTAGCAAAGCAGGGTTGCAATCCCCAGCTGTGGTCTCAAAGCATTACCAAAATATAAAATGAGGGTAATAATGTACAGAAAGTCACTTACTTGCTCATTCTTTTCATACAGTCATGGTCTTTTTTCCACAAATTAATCCACCCTTCCTGCATACATCCAGCCCTAAGGACAAGACTTATACACGTTTCCGTGATGCACCAAACCGGTGTTTGCCAATACACTAAAGGCCATGGTTAAAGATATGAGTGAGGTGAAGTTGTGCACTATGTTCTTGTTACCTGCTTGTTCAGTATTGCCTTCCCAAATCAATGAGCTTTTGTAGAGGTTTGAATATATCAATAGAACTTCTACTGTTTTGGTCATTCCTCATTTCACTTTTTTTTTTTTTTTTAATTAAATACAGAGCACTTCCCATAATTGAATACAGATCTTTGAAAAGCCATCTTCTCAGAAGAACTGTAGCTCATAGGTCTCAACTGCTTCTTTGTTTCCAAGTGAGACTCAAGTCTAACACCCAACCAGCTGTCCTACCCACATGCCCATTGCCTCACACTCACACAAGTCTCCCCAAGAGTCAAAAACTCCCCCCAGAGACATCCTTTTCCTTCAGAGTTTGTGCCCAGGCAAGAGACCTGCACAACTCCTCAAAGAAAGTCTGGAGTGGGTTAATGTGAAATGCCAGGGAACTGAAGGCTAGAGGTGACAGACAACCAGCTCTCATGTTGATTTCCTGGAATTGGTTTGTATTTCCTGACCATCCAAAATACTCTGTTTTCATCCATCCCAACATGGGAAACAGCAGTTGCAAAGTTTGAATGAAGTAATACCTCTTATGAGCTTGAATACTTTTCTGAAGTACTCTAAAAGCAAAGAGCATTAGCAAGAGCCACTTGGGCAAAGGTCTAGCTGCCTCTCTGGTGCCAGGATTACCAGGGCTGGTGCATGAGGAAGGAGAATGGGATGGATTTGGTCTGGGTTGATTTGCTCTGGGAAGCTTCTCTCTTTGAATCACAGAAGCCTTGTTCTGTCCTCAGCTGTGTCTGTGTGGGGTGTAACTGACATTGTGCTATTCAGGTGCAGAGATGACTTCTGCTCACCAAGTATTCATGTTCTTTTTGCTCTTGTCTCTTTTTCACTGGATTTTGATAATCAAGGTCAAAGTTGAGAACCAGCACGACTTCCGGGACATGGCCAGCATAGTAGCCATGGCAAAAACCTATGCCACCACCGAGCCATTCATTGACTCCAAATATGACATCCGAATCCAGAAAATTGGCAGCAACTACAAGGCTTACATGTGAGTGCATGGCTGTGCCAGAGCAAGATGGGGAGGAGACAGTGCTGTGGATATCATTGAGTCGGTGTCTGCTCTGGGCAGGAGTAGGTAGCTGACTTCATTTCCTTGAAGAATAACCCTGCTGTTCTCCTCCCACCTCTGAACCCAGATCCCTCATCCACCAATCATCTTCTCCATTAGTCACTGTCAGGTCATTGTTTCTGGAATGTCAATCTCTGTCTGTCTCTTTCTGAGATTCAGTTAGTTCCCACTATAATGACTGTGCTTGGCCATCACCTCTCCATCCTGTTGTTGAAGGGCTCATCTTTCCCGGCAAAATCCTCCAGCTCCAAGTACCCACTAGTGGGAACTGAACCCGCCCACTTTCCACCTGGAGAAAAAAATAAAAAAGATTGAACTAGCTGCAGCTCCTGGAGTCCTACAACGTCCAGGCCATAGCAGCACCCCATCCTTCAGCCCACAGCAGCATCCCATTCTCTCCCCAGCTGCAGATCACAGCAACACATCACACAAGGGGCACAGAGCACCAGGTATGAACGGCCTCAGCCAGGGCAGCACACGGCGTTTCTGTGGGCATTTTGCATGTGTGCTCTTTGACATATACAAAGGAGGGAGAGGAGGTGAAATACTTCTGTGGGTGCCCCAAAGCTCCTTCCTGCTCTGTGGGGTAGGTAGTGAGGGAGGTGGCATGACAGCAATCTTCAACACTGGTATGTTTAAAAGTATTAAAAAGCATTCAGCCAAACTTCAGTAGTCACCACGTTCAATTAGAGATGTAACTACATGAGTCAGTAAGACACCTGTTTCTTCTTACTGCAAACCAGTAAATGAAAAAAGCCACACAGCACAGCTTCTCCAGAAGCTCCTTATCCAACCAGAGAATTCTGGACAAGTAGTTAGCTCCAGCAGTACATTCTTCAGGTCGCCAGATAAATTGCATATGTTACCTAACACCCACAACACTGTGACTTTTGGGTCCATGTGTACAAACCTCTAGGCCATAGTTCTGCTGAAACATAGTTAAACAAGATAATCAAATGTACACAATCACATATTTCTCAGCTATAACTGCCTAAAATTCCAAGTTGGATTCCTAACACAGAGATGTTTAAGAAAACTAGATAATGACTGACTCACATTCTTCATGGGAAAGAAGGACGTGGGGGACACTTGCCTACTTCATGTGATCTCAATGAAAGAAAATTTATTTTTAATTGAATCAGGTCAACAATAGCACAGTTGCCTAATACTACATTAACATCTCAGTGAGTCTGACTCAAATTGGCCAAAGGAAAGAAGGTTTAAAATATCAATTAAAATTCCCTATTCCTGCCAACACACCCAGCCTTGGCTCCAGAGCCTGCTCCCCAACTGCCTCTAACTGAAACAAAGGCCAAGTTAGCCTGACCATACTCTCTCCTCACTTATTATTTGCACTCACTATGCACTCATCCAGAACAGGGATCAGAAATAATACCAGATGACTGACAAAAGAAAGCAGTCACACTAAGACCTAATCCCATTTGGGAGTATAGCTGCACAAACAATTGTTTGCTAAAGAGAAAATGTTCTCATGTGAAAACAGTCATGAACAGAGAACACCTTAATGAGAAATGAAGCTCATTAGCAAGAAAACAAACAGCAAGATTCACCCAGTGACTTGCTAACCCAGGAGGATGACTTAGATTCAGAGAGCCATTTATGGATGTGAGCTTGGGAGAGTGGTATAGTCAGTCCCAACAGGAGCTGTTCCTTCCGCCCCAGCATTAAACAAAATAGGTTATTTCTATGGCATAAGTCCTTACTATGTCCAAGGACAGAGGTAAAAGAACCCAAAATATCAGAGCTCTCACTGGTGTCCCAAATAGGAGACTCAAAACCATTGGTCATGCTAGCAAATCTCAGCCTCAAAGGCAATTCCAGCATCTGCAGTAGCGTCATACTAAGTGACTTGCTTTGATCTGTGAGCCATGGAATCTATCCAGTAATTTTATACCTTCACCCACACATATAGACTTTAAAAACCCCTTCTCTTTTGAGAAAAGACTGCACTAAAATTCTCCAGAATATGTTTACTTTGCACCAAGGATCTGCCAGAGGGAGGATGCTGCAGGGTGAGTCATGCATTCCTCCCTGCCCCAGATGTTCAATGCACTTCCTTCCAGCCCATGGCCCAAGGCTTCAGTTTGGTTTCCCAGTTTGGCTTCAGTGCAGTGACTCCAGATTTACACTGCTAACAAACTCCAACTTTGTCCATGCCTTGAACCAGTCTGAAAACAGCAGATAAGCAGCACGTGATACATGCCTAAAATTCCACCAAGTGTATTCGACTGCCATTGTAATACTGGTAATGAGAAAACATGAAAACAGTTCACGTTACAGGGGAAATTGGGGCAGAAATTATGCTTCCACACTCACCCCAGCTGGAGGCAAACGGCAGGATCATTTCCAGTTTATACTAATGAAATGTTGCTCACTTTGAATTAAGCCTGCAGCTACTGACTTTCAGACATGGGCTATTCTTGCCACCAGCTCTTAGTAAGAGGGTAATACCCTTCCTTTGTAGTTTCATGTGTGGGATTTCTGACTTGTCATCTCCAATGCAGTTCAATGTGCTCTGTAGGGGATACCACATCAACTGTATCTAAACTAGAGCTACTTACAGACTGAGATAGGATACCAAGAGCTCTTGATCTGCTCGTTTATCCACTTCTAAACAATACTGAAGGTGTTGTGGTCACAAATCTGTTTGAGCAACTGATCTCTAAAAATTTGGGGTCCTTCTCTTTACAATACTGACTGTACACTGTGTGGCCCCCTGATGTTAAGGATGGTTGGAAGCCTTTCAGTCCCTAAGAGAAATGGGGTTTAAGGCAGGACATCCTCAGCAATTTTTTTTTGTCTTAAGTCTCCTTTTTGACTTCATACAATACAAAAAAGAAAACAGAAAAGAAGCTGTATGAGGAGCAGTTGGGGTCACTTGGTCTATTTAGCTTGGAGAACAGGAGACTGAGGGGAGGCCTCATCACAGTCTACAACTTTCTCATAAGGGGAAGAGGAGGAGCAGGCACTGGTCTCTCCTCTCTGGTGACAAGTGACAGGACCCAAGGGAATGGCCTAAAGTTGTGTCAGGTGAGGTTTAGGTTGGATATCAGGAAAAGGTTCTTCACCAGAGGGTGGTTGGGCACAGGAACAGCTCTCCAGGGAAGCAGTCACAGCACCACACCTGACAGAGTTCAATAAGCATTTGGACAATGCTCTCAGGCACATGGTGTGACTCTTGGGGATGGTGCTGTGCAGGGCCAGGAGTTGGGCTCGATGATCCTTTTGAGTCCCTTCCAACTAAGAATATGCAGTGATTCTGTGATTCTATAAGTTTGGGGGCATGGTTGACACCTGAACTGCTCAGACTTGCTTGGAAGGGAGTGATCTTGACAGAGGCTGTGGTGCAGGGTTTGGTGTCTGATCCAGTGGGCTTCAAATAAAACTCTCCAGTTTCAAAATAGCAAAGTTCCCTAACAGGAAAGTTAGGAATACAGCAGAGAGATATATTTTATGCCCAAAATTGGCTCAAGATGGATAGGCATAAACAAGTCCAACAAATTAGCCCAATGGCTTGAACAGAGTTCTTATTTTGGGAGCTTTCCCATGTCAAATTTCCTTGTAAAAATGTCAAACTGTGGTTTAATTTTCTTAGGGACAACACAGCTGCTTACATTTGGTATGCCAGGTACATTTTCTAAACACTGATGTCAAATCATCTTGTCACTAATGAGACTCCAAGAGTTCCCACCAGTACTAATGGGATTTTGGATGTCCTCTGCCACTGCAGGGAAATTTTCTGTTAAAAATAAATGATAGCAAAGAGTGGTCCTTCCCACTGCAGAACTGAAAAATATAATCTTAAGAATCCCATATCAAAAGAGAAAGAAAGGCTGAGGACTGAACACTGACCTTACAGGCCATCAAAGGGCTCATGACAGTCCAAGCTTGAGGAGGAATCCATTCTTTTGCTTAGGAAGTAGGGCAGCAAAATGGATGCTAGGTGAAGGCAACAGGCCCAAAAGTGAAAACACAGTTATTTGACACAGTAATTATGCTCCTTGGCCCCCCAGTCCACTCCATTAAACATGGTCACAAAGACCATTCCAATTTTACAGCAACTAAACATACCAGTTTAGAGGAGAATTGGGAAAAGCACTCCAGGATGTCTCTCACAAGAGTAAAGGGGAGCCTTAGGTAGTCAGCTATAATGATTCAAGTTTCTAGTCTAGCAGGACATCAGTATTACCACTGCTGAACGTAGTTTTGCAAATTCAGTGTCTTTTGTATGTGTTGCTGAAAATGTGAGAGAATTGGCAGCAAGGGCTCTCACAACCTCATATTGAAGTGTTGGATCACACCTCGTACTCCCCTCATAAATCTCTTTCAGCGTGGAGAGGCTTTCTGGATGTATCCTGTCAGCTAGTTGACTTGTCCTGGCTTGTACACAATGGAAGGGTTATCTGGAGTGTTGTCAGGGCAGGCTCTCCAATGTCTGCCTTGGGCCTGAGGTGAAGAAAAGGAAAGTTTTCACTGCTGACAGTGATGGTGAAACCCAGAATTTTCTAGCAACAGTACCTTTTTTGGAAAATAAGTATCAGATGAAGCTAATGAAACTCCAAAGGTCTTGAAATAAGAAATTCTCCAAGTCATAGCACAGTGAGCCACCATGAAAAGTCAATGAAAAGTCAGTATGATAATATATTTTATGACATCAGTACCACTGAAATCAAATTGAAGTGGACACAGAAATACAATTGAAATCAAATTTAGGTAGACCCAGAATGTCAGAACTGATATTTTGTGAAGCTGCTCAGCAAATATTTGCCTGGAGAGCTTCTGTTCCATGGATGGAGGATGCTACCCATTGCAGAACATAAGAGTGATTATCCTAGAGATCTTTTACACACATTTCAGCTCCCCTAGGTCTGATGTATAAAGAAAGAAAGTACTCACAGAGCCTGATGTGTGCTCAAGATTCCTTGGAGGTTTCTCTGCCTAAAATCCTCAGTCAGTTTTTCATGAGTCTGAACAACATATTCTGTATGGAGTGTTGTTCAGGAAGGATTTGGGAAGGCTTCTGGGAGGAAGAACCTCACCTCATCCCCTCCTGTACAAGCACAGAGTCAAGAATGAGGACTACAGTATGCAGGAGGATGGGTCAGGAGTCTATTTTCATGTTCAGGTTATGTTTTTGGTTTGTTTTCCTAGGAGGACATCCATCTCTGGAAACTGGAAGGCAAACACAGGTTCTGCGATGCTAGAACAGATTGCAATGACAGAGAGGTAAGGAAGAGTGTTTCAAGACAGTGTGAGTTATTCTTGGGTTAGAAGGGACGAATTGTATTTCCGACTTTGGTTAATTGAGAGAACTGGTAAGAGAGGTCTCCTGAGAGGCTGGATAAAGACTTTAAAAGACCGAGTGTTTTCTTAAAAAAATACTAAGGACACAAAGGCAAACTGTCCTATTTTGAAGAACAGACTGAAAGTACAGCTAGAAACTAACATTGCTAAATCATTAGATCTTTAGTGAATGCAACCACAGGAAACAAGACCAGCATGCTAGGTCAAGCATACCAGTACAAACATGTAGGGATAAAATCAGAAAGGTCAAAGCACAAAACACAAAGTAACATGAGACTATTCTAAGTATATTACTAACGAGAGGCAGAAAAAGAGTTTTTCTTCTGCTTAACAGAGGAAAAAACTGTTAGCTGAAGTGCTGAAAGCACATTTTTGCTTTAGGCTCGCAAAAGTGGTCACTGTCTAAGGTAAAGTCTTCTCACTGTTGAATAGAGCAGAAAGAATTCCCTCATGCATCTTACAGACTAAAATTTGCAAATGTTACTTCCATGTATTTAAACCACTGTGATATTTGCTAATACTGCAACTTCCTGACACTGTGGACTCATGGTAACATGCTTTGCTATAACTCCTATCCTGCAGACCGAACACTTGTTCTCATCACTTTTCTCCATCCCATCTAAGTAGATTATTCATACATTTATAGAATCCATAAATTACATGTAGGCATTCATCCTTAGTGAATATAAGATTTTTTCAGATTATACCTCCAGTTTGTCAGGGTCATGATTAATTCTGACTCTGTCCAGTTTTGGGCACCACAGTTGAAGAGAAATAGCAAGGAGCTGGAGAAAGTCCAAAGGACAATAAAAGGAATGTTCAGAAAAAACCTAATGAGCTGTTGAGAAAAACATGCAACAATTCTATGTAGCTCTATGTAGTTTTCCACCTTTTTCAGTTAGCAGACCATGATATTTTTCCAGTAGGGGTGTAGACTACCCTGCCTGCAGTGCAGAGGTTCACTCTCCTTCATTAACTGTTACAGACCTGGAAGAAGTTGCCCACAAGCTGAACACCTCTTCATCCCAAAGATGAAAAAAACAAGAGCATAGGGTCTTTAAATATATGAAAGCCTGTTAATAGGCATTTCTCACTACTTACAAGTATAATACTGTAAGAAATAAATTATAGCTTAAAAGGTTCCTTTGAACATTTCCTGTATTTTCATAAAGTAAGGTTAGCATAGCACAGAAATCGATGCTTTGAAGGGGATGGCAAATCTCTGTCCTCTTTCAGACCAGATTAAAGAAATGTCTCCTCTTGGGAACATGAGAGTTGTGCAGGCGACCATCGAAGGTCCCTTCTGCACCTTTAGTTCTGTGAAACAGGGAAGCAAAGCCCCAAATCAGATGCTGAAGGTGACTCTGCAAGACCCTAATAGTACTGTGGAAAGTGGACATGATGATGCGTCCAGGCTGTTTATAACACAGCTGAAGCTAGACACATGAAGGGTAGACATTACCTTATTGCAGTGTTGTAGGACTAAAACCCAGATTCCTACCAGCCTACAACACTGCATTTTGAAGGTTCGTTTTGCTAATTGTACCACAATTAAGCACTCCAGCCTTATTCAGACATAAATGCAACAAACCCTGTTGAAATCTGTGAGTTGCCAGTGCATTAAACAAGGCAGGAATGTACTCAAATGCTCTGATGAGTAGGAGCAACCTGAAGTACCTACTGCACTGAACATAAGTACAAAGGATTGAAATGCTCAGGTAATGCAGAAATGAAATCCTCTTAAAATGCAACACCTGGTGTATGTGCATAAATATGCTCTTTTTCCCTGTGATACTCCTATTACACCCCAGCAGCCTTGATGCTCCCAGTGCTCACCTACGGCCAACAAACATTGAAGATGTGTAGCCATCAGACTCTCTGGCATGATCAACAATTCCCTGAGTCTGGCTGCTGAGCCCAGACACCTAGAGATGCTCTTCAGGAAGAGAGATGGTTCCCACAATGGTGCCCCTGGATGCTGGGCCACAGAAGTGCAGAGGGCTGCTCTCTGTGCCTCCTGCCTGACTCATGCAGTCCATAATTCTCCTCCTCCTTATGCTACTGACTCCTCCTCATACGCTGTCTTCCTTGGGGGTCCAGGGTGAACACACTTGGTCTCCTCATTAGGGATAAAAGAGCACCAGTAGTCATATAAGCCATAATTTTTCTTCTTCCCAGAGACATTGTGTTCACACAAGTTCATCATTATATTGTCAAGCTATGGGGACTCTGGCTGGCTTCAAGGATGTAAATTTGTTCTTTAGCCAGAACAGCTCTTTCCCCAGTCCCTGTAGGGTCTGCAAAATGTCAGTGTTTTCATGAGACTGTGGCCTTCTCTCCCCTCTCTGCATCATGTCATAGTCCTGCTTATAGATCTGCTGTTCTGAGATTATTATTTTTATTTAAATGGCCAGGACCACGGCACAGCTGCACAGGAAATAAAACCAGGCTGCCTCATTCCCTCCTCATTTGCACAGCGGGGGGATGTGGTCCCCCCATAATATGCCTCTTGTCATCCTCGCTCCTCCTCTGACTCCAGGATAGCTAGGGGGCCACCAGCTCATATTCCCATCCTGGGATGGATAGGGAAAAGTGCTGCAGCCTGAAGGTGTCCCTCCAACAGATAGTGCCTGGTCCATGTGATGAGACTGCCTGACTAGGAACAACACCAAGGGATAGAAAGAAGCAGGAGACTGTAAAAGGATGAAATTAAAAGTAAATTTTAAAATGCAGGAGCTACTGTGTTACAGATCAGAGAGGGGATGGCTACTCCTTGCTAAATTCAACACTCACTTTCTGATCCTATTCCAGTCCTAATGTCCAGAACATCTTATCAGGAGAAAGCTGCCTGCATAATGGAGGGCTTTCAGGCAAAGCCAATACAAACGCTGAGGGGCCAACACTACTGGGAGATTAAATGAGCTAAATATTTATAGCTTGGCTGAATGACAACCAACTGGAGATCTGATGTAAATACCAAGGAAGGAAAGAAACATTTTAAGGTGGCTTTGAGGGCAGGATTGAATCAATCTGAAATGAAGGGAAACTTTAGGCAAAATTCCTTTTTTTTTACTCCATCTCCTGTGAGTGGGAGTCAAGAAAGGGAGTCAAAGACCCAGCAAAACACATGAAGGACACCTTGTAATAAGGGCTCCCAAATCACTTTGTGTTCCTATGGGCTCCAGGGGGGGTGGCTGGTTTTGGTGGACTACCCAAGGACAGCTAATCCTAGGCCATACTCTTGTGGTTTCTGCAGGTACCGACTCTGGGCAGATGCCTGCGCAGAAATGTTTGGAGGTCTGGATATCTGCGCTGTCAAAGCTGTCCACAGCAAAGATGGAAAAGACTATATCATTGAGGTGAGAGCACAGGCAACCTGAATGTGAGTGTTCTTTGGGAAGTAGACTGCAAGCACTTTGCCTTGGAGTTCACATGCACCAACGCGCACCAAACCTGCGTGCTGCTGCGGTGTCTGCTCCTCTGGGCCCACCTGCATCCTCAGGCCATGGCCCACTGATATGTTAGGAACTGATTCAGAGCCCCAGCCAAACTAGCAGATACACAGCAAAGTGTCAGGGTTGAAGTGCCTTCCTTTCTCAGTGTGGACCGTGAAAGGAAATGGAGAGCCACAGAGTGTTTGGCCACCTCAGCTTTCCAGCAGATGATTCAGTTCATTAAAAATCTCAGCCTCTCTCTGCATGAACCTTTCTTTGAACACTTTAAAGGGGACTTCCAAACAAAAATCCTAGTTGCACCTTATTTAAAAGAGGAAAATAAATGGCGAGAGTGTAGCAAAAGGTTCACAAGGAACAGGAGCATCTTCATAGAACAAAAAAAGAAAGGTGTATTTTCTAAAATCTTTTGTGCAAACAGCGTTCACTACAGTAAGAGACCATCAAGCACCACAAAGTTACTATGGGTAATGTGTACTACAACATTTTGTATTCAGGGCTGGACAGACTGTGGCTCTGAGAGCTAAAGCTCAGTGTGCTCCTTCCCAGGCCAGGACGCAGAGACGGAGGTGGGGTAAATAGCACACTCAGATCATCCTAAGAGGGCAGAGAAGGAAAAACTGGCCAGAAAATCAAAGTGGGAAACTGAAGAGATGCCCTGGAGGAGAGACAATCCAGCAAGTAAGCAAGTGCCTCTGTCAGTATGTGACTTGAGAAAACACAACATCTGACCTGCTGTAAACTCCACCAAGACAGGCCAGCTGAGGAAGATGAGCAGAGCCAGCCTATTGCCTTCATGCAGGGGTGCTGACACACTGGAAAGCTATGTGTGGGAGAGCAGTCCCACCCGCTGAGGGCTGGGGTGCTGATGAGAACCACATGAGCCCTCCAGTGACTGCACATTCCTGCGTTATGTATCTGCTCTCCCCAGAGAGGGGAGCAGTGACCTGTCAAAGGCCATGTGATAGAAGCGTGCTGCCAGCAACCAAACGCTGGCAAGCCTCTGTCTTTTCCTGAATTGATGGGGCCAGGGCTAATGGGTCTGCTTCCGTATGCAATTCATCAGCACCTAGAGGAGCATCCCCTAGAGCAGACTGTTTCCCTGCTGTGCACTTTTAAATCTCTATGCCCCTGCAGCTGGGAAAGAAAGAGCGAGAAAGCAGCCTTGCTAGAGACAACTGTAAGGACATTTGGATTGTGTCCACACATGGTTAGACATGATATGTGGTTTGCATATCCCCACATATATTCTTGCCCATAAGCCTATGTACGTGCACACTCTGCTAGTTCTGGGCTTAAAGATTATATGGCTCTGTCTTGGGTATGCCTCTGGGTTTTCACATCTGCCACTGTGTGTGACTGACTGGTGAGAAGCACATCCATACCCTAACAGCCATCATCAGCTTGCACACAGAGAAATGCACGCTCATGCTCCTCTCTCTGTGACCAAGGTAAGCAGCAATGCATCTAATACAACACAAATCAGGAGAAACACAATATCGTTTCAGATGGGTCGTGCTGAATTATCCCAGTGGAGAACCTGATTGAGCAGGCCTGATAGACCAACATCAAGCAGGCATTCAGATGCCAGGCTGATAGATGTTGTTGGGAAAGGAGTAGAGTAGTGCAATATAAGGACCAGAACAAAGCCAAACAGGTACCTTTTTATGCAGATCTGAGGGAGATGTTGACAAGTAATTAGTTGCCTCCAGCCAACTTCCTGGGGTACTTTTCTTGGTCTGAAACTGATCCCTTGTTTTGCTTTTTTCTTTTGATAGTGGGAGAAAAAAGTTATTTGACAGAGTGACAGTTGTATTTTCTTGGTAAGAAGGAACAGTGTGCTGTGACACTTCACAAGAAAGCATGCCTAAATGGGCTGAACAAACAAGGAATTTGCACAATGCAGTTGCAGGCAGTAATTAATTTTCACAAAGTAGTTCTTCAGGAAAGATTCACAGAGGTAGTGATGGGCAGTTCTATGAACTGAGATTTATCACAGTGGTTTGTTGCAAACAAAATAAGACTAAGACAGATGAGTTATCAACAGCACAAGAGTAATTAATCTTGCACACATGGTATTTGCTCTTACTTGAACTTCACCTTCTTTTCTTTTCCCATGACAAACAGCAGAATCTGTTACATTTCTGCCTTCAGAGCATTAGCACACTTAGGTACCATTTTCATAGCTCATATTGAAACAGATTGTGAATTTAACAGTAAATGCTGGTAATTCTTCTTTCGTCTGCTTTAAAGAACTTTATCAGCAGCATGTACCCTCTCTCTCTCGTTTTTTTTTTTTTTTTCTTTAATCTAGCTCATTTCCACATCTCTGCTAAGATGAAAAATATGAAGCAAGCAGAGGGCAAGCAAAATGGTCTGTGTGATTATTCTTCCTCTTGGAAGAATAAGATAAACCCTGACTGCCATACAGCTAAGCTATGTTACTAGACATGCTCCTTGCTGCCCTGCAAGGAGCCCTGCTCATCCCTTCAGCAGTGCCTGTCATTTGTTTTGATACATCCAATCATTTCCTTCCTTCCTTCCTCCCTTCCTTCTTCCCTTCCTCGAAATCACCTAACACTCCATTCTTGCACATCAGAGTGTGAAAAAACAAGCCCAGGTTCCAGCATCAGATAGGCACAGAGGGAGATCTTTTCCTGAGTCTCTTTGCCTGGGCACTTTTCCTTCACCCCTCATTCCCCTTATCAGGCAGCAGCAGCTGCACCAGGAGCAGCCTCTGACCTTGGGCAGCTACAAAGGCTGGGTCCATATGTGCTGACATCTTCTTGCCTTGCCCAGCTGTTCCATGATCGCCCAGGAAGGGATGAGTGCAATCTCTCTGTAATTCACATATTCCTTTCAGCCAGTTGATTTATTCAGTATTAGCATTTGTATCTGCCCAGTTCCAGATCAATTCACCCTTCCTGGAGTACAGGCAAGGTGACATCTCATGATTCTTTTCAGTTCAGTGTCAACCAGCTGATGTCAGAAATCACTGCCATTTTCAAAGGCCTTCCCTTGTGCATGTGATTGTTCACTCCTGTATTTGCTGTCTCCCACATCTCACATTCCCCTGCCAGATACTACACATCAGGGTAGCAGATAGCCTCATCCCTGGTGCACCTTCACTGGTTCAGGTGGAACCTGCTCCAGGGTTCACTGCTCCAGGGCTCACTCCCCCTGGAGCCTTTGGTTTATAAAGCATCATCTTCCTCTTCAGCCACTGCAGCCACAGAAATAGGAAAAAACAGTCCCTGAGATGGGAAAATCAGCTCTGGGATTCTCAGCACAGGAAAAAAATGGACCTGCTGGAGCAGATTCAGAGGAGGGTCATGATGATTCAAGTGCTGGAGAACCTCTCCTATGAAGACAACTCCCAAAACAGCTGTGGTTGTTCAGCCTGGAGAAGAGAAGCATCAGGGCAGATTTTATAGCATCTTCCTCTATGTAAAGGGGCCCATAAGAAAGGGACAAACCTTTTAGCAGGGTCTGTTGCAACAGGACAAATGATAATGATTTTAAACTAAAAGAGGGTACATTCAGACTACATATAAGGAAGAAATTTTTTACTGTGCAGGTAGTGGTGGATGCCCCATCTGTGGAGACATTCAAGGTCAGGTTGGATGGGGCTCGAGAGGAATCTGATCTAGTTGAAGATGTCTTTGCTCATAGCAGGGGTATTGGACTGGATGGCCTTTAAAGCTTTCTTCCAGCCCAAACCATTCTACGAATCTATGAAAAGCGGGGCTCGGGGTGTTTTGAGCAGAGCCGTGTCTCGGCGACTCCAGCGGGGCGGGAGCCGGGAGCGCGGCTCGCCTGACTCTAGGCAGGGTAAGGGCATCATCTCGTGGTCACACGGCATCATCTAGTGGTCACACGGGCCCCTCGCACCGCACCGTGCGGGGACACCGGAGACTGCTTCTGCCTCCAGAACTGTAATTGCCACATTTCCTTTAAAGATAGGAGTGGAGAGGAGACAAACCTGCGCAGGGACCTGCTCCGCCAGGAGCCCCTGGCTAGTGAGACCCAGGTGGGAATTGGCCATCCCCTGACGCTGTTAGGAAGCGTCACACTCCTCACCTCATTTCTCAACGGAAGAACAGCTAAGTGGATAGTGGAAGGAAAAGCCACCTTGTGTATTTAGCCAAACACTGACATATAATTTTCTAACCTTCTCCTTTTGCCCCCTGGGCCAAATAGGCCATGGATATAAACAACAACCCCCTTTCCATGTGTACCTTAGTTAAAACTTTCTAGGTAGCTTTTCTAGTGTTCATAGAAGACACCTGTGGAATTTAAACAAAACCAATATTCTGCAAGCAAAGAGCAGAATACAAACTCAGTAAACTCACCTCACTGATTTCTTCTACTTTAAATCTAAAAACAGAGGGTGCAAAATTTTCCATTTCCCTCCAAGAGTGTACTCTAGTGGCCTTGCCAGGGTGGAGTGCACTTCCGATTGTTATCTGAGCGTGAGTCAGTGCCTTTCTTGAGCAATTCAACCTTCAACTTTGCATTTCCAGGGATTTTAATGTTTTCTTTAAAAATAAAAGCAAAATAAAATAAACTCTTCCAACCCTGATATTTTGGTACTATTATATTTACTCCAGCTGAATCTTAACTTCATCAGAGTACAGTTCTTCCTGTGGGATTTAGCTAATGTTTGCAAAACACTTGATTTATGATGAACTGTTGAAAATCATGTTCAGGGCTGCTATACAGCTGAGAGTCTGCTTTGCTTTCAGTATTATTGTTGTGAGACCATTTCTTACCTCAAAGACCCTTTGACAGTTTTCCTTCCCCCATCCCCACAGTCTTGCTTCTCAGTTTTCCCCATTAGATTTGTAGAACTTGCTTGGAAAGCAGTTATATCACAACATTATCAAGACAAGCAGAGACCAAGTTTATTTTCCTGCGCTTGGTGCCGGTTTGGTGACATCCTATTCATTACACATCTGTGGTGTTTATTTTCCCTCTCAGGGTGCAGTGCTTTGTGTTCATTAATCCCAAATGTTTCCTGGTTCCCTCCAGTCCCTGTTGCTCTCATCTCCTCATGCTTCAGTACATGTTGTTTCTCTTCTCCTGTGACCCTTTACGTTGCAATGTCACCCCCAAGTACTGTGAGACAATGCCACAGAGGCTTTATCCATCAGAGGCATCTCCTCAGGACACATGAAGGAGAAAATTTGTATTGAGTCGATTTAGAAAGCTTCCAGCCACCATAAGTCTTGGCTTGGCTCGGCTCCCAAGTTGTGAAGGGAAGGAAGATGGAGGGTTGGGGGAAGTACATCTCCAAAAAACCCTGAGCGAAATCCCACACTTGGAAAAGTCAAGCATGTTTCAGCATGAGAAGAGTGATGACTGTAGATATTGACAAGGATGTGCAGACACAAAACAGGTTAATGTAAGAGGTGAGTTGAATCAGGTATCTGCCAGCAGGAAACCACCTTACTAACTGTTGTTTTTTGCCTCCTGTGGCAGGTGATGGACAGCTCAATGCCCCTGATTGGGGAGCACATAGAAGAAGACAGACAACTTATAGCTGATCTGGTTGTTTCCAAAATGACTCAGCTTGTCGTCACTGCTGGATCTACACCGTCACCGCTGAGGCCTTGGGTATGAGTGAACAGAGACCTTGTGACCAAGTTATTTCCCTGATCTCCTTTCTTTCTCCCTCCTTGCTGAGTGTGTCAGGCAGTCACACATCTCAGAGTTGAACAGTCCCATATGGGAGTGTATTGGACAGACTCCTGCTCTTCCAAAGGAGACTCACGGGCTCTTTGAAGTGGGCGCCCCTACGGAACACATCTCTCTCCCTTACTCTCCTTCCAGATAAATATGACATCACACCAGTAGCATGTCCATGCATCTAGACATTCTGACTTGCTAAATTCATTGATTCACATTGAAGACAGGCATTTTTAGAGGTACTTCTAATAGCCATTTTCATTTCCGTCTAACACCATCCCTCAGGATAGGTTTCATTCTGGTTTTTGCATCCCTGTTCTGCTTTCAAGAACATAAAGTGGGAATCTCCAGCAAGACTTGTTCCATTCCTTACTGCAGTTTCCTCTTCAGAGATGTCCTTTGCCACCTTCATCAGGGGGAGGCTTTACTAAAGCTGAACTCATATAAGAACCCGTTGCTTTTGAATTTAAACTGGCCCCTTAGTTCTTCTTGTGTACATCTATTTTGAGTATCAAATGCATCTAATTTTACTGCCACAATTCCCAGAGGCAGTTAAATATAAATGAAACACCCCAGAACACAACCTGAATATCCAGGTCTGCTTGCTACACCTCTTTCAGTATCTAACAGAGAGCCAAGTGTGAAGGTTTGAGGACAACAAATCTGTATGACAGATGAGAAAAGAGAGTAAAAAGCTGAGGGACAAAAGTGATTGCAACACACTGGTACAATTTTCATTTCCACTCGAGACAAAAAAATGGGAGAAGGCACTTTATGGTGCTCTACCTTTGTCATTTGACAGTCCACTCCTGCTAAACCAGGACCCAGCATGAAGGGTGTTTGGAGTAACTCCAAGTTTTAGCTAGAGTGAAGGAGTAAACATTTAATAGACACTGAAAATGCTTTGAGGCAGAGAAAGTGGTACAGAAGAGATAGCATTTACAAAGTGGAATCAAGAACTACTGTTTGAAATAGCCGAGATATAGAGCGCATGAACGAAGAGCAAAGGGCAAGCCAACAGAAACTGAGAACATGGACAGATGCATCTGTTTTCCATGTCTGTAATATAGTGGTACAGGATTGGATTGGATTACAGCAGACCTAAATTAAGGCCAAAACAAAATCAAAACAAATCTTGAAGGGATAGAGTGTCAAATAGAAGAGTCAAATAAGAAAAGGGTCTTCATTGGGAATAAAACCTAGAAATACCTGTATATATAATCAAGAGAACTAAACCCACAAACATGTTAACTAGAGTGTTTTACTAATAGAGAAAGAGCTTGGTGCCACAAACATCACACAAATTGTACATGTTGCATTATTAATATAATGTTCTAACAGTTAGAAATGTCCAGAGAGAAAGAATTAAATATGAAGCTGGTGAGATGCAGAACTAGAGCTACAGATTAAAACTTCCACAGAAGCAATACAAAGAGCAATTATGAATATAAAGACAGCAGTACTGAATACATAGAAATATGAATCCTTGGATATCCTATGGGTATGAATAGAATACCTATACTTCTTATTGGGCCTCTCTATACTAGTCTCTGGATTGAGGAAAAACTGAGAAATTATGAAGCTGAGTGAACAGAATTGACAGAGATGGAAAAGTAACAAGTCGCAACAATGTGAGACTTCAGCTATCAAGAAGCAAGTCAAATATCACAGGGAGACAGCAATTCAGAGGGAGGTAAAAACACCTTGACTTTGCCATAAGAAATATCCAGGTACAAAGTCAGATAGTGAATGTGTACCCTTAGATTTAATGTCCAAGGGACAAAATGATACCAAAAATTAAGGATATGACACAAGCATGAGAAAAGAAAATTAACCAACTCTCTAGCAGCAAAACTGCATAGATGCTATTTGAGAGACCACTGTTTTCCAGAATGCATGTATATGTTTCTGATCTGCTCCTGAACCAAGAATGGGAGAAATAAACTTGTAGAATTGAATGACAGAAAAGACATTTAAGACAAATGGGTAAAAATATCTTTCAAGTTTGGAAATCTGACATTTAAGAAGACCTTTATGTGGCATCCTACAAGTAATAAAAGGAAATGTAAAAAGGACAGAAATTAATTTTGAGGAGCAGATGGAGGAAAGAATGAAAAAAGCTCTTTGAGTTCATCAGAACAATGGAACCCTACCAAACAATTGGTAGGCTCTATGGATCATCCAAAGTTTAGGGAGAAAAAGAAGACAACAGGGACAGCATTGTGACTCTAGTAAATGTAATTGCTGAAAGTGGGGAACTTCTTTAACTTGTTATAATTTTTCCTGATCAGAATGACACAGAAAAGAACAAAAACAGTTATTAAATCAGTGATGACTGATATTTTTAAAAAATTATTAAGCCCCCAACTCCAGATGGCCACATCCAATGAACTGAATTTGGGAAGTGACTAAGCTGCCAAAAACACTGTGCAATATCATTAGAAATAGTTAATGCTCCAGAGGACTGGTGTACAACAAATACAAAATATGTGGTTTGAAAGCTGTAAGAGTAATACAGAAAAATTTAGACAAGCAAGTCATAGACTTTATGAATTATCTCAAGTGACAATTTAAAGAAGAATATAGAAGAATAAATAAATCAGCAGAAACCACAGCTCAGGGCATTTACCGCATGTTGGGGGGTTTTTTTGTTTGTTTTTTTTTTTTTTTTTTTTTTTTTGGTTGGTTGGTTTTTTTTGTAAAGAAAAAGAAAAAATGTCCCATTAATTTCTTTTTGAGTCTTTTCCTTTCATTTCATTGGGAATTCTTTCATGAAGTGGTAGATAACAGGCAATCAGTCAGAATGATGTAGCTAGTCAAAAAGCCTTAGGCAAGGTAACAGACAAGCTATAAAAAAAAGCATTGAGGGGCTAAAAGGTAAAGTTTTATTGTGTAGCAGAAGCTTACCTCAGATATAGATGTTAGAGATTTTAATTCTTGCAAACAGCAGAGGGGATACTTCAATTATACTGCACCTGGCCATGTTGATAAATGGGTTGGTTGAGCCCAGGAGAGGATAAGATGTTAATGACAAGTTTTTCATGCCTTCAACATGAAACCCTGTCCCATGGCTACACTGTGGTTCTGTCCTTGCCTCTCTGACCCACCACAAGAAGACCTTGGGCTGGCCCTCACCCCTTCATCTCTCAGCCTCAAAAACCTGTTTTGCCTTTATTTCTGAGATGCCTTGGTTGACCATAGGGAGCGGCTGCATTGGTGAATATGAGATCCAATTCCTTTTCTTTGCCTGATCTAATCAAGACATCTCACAGCATGAGAACAGGTAATTTCCATCAACACCAAGGCAAGGTTTAGTTCCCAAGCTATGTAGGGCTAGAAGCCATGAATGGAAAATTCCCAGATTGTCCTTCCCCATCCATTTGCAAGTCCCAGATAAATAGTGCAAAAATGGACTGGCTACTTCATCACATTTATGTTAGTCAGTTGAAACTAATTTCAATGTTTCCAACTATGAAACATTTCTTCACATTTCCAGAATCACTTAGCTCATTCTCCTGACCTTTCAGGAGCCTTGAAGACCCTTTTATCACGATGTTCTGCATGTAAATAAACCAGCATGTAAATAATCCAGCCTATCTGTCTCCAGCTTTCCTGGTTTTCATAAACAATTTTGTGCAATAGGCTTACTCAGACTTTTGTTAACTTTGGACCAGCCCTTTGTGCAGCAGCTCTGCATTGCTTAATCTGTTTACTAAAATATCTGTCAAAAAGACTAAACAGCGAGAAAGAAGAAAGAGCATATGGCACCAAATTATTTGCGTTAGTCAGGACCAGGGATGGCAGTGAAGAACATCTGACAGAACTATGTATGTTCAGTCACCACAACAGCAAATTAAATTCCATGTGGAAGACTGAAGGGTAAGCTAAGCTGGGGGTAGAGAGAGGGAGAGCATAAACAATGTGTAGAACTTTCAAGTGGCACCAGCCATTCCCTTGTGAAATACTTTGTCGCATACAGTCTAATGAAAACCATTGCTCAGCCTATGGTTGTGTTGACAAGGGAAAAGCAGGAAATTAGGATGCAGGAAAAATGAACTGGCAATGTATACAGAGAACCCAGATATTGCTTCATCTGGAAAAATGTAAGCAGACCCATCTCTGGCATCTGCAGGAGAAATTACAAAGCTGGGAAAGAGAAGCTGGTGATGAAAACAATTAGGGGCTTGGAAATATTCCCATGGAGGGACTGGAGGGATTCTAAAGTCTCTTGGCTTTAGAAAGGAGGTAAATGAGAGAGAGAGGACAATGAAGGTTTGTAAAATAATGAATGGCCTAGCATGGGTAGGTTGTGAGAACTAGTCTCAAAACTCAGGACAAAGCAACAGAGATAAGAAATGGGAAAGACAATGAGGCTGAAAGTTGAGCAAGGGTCTGGATGTAAATACCAAAACAAAATATCTGAAACTGTTGCAAAAATTTTGTGGAGCAGATAATAAGCTTCATGTTTCAGGGCTGAAGCTGGCCCATGCTTATTAGCAATCAAGAGGAGACCCCTTAGGGTACAGAGATGATTACTCCATAGACATTTCCATGGTTCATCCGTCCTTCCTTCAGAACATCTGGTGCTGGCAACTGTCCAAAATGGGAGATGGGACTAAGAGAACCCCTCAGGCTAGATACATTTGGTAATTCCTGATTGCCTAAAAAACATTCTAAATTTTAATTTCATTGTTATTCCCTGTGAGCAAACAACTTCTATGCTCTTTTTTACTCACCTCTCCATTTTAGTCCCTTGAGATTTTACCAGCCAGATGCTGCATGTGTGTGAGTGTGTATTTAAGGAACACTTCATGACTCTAAAGTTCCTGTATTACCTCAGCACTTCTCTTTGGGGACTCTGTATTAACTGGACTGGCTTTTTTTCCCTCTAGCCTCCACAAGTTCAGCCTGTGTCAATGAAATCCCAGACTGGACCTCCGCTTGGACAACTGTCACAACCACGGCCTCCTCCACAAGGTACAGCTCTCTGATTCCCATCTCAGTGACGACTCTGAGTCCTATCAGTCTGCCTTCTAAATAAAATGTATCAGGATAAAGGCTTTGCTCATTTTCCAATTCACTGACAAGCAGGCAGCAAATTCAGTGTACTATTGAAGCAGATACTGTCATATTCCACAGCAGCTCAGAGAGTGGGATGAAAATTTGATATAGATCCAGTTGATACCACTGGTAAGACTTGGCTCGGCAAAACAAGGCCACTTGAACTGGCACTGGAGCAGGATTCTGGGCACAATGTATATTGTGTTCGCACAAAGCTGTGCAGTTACAAGTGTTAAGAAGTGATGAGAAGATGCTAGTGTTGTCAGGCTTGGAACAGACATCAATGTTGCAATGCCAGGATCCTTGATCATCTCTTCAGGAGTTCCCATGTCAAAAAGAGCACACCCTCAGTTCCTCCTGACAGCAGAAGCAGGTTTGACTTATGTGGCTTGGTCAGAACAAGAGGTTTGGCTTATTGTCCTGATGTACACCGAGGTGATGAAGCACAGGGCTGCCCCATGGGTAGCCAGATCACACCAACCACTCAATTCACATAACTCATTAGACCCTCATTTTTGCCACCTTCCCTTCCTTTCTCCATTTCAACCTTCTACCATATTAACATCCTCCTCTAATTACCTTTTCCTTATTGGTCACAGTTTTGCTGCATCCAAAATTGAGCATTTATATGTAATCTTGGTATTCTATACTATTAGTGATAAGAGCTGTTGGCCTTGCAGAATATTGGTCTCCATCTGTCTCCAGTACTCCCCTTCAATCTCTGTAAAACTTTTCTCACATAACTCCCCTGACCACCTGTGAAATCCAGCCAGACCTCACAACACTATCAGCAACTTTTGTCAGGTTCTCACAGTATTATCTGTCATGTCCAGCAATTTCTCATGTCATGCCCAGTTGTTTTCTACATCCTCTTCAGTTCTGAGAGTTTGCTACCAAAGCAACTGAAGGTACCTGGTGATGGTTCTGGAACAGAGGTATGGATAGTGATAGGATGGAATGTCTCACATCAAACTGCTGGGCCCGTGAAGGGACTGATGACCCAAACCAGCAGGGTCAGCTTACATTTCCCACACAGTTGCTTCTCCAGTGACTCTTTCTTACCCAAGCAGGAAGTGCTCACCAAGGATAAGAAACACCAGATACATGAAGAGTAAGGCAGGCTGAAGTGACTTCCTCTGGGGAAGAGTGGAAGGACTTCTTTAGTGCTGAAGAAGGTAGAGAAAAGGACAGCTTTAGAGAGGAGGGCATGACATCAATTTTGGGCCTATAAGAGAGGATTTGCCATATTCTTCTCCATTAAGCTACTCTGAAGAGTCTCTCCTCTTCGCAAAACCCATCCTTCCATACAGATGTTCCATGCTTGTTGCCCACCACATGCATTTCCTCACATTTATGTCTACATGTCCCTCTCAGGTGGACCACGCCAGCCACAGGGATCTCAGCCTCCACGAACAAATGCACCCCCACAGCAGCGGCTGTCTCCTCAAGGACAGCAGCCCCAGAGTCCCCAGTCCACATCCCCTCAGCAACAAAGGTCACCTGGATCTCCACAGCAAGTCCGATCAGCAACTGGCTCCTCTCCAGTCCAGGCCTCCAAGGCAGGCGCGTTCCCTCCACAACAGCCTCGGCCTCCTGCCCAAGGCCGGGCTCCCAGCCAGCCGAGCCCCACGGAAATGTCCAAGCAGCAAACCACCCCACACCCACACCTGAAGTAAGTCTCTGACAAACTCCTAGTGTCTGTAGATATTAGAATAAGGCTGTCCAAAAAGTATCCCGAGATGACCCGGAGAATATATCACCTGTTGTCAAGCAGCAGTCCCCAGGGACAAAGGCCTCCACAACTGTGAGTGACTTCAGAGGTAAATGTGTATCCCTTGGCACAACAGTGCACCGGTGACCTGTTGTCAGGAAGAACAGGTTGATTTTGATATCACAAAGATTTCACACTCTTCCTCTTGTTCATGTGCACAGTGCTCATCGTGTGCTCTACCCCGGCCATATCAACACAGCCACCACCTTCCCAGCAGGGTGTAAAATCCTCACAGGCTGCGAACAGCACAACATTAGCCAGAAAGCTCACGAGGAATTATGCCTTCACTATTTCCTAAGTGCAGGAGCCACAAAGGTACTTTTTGCATTTGGTAGCAAAAAGGCAGGAGAGACGGGGGCAGTGGCCATATTCATGTATATAAAATTCCAGATGGTGACTGTATGTAGAAGCACTCTTCTGGAACAGAGCACACTGCTGAACTACTGTGGATCTTTGGAAACAGTTTTTGCTGTCACCCTTTGTGGAGAATATCTAGCTGCCACCATGGCAGGAAAACCAAGCAAAAAAAGGTCTGATGCTGACAAGTAGTTAACACAAGCAAATTGGTATGAACAGGCCAGAATAAAACAGGCTAGGAATAAGAAGACAATTTCTGAGAAGCAGAGAAGTGATGTTCTAGAACAGGCTTTTAGTGATCATGTTTATATTAGCAAGGCAAACTAAAAGAGGTGTACTTAAGGATCAAAATGTTGGTGCTAAAGATGCAGTCACCACACTATACATATTTCAGATACTTTTTCCAGTGTGGTTTTGTGCTGGATACCTATTACTGATCAGAAGAAACTAAGCATGGTAGCAGGGAAAATTGGGATATTTACTTCAAAAGCACATCCTGATCTGAACTTGACCACTAGCAGATACACAGTCAGCAGGAGCAGTGTGGTCAACCCAAAGACCTGCATTACAGAGTTGACAGTCAGAGCAGACAGGGTGGGGAGGGCAGAAAACAGCACACATTGCAGGGGATCTGGATACCAACTTACCCAGCCTCTGGGGCTCTCACAGCTGAAAGAGCAAGCCCATCATTCCTGGTAAGGCTGGTGAAAGACAGGCGACACCTAATATTATCTGTTCTTCTGTATTAGTAGTGAAATTACTTCAGGGTTTCTCACAACAGCCTCACCAAATGGCATCTGCATACTTCTAGTCAGATGTTTTCATCAACACTTACCAGTTTGGACTGAGCCACTTGCCCATGCCTCATTCTGTCCCATCTCCCCTACTTCTGGATGTCTTAGTACATGGTTATTTTTCATGCCAACCTAGCCTTTTATTCTTGCATTTCTCTGTGTGATGAAACACAAAGCATGAGTAACCAGCTTTGAATTCCCACCTTCTCCTGTTGAGACTGAACTCTGTTTTTCCTTCCAGCAAATCGCAGTCCCTGACAAACAGCTTCAGCATATCTGAGTCATCTCAGCGAGGAAATGCCACTGAAGATGAAGCAAAAGCTGAGACCATCCGCAACCTGAGGAAATCATTTGCTAGCCTGTTTTCTGATTAACAGTCCTGCAGCTGGATCTGTGCTTTTGTCAGCCCTCACTCTACATTATGTCATACTTGATGTCATCCTGGAATACAATCAGTGAACCCAGCAATTTACAACTAACACTTGGGTAAAGAGAATTTAGAAAACTATAGTTGTTTTAATACAAAGAAAATATTCTAATAACGGTCTGAAAAATGGTCTGACTATATAAAAGTGTCACTATGTCATTGGGTTTTGTGCATAATCAGAATCATATTTGTTCAAATTACTGGGTTCTAAAGCAAGTTCTACTCTTGCTAACCCCTGTGGAGTCAACACAGTTATGACAGTGCAAACTAGGTTTTATTTTAATTTGTATATAGTCAATACAATTATCAACTTCCAATTACTGAATTTTTGTTAAGATCAAGCTAAAAAAATTAGGCTTCTTTCAGAAACACACATGCAAAGGCAGAATCAAGAATAAGTATCCACTGACTGACAAAGTAAGTGTGCTTGAGCATCCAGTGAACTGTGGAATTTCATTATAGCAACTTCATAAAAGGTCACTTTTCTGAGCAAAACTACATTCAAGATAAATACAGTACCAGGCATCAGTAAGCACCAAAGATCACACAAGCAGGTCAGCCAGATGGTCTGCTGCTTTGTTCCAGATCACTCTGCTCATAGCAGATAAAACATCTGTTTCATGCCTTGCATTTATGTCCCCTGCGCCTGATTCCCAAGGTCTAAGAGAAAAATGTCATGTCCTAACCCTGTAGCCTTAGTTCAAAAATAACCTAAGGAATGGGTCTTCCACACAAAAAACAACTTCCCCCCCTGCCCCTGAAAACATCAGAGTTCATACTCACAGTTCACACAAATTCCAGACAAAACCCAGCTAAACTCCAAGCACTTTGGTGACTTGGTCACATCTGGCTGTGTATGTCCCTCAGGAACATGCTTAATTAATAGCAGATCTGATGAAGTGCACATAGTTGTGTGCTGAGTGTTCCATAATACTGAACGGACAGAGAGATGGAGTGAAATCCTCTCTCCTGCCTTGAATTCCCACTGACGTTGCTGGGGTGAATGCAAAATGAATGCAAGGTGACAAACTTGTAACAGAACTGGAAAACTATACTTCACAAATAAGATGACCTGGGTCCTTCCTGAGACACCAAGCCACAGGAGGGCATGTATGGGATTGTCCCAAGCAGAAACAATCAGTATTAGTTCTCCCTGACCATTCCCAAGAATTATTCTTCCAGAGAAGACAGAAATGGATCATTGCTGGTGTGCTTTTCCTCTAATCCTGCAACACTGAAAGAAGCTGTGTCTGTGCACTAATACTGGAACTGGTACATGACAGACCCCACAGAAGCTGTGCTTATGCTTGAAAAAACTCACCCTAGGTAAATCCATGTATTTATAGCTATTTATACCAGCTGAGAGTCTACCCCTTGCACCCTGGGAGGTCTGTTTGGAACACATCTAATGCAGGTGCCAGTCCTCATCCCACCTCCTCAACATGCAGCTTTGAGGCCAGACTTGGCTTTGTGCTTCCCTTGGCAACTTCACCGTGATGATACTTAGGAATGCCCAGGGAGGTCAGTAAGTCAAAAAAAAATTTGAGCCAATGGCCCAGATCTTTGCTGTCACTTAAACAAGGAGATCCCCAAAGCAGCAAAAGCAACAGCTGTATTAGCCATCTTGGATCTTATGATTCACTGGTGGGAATAAAGCCAAACAAGGAAATCCTTCCTGCATAGCACCTGTAATGAACATCTAAATCCAATGAAGTCATCTGGACCTTGTATGACCTACCCCTGAGCAGGCCTTTGCACACATAATGGCAAATAACAGCATAGCTTTTCCAGATTGGAAGTCCCTCAAGAGACTCATCTGGATCAATGATTTATACCTCAAGTTCAGTATTACAGAACCACCTTATTCTCTGATGGTTTGTCTTCTGTTTTCTTTTGTTTTCCTCAGCTCTGTGCTGTCCTTCAGGGTCTGATAAGCAGTTTACCATGTAGCATCATAAATATATGTCATCATCTGAGAAAAAAAACAGTCCCTACTGTTTTGTCTTCAGGAGCAATAAAAGAGTGAGAAATGGCCTTGAGCAAGCAGTCTCCCACTGGCAAGAGAAGCAGATTAACAAGCTTTACTATATGGAGAAGAGGATTTCTTTCTGTAACACTTCCCTCAGCATGGTTTATGCCTTTCCCTTCTGAATGGTCACCAGAGGTGCAGAGAAAGAAATGAAAGTTTACTGCAAGAATCCTCAATTGCTTTATCCCCTGAAACTCCATGGTTCCCTCACCAATAGAACATATACAAAAAGGAATGGTGACTAATATGACATGGCCCCATAAATCGACAGCAGCTCATCACTGAAAGTGCAACAGCTGGGTCAGCTGCTGAGGCTGCATTTGAACACAGCAGGACTGTCCTCTGACAGACCACAGGAACAGGACAGCACTGTCAGCTTTCATACCCAGCAGCAACTCAATCTCTTCACTTGCTTACAGCTCCCAGCTGTCACCTTTCAAGGGACAAGCAAACAGAATCACATCTCACTGCCTAGCTTTAAGTTGCAACATAAAGTACAAACAGGCACTCAGCTTAATTTAGTTAGTCTATGTTTCCTGAAAAAGCACCTTCAGTTCTATTCACAGAAGTGCTTTAAAACACTGAGCTGATTTCTAAAGTTAGAACTATGTAAATCTGTTGTGTCCTGTAACTGTCCCAACAGAACACTTCCAGTCTGCAGTTATGATGCTCACATACTAGATGTGGCTAGCAGGAGAGTCACAGATGCATCATCCCTTCAAGTTAGCGCTTTTGATGCTGGCTTTCTGCTCCAAAATCCCTACACTCTAGAAAAAGAGAAAAGGGAATACAAGGGGTATTCTTCTTTTATATGAATGGGAAACTAAGGTACACCCAAGAGGCATTTAGGTACCTCAATATAACAACGGGGCAGTAAGAAAACAACAGAAAAACTGGTAAAAAGAAGCCACATTTAAATCACAAGACATACAAGCCCCACCGCACACCTTCAGATCTTTCTCACACACATGTGAACACTGAGCACCTGGTAAAAGTTTCTTTTGTCCTATTTGCTTTAAGTTTCATCACATGGAAGCCAGGAAACATGAGTAGGTTTGTGTGTTTGGGTCCAGCCCAAGATGTAGCTGGGACACAGCTACGACACCCAATCATATCCACCACCTGGAAAATTAGTTTACATTTTGCTGTTTAGCTCCAAACTGAAGAACACCTTGACTTTCTTGTCACACCTAGGTGCGGTATTTCAAGTGGAATCGAACACACATCCCCAGGCAAGCTAAGGTCCAGCAGAACAGCAGTCCTGCTTACAAAATACCATTTGTAAATGCAGTGGTATTTTGCAGTCTTCCACTAATCACAAGCAGGTATGTAAGACCTTACACCTTGTGTATGGCTCAGTTGCTTCATCTGGTTGGCTTAGAGTTTCATGAATAAGATAAAATAATACACAGAAAAGCCAAGGATAATAGATCCTTATTTCCAAGTAACTCAGTAGCAACCTTTACAGTGCTAGATACTGATGAATAGTACAGGTAAGGAATGCTCATCTTAAGCATTTCATCTTTTGTGATTTCTCTTTTATCATTTGCAACAGCAATGATACACACACTTGACTTGGAGGTCGCAAACAAAAAAAAGCAAGCAGCTAGTTTTCAAGTATTTTCCCTGTTTTGTCTTCTAATTTAATACTGTTGGTCCTGAGACACTCACTTTATACCCTGTTTTATGAATAACAAGAACTCCTCTTTAAGGAACTTTACACTTCCAGCCAAGTCAGGTTTCCTAATCTTTGGTTCACAACATCTTTACTACAATGTGAGGGACACAAAAAAATGGAAGGAATATCTTCAGGTCACTTAGTGGTGTATGTGTAAAAGGGCTGAGTTCATTACTTCAAAAACAAACATTTCAATGACAAAATCCAGGATAAACTGAACCTCTGGCATCAGCATGATTTCATGGTTGTCTTCACGAAAAAGAGGGCCCGATTCCAGAGCAGCACACAGCTTGCCAGCAGGGCAAACCATGTGACTGTCATCAAGGCATTGGCAATGTGAGCATCCCTGGCACCACAAAATGAACTTCTCACACGCATTATGTGATCACTGTTCCCAGAAATAGCTTGGAAAAAAAGGAAAAAGGTAAGTTACAAATTACTTTATCAGTTAAAGCTCTGTAACCTTATCTGAATATTATTTATGCATCGCTGAAGCACTCATCACAAGGATGAAATGGTGCAAGACCAATACAGTGTAAATTTACCTTTTTCCTTTTTATAGTCAGTGAAATATTAAGAATTGCTGCAAACTCCAAGAGATCTGACTACACATTTCACTGGTGAAAATTATTTTGGAACAAGGCAATTCAACCACTGAAGGCAAATGTTAAAAATTAAGGCTAATCTTGGTATGAAAGAAAACTATCTCTGTGAAGAAGAAAAGGAAGAAAGAAGCAATACAACTTTTGACAGCAAAATAAAGTATTATATTTTACTTTCACTGGCAAAACTCCCTGACCTTACTAAAGTCAGCTGATTTTATACAAAACAAGAAGATGAACCACTGAAATCTCACCTGAAAAAGCACATAAGTATTACTGATTAAATAGCTTGTATTTAATAGGAAATGTCATTCCATTTCCACAGCTGGAATTTAAAAAAAGTTTTAGAAAATAATATCAGTTGTCACAAAAGTCATTAGTACCATTCACATTTATAGAAACACTGAGAACAATAATCTTAAAAAAATACATAAGAAATTAAAAGTTCTAGCAAAGTTTAGTCATTCCAGTCTTCCTTTAATTGAGCTCCAGCATCAGTTTGCAGGTCTCATCAGGATACTTTAACAGTGGTCTTGTTAGCTGCTCATTAGTTAATAAGACAACACTTGAAAGGTGCTCATAACATGCTGTGATACATTTCTTTTTGGCAAGATATCATCTGATACTTAAGTAATGGAACTAAATGGAATTTACTGAAGTCAGAATTCATTCTGCTTCTCATGTTGCTGTGCTCCCATTCCCACTGTAACCAGGTCAGCCTATTTAATTCTTTAAGTATGTCAGATAGGGAGAACAGATGCATTTTCACACTGCTTTTAGTTCAAACACAGTAAATGCAGTCACTTACTACAGATCCTTATTTGTAAAGTCAAGGACAAAGTCAAAAGTTTTGCTGTTGATTCTCTGTAAAATTGCTCTGCTTCTGCTTACACTTCTGAGTTGCACTGTGGCATGACTTTACTCAATTGTTTGTAAAATTAATTAATTTGTGTTCTGATGTTTCTTTCCATTGCAAAGAAAATCCCTTCGCTGTATTCTTTGTGCATTAAGTAACAATACAAAAATGCTTTTTACCTAATAAAATATTAAAAGAAATAGGAAACAACACCTTTAAAAATTTCCATGAACACACATCCACCAGAACAGTGGCAGTATCCTGTTCTATGTGGTAACTTTTTTGTTAATAAAGATTATTAATTAGCTGGGTAGATTTTAAACAAAACCTTTCATCCTGGCAATGCAGTAAAACTCTTCAAATAAGACAGACAAGTAGAGGGTTTGTATTTAAAGTGCTCTTTATCTGATGCAGTAAGGATGTGGCTGTTACTCCGGTCTCTAAGTAGCACTTCACAGAGGATTAAGGGCAAGGAGGGGGGGCAGCAGAACAAACTGCTCTAAGTTGCAGCTCTTTGAGGAACAGACCTTAAGTGCCAGGTGATAAAGCACTACCAGAGCACAAAACAAACCCAGCCTCTGTGGCTGGGACATCACCATGCACACACGTGCTTGACACAATCTGAAGGCAGATGTTAGTGCCTGGGATTTGCAATCTCCTGCAGTTAGAAAGCAAGCTCAGCGACTACAAAACTCCCTGCAGGAAAAAGCAGCTATTAAATGAATGCACGGCGAATGTCCATGGGGCGGCCCCGGCTGGGTCGAGGTGGAAACCTGTCACTGGGACCAACTCGTCCTGGAAGCGTAGGGTTTGCTCCAGGCAGAGAGCCAATTGGGTCAAAATGTGGTCTGAATGGAGGAAACTGACCTGGTGCTTCTCCCTGGCCAGGAATGAGTGAGTTAATTGGGTCTCCAACATATGGAAGTGCTGGTCTCTCATCATATTCTCCCCCAATGATCATTGGGGGATAGATTGGATTTGATGGGAATGGGTTGGGTGGAAAGGGATTAGGATAGAATGGGTTGGGATGAAAGGGGATTGGATGAGGTATAGGAGGCAGAAGCATCATGTGCCTCCATCTCAGGGCTTCTTTCTTCTGTTTCAACTTTTTCTTGTATAGCTGCAGACAGAAAAAAAAAGCATTTAAAGTTCTCTAAGTGCTCCAGCTTCAGCAACTGCATTCAGTTTTACAGCGCTTCTCAAAAATGTGCTCCTCACCAGTCTGAAAACTCAGAGCAGCAATTCCCCTGCCCACCAAAGACCAGGCACAGCACCCTTGGAAGATCTCTAACACCCACGGAGCATGCACCACGTAACTTGTTGATGTTCTTTTCCACTAGTCTGACCCAATATGTATACACAGAACACCACACTTTTAAGCTAAACTTTAACTCAAAGTTACTGCCTCCCAAAGTCTATACTTAATTCTCAAGCTAAGATTGATCTCAGAGAGATTATATAAAAAAGCCACCTACTTCTTTCCAGTCTGTGTCCCGAGGCCTTGCAATAGGATCTACAAAGAGAAGCAAAGCATTAAGAAAAGCAACAGCTCTTGTGCCACAGATATCTGCAGTTTGTCAGAACTCAAAGAATAATCAAGATATGAACAACACTTTCGGTCAATACATCTTTCCCTAAAGATAATGTAGCTTAAAAAATATAAAGCTCCAGGTTCATTTGATAGGTAATCTACTTGCACACCTATTCCATGTAAAACATCATCTCCAAATGTTATTAAATAGAGAAATCCCAGAAACATCATCTCTGTCTTTGCCTTCTGACAGCACTTCCCTTAATTACCTTTGTTTCTTAACTCTCTTGTGAGAAATTGAAGCAGGAATATATCTTCCCTCCACTTCCTAGTATCTGCAGTAGCCAATACACCAAGGTAGCAAAGGACACAGATGAAAACAAGGAAAGCCTGCACCACACAATGGGATGAACCAAGTGGAGCACCAGGAATGGCTCAGAAGACTGCCAACCATTTTCCTTGGCAGAAAACTCTGCATCCACCTGACCAACTGTACTGATTAGTATCACAAACAACTGCATTTACTCACAGTGTTTCAATATCATTATTGGTTGCCTGAGGAGCCTCTTATCAAAACCTGTCAGAACTAACCCCTCTGCTAACATGAGAATGTAAATAGAAAAATATGTGCCTAACATTACCTCGGAAATCCCGCAGATACATAAACCTCCAGAGAAGCTGGTCATTAGAAGCTGTGTAGAGATCACGGCAAACAGCGGAGAGAGAGATGAGGGAACGGACATCCAGAAGTCTGAAAATCCGAAGCTTGAGCTCAAGAGGAAGGACCACTAACCCAAACACATCTGGCAAGTTCAAAGCTAAAGAAAGGAGAAAGAAAGTTCAGAAAAAATACACTAAACTTGACATCACTTAGGTAGTGCTTCTATCTCCAATGACCCTAAAAGAAAGAAAGAACATTATAATCTTTCCCTTACATCCTCTCCCACTGATACCTGAGTTACACCGCTTTTCTGAGCAACTACTGTGATGTGACTCTTTGCAAAAAAGATCTCTTGCAACTCTTCAGAGGTGCACAAAATAGAGCAAATGACACTTTATACTGCGCACTATGCCTAAAAAACATTCCACACCAAATTATGCTTATAGGTCACAGAGCTAAGGAATAAGTAAAGTTAAAAAAAAGATCTGCCCAACTTCATGACCCTGCAAAAACCACAAATATAGAGCACGTGCTTCACATAAAATCTTCATGCATTGAAATGTAGAGGGAATTCCATTGTCTTCAGAATACAAAGCTGAGACCTTTTATGGCACTAAGTATGCAGAGAAAGCCTGGCTTCCTACTGCTTCACAAACACCAGCCTGTGTTACTTCCTACCATCCTTTCCAAGCCCTCAATGATCAGCTCCTAACAAGGTCATTCCTAAGGTCAGACTGCCAAACGTGATGCTAAATAAGTTTTTCTGTTTTGAGAAAGAAATAGATCAAAACTACAGAACTACGGCTACAAAATAAATTATTGTGGTAGGATTTCCTCATGATTATGCATGGAAAACAGCCACTCCATTTCCATCTCTGAAGTGAGACTAGAGCAATCAAAAATTAAAACCATAATTATAGTAACATTTTCTGAGTTACAAAGATTAATATTATTTCTTTAGCATGTATATTTTACTTTATGCTTACTTTTTATATGTCTATCACTGTACAGCTATTTCTAACACTCTTCCTTCAAGGCTTTAGATTGATTCCCTTCCTTCCATCCTCAAAAATTAAGTACCATCTCTAATTGTAAATATTTTCTCTCACCTTGTCGGGCAGCAGCCAGGAGAGAGTAAACCAGCTGGTCTTTAAAGAGACGGGACAATTTCTGAAGATCTTTGTAAACACCTGCAACCTTCTCTATCAAAGAAGAGAGGGAAAAAGCTTAACTTCAAGAGGTTATAATGCAACAATTATGTAAGAATTACAGTTTTCTTATTAGCACAACTTTAATCTGCTTGTGATCTTGATAGGAGCAGCTCTGCAGCTAGAGTGTAATTATCCTGCAACAAGTCAGTCACCAGTTCCATGACTGGGCTAAGCCTTCCCTTCAGCCTCAGAAGGCACAGTTAAGGGAAAGATTTGAGTGCTCTGGAAACAAACTGACTCTCAAGCTGCTGGAGCTTCCTTTGTCAGATTTCAAAGCTCCTGCCTAACAGAGATCTACATTCTAAGAGCCTGCAACCTTCATTTCTCTGACAGAAGTATTCTTCCATTCTGTTCTCTGAAGAAAGAGGAGCAAGAAGACTTTAGTGTTATACTGAACACATTTCAGCACTCAGCTAGTTCTTCTACAACCTTTCAATTAGACTTGTACATAGGAGACTACACAGAACATAGGAAATTGTGTCAGCCTGGACTGCCAGTAAAGCAACTCCTATCCTCCAGAGAATATAAGGATGGTCAGGTCTGTGCTCACAAGGACCCACATGGATCTGCCCTTCTCTCCTCCCTCAACTTAGTTTTCACTCTAATTTTGGCACTCTGGAGAAACCTATGTGGTCAGCACATGTTTTCTGACAAAAATAATTGAACAACTACAGTACCACAAGAGTGTAGGTACCATCAGCCTCTGAAGGCCTGAGCTGCCAGGCAGAAAGGGGATATCACCCAGCACTGCTGTCCCAGAGATTCACACATATGCCTAGGACCTCACAAATAACAGGCATATGGGCCAAAGGATAAACTGAGGTCTGCAAGGTTCTTTCCTTACATTGTTAATCCAAGAAATACAATTTATTCTAACAACAAAGTGTGAGTAAATGGCTACACTCTGAAATCCTTTTACCATGAAGTTATGACTAACCTAAATGGTAACCACACTTTTATTCTTTTTTGCTATTCTGTACCTATTTGGTGCTCTACTAAAGCATATTCTTACCCACTGTGTCCCTTCTTTACTTTCCAGTTTACTACTATGAGATCATAGCTCAGGCATACCTGGGTCCTGAAAGCAAACAAAGGATGATGGCAATAGCTGGATTCTCTTAACACTTCTAATCTCTTCGTTGATTTTTAATGTTGCTACAAATAAAAGAAAGAAAGACATTTCAAAATTTAAACACATAGAGACAACAAAGACCACTTCATTACTGAAGTAATACATAGTCTGGAAGTTGTAAGTCTTGCAAAAAACATTTAAAAAGCCAAAACATTGTAGCTGAAGCAAATCTACTTCCTTCATGTCTGGCAATGTGTGGAACCAAAGTTCCTATGAAATGAGACATCATATTTCCACAATATTGCAATGAAAAGGCCAGCTGAAACCCCTAAGGATTAATCTCTTACAACAAGAGAGAAAGAAACAATTAATACAGAGACTGGAAAAGAGTATTCAGCATCAGGAAGTGGCATCTTCTGCACCTCAGCAATCCAAGTAATAAAGGTGCAGTTCAAAACACACAAAAGCACACTTAAGTTTTCTCTTCCTAAACAATGGTGATACTTAGGAATGTGCATCCAGGATGAAGACTTGACTGACTTACCATTAATAGCAATAAGATCTCCCAGAGGCACACAAGTCAAACCAGCAGAACCTTCTCCACAAAGGGGATGTGTGTACTGTAGCTTATAAACACCATTCCCTCTCCATTTCTCTGGCATGGAGACTGCCTTGGCTTCTATCCCCTACAAATGTAAAGAGATAACAAACACACTGTCATACTTTTGCAATGTACCAATGCTGAGGGGGGAGAAAAGGATTAGAAGTCAGGAAATGGGAGAATGATGCTTGCAATTCAACTCTTAGATCAGTCCTGACACAGTGATTATGAACATGTATGATTATACACATTTTCTCCAAAACTAACAGCAAATCTAAGTGAAGTTCAGTAATTTTTGTCCTGATAGGAACCGACATTCAGTGAGCATTCACACCTATTTATTTGAGACACAGACTTCATTCTGTCACCCATTCCAGCATTCTGACAACTACTGCACATAATTAATTTGCTGCTCAAAAAAAAAAGAAAAAAACAAAAACAAACAAACAAAAAAAAAACTATTGCACCTCTTCTGTGAACTTACAGTATCTGACAGGGCTTTAAGAATGATAGTTTGAAGTTAATTAGAAAACCTGACTCAACTAACAGGTTTGCTTTCAATTTCATTTTGAAACAGCTCAGATGGATTATCAGAGTTGGATGCAATATAAGCACAAGTAGGTTCTTTCTTTCCTCTTAAATCTGCACAGCATTCATCTTCCCTACCTCCAAGCCCGCTCACTGCCATAAGCAAACTTTATTCCCAGTGGCAAAGGTATTCTTTACACAGAATTATGGGGATGCAATGATTTAGCAGATTTATTAAATTGGTATTGGTCAACCAGACACCCACATGTGCCTAGTCAGCCTCACTGCAAGAAAAAAGATGAGAATTTAAACACCTGCCTGAGATCAAGTCTTTTTCTCCACATTCAGCCACGTAATAGTAAACATAAAATGCAAACGTAAAGGGGAAAAGGGAATCCATACATTGTACAGATGTACTGCCACAGGTGCTTGAGTATGATACCTCTACAGATTAGTAAAACCAAAGCCAAACTTGACACGTAGTTGAATATTTTGGCAGACCTAGACCTCATAATGTACCACTTGACAGGGTATCATTGAGATGACACCAACAATTAAGGCAGTATTTTGGGGAAGTGCGACAACCTAAGCACATCTTCACATGCTCCATAGTAAAAGGCAGAAGCAGGAGGTTCAGCTGGGTCCCAGTGAGGCTGAGGACCAACAGAAACACAATGACAGGCTCTTCTTCCACACCTAAAAGCTGCTTCAGTCTTTAGCCTGAAGACTTTCTGGTCAGGGAATTTTGAGAAGGTGATCCTTCAGCAGCCCCTATAGCCAACTGACATAAAGAAAGGCAGAAGCAGATCCTCAGATGTAGCTTGTATATTCCACAGCTTCCCCACATCAACCCAGAAACTTCTGTTTGGTGCTGCACCTACCTACCTGAGGTACATAGCCTGTCTCCATCATGAGAAGATGAACCAGAACGATCAAGGCATCAGTGGCACTGGTACACTCAGCAGAAAGGTAGAGCATCTCTAAGGAATGGGGTGTTTCACCATCAGCAGCTTCGCTGCACAGCATGGGTTCGGAGGGATAGGAACCTGTACCTTCTTCCAGGTCAGCATCTTCTGGGACTAATCCAGAAGGAAATTCTAGGCTGGATCCTGCCTTCAGGGGAAAGCAATGCACATATTTGTTCAGAATATTACATCTCTATATACATCAACATTATACAGCTGTTTATTCCAGCCTGATTTCCCATACAAGTTGTATGGATTCATTATACCTCCATTTTGTAGCATTCCAGATGGAGACTGGGATTACATATGTAGCCTTTGTGTGTTTTAATCTTTATAATGCAAACCCTTCATTAAATGATCTGTCATTTTGTGGCATATACTAACTGAAGACAAAGTGATCATAATATATTAAGCCTTCGTGAGAATTTTTGCAATATACACAGGAATAATTTTATCACTACAGTATCATCATTTATTTGAACTTAGCCAATGTTCATGGCAAGTAACCAAAATGGCAACTTGGGCTGCCACCAAACACAACAGGCCTAAACAGCATGGGAGAAAAAAAAAAATCAATCAATTGAGTGCACCTGCTGCCCCCTGAGGAGGACTGTGGCTTCACTGTAGCTTTCTTTGCTCTCAATCATGGCATGTTATCAATTAACTGACAAAAGTGCACACAGACACGTTATTTAAAAAAGAGTAGGAGCCTGTCTTCGAAAGTGCCTTCTGCATCTGCCCCAATCTAAAATCAGTCCCTCAAGAAGACAGCACTGAGGCAGGCAAGAAACATAATCCTTACTTCCTTAAGTGCATGTTCCAGCAAAAACACAATACTCCTGTAAACCTGAAACACTTTGGGCTTTCTTCTGTGCCACAGTAAAATACAATGAACAGAGACAAATTTCCATTCAAATAACTGAGCATGTATCAAACAAGTATAAGGAGCCAAATATTCCCAAGAAATTCAGTCCTATACAGTACAGCAACTGACACAACAGGACACCTTCCTTTTTGCTTTGTGCTGTACAGGAGAATTCTCATGTACTTACCCTCTCATCACTCTCTTGAACTTCCACCTGAGCCTCCTCATTGTTAGACTGCTCATTCTGCCCTTTTCTTGGACTGTTGGCCTGACTGTTGTTGGGGGTCAAGGTGGACGGCTCATGACCATTCTGAAGTGGGGCAGGAGGAGCAGGAGGAGGAGGTAGGCTGGGTTGTCCATCTGGCTCTTCTAGTAATAAGCATATCAAATCACCAGAAACAATCCCATATGAAGCTAAGGTCTTCTGATCCTCTGTGAGAGCATCTTTTCTGTTCAATGTTATTGAAAACGTGGTATCAGAACTGAAAAATAATTTTAAAAAACAGTAAGGAAACATGGTTGGCTCTACCTGGATAGCCACACCCTGGACATGGCAATCGGTGCTATGGTTTAGTTGGCCTTATGATGGCTGGTCAAAGATGGGACTCGATGATCTTATCCAGCCTTCATGATTCTATGATTCTACAATTAGAAACGCATACTGCATATTACAATAGTATTGTGCCACAGGGCTTAATCCATTATTAATTACCCATATCTTATAGTGAGAGGAAAAAAGATTACATTAAATTATTTCCCCCATGTTTCTTGCCAAGTACATTTTAAGTTGCTGCAGCTGCTTGGTAAATAAAACTTTATTTACAGAAATTGTTCATTAAAAAAGTTATGAAAGAAAGCAAACAAGTGCCCTTCAAAATAAAAGATAACACAGTTAGGAAAACAAGATCAAAATATACTACTGCCTTGGATTATTAAAAAATAAATAGTGTTGAAGAATCAACCAACTTGCTTTCTCATCAAGCTAAACATTAATTTCAGTGATCAGCAGGTGTGCTACAGAATGCTAGCTGCAAATGAGAGTAATAAGATGCTTCAGGCAAAAAACCAAACAAAAAAAAAAACCAGAAATGAAACTGGTTAGCAGGGAAGCAGCTACGAAATGCACCCACTGCGGCATGACAAGCAGTAACTTCGGGTTCCTCCTGCCCACGCTGCTGTGTGAATCACCAGTGAAACAGCAGCACGTCGGACATAATGCAAGGTTTCTGACACAAACCCTTCAGCCAGCAGCAGGAAACGCTGCCCTTTCACAGGCGATTCATTTTCCTACGGAGGATGCCATGAGTTCCTCACAGGTAAAATGTTTATGAAACTTAAACCGAGATTCTCCAGGAAGCCTGAGAGAAGCGTAAAACCGCGACCCTACCCGCAGGGGGCAGCACCGCGCCCCGGGCCGGGGGCAGATCCCTCCCCCCGCGCCGCGTGGTACGGCCCCGCAGCGCCTCCCCCCCGGCGGCCCTCGCGATGGTTCGCTCCGCTCGCTACCTGTAGCCCCAGGCCGGCAGCAGGGCCGCGCGCAGCTGCGCGCGCAGCTCCCCCAGCGTTGGCTCCGCCCCCTGCACCTCCAGGGCCGCCGTTCGCTTCTGTAGCCGAACGCGGAGCTTCATGGCGGCGGCAGCGGGACGAGCGGGGGGGCGGTCTCCGCGCCCACCTCACGCCCCGAGCGGGCCCCGCCGGGCAGCGGCGGCGGGGAAGGTGGCGACGGAACGCGGGCGCAAGGGCTGCCGGGCCGGGCCGTTGTTTTGGTTGTCGCGGAACCGCCTCAGCCCGGCCCCGGCCCCGCCTCCGGGGCTCGCGGCACGCCCCCGATCGCTGTCTCTGCGTGCCGCGATCGATGATTGGGCGCTCGGCGGCGCGGGGAGGAGCCGGCGCCGCGCTCGTCCCCGCGGGCGGTGCGGCTCCGCCGCTGCCGCCGCGCCTCGCTGCGGCTCCGGTCCTCCTCGGCCGCCTGCCCTGCCGTGGATCAGCCGCTGGCGGGAGTAATTCCTGCGCCCGGGCTGCCTGACGCCGCGTGGCGAGGGTGGTTGGGCCGCTGCCCTCCTCTTCCTCAATGTAACTTCGGGCCGCGTGATGTTCTGGAGCGAAAACTGCAAGGGAGAGCCTGGCTGGGTGTTAAACTGTGGGCGAGGGTGGAAGTGCGCAAAGGGAAAGGCTGAAGGAGGATGCTGCCCCCGAGAGTGTTTAGTTTTATGAAGGAACGCTATTTTTCTAGACCCGAGTGCTGAGTTGTCACCTCAGAGGTAGTGCTGCAACACCTGTGAGCAAATAATCTCGGCAAGAGTGTGAAGTGGTACGAACTGAACTTTACTAGCTTTAGTTCCCCTTCACTTGTCATACTTGGAAAAAAAAACTTCCTCACGTCTTTTACCTGGAAATGCACATTTGGCAGGAGTATAATGTTGACTGGGTGAATAATATAAAAAGCAAATTTTTTTCAAGTTTTCACTTCGTTTAATAAATTCCAAAGAATTTTCAAAAGCAGTAAATTCAGAGGTAACTTAGAACAATGCATATTCTCAGATCATCTTGGTTTTCTCTCTAACAATAAAACTTGCCTTGCATCACATTTCTCCATACAAAGAATAACACAAGAAAACTGGGGTACTTTCTAGGACTATAATACTAAAATAATAAGTGAAATCACAAGACCTAGCTTACACGCCTACCATCAAGTACAACTGCTTATTAGGGCCCTATTCACATTGCTTAACCCTGTAGGAACAGCCCTGCTGTCTTCTTTCAGTACCTAGGAGCCCAACAGGAAAAAGGAGACTTGAAACTTCAAAAAACTATTCTGGGCTGCAGGTGAACTCTCCTTAATGCATCTGAACATGGCCATCCAATCAGTCTCATCCAATTCCTTTTAGAGTTGGCTGTCAGAGAGGTCTCAAGCTGAAGGGCAGCCATCCTCTGGTTTCAACATGCCAATAAATTCCTCAGTGGAAAGGAGAGGCTTGTACTGGAGATGATGAAAGGGAAGAGGCTGCTTAGCTGGAACACCACTCGCTGGACAAGGGAAGAGCTGATGCTAATTACAGTCAGCTTGGTGTAACTTACCAGCTCTTCCACGACTAGCGATTTCCTGAGAAGCTGCAACCTTTGCCACTGCCCTTTTTGAAGGAGTCCTTACACAGTCATCAAATGGGGACACATCCTGAATAAACCCAGAAGAGTGGGTTGCCGCCACAGAGGGGGATGAGAGTGGAACTGGCAGAGAAGTAGAAAGGAGAACACGTGAGGAGCACTGTGCCTTTCAGAAATTCTTTTCTCTCTCAAAGAGGGTTGAATCCAAAGTGTGTCATGCTGCTGCCTCAACATCATTACCATTTTCCTTTGGCCATGGATGTCCTACTCTGTTTCATTCTTTAGAGTTATCCGTGTCACAGCCACCTCCTGTTATCGCACTGGCTCTATGGCATCTTAATCTGTGCTCTTTTGGAAGGGTGGAGGAAGCTTCCCTAGTATGAGGAATGTCCACAGCTGCAGACATGGTGCTAACAGCAGAACCACCTTTGTGTAGCTTGCACAAGCTGAAGCGATTGTGTGACATGAAGTGGCTCAGTTTCTCAGGAGCTGACTCATAGTCATTATTAGGTAACCAGCTAGACCAAGTTACAAGTGAGCTTTTTTGCTTCTATTCTGTGAATTTTTCCTTTGAACTTTATAAGTCATGCTATAATGTAAGGTTTAGACACATTTTCCACACAGCAGGAAAACCTCCAAGGAAACAATTAGGATGAAAAGCTAAAACATTTTCCTCAGCTTTCAAGTCTGGCAAATTTCAAATTACTCAACACCACCATTATTTTTTCTTCATGCATCATTCTAGAAGACGGGGCTGTTATTTGATGAGTTACAGGTTTTCTCCCCCATTTTAATTTTGTCTCAGCCTGCAGGTAGGAGACTTTCAATGGCCATATATGAAGTTGACCTCTGGCCAGGAAGGGCACTTGTCAGAATAATACAGGAAACCTTTGTGCTCAGAGGCTTGAAAAAATGGTTGTGTACAGAGGAATTTTGACTTTCAGTGTAGTTCACTCATCAGAAAGCGTGAATTATTTTTACGTCTCGTTCATTAAGGTAATACACAGGTGACAAAGGAAAGCTCTATGTCAGTAGCTTGGAATGGTTGTTGAAGACCATGTGGTTTCTCTACTCAAAGTACTTTATTGAGGATGTTTCTTTTCCTCATGGTCAGGGTTGAAACACAAGCAATAGAACCTCTTTCACCAAAGCTGTAAAACCCTACTGATAGCCCTTGTGGGTGCTCTTGACTAATTTGAAATTTAAAGCTGTGGTCCTGTTGACCGAGTCCCATGGCAGAGGAGAACTATAAAATGTAAAGGTCTCTTTGGTTCAGTTACATACATCATGGAAATTTTTTTTTTCCTGAAAGATGTGTGTGGTAATAAAGCTGTGAGCCAATGGACCTTTTATGTTATTTCTCTTCATGTATTTGCCACTACAAATAATGTATTTTATAATATGTATAAATAAATGCACGTGTGTATATATTAACTTACGATGCTCGTATTTTGAATGACAAGAATCACACTGAAAGATGTGATAAAGTGTGGGATGAGAAGGAGATGGGTATGAAGGCTAGAGTATCATCAGGAGATGAAGTGCCAAAGTCTGAAGTGCCATTGAAGTGTGTCAGTGGAGGAGATTCAAATGAAGGCTAGTGGAGACAACCTCCTAAATTCTTGCAGCTTGTTGGTGGTCAGCTTTACTGCTAGAAGGTATTTTAGAGCCCTTTATGCTAATGCTCTCTACAGTGAGTGGAACTCTTCATTACACCATCTCACATTGGCTGTCTACAGATGACCCTTAAACAGCACCTGAGTTTGCCCATGTGGCTCTTATCTTTTCTCTGTTTCTGATTAAAACCTTGATTGTATGGAGCAGAAGACCTTTCAGCACTTTTCCTGGAGTTTGCCAGATTGCTTTAGACACTTTTAGTGGTTTTTCTTGTATTTGCATATTTTTAACAATTTCAAATTGCTGGGAGTTATGTGCTGAGCAAAAGTATTTGAAGTGGCACACTAAAGTCAGAATTTGGTATCTTTTCATTAGCAGACTACAATCACATTTCTCTGAGTGGTAAAAAGAGGCTCATTTTTTCCTCAGGGAGATCACTACATCTGCCTCTTGGGAATCTGACAAGACTGCAATTTGTGTGAACCCAGGGAAGTGGCTGCCTAGGCTGAGAGTGCCTCATGCTACTGTCAGCGCCCTGAAAGGAAGGGAATGGTTGTACAAGAGGCTGGTGGGTGAGCCAAACGATGGGCAGAAAAGCAGAGAAGAAAGCATAGAACAGACCTATACACGTGATGGACTCGAGTCTGAATCAGGCAGCTTCCAGACAAGGCCTGCTGCATTCCTGTTCAGAATCTCAGTGTTTCTGTTTCAGAGAAACACTCTTTCCCTGTCTCTTGGGAACCACCCCTCAGTTCTTAGCTGTGAGGGCAGCATGCAGGGCAGAACCAGAACAAGGACACTGATTTTTGTTTTGCTAAATGGACTTTGGTAAAAATGAGCCTCATAGTCCTGGCTCAGGTGCTAGGATAGGGCAGTTACAGACCTCAGCAACATTGACTCAATGGATCCAAACAGTGACAATGTTTTTTTCCATCAGCTCATCAGACAACTGCCTCCCAACATTGTTATCCATTGTTAACAGATTCTGTGTAGGCATTGCAGCTATGCTATTTATTTTGCAGCCTGGCATAGATGAATAGTTCTCTGGCAACCCAGCTCCAAGGCCTTGAAAGCCTTTATGAAGGGCATCAGTAGTAAAGCCACTCTTAGGAAAAGCTGTGGTAACAAAAAGCTTTTTGCAAAGCTGCTGAAAAGTTGGGGAGTGTCCCAGACATAGTCACAGATACAACTTGTGGGGTAGGGGCAGCCATTTCCTCCTGTGGTTTCTGTTTGAAGATTTCACTGAGTAAGATTGATGGCTACCTCATGAGCTGGGAAGTGGATAGCATTTCTTTCTACACATATTGCAGGAAACCATGAACAGGAACTTACTGGAGTTTTTCTTATTCTGTGGGTATTCTTAGTAGTTGGAAAGAAGGTTCATCTGCTTTTATGTCATTTAGCAAACTCTTGTGTCATTTGCTGTTAAATTTAAGCATTCCTGACAATATATTCTATCAATCATATAAACTTTATATTCCTTTTCCCTCAAGAGGTGATCTTCCATATGGACTATCAATGTGTAGGAACGGTTAAAACCCTGAGGCTATTGAATCCTTTTTGATTTGACATTGTTGAGTGAGCTGCAGAAACCACACCAGTTCTTCGAGTATACTGCAGAGTAACTTAGAAACAGTGGAGCAAAGAAGAAACTGAAAATTCCAGTCCCAGTTCTGTGATAACAGCAGACATATTTGGGAACCTAGAGTGCTCTTTCTGGACTTCAGGTTGGGGAGACTCTATATTTGCTATCAACGTTTGAGAACTGTTTGTCTTGTGTTTGTTAACTTGTGAGGTTCTAAATGTTTGAAAGTGAAAGAAATGGCTCTGTGGGTTGTAGACTGGAGAATCTTGTACAGGACCAAGATAAGACAGTGACAAAATTCCTTTTCAGATATACTCTATTCTGAGGATGGTCAGTTTAAGATAGTGTGTTTTTATGGTTGTGTTAAACCTGTACAAGACAAGTATGGTGACTTTTTCTACATCAGAAGCTTGCTGAGTTCTTAGGCAAATTTCATCTGTAATCTCTATTGTGATTTTTATTAAAAGTTTTTGCAGACTGTTCACAAAAGAGAAACCAGACATGGTATCTACAGTGTGGTAAGTAGAGTGCTTCATTTGGGTGAGACAGGTACACAAACTGAAACAAAGGAGTTTTTAATCTTTTTCTCTACTTCAAGTACTTGAACTTACTTTAATCTTTGTGAAGATAAAAGAATTATGAGAATTATTTACATACAGGTATTGGTCTGTGCCTGCTCAGTTACTGAAGATAAAAATCAGAGCAATTTGTCTGACATCTATTGTCCTCAGCAGTGCAATTGGCAGCTCTCATTTAGACTATCAGGAAGTGGACAAGTTCCTTCTGCTTAGCTCTGTCTGTCTCAGTCATCTGACTGACCTTGTACAATTGATCCTAGAGCTGAGAGGGGCTTGGGAATGAAACCAAAAGTATCAGCTTTGGAGTGCAGAAGTACAACTTGTTGGTGTGAAGAAGCAGTATGAAATGTTACGTCTTTTATTCCCATGGCAGTTCAGTTTTTTACCCAACATACATTTAAGATCCAAAGAACTAATCAACTCCAAAGCACAGTAATGACCAAGTTTGCTGTTTTCTCTTCCTCATTGTGAATGAAATTCTATGGGAATGAGATCTCTTATCTGCATCAAAGTTTCTAGCAATCCTGCTAGATAAATATTTAGTAAATATCCATGACCTTTAATAATAGAAAAATCTTTCTGATTTTACCTTGATTTTTAATTATTATTACCCTTATTAATCAGGATTGAAAGTCGCTAGTTTGCAGGAAAAGTTAGGACACTTTTTTTAGAAAATATGTAGGGTATATGACTTCAGCAGGCTGTTGTGCATAATACAGTGTTGCTACCTTTAAGTACTTATGTTGAGTTGCTTAAAATAGAGAAAACCAAAAAGGCATAAGAACTAGAGATGGACCAATTAAAGGGTATGTTTTCAAAATTCGTCACAATGTGGATTATGTTCTTAAAATGTTTTTTTCCTGAGACTACATTTTCTTTCATAGTGTCCTGGGATAACTTTGTAAGGATTCCTCGAAGTACCAATATCAGGTCTATTACCAATAGTGATAATGCATTTTGTCTGTCTTATAGTGGGGAATCTATCAAAGACCAGTTTTTTATGAGGTGCTAGGTAGAACATAGATTTGTAACCATTTATAGTCTGACCTGATAATACTAAGTTCAATATAGAAGTAAGACTAACAAAGGGTGGTGGGGTGTAGGGTTTTTTGGTGGAGGGGAGGGTTTGTGCTTAAGTGCATTTATGTGTTTTCTAGCAGATTATGGAAAAGATTGTCCAAGACAATATGATGCTTGTTAGAAATCCAGGAATGACTCTATAGACTCCAAATTACTGGGAAACTAGCAAAACCTGTTGCTACTAATTAACTAGCATGGTTTTATACATAGGCAGGAATCATGATCACTATCAGACATGTTAGAAAAGGATGTGCCACTTGCCTCTGTGGTAAGCCGAGTGTAAAGTTATTATAGGTCCCTAATAAACAATTTTCTAGTGCAGCACTGGGAAGACTTGAAGTTGTCATGAGAAACAGTATTGTTATTTCTAGGAAATGGAGCAGTAGCTGTCATTGCTAGTGAAAATCAGGATCAATACAAGAATTTTGAACAAAGAAACCTTACATTTGTAGTAGGGATGTGTCACAGAAACAATTTGCCTCAGCTTTTGTGAATCTGTTTTGTGTGGTTTTGTCCCACCACACAGTGGCTCAGAGCCTGCTTTGCACTCAACCACACCACTGCATTCCCATGCCAGGAAACCCTTCTCTGTTCCCTTGTTATCACCATGTAATTCTCACACATGCTTTGAATTTACCCTTGCATTCCCTTCTCATGTTATCTCATTTAGTCAATCTCATGTAGCAGTGTCTGACCTACCTTATTTTATTAGACTAGCAAATTAAGATGAAAAACTTTGGAACTCTCAAAGCCAGTGTATCCTAGGGAGGCTCTGTGTAAAAAGAAGGTGGTATTATAGAGGAAGACAGATCCGCTTCTGCTTGACTGGGATTGCTTTGTCATGCTCACTCTGCAGGTGGTAGGACAGACGGTAAATTACAATAGCCAAGACACGGGTATGGGGAAAGAGTAGTGAAGTAGAATCATTCAGTCACACCAACAGCTAGTGCCTGCCAAAGTGATAACCAAGGAATCAGAAATCTGTGTTGGCTCCCACAATGATGGCTTTGTGCAATAAAATCATTTACTAAAGATCTCTTTCCTGTCCATCCTTGTCCAAATTTCATTGAGGGAAGTCATGGATACAGATTTTTTGCAACTTATGGCATGCATAATTTATGAAAACATGTGTATCATACATGTTGTTAACAGATCTGTGACAAAGATGCTAAAGTCATGGTATTTTTTCCTGCTCTGTTGGCTGTCCTTAAGGCTTGAGGCTAATCCTGGTCTTAAAGTGAGGATTACTCAGAAGGGGCTGAACTATGTTATGTCTAACATTGCCAGATGTTAATTTATCATAAATACTCTATGTACAGAATACTGTTTCTTAATAGATGTGCAATGAAGGAACAAGCTTCTTAAATACCAGAAGAGAATATATTCCTTTTGTCACCTCAAACCAGGAACACACTTTGTCTCTTCCCTCATTTATTTCCTTTCTTTTGTGTGCATCCCAGGTGTGAATTTATCTTTTATTGATGACTGCATTCTCCTACAGTCCAGTAGTTTCTGCTACATTCTTCATACCTATATACTTTCTTAGAACCAGGATTAGATGGTCATACAATTTCTTCTTTTTTTAAAGTGTCAGAAACCTGACTTATAGTGCAATATTTAGCTGAAGATAATCAGACAAAATTGGGAAAAAAGCTTACAATTTTGGAACAGCCACATAGCTGCACACCTTGACCCTCACTCCTGCATTTGGCATGGGACAGCACCTGCATGTGCTTTTCTTTAAAAAAAATGTAGTGATTGCCGTAATTCTGCCCCTTGACAGAAAATTTCTACATTATGTTTTCCATACTCTTTCTATTCATGCTAATTTCGACTGTCTCTTACCTAAGGCTTACTCCATGGGTGTGGAGGACATGTAATAGAATTTCAGTTGTTTACAGAATTAATATTAGTAATAAAGGTTAACAAAGCACAAATTCAACAAAAACTGGGTCATGCTAAGGATTAATTGTCATTTATGTACTGAACATACTGACAGGTAAACAATGGACTTGTGAGGTGAAAAATAAAAGGGTTTATGACACTGGGATGAAAGTAAGGCTCAGGTCTGCTTATTTGGCTGTATGAGCATTGTTTTAAAGGCTTCTGAGGAGTTGAAAAGTGCAGGGCAAACATTAATCATCCAAAACAGTAGTGATGTCCCTTGCTTTCTAGGGATTTCTGATGCCTTTGGAAATGAGAATTTAGCCTGGGGTTTCTAAGTGTGAGCACAGGAGTTCTTGTGACAGTCAGCATGGCCTTCCAAGTGCTGAATGAACAGACTAAGTTGGCACACCCTTGCATTAGCAGTAAAAGCAGATTAACAGTGCCCCTCCCAAAGGGATTTCTCATATTTTAAGAGCTTGGTGAGAACGTGAGAATTGTGAGAATGTGAAAATTGAAAGCTGAGGCAATAGATCCTGCCTTTGTGCTTCTTGCCTGCTACAAGAACCTTGAGAGAAATTCCACCTGAGATTACTGGCTGCCTTCACTGACAGTCATAAGAGAGCTTTAAGTTATTTCAGTGAGAGCCCATATTTTGCTTTGGAGACAGGAATTCCCAGGGAATCATAACTTACTTCTCCTTCATAAAACATGCATTTTATAAAAAGATATTCCAGTGTTATATTATCACAAATTTCCATTCTTTGCTTTTTCTAATACTATGGAGCCCGGTGATGAAAAAAACCCAGGTTTTTTTTTATTCAGCAATAAGGGGTCAAAAGCTAAAGACACTTGTGTTACAAACATTGGGAAGCAGGACATCATTCAGTATTAAAGTTTTAGTTATGTCTTAATCGAAGGTGAGCAAAAAGAAGGAAGGTGTGAGGAATTTGGAATTAAAAGATGCTCTGTTGACAATAGGGTTTGTGTATATTATCAATGCACAAATAGCATTGAAACATTCAAGAAAGTAGAGATTCCTTAAAGCAGGAAAGAATGTAAAGAAATAAGTCAGATATCTGAAGCAGGCTATAAAGGTTAAGGTGCAGTGGCAAAATATGTACTGTGAAAGAAACGTGAAGAAGTCATTTTAGAGGATTGTTTTTAAAACTCAACTTCCTGTACACAAGCAACAATTCAGACAGTTTCTGCCTTTGACATACCAGCACCTCAGATGCATATGTCACACTTTTTACATAAGTTACCACTACATAGAGAAGTTGCCTTGCTACTTCAGAACTTGCTTTTTCATCCAACAGATGTGAGGCAATCTGAGGTAAAGGTGGTGAGCAAGTGTTTCCCAAGGTCACCCACATTATGAGTGAAGGGAGTATAAGAGTTTCAGAAACCTGACCTGACCTGATATGAAATACAACTCAGGGACTAAATGATCCTAACAGATTGCCTTGATTTTAGATTAAATGGCCTATATGTGAGCCTAAGAGAAGTTATAGATGGGAATATTTGTAGTTGGAAGGTGATCTAGGTAAGGATCATAGAATCAGAGTGTTGCAAGAATTATGTTAAAAATTAGGATTAAATTATTCAGCAGTATATCTGGGCCTTCAGGTGCCTGAATCCAATCTGCAAGGCACACACTTTCCTATGTCCCCTTGTAGGCAGGAGGATTGGGATAGAGCTCCTGAAGCAAGCAGTATTGAAAGACTTTCCCAAGCTGGAGTAGGAAGGAGAGTTTCTCAGTTGTTAAGATCAACTATGTCATTTCAAGGTAAGTAAAGGAAATAATTTTCAAAGTTTTATGATGAAACAGCTTTTTATTACCACATTGCAATAATTATGCAGCCACTGTTTTGTTCAGTGTAAAGTTTTAGAATTTCATTTAACTCTGATTCTGATGGGTTTTAAAAGTACTTGTTCTGCTACACTCGGAGATGAGCTTTATAAAGCTTCTGAAGGATCACCTTGGCTGGGTTTTTTTCAGCTGGTTTGTATCAGAGTTTGGGGCAAGACAGGTGTGAGCATGGCTATGATACAGCAGGGAAGATGAGTGTGAAAGAGGGCAGAATTGGTGTTATTAACAATCTGCTACTATGAAGGACTTGTAGCAGTGAAAATAATCTGTTTGTGTTTGATGAAAAAAAAGCCAAAAAAGGGATAAGATAAAAATGTGTGCAGGGGATGATGTATCTTGGCTGATGTGGCAGGAAGATGCTTTTTACAGAATATTTTTGGATGAATTTACATGTTAAGTTACCATTTTAACTGGATAGGGCTCAACAAGTGTTTATTGTAGAGGAAAGTCTTTGTACCAGGAACAGACAGTAGAAATATGTTTTTATAGGGTTTCCTACAAGTTCTCCAAATACAGAGACTAATATGAAAGCAGATCTTTCTACAGCCTTCAATCCTACCTTCCAATAGACTATTAAAAAAAAAAACCACCAAGAGCCAAATTCTTCCAAGGGTACACACTGAAACAATAATGAGCAAAAGGCATAAGTCACATCAAGAAAAGTACTGCAGTTAGGAAAACATTCTAGAGAGCACCAGAAAAAGGGCTGAAAATGTTGGGGAGTTTGCATTCTTGGATGCGTTTAAGACTCAGTTGGGCAGAGTCTCTGAGTTGTTTCATCTTTGAGTAGGAGGTTGAACCACAAAAATCTCCTGAAGTCCTATTTCAATCTAAATTATTGCATGATTTTTAAACCCTAATTCATTCCCTCAACCATAGTTCTTAAAATTTGCCATCTTCCCGGTATATAATCTGATTTTTGCTCACAGCAAACAAGATACCTGAAGGCATCAGGCATGCCGGAGATGTTATTGGAAAGTTATGGTCATTTTAACTGAAAGTAGCTGGTGCCTTCTGCCCCAGGGAAAGCCGATTAAAGGCAATTGTTTCAGAGATCTCTACCAGATATCAGGGAACAATGAGGAATTATACTGCATGATAAGATGACATGTGATATCTTTACAATGTTCAGCTCAGTTCAACACACCAATTTGTAAGACAATATCCTTGAATTTCAGAAATATTTGTTTTGGCAGGGAAATATTTAAATAATATTTAATTTAGAAAAATGGATCCTCTCCAGAGCTCCTTACTTAGGCAAGGAAGCAGAATGAGAAAACAAAAACTTTGGCTGTCTTCAGCAAATGCTAGTATTTGGACAACCTGGATTTATTTATAGATGTAGCATCTGAGATTAAACATGGATTTATTCTTTGCTTGGCAAGAAGACTTCTCTTTAAAGAGTTAATTCTTCACCCAAGGAAAGGTTTTTGTAAAAAAAAAACACAAAAAACAAAACAAAACAAAAAACCACACACACACCAAAAGAAAAAAAAAACCACCCTGGCCAAATATCAAGGATTCATTTTCCAAGGATGCTTCGAAGTGTAATGGTACAAGTGTCTTTCTTTCATGGGTCAATCATTTCTAAGAAATGCTTTTACTGAAGCATAGACTTTGCCTTTTGTAGCAGAAGGGTTTTCAGTGATCAGAGGTCCTTCTTAGTCTTTTGACATGCAGCCTAATAATGCCCCTTTCTGTATTCTGTAGGCTCAGAATTAATGCTGTAGTTTTCCTAGAAACTTCCGCTTCCTTTATTCCTGGCTTTGGCATTTATCTGTCAGTGGCACAGGCTTCTGCTACAGTCAGTGCAGACTGGAGAATACAAACATGGCTCCTGTAAGTATTGTACAGAATGCAGGTAGGCGGGCACTGGGAGAAGGATTGCAAATGAAATTAAGAAATATACTGGGAAATTATTTTTCAGGTCAGATATGCTTTATCATTTAACTACAATCCAACAATAATCTATTTGAATAAACTTCTTAAGAAGGAAACATCCCCTGACAACTAATGTTGTTTTGTGGGTTTTTAAAAATTATTTTACCTCACATGTCTCTTTGGGAAATATCAGTTCAGACGTCTGTTAGCATCCTCAGTTTGTCATTGCATGAATATTCAGGACCACAGAGTTTACAGTGGCCACATTTGTTACTTTCTTTGTACAGTATAGCTGGAAGGTCGACTCTATAGCTAATTATCTATGTGCTGGTACAGTGTATATTGCCTTCCAAGAGCTCCTACTAAAGGAAGGGCACTGTCACAATGCCAAACATTCAGAACTTCAGAAACTCCAGAATTTGGGTTGCTATGGAAAACTGACTTAGCCTGTGCAGTGTAAGATTGTAATGACATTATTACACACTGATTTTTCCACTTATATCAGCATTTTTGCAATAGGATTTTAATACAATGGTATTAAATAGTATAGCTTTTCTTTGGAGTGGGGAGGGCTAAAACTTCTGGGATATCAGAAAAGTTTGCAAGGTGCTAATCTCTACAGTTTGGGTCAATGGAGGAGCTGGTAACAGTAGGCATTGCTCTATCTGTGCCAGATAGCACAGCAAGATGGATCACCAGGCTGCAAAATTTCACAGTACATCCTGATTCCAAAGGAGCATGGACATGCAGTTCTGCATTCTGTCTCAGTGAAACTGGTGGCTGGGAACTGCTGTCACTGTGCCTCCAGCCTCTCTGTTTTTTCTTCTGTTACATCACTATTGTGAAGAAAAAAGATACATGAGCTGAAAAGGGAAGGTTTAAAATGGCAATGGTGATAGGAGGGACTTTGTGACTTGCAGTACTAGACACTGGTTTGATTAGGGACAGTCTAGGGTTAAAATTAACCTTTTAGGATTACAGCTTCTTTTTCCAGGAATTTTGCTTTGCCTAAAAAAAAATAAGAGGAAAGTGAACTGACTCATGGTTTGAACTTTCTCTTGGATGGGGCTCTTTCTTTATAGTATTGTACCACCACTGTGGTAATGCCTGAGAAGACAACCCAAGTAATCAAGATGAAAGGGTGAAAAGTGATGCTTTTAGTCCTAATACCTAAATTTGCTGTAATTCAGGTTTAAAGAGATTTCTGTTGATATCTTACTAGGGAGTTTTACAGAAAGGAGAATGAATGGGTTTGGGGCCGGACAAAAAATGGAGTAATGTAAAGATCTAAAGGACTTATTGAACATTTTCTTACAGGGAAGAGCAAAGTAGGACAATTAAAAAGTTGATAAAACTTGAGTTATATATTTATGAGCTATCTGGCTTCTGCTGTTGCAGTCCCAGAGACTTTCAGGTTGATGTGTCATGAAAAACTGGAATGTCCTGTATGTCTGTGAAAATGTGACATTTTTGTAAACTTGTCAAATCCTGTGCCACACTGAAAATTCATGTCCTGGAAACATTTCCATATAATCTGTTTTTGAATACCAGGCATGTCACTAAAATACTTTAATGCCTTGGAAACCCATTCTTCATTCTAGATAATAGAAACAAGAAGTCTTTTCAAATTTGATTTACAATTTTCTTAAATTGTTCTCTTACAGCAGATGTTTTCTTGACTGAGTTTGGCATTTTTTCCTCAAGCAGCAAAGACCAAGGAGAAATTGCTGTGTCCATCTCAGGACTGCTTATTGAAGTTATCTTCAAAGTGTCACGGGATAACACAGGCCACTTGTCCATGTTGCTACACAGTTGCCAGTTGAGTATTGATAGTGTAAAAGTCAAGTTAAGTGGAGGATCTAGGTGTGTACAGCAAACTTTCTGATCTAGGATCAGCAAACTTTCTAATTACTCTGTGGGAAGTAACACCATTTGTACCACAAAGGGACACTTATCAAATTTTGATTTCTAAGGATCCAGCTACAGGATATGATTAACTACTGAAGGCTCTGAAAAGAGATTTTTTAATGATCTGTTTTCAAAACAAGACTCCTCTGCTGAGTGTGTGAAGTGCAGTTAATTTACATTTCTTCCTGCATATGTCAGCAAATGAGCTGACTAGACCTACTGCACATGAAAACATTGACATTTGACCATATACAAGGTTGAAAATGGAAAGTTGGAGGTATAAAAGGGATCTAGATTGATTAAGCTTTTTGACAAGCTGACCTACAATTTACAAATAAAGCTTTCAAAAGAGAATATGAAACAATGGTTACAGTTCTTACTATGGTTTTCTAGAATTTTTTTCTTACTCTTAGATAAAAAGTGGCTAATTGAGCATCATTTATAAAATAACACTCACAACTTTGCAGATTGCCTTCTGTATAGCTCTTCTGAGACTCCGACCCCCTAGATTTGTCTGAGACTCTCAAATAATAAAAGCAGTCAACTGTTCAGTGTACCATATTGCTATAATTGCTTCTTGTTAATACAAATGACATTCATGTCCAGTCTGACAGATTTTATATTTCGAATATGTCAATCCATGGTAAGAAACCCACTGTGTCCCTTTCCTTTCCTCCAGCTGGATCTACAGCTTTCTATCTGGTTATCTTGATAACCCATTCATACCAAATTGAATAAAAATGTAAGTTTGCAAAGATGGTTTTAGTTAGCAAAGGGAGAAGTTAAAACACAGGCCCTACATTTCTGACTTGTCTCTCTTTTCATATAGCTGTGCCTAAATATCAAATACAAAATACAAAATCCAATTGATGGGTGCTCTGCTTAGAAAGCATAAGGGTGAGTTGGTGATAGCAGTTTTTTGTTAAGCAATTTTCATAGTGTTTTTTTTTTTTAGATGCCAAACTATTCCCATGTTCATGGTACAAAAAAAGGGAAGGAAGAAAAATACAGCCATTGTTCTGTATCTTAACATATTCCATACTGCACCCAAGAAATTTCTTGCATGTATCTTATATACAATATTCAGATTTCTTCTGTCCCCATAAGAAGTCACATGCAGTCTTTCAGTCTGTTGTAATTGACCTGTGTTATTTCTTTAGATTTTGGAGATGAGCATTTTCCTGCTGATCCTCTATGCTTTTGGTGTGTGGACATAAGACTTGTGTTCAGTGAGGTAGCGAGATGCTGCAGGCAGATCGTGTCACACAGAGCTTGTTTCTTTTCCACCAGTAAAATTCCTGTGTCTATCTTGAAGAAACAGTTATCTATGTTCAAAAAGGATATAAATACAAGATTTTCACTACTTTAATCAATGACACTGCTTTTTGTTATTGTTCTTGTTAGGGTTTTTCCTGTGAAGATTGAGAATATTTGTTTTTTTTTCTCAAGTAAAATTAATTCGATTCCTGTAAGTAATATAATTCAAGTCATAGAGTTTGTTCCCATTCTTCACTTTTCATTGTGGATACTTCCTAAAATGACCTATACCTGCCACGTGCCAAGCAGTGGCAAATATTACTGAAAATCATGGTCATTGAGATAATTTTCTTACATAGCACATGATTAAACACTTCAGGTTCAAGGGCACTTCAAGCTATCTTGTCATATTCACATTCCTATTCATATGGAGAAGTTAATAATCTCTGTGTGAATTCCCCATTTCTCTTTGAACCCATCTGATTTTTGTACAGTATAAACAGACTGCACAGTCCAATCAAAAGTAACAATCAGACTAAGGCTGCATCCAGCACCTTTCAGAAAAAGTCTTTGATCATATTGATAATGAAGCACTCTCTATGTGAAGAAGTCCCTTTTCTTCAACACTGATAGGCAGAAAAATGTGCTAACACAATCTTCCAAAGGATTTAGTCCTATTTAGCAGTATCTTACTAATTATATAGGAGAGTTTAGTTCTCTTGTGCAAACACATAGCAAAAATGGCGACTCTGCCCTAGATTTTTCACTGCATGGGAGAGACTTCTGCAAAGCGTATTCAGTTGTGAACAACAGGAGAACAAGGCCTAAACCGGGAGGAATCAGCAGCTTTTCCAAAGGGAATACTTTCACTCTTTCCCTTGTAATAATTTCTGTCTTTTTCTTCTTCCATCTCCCAGCATTCTTCTTCAGAGTCATCATTTATAAAATTACTTTAAGCAATAACTGTTTGTGATGTGGTTTTGTAATTAACATCTGTTTTGATTTTGTCCATCATTCTTCTAGTTTTAAGCCAGGTTGACACCTTTGCACAAGTAGACTATTTCCTAGTTAGTTCTCCAGCAGTCTTCAAATCACACATTAACTTGAATTTGAAGGTAATTTATCTTTAATATCAGTGTGCTTTCTAAGACTTTTCTGCTTATCTTTTGAGTTGATGAATTTTCTTTCACTACAGTCTTACTCAGCCTCAAATATTTACTTAGAAAAGCAATAAGGCATTTGGGAAATTTGTTATTTTGGAAACCAGCATTTGTTAATTAATCAAAGCTATTATTTATAATTAAATTATTTCAGAGTTCAAACCTGAAATAATATGAAATAATAATATGAAACAATATCTGAAATAATAATATAAAATAATAATATGAAATAATATATGAAATAATAATAACCTGAAAGCACCTTCAGAGGTGCTTTACAAACAGCTTAAAAGTGTTCTTGAGATACATAGCTCTTGTACAGCTGCTTGGTCTTCACCTGTTAGCAGTGATACATAATCTGTGATGTTTCCCAATGTGATTGCAGTCCAAAGCTGTTTGTTTTGAGATGATTCAGCATCTTGTATAAGTACAGGTCACACCCAAAAAGAAGGCTCCTTTCAGACAGTCCTTATGCAGCACATAACAGTTCTTATCTACTTTTCACCTTTGTTGCAGGAGTTAGCTCAGCAACACCCAGTTTTTTCCAGCAGTTTCAACAGTCCTTGTAATTCAGAGCATTCCCATGGCTCTCAGAACAGACTTCAGTTAAGAAAGATAGACCAGAGCTGATTTCGTTCAAGGAAGTCTTACCACACACAAAAAACTTTGCAAGCAGGATATATACAGCTTAAAAGAACTACTTATCAGCTGCTGTCTCTATATTGAATTCACAGGCTAAGCTTTAACACATGGACATCCCAATGGGACACAGGATGACTTTTGTAAGTCAGTCAAGGAAGTTATTCAGTGCTTATTGGAACAGGCTGGTTCTTGATGGTTATAAGTTGTCTTCTTCCAACTTCCAGCTTTTTTCCTTAGGGTTTTATACCTTTCCATGCCAGTGTTTTTCCTGTTCAATCTTCCAGCTACTAACCTTCACAGTGTCAGTAACTACACTATCTACTGTCTGTATTACTTTTCTTTAATTTCATGGCCTCATACCCTCTCACATTTTAATAGTTATTTTCTTAGCATACCTGAACCAAGGTCCCCTACCTTTGGGTGCAGCACCCAAAATAGGTCTGGGAGGATTGGCAGCTGGGTCAGGGCTAAGTGTTAGGTGATATAAAAGGCTCTTTTGTGTCCCTGTCCTAAGTAACTTCCAGTGCTTTTCAAGAGTGCCTGAAGATTTTCTTGAAATGTCACCCTCACCATTAAATTTAAAAAGGTGTCTTTGCTGCAAGAGAAAGAAAACTGTGGTCCAGAGAATTATTTTTTTTGTGTGTGCCTTGGGGCTGCTGTTCAGAATACTCACTGGAATGCTCAAATTAAAACTTTGAAAGAATGGCACCCAGATTTTCTTTGATACCTGTATTTTTTCAAATGAGCCGTAATTTGTTGATTTTTAGGGCATGACACAAATTTATTTGCTTAATTCAAAGTTTCTTTAATGTCAAGCTTTTCTTCAGACTAGGAAAAATTCTTTCTGTTCAACCACTGCTAATGCATTCTGACAGATAAAAATGTTTCATCTAGAAATATTTGATAATGACTTTTTGCAGGGCACAGTCTGTCCAGTAGGAAATCACACAGACCCTCCCTTTGTGCCAGCTCCATTTGCTCTCCCAAACCAGGGTGATTCCATGATATATCTGGGAGCCTCCAATTATTTTCTTAAGTCTGCTTCACTGCTCACTACAGATCAGGGGCCTTTAACATCACTAACCTCCAAAGAGGTGAGTATGATTTGGTTGTAAGAGAATTACAAATATTAGCAAGATGGATAGTCAGCAAGGAAGACTAACGCCTTATGTTTGCCATTTCACATAGATTTGGGTTATACTAATACCACTTGTAAGAGGGATTCATGACATTCAGTTTATCATAATTTAAAGTAGTCAAAGTCCCTCTCAGATTTCAGTCTGAACTTCTTAGCAGCTCTAGGCAAAGAATGGCAGAATGAACATCACAGAATTGGTGTGCCAGGAGTGGCAAAAGGAATCTAATTTTTTTTTTTCTCAGCATGGATTCCACATAGAAAAAAGCAAGACAAGAAAGAGTGTACTGAAGCCCCAGTCTGCTGCACAGTGGCCCATGATAAATGTATTGGCTATGTTGAGAACTAGAATGAATCCTCAGACTTAACAGAGCAGCAGAATGAAGCAAGCAGCAGGTACAAGCAAACTAAGCTTTTCTTTGTGGTTAAAGAACATACAAGACCTCTCAGAAATGCCACTTTCCGCAATGGTGTTTGTAGTCAAAGTTTCCAATAAGTTTTGCTAACTGTAACAATGCTAAGAGGGTCTTTATGAAAACTGGTGACACAAATGGTACTAGTAAACATCATCACAGTGGTTAGCAGCAAAAAGGCAAATGGGATTTTTGAGTCCTTGCCTCTGACATATTCAGTATATTTCATCTGAGAAAGTCTCAGAGGCAGAAGTCATGTCTGTTCTTTCAAAGAATAATGCTTGTTTACTGGTACAGCCTCCTGAATCAAGTCCATGAGAAATCTCCTGTCCCAAAGAGCACTGTGGATTCCTTAGAAATCATTCTGGAGCAAGAAAATACTAAATCAAAACATGGATTATCTAAAACTAAAATAAACAGGATGTGTTGGGTTTGTTGTGGTTTTTTTTTTCCCCAAGGAAAACCTAATTTTCAAGCTAATAAAATTACCTAATTTATTTTGTTTACAACTTGATAGTACTTTTAATCTAAACACTTCCCTACGGAGATGTTTTATTTCTGAGGTGAGTACTTTTATTTGTACAGACCTTTTAAGAAAAAACAGTATCTAATGTTTTCTATGGATATTTTCTGTGTGCTAGCTCATTTGCAAAAGCTTGGAGGAGACAAGAAAACTGGATTATTTTTAGTGCAAGATTCAGACTTACATGTCTACCCATGATAACTCTTCCTAACTACCATACTACACTTAAGTCATTCTCTACTCCTCTGAGTGCTAGATTTGCTCTCAGTCTTTGAAACAGTTATAAAAAATAAGTGGTAGCCATCTGTCAGATCAGTCTCCTTTCATTCCTCTTCAAGGTAATGGTATTACTGCTATTAGTAGCCTGACTTCTCTTTTTGCAAAGATTCCTGACTTCTGACTCGTGGAGATTATAAACAATAGGAAATAATAATCATGAATGTGATGCAAGAAATAAAGATACTATGAAATTATTTAGAATATGGCAATATTTACTATAAGATGATGAATTCAGAATCTGCATTGCAAACTGAAGCTTTGTCATCTTGGAGTTTCCCTACTTTTCAAAAGGTTGGCTCTTTTGAAAGGCTGTCAACTTTTCCAAATATTGTTAAGGTGATTTTTTTTTTTAACTGGAATCGCTCAGAGTATATGCAATGCTAATTTTGTGACTTCAGTTGGTGTGATGAAAATGAAGCATTTTTAATACTGGTTCATTACAAGAAGACTGGTGAATAGCACCTGATTGTGATGCAGCTATAAGAACTGTAGCTTGAGAAAAGCTTAACTCTGCCCTCAGTAGTTTTTTTCCTCTTTGAACCTGCCCAGATTGCTCAGAGTTACACAGCAGCAGGCCCAGTGCAACTGAGGCTGATGGCTACATCACCTCCTGCAGTCAGTTTAAATGCAGGCAGATGTGTCCTACAGATCACTGGCTGTGTAGAAGTGTTTGCTGTTTTGCCAAATTCAACCACCCAATACATCTTTGCAGCGAACCTCGCAAGTAAAAGGAGCTAGAAGATAACATTCAGTGCTGGGGCTGAACAAATCACACACTAATCTTCCTGCTCTTTAAAAATCTTAGAGATTAGTATAAAATAGCATATACTGGTCTGCCACAATATGCACACTGTTTTGTTCCACACAGCAAGGAAACACACACCACACATTGTAGAAGTTAATAGATTTAATAGGCAGGTGCAGAGAGCCCTTTTTTTTCCATGTGGGAGGTTGAGTAAAGAATAAATTGTAATATATAAAAATGTTACTCTGTGATGCCCAGTGTTCCTAACTTCTGTGTTATAAAATAGTTCAGTGTGTCCCCAGATATCTTTTCATTAGATTGCAAGTGAACCAATTATGTCAGCCATGCAAGGACTTAAATGATCCTAACGATAAAGAGGCAATCAGGGCAGCGTTATCACTCTGTTCTCTCAATCCCAATTGCTGGAAGAAAGCAGCAAATTCACAAATGATTTCACAATCTGTATGTATTGACCACACGAAAAGTTTAGACAATGTGTTTCCAATCACAAAAGCAATTGCATTTCTGCCTGTATCTAAGTGCATGCAGTCACAGAAGACTGCTTTGTTTCTTTTCCCTGCAGACAGCCAGTACCAGGGCCAAGGTGATTATAAGCAAACATAAGTTGATTATCTCATTACCTCTGAAGAGGTAACCGAGAAAAATTCAGAAAGAAGAATTAATTTTCCCTACATAAGGATACAATAGAACTTGTGTCAGCCTGACAGTACTTGTTTCACCATGAGAGAAAGAGTATTAGTTACCTTCTTTCTCATAGGAGCTCCAGGATACTTTCAACTGGTTAGTCTAAATCTTGGAGATTAAATATAATAATATTGTGGAACAACCACGTCTCTTGTGCCCCGTGATGCTCCTCCTTTCTCTAGCTTAAATACCTTTCCAGATCACAATGATCAATTTATTGATTATCTTGAAGGCATCCGTTTCAGTCTTGTATTGGTGTTGGAGAATCAAGTTCAGTAGTTTATTCAAAACCCTCTGAATGTTGCTGCCGTGCAAAGTCTGAGCATCATAAAGAGAAGTGCTGGAGTTCAAACTCTGCACAGGACCACTTTCACTATAGTTTTCCATATGCTTTCATGAGAGGGACAGAAAAAAGTGACACTATGTAGCACACACTGCAGTAGCATGCCATCAAACAAATGAGACTAGAAGGGTGTCTGTAGTTTGAATCAAAGCTCAGAGCATTTTAGATTTCACTTAGGTCTTGCTGGTTTTGTGGTTACCTGCAGTTGTGCTTGTTCTCAGCTGTCTTACAACAAATTTTATTCACACTTCAAGTAAGGCTGGGTTTACAGCCCCTTTCTCCATAAATGCACCTGATGGGTAGAAGCAAAGACTTTCAGACAAGCAGCCCACATCAAGTGGCTACTTGTCTCCCACATCAAGGGAGCAAGTGTTTGCTCCCTTTCAAACATCAGTGTCTCTTCATGTTAGCTCTACACATCAAGCAGGCTTAGAATTCCAGAATTTATGACAATTTTTAATCTATTATAATTTCATTAAAGAAAAATGTGAGCAGTCTTAAGTTTTGGTCACTGGACTTTTTAACAGGAAAAGAGGACTTAGAATGATCAGAGCCTGTCATTATAAGTTTAAGAGGTAATAATGCTGCTCACCTAGAGCTTTTGACATAACAATGTGTTCTCCTGTTCTTCAAAACTTTGTTTTTCCCCAGGAATATATGTACAGTGAACCAAGGATTCATTACAGGCATCAGTGGGAAAAGTTAGCAAATCATAATGGTTAGAAATGGATATGAGTTTATTCAAATCATAAGAAATATTTGACAAAGATGTAATTCAGCCATTCCAAGAAAATACTATTCCAGGAAAATTTGATTTCCCAAGTCTTATAGTCACAGCACCTGACTACACATGACCATAGGAGGAGATTAGTATCAGAAAGAGCCTGGTGATTCTAGAACTCATTTGTAGTTGTGCCGGTTTTAATTAAAAGTTGTTGGGAATTAAAAAGCCTTTGTCAAAGTTAAATATTTGAATCAGCATGAAATCAGTATGAATTTCCACAAATGAATCTTCAAGCAGTGTGCATAACTTGTGCCTTCAGTTTTTCCAGTGAATCCTCTTTTTTTTACTTCAGGGTCCAGTTCTCCCTGCTACACTCCAATCTTGTCTTCCCTGACATAAGTTGATGGTTTCAGTGCCTAGGAAAGGTAGCTGAGCCCTTTGGGGACAAAAGAAATTCTTCTGAACTTATTGTGAACAATTATTGGTCTGTCTTGGGGATATCTGCCATACCCTTTCTGTTTTGAAACTCTATATTCTCTGCTTTTCTTTTTCTTTTCAGTAAGAGGAGATATCTCTAAGACTGTTGAGGTTTTTTCCTCATCAGAGGCTCAAAATGTTATATAGTCTGCCTAGGTTCAGACAGTATTCACAGCTGGATTATGTGTATTAGTTGGAGTGAATACAAAATCAGGCTTAAGCTCCATTTCAGGAATTATCTTAAATCACATCAACCAAATAGAAAAAAAACAGGAGTTTAAAAGGGGAATTAAAAAAAAATCACAATGCCACTAGTTAGATCACTCACTGTAGGCTTGGAAATGCTCAGTGAGACTCTGCAGCAGCAGAGTCTTGTCCAAGCCACATCTTTAGGTAAAGGGAGAAAGACACTAATCACAGAGGCATTAAGACAGAGCATAAGCACAGGACAGTTCTTCCATCCAGAGAACAGTTACTTCTGAGAACTGAGTCCTGCCAGCTGAAATGAGGTTTAGCAAATTTCATTCCTAAAGTTAAGGTTCATCCCAGGTACTTAACATAGAGGAAAAAAAAAAAACAACTCTTCAATTTCATTCATTCCAAGAAACATGGACACCTCTTTGCCATGTATATTTTGCATAGTTCAGCTGCAACTTAAACTAAAATAAATATTTTTTTTGCCTGAGATTTTCTCTGTCAAGCTCTGATCATTTTGCTTGTCACTTCAGTCTTAGCCCTCCATTTTCCTCATCAAGCTACAATCTCATACACATCAGGCACTAATCAGCAAATGTGCTTTTTCCCTCACAGCAGAAGTCTCTGGAGGAGAATTTTCTGTCTTATGCTTTATAGAGAACAGTGATTCCAGTAATCAATGGTATCAACTGCAGCTAGTTCCTAAGCACAGCTGGTGGGAAAGCAAGACTGAAACCATAAAAGGGAGTGCCCAGCTTTAAAGACTCTGTTATGGGAGGTTTACTCTGTGCTGGACGTCAATCCTGCTTGTTCAGCCATATGGATCAGGGGCTGGCATAGAGCAAGTATTTGCTCCCTTTCAAACACTGGGCTGGGGTTCCATTTTCACTGAATGCAGTGTGGCAGCAGAGCTGAGACTGGCTTGAGTCTTGTCCTGACAGAGTCAAGCCATGACCAGAAAATGGCCCCAGCTGAGGAAGTGCAGAGCACACTTGTATCTTTGGGCTTCGGGGTAACATCTCTAACTTCATCACCTCCCTCTGCCTTTGTGCTTCCCCTGCTGCCACAGGCAGGAGAAAGTAGAAAATCAGTTCTGTGGGATGCAGAGAGTAAGGGACAAGGAACAACGGGGTGATGGCAGAGATAAGCAGGTGGGAGGGTACAGAAGGTGACTCTGAGGTGAACAGAGGTGAGAAGACTGCTGAGGGAAAAAGGTGAGCTATCAATGAGAAGAAAAGAAAGAGAATGAAAGGGTGAAAAGTCAGATGTTTAGAAAAGCAAATAAGAAAAATGCTGGGGTTTGATCCAGGAAAATAGGGATAGATGGGAATAAGAGGAGCCCATAGGCTGAAGGATCAAGTAGAGAAGAAAATAAAGATGGACAGTAAGTCAGAATGGAAAACAGCAGAAATCAGATTTTGAGGGGGAGATACCAGAAGAGGAACAAAGGCAGGCAGATCCCAGTGTCAGACAGCTGAGAGATTGTAAGAGGTTTATATGCAAGTTTTTGCAGGGTTTTTTGCCTTTTAGTACATATGAATAATAGCTCCCTTGAGAGACACAACAGCTAATTAAAGGAAAATTGCAAACAAACTGAGTTCCTTGATAAAGATGCTTCTGAAGTGCATTTTATTATTACTTTCAAATGTGATTTTATTTGTCCTTTTTCAAGATAAGCTAGGGAAAGGATTTCCTCTTCTTAATTTTGCCCACACTATCCTGACTGGACCTGTAATAAAAATGAATCAGGTGAGAAGCCAAATTTCCTCTTATAGAATATTGCTTCTGTTTCAGGCCACTGAATTTGTGCATTTTCCAGTGGTGGGTAGATCTAAATATTGTCAATAGTAAAGCTTTCACTATACATTAGGTATAGCATGCAATCTCTGAACCCAAAATGAGCCCCTCACCCCTAGCAGTTGTAGGTTGTAAAGGGTCCACCAGCCATCTGGGGTGCCAGCATGGGGGCATGACAAGGACAGCACTACTGTCCCCAGCAGGGCTTAGGAGCATTGAGTCCTCATTACTCTGACCACTCTCTAAGAAGCCTCATTGGCAGAGTGTCTCTGTGGTAAGTGTTGCTCAGTCTTTTGCGGAGTTGTGTGAACCTACATCAAAGCCCATTCCTACCCTGAAGTTAACTAAAGTTCAGGAGGCACAAAGCCACTCTTGCCTCATGCCCTGCTGAGGGTCTTACCATGAAAACAAGTCCCAGAGTACTGTACCTGAATATACCTGCCTGAATTTAAGGTGGGTTAAAAAACATTTGATATGTTTTTCTTTCATTAGGGTCATCTGGTTTTTGCACTGATGTTTGCTATCAACTGGAGCCACTGCTGATGTCCTTTATTTTAAAGAACAATAAGAGAAAAATGTAGTCTTCCTTCTGTTGTCTTATAGGGAGTAGATGCTATAACATTAGAAGCATGGCTTTTCATCACTATTTTTAATGTTTTACTAAAAACTTCTTAAGCACTTTTCACAAAGCAAATCTCTTGTTTTTAAGTACAGTGAGTGTAGCTAACTATTACTGATGCTTTGGAAAACTTGCTGCAGCCTGATGAGAAGGAGTGACTGGTTCTTTTCACTAGAGTTGTAGACAATACATTTTCTTAATATTAAAAGCCAGTTCTTGCATAATTCAATTTATCTCCATTAGTGTTAGCAAAACTTTGTGTATGGAGTGAGACCTTATCCGTTGTAAGAATTTCACAATTTGTCCCTTTGTAACTGGACACTGAGAGTGGGAACAGATCTACAAATCTCAGTGAATTGCTATGTAATTATAGAATCATATAATCTAGTTCAGACAATGGCTCAAAACAGGAATAATTAGATGAGGTTATTGAGCATGGTGTCCAGTCGAGTCTTGAACCCCTCTGAGGATGAAGATTCCACAATCTCTCAGGACAATCTTTTTCATTATTTAACTACCTTTGGAGTAATTTTTTTTGATAGTATCTAATCAGTATTTCGCATGTTCCAATATGTTCTGTGGCCTTTTGTACTTTCACTACACACTTCCAAGAAGAGTCTGACTCCATTCTCTCTGTAGTATCTTTGCAAAATTTGCAGGCAACAAAATGGCCTTTCAAGCCCTCTCTTCTCCAAGGTGAACAACCTAACCTTTCAGACTCTCCTTGTAGTTCATGTTCTCCAGCCCCCTTGGTCTCATCTGCTAGTGCAGGCCAGAGGACAAACCTTGCTTGTAAAAGTGGCCTTTTCTATGTCTTTTGTCACTACTACCCCATCCTACTGAGCAATAAGCCCACATTCATCTTCTGTTGTCAATGTTCTTACAGAAACCTTTCCTGTTGTCCTTCAGCTCCAACTGAACTATGGCTTTCCTGATTTCATTCCTATGTGTGCAAACAAAATGTTTGTGTTCTTTCCAAGGAGCTGGTCTCAGTTTCCATCTTCTGCATGCTTCCTTTTTGTGTTTAGGTTCACTCAGGAGCTCCATGTTCTCCATGCTGGCTTTCTGCCACAGTTGCTGAACTGTCTGAACATTCTAATGGCAGTTCTTATGCTCTGAGGCGGCTGCCCTTGAAGATTAGCCAGCTCTTCTGGGCCTCTGCTCTCCAGGGCAACTTCCCACAGATCCTGCCAAGCAGGTCTCATCTGAAGTCTACGGTTGTAATTCTGTTCTTTGTCTTGTTGCTTCTCCCAGGATCTGAAACCTGACAGTCTTATGCTCCCTGCAGCCAAGGCTGTCCTTGGCCTCTGTATCATACAGAAATTTTTCTTTGATTGTGAGTAGCTGCAGCTCTTCAAGGGTATCAATCTCCAAATAATTCCATACCTCAAATATTTGTAAAATGGAATCTGTATTTTTTCTTTTATCAGTGTCAACAGAGACATTCAACCAGGAGACATTAAAAGTGTATGGGAAGGAAAACTACTCTACAAAAGTCACACTACAGAAAGTTCAGTACAGGATAGAAACGTGGTATGCGTAGTTTGAACTGAATCAGTTTATCTATCCAGCTGTCTCATAGAATACTAAAAAAAGGCATCCTGAAACCAAATAGCAGTAAGTCATAGCAAGACTTCCAATTCTTTGTTTTCTTTGGTAGGTGAAGAGTGACTATTAAAAGAATGGAAGAAGAACTCCGAAGAAATGGAGATTTTCAATTAGATTAGTGTCCTTCACTGATATCAGAAAATGTATAGAGGTTTATGTAATTGAGGGTGTGAGTTATATTCATCATCAGTTGCCAGAGATACAAATAATGAAATTATTATGCATGTGACTCCCTGTGGTGAATGTTAAATCTGTGTGAAGTATGAGCATTTGTTGACTGACTGACAAGTGTCTCTATCTTTTCTCTTCATGGATTGTACAATGAAGTGACTCAGATTGTCCAGCAAAGTGCCCCATGCCTGGGGGTATTTGCTTGGTCCTTGCAAGCTAATTGATTAAATCACCTCCTTGACAAGCCAAGTAGTACTGGTTAGCTGAAGTACTGCTTAACTGGATAAGAAAACAGAAGAAATAGAAAATATTGACTGTAAGGACTTGATACTATATATTTGTACCAGATATATACACTGTAGTGTCTGTGTAGTGTTTTTATACATATGTATGTGTTATAATATAAGTACTATATTGTTTATGGTCTCCTGTATCCTGAGCAATTTCAGACAGATGGGACTTGTTCTCCATCTGTTTTTCATACCAATGGCATATTCATTTACTTATTTTACAATACAAACATGGCTATGAATATCTGTCCTGTGGAAATACTGGAATTCTCACTGGGGTTTCCTCCTCATCTGAAAAACCAGTGCTGAAACCATCTGCCATAAAGGCAGCATGCCACCCCAAACTCTGCATTCTGGCACCTGAGCACCCCCAGCCAACAGTTTACATTGTCCTCTGCTTATCCCAAAATGAAATTTAATGGATTTTACCTGGAAGACCCAAAATAGCTTGGGATGTGGTTATCAGAGGCCACTCCCAGGGTGATACTGCTGAAGATGATAGCAATTGGCTCTCTTCAAGCCCACAGATTTTTCCTTTAAATGACAGGCTCTTGACTGCAGAAGATTTTCCCTGCAACATCCTCAGCCCTGTGGTCTGCTACAGCAAAGGTCTTGTCTTCAGCCTTCAGAGGTGAGGTATGGAAACAAATACATGGTGATTACTCTTTGTCAAGGAGTGGCTTTGTTGGGAAGTGATAGATGTAGCTAAATCTGGTTAAATTTTGATATTTTAAAGTTTGAGAACTATGCATATGTCAAAAACACATTTCCTTCCAGTCCTTGTTTTTTTGTGTTTGAAACACACATGTGAAGTGTGTTTCTTTCATCTCTCAATATCTGTCAGTTAAAATTTAAAAAGAAAACAATAGTTATATTAAGAGGTAAAGGTGTTCTACAAGATTGCTTGAAACTGTTAAAAAAATTAAGTCAATAGTCTCTCATAATTTTACAGATTGTTTATATTGTAATCATGACTGAAAATATTCTGTTGGTTTGAGGTATATTGTTACCTCTGATAATGAAGCAGCTAATGAAAGATGCAGCAATATCAAAACAATTTTTCAGGTATTAGGGAAGAGGCAATTGCCTGCTTATAGATGGTTTTAATTTTTAATCCAGCTCTTCAATAGCCCCATGGTAACTAAAGAAATTTTATCTATAAAAGTAATGCTAGAAAAGACACTCTCCTGTACTTTCAGCAGTTCACAATCCAGTGCAGTAGCTGGAAATGAGGAAAACCATAATAACGTGACGTGTTTGCCAGGTCAGTCCCAGATGACAAATAACTCAATAGAAGGCTGTTCCCAGCTCTGGGGGGAAGAAAAATTCTGATTTTGTCCAGTTTTGTTTAAAAATTCTCCATCAGGGTGGCTTTTCTCACTCTCCCTGGGAAACCTTGCTGAAAGCAAGACTTTCTGAATTTCACACTACATGTAATCTGTGATTTATACAGATAGCTCCATCTTGGTTTAAGTCCTGTCACAAAAGCCCCTGGGATGGTTATTAGCTTCACTTATTCACCAGCCCTGTGGTGAATCTTGTAAATCACAGCCTAAAAGTTCAATGTCTGTCCAGATGGATGTATCCCAAGCACTTTCAGGAAAGGAAACGAAATCCTGTGATTTCAATGGGGGCCAATTTTGGCAAGCTTTGGTCCATAGCCCTGCACTTCATGGCATCCCATGCCTTTGGATAGATTTCACTTTGGCGAAGATTTTTTTTTTTCCCAGTATCCATGGCATTTCACTCATATCTTCCCCTCAACGTTCTCTCTTCCTCATTGATTTTTTCCCCTGATTTTGCAACATCTGTGAGGCTGTTTTGGTCCTTTTCACTGCTCCTCATTTCCTCCCAGATCATTTTCTTGTAGTCGAGAAATGTCCCAATTTTCTTTCTTTTTTTTTTTTTTCAGTTGCATTTCATTTGATCATATCACCTTTCCAGAGTGTTTGTAAGTCCTTCTTTTCAATGGGGATCAATTTGGCATGCTTTGGTCCATACCCCTGCACTTCATGGCATCCAATGCCTTTGCTTTGATTTTACCTTGGCAAAGATTTTTTTTTCCCCGTCTCCATGCCATTTCACTCATATCTTCCCCTCAATGTTCTCTCTTCCTCCTTGATTTTTTCTCCTGGTTTTGCAACATCTGTGAGATTAGTTTTGGCATGTTTTGCCCTTTTCCACTGCAACTCACGAAATCCTGGTCTATTTTATTGTAATCACTAAATTTCCCAATTTTCTTTTTTTTTTTTTAATGCATTTCATTTGATCATATTGAACTGCAGAGAGAGAATCAAACTCCACAACTTTGTAAAAGTTGTAAAGCTGCTATGTTTATTGCAGCACTGGCGCATGTGGGGATCATTCCCCCTTCAAAGTACATGCATTCCTGAACCTTTTTTATCTCCCACTTGTTTATACATATGCATAGAGTCTCATGCATATTCATTTTACTGCTTTCACGTTACAAGTTGCAATTAAATTTTAGCAGTCCTTGTCCTCTATACAGAGAGCTTCTCCGTTCATTTCCTCCCTGCTTCAGCCTTAGCCTTAGCTCCCATAAAGGGACCCCTGCTTATCTTGGGATGGGGCCTTGAGCACAGATTAAATGCTTTTAAGCAAGTTACAGAATGACCCTCTCTCAGTCTCACCATCTTAGAGGAAAAAACAACCTTTTATCCAAACATGACGCGTGAATAAGATTTTCTTGAGCATATTGTCAGGCACGTGGGGTGATTTTAGGGCTGTCCTGTGTAGGGCTAGGAGCTGGACTCAATGATTTCTTCCAACTTAGGATATTCTATGATTCTTTGAGAATTTTCCCTGTTTCAAAAAAGTGATTTACTGGCACAAAGGGCCTTCAGAACTGAAACTTGTATGAAGAGTGAGTCTTGAGTCCTTCCCTGTGTACACAGGGCACCTTTTGATCCAAGGAGATACACACTGCAAAAATCTAAGTTATCTTTTTTTCTTGTGTTGGAAAACAGATTACATTGCTCAGTAAAGGCTGATCTTTTTCTCCTGTGCTTTTTAAGTAACCTTTAACCATATGTCTGAGGCCTTACATGAATGGCCTCTCCTTCTCTCATCACCTTTTGTATTGCCTTTTATTAAAAACAACTGTGTACAAATAAGATACTTTCAATTATGTCCCTGTATTTCTCCTCATAGCTGAGTTGCTAGAAAACAATGGCAGATGGACACATACATAAAAATTCCATTAAGCTTTTTTCTGCAATTCTAGTTGCCCTGGTGCTGGAAATAAGATGTTCTCCAAGATTAACCACTGTGAATTTTAGCTGATTGATGTATGATGCTTGAATGAGGCTGAGCCTCCTTCCTCATGCAGATAATCCTTAAACTGGTTGGATTTTGCAGAGCAACTCTAGCTAATGCAAAATCAGTTTTCACGTCTGTATCATTTCCAGGTCAGGCCTACACTCCATGTAATGTAAAATCCTGCCTAAAATACTACTCCTGCTCAGTTTTTTCCCTCTCCAAAGTAAACATTTCTAAATTGAGAGCAGCCATCAGCCCTGCACAGTGAGGTTAAAATGGCAACTTTTTGATTTTTGCCTGCCCCGTGGTGAATTGTGCATGTAGTGCTTGTTCATAAACTTGTGCTTTGAGCTTGAGCACAGGTGTGTAAGAACACAAGGAACATCTGTGCTTCTAGAAAAAAACAAAGTACAAGGCAGCACAGCTTAAACTGGGGGTCAAAACTTACCTTTGTAAGCACAACACAATCCCAACAGAATCTTTGGGGAAAACAGTACTAACTGTGACACTCCTGTGTCTGTTCAGTTGTTCTAGTGCTGCCACTGAAATATCCTGTGGTGATATCCTGGCCTCTTAATATAGCAGCTGAATTCTAGTCTGTGATGTTCACCAAAGAGGAAAGCATTTGATAGATTAATATATTCTTATTTTTATCATAGTTGTTTTATCCTTTTGCAGCCAGGTGTACTGAATAAAAACAAGGATTAAATTACCAGTATCAGTGCTCTACCCTTCTTAGTGACTCTGACTCCCCAGCTCCCTAAGCTAGTAAGATAAGACTGTCAAAGGGAGTCTTTTGAACACTGTCAGGTGCTACGATACTGTAGCTGACTGACTTCCTCTCTAAGAGCGGTGAAATCACAGCAGGCTGAGACAGACCTTGTGGTGAAGTCATTGGCCTTGTCTTAGTCACTGAGAAAAGAAGAAAGCCAGAGTCTGGTTGAAGAAGGATGGGGGCAGCTTTAAGGAGAGCTTTAGGCTGTGATGTAGACATGCATTGCCATTTAGAGCATGGAGGATTCATCTTTCCCAACTGGATGAAGTGTAGCCTCCTGTTTTCATATGCCAGTGGCCATGCTTTTCAGAACAGCAGCTGTTCCCTAAGCCCTTCTAGGGGTAGGGAGCCAACAGCTTCCCAGGCATCTTGTCCCTAATGTGTGCTGTCCCAAGCTGTCAGTTGTCCCCTGCACTCCTGTGTGTGTGGCCAGGTTTTCCCAGCTTTTACAGAGATGGGGTAACTGAAAGGTGTTTTAAAAGATTTTATTCCATTATCAGTCCTGATGAATAGTGAGACACAAGAGATGTAAAACTCCACCATTCCATCAGAAGCCAACCTATCTCCTAGTTACAATACCTTATAAATGTTTTTCAGCCTATTAGCTTTTGCCACACAATGCTGCTATTACTTCTAACACCAGCCACCTCTTTTTGTTCCCCACGTAGTCCTGCTACAATGCATCTTTCACAGTTCTAATTCTCTAAAATATCTAGTCTTTTTGCAAGGCCATATTTTGAAACTTGTTGAAACTTGTTTCTAGTTCAATCTAGTTCCGAAATCAACACATCTTATCTCAGTGTTTGCATACAGATGTACAAGACTGTGTGAACTTTCTACCAAATTTTAAGAATTCTTTACAAATTCATTTCCCACAGCCAGGCTGTGTGAGCAGCACATGGCCCAGGGGCCACAGGCTGGCAGGGACCAATTTCCTGCTGGGCAGGTCACCCATGGAACTGGCTGCCCACCCTCCACTCTCCAAAGCAAAGCTCCCCCACTTCCATGGTCCTTCTGCAGACAGATGTTTCCAGCTTGCCCAAAGCTATACTGCCATAAAAGCTGATAGGTGAGAGAAAGCAAACCAGACTTCACCTCTCTGGTCCCATTTATAAAACAGGGAACCATCCCACAGTTCACTGAACACAGAAGTCTCTTGACTTACAAAGCCAAGTGCTTTTCCTGGCCCACCCATCTGGGTAGAGCTGAAAGTACTCAGTTATGTGCTGTTCAATACCTTCCTTTTGTACTGACACCGTTGGTATTTTTTTAAGCTTTCTTAAGACTGCTAAATTCATATTTGTCAGTGCCCTGGGTGTTTTTTATAAGCATGCTTTTTGGTACTATGGATTACATTAGAATTGTAGCACCAAAGAGAGGGGGTTTTTGTTCCTTTATTTTTTCTTTAAAAAAAAATAACCTTTTAAAGTACTAAAATTTTCAACCTCATTTCTGTTTTACCCTCAGCTGTATCCAAGGATTAAACCTAGACAAAGAAGCTTGGCATGAAATAGTACAGAAGCCAGATTCTTGAAATACTTATCATGGATAACTTACAGCAAAAAAAGTCCATTTTGTGTTGGTTCCAATATCATGAGGCTTATTTCAATGACAATGTCATTTGAAAGCTATGAAAAATGTGCTTTGAAAACAAATGAAGGATTGATGCATTAGCAAATGGATGAGGGCATTGATGAAATAATGCTTACAAGCAAATGAAATTCTGCTGCCTTTGGTCGAATCGAGCCATTATGTTCAAGTACCCACCCAGCTGTCTTCAAACATGGCAGAAGATAGTCTCACTTCTTTTCTGCATTAAATACAAGGACCTTTTGAATTTGCTATTGAAGGAATCATCATGAAACAGACAACTAGGCTTTGTCCAAATTTATCCCGAGGCTTTTTCCAGATGGAAGAAATTGAGGTATGTGCACAGCACCCAACTGCTTATTGCTGGAAACAGAATGTTTGTTAAAAGAAGCTAAAAAAACTGAAGTGCATCTGAAGAGTGACAACCACATGACCAATCCATTGAGCAATAACTTTTAGAAAAGCTATAGCATTTTAGAAATTCTATATATTCAAAATATCATGCGCTGTAACAGAAATGTAGTTTTAGATTCCTTTTTTTACAAAGAGCCTCATGTATTTATTGTATTTTGTACTTTGAAGACTAAGTGTAGAAACTTTCTGTAGTCCTTGATAATGTACTTGTTTTTACTCTACTTGTTTACTCCACCATTAAACTTTTGTCTCCTCTTAAGCTTTAACTCTGGGTATTTTAATAGTGATTTTTATTAGAAATGTTACAGTAAGACACACTGTTGTTCTACATTACATTAACTTTCAGCTACTTTCTGTATTAAACTGAGCCACTCCTCCCCCATCCATTCAAGGTAGTTTTTCTGCATTTAAAATTGAATTGAATCTGTTAGTGACACATTGTTAACTTTAAAAGCTAAGGGACATACTTAAGAAAAAAGCCCAACTTGGTACAAGTATTTTCCAAATAAAGTCTTTCCTATAAAGCCTTTTCTATCCTTTCTATCTCTCCATTTGGCAATAATTTGATAGTGAGCAGTGTTTTACGGAGAAACAAATAATTCCTTAAAGGTATTTAGAAAGTGCCTCACCCTGCAGGCTCATGTTTTCCGACTAGGTAAGTCCTACTGCTTTCTGAAAAGGTGTCCATAAGGAAGAAATAGTTTGTAAGGAGGACACAATTCCTCAGGTGAGGAAACTAAAGGCAGCAGCAATTGGCTCAGTCACAGCCTCTGCTTTCAGCAGGCTGGGTGTGGGGTATACAATATCAATCTCTAATAAATGAAAAGTGCTTATTTTCAGCAGAAATAACAGTCTGGCAAACTTTATTCCTACTTTTTTTTTTTTTTTTTTAATTTAAATGCTTTCTTGTATTTCAAAAGAAGATAAATAAGATACAGGAACTCAAGATTCCACCTGAAAGCATGGGCTTTCTCTTGAAAGAATCTTGTTACCAGCACCCTCCAGTTCTGGGCACATCAATAGTCAAAGATGTACTTGCTACTCAAATTCTTTAAAGAATATTTCACTGGGATAGTGTTGGGGCTTGGAACCCCTATCTCTGAGTACAGGTGTTTAGATATGCAATACTATCTCTTTACTAATTTCAGACATGCAGGATGTTCAAAAAGCACTTTTTAAAACCAAACTGTCAAGCTGTAATGACCTTTTCTTCCTGAAGTCCTGTAAAACACCTTAAATACAAAGATATTAGCAAAGCAGTGTTTTCAAAACTTTCACTGAGGATTGATAGTAAGCTAAAGCATTTTTCCAGAGGCTATATGAGAGTAGGCACAAACTGTCAGACCCATAAAAATGAGGTTGCAGGTTCTTCTGTGGAAGTAGAATGCTTTTCTTCTTGCAATTGCATGCCAAATCTGCTTGCTTTGCGTAAGTTAAGGCACATTCATGTTTGGATATTACTTGTATGTAGCTTGATTATCTTCACCTGATCATGCTCTTGTTGAGGTTTCAGGCTGATGCCAGTGGCTCAAATGACAGTAAAGCACAGCCACTGTAGCAGGAGAGAGAGGAAAACAAGGTTATATTTAGTAAAAAGTCCTGTAGCAAGCATGCATAGCTGCATTTCTAGCATATCATCAGCCTGTTGTTACAGAAGTAATTTTAGGATCTTTCCTGAGTAATTTAAAATTATATCTCATTTAAATCAGAGTTTTGGGATTCTTAGGTTCAGAAACAAGTTATGATCAGGTAATAAGGAAGTCAAACACACATAGGAGGGCACTTTTCTCCAAACTTAGTCCTTTCTACAGGGCACGCATGGGGCAGAAAGAGGCAGACGTGAGCAAGACCATCAGTCTTGCCTACACATCTGCACCTACATTTTGCTCTGTTGATAGAAAAAGCAGGGAAGAAGCCAAAATTACTGCTTTTACCAAAAGTGGCTTCTGGTGCAAGTAACTGCATCTGTTAGAGACTGTGTTGTGATGTAGGTACATTTTTAAAAGGTAACCTTTCTAAAGCTACTTATAAATACAAGGTAGATAAATCCAGCACAAATGTGAGTACTTAAAACCAGCCATCCTCAGTCAGAATGGAGCAGGAGAGACTCTACATTCCCCCCCACCACTTTTTCCCCAAAAATGAAACCAAATGTTTTAGAGCTAAATGAACTTACATTAACAAGGTTCAATTCTATTGTCCCACTTTTTTCCGTATCCAGTTTTCTAAACATTTCTGTGGTTGGAGAAAGATGACAGACAAGGGTAAATACAGGAACTAATTTGAAAGTCTTCCCTTTCCTTGTGCTTCAGGATCAATAAGGAATTTAATCCCAGAATCTAAAACTTGACAGTGGCCTACACCCCAAATCAGAAAGGGCCACTCCAAAGTCATTGTGCAGGAGCAAGACTGAACATTTTTAATTGTTGCCTAGTATTTTTTAATCAACATAGAGTTGTTTGTGGGAAGACTGGCTGTGGTTCAGCAGCCTGGCCTAAAAGACTGATTCCTGGATCTAGGAGAAGCCAGATTAATATCTCAGGTTTGAATTTGTCCGAGTACCTTATCCTGGGCTTCTGGGCAGTTCTGCCTGGCCAGTTATCCTGCTGGAATCACAAGGCAGCAGACCCTGTCTGGTTACTAAGCGTGTACTCACTGAACAAGGTTTCGAGCCGAATCAAACAGCGCACAAAGTTGTCAAAGTCAATGATGAGATCCTCATCAGCAAAACGAGCCACGATGACCTGATGTAACTGGCAGTTCAGTTTGAACCCTGAAAATACAATGCCAGGGATTTAAAAGACTCTATTTTCAAAGAGTAAACATGAGTACAAAATTAAATGCCTGATCCTGAGTGGTGGCAGGAGGGGAAGGCTCCAGAGTGCCCAAAATTCAGTAAGTTAAGATGAGACTGTATGGCTCTGAATATCTCTCAACCCTGCTTGAAACTGATGGAATCCTATGAAGAGACAGATCAATATAAATACCTGTTCTTTCCAGTGCCCTCCTCATCTCATACGAGTTCATGGTACCCGATCGATCCACATCAATTTCTCTGTAAATTTTCTGCAAGACACAAAACCCAAAGTGAAACCTTGACAATAATGCAGAGCGTGGTTTGGCTTCTGGCAGAAGTGAAACATTTTGAAATGCAGCCTGCGTGTTACTTAAAGAACTTTGCAACATTGATCTGAAGGACTTGGTACTTACATACATTTGTTCTAAAATTGGCTTTAAAAAGTATTTTTTTTTAATGCAGTAGCCAGAGCAAATAAAGACAAAACCTGGGGGATTACAGACACACAGTCCCTGCTTTGGGAAAGCTGACTGTGCACGTTGTATGGCACAAATCAGTCAACAGCCACTTCTACAAGTGATTGTTCTCCCAAAGGGGTTGTGTCTTACCTGGTATTTTTGAATCTTTGTCCAGAGGGTGTGGAACTCCTTCAGTCCCAGTTTGCCACTCCCATCATTCTTCTCTGAGTTAAGGAAGTTTCTTCAGAGGGAAGAAAAAGGGGTTTCCTCTCCCTCTGCTGGGTATGGGCAGTTGTGACTTTAAAAAAATTGCAAACAGGAGAGGGATTCAAGTCCTCTCTGAAGGACTCGTCCTCTCTCCAGGACTCATCCTGTTGAATACACAATTGTTGTCCAAGATTTCTTTCTAAATTAAGATCATTAATTTAAATCATGACCAGTTCACAAGCTCTTTCTGCACCCCTGCTGCAGGTCTCTGTCTTTCCACTACAAGTATAAACAAGCCAGGATGATTCCATTTTGTTCTGCATAGTGGGTTCAACACCTGCAGTTACTGGAGCACAAGTCCTGGGTCTGGAATATAAACAGGAAAAGCCACAGCCAAGCCTCCCATTTGGAGACCTTCAGCTCTTGAGCAAACAGCTAACAAAAGAACCTGCTCATGGCACTGCACCCAAAACCTGCCAAGGACTGCCTGTGGGCTGCTGTATTTTACACCAAGTTATAGAAAAGCATCACCTTGTGTTGGTAATTTTCTCTTTTACCAACTCTGAAATTCAACTCCCACTGCACAGAGAAGCTGAACACAACTATTCTTAGACCTGTTGCTTCATCATACACTTTTGCCTGGATCTTAGGAGTAAAAGCTCTGAAAATCCTGCATACTCTCTGCTTCCTGTATGGCATGTCAAAACAAAACACTGCATTTATGTCCCTCATTTTCCATTTGCTAAGTCCCCCTATGGCTTTGTGATGCCTTTACCAACTCCAGCCCGATAACAGAGAGGTGAAACACCCCTACAGGCAAGACCATCTTCACCATGCTGAGAGCCTTTTCCCAGCACAATCACTTTGTCCACAGCTAGACCAGAACACCCAACAGCTGGGAAGGCTTCCAAGCAGACTTTGTTTGATTATGGATTTTCCCATTGCCTGGGATAACACACAATAAAAAGGGAGTGGCTTTCCCAGGGGAATCAGGGCAAAGCCAGCTTCTCTACCTCAGGAGCCATTGGTACACCAGGATGGACCCACCAGGGAGCAAAGGCAGCTGGCCTGCTTCAGCACAGGAAGGGGAATATAATCTAGGAAGAGCTTTAAAGGATACATCTAACAGGTCAACCATTATTTTGCATGTCTCAATACTAAAGCCATCAGATTTAATATCTTGGCCTGTAAAGAAAGAGCAAAAGACAGGATTATCACTGAATGCTGTACCACAGGACCTTCCTAAATAGCTCATGAGCTCTCCAACCTGCCTTTATTTGCTTCCAACGGTGCTATCCTTTGAGCTGGGATGAGTCCCAGCTCAAGTGAGCTGGGATGTGTCCCCAAGCAAACAGCCTGAGTGGTCTGGTTTGTAGGCATGCTGCAGGAGCAAGAGACAGAGCAAGAGACAGAGACAAAAGCTTCTCTGCTCTTACTGTCTGCCTGCAAAGTGGACTTCTGTGGACAAGCTTATGGAGGTCAGCAGGAGGTGGCTTCATGAAAGGCTGAACATGAAGCCAAGCTTGGTAGCCAGCAACAGCCCATTGCTGATTACTAGCTGCTGCACACAGACATATACCACAGTCCTGACCACCTGATAAGGTTTCACTTTGGAAATTAAAGAGACAATTATTTCTCCACGCACTTGTTTCTTGAGCACTGTTTAGTGGGAAGGAAAATAATGCAGAGCCAAGTTAGGAATCTCTGTAGAGATAAAGAAGCCCAGAGTTTCAAAGTTTCTCCTCCTCCTTCTTAGGGACACCCCAGACCACTGGCTGGGCTACTGCTTGAATCACTTCTGGGTGGTTCAATACTAAAACAGCAGCAATATCTCTTTTGATTATTATCAAGGATTATTCAAATCAATCCATCTTCCTGGCAGCCAATTCCCAGTAGCAGATGCTGGGATAAAATACACCCATCTCTACCCTGCCAAACTGAAACACCTTCTGGACTGGCACAGCCCCAGCGTTTCTGCAGCCCCCTGAAGCAGCAGAGAGAGCACGTGGTCATGACCATATGGAGAAGCAAGCGGCAGGTCTGGGGCAGAGCCCAGGCTCTGCCCCTGCCCAGGTGCCCTCTGTGCTCCCATGGCCACGGTGGAAACCTGCTGGTGGCCATCTGAAGCTGCTGGTGGAGGAAGGCACTCACGTTTAGCCAGGATTTTATTCAGGATGCTGCGCAGTTCAAAGGCGGAGATCTCTGCATCCTGTGGAAAAGAGGAAAACAAATTTTCTACCATGAGCTGCAGACACCATCTGCAGCCTCTGATTCCTTCGGGCAAGTTGGCCAATTTCTAAAACCCCTTCGAGTTCAGTTCCCTTGAATGGAAGCAAGTGGGAAGCTCTCCCCATCTCCCATTCCCAGGAGCACCACCAATTCCCAGAGATTAGCATACCCAGCAGCAAGGTGTGCCCGAGGCAAGAGCAGCCTGGGGAGAAGCCCAGCCCAGCCATATGCTCTGCCCAAAGACAGAATTTGGGCCCTGCAGAGATAAAAGTCGAGCCCACAGTTCAAAAGGAGCAGAGATTGTTCACCAGGAGCACTCCCAAATCTGCTGTGGAAGCAGGTGGGTGACTGCACAGGTTCTGGGATGCACAACTGTGCTCACACTTGAGAGCTGACTCTGCACAAGAACTAAACTCTGTCCTGGGGGAGGCATCTCTCTTACCCACTGACCACAATGCCAGTAAGATAGTACCAGAAAAACACTCACATTTCCTGCTAGCTGCCCAAAAAGCTTTTTAAAGCTGGGTTCGATGTCATCTTCACTGATCTCAGTCTAGAAGACAGAAACAGAGAATGTCAAAAGAGGAAAAGTTTCTGCCTGAGAAAGACTTAATGCATTTCCTCGCCCTTAGTAAAAAAAAACAAATGGCAAGGTTGAAGGTACAAAGTAGTTTTTACTATGATTTTATTCAGTTTTATTTTCAGGGGCACCTCAAATTACTGGCATTGTAAATGCTGGAAAAAACACCCACTACACATGGGGTAGCTGCATTAGCAGGCAAAGCATCCCCAGCTCCAGCAAGACTAAACATATGGTGAGCCACTATTTACTCCTGGAAACAGCATTACATGCAGGAACAGCCCTGCTGCTGCAAGCTGCACTCCTGGACTCCTGGAGAACAAAGGGAATTTACTGTGGCTCCAGTTAATTTTACGGAGTGTACCATTGCCTGGGAAGTCCAAGTTCTAGATAAAGGACAACACTTGTTTCCATTACATTCCTGATGATATTTCCATTTGCTTGACACCCAGCAATGGATATTGAAAGATCTTTTCCCATTTTCCCAAAGTGGGATAACATTTCTTGATAATGCCTATAGAAAACATCACCCTGCACAGGAAACAGGCACTCCATCCCCCTCTTACAATTTAAAATATTTAATTTGATGTACCTCATCAAAATTGCCTTCAATTTCATCATCTATCACCCTAGAAAGAGAAAGAAATCAATATTAAACTCAAAACAAGTCAGTTTATGATGCTTTTCCTTCAAGCTTCAATTAAAGAGAGGTTCTTTAAAATATAGAAATAACAATGAGCATTCAAAAATTACTGGATTAATCAGCTATGGACACAGTGAAAGCTGTATTTTGCCAGCTATGGCAACAAGAGTTTGAAAAGACAGTACAAATTGTGCAATGTTCTGCAGAGCCACAGACAGGATTTTGAGGTTCACACAACTCTTTTGGTCTTTTTTTGCCTACTTAGCACAGGACCAGGTTCCTGGGTACAAATCAAACTTTGTCTAGTCATTTCTTCTTTAGAACAGCAAAAAAGTGAGAGTCCTAAAGTAATTCTGACGTGCCTCATGCTGTCCCCCAGGTGCTGAGGGAGCACCAGACCTAGAAATGGTGCCCAAGCACTCCTAAGGGCCCATCAAAAGCTGAATGGGTCCTCACACAATGAACATCCCGGGTTTCCCACTGCTTCAGGAATGTGCAGCAAAATATTACAGGAGAAAGGAAGGTTTCTGCTTGCTTTGAATCAGGACAACTCAATAAAAAAGACCCCACACCCCTTCCTCAGGCTTTAGCCCAGCTGCTCTTCAAGATGTGACACATCTAAACCTTTTAATTAAATAGTAATTGGGATAACAAAAGCAATAAAAGTAACAATAATAATAATCTCCCCCATGTGCCCATTGCTGTAATATGGTCACCAAAAGCTACCTACGTGGAGTTGGCATTTTTTTCAGAGAAGACTCTGAGGCAGAAGTCCCCGTTCTTGTTGGGTTCAAAGGTGGAGGGCACGATGATGTATTCTCCTGCAGGGAGCTTGAACCGGTTCAGCACCTCCCGGAGGTTGATGAAGGTGTTGGATTTTTCCCGGGCTTTGTTGGTCAGGAAGAAGTTTTTGCTCAGATGAATATTTGTCTGGCCAGAAAACTTAGGAAAAGCAAACAAAGGGGAGAAAACCCTCTGCAGTCTGCATGTGTTCACGTTTACAAATATAAAATATCACAGATATTAGTTAGCTATGTCTGGGGGAAAAAAATAAAAGAAAAAAAGATGTCAGTTTGACAGAACTGAAAAAGAAGAGAAAGGAGGTGGGGTTCCTGAGATGTGGCTGCAAATGTATTTTGCAGATCATTGCAATAAATCATTCAGGTCATGCTTTTGTTTTGCAGATGATGATGGGTGGATGAAGACATTGGGCAAATTCTTCCACCAATCATTTTTCTTTAAACTGAGATGGCATATGAGCCATGTCCCTCTGGTCCCCAGAGCTGGTGCCACCTGCAGCTCAGCTCTGCCTCCAAGGTCAGGCTGCCTCAGAGCAGAGCCCACTCGTGGAGAGCTCCAAAAATAAAACAAAACCAAATAATAAAACAAAATCATATCTGGAGTGAAACATCTAGTGCAAGGTGTCTCTGCCCATGGCAGGGGGTTGGAACTGGGTGATCTTTAAGGTCCCTTCCAACCAAACCATTCTATAATTCTGTGATCTTCCAGAATGAACTATTTTTGCAGTCTTACAGGTGGGTCATTTCAGCTTTAGCAGCCAGCTTCAGGAATGTGCACCTTTCAGAAACCTCCTCCTTCCTGTCCTCCTAGATTTTTAAGAATGAAAAAATAATTTTAAAAACCTGTCAGACCTGCTGCATAATGGGGGATAAAATTCCACCTTCTAGGGGAAAGAAGAGTCACAGGACTGTAGATAGAATCAGTTTTCTTATGGAAATTTAATATTTGGACCACTAGGGTGAGTGACAGAGTACTACTAAGGCATTAAAAAAAGTACATAAGAAATTTAATTAACCAGTAGCACCACTTCTTTTCCTGATGAAACCATCCTTTACATAAAAGCCACTGGTTTGGGCACAGCCTCAGGAGCCACAGGATGCCCCAGCTGCTTTGCACAGACCCTCAGAGGGACAGCAAACCCAGTAATGGTGTTACCCAGGGGTTTTGCTGAGCTTCAGTCCTTCCTCTGAGGAGCAACAGCTAAGAGGCATTGCTGTATTGACACCCCTCTGTGACCCCCAGAGTGTACTATTGGCTGCCTGCAGGTAGAAATAGAGAGAAACCAAAATAGGTGGTGCTTAGGGAAATGAATATAAACACCTCCTCGGAATATTATTTATGAGTCTAACATGAACTCTGTGCAAACCTGGAAAAAGCAGCTGTGCTCTGGGGGAGCAAGTGTGGGGCTGTGCTGGGAGGAGAGCCACAGAAGAGTTGCTTTGGGGAGTTTCTGCAGCACTGAACACTTTTATCCCAATCCAGGACGCTCTAAAAATGCAACATGAGCTCAAGGCCCCTTCCAGAATAAATGGCCTCTAACTGTAGACTCTGTGTAGTCATATAGGATGAAGTAGAATCTTCTGAACCCCTTCTTCCCACCAGCCATTGAGCCCCAACTCCGCACCTTGACCACCAACCCATGCCACATACCTCTGGGGGCACCTGCAGGGAGAGAAGGACAGAGTTATTTGCTTGTTGAATGGTGAATGGCATCTCCATCTTCTTTTCACCATTACTTAGCAAGGACATACACATTCTTCAAAAAAAAAAAAACAAAACAAAAGAAAACAATAAAAAATCCTTGGCTTGAGGGGAAGGTGGGTGTTGAGCCCATATCACCCAAGGTTAATTGCTGGCTCAGCTCCCAGCTCCATCCCTGAGGCAGGTGAGGTTCACCTGGGGCAGCGTGGCCACAGCCACAGCCACAGCCTGGCTGGTTGTGGCTTCCTGTTGAATCTGCTCCCTGCAGCCCAGCACGATTTTTACTGTAGGCTCAATTTCTCTACTATTTCTCCCTATCCCCTCTTTCATACTCCTGCTCCTCTGACCTCTCCATCATCAGGAAAGGAGGCAGGGGCTAAGCAAGCATGACACAGCTTTTTGTTTCTTTACACCTTCCTTGCTGCAGCTGCTGTCCCACTCAACCCGTCTGAATTTTGATGGAAAGCCCAGCATGGGAACTGCACTATCCCATTTAGAGGGGGAATGATTCTCCCTTTTCCTCCCACATTCCTGTCAGCCTTCCTTGCCTCATAAATTGCAAAGCCGATGGTGTGCATGTCCTCCCCCATCTTCCTCTGCTTCCGACGGTGCTTCTGGATCAGCCCAATGAGGAAAGTGCAGCCCCCCTCAGGATCATCAGGGTCCTCATCTTCCTCCTCCAGCTTGATTAAATACTGAGGATTCGTCCAGAATGTGTCTGGGAAGTGGATTTAAGCAAACTACTCAGAGGCTTCTTTGACATCAGCCGTGATGATATTTAAACATGTCAGATATGACAGATGTGGCTCTGATTGCCAAAATCAGCTGTGAGAAGAGAAAACCAATGCACTGCCCTGCCCACCCCAGCCTTTACAACCACAATGGACCCTCATCAGGGAGCCACATTTCCCAGACACCCACACTTTTTGGAGATTAGTCCTAGATATCCCACAAGCCATCCCAAAACATCTCCTGGAAGCTCCCAGATAAAGTAAAAGTGGACAAGTAAAAGGTTTCTCCAGTTTTTCTTACTTGGGTAGTTCCTGCAGCCCCCTGCAGTGGCTCCTCGCCTCCAGTTGCCATCCAGCTTCTGCAGGCTCCACTTTTTGTACCTGTCACTTGCCAGGGTGTCTGGAGTCAGGTTGCAGATCTCCAGGCGGGAGTAATGCCTCAGGAAGTCATTGAATGCCATCCTGTGGGAGGCAAGGCCACTGGCAACATCTCCTCAGAAGGGCTTTCCATCCCACCACCTTGTCCATCCTCCCTCCCTGTCACTATGATTTAGCACGAGGGTTTGGGGTGAATTTGCACACTCATCTTGGAGAGCAAACTGGGAGACGTTACTTTGCATGAATAAAAGCAGAGCAGCTGACATTCCCTTCTGCTGGAATGGGAACCCAGTGACACTCACCAAAATTCCCCATCTTCATGTCTCCTGGTCAGTCGCTCCCGCACCTCAGGGTCAACCCCACTCCAGTTTGGGCAGCTGGAAAAGAATCCCACATCAACTACAGCCCATGGGAAAGGTGAAACCCTAATGTGGCTGTTCTGGCACAAGATCTAACTTTTAGCAGTTCCAGAATTCTCAAACTACTGCAGAATTAAAAATAGATGCACCTGGCACATAAAATACCTCACCTCTCAAATATCCATGGTAAGAATGAGAAACAGAGTGTTATTTTTAGAAAGTGCAATGTCTGGACTGAGACAGAAAAAGGAAGAGTCAGAATAAAAACTGCCCAGCCACAGAAGTGTGTAAACTCCAGCTTTCATGGCTAACAGCAGAAATGGATTTTTAAAGCCCTTTTAGAAAGTGAGTTTTCAGAAGCCCATCACAGAATCCAGGCTGTTAAATAAGCAGAAACTACAGGGAGCTTTCTAGGATTCACCAACCAATTCACTGCATCTTACACAAAGGCTGGAATTTGCATGAAAAGCATCACATACTATGATGGCTACCAGGGAGATGACAGTGAGGGGATGCTTCTCTCTGAAACAGTTCCATGTGAACACCACATCCAGACAGGACCTACAGAGGAATTTCAGGTAGGGAACAGAAAAAGAGAGAAAAGCCAGAAACACGACCACACCCCTGCAGTAAAGGGCTACTGGCAACAAGGAAGCCATTGACTCACTTGTCATTCCATTTCCCTGTCCACTCCACTTCTCCCCAGGGATTTCGGATTCTGATCAGCTTCTGCACTGTTCCTCGGAAATTCACCTGATGGGATCAGAAGTGTATGGAGAGTCACCAGGGACTCAGCACCACAATCCCTCCCTCATCCTCTAGAGAAATTAAAAACATGACAGAGCAAGTATCTCGGTGCTAGGCATGACAACATGCACACACCTGGTCCAAAAGACAAACGTCCAACTGATTCTGAGTGAGCTTCACACAGCCAGGCTTGTCCAAAGAAGTTTTACAGCATGCACAAACAAAAGCCCGTGAAAACCAAAATGCCTGATTTGTGCTGCTAAAAAATCACCTTTGATAGGATTCTAAGTAAAGGGAATGTAAAACTGCTATACAAAAGCCCAAAAGCAGGTACAGATATATTTCTCAAAGTCATCACTTAGGTATAAATTGTCTCTTCACATTCAAATGCCTTTTTACCCCCCTGCTTATATATAAAAGGAGCCTGTTACAACAGACAGGACACTCAAACTGGCCACAACCCCTCTGACCTCACCAATGCCCCACAGAGCAGCAGCCTCAGCCCCTCCTCTTGTCATCTGTTGGTCTCTGCAGTCCAGAGGTGACACCCCAGTTGAACCATCCTTACTGAGTCTGCACAGATCTCCAAAGGAACAGCTTGGCTAAATCATGCCTACTTGTGAATTAAGATAAACAAACTCCCTCTTCCCTGCTTTTGCTGTGAGAAGACAACCACAAACCAGCACAGCATGTCAGCAGCTCTCTATACCTCACCCTGAACTTTCAAAAATTATTTCAGAAACCATTACCAGTGAACTAACAAAAAATCCACTGCACACATGGAAGGATGCCATGATCTGCTTCCTTTGCTTGGTCTTTTCTTCACCAGTCACCCGCTCTTGTGTTTGAACACCAAGCCCAGCTGAAAGGTGCTGTTCAGCAGGCACTTCAGGGACAATAATACATGGGGGTTGTTTTATTTCTTTGCTCAGGACACTTCTTGCTGTGCTTGTAAGGTAAAAAGTGTGGCCTGCTGTACAGAAGTGCACTTGAAGGGCCGTAGTCACCAGCAGAGGGTAGCATGCCTTCTGCACAGAGCTGCCCACCACCCTGCTTATGGAAATAGCCATGCTTATGGAATAAGAGGGGTTTTCTTGGTCAAACACCCAAGAAGGCAAATCTGTGTTTATCCAAAACATACCAACTAATTAAGCATTCCTTCAGAAAGAAGAGACTCAAAACCCAATTCAGCAAAATGGGTGACACTTAAGAATTTGCAGTGTTGAAGATGGGCTTGTGGTTGCCACACACAAAACCTGCTGCACCTTGGGGTGGCACACGTACCTCCTCTGCCCCGGTGACTGAGTACGCGTGTCCCTTCACCAGCTTCTGGGAAGTGACTGCTTCTGTTTCTGCAGCACTGGTGATCTGGAGGGGCAAAGGACATCAGTGATTGCAGCTTCCCATGGGCAGGGGATCCAACAGAACAAAGTTTCCCACTCCAACAGAGCTTTCATCTCACTGGGAGGCTGCAGGCGCGGTGTAGCTGCTGCACCAAAGCAGTAAGTGTGGCAGAGCAGGGAGAGGGGACAGCAGCACATGTGGTGGTGCTGGAACCCCAGGGAGTTTGCCATGTTTGTGGCATGGGGTGCACACAGAAGCCTGGCACTGCAGCAAAGTTCCCTCCTGGCACCAAAACACTTGGTGTGGTGCAGCCACTCTTGTGCATCTCCAAAGGGGATGCACATGAGAAACTCCATATTCTCAAGGGACCAAGAGAAAAACGGGGAGTGACTGGCCTGAGGGTCCACTGGGATTACACCCAGCTCCAGCAAATTTCAGTGTCAAAACACCCCCTGCAGCTCCAAAGCAGGGTGGGAGGTTGCCCTCCCTTTCCCCAGCCTTGCTCCCCTAGGATCTGCCCTGCAGGGCAGCAAGGGAAGAGGCTGAACTTTGGATGCCATTCGTACCTGAAGGCACATCCCCCTCAATTATTCACAGCCACTGCTTGGGCAGTCTGGCCTTTAAACACTGCAGAGAAAAGTCACTTCTTGCCAGAGAGTGAATGTTTAACCACCTATGAAACATGTGGCTGTCATTGTCTTTCCACCATTTCAGAAGTGTGTGACCTCTAAACAAGCATATTTGAAACTTAAACAAACAGAGAGGATTGGATGGAGCAGGCAGGATTCCTGCTGTCAGTTCATGGCCTATTTCTGCCCCACAGCACGCTCTCCATATAATGCTTAATCTCTGTGTCCCTATTTCTGTTACAGAGCAGAAGGAAAGATTTTACAAGGTTTTTTTCCAAAGGATAAACTCAGCAACAGTTCATTTAAACTACAGAAAGTGCCAGCATTTATCAACAACATAATATATTTACTCTCCTCCCCACCCACCCAAGGGATTTGTATAAGTCTGGGGCAAAAATCCAGATGTCAGATTCTTATCTAAATGCCAACGAGTAAAATAGGCCTTGAAAATACCATGAAGTCAAATTGACATTAACCAAGCACTTTTCCTGCTGTGAAGCTTCCCTCTCCTGGGACTCTGATTTAACTTGAAAAATGGGAGGAAACATTTACATTTCTGTTATGAATGGAGTTTTTGTAAACAGTTTACCTTCCCTTTAGACATAACTAAGATGCAATCTCATTTGGGAGGAGGGTGATTACCACAATAACAATACTTAGACTCATTTCAGTAAGGGTAAAAGCAATGCTGAATCCTTGAAGGCAGAGCCAAAGCTCCTCTTTTTCTTTCCCATGTGGGTCCAGCTTCTGACAATGTGTCTTCTCATAAAAACTTTTAAAGGTCTGGCAACAGTCTGGGCCTCTCTTCTTCAAGAACAGAGCCCAGATTTTTTAGGAACATTTTAGGTACACCTTGTGCAACAAAAAGGCTGCAGGGAGGATGGACATTGTCACCTCTGAGCACCTGACTGCAGGAGCCATTAGCAGCAGCTCTTTGTCCAAACCCTCTCAGCCTGTGCCATCCTGCTGCCAAGAGAAGGCTTTCTTAGGAACACAGATGTCCATCAGGAGTCCTGACAAGTTCCCTGTGTGATTCATTACCATCAACCTTCTAAAGAGCAGAAGGTCTCATGGAAGAAGCACAAGGGAGGGAATGAGCTTTTTACATGAGCTAATGAAGCTTAGTTTCAGCCTAACCCTCATGGAGAGCACATGCCTGGGTCAAATTCTTCAGGTGCAAGGTGGAGCAGGGAACCATAGGCAGAGGGGACTGGCATGCTGTGTGCAGCTCCTGCAGGTGCAGCACAGGTCCACCCCCAGCCTGTGTGCAAAGCAAGAACCCAGAAATAAACCTGCTAACTCACATCAATGGAGCAGCCAAGGAGTGAGCCTTTCTGGAGTGCCTTCTGAATGATCTTGAAGAGGTTGGGGGGTGGCTTCTGCAGCTCATACCATTCTGCAATGCCACCGGTGAAGTCCTCGAAGCCTTCGGTGGTGGTGCCACCAGAGAGGGACTCATATGAGCCATTCAGCCTGCACAAAATGGGGGACAGGCACAACCATCAGGCTCCCTGTTCTTTTCTCACACACACACAACCATCAGGCTCCCTGTTCTTCTCTTCCTTCAGGAGAAGCCCTCAGTGTGGCAGCTGTCACAGCATTTCTGCTTTCAGGAGCATTGCAGCAGCTACAAACATGTCCCTCCAGTCAGCTTTGCTTCTTAGACCTCTGTACTTGGAAAGCCCAGCATAAAATATTACACAATCTTGTGTACACCCTGCAGGTTCAGTCATATCAATGACAGGAATCATGAACACTGTCTGAAGAACAAAGAATGTATATTTTAAAATAATTAATACCCAAAAAATTTGCCTCTCTAGTTCCACAGTCTTTAAATCCCTTTAACAGTTATGGATCTGATTTTCAGCTGATCTGAATTTCTTAAGTCAATTCAAAATAGTAGAGTTAGAGAATATAATTCCTCTCTGGCCAACCCAAAAATGGAGATTCAGATATGAGCACTGAACACAGACCTGGGCACGTGGACTGATGTGCCTTGCACACTGAAGCACTGGCAGCTGCCAAGCCCTCAGAGGTGCACAGAGCACATGAAATGGAGCTTCCCAGGCCCTGGTGACAGAAGGCTGCTCCAGGAACAGCCCGGCCACAAGATGCAAGAGCTACTTTTCTTGGCTAACAACAAATCCAGTGCTTTTGGCTCCTTGTCTTAGGCATCATCAACAAAGCTGTACCAAAGGAGCCACTGTGGAATACCCCAGAAGCTGCAAAGACTAATGAGCAGACTGACACTCTGAAGGCACAGTATCCATGCAGCTGGGGATGCTATGGGAAAGCAGGGATGTGAGGGGAAGGAAGCCTGGCCCCGACTCACTTGGCATAGGCCTTCTCCAGCAGCGCGCTCCAGAACTCGCTGCCCTCTGCCGAGTGCACAAAGAGCAGCTCCCCGTTCTTGGTGGGCAGCCTGTCGTCCACCACCACGTCCACCCACTCCCCATACTGCCAGAACTGAGGGAAAGAGAGCACAAACATCCATCACCACCCTGTGCGCTCCCATCACCAGCATGTTTATCTTTGAACGTCAATTTTCCCAGGAAAACATGATGCCGGTGTCCCAGCCAGCCTCACCCATCCTGTTCAGGGATGTACATACTCAGCTGGCTCTGCTCAGGGAGGAAGGACCATAATGGCAGCCTCTGCTCCCAGGTCTTTGATTAATGGCCTTGTTCCTTCCACCACCCTTTCTAGATGTCTTCTTTTTTCTGTCTGGCCCTTTGACATCCCACAAAGCCATGCCAGGAAACATCACACATGGATACATAGACAGCCACACTGGCTCCTGCCCAGTAGCATTAAGGGGAAAAGGCTGTTTTCCACATACCTGGAAGTGGAAAATTCCTGCATATTTATCCTGGAAGCTCTGGTCTTTGGGAACAACACGGGCCAGAATTTCTTCATTCAGGGTGAGAGAAGCAATGGCTGCCAAGAGCCAACAGTCCCCTGTAAAAAGAAAAGGAAAACAAAAAAAACAGACAGCATTCATTATTCAAACTTTAGTTTTTGCACTGCATCAGGCTTGTGCATTATAACCAATAATTCCCTCAGCTGGGATAGGATGATCCCTCCCATCACTTTATCTCTGAGACAGATCAAATACCCTCCAAATCCATGCAAGTGTTTCCTCAAGACCAAATTCATTAAAAAAAGTCAAAGCAGGCTTTTTCTGACCTACCACCACAGTGATTACCCATTCTGGCACTGTTTGAAGGAAAACTTAATATTCAGTTGAGCGCCTGTATGATAGGAAGAAGCACAGAGAAAAGGCAAAGAGCCTGTGGGCACACACAGGTACTTAGGGGTGCAGTTTTTCCTCAAAGGTGTTTTCTCAGGCATAGGCTGCATTCTTTTCCCTTCTCCATGTTTAATAAACATGTTCCTTGCTATCCAGAGACCTGTCCTGCAGGCAAACTCCCTTTAAGGTCTCTTGCCAGCCTCCCTGCAAACAGGAGCTCCTTTCACCTTACACATCTCTGGAGGCTCTTGCTCGAGGCCTCTCTCTTTAGTCTCATGTCTGGTCTCCAGCACAGTCACTGGAGAGCCAGGAAAGGCCTGAAGGCAGGCACTGTTTCCCAGTTCCACACACCTCCTCATCCTGCCTGGGACGAAGCCAACACACACTAGCCCTGCGCACCACAGGCTGCCTGGACAGTGTTTTTCCACACCATCTCCTGCCACGCAGAGAGAGGAAGAGACCTCAGCTCTATAAACATTACACCCCTGCTTTTTGTAATTCTTTTCAGAGCCCAGTTTTACTTTACCAGAGCAGTCACCTTTCTGCTCAGCCATGGGCCTCCTGCAGCCCATTGGCAAAGTGGTCAGAGATCTACAGAGCCAGGTGATCCCCTGACTGCCACAGCCCAACACAAAACTCCTTGTTGCCATCCCCAGATCCGCTGTTCCCTTGCTTTGTGAACAGAGGGCAGTCGGTATTGTGCATGAGGTCCCACAAAAGAATCCTGCAGGATTGCAGCTTCAGTGTGTGAACCTGCCACAGCTGCCAGCAAGCTGGAGGCCAGCAAAGCAGCAGGCCCTACACAGCCACCTCTCTCCCATGGGAAAAGGCTCAAAAGCTTATGGGTGAGAAGCTGGGATCCAAATGGGACAAAGTCTCAGGGTGAATGAACTCTAAAGCAGCCCTCGAGGTCCACCCTCCGGCCCAAATCCATCACTGCGCAGACAAACCAGCAGGAACACGGACAACCTGCAGCTCCCTCCAGGCTGCCAGCGCTTGGCACAGCTGACCCCCAGGAGCAGCTCTGTGAAACTCATCTGTCCCACACATCTTTTCACATCTCAGGATAGGTGGAAGAGGTGAAATTGCAGAATAATTTCAAAACCTAAGATGCTTATACTACTTCACAACCTGGAGGGGGAGAACCAACCATAAAACTTCCCCTTCAGCCCCGCCTCTGGCTGCTTGTACTGCAATGGAAAAATCAGCATGTCAGAGAAGTTATTAAACAAGAAAGTCACCTTGCTATTCTCCTGTGACAGGCTATGAAGCAATGGTGAAATTCCCCTCCCTACTCTGTCACAGCTCATCCACTTTGCCCTGCAAAGTGGTGACTCCTCTCACAGCCTCCTTCAAGGAGCCGAGACCCTCTTCCCTGGGAGCTGCATCCAGAGAAAGCACTATGTACTGCAAAGGCGTTTGCTGGGAAAGACAGGGACGGGAGGAAAGAGTCTGGCTCAGAGGGCAGCTGTCACACCATTCTTCCCAAGAAATATTAGTATTTATATTCCATACCCAGGGGCTGGGCAGGCAGGGAGCAGCCCAGGAAGAACAAATGAACCACTCCAATGGCCACAGGAGCTCAGGAAGGCTTGGTCAAGAAGCTGATCAGGCCTCCAGATGATGAACATACACTTCAATGCTGTAACACATCTTTGAGTCATGCTTTCCCTGGAGGTAAGAAGCATGGAAATTCAAGGAGAAACACCCTCCAGAGGACCTCCACACCCACAAGGAGAATTTATAAAGAATTTCCTTTACTTTCTAGCTGTCTCATCAAGGAAGACTGAAATTGCAGCCTGTTGTAAAATCTCTGCTGAACTTTATACTGGTTTCTAACAAGAATTTGGAGTCAAACACAAATCTTAACTCTGACAACTCTGGGCAAGGTCTTGAGGTTTAAAGGCAGCTGCAGCATATATGGAAGACATCCGTTGGTTTCCACACTTAAAAGTGCCCAACAACCAGGATATAATCTCTACCTTTGTGAACAGCCATCACTAAAAGCACACCTGATAATTCAGACTTCAGATGAGAACAGATCTCATGATTATACCTGGAATTTTAGCACTAAGCAAGCCTGAGCAAGGTCTTTACCAAATAGCCTGAATGTCCAAAACTGGTGCTTCTGCAAAGTTCTGGACAGTGATTTTCCTTTGATAGGGAAGGAAAGCCCAAGGAGAGGCTGACAGACAGGTTGCTTAGAGCCTGAAAGGAGTGTTAGCAAGGCTACACTTATCATAAATAATTTTTGTAAATGAACAGTAGGCAGGACAAGGTTATCAGAAAAGGGAGTATTCTCAGGCTGTGAGTTTATCTGTAACACATATTAACAAGAAGTACTATTTTTTGTCCTGTCATGCTTACTTTTTCCCGCTTTCAGTGTTTTACTTGTTATTTCCATATACCTGTCTCTGCATTTACCTAATCTCCAGCTGTAACAAGAACATTAGGAAAAAAATAAAGTAATTGCAAGGAAGCATAAATAGCTGTAAGGTCTTAAAATTAGCCATTCTGGAAAGAAAAGGCAAACAAAATACAAGAGCCATCAAATGCCTGAAGGGCTGTAAGCAAAAGGCAGCTCCTCTGGTCAGTGCACAGCTCATGTAAGAGTATGGGGTAAAAGGAAAAATGTACATTCTGCCAATCACAGACTCATCATTATTTTAAAACGGTCTTAGATGAACAGCTACTGAAGGTATTTATATTAACACCACAGCACTCCAGAACGTTTTCTGGTTACAAACACAAGGCTGTGGCAACCCACTGGCAGTAGAGTGGCTGTCAGCATGAGGTAACCAAGGGTCTTATTTTCAAAATTCCACCTATTCAATTTGTTATTTTTTCACACATTTGTTACATGAGGAGGAGACACCTGCACACCTGCATCCAAACAGCAGCTGGGAGATCCTGTGCTTTTTACACCCCAGTGTTGTGATACCATGGTGACATCCACTCCAAAAAAAGGTGGCTAAGGGTGAACCAGGCTTCTCTGGATTTGGAACCTCCCCTCAGCTGTAATGAGTCACTACATCCCACGTGCTGCCATTTGGAGCCAAATACCATCACTGACTTTGCAGATCTGATACTGCAAAACCAACTCCAAATACTCTCCTTCAAAAGATTATCCCAAGGTAAAAAACCAAAAACAACAGACCAAAACCAAAAAAACCTCACAAGGCCAGAAAAAAGGATAATCCAAATCCCAAGAGGCAGAATTTGGTGTCTGGAGAACCTTTTCTGCACTGATGATCAGCTTTGCCTTATATGGATCACAGTTTCTTATAGTCCAGGTCAAAAGCAATTAAACAAATTTATGCACCTGGCCAAAGACTACTGAGCTAAAAGAAACCCTGCTCATTAGCTGAGCTGTTTGGTTGCACATTCCCTGCCAAGAAGCTGCCCTGCAGATGTGATGGGTCCATGTGCTCTGGATGCCCCATCTCTCCCTGCAGTACTCCCAGATGTTCTGAAGGGCTCAGCAACAGCAGTGAAACTCCCCATCGGCACAGGTCTGTTGCTTTTTGATCAAGCCTTTGGGGGATAAATGAGACTACAAAAGCTTCCTGTAGACAAGAAGCAGCATAATAAAAAGTACAGGTTTCCAAAAGCACCTGACATCTTCCTATGAAATCTTCTCTATAACATCCTAAAATGTGATGGGACATGAACATACAAAGTAAATACAAAGTTCAAGTAAATGTAAGCTTGAGCAAATTTATCAATACAAATGCTAGTGTCAGATAAGGCAGTGGAAAAAAAGGAAAAAAAAAATAAAGCATTTGTACAGTGCATCTGCCAGCCCCATTGTGTGAAAGAGCGGAGATTCCATCCAGGCTCTTAGCAACTCAGTGGCTATACAAAGATCAAAAGCATCTAATTTTTAATCAACAATTGTCACACAAGACCAAAATCCTGCCCAAATTCATGAGAAGACAGCCAGGAGAGTCATTGCAGTACTTAGTGACAGGGAAAGAGGAGATACAAACAAGAACACTGACAACCTCTGATTCAGATATAGTCAGGAGGTACAAAAATACCAGCTGTGAGTCACTTCATATCCTCTGGGGATACCATACAACCCCGTGAGAACATCTGACTGGTCCAAAGACCACTAGGGCAGCAAATGCTTTCATCAGTTTAAAAACAGTGTTTGGAATTAGCAACTGCAATTTCACAACTTGAAGCTTCAAATCTTTCATTCCTATGCTCTTGTTGCCACGGCATCTGCAGAGAAAAGCTGGAAAACCAGAAAGCAACTAAGTGACTCCAGAAACCAACATCTCTACAGAAATGCCAGATGCTGAAATGGCATTACAGTAAACTTTAATTTCAATTTGAAGAACTTCTTACCAGAAAGTTTCACAATTAAACAAGATAACAGATCTGGCACATGTGTTTAAGCACTGGGACATGCTTCATGCCAAAACAGTCATGATGGGAGACGTGGTATTGGGTGGAGAGAACACAGGAAGGAAGCTGGTGACATGGTAACAACCCAAGGCACAATAGAGTCTAACCCACACCACCAATGATATTGGGGCACGAGGGGAACTGAGTTCATAATCTAAGCAGCTTTACTGTCATGGATTTTTTATACAAATTGCATCTGCTTGTCAAAGCACTAACTTAAAAAACGTCTGAATGAAAACATAGGCACAAAATGCAAGCTTCTCTGTTACGTTTTTTGGACATGAACAAATAGCAGCAGTGGGATTAGAAACTAAGAAGATGCAATGTGGTGAATATCTGAAAGCAAACAAACAGAATTTGGTTCCTTTGCCAAGTGCAGCAGCACAGCACAGGTCATATTAGTCATGTTTCCTACACAAGAGCTTTCCCTCAACCACACTGTCTAATCCAAACCCCTCTCACTGCAGCTGAGTAGGAGCCTACTGCTTTCACTTCACTTTACTTCTTCTCCTCATACCTCTGCAGACATCCTCCACCTAAAACCCCTTCTATCAGGCAAGGCAGGAGACAGGCTTCCAGACTGGGATAGCTGTGCACTCACCGCCAGGCTAAGCCATTTGCTCCCCACTGTCCCCTGGCACTTCCCTGCAGCTTCCAGATCTTCCCTGGAGAGCCCCACCAAGGGGTTGCCATTGCACAAACTGAGCAGAAGCCTTGGCAAAAGCAGAGGGCTCACAGGCTGGCCCATCCCTCCTGAAACACCCCAGTTTTGTCTTCCTCAAGAGCTGGCGACCTGCAGGGAATCCTCCATACAACTTCTTTTCTCTCTACAGCATCTCCCCAGGTTTCAGGAGATTCCTCCTGCGCAGCAAAATTCTCTCCCACTGCGGAAAGAGAAGTCCTGCTACACACACAACTGCTTTTCCAAGCAGACTGTTAAAGGCAGAAATGCGTCAGGCTGCTCTCAGGCACATGGATTTGAACGTGAAAGGAACAGGCCATGATCACAAAAACCATCAGGAAACCAGTGTGTGCCATCCCCACTTGGTGCATGCAGAAAGGCTGTGCTCAGTAACCACACACAGGGTCCCCACCTGCAAATGCCAAGGAAAGGTGAGAGAGGTCTGGTTTGAAATGAACGGAAGTGGTAGGATGCAAAAGGAGGTATTAGAGCGAGTTACAGCCGTGTATAAACCATGGTGCCCTGGGGCAGCACCTGCATGGAGAACTCAGCTTTCTGCCCCCACCTTACCTAAGGCCCCTTGGCAGATGTCCGTGCGTGTGGCTCCGCCGGCTATGAACTGGGGGTTGGGACACAGCTCCTGGGAACAAAACAAGCCTTGCATTACACGTAGCCGCAGGTGAGGCAGGGAACAAGGCCACGCTTGCAGCAAATTAACCAAACCATTGACCACAGCAGATGAACACCACAGAGACAGAGCAGGGCAGGAGCGGGTGCGGGCACCAGACACACCAAGCACAGTGAGAAGGGGGAGCTGGTGACCAAAGCCCGTGTGCAGCCAGCTCACTTCACGGGACGTGCCAGGAGGTGCACTGCATTTTCACACATGTGCACACAATCCTCTGCCATTACCTCCCCACCACTGACTACAGCAAGATCTTTCAGAAGTGCCTGGAGGCACCCGGAGTCCACCTGATCCCATGGCTCCCATGGCTGGCAGGGCTGCTTCGGGAATAAACCGCACGGTGGTCAACACATGGCTCTGCTGAAGGAAAGAGTTATCGGAAGGGACAGCCCCAAGCGCTACCCAAAGAGATTCGTCCACACGGAGAGTTCTGGATGGAGAGGAAAATGACTTTTCTGACTTGTTTGTTTTCCAGGCAGAGCAAGTCACGCTGCCAGCCTGTCCCCGGAGCAAAGGGGAGCCTCCGGTGCCCTGAGCATCCGCAGCTGCACGAAACGGGCGCGCCGCGATTCTGCAGCGCGGGGAGGGCTCGCACCGCGCTCGGCAGCCGCGCCCCGACCCGCCGCCCCCGCACCATTCAATCCCCCCAAATTTAGGGGGTGAGGGAAGGAGGAAGCCGGGTGATACTGTGGAATGATGCTACCGGGGATCCCCCCTCCCCCGCCGCCTACCGTGGGTCTGCGCCAGACGACGCCCTGTGTCTTGTGCGAGCGGGGCCCCAGCTCCCGGTAGCCGAGGGCGGTGGGGCCGGCGGGGAAGGAGGGGTCCTGGAAGAGCCGCCCCTCCTGCAGGCACTCCTGGCGCAGCGCCCCGAAGCGCTGCCCCAGGTAGGGCACAGCGCGGCCGTGCCGCCCCGCGCCCGCCGCCGCCGCCCGCTCCTTCGCCAGCGCCTCCGCCATCCCCGCCATCGCCGCCACCGCCCCGCCCGGCACGGCGCATCCCGGCACGGCACATCCCAGCCCCGCCTGCCATCCCTCCCCTCCGCCGGCTGCCACGCCGCTGCTCAGCCCCGCCGCACCCCCGGCTTGGCTCGAGTCGCTCTGAGCCGGCGGTCGCGGACGGAGAAGCTTCCCCTCCCGGTCCCTCCAGCTCGTTGCCCCGTGCAGAAGCATCTCTGCCTCACACCTGCGCCATCCCTGGCTCCCCTATTGCCACATGGACGCATCAATTCAAAAAAGTTGGTTATTTTCCGTGTAAAAGCCAGAACTATCCATATGAATTCTTTACGTTTAGGGGGGGAAAAAAACCAACCAAACAAAACAAACAAAAATCCCAAGACCAACAACAACCAAACAAACAAAAACAAAGGAAGGGAAAACATAATATGGCTCAAATCCCACTATGGTACGTCTGTACCCGTGTTGTCACCTTGTTACAGCTTTGAACATCGCAAGTAACAGAGATCACCTACAGCTTGATTTGCTGGTAGTCACCACAGCACACGTTTTGCTGCTGCTGGTGTGGACCCACCTGCACTCCCCGCACAGCCTAAACCACAAACAGTGAGGTCCCCCCAAGCTTCCCTGAAACACACACACATATGGTGTGGGGGGAAAGAATGTCTCTATTTTGGCAGTGAGTTGCTGCCAAGAATGGCTGAAATGCTGCTGCTGGCACCCACATAGAACAGCAACTCTCCGAGGGAGAATTCAAACCATTTGTTTCATATTTAAGTCTGACTCAGGATGTGCTGGTGCCAGGCAGTGTTCCCTGGGCAGCACACAGAGGCTGGGAGCCCTTCATGCTGCGCCCACCACCCACAGTGGCTGCCCAGCTGCCCTAGAAGGGCATCCACCTCTTTCTGCAGAGTTTTCCAAGTCCTGGATGCATGTAACAGTGGTTTGGAGCCATCCTATCTGACTAAAATGAACATTATTGCTTGAAAAATGCTTAAAGAACCTAAAATTACTGGCAGTACCATTTGCTGAGATGTGGTGGGAAGTTTTCCTTCGTTGCTGGTACATGGCGCTCCAAACCATTGTCTACCACTGTCCATTTGCTCACTAGTTTTGCACTTTCGTCATTTATTATTCCTCTTCCTAAGCTCAGCACAGGTCCTACTTGCACAGTTCATGGGAAGCCATTGCCATTAAACAGGAAAAAGAGCTAAGTATTGCCCATTCAGTTCCCAGTGTAGCTGAGGAAGCTCCCAAAGTCTTTTTGAAGTTAGACATGAATGGTCTGAGCAGCACATGTCTGTGTAGATCATGGCCACACAAGAAAACAGCCCTGATACCACCCGGTCGTCCAAACCTGGAAGGCACATTCCAGCTTCACTGTGCTTTGAAGATGCCTCCTGTCCCCTGTGGGTCAGAAAGGCTCTCTTTATAAAGGGAATGTTGGTATTTTTAGCAGCACACAGGAAATCAATCACACGTGGAAAGCTGGAAGCAGATCCAGTAATGTTACATGCACTCAATTGAGGGTGTGCTTTTAACCTGCAGCTCGAGCAGGACACAGAGTGGCACTGGAGGATGCTTTTGCTCAGCTGTTTAGATTTGTTAAGCACTGCTGAGTTATCTCACAGGCAAGGCCATCTCCTGGACCAGGAGACAGCAGCACCTTACCACCTGGGAGTTTAACCGGCAGTGGGCTGTGTTGCATCCTAACGTGAGGGATCTAGGAGCCGTAGAGCTGCTCAAAAAGTGTTTCTTTGGCTCCACGCAGTGGCTCAAGTCTGTACAGCTGCCACAGGTCAGACTTCGGTTTTACAAGAGTCAGGGTTAAAGGAAACCAGAATCAGTTCAAAGCAATGGTTTTCACTCACAGTTTTGGTTTGTGAACTCTTCTGCTCTAGCTATTTTCCAGCAGATGCAGAAGTTTGAGCTGGGTTGAAAACTTGTCATATAATTACTCTGTTTTTCTTAGCTATCTCTTATGTGCCCCGTGGATGATACTCACAGACCACATTGGAATCTGCTGGCAGCTGAGAGCCTCTGCTGGACAACAATCAAGACCAAGTGTGTGCAAGACTCTTACGCGGCTGCTCTGCTCAGTCAGAGCTGCCCGAGTTTTCTTAGAATCTCTGTGGTGCAATGAGGGTTGAGACTGAGCCAAACAGAAAATGAGATGAACAGAAGGAAACAATGCCAGAAAGAAACTGAACCAGCAAGGATTCAATTAAGCAGGGGGAGAGGGACCTGGGGCATGCAGGGAAGATGTATATTTGCCAGCCAGGCTTGTTAGACTGGTCCCAAACATATAGGGACCATGTTGTCCCATGTGATTTATTGACAGGACAAGGGTATATTGGTGCAATACAGAATTTCTCTTGTTATCTGGGAAGTTGGCTGTCCCAACAGCCATCTGAACAGCCCATGCCCACCAAGTCCTCTGCAGCCAGGTAAGTCAACTGCTTCCACTTCCAGCCCAGCAGCAGATGTGGATGGGAGTCCAGTTTGAGGGAAGGAAGTTATTTTGAGCACTACAGCAGCCAATTCCTTCATTTCTACATACTCACACAATATGCCCATTTTCTTTAAAGAACGAGGTGATTTCCATTTGACTGTGAGACCAGTGTAATACTCTTAAGTGAAAGCAGCAGTTCCACCAATAGTTACCCACGTCTGTCTCCCTAAAACCAGGCAATTTCAGAAGGAAAAAGAAATCTGATTTCTTCTTAATCTCCCTGCACACCTGTAGCTCTTCAAAGAAGTCACCAACTCACATTTTGCAAGTGAGTGGTTTCAGCTGTTGCTGCAGCAGCTCATTCCAGCTCCTGATAAGGAGCATCCAGCTGCCATTCACAGCATGGAGTTTCAGGCAGGATGGGCTTCTCCTGCCTTGTGCCAACACTTAGCAATTGTGAGTAACCCAGAGCTGTTCTGCTTTGCATCATTCCTCCTCTCTCTTGCTCCTCTGTCCTTTCTCTGTACATGGATACTGGGGAACAAATGGCTAACAGCTCAGGAAGGGAGGAATGGGCCCATGCACCTTCTGGGCTCCTGTTCTCCTTCCCAGGAACTGCCCCCTCCTCATTAGGATGAGGGTGGTTTCTCAGGGGAAGAGGCTTGCAGTAGCAATGTTTCATGAGGAAGGGAAATGCTTTCCTGTCTGAGGTTGGGATCTGGAGGGGTACTGAGCTTTTCCTAATGTTACAAGCTGGCTCCAGCCCTGGCCAATTCATTGTGAGGTGTCAGAAAGACCTGGGTCACCCTGCAAAATCCAGCTACCCTTCCCAGCTTCCTTCCCAGTGCCGAACCATCATTCTGGGTCAGCCCAACTCATGTTGTGGAGCTTCACAGATAGGGTGCAGGCATTACCTCTGCAGGATGTCATCTTCCTCCTCCTCAGGCCCCAACAATTTCATGGCTTTTATAAAACAACCAAGCAGTATCAGAGCTAATTTTAGATGTGTTTCTCAATAGGGAAACTTCCAGGCTTCTTGTAGCAACCCTTCCCTCCCCAAACACTCAGACAAAATATTGCAACCTCTAAAACAATAATCTTAGAGACAAACATTTAGGAACTTTCATAGCTCCCAATGGTCTTCCTATTGATAGTCACTCCATTTTCACAGTAACAGGGTGGGTAGGAACCCATATATGTAGAATATGAGAAGACAAGCTCTCAGAATGAAACTGATCTGGTTTTGTGCTGCAGGCTGCAGTACAGTGAAGCAGGTTTAATCCTCATCAGCCAAGTGACGCAGTACAGGAGAGTCCTCTTATTTCTCTCTAATGCACTGTATCAGAAACATATCTGAAACTGCTGGGTAATTGGCAGTTATTTTCTTCTCCAGATTTCCCCATATACAGAACAGTCCTGACTGCATGGAATTTTCAGTCTCTTCTTTGAAATTCAGGTGATGCATTTTTCTGGTTTAATTGGTTCTTCTTTATTCCCCTTCATCCTCTCGCTATCATCAAGAAAGGGGGAGAGGGAAAGGAAAGCAAGAAGAGCCAGGCAAAAATATACAAATCCCAGAGGCAACAAAAGTCAGAATAATTGTTATAACTATTAACCCTAGGGGTTAATGTCACTTCAGCAGCAGTATTTGAATCATGGGGAACCTTACAACTTTTTCCTCCTATAATACAGCTGTCAGCTGTTGCTGTAGTTAACTACAGTCATCATCATCTCCTTTATAACCTCTAGATGGTGCTTGTGCATCACATTCTACACTAAATAAATCATGCTGCTGCTAATCAAGCTTGGAAAATGGATTTGAAGTGCTGTGACAAATCACTAGATTCAAATAGTTGTGGTGGGCACACTGGGTGGCCACCTGGTCGAAGCCTCCCCCCAAGAAAAGGGTTGTCCTCAGCCTCTTTCCAAACATAAAAACTGAAATTCATTATTAAAATCTGATTGTATTATAGAATGGTTTGTGTTGGAAGGGACCCTAAATATCATCTTGTTCCAACTCCCCTATCATGGGCAGGGGCACCTTTCACTTGAACAGGGTGCCCAAAGGCTCATCCAACCTGGCCTTGAACACTTCAGGGATGAGACATCCACAGCTTCTCTGGGAAACCTGTTCCAGAGCTTCACCATCCTTACAATGAAGAATTTCTTCTTAATGTTTCATCTGAACCTCCCCTCTGTCAGTCTGAAGATACATTCCTGTTTGTCTTATCACTATAAACCCTTCAAAAATTCCCTCTCCACCTTTCAGGTAGCTGCCTTTAGGAACTGGAAGGTGTTCTAAGATCTTCCTGGAGCCTTTTTTTCTCTAGACTTAAAAACCCCTGTTCTGTCAGGCTGTCTCCAGAGGGGAGGTGATCCTATCTTCCATCTGTTTTTCCTTGTTACACTCTGGTCATGCACAAGAGCTCACTCTGCTGAAGCCTGCTCACCTCTACCTTTCAGAGAAGGAAACGAAATCCTGTGATTTCAATGGGGGCCAATTTTGGCAAGCTTTGGTCCATGTCACTGCACTTCATGGCATCCCATGCCTTTTGATAGATTTCACTTTGACGAAGATTTTTTTTTTCCAGTATCCATGCCATGTCACTCATATCTTCCCCTCAATGTTCTGTCTTCCCCCTTGATTTTTTTTTCCCCTGATTTTACAGCATCTGTGAGGTTAGTTTTGGCTTGTTTTGGTCCTTTTCACTGCTCCTCATTTCCTCCCAGACAATTTTCTTGTAGTCAATAAATGTATCAATTTTCTTAGTTTTTTTTTTAGTTTTTTTTTCTTTTTTCTCAATTGCATTTCACTTGATCATATCTGCTTTCCTTAGTGTGTTTGAAAGTCCTTCTTTTCTGTTTCCAAGATTTTGTGATTTATACAGATAGCTCCATCTTGGTTTAAGTCCTGTCACAAAAGCCCCTGGGATGGTTATTGGCTTCACTTATTCACCAGCCCTGTAGTGAATCCTGTAGAGCCACCAAATTACAGCCTAAAAGTTCAATGTTTGTCCAGATGGATGTATCCCAAGCACTTTCCCCAGTCTCTATGGCAGTGAATAGGCTGACCTTTCTCCTCTACCCCACGGGGCTCAGTTTTTGTAAGTCTGTGGAGAATGGCTCTTCTCTACAAGGGTTGCTGGGCTTTCCACTTTCTTCATTCTGGAGGGAAAGATGGTGTCCAGGGTAGGGGGAAGGGAGTACAACCATCAAGTGACACAGCATGAATTTCTGCTATCACTATAAATATTTATTAACTGGTCCTGTGAAAAATGAGGAAGATGCTGAAGATTTGCTGTTCTCTCCTCCTTTTAAGTTTGCTCAGTGGACAACTGAGTGCCAATCCTGGACTCAAAGTGAGGATCACCCAAAAGGGGCTGGAGTATGGTATTTGTGATGTTCTCATCAGCAGCTGCAGTGGCATTGCCTTGAATACTGATATGACAAAGGAAAGAGGGCAGTGGGAGTAAAGGACCCCATGGCAGGCTATAAAGGAAAGTTTAGAAGCACAATAGAGCAAAGTCAGTAAGCTGCTTGACAGCACTGTACATCATATCAAGGTTCATCTGACCTCAGATATTCAATCAGTTAGTTCAGCTCTTGCCATGACTAGGAGTGAGACCTGAAATAGCACTGCCACCTCTCAAGTGAGATACCACCTTCTTGCTGATTCTGTGTCCATCACATTTCCTAAGCCAGAAACACAACTCTAAACTCCCAGGCACTATCAAAGGCAACTGAACTGATCATTGTTTTCTTGTGGCCAAGGAGGCCGGGCTGGAAATCCTGAAGCAGAATATGGAGAAGGAGCATTTCCCTGATTTGACTGGCCATGAGAAATTTGGGCTTGGTAATGTCAAATACAACATCTCAAGGTAAATATTCTCTCTGGAGGCAAATTGTGTTTGACTGAAATTTGAATCTTGTTTTGTGTTCATTTTGACTTATTAAATCCATTTTTAAAAAATCTTTTCTCTCCCTTTTCTCTCTTATGCTCTAGGATGCATGTTACTGCTGTTGAACTACCCAGTGCTTCCATCTCCCTCCTACCAGGGTCTAGGATAAAACTGGTGATTGGAAATGCTTCTTTAACCATCAATAAGAACTGGAACATAAGGACCTGGATGTTGTATGTACAGCTTTGCATGTTCTGGGTTTATTTTCTTGATGGATAATACAAAAATGCAAATATTAGTTTATTATTTTGACTCCTTCATTGTAAAGGTGCTCTTAATCAGCTGGCAGCAGTAACCCAGGAGCACAGACTGGTGCTTCTGACAGGTCTGCTGGTGGGAGACAGCCCCTGCCCCCTCAGACATCAGCACTGATAAAGAGCCCATGGCTGAGAAGCAGTGCTGCAAATAGCACAGGACTGCTGCTCTAGCTGAATGCTGTCATTGTCCAGCCTGCCAGCTAATGGCATATTTAGAAAAACTGTAGTGTGGTGGATCACAGTCCAGTATAATAAACCCTCATAGTGCAGTCACACTATTAGAAACCCTCTGTTATGCCACCAAGAGATACAGTTCAAAAGCTGATGGAAAATGGATGAGCAAATGGCAGTATTCTTAGAGCAGTCTCCACACCTTCCTAGTCCCAGGCTGTTTCAGAGGAAAGAAATCCCTCTTCCCTTCCCCACAACCCACATTACCTATATTGCTAAACTGACTGAATTACATCAGTCTCTGATCTGCACTTCTGCCAGGGACAGCAGGGCTGCATGCAGGGGGAAGGGACCTGGGAGCTGAGGGGGTGACACAGCAGGAGTCACAGTGCCCTCACTGGCAAGCACTCGACACAGGCAAGCAAAGCAGAGTAGTGGCAGTGACCAGGTCTGGCCATGGGTCCACATCACCAGGCAATTCCATAGTGAAGAGGTGGCTTTTTTCAGTTCTTATTTATTTTCACTTGATGCAGCAAAGACAGTGGAAGAGGCACAGTGCACATCTCAAAGGTGTTTGTTACTGCAATCTTTTCAACACCCCTGGATAATGCAACCCCTACATCAATAGCCCTCACCAGCTGCCAGACAACTTCTGGTGACGTAGATATCAAGCTGAATGGGAAAACTGGGTAAGTGGAAGAGATCTGTATAAACACCCTCACAAAATAACTATCAATGAATGGCACAGGGACGACTTCACAAATCAGGGCACACAGAATTGCTTTTAGGCATCATAAGACACCACAGGTGAGAACTGGGGCTCCAATACAGCATTAAAATGGCCAACATTGAAATTTGTCCTTGTATTTACACATAGTAAAAGATAAAGACTGAATCAAACAGTCCCTTGTGCTTCTTCAGCACCCACTTCTTTCAAACTTCTGCTCTAGTCTTCAGCTCTAGGTAGAAGTTACAAGGTTGTACTATGCTTCACTCCTCCTACTCACAGTGCAATCAAATTGAACAGAACCAGACTGTTTGTTAAGCATCTGGATACAGTCCCATGAAACACTATCTCGTTATTTTCTTGTATTTCTCTCACTGTCTGAATACCACTCTTGTCACCTGTTTGGGTTTTTTTGTTTGTTTGTTTTTTGTTTGTTTGTTTGGTTGGTTGGTTTTTTTTGCTTGTTTTGGAAGTTCCTAATGCAGAGACTATTTGGTACATATAAGATGGTGTAAATATTATTTAACCCAGGCTGAGATACATATTGCTGAAGTTATCGTCTTTTAAATGGCGGCTCTCTGACAGTTTTTACATTTCAAAAAGCTCCCATGTGTACCAGAATATCACACTAAGAGGCCATTAAATTCATGTTCTGCAGAAATATCTGATCTCCTCTTAATGACCATAGTGCTTGACCCATTAATTGCCTTCTTCCTTCCCTTTAGCTTCCTGCATAACTTCTTTATCAAGTGTCTGAAGAAACCCATTCACAGGAGCATGGTCACTAATGTAAGCCTTTCACATTGTGTAGGGGAGGGGTGTAAGGAGGATAGCATTCACAAGTCAGTGCTGTGAACTTGGCAAAGGAAGAATTAGAAAAATAATCCTGTAATAGTCCTATTCTGGTGTGATCAGCACAGTCATCATTTTGCCAGCCAGAAATTATTCCAGATAAAGTGACAGGTTCATAGCCAAGATACTGACACAGCTACATTCAACCAAGGCAGCAGTAGGGATGGAAAATGTAGTTATTTTTCCATTCCAATGCAGAATAAGTCTCTGCCTGTGTACCTACAGGCATCCTGAGGCTTGGGTCTTTTTTATGCTTGGCAGAAAAAACATTTACTGAGCAACACCAAGAGAAATTATAGCATATCAACAGATAGTATGACATTTCAGCTTCATTGTAACAAAGGGGTGAGCAGTTCTGATGACAGCCTCCCAGGGCCACTGAGAGGAAACAGAACTTGAGATGGCTGTCATTCTGTCCAGGGTTTTACAGTTGGACTCGCTGATCTTAAGGGTCTTTTCCAACTGAAATGACTCCACGATTCTGAGATCTCTCCTGCAACACCAGTATAAGATTTGTCCTTGCACTATTTAAGGCTGTGATTTTGTCACCCCCACCAGGCTGCCTCTGGAAACTTCCCTCTTTTTTGCAGCTCTGGCATACAACACACTTACATTGCACCAAGCAGAAACATTGGGGATCCAGTTAGCTGAAGAGAAGCCAGATTAGGTGTTTTGATAAACAAATGCTGCAACGTGTGTCATGCAGCAGAAAGATCTGCTAGCACACATGTAAGAGGTGCTTACACAGCCATGCTAATCAGGCCATAACTTGAGTGTGCTTTTATTGTAGTCATGTCCCAACATCAGAGTTGGGATCCAGTTGATAGATGGAGACCTCTGATCACTGAACCACTCTGAGTTAGATTTGCAGGCATTTAAGACACCCCAAGTGTTGGTCAGATACCACGTGCAAAACACAGGTATCTAAGCAGATTAGGCACCCTGCTTTTGGGAAAGTACTTGCAAGTTACAGGTACTTGGGATTCTCTTAAAACGGTTGACAAGAAATCCCAACACCTCCTTATGCCCTGAGGCAATGATATGCCCATCTCCCTTTCTGGGTTAGACCAAACTTACTTTCCACAATGAGAAAACAATAGACAAACTAGAGCAGGTGCTTTACAGGAAATCCTAGTAGAAATATCGAATCTTAGGTCAGAATGCATGTTAGGAGGTCCCTGGTTGTGTTTTTCCCCACTTTGTGGAACAATTTTTGACATTCTCTTTCAGAAATGGACTTAGTTTTAAGTATGCATAAAGGTATTTCTGTGGTTTTTGTAATATTCTGTATCTTATCTACCCCCCTTACAGCTGTAAAGCAGATTGATGATTTGGCTGAAGTAGACTACTCCTTAAGTGGCTTGCCAGCAGTATTCCAACCATTCATTGACCTGGACTTAAAGGTACTTGTCTGTAGTGCTGTTTGCCTACATTGCTATGGGGTCCATTATTCTATGAGACACGTTTATAAGATGACTGTGATTGTTACTTTTAACATAGAGGCTCACTATCTTGGAAGACAGACATTTCAAAGCATTATTGCATTTGTTACAGTAATCATTTGTAACAATCCTGTTATGAAATGAATTATTTAAAAGCCACATCCTTTTCTTTAAACTGCTGTTGAGTTGGTTGTAAAAAATAGAGAGCAGTTAAAGCTGGCTAAGCAAGATAGAAGAAAAGGGAAAGGAAAGAAAAAAGTTATTAAACCTCATCTTTCTCTCACTGTTGATTAATAGCTGGGACTTCATTGTTCAGTCAGAGTAATATTTCTATACATGCGACTAACTAGATGTGTCTGCTGTCAGATGAGAGAGGAGAAGAAAGAGCAAGACTATCAGAGCAAGTATTAAGCCCCTAGCTTCTTCAATGGGAAGGCAGAAGACCCTTTCAAAAGCATGGGAGCCCAAGGAATGCTGCTGAGTCTGAGGACTTGAAAGTTTATTTCAGATTAAGGAAAATAATTCTTTATGTACTGAAACTAAAATCTGACTAGTTCCTGATTCTAAAATGACTTCACTGTCATTCTGTATAAGGTGATTTGATTGAGGGTAGTTGCCATTATTATAGTATCTGAGATCCTTAATTAAGTTTAAGCTGCATTGTGCTTGGTGCTCGACAAAGGCCGAATGAAAAGATAGTCTTGTCACAAAGATCCTATAAATTAAGTAGTAAAAAAAGGACAGCAGGGAAATAAGAGAGGTGAAAACAAAAAGGAACAAAAAGTTAGTGTCTCCTTGTGTGGTAGATACTGGTCTTAGCACACCAGCTCTGCAGCTGCTGTCAAACTCTTCTGAGTATTGCAGCAGCTAGATTTTAAGCAGGGACTTGAGTCAGACTAAAGATGTAAAATCATGGCTGTTCCAAGATCTACTGTCCAATATAAGTGGGGAAATATACATAGACTGGTAAATCCAGCAAGTGAAGATTGAATGGAGAAGTCACCAACTGTGATTCAGCACTTTGTAAGCATTTTGATAGTCCTTAAAAGGCAACAGGAACATTAGAGCTAGAGGAGAAAATAAAGACAGACAAAATACATATGAGATTAAACAGAAACAGAGCTAATAAAATGGACATAAAAAATTTTTAACCTTTAAATGTCTTCATCACTTTCTGTCAGTTTTACTTTTTTGTTTCATCTGGATGCATTTGGAAGTATTAGATCGGCAAGGCTTGGCCAATATGATGGGTCATGCAGAAGACAACACAGGCATTTTAGGTCTGTCTGACACAACTTTCCTCTCTCATAAGCCTTTTGTCCACACAAGTTATCAACTTGATTCTGGGCAGAATACAGTGCTGATTTTGACCAAGAAAGACCTCTGGTTTTACAGATCAATTTTGTAATTGAGGCCATTGGTTAGTTCTTAAGCAGCAGTTTGCAGATTTAAATTCCTGGAGATAAGGAAAGGAGAAAGTAAGGCTTTTCAAAAAGGAGGACCACTAGTCATGTTCTTCATGCAATATTTAGACCCTTAATTTAGAGGGTGATCTGAGGTGGCAGACTGTCCTCAGTAGGTCACCAGTATCACAAAAGACCGATCTTGGGCCTCATCTGTGAAGATGTTCAAATGCTGGAACTTGCCTTTGCCACCTGCTTGACAGCACCAAGCCTTCATACACTACTACAAAGCCTGCATAATCATGTATATACCAAATGAATAGCTGGGGCAAAGTCAAGGAAAGTAGCATTCATTGTCTGCAGTCATGGTAAAGTTATATTTTGACTCTGTTTTTCTTTATCTCTGACAATAACTTTTAGGTCATAGTCTTCCCAGCTGGAAACTATACTGACTCTCCCTACGTGGCAGCTTCCTTCACAATCCCAGACCAAAGTGACTCCATGCTGTACCTTGCCTTCTCTGAGTATTTCTTTCAGACCTCCTCATTTGCTTACTACACTGCAGGGACTTTCAACATGACCATTGCAGAGGAGGTGAGCAGGACACAGAGGAATGGGGTCAGAGTGGCTCAGTTAGGGCTTTGACCTGCCAGATGTCAATATGTGGCCATAGAAAGCTCTCAGTTGGTCTGTAGAGTCCTGAGACAGTAGATTATAAACACTAGGGTATTGTTATTCTTTCCCTTACACTCTATATAGATGCCTCAGGCCACAGCCAGGCATGCCAAGTTCCACTGAGCCAAGAACCAAACACTGCCAACATTGTTACAAAAAATAAGGGGGTTGTAGACCTGAGGCACAGACTTCTCTAACAGGGACGAGGGATCAACTCTGGAGAATTTTGCAGCCTCAGTGGCTGTTTTCTGAGGAATCTTCTTAGAATGAAAGTTCTACAGGTGCCTTGTAAGCACAGCATATGTCAGAGCACAGCATCTGTGGCTTGGAGACTGCTGCCCGAACTATAATGACGTTAAGGATTTGCTTTCTGAGGGATTATTTTTGGCTTGTATTATTGGGAAGCTGCTTTAAGTGTACTGAGTCTCTTAGGAATATTTCTGAGAGGCAAAAAAATCAAAGATTCATTGAAATGACTGTAATAATGCATTTAGAGAAAAACTTACCATGAAATTCAAATCTGGTAACTCATTTGTTTTCTCTTTTATTTTTTTCCTTCAGACTTGCAGCTATTTTAATATAAACAGAGAGATATTTAGCAGTATCATCCCTGAGGTGAGTATCATTACTTTCACAAAGTCTCAGGGAAGCCACCCAGTGTGGGTGTCAAGACACCTCACTACTGATGTATCCCAAAGGCTTATAGGGCCTCCTGCACTGGGGAAGTGGGCACATGTGAACCTTGTAACAGCAGAGCAGATGGGCCTTGTCACTTCCCACCCCATGATGAGTTGAATGACTTGCACTGTTACCAAACATAATCTTGGCCCATAACCTTGCACATCAATCTTTTCTCTGGGCACCGTGCCCAAGCCACAGCTGTTCCTACCTAAAACCAGCTCCATGCAGGAAAAAGCTTCCAGTCATGAGTCGTGCTTTGAGAGACATCTAAGAGAAGTCTCAGCTCAGAAAAATTGTCTTTCTCCCCCTCAAGCCTGCATCATTCTCTTTACTTTGCTGCTGGCCTGTGACTGATGAGCAGAAAACCTAGGGAAGGGACCATGTGCAGGAACATGAGCTAACAGATGGACAGGAAACATTACATCCTGTGGAGCAGACAAGGCAGATGCACAGGATTTCCATTTATTTTAGGTGAAGGAGATGAATATAACAGGACAGAGAATATGAGCATGCATGGCTTCCACCAGCCTTCTGAGACAGGATGAGAAACCAAAAATGAGCAGAAGAACCCCTAGGCTATAATGCCGAGAACGGGTGAAATCAGACTAATAGTTCAAAGTACTTCACAATCTTGTTTGTTTCCCAGATGTTATTAAGTCTCTTCCTCAGAAATATAAGAATTCTCCAAGGGTAGTCATGTATGATGCTCTCCATAAAAAGCCATGAGCATTAATGTGAATATTCTACCCCTCTGTTTCGAATATTGAACCTGGTTATATACTTTTTATATTTGTATATTCACTCTTCAGGCAATGAACAGAGTGAGGCTCCTCTGAGGACAGTTCAGAGGAGGAAGCCATCTCCTGAGATGGGTGAATTTCAAAGTGAATGACTCCTGAGCTCTTTTATTGTGTGACTAAATACCACATTTATATCCTCTGTTCATTTAATTTCAAGCATTTAATTTCTCTTGAAATAATATGGAAAAATTTGTATTCCTCAAATGGAAGGAACTTTTCACTGCATTCCTGAGTGACCAATACTGTTAATTTAGCACCACAGAAAACCTTTATTTCCTGCTTACCTGAAAAAATCTTATGTTAGCAGCTATCCTTAACCTCATCATAAGGAAATACTTCAAAATTATTGCTTCAAAAGTGAGAAAATGCAGTATTCTGATCCATTCTATGAGAAAAATGGGGTTTTTTTTCTTTTTTTTTTTTGTCCTTGAATCTTACGGGTAGCTAAATATTCAGTTGCACCCTACCCAGTGATGTTGAAGGTAATGTCTACTGAAATCCCTATCATCAGCTTACAGCAGGATTCCTTCATGGTAAAGATTCAGGGCTCTGTGAAGGTGTTGGCCATTCTGCCAGACTCAACCACTCAGTCTCTGTTCACACTGAACATAGTAAGGGCAACAGACAAGGTGACATTTAACTCGGAATTAAATATCTTTGTTCCTTCCTTCTTTTAAAACTCTGTACAAGAAACAAACAAAAAAAAGCCAAATTTCTAGTACATAAACATGCAGATTCCCCTTAGTCACAGGTGTAGGCACGACCTCAACTAACCTGTCACACTATGACATGAAATAACTCACACATGGATGCTAGATGTAAAAGGGGAAAGAAAAGAACCCAAAGAGAGATTTTATTTTCTGACTCCACTATATATAGAATATCAAGAGTGACAGTGGATTGGAGGATGAAATTGCCACCTCTCCAACCACACTGGTCAAACCAACAGTCCATCAGTTCTCTCCACCCACAAAGAAGAATTCAAAACGATTATTATTTACAAGAACAGTGTGAGAAAATTCAGTAGAAATATATAAACATCAGAAGGCATAAGAAGCTTTTAGAAGAACTTTAAAACTCTCAAAAGAACAGAGTGACACTAACCTATAGGACACTTTTACGGCAAAGAACGTTTTCCTACAAATGGATAAAAATCCCAACATATAGTGGCTCTGATTAAGCAAGGTTTTGTTCTCTGGAATGACAGTTCTGCAAGTTTGAGTCATGTCTCTTGGCATTTTGTTCATGGCTTTGATTAATGACATCTCATTACCCCCATTTCAGCTCTTGTCAGTGCCATTCAAATAAACAGACATTTACTGTGTGCAGCCTTGCAATGAGAAAGCTGCATTTACCTAAAACAGCTTCCATGCATTACTGGAGAGATGGTATTTATGTATTAGTGACTAGTTCACAAGAAGGGTCCTGGGGTTTTTATGTCTGGTAATCCATGGTTTCTTTATTCTGCAGGCAGCCAACACCAGCATTTCTCTGAATATATTTGATCAGAAATTGATGGGCTCGCTATGTTTGAACAGGTAATCCAACCTGGGATGAAAAAGATTTCCTTTGGGAAACAATGTTAGCAATCCCAACATTAGTAGTTTAGACATATGACCAGATAACTATAAATATGTTTTGCTGGTAAATTCACCTGCATTAGTTTCTCTTAATCTGGCTGCACTTGTACAGTTTAGAGGAGGCAGGAAGCTTCTCTCTAACAAGTGCAATGGCCCAAGGGACTTCTCACCAGTGGACTGCTGCAGGGAAGTAGTCTAACTGGACTTCCCTTCTTTTCACATTTACTCTCCCCTCTGAGCTAGATAAACTAAGCATGCAGGGCAGTTTTGATGACCATAAATCATCTCAGAGTTTCCCTCTTCACTTTCTGTCTGGCAAGATGTCATGGCTTTCTAGACAACCTGTGCCACTAAAGTATGTCAGAGCAGTCCAGGGCACAGTAAACAACCTGGGCTCCTACAGGTCCCCTATGCAGATATTCTTATAGCAGACATTCACCAACGGAAGTCCTGCAGCTTGGAAGGTTCAGAAAGCTGGAGACCAGAGGCTAGGCCATTTACACATCTAGCATGTCACATTTCATGGGGAAGAAGCTCTGTATATCAGAACCTCACAACTGGGAATTGGGACTCCAATTTCATAAAATTCCCTAAGAAAGACACGGGGTTAAGAACATGCAGAGTTCGTCAGGGCAGAGGGATGTTAGGAATTTAAGGAGAACAGTGCTGGTAGCATTTTCTGCAGTAATTTTCAAAGAGGAAAATCTTAAGCGTGCTGGAAGCTGGCCTTGAGAACTCAGATACTGGTACTGAGGATACTCAGAAATCTTTTGCTGGATACAAGAGTAATTTAGGGAATAACTATTTCAATTTGGAAACAGAAGCAGTAGCAACAAAGCCAGCAGCACCACATGATGAACAGATCCTTTCTTCCTGGTAAGACTCACATGAAACCATTATGCAAATGTACCAAAATCTTTGCAAAATACCTGACACCCTACAAGTCCCGGTTAAATCAATTGTCAGTAGGATTTCCAGAACAGCACAGAGGGAAAAGCACACTCAAATTGCTGGCTGCAGCCCTTCTAGCACACTCTTGCATGGATGTTCAGCAATGCTCCAAGAAAACCACGTCTTTCTCTATGTAGCAGTATAAAGTGTGTGAAAGTGCTTAAAAAAACATCTCTTTACAGATGCTTCTTAAGGCCTCAGCTCTACAGCAATGACTGACTGCACATGATTAGAATAACTGTGTTTATCCTTTCTTAGTGACTCATCTTGTTTCACTTCTTTCCCTCAGGATCCAGTTCTCCCTAGCCCACTTCAATGTTGGCTCTTTTGAGGAAAGTGGGTAGTTGAAGCATATAGGAAATGCAAACTAAGGATATCAATGATGTGAAGGGTAAAGAGTAAGCAGCTAAATTTTATCTGTATTTCTAAATCATTTGGCTTCATTCCCAAGTGGCTCTCTTCCTGTCCTCTGGCAGCCACCTCTCCGTTCTGGACTTAAAAGTAAACTCTTTGGGGTAAGCTAGTGGTGTGCAAATGAGACATTCTGCAGTTGCCCCGGCTGCGGTAAGCAGAGATCTCTCCAATCATCAGGGTGACACAGAGCCGAGCTGACCTGTAGCAGCAGAGCAGAGCGCCATCCAATGGTCACAGGGATGGCTGAGGCACAGGCACTCCCTGGGTGCTCATCAAGGCGCTCAGAATTCTGGCAAGGAGGGAGAGTCAAGATATTTCCCTCAGATGCCTGAAATAGTGCACTTGTAGCCTTGCAGGGGAAAACCCTGCCCCCACAGAGAGTCATTTCATTCTCAGTATAATCAATCTGTTCCGAGTAGCTGAGGAGAAAGCATTAAAACTGTTCTGGTCCTGCTTTCCTACTGGTGATAAATTATCTCATAAATAAAGCAAATAGACTGTTTTAAATTAAAATGTTGGCCAACCATAATGAAATGCATTTGCATTTTGCATCTCACTTCCTTTGCATCATTCCAAAACCTTAAGATCCGAAGTTCGCTTGAGCTTATGACTTGTTGAGGCCAAAAGAGAACTGGAAGTTGACTAACAGCCAACTAACTCCACCCAGGATTAGGGCACAACAGCTCTACCACCATCAGGAAATGATGGCTAACTCAGTTTTCTTGTCTGTGGCAGGTTTTGCTTCTGGAGAACATCCTATCTTACATTTTACAGACTGAAGTAATTCCATCAGCTAATGGTAAGGCTGTATTTCAAAGCATCAGCTAAAAAGCTTCCAGCAGAATGGGTTTTTCTAGGAACTTCTACTGGCTTTCTGATTAAGTTGTCAGCTCCCATTAACTTGGAGTGGAAAATGACCATCAGCCAGTAAGCAGTAGAAGGCAAAGATTGTAGGGGTGTAAGTGCTCCCTCTCACTGTTCTGCAAAAAGGGCAAAAATTACTAGGAAAGTAAAAATTCATCTGCCTTCATCTCAGTCTAGGTGGTCCTGATGCATCAGGGAGAAAAGCAAAATCTCTCATCTGCACACCTGCCTTAGACCACTATATGTGAAATGCATTCCTTTTTATCAGACCAGAACAGAGCTTTTGCCTCTCATAAATCTTATTTGAGGACCTGGAGGGAGATACAGCTTTGTGTCAGCCCTCTATACTGGGATGATCATCACCTTCTTCAGCTAATGATACAAATGGGAACAGGTTCTAATGATGGCAGAGCTGTATTAACAATCCCTCAGGGATCATTAGGGACAAATTACTCAGTACATCATGTGTTGAACACAAAATCCTTGGTTTGGCTGCAACACTCTGTCAAGAGAGAAGCACTTGTAATTCTTTTTTCCTATTGGTAAATGAGCATCTTAGCAACCTCCCAGGCTTGCTTGTGAAGAATAAGAGGCTAATTGTTATAAATGACCTACAAGTCTCTGGATAAACAGTGTTGTCAAAAGGCAAGTGTTTATTATCTTTCTAATGCATACCTACTTCATCATTTGTCTCTTTTTTTAAGCTAAACTGTCAAAAGGATTCCCTCTTCCCAATCTGGCCAACGATATCTTAACAAGAACTCACATTACAATTGTACAGGTGAGATTTTGATATTTATGGAATATTTTCCTTTATGAAAGGTTATCTCTATTTTTACTTTTTTTTCAAGGCATTTATTCACCTTCTGTAGTGCCAGAAATTTGCTGTATTTAAGCTACTTAACTAGTAAAAATGGGTTTTAAATGAGATCTCTAATAATGGTAAAATTCTATTAGAAACAAATGTATATTTCTTTGAGAGGAAAAGTTAGAACTGAATATGCAACTATGAAGTGATCAAATGTACAACTTTTTCAGCCTTGCAAGTTTCAATTCAGTGTAAAAACAGGTTTGACATATTGTTCAAATTTGGACAATCACATCAAATTAGAGTTACGGCTGTCTCACTGTCTTGTTGAATACTTGGAATATGAGAGGGAGGAGAATTCAGTTTTGTGCACATAGGACACCCAGATTTTGTTAATAACTGGTGATAATGGCTGAGGCTAGTAGCCAACAGTAGTTAGTAAGAGCTCTCAGGAAATATTTTTTTGCCTTCTGGTTATCCTTCTCCAAAACTAGCCCTTAGTTTGAGCATACAGGATGTTGCTAGGTAACCAGTCAGTACAAAGGCATTTCTGACAAATTAATACCCAGAAAATGAGTAAGCCTTCTGCATTTCTCCACTTGTTTAACAACTCCTCAAAGTTATTTTCTGTTTTTCAGAACTTTTTCTTTGCAGAGACTCTTAAATCTTTGTTAGGGGTTAAGCACAAAACACAACTCGGGAAATGAAATGCAAAGGTTGTTTTAAATTGTTCTTTGACTCGCACATACCTGGTTCCCTACAAATTATAATTGCTCAGAGACTGCTTTCAGTGGCACCCATTGCCAACAGTCTTATAGACTAATAGTGAGTGAAGGATTTTAGTGATTCTGTGGTGCCCATTCCCCCCTCACGTTCTCTAACCAGTCTCCTCATCAGTGACAAGGAATGAGAGACAACACAGAATAGTTATGCCCTACCAAAATGAATAAGATTCCCATTTAAAGGCTAGAGTTTAGACTCTAGTTCTAGAGTTTCCACTTCCAGTCCCAGTCTGATGGCTATGGTCAATAGGAAAGAAACAATTCTTACTTCTCATAGACAGGCTGGATGGTGCTTTGAGCCACCTGATCTAGTGGAAGGTGTCCCTGCCCATGGCAGGGGGATTGGAACTGGATGGTCTTAAAGGTCACTTCCAACCCCACCCATTCTGTGACTGTGATGAACTGCTCTCTGCAGGCTCATTGCTCTGTACGTGCTGACAGTGGGGGAAGCTTTAAGGACAAGTTTAGATTATATGACTGTTGTAGATGCCGGCAAACCCAATGGGAAGAATGATGATGTCTGAACTCCAGTTCAGAAGGCTGGATGATTTCTTTATTATAATTATGCTACGATACATTAATATACTATATAAAAGAGGATACTAAAAACTACATGCCACTTTCTCTTTCATATCTAACTAACCCACAACTCGTGACCCTGTTCTCCAGAGTCCAGACACAGGTGGATCCGATTGGCCATCAGGCCCAAACAATCCACCGTGATCCAACCAGGCATTCGCTCTAGGTAAACGATTCTCCAAACACATTCCACAAGAGAAAAACAAGGAGCAGAAATAGAAATTGTTTTCTCTTTCATTTCTCTCTGTGCACTTTATGAAAAATCCTGAGAGAGAGAGAAATGTGCTTGCCACATATGACTAATTCTTAAATGGGGCAAATTAGGCAAAAAATAATCCCACCTTGTGATGCTTTCTTAGTTGCCTCAAGGCTCAGATGAACCTTCCTGAGTAGGCTGTATGATCTTTAGATTCCCTTCTGTCATTAACCATGGTACAAAGGGATAGCACCCAGGAAAAGATGCAGCCCTTTTGCAAAGTTCAAAGGACAGAGTTGAATAAAACTTGTTACTTCCAAGGCTCAGCTCTTCTCAGTAGATTTTTGGACCTTAAACACCAGGATCAATTTGAAATTAAGAAACCCCAAAATAAAATGTTTGCTTTAATTCATAGTATGTCCATGACTGTTCTTCTCCCTGCAGGGATATGTGTTGATTTTGACTGACCTCCACTACAAACACTAAAGGAGAAGAGAGACCACTTGTTAAGCATGAACTTCAAATCAAGTCAATAATGTGACTCTGAAAACTAAACACTGTCTATTTCTGCTGAAATGTTTAACTTGAGCTCTGACAAACCCCATCCTGGCTGAGGGTAAGAAGGGGTGCTAGGAATCAAAAAAAGCTGATCGAATAGTTAGCTGGTGTAATAGTGGTAATAAGCAGACCCAAAGGAGAACATGTGTAATGCACGCTTGACATTTATTTATTCTACAGTTTAGCTGATGCAAAAATGTTTTTAAGATTAATGACTCTTTTGAAATACAATTTTGTCTATACACTTCCAGAAGGATGCTGCAATCTCTTAAAATTAGGAAAAGTACATTGTCAAAATGCTGCTAGGACAGATACAGCTGCTAATATGTTTCTACTGTAACAAGCTTAAGCACTTCCCTTCTGCACACCATGCATATGAAGTAGGGAGTGAGCCCTCTCCAGAACTGTGGAACTGTCAGATGGGAACTGTCCTAGTTACAATGGGAACTAAAATCTTTGCAGCGTCTTAACATAAATCTTAAGAAGCAGAACAGGACCTGAGTCAATGGCACTACTGCTCTCCATCTCTCCCTGTGACTCTTCAAATCCTTGTGCCTGTCATGTGCCCTGTTTTGTGCTGTTTAGCCAGGTTAGATACATTTAACTCCTTCAGTGTTTCTGGGTAAGTCCTCCAAATCTAATTCTCTGGCGTCTTTGAATTGAAGGTTAGATATTTTTCTTACTTCCTCTGGGTGTGTTATCCTAACCTCTTTCTTTCTCCTCCTTTCTCCCCCGTACTTTATTAGTGTGCAAATGTGAACACAGCTCTGCAGAGGGCCGTGCCAGCCCTGCAATGCACAGGTGCTTGTGCTTTGGCCAAACCTGCACGGGAAGCCGGTTCTGGCCTCCCGAGCACCCTTGTCCCTCAGCTGAGAAACAATCAGCGATGGGGTGCACGCAGCTTTTGCCTGTCCCGAGCCGAGCGAGCTCATCCCACCTGCTGCAGGGCGGTACCTAAATAGCCCTCGGGCCAAAGCTACTCTGCTCCGGGGGTCAGCACGCACAGGCACTTGAAAAAAAAACACTTGGGCTTTTTCCACACAAGCTAGCCCAGAAGCCGTACGTGGTGTGAGGGAGGAGGCAGCCAGGCACAACCCAGCCCGCTGCGCTCCCTCTCACACCCCGGCCCGCGGGTACCGGGTGCCTGCCGCGGGCTGTCCCAGCATCGTGCGAGACGGCCCGGCATGGGCTTCGCTGGGGGCGGGCCAGCCCTCGGCACGGGTGACGGACGGACGGACGGACGGACGCACGGACGCGGCAGGAGGCAGGGCTGAGGGAGGAGGTTTGAGCCTCGGCGGCTCCTGTCCGCCGCAGCCGCGTCAGTTCCTGCCGCCGGCCGGCGCTGCCATCGGGATCCGCGAGCCGGAGCGCCGCCGCCATGAGCCGCAGCTACAACGATGAGCTGCAGTACCTGGACAAGATCGACAAGAACTGCTGGCGGATCAAGAAGGGCTTCGTGCCGAACATGCGTGTGCGTGGGAGGGGGCCTGGGTGCCCGGGTCGGGGTAAGGGGCGCGGGGTCGGGGCGGTCCGAGCGGAGCCGGGCGGCTGACTGCTCTCCCCGCAGGTGGAGGGCGTTTTCTACGTGAACGACCCGCTGGAGAAGCTGATGTTCGAGGAGCTGCGCAATGCCTGCCGCGGCGGAGGTGGGTCCGGCGGGGAGCGGACCCCCTGACCCCGGGGGTGGCACAGAATCGGTCGGTTTGGAAAAGACCTCTGAGATCATCGACTCCAGCCCGGGACCGAACGCCACCATGCCGGCTAGACCATGGCACTTAGTGCTCCGTCCATCCTTTCCTTGAGCGCTTCCAGGGACGGTGACTCCGCTACCTCCCTAGGCAGCCCATTCCAATGTGTAATCACCCTTTCCGCGAAGAAACGCCTCCTAATATCCAACTTAAACCTCCCTTGGCACAACTTAAAGCTGTCCTCTTGTTCTGCCCCCCGCACGCCTCTCCCCGCTCCGCAGGGTGCAGCAGGCGGCGGGGCAGGCCCGGCGGGTGGGTCTGGAGAGGCGGCGGACAGGAGCGGGAGATGCGGCCCGGGGAGCAGCCGGGCGGCCCGGGGAGCAGCCGGGCGGCCCGGGGAGCAGCCGGGCGGCCCGGGGAGCAGCTCGGCGGCCCGGGGAGCAGCCGGGCGGCCCGGGGAGCAGCCGGGCGGCCCGGGGAGCAGCCGGGCGGCCCGGGGAGCAGCTCGGCGGCCCGGGGAGCAGCCGGGCGGCCCGGGGAGCAGCCGGGCGGCCCGGGGAGCAGCTCGGCGGCCCGGGGAGCAGCTCGGCGGCCCGGGCAGGCGGAGCACGGCTGCGCCCGGCACTGCCGGCTGCGCTCTGCCCTCGGGAGTGTTCCCCGAGTGCCGCGCTCAGAGCTTGCTGTGGGGCTACAGCCTGGGCCTGTTCGCTGTGGGGATGGAGTGCAGGGCTGGATCCCAGCTGCCAGCTGGGCTAGGGAGGAGCGCTCTGCTGTTGTTAGCACTGACCCCACGCTATTCGTACAAACAGCAGAAGCTGGTCTTCAGTGAAATAAACGCTGCATTTAATGAAACTGCAGATTGTGCACAATGCCAAGCTCTTTATACCCAACTGGAAGTGTTGTTGGTGGCCAGCTTCTTTCTTCCCAGTGTTTTAAACAGCCTCTTTATTAAGTGTTTCATTGTGATTATTATGGTAAATTATCAGATTTACTTTTTTAAAAAAATCATTTTCAGGTGCGGGTGGCTTCTTGCCTGCTATGAAACAGATTGGGAATGTGGCTGCATTGCCTGGCATTGTTCATGTGAGTATCTGCTTTGAAAATCTGCTCTTTTTCTGTTCCCATTTGCCTGAGATTATTGCATTCCAAATGGAAACTCATGAGAAGTGGTATGGACCAAAGTTCTTCTTCAGGCAGTTTGCGTGTCTTAGTAAGGAGTGCTCGCAATAGCAGGCTGCAAAACTAAGTTGTCATTTCATTGTTTGTCTTTTGACATAGAGCTTCTCATGCTGTTTCACCTACCTTCTTGAGCTACCTTTTCCCACTGTTCATGCAAACTGCTTATTGGTTTTGAATTGCCTCTGCTCTGGAATACATGGAGAATTGTGGAGAAGGCAGGAGGTGGTACTGTTTTCTGTACTACTGTTACGGGCCTCATGTGAATAGTGAGCCTTCGTATGCATTCAACACTGTGCCTTCCCTCATCCTGTGCCTTTTTGGAAGCAAAGCATCAGATATAATGATGTAGGAGGAAAATGCTTACCTGTGACTCTTTTCAAGAAGTGCAAAGTACAATGTGGAAATTATTCTTTTCACATTCGATATTGCATATATTAATAAGTAACAAATAACAAAATTTTTTAACTTGTCTCTTTTGGCAGAAGTTTTAAATTTGTGGATGCAGTAAAAGGCAGACCATTATGCTGTTAAATGCCTTAGGGGTCAGGCCATAAATGGAGTAAGGTAGAATAGTAACAACCTTCTACAGTGGGAATTTTGGCTGGTAGTTTGTAGAAGAGATGCTACAATCATCTACATATTCAGATCTTAACTTTTTATCTCCAAACCAGGGATTTCTTGGTGATGGTAAGGAGAGGCAGGAGAAGCAGAGAATCCCATTCAAAAGTACTGTTCGCTTCAGTGTGTGGTAGCACTTTAATAGATACTGAAAAGTTCCAGTTTCTGGCTGTCACAGGGTGTTTGCTTCAGAGATCTGTTCTCTGCTTTTTTTGACTGTCCTGCAAGTGCAGGAGATTAGATCCTCACCTGAGTTAATGTGTTCTCTCCACCTACATCTGAACATCCATTCCCTTTTTGGCATATTTGTTCACAAATGTGACTACCACTGCCACAAGGCAAAATATAACCAAGGCGACTCTGCAGCATCGAGTTTCATAAAGCTTTAAAATTGCCTTTCAGAGATCAATAGGCCTTCCAGATGTCCATTCTGGCTATGGATTTGCTATTGGCAACATGGCTGCCTTTGATATGAGTGATCCTGAAGCAGTGGTTTCACCAGGTAAGGATGACTGACTTAACCTGCTTTGACAAATACCTGGGATAGCATAAAATACTTGTCAAAATGGCAGGACTTTACAGTACTTTGCATTCAGAAACAAAGCAAAAATATGATAATTATAGGGAGTAAAGAGGTGCTTAATTCTTGCACTTAGAATTTTTATTCTTTATGAAGCAGATAGTTACACTGAGAACAGCTAAACAGTACATGGAGAATTGCCTTTGTGTTTGGAGCTTGGACTTGTGATATCCCTTAGTTTTGAAGTCTTTGACCTTGGGGTTTCATCAGATTGATAAAGAACTGACTAGTTTCTTTGAATAGTTTGAAAACATCTTTTGAGGATATTTCTACGCTTAAAACATGACCATACAGTATGTCTGTCTTTTTAGTAAACACTTAGATCTTTGGTTACTGACAGTCTGAAGCTTGTATGGTTGTCATGAATGATGATACTCATGTTTCAGTTTTGCTTTGATCAGTTCAAGTGTTCCTGATTGATTCAGACCCAAGGTCTATTAGTTTGGTATCTCCCCTCTAGCATTAGTAATACCAGAACCTTCATACTAAAGGTGGCATGATTATCTTTCACATTTGGTGTTGTCTTATAGAATTTATTATTATAAATAGTAAGAGTTAAGCAAAACACCAAGAACTGAAGTTTAGTATTCATTGTAAATATTTATTACTTCTTACAACTATTTATTTTTTATTCCAGTGAAGATTCAAAAAATAATTTACTTTTGGCAGTTGCTTTCAAGAACATTTTACATCAGGGAGCCATTCTAAGATCTGTCACTTTTCTTCTGACCTTAGGCAGCAGAACAGGAACATTCTCTCTCCTTTCTATGGGCAGTGTGTTTTATAATTGTGTCCATTTCTTTTTATCAACTTGCCAGAGTAAATTTGTAAATGGGGAGCTCTGTAGGCAGTCGTACAGCTGCATCTTGAAGTCTGAGGCTTCATGTAAATCTGTTAAAATGAAGCTTAATGCAGTTCTGCTTTTTCTTCCCCAGTATTGTCACAGGAAAAGGAGTGAGATTACAGCCTTCCGTACATGTTCCCTGACATGGCTTTTTCTCTACTTGTAGGTGGTGTTGGCTTTGACATCAACTGTGGTGTCCGCTTGCTGCGGACAAATTTGGATGAAAGTGATGTGCAGCCTGTGAAAGAACAGCTCGCCCAGGCTATGTTTGACCACATTCCTGTTGGTGTCGGCTCCAAAGGTGTCATCCCCATGAATGCCAAGTAAGAGAATGACTTTGTGCACACATCACTGGAGAGGACATCTCTGTTGTTTGTTTTGATGCAAGATTTGTCAGTGTAAGACTTAAGAAAGGAAAAGTAATTCTAAAATGCTTTCTGTTCTTTCTGCATATGTGCCTTACCTGGACTGACATAATCATCAAAGCACAGTCAGCTCTTTTTTCCCCCATTTAAACCCCTTAAAGGTTCTTGCTGGGTTCTCATTTCTTCTGAAAACTTCCATGAACATAAAGGTCTTTTTTGAAACAGATGAGAGATAGGATTATAGATAGAAAATAGGATGTTTTCCAACCAGCAAAGAGGAAAAAGTGATGATGTACCAAAAGTTAATATATTTGTAGAGCTTGATTTTCATGAAGTATTAAGAAGCTGGATTTGTTGTTAGGAGAGTTGGGGGCTGACTATAGCATAATAGAATAATTTAGGTTGGATGGGATCTTCTGAGGTCATCTCATCCAACTCCTTAGGGTAAGGATCTAAATGTAAAGGTAGGCCTAACAAAAAAAGGCATCAAGTTGCTCATATCCAGTGGAGTTTTGAGTGTATCCAAGGATAATAATCTTATGTGTCGGTGTTTGATGATTGCAGGGATTTGGAAGAGGCACTGGAGATGGGTGTGGACTGGTCTCTCCGAGAGGGCTATGCCTGGGCAGAGGACAAGGAGCACTGTGAGGAGTATGGAAGAATGCTACAGGCCGACCCCAACAAAGTCTCTTCAAGGGCAAAGAAAAGGGGCCTGCCTCAGGTAATGTTATGTTTCAGGAGGGCTGTGCATGCTCCCAGGGTTCAAATATAAATGTTAGAGAGTAGTTCTCTAATTCTGTGTCTTTTCTTGAAACTCTGTCTAGCATTTCTGGGCAGGGAGAAAGGTGAGAGGGTGAGGTCAGTTCTGAATAATCTGCAACAGAGGAGAATAATACTGGGCTTACCCAAGGTCCCTGGTGCCATCAGCTTTTCATCTCTTAACATCTGGTACTGGAAGTTACATTGGGTGGCATTTCCATGTCCAGATGTATTTTGTTTTGAAGAGGTAGGCAAGTTAATGTTCGACTTTCGTCCGTGTTTGCTCAGCAAGTTAATAACAGGGCAAGAAAAGATACAATAACAAATGGAACTAGCTCGTAACTGAATCACAGTTTAAGAGTTGGATTTCATTTCTATGTATAGTGTCTCAGTGCTCTGTGTGGAACAATTTGAGATGACTATACTAATGGCACATTTGTAAAGCTTTCTTTTATCTTGGTATTAATTGATACTATTCTTCATTAATTGAGGTGGTGCAAAATTACAGCATTTTAACCTCAAAATATTATGTCCCCAGTTTTCACATTTGCCTTGCAAATAAGCAATCATCTGTTGAAGAGTTGAAAAAAATTTGGCTTGGAAATTAAATATCTTGTTTTAATCTACTGAATAGTTTTAAGTACCTAATTAACAAGATGTTGTAACTTCTTTATGGAGTTATAACCAAGTATAAGCCTGTCTGCCTTGTCTGTACAAATGGAAAATGAAGTCTGTATACTCTTCTCATCCAGGACAAAATTAAGTTGGAAAGAAGTGGCAGCACAGTGTATGTAGATCCTGCTCCTCTTGTTTAATCACAGTCTTGTTCCAACAGCATAGGGAGATACAAATTTGAACAAAAAGGAAAGTGGTGATGCTACTGTGTTCTACTTGCTTGCAGCTTACATGGGAATATTTTTTCCCCAAAAAAACCTTTTCTAAACCCAAAACCTTGCTGTAGCAATTTGTCCTGTTGCCTGTGCTCCCAAAGGCTGCTTTCCCTGTCCTGTCTGATCAGTGTGTTGTGATTGGCAGCTGGGGACCCTGGGAGCTGGTAACCATTACGCCGAGATCCAGGTGGTGGATGAGATTTACAACGAATATGCTGCCAAGAAAATGGGCATTGACCACAAAGGGCAGGTGTGCGTGATGATCCACAGTGGAAGCAGAGGCCTGGGCCACCAGGTTGCCACAGGTATGATCTGACTGGTGTAGCTACCTGGAGTGAGGCAAACTGCTCAGCATGGTCTTGTCACTGACAGCAAACTCCAGCACCAAAGAGCATTTCTTATAGTGAATTGCTGAGAGCATCCTGAATTGCTTGGTCAGGTGTTATCTGGTTGCAAACAGTTGATAACGTTCTGACACAGATTTGCTTTTGCATTTGAGAAATAGCCTTGGTCTTGACCATTGGACAGATGAGTTCTGTTTTAGGATATAAATTACAGACACCCATGTTAATCTCAACGATTGCAGCAAAATTAAGAAGTCACTTAGACTTACTGTGTTTATTTCCCAGATGCACTGGTGGCTATGGAAAAAGCTATGAAACGGGACAAAATCATAGTGAATGATCGCCAGCTGGCATGTGCCAGGATTGCCTCTGCAGAGGGACAGGATTACCTGAAGGGAATGGCAGCTGCTGGCAACTATGCCTGGGTTAACCGCTCTTCCATGACTTTCCTAACACGACAGGTAGGAGCAGAGTTGTCTCTGATGCAGATATTTTTCCTGCTTCATCCCAGACATAGAGAACAAAGAGTAGCTGCACCATTTAACCTAATTTCATTTTTGTTTCTTTAATTTATTTTTCTGGGGAGAGTTGCACAAAGCTACAGTCATACCAATCTATCTAAAACCTCTCAACATCACTGGATTGTACTTGGCAGAAGCCACTTAAGCAGTATTTTTGAAAATACCTTGAGCTGGAAAAAGAGGCTACAAGAAAACTGGGGGTTTTGTTGCTACTAAAGCCAGCTTTTCAGAGTTGCACAAATTTGCCTAATTGATATCTGACTGAATTACAACAGGAAGCTGCCAGTGGGCACAGAAACAATCTATGCAGTCCAATTCTGTCATTCTCAGCACTGTTGTATTCCGTTCCACTGCGGCTGAATTATGATGATCGTGTATCTCATGTCCTGATTTGCTCTCTTTTTAGGCCTTTGCCAAAGTCTTCAACACAACGCCAGATGACCTTGACATGCACGTTATCTATGATGTGTCTCACAACATTGCCAAAGTGGAGCAGCATGTAGTGGATGGAAAGGAGCGGACTCTGCTGGTGCACAGAAAGGGATCAACCAGGGCCTTCCCTCCTCACCATCCTCTTATTGCTGTTGATTATCAAGTAAGTTTAGCTTTGGGAGAAGGAAATAGAGAATTCTGGATTAATCAGACAATTTTAGGGTCCCTAACAGATACCTAAATGCTGTGAGTTAAATTTTTAAGGTAGCAGCACTGGAACCCTGGTGGGATGGCAGTATTCAGCTTGTGTGTGTGTTAGATCTTTGGGACACTGAGCTCCTCCTTCTGCTCCACACCCAAAATGGTTTGAAGAACATGAAAGGGAAGAAGTCCTTTATGGACTTCAGGATTCAACGGTTTGCCTTGTCTGTCTGTTGGACACAAGGCTTTTGATCTACTGGTCTGCATCTTTCAGTGCAGTTAGTTTTCTAGAATCCTTGATTCCAGGCACCTGAGATAACCCGGGATGCTCTCAAGAAATGTTAACCTGACTTCCTTTTCTGGAGACACAGTTCCTCTCAGACTTTTATTAAAAATGAGATTTTTCAGCTTTTTCTTATGAATGAATGCTTTGCATCCACAGCTGACTGGACAACCTGTTTTGATTGGTGGCACAATGGGCACCTGTAGCTATGTCCTCACTGGCACAGAGCAAGGCATGACTGAGACCTTTGGAACTACTTGCCATGGAGCTGTAAGTCAAGAAGTTATTCTAGGGAGTGGTTGGGATGAGACTGTCACCCAGAGAACAAAGTTGTTGAAGGGTCATCCAATGTGTGATTCCTCTGTTGGTCATACAAGCAGAGAGTAGCCTTGCCAGTAGTCCCTGCCCAGAACTGCAAGGTAGAAGTTTTGTCTCTTACTGAGTAGTTGTGACTACTTCTGCAGAAAATCTGCTTTTTATAAATCAGATGTTAGGATGAAGATGTGGAGAATAAGCTTCTTTTACAAAATTCTGACACCTCTGAACTAATGAGGGTGGTTAACTGGGCTAAGGCTGTCTATATATAAAACTCCTCAGTATTTAGAAGGTATTTCCTCCCGTTACTCATAGTGTGAGACATTGATTGAGGAAGAGAAGCATCTTCCAGTAAATTCCAAGTCCTGAATACTGTTTGCTTTGGCTAAAAAGACACTTGCAGACGAGTGTGTTATACAAATGAAACTTTCCTAGCCATCATACCAGAGGTGTGATTTTGCAGGAGCCTGTCATCTGAAGGCCAAATCAATTTCCTGTATTGGGGTTTACTGTGGTTTGTGCTATCAGTCATTCTGTGTTTGCTTACAATGCAGTAATGGGTTTTTTTAATAAGAAAGAGTTTTGTTTTTCCAAACTGCTACAAGAAACAGAACTAACAAAACTGTTGGCCTAGGGTCGTGCACTGTCTCGAGCCAAGTCTCGGCGTAACTTGGACTTCCAGGACGTACTGGACAAACTGGCTGACATGGGCATTGCCATCCGTGTTGCTTCTCCCAAACTGGTCATGGAAGAAGTGAGTTTAGTACTTCATTATCTTAGAGGAAAAAGGGGGTCTTGCTCCCTGGCTGAATGACCCTCCCTGACCTGATTTTTTGCAGTGCTAAGCAATTGCCAGTACTCTAAATATACAGCTTGTGTGATTTCTGATAGAGCTGTCAAATTTTTTGGAAAATGATATGAAGTGTTCTCTATCTTAAAAGCATGCTGAAAGGGGAGATGCCTGATTGACAGGATTTGGGGTGGTATGTTTTTTCTCCTTCTGCCTGGTGATAGGGATAATTGCTATCTTTGTGTGAGTATCTACAGAAGTAGCTATGTTTTATGGATTTTCTTCTTGAATGATGTTCTCCCTGCTTTAAATTTATCTTACACTGCAGCTTTCATGTAGATTAGAAGCAGCTTGAAAGATCCTCTTTTAAGATGAACTCCTGTATTTGCTCAAGAAGAGAACTCTGAATGGTCAGAGAACTTTGAATATTATGACTTCCAGTTCCTCTGCATTAACACTGAGCATGCCTTTTCTGTTCACAGCCTCACTCATAAAAGTGTTAATCATTTGGCACTATGCTTTTCTGGGTGTTGGTGTTATATGAATATGTTGATCACATTAAAGTCTCTTATTTAAAAGCAGCTTCATTGTCAGAATAGGGACCAGAGGGATAAACTCTAGAATTAAATTTTGACTGCTGTCACTAAGGAGCAGTGAAGATAAAATTTAAAGGCTACCTGTAAAGAAGAAGTTGGAGTAATTTCCTACTAGATAATGAGGCTTGCCATTCTAACATGATGGGGCAGTCATTATCTGAAAAACTGGATTAAAATAGCTAATATTTTATCTGAAATATGAAGAGAGCTTATTTGGAAAGCTAAGTGTCTTACAGATTTCTTAGATACATAAGGTGGACAGATTCTCAATATGTTCACCTACTTCTACACCCTTCATTTATATGGTTATTTTTGTTAAGAGTGGATTTCAAAAGCCTACACCTGACTTCCTGTGACTATTGGTTGTTTATTGTTTTTTCTTTTTTCCCCCCCTCCAGGCACCGGAGTCTTACAAGAACGTGACTGATGTGGTTAACACCTGCCACGAAGCTGGCATCAGCAAGAAAGCCATTAAACTGAGACCTATTGCTGTTATAAAAGGCTAGGAGACGACAAGGCACCCATGTCTCCAGGCCTTACACAAAACTGACTAGAATTATCATCTTCCCACACCTCTTGGACTCTGTAGGATGCTCAAATATCACATTCCTGTTCTGGAACAGCTGAGGATACACCTATTTTTAACCACTCCTAGCTATAATGAATGCCCCTCCTCCTTGTTATATGGCGTTCTTTTCTTGTGAGGACAGGGCAAAGAAATAAGTAAGTCTTGGTTTTTATATGCAGTCCTTCCTCCATTTCCCTGCTCAGGCAGGACTTCAGACTTACCTGAGTTGTCACTAAGTGCTGTGCTGCAAGACCACCTCCATCAGTGAAGGTGGTGTATGTACCAGAGCTGCTGTCGCCACACCTGAGTGCCTGGAGCTCTTTCTGCATGTGGAAGTACTCTGATAGACAGAGTATTGCACTTGTGGGCAGGGAGAGACTGTCCTGTCTGCAGGTGCCTTTATGCCCAGTCTGTACTGTTGCATGTTTTGTGGCAATTGGGTTGGAAATCTGGAGTTGGGAGTAGTCTCCTGCTCAGGTTTAGAGGGGCTAGCTAAGCTTGAGAGACAGTTTTACCCCAGCCTCTCCCATTGAACACGGCACCTGGTGAACTTGGCTCAGGACAAGTAGGCATTCCACAGTCTTCTGGAAAAGCTGAGCAGAACTGTATGTTGCCTTGAGAGGTTTTGTTTGCCTTGTAAAAGTTGTAACTTAACTTAGGGATGTGCTAATCCAACATTTTAAAAAGCTCTAAGCATGTGAAAGTTGGGTTGGGTAATGCTGCTCACTGTGTCCCACAGCTCTGATTTAAGGGAGCCCAATTTCAGGGTCAGGCCCAATGCAATGGGACTTAAAGTGTTTCTTTTACATTCATTAACCAAGGCTGGAGGGGAAGCTGACCATCCCCACTGGATCATTTTGGGGGATTACAATAAAATGGGAAGATGGATGTGGCAATGTATCTGTGTCACGTTTATTCCGTGTACTTGAAAGCAGACAACAGACATTTCAGCCATATATGAGCTTGAAATGTGTTGTGTTTTGTGACTTCTGACGGATCTTGCAAAGCATATGCAGATGGCAGAATTTTTGCAGGATACAAGGAAGGGCAGTGCAGTGCTGTTTTCCCAGCTCGGTTTTGACAGGAGTGTGATGGCTGTGACCTGTCCTTGCCGGCCGTGCTGAGCCCACCTTGCTGGACAGGGGATGGCACCTGCCTGCAAGGCTGGATGCCGGCACAAGAGGGCGGCTGGAGCGAAACAACACCCCAGAGCAGGAGCGGAGCCCTGCCAAGGACTCGTGTAAGGGGAGCAGATAGTGATTGATGGACTGCAGTGCCTTTTGATGAAACATCCCCTTAAGTGCAGGATCTTAGAAGGCATAATGGTATTTCACTGTTGTAATCACTTTGTTCTTAAGGGTTTTTTTAGGTTCAAATACTGTGTTTGTGCAGGTTCAGAAGCAGCACCTGTACTTATAGACACTGCTGTGAGTTCTTGTGGGTCTGAACTTAGAGCTTCTTGTTTCCCCCTCCTTTCTTCAATGGAAGAGCTCCAGATTGCCATCTCAGAGGTCTGACACACACTTGATGAATTTAAAACAAAAATCATTTCACAGAGAAGTGTGAATTAGCCTCCAGTGACTGAAAGAAAAATTGGTCTCAAATCTTCTGCTGAAGTTCCTTGCAGAAGTTTCTGTCTATAAATACTTCAGTTTCTTTGATGTGGAATGTAAGGGAACTTTAAAAAATTCACATTTAAAAATAAGCATTTCACAAACATAGTTCTTTCAAATTCTACTTACCCTTACCATTAAGGGACAAAATTATTTATTTATTTATTTACAAGGAGAACTCATGAGTACCATGGAGGTGCTGTCATAAGGATGGGATATATGCCTTAAGTCCTCTGATCATCAATGTTTATGCATTAGCATTCAAGACTACAAGAAGAGCTGTCAATTTTGGTTTCCTATTACAAAGCTGGTATTAGTTTTGGTTATATGTTGTGCTGTATGAAGTCAAGTGCTGGTTTCCTAACCACCTGAAAAAGAAATGAAAAATGTAAGATGTCTCCCAGTTCTTTGTTTGAACCAGGATTTTTTTTCCAGTCCAAGTCTGCCTTTTTTCCGTAAATAGGGTTGTCCACCAACTCTTTTTATTCTGCATTTAAAAAAATAAATTATAAGAAGTGTTAGGTAGAGAAGGCATGCAGTATTAAATTTCACGTGCTGAAATACAGGTGGATCTGCAGGAGCATTTTGGCAATGCCAAAGAACCAGTGTGATTATTGAACCATCTCTTCTTCCATGAAAGATTACTGAGAACTCTGAAATACCTGTTGATGATGCACTTTCCTCACCAAAAGACTGAAAAAGCCTTGGTGAATGGGTGTTAGGGCCTTTTTTCCTTGGGATACCACAGTTAGGGAATCTGGTCTGCATCTACCCTTGGAACTGCTGCACCCTTTTGCCCAACCACAGCTGTTCCTTGCCCACGTCCAGCCGATTCACCCATCTGTGGTCTGCAGCAGAAGGTTTGTTGGCTTGCACAAGGTGTCTGCACTTGAGGGTTTGGTTGCCTTTGGGCTACTCTCATCCCTCAGATTGCACCCCAAGCTGGGGGCGTTGTTTGTGGGGTGCAGTGCCAGGTGGAAGGGGCAGCACTCAGCCCTGGCTGTGTGAGACCCCCGGGAAGGTAGTTCCTCTCAGCAGCGTTTCATTTGTCACAACAGATGGCAAAGCTGGGGTGCAGCTGATGGCCTCCCTTGACTTGGTCATACTTTGTGTTCCCCAGGTGCCTAACTTCCCTAATTCAGCCTCTCCCAAGGGGAGCCAGACCTCAGCCAGGTAAGCTGCTGTGGTGTATTTGCACCATACTGCACACCTCCCAGGTTGGGAGCCTGGTGTCTGATGTTTATCACCTGGTGTCACATTTGTCACTATCCTAAGTCTCCTGGGATTTCTTTTCCCTCTGCTCTGACTTCCCTCTCCCTGCTTTGAATTGCAGCTCTGCACACATCATTTCCTCCTACGCTGGTGGTCCCAGGCTGGTGTTCTGGCCCAGGAGGAACAAGTGATCTCTGACACATCTCTGGCACAAGCACCCCCACTCTGCTCCGCTCTCCTTTGTTCCTCTCAAACATAAACACACTTAACTGGCCTCTTCTCCCTCCACCGCCCCAGTCTTCAAAGCGATCAGACAGAGCAAGATCCCTCCTGCAGCGTGTGCCAGCACGCTCCCTGCTTGCAGGAAAGCTTCAGTGAAGCAGCAGGCCCTGCCTCTACCTGGCATTTGCTTTGCGCTCTTGAGCCCTGTCCTAGCCCGAATGGTTGTGATCACCAGTCCTTCTGGTTTTCTGTCTGGAAAGGTGGCAGTGGAAGGTGTACACTGGAAAAGCAGGAGCTCTGCAGTCCCCAGCCAGGGAGATACTGGGTACAGGTGCTTTGTCCTCTGCACCATGGGAGGAAGAGGTTAACTTCCTGGCATTCACAAATACCAATAATTATGTGGTTTCTGGTGGGGTTTTTGTTTGCAATATGTAGCAGGAGGGTGGGGGTCATGCTGAGTGATGTGAGGTGGGAGAGCAGAGGGCACAGAAATTCCTCTGGTCTCCCACGGCAGACGTGCAGCTTGGTCTCCTCAGGCAACCAACCATCCCCTGCCTGAGGAGATGCTGCTGGGTTTCATAGTGCTCAGCATGTCCCCATCTTGGTGCACCCTTGTTCCCAAACGCCAGGAGACTGCTTTGGGTCATGTTGTATATATAAATTCAGAAACCAAAATAATCACTAGTCTTAATTGCAGAGATTATGACCAGGAAAGGGAAATTGAATCATCTGCCAGCACTTAATTTAACATTTACTAGCTTAGCAAAAGACACACAGGGGCTGGGCTGCCCTCACATGCTGTGTTTGAGTCAGCCTTGTATTGGAGCCTGTTCCAAGAAACCACCTGGTTACCCAGCTCTCAGCTCTTAAGAACTGTAACCTGTTTGTGCTTTTGATCTTAAAAACAAACAAACCAAAAACCTGGTGGTTTTATTTTTGACTAATGCTTGTTATTGTGGTGCTTTAAATTTGTGTCATTCGCAGACAAGTTATCAACCTTTAAAACCATCAGGTAAGCTGATGAGTTCCTCCACTGTTTCCCTGCCAAATGTTTAACCACTGCTTGGATGAGGACTGAAAAGATATCACTGTAAATTATTCTTTCCCTCGAAGGTGTTTATACTGTTCAGCTGTTGCTAAAGGATTTTCTCCACCTTTCATAGGAGTGTTTTTGTCAGGCAGATACACAAAGGGCCATGACTTTCTCCTCCATTTTGAGTATTTTGAGTATCTGTGTATTTTGAATCTAGCCCAGAAAGGACTTTGTCCATCTTCTGACACAAGTTGTGCATGTCTGCAGGGCTGGAGCCCTTTCATGGTGGAAGAACTGAGCCCTGCAGAGGAGAAAACTCTCCCTCCAGGGAGCCCTCTTTGTCCAGCCCAAGACGTGGTGCTGTGCTGGCAGGAGGGTGCCTGTGGGTGCAGGCAGCGCTGGGTGCTCCTACCCCAGCAGCCACAGTGGGCACAGAATCCCTCCCCAGGGAAGGGATCCCAGGGGGACTGCAGTGCCCGTGGGGCAGCTGTCAGCCCTCAGAGGGGTGAGCACGGAGAGAGAACCTCGCTTGCAGGCATTGTGTGCCAGGAGCTAAGCACTGCTCCTGCCCCCCACCTCAGTCGCAGCACTGTGGGGTGACCTGGCCTTCACAAGTCCCGTTAGGAAGTCCAGGAGATGTGCAGGCTGCTGGCCGCTCTTCTGCCAGACACCACAAGCTCTTCCATTAATGGTCAGTGGATGAGGCAGAAGTTTTATCTTGACAGAGAAACACAAAGCCCTGCTTGTGCCAATATTCCTTTCCTAGTCTCTCAGGCAGAAATTCCAACAATTTGATGATTATCAATAGCAGCCAAGAGCACCACCATTGCTGTCTCCTTTCCCCCTGCTTCTCTGGCAGAAAGTGAATCCTCCATCACAGACTGATCCTGGAAAGAAAAGTTCAGCTTAAGGCTCAGACATTCAAGTCCATCAAGGACTTTTCCAGCCTGTTCCGTCTTCCTATGTCTTGGTGCTCTGTTTGCAAATGGGAATAAAAATAACTTCCTTTAATGTCACTTTTTATTGGTCTTTCCTATTTAAATACAAGTCTGTGATTCAGGGACCAGATCCTTCTGCACCTATGAGTGCTGCTGATCACAGTGGCACCTCTCTGTGAGGCATGGCCTTGGCTGTCCAATGCTCAGTGTGTGCTGTCTTCTCCTGAGGCTTCAGTGCTGCTGGAGGGATGGGTTAATTCCTGTCACAATCTAAACTGCAAGTAGGAGAGAGTGTAAGCTGTTCTGAGTTTCAAGTAGTCACAGCAAAACTTAGAATAATTTTTTCATAGTCTTCTGGCTAGAACACAGAGCCACTGAGCCAGACCCTCATCTTGAGTTCAGTGTTAGTGAGTGCCTAAATTCCTCTGTGCTTATGTGAAATGCTGAATGTGCCATTTTGCTTTTGCCATCTTTGTATGCTAAGGGACAGAAGCTGAGGTTGCTCTCTCAGGGTGGACCAAGGAAAGGGGCGGTGTTAGATGGATGCTTTCAGTCAGGAAACATTCAGCAATGGATGTCAGCAGATGGAGTTTTATTTTCCTTTACTTCACACTGCACAGTCCTACCTGAAGAACCTCAAAAATCTAAAGATCAAATTAAAATGCTACATGTCAAGGAAGAAAACATTTAAGGGAGGCCTTTGGTTTCAAACAAAACCCTTATGGATCAACCAGAAACTATTCTGTTCTTCAGCTACCCATGTTTGCCATGGGAACCAGCCCTTAGTGTTGTGCCATAAGGAGTGAAGAGCCCTGAGTCAGTGCCAGAGTCCATTTCCCCAGCACACAGGGCCCCTCATGACAGTGTCCCCTCAGCTCTGCCATCTGCATCCATCATCCTCCCCAGCCTCTGTGGCACCACCAGGGAGGAAAGGCTGGATTCACTTTGGTTTGTGTTCAACCCACCTTTCACAGTGCCTGGTGGACTCATCTCCCCCCCCAGTCTTTGGTGACTCAGCCAAAGAATTTTAATCTCCGTGGTCTGTCTGTAGTTTTAAAATGTAATTCCAATGGAGTTGGGCTTTTTTTTTTTTTCCCGAAGCCATGAAACTGTTGTCAGAAGAAATTGATACACATGAGTGAGAGGAACAAAGTGCTGCTGGGGAGGATTTGACTCAAGACAGCACTTCAAATGGAAATTTCCCTGTTTGAAGTGGGTATGTCCTTCATCCCTGCACCTTTCATTTCTGTTACACTGTGGGAGTAAGGGCTTAGAGGGTCTGTTCACCAGAGGGGTGGCTCCTGCTCTGGCTCTTGTCTGCAGGAGGTTCCTATCTCCTGGCTGTGGGTGTCCTCACTGCTCATGAGAGCTCTGGGGAAATGGTTTTTTGGGGTGAAAGGGCTCCTGCAGCCCAGCTTGGGAAGCACCTCAGTAACTGCCCTGTTGCCCCAGGGCTGCAAGCTGGGAGCTCTCCATGCCTGACCAGCTCTGGGCATGGGGGTCTGTCCATGTAAACACCGAGCCTGTCCCAGGCACCTCAGATCAAATCACAGGGTCCTCCCCTTCCTTCAAAGACATTTGAAGCCTAAAGGAAATAGATCAAACATGTAAATTTGAACTGAGATTAATTATACATTTGCAACTGGAGGGGGAAGGAAAAAAAAAAAAAGCCATTAAGGTTTGTCTGCATTAACTATGCCTGTGGGGGTATGTCGCGTTCTTTGCATGTGATGATACTCCATGAGATACCAGGTCTGGTTCCACCAGATCTCTGGAAAAGCCTTAGAGGCTTCAGGGGACTCTGCAAATGTGTTTCAGCAGGAGGCAGACAAGGAGAAGGGAAGTGCTGGCACCGCCTCCTCAGAGCACTGGAAGAGCCTTTGTTGAGTGCCTGGAGGCTACTTCTCAGCTCCCTGATTTCAAACAAGTCCAATTATCAGTTGGATAGGGTTCAGGACACCGAGGGAGCTGCCAGATCTTTCATGAGGAGGTGAGTTTGTCCCACTGATTCTAGGATTAAAAAAAAATCAGAAAAGAGGGATATAATTTAACCATGTAAGTGTTGTCTTACATCCATACTGTACCAGGTGGAATATACTGCTAGTTTTATCTGGTAGCCTGGTTTGTACACCCTTTTCCTTTGGAGGATTTGTGTTGTAATATTTTTATCTAAAACCTGGCTGAAATGAAGAGGCGCTGGAAATTTCACTATAAAACCTATTCTCCAAAGAGCTCCATCCCAATGAGTCTCTTTAAAAAATTGGCATGTGATCTTCCAGTAATCTCAACAATTTTTCAAACCTTTTGAACTTTTTTTACTCTGCCCTACAAACTGCCTTTTCTTAAATCTCTCCAAGTAAATTTTAAGTACGTCTAATGAATTTCCATTCACACATACCATGGTGAGGAAGCCTTAAGCCTTCAGATCTGCCAAGTCACTTTCCTAATTGTTGCAGTGAAGTCACTGTCAATATTTGAGCATACACTTGTGAACTTTGTTCTCAGTATTAAAAGTTAGGGCTAGCTGAAAAAAGAGACTGCTTACAGAAAACAAAAATAAACCCAAAACTGCCTCTGTTTTGTGGGCATGGCTCAATACAAATATATATTTTTACATTATTTCCAATTATATTCTTCCAAACTGAAAACGGCCTCATTTACAGATTGACAGAATGAAATTTTTCTTATCTGTAAAACTTCAGGAATAAAATAAAACACACCATCCTGATGATCCCTGGACAGGGGTTGCTGCTGCCATTGTCACACCTGACTCACAGGTTATACCAGATGACACCTGCCCATGCTCCAGACCCCTGCTCTCCAGACCCTGGTGCCTGCTCTCGTAGGTGCCCTGTGGTGTTTGCCCACACACATCTGTGCCTACATCTGCATGCCAGGATTCATTGCTACACTCTTTAAGAGCCATGTGGGAAACTCACCAGTGGCTTTCTCAGGGGTGCTCTTCTTACCCCCTGCTTCAGCCATTGAAAATCTGGCCAGAGACCCCACTAGACTTTGTTCTTTGGAAAAAAATAATCCTGAGACTGTAAATGTGCTCCTTAAGACAGTGACCTCCGTGAAATTCCAGTAAAGTTTGCAGGAACTAGCCAATGCTCAAAGAATTTTGTCAAAAGTAAATTTAAAAATGTTTAAATGTAGCATGTTTTTCAGTCACAGAGCCAACAAATTTCATTCACCTCTGAAGGCACTGACCACTCGTACTACAGAGCAATTCAGCTGTTTCATGGTGGTGGCATTGCTGCTGTTCTGTCTTTTCAAAGCAAGTTCCCTCAAGCCATGCAGCTCCACTCAGCACCCTCATGAAACTTGCTTTTAGTAAAAATTGAACCAGCTGGTAACTGAATGAACTTCTCAGAGAGGATAGTATAAACACCACTTAATAACCTTATGCTTTATGGGCTTGTTAATGTAAATGGAAATTTTAAAGCTTTCATGGTGCTGCAAAATGCAAAGCTATGGAGCACACTGCACATAAACAGAGGCATATTCCTTGCATTTGTACTGCTTGTCATGCTGACAGCTTTGATCTGTCCTAACAGGGCCCTTGGGATCTGCACCACTGCTTGCAATGGGGCATTGCCCCTGTGAACCAGGGCTGCAGCATCACCCAGGTGTGTTGGGGGCAAACTGCTGGGGTTGGGGGGCTGAGGGAGGCAACAGTGGAACAGGGCAGGGCTTTTCATGGCTTTTTGCCTGCCTTCAGCAGTGGTCTGCATTAGTCGGCTCGTGGCAAGGAGGATGCCAGCGGCATTGTTGAGATGACAGCCTGGCAGAGAGGTCTATTTGTCCCCCCACCCTCACTGGGAATGGAATGAAATAAGAATAGAATAGAATATAGAATAGAATAGAATAGAATAGAATAGAATAGAATAGAATAGAATAGAATAGAATAGAATAGAATAGAATAGAATAGAATAGAATAGAATAGAATAGAATAGAATAGAATAGCTGCAGCTGCCAGCTCTGCAATACCAGAGCTGGGTAACTTGCAAGGGCAGGTTTATCTACAAGCACAGGGGCCCAGGGTGCTTCCACTCAGACAGAGAACAAGAAACCCATGCAACCAGCTCCTGGTAAAGCACTACAGGGGCAGTCTGGTGATGTTTTCCAGTGGGCAGGATCTACTGGTGTTCCCAGCACAGAGGCAAGAGGTGGGCCATGCTGTTGTTGAAACAGAGGCAAATCCTAGGGCTGAAGTAATCTGGGTTTATCACTTGGCTCCTGATAGCAGGTGGGCTGAGTAATGTAATCTTCCCCTCACTCCCAGATAGAGCACAGCCTGCTCACAACTGCTCAGCACTTTGATAAAAAATACACTTGGAGGTATTTTGCAATGATGAACAAGAAAAGGTGAACAAGAAGTGATGGTAAGTAAATAAATGTGGTGTGTCTGAGGTTCAGGAAAATATATTAAGTTGGGGGGGGTGGGGGTGGTTTGTTTTTTTTCCCCAGAATTAATCCTCCCCAGAGATGTCATATCTGATTGTTCCTATTTCCCTTGTTTCAACCATGCAGCTGATATGGTATCAATCAATGTGCTGCACCTCAAAACCACTTTCTTGTCTCTCTCCCCTCTTCCATGCTTACTCATTTTCCCATGCAAAAACACCACAACACACACTCCTGTGTTTGTACCTCTGGCTTATTTCATTTACACATTACACGTTTCATTTGCACGTTACTGTCAGTTTCCCCGGTGAAGCCCCAGTGTGCTTTCATGCCTCTGGGTGTGGGGATGCACACGTCACCTCTGCATGAGTGATCCCTTGGGATAAGCTGTGTGCAGCTGAGCCTGGAACTTCTTCAGTGCTTTTTGCATTTAAAAAGCTACATCAAGAGAGCAGCCTTGCATAGCAAAATGCTGCAGTAAAGCACATACATGAAAAGATGTGAAAATTCAGGTTTTTTGTAACTACTTGTTCTCTTTGTGATCTCAGTGCAGATGGAAGAGATTGGTTAGGATTCAGTGCTGACATGTTATAACCCTGGAACACCGAAATCTGCTATGTTTCCCCAGAACCACACCACATCAAAACAAAATCATGGGGACAAACAAGCTGCTTTGTGAGCAGCACAGTAAATGCAGCTTGGCTCAGCTTCGTGCTATATAAGCTCCAAGGATTCACTGCTCACTATCTTCCCTGCATTTTCAACATTTCAGCCTCCCACAGACCATTCATGTAGCTTTCCCCTCCTCCCAAAAAAACCCAACAAACCTTCAAAATACCCAACCTCCCCCTCCACCCCTAAAAAAAACACCTTCAAAATACATATTTTTTTCTAACTAGCCCCAGTAGAACAGGCCAGAGGTGACACAAAGCACATGTGCCTGCACACAGCTGGCTGGTGCCCGTGGGCTGGCTGACCATCACATGGGGCACATTTTTTTGCTCTGGTGCCACCAGTTCTCATGGACCATGCAGGAATTTCATATCTTTGACACCTCCATCTCCTGTCTTATCAGAAGTGAGCTGAGGGGTCTCCAAAATTTTCAAGGGTGTCTTCACTCCTCTAACTTGTTCTCTCAGCAAAGGCAACTTGAAGAACATTTCCACTGCTCTGTTAGTGGATATAGTCCCAATAAGATTCTTGGGTAAGAATCATGTGGGAAATACGTGAGTGAGAATTAACAGTGGATTTTTACTTACAAGCACACCTTCAGATTGATGGAGAATGGTGCTCATCTTGCATTTTCAGAACTTCCAGATGTGTACCAGGACAGGCTCATGGGAGATCCGGCTGCAGCTGCAGTCCTGCCATTTTACTGCTCCCCATTTGCCTAAAACAAATTTATTTCTACTCTGTAGCCATCTCTCTCTATTCTGAGGGCTACTAGTGAGAAGCACCTGCTGAAGTTGTATTTGCTTAGACTGTTTTGGAGAGGCTTACTTAAACTTTACTCAGCTATTGCACTTACCTCAGCTTACTTCAGCAGGCCTCTCCTGTTGGTACCTCTTCAGAGCCTCTCTTCAAAATGTTTTGGATCTTGTTTTGCCTCCTGCCTAAGTATGCTGGAGACAAATGTTTTCAAAGATACTGTATATGTATGTGTGTGTGGACATTCTCTGCTCATTTATTCCAGCGAGATAAATTGGCCCTGATTGTTTTACTGTCTCAACCTGACTTTTCTATAGTGCCTTCTGGTTTTCTTTGGCCACAGTATTGACACTGGGTAATATAACATGAAAGGATTGTGATGGGCTTTTACAAAGAAATCAGCTAAGTAGCTATTAGAGGATTAAAAGCAATGTCATGGCCGGGATAACGCATCTTTAAAATGCTGATAATATCAAGAAGCAAATGGATTTGTAATTTAATGGCAGCAGAGGGAAGACTTCAGATGTCTGTTTTTTCCAGATTTGATAGAAAGATTAAAGTGGCTGCTTTTGGTGTGCAAGGGTTGGATAAAGCTGTAGCATGGTTGCCTACAGATACAGATTCATCTTTCTTGTAAACAGTAATTGTCCCACGTGGAGAGAATTCTTCTGGTCAACATTTTTATTAAAGATTTAATTTTCACGTTGACAAGCTGGATCATTGTCTGCTTTAAAGTCTTATAATGACACACTTTAGAAGCTTTGAACAAACTCTTTGTCTAGACAGAAACAGCTTAATAAAGCTTTTGAAATATGGCATTCACTTTAAACCTTTGCTGATGCCTGGACAAAAGCACCAATATTTAGGAAATCTTGTTTTCTACTTGCTTGTGCTAAAATTGTGCAAGAGGTTTGAGTAACAACAGGAACTGTGAGAAATAAAAACGTACAACCTTCCAGAGAGGGGTTCAATCTGTGACAGGTTTTTCCCACAGAAAGAATTTCCTTTTCATCCAGAAATTAATTTTCTTTTATAAAAGTAAATTAAAATACATTCTGTTTTTTTTGTATCTTCAGCATTGAGGTTGGATTGGGAGGTATTTTAAGGACATCTCCAGAGCTGTTAAAGATGTATAGTCTAAAAAAAATTACCTAGACAGCCTAAAGCAGTGATGGCCAAGCACAAGCCCAGGGTGGGATAATTTCCACTCCATTAGATGGGAACACTGAGGAACATTCCACCTGAGAGATGAAAAGGGGCAGAGTCACAGCCTAGTCACCTTCTCCAGCCAGCTGCTCATGAGAAGGTGGCACAGAGCACCCTCTCTGAGGTTTGGGAATCAGAGGACTGAGGCTTCTGGATATTTATCTGTCAGGGTCAGGCCACTGTGATAGCAATCTGATCTAAAAATTCATCTGTGGCTTTATCTAACGTGTCCTGCCCAGGAAGTAATGGTCACTCTGGCAATTTTTATTTTTAATGGTTTGGTTTGATTTGGCTATTTATTGTCATTATATCATGAAGATGCCTTTCATCTTCAGAGTGCTTTCCAAAGAAGTATGTTTCACGTAATTTGCCTCTGGTACTCTGAGGCAGTGTATGTTTTTTATAGATAACAGAGATCTAATCTCTGCTTTGAGGGAGAAATGCAGTTCAGGCTTAGTCACAGAATTACCAGCAGCAATAATACCACATTTCTAGAAATCTCAAAACTGAGTCAAAGGGAGAGACAGGTTGAATTTCTTGCCAGAGAAACACAAAGGAAAGAAGAAAAGCCAAGGAACAATGGAACCCAATCAGACATTTCAACCTCTACCTTGCTGTCCTCTTCTTTCTTGGGTATGGAATACAAACACTGCACAGCCAGAAATGAGTGCATTGGCTCTGGATCTGAACTGTCCAGGTAACTAAATCTCAATTTTTGAGTCTGGCAAAGAGCCTCTGCAAAAGTAACAGCCCTCAGCGAAACAAAATAATCATTAGAAAATGGAGCTGGCTCCCATAAAAAGAGTAAAGAGCAACACCTGTGACTGCCATGGACACAGGAGCTTGAAGTGTGCAAATGTCAAGAATAGTCTTCTAGAAAGCAGCAGAGTATTTTTATACCAAATAATTTTTATTAGATGCCAAAAACACAAACCTGCTCCTTAGCTAAATTTTAAAATCTAGATAAAAAAATTAGTTTTATAGGTGGCAGTTCATATTTAATCCCTTTCTATTTTCTCTATTTTTTCCTGAAAAGTTATTACTCCTGCAACCAGAGCTGTCCTGTTTGTTGTCAATTAAAAGTGAAAAAGACACAGCCAGGATTAATCACATTTTTTATTTAAAGGAAATTTATGGACACATTTTGAGGTATTTGATCAGTATTTCTTCTTATTTATACATGAGTATTTTTTTCAGGTGTTCAGTCAGCATGACCCAAAGGAAAGACAAAAAGATAAAAAGCCATTTCATCAACACAAGGCCAAAAAAGAAAAAGTTTGAAAGATGTGTTGAAAGTGGACAGGTAAGAAGTTTACCCTATATTCAGAATGAGATTTAAGCCTTGGAGAAAGGCAGATTTCAAAAAAAAAATTGGAGAGAAATTCTCATTTTAAGAAGATGCAATCCAAATTAAAGGTATTCCATAGATTTTGAGGTATTAATTTTAAAAGCAGTGTCCTTTGAAAAAGTAATACAATATTCTAAACAAAAGAAATACCTACATTTTCATGCAGATGTAAACCAACATATTCAACATTTCCCTTTTGGTACACACCGGGGTCTAACCATTACAGGTTCTATTTCTAAGCATATAATTTCTGACCTGCCAAAGACACAATCAAGAATATTTTGTCCATGAACTCAGATTTCAGAATAGCAGGAAAAAGGCTTTCATTTTTTCAGTATCTTGAGTGAAGCTTTGCTTTTGAAGGTGCAGTTTTACAGAACTCTGTTTCTCTCTTCCTAGCATTGACTGGAATGAGTGTCCAGCTTTATTTTCCTGAAAATTATCCTTAGAATAATCACCAAATAGCCAGTGTCCAGTGTATAAGCTGCTTCTTTCACTTTAGAAGACGCTTTAAAAGAAATTAATTTCAAAATATAGCCTTGTTTTTATTTGAAAAATTGTTGATTCATAAATAGAAGTATTTCTGTGAGTTTTCTGAAACATTTAGGGAAAGATATTTTATCTAAATCTTACCTTCCCCGTCCAAGTGTTTCCAGTGCAGTGCATCTCAGGTTAGCAGTCAGGAAAAACAGACAGTAAAACTCACTGAAGAAAGCAGGAGAAAGGGGAGGGGAATTTCCTGAAATGGATTTATCTGGTTTTACTGTCTCAAGTGAAAGGCAAAAGAAAATAGAACAGAATAAAAGCTGAATGAAAAGTAGAATGCAAATGTTGCTCCAGTTTAACAGTCCAAAGGAAGGTTAGTACCACAGCTGAAGTAACCTGGGAGATATCTGTTTGTTTACAAATCATGTTTAAGTTTTATACAGCAAAAATTTAAAGTCCTTTGACTGATTGAAAATACCTTTTTGTCCGCTTCCCTATCTGTTTTTCCTTTCCTCGATACTAATTTTCACCTGTAGAAAATTCCCCAGGGTTTGAAATTGTTTTTCAGCCAAACTTGAAGCTTTCTGTGTCCAGAGAGGAGACCTAGCTGCCCGTCTCCTCAAATTCACTGTAGGGGGATGATGCTGAAGAGGTTTTGGACTCTCCATCGCTGTTGCACTCCCGCGGGGAAGCCGGACTGGGAGTTCCCAGGCTCTCCTTGGCAGAGAGTGCTTCCTTACTGGAAGAGCCTAAGGGATGGCAGTCCAGCAAGCTCTGCAGGTGTTTGATGTAGCTTATTGCAGCTCTCAGGGTCTCCACTTTGCTGAGGCGCTTGTCAGCGAATTCCTTGGGCAGGTGCTCCCTGAGGCGCGTGTAGCCCTCGTTGACGCAGCGCACCCGCTGCCTCTCCCTCTCGTTCCTCTTCCGAATGAAGGCAGGCTCAAAGGAATAGTCGTAGATGCCCACGTAGCCAGGAAATGGGATGTAGGAGACATGACCTGTGTGCCCACTATAGGCTTGCTCCCAGTAAGATGGGTCCAGGTGGAAGGGAACCCCAAAGGGCTCTCTCAGGGGTACCCCGTGGGGGTGCATGTGGCTGTTAGCCAGGGACACAGCTCCTGGAAATGCAATCCTCTTCAATAGTTTATCAGCGTCTTTAGTGCTGTCCATGCTTCTTTTTTTCCTCACCAGTGAAGTGTCTGTTCCTGAATTTGGCTTCTAATGTATTAATCCAACATTTGTATGGGTACCCTGCCCCACAGGCTGTAGTTTCCTCCTGTGGTGCATAAAAACTCAGATCTCAAAGCAAGGCTAACAACTCATGAGGTCCACACTGTGCCTGGAAAGCCTTGTTGTTTTTATAGGTGTAGGATGCCAGTTAATGCACAGACAGGTTTTGAGGACCATCACTCCACAATTTAAACCCTTCTTTTCCTGTGATCTTCATATTTCAAAAGATAATAAGAGGGTTCCTGTGTATTCCTTTTCTCTCCACTTGAAATTATGACCATAAGAGTTAATGCCAAACATAAATAATCTTCCAGGCTCTAAACACTTCTCATGTATTGTAATCCATGATATCGTTTGATATAATTGTCTCCAAAAGATGGGTAATTTGCAAAGTTTACAGGGATCTTCAAAGTTTTGGCAGAACTCCTCACTTTCAGGAACCAAGGATCTTCTGTCATCTAAAAACTACCCAAAGGCTTTTCACAATGAAATCCAAAAGACAACTGCAAGCTTTGTTGTTTCGGCTGCTCTGGTCTCACTGAACCAGCTCACAAGCAGTTTGCAAAACTTATATGGCATATCTGTAGCTTTCTGGGGAAGCTGAGACATCTTCAAAGGAAAGGGTGCTCTCTTGTGGTTGCAAGTCTTGTCAGATCAAGAATGTACTACGTGCAAGCATTAAAGGGAAACTGCCTTCTTCGCTCTAAGAGAGGCTTTTCCAAGAAGCATGAGTTTTACAAATTGAACATGAGCATTTTGGCATTTTCAAACAGTTTTAAGGGTTTTGTGTTTTTCTGCTCATTGTATGAATGTTCTGGTCATCCCTACGAGAACTTGCCTCAGATAAACAAACACCAAGGTGATGCCCTGATAGCCCCATGTGTACCTATTACCAGATGTTTACACAGATACTGGCTTACCTGATGGACCCTACACACTGATTTAATGGGAGAGCTGGAAGTCCCTCTTGACCCTGCTGGGTCTGTGCTGTGTCCTCCAGTTTGCCTGCAGCTTGCTAAAGCAAAGAGGTGGACAAAATACAAGGACTTTTGGCAGTATAAAGTCCTAATGTCCTTGTCTGTGCCTCTGAGACACCCTGCTGTGTAAGGATCTTCCTCTGCAGCAACTTGACAGTCTTTGACTTTACCCCTGTTGTTGTTCAAGAGCTCTGTAGTTACAGGTTTTATGTTGAAAACAAAATTTTCGCAGTTAACTGCATCTCCTTTTTTTGCCATCATCAGTTTGGGGAATTGCATGTTTGGTCTGGGAGAGCTGTGGGAAGGGACAGACATGAAAAGGTACATGTATATAGGCTCTATTGAAATTTGTTTTTTGCCCAAAGTGAAAGTTTCTGTCCTGTTCAGTGTTTCATGCAAAACTGCCTCAGAAGTGTCAGTAACTGAAACAGCATTCTCCACTCTAAGAAAGACATCTATGCCTCTGCTGAGTTAGAAGCTAGCAGCAATGATTCGAGGCAGCCTTTGTGTCTCTGCTGGCCTATTCTGCAGCTTCAAAAAAACAGCGGTAATCTTCAAAGTACAATGAATGTACAGGCAAACCATTCCAGACAGACATGAGTGTGAACAGCCCTGGACTCTGGTTTATGTCGGGGTAGAATCAGCACCAAAATGCCTCAAAAGCCTGAGCGAAAATTACTGGGGAATGCCCCATGGTATATAGAGCTCATTTCAGATCACATAAGTGAGAGTCTTTTTGCCTTTTAAAAAAATTTTGGAAACAGCTGATCAGGATGGACTTTTTTCATATTACTTGCACTCTAAACTCCATTGTCCAGAAATGTTTTCGGAAATGAATGCTTAAAGGAAAACAGCTCCTTCACTGTAGCACTAGGCTAGGCCTTCTAGTTTTCTTAAAACAAAGAGGATGTTGACCTCTAAGCAAATACTTGAAGCAGGCAAAGGCCATTTGATCTGTATTATCATTAGATTTAAACCACTGCTCTCTGGCAGTATTCCTGTAAGGAAAAGGAAGCATGCCTCTTGGGGGGCTCAGCTCCCAGATAATTTCACAGCTCTCCATGACCTTGCCAGCAGCCTGGCCATGTTCAAAAGGCAGGGTTAAGTTTCAGTTCTGTCATGCAAATGCACTGTGCCCTGCTACCAGAGGTCTTTTCTATGTTTACTGTAAATGCAGGCCACCAGCACTTCCCAGAGTGTCAGAATTGCAGCTGTGCTAAAGACATCTTCTCTTCTGACAGAAAAATCCACGTTGCTAATCCTTCAGAGGAACACATGAAGAAAAACTACAGGTAAATATTAATTGTTGACCTGAATTATTGAAGCTGATCTGATATCAAATGGACTCTGAAGTCTGAATTTGTTTGTGTGCAAGAGAAATGAGAAAATCTGCCACAGGCTTTTGATGAATGTGGTATCTTGTTGACAATCTAATGTCACTTGCTCGGAAAGGGATTTGTCCCTGGGCAGAGAGCCAGAGCAAGGCCAACACATCTTATATCCCACTGCAGGTCCTTGTTGAGAGTGTGAGCAGGATTAAAGCAATTTATCGCTCCTGTACTGACTTCTGCACAAAGTCTCAACATGTTTACGCATGCAGACACAGTGAAAGCAGCAGGACTGGACCACCAAATGGAAAGGCTAATACAAATTCTTTTCAATTTTAACAGTAGGTTAAGACTACATGAATAATGTTCTTCTTTTAAGATAAGTCTTTGATCTTCTTTCTTACACTGTTTCTCCAATTAGGTCCTCTTTACACCTTTGTCTGGATGAAGCTTTGACTCCAGAATGCAGTATCTGCCATGCGGATACAAAGCAGATGGCCTGGTTTGCTTTTCAGGCAGTACAAATCAAGTATTTGGATGGGAGAGCTCATGCTCTTTATACACATATTGTATGTTTAGCTTTTGCTTAGGTTTTTGGGTTTTGGCTTCACTGTTGTTTTGTTTTGTTTGTAAATACACAGTCTAAATGGGGATGCTGGGAGATTCCTTATACACTCCATCATCTATGGTATTCAAACAGGTTCTCTTCCTTTTCTTATACTTCACTATAAGCACTTAATTACCCAGCCTAAACAAATAGAAAACACTCTTGACATATCTAAAAATAAAACATTTAGGCATCTTCCTTCCAGATACAACGTAGTTGTGGTTTTAATTGCATATATCCTAACACAGTATCTGTAAGTATGTAATTTTTGTACAAAAGAACCCTCAATATGTTCCTACTCCCACATGAACCATAACCATGAATAACACTACTGACATTACACAGTAGTTTGAATTGCTTTGAATTATTCAAAGAAACAGTTCCTCCTTGACCCTGTCTGTGTCCCTCTGTGTATGAAAAGAAAGTCATTGGTGGAACTATTGCAGTAGAAACACGAGAGTCAGCTGAACACATGGAAGTCCTCTAAATTCCTAACAGAAGATGTCCTAGCTGTTTTATCTGTGAACACATTACGGAGAAGGAAGAAGAAAATATACTGGGAATTTAAGAAGAAACTCTCACAACACTGTGAATTTCTTCCACTGAAACTCTCATAATACTGTGCATTTATTTTATTTTACTGTGCTGTAATTATGCCAAATTCTAGTATCTATTAAACATATCATAGGTTGTCTAGGCTGCTGCAATTTATTATCAGAATCAAAAATATGTAATTAACAGATTATCTTGTTAACTGCTTGCACAGAATTATAGTAATAACTTTGCTTGAGACTGAGGTGCAGGAATACAGGATTGAGTAGGTTTGTGTCTGTCTTGTCCTGTTTTATCCTTAAGCATGGGTCATCTCTTTCCAAGCCTACACCTAGAAGGGAAAGGTGCTCATAGACTACCTAGGCTTCATACTGTGACTATCACCAAAATACTGGCCTGCAAAGTGCTGACAAGCCAATAAAAGGTGATGAGAAATTTGGATTTTTGATGGTAAAATGGCTTTTGCATAATGTTTATTGCAGTGTTATTCTGCTTTGTGTGAGAAAGAACCCAGGGGCAGGTTTGCAAATAGCAGAAGAGAACTAATTGTACCGAGACATGGGCATGGTCCAGAAGGGAATTTGGCTCACACTGCAGGGAAGGACTGAAGCATGTTTACTGCCATCTCTTTCCCCTGTGGTTTCAGAGTCTCCCTTATCTTTCTATATGTCTCCAGGATCTGAAGACAACTTGAAAAATAGCTCAGCAATTTGTTCCTCACCCAGCAAGTACCGCTATAAATGTCAATAAACCAGGCTTTCAGGAGACATAGTGCAGTTGTCTTATCAAAACACTTCACATATAACAAAAATGTTGGGTATAAAAAAAAAAACTATCTTTCCTTGCAGAAGAAACAGTTCCCAAATGTGTTTTATCACAGTACCTTGGGCATGCAGCATACATCTGTGTAGACACAGATTAATTTCTCATTCAGTGACACTTCATATTATCACTGCCTTCCTTTGATACTTCTGCTTTAAACTGGTAGTTAAGATATCACTAGTTCAAGGAAGTGACTACAAAAAAAGCTGGAATCTCAGAGGACTCATGCTTCACAGTAGGAAAAAATACTCTTATCTATGTATGACTACATCCAATCTGGCTCATAGGCTCAAAGTATTACTTTCAGCTGAGATAGTTGAAATAGTGCAAAGATTGCAGTGCCGGGGCACTTCTGCTGTAGAATTACAGTATCATAACTGGAATTAAGACAAGCTGAGGGCTTGGGATAACCTAGCATTTCAGGACAGAACTGAGATGTCCTGAGTGTGACTGTGAAGGTTTAAGGATGAGAACTCAAAATGGAAGGTCTCCTGTCATCTCCTATTAGGGAATGCAAAGTGAAGAGAGAGACTTTTGTGCTTGTAGTCATTCACTGCAGGTTCTAAGAAAAAAGTGAAGTATTAGCACTGACATGTGAGTGGGACTACACACAAAAAAAAATGAAGCAGACTTAAAGCCCCCATCACAGGACTAACCATCCATAACAACCTGAGGACTTGGTGAGTTCTTTTTTGACTTGCTGAAATAATGTTTGTGGGCAAATTTGGATAGTCAGTTATGGTTAGGGTAAGGATTATTTGGCTTGGTGGAGGAAAGGTTGTGGGATATGTGGTAAACTAAATAAGGTCATTCTTTTGGTCATGAATGACAGAGACCTGGACTTTGCCTAAATGTACTCCTTTAGATGTTAGATATTTAGAGTAAACTCATTATGCAGGTCCCAGTGTCAGGCCATAGACACAGAAAGGCAGCTCCAAAGGGAATTCTTCCCACACATCTCGGACACCTACTTCAAGATGAGACGAAGCACTCTCTGCAGCAAACTACTTCTCTCTTTCAGCTACAGAGAGAGCTTGAAAAACAACTGTATTCAAGGCATTCGACTTTATGACAAAGCCAAAGGAGGAGAGTCTGTTTCCACCCCCAGAAGAATCAACAGGTTTGTACTTGACTAAAATGACCTCTACATTTAGGCTCTTTAGATCATGGAATGATCCTTACAGATCCTACATTTAGGTTCTTTAGATCAAAAGAGAGCAGACAGAAAAATGCTTTGAATTTCCTCCTGTGCAGACGTCCTGTCGAGGGACGGCTCATTTAATGAGGCATCACTTAAGTGTCAGGCACAAGCAAATTACCAAAGCCCATTACAGTGTTCCAGGAAACAGCTGTTCGCCCCGGCACTGAAGGAACGCGGCGACTGATTCGAGCAGCGTACATGATGACTATCCACGTGTCGCAGGCGAAAGCGAGCTACACAACCGCTTGCACACATCAAGAGATTCCTTCGCCATGTCACCTTAGCCAGAATTGCACATACGGTCAACCGTAATTGAACGACGATGTCCAGGAGGCAACTGGGCACGTACGGGCTGATGGTACCGGAGGACACAAACCACAACCCTTTAATGACAGCAGATACGAGGGTGTAACGAGAAAGCAGTGAGATAGCTGGGAATATCGTGTGGGAATACTGTGTGGAAAACCGGAGTAAGCATCGCACCCTTCTGGAAGAAGCGGCACGGGAAGCCTCGGGCAGGGTTTCGGGCCGGGCGCTGGCGCGGGGCGGGCACGGAGCCGCCGAGCCCCGGGGCGGTGGCGCCGCTTCCTGGCTCCGGCTCTCGGCGGCGGAAGCGGCCCCGGCCCCCTCCCTCCGCCATCCCCGCCTCCCTCCGCCTCCCCCGCCCGCGCCGGGCCCGCGCCGCCCGGATCCCGCCCATGAGGCGGCGGCGGCGGCGGCGGTGGGGGTTGCGGCCGGGCCGTGGCTGGGGCCGGAGCCGGGGCCGGGGGCAGGCGGCGGGCCGGGGCGCAGGGCCCTGATGCGGCTGCGGGCGCTCCGCCGGCGGGCCCCATGCACCCCAGGTGAGCGCCGCGGGGCACCGGGCGAGGCGGGCGGGACCGCGGGGGGCACCCGGCCGACGGGGCGAGCAGGGAAGGGGGTCCCTCCAGCGTTCGGCGCCTCCCGCGGGCCCCGAGGCTCGGCCTCGGGGCGAGGGCGGTGGTTCCCTCCCTCGGGCATCGCCATCCTCAGCAGCCTCCTGAGCCGGGGATGAAATGCCCTGCCCCGCCGGGCAGCCGGAGCCGTCGGCCTCGTCCCTGCAAAGCCGTCCCTGGCGGCAGGCGGAGCGCGGTGCCAAAGGTGGGCAGAGCCGAGGTGGAAGTCGGCGACTCCGCTTGCGGCTCAGCCCTCCGGGTGGCAGGTGGTCTGCGAGGAGCTGCGAGTGGACTCGATGTTCCTTACGGGCGCCTTCCAAGCTGAGATCTCGTGCTGTTCACTTGTGTGAGTTTGGTGGATTCGGTCATTTTTCCCGGCTGAGTGGTACCTTTCCGTACCCGAGTGGCAGCCCAAGCTCCGGCTCTCCATCAGTACTGCAGCGCTTGGGCCTGCTGCTGGCAAGGGCCATGTGGGAGACCTGGGTCAGCCTGGAGGGTGTTGCGTGTGTGGCTGCTGTGGGGGCAGCTGGTCTGGCTGGCCCTAAGAGCTGCTGGTCAGACTCGTGTGTGGGTAGGAGGGCCGGGGTGGGCACAGCTTGCAGAGTTGTGACAAGTGTGAGTAGACCGTGTCTCCATGGTGTCCCCATCCCTGCGGACTGGTTTGGGCTGCATGTGCAGCTTGAGATCCCAAAGGACACGTGTGTTCCAAGTTGACATGGTTTCTACCAAGGCTGAGGGTTTGGAGCGTTGGGCGGTTCCTGCAGCTGCTCATGTGGTGTGTGCCCACTTGGGCAGTGTGGTTATCACTGAAATAACGTGGCATCCGTGGTGCCAATATTTAATGTGATGGGAGCACATAGAACCAGACTGAAGCAGTCTATGGCTGTTTTGCAGTGGTAACTCTTGTCATTATTGGCCTGGTTCATACTGGTGGGGAATTAGAAGTTGTGTGTCTGTTACCAGTTTGAAGTGGTCTTTCCCCCAGATTCTGGATTTTGAATGTGGATGTGGTGCCCAGAAGTCATGAATCAGGTGCTGTTGTCTGAGTATTTCTGACATTCAGCTTGTAAATGGATCTGTTTTCACAATAGTTTAATCACAGTTGCTTTTACTACTAGGAGTAGGACTTTGTTTTCTGCATGGCAAGGAAGAAGCTACGGTCTGATTTGTCTTTCTGAACGGTTTTTAATCCTGATTATTGCTATCTAATATGATCAATATGTACTGATCATGATGTGATGACTATCTGAATGGCTGGTGTGTTTTATGCATAGCTTTTTAATGCAGAGTTTTTATATGCCAATATCAGATTTTGAGTTTGTTTGCTCAACCTTTCCTCACCACAGTATAGTCAGTAATCAGGAATGCTTTTGCATTCTGTTTCTTTTTCCTGCTCCCCTCTCTGTTCCTTGTCTCCAGAATGAATGAAATGAACTTGAGTCCTGTAGGGATGGACCAGCTGACTTCCTCTGTGAGCAATGCCCTGCCAGTCTCGGGAAGTCACTTGGGCTTGGCAGCGTCACCCACTCACAACGCCATACCAGCACCAGGTAATGGGGGAGGGTCCCACACGGAGTATTACAGCTCCTGCTCTGTGTTCTGCTGTCACAGCAATGGTCCTAACTGGGCAGCAGTGCCTGCTCTGATAGCAAGTCATACTGTAAGCAGTGAAATGATGCAGAGCTGGGGAAAGGGGAAGCCATATATTGTTGTTTATGTGGGCAAGCAAAAGGCACGAGTGCTTGTCAGGCTTACACTTTAGTGGGAGCCTCGTTTGGTTTTAATGGGGTGATTTGCACTGTGGGTGAGTAGTATCAGAATCCTTTGAAACTAGGACTGCAGCTGAAAATCTCTCTTCATCTATGTCTCATTTCTCTCAGGTGAAAAATCACTCGTATAGCAAAACTGTTTTCGTAGCTCTCTTTCCAGGGGCCTGCACAGACAGAAGTCCATTACAATTGACAAATAGAAGCAAGCCCTACCAAATATATCAAAAAAGGTCTAGCCATATTCAGGCATGCCTCTCACTGCTGTGATAACTGATCCTTTCTTTGATGCTTGGCACCTTACTTGGACAGTGTCATGCTGTATCTACTTAGGACAAGAGCTCCTGGGGAATTAGTAATCTCTTTGTTAGCTCATGTGTTCATCAACTCGGGGAGTTCCATTGAATTTAAATGGGCATTTTCTTTTGCAGGCTTGCCTGTTGCAATTCCAAACCTGGGCCCCTCCTTGAGTTCCTTGCCCTCTGCTCTGTCTCTGATGCTCCCAATGGGTATTGGGGATCGAGGAGTGATGTGTGGTATACCAGAGAGAAACTACACCCTACCTCCACCACCATACCCTCACCTGGAGAGCAGCTATTTCAGACACATTCTACCTGGTAAGTGCTCTGGTGCTGATGGATGGGAACAGTAAGAGAAACTCTTTTAAGAGCTGTCTGTTTCTGTCCTGAAGCAGGCATGACTGACAGTTTGACAGAGCTGTTGTTTCCCTGAGTTTGTCTGGAGACTGTTGTGCCATTTACACACCTTTATTTTCAGACACCTGTTTCTATATTTGTGTATGAAAATAATTGCAGGGCATTTTCTACTTAAACCTAACCTTTGATTGCTCCTCCTGCTTTGATTTTAGGATTAACAGAAAACAAAGCATGCCTGGTTTCTGTCTCCAATGGCTTGTAGCTTGCAAGTTGCTTTTATTTTTTTCTCCTGTAGTCTGAAGCAATATTTAATATGTGCATAATGGGAGATTACAGTAGTTCAAAGCTCAAAGAGGGCAAGACATCAGTTGTGGTGCAGGGCACTTTCCCGCCCATTTAACCTATGGCACATATTTTCTTCATTTTCCTTCAAGGTTGATTTCCAAAGGCCTAACACGCTGACTTCTATCTTGATTCCTTTCTCACATGTGCGTTGGAGTATAAATGTAGAATTTTACATTTTAGTATGTGAAAACACAGAAATTGAAACTTTAAATACAGTTCTGGTTTTGTTTGGTAGCTAAGATTGACAGGGTGGAAGAAGTAGTTAAACTTCTTCAAGGTGATTCACTGAGTGTTGTTGGTTCAGCCTGGGTTTGGAATGAACTGTAGCAGCCCAGGTCTTGAGTAGCTACCTGTTGACTGATGGCTGAAATTTCCAGCTGCTTAGGAGTAACCTTTCCTACTGCACTGCATGCCTGCTTGTTCAGTGGCCAAAGAGTAGACAAGGAGACTGTGCACTAGGAACAAAGGTATTTGCCATTCTTCTGAGCTGGAATAATCTTCGTGTGATGTTTTATACGGTTCTTTTGTCAGTCATCTTGCTGCTATCAAGGATCCTCTGTGTTCATGCCACAAGGCAGCATTGCATACAGAAATATTTGATGCAGCTGATTAAATTAAACTGTTAATTTCTTGGCTTGTTGTGCTGCAGAAAGAGCATCTGTGCTTGCATCCTTGTAATAACAAACATATTTGAATGGAAAACTCTTGTGGAACAAGTGGCTCATAGGGTTGAAGGCTAAAAAGATGTGCTGAATCAGATCTTGCAGAATATGCAAAATCTGCCTCTGTCTCTGCTGGAAATAATGTTTATTTGAATGCGTTGTTGTATTTCTTCCAAAGATTTTTGTTTGTTTGTTCTTAGTATGTAAACACGGTTTAGTGCTTCTTCATATCTGAAGTTTCAAGGTTGTTTGATGTGGAGAAGCTTCCCAGAACTACCAATAAAAGATGGTAGGGTTTCTGATTTAAATTCAACCAAACTATTGTTTTAGGAGAAACAACATGCTTTCATGTAAGGAAAGAGAGCAGATGACTCATGAAATCTGTGGGAGAGCTTGTCTTTGTCCTTCAGAATTTCAGTTGATGACCTCTGAGATGGACAGTTATGCCACTTAGTCTTAGGGGAAGGAAGTAGTCATTGTTAAAACTTGAATACCTAAGCAAAAATTGTGTCCTGGAGAATTGTTTCTGCTTCTAGCAAAGATGAACCAAATTACAGATTCCACTAGCAGTCCTTCATCTTTTGTGAGCTATTTTTTGGGAATGAAAAATTAAGCCTAAAATGTGAAGAACCTCTTTCTCATTTGATCTTTGTACTGAGCAGCCTAGGTGGAATTCTGCCATTAACTTGGCTGTTTAGAGTTCGAGAAATAACTAGAGACTTAGTTTGTTGGGTGGAAACTCTGAATTAGTTGTCAAGTGGTACTTTGACAAGAGTGTTAGGCTGGCATATGTTTGTGAGCCATGTTTTCGAATTAGTGCATTTTAATTGGAAGTAATGTAGAGAAATGTCTTCAGGGATCTGGGTCTCAGTGTCCTGTGTTTTGACTGATTTTTATTCAAGATTTGAAAACTGAGGCAATCTCACTCCCTTCTTTTTCTCCCTCTTTTCCTATCAGGTATCTTATCTTACTTGGCTGACAGACCACCACCTCAGTACATCCATCCCAACACTATAAATGTTGACAGCAATCCAGCATTGTCAGTCTCCAACAACCCCTCAGCCCTGGATCCCTACCAGCCCAGTGGGACCGTGGGGCTGGAACCAGGGATTGTGTCCATGGACTCCCGCACAGTGAACACACATGGTCCTCAAAATCTGCATCCTAGTGAGAGCCACGAGGTAGCACTGGATACTACAATCACCATGGAGAGCGTTTCCAGGGTAACCAGCCCCATCTCTACAGATGGGATGACAGAGGAGCTTACAATGGATGATGTAGCCAGGGATCACACACAGATCCCAAATGGCTCCCGGAGCCATGAACCTTTAGCCGTAGACACAGTGGGGAGTAACTTGACATCGGACGCTGTGGGACACGGTGGTGTCATTCCCATTCACGGTAGCACTTTGGAACTCCCTGTTGTCATGGAGCCGGACCACATTGCCGGGCGAGTGACAGGGATATCGGACAGCACACTAAATGACCCCATTCATACTGTGGCCATGAGCACCAACTCCGTGAGTGTGGCGCTCCCTACCTCACACAACCTCGCTTCCCTGGACTCAGTAGCCTTGCATGAAGTGGGCCTCAGCCTGGAGCCTGTGGCAGTGTCTTCCATAAGTCAGGAAGTAGCCATGGGGCCAAGTCATGTTGATGTGTCTGCAGACAATCTTGCCTTTGTACCATCATCTCTGCAAATGGAAGACTCCAATTCCAACAAGGAGAACATGGCAACCTTGTTTACCATATGTGAGTGGACATTTCTTGCTTTTTTGGGGTAGGGTTTGTCATGTAGCTGTTTTCTGGTGTGGCTGGACTCTGGTTGCTAGTCTTACAGATTTATGGTGAAAAAAACAGTTATTTAACAAGTCCAAAATTTGAAACATTTGCAGTGTCATATTAACTGTTCTGAAACAATAGTAGTTGGAAGTAGTAGGAGATGTAGTAGGATGTTTTAGCATAATTCTCTTTGTATCATTTCCCATGTTGCCATGAGGTTGGAAGCTGAGTCTTGGTGAAGCTCTTGATTTGGTGGATATGCTTGATATCCTTTCCAATGAGACTTCTGTTTCTATAAAGTCACATCACAAGTGACTCTTCTTGCTCCATTGAAAATACACAACAAACACCACCACAAGCCATACTTTTCATCAAATTGGTGTAATTGTTGAGTGTGACATTATGTGATTTTGCAAAATTTATATTAAACCATGAACAATAATCATGAAAGTGTTGTTCTAAATAGGAAAAAAGAGCAGAGAGGGAAGGAACTTCATAATATTTCTAATTATCCTCATCAAAGAACTTTAGTCCAGAGGTTAGTGGATCTCATAGGAAGAGAGGAGCACTGGGTATTGTATTGCTGTTCCTGTTATCGTTCAAGGAGTGGTTTTTGAGAACTGAGAAGTTCTCATTTGCTGGGAGAGAGATTTGCACTTTCATCTGCAGGATGTCTGGCTTCCTGCCACTGAAACATAAGGCCAGCTTTTATATTAATTTTTATTATCTGTGGTAGCATTGCTGAGTGCTGCTTTTCATCCAGTCTGGCCTTACAACTGCCAGAACCTAATGGCTTGCTCTGCCTGCGAAACATATATTAAGAAATTGAAAGATACAGTGCCTTGGTTAGCAAGAGAAGAGGTGCAGTTCAGTGTAAATTGTCTAGTCAGTCAGACATTTGGATTAATTGGTTAAGATTTCATTCTGTGGGATAAGATACAACTTCAAATCAGGTGGGCATAGAACTATGATGCATTTACAACTCCTAGAGGAGGAAGAGTTTTACAGTCGATGCACTCAGAGGTTCCTACAAGCATCTGTTGCATGTTGAACAAATAATGATCCAAATACTGTGATAGCCAACGTGCTTGTGGTGAAATCACTTTTCTTACTCTCTTACAAGTGAGATTTGATGTGCCAGCTTTTTGTTGTTATAGTTAGCATAGTCCTAAGCTGTTTTCCAGACGATGCTCCCCTTTGGTAGGACATTAAAATGGCTGCTGCATGCCTTGTGCTTGCATGTGATCTGCAAAACAGATTCTTGACTTGGGGAGGTTTAAATTTTAACTTTTTGTTGATGTTTTTAAACTTCACGTGAATTAACAGGAATTTTTGTCCAGACAGGTGACAGCAAGGACAAGGAGTTGTTTTAGATCCCCTAATGGTTTTTCCTCACTCAGATGGCAGGAGTCAGGGCCTTTTTCAGAAAACTTTTTACTGTTCCTAAGCAGGAAATAAAAAGTCTACCTTTACTACAGTCCTGAATGTTTGCAGAACTTTCTTTCATGAGGTGTTTTTTTTGGTCACCTTTGTTGACAGTTCTGGATATCCAAATCAGAGAAATAATCACTGATTTTTTTAATGATTTAGCATGGACAGTAATGGAAAGTATATTTAACTTTCTGTGGAATGTGTGATTTTTTGTTTTCCATCATCTTAAAAATGTATGAATGGTTGAACTTCTCCAAGTGGAAATGTCCCACGCCTAGAACTTTTCCTCCTCTGCCTCTCCTTGGAGATGGTCCATAGACCCATACTGGGTGTGTGCCAGGCAGTGCTTAAAAGCAGCTGTTCCACACAGTGTTTCTCATTACTCAGGTCTGGCTGTTGTTATTGCTTTACTCCTACATGTCACCTGTGTACAGGAAATAATGCTTACATAGGCTCTACTTAATAATTTTTGGAGTACTTTCCTATCTGTTAATGTGTAGTTGCTCAGACTGTATTTTATATAAGGTCACATTCTGAAAGTATCAAGAAAGTATCTGGAAAATATCTTTAAGCATGTAAGGATGGAGCTGCTCTTTGGGCCTGCTGAAGGCTACTTCTGTGATAAGTCTTTTGTACTGGAGCTAGGCCATCAAGAGGCCAAAGAAGGTCTTAGTGGAGATCCTGATTAATTACCTGAACATCTTTCTTCTTCAGAAGAATAATTATTTATCAGGAGAGTGGTTGCTGAGTAGGTGTTGGTTGCTCCATCCACAGAGAATTAAAATTACGTAGTTTTTCTGGATGAAATTGTAATGCTATAGAGAGAATTTTATGCTGTACTTTCCCTCAGATTCATTCGACTGAAGACTTTCACTGGTTTCTTTTAATACAGTATTTCTGCTGAATGACAGATTGGGAAAGCGATGCAACTGATTCTTCTTGGGCTTTTGTTTTTGTTGCATTCAGTGGCATACTCACACTGCATGAGTTTACTGCAGTGAGACCTTCAAAAGCAGCAGTGAGGTCAGGTTTTTGCTGCTGTGATTTACACATTGACTGAATTTAAATGGAGGCAAGGGGATTTGTGGTTCATGTTCGGAAAATTTTAGAAGGATGACCTTACTGGTCCATTTGCATGGATATCCTTGAGGTTCTACATGCAAGAAGTGCTGATGGTTAATTCCAAAAATATAACCAGTTAGAAGGTGTTTGGTTTTGTTTGTCTTAGATTTTTCTGCCCCTAAAGTTCATTTCACTTGTGATCAGAGTGAAATTGGCTCTTCCACCACCAGCATTACCACCAGCATGGGGAGGCTCTCATTCATTTTGCAGTAGCTTTGATGAAGAGTGGGCTCTCTCCCATTGCTAGATTTCCCTGTAGGGATAATCTGGAGTCTAGGTCATCAATTTACCATCAGGAAAGTAGGCAGAGATCCTCACATTTTATCTGAATTGGATAGAAACTGACATGTGTGTCAGTGCCCACCTGACTGGTCCATATTCTTCTGAGTAAGAAGGACAAGTTGAACGTGACAGAAGCAGCCTTTGGCAGGGGCTGAGCTGAAGCACATTGGAAGGGAGCTGATTGCACTATAGGAGCTGTTGTATGTTTTTAATGCCTGCTGTCCCCTCCTGTGTCTGCAGGGTGCACGCTGTGTGACAAGGCGTATCCATCAGACTGCCCGGACCACGGGCCCGTCACCTTTGTCCCCGATAGCCCAATCGAGAGCCGAGCCAGGCTGTCCCTCCCGAAGCAGCTGCTCCTCCGGCAGTCTATCATGGGAGCTGAAGCGGGTAAGGATCGCATTACTGTGCACTTCCCTGCAGCATTTAAAATACACTCACTGCTGAAATCCAAAACCATAGGGAGATTAATGTGGGAAAGAAACACCACAAGAGAGAGATGCTTCCCTCTTCTGTAATCACCCTGACTTACATTATCCTCGAGCTCCTTGTGGTCTGGTTACTGCTTAGACTGCAGCTATACTGTAGGGCTGCTGCCACAGAGAGCGGCACTTCTTAAGGTCAACCAAGGTATGGTGTTTTTTTTTACCGTGTTAAACAGCCCAGGCACAGCTTTGATAAGAAAACAATGCCGCAATTACAGTTTGGGGGAAGCTGACAATTAGAAGTCATAGAGGAGAATTCTGTCTGCTTGTTCATGAGCTTGGTTTGCTACTTTCTGGGTGCTTTCATTGGAGTATTGATCACGAGTGCCTCTGTTTTTTCCCCCCCACTTCATTTACATTTGGCATGTAGACTGTGACCTTGTCACTGGATGTGGACCTTGTTACTGTATTTCACGTCACTGTCACCTGGAATTCGAAGAGTACAGTGCAGTACCCTAAGGATCTGAAGGCTAGAGAAGAATGTGATTATTGGCTTGCTTAGTGATGCTGCTTGTTGAGAGTAGATGACATCTGTTCTTTTCAAGCTGCACTAGTTTCCAGTTTATTCCTAAGAGCTATTCAGTGTATTCATGTAGACCTATACATATATATAAATATATATAAATGTTTAATAATAAATAATATACATGCAGGAATCCCTCTGCCCATGACAGAAATACAGCTGCCTCTGGGGAGAAATGCAGAAGCTGCTTAACAATGCCCAGCAACAATTCTGGAAATTCCTGGGGATTAGGTAGGCAAAATGTAGTTACTGAGACTAGTATTTTCTGCTTCTGCAGAAAGTGCCATGAGAACTTTAATTGGTACAAGTGGCTAGGATGTTAGTTTTATAGCTTACTGAAAAGTAAATTACTTGCTTTGACCAAATAAATATTTGTAATGACACCAAAGCGGCTCCCATTAGTGTCATGTGGTGGTGGTGGTTCTTGTCTCTGCCATAGGTGTGTTTCACACGTGAAGTAGAAGCTTTGATGATCTTATGCATAGATATTACCTCTGGAGCATTATCTCATAAGCCTCCCACTTCTTTATTATGCATGATTAGTTGTTTAAATAATTGATTTCTTCAGATTTTGGTCTTCTGGTGATAGGTGTGTGGACACGAGAAACCATTCCTGTGAGGACTTGTTTCGGACCTTTGATCGGGCAGCAGAGCCATTCTCTGGAGGTGGCTGACTGGACAGACAAAGCAGCCAGTCACATCTGGAAGGTCAGTGGTGTTGCAGCTCACAGAGCCTGCCAGCATGCCTTTTTCCTTTTTCTGGTGAAAGCTACCACGTGACAGCAACATTAACATTATCATCCTTCCCAAAAGTCAAAAGTAATGCAGTTTAATTGTTTAATTCTTAGTATCAGCACAGCAGAGCTGTATACCTTGCAGTATGTTGGTAGTCAGTCCTGAAGTACAAAAAGCTTCTTTAATGCCTTCTCTTTTAAAGGGCTATATGTGGTTTCGGTATTTGTGTGGAGTTGCAGCAGAGATTGTTTATGAATTGCTATGTAGCAGTTGTTTGTTTTGTATCTCTGTTCATTGAAAGTTCCCCCAGGTGATTAATGATTTGTTTTAGGAAAGCCAATTTAAAGCTTTTCTTTTCCCCATCATTTCATTTTCAGAAAGTAAATCTGACCTATATAAATAAAGCATGTACTGTTTGCCCAGATTTTGTTATTCACAAGACTTGGTTTGTAAGAAATGCAGCCAAATGCATTTCTGCTGAAAGGTAAAGGTGAGAAAGATGCTGATAAACAGATTTTCTGTTCTCCTGGGTAGCAGAGGTCTAGGTGCCTGTGTGAAGAGGAAAGTAAGGAGTGAAAACAGGGTTGTGGTGTTCACAGTGGCAATGGAGACTTCCTGGCTTGTTCTAGGTAAACACATCCTCTCTTAAAGAAAGAGGCTGGCTTTCACTACATTTATTGCTGTGTTTTGTCCTAAGGATGCATTTGTCTTTCCTGGTAGATCTATCACAACGGTGTCCTGGAGTTCTGCATCATTACAACTGATGAGAATGAATGTAATTGGATGATGTTCGTACGCAAAGCCAGGTGAGAGACACCTGTACTGTGCTAAGGAGCTTTGAGTCTGAGATGCAGGCTCATAGAAAGCTGTACTGGAGAATGAAGGTTGACCTTCATTCAACTGAAGTTGACCTTGATTGTCCTTTTGATTTTAATACTTTATTACAAAGTGTCCCCGAGTTCTTTTGGCCTAGTTCAAGCCCCTGCTGCTTGTGAGACCTGTCCCTTTCAGTCTACGATGAAAACTATCCCGGCTGGCCTAAGTATTGCTCCATCCATGGTCCACTGAGAAGGCCGAACCTTTCTTATTTTTCTGTGACACAAAGTAGGTTTCTCCTGCAGTTCATTTCATTGTTCTCATATGCAGGAGTCAAGAAATGTAATGTTTAATCTCCCACTGCAGTGGGGCAGACCTTTTGCTGGTTTCAGATACTGGGAACAAATATATTCAAGATATTGCTTCAAAAGATGAATGACCACATCTTGAAACTGGTCCTCAAGAAGACTTTTTAAAGATAATTTAAGACATTAATTTAAGACATTACTGATATTTTTTCCATCGTGTATTCTCTATTTCTTAAGGGATATAGCTATGTAATGAATCTACGTGTAGGAAGAATCTATGTGTATGAAAAGTACATAGATTTTTGTAGTTTCTTAGGAGATCATGAACTCATTTCTCTCAGCCTACTCGAATGTCTATTAATAATTTTCTCAGAAGTGTTGTGAGAAACGCATCATTTGGTGGAGGAGATTGGCTCTCAAGGTCTAGTTTTCTTTCCTTTAATAAAGAAGGACAGAAATGACAGACATGCAAGTTTTTATAATATGCTGACAAGCACTGATGTTCCTATTACCTTTTTATAGGAATCTTTCCTTTTCCCTTTTTTCTTTTCCATTTTTCTCTTCTATTCTTTTCCATTTCTGTTATTTTTCTTTTCCCTTCTCCTCTCCTCTCCTCGGCTTTTTTTTCTTAACTGTTGTTATTGCTGTAGGAACCGGGAAGAGCAGAACCTGGTAGCTTACCCTCATGATGGAAAAATTTACTTCTGCACCTCTCGGGACATCCCCCCTGAACACGAGCTTCTCTTCTATTACAGTCGGGACTATGCACGACAGCTTGGTAAGTAAGAGCTCTTTTTTGTTGGCTTTGCAGGGAGTACCCAGCTTGAATTCCCTTTCAGCGCCATCTCTGGGCTCTGTGACTTGGGACTGCATTATGTTCCTTCTCAGTTCCCATTGGTGCATGTCATAGTTTCCTTTAACATTGCATTACTACAGAGTACCATCATTTAAAAGAAACATTTCCCTACTTAATTCCACTGATCGGGGTAAAAGATTTTGAAGATTTTGTTTGGAAGAAAAATCATGTTCTGTTCATCCAGGGCTAAGGGAGTTTTGGAGCTGACAATGTTCCTATCCCCCCCCAGCTTGGATTGTGATAATTTAGATATGGGTGAGCTGTGCTCAAAACTGTTCCAAAGTTTGGCCCCTCAAAACATTTTCAATGACCTGAAAGAGCTGGAAAGCAACACGGGAGCTGAAAAGAACAAATGTGAAAATCTTTGCACCTGGCTTTGCTACCACAGACTAAATGTTAAAGTGGTCCTTGTTCAATCTCTGTTAGGCTTTACTGTGCCTCGTTACAAGTGATGTTTTTGTGTGCCCAAAGGTGTCCCTGAGCATCCAGACGTGCACATCTGCCACTGCGGGAAGGAATGCGCTTCCTATGCGGACTTCAAGGCCCATTTGAGCAGCCATATTCACAACCACCTCCCCAGCCAGGGGCACAGCAGCAACCACGGGCCAGGCCATGGCAAGGAAAGGAAGTGGAAGTGCTCCATGTGCCCCCAGGCTTTCATCTCCCCTTCCAAGCTGCATGTGCACTTCATGGGGCACATGGGCATGAAACCGCACAAGTGCGATTTCTGTAGCAAAGCTTTCAGCGATCCAAGCAACTTACGGACACACCTCAAGATCCACACAGGTGAGAGCTTGAGAGCTTTGTACAGATGCCTGTGTGAGGACAGGGGAGAGGGTGAAGGTCAAGTTACAGGCCAGCAGCAGACAGTGTGGGTATTTTTTCCTCTTTTTTTTTTTTTTTTCCCACTATTCCTTATTGGGAAATCACAAAATTCTAATTACAAAGCTGGAAAAGAAATAAAACTGGGAGTGAAGTGCTCTCAAGTCAAGCATAGGAAGCTGTAGGCTCAATAGCCAGGCGTTTTAATGGACTGATGAAATATTAATGTGGTATACACAACCACAGAATACTCAGTGGGGTGGGATTCAAGTGGTATTCAAACTTAGTCTGAACTCAGTAACATGCTGGGGTTTTAAATGATTTCTGGCAAAGAATAACAGAAGTACTGATAAATTGAAAAATGGGATAAAACATAGAAGTTATCAAAGGGCCAGTGAAATTCGTACCTGTGTGTTTGTTAGATAAGAGAACTTGTTTTTGCAGACAAAGGCAATGCAGTGCATCAAATGTGGTTGGGCTCCAGTAAAGCATCAGATACAATTCCTGTGGGAAATCAGTGAGGATAGGGATGTACTAATGTACAGTAACTAGATGGTTACCATGGTTACTGTTACAAAGGAAGCTACCATTGTTTTTACTGAAGAATTCGTTTTGGATAAGACTAGTCTTTTTAAGTGTTTGCCTGAATCTCTTGGTGGAAAAATGCGCAGAGCTGCTGGAGATATTTTGGAATCCAGAACAGGGAGGCACAGCTGGTGTGGACAAGACGCACAAACCCTGCCTCACAAGAAAGGCTGGCTGACCACAAGCACTGGAGAAACAAGCAGCAGTGTTTAGAAGGATGAAGTACAGAAAGGTGCATTACACTAGGGCATCAGTGGTTTGAAACAGTACCATGACATTGGGGGCATTGAGTACGGGATGAAAAGCTGGGGAATGATGAAGTCAGCTGCCTTGTTTTTTGCATAGCTAAATATAGATTGGAACCAAGTAGGCCTTTATGCTGAGTCTGAAGGAACTGCAGGAGAAAACAAGTCCTGTTCATAAAAAATCTGCCTTTCATCACAGTAAAATTTAGTTTTTCAGCAATGGTCAGGCTTGTTTGCTTACTGCATTTCTTGGGACACTGAGTGCCAATCTGCGGGTGTCCCTGTGTACTCCTAGGTCAGAAGAACTATCGCTGCACCCTCTGTGACAAATCGTTCACGCAGAAGGCTCACCTGGAGTCGCACATGGTCATTCACACCGGGGAGAAGAACCTCAAGTGCGATTACTGTGAGAAGCTCTTCATGCGCAGGCAGGACCTCAAGCAGCACGTCCTCACTCACACACAGTAAGTGACTTCACAGGAGCTGTTGGACTGGCCAGTGCAAGAAATAATGAAGATGAACAGCCCGAGACAGACTGTCCAGTTTGCAAATAGTTTGGCCTAGGGAGCATAGGCGGGTTCATCCTCTGAAATGACAGAGAAGTCACTCTAGACCAAGTCCTTGTTTTACTGGCTGCAGTTATAGAGTTCTAGTGTCTGCAATATTTCTGTGACACAGTAAATTCCGAGCATGCTCCTTGTGTTGTGAAATGGCAGTCCAGAGTGTTCATCGTTTTGAAAAGGGGGTTGTTTGATTTATATTTCATTATTTGCTGAGAACTGTTTCCACGTCCCAATGAGACCAAAAAATACAAACTTATCAGTGCTATTGTCGCTGAGTACCTTGTTAGTGAACTCTGCCTGTTTGCTGTAGGGGTGTGGTGCAGCTGTTCCCAGCCCTTTACCTTCCCGCAGGTCTCACTCAAACTCTTGCTCTCCTGCTCCTCCTGTAGGCAGATTCCTACCCACAGCCGTCTGCCAGGCCAGGTCTTATGCTCTGAGAATCTCTCCATCCTATATATTTACTCCCAATCCAAAGTCCTCCTTAAAAGCTGCTTGCCCAAAGCTAGTCTCTTTGCTTATTTCATTTTCAGCATCTGGTTTTTGTACTCACTTGGAATCCATTGCTGCTTCTGTCATGCTGCCTAGGAGCCAGTGTAGTGCAGCCAGATGAGTGAGAGAGGCAGACAGAAACACAGACTCGCTTTGCTGCTTGTTCCTACAGCATGAGCCAGGAGCACTTCTGCTGGGATATATTTTGCAGTGTCATTACAGAATGTGTTGCAGTCTGGTAAGCTCCTCTGCTTAGCATTTACAGACTGAGGGTTGGTAACATGCAGCAGTGTTGTTTCCTTACTTATTCTTCCCTGCCTTCTCCCCACCCACCTTTATGCAGGGTTGGGAAGGAAGCTACCTTTACATCAAGGGCGTTATCTCTGTCCTTGCTAGAATATGGACCTTAATCAGCATTTTAATACCAGCTGCCTTGTGGCAGGAGCAAACTCACTTTTTTGTGTCTTGCAGAGAACGGCAGATCAAGTGCCCCAAGTGTGACAAGCTGTTTCTGAGGACAAATCACCTGAAGAAGCATCTCAATTCACATGAAGGAAAGAGGGACTATGTCTGTGAAAAATGCTCCAAGGCTTATCTAACCAAATATCACCTCACTCGACACTTAAAAATATGTAAAGGCCCCACATCCAGTCTGTCAGCCCCAGAGGAGGAAGAGGAGGATGATTCAGAGGAGGAATTAATAGACTCTATGAGGACTGAAGACTGTAGGATTAACAATGGAGTTTATTCAACAGGTGATGTTCTCTCTGGACACAAATGAAGAAGAGAGGGAAACTTTCTTGGATATTATAAGTAGGGAAGGAAAAAACCCTCTTCCTTGTTTCCCCAGTCACCAGTGTATGTCAGGTGAGGAGTTTTCCTTCTGTTTTTGTCTCCACACTACCACCACTTAATATAATCTGTAGCCAGAACACTAAGTCTGGATCATGCACGTACAAGTGAAGAGTTGCTAAGAAGGAAATGTGAGGCAAGATTTCTTTCACACACGCTGTGCATACTTCTCCAAATCACTCAGATTGATCCATCCAGTGCCAGGACACGTGATACAGCTTGCATAGGCCTTCGAGCAAAGAGCCACGAACCAGAAATGTAGCTGAGGGGTTGCAGTGACCTGTAAGCCAACTGTCCTTAACTGCCCAAGCTGGGACATGAAGAGAAACAAGGAAAAAATGGTGGTGGAACTTTTTAACTGAAGGATGTGGTTTGGCACAAAGCAAAGACTTCTCAATGCTCAGGTTTCCTTCTTAAAACAAAACCTTTTGGTTTAAAAAAAAAAAAGGCCAGTGAAATCAGCACTTCCACTCAAAGTAAGTATCCCACTACAGAAACTCAAACATTGGTTTTTGGAGAACAGTTATCCCCTCTTCTCCCTCAAGTTCACAGCCCATGGAAGCAGGTGAAGAGAGAAAGACTGTATGGACTCCGTAAGGAAGGGGCTCAGAGACGATCAGGCAGTGTTTACAGTATATGTTACTTCTTGTGCTGTAAACCTTTTACCACCTAGAATGATGGGAGGGTTTGCTGCTAATATTATTTATGGAATGAAGATTATTACATTTTGTTGTTTTCTTTTGAAATAATTAAAAATGTGGCTCTTCTCTAATGTTGTTTTTTAATATTTACATATGCTGAAAAACAATGTTCCTATTTCTGATAACGATGCTAAGTAACACCACTTTTTAATCATCTGCCCCTCCCAGGCTTTCCTGGGACATGGTATGTGTAGGAGCTCCTCCATCAACTGGGCAGCTAATGAACTCTAGATTTGCTGTGTCACTCCTCTGGCTGTGCTGCAAAAGAGGATTCAGCTGTGCTCTGTTCTTTGACAAGGTAATGGGAGCTTCCCTTGGAAAAGAGCTCTGCTTCAGGCCCTAAATGGCCCAAGCTTAGCTGTGCCTCTCCCTGTATTCTGCAGTTTCTAGAGAGCTCCCAGGGTTCTTAAAACCCAAAAATGCTTGCCTCAGATCAGTATGTGACCAAACAGCTCCAGAGAGACAGGTGCTGGGATCTTGATAAATCCAAGGAAAGATGTGTTGCTTCAAGTAATGCAATTTCTTCCAAAAACAAAAATCAACTTTGAGTGCTACAGTGTCAATTCTATTACTAGGGGTAGAGGTAAGAGAAATCACCTACCCTCAAAGATCTTGTCACAAAGCATTTATTTAAAATTAAAGCTTTGAAAAACTTGGAAGTTCTCAAAGGAGAGCAGTTGAACAGCAGTGGTTCTGATACATACACCTTAAGCTTCACAAAAGCAATTGTTCATTTGTTGTCCACACATCATTCTCTACTGCTTGGCAGAGACAGGATGGAGGCAAGAATCCTAACACATCCAGAGTATTCTTGGTTCCTGCAGAGCCATGCTGAACACCTTCACCAGACTACAAACACCTGAAGTAGCTTTAAAGCAGCCAGTTACCCTCAAGGGATAGGAAGGAAAATTACAGACCTGCCTTTTCCCCATCTGCAGTTTGTAGGGACACAATTTACCTGCTTGACCTCACCAGAATGACCTACAGTGAGTTAGGGTGGAAAGCAGTGGGAAGAGCTTGGCAGCTATGAGTATGATCCTACAGCTGCTTTGGCATCAGTGGATTTAACACCCAGGGTATTTTTGCAGCAGGAACACTCTACAGGCACCTTCAGTATGTGCAGAGGGCAAGTGCTCAATGGAGGGTAAGAGCATCATTTAAGTTCCTGAGGTAAAGCAGGTGGGTGTTACATGATAAATGCAAGGAAATTCTTTGAGTCACATCCCTTGATTAGGTTCCTGATTCTGTCAACAAGGGGCTTAAGTTGGTGGTTAAACTGATACTTAAAACTTACCTCTCTGCCTTCAGGTGTCAGGCAGAAATGCCTGAGCAGAGTTAAGAACATAATACAGAGAGCTTTTCACCAGTAACAGTGACCAGCTGGGATCCCAACCTTTACGTTGTGTCCTGATAGCCTCTCATCCTCCTTGAGTAGCAGCTCTTTATTTCAGTTTAAGTTTAAATTCTCCTTAAATACATCTGGAGTATGAAGAAAAACCCAATACTATGTGCAACATCACTAAACTTCAGGTGCTGTGGAACCTGGAAAAAGAAACCCCCACCACTGATATTGATGATAATCAGTGTCAGAGATACATTCCAGGATCCTACTTGGAGACTCCAACTTATTGCCTGAGAACTACTCAAGATTTAAAAAGTTACACAGAACATCTTTCAAAATCTGTAAACATAGCCTCAAATTAAGGATAAATTATCTATTTACACTTGTAATTTAATTCATCTTTTTTTTTATTTATTACACAACTATTGTGTGAAATGTTTTTCCTTATGCCCTTAGAAGGTAGAAGATAAAACTGTCTTTGCAGTATTCAGCAAACTTCTGTGGTCACAGAATGCTTTTCTAATGACTGTTCCATTTTATGTATCGGCTTTAAATATGGTACCCCTGTTTCAGGGATCATTATCTCAGGTGAAAGCGAGTGATTCAATCTTTCAGAGCTGGTAGTAGAGGCAGGAGCTTAGAGCTTAACCACACCACCACCTTTCTATGGCTGAGAAGAAGAAGCCTGCAGATTGCAAGACGCCAGAGTCCTTTCCATGAACTCTCACCGAACAGGGGCATTTGTAGAATACACATTAGTTGTAGTCCCAATAATTACTTTGATTTTTTGATGTATGGTCCATCATGATTCCATTGCTGTCTCCAAATCATTGCTGTTACTGCTGGCTGTGGAGCTGGAAGCCACAGAGTTGGCACTAGCCAGGATGAGCCTCTCTCTGTTTCCAAAAACTTCATTCACTGCAACACAAATGGAATTGCTTAATAAATGTTACTCTCTCAGAGGAAAGAGGAGTACAGCAGGGACAGCCTGGTGAGCACCATGGAATGGAAATCCCAACCTGCTGTGGTTTCAGAGCTCTTGCCCTTACCCCATGTACAGAGTTGAAGCTAAAGGTCAGAAAATTGCCTGCCTATGATACTTCAATTACAAGTCCTGTTGTTTTTCCTCCAGAGCATCTAGAGGTTTCCTCTGCATAATTCCTGTACCTAAGTACTGTAAAATTGATGAGGATTGAAGACCACATCATTAAGTTTAAATAATTTATTTCTGGTTTTAGTCTCTGGTTCCCAATAGGCTCCTAAAAGTCTTCTCCCAAAAAATCATGCTGTTTAGATACAGGTAGCTACAAGTGATCAAAAGCAGTCCTCACTTTTCTTCCCATAAGTACTCAAAAAATATGATACCAAATCACATCAAGACCACCAGGAAAAAAACAAAACATAGGTTTTATAAGAAATAAAGTATTACATATCAGCTGCAAGAACATAAATCATGTCAAGCAGTCCTCCAATTCAGAAAAAAACCCACATTTCTTTGAAGCTGAAAATGTGACCACACATGCAGTCTTGAAGTATTTAAAAATCTTAACCTACAGTTTTCTGTCAGAGTCACAATACTGAATACTAATACAGCCTGCAAGCAAGGGGAGAACTACAGCATTCAAAGAAATGAGACCATTACCTGCAGAGATCTTGCTTATATCCCAAACACGCAGCCCTTCCCGCTCTCCTCCAAAGGCAAAGACAAACGGAAAGTCAGGGCAGCAAGCTGCACAGAACAGAACTCCCTGGCAGGGTGGGAGAAAAAAAAAGAAAAGTTTTTTAATCTTAAAATGAATTTGTTCTTTGAAAATACTTTCACCAAGCAAATTTTAACAAATGTAATTATGTTTCTGAAACTTCTTTCGTAAAGACATAAAATGAAAGTCAAGAGCTGCTAATTATAAACAGTTAATCACATCCTTGTTTTGAATGTAGCGGATGCAAGCTGGAGCACCCACAGTTCTACTCAAAACATTGTATCTGGAATTTGGGTCTCTGAGGCTTTGAAGCAGTCTGCCAATTCCATGTGGAATACTGCACTGTGATGAGAATGATTTACCCAGAATATGTTACTAGTTTTTTTCCTTATGAGACCTTAGTTCAAATGAGACATAAAAAGAATAAGCAGATAAAGTTTATATATAAAACTTATTAGAATCAATATATAAATATTACTATACCATTTTCATATCCCTGGAATGGACTAAACTTGGTCTGTCTCCCAGGATATCCCAAATTTTCACATATTTGTCAGCAGATGATGTCACAAGGCACCCTTTAATCTGACTGCTTAGTTGTAGCCCTGGAAGATGAAGAGTGCAGCAGTGTGAGAGCAACAGGCAATCCCCATTTCACAGAGATTAGGATAAATTTCGAAGTGAAGATATGAGAACAACCCCGATATTCTCCTCGCACTAAACTCCATTCCAGAACAAAGGAGCATTAATGAAAGGAACATTAATGAAAGTTCCATGTTGCCATGGTCCCTGTAGTGAGAGCCAAGGGAAACATGCAGGCCTATTTTGCCTCCCAATCCCCTCTGCAGAGATTTGTTTCACATGCCAGCTACCATGATTAGCATTCACAACTTACTTGTTAAACAAGGAATCACTACACCTCAGTGCTATGGATTAAAGGAATCTTCCAGATGTGCCTCACCCACCTGGGACAAACAGGACACAAAGGCAATTTACCTGACACCTCTTCATCATGAGCTTTCAGAGTAAACAGGGGCTTATCAGCGCGAGCATCCAGACAGTACACAAAGCCATCATCTGTGCTTGCCTAAGGAAACCACATTTAAAAAACAAACAGCCACAGTCACTCGTCAGGAAAAAAAAAACTTCCAGTGAAATAACACCCACCCTCTGGTAAAACCCTCTGATCTGAGGCAGACACTTCTCCCTAGGACATGTTACACTGTTCCCAGGCCTTCACCCCCAAAGTCAGGCTCTACTTGGCTGGCATCTCAGCTATTCTGTGAACCTCAACTATGCTGCACTGATGACATGGAAGTCTTAATCCCATGCAAATTTCTTAAAGTGTATTTTGAAAAGAGTTTCCCCACTAAGTTTGGCCCTCAGGTCAGGCAATGAAATGCAGAGCCTTCAGTCTCTCGACTGTCAGTTCAAAGCTTTTGGAGGCATCAGTGGCTGCATAGGAGTCCTGTGCGAAACTAAGTGTGACTACACCAGGAGAGATCCACACCATAAACCCAACAGAGCTGAGCAGCCACTTCTGTTGGCTGTATACACAAAGCAACAGAGAACTAGACAGCCACTGAGATAACAGGGAAGATTGCAAAGTTTTATTACAAAAAACTCAAAAACACCAAGATATTTTTCCTTTATACTCTAGGTGGCTGTTGGTCTCTTCTCACAGGGAATAAGCAACAGAACAACAGAAAATGGCCTCAAGTTGCACCAGGGGTGGTTTAGATCGAACATCAGCAAAAATGTCTTTACTGAAAGGCTTGTCAAGCACTGGCACAGGCTGCACAGGGAAGTGGTGGAATCCCCACCCCTGGAAGTATTTAAAAGCTATGTCGATGAGGCACTTAATGACATGGTTTAGTGGTGGACTTGGCAGTGCTGGGTTAACATTTAAACTCGATCTCAGAGGACTTTTCCAACCTGAAGGAGTGGATCACTCCATACCAGCCAGGAGGACAGTGCCCTCTAGCGCTTACTTGAAACACTGAATTCATACTCGGGATCCCAGTTCTAATTAGCTATTTCTCAGCTGCAGTTGCTTCATTGCATGAAACACAACAGAAACTGTGCAAAGGAAAATATATCCCAGCCACTGAACACTGCAATGACGTGACCAAGGCTGTCACCTCTGGAGTGAAAAAGCACCAGCATCAATAGCTTTTCTACTGTCACAGTGAAGATACCAAATAAGTAGCTGGTGTAGAGATACTTATTGAAAAAACTACCTAAAAACATCCTCCCCCAGACTGCATTTTTATAATAAGCACCACAAACCATCCAAATGTCCATTGGCTCCATTATGATTCAGAAACATTATGAACACTAAATAGGTTAACACAGGTTAAATGACATGGCAACAACCAACCAGAACAGAAAAACATGTACTCACCAAGAAATGGCAAGGTGAGAAATGATTCCAAATTACTCTCTCAACCTGACCACTAAACCGCCACACTCGATGGCTGTCCTGGGGGTTTCTGCAGTCGTACAGCACTGCTGATCTAGGGGACAAAGGGACAGGACATAAAATTAAAAAAAAAAAAAGATCAGGTTAGAACACTTCATGACATAGTTTTCTTTCTCACTGACATCTACAGAAGCTCCATGTAAACTACAATTAAAAAATTAAATGGAAACAACTTCACTACTTAGTCTTCTAATTCTGTAACAGATTAAAACCTTGCAGATAAGCACGAGATTTTTCCGTGTGCTACAAAGTTTCATCTTGGTTACCAACAGCCTCTCTATTGAAACTAAGCAGAGCTTGAATTTACTCAATACATAAGATACTTTATCACATAGCAGCCCATAATTATGCAAATATATCACTTAATTACAAACAGACTTCAGTAAAGTCAAGTAATGACGCACTATTTAGGAAATCATTTTGTCATACATATGCATACATTTTCAAATATGCTTAATAAAAAAATAATTTCTAAAAAACCAACAATCTTAACAAATAGTTATAGAAACACTACTCCACAAAGGAGAAAGAGTGGATGGCAGTCAGTGGGTCCTCTGGGATTCTTTACAGGCACGTGCTCAGCTGGGTGGCTGCAGAATCTGTTCCAACTCAAAAAGCTCCTGAGTGCAAATGCAAGGGAGGAGTGGTCATGTCAGTCCAGCATCACCTCACCACTATCAACATCCTCTGTGTAACCCACTCCCACTCTATCATATAATTAAAGAAGTGTGATGTAGGTTTCCCGGGTCTTTTACCAGGCATTTTACACAATGGTTTCTTTAGGTCTGATTTTCAGGCCATGAAGGTATCTCCCAATGCTCACTGAATTGCCTGTGGTCCTGGCAAGGTTTTGCAGGAAAAATCCAGAGGGAGTCCGTTAGTTTATGGATAACACCGTGGTTTAGAGGTGTCCATGGTACCAAAGGGGCAGCTAAAAAGGGTTCAGCAGCTGGTCACTGTTTGGACTTAATGCTTCCTTTTATCAAAGGAAGTCGAGACGGAGGGAAAAGACAGAAGCAGCTTCCTAACAACAGCAAAAGGTCCTCCTCCAATACTTCAGCAGATGCAGCAAGAACATAACAGAAGCCAGAGAACTCAAAGGCTTGGCTAAAGATTGGCAAGTCTATAAATTATTTTAACGTAAGGACAAAGTCTTAAAAGCAGAATAAAAAATATCAATGTAAGAAAATCATGGTGATAGAACAAAATTTAAAAGTTACCCCATTGAGATGGGAGAACAGAGAGTATTTTGGCTGGCAGGACTTACAAGAACTGGCAGCTACAGAGTAGTCCAAGTGTGCAGACACAAACCATTTCCCAGCATCTCCAGGCTGCAATCACAGGAGACAGCCCATTACACTTTGGCTGTGCCTATAGAGGCTGGAGGGAGAGAACTGGGATTTTAAAGTCCCTTGTGCCTCCACCTTGGCCTTACTGGCTGGCAAAACCTGGGCAAATTTTCACAGGAATAAACAGTGACATGTTCCCAAAGAAGAAAATGCCATAAGGCCAAATTAAGAAATAAATTTGGTTTGGAGCAGGCAGACACCTGGCACAGAAAATGTCAGTCCAGATGGTTAAAGCATTTGCTACCTCTGAAAAAGAGGTAAGGAAAACTACATCCTGGCCATAAGCAAACCTGGCTTCCTTGCTGGAAAAAAATAATAGCATTACTCAAATTGGCAGAGTTATATGAAAAAAGAAAGAAAACACAAGGCTTAATTGAAAAGGAATACCCTCCCCAGGTGGAACATGTGAAAACATGACCCTGACATACTTATCAAATGATCCAGAAACGAGGGTCTGAGTTTCAAAGGGATGAAACTGCAATGTCTGGACCTAGATAAAGGAAGATTTTATGTAACACATATATACAGGAACTTTCTTGGATCAAAGCACAACCATCCCAACCCCAAGCCAGCACATAGTCCTCCCCAAAAAACCCTCATATTAAGCTTGTTGATATTCAGATTGCTCAAAATCAGTGCATGAGATGTGCATTACTTCTAATACCCCCACCTGGTGAAAACAAGGTATTTTTCCAATATAATCTGACTGAACAGAATCCCATGCCCCCTTCCTGCCCTAGATATTAATTAAAAAAAAAAAAAAAGCTGGAGGTAAAATAATATGTTTCCAGTTTGGGGAAAAAAGCAGACGTTAACAAAAAATGAAAATCAGGAGTTTGTCAAGGGCAGTGACTTTGTTAGCAGCAAAATAAGGTTACAGCTATTAATAACTAGCTTTTACATTTTCATTACTATGAGATTAATTCATTTCTGAAGTACTCATCACTATGGTATTTTAGTATCATTTATTTTAAACCTCTTCACCTAGAACAAACTGTAACTGACACTCATTCCCTTAAGAGAGTTACAGTTTGACCTATGTTCAGTCATCTATTTTTGTAGCTTATACCAGCACTATTATATTCCCCACCATTAGGGCCAATACACAAAACGTATTTTAAAATAACTATTACAAAGCTTTTTTAACTTTCTAAAAGATAAGTTAAATAACATTTTAAAAAGCAAATACAGTACTTTTTGTAAAAGCAACTAATTCATAAATTCAAACAATTCTGCACAGATGTTAGAAAATTAGAGGACTGTTGTTCTGAGGGTTCACTACCAAGCAGCAAATGAAAAACTGCAGTTACATTTTTCTCTGTATTCCAATGGAAGAAACACAGCAATTAATCCATACCTTGTCTGTATGTAGTGTCAGGCTGGCTGCTGGCTTACCCACAGCCATGTCCCACAAAATCACTGTGTTGTCAGCAGAGGCACTTGCTAAAACATTCCTGATAATGGATCAAAAATCAGTTTTAAAACTCTTTCTACAAAAAAATAATAGTAAAAAAATCCTAAATACACACAGAGCCCAATTCTGAGAACAAGTACACTATGGATGATTCCTCTCAAGCCTGAGGGATAACTCCCTGAAGGCAATTGTAAGTTTTAAGTAAAGATTATAAATAGGCTATATATTACATTAGTAGAACACTTATAACCATGACAGTTCTGCTTCTATTTCCCCTGACATTACTTACAATACCATTTAGTCGAAGATTTCTCAAACAAAACAAAGTAATAAAGGCTTTGAAGCCCATTCTTTCCTTTGACATTGAATAGTATTTTTAAACATTACCTGTTCTACTTCATTCTGTTTGCATATGCATGCAGCCAAGAACCTGACAAACTTGTTTGTGAAATATTTTGCTCTCTAATATGTTTATATTCCTTCTGAAGACACATCTTTGTAGTCTGCTGAAGGCAACCACTAAAATTTCTGTTACTTTACAGACCCCACATTTCAACTTAAATTTGACCAACTGTGTTAAGAGCAATGAACACAGCTTAAAAGTTTGATCAGAAAAAAAAAAATCTAAAAAAAAAAAAAAAAAAAACCAAAAAAACCATCCCCAGATGCCTGTCAAACACACACTACATTTCCTATAACTGCTTCATTGCTCTTAAAATCAAATTTATTACCTCAACATGTTGTTTCTGATTGAAATTTCCCCCTTCCCCTTTTTATATTAACCAAGTGTTTCTGTCTGAAAGAGTTAACATTCTCCTGGAAATGCTGTTTTCCCAAGCAATGTTACAAGGGAAAGTTAAGAAAATGCATAGTGAAGGCTGTAAGAACATTTTACAGTAACACCACTATGACCTACAGAAAGTTATTTGTAGAGAGTTGTCACAACATGCCTTGCTTAAAAGAAAGAAACAACAATAAAACATTTTATATACAAGCTGCTCCAAGGAGTTCCTTGTTTTGTCCATAAGCTGCCCACTTCAGGGTTGGTTTTATTTCTTAAAAGACCTACCAGTATCAATGAATTTGTAACTCAGCACATTACAGAATTATGCATTTCAGACTTAAATACTGAAGCCATAATTTTTTTTCATCCTTGTCTATATTATCACCAGACCATTCCTAGGTACACGAAAGCTCCTCTTTTCTAAGAATGATGGACTGATCACTGTCACATTCTGTGCATGTGTGTCTAATTTAAGAACACTGTGAATTAAGAGTGCAATTTATATACATTTACTGAGGTCTGTGTGGGTGTTTTCTTCATCAGTATCTAGATAAGAACGCAGTACAAGTGAAGGCTCACACCTGCTCATCAGAATATTCAGAGCTGTCTGTGTGCATGTTCAAAGGCAGAGGCATTTATGACAGCAGAAAAAAAAAAAAATCAGCCTGTGTCTGACTGAAGCAGTTTGAAGACCCCTGCTGAGGATCTTCTGACAGATGAACTGTTAACAACAACCTAAGTGATAAAAACCCAGCAGCATCTTTACTTCAGTCAGCACCCTGTCCTTGACCTTTGCCCCAAGGTGGGCCAGCTTTGTGTTGCTTCAATAGCAGCACTTCATTTCTAGTTCATTCAGGCAACAGGGAATATTCTCTGCCTAGAGGCCAGAGGCATTTCTGTAACTGAGCTATTAGGGCTTTTACACTCTCTTTCCTGTTCACAATTTTGGGGCAAAAGCCAGAAGGAAAAAAAAACAGAATAGCAAGGATTTTCTTCTATAAATCTACTTGTTTCTGTTGAAATGGTGGTTTAGGACACTGGCAGACTAGCATAGCTCAGGGCAGCCCTTCTGCTTCTCCATTTTGAACAAGTGAAATGTAGACAATTTATCAAATGGCTCACACCCACCTTTGCCCTGCCCTCATCTAGATAACCTGTAAATCCAAAGTGACCTGCAGCAATATACAAGTATTTTAAAAAGATTAAAAATCAAGAGCTCTAGTTAAAAAAAAGTGTATTTTTAAGAATGCATCTGTCGGAACCCAGAATGTCCCTTGGACACTCTTGGATGTTCTGGGCCCAGGTCAGAAGCATTTGAGACCCTGGAATGCAGCCACAGACCCCTGTGGCTTTGAACCTGATCCATGGAACAATTTACCAACTTTGCAGGAAGAACAAGAAATCACAAAAGTTTAGATATTGTATTAGAAGTAGTCACAAAGTGAAAGGAAGAATTTTTGAGTGCTGTACAGGGGGGTTTTAGGCCTTGTACAGAGGGGTCTGAGTTTTGTACATGGGGGCCAGAAGTTCTAAGATGGAGGGACTTGGGTGTGACCTGTCCTCTTTCTTTCTTCTTCCTAACCTCCATGTTCTTGGTGATGTTGGCACTCACAGATTGGTTTAGAGTAGAAAGTCACTGTTCAATATAGGTGATGGGCAGTGGGGCAAAACTGTAAACATCTAATACGTAATATAAGATATAAAAGAGGGCACCAGCCCCCTGGGAGTCAGTGTGTGCCTCTGCCTGACTACTGAACACACCGCAGCAGCTCAGGGAGAAATCTTTTAGATAACATACAATAAACTACCTTGAGACCGGACGGATGAAGACTACTGAGTGTTTCTTTAGAAGCTCGGGTTGGAGGAGAGACTTTTCCACCTTTCCAGGCCACGCCAACCAGGGGGTGAGGCCCGACAACAACAAGACCCTACGTGCATCAATTTCAGCAGTGCTTTTAAGTTTTTTGATTTTGTGTGAAAACTGTACGCCTAATGAAGACTGCAATTTTCTAACATCCATTGTTATTCAAGTATTCATTTACCTGCTTTGCTTATTCCATGAAAGATCAAGCACAGCATCAGTATGTCCTTCAGTCCCTTCTGAAGATAAACTCTGTGTACACACACATGACATAAACAGACTTTTGAAAATTACAGCTTCAGTGCAAATCAAGCATTATTCCACATTAGTATGAATTCCCTAAAGCCTTCACAAACAACTTCATATTAAATTACTCTCACTTGCTGCAACACAGCTTTTGAGAGAATTATCTCTGCACCACCTGCACCTCCTATCCCAGATCACAGATTGCTCCAGCTGCTGGCTATACAGAACTGGTTATTCCCTTCAGGCTAGTAAAAGAAACCTCATTATTTCCAGCTAATGTGCAACTTCTTCAGCTTCTTTCTAAACTCTCCTGGCAGTTCCCTCTCTCTCCTCCCAATTAACTGAGCTTTGGGTCCTTGCAACTGCCAGTTCCTGCAACTTCTAATTTTAAATAGTTAAGATTCAAAGTTTACTGGGACACCACCCCACTCCTGTTCTGCTCTTAATTCCAGGCTTTAGTTATTTAGAGAACAACTAGCATTTCAAATATTGTAGGGGGGGGAAAAAGAAGGCATTATCCCTGCTATAAAATTCCTCCATCCAACCAGCTAAACCATTTTGCAACACTTACTTTCTTTCCTTTCTTTTTCTTCTTTTTCTCTTTCTTGCCTCCAAGAGAAAAGACTGGTTCCAAGGATTCTACTACATCGAGGTCCCAAATGTCAATGACTGGGGTCATGTTACCCACTGCAACATAATTTCCTACAAACAAAAACCCAAATGCAACCACATTTATTTAGTTATGAAACAGCATATCTGGCAATCCAGCTGCTCCTTATTTCTTTGGTTAAGTAAAACTTATGTGCCACAATCTTCTATTTGAACATACTTATGCTTAGAACTGGGAAGGAGCAATTTAAAAATATCAGCTGACAGCAGATGTTGCCAGAAAAAAAAATTATTTGCCCTCCTTCCCCTTCTGTACAAGTAACTGTTCAAACAACCTGTATAAAGTTGCATGTTTTGCTTGTTTTTGAAAGAAAAAACAAACCAAAATTAAACCACATCCCCTGTACTATGGCAGAAAAAATTCTGAGAAACACAGGAAAAATGTTACTATATACATAAATATATAAAATATATATAAATTTTGCTGTGGTTTACATTTAATTAACTGAACAAAAGCAACCTTTCATTTGCAAACAGAAATTAAAGCAGATTTCAGAGATTGCTCTGGTCTACTGACAATAACTTAATTGTTTGTAATAAAATCACTGTTTTAGTAAAAGCATTTGTTACAGCAGCATCACTGAGATGACTGGATCGCCAAGCAAAAATACCTGATATTCACATCTTGGTTATCCCAAGTCAATATTATCTTGATATTAACAATGATTTTATTTCTTTGTACTGCAGGAAGAAACTATTTAGTGACAACATTACACTTACATGCTTTTCAAGCAAAAATTCTTTAACTGGACACTGACAGTATCCTTTGTAATTTACCTGTTGATTCATCAGGACTAGGATCAAAATTCAACCACTCCAGGCTCAGAGGGTAAGCAGGCAAGATAATGTCATGATGGACATAAAATGAGTCCTCTTCGTGATTATAAACTGAAAAAGAATTAAAGTTATGCAAGACATCAGTGAAGAGAGAAAGCAAACTATGAGCAGGTCGCTTCCACAAAAGGCAGTTGTGGAAAAAACTAAATTCTCAAGGAGATTCAGAAGGAAAATTCAGAGTCTTCAGAGATTTACTCTACAAATGCTGTACCTCAAAACTACACAAAATAAGCATTCTCCTGCGTACTTTAGATAAAGGTGTGATGAGTTCAGTCAAGGTTCAATACTTCTACTTTGTTTGTAAGATCCCTTCATAACACATGTTCCATATCCAGCATTTTCTACATCAGGATACATTCAGTTTACAGGATTAGCAATTAAAAAAATATATTCCAGATGAAGCTGAAAGGTAAATGAAGGTAAAAAGACAAATCAGAGGAAGGTGAAGAAGTCAGAAGGACTTCTACCTTTAGTAGATGGTAACTGAGATACAGGAAAAGTTTTGGCAAAGCTGTCATATACTAAATACAAATTCTCTGTAGCCAGCTATTTTTCTCCTTAAAATAAAATAACTTACCACCTGGACAGCAGAGAAAACCCAATAATTATTTTAACAACATCTTATCATACACACAAAATCACAGTGCCACTTTTAAGTGCATGTGACAGATGTTCAGATAGTAACTGAAGTCAACAGTTAACTAAGTTATCTTAGTAGTCAACTAAGACAAGGCTACCCAATTTTAGAAGCTGCAGAAGCCTTTGCTATTTTAAGTTTATATTGGGTATAAACTTACAGTTAATAAAATTTGTAAACACCTCCAGACACAGAAAATGCCACATGCTGGTATCTGAAGAGATGCTTTCACACATTTTGGTCACGTTGCTTAAAATTAAATACTTTGCCTACAGAAACACGGACCACAGCACAAGTGGCCAGAAACATTCCCAAAAAGAACCACAGGAAGCAAAGATGATAATTTCAGCACATTCAGTAGTATTTATTGGCTGTAACAGAACAATTTTTACACAGCAAAAGTAAACATATTTCTAGAACAAGCAGTATTCAGGCCCTATTAAGGATTATCTTTTCTAGACCATGATGATACAAGTGCTGGTTCTTCTAATCCTAGCAGTGGAAAGCCCACTTAAAGAAGCAAGGAGAAAGCTAAAGAAAAAAACATAAATGAAACAACAAACCACTAGAGGATGCTTGCAGGACATGGAACGTAAGACTGGAATGAAGAGCCTATGTTCAGAGAATAAAAATGCCATAGTATTTCCTCCAAGTTTTGAGAAATTAAATAAGGAAAGGAATTGCTATACAGCCTGAAAGAAGCAAGTTATCCTTTAAATAACAGTAACTACACAGGAAATACTCCGGTCCTGAAAAGTAGCTAAAGCTCCATGACACAGAAGAGGACAAAACACAAGGCAGAAGGGGAGAAAAATCCTTCTCAAAACCAACCCACTGCCTCTTCAACACAGCCATATGGCACATGCTAGACAAGACACTCCCTATGCTTACTGTAAAGAACAAACCCTATTTTACTCACCATGGACCTCCAAACTACAGCAGTCTTTGTCAACTCTGCCACAAAGGACAAGATTGTCACTGGCTTTAATCAAAAAGTCCTCCTGTTCATATTGCTCCTAAACAGCAAAAAAGAGAAGACAAAGGGTGTTGAGCAAAGCACATAAATCTTGAAACTACACATGTTCAAAAGGTGGAATCAGTAATACTGAACCACAGCTGAAAATACTCCAAATCCAACATCCCAATGCCCACCCACCTAAAACAATGTCATGGTGCTGAACAGAGAAAAGCAAGAACTAGACTCAATTCTGGGGAGAGTGAATAGTCATTAAATTAGACTGAAGGTGTGTTTGTAGAGGTGTTTAATTATCAAATATAAAACCATATTTCAAGGCTATCCTGATGCAGCTGATTGCTGAAAAGAAAATCATCACCAGGCATCCACAAAGAAAGGTGATTTCCCTTTTGCTCCTGTGCCTTGACCACTTATATAATAGAACAGCATTTTACCCAGTAACGATGCTGCAGCTGCTCCTCACACCCAGGAAATACTTCCACTGTCTACTTCCTGGAAAGCATTTCCCAAGAAGTACTGCTTACAGTGCTACCAGGCATTCAGCTGTACCAGAACAGATGTAACCTCTCATCTGATTTTCATTGTTACCGAGGAATGGAAGGAACTTGGGAATTTTTGTTGCAAAAAATTAAGAACTGTACAGAAGTCAATAATCTTACACAGAGTAGCATCCTACCCATCTTCAACACATACAAGACTTTGTGGACTTCTCATTGCAAGCTTTTGTTTTTTTTTTTTTTTAATTCACTTAAAGCATACTTCAGTATTTGAATTCTATTGAATTCTATCAAGTTCTGCAATTCTTTGAATTCACTTAAGGTTACACAATACATAGTCTTCAACAGTTCCAGTAGTAAATACCAAATTACAACAGAAAATGCACACTGAAGAACTTTCAGAATCTGAGCAAACAACTTAAGCATAGGAAGAAGAGCTTGAGAAAAAGGTGCTCATTATCTGTATGTCTACAAACCCAGCTTCTGCAAAGATGTTCCCCATCTGACAGTGGAAACTAATACAGGCAGAAGCAGCACACAACACAGTGCTATTTAGAGATATATACATACACATACATATACACAGAACATTGATCTATTACACACATTGCCTGAGTCCAGAGTCCACCTCAGCCTGATTGCTTACACAAACTCGTGGAAGGTGCAAGAGTCTTGCAATCAGTGAAATTTTCTAATTTTGGCCATTAGCGGCCTGAGACTTTTTATTTCTTCAAGTGTTTTCTGTGTCCTACTAGGCAGGTGAAAAACCACTCACTGTTGCAGAAGTGCATGGTTTCAGTAAGGAGCCTGTTCACCTTAACCTCCTACTTAAATGCAAAAAACACAGAAAGAAGGGACTGCACAAAGCAACCTTAAAAGAAAAGAGCACCACCTAATCAAAACTCTGGCACACCTGTGAAAGGGACTGCAAGCACTTACACGGCCCAAGGCAGAGTGGAAAATTTAACTGATTTTAAAGCTTGTGCTGTTTAAGATACTTAACATTCTTTAAGTACTCACAGTGGATTTTAGAGTGATGTAAGGATCGTTTTCATTGCTCCCATATACTGCCAGAGTTGCCAAAGAGTCTCCAAGTTTTAGATCACCTAAATGGGAATTTCAGAACACTTTTTATACATGTCTGTAATGGCAGAGTTAGAAACTCCTGTACCAATACCTGCATTACCTTTTTATACATGTCTGTAACAGCAAAGTTAGAAACTCCTGTACCAATACCTGCATTACCTTTTTATACATGTCTGTAACAGCAAAGTTAGAAACTCCTGTACCAATACCTGCATTACCTTTTTATACATGTCTGTAACAGCAAAGTTAGAAGCTCCTGTACCAATACCTGTATTACCTTTTTATACATGTCTGTAACAGCAAAGTTAGAAACTCCTGTACCAATACCTGCATTACCTATACAGCAAAGTATCAGAAGTGGGCTACATGGACTTCCAAGTTCAAACGTAAGTACCTCGGTAAGACAAACTGCTTACTGCTTTCAGGGACTTCTGCTGCTCTGCTCCAGCACTACAGCAGCCAGAGTGACAACCTTTCCAACATGCTCTTGTCTTAGTGTCAGCGAGGGGGACACTGAACTGTTTCCCTCACTAAATGACTTGCCAAGATGGGACAAGCAAATCATTAAAACTGTGAATTTCCAGCATGTGAAGCTTAACACAGTGTAGCCTTAGGATATTAAAGTCTTAAGTACAACAAGAAGTGGAAAGGTTCTTCACTTACACTGCACATCTGACACACAAATTCTTCTTACCCGTGTATTCCTCTGCATCGTAATTGTCCAAATCATATTCATCCAGTTCATGATCAGACAGCTCTTCATTGTTTTGGGAAGACTTAGTGCTGCTGCCAGGCATGGGTGCATTCGTGTCACCTGCTGTCTGGCCTTCATCACTGCCACCAGCACCATCCCTGTGGAAAGATACACAGCCCTGAGAAAGTGTGGCAGACACACAGAACACTTCCAGGGGGCTGCTGGAGAGAGTTCAGCACACAGTCCCAGCTGCTCATATGGCTTTCAAGTCTTTATGCCAATAGTTTCTAAATCCATTCACTCCTTTTAGAGCCTTTCCTAAAGTACAAGGCATCTATAATTCTCAGGCTTTCAGAGAAAGCTTTTCCTTGAAAGTTTTCATGCCAAAACGTGACAGAAATTTTCCTCAACAAGGTAAACTGTGTGTTCAAGCCCCTTTCCCTTACATGTTTGTTTTGGATACAATCTCTCAACCTCTCTTCTGTGCATTCACATATTCCATTTCATTCCTTCCTTTCTTTTCCCCACTCAGAGGCATGGTCATGTGTGAGAATTCCCACATTTCTTCAAGCTTTTTAAGATCTAATTTTCTCATACTTCCTATACTTAAGCAAAGGAAAAAAAACCATAGAATTCATTAGGTAAGGTCACACTGTGGATTCTTCTCATGGGGTAAACCATGCAACATTTAGAAAATTCAGAATTTTGTGGCATCAATTCTGCATGCAAGGAATTCAGAAGAAGGAAATGCACATTAAACACTGGCTGAGAAGATAACAGACAGCCAAGGGGTCACAATGGAGTGTGCTCCAAAGAAACTCATCCCTGCTCAACACACTGTATTTCTGTCCTTCTGCATGCAAAATGCTCATGCAACAATGAGCCAAGGTGGTTCGCAGGTACAGTTTCCAAAATAAATATCAGAAACCTAATTTTCCTGATTTGTTCAGTAAAATAAAAACTTCACATTAACAACATAACTAGAGACAAGTAACAAGATAATTAAATAAAATAACTAAATCCGAATTTGATTTGTAATCTTTGCACAGGGATAAAAGTGGGGTGCTGCAACAAATTCTGCAAAATACAACAAATTATAAATAGATCAGCTGTTTCAGATGGTCTTCGTATTTCCATCCTGAAGTTTTATAGAATGCATAAAAAACCAGCACCTCAAATCTTTCCATGCTTTTGAAATTGCAAGAGAAAGGAAATCACTTAGAAAAACAAAAGTTTACACATAGAAAGGGGAACCAAGTAACTCCACAGAAAACAGAAACGTTAATCATTTAAGAAATTAACATGATGTGAGAATCTTCCAAATGTTTAAGATGATTTTGGAACCATTAAATAACCAAAACCAGAAAAAACAGAATAAAATACATCCTGGACAACACACGCTGCTCAGCAGTAGTGTCACTGATACATCCAACAGAAACAGGGTGGATAATATTTATCCAACTATAAAAACTTTTTCTGCTACCTGTTGCATCTGTTCAACCACACACCCTACACAGCTGGAACACTCAGAATCCTAACTCTATGAACAGATCTAACAGAAAATGGCCAGAAAATAGAAAAAGACCTCAATCCCCCATTTTTTCTAAACGAAAAAGAGACATTACTTTCTTGTCTTCTATTGTGTTTCCTAAATACGTCACTTCTTGTATTAGTTTTGTGAATACATTTTTCTTAACAGCAGAGCAACAAAACGTAACACAGGTACATGACTAAGGGCTCTCAGTGCTCAGGGGAGAGCTGTGATGTGTCCAGTCTCACCAGACACACACCCCTGAGTGATGCACTGCCTTTGTTTCCAAATCATCTCCACTGTGCCCTCCACACCCACGCCCTCCTGTCCCACCCTCGGCGTCCTTCTTCCCGGTCACTTTGGGACTCCCACGTCGCTCTGCCACACGTCCAAAGCAGCCGCTGTTACAAACCCAGCGCCTTCATTCTCAGGGTAGGCGGGACCAGGAGCTCCAGCGAGCGCCGGGCCGCTGCCAGGGACAGCCCGCAGCTGAGGAAGCGCACCGGATCGCAGCCGCCTCGCCACGTCCACGGCGGCAGCAGGATCGACTCCACCCCGTTCCTCCGCTGGCCCTCCCGGACGCCAGGCTGCTGTGGCACGGTGTCTCCGGGAGGAATCCGCGCTGGCCGCTCCCCGGGCCGGCCCTGCAGCCCCCCGGGCTGCGCCTCCCCCGTGCCCGGGCCGCCCCCTCCACCTCCCCTCCACCTCCCCTCCCCGGTTCTCTGAGCGGCCGAGCAGAGCCCGGGAGTGGCGGCGAGTCCATCCCGCTGCCCCGGCTCACCCCAGCCTGTCCTGCGCCTCCTCGATCAGACCCTTCAGCTCCTCCTCGCTGAGCTGCACCTGCGGGGCGGACACAGAGGGGTGAGGGAGGCGGCGGGGGCGGGCGGGGGTCCCTCAGCGCGACCCCAGGCCCGGCCCCAGCCCCACCTTGTCGGGCGTCTCCTTGGCCACGCCGCGCCGCACCCAGGCGGCGCAGGGCACGGGGCAGCTCATGGCGGCACCGCCGCCGCCGCACGTGCCAGCGGCCCGGCGCGCCCCAGTGACGTCACGAGCGCAGCGCCCGCCCGACGGCGAGGGCCGGTGAGGGGGCGGAGACCGCTGCGTGACGTCATCCCCGCGCGCCGGGGCGGTGGCGCGGCTCCGGTAGGTGGGCGGGTCCTGAGGGGGCGGGGCGGACGCTGAGGGGGCGGGGCGGGCGCTGAGGGGGCGGGGCGGGCGCTGAGGGGGCGGGGCGGGCGCTGAGGGGGCGGGGGCGGGGCGGGCGCTGAGGGGGCGGGGCGGGCGCTGAGGGGGCGGGGCGGGCGCTGAGGGGGCGGGGCGGGCGCTGAGGGGGCGGGGGCGGGGCGGGCGCTGAGGGGGCGGGGCGGGCGCTGAGGGGGCGGGGCGGGGCGGGCGCTGAGGGGGCGGGGGCGGGGCGGGCGCTGAGGCGGCGGGCGGTGCCGCCGCACGGGGTCGCGGGCGCTGCGAGTGCCCCGTTTGCGGGCTTCGTGCAGAGTGCCGGGATCAATTCCGTTGGAGTAAACCCTCTGAGATCAGCGAGTCCAAGTGCTCCGCTCCCCACACTGGGTCACGGCCTCCCTCACTGCCCTGCCACTGAGCTATGCCGGCGGCAATCCACCGAAAGCAGAAGTTTAGAAAGGCTTTTTTGATATTGGTCCCTACATTTTATCCAAGGGAAAAAAAACCAGCGCACGGAGTCAATGGCAACAGGGAGGTGCAGCGAGGAGTCTGGCGTCTCCATAGGAGCGGCTGCTCTCTGCCTCCCACACGAGCTAACTCATTAAATCAGGGGGAATGGAGTAAAGGCCAGCTGGAACGTCCAGGAAGGTACTCTCTTACTAACATGCAGAAATCACTGCTGTTCCCATCACTAGAATCTTAATTCAGTGCAAAGTACAGGGATGGGAAGCTGAGGAAGGAGAACGAGTGTTTCTCAACTCAGTAACCAAACTGCAGCTGGGCAGATAAAATGGCCTCGTTATTCCATCCACACCACCACTGTGGCATTTTCATTATTTTCTATCCTGATTCTTCTGTGGTTCTGGCGTGAGAGAGAAATAAAAATCTACAAAATATTACTACCTCTTCACGTCCCCCTTCATTTCACCGGTATGCCGTGTTTTGTCTTAATGTAGACATAAACATATCAAGGCAGAAGTTGGCTCCTTCTAGCTTTCCTAGCAGTAACCTTGACATGGACATCCTAGTCCCACCTGTAACCCTGCATTTTGGCATGCTTGTCTTTTTGCTGGGCTGTATTTGCTTTGCTGGCCATCTCCTCTTAACAGTGGTCAAAAAATCCTTCTTGCCCTCCCATGCATGAAGCGGCCACAGTTAGACCTTCAGTCTTCCTCCAGATTCTGGAGGAAGTTTTGTGAAAGTGCCTGCTATTCTCAAAGGACAGGCACCCCTATTAGGGGTGTAGGGCAGCCAAAGGGGAAGAAAGCCAGGAAATCCAGTGGCTGTGGTTCCTGGATATTTGGAGTTTTTTTACAGATGTATACATTTACAGTGTGGAGGTTTGCAGAACAAAGTGGAACCAGACTTGTTTTTACTGAAGCCATACTCGGAGGGGACACATAAGCTCTGCCTTCTGTCCCACTGTGCACATAATCACAAGCTAGCAGTGCACTGTGGGGAGGCCCAAGAGCAGAAGTACCAAAGAAAAGACAGCTGGAAAAGGAGGAAGGAAGGAAAATAGGTAGCAATTGTGCACAATGGTTATTATAGCTTAGAGAGCTGCAGTTAGTAGTAATGTTTTTTCTTCTGAGACCCAGTCCATAAATGCTGGGTGATTCCAATACCTCTCTCTGTCATACACTTTCTGGGGATGTGCAGCTGGTTGTTTTTTTTTTTTTTTTTTTCAAAACAAAGACCATTCTATTGAAGGTATTAGTGTTCTATGGTGCCTTGGCAGTCACAGAAATGTTGCTGAAAGAGTGGTGCCCCAGGCAGGAAGCCCCCAGCAGATGGAACCAAAATCTACTGCAGCCCACAACAGCCACACGAAGGAATCCCCCAGGATTACTTGCAGGACATTGCACACCAATAAAAAATGGTCTTCTTGGTGTCCAGTGTCCAAAGATGGCTCAGCCACAGAGATGGGAAGATTAGCAAATAAAGCAGATGTTAATTTCTTAATTTGGATGGAATTCTGCCACCATTGGAGGAATTATGGGACGAGCCCAAAGAGCTATCCTAACTGGGAATGAGGCTGTACAGCTGACAGAAGTCTCTGAATCTTTGCTAGATGAAAAAAATAGCCATGAAGAAAGAAATGTATATGTAACAGCAGACAAGGACTCAAATGGCTGTCCCAGAAAGAGTGTGAGGACAAAGCTCAGATCCTGTGGAAATAAAAGAATTGTCATCAGACGTTTTCATGACACAGCCTGTTCTGGACTGGCCTTAGGCCTTTTCTAAAAGTGATCTCCTGAAAGGATTCGGCTCCCCTGGCCCCAGTCAGAGGTCAGACGCAGCAGTGCCTGAATCTCTTAGGCCCATTTCTGAACCTCTGATGAGGAGAGCTGAGATTCTTTTTATCCCCCTGAACATCCATAAAGGAAGGCAAGACTTGACAATAGCAATTTTCATTTTCAGTTTAGTCACTGATTCTGGTGTCAGAAACTTCTGCCTGTCTGAAGTGAAAAGCACTGAAACATTGTCCCTGTTTCTGGATCTGTATTTGACCTATCCCTGCTGCTTTTCACCCGAGGATGCGAGTGCTGGATAAAAGCAAACTTCTGTTCTGGAGTGGATATACCCAGGTAAAGAAAGGGAATCAGGGGGAAAAAAAATCAATGACTCCTTGAAAGGGAGGGTTCAGCTTCTTTTTTAGGGACATGTCAAGGTGCCCAGAGAGCACTCAGAGTATTGTTCTTCACATGAAGTCAGATGGAAGAGAGGAGAGCTGGCTGATGAAGTGATGTTGAAGTAGCTGGTTCCAGCAGGCTCTCCAATAACTACTGGAAAACTTAAAGAGCTCCAGTGTCCAAGGCTCTGTAGAGACCTTGATATACCTTGAGTCATGAAACTCTCAGAGACACTTTAAACATCTCTAGTAGGACAGCTGGAAAGTACTACAAGGCCAAGAAAAGATTCATTGTGCAAATCACACAGGCTGTAGGCAAGAAAACAAAGGGGATTTTATGTGTTTCAGAAGTTATGCTGTAGGTTTACAGCCGTGGTTAAGCCGACCGCTTCAGATGAAAAATGGGAAAGTGATCCATACACTGGCATCTCAGATTATTTTTTTCTATTTTATCATATGAGCTGCAAAATACCAGTGGTGCAGTCCCAGCCTTGCCACACATATTCAAGAGAATAAAGAAAGAAAAGAAATAAAGAAAAAGAAAAGAAAGAAAGAAAGAAAAGAAAGAAAGAAGTATTTGAGTGACTTTGAAACATCAATGGCGGCCATCTAAGTCCTCAAGGTTACCTTTTGATTTTGCCTTTGCATTCCCTGTGTGTCTGTGAAACACAGAGCACCAACAGTGGCAGGAAACCAAAGAAGTACCAGCTCTCAGAAGGGCAGCATCACGTCAAGGGAGATGACATGCCCTGTTTGCACACGGCTGCATAGCCCCATACCCCGGGGGGAAGAACTCTTGAACTGATAGCTAGGCAGAAAGTTAAGTTTTCAGGTAGTTAAAACAAGGCTGCTTTGGTTTTCTTTCATCCAGGATCTCCTTAAGGAGTTCTCTGGGGGAGCACAAACCTCCTCACTTTGAAAGATAAAACATCCTTGTGCTAAGGCTTATTCTCCCAGATCTTACTTATTGCTTTTGGTAGTCTTTGTTTAACTTTATGGAATAAATGAGGTCTATTACTTATCTTTTAGCTACTTCTACTAAGTGTGATGTCAGTGTGAACCAGATACGTGTGAAAGGCATTGAAACTTCACTGGGACACAGGAACTCCATTATCAGAGATGTGAGTTGTGGAGCAGCTGCTCCCCCAAAATGCATGCTGGAGAGTTTGGGAATGAGAATCCCATCATCCCTGCAACAACTGTTGTCAGCTGGACACCTCAAAACACCCGAGGGCTTGCACCTCTCCACCACCATGGGAGCAGTGGGGGACATCGGGGCCAGTGTTTGTCTCAGAGGTGTCACATCTTTATTTCCTCCACATCTAAGTGTGTTGCTCAGTGCTGGATGCTTCAAGTACTCATTATTACAGGAGGACACTACAACTTCTTACACAAGCCATTGGCTTGTAGAGCTGAGGGGCTAATAAGCTCCTAAGAAGATAGCCAGGCTGTAGGATTGTGCTAGGAATGGTGGCCTCCCAGCCTGCAAGGGTATGTGCATAGGTTCTCAGACACCCTCTACTTTTCAGTTTTACATCTTCATAGCAAAGCTTAGAGACAGCCAGCCCACACACTTATTCTGGAACGTTTTCCACTACAGACTCATTGGACAAAATAAAAGCCACTGAGGAAATGTTCATTAAAATACAAGGCTCTGTCACCAGAGAAAAATTTAGCTGATACCACCACACACCTAGAAATATATCTGTATAAACCATTATGCAGATTTGGGAAAAAATATTTCTGAGTGGTTTAAATGTTACTTCTGCGTAATCAAACTGAGACACACAATGACTTTTACATTATACACATACTTCTGCTGCTGATTCCATCAACAAAGCAACACCAAGTGCTTCTGGCAGTGCTTTAGCCTCAGGACAAAACCTGGGCTCCTCTAGGTCAGCTCCACTTTGTAGCAGGGCAGATTTAGACATCACTGTCCATTTCTGCCCCGTGGAAGAGGCAGTGGGCAAGTCCCAAGAGGCGTGTCCTAAACCTTCATTAGCCCAGTGAATGTGTACCACAGCCTTCAGTCTCTACAGAAAACCTCAAGAACACAACTGGGAATGGAATGTAGAAAAAACATGGGTAAGTTTACAAAGAACCCAGAAGAATGGTATGAACATTTCTGGCTGAACTTCACTATTTTTCTAAGTGAAATGTTAACTCAAATGCCCACGAAGAACAGTTTTATATTGTTTCAGCATCCACAGTTGGGAAAGGAAGACAAATAATTCCAGTTTACTACATGTGAAGGCTTGCTTTGTTTTCTACCAGATACTGGGGAGGCAGGCAAGGGGGTGCCTACATCTCCTGCAGAATTTGGATAGCTGCAGGGTACCCTATGAGCTGCTTTTCAAAGTCCGCTCCTGGACAGACGAGTTTGCAAAACCTAAAGGCACCCAAGAGAGCCACCACTGGTCTAGGCAGTCACCCAGTGTGGTGTGAGTGGTGTCTCACTCCCACAACTTATGTAAAAGACATGAAAGGATGTCACCCTCTTTTGTCTCCAGAACCAACCTGTTCCTTAATAAACTGGAGAAAGATTCTAAATATGAAGAAAGAACTTGACTTCAAATTCACTAAAACATACAAGACAGAATACACTGGAAATTAATTTAAGGAGCAAAAAAGTAAAACCAAAAATATTTTAAAAACCTGATTTCCACACTCACGCCAAGGTTAATCAAGTCCCTCTGTTTATACCTGACTTCCCTTTGAGATACCCGTTTGCAAGTTATTTGTACACACTTGCAGTAATGCTGTATAATAATGGAGCAAACTTCAGCCTTTTGGATCTTCCTGCATCCAAACTCTCTGGCTATGATGCACTAGCAGATGCTTCATTGTAAGCATCACGGAGCTCCATTCCCATGTCTTATATGCCCATTTGATGGCAGACAAGCACTCAAAGAAAGGTTTTTGGGAACCAGCTCCATATCACTTCTTCACGTGCACAGCAAATATGCTGATAGCAGTGTATGTGGGAAAACAGCACCAGGACTTCCAGATGAAAAATCCTGAACACGTGGTTTCTGGGAGATGGTTCCTGGGAGAAGCCCAGTCCTGCTGCTGTCTGAAATACAACAAGAAACACCTTAAGGGGAGAAGAGACAACAAAAACACTCACAGCAGCCATTTCCTAGGCTAGAAAACACAATGGAATTTTTATTGAACAGAGATGGCTCATAAACACACTCAAAGGAGTTCCACCTGCTGTTCAGCAATATTCATTGCTATCTGATAATAACCTATGGGGGCAGCTGTATAAAACAGGAATAAAATACCAAATTGCTATATTCATTAATAACTTTGCCTTCCAAATACAGAACCATAAGTATTTCAAGTCTGAAAATAGACCACAATTGTTAGCATTTAAACCAAACCTTTATGATAACAAATATACAAAAAAAGGCAGTCAATATATTAAACATTTAAATCAATAGCATACATTTCTCAGAGGTAAACATTGAGCAAACAAAGCCACCAATGATGTTCAGGAATCAGGTAAAAGTTTCAAGGTCAAGCTCCAAACACTGTAGCTTTTCTAAAGCCATACTGGTATTACACTTTTATCTAGTCCCTACATTGAAAACTATGTAGCATGAACATTTGAAAATATAACATTGGCTATCCGGCAGGCAACTGGGAATTCCTTAAGTCCTCCTCGTGTTTATACTGGAGCACCTGCGGAGACAGAGGGCAGTAGGAGTCAAGCACTTTGTTTTGCAATGTTGGGGTTTGAGTTCTGTTCTAGATGACCACAACAGGGTCCTAATACCAAACACGAATTCCAGCATGGACAAGAGAATGTTTGCCTGACAACCTGCATGAAGAATCAGCCTTGCAACTTGCATTAAACAGAATGGGACTTGCACACCTGCCTATTTACTGAAAGCCTGTGCTATTTCTACTGCACAGAACAAGTCTCCTTCAATAGCTGATCTAATGCCTGAGGTTGAAAGCTTGGGATACATACATAAGCTCAAAAATAATGTGATAAATCTACTCTCGACAACTAATAAAAGTTCGTATTGCGATATTGCTCACAACATAAATGTACAATTTGCACAAAACATGGCTCTTCAACATGAATATTTTGCAAGCTACTATATATATATATATGTATATATAATATGTATAATTTCTTTTCTTAAAGAATTATATGCCAGAGTGCATGCAAAGAATTTCAAAGCAGTAGCACAACAGGAGCGATCACTTGTTTACAGGTTACTGAGACCATTCCATACAGAAACAGTGGGATATTAGATAACAGACAGACAGGTAGGTAGATGTATGTACACACTGCTTCTTCAGGGACCTTCCCATGTGACACCTGAAATTCAGACCCCTTTGAAAGACCAAACAGGGCTCTGAAGGTTCCCACACTCTGAGCATAAATCACTTCTGTTGGAGATCACAGCAAAGGAGGCACTTGTCCCTTAGCCAGGAGTAGAGGCAAGCAATCTTCTCCATAGCCAACATCTGTTCCAAATCCTGCTCCTGCATTTTTAAGCACTGAGTGGTGAGCATCTATCCATCCAATGTTTTAGCTGGTCCCAAGCAGTCTCCTGCAACCTTTACAGCTGGAAATCCAGGACTGAGAAGCTGGATCCCCTAAACAGCAGTGCACAGCACTGCCACCATTCTAGTCAGATATGTACAAGGAATGACACGTATCCTCTGGTTTAAAATTTACATAGAGTATATACAAATAAAGCTATTCTATCAAGGTGCAAGTTTATTATTCTCTGGTGTGTTCCAATGATGATTTCTTAAAAAAAACTTTATACAGATCCACCAGGAGAGTTTACACAAAGTTGACATTTTGTCAAGTTCATTATGTAGGCTTCCTTCTGCAAACTCCATAATGGAAACTCCTGTTACTTTCCCTTGGAGTTCTGCCTATACACAGGGCTGGATATGATAGACTACAGCCATGTCTAATATAATTTCCTTGATTTTAATACATTTTAAATGCGGATGAAGTGGCAGCATGTGTTTGTTTTTTTGTGGGTTTTTTGTTTGTTTTGTGTTTTTTTTGTTTTTGTTTTTTCCCAGGATGTCATCCATCTCTATGAAATGAGGCAGGACATGTAATTCGATGTCAGGGGGATTGCGTTTCATGTAACCAGTCCAGCTTTCCTTGCTTTTGATGGGACTGTGGTGTGTGAAGCTGGCACAGTTTGGCCTTATGGGTATGTCTGGAAGTCCTTGGTGCTATTTTGCACTGGCTGATGACAGGCAATGCCCTCAAAATAAATAAATAAATAAATAAAAAGCCCAATGCAATTTACTAAACAGTAAACATCAGACTGATGCACTAAACAGATGGATATGGAATGCAACTTGTCTAAAATTAGAACAGTTGTTTTCTTAGGCAGGTCTAAATTCATAAAAATCTTCCCCATCCCACGCAGGCCTCATTCTGCAGCTTGTGAATATATGATACTTCTAATAAAAGTCATTGTGAATGCAAAGCCTGTGATCAAGGAGCAGAAGGAAGGCCTGCCCTCTCCCATTTCTCTTCTGCAAAAACCTCAAGTAACATAAGTACATGTTTATGATCCCTGATGAAGCAGAGGGGCTGTGTGCAGTGACTGCAGGATTTGGCCTTCAGCCTTTATGGTGTACCAACCACAACTGTGCAGATGACTGGATGGGAAATTACATCTGCTAGTGCATTAAAAAACCATACAGCCTTGCAGTAACTCCCATTAAAAATTCCCACTGACTTGAGGAGAGAGACAGAGCATGAGAGCAGTCTTTAGCAAGTGCATGTTCTGCTCCACTGGAGTTATGTTCCTTGAAAATCTTTCTGTAATACCATTTTCCTCCATTTTGTAAGCTGATTATATCAAGGCATTCACAGCAGATGCTTTGCACGTGTCCTCTCAAGCTAAGGGGAGCCTTTCACACTAGAAACAAAGATCTCATTAGTTCTTTTTCTTTTTCAGAGTAATGCAATAATAAAAATCAACTTGCTGGTTTCACATGCTGCAGTGCCTTTATACAGCCTTAGCAAAGTAAGATTTTTGTAAAGGCTGTTACAATTCATTTGTCATCTAGCAATGACAAATGAATCGTAATCTCATTGGAGATTTTAAAAGGATCAGCATCAGACAGACATTAAATGGTGTTTAAGATGACCTCAGGTGCACTTGGAGAAGATGCTGTGAGAGTGCTTCAGCAATTAAAAAAAGGATTCGAAAGAAATTAAATACAAATACGCCCTTTAAAATAATGTTCAAGTTGTAGACACAGTGGACAAAAGCAAACAAAGCTGCCACCTCAAATTATGGCTGAGCTCCTCTATTTTTCACACATTTCCTTCTGCCTTGGTTCTGAGTGCCCTCCATTAGTATCTCCAGTGGAAGGGCTTGTGCTGGATCATTAACAACACAAAACAGGCAATTTTCAAAAGCATCTAACACACTCAAGAGAATGACATCTTTGAATGAGCTACAGATGTCTATCTGTCCTTTTGAGAAAAAACTATTTGGTTCCAGAAACATTTGTATTTCTTAGCTATAATCTTTCTCCATTGAAAAACATCTGCCATCCTATTGTCCATACTCTGACTCTGTTATTTTGTTTTTATCCACTGTTAATGGGTAAGCAAAGGGGAAGAAAGTTTCACCTGTGTTGTTAATTATAGATGACCTCAAACATGCCTGTGAAGCCACAAACCAGTATTTAAGCCACATCTGTGGGATGGAGGACGGGATCTCTGTGTTTGTTGATGATGGCTGTTGGGTTATGTGATCGTTCATTTCCTTCTCAATGAAAAGTGAAATGAAACCTTCACATAAAACCCCAACAAAAGATGACAGCAAACAAAACCACTTCGCTAGGAAAAAAACCCAAACCCAAATTCATAACAACCATAACAAATGCAAAACAATCATAACCATTCCTGGGTTTGTATTACTCAAATTAGGAGTCTGCCTAAAACCAGCAAAAAAATCAGCACAATGGTTCTGGCACATTTTATTTCTGGCACATCCTTTCCTCTTGTTTTCACTTTTCTTTCCTAGCTTCCAGTTCTAAGACATCTCAGGGACAGGTGGAAGTGGATGCGAAGAGGCAGAAAGAAAGCAAAGAGCTGTCCCACAGACAGTGCTCTTCTGTATTTACGGGATGCTCACACCAGGATTTCCTAATTTAGGTGCTGCTTTCAGTGATAAAGACACAAGCCCTTCAGAAGTGGATCATTCTCCATTTAAAGATCGAGACTCTGCTTTCTAATTACAGATATGCATTTGGCCTGCAAAGACTTCAAAGGTGACACAGTATGAAAGAGAGATGGAAAACAGACCTAATCCACAGGCTAGAGAAATCAATGAAAAGGCTTCCAGCCATTTTAGTGGAGAAAATTTCATCACACTTTCATGTTTTGGTTTGTGAATGATGTTATAGTGGAAACTTAACTTGCATTTTTTCATAGATCATTCATATATTTTTAACATGTAAATTACTCCTTGAACCCTATATCAAAGATTTATAAATGCTAAACTAGGTACAAAGTGAAACCCATTTGGGAAAGTGGAGCAGAGGGAGGTTTAGCTGCACTAATGGATATTCCATTAATGCTTAGCATCAAGGAAGGCTGACTGCCATTAACAAGAAATCTCATTACAAACATGATTTCACGCCTCGTAACATATCCCGTAGATCCATTTACTGTCCATCTCTCTCTTGAACATACACACAATGATAACTGTAGACACAAAATCCAAAGCATTGCACATGCTTCATCTTTTCTTCCCAATGAAAAAATAACCAAACGAAAACAAAGCAAGCAAAAAAACCTCCAAATTCCCCCAAAACCAGCCAATAAACACAACACCAAAAATCTCAAAGAAACAGAAAATTCTCAGCATGGATGATTGGAATTGAATGTTTTACAATCTCACTTCTGCCGTGAATGACTTAAGACGCTTTCCAGACTTTGACCTAATGAAAAACATGCTCTAAGGATAACTCATGTACAAATAACATTACAAGAAGCTTTCAGAGGAGTGGGACTGAAGGATGCTCTAGCAGCCCTCCTGGTACTGGGGGTGGGGAGGGCAGGTTGAAAGAATGTGGTATTTCCGATGGGTTTTTCTTTTCCCTCCTCTCTGTAGTAGATGGCAGAGCCAAGAGAGAGTGGGGAAGAAGAGCACTGATCCTAACTTGGGGCTGTAAACAGCAGAGATCCATTATTCAACCTTCCCCATAATGCCAAAGAGATCAGTAGGAGGAATGTCCTGCACTGCAGAGAGTGGGATTTACTTAGTTGGTGTCTATAATGCTCAGGCACCTCTGTTCCCCACTGGCACAGCACATATGGCTGCACAACAGCTGCAAGGCTCCAGAGAAACAGGGACAGGAAGCAACCTACTGGCCAAAATGCACTGATGGGACTTAAATAGGTCATGTTTTTCTAGTACTAACTGGAACTTAGCCAGGAACATGGGGTCAAAAAGCTCTGAGATACATTCCTATAGTCCATCTATTCTAAAATGGATAAACGTAACTCACAACTGCAGTAAGACTGCACGTTTTACTGCATCCCCAAATGGCACAATTAGTCATTGGCTTAATAACTGCAAGGCAAAAATCAGTTCCCAAGGTGTTGAACTGACTGGATTAAGCAGGGTATTTGACCAAGAGACTGCTTGGATGCCGGGGAAGTAGTTTTCACTCTGATGAGGCTCCAGGGGCTTCCTGTGCTCCTTCCTACTTTCTGCCCCAGTAAGGCACAACCAGCACTGGGGCACAGGAGGCTTCTGGCTGTGCTGAGGGGCAAATCCCAGCCTGCACTGCACATGTGCTGTGAGCTCTTCAAAAGCTATGCAGAACAGAGAGAACCTGACTTTGGAAAGGCTCATCTGAAAGCCTCTCACACAGTAAGCTGCAGGATATTCAATTTATCCACTGCTGGGAAGGGGAAAGGGTAAGGCTGGACTCTTTTGAACCTGAAGCTTTAACAAGTCCAGATGTTTTGAAACATGTTAATCTGTTCCTGCCAGAATAAGGTTTTGACCATAATTAATTAAAATGACCTCCAAACACACTGGATTTTTCTAAAGTGGCAGTCTCTTTTTTTGTTTCTGAGCATCTCCCTTTTCTTTTGTGGCTTATTGTAAACCATAAATGATTTTCAATTGGGTATTTCAGCGAGGCTTTTTCCCCAGCTTTGTTTGCTTTAGAAAGGCAGTAAGAAATAAGATTGCCTCTCACTGTGCTGGGCAAAGCCAAATAATGGAAGTTTTATTGATAACACAGCAGCAGAGATGATGGGGAGTGGAAAGACCAAAATTAACCAGCAGCAGCAGTGAAGATATTTGTAAGGACAAGAAAGTGCCACCAATTACTTCAATTCCATGGCCATATCTGAGCATGGGACCAAGCAAACCCTCTGTGTGAGCACTGAAGAGACTGGAGCCAACTGGGCTGGTTGGAAATGCCAAGCAAGTGGTGTGAGATGGAGCTGCTTCTCCTCTTCCTGTTCTCCCCCCTTCCCTTTGATTTCGTGGAAACTCTGAGTTGGGGAACAAATTAATTAGCCAATTAGTGAACACCATAGCTCTGGAATCAAAGATCTGAGGTTATATATTCAAATTCTTTCACCTAATCCTCTTCCCTTAGTAAGACCTCTTCATTAGTGTGCCATCCAGCACGGACAGAAACCTGTGCCTAAGCTAAGCATGCCCATTCACATGGCATCACTGCCTCTACAGGATGAAAGAACAAAACTGTCAGCCCAAAGAAAGGTGAAAAATGCCTTTTCAAAGGAAAAAGAAACAACAAAGTTGCCGTTCTGGTACAATTAAGTGGACAGATTTAGCCAAGGTGTTTGTAGAATTTAACCTATCCAGCCAACACAACCTCTCTTGTAACTTGCTGCCATGTCTCCTGGGTGTTTTAGTGACAAGCAGTCCAAGCAAAGCACAAAACCCATCCTCTAATGAGACTCTTGACTTTGAGGTGGTGAGATACCACATTTTAAGTCCTGTGCAGGCATCCAAGATAAACACACTCTAGGCCATTCACAGCTGTTCCATGCAAGAAGCCTTGGACAGATCTGTAGGAATGACAGCTTAATGGCAACAAAATGAAACTGAATGCCCTTCTCCTACCCACACTGAGCTTGCTTCCCCAGCTCAAAGGCTCACTGAAGGCAGCTGACAAATTCCCATTAGTCTGTCTGCAGGTTTCCAGATTTTCCTTCTGCTTTGGGCACCACATGCACAATATTCTCAGCAGTGCTCTCACTGAAGTCACGGAGCATTGAGCCACAGCTGAAGACTTGGCTGTGCTGTTTTTTGCAGTTGAAGGCCAGTTACAAATAGCAGATCAGGTGCAATTGTACTGAAATGTGATAATCTGGTCAGAGTGGGCAGCCTCTGTTTTCACCCACTGAAAATTAACAGGTCTTACCTCAAAATAAGTAACAAGTTAAAAGATAACATAATTTTGCTATAAATGTATGGAAGTGCTGCAGGTTTGTTTGTTTATAGGTTGACATCTAAAATGAGTAATGTTCTCAACCAAGGGGTTTCAGATATTATCTGAGGGCTATTTCAAGGCTAACTTCCTGCAAACTTGCTTATTTAATTTTAGGATAAATCCTAGGCAGTTCTTTTAATTCTTATAAATCTCAACATCTCTGTGCCAGAGGATGAAAGCAACATCAGGCCCTTCATTTCTGTAAAGCACTTGCAAAGCCTCACATGAAAGACACTTTGTCAAACCAACTAACTTAAAGTCTTTGGCTTTAGGTAAATCTCATTCAGCAAACAAACAAACAAACCCAAACCAATAACAAAAAACACAACCAAAACCAGCCAACCGATCAAAAAAACCCCAAACCCAAGCCAGTGGCTTCAGAGGCAACTTTAGTGAATGCAGGTTTCAGGTTGTCATCTTTCAGCAGTATTTTTAAGACAGAGCCAGCTCCTGAAGGCCCCTGAATATGTGCAACTGACTTCAATTAGTTCTGCAGGATGCCAGCTTCTCCCAGGATTTAATCCATAGACAGGAGCACTAGGAATGGCTGCTTTTTCTAGGATGGCCTGATCCTCATCTTGAGTATGTGAATGTGTTAACCTTAAAAAACCCCACTTAAAAAGGGACTTGTATGCCTGAGTCCCCACAGACCTCACATCATTCCACGCCATAACAGAAGCCTCCTCTGATTTTAGGCAGGTACAGCTGGGAAGAAGAGATGCCCTTTTTCATCACTGCACCACCTCAGAGCAGTTTATTTCAGTGCAAACAGACCACTTCCCTTTTTAACCTTTAAAGAGCAGCACATGTTGCTATGCTTTAAAACAAAACTAGAATTTAAGAAAGCCCCCAGCACATCACACAGTGCAGCCCATCCAGGACTTTGGTATGAAGCCAGTGGATATTCAGTGCAAAAAGGCTCACTGTCCAAAGCAGCATGTGGAGGATTCAGCAAGCAGCTCTCATTAGTGCCAATAGGAGCCTGGCTACTAAACCTTCACACCTTTTTAAAGATGTTTCCTCTGTCTTTAATAGCCATTTTTTACGAATCTACTCCGGAGCTAAAACCAAGCAGGCAGAAGTTTTAGCTGGGGAAAAAGTAGTCTTAGCCATTAGAAAGCTGGCCCTGTTCCAGAACACAGAGCATCTGGCCACCAGCTGTGTTTAGAGGACAGCAGGCCTAAGGAATAGATCAGGGAAAATCAGACACAGTGCTGAAATTTGTAATGAAAAGAATGCCAGCCTTCCCCTGTGATGTCCAAAACCTTTGCCCTCCTACATTCCCCATCCTTTTCTCTTCCCAGCTCTTGAGCCAATTATTGAAAAATCAACTATTCAGGACAACACAGATACCACTTCTGGGCTTGGGAAGGAATCCAGCAGGGCTCTAGAGTAAAAAAAAAAAAAAATAGGAAGTGTGGAAACTGGCTGCACGTGAAGCAAAGTGGGAATGTGAGGAAATTCTGGAAACTACGGGAGAACCATGTAGGGATATAAGGAGAGATCTGCCAGGAGGCAGGGACAGGATGTCTGTTAAGTCCCCAAATATTACAGCACTGGATTAGTATAAAAATGACAGATGGAAAGGCATGTTCACTCATTACAGGCTGGAAAATTATGATTAAAAAAAGAAAATCCTAAGTTTTTCTAAGGATGTTGTATTTTTTCCATTTTACTGAGACTAGAGGCAATATTTGGCCTCAAAATTTGTAAATTATTGCAACTTATACAAAGACCAAAGGAAGAGAAAGCTTTTTATTTTCTAAGATGATAACACCATGTCTGAAAAAAATGCTAATAAAAATGCTCTGTTGGAAGGAGCCTTATCTGATAGGGATGGTATTCATGGGCACCCACTGAAACTCACATTGCTTTTTAGATTAAATTGACAAGAGCCCTTCCCCCCAGCCCCAGATTAATGGAATGAAGAATCCATGCATGAAGCCACATATAATAAAGGCTGGAGATTATGAAGCAGGCTAGAAGACACGATCAGAATTGCAATTGATCTTGATGAAGTGGGGAAATTGCCCTGATTAGAGCAGAACAAATTTAATAAGGAGAAATTGAAAGTGTTACACTTTGAAAGGTGTAGTAAACAAATGCATAAATAAAGATGGAACTCCTGGGAAGGCAGCAGTGAATCCCTCAGGAATTATAAGACAGACTAGATCAAAGTCAGCCATGGGATGTTCTTGCAGAAAATATCAGGGGATATATTTTCTGATATGCTTTACATAAACCAGAGCAACAGTTTCTGTGCTTTGCTTGTTAATGTACAAAACTCCTGCTGAAGTATGGGAATTTGGGGAAGACGGGAAGCCATGAGGGGAATGACAGCAAAAATCAGAAAACACTAACAAAGGAACTAGGAAAGACTATACTAGTGATGCAAGGAAGAGAATTCCTTTCATACATAGAATAACTTTCTAAAAAGATCTTGTAAGATCATCTATTTTTTCTAGTCAATCAGGACTCAAAGGAAAAGTACCTTGATTTGCAATGAAGAAATTCTGAAGTCTCTTATGAAAACCTTCTGATTATGAGAGTGGTGAAGATCATGGATCCCTGTGACTGGATTTTTGAAGAGCCTGCAAGCTGCACATCGTCTGGCATGGTTAAGCTGGACCTCACCCAGCCTCACATCAGGAGAGGCAGACTAAAATCACCATTTCCAAACTCTGGTTTGTGGATCCACAAAGGTTTGCTGGCTGCTTCCAGAAGAAATGAATTCCAGATTTACACAGGCTGGCTTTTCTGCTGGCAAAAGTCCTGGGGACTACTGGTCAAAAAAGAATTGAAAATGATGACTCTTTTTTCTTAAGGTTTCCTTCAGCTATATATGTGTGATGTTTGGATTACCAGCATTTCCAAGGGCAAAAGTTATTCCTGTATAAATCCTTAGCTGCAGTCCCTTCCGGTCACAGCTCAGGGTGCCCAAACACAGTGACCACTGCAGGTACAGCCACCAAAGGCCCTATAAAGCCCTTTATTGCTGAAAGAAACCTAGTGAACTTTACCACAGACACTCTCAACTCAGAAGAAGGACTAGCTTGGAGTTACCATTATTAAATGGGAAGTGTTTCCTTCCCATTTAATAAACTGATTATTGTTTGAAAAACTTTGCTATTTTAAACATGAGGCTGCAGGGTGAGGCCTGCTCTTTGCTAGTTATTTTTGTCATAGAAGGATGGGTTTCCATGTATGAGAAGGCACACCAAGCAACAACAAGAACCCCTGTGTGTTGCTTTTGTATTAACTATGGTCTTGCTTCTCTGTGATCACAACATTCACTCAGAAGTAGCCATTACTTACAAGTTTCAGACAACATCTTGTGTGAACGTGTACTATGCAGAAAACAAGATCTAATTGACTGACATGCTGTGTCTCTGCAACATTAGTGGCAGTTTAGACATTTTGTCATTTGTTGCAGAAACAGCAGAGGCTTTAGAAGACCAAGCACAAAGGAGGATTTACACCTCAGAGTCATAAAACAGCTTTCTAGTATGTCGATAGCTAAAGCCAAAACTGTGTTCTCTGAGCACATCAAAAGCTGGAACATGGAAGGGCACCTGATGTAGATGCTTCAACAAAAGAAAAAGAGGTTAACATGCAAACTTCTAAATTTCCTAGAATAGCACACTAGAAAAGAAATAGATTAATGTCACTTTGCCATGGAGAAGGAAACATCTTTGCTTGCTTCTTACTCTGGTTTTCAGAGAGGGCATCCGGAATGTTGTGGCAAATAGCAGATTTGTCTTTCTAACAATGTGCTGCAAAATAAACAAAGCTGACATTTGACATTTAAATCACACCCCCCCACCCCCCCTACCCTACCCAAGCCCTGCATTTGTAGATTACCTATACATTCTTAGGATCCAGTGAGAAATCATTCTACAGTACATATTTAATTATCATTTTAAAAAGTCTAACTCGGACACAATCTCTGGCCAGTAGCAAAATACCCACACATCACTAAAGTAAAGATCTGTTGTTATTTCTTCACTGCAACAAACAGAAATCAGTATCTCGAGAAGGAGCTCCAGGGGTATCATATCGCAGCCAGTCACATCAGATAAAAAAATAAGCTAATTTCACAAATGAAGTTTGACAAGAATTAACATTGCATTTGTCTTGGCGAAACGAAGCACAAACGGAACATTTCACAGGTACAGTTACCATGCAAATGCATGTTTGTTGAGTTTGTCACTGATTTCAACCCCAAATCACAAGTAGCATGCAGTTCTCCTGCGCCCCCCCCCACTCCCCCCAACTACTGTATTTTAGAGACAGTCTGGGTAATGTGCCTCTTTGGTGTAACCATAGCCTCTTAGGCAAGATTATACCACCCTAGGAAAGAATACAAGCAAAACTTGATCATATGTGTGTTTACACAATGTACATTTTACCATTTAAAAAACCAAAACATGTTACATAAATTCTCAAACACAGCTCTGTTGAAAATGAAATTTTAAGCTTAAGAAATAGGTTTTAAACTACAAGGCCACCCCATTATTTTTTATGAACAGTTTAAAAAGTTCCCACCCCTAAAAATCTGCCAGTATATTTTCTCAACTACAACAGTCTTACCCACTCTCTAATACAGCTGATCTTTGCTGGACAGCAATAACAGTTCTTACATTTCTTAAATGCACGAGATAATGGACTCTGGGATAGATATAGTTCTTAACTGTGTAACACTGGAACAAATCTGACTTAAAGGATTAATTGGTCAATTCAGGTGTTCCCCAGCAATACCCTTCAGGCAGGGACTTCTGCTGTTCACTGATGTGAGTTCTGGCTTTTGTTGGCATCAAGCTCCACGAACAGGCTCGTGTTCAGAATGTGAGTACAAGGGCAATTCACCAGACACTCTGGTACCCAGCTTGCTCAAAAGCAGCAGGGAGGAACTTGTTTTCTGTATTCTCTCATCCAGGTGGGGACATAGCCCCATCGCAGCACCTTTGGCCGAAAGAGAACTGTTTGAATGCGATGTAGAATTTTTTACATTTTCTTTTTTTTTGTAGTCATTTCAGCAACTGCAACAGGCTTGAGCAACTGCAACAGCAGACTTAACTTGCAGGGTCTTTGATTAGAGGGTTACCATCTTCCTCAGCTTTACACAACGGAGCCCTTTGAAGAAGACAAATGAATTGACTGAATCCTTGTGGCCAACGTCCTCTGTAAGTCCTCTAGTACATTTTGACCAGATGTTTCTCCATTCTTGTCATACAACAACTGTTTGAAAGCTTCGTTTTCAATGAGGACCATCATGTTTTTTAGAAAGTAGCCTTCACAATAGGCAGATAGTTCTGTGACGCCGAGGAACTACAAGAAGTGAAATTAGAGAAAGATAACCATTCTGATAAAACCCAGGCAGCAAATACAGTGCCTAAGAGCTGCACACAAACAAATATACAAGCTAAGCCTTTTAGACAGGCACAGTCTAAAATGTGCTTACTTACAGATATAAATGCATGGAGAGGAAGGAGTTAATAAAACAGTATTTAATGCTGATGATTCTCATAATAATTCGATGTTAAAAGACCCTGGCTGTTGGGGAAACAAAATTCAACAGGCTGAAGCTTTGCTCCCTTGGAAATTGATGGAAGTTCTACCACAGAGTTTACCAGACCCATGATTTCATGCTAGAAGTTACAACCTAAAACTACAGGTTTGGGAAAGCATTACAGACCATGTTTCAAGAATGCTGTCCTTAGGATAGGACACATGACTGCAGAAAGCTGTTGTGCAAAATTTCATGCTTTGAGGAGAAATGGAAATAATCAGCCATTGAAAAAAAAACTCCCCAGGGCAGAGGTGGATTTCTCAGCATTGGACACTTTAAGATCCAGCTGGGCAGGGTGCTGGCCATCTTGTCTAGACTGTATTTTTTGCAAAGAAAGGTTGGACCAGATGATCCTTGAAGTACCTTCCAAGCTGGTATTCTACAGTTGCAGACTGCAATTTTAAAAATGGAATGCCCATGGGGATATTAATGATATCAGTACTCTCCAATCAGCATTTATTTGTAAATATGACCAAATCCACACTACAGAATCACAGAACACGCTGAGTTGGAAGGGACCCACAAAGACCTCCGAGTCCAACTCCTGGCCCTGCAAGGGACCATCCACCAAACTGTATCTGTCTCTCAATCTTGATGACAAAGGCTGTGCTCCACTCATCTCTGGGCCAATGTGCTCACACCTCCCCCTCTGGAAAGGTCAGGGAGGTCCTGCAGGTGCAGATGATCTTGCAAAGCAGCAAGGTCAAGAAAGGTGTCCCTGACCATGCTTCTAACTAGATGATCTTTAAGGGTTCCTTCCAACCTAACTAATTCCAGAAGTCAAAGATTCAGGCACAGACAGGTTGGCTATTGCTGCAGTGCCCTACCCACAGCAGTGCCAACATGACTCTGGCTGTAAAACCCAGCCAGGTACCCCATTTCCACTGCTTCCATTGGGAGGTGCAGGCCCAAATAACTTGCAGGTTGGGGCTCTTCAGTGAATTTAGCCACTGGGTTTGTTAAGTCCCTGCATGTAAGAATTTTCTTCAATCAGGATGTAAATAACAGCCCCATTTCACAATTCAAAAAAAAAAAAAAACAAACATGATTTCAAAGCAAAATTATTGTTTTTACTGACAGCAATACAAATAGAGAAGTTCACACATGAGCTACAAGACAAATCAAGTATTTTTCAAATTAATCCTGCACTGTAATTTTTTTCCTCTTACATTAAATGGACCTACAGATACACCTCATTGCTTATTTTTATAGGTGGATCTTTGTGCTTTGTGCTATTTCAAACATTGATTGCATGTTATCTGTACACGAAGACCCAGCATTACTGTTCTCTGTAGGAAATACCTGATGATGGGAATGGAGGTCAGATCTGCAGGGGTTTGGAGCAATCTGCAGGATTACTCTGTTCAATCAAACCTCCATGTTACAATGCATCAGTTTTATCTTTTGTATAGACCATGCAAGTTAGAGAAAAAAATCTCTTAAGAAATGCTTGAAGAATATTTCACTGCACTTACTTGTGCATCATTTCCATCTTCCAAGTGAAAATCTAACTACTCCACAAGGAGGGAAAAAACTGAAACTAATCAATGTGGTGACCACCTCCACCAATGCGTAAAAATAGGTTTTCTAGGACAAGAAATGCCATGCTTTTGTGTCTAATGACTTAGGCAACCTCACAAGCTAAGTATATAATTTGATTCCAATAAGAAACTCTCCAAGACATAAAATTCTCATTACCATCCTTGCAGGGCTCTGAGCCATTGCACTTCCACAATGTGGCATTTTTATATATTGACAAGGTGTCACTAGCATTGAGTGTATCACCCTACTGGGCTTCAAGCAGGAAGAAACAGGTAATGGAAATGGGAAAAATGCATCTTGGAAGGTAAAAGCAGAGATGCCTACTTCACTTAGTGATTCCTGCACAATCAGCTCAGCAGTCTGTGTTGTCATGAATAAGGGATAGATCTCCCACACAGTGATACACTCAAATTGAGTTTGACCCGCTCAGGGAAGGGGCTGAGAAGCTGCCACCTTGGGCTTAGACTACCTAATTTTGGATTGTCACTATACCAGGTACCTATTAATCAGCCAGTCCCAGTAAATGAATGACAAATCTTCAACATGCAACAAATGTACCAAGCATATGAGATATACACATAGATATATATAAAACTACTTATAACAAAACTGACCTACAGGAATGATGGCAGACACACAACATGCAAGCATATGCAGTTATTTTTACCTTGGCATGATTATAAATATCCACGCAGTTTTCTGTATTAATGCTTTTTGCACAAATGATCTCACAGTGTCGTTGTAAAGCTTCAAGCTGGAAAAATTTAGCAGCAGAGAGAAGCTAAAAAAAAAACAAAAGGCATGGAAAAAATAGTCAAAAACTGCTGAGTGATACAGAATCAGAGCTTGCTTCTTTACTGTTTCATTATATTTTTCTCTCACCCCTTCTTCAGTTAGCATGAAAGTACTGACAAAAAGTCAGAATGAGAAGATTGCTTGGTTGTTTTAACCCTCTGCAGTCCCTTCTGAATCACACGATGGGAATCTATACACAGAGAGAACACCAAAGGCTTCTCAGGACCACATGCTGACTATGGAATGGGGCAAGGAGAAAAAGGAAACAGCAGCTTGAAGAATATTTTGTCACTTTGCAAACACGACTCTGCAATAACAGACCTGCAAATACATCCCCAAAATCCAAAGATCTGGTTAAACTGTTTCCCAAGATCTTATTGAAACAGAGCACCTGGCCTGGATGTAAGGAAGTCAGCAGAAAGGTCAGGATCAAGAGTACAGAGAAATTCAAACCAAACAGTGATGACCATTCTGGGCAGTCTTAATCTAGAGAGACAATAAACCTCAAATCTGCCACCCCAGCAGGCTCAAGGCAGCGGAATCAGATCTCCATATGCTCCTTGTCCTAGCTTGTGAGCAGCTGTCAGGGGATGTCCAGGCCAGGAGCACTGAAACACTGTCTGGGCTCCACGTTACTCCAAGGAACGAGTGCACAGAGGTGGGAACCAGCTTTGTGAGGCAAAGCCTAGCCAGCATTCATGTGGGTATCATGTGTCTGTCACTGCTCTACCAGCTCTTCTGACACCAGCACTGACCTCCCTCTTTGGCCCTGCATCTCCCCTGTGGCTACACTGCCTACCCTGGCACTGCCTTGGCATCTCTGCATGCCTGTGGGGTGAATATAGCTTGAATTTTTAGTTCTCCAACTGATTTCAGCAGTGTTAATAGTTCCTCTATTGCCCTTTTTCTGTCCTTTTACAGGAAAGTAATTTAATGTTCTGTCTCTCCATGGTAGGTCATTGTCTCTGGCTCTCTGCTCTGCCTTAGAAAGCAGGTTGGAGTTCTTCATTGCTTGACACCTTGCTGTAACCCAGCCAGACCTTAGATCAAGCTGTTCATGTGTTTAAAAGCACTTACTCAGGTATTCAGGCTTTTACACAGCCCCTTATTATTTGGGACTCATAACAAAAAGCTAACCCGTACATCCCAAAGGGGCTCTCATGCTGCACTGGGGAACAAACAAAACCCTGAAAACTTCCATGACATTATTCTGACTTCTCCTATGCAGTCTGCTCAAGATCTACTTTAATCCCATAAATAAATCCAAGTGCTGGAAATCTGCAGTGCTGATGTGATAGCAGCCAGCTGGCCCCAATTATGAATTGCAGCAAAGATTTCTGTGGAGTATTTCTGGTGCTTCTTGTTATCATATTTGTAATAAGGCAAGTTACTAAATGCAGTTTTGAAAGATAAAGCCAAATCTTATTCCAGCTGCCTCTGTGGCTCAAGCAGTCATGTGCTGGTTTGTAATTACTTTAAACTGTGAGGAACCATGGCCAGATCTGTTATCAAGACATCAATCAATCAGTCATACATTCTGGAGTCTCAGAAGTTTTGAGATGTCACAAAAGTAGAGCAAGCTGCCAGCTGAAATGCAGCACAAGCTTTTTAACAGCCTAGGTGATAAAACACACATCTCTATAAAACCACTGCACTGCCTAGTCTAAAATTCTCTATTTCAGAAAGGGCTAGAAATTCAGGAAGTCTTTCAAAACTTTGAGTGAAACAGAGAATTAGGGAACTTTTCCTACACAGCTCAGGAAGCCAGTGTGGGCATGCTTACTTAAAAATTCACTGCCTGCACTAAAGAGGGGTAATTTCAGTCCTGAGCAGTCCTCTGGCTGCCCGACTGTAGAGTTATAGGGACAGAATAATACAGGCAACAGTGGAACAGCAACAGGACATGAGGAAAAGGAAAGCAGCTGCAGCAGGGGAAGTGCAGACTGGCCATAAGGAACAGGTTCTCCACTGAGAGGGTGGTCAGTCACTGAACAGGCTCCCCAGGGAAGTGCTCATGGCACCAAGCCTGCCAGAGTTCAAGGCACATCTGCACAACACTCTGAGTGATGTGGTTTAGCTTTACATAGTCCTGCAAGGAGCAGGGAGTTGGACTTGATGATCCTTATGGGTCTCTTCCAACTTGAGATATTCTGTGATCATGGTGGCAGACACTGATGATTACCAGCTGTTTAAGTAGCTCTGAATTTAGTATTTACTGACCTGCATTCTTTTTGGCTGCCTGAAAACTCCCTGAATGACTATCAAGAATTTGCTCAATATATCTTAGTTCTGTATAGCTGGAGTGGTTTTGCTGATCATAGCTGACGATGATGGCACACAGTATTTGGAAGGGGATTACTTAACATCCAAAAGGTTGTGGTTACATGGCTGGTAGCTGTGGCTGTGTGAAGGTTCAGTCAGCTCCAGCTGGCTTGGCTTGGCTTTTGCAAAAGGCCACAACGGTACCTGGATGTTTTACATCCAGTGAGGAAGGGGCAAAGAAGTCTCTATATCTCAGGGAGCAGATTATAGTTTTATTCTTAAAATTTAAGAGTCACATGCTTGAAATCGAAACTGTGTCTCCAGTGGACTTCTCTCATGGTTAAAGCCCAGCACATGCCCAAGACTTCTCCCACGGGAGAAACCAAATTGGATGTTTTTAATGCTGCTGAGATAGAGAGGATGGAACACTGAGTTGCTGGAAATTGGTTCCAGATTTTGGTAACACCAGCTTTGCCTCTAAAGTAGCTATTTGCAAAGTCTCCCAGTGTCCTGCAGGTCTGCAGAGAGCCTGAGCACTCCAGGTGAGGCACTGCTGGCTCTTACAGGAGTGCTCAGGTCTTGCCCAATGGCCACGTGCCCTCGGGTGAATGGTACACAGATCAGTCAGCATCGCTCCCCCTGCAATTAAATAATGTCTCTTACCTCCATAATTTCATTATTTTTAATCAGGAGTGACTCTGCACCTCCATAATAAAGATACTGCATAACCAGCTGTAATAAAACAAAGGAGTGTTTATAAAAACCAATCCAAGACATAGAGGAACAGGGGACAGTGCAGACAATACCTGAGGCTCTCATAACACCACCATGGATTTGTAGATAAAAAAGGCTCAAGCCTCCTGATTTCAAAGATATACTTGGTTATTCCCTCTCTCTGCAAAGTTCAGTGTTTCCTTCTCACAGGTAGTCTAATGTCTCAACCCTCACCCTCAAATTGTCTGAATTTCCTGATGAGCTCCAAACAGCTTGCAGGAAACTCATTAACTCATTTTGAATTTTCACTGTATTTCCCAGTCTGTTAAGTACATCACTGATTCAGGCAAACACAGCATATATAGTGGTTATTCCCTTATTCCTTCTCTGGCAAAGGCCACCTTCACCCAGCTGTGTGTGGGCATGCATAGAAGATAAGAAAGAGGTGGAGGAGGCTTTGCACTGTAATACAAGCCAGCTGAGATCCCTCTGCAGGGAGCCCAGTTATTGTGGGCAGCTGGGAATTATGAGTAGCAGTAACAGTCAATACATGGAGCTGCCTGAGCTCCAGTTCAAAGCAAGGGAAGCATATCCATGTAGATGTTACAGGTACAGAGAGCAAGCTCTGCCTAATCATGGCACAACATTGATTGGAGAGCACTGCTAAGGAAGGGAATGAAGTGTGTCTCCTCCAAACCTGTCCATTAAATACAGAAAGAGCCAAATGCCTTATGCTGACAGGCAGTGCTTTGTGTGCCCAACCCATGTCAGTGAAATGCAAGTTGCTGTATCTGCTGGGGCACATTTGCAATCAATAGCACTTTGCAGGGCTCGAACAGAGATGAAGCCTGTGCTTGTGAAACCACTGCTCTGGTTTATCAAATACATAAGTACTAATTTGGACAGGGCATGCATGGTGTTCCTCTTACAAGTTCCATTCAAATTCAGCGTGAGAACTGTACCTGAAAGATAGGGTACTTCACATAGTTGATCTCAATACAAGTGCTATCAGATGAGGGCTTGCTAGACAGCAATGCTTTAAACCTAAATAAGAAGGAGCAAACTTGAAATACCAGCCCAATTATCTCTGTGGAAAAATGCAGTAAAAACAGTACAGAAGCGCAGTGGAATGACAGCATCAACTCTTGCAAAAACGGTATACTGAAATGAACGTATTTGTTACCAAAAAGCATCAAGATTTAGACACTAACATGAAGTTCAAACCAAAAGGAAGAAGCCTCTCTCTAGAAGATTTCAATTTAAAATTTTTGAAAAATACATCTAATATAACAATAGAATAAAATGTACATCCAAAACTCAGATTCTGTAATGACAGATATTACAGAATCTTTTTTTTTTCTTGAAGGCAACATGATCTTCTACGAAGATCTGCAACATTTAAAACCTGAACGTTTTCCTTTTTTGAGGGCGACAGATTTTGGCTTATGTCCATTATGCTGGTTTAAAAAATGTTTTGGAACAAAACATTAAAAGAAAGACACTGAGAGTTTTCATGCTCCTATGCACGTTCAGTACAATTGTGTAAGAAGAGGCAGGAGAGAAAACTGGATAGGTTGCTGTTCTTTGATTATCAAAACCCAAAATTCAGATACGAGTTTCAGGACAAAAAACCCACATATTTTTAGTTAATAATTGCAAACTTGTGTGAGATATATACATATGTAACAATCTACTTCTCAAAACCAAGTATTCCCATTGATCAGAAGGTGAAAATGGGAAATGTGCTGCCAGAAACACCTATCCTCGTACTTCCTCTCCTTGATAATTCATCTGACCTTCCAGCAGTAGTTCAGAGCTCACTTTATCTATCAAGACCAGCATTTGCTGGATGGTAACCTTTTCCATATCATGACTGCATCTTGTTAATTAAAATACAGATAACAATTTACTTGATTTCACCAGTGCCAAACTCTATTATGAACACAATTTAATAGGCTCAAAGCTGGAGTTTGGAACATATTTGTACATCTACCAAGAAGCTCTAAACACCAATATTAATTTCTTAGTTGAAGGCAGAGTCAGGTACTGCAGTTACTTTATGCAAATCTTTTTACTCTGTTCTGTGGGTTGGCAGCACGACTAGCAACAATTCCCATATCGCTTAAATTATCCATACTTGGAGCTCTGTCCTTGCCTCATCTCAAAAAAAACTGTTAGCTGTTATGGAGGGCAAACAAGATTGTTTAAAAGCACACCTTGAATTATACAGCTGCATACAAATAATATTTGTGAGCAACTCTTGGGTTGGGTTGAGCTGGGTAACCCACATTCAGCCTTCTGAGCACAGGAGACAGGCTATAAATACTGCTTTTGGATACAGGATGGTATGTTTCACAGCTATTTAATTTTATTTAAAAGTTGTCAAATGCTGTCAAGAATTGTGTGATAGTAGCTTGTTTTTCCTGGAGACTGCTAAAACTGATGCAAGGCAGGATTTAACCACTCACAAGATTAATTATTAAGAATCAAAATATCATGACTCCCGTACAGTCGAGAACTGGATGCAGTAACGAGCACCATGCCAGTGTGCCTCAGTGGAATCAAGTCACATACATGGCCAGAAGCATGGATCATTCACTGGATGAAAATCTATTGACAGGAGCACTTGTTAAATATCTGGCAGATCAACCAGAAACAAGCTGTGGGGATGTTCTGATTAAGAAAAACTTGAAGATTGGGCCACTAGTCCTCAAAGAACTGGAAGGGCAAAACAAACAAAAAACCCCCCCAGACCCACAAAATCAAATTCTACTTTTGTTAAAAACCAGAGATGTATCTCTATTTTACCTTGGAGATGCAGTAAATAGCAACACTCGATGTGCATAAAATGGTCTTCCTTCCACCAGAAATGTGACATCTGACATTTCCTTATTGTTAAGAAAATGGGGATCTAGAATCACAAAAAGAAGGAAACAAAAAAGTCAGTAACTTTAACTTGGAAGCGGTCAGGAACGTAATGAATATTTCCCTGTTTTGACAAAAGAAAGCAACAGCATAGAAGGATATTGTTTTTAGTGAGTAAAGCCCATAAAGCTATTTTGGACAGCCTGAGACCACACTGAGTTCAGACAAAGGGAATTCAAAGCTCTGAAGTCCATGACAGCCTTTGCTGAAACGATAGCCAGCTGTCCCCGCTGTGTGACACTGGCACAGCCTCCAGCTCTGCTACCCAGAGCAAACTGCAGCTCAGCAGATGCTGGGGGCCCTCTGCTCTTTTGTACTCTATCAGGCCACTCCCTGTGAGAGAAGTCTCTGTCAAGGGGAAGAGGGTCCTGGAAAACTGTTTGGGTCTTCTCTCAGTCCCCTGAAAACACCCTGGGCTCTGCTGACCAAGCTGGGAGGGCTGTGCTGGTGCAGCATCACCTGCAGCCAGCCAGGGTGGTTTGAGATCCAGACAGACACCTGGCTCCAGAGCCAAGGCTTGGATCCCAGCCTCATCAGCAACACAGTCAAATCTTTGCAGATTTACGGCCCCACTCCAGCATACCTGATGACCCTCCTGATGTCAGTGGGAGTTTTAGGTCAGGTTAAGTTTGGGGCCTTTCCTTCCTCTAATTCTGTCTTTCAAACTGAGATTTTTCTGACTTGTGGCCCGCTCAAGCACCTGGCCAGCAACAGCCTTCCCACAGCCCTCCCCGGAGAGCCGGTGAGGACCGTGCAGGGACACTTACCCAGGCGGGAGGTCTGCTTGCGCTTAATTTCCACGAGCTTTGGAATTGGGTAGGGTCCATAGCAATGAGTGAAAATGACAGAGAGCTGCTGGCTGATCACCTCGTTCTACACAAAAGAAAACAAATATATACAACATAAAATCAGTATGCAAAGGACATGTTACATTGTTCTCAACAGCTGCCTGTTTTGAAGTTGAAAAATGTGATTGCTGAAGCTTTATTAAAAATAAGAGCTTACGATTATTAGCATTTGTTAGAAACTGTAGTTCTCATTTACTTGATTGCTATGTCTCCTGTACAAATCATTTTAAATGAAGAAGTAGTCTCCTTGGATGACAATTATTCTTTGCCTAAAAATTCCATAGCCCAGTCCCCTCTGCAAAAACAAAGTTCCTTTACAACAGTGAGTTCATTTTATTTGCAGATTTGCTGTACTAGAAAATGACTTTTTTTTGGTCTTTAGAAAATGGTCCCTGGTCACGTCTTAGAAAACCTGAGCTGCAGAGAGATGCAGCTGCACAGCCTGCACACGTTTTGAAGTGCAGCGGTCTTACAAACAGACCCTTCCCCTACAGAGTGACTGAGGCACCAAAGCCAGCCACTCATTAATCCCAAATGTTTCATTAATGTGCTCTTACACCTCTGGCACCAGTGTGGGCACCACTGTGCTGTGGAAGCCACCAGACCCTCACAGAACAACGTCTGGTCCCTGGCCTTACCACTTTCTGCCCCAACTCTGGGGGCAAGGCACTCATAGGATGCTTTCCTAAGCATCTTGAGTATTTTTATGCCTAAGATGCAAGGGTAGTGAAATGTATTTAATGCTTAACTACCTAAATCCCAGATGAAAGCAAGATTTAAAAGCTTTGGCAAATTTTATCACATACTTTGCTGATAACCAGAGCAAGTCTAGACAAGTTCAGCAGTGCCACGCTGCTAATTCATGGTGGCATCTTTTAACTACCCTGTTGGCTGGTGAGTCTCTCCACACCAGGAAACTGTGAAATGGCAAAACCCTTAGATATAAGAGGGTCAAAGGCCAAGGAAATAAGCAGGTGAGGGACAACAAAAAATCACAGTATAAAAATTTGAGGCGCGTACTTGTTATATTAAAAATATTTCCAGGCTTTAGAAGCAGAAATTGAAACTTTCCTTGCTCTAAGCACATTTCAGAAGTCCTCCTTAAATCCCACGAGTGACAAGGGGGAGTGGCAGAGATGCTGTAATGACTCTCTTACTGAATCTAATCAAACAGGGTGGGAAGGGGTAGAGCTGTTCCCTCACAGGCACATGCTGATGTCAAAGGAAATTACACGCACTCGCCGCAGGCAGGAGTTGGCTCCTATTATTACTACGTCAGATGTAGCACTGAAAGAAACTCCAAGATAAGAGAAACTCTCATACTGAGAGACACCATTTAGCAGGCACAGGGCCCAGCCCTCAGAGAGGGGCTCACTGCTGTGGCTCCGAGACAAGGAGGGCGTCTCACCCCAGGAGCATCTCACTGTTCTGCATCCTCCTGTCGGAGCTCTGCAAAGCACCTCACAAAGGGAGTGAATCACAGGCTAAAGAGACAGGGAAGATTTAAGGCCAGATTTAAGAAGGAAGTGACTCAACTGCTGGGAGGGTTGGGAGGGAAAGCTTTAGACAGACAGGGCAGAAAGAGCAATTTCTTCTCTGCTCGGAAGGGCTGTGCCGAAGTGCCAGACCCAACTGAGTCAGGCAGGGAGGAGCAAGTCCGAGGGGATGCTGATTACCAGCAGGGCAGCTCCCAGTTGGATCTGGCAGATGCTACAAGTCAGAAAATACAACAGAAGATGGGGACAATTCCATGGTTAGAGCAGAGGGAAGCTTCTGGAGAGGAGAAACAGTGCCCACTTTTATCTGCAATGAATAAAAGCAAAGTGCACTGAAGAGGAGAGCTCCTGGCAGCCCCCTCCCCAATCTGCCAGGGTGCACAGGTCCTGTCTGTGTCACTGAGGTTTTCCTGGGTTCTGTGAACTCACCAGTCCCAGCCACAGCTGTGCCTACGGAACAGCTCCTTAAAAACACACACATGCCTCAATGAAGACAACAAATCTCCTCCTTCCAGGGTGTCTTTGGGAACGTGCTGATGGAAAACCTGAGTATTGGCTTTGCAGTGCCTTGTTAAGAGCTGGAGGCCCAACTCATCAGACCAAACCACAGCACCATGGACCAGGACCCAGCTGCACCGAGACCAGGGAAGGACAGGCCAAACTCAGCCACTGAAGTGGGAGAAGGGGATCCCTACTAATAAGTCCAACCAACATAAAGGACCAGTCATGCCTGCAGACAATGCCATGGGAGCCTTCCTACACAGGTGAGGGGCTGCCAGCTCCCTGGATCACCAACTCTGTGGTGTGCAGATATAAGCCCATTAAAAAAACACTTTGCCCACAAGTCTGTGAAAAAAATGGTGTAAACTAAGTTCTAATTAGCTCAAAATGTGATACATTCACATGAGAGATGCTTAAAAACCCCAAGACACGGAACAGAGTTGGGACAATGAGAAAAAGAGACCTTAGGATGGACACATCAAAGAAAGAGGGCTGCCAGACAGACAGCAGCTTCAGACCTCCAATGCAGAACACTGACCTCATTTGGCAGAGAGAAGGCTGGAGACTTTTGGCTTCTACTGATAACATTAAATACTTCCATCTCATGCCATCCAAAGGCCAAAAAATGTGCTCAGCAAGAAAGCTGAAGCATGTTCTTATTTAGAGCCATTGCTAACAAACAGAAGCAAGGGAGGGGATTGGTAAACTATTACAGCACACCAAGTTTGCTTCCCACACTCCCAGAACATAGCCAAGCTCACAGGACTGTGGCCCTGGATCTGCTTCCCACAATGCCTCTGCTGACTTTTACCAATAAACCAGGCAGAAACAGGAGAGAGAAAAGGGATACTTTATCTGCAATTGGATGGCTGGGGAAAAATTGGCTTTTTAAAGCCAAATCCTGCTCTTGGAGCACTTGGGCTGCCTGTGAAGTGGCTGGGAACAACTGCAGAAGTTCTTGACCTGGGGCGCAAGCATTGCTCTGGAAGACAGGAGGACACGTTCAGCCTATTCAACCTTCACCTTCACACCGTGCCTGGCACTCAGGTGCCCACACTGAGGTGCTCAGAAGCTCCCATTTAAGCACCAAGATGGGTAATTCTTCCCTGTTTATCCTTTCATCCTATCAACCTAACTGTGAAAGCCCAGCTGTAAGAGCTCACTGCAGCAGCTGTGGGCGGCAAGATTAACACAGGAGGAGCAAACCAAAGTTTGTTTTCTTGCTACAGTTTGATGTTGGCAAACACTGTGCCAGGATGTGTGAGGCTGGCACCTGGATTGAGGCCAGCCTCCCTTCAGACACAGGCGTTCATTTGCACTCCAAGGGAGCCAAGAGCCAACGCACATCTTCTTCTGTGGGAGGGGGAAGAATGCTTGGCACAGGATAGAATAAAAATATTTATCTAGCCATGGGGTAGTTTACAGATAGGGAAGAGGGAACAACAGCAAGCCTTCTGAGGGAGATGGTGCTTCCAGCAGAGAGCTGGTTGGTGAGCAAGCAACTTTGCTTTGTAGATACAAGCAGTCTCCTGACTTAAAAGCATTCTTCAGCAGAGATCTAAAGGAATTCCCCAGTCCTGCTGAATGCACTTGAACTGTGAGGGGAATTTATTAATTCTTTTGAAGCAAAGCTGGAGGCTTTCAAGTTGTTGGACCAGAGATGCCTTGTTGATTGATCTGAGAAGAGGTGAAGACTTGGGTGGGAAGTGCAGGGATATTTTGTCCTGAACGTCCATGTGACAAAGGTCTGTTGCAGGATTCAGGGAAGTCTCCTCCAGACTTGAGCACATACCCTGAGAGAGCCTCTTCCATTCCAGGTTACACGGATCAATGCAGCATAGCCATTCTGGGATGTGTTCCTACAAGGGAGTGGACACAACTGGGAAATACATAGCCAGTATTCTCCAGCAGCTGTGCAAGGCACGTGTCTATGGCCCAAATTCTGCAGGGTAAAATGTGTGTTGCAGATTGCTCAAACCCCACAGCTTAGTTCTTACCAGCCTACAGCCACCCTACCACCTCCATGTGGCTGCCCTCTACAAGGCTAACCTCTTGGTAACAAGTCAGGCTTCTTTTCTTTACCTGTGAAATGCCAAAAAGTATTTTGGGGTTTTCTTCTACTGATGCTGCACTCACCAGCTCAGCTCCATTAATGCTGTTTTAACCTAAGTCTGCCAGGCCCTCAAATTCCTCTACCACAAAGCTCAAAAATCAAAAGCTCACCACATGAAGGCAGAAAAAGTAACACTTACTCTTCCAGGCTTGGTGTCTGCCTGTTAATACACATCTCCCCAGCAAGCTGAGCAACCAAACCACACTGCTTAGAGAACAGGGGCGCTGGGAAAGGTATCTTCTTTCTCTGGTCCTGAGGATGCTCAGGGGACCCATTTCTCTGCTAAATGCAGAGTGGCAGAAGTGCTGTTTCCAGTCACCCATCTCACCCGCAGTCCCCAGCAGCTGATCCAGCAGTGGTAGTCTCAGGATACCCTGAGCCCATTGAGGACTCATCCATGACATGCTGGGATACCCTTGAATTAGTCCTCTATTCATGCTCCCCTTTCCCAGAAAAAGATGATAAAGAATGAAGTAACAGAGAGGGTTTTTTGCTGTCCCCCATCCCTGAACACTCAAACTCTGAGACCTTCTTTTCCATCTCAGAACCATCTCCTCCCTTGCACAGGTGCTCCCGTTACCGTCCTCTTGCATAATTCACTTTCACCAAATGCCTCAAAACTAAATAAATGCCACTTCAGCTGGTCACTCCTAGATGGTTACGCAGCATACACATAATATTAGTCAAACAGTTGGAAAGGGAGGGAAACCCCAGAGGTTGGAGCTACAGTTACGGGCAGTGAACCGCACAACAAAATGGGTTTTGTTAGTGCCGGGCTCAAGCCCCTCCACTGCAAGCACAAACGGAAAAGAATTAATCACAGGTAAGACATAAATGGACCCTTCCGTTGCCTCCGGGAAAGCCGCCAAGCCTCCTTTTCAAAAGGCTCTTTATATCCCAGCTGTGCATTGTATGTAAAAAGCTCAGCTCCACGAGCACAGTCCAATCCCTGGGTGAGAGCCCAGAAAAGGGCAGGTGTCACATCCACGGCATTTATTTATTGTAAATGAAGAAACGGCTCCTGCCTCTGGCCGTGGAACATTTTAGAAGGTAGCAGAGGGTAGGAACAAAATCAAACCTGTGTTAGTAAGTACCAAGCTGAATGTGTGTTAACCCCACAGGATGGGGTTAGCAGTGTGTTATTAACATGCCACTCAGTACCTGGCGCTCGCATCTCACACGCAGAATGCAGGATGTGCACGTGTGGATAACCTGGCTCCGGCTCGCTCGGAACTGTTCAGACACAGAAGTGCACAAGTGACAATGGGCAATGCTACAGATCACTGCAGTTGCTTGAGAACAGTGAAACCTGACTAACAAAATCACAGCAAGTCCCAGCGAAAAGGTCCATCACCATGTGCTGGCTGGGCACTGGGTGACAGACAGAAGGGCATTAGCCACTCCATGGAATCCATAAGCAGACCCTTTAGCAGGCTGGGATGTCTTCAGGATTATTTTTAGCACAGGTTTTGGTGTGCCTGTCTCTTCTGTGGAAACTCCACATTTTTCTTCAGCTGAAGTATTTCGGTTGTCAAACAAAATATTCCATTTTCAGGCGTTAATTTTTTCAAGAAAGGTAAAATATTATCTGGGAAACAAATATCCTAGTGAAATTTTTCATTACAATAAAAGCTCAGTTTTCTGTTGAAAAGCAGCTCAACAAGACAGAGAAGAGTCTTTCCTGCTGGTCTCCAGGTAAGAGAAACTTGCACAGCACTCTCCCAGGGGAAGACTTTCCCTTGGAACATGATTAGGACAGAGTGCCTGTCCCAATGCTAGGCAGGGTTCACCTCTCCTCTCTACCCTTAGCCCTTCCTGCAGAACAGGGCAGTCTGGCTTTATGCAACAAAATACAGCTTCACTCAAGCTCATCTGAAACATTCATTTCAGCCCACCATGAAGCAATGGAAAAAAGTGGAATTTTCTTGCTCCTTTGTCTTCCGGTGCCATTTTCTAGATCACATGCAGACCCTGGGGAAACACTAATTTTTGCTGACCACCATGCCTGGATTTAGTAGGACACATGAGCTGAGCCTGTTGACATTCTTCAAGGAACCTCTCCCAACATTTGTTTTAGAAGAATCAAATCCAGAAAAAACCCAGCAACAGAGAAAGAGAATGCTCATCTCGAGCTTCAACTTCTGAAAGTTTTCTTGGAACACAACAGGCAGATGCTTCAGTCTTTCCTGATGCCTTCTGTTTGATGGAGACATGAAAATACTTTTTCACTAGTTAGTGCACCTGTGGCAGAGGCTGTCTCTGAAAAGATGTATTTTTAAAAACACCCCAAAACTTTCCTTTTAAGAGATTTCAGTTTCCAAATGGAGAAGCTACTGCTGAAAGAGTACTTTAGCTTTGAAACCATACAGGCTAGATTTCTCAAGATACCCACACGCCTGAATCCTTCTGGAATTTTAAAACTGGTTATTGTTCTGAATTGCTATTTGTTCTCAATAACTGTCAACACCAGACTGATGGCTGTTATTCAAACCTCAGCCTTCTCAAAGAGCCTGTGCACTCCTGCACATTTCTTCAGCTGCCTGTAGGTGCATTTTTAAAGGTTTGAAAGCTGCAGGAATTTTAAATCCTGAGAAAACATCTTTGTAAAGTAGTTTCCTGCATCTTTCAACAAGCTTGGCCACCCAACACCTCACTAATGGGCTAAATATTAAAATAAACTAAATAAAATAAACATGTCACTGACAGAAATGGATTGGAAGGATGGAGAGAGAGCTGCAGAATGCAATGAAGGTATGGCAGTGAAATATTGCTCCTTCTCAAGCTGATTTTGTCTTAGACAATACCCTAGCAGGAACATTTATAATCCTAAGCCAAGTTTTCCTGGTGTGAAGCACCTCCAGGAACTTCAGACAACGCTTCAGCACATGTGCTCAATGCAAGTGTGGACTCACACATGCACTTCAGCAGTGCATGGCCACACAGGATCCAAAGAAATGGCAAAGAGCTCCTTTCCTTACCTGTTCTATGGAGGAAAGGGAGAAAGCTGTAAGAGAGATTATTTGGAATTAAAAGATTGTGTATTTTCTCCAAAAAATAGGCTAAGACAAGCTGATGTAAACTGCTGTAGGCAGAAAAAGCAGCGGATGAAACTGGCTCATGACCTCGTACAACTGGCAACAGTGCTGGATCATCTACATGGCTGAAACTGGGTGATTTAATGACAACTCAGTCTTATGCACAGCCCTGGAGTGCAAACCTAAACCCAACCTCCTCCAAAGGCCAGACATGTTTAACTTCCAAGGTCGTGGGTTTGAGTCTCTCTTTTCAGGTTGTGGAAATGTCAAACTGAACAGCTCCAGGATTTTCGTAGACAGAGGACACAGAAGCGTCTCTGCACATTCAGTGTTATTATCCTTAAGAGAATCTCTGCAAAAACAGAAGAGCTGACCTGCAAGCCTCACCTCAGGCACTACAAGCCCATGGACCTGGATGCAGCCCCCACACAGCTCTTTTAAAAGCCTCTATTTGGGGGCATATCTGGTCCTCAGGTAAGTATGGTCCTGTGACATGGGGCAGGTGGGCAATCCAGCTCAGAGTCAAGCTCAGGCAATGCAAACATCATACTCAGCTGGAGGGAAAGGAAAGCTTTCAGTCAGGAGTTTGGGGGAGTTTTCCCAGGCCATGAAGAGCACAACACAGACACCAACAGGCAGGAATTCAGTTGTATCTACTGATCATTCTTCCATAATAAGATCTCCATCATAATTTTAATTTTGAGGGACTTGACTTTGCTCTTCACAGCAGCTAAAGTTTAGCTCAGGGCTACTCACTCCCTGTGACTCTCTGGCTTCTGCCTCACACAGCCCTGTCAAAACCACTTCTAGCAGGTTATGTTTGTGTGCTTGTCTTCCAAAGACATCGAATCCATCCCTAAACGGCAGTGCCTTTCTTACCCATGCAGTGTCTCAAAACCATCATGTGTCACCAACATTTTTTAGTTGTTGGAGTTTTCCCAGTTTGGTTTTGCTTGCTTTTAGGAGAGGTGCCTTAAACCAAGCTCTCCATGTCCTTGCCACAGATGTTGCTTTTTCCAGAGTGCCTTGACCCTGGTCTTTAATTTGGTAATGACCCAAACTCACTGCAGGACAGCAGGAGATGCAGAGGGAGCAACTGCAGATCGATTCTCTGTCCTCACAGCTCTGCCTCAGCAGCATGGAAACACTGCTACTTCCCCACTCCCCATGCAATTCTCAATGGTGCAGCTGATAGAAGACATTTAAAGGTATGAAAGGAAATGAAAGAGCTCCATCCCACGGGAAGCCACCAGGAGCTGGGTATCAAACCTTCATTTGTGCTTTTGGAAGACTTCCTCCAGGGCTTCAGTGCAGCAGTGAACAACCCATGTGCAACCTATACACTGTTCTCCCCCACTGACTTCACAGCTTGAAGAAAGGCAATAAACCCAGGGACTTCAGCTCAGCCAGTTTTGCCTGACTCGCCGATTTTTGTTGCTGTTCTGTGTTACAGCATCAGGACTTCTGCTTTTTTTTTTTTTTTATTATTTCTACCATCAGCATCCCGGCACATAGACAGGAATGGAGTGCCACCCTGCCACCCTACAGGTCACCAGCATTAGTGCTGGCAAAGCTCCCACATAAACCCTCACATCTGTATCCTCTAGAAACAGGCATTTTATAAACCATCTGTAAGACAAAAGGGATTCCTCATATCTGACACTATTCTTGTAGGTATTGGTTACATTTTCTTTACTATTTTCATATCTACAGCATTTGGTCTTTTTTTTTTTTGCATGGCCTGGGAACCTGCAAGAACATTCCATACGACAGTGCAAAGTAGAAGGTGAGGGCAGAAAGTTTGCTTCTTACCCTGAGACCTGCCCTTATGTTTCCATGTGATTTCTGGGGAGCTTCTCTGGCCAAATTACTCCAAACTATGAATTGCTGTCTGGCTTATCCAGGTTATCACAGCCTCTGAGACTGGGACTGTCACTTCATGAGAATCTGAAAATCTGCCTGTTTAATAACCTCAGTTTCCCTGTTGGTAAAGGGAGGATAAGATCTTCTTTCATGTCTCAACTCATTAATATTAGTAAATTGTTCTGAGATTATGGGATAGCTGGAACTATTTATAGGAACGCAAAATGCCATTTCTACTCAGTGCAAGTTGCCATGCAATTAAAATATACCGAGCATCACAATATGTAGCAAATGGGACATCTTGTTTTACATCAGCAAAGAACTGCTAAGTGGCTCTCTGCTTCCTAGTTGCTTATTTTATACTTTTTGCCCTGAAAAACTCATTAAGGAAATGTACTGGGCCAGACTCTGATGTTTAGCAAGAGTCATAATCCCTCTCGAAGTTTCCAGCCCACAGGGAAAAGGATGTCCGTGTGGGCAAATCAAGCTCCTCTCTCCACAGCTCTACAAAATGCAGAGCTTTACAGTTTGCTGTCAACAGAGAGGGATGTGAAACACAGTTATGGTCCTTCTGCACCTCTTAAAGGAGATTTCTATTCTGTGGGTATGCACAAAAATCTCTGCTCCCAGCCCTTCCAGAGAAGGGGAACAGAAGATCCTTTAAATCTCAGCTCTCCTCAGCTGCCTTCTATGGAATGACCAGGGAGAACTTTTATTGGCTCATTCTCTTACAAATGAATTTATGTAGATGCCTTCCAAAGGGCTGCATAGTCTTTTTCCTCATTTCTGTCTGGGAGAGCTTTTTAAGAGGCCATTTGGACAAGACCACCATAATAATTCATAACATTTGCAGACAATTTGTAAACCCTTACAGTGTCCCAGAATGATTAACTATTTTTTCTAAGACTATGAAACACTGTGTGAGCGTGTTTGTGAATATACATGAAGACAGGCAGTTCCCCCAGGCCCAGGGGCAGGCATAAAGATCAGCACAGATTTCTTCTTCATTGTGCAGGGGTTTTTGTGATACTTCAGTTATTTTGCCCCTCCATATTTTAGGTTTCTAAGTGAACCCAAAGCAGAAGGTAGCAGTCTTATTTTTTTCTCAAGTCTTCTACAATAGACCGTGGAACATGTAGATGTACCAAAGATATAATCCTATGCAAATGATTTATTCTAATGATGATTGCTGGCCTTGGCTTCAGCCACCCAGGAGAAAAGCAATTAAAGTCACCCCTCATGCTAGATTACAAAGCCTAAACTTATTCTCTGTTAAGTTTTCAATATGATTACTTTCATATCAACTTTCAAACCAAACAGCACTTTGCTGGTAGTTTCTGGATGAACATACATTAACCCAAGTGAGTACAGAACAAGGAATCTACAAATCCTAGGATTTGGAACAATTTCCTAAAACCTATCTCAAAATATTCTCCATAAATACTCATCCAATACAAACTAATTGCAAAGGCAAGGCTCATGGGAGCAAAAATCAGAACAATGCTGGAACAAATATGCAGGATTTGCTCAGGACTCTAGTCCAAGCCTGCTTCTGCAGCAAGATACAAGAAATAAATCATTGTAGGCCATCATTAGCTATACCAAGTCTGGAATATTTAGTATTGAGTACTTATACTAGAACCTCTCCCCTATTCACATTATTTAGGCTATTGCTAAAAATTATTTGCTCCTTGCTGTTACACATGGAGTTGGGTGATAAAAGTTACTTTCAGTTTAACAATTATTAGGCCATACCAACATATATTCTGGAGCATGAGGAAAAAAAACACAAATCAAATAATTTTGATGCTTTTCATCACTACAATGATTTTCTGGTAACAATAGACAGTGACTGGGCATTCCTTGGAAGTGACTGACTCTCAGGGGGATGGGTAGAGAAGACTATTGGTTATAAGAAGTTTTAAAATCTTCACTAGGTAAGAAATTTCCCTCTCCTTGCAAACCCCATGATCATCCCTTTTGCCACTATACTTGCATACCCAATGGTACCTCCTTGGAAAGGTTTTGTGAGTCTGATTTGCTTGGCTAAAAAATAGTCAGCTGAAAAAATAAATCTGGGGAACCTGCAAGTACAAACATGCACACAGAAAATTTGAAAAAATGATCCTTTTCTTTGCTTGTAGAAACCAGTCTCCTCACAAGCTTTAGAGTCCAAATCCCACATGAAGGGAAGAGAAAGTCATGACAGGCTAAAGAAATCGAAAGTAAACATGAATATTGGCTTTGTTGTACAGTTCTTTAAAACAAGCTGGGTGAAATTACTCTTTGGGTTGGTTTGGTTATCAACATCTCTTGCTACAATGCCATGACCCTTTTGACTTTAATTTCACCACTATGTACCAGCTTTTGTTGTCTCTCCAGCTTCCTGTTAGCACCTGTTATTAGGCTGTTCTAGTGGGAGCAGTGATTAGTCTGTGTGTTTATAAGCCATGCTTCCACAGTGAAAAAACCCAAGATACTTAATACAGATAATAATAATACTGTGCAGTCTAAACAACTTTTGGGAGAGCTGTTCAAAAATAATATTGTGAGCTTTCATGTCGTAAAGGATGGGAATAAGGCTGATTTCCTTTAAAACACACTATTTCATCCTACCTTGCTGGCCTTCAGTATCTCAAACATCAGAGGCAACCCTTGTGTGATGAGCTCCTCGGTGTACTCCTCTTCCTGAATGGACTTGAACTCCTTCAGCAAGCACTGGATGAGGGGCCGCCGGTGCTGCTGGAAGGATGTGCGCAGAGACTCCAGCCACGTGTGCAGCGTCCAGGGAACACCTGCAGGCAGAGGACACAGCTCATTCCCAGCTCCAGGGAAGGACATGCCCTTCTGCTCTTTTACCTTTACTGATATTAAGATTTTAAACAAAAGCTGCCAAATCATTCAAGAAATCAAATTCCCCTTTATCCCTAATTGAGAAGGCTGATGGTTATCAGTACATCCCAGAGCTAATGCACAGCGGCTTTCCTCCAAATGCTAAGAGAAGACTGTGGTCTCTCTGCTCATCTAGCCTTCAGCTTCTCTGCTGAGACTACCAATTTGTGGTAATTGCTGTGGTGTTCTGTGTTGCAAAAGCCTTTTGGAAACTAGATTTACACTACCTCATTTGTTTGAATGAGGCCCTGGAGAGCCATTAAATGGTGAAAAAACCTGATTTTGGTCACTACCTACCTGGATTCAAATTGGTGGTCTTCAGATTAAAACTTGCTTTAAGTGATACCCCATGTCCTCTCCTGATCATTAGTATTTTCCCTAAAGAGCACTGAGTGAGTTAAGCAGATCAGCCCTTTCAAGCAGCTTGTCATGGCAGAACCACTCTCCAGGAAGTTAAAGGGAACTGCACCCATGCACTGAGTGAGAAAGCACATGGAGAGAATGTACCTCTGCAGGCATAAGGCTGGATGTGACCTACTTTCTGCTCTTATAGAACAGAGTAGAAGGAAATAGAAGCCTGGTGCTTGGCAAGTGGAAGTTTTTCCTTCCGTGTCAGAAAATGTTCAATGCCTGCAGAGCACTCCTGCCACTCTCCTCTCATTCATCTCCAGATCTTTGCCTGCACAGCCCACTGCACACTCTGACCTATATCCCATGGCCCCAGGGCTGGAGCATTGCCCCAGGCAGAGGCACACCAGGCACTTGGGTCTCTCTTTTTCTGTGAACAGATGAATAGGGATGGTAAACACACAGTCCAGATCAATTTCCATCTGCGTCACACAAACACCATACCCACAGGCAGAAGCAACTTCACAGAGAGCTGGTATGATGTTCAAGTCCCTCACTGGCAGAGCTGGCATACCAAGGAGTCAGCTCCCTGTTCCTGCCTTTGGAATCTCAGAAAATAAAGCAGTTGTAATGGTGGACTGCTTTAAAGCAGAGTGCAAAAGAGAAGCAGCTGGAAGTGGCCCATGACAGCTGAACACTGCCCCAGAGCCTTACCTACACTCTTACATGCAGCAGTGCACATGGCTCCTGGTGGAAACCACTGTGTCCTGCAGAAAAAAGCCACTGGCCCCTGAACAGGGTGTGCTGTGAGCTAGAATGGGCTAGAAACCTGTCAGATCTGCCACCACCTTCTATTCCGAAAGGGTTGAGGAAGATGTGACAGTGGTCGGTTTAAGCAGCAGCCCGTCAAGAGGGACATGTTTCTCACAGTGGTCCTTCCCTGGCCGAAGCAGAGGAAGGAGCCCAGGACTGACCTATGCTCCGGATGTCGATGGTGACGTCCACGTAGCCGTGCTCGGCGCTGTGGTACATGGCCTCCTTCAGGGCCTTCAGCTTGGCCTTGCTGTTGCGGCTGGCGCAGAGCGGAGCTGCCGCCGAGTCGGGCAAGTCCGTGCCCTCGGCCAGGATCTCCTCCAGGGACAGGATATCGCTCTTCTCCTTCTCCGGCTGAGCGAGCAGCTTGCGGAAAACATTCCTGTCAACCACAGCATGACAGAGAGCGAGAGAGGGGGCAGGAGAGGAGAGGAAAGGGAGAGCAGAGTCAGTGGCCAGGCTTTCACCGCACTGGGCTTACTTGTTGTGATGCATCGAGTTAGGACATCTACCCAAGAAATTACTCCAGCTAATGGCAGAACCAGCTGAGAGCAGACCTAAGGCAAGCACAGCTCCTGCTAGCCCACCTGCACTGTTGGGACACGTCTGCAAGTCACTGCTGTCGTGACACGAACCGCGCAGATGTTGCATGACTGGCGGCATCTTGTGGGAACAAAGACTCGTGAGCTAAATGTGACTCAAGACTTCTTCAGCAGCCAGGGAAGGCCAAGGTGCCTCTGGACAAGCTCTTGGGACTCCCACCATGGCAGCCACCTGAGAAGGGAGCTGCCTGGAGCTACTGAAAGCACCAACACTCAAATCACACTCAAAGCAGTTTGGGAAAGCTAGAGCAGCTAGACATTCAACAGGGCTAGTCAGGGCAGGTTCAAGCACAGCTGGGACTGCTCTACAAAACCACTGATCCAGCTGGGGCATCAAATAACAAAGCCCAAACTCAGAGACTTTGTGCCCTCAGGTTCAAACCAGCACAACCTCATCAACCTCAGTAGTTTCCCTTAGTTTTGCAGGTGTGAGAAGAGAAACCAGGCTGGCTCCCAGCCCACCCTCCTTGTATGCCACTGTGCCCCCTGCTTCCACTTACACTGCAGCATGGTGTGTCCCAAACAAATTTTGGGCAGAGAGGGAAGGAAGAAGGCGTGTGTTTGTGTTATACAGGTAAGAACACAAGAGTTAGAGTCTGTGACATGGGCAGCCAGCAGCCGAGCCACAGAGCGCCCCAGGTTCTCCTCGGGCCTGTGGCTCCCATTCACACTGGGTGACTTCAAGAGCCAAAGTGTCCTGTCTGTGCCAGGGATCCCTCGCAGGCTCCAGATGGACAGAGCTGTTGAACCCGCCCTGACGTGCCGTGAGCGTGGTGTTAGACTGGCAGCTCGTCTCTAAGCAAACACACGGTAGGTACTGTCTCTAACCTGTATCTATGTTCCTCTGGATGGCTACAATCAAAAAAGTAGGAGTGTGAAGATCATGATACTAATTCATTACACTGCAGTCAACTCCTGAGTGTTGCAAGGTCATGCATGCCAGGTGCTCATCTCAGTAGTTCTCTTTTTTTTAAATTTGCAGCATACAAACAACATTAAGACATACAGGACTTTACAGTAAACATAGATGCAGAAAATATATTCAACAAAATTAAGGCTGCAGCAGTAGAGACACAATTCACTCAAACGTGAGAAAAATATCAAGAATTCAGAAGGAATGTTTTTGACATTCCTTTCTGCTGTCACATCAGCTGCCATTTAACAACCACTGCATTGAACACACCACAAGAAGTCCCCTTCCTTTTTTTTTTTTTTAACATCAAAAATCAAAACACAGCTTATACCACCAATTGGTTTAATTCACATGCTTGCAGAAAGTCTTAGATCTCTGCTCAGTTGGTGGCATGTTCAATTGTTCATGCAGAAATTTTACCCATCTGCTCAAACTGGATGCCCAGGCAAAAAAGTAGCACTTGAAGGATGCCATTAGACTTGTTCCTACTCTACCTGTGTCCATGTGCAGCAGCTTGACTGAAAGAGTTCATGTCACCTTGTGGAGTCATGGAAATGCCATTCCTGTACATTGTTCCTATCATGGGGTCAGCTCCTCGCTCCAACAGCAAACTGACCAGTTCAAAATTTCCTGCAAGGCAAGAGATGCATTTTTAGTGCTTTTAAAATCCAGTATTTGCTCAACTAAACCACAGATCCCAGCTGAGGAATTGTTACACTGGGAGGAGAAAGAAAGTCCTTACCAGCAGCTGCTGCCAGCTGTAAAGGAGTTTCAGAGTAATTTTCCTCTCCATGCTCTAAGGAACCTTCTACCTTTGCTCCAGCATCCAGCAATAGCTAGAAAGAAAATTCACCATTTAGAGCAACTGGGGATATCACAGTCTTCAGAGTTCATGAACAGTGACAAATGAGAATCTAATGCTTCTTGTTATCTGCAAACCAGATACAATGGAGATACGTGACATGCAAATTCTGCCCATTGCTTCATAGAGGCAAATTCATTCCTTTTTTCGCTCATTTTACGCTGCCAAACTCCAGAAGCACCAGCGTCCAACTTCAGAGCCAAAAAAGTGTAACCCAGTGTTTTTGAATGGGAAATGGGTTAAGGTCAGTGTTAGGAAGTAATGCACTGGAGATGAAAGAAAGTTAGCCCGACAAGCATCCTTCCTTCATGGTCTTCTAGAAGCCCAGCACCATCCAAAAATGGATCAGATTTCAATTGTCTCCATCTTTTATATGAAGACATGGCCAAAAGCAAGGCAATTCTTAAGAACCAATTGCAGCAATGAGTCCAAAAGCTGTGGTCTCCATCAGGGACACTTCCACGGAAGTAGCAGCAATGCTGAAAACAAAAGTGGCCAAGGAGAGCAGGATGAAGCCTGTGCTCCAGCCCCCTCTTGGCCATTTCTGTCTTAAGGCCTTCAAAGTTTTGGTGCTTGAGTGTGTCACAGACACAGCTGTTTTGAAGAATAAACCTTCTCAACTTTTGAGATGCCAAAGCACAGAACCAGCACATCCCACGTGACACCTGGATGGGGTAAGGAGAGTGAGGGATTCTCCCCCTCTGGAGCAGCACAAGGGCTGCTGTCCACCCCTCTCCCACCAAGGCAGAGGTTTTGTGTTTGCTAGAATATTACAGTGTAAGAAAGTGCAATGAATGAATAAACAAACATATAAAACAAGTGGTCAGGAAGGAGCACAAGGAGTTGTCAGACTTTCATTGGTGCAACTTTGCTTTAAATTTGTCCTGTTTAAGCCTCATATTGGTTAAGGTTTGAACACCACATTCACTTTGTAAGTCTATCATGTATCAGTACACTCTTGAAGAAGCAGAAGTAACCAATATGAGTATGACAAGAGGATGCTGGTTTGAGATGGATGCAATTAGAACTGAAGAGGAGAAAAAAAAAAAAGAATGAGATGCAGGTAGGGAAATACAATAATACCTGAACTACAGGAATATGTCCATGCAACACAGCAAATGTCAGAGCTGTCCAATGGCGGGTCTCAGGGTGGACGGATGGGTATTTATGAGCAGTACTGACAACCTATAAACAAATTAAAGTTATTTTTTTTAAAGAGCTATATGTAACAAAATTCAGCCTGCCTGAAAGCCAGGCATGTGAGGGAGTAAGTGAAACAGAAAACCTGGCAAAGGTGCTTTATAAAATGATTGGCTTCATTTTTTTCCTGCAAAATTTTTCTCAATATTAAAACTGTTCATGCTGATTTGACAGCTTGATTTGAGTTCTTACCAAATGAAGTCTTTTACCAACTACTGTAGCTCCATCTAAACCACTGGCCACCAGATTCTTTTGCACAAGGGCAAAACATCCACAGCTGGTTACAACAGCACACACTGGGGAAGTAAGGATGGATCAGGACACTTACAGCTAAGGACCACTCCCACTGACTTCACCAGGCCATGTACCAACAGCCCCGGGTCTTGGGATTGCTCCAGGCCCAGCCAAATTTCTTTGCACTCAAATCAGTACTTTTGTCACTGCTGTCATGAATGACACATCACAAGCCCTACCCTGGAGTTTGCAGGCATTCTTCCAAGCTCCTCCTCTCTCACCAGAGGGGAAAAAAAAAAGTTTGAAAAGTGATGGGGCAGAGTGTCACTTCAGAAATGTTTAAGAAAATCTCCTTTTTACTGCCTTCTCCTGTCTGAGTTGAGCTAAAAGTGCTGGGTGGTGACAGTTGAAAGAAATGCAAACTATATCCTTAGAAAACAAAATGCTATTCTTCAGGTTGCTCCTTCCATTTTCTATGCCTTATTGCCTGATGCCTCTAATGTAGACATTGGAGAAGATGAATAACCATTTTTTGCTTCAGTTTCCCTGTCTTAAAGATGGGGGTATTAATATTGATGAGGTTCATAGAGCTGGTAGAATCTAATGAACATTTGCAATCCAAGGCTGCCCACTCAGATGGAGTGTGACACTACAATTCAAAATCTTGTTATTGATCTTCAGAGGAGGACTAAAATCAGAGTAAAAGATGCGCCACCTCTGTGTCTCACCAGCCAGCTCTGCTTTCACTACCTTGTCTGAAGTACTTTAATCCATACAGGGGAGCAGGGCCAGTCATTAAATATCCAGTTCCAGCAGCAGCTCACATTTCCAAGCGCCACATGCAGCGTTTTGCTAGATGCAGGCCCTCAGTCCCAAGGACAGGGATGAGGGCAAAGTCTGAATGCCCTGCGCAGATCCCACAGCTTGCCTGATCTGCACCAGCACCTGGCTGTTACCACCCAGATTTGCCAAAAAGAGAGCTCCAAGGGCACCACAAGGAGTGTGCTGGCCTCTCAACAAGAACACAGGGCTCCTTAGGGGCTGAGCTGGGTCAGAAGGAAGAGGATTGAGCAGCTCAAGCCTTGGGGTTTGGGATGTGGAGCAAGAGCAGCAGAGGGGAAGGATGGGCAGGCTCAGTGAATGCATTCAGCTCCTCCTCAAGCATGGTTCCCACCACTGTTCGGGGCAGTTCATGGAAAGCAGCGAAGAAAATTAAGTCACTTAAACTCCTTTGCTCCTTTTTGTTTTGTTGTTTTTTCTTGGGGTTTTTGTTTGGGACTTTTTTTTTTTTTTCCCCAAGTCAGAGTTCTCTCCAGCACAGTGTTTGCAAAAGACCTGTGCCTGGATAAGCTTTTAAGGATGAGACTGGCTGAGCAGCTACAGGTCCCACTGAGTACAGAGCAAACTGCAGCTTCTCAGCACATCTGGAAATGAGTCCATTTTCACTAAGGGTGGGCAATCAAAAAGGGAGGTGCCCAGCATTTGAGGCTACTTTTGGAAACATATTTGCAAAGTGAAAGGGAGAAAATTATGCAGCACCTGACAGAGTATTTATTTTTGTTCATGGTTGATTTGCCTTTTTTTTGCCGTAATTGCCCAATTTGCACAGTTGGTTGTGGTGTGTACAAATCATAGTATAATTGCACACCATAATTATTCACAGTTCTTGTCCAAAAGTGTTTTCATTTGATTTTAGAGCAAACAGTCTACAGCAGTGAACTGGGGAGGTTCACATTCCTCACTGGAGCTGTTCTCTCATATGTCAGCAGTTTCAGGAAGACAAAATGTTTAAATTTGCATTTGATTCAAGCCTGGAAGATTACTGGAGCAATCGGGAGGACTGCTCTTAATGAAAATTTGTCCTAGGAACCAACTAATGCAACCTCACATCTGAGCCACAAGGCAGGGCTAAGGAAGAGATCAGCCTCCCTGCCCATCCAGTCTTTGGTCTGACTAGGGGTTCAATTGTTCAGTTACTGCCAGCTTTGAGGGTGCTGTGCTTGACTCTGGGGAACTGAAATCACCAGCTGATTCCATGCCATGATAGTAACACTGTCAGTCTCCTACTGGTGACATCCATTTCTACTTTTTAAACTGGACTTTTTAAAAGTGCGAAACATCTGTCTGAAGCAGTGACTCCAATTTATCAGCTCGTTCGAGTCCAAACAGAACAGATGGAACACAGATAAGTGAAGCAGACAGCTTAATTTACTCATGATCTCAACAAATTGAAACTGGAATCATTAACAAATAACTCTTCATGAATTTTCAAATGGCCCTTTAAAAATGTACATACTTGCATTGCACTGAGCTGAAAAACCTGTTTGGTGGACAGATTGTCCGAGTTTGTGATATGCATTCATCAATGAGACATTTATATTCCGGAAGCTTCAAGCTCCTCATCCAACAGTTTTTAGCACAAGGCACTTTGTAAAACAAAACAATGAAACCTATATGGCTCTTGTGTGCTGGGGGTGCTTACTTGGAACATCCATATGCATAGAAATGCTGAGCTTTGGCAAGTTACCAGATGGGTGTTTCTTTCACCTTCTTCATTTAAAGTCAGCTGAGATAAAGTGAGTCCTTCTAGTAGCATTAGAGCTGTGCTCAGGGCTAGTGCCAATTAATGCCTGTATTCATTTGCAGCGTGCAAACACAACTAAATCACTGTTACCTGTGGGTTAAGTCCAATGACTGGACCCCTTCTGTGCAGTGAATCCCTAATGCCATTTGATTTCACTGTGCATTTCAAGTGGTCCCAATCCCGGATAAAACAGATTTGTTTTCTTTTTCATTCTTGAGATTTTCACTCTGCTACAGTTTCAGGGGGTAGTTCAGGATGTAAACAAACAACAGAAAAAAGATACAACCAACAAAAAGTCCTCACCTCAGCATTCAGATCTGCTCCAGCATCTAGCAGCATCTGCACCATAGCCTCATCACCCCTGACACAAGCATACATCAGTGGAGTCATGCCCTAGTCATTTTTTGGAGTTAAAAAACAAAGGAATTGACAAATTTAACACAGAACTCTCTTTGATTTTTAAAAGCAATTATTTAAGTATATATCATCAAGACTAACAGCATGTATTTAATGAAAGCCATTACTTCTGTTACAAACATGCCCCTCAGAGTAGCAAAAGTCAAACATTTTTGTATAAATCCCCATTTTTATTGTCACTTGTGCTTACTGCTTGTATTTTTCATGTTGTCTTCAGCATGGTGAGTGAAACTAGGCTTGCCAGCCTCACCTCGAGCGTATACTAAACTGAGCACTTTTGTCTTGGGGCCCCAGCAGAAACACATTTTCACCAAAGCAACCACTGGTATTTTAGAAAGACAAGAATTCTATTCAGTTTCCTATGATCAGAGTGTCTTAAAATCTAACTTTTCAATTACTGAAAGAGCCTTTAAAACATCTCAAGCTCCTTTTAAGATCAGTCAGATTTGAGCACAGCTTTTTCAACATGGATACTGTAAGGGGCTGGAAATGTCAAGGCTTTGTATAGCACTCCCTAGCAAACATGGACTTAATTCTAAATGAAATGCCAGACAGCTTTGTTGCAAGTTGCTGGCTCTAGGAAAACATGGCCCTGCTTGGAGAAAAAGTAGATTAAGTAACCCTTCACTACAGAATCACCACAATGCAATTTGTATTAATCTGAAATACCTGCTATGCCTGATCACCATTTCCCTTAAGGGAAGTACTGCTGTGGCTGCGGTAATGAGTCCAGATGAAACCATGAACAAAATTATTAAACCTACTGCAAATTATAACAGCAAAAGCTTCTTATTAAATACAGTGAGGGGTGTTGACCAACAGCCACCAGTTGCTTTGCAGTAAATCTCCTGAAGCAAGCAGCTACCTCTGATGCATGTTTACAGCCTGCCTCAAGGTCCCCCAGTAAATCTGCTGTCAGACCACAGTCCATTTGCTCTTTAACCCAAATGCTGCTGTGAAGGGAAACTGGAGGTACCTGTCCTGGCCAGATACAGAGCTGTGGCACTGCTCTTCCTAGCAAAAGCCCAGCACCACTGTTTTTGCTGAACTACCCCGTTTTCTTGTTTGTAAGAAGGGCTAAAGGTAGTGGGTCCTTATGTATGGAAAGGCTGCTCCTGTAGAGACAATATAAATTAATGTTCATCTCTGCAAGGTCCTTAGATCCTCCCTGAAAGACACTGAGCATTTCACAGGATCCAATCTGCAGTGTACTCATGGAATAAGCACGTGGGGCCTCATGCCATTGTTGAGAAAAAATAAGTTCACCCTAGGCAAGGAGAGTTCTTGTGTGACTTGAAGCTATTTGCAAAGAGAATTTGAAAGGATTTCAGCCGCAGCCAGTGGCAAAACATTTCCTCTGGCAGTCAGTAAACAGTACGGGAACAAACGGGACCACAAGAATTACAAAATAATTGTGCTTGGGCCTTGAAACATGAGGATGGGGTAGCAGCTTAAAATTAAATACATGTTCCTTCAGCTATTTTTTCAGTTTCTCTAAGTGGCATCACTGGATAATTAAGTCAAGTGTTCATTGAGCACAAGGGGTCTAATCAGATCTGCAGAAAAGAATCTGAAAACCCGGTGCTGGGGCTCCTCCTGCAAGACACAGCACGTGGGCAGCCACAGTGAGGAGTCCTGCGGCAACATCCGGAGCAAAAGCGCAGCCTGGGAACCATGCAAGATGTCCTGACCCTGCTGCAGCAGAACGAGGACTTAACCCTGGCTAAAGGGAGCCCAGAATGTCATGCTGCAGTGTCAGGGGTTTAAAGAGTTAATGAGGATTTTAACCTTCCCTTCACTGCTGTCCCTATTGCTTTTGCCTCTGCCAGTCCCCCCAGGCTTGCCCTGCAGCTCAGCCTTGTGCTGCAGCACCACTCATGCCCTCTCTGCACGTGGCAGGAATGGATTTTTAATGAGCCCATCATTAGTGTTCGAAGCACACACAGGAACACAGTAACAATGTATACAATCAACACGAAGGGCATTTGGCTTTTGGCAAAATATGAAATTACTGTCTTTCTTTCAGCTTTGTATGACTTAGGGCTCTGTCCTGCAAGATGTGGGACATTTGATCCAGAGAAACATTTAAACACAGGCTTAACTTTCACTCAAATAGGATGTAAAAGCATGTGTTCAGAGTTAAGCATATGATTAGGCACTTTGATGAATCAAGCCAGAGTGGTCCCAGTTTTCATCCTGGAGGACAGAGGAAATATGCTGTGAGAAGTTTCCAGGTTCAGACTAACTTAAAATAACAATAATTTTAGAAACTATGAACCTTGGAATGAGCAGTCCGATACTATTTTTTTTTATTTTCAGGAAGTATTGCCCTCTCCTAAAGCTTTTCTCAGATGAATCCACAATACTGACTCAGACTGAAGCTACTGAACAGCAACATAATTCACATTCCTGGAACAGCTTTCATCTCAGAAGACCTAAACCCATGAACAGTCCAGCTCTTGTCCCACATGACCACCTGAGAGGTGGCAGCCACCTGGCTCCTGTCAAAAATGATGCCACAGCTCTGGGAACACACAGCGACAAACTTTCATCAGGGGCACCAGGAGGGTCAGGGGACTCTATTTCAAAAGGAAAGGTTAGTATTCATAGCCATCATTTCCCTCTGGGAAGGGGGAACCACCTCAGTGAGCATCACAGTCCAGCAGACAGCTGCTAGTAGGTAGCTGCAGAGGGCAGCTTTATCCCCAGGAACAACCACCAGCCTCACCCGGTGCAACTCCAAGGAAATTTAGGCTCTTCAGCTGGTGGATGTTGGCTACAATGACCAGTGGAGGGGTAACTGCAGAGATACTTTCACATCTGCGAGATCCATTCGAACTGGACCGAAATCCATTAAAGAGCACCAGCAATTAACCATTTACTGACAGGCTGGGTGGTGCACATGAAGTGGTGACAGATCCCAGAGCTGTGTGCAGTGCAAGGCTGCTCACCTCACAAAGCCCTGTTTCACAGCACTGTGCACAGCACTGAAGCAGTTTTAAGTATTTAGCTCAACACTAAGCTCTCCTGAGATCTTCCTCTGCCTTCACTCGATGCAGTTCACTGTTAAAAAGATTTCAGGGGATGCAGTCGCCCTCATGCTGAGTTACCTCAGTACTGGCAAACCAATACAACTCAAAATGACCTCACTTCATGTGGACGTTCACCCGGCAGTGCTTTGACTCAGCGAAGGGGAAGCATTAAGGTCCTGTCTATGTAGAGCTGAAAGCTGGGGCTCATTTCCTGTGACAAGCAGACAAAACTCTCCCATTCCACAGCTGTTTCTGTAAATGTCTATCCCATTACCTGCTCGCTCATGCTGTTGATCCCATCCGGCCCCAGCAAGGATATGGCCTGCTTAACCAGATCCGTCCGGCCGCAGTTGAGCATCCGGAAACCCAGGTCTTGCTTGAACTTGGCCTCGGTGGCAACTGCATCCAGCTTCCGAGAGGCACAGAAACAGTCGTCGATCCTGCGGGGTGAGAAACCAACTCCCTCAGAGGACAGCCAGAGGACAGACCTCCCCAAGAAAATAATACTGTGCCCTGGTTTTGAAGGATTTAGGTCATGCACGCATCCATTCTCCTTTGACCTGCATGTGCAAGGGAAATGCTGAATGGGAAATGATGATGCAAGCTAATGGGTGACTGCCCTTGGTTTATGTTTCATGGGACAAGTTATAAATTTCAATAGAAACTGGAGGAAAATAGCACAGCTTTCATTTGATTTTGTTTCCCTGTTTAAGCAATGCACAATACATTCTCACCACAACTTTTGTCTCTGCATGGCAAGGTTATCCAGTTCCCCTGATCTCTGAAAACTTTCAATGACTTCAGTAAGCTTTGAACTTACATCAAATGGATGTATAATCGTTGACAAGACACCAAAGAGAAAATAATGTCACTCCAAACACCTTCAAGGATCTTACCAGAATAGTCCCACTAACAGGGAAGCTTTTTTGGAGCACAAAGTGCAAGTCACAAAATCACAGGCTGGCTGAGGTTGAGCGGAACCTCCGGAGGGCACCTCGTCCAAGCAGGGCCACATGTACATAAGACCACTATGCAACTGAGGAGCAGGCAATCTCACCAGGTAGTCATGGCAAAACACCACAAATCCTTGCTGGCTGTGTCTAACAGATGAGATGTCATTCTTTTAAGGTCTATTCAAAAGATCTTCAAACTATGAACTGTTATTCATGTCAAATGAAAGAAGGGCTAGGAGTTATGACTCTACAGCTCCAGAGAGAGCCAGGCAATTCAAATCTAATGTTTATCCAAGTTGGTTTCATCTTGCTAAAACACAGATTTGCTTTTCTTTCATGCTGAGGAGTGTCTGGGGCATAGGGTGGAGTCCAAATCCACAGTGCTTTTGGTGTGAACTTGGATAAAAGAACTGTTTGGAAAAACACCACTTTACATCTGCAAAAATGCTAGGTCAGAAAATGAGGGGCTACTTTTGAAGGAAAAACAAAATAGAGATGAAAAGTGAAAAAGTCAAGCATACATCAAATATTTGTTTTTCTATTTCATATGTAAAAAACCCCAGCAAATCAAAAGAAAAATAGAAACCGCACATCACTATCATTTATATTTCTTCTTCAAAGTGCTTTATCAGACCTTTATAAAATATATAACAGTGCTTAATATTTAACAGCGCTATGCACAAATATGCTTATATAGAAGCAGTGGCATGTAGCAATAACTGTTGCTCTTCCTCTTTCAACAGAGGAAGGAAAGTGAAATGCAAAATACAAAGTGTTTTGATCAAAGCTTCTACAGGTTGAAACCCGCATCTGATCTCAGACTTGCTCTCTGCTGTGCTGGGCCACATCCAGTCTGGAGGACACCAGATGTTTTGTTGATGTTCATTCTACTGCTCAGTTTGGGTTTTGACTGATAAAAAAGTTCATGTCCTAAGAATGCAAAAAAACCGTATGCTTGGAGTATCACCACTCAGGGGATGACGTTCTATCACCACAGGATGCTGCAAGATTAATGCACAACAGTCAGTCACAACAAACACACTGCAACAGCAATAACAGATTCTGCACCAGCAACGTGCCCACAGCAGAGAGGGAGAAAGCAACACACAGCAAGGCTGGGTTTTCTGCAGTAGTTTCTGACTGAGTTTAAGTAAAAAGCAAAACCAGCACAGACATATGCAGGGCTGAGCTCACTGACACTGAGATCCATGGGAGCAATTGAGGCTAAATGCATTCACACCACATGGCACATTTCTGACACAAGAGCTGCAGCAACATTTGGTGCTTGTTACCCCCATAGCATGAGATACTGGAGATCATCTGTGCTCTCCTTTATGGCATGGCAAAGATAAAGCATGCTCAGAAATTAGGTGGTGGGGGTTTTGGTGCATGGAGGAGAGACCTCCCATCTGCAGATGGCATTCCCAAATGATTTTGGGCTGGAAATGAGGTGGTTCCTCAGCAAAGTGCCGCTATGGAAAGATCTAGACATCCTCTGCAGAGGTGTCTGCTGCTATGAATCACTGCCTGTGTTAGTTCATTGCTTCATTGTTTGTACTGAGGTATGTAACATATACTGAATAAAATGGGTCAGACTCTGACAGAGCTCCACTGATGTCAGCCCAGCTGCATGAAAATGACAGTTGATCATCTCCTCTTCAAAAAAAAGCCAAACTTTGACTTGGGTTGCACACCCATAGAAAGGAGAAAAAAAGAACAAGGACCTATCTCACCTAGCCTGTATGGACTCTCCAGATCTCTACTCTGACATGGGTTCAAAAATCATCAGGAACTCCTCCATGAACTGGCTCTGGTCTCCTGAAAGTGCATCAGTTCACCTGCTTACTATAGTCAAGGAAGGAGAGCCATAAATTCCTATTGCTATTTAGTATCAGCAAATCAATTCTCCTCAAGCAGCTGGGGGGATGTGTCTTGGTCCAAGGGCTACAGGGTGCTACAGCTGTAAAAACAGTGCAATAACGAGGATGCAGAGGAGTGCCTGCACAGCAGGTAGGACACCAGCGCTGACAAAGTCTGAGCTAGACCAAGTTCCACAAAACAAGAAACCACAACTTAGTACCACTGCCAGTGGCCCACTGCCTTTTTTATGCCCCAACCAGGACCACTGTGAGTATTACCATATGTTGACTAATAAACTGGATAGTGATCAAACTGGTGAGTTTATTAGAACAGGAGCATGACACAAAGGAAAGGAGAAGAGCATGAGGAGAGAAAACAACATCTCGAAAAGCCAGAGAGATGAATGAGTTAAGGAAAAAGAGATTTAGCACGTACTGATAAAAAGCAGTGAAGAGACATCAAAAAATGATCAGGAACTACAAGTACAAATAGAGAAGCACAGCACCACTTTTAACACTGGAGAAGGCCATCTGGGAGGATTGCACAGCAGACAGACCGAGCTGTCGCATTTCAAAATGAAAACTGGAAAATTAAAAAAAAAAACCCCAAACCCATCAAAAATCAAACTTCAGCCAACACAGCACTGAATTTTCTCCCAAGTTCTCTTTCTTAGCATTCACTGCATAATACTGATTCCAAAAAGAAGCAGAGGGAGCCTGCTCCATCTTACACTGTGTAAGGGGACACTGCTCCATCATGGACACCATCCAGAATCCCAAACATTAAAGAATGCAAGATAAAAAAAGAGGACTCAAATATACTCCCAGGCTTGACTCACTCGAGACTCTTTCACTTTGGACTGAAACAAACATACTGACAAGCTCTGAAGAGGTGGGAAAGGGATGGGAAAAAGCTTGAAATACAAGGCTGACAGGGAACAAGTCAGTTAAATATACAGGGTCACTTTTTAGAGTTGTGAAACTGTGCCTGCTCAGCAAGGGAAAGGAGCATACGTGCACGCAGAGCTGGAGCCCTCCCCAGCTGCACTGTCAGCTTTTGCCAAAAAGTCTTTGTGATCTTTCCAAGTGCACAGGAGGCCGACACCAGCCCAGGAGCAGGATGTCCCCTCCAAGGCTACCCTGGTTTGTTGCCAGAGTCTGCCAGCCATCAGCATTCACACAGGTCATCCTTTCCCCAAGACCTCACCCTGCAGAAAATGTGCATTTTTCATCAAAGGGGCTGGGAAGGCTGATGGGAGGAACAGAAGATCATGGAGGTCCAATGCTCTTCTGCTCCTCTTCTACCTAGGGACAGTCTCAGGATGGCAAGACATCACCACACCAGATGCTGGCTGGGTCTGGCAAACTTTGAGGTCTCACAGAGATGATACAGTGACAAAGGTAGGACTGGCCAACATCCTCTGAGACTGATAACCCCTCTCTAAAGACAGTCCATTCTGAACTTCCATATTTAGCAACCTGTGGGGCTGGGCAGGCTGCTTGGCACCACCATCACCACTGCATAATGCTCCCATTCCCAGAATGGAGAAATAATATGTTTGAATTAATAATACACACTTATCATAGGCCTTGTGCTCAACACCCCTCCAATTTAGGGGTTCATTCAATCACAGAGCCTGTCAACTCCCTCCCTTCCCTAGTTTGAAGCAAGCCAACAATTGCCTTTAAAAAGAGAAGGAAAATTAGAAACAAATGAAGTAATTTCAATTTTACATTTGCAGTAAAATTGTGACCACACTTTTTAACTCACAATGCAATACAATTTTCTCCAAGTCCTCTTTTAATTCCTGACTGATACTGCCTCTACAGCTGTTATATTCAAGATCATTACAGCATTGCCACTGCACATAATTAAATGGACTGGGGCTTTATATGGGGAGTGCCATGGTAACATTAATTATTTGCAAATGGTCACTGTCAAACACTGCATGGTGACCATGGCACTCCATCATATTCTGAAGTACTCAAACCTCTGAAAGGAGTCAAAGATAATCTTCTTCATTTGTAATGGGTCCTAGCCGTAAAGAAATTATTTTTCTTTTCCCAAACTCACATTACAAAAACATAACACAGCACTTCTACAGCAGTGCTTTAAACACAAGGGATGTTGGGTTTTTTTCATTTTCACTCGACTGGCTAAGAGAGAGTCTGTGCAGATCTTTAATAAGTTACTCATGGGTTGAATACATTTGGGAAAATGGATGATTCAAAGGCAAAGTGTTTCCATCGTAACTGGTAGACGCAGCTGATTCAAAAGAAATGGAGTGCAGCGCGTGACGAGCAGCAGGACAAACGTTCCCCACGGCTCAAATGAACAGATCACTGCACTGATAGCCAAGCATCTGAACCTTGTTTGTTCACCTGGGACTCCATGACCAGCCCTTTCAACTGAAAAAATGATAATCTGTTAATAAGGTCCATCTTTTAAGCTTTGTAGAATCTATCCACTTTGTCCTAAATATGAATGAGGTCTTGAGTCAGAAATTATAGTTCAGCTGGTTGGGAGCCTGGAAGGAGTTGTCTTTTAGGCAGCAATATGCATGCATTTGCAATGCTGAATTTCTTGGGGTCATGGATCACCATTTTGATCTGGCCTGCACAGCCCATAGCACAAAAGGGTCTTGTTCCTTGCCTGGGGCTCTTCAGTGAGACTACAGACACAAACAGCAAGAGTGGGAGAAGCAGACAATTTCATTTAAATTTGTGAGCACTCTTTTTTCCAACGTGGTGCTTTACAAAGGAGTATAATGCTGATATTAATAGAACTGCAATATAAATACTATACTGAGACAATTATTTGCATTTTCAGTTTTGGAGAAAGGAAAATGTAGGCACAAACATGTTGATCAAAGTGATGAAGAGCACTACTTTATATTGCAGAAATAGAGTATCTCCATTTACTTTAGTCATGAGCTAAATTAAGACAAGAAAAAAATACTCCAAATGTTTATTATCCAACCTCCTATTCTTGCCAAAGGTCTGAGAATAAACTGGTTACAAATACTGGAAAATACAAGAAAAAAGTGATGTGACTATCAAATCAAGACCCAAATCTGTATTTCAAAACACTCTTAATACTCCAGTTCTGTGTATATAGGTCAGGAGCCATGTTCAAAATTAAATCTGAGCTCAGATTTTGAACAAGGTCACAGTGCCATAGGAAAGTTTCGGTACAGACTCATCTTTCATATAAATAGATAGCACAAGTCTTCACTAATCAGTGGGAAACGGTGTGTTATCTGTATCCTGACTATTGTACTCAGGAATATAATACAGGGACATGTAATATATTCAGGAATCCGATAAAAGGGACAGAGCATATGAGACAGCAATAATGATATTGCTTGCAATGGGAAAAAGAAGGCTGGATCCTAAAGCCCCTAAAAATGCAACTGTATTCCCTTCTAAAAGTGAAGGAGAACATGAGGCCAAGGTCCTTCTCTATAATAATTTTTTTATTACTGCTGTCTTCAAGCAGACATTTGGCAGGACAGGTTGAGATTCACCTCAGAAACCCATGCTCTAACTCTAAGTAATAAAATCTCCTTCATCTGCTGGCACCATCTGTCCCAAGGGACTGCTGGATTTTGTCAAGTAGCTTGTTTGCTACTGCTCACACTTTTGTATCTAATTACAGCAATAGCCATGGTTGGTGTTAAAAGATTAGTGAAAATTTGTGGGATAAACAAGGACATTCAAGAAGCTAGGCAAACACCAACCATTCCTACTTGAAGGTGGCTGTATCTAATTAAATAGCAGAATTTCTTGGTAATTTTATACTCTCTCTCTTTTTCCAGAAACTCAGCCCCTTTACTCAACAGATTTTAAGAGAGAAGGAAGAGCAGTGGAAATATTTTTTTTCTGTTTTCTAATCTCTATTTATTAAAGTCAATTTATATTTCCATGCTTTAGTACAAGCACAAGATTTCAATAAATAAAACATTAAAAGCAACTCTTCTGCTTTCACTTTGAAGTTAGAACTGAACACATGATATAGTAGTAGGATGACACAGCAAATGGTATAGACTGCTCTGAAACAACAAAATAACAAATCTTCCCTTTACATCACTGTATTTTCCCCTTTCCATAGTTTTAAGAAAGCTCTCTTGAATGAGCCAAATAATATTTACTTTTGAGAGTGATAATCCAATTTTCCTAGAGAGCCTTCATTAAGAGGAATGGTCCCAGACAGAAAAACAGAATTAGGTATTCCCAGGACAAGGCTAATTGGAAATCAGGACTGATTTTCAATTAAAGACAGATTTTCCAAGGCACTCAGACCCTGCATTTGCCCAGAGATCTTTCTGGACCACAGCTGCAAATGCAACTCAGAGTGCTGGGTGAACCTGCGAAGGGCAGCAGCTGAGGGAGCACATGGGGGAGCTTAATAAACCCGGTCCTGTGCTCCAGGAAGGCTTGGGTACCTCTACACCTTCAACCTGAGCTTAGCACAACTTGCTAATACTCACATACTTCTGTGTCCATGCTGATCTTTAAATAGTGTATTTTTCCTTGCAAAGTGTTTACTCCTGATGTATTTCTGGAGAAGAGCCACAGATTCCCTCAGCACACACTTTGCTCAGCTGAATGAGCCCCTTTCTTCATGTTTGTCTCCATGAGAACATTCTGTTAGAAAACCAAATCACCCCAGCCCATTTCTTTCTACCTGGTCCAAAGGGAATATTTTTTTGACCAGGACACAGGATTTGTGCTTCCACATCACTTCCTACCACTTTCACATGGCACCAATACTTTTCTGTTTCTACTGGAAATACCTCTCCCAATGAGGACTCAAATGCATTTGCTTTTTTCATGGCTGAGGAAAAATCCACTTTTGTGGTTTACAATCATTCTGAGATTAAATACTCTCTGCAGCCTTTACCACCACCCTTCCAAAACTCTGCTCTCAACATAGTATATATTAAGATGCACATATAGTATATTTGTTACATACACACTGCAGTTTGTATATTTTTATTTAAAAAACATATTTGCCTTCAATTTGTGGAGAACTGCATTTCCATTTGTGGAAAACTGCATTTCATCCCATTTATTCCATCCCAGCCCTCAAGGTCATCCACTTTTTCCTGGATGATTTCCCAAACTTCCTCTGTCAGGACAATGCCTCTCAGCATCATGGCATCAGCAAATTTTAACTTCATGAGCACACTGCTATGATTTGTGCCAAAACCCTTTCTGAAAATTAAAAAATACCAGTTTTTAAGAATGAAAGCTGAAGGGCCCTGCTTGCAACCCCATCTCAGCCAACCCAGCCCTTGTCACCTCACCCAAAGCCAGCCCCTATTCACTTTCCAATTTCCTTACTAAGCCCCATTGTCTTGTCTTAATAGATCCCTGCATGGACTGTATCAAATCTTCACTCAAGTCCAAAGAGATGAAATTCTACTGAATTTCCTTGGGGTAGAAAATCAGTTATCAAAAAAGTTATTAGATTAGCCTGGCAAGATCTATCTTTAGAAAATCTGTGTCACATTTTATCTCATTTTTCCCTCAACAACATGTCTTTAATCAGTCTTTGCTTGAAAAAACATTCAGAGGCCTTACACTAACAGCCTGGAATTTTCCTTGGATCATTTCTCATCCTTTTCAAATGTTGGGCATTACTATTATTAATCCTTAGAGTTATGGCATCACTCCAGGCTTTGTTAAAAATATTTCCCTCTGACCCCCTGGTTTTGTGAGGCAGCTTTTTCTCATCGCTGGAATCGAGGTTATTTGGTCATCCTGATTTGACTGCATTATGCTGCATAATTTTCTCTTCTTTTATTACTGTTTTTCCATTTTCATAACCTTGTTGCTATTATTTGTTTCTCCTTTTCCAAGAGGATTCCCCCCCCCAAACCACAGGCAAAGTATTCACTAACGTTCTTGGGTGATGGCATCTGTTGGCACTGATGCACACCTCTCACTGGTGTTCCAGCATCTTTACATCCTCCAGGATTGCCATGATATATTGCCACCAGAAATGAAGCCCCTGACCATGATAAAAGGCACAGCAGCCTCTGAGCTGAGCAACACAGGATGTTCCTCCCTTTCTGTTTCTCTGCCATCAGCCCCCAGATGCAGTCACGCACCAGTGATCCTCCCCACCACATGCCTAACACACTGGGGTTTGTTTCAAACAAACATCCCAGAGAATGGAGCAAGGAAAGATGTGCAAAGAGCTTCTTCTGTTTAGCTGGAGCAAGAGGAAAGGGACCCCTTGCAGATATGATGATGAGGAGAAGCCAACATCTGTTTGCAGCCAGATAGTGCCTGTGCAGGCTGAGCAGTGATGCTACCTTATTACAGTAGAAAGACAGGTTAACATAGATTTTAACATCAGGCCCCTTTCAGGCAAAAACTTACCTTCATGCCTTCATTAATAAAAGGTCTAGAATAGGTACCAGAGTACCCTGCTACCTGAGAGAGCCACCTCAACCGACTACATCCAGCTGCCTCAGGTGGTATAGGTGAGGCTTTATTTAAGTGTGCTGTCTCCACTATGACAATATCCTGGACACTGCTCGGGTTTCTGTCTCAGTGAGCTGTTGTGCATCCAGCACTCAACCCATCTGTGAAACCTATCTCCTTGCAAAAGGTGGAAACAACTGGTCTGTCTAAAGCTTTCACTCCTGGGGGAAGGTGAACATTTACATCCCTGCTCATCTCCCAAAGCTGATGAGAGGGAAGAAACTTTCTGGCACATCTGCTGCTGTAAAATGAAAATAGATCAGGAAAGAGACAAGCAGCTCCTGACTGATTCCAGCTTCCCTCACTCCTCTACACAGAGCAAGAGCAGCTCCTCTTTCAGAAGAGGAAAACATTGCAAGAAATTAAAGTGATGGGTTTTTTTAAAAGGCTCAGAAAAAGGGCAAAAGAGAGGAATGAAAGGCAGGAAGAAAGCAGAGATGATTTACAAAGCCACAGAATGGGAACCTCACTGCTGGAGTATGTGATTGTGCTGGGAAGTGTCACAGGAATTTGCAGGGAGACCTCCATGCTGTAGTTCAGATAAGAAGCTGAACATTTGGGTTTTATCCGAACTGTTCCTGAACTTCATAGCCTTTGAGATCCTGCCAATCTCTCTCTCTCTCCCCATATGCATGTTTTTCCAGCATGGAAGCTGATTTTGCTTTATGCACTTGCAATGACAGGTTGTGAACCAACACAGTGGAATGATGCAGTATCACCTGGGACCACGGAAACTTTTGGGTTCAGGTCTCTGTGTTTTAGGGACTAAAGAAGACTGCTAACAAAAGCCTAGAAATTGAACCATTTTCAAGGTTCTACTTAATAAACCCTTCCCACAGAAGTCACAAAATTTATCAAGCTAAGTGCATTTAAAAATCCTTCGGCTTCCATCCGTCATGCATCTTACTTGAAAAGCCATTCCCCTGCAAAGTTGCTGTATTCGCACCCCCAGTGCTACAATTTATGGAATTGATGCTCCTTGAGGAGTTAAGAATTGGAAAGGCACCCTCCCTAATGGGGAGGAGTGAAGGGTTGGTGTTTGGCTTATGAAAATCAGGAGTACTGAGGGTCTGCTGAATACAAACAAAAAATTACAGGCTGCAAAGTTCCAAATTAACATCCTGATGACTCACATTGCTCTTCAGAAAAGCTCAGTCTTCCCTTTGATCTCAGGATTACAGGCAGCCAGGGTCTTATTTTCAGCAATGCAAAGAACCTGCTGCACTACACCAGCAGTAGGCACAGACCTCAAAATAAAACCCAAGGTACACAAACACTCATCTGCCAGCACAGCAGAGAGACTGACATTCTGGGACATCAATGGATAAATCCAGCCCCTGCAGTCACATACAGACACACTGCAAAGGCTAGTCTCTCTAAAATCTAGAATTCATCTCTGGAATAGTTTTCCCTTTTCATCCTCATCTGATTAATTTCAGGCTGTGCTCTTCAGGCTCATTCCCACTTTTAAGACAAGCAAGACAACAAATAATTTGTATTCTTTATGAAATGAATTCTTGATGGCAACTTTAAACTAAGTGCTGATTTGTTCCCCATAATTAGTACATTCTTCTGCAGTATAATACAGCTCTCCACAAGTTCAAATTATTCTGAAACTTCCTAATAAAAACTAAAATTGTGTAACAGTTAAGATTTTTTAATATATATGTATACACATATACACACACATACGCACTGTCAAAACAAAATTTTGGGTCATATATTGTGGGGTTTTTTTAATCCACAGGTATTTTACTGTATCTACCTTAATTTTTAAGACAGAGCATATAGAATAGAAACATTACTGCCTTATTTGCAATCCTACCTAAATACTTGGAGAGGTATTAAATTAATTGAACCTTTTCAGAACCAAGTACCAGGCCTTCAGACAGTGTGTAGTATCTGTATCTGTAAGTCCTGACATTTCAGTAGGGACACAGAATGCAGCACTTCTGGAAATGAGGGCCATGGTGGGCACATCAAAGGGAAGCAATTACAGCCAAGGTTTGAAATCTGAAATGCTCATGATTTGGCTTTTGAAATTCCATATATTTTTTCAATTAAATATTGAATAGCTGTGACTATAAAAAGCCTATGTAGATCTAGAAGTCAAGTATTATACTCTGTGGTGAAAGAGCACGTCAAGGCCAGAGTCAACAGAAGGCAGCTGCTCCCATGCAGGTCACAGCTAATCATGTAAACCAGCCCTCTGCTTTCTGTGATGAAGGAAAGAATGCATCCACTGCTGTATCAAGAGGCAAACTGCTGGAAATTGGGGTTTTGTTACATATTTTGAAGCAATAGCAGTGAATCATTTTTGCTTTGGCAGATTCAGAATGCCTTTTCATACAAACATCAAAACCAAACATATTCTTGACTCTAGAACAGTCCTAGAACTTACTTTTATCCAAGTACATAATAATAAGGCAAAACAGACACTGAAAACATATCCTGGCAATAAATACTTTAAGACTTCATTAGAAAACCAAAAGGTCACATCTGATACATGAAAAAGTCAAATTATCTAGGCTGACATTTACAAGTAATTTGAGTTGACATTAGCATGAAAAATACAATTTTACTCTAAGAAGTAGTCTTACCTCTAAGTTTAAATGTGCCCTTAAGCATTAATGCTGAAAACAAAGCCCTGAAAAATATCTGCAGCCCTGCCAATTACATTTCGGTATTTCATAGCAAAGCAACATGAATCAGACAATTACCAGAAGGTTTCAGCCCCTCATTAGCAAGCAGAACCTAATAGGAAGAGGGAAAAAAAAACCAAACCAAACCCACCACATGTAAGCTCTGATGAGCAGATTACCGGCTCGATCGAGCTGTGAGATAGTCAGGCACCCATTACCATGCAACCAGCTTATCCACGGATGTGAGCAAATACCGGGAGCTGATTGTGCAACACACACAGCGAGAGCCAGAGCATCTCTGCACCTCCCAGGCAACAACAGAGCCCTGTGCCCGCCCGCCCGCCGTTCCCCAAAGAGAGAGACCCGTTGCGCACAGAGCAGCCGATCTGCATCCCGGGGACTTACTTTAACTGTCGGGGCTCGCAGTCAACTCCCGGCAGCAGGAGCCTGGCCGCCTGCCGCACGTCATCGCTGTCCACCGAGAAACTGCGCCGGTGCCCCGCGTGAGCCACCGCCACCCGAATCCACTCCATCAGCGGAGGCAGCACGATGAACGGCCTGGGGAGCACACAGACATCAGTGCCAAGGCACACTAGCAGCATCACAACAACAGGTAGAGAGGAGCAGAGAGCAGGGGGAGGTGTGCGTGTGCATACATGTGTGAGAATATAAATATGTACAGAGAGAAGGGAGCAAGGATAAGGAAAGAACGGGAGAGCAAACCAGCTCAGCAATTTTCAAATAGGTCTAAATCAAGATGTCTCATCCTGTCTCCAGAGCAGCACTATTTGGAGAGTGAGATTTATGAGCCATGCTCATCCATGGGGCTCTGCGAGGTCAGTGCACCCGACTGGCAAGTCCTCCTCCCATCCTTCACATAGTGCAATCCCAAAAGGAGGAAAGGAGTCTGGCACAGGACCATGTCCTGCTCTGGCTGATGTGCTGGCCTGGGTTCTCTTTGCAATAGGGACAGGAGATCAGACCTGGGCAGAGAGAGGGGATGCCCCAACACTGAGATGCCAAGGATAGAGAGGGAATGCCCCAAAAAGTCTCCAGCATCTCCTGCCGATGCAATGGGCATCTTGTGCTCAGTGCTGAAAGTGGGGAATTTTGCAGCCAATGTGAAGGTTAGCTGTAAGTGAGGTCAGAAATCAGAATCCAGACTTCTTGGTCCCACTTTTAGCACTATCAAACTGCTACACCTTTGGGTACCAGCTGTTCTGCCAAAGAACAAACACAAGTGCCCCCAGAGTGAATGCTGGGATTCTGGGCCACACTCTCACAAAGTCAGGGCACTATCAGAGACATGGTCTTTCACTCCACAATACCTGGACAGCCCCATGTCCCACCAAGAGCTGCCCAAGCTGGAGATGAAGCATGCAGCACACAGTTCGCTCCATCTATGCACAGAATTATTTGGGAACCAAGAGAAAGATGCCGAAACACAAGTAAAAACCATAGCTTCAAGTTTTGTTTCAGAGGAAAACTAATAAAATAACTGCAGCTGAACACCTTGAAGGTGACTGCAAGTCTCTTGCTTGCCTTGCCTTCTGCAGTCCCTTTTCATGGAGGAAGGGGGGAAAAAGCCTGTATTAGCTGCAGAGTAGGCAAATATTTTACATTTTAAATGTACAACTTTACCTCAAAAAGTTATACCCTGAGAAAAATTATTTAAGAAGATGTTGACTCTCGAATATCCTTTTCCTATTTATAGCTCTCTATGCATTTATTTCCCTTTTTGAGGACTTGGCTTTACATAGCTCTGATATTAGTATTCTTGAGGGGGATGAGATACTTCAGAAGCGCCAAAGGACAGAGAAGCCCTGAGGCCACTGACTCTCCCTAGGACACTGGGTTCCCAAATCTCACAGGCATGTAAATGAACAACCTCTTTTTGAAATATGACATCTTTGGCTGAGTTGCCACTTCCATAGTTTTTCTATTCCAGCACATCGCCGTCACCTCAAGACTGGGCTGCATTTGTTTCCAAGGCTTTTGCTCTCCCCAGGCCTGCCACAGCCACCTAAGGAGGCAGAGAAGGACAGAAGATCATCTCCCACAGCTCACACAAAACAATTTCCTAACCCAGCTGATTTGTCATGAGAGTGGTGGGAGCCAGAGGAGGAAAAGGGGGAAAGCAGGAGTGTATTTGTTCCTGGAAGGTGACTGCTTCCCAGGCCATCTTCAGAGCTGAAGAGACCCTCTTTTGAGGCATGAAATACCTGGGAACAAGTGATCAGTGGGAGTTTTATCATCACTTGCTGAGCAGACAGCAGAAGGGGAGATGCAAATCACACTGCAAAACTGCATGTAGTTACAGATATAACTTGGTTCTAGGAATACAATTAAAGGAAAATTCAATTCAAGGTTATGTTTTGCATGAGTGAACACAGTTTGGATCAGAAGAATGAAGACAGGCTTGTACAGCATCTTCCTGTAACATCTGCTGGGCAAACAGAAAAGCAGAAGACTCTGGCTGAACAGGGGGCTCAGAGGTTCACACTTCTTCCTCCTCTTGTGCAGGACAGAAACTCACCCAACACAGAATCTGCCCCACCACAGTAATGAGTTGAGCAAATAAACATATTTAGAGGAACTCAGATAATTGCACTATAAAATTGCTTTTTTTTTTTTTTTCCTTTCCCAGTCTTGCAAATTTCAACAGAGAAACAGAAATAAGCAGGGCTATTTGGTGCAATAAATCCCAAGAGGAAAGGGAATCGGTGTTCTGCAGAAGTGGGGAAATTTTCTATAAAGTCCAATTTCAGTCTCTAGATGAGGATATGGAGTTTGCTCACAACATATTACATTCCTTTTTCCAAGGGAAAGAAAAATCATCACTGCATATCTCAGCATGTCAGGAAATTTGCATTTTGAGAAGAGAACCAAATATGGCTGAGTGCAATAGGTTAAAAATACCCATCAAGAATCTGTGCACCATGTGAAGGGCTGGGTTTTTTCTTTTAAATACTGCTTGTGTGCCAAAGAGGAAAGAGGAACACAGAGTTATAAGGGTGTGATAATCCACAAGACAATGTGACATCAGCAAGAAATATTTCACTTTTCAACAGCACTGTGTAAAAATGGGTGAGCCAAATGCATCACATCACTGGCATATACACTGATTTATCTGTGGTACACAGGCAGGTACCAACCAGGAGAATTCAGTAAGTTTGTGTTCCAGAGCAGACACAGAGCACATAAGTCACTTAGCTATATGCTTTGGAAACACATGCCTTAATTAAACTAATCTAACCATGGTGCTCAGCTTGATTCTGCCTGAAAGATATGGGAAATCAGGAGCAGCTCAGCTGCTGCACAAGCACCTTACCTGGGCTGCAGGTGAGTGAGTGCTCTGACCTCCTCCTCCAGCCCTTCTCTGTACCTGTGTTTAGCTTTAAATGCATGCTTCCATCCTCCAATTCCATGCAGCTTAAAGTTAAGTATGGACTTAAAAAAAAAAAGCAAAGAAAAAAAAAGCTTTTTGGCACAGACTCTTGTTTTCCTGAGCTCACATCTAAATGGAAAAATAAGCCAGATCAGGATGCAGGGAGAGGTCTCTGCACAGAGCAACTCCCATCCCACACACAAGAGCTGGGAGGTGGGGAAGGGCTGGGGGAGGCCAACACAAAGCACATCCCCAAAGCCTTGGACCCTTCTGGGCCCTGTCCCTCTGCCCTTGGCAAGGGGGCAGCCGGCTCCTCTTGGGGTGTGCCTTCTCCTGTTTCATCAGAAAAGGCAATTATGAGTGCCCCACCAAACCTCACATCTCTGGTTCCTCCTCCCAGGCAGCATCCTTCCCTGTTCCCTCCTGCCACCCTGCACTCCTCTCACATCTAGTTTTGGACAGCTCAAGGTCCCATAAGCTCCTATGCCTTGAAGACATCTGCAGGTAGCAACACCCTGCTGGCACTACCCCACATGGGACTAGTCCTCACTGTGCTGGCTATCAGAGGTCCTTCTCCCCACTGCCTTCACACACTGCAGCTCCCTGCCAGCACCCTCCCTCTAGAGTGGGGCAAACAACTCCTCCCTACCCCATCAGACCTCAAACTTATCTCAGTTTTGTGGGGCTGATGTCTGCGGAGCACTCTGAATTACAGAATGACTCATCAGAAAAGCAGATGTTATGGGGGGGAACCTAAATGTAATCATATGAGGGGTTCCCCAAAGCCTGCACTCCCTCCAGAGCCACACACAGCCTTCCTGGGCTGCCCACCACTCCCCCTCCATCGCCTGCTGGCACACAGAGATATTAAAAATCTTGTCATGCATATGCAATAACTCAGGCTTTTCCATTATTATTAGCAGTAGTAGTAGTATGTTATTGTTGTTGTTGTTATGGTAGCAGTCTACCTATATGTAAACAGGAGAAATTGTCAGGTGGAAGACCATGAGAAATTGTGCACCATAAAATGCAATAGGATGCTTCATTATTTTTGCATGGGTCTGTGAGAAGATGGATGAAGCTCCTGTCTGGACACCAGCTGCTGCAATGCCAGATTTGCAAAGCACTAGGTCCAACACTCTGACAAATTCCAGCTCCAAATAATCCCTGGCCCTGGTTTTTCACAGTTCCTACCATCTTTGCAGGGTGCAGAATCCCTGCTGGCTGCTGACCAGCTTTACAGGCCACCTTCTGCCCAGAGCAGGGCCACTGCACACAACCACTCTCCTTGATTTCCAGCAATTCTTCCCCTCACCAGCTGCTCCCTCTCCCCTACAGAGAGCAAGAACACTCACCACACCTTTGAATGCTCCTCACACAGGCTCACAAACTCTGGATGGGCCACAGCCCAGCAGAGCCTACAGTTAGCTCCAGGTCCCAGAGCTCATCAGCGCACATGAGAGATTCCCAGACAACCCGAGTGCTCCAAGGAAAAAATCCTCATTTCAAGTGCAGCACAACAGCCCCTTTATTTCCAGGGGCACTTCACACTGCTCTTCTCCAGACACCTATGGAGCCTTGCCCCACCACACGCACTCATTCACTGCCTGTATTAAATCAAACTTTAGGGAAAGGACTGGCTTGATAGTCACAATGGGAATAGAGAAATTCCTAAGGCATAATCCTATTGGGATGTGAATTCCCAGAGTTATCTCCTGCTGTCCCTGCCTCAGCTTCCCTAGCTGTGAAAAGGACATGGCTGAAAGACCTGACCTTGCTTTAACTTGGTTCAACTGCTACAATTGCTTCAGATGATGTGTTTGCAGGATCCTTTGGCTGCTGAGGAGGGTGGTGGTGCTGTAGGTGGGGAGTTTCTTCTCTCACTCCAGCCAAGAATTGCTGACTGCCAACCTTTATGGATACAACAGGCAAATTGGTACACAGAGGTCGCTGCTGTTTAAATTTGCAAAACCTACCAAGTAAAATTTAAAGGTGCTTCTCAGAAGCATAAGGCTGTACTTTTACATGAAAAAGCCTTTCTAGATAAAGGTAGGGAGACTTTTTTTTTTTTTTTTTTTTGCAGATGTGAGTCAGCAACTTTAACATTGTAAAAAGCTCTTTATATTTGTTTGGTTTGTTGACATTTTCATGGGTGGTTTTTAAATAAAACTCCAATATATTAATTGAAAAGCATCCTAAGTTCTGACAAGTTTTCACTTGGAACATATGATGAAAATATATATGCAATGCTAGTCCATTTTTAGCATTACTGAAAGATAGAATAGCATGGGTTTTTCCAATGTAGAGCACACATTTCAGATGGGTTTCTGGGCTGCAAAACTCATTTATATTTACACCATAAGCTACTTGTCTTCAGGGAGAGCAAATACTTTTTGATGCCCTCAAAAAGCTGCCAGTCCCAATCCTTCCCAGAAACTCAGCAGTGCCAGCTGATGCTCCATGTGAGTTCAAGCAGCTACTCTATGCTAGGCAGCTGCTCTGCCACCCCAGAAGCCCAGTTAAGGGTGACCCAAGGAGCGAGTTCTGCATCTCATTCAGGCTGAAGGATCAAACCTCCTTGCTCTCACATGAGCCTTATGAGACCTGCCCAGGCAGAAGAAGGATTTACCCTTCGGCTTTTGTGCAAGACATTGGTGCTCCAGAGTCCACACACGGGTATCTGCTAATCATGGGTTTTGAACCCACATCCAAGGCTGGAATGAGCTCTCCCTGTTGCCTCTCCTGCATTAAAAACATTAATGGCCAAGACTTGAAACACAACTGAGTCAAAGTGATGACTCAGCCAGCAACCACAAAAGGCAAATATTTCACTGGCAGTTTGGACATCAGATTTGACGTGACTGGCAATGGCATAAATCCCTGAGGACACACAGCATTCAGAGTGCAGCACAGAACTCCTGGATACCATGCAGTTCTCACAGGGCTGCATGCAGTTTCCTCTATTTAAAAAATCCTATAGCGATCCCATGGACAGCAGAAGTCCAGCTTGATAAATTAGATGTAGAATGCAGACCCAGCCCAGCAAGGATATTGCCATGTAACAGCCAAGCTACAAATAATGCCTGAACTATTTCTTGTAACGTGTGCCATCTCACACGCTGCAGGCAGCTCCAATAACATTGCTGAAGGGATTTCTAGGAAGTGGGAAGTTTGATATTTAGCATGCAAATCTAGAGGACTTAGATAAGGATGCACTGGGATCTCTTTTCAGTGGTTCCAAGTCAAATCAACCCTGCTCTCAATTTTGACTCCAGCAAGGCTACAGCTTTACTATGTGAAGTTTCCAGTCAAACAGTGGATAAAAACAGGGTTACATGGCATACTGGCACACCAAGCATGTGTAATCCCTTCTGCATATACAGGTTCATTCAGGTTTCACTGCAGGGCTCCCATATTCCCAGTGCTTTACTTGTTTTTCATTAGCATTCCTCACCACTCTCTCCACTCTCTTCTGGTCTTTGCTGAAGACTGCCCTAGCCAGGGAGCCTGTACCACATAATAATTTAAATCAGGGACACTTTTCCCTAGTTCTCTTACTGAAATTTTTCTATAGGTATAATCTGTACTACACACATGGCTCTAGCAGTTACAGAAATGCTCTGAAAGAGTTCAAATTATTTTAAAAATTATTTTAATAGCACGGAACACTCCTGTCAGAGGGGCTGCATCACGTTAATTAGCCAGCTACACCAATAGCTACCCAAAGCATGGAACAAAATTGAGGTAACCCAAACTCTTTCCATTAATCATGAATGACCACAGTCTACAATTTGCAGGTGTATGCATGTGCAGGGAGCCTATATTTTTGTGTGTGTGTGTCCATGTGAGCGTGTACGGCAGGCAGAAAGATGAAAAGCAAGCAATAACAGCCCATGGGAGTTTCCTAAGGGACTGCTCCCCACACAGGGAATACTAGTTAAGGAAAAGTGAAAAGAAGTTTAAAACCAGACACATATCCATCAACTCAATTAAGACTGGAGGAGAAAAGCTAACTGCTGCCAGGTGGTGCGAGGAGCGAATGCTCCTCCAAGGTGGAGCAGCAGAGGAAGCACAGGAGAAGGGACTTGGCTGCCTGTGAGCAGAATTAATGGGTAGTTCTGGACTGGCTGAGCTGCTGAGCCACAGCTTCTCAATGAGTTATTAACGGGGAACATGGCAAGTTAGGAAGTAATGAGGACTTTGTCAATACAGCTGTGGATAAAAGTGGGTAAGGAACCACTTAAGGAAAAGCAACAACACACAAATCTGCAACTACACATTCTGCACTTTCCGGTGCTTAAGAAGTTACTTGCAATAATTTTGGAAGCACTATAGGGGCTGACAAGCCAATCATAACGACGGGACAGATCTTTTTATTAAGCTTAGAAGCAGCAAGAAATCTTAACAACAGTACCCTCATCTACAGGTTTTTTTTTTTTTTGTTGCTGTTGGTTTTTTTTTTTTTTTTTTGTTTTGTTTTTTTCTTAATTCCCAAGAAAGCAAAAGAATCACAAACCTAAATAATCCACAGCCTCCTGCAGGTGGAAGCACTGGAGGAGCACTGCTTTTGTAGGCAACACCCAGCACAAGATAAATAGCTCCAGCACATCCCAGCTGGGTGCAGTAGGGAAAGGGGACCCCAGAAAGAGGTCCACCCTCTCCCTGTACCTCCATGCCTGACAAAATAGCCATCCACATGGTATCCAGGGTCAGCAGAACTGGCTTGTGTTGGTGCCAAAAAGTCAGAGAGTCTCAGCCAAAGTGGCCACATTGAAGGAATATGAGTTTGGGGAAGGAGGGGATCACACATCCATCTTATGGTTGCTTTTGTCAGCATTTAGGAAGTGGGGAATATTTTCCAGGTTTTCTAAGCAATTTTGGCCACTCTCCACTCCTCGCCCTCCCATGAAAGCAGCTCCCCCCTGCAACAAGAGTTTCACTATATAATCATTTTCCCTTTTATTTTATGTAAAGATAAACACTATTAAAAACATACTGCATTCTCATTTCTTTACCTCCATGAAGAGCAAACACAGAGAAATTCTCCCTAGAAATAAAGTGCTGGATTTACTCAAAGGTAAAAATCCCTTTTTATGAGTCCCCCAAGGCTCTGAGGGAGGTACTTTCTGAGCTGGAAAGTGCTAAGCCAGGCAGCAATGCCACCATACTGGATTCCCCTCTCACATCCAGCCTCTGCAGGAGGACGTGTGCAGCCTTTGCAGTTCAGCCTGGTTCACAGCCAACATCCAGGTGGGCTGGAGATGAGTGGGAAGAACAGGATGGTCTCATGGTGCCATCAAGCCCTGCAAGTGCTGGGAGAATTCTTTGGCTGCATCTTTGGCTGCATCACAATCCTCTCTAGCCTGGGCTTGCACTGTCAGAGAGGAGGGGGCCAAGACAGTAGCCAGGTTGGCTTTACAAAGAGCCAAGGACAACCCCTAGTTCATGAAAATACTGCCTTTACAGCCAGATCCACACTGTCCTGGCTTCTCTGCACAGAGAGGCCAAGGATGGGGAAAGATATCTAGACCTTCTTGCTTCCTTCTGGGCTTCTTAAAAATAAAAGCAATTGCTGCAGCTGGAGAGCAAACAGCAACAGATATGTCACAAATCTTGCAAATATTTTGCATGTAAAAGTGTCATGTTTAACAAACCCAACTCCCTGCAACTCACAAAACCCCATCATGGAAACCACCAGAGATAAGTCATGGACCACAAAGCATGACTGCCTGTAAAAAAACAAAACACAGGAAATGGGTAGGAAGGCTCCTCAGAGCACTAGTGATAAGTCAGCCTCACTGTTCTCCTCCCTGAGCAGCACAGGGTGGTTCCATCCAGCTGGTGAAACTCCAGAGCTCAGCTCCATGGGAATGTCCGGGCTCACACTCAGCCCTGCACCACTCCCACTCCAGCACTAAGTACTAATGCGTGTTTGATTAGGCAGCAGGAGATGTATCTGCTCCTTCCAGAGGTGACCACAGGCTCTTGGCAATAACACCGAGTACTTGCTCTGGCCCTCGCCGCACGCCGCAGTCGTTCACTGCCCTGCCAAGGGAAGGCGTCCTGCCAGACACAGGGCTCAAAATAAAGGCAAGAACAATTGCTTCAAATAACCAGGGTTTCAAGAGCTCTAATGAAGAGGACATGTATTAAGGCAACCTCAGAGAAAGGAAAACCTATTAAAGCAAACGCTGAGAGTGATTTTTCAAATATCCCTGCCCTTTTTCACTTTTGCACAGCAAAGTCTGAAGTAATCTTACAAAACCAGAGGCTTAGCTTTATTCACCCCTATATTTCCAGTGGCATTATTCCCACAGATGGGAACTACAGATCAGGTGAGAGTATATTCTAATTTTTTTAAATTTTTTTTGTGCATACTAACCACTCCTGGACATGAGTTAGGCCTTCCACAATAGCAAGACGGGATGACAAGTCATGACATTAAAAACAATTAAAAAATAGAGAAAATTCTGGATTCTTGTCATTTCCCTTCTGTTTTTTTTCATACTTTGGAAATAGCAGAACAAAAAGTGACAACACGCTCACAGAGCGACCCAAACTTGAAAAGAAACAAAATGCCATCCAAAGGCAAATGGCAAAATTCCCAGTAACATCATTAATGCCAGAATTTCATCTTGTGTGCTCTCTTCTGCAACTAGTAAAAAACTATTTCAATTAATATATCATATTATATACCATTTACAAGTACATACTCAATGAGACCCTCAAATGCTGTTTTTGAGATGCAGACCTCATCCTGCAACAACAGCCAAGCCCCATACGTGCAGATCAGAGTTTGGCTCGCATATACACTGCCATACATACTCTGGGATGTAAATGTGGAGCCCAGCCTGACAAACCAGCTTGCATTTGCATCACCACAATACCCATCCTAAAAATTCATATCCAGCACCTTCTAAGCACCAGCCACTCCTCTCACCTCTGTACTGGTGATGCCTGGTTTAGGGCTGGTGTGAGTGTGGCAGGGAAGCAGCACAGAGTGCCCCAGCACACAGCTGGAGACATGTTTTAAAAGAGGGTTTGCTGGGCTTTTCATGGGAGATGGATTTATTTTCTTGGTCAGCAATCTGTCCCCTGGGCTGGCCACCCAGACTGCCAGCTTCAGAGGCATCTCCTTCTCACTTACATCAGACCCTGAGTGAGGACAGGGCTAGAGGCGCAGCTGCCAGGCCCTGCCCATCCCTGCAGCAGGGACAAGAGCAGCACAGCTGGCACTTGCCACATCCCTGGCCAGGGCAGCCCCCAGGTCACTCCTGTGCCCCGTTACTCAGTGCAGCAGGAGCCCAGCATCTTTAATGACTTCTCCTTTCTACACACTACTCTATTCATTTTCCACTTCCCCAATCACAGCTGTTGAGCCCTATTAACACGCAGGGGAAAAAAACACATTTAAAACCCAAACCTGCTAGGCCAGAAATAGAAGTTCTCATTTTCTTTTCCAAAACACAGAATAGCTGAGCAACAACGAAAGGAAAAGGAAATCTCTCCCAAGTGCACATCTGGAACCAATTTGCTGTCTGTAGCCACTGGGTGTCACTTTTGATATATATTGGTTCAGCCACGCAGCAGTTCGGGGAGAGAAGCGGATTTCAAGGAGGTGATCCTAAACCGAAGCAGACTGCTCCGCAGCCTCTCGCGCGCAGCCTGTAATTAGCAATTAGCCAGCCAGGCTGATTTATTAACAAAACATCCCCACTACGACACCAAGCACCATGCAGAGGCTCTTACCTCTCAGTCTGCAGAGTGACTTTCGAGGGCTCCACGTTGGGGTTTTCCCACTCCATCTGTGGACAGTGCATGAAGTAGCAAAGGGTGTACAGAGCCTCCGGCTCCCAGTAGAAGGATCCCTGCTTCTGGTGCATGGGTGTCCCGTTCCCGTGCTGCTTGGCATTGAGGGGCTGCAGGTGGTGCATCGCCCGAGACACCAGGTCACCTGGAAAAGAGCAAGAGCCAGCTGAATGCCGGGCTGTTCAGCTGCCTCTCCCGAGCTGCAAACTGAAAGGCAGGCTGGGTTGGTCTTCCCTTCCATTTAACCTCACCTATGCAAACAGTAGAAGGTAGGACAGCATTCTGGGTGTTACTCACCACCAGGCTGAACTTTTCCTGGTGGTTTAAGTGGTTTGGTGTGACATACCCAGGCTGCAGACAAGCCCACAAAGGCCTGCAGGAGATGTGTTTCTGCACGGATGGTGGTGTGGGCAGCATCAGGCTGGCCCATCTCAGCACCACCACAAGAGCTGGCATGCTGAGCCAGGGTCACACTTACCTACTTAGCAGCCTCTGGAGGATGCTAAAACCCCACAGACCCAAAAAATGACCATGCAGGGTGGCACCAAAAGCTGCATGCTCCCGGTCAGAGGGGCAGTGAATTCCAGCCCCTCAGAAATGAGGAAGGAGGCAGTCAGATAACGCACAAAGCTCTGCAGGAAGACGTGAATGAGCATGTGGGTGAAGAAAAAAAGGGGGAAATATCGCTAAAAGACAATATAAAGAAGGTGCAACCAAAGTTAATTTTTTAAGTCCAGGCTAGGCCTGGAAAACTTCAGGTTAGCAGAAAAACAAAACCTATGAAGTAGGCTCACCTGGCCCCCCAGGTTTCCAGAGCACAGAAGAGGACACAGAGGAAGATTCTCGTTGCCCCCCCTGCATCAATTTAGTTTGGGGCACTCCCTCACAAGGCAGATATAGGAATCCAGCCACAACATGTGGACTGGTATCAGCAAAGCCAGCAAGTGAGATTACCAGGCAAATACATGGGCAGGCAGCAGCGCAGTCTCTTAGCACAACACTGATTGTAACTAATTAACTAAAGCATCTCTCTCTGAGGCAGTGAATTTTATGTCTATTGACTGGTGGCCACTCTATCAAAGGCAGGGAGACAATTGTGGTTTAAACTGCCTTTTTTTCACATGTTCAAATCACTCTGAGAGTGCTTTGGGGGGAAATAAGGATCTCGAATCAAATCAGTTGGTTTGTTTTAAATTAAAATCTGAGCAAGAGCCCTTTGGGTCATTCTTAAGCTATACAAAAGCAAGTGATGAGAAAAAGAGGACATAATTTTCCACTGTTAAGAAGTCACGCACTTTCTCTTACTTGCTTTTCCCAAGTGACCACTGAACACAAACTTGGAAGAAAAAGTTTAAGATGTACACCAAAGTAGGAGCATAAGACCAATTGTGGGGGATAAATAATGAACTCCTGGGCAGACTTAAAGGAGAACAGTGCATGGCTGAACTACAGGTTTTTTTGAAGTCCCACCCCTTTGAACACCTCTCTCCAGCCTGACTCACACAGAAAATGCTGCTGCTGCAGTGATAATGCGTACCAGGGAGAATAGAAATGTCTCACTTAAAAATCTCAGCCCAATCCTCCAAAGATGTAGCCTTAAAACCATGAAGAGAAGAAAACCACTGGCACGAGGAAACTGCAAAGTCCATGATTTCAGGGTTTTGACACAAATTTTTTGCTTCACTCTGCAATAGTCTTCTGATTCAAAGCTTTCATTTAAAAATAGCTTCTGTCTTTTCCCTCTGCCAGGAAATTGCCATGATAGGACCAATCTTGCAGCCTCGCATGCTCATAATTTCCAAGAGAAACTGTGCATGTGGAAAGTATGCAGGATCAGGTCTGCAGAAGAAACAGATGTGCCTCTGAGATGACTCCCCAGTCCTGCACAAGGCTATCTGCAGACAACCAGAAGCAGCAGGAAACTTTGGGACCTCCTTCACTCAGCCCACTCTAGTCACAGCAGATGTGCACTGCCAAGTCGAGCACAGGTCAATTTAACTGCTAGCAGCCTTGTTGATAGTAAATTTCTCTCTTTTTCTCCAGATGGCAAAAAAATTGCGTAGAAATGCTGGCTGCAACATCCAACTTTAAAAATAATAGCAAAGGCAGAGAAAAAGGGAGACACACACTAAATTCAGCCTTTTCAAACCCAAGCCATCGCAGCACTGAAGAACGTGGGTAAAGTTTAGCACACAGCCAGTCTCATTTCAGTGGATTGAGACAGCAGGCACTAGAGAATGCCTCTGACTTCTGTCATGAATGATGAATAAAAATTAAGATAAAATTTCAGCCCAGATTCTGGCAGCAGCATTACTTCATCCCACTTCTCCCTGAGCGCTGGGGTGATGTGACCTCAATGACACACTCAGGACCAGAGGAAGCTGCACAGTGAATAAGAAGGGAAAGCAGCAGCAAGAATGATGTGAGCAGGACAGGCAGCTAAGCATCACTGCTGCTGAAAGGCTGGAGAAACTCATGCCTTGCTGAAAGGCAAAACTCCAATCCATATCAATATGACTAGGAGTTCATTCTTTTATTATATATTTCCTCTACTGCTTCCTAAAAAAACCCAAACAATTCATACCGTTCAAAGCTGAATTAATGCTTTTTCTATTTAAGCCTCATTTAATTACATTATACCGAGAACTGATGGCTAGATATTTCTTTTGCCTTTGCTACGTTTTCTCTGTTAACATTTGAAATAATTTCTGCATTAACAATTATTGTAACATTTCTTTACCAGTAAGTTGACTTATTTCTTTGGGGCAACTCAAAGCCTAAATAATCACTACCTGTAAAACACTGAGCTTCACAGACAACAGTAAGCAAGCATAGAAAGCCCCATTATATTGGTACCCAGTGGGCAGAGTTGTAGAGGAAGGACAGGAATCACTGCTCTGTTTTACTCCACAGCGGAACCTCGAACAATCCGATACATGCCCCAGTGCCCTTTGCCTCCTTCAGCCGCATCCAGTTACAGCAACAATTCTCCAGGGCAGAGACCGTGCCTCAGCGTATCTGTTCTCCAGGATCAGTGCCAAGAAGGCACGGGGAAGCTGACAGGCACATGCACACACTGCACAGCAGCACTTAGGCAAACTCTGTAAAATGTAGCACAGTGCAACATCTGGTTCTAGGTGTGTGTGTGTGTGTTGTCTTGAACCCCTACCAGGTTTTGCTCTTTCTACTGTTCCTTGCAAATATGCTTTTGCTTCTCCATTTCCTTCCTAAGAATATACCAAGAGTTGAGACTCTCTTTGATTCCAAGGCACCCCAAAGACCACAGATGTGAAATCAGCTTCATGATGGGACTCACTGGTCAGCTCTCCAGCAATCAGCCAACTCCAGCCTCAACTGGGAAACCCAAAGTACACATGATCTCCTTGCCAGCTGTAAAAGCTGTGCTATGTCTGAACAATGAGGGCAACCTTTATTTATTAATTTAATAATTTATTTATTTATTAATTAATTTATTAATTAATTTATGGCCAAGCACAGAAAGATAAGCCTCCTTCACAAGTCTGTGCTATCCCTTCATCAGTGTCAGCCACCTCTGCTGTTCAGGGCTGTACTCAGCACAGAAAGGCTCTGCAAGGGCAGGTTACCTGCTCACAGCACTGCTGGCTTTTCTGTTTTTTCTTGGCCCTGAAAATATGTCTCGGCTGTATCAGCTGAACACATCTGAAAGGCCAATAAATTCCTTGGTGCATCATTTCCAGAAAGAACACATCTAAAATAAAATTCCCAGCAGCTGCATTGACCTTGTGACTCCATGAATGAGGTTCCTGATGGCTGTGGCATCATGACCAAACGGGCTTGGCAGGGATCCCTGCCTTGCCCTCCATTGATCAAATTCTCACCCTTTACCACCACCTGAAGAACAGACTGGGGAGATGATCTGTCTGACAAGAGAGCTTGCCAATTTTATTTTGTTTTAAAATTAAATTCAGTGAAAACTTCCATAATTTATGCAACATAAGCCAAATGAGCCAACGCACAAACTGCTTTGCAGGCACAGCCAGGGAGATGAAAACATCACATTGTGCAGGGTAAACATAAGAAAAATGAAAAAGAACAGCGAAGTGGGAGGACATTTCAGGACATTTTTGTTGCCAAAGCTTGGAAGCCACAACTAGAGGACAGGCTCCCAGAGGGCAGCAAAGGCAGTGGCAAGCCCCAGGCTGACACTGATTCCGGATGGGGAAGGGCTCCAGGAATGCAGATCCACACTGGAGCTTGTCAGCCCAGAGGAGAAAGACCGTGCCTCGCACACCAGCTACCAAAACCCAGGAAAGCACCTCTGCACCGCAGCGTGTGCAGAGCTGCCACGGCAGCTGCCAGCATTTCACCCTGCCCATAACTGAAGCGGGGCTCGCCCACCGCTGCTGCTCGCAGTTCAGCGCAGTCGGTGAACGCAAGGCCCGCATACATTTGATTTAAAGACTGAAAATATTATGTAATGCACATGTTGTCATACGGGCCTGGTTTAAGGCAACACTGAATATTTAGGGAACAGCTTCACTGACTTCAAGCCACAGATATGATGTGACAGGCAAAGTAGAGCTGCTCCCATCTGCATGGGGGTGCAATACAACACAAAACAACAACATACAGCATGCAAGTGGGCAGCTTCAGCCTAAGTCCTCTCCACAGTGACCAGTGAAGCATTTTTTTTTAACCGTGTTTGGCTTCAGTAAAAGCTATTAACACTGCTTTTACTGTGTTAGAGCCTGGTGTTCAAAGAATAACACATCTGTTTCCAATTCTGTACTTGGGGGTGGGGGGTGCAGAGGAAGGCAAAAAAGAAAGAAGAGAAAGAAAATGGCAGATACCCAATGCCCATGTCTGAGAAGCTTCCTGTGGGATTTTCTGATCTATCATGATGGACCTGATGATGCTATCCTGCCTGCCTAGGAGCAGCCTAACTATTTTCAGACCGAATAACTGCCAGAGCCAAAACCATTCAGCTGAGTGTATGCCTGCAGAGCCACAGCCCTGACGTGAATGACACGGACAGATCCTTACGCAGCCCCTCCTTATGACACCTACCTCACGCTTTTCTTTTTCCAAAAGCATGTCCTAAAACTACCAGAACAACTTAGCAATGATGTCTTTGCACACTGAAAATGAACCACGCAGTTCTTTGACCTGTGTTTTTCCTTCGAAACCCAGGGGAGAGAGAGGAGCCTCTGTTTCCACGGCAGCTGTCTTCCACCTGGTGCCCTGCTGGGGCACTCTGAGAAGCAGCAGGACACCATGTTTTTAGCACAACAGCATTGTGCAGGCAGCACCCACCAGTCTGATAGCACTGGTCTGGTCATATTTCCAGCTGTCCTTGACTCCTACATGTGTAGTCTGCACTTGGGAATCATGTCCTGTAGTGGGGCATTGTAGTATCCCATGAACTCCTTTCTCCCAGCCAATTTCAGCAGCACCCACCATCCAACTCTCATTTTTTTAGGGCATGTTGATAGCAGCAGCATTACTGCTTTGCTGTGCTTCCTGGGTGAATATTTCCTCCTGCAAAGAGCAGGCCAGAGCCATAGGCAGGAGCTGTGTCTGTCTTTCAGAGCCCTTAACAACCGCCTGTGTCCTGCCCAGACCATGAAAAGGAGTACGCATCAGGGAGCTGCATTCTAGATGCCAACTTCAAGTCATGGTCAGTAGATTCCCCCCTTACAAGCATGTGAGCCAGGTGCAAAACTCATTTTCTTGACCTAGATTCATTTCACACTTCAATACAAAAGTCCTGGATCTGTGGTTTTGCTCACAACCAGCTCTGGGGAGACTGTATTGGAAACATGAATTTATAACCCTGACAATAAACCATGGTCTATCTAATCAGACTGCTGTAGCCACAGCCATTCTGCATCCTTTCCGAAGCGTAGCTAAGTCTCTTTCCCTTTCTACCTCCTGTTATCTCTGGTTTCTGCACCAAAGGGGCACATTGGTGCAGTTTACCCCAACACACACCTGTCAGCACATCACTGCAGGTGAATATGAGCAGTTGAGCTGTGTCTCCTGTCCCAGGTCACCCTCAGCCACCTGAGCCATCCCTACACTCTCAATTCCAGCTGGGCTGTTCTTCCACGTTCCTCTGCCTCCAGTGGTACATCAATCTCCACGTTTCAAAAGTCAGCTGAGCCAAAACTGCTTGAGCAAAACCCATCCTCAAATGATTTATTGTGAGGTTTTCTATTGTTAACTGAACACTACTCATCTATACCAGGAAAGGGTTGTGCACAGAGATAAGAGTGGCTGCACACTAGAAAGTGTGCAGAATGTATTTCACAGTGTGCATGCTCTTAGCACAAAGTATCTTCAAACATAAAAAAGTTAAGTTGTTCTTGGCACACTGTATATTCCAGATTTTATTCCAGCTGCCTCAGGCTGTGGGCCTGCTTGGGGTGCCATAACTCACAGTCAGTGGGGCATCCAATGTGCAACAAATTCATTGTTGAGTTCACCTTGCAGAAACCTCCCCAGCTCTGCTGTCCCACACTATGCACCTATCTGGTACCACAGGCAACCTTTTCTTCTCCTAAAAGCCATTAATCTCTTCCACTCAAGAGCAAAAGAAGGAACTGTGGCCCCAGATTCAGAACTGAGAAAACACAACCAGGATGCAAGCAGCCCATTTTCTGGCAGTGGCTTCCCTGTGGCCTCCCACAGATCATTTACTCTTTTTATCTTCACTTACCCCACCATCACAAGAACCTTCTATTTATATTACAGAGTAAGTGTTTGCATGCAATTTAGCGTTTGCAACGCCTTTGAAGACTGATAAATTAGGGATTGGATACGTCCCATAAAAAAGCCACAATAATAATTAAACCCTCTCAAGTTCACACACCTATTATAACAACACTTACACATTTGGACTCTCCAATCTGACATGGCAAGCGTGATGTTTGTGTCTGATTCCCCTTAAGCCACATCAACTTCAAACAAAACAAGCTTTGACTCGGATGAGCTATTTGTGTGCCAACCTAATGCAGAGCCTTCACTCTGCAGAACACCACTGCCTTATGGACCATCATTCCCAGATTTTCTCTGGCCTGACATAGACTCATGTCCTCAAACAGAATTTAAGAGCCCCCATGGCTGAGCAGGCCAGCTGAGAGTGCTCACCCTGACCTGACCAATTGCCTGTGCTCTGCACAGCAGGGACGAGGGGGACTGCAAGAAAGGAAAATGCCATTTGAATCCCAAGTGTGCTGTGATGCAGGGGTTCAGAGGGAACAGAAGTCTGTACCTCAAATGTGGTCTACAATGGGGCCCACCCCAGCCACCACAGTGATGCCTTTGGCCTCTAAGCATCAAACCTGAGTGGGCTTAAACACAGGAGGTGAAAGACCTGGAGGAACAAAACCACCCTGGGCTTGTCCCCAGGAAAGGCAATGGTGGCTAAGTCTCACCTGTGGAGGCAGGCAGGGAGCCCCCAAAGGAGCTCAGGACCCAGACAACCAAAAAGACAATCTGCCCTTGTTACCCAAGACAGAAATCCACCCCCTCAGTCAACAGGGCAGTCAAAGGGAAGACAAAGCCTGAGTAGAGTATAACCTGGTACATTCTAATTATCCTCCCTCACGTTTCATCCCACCTGACAAATAAATGTATTGTTTTATGGCTGATGACAGTGGGTACCAGGGGAAGAGAAGAAAAGCAAGATGTTGTTTAGGACTATTAAGTAACCCACAACCCCTCCCTGTGCACAGATGCAGGCAGTGAATGGAGGCTGCAGTCCATCACTCAGAGAGGGCAGCAAGGAGAATGGGGTAGCAAATAGGGAAGCCTGCAACCAGGCAGCCCTTAACAGAGGTAAGAAAATACCTACCATTTAACTTTAACATTCATCTGCCTTCTGTTCTCTGCTGGGGGGGCTTTCTCAGTTGAGGAGCATCTCAACAGCTTCTAACTTTCACACACAGACTGGATGATGTGTGGATATCAGCAAGGAGGAGTTGCTAATCAGACACCCAGAAAATAGGTGAGCAAGAACCTAGAGACCTTGGGCAATAACCCAGTGGAGGGCCCTTGAAAACTGGGAAAAGCATCACTGTATCTGGAGAGGTGATACACAGGCTGTCAGTCTATGGCCAAACACTATGCTGAAGGGAGCACTTCCCCCTCAATAGCAGGTTTGGCCTAGTACCTCTGCTTAGCTCAGCACTGTGCACCATGAACCAAACCGATCACAGGGAATCAGCTTGGTCTTACTCTACAGTGCTGCTTAGTCTGAGAAATACATCTGACAAACAGGGCTCTTGTTCTGGCAGTAAATTAGCAGAGCGCTTATGACAACACTCCTTCAGATGTCACCCTTCCAGCAAGCACCTTTACCCTGGCATTTGCTTCTAACCCTAGGTTTAACCTCTTCTTTAGAGCACATGAACGCATTTGCATGGCTCCTGCAGCGCTCCTTCCTGTTGGCTGCAGAGGATTGAGACTAGATGAAACGGCAAGGGAGGGGATGCAGACTTTCATCATCTCCTCAGCTGGGGCTGTGAGGAGAAATGAAAAACAGTATCAGTATGTGCAATCACATTCCTACTTACACTTGAGCAGTAACCCTTCCTTTCATCCCTAAAAGGGTGCCAAGATCCACTGGGAGGCTTTTATTTTGGAAATATATACATTCAGCACTGTGGATGCAAAAAGAGGATGATGTGGAATGAAAAAAGGGGATGGAGGGTGGCATTTTTCCAATGGCAGAAAGGAAAACCTTGCTGAGACCTGAGTGGTGACAGGGAGGAAATACCAGCCTGAACATCACATCTGGGGACTGCTCTAAGTTAAACACCATTCAAAAGCAAAAAACCTCTGATATCAGCAGTGTTGAAATCACATCTTCAGATTATCACAGTTTAAAATGAAAATGATTATTCATTGTGGTTCACACTCAGAGTGATACCAGCACCAGTCACTGTGGTTTGCACAAGTCTGGGTGGCAAACTTCTCACCCAGGAAAGCTGTAGGAGACTGGCCATCTTTGCACCAAAACAAGCCCCAAGTTTTTTGCTCTAACCTGAAGACATACACTAAGAGATGCTTTGGATGATATCCTAAGCCATGGTTTATCTCCCTGTGCTGCTTGAGACACAAAACCTTCTGCAGCCCTACAAACAGACGTCAGCACAGGGTGGTTGTCCCACATCAGACACTAACACCTTGACAGTCTTTACCCAAGGTAGTTAAGGACAAGTATTTCTTGGTGCCAGGATTGCTGGCCAGTGCACTTTAAGGCTCTGCTCTGCCTTCTCATCCCCTATGTGCACACTCAAGAGAAAGAGGGTTCTCCTTCACCCCAAAAAACAGCAACGACCTTCAGTTATGAGCCTCATTCCTTCTGCATTTGGTCTCCAAGCCAGCAGCGGTATTTTTAGATGGATGATGAATAGGTGTCTTGGAGCATTATGCAGTCAAATATAACATAAATTTTTGTGGATTACAAACATGCATATAAAGAAGTTAGGAAAAATATTCAAAGGTCAAAACGCAGTATCATGGGATATCTCCACAGCAAAAGCTCTCCCTAATGTTCCTGTCTTTTTTCTATTCAATCTACTTATTTTTTCCCATCTGAAAGGAAAGAAATGAAAGAGAAGAACTAGAAATCTAGGAGAATCCCAAAATTTTGCTGAAAAAAACAGATCTACTCCCTTTCTCTGCTAGGTCAGGTCTAGAAATACAGGAAACTTCAAGGGAAAAAACAGGGGGGAAAAGGAAAAAAAAAAGTCCTGTGAAATATTTTCTCGAAGACTCAACAGTGAAATACTGTCAGACTACTGTTTAAAATCCTATTATTTTTTGGTGTGCTTCAGTTCTTCCCAATGTTGTCTATATAACAAGCATTTCAAATGAAATTACATTATTTTAAAACACACTGTAGTAGGCAATTACAACTGCTGAATACTAAATGCCAATATAATATAGACCAGATTTATTGTTGTTCCTTAACTTTCTGCCATGTTCATTATATTTTAATGAATAAGGTTTCACATTAATTTTTTAAGCCTTGGAATCATGCATTACTGCTGTAACTGTGATGCAGAATTAGGTGTCTATTTACATTCTCTTCCCAAGTCCTGTAGACAAAACCTCCCTTTTTTTTTTTTTTCCCTGAGTCAGCAACATCACCTCTTCCTCCTATTTTCTGGAAGAGTACCCCATAGCCAGCGGCACTGCCTCACCTAGCTATGGCCAGCCAGGCCGTGTCCCAGCTAGGACCAGTGCCTGCTGCCTGCTGAGCCTGGAGATGAGAGCAAAAGCACCAGGCAAGCAGGATTTGGCAGGACCAGAGCAGCATCCATGAGTCCAGTTGCACCTGTCTGACTAGAAGGACTCCTCAGTGGCAGCATCACCAGATGGTGCTGCCCTCCCCATCTGGTTGTGTCTGCCATCCCACCTCTTCCCAGTTTTCTTCTACCTTCTATCACACCCAGGGAGACCCAGCTTACCCAAATGGTCTTTTCTAATACACTGACAAGACATGAAAAAAGAAAGGGTGCAGACACACGAGGACCATCATGGGTAGGGCAAGGTAAAGATACCACATGATACAAGGTTTTTCACTCTGTGAATCTCTTCTTCACCTAGGACAGACTGTAAAGAAATTAAGAAGATGTGAGCTGAAATACAGGTGCTGGGCATAACACAGGTCTCATTTGCAAGCTGTTGTCTTCCATGGGACAGATTTGATCCCCTGATCTCAAAGCCTCCAGCAGCTCAGCACCTGGTCACACTGCTCCATGCAAGGATGCTGGGTAGAACTGAGAGTAGGGTAAGCCTTTCCTCTGCACACAGACACTTGTTAATTCCAGTTATTCTGTGTACTTACAATACTTTAATTATTCATGTCAATAAACTGTAGGAAATCTCATTCAATTAGAATTGCTTTTTAAAATATTTTTTTCCTGAGATAAAATTAAATTGCTTTATTGCAAGATTAGTCTTGCCCTTGTTTTTGTGCTCTTTTGAAGAGAACAGAAATGAAATCCTGGCTCCTGGGATATTGCAAGCTGGTAGGAAATGCAGACACATGCCTGGGAACTACTTCCTCTGCTGGTCCACAAGCTGAGCTTCTGCCCTCGTCATCCGCTTCTGGTTGCCATCTCCTCCTCCTGATCCTCTTCTCAAGTGCTATTCTCTCAATTCCCTCCTGTCCAGAGTCTCCCTCATCACCTTTATTCACCCCCTCAAAAGCAGGCGCTTTTCCCTATTCAATCCTTCCCTCGTTCCTCACTTTCTCCTCCACAATGTCCCTCCCCCTCACACTGCCGGGGCAACAACAAATACTCCTTTGCCTTCTGCCTTCATGCCTTTATGATCCCCAGGTGTTCCCCCCACCTTCTCCCCACTGCTCTGCATTTCTGCCCCACGCTGTGGTTCCCCACCCACCTCCATGGCAGAGGTTTTGCTGTGACCTCTGGCTCACAACCACTGCTGATGCCAGAGACAGACACACAAGCACTGAACAAAGAGCAAACCTACTTGTATCCCCTCACCGCTCCATTTTCCTCCCACTTCATGATTTTTCCTCCAAATTCAGAGGGTTTTGCTCATCAACATGCTGCAACTCCTTCCACATTTCACAGCTCAGTTTTGAACTCTGCACCGGCACTGCTCCACAGCACAGATTTCTACCCAGCTGAGCATATCAAGCCTTGCAAGCTTTGCCAGCTACTGCTCCTCCCACTGCTGCCTCCCTGACACGCATCTGCTTGCAGAGGCCAGGGAGGATCCCTCGAGTTGGCCACAGGGCTTTTTGGAGGGCTACCAGCCTGCTGGATGTGCCAGCCTCTCTGACAGCTGCATCCAACTCCCACTGACGTGCTCTGTTCTTCCAACTGGCCACCCTGAAGAGTGTTTTGCCTGTGTTTGCAGTCAACAGATGTACAGAAAGCAGACCCTACCAACAAAGCATTTGAAACTAAGGTAGGACTCTTAGAGGTGATAGAGTTCAAACTGTAAAATGGGATGGGGTGCTCCATCTAAGAAGTCTGCCTTTTTGGGTTAAGTACAAAGGTCCAAAAAAATCCAGAATAAAAAACTCCACCCATCCTGAAATACCCACAAATTACTTATATATTAAACCCCAACCATATGAACTGTAAGAAAGAGAGCTGTATCATGCATAATTTAATTGGCACAGAGACAGTACTGTTGTGGGTTTCATGCACGTGAAATAAATGAGCATAAATTACTTCATTTGAGTAACACTGAACACCTGATTACAGAGATGGAGCAACACTTCACACTAAGGCTCTTGGCTTGTTGACGCTGCACCAGAGCAAATTAAAATTAGCAAGCTGAAAACAGAAATTCATCTTGTGTCTTGTAGATAAACATCCTTGGTGCATCCACATGGCTCATGAACAGGAGGAAATTGAACCACGATGATAGGATGGAGCTACAGAGGAGACTCCCATTGCTACAGGAAGTGCTAAAAATGCACAAGAGTTCTTTATGATGCTGGTAACACACAATTCATTAACAAGAACAGAAGTAGGTTGGGTAGTCTATATCTTCACAGATTCAAGTATTTTCAATTTCTCCCCAAAATTTTGTAACAGACCTCAGGAAAAGAATAGTTGACAGTATTTCTCACAAACCTCAGAAAAAAACCACTTTTTTGTCTGAATGATTCTGTTTTCCCACACATAGCTTCCTGTACCTAACTAGACCACAAACGTGATTGGAATGCTTCTCTCTTAAGAAAACAAAAGTTTAAATAAAGCACTTCTGGTAATTTTATCTCCACGTCGCATAAGGATGCATATGGCCTTTGCCTCCTACCATTTATTAGTGCCAAAAGCCAAGTTTTCAAATTTTGACAAATATCAAAGATTCCTATATTTCCCAAAAAGTTCTTTGATTAATAGCAAACAATTATTCTTTCAGGAGTTAGTTTCTCTGGTGCAGGTTTGAGTTGTAGGGCTGGAGAAGGAAAGGCAGGTAAAGGATCTTCTCTAACAGAGGATGAAGTAGATCTGCAACATATGACAATATTTACTTATTACAGCCTTCAGCTTTCTGCCTGCCCATCCTAAAACAGACATCCCACTGAAATGAGACAGGATACCATTTCAAGAGACACTTGCAAATCTGGCCAGGCTGAGAGCAATGTATGCAAACAAGCCACAGGCATTGCTATGAGTCTATACAACACTTTCCTCCCATAGCTTCAGCTTCTGAACTAACAATGGAGCATGAACACAGCTAGATCTGCCCAACATCTCCTTCAACATTTTGCAGCCCTCTCATCTCTCCTCAGCAGAACTGGGCAATGCCCTTAGCTTTGCTTTACTTCAAGGAAAGAGATCCAAACATTCTCAACAGCCTGGTACTTACTGAGTTCAGCGATGCTCCCCACGCGTGTGGCAAGTAGAGACTGTTCGATGGTCCTCAGCTCTGACTGGCTGAACATCTGCACCTCCCCGGGCTTGTTTGACCTCTGCTGGTCCTTGTGAAGGTTCAAGCTGTCCGGCAGGCAGAGAACACCTACATTGGATAAAAAGAAAGGAGAAGCCCAGTGTTATTTCAGCTCGTATGGTAACTTTGCTGCCACCACCACATCGTTTTGGGGACATTCCAAGACACAGCCTGCATGTGCACAGCTTGAAGACAACCAACATCTGTAACACAGTGTCCTCTAACACAGATGACTCATGAAGAAGTGGCCCTTGTTAGCCCTTCTGAATATCTTCAAGCTCATTACGATGCCACCTCAGGATAACTCTTACAGAAAAACCTAGGAGGAGTGCTCAAGAGGGAGTTCAAGAGAGTTTCAAAGAAGCCTCCAAGAAACTACTCCAAACCTACACAAAATTATTAGAAAATGGCATCTAATGGTATCTCTGAATTCCTAAAGACTGGCTTTCAAATTGTAGATGAGACAGACAACACATTTACAGGTTTTTCCTGCAAGGGAATTTCACTGTGAATTGCCAAAATAAGGGACAGCATCAAGATGCTGTAAGTGTCATTGATGGCTGATTGAATTTCTTTTGTAAATACAGCTCCCAGCAATTGAACTGCTTGGGCTCCAAAAGCCCATTATGCAGAAGCCCTTTGAGCAGTGAATTTTTATGGCGCAGGGCAAAAGTAAAGCTACTGACATAAAATGATTTACATACACATTCGTTCAGGCACAAAAGTCACTTTCTGCCACGACATGTAAACCCTCAAGAATAGATGGAGGGCATCTGTTTATTCACCAAAATCATTGTCATGCTAAAAATCAGAACATATTTACAAGAGCAAACACTGCATTACCAGCCTTGGGCAACAGCTGCATTGGTCCAGCTTGGAGAGCAAACTCTCCTCCCTTCCCAGGCTCTGTGTACAGTCAGCTCTGGCTATGCTTTTCACAACATCACCTTCCCAATTCCTCTGGGACATACACAAGTGGAGAGCCACTGGAGGCAGTGGAATTGTACCTCTTTATGATGATTAAATATCATCTCATCTCCAAATATTGCCTTTGAAAACAAGCTAGAGTAGGAAATTTATTTTTTCCAGTAGCTTTTACTACTCCTTCCTTTAAATAGAGAGTTTAGGTTCTGCCCTTATAGGCCAAGCAGACTGCAAAATCCATTAAGAAGAGGTACATATTTAAAGTTTTTCTTCAAGGGAAGAATTTGCTTAGTTTCCCAGCTCAGTAAATATATGACATCTAACTCTACTGACCAATAATTCTGTCAGCAGACTGATAGAACTGTCAACTGCTTTGGAGCACTGCATGATCAGGAAATGCACCTGAAAGGAGATGCTTCTCAGACATCTTGTTAGCTTCACCAAACCATCTTGGATTCCTCTCCTCACATCCATCTCCTCCCTGCAACCAATTGAGTCTGCAAGTTATATTTGCAGCACAGACCTAAAAGCATCCATCCTGAGAGGAGAGAGGTGACACAGGTTCCATGAACCCATTCCAAAGAAAAAAGTAGGGGTATACACTGGGAAAACCAAGACCAAAGGTCTTGTCCACCATGGCCATGAGACAGCAACCTAAACTAGGATCATACTCTGCACACAGTAGCGCCACCAGAACAAAATCCCCAACAGCCTGTTTGAATCTTGGAGATGGAGCAGGAGGAACAGATGTAATTCCCAGCCCCTGGCCCCAGGCTTGTAACAACCCCATGAATGTGTAGAAGGTCATGAGGGAGTAACACAACTCATAAGAAAGTGCCCTGGAGAGAAAGAGCAGGACACCTGACACAGCACTGGGGAGGGAACAATTCAAAGCCGAGAGGTAAGGAAGGAAAAGTGACAACAGCTTATCAAACGAGCTCTTCCAATTTTCCTGCCATCACTCAGTGGCTGACTCTCATAAACACTTGCTGCACTGATCAACATTGATATTCTGTGGATGTACAGAGCTCGGGAAGTACAACACCTGCATTTAAAATGCAGGCTTGCCTGCACATTTTAGTAAGTATTCTCTCCCATTTTTTTAGATTCTTCTTTATCATTTTAATGGATAGAAATTAAGACCAAATTGGAAGAGTCTTCCCTGCAGAAAACAGATGTAAAAATGATCTAATATTCTAAGAGATTTCTAAAAACAAGAAATAGACTACAAGCCACTTTATGGCATCTTTAAAAAATGAACTGGATAATTTTTCTACAAAAACACACCTTAAGCATGGAGAAAAAAATACTGTTTTAAGATAACTTTACAAATAAAATTCAAATTTTTTTATATTATAATTGCATACAGAAGATATTTCTCCAAGTGATTCATGCAGTGGGATATAAAAATCTTATTCTCTGCTTTGCCTGTGACTCTGTTCCCACAGCTAGGCCTTTTCCTTACAAACAGCCCTAATGATTAATTACTCTGGTCTTTAGTGAGGGGAGCATATTCTTAGGCTATTGGAGAGAAAAGTGCCAATGAAATGCAAAATGAGCCATTGTTACAAAACTTAACGAATTATAGGATGTGTCATGCCAAAGGGTTACACTTGGGTTGGAGATTAGCAGAGACACACAATAGCCAAACATCTGATTCTTAGATCAGCTTTGAAACTATAATTGACCACAGCGAGTGACCAGTGGGGTGATGGAGGATTTGTTTGTAACTCATAATTTTGTTGGATCAAATCTGGTTTTCACAAGCATGGAGAAAAGGAATTTTATGGCTTGGGCATACAACTCAGCCAATCTTCTAGCTTCAACTGTTTCCCCCAAAAATATAAAAGCAACTAAAATGCTTTGTAGAAGAAAAACCAATCTCTTTTTATCAGTGTTTGATGTAAAGCTCAAATTTACTGATGAAAGGCTACTGGAAGGAAGAAGAGAGCATACCAAACTGAAGGGGAGGGGAAAAAGATAAACAATTTTTGATTATAAATATCTTTTTTTATACATAGAAACATCTAAAAAGCCACTATCATCTTTCCCTGCTTTGGCTACAGTTCAACTTCCTTATTTTAACTCTCTGCCAATTCGTATTATACACTTGCCTTTTCAGCCTTATTGTGTTGAACATGAGAACGCATTTTCTTGAGGTGAGGACCTCAAGTTTCCAAAGGTCTGAAAACCAGGAGTTTTTCCCCGTTCCTTTTCTGGCTGTCACTGCCAATTCTATCCGTCATTCCACACCGAAGAAGATTTCTGTGCAGTGTCTTCAGAAATGAACAGTGGTACCTGTCTTTTCTCTCAACTGGCACTGTTCAATGTCCTTCCTTTCTGCATGGTTACTCAATGCTGTGCACTTCTTTGCCCATTATTTTATCCCTTTTCTTCCCTGCAATTCCCTGGAGTGGAAATGAAGCAGTCAGCAGCTGATGCACCCAATGAATCCCGGGCCAGTCTCCGTCAGTGCATCCCTGTCTGCTCTGTGCCACCAGCAATGTGCAGCAGCCACACCCCAGCTGCTGTGCAGTGCTGGAAGCAGGCAGGACAACCAAAGCACTCTCGTGTATTTGGATTTTGTCACCTCTTTTGGTGCTTCCCCTTGTCTCTGTACCCTCCTTGGGGCATGGACCTGCCCAGGACTTGATTGCCTGGACACATCCAGAATGGGCCATACCCAACATTGCTGTATTCAGTTTGCCCTTGGCCTCAGAGTACCCTGCAAGCTATAGGTGAAAGACTGAAGAGAAAGCCATACATTTTAAAATCAGAAGGATGCAAAAAAAAAAAAAAAAAAAAAAAAAAAAAAAAAAAAAAAAATCACAGTGATAAGCTCCCAATGCTCCCCCTACGAAATCCCTAGAGAAAAAGCAACATCATAGAGAAAATGTGATGCACAATTATTACGTTTCACATTTCCCTGCCTTCTGGGCTTAGCTAAAGCACAAGCCAGAGCTCAATCCCTAAGGACTTAAAAATCCCAGACCAAAGTACTGCACAAAATTACAAAGTGAAGATGCCCAGACTTTTTATGTAAAAGGAGGAGTTATTTTAAACCTTCATGCAAACTCATCCAGAGACTGGGGTACCTGGTAATTCTTCCAGCTTCCCCATGCACATTCCCACCTCTTGGGCTTAGCTGATGCACCACCCTGCACTGCAAAGCAGATTTTGGCACAAAAATACATGCTTTCCTGCATACTTCTTTCAGAGCTTGCCACAGAGCTGACCAATGCTGTCCTTGCAGCACTGAGTGCATCACACAACTATCCCAAACTCAGTGCCCAGCAGCAGTCCCAGCAGAGCTCCTAATTGCCTCCCCAGGAAAATACCCTGAAGGACCTGAGAGCCAAGAGCAACCCCAACACCAGACACAGCGGCCACTGTGCGATCTCTTACAGCTTTTCAGAGCAGGAAAAATACAGAGACTGCAGACCAAAGTTCACCTAAATACAGAAGAGTCATTTAAAAAAATATTTTTAAAAATCTCAGCTTTTTCTATTGCTTCTTAATTTAGACAGATACCTGCACTTATATACCAGCTCTTGCCCAAACACTTAATTCCTGAAGTGGTGGCACCTATGCCCATACCTCAACTATTGCTGAATTTTTATATACATATATATATATATATGTACATAAAGTGATAGAACAAGGCAAGTAAGAAGTGTGCACTGCCTATATTTATGGGTCTGCAATATCTAATGTCATCCAAATCTCAAATTCTTTGCCTCCTCCCTTACTTTCAGTATTCAAATGCCATGCTCTAAACAAAACAAACTTTCAAAGGCATTAAATTAATAAAAATATCCCCTGAACAATCTGATTCAAATTGACCCATGGCTGAGTAATCTAGCAGATACCTAATACAAATGTTTGTTTTCACTAAAAATATAAGTGCTGTAAACACCAAAAAATACTTTTTTCACTTTTTACCATTCATTCTTTTGGAAAGATTGCCAGACTTCTTTATACCAACTTAGAGTCTGAATAGAAACATGAATGCTTTGGTGCTCTCCTGTTACTTTTCTTTAAGTGCTATTACTTTCAAGAGAAAGTAATTCAAATAATCTTTTACCTCCTCCTTTATCTATTACATCTTAAGCAAATGTATATATCTGGAGAAGAGTTTATATTCCCACTACAAGGAATAGCTGGATCCTAGTAAGAGTTCATAGAATTTAAGCGTGTAGGATAGATATAAGGCAAATTGCTGCACAAAATGAGCCTGAAAATGGTAGTTAACCCTGAGCTGTCCCCAATACGTGGTGTTGCATATTACATTGCTCAAGTAAATGCCGACCTTACCCAGGAGGACTACCTTCAGGAGTAGAAAATCCCCTCAGTCATCACAATGTATACATTTTATTACATGGGAACACAGGACTAGAAAGTCTTTGAGACCAGTCTCTTCTCATAATCCTGAGACGTTCAAGAGCTCACAGAACAGCCAATAATTAAAAAAAAACCCTAAAGCAAACAACAAAAAAAGGACAAAAAAAAAAAAAAAAAACCCAAAAAAACCCAAAAAACCCCAAAAAACCCCAAAAAACCTCTTTTCTTCCACAATCTCATGGACTAAAATACTTTCCAGTACCAGAGAACGTTCTTGACATCTACAATATAAAGGTCTATGGGAAAAACTAATGAGTCAAAGGTATTGCCAGCTGCCTTTGCAACAGCAAAATACTTGACTAGGTGCAAACCCCTCTTGGCTGGTATTCCAACATACAGAAAAACTCTCCCAACCCCGCACTCTGCAGTCGTGGCAACCAGGAGTACATGAGGACACCATCCAGGTGCTCAGTAGATCTTGAGGGATGATATGGGATCTGCAGCACCCTGAGCTCAGCACCCTCACACCAGGTGTGTAGGAGCTGGTGAATGTAAAGTGACACAAACTGCTACAGTCCAAGCTCACCTGGAAAGAAATCCCACGGTCTCCATTGTTTTAAACAACCTGTGCCATCATTCCCAAGCTCAGCCTGCCCACCTGATGGGCAAGGCAGATGGAAAACATTCTCCTTACAGAGATGAGGCCACAGGGAAAACTTTAGAGCTGATCATATCAGCCACTGCTTTCAGCTAACGGCCGAGCTGGAACCCGTTCAAGGCAAGAAGAGCAAAGTGTCTTCTTTCCACACATTCCAACCCGGTTAAATAACAAGGAGTGGCTTTGCATGGAAGAGAATCCAAAGCACTTGGGAAAGCTAGGTGGTGAGATCAAGTTTCCAGAATTGGAGTCTTACAGTAGGCAGAGCAGCCCAAACGAGGAAGGGTGGAGCAGGAACAGGAATCAGGAGTCTAAAGGGACACTGCCTTTGTGTGTCTTTAACACCCAGTACTCAACAACATTAAAAGGCTTTACAAAGCTCTATACTTCACCTCAAGACACTGGCATCATGCAGGTAAGGTATTATTCATGTCTAATACATTGAGAAAGTGAAAGTGAAGCATAGGAGAGTTTAGTAACTGATACAAGGTGAAATAAAGAGTGTCAGAGAAAACCAGGAAAAGACTGTAAGGCTTCTAGTTTTGCATTTTAACCACAGGAGATCACCCTTTCTCTCCTGGAAAAACCAGGAGAAGAGCAAATGAATAATGCTTAAAAATTACAGAACTAAGAGCCTAACTAAATCCTCCAAAGCAGAGAGCACCTCTGTGAGATATCTGAGCAGATGCTACAGGAAGACAAGATAATAGAATTATATTACAAAATGCAACTGTAACATCTTTTCTCGTAATGAAGTTTCTTAGCAGAGCACTTTCTACTTAACTGGGATGTCCTCCCTATTAGGATCCCTCTAAAGGTAATAGTTTTTGCCTAATGATAATGAGTGGCAATCACTGCTGCTTAAAATGGCATACAAGTAACAACAATTCAACTAAATTAGGATATATTCTGCTAGCACCAAGCAGTTAAGTGGTGCACAACCAAGTGGAACGTGGGATGGATTTGATTGTTCAGGCAATATATTACAAAACAAAGAAGAATCAGAAAATTAAATCCCCCTAAACACAGAAATTGAGCTCCCAAATCACTAACTACAGCTTTATATTTATTTTTATTAGGATATAGGGAAAGGAAAATCTTAAGTCTTGCCAAAATGAATTGCTAAACTTCAAAATCCTCAAAACCACCACAAAAGCAACTAAAAATCAGTGAATATGGAGCAAGTGAGTCCATGAGAGAGGAAACAGAGATCCATCTCCTCATGCTTATCCTAAAAGTCTTGCCCCAGTTTCCTAAAGAGGTCTTTGTGGTGCTGCTGAAGATGCTGTTTTCCAGCGTGCATCCACGGGCTGGACAGCCAACACGTGGGATGACAGCACAGTGAGGGGCAGCTGATGCCACAGTGAGGGCACTGATGTGCACCCTGTGCCTTCACCTCCCTGTGATTTTCACTACTGCTCTCTCCCTGTTGGCCACAAAGGGGCATTTTATCAACTTTGGAACAGGAAAATTGCACGATAGCACACTCTGCTCAGTCATGCTGTTCCACTGTCACAGTGACCATAAAAGTTTCAGTGAGACTTGTGATTTTTTTGGCAGGGAGATGTTAGAGCTGACATAGTGCATTAATTTCACATTGAGCACCCATCAGGTTGAGATTACCCTGATCTAAGTTATGATGCCCTCGAACTCACGATGTCTGGGAAAAAGGTTTTGTCTTACTTTTTGACAGGAGGCATTCAAATACAAAAAAAAAAAGGGGAAACAATAAAAAAATGCCAGTACCATCTTCCTTCTTTGCTACATGCAAGTAAGTATAACACATTCAGCCCTCAGTGTGGCAACCCAAGAAGAAGCTGAGAGGTCACAGGGAATCTGATGGAAGAAAAGGTCACGATGAACGTGTTGGCAGTACCAGCAGGTGAAAAAGTTTGGAGAAATGCAGATTTGATGGCACCCGGTCAAACCATGAGAGTGCCTCTTGCAGCAAGACCTAAGACACATACTTCAGGAGGAAAGGACGTGCACTGGCAGAAATGTGACCCTAGGAATGCGCAGGAGTACTAACTCAGGCAAAAATGGGTTTGGCTAAAAACAAGCCAAGTTCCTCTTAGACTGAGAGTTCAAAGAAGGTCTAAGCCTTTGAGTCACCAAAAATGACTAAGAATGCGTTAATGGGTTTTATTTTACGGACAAAGACCTGTCAGCTGGTAACAGCAGAATGAGAGAGGATTCAGTGATTCATAGCTTATAATACACTTTCCCAGAGCCAATAATTTCCTTCATTCATTACCTGGCCGCCTGAAATGCCCAGCCCAGACTGAAGCCTTCCCCTTCCCCTATCAGAACCATGATATGGGCACAGCCCGAGAGCCCCACAGTGCTGATACAGCACCTCTCCTGACCCAGCCCTGTCTCCTCCAGTGTTTGACACACAAGGCACCAGATGCTCTTTGAGCGCTATCATGCATGAGCAGTAAGCTTCTGTAACAATGCTGGTTTGGGCTTCTTGAGAAGACAGACTGAGTATCAAACTGCAAATGAGTAATCCCATGCAAGGACGTCATCTTCTGGTCTTGCAAGACCTACAATCCTAACAGGCTCGTGTTCCAGGTACTGCAGCTGTAGTAAAGCAGCACAAAATGCCTGGTCCAAAAGAGCATATTTTCCATTGCTTTCTCTGTGTGCCACCATCCTTTTGGCACCAGATTACTTCAAGGGTTAGGCACATCATTCCAGAAACACTCACGTGCTTCTGTTTCTGAGCAGTTGCACTAATACTCTACAATACACTTGGCAAGAATACTTTGAAAACCCTAAAAAACACCGCCTACATTTGCTTCAATATTTGCAAAGATGAGTATGCTTTTTACAGGAGAAGGAATTGTTTGCCAGAAAGCCCTCCTATCACTTCAGAATACCATCAGCTTATACAAAACTCTATAAATAATACACAGCAGAGCAGACACACAGTGCTGAGACTGAGCACAGGGCATTCCCATTGTAGGTACCAACTGCACCCTTCCCATTTCCCAAGTGGAAGCGGCTGGAAATGGGATTGAGGGGAGTGTGACAAAGCATCTGTGGTCTATGGAGCAACCACTTGCACTTGGGAGCCAGTTATGTATGCAAAAGCTGATGCAAACCTGATACATACAGCAGGAATAAGGATGGTTTGCAATTCCAACTGGTGAAAACACCTGACCATACAAGGGTGAGGTGACTGGTTGATGGAGAATGACACCACTTCATGCAGAGCTGGGATCTTGATCTTTGCTTTTTAAGTCACCTTCCATGAATGCCAAAACCCTGGACTCTGGCCCAGGTAATGCTACCATACTACCACAAAGCTGCTAAAATCATCACCATCCTTCAATTTGAACAACTAAACCATCAGTCCTAAAAGTTTCTGGGAAGGCACTAGGTATGTGTCTTAATGAAACAAATATAAAAGAAATAAAATTATTTAAGTCTGCAGTCGGTAAGGCATCAAACCCAAAAACACATGACACATAGGGGCTGCAAGGAAACCCCACAGGCTATGAATACATGTGAACAAAGTTGCACTACTGCTGCATGTTGCCACACCTCACCAAGAAAATGCAGGTAGCTCTGACAGAACTCTCACTTGACTTGAGGTCAGGATGTTAGCCCCCCAAGGAATAAGTTTTGGGTAAACTGGAGTGTGTGGAGCCCACAGAAAAGGGTAAGTAATTAGGATTTCCTTTCAACTGCTTGCACAGATGACTATCAGATTAGCCACTCCACCCTCATCATGAAATCCCATGTTTAATAAAGTAAATAATGGTAAGATGATTTAGAAACACAAGCTGCTATTTACTGGCTTTAGGGCAGTATTCCATCACTCCAAGAACTGACTATACTCCCTCCCACCCTGCTAAGGATGCACTAAGTAAACAGATTATCAGAGCAGGATAAAAACCACCTACCCACGAAGTTTATGATACAGGATTATGGCAATCTCCTGAACTGCCTAAGAGCCCTCGGCAGGACGTGCCCCACAGCCTCTGTGTGGTTTGGTACATCATCTGGGGTATCCCTAGCAGGTGAGATGCCCCCACCTGTAAACACCTGAGCTCAGGCACTGATAGCCATGACCCGCATGGGACCAAGGTACCCATCCTCCCTCAAGAAAGGAGAAACTTCAGCATGTGCTTATTTCAGTGGGGTTTTGCCATGTATTTAAAGCCAAATACTCACCTAAAACTTTCACTGACTGGAAACCCTGGATACCAGCCAGATGACAGTCCTTTCTAAAAGTAACCTTTACATTCTTCCAAAATTCCTCTTGGCTTACTAAATAGAAATTGCCTGTTAATAGCAGGTATTTTACCATTCAGACCTTTGCTATATAGACACCCACAACAATACATCAGTTCTGACCAGTAAAGGTTAACCTATATACATACATATATATGGCAAAATCATTATAGACAATGAAAAAAATTTACAAGAAGAGAGGTTAGATTATGCTGCTAGCATACATTTATGATCACTTGCCCTACAGATTGCCTGGCTGAACCAATTTCAAATAATTCAGGTTTAATAGAGCTGATAGACACACTCTTCCCTACCCAGCTATAATGCAAACTGTGTTCACATGCATGAGCTCATTACGTGGCTACGGGTTTATCCCAAAAAGACTTAAGTTTATTTTATAGACATCTAATAGTTCTTTATAATCCATGCAGAGCACGCATTTCTACATTCTGGATTTTACATGAAGATACACAGTTTTATTCCTAATATATCTAATGCATTTTTTAAAAATTATGCCCTCTATTACTTTCCCCAGAGAGAAATGGCTGCATATTTATTCTCAGAGTGGTTAAAGGTCAAATGCAGTTTTCATTTATGCATAATCTGAAGATCCAAACCTTTGCATTATTAATCTCCTCTGCTTCACCTAGGAACTCACAGATCAACATAGACCAACAAACACCAAAAACCCTGTAGTACAGGAATATATGACCATCTCTACATCAGAGCCTTCTCCAGAGCACTTAACACACAGTAGTTAATGAATAAACACACTTGCTATTTTATCTTTGTGGTTCAGTGTGGTTTCCAGCATGACTCTGACGTGACATATCTTATCCATCCTCTGCTTTGAATAAATGCCATTCCCTGTAGGCTCCCTTCTTCCCACTGGTGCCCTTGCAGGGACTGAGACAAATCCTCAGCAGTGCCTTGGCCACCCTGTGGAGCTGCTTCACCTCCAAACACAGCTCCACCAAATACTAAAGCACCAAAACCAAGCCGAGGAACAAACCATGGAGCAGCTCTGCTCCCACAGCCTTGGTTTTAGAAACAGCTGAGACAACTCTGCTGAAATTAAAAAGAAAAAACAACCAAAAAAAACAACACCACACACAAAAAGCCCACCATTATTAAAAAAAAAAAAAGGAAGAAAAAAATAAAGTATTTTTAAATCATTTTGGGGGAACTGACTGCCCTAGAAAAAGCTAAATACTGCTGGACCATATCAGAAGCAACTGAAATCAGGGACATACAACAATACAGCAGGTATCTGTAATTGCCTCACCAGCTACATCACATCTGCTGATTTTATCTAGCCTTCTCTCTTTGAAGCAGACTGAAAGAAACCAAACGGTGTTTGGAAACTTCCAGGCAGGGCTTCAGTGGGTCAGCATTACATAACTGATTGGCTGACTTAAGCAGCACTATATGCAATGAAGGACACAGAAACTGAATATAATGCTTCAAAATTGATTAAAGTCAAAATATTAGATGGGAAAGACCACAAATTTAACTGTTAAACCAGTAACAAACTCCATTTCCTTCACTCAGGTACAGTCCCCAAAGAGATGTGTGTTTGTGGCATCGTGCAGGTGGGTACAGCTCCTCAACTAACTGAAGTTGTACCTATTCCAATCACATTCTCTATGGAGAGACACAACAAAATGCTCCCTGGCTTAGATTTCTTAATACTAACAATTATATGAAGCACAGGGAATTACAAGAGAATTATGAAGTTCATTTTATTTGGGAAAGACATGGATTCAATGAGAACTACTGTTTTGCAGCATAAAAGCACACCATGAAATTTAATTGCAATACACAACACTACAAGCAAGTTTTCATTGCCTCAGCTGCACGTCAGAAAGAAAAGGAACAAAAACAGACTAAATCTGCAATCTGAAAATAAAATAAATTTGTAATTAGTTATTTTACTTCTCTTCTAGTGAAAAGGCAGAGCCCTGCAGTTTAAATCATTTGCAGATTTGTGGTCTCCAGCCATGAGAGGACAACACACTACCATTGACCCTAGCCACAGGGACTGCTACACAAGGCCAAGAGTGATCTATAAGCTTCATTAAGAGATTTAAACAGAGTTCACATATATACATACATATATATATATATATATATATATATGCACATACAATTTGAAATTAAAGTAGGCATTTGTATCCAGACTTCCCAGAGAGTACCCACTGTTGAAAAATTGTCACTTACTTTGAGCTCATTTGCTCAGAAATATGTAGCCAGGGAAGCAATTCTTGCTGCTAAGAGGAACAGGAGTTAGACTTGGCTGTGCAGAGAGATGCTTGGAGGGCCTCCACATAGACCCCTCTTGGTGGGTCTTTGCTGGAGCCAACAGAAAACATGCAAACAAGGAGTTACCATGCCCTGTCCCCTGCCTATCTGTGCTTCCATTCCACCTCAAAAGTTAAAAAGCAATAGGATCTGACTCTTCTACTCAGAGCATTTTTAGTGAGGGCTAAGCCACAGTACAGGGCTAAGGATGATGCCACAACGGCATCTGACAGCTTCTGAACATGGTGCCCAGAGCACCAACCCATCAGCAAGAAAATACCGCGTTAAGTAAATAAGAGCAATTTCTCTTACTGCTGTGGTCTTTTAAATGAAGTCTTAATGCACTCAGAGACAAAAAATTCCTAACTAGTCTATGCACAGGCAAAGCTAAACTGTTCATTTTAAATGGGAAACTGTAATTTTCTCTTGCACCATTGTAGATATGTTACACAGATGCAACATGTGAAAGATATGTTGCACATCGGTCATCTTTTCTAATGCAAGGTTTGTATAATGAGAAAGTTCTTTTGTCCAAATTCTTCATATTAATTATGTCTCTAAATAACTAACAATGGATATAGTAGACACTCAAAATGGTTTGTTGTGTAAGAAAGCTGCTTCTAACCCTGACAGATGTGGAAGCAACCTCCCTCCTTCCCAGTTCTGCCAATATGAGAACTGAAAGACTGCATTTAATTCAGTGGAGTTGTGATAAAAACAGTGAGCATCTTTTCTTTTTCCACATAGAAATTGTTCTTAGCATGTCCATGGCACAGGAAAGCAGAGAAACTTATTCACTTCATATATCTAAAGCTCCTTCCCTGGGCAGTTTCATCTTTGTCGGCATTCAGCTGGTAGGCTTTGTCCACTAAGCTTAGCTATGGAATTTGACACATTTCTATTTGGTTTCTGAAATCAATTGTGTGAACACACCACCCGTACTGACTTATGACCATGGGCTCTCTCCCCAATCTGCTTAGGCAGCCACTACTTGAAACTGAATTCAGAACAAACTTTTTGGCTAACAGACAGGAAAAAAACCTCCAACTCAAGTGATTTAAAGCAATGAGTGTAACAATCATGGCAAAAGCACTGACAATGTAACAGTTTGAAAGCCTTCAAAACCAGTGCTCAAAATTACACACACTGGGAGTACAGGTTTTACCCTCCACTGAACCCCATAAAGATAAAAAATTCTACCAGCTCACATTTACAGATCTCCAAGAAACCTTGACTTTGCCCTGATCACAATGCGAACAACTGGAACTTTTGAGCCAAGTTTTTCTTCTTCAGAGAACGCTGGAAACATTGTGTTTGGCTATGGATTGATTTTAAAGCTGCCACCTGGAAATTCCACCACTGGAGTTCTTAAGCTAAAAAATGTTTCAGAAGACATCTGACTCAGAAAGGGCAAGTCCAGCAGCATGGCTTTCCCCTGCACACTCTGAGATAGGGAAACAAGATGCAGATGTAGACACCAAATGCCTTGAACTCATTTCTCATGATCTTCACAATCTGAATTGTTCATACAACAAACAAGACTGGTGTTCTGGGGTCGGCACATCATGACAGGGGGTGAAGTAAAACATGACTGCTACAGACAGTTCTTGAAAACGAGGAAGATATTCCTGTGATGACTTCAGAATCATGGAAAATAGGCAGGATGAAGCAATGGCTTTCATATGCCATTGAAGTATGATTAAAATGTCCTTAGGCACATAACTCAAGAGTCAGCACAGACCAATATAAAGTAGAACAGAGAGATAAGGAGCTTGTGAACTCTGCTTTACTGATGGGACATAAAAGATTAATGCAAGCAGCAGTAGAGAAGGAAAACAATAAAACCATAAATGATGGGAAATAATCCTTACACTAACCCACTCTGCATGCTTTTGGGGAATGAACTGACAGCTGAGTGTGTGATAACGTGATCTACCACCCTCATACCTTTCATGAGTTAACAGCAACTTACTGGGGCGTGTGGCAGCAACACGTAAGGACAGCTCTGTTGAAGCAAACACCAGTTTGCACTTCATTTTTACTGTGCAGCACACCTTAATTTAGGTACTTCAAAAGCAGACTGACCAAGAAATCACTCTGAAGCAAGCAAGGAGAGAGATTCAAAATATGTAATACTACCGCAGACACAGATTATGCATCCTGGAGACAGCCAGAACATGCAGATCTTCTTTGGACGAAGGCAACATTCAGGACAACAACTAAGGAAATGTCTCATCCAAAGACCAGAAATATATTAATAGAGATGTACTGCATCCAGCTCTGGGGTCCTCAACACATGAAAGATATGGACCTGTAGAAATGTGTCCAGAGGAGGTCACAGATGATAAGAGGGGTGGAACACTTCCAGGAAAACAGAGAGAGAGTTGGTGTTCTACAACCTGCAGAAGAGAAGGCTCTGGTGAGACAAGGGGAGTTGATTTAGGTTAGATATAAGGATAAAATTTGTTTATAATGAGGGAGGTAAAATACTGGCACAAGTTTCCCAGAGAGATGGTGGATGTCCCGTCCCTGGAAACATTCAGGGTCAGACTGGATGGGGCTCAAAGGATTCTGTTTAAGATGTCTCTGTTCACTGCAGGGAGTATGAATAGATGGCCTTTAAAGGTCCCTTCCAGCCCAAACCATTCTGTGATTCTATGAATTTAGACTGGGTGGAAACATGTTTTTGTCAACTTTCAGCTGGATAATGGCAGTTTATCTACTGACCGTGAAGCCTTCAGGCCCTGCCAAAACCCAACTTGTGCAGGCCATCATCTCAGCGACACAAACCTCTGCAAGCACCTAAGGCACCACATTTCCCCCTGAACTAAGAGCCCCATGGCGTCCCACCTTGCAGTCCAGGTGCAAGATACTTGACTAGTAACAACTGAATTGTTTTTCTAATACCCTGTTTTGATATTGAATGCAGACTCACAGGAAACGCTGGAAAAGCTGCCACTAAGCTGGGCAGACCCCAGAGTTTTGGACGTGGAAGGTGACTCCCACAGGCCTGCAAGCTGCCTGCTGTGCTGGAACTCAGCTGGTGACAAACACCAGTGAACTGGCTGCCTGTGGAAATCCCGTTCCAGCGACAGCTCCCCACCGGTGCGGCTGTGCCTGTGCCAACACCCGCTCTTTATTCAATTCCCTCCGTTAGTTGGTTTTGGCTGCTGACCAAATCTCCACACGCCACAGCCTACAGCCAGGAATCTGCAAGGGTGGCCAGGGAACAGCAGGGAGGCTGATGACACAGCCACACCACTGCCAGCCCAAGAGAAGGGAAACCAGCACTGCCCTGAGCTGTGCTGGCTCCTCATTGCTGCAGGAGGGCTTTGCAGCCACCCCAGCCTGCGAGGGACGTAGGTGACGTGACATCCGTAGGCGCCGTGTGGCTTGCGGGCAGTGGCTGCAGGCAGGCACGGAAACGGGCTCGGCTTTCAGCTCGTGCAGCTGCACGTGTGGGTGAGCATCCTCTCTGGCTTAGGGGAGCCACCAGCACAAAGCAGCCCTCAAGTTTGTAAAGCACACTGATGGGCTCGCTTTAGCACCACAAACTGAGTGCTACTGCAAACGACTCCCATAAAATGAGACACATTGCTGTAATAAAGGAAACAATATTTACCAAGATACTTAGAACTCTTATTTTCAATATACATCTTCAAAGCAATTAACTAATATTAGAGCATTCATTTTCCTCAGGTCTCCATGACTCCAGTGGGTATGGTTAGACCTCAGTTTACACAATTAAGGTGTACTACTTCAAATCTGCTGCCTTGAACAGGAGCAGATGTATCAGTACCTGCAACAAAACCACAGCTCAGAGGACTGAGTCCAACCCTGCCTGGCCTCCAGAAATACCAATGCACACACCTGTTTATCCCTGTGTAAAACTGGTGATGCCACGGAAGCTTGTTTCAGTGACATTTAGAAAGCACCTTGAGAAGCACTATGCCATATAAGCAGCTCCCTTAGTAGGTTTTGCCAACAAACCATCTCTCAAAAGACTCTGAAAATGGGAACTTCATGGTGGCTCATTTAAAACATGAGCAGATGACTTGGCCTCAGTAGCAGAAGGGCACAGGCTCTGCTCCATGGGGGCATTTCAAAGATTACTTGCCTATTCAGAGGTGAAAATGAAGTGCTCTTAAAATAAAATGCTCCCCTCACCCAGCACTGTGACTTTAATAAATCCAGATGTCTAATATTTCAATTCTTAAAAACTGTGCCTTGTAAAAAAAAATTCCAAAGAAAACTGCAAGGACAAAAGCACACTTTATATTCATTAAAGAGCTCACCAAACTATGCAGCCTACCCAGGAGAGTGAAAGAGGGGAAAACCCCAAAACCAAAGTACAGACATTTCAAATCATACAGAACAAATATTCAAGGGCAGTGAAATGTTATGAAGTAGCTTAGTTGAACTGTTTAAAAGTCTCAAAGATACATTAAAACATTTAATTACTGGGAAAACCAAATGTCAAAAAGCCCCAAAATTGGCCTAAAAATAAAGATTTTTTTTTATGAGTAAAACTGGATTTCTTTCATTTGCTGCTTTATTTCCACAGCTTTCAGCACATACTCTGCTCTAGTCATGTTGTCAAACTTATCTCTTCAAACAAGAAAAAGAGAAATTAAATTCTCCAGCATGTCAGAGCAAAAGTTCTCAAGAAAACCCAGGAATACGAGAGTTGGAGCTTTAGGAAAGCTATCAACCAGGCAGAGAACTTTACTGACCACATCAGACACGGTTCTTAGCTGGATCCTCACTGGTATCTCAGCCATTCAGTCTGAGATTTTTAGTAGCACCTTTCATAGATTTACAGGCAATAAATCTATCAAAGCCTTCTTCTTTTCTTTCATCTTTTTTGAGAGTGGGGGAGGGGAAGATAAAGAAGAATGCCAAAGAAAAGCTTGTGTTGTCTGCTAGGGAAAGAGAAGAGTGAAAATAATTAATTGCTACAGAAAGGAATCCTTATTGACAGAGTTTATAAAAATATGGAGTAATACATATATTTCACGCAAAAGTCCCAAATAAGAGATTATTTCTCACAAGCTGTTTCATGATCTTATCATTATTTCTTAAATCACTCCAACACTCTGAGCTTTAGTGATATGAAAACAGAAGAGAGCCCTGCAAGTTTGGGGATAGAGGCAGAAGCTGGGGGCCAAGTACCAGAGCAGGGTCCCACCACCCCTCACTGCTGGAGCTGCTTGGTGGGACTGCAAAGCCCAAGTGCTTTGCAGAACCCCTGTCTAATGCAAACATGCCACAAAGGACTTAATAGAAATTAGTATAAACCATGGTGATTTCAAATATAATACAACTTGAAAATTTTGGCTTGGATGTCGCAGCAGTTCCTTGCTTTCAGCTCTTCCTATAAACATAAATGTAGCACCCTTTTGTTCTTAAGAGAAGTTTAATAAAAACTCCAAGAGACAGTGATAAATGACTTTAACACGACCATGGGTTCAGCAGAATATTCTACACCAGATGAAGCCCGCAGGAAACAGCTTTTAGACAAGGCAAAGCAAATACTGATTTTATCATCAGCACAATAAAGATTAGTGATGGTGGGATGTTTTTATTTGTCAACTCACCTGCTTTTTGGTTTTTTAAAATCCTACCATAAAAATAATATACCAGTTCAAGCTCTCCATCACTACAGTGATAAATGAAAAGTAACAGCAACAGAGTCACTGAGATGACCACTGAGCAAAACACTTGGGAAAATCTGGTCCCTTCTTTCATTTTTGGGTATAACTAGATTTCATCAGCACCTTGTTAATCACTTCCTTCCAAAATCCCAATGGGAAGCAGTGGATGCCAAGAGAGCCATCCAGAAGGTGTGCAACCCATCCAAACAAGAGGCAGAACACACCTCTGCAAAGCCTTTGTTTAACCACCTCAGCTGAAAACACATGCAAAAGACAAGTATTCACAAGCAATTTAACCTAAAATTCATCTGGAGTTTGTCAGTCTTTGCTGAAAACAACATTTGGCAGCCATATCCAGCCTCAGTGATGGGTACTCACAAAAGGCTGGCAAGATTTAATGTAGTTTGCTGGTAATATTTTAAAAAATGCTTTTCTCTGTTATTTCATGTAAACTTTGCATCAAGTTCTGTAAACTTTTATTTAGTGAACTCAAAGAACTGATTTTAAGAAAAAACATGAAAGAAAAATATCAATGAAAATCTGAAAGGGGAAGGGAGTGAACAGTTTGACCTGAAAGCTCATGTGTTGACCAGATTTGCCCTATAAGGCTAATCACTGAGGAAAGCACCAAATGGCAAAATTCACTCATCATAAACTTCAGAGATTTCACGAAATCACTTGACAGACTCCATCACTATTCACTCTGGTACATCTTGAAGTGTTAGGCTTGCCAACAAAAATAATTACATCATCAAGCCTTTACACCAAACTGCAGCTTGAAAATGTGGCGATTTAAGTACAGGGTTCAACATAAAGGCTGGTGTCAGATCAGCAAGAAATCACACACTTCCATAGCTGGGCACTGCAATTGACTGCATAAGGAAAACAAATGTAAGTGTAACAATATAAGGTTTAATAACAGTGCTCTTTAAAATCTGTCCTTGGACATTGCAGCTGTCCTCAAGTCCTCCAAGTGTACCCTACCCAACACAAAATGCTGATAAAGGCCAACAGCTGGGTCCAGCACTGGAGGATGGTGAAGTTAGCAGGCTGCCGCAGAGGGAAAAGTGTAATTAGAACACAACTTCCACCTTAGAAGTGATCCAGTTTATACAGTAATTGTGTGTGATTCACAGTCAACTGGGATAATTTCACCAGCTGAGAAGAGGGCATTTCTGCTTAGCATCTTAAATGGGATTCACTAATTTAAAAAAAAATTATCTACACCTCAAACTCTTGAAGTCTACAAGTCTTCAAAATGTTATTCCTGCTTTGATATACAGACAAGGAAGCTGTAAATCCATGAATGGTACAGACAGATCAATGCTGTTAGAAGCAAATGTATCAGAAAAACCTGGGTACAGCATAAAATGAATTGATAAAGAGGTACAAGGATTTACTCCAAAAGCTGTCTCTTATCTGTAGGGTTACCCAGAAAAGAGGGTGGAAACATTTGGCAAGTGCAGTGGGGATTAAGCAGAAGAAGGCAGGGGGGACCTAGAGAAAGTGGAAATTACACTGCAAGTTCTGCAAGCACAGGTGGCTTTTTGGAGTAATTCCTTCTAATCTTCAGCTACACGAGCAGATAAAAAGCTGCATCATTAGATCCTGGCCACAGCAATAGAGAAATACCAAAAATCTGCAATTTTATTCATGTAATGGAATCTACCCTTGGGGCTTAATGTTGGTCAGGCTTTGCCAGCTGACAGCCACACCAGCAGGACTTGGCAACAGCAGCACAGACCCAGCCTGCCCTACACCCACCCCAGCAACCACAGGCGGCCACTGCGCCGTCACACGTGTGAAAATATAACCCTTGGAAACAACACTCGTCAAAAACTGCCCACAATCAAGTACATGAGGAATGGCAATAAATCTGTCCCCCCATGTAACTGATCTTCACTCAAAGAGAAAGGTTTTATAGAGCTGCAGAAGAGATGAGGCACTTACCAGCTAGAAATGAGATGTGATGTGAAGGGATTCCTTCTTCTCTGTTCTTACAATTTTTATGTTTCTCTAAATACTTTGCACACACATACTGTCATTGTTGTAAGGTTGTAAAATATAAAGGCTTATTTTAAAAAAATCTGATTTTTTACAGCAATGTACGTCCCCCTAAATGGCAAAAGAAATCTATACCTTATAATATACTGCATCTACTAACAATCCACTAGTGTTTAAGTGACCAGTGTGAGCATGACTTGGACTAAAATTAAACTTCACAGCCCAGTATTACATGGCTAACAAAAATTGCACATATTTTAAGATGTGCACTAAATACAAACCGAAGAATCCTAAAATCTTGGGAAAAGTCACACACATGCAGGAAAATGATTGTACTCATCAATATACAGGTAACAAAATAAAGAAACAAATCAATATTTCTGTGCTGATAACTCGCAAAAGCTACAGGAAATTCCACACACAGCTCAATCAGAAACCATAACATAGAAACGAGTTCGTAACTGTATGCCCAAACCACACCAAAGGAAAATTAAAGTCTCAAAGTCATGTACTTCAGAACTAAGAACTGACAGATAAAATTTACTACTGCAATCATCTTTTTTTTTTCCCTCTTATGCATGCACCCTACCACACATGGTTTTATTCCACTGCCAGGTTTTGGTTTTGTTGTTTTTGGGGCTTTTCCACAAAACTAAGAGAGACCTGCAAAAACTACTGTAAAGTTGGAAGAAAAGCAGAAAAAACAGGAGATTACAGTGATTAGTCCCTCATTCTAGAGAAAAACAATAACAAAGAAAGAAAAAGTAACCAAAACACCCGCTGTGTTTCTTTGTCCTCCTGTCACCGAGATAGATGGCTTCACATCGATGTGTTTGCAATGTACACTTAGCCACCCTTTCTCTGGCTGAACAGCTACAATGGTACCTTCTCCTGGGACAAAAAATAAAAACCATAACAGATTTTCCATCTGTAACAGGTAATATTCCAGGCAATCTGGAAACACAAGACAAATCTGCTTTTGTGAAATACTGTTTGCAATGCCAGAGTTTTTGTTCACCTTATTTTTTTTTCCTGTTCGGCTGTAGGACAGTCAAACACACAGTAAAACCCAAAAAAAAAAAAGGAAGCATCTGAAACTACATCTCCCACTTTATTTGCTCAGCTTTAAAACGATATCCCCTCGTTAGAGAACCATCTCATTAAACAGCCCATCTGGGTCATTGTGCAAGTTCTCTGCTCTAACAGGCAGCACAAAACCCCGGAGAATTCAGGGACTGCTGATGTCCAAGAGCTTTTTCTTTGCTGCACTGAGCAAAGATTTGTCTGCTGTCTCCAAGGACCCTGACGCCAAGAGGTTGGGAGCCTTCAGTTTGTTCTCTCCATCATTAAATCGCCAAGGGGAAGCTCTGTCTTTCACTATCAGCATCATTAGCACTTCCTGGTGACTGTGAATTCAGTTCCTTGAATCATCTCTCACAGCTCCACTGCTAAAATCCTCCGAAGGAGCTTGCTGACTCCTTCTAATTTACGGTAAAAATGTTTGTATTACTAAGTTATTTAAGAGGACCTTTACATAGCACAGAGAGCATGTGTTTCAATGTTGAGGTTCGCCAACAAAACAGGATGATGAGCATTACAGCAGTGTAGCCATCATTTTTTTTAACACCTGAAGGACCACTGTGTGTCCATTCATCCCAAATCTCACATTTATTTGAGGTCAGAGGCAGGGGTGACTGAATCTAGATTGACATTTGTGTTCTCAATGGCAATTCTTCGGTCTTTTAATGATCCTCTCTGACCTTCCAACATGATCACTCACATGAACTTCACTTTGCTAGAACAGCTACTGAATAAAGCAAGAAAATCTGATAAGGTGCAAGACAAGAAAACAAAATGTCCTAATGGCATTTCTCTCCCTGAGAGCCACTAACACATAAAACAGGACCCTACTTGTAGTTCCAAAGGCAGCAGAGATTAAAGTGCCCTTCTGATCACCTTCCACATATTTCCATGTATACTCCCAAGCTCAGGAACTCTCAGCTAATACTGACAACAGACCAAATGAACATTTAGGGCATCATAACCTTCAGAAGGTATATGCTTCCAGACCAAAAGGAGGTTTTGAGACTGCTTACACCACAATAGACCTTTATGGATGTATTTAGAGCATGCTCATAGTAAACAAACAGCCCCAAGTGTCAGACAAACTGCTGATGTAAGTTCTGAAATAAAGAGGAGATCCTGGAGTTCACAGTTTCCCTGTGAAACAGCAGCTGGATTCTGCCACAATGCTGGCACATGTGCTTCAGGACATCAAAAAAATCAAACCTGATACCAACAGCTTTGAAAGCAGGAACAAAACAACACCTTGCTTAAGTAGACAAGGAAGCACAATTTGAAAACTCCAGACTGAGACTCAAAGCATCTTAATAAAGCAGCATGCACACATGTAAAAGTAAGATGTTGTAAACCTTAGAAAACACCCCTTTCAAAAGTCTTTGTTTTCTAGAACATGTACTTTGACTCTCATGTCTTATGCCACCTTACTTTGTTTTGCCGTTTTCTATTTCATTCAGAGAGAACAAAAGGAACATGAAGTGGCTCAGACCTGGAGAGAACTACCCACATCGATGGTCTCTTTGCACCTCAACTGTGCACAAGAATGAATATCCCAGATGTTCTCCACCTCTCCCTCCCTCAGAGACCATGACCTCTCCTGGCTCTAGATGTGTCCTCAGTAATCCAACCAGCATTTCTCCATCTGCTCATGGTGGCTCCTGGGTGAGGATGGAGACAGTCTCCCATCCACACAAACAACCAGGCTGTGGAACCATCATGGGCTGGGGAGCAGGCAGGCCAGCCAGGCCATCAGCAGGGGGGCTGGCCTTTTTGGGAAGGTGCTGTGAAAGTACCAGGGCAGCTGGCACAGGGAAGGGACTTCTGCCCGTGGCTTGAACCTCTTAGCAGATAGCCACCAAGTCGACTGTGACCACCCGCATTCAAGGTTCCGAGGTCATTTTCTCCTGATTGGACCTGACAATACACCAGGGAAACAGCTGGCCCATGGTACCTGTGCTTCATGAGCTATCCTGAAGTGAGAAATGTTACAAGTCAGGCCAAATCTTCCAATTTGAGAGGTGTTTTTCTCAGCCCGCAGAACACTGAGGAGGCCATTCATTAGCTGCAGCCTTCACCCATTACCTTTGTAATCTGCAAAGGCAAAATACTGCTGAGCACTCACATTAGCAGGAAGTCTTAATGAAAGTAAATGCTAGGAGCGTGCCTCAAGAAAACCAATTTCCTAGCTTAATTTGGACAAGGTGAACCTGACAAGAAGATACTGCAGTTATACTTAGTCTGTCGTACATACAAGCTTAGGGCAGGCGGAGGCTGCTGGCTTCAAACCTGGGGCTGCTACTTTTACAAGGAGGCTACTCCAGTAGACATCACTCATTTTCCAGCAGATTAGGTTTACTCATCCCTCAGAAGGAGTTCAGGGAAACACAAGATATACAACAAAGCACAATCCCACACCTGACACACTTCTAGAGTAGGTATGCGTCTTCCTAGCATACAGCTTACAGAAATGGGCTTTTCCTAACACTTAAAAAAATTCAATCAACTAGAGAACAATGTTACATTTCAACCTCTTTTTTTTTCCTCTTGTACAACCAAACCAAAATAATTAATCTGACAACAGACATAGTTTTCCTTTATGTCTGCAGTTCGGCACAGGGCTTCTACTGGCACAGGTATCTAGTATCTCAGCTGGAGGGAACACAAAGTTTAAGGATCTGGTAAGTTTAGCAGAAAAATACAGGTGATAGAAGACTAAGAAATTGTGGTGCAGGCTTTTAAGGAATATGGTTCTGAATTCCTAAACACTACCCATCACACATATTTTCATCATCTTTTCTTTTTTCTTCACGTACAGAAAAGTAACTTGAATCATCAGGAAACGTGATTTCCGTGCAAACACAAGGCAGGTTCACACATTTAACGGAGAGTGGCTTTCAGAGTATTCTGCCTATCAAGAGACGTGGACTCTATTCTCAACTTGAACAAACCCTAAACTTCCAAAATTAATCTCATGAGGAGCACAGAGTCTTCCACCCTGAAAACACATGCATATGTATATTGTTGCTTAATTGAACTGTTATTCATACATATAGATGTCTGCAGAGCTGGAGCCTCTACCTCTTTGTATTCAAGTTGCTTGACAAGTAAAATGCAAATGAGGTGATGTGCTGCAAATGCAAATCATGTATTATTGATAAAAAGTTACCATTCAGCACCAGGATATAAAGAGAGAATACTGATGCCTATAATGAAAGAAAGGAGTTTGAAAATTAGAGAATTTTTAAAATCTTTTATATTCTCTATTTATTTCCACCTCTTAAACATTTTTCTCTTTGTTATCCCTCACAATGGAGCACTTTGCCTTGCTTGTCAACTTCAGACTGCAGACAGATGCTGAAACACTATTTTGCCTATCAAGATGTGCTTTTCTCTACATGATATTAAAAAATTCCCACAGAAGGCACCAAAATGGGTCAATAGCAAAGAGGTGAGAAAGGCAGGAGAGACTGCTGTGCTCAAAAACTCTGTTGTGTTCGGCCACATATTTTTCTCATTTGTTTAGTCTGAAATTCCTCCTTCAGCAACTCTGGATTTGTTACTTTTTCAGAAGGCATCAAGAACATCTGGACTCCATATGGCTCACACCTACTCTTTGCCAAATGAAGCTATATTCTGTTTTCTAAACCCTTTATTTCTCCCAGCATTGCCACCGATGGGGTTTTAAATATCTCCACAACGGACTACAACATAACCTCAGAATCACTCAGCTTGTTGACACAAATCCCACAGAACTGCATTAACTGTGTCTGGGTTTGCCAGCATGTTTTGCCTTATCTTCTTCACCTTTTTCAAGATTATGATAATACAAAGGAACACATACTGAGAAGGCAGTTCAGCAGTTATGCCACCTGCCCTCAAAAAAGCTGCCTCACCAAGATAAAGGAGGGAGACAGCTCATCCTGATGGCCCTTGCAGAAAAAATTGCACTTCTAGATAGAGTTAAATTTTTTCTTTGGTCTTGTCTCTTCCAGCTCTTCATGGACCTACTTGAGTTTTCTTTCAAGAGGTTAATGATTTTCTGAAGCTCAAATCCTGGGGAGTATGTTATAACCTTGTAAAAGTATTTCCATCTCCCTTGACTAAAAAAAACCAAGAAATACAGCTCTTTCCCCACCCCCCACCTCCCCCGACATTTCTGCATTGTGCATTGCAGCCCCTTACAGGCATTTCTCAATATCCACTGCTGCTGGGACTGCAGCTACTGCAGCTGGGGCTGAACTCTGGTTTCTGCCTGTCAAACCCACTGATCCAGAAGTTTGTACCACCTTAAACCTTGACACGGGGTTATTTTGCTGTTCCTTGCTCTTCAGGGGGGTTGCAGAGACACCAAAACACCCCACTGATTATTTGGATGCTATGCCAAATCCAAATAGGATTTGAAATATTGTTTCCATTCTAGAATAATTGGATATCTGTATCTTTTTCCTGCTCTACACCAAGTTGATTTGGAGGTGTTAATCTTAGCAAATTGGCAATCTGTATTTTTTCCTGCTGTCCACAGGTTTGATTCAGAGGTGTTAATCTCAGCAAGGAATCCACTCAGGTTCTTTATACTGAAGGAAATACCAAGCCCTGGATCCCAAAAACTACTACAATGCACCTGTCACTGTTAGAGATGTCGTGCTTTTCCCTGAGCTATTACATTTTGCTTTGTCATTAACAAATGTCACCTCAGTATTCAGGCATTAGCCTGAAATGAGAAAGCCCGGGGTCCACTTCTACCAACTCCTCAAGGGGCCTGAGACAAAGCAGCTGTGAGAATGTCCAACCTCCGATCTTCTCCCACCCCACATCTGCCCACCAGATACCGAGATTGCAAAGACAGGAGACAGTCTTTCTGAATGCAAGAAATGTTCCTACCGTAATGCAACCAGTAGCAGCAGAACCTTCTGGATAATATAATAAAATCAGTGATAGTCACACTACCGCCAAGGCCCAGTTTATACAGACTATTTTCAGTGTTATTGGTAAGACACTGGAACAGGTTGCGCAAAGGAAACGTGGATGCAGTATCCCTGGATGTGTTCAAGGCTGAGCTGGATTGGGGCCCTGGGCAACCTGGTCTAGGCACCTGCCCTGGCAGATGTGTCAGAACTAGATGATCTTGAAGTCCCTTCCAATCCAAACCATTCTGTGACTCGCCAGTTACAGGTCAAAACCCCAGCTATCTAAGCCATCATCTCAAACACGTACGGTTCAAGTAAAACCCACTTGTGCTCCAGGTGTGAATTTGCTAAGGCAAGTGTTAATCCTCACAAGTATTTCTCTGTGACTAAAGACATATTTAAATTCTGCCAGTAATTTTGGCATGAATTTACTGATGTACAGAAGATTGCACCTTCCTTTTCTTCCAGGCCAAGCATCCTCAGTGCTATTAACCTCCTTGCTGGTTAAGATAACAGTGCTTCGAGAGGTGTTTGCAGACAAGACTATCTATTTATAGCAAGTTGTCTACACAGAGGTGTAGCTGTTCCACTGCACAGCACACGCACTCGCGTCTCCCCGGGCGTTGGGCAGCCCTTCACGTGGTCACAGCAATGGCAGTGCAGCCTTCACAATGTCACAGAGAGGTCACCCTGGAGGTGAACCAGGAGGGTAATGCATGCTGTCACTGTCACATCAAAATGCCTTCGTGTCACCAGAGCAAAAGCTGGGACAGTGTCAGCAGCTTTTTTCTTCCCAGCTCTGGCACACACTGAATGTGGGACTCATGCTGCATGGCCAGGTGCACAGGCAAGTGGGGCCTGTGCTCTGCCCTCCACTGCAGATTCCTCTTGCTCTGGCCCCATTCAGTGAGCAGCCCAACAGGCTCCTGCAGGGCTGCCCATTAAGCATTAAACAGCATTAAACTTCTACAGAAAGGAGCCCTTGCTCCAAACGGTCGCTGACTCTTTGTCATGTATACTGCTTGCCAGGTGCTACACAAGAAACTTCTTTACCTCCACCACTTCGGCACCCACAATCTCCTCACCTGTGCTCCTGGGGCTCAGACCCAAAAGGTGCTGAGTAATCAGGCTGTCATCAGGGTGTTCCTTGAACAGCCCATTGCTGTTCACACTGTGTGAGTTTGAAGTCTTTGCCAGGTCAAGGCTGCAGCTCTGACACCCAGTGCACCTCTTTATGATCAGCCACGTGCACACAGGTGATGTGCACTTCTCTCTCACTCACAGGCACACACTCGTCCCCATCCCTCCAAAGCACAAAGCAAAACACAGCTGTCCTTACACCAACATCCCCAGAAGAGGAACCACATGTGGCAGATGCTACTGAATTGCTTAATGCATCATTTAAAGCCTTTTGGGGACTGTACTGCCGTGATGAGTAATTTGGCCAGAATATTGTCCAGAGACCATACTGTGTGGATTAGGGCACTCTGAAGGTCACTAGCTGGGTTAAAAGCACGAAAACTCTGCAAAAACCAGAGCTTACCATCAGCATTTTCATCAGCAATGAAAACAAGAGCAGAAATAGGCTGTGTAATGCAGAAACATTTCTTTCTTTCACTGCTGAGCCTCCCTGTGTATAGCCTGTGTATAAGACATGCTGCTGATCTGTTGAAAAGCAGAGGCTGGCAAAACTCTGCCAGCTCTGTTAGCATCCACACTCAACCCCAGCTTCAACTGCTCTGCCTCCTGAGCTGGGTACAAATTCAAACCCAAGGAGATGAGCAATCACAAACCACATTTCCACCACAAGCACCTTTTCCTGCCCCACAGCAATGCAAACGCCACATCTGTAAATGAGATGAGACAATCTTAACTTGTCTTTATCAAAAGGAGTCTCAGGTCAACAGGGATCACGACTGCTCAAGTGCCACCTTGATTTACACAGCTGTAATCTCTGGCCACTTATGAACCCAGGCAGAAAAGCAAGTTCATGAATTATGAACAAATACAGAGTGCCAAAACACATCGATCATCATCAGTCATGGACAAGCAAATCGTTATGTTTACATTTGCACAAAACTTATAAAAACAATCGGAGTCCATGGCTGACTGCAAAAGGAGATGTCTGGTTTATGTTATTTAATACAAGACTTCTCACTGAATGAGAAATGCTGAGAGATTTTAAAATAAAACTAATGGAGAGTCAGAGCTCTAGTCAAAAGTCAGATAAATGGTTTCTGACCACTAGAGAAAATAGATTGAATCACCAGCTAATTCTTTTCTTCAAAGCCTGCACTGTCCTCCCAAGGAAATGCAAAGAAAAAGCTGTAAACATAAAGGTAGGTAACAAATGTTTTAAATGGATAGAACAAGGCTGTACAAATTACACAAGTAGCCAGAAGTTGCAAGCTGTCATATCTAAAAGTAGCAGGAGTAACAATATTTAATGAGCTTAATGAGTTTTGATGAAAAACTTGCTTATTGGCACGTCTTCTTTAAATTACTACTGTCAGCTACTTGGCACTATTTAGCCTCATTTTAGGACTACTGAGGGTTGCATTAAGACAGCTTGCAAAATGATCTAGCCCCATGTGTTTTGTACTACAAACTGCAGAGCTTCCAGCACTCTCTCAGGCAGGAACAAGCATTTCCTGAAAGTGTGTTTTGGGTAGAGTACATCGAGAGAAGAGGAAACTTCTGTGGTTTTCTTTCTCAACTGACACACAAAAAGGACTTCCTTGTGTTTGAGATGAAAAGGGAAGACATACGTTCCAGATAGCCAAGCAGCCTTTGCTGTAAACACAAGGTGAATGTAGCTCTTGTTCTAAAGGCTGTGCTGTTACCGGTCAGTTTTTCTCACAGGCTTTTTATAAGAAGCTCCCATTTATTTGCTGCAATAGTTTTACGAGGCACCTTAGGTCTGCCACCACAGCACCGGCCAATGCAAAAACAAATGCAAACCAGTTCTGCAAGCAACCACCCTGGTGAGGTGCATGGTTCCCACCAGCCAGCAGAGCATCCCCAAACCACCCCGACCCTCGGCAGGCTCCTGTGCTGCTGTCAGAACCACCGGACTGCGCGGATGTAAAGCTGCGCAAGCACACAGATGAGGTAAGAGAGCATCTGCAATATTTGCTCTTTGACCAGCAGTGCTCTTCCCTTCCACTACATACATATAAAATTGGGCACTGATTCAGCCAAGCACAGAGTATGCACTTGCATTTCAGATAGTAAACGTTGATATTAGCCACAACACAAGAACTGCTGTTGTTATTGTCAAGGGAAGCACAGGATTAAATGCAAGTGCCTTACTGGATTGATGTTTTGATCTCTTTATACTTGTATCTAATCCTATGTCTGAGCCAGACCATAAGACTCTAAACATGGAGAGAAAAAAAACCCTTTTGTGACCTCAAGCGATAACACACAGAAGAACAGGCATGTGAGAGAAGGGTTAACTATTTATGTAACACTGGATACAACTTCAGGTCTCATTTCCCACTTGCGTGAGACTAAAAGCAACTCCAAAATAAATAAAGCCTAAACTGTCAGATATTCTCCCTCTCCCTGAGAAAAACTAAAAAGGTGGAATGGGGGGAAGGCAAGGGATGTGCATGTGCTGGCCAGAGCTGAACAACGGGCTGGTGTTTCTGAGGTCGGGATGAGGCTCTGGGAACCTCACAGTTTCCCAGTTCCACTTTGTGGCAGCTGTGGGACCAGTCAGGCCTCACTCACCCATCTCCTGCCTGGGCTCCAGGCTCTGCCAGGACCCTCCTCTTGGGGGCTGCATGGCAAATGCAAGATGCCAACAGCATCTCCCAGACTTTTCCCCAGGATGTGGGACCTGGCCATGTGAATGCCTGTGAAAACAGCAACTGCCCTTTGTCACAATGCCAACTGCCAAAAGAAAAGCTCTGGGTCAAGATCTTTCATCTGAACGGGCAGGAACACTTTGGTTAAGCAGTCAAACTACCAATATCCATGGCTGCTGCAAGAAGGAGGGGTAAAGAAGCAAGTTCTGTGGGACACAGAGAGCAGCTTTTCACTACACCCAGCTCAAGACAGCAAGTAATTAGTGCATTTCAAGGTCGATACACTGCAATTGATTTTCCTCTCACTTACCGAAGTAAACTGGGAATAATTCCATCACAGTCGATGTAAACATTAGTATAAAACTGGTTTAAGTCAGAAAAGCACTGGGTTAAATGAGTTACTATACTGAAAAGCTGATTTCAAAAGAACAGTCCTTATTTGCTTGTAACTATGTCTACCATCAATAAAATTTAAATTATTATCTTTGCTCATTCTAATGCCATTGCTCAGATTCAGACTAACAGAAAGCACTTTCAAGTCAGAATTCAAAGGCCCACAAAAATCCACAAGCTTCCTTCTCATGTGCCACAAGTTCTACTTCTACACCCAGGCTGAAGGCACATCCAGCACGCTGAGTGATCTTCAAACATGAACACCATCATCCTCTCCACCTTTGTGCTTCTCCCTCAACAGAAATGGAAATGCTTCTCCTATTTTCTCTAAGAATAGCCACAGAAACTCTTCTGTGCATGAGAGAGGATTTTTTTTTCTGATTAAGACACAGCCTCACCAATACTGACATCCCATAAAGCAAGAGTGGATGTTCCCTACTAACTATAAGGGAAGCACAGGTCCTATGCCACACCTCAAAAAACCTGATGGCTTACAATTTTGTATATAAAAGGAAAGTCCCCAACCAGGATCCAGTGCTTGCCTTTTGCTGTGTGCTCATGAAGGGTGATGCCCCACACCACATTCTGATAAGCTCAGAGATACCTTGGGGTCCTGCAGCAAGGGGTGTGGAAAAGGACACAAACTTATCCTGCAGGACTGACAAAGCCTGGGTTTAACAGTGAGTCCCCACCTCCAAAGCAACATTTCTAAACCACCCCAGAATAAAATGAGAAAAACTTCCTGATGTACTTTTAAAAGGAGATGGCAGATTTTCCTGACTGCTGCTGAGCAGAGCTGGGGGAACTCTGCTATCTGATGCCCAAAGCAAGGGGCTGTCTGCTCTGTGCAAACAGTATCTTGCCTCTCACAGCCTGGGTTTATCCTGCTGGAAATATACACAGAAAAGCTGCTGTCAAAAGTTTAAACTTGCAGTTGCCCTGAGAGAGATTTATTCTCCAGAGATTTCTAAAGCTAGTTGCTATTTTCTCCAAGCATACAGACAATAGATGATCACGATACTTCTTCTTGTTATGATCACTTTATCATTAATGTTTAAGTAAACCTATCCAATGAGTCCTGAAGAAGACAGAACACAAAGCTTGAGCTCTCTATTTGGGTCAAGTTTCTCTCCGTTTAAACTAAGCACATAGAAGCATAACAATGCTATCAAACGCAGATCCAAAGCTTAGCAAAACATTTGATTCTTACACCAATTATTATCTCTCAGTAAGCCAACATCTGTGAGATCACTCCTGGGCCTTTTAATTTAGCATGTCTTCTAATTAAAGAAAGATTAACTGTACTTCCAATAATTGCTCCTCCTACCTCTGCCAGGCTCACACTTCTGTCTTCCTCCCATGCTCTGAGGGAGGGGAGAAACCTGAAAACACATCCACCACAGTCTCTCTGCCATCTGCAGGGCAGAGCCCAAGGCACCTGCTCCACCACAGCCATGGCTTCCCTGGAGAGCATCTTCTTCTGAAGAAGAGACTCTCCATGGCAGGACAAAGGCTGGATAAAACCATTTCCAGATACAGGCTTGAACCCTGCTGCTTCTCACAGAGCTGGTGATAGAAAATTCACTTCCTCCTTCCAAAGCTGTGATCAAGTGCCTCAAAAATGGGACAAATCCTGGTGTTTATGCTGGACATTGAACAGGCAATCTTGGATCACCCTACAACCATCTACTCAAGTCCAACCCTACCGTTATCCAAAGGCACATGCCATCCAATTCTGCTCACCACCCATGGTGCTTTCCTGGGACTCCCTGGAGGTTTCCCCAGCACTCCCTGATCCTGCAAGTCAGCTTCCACACAGACATTTCAGGCACCATCTTTCCATTAAAAATGCTGGGGGGTTACACACCTGTGACCTGAATTGATCAGAAAAATCCACCTAAAACCCCTCCCTCGTGTCCCCAAACCCAGCCATGCTGGCAGATGGTCAGCAAACCACATGCACACAAACACAGCTGTTCAAGGATAATAATGAGGCCTCCATATGCAAAAAATAGAGCTGGGAAAGATACATCTAGAGTTCATTTATCTCGAGCAGGGAAAGCACCTGGTGTTAAATGAGTGGTAAAGAAAAGTCCGGCTATCCCTTGACCCTGGCCCAAATCCACCCCTGCTGACTTCCCACAGTACTGGATTTTCTGTCACATCCCCAGCACACCATCCCTTGAAGACTGTGGTGAGGGGAAAGCTGGAGCCAACAGAGACCAACAATGAGAGAGGTCTGCCGAAATTTCCATTTGCAGAAACATCCTATAAAAGAGCAATCCCTTTGATACATACCTTGGGGTACACACACAAACTTTCCAGACCAGTCTCTCCCACAAAGTACAAATACTCAAGATTTATCTGCCTGCCAGCGTGATCTCTCATAGGTGGCGTGCACAAAGAGAGAAGTGCTACACCTGAGGGATGAGGGTTCACTGGCCATCTATCTGCCTGCAGCACAGAGATGACAGACAGACAGACAGGCAGCACAGGCATCCCCATATGCAACAGCCTCAGTGCCTGCAGATGACACCCATCCTCCTGCTCCTGATGGATAATCAGGCTTTTAACACACTGCCAAAGGGCCAGGAACTCATTTTCTGAGCTCTGCCTGCACCTATGTAGCTTTTTGCAGCCCTCCATCCCGCTCCATGCAAGGTTGTTCCTTGGTTCTCTGGGAAAGTTACTTCCTCACCAAGAAGCGCACAGAGCTGGGAAGAATTCGGCAAGGGGATGTTGGGAAACCTCCTAATTACAAACAAGGAGCTGGAGCCTGCATGCTGGGAGCAGCTGTGTGCCCAGACAGGCCTTCACTCTGAGGTGGTGTGAGTACAGCAGCCCCGGCAGCTCACAGTGTGGGATTTTAGCAGGCTGGCTCCACCCAAACCTGCTGCACTCTAACCCACAGGACACTGGGCTCAGCCTGCAGCTGTGCTTGGCCCCACCCCTGGCATCCCCTCACTGTGGGGACAACCAGGATTCCTTGGACCCAAGGAGAGAGCTGGTCCTCAACTACTTCCCTGTCAGCAGAGGTTCCCCAGGCACACCCTAATTCTGTCACCGACAAACTCTGCAGAGCTTCTTATGCACCGTTTTCTGAGACAAGCAAGAATAAGCTAAAATCAAAACATATTCAGAAATATTTCCACATATGGCCTACTATGAAAACAGTGGTGAGACAGCCCAGATATAGTAGTAGTCCCAGAAGAAGGGATGTGAACAGGTCACTCCACCCTGTGCCATATCAAGCTGGAGATCAGTACTGATCACTAATTCCACCAACAGCAATAGACCTTATTCCCATGGAAGCACACCAAAATGAGCAATACATCCATTCCAATCAAGAGAATTTGATATCAGAGAATTTTTTTTAATTTCTCCATAAAAGACTGCTGTTCGCTCTCACTTAAAATCGAAGAGCCACTTCATCAAACACTGCTTCTCCTCTACAGACAGATTTTGCAGAAAGCAGAGGGGGTTCATGTCGGATCTGCTGCAGATTTTGAGTGTGATACTAGTACTCTCACTGGTCATGGATCTCCCATTTGCAACACCATGAAATAGCACCTTCTCCCCACCACCCACTACTCTCTTTCCCTTCCCACTTTATCTGTAGCTCAGATGCAGTGACTTCCCTGTCACATACCCCCTGGGCCAGGCAAACGCTCAGGCATAGCAGCAACAAAGGTGGGCTGTGACTCACTCCTGCCCCGTGTGGAACACGACTTCATTCCTGCTCCTTTTCCTCCTCCACCCATCATTTCAAAAAGCCCTTCCCTATAGTACAGGAGGCTGAGTACAGCCCTTCGGCTTGCAGGGCCAGTCCTGAAGCACAGATTACCTTGGCCCACAGACGATGCTCTGTGAAGACTAGTTTCTCCACGACACTTTAAAATCAGTCCTTCTGGGTGGCTACCTGAAAGCTCAAGTATGAGCCTTTCTAATGTGGGAAAATGGGGCTGCTTCTATACAGACAGCCCCTAACTAGAGCATTTTAATTAAGGGCTCAAGCATGTTCTAGCTTGAATAGTAAGAGCTTGTAAAAGAACCCTGTATAACACCTGCTTGTGTACCCATCCCACTGCAACAGTGGGACAGGGACAAGGAGGTTCTGCACCACTGCAGCTCCCCACCAAGCCCTTCTCCTGCATCACCCTGCCAAAATGGAGGGGTGTGGGGGGCAGAGCTGGGAGTGGGTCAGCCCAGTCCCCAAAGCTGTTTCATCCCAGGGACTCTTCTGTCCTGCCACAGCCCACCCGAATAGAGGGGAGACCCTGGGAACCCACTCCTCTTCCTTCACCTCTGCCACAGCCCTCCAGCGCCTTCAGTCCTGCTTTGCACATCAAGATGGGTTGGGACAGGGATATCCCCACAAAAGACGCCTGCACAGAGCCACCTTGCTCCTGGCAGAAAGGGGAGGCAGTTGGGATGCTCCCAGGACCACCAACAACACCATACCATTCCCATGACCCGGGATATCCTGTGTTTGTAACAATCACCTCAGCACCCCACTCTGCAGGGACTTATGAACTTCTCCTCAAAAAAAAAAAATCTAAAAAGAAAAGGTATTATCAAGGAATACAACTTCTTCTCTCTTGCTTTTTTTAACAAACAAACAAACCAACCCTTAAAATATTGTGCAATGTCAGGTTTGAGTATCACACTTAACATTCAAGAAATCTGAGACTGTTTAAAGGGAAGGTTTTACCCTACAGGCACAGAATTGGGAAGGGTGGGCCAGCCAGCTTCAATCTACACCCAAGTGTTGCTGCAAACAGCATCACCTGCACCCAGGGCATCACCTCCACCAGTGCTGGCCAATACTGAGGTCAGTACCCTACTTATCTTTTTGAAAGAAGGGAAGAGCAGCAAGGGGAAAAAGAGAAAGGTTCATCTTACCTTGTGACTACTGGCACAGAGCTTGGGACCTTCATCAAACACATGTTAAAGTCAGTGAATTCATATTCAGAGGACAATTTTCGTCTTCTGCATCTGCTTAAAGCCGAATGACTCCTCCTCTCTACCTCTTAGCAACTCCTACTCCTCAAGACCTAAATCAACCTGCCTGATTTTTCTTTTTCTTTGCTATTTTAACTTTTTCTTTTCCCTGGTCTTGGAAGTTTGAATAAAAAGACAAAAGGAGAGAGCTGACAGAAGGACTAAATATAGAAACATGCAACCTTGCTAACATGAAGAGCTCTCAGACATGAAGAAGAAGTTCTGACAAGGGGACTTGTACAGACTCCAGTGTATTGCTTCAGACATCCTGTGTATTTGTGTACCTGCCTGAGTGGTCTCAGAGGGCCCATACTCCACATGAACACCATGGTGCCATTCCTGGCCGTGCCTCCTGCATTCCCTCATCTCCCACAGCTGGACTCCCCTGACAGCACATTTTCCCTGGCACTGCAGCACCAGAACAAAATGTGGCAATCCCAATCGCTGCCTATTTCTCCACATGGCCTTTTTTTCACCTGTTTAAACTTTCAGTCCAGGAGAAAATCACAGATTATAAAGCTTTACAGTGGAAATCTATCCCTTAATTATAGTAATCTCCCTCTGTTCTGCCTTACTTGCTCTTACCCATAGCCAGACCAAAACACAACCATATAAAGATCCAAAATCCTAAACCAGGACAAGGGCAAAGGCCACTACAATTGCTTCAGTGAAGCTGAGCTAAACACAACCTTTTATTCTGTGTTATAGCATTGCTTTGTCATTCACCAGTGTCTAGGAATGATGCTGCTGCTTCGCTGCTTCCCCCAGAAACTTGTCTCTGACTGAAAATTGTGAAATTGCAAAATCCTTTCTGTTCTAAACTGCCTGAATATAGCCAAGTTTCACTGTGAGGTTCAATCCATTAGCTGATTAAAAGCTATAGATCACGCTGTCTTGGACACATTCAGGCCATTATGAATAAGACCTGTCAGAAAAGCTTCTGGTACAACTGGTATCTTTGAAATTGCTAGGGCTCCAGTTAATAAAACTTCACGTTCAATCCTTCTTCAATCCTGCAATACCAACAGGCAAAGAAATTAATGGTATTCTTTGAAATTACATATTTAGAAGTGAGTTACAGGTACAAAAACTGTAATTCCCAAACAACAACAAAAATAGCATCCCAAAAGAATACCCAAGCCATTCTTGCATGCCAGAGACAGTCTGCTTATGAGAACTGCAAAAAAAATTTTTTTTTAAATCACTGATTAATTCCAGTGCCAGCTTTTAGATTTGCTTCCGACAAAGGAAAACTTTGAAGTTTTTCTACAGACAACTTTTTTCATATCCATCTATTTATCCCCATCACACCTAAAAAACATCAAACACCCCTCTACCCGATGCATCTATTATTGACTGCTCTTGAAAGCCATCAGCTTCCCAGAGCAGGATTTTAAATTAAAAAAAAAAAAATAAAATCAGGATAAATAACAGATTTTCAAGGTCTGCAATAAATGCTGCCTGTCAACCAGCAGCTTCTGGTTTTGAGTGTCACTATGTGCATGGAGCTCCTTCCAACTTACCCCAACTCCATACGCAAGGAAAGCCAGACCCTGGGACTTCCACTATGCTTAAAATTCAGCTGTACCCCCAAGGATGGAGTGGGAACCTACACTTGTCTGGGAGGGCTCACCTCTCCTGTGTTAGCACCAAAATATCACTACCTGTAGCCAAATCAGGCAAGCAAATTCAGAGAATGCAAAGCCAAGCTTACTGTGTTGTCACTTCTTACATCAGCTCTGTCTTGACAGGGAGACAAGAAGACCACTATGCCTCCTCTGCCCAGGTAAATTTCCCTCATTTCTGCCAAGGGAGAATTCATTCCTCATTAAAGCACTCTATAAATGCACCTGGACATGCTGCTGTCTTTTGTAAGTGTCGAGGCAAGCCCCCTATTACAGGAGATTTACAAGACTTCCTAAAGATTCAGCAAACCTTCTCACTTCTTTTAAAATTTGTACAATAAATAAGTCAAGATTTTTTCATCTGCACATTACAAGGACACTTAAGCACTTGCCACTTAGAGCAGCAAACCTGAATCTTGTCCAATTGCTGGCTGTACATTATTTACCTAAATATTTACCCTTATATGCTTCAGATGATCTTCAAAGAGGCTCTACAGGTTCCCAGTGTCTTCAGTATTCATGGCCATGAAACCAATGGTTTATGCAAATATTTTTAGCTCAGTTTATATTTGCCAGGTAGCTGCTGTGTCCCAATTCCAAACTCACCAAGGCAAAGAAAAGACCCTGCAATTATTTATTACTCCTTCTTCACCTGCCATTCTGTATGAATGGTACCCTGTGAGTATTTGCAAGTGGTTCTGTGACCTTGTGAATAATTTTATTGTAGAATGTAGAAAAGTAGCTTTTCAGAGTGACAGGGAGTCATTTATAACCCACATAGTCTGGTAAATTATTTAAGTGCAACTCCACACACATATCAGTGTTCTTCTCATGGTATTATTCTTGAATGTATGCTTATTGTGAAAACATCCTCCACTCAAAAGAGAAAAAATATAGGGAAAAAATTTGTAATTATGGCTACATTCACTTTAGAAAAGAATTCTTATCCGACAAAATACTCTGGGCTTTACTACCTCATTTAATGAATAGCTAACAACAAAGTTATCGGATGTTGTCTGTTTTGAACATCAAAGAATTTAAATAACAGTAGTCACCCAAACCAGCATATCACAATCAAAATATCCAAAACTGGGTTTTTTCTGATGAAACTCTGAGTATGAAGAGAAGTGTTTCCCCAAGAAATGGGCTTAGAGGTATAGAATACAAACAGCATTTATTTACTTTAGAAAAGGGAAGGATTTTTGGAGCAATGAGAAGGGTGGTTTTAAACTCTTCACTTCCTAAAAACTTTCTAGCTGCATCACAGATTCACAGTTCAGTTGATGACAACGAGAATTTGCAGAGACCTCACAAGTAATACACTATAAAGTGCCAAAGAGAGGTCAGAAATTACTGTGCAAATGGGCTGGGAAGCAAAGCAACCATTCAAGTAAATACTACAGGGAACAGGTCAGGTAACATCTGACTACCACAGACTTTGAAGGAGAATCCAAAGTTTATTGGACCATGTGATGTTTTATGGTTTGGACTGCTTCCCCCTGACCTGCCCATGATTTTTATGCATGAATACTGTGATGCACTTGCTAATAAACTGCTGTCATCTGTAACTGGAAAGAAAACACAGCATTTATCTCAAAAGGAAACAAGTGATCAGAATATTCCTAGAAGCCTTGACCTTCAAAAGGACGAGCTTGATTTCTTAGGGCAGCAAGACTGTGAAATAAGGACATGAGCAATTAATAGAATGGCAACTTGACTGATAGCACCAAGTCTATAAAAAACAGTTTTCAAGACTCAAGAGCTACTTCAGTCAACCAAACAGAATTCATACATATCTAAAAACTAGTGTTACCAAAAAAAAACCCCAAATCTGTGCCACCTGCACATGGAACAAAAGATCAGCTAACTAAAGGAAACACTTTGATGAGGAGAAGAATAATCAAAGGTGAGAGACCTGTGAGAGATGAGTGCAGTGATCAGATTTGCTCTGAGGTCAGAAAACACCTCAAAGGTTGGCACAAATAGAAAAAAAAAAACAATCTGTTCTTCACAATGACAGTGTGCAGAACAAGAACTTATGGACTCAAACTGCAGCAAGGAAGATCTAGTTTAGGCTTTAGGGTTTTTTCCAACGGTAAAGATAACCCTGGGCAGGTCTGCTGAGAGAGCCTGGGGAATTTCCCATGTTAGACTTTTAGACTTTAACAAACCAAACATGCAAATTCTGCCAAACATGGCAAAGATAGTCTAGTGGGTGTAAGGAGGTAGACTCCCGAAATAATTCCTCAAGCTATTCTTATGAGTGCATGACAGATTCCTGGACTGGGAAATGGTAAATGTCACTAGTTCCTCCTGTTTGTGGACAAGGACAGGAAGAAGGAAAATGCTGACAGAAGGTTGAAAGGAACATGATTTGCCTTAAAAACTCTCTCTGGCTAGTACTGCTTAAGCTCAAAACGGCAAACTAATGGCTCTGTTATCACATAAATGGTTAACCCAAAATATATATATGCACTGCTTGTTTAGTGCTAAACACAGACACATCATTGGTGAAAGAATACAAACAAGGTTTTATCAAACACACAGACAACAACTCGAACATCCTCATGCATCAGGACCCAAAGCACATCAACCAGACTCCCACTCGGGGCAGTGACATCCCCACTTTACACAGAGAGGTGAGGCAGACAGAGCTTGGTTTTCCATCTCCAGTCAGGTCATGATGATGGGAGGTACAGACACCCCAGATAAAGTGCTCACAATTTTTCCATCCTCCCAGCACTACTTTAATTGCCATGAGATTTCCAGTTGATATAAACCCACTGACTTCTTAATGACTACCTGGGGTCACAGAGCATCTTACCTAAACTGAAGAATGGCAGGGACTCCAGAGAAGTAACTCATTGGGGGGAAGCACAGGTCTGAAACTATCTGACAGAGGTGGCTGCCAGGAGCTCAGCAAGCCCTGGAACTGCATTAGCTTCCAGATCCATATGTCTGTATCTCCGTTTTTTCCACTAAAAATGGTTGTTTAGAAGACTAGAAAACCATCATTGATGAACATGGAATCTGAGGATATTTCTTTTTGACCACAAGATAATATAAGCAAATTTCAGCTACCTCTGTCTGCCCTCTGTTTTGTATTAGAGGACATTAAAAAAACAGGACAAAGAATTTAGCATGTAGGTGTATTTATAAACATTAAGTAACATTTCACCCAAATGTAATCCTAAAATCACAAGTACACTTCCAGGTGAAAGGAATGACAGCACAGTTACCTTTGCAGTAGCATCTGCTCCAAGCACTTGCTTGCATTGTTTGCTGTCCCCAGGGAACAAGACAATACTGCTTTAGTGCAAACAGAGTCTTGGGAGAGGAGATAACGTCCCAAACCATCATTTCTCAGGCTCTCTGAAGAGTTGGTACAGATGTGATAAACAAACTATTGAAACTCCTTGACAGCGGTCAGAAAGAAATTCGTCCTTGGAGTCTTATTTCCAAGTTTACGAAATATGTTGGACTAAAAAAAGCAAAAATCACTCCTTGCATACTAGCAACACCTAAAAAAAGCCCACCATCATAAGCAGCCAAGGACACTCACTGCCATATGTGGCTTCCTGCTTATGAGGACTTTTCAGACAATCCAAGGTAGGAGCCTTGCTAGAGAAGCTTCATGTACACTGTGCTGAAGAAACACAGAACCAGGGCATTAGGTTTGTCAAAGGAGTTGGGCTTGGCAGCATGCAAATGCCTGCCTTGTGCAATGATGCTTAGCTCAGGGCTTTTTCTGGGAGACATCACTTACACGGGGTACCACTTTCCCACACAATGCTGAACACAGGTTTTGGCAGGATCCTGGTTCTTGGGGCCCTGCCACCCACCAACAAACTCTCATTCAGCCAATCCATGCAAGTCCCTGCATGCAACCTGACCACCGTCCTTATAGTCAACCAGCTTTCAGGTTGGCACTTCACTCCTTGGCACCACCTTTCAGCAGTAGGCTCTCAAATGAGGACAGATTTCTGCCCCGTTTTTAATCCCTGAAGGCTTAGTTAGCCTCTGGTGTCTTTATTTATAAGCATGCCCAATAGATCTTCAGATTAGCCATCTGAGGACATCTCCAATACATTTAAATTGCTAGATGGCTCACAGAGCTGTTATTTTCCTATCTGTTTTAGCTGCTGGAGTTATTTGACAACATATTTATCTAAAACCTTCACTGATCTAGTAAGATTTTACTATGTGCTGCATTTAGTATGATACAGCCACAAAATAAGGACTTCTCTTAGATTTCTTCTTCTTACCCAAGGGATCACTCCAGCCCACATGGAAAAAGACATTTTCCTGTCAAACCACTGAATATGGATACGCCAATACTATCCTCAGGGCAGGTCCCAAAGTTTCCAAGCTGCCTAAGAAGGAGCAGCTGCTCATTAGAATTTTTTTTTCCCAGGAAAAATACTTTCTCAAGCTGAGAATTAGATTTAGTTTACCTCTTTGGGATCTCTCTGTGCCTGGTAAGTTGGAAGCTTTACAGGCACAACTAGCAACAGGGAAACAACTTGGGACACAACAGATTTTCTATTTCTTTCCCCTTTCCCTTCCTTCCTCACCCCAATACACCTCTTACAACCTCCTTGGAACTGATGGGGTGGTAGATGATGAGGGAGGCATCCTGAATCTCAGAATTTAATATAATGCTCCTGAGACAAAAGCAGCTCAGCAAAATGGCTCAGCTTAAGCATTGTTAATTATTTAGAGAAGTGCCAAAAATATTCCAGTTAGACTCAGTTCTATTATCCTCTTGCTCCTGCCTTTGCTGAAGATTTTCCAGAGCTCTGTACTCCACGCACCTGAAATCTTCAAATTTTTCTACAGGAAAATGAGTAACAAAAAAACACCTATATGCCTGTCTGAATACTGAAGCTCTGGACCACCTACGAAGATGTGGCACTTTGTGCCCTGTGGCATTTCGCTTCCTCTCAGATGCACACATACACTGAATCCAAGAAATTTATGTACAAGTTTGTGTTTTCCATCTTTCTTGCTCATCTTCTTAAGGATGCTGCTGTTACATGTGCCCGTTTTAGACATCCACCCAACATGAAAAAGAGAAAATATGCTGACAGCTAATTTAATTTAAGTTTTCATCATCCACTCTGATGGAGTGGATCAGGCCTTCAAGTCTGACTTGCAGTACAGAATGTGGTGACTCCCAAATCTATTCCTACAGCCACATGAAGGCTGTATTTTAACTATGGCAACATTAATACTAAGCCCACTGCTACCTATTGAAAACTAAAGGCAATATACTGAAGAAAGCATCTCTGAACTACAGAATATGATATAATCATCATGGCATTTTACTGAATGACAATTCAATTGTCTCTATCCTAGAGATACACAAGCTTTGCTCAGGTCAATCAATCTGTTATCAAACATAATACAGCTATTTGGAGTACCAATTAGCAATGAAGATTAGTTGAGTATCAGTTTAGCTTTTTATGTATTTACATATAATTAATTTTCATGCAAAATGTTACTGGATAAAGAGATAGTCTTTAAGAATGCCTCCTTTTTATCGTCTTGCAAGGCGCTGCACCTTGCCTTTCACTCATCTAACACAGATCTACTGAGTGCTCAGGCAAGCCTTTGCTTGTTTTGAACGCAACTATTTATGTTAAATGTTCATTTGAAGATGTCTCCTACCAAACCTATAGACCCAAAGCAGGTCAATCAATGTACAGGCTAGAACCAGATGACACCAATTTTTCATGGGCTTTTCTCAGTGATTTTCTTGGCTACCCTCTCAAAACAGAAAATACCACCAACATCGACAACAAGATCCCAGACCCTAACAAAACCTAACCATGCAACGGGTCTCACATTAAGAAGCTGCTAAGCTAAAAACAGGCCAAAAGAGAACCATTAATTTATTAAATCAACAGCAGAAGCTACTTGCAGAAGGTCTGTTGAGTATTGCAATTGCACTGAACGTTATGAAATTGCACCCCAATTTTAACAGGGTTTCTCTGCAATGTCACACACTAAACCACTACCAGCAAGAGATCGGCAACATGACCCGTGGCACATCTTACTGCTAATTGCGCAGTCTGGAGAACATTATCCATCCTCAAAAAGAATTTAGCTACTTGTTGAAGTACTGCCAGGTACTTCAACAGTAGCTAAATTCTCAAAAAGCAAAGCCTAACATCATCCTTCTCTAAAGCTCTTCCCTTCAGACATCATCTATTTATACACACTTGGGGATCAACTCTAGAAAGTAAATTACCAGCTTCTGCTCAGCACGGCAGGGGGCAAAACAGGATGACTGAAAGCATGTTCTGATTTAAAAACCTGTATTTTTATGTCTTAACACAGGAAACTGAAGGAGAAAAACACCCAGCCACCCTGCCCTTGTTCCCACATTCCATAGCTGGGGCACCCAGCTCCTGCCCCACAGGATGGCTCTGCTCCAGCCTGCAACTAGGACCTTCCTGAGATGACAGCATTGTTCCTGACCAACTCTCCCTGGTTTGATACTGGGCTATCAATGTCCTCTTGAGAGAAAATGCCTTTACAAGCTTCTCCAGCCAGTTTTATGCCTTTGGGACCAGTTCTTTGGCTACAGACCACAGCAGCTCCCCTTTGCACCTCAACCCTGCCACGTGTGCCAGAAAAGCTGTCCCCACAGACTCTTTAATAAGAACAAGCAATGACTCACTGAATTAAAGCACCCTTATTCCTGGTGGTTACAAATTTAGCACACAACTGCTAAGTTTTTGGCTGAGCTTCAGCCTGCCCTTGATTTTCAATCAGTCTTGCAGAGAAGCATCCCAACCCAAAGGGGAAAGGATGCTTCACCCCACATCACCCTTGCGGGTAAGTGGAGGGAAAGGCAATAGGAAGAGGCTCCACACACCCCTCCATGGCTCAGCACAAAGGCTGGCCAGGGAAGGAAAGGAAAAAAACATCCCCTCCTCTCATTCACCAGCTGGGTCCCCAGGGCTGCCTGCAGCCATGAAAATCACTGCTCTGCCCCCAGAGCCTCAGCCCTGGAAGTGACATGGTTACAACTGCCCCAAAGCCCTTCGGCCCCACGGATCAAGGCATTACCCTCTGGCAGGGTCTCCGGCTCCCATGCCACAGTGCTCAGCTGCTCTTCTCCTCCGGGCAAACACTTCCATTTCCTCATCACACCCGCATCTCCCCCGCAGTCACTTCCCCAACAAATGTGATTAAAGCTACACATTTTCTCACATCCTCTAAATAAAGAGTGGGGTTTTCACATCCACAGTCACACTCCTATACGTTTGTTTGTCCAACTATTTACATTGGCAAGCAATCATCCTTGTAACCATTACAAACCACTGGCGAGACCGAACCAGCGTGTTGTCCTGCAAAGGGCCATGGCCCACTAGTCCTGCTGCAATAACTGGCTTTTTACACCTTCTCATTTAAGCTGACATTTCTCCCCAGCAGTTTCATTATCCTGGCTGTCAGCCAGCAAGTCCAACCCCCCCTTGGGAAAAGTCTGCCTTCTTGATTGCCTCGTTTCTCTGACCCTTGGCAGGTCTGGTCCTGTCTGCATTCAGCCTCCCCCAGGTCATGTAAAACTAAGGGGGGAGCAGCGAGGCGGTGGGGAGCCCTACAGAGGCAGGATGAGGTTTCTCATCCAAGAGGTGCAGGGTTTCTATACAAGTCCAACATTAATGCTTCATGTCTGATGGGTGTGGGCAGCACTGCTGCAGGACAGGCTTTGGGCAGAAGCAGGTGTGTGGGGCTCAGAGGCATCTGTGCTCCTCACTAATGGTCTTGAGGCAGGACATTCCAGCACCTCCAAGGTGACCCATTAACGACTGGCAGGATGCAGTAATGAATATAGGACAAAGAAAACCGCACACGCCTGACAAGGCAGGCTACTGAGCCCGCACTTCGAAGGGAAACCTCAGAAATTAGACAATTGCTGGCTTAATAGTACTGGGACCGGTATATAAATTGTCTTTTTATACATTTATAGACATTTTCCTCACTGCTACCATTGGCTGTACACGTGCCTGAATTTCCCTGGCAGAAACCACCACTGATAGGCTGTCGGAAGCCTATGAGGAACCGAATATGTGCTGGGTTTTAAATAACACCCAGTTTGTGCTATCTATTAAATTACTGAGGTGCTTTTTCACAGACCCATTTTGCCAGTCTTGCTCTTTGTTTCAGCAACGCTCCAATCAATTGAGAAACCAAGAAAGTTAACTCTGGGATGGAGGAATTACTTTGGCAAATGGAAAACTAGAATATGACCTGAAAATCAACCACAAAAAGGACCTGAAATTCTCCTTTAATAACTCTTTTGATACTATGATGCTAAGAGGCTTATTTGTACCTTTGAAAGGTTGAATTCTCTCATCCCTTATGAAAAGCAAAGCATAAGCAGCAAAACAAAGAGTCTCAAAACCAGGTATGAAATGTCACCAGGAAAACATGGCACAGTTATGCACAGATAAGCAAAAGGAAAATACCAGTGATAACAGGTGTGTTTGGCAGGGAGGGCACTGTTCTCAAACTGCAGAGAAAAGCAATTAGAACTATCTAATATCCCCCCTACCTTCAAAGGACTAGTTTGATTTTTTTTCTTCTTTTGAAATGGGGGCAAGTTTTGCCAATGTTCAAAACAAATTTTTGTGATGCTTGTAACACTTTCCCACTGAAAACAGAGGGCAGGTTGCCCTCCACCAGCTTGTACCCAATGGGTTTCTACTGACGCATGTAGCATCCACAATGCATCCTGCTCTCAGCTAGAAAAGTTTTTTTCCCTAGATAAACTGAGGCTCACTGGGGAAGCCCATGTATTATTCACTAAAAACTTTTAACATCCGTTAAATTATTACTTAATGTCAACGTTTAATATTCTGCACAAGAACGGATCTGTTTTGCTGCCCTTCAGAATAAATGTTTGCCGTAAAATCTCTCTAAGCACAGGTCCCCCCCCATGAAGAGGAAGAGTGAGTCAGCTGGACAGGGACCTGCCCTCCCCACTGTTTTCAACCATCAGCTTTAATTTTACTGTTTTAATTCATCCCTCAGTGCCTGCAGTTATAAAGAATGTCCTTGACACAACATAGCAATAGTGAAACTGGCTGGGGCATTCTGGTTTTAACTTTTGTTCAGAGAGGAAGGGGGAAACCTCTTAAATACCAAAGAAAGGTTGGGAAACCACATCTTTCAGCCTGAATTACCAGCTGGAGTGAGTCATCTTCCCAGTTTCACATCCACCATCACAGCCCTGAGGTCAGCGATGTCGTGGGTTTTACACACAATGATGCCAAACACCTCAGGGTTGGAGTTTCCTGCAGGACTGAGCCTGTTCCTGTCACACACACTAAGGGGGCCACAGCTATGGCACCCTCTGTAATGGAAGAACAGCCCAGTCTCAGCAATTTCTGCTCCCCCCATCTGTGGTTACAGGAGACATGTCCAAGCAGTTCGGTACAAATGTCCCCCTACTTCTTTTTTAACTCCTCATGCTGCCAAACTGAAGACTTTCAGCTACGTGGTGGTTCTCAGGATCTCTGCTCCTTTTCTTATTTTGTGGAGAACACGGAGATACGGCATCCTTGCCTTAAGCACTCCCTTCAAAGAAGAAGCAGAAAAAATGCCTCTATCTCCCAAGGGAAGGACTTAACTGAGCATCTCACTGCAAGCATCCTACAAGGTGATGCTGACAGTGGTGTCTGCAGTTAACACAGTTGCAATAGCTTATATCTATCAGCATAGGTACCCAGCTAGAAACAGTCAAGAGGCAGCAATACCAAACTCCCCAATGCTGGCACTAAAATTTATGGCTGGACTACCTCCCGATTATCAGCCTGAGATGGGAGTATTTGCCATCACCTCCCAGTCAACAACGCTTGCTCCTGCAAAAGTAGTACACTTAGAGTGGGACCTATGCAGCAAATTTTCACAATCTATTCCATTCTTGATAGTGTCTATAAATTACTTGGAGAAATCAACTGTAAAATTGCTAAATTGCTGATGACATGAAACTGAAGGGAGTAGTAAATACAAAGCGAGTACAAGAGAGATCCAGAGGGATTTGGATCACTTATGTAACTAGGCCAATACACTGAAAATTAAATTTATTGCAGAGCAAACATAAACTATTGCTCAGTTATTGGAAAAGTGCAGAAGCAAAATAACTGCACTTCTGAACTGAAGCACAAGAGAACAGGACCGTGAAATAGCAGCAGACACCTATCAAAAATCTCTCATGAAGGAAGAAAGCTAATCCAGCAGAGCCGCCGCTGTGTTGGGATCTCTGGTAACTGGGAACAGCACAGCCCTGACAAGGAGCTGAGCAATTTGCTGATCACATTCTGCTCAGAGACTATAGGGCAGCTATGAGAGCAGGCTGCACAAGGAGGCTGCAATTAGAAAACATCCCTTCTTAGCAGACAGAACTGCTGTTTGATTGTGAGCCCAGCCACAGGTGAAGCAAGCTGCTCAGGAATGGGGTGAGAAGCTCACAGACCCACTGGCCATGACTGAAACAGCCAGCAGGGAATCCCAGGCACCTGAGCCCAATAAAAGCTCTGAACTGAGAAATACACTGAGGTCAGGAAATGCATGAAGGGGTTGTGGACATAAATTACGGCTTTTCCAGATTATCCAAGCAAGGACTCATTCATCTCAAAGAGGCATGCAACATCTGTGTGTTACTTCATACATCTGTTAAACCCAGGAGAGTTCAGGGAGAATGGGAGCACCATGTAGGAGCCAGGTAATGCCATCAGGGGCAGCTCCACCACAGCTGTGACACCACTCAGGCAATGCTGTGACAGGGACATCGGGAGCTGAGGGAGCAAGGTGAGGGCACCTGCCTACCCCAGGAGTCCAGCAGCAAGGGCTGCCCCAGCAGGGATGGCCACTGCCCAGCAGGATGGAGGAAAGGAAAAAACTAGCAGCCAAATCTGGTCTAATCCCAGCATGACATTTTTCCAAGGGATTGCAACTTCACCTCCTTTGTACAGATCCTTGGGAGGACAGGGAGGATGGGGAGGAGGCATGCCTGCCACTAAGCAGCTTCTCTGCCAGACTCCAAATCCTTACTCCTGCAAATATCTCACCTGGGCCAGGCAACTTATTTCTCTTAAACTCACTCTTGGAAATATCTAGGGTATTTTGGATGTAATTCCTTCCCATTCCAAAATAAATAAAATACGCAAAAGCATTGCTTTGGCTGACTTTCTTGAGGAATTTCAGTGCAGAGATTTACAATTTGGCAACTCACAAACAAATTATTAAGTTCCAAAGTACAAGAAGTCAGTCAAAGGACTTTGCAGAGTTTGCTACCTGCGTTGCATATTCCATTTTAAAATTACAGAGGCAGAGACAGGACCCCCACTATGTAATATGTAAGAAGTGTCTCGTGGGTAAAGAGAGGTTTGTGCTTCACTTTAACACAGCAGGTCACTGGGCTGGTATTTCTGCCTCCAGCAGTGAGCAATACTTGATGCTTACAGGAAAGGGGACAGTTTCAGGTTCCTGTGCTGCCAGTCCTTCACAGGGCACCCAAGGATGCTCAAGCTTCCGTGGCCATTTGCAGGACCAAGGTGCCCAGGCCACTTGTGCAATGCAAAACGTCTCTCCTCATCCCCAGACAAGCAGCTGTGTCCCGAAGGATAAATCTTGTTTAGTTCTATTTTCATATGAACAGCAGAGTATCTGACATAAAATTACATAAGCTCTATAAATACATACATAAATAAATAAATAAGTAGTTTTGAGGCTTGGCTTGACAGCACCTAGTAAACATGAAAGAAGAGAGGAAACTTAAGGAAACGGTTAATTTTTAACTGAAAGATAGAGAATGGTCTCAAAAAGTAAAACCATTATGATAAAAATCAATACTGAAAAAGTAATTAAAATGTTATTAGACATAGTTTCAGAAGAATACAAAAAGAAAAAATTAACAGTATTGATAAGCCAAATCTCCCACCTAACACGAAACATTATTGTTTATGAATCTGTACCACATTTCAACATACATTATTTCCTCCAGAAAAGCTAATGTTTTTTATTTTCCACTTTTTTCTCATAAATATAATACAGTTAGCTGACTGCATTAGCTCAATCATTGCCTCTCCATCCACACAGAAATGTCCCTCAGTGCTCTTCCCCACTGTGCCCCTCAAGAGCAGAGCAGGGAGTCTCATGCCTTCTGGCTCCCCTGGGGTCCCTTCTGAGCCCATGACCACCCTCATTCCTGTCTGAGGGAGTTTCCAAAATTTGGAGGCTCTCCGAAATGAATGAAAATTGACAATGAGACAGAGGGTCAGAAGGAGCCAGCGGGCTCGTTGCCTCTTGTCTGCCTGCAGCGCGGGGGACGGGAGAGGGCTGGATAGAGCCTGGGGACACAGGGACAAATAGGGGACATGGGGGGCTTGTCAAGGAAAGATTTAGGATTTCTGTGCTTGGGTAACATAAGCATGCACAAGTTCATTTAGGAAGCTGCTTTTAAGAACTAATCAAAAATTACTCATTTTCCATCTGAAGCTGTGCTGGGTTTTTTTCCCCCCTCTGCCTGATTTTAGCTCATAATTCCACCACGCACCAAGGCTGCTTCTCTAGGATCCTGCTGAATCACAGTGCTAAATTGGGAAGTCTTCTGAAATGTGTTTTCCCTTACAATGCCTATTGCATGATTTCTACCAGCAGCACCCAGTGGTGAAAAAAAACCCCAGTAACAAAATAAAGAAACTGATGGGTCTGTTTTTTTTTCCTTCTCCTCCCATCCTGATGAGATTTCAAAACAGACATCAGTTCATGAATAAAGAAAGGTTGTTTTGTTTTTGTTTCCAAGACAATGAAGTATTGTATATTTTAAGTGCCAAGGAAAATAGATACAGAAGAAAAGGAATGAAAGCAGCATGGGTGCTGTAATTTCCATTTTCCTGAGCTCTATCATCTCCAGACTATGCTTCACAAAAGGAAGGACTGGGTCTTCCTGGGTGTCAAAACATGATTTTATGCTATACTGAAGTCAATGGAACAAAGGCACGTAAGTTTGAACAGCCTCTGAAAGACCTTCACTCAAGCCCAGGGCTTCCTTTTGATGGGAAAAGTTCAAAACCAAAGAACTACCATAGGACCATGAGCCACAGCAGCAGATGGGAATTTAAAAGCTTTGCAGAGGAGGAATAAAAAGATGGTAGGAGAGGGTTAAGATCTGTAGCAAGGCTTGAAATGTAGCAATCAGAACAACTGCATTTGGATGAGAAATGCTAAAGATTAAGAGCTTGCCTTCTACAGCAGTGATCGGGTAATTGAGTCTTGGTTCTTTGCAACTTACAATGAAACTGAAGAGAAAGGCAAGATGGATGGTAATTGCCACAGGTATGAAGTCTGGGTGCAGCTGTGAGCACACTGGGTCAATAGTGATAAACACACCAATCTATATGGTTTGTGACATGAGGTGCTCTCCTTCTATGTTTGCTGAAGCTGAATTACTGCCATCTCTCACCAATTCGTTCTCTTCCCAGAAGGAGCAGCGTGCAGAGGAACACCTTTGTCTAAACAGGGTTGGTTTGTTCAAACATGCATAGCTACACACCCCTAAAGACACGATCCTCAGGAAAACCCAAACTGACCCCACAGCACTGAAAAGTTCACAACTCTTCCACAACCAAACTGGGCTTTTACCATGGTACCAACAAAATAAAGTCTACCCCAACAAGCAAATGCATATTTAGGCTAACAGTGAACATCTTTTCAAGTCAGATGTCTACTCAAAAAGTATCCTTACCCAAGGCCTGGTCTTACCAGAGCTCAGTACACCTAGCTTCAAGTGAAGTCAACATCTGGTCCCAGGCCCATATGAGACCTCCTTAGCTCATTCAGATGCTTGTGGAGCTACACTTACAGAAAAAAAAGAAATGCTCAAGAAAGCTTAAATGGAACCCTTAATTTCTCTCTATCACTAGCATTTTCCTCACCATCAATCTCAGTATCTATTTATATCCATGGCACCCAAGGATTCATTCCAGAAACATAAGAAATAACTTCCACCTCTTGCAAACAACTCACACTCTTCTGCTGACTACCAGGTCATTCCAGCTTGAGGGGCTTTAAATACACAGCTCCTGACCTGGAACTAATGCCACAAGCTCCAGCTGCCACTGGAAACATCTCCTTCAGTGCTCTGTGTTCATTTTACCATTTTAAAATGCACTTTGAAATTATCTCAACTTACAAAAACTAAGTTACATTTCTGGACGAATGTTACCTGGCCCATGACTCAGGAAAGCAGGTACTGAGCTCCTGCTGCCACTGGCAGGACTCCAGCATGCACCTCAAATCCAGCAGGTGCTCAAGTGCTTCCTAAATACCAGGATCTGGGTTTAAAATAATTTCTAGCCCCTGGGCCACCCATAGTGGTACCCACTGGCTGTGCCCCACAACAGGCAATCCCTGCCTCCAGAAGCCTGCAGCATCTGCACTGGAGGCTTTGTGGCCCCTCCTGAAGCAATCTTCATCTTTTTCCCATTCATTCCACCTATTTTTTTCCCCCTGCTGCTTCATTCATCACTATTTATATCCCAACTGACTGGAAATAATTGATCCCTGCCCGCTCTGAAACTGTTCTTTATGTACTTGTAGATATTGTGTCTTCTCCGTTGAATCTTTTCACAGAACTCATCCTCAACCTTTTTTATTACAAGTATTCTGCTTCCAAATATTTTTACAATTTCTTTTGTTGATCCCCTCTGACTATTTTCTAGAATATCCATTTAGATTAACAGTGGTACCCAAAAGTTAATACAGCACAGGAAGCAGCACTGGAAGCAAAGCATAATGAATTACCCTGCTTTGCATCAGACATGCCTGCTACTCACTAGAGACCAGTGACTTTGGATGCCAATTCCAATGGAACTGGGAGAGGTCTGGCATTCAAAAACCACAATTTGTCACCTCCCAGAAGTACAGGGTGTTTTTTTACTCAAAAAAGTACCTAGTATCAAGGATCACTTTTGAAATACAAGCAATAATAATAATAAAAAAAAAGTCTGGTTATTTTAAGCAGATTTCTCACAGCTGGATATGGAGGTTCAAGCCTCAGCCCCCTCTCTGAGGACCAAGACAAGGGTTTGTACAGCAGGTTGCTAGTCTTAAAATAATTAATGTATTTCATGTCTTTGATTATCAGCTACTGCTGCTTCTCACTAAATAAGAATTTGGGATAGAAAGGGAGTCAGTAACAAATGCAGCCTATACATCAAGAAGATCAAGCTATGTTTTGGTATTTCAAATAAGAATTTAAACAGCACATGAATCCTTCTGTGAGCTGTCTCCACCAGCATGAATTTAGCACTTGCATATGGGGGAAATATGTGTCCATGGATACCCACATCTTTGGGTGATGTGGTAAAAGAAAGCTTCTGCACATGTCTGGTCCAAGACAGCCAGGTCTTGACAGCCTCTCCAGGCTGAGACCAATGTAAAATCCACTCAGCAGTTACAGCATGGGCAGAAAAGTCCTGCCATTTCCCCCATGCATTTTCTCTATGACCTGGAGGACTCACTCGAATAAATTAGGTGGCAGTCCAGTACATCTTGGATCAGTTACTCTTTGGGCAAAGCTTATGTTTTAGAGGAAACTGGGGGCAACGGTGTTAGGATGCTAAGGTTAATTATTTAAATAAAAGACTGTTTAAACTTCACTTATAACAAAATGAGAAATGCATTCATGTTTAACAAGTTCTCCAACACTTTTCCCAATGTGCTGTGCCTCCCTGGCTAAAGCTTCTTTGACATGCATAACCAGTACATGGGGTCAGGGACTCAGATCAGCCAACCACAAAATTTTTTATTTCATCTTCCAGCCACCCTCTTCCCCGCTAACGTGCAACTGGCTGAAAAAGCCCAGTGTATATGTTTTCAAACCATAATTCTTTTTATTTGCTGTCAGCTTTCTGAGCCTCTGGAGCACACATGCTTCATATTTTTGAGATCTTTTGCACAGGCACAGCATGTTAAAAACTGATGTGTGTGGTGGGGGTGGATTTTTAGAAAAAGAAGAAAACTAAATGAGCACAGGGAATTCTTCTGAAATCTCTGGGCAGTAGCTGGGACTTTAGAGGGAGTAAGGAAACAGCCCTGGACACACTAGCCAATAAAATCACAGAAGCAGGCAACATTGTCACTATTCAAGATGGTCACAAGCATCACCTCAGTGAACTGGTAGTCTAGAATCATCATCACCAACCACTGAAAAAGAAAAAACCCTGCAGGTTATATACCAACAGCAGCATGTTTTCAGTGCTTCTTCTTCTGCCACAAAAGGAAGCAGGTTTAAAAGCCACAGTCAAAGACAAACTTTGTGGTCACATTTTCAATCACACCAGTTCTGTCCCCAACACCATTCAAGATGATGTGAAACAGAACAATGTCAATCTCTTCCATCTGTTTAGCTATTTCTTCTTACTCTGAATTTCCAAATTCTCCCTTGAGAGGCCAGGAATAACTGGTTAATCAAAAACACCCTGTGGTTTGGGATTAAAAAAAAAAAAAAAAAAACAAAAACCGCTAACTGATTTTTTTTTGGAGTCTAGCATTCCTGCTTGCAGTCCACACTAGCCCCAACCTTAGTTTCATGATGGTATCACGCTGCTTTGGGTGGCTGAACAACTTGGATTTTCTTGTTTATACTCACATTCCTAGCTGATATTCTAGAAATAAAAAAAGTATTTAAATCCTTCCTACATCGTGCTTTTAAACCGCCACTGTATTAAAAGTTACATCATCAAACAGTTCCCATGGTCCCAACTAACCAATGCTTTCCACTGGAAAATTCTTTTTGTTTTGGCTTGGTTTTCAGGCTAGTATTTAACTAATAGCACCTTGGTTTATCCTTGCTTTTGAGAAAACTTGTTTTAAGTAACCAGATTATTAATGTTGCAACTCTAATTTTAATTTTCTTGGGAAAATGATTTACATGCTTCTATTGTTGAAAACTGATGGAAGATATGAACCAGCGTCTCCTTCAGAGCTGTTGAATATGCAGAACCTCAATAGAACTGGTCTACTTGATTATATATCAATTTATGTTTATGCAAAACTTAATGTGAATGTATCTTTACCTTAAAGGCAATAATCTGTTCCTTGCATACACACTTCATTCTGTTATTGAATGCCTTGCCTAATGAATAATCACAATAATTATTTTTTATAAAAATGTTCAGGAAAACTCTCAGGCTATTTTTAAACCAGATGATTTTACCACATAAAAATGCTGCAAAGAGAACTGTTTAGCTTTACAAATTGCTATTAAATGCCCTGTAAAGCAATGGAACAGCTACCTCCCTGCCCACCCTTTTGGGCAGTCTATTTCTGTACCCTTCACATTCTTCATGCAAAAGAAAGCAACCTATTCCTACAGGAGGAAAATGAGAGAATTCTATAAGGGCTTCCCCATACTTCAAGAGTCTCTGTCTATTCAACATCTATGAAAACCTTATTATTTATGATTTTTCCCTCAAGGAAGGACATCTCCAGAAATATAATATCAAAAGTACTGTTTTAGAGGAAAAACAACTGAAAGACTACTCAGGATCACAAAACTCACATTGTTTTCATTCGACTGCAATGTAAGGAAATTCCCGTGTCGGGGAAGAACCCAACAACCACACAAGTACTACTGACAGCCAGATGTGCAAAAGCTAATTCTCTGAAAAGATCAGATCCTCTAGAAGTAGCAGCATGAAAAAATTAAGTAAGGGAAAATCCTTTCCTAGGCAAAAAGAAAAAATAAATAATTGACAGACAGATGCAAAGCTGAATCTAGTTGTTTTTTTGTGTTTTTTCATAATGTACTGGTCGAAATTGCTTTTCAGATTGTGAAAAAAAATACACACATAGTAGAAAATGTAGACTGAATAAAAATGACATTTTTAAAGACAGCAAAAGCCCATTATTAGAATTAAAAAAAAATTAGATGCATAAATGAAAATTTCTGTGAGCTACAAATGTTCTAGCCCAAACTTTTAAGATGTGCTTTTTTTACATTTTTTGTGCTGACAAATTCTCTTAGTCTTTCTCCTCATCAGGCCATGCTCTTCCTTCCACCTTCTTGCTTAAGACTCCCCACACAGAGCTAATGTGCCAGTGGCAGCCAACATCCTGCCACATGGATTTATAAGGGTGACTCCGACGTAAATGAGTAAAAAGCCATTCAGGTCTGCATCATCATTCCCGGGTCCTTTTTGCCTTCCCTTGTCTGCCTCCTCATCCCCCTTTTCTGTGCTCCAGACTTCTCCTTTGGTAAGTCCTCTCTGTACCACCAGCCACCTATAAATCCATCATTGTACCTCGAAAGTCGACACCCAGACAGGACAGACTCAAATTATCACTCAGTTTTCTGTCTCTGAACAGAGTCCAGGGAAAAAGGGAGAAAAGGAAGATGAGCCCAGCGGGTAGACACATTGCATTAGCTTAAAGCACTGCCCACCTGCAGGTTTTTCCATGCAATTCCCGATGGACTGGCTGGTGCCTCAGCTCTGCATCTTCCTAACAACACCTCCCTCCTTCAAAGGGTTGTTTTGCAGCTGACAATAACACCTTCTATGATGGAAAGCACTAAATCCTTAATGAAGGTCAAAGTCACTGTGCCCATGGTGAGCAGGCTATTTGCATGACCTTTCTCCAAGGCACCAGAAACACAGTGACTTCTTGGGGTCTTGCAGGTGTTACAGCCGACTTAGTCACTGTGTGTTAAACTCCAGCACTAGCGCACAGGCATTACCTTTCCTGAGCTCCAAAAACTAGACTGAGCCCCAGTTTGGCACACATACCATTCCTGAACCCATTCTTGGCGCCAGCAACCCATCAGAAGGTCATCACAGGCAGAGAAGCAACTTGTGTGAGCAGAGCTGTGTTTGCATCTGCAAGGCCAGTAACAAGTGTGGAAAACGGGGCACATGCTTATTTTGAGGTGGCACAAACTATTCTGTCCATGCTACAAACATTAGTGGAAGTGCAGTTTTGCTACAGCTGGCTCAAGTCATCCTCCCCTCTGCACATGCAGAGCAAATACGAGCTGTCACCCTGCAACACCACCAGCGCACACATGCAGTCCTCTTCAAAGCACTGCCCAAACACTCACCCATTAATCCTGCCAGCACTTCTGAGAAGCAGACACCTCTGTTATCCCTAAATTACTGACTGGGATGCCAAGGAATGGGAGCTGGAGGCTGGAATATTCAAGGGGACTGAAAGGCACTAAGGGCAGCATTCAGCTACCCAAATTCCCAGGTGTGTGTGTATGTAGACACAGGGATCCAAGGACCACGCTTTTGAACGAGAAGCTTTGTGCTCAGGACCAAACAGCTGACCCTTCTCCACACCATCAAGCTGCAAAAAATAACACAAACCCAGGCTTCTGCTGGACAGACACAATAAGGCACCAAGATCAAACAACCAGGTGAGCAGACACCTGTCTGAACTCATACCAGTAAATACAGGTTGCACATCTTCGGAATTTTAACCAAAGCAAAAATATGAAAGCTCTTCCCATGGCCTGAACAATTCACCTATGCTGGCCAAAAGAGTTGAATTACATATTTATTTGCAGAGCAGGAACACAGGTTCTTTTTCTTGCTCTTCAATTTACACACTTGACTGGACAGCCCTTGAGCAAAGTGACCTAAATTTGAAGTTGGTATTGCCTTGAGCCAGGTGTTGGACTAGATGCTCTCCAGCAGTCTGTTCAAGCCCCAGTCCTTCTCTGGCTCTCTCCACCATGGCACTGGAGCACTTTTGGCCCTGGTGATTTGCAAGGCTCAGAGTGCAGCGCTACAAACCATGCAAGTGTCCATAGCCCACACCTCCCTTCTGGCTTCTCCCTGGTCTTGACCCCCTTTAACCCACTATAAGGAACTATTCATGCAGGTGGCTCTACATGGGGGGAAATCACATCTGAAGGCAAGCCAGCCTTTCTGAGGTTTGTCTAAAACCATCACCAGGTTAAAAGCTAGTAAAATTATGTATTTTGGAGAATAACAGGAGACGGGGCACAAACACAGGACACTGGAATAGATTCAGGCAACACGGCTCACCAGCAGGCAGCAAGCTGAACAGCATTCAGCTAGAAGGAAGGCAAACAGAGCCAGTGCTGAGAAGGGGGAACAACAATAAGGTAGAAGGAGAGAGAAGGGAAAGGAATGAAAGAAGCAGTGGAGAAAAGTGAGAATTTTCCCCGGTCACTCAGCAGAATAAGCTGGATTGGCAACAGGTACAAACTGGTCAGACATGTCTCCATCTGCAGAGCTGGCCGTGCTGTGGATGGGTGAAACTCAACTACTGGTGATGTGGCTCTAGGAAGGAAAGTTGTTGGGGCACCTGCTGTTTGGGGCACATACACCCAGATGATGCTGACTGTGGAACAGCCAGTGCCATTTTCTCCCCTTACCTATTTAACAGTTTCTGCAAGTATTTAAGTGCCTGCATTCAGAAGCCTGTGATGAGCACAATACCTAAGTTTTTACAGCAAAGAAAGGAAAAAGAAATTACATGGATGATCTTTTCTGATCCAACCTTTCCTTGGGCTGTGCTCCTCACTGCCAGCACACACAAATCGTTGCACCCGAAGCTCCAAGATCTACTGCAAGAAGCTTTCTCTAGTCCTGAACTAGTTTAGGATTCCCAGTCTCTGTGCCTAGTGACACACTGAATACTTGTCATATGGCACATAACACGGCAGGCAGCCGCTCCTTAAACCACTGTACTTAAATACAGCTGATGGGGAACAACTACTAACCTGTAAAATGTCATAATGGAAGAACTACCAGGGCCTTTTAGTCCAATTCCAGAAATGACAGAATTCCTTCTTCCTTCATACACTAATTGCACTGAAATTGCATCCAATGAGTGCATGCATATTTAATCAGGTCTGGGGCTGCTGAACACACTGCTATTGCATGGGGTGCTATCAGCCAGAGCCATAAATTATTAACTTTGCCAACTGAACTTCTGCTGAATAATTTTAGGTTGGTGGTGCGTTGTTTGACTGAGGCAAAGCTTGCTTTGTGTATCCCCTTATCATTAATATTCTTCCAGTGTTTCCTACGGCACCAAAGTGCTGGGAAGGGTCACTGCTCAGCTCGAGACAAGGCCCCCAGGGAGGATGTGGTGCCTCAGACAGACTGTATTATATGCCACTGCTGAATATTTTCCTAAGCAAAGCACCTCCTCTCGGGTCATGTCTAATCTCATCACTAATTATACCTCTTTGTTAAGGCCAAAGAACATATCTGGTAGTCATCTTTATTAGGCAAAGATTAATAAATAGACATGATCCTGCTTTTCAGCCTTCCAAGAAACACGTAAAGCACAGCTAAGCACTAGGAAAAAAACACAGGGAACAGATCCAATAAAAGAATCTTTGCCTTTCCAAGGCTTTGCTCATTAAATAAAATGAGGCTGTTGAGAGCTCTGCTCTGGGTACTCTCCACAAGCTCACAGCCCACAGCCCGGGGCAGGATGAGGCCGAGCACACCAGCTTTGTCCCTACTTTGGCACGAGCTCCTCTGTCCCCTTCCTGAGCAGCCCCACCATGGCCCCCCACTTGCCTTCCCCCCTCCCACTGCCACCCCACCAAAGAGCACCCAAGTTCCGCAGGCGTTCCCAGGCGGGGTGCCAGCACTGGCTGCTGCCAGGGGTGCACACCAGGGCAGCCTCACGCTGCTGCTGCTGCTGGGGACTGGGGCTGCCTGGGGCAGCGAACACGTCCCACCCGAGCTGTGCTCCGCAGGAATAGCAATGGATCTCTGCTGACCCGTGCAAGAGCTACTATAATAGATATCAAGCAAGATCCACAACAAGCAGCCTTGTGTGGGTAGAAGGGGTGCTACCCACAACTTGCTGTTGCTGAGAAGCAAAATGGCCAAGCTCTTATTTCCAGCTTTCACACAGCTTTTATTAGGCAAGTAGTGGGGTTAAAGCCATCAACTCCAGCTGAATCAAGATTTACACCAGGTTGATAGCCCACAACTACATACATTTTGAGATTCTCAAAGTAAATACACTGTAGATGTATAAACTGTCTTTATCCAACTTTAATTGTTATTAATGCTAATTACTCCCTAACATGCAGTGCTCCCCATGGAAGATGCAAAACACAGCCTTAGCTGTCAGTCTGCACAACAGCTGGTGGAGCTGAGAGAGGCAGGCATCTGCTTATCAGGGCTTTTTCCTGACAGGGAGGCAGCTTACAGTAAGGGTCACACTTCACATTACAAATCAGTGAACCCTCAAGAAAAAAATGGAAATTTTGAACCAAGGAACAAAGCACAGATTGTATGCAGACAAGTATTTGCTATTCATCAAGCAATATGTACCAGCTCACAGTTGCTATATCTTCCTCTAAATAGGCATTCTTTCCCAAAAAGTGAAGGCAATCAGTGCTATCAGCTCTGTGAAGTACCACACAAAAGCTGCACCCAACCTACTGTTCAGTGAACTGAACTTGGTGGAAGTCCCGTGGAAATTGGCACCCTGGACCATAATGTAGTGATGTACATTCCCATCACTAGATTTCTACATCATTTGTGTCGCAATTCAAGGAAACCAGCAAAAGGAACCATCCTAGCTAAGCTGATGCAAATCTCCTGGCCCAGGCAGCCCAGCAATACTCACATGAAAATTTAACTGGTTTGAAGTCATGCTTTTGGTTAACCAGATATAACCTGGAGTAGGAACCAGCTCCCACCTGGGCACCCAAACAATCCCAATGACCTTGGTGGAAATCTCACACAGGAGCCCACCAGCCCAACCGTGGGACCATGGGACCACTTCCAGCCAAGCTACTGCTACCCTGACCCACCCCAACTGCAGGTAACAGCAGAGGCTTGCTATGCAAGAAGAGCATAAACCCACATTTCTGGCACCTAGTAGCCAAAAAAAGGATCCTATTGATTAGAGCTGTTGTGCAGGCTCGTGCCATGATCTCTTTTTCTCTCAATGGCAGCCATTCATTGGCTCTCCCCCAAGAGTCAAAGAAGAAAACTAATCTTATTTGTCACTCACAAGGATCAAAGTGTCAAAGGATGCTGACAGAGGGTGTAGAGTCATGCTGGCAGAGGGTGTAGAGTGGTGGAAACACTCCCAGCAGCAGCAGCCTGAGAGCCAAGTGCCCTGAACACAGGAAGAGGGCTCTTTCCTTCTGGCTCTCTCTGCAGCAATTTGGGATGAAAACGAGACCTTGGGATTGGAGGAGGAGGATGGGTGGGTGGGAAGAAAAGCTAATGAAGGAAGGGACATGAAGCTGCAAACTGCTGCAGGGTGTCACCCACCAACCCCACTGTTGTCCTGGAACTTGTACAGATGAAGACCTCCAGTTTCAGCTGCAGCGTTTCCCCAGCTGTTTCCTGCATCTGAGGTGTCACCTGCTTTGAGCTGCAATGGCACCTCAACAGCCGCTCTGAAACGAACGGATCTCCCTGCGACAGGACCCAGTGACAGCCCCGCGTCCTTACGGGCAGGCACTGCTCGCAGCCTCCCCTCCACGTGCAGCACCAAGAGCAGCACGTCCCGTGTCTGCGTGCTGTGACACAAGATCAGGAATGCACAAGTACTGCTGCACCAGAGGCTGGATTTTGCAAAGTCATCACTGAACACAGACTGGGCAATTTGCACCAATAGGTAGTACCATATTTTGCACAAATATGTTCACAAATGGCCAGTCAGAACAAAAATTAGCACTTTCAGTTAAGGAAGGCTGAAGGCCGAAGCACAGGCAGGAGCTGCCAGAGGGGGTGAGCAGTGGAAAGCCATTTAACTGGAAGCACAGGGACACCAGACAGGGGGCTTGGTGAGGAAGCCAAGAGGAGCCATCATGACAGAAAAGACAGTAGCTGAAGACCTACAGCATACTGATACCGAAATACAGCACACTTTCAAATCACCCTTGGATGGAAGAAGGGGAAGGTTTGAGACAGCTGCAAGTAAGAAGCACAGAAACTGAGCTGAAGCGATCAAAGTACTCTTGGTGTAATTTTCAAATACAACTGTGCAAGTGAAGCACCTCCCATCTGAGGCATGTAGTGAGGAGCCAGCCCAAGCCCACTCATGTGGTTCAAGAGGTCACCAGAAGCAGCAGCACAATTACATCCTTCTGTTGGAGCTACTTATTACTGAAGCACACCACATCATGTTTTCTCTTGGCTCACAAGTACCAGCATTTTAAAAGCCCTACAACATACTGCTACTTTAACAACTTTTCAGGAAAAAAAAAAACAACACAAAACAAACAAACCAGGGGAGAGAGAAGGATCATAGTGCCCACCTTATCACCTTGTCTCCAAAACACCTATCTAGGACATAGACCCCAGTTTCTGTGCTCTTACACCGATTTCCTTGGTGTGCCATGGGGTGGGTGTAAGTACATCACAGCATTACAGTTTCATAGCTATGCTTCTCCTTTCAGTTCTTTAACAGAGGGATCTGTTGCTTCAGTAGCCAAAGGCTAAGCCTGGTGAATGCAATGATTTTAGTCCTGAATTAAAGATGCCAGACAGACAGCACATAAAGTACCATGGTGAGCATCAAGACAGACAGACCCTTATGGTCCCATATAGAAGCAGCAGTCAGGATCCATCCAAAAGTCTTTGGAATAGGAAAAAGAAAACACTAGAAGGCAAAGACAAACACCCTGGACACAGGGGCTTAAGGGATAGGGTGCAAATACAGTTATCTGCCCAGCACAACAGGCACATCTCCTCTGTGACTACCCTAATTTCCAAGCTGTCCTGGCACAAGAGATGTGAGACTCTGCAAGTGGAACCAAACAAAGACAATGGTTTATGCAGCACAGAACCACCACTAAGGTTAAGTTTACAGACACCCTGAGCTGTGCAGGGGTGTTGATCTGCTGGAAGACAGGAAGGCTGCACAGAAAGCAAGCTGGAGAGGTGGCACAAAACCGTGCCCACAAGATCATGTGTGCACATCATACAAGCTGCAGCAGAATGACATGATATGTCTCCTGAGCTGCTGCTTCATTTTGAAATAGGCATTTACCTCCACTGAGCACAGTACAATGATATTTGCATCCCCCAAAAAGAGCAAGTGGGGGGATGGGGGAGCAGAGAGGTGGATGCATTTATAACAGCTTAGAAAGGGGACAGAGGGAAGTTAGATTGGCAGTGACAACATAAAATGCAGCACAAACATATACAAATGGCTCTTTTCTAAAATGAAAGTAATACATGCTTTGCTCATGGCCACAAAAAGCACTGAACTCAGCATATTTATGGTCTGTGTGTTAGTTTTCCACATTAAGATGACTGCCGGTGCCTTCCAGGGCTCTGAAAACTTAAACTCTCACTGGAACCCAACATCTGCTGATTTATGTTCACATCATCTAACCTCTGTGAACCTACACTGGTATAAATGACTAAACTGCTCTGAAATAGGATTATATCACTTCTAGCACAAGCAGTGTGTGTAAATATTGGACTTAAGTTTCCAGAGCAGTCTAGTCAGAAAAAAATAAACCCACATTTAGCCAGCTGGAAGTGGAAACAGCATGTGCTTTTTTTTTTCTTAATAACACAAAGAATTTACTGTCACAATTTGCTAAATTGGCATAAATACATGTGTTGCTATACACATTTTAATGCATGCACGTGTGTTTACTCTATTTTTATTATAAGAATATTAGGGATGCTTATAACCACCCGTACCTATATCTTCAGAATCCTTGCAATGCCCCCAGTCATTTCATACAAAAAACTTCTGACAAATAGGGAAAAAAAAGAAGAAAATCGCATCACAACAATCTCATCCTTCAGTGCAAAAGAATTTGTTTACAGTCACATTTCAAGTGTATCAGTCTGTTGAATGCAAGTCTGTATAAAACTCATTTTTTGGAACTCAAGGTATTATCTGGCTCTTGCAGTAGTTCTTGATCTATCGGCTGTCTTTGGTTCTGCAAGGAGAAGGAATTTGCCAATGGCCACAGAATGCTCCTTGGAGATTAGACCTCTGGGGCTCATCTGATTCACTGCCTGACTTCTGCCAAGGCACATCCTCTCCATGTATCCATCAAAAACCACTTCACTGGCCCAGAGGCCTTTTCTGCAGAGCTGCAGCATGGCATACATTCTCAGCTCTCCATACCTGGGTCCCTCTCTCTTGACCTCTAATTGACTTTTCCAGCTGGGCGTGGCTGTGTTCATCTCCAGAACCACCACATTCCACACAGGGAACAGAGAGAGCAGTTGGTTGTGTACCTTCCACTCCTGCACTATTTTGGTAAGCTTACTGGGACACTTATGTATCAAGCAGAGAGCACACTATATATGGGACCATCTACTAATGCATTCAAGTCTTCCAGCCCATAAGGAGCAATCTGATCCTATCCCACAGCATCAACAGCCAGTAACTGTAACTTCTGTCACAACAGCTGACAGGCTAAAGCACAAGTAACAGCACACCAGGCAAGGGGATCTCCCAGCAGGTGCTTTCCCCTGCCAGTTGTTGCAGGAAGGGCAGGAATGTTTCCCTGGCCCCAGCACTGCCGGTGAGAGAATTCTTCCCATCACCCTCAAGAACGAAGCGTGCAGCACGGCGTTGGATGTCAAGCTCAAATAAGTTCATTTCAGGGTGGAGTATCAGGTCCCATCCCTCCCCACACACAAGCAAACCCTGCAGCATCCTGAAGTGCAGGGCCCAAGCCAGCTCCAAAGTAAGTCAACAAGAGCTATTCCACTGACATACCTGGGAGCTGGCTCGGACCACAGGTGACCACCAATGCTGTCCCTAGAGGCTGGAAGAGTAGGTGACATTTGGTAGGTCAGTGATGACCAGCCAGGATGAAGCATTAACACAGAGACCCCCTTCCACACGTATCCAAAACATGCTTTGCCTGTTTTGACAACTGAGGCTCAGTTTCAGTTACTGATAACAAGGAGGCAAATGCAACACAGCATATTAAGTAAAAATGAAACAATCTTTTCTTCAGATCTGCACTTGGTAATTTTTTTCCTGTGAAGTGGAAGAAGGCTAATTTTCACTTCATGTGGGAATTAAAAAGGCATTGCATATTAACACTTTTATTCTATTTTCTTGCCAAAGCTGCCATTTCTCATAAGCTGTATTAAACCCTAGGCTCCATGTCTGAGAAGATGGTGCTGCTCAGTGCTGTGAAAACAATAAGACTGTGCATGTTGCTGAGCAGCATCCCCTGCCCTGCTGAAGCTAAGTAAATTATAACCTTCAACTACTTTCAGAGGAACAGTCCCAGCTGCAGAGAAATGATTCTTTCAAATGACAGTATAAAATGATACAGTCAAGCTGCCCAATTTTATTCCCAGAGAGATTTTCTCTCGGGATGCAATCTGGTTCGAAGTAGAGGGAGTTATCTGAACACTGCATCAGAATGCAGAGGATAGAGCTGTCAGCAGTGGTTTCAGCCTCTTGCAGAGAGCATTCCTCAATATACGTGAAAACACTCACACATAATTATTGAAAGGGAAGGGAGTCACCTCAAAATGTTTTTCTATGTCCCTGAAAGGCCCCCTGAATGAATAAATATTCTTTCATTATGTTTCAGCTGTTGCCACTGCAGTAGGCTCCAAGGGCAGGATTTTAACTCAGGACGAAGGAGGGGAGCACCCCACCACAAGGAAAATAAAATGTAATTTCCAGTGGACACTGTTTGAGCCCTGAGGAACTCAAGGTGGGTGCTCCATCACCACAATGTCCTGCAAGATGTGGTCCCCAAGCCTGCTCTCTATGGCTCAAAACATTAAGAACGCTCCGTGACTGCATCGGGCCTCGGTATCCCAGGAAAATCTTCTAGTTGTTCTACAAAAACCTTCAGTCTAACTGGGATGGCAGTCCTATGCTTTGCTCAAAGATAAGATCACGGAGCTTAGAAAGACGGTAACATAAATACTCATGGCAATTGTAGAAAATGCTGGAAAGCAATACATTGTGGAAACTGGATGAAGGAGCCAGTCCCAAGCACCAGGTCAACCTAAAAGAGTCTCAAGGTGCAGGACAAAAGCTGCCCAGCAATGAAGTCCATCTTGCAGCAGAAGAAAAACCCACAGCTGATTTGAAGAACTTTGGGTGCTGTTGAAGCAAAACTTTGGTTTTGCTTATTTGTTTTTTGGGGGACTGGGAGTGTTAAAAGAAACTAAGCAAAAAGACAGTCTCACAGTAGCTGGTTGCCTCACACAGTTGAATGTTACCTCCTGGTACTGCCAGGGAGTAAGCAATGGTCCCTCTTGTTCCTGTGCACCAGCCAATTCCCTGGTGTCACTGTGGGCTGACTAGTGCCCACAGAGGGCAATTCTGGCAACATGAGCTGGTAACAGAAAAGGATACAAGTCAACTAGCTGATGACATCTCACTCTCTTATTTATACATTCATCAAACTGCTCTTTGAGAAAAAACCTCCTTGTAGTCAGTGGGTTTGCTGGAATAATTGGATTAACTGCAAACCAGCAAAGCAACAGTGTTACAGGTAGATATCGAACATCACTTCCTCTTCCGCTTTCCCAGGAGCTTCGAAACATGGCAGATAATTTAAAAAATACCACTGCCAAAGTGATTTTAGTTTTAAGCTGCTTCCATGACAGAAGAACCTACAATAAGTTTAAATGTGACTTCCAGCCAAAGCTTGTTCCCACTGGCATAACCAACATCAAGAAATAAATCCAGGAACTTTCTCATGCTGCCCCAAGAACAAACCATCTTATTTTACCTCAGTGCACAGGAATGCTAAGCAGGTCCACTTAAGAATGCATTATTTGCTCTTGGTCATATTCTCTTGTAGTCCTGGAAGGCAAATAACATTAGCTTTCTGCAGCACATCAAACTGAATACTCACATTTGATTAGCTAGTTATGGGAGGTATCCTCAGGCTTTCTCTGCTCCTCTGCATTTTAATAATCTCTTTTTAATTTCTGTCTGATAGTTATTTTCACCCCAAGTGTATTAGTGTCTCCACACACCTATGCTAATTCCAGCACTGCAAGGAGCTGCCCATTCTTCCTTGCTGTCCTGGTCTTCCTACACTTTCCATCTCACAGTTGCTGCTGCCATGTGAACAGGATGCCAGTTTGCCATCTTCAGATAACTGGGTATTATATAGCTTACTCTTGCTTCACCCAGGCTGCTTGTTAATGCACAGAAAACTCCAAAGAGACGCTGTCAATATTCTTTCACACAGTTCAGCCACGTCTCAAGATTTTTCACAGCTTGAGCACAGATCTGCTCAAATTATGTAACCAATCCATTAGTCCCATACAAAAAGCAATTTTTAAATCTTAATTTTCTGCAGAATGAAAAATATAATGCTAACTTTGAAATAAAATTATTATTTGTACTTCAATTTTTTAAGTATGTGAGGATTTTTTCAGATTTTGCTTTAAGCCCCTGCTAGTACATGCAATTACTTGAAGTATTCTTATGTTAGACCAGAGAAAAGTAAACTGCATTTATCCCCTGCAGAGTCAATTCTGCAAAACCCTGACCTCAGACGTAGATGCAAGGTTGCTGCTGGCTTTAATGAAGACAGGAGCATATTTAAGGGCAAAATTTGGAATAGAGTCTGGTTTTCCTCAATATTTCATATAACTACTCCAGCAGATTCCTAAGAGCCTTTTTACCTAGGCTTCTGTAATGAGCTCTTGTGAGCTACACCTTCCAGAAACCCCTTTTCTTTCTCTCTTGACTCCAAATCTCAGAAACCTTAATTTAACTCTGCATATAAGAAGCAACTCCAGAGACCATTTCAAATCCCACGTATTCTTGTGATGCCGCTTCATAGCACGTTGCTTTTTCACAGCCTTTGTTCCTCCATTTGCTGCAGCACGCTGAAACAATCCCAGCCAGATGTTCAGCTCCCCAAGGGTCAGGCACATAGGAAGCTTCAGGGCACATACCAAAATCATGGGTAAAGCAGGGATTTGGGGCAGCAGCAGATGACACTGCTCTTCGGAAACAATGGAAAACCTTGGCTCAGGTGATGCATCCATCTCACAGGTCCAGCCCACCTAGAGGGGTAACATCCCCCTAGGACCTTGACACCAACCAGCAGATATATAGTCCCTAATGCATGCAAGTAACTCCACAGATGCTGAGTTTTGGGAAATAATAAACCAAACAAACTAAACCAGTCAGATGTAATGAAATCTCTTTCCAAAAAGAGGCTCCTCCAAAAGCAGCACTGTTGAATTTATGCTCCTTCATGAATCAAATCCACATTCAGCCTTATCAAGTCCAATTCTACACCTATGCCAAATACCCCATTCAAACAATAGAGCTGAGCACAAACCAAGGATAATTAACACAACATGGAGTCTCCTCTCGAAGGCAGTAAGCCCAGGGTGGATGGAGGCAGAAACCACTGCTGTAGGATGGCAGCACCCCCAACAGGATCCTCCTCCCTGCCAGCACCCACACAGTGATGAGGCTATGGTTGCTCAGGGGAGACAGCAGTGCATCCTCACATCTACTTGCCGGGGTCTGTGGCACAAAATCCTGAAGTTCACCAGCTGCCTGCTTTCTGCCTCCTCCCTTGCTGGCTGCAGCCATCAGGGCCTGGGCAGGAGGGCTCCAGGCAGTTCTCCCAGGCAGCAGTTCCAGCCCCTCACCCTCTCCCAAGCTCACAGTGAGCACAGTCTCCCAGGACATCCACCGATGTTCTGCTCCCCCAGACTCCCAGAAACATTCTCCTCCTTCTAAAGCACAGGAACAACAAAGCTTCACCCACTCACAGAGCAATGGCAGAAAGGCAAGACAGGCTTTCCCCAGCAGCAGGGGCCAAGGGGAAGCCCTTGGACACGTCCCAGGCAGAGGTGGCCACACACAGGTGCAGCTCCCAGGCACGGGAGCAGCACTCGTTTTAGGAGGGATTTGGGGTTTTGCAGATGCCTGCTGCTGAGAACACATTTCTATTGTGCGGAGGGTGTGACAGTGAGTAAGAGCCCTTCATCACCCAGCACAGCTCTGCACTGCTTCCTTGTTTCCTGGGTGGAAGGCCAAAAAGAAATAAACTGGGCTCCATGACATCATAAGTTATGACAGTGGCATTGCAGAGAAAGAAAGGTGGGTTGTTTTTTATTCTTCCAGCTCCCTGCTGTAGTTTCCATTATGCACAGAAAAATCCAGCTCGCACAACCATTTCTAATTCAAATGATCCTGCTGTGCCCTCACCAGCACAATGCCCCAAGGAGAAGTTTCACTATCGCTGTTGCTGGAGGTTGATAGCAAAAGGGTAAACACTGTATTCTCCCACTTTTAGGTGTTCAGCCAGATGCTTACCTAAAATTAAAAAGCAACCAACATTTAAAACTCCACCATCTTTTCCCAAAATGCTTGTGATCTCTGCATCTGATTTTGCATATGCTTCTTGAGATGAAGGTTATTTGACAGATATTCCAGGAATGGCTGCAAGTGACAGGTTACCTACAGGGCTGCTTGCAGAGGTTAAAAAGAGCAGCTAACAACACAATGCAACATTTATGTCCAGTTCTCACAAAGCAAAGCTCACAGGCAAGTTAAGAAAAGATTTTTAAAATGATACTAGATTACACATTTTATTTCATTATATAGACCAAATCAATGAGACTGGGATACACACCCCTCCACATGGGTGAAGTGGACAAGATTACAAAGAACGAGTCAGTACTCAACTACTTTTTTTTTTTTTTCCACGAGGTTGAAGCCTCCAACAACATTGCATTTCAACTCCAACAGTGGCCACGTGTAGAAAATGGTATTGGAGCTCCCTGCACTGAAACTAGATGGACATCCTCAGTGCAGCCACAACACAAATGTGCTTGTTTTCATCACCAAAAAACATGAATAGAAAATAAACTTCCAGTGCCAAGCACCTCTTCCGGCTTCAGGGTGATGACAAATGCAAGCCATGCAAAGGACAAGCTTTGAAAATAATAATTTTAACTCGTAAATAAATGAGCACACCAGGGACTATGTGACACCATACAAAAGGTATCAAGCAGCTGGATTTCAGAAAAGATCTCACCTGGCATTCAGCAACCTGCTGTACTGAATACCAGTCTTTCCAGGATAGTTCTTGGTCCTCAAATCTCATCCCACTCGCCATTAATGACATTTTGGGCTGGCCTCTTGCATGTCACTTAGTTTACTTTCTTGAGTTTATCCATCTATAAAGTGGGAATAAGCACTTTTAATTTCCTTGCAGAGCTGTTATTAGGGTTAATTAGCTAATGTTTGTACACTGCTTTGAAAAACGCAGGAGTACTCTCTCTCTTCTCTCTCCTCTCTCACTTTCTCTAGATATAAATATATGATGTCCTATTATCTTAACCATCTGTGCCAGTGGGAAATTTTAATTGCTGAGCTAGCTCTTGGGAAAGACCTGCCATTCTGTAATATATAGGTCAGAGGACTTTGTGAACTGTGAAGGTAGTGATAACACATTTCAATGGGAAATGCAATGAGACATGAGGTAATGCTAAATTTGCTTCTAGAAGGAAAGTGTTTACTAAAATTCTAGAAGAAAAATCTTGGTGACCCTTCTACGTGAACCGAGTACTAAGGAAAGGACTTAAAATCTCTTCAGGAAAACAGATTTATCTTCAACTAAAAAAGCTGAGAAAACAGTGACCTGCATTTCAAAATGGAGAGGATGGGATATCCTGAAGCCTAACCTGAAAAAATACATGTGAAAGCAATTCAGTTGCTAGAGAGAAACAAGTGGGTCAAAATAAATGGCTTCCCTGGCTCTTGGCATGAAGCAAGCTTATTTCTCAAATGAGAGAGGAAAGGAAAGAAGTTAAAAGTCTGAATATATGCTGGAGGTAAAACATTATATGGTAAAATGTTAAGGGAACAAACAGTAGGGTTTTTGTTTTGCTTTTAGCTTGAAAGAGTAATGGGAAACAGGTATATGTTTTTATAAATATAACCAAAGAAAATATAGGGGAGAGAATGGGTCTATTGTTCAACAAGGCAGGGGAATCACATAACAAGAATCCAGATGGATGAAGCACTCAATAGTTATTTCCCTATATATTCTCTACGAAGGACACAAATGTATTTAACAAGAGATAAAATTTATAATCTAGAGAAGCCTGGAAAGATTAAAAAAAAAAAAAAAGATATTTGAAAGTATATCCATTTAATCAATGTGCCAAATTCCTTCTGTAGCAAACATCTACTGAAGTCGATGGACTTCAGGGATAAATTTAGCCTACCACTTTACAGCTCAGTAAGACCAAATCACATGCACAGAAGGAATCTAAAGAAAGCAAATATACACCAAGGCCATAAAACTGCTCTTGAGCAGTTTTTGAGCTCATATGGAACCAGCAAGATACGAGCAGTCTGGAGATAAATAGTTTGTAGAAAGGAGTTACAACACAGGGATGGGCTAAGACACTGTTAAGAAATTCCAATCAACTGCTTTATTAGAAGAAATAAAATTCACAACATATACCAACACAATGAGTAAAAGCAAAGTTCACTAAAGAAAGATTCTGCCCAGAAAAAAACTGAACATCTTCCAAATTTGAAGATGTATTGGAGGGAATGAATCCTAGATTAATTAAGCAATCTTTACCACTTATTCTTATGGGATTAGAAACCTGCATGGAAGATCAGATAGATTTCAACAATAACCCCACAAAAACAGAGGGAATGGGGAAGTCTCTGCTCAACTATGCCAGTGTAAACCTGGATAACATTCCCCTGCTGCCATGGATTTAGCTCAGGGAAGCTGGAAGCCAAGGCTGACCTGCACACCTCCCAAAAGCAAAATTTTGTGTCAAAGGCTGTAGGTTATGGGGAATAGGGGGGATGGGAGTAGGAAGACAGGCAGCTGGGGAGATGCCACCAAGAGGATCAGCAAGTTCAGGAAGCACAGGGGCTATGGAGAAATATGTTTATAGTTCAGGGAGAGAAGAGGAAGTAAAGACAATTCATGCATAATTCAAAAATAGCAATATTTAGTAACAAGGCAGGGAGGGGGGATAAAACACAATAGATGAAAAGTCCTAAGCAGCTTCAAATAAAGATTTCTATAGGTTATGGTAAAATACTATCAGACCAAGCTGCCAGGGTGCAGACTTCCTGGTACTTAACCAAACAGCTCCTCTGTTGGCACCCTACCTTAAAATTGCTTTTAATTTGACATTGTCTGCACTGCCTGCAGAGGTACTTTGTAAATAAACCATCCCTAATAACACACCAGCAAGCAAGAGCTCCCTGCAACATCATTATTATTATCCCTGCCCATGGCAGGGCAGTCAAAATAGTTGTTCTTTAAGGTCCCTTCCAACCCATACCATCCTATAATTCTATAATTAAGAACTGTTCGCTTCAGAAAACACCCCATCATGCCCAGCACAACCCTCTGCCTCACAGGTGGGACTAACACACGCAGGAGGGGACTGGTCCTGCACACCACCTCACCCTTGGCTTTGAAGGGACACATTGACAGCAAGACCAACGCCTGGCATTTCCCAGAGCTAATGCAGGACCTGCTCAAGAGCTCTGGCTAGTTCCAGAGTATTTCAAAGCCTGGCCAGGGCTGCCACAGCAGGTTTGATCAAAGGGCCCACAACACAGTCATTTCTGTTCCTCGGAGAAGTGCCTGTCAAAAAGTAGATTACCTTGTCGAGGCAGGATCAGGAAAACAAGTTTATTCAGGCTCACCCATTCTTTACTGAGTTCATGGCCCTCATGAAAATACCTCCATCCCTCACCCCAGTGCTCGGAGGTGACAGGCATTGCCACTGGACAGCTGGGGAGGGGGGTATTTGCAGCACATCTACCCTTAATGTGACTCCTCGGGAAGTCCCAGGCCTTCCTGAGAGGCTATTCCCAACTGCTGTATCAGCAGCTCAGGGGATCAGCCTGGTGCCAAGTGGCTTAATTAGGGATTATCAAAAGCTAGGCTGTTCCCCACATCTCTTTTCAGCTGCCTTTCTCCACTCTCAGTGAAGTCCCTGGCACTCCTGCTTCTCCATAAGCAACCATCAAGGGTTTTTCCCAGGTCACCGGACGATGCAGGCCTGGAAACAATGCCAGGTGATGCACGAGACACTGGCCACATGCTAGGAAGGAATCCCTGCACTGTGATGCCAAAATCCAGGTCCTTTGGTGGCAGGGAGCCTCAACACTGGGTGTCCTACCAGTTACAGTCTCAAAGGAGCTGCAGGAGTGTCGGAACCCAGAATGTCCCTTGGACTCTCTTGGATGTTCTGGGCCCAGGTCAGAAGCATTTGAGACCCTGGAATGCAGCCACAGACCCCTGTGGCTTTGAACCTGATCCATGGAACAATTTACCAACTTTGCAGGAAGAACAAGAAATCACAAAAGTTTAGATATTATAGTAGAAATAGTCACAAAGTGAGAGGAAGAATTTTTGAGTGCTGTACAGGAGGGTTTTAGGCCTTGTACAGAGGGGTCTGAGTTTTGTACATGGGGGCCAGAAGTTCTAAGATGGAGGGACTTGGGCGTGCCCTGTCCTCTTTCCTTCTTCTTCCTAACCTCCATGTTCTTGGTGATGTTGGCATTCACAGATTGGTTTAGAGTAGAAAGTCACTGTTCAATACAGGTGATGGGCATTGGGGCAAAACTGTAAACATCTAATACGTAATATAAGATATAAAAGAGGGCACCAGCCCCCTGGGCGTCGGAGTGTGCCTTTTCCTGACTGCTGAACGGACCACAGCAGCTCAGGGAGAAATCTTTTAGATAACATACAATAAACTACCTTGAGACCGGACGACTGGACACTACTGAGTCTTTCTTTAGAAGCTCAGGTTGGAGGAGAGACTTTTCCACCTTTCCAGGCCACCCCAACCAGGGGGTGAGGCCCGACAACACAACAACATTCCTACAACTGGCCTCCCTGGGAGGGCAGTGGTGAGAAGCCAATTAGCCAGACGACCTCCACCTTTCCGGCTCACCCCAACCAGGGGTGAGTTCCTACACAGGAGGAAGGTACCCCACCCCAATCTTGACCTATATCCTATAGTCCTCTATCTTTGCAAATTTCCATGGCTCTGTTTAACATAAAGGGCTCTTGCATGGCTGGGAAAGCAGAGCACTAAGAGGAAGGGAAAGTGTTTGGAAATATGGTTTTATTAACTTTGAGCCTGTATCAGCATGTATCTTCCAGTGACAGCACACAGACCCTCAGGATGGTCACTGTGCTCTTTTAACCAGCTGCATGGTGTCATGAGGTTTTGAGGTAACATCATGCACGACACATATTCAGCAACGTTTGTGAAGCACAAAAGTAAGTAAAAGCAGAGCCAAAACCCACTTATCCTATTTTCACCCCCTCCACTGGTGCTGTAGTGGTGATCTGCTTTTTCCCTTCCCCTCCCAAGCCTAGTCAGATGCTAGACATGTTAAAAGTTTTGTCTAACCCCTAAGACCATACTCAGCAGATCTAAGTAATCAGAAGGTTTGTGGCCACAGTTAGGAATAAACTTTTGCAGCTCCCTCCCATTGCTGCATACCACAAGTTTCATCCTATCTGAAGGATGACATAGAAAGGATATCAAGAGAAAATTAAGGCAACTCAACCATTAGAAGCCAAACTGCCAAAGTTAAAAGTTACTAAATGCTATGGACACATTTTGTGTCATCTCCAGGGAGCAGAAGTAAGAACATCTAAAGAAAAAAAACTATTTTCAGCAGCACTGATACAAATTCAAAAACTGGAAAACCAGACTATGGAGTGCTTGGTTTGCAGGCCCATATGGCTACAGCAAGTATCTCCACTCAGTTCACCTCTCCACACACTGGAAAAATGATGGATGTGGAAAGGATGGAAAAATACTGCTTAGAAAGAGTAACACTTTTCAGAATTTCTAAAAACATTTCTATATATATTATCTCAAAAGGATAAGAAATAACATTATCATAGCCCATGCTAAGCTGTGCCACCTCATAATACACTATCCCCAACACACATGACCTGTATGGGGTAGATCAATCACCCAGCAGGGTATCAGGGACATCAGGGCATGCCGGGACACCGCAGCACAGTGGGGACAGCCCACTGCTGCTGCTTCCGACAGCTTCAGAGGTTTAAAGAAAGAAATTAAGTACAAGGCTAAATGCTCCCTTTCCTGTTGCTGTTTGCACATTATTAAAGGGACAACCCCATTTTTACAGCACTTTACAGGTCACACTGAAAAATTCACCATTGAAACCCACACTTACTTTCTATTTTCAAAACCTCTTTTAATTCTTGATAGGACTGGACTGCAGCGCCTAGCATTCCCAACTTTCCTTTGCAATAGGTCATGATCCACAGCAACACTGGCTGCCTGTAACTCTTCACAGCTATGCCTGTAGGCATTTCACATTGAAGCCAGGAAAGTCTGAAACTCTGAGGGAATTGCAGGGAGGTTGGGGGAGATGGCTGCTTAAATCTTCTTTGAGAAAAACATCACCTTCTGGCAGATGTTTACCCTATGGATGATACACAGGGAACACCAGAGAGCACCAGCAGTACAGTAACTAATAATTAGCAACAAATGCAATTTCATACGTTTCAGAATGTATGAAATGTACAATGTACAATAATTAATAACACGCTGCACCGTGCATGGTACATGAGTTACACTGTCACTCATCCCAAATCAGCCCCACTACTTTCCAAGGCCTGTGGATTTTGAATGAAACCACACAATCCAAAATCGGAAGTGAAGAAGCCACTCCCTGGGAGAGCCTGGGAGTGCTGCCTTGGACTTCACGAGGAAGGTGCACAGCAGTGATGCAGGCAAAAGGCCGTGTCACAGAGAGCCTTGGAGGAATGACTGCAGAAGGGACATGGCCACGGGAGCACTGGCAGAGGCCGCTGCCGCTTTCGCTTCCAGTCAAATGCGCGGCAGCTCCCGTTACCGCCCAGTTCAGCGGGAAGCACTCTGAAATGTTTTCTGCACCCACTGAAAGCTTTTTGACACTGCTCTTGCCTCCACTGTTTACACTTTGAAGCAAGAGAGAGGTGCTGGGAAGGCAATTTGCCTGTAGAAATAAATGTCTGCCTTTCAGAAGCCAACTTTTTTGCTTTCTTGCAGCAGATACATGGGTAAAAATAAGCAATTGGCCTCAAAAACTGTTGAAGCTCTCAAACCCTGAATGGATCTGCTGCAACCTTCCTGGGCACCATGCAAAGCTGATCCTTCCCTCCAGGCACCCTTGAAGGAGTGGGAGGAGAGCCATGCAGCAGATACACTGCAGGGTTTGACTACCCTGCTCCCCAGATACATTATACTCCATATGGGTGGAAGGGTTTTATCCCCCCATCCTGTGTTTCAGTCTCAAATTCAACCTAGCCCTGACTTATGGACGAGGAAAGGGAGGAGTGAACATGGCAGAGGGCAGCACCAAATTTCGTATCACCTGCTGTAACTGTAATTGCAGAGACCTGTAGCCAGCCCAGCACCATCCTGTCAAGAAACACGGGACTTTCTGACTCAAGATGCAGCCACTACTTGAGGAAAAGCGAGAGAGAGGGAAAATAACTCCCATGGAGTTCAGTTGGTGCAGGGTGACAGAAGGGAAGGACTGTAAGGAGCCTCCAGAAATCACACACAGAAACTCAGCCAGTGCTTCTGTCACAGGAACATTACTCATTCTTTCCTGCTTCCCTTGTCTTTTATTACAGAACAGAAACCCAACATCTACAACACCTAAAGATGCAATTATGGGCACGTCACTGAAATCCTGCAAGGACAGAACTATTCCAAATTCACAGTGCACCCTCACTGCCTGCTGACAACCGTACTTGCTACAGGCCTGACTCTGTACCAGCTCACACCCTGCAAGGGGGTGGAGCAGCACTGCCTCAGGTACCATCAACACCTTGCAAACCAACCATGGAGGTGGATGCTGAGCCAGGTTTTCAAATGAGGGCAGCACAGTATCATTTGCCAAACCCATGCAATGAACAACTGCGTATTTTCCTTTGAGGCACATCAACAGCTGGTCCCACTGAAGAAGTGATCTAAGACATCTGCTACTCCCATTTTGGGGGGGTGCTGAGTCAGTATGAAAGCCACTCACAGCAGTGTTCCTGAGCAACCAAAACTGAAATTCAATTTAGTTGGTCAAACAGATCTCTTAATTTCCACAGCGCAGCTGACTAGCAGACAGACAGCAAGCAACCAAACACAAATGTGGACATTTAAATTTCAGTCAAATTTGGATCCTTGCAATGCAAACATATGCACCCTTCATCCAGGCACATGCACTTTCCAGAAAGGAATAATGATACATTGCAAGGGAAGAGTCTGCCTGTGTTGCTCCAGGTATTGATCCTGACACCTAAATGGCATTGTCTCAGGAAAGCAAGGTTATTCCCCTTCTCCATGTACTTTTTTCTGGATAGAAGCCTTGGCCTGAAATGTTGTTTGGATTCCAGGTGTCTTTTGAGGTTCAGTGAACACGTGCAAGAACAGAACGGGCAGTGTCCCATGTTCCCACAGTATGGTAATTACTATTCCTGCAGGGATACACCCTTCTTTGCCACTTCCCTTAACTCTTACCTTCTCTCAAGCAATCACTCGCATGCAGGACAACACACAACGCATAAATCTCCCCTCAGTTTCCTCCAAATTTAGGCATTCACTTCACACAAGTCAGAAAACATATTTGGCCTTTTATTACTTTTATTTAAAGATCATAAATCCCTCCTTCCTTCTCTGGAGGAGCCAAGAGGACTTGTTAAGCCTTCTGGTTCCCTCTGCTGCCATAAAAAGGTGCAGAGTTTCCAAATGTGACCAGCTGCTGCACAGAGGCCCTGCTGCAGTCTTGGAAAACATCCAGAGTTCACAGACCTCCTGAGAACCTCCCACAGGACCGTGCCAGCCTCCCGGCACTGCCGAGCTGGGGGACATGGTGCTGGCAGCAAAGGTCACCTCTGAGCAGAGAAGCTTCCAAAGACCCTTCTCTTAGCCCCAGGTCTTTGGAAGCAACTAGGCTTCAGAACTGGCTGTCTACACAGTGCACAGGGCTGCAAGGAGTGGTCTGGCTCTGCAATGGAGATCAAGAAGTCAAAGCACTTAAGCTTTCAGTTTCTACTAGACTTCAATGATACCATCTTTGAAAAGATCAAAGCCAGGCATCCTGCTCACAGAGACAGAGAGCTAGACACCAACAGAGCATCTCCTTACCAGCCCATTGGCATCCCAGACTCACAGCTAAGAAAAAGGGGAGCACAGAGACCCCAACTCCCCAGAATCTCTGCATGGTTTCCACCTGGCAGAGCCCGGTGTGGTGCAGGGCAGTGAGCCAGGTTGAGCATGTCAGGAGATGTACCATTTCCATATGCAAAGGCATTACCTACCCCTACTTTACATCTCTCTTCCAGCTTCCCAAGAGTCAGGGAAAAAGCTCCCACAGTTAGGCAGCTCTTGATGCACCAAAATGAGAGGCATCAAACTCCCTCCCTAGATAGTTACAGCTGCACTTGCCAATGGAGCTCTCCCGCGTGAGCACTGAGGTGACAGCAAGCCTCAACATCCCCAGACTGAAACAGCTGCACAAGAACAAGGTTGGTTGGTACATGCTCCAGGGAGGTGGTGCTTCCCAACACTACATTCACACATGTAAAACAGAGGCAAATTGGCACTAGCTGACAGCCTATCCAGCACCCTGAGGCAGCAGGACTGCCTCAAATGATTCCCTGTCAGAAAATCACTTGCATTCACTGGGAGAAGGCATTGGGCAACCTGATGGAAACAGACTGTAGAGTATTCCCTGTATCTGGATACCATCCTTAAGCTGCCCTTAAAAATGGGTGGCACGCCAAAGCAGTGACATACTATGTCCTAATGTTCCCACCAGCCACTGACTTCAAGTGTTATTGACAGCTCCATCGACAGCTTCCATTAACAGCAGTGCTTCAGACACAAAGGCTGGTATCACTGAAAATTGTCTAAGGAGGGAAGCACTGTACAAAAGTTCAAATATAAGATGCTTTTCTCCAACAAGCGCACTTCAGGAACAGAAATCACAGTAAAACACAGTGATTAACACAAGTACGTACATCTAGGTCAGCTCTCAGTAACTCGAGCAGATACCAGGTCACAGACTCATTTGGTGGATAAGTTCTTTCTTTTCTTTTTTTTTTAACACAGGTATATTGACTTCAATGGATTTTTCCCACTCTTCAACCACTAGATCAGCCTGATGATGGATTTACCTAAATGAAACTGAAGACACTTTCTCTCGTACTAATGATAAGACTACGAAAGATCATTGTAGCACACCACCAGATATTAAAAGCAGAATTTTCAGGAAGGTTTGAGGCCATGAAACTAAATTGTGCTTTCATTACCAGCTGTGGAGTGTTAGGCTTGGACCTGCTGCTCAAAGTCTACAGACAGGGTAAAGGAATAATCAGCCAGTATTTCCATCCTTCTCTGTAATTTGAAACCACTGAGACATATCTCAGGGTATAAATCACACAGCTCTATAAATAAAATAAATTACAATTTTGTACTCTTTGGAAGAAAGCTGACACCAAATTTATGTAGTAAATCCAAGGAAAAATAAGCCTGGCCCATGGCCCAAGCATATAAGAATCTCCTCCTTGTTCCTAAGGAGGAAGCTTCACCATCACCATTAGTTTGCCATTCCCCAGGGGACTTATATCTGCAGGTAGTCTACAGTACACTAAATGTCTGTCTGTACATAGCACCTCCAGGTAGAGCCAAGTGTTTATTAACAGAAAGTGCTACCACCAAAACTCCTGCAAATCCCCGTGAAAGGCTGAACTCCTCTTTTCAGGTAAATAAATGAGAAACCTTTCCAGTCAGTGCCAGTCCCACGCCCACAGCACACAGATACCTACAACTGTTTCTCTCTGCTACTTGCAGCGTCCCATTTTTTGAACACTCACTGTCACTTGTATGACCTGAAGTATCACCTCTCCCTGGCACAGCCTTTTTTAAAGAAAAGTTGCTACATACATATTTAAATGCAAGTAACCCGCTACCAGAAAAATACTTAGTTTTGTATAAGCCAATTATCCTCTGTGGTAAAAAGATCAGATAAACAGAGTTTTGAAAGTGTGTGGTTAGAAAATGATCAAATGTATCATTTTGGCTCTTTTCTAACAAATTAAAAGATGAGACTGACAAATTCTTTCATTTCATATCACTAAATAAATCTTCCAACAGAAAATTGTCACTTAAATTATCTTCATAAACATCCTATTCAGTTTCAAAGTGGGGGACAAAAGTACATTTATAAAGTACTTTGAGAAATTTATTGCCTCTATTCTCCATCCCACCTCCCACCCATAATACATAGCAAAGTAAGTGGGAAAACACCTTGGAATCCACCAATATAAAACCAGACAGAGCTTTCCCTGCCAAAGACACCAGGATCCTTGGTGGTGCCTATAACGCACCCTGTCAGGAGCCAGAGCAGCAGTTCCTGTAAGCCTCTGTCTCCTGTACATGACATAAGCATGACTGTTCAGGGAGTTTACAAGAAATATGAATGAGCACAAGCAGACCAATTTATCAAAATCCTTGGAAAATGGGAAGTTGCATTTCTTACCTAGTTTCTAAGAAAATGAGTTTTACATGGCGGCACATGCCTGTTTGTTCATCCACCATCCCCCAGCAAGCTTCCAGCTCAGGGCAGATTTCCACCCCCTCTGGACAACAACTACAGTACTAGGGATGGCCACTGACAACTTCAAGTGTTATGGAAACTAGAGATTTAGGAGAGATTACATCATTTTCCCCATGGAAGTGAAGGCTGGCAGCAAGCTGAACTTTTGTCAGGCACTGGAGAATCAACACAGGACTGTGTTGAATGACACAAAGATAGAAACAGCATTCATCAACTCAGCCCAAACATGTAGCCACTCTCCACCTCTGGGCTTTAGCCTCAGTTGAATAAAATATGGAGACTACTCACTGTCTGAGCAGCCCATCCTGCCTCACGGCTTGCTCTGCCTTTCCCCAGGGTCTCCTCCCCACACCATGCCTGGATATCACAAAAGGGGCCACCAGCTGCTTGTCTCAGCAAGATCAAACCTTTCCCTGAGGGTACAGCACCCAGCCAAGCACCACCAGCCTCTCAGATAAATCCATCAGTGATGTCAGAAAGATGACAGAACTCCACCTAGACCTCACTCCTGTTATCCACAGTCCCATGGGGAAACACATGCAGGCAAAGCCTTGAAGGTCACAGTCCCTCCATGGCACTTTTCTCCCAGGTCAGTCCCCATAGTTGTCACAAAACATGTTTAAGAAAGCAGAGCAGCAGCCTCTGGTACACCTCTACATGATGAACAGGGAAACCCACTCCCAACATGAGACACATTTTTTTTATTTTTCTGTGGATAATTCCAAAAGAGTGGAAGAGTGGGGACAAACTCCTTGGATGAAGGAAGTTGAGCTCAAATGCCCTACATCCACTTTTAACAGAAATTGTTTGCAGCACTTTTTCTTGTTTGCAAGAAAGCCACAATTAATTGTGTTACAGTATCAGTAAACACACTGGTCACATCATTAGAGCCCATTATTTTTCCCTCCAAGAAATTACATTACTGCATTATTGATGCAACAATCCAGTGTAATGAAGTGGTGATTTGCATCCTTCTTTCTGCTTTACACCAAGTTCACAGTGCTATAGCCTTGATACCAAATTTAGTAAGGGTTGTTTTGGTTGGTTGTTTTGTTTTTTTTTTTTTTTTTTCCAGTAGGTCAAAAATTCCAGTTAACAACCTAAAAAACAGCTGCAGAAGAAGTTAAAACACCTGTCCCTAATCAACTGCAAAGGCTTGGGTTTCTATTTGATACAACTCAAAATTACAGCTATTTCTAAATACTTTGCTTCAATAGTGAATATTTTTACCTCATATTTTTACTTGGACAGACTATTTTCAGAAAGGCATTTGAGAGAGATTATGCCAGAAAGCAGTAAAATAGCAAGCAAGCTGCTTATGTAAATACTGAACTTCTTTCAACTTAGGGAGAAAGAAAAGGAGCAGTATCCAGAAGGTCACCACTCCTAATGAAGAGAGCACACATGAAATACAGGGAAGGAAGAGTTGCCCATGTCAAAATGGCAAAAGAAAACCTAGAGAAGTGATCTTGAAAGGAGCTCAGAACAGTAGAACTTTCAGTCCTGAGGCTCTTACTCATTCACAGGATTATTGAAAGCAATAAAGGTTATTCCTGTGCTACTGCAGGAAGCAGCCTCAGTTTGCAGTGCCCATCAGCAGTGAATGGCTCTGCAGCACAATGGGCAGCAACACCCACATTGCACAGCTTGTGCAATGCCTACAAAGGCTGCCCAAGCAAAGCTTTGGCTAAAACACAAACCACTACTTCCTCTGCAATTATTAATATGGGATTAATATAATCTTTAGAAATAGTCTCCATGTACATAACTCCAGCATGTTGTTTCCCAGCCACTCCTTGCAGTTATACAGTTCCACAAACCCCTGCTATGCTGGGAAAAGGAGAGGGCTCTTTAGAGTAATTTTAAATTTACTCCTTCAGTCTTGCATCTTGGCTCTCTGCAAAAAAATTCAGCAGTTGCTCAAGTTCCCACTTTGCCACTCAGTCCCTTGCATGGTGCAATCACAGAATCCCCAGGTGCCTTCTTTCTGGACCAAATAACACCACCATGGTTGACTATCACTGTTCAGAAACAGTCCCTGTGCCCCCCCCCACCCCCAATTTCATTATCTTTTCTGCTGTTTGGTCTGTCCTTTCTCTTTCAGGAAATCAGGCTATGAAACTGAACTAATTACTCCAGGCTCAGAGGATGTTTTATGTGTTGTGCTGAATTGCTTTAATTTTTCCTTATGCCATGGCCAACATTTGTGTTTAAGTATCAACAACTTTTTCTGCATCAGTGCAAAGCCAACAGCACTGCAAACCTCTAAAGGAAGAAAGAACAGAACTCACCCCAAAGATGCCTTCTCAAGTCACAGTTAAGGGAAGAAGTAAACTAACAAGTCCTCATTTCCTTAACACCTCTTCCCTCTAAGTACTGTCCTTGCCCCAAAAAAAAGGATGTTTCCCAGGGACTCGCCCAACTCAGACTTTACTAGATCAGAAAATGTGTAAATCCCAATGCTAAAGACCCCAGTGCCTGCACTCCACCCTCTCACTCCTGACAGGAATGTCTTACCAGCACTGTCAGAAGTATGCAACATGGATTGCACAAGCAGTCAATGTTACAGGTTTAAATCTGCTCAGCAGCCAGTTTTGCAGCCAGTTTTGCAGTTGAGGTGTGTTTGTACTGTTTGTATGAGAAGCACCTATTACACAGGCAGCAGCAGCCTGGTTCCAGGTAAACTTCCAGGGAGTTTCAAAACATAGCCCTAGGTTGGGCAAATCAGAGCCATCTGATCTCAGGCTGACAAAGGTGGTGGACAGGGTCCCATCCAAAGGAAAAACTTGCCTTGCCTCCTCAGTCAGTGAAAGAAGTCACCTGCAGTAGTGGCTAACACCTGAGCATCCAGCCCCAAACCTCAGAATGCACTTTGTGACTCACCAGCTCCTGCCTCACACAGCCTGTAATTAGAACATCACCAGCCCTGATAAGGCAGTGCTCTCCCATCCATCTGATAACTTGAGTCCCTCCACAACCTCAAGGTCCATCTCGTGCCTTTCTCTCCCCATGACATCCCTGGTCAGAGGAGGCAGAGTCAGCAGACATCATCATCCCCATCTGCTCTGGTGGTTTGAGGGCTCTCATCACCACAGGTCTCCTTATAAAACCTGCCAATTATCCCACGCATAGGCAGTTTCTGTGTGCTGAAAAGAGATGACAGTCCATATATCCTTCCTGAAGATCAGTTAGACTATCTGTACACTTAAGAAGGAATGAGTTTTGGCTAGGGTGTTTTTCTCTTGTTGTATCTAATCTTGCTTTAGAAGCGTTCAGCCACCACAGACTAACCGCTGATGCGAGTCAGACTGGCAGCATCACCAACTTACTTATCATGGCTTCCAGCATTCTGCCGCAAGAACATTGCTGCCTAAGCTCATCCTTTACATTACACAGGTGTTCATGCCATTCCTACATTTAAACCTGTGAAATATCTCAAACTACTCCTCCCTGTCTTACCCATCCTCTACCAAATGTCTTCTTTAAGACGGAAGCAAGGCATCATATATATTCCCACAGACAGGTATTTTTCATTAAAAAGACTGCACATTGCTGGTGTCTGTCCCTGCACTCAGCTTGCAAAACTGTTTTCATTCTCCAGAAAGAAACACTTGATGCACAAGACAATTCTTCTCTGGGCACGCTGGTATAATGAAGAACTAGTTAACAGGTAAAGCACAACAGCAAAGCAGCAGCAGGTCCTAACCACTGAGGGACAGCTATGCTTGGGGTTGGGGTTTTTTCCATGTTAGAATTGTGTACTTTGAAACTCTTCCTCCTCCTTACTGAGAGCATGCCAGATAATTAAACTGAACCTCTTATTTTAAAAATCTAATTTACTTTTGAAAACCTACACTGCTGGACTATTTTTAGAATTTTTCTTATGTGGGCCAGCGGAAATAGGCTAGAGCCAGGTAGCACAAGGCCTCACAGGCTGTGCTGTGCAATCTTCATGCTGCACACCATTAATCAGTGAAACAATGGGAAAAAATACTTTCAAATGAGGAATAAGTATCTGCAGTGAGGTGATGAGTGATGAGTGATACTCATATTCAGTTTTGGAAAAGCTTATCTTAAGCAAAACTAAACCTGGGCCTACAGCTTTGACTCAGGAATTTCATTCTTAATGTTTTAATTTGTTACCAAACACAAGAGCTGATCTTGGTATTTGCCAGGCTGTCCTTACCACCAAAATCAGTGGGAATGTTGCCCAAACAAGGACTACAGGATTGGGTTTAGCACTACCTTTGGAACAGCTTGTATCACACAGCACCCTACACAAGACATGCACTAGAGAAGTTAAATAACACAAGTATCACAGGGATACTTTTTCCGAAGTACTGAGTTTTGTGACCCTTATTTTATAAGCATCTAGGGAAATAACAGCATCAGAGGCACATGCATCTAGCCCCTAGCAGTTGTCGCTTCTATATGGCAACCCAGAGCAAAATAATCTACAGTGAATGTAGACTTACAGTGAATGATTCAGTGAAACCAATTTCTGTGATATGCTGGTGGCATGCAAAAAAATGCCCCTGTAGTACAGAAAAAAAAAATCTTCTTAGGATTCTCCACAAAAAAAGCATCTCAGTTGGTAACCAAAATGACTCTGACCTCTGAAATCTCTCTCATTTCTGCTGGCAGCACCTCCCACTGAAGGTCTGGGAGTCCAGCATCCATCCCCAGGCATCTGGCCCACGTCCCCAGTGGCAGCTTGCCTTGCTGCTGGCCACATTCACTGCTTAGAGGTGACAGAGGACTGAAGATGCTTCATCTGGGGCAAAGGACCTGCAATCTGGGGAGTACACATGGCTCACAGCACCACAAACTCTATTTTTCCAAATCCCTGCTGGGTAAAATCCCAGAGAGAGGCTTGCAAGATTTGCTTAGCTCTTTGCAAGAAAAGCCCAACCTTCCCTGACTGTAGCAACTCGATCACAGCCAAACACAACACATAAGCAAAGGCACCACAGCCCAACAGTGTTTATCCAAAACTACCACCGGGCCGGAGAAACTGCAAAACACTGCAGGATGCAAAGTTTCCTTCAATTATTTAACTGCCTCAAAAATGCAAATACATTCAACATACCTCTGCTGCAACCCCAGCCCCGCTCACTTCTCCCACCTGGGAGCAGTATTTCATAGCAGTGCAATATAAAAACAGGGTGGTTTTATGAATTTTAAAGCCTCAGACTCTTGCAGGTCCAGGTGCTACTCCACAGCACTTGAGGACAGAAATCCGGTCCTTGAAGAGGCCTCTTCTCTAATCTTTTCAGGGGTTCCTGTTGTCCTGCTCACTCACCAGCCTGTCCCAAGACCTTTATGGCCATGTGAAATCCATGTGCTGTTCACATGAGCAAGGTCTATGCACATAAGAGCTCGGGAAAAGCCACGTTAAGGCTGTGAATTTGCTGACCCAGAAGTATTACCAGTCCCTCGCGGCTCAGCTGCAACGCCTTCGTGTGCTCCTATCGCCTGGCGAGCATCCCGCTGCCTCCCACACATCCTGCAGCACTGACCCCTCCTGCACTTTTGCTTTCAGCTGCCTCAAACCCCCACAGCAAGGGCTTTACCTGTCTCCTGCGCTTCCATGTATCGTTGGGAAGATCCCAGGATCGACATCTGAAGCACCATGGCAGGAAGAGCCCAGTCCCCAAGGGTCACGGCAGCCAAGCTCCCACCCCACCAAGCAGATCAACATCCCAGCAAGCACCAACATCGGGCAGCCACACACCGCTGCCCACAGGGATTTACACCAGCTCCAACACTGTGCTTTGAAACGGCCTGGAACCAACTGGGGTGAACAAGTCCTTCTGTCCTTATCCACCTCTGTCAGCTTGATTCATCAGGCACACAATCACCTGTCCTGAGGCCTCCTGGTACAGGGGGTCTAATTTTTGTCCTGTTCCTTATTATCAATCCAGTATCGTTTAAACCAAATCAAAGATGATTTCTTTTCCTTATCAGTGATGAGCCAAGAGAATCCCTGTGGGAAACTTCATGTCTCTTGAGCATCTTTTCATTCCCCAAGCTGGCCCACATGCTTACCCTCTTACAATACTATACAGCCTCTTGGGTTGTATTCAGGAACAATTACACCAAAAAAAAGGGTACTGTGCTTCCTATGAACTCGGCCAAGGAATCAAGAAAGAAGATATAATACCATCAAGATGACAGGCTCTCCTTCAGTGGAAAATGGTCATTTCCCATAAACCACACTGTAGAACTTTCTTACCCACAAACTGCCAGAGTAAGGAAGCGTGATGATGCAAGAGCATCAGCACATCAGGTTAAATTAAAGTAACTGAGAAAAGCCTCAGCAAGGTGTCAGCATGCCTGTGCCCCAGCCATGCTGCTGAACTGATCCACACCAATAGTGGCTCCTTCTTCAGCTGCTCCCAGGAACATGCCCTCCCTCTTGCTGCCAAAATGAGCCTCAGAGACTCATTTCACCTGATCAGTGCCCTCCTCTCTTCTGTTTTTTGCAAGAGAGAAATGCAGCCCTATGGAAAGCAAAAGAAGTGACCAGATATCAGAGTTTATCTCCTCACATCCTTTAACAGTAGGATAACTATGTTACCTTCTGGGAAAATAGGAAGCTTATGCACTGCCAGACAAATGTGGCCACTGATAGAAAATCTTTGTTGTAGGAAACTCCTGAAAGCAAAGGCAGACCAAGAACCAACCATATGTGACCATATGGCTGGCACAGTCCTTCACAATGTCTGTGTTTTTTCAGGCTGCCTAACTGAACACTTCTGGCAAAGTAACCAGAGGTTAATAAAGTGGCCACGCAAGCTCTGGGGTAATTTTCACTTTATGTCTTTTGAAATCTTTAAAATACTTATCAGGTACATAACAATTGTGATTATAGATTTCTACAGAGATAGTGCAGTATGTTGCTTTTGGTCAGCAAGTAAACAAGGACAAGAGCAAATAAAGAAAATAGTCCCTGCTTATGCCTTCTTATGCCTTGCTAAAGCCTCCTATATCCTGGACAAAGGAAAGCAGCCTGCAGACAGAGCTATGGACAGGAGTGCTGGCACAAAGGGAGTGGCAGGAAGGCACCGCTGCCAGAGCTGGACATGATGGCCCAGCCTGGGAAACTGAGGCAGCAGGAATCTTGAAACTGGGAGGAGACATGGAAAGTGAACAGGCACTGGTGTGGTCCACCATCCACCAAGCCCCCACGAGTACACAGAATGCCAGTGTGTGAGAATGCCAACCTCACTGCAGGGTTGCAATGACCAGGGACAGGAACCGTGGCAGTGCTGCTGCTCATCACACTCACTGCAAGAAAACACAGCCTGGTGATGAACTCCCTCCTCCATCCCCTCCTTGCTTTTCCTGTACATCCTTGCTGGGCCAGCAACAGAAGTATTTTGCATGAAAGCCGCTAATTTCAGCAAACCACCTGAAAGGAGCCCCCCCCCCACTCTTTCTGCATTACACATTAGCCAGAGGAAATTATTCCAGACAGAGGACTTAATTCCAAACACCCATGTGCTACAGGAAACAGCTCTCTCCTCCTCTGGCGTCATCTCATTGAGCAGGCATTTCTTCTTTCACATCTGCCTTAGGGGAAAGGTGAGGGTAAGACCATAAAGCTTTTTTCCTAACTTCTGAGATACGAGAACTCAACCCCTAACCAGGACAGGGGAGAAAGGGTTCAGGCTGTAGATGCTCCCAGCCACTGCACTACTGGGTATTTACTCTGGACAATGTGGAAGGTTTGTGAGTGACAACCAACTGCTTGGTATGACACACACTGCAGAAACACCAACACACTAAGAACAGTGTCTTTTTCATTTTTATTAACTTTGAGCAGCAGAAGAGAGAGCATTTGCAATAGTACTAGGAAAAGGCGCAAAGTTGTCCCTAATGTTCACCTGCACCTTATGTCATCAGCTCACAGGATGGCTGAAAAACTAAATGAAGCCTGACAGCACTCAGCAAAAAAGCCAGGAACCCAATATACTGCTAAAACTATACTGTTATTCCCTAATATGCTCCTTATATACACAATCACATTTCCCAATCATAATTCCAAAGCCTCATTTACATCAGAAACTAAGTAATGTAGATGCAGCCTGAAAAATCCCTAGCGTGGCCAAGGCTATAAATGCTATTAAGGTACTTTCCAACATGACAAAAGGAATAATCATATTGGCAAACATAAGCTTTATGATTATCCTGGGTGCTTCCAGTATAACCATTTCTGGGATATTTTTTTATGTTAGACTCTTAACTGAAACAAATTACATGAATCAAAACATCCAGAGGGGAAACAAACCTTCATCACCCAGTGAGTCAAACCTCAACCTCCCAATGGGTCTCTACTTCCCAGTCCTAGCATTGCTCCTTTCTCAAAGTGTCCTCTCAAGGCGACAGAGGTCTTCAAGAAGCACACACATGCTGATTATCCTCCTGTCCCACTCCTGCCACACCAGGTGTCAAAGCAACCCATCCCACTATAGAGAAGGAGAATGATATCCCCACTGCCATCCCAGCTCCCACCAGCATCACTGGCCACAAACCAAAAACAGGCAAAACCTTCTGCCCTTTGGGGATTTGTCCCCCTCTCCGCCCTGCCCCGGAATGGAGAGGGGACAAATTCACAACTTGTTCAAAGAGAGTGTGGAAGTTTGCTTGGGAGGTTGTCAGGTAAGAGACTCGAGCAAAAATACCCATCATTTGTTGCACCACCACTCATGTCAACCTCAAGTGGCCTAGAAGAGATGGGAAAAACAAAACAGCAAAGACCGCTAAGTATAATATACTGGCACATATAAGAAACTTCAATTATATATATACTTTTTTTTTTAACCAGGAAAAAATGCAACAGAAGCATAATGGGGGGTGGAGGGGGAAGGCTATTCTTGGGATTACAGTTTAAAATATGGCCAAGAAAATAGCATAAAATTCCATTTTGTGCCCAAATATTCCCCTATCATCTTAGCTGAAATATGTTTTAGATTGATTTCTACACTGCCCCTAAGGCCATAATGGCATCCTGAATGGTTCAATTACAGCAAAAAGCAGAGAAGTAACAGATAACAGTATGCTCGCCAGTAAAAGAAGGGTATGGTCTCTGTGTGCACACATGTATGTATACATATGTATGAACATTTAAAAGCATTTATTGATTTGGTTAACCTGTGCTAATATATTGGTACTGCTCATTTGCTCGGAGTCCCCCTAGTTCGCCTGAATTAGGAGAAGAGGCTGAGGTTAAACTGAGGTTAGCTGACACGTGTCAGCCAAGCCTGACCTAATCCTGGGTTTCTAACTAGTTTGATCTTCTTCTCTAAACAATATTAACAAGAGGAAGAAACCACAGGGATGCAGTTGGGTTCCGAATCACTATTTTTAGAAGCTGCACACAAACAGACAAGGCAGAGTTGTACATGCTGACTCCTCCACAGAAAACTCCACCCCGTGATTCCCCAGCTCCCCGGCTGTGTACCTCCCACCAAAAGTTCTGCCACAAAGACATGGAGACCTCCGAAGACTGAAACAGGAAAAAACAATTTTCTTAACTCTGTATTAATTCAAGTGTAGTCTAATACCACCCCTCCTGCTGGTGAAAGAGGACCTCCATAATACCAAGCAGGTGACTTTGAGCTACTTGGATCTGCCATCCAAGCTCCCCTGTTAAAACAACATACATGTATTTACTCCAATGATTTGTACTGAATCCAAGACCTGGGGAAACTTCCCATTCATCTCAAAGCATTTCTCAGATCTGGCATAAAAGTAAGGGCTTGATGAGCAATAAAGAAACTAAAATAATATAGCTTAAACCACAGAGGTGCCAGCTTTTACTGCCTTTCATTGAGTGAACAGTATTTTTCTCCCCCTGTTCCAAGGGAAATAACACTCCGTGCAACTGTTATAGGATGGAAAACGTGCACTGCGCTGTTCAGATGGAGCTCATAATTGAAACATTTAAGCATCAGTGAAATCCCAAATGTAAAGTTTTTAATTTTCATTCAGCCATGAAGTTAAAATTCTGGAGGTGGGGTGGAAACTACTACCTCAGAGTACTTTTAAGGTCTGTTCTTGCTGATATAGTAATCAAGAAGATAAGCTCAGTCAATATACCAGCAGTTGCTGCCATACTCCAGCAGCTCGCTGCCGACAGCATCGCCTGCTTTGCCTTTGTCATCCCTGCCCTGTCCCACACATGAGCTTATCAAGGGTCTTATCAAGGACACATGGCCTCCTGCCTGCAACACATGAAGGACTGACACTTCCTTCATCCACAGGCTTTTGACCCTGCAAGAGTAATGAGCAGGCTCCTGTTGGAGACTGGGGCTCCCATGGAGGCAGCTGTTCAAGCTCAGGCCAAACACACCCAAAAAGAGCCCAGCAGGCTCAAGGGTCCATGGAAAGAACCGGCTCAATCATCTTTGTCTAAAGGCACATGATCATCATTTATAGGAAGGAGAAGGTTATCTTGCAATACTGATCTTATTCAGCAGCTTCCAAGATGACCGAGTATGACATCAGGCTAAAAAACCTCAGCTGAAACCACTAAACACTCTGCACAACTTACAGGGAAGCCCTGAAAGGCTGGTTTGTGTCTTGCAGATCCTCAGACCATCTTCCCCAACACTCGTGTTCACAAACTCTGTTAGAGCCATCTTGGACCACATCATGCACAAACTCATGTTCTTTACACACTTGCATCCCATGATCTTCACGGGTTGCCCATTTCACAGTCTGGAGAAACTTTAAGGTGTTGAATTTTGCCTGGAAATTTTTCAGAGGTTTGACACTTGCCTCCCAGAGAGAGGCAGGTATCTCTCCCCACAAAAACCTGCCTGCAGATAAGGTACTGCTACAGAGTCTGCTTTTGCACTGCTTTCCATCCCCCACCTTCACTCAAACCACACTGGCCATGGTACCTCCAGAAAGGACCCCACCACTGCTTCTTGTCCACACCTGCTGGACCAAATCCACTGATTCCAGCGCTTGTGTGTTCGCATGCAACCCAGCTGGGAAATGACACCCCAAGTTATTGAACCTCAAGAGTACAAGACCTGTCTCTTCTGGAGAGGTGCAAAGATATGTGAGAAGTCTACTATTAAGTTGTGCTATTACGGTGTTCCAAGTACTGAGGACAGAGGAAGGATGAACTTGTGGTTAGGCCACTCAACAGAGATGCAGCTTCCAGCAAGCCAAGCCTTCTGCCACAGATGGTCCCAACAGCTTCAAGCTGGTCAAATAATCTCTCACACCAGACTTCCCCACCTGTTTTAAGTGCCTGAGAAGGAAACATTTGCAACCAACCATGGAGCACTCAAGACATCAAAATGGTGAGGACTATAAAAACAGAAACAGACCTTACTGGTGAAGAAACAGACTGATGTGTTTAATGGTTTATAATGCCTGGGTTAGTTACCTTGAAAGTACTTAAGAGCAGGCAACACACCCTTGGATTAAAACTAAATAAACATTTACAGCAGTAAAAAATGGCTTTATCTGTAGCAGGCCCGACACTTGCTTCTACCTGTGATGCTAAATATATTTAACAGGATGCCAAACTATGTATTATAAGATGTTAAAAAGCAAAACAACATTATAGACATTTGCATAGAAAGCAGGTAGGCATAGAGAGAGAGGCAAAACAAAATGGATCACTTGCTAGGGTCTGATTCAAACATCTTAGAAAAACGCTATTTGCTCAACTCAGGACTGAGCTACCAAGGAGATTTGTGGCAGCTAAAACTACGATAAAATGGAGATGAAAACTCTGTTTTGTGTCCCTAGAAGGGAGATAAATGAGGGTCAGAATGAAGACCAATTAAATCCTCTGAGCTGATGCAGAGGGAGTTAGAGAGAGCCGCAAAACAAAATGAAAGGCTCAGTAGGAGCCTGCACAGCCAGTGCTGCAATGTCAGAAACGCAACACAGTGCCATCTGAAACCTACAGGCATGGTAGCAGGACTCAAGGAAAAAAAACAACGGTGGCACTCCTGGGGAAGCCATGCCTGCCTGCACCAGCACTGGAATAACGCACCAGGGTCCTGCAACACAAACCCGAGATCAGATGCATTTTGAGGGGTGGTTCAGCGAAGCCTCTGGGGAGGACATCCACTGCTGGAGTAAAACCACCAGAGCAATAGAACTAAGCAACATCTATTTACAGCAGAGAGGAGTATCTCCCCCTTGGCATTCTCCTTTGGGTCTCTTATGGGATAGAAGGTGCCTTAAGACAATAGATAATTAGCTGTAATGCATCCTCTGTGGCTTTAACAACTTAACAAGGCTTATCTGGAGACGTGATCTAGGCTTCCAGTTACCCTTGTTCTCCCAGTTCCCTTCCTCGTCCACACCCCCCTCCCCAGATATTTGCATCTCAGCTTGACAGGTATTTTGAATTTAATCTTAACAAAAGTGTTTGCATGTGTCTGTGCACGCTTAGGGAGAAGGTATGAAAAAAACCACCCTATTTTAACTCTGCCCCCCCCTCAAAACACGTCTCGTTCCATTTTCCCTTCCCTGACAAACAGAGGGAGCTGAAATAACGAACAACAACTTTGGAATGCCACTCTACCAAAGGATAACTTATTAAAAATATTAGATTCATCGTTTAAAAAACGAAGGGAAAAATGCCCAGGAAGTTGATGCATCACGGTGTTGCATTTGTGTCAAGCTCTGGGTAAACATGCAGCAACATGAATGAAATCTGTCCAGAAAGACTGCATTTCAGCGCCAACCACGCAATCGCTGGCCAAACCACTGCATATGTAACAAAAGTTTGATCTCGCCTGCAAGCGCTCAGCTGCGCTTCTGCCATTTCCTGTGGAAAACTGAAGCTCTGAACCAGTGTCTCTCAGCCAGCTGCCCCTGAATTCACGCCCATCACGCCGCGGCAGACGGGCGGGCAGCCCCGGCGGAGCCGTGCGGGAGGTGCTCGGCAGCTCCCTCCAGCCCTCCCCGCGCCCCGGGCCGGGCACCGCCGTGCAGGGGCAGCCGCGCCGCTCCTCCCTCCCCGGTCCCCGGCCCCCGGCCCCGGCGGCAGGTGCGGCGGCGGCGGCCCGCCCAGCGCCCGGGGGGGCGGACGGGGGCCCGCCCGGCGCAACAGGTGGTCGGTGGCGCCCGGTCCCGCCCGGCGGCCGCACTTACCGCTGGCGTTCTTTCCGCAGATGAGGTGCTGGTAGGGCTGCAGCAAGCCCCAGAGCTCGGGGTCGTTGTTGACCGTCTGCTCCAGCGCCTCCAGGGTGAAGCGGGGCGCCTCGCCGCCCTCCTTCTCCTTCTCGGCCGGGGCGGCGGCGGCGGCCGGGGGACGGCCGGGCGGCGGGAGCGGGGCGGCGGGACCGGCCAGCACCCGCGCGTGGATGTCGCGGAAGAGGCTCTCGGTGCCGGCGGTGAGGTAGATGGCGGCGTGCTCGTGGATGCGCAGGGCCACGCGGCTGTCCACCATCCAGCGGTAGAACTTGCCCACGGAGAAGGCCAGTCCGCACCGGGCCGACTTGCCGCGGCTGAAGCGGTCGCCGCCGCTGCTGCTCATGTTGTAGAGGGAGAGGGCGCCGAGGGCGGCTGCCGTGCAGCGGGCCGCCAGCGTCCAGCCCAGGACGATCTCCATGGCGCTCCGGACCTCGTGCTTGGTGCACTTGGCGAAGCGGAGGCTCAGTCGCTGTGCCTCCCGAGCGATGCGCACCAGCGCCCGGCTCACCAGCGTCGAGAGCCGCGCCGCCGCATCCCGGCTCCCGGGGCTGGCGGCGCCCGGCGCCCGCGGCTCCCGGCGCGGCGGCGGCGGTAGCAGCAGTGCCTCCACCTCCTCCAGGCTCCAGGGGACCTCCTCAAGGTCGGGCAGGAGCCGGGAGCACTGCTGCCCCGCGCAGTCCAGCACCTCGGAGTCTTCCGCTAGGACGGTGTTGACGGTGTCGAAGCTGTTGTGCCGACTGTGCATGGAGTCAGTTAGGTGCGGCCAGCAGCTTCCTCCATAGGGGTACGCGGGGTGCGAATCCGAGCAGCACAGCGACAAGTTGGAGGAGCGCACAGAGTCCGCCGCACCACCATACCCGGAGTCCAGCGTCAGGTCTTCCAGCGTCCTCACCGCCGTCTTACCTCTCCGGGCCATCGCCGCACTTCATGCTGCACCCGAGGGACCCGGGCGGGGAGCGGCTCACGGGAACGCGGGGGGCGAGAGCAGCGAGCGGGCGCGGCGCGACCCGCCGGTCGCTTCGCTTCGCCCCGCTCCGCCAGACGGCAGCGAAGCGGCGGTGCTGCCTGCGCCCCGCTCCTGCCGCCGCTGCTGCCGCCGGCCGAGCCCCGCTGCCGGCCCGGCTCCGGCTCCGGCTCCTGCACTGCGCCGCGCCGCCGGCCCGACACCGCACCGCAGCGCAGCACCGGCCAGCGGGCGCGGGGGGCGGGCCCATGCAGAGCGCCGCCGGCTCGCAGCCAATGGGGCGGCCCGAGGGCGGAGGCATGCAAAGCAGCGCGCCCGGCGGCCAATGGGAGCGCGCCCTGCGGCGGCCGCGCCTCCCTTCGCTCCGCGGGGCCGCTCCGCGCCGCGCAGCGCGGGCCGGGAGGGGGCGCGTCCCGTGCGGCCCCGGCGGGGTGCGACCTCCGCGCAGGCAGCACCTCCGGGGCTGGGCTGTGCGCTGCAAAGCTAAGATGTGGTAATGCCGTCCTGGCCCCGCCGGCGGCCGAGGGACAGCGGCCAGCCGTGTCCTCTGTCCCCACGGCTAGAAACAGCACGGCTCTGCTGGGTGCATCTACGCCGTTCCCCAGGCGTACGAACTAGAGTCCCGCTCCAGCCCGCACTGGGTTTTCACACCAGCAGTTCCCTGATGTTGCTATAAACAAATGACAGGGAGCGCAGGGACTCACGCATCTCATCAGACAGACAAGATGTTTTGAAATCAAGCAGAAACTGCCACGTAAGAATTCCAGCCATCACCCGAGTCAGGAAGAGCAATTTCCAAATAATTAAAACAAGTACAGTAAAATCCTTTGACATCTTGACGTTAACCCATTAAGTATCGTGAAGGTTTTGACAAGTAAGAACTGTACTGGGCTTAGGGCACATTTCCTATGCATAGTAAGATGGTTTTTTGTGCAAGACAATTTATCCTCGACTAGTGTATTTTAATCTAACATTGCTAGGCTTTAGCTTTATTAGGAGTTGCCTGACTAATGTCCCAGGCAACAGACTGAGAATGTGTGTTTGTGTGCTCTGGTTTTGAAGAAATCTTACATCCTTTTAAGCGTAAAATACCAGCAAATGTCTATCCCTTTAAGGATAAAAGCCCAGCAAACACATTTCTCTATCATGCCAACAGAGGCAGCCAAAATTCTTGGACAGACAAGGCAAGTCATGTAAGAGATTTCCCCATCCAAGCAAGCCTGGCACTTCTTCAACATTAGCTTCCTAGAGGAAAGGCACGAGCACAACTACAGGTAGGCTCATTTGTCAGTCAGTCTGGGGAGAACTAAGACACCACCAAAAGCACCAAGAGGGGGCTGCTTTCCAAATGAAGTCAAGTGCTGCCAAAACCTGCTTTCTCAGCATAGTCTTGGTCCTTCCACAAGATGCAGTATGCACAATGGGTTTCCACAGATTTCCAAAACACCACCATATCCTGCTAAAAGGTAGAAGAGCTGAGAACAGGAACAACCAAAACTTAAGCCACTGGCACAAGTGAAGTAAGATGCTGAGGCCCGCGCTGCTGGCAACAGCCTGTCTTGGGGCTGGCTCACCAAAAATGAGAGCATACCTTGAGAGTAAAATCCTGTGGATTTTGAAGCAATCCAGCAGCCTATCTGGCAATAGAGCCCTCTGGTGTCTTCAGCACCTCAGTGCAGTGGTTGCTCAAAGTTCCCCTTTTCATTTGGTAGAAGGAAGGCACCACCAGAACTAAACCCCTTAGGATAGTTATTTTTCTTACTCCATTCACCTGACTCTGTCCTTATGCTCTCTCACAGAATGCCACAACTGTGCATGCTGGGCATACAAGAGCGGGTCAAATGCAGGGAAAGTTTGAGTTGGGGAGGTTTTCTAGTAATTGGTTTGTAGGGTTTTATAGAGACACGAGGTAGGCATCCAGGGAGGATGGAACAAGAGAACTGGGTGTTTTGCTCACCAGCCTTTGTGAAAAACGGTGCTGCAGAGGTCAACATCCCCTTTGGGTACTGCATAATTTTTAGGTTACAACATCACATTGAAATGAATAGGATAAATGAGGAGTGGGCAGTTGTCTCAGGCACCATCAGACTCAGGCATTTCTATTGTTGACTCAGAAACAGTTTGGACTTCTAAAGAGATCGGGATTGTTTTTTTTTTTTTTAATTCAGAAAGCAAAATATTGGGTCTTACTAGAGATTTTGTAGCTGCAACCTTGCACATGGCAGTTTGATTCCCAGTCACACTACCAGCTCAAAAGATGTTGCAATACTTGAACATACCAAAGGCATGTCAGCAGCACTGGGCTGGTTTAAACTTTCGAAAGTGGTACTAAAAACTTCTGACTCATTTGTTCAGAAGACTAATTACCTTTCCATCGAAAGGGCTGAAGTTCAAATAAATTCAGTGTGACCAGGCTGGATCTCCAGTGATCTCTTGGTACCCAAAGAATTTCACCTGCCCAGGTGTGGATATGCTGGCTGCTGCATCCCAAAGTGATATTCAGCATTATTTGGAAAGTGCTCCTCAGACAGGATTCTTTAAACCGCCCTCAGAAAGGACAGGATCAAACAGTTTGGAGCAAAACGCACTCCTGCAACATGTATAGTGCCTGCATGGGATGAGCTCTGGAGACAGCTTTAATCCAGAAAGGGCACCACACCTCTCCTAGCCTGGGAGGAAGGGCAGGTGTCTGCAGCTGCACTCCATTCTGCAAGCCTTACAGCCAGGGTCATTTGCCTATGAGACAAGAACACCCACTGCAGAAAACAAAGTCCCTTTATATGTCAAAGGCTGAGTGGAAACAATTTTCAGCTTGTTGGAGACAGGAACATCAATTATCCTTACAGACAATTCAGACAGGGACTGATTAAGTAACATACCAGGATGACAAGTGCCAGCTAAAACTCTGAAAGAGGAAAATTGAACCACATTTTAAAAAGGTGCTTAGGGCAAATTTAAGTGAATGGGAAGTTGGCATTTTTATGGGGAGAGCACCAAGTGCTGCAATTCTTTCCTTCCCCACCCAGTCAACTGCCTGCAAAAGGCATCTTTTTGACAGCAGTAGGAAAAAACATGACAGCAAACAGGCTGCCAGACACAGCAGGAATTCACCTAGGATCAGGCCACTCCATGTAATTTCTGTATTCAAAATTCAATGTGCTGCACTGCAGTAATAGCTCAGATGAAAAGCAGAATTCGCAGGATCTCCCAGTGTTATCTCCAGCTGCTAGGAACAAGCAGAAAACCTTTAAGAGGTCCTTGTTTATATTGCTGGGGAAGTCGGAGTGCTAGTGTTTCTAATCACAGAAACAGGAGTTCATTTACAAAGCAAGGCTGTAATGCTGTAGCAGTAAAGCAGGTGTGAAATGCACATCCCTGGCAGAGGAGCCTTTGGGGCTGCAGCATGTGTACAGTGTGCTGCAGAGAGCACACCCTCAAAGGAGCCGAGCGCTGGCATCAGGTATCACGGTCCCTGCAGGACCACTGGGAGACTGCTGCCAACTGTTTCGACAAGCTGGCTCGGGGAGATGACTCGCGTGTTGCTCCTCAAACACATGCAACTCCAAAAGCAGTGGGAATGAGTGACGCAATGAGGCCACCGGCTTGCCAGCTGGAAGGGAAGCACTGGTGGTGCCTCCAGCCTGAGTGGGAGGGAAGAACACGTGGCAGGCGGATGCCACACCGCCCGCTTTTTCCCGATCAGCTCCATCCTGCTGATTTCAGCAACAAACTGAATTAGGACCCCTGGCTAGCATTTAGCAGGAACCATTGCCCCACGGAGAAGCAAGATTCAGCTGATCAGCTTTCCCTCTTGCAGACACTAAGGAATAGGACTGCTCCTATATTTCAGCCGACTATTGCTTAGCCAGGAGCAGCCACCCGCCCGTATTCCTCTGCTGTGCAAAAGCAGCCAACTTCCCACTGAGCTCAAAACCCCTCCTGACTTTCTTCCTGCAGCCCCCGTGCCCCCGTGTGCTGAGAGTGGAGTTTTGTAACAGATGTGTAGACTTGTGCCTGACATGAAAGGCAGAGATTACTTGGGATTTCTCAAAATACACAAGCCAAGGATGCTCTGAGAAACTTCCAGCCTCAACCAAATTTCACCTCATATAACAAAGCTGTGGAGCCCAAGGCCATGGTACAGTTTGGAAGCAAAGACACAAATGATTTCAGAAAGAGATCTGACAAATTCCTGGAGGCTAAAGACACTGGTAACTATTAAACACAATGGTGCATGTGCAATCTTCATCTCAGAAAGTTTCTCAACAGCTGTTTGCCAGAAATGAGGAGGTTATGCCAGGGGACAAGAGGACTTTGTAATTGTTCAGTTACTCAATGGGTCTGTTGATGGCTATGCAAGATGAGATACTTCACTGCAGAGACAGGCCCAGAGCCCCCAAGGCAGTTGTTTGGTTTAAACACTTCCACACCAGCCAAGGGTGTTACCTCCAGTTCACAAGTGCACCTTGGTTCTGCACAGCCAACACAGAAGTATTTGCTGTCTTTACAAGATACTGGATCTTGTCCTTTGTTCTAAGACAGGATCAACTGCAATCTCTACATGAATCCTGACAGGTTTTAAAACTTTTCTTCAAACCATCCATGACAAAGTCTCTACAACTTCCCTGGGTGCTCTATTTCCAAGTCCAAATAGTCTTACTGCTTGAAACAGCTTTCCTAACACTGACCTAACCTTTACCTTGCCACAAATAGAAAAAATAAAAAGATGCTACCAAACCTTTTTAGTGGTCTGGACTAGCATCTCTGTCTTGTTTACTCTTGGGCATTATTAAAAGCATATAGAGCCAAGCAGAATACAAGTTAGCCCCCAGCCAGCAGGTACAGGTTCTTCTCACATTGCACTACCCCACTCCAAAAAGCATAACAATGTTTGCATGCTTTATGAGCAGTAAGATTATACATACATACTATGTTTTGATCAGAACTGAAAGAAACAGGAATAGCAGGCTTCCCAGAGGACAGACACAAGGAAGGACTATTCAGCCAGTGATAATTTTCATTCCCACCCAAAACATGACAAACCTGCATAAAGGATATGAGTACACAGGAAAACAATTTAAAGGTGAAATCTGAAGTGACAAATGTGCTTGAGATCAGCAGTGGCTGTCGAGTAAGCCAGCCCTTTAATCTTCCCTTGGGGGAATAAATGTCCAGCATAAAACTGTTTCAAGTTACTCTACCGTTTTAAGTAATTGCCTCTCTCTGTCTGTCACCAGTGAAATCCTCTTCCTATTTGGTAGTTCAGGAATGACAATTTATCTCCTCAAGATGTAGAGTGCTCAGTCTTGCTGGCTGTTTGCAGGGGTTCAACCTCACACTGTAACCATGCTTTCTACATCCTGATGCTGTGAGGAGGTGACAAGTGGCTCTGGGCTCACTAGGCCCGTGGTGTGTCATGCAGCGCATCTGAATACAATCCCTAAGGGGTTGTAGTCATTTGTCCTTGTTTGCAATTTAAAAGTCAGTTCTGATTTTAGAAGAAAATAAGTATTTTGTAGGTTTTAATAATATTTTTCATGGTACTGTTGTCCATGCAATTTTAAGAGGAACAGGTTCTATAATATGACATTTCCCTCTGGCACATATGCAAAAGGAAAGGAAAGACATAAGCCATGCTCTCCATTCTCTCATCTCCCCACTCATGGGGGCTTCTTTTAAAACAGAGCAGCGGGGGAAAAAGACTAGAGAAGGTTATCTTTAAATCCCTTCACACCTCTGTTTCTTGCCTGCACTTCAGCCTTACTTGCATTTCTGCTATTAAAAAGGCATGATGTCTTATTCCCAGACAGCACTATTTGACGACGGAAATTCCCAGGTAAAAACTTTCTCAGTTTTCCCATTTAATGCTTTTATTTTTTAAGGGTTCCTTTGCAGATAGACAAAAAGCTTGCTATTCACTAGCTCTCCTCTGCACCACAAGCTCCCATCTTCAACCGTGCACACTGCCACGGCTGAGGTCCCGCTCCCAGCACCTCTCTCCATGTGCCCTCAGTACCACATCCAATGTTGCATGGATGGGCAGCAAAACAAGCAGCCCCAGCCATCTCAGCAGGGAACAGCTCTTACACCATCACCCTCCAGGCCAGTTCCAGGAAAAGGGGCTTTTGCAAACAAGTTCCCTACATCTCTCTTTTCTTATATGAGTAGGCAAAGATTTTTTTTCCCCTTCCTCCTGCAATAACTGGGGAAGGCATTAGTGAGCTGCAGGCCTACCCTATTGCAAAGCATGATTAAGATAGGAGACTAGTAATTCCATGATATAAAGTGAAAACTTTCTATTTGTAGGCAAATCAAAAATGAAGCCATTTTAAGATTAAGTACTTTTGGTTTTGGTTGGGGTTCTTTTTCCCCTAAGATAAGAAAACAAAACCTAGGGATTTTGGCATAAGATAACATTTAAAGAACTGAGCAGTATAATGTAGTGTCAATTCATTTTGTTTATCCTAGAACTTACAACTTCTTTTGCTTGATTTCCCTTCAAAAGTTGATCAAAGCTCCATTTTTTAAACATTACAGCATTCTGTTCATTCTTTGACTGACCAAAAATATTGCTGAAATGCTCATAAATAAATTAGGAAGGAAAAAAACAACCCCTCCACCCAATTCGCCTCAAATTGAGTAAGAACCAGCTCCATAAAAACTCATATTGCTGTGAATGCTTTTTCTTGCAGAGGTATCACATCACTGGAGTCTACCAGGTTCAACAACAATGGTACATGTAGCAACATATAATGCAAATATCAAATTTTTAATTAAGATTAATAGTAATTTTAAAGATTAACAGTAGAGAGCACTAGGCAACAAGAACTGACATTTCTGAACTCTGTCATGAGGTGCGTTTCATCATCACATGGGGCCCTGACATGGTGCAGTGAGGTCCAGCACAAGTCCCCTGGTCAGTCAGAAATTGAGGGCACAGCAAGATGGGAAGGGGAAGGCCAGTTCCCTGCTCTGGGGAATGCACTTCCACGAGGTTATGATTGGTTTAGGATAACTGAGGACTCACCTCAACTGAGGATGTTTGCTGGGGAGGAAACATCTCCTGTGAACCCACTGCGGCTTCTGAGAAGCTGTTTTCAGGAATTGGAAATTATTATAGGCTCTTGCTTTCACACAGGGTGAAGGTGGGAGCAAATCATAAAATATTTGTGGGAAATCATTCCCTCTAATCAAACCATAATCCTCACTTTTCTCCACCCTCTGCCCCTCTTTCTCTCCCATTACTGGGAGTAGACGAACTATTTATGGTGCACACAGAGATTATGCTTTATCCACTTTATCCAACCAGCTACCTACTGGAGTTTCACATACTTTAAGAAATATGAGCTACCACACTGCCTCTTCCAATTGTTGTAATTTCAAATATTTTTTGCATTTGCAGATGCCTAAAGGCTGGGGAACAAACATTGCAGAAACATTGAGAAGGGCTGGAAACTGTTTCTACCTCACATCACAAGCTCTCAAATGACCTGTATCTCATTTAGAAACCTGTCAAAACACTTCTCCAAACAAGCAACTTTTTTCTCCTTTCATAGTTCCCTGTTGTACATCATGATATACCTCAAGGCCGATGTCAGTTGCAAAGGTAAAATAACATTTCCAGCACCTGAAACAGGGGCTGTCAAGGGCTCACACTTGACAGCTGCTGGATGCTTGAAGGAGACTGTAAATAAAGGACAGGAATTCACCCTGAGCCTGAGAGGAGGTGCGGGTTAAGCACACACACGGTTTTATCCCATAGTTAGAAGGACTGTGGAAGGGAAGGGCTAATAACACACTCTGCCCTCGCTCCTGCCCCCCGAGGGCAGGGCTTGAGTGCAGAAAGGTGTCTGTAAGTGGCTGCTGAGCATGTGCTGCACCAGCTAGGTGGGACCCCGTTTGTAAGGTGGTTTAGGCCCTGTTAAAGACTAATCCTGTGATTTTCTTCAGCTGAGTTTAAGGCAGTGAGGCAAGCTCTCCATAGACTCACAATGCCTGAAGCTTATTACCCCCAAGCACAGAACCTCTCTGGTGATGGTTGGCAGCCCATTGCCTACATCTTGACTCCAATCTAAATTTCACTTTAGTCTTAAGAAGTTCCTGAATCCTCACACCTCGTGGTGCTCATAGACCTGGACAAATCACTTCGTGTCTCTGAGCCTGTACTTTACAACAATAAAATAGAGATAAGTATATTGAACTTCTTCATAAAATGCCTTGCAAATGCTAGACAACAGCTAAGTACTATCATGATTATTATACAAAATATTCCATTATAGCCTCTGGATGCCAAAGAAATGAATGGTGGCTGGAGTCCACATAAACACTGTGTGAGATCAATGCAGGCACTATTACAGTGTTGATCTGGTCTCCTAGTGTGTGTTCCCACAAATCCACATGGGGATGAAAAATCCAAACATATCTTTTGGCTGACAGCTGACTGAAGCTATGCTACAGGGAGGAAAAAAATATCTAACCCCATTGCATTACCCAAACTACATAGTTTCTTCTTTGATCACAGAAGGAATAAAGTTTTTTAGCTAAGTTTTCTGCATATGAAGATAATTGTTTTCAGTTTGTTTTGGGGATTACTTTTGCAGATGAGCCATCTGAGTTTGATATAAAGAAAGTGCATTTAAATGTTTAACACTCTGTCAAAGTGAGGCACTCATCAGCTTTAAAAATTAAAAATTGTCTGGGAACAAAAGCACTGTCCTGTTTGCTGACAATGGGAAAGAAAAATCCCAAACTCCATGCAAGCTCAAAAGAACATCTTCTGTACTCCATTGAGCAAAGAGGCAAACACGAGAATGAATTCAAGGTTTTTCTAGGAAAGCTTCAGAAGCAAACACCTTAATTCTATGCGGTGCTAAAAGCCAGTCCAAATCCACTTGCTGCTTTGTTGTTGAGAAACTGCTTCCAACCCTCCCTCTACACACCCTAGTCACCACCAGCCAATGCTCATTAAAGCTTTAGAGGAGCTACCCCCAAAAGCAAAAGACACCTAGTGTACTCAAAGAGAAGTGCATTGCTTTCATTCTTATAATGCCTCAACTCTTGCACGTTTAACAGGGGTGTGTGACAAATGTGCTTCACTCACTGGTGAGCAGAGAGCAGTTGTGTGCCCCAGGCTTGCCCCAGGTGGTGGGTACAGCGTCTGTGGGTACTTGCCCCGAGTCTGTGAGTACCAGCATCTGCGATGATCCTGTACTGCCCAGGAATGGAGCTGCAGCGATGGTAGACACTATCTGCCTTTTCCAAAGTCCTACAGTGAGGAAGAAGAGGAATAGGTTTATACGGATATTTTCTTTTAAAAAGGACTGGTGGAGAAGCTTGGTGCACAGCAGTCACAGGATGTTGCATTCACTGCACAGCCCCATTGGCTCAGGCATCCAGATCAGCATGTAGGAGCTGGATTCCCTGGGGTCACCATCTGTACAGCACATCTGTGGTACCCTCACCAAGCACAGCGAGGCTGGCATGGTGGCTGTCTTGAAGGACAAGCTCATCAGGGTCCGCACGACATTGCACTTCAGGGAACGCTCACAGCTTGACACAGGCTGGTTCCTAAGTGCCAGGGTGGTTATTAGTCCTTCCCAGGGCATTTAAGCTGCTACCTATGGCTTTTCCAGAGCTGCAGAGCACAGCACTTAACTAATTTCCTAATTACAAGCAGAAGCCTTTATTTTAATGCGAGTCCTTCCTTCCATATACTCTATGCTCTAAGCCTCATGATGTATTTCTCGAGGAGGCTTGTTGCTCCTGGTACATTCTCATTTTGTGAATGAAAAATGCCCCAGTGACACACCAGCAGATAAAAGGACCATGTGTCTCAGTGAGGCTTTTGGTTGCAATAACCCATCACCTTAAACCAAACAGCGTATAGCCCAGCCATCCTCCAGAATAACAGGGGATGTGGGGGCACAAGCCCAGGATTCAGATTTTGAATCATGTGGCCTAAAATCAGAGTTCCAGCCTGAGGTTTTGTAAAAGCATCACATATTCCTCTTGGTCTCAGCTGTGGTTTTAAAAGACAATTAATCCCAGGAAAAAGCATGCACAGTATTGGACAGTTAAAACCTGCCACATCAAGAAATACAATGGTGTTTTTTCTACACATATCTGAGCATCCCTGCCCCACGAAGGCACCAAATTCCTGCTCAGGATGTGCAGAATGTATTTAAACACTGAAATAATTTTCCTGCCATAGCCCAAGTTTCTTATTTGGAAAAGAGATGACATTTATTCAGTTGGTAAAATAATCCAGCAGCACACATTGTGCCCCTCTCACAGCTTCTGGAAGAAAGCCCAACATACACATTCTTACTGGTATAAAAGCTTTTCTGCATTCACTGGCAAAAATATTTGGAAAGGGTTTCAAAATACTGGTATCAGCAAGATGCATATGCCTGATTTCTGTTTGCATGGCTCCAACTGCAGAAAGTCATGTAAAGAAGTGGTAAAAAGGCCTTTAGTTACATGTTAGAAAACAAAGTAATTGCAACAGGATTTAAAAGTGCCTTTGCTAATGGGAACCAGGCAGCTAATGCCAGTCCTTTCAGTTGTTTGACAATAGCTAAACCGAGGAGGTTAGATCCAAAGGCAAATAAAATAAGCAGTGTTTCACACATCCACCGCAGGCACAGAAAATCTTCTGTTCCTTGGAGTATGTCCCTGCCCCAGCACTGCAATTCCCAGCCACACTGGGGACACTGATTGCACCACAAATGGCAGCAGAGAGCTGAACTGGTGGGAAAAAATAGTGTGGAGAAAGCAAAAGGGGAAGGGGAGGGCATGAGCTCCGCTCTATGATAGAGTTCAGAGCTGAGTCAGCCTTCTAGTGGATATAGCCAGATGAGGAGAAGCGGGGAGCAGGAGTGAAGGCACAAACTGCATTGTTGTTAAAACCAACGCTCAAAGCCCCAGCACAGATGATTCTTGGACAACCATAGCTGGAACACAACCTCTTTTTGCAAAGCTGTCATCTCAATACAGGCAATTTTGTCTCTCCTCTGATTTTCCCAGGTCAGGCTAGACCATGTTTGAAGGCTGAAGAGTGCTCAAGTGAAACATTGCTCACATTCATGGCTGTACTTTTCAGATCCTACTGTTACCTCCATGCAAGTGACCACATTGCTAATATAAAAATTCTCTCTCCATAACCATTTATTCCCAGATGTTGCCACACCAGCAATTTTTTTTTTTTCATTAAGAGGCACCCCTGTCATATTGGCTTGAAGCAGGAGACCAGTTAATTGAATATCTGATTTCTGGCTGATCGTGTCTGATCGTGTCTTCTTCCAAAGAAGTCTTAAATATGCTCTGTAACACATGCTACTGGGCAGCAATATGTTGTGGAGGAAGATTTTATTTCCAAGTTGACTAGAGCTCAACATGTTTTTGAGTAGATAGGATAAACAGTGTAATTGTGCATTTATTTTTCTATATGAGTGTTTCAAACTGACATTTCCAAAATTTAAACAATCTAAGCAGTGACCTTGGGGCAGCTAGGCAGAGCTAGATTTTTGCAATTTTCTCAGCATCAAACATCTTTTGGCTGGCACCTCTACAAATGAACATGCATGGAAACCTAGAGGCAAATTGTTTAACAACTCAGAAAAATGGCTGAGGAACCTCTCCTCACCCCTGCAATGCCTCAGAATTATTTCTGGGTTTTTTTTGAGGTGAACTGGAATATTTTTAAGTCTCATCCTTCATCAAGGCTTTGCTACTCCTTGATTTTGTATTAAGGCAGAAAGTACTCAGTAACACTCTTCTCACTGTCTGTCGTTTGTTCCTCCCCTTATTCTTGATCTCACAGACTCTGGTTTTCATCTTCTGCTAAATTCTACAACACATTTTGCCTGATATACTAATACATATCTATCTATCTATCTATCATCCATCCATCCATCCATCCATCCATCCATCTCCCCTTTTTGCATTATCCTTTTCATGAGGGAACCAAGACAAATGCATATTCAAAGCAGTGCTGATTTTCCAAGCAGTATTAATTTTCTCTCCCTGTACTGTGACCAAGGGATTTGTTTGCTTTTTGCTCTAATACAACCACATGCTCTGTTTCCAACACTGACATACCTGTGTTCTTCCTCGGAGACTGCCACTAATTCCAGCACAGCCAGATGAGACAGCAGTGAATATTGTTCCTGACAGGGTTATTACTTTGTACTTAGAATGCTGAAACATTTAGAAAAATTATCCCAATTTCAGTGTTTATTCATATGGTACGACATTACTGTTCCAGAAGCAACACCACACTCTGCCATTAATCCTGTGTGACAAGGCTGCTCTGCTGTCCATGCTGATAGCATCTGAAAGAAAGGAAGAAGAGAAGATCAAACCACACATAAACTGACTCCAGGGCTGAAATTAAGAATAATTCTTCCAATGAAACAAAAAAGGGTTGGAAAGAGTTGACATTTTTTATAATGTACTCCCGATAAGACAAAAATGCAACAAAAGCTTCTCAGTTCAAAAATATATGAAAGAATGCTGAAAGCTGTAATATGCTGCTTGCTTAGATCATCCATAAAAGATCTAGCTGCTGAGAGAGGAGGTTCTGGTGAAGAAACTAATTTTTCTTCTTAAACACTTTTCAGTTCAGAAAGTTCTGTCTCCAACTTACCCAGATGCTGTAGTGAACCAGAGCCAGGTGAAGAATATATTTTCATCTTGATGCTAGCTCTAAAAACAATTTTAAAATATTGAAAAAGTAGTTTGTGGATGAAGCAAACATTTTGTATTGTTCAAACATTTTGGCATTGAGCATTTAATACTTTCAAACTGAATCTGAAGAATTTTGATATAAAGTTGTGGCAAGTCAGAAGATGTTGAAAAGAATGGTCCAGCTGCTTTGAAGTTTGGGTGCTTGTTTCTCCCCCCATTTTATGCATATGAACAATTTGACTAAGCTGATAATTCAGTCTCCAAAGTAAATTTTTTTTTCCCAAAGAACTTCTGGCTATCAAAATGTCATCCCTCTGTGTAGCAAGCAGATACAAAGAGAAAGGTCTCCCACTTGTGTCCCTTTAAGTTGCTCCAATACTCCTTAAAAGTGTGAGATATGACACCTAAACCCCATCATTTCAGTTAAAGTACAGACAGTGAAAGCAAAGTCACAATGACTGCTTTATACTGACAGTAATTTCTGACTACTGGTATCCACTTGCTGAGCTCATGTGGAAAACCCTCATGCTCCAGAAGGTCAGTTCAACATAAGGTTCTATAAAGATTAATTCATAAAAATCATCCCTTTCAGGTAAGAAGCATCTTGTGAAGTCTTCAATGAAGAGAACTTATGCCTAGATGAGCAGAACAATTTCTGATACAAACATCATCCCCACTCCATCCCATCCTCCTCCTTACACAGCTCTCTGCACCCTGGGAGAGCAAGAGATACAGGGCTAGGCTAGTGCAGCCACCTCTCTCCTTGAGGAGGGGGAAAAGCAGGAAAGTCCCTGACAGGTAGACTCCCTGAGACCCATCTAACTGTAGCAATCGTGTACCTCCTGGCTGGGTGTGGGCAGAGGTGAGGTAGGCATACAGCTGCTCAGTGGACCTTAAATAAGCACCGCTGCTGTGCCTCACCACTGACATCCACTGCAGCACCTGCCTCCAATGTAACAGGCCTGAAAGCAGCCAAGTGACTCTATTTAAAACTAAAGAGGAAAGTACAAAGCTTTGAAGTCAGAAGGCATATAATGAATTCAGCAAAACTTCATATTTCAAAGGCAGTTCTATTTGCAGAAGCCATCTGCCCAGAGAAGAGCTTGAACATGCACCTCTGACAGGAGTCAAAAGATTTAAGGGAAACAGATCTCATTGAGGTTGTTTCAGATCATCAATTCCCACAATATCTGAAATGTCACTTTGTAGTGGAGCAGCTTCCACCTTTGTATCAATTACAACATTTACATCCAGCTCCCGCAGTGTTGCTGGCATTTGAGGAGACTGTCCAGTCCAGTAGCTCCCAGCAATTTCTAATTAGATATGCCAATAAGACATCACTGCTTGTTCCTCCTAACGGGAACTGTGAGCTCTCTGAAGCTTTACCTTAAGCTACTGTCTTACTTAAACCTCCAATGATCATTGACCTTCCTCTGTCCCCTTGCCAGCACTCAGCTTTTAAGCCACAAATCCAGAGATAGCTCCATCCAGAAGGACAAGGGGTAGTGTGATGTGCAGCCCTTTCTTTCACAGGACAGGAGCACAACCCTTGAGCTAGGTTGTCTTCACAGGCAGCAAATGCAAAACCACTCTTGGAAAGAACCAGCAACAGAGACAACTTTTCCCAGCACCATCTTCCCAGAGCATCCATCAGCCAAACTGTTCTGCAGCATGTAAGGGCTTATATTTCTACTGAAGGCAAAAACATTGTGTAAGCTGAAAACAAGTCTGTTTAAGAATTCCCTCTGATGTCTCTGGTCTTTCATATGACCCATAAAAGCCATTAAAATTCTGTGTGATAACTGGTTTCCCGAGAGCATAAGAGCCAGGCAAGACCATGCCAGCCTCAGATTCTACCAATATTTCTCCTGGCTTAAAACAGACACTCAGATAAGCCTGCAAGTCATCTGTGAAGCCAACCTATGTCTTAGACTTTGAAGATTATTCTCTTATTCACAAGTAAGCAGAGAAAAACAGAGGTTATTCCCCTGGGAAAAGGTTGAAAATCATCACTGGAAGTTTATACCAGCCAGCAGCAGAGGCAGCTGAAAAGAGGTTGGCCATGGCCACTGGTTCTGGCAGAACTTGGAACTGTGTGAATGCTGACTGTTCACGGGCAGAATCTCCCCACATCTCTCCCCAGATGCACTGCTGGCATTTACAGACATTGTAGGATCATTGCTGTCTTTGATAGAGAACAGTGACCCTAATAGAGGCAAAAGTTACCGTGGAGAATGGGGAGGGTATAAGCCAGGAGAGAGAGAGCGTTCATATGACTGTGTAAGCCTTATTTATTAGAAATCATCTTAAAAACAGTTTCCTCTTATTCCCAAAATCTTTACTTTCTTTTAGTGCTCACTGGATGCAGTCTATTGCAGATGTATACAGTTCCCAGTGCTGTAGTGTTTCAGCTCATCAGAACATTCAGTGTGTTTCACTTTAAGACATTCCTGTCAAGTAGCTATTTCTTCACCCGTGGGTTGGTTAAGACATTATCAGCCTTTGCTCGCCTGCACTCATATGCCTGTGGGAAACCAGGTCCAGAGCCCTGCTGCAGCATGTCACAGAGCCCTTCTAGGAAAGGCTCTCTAGGATATGGAGGAAGCAAAGTGCAATGTGCATCCTTCATAGCCTTGAAATAGAAGCTTTTAGCCTCTGCAGCTTTGTCAGTCCAAGAGTTTGATTGTTTTTCTGTGCCTGTGGATGAAGGTGTGGGTAGAGATCCTCCAAACTGTGACAGCAATTCAGAGGGGTGCTTCAGAGCCCCTGTGCCACAGATACACACAACAGTTCAGTGCATCTAACCAAGCAATTGAAATTAGGTTGCAACCACTGGCACACAATCCCACCTCTGATCTTACTGTGACTCCAGGAGAGGAAAAAACTCCACACTTACACACCACTGACCTGGCTTCAGCTGGGCTCTGTCTGCATCCAGCTCTTCTTGGGTCAATGCCTGCCGAGCAAGAGGAGCAAGTCTTCCAAGTCAACTTTTTCCTAGTCTCAAAATAGCTGCTGTAAAAGAAAAAGCAGATTCTTTGCAAGCAGTGGCAATTATAATAATAATAATAAAAATAAAAACCCACAATAAACCCACTGGTATTCACATAAAGAAATTCCAACTGCAGCCTTCCATTAATACTGCCTGAATTAGCATAGCATCCCAACAGGATTGCAGACCCCAACTGAGCCACGTGGTGCATTCTCCAGCTGGTGTCTGTCAGGACAAACCCACACAGGTACAATCACCTCTAAAATGCTGAGATTGTGAGGTCCTTCTCCGTGCCTCACAATCTCTATGTCCATCCTGCTGGAGGACCTCCCAGGAGCTGGTAGAAAACCTGCTGTATTGCTGCTGATGCCTAGTGGTAACTAACCACAGAAGAGGCTGCTTAACACAGCATTATCCTCCGCCCTTTATCTTAAATTTTTGGACACTAATTTCTTTGTTGTTGTTCTCATTTTTTGGGGGGCTAATTTATTATCTGGACACCTTCACTCAGCAGGTTACCTCCTTCCCATTTTGAGGCCAGCTGTTGTCTTCAGAGGCACCGGACAGCCAGATGGACTGAGCGATGTTCTCGCCTGTTCGACACTGTGCTCTGTCAGCACTGCTTTTGGTGAAGGGTAAGACAAGGATTTGGCAAACACCAGTGCCTGTTTTTTTCCACTTTTTCTTTTCTTTTTTTTTTTTTTAAGTGGCAACCCCACACATGTGGTGGTTTATTCCAAACTGAGCATTTTTTATTTTTCCTTTTAAGAAAAAAAAAAAACTGTGGCAGAGCAAGCTGATGCATAAATTGCCATTCTGGCAGTTAATACATTGCTGGGTTTTAATGCATAGAGGTGGGCACTGAAAATAGGTTCCTTTTGGTCCCCGAATTTTATATGGAAGGATGGGAGAGGGAACAGGAGCATAAAAACCTGAAACAATTTCCAAAGGTGGAAAACAGTGGCAAGCCCTAGTTCAATAGTCTGATTGCAGACCATGGCTGTAAGGGGCAGAGGACACTTTTCCCAGGGCAAAGCTGCCTCACCATGGAGGCCAAAATGTTGGATTTGGAATCCAGAGTACTTGCTCCCTAAACTTTTTAAGCACAAACATAAGGGAGTCAAGCAAGTAAAATTACAGCTGACAAATTGTGCTCCAGCAACATACAACTGAAGCGCTAATACGTACCAGCTGTACCTAGATGTCAGTTTTTTTGAAACTAAGGTAATTTCTTTTCTGTACCAAGAAAAGGAGAAGGTCAACAAAGACACATTTAGTCCATGCTCTGCACTGATAAGAGGTGTAGTGCAGGCTGTTAGTTCTTTCCTGCTTCAGAAAGTCTGAAAAAGCAGGAGCTGGGCTCTTCTCCAGCATAACCTGACATTAAAATGGCATTCTTCAAAAAGCGTCTGCAATAAAACAGCATTTTATTACTGAGAAGGTGTGCTCCCAGAAAGGATCAAGGTCATATCTGCTGAATTTAATGACAGAAAATGAGCTTGTGACATATTACTTGTGCAGAGTTAACTTGGCCAAGAGATAATTAATGGAAGATGTGTAGTTAAGTCCCGTGTGCTGCTTTGAAAGTCTCAGGCTTTAATTGGTACCATTGGCTCTTGTAAAATAAACTGTGCTTCTGATCCAGCTCAGAAATCAAAACATGGCATTAAAAAAAAAAGAGAGAGAGAAAGAAAATAAAGTGTTTACTTTAAAGTGTTTTTAAAATTCAGAGTGTTTTAAATGGGTTTCTGGCTTCCAGAGCTGTTACTCTACTCAATGTTGTGTTATATATTCTCTGATTTCCCTGCCACAGCTCATACTTTATGTAGCTGGTGACTCTTGATGACGCATTTTGATGCATTCAGCACAACCACACACTAGCATGAACCAGAGCTCACCATATTTCTGGCTGTGGAGCTTAAGTAAACATGGACCTGTGCCCAGACAGAGTTGGCGGTGGCTGGAAAACCAATACTGAAAGTCTAACGAGAACTGGCAAAAAATCTGCTCTGCTTGAAAACATGGCACTGGAGCAAAGCTGTCATCTTTCAGTGTACTGAGGGCTTTCAGGCAGCCTAGTTTTGGTGTTGGGAGCAGGCACTACTCTTCCCATTTCCGTGGCTTCTTCCCACTCTTCACAGTCACTCAGGAGCTATTTCCACAAATCTAACTTGTGCACACAGATAAGGCAGAGCTGATAAGGAAGGAGAGGAGGGTCTGATAGCAGACTGTCTCTGCTGCTGACTCCCTGTGTGGTCTCATCACACCACGGCTCAATTTATCTCTATAAAATGACTAACAGCACTTCCCTACCTCCCGGGGAATTGGGAGGATAAAAACAGTGACAGCCACAAAGCACAAAGTTATTACAGCCATCCGTCCAGAGCGACTGTCAGCTTCAGCACGTAGGCTGCACTCACACACAGTGCTGAGAGCATTCCCAGCAGCTGCCTTGTTGGATGGAGCACGTGTCATGCTTCTCTGGTATAGGTGCCCCTAGGCTCAGAGGGTTGAACCTCATACTAACTATATTCTGCCTCAGAGACAGAAAGTAAACCTCTTTCATTAGGTTTCTTATTTTCTTCCAGGAGAAGGCAGCAAAGGAAACTTCTGCCACCTTGGGGAAATCTGAGCATGGGATCACCCCCTGCCCTGTGAAAGCCTTCTCCCGTGATGGGAGAAGCTGAAAAGCCACACTGAGAGCCATACTGGAAGATTCTGGTCCTCCCTCCTCCACAAAAGCAACAGCTAGGTGTGGAAAGACGCTGTCAAACCCTACACCACATCAGTTCTTGCCACAAGTGCTCCCTCACTTCTAACCACCCTGAATGGAAGCATAGTGTAAACAGTCTACTAAGATCTATTCCAGATGCCTGCTGTGGTACATCAAGAGATTAACATATTAACTCTTAAAAGCCCTCTAATTTTAAGGAGAACTCTATACTTAAGCTGAAAGAAGTTTGCAGAGATCAGCAGAGTTCCTCTGATGGTAGGGAACCAGGGAAACCTGTTAACAGCAGACTCTATGGATAATTGAGAAAATTATTCAATGCTACTTTTAAAGTACTTTGGATTACAATATTACATGGGTTGGTAATACTTTTCTCTTAATCTTTTCAAGTATACATTTGCAATGGTTTGTTTATTGCTAGGTTTTGCCTTGCAATCAGATAAACACAGGCTTTGCTCCAACTGGAGCTCCAACTAAGCAGAGTAAGCCAAGTCAGACATGGCAAGAAAGACCATGGACAAATACCTCTACTTGATGCAATAAGTTTGGGGGGGTTTTGGGCAGTGGTTTTGGGCATAGTGTGTTACCTACAATCTGTCATTAAAGTGCTACTTGTTAAAGAAACAGGAGACGAAACAAGTAGCTCAAAACTGTACAAGGACCTGAGGCGGATACCAAAACAACCCATGGGGCAGGGAGAGGCAGAAGCAAGTACCTGATAGTGGTCAGCACAGTGGATGGGAGGGATAAACCTTCTGAAATATCCAGGACTGGCACCATGCCCAATGATGTACCATGCCCATGCCCAATATGTGCATCCTGGAGCCTGGCAGGCTTCCCCTAAAAACAAGTTTCCCAAGCAACGCTACCTCAGTTGGACCGTCTTGCCACCAGGGCTGATTAAGGAAAGCAGCCTGTCTGTGACCAGCTGCATCTTCTAGGCAAAGAGGAGGAAGAGTTACACCTTTTACACCACAATGGATTTGTTTCCATGTCTTCCACCATGCTGTGTACATACTCTGACTGAGCTCTGCAGAAATCAGCAGTGACAATAAATGCACTTTCGCAGCCAGCTGCTCCCATGCCCCCTTCACTTGGCCAAACAGACAACATATACGTCTTTTTAATTATCAAGGAGCAGCCACAAACAAATGCTATGAAAATCTGGCCCTGAAACAGTGCTTAGAGCAAAAATTAGCCCCAGAGCAATTGGATGTTTAGGCATGTTTCCCACTTTTTCATCTAGACATACTAAGCAGCCAGAAAGCTAGTAGAACCGGAGATCTGGGAACATCTCCAGTGGAGCAAAGATCTGGCTGCTAGGGGTCTGTAGTGGTTTCTCTGAAGGAGCTTCTTCATGCTTCTGGGCAGGCAGTGCTGGAGAAAAAAGAGACACATCTAAGGCAGGCTGGGCTGTCAGGGAGCCACAGCAAGAGTGGCATGACATGGCTTGCAGACACCAGAGTCCCAGCTTGCCCCAGAAACCCTGTTCTTGGCCTGGTGTGCATCTGCCCTCATTCCTGAGCAGCACTGCATAAAGTGTCCATGTGGGACAGCCACCTTGATTTAAAAACACAAAACCCAAACCAGTCAACAATTCAGGAAACCAGAGCTGCTGCTTTTCCTCAAGGTGGATTTCTTTTGAAACCAACTATTCATATTTCCTCCCCAGTCTTGTCAACAATGGTCCAGACAAAAGCTGTTTGGTTAAAGTAGGCTGTTGTCCCGGTTTTGTCCTGTCCCTTTCACCTTTACATCACATGAGGACGATGCATATTCCATTTCACATAAGCCCAGATGTAGGCGAATCACTTTGTATGACCAGCTACATATATAATTGTCATAGATATAGGCCTATAAATGATTCATTAAGATCTATATCAGCTGGTTATTTAATGTGTCCTACTAATTAAAACTTTGTGATAAAGACAACTACAGCTCTCTGTAATTATGCCTCTGGACAATGTAATGCACTTCCAACTAGTATTTGAAATCCTGGGTGTAAGTTGAGTCCTATAGTAGGGTAGAAAAATATAGGTTAACTACTGCTCTTAATTGCCCTTCATGACTAAGATTATTGTAGAACTTCATTGTACAACTCCCTGAGACTCTTCTGCGTGGTGCACATTACAGCCACCGTTAAGTGACAATGCTGTACACTGCATTATCCTTTTGTATACCTGAGAAGCTTGTGGGGAAAAAAAAAAAAGGAAAAAAAGGACTATTTCAGCTGGAAGGAATGTGTCTGGCTTGGCTCATCTGGAAGGGAGTGGACCAAAGAAATGTTTGAGAAAATGCAGTGTTTTACCCTACATGATCAAATCTGGCATTTCGTGCTCAAGCTAGAGCTCAGTGTAAGCTTCTCCTGAGTAAGGCCCACAGATCTGTGGTAACCATATGCTGGATACAGCTTCCAGAAGGAAGAAACACAGTGACTCAGAAAGCACATTAGGCGCTATTTTGTTGGTCAAAAAAGAAGCTTCACTAAGTTTATGTCAGCATAACTAAGCAGGTCTAACTCAGTTTGTCTACAGTCTTGTTTTCTCAAAATATGTTTGATGCTGAAGGGAGTATGTCTATATATGAAACACGTAAAAACATTAAAATATTTCTTGGGGATGGCTATCAATGTAATAAAACACAGTAATAAGTGATAAATGCTAAGTAAAAGAAGCTTTTCCTAAGCAGCTTATGCTAAGAATATATGTCTTGCCCCACTACCAAAAGACTACATTAAGTGTCATCCTTCTAATTTCATTGGGATATCACCACTAGGATAAACATTAAGATTGGTCACCTCAGTGGCTCTTCCACTGCCAGTTCTGCTTGGTTAGACAAATAGGAGGTGACTGCCCCTGTGTCGACACTTGTCATCTCCTGTAAGGATGCTCAGCTGGCTCCTGTCATTGTCAGTCCAGGGCATGTTACACCCAGGGGAATGACTCAGGTGGAACTTGTTGGCTCTTGTTAGCCATAGAACATTGCCTAAACCCTGAAGTCTACATAATCTAATCTCTGGTAAGTTTCTATAAACACTAATTTGTGAAGACAAAACAAAAACTATGGAAGATGTATCTCTCAAATGCATTTTGGTCCCCAAAGGTGACCTGGTACAGTCCATACCACTGCGGCCAGTACCATTAACTCACCCGCGAAGAAGCAAGAAGTAAACTCCATGCTCTCTTCTCCTTGCAGTCTTTTTCCAGCTTCTCATATCCAAACTCATTCATGTGGTACCACATCCACAAAAGCTACTGAAGGAAAGCCATAGAATGCAAGAGGTGAAGAAAGTTTTAAATATAACTTTGCTTTAGTTATCAAGGTTTACTGACCTTGTGCCTATAATAGCATAGGACTAGTATGTAAAAACCTTGACCACATTGCATAAAAAATCCTAACAAAGCCCAGTTTCCTACAGATCTGTGTCTCAGACCACCTTACAGTGCCTTCTCTATTTACTTCTCTGTTACTCTCATGATACAATGGATGTGATTAGTCCTCAATCACTGTTGTCTCATCTTTTCACTGTTGTCTCATCTTTTCTTTGCCATGTGTTGATGTCTAAGTTTCAAGTTAAGCTCTTCAGTCATTTCTGATTACACTGCTGATAGCAGCCTCTGGTGATTACTCAGGGGAGCACTCACAGTGTAGCTTTCTACACTATGGGAGCATTTCACACGCTTTGTCTCTCCAGTGATCTTTAATTAAACTGATAGGAACTCAACTCTGGTTGAGACTCTACCGATATTTTATCAGAAGTTTTTCAGACTGGTCAGTCTCAAATAAAGAGGTGCAGACCAAGTGAGTGCTTAAGTCTCAAATTTCCCATGAGACAAACAAGTTTAAAACAGGATAACTCTGTGTGTGCCAGCTCCAGCCTATGATGGCTGTAACAATGCCAGCACATTGTAATAGCTTGTAGAGAAGGACTCTGGGCTTAAAAAGGAGAGAGATGAAGCTGAAGCTGTTCAAGAACTTCTCAGCAAGCACCAGCCTTGCTCCTGTCTTTGAAAGATGTCTCAGACAACTTTGTTCCTCCTTAGGAGCATATTGCAGAGTGGCCCCACTGACCAGCAGTATTCCAAGCAAGGGAAATGAGGTAGTAGACAACACTCAAAGGGTTCACCTCTACACAACTCAGCACTGTTTTCCAAGCTATTTGTATGGCCACCTTAGCAAACCACCCAGGACAGACAAGAAGCAGCTTCCATGGGGTGATAAAATCCAGTCAAGTTCACCCTGACCTGAAACTATAAGGTCAGTCAGAAACTCTAAGTACAGCTTATCCCTGTCAAGCCTCACACTTGAGCAACATTGTAGAGCAGTAGGTGCCAGTGAGTGAAGGGCAAGCACAGACCAGGCTCAGGCTTAGCTGCAGTCACAGGTGCGTGGCTGTGGCAGTACACAGATGGAGTACAAACAGGGCACCTGGTGGCAGGGCACCTGCCACCTGTGCTGGCACCTGGAACAGCAGCAGCAACACCTAGAGCCTGAAAGGACAGGGAGGAGGACAGTCTGCCTGCTACCCAACAAGGGCCACTCACTAGGATGGACACATGTGCAGCCCTGAGAGGGAAGAAGGGAGATTCTAATGTCACTTACTAAGCCGAGGGCTCAGTGAGCAACTCACGGCTGCAAACAGCCTTGGTGCAACTCAAGGCTTGCTATGCTTTTCAGCTTGTATATTCTCTGGGTGCAGCAGCACTGCTGGAAAAGCCTCAAATTCCCATTGCAAAAGCATTCCACTGAATAGCAGAGGCACTCAAACAGGGAAAATGCTGGTTCCCACTTGTGCTGCAGCATTTACCTGCAGCCTTTAGGTGACATCATCCTGGCATTCTTCTCCAAAAGCAGGTGGTTACATTGACTGATGGTAGGAAATGAATTATCATCTCCCCTGAAAAGACATGGAAATAGAACAGGATTAGATGTTTTATCCCAAGGGCCATGAGAAGAAATGGGGTCTAATCCAGAATTAGAGTGAGGGTGCTCTAACAATAGGCTACAAACTCTAGGTCTGAGAGCTGTCTAGCACAGTGTGCCCATTATCCTGCTGAGGCCCCCAGGCAGCACTGCAATATGCATCATCATAATAATGAGTTTCTAATCCCAATCAAGTGCCCAACCCAGTAGGCAACGCCTGACTCACAGAAAGGATTAGCTGACAGATGTAAACAATAGTTGTGGGAGTCGCTGTGTCCATTATGCAATGCTTTTATGCTGAGTTCACAGAAAATTAGGAGCTTTTGCTGAGAACATAAGTAACTGAGATTTTCAAATATACATAATGGGTAGTCTCATTCTTCAGCCCTAGGAATAACACACTGATACCAGTGCACCCCATTTCTACCTCTTGAATTAACCAGATTAACAAGGAATAGGGACTCATGTTCATACCACAAGACAATAAAGACTAGGTACTTACAAGATGATCCTCTGAAGCATCATGCCTGCCTCTTCCCAGGTCCTACTTTCTTTCATCACAGAAGCACCTCTGCCACAAGTTGGAACGTGTGGGGGAAGCAGGGGGTGCATGAGAAAAAATCAACAGAAATTATAGAAATTAACATTTCTTTATGAGAATGAAAAAAAAAATGGAGATCAAATAGATGTTTTGCTATTAAAATATGTGCTACTGGTCTAGAATTTAATTCCAGGAATACATGAGAGCTGGCATGTAGGAGACAGCCAGAATTGCTTGAGTTACTGTAACACAAGAAGAACTCGTCTGAGGACAGACAGCTCTACTGCAGACTACACTCAGAGACCACACTGTGCAGTTTCACCAAGCTTGGCTTCATCATTCACCTCACAAGGGAGCTGCTTAAACCCTCCCCCCAGTTCAAGTTAGAGTGAAGGTGTATAAAAAATGAGTCTATTAGGGACAGTCTTCAGGTCTCATTTTAGATAATTATGAAGGAAACAAAAAAAAAAGTGTTTTATTAATTTCTCTCAGTATTCAGCTTTTGTAATTTATGATGTTTTCATGTAATTTGTTTCTAATTTTTCCATATTTTCCATAAGAGAGACAAAACAAGATATATAATAATAAATCAGACCTAATACTTACCATTCCAGATTTTTTGGTTGAGGAGACAAAACAAACTCTTAGAAACAAGGGCTGCTGCTAACCTTGTCTGCAGGCATAAAGAAAATCAAGGGGAATTATGTGTGCTAATTTTGTTATCTTTCTAAGGTTTGTGATCTCAAAAATCCTCAGGGTTTTTTTTAAGATGCTCCCTCTCTGTCAGTTCCAAGTAGGAAACATGCTCCATGTGCATTCCTCAGATGAACAGCAATTAACAGTGAAAAAACAATTATGACAAATGATGAACAATAATAAAATAATGAAAGGAGCAGTAGTTCCTGCCTCTCCATTTGTCTATTATGCACCATCACAGCTTACTCCTTTTTTTGACCAAGCAGGACAAATACTCCAGCACAAGTGAGGGCAGAGCACTTGTGCTGTAGACTTCAGCAGCAGCAGGACAGTGAAAGGATTTCAGTATGGTCTGGGGCCTGTCAAAGAGCCCTTTAAGCTTTGCATGCTGTGTGATGCTGCAGTCAAGAGCAGCAATGAGCACTTTGCTGGTCACATAGTTGTGGTCATGCCTGTAGGGTTTGTGCAGGTGCTGCTGTCCTGCACCAGCATCCTCCTCAGCCTCTGATCCATGGGGCAGCCCATGAACAACAGAGTTGGTATTAAACTCAAACACGCAGTGCCAAGGCCACAGGGGGAAGGGCTGACAGCAGTGCTCTATCTGGGGAAGTGCCCCACGACTCCACAGAATGGACCAGTGTAACTGTAGCCAATGGAATTAGGTATTCAACTAACGTAAACATTGCTTACTATTACAACACACTGAAGTTAATATTGGTTTGGGAGGAAAGATTCAATTTACTCTTCTCTTTGTGCTCCAGTTTTCACTTTTCTCACATGAGCACATGACACAAGACAAGCTTTACACAGCTTTCTGGCTTTGGTAGGTTTCAAACCACAGGTTTTTGTAAGAGAGGTGTAACAAGCCAGAAACTGCTGTTTAAAACAAGAGTACTTTTGCAGAACAGAAAAAAACAGCTAGAAAAGCATGATCTCAAGTAGCTGCTGCTGCATCGAGCTGCTGGCCCTACTCAACCCAAGTCAAAGGTCACTCCCAGCCAGTCCAGTACAAAGCCTCACACTGGCATCATGCTAGGCTCAAGTACACAAGAGTTGCTGAGAACACCAAAAGAAAGGACTGGGGTTGCTCATAAAGGTCTGGAACTAATATGCCTAAAATAACCTAAAGAGTATTAAAATATGCCTAAAGAGTAATCAAGTGTGCTGTAAGCATCTGTCAGACCATTTACATATCTGTAACAGCAAGAGAATAATATAGGAATTTTGTCTTTAACTGTGAGGTTTAGTAAATATTTCCTTTGCTTCATACTGAACAATAACAATGATTTAGTCACACATGAAAGACAAGAAGTTGCACCTTACATGTAGTGCTGCCCCAACACAATGGGTACTTTGACGATACCTCTGTACACTAGAGCATCCTGCAATTCATTTGTTTTCCAGAGAATGAAGGTGAAGGTTGTAAATGACTGTGCAGTTTATTATTCCCTTTGCCCTTTTCCTTTCCATGTATCTTATCTTTAGATAAGTAATAATGTAGATTATTTTTGCCATTGCTAGAGTATCTTTATAATGCAGCAAAATGAGATCCATCCATACATGTTTGGTAAAGCAGGAAAAACCTTTAGAAACAAAGCAGGGCCCAGTGGTGGGAAAAGCTGAATATTTAGGTCTGATCACAAGGCTGCAGAAAGTCAAAGAATTTGAAACAAGACTCCAAAAAATGGTCCTTGAGCAATGCACAAGAAAAAGACAAATCCCAAACTTTGTTAATTCACCACATGAGGAAATTCCTTCCTATTCCAAACATAGTCAGAGCTTCAGCCGCATGTCTGGGAGCAAATATCATTAGGGCTGATACAGCTTGTTTTTATCCAGGCGTGACACTGGCGCTCAAAAGATGATGTTGGGTTTTGATCTGCCTTTCAACAATTACACAGGGAATCTCCCACGGCAAAAAATTCCAAATAGTGATTAACCTTCTAGGGCAAAAGCCAGACTTTCCATGTGTTTGATCTAAATTCAGTTATTTTTTAATTTCCAGGAGTGGCTTTTTTTTCTTCCTGTCACTACTTAGTTCACATCTATTCAGGACCCTGTGTGACTCCTGAAGATCTCCTGAAGACATGTCAAATCCTAAATAGAGTTCTGAGGTTCAGTGGGGGTGGATGTTTTTAAGCTGTGAACACAAGTTTCTGTAAGTGGCAGCACAGCTATGCAGAAATCTTGAATATGAAGAAATTTCACATACAAGGAATGTCTTGCGGTTCTCAAAGGAGTCAGGTTGCTCTTTTAATTTCCATTCTTGGGGTGGTAGTGGCTGCTCCCTGGCAGGGAGAGCAGTGTGGGGCTGTTACCAGATGGGCCTCCTGGGGAGTCACTGAGCACATGGGCTTTCAAGGAGGGCAGCTGGAGTTGAGGATATTCAGAACTACAAAGGATCTGGCCTTTCAAATGCTTTTCACTGTTGCAGGCCAAAATAATAAAAAAATCAGGGGGTATCTTGTTTATATATTGATGTTTCCCATGTCCAGGCACTTTATGATACTTACAATGGTCATATAAACTGCTCCTAATCTGATTTGGCAAGCTGGTCCAATGATTCCTGCTTCTGATTAAAAGTGTTTCCACACTTGCTGAGTGAAGGCTTAACTCCAGCTAAGCCCTTGCACTGAAGTGATGAACAGCAGACCCAAGAGATCATTTATAGATTCCGAATCTGATTGTTCAGTGGGACTTGGCAGAAGCCGTCTGCTGCCTGCCTCTCTGGATCCACCTCAGTAGACACATAGCAACTTTCTGGAAACACTGGTTGTCCCAAGAGTGTGGGAGCAGCAAGCTGCATCAGAAATTCAGTCTCCGTAGTCATGAGGTGAAAAACTGGGCTCAGTTCTACTAAAATAAGCAAAAACAAAATAAGCAGCATTCTTCAGTCTTCTTGCAGTTCATCATGTAGCCTGGCAGCACTGCTCTGTGTAACAAACTTCTCCCAAATCAAAGCTGCACTGAGGTATACCTGAAGGGAGACAGTTCAAAATAGCAGTTTGGGGTAAAAAGCTACAGACACTGCAATAATCCAAAATCTAAGTATTAGATGTTCAGCATGAAAAATGCACTGAGAAATAACACAAGCCTGACTGAAGACTGAAATAAATTATTACTGCAGTCAAACTACCTTGCCTCTGTTTTAAGGTGGTTCAGTATCATGACCATGAAACTAATCTAAAACTGTGGTTAGGTAAGTGTGATCAGAGTTACAGCTGGATTAATTTACAAAAAATTAAGGTTTAAAGATGTAAACATAAATAAATAAATGCAGATCCTGAACATTAGCTAGCAAGTCAAAACAGTATTACCCTACAATATACTTGTAATTTGTTTTAACAAGACTCTTCTCCCTTCCCTTGTTCCATTGCCTGAGCTAGTATATTTTCTAATTAAAAAATAAAATATCCTGGTGTAAGGTGGGTAAAAACTGGACTCTGATTAAGTCCTTAGGGAATGAGGAAAAAGGGATGGTGAATGAGCAAGTCTGCTTTCCTACATACTTTATTCCATTCTTGATCCCAAATATAAGTTCAGAAATACATAACTATCTGATCCCTCATCATATTAGCTACCTAAACAACAGAATTGATGGAAAGGAGAGAGCAGAATGGAGCCTCTGCCTCTTACTTGAGGAGCAACTCCCCTCTATGGAGTTGTCTGGAAGCTGGTAGAAAATAGATGTCCATGGAAAAACATATCCCCTGGGGATGGCACTAGTGCCATGGCCAGCAGCAGCATGGAGAGAGGAAGGGGAGGGAAACACCACTACCTGAATTGCAAGAGTGCAAGTAATTGCAAGTGTTGCCTCTCAAGTTCTCAAGTGCATCCTGCACCAGTAGCTCCTTAAAACCAGACACGCTGAAAGAACCACAGCTCCTTTGCTCTTTTTGCTGCTCTGCCTTCTTGCCAAACTCCCATGTGTGCTGAGCTTCTGCATTTGCTGATGTCTTTGCTCATCATCAAACCTGCAGGAGATGGGAGCAAGAGGGAACTCGATGGCAAAAAAGCCAATCACAGCTGTACCAACATGCTCAACATTGGTGATGCTGAATGCACTTGTTGCATACCCACTTAGCCTCCTATGAGACCTCTGTGTCACATTTAGGACACTGTCCTATTTCAGCTTCACTTCTTTGTTTTCATTGTGCAGAGTGGTGGATTTTAAAATCTGGGATACTGTGAATAGCACCCAGGATCTTTCTGCATCACTGGAGTTCAGACATAGGAGAAATCCTTTCCAAGCTATGGATCCTTCTGATGTTTTTTCACTCTTCAGAGAGGAATACATACAGAGCTGAATGTTTTATTATATGCTAAAACAGAAAGTACATTAGATACTTAGTTGGTCCTCTAGGATTCATGAATTTAGTTTTACTTCCATGCTGTCCTTTGGAGCCAGCCTGTCTTGTTCCTTTCAAGGCTATGAGCAGCAGTCAGGTCCTGTTTGTAACCCTGGTCTCTTGCACATGTTTCAATTGCCTGGCATCATTGGATGCAGGAGCTTCATCCTCCCCAAGGTGCAGAGTCCTTAGATGTTCATTTTTAGTTTAACTATCTGGGAAACAAGCAGAGAGAATTGCAAGGACTTTTCAAAGTCTCTTCCTAAAAACAAAACCAAGTTGCTTAGAAATTACAACAAGGAGATGTGCAGTCATGGAAAAGCAGAACACTGAGCACATCTGCCTCCCACCAGGTACCCACGCTGCCATCAGGTCCCTGATATTTGCAGGAAACCCAGGGAGTCCAAGTCTCCTACTTCTGCCTCTTACTCCAGAGAGTCCCTGTTCCTTGGTGGAAGCCTTTTCTCTACAAAACAGCTAGCCTGTGGCACTTCTGCTCATTGCCTCTCTACTAGGATTTTCCATGTTCCAGTCCTCAAGTGGAGACACTGACAGAGCTATTTTGAGTCAATGACTACCCCTTGCTGCCAGGGATTTTGTCAAGGTGGGCGTGCCTTGATGGGGTGAGGTGTGCCTTGCTTCAGTGTCTCAGACTGAGCTGGTTTCCTGGTGCCAAAACCCTCACAGTATTCTCCAGAACAGAAATGAATTCATAGGCTGCCACTGATGTTCTCAAAACCCTCACTGTCTTTCCAACTTAGGTCATGGAAAATGGAGTTGTTCTCAGAATCTGCCTTTCCTACATAGGGTAGGCAGTGTAGAAATTGTACCTTACTCTTTTGGGATTTAAAACCCATTCCCTTCTTAGTTGAAACCCTACCAGTTTTCTACATATAATGTGTGAGAGCAGTTTTTGACCAAAGATGAAGTCCCAGTAAATCCCCCCACCCCATATTTGCTGTGGATATCCAGGGTGGTATGAATCCTCAGTGTGTGTGCACTATAAATACAAAACAGTGGAAAAATCCCTGTGAAGGAAAAGTTAGTACCTTGTTTATATTTAGAGCTAGTATTTCATGTAAGCTGTGATGCTACAAAGTCAAGTGTGTGTAGTTTTATAAAGACATTTCTCCTTGCCCCTTTGTAAATAGCTTGACAGAAGCAAGAGAAAGTCTCTGACAGATGCTGATGAAACGAGCTATCTGGTTACAGAGCTGAAATATTTGGAAAGGACACAAGTGAGAACAGAATTTATTGCCTTTGTGAAAAGGGGATTTAATTTCTAAACTATCCACACGTGGCAATGAACAACCTTGTCTCTGCCCTCTGGTGACAGCCTGCAGGCACCATGCAACTATGATTAAAGCCTTTTATTGTTTTTGTCCCAGATTAGATTAAGTTGGTATTTAAAGATACAATTTTCTAATTGTGTTGTCACGCCAGAACAGAGACGTGGTTGTCTGTGCACTTTTACTGAGGAACAAGAAAGAAATCTGAATGCTTTGAGGTAAACATGGCTAGAAACACTCCTAATTTCCAGGAAGAGCAGAAGAAGTAATTACAATTCTTCTAGATTATTATTAATTCTTAGTGTTCAGTTTAATTGAGAAAACAATTTTGAATGAGTTCACACAGCTACTAAAGACAAGGCAGGGAAGAGAAGGCCACTGTTCTGTGCTTCTAGTGCTGCTTACAGCAGAGATCCTCTCTTTTCCTGGCCACAGCAAGGCCAGCATCCCTGCTCTCAAATCATGCCACCTTTGAGGTAAAAATAAATCATAATGACTTAAACTAATCTGGATAAAAATCATACTGCTTATTAGCTGTATTCCAGTATTACAAAGCCAATGGTTATGAATGTGACACAGACTTAAGAAATGCTGTCAGAACAAGGAAAAGATGAGAAGGAACTATGCATGAGTATTTCTAGGTATCTAACATTTCCTAATTTTAAGAGAAAGGTCCAAAGGTGACAAGAAAGAGCTAATTGTCCAAGCAATTTCAGAGATAAAGGTATGAAGGAAAGAAGAGACAAACCAGTAAGGAAGTTGAGATGACAGGGCAAGGAGCACCAGTTTGAAACAGAAAGCACAAAGGAAATATTTTTACGAGTCCTGTTTAAATCCCTCTTCCTATTCCAAAGAGGAGCAAATGGCTTGGGGATTTCTCTAGCGTACCATGTGCCAAGTAAGGCCCAAGGGATTCTGAATTCTGTCTTACGGAACTTACACCCCACTTACTGTGGGGATTTTGTATAGGAGGAAGACTTCTGATTTGTTTCACGAGTTTTGGACAAAGAGCTCCCTGATTTTTTTCGTGTGTGGATACAAAAAGTCATCCAAGAATTGAAAATAACACCTTGGTGCTGTGAAAGCACATGGAAGAATGGCAATCATATTTCAGTACATCATTCATCAAAGTGAATGAGAGCTCTGCCAGCAGTCACAATGGTGCCATGTAACAAAGCCAGCTCATGCTCATCCAGCAAACAAGAGACCAGAGCAGCCATAGGCTTGCTGCATATGGAACCAGAGGCACCAAAGAGCCTTACATCAAAACAGCTTTGGACAACACTACAGGTTTGCTCTGGCTTGCATGTGCTGCTGCTTTCAATCTTTTGGGATTGACTGTAATGTTTCCTATGCCCATTACTTTCACCCCTCAAATCGTGCCAAAAGGGCATTATGGCAAGATATCAAATCTAGTGCATCATGGGCAGCACCTACACAGCCAGTTGGACTCACTGCCTGCTCACCAGCCTGTGCAGCCACTCTGCAATGTCACTGCCCAGACAACATCACGCTCAGGGGTAAGCTTCAGCTGTACTGGCAGCAAAGCTGTACCCCAAATGTGGAGCTGGCCTGGATGGATACCAGTGCCTTCTGCAGCACAACCCCTCCAGAACCTATTATTTCTACTTATAACACCTGGCAGAGGTACAGTGTTTTGGCAGAGTTTGGTGCAGTGTTTTACATTCCTACAGATTGCCTGAGGAAAGCAAGTGCCACCAGCTGAGCAGCTCCCGAGGCATGTCCATCAGCAAAAGCAATGTTCTCCAATAGCAAGTCAGCCCCAAGGCTCTGCAGAAAAAGAAACTTTCTACCAGCAAGAGGCTGAGCAAGAGCTCCTGTGCCTGCCCCCACCGGCTGAGCCACAGCAAGCTGGGGGCTGTGCGGGAGGGCAGAGCTCAGCAGAGATGTTGGGCTGGGACCAAGGAAATCCCTGCTGTTTTCCCTGCCTCCACTACTGGGGTCACCAGTGACATGATGGGCCCTTCCTTACCCCCACCACCCTTCACCTTTTATATCTGTGGGAGAAGTTCCTCAAGGCAGACAGTGCCTTTAATATGAGCGCTTCCAAGCAAACCTGTGTGGCAGTGCTTTCAAGGAAAGCCAGTTTCAAATGGAGCCCCCATGTACTGTTACACAACCTGTTATGAATGATCCCTACTTAAAGTGATGCAGAAAAAGACCCTAACACCCATCTTAAAGAGACAAATGGGTTCCAGGTCCTGTCCTGCAGCTTATAGTCTAGGCAGACCTGCATTTGCAGGAGAAAAACATGTTTACTTGTTTTTAAAATATAAAGAACAATCTGCTTGCTGACGATTTCAACGTCAAGTTTCAATCTCTGATCTAGAAAGTGGGTTTGCACCATTTTAAAATAGAAAATACTTGAGCTGTTCATGAGATGTTGAGAGTCATATAACATGCAGAAAATCTATCAAGTTCCCATAGAAATTTGGATAAGTGTGGCTCTACAGCTTTTTTTAAAAGGCCCTTGAGAACAAGACTTCATAATAAGCATTGCTGAGAATCTGCAACTGTCACAAAAGGGAGTGGAAATGCATGTACTATCTTAGAAGGGTCTCTCTGACACACTTAAGAAATAAAGTCACAACAGCCTCTTTAGGGTAGTATCTCTGAAAAATCTAACTGGAGAGATGTATTTCATACACAGGCAGAACATTCAGCTTCTCTCCCCTTCCTGGGCTCTGGGAACACTTTCTTTAGACCTGTCTGGGATTTTCCTTCTACTTCTTCAGCTTTTACCTATGAGCTTCTGCTTACGTCCAGTCTTATTCACATGGTTGGCCACCCTGAGCTCTAACTGGGCCTCTAATTATTTTTTAACGATCTAGCAAAAAGATCTGAGAGGAAAAAAAAGTGACTTATGAATAAGAACATCCAGAGACTTAAAACACTTAAGAATATTAATTTCATGTCTCTAATGGATTTGTCCTAAGCATCCTAGCAATGATTTCTCTTCCTCCTTCTCCCCTACCCTAATTTAAAAAGCAGTGAAATTAATAGAGTCGGTGGTTCCACAGATTTACATTTTCTGTTCCCCAACAATCCTCACCATCCCAGCAATAATCAGTTCCCACCCTCTGTTTCCACTGCCATATGGATGGGCAAGATGCTGGAATCCATCAGCATCAGGCAGACTTAACTATGAGCATGGACCGCCTTGGTGGATCCCTGGCTGGGCTCAACTTCTCAATTTAATGAGCCTCTTCATAGATCTACTGCGAACATATAATCAACTTTGAGACTCCTAAATTCCTCTCAAACTCTGATGGATTTGGCCAGTGGGATCAAAATTTAATGGTAGTGTCAAACAGCTAAGTGCACCCACATCCCTTCATCTCCTTCTAGTACCCCTCCTCACACAGTGGGTTACACTGCTACTGCAACAACTGTTTCTGGGAGGCAAGGGGGACTCGGGGCAAGCTGTGAGCAGGGTGGCAGTGGCAATCTTCCTTGGGTGCTATTCCCACTCGGTATGCCCTTCCTTCTCTTGCTCTATGAGTCTCACAGCCCATGTTTTGAGTCTCCTGACTTAACTGGGTGTGCTCCAGGTGGCAGACACCTGCACAAACCCCCATTAATTACACTGCACAAATAAATACTTCATCCAGAGAAAATAAAGGAGGAAGGAATTAACTCATCATCCTTCCCAGCTATATTAACAGGGTATTTTACAAACACAGCATCCCTGGCTTTCCCCCAAGCTTCAGGGCAATACAGTAACCTGTGTATGACCTGGAGGTTACACAGCTGCTGACAGGAAGCACCAGGCAGCACCTTGGATTGCTCCAAGCTTTTTCAGTGGAAAGCTGTCTTGTTTAACTTCAGTTAGAGGACTTTCCTCCATGGGAAGGAATTAAGAGACTTGCCCTGGAGTTATTAAGAGTTTACCCTACTCTTGAAAGAGCAAACTGCTTCTACTGGAGCACAAAGCTTCCAGCATTTGAAAAGCAGTTCAGGAGAGAGCTCACCCCACAAGGCTGAGTGGCTCCAGTACCAACCTGGTTTGTGTCTGTCCTGGGGGAACAGGCCTCTTTCCCTGCCTTCTTCACTAGACACTGAGCTTCCAAATGTCATACAGACAGATAAGAACATAACAAGTCATCTGAACAACTATAGAGAAAGAGGCTTTTGGAGGAGGAAGAACAGTAGAGGAGAAATGTGATACAATAAATCAAGTTTTGCAATATGAAAATTCTCAGATTTTTTGGCAGATAGAGAAATAAAACTTTGCTGTCTGACAGGGAAGAAGAAAGGTGTCATTTTAGACATTGCCAATCCCTGCCCAGGATGAAGTTAGGCACATAAAAATACTTGAGGTACTTGGGAGAGCAAGCAAAAGCCTTACCTGGACATAGGTTTGGAGGGCAAAATCATAGTCTGCACAATACAGGTCAGGGCTGAGTGCTCTCACCACTGGTCACTCAAGCAAATGGTTACCAAAATGGTACAAAAATGGTTATCTGCAAAGTGTTTCAGTGAATTGGCATCTTACAGCAATATAGGTTGCAGAGGGCCGATGAACTCTAGGCTACCAGAGCTCACTAGTGGACGTGGTCCCCTCACCTCACAAACAAAAAGGGCTCCCAAGAGACTCTACCTGCCCAGTCTCAGATTTGGAGCCCAAAAACTGCTACACAAGCTTCTACATCTGCCAGCTGGACTCAACAAGCTTGTCCAGGCACCTTGGGCTCCAAAGATCTGCAAAGGGGCAAGGCCAGGACTGCAGACCCGTAAGGGAGAGCTTCAGTCACCCAGGGATGCTCAGATGGCAGAGAGGCACCTGGACACACACGCTTGTTTCTGCACAAATCTGCTTGAATGCAAAACCTGGCTGTTTTCTCCCCACAACAAGCAAAGAACATTTGAAGTGGCCACGTCAGTTGCAGGGAAGGATGGAAAGAAAACCTCAGACAGCAACACCCATCCTAGCTGAACAAAATCCCCGAGAAAGTCACCTGCCTGGGAAGGGCATGTGCTGCATGTGACACATGTCAGAAACCTGGTTTTGCCAAACAAGGACAGTGATTCTGGCATAAGCTCAGGCATTTCTCCTTTCCAAGGGCACCTTCTTGGGAAGCAGGGCCTGATTGGTAACCTAAGAGAGAGAAAACAGGAGCAAAAGTGAGAAAAAAAAAACCCCACAGTACTTGTAGGTATAGAGACAAAGCATAATTATGCAAACACACACTTGAATTATTTCATACTCTTAAAATGGGAAAGGTCTATATTCAAAAAGATAAGTTCCTTTAAAAAAATTGGAGCATTATTTATTGTGGAGGTTTTTTTCTGTATTTCAAGGATGCTCTTTAGAGTTTTCAGGACTGTAAAAGAGTCTTTGACTTTTCTGTCTCATCCTGTCTTTGCCTTTCACAGCTGGGAGAAAAATCTAAGGGCCTTAAAGAAGTTTAAATATGAAAGTCAAAAAATGGCTTTGAAAATAAGCTGTGAAGGGACATTCTGTATTTGAACTCCACAGAGAAAATTAAAATCAAGCGAAAATGTAGAGCTGAAACTGTAATACATCAAAATTTTACATGTATTTATATATATATATATATATGTTTCAGTCAGAGGACTCAATGTCTCAGAGCTTTCAATGGGACTTTTGTTTGTGTGAAGATGGAAGAACAGAGCTCTGTTTCACCATGTCTCTGTGCTTTGTCTGCTATCTCCAGTCCCCAAATTTTTACTCCAAACTGTGGTAGGACACCCGTCTCTCAGAGCAGCTGAGCTCGTGTAGGATGGGAGTGTTCTCCTTTGTGTGGCACCACCAGTGTAGAAATCCCAGCTCTGCTGAAATCAGCGGCAAAACTGGGCCAAGAGAGCTGGCCAGGCACACACGGCCACCTTGCTGACTCCCCCCGCACCCTGCCACCCCACGGGGCCCCTGCCTGTCAGATCCGTGCTTGTGCTCACAGGGATTATGCCTTGGTGGGTTTTCTCACCTAGGGATGAGAGCCTGCTCTTGCCACAGCCTGAGCTGCCTTTGGGCTCGTTTCCATCACCTGTGTCAGCCCCCAAAACCAGGCTGGAGGGAGCAGGGCTGAAGCCGAGTGGACGCAGTCAGGCGGCATCCGACAGTGACTGCTTTTTCCTCCTCACAGCTTGTCTGCTGACAGCTGCATGAAGGTCTCTGTGGCAGGTTTGTCATCCACAACCACACCAAGGTGAGTCTTTCCTAGCAAAATCTGGTGAACACCAGCCCCCATCACCCACGTTCCCTGTCCTTCAGCACAAAGTACAACATCCCACAGCATAGAAGCAGTCCCCTGCAAACAGCCGTAACTCACCTACAAATGACAAACACACTCTACAGGTTTTCTAACATATTTATGTAGCCTGCTTCCTCTATCCACTGAGTTTTAAAATATGGCCCATCACTACAACATCTGAGCAGAAGACTAGACATGGTGCATGCTGCAGACCCAGTGCAGTGTTCTCCTTTGGGGGTCAAGGAAAATAATTTCCAGGTAACGAAAGATTGGACAAAAATTAAGGGAACAGATAACGTTTCCTAGTAACTCACGGGCAGAGGAAGGCATACCCTGCCACTTTTACTATTGTGGTTTGTAGGAGCAATGAGGAGGATGGCTGGAAAGAGTCTATTTTAACAACAGTACTCACCAGCCAGAGAGAGGAGAAAATTGTTGAAGATTCAGTCAGCATCTCACAGCTTCCTCTGTTCCATGCACAGGGCTCCAGGGGACACAGCAGCAACTGTGGCATCACAAAATATTCTTTTTCTCTGTTTTTTTTCTCCAGAATCTCTCCAGCCTCAAAGAAACCTCTCACCTCCATGCCATGGCTTTGCCTCTAGGAACAAACACAATACCTACCTGCAAGGACAGTTGTGGACTACTCTGCTCACCAGAACTGCGTGGATGCCAAGTGCCTAATTGCAGTATTTTTCCTCTTTTATAAAAGCAATTCTTGTTCTACCTTTCAGAAAAAGTGAGGGACTTGCTTTCTGTTCTTGTGTGTATCTCCTCCAGTCATAGACAGACCATGGCAGTGCCTTTTGCTTTTGATTAAAAGAACCTTGGGTACCCATTAAAGGGCATTGACCCAGTTTTTATTATCTCACCCCACTGGTAAAGCTCTCTTTTGGGAAGCAGCATCTCTCAGTGGAGCTGTTACAGCACCCTCACAGCCTTGCATCACCAGAGAGAATAATTCTCCAGAATAAAAGCTAAATGATGGAGTGAGACAGAGTGGGTGTCTGTGTACATAAACATTAGAATTTGTTTACTAATGGAAACAGCTCTCAGGGTGAGAGGAAAATAGCAGAAATATTCAGTTAAACATTTATCTCAGTTAAACATTTATGCAGGATTTACATATGATGGCATACACAGAAGTGGTGTTTGCATAGGTGACACTATTGACAGTGTTGGATTTTTTAGGGATGATTTCCCAGAGCATTTTTCTTGCCAGGAGAATTTTTAGTGAAATTGTGGAAGTGTAACAGATCCATCATTCATATACAGAGCTGTGCAATTTTTTTTTCCTTCCAAAGAACAGTTTGTTCCTGTATTTACAAGGTATTAATATAGGCAGTCCTATTCCTGACACTTGGATACAGCTTCTCAGGTTTCCCACATGGGTTCAAATCTCTGCTGATGCAACCCAGGGAGGTCAGCACATAAAATTGGAGGGAAATTAGCAGGTTAAGATCCTTTTCTTTAAACATCAAAAATGCTTCTTCTATATACACATTCCCCTAGGAAGGTAACCTCCAAAGCCAAGGACTCCCTTAGAGCACTTACTGCTGCTTTTACAGTAGAAACCTTAAATTTACCAGAAGATCAGAAAAAAAAGAAACAAACCCCAAGAAAGCTTGAATTTTACTTTTCTCAATTGAACTGAGCTGTAAATTAGATAAATAATACACTTATCAAAACACAGAGCAGAATCCAAAAAGTGCTTCATCTTTACTAACTCACATTTTCCTTACATTGAGGTGTTCTGATAGACAGGATATTTTGCCCAGACAGACCCTGGGGTAGGATACTTCAAGAAAGTTAGGTCCCATGTCAGTCATGTGCTTGAGGATTATACATTCCAGGTGTGCATTTAACTTCTCATCAGCTGTGCAAGTCACCTGCAAAACTGAACTTACAGCTCTTAACAACAGGGCCTGATTCTGCTGCAGCATAACCAACCTCTGGTCTCTCAAATTTATGATGCAAGGATTCCATAAAAAGAATTTGTGTGGTAAGTTTACTATGACAACCTGAGACGCCTTTATGTTCCTTCTCCTGCCTGAGTCCTAAGGGTCCTTTCATTCTCATCCACAGGCAGAGAGAGAAACTTCTCCCCTCTTTTCTTTCTGACAAGGACAACTGAAATGCAGCAGGGCTCTCGTGACTCCTGGAGCTGCACACATTGAAACCATGAGGTCATTGTGAGAAGTGCCATTTTTTCTGGTCCAATTGCAATTAATTGGAACATTGCTACTGTTTTCCAAGGCCAGCAGGACTGCCTTTTCCTGCCTGCTGGGCTCTGTGGCAGGTAAGTTTCAGTGGGATGAATTCCAATTTAATTAACAGAAAACAATTTTCTTAAAGAGACAAAAAAAAAAAAAAAGCCCGGACAACAAACTGTACCTACGGTTCTCTCAAAATGAATACATACATCATAGAGAAAACAAAAAGGTAATACAAAGAAACTTGGCTACCTTCCACTCTTGGGAGATGCTAGAAACCCATTTGATACTATATTTTAAAATATCATTTATACTAGCACTGGATACCTTAGTTGGAGGACACCATGATGGATGGATTTTTTTTTTCTGTCATTGCAAAGCATCCATTTCCTCTCTTAGGCCACAAACATAAATATAGAAATGGATCATTCTGAATTGGTCTGTTTACGATTATTTATTTAATGGCTAACCACAGTGTCTCGAGCTACTAATACATAATTTAAATGTCTCACAAATACAGCACTTAGTTTTCAATTCATTCTCTGTACATATTCAATAAAATGAGCATGTGAAAATAATAAAGGAAGTGAGGCCTCAGTTATCAGTTCTGACAGGGTTCACAGTCCTTCTAAATGGGTCTTTAAGTCATTTTAGCTTGCGTTTGAATATAATTATCATGACAGGCATGGCTTCAACTGAGCCAACAGAGCTTTAAAATAAATACTTAAAGCTGCTTGCTCAATGTTGATGCAAGGTCTGAGTCCCGATCTGGCAAACACCCCCATTTCCCTCAATAACCCCAGTCCTGGTATGGCCTGGCAGGCTGAGGATTCTTTGTTAGCCATGCTGAGGCTCACCAGAAATGTCTGCAGGAAATAAACACCCAGCCTTGAAATTCAGCTTTTGTCATGCCTCCACTTCTTCCAAAGCCAGTCTGGATTTGGGGCCCATTTGCCCTCTGTACAGGGGTGAATGTTCCTGCCGTGCCCCACCCCTGGAGGAGCAGGACAATTTTTCAGGCTTTCTGCTGAAGTCCCACAGGACCTTCTGTGTAGCCTGTTCTGCTGTTTCAGTACTTACGCTAAAACTCTTTGCATGTGAAAACACTGCAGCCCACATTTCACATTTACACTCATTTGGGCTTTACCAGGGGATCCATTTCATATTGCAATTAAAAGCTACTCTAGCATGCAACAGTTTAAGAAAGAATGTCCCTTTAACATATAAGTATACTGTATCGTGCTGCAGGAAGTCAGATCTTCAATGAAATCTAGTCTGCTTTGATTAATAATTGATGACATTTTTGCATCGGAAAGAAAAAATATCCCAAAGACACTCTTCCTATTAATCTGAAAGACTCAAATAAATGAAACAGATTCAAACTTTTGCCTATGTTTGTTAACTATTGATAAAATGTCAGTACTGAGCAGAGGTAGTCATATGCAGATGTAAGGATGGTGATAGAGACACTTTTAAACTGCATCTGGTTCAACTTCTTGGAAACAGCATTTGATGTTGAACAGCCAGAAGACCTGTGTATACTGACAGCACAATGTTTTGCATATCTTCCATAGGTATTGCAATGTATGTTAACATACAAGAAGTAGTGGAAATTATGTAGGCACTTAAATGACAGAAAGATAAAGATTTGGGGTCAGATCTTGAGCTGGGAGGAGAAGTAGCTTAAAAAGTACAGTTAATTAGTCTGAACTCTATCATATACAACTTTTTCAAACAGATACTGGAGAAAATATTAATAATCAAGATGCAGAAACAAAAGGAGGCCAAAAGGCAATGTGATTTTAGGAAAGACAGATCACATTAGACTAAACTTGTTTGGATAGGTGCTTGTCTTGATCAGAGAAAAGTGGTAGATCTAATCTTTGGACTTTGCATACATTTAACTTAGACCCACTTATCTGTGGAGCTGGAGAAGACGTGGATTGTTTTTTGTTTGTGGTTTGTTGAGGTGTGTTTGCTTGTTTGTTTTTAATTTACTGCTATTGCTCCAGTTCACTCCAACAGGAGACTAGTCCTCTTTGAATTTCAACAACTTTCATTGAGTTTCTAGGTTGGGACTCTGAGCACTGATAAAGACAGAGGGTTTTCTCCAGTCAGAAACTGCTGTGGCTTCCCCTGTGGCTGATAGCAGAACCAGCAGGGCCTCATCAGCAGCTCGGGTTCAACATGACCCTGTACAAACCCAGGGAGCTGCTGGAAGATTTGCCTGGGTAAGAAGAAGAAGTCTGCTCTATTCAATCTGTGGGAGAAGTTTCAGAGTCAAGGTGAGGGGATTCTAATTAGCCAGCAAGGATGCACTGGGAGGGCATTTCCAAGCAATGAATATTTGATTAGAAGAGCTGAGAGGCAAAGGCAATCTATAAAATAAGACTGATGAGTCATTGACTCTCAGTCTGTGCCTTCCTGTGCATCAATATTTCTACTGGAAGTTCTCAAAAATAAAAACATTAATAGGTCAGATTTGGCCCCAGAAGTTTTGAAAAAAGTTATTTCCACAAAACCATTTTGTCTTCCAGCTACATTTAGCTAGTGGCAAGTACTGCTGTTCTCCACTGGTTTTAGTCCCATTGTTTCTTCCCAAGGTTAAATTCCCCTCTCAGACCCAATGGCCTGTATTTGAGAATGGCTCATTTAGCATCTGTGAACATTTATAAAAATGCCCCCCTAAAGAATGCCACCACACACAATTCTCCCTAGCAGGACTACAAAAAGGAGCAAGTCTCATATGAGAGACATTGGATAGTGTCAGAGGGAAAGCAAGTCAAGATGAAGAATAACATCAACAAAACAAACTAGCCAGAAGCATAGCCCCTTTGAGGCTCTTTTTCCTTGCATTTCCATGTCAGGCTCATGTCTACTCCAACACATCAATGGTAGAAAGCAAAACAGAAAGCAGATTTAAATATATAAAATGAGTCTGGTATATGAAAAGCAGTTAAAGTTGGCATTGCTCTATTGAGAATACATTTCACTCTTTTTTTTACCCTTGCATGGGACAAAGCTGAGAAAAAAAAGCAGTAGTTTCCAATCACCAGAGAGATCATTGGGAAGGATGGGTATCCATTCCAACAGCTGATAAGTTGAATGTCCCAAGATTATCATATTTTGATACACCATGTTTTCTTTTATGTTGGATGATTTCAGCCTGCCATTTTACACCCAAGAAATTATTCTGGGTGGAGATGCCTGGGCGTCCACAGGTCGCTCCTCGAATGACTGATATGAGAACTGCCAGGCTGTGCTTTGGTTTTATGGAGTTGCTAAGTCTATTAAATCTAGTGATTTCCTGTGTGATCATGGATAAGGATTTCAGATTAGAATCTGTGTCTATGCCTATGCCAGGGCAGGTAGGAGAGGTGTGTTTCACACTCCTCACCACCCTGCCAATACAGTTACAATGAATGAGTTAATCCAGTGGCATCAAAATCCATTAGCATTTTATACTGACTTTAGTATAGACAGGATCAGACTCTCTATCACCTTACTGCCTGTAACCTACCTTACAAAATAAAGAGTTACAAATTATTAACTAAATCGGTGATGAAACCCCTATGCCTCTGGAGGCTTGGGAACAAGCCTGTGGTGTGAAAAGCCAGCAGGATACCTTCTGCAGGAAAAGCTAAGCAGAATTGCTTTTCACTCAGTAAGCAGTAGAAAAGCAGCAGCTACTAGACAGCCTCTCACAAGCTGAGTGTACAATTGAATCAATACTTTCAGTTTTACACTCTTACACAGGCAGTGGATGGAAAAGTTTATATTCCAGTCATGATATCTGATGGCTCAACAACAAGGGCTGTTAAATAAAAATGGAAAAAAAAAACCAAAAACCAGTGGCATTTAAAAATTCATTGGGTGACAGTGGGTACCTTGCCTTTATGTAGGAAATGCTTCTATTAAAGAGACTTTAGCAAAATTAATTAGGTCATCAAAAAGGTTTACAAGCTACATTCACGGAGATAGCAATTTTCATGAAGCAGTCGCTTGAAAGAACTAGCTAAACTCTATAAAGAAAAATCACTTGCTGGGTATATCTCTGCAGATTAAATACACTTGGTAGAAGGAGAAGCACTTAAAAAATTCAAATCAGTCTTCTTGCAAGCAGTGAATCAAGAGAAGTCCTCCCACGCCACATCCCCAACTTTAAGCATGTGCAGAAGCACAGTTTAGGGCACTGAGAAGCAAGTCTACCCTTTGAGCAGTTCAAGCTTTTAGAGAACATGCTGTCCGCAGCACCCTAACCCTCTGGAGACAGGTAACCTGTGCCTCTACACCACTTCTGGCTCAATGCAGGGTAGAGGAGGCTGTGGCACCCTTAGGCTGCTGCAGACTGCAGGAGACAATGTGGGACTCAGCTTACAGCCAGCTCGGTGCTAGTGAGCAAAAAACAAGGGATTTTTGTCACGTTTATCCTATTTTTTTGTACAATTAAGATGGTGGTAAATTATCTAGTTGCATGTCTGTTGGTGACTGAGGGGTTACAGCAACAACCCAGCAGTGCCCTTAAACACATGCTTAGATTTGTCTCTAGTAAATAGCACATGTTCTGCTGCACCCCACATGCTGTACTGCACTTTTCTACAAACCCTTCTGCCAGGTGAATGAACTCATTCTGTTAAGAACACTGCATTCAGAAACAATGGTTTAGACTGGACTGCTCTTCCTCTGTGCTCTCAGAGAGAAGGACCAGGTAGAGCCACCCCAGAGGAGATGAGATTACAGCAGAAAGCAAACACTGTGCACAAGAGCAAAAGGGGAGAGTACACTATCTTCAATGAGTGTGACAAAGGGACATCTTGGGGCCCTGTATAGCAGCACTGCATGATGTCCTATGGCTTTACAAGGTGTAAATATTTTGTCAAGCATGTCCCATTTTCAAAATTGGCTTGCAGTGAAAGCCTTTTACAGTAGCTATGTAATTTTTGAGGATGTAGTCTGAGGAGTCCATCATTTTTGAAAACTGAATTGCTCTTGAATATGTGAATGTAGAAAACTGGAAAAAGGCCCCTGAGATGCAGGTTAGTGCTTTATGTGGGCACAAGCACAGGGATCCTGCTTCATATCAGAAAAGTGCTGCCACCCTGAAGGTGAACTTTTGCAATTTGAAGCATGTCTGGTTTGTCTACAAAGAGCAAAATGTGTAATTCTTTAATGCCTGAAACTGCCTGCAGAGTAGTCAACAGACCCTAGTGTTTCACATCAGCTGACAGCTCATCTCAGGGAACAAGCAACTTCAGTGATACCAATGCTCGACTTATTTCCAAGGAAAGAAACCCTGTATTATAAAACACTGATTAAAAGCTAACTTAGGTTCCTAAACTAACTCAGCCCAAATATCAGGAAAAAACCCAGGTGCCGTAGATTGAAAACTCTGAAAAAGCTGCTGCAGACCAAAGCAAAGGCAAATGAGCATGAAACCATCAGTATTTCGGTGACTGCCTTTCTTGCATGGGGAGCAGCAGTAAAACATCTGCCTTATACAGTGCTGTGCTGCATAACATGGAAATACCTTCAGCACAAGTGTCCAGTGATTTGGTGATTTGTACAGTGTGGGTACTCACACACTGCAGTAAAATAAATACTGAGCAGCAAAAAGGGAAATCTGATGGCTTTTTTCATATTGCCCCTCTTCTGTGTATATATTCTTCCCTTTGGAATGTGCTGCTCCTGGTCAGGGCTGGTCTGGAGAGCCCATGTTACACGACACACATTTCCCTAGTCAAGTCCATGGGCAAGACAGCAGTCATTTCACAGCACCTACCTCAGGTGACATGTGACCATGTCTTCTCTTGGATTGTTTGTCTGTGACAGTTGTGAGCTAGATGTGCTCTGAACTTCCAGCAGAGGCCTTCATTTTGATCATTTTGTCAGGGGGGAAGGCAGCCCTCTGCACTCCACACTTCTCTTGTGCAGGAGCTACAACTTCCTGGAGAAGCCTTTGCAACCACCATGCACAGCAGCTTTGCAGCTGGTCCCACACTCCCACGAGAACAGCTCTGACACACCTGGGAGCCCCAAGAAAAGGATTTGTGTAGAAGCTCCTCTAAGACAAGACACCAGAACCCATGCTAGTCATAGCAGGCAGAAAGTAGCTCGAAAGAACTGCCCTGTATTCAGGAGAGCTGTAAATCCTCAAAGTTCCACAGTGATATTAGGAAGGGCTGAAAGCTGTGGAGTGACCCCAAGTATTTGCTTTACTTCTAGGTCCCCTGGAGCCCTCCTACCAGATTACCTCTCTCTAGATGGTATCCCCTGGCTGTCCCCAAACGTGGCACATTTCCTCAGGTCAGTTGGTACATGGCCAGAAATACATTTCTTTGGTGCTGAAAACCACATGCCAGGTGCCATCACTTCTTCTACACGTGTAGTTCACCCTATGGCAGAGCACAAGTACATTTAACACCAGCCATGACGATTCAACCCTTAGCTAAGGCATGTGGGCAAGTGCTTCTGCAGCAGCTGCTCCTGGTAGTATTTACTGCTCCCTTAAGGACCAGGGCGTCTCCATGCCCAATGCCTTGGTTTGTGTTACCACCAGCAGTACAAACAAGGTGTCCCAGAAGACCAGGGATGCTGAGCAGCCTGAAGCCAGAGCACACAATTTTCAGTTTGCCTGACATCACCTTACACTTCTTGGGAAGTTTTTTTTCACTGTGCCACAGAGCCTCATACTGCAGCAAAAAGGAAAAGAGAAAAACAAGACCCACAGTTTTACAGCTGCCACGAGGAGAAGGCATTTTGTGCTGTGCTTTGGCACGCTGACTCAAGGAGACGGAAGAAGAAAGGCAGAAGAGTAGATAGGATTCAGTGCTGGATAGTGGATCAGCTAATGGAGGGAAAACAATTCTTTGAGTAAGAAGACTGAGGTGATTATAGCACACGGAGTGTGCAAAGGAGGGTGGTAACTAGAGGATAGTGGGATGGAAGAGGAGAAAGAGGTAGTAACCAGGGCAGAGATCTGAAGATTTGGACAAAGTCTTTTAATTACAGAGCAGAGAGAAAATGCAACACAGAGCTACGCTAGAAGAAACAATAAGCTTAGGAAACAGGGGCAGAAATTCTCACAGGATTGGCTGACATTCCTTGTGTACCGCTGGTACCACGCAGACATGCTCCACAAACCTGTCATAAGGCAAGGTCTGCCCCAAGATCACATGCTGCTCCCAGGGGAACAGCAAGCTTTCTTTGGCTATCCCTCAATAACACTTTCTCCACGTCTTGACATTCCTGCCTGTGCTGCAGCACAAAAGAGTTCCTTACCTTCCAGTCCTTCAGGGCAGAAAAGACTTAAGAGAAAAACTAACATTTCCCTCCAAGGCAAGAAGAAATAGGCACTGTGCTAGTGCATACTGGTGTTATGATCCATGCATAGGCAGAAACCTCTCAGTGCAGCGTGGTGGGTTGTGGAGGAGTCTGGGAGAAGAGATGAGATGGTTCTGGTGTGGGGCCCTGGGCAGTGGGGCGCTCTGGAGAGTCAGCCTCCAGCAACGAGGTGCCAAACAACCACTGCTGCTCCTTCCAGATGCTGGGGGGGAGGGGGGGAAGCCTTTGAGAAGAGAGTTAATTATAGGGATTGTATTCCATTTCCTACAATTAAGGGAACCCATCTGTAGAGATTTTAATTAATGGAGATCTTATGGGGAGTTTCAGTTTGGCTGGAGGGTTTTACTGGGTGTACTCTGTCTCCTTGGTATTTTCTGTAGTTGTGCAGTCATTAGCTTTGGCCATTAAAGACAGGGAGATGGCAATAAATGAGGAACGGACAACAATGATTTTCATACATAGCAGATGGACATATTTGCCTCTTTCCCTGACTCTCACCATCTTTCCCTAAAAGTAAATTTTTATTTAAAAAAATATGGGTGGATAGTACAATTCATGTACATGAAGCCACTCTTTAAAAATTAAATGAGGGCATTTCACTCTATATAATATATCAAATATAAACAGGTATAGGGTTTACAATTACAATTCTTACATTAGTAAGAATTATCTAAATAAACTCTTTTTCTATCTAAAGCATTTTCATTCAATTTTTTTTTTCTGTATGCTACAATTAAAACTTATCAACATTACAATTAATCTGTCTGGTTTTTCCCAGCTTCCTTTAGACATAACCCTCCTCCTGGGATAGACCTTTTTTGGTTTAACTTACAGTGTTTCTCGTAAATGCATCTCAAAACGAGCAGTTCTTAGAAACAAAAAGTAACTTAAAGGTTCCTAAGGCACCATAATGCACTGAAGTTTGTGCAGCCATGAGTGTATAACCAAAAGCTCAAACCACTGGGCATCTCCTCTTGCTGCAGGGATTTTGTGTCTGGCATATGCACATTCCTTCATTCACGAACTGACCGAAAGGTACACACTGCTGGCTCCTGCTGTAGACAACCTAGGTTCTGCTTGGTTTGCATTACTCCTCATGCCCTAATTATTACCTGTTTCCCCAGACACAGCTGAGGGCTGGGAGCTGCCAGGCTTGCTGGCCAGGCAGGGTTGGTAAAGCGCTGGTGTGAAGTGGGGAGATTGAGCCCTCCTGGTTCACCCTTCCTGCAAAACAATGTTCTGACATAAAGAAGCTACCTGGTCACCCAGGCATGACTGACTACCCTTTGGAAGATTCCATCACACACTGCCTCCAGCTGCATCCTGCCTATCCTAAGATACAGCAAAGGTCTGGGAGTGAAACCCCTGCAAAGCAATAGAGGCAACAGCTCTGTGGTTTCTAGACCCTGCATGTTGAATGTCATAGCCCATACTCACCTGTGTTGCAGCCCAATTCAGACATTCCTCCTGGCCCAAGGCACAGCTGTGGGGGAGAGGCTGCTCTCTCCAGGAGGGTCATGGAGCTGGAGGAGGCCTCTGCTGGGTGCTGTGGCCCCACAAATGCAGCTGGAGTAGTTTCTCGACTTATATGAAGGTGCTTTGACTTTCTTGCTGCCTGGATTTTAGTTCAGTTCCTTCTAATTCTTCTCCCATTTTCAGAGACCATTTATCATTCGCTATCTGTAATGAGACATTCATTCTACAGCAATATCCAGCTCATCAATCTTTCCTTTCAAAAGCAGTGCTGCTTTTACTGATCCTCCATTCCTTTTATATACAAGGCCATACACACAGACTCATAAATATGTGTGTATTGAGAAGATTTCTTTACTTCTGTTTTTTTGTTCTTTGCTGTGTTTAAGTTGTTTGCAACATTCTTGTAATTGCCTGGTCATTGATTACCTTACTGATTTATTGTTGGCCCCAGTACTCTCTCTTACATGTCTCTCAGGAAAAGTATTAACAACTTTCCTGTTATTCCCTTTCTATGCCATTCCTGCTTGCTAGCTGTCCAGTGGGATCTATCTACTCATGCATAATTTTCTGGTAAAATGTGCTCTGCAGCAGTGAAGAATATCCATTCTGACCTTCAAAGAGTTAGTCTGAGTCAAAGGTGGATTCTTACTAACCTCAGATTACTATTTAAGAGGCTTTACAACATCTACCCTCCTAACAAGGTCTACCACGTTGCTCAGAGCCCCAGCAAACAGCTCGGCTTCCTCTCCTGTTCATGCTCACTCAGCTCCCAGTGCAGTCATTCCCAAAGTTTCAAAGCCAAAAAGCTTTACATATTGTCTCTTCTCTATCTCAATGCTTGGAACAAGCTGTGGTTGCCTTTACTACCCAGTCAAGTGTTACTGAGAACACCTTGTAGAGAGACAATATGCTATGCAAACCATCAGGGCTTTGGGGGTTTGAGGCAGGGAGAAAGCCAACTTCTCCTGTGGGAGCTGTGCAGAAAAACAAACCAGCTGTCTGGATTGAAATCATGAGCAATTAACAGTAGCTTCAATTACCCAGAACAGAACTTTATAAATATTTGTAAATTACACCCTCCCTATTTTCACATGAAGAGTGGCAGCCCATGAGGGAGCTCTCCTCAGATCAGAGGGATGTCATCTGATGGAATTCTGAAGGTCAAGGGTTCAAGAGATATTTTGAAATTATCTTCTTAATTAGAAGCAGCAAAGTCTAGTCTGTTGTGTATAGATGGGCACAAGAACTACAGATTAAAATTAGAGAGGGAGATTGGAAGGAAACTCAGCCAGCGAGTTCTCATCATAAGACACAGCATGGCAGGGATTCCAGTGGGAAGACATCCCACCCTCGCCTGCCTCCAGCACCCAGCAGAGACGCCACAACCATCAGACTGCAGTTAGAGAAAAAAGGACCCGTTCATTTATACTTGTCCCAGGAGAAAAGATTGGCTTGAAAAATGAGTGCTCCTGCATACTAGAAAGATTTCTTTGAGTGGGAGTGGGCCTAGGTTTCCTTTTTCAGGCACTGGATGCTGAGAGAAACTTATGGATCATATTTACCACATTAAAATGCATCATGTCATGATAGCTGTAGAGACAGAAACTCACCCCAGATCATCTGATAAAAATAGTTACATGGGAAATAGAATCCACCACCACCTCAGTGAAGCCACAGGAATCTCTTTCCATTGTAAATATGCTCCGTACAATGATGCCAGCTCTCGCAGGAGCGACAGTAAAACATAAATCACACTAACTCGTAACAGCACCCACCAAACAATGCAAAATGGCTACAGACTGAGGCTTGGCTCTGCCTGCAGAGAACTGTGCCTAAACTTGCAGCATTTACTAGGGCAGCCAGAGGAGAGACTCCAGGCTCTGCAAACATCATGGGGAGGAAGACACAAACCTGGGACACAGACTTGACAGAAAACTCACACTCCTATGTATTTTATTGCTATCCTGCTTGTGGGGACATTGTTAGTGCTCAGTGTGTCAGCAGAGGCCCATGTAAAGAGTACTGACTGAATTTGGGCGGGAGCCGCACACCTACAGCACCTGTGTGAAAGAGGCTACGCGCCTATCAGTGTCAGATGAGAAACAGCTCAAAACCGAGACTGACTACATTTGCCTGTCATCAATTATTTAGAAACCATCTAAATCTGATTTAGATCCTGAGCTCAGGTCATTTTCAAATTTGAAAGTCTTGGCGTATTCCCATTTCCCATGGCTTCATTTCTGTCAGGATTTTCCACATATGTTAACAACAGCAGTAAAGAGGAGAGTGACTTCTTTCACCAGTGCACATTCTCCCAGCCAACCAATTCCAAAGGATGTACACATGTAGCCTGAAAACCAGCCCAGGATTTTTTTGGTGTTTGTAAACGTTGAATTAAATGAGAGCTCATCAAGCAGTGCTGATTTCAGGGGCTTCAAAATTGCATTATTCTTTATCTGGATCCACAAACACAGGTGTGATTAGGCCTGTAAGTACATGATAAAATGCCTTGCAGTACAAATGCTACACATTCATAAAGATTGTATGTCAGTAATTTTTCTTCTATCTACAGGCTTCATTACTTTGGGTGATATTTTATGGCATGGAGCATAAAACCGTAATAAATATTTCAGACAGTACCTTCGAACTTGCAGTAAGGTGATTTTGCCATTACCAGTTGTGAGTTGATTTTGGTTTTTTACATGTTTATGTTGCACTTTTGGCATTAAACCAGAGGATTAGACCTTTCCAAAGGGACCATTTACAGGCTTCTAAGTCTTGTCTGGAGCCTGCTAAGAACCCTGTTAATGGAAGGTGTCTCCCAGCAAGCTGCTATTTGCTCAAGACCAGGCAACTACAAGAAATTAAGGAATGGTTCTTGATTCTCCCTGTGGTGACCTGGGCCACAGAGGGGCAGGGAGGAGAACCATAGAGAGAATTAAGAACCATTCTTAGAAGCCAAAATACGCTGGGTGACCACAAGGTGTTTCTGCCCTGCAAGTGGCTTTTGTTGCACAGCCATCTCAGTGCTCCCCTTGCTACCCGGGAGCAGAGCTGCATAATGTATTTATATTGAACTCTGCCAAAACCACAGCCTCCACAAGCGTCTAAAATTCCAGCTTTTTCACCCTCAGCACAAATGGAGAAAAGCCTCTGATGAGCTCCAGCTTCTCAGGCAGAAGTCTAGCAACAGGAGCCACAGCAGAGGAGGGGTTCCCTCATCAGTAAGTGCTGTAATTAGTAGCATTTGAGGTCACACATAAAATCAAGACCTGACTGTGCTAATTACAAAAAAATACACATATGCAAACATTTTGCATGAGGCAAGACAGTCCCTTAAGTCCCAGGCATGCTCTGCTGAGTGCACAAGAGGGATGCTGAAGCACCCAGGGCAGCTGCCCTGCAGGAGGGAGAAAAGCCCAGTGTGCTACCCCAGAACTCTTCTTTCCTGGAGGGGCTGGCAGTAGAACTGCAACCAAATTCATCAAAACCCACAAGACTTGGAAACAAACCCCATGCCATGCAAGCATTTCAGATAATTATAACATTGTGTAGCACCTAAAATACCTGCAAGGATTATTTCCTCCCTTTCTTCACCCTTTTAAAAGAAAGGTTTATGTTATAACAGAACAATTATCTAGTTAGCCAAGACATAATGGATGCTAAATGTATCCATAAACCCTTATCTATCAATGGACCTTCATTTCTTACCTGGTTTTTCCTTCTTTCCTTCAGCTGGTAACTTTCCTTGCACCATCCCTTTAATTTTCCTTCTTCCCTCTTTCCATCATCTTCTTTCCATCCATTTGCCAAGCTCTCTTGAAATCCCCTGTTCTTGGCTATGTAGCACTCTGAAGCCTGAATGCAATATCATTGATGTTTTTTGGTGCAAGCCATTCCTCAGAACAGGGATGTGTTTCCACCACTATCAGGTAAAGATAACTTTGCTTAAAAAAAATCCTAGCTTGGTCAGAGTAAAAGGCACTTGGGAAAAAAGTATGGTCCAGATAATTAAAGACCTTGTGATGACCACATGGTCTGCAGCTCTAGAAAGCCAAACAGACCTGAAGAAAATTCTCCCCCTCTGCAATTGCTGCTTATAAATCGTTCTTATTTTTAACTAATGTGCTCATTGGTTATTCCCAGTCAGAATAATCATAGTTAATAAGATTATATTCTTGTGTTTTGTGTAATTAGCAGGAGTAAGAAAAACAGAGAAAAGTATAATTTACCTTGTGTTAGGTGCACAAGCTTCCACTAACCACAGATTCTTGGATGTAATCCTGCACATTGGCTGCATTTTGGCATTTTGCACTTTATCTTTAAGAGTTTTGGATTTTGAAATTTGCACTAAGATCTCTTGCAAGTAAGCAAACCAATAGCATCCAAAAGAAAGAATCTCCTTTTGGGTCTCTTTTTCATTTCTTTTATGCCTCTTCTGTCTTTCTGTTCTGCAGGCAATTTTGTAAAAAAAATATTGAAATCAACTCTATTTGTATTCTTTAGTTTAATATTGAATTAATTTTGCATTTGCACTGCACACTATTCAAAAGCAGGAGCTTAGATCCCTTGAAATCAACATTAAAATTATTTCTCTATGTCTGCTTCAAATTTCCTTGTGTTTCTTGGATCAATGCAAATTTCCCCTCTACCCAGAAATTTTCACCGCTTTTGAAACTTTAAATTTCTGAGAGAAAAGTTGTGATAAACATTCAAGTTGAAAGCTGAGGTAGCAAGTGAAGTGTGAGAATTTCATTCGCTTAGTCCTTTAAGGGCGGGAATTCTTGCTCAAAGAACACTTTCTCTATTGGAAATAGGGAGCACAAAGAAGAGAAAGGAGGCTCTCTTTATAGCCTGCTTAATCGAACCTAACCTAATCTAATCTAATGCAGAACAACGCGGCTGCCAGCAAGAGCCTGTGCACGGAGGCTTTGGGAATGGGGAGCGCTTCACCTGAGTCTGTTTAGCAGCTCTGTGATGGAGCAGAGACACAAACCTGGATCTCAGGTGTCCTGGCTCCATCCTCTGCTCCAAAAAGGCTGCCTGGCAACAGCCCAGTAAACATTTCAAATAGGTAAAATATTGACAATACTTAAAAACTACCTTTGGAAACAATCTCTAGGCAAAGTGCATTTGAAAGAGAGAATGTATGTCTGTGCAGGCAAGCGTTCCTGCAAAGCAACTTTCAGAGTAACAGAAGAGGTTAGTCTGTGACCGGGGCGCTATTATGCAGCCATTCCGTAACTTCCCCGTATTTTCCCTTCTCCGCAGTCCTTTGTCCCCAGAATCCTCGGGATGGCGCGCAGCGGGCTCCGCTCCCGGCCCAGCGCCGGGCTCTCCCTCAGGCCGCGCCCGCAGCGCCCCCTGCAGGCCCAGCGCCGCTCAGCCACAAGGAGCCCGCGCGTGCGGCACGCACCAGCCCAGCTCCGAGAAATGCAGGGACCCCGGAAAGAGAGCAATTCGCTCTGCCCAGCCAGCGCCGGCACAAACACACACCGCGGACCTCAAGGCGCTTGTGGTTCCACTCCTTCTGTTCGCCTCTCTTCCAAAACCTCTGTAAGCAGTACGCAACCGGTCACAGAGAGTTCCTTGGTAAACGCTCAGGTTCTGAATGCTTGAAGACACTTAAAAACTATTTTTTTTTCATCCCAAATATCCCCTACAGTTGTTCCTATATGCTTCCAGAGTACATTCTTTGGTTTCCAAAAAACTCTCCTCTCCCCATTTCTTACCAGCTCAGGGAAGCGCCAGCTAAATCCCTTGGCAACAGAACTTTCTTGAGGAATGTTTTAAGCTCCCTTTCTGGAGGAGAGATCTAATAAGCAACAATATCCCGGCCTTTATTCCATCCTGGATTTATAGCACATGTCCAACTCCCTGAAAAACCACAAGGGGGTAGTGGAGGTGTGGGGAGAAAAACCCTATGTTACACGATGGTTTTAGTAATTTGTTTGATGTGCAAAGCCTTTACTTTTTTTATTTTTGTGGTCACAGCACTTAGGTTGGAGGGGAATATGAGGCAAAGGGCTTTTATGAGGCTATTGCTACTCTGAAGGCAACTTCTCCCATCTGTTGGGGAAGATGAAATAGGAAAACCTTATAAATATGATTGCCTGGCAAAAGATTTGGAAAATACAGACATTGAGATGAGAACTAGATTTGAAATAGCAAACCTTGACTACTGAATAACTAGAAAACAATAGTATAGCCAGGCTGAAAGCAATCCCCCCTTCTGATTAAACAATGCCCTTTACCTGCAGATAGGTCCAAGGGTCAGATGGAATGCTCTGTCTCACCCCCAATGTATGGTTCATCCCACACCTGTGACCCTCCCCTGAAGTATCAGGTATCTGTGACCCCACTGGCCCAAGTCCTGTTCCAGCCCACCTTGAAGCCCCCTGATAAGGTGTGCCCGAGGGACCGGATGCTCTCTTGGACCTTCCCCTGGGACCCTCACCTGGAACCCTCCCTCTCTCTCCTTCTCCCTCTCTCCCTGGGCCTGCCACAAGTTGCGCCTGGCAACTCCAAGCAGGGCCTTTCCCCCTTTTAATAAACCACATTTTCTTAGACCTGACTTCAGAGATCTCTCATCCATCCAAACCGTCCTGGAGTCCCGCGCTCTCTACACCCATCTCTCACACTAAACTAATCACAGACCGTTTCTTCCACCAGTCCTGAAACCAGAACTCCTCCAAGCCAGCACACAAGTGAAACAGCATCTCCACAGATTTTCCTTTGCAAATCCAAGGATTTGCCTACACCAAGAAGAGGAATATTCCTTTTAGCACTTAAGAAGGGGGGTATTAACTTACCATAAAAATAAACTCCTTGGGAAATTCCTTCTTTCCCCTATTGAACTTCCAGACTGGATGGGGGAAGGTAGCATTTAAGCAGATGTTCTTACCTTGAAGAATTTTCTCTGTGGGAGTTTCATGGCCTAATCTTTCCGAAAATCTAGGTGGAATATTTAATTTAGATGATATTTTTTAATATAAGCAGAAAAATTCAGCTTTATCTTGACAGAGTAAAACATGTCTTCAGGCAGTCTAGGCCTATTTTTTTTTCTATTTTCAGACTACTTAAACAAAAAAAAAGAATTGTTGATTTTCCTTATTATGTATGTCCCTAGGGAACCCCTCCATTTTATTTGGACTGATCTGTGGAAAATACTTACCATCTGCTTCTCTATTCTCACCATTGAGTTTTTTCATCAATTTCAAACATTCTCTGCCTCAAGACAGCAGACATACCTCTATTTTCTTAGTAGTGCTTTGATTTTGCTATTGTATACAAATCAGTATGCAGAGATATTTACATTAACAACTATAATCTAAAATCTAGTACCATGGTAATTTATTCTGCCACAAGAGCCCTGCTGCATATGTTGTTGCAAAAATTTAATCTGAATTTTAAACCAACACACAGCAATGTCCCCTGTCTAGAAGTCACCAATGTAATACTAAGAAGAAGATAATTAACTCCTCTCACTTTAGAATTAATTCATACCAACCATATGAAGTTTAACAAAGACAAGTGCTGGATTCTGCACGTGGGATGGGGCAGCCCTGGATGTACAGACTGGGAAATGTGATCCTGGAGAGCAGGGCCATGGAAAGGGAGCTGGGGGTTCTGATCCATGGCAAGTTGAACATGAGCCAGCAGTGCCCCAGCAGCCAGGAGGGCCAACCCTGTCCTGGGGGGCATCAGGCACAGCATCACCAGCCAGGCAAGGGAGAGGATTGTCCTGCTCTGCTCTGCACTAGGGCAGCCTCACCTCCAGTGCTGGGGACAGTTTTGGGTACCAATAAAAAGAGGATCTAAAGCTCTCAGAGAGCCCAAAGGAGGGCAGCAAGGATGGTGAGAGGTCTGGAAGGGAAGCCATATGGCTTATGGCTGAGGACACTTGGTCTCTTCAGCCTGGAGGAGACTGAGAGGAAACTTCATTGCAACTTCCTGATGAGGGTAAAGAGGAGGGGCAGACACTGATCTCTCTGTGGTGACCAGTGACAGAACCTGGGGGACTGGCCTGAAGTTGTGTCAGGAGAGGTTTAGGTTGGACATTAAGAAAAGGTTCTTCACCAGAGGGTGGTTAGGCACTGGAGCAGTCTCCTCAGGGAAGCAGTCACAGCACACTTGACAAAGTTCAAGAAGCATTTGGACCACGCTCTCAGGTGCCTGAGATTCTTGGGGATGGTGCTGTGCAGGGCCAGAAGTTGGATTCGGTGATCCTTCTGGGTCCCTTCTAACTCAGGATATTCTAGGATTTTAATTTGGGCACCCATTCAAGTAGGAAACTAACTTAGTCATATGCAAATGTATACTGCTTCTTCAGAGATCTTAATGGTTTGTTGTATCTTAACACTTAGATACAACTTCTCTAAAAATTTGAGACAGTATTGACTGAGTATTCAAGCAAGTCTGAAATCAACATTCTCAAAAAGCAGGAAATTAAATGCATTGCAGGAAAGACTTCACTGCTATCAAGCAAAGTGCAATGACAGCAGGGAAAAAATACCAACCCAAACACCTGTATTGTGAAGAATCACTTATTAAATACATTAGTGAAAAATACTTAATGGTCAGAATACATTTTCAGAAACTGGCATTTCAGAAATGCCAGTTTCACGAAAAAGGCCTGGATAATTTGAATATTTTTTTTGCTTCAGTATTATGAAATTTGGAAGTAAAAGGTAATACAGTTCATTGGTTGTGACTTCCAGATTAAGTCTAAAAAGAGTATTTCTCTTCTTTCCTGAAACAGTTCTGCTTGGAACTATAAGCAGGAGCAATAGATTACACAAAAGACAAACATATGTATCTATATATACAATTTTCTTAATTTATTAACAAGGTATGTCATTACTGAACAAGGCAACTGAGAAATACAAGGACTGGACATATACATGAAAATTTTACAACTCGACTAAAATTGGCATGTGTTTTATATACAGGTGTGATTAATTACGGTTACAACTCTACTGTATTTGATTAAACACAGTCCTAAGCACTTACATTATGAAAATATGAAATTGATCATACAGAGTTCAAGTATGTAATCTAAAAATAATAATGATTTAAAAACTTCCAAACTTTCTATTTTCATACATTTTTCAGACAGCACTATAGCTTTTCCTACTACCATATACATGAAAGATTATCAAAAATATATTGATGGGTCTATCACTAATCATGAATATTTATATTTACAATAAGTTAGCAAATTCTTCACCAAATACTTTATATACAAAACTCAATTTGCCCTTTGTGAAAGAGTCATTAAAAAGTTAAAAACCATAGAAATGCCAGTTAGAAATAATGCATTCCAAAAATTGGACTTGTTTACAACAACTGAGAACAATTGAAAATAATTTATGAAAAAGTATGTACTTTTAGAACATGAACTCTCACAACACTTTAGCTCCAATACAGAGTAGCAGGAATTTTGTCCAATGTGTTCGTTGAGTGGCATACTTCTCTTCCAATCAAGCTGCAAGAAAAAAAGAAAAAAATATTCTTAAGCAGTTTGATGCGAGTCTTTGAAGACAGAATTCAAGAGACCAATATTGATTCCCCCCTTCTCAATGCAGGAAGCCCTGTCCCAATCTGTACTGGCCCAAATACTCAGAATTCTTACTGCTTACCTTAGAGGCTAAAAGGAGAAGGAAACAAAATAAGAGAAACCCAACAAAAGCCTCTGTACTCTCTACTTGAGTGCTATCCAGAAGTGTACAACCTTTTGCCAGCTGTGTTTTTGCGTATGATCTTGGCTTATGTTTGTATTGACTATAATGCTTTTGCAGCATGCTTTGAACACCCTAACCAAATCATCTTCTCTGCCAAACTAAAAACCCCTCCAACCTGTCTCTCAATTGCAAAAGAACTTAGACAGGAACCAGACGTTCGCTCTGCAGGTACTTCTTCTACACAGACACGAGCACCTAAGGAATTCTGCAATACAAAACATGGATGCTGAATGAATCTACACATACTAAGGATTAGACAGCTACTGAAACACAGACTCTGTTGGAATTATGTTCCACTCAGGCCCATCCAAGTAACAGAGATGAGTCTGAGAACACAGAAGCAGTTTATAGGGCTTCCAGTATGTGAGAAAATAGCAGATGGATCACTCACTAAGGTCTCAGCTCACTTCCTCAACTGACAGCATTACGGAAACAATGCTGTGGTTCTGCACTGAATCAAATCAGTACGACACAGTGTTCCAAATAGACTGCAGTAACTTTGACAAAGTGCTGCCACTGTATAACAAGCAAAATTAGATCTTGCTGTCAAAACCAAACAAAGTAGACTGAATTTCCCTTTTTATCTCTAGAGATGATGAATGCATCTCCTACACTTGTTGTATGGAATCCCTGTTTTCCAGTTCCAACAATGTCTCTCCATGTGCTATTATCTCGCTTGTTGTGCTGTTCTTACTTATTCTTCAAATTTCATGATGATCAATCCTCCACTTGTTTTTTTTTTAAACATTTTGATCACTTTTAACCTTTGCAGCCAGGCTCCCAGTCTTGAAATCCTGTCCCCTCTTATCTTAGACAGTCCTCCATTATTTGGCTTTCCTCCTTAGTAATTACTCTTTAATTTAATTTAGTCTTAATTATTTTCAGGTCATCTTCCTTGTTCCTCTCAAATCAAGCTCACCGGGGGAAGAGGTATAACAATTTTGGCCTTTTCTTTCCTCTATCCTGTTCCCAACATTATCTAAAAATCACAATTGACTTATCTTTTCTATTTTGATTATTTTACACATACAAAACTCGTTCTCCAGTTTTCTGCTTCTCTCTCCACATTTCCACAGCTGTTTGTGTGTATCCATCTACAATGCCTTCCCCAAATTCAAGTCTTTTTCACCACAACTTGACAGTTGGGCACTCTTGAGTAACCTGCTTCGATTACAGACCAATGACAAAGATCTATTTGTCCCTACATCTTCACACTCAGGAACCACATCAGCATTTTGCAGGTTTTTGGCAGTATCTCTCTGAAACATGTTCTGCTTAGTCCACTTACGTATCTAAACTAATCTAGGCCCTGAGCTCTTCCTTTTAAATTGTCTTAGTCTTCTGATTCAGGTCACCATACATTCATACAAACAATGCTACTGGCACAGCTTAAGGTGAGATGTGGGAACAGAGAGTAACTCAAGCTACTTACGCAACTCTGCTAATGTATTAAAGTTACAGTTTATCCATCTTCCTTTCATTAACACTTGGATCTGTGTCTGATAACCTTCAGTCTGGCTTGATTTTTGTCACTACTTCCTATCTCATACTTCACAAACTCTTAGAGCCAGAAATTTCATACTGTGTGTTTGTCCCATCCCCAGAAAATAAATATCTACAGCAATAGTTTAGGATCCTTTGCATTGCAGTGACATGAATGTTATCACAGACACAAAATTTGTACAGAACTTTGATAACTTGAAGGTGCCTCAGATCTTACCAGTTTAATTTGTGCTCTGTCGCTGGACTTTTGGTCCAACGCTCTGAGTTTCTTCTTCTGGATTTGGGCGTTTCCCTGCACTAATGCCAGTACCAAGGGCCGTTCTTCCTGATAATTTAAAATCAGTGTTTACATTAAGACTCTATTGCACCCTTATATATCCAAGAAAAGTGTTTGGTTTTTTTTTTTTCAATATTGTTTAAATTACCTGCTTGCAATAAGTGTGATTGCTGATTGTCTCCATGAGCATAGTGTAAGATACTACTTGCTTGACAGTAACCTGTTCAGATACAGTAGATATTTATTATACTACATAAAATTTAGAGCTGCAAGCAAGTGTAAAATTATGTTTTGTACAACAACAAAAAGAAGCCAATTGATTTATTTTCCATCATCAAGAAAAATCCTGCCAGAAACTATCCTGAATGCAGAAGAGTTCTTATGCAAAAGAAAAATAAGCCTCATGGTAGTCCACAGCAGTTAAACATATATGCACTTATATCTGCAGAGTGAACATTTAGTGCCTACATATTTATGCACTATATTTGCAACAAGCAGAATGCTTGTATACCCAAACTCTTTAATTATAAACTGTTAGAAATTTTAAATTAAATTTTAAATTTAAATTTTACTTCTGCCAAGTTCTTTTTATTATTTTGTTATAGCAACGCAAATGAATCCCTGGCATAACTTAGTTGTGGAAAAACAAAAAAATCAAGTAAGTTAAAAGAAAGATGAGAACTTTCTTCTGATTTATGTAAACTATCTACTGGCAACCTTGAAACTGAGAGTTCTGCGTGAATAGTGCAATCAGCAGAAGCAGTTGCAAGGTTTCTTGTTCTGAACAGTTGCGGTGTTCCAGTTACGTTCTGGGTGTTTAAACAAACACAGATTACAGCCTTTCCTGATCAGTAAACACACCACCTCTGTTAAGACTGCAAAGAAACAAACAGTTGGGTTAAATTTCATTGTAACTTGGATCTGTCACAAACCACAGCTTAAGGTTCTGTATAGTTAAAGTAACAAATATTTGCTTCCACAATAAGAGACTATCCACACATAACTGCGGAAATTAATGATATATGGAAAGAGTGGTAGTGAAATCCGAGAAAAGATAACATACAAATTTTGATATCCAACACACAAGGTGAACTTCTGGTTTTCAGTTTCTTTTAAAGTAGCCTAGAATTATGTTTATTTATTTTTTTAGTCATATCTGTGATCCCTCCCACTCAAAACATACAAATACTGCTGCAGATGAGCACTTGAGAGATAAAAATGACAAGACAAGCAAGTTCACTCTAAGAAATAATTTCTACGTTTCAAGAACAGAAACAAGGTCAGTTCATGTTGCAGACAGCAGCTGTCACCCAAAATCTATCCATGCTATTTTGATGTTTTGTCTGGTTTTCCATAGTTGCAAGGATTTGGAGATCCTCTACAGACAGGCACTGTCATAATACCTTGCTGCTGAATTCCACTTGGTCCTGTATGAGAGTCTCCCAGGGCACATGACTGAACAACAGAATGACCATCACCAGTTCCCAGTTGAGCTCCTGGAGAGACAGGGAGAAGACTTAAACATAACAGAAGGTAAAACTCCAGTTTTGGGATTTAAAATGTGGGGGGTTTACCCCCCTCTTCAAGACATAGACTTTTTATTGTGGGTTTTAAACTTTTTTTTTTTCAAACCCCCTCATTACAGGTCCGAAGCGCTAAAGGTTTTTGTCTTTCCATATTCACTGAACCTCCTACAAAAGGAATACATTTCTGATATGATAAGTGTAAGTACATGTATATAGGAATGCATTTTAAAGAGAAAAGAGTGCACATAATATTAGTTTTTTTTTTTTTTTAAATAAACCTTTCTTATCTTATACATGTCCTAAACTTACAAGAAATAAAAGCTCAAGGACCCTGTTTTAAGGAGTTTGTATTTTATTTCTTTAAGGGAACTGTACTGGTTAAGAACAATAAAGTCCATCTTCCTCCACAATCTGCTTCTAACCTTGACTAAAGCCTATGAAGAATATAAAGCCAGTAGATTTCCAGTTCTGCTGTATCCTTTTACATTGAAGAGTCTAAGGTGTATGTAGTATTTAAGATACGCCATGGGTTAATACAATCTTAATACTGTTCTTATTTTTCTTAGTAGAAATAAATTCCTGTAAGCAATCTAATGCCAGAATTAGAAAGCTTTACAAGTTAATAATTCTCCCTTGAAAGTTCACAAGTCACTCCTTATTATAAATATCAGGATGCTTATATACTTCTAGGACAAAATCATATTCAAATGCTTTTGAAATCAAATTGTTTGAGAGTAGTTAATAAGTAATTTTTGGAGGGAGAAAAACACAGGTGAAAAATATTTGCATATTTGAGATTTAAAAAATAATTTAAAGATGTCTATATTCAAATACTATCAAGCAGTGAATAAATTTGAAAACATTTGTGACTTGCACTCAGAATTGTCTTATGGAAGCAGTTCTTTCTTATAATACAAAAAGGCAAGGGCATTATAAAAGAAGTTCATGTAGTTCAGTCCCAATAATTCTATGTATTGAAAGAATTTGACTGACCTCCTGTACTACCACAACCAGAAATGCTTTCTCCTGGTGAATAGCCCATTAGGCCACCATTTCCATTTCCATTTGGATTAGAAGGCACAGTTGCAAGGAGACCTAAAAAACAAGACAAAATATATAAAGATAGCTAGAGGGGAAAAAAAAAATCAAGTGCAGCACTCTGTTTTCCTTGTGATAGCCAATTCTCCACCCTCACCTTAAGTGGTTTACTTTTATGACAGGAGAACACCTCTCTGTCTTGCCTGCTTCTGTTTTTTGCCAAACAATTTTAGTTTATGTCCACTTAATTTTTTCTACATCATATTCTGCATAACTTTTCCAATATTGCTTTGTTACACATACCCAGTATGTTGGGTTTAAGTGCAACATACCCTGATTCAATACCCAGTAGCTGAACATTCTGACTGCTCACACCTTCCTGAGCAGTACAGTGCACCTGGTTTACCTCTCAGAGCAAAGGGGAAGAATCCACCAGGGCCTGGGTTGGTGCCTACTTTTGCAACAGCATTTGCATATGCAAATACAGTATCACTGAAGTTATGAACCATATTCAATTTACTAAAACTAAACTGTACCAGAGTTTATCGAATGCACAAAAGGCCCAGTTTAACAAAAACACTTCAAAAGACCCAGAGGAAAAAAAAATCCAGGAAGTATTTGGAGAGGCACTCCCCTCAAACTCTTTCCTTTCTCAATTACACATAGTATTTACTTGGATATGAACCCTGGTCTCCATCCTGAGCTTAGACCTGACTCTCACTGCAATGAGACTAAATTATTAACTGCTAGAAGGTGAGAGAAGTTTTAAATAAACAAATAAAACAAATAATCTATAATCATACCCAGTCCTCTGTATCGTGAAAGCTGCTGGTAGATCTGTTTCATCCTCTCAATATTCAGACGACTTGCCTCTGCATGGTTTACCATTGGTTTGGGATAATTAACTCCTATAATACATTTTGCAGCCTTCTGGATGCTCTCTGGGGCATTCCAAGGATCATAGATGTATTTTGCAGGGAAACCTCTAAGTACTGGCAAATAACGTCTTCAAAAAAATAACAAAAGGGTAAAAAGGTCATGTTAAGTATAAAGCTGCTGAATAGCTTAGGCAACACCCACTGCAATTTCTGGATTGTGAGTTACCTGATATAATCCCCATTTGGGTCAGTTCTTCTGCCAAAACCCACTGGGCAGTAGCAGTGAAAAAACTGCTGAAAGAAGGAACTACAGGATAGCCACATCCAGCTTCCAGCATTCACACTCCAATCTGCATCAAGTAACAGCTCTTCAAAGACCTTAAGAAATCAGTGCAACAAGTTAGTCTGGGCATGGCACACCTTCAAGACACCTACTTTTTCAGGATTACTTCCTGAGTTTTGGATTTAAGCTCTTTCTTACCTGGCAGCATTCACAGAACGCTCAGTATGCAATTGCAAATGCCTTAATGCCAAACTCAAGAACAAAAGAAAAAATTCATAACCAGGCTTTTATCCTGTAAACAAACTTGTAAACATTTCAGCAAGGTACACATTCTTAAATAAATACATCCTTGAAAAATGAATCCCCAAAGGACGGCTGGAGCCTCATGGCTTCCAAGTGGCATTTGCTGTTTTCAGAAGAATTGCTTCATCACATCACAGGTGAGTAAGCTTTGCAAACTTCCAGAAAACAGGGAACATACAAAGTACATTTTGAACTCAAATTGCACAGCACCTTTCACTATGTGAGGAATCACAAGAGAAGAATTCAACAGTTTTAGGGCACCCCAAACATGTAGAAGTTGTGTTCTAGCACAACTAGTGCTAGCTAGCTAGTTCTAGTTGATCTAGCAAGTCACAGTTTTGAGAACACACTCAAATTCTGAGAGGCATTATGAACCACCAAGAACACTGAAGGATGGTGTGACATCTACAGGTAATGAATTCTGGTCTGAAGACCAAAAAAAAGAAAATCTTCCAAACACTTGGATTCTAATTTGCTACCCCTATTATATTAAAAAAAAAAATCAAACCAAACCAACAAACAAAAACAACCCAAACAAAACATGAGCAAGTTGAAGATTTATGAGGGTTTTACTTTAAATCTGGAGCTCAGAAGCTGTGAAACATTCAAGCTTCCAGCACTGATTGCTTTTTCATCTTCAACACAGACAGTACTAACTTGCATAAAAGCAAGTTTATCTGCTCAGTCAGATCACTAGTAATCAGGCTGACAAAAAACAGAGCAAAGCCTCATTCTGTGAAGGACAACACTCAAGGACCTTTTATAAAAAGAGTGGAACTCGAAGTAGTTTTAAGAAGAGATACTTATTTAATACATACTTTTGCAAGTTCTGAGTTTCATTTCAAACTTACATAAATTCCAAATGTTCCAAAGCAACCATCTTTCTTCATGCTAAGGCACTAAAATCTCAACATTACAGTACTGCCACCCAACTTCAACAAATATTCCTATACAAGGTCTAAATAAGGTAATACTATTAAACAATGATCTCTCCATCTGTTTCTCCATATACTCAATGAGGCATTCATTCCACAGTACACACTGAGTATGTGTTACAAAAGTATCTTCAACTAAATATCTGCAACTACTTGGGGAAAAAGTGTTTTGAAAAAATAGGATTTATCTTAAAACACCGTCAAAAACGTTTCAAATAGATGGTGACTCATAATGCAACAAGATCCTTATATGAAGCGTGCTAGCACACAATTGTTCCACTAGATGCTGCCATGTAGTAAGACTTTGGAAATAACACCACGGGGAATGCCAGATTAACTTTTGCTAGCTATGGAAACTTGAGTTGAACATCTTTCCACTGCACAAGCCTGGGGCCTTCATGTATCTGTATTACTGTAAAAGTAAGAACAAGCTGCCATGTATCTGTAATTTACAGAGGAATTTATGAATTCCTCTGAATTCATAAATTACCTATGGCTGAATTACCTATGTATGTGCATCTTCAGTGTCTGTATTTGTGAACTGCAGAAATAACCAAAATTTTAATCGAAAGGTGTTTGCCTACAACTGATTTGTTAAGAAAGAAAATTTCATATGATTATATACATATAGAAATACGGGGTCAAAATCTTGATGGCAATTAAATTTTTTATATTTCAAAAATAAAATTGTCTGATTCTCAATTTTTAATCGATTATTATTGCTTAGTAAAAGTTATGCTACACTTCTAAAAATGTAAAATTTATTAAAAGGCTTAATTAGTGAGAATAAATTATTCTGTTGTTTTCTTCAAAAACCTGACATTTTAGATTTGAACTTCAGCATCTTATACTTGCATAAAATAACTGCAATGAGCCTTCAGCCAAATCATGTTGCCTTTACTCACAGTTCTAACACTGGGCAAAGTGACAGAAATTGCTGAAAGGACATTCTCAGTTTTTAGTTTTCTCTCTTTTATTCCCATAGTACTTACTCTTTGCAGGGAAGCAGATGCAAGATAGGAACAGAAATTGTTGACACACAGAATGACTGGGGAAAAAAATCTAAATTGCAATAGTTATCCATGTTTATTTTTCAAGATTTAGGAAGAAATCTCAAATTTGAAAGAATTTCAGACCTATTCTGACTGCAAGAAACATAACATTCCAATAAAAGAGGACATTCAAGAGGTAAAATTTCAGCACACCTGGTATATCAGAGCCAATTTAGTTTTGCCCACAATTTAAAGTTTAAAATTCAACTTACACCACACAGCAACAATTATAGAATGACCATCTGAAACTTTACCAAGCACTTTAAGAAATTCAAGAATAAGAAACAATACCTTCATTCCTTCTTCCCAGCTAATCCAGAGGTCACCTCGAGTCAAAAAGCATGCTACAGCATGCCGGGCTAAATGGTGAATCCAACCTTCCTGACGAAGCTGTGTCATAATTGCATCAATCCAAGGAAAACCTGTCCTGCCTTCTGCCCATTTGGCCAAAGCCTCAGGATTCTTATCCCATGGAATTTGAACACAGATAGGATTCCCCTCCATTTTATCAAACCGTGGATTGTTAGTCGCCGCTGTGTAGAAAAATTCACGCCATAACAGCTGGCCATAGAGGGAGAGGGGAGGGGAGCTGTTCTTTTTTACCTGAAGATCACCATTAAAGAAAAACATTTTATTAGGAGAAGTAGGGGATAACCATGGCATCTAACAACATGTATCTGACTACACAGAAGTCCTACCTTTTTGTACAGATCTGTTAATTTGAAATAAAAGAGCCGACAGGACAAACAGCCAAAGCGGAGGTAGGGACTGAGCCCCGTAGGGCTTGCCAGAAGGGAATTTGCATTCATTCGTGGTCTTTCAAAGTTTGCTACCCAAGCCTTAAAAAAACAAAACAAAACAAAATCCACACAGCAAAATCAGACTAGAGCCTACATAGCAACTTAGAAAGGGAGAAATCACACACTGTCTGTAACTGAATCCAAACAGTGGACAGATGGTCAGGTCACCTACGATACACAAGCGTTCCTTTTGAATCAGCAGAACCTCTAGAAGGTAATTAACTCAATGCAGAAGGCATGAACTGTCTTCCAGAGCTATCTGTGCCTTTCTTTTAAACACAATGGAAACCTAGACAACTAGAATTCCCCTTCAAAGCTATAAAACATATGGGTTTTTCAATAAAATTACTTTAAAAATAAATTAACGTTTTTTTATAGTACAGAAGAGTAAAACAGACTGTCTCTAAAATTCATATCAAAGATAATTTACTATCATCTTTAAAAAACAAACTATTGCTTTACAGCATTGAGGCCTTGAGTTCAAGTTTGTGGGTTTGATTTTTTCAACACCACTTGCCCAAATCCCCTTAGGTTTCACAGTAAGGCATGTTTCCCAGATGTGTCAGACTTGCTGTGATCTGAAACACACCTTTCGTTCTAAATGTCTTTCTAAGCGTGTGAGAGCTTCAGTTTCTCCCCCTGGCCACACTGCAGAAGGCAGACCATCTGTGTCAAAACCTGAAAGAGAAAGTGAAACAAGGAAAATGCTTGTTTGCTTATACTGTAAGACAACAAAATTACAGCATACTGATACTTGACTACTGCATCCTTAGAAAAACCGTAAGTTTGACACCTGAAAAAGTCTGTTTTAAAACAGGACACAGGCAAGTCTTCTCAAAGCACATCCAATACCTCTAACTTGCAGCAAAACTCAATTTTTTCCTTTTACATTTACATTAATATACATCACAAATTTCAGATGCTGAATGGTCTTACTTCAGTCCCAATTACACCGGTTAGTTTGGGGTTTTTTTTTTGCAAGAAGTGACCCCTCAGATTTTCCAAATCTACAATATGCAGGCTATCCTAAAGCCATAACTTTTTTTTTTAATTACTATTAAGAAGCAACAATTGCTTTTGTAATTTACAGAATGTCTAAAAACTTTTCAACCAAGGTAAAAGCCTGAGTGCTATCTTCAGAACATTCCTAGGTATCACTGCCCTCAACTTAAGTAACAGAGATTGTTAATTTGATGATAAACACGTACTTGAGCCGCAAAAGAAAGATAAAAAGAAGGCAATCAGATTTTTTCCATATCCTCCCACCAGCCCCAAGATTGCTCACCAGATGTGTGGGAAAACATGTCTGCCTATAGCTTAACCACGGCATAGTGAGATCATCACTTCTTATAAAGGCTTTAGAAACCAAGATCTGTTTTTTAAGAGTTCAAATGGACTAGACAGGGCAGTAACAGTTAACCAAAATATGTCCAGACCTTTTTGTTAGCAATTTGGAGGTCATAGCACATTTGCCAGTATTTTGGGATGTGTGGAGAAACTGGAAAGAGATGACGAGTTTCATAGGACAATAGCTGATACTATTCCTTAAAATTACATTTATAGAAATGTAAGACTCTTTTTCCCTCAGAGCCTTCTAAAGTAATTAATTATCTTATTACTTTTTTCACTATATCAAGAAAAGAGGGTGGTTCTTTTTAAACTAGTTTGTTAAATGTCAGATAAATGACCTGAAGCACAAAGATACAAAGTATATTTAATACAAAATGAAGCATCAAAGACTATTAATTAGCAGCTTAATAATTATTTGGTACCCTGGGAAAATGGCTATGCTGTATTACAAGAAGCCAAACAGTATAGTTTGACCTGACCTGTCATCTAGCAGAAAACAACCAAAATTTACAGGAGTTGATTATCTTTTTTCATTCCTTTTGTATGCCATAATTGCATCAGGGTAACAATTACCCGCTAGCAGGACCTCACTTGTTGTTTTAAGTATTGTGCTTTTAGTGGTAGATTACATCTTACTTGTTTCAAAATGTCAAAGCAATCTCAGAACATACCCAGCTCTTCAAGTGATGGCACACCATATTTCTCATCATGGTCATCAGAAACCGGAGTAGTACATTTTTTCATTACTTCTGGGGTTATAGTCTCCACAGGCATCTCCAGGGGTTCCATTCTACTAATCAGGGTCTGAAATCGCTTGTAAGTAAGAGGAGGCTGTCCTCCATTTAATTCTATTATTCTGTATTAAAGAAAAACAGAAAAGAAGCATGTCAGACAATAGTATTTAACAGTTTTTCTTATCAAATATACATACCTATACATACAAAGAAATATCTCCTTACCTCCTTCCAGCTTACATAGAACCCCAAATATACATGGTAATCCAGACAGAACTTTAAATATACCATCCTTCTTTCCCCACTAGGGAGACATATAAATTAACTGTTTATAACCAAGTCATTTTTCTTCATTCCTGGGTTATAGAAATTTCCTCACGAACAAGGATATAATGAACGTGGACAGTTCACGGCAAAGAAAAGCAAAGCAGACAGAGATCTGAGCTACATACAGAAGTATCCAAGTCACCTACAATGCCACAGTATTTACATTCAAAGAAATTCCCTTTCCCCCTTCTGGTATTGATAACAGTAGTCAATATTAAAAGAGTCTTAATGTGGGAGGAAATCAAAATGTAGCTTATACACACTGACTGCTGTAAAAACACAGTTTCGTGTTCTGCATTGCCATTTAAAATATATCTGAAGTCTTGGAAGAACGGAAAACCTCAAAGAAAAATCTACAAAGTGATAGATTGAACCAAATGCTTATTTAGCAGGGTGTTTGGGTGGGAGGGGAAAAAAAGAATTTCCAATTTGGTATAAAAAAGGTTAGCTATGGGTTTCAAAAAGTAAATACTTCCAATTTCGTTGCCCTCCCATATGTCTAACAGTCTCTTATATATTGGCTTGTAGCAGAATAAAATAGGCAGCTACCACAATAAATCACCTAATGTTAAGAGAAGACGAATTATACTTGTAACTAGTTTGTGGATTATGTTTCTATAATAGGGAATTAACACCAATCCTTTAAATAGGTCTGTGGAAAAATATAACAAGACATTAAATAAGGCAACACAGGGATAGCAAACAATCCCCGATTACTTACTGAAATAAAGACAAAACAAACAAAGCAACTAAACAAAACCAGATGTTATTTGGGAGAAGTTACAGGCATGTTTGAGTAACTTAATTATAAATGACAGCTAATTAACATAAAGATTATTTTCAAAGGAACTCCAAATTAAAACTGCATTTCAGATTCAGTTATATATAATTTTTTGGAGTTTCAAAGTTCTACTCAGTATGTAATAAAATTTGGATGGATGGATAAAAGTGAAACATAAAACAAATTTGTAGTTTTCCTAACAATGAGCTGTTTGGTGTGGAAAGTAGCCCACAATATATAAATAAATACTACAAAAAACTCCAAGGGTTTTTTTCCCCTCCTTTTTCAAAATCCAAGGTAAATGGTAACTTACTTGTCCAGGTCATACAATGTATGTGAAATCCGAACAATGACCTCCACTCCTGCTTCACTAGCCAGTTTCTTGATAGCTGCATCTCTTTCCTTTCCAAATGGTTCAGAATCATATTCAATAGAAAGTTTTGCAATGTTCCATTCCTACAACACAGACCAAAAGTGTGGTCCTTTAGCAACTCAGCTGCATGATGGAGGGGCAGGGAAAGGAGAACTGAAAGGATAGGGGCAGAATGGAACACCTGTGTATAGTTATCAGAAATACAGAAAGATCCAAAATATATTAGGCACCCAGAAGAACAAAAATAAAGTCCAACTTTTTGGCATCTAAGTAGCTATCAGGCATAAAAGAGCCTCCATCCACCCTATTACTGTGGGTGCTCACTAATGCAACATGTAATGGAACAATTTCCATGCAAATTTTGAAAACTCATCTCCAACTTTAGGATCCACATACCTTAAGAGACTCAAAAGAAGGGGAAGATGACAAAGGCTGTCTTCTGAACATGGATCAGCAGCACTACCTTGCTCTACAGAAAAGTTTTTTACATATGCCTGTCAGCTTGAGCAGAACTGAAGTTTCAAGGAAGGGGGGTGGAAATACTGCCCTGCCCTATCACCAAACACTTTCTTTACTTTTTCCAAATCCCTTCTCCTCACTCAATCTTCAAATTCTTAATAATAATAATAAAAAAAGGCTGTCTTCTACAAATAGAATGCCTTACACCTTGAAGTCCAATATTCTTTATGTCACAGATGCTGTTACCAAGGCCAACAGTCACAGGTGAGGAAAAAGAAGGCAACAAAGGGATCAATAATGGCTAAAGCTTCTGTAACAGTAGGAAATTGGAAACATGAAGTTTGCACAAGATGATCCTAGGAAGCCATCACATCAATCAAATACCTTTCTAATCCCTCAGAATCTTAATGACTTGATTTAATACACGATAGTATTTCAGAAAATTGGATTTACACCAGAGACGAGGGCACTCAATGCTAATCACCAAGGGTGCGATTTCACTTCTGAACTCCAGCTCTCTCCTAGATGAAGCCCAGCCCTGAGGACAGATGATTCCAAGGAGTGCTTGCTCTTTGAAACAAGGCTGAGATCCCACCATCCTTAAGTCTGCCCAGACTAACCCAGCAGGCCTTGAATCCTCAAGCAACTTCCTACCCCATAACGTAACATTTACTTCCCATTTCATAATGCTCTGTAACATAAAACCACTGTCTGGCGAGTTGCAGCAGATACTTTTCTAAACCCTTCTTTCCCCTGGCGTTTTGCAAAGAAGAGTGTCCAAGAAACAGAGTCACATACCTAAGGAAGTCAAGAAACTCTAAGACAACTGCTGTGTAATGTGAATACACCCAGATCACATCAGCATGAGCCAGGCAATTAGAAGAATCACAGATAATTTTGCACATACTCATACTGCTGAATGGTTTTAGCAACACTGATGCATTAAAAAAAATAGTGATTGTTTCAATTCTATTTTCTTTATTGAGCCCAGCCCAAAGAGCTAAAGATAGAAAGCAGACCAGGACAAATTGAAGAGAATGAGGCAAGAACAAGCCAAAACTTAAATGAAAGAGCCTAAAGGTATTTGAGGTCTTTGTAAGGATAAAGATAGACCAGTATTCTGCCTTTTGAAGGAATTGTTCAGACCGTGAAAAGGAAAGCCTTACCAAGAAATAGTGGCGATACATTCATTCCCAGGAAATCCACAGATGCTGGCATCTGTGATAGGGCTCTACACAAGTTCTACTATCTCCTACCTAAGTTAATGACTTCACTGAAGTTATTTTTTCAAACTTAAATGAACTTCTCTTTTCCACATGTGTTCGTTCTTCAGGGTCAGGATCATTGCTCACCTTTGAAACATTTAATAGGGATGATCTGAAAAGCTTTGTTCAGTATTACAACCCCTTCACTGCACTGCAAGTGTCTGATGCACAGCTACTGCTCTGACAAAAGAAGTTGTGAAATATAAGACATAGATGCATGCTCCAGGTCAACTTCACTCAAAAGTGAAGAAAACCTCAAGAGCTTCAGTAACTTGTTTTGAGCATAGAGGATGTCCTGAAAAGCCCCTTAGTGAACCAATATATGATAAAGACACTAACTTGAGGAACCAGAAGACACAGACAGATGTGAATGTTCTTTTTTGATTGCTGTATGCCGTATCTATATTACAAGTTATTTTAATTTTCTTCTCAGAGCTAAAATTAATATTCTAAACATGTGGCAATCCAATGCTGCCAGGCATAGAAAGATCAGCCTAGTAGCAAAATCTGAAACAGGAGCAGTCAAAGTAGCCATTAAAGTATTTAAGAAGACTTGTCAGAGGTTGCTCAAATCCAAAAGGCAACACACAACAGGAAGGCCTTTGCTCCTACTTAAATGCAACCAAACTAAGTTTGGCAGATAGATACAACAAGCTTGGATATCTGAGGGGTTGCAAGCAGTAGCTAATACCACAGTACTCCTGCAGGAAATTCTTCACTGAACGGAAATCAGGGAAAGACCAGTAGAAGTATCATCCAGTTAGCATTTCACAACAAAATCACAATAATGAAGACAGAAATGTGGTTTGAGTTTTCAGGTTGGTGTTGAAGACCTGGGAATAAAAATAATGAGCATACAACCTCTTTGGAAAAATGGATATCTCCTTTTGCATCCCCCAGTTTCACTTGTTTCAGTTACCTCAATTCAATCATTCCGAAAAAAACTCTTCAAATCAATGCCAAGTGTTCATTTTTACAATACTATTATAGTATTATTACCTTAAATACACTATTATCCATAGACAACATATTACCATCAGTAGCAATCACTCACATCTTTAATTCTCTCAGTAAGACCCCATCCCACAAAATCCTTACATTTCTTTGACTAGAAATCACTTTTTAGATACACTGTGCTTTTAACAATCTTACTACTAGAAAAAAGCTTATTAAATCACCTTTAATGGCAAAAAAGCAATCACAACAGATATTTGGCCTAAATAAAACATTGCTTTTACAGGTCAGGCTTTGAACATGGATTCATGTGCACAAAATTTTGTTTCAGTACTACAAAGGGAACCTGTAAAGGAAAATGCAGTAATATACAGTACCTACACTTAGCAAAACATTTGAAATCAATTCTGTTTCTGGAAAGAAAACAACAAAAACCAGTAAAGTCTTAAAGCAACTCAGCTCAGTTGATGATAAGTACATTAGAGAGAAAAAATTCAAAACTAACACAAATAACCTTAATGAAAAACTGCAAAAGGATAGATCAGTATTTGCATGAATAACTTGCACTGAATGAAACAGTACAAGAAATATTCCTAGCTGTGATTAGTTTGTTGGTCATATTTGTGGATAGAAACAACAACTGTAAGGTGGCATTTACCTTAAAAAGCCTGGGGAAAACATCTGCTGGCTGTCCACGGATAACAAACAAACGTGAATTCAGCTTCCGCAGATTGGCATCAAGATCCTCGAGACATTGAAGCAGGAATCTGCAAGAATTTAAAAGAACATTTATTTTCTGAGGCAAACCAGACAATTTTACAATAGAAAAAGGTAACTAAGAAGAATAATCAACAACAATTATCAGACCTTGAAGACTTGGTGCTTATTTTAGTGTTGCAGGCATGTTCACATCCTCATTACACTTGGCTTACAGTGGTATGATACCATGTAGTATCTTCTACAATACATAATTCATAAAACCAAACTGCATTGTCATTTCAGTTTTCCCCTCAATGTTATTCAGCTCTGGAATGGACTAAAACACACTCTAGTCTCAACTAAAACTACAAGTATCTTGTCATTCTAAAGACAGAAAAACTCCTACACTACAGAAAAAACGCCAACAAACAAAGAGATAATCAGTTGTTGGCACACTGCTACTAAACTTAACCCAAGCCCTTCTTACAACACTGAACTGTTACTAAAAACAGCATACCAGGGGTACACAGCCATGACTATCCCTCTGCCCTTCATTTATAGAAACAGCCCTCTATATAACATATGCATCTGGGCTGTAACTTCACCAGAATTATTTCATAAGCAAATTAGCACATCAGGCAAAAAAAAAAAGGGGGGGGGGGAGAATGGGGTGCTGCAAATCTGCAAGTGTTCAAGGGAAACAGGCAGCTACACAAACAATGTTGAGACAGGTTCACATGCACAAAGATTTATTAGTAGATATAATAACTCCAGTGGTGAAAGTGGTTTGGGGAAGAAATAAAAACAAAAGGAAAAGAGGAAAAAAAAGAACTCTACCTTGCAGCCAGATGGAAAGAAAAGTGCTGGAGGTCCCCAGATGAGTGCCCTTCCCCTGGACCCTCTCCAGTCCAGCAAGTGGCTCCTCCATAATATTTTTCTCATGGTCAGCAGGTTGAGAGAGGTGATCCTCTCCCTTTACTCTGCCCTGGTGAGGCCACATCTGGAGTGTTGAGTCCAGTTTTGGGCTCCCTAGCCCAAGAAAGACCAGAAACTACTGGGGAGGCTCTGGTGGAGGGCTACAAAGATGGTGAGGGGACTGTAGCATACATCTTATAATGAAGGGCTAAGAAAGTTGGGCCTGTGTAGTCTGGAGGAAATTACTGAGAGGGGATCTTATCAATTCATACGGATATCTTAAACACAGTGTCAAGAGGACAGGGCCAGACTCTCTTCAGCAATGCTCAGCAATAAGACAAGGGGCAACAGGCACAAAATGAAACAGGAAACTGCATCTGAATATAAGGAAAAACTTTTTTGAGGGTAACAGAAGACTGAACTAGACTGCCCAGAGAGGTTGCAGTCTCCTTTCCTGGATATATTCAAAGCCCATCTGGGCATGATCCTGTGCAACCTGCTCCAGGTGAACCTGCTTTAGCAGGGACAGCTGGACTAGGTGATCTCCAGAGGTCCCTTCCTACCCCAACCATTCTGTAATTCTGTACTAACAACATACATTTCACCAGGAGCTGCTCAAGCCCTCTCAGCCATTCCTCCTTACAGTGCTGTTGGCACTCAGCAGAGCACATGCAGATCTGGGCAACTGCTGAGTCGGCACCTGCTGATCACTGATTTCTGTGCTCACACATTACTGCATCCCCTGCCATAAACACAAGCTACACCCAAAGGGGGCAAAAAAAAGAGGCAATTCCCACACTGCAGTCCATTACTCCTGAGAAAGCCTGCTGTAATGACACTGTGCAGGTGCAAGGCCACAGCGATAACACCTCCGGAACAACTGCCTGAGAGCGAGGCAGGGGAAGCAGCGCCACGACTGCGCCTGCTGAGGAGTGGCACAGCTACCACAGAAGGGCACGAGCACCTCTGCAAGTGCCCACCGTGTTATGAAGACAAAAGCACTGAGCAACCAGGTTTACTAAAATCAGGAGTTCATATGCATGTAAATTCTGAAGACAAATTCTAAACGCTAACCAGATACGGTGAAAATGCTATGCCTTCTGGGAGGGATATAGCATACATGATTGCTGTAAACCTGCTAACATCCATTTTCTAAGTATTTAGCAATATGTAAGTGATGTCTACCTAACACACATTGCTTCCAACTTTACATCGGGAAAAAACTTAAAAAAAAAATATCTGAAAGTCTGGGAGGAACCTCCCCCGGCTGCTATTAAATACATAAAATGTGTGGCTCACTTGACCTGAAAGAATAAGAACAGGCCTCTCAGCAGCCAGCATAAAAGAATACAATGGCTTCTAGGCTGGCAAAGTATGTTTAGATGTTTAATGACTGGAACAAACCAGAAATGCCTAATTTTTCTTACTTTGCTCAGTTTTGTTTTGAAAAAAATTCTGTGGTAGCTAGAAAAGAAGAAGAAACTTCTCTATACTCAGTTAGAAACCAAGCAGGAGTTATTTTAAGAATCAGATGAGAGCTGGATATGCTTCTATCAGAGAGAACTTGAGCCCCATGTCCCCAGGACAAAGTCAATTCTATTTGGACTCTGAAAATTATAGCTTAATTTTCTCATGGTTTTTTTAAACCTGGAATGACAGACACTATTCATTATTCTTATCCACGTGAATCTCACTTTCAAGGAGCATGTGCATTCACATATACTTCACAAAACACTAGGAAGAAAAACTACAACACTGTCCTGGATACCTTTGGAATAATCCAGGAGATCAGGTGGTTTTTTTGGGTTTCTTTTTTTTTTGTGGTTTTTTTTGGGGGGGGGGGGGTTTGTTTTTGTTTTTTTTATTTTGTAGTTTGGTTGTATGGAGTTTTGTTGTTGTGACACTGGTTTGTTTGTTGTCTAAACTCATCTCACAGAGTAGAGGGAAAGGTTATGGAAAGAAACTGGTGACATAAACTTTCATAACTATTCCTGTATTTCAGGAAACTTGATTTTTTTTCCTATTGGCATTTCAGTTCTCTATTTTCTCAGTCTCTTTTCTTCCTACCTGACTGATCACAACATGTAACTTTCTAGTCTGGGCTTGGAACAAAATCCTATTCAAGAAGATAACATGCACTGACCCAGTCTCCAATTCACATCCAAGATCCCTAAACTTGCCCTTAATACTGTTTAATCTGTATTTCTTGGTTCCCCAAATCCCCTCTATTATCTCTCTTATCTCTCACCACACTCCAGCATTTCAATCTCCATAAAACTCTTTCAGGTACTTAACAAAAATAACAGTGTAGACTCAAACTGTTAAATGTATGTAGGAAGAAAGCAGGAGGGTGGCCAGGGGACACACACACTCCCCCTCACCTCAATAAAAACCAGAACAAATTAAACACAGTCCAACCACAGCCTGTATTGCAAGACTCACAGAAAGCGCATTGTTCAAAAATAACAGACCAAATCAAATTCTAGGGACCTTACAATACCTAGAGTAATAGCAATGCAAAAGAATACTGCTTTTGACTTCCAGAACACAGAAGAAGCATGCCATTTATTAATCATATTTGATTCTTTCAGTCGAACCAAATGTGTTTTAACAAAATGAGATGCAAACAATTAATCACCTCTTTTGTTTACATCCACTGTATTTATGGTATACTACATCGAAAGGCATTTTTTCATTGAAGTGTTAATAGAAGTTGTCCAACATAAAAGCCTTTACACAGATTTATAGTCACAAAATAGTTTGGGTTGGAAGGCACTTTTGAAGGTCATCTAGTCCAATCTCCCCTGCAAAAAGCTTAATTAAATATGAACCTTCTTAAATAATCACTTTTAAAAACATACCTTACCAAGATACATAATAATCTAATCAACTACTTGTCATGAACAAAGTTTTCACCTCCTCTTTTTCTCATTAGTTGCCTAAAACTTGCAGAAGCAGCACAGCATCTTTAACTGAATGCAAAATTACTTGACCTTTCTTTCTGAAAAGATCCACCAAAATGCTCACAAACACGTTCCTCTCACAGGAATGGTAAATTAGTCTATGAATTGAAAATGAATATGAAACCTCCATCTCATAAAAAGTATTTCTTTTCAGTAAATGAGCTCTAGAGGCAAAGTTTCTTCATAGCAGCTATGAAGCAAGAGCTACTAGGCTTAAACTCTACTATATACCAGACTCTGGCAATGAAAAGATATTTAAATCTCCCCTTACAATAACAGGTCACATTTCTGAGTCTGCAGTCTAAACTAACTTTTATCCCTCAACCTAACAGTCAATGGGAAAGCACTTTCTTTTGCACTTTGAATGAATTATATTCTTTCAAACTAAAAACTTCATTAAGAGACACAAAAATTATGTCCAGATAATTTTTATCAGATTAGAGCATCAGCCCGGATTTCCTCTATCTAGTATCAAACGACCCTTAGGCAAACCAGAAGGAAACGTTCACTAATAATTTCACACTAGCAAATGATGTGAGGTACATGCATGACTGACATGATACGGGGAGGCAGAAAAGACTTACATATTTTAACACGGGGAAGATGCTGATGCAAAGCATCCCTGTCTGCAAGCAACATTCTTAGAGAGCATTACACACATTTTGCCAGAGACATCTAATTATGATATTCAGGACTTTCATGAAAGCTGCTGAAGACTTCATTCTTTAAAAGACATGCACATAAAATCTTAGCAGTTGACTCCAAGAAACTCCACAAACCTTCTTTGCTGTCAATCATACAAGGTATGCTTGGGGTCTAAAATAGAAGTTAATTGCCAGAAACTGGTAATAATTGCATAATACAGCTCATAATTTTAGCTACCATGCAACTGAAAGAAACTGATACCATCGAAGTAGCTATTCAAAAACTTGAATAAGTAATTGTTAACACAGTTAACCATTAACAAAATGACCTAAAGCAAGCACTACATCACACAATGCTCCTGGCTCAGCACTATTAACATGATTAAAGACAATACAGGGAAGAAGTCAGGAGCAGACTGTTAGAAAGGTAACAATTTTATTTAGGGAGGAGACCTACAAGAAAGATACCTATAGACACACTATTTAAGGCTACCTTTAAGTCTTGTTTGGGGTTATTTTTAGGAGTAATAAACACTCAGAAACCACAATCACATATAAGCATCCTTGCCAGTACAAAAGGAGGGCAGTTACTGGGAACTGAGGGGACTTAAAATGCAGTGACTTCTCTTGCAGGTGCTATTCACATCTGAAAATGCTAGTGAGCTAAACCACTAAGAATACATTTTCTAAACTAATCCAGATTCTGAATTTGACCATTAGCAGGAGTGTTAGACTGCACAGACACACAAAATACAGGAATTTAGCTAGCCTTTCTCATTCTGAGAAGAAGTTTAAGAATTTGAGTGAAAAGGAACAGTGCTAAAACTTGTTATGTTCCTAAATTTAATACTTTTTACCCACAACTGGTCAACTTCCAGCAACCCATCCAAACTTGTGTTTTACCTCTCTTTTTAAATACCTTTTATCTATCCACTAGTCCTCACACCAAGCCATTGATTTCCATCAACAGAAAAGCTCTGTCAAACAAGAGACTCACGTTGTTAGGGGTATTTGCTCCCCAGACTTTGTCTATCAGAATTACCTTAGGCAGCCTAATATCTGCTAGCTTTATTACCCTGTTCAGTTGTTTTATTCAACAATGCTATCAGATACTCCTCCTTCATCTTTCACAATTTAGTAGAGCTGGATTCAAGAAAAAGGTTTAATACCAACCACATTTTATTAGATAGAGTACAATTTACAGCATTAGACCCTAATGTATTAATCACACAAATCACATACCATTTCTTTCTCTTCAGAGAGAGAGCAAGAGCACTTTTCTTTCACACATACTTTGCCATATGTCTGATTAGGTTATAAGGAGATTTCAGTATTAGGCAAATACATGCCTGATACTAATTTCAACAGGAATCACAATGCGAATACCAAATCAAAAACTAAACCAGAGTATGAGGCACTGAGAAGTATCTCAAATTTGATCCCCCTTTATACAAATATTCAGTATTTTACCAGTATATTTGTCTCTTTGATTGTCACCAACCAATGTGTCTTAGTGCAAGCTGTATATTCTTATGAAACTGTAAGAAGATTAAGCTCAGACAGGATTTAAGTGTTATGTACACTCCACAGCATCCTTTGGCAGCCCGCCACAGTAGTATTTTCCTGTTACCAAATCAAGGTCACAGAGGCATCCCTTATTGTACCACATTGTTTCAACGAATCTCACATCCAACTTCCACATTCTATATAATGCTATATACATACAATAATACATTTTGTAAAGGTATTATCCTTTGAAGTTGTACACAAGAGCAGGAAAAAGTTCATGTTATTAAACTCTAGATACTTAAGTGAAGTAACTGTGGGAGTTAACTAATCTCCTGCAGGGTTGCTCTACAGTCAGCGAAGGAAAAACAGCTCCTTTAGAGAGCAATTCAGGACTACAGCATCTTTCATAACTTAGTATAGCTGATCCACTTGCAACAACAAAACCAAAGGTTGAACATGATGTGTGTTACTTGGCTTTTTTTCCCCTGAAATTTACTGCTGTTACAATCTTTAAGCCAAAGCAGAGCTGTGACAGAGGACAAATGCAAGATACATCCAAGCCCACATACAGCTGTAAAAGAGGTTCTTGGGGAAAAAAAAAAAAGGCAATTCTTTGAAAACAGATGAAAGGGCTTTGAATAATAATCAAGAGAAAACCACGTTTAAAATTTAATCTCTCCAAGCTGAGTCCTTTTGGGTGCATCTTCTTTGACACTAAGGAAAAAAGACTATTTCAGATATGGAGTGAGAACAGAACATCAACCACAGCAAGCAGTACTGCTCTATTAGGAACAACAAACTTATTTGAATCAAACCTATCTCATATTGGGCAAAAAGCTGGCATTTCCTTACATACCTTCTCTCATTAATTTCTTTCCAACTGAACTAACTTTTCAGGTTAGCATTCCCCAAAGGAAGGAAACACACAATATTTTTGTCCTATTAGAAGACATTCATAATCTCCCAAAGATGAAGGAAGCAGGATTAATAGGCAGGATTACAACCCTGGACTTTCGGAGATCTACTTTTGTCTGCTTCAAGGACCTACTCAGAGGAATCTCACGGGTTAAGGCTCCAGAAGGTAGAGGGGTCCAAGGGTGCTAGTTAACATTCAAGCATCATTTCTCCCAAACTAAGGACCAGTGCATCCCTGTTAGTGAGAAATAAGAGAGTCAGAAGACCTGTATGGATAATCAAGGAGCTTCTGACAAAACTGAAACACAAGAAGAATTTTTATGGAATATAGAAAACATGACAGGCCACTTGGCAGAAATAAAGGCACGTTGTCAGATTATGCAGGAATATGATAAAGAATGCTAAGGTCCATTTGGAATGGAATCTAGCAAGGGATGTCAAGAATGACAAGGAGGACTTCTCCTTTCCTACCTTTTGCTAAAAGTAGCAAAAGGAAGACTAGGGAAACATGGGCTCACTGCTGAATCAAGTGGGTGTCCTGGTGACAAAGCATGCAGAGAAGGCACAGTTACTGAATGCTTTCTTTGCTCAATCTTTATTGCTAAAGCCAGACTCCAGGAATCCCTGAGCATGGAGGTAAGAGTGAAAGTCCGGGAAAAGGAAGATTTTCCTTTGGCCAAGGAGGATCAGATTAGACATCCTTCAGTCAAGCTTGACATCCAGAAATCCATAGATCCCAATGAGATGCATCCATGAGTGCTGAGGGAGCTGGCAGATGTTATTGTTAAACCATCATCCACTCTCCATCATCTATGAAAGGTCATGGAGAACAGGAGGAGTGCATGAAAGTACCAGTACAGGTTAAATGTTGTCCTGCTGGAAAGCAGCTCTGCAGAGAGGGATCTGTGATTCCTGGTGGACAACAGGTTAAACCAGGAGCCAGAAGTGTACCTTTTGGCCAAGAAGGTCAATGGTACCCTGGGAAGCATTAGGAAGAGCATTGCCAGCAGGTCAGGGGAGATGATCTGCACTGGTGAGGCCACATCCAGAGTGACGTGTCCAGGGTTGTGAGTGGGTATGCTGGGCTCCACGGTTCAAGCAAGACAAGGAGCTCTTGGAGAAGGTCCAGGAGAGGGCTACAAAGTAGATGAGGGGACTGGAGCATCCCTCTAATGAGCAAAGGCTGAAAGAGTCCAGGCTGTGCAGTCCAGAGAAGAGATGACTGAGAGGGAATCTTATCAATGCATACAAATATCTTAAGGATGGTGTCAAAAGGATGGGGCCAGACTCTTTTCAGCCATGCCCAGTGACAGAATAAGGGACGATGGACAGAAACTAGAACACAGGAAACTTCATCTGAATATGAACAAAAACATCTTTACTGTGGGAGTGACAGATTACTAGAACAGGCCCCAGAGCAGCTGCAGTCCTCTTCCCTGAAGATACTCAAAATCCACCTGAACACATCCTGTGCAATCTCCTCTGGGTGAATCTGCCTTAGGGGAGGGGTTGGACCTGATGATCTCCAAAGTCCCTCCCTACCCATTTTGTGATTCCATGAAATAGCACTATAAAGTTGGTTCCTATTTTGTGAGCCATACATCACAGTGTATTTAGCTGGTGTATTTAGCTTCTATGAAGTCTGGAACTTAACTTCATATTCAAAGGGCACCCACTACTCACCTAAATTATTCCCACGTAACTTGAAACGAACATCTCAAATTACTTCATGCTACAAAGGCCAGTCTGCTGGTGATAGAAGACTAACAGGCTCACAGCTTCCTAAAATCTCTCTCTTAGCGTCTTCTGTTCTTTAATGTAGATATTCTGTGTTTATTTTTTCCTAATCCTCTAATTCTAATCTAATAAATCAAAGTATTTATTATTTGACTTTAATTTTTTATGCCTGTTCTCTCCAGAGAGAAACTACTTGGATCCATAAAGGAAAACCAAGAGCAAACAAATTGCACTGGAGACAACTGGGGAAATATTACCTAGAAGCAAATTACAAATTTAGAGTTACTTGAGAGTACAGACATGGTCATACATAAATTTAAGCCACCTTATTCTCATGTATCCAAGTTCTCTTATTTAAATCTGCTATTCTTTAGCAGATCTTAATGATGAAGAAAAAAAAAATATTTACACCCCCCCAAACAAATAAATGAAACACATATTTTTTTATCAAGCTGCATAAATCCTGAAAACCTCCACTTTGTCATCAACTATCTCAGCATGTGGGCAGACTAGCGAAGGTAAATCTTCAACTCATGCTGCAGAGGCTGATGCAGGAGATGATGCAGGAAATGCAAAGAGCTCAGTAAGTCCTGGAAAACAGAACTGAAGTATAGCTCAAGACACAATAGATTAAATAACCCAAATAACTTCTGGATAAATGTGCTGTCTTCATCTGCCACAACTTCAGCAGCTCCCTGCAATACTGAAGGTCAGGACCAACAGAAGGTACATCACCAGAAGTAACTAAACTGATCTTAAAAAGTTACATAGGACAGTTAAGTAGAAGACTCTGATAACTAAGGAGTAATACTCAGTCATCTCTGCCCAAGTCACAGTAGTTTAAAGATTTTATGAAGAATTAAAATTTTACAGTAACAACTGTACTTTTACACTTTCCCTATCTACCCATTCCTTTTAGAAAATAGGAGTGGATTTCCAAAATTCACTTCCTAAACACCAGCGACAGCTTTTTTTATTATTTTATTGAAAGAATAAAGGTAGACAATTGGAGAACATCCTTTTATACAGAATCACTGTACTTTTTTCCAGTTTGCTTGCGTGAGGATTAGAATTAATAGCAAAAGAGAAGACTCAGACAACAACACTGCCAATTTCAAAAAAAAAAAAAAGAAAAAAGGAAAAGAAAGAAGAAGGGGCAGGCATCAAGAGTCCACCTTCCTGAATGTGGATAAACTTTGTTGGAGAAAAGTGGTTAGTAGAAGAGCAGTTGAATATCAAGAGAAACTATGAGCATTCCAGAAGAGTGATACTCATAGAATTACAGAATATCCTGAGTTGGAAGGGGCCCAGAAGGACCAATGAGTCCAACTCCTGGCCCTGCACAGGACAACCCCAAGAATCACACCACGTGCCTGACAGTGTTGTCCAAATACTTCTTGAACTCCGTCAGGCTTGGTGCTGTGACCACTTCCCTGGAAAGTCTGTTCCAGTGCTCAAGAAAGATTTTATATTTTCCAAGAAAAAGGTGGTTCTCTAGTTTGTTTGTTTTGTTTTAACTCTAAAGTTATTTCTATAGACAATATTTATAGAGGAATATTTGTAGGCTCTGAACTCTGGAAACATAATCACCAATGATAGGTATTATTGTTATGCAGAACCTTCAGGCAAAAAAAAAAGCTGTTCCCTATTAGAGGCCACCCCGAACAGAAACAAACCTCATTTACTTTAATCCTCCTATATTCAACATCAGGGGGCAAAACCACGGGGGCGGGGGGCGGAGGGGAAGGAGGAGGGCAGGAGGAGTCCACAAAGCCTGCAGCTCCCACTGTTACGTATCTCCTAACCTGATCATTTCCTTATAGCACTTTCAAGAAGAACATTTCAATATGAATCAACAAAAATAGTTTCGTAAAGTAGGTCGTTGCTGCAGCAACCGGGCGGCTGTTTGGACTACTCCCTGCCACAATGACCTACTTTTCCAGTTATATGTAACCGTTGCAGCAAGATCCGAATTTTCCTTCCCTACGGAGCCGCTCCGAGAGGATTCCTGTACCACTGCTGAACTTTATTCCTAACAGGGACACAGAAAGGCTTCATTTGAGCAGGTACAAGCAGCGGGTCGGTTCGGCTCTTCCTCTGTGTCCTATTCAGAAGTGTCGGTGGCTAAAGGTTACATGAAACCCAATATGTGCTCGGAGCTCAGAAAGTGCCACGGCAGCGCTCAGAGCCAGAGGAGCTGATAAAGAATGGAAGGGGAAGGTGTGAAAAGGAACAGGCGCTCGTGAACAGCGTGTCCCCTGCCAGACTCAACAGCTGGCACCAAACGCCGGCACAAACAGGCTGTTCCTGTACCACCATCCAAGCACAAGCTAATGGACACCATCCTTTATTACAGGTCTAAATAACATTAAACCTGCACAAAAGAAAAACCCTGGTGAATGGCAGGTAAAGCTCACATATTTTTAAACCCTATTTAACCCTGCATGCACTGGAGAGGGGAGACACAAAGGTACCACAAAGGAAGAAACACTGACAATTACATAATTCTCTCTTTACTGTTGCTGTTAAAACCAGCATTTTTCCTTACAACAAAGGAAAAAATATCACCTCTTAAACTAATGAAGGAAATAATTATCTCTGTAGAAATAAGACTACAAGACTTCCAACATCAATCACACTGACTTGCACTTAGGTATTTTTTGATCAATGTATTCAATCAAGTCCAAAAGCTTTCATTCAAGGTAAAATTAAAGAGACAAGCACAAGAGACAAACATTTCCAAGCAAAAGAAAACTCACTCCAAGAAAAGACAAGCTAGGCATTACCATGTAGTACACCATAATTAGAACTCCAGTCAACAGAAAGCTTCTGACAGATAATACAACTCATATGATGAAAGCAGAAAAACAAAGAACACACAAAAAAGCTCTCCAAAGTTTACTTTAGGTGTTTTAGGATTAAAAGTTTACTTAGGTATTCTTAAAATTTCTAAGTTCAGCAGGAAAAATACTGCAACTGGTGACATTATAGTACTGCAAGTGGAAAAGTTTTTGGAATTTCCTGCACTGTTTCATTTGGGAACAAGCCACTTACAATGACATAACTGTTCCTGAAAACCTCATACTCATCAAACAAAGTAGTAAAAAAACCACCCAAAAAGCCTAAAAATTATTTTTACTTTACCACTGCACTTGACTAGCCATAGAGCAACAACTGCAAAGGTAGGATTCTGGAATAAAGACAGACTAATAGAAGGGAAAAAAGTACAGAATTATGAAAAGAAATAGGAGAGGCTGCTGCTGAAAGAGCAACACATGATTACTAGTAACACTTTTCTGTTTCAAAGTGTGACCTCCAATGCCAAAAATGCAAGCTTTATCATGCTGTCTCCTATGGACACAGTAAAGAATTGGAGTAAAAATTCCTCCAAATGCTGCAAATGCAGCATTGAAGAATTTTGCTTTGGCAATGTTTCAGTGTTGGCACTGAAAAAGAGAGGTTGGTGGAGTTAAGTTCAAAAGAATGCAAAAAGCCAAATTCTAAATTGGAAAAATAGAAACATCCACATTATCCCCCACAAACTCATGATTTTCTTCATGGTTTAGAAGAAAAACACACTACTGCTGAGATAAAGTACTGCTCAACAGTAAATTTATTGGCAACTAGCTTACAGAAAGGAAATTTCAACCAGTAAAAGAACTCTACTCACTGAAAAGCACCATGACTATATGATGAAAATTAATTTTACACAGGTCTCCTCAGGTTACGAAAGCCTTGAAATAAAAGAGGAAAATACAAAGCAATTAAAGCAGAACTGTCAATATCACAGCAATTTTCAACTTTTTCCTTTGTCATAAACTGAAGAAACTACATACTAGAAAACGTTTCCAGGTCAAGCAAATGAAAGAGTATGCTAGAGAAAAAAAAAAATTGATGTTCCTCATAGAGACCTTTAAGGAAACATTTACAGGATTTGGGAAATACTGTACAAGAGCAGTAAACAGCAAACAGTTACACTCTCTAAAAAAAAAAAACATGGATAAAGCACAGTAAACTAGACCTGGCCCGTCATCTACTGAAAAGTAATGAAGGAAAGTCATAGGAATTATCCCTAGGCAACACAAATAAAACAAATAATTCAGATGCCATCCTTGGCTTGATCACCCCCATTAAGACTTGGATGGTTTCATCTTCTTGAGTTCACTAATAGCAAGACTTCTAAAGAACAAAACCGAAATGCAACCTCCTCCCCCAAAGACCCTTCTGAAACATGGATGGCAAAAATTACTGTGTAGAATATTTTCTTTTAAATGCATGTCTCAGTTTTGCCTATGTAGTCATACTTCTCCCATGAGACAGGAAAAAGGGAAAAAATATTAGGTAATCTCTGCTAAAAGCCACAATGTTTTCTTCAGCTTTAAGGCTTTTGGAAAAAAAAATGAGCTTGTTTCATCTCTAGAACATAAAGTATGAAGAAGAAAGAATGAAAAAAAAATCACTTGATGTTACAGGATTTACAGACAGAAAATTTCAATGCAGAGGAAACTCTATAGAGAACATAGCAGACAACATTTAGTCCATTCTTTAATGAGTCCAATATATTAGAAATCAAACCACTAACTATTTTCAATGCCAGCTGCTCCATAAAATTCAGTATTGTAATTCTCTGGATGCTTCCCCAGTACTTCAGAACTGCACAGATTGTGAAATTGAGATGTTTGCCATGATGTTCTGTATCTTTAGTGCATAGCAAACATGATCATGTTTTATGAACTATACAAGGCATGAAATAATGAGCGGCCTATATGAACAAGTTGCCTATTTATCTATTTATTTGTTTCTCTGTCTGATGCAAATAACCCTCTTATTGCTGTTTTTTCAATCACTTTTTTTCTCTCTCTCTCTCTCAATTGCAGCACAGTTTACCCCTCACTGATAAGGTCAGTAGAACACTGGCACTGAGAAACAAACAAAAAAAAAATCTGCAAGCACTGAACTCCACAGGTTCCTTGCTATAAAAAATAAAACATTTCCTAGGTCATGGATTTCATATGTTGGTTAGACAACAGATAGAAAAATACAAGTTTTCCTTAGAGGAATTGTTCCTAAGTAACCTGTACTGTAGATATTTCATCTCCATCACTGAAGAATTAGTAACATATATTCACACTTCACAATTTCTCCATTTGAGCTTACATACAGTTTTTTCAACATTTCTGGTTTTAATTCTGAAGGGATATGGGTTTATGTTCTGAAAATGTACAAACCTTCAGTGGGAGAATTTTACAGCCTTTACTTTTCATGTCTGTGAAAGAGCCACAAACATAGAGATGTTAAAGAAGAAATGCATGAGAATGAACAGGAAGGGAAATGCTTTTCTATAAATTAAGAAACACTATGTAAACTTCTAAAACAGGTCCAGAAAATTTCTCTAGTTTAGCTGTAAGAGGAAGCAATGCATAACACAAAAGCTCAAGGTGTACATCACATGCCTGTTAATACAGAAATTAGATATGCAGGACACATCCTAACCAATGTTCAGTGGAACAAATCCCATCCATCTCTGATAAAACTGAACAGGTTTTATCTCACTGCAAAAAAGTTGTTGCACTAGCACTTTTCAAAAAGATTTTAAGCAACAGTTTGACACCTGAATTTACTAGTTTACTTCCAAAACCTGGAGTATTATGAAATTCTTATTTCCTATACAGGTTTACCAACATTGAATTTTAGACCTTTCAAATATTAATGCAATTTAAAAATAAATAGTAAGAAATAAAAAATAAAAAAAAAATCAAAGTATGGAATTTACCAAAAAAGAGCACATACTTTAAGAAGTTCTGTTCACTGCAGCTCACTTACTGTCTAAACTAATGCTAACAAAGCTCATGTGTTGTTTTTTATTACCTCCACTGGTAATTGGAATGCACTCCAATTTTTAACTGTTACAAAAGTATAGGCAGCATGCGGACTTTGGCCACAGCCATCTCCACTTACACACTTGAAACAGAACACTGAAATATTGACCTGTCCTTTCCAGTCTATCCGTCACCTCCACTGAAGCTTTGTTCCCTTATAAAAAATCATTTACACTCAGGAAACTCCAAAGCAGTGAAAGCAAATGCTTTATGGTGACCTGAAAAACAAATGGAGGCTTCAGGGTTAGAAGAACACTGCAATTATAACTCACCTCTTGACCTAGATTGCAAAGAACATGAAAGCCGAAAGTACACAGAAGCACACAAACTAACCTTGCTCCGTGTTAAATCAAGAGTTCTGAGAAATCTAAGTGAAATGTATTGCACCAGAATACTATGAAGTTCTTACCCTGGTAATCAAATCTAGTCCTTTCCTAGGGGTAACCAAAGGTATGGCTATTAAAACTGCTAAAATGTGATACGCAAATTACTAAGCCCATGGAACACAAAGCTACATACTCTTACACTACTCACACAACCCACTCATGCTCAAGATGACTTCTGCCTTTTTAGGTCACTATGGGAAGGTCACAAGACTCCCTAAAGCAAAGGGTTTCTTTCAGTATGTAAATTCATAACATCACAGACTTTAGAGTGACTTCTACACCGAAAAAATGGCCGACTTTGCTGGCAGCTTGACCTTCCTCCTATCACAGGTTATATAACTAACCTGAAAACCTGCCAGGCACTGGAAAAGAACCAGTTCTGAAAATAAAGGCTTCCATGCTGTAGATAAACTGTTAGAAACTGAAAAGTTCAGGCAGTGCACAACGATAAACGGGCTTTTCTGCAATATTTGCATAATATATTTAAAGAGTAGCTTCCATTTGTTGGGATAAAGACATTTTCCCAAACTGGAGGAAAAGATTTTATTGTATTAAAATGTTCAAAAGAGAATGATAATATAAAATAACTTGCTTTGAAGAACATATGCGGAATTCATTGACACTGTCACATACTGATCAGTTAAAGAAAAAAAAAACTTCTGAATTCTTGATTGCCAAAAAAAGCGGTTTTCACATTCACCAATAGTGTTTGTTGGGGGTTATCACCCTCCCTGTTTGTGACCAGATCGGGAAACACTATCAGGTGTGGACAGATTACCTTGCCCTACTCAAATAAAGAATGTGATCTATTGATACTTTTGTAAAATAAAACAAAAATAGAGAGAAGGAAGACTAAAAAAATCCTATTGGCTTGTTTCAGAATCACATTTCTCCCTTAATACTAGAAGTCCACATACCATTACATATCGGGAACACTTGACCCAGATCTTCTCTGGACATGCTCAAACCTGGAGATCAGTGATGTAAAATCAGGTGTCTAAAACCTCAAAATTTCTTAACCTGAAGAATTAAAACTCCTTCAAGATCAGCCTTGGAGTCCAGATTGTATAGATGCTCACTGTAATTTTTCTGGCCTATACTAACAGCTATTTTGGAAAAACCAACTTACTGAGCACAATTCAATTTGCAGTACTGCCTGCTCCCTCCACACCAACCAGTGCAGTCTTCTTGTCCAATTGAATAATAGTTACTTTACAGAATCTGGCAATACAAGATCATTCACCAAAATAAGGAAACAAGAAAAGTGTAATTCCTCAGCTAGCAGGCTTATTTCTCACATTCTGACAGTCTGACAAAAAAGAAATTGCATATCTTTCCCAGCACAGTAAAAAGGCCAATACTTATTTTCAGCAATATCATTTCAAAGAGTGTCAACAAATGGCAAGCCACAGAAGAAAACAATAATCCCCTTCCAAAAAACACCTGGTGGTTACTGCAGACATGAGCAATGCAGGCCAAGAGTGATATGACCATTGCAATCTGACTCAAATCTATACCGCCACAGAAAGAAATGGTACCTGCCCTTCCCACTCTTTGCCTCTTCACTACTACTACTACGGTGACCTTTTTGCTGGCACAATCTACCACAGAGTTAATTCCACCAAAACTGGTAATTTATCTCTTCTGGACAGATTGATGAGCTAAACTGGCTCACCACAGGGTTGTGTGCTATCATAAGAGGGTGGAACCAACCCTTTCATCAACAGTGCAGGATTAAATCCATGAGGACATACGTCAGTGTGTTTCAATGACGTACTTTGTAAATCATAGGGCTAGATCATATAAAACAAATTATAGAGGGAGTTGCTGAATTGCAGGCACTTTTGGGGTAAAAAATGTTTTTTGTGGAGGAGAACAGGTGAGCAGCCTAGGGGTGTGGCACTGGGGGGTTTCTCCAATCTAGCTGTGGGTACCACGGAGTTCCCATCTGAAAACGCAACTTACGAAAAGAAGCTACAGACTTCTCACAGATTAATCACCTGCAGTTTAGTGGGCTGGGCGAACACAAGTGCTCCAAGTGGCACACGCCGCTCTAGAGTTGAAGCCACTCATTACAGGGTATGCTGGGTTTGCATGGCCACAAGTCAAGGTGTCAGGGGGCTACAAGGGTGGCTTGCTGTGAGAAGCTGCTGGAAGCTTTCCATCTGTCTTTCCAGGCCAATGCCAGACAGCTCCAACATCCACATGCCGCTCGCTGGCAAAGGTAGCGCCACTGGAATAATGTATCTGACAGGAGGAAAATGTTACTGCTCAGGAGCCATTGAAGCCAGAGAGGCATGAGAATATGTGAGAGAAACAACTCTGCAAAGTCCTAAGTCAGGGAAGAAGTAGGGGAAGGACATGCTCCAGGCACCAGAGCAGAGATTCCCCTGCAGCCTGTGGTGAAGACCACTGAGAGGAAGGCTGTCCACCTACAGCCCAAGAAGGACCGTGGTGGAGAAAATATGAGCATGAAGAATCCTTCCCCTGAGGAAAAAGCAGCAGAGACAACATTTGATGAACTGACCAAAACCTCCATTCCTCAACCCTCTGTGCTCTTTGGAGATAGGAGATTGAGAAAATGGGAGTGAAGTTGAGCCCAGAAAGAATGGAGGGGTGGGAAGAAGGTGTTTTAAGAATTGCGTTTATTTTCAGTTACCCTATTCTTATTTGATTGGTAATAAATTAATACATTTTCCCCACAATGGTAATGGCTGAGTGGTCTCTCCTTGTCCTAATCTTGACTCACAAGCTTTTTATTTTCTACTCCCTGTCGAATCAAGGGGAATGACAGAGTGCCTTTGGTGGGCTTCATGTTAAATATTTCATAAATCAAATAGATTTTCATTCTAAGTACTACACAATAAACACCAACTTAAAGGGATGTTTCCATCACAGAAGTCATAAATATTTCTGTGCATTCCTTTTTATATATTAAGCATGTCACCAAAAATTAATGAAGTATAATACACAAATTCTGTCTGCCCGAATTACACATATGAAATTCAAATCATTCATCAATTAATTCTGTTGACAAACTTTTTCCACCAATCCCCCATCCAACAAACACATCTCTATTGGACAAATCATAACTATGTAAGCTGAAACTGTAAGTATATTTTCAAAACCAGATGCACAGAATAGCAAAATTTAATAGATACTACAGAAAGATGTCTAAGTATTATTTTTAAAACAAGTTCCCATTTCCATGAATTGCAGTGATTGTCCTGGAAATGAAACATTTTTTTCCCTCTCAGGTTTTTTTATTTGCTTGAAATTTGAGTGTGCAAAAAAAAAAATCAGCTCTCTTCTCTCTCTGAAGTCAATACCACTATCTGCAATAATAGCAGCAGCTAACTTTGAAGGATGTTGAACACATCAATATTCTCACAAAATCTAAGAGATATACAAAGCAAATTCAATTACTCCTATTTTAAAAGTAAAATCTGTTCTCTTCAGGAATGGTTAAAAAAGTGTTTTAACTAGCATATCAAAGACAGACCTACCCAAAAAAGACAAACCAGAAGAGGTAAATTATTACCTAAAGTAAATCCTTATGCAGCAACTAAAAATGTTTGCATTTCTTTTCAGATATTGTGATCAATTGTCACTCTGCACTAAAACCAGGGCTAAATGAAGCTCTCCCCTAGGTGATGTTGTTAAGCATGAAATCCCATTCTCCTTAATATGGGAAAGTCTGTGAACACATACGAACACATTTTTTCAGAAGTAGGTAATGGTTACTTGTTGGAGTATGCAAGTTACATTCTTTGGCTGCTTTGTTGACACAATTAGATGCAAGCTAATTCTGGTGCCTAACATTTAAGGGCAACTGACAAAATTTTAAGAGAGCCTTAGTGTGATTTGGCATCTCCCTCCACCATTTCTGCATCACCTTTTATTGCACCAAGTAACTTCTCTCTCTCAAGTGTTGACCTGTGAACAACACTATGAACTCATCCCACAGAAAAAGCATGTTTCGATGAAAGCACATCTTGATTTATTTGACAGCTTGAAAAAAAAGGAACAATAAGAAGAAACTGAACAGACCCAGAAAAAAAAAGAAGTGAGCTGAGGGAGGTCCTGGCATTTGTTACGTAGTATTCACGAATTTAGAACAGGTAGGCTGAATGCCAGGAGAAAGGAGGTCAGTAAGACCATGTGACTGCTTAGTAATTAGACTTGCTCAATAGTGCAATTACACAAAAATATTAGTTCCTGATTGTTACATGACTGTTTAAAGAGAAAAGTTAATTAGAAAGCACCTATGTATTAAAGGTTGCTATTTACCAGATTTAACACACATTTGTTAATATAAACCATAACTGGTGACCCTGCAGAATGACAATATTCTAACAAGAACCTAAGCCTCCTGGTTTCCTGTATTCTTTCACCATTTTTCCTCATGTAGATTGCATTAGTCATAGTTTGACAGAGCAGAGTTTTGCCCAGGGCACTAGGACAACAAACTCTTGGTGTCAATCAACTCAAATTAAGAAAGGACCACTGTAAATTCACACCAGGAGGTTAAATTTGACTCACCTTCCTAATGCTGAAGGGCTTCTGCTCCTAGTCTCAAATAAAATGTTTCTCACTACAACACCCTACTCAACAGGCATGTAAGCAACGATTTTGCTCATAGTCATCATGTGAAAAAGAACATAAAATGTTTTTTCATTAAGTGCCAAATAAGACTGGGAAACTAAAAAATTGCATCCTGTATACTTACTGGGAATGTATGTGTCTGCACTGGTTAAACGCATCTCATTAAAACCACTGGAACCTAAAGAGGAGTCATACCAAACTAGTAACTGTCCACTTAAATAAAAACTGTCTGAGAAGAACCTTAATAAACATACAGCTTTAGCAGCCAATTATTCTATAAAGCTATTGTACTTTTAAACTTGAAAAAAAACGTGATGATTTCACAAAACCAGGCTATGAAGGCAGCAAGATTTCCTACTCAAATCCATGTGCAGCACGTGCCTCGAGGGTATTTGAGTACCAGGAGTTTGCTTGATGTGCTTTGGACAGGGGAGTTGTATCGTACCCCAAATTCAGTCCCTCTAACCAGCAACTAAAACCAGGCATTTTTCTTCAAATGCAAAATGCAGTGGAAGGACTAGCTGCCTTCTAAAACACTGAAGACACTGTTTAAGTAAACCAACCAGCAATACATCACACACAGATGTACCCAAGGACTCTATTAGCTAATGATCATATTACACAGTCATTGAAGAACCAGGGCAATAGCACTGAAGACATGAACTTCCTTCTGCTAGAATCAAAGTTCACATTTGTCTATCATTCACTAGCTCAGAGAATACAACCAAAAACTGTTCAGCATTTCAACTGCAGGGCACATTAGAGACCTATGAAGTATTCTTAAGACACTTAGACTTGTACCAGTTGTCCACATTCTTTTTAAACTTCAGTGGCTGTTCATGTTTCACCCACAAAATTAAGACCTCTGAGCCTCTTCACTAAGTCAAAATGTTATAAAAAAAAAACTTATCCCTTCAAAAGAAAAGTGATTTAAAAGTCTCTTATAAAATAAACATACATCATGAATCTCAGATAAGGGAAGTATCTAACAGTTATTCATAAGTTATTTTTGTCAGTGAAAATGAAATAACCATCAAGTTACAGTTTACAAAAAGCATCTTTAGTATTTCTATCTCTTGAAAACAAGAAGATTGTAAGGAAAACCTCTCAAAATCTGAAAAAAAAAAAAAATAGAAACTCAAAGCCTCCAAAGGTAAGTTACCTGGTTGGTAAAGTATAAGCTAGGATACAAATTATTAAATCTGAAAGGAACAATCCTTCAAGTAAACACAATTGAAACCTGAAGTTTCTAAACTTTGTCATTCTTCTGTGACATAGTTTAGGTTAAGATAAGTTTCATTGTGCTTGTTCCATAGCTAGGCAACTTCTCAGCATTGTAGTCTGGGCAGGCTAAGTTCACTAACATTTCAAGTTCCTGACATTGGAGGGACAGATGATACACAAACTTTACTGCATTATCAACCATTTTACAAGGGTAACAATTTTCAGATTCCTAGTGATTTTTTAACTAATCTCACATGACAAGCATGCACAGAAGTCCTATTAACCTCTGCCTTATGGTACAAATTTAGCATGCAAGCGTCAGTCACAGCACCACAGTAAAGTTCATTTTTATATCGGGTAGGAGAATTACAACTGGCTTGATGGTGCAGGAATAAATCTGCACTTTCCAGAAAGGGACACCGCACACCGTGCCAGCCCGAGCTCAAGAAGCATCTAGAGAATGCTCTCAGGCACACGGTGGGTTTCTTGGGGCTGTCCTATGCAGGGCCAGGTGTTGGACTCTATGATCCTCGTGGGTGACTTCCAACTCAGGATATTTTGCGATACCCTTCCTTGCAGGAACGCTTCTCTGAAAAAGTACTTCTGAACTAAGCGAGCAGCTTCGCAGTTTCTCCAGGACGGAGTCGCCCCGGGGTTCCCGGCTGCCCAGAGTTCCTGAAATGGTGCAAACCAACTCTGGGCTGCTCCCCACAGGGTTTTCCGCCCGGCAGCAACCCGGCTCTGAGCTCCAGCGCTCGGGCACTGAACCGCCGCCCACGGGAGCGAGAACAAGCGCCCCCCTCAGCGGGAAGCCACAGCCCACCGGCCCGCGCTCCGCCACGGGCTTCCCGGTCCCTTCTTCCCCGTCCCTCCCACGTGCGCCGCAGCCCGGGCCGGCGCTGGGCTGGATATGTAACACCGCCGGCCCGCGGGGAGGGCGAGCGGCCGAGGGAAGCCGGCGCTGGCGGCGGCCCAATCGGGCGCGGAGGGGAGGGGATGGCGGGGAGGCAGCGTGACCGAATACATAACGCGGGGATTAGGGCCCCCGCAGCGCCCCGCACTCACCGCCACCTGTTGATGCCCACGTTGGAGGAGCCGGCGAACCAGGGGTCCAGGATGTAGACGCAGCGCACTGTGTCGGCGCCCTGGATGCATTCCCGCAGCGCCGGGTTGTCGTGGAGCCGCAGCCCCTTGCGGAACCAGTGTACGGCGTTCACCCCCATGCCGGGTGCGGGCGCTCAGCGGGAACCGCCGCCGCCCGCGGGGCCGTTCATGGCCCGGCGCCGCCGGGCGGGCACGGACGGGCGGCGGGGCGGCCCGCGGGGCCTCGCTGGGACGGCTCTAGGACCCGGCGGACACGGCGGGAGCGGCCGCTCGGCGGGGACGCATTACCCCGCGGAGCCCCCGCGCCGGGGAGAGCGGGGACGAAAGGTGTGAGCGCTGGGTCCGGCGGTGACTGCGGGACGGTGACGGCGCCCTGCCCGCGGAAAGCGCCGCCCGCGCCGCTGCCGCCTCCTCGCCGCTCGCCCTGTGACTGCGCGGGGCTGCGCCGGCCACTCCGCCCCGCCCCCCGCCGCCCATTGGCCGGCGCCGCTCCCACGTGACCGCGGGCCCTCACGTTTCTGAGGTGTGTTCGCTACCGGCGGCTCGCGTGGGAAGGGAGGCCCGGCCGGGCGGCCGCGCACCCGCGGCGGAGCGGGGGGCGGCCGGGGGACCCGCGACCCCGGCGGGAATCCCACCCGCTGGGGCAGCGCGGGGCCGGCGGGCCGCGGCGGGGCGGGCCGGCGGGGGGCGGGGCCCGGCTCTCCGCCGCCTCGCCCGCTGCTCGGCGCGGCGGGACCCGGATGAGCACGGGGCCGCGAGGCGGCTCTTGGCGGCGCCGCTTCCGCCGGGAGGCGCGGGCGTGCGCGCGCCCCCGAGCCTGTTACGTATCGCGGCCCGCGCGCGCCCGCCCGCCCCGGCGCCGTGCCCGGCGGTCCCACCGCGCACAGCCCCATCCGCGGGAAACGGGCGGGGCGCTTATGTAAGCGTGTGCGTAGGGAGCGCCCGCTGGGCTAGCGGAGCTCCGGAGGTCCCTGCCCACCCTGACGATCCTGTGACGCGGGCCGAGGGCTCGTTGCTGCCCGGTGCCGTCGGGACGTGTCGGTCAAAAGGCACCCCCGGGCAAGAGAAAGCGGCTCGGCCGTGCGGCGCCGCCGCACCCAAACAGGCTTTCAAGCGGCAGAACGAGTTAAAATGGTCTCTCTTAGAGCACCGTTAGTAAAGTCATTGCTGAATGGCGAATTTCTCACGCCTGTTAATTACAGAGCTCAAACCACCGTCTGTGCGCTGCCAGCACTGCGGGTTTCCCGGGACCTGCTCCTTGGTTACGCTGCGCACAGCTAACCCTTTGGAGCCTTAGCAGGGCAGCTCTAGCTGCAGATCTGAAAATAAACCTCCACCTGTGGATTGCAGCTCAAATCTACAGCTTCACGGACAAGAGCATAGCAACAGCAGGAGTGGTCTCATTAGAAATAATGTCTCAAGTAAAAGGCAGAGGACCCAAATCAGCAGTACGGACCTTTCTTAACTTAGAGAATTCCAGACAGTTCTTTAAGAACTGTCATTTTTCTTTCTCCTAAAATATTTTTTTCTGCTAAGATCCACAGAAAGTAAAAGTCAACAAGAAGAGACACATGCACCATATGTTTCCCTTCGTGCTCTTCTTTCCTCACTTTGAGTGACCTAATAAACACAGTAATAGAATCACAGAATCATTTAGGTTGGATAAGACCTCCGAGGCCAACTTCTGACTGACCACCACCATCTCAGCTAGGCCATGGCACTGAGGGCCACAGCCAGTTGTTTCTTGAACACCTCCAGGGATGGTGACTCCATCACCTCCCTGGGCAGCTCATTCCAATGTTTAATAACCCTGTCAGTGAAAAAATTCCTCCTGACGTCCATCCTGAAAGTCCCCTTGTGCAGCTTGAGGCTCTGTCACAGCTTGCCTGGCAGACGAGGCCCCACCTGTCACTGACCATCAAGGTATGCCAAGGCCCCAGCCATGATTAGAATCCCTTTCTGCTTGGTCTTACACAAAATTTATTTTTAAAAGGTGTAGCATGTGGAGAGTGAACAGTTTTTGAGCACTGACTTTAACAACGGCATAAATTATGATGAATTTCTCAATTATCACTTTGTTGTATGTAGAAAATCATATTCCACAGCTCATCATTCTGATCCAAGAAGAACATATGGGATCCTGTCATGTACCCTTGTTGCAACTCAGAGCTGGAGTAGTGGGGTCATTGTAAAGTCAAACATCGCTTTCTCAATTAATACAAAGTACGTCCTTATGTGTTTGGTGTTTTTTTATTATCATTATATGCCAAACATTCGGTAAATAATTTTGAAATAAATAAAAACCAAAAAGCAATTCAGTAGTTAATGACCACTGTCCACCAAACTCATTTGAATTCTATAATTTTTGAACACACTGAAGAAGTAGATTCCTTATTTTTAAGGAGAGTCACTTCACAACATAGTTTTTATTTCAAACATTTAAATTGCTTTTCATACTCATTATGTGTCCTGCTAGCTCCCCACAAGGCTGCCACACTGAAGATAGCCCTGAATAAAGTCCAGCATCAACCGGTCTGTCTTGGGAATCCTGAGGTGGAAACAGCCCTTCCTCACTAGACGTTAGAGTTTCATAAACAAATTGCAGTCATGAAAACCATCAGTCTCTAAGCTGTTTGTTGCTACAGGCTGAATAACAATTGCAGTATATCATTAGCATATCATTATGTCAAAACACTCTGGCTCTATCATGCCATGCCTTCTATGTGAGACAGTTTGTTCTTGACTCAGAAATGAGAGAAAGAACATATTAATGTATAATTAATATTGTATTAGGATATATTAATATATAATAGATGCAGACTATATTAATTAAAATGTCAGATCTCAAGGGAAGAGCCACTACAACTTAGTTGAAATAGAAAATAGAATGACAGTTAATCAAGGAACTCACAAAAGTAAACCTCTCTACAGTGTTCTCATGTGAATAACTTTTTAAACAATATTGCTAATTTAGCCCAGACTGTGACTGCAAAAATGAAGAGAGTGGGGAGAAGATAGAAGGGAAAAAAAATAACACGAAGGCATGACGTGAAAAAATAACATAAAAAAGCAAGTGTACAGTACATTTTGTGTTACATATTAGAAGCTATTTTTTAGGTGCATGTTTTTAACATTATTGTATGCATTATATTCACAGACGTTGTTAACTGTTCTAGGAACAGCTGTTATTTAGGAGACCAAGCCTGAACCCTGTTCCTAGAGCAGAAAGTTTTTTTCTATAGCATTTCTCTTCTTCTTTAGCTTTTTCACAGACCCAATAGAGACTAACAAAGATGTAGCTGATAAAAGAAGGGATCACAGAGACAACAGTAGTGATTTTCACTCTCTGGAAGATGTGATCGTGCAGACTTGGAGTTAGTTAAAAAATCTCAATACCTCTAGTAAAATATTTCTAGTCTAGAAATCATTTACATGACTGCTGATTTGTTACTCTAGATGAAAAAGATAAGTACATATGGCCAAAAAAAAATCAGAAGATGGTTCTCACCATCACAGCTGAATGAACTTCTGAAAAGCCACCAGCAAAAATATATAAGCCCAATGACTAGATGTGAATTTACTTATGTAATAAGGCAGTGGTCATATGAAGAAAATACACTGGTGTAAGGCAAGCCTCCCATCATGAAATCGGTGTTACCGAATCAAAAGGATCATCTGCTTCCTGTCAGAGCAAAGGCACTCGAGTAGTCTGACTTTTAAATGTTCCGTCCTTTGCTATTATATTACTTAGAAATTATTATAAAACCATTTTTTTCCTATTCACCCCACTACTTCTCTATGCAAGCTGTTTTAATCCAACGGCCTTTCACTCTCCTAGTGCCAGCCAAGCCTGCTTCGGCAAGCGGCGGAGGCTCGGCCACGTCCAGCGGCGCCGCGGCTCAGCCCGCGCCCCTCCCCTGCCGGCACTGGTTCGTGCCAGCGCTCCCCGCGCGGCGGCGAGGCCCGGCGGCGGCGGCGAGGCCGGTGAGCGCGGCCGGGGGCGGCGGGGCACGGGGGGCGGAGGGGCCGGCTGGCGTTCCGCTTGTCCCGCTCCGAGAGCCGGCGCGGCGCTGAGGGTGGGGCGGGCGGCGTGCAGGGGGAGAAGCCGCGCTGCTCCGGGGGATGCGCGGCGGGGAGGGACCCCGGGCGCGGGGCCCCGTGTCGGCCGCCTGTGGCTGCGGCAGGAGCGGCACTCGGGGCGGGATGGGCCTGCAGCCGCTTCTCCGGTGCTGGCTGCAGGACAACATCCGCCTCCTGCCCCTCCGCCCCCAAGCGGAGTCCAAAGGGTGGGAAAGGGAGGGCCCAGGTGGCCGGGCTGCGGGAGCATGCTGTGCTGGAGAGCCTCGTTTTGTCTGTGCTGAAAGCACCCCCACTTAATGACCAGTGGTTTAAATAGTGCGGCGCGTCCTTAAGAACTTTTCAAATGTCTTGCCTTTCCTGGATGTAAGAAAAAGCTTTGTCCCCATGAGGAAGTTGAGCAGTAGAACAGGTACCCCACAGAGGCCGATGGGCTCCACCCACTGAGGTTTTAAAGACCTGACTGGACAAAGCAGGCTGGATCCTGCAGACCCTGCTTTGAGCTCTGGAGGTCCCTTCAAAGCTGAATTACTCTAGGATTCTCTGTATTTTTTTCTAGAAAGCTTTATTTTGGTCTAGCATGTATTTTATAATTTACCTAATTTCCACCACTAATGCAAAGCAGGGATTCATTTTTTTTAAGTGCATAAGTGTGAATATTAACTGTGCATTAATCTACAAAACTGCAACCTCTCACCACCCCAGATTCCTTCACAAACCATTCAAACCCTGTCTACACTGCTCTCTTCTAGGTAGATACCTACTCTTCTTGGCTCACTCGAAGTTCAGTCTAGGCATTCAGTAGTTTCATTTAATTCGTTACAGCCTACTAGGTTTCCCTGTTATGAGAATTGTAGTGGTCAGCAGTCATACTGTTGCCCTCCTTACTGAAATATTTTGTGAACAATCCAGCATGAGTAAAAGTTTGGGTTTGCTAATTTTCAAAAAGTGATGTTTGAAAAATGCACATTCAGAAATTCACATGAAGAAGAAATCAACCAATTGATCCTTGTATCTATTTCCTATAGAAGATTTACATAGAAGTCTCATTAAATAATGAAACTTACAGCACCCCTTTACTCTTTACATTCAGGTCTCTGCAAGTGTGCTAGCAAGGTAACTTTGACATTAGCTCACTTCCTTATTGCTGTTCTAACACTTGGTGGTGAGAGGGTGCTGCTGGCAGTGAGAGCAAGCATCTTATCTGAGCTGGCTGGGTTTTTTTCCCTTATCTCCCAATTGCTTTACAATCCTCACAGCACTCTAAGTATGTGAAAAGCTACAGTGGGGTCCTGCACATTAGAACATGCATTAGATCCAACAAGAGAGAACTCTGAATTCTTGAAAGCAGTTACATACCTGAAATGTGAATACTGTCATCCATGGACTTGGAAATCCATCAAGTCATAACTCAGATCTTCTTGGTTTCTATAGAACACCATGACATTCAAATTCATTCATGTTATTTCACATGTATTTTGCATAGGGCTTTTTTACAAGGGCTCCTGAGTACCCCTGTCAAATGAGTTTTGGTAAATAAACTTCTCCTTTCTTTTACAATATTCTGTGTTTTTGATGATCCTCACTAACAACAGGGAATAACTGACTATGATCCCAGGTATTTTTAGAAAATGTAAGGCTTATTTTACATGAATGTAATAACCATTCCCATGTCAGATTTTAGAAGATCATAATTTACTATATCAGAATATTTTTAAAGTTCTATAATAGTAAAAATGACAGTATTTTAAGGGACTGCATTACTCACAAGGCAATTTTGTTTAACAGCAGGATTACACATTAAAGTAAAAGTAAGTCATGGTTATTTTTCGAGTTTGTGCTTTGGAAATATTATTTGACATCCCAAACAATTTTAACAACACTTCACTTTGCTGGCTGCTTCTAGCTAAGCTGAAGCATTAATGAAGAAAACCCTGATCCTTCAGAGATTTGCTTATTCTGACTAGACCCACAAAACTCAGTAATACTACTCAGAGTGCTCAGACACAGGCAGTTGTGTCACTCCTGTGGAGAAGTTTAGTTTGCAGTCACTTTTTCAAGACTTGGAAAGGTCAGCACACAAAATATCTGTGACTTACCTACACTTCCACTACTTCCAGGGTTACTGGGAAAAATCACTTGTTCTGTTGTGGGGCTTGGGACAGCATTTCTGAAGGCACAAGGTGGATGAAAACAAAACCATCAGCCTTGGGGTTCTGACACAAGCAGCACATTAAGTAATTGGTTTTGCCTTAGAGGTGTGAAATAACACTAAAGAACAAGCTATCAATAAACAGCTTCTGTTAATAACATAAGAGTGCACATAGGAAATTACATCATATTCTGTTAGTTTATGATGTAATAACATAACAATAGTCTATCTCAGAAGCAGGAAAAAAGCAATCTTAAAGTAAAGATGAGACAAAGGATTTACCTCTGGAAAATATTTAACCTTACCTGGCAGCTAGAAAGAGAATCAATCTACCACTAAAGTCCTCTAAACAAACCACGTATTTTCTCAGACAATGGGCTACAAGGAGGATTCTAGGGCTCTCATACAGCTGTAGAATAGGTATGTTGGTCTGTTATGTAGGAGATTGGACTGCATGGTCTTAACAGTATTTTATCTCCTAAAAAAAAAAAAGACCCCCCCCCCCAAAAAAAATCAACAAAAAAGCCCAAAAAAAATTTAACAATGCTCATGTAGGTACTTTTTGAAGCATGCTATACTGAGGAAGAGGTGAATGCAGCTGTCCAAACGTTCTCATTTTCAGTTTGAGCAGTTTTCAGCATGTTACCAGCAGCAGCTATTTGCAGGATAATTGCAGAGATCAGCAGTTCTCCATTCCACAGTCGTACTTCCAAAGGGCTGTTATGAAAACACCCCCCAGGAAGTTAAAGATACACTTGATGATATTTGTTTGACTGCTGCAGCTCCTTTGCCCCTGCAGAGCAGGTGACAGTGCATGTGGTATTGGTGATAACTGGGCAGCCAGTTTGAGCAAAGGTGAGGTGTGGGGTTGGCCCTGTGGACTCCAGCACAGCCACACTCCTATTCCACAAGGCCTCTGCCTACAGAAGAGACCTGGAGGCAGAAGTAAGGCATTGGTGCAAGCAGCAGCTGTAGCAAAGTACATGTTGGAAGAGGTAGGTGAAGGCCTGGAAATGTTACTGTGTACTTGCTTCCTCCCCCAAAATACCAAGGTGCTTATTCAAACTCAATTAACACACTCAGCTGGAGAAAAACACTTACATAAAGGTTCATATGATTTTTTTTCCTCCCTTAATTATATAGAGAATGATTTCAAAATGAAGTTATGCTGCAAACTGCTGCTAAAGCAGCACTGCGTGGTGGGTCTCTGACATATGAAAGAACAACTCACACTCCAACTAATGCTTGAGAAGTTAAAGCAAATACACTCATAAGAACTAAGAAAGATTTAAGCTGCCATTTTTGTTAATTTAGTGGGATTGCTGTCAAATGAAATTGCATGAATCATTTTCTTCACACAGTGTGAGTGATTTGTAAGGCAGTCACAATGTTAGCTGCTAGAAACGGCTGACAGTTTGGAGCTTGTATGACTGCAGGCATGGATATGGGCAGAGCACTGCCCCACATCAGGTCTGTTGCATTCATGTTACTGTTCCAGTGATGTATCCATCAGAACGTTAACCTTTCAAAAGCAGTCCTTCCCCCTGCTTTCATGTGAAAGCTGGATTTTGCACTAATAACAAAAACCACACTGGAGAGCTATTTCTTACACTGGTTCTGTCTAAACATCAATGATTCTGACCATTAACTTGTTCCTTAAATGTGTTTTCTCAGAGTCGTTGTGTCTCCACAGGACTGATTTCCACGATGCTGAGAGGAGTTGCTCACAGTGCAAAAGACACATTCACTCTTTTGTTGACAAGACCTCAGAGCTGCAAACCGGGACTGAAGTTTTCATCAGTATGGCTTGATGTAGCAAACAGAAGCTTCCTAATACATTCCAGTTACACAACTGATACCAAGTCAAGAGAGGAAAATAAAAAAACCCTTGAGAATCTCTACAGTTTGTCAGTTGACATCACGAAGATACGCAGACTGAAGGAATGGGTCCTTCTCCAGGATGTGGCCTATGTTAAAGAAATTGCTGGTATCTTACAGGAAATGGGAGCAGATGAGACCACTGTAGCCAACATTATAGAACGCTGCCCCGAGGCAATTCTCCACACCCCAGCAGAGATAAACTCTCAAAGAGCTTTATGGCAATTAGTATGCCAGAATGAAAAACAGCTGGTTAAATTAATAGAGCAATTTCCAGAGTCTTTTTTTACTACTGAATATCAGCAGAACCAGAAGGCAAACATACTGTTTTTTCAAGAGCTAGGACTTAAGAATAATATAATCACCAGGTTCTTGACAAGTGCACCCAATATTTTCTATAACCCTGTTGAGAAGAACAAAAACGTGATAGAGACATTACAAAGAAATTATTTAAATTTAGGGGGTTCTGAAGCAAATATGAGGATCTGGATACTGAAGTTATTGAGCCAAAATCCATTTATTTTATTAAATACTTCCACTGCAATCCAGGAGAACTTGGAATTTCTCCAAAAGAATGATTTCACTGACCAGGAAGTTCTACAGCTGCTGTCCAAACTTAAAGGCTTCATTTTTCAACTTAATTCTACCACTATGCAGAAGAGTATGCTTTTCTCCAAAAACATTTTCAAGTGCAGTGATCAAGAACTAAAACAACTAGTGCTGAAATGCCCAGCCCTTCTCTACTATTCTGTTCCAGTTTTGGAAGAAAGACTTGAAGGACTACTGAAGGAAGGAATTTCTATAGCACAGATAAGAGAGACACCAATGGTGTTGGAGTTGACAACACAAATCGTTCAGTACCGAATTAAAAAGCTCTCTGCATTAGGATATGATATAAAGAGTGGAAATTTAGAAAGCTTGAATGGTACTAAAAAAGACTTTGAAGTCACTTATGGTAAGATACAAGCAAAGAAGGAGAGACCAATTTTTAATCCTGTTGCTCCTCTACACATTGAAGATTAATTTGAACGCTGTACTTCAAGTTACGCAAAAGCAAATTAAAAGGGAAGTTGATTCTTTGAGAAGAGATGGAACAAAAGCAATCTTAATCAAGACTGTAGTCTTACACTTTACTTTGTTCATGAGGGGGTCTTGGGCACAACTTCATTATACAGTCGTAGTATTGTAATACTTTAAAATATCATCAGAAGTTACAGTTATGATAAAGGTTGCCTTTTCCTAAGAGTACCTCAGATGTGACATTTTCTTACCTGACAGGGCATTAACTGCCTTAGCTTTTCAGCTCTGTCACTGCACAGTCCAGCCTGTGGTAATGATTAGCACAATTTTTATCTGAGGAAGACAAAAGGAGGATTATTTTTCATCAGTGTTCATCAGTTGGCAGGTTCACTGTCTTCAGGATACGCTCTTGGAGTTCTTTTCCTTATTGCTGAAGTAGCTCTAGCTCCTGGATCCTGACCTGCAATAGACTTGATTTCTTGGACAGCAAAGGCCTGTCCTGAAAACAGGGGCTGGACATAGTATTTTTTTATTCATTGACTGCTATGGTGAGACCCTAGTATCTTTGCATACAAACTATAATGCAAAGAAACCACAGGATGATAACCTTTATATTTCTGAGACTTCAGAATTTACTTATTTTTTCAAATGGTTTGGGAGAGGAAGAAATACATTTATTGCTATTGTATAGTTCTTAATTTCTTCTAGCAAGATTTGGGGACAAGAAAGATTAGGGAGAGACTCAAGTCTCAAATGATGGTAGGAGAAAAGAGTAAGTCATGCTTTTCTATTAGGGGCAACAAAACTCTAGTCTGTAAACCCCTGGTGATCAAACATGACTACCAGATTTGCAAACAGCTGCAACAGTTTCTAAATATATGAGTGACACTGCTTCTAAGATAACACCATATGACAATTGGCAACAAGTGCTGGCTTTCAAAATAGTAACTATCAGACAGCGTTTTAAGTTCTCAGGGGATTTGATTTCTTCTCATTTACAGGCTGTGAATGATAATATAAAACAGTAGCATCACTTACAATCATCTCAGTAGGATTAGGATCAGTGATTTTATTTTGCAGACTTTCCTAAGTAGCTATTCCACACACATTCCCTCTTGACAGCAGAATAAAAGCCAGCTACACACCACCCTCACTCCAGGCATTCTTCAAGGTCATTTTTAACACACATTTTGGCAGCAAGTCCAGGCCTCCATTTCTTAAAATGTGATTTGTAATTTCTGAAGAAAGCTGGTATTGAATTACTGGTCCAGGGGGTGGGCTGCAAGATGATGATTTTATATAGTCTGCTATATTATATGCTGTGCACTGGGGAGGGGCTGGGAACACCTGGTAGGAGCAGTGCAAAGATCCCAACAGCTGAAGGTCTTACATTGAGCACTCTGCAGGCAAATGCAGGCGTGACAGGCGTTTCCGGGGGTAAATGCCACTCCTGCAGCAGTGTGTGCGACAGGGGCAGGAATTCAAGAATGAATTTCAGCATGAAGTAAGTCAGGCTGTGGTACCAGGCTGTGTCTATGCTGACTCTTTCAAAACTCATCATCGTTTTTTAAGAGGAAACTGGGAAGACAGGTGTATTAAAAATTCACAGGAACTTGCCTTGTCACTTTCTGTCATTCCCTGCTCAGCTGTTAAGCAGACCACAATATTATCTGAATTTAAAAGCCTCCTTCCCCTCAGACACAAAACGGGCATTTCAGGTCTCCAAAGCTCTTCTAACACAACCTGTAACTAAGCCAGAGACCTGATTGGTAGCTTAGGAGGAAAAGGAAACCAAGACATACAACAACAGTATTTTCCCTGAATATTTAGTTCTAGCATTTCTACAGGTACCTGTTTTTACAAAGTTCTTGAAACAGCTTACACCCATCACTTAAATTATTTCCAGTGGCAACAGAACAGGAAAAGGATGTATTTTCTTAACTAAGTTACGGCCTGAGTTATCACAAACTCATTTTGCATTCTGAATGTTTCAATTTCTTTTCCCCTTTCAAAATAAAAGCATTCGCAGAAATGTTCTTCTCTACTACCAGATGAAAATTCTGTCAATCCTTCATTCCTAACTCTATCCTGGGACCCGTTTCTCTCTTCTTCACAGGATTCATTTACAATAAAACCTCAGGGAAGCTCCCAGTCACCAAAACACTATTGCTGAAATAGTCAACTTTTCTTACTCACAGTGACTGTGGAGCAGCCTGTAAGCAAGCTTTTCACTACCTAGAGAGCAGTCAGACATACAAGCTGTCTTCATAAACATTTCCCCTTTTGAAACAGGGACTGGGAAAAGGAAAGTGAAATAAAGCTACCACAAAAACAATCCCAAGACAAAAGAACAACCTCACTCCCCCAGAAAATTTCAGTTTCATATTCCATTCAGCTCACTATGATTTTAAAACTGGGTATTCCCAAGCATCATTGACCAGGGGAAAAGAAAATTAGTGCAAAGGATTTTGTGCTGTGTCCGTGCATAGCTTACACACTGAAGTTACAGCTTTTGTTAAGAGCTGGTTGGTGCTAAGTAGACACAAATAGAAGACACTTTGGAACATGGTACTGTGGGAAGATTTATACCCAAGTATGCCTTTCTCTAAAAAACTAAGGAAGCTTTCAAATGTCTGAAACAGCAACAATTTAATGTTTCACAGGTGCCAGGACAGAATTGGAACAAGTTTTTAAGATGAAGCAAGTTTCATAAGTGAATGGAAAACACACAAGATACAGGACAAAGCTCTTTGAAAACAAAACCCATATGCATGTAAAAGTTTCAGTTTACAAGACTCAAAATAATAGCTACAGGATATGTTAAAAACAAAACATAATGGTTGTCAACTCTTTACATACCTAACATTGCTAATCTCAGACCACGCTTGTTTTGCTGCAAGTTTCATAGTTTAAAATTAAAGAATTTAATAAAAAAGTGGGTATGACCAGTTCAACATTCCCATTTACAGAAAAACTATTAGGAAGTTTGGCTGAGTGTCACAAATTATCACTGTGCTCCAAACAGGTGACTCCCAAAGAGTTCAGTGGCAGCATTTGGGGGATATTTCTACACTGGAAACTGCAGGGGAGCAGACCATACTAAATTATATGCTGCAGCAAAATTGCCTCTGATATCCAGGCTAGCTCATTTCTAGAGCTAACTGGTACCTCTAAACAATACTATATTCTATGCATTTTGCCTTTGACTGTAAAAACATAGCTAAAGTCTTCCATTTGTTGCATTGACTTACCTCATTACACCCTTGCAGATCAGAACCAAGCACTGGTGCATCTAACAGAAGAAGCAGATGTCGTTTCTTGGGTTTTTGCTCTCCCCACCACCCCAAGTTCCATGCTTACAAGTATCATGCTTCCAACATGTATGATTTCTGATATAAAGTTGTTACAGAGTGCAGTTGAAGTACCAATAGCTCAGAGAGATTGGGTGACTACAGTACCATAACTGAGACATGGTGTACTTTCAACACCCGTGAACACAGGACTAAGTTTGACAAGTGATATGTTTTGAGTTTTTTTCATTTTTAAAAAGTCCCCCCATACAACCTTCTAGTACAACCACAGCCACTGAAAAAGTAAGCGTACAAGTTCTCCATAGAAACAAAAGTTTTTAGAAAATACTGCATACATACCATGAGCAGATGCTTTCCATGGGCTTCCAAAGAGATTACTTATTTTCAAAATCAGTACACAAATAAAAGATCACAAATGGTTTCTATTTTAAGGCAACCCCACGCTGTGTCATTACAAGTGCATTTTGCCTCACAAGCTGCAGAGGATGTACAGGCGTTCCCATTTGAGGTGTCAACATTTGGAATCTGTCAGTACACAAATTACTTAAATCATGTTGCCTTCTTTTTTTTAAGGCTTCATCTACTGTTTTTGGTTTGTTTTAAATAAAAGTATTGCATTTTACTCATAAATCAAGGTGAAAAGTACAAGAAATGTAGTGAAAATTTCCTTGCATTTGCTTAAACAGAGCAAAAAGCTAACCTGGTGTATCAGAGAGTTGAGAACGGCTTTGCTAGTTCTTCAGTGGTTTCCAGCTACACAAGAATTCCTAGCAAGTTAGACAGCTGTGCTAGATGACCACAAACATCAGCCCATTTTCCACAGGCTGTGATTTTTTCTGGTGTCTAAGAAGTTTATTAGAAGCAAGTTCTCACTTGCAGGAGATAGATGCATATTATTAAATACACCTGAGATGAAGTAATCACATTTTCAGTAAAAACTGAGAAAGTTTCAGATATCAGGATTTATAAAGAGCCTAAAGCTCATGCTGTAAACTGCACTGGAACGACAGGACAGTTCTTTACACAGCTATACCTAGTAAAAAGAGATTTTCTTCTAATAAGGCATTAAGTTAGTTTACTCTTTATGATCCTTTCTACCACATTGTTAAACTTTTTCACTTCTATCTCCCATTCTCATTTCCAACTTCTGCACACCTCCAGTCTCTTTGCTCCGGTCTTCACTGGCAGAATGCAGTCAGGGATAGTTTACAGGCTGCAAGTACAGGTTCATAACCAAGACTGGGTACGTCCAACAGTGCTTTTACACAGCTGAAGGATCCTTAGCAGGAGGATGTGGAAACCACTGAGAACAATAATTGTCATCTCGTTGTATCGATGGCATCACAGAGACTACCAAGTTTCTACATTCACATTTTAGTTCAAAACTGCAGATGTACAGTAAATAACTATTCAAATATGTATTATTCCTTCAGATACACTCAGTTCTATAGTTATCAAGTGTAACATTTCACCAGATACAAAGCTTCAATCTAGACTCTAATAAATCCTCATACGCTGTGCTAGCCAAGCTTCTTCTGTCCTCTTCAGATGAAATCGAGTTACTTGCACAACTCATTAGAAGATAAAGTGTCTAAGACACATGGCTTCTCATGGTCCCAATCTTAGCAGATTTTAATGCCACTGATGCAATATTCTGGAGAATTGAGAACGTCTCAGTTTTGGTTTTAGTCAGATTTGTCCTTTTTCTTTCCTGTTAAAGGCACTTTACTTGCAACAGCAGATCCTACAGCTGTAACGCCTCCAGCTACAGCAGAAACACTTCCTTTGACTAGACCCACTCCCATGGAAGGCACAGATGTGACCGCTGTTTTGGTAATTTCCAAGCTCTTCCCTCCAATCCAAGCAACACCCCCAATCGTGGCACCAACAGCTCCCTTTGTGACACTGAAGAGGCCACCAGTCACACGAGAAAGCATGCCAGCCTGCTGCTGCGGGTGGTCTTTGAGTGACCCTAAGGGAAGAAACAACAAGCAAATCAATCTCAGCACCAGGATTTAAGCATTTTCAAAAAAGCGTTACTCAAAAGTATTTCCTTTTCTAGCCTAACAGTCATTGCACACAGGCTATACCTACCTTGCAGGCTGCTTTTCTTGGATGCTCATACAACACCTAGTTCCAAATAACAAACTACAAGGAAACCAAGAAAAGAGCAAGTGGAACCACAGTGAGCAGAGCTAGGGAATAAACAGACATGAAATAAAGAGGTGAGGGAGTCAGGAGCAGAAATAACATGCTTGGAGGAGAACAACTACTCTAGGAGGCAGCAGGAAAGAAAAGACAGCTCTAGATGCACAGGAGAAGTCTGAGCAGCCCTGCCAACACACTGGCTTTGTACTTCAATACGCCTTAGGAGAACCAGGAGAACAGGTCTGTCCCCAGTGCCCTCACTGCCCACAACTTGCATCCAGAGCACAGAATCCAAGAGTCATGTCCCAGCACTTGTCTGCTACAAGATGAAAACTAGGGTGAACAACTTTCCATGTACTGCCAATACGTTTGTGATAATGCCAGGACTGACCTAGGACTCAGAATTCATTAAAAAACTGTAAAGGTCAGAGTTCCTATGTGTATGCCTGGAATAACTCAAACAAAAGATGCCACCTAAATGAGAGAATTTTCTACAAAACTGACAAAACAGGAAAACAAGGATACAGAATAGTGAAGCCCAAAGGAGTTGAAAATACTGAAAGCCCTTCCAGCTCACACTAGTCTCCTAATTAAGAAATTGATATAGATTACAGAAAGGGTAATGGAAACATAAATTACATATGAAAACATAAATGACAGCCTTTTACTAAAAGCCATGTAATACTTTTGCTGGTTCATTCTAGGCCAGCCACTTTTAACATGGACATCTCCACCAAAAATGCATTGCCAACACAAACACAGAGATCAGAATTTCTGTTTACATATAGAAAGTCTTTAAAGCATCGCACTCAGAAGGAAGTATGCAGATTCTGCTATAAAATCCAGTGTCTAGGGATTATTCACTAGAGGATTCTTGTAACCAGATGAATAAAACTTGTAACAAATTTGGTCAGAAACTGTTTCATTTCCACTTAACTGGTTCACTATCATCAGGGTGAAATAGGCATAAAGTTTTATCCCACTGAATTTTAAGAGCTGATTTCACTGAATCAGAACTGATGTAAGCAAGAAATGATCCATCGTAACTAGCTTTAAAACTAATAAGAGAAACAAACAAACACAATCTTTATGTATTTATCTTTACCTTACTTCAGGTAGCCAGTCCCCTGACATCTACTCTATTTCACAGGTGTACATATAGAATGTTATGGTGTGTAAATAACTCCTGGTAATGGCTAGCACATTCCATTTGCATCCTGTTTGCATTGTCCATGAGCTCTAGCAAACACCCAGCACTGCGAAGTTTTATTGCCAGTTGATTTCTGTCCTAGGACACACATGCCTGGTCTCCTTTTTTCTAAAGAGTATGTTTCCAAAGAGTATCAGATCGTGCCTAAATCTAAGGAGACCGGCTCAGTCACTTAGACATGGTGCTGATAACACTAAGGTTGTGGGCTGATCCCCACGTGGGCCCTCCACTTAAGAGCTGGGTTCCATGATCCTTGTGGGTGCTTTCCAACTCAGAATATTCTGTGATTTATGGAGCACTGAGAAAATCACACACAAATTCCCTATCCAGGAGTTGGCTCTACCAGGCCATCTTGCAGCCAGCTTCCCACTGAAAGGAATCCAAGAATGAACAAGAGCTTGAATGAACATAGTTTGCAAAGGTTGGCGCTGCTTGCAAGGCAGAAAATACAGCAGTAGAAAAGCACTACTCATAAAAAGCAGGAGCACAAAAGCTTCTTCTAAACATTCTTTAAAGCCTTTGGGCACCAAGCTTGTTGAGCATGATTTGAACAAACTAGAACTATTTCTATCTTTAGGAAAAATTGCAAATTGGTTTCAGAATTGAGCTTATCCTCTAAGGAGTATTTTGGCAGCCTGTTCAGAGAGATGATTTTGCCAGCATTGAACTGGTATCCTTCCATCCACATTTGGCCATCTTTCTATGATGGTGTAAGTGTATCATGTATAAGGCCTTGCACAACATCCAAAATGGGGTTGTTTTGCAAGGGTATTCCAATATTTTAACTAAACTCGTAAAGCTTGAAGACTGCATGTGAATCAGAACCAAAAGGGAAAAGCCGATGGAGTTTACATTAAGATGAGCTGTACTTCATTCTAGTCCCTCTAACTTCACCAACTTTCTCCATCTATTTAGACTTCATATTCAAACTAGTTATTGTCATACTGAAAGAAAACAGTGCACAGAAGAAAATAAGTCTTAGCTGCTCACAGATTTTAAATAAAACTTTGGAATAACCAGTGATGACCAAATTCTGTCATTACACTCTGGATCTGGAAAACCTAGTGAATATTCTAGGAAGATAAAAAATGCCCACTTGTTTCACTGCCTTACTCAATAAAGAATTGATTCTAGTTTTCAGACCACTGTTCACTTTCTACACATGATGTTTAACATGTATAAAACACAATTAAATCTTTAAAGCAAAAAAACCCCTAACAACTAAGCAAGCAAAATCCAGCCTTAAAAATCAGACTTGAAGATAATACATTAAGGTGCAGTTTCCAATCAGGCATTTGCTATCAGAAATGCTTCTGAGATCTTAACACCAAAAGAGCGAGATTTTTTGTCCTCACAAGATGCTACTGTAACAAGTATAACAGAGCTGAAGAATTACTGTGCCATGAAAAACTATTTTCCCTTTCCTCTCATCTTCTACTTGTGTTTCTTGCCTAATAGTTGTTAAGAATAGAGTGAGCTACTCCACTTCAACCCTTTCTGCTACAGTCAGTGGATAATACTGTTGTTCAAATGAAGTAAATTGTTTGGTTATACAACATATAAAAGCTGAGGTGAAAAAAAATCCCAGACCAACAAACAGAACTTTAAAGGGCCGTTATAAACTGACGAGCAATGAACTGAGAGGAATCATGACTCACCGACCTCTACATCCAACACAATTGGTTTTAAAGCACAAGCAGACAGAACACACATAAGAACGTGGTTTTTTTACATGCCAAGAATGGCTTTTGATCTGGTATATTTCCAGTCACATTATGCAAAAAGGACTCTGCTCAATCCTGCTGTCCACAGCTTAGAAGAAACTCTGCTCATTTGCAACTGCATTTCCCCTGCAGATCTAATAACCAATTTAACATTCAGTTGGTTCAGGAGACCACGTTGTCACTGCATTAGCAAAGTCAAGTGCGTGCTTGATTTTAAGAAACCATGAGATTGTGAACAGTTGGAACCACTGTTAATTGTATGATGGAAAACAGTCTCCAGAAGTAGTAATGAAGTTCTATATATTTTTAATGCATCTTGCATAAAAGTTACATGCACTATGAACACAGCAACGTGTCCAGAAATGAAGCTGGGCACTTTACATCTCACATAATGAATAGCAGAAATAAATGCGCATTAGATCAATTCATACCTCTGCAAACTAATCTGCAAATTAAGTCCTTCAGTAACTGCCCATCTTCTCTATAATTTATAGGTACAGTTGTTTACTCAGTTATATTCAGTGCCCTTTTTGTAATCAGGATAATACAGAAGGGAACAATAATCCAGGTCCATCTCATCCAAGGGTTGGTTTGTTTACTGTTATGTAAAAGAAAGTTAAAGTGTTCAGCTTGCAGATCCATTTTTAAAGAGAGAACTGATTAATTTACTTCATATCATGAAAACTAATACATACCTTCTGGTGGTTCATCATGAACGTATGATGGGACTCCCTGTTGATTTTTGTCCGTTTGATTCATTATTGCCTAAAAAAAGAAATTCACATGTGCTATTCATCTTTTCTGGCAAAGCATAAATGTAATCCATGAATCCAAAATTCAAGTAGATTAAGTTCCACAAAGAGAACTACTTTTTCATTATTAGACAAGCTAGCAGGTGCTGTCAAAATGCTCCTATTTTTATTATCAGACTGTGCTTTTGCATTCTTCAACCAGACTCAATACATAAAAAAGGAGCTCTCCACCACATCAGCAGGCTTGGTGAGAGCTGCCATACACACCGAGTGCATCTCAAACCTAAAAAGCAATCAGGAAGACAACAAGTAGGAAAACAAAATAGCTACTGCCATACAAGAGCTTATGTTTAAGTACTGAAAACAAAAAGCCTAGTGATCATCGAGGTGGTGGGCACTAGAGAAACAACAGCAGCATGCCTGTGAGATCTGCTGGTACTTGGAAAGCTGTTTAAAAACACCAAGTCCTTGCAGCATAATTTGAACAAATGCCATGAAAACAAGATGGAAGAACAGCAACAGAAACACACAATTTATCTTGATACAGAACTGCATCAATGGTGTGGCAATAGGAGCAGACCTAAACTGTTTCAACTCTGTACAAACTCTCCAATGGAAACATTTCAGGGAAGATTTCTTTACATAAGAAACTGTTTCCTAGAGCAGCTCTAGAGCAGCAGTCCCTGACAGGGGAAGCATAGGAGAAAGCTCAATCAGCAGCTCTGCTTACAGATTTTTTCTCTGGAACGGAAGAAAGTAATAACCAGTCCAAGTTTCCTTCCTGCTTTCCTCCCCCACCAAAGTATGCCTTGATACTAAGTCCTGCCTCCTCCCCTGAGTCCTCCTGCTAATCGTGCTTTCCCTCCTCAGCAAGCACCAAGGTCAGATAAAAGAAAAACAAGTCACATTACACCAGTCAGCATCCTTGTCTCTTTTTGCCAGTGACCTCTTAGTTCCCATCCCTCTGCACAAGTCTTTAAATAATTTAATTTCTTTCAGGAGTCAACAAGCACCACAAAAATAATTCCTGCTTCTCTTGCCGTGCCCAAATCTCATTGTACATGCTCTGGGTGAGAAAGCAGTGGCTGGGATCTGAAGAAGGAATGTGGAGGCAGAAGCAGGTGGGAAGACTCATCTGGAAAACAAGAGCTAAAACCCTCACAGTATTATTACGAAGTTAAAAGATCACACTAAAAACTGGCACCCACATACTAAATAATAGACCTTTGGATGAGAAGCAAGCCTAAACTGAGTATTAAAGAGTCCTCCCAATCAGCATGAAGGGTATCAGTTCAGGGCTCAGAAAACACAAGAAGCTGAGCAGGAAAGCAAGCAAAAATACCAACTACCAGGATGGCCAGTTTGATGGAAATGCTGATCAAGTACCACTCAAATGCCAGAAATGTAAACATGTCAGCTAAGAAATAGGAAAGGATCATATGATATCCCAAGGTGAGAGGAAACCACAAGGATCACTGAAGTCCAACTCCTGGCCCTGCACAGGACAGCCCCAAAAATCACACCATGTACCTGAAAGTATTGTCCAAACATTTCTTGAGCTCTGTCAGGCTGGTGCTGTGACCACTTCCCTGTTGAGCTGTTCCAGTACCCATCTACACTCTGGGGGAGTCTTTTCGTAATATCCACCCTAAACTTCCCCTGACACAGCTTTATGGCATTCCCTTGGGTTCTGTCACTGGTCACCAGAGGGAAGAGATCAGTGTCTGCCCCCCTGCTTCCACTCATGAGAAAGTTGTAGAGTAACAACTCATCAGGATCAAAGACTAAAACACATGAGGGCTAAAAGACAATTTTTAAAAGTATCAATTATAGAACTCCTTGTTATTTTTTTAAATCACAAATAAGAGGAAGAAAATTAAAAAAAAAAAAAGAACCTGACCAATCACAGGGAGCAACTGAGGACAATCAGATTCTGAGAAAAGACCTGATTCAGATACTACACGACTTCTTTGCATTCATCTAATGCAAGATGAAAGAAATACAACATTATCATTCTCACTATGTGAAGTTCCATGTAGGTTTGTTGCTTTTTTCCAACTTGAAATAATATAAAGCACTGTAAGAAAGGGTAGACAGAAGAAACTGACAGGCCTGACATTATTAAATCAAAATATCTGTATCAAGATGAAGCAACTATGTTCCTAATTAATGTCTGGCCATTTTGGTCATGAAGATGATTACTCTACCAGGAATGTGGAAGGAGCTTAACCACTGCCTTACGGAAAGTCCTAAAAAGAGTAAAATAAAAGTCAGAACCTAGCAAGTCTTAATTCAAACAAATGAAAGAAAAAGTGTTCAAAACAGTTTTAAAGCAGACTCAAGACAAATGAGTAAAGCCAGAAGTAAATTATTTTTTATAAAGAACTACCTCCATGAATTTATTTGTATCCAGACAGCATGTAACTCCTAAAAGAACACCAGAGGAAATTGCTTGTTTGAGCTTCCAAAATGTTTCTGTTAACAATTCCACATAAGAGATTCAGAAAAGTTATCTAATCTTAAAAGGACAGAGATAACACTGTCAGGGATTATCAAAAAGTTCAGAGGGGAGATGGAGTAAGTTACCAGTTTTGGACATGGGTAGAACACTAGAAACCATCACAAGACTTCACACAAGGTTTAGTATTTTCTGCTATTAAGAACATACTGAACACAGCAACACACAGCAGACACAGCCCAGATGAAGCTCCTAGAATCTGTTTTATATGACATAACACCAGTATTTAATTAAGATAAGACTTGTCCAATAGGAAGAGTTAGAGTAAGACTGGCAGACAAGACAGGTAATTCTCCACAGTCTGGCAGATTTGGTTTCAGTTCCTGCAAAGCTAAATGAGCGAAGCAATGTATTGGCAGGGGAATTTCACAGCAGAGTTTCTAGCCTAGTTTAAAAGTATAATAAAAATTAAAAATTAGCAGCACATATAAAATCACAGCACTATATACAAAAAGTGGTCCAGATTAGGCATTCCTTCCCATTACCTTTCCTAGAACCTCAAGGTCACATAATTGTTGATCCCAAGCTTTTCCTTAAAAGTTGAATAGGAATATTACACAATACATATAACTCACGTGTACTGGTTTAACACAATTGCAACAGAAATGCTTCACTCACTTGCAACTAGACAGACCCCAGTGGTCTTTCTTCAGGCACTGGCAACCTGCTGCTATCAGGCCCCAGAAGTCAACGGAGAACTCCGCACACCTGAGAACTGCAGCTAAGGCAGGTACGTCACTGTTGGTAGGACTGAATTTGCTCTACAAAGAAGAGAGCCTTCAGTGGTTTGCAGATCAGAAAGTTGAAAACTACTGTTTAATGGGTGGTTCTACAGGTGCCTGGAAGCACCTGTGTGTGGCTGGACGGGATAATCTTGAAAATTTCTTTCAACCTTGACGATACTATGATGCTGCAAGAGATGTCCCCAACCAATCCGTACGAGGCTTTACTCACAGTTCTGTGATATCAGGGCAAGTGAGAACAGAATCACATCACTGTCAGCCTGACCCAAAACACAACTTGGCACACAAGATCTCAAAAAGCACAATTCACGTCCTTTTGTTTTTCTGTAAAAGCTCTCCAGGGAATCCCAAAATCAAAACCAAGATCCAACAAAGAACTTCTACAGAAATTTTTCAAATATCTATGTTGCAGTTTGCATGATGCATCCTCGTATCCAATTTAACACCTCAGGAGACTTGAAAGACTCTGAAAAGTGATGCAAAAATCCTGTGTACTAAACAAAGTGCAGCATATCTGGTGAACAGGATATGCACAGGAGCATGTTTTAAACCTGGCTCCCTTCCAGAGACTTAAGATGAGTATTTCTATTGACTGGAGGTCAAAGGCCTGGAATAACCACTTGGTGGCAGATTACTTCATCCAGTCTTCAGATCAAAAGGGCAAGAATACAACTTTTTTCTTCAAAAACTGGAGATGGAAAAACAGAAACCACTCACTACATTTTACATAATACCATGGAGGTAAAAGCACTCAATGCCTCCTTTGTCTTTTAAGATCTAGGTTTGTATGTCCTGCTGTGCATCAGAGTCCTCCAGTCAACAGTGTAATCTAGGGGAGGGTCCTGTTCAAGATTTCCGCTGAAGCTGCGTCCCCGCGGAGAAGAAAAACCAAAGTTCATTAGACCAAGCAGAGATTGCAACTCAGCTGAAACCAAAAGCAGTGACCTGGAGATGCAAGTGTAAGACTTTCATGCAGAATTAAGTCATTCAGACACGCTATAGGTTAAGGAACTTTGGAAACTTGGAAGCTGCCGATTCAAAGTCCCCACTATACACTGAATCATTAATCACAATGATTACCAGTACTGCAGACGTACGCAACAAGGCAAAGATTTATCAGAAAACTGAACTTTGGAACTCTTCTCGTAAGTTTTCAGAATCTTCTTCAAAGTACACTAAGACTGGCCAAAGAAAAAGGGAAGAAGAAAGCAAAGAGATCTTTCTTCTGCATTTACATCCTGTGATGCCAAATTCACTTGTGTCACTGCCAAAAAGCCTCCAGCTTCATTTAACATATTCATTGAATGATGACATGGAATAAGGCAGGATCTCCATGAGGCCTAGCAAAACTCAAAGGGACATTCATGAAGCAGAAATCTATCATATCACTGGCACACTCCAGTTTCCTTCTTCATCTGTGTTTTCTCATGTCAAGAAGTGGAAGCAAACCCAGATCTTAGAACAGGGATAAATGTCAACTACTTATTGGGGTTCTTCCCCTGTGTGCCTATGAAGATGCTATTCATTCAAGAGATAAGGGATAACTTCTCCTCTTTCTTAACAAAACATTAAAATAAATTGTAGCCTTCATACAAAAAAAAAATTTTAGAAATAATGATGGAAATCACTCAACTGATTTGAAAGAAAACATACTTCCATTTTGTCAGAATATTAAATACATAGAAAGCTTAAATGTTTTACACTGTGGTTAAAAAAAAAAAGAAATTGTTTAGAAGAGGATTTATAATTCAAGAGCTATTTATAACATTAACAGTGTTTAAGATCCTGAATGGAAGCGCCAAGAAGCTCTAGAAGTAATGGCATAGCCACACGTACATTCACATTCAAGCTGACTGAAATAAAACTTACTCACCAAATATATTCCTTTGTGAAGATTTCTAGTTAGTTGTTTCCACAAAAATATTCTGCACACACCTATAACAAAGGCAGAACATTAATGACATCTTATGGAACAGTGACTGTCGCATACCTGCCATGGGTGTACAGTGGGAATCAGGAACACAAATCCCCACAGTATGGAAGAAGCACACTTGGTACGGCCTTAAGATGCCACATTTTTAGAGATTTGTCACCAAGACACCAATTCCTCCTGGTCAATGAAGATTGCAATTTTATTCGCTCCAGCCTGCCATGAGGATTGCTATGTAGCACGATAATCCATGTTAAAACACAAATGCTCCTTAATGAGCCTGCAGTTCTTGGACAGTAATTTGTGTAAAGTTTTAGCCTTCCATTGAGAAGTGGGCTCTAACCATTACAGATGTGTAACTTCCCGAGTTTCAGCGGATGCTCTTGGTGTCTTTCCGAGTTTACAGAAAAAAAGCCCTTCTGTTTCAGCACAGCAAACCTGGCCCAAGCAGCAGCCAGTGAGAACTGGCTTGTTTCAATGCCACTACTCAGATATTTGTGGGTAGCAATGAAATAACCCAAGGATGAGGCCAATTTCAGCTGGCAGTTTCATGCTGCTCCGAACGGCTGCAGCAGCAGCAGCCAGTGCTGGAACTTTCACCTGACAGAGCTGCAAACAAATCCATCGCCCTGTCTTGTTCCAGCACAAAAGAAGTTATCTTCCTTCTGGCTACCAGTTATGCAGGTAGAAAGCCTGGCTACAGAGCTGTTGGAAAACAAACAACCCTTGCCACATGAATAGCTCTTTTTTCCCCTCTTTCAGCAGCTGCAGCAAATTTCAGAATGACCCTGATGTATTTCACATACATGGAAAAAATTATTTTAGGTATGATAGTTTAAGAATTAAATTTTTGGAAGAGCAACAGTGCTCTACTCTCCAAATTAAACAAGGAAATAATCATGAAGCCAAAAAAGGTAATCCCAACTATGGCTGCTCTTCAGAGTACTGCTCCAAGCTGCACAAGCAACTCCTCACTATCAGCTTGCTGCCTTACTCCTTGGATTAGGGCTTGTAATGTGTCACAGGCAATTGTGCTCAGTGCTCTTACACACAACCCCCAGAGCACAAACAACACAGAAATGTCTGTTTCAGTCTGTTACTCCAAGGGAGAAAGTTGACTGAGCTTCTGCAAGAAGAGTCAGTGCTAACAGCACTAAAGTACAAAAACAAATCCAGGCATATAGAAAGCATGTAGGTAAAAACCAAGAGCACAGCTAGTATTTCAGTAAGTCTTCAGTTTAAAACTCAAGTTTCAAAATTCAGATTTATATACAAAGCAAGACTGGCTTGGAAGCAAGTGTGCTACAAAAAAGAGGCTGCATTTTCAAGTAAAGACCACTAGAAGTTGATTAGAAGTTTCCAGGTGTGAACCACAACTTACTTCCAAGCCTACAGCAGGATGGGCTACAACTTCCTCCAAAAGAAGTTGCTGTAAGTAATGCACATAACAGGCTCAGAGTATGCAGGGTACTGAACACAGCTGGGAAGCTAATGCAACATATCTGTATTAAAAACCAAATACACCCCCATGATTAAAAGCAAAAGAGAGGTATAATATCTCTTGCAAAAAGCCCCTTAAATCTGCCCAGGACATTACTCTAACATATCTACCCTGGATGGCGAATGCACCATTTCTCCATCACTGTCAACTAAAATATAGATCAGGATCCAGAAGAGGCTCTACAGAACACCTGATGTTGGCAATAAAGTTTTCTCTGATGCAATGATTTACAAGATATAAAATCAAAGGTGGCATGAACCAGAATTCCCCTTTTCTAGTTCTCTAAAACTGGTTCCTAAGAAGTACGTGGTAAATTCCAGTAAGGTGCAAAGCACAGCTTCAAAAAGACCATGAAAACTCCATTTTACCTGTTTTGTCATCCTCTGTCTCCTCCTAGCTCAGTTTTCAGAAAAGCCTTCCCCATTTCTTTTAACACTTTCCTAAAGCCTAAGCTCCAGATCAGACTCGGATCTCCTTTTACAGAAGACCCTCAAAGACAAAACCTGACTGTGTCTAACAGCCAGCGATAAAGCAGCTTCTGAACTTCCTTGCTACCTCTGCTAATGAAACAGTCTTTTCCCTAGCATCCACCACCTGTTTGTTGGCTCCTACCTGACACTTAGACCTGGTCACTTGCTGGACAAGGACCACCTTTCAGTTTGCACTCATGCAGCGCTGTCCATTTCTACACTGAGGAGGCAATACTAACTTTTCTGAATATTTAACCACAGTTAAACACAAAGCTTTACATGATATGCTGGATAATATTTACTGAGCAGTCTTAAAACTGATGTGCATACAAACCACTACCTAGATATTAAATTAAGTAATATTGTATGTACCCCTCCAGTTATACAGGGGCATCCCGCCTGAAGCAACACAGTGGACACACTAAAACAAGCTACATGCACTTGATATTTACATTCCTTATGGAGGGACATCCTGATTCAGAGTTCTCATTTTCACCCCAATTCACTGAGCAGAAGGAAGCATTTAATTGCATCCACAGAGGCTGTCTCTGCAGTTCATACAATGACCAGAACTAGGCATACGGCTAAAACAACTTGCCTTGATTTCCACGCCACACCACATAAACGCCTAGCCTAGGTGAATGTGGAAAGCTAAGCTGGTCCCAAACAGTTCACAAAAAACCTCTTCATATACTACTCCATCAAGCTAGACTCGAGAGACATGGATGAAACAAAGAGCACGTTACTGCAGCAAACATCTGAACACTGCAAAGTTTAAAAAGAAGAAAACCCGAAATAAAGCTTCTACTGGGTCGGAAAAATTCTCGAGGGAGAACAAGACCATCCGGGAGCCAGGCCGAGGCGAGCACGGCTCCCTCCGCTGCCCTCCCTCCCAGGTGAGGGGGCCGCTCCTCCATGGGCGCCCGGCCCACAAAGGGTGCTAGCGGCAGGGCAGCGCAGCCCCCCTGCCCTCGGTCCCACACCCGAGGAGCCGCCCCCCCTTACCCTCGGGCGGCCGAAGCCCCGCAGTCCCCGCCGCGTCCTCCCCTCGCAGCTACCTGCGTGCCCAGCGAGCTGCGGACGCGGCCCAGCAGCGACCCCCGCTCACGTCCCCGGCCGGGCCGGGGCGGGCACCGCCGGCATCTGGGCGCAGGGCGGCGGCATTGACGTGGCAGTCAAGGCCGCGGCGGAGCCGCTACACCCGGCCCGGCCCTCCCACCCCGCGGAGCCGCGGCAGGAAGCACAAAGGCGGCCGGGCTGTGCCCGCGCCGAGGGCAGGTGGCGGCGGCTCCGCATCCCCGACCCGCCTCTCCCGCCGGCGGCCCCGGTGCTCTCCCGCCTCCTCCCATCGAAGTTCCCCTTCATCCGCGGGGAGGCAGAGGGGGCGCTCGGGGGTTGCTCGGCTGGCGGCGGGGCCGGGGGTCAGCGGCCGCTCATCCATCCATCCATCCCTCCCTCCCTCCCTCCCTCGCCCCCTCACTCACCGCACGGCGCTCACGGCTCGCTCGGCCCGCCCGGGCTCCGCTCAGACTTTACTCCTCCGCCCGTCCCCGCTGCCGACGTGGCGCCCGCCGCCGCCCGCCCTGCCGGCGCCCGCAGACCCCGCCCCAGCGCCCGGCGCGGCCCCTCGGCGGCCGGGGGGCGCCGCCGCTCCCGCCCCCTGCCCGCCCCGGGGGTGCCGGGACCCGCCGGCCCCCGCCTCCTCCTGCGCCACCGCCTCCCGTGCCCTCCCTCAGAGGGGCCGCGCCCCCCGAGGGCCTGCGCAGGCCCGGGCTGACCCCCGTGGACCCCACGGGCTCGGGGGCACCTTCTTGCCCCGGGGCCGGGCACCGAGGTGGAGGAAGATGCCGGGTAGGGGCAGGGCTGCGGAGAGGAGGGAAGGGGTGCCGGCGTTGCTGTAGCTGACCGAGATGCTTCGGGGTGCAGACTGGCTTGTGGCGCTCCGTTGGGCTGGGGAGCGTCTCGGCCGAGCGGTCCCGGTGAAGAGATGACCCCTTGGGGCACCCTGCCCGTTGTGCTGCCCGGCACAACGGGGAGGCTGCAGAAGCTCCCTGCAGCACAGAGCAGCACAGTCCGACACGGAGCTGCACCCAGTCCAGTGCCAGCGGCATCTTGTGGAGCCACGACACTGATCCTAAGGATCCAGGTTTATGTTAAGCAACATTTACATTGCACCCTTCATCCCAGCTACTATTTGAGTGAGCTGAGCTTCTCACATGGCACCTGTAGAGAATATATTTGTGGTTCATGGTTTAAGGGCATGGCTTTATAGGTAACTGCACCAATGAGGATAACTTGAGAAAGATGGGTTTTCTGATGCTCAGCCCCTTCTTTGAGACCTCTCCATGTACGTCTCTAAGGATCCCTGGGGATGAACAGTGACTTTCAAGTTTGTTAGACAAGGGAATGCCAGATGGCTCAGGGAGAGAGGAAAGTCGCAGGTACCTTGAGTTTAGAAACAGAACTGCTTTTAGCAGCACAGGAATACTGAATACTTTATTGAATGCTTTGTGAGTTTAGAAAGGTTATATAGACAAAATACCACCTCTGCTTCCTCCTTCATTTGTGCAGCAATGTGATCTATCAGAGCAATGCTGCATGGCCTCAGAGGGGTTTGCTGATCACAGGGACTTGGCATTTCTGACCTGCTTAAGGAATAACATCCATATACAGTTTTGGATGTGAATGGGTGAAAGCATTAATGTGGAGGAATCCAAGTGAAAAACTGAGGGTGGTGTCTGGTAGGGAGCACACCGTGGGTTCTGTCAGGATATGGGAGACACACAGAGTGCATGGATTAGTCATGTTCTTTGGAAATAATACTACACAGACACACGGGAGTTCTACTCTGCGATCTTGATTTCTGTCTGGGAGGCTGCAACTCTGAGCTCAGTGTTTGCAGAGAGTGTTGACTATTTAGTGTTTACCTGCCTGGTTCTAACAGATGACACCTACAACTCTTGACATCTTTTCGGTCTTAGAGATAAGGATATTTTCTTATAGCTGCTATTCATCCCCTGCCCTAAGGCCCAGCTGTACATGGTGCTTTCTATACATGTGATGCTCTGCTTCAAATGCAAGGCCTGAAGCTTTTCATGGCAGCAGAAAGAGTTGCTGCTTGGGTATTTTTTCTGCAATAGAGGTAATCACCCATAAACTTTGCAGCATGAGGCATCAAAGAATGTTTTGCCTCCTCATAACTGAAAACGAAAGGCATCACAGAGATTAACATCTCTTTTCAAACATGGGAAGATTTAGGATAGCACAGGACTTGGGTCAGTCAAATGTTTTGGTGAGCCAACAGAAAGAGCCTCCTTCCTTGTAAAGCCACAGCTACAGGGAGAAGAGCCTCACTGACAGGTGTAATAACTGAAATAACTTCTGGCTGACATCTCTGCAGACAACAGAAAACAAATGAGCAGCATACCTGTTACTTTGCTAAACCATCGTTGAAGCTGAGGGAAAGGTTTTGGTTGCAGAGGTGTTGTCATCATGACTATTTTTGGTCTCATTTAATTTTTCTTTCATTGAACATTTAATTTATAAACAGGCTCAAAAATGGTCTACTGTCAGTATATTCAGAAAAGACTTCTTAAGTATTATTGAATCTTTCTGAGAAATAAATAACATGCTTTCACTGGAAATAGCATGTAATTACCTTCTTAATTTTAAAATGGAAAATTATAGCATTCTGTCTTCCCCTGTGGAGGAGTGGTTCCTTCATTTAGATTATAGGTTTTTACATTTTGTCTGCGAATGCACTATGATTATAGATGCAGAAAATAATTGAAGGAAGGTCAAAATACATACATTTTGTATTCTTTTGTGAGACTTGTGTTTGCTTCTGCTGCAGTAGCTGTGGGGAACTACAGCCAGAGTTGGAGTTTTACTGTGTTGGATTCGATGTAGACCTAGGAAAGAGCCCTAAAAGAAGTCTTTCTCTCTCAGTACAGAACTTAAATTTAAAATGTGATGAGTGTCTCCTGAATTCCTCAGCCTTGCAGTTCCATTTTTCTGTTGTAGGTAGCTGTTGTGAAAAGGCAGAGCTGTGGGGTTTGTGTCTGGTGAAGTCTATAGGCATCAGAGTGACAACAAACTCCAGCTGAACTGTTTGCTCATCAGCAGGCCTGAAGGGGAAGCCAATAGGAAAGCTTGTGAGATGTGCTGTTATATTTGATCAATTTCTCAAGATTCTCAAGTGGAGCAGCCAAGGCCAGAGATGGACCTTATTGGATGCCATGGAAGTCAGCACCTCCCCATTGCAGATCCATGCCTGTGGTGTAATGGAGAGGGATTAGGCAAGGACTGTACTTTTGCAAATTCCAAATATAAATCTACTATGGAGCTTAAAAATGTGCTCCCTGAGTAGATAACCTAGTTTAATAGTGTGCTGGAAGAAAGGAGGGAGGTTAATATCCAACATTTATTGGCAGTGAGGCTGCTGGCTGATTTACTACTGACAAAACCAGGCAGGGATGAAAGAGCAGCATACCCCACTCAAACATATATAATGTCTTCATTGTATGTGAAGAGATGTGCTTGGTTAAGCATGATGCCTCACCTGCAGATGCATCTTGTCTCATAGGACAGGAAACTGTCTGCTAGTTTTGAGTGACCATAGCATGCAAGGGAAGAAACTTGGAGAAGTGAGTTGGTTGCACACTATTTTTGGCTGAGGGGTCAGGCAGTAACAGAGATCAAACATTCCACTGAAGTACTCCAACACTGCCAGCTACCAACAAAAAAGCTAGAGTATCCTCCTTCCTTTTTGTAACAGAGTTATACAAATTGTGAATAAAAAATAACAGATTTCAAGTCTTGGGCCATTAAGTGTTTGGAGGTATCTTTTCTGTTACCTGTGCACACACAAGTTCAAGACATTATCATGTTATAATTACATATTTTAAAAAAATTATCAAGAAGCATGGTTTAGTGATTGTAGTCAGCTCATTACTGAGCCATTAGGAAACTGGTTCCAGCAGCAGAACTATTAATGAGCTGGTTTCAAGTAGTGTGTGTGCATTGTGATTACTTGGCGCTCTGCCTCAGTTTAACTAAGATTTTAAATTTACATTGTGCTATTCAACCATGTGTTGCACCAGTGTTTATAAAAATGAATAGATTTAATTGTCCTCATTTTATAGGTCAGGCCACAGTGTCATTTTGGGGTCAAGGGACAACACTGAAGCCACCCATCCCCTGAAGCAGTCTGGATCTGTTGCTCAACCTGCAGGGTGGCATTTCTTCCATATGACTGAGAAAATGATTGGGTGGACGTTGACAAACCCCGAACAAAACAATTACAATAATATTATTTAGTAGAACTACAGTACCTGGTTTGATGTATTTGTTGAGATTTGCAGAGATCACAAAAAAGCTTCATATCTGTAGAAGTGCAGTGGCCAATTAAAAAATTTACCTTTGACAGGAAAATGATCAAAGCAATTGAAGTGGTTTCTCAGAGCTTTAAAGAAAAAAGAAAGATAATCACATAATAAGAAACACTATTGTTCCTTCTGTCACACTGTCTTCATATTATGAGCAATTATTTGATGTTCTAATCTTGCAAGCCTTATGAATATGAGCAGTCATGAGTAGCATGAGCAAAGTTTGCTGAAACAAATGAGCCTGGAAAGGTCAGATCCCTGCCTTGAATAAACAGGTACAAATTATAATACTGCTGTTTAATCTCCTAGGTGTGGTGTGCTGTATAGAAGTGCAGCAACTCTTGTGACATTTTGGGCTTTTACTGAATTTTAAATAAAATGTCCTTCTTGCTGTTTCCCAGCTGTGTGCTCTTCTTGCTAATGTGTTTTCCTAAGCTTTTTTGCTCTGTTTTATGCAGGTGGAAGGTTGAGTGAGTTATGAGATGGGTGAGTGTTCACTCACTTTCATAGCATAACCTCCAAAGAAAATAGTTGGCATGGGAACCTTCCCCAAGAGGCTGACATTTAAAATAACACACTGTGCTCAGCATGAAGTCACTCCTCAGGTTTATCTCTACCATGCCTCCATTTTTGTTATGAAATAAAACATTATCAGATTTACAGATCTACACAGCAAGAAGTCCTTCCATGTTTTTGAGGTTACAAACAAAGTAAAGATAAAAGGCATGTGAAGGCACTGAGCACCTCTTTCCTTGCTTTTCTCTCCCAAGAGGTCTCTGCAGAGCTGAGTGGATGCCTTCCACCCGTTTAATTAGACATTCTGCTCCCTGCTCTGCTTCCTTGTTCTTCCCAGTGGACTGATGAAACACACAAGCATTTGGAAAATCAGGAGGGACTTCCAGACCTTGTTACAGCTATTTAATTATTGGGTTATAGATGAACAACTGCTTTCAGGTACTCTTGGTACCTTTCAGAGATGGCTCCATAAAAATAAACCACTCCACGATGTCAGGTAAGGTCCAGTAAATGGTCTGATCACTGCCAGCTCCTAATTGAGAGAGCCAACAACCTGTCACTGGCTTTCAAGTTGAGCATATAACAGTAGTGGCATACCAGAGACTTTTTGCTGTTACTGTGTTTATTCCTACAAATGAAAAGACAAAAATGAAACAGAATTGTAAAACAGGGGTGGGAACACTCACAAGAAGTACCTTCAAGTCTGTTTTGAACTACAAGTCATCTACTTCAAATACAAAGTAAGATCTTATTGATACTGCTGAGTGAATACTTGATGATGCAGCTTTCTAATGCTGTGCCTGATCTCTGCCTGACCACTCCATACTGAGAGTTGGCATATTGAGTGGATGAAAGGAACATTCAAAAGTGAAGGAAACCATGTGATTTCACAAACCCCAGACTCAAGCCTCTGAATTTCATCAAATACAATCCCATACACAACTAGATGTAAATTCTGCACAATGGTTTTGAACCCTTCTTCTCTAATGTGGAGTATAGTTTTCTTCTTTCTCCTGGTTTTTCAAATCAAACCCTATACTTCCTTTAATTCTTTCTGCTATTTAAGGAAAGAATAAAAATAATACCAGTGATGATGATGGCAGCAGAATTAATTACTTACATTTTAAAGCACTGACTCACTCCTGTAATGTAGTTAACAGTCTGTAGAAGACACAGAACACCTTTTTTGAGGGAAAGAATTGATAGGATTGCTGTCCTTGCTTACGAGACTTTCCAGCAGAACTCTCTGTTGAGCTCCCTGTGGAGCAGGGAGAGGCTGGGTGTCAGAAGCGTGTGTATGCAGTCAGCCTGAACTCCAGCAGTGGGAGCTGCAGCTTTGCCAGGTACTGCCATGGGTGATTTGGAAATTCTTGCTGTGCTAGGAGGATGAGGAATGGGAGGGAGAAAATAGGGCTGTGGGCTTGGGGTTACAAGGACTTACAGAGTTTTTATCTGCCATGCACTGCACTCAGTGACTTTGCAGTTCTGCAGTCCTTTTCCCTTCATTAGTCACATCCCTTTGCTGACCCCTCATTAAGCACTTCCCATCACTAGCTACACTGTTGGCTCTGACCCTGTTTTAGAGTTTGGGCACTAAATAACAACAGCCTTCTCAGCTTGCTTGGCTCCAGGTCTTCTCTAACAACATGAGGTACCCAGAGTAAAAAAGAAAGAAAGAGAAAACATCTTTCTAAGAACTGTGGAATGGGGAAAGGCTCACAAGAATGGATCATCCTTGGAAAAAAATATAGTGTACCATATCCACTGTGCATTATGGGGAGTATGATGGAGCTGGCGCCCCTTCTTCATGCATAGACCCCAGAAAATTAATCAAACATGTAGAAAGGAACATTCTGACTACTTGTTGATTATGAACTGACAATATGATAATTCTGATTATAAACTACAACCACCCTCTCTAAACTCACCCTAGCATTTCTAGGCAAAACCACCTAAATCGGTCTCATTTCTTACAGATTAACTCACACACCCTGGTCACACACCTTCCTCTTTGGGAAGATTCCCACACCAACTGTTCCATCCACACTAACATCTTACAGTGTTTGGAGTATTGCTATGGAAAGAGAGAACAAGTTGCCGGTAAATCCTAACACCTCAGGAGGCAGAAGGCATGCAAGGGCAAGCTAAACCCATTTGATATTTGGTATTTTTCAGGTCCTGTGAGTTTGGAGGTCTCTGTCAGATTTGGAAAGGTCGTGCCTTGCACTGCTGCAACAAAGGTCACAAACCCAGAGAGATGAACTCCCCTGGGCTAAACCTGGCTTTGCTGGCAGAACCATTTCCATGCAGCACTACATGTGAAACAATGGTCTAATAAACTTAGATGAGGATTACTACATCTAAATATATTCAGCAAAACTGCAAGCAGAGATGCCTTTTATTCCTAAATCACCAAGCCCTGATGATGTAAAACATTAGAAAAACCTAATGCTGAAGCACAGAGATACCTATTAAAGGAGAGCTTATATAATGTCAATTTAATTCTTCTTCTATTGATGTGAGTTTAGAGATGGAATAACGTGAGTGGCTCAGACCAATATGAAACATGAAATCTGACCCTCCACATCCATCTTCAAGGTGGACGGAGGGTCATATTCTTCAGTGCCAGCAGATGGCATCCATACACTTTGGGAGCCCAGCTTCACACTTCCCACTGCAGCAACACAACATTTTCCTTTCATTGGAGGAGCCCGAGTGTCTCACATGAGAATATCTCCCAACCTGGTAAGGAACTTCGTTTTTATAAGGCTCAGAATATTTCCTGTACATTGTCCAACCTGTTAAATTAGTGGACTGTGAGGATTAGATCTATTATCTCAGAGATTGAAATTGAAGTTAGATCTCACAGAAACTAACTACTACATACCATCTGTCATTTGCAAGATACTTTGATGGAAGTTGGGAGGTTTTCATGCAGCTGCTCTTTCTTGCTCTTTCATATGAACTTTTCTAAGCTATTTCATTATTCTTAGTTCTTTGGATTAAGCAGAGTATCTAGAAATCCAAAGATTTTAAAAGCTAAATAAGTGCATCATTTATCGAGCATTGCCATGGACAGTTTGCTTGGAGGAAAACAGCACAAGGATGCTTTAGAAGTAGTTTTTCAAGAGTGAATGTGAGACCGGAAAAGATACCTTTGTGTTTCTAGTTTTTCCAAGATTCACAGAAAACAGTAGGAAATAGCTGAGGTTTGACTGGCCAGCTGATTTCCCCTTGCAGAGCAATGAATCTCAACAAGAGGAATTTATTTAAACAATTTTGATATGACAAGGCCTGTTGATAATATACTAGAAAGCAAAGTGATTGATGGATCTCACAGAAACCAGACAGATTCCAAAGGACAAACTGAGTACACTGGTAAATGTAATATGAGAATACATTATTTCTGCCCTCTGTTTATCTTCAAAAGAACACAGTAATGAGGGAGACCTAAATTATTTCTAATCATTTGGGGAGTGAAGATTTCATTAACTTTAGCGAGTTCCAGGTTAGACTGTACACAAGCACAACTCACAAAGCCAAATGCCAGACAGGAAAAAGAGAAAAGCTGCCTTGAACTCACCAAAGATGTGTCTTGGTAAACCCAGTGATACTGCAGAAGCCCTAAGTGGAAAACCTGTGATGGAACTGAAAGTGAACAGTGCAATACTTGTGTATAGAGCTAGATGGCTGCAGTGGCACACTAAGAATGTTCAGATTTGCTAATTCATTGCGGATGTACTTTTGTTTTGTATTTTGCTTCATGTAAAACAATCTTTTCTGTCTTCATTTCTTGACATTTTTATTATGCATAAATTCCATCTACTTTTGTCCTCTGTTTCTTCTAAATAAAGTTAATCAGCTTTAAGATTTGCATCAAGTGGCTTTGAGTAATGGCAATTTGAAGCCTAGACTATTTAATTTTCAAGTAAAACGTTCAGTCTATATTTTTTCTACATAACTGCTTCTTTAACTACAAAGAAAAGAGAGAAGTTAAAAAAATTAAGGTAACTACACATATTTAGAGAAATATCTTTTTAAAAAGGAATTTTCTGGCAGGCAACCTGCTTGTATCATCATTTTATAACCTTGCAGAATATTATATCTCAGGAACTCTATTATTACCTTAGGCAGTAAATTGGCACAAAAGAAACTTAAAAAGATGAGCAAAGTGTTGGCGGGTGTGGGAGGGGGAATACATCTTAGTAGCTTACACAGGCATTTCAGAATTTTTTTTTTTGGGGGGGAAGGGGGTGTTCTGTGTTAGTTTAAAAGATTAAAGTTTGCAATCTGCACTAGAGGAGAGTTCTTGCTAAAGTCTGTATACCAAAGCTGGCTTTGAATTGAAGAACTGTTGTAATTAGATTACTGTAAATACAATAAGAAACTCACTCCTGGTGGTCTGGGGAGGAGTGTCATAGGGCACTGGAGAATTGTGTTGGCAGGATTTGGGACAGTTTGACTGAAAGCAGAGAATACAATCTCAAAATCCTTTTAATCTTCCCCCCACCTCCCCAGTTCTTTGGGGATTTGTTTGTCATTAAGTAACAGTCAAAAGATTAAGGAAGTATAAAATGACATTAAAGCTCACAAGTACTTCTATAAAATTATCAGAGCTAGCGTAGTCTTCAGCAGGCTTTGCTTCTGCCAAGACTGTCTAGAGCCATGCAAAATGGAAAGAAAAGAGGCAGGCAGGCACAAAACCAACGGCGCGAACGCGGGCTGCGGTGCCCGTTGTGTGCCTGCGCCGTGAGCGCGAGGCCTCGCGGAGCTGTTGCTATGTGTCTGGGCTCAACAAGCTTAAACTTTGCATGGCCCATGCTAAACTAATTTGAGTCAATTTGTCTACATCATTTCAACAATCGTCCTGTGCATTTTGAATCGTACATACAACACTGCATGATAAAGGCCCACCGAGCAGATGCCGACTGCTCATTCTGCCGTGGTCTGGCTGTTGCTAGCTCTTCACCATGGTTTCTCCATATCCTAGTGACAATGTTAGTTTTTCCATGTTGAGGTTAAGTCTGTGCCTGGCTAGTTAAGACTTTTCTTTACAGAGGACAGCTCCTATAACAACTGCCAGCTCTAAGCATGACCTTTAAAAATGAAATGAGGGAGTGTTAACTGGAGGGGTTTTTCTTTTTTTTTAATCTCCCGGGGGAGTTCAAAGGAATACAAGCAGATTTTGCAAGCGAAGTTTTAAGCCTGAACAAGAAAGGGACACCAATATCAGAAGATGTTATCATAGGAAAGCTAATCTAACCTGCTTACAATTAAATAGTTTCCACGTAATGGGTTTTGACTCACTTGTAAACATGTACTTTGTAAGACAGTTTTATTTTTGAAATTGAAATCAAACAAGAATAAATAATTAAAGCAACTCTACTCTATGCCTAAGTAATATAACAGGACTGATCTGCAGCCAGTGCAAATCAGTATAGCTACAGAGGGAATAAGCTGCATGATCCCATTTTCTACAAGCTAAGGATTTAGTCTTTGAGAGCATCATGTTTGGAAAACTTCAGTATTTGATGAGTAAAAGAGCAAGAAGGAGCAGTAAAAATATACTACATTCTCATGTGTGATAAATCCCTGCAAGAGGCATTAAGGTCCATGTGTTCTGTAGGGAGACAAAGCCTATAATTAACATTTTTATTATTCTTGGATTGCCTTGATAGTTTTACTGCATACCTCTGCTAAAAAAGGATTACCTGGTGAGTCTTGCCAATTTGGAGCCCTGGATATCTCCAGGGACAGACTGGTTGTTTTCCTCTCTCTCTAATGAGCTATTGAGGATTTTTTGTGGCACTAAATGTGGCAGCCATTTTCCTATAGCAAACTTTGAGAAAATTTTCAGTTTTGACTGTGTTTCCAAAATAACATCGCTCTGCCCAAATGGTCAAAAATCTTAGTTGGGATTAAACTTTACTGGTTTGGGGGGGGGGGGGGAAGGGTTCCCCTTTTTTTCTTAAACCTAAGATATTTAGGATAGCCTCTCTGAGTTGACCAAAATTTTATTCTGATGAAAAAGAAACAAGGATATATTGTCTAAGGAGTCACTTTTTCCCTGTCACAGAAAAATGCCAGTGAAAATCCATCAGTGAGGTCCATGCTTTGGGAAATGTTTTAATGCAGAGGTTTGGGTTTTTTTTCAGTATTTGCTCTCCACATGATAAAACCAGAGAGACAGGAAACATGGACAGCTCTAAAAAAGAGCTCAGAAGCTCTTTTTAAAATGCACATCCTGCAGGCGTGCGCTCATCGCATTCTGATTTGAATTTTAGGCCTCAAAATAAAGTTCAGTACTTTATTCAAATTCAAATGAACTGTGCTATGCTCTGGCAGCCTCTAAAGATGTGGCAGGCCTGCAACACCTCAGAAAGTGGAGGGGGCAGCAGCAGCTTGCAGACTAAATCCTGGCTGCCCCAGGACAAAGATATTCTAAAATCTCTCTCTTCAGGCAAGCTGAGCAGAGAAAAGGTGCACATGAAGATCTGAGATGTTCCTTCCTTCAGTGCTACAGCTGATAAAGATGCAGCAGAGAGCTGCATGTTAGAAAAGCTGAGTTTAAGCTTTCTGCTGATGATGGTGCTGTAGGAGTGTTACAGCATTATGGTAGTTTGGGAGGGGGATGGACACACTGGATATAGATGCTGAGCTCCCCTACAAGATCCAAGGGAACAAGTGTCTGCCACTGTTGATAGAGTAAGTCATGCAAATAAAAGTGAGCTGATTGCAGGTAGGTTTACCAAGAGATTTTGAAATAAATATAGCAATAAATCTGAATCTAAACAACATGGGTTTATAGGATACATGTGGGAGATGGTGAGTGCCTGAAGTTAAAAAAGGAGCTGGGCACTGCAAGGATTGTTTTACACCTCAGCCCAAAGGGACATCTCTGGACTGAGCCTTGGCTTCCTTTGTAAAGCCCTCTGAGAATCAAAGACAGAAATTTGCTTCCATTTTTTCAGAGGGATAACTCAAGTGAGAACTGTTAAACCCCACCCTTTCCTGGGCATAGATGCCATGACAGGTACAACTGTTCTCAGGGTAGAGCAGCATCTCCCATCCTCATAAGGCCACTTTTGTTCCCATGTATACAACACAGTTCAGCACAGAAAGCCTCCATCCAGATCAGTGTTGTTATAAAACAGATCCTTTTCTTTCTAAGTATTACTTAGCAAGCAATATGCTTCTCAGTAAGCACTCCCTTTCAGACTACTGATACTCCTTGTGTCAGTAAAAGTGTTCATGTCAGTATTAGAAAAATCACCTGAGCATTCACCTCATCCAAGAACTACCCAAGCACAAATTTTACCTTATTCATAATGCTTTTCCACCCAGCTTAATTTCCCAGTCAACAACAGAGATGAAAGCAAAAGCAGGTTCACATAGAAGGAGTTATTAATTATTAATCTACAAATCATGCAATATCCATAAAGCTTGTCAAGAGAAAGGTGTCTGGCCTTAGCAATGTGCTGGGAGCTGCAGGACCCGACTTGTTCTGTCCCTGACTTACCCCTCCTGACATGGGAACAGTCACCAATGTCAAGACAGAAAAGGCAAAAATTTGCCAGATTTTTCTCTGAAATGGACAAGATCCCCATAGGGAGCCATGGGCCGCCCAAGCCGGTCTCAAACAGCGCTTTGTTCCAGGGGGAGCAGCGCTGTGAGAGTGCCAGGGCAGTGCTGGCCTTACTCTCTGCTCTGGGCATCAGCCTCTTCAGCAGGTTGGGAATACAAAATATGACAGGGAACATCAGTCTCACAAGCACAGATCTCAGCAGAGAGCTCTCTGTGTATCCCAGCAAGGCTAAGTTTTATGCTGTAAACGAGTCTCAAGTGCTTTTCTGCCAATGTCACAGCCAGCTTGCTGCAGGCCAGGCTGCCACTCAGAGGTCACAGGGAGACAGGGACAGCCCTAAGCCTCCAAACCACAGCCAACCTTACCCCCGGGCTGATGGTGAAGTCACCAGTGGGGGAGCACTCCAGGCTGAGAGAAGGTTGTCCCTCCATTGGGTATCTCAGCTGCCCACTGTATGAAGCAGGGGCAGGAGCCTCCTACAAGTTCCTGGTACAGATCCTCATGGGAGAGGCAGTCCAGTGCCAAAAGAAAATGGACATCAGCCCTTGGCCACAGTGCTTTGGAGGTATTATAGTCACAGGAGCAAGTGGAGCTGGTTCTGCCAAAAAATGAAAACATGATGAGCACCTATGAAAAGGGAATTGTTTTCCTAGGATATTGCTCTTCTAAATGAAAATGACTGCTCTGAAACTTTCACAGACTATTGTTTGTTTTCATCAGAGTTGTCCTTATCTTGTAGCTTCAGTGTGACCCCCCCACAATGAGCAGCAGTTGTTACATAAGCAGTACCCCTGTCTCCACAGGCACAACCATGAGGAACAGATACTGCTCTTTGGGGCAAACTGAGTTACCCTAATCTGGTTTTACAGAACAACAATTTAACCTGTTGGTGCCATTCCCTTTTTGTCATACAATGAGCATAAAGCCATGCAGTTTTACACAATAAGGCTAAAGTGCTAAGGTTTTTAGTGCTTCTTAAGGTGCCTGGGCCTGGTCTAAATGTTATACTGCACCTTATCTGGGGAGCAAAGCACTCCTAACTTCTCCCAGGACTTGCAGAAGAATCCTCTTGCATTGAAAATCCTCAACTAACCAAATAATCACTTTTGCAGTTACTAGCAGCCAAAGTCTGCCAAAGAAACAGAACAAGGCGGGAGACTCCAGCAAAAGCTCTGTGTTTATTGCTGAGGGAATGAGGCAAGATGGGGGAAGAATGACGGTGCTTTGAGGATGCTGAAAGGGAAAGGAACAGTATTTTGGCCCAAAATGGCCAAACCCAGGCATTTCTATCAGCCACTGCCTTGTCCTGTCCCACAGTTAAAGTCAGTTTTTAGAAAAAAATGCTTTTGTAAAATTTGAAATTCCCCTTGGCATCTCTTGCTCTCTATGCTAAGCTTTAGCAGGGTGTGTTGTTATTCCCAAGTGCTGGCCAGAGCATGCCTGGCACACTGCAGAAAATGTGTTCTCATGCTGAGTACCAACACTGATCTTATTTACACACAACCCCTCATATCTGAGCTGTGTAAACTGCTTCTAACAGTTCCTTTCCTTTCTTTGTTCAAGCAGACAATGGTCTTTGGAAATTTATTTTAATGCCGCTGAGACAAAACTGTAATTTAATTTACAAATTAATAATTCTCCCTTCCAAATCCCCTTTAGCTCTGCATGCATATTACTTAATAGCTTATCTATATGACTATCAAATTCTTACTGCTTTGAAAGAATATAAGTGACCCTTTGCTTGTACAGCAGATCAGGAGAGGGAAAGAGGAATATGGCTCCTCTCTTCATTCCCATCTTGCAGAGAAAGGACAGAGTTTGGCTTCCTATCGACCTGTTTGCCAGCTTTTTAGACCACAAGACAGCAAATTAGGAGCTGCTTCTGGGAAGACCTTTGTGATAAAGAATGCAACACATGAAACCCTGCAAATCAAATAAATTATAAAGATACAACTTAAAATAACATTCACCTTAAAAGTTACTCCATTTTCTTTTCTGCATGGAACTCTCCGCACCATCTTTTGTGGCAGCACCAGTGCTGGGGAACTTTGCTTTCCAGAGGATCAATCCTCTACCCCCATAGCTGAGGTGGGTGCCTGCAGTGAGGTGAGTCTTCTCTCATCTGGTCTCAGTGGCCTTTGAGTTGGCTCCTGTGGATGAGGGTAAGCAGGAGGGGATAGTAGTGCTAGGCAAGCTAAATAAGCCCTCTGCCTGTCTGGAGGGGATAAAAACCCAGAGGTTATTGAGGATTTAATAGGCTGAGTAGAGAGGATGGGCAACAAAGCTCAGCTGGGTGAGACCTTGTTGCCTTGGATATGGAGCCTGTGTGGCTGTGGGAGCTTCTTAGTGATAGGTCAGAACACCTGGCATCTTCCCTGTCTTTACAAAAGGTACTTGTGGGGCTGAGGGTGGTGGAAAGCAGCAGCTGAGCTGCTCTGCAGGCATTCCAGGCCTTGACAGGGTGAAAAGGTGTCTAGGAGTGACCAACAAGCAGCACTGAGGGAGTTGTGGGTACAGATAGCACTTCAACCACTGAACTGCAGGGTTTTCCTTCTCCTTTCATCTCTCCAGCTTCTTTTCAGTCTCAGGCTAACTCCTGGATCCATTCAGCCTCATTCCTCTGGTCTACAGAAAGCTTTTTCCAAAGCTTCTGCCATTTTACTTTGCCATTTTAAAAATGGCCTTCTGAATAAGTGGAAGAATGAAATAAATACAGTAGGATCTACCATGTCAAATTATAAATTAATTGAAAACATTTAACTTTGAGAACACCCCATCACACACACCCTTCACCCTGCAAAAGGCAGCATTAGAAACATTCTTGTATTTAGGTAAAAATGTGAGGCCTAAGCAGTTAAAAGGCAATGTGCTCTAAAGCCTCCCTAATCTATTTTCCTCCAATTCTTTCCACCTCTAAGAAGCTTGTGGAGTTAGTTGTCGATTAACATTCAGGAAGATTGTACTCTGTCTCCAGTTCATTGCTCTCTTGTTGGCTTATTGTTATTCAGAGCCCATTTATTGTAGATGAGCCATTCATTTTCCTCTAATTGGATGGGATTGGATTTCACTTTCATTGTTGGATGCTTTGAAAACCCTGGAGGAGCTACAGGGATCAGCCCAGGGCTGGGGAGATTTAACTTAGCACAAAGTTTAGGTTGCAGCTGAAAGAAGCTACAATTTTTTTTTAATTTTGGGGTTTTTTTACATACAAATGCCTCATGGCTAGATTTGCAAGTCTCCCCTGTGACTCCAAACACCTTATTGCATAACATACTTTTTGGTATTTTTATATAGTTCCTCACCAAAACACTCATGACACGGGGATTGTTAGGAATATTTCTGAGCATCAGAGATCCAGCAAGGGCTTTGCACCAATGTCCCTCCTGTCAGGATCCAACTGGCTGACTCCTTCAAATGTTTGGATTAAATCCTTTCACCGTTCTGGGATTCTGCACTGTAACATCCTCCCTTGACAATCTGCTCAGATTCCTTTGAGGCAATACAAGGGTCTGCAAGCAGAAGGCATTTCCAGAGCTGCACGCTGCAGTTACTCACACCACAGATTGCTCCTGCAGCTGCTCTGTCCCCATCTAAGGGCAAGCTGAGGGTGGAAGAGCCTGCCCAGCATTGATCCACAGCCTGGCTTTGTGGCAGAGACACAAGTCTGGACCAAACCCCTCTCAGCCATCTTGTATCTTGCTCTGAAGGGTTGGAAGCAGAGCTAAAAATACACCTGGGCACCCACGTGTGTACCTCTCTCAGGTGTCTGTGTATGGGAGCTCCCTTCCCAGCTGGAAACATGGGGTGACCATGGCAAGGCTGGCACAGTTACTCTAGGCTCCTTGATTGCAGCATCTCACACCTCACCAGGCAGCTCAGGAGTTGCAGCAGGGCAGAACAGCCCTCCTTGTTCACCTGGAAAAACATCTGCTGGGGGCAGGCCTCAGGATCTAACTACCAGTGTTGAGAGGCAGTATTAAAATTAAACTCGAGGGTTTGATTGTCAGAAAAAAGGGTCTGTGATCTGCTGCAGGTTGCTCTGGAGTCAGCGTAGAGATGGGAAGCCCTGGAGGATGAGTGATTCCTCCCAAGACAGGTCTCCCAGGTGGGCTGACCTGCTTTCTAGAGCAAAGAAGCCAGGAGACGCCTGCCTTAGGTGCAGCCCTGAGCTCTAGCACATCCCCCAGATGTCCTCCAAGCATCTCTAAACTCACTTCTAAACATCATCTGGCCAGGTAAAGCCAGTGACTGTCTGTGGGAGAGAAGGGAGATGAAAAGGAGCAGGGAGGAAGTAGAGAAAGCCTGCTGTGGAGCGTTGGAATGGTTAACATCTGGCCTCCTGCAGATGTTTGTCTTATGGGGACCTGGGGGCTGGCTGAGCTGGGGTATTTGCATAGGAAATTCTCCAGCAAACTGCAAGCATGTACTGGAGCCTCTCCCTTGGAGGGGGCCCTATTTTGCACCTCTCTTTTCTTCTAGGCCACAGATTTTTATTAAATGTTGGGTTGATGTATCTCTGACACCCTCACTGTGCTGACAGATGCATTTTAAACTGGCCAGCAGGCCAAGGATGGGAACACTCATGTGCCTCCACACAGTGCTGGTGTTATTAGAAGGACGAAACAATTACTGAAGGAACTGTCGAAAAAGACCCTCTGTGCATGCACACAAGAATAAGCAAAACCCATTTCCTACAAATCTGAGCCCAGGTCCTGATAGCACATAAGAAGGTACCAGCTTGATCCCAAACCCTTTTTCCAATTTTATAAAGGCAAAGGGAATGCTTGAACCCTTCCATCCCCTGTCCCTGGCTCCTTTAGTTAAATTTTAAGTGACTTGACACCTCTGAGAAACCCACATGCAGTGGAAGGAGACCAGCAGAGAGCAGCAGAGCCTGGAGGGAGGCAGAGGCACCCGCATTTTTGGGTTGAAAATAAGAGAACTGACACCAGTCCCAAAGGTCAGGCTCTGGCTGAGACACAATATATTGACAACCTTAACCACTAAAACTGACAGACCCAGAAATGAGGACAACAACCAAAGGTCCCCGAAATTATAAATAAATATTAAAAACAAGAAGTTTCACCTGCTGCTCGCTGAGATTTGTTTAGAAGGTCTGTGGGAGACACCATATGTGAAAGGCTTTAACATGAAAACCTGCATTAGAAGCAGCTGGTCAAAAGCACAGACATTTTGAGGGTCTCCAGGTCCCTCACAGCACATGGAACACCAATGGCACCAGCAGGCAGGGCTGCCCAGGTTCAAAAGTGAGTTGACCAACCAAAGAGCTTCAGATGACAGCAAAGCCAACCAGAAGTCACAGTCTGTCACTTCAATGGCCAATTATGCACATGAAATATTATTTTGAGCATTTTTCAGTTCCATTAAATAAATGAAAATTTTACATACCTTCTTCCTACAGAGATATTTGGTGGTTGTCAACATCTGGCTCTTGGTGGTTCTTGGGGTCTCCAGGCCCCTATTAAACAGTCTGCAAATGATAATTAAACAAAGCAAGTCTGTGAGCTCAACAGCCACTCTCCCAGGCTTGCATCTCCCCTGGAAAAATGTGCTGGTCTGCAAAGAAAAAGTTACAAAAACCCATCTGCTCTGGCTCCCACACAGCCTCCTCTCAGCCTTCCCCTGAGCATGCTGAGCACCACAATCATAAATCATCTCCCTGGGTTTTCCAGGCCTCTACAGATGCGTGGGTTATGGGCAGGGGGCTGGTCTCTCCAGCACTGTACAGAGGGATCAATCTCGCCGTGGCAAGTGGCACTTTCACACACTCCCTGTGCAGGGACTTGTTGGCTTTGACCATCACACACCAGCTCTGTGATATCTCCAGCCCCTTCAGGTTGTTTCCCAAATGATAGGTCCATGGGACACCAAGTCCCCCAGGGCCACAGGTCTTACAGAACCCTGCTGGACATTTTCCTTTGGAGAATGCTCTCCAACAGCAGCTCCAGCTCAGATACTGCTGAGTTACTTTACGGTTGTGCTACATGTGCCACACCAACTTGAGCGTTACTTCTCATAACATGACCTCTTAGTCCAGCAGAGCTCATGTGTTCCCACTTTCAGCCCAGCTGCAGGGGAAACTTTGCCTGTGGAATCACCCCAACCCACACCAGTGAACACACCAGTTGTACCACACACTCAAAGTTCAGGTATTTCTCTCTTCTTTTTCAATGTTTTTTCCCAGCTGTCAACTGCAAAGAAGCAGTGGGACTCACACAGTGAGTCACTGTCACAGGCAAGGTTTGCTTCCCAAAGTCAGTCCCAGTTATGGGTGGGGGAATCTCTTAACTCTTCTGTCCTTGGGCACAGCAACCTTTCAGTTTTTCCTGGACAAACTGAAGAACCGTGGATACAGCACATCAGCCATACCAAATTCCACTACTCTGGGGAAAACCAAAGCCAAACTGGTCATCCCAGAAACACGGCATGGGGAAAACCAAAGCCAAACTGGTCATCCCAGAAACACGGCATCACTAGGAGGTATTGATGTCTAATGGTACAAGAGTTTTACCATGTGAAATCTAGCAAGAATAGTAAAAATTATGGCCTTTTAAAACTCTTTCAAACAATTACAGAAGGAAATGAGAACTGTCTATCCCATTTTCATGTCCTGCTGCTTTAGTAAAAATTTGACATGACCGTTCCATTTAATTTCAGAACTTTTTTCAATTTCCTGATTTTGCCTTGTCTTCAGTTACTTATTTTTCCTTCCTCCCATTTTTTACAGAATTTGCAGAGGTTAAAGGTAATACATACACACATGAAAAACTTGAGGAACTGAGAAAAGAGATAACAATTTTTCCCATTTGACTACTTTTCCCAGATGTTCTTGAATGGGAACAACACACCAGGAAAAAAGGGCCTTGAATGAAAAATAAATTTTTAAAAAGTGGTGGGAGTAAAGTATGATAGAAGTGGGAAAGTGAAAGAGAAGAGCAGACAGTTCCTCAAAGCAGGATATCCCACCCCAGACTGCATCTCCTCCCACTGCAGAAGCAGAGGTTATTTGCAGGCTCACCAGCCCTCCTGGCCTTGCCTGCTGCCAAGGGTTTATGTTCCAGGAAGCCTCTTTCCAGGCCCAGAACAGGCAGTGGGAATGCCTGGACCCTGGCTCAGGGTCCTGCAAGTGGATACAGCAGCTCTGGTGGCACTGCTGCAGCCAGGCCATGCTCTTGGGACACCTTGGGAAACACAAGCCACACTTACAGAGGCATTTTGCCTTAGGCCGGGAAAAACTGTCCTCATCTTCCATAATTGTCCAAGAAATGACAATGAACAAATGGCTCCCTGCCACTTGTTATTTTGTTAGGAGTTTGCCTCCATGCAAACCAGCTGCCTCATGACCTGGGGAATGAAAACTGCCTGATTCTTGCAGGTTTGCACCCAATATTGCCATTTCCTCACTGCATTAATTCCAGCTGCCCATCCCTGCACCCCTTCCAGCCCTGCTGTTGCTCTCTCCTTGCCTCAGGAGCGGCCCCAAGCCATGAGTCTCAGTGGCTGAGCACAATCCAAGGGCACAGCCCAGCCTGGCTCCCCAGGGAAGGACATCCACCACCACCCCACTGCCCTTGTGTCCCACTCTTACTGCTTTGATATGAATAACTCCAGCTCCCCTTTTCCCTCCCTGGCACAAAGCTGCCTGCTCCCCCAAAGGCAGTGGCATGTAAAAGTTGTTGCATCTCCATTAAACTGTACGCGCTCCGCCCGCCGGCCGCAGTGCACTTCAGATCATTCTTTGATGCAATATATTTTCCAGGATAGGCTTTTGTTTTCTTTCTTGGCCGCTCACCCTCTTTCTGTGGTCAGTTTTGCTCATTTCTCTTGTAAGCTGTCTAGAGGCAGAGAAAAGGCTTTCAGTTTTAAGCAGTTTCCTTTTCAGTTCCCCTTTATTGAATTCCAACCTCCATTTTTTTTTTAAAGCATAGGGACATCATTTATCTTGGACTTTAAGTTGCAGGGGCCTTCAAGGGGCTTCTTTTTTTCTTTCCCAGCTGCATTTGTTGACACACAGTCAATCTGTTTTTTGCCTTCGTTCCCCCTCTTCCCCCCAGCAGGCCATAAAGTATCGACAGCTGTGCCCTTTATTAGCATAGCCATTTTAAGCACAACAAGGGGGAAGAGACTAAATATATTACAGCCATTACCTCTGTCAAAAAGTGACAATTTTAAAACATTTTAGCTTTTCATTGGGAAAGCTGGCAGCACAAAAGAAAGTGCTATAATTTTATTGTAAATGCTTTTTAAATATGGGTCACTTGGCCATAATCAATAGAAAGGATGGAAAAGTTCAAAGCTTGAGAACAGTCCAGGCAGATAGCAGAATTTTTTTTTAAAGGCTTGTCTTTAAAATATGCTAATTGGAACAAAAATACAACAGTGAGAAGCATGCAAAATAAGATCTTGTTCCTGGTGGTTTTGTTTTCTTTACAGCACTGTTCATGCTTTTCCCATCTACTTATAAGTGTGTTTTACAACTTGGATGGGAATTATTCCTCCCCAACAGGGTGTTGTGAACATTTAGGGACTAAGAAAACAGAAGGGAATCCAGACAGTCACTAGTCTCTTCTCGAAAAGGAAAAAAATTTTTTCTAGTGCCTTTGGAAGTGTGATGTGTCACAGCACTGTGATTTACCAGGCAAGCTCACTTCTTGAGCATAAAAGAATCATGAAGCCTGAGAATCCTGGTAGTATAGGTTCAGGTTTGAATTCTTGTTGGCAGAAACTTGTATTTTAAGTTTCTAGAATGACTAACACCCACAGTCAGCATCTGTAACAAGCTCTAAAAAGTAAAAGAGGGCTAATGGATGTCCTGAAGCCTGACGATCTTGGCTGCTTTTCTTTCAATTTGTAATGGGTTTATCAGGCAAAGAGGAAGGGGGCAATCTCAGCAGGGTTTATTTTGAATGGCTTCACCTTTCTCTCCATTTGTTACGTCTGGAGTGAACTTAGAAGTCTTTTCTGTTATCTTTCCCTCTCTAGTTACAATTTTTGCTGGAGGTTTCACTTTGGTTTTCAAATTTCAGAATGTATGTAAAACTTGGCTTATACCAAGGCGAGTTGTTAAACAGGCTTTCAAAAGCAAAGCTGTTTTAAAGAACTCGTTTAAGCAGGAAGCCCATGAAATCCTGCACACAGCCTTATACAGTGCCTACCAAGAGATGTGATACAGCCTTTGTCTTGTGGTGGCTCCTGGGGGCCTGTATCCCACTGCACTGAGCAATCTCCAAATTTGCAGGAGAGAGCAAGCGATCATCCTGCTGTGGGAAGAGTGTGGTCCATGGCAAAGGGGAAACTGGAAGGAATTCTCACCACCCATCTTTTGGCAACCAATTTAGCAGTTAAATGTAACCAGCTGGTCTCCCCAGGCTCCCTCTGTAGTCGAGGGAGGGAAAGCAAAGCTCCTGCAGAGGGTCATTCAGTGCACCCAAATGAGCCTTACTCTGAATTGTCCTCTCTCTCATCCGTGACTGGAAAAGGAGTTAGAAGAGACTGCCCGGGTAATTTAGCCAGCTAAGATGGGTGGTCTGAATAATTCCTTCCCCACCAACCTCTAAAAGCCTGCCTAGGTACCCCACAGAGATTGGCATGCTGTCGGAGGGATCGATTCCCAGGCACGTCAGCAGCTCAGTGATCTGTGCTCTCGCCTGCCCTGGAGAGAGCCAGGATGCTCGAGGAACTCACCTGGTCCTGTTGGACCCCGCAGCTCCCAGCCAGGACAGAGAGCCGAGCTGACCCTCGTGCTGTCAGATGGTGCTGTAGGACTGCTTGTGGCAATGCTCACATTTGGGGTTTGGGGTTTTTTCCCTACCTGACAGATTGCATCCGCTGTCCTCAAGCCTGGCCAGAGGCCACTGGAGTGGCAGCAGCTGCAGGTCAGCCTGGCCCTCAGAGCTGTGTCATGGCTGAATTGAAAGTGGCCCCAATGCTGCGTGGAGAGGAGACAGGGCTGCTCCTACCTCCTTCTCAAGAAATTAGTTTGGTCTGTTCCTGTGGGACCCCCTCCTGCTCCTCACGCACACAAGCCAGGAAGAGGGGCTTGCTCTCAGGGAGGGCAGCGAGGCACAGCAGCGCGGGCACCTCCCAGTGAGGGACAGACTGCGACACCCGCGGCGCCGCAGAGGCCTGGGCCGAGGGCAATAACCTAAGGCAGGCACAGCCTTCCACAGCAACAGGGAAAAGCAGAGGATTACCGGGACTCACCTGCACTGCTGTGGTGAGAGGAGGAGCCCTGAAAAACACTCAGCTTTACTACAGTCACCACCTTTTTCCTCGCCTCATATCCTCCCGGCAGCCTCATGGCCGCCCTGCTTCCCTCCGGCAGCAGGGGAAGGCGGGATGGGCTCCGTGGCCCGGCTCGGGAAGGATTTCCAGCCCTCCCTGCCAGGCTCTTCCTCCCGTGCTGAGGGAGCTGCTTTCCAGGCACAGCTGGAGGATACGTGGAAGAGCCAAAAGGGTACCGATTCCCCCCACAGTTCCTGGTGTAAGCATTGCATCACCAGAATGACATGTATTTTGGAGAGAAACAACTTCAGGATGAGCAAAAGCTTTTGCATGGAGAGCAAATGTCCCCTGACACTTTCCATAAGGGCCAGATTCATGCAAGTAACTAAGATGTTAATGCAAGAATAATTTTCATTTGTAGGATTAAATAGTTTGTTTTTTTTTTCCCTGTCTAAAAGTGAGCCACATCTTTGCACTACTACTAAATCACTGCTTTTCCATGCTTGACCAGAAAAGGGTCTGACCTGGGCAGCTGTTTAACTTGCTGCTCAAAGCCCAGCAAAGTCTGGCTCTCAACTGTTTGAACAGTGGAAGAGTCTTTTTACAGCCAGCCTTATTAAAGCAGAGGATTTTATTAGCTGTTTTGTGGTAATAAGTTGAAGTACAATGTTGTGGAATGCTCCTTCAGGAGATTTGGGATCTTGTGTACTTTGAGGTTTACTTTCCTCTTTCTGACTAGGGTGCTTAGCAACCCACTAATGCTACAGCTTTATTGTAATGTTCTCTTCCTTAAAGCCACCTTTGGCAACTGATGTTTCACCCAGGTAGGGGAAATATACAATTTGAAGAACTGTAAGAAAAATATGCTATTGCCTAGTTGTTCTGGGTTAGTTTTGTTTTGGTTTTTTTGTTTGTTTTTGTTTTCTGGAGTTTTTTAAAGCCTTGGCAGATTTTCAGGTACTTGGAAAAACTCAAGATATAGGGTAAAAAATCTACTTTGACCACACACATACAGGAACATTGGATGTTCAAAACATCAAACCTAATGTGGTTTTCCTCCTTGACAAATTTATTTAAAGTTATGGTAATTATATCACATTTTTAACAGATTGTAAACAACCCTTTTTCCTGAAAACCACTTTTGGGGCACATGAAATTTCAATTAGCATTTGGGAATACCTGCCAGGAAATTTTCACAAACATTTAAACAAATATGTCTGTATTATTTTACAAAACAACAAAGTATTCTGACAAATTTCAGCAATTTCCCATCATCTTTTGTTTCATAACTCTAATGGGAAACAAAGAGAAGCAAAGCTTCCAAATCATTGATGAGCTTTAATGAGAACTGTGTTGCTTTGGACTGTTGATGCCGAAGTAAAGACTGAAACACGAGATTTTGGGTTTGGGACTGATTGTGGAAGACTTTTTAGGAGTGAAAGGTACACGTCTCCAAAACCCACTGGGTAACACTTTTATGGTTACCACTAGAAAACCTCCTGACATTTTACTCAGAAGGGAGTAAAATGAGACATTTCACTTAGAGGCCCTTCCTGACACTGCCCAGTTTGCCAGTTTAAGCAAGACTCAGCTGCCCAAGACTCCAGTTTTGGAGGTTCAACTTTGAAAATAAATTCAGGAGCAAAATTTCATAGTACACAAAAAATTCCAGGGAGTTCCTTTTTTTAACCTCACTTTTCTCCAGACTCCCATCCAAGAGAAATCCTACCACATGCTCAGTTACTCTGAAAACACCAGCCAGCACAAAAGGAAGCAGAGGCATTGCTGATTTGAAGGACCTTTGTCCCAAGATATTCCCAGATCTCCAGCCAGTGCAGCTAAGGTTGGACCTATTTTTGCAAAGATAAGCTTTGGTCACAAACCCTCCCCTTAGAACAAGAGCTGCTCTGGGGCACTGCACTAATGCAAGTTGTTCATTTACCTACATTAACCTGCACTACAGGCAACCCAGCTGTGACAGCCACTTCTGAGCTGGAGGATTCAGGCCTATGCTTGGTCTTCACTTTTTTCTTTTTAATTGAAGCAGCATCTATGGCTGTAGAACCTTCTACAAGCATCTGTTTCCCAAGATAAACTAAACAGAACTATTTATTGCAAATGTTGCTGCCCTGTGGCAAATGACAGGAGGCAGAGCACAAGAGCCTTGTGCTATACTGCTTGTAACAAGGTCCCTGGAGCTGTTATTGTTTTATTAATCTCTTTAGCCAGCTAATTGTAGGAGCATATTCTACAGCTTGTAAAGCAGCAATTGAGATTTTGCTCTTTTTTGTGCTCTGTACTTCGTGTTCAACAGCAAGAAGCCCATGACTGAAACAACTCCCTCCCCAGCCCCGGCTGATACCAAGACAGTTCCTTATTAATAGGGCTGGGGAAGTTTTGCTCCTCGGGGAGGGATCACAAATTCTTTGCACCTGTAGGGTACACAATACTTGCCTGTGCTGGGCTCAGAGTAGTCAGTGCATGATGCTAAACCCAGAATTACATTTTTGAGACCCAGCTTAGATGTGGCCAAGCACATTTCATGCTCTTGGACAACTGGTCCCTTCCACTTGTGGAGTCATAAAGAAGAGGTATGACATAACATATTACATATGTACCAAGAAAAACATTGCTGTGGCTGGGCAGCGTCCTTTGGAAATACAAACTGAACCACTGAGAGGACAGCAGGGCATTATTTTTTCCTTTTCAGTTCTTTTGGAAGACTAAGATCATCTGTAGAAGCTCCTCACATAAGCAACCACAGCACAATTTCAAACCAAATCCCCCTTTACAGGGTCTTTGAACACCAGCTTCCTTAGTTCAGAGAACCAGTGTCAAGTCACAGGCAACAAAGACAAACTGGAGAACCAACACCAACCTCTGAAATGTTCCCAATGAATGTCATGTTTAAGCTTCTGCACCAAATACGGAATTCAAAACTAGAACATGGATTATTCTTCATGTAATTCATGCTGGGAGAAACACACAGAAAGAAACCAAGCAGGCAAAGAGGCAACAACAGTAGTGCAGCACGCCTAAAACTTTAATCTTTGTTTTTAAAGAGTACAGAATTGAAAGTGACGCTTTCTTCTCCTTTCCACTCTCCCATTCTCTATTCCATTGCTTCCTAAGTTCTCTCTAAGAGGAAATATTTCTTTGTTGATTAGTTTGACTTCCCTTCAAGTGAGGCATAGCAGTTAATCTCCAAAAGTAGGCCCCAATTCAGTGAAACACTGGCACATACACTCCAGTCCCCTCCCATTCATGGCATCATTTAAGTGCAATTCTTGAACACCATTTTCAATAGGGATGTTTTTACTTAACCAAAGAGAGGAGGAGGAGGTATATTCTTGTGGTCTTAACCAGGGAGGGAGGGAAGACATACAAAATCCATCATCTTGTTCCCAATTTAAAGGCAGTTTTAGAAGCAGTCTGTCACTGATATATTGTTAAAATCTTAAGCAGCAGCTTAACTGGAGAAGTTGTAGCAGTAAGAAACCCCAGGGCACTTCAAAAACGGGAGCTTTGAAATCACTGCTCAATGCCAGCTAAAGCAGCCTCACAAGGTCAATCAGACTTCTAAGTCTAAACACCCTCTGCTCCTAATGCCATTAAGTAAACACACTTCATTAATACAATTATATAAAGAGGAAGACTGGCAAGACAATACAAAAGGTTATCAAGAATGGGAAAACCTACAGAGTTCAGAAAACGATTCTGGAAAATGAAAGTGGACTTTATTTTACACTGTAGGATTTCACTTTTTATCCTTTTGAAATACATTTAATTTTAAATTAATAAAGATCATAAACTAATAAATTGATATGTTCTCTAAACAGACATAATAAAAATTCAGACATTACAGCACAGGACTCATCATTTAAATATGCCAATAATAGAACAGTTAAAGTGATGCCGGCTAATGTGACGATAAAAGATGTGGATCTAAGGAGAAGTGTGGATTAGAGAAGAATTGAAAGTAAAGCAGGTGATGCCTTAGTCTGAATCTGAGCTCTCTTGCTTGCTGGTGTGGTACTGGCTGACTGCTTCCTCCAAAGGAGCCATTGTCCCATCCGGCCTCACTCCCATTGGCTTTATGAGCTCATCTCTGTGAGGGATTGAAAAAAAGAATCCATATTAGCATGTGCACACATATCAATTCCCATGTGTATAATACAGTCACATACAGTATATGCTTTGGTACATAATAAGCCTCTAAAAGGAAGTTATTCCTGCTAAAGCCCTCTGTTTTGAAGAAAAAGGCACAAAAAACCTTCCCAAATAGGTGGGAGGGGAAGAGCAGGACAGATAAAGACTTCATTCATGTAGGCCAAAACTACTTAGCCAATTAAAGACACCATGAAAAGTCAGTGCCTAATAGCCTCAAGACAAGGAGCAGGTTCACTGTTTTGGATACACAAACTAGCTTTTCTTCTGAGAGTTCTCTAACTGCCAGTTCTTCCTAAAATTTCACCTGCCATTCTGGCTAATATATGCCCAAGCAATTAAAACAATGATTTGATATATATTAATCTTGTTGAAAGAAATAAATCAGTTAAGAAAACAGACTCTGCCTACACCACTACTAGGGGTTTGTTAAGGACTTGCTGATTCATTTTAAAATAGCTGATTCTAATGCTATTGCTTTTGTTTGTGGCAGTTTAATTACAGGATTTACAGCCATTTTAATCTCTTCAAAGCTCCAAAGGCCGCTCAGCGGTTAATCCAATTATATCTACTCTAAAAGCTACAGCCACATCTAAGAGATGATTAATTATTGATTAAGCCAATCAAAAAGTATTAGCAAAGATTTCTTTAATCCTTACTTTTTATCACCTCATTTATATATGTGGATTATGGCAAAAGCTGTAAGGGCAAAGATAACATTTTGATTTTATGCTGAAAAAAAAGGGAAAATACCTCTAAATATTCAGGAGTCACCTTAAATAAAGGAGCAGAGGTTTGATGTTAATTTACCCCTTGGTTGAAAGGCAGCCCAGTAAAACTGTCAATTTAACATACATCTACCACCCTCGCAAGCCACGGACAATAAAACTGCATCACTTGGTGGGGAAGCTAAGACATCTCACCAGCTCTCTGCCTGGTCTGCACTACTACCTTGGCTGAAAAAAGGGACAACAATTCCTTGTACACAGCTGGCAATCAATCCAACCTTGATGCACCCACAGGAACAGCAAGAAAGGCAACACCTGAGTCACATGGCATGCATATGCCAGACACTGTACAGACAAGATGCAGTTAAATCAAATCTCAAAAAGAGACCAGCAAGAAAAATGCAGCTGATTGTGCAGATGTGACAATCAGATCCTACAGCGATAAACTCCCAAATGCCACATGAGAAACAATTGCTGTGGCTTGGCTGACCAGGTCTGGTGGGAAGCCTGAGGCCAGGGAAGGAGGTTTGCAAGACAAGGTCAAAGAGCACAGTCCAGGCTCTCCCTAGTGTGTGTGGAAGAGTAGGATCCATCTTTAAACAGACTGAAGAGAGCTTGCCATTACTTCAGGATTGCCAGTGAGTCCCCTCTCTTCTGGCAATGGAATCCATAGTATGCAGATTCTGCCCAAGTGACAGCACTCAGAGAATCTCTTGGAGATGTGTGGAGAAGACACCTCTGAGCCCTTGAAATCAGATTCAAACGGGCTCAAAACATGAAGACTGCTATCTGGTGTCCAAAGAGGACCAGAACCCTGCCTGCTGTAGGGGGTCCCCAAAGGCGAAACTGGAATGCTTTGGAGTTGTGTCTAATAGCAAAGACTTTTTTTTTTCCCCACAGAGAAAAAATCCTATAAATCTAAGGTCTTTTTTGTTTTTCAAACTTAAAACATCATACAAAACAAGTATCCTCCAAAATGCAAAAATGTAACCATGAAGAAAAGAATCACCATTGCTTGCCCTTTTAATAAAGCTGAAAGGATCCTAGACTTTTGTTTTAAAAATCCCAAAGCGTACTCTTAAGTTGCAACATTTAATACTGCAGCCAGAAGTCAAGGAATCACTTAATTTTCAAGTCATTTACCATTTATTTTTGGTAATAAATGAATAATAATGGCTAATAAGGGATAAAGAATTTGTTCATGAAAAAGGAAAAAGAAACACAGGAAAACAAGGTCCCAAGGTCCCTTTATGTGGGGACCTCCCTCTCCTCCTAACAATTCTTAGGACTCTAAATATTGTCAAGAAGTCCTATCTCATTATTTGTCAATTATAAAGGCAAAGCTCTTTCTCTGAGGCTTCCCTTTTCCAGCCTCACTTTCACATCCCACTTTAGCTTTAGGCTTTAACCATGGGAGCCAGGTTGAGCTCACATTGCACGGAGTAACAAGGAGTAACTTGCTTATCAAGTACCTTTCTGCTTCTGCCTGAGCTTCCTGCTTTGCAAGTCCCTGAGCAGGATGGGAGAGGGCTGGCAGGGGTTTGCTGTTCTCTGCATTAGGAGGCTGAATTCCACACATCCTTCCTCAGGCAAGAGCTACCCAGTAAAATTGAACTGTGTGAAGACAGAAATATGCCAAGCCACCAAAGGAAGGAGGAGAAACAAGGTTCAGCCTATTTTATTTCTAACCACAATCTAGATCTCAACTGTGCTTTGACACCCTGGGGTACCTGAGGACGTGCTCACTGTCCACAGGGAGAGACAAGGTGGGAAAGGCAGTGCCAGGAACTGACAGGCAGAGCCTCAGAAAACAGGTCACTGTCCAGAAACTGGATGTTTATAGCACATCCACAGGGCAGAACATCACTGGCCTCAGCCCAGTAGATGGCAGTGGGAATTCTTCCATATCTATGAAGTTCCATACAAGCACGCAATGTGTGTATTTATACATGTTTGAACATCCTTAGGTGACCTTCCACATACTCAAACGCATCTTGTAACACTGATTTTTCTAATGCAAATAAAGCATTCTATTAAAGTGTACTTAGGAACACACCATAATTAAACAGTTGGTAAAATGCATTCTCTTCTTCCACTTGCAGATCTCCCAAGAGTCCCTTCAAATACATCCATGCAAGTTCAGCCCTCCTGCTTGCCATTTAGCTTGCTAACGACTCAAAAATCATTGCCTTGTTTTGAAGGGTGACGCTCTCCTGCCTGCTGTCTGTGCTGCAGGGCAGCACTGCCACACAGAATTAATGATGGTGTCTGTAATCAAACAGCCATCATACAAACACCAGCCTGCCCCTTTGATAAAGCACCGTCTTGGGGACCTATTCACCTCCTTATAATTGAGTGCCACATAATAGTTCCGATCCTTTCAGAGAACATTATTTTGTTCTATGATTAAAAAGGGGAAGAATAAAAAACAAACTCTATGTAGCATTGCCTTCTTCATTGATTCTATGATTAATTTTGTGTTTTTAATGAGTACGGTACCTTATTTAGACAGGTTCTCTTACTCGTTTTGTTGACTTCTGTTCAATGTACAACAAAACCCAAGCTGTGATAATTGGAGACCATTTTATCAGCAAAAGGATTCTTGCTATTAATACAAGGTTGGCTTGGAAAAAGCATCCTGACATTCTAAATTAGTCAATTAATATACAATTCTACTTACCATTTATAAAAGAAAAATGTTAGCATTTTTTCCAGACATTTTAATTAACACGGAGTATCTCAAATAATCTATTATATAGACAGAATATCACATGACACTGACTTAAGGTGGCTAACTAGATGTTTTGCAAAAAAAAAAAAAAATGGAAGGCTGAGTTAAATCCTTGCAGATCTGTGGAGTTTTTCAAAGCTCAAAGATGTGCATCATATGCAGAGGACACCGATTTACAGTCTGCAAACAGTTCTCAAAGAACCTACAAGACACTACTGCAGACAAAACCCACAGAGTTATATCAGGGCCAAGTTCAGGCATCCAGGATCAGCCTAAGTAGTATATACATTTCCCAAGAAATGCAGGAATTGAGATTTCTCATGTTCATTTATACTTATAATTTGTATACATTTAATGATTTAAAAAAGTAATTTCACTCAGCCAAATTTGATCAAAATACTAATTTCTATAAAAGCTTTTGCATAATCCAACTCTATGTTAAAATACTGGCACAGGGGAAATGGGTTCGTAACCATATTCAGATTTCCTACAGATATTTTGAGAAATCAATACTGAGTGATTAATTTTAATTTAGCCTTGTTGACGGTCGATTACCTCATGAACAGGCCCAAACAATAACAACCTAAAAGAGTTGAAAAGCTTGGGAAGTATGACCTGAAATGACCAAAAGCATCAATCAGTTTTACACGACCCCAAAAAGTTTCTATTTTTCAGTGCCAGTGCTGAAAATAAAAAGAAACCTGAAAAGCAAAAATTCACTGGCATATTACAGAACTAGGAAAAATATATCCCTTTGTACTTACAGCTTCAATAAACCTTTACAGTGCAAACATTCAGCAGCCATTAACGAAGGCTATAATTTCTCAATGAAGTAGTACTGCCTGGAAAATTTGTTTTCTGAGTTCTGATACTCAGCCAGTCAAAGTCAAATCTGGAGTGCCCCAGTGACAAACTGGCCTAATTATTCTCATCAGTCAGGGAGGGAGGTTGACAAGTTTGTCAGTCCTTCAACTTTTTTTTTTTCTCATACTTTTCTTCAGAAAAAGTGTGGCAGCTCTTTAAAGCTTAGCTTCCACTGCTGGGACAATACCAGTGAACTAAGTAAACCTGTTTTGCTGCACTTCACACAAGTTTACTCTAAGCTCCTGTTCAGGTTACATTAAATTATATAAACTTGCTCAAGATGAGAAGAAGTTGTTTGTTCCTGTTCAACTTCCTCTTCTCTATAAGCAAAGCACTGCATTTAAACTGAACCTGTTCATGGCACATTTCCCCTCCTTTGATGACAAGAGAGAGAAGCAGAAGCAGGAAACCTGCCAAGAGCACTCTGCCTCAAAGGAAGACTCGAACCCCAGAATCAACCAAAAACTCCAACCAAGCAACCTCTGCTTTGCATCTGTAGGGTGCAAACCACGGGTAAGAAGTGCATTCCATGTAGAATTAAGTCTGCAAACTCCCAGCACTGAAGGGCTCAAGCTGGAGGCAGCACAAGTGTCCTATTCCAAAATCATGGAGGGACTCCCACTACTATCAGCATGGAACTAACTCCTTCTGATATGCAAGACTGGCAACTTCCCATATTGTTTAACATCTGCAGGGCCCACAATTGCACTCAATTACATTGATGAAAAACATCCCACAGCCTCCCCATTCCAAGTCTTTCTTTTTCCTTCCTGCCAGCATTTCCTCCTCCCCTATTTTTAGTAAAACAAAAAGTGTGGGAAGAACAGTGAAATGATTTTATTGATGTTATCACAGCACCTAAAGGAGTCACATCAACAACACTGTCCCACAGTAACCACAATACTAAACAAACAAACAAAAACCCTACCACAGAGTGCCAGCCCTGAAGCAGTCTAAGTGCTATAAAAGAAATTGCAGGTGGATGTAAGGGGCACAGCAAGCCCAAGGTGACAGCAGTGCTGCTGGCCAAGAGGATAAGTGGGGACACAGGGCAGCAGCTGCTCAGTCATTGTCAGCCTGTGGCAGGCACTGCAGCAGGTGCCTCCAGCCCTCCAAACTGAAAGGGCTCTTGTGCCACAGTAACCATTGTGAGTTTTTGTGTAACTGCTGCAGTGACAGCAACTGACTTCTGTCTCAGCTTGTCTGCAGCCTCAATCTTTCTTTCAAAGAACATTTTAGACCATTTAGTCATTTTATTGTGGTACCCTTGATGCTCAGCATCTTAATTCTCTAGCTTAACATAGCAATGATTCAGTTTTACAGAGCAGTTCAATTAAGATTACATGTGCACTGGATTTTCTTCTCTTTCCTAAGAAGACTATGACATGGTACACTTGCCTTCCATGCAAATAATGTGAAAAAATTTCCAATTACTTCATTGATAGTCTCAGATCAGTTAAGTTCCTTCTCTGCTTTCAATCCTGCCTGTAATTCAGTTTTTGACAGCTAATGTAAAAACCAGATTCTCCTGTCTTTTGCTATATTCCTAATCCTTAACAGAGATGTAAAAAACACTTGTTTTGCTGAATGTCTCTCAATAGATCTTGTTAATTGATTATCTATAGACTCTCACAAAACAAGCACATTTCTAGCTGCTGAGTTTTTTCCACATTTGAAGAATGGATTCACTTAAATATTTACCTCCTACAGCTCAGTTTAATGGCAAATTAGTATTATGTAAGTGTTTCTCAAGAATGTAACTTTACTTATGAATTAAAAAAAATACAAGCAATCAGTCCTACATGGCTAGAAGTATGGGGAAAGAAAAACCAGTAAATTCTAGGCATATTGAGCCAAAGAGAAAAAAAGCCAGAGAAAACAACATAGGTCTGTGTTCTTTTGTACATAGAAAGTTATGAACTGAAGATCAACTCTCTGTATCAATACTGTAACACCATTATGTCATACTAAGCACCTGTTTCTTTAATGGCATTACCTTCATCACATAAAACAAATTACAAAGGCTGATTTGTAATCCAGTCCACACCTAACTGTAAATTCCCTTTTAATTGCTCCATTATACAATTTATTGTTTCTGACAACAAATATTCTCACACTGAATTTGCTCTTCATATAAGCAGCAGGCATAATTAGTTACAATGAGATGCTGCTCATCAACTTGAGGAAAATAACCATGCTTGCCTTGGGCCTAGATTGTGTCCCATACTTTAAAAGAAGAAATTCTCTTCATTACCATCAGCCTATCTATTCAGGAGGCAGGTCCCCTCATCACCAGATCTTCCCAATTCTGTCCAAACCTCTCCAAAAGAGGCTTCCTCCGAAGTCCTGCAACATATCACTCTTTTCTTTGAAGTGCCAAATGTTTTCTCTGCATTTAAAGTGGTCCTAATCCTACAAAGAAGTCGATTCTAGCACTGTTTTGAAGCACTAGACCTTAGTAAAGAGCCAGGATACAAATTGCCTCTCAAAAGCAGCTATAACACAATACCTGGAAAGTTTATCAAACATGTTGACAAGCTTCATAGCTTCATATTCTTTTTGTTCTTCTGTCATTTCATCCATTGGATTGGGCATTGGTTCTTCTAAGTGACCAGTGATAAGGTTAATGCTGGAGGTGAAAAAACAACACAGTGTATATTTCTGCAAGAACAGGTACATTTTCTATCTTCTTAATAGCAGGAAACAGGAAGAACTCACAGAAACCATCAAGACTAAAACTGTCTGAACTGCACACAAAAGGTTTTGTTATAAATAGACCAGGTTCAAATTTATACTGTATTTTCTCATGAATCGTGACTGTATCTTTGTGTGGATTCACTGTATTAATGTCTTGTCAGTGCTCAAAAATGCACAGGCTGGTAGTTCTTGTTGCTGGAACCCAGAGAGGAACAGTTTGAAACCAGGGGAATGATGATGGCAACAATGACAATGTCAATAGTACTAATGACATAAATAGGGAACTGGATGACAGATACATGTCTGAAACTAATTTTGTACAAGTTGAATTTTAAAAATATAGACAGGTTCAAGTTAATTTTCCATTAATTTAGTTAACTGTTGCCCTTCCATGATGATGATTTTTTGCTCAAACCAGATTAAGTTACTTTACTTAGAGCATTTGCAAAGCCAGTTTCATTTTCACTGTTAATACAAGTGAGCAGTGATACAGAAGTGGTAACAAAACCAAAGTAGTTTTAAAGAAAACTTTTAGGGCATGTTATCCTTTCAAACATTTTAATCACAGATATTTAACAGCAATACCAAAAATCAGATGCATAAATCAACTGACAGTTATCTTGAATGTTTCATGTAAGTGTTAGCTTTTAAACTAAATGGATGTTATAGTTTTACTTGTGTGCATACAACTGAATGTCAGGCTTTTGAAAGAAGAGCAGAGAGGAAAGAGCAAGAAAAAAAATCATGAAGTGCAAAAATAAAAAGAAACCTCCTGGTTTAGAGTTAATTTCTTAGCATAGAAGCAATGTAACTCATAAATCTCATACATTTAATTCTGTCCTTTGTTCATGTACCCTAATAGGAATTTTTCAATAAACCACAAGCACCCACCATATACCTATGTCTGTGTAATTCCAGGAAAACAGAGTAAAACAGAAGAATAATTTTAACACTTCAGATGTCCACTATCAGCAATTTCAGAATATCTTTAAAATGGCATCAAATCCTAGATGTAACACGTCAAACTAAAACCTCTAACACCCAATCAATTACAACTAATAAAAATCAACAGAGCTTCTATGTGGTCACTGAATTCTTCAAACAAATATATTGGATTCCTGCTGCATGACTTCTATACAAGTTATTTTGCTCCTCCCATATTTACATATGTGACCTACTTGGTTCTTTAGGAAAATTTTAGTACCAGGCAATCTGAAACTAAGTCAAAACCAAAACTAAAACTAAACCTACTGGTTTTCTCCTTTTTAACAATGTTCTGGCTAAAACCTTTAGCCATATCTAACACCATTACTTTCTCCATTACAGAGATATACCACACAAACAATAGTTAGCAGCTTGGCAAACTTCATGTGAGTTCCTCAAAAACCTGGGACAAAACCCATCCTTGCTAAGTTTGCTCTAAATTTTTTTTCCTATCACTTCCTCAAAAATCTTTCCACACTTGAATTTTGAGTAGTTTTTCAGATGTTAAATCATTCTCATAGGAACTTTCATGATAGTCACTATTAGAGGCTGGTTTCTCAAGAATTAGACCATGAAATCAGCAGAAGACAGGAGTTAATATAATCACGTATCATTCCAAACTCTGAAAATGGTAAAAAACCCCCAAAATTACATCAAAAGAATCCAAAATGCAACAGGATATGGGAAATTGAAAACAATACTATACTTTGGCTTTGCAGATTTGTATTCTTCTGTGTCTGTATCCTCATCATCTGAGTACCAATGATCTCCTCTTCCTCCTGCTAGCAGGCCCCTGGCTGCCAGCAATCCTGCTGCGTTACCATAGCCTGTGTATTTCAACAAGCTATCGACTGCAAAGAGGATACAGAAAATTATTCAGCTGTACTCAGCTACAAAACAAACCCCACCAAAGTGCTACAAGAATTGAGAGTTACAGCAAGACCTTATACAAAAGGGAGAAGAAAAAGTAATTTTTACCTCTCTCTTTACAAAGGACAAAAAGAAATTCTGCTGCAATTTGCTTTACTCCAAGGTCAACGTGTGTCATAAGGCGCACGAGTTTGTTCCTCACTGTTGTGCCAACTTCAGGACGGTTTGAGACATCTCTTAATGGGGGCAGTACCTGGCAGCACAAAAGAAAGCGAAGAACAGCATAAAATGCATGGAAATGTCTTGCAAAACCAGTATTTGTAAAAACAAACGTAGTCAAGAGAACAAAAAAATACTCTGTCCTTCAAAAAAAAAAAGGGCAATAAAATCAGTCAACTATGCCCACATGCATTAATAGTGACTCTTGCTTCTTAATATATTTAATTTTTCTGGTCTGTTATTTTGGGCAGAAAAATACTGTCTCAAATGTAGACTTTAAAAATAGAATTATTAGGAGTTTTTGAGCACAAATGGGTGTCCCAGGAGAGTTGCTCAACAGGCAGCCAAAACCTCATGTTCTCCATTTCTTCTGTTTTCCTCATGTATCTTGTAAAAGTATTAGAAATACCAGTTTATAAGGACACTTACACTCTAAAAATGCTGTGTAGTTTATATAGAACAATGATGTGCTTAATGAAAAAGCAGGAAAATAAGTACATTGCAAGTTCTACTACAAGTTTCTACTACTAAATTTCAAAAATGGGCTCTTCATATAGAGGAAATGGATACTTCAACCACAAAATACTTTTAAAAGCTCAAGCTAAATTTCAGAAATATTTTGGAGCTATCACTATTTAACACTTCCTCAAATATACTACTTTCTCATTAGAGGTCATTAACATTGTTAACTTCAAGCCTCAAGAAAGGCAGGTAGTGCACAAATGATGCAAACTAACATGTGCCTCCTTGTGTGGATGCCTTCAGACTCAAAATCTAAGTAAATTTTTTCACATTCAAAGGATATATTATATGATCTGCAAACAAATCTGGGCCATAATATGAAATATTTAATGATCTGAACACTCTTGTAAGAATTATGGATCTTCAATAATTTATTAGGGAATAAAACAAAGTGTGTCACTGTAAGAAATTGAAAGTCCTTTGTTTTCTAGGTGTCTAATGTAAAGTGTCATGTCCTGTGCAAAATCACAGCACGATTACCACTGAAATTGGACTCACTGGAAACTGATCCTTACATGAATGCTACAGTATTGACTGCTTTGGATGAAACAGACCCTGTCTTTTTCAAACCAAGTGTTCAAACAATTAGCAAAAACATTTTACTTTGTCCCTGCTTACTCCCCACAATGGGGATAGTACCATGACTGCCATTTCCCAGTGTGTTGTAAGAATGAATTAATGCTTTTAGAGTACTCTAATTCTAATACAGTGATGAGTGCCATAGGACAGTCCATGAGGAAATCAATCATTCTGTCTTCAGATCACAATTTGAATAGCACACAATAAATAAAGCCCAAGGCCAGAACTTAACAATGAGGGTAATTCAAAATATCAAACATCCAGTCATGCAGTTAGCAACATCCATCCATTCTCTGCACTATATGAGGCAGTGGTCCTGTGGCAGGAGTCAGCATGCAATTATATCCTGACATTGGGATGCCCAGATGTCGTAAAAACATGCAGACAACTTCATTTTCTAGCTTCTGAACACTTGGCTCTGCAACTTTTTTTTTTTTTTGGAAGTTAACAGATCAGCAAAGGATCCTAAAAACTAACTGCTGTGAACAAAAACAAACAACAAGATCAAGTTTCCTAAATTCCTCAAAACCACTTTTCTGGTATAGATGAAAGAGGCAGTAAATATATGCTCTTTTTCATTTAAAATTCCATTTATGAATTCAGGCACAGCTTTGACCTGGGAGCAGCATCTAGGATGCAACTCAAAAGTCACTGCAACTTAGGAGAAGGACAGCAGAAACCAGAAGAGTGATTTCTTTCTTGTGCTCATCTTTTAACTTCTTTCCACTTGACCACAGGAAAAGCAGCAAAAAAAAAAAACAAAAAAAAAATAAACACCACACTCAAACACCGAGCTACACAGATCCCATAAGTGTTCAACCATGGCACAGAAATCTTCTTCCCTGTTAAAAGCCACAGTCCATACTGTTATGAAGAGCTCTTATAAGAGACAAAGTGTTGAAGTGTGCTTCTGTCTAGGGACACTTTTACTCTGACAGGACAGCTGATACACACTGGTACACAAGGCTTAATCCAAACAACTCCTTCCTGTTGAGGTAAAACTAAACCTCAAGCAGAATCCATCAAAACACCTGTATTTTCACTTGCTGCCACACAGCTCTGCAAAGTCTAATTAACTGCACTGAAATGTTTCTTATTTGCTGAGTGTAAGGGAACAGACCTTACTGAGTTTTTTACCCATCTCATAAGATTCATGGTGAATCACATGGACACAGCTTTACAATATCCCTGATGTTATTATTTAACAGCTCTACAAAATGTATCATGGAACTCAGGACATAATATCTATTGATTTACATGACTGAAAAATTATTTCTACAGCACTGTCCTGCACTGATGTGCAAATCTCAAAGTTCATCACTAGCTTCATATTCAAATTTCAATGAATATTTTACTTACCTGAGCTTTGATAAACTTCCTGATATTCCTGTGAGTTCGGCAGCATTCAGTTAATAAACTAAGAACTGGAGTCAGACCTTCTCTGTAGCTGCTTCCCTAAAATAAAACCAAATACAAATAAAATATTTTAAGAGCAAACATTCCTGTTCAAATTCTATGAACACTTCAATAAAGTTCTATATGAGAGCCAAAATATGGACTTTACATAAATAGACAAATGTTCACCCTCAGACACATAGCAAATAGTTTCAGATATTCACAGGAATTTGGAGGGGTTTCACAGTTTAGCAGGACATCCATATTTGTGCTAAGTACTGGCCGAAAGGTTTATACAAAACTTGATATATGTGCACTTTTTGCCTTAGTGAAAGAGGCCCCTTTTGTGAAAAATCCCTGCAGTCCATACCTTGTCTATTCTCTTCTCCATGAAATCCAGTAAAATCTGAATAGCTCCCATATTCATACCATTGTATTTTATATCTGTTTCCTCTTGGGACGATGGATTAATAAGAACATCCAAGCAAGAAACAGGAACATTGCTTAAGAGGTTTATTGCATTGCTGAAACAGATTTTAAAAATTCATTATTCATTTGGAAGAAAGAATTAAAACCAGAGTACAACTCACCATAAACTGCTTGTACAACTGCACTCTAAAAGAGGCCCTGCAACTCAAACAATGTTTTATTTTCTCCTCTCTGGGTTTTAAAGAACGTGGCCTGCATTATTGCCTGAGTGCTGGCTCTTGGAACAAACAAGGAAAAAGAAAGACAAAAAGTTCCAAAAGCAGCAGTGCACGATTACTTCCAGCCCCCACAGTATCCCATCCCATGGATAAGGCACAGCTTCCAGCAGCAAGCTACAGCAGCTGATCTTGCAGGACAGCAGGGGGAACTCTCACATTGATTTGCAGTAGTCAGAGTTTTTTCCTCCTTGAAACTTGAAACATTTTACCATACATCCACATTACCAACATTAGTGTGGCAAAATACAATATGAACAACATTTCCTCCTGCTATAACAGGGGGGCAAATTGGCCTTTTCTTAGGTCCCCTGAAATATTTTCATTTTTATTTAGTTTGCAGTATATATGAAATATAGAAGGCTTTTAACACATTAAAAAAGACTCAGGTTTATTTACCAAGCACTACCCTTCAGTAACTGGCAGTGTTCCCATTCTAGGACACAAAGAGGAGCGTTCCCAAAGGACCACTAAGTGATTTCAATCAGGCCACAGGGGCCCTCCCTCCTCTTCAGTGGAGTAAGGTGGGACTTACTTTGCAAGGATCTCTTGCAGGGTAGACATGCCTTGAGTTTGCTATCTACCCTGTTCTCACTGTACAGACTTGGGCTTGTACTGGACCTGAACACTGGGAGAAATTACGCAGATGCTGAAAAAATTAGAATTCTGTCATTATTTACTTGCTGATGTCCAACTAAACTTACAAATGGGTGTATTTAGAAATAACACAAAACTATTCAGGTTTATCCTTGCAGCCCTCAACGCTATCAATGAACCAATGAGCACTCATGTTTCAAGGACTGGTGAAGTGTTCCAAGAATGGAGAAAACTTTTCAAACAACTTCATTTAAGACTTTTAATAATATCTACTTAGAAGCTGCCCTCTATTTCTAAGTTATTTATACAATTCTAACAAAGAATTAACAAAAGAGAAAGCAAACTATGGCCATCAGACCATAACAGGATTTCTAACAAATGTGCTGGTTCTGGTTTGATCAGACTGGGTGGCTGTTCCACACTGTGCCATCTCCTTTTTGCTCTTTTAGTAATTGAAATTCAGACCACTATTACTTTTGGGAATGCTTGTTCTCTTTGTTTTGTTTCTAAATCCTGTTCAAGATATGTCTTTTATATCACGGAAGTTATTCTCCAATAATTCAGGAATAGTCAGAAACAAAACAGAAGAAATTCAACAAATATTTGGTGGCTTCAGGACTTTCATCAAAAGTTCTCTTTTTACCAGTTTCTTATTAAACAACCAAGTTCTCAAACACCTACAAAATTAATTTTCTGGATCACTGTGCCTGAGCTATTCTTTTCAATAAATGAAGCCCGGCTTTCTGATCTTTGTCACTCCACTGACAGTTTTATTTGTGGCAGAGGAGTGTATGAAATTCTCCAGCTACCAGGAAGTCAGTGACTATGCACAGATATGCACAATAGTGTTTGCATTCCTACTCCAGGGGGTAGAAATACTGCGTATATTACTCTCCCCTTTTTGGCTTCCTAGAGATCATTAATCACTGGGACATGACATCCACCCACTCATGCTCCCAGCCCCCTCCTGATATGCAAATTCAGAAGCAAAGGCCTATTTAGAGCCAGTGAATGCCTTGATGAAAACCTTGTTAGTGGGCAAAAATGGCACTCACTCTAACATGTGATACTTTAAGTTGTTCATATTCAAACATTAAGCAATGCCACAACAGAACCACAATGACAATGCTGGGTACTAAAGTAGTTAAGATCTTTTTATGGCTAACTTCTGCTTTGTTATTAGAAATAGTCACACTGACAATCAGCACATGGTGGCTCAGGGCATGTATCCAACACTCAGTGTTCACCTAAAATAAATCCTCAACTCTCACATTCAGAGCACAGGCATTCAAACAAAGTGCTTTAACAGGCTGCCCAAACCTTTCACTGAAGCATCTCAGGTTCTGCAGATTTACAAACTTAGGGAAGTGCAAGTGATCAGCAATCTTATGAAATAGATTGATATCTCCCTGATGCTTCATACAGTTTATTCTGCATTCACTACTGGTTTGTTTCCTTTTAACACAGTTTTCATAATTGCCTTAGTAATAGGCTCCAGGAGGAAAGCAGAGCTGGAAGTTGTGCTCTGCTCTCTAACTCACACCTCATCTCTAGCAATAAAGATTGCACGGTCAGAGTCCAGCATGCCGAATGGCCCAAATGATGACACAGGCCTCTCTTATTTGGCTACATACTGCTAACAACAGTTTACTCATTTGTTAGTGCAGCTCCTATCAGGAATTGAGCTGTGCTTGTCCAAGTAGATCAGTGGACTGAAGTGGGGCCCTTTGATGCAGGCCCCAATCCCTTTGAGGATTTGCAGGGGCATCACTTCCAAGTATAGCTTTTCTGTTCCAGAGCTGCCTTGTGATGAACAGTCTTGGTGCAATAGTGTATTCAATTATTCAGCTTTTATTGCATCCTTGAAGCATTCAAAGACAAAACTCAGGTTCAGCAAAAAGGCTGAAATATTTGAATCGCAGCAGACAAATCCTGCACAGTGCTCTCGCAGCATGTAAATCAAGATCAAATACCACAAGCAATGATGGCATACTTGCATTCTTTACTCTTCAGCTAACTTAACCAGCTGCAGTTTGCTAACTGAGGGACAAAGTTGTTTTCTCAGCATAGCAGAAAGACTAATGCAGTGCTACACTGAGTCTGCTGGAGAAGGGGGAACAGCTGAAGTGATACAAGGCAGTGATGTGTGTCCTTGTTTCTCTCCTGCTTCCCCCTCTCAGAATTATGGAGAGCCTTTGCTTTGACTTGGTGTCTCCTAAAGCCCATGTGGGCAACACTGCCACAAAATATCTCCCTTGACACTGAAATCACACCAACACTACATCATCTTCACAGCTGCCTAATTCTTTATGTACAGCCCTTTCTGGATCTCAGCTGCAAGTGTGTGCAAAAGCTAAACCCGAAAGGACCTGCATAACTTGCATCCTTTTCCTATAGCACAAGACAATTACATTTTACAAGGCAATAAATTTAACAGGGTGACCAGACTAGTCGGACTTCTGGGCAAGGGAATAGATCTTGGCAAGAGCATCAGCTGTATAATAATTCTTTTAACTCTCTCATAATGGTTGATTTTACCTAAAACTCTTAAATTCTCCCAGCAGTAGGGATTTTATTCATGCTAGTCCCTCCCTTACAGGAGGCTGACAGCACAAAGCACCCACCATAAGCAGCAACAAAGAGAAAAACACTAACTGCCCTTTAGGACACAGCGCTAACTTCAGTAATGGCAACTACTGCAGCAGTATCCTGAATTATTCCAAACTAGTCTGCACCAACTGAGAAGGGCTCTGATGTAGGATTTTAGTGTTCACCTCCTAAGACTGTTGATCTCTAAGAGCTTTCCAAGATTTTAATCAAGGTCATTTAACACTTTCAAGATTGCTGGGTATGAAAAGCTGTATCCTTCTTCCTAGAGACTGGCACAGAAGACCTTCAAAAGATTCTACAGGCAGCTATACAGACATCTCTGAAGAAGAAAATGGCAACATTTCAGTGCTGAAGGAAGCTACTGTACTGTCAGGCCCAGTGAACAGCCGACCTGCTAGGTAAAAATAAGGGTGTCATAAAGAAAGAACAGTAATACTAAACAAAGACCCACCAGCTCACCAAAAATAATCTGAATTTTGATTGAATTACTGGCTGCCAATACATAACAGTAGGGTGCAGGACTGAGGAAAAAAAAATCCAAACCACACACCTAAAACTGTGTGATTCACTCATCTTTGCAAAAAAATACTATTACCAAGGAAAATTATTGGTATTTCCAATAAAGCGGCCTAGAACTATTGGGATAAAATATCAACTTGTTACTTCCACCCCAATCCATCAGAACTGCAAAACTTACATATAGAAATCTCAAAACGTAGTGTTTCCATCAGTTTCTGTGCAAAACAACAGAAGTTGCATTTCACTTTAATTTGAACTACACTTAAAACTTCCATATGCATTCTTGTCCTCAGATACACACATGTGAACACAAAAACAAAATTTTAAAAAGGTGAGCTTCATTATCAGTGATAGAAAATAACAATCTTGCCAGCCACCTTCTCTCTAGAAAATTGGATATGCTTAAACAATGTTTGAGGAAAACAGCTTTCATTAAAAAAAAGATTAACAATATTAACTCAAAATAAATTAAGTTTTCATTGTTTCTCAGATTTCCACTTTAGATTTTAGGCAAAGTAATCTCTATTTAGAAAAACCAACCAAACAAAAACCTTTTAACATAGACAGGTTCTGCAATTCTACCAACCTGTGCAACTCTTCAGTTTTTTCTTCAGTAGGGCCCGTGGTTAATAAGCAGTGTCGAAGGATGGCAGCCATGTAACGAAATTGATGAGATTCATTCTATATAAATATAAATTATGAAGATATTTTTTCATTTTGAAGATTGCAAGTAAGGGTTTCAGGTCACTAGAATAATAAAAGTTAAAGATGGAAAATACCTATTAGATCATAACATCCATCCCTATCAATAAAAGGACTGTACCTTAGTGTTCAATGAATACTTAATGCTACATAACTCTCAGAAGCTAACTTTGAATCAGGCCTTGTAAAACTCACTGGGGAGGTTTTTCCAGTTAAATCAGCCTTTATTAGTAGAAAACCCAGTTCCAAGTGTTTGCTCAATTCCATACCACTGTTCCTAACACACCACCCTCTTGCTTCCTGTATTTGCACCAGGCCACCTCTTCATCCATTTAGATTATGCATGTTCTTCATTTAATTTGTCTTCTACTCATTTAGGCTTTTTACTGCCTCCACCCAGTCTCTTTTTTCTAATTCCCTTGATACCTTTCCTCCATTCCATTAATAACTTCTCAGCAACCTTACCTGCCCTACCTTTTCCTCTCTCCAAGCAATCCCCCCTTCCAATCTCCCACCAGACAGCAGCCACACAACAGTACACCAGTAACTGCAACCATTTAACTGTGTGTCATTGTCCTCACCCTTTTCCAACAGCTCCTCTTGACATCTATCATATGTTCTGGAGAGTTTGACCTGGCACAAAGCACCCAATGCATCTTTTGTAGCATCAACATCAAAATCTGCCAACTGTACCACCTGAAACTCTTGTCTAGCTTTGCTACTTTGAAACCATCTCCAGTCATTAAATACTGGTGTTTCAAATGGTTCTCTCTATATTAGGATAGATCTTGTTTAGCTTTCCACCCACATGCCCAAGCTCTCTGCTTTCCTTTTATTTTCCATGTGTTCTGCTCTTTGTAATCTCTTCAAATTCTGCACCTTCAGCCCACTTCATTAACACCCCTTTCACTCTTCTTCCAGACCATTAAAATGGCCACTGGAATATTCACTAAGCAGAATGTCACCTAACATATCTGGGTAACAGCTAACAGCCACTAAAAAGTTCTTTGATTTAAAAGTTCTCTGCTTTTAGGAACTTCTAGTAAAGAGTTATTATCTAAGCTTTATCTCAAAATGCAAATAAGCTTCTCCCGCCCTGGGATGTCTTAAAACTCATAAAAAAAACCCCCACCAAACAAACAAACAAACAAACAAACAAAAAAAAAAAAAAAAACAAAAAACAAAAAAAACCAAAAAAAAACCACCACAAAACAAAACAAAAAAAACCCACAAAAAAAAAAAAAAGGCCGCATGCATGCTTGGGATATTGAGGAGGAAAAGACAGTGAGCTGGGCTTTACATCTCTCCAGATATCCAGATTCAGTATTTTTTAGGAGTAAACCAACTTCCACATATCATGAGTTTATCTCTCAAGAGGTGAACAAGTAATACAGCTTCTTTTTCCAACTTTCCATATAGCTGTGTTACATGCTTTTTTATCTCCAGAACAATCATTGTCTATACAAAGAACTTTGACTAAAATACTTTTAATAAGGGTCTAAGTCAGGAATATAAACAGAAGAAAGAAACCTCACTTTCTTTATGTTTCCTTGAAACTCAAATGTTAGCTCCTCTGACCCCCTTCAGCACTTAATCTTAAATTTCAGGATTTCTTTCTCAGCATATCCTTGAGACATTAAAGCAAAGAATAAACTGTCAACTTTGCACAAGTTTTGCATTCCTTAAAGTTGTAATTAATGTCCGGTTTGCTATTTAGTCCAATGCACTAAAGAGAATAATTACTTGCAAGTTTTAACTACTGCAGAATTTTGATCAGCTTTATATGCTGCATATTTACCATGTCCAGTGGAAAGTAAATAACACTGTTCTAGAGACTATGACGTGGATTAAAAAGAAAGGTTCCCTATATAATTCTCCTGCTTTAGCACAGACTCAGGTTATTCAGCAAAGTTACCCTTGTAATTTCTGTTTATAAATTTAAGGATGCAACACATAGGAAGCATATTTATCTAAGGAAAAAAAAAAAGATCTGACATAATAACGAAAACAAACCAAGATAAACCTTATGAATAAGACATAACAATGGAAGTGTATTTGGTTCTTGTACTTATCTCCTCTAAAAAGATAATGTTTAAGTCCAAAACTGGTGTTGGGAGGATGGGACAAAGATATTAACAACAGTAGCACTCTTTTCATCAGAGTTATTTGTTAAAAATGAGAGTTGACGTACTTGTCATGCAACAGAGAAAAACTAGGGAGTTCTCTCAGCTCTATCTATTGCCCTATTGCCATAGTCCACAACCTCCAGAAATGCAGCCATCTGGTACACTTAGATAAAGAAGTTTTTTCTAGCCAGCTAATTATTAGTGAACAACATTTATTTTCCTTTGGAAATCTAAGACTTTTATGAAACAGTATTTTTTACAGTTTTAACTTGCATTAGGCAAGCCAAGCAGTTCTCCCAATACACAGAAAATGTACAGGTAAGATTTTCTGCCCAAGTCGTAACAGGAACAACAACAGCCTCCTGTGTATCTACCCATTGATTCTTGCAGGCTAAACAAAATGAATTGAGAAAAGCACTTTGGCTAAGCCTTACCTTGCTGTGGACATTCCAACTGTCAAGTGTTACATTAAATAGAGCCTTTAGTGCCTCAATGGCACAATCTGTCTCTTGCAAAGATAGAGGAGGCCTGTCACGATCTTCTGCTGCCTTATATTCTTCTGTCCATCTTACACTCAGGGAACTCTCCAAAGCCTGAGTCAAAACCTGCACCCCTTGTAGCTCCTGACGCAACTGTGCTCTAATATCTGTGTGCAGAAGCGACAAGAGGAAGAGGAGACGCAAATCAAAGCATTTAATGTCATCAACAAGCTGCCGGTCCTTACATTTCTGCAGAAGATTGCAGAGCATTGCTGCAAGATTCAGTTCCAAACTGAGCTTCTGTGCAACTGAACTATTAAAAATTATGTTACAGAGGCATTTTAAGGCTTCTACTATAACAGGAAATTCAGATGCTCTCTCCAGTGGATCTTCCACAGTGTCCAGCTTTGCTAGTTTCATAAGGATCTGCATGTTCCTCTTTGTGGTTACAGGCACTAAAACCTTCTTGTCCCTGGAGAGAATCCGGAGGGCCTCCAGGCAGGCAACTTGACATGAAGTTTTTGTGTCTTTTTCAAGGATGTTTAGAATTCCCTCACACAGTTTCTAGCAAACACAACAAAGAAAAAGGGAACAGTTTTAGTGTCAAAATATTGGTAGCAATAAGAAACTACTTTGCAAAGCTTCCATATAACTTTTGAGGTTTTATCTTGTTGTATTGTGTTTTTATATATTTGTAACAGTTCTGTAATGGTTTTCCCCTTCACCCCCCATTTTCTCCCAATGGTTACAACCTGAGCTTTCCCGCCCCTCCTCCAATGCCACCCCTCCCTGGTGCCTTGTCCTTGAGAAAGTAGGTATTCCACATTAGCGCTTCAAAACATGTACTTTACCAAAGGCCTCCAGAGAGCACCAAAAGCAGCTTTCCTCATGGACACAATCCAGCTACATCAACATTTGCAGAAACAATAAGCCAAAATGGCAGCTGCTACCCACCACTGCCAGTTACAGTATCTGGACTAAAAACTCCAGAAGAATAACAAAGCTAGAGAGAACTGAAAGCAAAAATACGTCCAAGTACAACAGTCACACCTACAGCACCTGCAGAATTTTATGTTAAGGTTGTTTCAGTCAGGAGGCTGGGAGAAAAAGAAACCAAACTAACTGCTACTTAACACGCAAGGATTAGCACTCCATGTTTGGTAACAGCTCTAAGTTGTGTGGCCTCTTCAACCTAATTGTCACTCCTCCCATTTCTAGTATGACTCTCAGAAATAACACCTCTGACACAGAAAGTAAACACAGTTTTACTTGAAGGCAGACTGTAGCAGTTCTCCCAAACCAGCAAAGCTGCTGCTTTATCAACACAGATTGTTCTTGATGTCAAAATAGTTCAGAGATTCCTTATACCAACAGGACTGCATAAATGCAGCATGAGAAAACATAACACTCCAATAATCTGCAGGTCAGAACTGTAACATCTGAATTACAGAAGCATTACCTTTTGTAAGAGAGAAATGGACAATCAATCAATCAAAGGGAAGAAAAGAGGCTAGAAGAGATTGCTTGATGTGAGAGGACTCCAGTGGGTTTTTATGCCTTTTGCTCAAGACAACACAACTACTCACGGGTACTAGAACCAGAAGTATAGTCACAAAAAAGTTCCCAATACAATATAAACTGCACTGTACCTCCTAGGACACAGCTCCTCCATGCTCCTCTCCCCCCAGCTTGGTGTCTTGACCATCAACATGAATAAATTACTGAAGAAGCCAGGGCAGCCACTGAGTGGAAGAGCCCTGGTGCAGAAGTCTACTTAGGACCCAAAATTCATATTGTGATCTCAGGCAGTCTGTGTCAAGAAAATGATTACAAAAAGCAGAGGAATACTAGTAAAGTATAAGATGGTTCTTGGTGAATGGGCTCTGGAATTCCACTTTCACTATCACCACCACAATGAAAAGGTGAGGAGTACAGAAGCCCATGACCCTGACACAAAGTTCAAAACAAAGGTTCCACTTGGGACATGTAAGCCAGTATTATTACTGTAATGACTTACAATTAAAGTCAAAATAAAAAAAAAAAAAGAACAAAAACAAAAGCATGAACAAACATTAAATCTAAAGCACATCTAGAACAGACACTCCAGAAGAATATGGGAGCAAACAACCCAAGACTTAAACTTGTTTTCTTTTAACTTCAACAACATTAAAAGAAAACATGTAAACAAAGTCAAACAGTAGGAACTCACAAAATGATTTCTAGGATGCTTGTCCTGGGGTTAAGCCACCCAAAAGCACCACCCAATCAAGATCTTGACTGCATTTCCACAGCCCTGACTAGACTAATCCAGTAAGAGTCTGAAAACAAGGAATGAGCTCCATCTCTTATCACATATGGAACAAGAGAAAGCTTTTATCAGATTAGAGACACTACAGCACTAAAAACCCCACGTGTGACCACTTGTACAGGCATATAGGTACTTTCTGTGGCTGGCAAAAGATACTTAAGTACAGAGTTCTTCACCATTAACCTAATGCTGCTCACACAGAACTGCACAACTCCCTGAGTTAGGCGTGGTATGCTAGACCTGCACTAAATGTTTCTGAAGGTGGCAGCTTTGAAGTGTTTTTAAAAGTGCCCAAAACAAAAAATGACCGGTCTAGATCCACAAATTACCTAGTCACAGCTCAACTTTTTACAAGAGTTCACTTTCTATTGCTGAGAGTTTTCCATACGATTAACTCTGCTTTGCAAGCTGAAGTGTGGAGTCTGTTTGGTTTTGAGGAATAACACAACTGAACAGACAGTTCACAGAAGTTCAGAAAAATGTTAGTTTATTCTGTGTTTAAGCACTTTTCAACTAGACTTAGCAGTTATTCTCTTCCTTGTTGGTAACAGCTGCTACAAGGTGGTCTGTAACAGTTTATCCAAATTCTTAACACTTACTTGATTACAAAGAGACCAAGCCACTCAAATTCTGACTTTCTTTTTCCCCATAACTTTTACCCACCTGCTGCTATGAAAGTGTCACTGGAAAATGTCAAAAGCACTGTAGGAGGGATGCCAAAGGGCAACAACCTCCTGCTGACTTGCTATGAGAGGTGGAAGTCTAACCTTCCCTCCATACAGTAAATGACATGCAATTTAATTAAAAATATAAAATCATCTCTTGGCTTCAAATCATAGCAAAATGCAGCGCCAGAAGATTCTTAACTCTGAATGGTTGTACTAAAGATAGATATTAAATAGAATTGGGTTTTTTTGAGATTTAGCAGACTGATTACAGCTTAACTGCTGACAAAGCTTTCTGGTGTTAAGACCCAGTGAGCCATCAAGAGTGATTTTAGAGGAAGCAGCAATCATTTAGGGTATCTGTGACAGTGAACCACTGCTGGCTGTTCCCAAGAGCCATCAGCAGCTCAGGAAAAGCTAGAGTATCTGATTATAATTGCAGAGCTATCCATGGAGAGACTCACCCTATTAGGAAATTGCCTTGGAGACAATTAAAACCAAAGGCCATACAGCACATTTTCTGTTTTGGTGTTGATGGTACAAGGGAAATGATGCACAGAGAGAAGAGAAACAGGAAGAGATGTGACCCCAACAACATTATTATGCTTTTCATTTTCTTTAGGTGGTGCTCTTTCTACCACCCTGTAGGCCATTAGCATGGCATAAACTAAGGGGCACAGATTTCATTTATGTAGTTGGAAATGAAAGCAAGTGAAAATTCAGACAGGAAGGTACTTCCCCCTTTCACAACACACATGATGATTGTTCCAGTTTCAGGGCCTTTGTTGCTACCCTTTAGGTCACTGCAAGATTTTAACAATTCTTTATTTGGTGTTCTATCTTTTCAACATCCAGATAACATTTTGAATTTCATCATGCTACAGCAAGCAATGTTTTTCATATACTTTTTCACAGACTCAAGGTAGTTTCTAGTTTTAAGTTTTTCTTATTGTAAAATCCATTAATTTCTCTGAAATTCAAGATTTCTCAGCTTTTGTGCTAATAATAAGATTAACACAGAACAATGCACACCATTCCTTTTGTTTATACTGTAGTATAAAATCTTGTATTAAAACAGGAAGGCCAGAAAAACCCATTTTTCATCTTGTTTTGACAAAACTATTAAACTATTTTGGTTCTTTATCTTAACAGCATAAAGCCTTGATGCTAAGAAGCAATGCAGCCAATTTTTCTACAGCCCAGTAGAAAAAGACCTCTCCTGAGACAGAAGAGATCTGTGTTTTCTCCCTTGCTCAGCCACAGACCTGCTGTGTGACTTTGGGCCAATATAATTTCTTTACTTCCCTTATCTTCCACTATCTTTGTTCACAGGCTGATTAGGCTGGGGGGAGGGGATGGAAAGGGGAGCACAACTCTTCAGTTTCTGTGTTTATGTGTCTATTAGGTTTCAGAGGTAAGCATCCATGGCAGTGAGAAAGTAATCCCAAGAATATTTGAAATGGTAGTTACAACTTTCATTTCTCTGGAAGTCAAGACAACATTTATACAACATGTATCATCAATTGTGCTGAATAAGAGGACAATTAGATAACCTCCCCTGAGAAGACTGTGCCAAATTTTTGCCTAGTCTTTGTGGACAGAGGTGGGTGGGGAGGGAAGGTGTATACTTGAATTCTTCGAGGATTCAGCCTGCTTTATTTTGAGCACTTCATCATTGAGCCAGCACTGACAGCAGGAGGTTGGCTGTTTGGCAGGAGCCTGGCAGCTCTGACATAGCACAGCTCCAAGCTGAAGGTCTGAACATGTGAGAGCAGGACAGTTCTGCAGGTGAGGTGAGGAGCACACTGAGCAATCCCTGTCGTCAGAACTGGTGGATTAAACACTTGCTTCAGAGTCACAGAAAGGTGAAATCCTGTGTAGCTGCACTCACAGCAGCCCCTGCTCACCTCACTGGACAGGGAGAGGGAGGACAGCTTTTATCCTCTGTAACCCCCTGGTGAAAGGAGGATGTTAAAAGGAGAGATGGGTTTCATGAACCTTAAGAGGTTTCAGTAAAAGCTGAAAATGCTGGATGGGAATGGGCAGGACCAGAGGGAATTAGAACAAATGCTCAATATTAACAGAGGATACTAAGTACTTTTTTCCACTTACAGACTGGTACTCCCTTAAGGGGTTTTGGTGAAGTCAGAACAGTAACAGCAGCTAAGATACCACACAGTGTGCCCACAGGAGACCTGAGCTTAATATTGTTACAGGACATTCACTAATAGACTTTAAAAGCTTACCCCATACTTACTGGGAGGAGAAAAACTGTGCCTTGGTGGCTTCAGGAACCTTCAGACCTCCCTGAAGCATCACAGCATCAACAGCACTAACTTAAGAATGAGGTTCTTCTGAGATTTGGAGTGTGACAGCATCTTGCTCCATCAACATACTTCACTCCTTCCAGAGTTAAAATATGGTACTGTCCATAGACTTAGAGAATCTCCCCACATCATGAATTTAACTGGTAGGGAAGGCCCCACAATACATTTGATATGACATTTACTACCAGCTATTTCAACACCTTGAAAACACTCAGTGATGCGAGGGAAAAAAGATTGTTTTGGGTGATTTTCTTCCCACTGAATTTTAGATCCATCATGTTCAAATAAAACCTAGGAACACTGGTCTCAAATTACGAAGATTTCTATTAAGAGACCCAAGACAGTAAGCTGGACCTAATACAGCAGAAACCAGACGCTGCAAGTACTACAAAAGGTGAAGCAGACAGAAAGGTATGGAACTGAAGAGGAAACAGTTCAGTCATGTCAGGTAAGGATACGGCTTATAAGTCATATTCTTACATTTGGCTACTGCTTCCCTTTTTTCCCCTTCCTCTTGCAAACTCAGTGCCTTCATCCAAATTAAAAAGCTTTACTTGCCATCTTGGACAGATTTACTTCATCTGTTATTTCATAGCAAATGGTGTTGTGGCAACTTCCAGCTGTGGAATGCTATGACCAACCAGGCAAGCAATGCTGAGAGACATTTCCAGGGCACACACAGTACTGTAATTTTCTTACCATCTCAAGTCTGTAAACAGTACAAATGTGTTGCTACTTCAGAAGCAGTATTTGACTCCAACAAAGTATAAATAATGGCGAGCAAAGCTATTAAATAAGGATCAAGTGGTCCCAAAACCCCTTTCCTTTTTTTATTAGCACGTGAGCTTGAGCTGAAGCATCTGCTGTGCCACAGAAAGGGAGACACTACACCTGACAACTCTCTCCAAGATGACTGCCTGGTCAAATTAATAGATATCACTTTTCTAGAGTGGATTCCAGAACAGACCTAAAGAACCAAGCGTTTGTCTCAACCATGCCATGGTGCTGTGAAGTGTTGCAGTTCTGAAGACTCAACTCTTCCTAGCAAAATACCATCAAAAACTTCTTGACTGCTTGAGATAAATATTTTAGATTTCTAAAAGCTCATTAAGCTCCTCAGAAACACCACCACTGCCTTTATTTCAGCTGCTATTCCAGAACACATTTACTTCTGGTTGGCAATTTCTATACTGTTTACACACAGAAACTGGAAACAGGCTTCCATAAATTCCTATTTTTTATTAGTATATAATAAGTTAAGAAGGATTGGCACTGACTTGATGTGCCTGGTATCTGAGTGGATCTTACAGTACAACATAGATTGCCATCTAATTTATATCCACTCACCACAGATGGGCCAAGGCAGACACATACATCATTAAACAAACAACCAGGACAAATACAAGGACATTACAATCTTGTGTTTTTATCACCCTGTGATGTATTACAGTCCTGTAGCTATGTTCAGATAGACAAGTTTGATAGCATTACCTCTCTTCCTGTCTTGTAGAGGACACAACCTACTTTCCTCCTGGAATCCAGTATCACAAACTCGCTACTGATTTAGTTAGGTTATAGCCTAAAAGCATCATGCTTTGATAGTCATATATCACTGCAGAACAATTTACTCGGTCCAATTAACCAGCTTCTAGTTTTGGCCTTTCTATCTTTTGTAGTTTCAGCATGTCACTGGTGTGTATGGGTTGCTTAAAAAAAGATCCTTATACTGTGTAACTTACATTTACCTCTCCAAACTCATTGTCTTTATTTGGCTTTTGCCAATTTGGCATCTGCTCTTTTCTCCTTTCCTGTGTTCTGCAGTTGGCAGTCAATTTTTCAGACTAGACATTTGCTCAAGCACAGTGTAAAAAGGGATGGTGAGGGAACAGAGGTAAGAAATCAAGTCCAGATCCCAGCTGAGCTCTTCTACAGATCAGAAGGGACACACGCAGTCCATCACCACATCACTGAGCGTCAGCTTCCAGTAAAGCCACAGATAAAGCAAAGCTAAGAGGTCTTTGAGTCCTCTGTGTAACAAGGAATTGCAACTGAAGATTACAGTACAAGCAACTGATGGGTTTGCAAATGCAAAAGACTCACAGACTTATCATCCCATCCATTTCTACCAAAAAAAAAAAATAACACCTTAAAATATTTTGATTTAGCATAAGATCACAGAATGAAACTACGTGAACCCAATTTCAGACAAGCTATCCTTGTAGGAACCTTGCAATTCTGATTTCAAGCTTTGAGTTTATTGAGAAATAGCAGAAAGATACAGCCTCATTCACTAATGAGCATTTTCTGAATAAATATGCAAATCATCCCCAAAGCTAATTACACAACAGAAAGGAAAGGGCTTGTTATTACATATTACACCCTAAAAATAACAGCAGGAAAAAAAAAAAAAATCCAAGTCCAGGCTTTAAATGGAAGGCTGTGGATGGATCCCAAGGGATGTGTTAAGCCCTATTACACCTGGACAGCTCAATTCACATTTCCCAGCTTTGACACCTGACATGCATATACCACATCTCACTGATTACAGCCACCTTTGGAATAATAGGCTTCTGCAACCCTGTCTTCCTTACAGCTTAATAGCTTTCTTCTGTACTTATCCCTTCATCTTAATCCCTAGTGTTCTTTAAGCATCTCACATAGACAAGAAATATATCTGTCATATTGTTACCTGCTGAGAAGAGAGAAAATTGAAAAATCTATGGCAAAATTTTACCTCAGTAGATACAGAAGAGTATCTTTACACTTATTCCTCCACCTCATCTCAAATCCATACCCAGCAAAATCATTTACAGGATTTTCTGTAACTACTTTCATTCAAGACTGGGAGCTTTGCTAGGGGAATTTCTCTTTCAGAAAAAAAAAGGGGAATGTGTAGTTGTCATGCCTCTTGGACTGAAGAAGCAGCAATTAATCTATAACTTTATACTCACTGCTTGCACCATTTCACAATGGCAGCTAAGTTACGAGACTGCCTTTACTCAACTTCTTCATTGAGGTATGCAGCTCAACAGCCTATTTTACTCACCTTTCTTTTGTCTTCATCTGCAGGGTCAAATCTGAAAGTGGCCCGATTCTGTAAGTAAAGACAAGAGTTTGTGTTTGTTACATGCACAGCAGCTGCTGAGGCTGCAATACCTGCAAAAGTACTCAAAACTCTGGGGGTCTAGTTAAACCCAGCCTCAGATAATGAGGCTACAACCATGCCCTCCTTTTCCCATCCTCCCCAACAGCAAAAGCTTCCATAATTGACTCCAATGAAGAGTTTCACAATTACTACTGGTGCAGAGCAAGCTTCTGTCTGTGGGATGTGAGTCAACCACCTCACACATGGCACTTGACAGGGTGAAAAAAGAGAGATTGCCTTGTGTGTTTTACACATACCTCATCACCCAGATTCTTCCCCAAGCAGATCTTGCTTACAAGCTTTTAACTGCTCTGACTGTTCCAAACAAGAACCACCACACACCTTGCCCAGAAAACAAGTAGTACAAATCAAATAAGCCTTGCTACAAAAACTACCAGTTTCTGTGTTCTGGCAGCTTCCAAATCACCTTACCAAAGTATTTGTTTCTCTTGTACAGTAAAATGAAAGATAGATATGGTCTAATTACAAGTTCTTATTTTTTATTAAACACTTCAAATAGCAGTTGGGATTAGTTCCATGTTAGGACCTTGAAGAATGCTATTAGTGAAATACTACTCATCAGACAAAGAAAACAGCACTAATACCAGACAGTTCTCTCAACATTTTAGAAGTTCCAATCCAAATGATCAAGCATGATGAACAGCTTCCAAAAAAATAAAAATCTCAATTTTTACTTCTAACATGCAACTTGCTACATAATGCAAGTGACTGGAAAACAAAAGTGACTTTCCATAGCACATTCATGGGCCTTCTTACCTTTCATAACCCAGGTTCACAATTACACAGAAAGGCCTTGGACCACCAAAGGTTACCAACATCAATTAGAGCCTTCAGGATGTTAGGAAAATCATTCCCCTCCTCTCTCAACAGTAGGAAAATTATCCCTTCCTCTCTCTTACAGGGCTCCCAACTGGACCACAGGAGTTCAGCAACATGCCAATCAAACACAGGTGAGCATTGAATGATGAGCAACTGACCAAGAGAATGCAACCTTTATGCTTGCACATGAACATTTTTTGCAAGTTTACAAAAGCAATGTAGTGAGAACAAGCCTAAGAAGTAGAGGAACAGAGATTTGGAATAATCACTGCAAATGGGACAGCACAGACAAGCACCAACAGACCTATTAATTTCTCTCATTATGATTATTTTATAGGCACCTGCACCTTGGAACTACACTTGATCCAGCTTTTCTTTTTAATTAAAGCATATTTAATTTGTTATTTGGAAAAGAAAAAAAAACCCACTAAGGAAATCTAAAGCTCTGGAACCTGGAGTACTCTGCTCAGTTTTTGCTGGCCCGTAGACTGAATGTCAGTAACAAAGTGTACAAAATAGAGACTGAGCAAATATGATTAAAAAGTCTGAACAAGAAATGCAGTAAGAGCAATGTTATACTGAGACAGCATTAAAGTGTCTCACCCACTCCAAAAGAAGTATTTAGCTACATACTTAACTCCAAGACTTCATGCAAATACTTGAAATGACAGAACAGAAGGTGCACGAGCTCTCACTCTGTCATTGAGGATTTAACTCAAGCCTAAATAATTCATCTGGGAAAGCTGCTGAGAAGGCATAAAATCCAGTACAGCAAAATTAAGAAATTATGCTTGTGCATGCTTTTTGACAGAACACATTTAACACGGGGTCATTTTGAAGAGTAAGGACAGAGACAAAAGGTTCCTTCAAAGTCCTTCCTCTGTACCTCAGAGGTCAGCTAGTTAAAACAGGTGTGTCCATGAACTCCTGATCTACCAATCCTTCAGACAAAGTGCCCTGCAGCTGCATCAGCCTCTGCCTTTGAATTTCACCTGCACAAAGGCAGCCTAAGTCAAGACTGTTACTCATGGCTCTTCTACAAGCCCAAGTTTGAGTGAAGAAATCAGTTATTGCCATTGTTAGGTGTAAAACATATTGCACTTAAGATAGCAAATTTCAAGGCACCTCTTAATGGCTGAAGAATATCCACATCACATCCACATTCATTTGGCTTCTCCCCTAATCACAAAACTATGAAACTTTAACTAAAGATCTGAATGTTTGTTCCTGTAACAGATTCCTAAATTTCAGTCAATAATTAGTTCAACATGACCGCATTTAAATTACAGCCAAAGCCAAACTGTGAGTCAGTACCAGCTTTAGAGACTTGCGCACCAGTCACACAAGCACCTATACAAAGGGCAGACACCAGATGGGTTGAGGCATAATCTTTCAGAATGGACTGTGCTGCTCTACTACAACATGTGTCAAAATGCTCCTATCAGAAGAGGGGAGGAAAAAATATAAGATTCACCCAACATCTATTTTCACTCTGATTTTCACCTCCCAACAACAGCAGGAAACCTCTTCGCTTCTTGACTGAACATAGCCATATCAGACTGCAAAAGCAGTAGACCCTTACTACTTTTTCATGCCTGCCAGCATTGAAAGCTCAACCAGCTCTAAGCTGTCTTCCCCTTTCGCTTTGCTTGGCCAGAAACACAGAAAAATGAAGCGGGGTCTGTCAGCCCATTCCACACACACGCCCGCACACCGACACGGTCGCTGTCCAGTCGCTGGAAAGCCCTCTCCATTCCCGGTGCCAAAGGGCTGCCGCAAAGGGCAGCACCTCAGGCAGGTGAGCAGGTACCAAGAGACTTCGGTGTTCTTCTGTCCGGCCCCTGCCGAGCGGTATACGTAGGTTAAAAGACTTGTGGCGCAAATGAACGCTATCGACCGGCTCCTTTCACAGCCGATCACCGATAACCCACACTACCCACCGGGCGCGCAGAACGCAAGACCGAAGGTGCCGGGGCCCGAGCCTGGCACTGGGCTTTGTGCTCCCTTGGAAGTCTGCCTTCCTCCAGCCGCTGTCCCGGCTCTCCGCCCCGGCAGTGCCGCCGTGCCCTCACGGCCTGCGGGCGGGGAGCGCACGGGAGGGGCGGGAGGCAGCGCCGGGCAGGGGGCACGGCGGTGAAGCGGTGAGCGCTGGGGACCCGCCGCAGAGCCCAGCCCGGGGGGACCAGGACGATGCTGGAGGCGCTGCCGACGGCGGGCGGGGCGGGGCGGCGACACCGCCGGGGGAGCGGCGCAGAGGGGAGGGGGATGGGACCCGTTACCTCCTCGTTGTACCATGCCAGGACGCGCTCCACCGCCTCGGCGCCGCCGCCGCCGCGCCCCTCCACGGCCTCCAGCACCGCGCCCAGCTCCGGGCCCGGCTCCGCGGCCGGCTCCATGCCCGGCCGTCCCGTCCCGCCCGGCGCCGCCGGCAGCGGCCGCGCCCCGCCCGCGCGCCGCGCCCCCTGACGCGCCCGACGCTCCCCGCGGAAGCCGCCCGGACTGGCAGGCAGCGGCCGCGCGCCATTGGCTGGAGGGGCCGGCGGCGCGCACCCCCGAGCCCTCCCATTGGCTGCCGTCCCGGCGGAGGGCCGTTGCGGAGAGAGGACTCCATCTCCCAGCATACCCAGCGGCGCGGCGGGGCGCGCCGCGCCTTGTTGCCGCGGGGCACGATGGGTGCTGCAGTCCGTGCCCACAGCGCCGGGGGCTCCCGCCGGGAAGAGCGGCGGTAGCGCTCTCGGGACGCTCGGCGGCACGGGGCACTGCCCGGCGCTTCCCTCCCTCCTCCTTAGGCCATTGCGTGCTCTCTGCGGCCTGCCCTGTGCACACCGAGTCAGTCGCAAGGCGAAGAGCTGCCACAGCCAGGGCTGGCCGCTTTTTCTTAAGCTTTTAGGCTTAAGCTTTTGGGCTCCCACCGCGGGCTAAGTCTGTGTGTGTTCCCTGCAGCGGGGCTTCGCCGCAGCGTCTGCCAACAAAACCGGTCTCAAGTCTTAACCCACCAGAGCAATGGTGGTACACGCAAATTCTGCCTTTTGTTCAGGATGTAGCAGGAGGGGAAGGTGCATACACAATATTTCCATACTCAAGGTGCCCTATAATCGAAATTCATTGTTTAGATAGCAGAAAATTATATACTGAAGTTAACACCCCCCCCCCCCCCCCCCCAAACATGTTCATACACAGCTGTGGCCGGTCTCGCCTTGAAATCTTTATTCCTTCAGCTGAGGAATCCGTGAGAAAGAGAAACCTTCCCTGTCACAAATGGCCGGCTCCACAGCGGGAGATGCCAGCGAGGTTGCAGCTGCAGAGGGGCAGGGCCCGGAGGTGGTCAGAGGTGACGGGCCGTGTCTGCAAGACAGACCGAAAGCAGAACCTGCATTTCCTCCTTAGGGCTTTCTTGCCACAAAACCAGATATAAATCCAGAACAGCACAGTCAATGGACAGTAAGGAGTAACAAAATCCAGCCATCCAGTGTGCAGCCATTTCTTCTGAGTCAGATCCATCTGTAAACTAATGGAGCTGTGGAGAGAAACCCAATGAAAAGTCTTTTGCTTGTTAGATTTACAACTCTGTAATAAACTATAAGCCTGCTTGGATTTACTTCACAGCACAGCGAAACACTCATTTTATTTGCACATAGCCGTTTTTTGTTTTTTTTTTTTTTTTTTAATTACAAAACCTGAAAAATAAAGATTAGGAAACTGTTACTGCTCTTTAAAGGCACATTGTTATTCATCATCAGCATGTTTTAGTTTCCACTTTATGTAGCATATGAAGGATTAGGATTTCAGTGAAAGAGAAGAACAGAATAAATTGCATCCTCTACCAAAGGACTGCCAGACCTTTTCAGATGGGTGCATACCATGAGCCCTTCCCATGTTAGTCAGCTTTATCTAAACCTTCCAAAGCAATGTCTGCCCCTGAATTTCATGGGTTTCAGGGTCAGTCACAACAGAATTGTGGGGCTGGGGAGGTCAGGGGCCATTTTTGTCAAAGGGTAGTGACCTTAGCAGCAAGAGGTAGCCTGACAAAAACAGGATTCATGCTAGTGAATGGAGTTCTCACTGCTCTTCCCCCGCTGAGTCTTTTTTCTACCTGGTAATGAAAAATCTTGAAGAATTGTAATGGATTTTTATTGGCATACATACATATATATGTGTGTGTGTGTGTGTATCTATTTAAAAATATTAAATGTGCTATGTCAGTTATGCTGTAATGTATATTAGTTTCTATTCTACTGTATATATTATATATCTATCATTTGTTATATGTCTTAGCCCATTAAAAAGATCACATCTTTATAAAAATATGCATTTGTTGTTAGGAAAAAGGAGAATGTAAGCAAGAAATTTTTAAAAAAAGAGAAAAGGGAAAAGGAAAAGAGAAAAAATAGAAAAAAGGAGTGGAAAGAGAGGAAAGAGAAAGAAGAAAATATGAAAAAAAAACAGAAGAGAAACTGCAATTGAGATTGAGTATTTCAGAATGTGGTATAAAAGTTTCATCAGCAATGTTTGCATAGTCACATATTTACTTTATATGCACATAAATGCATGGGTAGGCAAGAAAACCCAACTTTTAGTTTCCATGGTCAAGGGAAAGGATTAAATAACAGCCTGCCGACTCTGACTCGGGAGGTTTGGCAGTTTGCACTGGGGTGATTTACCCAGAGGTAAATCTCACCCCTCACCAGACATTCTACCCAGAGGTTTTGATGCTCTCCTGAGCTGCTGCACTCTCCAGCCTGGTGCACAGCCTGTGACCTGAAAGCTGCCGTGGCCCAGGATGAGTCCTGCTTTACCTCGCAGCTCTTCTCATGCAGGAGGTGGCCTCTGTTCCACCAATCTGTACACTGCCCCCCATGAATGTCTACTTTAAACGTCAAAGCCCTCCTCAGGAAGCAGTTCAATGGTAGTTGGAAGTGCACATTCACACTCCTGAGGCATCAACACAAGTTTCTAAATTAATTAAAAAAAAAAAAATGTGGAGGCTTTTTTGCAAAAGATTTTACAAGCCCTGTCTGACTGTTAATGTTCTTGGCTATTTTTTATGAGCAGCTTTGTGATGCTGCTGTTGGTCAGAATTTCCTCTCCCAAGACACCCAGGATGTTGCAGTTCTCCACTCAGAAAGGTTTTATCATTTCTGGGTCTCACACTGTGTCCAATATCCCTCCTCCTCCCTAAACAGTCTGCCTGAGCTCTTGAAATCAGGGTAACAGAGTTTTCCGCAAAAGTGTTGAATGATATGGAATATTTGTATGCTAAAATAGTCTCATTTTCTCTTCTTTCTCAGTCAATGGGGACTAGGCTTCTTTTGGTTTAAAAAATTTACCATAAAAAAGTGAATAAGTGCTTCTGTCTTCCCTTGAGAGGTGCTTGGGCTCACCACCATCCTGATCCTTCCAAAGATCCAGCCTTGATCTTACTGGTCAGTTCTACCCACAGACATCTCACCCAAGGCATCTGGTCCTTGGAGGGACCTTGGCAGGTCATGATCACCAGTCCATCAGGCAAGTGGAGATGCATCACCCATTTGCCACGAATTGTACCTGTTCTGGAGTCCTTCCTGGGATAAAAAAGCATGATGACATCTAACATTTTTTTTAAGGTCTTCAGCTTGTAGAAATATTTGTATTTAAGTAAATTTAACTGGCATCTATTTACTTTCAAGAGCTTTATTTGGGTGTGAAAATCCCTCATATAGCTTGCACAACTGTACAAATAACACTTACGTCCATTTTAGACATAAACATGGTTATTGTCACACTGAGTGCTATCAAATATTTTATTTACAAAACAACTACTAAAATGCCTGTTGTCATATTTCCATTTATTTATTTCTTACCCATAGGGTAATAGGTCCACCATAATTGCTTGGTGTGTTTTATAATACAGAAGAAAAAGCTATGTTAATAAAAACTAACAAAAACTCACAAATAGCTACAAATCTGAAGGAAAATGTCTAAGAAAAATTCTCCCCAAAATACAATACAGTTTTCCACACATACACAGTACAGAATAACTTCAAAGGCACAGCTTTGAATTTTGCTTTTGTAGACGTATAGAGAATTATCACCACGTGAAGGAATTGAGAGAACAGTTCCATACCTGTCAATAGATAAGTAAGCAAATAATCGTTTGCATTGTCGTTTTCTTTATATAATTGCTTCATATCATCATATTTAACATATGTGGCTCTGAATCCAAAATCTTCCCAGTCCCCAAGTCCCTTCTTACCTTGTCATTACTGACCAGAGAAGTTAGATTTTTCCAGATTGTGCAAACTCAACACAAATACATATATAATAAGAACAACAGTCAACTTAAGGCAGTGTATAATTCAACGCTACATGTCTTTTCTTCTCTTTTGTAAAGATCAAACTTACTGGATCAACAGAAAGGTGCATCAATAGACAAAGTTAAGTGTAAACTGAAACCTACAGCAACATATGTCCGTTTAAGGAACCAGATAGAGGAATTGATATGAGTAAATGATGACATGGCAGAATGGTTTTTAAGGAATAGATTAAGATCTTAAAAGAAGAACAGATGACGGAGTTTTGCTGAGGGCAAACTTCCAGTCTTTAATTCAAATTATAAATAGGTCCTGTTTCAGTACTTTTTTTTTGTAAGACTCATTAACATTTGTGAATAAGAGAGGGGGTAAAACTGGCTCACTCAAACTGAGAGCACGCAGGGTTGGCCCAGAATTTAAAAAAGGCACCGATCGGCCCAAAAAGTGGTCTAGAACAGCACAAAAGTATTTTTCGGCTACAGGAACATTCAGTCATACTGCTCTGCAATCTGCCCACATTAGGAACTACATTTATCTGCCCAGGATCTTCTCCATTTTCACCTCCCTTGAAGAACGTCCACAGAAAGTCCCACACAGCGTGAAGCTTCCGTAACTCTTGTAAGTGTGTGGGCTCAGCTGATACCAGTCATCTTCATTTAGCCCAGCCTGTAGTGGCTTCCCCGTTGATGTAGGCGAAGCCGGGAAAGTGTTGCATGTGCTCGTACTCAGAATTCCTGCGTGTTGTCAAGGGCGTGTACATGTCACTGGAATTGCCGTATCTCGTGGAGTGCATGGATGAGCTCGTGTAGCAGGAGTTGGCAGCTGGGACCTCTGGCCAGCGTGGAGTCACTGGTGTGGGGTGCAGCCTGGGAGTACTGCTCATCAAACAGGGCTCCATTCTTGATGTTGGGCCATTGAAGGGGTACTAGAATTAAAAAAAAAAAATAAAATCGAAGAATCATCTGCCACATCATTTTAAAATAAGGGCTGGTGGTGTCACAATTTTGTGTTTAGAAAAGCCAAAATCATATGAATTAACAGCCATCCAACAACAAAGTATCATACTGAAGGTGAAATATAAGATAATCATTGTCTGCTGTAAACCAAAGTTTCAGGGAATGTCTTGGAAAACAGTCACTGATGTAAAATATTGAGTTTATTTATCCAAGTGCTAGGGGTGTCTGGGAGGAGAAAAATATATTTAATTAATTTATTTTTTTCTCCCACTTCTACTCAAAAACTTGCCATTTACTAAAAATGTGAAAATAAAATGTCCCAACTCTTCCTCACTCAAGTGAGTTTTGAGGGAGAGGAGCAAAAGAATCTTTATTTCTGGGAAGGTGCCTTCTCTTTAAAGTGTTTGCAAGACATCCTGACAGTTTCTTCAGGAAAACTGTGTGGTCTGGCCCCAGACCCAGCAGCTAACTGGAGAACTTATGGAAAGAGGCAGGCAGGAGGAGAATCTTTCTAGTCCCCAGCTGTTCACAGTGACACTTGGAAACTAGAAATCAAAGTCTGACAAATGGCTTCCACTAAAGAAGTACAAGATAGGAAGGAAAAGAGAACAGCTTTTGCCCTCTATAGCCACAGGCTGCCCAGCAACAGAAAGTAAATTGTACTTATGAGGGCTTGCTTAGCATCTATTTATCTTATTGCCTGTCCTGCAGGAACAGATCAACTGTGTGCTGTGTCTGAAGAACAGCTCTCTCTGTTTTGTCCCCCTGTTATCCATGTGCATCACAGAGGTGGTGAGGATCCCTGTTACTCTTGGCCAGCCATGTATCTTCAGAGCTTCTACATTTTACGTCTTTATACCTTCTCTACAAAAAAGTGTCACATTTAAAATTTCCATATCTTGGGTTGTTTGAGACTCTGGTATTTCTTTAGAAAGCTGCATGCCAAAGCAGGACTATCACTTCTGGTGCTTACAAACCTTGCAAAGCTGCATGCCAAAGCTTTCTATGGCTGCAAGACCCCTTCCTCATATTTTGGAGGCTCATGGAGAGAACAGCTGGAGTAGGCATTCCTAGAGGGGAGGTAGCAGAGATTTCCAGGGGCTGTCATTACATTACCCCACTGTGGATGGGCCCAGGGTTAATCAGTTGCATAAGCAACTGTTACATAAGCCCAAGGCAATTGCAGCAGTGTCTCCATGAGGAGTTTGTGCTGTCTCCCTTCAGACCACAGCCAGGAAGGCAAGCCAGCCTTGGCAAACGGATTTGAACAGCTCACAAGCCTCAGGCAGCTCAGAGCCACACGCTGGCCACTCCTAACTAGAGAGGAGAAAAAGAAGACTTTTTGACCAACATAGTGTAGTTAGTGATTTAGCATATCCCTGTGTGTCCTGGGGAGACAGGCCAGTAGGCAGATGAGAGGGAAGACATCAAAGGTGTTATCTAGCCTGTACTTCCCATCACCACACAGGCTGGATCTACCTGTGCCATCCAGCTGCTGAAATGGGGTGTTAAACTGCAGCACCACCCTGGAACATTGACATTTCAACACTGTTCTGCTATTCCAGCTGCCAGAATAACCTGTCCTGGCAACACTGACAATAGATCTATACAACACCATCTAAATTTCCATCTTCACCCCACAGAAAGTTTTTTCAGTAGGAAAAGTTCAGCAGAGCTTACATACTGAGTGTAAAAAGCCTTATATTCCTTTGAAGGAGAGTCAAGTCTTCAGACTTGTTGGCTTTCCAAAAACTTTCATTGAAGATGAGAACTTCCAATGACCAGCAACAATGAAACTGAAGCTTTGAAACGATATGTGGCCCAAGCTAAAAACTTTCTTCCTTGTCTTCAGTAGTGTTTTACTTGATACCAGTTATAGTGGTCTTTGCCTTTATTACCCATTGATCCATGCATGAAATCACTGTAGATTCTTGTACTAAAGAGCGTACTTAAAACATGGTTAGCCTAGACTTCTGCCATAATACACCACTGATTCTCTCTTGGCTTCTTCACAGTGAGATAATTGATCTATTCTGTTGTTAACCATACCAGAAGCCTTTGCCATCCTGACTCAGTGCAATTTTCCTTTGAGGTTTTGAAATTAAGGTTGTGACTTCTAACAGAGGAATTACATGCTTTTATATACCCTACAAACACCAAGACAAATCCGTCTTCAGCCAGGATAATTTGCTTTTTGAAAATTTGTAAACTGCAAAAACATTCAGCTATCATCAAGAAGACAATGAACTCTGGGAATATTGTGGTGGGTCCCCTTGTTGCACACAGCAGTATGTGGGAAAGCCACATTATGTCTTTTTGGTCATTTGGAACCACAAAACTTGTGCCAGTGAGCAAATGAAATCTTGGCTCCCAGAATGAACTTCAGGATACACCAAAAAAGAAAGATCTTCCTCCTCCAATGTGCAGCCCAGAGGCCATGCTTGCGATTACTGAGAAGGCAGGGGAATGGCTGTGCATGAGGGGACAGGATGCAGTGTGCTGCTTTTCCTTTTCATCGAGCGCACCCGATGCAGCTGTGTTTATGAATGTGTCATGAATGTAAAATGAAGAATTGCTTGAAAAATACATGGACTCTAAATATCCAGTATTTTACAATAAATTCTGTTATGACTGAATGCAAGATGGAAAGTTTTGTAACGGTAGGTCAGCTAATCGCAAATGACTCAGTGGCTTCTTTTTCCCTACAGTGAAGAGACTATTGAAAGACAATATTTTTAAAGTACTCATTGGCCCCTGCCTGACTATTAACTCACCCAATGAAGCATCTATTCAGCCTTGTTGGAGTGTCCAAAGCAGAGCCATCTGGGCGGATGCCTGCCCATGCTGCCTGAATCACCTTTCACACTCTACATCCGGTTTAATGAAGAGTGCTTAAGCTGAACTCAAAACACTGGGGCCTAGTGATCTTTGCCAGATATAAAAGCGACATTTGTTGGAGGACTCTTGACAGGAAATTACCATTTTCTGGGTTGACTCACACTTGTTACTACTGCTGCCATTAGACCTAGACAAGAAGCCCTTTAAGCCTGTGAGACTTTGAGCAGATTATTGTTAAGGCCTTACCCACAAAAGTAAAATTAATTCAATTAATTTTAGTATTATTTTAGAAAATACAAAATTAAATATGTTTTCTCATGAAGTGAAGGCTGAGGTTCTACAGTGAAAGGATGCAGAAAAATCTCTTTATCCTTATTTTCAACTCACCAACCAATTATAAATGGAAGTGAAATGTTTTAATGTCCAAACAGCAAAATATTTTCCTTATGAATGTGGCTCTGACTTTACATTGCATTAGCTCCCACTTTTGCTGAATGCTGTAAATTAATGTTGCATGTTAGCCATTACTTTAGGACTTGCAAGTAACACATACCAGAAACTACTGTATTGTGGAGAGCTGGCTATAAATTAACTTCATAAAAATATGCTTAAATCTTATAAAATGACATAATTGAAACTATTGATTAAAGGCAGCTTTATCACCCTAAATTTACCCTTTTCTCCACAAAGTGAACCTTATTGAATCTGTTAATTAAGCTGAGTGAAACTTTGAAGTTCATCTAAGTGATTTCAGTACTTTTGGGAGTGGCATTTGGAGCCTTCGGAAAATGCTATTTGCAATTATCTCAAAAGAAGACATCTGTTTCCTGTTGCATTCAATACATAATTACTTCAATTACATGCTAACAGTCTCGAGGCCCTTATGAAGCCATACAGTTGGGAACAATGACTCCTGCTGCATGGGTGGGATTTGGGCAGTATTTTTGTCTTTCTGTCATTACCAGCTGTTTGATGACAGAGTGGTTATTGGGGAGGGTGTTATTCTTACTGCACTGGTATTGTCATGAGTTTATAATGTGTATGTGCTGGAAGATTAAGAACTTTTGCCCTTTTTTTTTTTTTCCAAAGTAGAGGAGCCAGAACAACATGAATGGACACTGAAGCATGGGCTCTGAGATAGCTCCCCCGTTGTCACAAGAGTTCCTAGTGTTTTCCAGAACTGCTTCTAGAAAATCCTGCTGCAGAGGTATATAAAGGGAAGACATGGTTTAGTAGAAGTGTGCCATGCAGTACTTTACAGAAAAACTGAGTAGTGCTGCATGCTGCACCCTGGGAAGTTATATGAGCCCACTGTACTCCCCAGAGCAGTTCGGGAGAGTCAGAGTAATAACATTGCTTAAATTTCCTTTAACTGTGGCCCAAACACTGTGCTCTGGGCCTCTGAGGGGTGCAGACCTGACCTACTGCTGAACAGCAGACTGTACTGCTGCAGCATTTTCCAGAGTGATTTGTTCTGCCCACACCATGGAAGTAAACTATGATTTTCATAAATGCAGCAAAAATAAATAAACAAACAAACAAATAAATAGATTTGTTCTTGTCTTTAAGGTAGGAGCTGCATGGTACAAAAGGAGAAACATCGCTATGCTGCTTCTATGGCTCTCTGTCACCTGAGATCGACAGTTTGTACATTGGTTGTTCCATTTTGGAAGTGGCAAAGGAGAAAAGGTAAAATGAGGCTGTGTTTAGTGTGGTATCAAGGAGGGATTCTCAGTTTTGGTGATAAATGTGGCAGCTTCTTGGCTGAGTCCCTCCTACCTACTCTGAGAGTCAGGTTTGCACAGAAAGGCTGGAGGGGAGCTCCAGCTCCATCAGGTTCCCTGCTCAGCACAACTGAGAGAAGAGGACATTCACAGCTTCCCCAGACCACACCTGCTCTGCATCCTTGGATAACTCCTGTGCACAGAGCACCTGTCACAATAGAAACTGAAGAGATGATAATGCTTAGTTCTGCAAGAGATGACAGGGAGGAGGTGAGGAAGGAGTAATGCAGATAATGTCTTGAATGGTGAGAGTAGATAAACAGGGAATGAATATTCACTATTCCTCATCACCCAAACACCCTAGGGCACCCAATGCAATAACAAGAGAATGAGTGTTTCATGCAATGCCTGACAAAGTCTATATGTACAAAAAAGCTCAAAGACAGGGTAATGGAGAGTGGCTTGCTACAAAAACATCATTCCAACTGCTGCTTCCTACTCAGGATATCCCTACGTTAGCTCTTGCCAAAGTCATCATAGCTATGCTGGTGAAAGTACCTTCTTCTTACCCTACTTCTAAGACTTTTCCTCCACACACCGGTTTCTGGTCGTTGCTAGAGATAAGACCTGGATAACTGAACCTACAATGTGATTCACTACAGCTACACATTAGGATCCTTACAGTTAAAGATGTGCATCTTTATATGTTACCAGATAGGTTAAAATGTATACTGCTGCAGATTTCTCTAATTATTCTTCCTACTAAAAGTGTTAGCATTGAAATTTACAAATAAAAATTACTGCAGCATGAATTAGTTTATGTCTGAGAAAAAGGTAGAACTATGTGAATTGAAATACTTTGGATAGCCTGAAAGGGGATTAAGACCTGTCCAGCCAGGGACATCCCATTAAAGATAAAAGCTGTGCTCAGAAGCCAGTCAAGCCTACACTATGACTTTGTGAAGGTGTTGTAACTCTGCTAAACTCAACATAGGTTGATGAGACCTCTCAGAGGCTTTTAGACAAGAGCTGTTGCCTATTTTCGACCCTGGCACCTGGTACCTAAAACCGCAGAAGCAGAAGAAATAAAGAACTGATGAAATAAAGTCTCAGTAGAGATGTGTTTATGTACACACACACACTAAACAATCCCCTTTTATATGATGGTGGAATAGCATCAGAATATTGTATGCATTCCTGCACTATGGCTTAGAGAATTAGGTAGTAACAGATCAATCTGTAGATCATTTTTCATTTGTCTGCCAGGCTCCTGGCCAGTAAGCCAAGACAAGAAATGAGCAATCAGGCCTGGAATTACAAGTAAGGAACTGTTCTGAGAATTATTCATAGATGGTGAGGGAAGAATAAAAAATTGGGATTAAGACCAAGGTTTGAACAGACTGTTCCTGTCATCAAAAAGAGTCTTAGCCATCAGTGGAAATTAGTCAGCCTATGCTGCCAGACTCCCACCTGCACTTTTTAAGAGATGTAAAGTAATAGGTAATAATAATTATTAAAATACTAAACTGTAAAATATCTACATCTGTGTGACTTCTTCCCCAGCACAGCCTCCCTCTGAAGATTCCAATGACAAAATCAAAATTCTCAAAGTAGCTGGAGTGTGTCACTTTCTTCCATAGAAAGAGGTGTCATTTTCTTCCATATGATGTTCTTGAAGACCAAAATAGTTATTAATAGCTGCAGCTTAAACCCCACCACAACTACGTGTCACCTGCTTTGGCTCAGACCCTTGTCTGGGACAAAGGCTCTCCCTGAATCCATGTTTGTAGAGAGTTTACCACACACACAGATCTTTTTTTTTTTCCCCCATAGTAGTTTTAATCCCTAGAAACTGTCCTAAAGAGCATAGTAGAATAGTTGCTAAAGTGCAGCCAAAGTTCTATATTTGGCCAGAATGTAGATTATAACAAAGAGTTCATTTGAAAGTTATGGTCAATGCCTCCTCTTCCCAGCTGATTACACTCCCACAGCTCTGCACATTGCAGCCCCTTTGGTTTCAGTATAGTGGCAGGTGTTGATATATTCATTGTAAATTTGCCTTCCTGTATTTTTATTTTGCAACATCACGAGTCCTACTGCAATTCCTTTCAACATATTCCCCTCACTAGAAAAAGAGTAGTTCCCTAACATCTTATTGGGGACATCTTATGAACTTTTTTTTTGGTTAAAAATAGCTAAGAAAGGACTTATTATCAGAGAAGGCATTTTAAAGATGCTAACTTAGCTTTAAAAACACTGTCAGCAAATGTTATATCAAACTGTTAAATACTTGGAAATAATTTTTCCTAAGTAAGGTTCCAGTTTGTAGCTCCTCTCAATACAGAACAAGCACATTGATAGGATTTTTTGGCTGTGTCTTGCTGTGCAATTTCATCTCAGTTTATAAGCAGCATGGGAAAGAACATGCCACAGAGAAATTGAAATAATTTTCCTTTAAAGAATTATCATTATAGCATAGCTGTTCTTCATATGTGTTCAGGACAGTTCAAAGACTAGAAAGAGAAGAAAAAGTGATCTGACATCTGCACTTGTAGAGACAGCCTACTACAGTATGAAAGATATTTGCCTGAGCTCAATGTTGCTGCTCTTTGCATACAGCATGTTAACCAGGATATGAGTAAACTAAAAATGTTTTGATCTTGATTTGCTTTAATTGTTTCTTGAGGTAACAGGGTAAGACCTATATTGAAAAATGGAGGAAAACAAACATGTCCAGGACACTGCACTTCAATGTTCATTCGCTTTCCTGCTGAAGATAGAGCAGCTGCATAAACCCTCAGACAAAGCTGGACACCTCATGTAGTCTGACAGACCAGGTGCTACACAAATGGGTGAGAAGTTGTAGCTTGTCCTTTCCATAAGCCAGGGAGCCATTGTTGAGCTGCTCCAAATGAGCATCTTGGGTTTGTACAGATCTCAAAGAGCTTTAAGGAGATCTGTACCATGATTCTTATCTTACAGCTAGGGAAAATGAAGCATAAAAAGGAGAAACAACTCCTCTAAGGTCATGTGTCAGAGTGATTCTGAAGACTAGAATGAGATGCAGCTTTTGTGTGCTCAGTTTTCAAAGCACTGTCAAATTCATTTGCATCTGGTATGAAACTGTTGCAGTCCAGTGATGATAGTTAAGCATGGCAGTCCCTGATACACTTCTATAAATTTCTGGTAAAGGGTAAGTGGTGCTATGTGAGTGGGAGTGGAATACCCCGATGACATCACCTTCTCCCTGTGTCTGCCCTTTGCCAATCTTCCAGCAGAGAGCCCAGAGAGCAGCTGCCTACACTGAGGAAGTACCAGCTGCATGAGGCACTGAAGCCCTCCAAACAGTGGCACTACCTTGGAACTCTTGCCAGATCTGATCTTCACACCTCATCTGTGTTGGCTCCTACTGGCTCAGCTTTGTGAGGTGGAAGAGTTACTGATATAATTTCTAAACATTTTAGTAGGAGACCATAGGATACAGATTAAACAATCTCTGCAGCAGTGTCCTGAAGTTATTCAAACTATATGCAGAACTCACTGTTTTGGCAAATTCCTAAACATGGGTATCCTCAAAAGCAGAGACCCCACAAAAATTCACTATGGCCTCTGCATCTTCAGCTGAATGAAAACACTTTTATTTCTTCTTAGGGATCTCTCCCTGCTCCCAACACCTAAGAATCATACAACTAGTTATATTTGGTTTTGCTTTAGCTACTCCTTAAAACAGATCCAGACTGCTGGATTTTAAAGTCAATACTTTATACTGACAATCTAAAGCTACTTCTGATCTCCACTGAAATTAAAAGACACCCAGGTAATATTAGAAAATAAAAAAAGAGGAGCCATCGATATCTAGACAGCTTATTGATTGATTATTATTGAAAATTATTGAGAGAATATTATTGATTCACACAGCTAATATGCTGATAAATTTAAAAACTAAATTATTTTAGATGTTATAACAACTCTCAAGTAATAAATGCAGATTACCTGTGAAGAGCTTCTGTGGTAAGCTGAGTAGTGAAGTGGTCCAGAAATAGCAGTATCATGTGGTAAGGATGGATACTGACTCTGCATTGGATGGGGATGCTGGTTGCTATAGCTACCATAGTTGTAACTTCCTGTGTATCTAAAATACATCAAAAACCACTTTTAGTATGCACAATAATTTATTCCCACTAATTCCACAACTATTATGAAACATACATTTTTATTTTTTTAATAGGAGAATGATATTTTAAATCTTTTTTGAAAATATATTTTCCAGCTCAGATGGGAAGCAGATGCCACTAGTGAAAGTGTGTTGTGCCACCAGCGCAACATCAAATAGAGAGACCCAGCATATTTCTCTGACTAATTTTAAACTGCAGACTCAGCTCTGCACTTTCTGAGGAGAAAGTGTCTTTCCCTTTTATTGTTATCTAATGCCATGTTCCCAGTAAATTGCTATCCAGGCTGAGGAAGTATGGTAAGCCCTGACTTGAAGAACTACAGTGAGTTCAGCTATCTCCTTGTACTGGAGTCAGATGTTCCTTTTTTGGGAGGGAGAGAAGTGAAATAGTTTGAATCTGAAGCATAAAATGGTCAGCTTTAGCACAGACAACTCAATTATGGAGTAGGATGTGAGGTTGGAGAACCTGTCTACTTTCTTTGTTGAATCCCAAACTCTTGCCAAGGGACAATCCAGGAGCAGTTTTCTCAGCTACTGGGTCAGTGTTTGTTAGCCATCATTGTTTGAACCATTCAGTAGCAGAAGATGCATGGACACTTTCTGCAATCTCCCCAGTTTTGTGAACATGTGAACATCTGATCTTTGTTGTCTTTCAGAAAAGCTGAGTCACCTAGATTAAAATGTTTCCTCAAATCATCATAATCCAACACCAGAGGCAAGAGATTTCTGGAGAAACAACAAATTCTCACATATATACACACATACATATAGCATCATAGACACTGCCTTACTGTGGTCTGTTCCAAGTCTTGAATACTCTCAGCTCCTGAACCTCTGTGCTGCTCTATTCCTGCCTCCACCTAACAGTCATATTTCTGGGTAAGAAAGATGTTTCCTTTCTCCTTATCCAGGTTTTCCCAGTAAGGGCTTAGCAGTGACATTCAAACAGATATCTAAACCTAACCATATCCAAGATGGAAGAAGATGCAGGGTTCAAATTAATCTGTTGATACCCTTCCAAATAGTTTAGAGTCTTTCATGCTGGGAAAACACTTCTGCAAAGTTAATGAGTTTGCAACAAGACTGAAGAACACAGTAAAACCTTTTGAACCTCTTGCATCATAGCAGCACCTGGGCATTTGCTGATCTTGCTATATTGTCTATTCCTTCTCCATCAATCAGTTTATGACTGGTGTTTTAGTTATGGATATCAGTGAGTTATGCACTGAATCAAATGAGGATGGCACAGAAGAAGTGCTGCTTAATAAAAACAGCACTGAGAGCTTTAGCAAGTCTGAAGTTTTTCCAGATGAAATAATTTTACATAAATTTATAACTGTAATTATTTTAATTGAGAGCCTTGAGCAAATTTTGGTGATGGAGAATATTAGAATATTATGGTGATAATGTGTCTATGTCTTCAAACTGTGGACATTTTTTCATCTGCAGGTTAACAGTAGTCATTGAATCACTGAGGTTGGAAGGGACCTGTGGAGTCTATCTAGTCTAAGCCCCCTGCTCAAAGCAAGGTCCATGAGAGCAGCCTGCCCAGGATCGTGTCAGGTGGAGTCTGTACATCAGCAAGGATGGAGACTCCATAGCGTTTCTGGGCAGCCTGCCTCAAAGTTTGATCACACTTACAGTAAAACAAGTTTTTTTTTATTTTATGTTTAAACAGAATTTCTTGTACTTCTATTTGTGCTTGTCCTGTCAATAAACACTGCTGAAAATTACCTGTTTCTGTCTTCTTTACATCCCCCAGCAGTATTTATACACACTGATAAGACCCTCCCTGAGCCCTCTCTGCCCGATGCTAAATAACCTCAGCTCCCTCAGCCTTTCTTTGTATGGCAGATGGTCCAGTCCCACAATCATCATCAAAGTGGCCCTTTTCTGGACTTACTCCAGTATGCCTGGGTCTGTCTGGTACTGGGGATCACAGAACTGGATCCAGATGGATCAGTGGTCTCAGCAGTGCTGAGCAAAATAGAAGGATCACCTCTCCTGACACATGGTACAGTAGGGTTGTTCTCTAGGCACATCTAGCTTTTTCAAACATGGCACAGGAAAGCAGGAATCAGAGAAGAAATCTACTTAAGCCTTCTCTTTTGGAAAATATCCTCCAGGCCTACTGTGGTTTTGAATAGAATTAAATGAGGTTATAAAACTAAGACATAATATAATTATAGAATAGCAACAACAGACAAAGAATTATGATACCAGCATCTTTGCAAGACAGACTTAACTACAGCAAGAAACAGCTTTTACTGTACTTCAAAAAAAAACACCTAAGCAGAATTTCATCCAAATCCCACCAAAAACACATTAGAAAACCCAAGAAACTGGGAAGTGCCTTACCCATGTTCTTCTCGGTGGGGATAAACAGGTATCCGGTGTGTGACGGATGATGAAGGTACGTGTGGGCTCCTCATGCAGGGCAGCTGTTGGGAATTCTCAGCAGGTGACCCAGCAGCTGTTGTCACAGTGTAGGTGAGTGACCATGTGTAGGATTGCATAGCCCCTGCAGGCAGAGAGGAGCCAGAGGAACACAGTCAACATGGGCTCTCATCCACAGAGGCGCCATACCTTGAGACAATTATAGGAAAACAACCGAACAGGCAATGATCATGGAAAGTGCACTGACCAAAGTGAACTTGTGACCAGTCGTATCTGAGGCATAAATATCAGCACATATAGATCATTTGGAGCATGCAAGGATCCAGAAGAATGAAACCTATCTGAAACGGCTCACACTGTGGATTTCCAGTGGGGTGTTGAAATAGTTTTGCAGAAAAAAACAAAACCCTGGAATAGGACTTAGAAATGGAAGAACTCCAGTGCTAAGATTTCTCAGGCATGATGCACCAAACCCTGGGGTCTCCCTCACATGGAGAGGGCTGCTGACCTGCTCAGCTCTGAGGCCTGGACTGAGGCAGGAAGTACAATCAGAACAATGAAGGATTAGAAAAAAATTAATGTTATGCAAATAAATATCTTGAATCCTTTTACAGTTTGTACCTGCTCCACTCAACTAGGTACCAGCCCTTGTAGTGGCAACACTACAAAGATCCCCAAATTATGACAAGTAGATAGACAGAAATAGCCTAGTCATTTCCTTCCTGCAAATAATGTTTCTTTCTTCTTTTCTAGTGGCAGCAGAGGCTGGACTTAATTTATTTTTGTCATGTAGAGCATTTGTGGGAAGAGCAAAGCAAAGAAGTGGGTTTTCCATTTTGCTTAGAAGGTGCTGAGTTTTTTAATCATCCTGATCCCTTCCAGGCAGGAACTCCAGTTTCATGAGCCAGCTGCTGAGAAACCTTTGTCCTTTGCACACACCCCTTTCACTCAGGAGGCTGACAGATCCATTGTTCCAGTATAACATAGCTCTTGCTGGAGGTCATGACCATACTGGCTGAGATTACCCTGCAAATGAGGACCAGAACACTGAATTTAACCCAATGAGAACACTGGTTTGGGGGTCTCTGGGCACTCTTGACTTTTTCTTCAGCTAAAAGGAATTGCAGGAGGTGACTCAGTTTTTTTCAGTATGGATTCTAGGACTTCCTGTAGCATGAAAGGGCTTAATTCAGAGGGGGAAGTGATTGTACTCCCGGGCCTGTGTCCACTCCATGGCTTTGGGAAATGAAAAGCCTATATCAAATTTGCATCATTTTCTTCAGGTGTGTGTAATTTTATTTGGCAAAATCAGGCAAATAATTTTTTTTTTTTCTGGTGGGAAATGCTTAATTCTGCAAATGAGTGAAGGCATTCTGAGCTTTGCAAGGTAAGTCCAACTTGAAATACTTCCACAGGGTGTGATTTGGTGCTCTTACCATACAAATCCTTGGTTGAGTTATGGCCAAGAATATTTGTGATAGGTCTGTTGTTACATGCCTGCATTTTCTGCCACTGACTCTTGAATTTTCCGTCTTCATCTCCTCCCAATGCAGAGGACCACTGAGATCCCCAAGACCCCAAGAAGAAAAGCTAGCTCCTGTTGCCATGGACAAATAAACATTCATGGTTCCTCCAGTTGGGAAAATGTTTAAGGAAAGTGGAAGGGACCAGATGTACTTATGCAGTTACCAAACAGCTTCATTTGAAAACAAAAGAGTTTTGAGAGTATCAACAACTTGTCTACAGAATATTTTAATGAAACATTCCAATTTCATAAGGTCAACATATTTTCCCAGTGTTATCTTCCAAAAGAAAACCTGCAACTCTCTTTCAAAACAGGCCTAAATGCAAAAGGCAAAAACAAAGAGAAAAGAAAGGACAACAAAGAGGGTGAAAAACCCCAAATGCTTATTTTTAGGTAACATTATTGCTTGCAGTTTTTTTCCTACCTTTTCACTTCACTACAAAACAAAAGTTTTACTTTAACCTGATTTTATTTTTTCCAACAAAAAAATTGGCCATTAATCCAAAAATGTCATGACCTTCCTACCTCTAATAAGAAGCAGTAATAACAGAAACAAAAGACACTTTGCATTTTATCAAATACAGTGATTTGACTGGCCTCAGACATTGTGACAATCTCCTTTTCTTTTTTCAAAAATAGCGGGGATCTTATCATAGTCTGATGAAAATGAGTGAGTCCAGGACAGTAAGTTGTTTCATGTGCTCCCTGTGGGAAGTCAAATTCCTTGGATGAGACATGCCACTCCTGGTATTCAAATCTAACTGTCAGACATCTCAGTTCAACTTTAAAATAAATGGCTGGAGAGTAAAAAGCTTTGTGCTTGTCCAGATGTCACAGAAACAAATCTAGAAAGTAGGTCTTGCACTGGGAGAGCTGTAAATATCTTTGTTTAATTCTCCTAACCAAGAAATGTGTGAGGTACTACATCGTAGTACCTCACACAGCTGCTCGAGGGAATACTCCCTTTCTTTTGCAGGTTATGGTTTAGAAACAAAAGTATGTTGGGTTTTACTCTGGATTTACAGAATGACAGAAAACAGTGCAAATATTTTTCTCAGAATGTTCTGGGGAACCTACAGTTGCCTCACTTCTCTTTGTCTTTGTGGAAGGGATGCTACTATTTTCAGTGACCTAATTACAAATACAGGGAGGAAGGATGGAAAATGGCAACAGATCTGCAGACTGTGTGTAAGTACGTATGAGGTCACCCAGGGTACTGCCAATGTTGTGGTGGGTGGAAAAGGAGGAAGGAGTTAAGTGTGAAAGGTTTCCCAGTTAGCTTTCTAATACCTGCCTAGGTCTCAGTCCTTTATTATTAATTTCCTCAGCTGGTTGCAGAATTGAACTCCAAGAAATGAAGTCTCTTTTAGATATGCCTGAACCCAACTGAACTGCTTTTTTGAAATAAGCAAAAACAATAGCGATTGAGCAACGATTTGCTCTGCTTTGTGTTCTGAACATGCAGGGTTTGATTAAAATAGGAAAATTAATTTATTATCACTCTTTTTTCTTTTCTTTAAAAAAAAAAAAAAAAGTGATTTTGAGGATACTAACCAAGAGGCCATTTGATCTGTAGGGGATCCAAATATAAATGGAACTGCTATTAGTCCTACAACAGCCCTGTTGTCATTGATGCCATCATGTACATCAGTGCGGAGAAAACCCAGAAGATGCTTCACAATGCTGCATTTTATATCTGCTTTAGGCTGGAGCAAACAACCACCAAGACACAGTGAGACACTCCCAGCACTGTGCATTATGTCTGACAATCAGCAGTACTGTCAACTTCAAGCAGTCAGAAACCCAGAGTCAGAGCCCCCATTTTGTCCCCACACAACAAACAGATCACTTCACCTACAAATCTTTAGAAAAACACAAGCCCTTCCATCTGAAGGGAAGAATTGCCTTTTGAAATTGAAACCTTTGAGTTTTGCACTCTGCAGCTATGAGAATTGAATTCTGATTGTTGAGCAAGAGCTGATGTTCTCAAATACTCATATGAGTCCAGGAGCTGAAGCTTTACGAAAAGAACCAAAAATTTGTTCCACTCATACACAAAAATTAGAGAGGGGCTAGACCTGTGCCAGTATTCCCAGAACTTTAATAAGCCCAGACTTGGAAGAACAGTGACTTTTAATGACCGTTGCTGACCTGATGACTTATTTCATGCACAGATTTCTTAAAACTGAACAGCAAACTCTAGTTTACTAAGATATTAGGAACTAACAATTTAGAGTTCATTTTGGGTTGTCTAAAAACGATTGCATTGGCAAATGAGTAATCAGAGCTTAAAGAGGGGCTTTAAGAGAGAACAGCATAGTCAGCCACATAGCTATCACTTTTACTACAATATTGTTGCAGTTTGATCAATCATTAATCTGGCCTTTGTGGTTTAGAAAGGATGGAGGCTAATTACCTTTTTAAGTGTCTAGTAACCTAACAAAAAGTTTTAAATAAAATGTTACTGGTGCCATGACAGATGCCACAGAGTGATACATAGGATTTACCTTTCATTTGCTCAGTATCATGTCACTGCAACAGTTTAATTTGCTGGTTTTGTACTGACCACTGGCTGAAGCAAAAAGGTTAAAATACAAGTTTAATAGTTAACTTTTATTGCTAATGTCACAAGTAAGAAAGAGTTAATGATGCCCTAAACTGGGGAACTGAGAGCTAATGGTGACCAATGGAATTAGTTCTCAAGATCTGCAAAGCATTTGTAGAATTTTACATTTACCTCATAAAGACACATAAGAAAATCAATAGTGTGGTATTTCCAGAACAGAGGTTCCTGTTTCAAAATATTCTATATAATGCCACAGATCTGTATGCAAAGTAGTTTGAGTGAGTGTAATATACCTTCAGCACTCCTACTTTAAAGTGTAGCAATTTCCTTTAGCTGAGACACAGTTGTTATTTTGTGTTGCTTTATGTGAATAAACACTGCATTCCACAGTTTAGCAAACTAAAAAGCAAACTAAAATTAAGTCCATCTACATGATGAACATGGGAAATAGAGGTATTACTGATTAAGAAAAAATAAATAGCCACATATTCATATATAATGTTAACCAGAGCATTACTTGAACTGACAAATTTGGCTTGTGCAAGACAAAGTTTTCACACTCTCAAAAGTGAGACTGCACCAGACCATAAGAGTAAAATTCAATTCAACCAAACAAAAACCTTTAAAACAACCTAAAAATGAAAAGCTGAGAAAAAAAAAGAACTAAAATAATCAGAAATAGCTTTCTTGCCTCAAAAGTACTAGTGTGGGAACAACTGTGGTCTTTCAGTACCTGAAGGGAAAGATGAAAAGGGATTTCTTACAAGGACCTGTAGTGACAGGACAAGGGAAAATGGCTTTTGGTTAAACTGTTATATGACACTCACATGGAGTTACAGTATCTGCAACCCAAATACAAGCCACTCAGATCTCCATTCCAGTCAATGGCCCTGGAGAACATACAGTTCCCTCTTTTCAGTCCTTTCTTTCTGCATACAGCCCTGCATAATACTAAGTTTGGTTCTGGCATCACAGCCACAATGCCTACAGGTCAAGTTCCACACAACATCAATGTTTCAGCAAGAGTCAAAGATGCCCACCACCCCCACTGTCACCTGGACTGAAGCCGTGTGGTCACCTACCCTGTCTAGGAATCATCTGTCTCTTGTCTAACTGTTCTGAGGGATAATGACTTCCTGTTTCCCTCCTAACTATTGTATTGCCTCCAACAGTGAAAAATATTAAGTTGTGATGCAGGGACAAATATTTTTAAATCTCTTTTCAGCACAACATGCATTGTGCTTCCCTGTGGCGCCTTTGAAAACATGAAAAACATTTTTCAGAAAGAGTTATTACTTCTTTAGCCACTGTCAGATTCTCTAGTGTGGTAAATCATCACTTTATGATATTCTTTCAAGAAGATTTTGTAACTTTTCTAGTACATCACAAAAGTGATAGTTTCCACATTCTGATTGTACATCCTATTCAAGGAGGAGCAGCAAATCTGGAATTTCACTGCCTGAAATGCCTTCTGAAAGTCACTCACATTTCTGCCTTTCTTTCCATGAATTAAGAGAACACTTTCTTTTGATCATACAGACAGACTGTCCTGCCCGCATCCAAGAGGTAATGAGTTTTGCTCTAGAGCACAGAGGATGTTGGCCATTTATGCAGCCCAAACAAGGAGCTAGTTTTATGCTTATTGTTTTCTGTCAATCCTACCCACAAATTTAAGCTGTCCCTTAAGTGCAGATTTTTTTAATTTGTTGGCCCGCCAGAATACAACAACCTTATCAGCTGCCATAATAGAAGACAACACTGAAAACAGGCTTCAGATGTGTAATTCCTAATCTCTAACATCGATTGATGAAAGTTATCAGCAATGTGTAAAAGATTTCACAGAATTTCACAGAATTTTCTAGGTTGGAAGAGACCTTTGAGATCATCAAGTCCAACCCATGTTCTAACACCTCAACTAGATCATGGCACCAAGTGCCACATCCAGTCTTTTTTTAAACACATCCAGGGATGGTGACTCCACCACCTCCCTGGGCAGATGATTCCAGTATTTGACCATTCTTTCTGTGAAAAACTTCATCCTTAAGTCTAACCTGTATCTCCCTTGGCACAGCTTGAGACTGTGTCCTCTTGTTATATCTGTTGTTGCCTGGAGAAAGATTCCCAAGAGAAACTTGCACAGCTATGTAAACATATTTGGATGTTAAATACTTTGAAAGATACCCATCTGTCACTTTACCAGCTAGGAATTCCAGAACCACTAGTGCTTTGGGATTTTGCAAACTTCACTAAACTTGAAATATTTGGCACGCTTCCTTCAGGCATATAAAACATCCAAACATTAGGTCTTTTTCCTGGTAGACTGCACATCATGTGTGGATACAGCGAGAACAGATTTCTGGTTTGGGAAGGCTTCTCATGTCTTGCAAGCCAATACATCATGTTCTGAGGCTCAATTTTAGGAGACCAAGTGCACCTTCACGCAGATTTATCTGCCAGAAGCCAACCTACCTGTAGTAGCTGTTATGCCACCATACTCTGGGGACTGGTTGTTGATGGGTGATGGGGCAGAGGGCACTTCCACAGAGGTGGCAGATTTAGCTGGGGAGAACGGCGCTGGGGAGGGAGTTGGAGCAGCTGGTTCACTCAGAATAATTTCTTCTCGTATTTCTGCTGCAGAATGAGAGAAAACCCATCAAACATAGCTAAAGGTAGAGTCAAGGAACACTGAGAAACTTAAAAAAAATAATGCAAGCAGGTAGGTACTGTAATATGTATTTCAAGAAATACAGAGCAGGAACCACAAATGTTTGAAAGAAGTACTTCTATAATATTCACCATTACAACCTTCATTGTACCTTCAGAAGACCTCTTAAAGGAAAGAGCAATTGTTCCTGGTGCATAGGCAGGAAACTGCTGCATGGACAGCTTAAGTGTTATACTCCTATAATGTAGTATTACATATCTAAAGTTAGGAGTCTAGACTGAGTTAGGCCTTCCCACACCTTCTAGAGACATTGGAAAGAAACAGGAGTCTCCAGAGCATTCCTGTGGCTTTGGTCCATGATCTTCTTTCTTTGTTAACTAAAAAAAGAGGATATTCTGGACAGTTTTAGCTGCTAAAGGTGTGTGGAAAATATGCAAGAATAAGCAACTTGTTTGTCAAAACCCCAAGAGGTTATGGCAGGGCAATGAATTAAATTCAAATCTTGCACCATACAGAAGATAGCATCCTAATCACTGAAATGTTTTTCTTCCCATAAATCTACAGGCTAATAAATTAAGCCACAGCTAAAATGGAGAATGAAACTTTCAGAAGTGACAGAGAGGCTTAATGCGCCAAAATTCATGGGAGATGGAATTAAGGAAGATCACTGAGTACCTCTCATTACAAGGGGCTGCCCAGAGCAGAAAAATCTGAAAGCAATCCCTGCTTGCTCCTGTTCTGGCAAAGCAGTGTGGACTGGAGCAGGACCCAGGATCTCCTTCTGTACAGGCACTCAAAATGTAAGTGTACCAGAAACAACAGCTTTGCCATTTGTCTTTTCTCACTCCTGCTATCTCTTCCTCTTATTTAGACTGGTACAAATCCACTGATATCACTGAACTTACTAACACTGAATCCATTGAAATTCAGTGGTGGCTTAGAAAAATTAACTGAGATAAAATGTTCAGTACAAAAATTTCTTACTGAAACACCAAGTGAGTGCTTAGGAATGGGGTTTCAGACATCCAGACATCAGTCATCCACTGTAAAGCAGGCAGTTCTCTTTCAGAATGTATTAACCAGGGATGCCTCCCAAATAATTTATTTCACATCATGATAGAAGTGCTTCGCTCTTGGATAAGCCTCAGCAGGTTACATAAGGATAAAGATATGTCCTAACATAAAAAGTAGAGAAACCAGTGGAATAAAACAACAAATAATGAATAAAAGAACATACTCACCTGTGCTTCCTTCTCCCTTCATTGCCCTCATTAGCTCATTAGCTTTCTCCTGACAATGGAGTGATTCTAGCAGGTACAATACATAGTCATCGAACATCAAGTGAATAAGGTGAAAAGACCCTGGTAATAAAGTGAACAAACAAAAAAAGCCATTGACTGTCTCAATAAACTCATTAAACCAATTATTACGGTACTCAGCACAAACAGCCCTGAATAAGACTGCCTCCACTTACTGAAATATCTCTCTTACTCAAGGTAAGAGAGGTCAAAGTAAAACCAGGGAGTAGCAAACTGCTGCTTCCTAGATTTATACTGGCTTCTACAACCAGTTGTGGTTTAGAAGACTGCCTAGCTGAGAGCTGCCACTTGAAGGATTCTTCTTCTCCTACATTAACACTGAAGTCTTTTGCCAATTGCACTACAGTAGAATTGTTTCCTACTGTCTAAAGGATGTATCGTTTTCTGTCAGAAGTAGAATCTCAAACTGGCTGCCTTAGCGACATATCCTGGTATGAATTTTCTGAACTACCTGCACAGAAAGGAAGTGAGTTACTTCCCATAATTTATAAAGCAATGTATCAGAGATGGTGAAGAAATGTTTGCCCTAGATCACAAATCACAAGGAAAAAAAAAAAAAAAAAAAAAAAAAAAAGATGTGTAAGAAGAGACCACAGATACATTTTGGGGGGGAAAGTAAGAGAAGCAAAACATCAGAGCTGAGACATTGTGCTGTGCCCTCCTGAAAGGACTAACACCCATCTGCAGGGGGACACTGACGAGTATCAAGGTGGAATTTGTTCCATTTATGCAATAGACTCCATGACATGTAATAGTTCCAGATAGGACTTTATCATACAATGGGTTTGGTTTTTTAAAACTCTTTTGTTAATTTAGACTTGCACAGAGTATTTAACACATGTTCATTTAGGTCACTAAGTAACTCTGACAAGTAAAGTACAGAGAGCTTAATATAATAGCTCATCCAGCAGCTAGCTTAAATCAGAGAAAAGTCATCATCTGAGATAGAAACAGAGATCAACTATTGCTAGACCAAAAAAAAAAAAAAAAAACAAAATACCTCATGTGGGGGTATTCCTTTGGAAATTCCATTATTGCATTTGAGGAGAAATACTTTCTTGGGGAAAAGATCAAACAAGTTTCAAATTCAATTGAATTTCATAATGACTGGTTTCTTCACAGAAAAGTTAGGTTTATCTTGAGATATTAGCTTTTATCACAATGAAGCACCACTACCCCTACTCCAACTACTGTATTCAAACATGCGGCTGTAGGGCAGAAGCGGTTTGAAAGACCCAATACTCTTATTCAATTCTAGCTGGCAGTTCAGCTTTCAGAGTGACTCTGAGCACATTCTTTTTCTTTGTGACCCCGATGGTCTTTGTGTTTCATTCTCTCCCTCCATGCCTGCATGGTTTTGTTGTCACTGATACGAGCTGGGCACACACCCTGGGAGGTGAACATGTGCCCCTGCGCTCTTGGGCAAGGCAGCACAGAGACAGGACACAGCTGACTGCAACACCTTTGCAATGGGGAGGAAATCTCTGGCTGCTGGTGAACCTGAAGCATCCAGTTCTTTGTTTGTCTCACATGACTAAGCAGATCAAAATGGTAACAGGTTTCCCCAGACTTCCATGGGTAAAAGTGGGGATCTTCACTTTACTGCAGAGAACTTGTTTTAAAAATCCTTTGGGCTCAAAGTCTTGTTGAATGATGTCCTATTCAATTTAGCAATGCAATAAAGACAGCAGACATGGCTGAGCACGTTGTTACTGACCTAGGATTTCCCCAGTTGAAGCCTAGATTTTCAAGAATCTCCACAAAATGTTCACTCTCCTCTTGACTTTACAGTTTTTCAGTGTGAAGTTTCTATTGACTCTAGTGCAGTTACTACTGAGAAGTAACTTCAAGGTAAGAAAAACAGGCTCAAATGCTGGCAAACTTCATATAGTGGTATAAAGCTCAGGGTATTTACTATTTTCCATCAAACTCCTTACTCACCCTTTCTTAAAAAAAAAAGGAAAGTTGCTTGTGTTTTCATAAAAATATTTGGAAATGCGAACTCTAAACACTGTAGTGCTAGCAAGCAAACAACAAGATCTGCTATTTTAAAAAATGTCTTTGTTTTTGGGGGGTCTAACGCTTTATTTTGAAGACTTGGGGTTGGCAATACTGAATGCAGCATTTAAAAACACTCCAGTGCCCTTGTCACTCTTTTGAATTTCTCTCTTCCTCTCCTATTATTTCTCCCACTGTGTATTTTTAAGCTCTGCATAGAGGTTTTGAGCTCAGAATTTGCGTGAAAGACACCAGACAAACAAGGTTTTGGTACTGAGTGCAATGAATGCAATATTTTTATATTTTTGAGTAACTTGAATGAAATGTAGGTTATAGAGTGAAACTGATATCAGGGCATGCATTTCAGCCTCACAGTGAATGGCTATTCAGCATAATGTACCATAATTTATTCTGTATTTGCAAGCTACTGTTTCTCACATGAAACTGTTGGGTTCTTTCAAGTCTATATTTAAGTACAGAAATGGATCCAATTGTAGCCAGCAAATCAATCATTTCTTTAGGAAAAGGTGAGAAGTCATTCAAGAGACTGTAGTTACAACAATAAATAGCATTTGGCTCTAATTTTCAAGGGTTAACAGAAATCATGGCAATGCCCAGCTAAGGCACAGTAAGTATCAGCAACTATTAAGAGATACAGCAATTACACGTAAGTAGCAAAACAACAGTGAGATTTCCAGATCTGGAGAAAATAATGGAGTTTCTATTACTAATTAGTTACTTTATACACTGGGTGTATTACCCAAACATTGCCACCAACTGTGCCTTTGATATGCATAAGCAGGAAAGAGGGAGGCAGGGAGGGAGGCAGGCAGGCAGAAAGAGAAAAAAGAGAGAGGGAGCAAGAGAGAGAGCAGCTTTTTTTTTTCTGCCAGAGATAGTTTCAACCTGCCCTTGTCACCATGCTTAAAAGCTTTGCAGATCAAATCTTTGTGCCAGTCACTCCAGTGCCAGGTATTACCACTTCCTTCAATCAGTTTTTGGAATCATCTGTTTCAAAGGTAAAAATATACTGTCCTGTACATTGTAAAGATCCAATCATCTCACACATTATTTCACTTTAAAAAAATTACACCATGAGACTCAGAGTCTACATATTGTTTCAGGTGGAAAAAATAATTAAAAATCAATCCACTGAAAGAGTTCCCAATGCAGTAAAAATGCAAAACTTTTTATCTAAGTTAAGAGCAAAGGTATATTATATGTAAATATTTAGAACAGTAAATCAGTTTTTGTTTCTCTCCACAGAACTCACTTAATAGATAAATAATTCTGAAAAGCTAGAAAGAACTGTATAAATTAGGTGCAGAAAAGTTTCTGCCATCTAGCTCTGAGCTTTTTACATTCAGGGGTTATTCTTTTGGAAATTGCTCAACTCTAATTCACAAACAGTATGTCAAATGGCTTTGCAGTGAAAGAATAGCATCATTAATGTAGATTATTATAAATATGTGTCCATAGCTAAATAAAATGTATGACACTTGTGTAGGGATAACCCAGGCTGCTGCCTGATAGGATAAGGATATGGTTTTGATATTCAAAACTTCAGGGCTCCTCCTGCCTCCACTAGCATTGCACCTGAACAGGCTTGTGTTTTTTGCTGAAAATTGTAATCACCTTGGGGATACTCACTATCCTGATGTCATTAACACCTATTTAGAAAACTCTTTTACAATGGAAATGAAAGTAGTTTCAGGTTAAAATATAAACATGTTATATAAATAAATATTGCATGTTTTATAAATATATAAAACATATTAAAAAGATAATTTCCTATCTCACTGACAGTATCCAAATTTGTACTATTAGATGGTTCTAAAACCATAAAGGACACCAAAGCTCAGCCAGCAGAAAACCTTGCAGTTCTTCAATGCAATACCCATATAAAACCATTCTTTACTGATCTTTATAGAAACATATTCAGGGAAATGTGCATTTGTGAAAAGCATCTCTCATGCAAAGTCTGGTCCCAAGTGACTAAATGTTCACACTTACAGCACACCAGTTGAGTCATTCTTGCTTTTAACTGATTTTAATCTGAACCGTTTTATCTGTGGACAAAGCCCCCTTTCAAACAGTGTAGAAAAGCAAAATGATTTTTCATTTAAAAAGTAAAAATCTACTTTTTCATCCTAACTAACTTCTTAAGAAATGGAAGAAACTCTCTCCAGGTTGTAGAAGTACACCCACTTTGCAAAGACCATTTTCACATGCTATGTCCTTTAAGAGGAGAGCTGGCAAAGTGTTTCACTGGAGAGCTTTTCATCCACTTCAGCACAAAGTCTTCTCTCTTGGCTCAACACGTGGCCAGAGTGGTTTGGGTAATCAGGCTCACTTTGCACTGAAGTGCATTAGGGAATGCTCCTGTAATGGACTCCCCCAGCTGCCCTGTGATTGATCCCTGCAGCTCCTAACAGCAAACAGGAGGAAGCAGCAACGTTTTCATCTCCCCTGGCTGCGGCTTGCAGACAAACATCTGTCTAAGCATTATTTCCAAATGTCAATAGCCCCAGCCTATTTTTTAGTAGAACACTGGACATGTGAAAACTGGTTATGTTTTCACTTAAGATGTACATTACAAGCTAGCATATAGATTTTTTTTTTTACTGTGGCATGCATTTATTGCAACAAAATCCAAGTACCAAAGCTGGGTGCACTGTGCAAAGTCATGTCCCGGATCACTCGAGTGCCAAAACAGGACCACATCAGGAGAAACTGCTGAGCTACTTTCTTCAAAGAGCCTTGTCTCTTGGCAGCTACCTGCAAGAAGCGAGATGTGTCTGACATGGAGAAACTTTTATTTCTACCAGCAATACAGCTGAATGATGCATATATCCACCTTCTCTTTTTATACTGAAAAACTACTTACCGCCATCTTCACATTAAAATATACACTACAAATTAGAAAACTCCAACTCAAAATGGCCTTAGAGAGAAAACCACCTTATAACCATGGACAACCTTCAGAAAGAGGAAATAATAAAGCATTATTCAAGACTGGATCTCCTTTATACACGATAAAAGGACTGCAAAGAAATTGCTCTGATCTTCATCTTAACCGAATTACTAACATGTTCTTTCTTGCTTCCTAGTCAAGGAAGCAATTTATAATCAATAATCTTTGTTCTACACTGCAAATTTATATTACTATTTCAAATGAAGTTTAATACTGAATATTAAGTTTTTTGTTCCTTCTCGTTTTTATTTTTGTGAATTCACTGTCATTTTACTAGGAAAAATACTTTCCAGAAAGCACACTTTAGGCATTAACTCTTCAAAAATGTATTTATTATAGCCATATGTGAGTTAAAGTATTAGATTCATCCAATCAGCTACTAAAATTAATTTATTACAATTCATGTCAAGTTCTTCATTAAAATAAACAGCTCTGGCCTGAATTTCAAATTGCATTCCGCTGACTAGAAGAGAAGTTCCCCAAAACAATCAAAATATTTCAAGTAATCTGGAGAATTGTTTGTTTCCTAGATGGCTATTTTGCAGCAGAGAGAAAGGCAACATATTTTGGTTTGTTTTAATTCAGAGCCCTAACAACTAGAATGAGGAGTTGAAATTCTAACAGAACATCTTAATACAAAGAAGTAACAGAAGTTAAAATAGTCAGTTATACATTTTCATACTCTATGTTAAATTATGGTGATGCTAGATTGCTTTTGAAAATACATTTTAAAGCATTGTTAGCAGGTTTCTGCATGTACTTTAATGAAAATAAAATACAACTCTTTGGTATTCCATATCAGCTCAAAAGGAACATAAATGTGTCCTTCACTGAATAGTAATGTAGACTTTCATCCTTACATTTGATTGTATATAAATGAATTAGCTAGCTTAAATATCCTTTTCATTAAAATCTTAAAAGCCAGATTATGTTTTTCTTTGCACTATACTACTAGGATGACTCTGACTCTGAATTCATCTCTCCATATCCCTGGAAATATTGATTTGATTGGAAATCTCACCCTGTTCATTTTTCAATACCATCTTTTGGAATAAAATAAACAAGAGCAGAATAAAGCAAAATCCTGAATGTGAGCAATTCCCCATGAAAACCAGTGAGATTTTGCCCACTACTGCTTTAGTCCTGCTCATTACCAGCTCCTTTTTTTTTTGTAATTATTTTTACTTTTTCTAAAAATGTATTATCTGAATAGAGACCATAATGCAATGCACATCAGTGACTCACTCCTCCTTACCAACCTTTACAACACATCTGTCCACCATGGAATCCAGCCACTCGATGTACGACTCAATGGGGGACTGCTCCTCCAAAAGGTGATCAAACTCCTGATACACTGGCACACAAAACAAAAACAAAAAAAAAAGCCCACCTTAGAACTTGGATTCTGTCTCAAACAAAAGAAAAACAAAGCACAAAAGGCTACTAAAAGAATCACAAGTTTACTGTGTTATTTTATAATAGATTGTTTAACTGAAACAAATGCATCTTCCCTGGTGCTGACCCAAAAAGTTTGCTGGGTCTCTCATTTTGTTTCTGCTGAAAGTGATGCAGTCATTGAAAGTTTTTTTTTTTTTTTTTTTTTTTTAATGCAAGCCAATCAGAACCTATTTTTTAAAATTAGTGTTTTTATTTAAGTTGTCTGGTGTGCCCAGAAGTGAAATGTTTATGGTGTTCTCTATGAAGAGTGAGAAACTAGGCCTTGACCCCTGTGATGAAAAAATGTCATGCATGAAATTGACTTAGAAATGCATAAAGAATCTTCTAAGTGAATGAGTATTCACTTAGTGAATTCACTAAGTGAATGAGTATTGTTGATAGGGCGCTCATCTGTATAATGCTTTAGTTGCAAAAACATGATTTAACTGCTGCAAATCATCTATTTGCAATGCCAGACACACACACACAGAATGTCCATAAACAACTTCTTCAAAACAAATTGCTATCAGAAATACTAGCAGCTAATAATTGCCAGCAGAAATACTCTTGTTATTGTGAAGAGGAGTTGCAAAAAGCAACCTATATTCTTTTTGATCTTTTCTAAGTACACATATTAATATTTTAATACAAAAAGTTAAAAAGTCATTCAACTGCAGTCCTTAAAACTTCAAGTCTCATTTACATACGGGAACCAATGGCTGGAAGACAAAGAATCATGTGCTTTGACACCTCAACAAACAAATTCTTCAACTCAGCTAAGATAAAAGGCCCAGTAGGTCAAGAAGAAAGATACTTTCTACCTGCTGTGTTACAGGATGATTTCAATGTGCTAAGCAATTCCATTTACAACTAATTATAAATAACAGGAGGAAGGAATTTCTCTCCATAGGAAAGATAGTGAAGGGGGTGGAGGAGGCAAAGCGTAGAGATGATAGCTAAGGAAATGAGCCAGAGAGGCTCAAAAATAATGCAAAGAACAACCTCCCTGATTCTGTTGGATCAGGAGGATAAGCAGGAATGCATTTGCTAAACACCTGACTACAGCTTTGTTTAGCTGAGACTTGGAAAGGTTGAGTTACTAGAAACATTTGTTGAGGAAGAAGGGAAATGATGTTTGGGCCACCCTTATCTTCTTTCATTCTTTTATTGAATGGGCAACCTCCCTTTATTCAGAACAGGATCACAGAGAAATCTAAATGTTGTCTCCTTACCTGAGTATTTGGCTGGACAAAAACTGCCTGATATAACAGATGAAGTAATTCATATGCTGTGCAAAGAGGGGAGCAAGAGCAGAAAAACAAATCAGTTGCCTGCTTTGCTGCTGGAGCAATGCAACCGTGTACAATGACCTATTTGAGAAAATTAGATGTTTAGCCTTTAGTGATTGTTTAAAATACCTCAACAGGATCTGAGAAAGAGGGAAACAAAGCAGAAATCATGTCAGAGGTAGGTAGTCCAGCACAACGGGAAAGAGTTTCTCTTATACCCAGTGATTTTCCTCTCTTTCTCTCTAAGTTTGTTTATAGGCTTATAAACATGGGGCTTTTTTTCTCTAGTTATAGTAGCTGAAGTTGTACTTCCTTAATTATTTGTAACAAGAGTATGAAAACAGGCCTTAAATCAATGCCATATAAGTCATACAAGGCATAGTGAAAAAATCTTTTGCCAAGTAGAATAATCAAACATGAGGGGAAAAATCTAAGTTCTGGAATATTCTCTTTACTTATCTGAACACCTCATTGACATCCCATCTCATAAGCTATTAGCTTATCATTTCTGACTGACTAGGCCTAAAATATGGAAAAACTTGCACAAACCCAACAGCATTCAGGAAAATTCTGTTTGGTTTTATTACGCTCATAGCACATACACAAGAAGATTCCTTAAACACTAAGGATGTTCTGAATGGCAGCCAAAAATGTTGCTGCTACTAGGGAGTATAACTTTGAAAACTCTCTTTTTTTGGCCGGTGGTAGGATGCTGCATAGATCTTGAAAACTTAACAGATGACAGAAGGATTTACTCAGCTTCTGGACTTCAGTCTCACTGTATGCTATCTCCTTTGCTGCCATGTTGAGTTCCTATCTCCTCCAAAGGAAAGAGGGCCATGAAATGAATCAAGGGTTAAGAAAGAGAGGAAAGAATACCAAGAACCTCTCCCTGGAAAACAGAGCTAGCAGAGAATGCAAGGCCCATCCCTAAACAAAGGAGAAGAATTCAAATGTTAACACAGTGGGATGGTGGCCAAAGTCAACTTTGTAGAGTCCAGGGTACATGGGAAGGTGTCACCCCTTTTCTTCCCAGCCACTCCCTGAAAGAGTTACCTCACCAGCAAACCTACCCTTGCTGGGCTCCCACGAGTGTTTGCCTGGATTGTGCCCTGTTCAGGCAGATTCTGGGTAAAAGATGACTGGTCCTCCTCAGGAGAGAGATGGCAATAAAACAGGTAGGTTCACAGGAAGTGAGGTTATGTGAAGGATGTTAGAGACAAAGCTCTGTTGCCTCAAAACAACAAAACTCATTGTGCTTCGGGTTACACCTGAGCTTTTCACTATGCATGATGGAACACTTGCTGCATGATGGAAGGAATATTTTGTATTTGCAAAAGATTTTTAATTGTAAAACCAATTTGCCAATATCTCCAAAGTCACTTTCAAGTCCATACCCTTCACTATACTAGACAGAAGCTAAATTATCCAATGAGCTTCTCTGATATGGTACTTCTATTCAGTCATAACAGTTCAGGGTGAAAGCTTGTCCCACCAAATGCTCTTGATTATGAAAACACTGTGTAAAAAGGAACTTTTTATAAACAAGTTTGCAGGGGACTCAAATACACAGCCACTTAAGTGCCAAAGCCATTCAAATGACAATTCTCCTGCAATTCTACAGCAGGAAAGATTGGACTTTCAGACGTTCAATGGTTAATTCATAGATTTAGTTTGCTCAGGTTCATGGAAAAAAGCCTCCTGAATTTGGGTGCAAGTTTTGTGCCACTGGCTGTTCTAGGTACTAGAAAGGAATGAATCAAGGAATGGTGCCCAGGGATCTATGCCCCAAAATGTAAGACCTTGACAGAGCTTTGCCTTACATTTTGGTAATTGTCTCTATATTTCTCTTAAGCCTCCAGCAAACCAATGGCTGCAAAACCAGCACTGCTTTCTCTGAGCTTTATTTGCAACAGGAAGCCATGTTCACCTGGCTTTACTTGAAGATTCTGCTCTTACATTGTATGATGAGCTTTCTGTGTTCCTCCCGTGAGTCCTCCATAGTATAGAGGGTTTGTTTGGTAATGCTATTCAGATCCACATTCCTCCAGTCCTCCAGCATTTGAAATGTGATGTCTGCACTGTGGATCACTGTTCTTGATGCCTGTAATCCAATCCAATCTATTCATTAGTTCATGCTTTATTAGGTTAAAAAATAGGCTTTATCCCCTTTTACGCTTCCTTAGCTGGGCTCACTAAGTTGATTCTCCTCATGGACCCCCACCCACCAAATTGATGTCTTATGGATATTACAGGGCCCTCTAAAAAGAGAACTCTTCAGTCATTTTGCCTCCTTTAATCAACTGCAAGTATTTTGACTGCATCCACCACAAACCCTAATGAGCAATGCTAATCTGATGCTGCCATTGCTAGACCCCTCAATCTCTAACAGCTCTGCTGGTTTTAATTTCAAGCTTCAGTTCAGAACAAAAACACAACAAAAACAACAACAACAACAACAACAACAAAAATCAAACCAATACCAAACAAACCCCGCTCAGGTTTGCACCCTCCCCTCTCCCAATCTATGAAGACTCTCATTCTTCTCTCAGCCACATGCAAAGGCTAAAGCTCCTCAGCCTCCTCATCAGGTCCATGTCTTGGCTGCTTGAGACAGGGATCTGCTGTTGGTAATGGGGAGGATGGACTGAGAGTAAAGGAAGTGACACAAGGCCATGGTCATATACACAGATTTCTGTCAGTTAAGCAGAGATGATAACACACCAAGGTTATCAGCTTCCCCAAGGGAGTGGTGCACTTTAAGGGTTCTTCACCTAAGAGATTTGATCCCAGGTTTGATGCAGAAGGTTGTAGTTTCTTTATCTTGATTTCCTCTGAATGGCTATGATCCTCCAGGATGAAGTGATGATCTATGGTATTTGGGGAAAGGTAGCACAGGCGTCTCTGTTTCTACCACTAAAATAATGGCAGAAGAAACCTACCAGAAATTCCTCGCAGGAGTCTTTTTTATTTCCCTAGAGCTTCTTTCTGTGGGCTTCACCCCTCACAGGGTTAACCTGGGGTTTCGGATGCACCTTCCAAAAGTGGAGGTTTTAGGTGACAGGGAAAAAACCTATCCCCTCCAATACATGCATGAAACATTAATGAATTCAATGCATTCTATCCCTTTTTATACTACACAGAATTTGGCTTCATGACTTTTTACAGGTAATTCTGATGGAAACTGGTGAAAACCAAACACTTTGGAGCTGCTTCTATATTCGCTTGCTGTGATTACAAGAACAAGTCTATTTAAAACCCAGTTCAGCTGTTTTCCCTTTTACTAATTTGCATTTCATTTACAATCTACAATTAAACTTGGAATGTATTGTTGGGCATGTAGAAATTTTTCTTGCTTTGCAACTGGTCTAGTACAAGCAGCTCTGAAATCAATGGAATGTCTCTCGTTTATTTCCTGGAAATGAACCATCTCTTCAAATCAAATAATAATTTTGTTTCATGAAAGTACCCTGCTGAATTTAATGATCAGGGGTTGCCACTTGTCTAGAAAAGCTTTTTTCAGTGATTACTTTTTGCTTTTGTAGAGGTGGCCACAACAAATATTGGAGACAAACTGCTGATGTGTTCTCCTCTGAATAAAGTCCAACCTGTCAATTCATAAAATTGTTTGAAAAGTAAGTAAAAATGGCATTCATCAAGCCTGGGTAACTGAAATACTTACTTGGCAGAGATGATTTAGGGATGTCTGTCGCCGTAGTATTTGTGAGAATCTTCTGGATACTGCAGGAAAGAAGAGATACATATTTACATACTGTCCAAAATAAGGACAATCACTTCAGAAAGTATTAAATTAAACAAGAACAAAACCAAAAAATCTATATCCAGCTTCCTCTACAAAATTGTGGCTACATGAAATGCATTCAACTAGCCCAGTTTTAACTTAATTTAAACCTTGACCTAAACCCTTAAATCTGGATGCTCAATCAATTTTACAGAGGCATATTACAAGCAATTATTTATAGATGCTGTGAATAATGACATGACAAGAGAAACAGAGGACAATGGAAAAGCTTTGCTTGTTCAGCATAGCAAATTTTCTCTTGCTACACAAAGGAACTGGAGAACAGAAAGAACTTTTTAACAGAAAGAAAAATGTTGATGCAAGAATAAGTGCACATAAAATTACAATAGCTACATTATGTGTGGAAATGAGAAAAGGTTGCTAAATCTTCATCATGCAATTAAGTTTTGGAGGAGTCTTTTGACTGGACTAGTAGGGGCTAAACTCTGATCCAGTTTCAGGTAGAATTTGATCAAAGTTTCTGAAAGCAATTGCATGACACACTAATACATCATGGGCTGAAATGGTCCAGGAGGTACTTGCCAGTCCTCTGTTCCCAGTTTAGCTCTTTGCAAGTGATATGGACCTAGTATTAAGACATTTCCTATTCTTGGAAAATGAGCTTTTAAAATGTTGTGTTGTGCATTTCTTTGTCTGAAATCAGTGACTTGGGAATTGCAAGAATGACCAAAGCTTGCAGTTCCTCCTGTCAATACCTCCACTGGCTGTGTACCCTATCACAAATTCTGATGAGGAGGAAACAGCTGCAGAAGCAACAAAGGCTCATGTTAAAGGCAGGGTGCACACAATATTTTCCTTACATCAAAAGGACCAGATTTGCAGATCTATCCAAAGAGATGTTAGATGCGGTCACAGAGTGAGCTTTCCCTCCATACTGCACATAAAGGCAGTTAAAAAATACAGATTGAGAGTGACTAGAGAGTGCACTGTCCATCTCTTTCTGTCTGTAAGATTGACAAAGATTTTACTGTTGAAGGTTCTTGATATTTTTGAACTGAAAAAAGATGTGGTAAAGCATATTTTCAGTTCAGACTTTGTTTAACTTTTAAAACAAATTAGTAAACAGTTCAAACGACCCTGAAATTAGTTGTTCCAATTTCCATCCTGACTGTTCTCAGTAACATATACACCTAATTTTCCACGCTGATCAAAATAGTTAATCCTTCTCCTAAATTAGTTTTTTTTTTCCCCTTTAACTTTGTGGTGTGGAATTTAGTGCTCATGAAAGGCAAAGAATTGAGAGCTGTGAAATAAAGCAGGCTTTATCAATAGGTGATGTGCACTGCAGGCATCTACAAAGCACGTTTGAAAAGGACTAGTGCCCTTTCCTGTGGTGACAGGGTAATTTGATCTCCTTCATTTCTAACTCTGGCACTTTTTTGAGCAAGGGCCTCAAGCTGTATTCAAATTCTGCTAGCCTAAAGGTTTGTTTAATAATTTTCTTTACCTAATATCATCCTTGATGTTTGCTTACTATCAACAAAATTAATTTCTTATCAGGATCTACAAGAAAGGAAAAGAAATTCTCATTTTGAGCGGTGCCTCATTTCACTAAATGAGATTGGTTCTCATGAACAAGTGGCAATTCTAAGTGAATGCAAGATTTATAATGACGACAGGTTTTAATTCCTCAGAGAACACTAATCTCACTTCCAATTAATTTGTGATCAATAAACATTGTCCTTCCCAGTTTAATAGTAGAGAGATTGGGCAATACATACACTCAAATTTGATATTTCGTAGGTTTTCTGGTAAATCATGGAGAGCTACTTTCAGCCACTCATCCAGTTGCTTTGCAAACTTTCGGATCACCTGTGTCAAACTGCAAAAAGAAATCACAACATCACACCACGTTTAGTCTGTGCATTATACTATGAAATCTGTGAAGGTGTGAAGACCATGAGTCATTTATTTACAACTCATTATTATGCAGAGTTGCTAACATATTTTGGTTTGTAGGCATGAAGAAAAACTTCTGAAACTTCTGACATCTTTTGCAAGAAAAGCAAAATTTATCACCATGTTCAAAACCTCCCATCTCTGTACGGCATTGCTTTGACACTTACAAACAGCATTTTTACTTTAAATAAAATAATTCCCACTCTCTACAAATATGAATTCATAACTGTTTAAAGAAAACAATAAATCAAGCTTGGATTTCAGATCAGTTGTGCCTACATTTATACAGATGTACAAGGGGATATTCAAGTGGAGCAACAACCAACTCTGCTGCAGGCCAGAGCCAGTTAGTGAGTGATGATGGTGGTAGGGAGGAATTTTCAGGCCAAGCCCACACAGGTGGGGGAACAGGAAGCTGAGCAGGACCTGCCTGCTTAGCCCTGCACAGGACTGGAACTTTCCCAGACAAGTGAAATTTCTCTCTTCTTTCTTGCTACCATTTCCTGGTGGTTCTATCATTTGCTGTTAAACTTGGTAGGCAGCTCATTCTGCCCTTCTCGTTGGAATCCTCAGTAAAAAGTGACAGTTCCCAGGAACAGCCGCAAAGTGTTGTGCAGAGGATCCTAAGAGTCGGTTCTGACAGACAAAGCTGCACTGCCTGTAGCAATGCTAGAAATGCACAAATGAGAGAGAAAAGATACAAGGAACTTTCCCCTTTCAACCAAGAAACTTTTTCTGTTTGTACTCCTAGCACACTGCACGGACAACAAGGTGGCAAAATAAACATGGCCATCAGCCTGCTCTGCTCCACAAAAACACCCAAAGAGAACAGGAGATGGATGGCAACTGCTGGGCTCACTAAAAAGTGCCTTTTCTGGATAGCCAGAATTTATTCCCAGGAAGTATCTCAGAGGATTCTGGCTGAGTCAGCAACATTTCCTTCAGGAGCTTCCATTGCAATGAGACCCTTCTTCACCCCCTCCAGTGCAGGCTATGGCTTAATAGCCACAATCTGGCCCTTTATATGCATTACAAAAGTCTATATTCACACTCAAGTCTCTCCTTATTTGCTATGAAAGAACTAAGCAGCTTGAGAAAAGGACCGCTGTTCTGTTTAATCCTTCCAATGAAATAGATTTGGGGGGGTGAGGGGCAAAGCCTGTAAAAATGTACATGTCTTATCAAGAACAGCCTATGCTTATAGCAGATGTCTTGTGTAAAATACTTTCACTTTTAGCAATCATGAAATGCACATAGGAGAGCAGAACAACATTGTGAAAACATTTTCCTTGATTAGAGACACTTTAAAATCTTAAGGGCTAAACACACAGTACCAATAAAAAACTCCTAGAGCAACATTCTTAACAAATTACTTCATGTCAAGAACACATCAGTCAAATAATATTAAAGGTGTACAAGACTATTTAGAAAAAGATGGCTTCCTGATGAGCACACAAGTAAAACCAGAGGGGAAAACATGTTGACTGCACTCAGTGATTACACTTTTTGCTGTGGATTGTTGATCTCTGTCCTACTTTACCTCCGTGAATAAGAATTCTTGGACTCACATGAACACCAGGTATGAAGAGACCAGCTGAAATCTACCACATGGATTGGAAGAGTGAATTTAGTTTGGGTTTAGCTGAACATTAAGAAACCAAGAAGAAGGTGGTATCCTTCATCACATAAAACCCCTCAACCTTCCAAGTCTTTCGTAACACAAGTCTTGTTAAAATCTAAACATCTTTTCAGTAACATATAAGCTCTTTCAAATGACACTGTGATTTAAAGTCAGAAAATGGGTGGCAGCAAGCAGCTCTCCGAGAACTGTCATTCTTGAAGAAAAGAAATATAACAAAGACAGCTGAGCTAGAAGGGATCTGTTACCTGTCAGGTAAGGCTTGTAGTACTGTTGGCATCAAAACTCCAGAAATTGCCTTGTACAGAATTGAGTCACAAACTCCCACTATATTCACTACAGTTGAAGAACCCAGTACTGGCAGCATATGAGGAGGCATCCCTTGCCAAAAGTGCAGAAGAAAACTTTGAACCTGCAATCATGAGAAGAAGCAGGAATGTTAACATTAAAATAATCAAAGGCCACAAATACCATTCTCTTTAAATGATTCTGATTAGATCCCGATTACACAGTTTTTGTTTTAGAGGTGGGCTAATGGGGTGCAACACAGGCAAAGCGTGTTCCTTAACTACACAGGCTCATACTGTAACACAATGCAGCACACAATGGGAGAATCAGCCAAAGGGTGAGGAGACACTCGGGGTCAGTGACAGGAAGTCTTTGTGTCCCTGCAGTAGAGACACCCATGGGAATCACTGTATTTTTATCTTCCATCAGTGGCTGATGAGTTTAGCTCTTTGGCTTCCACATGTCAAGCCTTTTTCTCTCTCTTTGCACCCTGTCCCTGTGTACAAAGGAACGCAATCTAGGCCTTGGCGAGGGAGGGAGAGGAGGATAGCAAACAGCTTACAAGGGTCAATATACCATTTTCTGTCTTTGCTTTGGAAAGAAACACTACACTTTTGGATTTTATCTTTCCTCCACTATGAAGGAAAGTGGAGAAAAAGTGGCGAAAGAAACGAAAGTAGGAGAGAGATTTCAGACGCAGCAAAATACACCTCTGAAATTTTGAATGTAGGAAATAAAGGTGTTATTCAGAGAATGATATGATCAGTTCCACAGGGGTCAGAACACCTTTCTGCACACAATTTGTAGTGAAGTAAGCAACCACACCATGTGTAGCAAAGAGTATTTGCCATTTATATATTGTTGCTGCTCAGCCCCTTCCCTACCATAGATCCTGATAAACCTAATAAAATACAGCATCTTACTCTTAATAAACTATTCTGAGACTCACCCAGCTAAATTTCCTGAATGTGTCCAGTATTTTTCTTGCATGGAAACTTCTAGATTCAGTACAATGGTGCAAAACTAGCTTTAAACCATAAGAATGTGAGAATTAAAGAAGAAAAGCAACAATTTTTTTCCATTTTTCAGAAGAGAGAGTTAAAAGACCCATTTCCTTTGATTTTCTTTCTCCAGGATCTGAATATCATATTTTAATCAGGTCCTCAGTATCTCTATAGTCAGATTTATTATCCTAGATAAGAAGCCATCTTCCCATGTAATATAAACCTGCTTGCATTCCAGTAACATTTTATTTTTTAGCTCTAATTATAGAGCTGTGTGCACTGCCAGCAACTGCTCAGATTCAGTCAGATATGAACAGGTACAGGCCTTATCCATCTCTAAGAGACAGTATTAACTGCTGAGCAGTGTGTGTGTGTTCCTAGCTGCACTGCTGTACAACTGAGCAACTGGAGACATCAGCTATGGCTCTCTGGGATGTCTGGGAGGCTGTAATCCCCCCACCACTCTGCATCATTGTTAACAGACCAGCAGAGCCCACTGTTGTTGCTGCGACACCTGCTCTGGCTCTGCTGGGCACACAGAGGAATTCCTTCAGACAGCTCAGTCCCAACAAAAAGCTTCGAAAAGTTGTGGTGGACACACTTCTCGAGTTGTAAGAACTGGATTGTCCAACATCTTGTAAGGGGATATTGCGTCCTTAATCCTGCTGGAGAACAGAGGGCAAAAACAATCTCATTGCTTTCGTTCCTCCATCTCACCCAGCATTATAAGTGAGATTTAGTGCTATCAGTCACATATTAGATACCCAAGTACAGCTACTGTTCCTTGCTCCTGAAAAGCACTGAGAACCACAAACCCCTAAGTCTGTAATATAACGTACAAAGTAAGGTCTCAAATCCGTTGATACCTTATGGATCATTAAACTGCGACTGCAGTTTCTAACCATACCTCATCAAAGTTTGCTCTTATTACAGTGTCTAGTATCCTCTGACAGTGAGTCCTATACATCATAATAAAGGTAGAAACCTGAAAAAGAATGAAGGAGACACACAAAAGATCATTCGGCTTTAAGAAATCCACTTTTAAAATACCAGAACACAGAGTACAGAAAAAGCAAGTCTTGTCCTTATCTTACTGATGCGCAACTGCAAAAATAATGAAATCAGTTAAATTGTATTTAGATTAGCTGCAAGATGAGTTTTCTTCTCAAAAGTAAATTCTCCCTTTGAATTCATGGATTTTTTTTGTCAATAGGATTCTTCAAATGTAAGAGGAGCAAAAAGCCTCAGTGAGATCAAAGAAGAGAATGTGGCCCTAATTAGGACATAAAGAACTAAAAACCCTATTCTTTTGTCCACTTCACATTGATACTACACATGTGAATAGAACCAGAAACCTAGCAAGCTCAGCCAAGAGGAGCCAGAGCATTTTTGTCATATGTGCAGCTAGGATTCTCTGAATTTTTACTCTAGAAGAAGAAATTCACTAAGTCCCTCTCTACTCAAGAAAGCATTAGAACTGTTTGTCAGTTTGCCATCAAGTGTGTTCACAGATTAGAGGGCAGTAACATATTTTAAAAGTTGTCCTGCTGTATGTAATGCAACTTTTAAAAAAACATGCACAGGCATTAGAAATATTGTACAGCTGATAGTGTCAGCTCCCCTTTTTAAGGGAAGACATTTCTTCCTGTTAGATGAAGTAATTCAGCCGCCCATAAATCAAGCCAAGGCATTATTAAACTTACTCTAGTTTAAAGTCTTCATATATTAGACAAAGCTTTCATCCAGAGCAGGGAAAAAAAGAAACCAAGACAAGCTGAGAAAAGATTTCCAAAGTGTTACCTTCTCCTCTGGCAGACTGGCTGGCAGATTTAGATCTTTGACATTTGGAAACTCTGGCAGCAATGTTCCCAGTTTGGATCGTGGTGAATACGCCACTGTCTGTTTGGTTACTTCTTTTTTTCCTGTTTCGTTGACCCAGGCTGCTCCTTTTTTAGAATACATCACATCATAATACTGGGAGTTTTCTTTCACTGCAATCCCATAATAATGGTACCTGATACATAGAGATGTGTATTTTATAAAGCAGATTGTTTGAAAATTAAAGAAAAATATATGGAGGCAAGGAAAATTGATAATGCAAATTATTTCTACAGTAAATGATTTCTACAGCAAAATAGACTGAGCAATAGTTTATACATTAATAACAAACATTGATTCAGCAGCAGATAACTGTGGTAATATATTGAGCTTCCAATTTTCATTCCTTGTGTCAAAAGTAAGGTGACTCTGTTGTAGGGCAGGAAAATTATATACTTCCATTTTTTTAACTTCTTAGTAAAAAAAAAGCATCTTAAAGCTACTTGTTGGCAGAGCTCTGCTGTGCAGCTGCTCCTTTAGTTCAGCAATAAGCAGAGGTACAGACCCTCTGAACCAGCCCTTCTGTTATTCAGCTCCCTGACTCCGGCTGTTGAGGGCTGGTTTGGTCCCTGAAAAGCACAAGTCTTTATTGCAAATGAGTTGATCAGAGATGTTTCAAAAATTGAAAACACTTCAATGAAAAGAGGTGGGGGGAAAGGCTTGTACTGGAAAGCAATGAATGGCAGGAAATGTACAGTTTCAATTATTTGCTTCATACCCTCGCATCAGCACTGGTCTTTGATCAGTGAGGGACAGGACACAGCACTAACTCCGTCAGTGTGGCTGTGCTATGGAAACAAATCGGTGGCCTTGTGGAACAAGTTTGTGCTCCCACTCAGCTTTATTATAGGTGCTGGTAGAAGCAAAACTCTTGCATCAAAGCAGCAGAGATTTTATCTTAGTCCTTCTGTAATTTCCTAACTTTTATTTCAGTTTCTCAGCTGCAGGCATCCACCCATCAGCTAAATTAGTGGTGATTACAAAACACACCACAAGATTGCGTTGCTGGTATACTTTTGCTTCAGCCAAATCCTACACAGACTTTTCAATGATCCTCCACTTCTCTCCTTATAGCCTATGAAAAGCCTATCAGATCATCACTAGACTGTCTTCTGGATCCCACTATGATGGCACAAGAAGTTTCCATCTCTGGATGCTTCTTTGATTCTTCAGTCAATTACTATTTCAGAGTGTTCCCACCACATGTGTTCATTCAAGCAGACACAAATTCACTTGAGGCAGTTCTACAACGGTCATCAATGAAATTAATTAAAGAGTAGCATGTAATTGATGGTAGCTTAAACTAACTGGTGACTTTTCTTTTTCCACTCACAGTCATTCACCCACAGATCTGTGCATGTCATAATCCCCAGCAGAAAACAGTGGCAAAGAGCTGGAAGCTCAAACTTTTCTATCAGCAGACATGGGCTGAGAAGAGGCCTGGGGTGATGTAGGAAATTTCTAGTACATAGTTCCTGGCCATACCCACTGAGGACATTCCCTATTTTCCATAAAAAGTAAAAGCCATCTTGAACTCAACATAGAATAATCCAAGTGGCATATCTTAAAACATTCCTCTGACGTGGTATGAATGGAACTTCCTAGCTTCAATACCTGAGAAAGCAACAGTATTGGCTCCAAATTTTTCCATCAGAGCTTAGGTCAAAACATGCATTCCATACAAGAAACCAAGCTCCAGAGCATTCCTAACCTGTTACAGGCAAGGTGTTACACACCAGCTGTAGGAGTTTGGGTTGTTTTTTTTTTTTTTTTTAGCTTGAAAGGTAACACCTCCAGCTCTTGGTTAAAGTGCCCAGTTTGGTCCCTGGCAGCTGCCAGGTGAGCACTGCACATAAGGGCCAATAAAACTCACACATGGCCTGTGTGCTACGTCTGGGGTAGGGGAACCCAAAAGGAAATGCTATGGGGAGCCAGCAGCACAAATTGCTCAGTGAAGGGCAGGAAGAGGGAAAAAGTCAGAGCAAGTGGGACTGAAAGGCTTGTATAATTTAAACAGGGGTCAGTCTTGTATCAAGTTTTGTCTTAAATCAGTGAAGAGGAAAAAATGCAAGGCTGGAAAATGTAGTAGATTTTCACTGTGCAGCATTTAATTCCTGGTATATTTCTCTTGGTAGTAAACTGCATAAAAGTGGTTTCCATTTAGCTTCAAAATCATATCGACAGCAGTAGCAAAATTAACTCCAAAATTTTTCTACATAGCTTCTTCTTTCATTAATTTTACTATCCCAAAGTGCAAAAATTCACTGGAGTAGTTTACACTGATTATTTTCCAATTACTTTTTGCATTCCTATCAGAAAAAACCACCCCTCAACTTAGTTCAATAAACAGGGCTTGAAAGTTTGATATGTAGAAGAATAATATGCAGACAACAAAACTGGTTTTGTGTTAAAGTAAAATTCTTTTTACTCTCATCGATCTCTTATATACAGCATTCCTTTCAAGAAAGAAGCAATATTCCCTTCACACCATGTAGCTTCCACTCACACCTTGTGTACCAAATTGAAGAGTTTCAGACCACAGTACAGCAAGAAATTGGCTTTTATGTTCAGCTGCCTTCTCACAGCTCACCTGTGGTGGAACTCTTTCTAAGCTCAGTGTGACAGAGAACAGCTGCATGCTCACATCAATAAACCAGCTGCAAAACAGAAAGCTCTCAACTGATGAGCAAGAGTACAGCACCATTGCAGCTCTGAACTTTGTAATGTTACAAGGCAGCCATGCTATAAAAAGACTGAAGGCAGAACAGTGTGAAGTCAGATAATCTTAACCACTTCTGTGGCTGAATTCCCTTTGGCAGTAGCAGGGAAGTGGAACGAAAATAATACTGGCAGCAATCGGTCAGCACAGTTGGTGATAAAAGGACTGAAGTGTTAATGCCTGAAGTAATTTCTTTATGTAACACTTAACTGGAATGCAGTCAGGTGTTTCTGAAAACAAAACCAGAGCTCAGTTACAGCTGTGCTGGGTCTACCAAGGAGAGTATTTATCTTAAAATATAGAATGCAGGTAGTCACTGTGTGTATGACAGAAACCCCTTATTTGCTAGATAGGGAGCAGAACCATTGCACAAGTGGCATGAAAGGAGTATGTGACCTGAATGCTCTCACAGGCAGGCAGGTTATGGGGAAATTGTGCAATAAGTATTAAGTATCAGTGAGAGAAAAGAGACAGCTTGTGGAGGTGCAAGACACCCCTAGTCAGCAGATGAAGAGTGTCTTGCTCTCTGAGAGACTCCTGGAGTGGGGGGACCTCCAGTTTGGAAATACAGCAGTGCTCACTCCTTTCATTAAATGGAAGGACAAGCAACAAAAGTTGTAGCTGATGCCAGGATGATTTAATGGCCAATAGGGGGTACTCATATGAATGTGTCACAAAGCAATTGGCACATGCTTTCACTCTGTCTTTTTGAACCTCCACAAAACCAACATTCAGTACTAAATCCTGACTCTCTGATTATGATCCTATCATGCTTTCCTACTATGCTGTTGGCCCAGCTCAGAATTTCCACCTGAGAGTTCTGGTGGCTTTGATGAGTGATGTTATGGCGACTCTGAATTTGCATTTGGGGCCATTCCCAAAATCAAATTTCAATTAGCTGATAAATATGTCTGCTCTGAAAAAGAAAACTTAGTTATAAAAACTAAAGAAATATCAAGCTGGGAGGAAGAACATTTTGTCCCATCAAAGACTGTTTTGCATGGATCACTTATAAGAAGAGCACAGTAAATCTGTCTTTAATGGCATTTCTTTTAGCATCTTGGCTTCTTTTTTTCTTCAAAAAGCAGGTCATCCTACCTTCAGTATGTAAGTTCCATCCTAATAGCATATTTCATTCTCAGCATTCAGCCATATTGTGTTTTACAGACTTTATTTTGAAAGAGAAACTTTACCCACAACATTTTTCAAACTCATCATCTCACATTTTCATTTCCCCTTCCATAGTTTTTCACTTTTGATCTATAGACACTACACTTCTGCTACTCTGTAGGATTCTGTGAAAGCTAATCAAGAAAAGCAGACTTTATTATGTGATGGGCCTTATGCTTGCCACAAAAAGATTCAAAGCTCCCCTGGAAAAATTTCTTGGAGTTCACAGGCAGAAAAAAAGCATAAAACATTGCTGTATCCTCTACACGAATTGGTAGAATCACAACTTATCAACAATTGGAAAAAATCAAATATCCCAGAAAGCACATTCTAAATTCTGAACCAGTTTCTCCATCTGGAATTAGGATTAACTGTTTTCAGAAAATACCATCTTTTGGGCAAGGCAGTAAGTTAATTCTTTAATCATGTAAAGGTATGTTGGATTTCATTACATGGGAAAAATGGTGTTTAAGTACAGGTTTCTGAACAATTTAAATTTAGGTCAGTGCATGTTCCTACCTAAATTCTAAAGAGCATTCTGACACTTGTTCTCTAGCCTGAAACATAATGCTAACCAGTTGTTATTTCCTTGCCTCCAAAAGTAGATCCATTACTCCTGAGTGTGAATGTCCTTTATGTTGTGTAAAGTCAGTTGAAATCAAAAACAGTATGAAAAATACAGCTAATCAAATCAGTAAAAGAGTTCCATTAGACCATCTTTGCAGGATCACTGCTGAGTCTATAAGATAATGTAAAGACTACAATAGAACCTCTAAAGTTGTTTTTAAGTCCCGAACTGCATGAGTTATTGCCTGTTCTCATTCCCCATTCAGTAAAGCCAGAGCCAGATGGGGCCCTGTGAGAGATGATAATAATACCAGACACTGCTTACTTTGATTGGCCTCTGGTTCCAAGTCTTCTTGTTGTTAGTTGTGGAAACTGTTGTCTTATTATCTGTGAATAAAGAGAATTGATATTAAGACAAATGGAAACGCACACTTACCAATGCTTAATTTAATATGAACTTTTAAGACAAAAAGCAGAAAAACTGTACTGTGATGTCGACAAAATATGTGGTAAGAGAAATCACAAACAAAGCTATTGATTTATGCCATTTCTGAAAGGGGGAAAAAGATTTTAAACTTCACTATGATTTCATTAACTACCATTAATTTAAATACTTTCAGAAGTTACTGGAATAAAACACATTTCCTTTAAAATCTAAGATCAGTTCTGCCTCTAAACTAAGGAGCACTGTAATTAGAATTGACCTACTACTTATGTCACTTTGTAGGATCAACAAGGTTCTCTACAGACCTTCACAAATCAGCCACTGAACACTTCCTATTCTAAAATATGATTCTCTAAAAAAGGTTTTGGTGTTTGACAGGGGCATCACTTCTTCCAAGGAAAGCTCATCATGGCATTTGCAAAGATACCTCATAATCAATTTATCCTCTATGGAAAACAAGTGGATCTCAGAAACAGCAGGATGCCATCAGGAATCCAAACTCTAGTGTGTCCAAAGATATTAAAAGAACGTTGCTACTGCAACCCAAAACTTCTTCAGGGGCAGTTGCATTTAAGGAAATGAATCAATGAATGTAGATTGTGCCTTAAGTCACCAGAGCCTCTATCAACCAGGCTAATCCTGATGAAAAAACTTTGCTGTTGTTGCTGGAAAGGAGATGCTCAGCACCTCCCAGGATTGAACTAGATTCTCACTGGAGTCTGCAGTAGGAGGAAAAGCTTTCTGCCAGAACAGTCATGCAACAAAAACTGCAGTAAGCCTTGAAGATTTACTTGTAAAGGAGTTCCTTCCTTTTAAAATTTGTAATCCATTTTAATTGTGTTTTTGTTACATAAATTGCTAAATGCTTCCTCACTGGGGGGTAACACCAACCAATATTAAAGGAAAACAAGCCTACAAGGTGGAATATAACTGTTCAACTAGGAAAAAGTCAATTAAAATTGATTAAATAATATAGATTTTTTTCTCCATTAGCCATTTTGCCACCATGATAAATATTTAATCCTGATTGATGACTGAAAGCTTTGGAACATGTATTTAGATCAAAAGGTGCTATATAAATAAAGACATTACAATGCCATATATTTGACCATTTCTTCAGTACTTTTTGGGGGGTTTTAGCCAAAAGCACAACCATCTTTCCTTAGTATCACGTAAAAATTGACCTGTGTTGGTTTCCAAGAGCTTTGCACAAGGTGGCTGATGTCAAAAATGCAGCAAAGACTCAGAGTCGCTAGGTTGTTCAGCTTTAATTTCTGGAGCAAAACTTCAGCAAACAGTAAAACACTTTTGTAGAGCTGTGAAAGTTCAGCCTAGCTGTTTGATAAATGAGCAGACAGGCAAGCAGCCCTTCTTTCTTTTTTTGTATGGATTCAATGAAGCCTGCCTAAAGAACACCACATGCTGTTCCAGCTACTGATCTAACATTCCGCAACATCTCAGCCTTCCAAATTCCCTTTAATTACACATTAATCCCACCCCTCTCTCTTTCATTTTCTGCAGACAGGGTTGGGGGCTCCACAAGGCTGTGGGAAAAAAGGCAGTGTTGAAGGACTACTTTCTGAGGTTGTTTTTTTTTTGGGCCAGGGGATTTTTTTAAAGATTGGTTGTGTTAGTTTTTTGATTGGTTTTTTTGAGGGCTTTTTTTGTGTCAGTTGTCATTCAGAAAACACCATCTCTCTCCAAAAGCTGCTCTTACAGCAGTTCATTTAATATTAGAGATAGTTTTACTCTATTTTTCCTCTTGGAACAGCTTCAAACCATATTACTTTCAAGTCTTTCTAGCAGCAGTGAAGTGTTACAATGCACACTGTAAATGCTACTTTATGAACCATATGCCGTGGGAGTTACTGGGATTTAAATAAATCGGCCAATTTCTACATACCAGGGCAGAGGTGATCAGGAAAACAGAATAATAATGAAGCAGTTGATCAGATGATCCCTTTTCCTTTTATTTGTTTCTTTTTCAAATCCAGCACATTTGAAATGAGATATGCCTCTCAGAATATATCTTAAAAGTATGCATCACATAAAACACTATTTCCCAGTAATTTACAAAACAAGACAAAGGAGAATAATCAAGCAAAACTTTGGAAAAAAGTCAGGACTACTTTCTCTAATGCTGCATATATAAAATATAAAATTGTATACTTAAACCTAGGTACTTGTACACATGTGCATGGTTATTAACATCTGTGTTTGAAATAAAACAAGTTAAGTACTAAAAGAACTCTGTTCATATAAATGTTTATATACAGCTATGCTTATGCAAATCTCTGTGCAATGATACTGGTAAAGGCAGGAGGATTACCCTTGAAAGGGGAGAGGAAATCAGATCAGGCAGGACAAAGTAGAGTTCACTGTGCACTGAAATCAGTGGAAATGGCAGAGAACCAAATATGGGGTTTTTAAAAATTTTAAAAATTTCATTGTGAGCCTGAAAAATTACTGCACAAATAGGTCATTGCTAGTTTAATGTTTATTTACTTTTGAAGACTTATAGAAAAAATGTGTTAATTTTGCAGTTTTGTGGGGAGGGAAGTGGGTTCTAATTGTCAGACATGAAAATTAGGCTTGGATCTGAAAACCAAGTTGGATCATTTTCTTCCCATCACTGCAGTGAGGTTTGCACAAGCAAATGAATCAAGACCAGACCATGCAGTCGGAGCTGCTTTCTGAATGGAAAGTCCCTGCTCTCACAGCAGTTCTGGCTTCTCAACAGAAACAGTGGTAAAAAGATCTCATGGGTGGTATCCAAGGGAATTTTGGAGTGAACAGATCTTTTACCATTGTCCTTCAGTGGAGCTAAAATTTCATCTCACACTTCTCCAAAGTGACCATAATTCCAGCTGCTCTGTAAAATCTGCTGAATAAAAAGGTACAGGTTTTACATTTTCCAAGTTAAATTTCACCTAAGTCACATGGCAATTTTGACTTTTGGGCATTATTTTAGGCTACCTGGTTTTTGGTTTTGAAACACATATAGACCAAGAATTTCACATGGAAATAGCTTCTGTCCCTACCATGTTAGCCTCAGAAAAAAAAAATGTTCCTGCAATTTCTTTCTCAGTTACTGAACTTCAATGTGTTCTCCCTCTCTTTTCTCTGTACTCTGCTTAAGACATGATCTTGCCTTCTGCCTACAGATCTCCTATGCCTTTCTTGATTAAAAACAATAATATTAAGAACTGCTTTATCTTCTAGTGAGTGCTTACTGCATACATAAGATGAAGATAGAAGTTATTACATTATAAAACAACATATATATGGTTTACACTTTTTCAGGGGCCTAGTATATCCAGGTCAGCATTTGTTTAACATTGCTTCAGACAATCCTGACAAATAGTTTGGAATGTCTGTGCAGGCAGATCACATGGGGAGATAACAGGATTTTTATCCCACTTCAGCTTTTTAAACCTAGCAGAGGTCTCTGAATAAACCTGAATTAAATATCTAGTTATATTTTTGGTTATTCTTAAGGCAATAAGATGAAGTGGGTTACTTGAGCATCCATGTAAAACACAGAAAAGTTTATGAGCAACAACTAGAAAAGTTCCTCTGTAAGAGTCTGTATTAGAGTCTGCACAATCTATTAACCTTAGGCACTGCTAACTGCAGGAGCTGTTCTGTTACCCACAAGTGGCTGCAAGGGTGCATTCCTTCAACCTGATTACTGCCAGCTGTCATTTCTGCCACTGCCTCTCTTCCCACATCGCCAGTACTGTAACATTACAACAAGAGCAGATTCAAGCTCAGAATTTAAATGAGGAATTACAGAATCACAGAATGGCTTGAGTTGGGAGGGGCCTTAAAGATCTTCTTATCCCAAACACTCTGCCATGGGCACGGACATTCTGCTCTCACCACTACGCTGTGACCCATCACTCCTCATCACATTCACTATCAAACTGTGAACTCTATGTTTCCCAAGTATTTCATCTAAAATCATCTATGATATGTCAAAACAAATCAGGGAAAAGAAATCTTATAAAGCATCTTATGTATCTGTCTTCATGCAAACAAATAAGGATGGAAGAAACCAGAGATGTCTGGAAACATCTGAAATAATTATTTTCCTCCCTCCTTTGCCAAAATACTAAATTTTACTGTGGGGCAACAGGTAGAGGATGGCTTTTAAAAGTCTTTTCGTTAGAATGTTTTAAATTGCTGCTTTTCAAAAGGCATGATGCACCTGATCTAGATGGATGTTATTCTTGATTATTCATGTTCCTTTCTAGTTGACATAATTCTAGCCTTGCTTCTAGAACTTCACAAAGTAGAGAAATAAGATCAAATTAAGTTGCAACCCAGCAATTACACACTGTCAGAATGAGAAATGGATTCCAGGCCCTGCACTCCCTAGCTGTATGAGATTCTAGAGAGATTCTACATACCATGGTATAAATTCTCTTTCCTCCCATAACAATTCTTCATAACAGGGCCTGGTTCTGCTTCTCTGAATTCAGGTTTCAGGTCCTATATCTAGACAGCATTCTTTTCTTTTGGGAAATGAAGTATAGAAGATGTGTGTTTATTTACCAACTTCTATTGTGGTGTTTCAGTCTTAATATTCTTTGCCATGGCAGCAGCAAAGAAGTCAAACATAACTATATTCTCACAGAGGTATGCTTTCCTTATTCTCACTGCTATGAAACACAAGCAACACTGAAGTCTTCAATCTTTTAAGTGAAAGGGTCTTTGGTTCATTTGTCTTTGACCCAGTACTGTCCCTGTCTTTCCAGGGTTTCCTCATCTGCTTCAGTGCTTTTCAAAATCCTGCTCTGAGACAAGTGTTATTATTAACACCTGTGTTAACAGGTTCCTTTTGGCTCAAAATGGCTTGGGGCTGATTCAGCATCATATTGTCTTGAGGTAATGGTCAAGAAAATTTGCACCGAGAAACATCCACTCATAGGAGAGAGCATAATCAAAGTAGCCCAAAACACCATTTCTGTCTCTCAAATCCACCAAACTGTGTAAACAAAAGGAGAAGAGGCATGACTGTGTCTATATCTTCTCTACCTCTTGCTTTTTTACTTGCATGGCCAGGAGGGAAGACTGCAATGTACAGGCTCAGTACTCTTGACCACATATCTTTTGTCTGATAAGATTCAATTACCTTCCCAATTCTCTGCACTTACTTTCCTAAGTTTTGGAATAGGGCATGGTCTAGCTCTAGAATAAGAACTTGCTTCTAGAACTTATATGGCCCAACTGATACTGCAAAGCAAGGCAGAAAAACCTGGTGGCCTTTTCTCTAATGTCTGTGCTGAACTGGACACTGCAATGAAGCTTGTAAGACCTCCCCTCAAATTCATCTATGTAAAACAATATCCTCCTTCAGCAGTTTCTCTGGCCAGATAGAATTCAGCCTAAGGCATGATCAAACAGATTACTGCATCCCAACAAAGTTGCAAACACTGAGTGCTCTGCCTCAGATCCTTAGCTGAGCTGCAGCCACTTTTGATGCTGACTTGCTGAAGCCAAGCAGATCTAAAACCCTGCACAACTTGCCCTGCTCTGTACTGGTGCCAGCACACTGCCTGCCATCACCCAGCCTATCTGTGGGAAAAGGCTGAGTGCCAGGATCCCTGCACTCTGGCAGACCCTGAGCTGTAAGCACAGCCTCTGGGACGTGTTGACAAGGCATGAGGTAAAGCAGCCCTGGGGCCACTCCATGCTTAAGGCCTAACTGGAAGCTTGAAGTGGCAAAGACACTAAAAATCCCATTGCTGTAGGGCATTGAGAAAGGAAAAGTCTCTCCAGAGAAACTGAGTTGTCCTCGCTGGTTTTCTTATTCCCCAAGCTCAAGAAGAAAAAGGCTGTAGTCATCAACCTGCAATAATGCAAGAATCAGCTAAGTAGAGCCAAGGGAGCAAAGACCTTTCCAGCTACCCTGCAGGACCACCATTGCCCATAGCAGCATGACTGCTTGCTTCTGCAGGACTTGTGTTACTATGGTCTCAACAGAGGAGCTTGGCCTAGAAGATTCAGAGTTGGGAAGAAAACTCATACTGCTGGTAACTGTTCTTCAGTCAGGAATCCTAGCTGTTCAAAAGGGATGAAGGAAAACTGGGGACTGCTCAGATAGCACTGACAGACTCATTCAGTGCAATAAGACAGACTACATCCTCACATTTACATTGATTTTTTTTCTCCCAGTTCTATTTTTGTATTCAGTGTTGTAGAAATTGCTCATAATAAAGTAAGTGCTGTTTTAATCCATCAGAAGAGAGCACTAAGAGTAAATTTGGCTTTGCTATACCAGTTACTATTGAGGCTACTTCAGAGAAAATTGAGAGTAAAGAAATAAAAAACACATCTTCAGGAGAAGTATCTCCTTATGAGCAACAACAGGCAATTTCCTGATAATGTGCATTTCAATACAAAGACAAATCAGAATGCAATCACATCACAATGTCATTACCAAGGAGGATTCAATAAAGATCTTTTCTGCCCTTTTCAAACTTTAAAATCATATAGTATAACAGCAAGAAACTGTAAATCTTATTTATCCTAATCATGCCTGGAGGAACAGTCCTGAAAGCAAAACTGGGCATAGAGACAGTGCATCGTGATGAAAAAGGAATCTGGCTGGTACAGCTTGTACCTCCCTGGAGCAAAGTAAACTATTGGGAAAAAATCGTTCTTTCCTAACCAATATTACAAGTCTGTTGTGGACTTTGCTCGTTATCTAGTGAAATGCATTCACTGGAATCTAATTTTCACTTACAGCAAAGCCAGTCAGGGAGCAATAATATTTGTGAGAGCTTGCATCCATGTTAAACCTCTTTAAGATGCCAAAATGATGTAAAGGGACCTCAGACTGGGGGAGAACCACCCTGAGAAGTGTCAGCAACCTTAGTTTTCCTTTTCAAATATTAATTTGTTATTGCTTGTCAAAAGACATGGCAGGAAAGCCCCAAAAGAAAAGAAAAAAAAAAAAAAAAGAAACCAGAAGAGGATAGTATTTATCCTCCAGGGGGCACATGGGAGTTGGGAAGAACTCAGCTTCATGAGCGTGCAAAGCGGTTTCACCACAAATCTCACGGTGTTCTGGGGCAGAGATGTGGCAGGGCACGGCAGGGGAATTAGCACTGCCCAGTAAATTCAAAGCAATGAACTGAGGACGCGGAGGATGGGAGAGATCGCTGCCGATGAGGAAGATTATATCTTCGAGGGTCCTGACTAAAAAAACAGTGTACATACAGGGTCACAAAAGAAACAAGAACAAAAATCAGTGTTGGAAACAAAAGTGAAAGAGAAACTCAAAGATTTGCCAATGCAGCTAAGAGCTGGAAGGAATGGTAGAGCCAGGAGAGCCTTATGGCACCCATTCCTACACAATGGCTACTGAGGGCTTTGGAAATGCTCAAAACATTCCTGCTTTTTTTGATTCAGTGAAGGCCCTTATTAAGAATGATTTAGTTTTTGCAGTTAAACCCAGTAAGAATTAGAAGCCAGAGTCATCACCCACCATAATTCTTTGCATAGTTAATAATCACCAGAATTTTATGTTAAGATGTTGCTCAGATAAAATCCAAAACAAACCTACATTTGCACAACTTTCCCTGCAGCAGGCAGGGGCAGAACTTTCAGCTGGAAACGCCTTAAACTGCTCTCCAGAGCCCCAAGGTCCCGGAGCAGAGCCCAAGGCATTGGCAGCACAGGGCTGAAGGGCACAAGGCTGCCATCCTTTTTAAGTGACCTCAGCAAGAGGGCTTTCACTCCTCCTGCCTGCAGCCTAATTTACAGTCTGAACGCGTGCACTGTGAGAGAGCTTGTTCTCATATGCAACATTTAATTGTTAATAACTCAGTGACACACCTGCCCTGCCTCATTGTACTTCCCGGTCTTCTCACTGGTTCCATGGAACATTTTTACTTTTTCTGCCTCATTTTTGCATGAAATCAAAATATAATATCCTTGGCTGTCTACAGTAAGAGCAGGAGTTTAACGTGGGACTCTGCATCTGATGCTGAGCTGTAACTACCGAATTACAGAGCTCTCCCTAATTACTATTTAGTCAAGGTATCTAAGAGAATACTAGGTCCTGTCTTTAGCAGACAATAAAATATAATGACAGACTAGGTAGCATAGCAGATTGGCAAATGCTGGTATAGATAAAACTGCCTGTAATTTTTGCATGTTAAATGAGTGAGTAAAACACTAAAATCTTGACTAATAAAGTTACAGCTCCCTTTGTCATATGAGAAATATGATATTAATATCCCATTAATAGCCATATTAGAGTATTCCTGATTTTATAGATTCTTTATGTGGCTTAGGAGTACAGGTTGCTTTTTTAAAGGTGTTTATTTATACAATATTTCTGTTCTTTGCTCTTCTTGTTCCTTTAATTGCTATTAGCTTGGTTTCCTCAGAAGACAGTCTGTATTACTGTCTCTCTGTTAATCTCTCTACTCCCCAGACCAATTTTGGTTTCATTAGTGTAATATTACCAAGTGTCTGAGGCCCAGCCCATGTCCTAGAGGTTTAACAGAAAACGCTGTTACTTATTACAGTTAGTTTTAATGTGCTAAACTCCATGTCTCTTTCTAAAAACTACCAGTTTGTTAAAGAAAAAGCCTTAATATTTAACATTGCCCACAGAGCTAAAGTTCAGAGATTAATTATAAATGCAGTGTGGTCTACTGAAAGGCGAACTGTCTACAGTTTCACAGAACAACCAGCTCCTTTCTCTGGAGGAAATGACAGCTGCAGGGCTCCTGATGTTTCCCAATGAGGACAAACATGTCCAGGGTCTTTGTTGCAGCAGCTAAGTGCAGAATGCCTTAAGCAGCACCTATTTCACTGCACTGCTTCAACTGCCTCCAAGGCATTTATGCAACTCACCTTGCCAATATGGTATTTAAATCACATGATAGCACATGTTGGCTAAAACTTCATACATGTACATGCTCCAAAGGAGAAGGCGACTGCAAGCTATTGAGAGAATGCAGATGTGCCTTGCAGATCTTTATACCTATGCAGTACATTTTGTTAGCAGTAACAGGCTGGAAAGAATCAGTGGGGTCTGCTCAGGTTCTGCAGATGGAGAAGCTGGTTTCACTTCAATATTTTCCCCCCTGTTGTCTGAAGTTCCTGGACATACCGGTGCAGAATTGCCAGTTCCCAGATGCAGATGTTATGGCCACCCAAAGTACTAGTGTGAAACAGTACCATGATGATTGTGTAGGGCTTCCTTCCTCTCCACAATAAAGGTAAAAAGTTTCATGCAACACTGCTACAGAACTCTTTTGCAACAGAGAGGAAAACACTTGGACCACAGCACATGAAAAACACATTGGAATGCAGTGATTTTTGGATGGAAACCATAGTACCTGTCCTGCTAGGTCAAGAGACTCCTACCAATGAACAGGTCTATGTATGAGAGGCAGAAGAGAAGGGGGATGAAGTATTAAACAGGGTAACAAAACTGCCACATACTCATAAATGGTGAAAATCCTGATAAATTTATGTTCTGATAGAAAAATTCGGCAATATTTACACCTTACAATTTACAGAAGTTTTTAGCAGCAGCAGAAGTAGCATTGTGTAAACTTGAGCTATGTTCCAAATGTGTGAGCCTGCATTAAATCTGTTTCTTATTTTCACTGTTCCTAAATTACATGTTGCCACTATACTTGTCACTTGGTTGCAATAATGTATACAATGAACAACTTCATTCACAATTCTGCAGAGTATTTAAACAGAAACCTGACACAGAATCCACTGAGTTATGCAGGTCTTCAAGGCACAACAAACATGGTAATGTTACAACATGTTACACTTTATTTTCCTTTCCAAACTGTCTGACCTAAAGATGCACTATTGAAAATGTCACCTCATTAAATACATCCTTCACCTACTCTTTACACAGGCACTTACCCTAGAAACATTTTTCTTTCGTTGAATACCCAGAGATTCTATAGAACAAATGTTGCACACACTAAAAAAGAACAGCTTGCGGGACAATGGGCTTCAGATTCGTGCTTGCAAGCATTTCAAAAACAGTGGCAAAATCTACACTTTGTTTTTTTCACAGCCTACAGGTTTTAAAGGCCTGTGACACATTCTGTGGTAGAATTTCAGTTTTAAATATGATCCTGTTTTTCACTGAGAGGAAAATATCACCTGACCAGCAAATCCAAAATACAAACTTTATGTAACCTTCTAGCCAGCTATTAACACCTGCTACCAGTGTAGAGCTTTACTGCTCACACCCAGATGATGCACAGCTATGTCAGTGCTAGGAGTGCATCTCCACTGTGAATCTGGAGTTAACCAGAGTGGCTCTTTCTAGAGCAGGATTGGAAAGGGAAGCACGAGGAATCACAGTGAGAAGATAACTTGGATAGCTTGGCAGCCTGTACCTGCAGTGCACACAAAAAACAGCTAGATATTTTCTGGACTTTATATCTACTCCAGCATGAGAATTTGCCAAATCATTTGATATCATTAATTCAAGGATCTCCATATTATGCTTGGGAGAACAGCACAGACATGCTCCAGAATTCAATTTTACCCTTCTGTTTTTAAAAAATATACATTTGTTTAAGCAGTGCAGGTCATAGTGCAGATGCATTTACACTAGCTTGTATTCAAATTCCAATTCAATTTTAACTGCCAATTTTTTCTACCATACCACCATCAGCTAGGCTTGGAACTGACATATTCTGGAGCCTAGCCATGGTTAGAAATTATTCCAACCATCAAAATACTTAAAATCTTAGCCTTTGTCCAATAACATGAATACACAAAGATATTTCATTCATACACCTGTCTCTAACAGTAAAAGATTTCGTTCTTTTCAGTAGTACAAACTCACCTGAACCAGGTGAGATTTTAAGGTGTAGTACAGCAGTTTAGACTTACCTTCCCAAAGCTGGCAGCATTAACAGGTTGTGTGTCATTTTTCTCACAGAAGTCCAAGTAATGCATGTAGAGAGCACTTCGAGGAATGCAAACACCTTCTGCAATCTCATAGTTCTCCTCCAGCCTTAAAAAGTAAATGTCAAACAGAGAGAACTGCAAGTATGTTGGATGTCCTGTATGGTAAACAGTATACAAAGCTTCACCTTTTAAGACCAAACATTCTGACTTCCTCTTGTCTACTAAATATTGCCTGCTTTGTTCCTAAGCACTCCTTCGAAATCATTCCCATAATACTTATATGCTTATTTTGGTTCACACTTGTTATCAAAACCATAGGCTGCGAGTTCCCAGCAATCTGTTATACCCCAAAAGCATCCTGCAATAAACAAATGTATGTACAAGTATGAAACAATAAATATTCCCTGAGGGGAAACATTCTCTCCTTCTTTACAGAACACATAACCTTTGGTTCATGACATTCTATTCACTCCTGTCCATCTGCAAAATTGCTTACCTTGACGAAGCAGGTATAGCCAAAGCAAATAATTTGCTACTACTCAAGAGTGCCCAGAAAATCTTATTGTGTAATATTTCCTTGGTATTGTTTAAGGGCAAAGTGAAAAAACCAAAAGAAACCACAATCTGGATACAATGCTGAAAAAAACACAGTAAAATAACATTCTCTTCTACCTTTTAGAAACTATCCTTATTTTTTCATATATGAAAATATAACTATAAAATTTTAAATTATATGTCAAATATATGAGCAGGCATATGCTTCATCTTTAAATCTCAAAACTGATCTCATTACAAATCTATAGATTAGAAGAAATATTCCTTTGAAATGTCATTTTTATGATTGCTGCCCCAAAAATGTTCAAGAGATATTTACATACACTTAACATTAAACCATAACTGATGGTGTCAGTCATAGACATCTAAAGTCACATGTGCGCTTGTCTGCCTTGCTGGGTAAGGGAAGAAGTTAGGTGTAACTTCCTCTTAATTGTATTAAAAACTAAATATGTATTCTCAAAAAACTCCAGTTTTACATCAAATAATCCTCTGCCATTTGTTAGCTGCAGAACACCTTCCAAATATCTTGTTTCTCTCCTCCATTGCCTTTTTCAGGACCTACCTACCTTCCATTTCAGTTGTCGTGATCATTTGTGACTGCAAACTATTTTAATAAGATATCCGGCTAGATGAATGGAATCAGTTTGTATGGGCAACATCTATTCTTCCCTGGTTTCCACAGAAATATCATCATGGCATCTTTCCTCAATTTCATAGTGTTCTAACAAAACCTCCTTTCAAAACCTGGAGAGTTCGTTTGTATACTATAGCTGCTAATTGGAATGTCAGCTTCCGTGACCAAGACAGGACAGAAAGAAAAGCAGTTAATTATTTCTCTTCATATCTGATGAATTTTTCTCTTTTTCTCCTCTCTTTCACAGAGAGTCATTAGTCTGACACTGAACAATGCCCCATTATACCTGAACTTTTTTTTAATGATCAAAAACCCATCTTGCTCCACTTCTTTTATTTTCCTGTCTTTTATTTAACAACTTTATCATATTTTGAATCCAGCTTCATTCTACAGTATTGTAGAAAAATAATGAATGCAATCTCTTACCTAACAAATCATTACCAGTTATAAAATACATATATAAACATTTTATATGGTGTTGCAATAAAGCCATGTGAAATCCAGTAGCTCACAATGAGACCTTTTGTACCACTACAGTATAGGAATAAAGCCCCTAATCCTTCCACAGGAATGACAATTTTATCTGTTCCTATTACTGCTTTCCTCCATATACACTTACATAGTTCTAGATTAAATGAGATTATTCTATATCAGAGTCATATCTGCGGTGTTGTTACAGATTTGTTTTTGTATCTCAAGACTACAGAACAACTGTGATGTAAAACATTGTTAATCACGTAGATTCTAGAGCAGATTAATTTTTATGGGGTATAACAACATATAAGGAAGTAGAAATCTGGGGAGAATCCATTCCCACACTATGCTTTACCTTGCTCTTTTAAAATTATTTCTATAAATGTTGCAGAAAATAGAATAGTTTTGTTGACCTTAGCGTCAAAATACTGTTATTGTTCAGAACACCTACATTGTAAGCCAGCAGACTGCATGGGGGTAGGTGGTCTGTACTTTGAATAATTCTGTGTTTGGGAAAGTAAACACACACCAAAATGAAGTAAAATAAATTTTGACACTTACACCTTAGTCAACTAGTTCAGCACTGAAATAAACATGAACATTTTAGAGCCAAGCTATAGCTTTACAGATGATAATGAGCACAGGAACATAGGATAAGCACCGAATGCCAGGTATTGCTATATTCATGCCTTAACAGTTAAACTCAAGCTTGTGCAGTTTCCCAAATTATGATGTATTTGGCAGTTTCCTCAATTATGATGTATTTGGCAGTAATGCTACATTTACCAGGCCTTTCACTTCATTTTGTGTCATCAGCAAAACAAAACAAAAGCATCATTCCTGTTTCCAGGAAAAGGCTATTTAGCCAGGCTGACAGTCATCCAGTCATGATTCTTGGCTTCTTCAGCTGTTCTCCATCCTCCACATTTAAAATGTTCAACATATTTCACCTTTGGAGAGGCACAAACATTAAGGATATCTCTCCATGGGATTGATACAACTTGCTCTTTACAGCAAGATTCCAGACAAGGAATAACTAATAAAGCTGATGGCAATATGAACCAGTGACAAAACGTACTTATTTCTTTTATGTCTTTGCTATGCTTTCCCTACTGCTTTCTTCCTCTTCTTTCTTTTCCACCTGACATTTCCTCGGTTTCTGGTTTTTGACACTCTATCGCTTTCACTAGCTCTAAGTGGTAGTAGCATCTAACAGTAAAAACATGACCAGTTTTTACTTGGCAGACATCAGATGCTGCAGACCATTGTGAGGTTTCCATTTACCAGAACAAGGGCAGTTTGGCACTGTATCCTGAAAACAATAATTTACCCCACCAATTCCACCTCCTGAATCCAGCCCAGAGATCGTTGTTAGAAGACAGGACATATGCTTGCCCAAGGAACACATAGATAGGTTTTTTAGCCTTCCCTGAGTGTGCAAATACTTGATGTGAAGCCTGATGTTCTGGTTTTGGCTGAGAAAGGGTTATTTATTTTTCCTAGTGGCTGGTACTGCTCTGTGATTTGGGTTTAGTATGAGAATAATGTTGATAACACTTTCAGGTGTTGTTAAGTTGTGCTTACCCCAAGTCAAGGACTCTCCAGTCTCCTACATTGTGACAGAGAAGAGCAGCACAAGAAGCTGGAGGTGGCCACAACCAGACCAGCTGACCTGAACAGGCCAAAGGAATACTCCATACCACAGAACATCATACCCAGTAAATAATGTGGCTGTGAGGTGCTGATCAGTGCTCAGGGATGAGCTGGGCCTTGATCAGTGGGTGGTGAGCAACTGCATTGTGCATCACTTGTTTTTTCTTGGATTTTATTACTCTTTTTCCTTTTCGTTAACTCTACTACTATTATTATTGTTGCCTTATTTTACTTTAATTATTCATCTGTCCTCACGTCAGCCTATGGGTTTTACCTTTTTCCAACTCTCGTCCCCATCCCAAGTGAGAGCAGGGAAGGGGAAGGAGTGAGTGAGCAGCTGAGTAGTACTGACTTGTTGGCTGAGGTTTAACCACCACACCTGAGCAAGCAAAACTGTCCAGCATGTAACACTACACCTCCAGGAAGTGCTCTGAGCAGCAATTCTACAGTGCTGATTAAAACAGTTTAGCAACCTTGGTAAAATGGGTGCTACTGCAGTACAAATAACCCAGTGCTAATGTGTCTGACTTTCCAGAACAGTGGAAACTGCACATCTTTACCCAAAATAAGCTTGCTACTTTAGCAGTTTGACCCTAAGTTTTGAGCTTCTCATTTTATTTAGTATATCAATTTCTCCAGGAAATACCAATCCAAAGCTGCAGTACATATGTTGAAAAGCATATGGAAACTACCAGAAAACTGCTCTGTAGGTATGGCTCATAAGCTGGGAAACTTTTTACCTACATGCCTGTTAATAAATTTAGCCAATTGTATAATTCAGTTTGACAGCAGCTGAAGATTTTAAACATGAAAATTCCTTGCTTTCTGTTAACTCATGGAATTTTGGGTGGAAGATGAATGGAGGAAATTGCAGATGTTCCAGAAGACTCAAAGTGGAGAATATTTGACCTACTTCAACATGTAAGGGACATAATACAACAGACAGGTAGTAAGCCAGTACACTAGCAAGAGAGAAGGGAAGAAATTGCAAGCAGCCTTTTCAGAACCAAAATTCTAGGATTCTACTGCAAACACAGCTGAATGAGCATTAGTGTGCACAGTATATTCCAGCAGGGCTCAATATCCCAGGAGTTTAGGGATTTACTAACCTTTATGACTGACGAAGCTTGAAAGTATTTGGCAAAAGACTGTTTACAGTATTTGCATGTTTTCTGTTGGGAACAGTATCACTGGATGTTCTAATTAATGCTGGCTTCTTGGCTACGACATTATTTGCTCCTGTGGAAAAGGCTCTTAACTGACTTCACTGCAAAATAAACACTGCTCTGAATCTGGGACTGGTAAGACCTGCTTACTATTTTATTTTAGCTAGATAGTTCTTTATTGTCCTGTTTGAACTGTGTTGAAGCTGTGGGAGTGAATAATGAAAAATAATAAATTACCACTATGACGTTTCATTATTATTTTAATAATTTTCTCTCTGTCTGTAGTTACTCCCTTTCTTGAGTGTCTGTTAAAGAAAAGTCCTTCACTTTTCTTGAATGTCTGAAAAACAGGACTTTCGTGATACAAATAGGTACAAAGAAACAATAGCACTGGACTAAATGCCTTTATTTATATTTGTCCATCTCATTATTTGCATTGAAAGTGTCAGTAAGTTTCTGTATACTGGCAGCAACCTATTCAAAATCAACCCACAAGTCTTGAGGTTTCTTAGTCTAAAAGCCTCACTAATTAACTTTAAAAAGCCAATATAGAAGAAATAATACAAATAATCTTTTTGCATGTTTCACAGTTCTGTAATTTCACAGGCAGAAAATTTGAGTAAAATACACTGAATGAATTATTATTATCTGTTTTCTTCTGTGAAATCTCCCAAGAGACTGACAGAAGCAGAGAGAGAAGTTTGCTAACATTTTGCTTTGAAAAGCTCATATTTTTTACCAATAATCTTATCTTTTCATCCAGAACATACAAAGTAAAGGTCTTTCTTTAAAAAGGCTTAAAACAAGCTAAAGACTATAGGATTTCAGATAAGCATGCTCAGAGGCTTCTCTGTAAGAGAGCTCTGTTCTGCCAGATATATGGAACCTCTCCAAAGATACTTGATGACTTACAATATTAAGAAATCTAAACATGAATTAAAAACTTAAATTGAGGCATAAGTCAACAAAAGTCTAAGAGATGACCTATAGCAAGGGATGTCAGAATTAGAGGTACACATTACAGAACATGCAGACTAAAATACTGCTGCAAATCACAAAGGGAACAGCACTTATTTATTTTTTACAGCACTGTACACTAACTCTCAAATTACCCACTCTCTCTTCCTAATTACCCTTCCTTTTTTCTCCTCACTAACTTTGCAAGGGGATTTTGACAAATTAATCAAACCTCAAACTCTTTCCTTTTGTTGTCTTCTACCTTAAATTACAGAGATCTCATGTCAGGAAAACAGTTGGTATGGGTGGTCTTCATCAGACACTGAAACAAATGTGAGTCTTGGAAAAAAAAAATCTCAGTACTAGTTTTCTTTTTGCAATAAATGTAACAACGATGACAAACCACAAATAATCAGCTGGCAAGGTGGCAAATAAATATGTTAAGTAGATTTTCTAAACTGTATAAGAAGTTCCCTCTGTTCAAACAAATCCTGTAAGACATTTGTTGAGAAATGCTGTACAGGTTACAAATGGGCACATGAAACACTTACAACGAAAGGATCTTTAGTACTCTAAGATGGCCAAGAGCTCTATTCCTTCATCTGGAAAACACATTAGAAAAAACACTAATAGATTTTCTTGATCTTTTAAAAGGCATCTTACCATTGCAGTGTAGCTGGAGTTGAATGCGGTTTTGATGCTCTATTATTTTCTTTTTCCTCATCTGTTAAGAAACAAACAAAAAAAGCTGTGTAATTTCATCAGGAATTTCTCAGGAATTCATAAACTGTTTTTTAAAAAGAAGTAATTTTTGAATGGTAAGATTTTTTTTTAAAAACTAATTAAGATAATTTTAAAAACAATTAAAATATGCTCAAGTGCCAAAACTTTCTCAGAATTTTGGCTAAATCTTGGAAATGTAAATAGTGATGTTCCCTAAACTACCATCTTTACTGCTTAAGGCAGTAAACCGTGAAAATATCACTGATAGCAGGAGCAGAGTGGTGCCTAGGAATATTGACATTGAAAAGTATACCTTTATACGGAAAAAAAAAAGCAACTCTTAAATCTCTACCAGTACGTGAGAACATGTAAACAGTTTCACTTGCTGTAAGGGAACTGTTGCCTTACACAAGTTTTATATTAGATAAGGCATTTAAACTAATGGGGTACATCCATTGTTTGATCCTGATATAAGGTAATTATTAGATGTTTACAAATTTACAGTGATTAATTCTGATTGAGAAGAAGTGTATATTCTGTAATATACTTTATTCCTTTTCAGGTGATTTCTCTGATAATTTTCCCCATTAACTGTTTCCAAGGCAACTCTGACTTGTTGACTTTCAAAAAATTTGGATAGAAGATGAATAAAGAAAAAGGTAATTAAAATAAAATTTCAACTATTGGATTCTTCCTAGTAGGCATTTCTTCTTTTGAAACAATTTAGAAATATGTATAGAATAATCCTGACTAAATCGTGTTTTGTTAAATATATAAAATACTCCTGGGTGAAAGCTGAGTGGAGCACAATCAGCAGCTCCAGAATATTATTCTTTGGGAAACAGTGTTGTATCAAACACATTTTGAGATTTTAACAGCTTTGTCCCAGATGAAAGCATTCAGCATAGATGGCTTTGATACCTAAACAATGGGGTGAACCTGTACACCACGCTGCAAGTCGCATTTCTTCATGTAATTAACTTTTAGAAGCAATTTAAGCGAGTCTTTAGGATGCGGGATCTTACGGGAGCCGCGCTATCTCCTCTGCACATCGGACCCTCTTGGGAGGCCTTTTGTGCTGTGCCGGCAACCCACGCACACAAATAACACCCCGGCTTGGAAGGCTCTGCGTGCAGCCCTGTCCCCCTGGATTTCTTGCCTTGCCCACGGGAAGCTGTGCCAGCCGATCATCCTTTATCCCGCGGCCGCTCCCCTGAGCGCCGGGAAATCCCATTCCGCCGCTCCCCGCGGACCCCCAGCGCAGCCCCCCCGCATCTGCATCACAATGGGCCCCTAATTATTGGGCCGCACACTCCCTCCCCGCCTTTCAGGGCCCGCTTGTATTCAGCGCACAGGACCAACACACACATCTCAAATCACTTTTAAATTGTGGCTTTCGTTTGTTTTTCCTAACCAGGCGGTCGGCGTGCAGCAAACCCGGGCACACGGGGCCTGAATGCCGAGGGGCCGTGGCTGCCGCCCCGCACGCCCAGGGAGCTGTCATGGGACGGCTTCCACCTGCGCTAACGTGGCTGAATTCCCCTCTGGATGCGTGGCAGACATCAAACTTCAAATCAATATCTAAGTTACACAGTATCTCTACACCCTTCCCATCCCCCCCCAGCTGTTTTTCACTTGCATTAAGAGTGAGCTGCTGTGAGCAGGTGCTTTACCTAACCTGCCCTCAAACACACTTCACACCAGCTTTACTCAGCTCCTCCCACTCAAATCAATCCCTAAGGATTTGTTTCAACGACACAAACTAACAATTAGGTAATAAACTACAATTTATGTCTCCTTCCTCACTTATGTTCCTGGGGATCCTTCTTAAAGACCCCTCAGCATCCTCCCCTAACTGTCCCTTAAAACCAAGAAGGAGAAGGATGGACTTCAACTGTAACTCAGAAAATTTCTTTAAGCATTCATTTCCATCGAACAACTGGATTTTCAACAAAGCTAAGTTTTGCACAGAGTTAGTGCTTGTCACCTCAAAGTCAATTCTCAGTACAAGAAAATAGTGCAACTTTTTGTTTTCTGTCAATGAACCAGCTGCCAGCCAAACTTTCACTTTTTTATTAAAAAGATGGAAAGGGTTGCAGATGGTACAGTAATAGATGGGACAGAGACATACAAACTTTCAGTATTACATATAAAAGCTCTTAATTCTACCTTGTCTAATATAACAATATAATCTCATCAGATAATTGACTAGCAGAAAATAATAAATAGCTTTATACTTTATATTTTAGCTGTCAGCAGGGCACCTAATGGTGTCCATATCAAACAGAGAATGTTTAACTCTTGACTCAGGTCTGATACCAGATCACTTTGTCTAGCATGAAAGAGGGAAGGGAAAACAGCATTTCTTACTTTTTGGCCTGTCATTTTGTCAATTCACATCAAAACAACACTGTAGATTAAAATAAAGTCATACCTTTTAAAATTCAATACTTTGAAAATCCAACCTATTTTGTAGGAAAAGGAAATAAAGTCACTGAAAAGAAGTCCTGCTTCAAGGCACTGTCAAAGAAGAGACATGACAAGTCTTCTGTGACAAATCCAAAAGGTCCTGAAGTCACAAGGAAAAGTCTTGTTCAATTCACAGTTGCAGGGGGTCACACCCAGCACCTCAGGGAGAAACCCATGTAGTGTGCTCATGCCACTGCCAGTAGGAGGACTACCAGCATCCCAAGGACAGGTGCCTGATTAGGTGGAAAACCTGGTACTCATCCCAAACTGAATGCAGATAATAGTTTAGACAACTGCAAGTAAAAGTCTCAGCATAGAAGCGGCCTTCAAACGTAATAAAACCAGGAATCAATGATGCTCTAGAAAAACAGTATTTGTTGGCTCACAGAGATATTAGAGGATCCTTTTGTCCCAAACTCCATGGAAGTTCTTTTGCTAACCGCAAAATTCTGTTTCAAAGCCACTCAAGTAGAGTCCTGTTTGTATCTTGTGCGTGTTTATATCTTTGTAGCTTTCCCAGAGCTCTCATTGGGATCCTGTAACTTTTGCTGTCTGATTCTAGGTACAGCTCAAAGGATTTCTTACTTCTTGGTGCAAGACATGGAGACAATAGGAGCTGTGCTCAGCAGCTTTGAGCCTGCTGCCTTGAATGCAGGGAGTGGAACAACCCAAGGTGAAGACACACCTTTTTTGTAACATGTTGGTGTTAGTCTGTTTATCATAACTAGAATGGAGCTAAGTTCTTCTTTCCACTGTGGAGGCAATTAGAGAGCCCTGTACTTTCCAGTGCTGCCTGCATGTGTCTCAAAACCACTAAGAAGCTAACATGCTGTTTGTATCTTTATATAGATAAAATCCTTCCCTTAGTTCACCTTAGTAGCTGCACATTTTTCAGAGGAATATCCTCTTCCTCTATACCCCCTGCAGGCCAGATTCTGACTGTTCTCAGAAGTGATTTGGCCTTAGCCAAAATTAAACAAGGCTGCTGAGTAAGTCATTACAGCCAGTATGAACATGGATTTTGAACACCACTTTTAAAGCACAAAAAGTAGTCTGAATATTTTATCTCATAGGAAGTCTACACATTCACATTTCCAAATAAGCAAGAAAATTGGACAAGCAACCCTTCCACTTCATCAAGAAACATCATGATTCTTTCCCCATGGAACTGAAGTTGAAACTTTCATAAGCCTTTATTTATGTTCTTCCAGACCTCTATTTCAATTTGGATAATCTGGTTTAATGTACAGTACACAGAAAATGTTATGGAGTTGGTTTTTTTAAATTATTGACTACAAGATTGTACCATTCCCTTTTCCTGTGAATCTTCTGACTAACATGGAATATGGAAGTAGCAGCAGGAAATATGTTTTAAAAGCTGGAAAGTGAAATAAAATGTAGTGATAATTTTTATATTAGAATGTAAAGACTGTGGTATGGAAGAGGTCATAAAATGTTCCAAAAAGGTAAGAAGCACCCCAGGAAGCGCAGAGATTATGGGAATCCATGGCTATGAGTCATCACTTCCTTTCCCAGTGTAATGCAGGTGCAAGAGGCCTGGGAGTATCTGGATAAGAATGGAAGATTGCAAAGGACCCCTGTGCCCTGAACTGTGGTTGTGTAGCATACTTCAGCTGTAGAAAAGGAGACCAGCAAAACTATTATTCCTGACCTAAAACCCTATGAACTCTAAAATCATCCAGGAAAAAAAGAGTCACAAGAGCAAGCATTATGCCCAGTAAGAACATTATCGGTTCACAGCACAAGTTCTCAATCTTCAGTGGAGCCAAGGCCAAAAAAAATCCCACCCCAACTGAAAACCAAACCCAGGTAGTCCAGCCAACAGCTGCCTCATGTATGTAGAGACAAAAAAAACTAGTCAAGAGAAAGGTGGTTTAGGCTTTCTTTTGGTTGCAGATGAAAACTGGACCTACACTGACAACAGCAATTTGACCACCATTCTGAAGAATTTAAATAGGGTTATGTGGGTTTTCTCAAAAGATTTTTCCTCCTGCTTTGTTTGTGAATGTATGACAGAGGCAGCACAAAGAATGACATAATGATTTGGAAATTTCTAGTTGGTTTTTGGGTGGTGTTAGAAAAACATTAGAAAGAACTCGAGGGCTAGAAAGGAGCACATAGGACAATGATTTCTACGGTGAAACTTCTAGTTTTTCTGGATTTCAGAGATTATTGCTGTGGCTTATTTTGCTTTCCTATTTCTTCCTCTTCACCTTCTCCCCTCCCTCACCTCCTCCTCAAAACAAGGATGACTTTTCAGGTGGATTAATTCTCTTATCTGCACTGCAGAAATGCTGGTAATCAGTGCAAAGGAAGCATCTGGAAGAACTGGCTATTAAGAAGGAAGCTAGATAAAATCAACTCTGCCTCTCATTTGGGTTTCCATTATATGCTGTGACAATGTCTTCTGCACACAAATAGAGGAACAAATTCATTTATGTATTTGTTTTATCAGTTCTAAATTCACTGCCTTTCATTATCATTGCTTGCCCCTTATTTCCAGAACCAGAAAACAGAATGAGCCACCATCGCATCTTCTCAACGCCACTGCCTGAAACACCTGCTCTTGTTTACCACACAGGTCCTCATTTTACTGGCCCCAGCTATGTGGAAGTGTCTCATGCTCATATTTAAAGCACATTTAACAATCCTGAATTCTGACCCTATGAAGAGTCTGAAGACACATCTCATTCATTACAGATTCCTTCCACCACTTTCTCAGTAGCATCAGAGTGAAATGAACTTTGTGTATCTCACAGGTTCTCATAAAATTCAAAATTACAAGCTGCTGTTTGTATTTTCACTATAATCTGCTATAATTTTTTTAAGACAAATTGATTTCTATTCCTTAATTTTTAAAAACAGAAAACCCCAAAACTCTCCCAGTTCCATTGTCTATTTTTAAAGATTCTTGTCGACAATTCTTAGCTTGGGAGTCATGAATATGTACCATTTTTCTACTAACATCTTCCTTCTCCTTCAGAAATATTCCCTCGGAAGATATCCCTAGACAAATGAGAGTAAGGCCCCAATACAGCAAATTTCATGATCCATTACAACATTGTGCTACAAGGCATGTAGTTTTACCACGATGTCAAAATAAATAATTCTCATAAAATGCAAAAAAATAAAAAAAAAGGGAACTGCAGCAATGAAGTTATTTAAATACACTTTGAAAACATATATTTATAAAATGCAAATTACTAGTTACTGGATTAAAGAATTCCATCTGCATTAATATCTTGTAATGTGAATATATGTATTCCTGAGATTAAAAGTTACATGAAGAGTATTTTGCTTTAGGCAAATTAAGCAGAATAGAAATTCCATAAACAGGGAAAACTAAATTGTAGGCTAGAAATTGTCTAACAATTTTAAAAATAAACAAATTGGTTGTTTTAAACTACTTTGAAATAATTTTTATTACCTACTATTGTTTAAAAATCAAGATCTAAAATTACTATCATTAGAAAAGAAAAAAACTTGATTTAAAATCATCTAGATTGATAAATGTTTTCTCTCTCTGACTAAAAAGAAAATAATATCATGTTTTAGTAAGTGATTCTTTAATCTCACAATTGTTTGATTCTTAATGGAAAGATTTTTTCATTTATGTTTTGATATAGCACGGCAACCCAGGATGCAACAATATAGCAGTATTGGAAAACAGCACATTCTTTCCCCGTATTTTGACCACATGATGCTCACCAGTGAAAAACAAAACAGGTGGTTTTTCTTCTAAGCTGATCCTAACAGCACATTTTAGTAGTCATTCAACCTTTATTCAGTGACACACAAATTCTTCTGATTGTTTTAACCAATAAACAGTATTATTTCCTTTCAAAAAATGCAAATATTCCAGAAAAAAATTAATAAAACTATTGAGTATGTCAAGTGAGTTGACTCTTTAAAATACACAGTACTAAAAATTTAATCGAGCTGTAGCAACTTATATAGCAGGAAAGGAGCACTTGGAAATGTTTAAATGAATGACAAGTTACTTACTTTCATCATTAGAAACATTCCCCAGAGAGGTGTGACTGGAATAACGTTTGTTTTCACTTTCATTGAGACATCGTTCAATCCAACTCTCTGCAAAAAAAAAAAGAAAATATTTTTTGTCTTTGTCTTTGCATAAAATATCAACTTGCAACAGATACATCTAAATAAAGTGCCAGCATTCAACAGATGGTGATCTTGAACATTTGTATTAAAATATGCTTGGCCTGAGGATACTTAGCAAGAAAATCCTGTCTTGCTTTCTAACTTAGCTGTTGCTTTCTAGCTTCATTTTTTTGTCGTTTTGGGGTTTTTTTTTTGTTTTTGTTTTTGGGGGTTTTTTTTGTTTTTTTGGTTTTTTGGTTTTTTTTGCTTTTAAACTACAGAGGCTGAAACACTTCTGTGTACAAAACAAAGGTCCTTGGGATATTCTACCCCCTATCACATGATACATTAAAAAATAAAAATCAATTGAAACATGGAAATCACACTAGTTTCCAAGTCTTAGTCTGGCAAAGGCTTATATCCTCGAGTACTCCCACTGGTTTTGGAAGAAATCTTTCTGGGTATAAAATCAATCGTTCATAGGAACTTTGGTTAAATTGAGGATCAAACGGTGCTCTGTGAAGCCCTACAACCTATTCACACTGGTGGAGTCCCAGGCACTACTGAAATCTTTTCCTCACTGGTACAAGTCCAATGTAGCAAGTCTGCAGCCACTGAGCTGCTCAAACCTTTGTCACGCCACAGTGCAAATGCAGCCACTCCTGTTCCTCCCTGTTTTTCAGTTCATTCCCACCAGTCAGATGAGTGGATCATACCTACAGCATTACACTGGTTTGAATCCACTGTTCTTCCTGGATGCTATAACTTAAATCCCCTGATGACTCTAGAGGATGCACCAGGCTCAGCAGAATATACTGTTACAAGTCTTCAGGGCAGAACTTACACCTTCTTATGTGTTTCCTTGGACAAAGTATGAAATATGAGCTCTTGAGTTTGCCTAAATCCCTACAATAAACTGACCTCCCTCATAAGATTATTTTTCAAGGGTGTGAACACGGGCAGAAACAAGTTCATGCTCAGAGAGCTCCCTGTGGTCAAAGCAAGAGAAAGAAGGGATAGATGGAAGACTGCAAGGCAAACCTGCAAGTTATGAGAGGAAACAACCCCACTGAGTGAAGAGATGCACAAGAAACAAGGGGAAACAGGCCTCACTGTCAATAAACTGCCAGAGCCAGAAGCACCTTCAAAGACATGGAAATGGCTCCAGATTCCTTCCCATGAGCCCCCCCACCAGCCACCAGGCTACCTGCACAGCACAGGCAGTAGTCTGCCAGCCAGCAAAAGCCCATCACAGCAGCAGGCTTGAAGGGAAAACAGGAACCCAGCATCTTGGGAAAGCTGCCCATCTGGTTTATAAAAGATAAAAGTTGGTATGACCTAATTTCAGCACTAGATGCCAATAAACAAGTAAATGGTCATGGCCAAATACATCCTGCAGGAAAAAAATGCTTTTTAAACCCAGGCATTTGTATAAACTTGTGCATATTCCTCTGTACACACCCCCTCCACTGCCATGTAAACGAAAGGGCAATGGCACCTGTACAGAATCTCAGAAAGGGTGTGCTGAGAACCCTTCAGAGCCGATTTCCAGGCCCTGCCATGAGACTCCAGGTACTGTTGCTCTGTGTGCTTGTGGTTTTCAGGCAGTGTCGTGGCAGCTCCAGGCTATTCCCCTCCCCACGTATTGACAGTAGGAACATGCTGCAGTGCTGCCTTCACCAATACAAGCACGTCCCTGTGTGCGTCTTCCTCCTTCACATCACACTTGTGCCTAAGAAGCCTCACAGCCTGCTCCCTTGAGGTACTTCTCTGAAAACCATCAAAAAACCCACTTGTTGGCAATAGATTTTTAAAGCATATTTCTTCTCCCATCAAATTCAACACAGCCTTGTTTAAAAATCACTGTAAGGCTGCTGACACCGTGACATAAAACCTGCCAGCAGGGCCTGTGCTGTGAAATCAGCCCCGCTCAGTTACAAACCCACAAGCTGGCGGCGACTCCAACTCAGAGGCTTTCCCTGCTTGTGCTGCTCAGCTGCATGGGGTGGGGATGTATCACCTCCTTGTCTGAGGGCCAACACAAGGATGTGGCTGCTTTGTGCCAAATTTCTTTTGCTGCCCTAAAAATGAGCTCACAGCATCTCCCCAGTCCCGTTTTAGTATTGTGAGCTGTCTTACAGGTGAAGAGAAACTTGCTGCCGAGGGCAACATCAGAGAGAGGTGCAAGAAGCCTTGGGAAAGATTACCCTACCTCCTCCTCCTCCTTTCAGCACACAGCCACGGCTGTATATAATTCCCTTGGCTCCGAGCCCAGCTGCAGGGAGTAAAAGCAAAGGCGGCTGCCATTAGCGCCAAGGGGAGACCAATGCCCAGCTCTGCCCTTTCTTTTCCTGCCGGCGCCGAGAGCTGGGAAGCTGGGATGCATCCTCTTCCCTCGGCAGCAGGGAACTGCCAGCAGCCATCTTTAGTCAAATTCCCTGCTAAGTAGTAGGAAAAAAAACCCCAACTTTTTAAAGTGTCCCTCGATAACCATTTTCATCATCCTTGTTCACGCAGTGTCTCTGATAGCTGCGCACGTTCCCCTTTTCGATGGGAAAAGCAGCCGGTTTGCACTGCCATGTAAAAAGCCTGGAGCAGGGTGCAGTTACAGTTTAATTATGTGCTGCAGCTCCTTTGGTCCTGAATCACCCCAGTTCAGCCTGCTGCAGCCTGAGTCTGGCTTTCCCTTTGTGGCCTTGCATTTAAATAGCTGATAGAAATTCTTCAGGCCTGAAAATGTACATGACCTGTCTGGCAGCAAAGAATGAAGAAAACTAACTCTTTTGAGCAAAAATGTCAGGGAGTTTATGGCAAATTTGTTAAATTATTTGGCAGATGACAAAATGTGACAAAACTAAGTAACTATTTAAAAGCTGTATTATCTCATAAACCAAATTATGCAAGTATAAATAAATAAATATTCTAATATGTAGCTTCATTTAATAAATAGCTATTTTTCTACTGTTTGTATAAAAAAAAATTTTACAAGGCTTTAAACTCCCAGTATTAATAACAGTGTCTTCAGGTATTAAAAGAAAACACAGCTACAGTTTTGATAAAATTTTAAATATTCCCATCAGCCCACAGATCCCAGGCACAGTAACACCTGCCCAAAATAAAACAAAAGGAGAAAGAGCAAACTAAATCAAAAGTCAAAATTAGGTTTGACTTTTAGAAGCTCTTTCAGAGTTGATAACATTAGATCTTGTTCCAGGCCTAAGGAACGCACTGGGTAGAGCCCTCTCCATGTTGAATGTGCTTGTCCTCATGACACATGGGTGTGCCTGTCCCAGGCAGAGCTGCAAGAAAAGGCCCATGGGGAATCCCTGGTGTCTCCAGGCTATGGTTCCATCCCAAGGCTGCCACCAACCACATCACACCACTGTTCTAAATATGCATTGAGTCATGTGGGATGGAATTTTTTTTGTGATTAAAGCTTAAATATTGCACTTGGACCTTAGTTTTCACAGTTTTCACAGGCAGGATTTCACAGCAGGAAAGCTCACAGAATGACAGAGTTCAGGCAGTGACTCAGCAGAAGGGCACATCAGACCGGATAACAATGATGAATCGTTAACACAACATGAGAAACCCCAAATTTCCAATGGGAAGTGCTTGTGAGAACAAAAGAAACTACATCCCAATACAGGCTGTAGTTTTACTCACTGTGTTTTTAGTGCATCAAGCTTTAAAGCATTTCCTCTCCCCCTGCAGGACTCCTTCCCATCAGGAGTCCCAGCACACTGTACCCTCAATTGTACTGAAACAAGGATCAGCACTAGTGAAAAAGCAAAAAACCAGATTAGGAATAGCTAGTAGTAAAATGTAGTATAGTCACTTACTTGTAACTGTGACACAGTATGGAAACTATCATAATCTTACTACCAAAGAAAGAAAATAATGTTTTTAATGGCGTTTTGAAGATCCATCTTCAAATATCACAGCAACTATTTAATTTCACACAGGTCAAGAGTGAAATGTAGTGAAACACAAAACTGTGTTCCTCAGCCTCAAAATTTTTTGTTATATAATTCTGCATACCACCAAACACAAATACACTGTATCTGCTGTGGGATTCCTACATGAGGGAAAGGAGATCATTATTCAAATTACAACAATTTTCCCAGTGTAAATTTTTGACAGAATAACCTACTATTACACCAACAAAAAAATTAGAAATTGTTCAAAATTAAATGCTGAAAGATGAATTTAAAATAACTATGGAACTATTTCTGCCCCTAATTTTGCCTCTTCTCTTTTTGATCCCAATCTTTCTAAAATGGACACATCCCCTGAGCTCAAGCACCAGAGTACTTCACTTCCATTTCATTTGCCCACCACACTTTTACCAACAGAAGTTTAAACTGAACTTGTTTTCAAAGGTGGGCAGAGTAGAAGCCTGCGTATCTTCATCCTCTCCCTACCAAGCCACTTCTTTTCAACAAACAGTGTATTTTCATTTGTATGGTGTTTCAAAGATTGAGCTGGGGAGGCAGGCCTGGGAGATCAGAGACAGAAACATACAAGAGCTGCTCAGGGACAGGGACGTTCATGAACTATCAGAAATAAGAAGCAGAAACATTCTTGAAATTTATTTTTGACAAAATATTTTGACATGTTATCTCCTTCAAAAGTAAAGGCTTGCTTCTGGAATACATCTTTGAAAGGCTTCTCTCTCCAGAGCCTGAGTTGAGGTGATGCAACAGAGGAGCCTGTGTACTGCCAGGACATTTAGTGAGATAATTACTCCCTGTTTGTGTAATGGTTATTAGCTAAGTATATTTGCAGCCCAAAGCACTCATTACTCCCACATGAGCATGCCATAGCAAGCGCAGGGCAAGAGCCACTCGGGCTCCTCTCTGCAGAGAAGAGGAGATGGGCCTGATCACAGCCACAGTGGCTTCTGCTCCTGCTGTCCTGCCAGGAGGGTCAGGAGTAGCTGCAGAAACAGCACCACCTGTAATCACAGCCTCTTCTGGCCTTTGTGAGCTACTGTGGCCACAGGTGCTGGGGGGGGCTGTGCCACACAGCTTGGAACTGAGTATACCCAGAGCTGCTGGCTACAGCCCTGTGGGCATGTGTGTGTCCTGAAGGGAGATAAGGAGGTTTTATGGCCAGAATAAAGCTCTGTGGTCACATAATCTGAGCTGCATTTTGCTCCCTTCATTCCCTACAGCAGTATCTAGTGCTCATTTTCCACAGTTACGCCATATCCTCCGATCTGTCTGATCTGGATGTGGTCACGGCACTGGCATAATTTGGAATCACTAGTTTTTTGAAAGTGTATGAGATGAGAATCCCCATGTGCTAGAGAGCAAGCCAAGGCTTTGGCAATGGCAAAATTTGCAAAACCATTTATTTCACCAAAGCCATAGCAATTGCATGAAAAACCTTCTCATGTGCTTTCAGCTCTAGATTGGTTCTCATACTCCAAATTTTAAAGTCATCAACAAGCATGACAATTTACTTAGGGAGCTACACATGGACCAGCTCTTTTTCCACATGAGTTTGCTTGTCACTGAAATAATCACTGGAATAAGAATATAAGATTTGCTAGGACCCAAACCACTGTTTGAGCTATATACTAACTTAGATGGCACAGCTGCAACAGTCCAGCTCCTTATCTTTATTCATGATTGCTCTTGTAATCTTTTGCCCCAGTTTCTCAAGGCAAATTACAAAAAAAAAAGTTGTAAGTAACTGTGAGCAAAGGTATCTAAAAGTAGATAATGCAAATATAAAGGAACTACCAAATTTTAGTGGATTTATGAGAGGACCTGCTTGAAAAATATTTAGCAGTGAGGACAGACAATTTTAATTCAGTTCCAGTGACAGAGGAGGAACTCCTCTCATGCATACGGAGTCTTAGCACCCCTCTGAGTTATTTGTTTGATGTTCTCAGAGGGAAGAGTTACTCATCTCTTCCTGCAGCATCTCTTTGCCAAATGTCTCAGTACCAAGCTGGCCAGCAACACTGTCTAGCTGCTCATCTGATCTGTAACCACAAGAGAAAGTGGTTGCTAACAGCAGATTTAGCAGGTAAACACAGTAACTCAAAAGATCAAGAGGCTGACTGAAGGTCATGGAACCTCCCATTTCCATTTTGATAGCCCATTATACCAAGAGGAGAGTTGATGAGATGATATTCTATATCTTATTAAGGAAACCATCAGTACCCTGACAGCTTCTTCTGTTGTCTGTTTCAGAGTGGGTGCTGAGGTTTGCAAGGTCTATTGAGCTTTTCTCTGCAGAGTTGATTTTGCTGAACATGGCTTGAGACATGCCAGCACCTCAAAAACTCTCTGTTTGTGCTTTCCATGTTGCACCACTGCTGTGGAGAGAGAACTTCTAACCTCTACAGCTGTAAAATTCATAATATCTGAGCAGCCTGCCTGCTTCAGCCATCCCTTGGTGTCCTGCAAATCTAATTTCTAAATGCTTTCTGAATGAAAGTATGGAAAAATGAACCAATGCATTTAATATCTTGACAAATGCAAATGAAGACTTCATCTTGTAACACTTCAGTGTCTTGGAGCAATTGGTCATATCAGCTTGTAAGATAAATCACTAGTTTAAAACAGTCCCTTGAAGGCAAAAGAGATGATCCCTTTCTCTCAGGAGTAATGATTAGGAGATAAACCTGAAGTCTGACCCTCAAACTACTAAACAGCTATTCTAGTACCTGCTGTATACAACATCTGGTCTGAGTAGAAGCAGGATTCATGTTTTGCATCTCTCTCACACCTTGCAGCACAGCACTGCTGGTCACAGGCACATCTGCCACCTGAGAAGTGTAATGCTGCTGGAGTGCTGTGCAGGTTGGTTACAGCAGCGCTTTTCAAGCTTTTAAAGAACCACACTGCTTGAAAGAAAGCAAACAAAATTCACTTTATCTACAAAGCCTTAGTCTACTGCAAAAGCAAGACCTAAACAAGGTCTTGCTTAGCCTCTGCACGTTGTTATGAACCACTATGTCTGTGGCATGACAGGGCTTGGCAGCCACTGGCTCCCATTGAGGGCATTGAACTTACCAAAATCAACTAAAATCAAGCAGACAAGCTACTTGGGACAGCCGATCACACAGTCATTTTCTAAGATTTAGGTTTTCATGGTGTTGTAATCAAAATGTTCCTCCTCTCCGCTGCCAAACAAAAGGTTTGTGAGACCCTACAAGGGTCACTGTCCAGCTGCTGTTCCCTGTGACTGCTTCAGCACACAGACACTCCTAGGTCACAAACCAGCTCCTCTCTCACCATGGAGGGGGCCCTGCTGAACAGAGCCTGGTTCTGCTCCGTGCTGCCTCATTCGGTGCCATCAGCTGGCAAGGCACACACCCCTCAGTCAGTGCGTGCGAGCTGTCGGGAACATCTTCAAGCTCCACAGGAAATCATGCCAGTGTCCTCCTTGGTCCTGCACAGCCATCTTCTGTTCTTCCAAGAGACCTGCTCCTCAGGGATGACAGTGACACATGGCCTTGGTGCAGATGGCAGAGCTGCTACCCTGACAAGCTGCCAGATACCTTGGTGTTTTGTTTGCTAATCTAACTTTTTACTTCATTTCCAACAGGGGAAAATGTCAGACACTCTTGTTGCAGTCCTTTCTTTTGTTCTCATTTCTTGGCATACAATTCTATTGGATCTATTTCAGGGTTAATGGACATTGGTCCAGGGCACTTTGTAGATGATGGCAGGAATGTTTTTGTTCTTTTTCTTTGACTCATGATTCTGGAAAAGCATTGTGAAGATTCACCATGATATCATAAGAATGCAAAGAATAACTCTCTTGAGTGTGAGAGAGCTCTTTTGTTTTATTTAGCCAGATCTTCACTCCAAGTATTGATTTTCTGCTAAACTATTTGATAAAGTATATTAAAAACTGACATGCCATACTTAAGCTAATAACAAAATGCACCACAGTTAATAATTTTTAACTCCTCCAGAATATTTGGGCAGAAAAGCTGTAATTTATGAGATGTGCTGTTCTTCTTATGCTGTGTACTGTGCAGAAGTTCATCTAAATGTGATTCTTTCATTTAAGTATTCTGTCAGCAATATTCTTTGTTAAGAAGGTGCATCCCAAATGCAGAGAAAACACCCCCAGAAGCCCTATAATACAAGATGCTTCTGCATAATGATTCTGGTGTTTAGGGCAGCCTCTACCCCGGATCAAACAAGGAACTCCTATCTGCCCCCTTCTCTGGAATCATATAGCTTATTGCGATTGCATTTCCAACTCAACATGCATGTTAATTAGAAGTAGCCCTTTCCCTCTCCTAGTAACACACAGATGCTATCTGTTGTTTTGTTTTGAAAAGTAAGTTTCACCAGGCCAGTAACGGCTACTTGGTTTTTGCTTCATCAAGGCCATTTCTCATTTATCAGCAAAGCAAACCTCCCTTGGTCCGATTTCAGTGTGGTGACATTTCCTCACATTCCCTTAGTGACACCAGTAACTGACCAATTCAGTTCCCAGTGCTGAACTTTAACTTACATGGCTGTGCAACATGCAGCCAATCTTTTCATCAGTAAGATCATCACACACATCATATGCCTTCCAAGCACCAACCCTGCAGGCAGCAGAACGTGCCCTCATGCTTCCCCAGTGGGATGTGTTATGGCTCCTCAGTCCTTTAGGGTCTGCTGCATGACTCAGTGGAAAGGCTTAAATTGTCTCCAATTTAACTGCAACGCTTCCTTCCAAGGAAATGCACACGTCTCTTGATCATTGCCAGGCCTATTCTTCCCCAGAATAAAGCTCAGAGTCTATTGATGCCCTTTTTGCCCCAGATTCCATTAACTTCTTGTGCTATAGAATTAACATGAGGCACACAAGTGAGCTCATAGGGCCTTAAAATCTAGGTACCTCTCCCATCTCTTACACCCTGCCACAGTCTCTGCTCCCTAGCTTCTGGGTTAGACATTCCCAGCTGCAGCCATGGTCTCTCAGCTCACCAGTGTGCATGAGAAGACGTGGAGTTCTCAAAGCCTTAATTCAGCTCTGCTTCATTATTACACGAGAGCAGTGGCTCAAGAAACAGAATTTGCATCAAGTGCCCATGAAATGCTTCCCTCTGCCTCAGGAGCTGATGAATCCAGTAGACAGGCCAATTTGGCACAGAGATGGTAGTACATCAGCAAGACAGCCCCACAAAGATGACAAAATGAAAAGATGTGAGATATGGGTGGGGGATACACAAAACACTGGTTGTGGGGCTCAGGGGAGAGAGAGAGAGGCTGGTTGTTGGAAAGGAGGTGAGAAAGAAAGGGAAAGAAAACAAAAGAATGAATGAGAAAGAAAAAGGCATGGTCAGAAATAAAGGATAGGAGAAGAAGTAACTATAGAGACTTTCTATTTTTTTTAATCAGGAGAAAATAGCTCAGCTGCTAAAGGAAAGAGGCCACAGTAAATATTTCTCATTAGAAACAGCATCCAGTTGAGCAGACTGAAATAACATGAGAAGACAGACACAAATGTGAAGAGAATACATGACTGAGGTGTTAGGATGTAATGATAGCAGTAGGAAAGAGACAATCACTTGACTGAAAAAAAGTGTGAACTAAAATATAGAGAGGCTATATTGACTCAAATGGTGACCCCTTTTCCTCCCTTTATGGATATGTACTCCAAATCTATCTGTTGCTCATTACTGTCAAAGGATGCTGCCATCAAAACATTCACCATCATTTGGTGGGTATATATAGCACACCAGACAGAAACAAATCAATGCTGTTGCTCTCAGAGTGAACACAGAGAGTATCTGCCCACCAAAACTAGCAGAGAGGACATTAATACATCATGAGAACATCCCCCCACAAAGACTGGTACCCCTCAGAACTAATTTGTGTGTACGGAACTAGCATTTCATGCATTTTTAGCTTCACAGTCTAAATATGGTTGACAAAAAGTCTTTGCTAAGTCACGATGTGCCTAGCCTTACAGATTTGTAAACCTTGTATGAATTTAATCCCTTCCAAACTGTCTTCCCTTCCTTTACAAAGTACTATGAAAGTAGACCAGTGCTTTTAAAACTAGGAGTCTGGCTCTTCTGAGAAGACTCCAGTCTCCTCTGAACAATATGCAAAGCAAACTCAGGGAGGGAACATGAGAAAAAAGAGAAGTCTTCTTTCCTCCTTCTTTTTTTGCCCAAGACTCACCAAAACAAGAGTCTAGTATTGAATATTCAGCACTGAATACTAACTGCTCAATAGATGGTCTGTTTGCAGAGCTCAAAGTGGAAATGACCCAGCAAGGAGGAGAGGTGAACACGCTGCTCCATCCATGTGATTAAACTGCTCTGTAAATGCAGTCCTCCCCACTTCTCCCCACCTCATTACAATGGAGACCATTTGTTGCCCCTACCACAACTCATTTTCAAAAAATGTTTGCTTTAGAGGGGCCCCTGCACCAGTATTGTCCCTGAGACTCTATATTTAGGATAGGAATGTGAGTTCAAGCTCTGGAAAACCTGCTCTAGCCAGGCAGTCCAACCAGTGGGATGTGCTACTGCCACTGCTTGGGAATAAGGAAGCACAGGTACAGGAGACAGAGGAGCAAAGTGGGGAACAGTCCCTGCTTTCAGCCTGCACAGGGCACGGAGTGAATCTCGCCTGGCAGCTGCTTTGTTCTGCCATGGACCTTGGAAGTCTCTTCAGCGCTCCTCCTCTGAGTTAAGACATGTTGGTGTCACACAGTGAACACCCAGGAGGCCAAGCTGTGACAGAGGCTAGTGTGCAAATACAACACACCATTTAGCAAATGTGTCATTTGCACTATGCCTCTCATAAGGCCAAATTTCCCTTGATAACAAAAACCTAGATCATTCTACGCTTAACCCCAAGGGGCCCAAAAGAAGCAGCCTTTTACTTACACAAGGTGCACGTTTCAGACCTGTCCTGCTGAGAATTCCTGCTCTGGCTCTTTCATCATGTTGTCCCCAGTGAGACCTCTGTCTCACATGCAGCACTGGGCACAGCTCCTTTCCTGGTGGCCCTGGGGGGCCAAGCTTGTTAGCCAGCAAATCTCTGTCCCGCTGCTTAGCCTGGACAGAAGAGCTGGAGCTAAAAGGCTGTGCTGAGGGGTGGGTAAGTCCCTCCACCACCACACAAGCCTGTGGCCCCAGGAACACCCACTGCAGGAGCAGGCATCTCTCAACACAGAACAGCACAGATCTGACGTGCCCTGACACACAGCACTTGGAACCAGGACTCCACTTTTATACTGCCCTGCTCCGTATTTTTTTAATGGTGTCTATCAGGCCTTAAGGACCAGCCAGGAATTTTTGTTTCCCCATTTGCTTAAGTTTTTTAAGGAGTAAAGGAGCAGGAAGGATTTTACTTACCTCTGAGAATCAGAGATGCAACACCCAGGAGTAGGGTAGTTAGAAGCTAATGGCATTTTTAATTAGGACGTCCTGCCACATGCTCATGTTTAAACTGAATGTTAGATGAGGGTGGGAACCACACAAGTCAGGTTGTTGAAGATTTTTTTCCCCTTTAAAGGGTAGGGTTTTGTTTACTTTCTACAACCATCCATGAATTCTATTCAACAAACGGTCTGTTTCAGCAAGATCCTAAAACATACACAGCCTTTCCTGCTTGGCCTCTGACATAGCAGTTGGTCTTTTGCAGTAGGCTGCACCTTTGTCATAGGGTGCTAAAGTGTCCTTAGCTGTCAAAAGGATGTTCTGTGGGGTCTTTTGAATCAGGTGTGCATTGCTGTCACCATGGGGGAGCTGGCTCTGAAACACAGGTGATTCCACCCAGCACTGGATGACCACTCATGAGACCCCACTAATGAACTGGGCTCTCCCTCCATATTTCCCTATCTCAGCTGAGGTAGTTCAAACACTCCTGAAATAGTTTAGCAGTTAAAAGGGTTCTAGAAGGGAGAAAAAAAAAAAAAAAAGTGTGTTAGGCCTTCTAACATTGCATTTAGTGGTACCTCTACTTTTTGCTTTTTTCACTGCTTTTAAATTTCCTTTGTCACTGCATTTCTGGTATTTTATTGCTTTACCAGTAGAGCACAAGCTAGATCTGAGCATACAGATCTATTCAAGAACAGAAAGGTCCTATCTTTTTTTTTTCTTTGTTGACCTGTAGATCTCATTTGCAAACTTATATTTGTGTAGAAGTCATTTTTCATTTAATGAATTTTACCTGCCTTAATATGAACATCTGTAAGTCTTGCCCCAAGTAGCCAAACCAGATGAAGAAACAGGAGTCTGATAGTATAATTCTAAGGAGTGGAAGTTTAAAAAGAGAGGAAAGACAAGGTGAATGACAACAAGTATTTCTACTTCTAGCAACAGTATTCTTTAAATAAAAAAAAAAAACCAGTAATTTCTAACAATTGAAACTTGGAGTCCTTTCTTCCAGGCAAATATCAGGTTTTTTTCTAGATACAATCTCAGCAAGGAAATGAAAGCCCCTAGAGAAGAGGATTTTGTGGTTTTAATTGTTTCAGTCCCAGCCATGGGGTTCATGAGCGCCCAAAGCTCCAGCACGAAGTCTGTCAGTGATGATCGCAGCATCAGATTGTGACTACAGCCAGTCTAGAGAACCGATGAAATCCCAGTGTTTGTCCCCAGCCTACTACTCTGAAATGAATGCCTCTAATTCCCAGGGCTGTAAGTTTCAGGGAATCAGTCATCCAGAGAATATTCCGGCTATCTGAAATATATTGATTGCTCTTATGATAATATTTGGTATCCTGCAAAAAAATGCTCAGCATAAGCTGCTAATTAATTGTGAACACATCATTCACAGCTGTGAATCAACTCCTTGGTTCCTGTAACAACTTCCACCTCAGAGAAATTAAGTTCAATTACCAATAAAAGAAAACAAAGTGCTTAACTGTAGCTGAAGTGAAGGAAACAAGACAGCACTGAGCCCTGCATTTCACATTTCAGACCTGAGGCAAATTAAGCCACAAATGAGCTTTATCTTACTGGGTGCAGTGAGACCCAAGGCTCTGTTTAACCCTCTCCACTTTTTCCTGATTTCAAATTTATCATAAGGGAAAGAATGGTCGAAAGCATTTAATCCAACATGTGTTTATGTGCAGACATCTCTTGCAGCAAGCAAGACAGACTATGATGCTGACTTTACGCACCATTTCTAACACTGGCCAGTATTTCATAGCTAATAAACTACTCTTGCTGCAAATCTCCTGAGAGAAAAATAAATATAAATGAAGACAGGCCAATACCACTAGTTATGCATGTAAAATAGCTACAATTAAGTTATTACACATTCCCAGCTGTGGGGAGGGACCATTACATGTTAACCCTGGGCATCTGCCCTCTCTCAGGCACGCACATGGACTTCAACAGGTGTTTCCCTTGTGGAGCCACTGCAGGGTCAGGACCCATCTCTAACAGCAAATTGTATTAGTTTAAAAGTTCCCAGAAAGTCCCTGGCACATATATACAATTCTACAGGATCTTAAAAATGTGTGTAAATGTGCCAGTGGTCCAGATACCCTAAAAAACCCACACAGGCCTCCACTGGCTTAATTTTCACCACATACTCTTCCTTCCTACACTTGTCATCTATAGGATTGCTCAGCCATCAAATATCCTTTACACCATCCATCTTCCTCACCAGTATGTCAGCAACCAAATTCCCTCAGCTGCTGGGATGCTGGGCTCCAGCAGGGTGGGATCGTACCGGGTATTCATTTTCACACACAATGAAACAAACAGAAAATCCAGCACAGACGCAGGGAAATGGACAAGACTCAGGAAATTCACAAACCTCAGCACTCACAGAATTTTGAGCTAATTATTTGGACTCCAGTGTCACATCAAGTATCTCTAAAGGACTGACCGTATATTTGTATTAGTTACATGACAGCCCGCCACTGCTCTCAAGGCATTGTTATGAACCATCAAGCCCCAGCTGTATTTAAGGCCACCTCTTCAAAAGTCTTGATCTGAAGAGGTACTAACATTTCATCACCGTGCAGATTTCAGTGATCCCATGGTTTGATCTTTAGTTTGCTACACTAAAATCCTATGTTTGGAAATAGTATTCCAGAGGATGCACCTCTTTACGACTGTTCTAACTTTCAAACCAGCTGAAAATTAAGCTAGCAAAATGCAAAGGTGTTTACATTCAGAGACACTGCAGATTTTACAGCTATGCTAACCTTCTTCTTTGCCTGCACACTCACTGCATTGCCAGCTGAAAATCAGCATTATTTTCTAAAGGCAATCAAGCCAACAACCCTGATGGAAGCGGGATAATCTTCTGGCGACTTTCTGTGGGACAACAGTAGCAGCATCACAAGTATCTTAGCACAAAATGGTCCCTTCTACATTTGAGAAGGTCTTTTGCTCAGTATATATTCACTATAGTAAAGGTGCACCTGAAACAGACCAGTCGAGGCTACAGCTCTCTTTACAGTCCACACCCAAAAGTTTTATCTGTTAGAATCGAGAGTCCCTTTTGTAAAGAGTGTTACACTCAAATAATATCTTGAGGATTGTAAATCGTAAACTGCAACTTAAATAAATGAAAGTTTCCTACAGTTCTATGGCTATTCTTATGCAAAACTCTGTTTTAGTTCCTTTTTCTTTCCATCCTTTTGAAGATCTTTACTGCAGGTGAATATTACAGAGCAGTGAAAAATACCACAATTGCCTCTCCCTAAAAATTTTAGAATTAATTCATTAGCAGACTAATAAATCATAAATTCATTATTTTCTCTGAGTCAGACTCAAAAGATGAACTTCTTAGGTCAAGGTAATTTTCATCACATTTCAAAGCCTCTAAAAAATCCTGACAGATTTTACAAGGTTATTAAAACCACCTCAGGAATGAAGACCTGATCCAGTGACAGGACCTGGGTTTAGATCCTTGTTCTGCTGCCGCTGCTGAAGGCACAGTGAGATGCCAGGAATCAGGCCCTGCCGTGCAAACATTGCCCGCACAAACTCTGCAGTTCACAGGAAAGAAAACACTTCTTTATTGTTGTTTTTTTGTTTCCCTGCTCCATTTTGTATATAAGATACAAAATCACATAGGACAATCTGCAGGTTCAACTATATAAAAGACCAGTGGTATTTCTTCTGCATCTCCATATCACATCAAATTTAGGATTCAAAAGAATCATTGGATCATCCTAACTGCTCAGCAGGTTAGAGCCTTTATAAACACAAATTCTAAAACAATAAAGAACTTTTTTTTCCTTAGTGGGATAAAAAAGTAAGAAAAGTACTCCAGGAAAGTAAGGGAAAAAAGCCAATAGCAAGTTTCCTCTTTATTGTGTTGCAATAAGCGAAGCAAACAGTTTTCAGAAGCAAAATCAACCATTTGTTTGGATTAAACAAACCAGAACCTAGGATCACACACTTTAGCATCATACATACATTCTGAAATGTCACAGCTCCATTCCCAACTAGCATTCAAGTATTTAGTATCAATACTGGTGATTTCATTAATTGAACCAGGATATGAAAGCCATTAATTCTCTTCAAACAATGCTTAATGTGCTTAAGATCCTTTTTAAACGGCAAGCTCGTAGCAAAGGTCACCCACCACTGCCGCAACACCTGTCTATGTTGATAAGAAGATAGACTGAAATCTGGCCACTGCCACAAAGTTTTCAACCCAGGCAGTGGAAGCAGCTTTTCGTGGCTCAAACAAACTGCTTTAAGGGCCTAATCCCGACGTCCTTGACAGCACTGAAAGGCTGTCTGCTCATTTTAATGGGCTTTGGATCAGCTCCTAAGTTTCAGCTTTAAGTCCCAAGGATCTCATCCATCTAGCGCCTGAAAACCAGCGGAGGTTTTGCCTGGCTCCAATACTGAAATAAGGAGGGCTATTTACTGAGCTGTGCAGGAGAGTTGTGCTCCAAGAACGCGCCTCTGTTTCCTTGGGCTCCTGCTCCCTGAGCGGCGCGGCGGGGCTTCCGCGGAGGTGCCGCGGGGCAGGGAGTTTGGCAGCGCCCCGGGAAATCCACGGCGCCCCGCGTCCCCGCACGCCGCTCCCGAGCGGGCGGCATCCTCCTGCGTGGGACAGCTCCTGCGGGGCGGCGCGGGGGCCGGGCAGCGGGGCGAGGGCTGTGCCGATGTCACTAGGGGGGGCTGCGGCTGAGGAAAGCCGCTATGAGCGCTCGGGGTCTCCCGCAAAGCTTCCCCCGCCCGCCCCAGCCGCCCCTCGAGGAGCCCCGGGCGCTGGCCCGGAGCACCCAGCCCGCCACCGCCCTCTTGCCAGCCCCGACTCCTCCGGGGTGAGACGGGGCGCGGGGCCGCTGTGCCCGGTCCCCCGGCATCTTGCGGTCACGGAGCTGTCGGGTGCCAGCGGGACTGCGAGGTGAGGGCAGGGCCGAGCGCAAGGCAAGCCCCAAAAGCCGGATACAGCCCCCCGGAATGACCCCTTAGTGCCCCACAGCGAAGAGGCGCGGGAGTCCGGCGGCGGCTCGACGGCTCCTGGCCCGGCTCGGAGGAGTTACGAGCTTCAGAAGCTACACCCGGAGGCAGGCGGCCGCCTGACGGGGTTGAAAAGGCGGCGGCAAAATCATGCGATGAAACATACAACAAACCCAGAGAGAAGGGCGTGTGGCCCTACTGTGTGGGTGCCCCACTCCGCGGCCGCACACTCCTCTCCCGAGGGCAGCGGGAGAATTCCGAGGGCAGCTCCTCGCCAAGCGCCGCCGCGCAGTGCCTGGGCTGGGCCGTCGGGGCCGGGCGGTGCTGCGGGCGCTCCGCCGCCGTCCCGCCGGACACCTGGGGTTAGGGGCTCTCTGGGAGCCCAGGCGGCCAGAAAGCCCTTTGGCCTTGGTGACAGCCCCCACGGGTCACTCTACAGATTAGAGGAATGGGAACTAAACTCGATGGAAGCACACGGCACTGTTGGGGGAAGGTGAAGGAATCAAACCGTTCCCCTGCCTGAAAATTAGAATCGCGGTGATTTTTTTTAATTTTTTTTTTTAATTTTTTTTTTTTAATCCCAATGGTTTAGGGAATATCTGTTGAAGATGAATTAAAACATGACTGATTTTTTTCAATGAAGCCATATTTCTCCACAATGCAAAAGGATCTTTACATAACAACTGAAACTCAGGAGAAAAGCTAATTGGATTAAGTCCTGTGAAAGGGAGGTTAAGGTGTCTGAATGAGACAACTGCAAAGCTCCACTTTTCTTGCCATCTGCTTAGCAAGACTAAAGTGTTTTCTGATTAATATTATCTTAATCAATCATGCTGCCACTTATTACAACCTTACTGAAATTAGGAAACGAATAATAGGGAGGCTAAGCCCGAAAACTGACAATTCTTAAAGGAGGGACAGAAAATGCGGGACTTTTTTTGTTAGGTTTGGTTTTTTTTCTTTCCCTAAATACCCGTTTCTCTCGAAACGAGATGTTGCCGACAGTCCCCTTAACCCCGCCTCGGCAGTGCCGCCGGACAGCAAGACAACTTTCTCTAACACCCTCTTAGCTCCTGCACACGCTCTGACCCGAACTCAACCATTCCTTCCCCGCCGAACACTTCCTCCCCGGAATAGCGCGCCTAGGTTTTGTCTCGGGGACCCGGCAGTAAATGTGGCCCAAACCCGGCTGGTGTCGCCGGTGGCCGGCGAGGGGCCGAGCCTACCCGGTGCACCGAGCGCCCCGCGCCGGGACCGCCGCAAGAACAGCCGAGCCGGGTCGGGTAACACCCCTCCCGTTCTCTCTTTTCCCGCTTGTTTTTAATCAATATTTAAATTTTACAAAGCGCCCATCGGCCGCCTTGGGAGCTAGGGATGAGAAAGACCTTCGCAGGTTTGTGGCGGCACGGAGCGAAGCGGTTCCGAAGCAGGACTACCTCTCCTTGTCGCCCCTTGCCCCGTCTCCACCCGCACCAGCTTCACCGGCACAGCGCCGGCAACCCCGGAGGAGCCGGGACGGAGCGGCGAGGCCCCGAGGGAGCGGCGGAACGCGGCCCGCCGAGGCCGTCGGGGAGGCGCGGAGGGAACCCGATCCCTCTGCGGGGCTGGGGCAGCTCAGCTCCGCGGCCACCTCGCCGCCTGGCACGGCGGTCACAGCCGGCGCAGCGGCTGCCGGAGGGGACGGGATAGATCAGGAGCGGGCGGCGGGAGGGCCATCCCCGCGCTGAGCCCTACCTAACCTGCGAGCTGTCCGCCTGGGGACCGCCTAGGCGGGCAGGCAGGGAGGGAGGGGTGAGGAAGGGGGTGTTCTCCTGTGCTAATAAAATAAATGAAATTTTCAGAGGTGACTGTGGCGGCCGCCCGCCCTCCTCGGCACGCGGAAGCCCGGGGGCTGCGCTCCGCTGAGAGCGCAGGGGCTGCGGCGGGTGGAAACGCGGGAGCGCGGGCAGGGCGGCGGGAGGGAGCGGGAGAGCAGGGGTCGTCGTTTCGGGAGGCTGCCGGCTGACAGCGGGAAGACCTAGGCCTGGGGCCTGCCCCATGTCCCCCGCCGCCGCCCCCAGGCCGGGCCGGGCGGCAGAGGCGGCCGTCGGATGGCGGAGCGCGGGCTGCGGCCCTCGGGGCGGGCGGCCTCGCCTCCGCGGCCGTCCCTGTCCCCTCCCGCCGGGGCTTCTTCCCGCTGGCGGCGCCCGCTGGTGGTACTTCGGCCGCCGTTCTCCCGCCCGGTTACAGGACCGGCCAGGACATCTTTTGGAGGTGCGGGGAGAGAGACCCAGCCCTGCCCTTCCCCAAACTTCCTTCCCTCCGAATCGGCCCAGCCCCGACTTTGCCCGCGGGACAGGACGACCTCGGTGCTGGGTCTGCCCTAACCCACCAACCATCTTCCCCAGTGAACCTAGTTTTCTCTCCTCGTTGCTGCTTTAACCTAATTGCCAGCAGCCTATGATGAAGGGCGAAAAAAAAAAAAAAAAATAAAAACCACCCTCTGCTCTATCGTATCTGCAAGTGGAACCATAGGGCTCCTCCAGCCCGGGAGCGAGAGCTCCCCCTCCGCGGCCCCCGCACCCCGCTCCCCCGCACACGCCCGGGCTCATTTGCCTGCGAGGCCGGTGCGGCGGGCGGCTCCCCCCGCTGCCGCCCGCGCTGCCCCCGCCGCCACGGTCAAGTTGAAAAGTCCTCCCTGATGGGCGAAAGGAGCCCGCTGCCTGCGGGGGGGACTTACCTGTGGAGTCCATATCGGGTTCCTCCAGCAACCCGCAATGCATGCTCTTCCCATGGACGGGACGGGAGCCCCAAGGTCCCGGGGTGTGCAGAGCCCCTATCTCAGAGATGCGCGGGGGAGAGGGAGCAGGGTGGCGGCGAGGGGGTGGGGAGAGAGGACAGAGGCAGATAGTTGGGGAGGGGGGGTGTAGAGCGGGAGAGAGGGACACTCCGTAATCCAGCGGGGCAAAGCCAGACCCGTCAAAATGTTTGCGGATGTTTCATGGGAAAAAGCATCATTTTATAGAAGCCCTGATGGGAGAAATGTCATTGATAGGCCAGCCAGCCTGATGAATGGCTGCTACTCAGATGGGGATGTGGCAAGGCTCAATGTGAAGCCCATTGTGATGCTGTTTTGAATAAGAAAAGCTTTCCTCCAAAAAGGGGGGCCTTAGATCTACGCAATCCCAACACTTCGACTTCCCTCTTCTATTAGAGCATTAGAAACGTTTTTCTTATTTAAAGTTCCAGCGGTCTTTCCACTCCTCCTTTCCCTCCCCCAACCCCCACCCAAAGTCCTTGGCTCATTACAGACCGAGATCAAAATTGGCTTAGATCTTCAAACGGGCAGTAGGTTTGGGGTTGTGCTCTTTGGGGCTGCCGGGTGTGCGTGCAGCCCGGCCGAGCTCCCCTCCTCCTCTTTCTCCTCCTCCCGGTGGGCTCTGGGTTGGGATCCTTCACAGGCACATGGCATTGGAAGCTGCACAACTTCCCAAATATCTTGTAAGCTTAAGTTTATTGGAGAGGGGAAAAAAAAAAAAAATAAAAGAAAAAAAGGGCGATGTGTGTGGGTAGGAAAGGGGGGTATGAGGATAGACAGAAGTTGCCAGTATCTCTGCAAGCGATGCTGGCACTGCAGACCTGCAGCAAGAACTCCCGTGCGTCTCCCCGGGCCTCGGGGAGAGAGGGCAAGGCGGGGTGGGGGCCGCTCGCCACCGGCTTGTCTGGCAGCGGAGAGTGGCTGACCCGAAGAGTTTTCCATGGGACTGGGCGGAAAGCAGGGGGGTGGGAGATCCCGATTACCAAGAGAATTGAAGAACTAAACGGGTGCATTTTCGAACTGATGTTGCCTCCCAACTTTAGTCCGAGGATCCCTTTTCGGGTTAGATGAGTACGGGGGGGAGAGTGGGGCAGGACAGAGGCTGGAAAAAGTTGCTTATTCTGCATGCGGTTGTATGTGCTGGAAGTGGAAGTAAAAGTGCAAAGCTAGGGCTCTGATAAAAGTGGCTGGTTTAGGGAAGGAAAAGCTGTGATTAGAATATGAATAGAGCTCCAGGAGAGGAAGAGAAAGGGGGATTATAGCTGAATTACTTTGACCATGGACAGAGCCAACGTTTTCCACTCTTCTCCCCCTCTCCCCTCCCTACACCCAGACTACCCCCCCTTCCCTCTCCCCGTCGGGGGAAAAAAAAAAAAAAAACAACAAAACCACCAACTCCACACAGCAAAACAAGCGGCGAGGTTGCTAAAGAGGAAGCTCCGCGGTGCCTTCGCATCCCCAGGCGGGCCGGCGGCGGGGGAGCCGGCGGGGCACCTCGGCCCCTGCGGGCCGGGCCGAGCGGGCACCGGGGCGGCCGCTGCGCACCCCCACAGGCCGAGTTTTGGCGTGGGGAGCCCCCAGTGTGCACGGAGTAAAATAATACCGGAGAGTGACAGTGCAAAATCGAGTCTGCAGCCGGCGGAGAAGCCCTCGCGGTGGCGGCAGGGACGCCGGCCGGCTCTGCCCGCCGCGGGGATGTGTCCGGCGAAGCGGGAGCAAGGCTGATGCTTCTCCCTCTGCCCTCTACCCCACCAAAAACCAACTCCAACCCAACGCAGCGGCTCTGCTCCTTCCCGACGGCCATGGCAATCCCGACGGCACACTCCCATCTCTCCGTTCCCCGCAGCACCCGGTGCCGCCGGGCTGGCTCTGCTCCAGGCGGCGCCGCACCGGGGCCCCGACGGGGCGGGCACGGCCGGCTCTGTGCCGCCGCCTCCCCACGTGCGGCTCCTGCTGCCGCCCCGGCAGGACCCATCGCCTCCTCCCCGGCCTCCTCGGGGCTGCCCGGCCACCGGCTGCCACCCCCGCGGGGCTCTGGCCCGGCCGCCTCCCCCACACCACCCGTGTAGGGGAGCCTCCCGCTCCCACAGCGAGTGGACACGCTTAGCCCCGCCGCTAAACGCCCCTGCGGGCCGTGCGGGTGGGTTTTGATTGTCACCGCCAAAACGGTGACATTTTCCCACCTTTTTATAGCTTTCTCCCCACATTCTTTTCCCCCAGGGCTTTACCGTGGATGATGCAAGCCCTGAGGGGAGCCCGAGGGAAGACCGTGGGTGAGGGCCCCTCGGGGCCAGCCTGCTCTTTTCAGGAGAGCCCCGGGCCCCGTGCGGGGGCAGAAGCCCCCCAAAAACCTCAGAGGCATTTTTGTCTCTGAGCAGGGCTCGTTCTTCAAGGGGTTTTGAAACCGCGTTACCTTTAAAACCCAGAAGATGCCGCCGGCGCCGCCTGTTCGTGGGGAGTTACCTGGTGCCCCCATGGCTTCCAGCGGGTGGTCCCAGCCCTGGGCCGGCACTCGCCCGCGGGCACTCGCCATCCAGCGCTCCGTGGCGCGGGGAGTGCCCGCAGGCAGGGGCCTGGCTTCTGGAAATGTGGAACACCTGCCGCGGCAGCCGCAGGGGATCCATCACGGGCACCCTGCACCTGTAGAAATTTCACCTTCACCGGTGTAAAGCTTCAGAGACGCTTTCGTGTTGCTAGTATTTCAGAGATGAGCAAAATGAAAACACAGGATTTGTGAAGATAGGGATATGCTCTTTCTGGGGGCGATGAGAAGGACGGGATTTAGCACAGCCTGGATGTCTAGAGGCTTGGGCTGTTTTTTGACAGGATGTAAAGGTGTACGCTCTCTGCGGAGGGTGACGCGTGGGCAGGATGGGCAGCAGCACATTTGTTAGACCAGAGGTACCTGCTGCAATGTGTTCACTCCCTGCCTCTCCAGGTTAGTTCCTGTTCCCACATTCTTGTGGAATATGCCAATGCTGTTGCCTTCTGGCTTACCTAATCCTCCCTCAAGTGTCTCAGATCACCCCAATGTACTTCATAGCTCCATTATTGTTTCTTGCTTGGGTTTTGCTTACCTATTTAAGCAGAATCTCATGCTTCTGGATATCCTGTAGGACACTTATTAAAGTACTTTATTCTTCTGAAAGCACAGAGTATCTCCTGTGCTGGAGGCTGGCAGTTTTCAGATGGAAGCACTACAAGCCACTAGCTGCAGTTTTTGATGTAATATGATGGGCAGGTCTCAGCAAGGATGCAAAAAGTATACAACTGGGAATTTTCACTCCAAGTTCTTGCCTATGCAGATCATTCACAAGTCATAAAATAAACGGAGATTAACCCTTACGCTGCATCGGATGATGCATTTTTAGTGGAGAGGGATTCTGCTGCTATTGTGAAAAGAATAGCACTTTTATTCAAGAAAGAATACAAACTTTTGTTGGTGCAGGAAGGGAGAGCAAGATCATCAAGAGAAGACACATTCCAGGCTGCTGAACAACTGGATGCAAAGTTGACATACCAATTTAGGTGAACAACAGATAATGAGTTTCTTTTGATGGTTTAGCAAAACAGAGGCAGAGTGGAAGTATGACAGTTTGTATCAACTCACCATTCAGGTATTTTGAGATCTTTCACAAAAACACATTTCTAGGACTGTCTTTTAATCTACAGCTGTCTTTGCCAGTAGGCTGTGACCACAACTTTTTTGACATAAAAAGTTCCTTAGGCTGGTACTACACTGAGCATCTGTACTGAACTCTAACAAATATTTTGGGGAAAAACCCCAAGAAAAGCATTTTCAACAAAACTACTGGCACAGGAACAACTATATGTATATATGTATATATATATATATATATATATATATATATATATTAGCTGTTATATATTAATTTAGCTAATTCTACTTAAAGGCATCTTTAGGCTGAAGTTGTACTGAAGTCTTCCCATAGAATATCAGGGACACGAGCCTGCAATAGTTTTAGGAATGGATGGGAATTGCTTGTAAAAGGAGCTACATAAGATGGTTCTTTGCAATACCAGGGATGTGAGTTCAGTGACTCAGGGGATCCTTCTGGATCCGATGTATCTCTGTGAAGGCTGTAAGATTGTTGGCAACAGCCAAACACACAGTGACACTTCATTATTTTAGCAGTGGCCTGCAGTCTGTGAGTGGTTCCATATTTTCTTGCCTAAGCCAGCAGCCTCCTCCTCTCAGTATGAACCCATGCTTCTGTCAACCTTTCTTCCCAGCTCCGTTCCTGTTTCTGCTATCTTCATCTTCTGGGCAAATCCCATGGAAGAAACAGAGAAGGATCTTGTTTCTGTACTGGCTTCTCTTTCCCACTTCCTCATCTTTATTACCAGAACAGGAAATGTTAACTTTATTTTACATATATTAACACCCCTGAGGAAGCTATATGTATAGGTGAAGGACAGGATATGGAGTAAGCTGACAGATGACTTCTGGAATCAACTCTGTGTCTGTGCTTGGGGAACATGATGCTGACAGATGCAGGAACTGGGAGAGGAACATCAAAAGGCTGCCTAGGTAAACAAGTACACCAATTCCTTCAAAAGCCTTTAATTGACACAAGCACCATGAGAAAGTGGCTAGGGCAGACACATATGCAGGTACCTGGGAGAAAATGAGCAGAAGAGTAGAGGCATGCAAATGATGGATTGCACATGCACGGGGCAGGGGGCACCTTCCTTTTAGCTGGAAAGAAAAGTAACATGAATTGCAGCTGGCATGCTGTAACTGTAGATATTTCTGAAGCCAGGTTTTGTTGAAGATGAGCACAGTCAGCCTTAGATGATCTTCTCTTATTAATGTCTGTGAAAGGAATTTTCCTCAGCCCAAGCTCTCTTGTTTATAAAGTAGTGCAGTGACAATGTTGCCAGAAGAGACCAGTGGAAATATCTGGTTCACACTGGTCAATCTGCATGGAGGAAGGGAATTCACTCTCCCGGGTAGTATGAGCATCTGTAGGAGTTGAGAAGAACCACTGCCCCCAGGGCTGCTGACCAGAACACTCAGCCTGGGAGACACTTGCTGACTTGAGTTTGAGAAAAGGGCAAGCAGTCATCGATTTCTGAGCTTACACCAGATTTAGCTGGTTTTTGTTGTGTGTGGCTGGTACTAGTTACCAGAGGATTTGTACTGTGTGTTGGAAGAAGAGCCAGCCCTAAAAGCTATTATAGACAACAGACACAGAAAAGATCCATTCCAGACTGCATCTCAGCTGCTGAACAACTGGATGTGAAGCTGTCATATCCTTTTAGATGATCGACTGATAATGAGCTTCTTTTGATCTGCCTGGAGCAGAGAGAATTACCTTCAGTGCCTGCCTCTGACTGGCAGGGGGAGGCTTGAATACAGAGTTTAATTTTCCAATTCACCAGGAGTTCAGGGGAAAACTGTTTCCATTATTCGAACATAATTTCAGCAAGAAATTAGAACTTTGCTGTTAAGCACACAAATTTCTTTCTTAGTTCTTAAGCTATTTCTCAGTTTATAATGTTTTATTGTCAAGTAGACAATAACTACAGTGCACTGTCTGGAATGGTGAAGCATATGCATAGGTCAAGGAGCTCCCCAAAACTCAGGCTAGTGAAAGACAAAGGCTCTGCTGCAGTTAGCAGCAGGGAATTGCTTTTGATTTGGATCTAACATGCTGTTTTTATACTGACTGGGAGGAGGGGACAAGGACATGCACAAGTTTATTGGAAAAAACATGTGGTCACTGGAACCACCTCAGAGTTACCTGCCTCAGGAAACACGCAAATAAAGGGGTAACCGCAGTTAGGAGAAATAGATAGCTGTTTTTTTCCCAGCAGTGAGATGCAAAGAGGAATGGGCACCTCATGAGCTTGGAAGAATTTTTTAGAAGATGGAACAAAGACCTAAGTCCATTTGCTGGGTAGACAACAAAAATCTTTGCTGGTTATTTTGAGACAGAAAGAATAAAGCCATATAGACTGCTTTTTAAAAAATAAAGCCAACTTCAAAAATTCTCTGTATTAGCTCTAACCTAGGTTTGGAGAGCTTAACTGAGAGTTCCGGTGTTTTGGGATGTATGTTCATACGTAAGGAAGGCAGAGGGGTTGTATTTGCCTCCCAGGTTCATATGGTGAGTTCTTAAGTGATTGCAGAGAGGCAAAACTGATTCATACAGTCTTCACTACCTGAAAGCACAGAGTCTGACTGGCGTCACATATCCAGGGCAGAGTAAGAGTGACAAAAGTAGTTGTCCTTACCCTTGCACCTTTCTACCCCTTCCCAAACAAAGAACTCCTCCACTGAAATTGGTGGGCCCATGCTGAGATGGAAATATGTCATGAGAAAGGTGGACTGAAGTCAGAACTCAGTTCAAACATGTTCAAGTCTCTAGCAGCACTTAGGTCTAAAACATGGATCCATTTCTGGGCTCCTGAACCTTAGACACAGAAACTGGAATCCGGATCCTCACCGTGCCTTGCACACGTTAAGCCTCCCAGCACTGGTCCAGATAATCGCAAAGAGTCACCATCTGGCTGGATTTTACGGTTTGATGAAGTGCTCAGTTTTAAGGCAAGCACGTGTCTGGCACCTGGGGACTGTGAAGCCCTGATCCCAGTTCTGGCACAGTTTTTCTGTGGCCCTGGGCAAGTCACGTCCTCTTCAGAGGAGGGAATTCATCAAGTGCCCCATGGCCCTGCTGAAATGGCAAAGGGCTGTAAAACAATCCTCAGCTCCAACGGGAGGAGAGGCCAGCTGGAGGGGCTCTCAGCACTGCTAAGCCAGCTCCCTGCCACCACTCCAGAGGTGCTTGTGCTGAAACACGGCTGAGGAGGGCTCCTGTGGGTCCCTGTGGGAGGGCTGCAAGCCAGCGACCTTGTTTCAAGGCTCATGCTCCCACTCACTAGGGCCATCCTCATCCTCAAGAGCCGTGGGGCAGACACATTTTTAGCCCCTCTAGTTTGGTTTTGCAGCTGTGTGACACCAGTTACTGTCAGGTTTTACAGGTGGTCTGAGCAGGGCTTGCAAGTCTATTGTCAGGTGCACAGCACTTTTCATTCCTTTGGCATTTGTTACCACTAACCAGTGAAATATTCTTCAGTCTTTATAGATTTTTAATTATGACGTACTCCCATTTTGCTATAAACCACAGATATTTTTCTATTTATCATTAGAAAACATGAGAAAAGACACAGTAACTTCTCATCATCATGAGTCTATGTTTTTCATTGGGTTTCATCCCTGTTTAAACAAGAAACAAGGAGTCCAACGAATTAAAAAGCTCTCTTTGCTGCACATTGAAACTTCTTTGTAAGGAAAACTCTTAACGAGATATGGGAATTACAAACAAAACCAATTGTGCATAGTGGGAGCCCTCCCTTTACTTTCATCTTAAAATTATTACATCTCAGTATGCCTTTATTTCATAATATATCCTCTCTGAATGCCAAAATTGGCCAGTCTGTTTTCATTTTCCTTTATAGTTTGTTTTTTTTTATTTCTATGTTTGGATACATTTACCTTAAAAAAAAGAAAAATTAAATACCTGTAACAGTTATGTAAATGATTTGAAGTGAAGCAGTTTTTCTGAACTCTAAACTCTAAACCTGTGTTGCTCTCAGCTCCAGAACTGGCCAGAAGCCCTATGCTTTGCTCTCACCCCATAGCATTCTGCACCTCAGCTCTGGCTTCATTCTGTTTCTCACAACCAAACAGCAGGGCTGGACATGTACAGTATTCATTAGGATACATAGCATTTAACCCTTTATCTGCAAAGCAAGTGATAACATACTACATGGAGTTAGGTATCTTTTCCAACAGCAGCACACACCTCTAGCTCATATCAGAAAATGGACTGCATCTGGCATTTCAGCTGGGACTGATGCTCAAGACCTTCCTGCCAAACAGCAATTCTAGAAAACTTCTCCTGGGCACTATATACAAGGAATAAAAAAGTTGCAATGGAATGGAAACCTTACGGTACTTTTCTAGCCACAGCTCCTAGAGCTAAAGCCTTCAGATTTTGTCAGGTGTTGTTCAGAATATGGTATCTAATTCAGCAGTTAGACAGTGATGGCAGGGTTGATCTGGGCAATACCAGCTCCAGCAGTGCAGCCAAGAGCTGACATAAGACCTTCTTTCTGTAGGCATTCACAGTATAAAAAGGGGGGAGGGAAGGTTGTCTGGTAAGATAATTCAAATGGCTGCAAGGTTGGGGCTTACCAGAGGAAAGTAATGTGACAGCTCTGAGGTTCTGTATTTTACCTCATCAGTCCACGCATTATATTTTTTTCCCTGACTACAGTAAGATTCCTTCCATGAACTGCCACTTTGACCAACCATATTCCAGGAATTCATAGCCATTTGTTCTGTTTCTGCTGCTGGTTTTATTATGCTTATTCCATTGCCAAGAAATTACTTGTAGGTGTCAATTATGATGGAACATAGGCTGCCTCCTAGAGAGAGGTTAAGAAGTCATCAGAGTTTCAACCCAGATCTGCACTCAAATAAGCCTCCATTGTAGGCACAGGCTCAGGTCAGGCAGGAGTGATGTATAAATACAGCTGATGTAGGCATCACCAGAGCAGCTGATAGTGGGTGACCCTCACTTACTGCCAGACATGTCTAGTCCCTATGCTTTGCTGGATCCATCATTCTTAAGGCTGCTCCTTTCTTCATAAAAGGCTCACTCCCTCTGCTGGTGCTCCCGAGCTGCAGCTGGGCCATGTCAGGCACCAAGGCTGAGGTTGTTCATTTGGTTGAGGCTTTTGGTGAACCTCTTCCTCCAGTGTGGAGGATGTCACTCTCTCATTCTCTTAAAACTCTTTGGTAAATAACCCTGAGCTGTTTGGATCCTGGAAGAGGTTCTTCAAGAGCTTTTCCAATCCAGCTGTACTGTGTTGACATCTCTGTTGTCACCAGTCCAATTGCAAGAAAAACGGGGGAAAAAAAGAGAAGGAAAGTAGAATGTATTTCTTCAGGCTTGGTTTTTAAGCCCAAACACAGATGTACTAGTTTAAGCATTTTGTGGAAGGCTAAAAAGAAATCTACTCAGGCTGATACTCATCTGTGCTCAGAGCTAAGAGGACAGCAGCAACATCATTGCATGAGCAGTGTCAAGATCAGCAGGATTGTCAGGATCAGTACATGAAGTTCAGCCATATGAGGAGCCAAAGAGCATCTCAGGACTTCTACATCATAGGCAGTGTTCTGTATCCTCACTGACCCAGATTGCTGCTTTTCACTGAAGGAAGTCTGTGCATGTTGATGTCCTTTGCTTAAAAAGTTAACTGCATGCTTTGCTGAGTAAGGGCTGGTCAGTTTAGAGTACTAAATGATTCTTAGTTCATCCACTGCTTTAGTTCTAGGCCTTAGACCTCATGAAAAAAATCCAGCTGCTCCCTTTCTAAATTCTTTCAGGTCATTCAAACTTGCTTCACTGTCAGTAAAGGATTTGTTGTTCTTCATAGGTTTGGTTTTGGTTTGTTCTTAAAATGTTTTGGCTATGTTAATGTTTTAAAAAAAGTTCTAGAGTCCTATGACAGCACACTAGGTAATGGTCATTACCTAGTGTTTGCAGCCTGTCTTTTCAGGACTTTGTGCCAGTGTATTATCAGATCTGCTATCTCAGTAGGAACAGAATGGATATCTGTGTGCTGTATCATGCACTTGCTACATATGCAGTCACCTCCTCTCCTGAACTTCTTGGAAACTGTGTACATTTAGTTGACAGCATATTACCTGTACAAGCACACCACTGCCAGCACACAAATGCACCTGCATGTTGAAATCTCACTCAAAATGTCTGATCTCAAGCTCTTGAGAAAGTAGTTTCATTTCTCTAACATTTACACTGCTTCAGAAAATTTTAATGCTTTAACAAACTGCTTTAGGAACAGCAAATGGTTTAGATATTATAACACCTTACCATCCTTACACAGCTGTCAACATATTCAGTCAGTATTATTTAAAACATTTATTATAATGGTTTGGAAAACATTTTTAACCTCTATGAATAAGATGTGTATTTAGTTCTGCTTAAGACCTAGCCCAGAAAAGACCTTTTCAAACACAAGCATGGGATTTTTTGAAGTGATCCAAGTCCTTTTCTGGACCATGGCCTTATTCCTCATGTTCTGTTCTTGACTAATCAAGGCTTCAAAACAGCTCCTAGTATATTTCACTGACAGACTCTTCCATGTCAGCTTTAAAACAAGGAGGATATGCAAGAAAGATTTCCTACTGTCTTGCACCTCCCTTCACTCAAGTTTTAGAGTTTATTGCTGTTCACCAAAACTCCCAGTTAGATACACTGGATTTTCATATCATTCCTTAAAGGTACTTTTTGGGGTCTTTTTCATCTTGTTCATTCATTGTACTTAGCAAGTTTTAACCTAGGTATGATGTTCATGGACTGCAGTTCTTGGAATAAGAGTTTACAAGCATAAGGTATGCGCAGAGAAGACACATGACAGGATGATTTGCAGTAGTGGCACCTAGAGAAACAAACAAAAAGAAAGTTAAGAGCTGGTCAATAACATCTGCTGAAAAAACCCAATTGCCACTAGCCACTGTTGTTTTATCCATCTGCATTTAAACACTGGCCACAGTCCCAGAAGCCCCAAATGCTTGAGACACATTTTAGTGCTTAAGTCATAGCTTTAAAGTCCTTAAATAATCTGACTGAAATCAATAGGAGCTTAATGTTAAACCTGCACTTTTCTAGGAGGGCAATCACAATACTCAGGAGCCAACAGGACTGACTTCTGCTTCTTCAGCACTCGCATAAATGTCAACAAATTCAGCAGTGCATAGTGACACAAAGGAGGTGAACAAAACCAAGTGTTTCTGAAAAAATGGTTAATGGTCCAATTTCTGTGCTACATATATGTCACAAAAAGAAGAGTCAGGAAGAAAGAAGGTTTTTTAATACACAATTTCACCCTATAATGTCTCAAATCATTACACTTTCCAGAAAAGAGGCCCTTCTCATCTTACATCTTTAAACTTTAGTCAGCACAGAAATTCAGTAAAACTGCTTTAACACATATTATTTGTGCTCTTTGCTCTAATGATCTTAAAATTCAGAGAGAAAGGGATTTTTTGTCAAATAGATATAACTGTGACTATATTAGGAATTACCGGCTAGTCAGCCATCCTTACAGTATTGGGACTCAAATTAGTGGCAGTAGAAAATATTTCTTATAAAAATCCATTTTCAATCTCTCTATTTCTTCATTCTCCTGTATATTAAATTTTCTGGTTTTGTAGAGTTGAGAAAGCCACTCCTTTGGGAACACAGAGTGACTCAGCACTTCCTAATGGTCTAACAAAGCTCTTTTTTTTTTTGTTCCTGTGTTTCAAATTTGTATTTCTGCCATAAAGTCGTAACAGTCTGAAGATCCAATTAAAGAAGAATTAGCAGAACTCCTGCAGGCTTCCATGGTATAGAATGAGGCTCATGGTCAGTGCAGGTTTATAACCACTCCCCTAGTCCATATTTATAGGGATAGGTAGATTTTATGGTGGGAGGAAGTGACCTGAATGGGAGCCGTTCTCCAGCGATGGAAAGCAAGTAATTGCTCTCTATAGGAGAGACAGAATTCCTTGCAGGCCCTGGAAGCCTGATGAGACACAACTACTCTGCTATGAGCACGTCTGGCATCTGATTACACCTCCTAGGGACTGAGGAGCAGAGACCACTCACTGCACCCAGGCTCAAAGCTACACCATTCTGGGCCAGCTTTGTACTCGATGGGGACCACCCAGAAAGGTGCAGTAAGCACAAAACTCCATCAGAGATCACAGAAACAAGTGCGTGAAAGACCATTTGGTATTGGAATTGACACAAAACTGGTCAGAAAAAGGCAACTGTACTATTCAAGGCTGAATTTGGACCAGAAACAAAATTTTTCTTCATGTATAGTTTAAAATGCACATACTAGAGAGATCAGTATGAGAGAGAGTATGAGAGTATGAGAGAGACCAATAACTTATCATCAAAAAAGGACCAAATTTTGCTCATTGCATTCAGTGCAGTTCTGCTCCTAAGCACCTGTGCAACAGCTAAGTTGGAAAATCTGCATAAACCCAGTAAATCATAGTAAATTTCAACCACATTTTTTACAGGGACAAATTCTGTCACTGCCACAAGAACCCCTGTCCCCTGTGAAAATACCAGTTCATGCCCCAACACTGATCTGCTGTTACTATCTTTCAGAAAAACCTACCCAGGGGCTAGTCCTTGTCTGAGAGGAAGGGCTCATCTTCCATAAGACAAGTGCCCTTAATGCCAGCCACAAACAATGTTTCTAAAAGGTTTCCTGCAGCAATGTCTTATTAATGCCCGAGTCACTGAAAAGGCCCATTTGGAAGTTTCTTTTAATGACTTTGTCTCTACTGTGATGCTCATTATAGGGCCACTTACCTCAGATACTGGTAGACACAGTATAAAATTTAGCAGAAGCTCTCTTATTGATTACTCTCACATCAGACAGCTTTTCACAGAATCAGATTGCAAGAATGTCTGGCTCTGTCTGAGACAGTAGTTTCTTTCACAATTACTTAAGGAGTTACTTAACTTTGCTATGAACTTCAAAAAATGAAATGTATTAGCAATACAAAAATAAAATGTAGCATTACTTCTAAAGTTTAAATTCCTAATTTTCGTCTTCAAGGTACTTTAATTTCCTGTGGACTCTGAAAAATCTTCAAGGACTGCTCTGAAAGTCAAGGTCTTATTGAAGAAATAATTGAGCTACATCTGCATGTGAGGTTTTTTAAAGGCAATGCTTTACAGAGTTAGAAGTGGTTGGTTCTTTGACTTATGGCACGTGCTTCCTTTCACATTACTTCCTACAACTGTTATTTGCATTGCACTAGTTCTAAGAGACCTGGGTCAGAAAAAAGCTTCCCTTCTTACACACACTGAACACACCCTCAAGAAAAACAGGACTCTCAAAAAGGGTTATGGCACAAGAGCCAGCAGCACCATGCCCAACTGAAAGTCACCAATTTCAGGATGCCCAGAGGATGGGCAGGATGCTCATCTCTCCTCTGGATGACACATGTTTGCCCACCTCTGTCTGAACATCTGCTTCCCCAGGAGCAGAGCTGCTGCTGCTGTGAGCAGACAAAGGTGGTGCTTGGTTTCTGGCCAGAAGCTACATGCTTCAGAAGAAAGGTCTGACCAAGGGCAGAAACAGAATTTGTCACCTTTACACATCTACAAACTGAGAATACACCTTACTTTCCTACTTCATTACATCATGGAAAAATCACTCTTGAGACACTGAGTGAATAAAGTCCAATTTCCCGCCTCTCCCAATAAATTGATGCTGATATCCAAGACATGACAAGTTTCCAACTGTGGTTTTTTTGAGGTTTAGAAATTAATCTTTCTCCTCCTCCTTTTAATTCTCTATCTTTTACCAACATAAATATTAGAGTTACTTGTAACTTGAACTTGCACCACTTATTTTTTCTTCCCTTAGTCATGGGATTTCAGGTCACCTGGTTTTGCAAAGCTTGCAAGAACATTGTATCTCAAACTCCTATTGGTCTCACAAGTTTGTTTTCTGCTTGCCTAAAACAAAACCAGGTCAAAGCAAAACATCTTCTTCAGAGACCTCTAAGACTATAAACAGAAGTTTATCTTCTAATAATAGTGGAGTATTTTCAGCATTCTACAGGACAACTTTAGGTCTAACATCTCAAAATTGTTGGAGAGAAAAGACAGTTAAAGGAAAACCCAGTGTGTTACATGTGGTGAGCTCCACACAGCTTTGACGTTCAGTTTTATGCTTCCCCTACATGAAAAACCAGTTTGTTTTCAGGAGACCATCTCAGTACTGTGTTAGGTCTCAGAGTAAGACAGCAAGACCATTAGGCAGTCTAGAGAGAAGTTTCCTAGGGACAAGGCATTCAGGCAGAAGCCAAATGAATTTCCAAACAGGCAGCTGCTTGTCTCTCAAGCTCCAACATGGGATCAGTGCACCTGCCTGATGCCTTGAGGAGGAACTCCTTGTTTTACAAGATTACAAAGCAAAAGGCATTTGGGAGGGGCACAGCCAAAGAAAACCAAATGCATGGGATTATGAACTCCATAGCTAGAGAACAAGAAAGCGGGGGATATTGCTTTCTGCTCCTGTTCTTCTGTGCCCACTCTCATTCTTCAGCTTTGTGAGGTTCAACGTGGGATTGTAGCAGGAAGATGTGTGACCAGCCCAGTACATTGACACTGCTGTTCCCCCCTTTTCAAAATATAGATGATATATGGGACTGGGTGCTTGATAATCCCTAGCAAGGCTGGGACAGAAGGTCAGCAGTGGGATGGAAGGTCAGCAGACAGACTGAAGGGTACAGCCTGGCTGTGGAAGAGAACACCTGTGGCTCCAAAACAGGAGAGATCCCTGGCCCATTAACTACACATTCAATTCAGTTCTAACTTCAATCAGACCATAATAAAGAACCATCCCCATTTTTCCAAATACCAATTTTGGACTTTTTGATTAAAGTGCATGAGATTGTTAATTGGAGCCTGTGAACTGCTGAAAACTGAGAAGCACTGCAACCAAAGGCAAGGTTCTGCTACACAGACGCATTTGACAACTTACCATCCAGAGTACCCTAGCAAGCCACACTGGCCACAAACATCCACTTCGAAGGCATCACTTGAAATCATCAGTCTCTCCAACAAAAGCATGCTGGCTCCATAACCTATCAAACAATCCCGTTCCATCTCTCCAAGACGTAAACCACCATCACGGGATCGACCTTCAGTGGGTTGCCTTTGAAATAAATATTTGAGAAATGTAGTAAGTACTCCAAAACGTACATTCTATGACTCTAGGCTGTCTTCAAACTGTAGGAACAACACAGGGTTCATGGACTTTACAAACCAGAGCTACTGATCTCACAAATGTGCTGCTCCTGTATCCGCAATATGATGCAGTTCTGCAAGTGGCAACTGCAGCACCAGGCTACAGCTCTTTACCTCTCAGAATGCAGCTGAATAAGTGAAAACAAAAAGATTTCTAGGAGTATCCAAGACAATCTGGACACAGATTTGGCACTTTTTCTTGATGAGACATTATCGTTTGTAGCTAACGAAATAATATTCAGCAGTTAATCAATCAATCATCAACCTAATGTTTCAGCTGAACTACAGCTAAGACTAATTTCTGAAATAAAGATGGTTTTGATCTGTGAAAGAACACCAAAATAAGTCAGGAAACGGGTAGTACACATATTGCTAACTCATGACTGAAATGCCATTTTTTTAAGACAGTAACATTTATCTAGTTTATTTTTTTCATCTATGATAGTTAATAGACTCATTTTTGTGTTCTACAGGTTCCTCTACATAAGTCAAACTCTTGTTTATTGTTTGGGGAGACTTCCTGTCCTTGTGGTGCTAGAGGAAAATTTTAATAAAGCAATCAAGTACATACTAAAGTTTTTGAGGTAAAAAAATAAGGTACTGTTATATAATCTAACATTAAGACTGCATAAGACAATCTTTTTTTGGACACAAGGAAAACTTTAAACCTCTTGTTTGTCATTCTGCAATTTCATAGTATCAGTTCTACTCTCATGTACCAGTACAATGATGTAGTACTTAGGTTGCAAATATCAGAGAAAACTATGAAGCAAAAACAATCCTGAATTCCTACAGCACTAATATACTGCATGCATTTTAATGAATATTTCCATCTTAATACATTCCCTGAAACATGAGAGCAAAGAGAAGGAATTTAAAAGAAATTACTGAGCTTCACTGCTCCCTGAAACCTCATATTTATGTGCTGTTTCTGACACTTGTAGCAGTGTAATCCACCTAAAATATTCAATAACATATCTGGCCCATTACTTCTGGAGTATATTTTGTTTCTATTATTTCTAACAACTGAATTTGTTAAGCTTATTAAAGATAATAAAAATAAGATTTTGCCCACTTGCTGCAAACCATAGGAAAAAATTTATAAAAGCCTTCAACTTCTAATAATCTTTTGTAGCAAGTAAAAACTAAGCCTAATTACCAGACCAAAATACCTTCTAAAGATGCAAGTTGTATTTGTTTTTAGGGGGAAGTAGTTTCTCTTACTCTGACCACACTGGAACTTTAAAACTAATCTGCTTGTAATTCAAATTGTCCTTGCATTCATATAACCTTCCGTTTTTCCCTCTGTTGGGAGAATGGATAGAAGTTGTTTACATCCTGATTACACTCCCCAGGGCCCCCTCCCCAGATGATGGCACCATCACTGTTCAGATGCTGTTTTAAAGGCTAACCCTGTGGTGAATGCAGTTTCTCTTGTGAAGAGGCAGATTTTAAAAGCAGTTTGGACCTCCAAGGAATCAGGCATTTACTACGGTGCTAGAAGTGCCCGAGTTGTTTTATGAACTGACTGCTGTAATATTATTTAATACACAAGTCTGCTTTCAGACGTTTCACCTGCTGCTGTTGTACAGGTCAAAATGACAAAATAGTTTTACAAATGTGAGCCCAAATCAAGTCCCACCCCAATTACGGCAGAATAAAACCTCTGGAAATAGCATGGGGTCTCAACTCCACGCGTAGATATGCCATGGGTCTTTCAACAGATACAGGGTGAACATTTTTAAAGTAGATGAAATTCCATTTAAAAAATACATAAAGCTCCCCAAACAAAAAAATCCAACTTGGACCTTCAGCTGTTAAGTTTCACTCCCACTGTCTAGGATCTGACTGAAAGAAAACAAAACAAAATCCTGACTTCCTAAAAGGTAGTCTTCTCTAAAGTGCCAAAAATTTCAATACTGAGATTGAGCCTTTGAAATGACTCTATCTTTTGCTTCCTAAGATTATCATATTCTTCTTTCAGCTCACACAAATTTTAAAATTCCTCATACAAAAAGTTGTTTAAAATGTTAAAACAATATTTATAAAGCATTTGTGCTTCCCCTTTCCCACTATACACATGTACACTGCAGCTGTTGCCCTGGGCGACTAACTTCTTTCTTTATTCTAAATATAACATCAGAAAACAAAGTAGACTCTTGAAAATAAGATTGGGAATATAATGAAAAAGAGATCTTTTTAATATTAGGGACATAAGTAAGTTCCTAAAATCCTCAAATGCTAAATAAAATGCAGTGATGCTTTTAAATAAAAAAATAAGCGATCTTTATTCTATTTAACTGTTGCCTTTAGAACAAAAAAGCATAAAACAATTAACTTCAGTGTTTTTAAGCACATTAAGAATTTATTGGCACTAATTCTGCATTTTCTGCAGGAACAGTGGGTTCAGCTGAATGGTCTTATTCCTTGCTTCACTGGCCAGTGGGGGAAATAAGTCTGCCTCCATGGTCTCAGCAGATCTCCCTTGTGCCTGCTAGGGAAAACAAGTGACTAGTTTGAATGGAGTTGTTTGCTGAAACACTGATCTCCAAGAAGTGGAGCACTGCCTGAAGGAGGAGGGCATCCCATGCTCACAGAGCTCAGAGCACTGTTTGTCCCAGTGCTCCTCAGCAGCACAACAGGACCTGGCACATCTGACATGCCCAAAGACACACAGGTGGCAGCTCTGACAACGTCCATCAAAACAACTCTGCATGCAGAAAGCTTACATTGCTCTCGTGTAAGAAAAATTAAAAGCAGGTTATCTACTAAAAAGATTCAGCAGGACTGGGTATCTGAGCAAGACCACATATAGAAATGTGTTACACATGAATTGTCAACTATCTATGGCATTCAAATTAAGGACTGCATTTCATTTCCAGTACCAGTCCAGAGGCCAACATCCTGGTGGGTTTGACCATGTTGACAAAGAGTGCTGCTTTGCAATTCTGTAAAGTCTTGTTTTAATCAGAACAATAGCTAGAATCAGTGATGATCAAGAAGCTCAAGTATTCTATCTTATTCCAGATGGAAATACGGCTTTGCTCTGTTGCTTAGGGTACATTTGATATATAATAAAATGCATTTCAAGACAATGACAGCCAAATTCCACATTGGAAGCTGTTACAGGATTACTTTTAAAATCAAAAAAGAATGTTAGATGCAATCTACTCTCCAGGAAGTGCAATGGATGATAAAAAAACAGCGAATAGGAAAGCTGGCAATGCTGACTCTCTCAGCAGAGGCAACGTCAGTAACAAATGTTTAATTATTTGAGAAGAAAAAAGAAAATTCCTGAAAGACTAGTCAAGAGGCAGCATAAATTAAACTAGCTTTCCTGAAAGTCAAATAAGGAGCCCTAATTACATAGTATGATGCTACTGACTGAACAAAGAATTTGCAGAAAGTAAGGGATGGGGAAAATCACACAACCTTCATCTTTATATATAAACATGCATTGACTTGGTATTCAGGCTTCATTTAAATTCAGTATCTCGGAACAGCTGAGAAGTTGGGGAGGCAATACAAAGGCAGATCAAGGGATTTGGGTAAGCCAGGAGTTCCAGTAAATCCTGTGTACTGTTAGCTAAGATAGAGAGTTTTCACTTTCATGTGAAGGACCAATATAATGCTTAACACACTGAAGAACAGAAAATGGGGCACACAGCCTATTATTTGGGAATATCATTTATGTTCATAGAGGCAAGCAGCTGTGCTTGTGCTACACCTCCTTTTCTCAATGTGGTTGATGAAAAAGTTCAGACAAGGGATACAAAATCTTTTAATTATTTCTTTCCCAGTTCCACCACTGGCATTTATTTCCATGGAAAGCACAATTTTGTCCTATAGACAGTGTGAGGTTGGAAAGCAAAAAGACTTAGGAAAAGCCAAAGAGGAAGACACCTCTGTATCAAGTACAGCAGAGACCTGCCCGTCCTTTCTCTAACAGCACATCAATAGGTAGAAGCTGTTGTGCAGGCAGGTAAAGCAAGAGTGGCGGATCCTCACACGATCAGAGGCATAAAAATAAATGAAGAGTTAAAGAACACAAATCATACTTGCTATAGGGAAGAGTAAGGGACAGACATGACTGTGCTTACATCTTACAAACAGTACAAAGATTGCTATAGTCAGAATCAGTACAAGTTTTGACTGGTCAAAAAGAAAAGTGCCACCATGCGGGAGGTGAGGTATAAGGGTCTACATAATAGCCCAGAAAGACTGGCAAAAGACATTTGAAATAATCTTTGCTAGAATATTTAAGATTAGCTGGAATTTAATTTTCTGGCAACTTTCAGTAAATAATCCTATTGTGATGGAGAGAGGTGAAGTAAATGACCCTTTAGAAGCATCCCCAAAGCAAAACCTGTGCCACTAAATAAACTCTTTTTTGTGAGCAAGGAATATCAGGAACTTTGAACATGAGTGCAAGCAGACACAAACCTTGACTTTAAGGAGAAAAAGTAAGTAGCACCAGTAAAAGCAGGAGGCTTCATTTTCCCCAACGGGTTTCTCAAAGCATGTTGAAATAGACGATACTCAAAATTTCTTCCTTCTACTCATAACTTATTTTGTTAAAGAAAAATACCTATGATATGAGCTAAATACCTAACAAACCTCTTAAAATACCTATGATATGAGCAATTTGACAAGAAGGGCCCACAGTGTGTACTGTGCTTCAGAGATGGTGTTTTTACCAGCTGCTAGCAGAAGTTTGAGAAGCAAACTCAAGTTTTGAACTACATAGAGCACACCTGAACCTTCAGAACAACATCCTGCCACAGTCTACTGACTAGAGTTTTTAGTCTGCAACCATGTAATAACAGTTCAGAGCATTTCATGCCAGGTATCACAAGGTTAAAAAAACTTTGTTTTATAGCTATCAGTCAGCTGGGCACACTTCTGCATGTACACAAGAATTTTGTGCTTAGCCTGTAATAATACCTGGTGAGCACTGCTCTGGGTCCTCGAGCTCTTGCATGCATTTTATCCAACACCATGTGCTTCAGTTTCTGGTAATACACGGGACCAAAATATATATATGCTTCCAAAGGCTCCCTGGAAGAATAAAAAGCAAAGCAAAACCAACAACCACAGTTAGCACACATCTACCTTAAGAGAGGCAAGGGTGTCATGTACAGGAGAAATGTGAACCAATTTGGAAATAATGAATCCTAGAAAAATGTGTTTGGGCTTTCTGGGCAACCAGTCTGAAACCTCTTCCAGGGAAATTTGCTGAATACAGGGGCACTATACTGCCAGCACCACATGCTGCTGTCTCTACTGCAGCAAGGAACAAGCTCCTAAATTCTGGTCTTATGTTGTGCAGACATGCTGCTACAGCTGCAGGTACCTGTTTCAGCTGTGCCATGGTAAGCCCCTCCTCTGTATCTGTACAGGAGTGTTTCAACAGTGTCATCAGCAGCCAGGAAGGACTGTATATGTCTCAGACTCTGAAGAGTGACTTAGTGTATTTTTGTTTACATTCCTTCATAAAGGTAAGCATATATGTAAGCAAATACATCTAGCATAAATGCTCAAAACATCCTTTTTGTAGGAGCACTTTAAGAAATTTGCATTTGCAAGAATTCCTTAGCACTGGCACAGTGAGCTTGACAGTATCCTCATCCACTAATTCTCCCTGTACGACACCCTGAGGCACAACCCAAGGCCCAGAGGGATGAAAAGCCTCCTTGAGTGGCTGTGCATCAGCACAGCTGCCCCAGCAGCACTGCCCAGCACCTGCATCCAGGGGACAAAGATTGCTGCCCTGGCTGGCACTGGGGGCTCAGATGAGCTGGGTAAAGGGCTCTTGAGAACTGCATTTAGGCACTTTCATCAGCTTAAGAACATCTGTGAGCAGTACAGAGGGTGCTACTCCACTCTGTGAGCTGGAGTATGGCTGAAGATTTCTGTGTTTAAAACACCCCCAACTGTAAGAAGAGTGTAAGAGCCTAAGGATCGGAAAACAAGCAGTGAAAAGCACCCAGTCATTTCCCAGCTACCACCTACAGCACTGAGAATGACCAGAGTTAACACTGACAGACTCAGCATGGCCACTAATTTGTTTGAGAAAAAAAAAAAAAAGGTAAAATGCAATGCAAAAACAAGCAGGAGACAACAGTATTATACTTCCCTTTCAGAGTCATTACTGACATTATGCAGTGTTATTCCAAAAGCTGACTTGAAGAAAATAATAAAACTTCATTAGACATTTGAAATCCACAAACTTTCACATTCTTATGAAATCTGCCTTCAAATTTCATAACAAACAGATTAAGCCTGTGTAATTTGCATGGAAAAAAGTATCAGTATCCTTAAACAACATCTCCAAATAGGGCACTTCAAAGCTGAAGTTTGGGGATGGGGGATTTTTAGAGCTAGATGATTTTATTCCCCCTAGGAAACATGATTAGTCAGATTTTTTAAAAGCTAACATGTTATACCAACAGGAAGCGTTTCAAGCACCAGGATACTTGATATACAATTTATGGAATATGGAGTGAATAAGGAAAATAAAATTGTATCTCTGAAACAAAAAGAGAAGCAACATATGGAATAAGTTGGTAGGAAAGGCAATTAAAATAAGAGGTATATAAAAAAAACTTGCAAAAGAGACCTAAACTTGCTCCTTGAGAAGAAGGGGACTGGAAGGATAATAAAAATAGCAGGAAGGTAGGATTAAGATACATTTTGGAAGGGCAGGCATGTGAAGCCATATGGCCTTTTCCTGTTCCTAAACTATCTTATGTTCTTTGAACTCTGTGTCTCAGAAGCCAGTCTGATCAACACAGCAGGAAGTTTGCAGATTAGAGTATTATGCCAGACTGAAACATTGTGTAATTGAAAGAAAAAAAAAAGGAAAAAGGAAAAAAGAGCACACACAAAATATTCCCAAGAACAGATGCTTGCCTCCAAATCCATATTTACAGTACTATTAAAGTCAACATGAAAATGCTTATCTGATTCCAAGCATATGCAAGACTTTCTGCTGACAGAAATCTGAAATTTCTTCTATCTCTCAAAAAGAAAGCCTTGGTTTTAGCTTTTTTTTTTTGCCAGGCAGTAAAACTTGAGAAATTTTCATATGTACCACAAGGGCTATTCCCATTACAGCCACACATACACTAGCAATCTTTAAAATGTGGAACCACAAAATGCTTCTAAGAAAAAAAAAAATGCACGCTACTCTTCAGCCTCTTTTCTCAGTCTCACAGAGCAGTTTTCAAACAAGAGAAAGTTCTCGAGCTCTGAGACATAAGAAGATTTTTCAGATGTGCCTCAACAGGATTTCCCCACTCTCCTGAAACACCTAAATCTAAAGAGCAGATTCTTACCCAGTGATCCCAGATGTTACATAGTCCTTCCCTAGGTAGTTATAACCATGGCGAATAAGATCTTCACACACATCCTTAACTTTACTGCCGCCAAAAGCCGTTCCATAGTGAAATCTGCCATCGAGCACCCCGGCCTTGCCAGCCAGGAGTTCAATCAACTTTCCTACCTGTGAAAGAAAAGCAGTTAGCAGCCTGGTCACTGGGACAGGCACATTGCTGGATTGCTCACAGCACAAGTTAGTCAGAGAAAATGTCCCAGATGGCAGCCTGAGCTATTGAGTGCAACAGGAGGAGTGGAAGAAGCCCAAGAACCAGGAGTACTCCCGTGCAAAGGGGAAAACTGGACTCGTCACAGGGTCTGGGAACACCCTTAAGGTACCAAGTCAGGCAGTTCCACTTCTTCCAGTCATCTGAAAAATGTGCAGGATCCATGTGGCCTTCTGCTGTAGGAAACAGCCATGGAGACTGACTCGCTGCAGTGCAGCAGGGGGAACAGAAGGGAAGATGCTAACAAAGGAAGAAAGATCAGAGGCTGTACAGGAAGCACTGAGGTCCCACAAAAAGGCCAGGCAGTGAAGTATTTAGCAGGCAGTGACTGCAGCACAGGTGCAAGACTTGCCTTAGTTCCAGGGAGGTGTGTATAACTTAAGAAGTTTTATAGGTCTAGATCTATAATTGAAGCTCCTCTCCAACCTTCACCTCACAGTCTGTCCCAGCCAGAGTAGTGGGCACAGGCAATAAGGAAGGAAGAGCAAGAAATTTTCAAACACAAAGGGCGCAAGTGAAGTATTCAGTTGCATCCCTCTTAGCATGACACAGAATAAAATGGGAATGGTGCACAAAGAGCCTGCAACCCTGTTCCTTTTACAGTAGGATGTTTCAAAACACTGAAAGGGCTGACTACCCAGAGCAGAGCAAGTGCTGGCATGATGACTGGAGAATATACTCAGTGAAATCACACTCGAAGCTTTTTGGTCTCTAGTGGCTGATCCCCTTCTCTTTCCCTCCTGGGGGACAGTGCCGTGTGAACGGAGCAGCCCCACTCACCGTCATACGCGATGGGAAGCCATGAGGGTTCATTATGATATCGGGGCAGATCCCTGTATCACAAAATGGCATGTCCTCCTGAGGAACAATCAGTCCACACACCCCTGCAGAAGAGAAAACATTTCAATTCACAAAACAGCAAACCACCAGCAGGGCTGACGCTCATCACCAGATTTTCTTTAGTGTTTTCCTCCTCCTCTCTTTCTCATGGATCACTTTTTACCCAGACTCATTACCATGACCCGTACTCCCAACCTGCAGACTAGAAGAGAGCCCTTGTGACAGGACTGGCAAAATTAGCATATCCTCATATAATGCCCCCAGTGATTTGTGAGTTAGCAAATTAGGGAAGAAAGCTTTGGATCCTATTTTCAGAAGCAACTAGAAGCTTCTGTCCAATCAGACAGGAATATCTCAAGAGAGACCCAGTTTTTAAAGCTGATGCTGTAATTTCCTGAAAGAAAATAATTCAGAAAATTGGCCTCTTCGGTTATGCCTTTGGACATACAGAATTACTGTTGATTTGAAATTTATTTATCATATATATCTTTGCTAAATACTATCAATAAAAACACAACAAATGGGACTTTGACAGGGACCGAGAAGAGATAAGTAGGGGAAAATAAATAAAAAATAACAAAGATTTTTTTCAGGTAACATCTGTTTGCTGAGTAAAGACTGCTATCGATGAATTACAAAGTGCAATCCACTACACAGACTGCTTTTATTTTGTCAGTCCATGAACACAATCTGTCCCTTTAAAAGTTTTGGAAGCTTTTTTCAGTCTCTATCAGTATTGGATATAAAACAAAGAAAACCCTCCAAACTCTAAAAATATTGCAGAAAGAATAAACAGAAACATGAAAACTCATCTTAAATATCCATCATGCATCTCAAAATTTTTCCTTCCAACCCTTAAAATTTTCTATAGTGAACTCTGCAGTTCAACATACTGCAGCTATAAACGATCAAGAGATCTAACATTCAAATTCAGGTGCTAAAATGCAGCTGCTTAAGCCCATACTCCTTTGAACCAAAGCTACTGTTTCGGCTGGGCAATTTCTTCCAGAAGCCCTTAGAGCTGAAAAAGTCTGCAAGCTATTTGAGATTAGCCTGCTGCAACTGTGCCAGAGCATGCTTTGGGAACAGTCCTGGAGTGGAGGGGGCTCCTGGAAGACTGAGGGTACTGGTTACATCCCTAAAAAGGCATCCCCCGACCAGCCAGCTCACAGGGGGATATCGGCGTCTGCTCAGGAGGGAGCTCCTCTTCCACAGTCCAAGCAAGACAGGGATAGGTGTATGGGACAGTAGTTAATAGAATGAGAATGGTAAGTATGGGGGAAGGGAGCAGAAAAAAAAACTGTCTGGGGCAAGGGTGTGTGTGCTGTTGTATTTAGTTTTTAAACCTATTGAAACTAATTTTCATTGTTCTACTGTGATAAATCAATAACATCCTTCCAGCCCTCCCTGCCAAGGAGCAATCATTTGCTGAAAATTAAAAAAAAAAACCAAACCACAACTCAAACCATCCTACTATCTCTTCCTTGCACAACTTTTTTTGTCCTAAAATTTTATACATAAATACTCTATGTGTATTATTGTGCATACATTCTGCCTTTATTTGCATTAACATCTATGAAAGCATTAGGTTGCATCTGGACTTCACAGCACCTGTAAGCCAAGAATTAAATCTCAGCTAACTTAAAATTACTTTAGGCTCTGAAAACCTTTTATATGCCAAGCTGGTTCCCATAGCAGACAGCCACTGTGTTGTTTGTTTTGTGTGAAAGTGAATGATAAAAGATCCATGAAATCGACACAGAAAGGCAGAACAGCAGAAAGAACTGAGGGCTCTCCATCATAGCGGCTTCTACCCTCCGCTGACTTGTGTAACAATAGGACCTACACACCCAACTGCAGATCTAACACAGCTGTGCATTTCATTAGATGAAGAGCACTAGTGACACAAGTAAATAATTAACTTATTCTGGTCCGCTGACTGTGGTTATGAGACCAGTCATAGCTGACAGATTTTAATACAAGTTAACACAAAGACAGCATAATGAGCTTAGAAGTTAAAAACAAAATATTTAGACAGAATCCAGAAATGTGAAGCTTACTAGGCCATTTATAAAGTTTCTATTTTACAGAGAGGAGAAAAAAAAGGAAAAAAAGAAAAAAAGAGAGAAAGCTATAAAGCCTCAGTTCTAAGCTTCTGTATTTTAAGGAGTTGCTGAGCCTGTAGCAGATCTATAGCATGTCTGTGTGTATTTAGAGGACAGAGAAGCTTCTTCCTACCCTAGGTTTTAAGAAACTTCCTTCAACTGTTAGAAAAGCTGAAAGATACCTTTCCTATATACAATGCTACTTCTAAAAGTAAGTAACTGCAATTCATTCAAAATGTAAACTTGATTTTATTTTGCAATTTCTTGCTTTCAGAAGCTCTTTAGGAGACTAACGCTTGCAGGTCTACACTTTAGGCTCCTGAATTTGTTACTCTTTTTTTTTTTTTTTTTTTTGCAGCAGAGCAGTACCAGGCAAGCCAACAGCTGCAAAAAAGTGACCAAGTGAATTAATCCATGTAAGTGGAATTACCACTTGCAACTGGCCAATAAAACAGTAAAGAAGAGGAAGTTTGATTTAAAACAGCCTCAAGTTCTAAACCCTGTTAAAGTATGAACTTCATTTCACAAATGAGCTGCTCAACTACACCCCATACAATATTCATAAATAAGGCACACTCAAACTAGGGAGGCTATTTAGCTCTGTGGCTCTTACTAGAGGCTAGTATTTCTTAATTGTTACTGATTTAGACATCACATGAAAATTGATCCCCAGCATTCATAGAGGACACATGGAATAATTTGGTTTCATTCACTTCCCTTCCTTTCACAATTTTTATATGCTGCATCTGGAATCGAGTAATATAACTTGAGACTAAATTCTATATTGCAGTGGGCCGGAATGGCTCTCACCTATACATTCTGGTGTCTCATCTGGGACCAGAATCAAATACTAACAACCAGAAAAGGTTGCAGACAAAACCAAAACCAAAATGTGTTTTTTTAATGTGGATTAACAAGGTGGTTATGTGCTTGAGCAAGAAAGCAGCTAGCAACTTGCTACATCTAATTTCTTTTCATTTAAAAAACAAATTAAATTCTAGAAAAAAAACTTCTGTGTATCTATTTTGTAACGTCACCTTAGAAAGAAAAATCAGTGAAAATGCTAAGAAAGTCTTTTACAATATCAAAAAGGAAAAAAAAGTGGATTAATAAGCACAGCAGCTTAATGCAAGGGTAACAGTTTAAATTAGAATAACCTTAAATCAGACATCCAGAGTGGTTTAACATGCAAGTATAAAACAGCCATAGGCAGTGTTTTTCAATGCTATTGTATGGCAGCCAATAAATGACAGCCCCCTGACTATGCACAATGGCCCCCAGCCCCACACACACTATCAGCATCAATGCTGACAGCATCTCAAACCCATGTACCTCCACAAGGCACTGACAGCATAAAGAGCCCCTCGCCCCTGTACTTTTGTCTGCGTTTCTTTTCCTAATCAGGAGAAGCTCAGGTTTCCAGCGCTGGTACCTTTCGTGTGGCTGCTTTTACAGTTTGCTGACAAACACGAGCGCAGCCAGACTCAAAGCGCGGTTCCGCGCACAGGGAGAAGGGGGGCGGCCGGGAGGGGGCAGGGACAGAACACAACACTATGGGAAAGTTTTTCACCAGGCTACGATAAGGTGCCTTCTATACACACACATGCCAAATGGGGGGGGGAAAAAATCATCAAATAAGTCAAAACAACCTAATACAGAAAACTAATTACTACCAGCAGGAGGGACATTAGAGAGCAAAGGAGAGGACGTGAATAGAAGCAGCAGCAATACCAGTTTCTATCAGCAAGATAAAAAGAAGCGCGTTACTAAATGTGCTTGTTTACTCATTCTAATGATACGGTGGTAAAAGAGCTAAAACTGACTTGAAAGGCGTCTATTTTAGCTTTGCCAGATTTGCCAGAATTTAGAAATGCTCTTGAGAAATAAGACAACATCACATAATTAAGTGAAGTTGGAGCGGTAACACTGCACTGTATGTTACGGACAAGTGACAGATTTGCAAAAATTAGTAAGGCTGAACAACGAATGTACAGCTGCTTCAAAACTCTCTAATTGCATACTGTGTTGGCTAACTAAGCATAAAAGAAGTCTAGAAGAAAAAAGTGCTGCATCACATAAGCTTTGTTCAATATTGAATCATTCACTGATCTATCATATCACTTGCTACATCCCATTTGACATAAGAGGTAAAGAACAGAATTAAAATTAACAGATAAATAATGCATAAGTAAACTTGATTAGTTTTCTTATTAAAAACATCACTCTAAATGAGAGGAGGTGCTAGAAGACAATACAGTTTGTACACTGCTTTCCCATGAGCTGCTGAATGGTCTGATGTGATAAATTTGCATAGTCTGAAGCACACAAAGAGCTGATTAATTGAAACCCTTACAATGCTTCTGGAAGCAGCTATTGTAAAACAATAACCATAGGAACTTTACAAAATACACATGGCTGAATGAGTCAAGAGCTTAATAAAATGTGTGTTCAGGATACACTATTTGGAAACAGAATTAGAGATTTTTATTCTGTGCCATAAAATGCTAAATCACCCTAATTTCAGAAGTTCAGTTGAGGATTTACTGAAAAGGTCAGAAGGTTACCTGTTTGCTGCTTGAGATAAAAAATGCTGTAATTTTCTTCTGAAGACAGGGAGCTAAGCAGTGGTTTTGTTAAAAATAAATAGAAAAAACAGTATGAGAAGTTTTAATGGCATTCTGACATTTTCTCAAATTCAATTTCTGAAGATAAAAATATGGTAAGAAATCCCTACCTTCCCTGATGCCTAATAACTACTAATCATCCCACATTCCTGCAGTCGATTAAGAACAAATTCTTTTTAATGCCACTTCAACCATTTAATTACTATAAACCCACTGACATTGTATTAGAGATAAAGTACTAATTCTGACTTGTAACATGGGGGGAAATGACACATGCAGCCATTTAAACCTAATGTTTTATTTTAAATGCTCTGCTTATCTGTACTGTACACGTGCCCATTAAAAGGAAAAAGATAAGTTGATCTCCACTATGAAGTTAGGAAAGCAGATGGCAGATGCTCAAACTAATAAAAATTTTAAAAAGTAAGCAAGGTCAGACTTTGGTAGATGAGAGGGATTGTCATGAAGTTTATGTAGTTGATAATGCAGTGAATGGATTTTGTTTTGACACTAAAGAACATGGTTCATTTAGGAAAACAAAGACCATCTTTCATTAATTTAAACTTGCTTCCTTGTCTTTAGAGTTGTTTAAGTGCAGATACTTCAGAAAGGTTTAATCCTTTATCTTAGATCTTCAGCTATTAAAAAGCTTCTGTTTGCCAGTTCAAACAATCTCTTGCTTAAATACAGTTTTTCCACTCCTCAGGAATACTGTTCAGTATTGCTGCTTAGTTCTGTGATCTACAGGACCTTTGTTGGAGGTGTTAATCCTTTTTCACATGAGAGACTGAGAAATGTTCTTTCAGAGAAGTGTTATATTGCTTTTTTTCACATCAAAGGAACCCAACTTTTTCCTCATTGTGACTTGTAGCAAAGCAAGAGGAAATCTGGAAATATAATAATTTACTTTGTATGGAACTTGGATGAAGCTTCTTTAGCTTAACAATCCTTTTGCCTTCTGTGCTTTGAAAAGTGACTTTGCTTGAAGAATACAAGATTAAAACAACAAAATCATTAACCAAAAGAATTTTTTTTATCCTTCTGGAAAATATATGATGTCATGTAAGTGAAAACAAAGTCCTGCAGTTCAGGATAAACATATAACTACCAGAGAGGATTTATTTTTGAGACACTAGAAGTTTAATGACTTTACAAACTACAGAGACAGCCCAGTCCCAAAGATCTTACTGCAATATCCAGTTTGAAGATGAACATGAAAATAAAGCAAAATATTTGCATTTCAGAATACAATATGGTGGCCTCATTTGTTTGGGATTTTTTTTTTCCTTCTCCCCATGTAATTCTTTCTGAGAAGCCTTGAAGGACAGGCAACCTTTTACAGGCAGCTTGGAAGGAGTGTACTTAAAACAGGGACTCACGTGAAAAGAGGGTGTGGTGGACAGGCCAGAAGTGGTGACCCTTGCCAATACCATGTTGACATGTGAGAGGACACAAACAGGGCAGCAAATACAGAGGCAGTGACATAGATCTGTGTTATTACAGAGGTCCACAAAACCTACCTACGTATTTAACGAAAGGCTTTTCTGTAACAAAAGGCTAAAGCTGGTTTGTGAGATTTAATCTGTGGTATCCCAGACACTTTCTAATTCCCTTACTCTGCTTCCTTCTGCCCCAGTGACAAAGCAAAGCTTTGAAATACAAATCAATTTGGAATACAAGAAAAAGACCATCAAAAAGTTTGAGACATGGTTTGTGCAATCTCTTATTTTGCAGATATTATTTATTTAAAGCCCACTACTACTATGATTCCATGAAATCAAATCTCATCTTCATGCATTCCTAGAAAATAAATATATTTCACAAAAAGACTGACAATGCAGACAAACATATGCTTTTTCTCCTTCTCACTGAACCAAGGTACTTGCTAGTTTAAGATCATTATATATTCAAATGGCCCTATGGCAGGCTTAAAGCTAACAGTAAGAAATTAAACTTCATAAAAGTCATAATTGCCTATATTCAGACCAAGATGAGAGAATAAATTCAGAGCTAATTAAAAATTTTCTCAATAGAAAAAATTAAACAGTTAGTATTATGATTTCTGTTCCATGAGTGTCTATATTCTTCTGATACAACTGATCCTTCCCTAGTTTGATGTCAGAGGATGATACCAGATGTAATGTTAAAAAGCTATCAAAGGAGGTTTTCCCTTTCCTTTTCATGCCTTTTCTCCAGTTCTGCTATTGTCAGTATTGGCTTCTTCATTGTATTGTTAAACTGCAAAACAGTGAACTGCACTGTTTTGTCAGTATATTTTTCTTAGTATCTATCAAATGTATCTTCTCCATATTCCTCCTTTGTTTACTGCAACATCTTCTTCTATAATGCACTACAGGGCAGTGAACTGAGAGGTTTACTTCCAGGAAGGCTATGAGTCCTAGTAAAATGTAATAATTTGGAATATGATCACACCCCTGATCACAAGGGACTATGAGTACAGACTGATGTATGGGACATGCCTGCAGGCACATGCCTGCAAACTCTGTACCACAACTGCTGCAATGCTCCCACTCACATCTCCAAAACCAAGCTGAAAGTGACATTCTAAATAATTGATGGGTTTGGCTTTTTATTATGATCATTATTATAGTCCCAAGCACAGACAGAGGGTGATCAGCCATTGTTAACCTGATGCAATGCCAGGCATAATTATGGGTAGCCTCAAAGTTTCCTACAGCATTTAAGGACTCTGGTTTTCATTACCATGGGATTTCCACTGGTAGTTGCTTGCTCTACACTGTGAGATGTCATATGTGTATTTTGTCATATGGAAGGTCCTCAGCACCCTAAAGCCATACTGCAGCGTGCCTGAATTCTGTTTCCTTCTGTCATTCTTCCACTTCCACTTATGGTTCTACATTTGTGGAGCATTCTTTTTATTATTTTTTGGAGGGATATGAAAAAAAGTTCATTTACATTCTGTTCAACTATTCCAATTACTGTACATTAATAGCCCAAATTAGGAGAAAAAACGAATCTACTTAAAATTTTCAGGTAAGTCCCTCTAAATATTTATCATGATTAATCAAGCAGCTTCTTTAATATAATTTGGAGGCTTTTTAAAAAAAATTCTAATAAGAAAATTTGTCCTGCACAGTACTGATTGCATTATTATAAAATAACTTGCTGCTAAAATACTGCACACCACTTATAAGGAGGAGGGTTTAATTACACAAAGCTGAAACTGTATCAAGAAATAAGTCATTGCTCTAACAGTGTTCCTAAGTTTTTAAGTACTGTACAACTTCATTGTGTATGAGACTGGAAAAGTGTTTGAAAGAGAATCTACACAAAATCTTCCTGAAGGAAGAGGATCTTCCCTGGGAAAAGGAAGAATGGGGCAGTTGAACATTCCAGTTGCTCAACTTTGAAGCTCTTCCTCCCCTCACTTATCCTAACTATCCTATAAGGCTGCAGTGCAAGAACTACACTCAGTTTTATAAGGAAGGTCAAGTACGTAATGCTGCTTCTTTACTGTTCTGAAACCTTCAACAGTACTGATTCCCAAATCACCTGGGAAATCAGTAGGAATAGCTTTGTATTTTTAGATTAAAAACCATCTTGAAAACACAATCAGGAAAAACATTTCAATGCTTATCAGAAGAGTTTCTCTTCCTTAATAACAACAGAAACAATGGAAGTATTTCCTGAGAATACAGAGTTTCAAAAACCAGTTTTGTGGGTGTGTGGAAAAACACAGTGGAATTACAGATGGTCTTGCAGAGAGCTGGATGTACTGAGAAAGGCTGTGTTGACTATTCTTACAGATAACACACAGACTTGAGGCAGTCTCTGGTAACAGCTGTCACTGTCATCAACTACTGCCTTCTGCACCCATTTTACCTCTTCTGATTGACAGGTCTGCTGTAGGCAGATGTCCTGATCCCCTAACCTGGATGCCACAGAAATGTGGATTACAGTGGTTAGCTCTGCATCTCATGACAGGGATGCAGCCTTTCACTTCAGTTACACCTGGCCAGGAGTTATTAGGACAGGATTGAAAGGGGTGTACGGGCTGCAAGGGCTGCAATGGAAAGGATTTATCAATATCAACCTCTTTACCTTTCCATCACATCTGACAAGAGACCAAACAATGTTCTCAAGCCAAAATACGACCCAAAAAATTTAACAAGATTACAAAACCCAGGTAATAGCATGGCACATACACTAACAAAGAAAGTCATGCTTAAAATACTACAAATCTTGATTTTCCAAGTGTACAGAATGCTGAGAACGTGTCAAAACCTGTCCCATACTGACACCAATGGGAACAAAACATGCTATTAAGTTGGTTACAGTCAGGCTGTCACTTTTTTCTTAGCACCCATTCCATACCTTCCAACTCCTTGAGATTCAGAGGATGATCTGATACTCATATTTTTTTACATTCAGGTCAAACAGAGTTCACTGCTATTTTTCAGCAGATATAGAAGTAGGTTCCTGATTTTCATTTTCCCAGTAATATTAAAACTTGAGAACTGCATGCCTCCAAGAAGCTTCCTAGTGGGCACTCATTTTCAGGTTTTGGTCTGAAGATCCAGAGTTGCTCCATATCATGTCCCAGGTGTATTTTTAAAAACATTCCCTTTCTTTCTGCTCTTTGCTGGTGCGCCCCTAGTTGTGCTCCTGATTTGCTTCCCTTTTACACCATGGTTCTTAGTTATCTACCTGCAGTCTTGTTTTTAGAGCAGAATGTCTGCACAGACCTGCAAATTTCCCATTTCATCTCTCTTCTGTCTGTTCAGAACCTCTCCAATCTACTGACAACCCACTGACAAATCTATTACCTAAATCCAAATTGTGACTTCAAAAAAAAAAACCCCAACCAAACCTCAAAAACCCTGTACTTGTTTAAACTGGGCAACTACTGTATTTTCCAGATTCACAGATCAACGAAGAGTTGTTTTTGCTAATACGTTTTTGTTTCAGAAACATCACTGCTAAATTAGGTGAACATAAAAAAAAGGGATATGACTTTCTACCACTGCATTCATAAAAGATCTGAACCAATCAATGGAAACATACATTATGTACATATGGTAGGGATATACAACAAGAATTAATTTTTATTAAATATGTCCTTTACCTTTCTGCCCATGCCGACTGCTAAATTTATCTCCAATTTCTGGACGTCTGGTTTGCCTCAGCAACATTTTGATCAAGAAAGCATCCTCTGCATTTGATGAAATCATTACTTTTTCAATGTAAGAATCAGTGGCACCTTTGTAGCTAGTAAAAGAAGCCAAAACATTGGTTTTACTTCTATGAACCAAACACAAGTTACAGACAACTATCTGTGTCTTGGTAAGCTCCTGACCAAACTGCAATCTTTGTGGAACTTATATATGAGGAAAAAGGATTTTATATATATATATATATATATATATATATATATATATATATATATATATATATATATATATATATTTACATACAAATGCCAGAGCACAGCATGTTTCTGGAAAAGAAAAGTTTCAAGAGTTGCAATAGAAACTAACAGAGAATTAAGCTGAACTTGTAAAGGACAAGGTATGGGTTTTTTTTTCACATGGGCTTCTTGACAGCAAAAGCTTCCTCATATATTGCCAATTCCTTCATCTTCAATTAAACAAACAACAGCCAAATATAGTTATAAGAAGAAGGGAGTTTTCTAGAAATGAGTATTTTTTTCAGACAACTTTCGTTCATGTAATTTGCCCAACTCTGAAGTTATATTGCAACATACGTTACTGGCACATCTTTGTACTGTGGCTGCTGAGGCACACTGCTTCCTTCCAGAGGTGTCTGGGTCACAGTTGGCATAGATTTGTTCACAAGAACTTGCTTATTTTCTACTTTTTCACCTAAAGAAAACAAGAAGAAAAAGCACCATTAAAATATCTGTGTCAGAAATACATTTTAAGCTTTAAAAAAAAAAATGTGGAAGAAAAACTGGAAGGAACATACCAAGAAGTATGCTCTGCTGTTTTACTAAATATTGAATGATAAAGGAATCACTAAACCAGTTTTTAGTTTTTTTGGTAAACCAAAGCAGAGCAGCTTGTATGCTGGGTGCACTATGAGAACAGCTATTCAACATAGCCTCGGTCAAAAATCTGCTCAAAAGCATCTGAAGTCATCTGCTCTAAGTACGGAGAAAATTAACAGGAAACACTTTGTCATGACTGAACTGACAAATTTTAGAAATTCACACCTAAATTTGGGACATCCCATCATTCCACAATGAGCTGTGCAAAACTATTGTCAGTCCCCTTGTATTTACATATTTCTATTGATACTGGTGTCATATATAGCTTCTCCCTGCTCCATTCCCTTATCCTGCCCTTTACACTGAAAACCAGATCAGGAGGATGCCCAATGATACAACTGCACACTAAGTATCTACCTCCCACCTCCTCCACTAAATTACACTGACCTTCAGCCTGTGTCTCTTCTGTCCACATGAACTATCTCAAATAGGTTTTTACCTACATGCTGAGAACAGTCTCAGTCTGGAGTCCAGACCAGTCCTGTCTATCCTAACACTTCAGAAGATTCTTGCCTTTTTTTTCTTAATTAACTTTGAAAGCTCCTTTGTGATGTGCTAAAGAGCAAAACTGACCCAATTGTGTTATTATAATGGAATTAAATTTAGTGCCCTTTAAAACACCTTTCTTACTAGATCTCAGCAGATCTATTAAGCCATTTCCTAACTAAAGGATGACAGTATGGGAGAATTCTTTCTCAAATCTATTACCACTAAAAAGTTATATCCCTCTCTTTACATTTCTATTTATTTTTCTTATCTCTGCCCAAACATCTTTCTAAAGTGTTAAAACCATAAGGTTTTACTTCCTCAAACAACTGCATTAACTGACATCTTGCTAGGAGATTTTGATGGATGAAATCAAAATAATAAGGAGTCTGTCTTTATCCTTAAGAAAACAACAGTACATGACAGACAAACAGGGAAAAACTACAGTATTAAGAGCTTGCCAGCTTGGGAACATAAGAATACAAATTCTAATGCTTCAGTAGATTCACATAATTAAGAACTCACTCTTCTACTTAAATATAAAGCTATTTTTTTCCTGTACAAAAGTCCCCCCAATGACTGGTAACATGCTGCTTTGAGGAACTAACTTTTAAAAATTTTCCATCACAATACCGCTGTCATCAAGTCAAAAAACTCCCAAGATGCTAAGTACAACACAAGGTGCACAAGAAATACTGGCAGAACATTAATTTCCACTCTGACTATGAACATGCCCTGAGTGAATATGCAGTTTGACCTACCTGGAGAGCAGATACCATCAGCATCTAAAATCTCATGGCGCCAGATGGGCTTACGGGTAGCTGCATCCAGCATCGGCCCCATCACTTTATCAAACGTCTGATTCGTGTAACGCTTCAGTGTACACTTGGCATTCTTGTACACAAGACACCTTCCAAAGCCTAAAATGGAACACAAACTCATCTGCCTAGGAATTCAAAGATCCTCTATAACACATGACCAGGTTAAAATCTGAGCTATGGAATATAAAATATTCTTTATTAGTTGGATTATTCATTGGCTTGAATATGCATAACGTTGTACACGGATACCTGCTGGTGCACAACTTAAAACATCAGATCATGTGCACTACATTTCTTTAGACACCGGACTACAGTCCAATTCTGAACTGTGCTAATCTGCTTCTGTATCTCTGCACACCTCATTTCTCTTGAAATCACTGAATCTCTTGAATAATTTTAGTGGTCTCCAGGAAGATGTAACATGGGACTGTAATAGGGTGAGAGCAGCACCTCTTCCTTTCATGAGTTCTAAGAAACCTGAACTTTTACTCGTGTTTGTGGTTGGCATAAACTAGTCTAACAAGAAGGTACTAACTGAGTGTTTAGTATAATCAACCCATTATTCTTCTTTTCCTCACCTGAAATTACATGTACTGTTATAAAATAAGTGGGCTTCAGATGAGAAAAGTAGCATCTGTGGAATTTCTCTCCAAGTCCAGCAACTAACCATGATAGTAAAAACTTTATTCACATTTAGAATTACAGAGAGCCAAGAACAAGGCTTGCTAATAATCCTGCAGTATTTTAGTTCATTTGAAAGAATGTGGTTGTGGCCACATACAGTACATCTATATCTTCAGATTATGTCAAGTAATTCCTGACAAGCACCACAGCTCGCCCTGTAAATGTTACCAGTCTACCAGAAAAGAAAACATTCAGTTTTAAATCATGCCTGTTGTTGTTTTAGAAAAGGAGGCATAAATTAAATGCAGCAGACATTAATGCCAAAGATACATGTCTAGGAATACTATTACTGCTGCCTAGCAACTAGAAGGAAGGGAGTTTGAGGGGGGAATAAAGTGATGGAAGAATCTGATTTTGGCCACCCGAAACTAAAACCAGTTTGATCACAGCACTATGCCTGCTCTCAAAGGAATTTATAGAGAAAAGGGAAAGAAGAGAGACTAAGTTTTCAGGCAACTCTCCTCCAACTCTCAGTAGCATTAACATGAAGTGCTGAAGAAGTGTAGAGAGAGTAAGAGAGGCTAGACCTACACAAACATGGGTCTCTGTTAGTTAAATTTTCCTTTGATGCTTATGTACTTTTACTTAAAATACACTGCACCACAGCGTTGGTATTTTTTTTAAGGAAGCAGGTAATTAATTTAGCACTGGATAAATACTAAATTATTTTGCTTTAGACAATACTATTATTTTCTCTCAGAAAGTAGGCACTACTGCTGCTGCTCCCTCAGAACACCAAGCTCACAAACTGCCTTGGGTTCTATTCCTTTCCTAAATACATTCACAAATCTAATTTCATCTACTGCTTTTGTTACTGGTGGAAATAATGAGACCTCTCTGTTAGTCATGAACAAAGGTTCAGGTAAACATCTAAAAAGCAAGCCCAACAGAACAGATTAACTCATGCCTTATGTTTTTTGTAAATGAAGTATTTACACTTTTTTAATTTGAGGTCAGAAGTTAGCCATTTTTTTCTTATAATATCCAGACTCAGAATTTTACATGCATGTTGGCAACCTCACCACACTATTGTATGCAAGGAGTTACAATCTCTAATCATAGAGAAAACCAACCAAAGCATTCAAAGCAGTTTGGGAATTCAATTTCTTAACTGAAGATCTAATGCTCATAACTGTAATAAAAGTTATTACAGGCTAACACTATGAGAATACAAGTTTATTAAATATTGGAACACACACTGGAGAAGTGGAAAGAGTTGATGGATCTTACCTCTGTCCAAAGAGGCTTTATTTAAGACAAGAGCATCTTCAATATCGTAGCCACTGTAGCTCATCACAGCGACTGTGGCATTCTGTCCAGCAGGGAGTTTCTCAAAATCTATCAGCTCTATTGTTTTTGTTTTTACCATTGGCTTTTGTGGATAGGCCAGGAGATACATCAGAGTATCTATCCTGTTTCTTTGATTGTATCCAATAGTACCTGCATGTAAAAGAAAAAAAAAAGAAAAAAAAAAAAGCAGTGAACATTAGTGAGTTTTCTAGGAATGTTTTGGTTAAAAAGTTACCAAAATGCAAATTAATTAAAATCACATAGAAATGCTTCAAGAAAAGGGGAAAAATAATAAAAGAATTCAAACCAAAACAATTTTACATTATTATATTTAAATAAATACATAAGTAGTTTCTTAATTTCAGCTCCCAGAAAGAATTATTTATTTTCTCTTGAACAGAGAAAACCTAAGCATCAATATAAAAAGAACAACAACAAAAGAAATAAAAGCCATTTGAATAAATACAGATAAGATTTTTTAAATTACAACACTGAATCCTGCAAGTATGAAGTTTGCTTTTATTGTTCTCATAGCCACTGGGTTTGGATTTTTTTGTGGAGTTCAACTTTTGTTTCAGAAACCTGATCCAAAATTTCATGAGAATCAACAGCAAGACTATCAGTGAGTTCAAGAGAAACTGTGGATCAAGCTCTTCATTCTCAATAACATATTTCCTTCCTTTTTTGAACAATAATTAGCTCAACAGCAGCCTGTGTTAGAATGGGACAAAGTATTAACAAAGCATACCACTAGCTGCAGCCAAGAGTGATTTACTTTCTAAAATTAGAAGCACCATTGATAGAAAGACTACAGTAGAAGTCCACTTCAATATTTGTCTTTTTAGATGAAATTAATTTTAAATTTACAGTTCAGAATTCAACCCTTTGTATAGACCTCCCAGCTTGAGACTGAAATTTTTGGCCCTGTCCCATCAGAATGCCAAAGTGTCTCCTGAAATCTGAGGAAAAAATAATTAAGACCCAGCAGGGAAACAAACTGTTGTGCAGCAGAACAAAAGTCAAGGCAATCATATGTTATTGGAGTTTGCTGTTCCAGGACTATGCTATGTCTCTAAGCAATTAAGAAATTACAGTCTGAAAAGTTAACACCGATTTAAACTTTTAAGTGCTAAACATTCTGCAGTATTTTGTCCTTAAGATGCAAGTCTTTCAAAACTTTTCCATTTTGTCCTGCAGTATCAGAGCCTGGCTGCTTTCTTGGAAAGGTCAAGGCAGTCAGTGTTCAAGGAAGATTTCACACGGCCAGGAAGCACATCTGAACACAAACCTGCTCACTGGGGAGGTCAGCTTCACAAATTACATGCATCTACTTGAAATTCCCATTTACATAAAGTGTCTAGAAAATCAAACTCTAAAACCAGGCATTTCCAAACACCTATCCTGTGCTTGGCACTAGGCTCACTCTCCTGAACTACAAGCAGGTCTACCCTTCCCAAGGACAAGAATGGGGAGATAGTTCAACAGCTACTGTCTGAAAATGGACTGTTACAGCTGGCCTGGACTTTCCCAGGTTCTAGAAAGCAGATTCAATGACACAGGCACAGAATTTTCAAACGACAAGAAAAATCTGGTAGACTTGACAGGCTTGTCTCTTGCTTTAAAGAAGATGTCTTTTTTTCTTTTTCTTGTATAAGGAAATGAATCATCTTTGAACAGTATTTTTTGTCTCCAGTAAGACACAACCTGGTAAGGCCTGGACTCCTCAAGACTGAAGACCTTTGCAGTCCCACCCTGCAAGGCCCACCACCTGAAGGTCCCCTGTTTCTGATATACCCTGAGATTTCAGTTAGACATTGTTCCCATTGTATTTTGACTCAAATCCCCTGGTTTTCCCAGTATACAGATAGGAAAATATACTTCCAAATTAAAAACTTAAGAGGTTTAGAACATTATTCCCCTCTGCATCTAGAATTTGTGTGCTTTCAGGATAGGTTGCAGTGAAGTTCAGCTTAAATGTTTCACAGATAGGTATATTTTCCTGATGTTGAGAGAAATCTTTCCAAGAGAAAGTCATGCCAAACTTAACTTTCAAATTGCTTGCAATTTTTTTTCTCCTCTGATATGCTTATACACTATACCTGCTATGGTTCACTGGTTAGGGATGCTAAGACAGGATGAAGTCTGGAGCACCAGTTTTATCTTTTACACTTTAAGGGTGTCCTTTATACTCCAGTAAAAATCTGTGTAACTCCCCAATATATCAGAGATTTCAGATGACACTTTAACATACTTCAGGTAACACAAATTATTTTTCTTCAGGTGTTTCATGTATTTCAAAACTGGCATTTTTATCAGAAGTTCAGATAAGCCTAACAGAACTGCTACTGTCTGGGAGCCAGAAGCAACTGACATTACTGAGATTCTGAGCTTCAATAATGAATTATATTCAGGCTGTTCTTCAGGAGATGAATGCTGTATCAAATGGAAAACATATACATATATATCAATGACAGATATCCTAGCAGGAAAGAAACTGGTTAAAGAGTGATTCCAGAGCACAAATTACATAAATTAGCCAAAAAATATGCCACGTATCAGCAATATTATTCCTAATTTCTAGGATTTAATGGTTATACAAATAATCCTTTCTCTAAACTGGGCTAACAAACCACAGCCTGAAACCACAATCTGCTTATTTAAAATAAAGCAGCAGCTCCCTTCAGAGGACTGGTATGTTGGGACGAGCCCTCTGTGTGGGCGCTGAAATGAAGGAAGTCACTAGCTTTATTTCTGTTTTCTCTCTGAAAGAACAGAGTCCTTGTTTGCTCCAGCCAAACAACCAAGCAAAAGTAAAGTATAATTAAAGTTCACCATAACAAACCCTGCTCACAATGACTCGCATTTATAATTATCCCACCAGCAAGAACCAATTTTTTTCATTGGTAATTAGCCCTGGTTAAAGCAAAACACACAAGGTTGACCTGGATACAACAAAGATCATTTTCTTGCTTTTCTCAGTGCTTGATATATTGTGAATGCACGTGTGCATTCTTTCCTTTTTTTTCCTGTTTCCTGACAGTTTTTTTCCTTCTTTTTAAGTATGATTTGAGTATCCTTTAGTGTGAAATAATCACTACAAAAGCACTATCTACTGATATTTAGCATAAATGAGGCATTGTTATTCTGATGCTGAAAGTTTTGAGAACTCACCAGAACAAAGCATTAATCCAATTCTCTGGTGTATCACTTACAACAACATTAAACTGTACAATCTAAATTAACAAGGATACAGAAATCAATCTACTTGAGCCAAAAGGGCTTTTACTGCACATGTCAAGAAAAGAATTGCTGTAGTTCTGTATTTCCCCTGTTTTCTCCGTGGATTTTCTGTGATGCTGTCCTTTTATATGAGCACAAAGCAAGAGAGGAAGAAGTACAGATTTTAAATGCTGCAATAAACCTTTTGGAGGGGGCTCCGACTCAGCTCAGACAGACTGTCACAGTACATGCATTAAGTGATCTGGATGTTAGGTGTTAGAAATACTCCTTTCACAGTAGAAAGATTAAAGAGTGGGTTAAAAAGACTATGGGTAAAATACGCGTGTGTGGGGAAGCTCATTTCTGCCTCAGCACTTCTGTGCCTACTACCAAGGAGAGGAGAGGTGTCAAAACGAGGTCGTGTTGCAGAGCACAGACACTCCTCAAAGAGCAGTGGCAGAACAGAACTGCAGCCACAGCACACCCAGATCCAGCTGTGATGACCAGGAACAGCTGGTTTTGTTTTGAGGTTTGTTTAGATTCTGTGCCCCTAGGCTAGCTGTACAAAATTTGGGAGGACTCTGGCTCTCAGTCCACCAAAGAGCTTTCACAACTGTCAAAACCCCCCAGCACTCAGTTCCTTGAAGCATATTTATCTTCTCAACTTAATTTTAACACATTCAGCTGGCTGCAGTACACGGCAGAGCAGAATATAAAGGGCTTTGCTACTTCACAGAAGCAAAGCAGAAAGTACATGATACATTAACAGGCTTCTTTTGTAATATCAAAGTTTTTGCTTCATTATAAGCTTCTACAACAAAGCTCTCACCCACCTATGTCTGTCCCCTCAAATACTTCCTTTTCTTTCAGAGGTTAAAGTAATAATCAGCACTCAAACCCTCCTTTTCTTAGTCAAGACTTGTGTTATGTCATTTGGGTTGAAGCTGCAGTGCATAGTCGTACTGTGAGTGTACAGCTTGCTTTGTGTACCCACACCGTCACTTACACAGCAGCACATGTGCACGTGCAATATGGGGGATTACTGGCAGGAAAACTGGATTTTTTCATTCTTCAAATTAGGCTTTTACACAGTCACAGATGTACAACGTGTAAAACTGACTAGGGTTTTATGTCTTATTGGAATTTAAAAGCTCAGTTTAGAACTATTTCTCTAACTGTAGAAGCCTTTGATCCTCTTAAGCATTATTTTACTAACACATGAAATGCAAACATTTCATTTGTTTGCAATTGAAAAACAAATTGCAAACAGTTGTAGCTTAAAATCTCAGAAGTACTTAAGATGAAAATACGAGAGTCTTGTATTTTCATCTTAAGTACTTCTGAGATTTTAAGCTACAACTGTTAACCTTGCACTGAAATGTCAACATTCAACTGAGGTTTTTGCAGCTGCTGTTGTATTTACTACCTAACTTCCTCCCAGTCTTACAGTTCAACCTGCAACACATGGTAAATAATCTATGCCAAAAGTGAGGGGTTTTATTTTAATTTAATTTTACTGAAATCCAGTTTGGTCATTAAGTGCAGCTCTAGTCCTCCAACAAGATGATTCATCTACCCCTGAAAGGGAGGTTTCAGGACATGTAATGCTCTCCAGAAGAAACATTACTATTTTAGGACTCAATACTTGTCAGGAACACTGAATTACAGACCTCATTCCCATCTCTGATGTTGACTCTCCACTTCCTTGTGCTTTCACACCTTTCCTTAGCTTGATCCTGCTTAAAAAAGAGACTTAAAAAAGAAAAGACTGTCCAAAGCTGCTGGCACAGCCCTGTGATGTGGCCAGAGGGGGTGGGTCAGTGTCGACAAGCACAAGGCTCTCCTCTCCCAGCCTGAACCCCGGGCTCCCTTCACCACTCCAGGTTTTGACAATCGAGGGAGTGACATAGAGGACTTGGACATGAGACTTTCCCCATGGCAGTGTTGGATGAGGAGCTGCTCTGCAATTTCCATATGGAGAAAGAAAGCAATAAAGGTGGATGGTAACTTAAAGGTTGGGGTTTGAAGTACTACATCACATCTCTTCACAAAAATAAACAGAAGAAATGTATGTGCAATGTTTCAGGAATACCCTCTAGGTCTCATCTGATCAGTGAGTGTAGAGAAAAATAATCTCTGCCCCTACATATTGCCACATATGGTGGCTTTTTTTAAAGCACTTATTACAAAAAGCTTCAGGTGTTTGCAGGTACTTCAGACAGAGCAAAATAAAGCTCAAGTCATGTGCCAACTTTTAAGATTTACTTTTATCTAGCTGCTTATTGTTTGAGTCAGGTGTTTTGTCATAACAAACTGAAACAAAGGCTTTTTTTATTGCTCAAGATATTCAATGGCTTTTGTGTTCCTAGCGTCAGCAGGAACGTCAGAGGATTGTATCCAAGGAGCTAAATGTGCAAGACCTAGGGTCAAAGCAGCTGAATACACCAACCTCAGAAAACACAGACAATGAATTGCAAATGACACTCAAAACAAAACGGGGAAAAAAACCTTCACACAGAAAACTACAAAAGAACTCCACAGATACTGAATTGGCTTTCTGTACACACTGATCCTGCTTAACTGTGTGTGGTAACTAACCAAACCTTCTGAGACTAATAGTCATAAAATAGAGACTCAGGGGTGGGGGAAAGATAATGGGATGGGGGAGAACAGTAAGGAAAAAGATTGCATTGCTCCTCTTTCCACCCACCCACACTTTTTTTTTTTTTTTAATTTAAATAGAGAACATGCATCTTGCTATTTTCTGTTTTCATGTGCTCAACATGATGGTTCAGCACAAGGCAGTTACTTTGCTATTAATTCTGCTGGAGAAGGCTCACAAAAGCTGTAGTGTTTAAGCTTTGAACACACAGCACAAAATAAATATTTTAGTAAACCTAACTGAAGTGGCAGTTCCTTCATGAGACAGAGTTGTGCTACTGTAGCTCCCAGCTTGCAAGCAAGCCATCAAAACAAGCCATGAGACCAGCCTGTAGAGCACCAGTGTGAATGCAGCTGTCTGAATTGATGTATGACTGCTCAGGCTCCTCTGCCTTGATCACAGGCCATAGACTTGGACACTTCAATGCTGGTTTCACTGAGTATTAACAAAAGGATCAGAACTTAACTGCAGCAAATTTACAAAACAGTTGGGTTTTAATGACCAGATATGACACTGTCAAATTAAATAATAAGTAATCAGAAAATTAATTTTGTTTCAGTGCTCGCCCTCTTAATCTGAAACAGCAAAAGCAAAAAATCTAAACTATGGCTGTGGAAAGCGTTCAAATTACTAATCAGTCTCACACTTGATTCTTCTTATTCTCTGAAGTCAATGTTAACTATTGATATATTTAAGACACTTACTCAACCAGTCAAAGAAATGCTCCTCAATCTGTGCTCCATCTCTCTTTGTGAGAACACTTTTTAACTCTCTTTTGTCTGGAAACCCACAGAATATTGCAGCATAAAGAGAAGTAAAAACCCGCTCTGCCAATCCTGCAGATATGCTGAAATGCTGGAAGTCATGATAATTTCCAATAAAACCAATAGAAAATGAAAAAGTGTCCCAGTTTATTAAAATTTTCTTTCAAGTATTAAGAACTGCAGATATAGTCTTCATTAAGTAAAACTGACTGGTACTTTTCTCACATTAATCTTTCCAAATTTCAGAGGTAAACTCTTTCTTTTCTCAAAGCTAAAGAAGTGCACTTTTACTTTTACTAGCAAAGCTTTTATGTGAATCAGGAAAGAAAGAATTTTTGTTTATCACTTTTGCTACATAGCTTCAAAAACTACATAACATTTCAAAGAGGAATAAAAGGTGAAGTCTTACCCATGGCTTGTTTCCCCATGGCACACTGGTAAGTATTCCTTGGGGACTGGTTGTGGTGAGGATATGGAATCAGCCCAGCACAGACACCCAGAAGGGTGAAAGGCTCAATCTCCAAATGGGTTGTATCTCTTAAAAGAAAGAAAGAGTACCAATTATGGCAGGCTTGTGAACAATTTCAGTAGAATTTATTTAATTCAGCAGTATCTCATAACACTTCAAAATCTATTCTGTTCAAGAGAATGTAAGTCAGTAGGACCTCAAAACATGGATTCACGAAAGGATTTTGATTTTTATTACAAAAACCCAACAACTTTCTTTTGGTTGTAAGTGTTTCCACATGAAAAGAAATGAAGGAGAAATAAATCAGGGTTTATGAAATTCCATAATGGAGGAAAAGCCTCCAGATAATGACAACCTGAGGGAGGCTCAGTAAGACAATAAAACATCAGTTTATACAGTAAGACCCAAAATGCCTTAAGGAATGTCTTCTCAAGTAATGAGAGCACTCTGCATCAAATTACTAATCTCAGAGATCCAGAAATCCACTGGGGAGATGGAAAAGGGAAGAGCACGACAGATTCAGGTATTAAAATAAACTGTTTTAGTTTTCCAAGGTCAGCTATATCAGTTAAGGAGAAAACATCTGTCTCCAAACCAGCTCCACTGCCTACACAGATCCTACTACCCTGTGAACTATTCCAGAGTGCTAATGGGAGACCTTCACACTTTACAGGGCAGTTCAATTTCTGCAGGTCAAAAATGCCACTGCCATAACCAGGCCCAAGAAAGGAAAGGCAACTTCATGAGTTTGAAAAGCAGAGTTACAAATGTGTAAGAAGAAACTGAATGCATTAGAGTCAAATACTCCAAAGAAAACCCCCCTAGTTGGATTGGAAAGATAAAGAGAGGATACTGCAGCTAAAAGAAGCCTATATTATCTGGGATACTCCAGATAGTGGGTTGTATCAGTGGCATTACCAGAACAAGTTGTACCAACATGGTCACACCGTTTAAAATGCAAGATGATCATCTGGGGAAAGGGGGTACACAACTCAGCTATTCAGGATGTAGGGAGGATCATTACCAAACACAAGGAGCAATGTGCTCATATGATGCAAGCTCAGATACTTATGGCACTGTTAGCACTGAAGCCAAACTCAAAACAATTGATGGACAGTACAAGAAACTTCTGCGCTTCCTTGGAGTTGCTGAGGAGTCCTTTCCTCACACTGGTCCACTGGAAGTTCACCTTCTCCTCCACGTTTAGACTAAACAATGATTTCATGTGATACATTCCCATTAACCTTCCTAGCTGAGTCAGTTGTCCCGTAACTTAAATTTTCAGCTCTGGTGCTTTGTGGAAGTTATTTAATTTTGGCACAAATGACAGCAATTGTGTGCGCTCTTCTTTGCTCCTGTATACAAAACTCAATCAAGAACATGCAAGAGTAATCTCTTAAAGTGATAAAGTCTTCAAAAGCCTGGGTAGGAGCAATGCAATTTAATTAGCAGAGTTAATACATTACATTTAGCAAAGGTTAAAGATAATTGAAGAGCTCACCCAGCTCTTCTGAAATCAATGATGTATTTCTATTAGCTTGCAGGAGTACTTGACCAGGACAGATTATTTAGAAAAAGAATTTTCTGCATAAATCTACTGATCAAACATTCACAGAGATTAACTTCTAGCATTTCATATTCAGGCTTCAGTTTACAGGATATTGTCAGAGAAACATCAAAAAACAGTAAAAAGATAGGAAGACTTAAAAATTTAAAAGAATCCTTCCTTTAATGTGGGCTCTTTAATCACAGTCAGAAGACAAGAATAAAAAAAAATTGCAGCAGGTCCTTCAAATATGTGGAAAACATAACAGATCTGGAAATCTCTCTGAATTAAAATCACTTATCAAAAATGGTTTTAAGATGCGTGGTAAAGAATACACAGAATGATGCTGACATTTTTATTGGGGCTTATTATACATCCAAAAGTCAAAGGGAAGGTCTCCTTCCAGCACTCCACTTACTGTAAGGTGGGTGTCTAGGGTTCCTTTATAGCCAGAAAAGAAATTTCCAAACAATCATGATATGCTAAAATAATCAAATAACATGTGGAACCATTTGCCTTCTGGATACCTATTGGATAAGGTTATTTATGATGAGCAGCCCAATGATCAGAACAAAGAAAAGAGCCACATCCAGAGAAAGAAAGGCGATACCTTTAAGTATGTAATATTTTTGAGAGTTAGTAGCAGAAACAGCTCTCCCAAAATCTCAACCATTTTTTGTAACTTCCCAGGGATAACTTAGGATGTGTGCAGACAGATTTCTCTCTTTAGCTTTCATCTGGAGTAGTTTCAACCATTAGCAAGGGAGCAATGTGTACATGTGAAAACAGTAACATTATTTATATGTTTGGATTTCAGAGAGTTACCCTATGAAAGTTTTTCCTGTACCAGTTACTGAATGCATACTTACTTATTGATTGTATTTTCATAAAGGGCAATGTTACAGTCATTTTCTTCATTCACATCCAAATATTCGACGAGGCCTTCATGCAAGAAGTCTTCAAAATTCCTATAGATAAATTCAAAATTACACTAGAAGTACTGACTTTATATTTCTGCAAACATAAAATACTTAGTACACATAATAAAGGAATGCAACATGTAAAGCTAAACCAGACAAATTCTTTCACATGTAAAGTTCTGTGCATATTACATATTGAAGAAAAATGTGGTTTTAAATTAATCCTGTTGCCCATTCACTGCTTCACAGTCTGACAGATGAATGTCACTTACTTGAACAACTAAATAAAATTTTCCCATATGTACTCATCATCACTGTAAATGTAGGCAAATATAAGGATAATCACACGTGTTTTTATGATAGTTTTGTGAAATTTAATTAGAGCTAAATTTAAATGCCTTTGTGTTAGTGTGGGTTTTTTAAAAAATACATTAACTAAGAATCTGCAAGGACTTTCAAAAACACTGAATGTGCCCAGTTTAGGGTGGTTGATACTCCTGTGAGGTATTTGATTTTTCAGACAGGAGGATGATACTGCCTCAAACCTTCCACCTGCAGAAAGATGAGGCTGCGTGATGTATTTATTCTGTATACTCACCAAAACTCACAGCAGTAACAAAGTAAGAACACCAGCCTTAATTTGACTTTAAACAGAAAATCTCCAGTACAAAGATTATGAATTTAAACAGGAGAGCAGACTTCTCTAATTAGTTAACCCCAAGACTGTGAAATACTGACTGACTGAAGTACCTCCACACAGTATTTACTTGGTGAAGATGAATATGGACTACTTGAATTGTGTACCTGTAGCCCTGAGCCAGTTCTTCCATATGCTTGTTTGTAACTGCAGGTTTTTGCTTCTTGACAATTATGTACGGCCTGAAATTAAAAAAAAAAACAACAAAAAAAAGGAATTCTTTTAGCAAATACTTAGGCAGTATTCATTACTAAGAACCTTGCCTATGCACAACCTATTCTATAAACTGTTCTTAAAATTTATCAGCCTTTAACTAATAAAACCACATAAATAAAATCAGTAACTATTCAGACCTTAGTTTGATACAACTTAAAATGTGTATCAGAAAAATCAAGACTTAAATTTTGAGGTGAAAGCCATTTTCCCCCTTTAAAAAGTTTTACCTACAGATTTTGATTGTGTCTTTAAAAGATTTGAGATTTCTCAAACTACTAAGCTACGAACAGCATTTTGTATCGTGATTATTGCAGGGATTTTAGAGAACACTAAGTGAACAGTTTGTGCTTAAGTGTCCACATGCAAGGCTGCATTTTGCAATTGCCTACAGGCTGTAAAGTACAGGCATTTACTGTGGGTGATCTCTGATGAATCCATAAATTTCAATAGCACATGGATCTCTGAAGGCTTCCCTACCACACAAAAACACTGACACAAAGGATGGCATGCAAGAAGGAAACGTCAAGGGCTGTTGCTATTTGGACAAGTTGCTCTGATAAAGAGCAGCAAATAGCTACAAGATACTTGTGGAGTCCCCTCTGAAGTCTAAATAACTGTTAGAAGACTAATAAGCACTTTTAAATGGTTAATAGGGATATCTGAACAATTGCAGGGTGAGGGGTGCCACAAAGCAAACTTGGTAAAGCCTTGCAAATCCACATGATTTCTCTTGCTTTTATTTTAAAAATGGGAAGCTTTACTGCCAGCTCCCAAACTAAACATATTAGCCCTGACTGGAAAAGTGATTTCTCTGCCACTGAATATGGCCCTACTCAGGATCTCTTGACCAGGTATGATAAATTGATGGTTTGTGCATTTACTACTTTAGAGCCCCTGACATGCCTCAAATTGCATTCAACAAGCTCTGAGATTCAGTTAATGAACAAAGTAGAATGCCACCAGTAGTTGTGACTGCTGCTTTGTTGAAATGAACACAGAATATGCACACAGCCAGTCAATCCTAAAATAAGTATATATTCATTAACCCATTCTGCCTCTCCCAGCCTCTGCTTATTTTGACAGGGCTATTTAAGGAGAAAAGAGATGCTCAAGTCTTACTGAATTTACTTAAATCTCTTCCTGTGAAAGTCTTAGCCCAGTGCATAGAAGTTTATAGCCAGTTCAGCAGTGTGGTAATTCCGATGAGAAGTTTACCTGCACAATCTCCCTCCATCAGAGGAAATGTAGACACATCTGTCAGACAGGTTTGTGGAGATGGAAACGAATTCGTTGATATAACCAGCGCGACGCAAGATCCGAAAGGTGTTGACTAATTTCTGGTGATCACGTATGACACCAAGGATGTTACCTGGTCAGAGAGAGAATAAATACCTCTTTGCACATCCAAAACTATTTACGAATTCTCATCACGTGTGGCATGCGTAGAAGTACTTCCTGCTTCTTGTAAATAATAAGTTGTTGTAAAATCTCCTTTCTCTAACATGAAGAAGACCACCTCTTTTTTCCTCTCAATTCAAAGTTGTCAGAATTTCACAAGTCTTTTACCTGCATGCTTCCAAACAGCCCAAGAAACCAAATGGTGTGGTTCTTCCAGCTTTCTTCAAGTACGTTTCTGCTGAGGGGCCCATTCATCAGTTGGTGCACAAGTTAACAACTCTGAAGTCAGCAATTTCAGCTCTACTGAAATGGATTCAAGGTTTCCAAAAACAGACTAAGGAACGGCTCTGCTGCCTTGTCAGAAATTTCAAAGTCCTGATATTTTGATGTAAGTGATCACTCACAATAGTACTAGAATTTCTCTTTTAGGTACTTAGCTCAACTCAGCTAACTTAGCAGGGCACTTCAGCTCATACTTAAAATATTCTGATGCATGATGAACAAACAAGAGAGTAAAACTCATTTAAAGAGTCACCTGACTAAATTTTAATATATAAAATTTATATTAAAAAAAAATTTCAATATATAAAATAAACATCTATGCTCACATTTTAAAACTTTAAAGGAGAAGACAAAGGATGATCATTTAGGGAGTTTTTAAGACAACAGAAGGGTCTTTACAGCTTAAAGAATTTGTATTTAACAGACTATGTGCCTTCTTAAGTCATAAGTTTAAATCAGGATCAAGTCAGCTCTCCAAAAGTTGGAATTTTTTATGGATTAAACCCACAAACCAGTGGATTGAACAGTAGCTTGGCTTGTCCCACTTAGAACTAGTTCATCCACATTTGGGAACAGACTGTCTTGTTCTGTACTCCGAAGTGAGCTTGTCAAGGAAGAGTCCAATATTTTGCCTCTGCACTCCCCTTTGGACCATAAGACAGAAGAGGGTGCATGTGGTTTCAGTGAACCTTATCTTTAACACACTGCTAGAGAAAAGCAGAGCAAAGGAATGTAGTTTGGTCAAATGTTGCTTTTATGTTACCAGGAAAAGGCAGGGTTGAAGAAGAACTGCTGCTTAATTCAAGGGTAAATGGAGAATTTACCCATGGTGACAGACATTACACATGAGTCCCTGGAAATGGATGCTACTGACAAAAGGCTGTTTTGAAATCACAGTCAAAAATGTCACTATTTTGAAATCTGATACCTGTTGTTTTAGAAACCTACAAGATCAGTTGTAAAAGAAATATGAACATGCAGATGCAAAGCAAGTGTGCCAAATCATCCCTTTAACAAGACAAGCCTGGTTTCCATGGTCTAATTTTTCTCATCACACACAAAGCAAGATGCCCCTTCAAAGGTATATTTAAAGAGAACAGCATTGCTAAACTTCACAAACAATAGTCTGATGTTTCCTTTCTGTTTTTAAAGGCTCTTTAATATATATATATATATTAATTATAATAGATATATAATATAAAATACATTTGTACACTATATATAATATATATTATAATCTATATAATAATAATATATATAAAATATATAACGATTACAGAAAACTACATGCTTTCTGTAAAGGAAGATCTGAATTTGTAAATTGATTACAATGTTACATATTACAAATTGAAGTTATTTTCTTTTAAAAGTACTTTATGAATGGCACCTCCTTTGGCCAATATCTAAAAAACAAACAGACGTCTAGTTGACTGTACATATTTTTGTGCCTATTTATGCAAGTGAGTTTAAAAACAAGGCTGAAATTTGAGAAAGCTTCAATTTCCCAGCTACACACATCTGCAGTCAGAGTTCTGAAGACACAACTTCATGAAACTAAGTGCCATCATCTGGCCCATCTACTTTCCCCAACCCTATAAAAATATTTACAGAGGAAATTATTTGCAAGTGGAAAGCAGCATCTGCTGTTGACTGTGATCCAAGAACTACTGGAGGGTTCCTGAAGCCTAGGACTCCATCAGCAACAAATCAGAGTCAAGACTGCTGAAAAGTAACATACCATTAAGAAAAACCAGGAACACGTTTGGGTATGAAAGTTCTTCACCACAGAGCAAGTTGACATCTTCAACTCCAAGATTACTGGCTAATTTTATAATTGGGCCATCTTCCATATCTGTAGTAATGTGAGTCATGAGGGCAAGGTTTTTAACCAAACCACAGGCCTAGGAAAAAACAAAAACAAAACCCACTAATTTTATCCCTTCTCTTTCTATGTGTTAACAAACATACTTGCATTTTCCTCCCCAAAGTGTATTTATGATTAACAAAAACAGATAACAAAGTGAAAGAAATTAAACAAATTAATTACTCTGAAATTTTGGAGGGAAAAAAAGGTAGAATTTTCTGTATCACACTGAAATGTAATGTTTTAGCATTTACAAGCTAATATAAAATATAGGCACTGAAATAGATTTTAAGTTAACAACCAAGTATAACCCCGTATTTCTCTCCTCAGCTACTCAGTAACATAATGGAAATACAAAATCAGTCAATTTATCAATTTTACATGTATCCTTTATGTTCTAGCACAAACATTAACATTTTTAAATGAAAAAGTATCTTACACAGTGTAACTTTATTTCAGCTGCCTAGTAAGACTAGCTCATATTGACTTATCCAGAAAGTTCCTCACCCCAGAGTATCTTTTATTAAAAAAAAACAAAAACAAAACAAAACAAAACAAAAAAAAAAAACCAAGGGAAAGAAAAGGAAAGCCAAACAAAACAAAAAGACTGTCAGAATCAATTATTTGATTGAAATATGTACAAAGATACTTTTCTTCCTCAGGCTGATGGCTAAAGAAATGTTGGTACATGTTTCCAGAAACACTGCAGGTTGATGCTGCAACTTCAAAACAGAATGTTTGCTACAGAACAACGAAGGGGGGATGGAGGGGGTTTAGGACACCTCTCTTTCTGCTCTTGCCAAAAGAGAACAAGTAGTTCCACTGCAAAAATGGGACCTGCTCATGTCACTCTCATATAGCCAAATTATTTCAGAACTGTTTCCAGATGGTCTATGCAGGAGAAAAAAGGCAATATAGTAAGGAGGACCAGGATGTAAGAAGTCACACAGGTTGTGCTACCAGGCTGAGGATAATTTATCTCTGCAGAAACCTCCTCATCAGAATTATTCCTCTGATGGAGGACCACCTGCTTCAAATTAAACAGTGCCTCCATTTGTCAGGACAAGAAACACAGAAAGCAAAATAGAAATTGCTCACCTCTCCTTCAGGAGTGTCAGAAGGGCAGAGCATGCCCCACTGAGACGGCTGTAGCGATCGAGGACCACTGACTTTCCTTGTCTTTTCAAACTGAGAAGAGATCCTGGTCATCATTCCCAGAGCAGATATGTAAGACAAGCGGGACAAGACTTGTGTCACGCCTTGCCGGTCCATCTTGAATCTCTTTAGAGACCAATTTCCCTGCAGAATAAAATTAATGTTTCAAAAGAATTTGTGCAGTTCATCCTTGTCGTGACTTTTTCCAGAGTCTAGACAGTATGGTATCTGAGGAGCTTTGCAAAACAAATGTTGCCCATTTATATAAACCAAGTTTCTCACTATCTATGTGCCTGTAAATTCTTACTTACAGCGTATCTTTATTAAGGATTAAAGAGAAGCTGAAACAAAAGGACTGCTCTTTCAGATGAGAGGATACTTTTGCTATTACATATTCCATCACAAAAATAGTCTTTTTCATCTCTCCCTCACAGGTGAGTCAATACTCAAATTTAGCTAAATTAAATTATTTTGGTTTTGTTTTGTAGATTTTTTTAGTATTTTAAAAAGAAAAAAATGTCTTGGAGTGATATAACACTTTTACAATAGATCCCACAAGCTTTCAGTTATGCCTTTTCCATGATTTGTTACTTTTGTAGGAAACACAGACATTTATGCTGGAGCAGTCTGTCATTAAAACCCTCTGTACTTTTTTGAAGTCTTTTGTTTTTGGAATCCAGAGGGAAAAGACTCGTTGATGTGTCTTCCCAGAGAAGAGTGTATGTGTGGGAGGACTAGGTCTTCCCAACTTCCATTTGGTTTACACCTAATATGACATGCAAGATCCAAGCACATCTCAGAGGTTTTGTGTTTCAGGACTGTCACAGGCACTCTCACTTTGGGGAGAACAGAGGAGCTCAGAGCATGTTCTAGGACACAAATATGTTTCCATGCCAAGCAGATTTAATAATCTCTACCGCAATATTGAAATTTGGTGCTACAATTTTGCGTCCATGACATTTACTCCATATCCAGTTCTCAGCACCTGATACAGTGGATACAGCGAGTTTCTCCCTAAAATACTATTTACTGCAGGCACCATGTTACTGGTCAGCCCAAAGATAACATTTTCCCAAGGACTGCCTTCGAATAATTCTTGAACCCATTTTGGCAAACTCAGCTCACCAATAATAACAAATAATTTGAAGCTTGCTTGCTGTACTACACCAAAACGCTTTTAGAGGGTGATTTGCTTGGCTTTTTTATTTCCACTTTTAACAGCACAATCCCATTCAGTGATCAACAGGAAGAAAACACCATCCATATGAATGGTTTTGTTATTTGCTTCTACTGGAGACTATCAAATAGTCTCAAATTTGTAATAGAAAGTGGGAAGATATCATGCCCAATGGCAAGTCAGTCCAAAGAAACCTGTTCATTTGTTCAGGATCTTTGGGAAGGGTTCACTCACTGACCATTTCATTCTGTAAAGACTGGGAGTTATGGGAATGTAAGTGGAAGAATGCAATAAATCTGTAGTTCTTCTTCACACTAGAAAGTATTGCATCTGTAGGTTAAATAAGTATGTGGTTTCTCATTTGCTGCCTAGAAGAGTCTAAAATAAAAAAAAAACTGGGAAAAAGTGGAAGTAAAAATGCTGCCTGAAGAAGTCATACAAAATATTCTCTGTGCTTTGGAAGGGACAGAATGGACCCTTCAAAAGTTGTCCACAAAAAAGAAAATCAAAAGGGGCCAGGGCAGTTGTGAGATCACCCCCATGGAGAACATCCTGTTGAGAACTCTTATGAAAGGGAAGTTGCTCCCTCAGTGGCATCAGGTGATCTTCAGATGCTGAAATGTCCCTCAGGCTTGTGGCACTACTGCCTGCCCTACCTTCTCTTCTGGGGCTTTCCAGGGAAAGGAGAGGACCTGGAGCAAATACCACTGACCACCACTGTACAGCTGCAGGGCTATGAATTCTTTTGCATGCTACTGGTGTAATTATGAATCTACTCAGTTATTTCATGCTCTTTGAGACTATCATTGAAGCATTCTGGTGAGATTGGAGATTGTCATTTCCAAGAATGATTTTTATGGTATTTGCTTAATCTCTTGAATGGTGTGCACTGGGCATTGTTCCTGAGAAATTATTTTTCAATGCTTAAGAGCAGATGGTGTTTAACTGCTTATGTGGCTGAAAAAAAAAAGTCCGAAGACAGAGGAAGAACGAAGACTTTACTGAATATGGACTGAATATTTGCAGATTTATCTCTGTCAGTCCAAATGGAAAAACTGGCACAAGCTAGAAGAAAGCACTAGCATTTAGAGAAACAAATCTGTCAATTGTTTTGGTTTCGTGTACTGTGGAGATTTAACTACATTTGAGGCACTCATAAAATTAAACAGTGATAAGCTTTAACACTGGGATTTGTAAGTTACAGACTGTTGGTGGTTTTGGATGCAATATGTGGAATTAATTTGTTTACAAGAACCAAAGAAAAACCTCTGATTCATGCTAGGCAGAAAAGCCCTCTCAAGAGGGCCAAAGATTAAAAATTAAGTTCCACAATTTTTACCAGCTCCTAAAATACTTAAGTCTAACCTAATTTCGTTTAAAAATCATGCATTTCAAAGTCTTTTACAAGCTACTAGCTGGATTTCAGGAGCAATCTCACAAATTGCTCTTGCAGATATCTGAGGTTAAAGACTAAGTTAGTAGCTATTATTGTTCTTGTCCACTGGCATGAAGGAAAGTGCCTGTTCCAGCAGAAGACAGAAACAGGCTAAAATCCAACCAAGACAAATATTTAACGGGTAATTATCAGGGTTTTTTTAATATTATGGCATGCAGCAGATTTCCCTGTTAAATAGATCACTACCATTAGCAGAGAAGTACCAACTTCTCTGCTGCAAATTTGTTCATTCCAACAATTTCAAAATAAAAAGGCACTGCCCTCAAAGAGCTCAAAACTGAGGTTGAGGGGATTTTTTTCTTCCTCCAGCTCATGATGTTTTCCTGCTGTTTTTCAAAAATCTTTTGTACAAATGATGTAACCTGACCCCAGCTAAATCCAGATAATAAAAAAACCACATAGTCAAGTAAAACCTAGAAGACAGTCAGTTGGATAAATACAACCATGACCACTATTTTAATTTAGCCGGTTTCTACCATTCCTTCTCAAAAACTAAAAAAACATCAGTTTGAAATAAAAGATGCTGGCTGATTATTGATTCTTCCGTGAATTCCAAACGCCCTGCCCGTGACAGAGTTTTGCAATTTTAATCTATAAAAAACACTAAATAGATCTGCTTTTCAAACCAAAACCAGAAGATTCACCAAAAAAAAAAAAATGCACACATTTCCATCATTCACTATGGTGGAAAGGCTCTGCATCCTAGAATGAGAACAGGAATACTCACTGTGGAGATGGCATTGACCATGCCGTTGGTGATCTGGTCCTGCCGCATGTGCTTCACGACATCAAACTGAGCTGCACGCTGCTTGGGGATCACCTGGTCAGCAATCTTTTTCAGCTCAGAGTTAAATTTTTTGAACAAATCTTCAAACAGAAGAGAAAGAAGCTGGAAATACAGAATGGTTAAAGGAAAAATTATACTTCTTCAAATCTAGGACATAGGGAAAGAGAGGGGAGACATGTTCAACATTTCTACCTTTCTACTTGTCAATTAAAACGTAAATTTTCTGTTTCACAAATTATAATTTTATCACAAGTTTTTTGCCTTGTTACAATATTAGAGAACTTATAATAGAAATTAAGTAGAATGGTCTCAGGTTATGCACTTATCCCTTTTTGCCTTGCTTTAATTTTTCCTTCACAATATTTTAGCACGGCCATACTTCTCTATGCTATCCAAATATTTTCCCTAATCCGCTACATTACAATCCAGCTGATTTACTTCTTCCTCCCTAAAGTTACAAACTCTTCTGAAGATTTAATACCCTAAATGTACAACCCTGAATTACACACAAGATTTGGAGGCAAGAGTGGCTTTTACCCTAATACATATCTCAGGTTTCATAGGCAGCTTCATTACTCACACACACATTTTTTATCCTGCTACTTTCTGCCAATCACGATCCGTGGAAACCTAATTACACCCACAGAGAGTTCACCTGTGGATGTTCAGTATCTGTCACTGTTTTCTAGCACTGCTACTATCTGGAAAGTGCAGTACTCTTCACAGGTCTCCATTAAAAAACACAAACCAACAAACCAAAAAGTCTACAGTTTAGGCAATAAAGCTACATAGCTCAGCTGAATAAGAAAAAAAATCCAAACAATTGACCCAAAATGAACCCATCACAAGCTAAGACATTCTGGAGTAATTTGTACCATACGATTTTTGTACATGCAGAATTGAACTGTATTTTAAGTGCCTCCATGAGACACAGTCCCCTCCTTTCCTTACCTGCTGGAAACAAGAAACTAAACCACACTCATTCCTCTCTCCCTAGGATGGGCTACTAGCTTTCATTTCCTTGCCTGTACTACATGCTCCAGCTGAGCTGACCAAAGCATTTTTCAAATGACACTGTAAAGCTGGTCACAACACACACTGCATGCTGACCCTTGACAGAAGTGGAATCCCATTGCCACTCGGACAGACAGGCTTTTTAGACCCAACCTTGGAATGAGAGGAAGGTGCTGCAGAACCTCTTTTCCTTCCTGATGTTTGTAATACCATTAACAGTTGCAAAATTATACTCTCTCACCACTGTCACAAGAAATCCAGTCACCTGCAACTCACCTGTGACATCACAGTTAATTTAAATTCGATTTCCACCAGAAATAAAAGCAACTTTTATGAGGCACTGTATTAGGAAGGAGAATGCACTGGAGTCCCCAGAAATAAGATTACGAGGGAAGAGTTTCAGAAGTATGGAAAAAGTAAGAGGGGGAAATGTGTCGTTTTAAGATGGCTGAGAGTTTTGTTAAATATGAACTAAACTCTTTTGAAATTAACTACAGTAAACATTTGATCTCAACAGGTTTGAGCAGGATTGAAACATTTAACTAAACACTTAAAATAATTACTCAGAACATGTTTTCATATTTGATTTCTTGATCATAAAACTGCAAGAATCTCGTCATTCTGTATGTCATGCGGACTATAAAGCCACACCACCTTTCCTCTTCTCTAACTAATAAAGTCAGTTCCACCCCAAGTACACCAACTTGTTACTACTTGCCAGTCTGGAAAGCCTCATATTTTGCTAATTTCACTCACAGACTCTCTAAGAGCTCTGACTATCTGGCAAAGAAGAATTTCACAATAACCACATTATTTAGGTCAAGAGCAAGAGATTAAAGAAAAAGGATGGAATGCCACTGATAATATTCAATGGATTTCAAAGTTAGTCCAGGGCCTTGCAGCCTTCTTCAGAGAGGAGCACTAAAGAGCAAATTATATGTAAGGGAAAAAAAATACTGACAGCTCACCAATTGATTTTCATTGAAAATCCTAAGAAAAATTAATAAAGAAGTTAAGCTGCTGAAATACAGTTTCAGCAATTAGCTTAATGTCAGAGAATTCTAATTAGGCGCCTTGAGATTGCTATTTAGCGTTTAAGCCTTTAGAGTGCCAAATTCTCCCTTTCACACAAACTGGTTGCAAAATTAAAGACATTAGGCAGCCTTAATTATATTATCAGAACAGCTGGGATTAGGCAATCTCTGAAGTCAAGGCGGTATTCTTTTGTCACAGGGTAGAAATCCCTTGCTTTCCAGGGTGCCGGATTTTGGTGCTGTTCCATATCTCACCCATACAAAGCAAGCTGCATTAGAAACAAAAAAAAAACGAGGACAAAGAACAGAGTAATGCTTAGCAAATAATGAACACATTAAGGGAAGAGAAAAGGTAGGTGAAAAGATTAAGCCTGAAATCGGTAGGTTTTGCTAACACCTCAGCTGGCACCTGGCCTACCAAGCCTCTAGTGGCAGACAGACTAAGAGAAAGCTCTGTAAACCAGCTTGGCTAGTGGATACAACTCTGTTATCTAAAGCTAAAGCACATTTCGTACTCTCTTGTCCCATGGGGTGTGAAATTAGCAGCTATTGTTTTCACACATTTTTATAAACACAATGCCATTTATGTCTTTACACTGTTTAGACTGCTGTGTTTTTCTCCTCACATGGGAATCTTTTTTTTTTTTTTTAATTTATTCAGATTTTAAATCAACAGGATTTTTATTCCAGGAACATGCTGGCATTAAAAAAAAACCCAAAAAAACCCCAAACAAACCACCAACAACCATTTTATCCACACAAACTTTAGCTAAACACAAATATCTAGAAACTGGCAAAACTCTACACTAAATAGTCTGCAATCCAACAAAATTAGTATTTCACAAAAAAAAAAGCAGAGGGGAATTCAACCATTCAGCTTGAAATGAGCATTTAAAATATCACAAGAGAGAGAGAACTACTCTTAATAAAGTGTTAAAACCCCCATGCACAGTTGTCCTTTATGTAGAAAAAATATGCATTGGCTTTGTAGTGATGATCCTCTACATTTAAAACCTTTTCCCACATAATTTAAAACAACTTTGGTTGTTAACATCTGTGTGAGCAGAGGCCTTTTTTGAAGAGCTTGTAGAAAATTCTTTACCTGTTCTACTTTCTGTTTCTAGAAGTATTAGGAAAAAACAAACTACTCCTTCAATCCAGTTAAATAAGAACAACTTGATGACAAAGCAACAACTAATTTACTGATTATGATCATACTGAACTACAGCAATGTTACAGCAGAAACCTAAGAAACCCATCACAGCTTAAAACATTCATCCCATTGGAATGTTGCACTAATGTCCATTTACTACTCCTTACACTTTAGAAACATATTCTGCCTCAGCACCAGTGCAAAAATTTGATTAACAGTGAAGACATTAATTTGAAGAAACAATTTACTTATCCTAACAAGTTAAGAAGTTTTTTCATTGCATTTGTGCTTTGAATGTGTTTGAGAATGCCATCTTAGTTTCTTCAGGAAACTAGGAAGCAAAGCATGCAGTTTTTACTCAAAAATAATTGCACTCTGTGTGTGTGCTCACATGTGGGCATAGACAGCAGGGCAGGGTGGAAAGGAGGAGTATGATACCGTATGCAAGCACACATCTTAAAAAGTGTAATAAAATGAGAATTTCCACTGGATAGGAACAAAAAAGAACGAATATTGTTATGTGTGCAGAAACAGAAATCCCAATACAAATGCCGTGGGCGGCAGAGATGCAGTTTCTGCAGTCCAGTGCATTTTGTGTACTTGTCTGAATTTCTGATGCATGATCAACAACCACAGGTGATACCAACTACTGAAACTCCAACTTGCATTAGTACTTAGCACAGCAAAGAAGTCCAATCCTAATATAAACTGTATAACCAAATAAGCACACATGGCAAGGAAAAATCCATGCCATATTAGCTAAGCAGTTCCTTCACCTGACAGGTAAATTCCTCCAGCATTAGGAGAATGCAGTTTGGCCAACAGCTGTGAACTGCCACCCTCTCTGCAAAACAACCACGCCACACACCTCAAACCATTATCTCCTTTACAGCCCTTTGATACTGCTTCTGCCTCAAGTGCCAAAATTCTGCAAGCAGAGAACCCCACAAAATCCACCTTCATTAGCTGCTCAAGTTAACTTTGAACCACTCATTTTGTTAATTCATGCCACCCTAGAGGCCAGAGAGGCAGCTAACAAACAAGCGGTCTTACGGGCACCAAATTACAGGAGGCTTGAGTGGCTGTTCTGTGAGCTGGTACACAAGCTGGGTTCTCCACAGTGGGACAGCCTGGACATGACAAGCAGGCACCTCCTTTGTCCCAGTTTATTCCCTTACCCAGCTGCTTTGAGGGTAACACTGGGGGATGGCTTTTACTGCTGCCATCTCGACACTAACAGTGTTATGCCACAACTAGGACTGATGCTGTACTTGCACTCCTCCGTCCTTTCATCTGGTATTAAGAGGCAATACAGAAGTGAAGATATAATGTATTAATCTCAGTCATGGAAGCAGATCTATGAGCCAACACAGAAAAGCCAGCAAAAATAAAATGAGAGGGAAAACACTTCAATTGAGAAGACAGGGATACTCTTTATTCCTTATTCTGCACCTTTAAAGAGGAGACAGTAACAAAACCCTGAAAACACTTGGCTCTGAAGTAAAAATAACTCACCTGCCCTGCCAGCTCCAAACGTTTATTTCCATAATAGTCTCTGTCATCTACTTTATTTTCTCCTTGAGCCAAAATTACTCTGCGTACCATCACTGCTGTGTATATGCACTTGGCACGAAAATTGAATTCCTTCACCTGTAAACAAAAATCAAAAAAAACTAAACAAAACAAAAACATATCAATGTTTCAGGATCAGCTTTTTAGTTCTTATTCAGACAAATGCATCCATTTAAATCACTGGTAATCTGGGCTGAGTTACAAAAGGGATTTCAGAGCTTTATTTTCTTTAAAAATGCAAAACATAAATGTTAGTAACTTTGAAACAGATAGCAAATGAAAGTAAATCAGAATAAAGGTATAGGTCATGAGATGAAAGTCCTGAATTCACACCTGATACTGTCTGGCTACGTAGAAAAAAGTGCATAGTTTGATTAGTTCAATGGTACAGCATTTCACAAAGATTTCTTTTGACTCAATCCAAGTTTGAGGATGATTTACTTTATCTCAGCTACAAAGCCATCAAAGACATTTTTCCCTGCCAACAAAGCTCACACCATAAATAACCATACAAGCTTTCTCCTGTTTAAAAAAAATCCCAGAATGTTACATACAAGCACATGAGTCAGAATGGTTGATGCCAGCAGCTCTCGGGCTTCTTCCATCTTTGTCTTCTTTGGGCCTCCCCACATCCTTTGCCTTCGTACTTTGTTTCCAATGTACTTCAATGCCTGTGAAGGGGGAAATAACCTGAGTTAATATCAGAATTGTAACCTATACAAATACACACACACGTGGAGTTATGTGTGCATTCCTCAACCAGCGCAATCTCACCACCAATGGATGATACAAATATCAAACAAACTGCAAAATAACAAAGATGTAAGTGATACGAAGAAAAAAATTCCTGAAAATTGACACAATTGACTATGCATACAATGTGTTTGTCACAAGTTGGTAACTTTTGGAATGGAAAGTGGTGGAAATTCATGATTACTATGACACTACAAGAAAGGATATGGCAGAGATATGGAAAAAAAGGATTCTATAAATTCCAAAAATATCTAGTTTATTTAATTAGATTTTTCACCTTTAGTTCTTTTGTGGACTTGCTAAATTTCATTCAGATATTAAACCATGAGGTGGCACTCCCTGTTTAATATCTCCAAAAGCTACTGTGTGGCATCCAAATCTGTCTCCAGGAGTGCCTTGCAGTGGATTCTTATTCTCCTACCAGCTGTCAATCAGTCTGCAGAATTCCTAGTGAGATGAGTCAAGAAGCTATCCAAGCCCACACAGGAAGCTCCTGCCTAGAAGCCATGAAGCTATGTGAAAGAATCACCCTCTCCACTAAATGACAGATTATCCTTTCCATCTGTTACACTCTTCCACAAAAAGCTATCTCTCTATTAACTTCATTTGACATTTCTTGCACAGAATAACTTCTCTATTTCTGTTTTTCTAACTTTCTGAATACTTCACATTCCTCTGTGTTGTTCCATCTCACTCATCTGACTCTGAATTAGGAGCTCTTTAAGCTAATTGGAAACCTCAAAAGCCCTCAAAGATGAAAACCAGAAATATTTTCACTTTAAAACACTAAACATCACACATGGAATGATTTGGCAAAGTTTACAATGAAATAGCAGAAATAAGATTAGTCTAAAAAAGCTTCTTCTAGCATTTTGCTCCCAGCAAAATGGCCCATGTTCTGGCTAACTAAAAAAAGTACATGAGCTAAGAGAATTCTGCTGAGTCTTTAGCAGGACAGAGGGTAGCTGCTACTGTAGGCTTTATACAGGAGACTAAAATAAAAGAACATCTACTCATGATGAAATAGTCATAGCCACATCAACAGGGCTTCAGCAAAATGGGACATGCAAGTCCTTTTCAAGAAAAAGTCTTCAACAACCCCCCCTAATTTTATGGACATTGCTACTTGTTATACACAGGGTTATGCCACTAAAACACAGTCTTGGGCTTCTGAAAACAAAGCATTGCTTGACTCTGATTTTTTTCTTCTCCAGTTAGGTTATGAGAGCCAAGTCGCACAAGTTTGACAAGTCCTGATCCTTTAAAAAGCCTCAGCTTGAAATAAACCCCCAAGACAAACCTTAAAATACGAAGTCTGTGTCCTTTGCTGACACAGCAAAGTGGTCAATACCCACTGTCTTGATTTTTATGGTCTCTGGCCATGTGAAAAGACACACCTGCATCTGTGTAAAAATCTGAGCTTTTTGGCATTCTTCCAGGCTAGGAGCAAATGCAGCCATCACATGTTCCTCTGTGCCAATCATCTGTACAATCTCCTGGTCACTCTCAACACCCATGGCCTAGGAAAAGAAGAAAAGGCAGAAATAACACAGGCTTTATGTTAACTCACTGACATTTGCTTATGCTAATTTGGTATTGTTTGTCTGCATTACTACTAAGCAAGAGCTAGCTCTTCTCTAAGAAACTGTGCCATCTGGCACTGGCAGCACATATTCCAGCTATGGAAGAACGTTAAATGGAAATCTTGATAAGCAGCAGGAACACACACACTTTTTGGAGAGCCTATTTGGGGTTTTTTTCTTTTCTTCACTGACAGGAGTTAAATTCTGTGGGTTTTTTTCTTAAGAAAAAAAAAATACTGAGTAAAAACAAAGCATAGTGTTTAACAACAAAAGCCAAGTCAGAATCTACAATAAAGGAAGGAAGGTGAAATTTCTTAAAGGACTACTCACAGTCTCTTACCACAACCAATTTTGCAAACTCCATTGACTGTGATGTAGCTCATCATTTTTGAGAAATGTTTACAATTTTCCCCCTTTGCAGCTCTCTGCATTTAGAAGATGACTTCACTACACAATTCCACTTGAAAGACATTCTATTATTTCACTGATCCATGGACACCTTGTTAGACTTTATACCGCGGAAAAAGCTTAATAAACTAAGAAAGCGCTTAACAGGTTTAGAAAAATCTCTCTATCAGTAAAGTGTTTCAAGGTGGCAGCCAGCAGTGAAGGCTTTTGTGGATTCCAGATGGTGCTAAAGCTCCCCCCTTAACACATTTGCCTGGAGCTCAGCCATATCAAGAAATGGAATAATCTCACTAAACCTCTTCTGGCTGAGTTATAATATGTTTCTCAGAACTTTGTGAGGAAGTTACGTTTGCATTCACATTATTCTCCAAAGTGCCTGCCACAAAGACCATTGTAAATAATGGCCTATGTAGACTCTAGTATTCTGGTTCTCATTAAAAACTGGCAGTACCCCAAAAAGTCACATTTTCCTCAAAAATGCAGAAATACCTTCCCTTCTTATTGCCTTCATGGAGTGTCACTTTGCTTAACACCTAGCTAATGCCATTCCCTTGCAAAACTGTTGCTCTAATTGTGAAATATTCAGCTTCTTTTTTTATTTCATTTCCTTCTTCTTGAACAAAGAAGTGGCTGAAGTTCTTTTAAATTCAAACACTGCCTTTTCACCTTGTGGTTTATTAGAAATTAAAAGCACTACAGAAGTATCACACACCCAGAACACTGTGAGGACTCTCCTCTTTTAATGCAAAGCCCAGATCACAATTCCAAGATCTCAGACAGACTTGAGAGCCAACTCAAGATACAGTTACTTCACCAGGTATGAGTGTTTCATCATAGTGTGATCCCCTAAGTAGTCACCCCTCTGATCTCAAGCCTCTTTTCAGAACCAGAAGTTGGCCGTTTGATATTATTGTGGTTGAGATCTCTGGTTTTCAAATGTTTATTATACTTGTTCACCCTTTTAAATAAGGTCACACAGTAGTTAAAAAATCTCAGCAGAGAAGTTAACAAAATTCCCTCCTGACCTTAAAGCCAGACTCAAAAGATAAGTCTACAAAAGCTTGAAAGCTTCACAACAGTAAGTTTCCATGTGTCTAGGATTTAATAGCTGACCAGCAAACTACTTGAGGAACAACTAGATTCATACAATTATTGCACTTAGTCTAGAAGCTTTTAGAAGAACAATATTTTTGTGCCATTCTAGGCACATATAATACAAATACATTTATCTAAAGCACATCAACTGCAAGCTGGTATCACCCTATTTCTGTCCATCAGCTTAATCCTAGGATGGCAACCAAATCTTAAGTGCCATATAAAAACTGGGGGAAAAAAAAAATCAATCTGAATTTTTATTATATTTTTTTCATCCATTAAAAACTGAAAGCCGTAGCAAATTAAAGAGGGTTGATGGTTTCCTCTGCCTTGATGAATTCTCTGATCAAGTGTTACAGCAAAAGGATGAGAGTAACGCAGATCTTTATGCCTGCGTAGATTTTCTAGCTGGAATTTGTAGCAGCAGAATCACCTGAGAATTCTAAATTTCTGAGTAGGAAAAGCTAGGATCTGTCACCAAACAATAAATGTTGTGTTATTACATACGTGCATATTGAAGGAAATGAATTTATCCGTAATGACTAAAACTCAGGCAAACAACTGAAAAAGATGTGCTAATACAACAGCCTACAAGTAAACCTATTTATTCTCCTTTATACTCTCAACAATCCTGAGCAGAGTTGCATACACAAAACCACCTACAAGCAACACTGAAAGGACAAGCAGCAGGCCCATGATGCCATCAGACAGATTTGTAATCTTAACACTTTAGTTTTCAGTAAATTTGGCCCTGATGTTACCCTTCCAAGAAAAACCAAACAAACAACTAAAAAAACAAACCAATACAAGAGAAGTAACATCATTAGGACAGTAACAAAATATTCCCTGGTTGTTGCTTGTGCTACAGAAACATGGAGGACACGCAATATAGGAACGGGCCCTAAGCTTAAAACACTCGCAGTCCTAGGACAAAGCTGAAGGAAAGGGAATTAACATAAAAGCAAAGCAGTAGACAAGATGTCTTGTTTCTTTATGACTGGAAGGCAATGTCACAAAGAGGTAATTTTATGGGGGAGGGGGAAGGAGACACTGTAAAAGCATATTTTAACAGTGGCAGTGAAAGGATGAGGAAGAGGAGAAGAGCAGGCTACTGAAGACCACAGCTGAAGGCTAGTAGTCAATGGACATAAAGCAGACAAGGCAAAACAAGCATTCAGAATATTCAGATCACCCTGAGTTCAAGTGGGAGAAAGTGATCCAAGTGGGGTCAACCCCCTCCTAAGACTGGGGAGCTTCCCTCTGCCCAAATGTGTGTGTGTCCACCTTTGTGTGTGCACACACACGTGTACAGATGAGAGCGTGAGCCCAGCTCTTCCTCCCCTGGCTCATGTCTTAATGATGATGTCTAGGCGTTTCCATGGCACTTCCCTAGAATGTAGTTCTGCACTCCATCAGGCTGAATTACAGCATGGAGACAGGCAGATGACTGGATTAAAAAGATGTCAGGGAAGTTCAAGGTTGACATCACAGACAGAATTGGTCTGGAGCTTTCATAATTCAAAAGATACGAGCTATGAAACAACAGCCATGGGAACCCATAATCCTGCAGATCCAGTCAGACCACCACCCAGCTGTTCCTCTAGAGCTGCACCTCCAAGGCTAAAGCAGATTTGTAAAAATGAAACTCAACTTGCTGTTCAAATCTTTTGCCCCAGGTCCTAGAGCAGTTTCTTACAGCTCCCACATAAACTAAAGATGCTTCATCTAGTGATTCAGGTCATAAAATTCAACTTTTAAGTCCCTGTAGGTTATTTATAATCCTCTTCCTTCCCTAACTAGTTTTGATGCAGCACGCAACCTTCACTTCAGCTCTCAGGGCTCACTCAAACCTACCAAATCGAGATCACAAACTCGAAAGAGAAATAGCCCTTACCTTTGAGCAGCTCTAACTCCCTCCAATGTAGGCAACTTCCTGCAAAAGCAGCACCACCATCTTACCTCCAACTCAAATGATTTTCAGGATAGAAACATCCTTACACACCACACAAATATTCCACACCTCCTCCAATGCTCACTGCTACCTGAACTGTCCAAGCCCCCCAGGTAAAGCACCTGTACCTCCTAGCCTGACATATTCAAAAGAGCACTGTTCACAGTTCACACAGCCCTATGAGATGTGCACAACTGACACAGCTACAACACAGGTCTCTCGGGTTGCAAAGCAGCTCAGGACACCCTAAATACCCCTGTGGTCATATATGTATGTCAACTAATGAAGAAGTGTTACAAAGTAAGCAGGAAGCAAATTAAATGTGTTTGTTTCCCATTACAAGGCAGTTAACAGCCCTTTAAAAACTGCAACAGACACATACTTAAGGGGCAAAATTGTCGCTTTATGTCAGTACTTCAGAAGTAAAGTTGCATTTCCATATATAAGGACTGCACTAATGCTTCTGTCACTCAAAAGAAGAAAGGTTAGCTAGCACAGCTACAAAGCTCTAACTCCCTCATATCTAAAGAGCAGATACCCCAAGTCTGCCCTAGAATAATGCCAGGCACATGCCTTTTGTAGCCTATCAAATTTCAGTTAGTTGTAGTCAATGTGCTAAATTTCACAAAACCACAACTTACGTGTGTTTGGCACAACTGGCTGTAAAACGCCTGAGCATCCCAAAGATCCCTACAGGTCTGGATGGCAGAAAAATCAAAGCAACGGGACAAGGTCATTCTGGAATGCAGTTATGGGGGAGGATGAACTGAATGCAGATGCCTCCTTTAGGGAGACCCCACACAATCCAGTCAGTCCCTATCTATCCAGATCAAGGGACCTTTAGATCTACTCTATTTCCACGGCTCCCTACAGCCCAGGTGCCTGGGCTTCATTCCTCACCAAAAGCAAGGATGGAGAACACTGTGTTCAGGTCTTCCCCTAGCAAGCATCTCTGTCCATGACTTTGTACCTGAAAAACAAGGGTGACCTTAGATTCTAGTCTAGGGAGCTCTGAGAATTTTAGGCCTCAGCTCTGTCAGTTGGTCGTGTTTGTAATGTTCTCTATTTCACAGTCCTTGCTTTTGACAAAGATGTCTAGAGGATATATTAGTACACCTCCACCTTACAGATGCAGGAGCTTTAAGTACACATTAGATTATAGATCTGCAAGCCTTGCTTTCTCTTCTATAATGCTACAATGATTTTCTGTACCTGATTGACTTCTTAAGTCACATACAGAGCATTATGTCAATAAAGCTTCTGGGACTAGAAAGACAAGCCAAAATTACTCAGGTAGTCCCTGACAAACTGTCCCCTCTAGCTGGGCAATGCACTGAATGGCAGCCCTCTACCAATTACTATTTGTTTTCTTAGTCAAAACACAGAGGTCTGTGGAACTTGGTTGTAGCCTGGATGCTAGTCTGGGAAGAAATGCAGAGCAATAAATTTTTGCCATTGCTTTCTCATTTTAGTTTTTAATTAGAAATTAAACATGTAGCTGTTTCAGTACAAGTTAAGGATTCAAAGGCAGTCAAAACTTCAGACCTCAAATCTATACAGCTTAATTTTGTCCCTTGCAGATGTGGATCTCACCATCACAAGAAGCAGAACAGCTACCAGTAACCAGGAAGACACACGCCTCATGCCCAAGGCTTGGGTGTCGGCAGAAAGGAATTATTCTCCTTGTTTTCCCAACAGATCTCCAGCGTATAATACTGCCATGTGAGAGAGCTGAAGTTAGACCGGCTTTCCTAAATTTGGGATTCTCCAGGCTGAGGCCTATTGCATTTGTAATCTTGCTTCTAGTAGTTAAACAGAATGAAGCAATAGCACATTACCCAATAGCAATGCCCAAGAAAGGAAAATGGAGACTGGTGACCGCTTTCATTTCCAGCTGGAGACTCACCAGAAGTATACAGAAGATCCCTGAATTTCATGTCATTAAAGGAAAGGTAAAAAAGATGACCACTCATGAGAACAGCTGGAATAGAACATTCAGAATAGTTAAAGTGGATGTAGCTAATTTGCTACTGTATTAAATCAATATAAATAATTGAAAAGCATTACAGCCAAGAGCGTATAACAACTGTAAGCCCTTATGCAATTAATAAATGAAAAATTAAGGAATATTATCTAAAATATAAAAGATACTTACGAAGGGGGGATAATTACAGCAATCATTGTCAGAAGGTAATAAAATAGTCAGTATAATTTTGCTTAGAAAACAAGCCAACAACCATCTCCTGAGATAACAACCCAGAGCAATTACTCTACATAAGCAGGTATGATCTGTACCAGCACAGGGTGACAAAATGTAATAAAAATCTACAAGGTAAGGTGGAATCCAGCAGTTTGGTATTGGAGCAAATGGATTAAGAGCCATATCAACACTTTCCTGCAACACAAGAGTTGTGAACTTAATTCTGGCACTTTTATGTATATTTCTGTCCATAAATACCTTCTCAAACCCCTTTAACCCTGATCACTAAAAACAGATGATCTACTCTCTTATTTGAAGAGATTTGCTTAATCAGAGGCATCAGCCATTTACTTCTCAAGCCTAAACCCAATGATTAAACTATTTGCCAGTACCAAGGCACACCAAGTGCTGCAGTAATTCGGACAAACCCATAAATAACAACTGCGCTGCGGGCACGACCAGCTCGGATGCTGCAACCTCGTGCTGCCCTCTCCTGGTACATCACTTCCTGTGACCACCTCTCCAAACCTTCTGTGCTGTAACCCACTGCAGAGAACACTAAAAGAGAGTTTGCCTACATCTATCCAGACAGAGGCTTTTTTGTGCCTCCAAGAACACAGCCCACTCTCCTCCTGCACACGCTATGTACCAGGCTGTAAAGCCACAGGCAGCAGCAAAGCAGGACAGGACAGGAAGGAGCTCCAGCTGTTGGCAGGACAGCTCTCAGCCTAAGGCCGGGCCATGCCCTACTGTCTGCTCCAGCAGCTGGACAGAGCACGTCCACCCACCACCTTTCCCAACAGTAGTCCCTACATTTGATTTCACAGACAGAAAACCAGAAACAATGACCCTTAACACAACTTGCAACATAGCTCATAACAAACCAAAATGCTTCTGACTTGTAGCAACACAGATACCTCATAAGGCAGAGTAAGGGGGTGGCAGGTATTTGTCCTGGCCCAGCAATGCTCTCCTTGCAGAAAAATACAGCACTTATTCTCCTTTTTGCTGTACAATAAAGATGACTTCCCAGGGGAAAAAGCTTGCAGTTTCTAAGCCCTGCCAAGTCCTTCTGTACATGTTACCTTGAGAGCTGCTGTCGATCTTCATTCTTGAACTACAGCACAGCATTTTCCCCCCTTTTTTTTTCCCAAACAAACAGCTGTGTTACCTTAAATATGATAGCAATGGGAATATCTTCTGACAGAGTGTTGTGCCTCAGGTAAAATCTTCCTTGTTTCACAACCATATTTGTTCTGCTCTTCTTCTCATGAGTGGAACTGAAGGTAAAATAAAAATAATACTATGTCAAACAGAGTGTTTGCACTGACTCCTAGTATCTTTTGTATAGAAATTAGCAAGCTTGAACAATCTATCAGCTAAATTAATCCCATTTTCTCCTCTTTTAAAAATTACATCAAACCAGTCAGGGATCAGCCTGTAACTTCAAGGGTGTTATCACCTATGCTCGGGACTATTTGGAATATTTGGCTTAAGCAAGTAGAAGTCTGTACTTTTCAAAATCATATTTACATGCTTTGATAATCAGTTTTGATGTAACCAGCAAGGTCAAACTGTGAACAAGTACTGCAGCAACAGTAGTTAACAACATAACAGTACTTGGTGGTCCATTAACCTCATCCAGACTTACTGAGAGACAGCAGAGCAGCTAGGAGAGAAGTGAGGCCTCTGGAGAAGAAAAAGCAGCCCTCACAGTGAATAGTGACAAGTACCATAGAATAGACCAGAATGCAGCTTAAAAAATAAAAAACAACCAACCAAAGGCCAAACAAAATAGAAACAAAACTTGATCAAGGAGGAAAGGCCAAATTTAGACTCCTTTGCCATTTTCAGTAATTTGTGTTGTACAAAAATATTTGTTTCCTCCTCAGCTGCCCTCACTTATAAAAGTTTTTATGCCAATTTTATGTAGAGAGGCAGATAAAAGGTTACATCCAATTTCCACTGCAGTAAGTTGCTGCAAACTGAGACCAAACACCATCAATTACAAAGTGCACTTTTGTTACACTAAAAATTAGAACTTGCTTTTCCTAACCTGAGATGAATCCTAAAACACATGAGCACCTCTCACTGATTTTTGTGGTAATACTACACTATGTAGGGATTGAAGTTTTAGCATACAAAATGACGGTAGCAAGACAGGAGCATTGAATGTCTACAGCTTTTTCTTCAGCTTTTTTTTTTTAACTATACTAGGAAGAAACCTCCACAGCTATTTCAACTACACCAATGAAGTTCTAAAGCTTTAGGTTTATCTCCTTTATGTAATGGTAGGAATTTACCATACCTGGTAACAGAAGCGCCAACTGTGCCTTTTCTATCAGCTTCAACAATTATTCTGTTTTTGGATAACTGCTCTTGAATAAGAATGACTTTCTCTACACCCTTAACAATGAAATAGCCACCTAGTTAACAGAAAAAAAAATTTTGCATATCAGTACCCTTGCACTTTACTTGGCTCCTCCAATATGCCTTTGAATATAAATTATTAGAAAGTAAACCATAAGTACACAATGGGAGAGTAAATTCTCACTTCAAAGAATAACGAACAAACTTGACAGATAAAAGCCAAACAAGTTGTTTGTTATAACCCTCCAACTGCTCTCTAGATATCAAATAATACCATGTATTATATGCAACACTGTATTCTTGCTTTACAAAAGGCCATGACAAAGGAGAGTTCCCACTCTGGAGGACATCATACTCCACTCTTTCCTAATCTGTTTAATTTTCAATGAATGAACTCCATCCTTTTTCCCATATAGCACATCACTGTACAACACTGTATACAAAATTCAAAATAAAATATTCAAAATTTTGGTGTGTTGCTTTTTGGGGTTGAAAACTTTGTCTGCAAATACCAACTATTCATGTTCTCAACAAAACCTTGACAATTTCTTTTAGTTGCAAGCACACACTTGAGAAGTTTCCATAGAGACTTAATGGCGGCAGGAAACATACCAAAAGATTTAAAACTCAAAGCACAGATAGGGAAAAAAAAGAACATGAGTGAAAATGTACCTGGATCTAACGGACACTCATTTAGTTTGGCAAATTCTGCTGGAGTTTTCCCAGTAAGTACACAATTGGAGCTACGCAGCATTATAGGCATTCTGCAAGAAAACCAGGTACAATTTAACTTCAGACTCGGACAGAAAAATATGAATAGTCAAATTCAGAACAAAAACCAGGCTGAACAAACTGGAGATACACATTTAAGGTAATCAGAACTCATGCATGCTGTAACCAACAGCATGCTTGTTTGAGCCCACCTTATTTCATTGAACATGTAATTCAAAAGAGACCTGAAACTGGACACCTGCAAGCAGAAACCACAGACTTCCTATTGAAGTGCTATGCAGCTACTCAGGCACTGTGACAAGCAGGGTCACCAAGGCCAATGACAATTAGTGCAAAGACTCCTGCTCTCCAAAACAGTCTGCAGAGCAGAACATGCCACTGCAGATCCACTGTTACCAGTTTTTATTAGATAAAGCTAGTTCATATCTCATTTCCCACACAGGAATGACACCTTCTGGCTGCAGAGAGATAGTGCCTCTAATTCATAACCTAAGCATGAAGTATCCCCAGTAGTACTTCTGACTTCTCTGGAGTCCTAGCAGAGAAACCTGCAAGCAAGCATTTTGTGAAGCAACATGTGGTGGAAAGATACTCCAAGAAATTTTTAAAAATTCAATGCTTAGGGAAGTAAATAAAAGAGAAACTAAAGATTCACAGACTGCACATGAGGCAAAACTTCATCATGAGGGCAGTCAAACAGCGCAAAAGCTGCACAGGGAAGTTGGGCAGTCTGCATTTATGGAGGTCTTCAAGACCTGACAGGATGAAGCACTGAGCAACCTGGTTTGATCATAGAGCTGACCCATTTTGAGCAGGAGGCTGTACTAGAGGCTGAGGAGATTGTACTCTTTCAACCTGAATTATTCTATCACCCCATGATAAATCACGGAATGCTTACTTTCAATTTGGCTTATTTAACAACTAACCAGCAATGATTTTGCAGTTATTATTGAAAAGTGTACTTTTGTAGTCAGCTTCAAAGTGTACCTTTTCACTCTCAGTTTTTTCATTAAAACTTTGGAAAGAGAGTAGTTTACTTCCAAAGAGAAAGCTGTATTTCACAAAAGACAGAAAGTTTACCACTACATCTACCAAAAGACCTCCTTGCCCTTCAGCATCTTCTACAAAAAATCTGACCTTTGATCCAGCTAACAGAATTTCCCTCCTTGGTGGACAGCCTTTGTAAGAACTGTGTTCCAAGGGTTTTCTAAAACACACGTTGACAAAAATTATTCATGAGTTCTACTACACAAATATTTTCAACCTCTGAGATTTTTCATTCAAATTTGCTTCAATAAGAAACAAGATTAGGCTATATTTCTTGTATTCATATCTCATAAATTATTTTAATTTCTTTGCTGTTTTCATATTCTTATATCCTAAAAGAAAACTGATGAACTCAAATTCTGTATTTCTGCAGAGTACAAAAAGCTATCTTGTCACTATATTTCACTGAGAAAGTGCTTCCTAGAGATAAAAGCTTCCTATGACAAGCAAAATCTATCACAATATAAGCTGAATGCATTGGCTGTTTATATCAGAAACAGGAAGCAGTTGGCATAAGGTAAAATAGAATACTCAAATGCCATTACTGAAAACTACAGTGAAACACCTGTCCCAGTCCAAACTGCATGTCAAACAAGAGCATTGGCCAAAGGAAACAAGTATAATACTAGGGACAGATAAGGAAAATTATTTCCCGTGAAAATAATAACTGGATATTAACAGTTTTTAACAGCAAAAAACCTTTTGCATGTATGCCCTTAAAGCCAGTCTAGTATTGTAACTTAAACAATTTTAAATGAAAGCTTAACTTGTGCAGCAGAACTAATGCTTGCTTTCCTTGCACCTTCCACAGACGCTACTCTACATACTATGTATGAAAGACTGAGTAATTTGGCTACAAAGCAAACATGCCTGATTTCATTTTACAGTAATGCAGCTTGCAGCTCCAGGCATGCATTTTCCTCTGTGGTTTTATACCAACAGAATCAGAGCCACCATTCATCCTTATATCCATCCTTCTCTGGAAGGAGACATTATCAGAAGCTTTTGCAAAACAAGGTCTTAGACCCTAAAAATCCTGTACAGCTGTTTATGAAGATTTGCCTGCTCATTGTTTCTTTTAACAAGGAAGCAAGGTTGGCCTACATCTGTTTTGCAGTAAAAACTCTTCTCAGCATGGCAGCAAATGAAAACTGATAGCAGCAGCTCAGCAGGTGGTGTCTCACCTGCCAATGGGTAACGCATTGCGGATGATCCTCTGGCTGCCTCGGGTGTACTCGATATCCACGGTAATCGGAGCAGAATAGGTCATGTCCCTCAGGCGGCACTGAAAGGACAACAGGCACACAACAGGTCAGGTGCTGGCTCAAGAATCTCTCTTAAAACAGCCCTGTCCTGTAAATTCTCACAAAGAAATCAAGCAAAGCAAAGCGAAGCAAAGCTTCAGCAACATCTTCATGATACCTGAAGCATGTTTGACAGACTCTCCGTTTTGTTTTTGTTTAAAACAAAATCTAAGAAAATTCAAATACAATTGCTCTGAATTTCAAAAGGAGACAGCAGATCTGTGCCTTCAGAAGACAGCATTGCAGAGCTTAACTTCGAAACTATCTAATTAAACCAAAAGGTCTAATTAAACAAACAGGTCTAATCAGCAGAGCTGGCACAAAGATCACAGTGTGTCTGAGCAATGCTCAGCTCAGGGACATTTCTATACTGCAGACTCTCAACAGCTGAAGACCTGTGCTGCCATATGAAGTCTGACAGAATGGAAAGGCACAAGACTGAGAGACACACCATGCTACTTTATTATCAGAATGAGCAAACCTCACTGTGCAGTACCATTTATTAAGATGACTTACAGAAGGCTCACTACAAAATCACTTCCTGCAAAGATTCCTAGAATTTGTCTGCAAATTCCTTGGAGACCAAGAGAAGCAGAATAAACATATCTAGGGCATTAGATACCTCAAGGCTCAATAATTTCTAATCCAATCTTTCTGGTCTGCTCTCCCCAGCCTCATTTTAAGATGTTGCCAGCCCCTAAGGTATTGTGTCTCTTCATGCAAGACAGGCCTTACTGCATCTGCTGAACACAACAGAGCAACTCGCAGCAGGTCATTCGTGACCTCACTGAGCATGCTTTACCTTTCAGCTCCAGGATTACAGGTTTAACAGTAGTCAGACTTGCACTCATACTTCTGCAGTCCTTCAGTGTATTGATTATGTACTAATAAAAGGCAATTAAGATTGTGCTGTGTATTGAAGATGCAGCTCTATAGAAAAATACGCCTCAACAATCATCACAGACTTGATGCTTCTCCTCTCCACACTACAAAGTAAACCTCTTCTCCAGTAATAAAATACTGATATACAACAGCAGCTTTCAAGCCATGCCTTGAAGGAAACTAGGTGCCATTCTGCTCCCAGCAACTACACCCAATTTAAAAGTAACTGAGAATATTTCCATATACTAATTACTTTAAATTCATCTGTATGAATAGTTCGTGAAACTCCCATAAGGACTGAAGGAAAAAGAGTTAGACAGCCTCTTTAGTACCACCTGGGGGAAAAATTAGTACTACTTGGGACTCTCTAGGTATGTTTTTTTAACACAAGACACAGATATAAAATACAAATTACAGTGTAAGATTCTAGTATGTGTATTTTTGTATCACCTTCCTTGAGGTAATTTCTTACTATAGACACCTGAAAGTAAAAGACAGGCATGACCTGATATACACTCAGACCCTCATAAAAATCTAATGATTTTAGGTGGTTTTGGGAAGGAATTTTATAAGCTTTCAACAGAGAAATATAACAGCAGACTCCTATCTAATATTTTTTTAAGGCACCCAGGCTTGACCTGAGCAGCATCCTATTTAAGAAAATAACTTTGGCCTCCGTTTGTGCACACTGAAAATAAAGAGAAATTATGCATTAGCATTAAGCATCAACGAGAATATACAAGACACAAGAGTATCTCATTCTAAACTCAAAGTCAATATGCTCTATAAGCATTTATTTTGCCTTCTTCTGTATGGACAGTCACTTTAGCTATATAGTAAGCAAGCATATTAATACCTGAATTCTTGAATGAGTTGTTGGCCACAAACCATTTTTTGCATGCAATTTCATTCATATTAAAGAAATGCTTCCTGTTGCATTTTGTGCATGTTCACATTTACTGACAGAACATTAGCTACACGTTTGTGAGATGCAGCAACTATCATGTATTACACCTGGCTGAGTTACTGGCTTTATTCCAAAGCTTTCCATCAAACCAAATGAGATTAGAGTCAGGTCACTGGAGACAGAAAGTGGCTATGCCCAAATGACAGCCACTAGACAGCTGATTCTTACAGAATTTCTCCAAAGCACAGAATGTATTTCATTATAGTCTTGATTAGATGCCAAAAAACATTTCAAGTATCAAGTGGATACAGCAAGGAAAAAAGCATCTGATACATGAACTGAGTTACGAGGTTGACAACAGGCTGCATGCAGGTAAGTAAGTGCAAGTTCCAAGCTCAGTTCTCCCTCCAGAGGCCAAAAAGAAGTGGTCACTACCTCTGTTGCAGTGGTATAAATCTCAAAGCACAGTAGCAGGAGAGAAATACTGTGTTCCTGAGCACTTTGAAGAGACTTAATGTCTCTAGATACTTGAAAGCAATCCTAAGAAGTTCAAAGCTTATGTTAGCTTATGGCTTTCTCATACATACAGAAGCTACCTTATATCCTGTTGGTCAAAAGCAAGAGACTTTCTGATTTCAGTCACAGCAGCATGTCCTTCATCTTTATTCCAGAAGTACACAACCCATTTGGTAACCTACATGCCTACAGCACTGCAATGAAATTAAATATACTCCCCAGAAGGAGAATGTTTTTCTGCAGCTTCTTGTAATTTTAACATTTTCCATCTGTTTCTGCTTAAAATTTCCATGTTTGCTTTCTGAATCAGACTTTAAAAATATGAGCAAAAAAATCAGATGCAAGTTCTCAAAGACTGGAAGGGAAACAGAGACTGAAGTGACTTATGGTGCAGACAGTAACAAGGCTAATATTAAAAAGAAGTAAATAAGAATATCAAAAAACCCTACATTATGAGGACTTCAGCTCTGTCATGAGGAAAGCCACAAGATGAAGCAAGAGAAGTACTTTTCACTACTTTCATGGAAACCCACTCAAATTCAGCTAACATAAAATACTGAATGCAGCAAAAAAAACCCTCAACAATTTAAAATAAAATTAAAAAGCTTTATGTAATGATGTTTAAGTCTCTGAAGCTTCTTTTTACAGTGATGGTGGAATGCAATACACTACCTAATATAACACACATGTACTCAAAATTACATGCAGCTATTATCCAAGACATATTTTGTCCAAGATAAAAAACTCAACAAGATAGATGCAAACATCACCTCATGAGGTGATACAGGGCGTGTCACATTGAAGCTTTCTTCCACATCTGGAGTACCCACATAGATATTGAGGTACCTGTAATACAGTTTCAAAATAAGCAATGAGGCAAATATTTTTCAGACAATCTGAAGGAAGCAAAATTTTACATACACTGAAAATGAAATTACTTTGATGAACACAATTTGATTAATAATGAGCAATGATTCTTCCCAAAATAACTCATTGTATTTGAGTTGTGGTCAAATTAGTTCAAATTTAGCCTGCATGTGCAGTAAACCTTTAAATCTTCCCATATTTCATTGCATAAAATAAGAGATAAGTCATGAAAAACACCCTCTTGATTTATACCTACACAAGTGCTTATAACCACTTTATAGCTGATAACAAACCCCTGAGATAGTACTAATGCTGCTACTGATATGGAAATCATCTCATGCTTACTTCAGGTACCACATTGGGTCGGCATCACTTGTCACTTTTTCATTGGCCTTCATGATTTTCTTTATCTGGAGGAGACAAAGAACAAAATGGAACCATGGCCTTTTCTGAGTATTAAGAGCCACTCTCCCCCCGCCCAGGAAAGCCTACCTCAACATTGATGAAATAATTGAATGAGTCTATGTGCTGCTTCACCAGTCCTTTCACCTGAAAAATAATGCACGCAGCAAATAAAATCAGCTTCAGTAAAGTTAACCACATAAGGCAGAAATTAAGATATAAGCATTTATAACTGGGTTTGGATAACTGTGCTAAATTCTTTCAGCTGACAAACTTCTGGGAAGTGGCTGGATGCTCACTCTGGTTCTACACTACATTTCCAAGCTTACACTGGAGCTGTCATATAAAGAGCATGGACAGCATTTCTGAGAACCAGTAAAAAAGGAAAATAATCTGGAAACATTACAAATATACAGTATGGACTGAGAATAACCACACCAAAATGCAAAGCTCTAGGAGGATGTCTCCACAAAATAATCTGTAAATTAATCAAGAAAACAATCTATGGAACAAGTCTATTGGTAACTGCAAGGAACTAAAACAAAAGGCAAAATCCACAGGAAAGTGAGGACAAGTATTCTGGGAAACAGTAAAAGCCAGAAGAAGGGAATGTAAAGTTAGTAAGGAGATTAAATATTCACACCATGAAATGAGTGTGTAGCACTAACCTTTAGAAATGCTGGAAGAAGTCTCCATTTTTCCTGAAAACAAAAACAGTTTGAGACAACTTTCCAATGAGTAGCCAAATATCTAACATGCCTGAGCCTTTTTGTCTACGTGTTTTATTGTTATTGTTGTTTTTTGAACAGTAACATTGTTTAAAATCAGATCCATTTAGGGAAAAAACAACCAAAAAAACAACTGTCTAAAGCCATAAGAGATGGATAAAAATGACCTGGATCATCTCAGTAAACCATACGTGCAGTATTTACTCAGGATGCAATGGCACACTGCCTTTCCTAAGAGCAACTTCTGTGAAAATACAGTTTTCTGAGAAAACTCCTTAACACCATGTCCTCATTTAAGACCAACTAATGTTTTTTTTCATTTTTGTTCTGTTAACACTGTAAATTATATTTGTAGAAAGGGAAGATTTCCTACAACATTGACTTTACAAAATACACGCAAGAACCTCAGTTCTGGGAGCAGCACTTGTCTCTGTAACACTTATCAGGACCCTAAATCCTACAGAGATTTAGCAAAAGTACTGACAAGTGCTAAGTATACCAAGGTTCCTACAAACTTTCTCCCACCACTAATCTTCGATGAACACAGGGAACATCTCTTTATGTCAGCCCCACTTTTTCCCACCACGGCAGTGCTAAAACTTGCATATATCTTTGGCTGGAAACAAAATCCTGTTATTTAGGAGGAGTGTTCCCAGCCCTCATATGCTTCTCCATCTACTACCATTTAAAAATACTACAAAATTAATAACCAAAGAAAACTGTAGAAAGTTGTTAGCTTTCTTCTACCCACAGACATGTTGATGGTGCTCTTGGCTCTCAGCCTTCACTGCTGCTGTTTGTTAATCTACTAATCTTGCTTGTGATCCCAGTTTAACATCTAATAATGGCAAAGCCAATGCAGTAAAAAGAGACGCGTGCAGAATGGTGCGGTTGTTACCACTGGTCCCTTTGGGTTTATACGCGGTAGCGTTTGCAAAGCTGAACAGTGCTTGCTTTCAGGTTTTTCTGATTTAAATGTTATGTCTAAAAAAAGGGGTTTCATCTGTTAAACAGTAATGCAATTAAACTGATGACCGCAGGATGAGACGAATGATTTTGATTTAAGTAAACATTTCAAGGCCAGGCTGGAAGGGGAAAGGTGCAGCGGGAGGTGTCCGTGCCAAGGCAGGGGGATGGAAGGAAGGACACGAGCTGCGAGGTCCCTGCCAGCCCGGACCGCCCCGTGACTGCGTGCGGGCCACGTCGGGCAGAGCCCGGGGTCCTGAGGGGCTGCCCAGGGACAGCTCGGAGCAGACAAACCCCCGCCCCACACACGCACACCCAGCGGCGCAGCACGGGCACGAGGGACTCCACGTGTGCGCGGCAGGAGACTCCTTCCACCCCAGCCCAGCTCAGCTCAGCCCGGCCACGCTCCGGGCGAGCCCGAGGCGCGCCCGGCCGCTTGCCCCTTGCCCCGCTGACCTCCACCGTGTTGACCGGGGCCGCCGCCTGCTCCGGGGTGAGCGCACCGAGCCCCAGCGCCTCCATGGCCACCCGCGCACCGCGGCGCTGCAGCGCGGCGCGTCCCCCCGCGCTCCGGCGCGGCGCCCGAAGGTTCCGGCCCCGCGCGGCCCGGGCGCCGCTGAGCGCGGCCCGGCCCCGGCAGCCCGCCCCTCCCCTCCCCTCCCCTCCCTCTGCTCTGCAGCCCGCCCCTCACGGTGCCCGGCAGCCCGCCCCTCCCCTCCTCTGCTCTGCAGCCCGCCCCTCACGGTGCCCGGCAGCCTGCCCCTCCCCTCCTCTGCTCTGCAGCCCGCCCCTCACGGTGCCCGGCAGCCCGCCCCTCCCCTCCTCTGCTCTGCAGCCCGCCCCTCCCCTCCTCTGCTCTGCAGCCCGCCCCTCACGGTGCCCGGCAGCCTGCCCCTCCCCTCCTCTGCTCTGCAGCCCGCCCCTCACGGTGCCCGGCAGCCCGCCCCTCACGGTGCCCGGCAGCCCGCCCCTCCCCTCCCCTCCTCTGCTCTGCAGCCCGCCCCGCTGCGGCGCTGCGGAGCTGGCAGCGCCCTGAGGTCCCCCCTGAATCCCCGAGCCGGTCACCGTCCCCCGCCGGCACAACCCGGGGGCCAGGAGGCGGCAGGGACACGGAGCACTTGGGCTTTAAACGGCTTTCCTGCAGTTTTTAGCATGTAAAGCAACGTGGGGAAACAGCTTTTTTTTTTTTTTTTTAATTGTTGTTATTATTGACTGCTGTAGCTGAATCACCTACAAACTTACTTGTTCTCCTGTACAAGTCTCCGTGCTAGAGAGACACCAAAATCACAGTCAAATGGGGAGCTACTCATCTGCCCCAGTTCAAGATGAAACAAGAAGCACTAGTGGTCTCTGCACATTCCTGTGGCAGTAAGGTTTTGATATATATATAAATACAATAATTGGAAATAAGTTCTAAAAGCAGAGTGTGAAAACAGTACATACAGACGTCTGCTCTGGCTCGGGTTCCACTCGAGTAACACTCACGGAGTTGGGTCTGGCTCCACCCATCCTGGACACTAAGGCCCCTACCCTGAAGAGCAGTAACATTTCAGACTCCTTCCGTTTGGTTTCCTGCCTAAAGTGCACAGTCAGTGGAGAATTTGTTCAATACGTGGCATTCCATGTTTAATCCACGCAAGGCCTCTGTCGGGCACAGGGGGAAGCTTGGAGCAGCTTCTCACAGAAGCCAGCCCTGCAGTCCACTGCTCCTCCAAGTCTGCTATGCAAACCCAATACAACCTCCATCCAAGCAGTCAGATTTAAGCAGGCAACTGTTTTGAATATTATTTGTACAGCTGGGTTAAAGTCACTACTCTACACTGGTGCTGCTTCTGAGAAGTAACAGAAAACCAGTCACAATAGAATATTAGTGGAGTCATTTATCTTTGGCATTTAACAATCTGTTGCATTTAATAACATTTGTATAAATGACTTCTCACCACTGCTGGTATCACAAACAAAATTTAACACATACAAACCCTCAAATACTTGATTTTTAACAAAGCTGCTACAGAATGGCATCTTGTTTCACAAGGACAACTTCTGAGTAGAGGCAAGTGCATTTCAGCCACAGCAGCATAAACAGCATGCAACACATGACATAAAACAGATGGCAATGTCCCTGTTTGAAACATTATATTAAAATACATTAAACAATCACTTGAAACACAGGCCATGCTATAAAATGCCCTTTGCAAGTCACCTTAATCACCAAACCTCCCCAACACATGCTATGCTTTTGAGTATTTACTGGTAAAAACTAGTATGACAATTTTCCCAGCTCATTAAAGAGCTATAGTTTGACATTTATTTGTACAATAGAATGGATATAAAATATTGCAATTAAAAGCTCATAATCATATAAACAATCAACTTCAAGTGTTCATTGAATCCTCTTTTGGCTGAAGCTAGAAATCATGTAGGTATTTCTAAAATTGTAGCAAATCACTAAGATTAATTGCCTCTACCTGCTTTTGAAATGCATTCTTCTCTTAATGATTTTGAGTTGCCTACCAAAATTTCATATTCATCTCAGCAAGCCTGACTTACCTAGTGGCACAGTTATGATAGTCTAAGAGTTCCTTTCTCCTAGGTTTTCCAGGAAACAGTTCCCTTTAAAATATGTATTTCTCTTTATTTTGTGCAATGTTTTCACAAGGGATAGAACAGAAGTGCACTAGAGAAATTTCTCTAAAAAGGCAAGAAAGTTTTCCTTAACATTTACATGTGACCAAAGTCCTTGGACACTGAAAAACAGCTGAACAGAAGTAATTTCCTTTGCTATAAAGGGTACACATTCCTGTAGAAATGGACTACAAAACCACAGTGCTAATAATGCCCAGGTTTTTTTAGACCTTTATGATAGACACCGTAATGTACATAAACAATTTGTGTGACACATTACGCTTTTACAGGTTTTGTCTCTTCATAAAAAATAGATTGTAATATAAAATATTAAAAACAAGCTCTAACTTGTACCACACTGAGGTTTTCTATATATGACATCTTAAAAGGAGTATTATATAGTAATATATTAAAATATAATTTTCAAGTAAATTATTCAATTTCATAGACAAGAACATGTCTATAATATGTATTCCAGCACTATCTAATCCCAGTAATCTGAAATATGCAAGATAAAGCCTATGTAAACTTAAAGAAGTTTGCTTCCACATTTCTCCATTTCAATCCTATTCATTTTCTGTATGCAAGATTCCCAATGCCTGAGATGGGAACTAAGTATTGGGGCCCAGTACAAAGAAATTTGAGGAAAACAGGAGCATTTCTCACACTCCTAAGAAAGTGAATCTAATAATATTCTCAAAAATGACTAATTACTCAGGTTTTTGCTTTCAGGCCTACGAATATCTTGTGGAAAATTTACATTCTGTTGGATAAGGGCATGAAAGGGGCAGCTCTTCTGTGGTACACTGTAAGGTCAGGGTTAAGTGTTTTTGGGAATAAAGGTTAGGAAGAACTAACCTAAAAATACTTAATACCCATCAATTAAGATCAAAGATCAATACATACACATATTAAAGATCTGTATGACCTCCACTGAATAAACAAAATGCTTATAAACACATTATATACAGAAATTTACTCCACCCCCCACCATCATGTTTCTCAGGTGTTTATTTTCATCCCAGTTTGAGTTGAGAAGTTCTGAATTATTCCTACTTCAAGTGGTGAATGCTGCTTCTGTAACTGCTATCCTGCAAAAAGCTTGCAACACTGGCTTTCCTTAATGTACCAGAGGCAAAGTTCTGGGTCCAGTAATTGCAGGAGGACCTTAACTTGGCCTAGAATGAACCTAGGTTTGGTTACTAAAGCAGTTATGCTATACTGTCTTCAAAGTATTCTCAGAAACATAATTGCTGTCTGAGATGTTACTCTACAAAAATACAATGTAAGCATAGTACATTTTATCTACAGTTGTTTTGTCATTTCCTAATATGCACTGCTATATGTAAATATATTTGAGTTGAAAAATAACATTGTTTTGATGGTGGCAAAACAGTAAGTACATTGCCAGCTCTTTCCTACTGCAAGTCAAAATAAATGCTTGCTATGGAAATTAATAATTCACTGGCTATTACAAGTGACAATCCATTAAACAAATATTTTTCTATTAAAATATATATATATATGACCTTGACATTAATTTCTTTACAGTGAATTTCAGAAACTATCTGTATACATTTTACAAGACCTTTCCTCATCAACAGTGACTGGAGTAGGCTGTTCTTAGAGATGTGACTTCCCCACTGTCTTGGAAGATTAAAAAAAGGGTACATTTTTTAACTGTTAGATGTTTCTGCTTCTGTTTTCTCCATTGCTGCCTCAGGAAAAAGTAGTTTTCTAAGTATGTTTGCATAGAATGGTCCATACACTTTTTTATTGAAGTTTACAATGCTTGCATACTGAGATCCCAGAAACTCTATCTCTGTCTGAATCACAGAAAGGCCTCCTGGCATAGTAGGCATACACTTCTGAAAACTCGGAAGAGCAAGCAAGCTTCTCATGAAGAGCTGGATTCGTTTGTCTGAAATGAAATATAAAGTATGCTCAGAACAAAAGTAAACTCAAGTCACTTTGCAAGTACCCCGCACATCAGCACAGCAAAAAAATCCAACAATGTAAGCAACAACTCTTTCCCAAGATTGTTTTGGGGTGGGAAACAATACTGTAAGCTTCTTAAGTTTAGCTACTGCAAGGTGGACACAGCATAAACCTACTGCAACAAGTTACATTACTAATATGAAGTAGACTCAAAGGAAAAAACAAAGCCACTAGGTTTAAACCCAGAATGGACAGAAAGAAGAGTAAATAACACTCATTTTATCTAAATTCTTCTCCAAAATACTAGGCTGCCTAGGTGTGTCTCCACATGCAGTTTTACAATTATTCCCAGCTGTGACTAACCACACTCTGCAGCATACCAAGAACACCATCTCTAAGTAAACACCATAACCTTACTCTTAGTTGAGCCAGTGTTCTACTGCAGCAGGAAAATACTTTTAGAAGATAACTAGACAGCTGATTAAGCTTGCTGGGAGTAAGTTTATAAACAGACACATACAATATGACAATTAGATAGTATCTTACTAACCAATCAAGGAACAGACAGGATTATTCTTCTCAACAATATGAGCAATTTGACCCATTAAATTACTCTGCATTTCTTCACTAAGAGTGGGAAGACCTCTTTCACTGAGAGACTTGTTCACTACATTGCAAATCTGGACGCCAATAGCATTCAGAGCCGCCTTCAAGTCAAAACTTCTGGAAGAAACCGAAAAGCATTAAATTATGCAGTTTCTGTAGCATAGGTTGTAAAGTGCCCCCACGTGTCTCCTTTCCCTTTTATTTTCAACCTGGTCTCTACAATGCGAATTTTGAAACGTTTTCATCTTTTACTGCAGATTTATGTAAAACTACATATACAGGAAAATTTCTATGTGGAAGATTAAATAAGGACCTAGCTGTGATTCAAATGGGAAAAGTAATTTCAAGTGTGCAGCAGTGACCCCAGTTTATTTTATCCTTGTGCCTAGGTGTTTTTCTGGGCCACATGCATAGCATTTCATGAGACAAAACAGAGTGGAAAAATTTTAAAAGACAGTCACATACATCATACTTGCCTGTAGTACAAGCAGGCAAAGAAATAGGCAGCCAAGTAACTTGAACTACCTACAACAAGTTTGAAGCAAATTCCAAGAAGATTTAATGAACGTATTGAATGCCACAAAATGAACTTTAATAGTAGGTTCAAAAATCTGTACATTAACATCAAGACTAAGATTTCATTAAAATCTACCTTTGAAAACAAGTGTCTAATATATAGCGGCCTTGTATCATAAAGGGAATATATGAATTATTAAAATTTGGTATCTTCCTATTAATAACAAGCACCAGCTATGACACTAGAATTTTTTCCAATTATTTACTGTCAAAAAAAAGTTTAAAAAGGAAGAAGAATAAAAGGCCTTACTTCTTATTCATGCCTTCAAGAAGAGGAAGGGAGATCCTTTTCAGATGGTCAGCAAAATCAGGCATATCTACAGTTGCTGCACCCACCATGTTGTTTGTTATGAGAGAAACACAAGCTATGACTTTTAATTGATTGAGCTTTTCTCTCAACTCCTGAAGACGAACTTCATCTGTTATTAAAGTCTAGAATTGAAATAATAATACTAATTTAGCAATAAGGAGGGAGAGAGAGAGAAAAAGGACAGATTGAGGATGTAGTCATGAAGCACTACTATTTTTAATCACAAATGCACAAACCCAGAGGAGACAGCAACTGAAATACCCTAAACATTTAGTATAGTATGAAGTAGCATTATGTACAAGTACCAGAAGTAAACCTGTGGTGGGAAGAATAGTAATGAGGAAACTGAGGATATTGTGAGGATATTGCACTTTATTCTTCATCACTGCTGACAAATCTGCAACCAACAATTCAGCCCACAACATGGAATGCTCAGAGGATCCAGAGGACATCATAATGACCAAGTTACAGATAGAACAGTCTTCTGGATTTGGGTGTCTTTTGAAAAAATGCCAAGATTTGTAACTGATGGATAATAACTAACAACTGTGCTTGACAACCACCAATTCAACCACCAGAGCAGGTTCTGCAAGTGATACATAACCCGCTCCAGGCAAAAAGCCAGCTGATCATACCAAAAACATAAGTAATCCCCACAACAAGATGTAGCTGGAGTTCATTTCAGGTTACAAAGAGTTCATCCTGAGCAGCACAGGGGCATTAACATCCAAGTGCAGTTGGTAGCAATTTCATAGTATGGCAAGCTCGATCTACCAGAGGACATCTATATGTAGTTCTTACTCAAAACTGCTCACAGAAAGGTAAGAAAGTCCACTCTCTGAGAACACCAAGAGCATCCCCATGTATTTAACAAATTCTCTGCCAGGCCATCCTACATGTAGCTAAGGCCCTCACTGGAAATGCAAATTTTAGCCCTGACTGGTGGCAAATTTCACACTGGCTTTATGGAAAGTTGCAGAGGTCAGTAATCAGGAATTGGAGGGAAAAACTGAATGCTGAGTCTTGAAGCAATAGTTTACACTGAAAGGGAAAATACCTACTTTAGAGGCCTGAAGTTTTTATTGATTCTGTTCTAAAGAGCGATCTCACCAATTCCTGCTGCTGTTAGGAAAACAGGGTGCTACAGCCAGTTCTTTTAAAGACAGAGAAAGCCAAGTACTGTCTATACAAGGCCAGCCTTTGCCCACAGCCAAGACTGCTCTTAGGGTGGTGCTGGTGAGCTATGATTGGAAAGAGGGAGAACAACCTTTACCTTGTTCTTTTCTGGTTGATGACTTGCCCATCTCAAATTTCAGAAACCGGACTAGAATATAATCTCCAAATTTCAAATTTACTGTGCAGAAATTAAACGAGTGCAAAAGAGTATTCACTTACTGTCATCAATAGCAGGATTATTGTATCACACCAATGATTTCATATAGCTGGTAATCTGAAGACACCAAAATGTATTTACCTCTGGTATTGTTTTGCAATCCCACTGTAACAGTTTCAAGTAGCCATTGTTTAGCACCAGTGTAGGACTAATTGGTTTTGAACTACTATCAGCACCAGGGGATGATGAAGACTCATCAGAAATCGATGACAATTCATCTTCTATTGATTCCTTTATCCACTCTGTTGTGAGATTCAGGGCACCTAAGCATTGGAAATAGCACAGATTTACTGCATGCCTTCATCAAAATAAGCACGGTCTTGAGAAAAAAAGTATTTGCATACATAAGAGAATTCAACTTCTGCAGACTTAAACATAGTGGACAGTTTAGTCTTCACAAATGGTAACTCTCTCACTCTTTCTTCCACTGATCACCTTTAAATTCTACCTGGCTTGTACAAACCCAGCTACAAATTGTTAAGACTTCAGACAAGACTTTTAGGTAATAGAAGTCTCAAAGTTTGAGTTCCTAAAGGATTGTTTTTCCTTTTTCAGAGAGGCCACTTATCAGATAGGGTGTAAAACTGAAAAGTAGAGGTGAAGGAAGATTAAAACATTTGATTTGTTCTGGTAGAGTTTTTCTCAGGCTGCATAAATGAACACTGCAGGCCCTATCAGTGGCTCAGGGCTACCATTTTAGAAGCCCCTGCTCCAGATGTTAGCACACTTACTTATTCTTCTTGGAGGATATATTTATGAACACTGTTTAACCAAATCACACAAAAACGAATAGTGGATCAAGTTGACTTTGCATCATCTAAGAAATTTTGTTCAGAGCCTGCCTTTTGTTTATTACAAAATTGATCTTGCCCTTCTAGCTTCCAGGCACACTAACTGGTTTTACACATTTACTTCACACTAACAACAGAACAGTTGCACACAAAAAAGAAAAGTCTCATCTTATGTAGAGCTTCTGCATCCAGACAGCAAGAGTCACCACTTGTTTGGTTTTCAGACACTAACCAATTTGGCAAATATAAGTTTGTCTGAAAGCACCCCAGATTACAGACAGACAAACTTGACAGCAAGTCAAGCAATCATCCAGTGAAGCTTGCTAGTCAAAAAAATTTTCCCATTACTTACACACAGACAAGAAATTGAAGTTTTCCTCTAAGTTAACTGTTACTTGTAGAGTTTTCACAGCATGTATTTAAATAGTCTTCTTTTCAAAGAAAAGTTTCAATTAAGTATAGCATGGTACATACTTGGTGTTTCTTCAAGAATTTCCTGGAATTTTGTTCTTTCATAGTCCACCAAGTTATGCCAGAGGTACGGTCTAAGGCTTTTAATTGTGTAATTTGCCATATCCACTTTCATCAGGTCCAAAACATGGAATATTTGTCTGAAAACAGAAATTTAAAATTTCACAGTTTAATTTAGTCTATTGATTTTCACCAGCACACGTGAAGTACATGTACATTATCATTTTAATTTCAGTTTTGGAGAAGTGAATGCCTTCATTGGCATTTCAGAGTAATTAGTATGTTACCTGTCATCTGGAATTCTTGAAGGAGTAGTATATATAAGGCTTGGCCTAAGTTAAAAAGACCAGTACTAATGTAGCATCACTAAATGCTACAGCCCTGTAACTAAGTTTTTTCAAAAACTACATGAATTGGTATATTTCAGCCTAAATTAACAGATTTTAACTTTTTGGTCACTGATTGCATTAAGAGAAACAATCATTCTGACCCAATTGTTTTGATCCCCATATATATATATATATATATATATATATATATATATATACACAGTAGAACAACTACCATTTAGTCTTAATATTTCAGCATACCTCAGGAGCATCATTTTCTGCCCTGTATGCAAATGTTTTACTCAAGTTCAAGTAATAAGATCTTAACTAAAGAGCTTTTAAATCCACAGTTTGGCCTTCTAGAATGCAATTAACACTTCCAGAAGAAACAGTACAAGTGTGCTGCTTACATTCTGTAAGAACGAACAAGACAGAAAAAAAGTGTTTCTGAAACAGAGATTACTGCAAGAGTTGTTGGCTTGGCTATTCCAAGCTGCCTGGTTTGTAGGTATCCTACTCATTTTATTACAAAGTGAGATACACAATCTGATCAGTGTGTCAGAGCTCTTCCCCTTTAATGCTTCAGGAAGTTCTCCTGTAGTTTGAGAACAGGTGTTATGCAAATTGACACAATTTTAGACTTCCTTTACCCAGCCCCCCCACCTTCCACTGTCTACTACCCTTTCAGAGAGGACGTTTTTTTCTCCAAAAACCACACTTAAATACCAACCTCAGTAACTCTACAATATTGTCAGTTGCTTTTAACTGTTTTATATCGTTGTCTCTTATTGGAGCACATAACTTTCCCATAGTGTTGATGATATAGTTAGCTAGCCCAGGAATATCAACAGCATTGTGTTCTGCCTGCTGTCTTATAAGATCCGTATCTAGAACTTCACAAATTTGATTGTGCATCCTGTTTGCTCCAGGAGTCAGGAAGGAAAGAAGAATCTAAATTAGAGGGGAAAAAAAAGAAAGAGCTTATCAATAAAAACCAAACCACTCAGTAAGCACACTTGAGTGAAATTTTAACATTCATGTCAGGTGTATAGAGCTGACAGATTATAACCAGACATTTTAAGACTGAACATTATCAAAGGTTGAGGGGAAAAAAGGACTGTTTGGAAAAAAAAACCCAAACAAACCAGTACAGTTCTGCAAAAATGCTCAAACCAATAAAACAAAAAGCAAGTCAACAAGTAGACCCATTCAAAAGCTGGGAGGCTACCCTGTAAAATAAACATTTACTAACTTAAAGTTCTGAAAGACTTAGCATTGTGCCAGGATTGAAGGTTTGTATGCTCACCTGTGTGATAATCAAACAATGAAGTCTAAGTGGGCAGGTGCAATCATGTTCATGCCCTAAGCTCGCAGTACGGTTCTGGAAACAGGCTAGTAGAGATGTGAAGCTTTGGAAAAAGAGATGACTTTCAACTGATCACTGTGCCGTGAAAGTTGAGTGAACATGCCACTGTTTGTTTGTGGCCATATTCCTGGTTAATATAAATATACTACAAATAGACATCTGTTTTCAGTTCTGAATAAAATCGTGGCTTCATATTATAAAAAGAAAACTAGAAGGTGTTGGCTCAGCTAAGTTAAGCAGACCCTTCAGTGAACTAAGGGACTCCTAAAGCTAAGCTGACAAAACAATACAGACAAAGGAACAACATTACCTCCTTAATTTCCTCAAAGAGCTTGATAGCATGTTCATATTCTGGAGGATCTTCATTCAGTTCCGATTCCAAATGATCCCAAAATGCCTTGTGTACAATCTGTTTCACTGTGCCTGCAAAGCTGTGGAGAAAGTCAATTAGATAGAGGAAAAACTCCCAACTAGCTTTCATCCTTGTAACTGTTTCAGATGGGACTGATCACTTGTTGGGAAACACACCTCCCCAGATACTATGCCCTGCAACCATATCTTTCTTGGGTGGTAGATCATCAGCTCCCAAAACACAGTCTCGACTACTCTATTCATTTCTCCTCTCTTTCCAACACCAGTGCTGCTTTTTACAAAGTTCAAACTCTTACCTGTTTTGTGGGTAGTCTTCATGTTTTATGCAAAAATTTGCATTTACAGCAATTTCATGAGCTAGAGTCCAGTTTGACAGATTTCTTGTAGCTGCCATCAGTTCATCAAATGTGATAACCTTGGGAGGGCTTGCTGCTGGAACAAGCAAGATCAATTCAAGCCAAATATCTATAGCTGATAAATGCAATTGAATATACTAAAATCTAGAAATTTTACTGTTTGCTAATGGGACTCCAGTACTCTGGAAGAAGAAACCCAAGATTACCAAGTCTTTATATCTTCCTAAAACACTAACTCAGGAAACTCCCAGCTTATCAGGGGTGTGTGTGTTTGTGAGGAAATACCACACAAGCCTCAAAATATTTTGGGGAGCACTTTCATATTTCTACATCCAAACTAAGGTATCTTTTTTTTTCCTTTAAAATGGGATCTTGCATTCCACAGATTTCCTACTAACTGTTCTGTCAAAGCCACCCAACCAAAAGCACGGGCAGTAAGAGATACCAGATGTCCACTGTAATTCCAAACACATGATGGCTATATTGCCTGTTGAAAAGGTTCTGAAGTTACAGACTTGCAAACCCCCCCCACTTAAGATCAGCAGATCTTTCATCTGCTGTGGAATGTAAGTTATACCCTTTCTTTTAGGAGTTAGCAGCAATGACAAAACAAACTCTACACTGGAAAACAAGAGCAAATTCCCAAAGTTTCTAAATACTCAAATTCTATAATTTAATTTAGCATTTGGAAGACTGGTAACAAGGAAAGACAAAGAGCCAGCTGCAAACTGCAGCTCCACTAACAAGCTTGTTTTAATGTAAGACTTCATTTACATGGATGTAAAAAGTAAGCATGGTCTGCAAATGCTTACAGACACATACAAACTACATTTTAACCAAGGTTTTTTCCACCATTACTCAAATTATCTTCCTTGTGCAAATGTGTGTTTTCTGTTGGTACTACAAATCTGTAAGTTACAGAATTAATTTTTAAATGCGGGGATCAAACAGAAGAAACCCCCCTTTGCACAAAGGCATATCTGGTTGAGTGGGGGGGCTGCTACCAATGTCAATGTTAGGAAGATCATGGTGACACACTTTTCTTACAGTTTCTGAAGGGAAGGAGTGCACAGGGAGACCCCCATGGATACAGCTGCTGCTGGTGTTCCACACACAAGAGATGCACTGCTTCACAGCAGAGAGAAAGCCATGCCTCTCTGTTAATACTCTTACATAGATTCAGAATCCCAGGTTCTACCCACGACAGCAAAGAGAAACAAGGTAACTTAGCCTTATTGGTCCATGCACAGTGCAGGTAAGGCTGAAATAGGCTTACATGCTGGGGAGCTGGGTTTGCTTGAAGAATCACTGTTAAAGCTCTGCCTGGAATATTCTGAGTCGCTGGAAGAAGCTGTGCTTTCTGAGAGTCGTGAAGAATCTGAGTCACTGATCTGCTCATCATTGAGAGGCATTCTGATTACTTTGTTTACACAGTAAACAAGACCTGGAAAGACAAACACAATTCCCATAAAAGCAGCACTTACTGCCGCTTGTTTCCTCAAAAGTCAGCTAGTGATCATTATATTGTGGATGAAGATCAAGTACTTGCCTTTCCTAAACAGGAAAAACAAAGGAAAGGATCTGGCTTGACACGCAAAATCATATAGTTATTAACAAACTATACCTGTTCTGTAAGAAAGCTTTGTACCTTCAGCTGTTTCATACCTTAATGATTATGTTGGAGACAGTCCCTAAATTGGTTATATTTTAAAAAATGAAAGACTATCCACAAGAACCCCTGAAGCTGCTCGTTGTAAGAATTTTGTTAGTTTTCAATGTCCATGAAGGCATCTGGTGATGTTACAATCCCCCACCTGACCTCACAAAGAAGTGGTGTTTAGCAATGAGTTTCCTTCCACAAACAGGCTGCACCAAGTGTAACAACTGCGAAGCAAACATAGAGGCTGCAGGGGGAGAACATGCAAGTAATTTAGTGTTTTACACTTCTGACAGGGTGTAGCTGAAAGTCTGGCCTGCTGCTTTAGGTGGGTCTGTGCTCGGAATCAGATCAACAATGGCACAGACCCAAAAACCACTCCTCCTAGGGGTGAAGGTGGATAGCTTTTCTGGTTTAAGTCAAATGGCAACTGTGAGCCTCTAACATTCTATTTAGCAGAGACAACAACCTCCCCTGAGAAGTGTTGTGCTTCATCGTGTTTCTGTCTATGTAAAGAAACTGCTTCCCAGGCAGACAATCTGCAATTGCAGACAATGCGGACAGCTGCACAGTGTGATGCAGATGATTAACAACTGCATGACAGGCAGTGAAAAATACGTTCGTAATAATATTAAAATGAGAACCTGGAAGTCAGCTGTAATTACTACCACAGGAATTTGGCCCAGATACCAAAAGTAGCTGTCCATCTCTGATTATGGCCATGAAGCATTCTGTAGTGGACTTTATGACGAGATACAGGCAGCAATGTTTTCCATCAGCAAATTTAACTAATATGTAACTTCATTTATTATTAAATTATGTCCATTTCAGTAGGCAGGGAATACCACACTTTGCAACTGCTGAATTTGGAAAAAAAGAAACTTTTGGCAATAAAAGGATGGTCTTTGTCTGTACTTATGTGAATCAACATATTATAGGGTCCTGGGATAGACAAAAGGTAGTGAAAATGAAGACTTCTTTATGCTGGCACCTGGTTACAGCTTAAGGCATTTGACTTTATGGGTACCAACTCATTCTGAATAGGCCTTTATAACTTGATGAGCTACTACACTGATGAGCACTCCCCTGTTAATTGAGATGATTAACATTTCTTAAGTGTATGTTTACTCTTCCTCCTCTCCCAAGAGGAAAGAGGATGCACTTGAGTACCTTATTTATGTCATACTTTACATTGGGTTTTTTTGTGAAAAGAATTGGTCACATTAGCAAGAACACAGCTAACAGTTTATCACTGTACTGGAGGAGCCAGTAAGAGACACTTGACTAGAACACAGAGGTCATGCATTCAGAACTCGCAACATTACCAGTGATCCTAAGCATCATAACTCTTATTAGAACAGCAATTTTTTAATTTCAAACAAGCAAATATTTAAAACAGTATTGGCTGAACAAGACAGTTGTAACAGAACCTAAAAAACACAAAACAGATATTTTGGCTTGGAAATGGTATTGAAGCTACAATTAGAAATGGGTCATTAGCTAATGCTGGAGAAGAAACAAACTATTTCTTCAATTAAAATCTGTGTTACAGATCTCAAAGTTAGTGCTGATCAGAAACTAGTTGTGACAAACTAGTTACAGAACATACTTGAGGTTCTTCATGTTGAACTGCTCACTTAAATACAGTAACACTGTACAGAGCCTGCAAAGTATTTATTAGTCTCCAACTAGTTTTTTTAAATCAATATAAGAACAGTTTATTTCCAGGCTTTAATCTTGTATAACACCCCTTTATTTCCATACAAATAACTAACCTCCAAAAGATTAATGTTGCAGGACGTGGTCCATCAAAAGTTTGCAGCGTAGTGGCCCAAAGTCTTGCAAATCACTTGTGGAGTGTGAGCAATTCACGGTGTGTCTACTGCTTCAGTTCAGGTGTTAACAACATGGAAGAAGGTAAATGACCATTAAAACCCCAAATACTCTCACATAATTTACACGTCATCATTTCATGAACTTCCTCTTACCTCTAGGTATGACAATGTTAATCAATATTGAGCTTTGCAAGGTTCTTCTGAGAGAAGCACTAAACCAGCCATGAAGGCAGTCAGCACTGCCATTTTCCACCCCATCTTGATTTCCAAGAAGACCAAGTGGTTTAAGGTAGAATTAGAGGTCTGTATACGTTAAGTCCTTAAGCACTAATCCCAGCAAATATCAATGCAAATAGTTGCATTTCAAAGATGCACATGGCATCTTGATGTATCAAGACCATACCTGCTCCCAGAATATATGCACACATACAGACAGCAGAGCTGTCAGTAGAGAGCTTCAGAAGACTTAATTTAAGTGAGGAGTTTCAACACTGCATGCAACAGGAGATGACACACAAAAAACCACTGCAATCTTTTGCCACGCTAAACGCATTTCCTAGTAGAATGCTTCAAGCACAATGGGAAGTAAGAATGGGTGTACTCTGCAGATTCAGAACATTATTGCTAAATTCTAAGTTTAAAAGATAAACACATCAAACTAAACGTACATGAATATACAAGCAGAACCTGCAGGGGCCATCTAAAACACTTAAGCAAAAATGCAGTCATTGAGCATATGAAAGGTAAGTACAAACCAAAAATGCCATTTCTAATTAGTTACAATAGACAACTGAGTCACTTAGTCTTTGCTTTATAGCACACACTGGAAGAGCTGATTTTCCTTACATTTTTGTAGATAGCACAGAAGTTCTCATCAATAACTAATGGCCAAGTTAATTTAGAACTTTAAGTTTAAATGAGTATAATGGTCACAGAAAAATATTTTTAAAAGCCCTTCAGCCTTGCAAGATCTCTTTGTAACTCGCCATCTTGGATAAACAATACCATCTTGTTTTTTTTTTTTTAAAAATTTGTTCATTAAGTATTACATATTAGGTGGTTGTTTTAATACATATATTAATATTCCAACTGCTCTATTAAAGGGTCAGCCTGAGGTTACAACCTGCTTTGCTGCATTAAAGACTACCCACATTTACATTTATATTAGGTTGGACACCATCACAGTGGGCTTCATCACACCATTTGCTTTCCTTCAATCAGTACCATACTGTAGGGTTTTTTAAGGATAAACTCTTTGGAAGACCAAGCTAAAAGTATCTTCTACATGAACCAACCCCAAGATTCTAGCTAATTTAACAATGAAGAAATAAATTCTCACATTTCTGCTATTTAGACAGGTGAGGATTATTCTTTTTAGTAAAAAGAAAATTAATACAACTCTGTGAATGCTTAAAGACATCTTGTCCTTAACTGGTTACTGCATCACCCAACTCAATTCTTCATTTAGAACTTATCAAGACTGCATGACCAGGTTAGTTTTAGAAGGCACAAAAACACTTTTTATTTCTGTAGGTTTGCTTTAGAAGTAATTTTACAAAGCACCCAGGGGGAGGAGGGAGGAAGACCATTTCTCAGTTTGTTGGGTATTTTCTTCAGATACCATCTTCAAGCAAAGGTTTTCCACAGCCCTGCTTTGCTCAAAGTGTGCATGGCGACAGAGACTTATGAGTGCTCTGTCCAGTTTTACCACTAGGAAGGTCTTAACTTTGTTTATTCTGCTGGGTTCACATTCTTACTATCTTCAAGCTGGCACCGACTGAATCTCATTTGGTCTCGAGTTTCCCTTTCACTGACTCCACCTCTGTCAGCACTCACGACACGAGAACAGAAAAGAGCCTTTGTCAGGAGTTTACTCGCATTTCCACCCCCCTCATTTTTCACAGCTTACAGCCGACATTTCTCCCCTTTAGCTTTCTAGTTCCACAGCTCTTGGAAGAGACACTTCTCTTCGTGAAGGCTTAAACAAACTGTATCGGCGAGAGTGAGATGCGGCCGAGTGGCCCGAGCGCTGCCCGCGGGAGCGACCTCCGCCCGGACATGCCGGTGTCGGGACGAGGGGCCGTGGGCCCGAGGGGAGCCCGGGGACGTCCTGCCCGCTGCCCTCCACCGCGGGGGGAGCGACGCCGAGGGGAGCCGGCGGCTCCTCCTCTTCCTCCATCTCTTTGGCTGCCTGTCTCCTCCCCCGGCCCCATGTTTTTAACACTTAGCAAAGGCAAGAGTTTGGCACCCGCCGACCAAAACAAACAGCGTTTCCAAGGACGGGCCCGGGGGGAGGGAGTCCGGGGGAGAAGCAAGGAGGGAACACTCCCTGTCAGCCCCAGAGAAGCAGAGCCCGGGCACCCGCCCCTCAGCGCCGCGGCCCCCATGGCCCGGGGAGGTCTCGGGGTGCCCCTGCCCTGCTGGCCGGGGCTGCACGGGGGGACCCTGCGGCTGCGCCCGTCCGGGCGGATGGTCCCGGCGGACACTAAGGGATGGCGAAAGCCCAGGAGACACGGGGCAAGGAGAGAACTAGGGACCCAGCGCAGGAACTGCGAATCCCACCTGCTGCAGCGGGTGTCCCACCGGGGCAGCAGAGCGACGGGCCAGTCCACCACCTCCCTGCCACCCACACCGCACACGAGGGTGGCAGCCCCGAGCCAGCGCTGTCCCGGACTCACCCCGCGGCTCATCGCCCAGCGTGCCCGGACACCCCGCCGCGTGTCAGCTCCGCCGGCCGGCCGGAGCAGCCCTGCCCTGCCCGCTGTCCCCAGCCGGTCACTCACCGCTGCCGCTCGCCGGGACCGCAGGAACCCCCCCTCAGATTTAAAGACCCAGCCCGGACTATTAGTGTCTTCCTCGGGCACGTCCATCTCTGACGGTGCAAGGGGGGAGGTGCGTCATCCTTTCCTGCCTGCCAACGGCGAGTTATCCGAGGCGCTTGGGCCAGCCTCCACTTATGCCAGTAGAAACTGCCCGTATCTCCTCATTCTGCCTGCGACCGGGCACTAAGCGTGGGGAAATACGCGGCGACACGGAAAGATGCTTCGGCGGACTCCCCCGCGCCGGCAATGGGCCGTGCCGGCGTGCGGGGGGTAGGCCGGGGGACGGGCCGGGTGCTGTTTACGGAAGGGCCCCGTCCGTCCGGGCCGGCGCCGCCCCGGCCCCGCCCCTGGGCCGCCTCGGGGACGGGAGCACCGATCCCGCAGAGCCCGGGCTGGGGGAAAGGGGCCGTGCTCCGCAGGGATAGGGCAGCGCCTCGGGCTGTGTGTGCACGCCTTTAACTATGCTGCTGCCCTGGTTTCCTTACCCTACCGATGTGGGATAGTCAGGCGCCCCTCCACGCGCCATCTTGGCTCCCCACTGCCACCCCCGCCACCGCAGCTTCAGGGGAGCCACTCGGCCCCGTGCTGCGTTTAGTCACTCGTCTCGCTCACGGCTGTGGGGTCCGGGGGCCTTCTGAGCGCCCACTGAGGAACGCAGCTCGGACAGTGCAGCACTGTCATTAGAAATGCCTTGCTTATTGCTGTATTGACCTCGTGCACTGGCAGCTTCACGCACCCACTGGGCCAGCTGTACCTGTCAGGGTCATCAGCTCTTCCTGTCACAGGAGCTACGTGCCACCACTGCCTCACCCACCAGGAAGCACGGAGAGCAAAACACCGGCGGTCATCTCTGAGGCAAGAGCTCGCTAACGCCAGCCTTGCCTACCATGAAGACGGAGCTCCCCTTCCTGCAGATAGCCTTTAGCACGTGTGGTGAACTACACAGAACAGATGTTGTGTTCGGGTAGACCAAAGCCCACTGCAGGTCCCATTAACCTCTGCTATAAAATCAAGGGCTCGAAGCAGGGCACAGAGTTTGGCTACACAAGTGCCAAGTGCCCAGCTGGAGAGGGAGTGCTTGCTTGCAGCGATGCAGAGCACCTGTCAGCCCGGCCTTCAGAGACATTAAATGGGATTAAGTCCAACAGCCTAATCCGGTAGCTTCTATAAAGAAGACGATGTTTTAAGTAACTGTATTTGCACTACTTTGCCCCACTTTGTGCATGTCACATGGCAATGACAGTCTGAAAGAGGCTCAAAAGGGCTTTGGAGAAGACTGATATACAGACGGGCTGCTTTGTACAGACCTGTTACAACTTCCAAGGACATAATTTATTATTATTTTTTATGTCAATTTTGCTTAGACACCATCTGAAATATGGGGAAAACATGAGTTTTTGCTGTGATGGCTACTGATGCCTTTTATTAATTAACCAGCTAAATTGCACAAAGAGTACTTGCAAAAACACTAGGGCCAGTGATTCAGGGTCCATTTAGTGTCTCTGTGGACTGGCACTTGTGGAAACCTGTGCTGCTCAGTGGCCTAGCTTGCACAAGGGAAGGAAAGGGGTCAGCCTCACCAAGTGAGGTCGCTTCTAAATACTGATATAAAAAATAATATCAGGGGAAAAAGTATCTCAACCTAAAAGTATCTCCACCTAAATCATGGAGTGAGAGATGGGATTCCAGAAAGGGATGGCTTTAAAACAATTTTTTTTTCAGCTATAGCAGTGTTCTTCTCTCACAAGCCCACCAGCTGTTTTGGAGCCCATTCTTAAGTGCATAGCTTGCTCTATCTATCTGTCTATCTATCTATTTATCTACCATATCAGACATGTACATCTGTCATATATAGCTGAGGCACCAAGGACATGCTTTGAGATTCTGGTCCAAAAGCCAAGAATAAGTTAGACACTGCAGTACTCAGCACTTCCCCTTCTTTTTGGTTTCAATTCTTTCCTGATCTAGAGGCACTGAAGCTATAGGCCACTATATGGATCTTGAAGTAGATTACCAACTGGAGAGATTTTCTCAACAGAGAAATTATACTCTTTTCTCACTTTCTGGCGTCCCCAATGTCAGCCAGAAAATAATTGTACAGCCTTTAAATTTGTTCTGCTCAATTAACAAGATCAATGTCCTTGTGTCTTATATAGCACATGCATGTATGTCCTGGATTTGGCTGGGATAGAGTTAATTTTCTTCCTAGTAGCTGGCAAAGGGCTGTGTTTTGGATTTGTTTTGCAAACAGTGTTGATAACAGAGGGATGCTTTAGTTACTGGTGACCAGTGCTTACACTGAGTCAAAGCCTTTTCTGCCTCCCACCCCACCTCATAAGCCAGGAGGAAGGTGCGCAAGAAGTTGGGAGAGGACACAGCCAGGATAGCTGACTGCACTGACCTAGGGGATATTCCATACCATAAGGCATCAGGGTCAGCAATAAAACTGTGGGAAGGTTGGTGCAGGGGCACAGCTGGGGGACTGGCTGGCCATCAGTCACTTGCTGGTGAGAAATTGTTTTCATTTGCTTCACTTGTCTTTCTTGGCTTTTATTTAGCCCTTTTGTTATTTTCATTTTTATTACAATTTAATATTATTTTAATTTTTTTTCAATTATTAAACTTCTTTTATCTCAACTCTCAAGTTTTCTCACTTTTACCCTTCTGATTCTCTCCCTCATCCCACTGGAGACATGTGGGGTGAGAGAGAGTAACTGTGGTGCTTATTTCCTGGGTGGAGTTAAACCACACAAAGGTACACATTTGGAATTTTGACTAGTGTCTCAAGTCAACTTTAACTCTTAGCCTTTCACTACAGAAACACTGTTAATTGAAATGAAGGACTGGTTTGTGCTCACTGTTTGCAGCAAGTTGGCTCATAATGTTCCTTACTGCTACCAGTAAAACTGGCAAAGACAGTAAAGCCTATAACTAATGCTCTGCTTTATCCAGCAAACAGCAAGGCAGCTACTGAGTGGATAAGATGTGCAGCTGCATTTGGCCCCGTGGGCCAGAAGTGTCCCAGTATGTGGCTAACTCATGGTTAGCGTGGGAGGAGAGGGAAAGGGCAAGGCATGCTATAGTTTATGCCAGGGCCAATGACAAGTAAGTTGAGAACATAACTTAAAGTCACAAGACATTTTTCCCTAATCCTAATAACGCCAGGCAGATTGGCTTTAGTGCTAACAGATGGATGTTAAGACTCTGGGTTGACTGAGATCATCAGGCCCAGATTTGATAATAGGCTCAACGTCAAGACAGAAAGACTACAAGGCAGGTGTAAGGATGCTTTCTCATCTTGTTCTTCTGTGGACTTTCCTGTACTCCAAGGAGAAATAAGTATTGTGAGAAGCAAACAGGGTTGCTACTTCTCCCCACTGAAGTATTTGTCTTCAAATTCAAAGGCAAAGAAGAATATTGACACTTCTGAGAGAAAATGGTATGTCAGTAGCTTCTCCAACCACGCCAGTCTGCAGTGTCTAGCAACTTTACCAACTCAGCAAATTCCTAATGCAGACTCCCCTCAGCACTAGTAACTGGTCTTTCTGTACAAAGGAAATAAGAGTTTGACCCACAGTGTCAAATACAACAAAAAGCTATTTGTAGAATGGTACTCTTAATCAGAAATAGCTTGAATTGGTTCCATGGTGAGAAAAATCTTTAGGTAGTACATTGCTAATGTTTTCCTTGTCACTACCAAGCGAGAAAAGGAGAAATAGTGACAGTTACCCATGCTACCTTGCTCCCTGAAACAGATTTACATCCTTTGGTACTTAGCATTGATGATCCTCATGATTATGATTATTCTCTCTGATGAAGTCCATATAGCTCCGTTCTTACAGTAAAGTCTGAAATAAATGGCTTCAGGGCTAAAATCCTGGGTCTTAGGGTACTGCTACAAATCCTAGCCTTTCTAGGCTTTTCCTAAATAGAAATCTGATATCCCCTTCTCATAAAGTGTGAGACAGCTAAGGCTGTGGCTAGATGTTCACAGTGGAAACTGCTGTTGAAGCTTTGCTAGGGTGCTTTGTTTGCTGCTGAAGATTTCTACTCTCATCATATTGAGGAAGACAGGTTATTCTGAGGGTTCCTCACCTGCTTTAGTGCAAGCCTCCTCATACTAGCTTCACCCACCTCTGGGATATATTTAAGACAACCTCCTGGCCCCATGCAAGCTCTCTGTTACTTGTTAGGGTCAGGGCAGTAACTTCGGTTGTGGTGCACATAACCTGCAGTCACACCAACATCCTCTCAGGTCTGTGCATTTGACAGAATTGTGCTAACAAAATGCCTGAGACAATTCAGTATAAATTCTCCTCTTATCACCCATTCTAGAAGTTACTAGAACATCATGTATAGACTAAACTGTTCAGTTCATCCTAAGCCTCTGCAGAGGTCGAACTGTATTTGACAGGCTGACATCAAGGGCTGTGATCCAGCTGACTTCACGATTCACTGTTTCTACACAATACTCAACATAATTTTTTAAAAATTTATATATATACACATGGAAGAATATACGGTAATCAAAGGAAAGACCAAGAAAAGAAAACATTTTCCAAGACAAAAGTTGATTTAATTTCTTGCTGTAATCAAACAGAGAAACAGATACATTCAGTGCCTCAAGCTCCAGCTGGAGCCCGTGGCACAGGGGAAGGCCTGCTTAGCCTTTCCTTTCCTGTCCTGTGCCGGGACTCGCTCCGCGGGGAAGATGAAGGCAGCAGGCTCGTGTCGGCGTGGGGAGGCAAAGCAGCATGGCCGGAGCAGAAAGGCTGTGCGGGCAGACTCGGTGCTGAGCTCTCGGTCTCTCCGTCTCGGACAAAGCCGTCCGTGACCTGAGAGGGGCTTGCCTGGGGCCGGCAGCGCTCCCGCCAGCCAGGGCAGCAGCTGTTGGGTCCCCAGGGACCAGCCCGAAGCCAAGTCTACGCTCTACAGGCACTAGAAACGGGCTGGGGAGAGGGGTTGCGGATGGAGAAAATAACTTTCTCTCCACGCCTTCCTCTCAGTCATTCCGGAACTTGCTGCAGGTATTCCAGCCAAAATCACAACCAAGCAAAACAGAAGTTGCCTGAGGCAGAATTCTGCCGCGTTATACCACTAAAACTACGATCGGGGCCAAAAACTGGCAGAAGGACCGGTCTGGGTTGGGGGACGCCCGGCGCCGTGGGCTGCGGGGGTGGAGAGCGCTCCTCGCTCCGAGACCCCCACAGCGGGTCGGGCGGGGGTCTGTCATCGCGGGGCTGGGCCGGGGCTTCCTCTCCGCCCCGCCCGCCGCTTCCCGGTGCCTTTGCTCCCCTGGGGATGGGGCTGGGCCCCGTGCGCCACGTCTGCCCCCCGGCAGGGACGGAGCCCATCCCCGTGTGCGTGGCGGCTCCCCGGGGCGGGGGCCGGGGCGGGGCAGGGAGCGTGGCGCGGTCCGGGCCGGCGCCTCCGCCTTCCCTCCATCCTCCCTCCCTCTCTCCCTCGCCCACTCCCGCTGTTCCCGCTCTGCGTACGGCGGCGTCGGCGTCCCGCCATGTCGGCCGCCAAGCATCGGGGCACTAAGGGGGGCAGCCCGCCCGCCGTCAACGAGAAGAGCGCGCACCTCGGCGGCGGCGAGGAGCCGCCGGCGAAGAAGCCGGCGGCGGCGGGGCACGGCCGGGGCGGCAGGGCCGGCGGGGGGGGCCGCTCCGGCGCCGGCCCCCGCCGCGGCTGGGCGATGCTGCTGGGCGCCGCGGTGGTGCTGGGCGCCGCGCTGCCCGCCGGCTGGTACGTGCTGCAGCTGCAGGAGGAGGTCGGGCGGAGCGCCCGGGAGGTGGAGGCCTCCGGCCGGCAGCGGCAGGAGCTGGCCGCCACCCTGGACACCGTGGTGCAGAAGGTAGCGCTGCGCCGGGCACCGCCGGGGACGGGCGGGCTGGGCACCGCCGGGGCGCTCGGTGCTGCTCGGCGGGGCGGGGGGCAGCAGCCGCCCGTGCAGGGAGGCGGGCGCGGGGGTTCGCCCCTTAAATAAGGAGCTGTGCAGCTGTCGGATGGCCTGGCTCGCGGGAAAGCCAACGTGTCCCGTTGCCTCCCCTCCTCTTCCGTGCTCCCTCAAAGATGCTTTCATGGCATTAGAGGGGCAAATGGAGTCCGGGCCGCGGTATTCCGCGTGCCTGCAAACGTGGCCCCGGAGCAGCGAGAAATCCCTGCCAGGCAGCGTAGAGCTGGGCGGGACGGGGCGGGACGGGACCCCGCGACGGTGGCCGCAGCCCCCAGCTCTCCTTTCCAGGGCCTGTGCCTGAAGCCATTTTATGGAATACAGCTCGCACGCTGCATTAGGTGTCGGCAGCGGTGCGGACCCGCAGTTCCGAAGGAGCCTGGTGCCCGTAATTCTGTATCTTCGAGGTCCGCAAATCACTTAACCTGGCGGGGCGAACGAGCTGCTCGTCGCTGCCTGTCGAGTAGGCAGGTGTGCACGCCAAGGGACACGGGGTGGCAGCGCTGTCAGAATGGGGCAGGATCCTGCCTCAGCGTCCCCACGCTCTCGAAAACAAAACCCATGTGAGCTTCACCGAACAACAGAGGCTGTGCCAGAAACACTGCTGCAGTACCCTGCCTCCCACGTTCCTGCCGCAGTCCCTGGCCAAGGGAGTGACACTCGCAGTGTCCAGGGCAGTCCAGGACCATGGAAAAGCTGTGAAGTTGCTGGCACAGGATGTGGCTCAAGTGAAGTGAAATAAATGCTCACTTCCTTCATTTTTTTCACTCAGGCCCTTATTAGCCTCCCAGCTATACTTTCACAAATAGCACTGTCCACTTGGATACGTCCTAGGGTGCCTAAACCCTTTAAAAATGGCATCTGTGATTGCACATCATCAACATACAATTAAACTCCTCTCCCGGGAGCAGGTTAGTTGGTTGGAAGACAGTATGTAAAGTTATGACTAAGTCAGATCAAGGAAAAGGAAATTCTTGTCTCAGCTTGACTGCTTTCTGCATGGCAGACCATTCAGATTCCCTATATTCCCTGCGAGCTTGGGGACAGGCACTGGCAGAGATCTTCTGGCTGTTCAGTGCTTTCAGAAACACGGTGGCCTGCACATGTGGAGATTATATCATCCGTCTTGATGTTTCCTGTCCCATACAACAAGAAGGAAAAGGAAAATTCATGTCAGAGGGGGAGAAGAGTTGTAAACTTCAGGGCTATAGGACTGTGTCTGAAACTAGTTTTAAGTCACTGATGACAGGACAATGATTTGAATTAGCAAAGGCTGTTGCTTTTTACTGCTTTTTAAGCCATTTTTGTAGACTGTTTGTAAAAAGGAAGAAATTGAAATGGCAAGATGTAAAACTACAATACATGAGTGTAGAACTCATGTACATGCAATGTGTAAGCCTTTGTAATCAAAGGATTGGGGATAATTTGCTGCCTCCCATCTCCACATCAATGCAGAAAATCATAAGTATGTGTTACATATTCTAGGAGACGAGTATATAACAGAAGTTTATAAATAGTTGGTTTCAAAGACAACTGAAACTGACTTGCCTTTGTATAGCAGATGGCTGTTAAAGGTGGGGGAAAGAGATCACAGGGTTTCGATGTAACCCATGGAAGTCTTGGTTGCTGTGGTTTGATGACACAGAAATTTACTTGAGGGAGAGGAGAGCATGCTGTATTTCACTGCTTCACAAAGGTGTAGGATTCTGCGTTGTACTTGCAGAGTGCCATCAGCACAGGCTGCTGTGTAGCTTTGCCCTTCATCTGACTGCAGAGAGCTTCTGTCAGGAGTAAGCATTATATAAACTCATCTGCTTAACACATCGAGGAGAAAGGAAATTATGTGGCAGTTTAGTCTTTAACATAGCACCATTCTCAGAGAGGCCAAGGTCTTTTGGTGTTTAAACACAAGATAGTATGACCAGTTAGAGAAAACAGTAGTCATTTGCTGGAGATATATTTTTATGTACTATTTATGATGTTAAATCTTTCAAGGGCTATGGCTTCAAATCTTACCAGCCATGTATGCCAAAAAAGCAAACTCACATGAAGGTTCATACACAGACCAACTGCTTTGAAGCTGTGGGTTTTTACCCCTCTTGTGCAAGGGTATTGCTTTGAGTCTTGGTAGCTCTTGGTTAGAACAAATCAGATTAGAAGCTGGTATATTTTGAAGACCCCAGTCCATTTTATTATATCAGAGCTCTCTGATCTTCAAGTGGCTGGCCCAGATGGGGAATAGCTTCAACTTGTACCATGAACATTGCCTGAATGCAGTGGAGGAGCAGGTATAAAGTACTTCCACCGTGTCAGGTGGGATCCACCTCTGTCAGTCATAGAGTTGCAGAGACCCAGCCCTCTGGAGAGTTCTGGCTATTTCTGATTTCTTAGACTAAAAAAGACAGTTACTTGCAAATATGAATTTGGTGATTTGGTTGAAATGTATCACTGTAATAGGAGAGGGAGGAGAACTTTCCTGTGTTACCCTGTTTGATTTCTGACCTCCATTTATAGTGATACAGAAGATACAGCTCTCTTCTCCTTGTGGAAGTAATCAGAATGAATGACAGCTAAGATGTAACAAAAATGAGGTTGGTAAGTCAGTCAAATGACTGATGCCCAGCTGCAATGTGTATGACAGTATTACCTTCTCCACCCCTTCCCCTTAGCTCAGTTCTAATTTCCTATGGGAGCACTAGAGAATTCAAGTGTAAGGAATATAAGGGTGGTAGAAACCCTTTTGCTGAAGAGGGAGATAAGAAGTCATCTTAGTGGGCATTGTTCAAACTGCGGGGATCTGTCAAAGCAAAGGCAAGTCTCATGGCCAAACTCTACAGTCTTCGCACAGTATAGACTTTCATGAAAACTAAGAAGGATTTTGCCAGGGATTTGCAAAAATACATAGAAATAACTTAATTTCTAATTAGGATATCTGTTAGGTCTTTAGAAAATAATGTCTAGGTTCTGAGTCAAGGAACTGCTGGAGCCTGCTTCATTTGAAAAGAAAAAAAGGCAGCTCTGTGTATTTCTTTCTAAAACCATATAAAATATACTTCTTTCTATTTATAGAATAAAACCACCCCTCCAGCTGTGTATCTAATCAGTAAACATGGCAGCCCATGTGGCATGGCTGATTAATATACCCCTCAGACACAGGGAGTAGTGTGAGGCAGGGCAACGTGCATTACTCAGCACTTGCCATCCTGCCAAAGCCTTGAGGTATTTTCTGTGTGATGGATTCCTCTTGCAGCCAGTGGGAGTTCTTACATTGCTTTACTAAGTTTAAGAAAGTACAACCCACACATGCTCAAAAAGGTTTCTCCACAGTCTTAGGCCTGATGCTCTGCTTGGCCTCAAAATTAAGTAATGTGTGCTTCCCTGGCCTGGATCTTACCTTTAAATGTGAGAGTAAACAAACGTGGCAGCCCCTCACTCCTTGACCTTTTCCCTCTGGCTGCTACTAAAACCAGCTGTAAAGATAGTTTTTGTAATAGGGAAGTTTAATAGTGTACCTGATGCAGTGTTAGGAACTTTCTGTTAACCTGAGCTAGATGCAAGGCAGGCCCTTGGCAGCTGCTGTGCTTTTGTTCTCTGTGTGTACATACATGAGCCCTGCTCACTGTGAGTGTGTGGGTGTATGCAGGAGTGGGAAAAACAAGCTGCTAACTATTTAGAACATTAAAGACTTCCTAATTTTTTTTTCTAATCTTAAAAAATAGTTAACAAAAAAAAATCTCTTGTGTTTCCGCTGGTGTCTAGGAGCAGCAAAATGTTATTACTATTTCCATTCCTTGGCCCATCCCAGCTCCCCCCTCCCTCTAATTTTACTTGTTGCTCTTTCTTGTCTACCGCAAAACTTCTTTTTCATGGTCAGGAATTGTTCAGGTATTCATGGCTGATAAAATATAATCCCAGTTTTTCTGTATTCAGAAACTGATGCCAGATATTCTTTTGGTTTGGTTCCCTCCCCACCCCCTTCCTTTTTCTAAAGACTTGAGGTCTTTAGAACCAGGAATCCTATATGGGACGGATGGTTCAGGAATCTGCATGGAGACTCTGGAGAACTGGGTTCCTTTTTCACTGCCACAGATTTCCTGGCTCATGAGTGGCAGGTCAGTGAGGCCAAGGACCCTTAACAGAAGGTGTATGTACTATAGAGCTGTAAGGCTCAAGATGCTGGTTTTTTTTGTGCCTCCAATATCTGTATGCCACTGGACCACTTCAGGTATGGGGCATGAAGGATTGCAACATAATAATTTCATCTGGTAACAAGGGCTATAAGGATTTTGGAAAAAAGTGTGAAATTGTTGGTATTAACCATGTGTATTTCTGGCCCAGGTACGTTCTCTTCAAACCACATTTGGAGAATTTGAATCCATGATGAAAATTGTTCAGCAGAAGCAGGAGGTGAGCGAGAAGGCTGTTAAACAAGGGGAGAGTGAAATAAACCGGATCAGTGAAGTGCTTCAGAAGCTGCAGAATGAAATTTTGAAAGACTTGTCTGATGGCATTCACATGGTGAAGGATGCAAGGGAACGAGACTTCACATCTCTGGAAAACACAGTGGAAGAGAGACTAACAGAGCTGACCAAGTCTATAAATGATAACATTGCTGTATTCACTGAAGTCCAGCAAAGGAGCCAAGATGAAATCAACAATATGAAAGCAAAGGTTGGTTCACTAGAACAGGCAGATGTGTATAAACATGAAATTAAGGTGCTAAAAGATGCTTTTGATGAGATGCAAGCATCCATGAAAATGAAAGAAAAGGACATAGAGACCTTGAAGAGTACAATAGACTCCATGGAGTCTGATGTGTACACTGAAGTGAAAGAGTTAGTCAACCTCAAACAGGAACATGAGAAGTTCAAAGAGGCTGCGGACACTGAACACCTTTCATTAAAAGCTTTACAAGAGAAAGTTCTGAGAGCTGAGGATTCTATTATGCAGCTCCCTAGTGACATTAAAAGACTTGACGAAGATTTACTGCAAGTTAAAGCCAACCTCAACAAATGGGAAGATAATGAACTCTTCAGAAAAGCATTAGAAACTTTTGGGAAGAACAGTGGAGGACTGGAGTCTCGATTGAGGCACATAGAAGACAGCCTAGAGTCTCTAGCATCTGTTGCTGCTCAAAACAGTGAAAAGTTGGAATCTTTCCTTTCGAAGGAGGCAGAATATGAGAATAAGCTCAATACTCTAGAACAAAGCATTACCACTCTTCAGGGACTCTCAGATACAGATGTAACTTCAGTCACAGATGTTCTGAAAAATCTTGGTGAGGCGCAGACTTCACTGTACAACGATGTGGAAAACTTAAAGAGAAGCATCAGTGACTTGCCATCCTCTGGTGCTCTCCAGGATGTCCAGAAGCAAATTAGTACTTTGTTGGATCAAGAAAATCTTCAGACAAGTCAAACACATTCTCAAGGTTACCTTGAAAAGTTTTCTTCTATGGAAGGCTCTGTAGATGAACTGAGATCTTCTGTTAGCCAGGTCGATTCTGATTTGAAAATGCTAAGAACTGCAGTGGATAGTTTAGTTGCCTATTCAGTGAAAATTGAAAATAATGAGAACAGCTTGGAGTCTGTGAAGAGCTCAGTGGATGACCTGAGGAATGATCTGGAAAGGTTGTTTGTGAAAGTAGAAAAAATACATGAAAATATTTAGGCAGTGGTGCTCCTTGGGCAAATAATGGGTTAAGGGGAATAGCTTTTGTATGCCCTGTTTTTTACTCTTTTAAAAAGCAATTTGATACCTCCAAAGAGAATAAGAATACTTTAATAATAGAGACAGTTCTGCTTATTTCCTTTATTTCTTTTCTACATAGTGTTTTTGGAGTTTTTGTTGTTTGGTTTTTTCTTTCCCCTAAATTTTGTTTTAAGAAAACACAAGTTTAGTTGGGGGTTGAGTTTTTTAAAGTTTCATCTTCTCTATGAAGTTGTACCACTGTTAAGTGTAGTGGTATAACTACAGCCTCGTTAGCATGGGCACATATTTAATGGCATGAAGGTGTTTCACACTGACACAAGATACCCCACAAAGAAGGGCTACAGCTGTTCTGGTACCCAAAGCATACTGCTGCACTCACTGAGGATTTTACTGGTATGTTTTGGTTTAAGAAGCAAAACTACATGCTATTTTAAACTGTTCACTGTGGTGAACTTTAAGAGTGGAGAAGGTGTGGAGCACCTCATCTGTTTCTGCAGTTTGGGATTCAGATGTGTGGTCAGTTCACCAAGGGTCAGCTGAGCTGTAGTGTATTTCTGTGAGACCTTAATCTGTACCAAGGAACTAACAAAGTCTGAGGTAAGTGGCATTGCCTGGGGCTAAGGCCTAGGAGATTCATTCTTTATGATCACAGGCTTCTTTGCCAGCATCTTCAACTGCTGGTGCAGAAGATCCATGCTTAGGAGGGATATCTGAAGGATGGGATTAATTTCAAGAGGGTACAGTAATATTTTTGTTATATTTTTAGACTGTTTACATGATTAGGCTGTGTCTTCCTTGGAAAGATCTAATTTGGTCTTTGATAAGGGATTTTTCTGTAAAAATCATCACAAATTTTAGGAAAGGGAAGGACCAAAATTGCACCTGTTGTGTTCCATATATAACAAGCATGCTAACAACAGCAATAATACACTCCCAAAACACACAAGAGGGAAAATCACCGTGAAATCAGCAGAATTGCTTCTATGGTATATACATTTCCCGGTTTTCACACAGCTGACAGTGACCTGAACTCTTGTTACGTATTCAGGACTTGGTGCCTGATTCTTGTCACTATTTTTGTCACCAGGTGTCTGGCTGGGGCATTGGTAGCAAAGGATCCTTCTAGGAGACCTCCTCTAGGAGAGGGAGGAAAAAGTGTCATAATTCTATAGATGGTCTTTTAAAAACCACTTATTCGTGGAGCTTCTTTGGTTTTCTGTCTTTTTGGAAAGGATTTCTAATATCCCTCCTTTTCAAGTTTACTTTTGAACTTCATCCAAATAATTGGTAAAGAAGTCTGCATGTGGTTACCTTGGAAATAGGCCGTGGGCATCATGCCCACCTCAGCTTGGACCAGACAGATCCTCAACTGTGTTAGATAAAAAATTCCTAGAAATAGCATCTCCCAGAAACAGGAACAGCACAGGTGAAAAGGAGTTCTCCTAGGTAAATAGGATACTGAACCATATCCAGTGTTGTTCCACTGTAAACAGGAAAGAATTGCTGTCAGAGAAAGAGGGAGCCATGGCATTAAAGTAACTGTTGTCACTGTTGGAACTGCACTGTTCTTTGTTGACTTCTCAAGTTCTTGAACAATGTTGTTTAGGTTACTGTGAAATGAACTGTATGGCTTATTTGCAGTATTTTTAATACATAATAAACATTTGGAATATTCTTTGCACCTTTTTTTTTTTTTGATTGCTGCTTGCTTATTGTTGTGTTTCCTAGGGTGCTTCCAGCGGAGTACAGGGAAGTGCTTGGGGAAGCACCAGATGTGCTGCAGCCCTGTACTTGTTCTCAGCTTCCACAGGGAAATGTTGAGGCGCTTTTGCCTGCTATGGAAGCAGCAGGGTTTGAGTCACATCAAGGTGTTGCTGTTGACCAGCAGACTCAGGAACCTGAGAAAGTGATCATAAAGTGTGAAATACCTGATCTGTGCCATGAATGAGTTCTGTGCCAGACACTGCCAGCAAGGCCCCTCTAAGACTTCCTCAATGCCCAAGGCTTGTAGTACAGAAATAATGTGCAGAAAGAACCTGTGTGATACTTCTACAGTGGCCGCTCCTTCTGCTTAGCTTGGAATGCTGGATTGTAAGGCCCATCAACTGATATCATTCTCATGATGGATATCTGCCTTTCAAAAGCTTGGGAAAGGGTAATTTCAGGAGTATAGGCATCATCATATCCTGGCAATTCTTGAGGCCAAAGTCACAGAAATAGGTAATAACTCTTTAATTAAACTACATGTGCTTGACAAAGCAGGTGAGCACCCAAGCCCTTCTGTCTAAAGATATTTGAGGTAACCCCAAGTTGGCAGTAAGCTGGCTGACAGCATGCAGTGACTTTATAGTAGCTGCATGATGTTGGAACTTCAGCTGTTTTAAAGCCAGTAGTGCAGCTGGGCTGTATTTGATCTCAAAGATTAAACAAAGAATTACTAATTACACTTCTAGTACTGAATTTTTATGGCAAGCTATTGAAATTATTTATCTCACTAAATGAGAATAATAATTCTCTGTAAATAATAAAATGTTTGAAGGCAGGCGCAGAGGCGAGGATCCCTTGGCAGAATGGTGGCTCAGCTTTTATGTCTGGTTTGACATTTTCATCCAATACAAACATTTCCTGATTTCCTCATAAATGCTCACAGACCACATACAGACCTAATTCTGCTCTTTACTGTCATTATTCAACTTTGTAATAAAGCAGTGGAGAAGGTCTTAAGCAAGACAGACTGTTGTCAGTGTTCCTTATTCTACTGGGAGTTCATCAGTAACATGCTGTTACAGTAACAAATTTCCACATAAATTGTCTTACCTGATTGATGGGGTATTGATTGGGCCTGTTCATTAACACTTGCCTTCATTTTCGGCTCTCATAAATGGAGAAACCATTACACTGAGGCACTGTGGACTTGATCACTCTTGAAAGGGCTTGCCTAAATAGCTACACTGGCAAATGTGATGGAGATAAATCTTGGGTTGCTGCAGGGACTTCTCCCAGTGGGAATTCAACCACTGCCTTGAGCTAAATTACTGAGAAGGGCATCTGGTGGTCTAAATGCGTATATTGGAAGTTTCATTAAAGCATGGATTAGTGATTTAGTGGTTTTACTACCTTTTTTGACCTAGCTCAGCTGGTACCATAAACAAAGCTGCAGAGAGGTGAAATGACTAGGGGAAAAGAAGTCTGTCTGAGATGTACAAACACCCCAGCAGCCAAAAAACATCCAGTGTGGACCTTCTGCTTGGCTGGGCACTGCCAAGGGTGCTCTCTTGTCCAGTTTGGAGCACTGCCGGACGGGAGTGGCTGAGCTGGAGCGTCTCCCCAAGAGAACAACGGCGATGATGGGAGGCGAGATGTTGCAGGAGAAGAGCTGGAACAGACGGGGCTGTTTAGACATCGACAAGCGGAGGGGAAGGGAGGATGGAAGGGGAAGGAGGAAGGAAGGGAAGAACGAGCCCTCCCCGCCCGCCGAGGCTGAGGGCGCGGAGCTGGGCGGTGGCGCCGGGCGCCCCCCGGTGGCAGCGGCGCGGCAGCGACGCGGGCCGAGCTCTGCGCCAGCCCGTCCGTCCGTCCGTCCGTCCGTCCGTCCGTCCGGGCCGCTGGCATTCCCTCCGGGGGCAGGGGCCGGAACATGTCCTGAAGCACCTAGCTGGCAAAAGAGAGGCGCCAGGTGCCCCCCGCCTCCCCTCCCCAGGTCCCGCCGCGGCACCGGCCCGTGTGCCCTGTTTAATGCTCTCCTGTGCTACCACCGCCCCGAAAAATCCTTCATCCACTGCGGGGCTGACTCTAGAAGCAACTGCCACTTGTTCTGCCCAGTTTTGCCATTTTGCTAATAACTGGTCCCTGGCTCATTTGTCGTGTCATCACCTGCTTGGTTTATACATGTTTAGGGAGGGGGAAGCTGTGGCTCTTTTGGGTTTAAGATCAGCTCTCTGTGATACTTAGCACTGTGAGATGCTAATCCCTGCTGGTTCTCTGAGTAGTCGTACTAAGGCCAGGCTACCCTGGCCTTCCTGCATGCATTTTAGTCATTGTCATCCTCTACCAGCCAAGAGCAGATATTCACCAATGTCAGATATGCTGGTTCAGAATATTTACACTCAGGACTTTTTGGTCACCTATGTGTAAATTTTGGCATGAGGTCAAACAGCAAAAAACATGATTCCTTTGCCAAGAACCCACTTAGTCTAATGCTGACCAGGGATGCTTAAAGGGCAATTCTGCCTTGGACACCAAAACAAAAAGTGTATTTTGTCCTTGCTCACATAGGAAAACCTCTCCAGAGTCTCTAGTATACAATCTGCTGCAAGCTCCCAATATAATGTAATTTCTCCAGAGTCTGTGCTTGCTCATGCACTCAGAAAGTGAAAGAACTTGGAAATCTCTTTATGTGAGCAGAACTCAATAATTCCTGCATTTATAATGCAAATACTAAACCCCAGAGCTATTCAGAGTTAATACAGCATCACAGTTGTAGCTTGCTAGACCTCAGACAAAGAGAGTCCTGAATTCTTTTCCAAGAGGATGCTACTAGATGCTGTGCTTAGCATCATGAGGACAAATCTTTTCTCAAGTGATTCCTATTTCACTGTGAGAGGAAAAAAAGCCAAAGAAGCAATTTCTTATTTTACTGCATATGCTCTTTAGAAATAAAAAATAGTTTTGAGGAAACACTAATTACACAATTAACTCCTGTGCCTCACCCTGGTGTTCATCTGCAATTCTAGAGGAAGAAGCTAGTTCAAATAAGGGCGGTTTTGTTCTACTCAGAAAGACTTTGCTTTGGCACTCTCTAGATGTAAATATGTCAAATTCCAGTGGATAATCCTTTCCTGTCAATACTGCTTAGGTTGGGGTTGGGATGGAATCCTGGAGTTATGAGTAAGGATGGAAAACATAACAAGTGGAGAAAGAATCAGGGTTACCTTGAAACTTTTTTTCAAAGTTCTGACAGTTTTTTCTTTTTTCCTTGTTTCTCCCTTTTCACCAATTTTTCCAACTGTATATACATAGTAGGGGGATACAGAATATTATGCTTAGATTTTAATTGATTTACAGTAAAAATCTGAAGTCACAAGCAAAACCATACCTTAAGATGAAAGCCACTGAAGAGTTACTTGTTTAGAGAGAGCACTGCAAGAGACGTGATTTAAACATAGGAATTTATATCCTTGTCAGTGGCAGGTAAAACAAAAACTTTGCAGTTCCCAGAGTGTGTTTGAATAGTTCACACTTTGGTGTCACTCAGGCCAAAAAAACCTTACTGACAAGTAGTTCCCTGCCCTGGAAACTCAAAATGCTTTTGCAGAGGAGTGAGATCCAACCAGCAAGGTGGTGTTGCTGTGAGCCAGAGGCCTGGGAAGGGCAGCAGACTACCTCTAGTCTGCTCAGCCTGGGAAGCTTTTCTTGGACAACCTCTGCTGAGTGTGAAAAGTATGTAAATTGAAACAGTATGGTCAAGAGAAAATTTCCACCCAGATAGGAAACTTACACAGAGTGACAAGGGTCCTGATCCAGATCCCACTCAAGTCAGTAGCTACATTCCCCTTTTCTTTCGTGGTACAAAATTCAGGCCAAAGCATTTTACCCAAAGCCACATAGAAAATGTGTCATATACCCAACAATGGTTTCCAATTCCTCAAGTTCAAATAATCCTCTCCTTTCCTATGAGTGCATCAGAGTTGCTTACCAGAATACCTAACAAATCTTCCCATCCTAAGCAAGGCTCTCCTTTTTCAGGATCCCTTCTCAGGGTCTCGACACAGCAGCATAAGAACATGATCAGAGAAGGTAGCACTGGCTTATATGGTTTATGGATTAAGCAAATATGGTTTGTGGTGTTGGGGAGACAGGCTGGGCCTCAGGGCATGTTTATTAGCTATTTCTGTTCAAAAGATGAACAATGTAGATAGCCCAATGCTCATCATGAGGCTCTTCACTGAGGGACAGCCTTATCCATGCTGTTGTTTCCAGCTGCCTAGAATTTCAGAGCAGCTACCTGGTATATGTTCAGCTGATGCCTTCAGAGATGCCATCACAGCCCTCAGAGCTAGAAACAGAAGGGACATTGAATGATTTGAATGTGTGCCCTGAGTGAATGAAGCTGTTGTTATTCTTACATCATGCATGTAACACCAGTTTGAACCCAGAGGTTCAAACAGGTGCTGGATGAGGAGATTTATTTAGGCACCTGTCTACTGGAATGCTCCGGGCACCAAACCACTCTCCCAAGGGCATATTGTTTAGGATGAAATGTGGGCTTCAAGTACCCCATTCTGATAATTTTTGCCTCATTCCCATACCAGACTTCTAACATCATACATTCACGTCTGAAGATGGTATTGGTCTTAGCACATCCATTGAGGATTCTGCATTCTCAAGGTGGTTTCTCAGTTCTAATGTGTTTAGCATTTAAAAATAAGATATGTAAGAAAAAGAGCAGCTTTTCCATTCAGAAAGGAGATATTTGTATTGCTAATAACAGCCCTACTAAACTTTTGTGACCTTGAGATTGATGGAAGGATAATTAAGGTTTGCCAGAGTCTAAATCCTTACATATAATTAACTGAGGTGATAATAACCTCTCAGAGCCATGCAAAATACCTCTGTAGTTGAATGCATTCAGTGATCAAAGTGCATTACAGCATCCCAAAAGAATGTCACGGCCTCTCAGTGACTGCAGTTTGGGGACAATACTGGAAAAAGCCCTGTACCCCCTAAGTCACTGTGGGTTTAAAGCCACAGCAGCTGCAGAGATAGCAGAGTGACTCCTCCTGGCCTTTTTTGGGCTCAGAAGAACCTCCTTTGATTAAATCAGGCTGGGAGACGTTTTAGACCCTTCTGAGTGTTTTACCACACAAGCACAATTGGGTTATCTGGTAACAACATGGGGTAAAACGAAGCTGTGGAGGTGTAGGAAGTGAGGGTGCAGGCTACAGTTGTCCTTTGTGTCACTGCTCCTTCCATCCACTGTGCAGTCAGACCCCAGAGCACCTGCCCAAAGGAGCTGAGCAACCAAAGCTGAAGTACCAAACAGAATAGACACCTGCTGCTTTCCAGCCTCCAGCCCCATTATATATTTTTCTAGTGTTTGGGGATCATTATTCATTTATGAATCTTCTCAAGGCAAAGAATCTCCTTTTTCTTCTCTCCATTCTTTTAGTATGGGTAAGGAATACTTATAATGAAGTTGGTAATAGATAGTGGTGTTATTTGTTAAATATAACCCTTAAAAATAGTTTTTGGTTCAGGTCAAGGAGTAAGATCAAGGACTTTAAGCATTGCAACTAAGTGCTCCAGAAATGCTGGTAGTTCCATAAATGCAAGACAGGAATCACATGTTTGAACTGCCTAGAATTAGTGTATTTTCCCAAAAGTCCACATGATCCACCAAGGGTAGGGTGAGGGGTTGCATTCTCATGTGGTTTGGGGGATTACTACTGATCTGTAATCTTGCTGTTGTCGTGGATGATCTGCAAGTACTTTTAGCAGAAATTGTGTGTCTCATATGGCATCTTTGGGACCTGCCCCTTGCAGCACATGTGCTGACTCTCTTGCTTATCATGGCTCATGAGCCAGGTCTGCCCCAAACCTCAAACAATTGGAATAAAGGCTGAATCTATCCAAGAGCCCTACTATGTCCTTTGTTCAGATCCTGATTTGCTGTCACTTGTCTTCACAAAGCTCTTCAGTTTCCTCAGGTTTAATGTTTCACATTTATTAGAACTGGTATAATTTACTACTTTACCAATAAAATTAATTCAGCAACAGAGCTTCTGTTTCAAATGGTTGCACAGAGCCAAATCCCTGTTTGTGAAAGTATTTGAACTATAAAAAGAAGCACATCTATTAAAAAGAGTTTTTGGAGTGCTGTTTATTGTTCCTTTCAATTTTTTTTCATGTCACCTTAACAAAAAGTGCTCCTCCTCCTGAAGAGAAATGAAATAAATCTAAGTTCTTACAGACTTCACAGCACAACCCACGTTCAGGACTAGGTGTGCTTTCTTGCACTGGCAAAAAAGAATTGAGAAAAGATCTACTGTAGTGAGTGAAGTTCAGTGTTTGAATTTTTGCCTGAACTATTTAGAGGCATCCCTGATTTCAACATTTCCTGGACAGAATCTGGAGATAAATTTGTTTTGGGATGATGGCTGAGTCTAGAGATCAGCACTTGATTCCTGCAAAAAGGAATCAAGAGCGCAACATGGAAATGCCCATTGCCAGGTGAATCCAGCTCACCTCAGTACTGCTGCCTGCCAAAGGGAAGAGAGTTTTGAGGGTTCAGCCACACTGTACCTTGAGTGTGAACTCAAACTTCCTTTATACCTAAAGCATTTGGGCAAAAGCTTTGGGCATGGGGTTAACTACAGAGCTGGGCAGAGGAACCCAGAGGAGCTTCTTTCTTTCCCTCTCTCCCAGCCTGCATTCCAGAAAGCAGAAGCAGGGAATTACTATGGGTTTATACAGGCAAAGAGAGGCTTGAGGGCTCAGGCTAGCAGCTAAATCTCCCAGCAGCAAGTCAAAACTCCTAGCCAAAGTGCTGACTTCCAATTCAAAGTGCTTAGGTCCCTCTGAAGTTTGTACTGAGTAAAGATAAACACATCCTGAAGTGCTTTGTTAATACCACAGGGATGGGATTGACACAGGGACCAGGTCTGAGAGAGGAGTTCTTCACTACAAATGAAAAAAATCTAGTAACTGGGTGATTTATTAGTCTCTCTTCAATGATACTTTTGTTTTAAGAGGGCTTCAGTTACCCTCTGCTGACTGGAATTTTTCATTTATGTTGGAGAAGTATTGCTCCTTGACTTGAAAAATTACTTCCAGTGAGCAGTAAATGCTGTGGGCCTCATCCTGTGGCTTTGGGCATGACAGCTCACCACCAGTCACTTTGCCACGGGATCCTTGCCATTCTTTCTCTGTTTTCTTTTTCTTGCCTTATGCTTTACACATGTTTGTAATTAAGTATTTTTTTTATTTTTCTTTTTTTTTTTTTTTAAGTTGCCTTGTTATATCTCCCTCTGTTCCAGGCTGTACCAGGAATCAAATACAGGGTTTCCCTGTATTTAAATCCCAGACATTCCTCATCAATGTGCTTGCTGAAATGCTTTTACCACTGGAAGAAATCCTTTTCTCACATTGTTTCCAGTACATGTGGTAGAGTGAGTCCTTGCAGTTAAAGCAAATTCCCTCTGGGGAAAGATCCAAAGTGCAGTGAAAGGCTCAAGACCACCAATTAACCTGCATTCAAAAATAACAGCAACATTTTAGGTGTAGCTGAAATTTTTCTTGTACATTTTGGTCTTATTTGCACATTTCTGACAATGAAACCTCTGTGTGGCTGTATTTGTGAGTCTCCTGTGCAGTTATCAAGGAAAAGGTTTGGTGTTTTGGCAGATCTCTAATGTAGGTTTGATCAGGAAATTTATTTAAAATGTTTTCTTTGATATGAGTCCTGCACTTGTGGAGAATCTTAATATTACTCTGCCTTATAATAACCCTTGGTAGGGATCTGTGGGGTCTGTTTGTTCTTGCCCAGCATTCTCCTGCTCCTTTTTTGCATTTGGCAAAAACAAATATGTATTTCAAGGCAGTTCAACTCCACTTACTCTTTTTGAAGTCAAAATGAAATAATTTTAAAGTAGGGTGTTTACTTATCAAAGCAACTCTTGCCTACTTACAAAGGAGAAGAAAACATCACATTGTTATGATGCTGTTATTGTGTCAGGATGTTAAATGTGAGCTGTATGGGACTCCTTCCCAGGGCACTTGGGGACAGCAGGGTGCAGAGCTTCACCACTGCCTGCTCACCCTCCTTCACTGCCTTTGCAGCAGATGGCAAAGGAAAGCTGTGGCACCCTTAGGACAAGGTGTATTGCTGAACCCCTAATTCTGCAGCTTGTTTTGTTGAGATCAGAGCCCTCTCTCACCACTCTGACAGTATGAATGGACTTTAAAGGTTAAAAAAAATCCATAATAAGTCAAGAACTATTGCTGAAGATGTTAGGTAAAACAGGTCTGGCGGTGCCTGTCTTTGAGCTAGACATGTTGATTAACTGCCTCTTGCTTCCCAAATGCCATAGTGTTCTCAAAGTGGGGCAGAATTTCCTGTTTGCTGCCCTAGCAATACACAGGGAGGCCAGCTTCTGTTGACCAAGCTTTCTGTATAAACATGTACAAGTCATCCCAAGTCCAGTTACCTTTCTAGCTGATTTGCCTGTACAGATTGGGACAGATCTTCAACACTTTGATAATATCTTTGGACAATGCCTAAAAGTCTCCTAGTTTTTCCTTATATTCCTTTATATAGGATAATGAGGATCCTTTCACAGCATCCAGCTCAGCTACTGCAATAGCAATGAGCAGAACTCACTCCTGTGGGATTAACCTTGTCCCTTGCTTCATGCAAGATTTAGGCTGCAGCTTTCTGCTGAGACTTCTTTAAAGGCAGCCAGGAAGAGCAAGATTGCCAAACCTCACTGCAACCTTAATGGCATTCAGTCACCCAATTCCTCACAGTAGCTGTCAAATCCCACTCTCAGCTCCGTATCTTGTTCTTTGCATAATGTTCACGTGCCCATGCTGCAGCCTGGCTAGTCAGTCCCAAGGCAGCACCTTGTCTTTGATTGTTTTAAAGGGCCACAATTTAGGTTGATGTGCCCAAAGGAAACACAGGAAACACATCAGATTAAAGAAGGAAATCAAGAGAAAATCAGATAACAACACATCCTCATTACCCTGAAAGAAATGAGACATAGAGAACAGAAGGAAATGAGATGTAGAGAACAGAAGGAGCAGCCACCAACTAAATAGGTCAGGTTGCCAGCATGAGGCTATTTAGACAGAGATAGCAGGACTGGTTATCAGATATGCAAAGCTTTTGAGATGTAGATTTAAATTCCCCTGGTCAATGTCTCCAGATGTTCTCTAGTGTATGATGGCAGAATGTTTTCCACAGTAATCCCACTTTCTCCTCCTGGTTTCACTGAACATAAACTTTTAATGAGTGCCCTTAACATGAAGCACAGAAGTCTTCAAACTAACACCTGTTGCATCTATTTTTATAAACTGTGGGACTGATCAGTTCTACAGGGGATTCAAGAATAAAACATATTTTGTAACGACAAAGGTTTTCTATTTCCTTTCAGAACTTGGGACTATATAGCCTATATGTGCCACCTGCTGCTGTTCCTGTTTGGCATAAACTTTTTTTTTTTTTTTTTTTTTTGCTCCTTTAACTCGGTGCCAGATTCTGCTCGTGCCCTTGTAGACCCAAAATAACTCCCTGGGCACTAACGGTGCAATTCCAGGTTCTGTCTAGGGTAAGTGAGAATAGGAGCTGGCCTTTGTCAATTCAAGTTTGCCCTTGATGCAACTCCATTGAAGGTGAAGGAGCTGCCATGGGGTATTTTGGCCTCACTGCTCCATGACACTGGGCTTTTCCTGCAAGCAGCAAATGGAGTGCTGTCCAGCCAAACGTGGTGAGTGCAGCAGGTCACATACCTCTCAAAGCTCTGGAGCTAAACTGGGTCAGTGGAGGCATGACAGTCCACACCAGCTACAGAGGGGCCTGTGCTGTTTACATGAAGCAAGAAAAACATGTGTGAACGCATCCATGCAAACCTGTAACTGGAACTGACAGAGGCGAAGGGAGTTCCCCGCTCTGCTCTCTCATCAGATATCTTCGATAATAACCCCTGACAGAGAAAGCCTCTTCCTGGGCAGCTGCGGATTTAATTTTGGTCTTTGTCCAGCCCAAGCAGCTCAGATCTCTAAAGGAGTGGATTTTCTATACAATAGGGGTGGGATGCACCGAAGCGTGAGAAGGAGGCGGGACACCAGGTGTCTATGAATGAGCTAACCAGGAGCCTGAAATGCCTCCGGAGCCCTCCCCTGCCCCTTGTTGTGCCCTTGGACTGTAACACGGAGCAGCACAATGAATCAGTATTAGCCCCGGTGCAGCTGCGAGAGGTCAGGCCCTGCACTTTTGTACCGGCATCTTTAATTTAGGCTCCTCGGGGACTCGTTTTTTAAACCGAGGAGAGGGCTAATGCTCGAGCTATCAGGGGAAATTACATCAGCTGGTGAGAGCACAGGCTTTAAGGAAAGGCAGCTTGTACTTTAACCTCTCCTACCACACCCTCGGTGTGATGCTTAGGTAGCCTTTTCTGCCCTGGTCTCTTTTAAGTAGCCTGTATAAAGTCAACAGTGCAAATCTGTTCACCTATTCTGCCACTGATCTTCAGGAATGTAAAAGCTAAAAAGCTTAAGAAAAGGGAATTGCATTTGGTGGCACTTAGTGTAAAGTTAAGTCCAGAGACACAAAGTCTGACAGTAAAAGAGGCAGGGATAGATGCATACTTTTGCTAACTGCATCAAAGGGAGAGTTCAGATTATCTTCGTTCTGGTCTACACTACTGGCTGCTAAATATTAAGCCCTTTACTTTGGCTCTGATGCTCTAAAATGCTGCTTGCTATCTGCACTCTATTATTTTGTACCTAGTTTTATTGACATGGCCCATGTTATTAACTGCAAGCTGTTTCTCTAGGGAAAATCAGGTTATCCAGCCGACCCACAACGAAGAGAAGGGATGCCTCATGCATGTGAAACCCCTCTGTCTCCAGTCTTCAGGCAATTAACAAGCAGCATTAATGAATTTCTGGGGAGGCAGCCCTTCCTGTCTGGAATGGTGGTGGTTTTCACAGTGGCAGGAGGGAAATGCTGGGGAAGGCAACGTGGCAATCATTGGCATCTGGAATGGGATATGCACTGGGGAAAACCATTCACTCTAAGGAGCAGGTACTGGATGTGGGCACTGAACACCTGGTTGCCTTCTGTTTGAGACTATGCAAATTTGAAGTACGTGTAAAAAATCAGGGGAACAGCACCTGCAGAAAAATTACAGTAGGTTAGAAAAGGAAACAGGATATGAAAGTTGTCATCCACCATCTGTGCTGAAAAGCAGAAATAAAAATTTTCACCACTTATATAGGTTAGTATTATTCCTAACAAAGTGGAATTACACTGGCATAAAAACAAAGAAAAGTGAGGTCTCATAAAGAACAACAGTCTCTGGATTAAATCCATTACTGGTGTAAACAAATGCATTCCACAGACCTCAAAGGATCATGCCTGCTTGTACACACAGTGAATTTGGTTCATTTTTCCCAGAGGCCTTTTTCCATTTTAAGTGTAGTATGCATGCAGATGGCCAGAGCTACAATGCGGTGTCCAGCTCTGTACTAGTACTGTCAGCTTGACTTCAGCTTGAACATAGTGCTGTGCTCTGCTGTGGCTATATTTTTAAAGTTATACAGGAACAATATTTCAACTCCTTGTGGACTTTGACTTTTAGATCCTCAAGCATCAAGATAAACATAAAAGGGCTTTTAACACTGATAGTTAGTGTTGATGACAGGATCCCTACTATAGCTGTTAAAGCAATGTGAGCTTGCACATTGTACGTACAATGGGTACCTAGATATTATTTTTTATATATTCATATATGCATGCTGCTGTTTGGTATATCATGGACACATATGCACAAGTAGAAAGAGTTATTAATTATTATAATAATACCTTGGAAATTAGACTTTGCCATGTGTTTTGCCTCAATTCATCTATCTTCCCTCAGGATCAATCTGCCCTTCTTTTCAGGAGTGCTGAATAGCCACTGCTCCTGAACACTGGCAGCTATGCATAATCACCTCCTCTGGAAACCACACTGAGCTCTCACAAGCCTGCTTATGATGGGTCCTGGTCTGTTGGCGCTTCTCTTCAAATAAAAATATTCCCATTAAATATTTGTCTGCAGTATTGTACTGGAGGATGAGTCCAGTAATCATACCACTGGCAGCCATTCTTTTTGAAATGGGGCTGTGCAAAGCTTCACCTCAGGTCCCTTTCATCTTTGCCTGTCATGCTAAGAAATGTATTTTTGAAAGCATATCTCTGTCATTAGGAATGCTGAGTCCTTCTGCTGCTTTTCCAAACAGCGGCACCTCAGGCATCTCTGGCTGTGTTGCAAGTTTGCAGGCAGGCAAACAGAATGGCCACCGAGCACCTGCTTTTTTAATTACAGAAGCATTTGCTGGTACAGAAGAAGGTGGCCTTTTATTCCTCCTGGGGCTCTTTTCACTTGGGCAACCCCTGTGAAGGGCAGAGATACCTTTGGTCCCTGCCATTCCTGGAGGTAGAAGGGAGCTAATGCTGCTGTGGCACTGCACAAGGTCAGTGATGAACATAAGCCTCAGTGTCTTGCTTTTTGACCAGAAAATGAGTGGGGATCATCGGCTGAGACCTAATGATACCTACAAATGATGAACATAGCAATTAAAGGAGGACATGATAGCTGAGAGGAGAATTACACCACGTGCCTTGCTAAGACTAATCACCACAGACACAAAGGTTTTACTCCTGCATTCAAACCTGCTGAGATCCATTTCACACAGATGCAGTCTGATGATCTGGTCCCAGGAGCAGTACTTTTAGTCTTTCCATGAGTCAGATTTGTGGGTTCAAAAAAAACCTGTGACCAGGACAATGACAGTGACTTGGGCTCCTAAGGCAGATGCTTCTTTGCTCCTGAGGACCGTGTTGGGAGCCAGGCTTTACAAGGGACATCCAGCAATCCCTTTGCCTGGAAGTCTCTTTGTAGTGGGGGTGAGCCTGAGCAATCAAGCTGTTATAGGCCTCTCTCCATCAGAAGACTCAAGGCAAAGGAGCCCTCCTTGAGTAGCAACCCTGAAGGTAGAGCAGCAACAACTTATGACATATGAAAGAGTTTCACTGATCACTTATCACTGGCAAAGGGCAATTTTACACCAGCAGTCTTTCATGGCACCAGGAATCAGCCCCCATATTTATTTGTGATCATACACCCTTCATAGTTGTTCCAATCTGATTTATAAAGTCACACAGATTTTTTTTTTCAGATTTTTCTTCAGGAGAAGAAAAGTAAATTCTGCTAAAAAAGACATTACACCATCTTGCTTAGCACTGATTCCTGATACCATTTCCCAGTGAAAAAAGCTCTCAAAGAAAGACCTGTCTCTCACTCTGTGCCTGTAACAGTCCTAATACATTCCAGTCCTGGTTTTCACAGCTCAAGACATCTGCTCATCCACACAAAAACCAGATAAGCATTAAGGTTTTGTCAGTCTTCTCCTGACAACTTTGAGTGCACCACACCTAATACTGTCTTCACCCACACTCTGGGCAGCTTCAGTGATGCCAATCCCAATTTACATTCAGGTTTACAGACAGAAAATCATATTTACCACTCACAAGACTGTAAAGTAGCTGGAAAATGTTGCTGTGAGGCACTGCTGAGGCTGGTTTTGCAGACAGATTTTTTACAGGGATGCTCAACCACTTGGTGGTGCTACAGAAAAGGTCTGTTTCGCTTTCTAAAGCAAAGCAGGTTTCTTCTCTTTCATCAACAGTAACCAGAGATCACACGAGATAAAGCTGTGGCAAGAAGCACCTTTCTTCCTTTCTCTTTTCTTATTGCAACGATCAGGTTGAAATCTTAGAAATGTAGCAATTGTATTTCTCCAAAGAATGTGTGTGTAAAGTTACAACCTCAGCCAATTAATTTCCCTCTGTTGGACATTTGATGCACGTATTTCTAGTGGAGCTGAAAATTGAAGGAGAGATGGTGTCCTGGGAGAATTCACCCATTTAAAAATGAACGTGTCCCTTACTATACTCGCTTTTCCTGATGATCCAGCTCTTAATTTTTTTCTCTGTCACCACCACTGGAAAGAATCAAGCAGATTCAAGAGCTGATGTCACAGTGACACAGAGCAGATGTGTGTCACTTGGTGTAAAAACAGTGAGAGCTGGGCAATGACACCCCTTCATCTCCTTGGAATACCCCTGGCATACTTGTACAGGGATGAAAGGTGAAACCCTTCTTTTTTATCAAGCCAGGGCAGAAAGGTGATGAAAACCCTGATGGAACAAAGGTTTTGAGCCTTGTGTCTAGGTTCTAAGGGAGGAAATGTCCTCAACAAGTCTGCTGTATCTATCCCAACAAGTGACAGTGGGTTGGGGACTGAGGGAAGAGAACAGAAGGATGAGAGACAAGACTTCAGACAGTATCATGATGAGGGGGGATGCATATGGAGGGGGAAGATAAGTAATTTCCATCTGTTTTACAGCAGCATCTGGTTTATTCTAGGCAGCATAACTGGTCTCATCTTCACAAGCTTCAGTGCTGGCAAAGGCTCCTATGTGTGGAGCCCTGACAGAGATTAGCACAAGCTGAGGTAAAGTGAGAAGGATTTGGTCTTGCTAAAGCAATGGTAAGTATGCAGAGGTCATGTTGCTCCTCTTATAAAATTTGAGCACTTTTTTCATCTTAGTAACAGATCTTCAAACATGCTCTTTGAAAATTACTGTCCTGTTCTATTAAGAATAAATGTTTCTTTCTTATAATACAATTAGTGTCAGCAAAGCATTCTGCAGATCCAAGAAGATTTATTTCTGCATAATTCTTGGGAGGCAGGAAAGAGTATTCTAGTTCTTTAGGAGAGATAAGGAGACACAAGTTTAAAAGTGTTTTTAGGCCCTGGGCCAGATTTTCTGTTTGGCCATAGATCATGGGGGAGATGGAGGCATCTCCTCAAACCTCTGTGGACTTGCTGGGTAGGGTGGCTCTTTCCTACAGCTACCATTGCCCAAAATGTTGGGCACTTTGCATTGACACAAGCAAGCTGGTGGCATCAAAGTGTTGCCTTGCTTCTCCCTGGCAGGTTGGGACTGGATCCTAAGATCTGTGTTGTCTTCTTGAGGTTGTTGAAGTGTGACTGACCGTGGTTTCAATGCAGGCTGGAGAAGCCTGGGGGTGGCTGTCATGCAGACCAGCTAGCATCAGCTCCAAAGAAAATGACCTGTCAGCATAGCAAAAACATGTTCTCCCACCCTTAAAGCCCTCCACCCCAGGCCTGACACTCACCCTCCGGTGACCAGCAGTGAGGACATTGCTGGAGCCAGAGGGGCTGTCACTCTAGGATGACAATGCACGAGGGGCTGGCATCCTCTGCTCCCCTGTACCCACTACGAGACTTTAGAAATTGGCAATTCCCTTATGCTGCATGAGAAGCACAAAGGAAACACCGAGAGTCACAAAACCTTCCCTTTCATGATTCCCTAGCCAGCAAAATTAAATTTTCATGCATAATGAGGCTTTGATCAAGTTTGTCACTTAGCCAATTTGCTATTGATTTAAAGAGTCCTCTCTGCTAGCAAACAGGCATAAAGAATGGGATGTTTAAAAGATCTAACAGAAAATTGTATTTGGTTCTTGGGCATCTATACACAAACAGATTCATTTTCCATTTAACTGCTCTTTGTAGTTTGCTGCCTGAGAATTCTGGGTATGTCTTTTTCCTGTGAAAAGTCATGCTGGATCGTTGGTACACATCCTAAAGCCATAATATTCTGTTTATATCTTTCTAATCACTTGTCATAAAATTATTATGTCACCATTAACATTTTTTTATTATTTGACCTAATTTTTTTACAAGCCATAGAAAACACTATTTTCTAAAGCCAGGAAGTGGCTGCAGACAAATGAAAAGTAAACAAAATAAAGCTAAAGGAAGCTGGCAGTCTCTGTGCTGAATCTATTTTCTAATTTAGTATTGTTTTGACTTTCATTAATTAATCATCAGTGAAGGAAAAATACAGCCAGTCTTACAGCTATGAATTCCAGTATTTCAGTGGGAATTTAAAGGGAAGTGAGGAGGATGAGATGATTTCTCCATGTCAGGTTGTATGCCTAGCATAGAGCCTGTGGCAAGGGCATGAAGTTGTCCTCTGTCCCCTAGAACACCTCCAGAAGGGGAAAGCACTGCCTTTTGAGAAGGCATAATTCAGTCCTTTCTCCTCTTTGTCTGTAGAGGGCAAGGAGGTTACTAGCCAGCCGGCAGCACCTGTGGGCAAGGAGGGAATAGAGAGCCATGTTGTCATCTATTCCTTAGAGATTTGTCTCCTAACAGGAGTCAGGTGGTACACAGTGTCCATTTGCCCACTCAATTTGAACTGCATACCCACACTGCCAAGGGAAGTGATGCATGTTATCAGTCAAATATAACAAATGCTGTTCTGTTTGATAGGATACATTGTATGTCATAACATAACAATGTCATGGGGTCCAGTTTTGGCAGCTGGGCAAGATTTTCTGTCATTATCCCTGATATCTGCCAGTCAGTGACAGTCTTGCAGAAAGGTTCACTCAGGTGTATCCAAAAGTATGAACATCCGGTAACTCACTGGTGTCACATGCAACGTGACTTTTAGCAAAACATCTTGCACTTAATCTTCTTTGCTCTAAAAATTATGTATATTTAAGGAAAGAATATATACTTTTAGCTGTGTCCTTTTTATTTCCTATAATATTAAAGCATCTTTAATCTTATATTTCAAAGAATACTGGTTATGCGTCAAACAGCAGCATGAAACGAGCGATACAATCTAGACAAGGATCCACAGACCTCAACATCAAAAATCATGTGCAAAACATACTCTTGGTTTTCTACACAAAAGCCACAAATAAGGCTAATACCTTTCTCCTTGTAGGGTCTACCCACTGACTGTGATATCTCCATTCAATCGGAATGGGCAGGAAATCCCAGAGTCCTGGAGGGATATATCTCCCCCATCTCATCCATGAGTCATCCAGGATGAAGGGGTCACAATGGCAAAAGTTCATGCTTCCCCATTATGTTCCCACACAAACATCTCTGAGCGAAGGCCCTGAGGCAGGCGGCTCCTCGGCGCAGCCCCCAGCAGGATGACACCCGTTCCATCACCACCTCGGCTGCATTTCCCTTCCCTCTCTGCGCCCCAGCTGCCTCCTGGCTCCAAACTACCCCAAACCAACCCGGGACTGCACAGCTCCACCCTTTTCCGCCACAACCCACAAGCACCACTGAACACCACCTATGTTTACAGGATAAGGGCCTGTGGCTTCACCACCAAAACCAACAGGAAGACACCTCGCTTGCCTGCACCGTTGCACCGGGCGAGTTGGGGCTGGAGGAACTGAGCGATGGTGGCTGCGGATGACCACTCGTGGTGATGCCTTGGAGGAGCTGGTGTGTGTGAGCTGTGCCCAGAGCAGCTGTTCCTGCTGTGGGAGCTGGCGGTGGGTGAGACAGCCTGGGTGCAGATCTGGCTAACGGGCTGATGGCGAAAAGCGATGCCCTCAGTCAGACTCTCAAAATAAGGGCAAAAAACCAGAAACAGCACAGGGGACGGAACTGAGGGCAACAAAGGGAAGTGATGAGAACAGGGGAGCATGCTGCTGAATGACTCAGTTCTGTTTTACATGTCTTTTTTTTTTTCAGTTTGCATTGTTGGAATGTGCACTCCACTGACCGTTACTGAATACAATTCTCTGCTCACAGTGTTACAACTTGTATGTGAATTTTAATCCTGAAAGGATTCATGTGCAGGGAGAGGGAGGGAGCTGGTAATTTGGACTGCATTGCTAATATATTTAATAAAGTTAATACAAAGTAACACCACAGAGGTTTTCTGAAAGAACATCTAAACTGAATGAGAAATAGGAAAGCAACAGGAGAAGGAATTGTGTGTGCTCAAAGTTCTTCTCAAAGCTGTGCAACAGAAAGATGCTGAGCTTCAACCACTACATTTCAGTTTTGTCTTCTGTGCAGTTCGGGTTGTTTCTTCTCACTTCTCTGGTTTTGAAGGCCCCAGTTTATTAATAACAGTGGGGAGTTTTGAGGAAATGTTGACTGTAGAAAAGCATATTTTTTATGGATAAAACCATGTGACATAAGCATACAGGCACACATGAACATATAAACAAATTTTCAGATCTGGAGATGTAAATTAAGCAGGTGATGGCTATCCTCTGTGCTATGGATATCCCAATAAAACATATCAAGCAGCAGAAGAAATGGAAGAGTATTACAGGTAAAAATTATAACACATTAATGGTCTAAATTCTCAGTAAAAGCCACAGAAGCAAAAGGCTGAGTCTTGGAAATGGAATTTTAAAAGGTATTTTATGGACATGCAGCTCCTCTCCTATTCAAAGTCTTATAGTCTTATGAAGAACCTCATTCTCAATTCCAGAGTCCTCTCCAAAAAGGCATTACAAGTATTCCTCAGTTTCTTCACTGCTCATAAAGATCTATAATGGGTCTGGGATCCAGATTCAGAGGGCTTAATTTCACTTAAGTCTTTATTCTTCCTACTGCTTGGACATCTCAAGTCCTAGCACCAATCAAAGAACAAGAGGAGACACATGAATTTAGATGGACGTTATAACCTCTGAATGTGGGCCCTGACAGTGATCATTACTTGACTGAAGCATTGTTTTAATAGTGAACAGACATCTCTGGATGCAAACAAGATACACCTCAAAAGACAACTACTTGTCAAGGTAAAGTTTTTTTATATGGCTCACTACAGAGAAAATCAGCATTACAGTCTTAATCCTGAACTTTTTGATTCCTGTAATTTTCATAAAGCATGCAATTACAAGGATTGGATGTGATCTGCCAGGGTAGATAATATACAGATACCTGCCACAGCAGCCAGATGGATGCCAGCTGTCTCTGCCAGCACTGCTTTCTAAAGGATAATCCCTATCCTTGAGTGGAACACATTAACATGCTTTCACTTCATCAGATCAAAAAGCTGTCTCTCTGCAGGTACTTAATGCAGAAGAGACAGTTCCATTGAGAGAATGTCCTCCAGTTTCGCCTGCCAGTATGTTCCAATGATTTGAGAGTCATATCATCTTTAGATTTGCAGTCTGGACGGTGCTGAACAATGAAGCTTGGTACAGCAAAAGCATACACCCATACTGAGCTTGATCATCAAACATGAGCAGTCAAAGCAACTCAATTGACTTAACTATGGTTATGTTTTTCTCCATTTACAGATCATAGAGCTCAGCAGAGAGGACTGAAACCTAGGGGAGCAGCATATTCGTATCCTAGAACACATGTCCATTGCATCCAGGAATCTCTTTAGTACTCATTTCTTCTCTTTCCTCTATCTTACACTGTGGGGAACGGTCAAGGAACATATTCCAGCTCTTCGACAGCCCCTGGAAGCCAATCTGTGTAAGGGTGGTAACAACACTGTTAAACAATTCACAAACACTGGAGAATGCTGAAGAGCAAAAGGTCTGAGTACAGATGAGACCATCTCACCAAGTTAAGTTGCCATATGCACGATCCTTGGACAGAGAGTACCTGGCCTCCTTTGGTAAATTAAGTATTTTAGCAAGTATCTTTGAAATCCTGTTTTGTTTTGGTTTTATTTAGCTCCATACATGGAATGAATTAACATCAGCTCTATGAAAACCATGTCTCATTATAGAAGCTGTCAATTTTTTCAGGAGCCCTAAATATTTGACTGAGTTCTATTAAGCCAATGGTCTTTTTTATCCTGAGTGTCTCTATGCCAGATAGAAAATAAGTTGTGCTGTTTTGAAAGTTCATGGTAAAATTAACCCTAAAAAATGTACTAAATTTTATAATGATTTTTTACTGCTCGCATGTTGCAATCTATTAAGATCATTTTCCAACCCACACTGACTTCAGGAAGGTAAGCCTGCTGAAATCAATGGCTTTTTGTTGTTATTGTGATAATCTGTATAGTTTAGATTTGGTACAACATATCCTCCAATATTGTTTTGCAAATTAGAGCCTAGTCCTATTTCCTTTGAAGTTGACTAGCAGAAGGCTGATGGTTTCAATGGGAGGATAATTCCTTTTTGTGAATAAGGAAAAACAGTTATGTAAAATAATACTGTCAGAAATGAGGAATTCCCTAGCGGTGTCTATAAACTCAAAGAACTGAAATTCTTATCAAATGTTTATCTCGGAAACAATGAAACACTACATGTTTCACATAGACTTGCTAAAAGATAAAAGGAAACATCTCTGTATGTTGGTGATAAATTCAAACATATGTATATATAGAAGTACTTATCAAATATATTTATCATTATTTTCAATTATCATTGCTATTATACAGGAGCACAGAAAGTTTCTTTTGTCCAGTTTCAATTTACATATCTGATTTGCTCAATGCCCACTGGCTTCACATTTAAGAGCACGGAAATTTAAAAGGAAAAGTATTTCTCATGCTACATAGTACCTGTACTTATTGCATTAGAAAATCAGCAGTTTTAATTTTGGAGTTTTTGGTAATTTATTATGCTATCTTTCCAATCACAATCCAATATATAGCAATGATTTATGACATATTTCCTTGAAACTGATGGTTTCCATGAAAATGATGATGTATGCTTCCAAGCAGCTAGAAGGGACCACTCTTGGGGATATTAACAATGCTCACGAGTACAACATAATGAAACCTCTTTTCATCATGGGCATTCATGCTTTCCTGCTATTCAAGAGGTATAAAGGACCTGAATACAGCCTATACTGAGTTTCAGCCAGAAGGGAGCTTCCAGACTGTCTGACAACCATAGCTGGACACTTCCCTGCTGCCTCTGGGGGGCCCCAGCCAGTCCTGAGCTGCTCCTGCAGCACCGTCAGCTGGCACAGGTCAGAGCAGGATCCGGGCTGCTCCCCTCTTTGGTGGGAGTAGGGCTTGCACTGGACATGCAAAACCACCAGGCAGTTGTCACTGTCATCTTGGCAGACTGCTGCACCCCTGGCACTCAGCAAGACCGGGAGTCTGATTTAATCTACTTAAGTGAAGTTGCGCAGAGGTGAACACATGCCAGGACAATCTTTCACTTCTCCTGGCAGTCAAGGACACCATTCATGTTCCCTGTGCTGCCAGCCCCTCTCCGAGGATCCTCCTGCCTCTTGCTGCTGCTGCATTCCCACCCCTATGCCAGTCCTTACTTGCAGCAGGTCTGTCCTGCATTCCTACACATGGATGTCTCTTGAGGCATCCCCTTAAATGTGAGAAGAGCGATGTAAGTGGGTTTCAAACTGGGGGCATGGAAGTCAGCCAGGGCAGTTGCAGATGTCCCTCTGTCCCTCTCCTGCATGTTCAGGTAGCCCAGACATTGCTTTATTCTGTGCCAGCTGGGGGGAATGCAACAGCACTTCAGAGCATGAAAACAACAATAACCTCCAAGCTACAAATGTCATCTTGCTTCTTACAAAGAGAAGGCCATAGAATTTTTGTGCTTTCCACATTTAAGATAAAGGAAGAGGCTACAGGAGGAAAATATGTGGTTGTTGTTTTTTGGTTTTTTTTTTTTTTTTTTTTTTTTAATTGTAACAGAGTGAAGAGCTTCCCTTACCTTTCCTGCTTTGGAACAGCCACTTTCTGGTGCATTCTGTGAAAGAGATGTTAAATTCCATGCTCCCAGACTCCAGACTTTGATCAATACTGGACTTCCACAGATCAAGAAGCCAGCATAGATGTTTCTTCTGAATGCTGCAGGATTCTTTCTGTCTTTTTCAACCATTGCGGCATGGTGCTGGCTCCTGCCAGGAACAGGGTACTGCCCTAGGCAGACTTGCCTTGAGCCAGCTGGACACTTTTGCTGATCCTAAAATGAAGGTGTAGTGATGTAATTACAGAGAAACTTCTGTTTTCACGTTCAAGTCAGAGAAGCTAAGGCTGCAACTTCAGGGCAGAGTGTTCATGGTCTCAGGAAGAAACCTTGCAGAAATCCAGCTTTACACACAGGCCCAGTGAGTTAGAGGAACCAAACAAGAATTCTCACCAAATCTGGTGCCTGGGTATGACCCCATCACCTCGATACTCCAGAGTTAGTTGCCTTTGACAGACCTGAGCCTTTGCAGGAGCCAGCCAGTAAAACTGCCTGAGCACATGGGTCAGCTTCTGTGCTAACACTCCCCCAGCAAACCAGAGGGATGGGGCTATTGGCTCCTGAAATTCTGTGCCTTGATATTGTTGTGACCACAAAGTGGAACTCCAGATTTTAAAAAGTCTGTGTGTTATCTTTGCAGACAACCCCATCTGTAATCTGCACCTTAAGAACAGTCAGTGGGGAAGAGACACTGAACCAGGGCTCTCACTTGAAAGCCTTTATGTTGGTCCAGAGAACTGGCCATAGTGGAGAATGCCAGAATGATTCCACCCCATGCAATTTCCCATTTCTCCTACAAGCTACCATCTGCCTTCTCTGGCCATGCACTTGGGGAAGGCTTCTTTTGTAAAGGGAACATCTGATTCGTCTTAACCTTGGCAAAATTTCTATGTCTGTGTTGGTTTAAGTTTTCAAGCTGTCTTTGTGAAAGAAATAACCCTTACTTTAAAATGGAGAAAGCGCAAAACTGATGCATTCTTTCTATTTCAAAAATCCTGAAAGCAGACACGAGGTGTTCCTCAGCTCTTGGCGCAGATTTGCAAGTCAACCACTGCAGGACTGGGCCCAGGAAGGTTTCTCACCGGCAAAAACCTTGTGGAGCAGGCAAACAGTGCCTGCCCGTGCCAAGGACAGGCGGCACCTGGGTGTGCCTGAGTTTTTCTGCCAGCTCCACCAACATGCAAACCCTACAGGAAACCCTCGCCCGCTTGGTGAATGGGGAAAATTAGACGTTTTCTGGAAAAAATTTCCAGACCTATATTTGGTGCAGGCTCTCTCGAGCCCCTGCCCGCCGTCCCTGCAGGTGCACACGCCAGACTCGCGGGGCCGGGCTGAGGCGAAGCGGAGCACCGGCCCCGGCCCCGCGGGGCCCAGGGGCTCGGCCCGGGGCCGCGGCGGCGCTGGGCTCGGCCCCGCTCAGGCGCGGCCCGGGAGAGCCTCGGCGGAGCCCCGGTCCTCCCGGCGCACAAAGGAACGCCCAAGGCAGCGACCCCCGCCGCCGCCGCCGCCCCACCCGCGGCTCTCGGGCGGGGCGGGCCGGGCGGAGGGGCCGCCCCACGCTGGTGCCGCCGCCGGGGCGGGCGGCGGGGAAGGGGCGGAGAGCTGGGGCGCCGCCACCGCCCCCCGGCCCGCCCCGCCCGCCGCGCCCCGTGGTGCCGGCGCGGGCGCGGGGCCGAGGCAGAGACGGCGAGGCCGGCGGGGCGCTCACACCGTGCCCGCCGCCGCCGGGCATGGAGGGCGCCGAGGCGGCCGCCCGCGGCAGCAGCAGCCCCAGCCCCGCGCAGCCCCGCTGCTCCTCCTGCGGCCCCGGCCCGCCCGGCGGCGGCGGCGGCGGCGGCGGCGAGGCGGCAGCGGCGGCCATGGAGGAGCCGGTCCGGGTGGCTCCGTCCCCGGAGGTAACGGCGGCGAGGAAGCAGCAGGGGGTGAAACGGCATCACCACAAGCACAACCTGAAGCATCGCTACGAGCTGCAGGAGACCTTGGGCAAAGGCACCTATGGCAAAGTCAAGCGGGCCATCGAGAGGTTCTCTGGCAGAGTGGTAAGGCATCAGAGCGGCTTCTCTCTGCCTCTTTCTCTTATATATACTCTTATGTTTGCAGGTATATATAAGATCATATTCCAACGCCGATTTCGGAACAGAGCCGGCCGGGTGCATCTCCTTAGGAGCCCCGTCCTGTGTGCGGGGCTGGCGGGTGCTGCCGAGGCGGAGACCCGGTCAGCATCCCACCCGTGCCTGTGGTCCTCGGCTTTGTTCAGAGTGCCAACCCTGCAGAGAGACTTTCATCTGAGAGGAGTGGTGGACGTACTGTAGTAGCACATTGGTACATTTTGAAGGGATGTGTTATTATTGGAAAATTAGGGTGACTTACTGGTTTTTTTGGGGTTTTTTTTCACTAGCACGTCCACTGTGACTAGTTTTTTCCCCAGTGGAAATTCACGTTTTGGAGAAACCTGTCACATCCCCTGGCTAACCAGCACCGCTCACAAAGTACTGTCAGAAGGGAAAACGTTTGCTTCTCTGGTTAAAAATGCTGTGATTCGCTCATACTTTTGTGAGCTGAACTTTGCTGACACCTAAAAAAATTACAGGGACTGCAGCCCACCCCATTGGTTTTTATGATCCATTTCACTGCTCAGCGGTGCCGGCTGGCTTGAGACTTCAAGCAGCCCGGGGATTGTCCAGCAATAACTCAGCTTCAGCATTTTCTCACTGGTGCAGCGCTCCAGCCGGGCACAGAAATGCAATTGAAGCAATGTACACGTTGGTCCGAATTATTGTCATTTTTCCTTCCCAGAAATACGTAACTATCCACAGAGGGCAGACGAATGAGAGGCAGGCATTGTTGTGTTAAAGAAATAGGGGGTTTTCTACAGAGGTCTTTGTCCTGAAGTGCACTATATGAGTTTTCACTAGACTTCGTCTAAAAGCAAGGCATTTCCCCAGTGACGTTACATTTACCTTTCCCTTTTGGTTGCTGGGGAGCTCAACACGCACCCAGAGGCAGAAGGATCTGTAAAACAGAAAATGAAATTTCAGATGCTATGACTTTAATAAGGAACACTTACTTTGCAACTGAATATCTTTGTGTCGACAGTGAAAATGAGAGTTCCAGCCAAGTTGTAGAGTCATATCATATATGCTTTCAGTTTATTAGCTCATTTGGAGGCTAGCTAAAGAGAAACCAGAGATGGACATCTCTGCACATGCTCACTCTAAGTCCATAATTTTTAAAGTTTGCTGTCTTGGCTGTTTTACAACTTCAGGCTAACAAAAGCTTCAGGGCTATATTATATGCTAACTATTATTTTTAAAGTAGATTAGTTTTGAGTTGCATTATAAAGTGTAGTAAATAAGCAAATAAGAAAACATCTCTTTTCAAGGAGTTGAGAAATTAACAAAAAAAGGGTGGCAGTAATGTACCATGAGATTTGGCTTTGGAAAGAGCTCTCACAGAGGAAAGGATGTAGAGTAGATAGATGTGTGTCTAATCTAACTTAACATGCTAGGTCTTCCCATATTTTGCTAAATGTCAAGCTCTTCAGCTGCACAGTTAAAGGATACTTTGATGTTATGGTTTGAACTGAATTCATATGGCTAATGCCATCTTGAAATGGAGAGAGTGAAAATCAGAATACCTATGCAATCTTAAATGCAATAAAAATGTAACATTTGCTGTATCAGCTGGTATGTAGAAGCTGAACAAGTCCTTACCAGGGTGTGAGTTTTTTACTGGAGTAATGCAAGCCTTGGCGTGTGGCACTTCGTAATTATTAACTAGTCTGCAGGCGAGCTCTGGTGTAACGTGTCTATTTGAACTGTAACATCTGTGAGTGTATGTAAAATATCCACAGTTTGTCTGCTTGCAGAATAAAAGCTAGTTGTCAGGAATCCAGCCAGATCTCAGTGAATGGAAAACGCTTCTTGTTTCCTGACAGTTCCCTTGTCTGGCTGTTACAGAGAACACTGATTCCTTTCCATGGGTGAGATAAGAGAACTGATGGGAGATGACTGAGAGGGGCAGCTTTTCTTTGTTTTTTCCACCCCTCTTTCTCTTCCCTTTCCTCTTCTCAGTTCTTATTAGTAGCAGTGTTTGCATTATCCATGAGCAGGTTGGACCAGATGCTGCCGTGTCCAGCAGGGGATGCACAGAGCAGGGGATGTGGCTGGCACTGCTAGTTGCGCTACATCCAATGCCAATCCTATTGCAACCGGCAGCAAGAGTCCTAAAGGTGCTCTTGCCCAGGCTGTTTGCTTCCTGTTCTGTTACTGGTTTAGCTGATCATCACTTTCTTTCCTTTGTGGTAAGCAGGTATTTGAAGCTGTATGGTAACAGATTGCAAAGCTGGACCTTGTGTTCCCATTAATCAGTGTGGTTCAAGCAATTCTCCTGTTTAGCCTTTCCACTTCTCTTGTCTGTCAAGAATTTCTTTAGCTGCATGGAATTTAATAAAGAGGTTTGCGTGATTAGCCAGGCTTTTAATGTGAAGCACAAACTTTAGATTTGTTGTCATCTGTATAAACAGAGCTTAGAAATTAAATAAACTGTCAGGTTTGGGTAAATAAAGTAAAACCAAGGTGAGAAGACAGTTCAATGCAAAGTACAGATGTGCTTTAATCCTATGCCATTGGAAATCGATAGCAGGATTTCTGTTGACTTTCATTAAAGTAGTATTTGGCACGTGTTAGCAGGTTACAGGTTTATTCAAATTGTTATTCCTCTTAACTTTAACTTTATTGTCTTTCCTTATAACGCAGTGGAACGTCATCATAAAGTTTCCTGCCATAAAGCTCCGGGGTAGATTGTATGATACATTTGGTTTGTTATTGGAAACAACTTAGATGAATTTGTGCATTAGTTACCACAGTGACTACAGACAGTATTGCATGCTGCATGGAGCAGTTAAAATATTGCCCAGTATATGATGTATGAGGTGCCTAATTTTGCCAGCAAGGTTTCTTCATTAGTGCTGTCTCAGTATACACAGTTCTAACTTAAAACATTTTAAATTAAGGGACCTGTTAGCAAGTGTAAGGATGTGGAGATGATATCTCTAGCCTGTGAAGTAACACTCATGTTGATGTTTCTGTGGGTGTTTTTTCCACTTGTCATCTTGCACATGTTAAACCAAAGAATGGAACTTTTGTTCATGTTATGTATTCAATGTTTGTTAGCCAAGAAATCCACAGTTATGCTTATTTCAGCCTTATTTAAGGTGTGTATTGACCACCTCTGGCTGATTCTGTGTGTGGTGCATGAAGATGGTAAATGCTGCTGGATTCTTCTTTGAGTAAATTATTCCACTGGAGTAAATACTCATTAGAATGCAGATTTAGATTACAGATAGGCGTTTTCTGTTTGCCGTTTGCAAAAGCCAGGAAGTTTGTCTCTCTTTCTCTCCCTAGGCTGCACTTGGGAGGCAATGGGGAGTAGCTGCAGGAGCCTACCTCCCCTCCTCCTTCATCTCCCTCTTTCTGCCTGAGCCACGACATCTTTTCTTCCTCCTCACCAGCAGGTGGAGGAAGCACTATTCTCCTCCAGCCGTTCCTCCAGAAAGTTAATTATTTTGGGAATTGATGACAAGCAGCAGCCCAACATGAAGAACAGGCACGTGGTGCATATTTGAACAGGCATGTTATATGTGGTGGCTGCCATGTGTTATTTATCTCTTTTACATAAGTGCAGGTAGAAGGATGTTGCCAAATGAAATTGGTTTCTGGATCAAAATCTTGTGAAAAACCCTCAAACTTTAAAGCAACCATTTTTTTTTTTTTTTACAACTGCAGTGCAAATCTTTGCTTTGAAACAGGTCTGCTTCTTGATGAGTTTGAAGGGTTACACAGGGTCTTTGAAACCTGGAACTGCAACAGATTACATGAAAGGAGGACTTTTGCATTGCTGATTGTATTTCTCCATATCATGACAAAATCAGAACATGAATATCAACAATGATAGCTCTGTCATGTCAGTAATTAAGACCTTGTTGGCCATGCAACCATTTGTTTGGAGTGTGGTTTTTAAGGGTTCGTTATAACAGGCTAATAGTGTACTCCTGGGTGGGTCACTGAGAGCAGTGAAAGCCATGTGAAACATTTGTTCTCTTACCTGTGCTGTCAATATCACAGAAAATGTCAGTATCCCTCTCATGCATGTAATTTTTTTTTAATCTTTAATAATATATTTCCATTTTTCCCCTGATAATTTCTTCAGTTAGCACTTGGGTCACTGCTTCATATTGATTTTTATCTTGATTGCTCGGTGTGCATCTTCTGCAGGATAATGTCCGAATCTGACACAAAATCTGTTTATTTCTTTTGAAGTTCTTTGTTGCTCTTACTAAGACATCTTTCTTTGTGGCAGACATAGGAATAAGTATCTACACAATGCTTCTGTGATGTGAAGTGTCTGTACAGTACTTCACTTAGCAGGTTCCTGATTGATGAATGTGGCTTCCACAGCTCTGATAATACACTTCAATTATAGTAACAATAGCATGTATAACTACCCCATTTTATACATGAGAAGTGAAAAACTTGCCAATTCAAGCCAAAATCAGCAAAAGTTTCAACTAGTTTTGAGTGCACAGTCAAGTACCTGATTCGTCCAGACATGTAGATTATGTAACACCAGGGTCCTGTGGATGACACCCTCCTCTTGCCGAGCTCAGCCTGTCCTGCCTCCTGGCCTCTCTCTTTACCCGAGACTTTTGTCCCTGTGTGACATCCAGCATCAGTCTCCATTCCTGGCCCTTTTGTACTCCGCTGCCTCCCGCTTTGTTGTGGGTGCCAGCGCGGTGACCCACGCAGGGCGTGCGGCTCTGCTCCCTGCTCCCAAGCTGGCAGCTGCCAGCAGGATCTGTGCAGCCTGTGGTGGCTGCTGCGGGCACCTCTCCTGCCATGCTACACTCACATGGGGCCAGAGATTCTTCAGGGCAAAAGGGATTTTTGCAAAACATATCACCTAAATCTTCTACATGTATGTATGTGTGTATGTATGTATGTATGTATTTATTTATTTATTTATTTAAGATGTTTAAACTGAGTTCCTTTAGGGACTCGTAATGTGACTAAATCTGGACAGTGTTTTCATGGTGCTGAAGGCGTGTTAGTGAAACTCGGGTCATCCTCTGCATGCATGGAAATTCTAGATCTGGAATGAATAGAAGTTGGAAAGAGTATATGGGTTTCAAAATAGTTTTGCTGTTAATTTGTTATTTGTTCCACCCTTAGCTATTAGATGTGTTCCGAGAGTGTGGTTTAAAAAGAAAGCAGCAAATGGAAAGAAATCCACTGGAATTATTCTAATGTAATTCACAGTGAATATTGTGGGCTTTATTACCATAGGAGTTACTACCTGGTTGTATCAAATTTCTGCAGTCTTCATATAAATACTTGGATAATTGAAATGCCAAAGAAGACCTTAACGTTAAGGGGTGCAGACAGAAAAACACTGATTATAGCATGAAGGTCATCAGGAGAAAGGCACTAGAACAGATTACTAGTTTTCTGCACTGATTATTTCTGTTGGAGAAGCAGATTTGTTCAGGGAAGTATGGGTCAGTGATATGAAAGTCTGAATTAATGACTAGCCAGTAAGGGGTCATCTGAATATATTAGTTTGTCAAGACTTTTACGAAATTAAAGAACAGCATGTTCTTTGAGCTTTGAGTGAAGATCAAGTGATATTCTTTCAATGATGTTGCACTTCCTTGCAGGTGAAGAAATTAAAAACTTCCAAGAGACTTGCCTTATTTTTTTTCTCCTGCATTAGACTGAGCAATTTTGGGCAGGTAATTAACTTCCTGTGTCTCAGTGTATTCCTTTCTGGAAAGGTTAATATGAGAAAGTTAAACTAATGAACAGGGCACATTTTGGCTTGATGCATACATAGTGTGATTCCCTCTACATGTGAAATTTCACAACAGAATTTGAGCCAATGTTTTCAATGCAGCTTTCATCTAAAAAGCACTATAAAATGCCTAAGTATTTTTACAAATGGTTTCATAGCACCATGTGCTAGAGAACACAAGAGAATGGAAATTGCTTGTACAAAGTCTTTCATTAGATATTGCTAAAATGTACTGCATTTTTAGTGGCATGTGTTCTAAAAATTATTATTATTTTTTTAGGAACCACAGTGTGGATTTGCCATGTGGAGACAGTTATTGTATATATTGTAGTTCGGGGTCATACATGTTGAATAAAACCATGTGGAATGTGCAGTTCTTGTGAACAATTGTTTATTCTTTACAGAACTGTAATTGTAGTTAGTCTGTGTTTTGTCTGGTAAATAAGTAACTAGAGTCTCTGCTGGAGTGAGGAATTGGGAGGAGGCGCACATTGACAGCAACTGTGCCAAGGAAGAATGACACGTGTGGGTTGAAAACCAGCTCTGGGTGTATCAGCCCTGAACACCAGCAGGTGAATGTGTGTACAGCCATGCTTATCCAGATGTAGAGCCTATGGGACACGTTTCCAAAAGCTGTGTACCAGGCATTCAGAGACTGGTTGATGACCTTTGGTTTGACACGAGCATCTGCCTGGTTCTAGTCTCTCCCTCCTGTACCACACTAATGTACTCTCTATCTACATGGACTGGGATGTTGATGTCAAAGAACCTCCTCTTGCTGTACAACCGTGCTCCTCTCAGCAGGACGCTGTTCTCCTTACTGTTGTCTTGTATGTTTTCCTCTAAAAAGTGGGACCAAACAATGTTTTCTGCCACAGCTCTGAATGATTCTCTGAAGCCAGAGGTGCAGGTTTACCTCCAGGCTTGGGGTGGGATAGGAGCTCACAGCATGGATAGCAAAAGCCAGTGGTGGCTCCTCAGTGTGCTGGCCAGAGCCTCAGCATCTCCTGACCTGGGTTAGGCTGGAGGCTGCAGCCAGTGGTCTTGGATGTTCTGTGTTGACAGTTTGCACACCATCAGTGATGGGCACATTTGCATGGGAATCTCTGACCTACAAGAGCACGTCCTTCTTGCCTCCTGCATAAGTCAGGATTTGTCCCTAAATTGCCCAGGTGTGCACCAGACACTTTATAGAAAAACCTCTTGTCATTAGCACTGATGGGTCGATGTACTTAGGATATTTGATATGTCAGAGGAAATGTCTCACATGAAAAGGTCTCCAACTAAATATGTAAATGATATTTGTCAGCGTTTCCCTCAAATATCTTCCAGCAGATGTGAGTACCATGTGTGTCCATTTAATAAACTAAACTGAAAATAATTTCCACTTTGCTAGATATATGGGGAATAGCTGGAGAGGGTGGGGAGTGAACTACAAAGCAAGGTAAAAACTGCATATGTGTGTTGTTATATTTGATGACCAATTCATTAAAGCCATAAGTGCATCCAGGCTTTCAATAGTGTTCTCCTGCTGTTGCTTCCTGTACTCCCTGGCTACAAAATCAGTCTCTATGGCTCTCATTTGTCTTATCCACATGAAAGACTTCGAGCATCTGCAAGTTATGATTTGAGAAGTATCTGCTTTTAAACAGAATATATTTTATCACCGTGTCTTCACAGGCAGCATAGTACGTTGTATAAATTAGAGGATCCTAGACCTTTGAACACTTGGAGGCTGGGTGAGGTACTCTGTGTGTGTACTGTGTCTGGCCATACCCCTCAAACATCCTGGACCCACACCAAAAATGCCAGATGTTCAGTAGATGAGGAGGCCTTCCTGTAACCTTTGCTGTGTGCTGCAAAGCATGGAGGGGGCAAGGTTGTAACCATCCCTTGATCTTCCATGGTTCTTGTACTCTTATTTGAGCTCCATAATTTTTATATTTTCAACTATAGACCATGGGCCAATCCTCAATTCAGTCTGTTAAACTATTGCGTGGTATAAGCTCATTGTATCCCTCAGCTCTCCAAAGACGGATGGGACTTGCTTAGCTCTGATGGTTTGTGAGCCATCAGTCCTTAAAGCTGCCATTGGTCCATGATGTGATGGAAGTCCTGGATCTTACTCAAGTATGGACTTTTCCAGGCTCTATCCTTACCAATGTAGGAGATAATAAAATACTTTAATGGGTGGTTCCATTCACTTGAAAAAAACCCAGTCACAGAGCAGCTATGGCACAAAGGGTTGGCATGGCTGGCATGTGTGAAACCATCCCGACCAGTTGTAACTGAATGCAAGCATCACAACATAATAATGTTTTTAATTTTTAATGTTTTTAATAAGTATTAAGAAAACTGCAGCTGAGATTGCTGAGCTTAGCATGCTCCTAATGTAACTGTTAATTTCTGGATTCCTCCTCAGCCTTCTCACTGTCAGCATTTCCCACTTCACCTCACCACACCTTCATCATGGTGCCTGAGAGCCCTTGCTGCTGGGTCCCTGGGATGCCAGCCTGGTGAATGGGAGGGTCTGCTGCACCCTGTGTTTGGCTGCCTGCCTCTGCGACGGAGCATCGGTGTTTGGCAGGCTGTGCTTCCCCTGTTGCCTTGCCTTCCTGGGGAACGCTGGTGATCCCAGAGCCCCTCGGTGACTCTGGCGCAGCAGCCGCGTGTGGGATGACTTAAGGCTGGAGCAGTGTCTTTGTTCTGAGGTCTGGCGGCTTGAGGGACGTGCAGTTATCCTAATGTCTGGCTGGGCTGTGGAGCTGAGTCAGCATGTTTGGCCTTGAGCAGCACTGCCTCAGAATAAAGACACTAATTAAGGTAGATTAGGCTTAAAAAAAGAATAATTTATTGTTCCTGCTAAAAGATACCAAGTTCAGGGACTAAATTTAGCTATTCCTTGGTAGATCAGAAAAATTGGGGTCCTGCTGTTGATGGAGATCTCAAAGCCTAAATATCATGTTTCCTGTACACAATAAGGCATTTGATCTCTGATGGCGTTTCTAATCTCTATTAAATGCCTGATGGTGAAAGATATCTCCTTTTATTTGAGGTACAAGTGTTATTTTAAAAATGAATGTGAATATTTTTTTAATCACAAAAGAGAGCAGTTAGGGTTGGGTAGAAATACTTTTTTGAGCTGTGTGGTAACTAAGCAAATGTTTCTTTTTGTTAAACGGTGCTTTGTTGTTGACAAAAAAAGGTTAAGTCCTTTGCACACAAGTCTGACAGGGGAAGACAGCAAAGCATTTGTTAAAGAAATAGCTTCCAAGGCATGTGTTCAGAGCTGTCACTTATTTGCATATTTTTGCCACTCTGCACAAATCAAACATTATGGCTTCCCCAGCAGAGTGCGGCTCAGGAAGGAGGAGCGAAGGCACCTGGAGATGCCTGGGGACAGCTGGTGTAGTGGACAGCAGGGCAGAGCTGCAGGCTGTTGTTTTGGTGTGAGGAAATAAAATAGCCTTTGGGAGGGCAAGAAGGGAGAGTGCAGCCTTCCCATCAGGTATGTGCTCTAATGCCATGTGGTCTGGAACCTGGAAAATTCCTGTAAATACCTGCTGGAGGCAATGCAGGCTTAGCTGACTTGTGTAGGGATGTAACAGAGATGTTCACATTGCCCTCTTGGGAAGATACCTTTCTAATCAGGACTGTACATGAGCAATAGCATCCTTCATGCTACTCCCTTGTCATGTTTTTCTCTTCAGGGCACTAAAATGAGGTGAACCAATTAAATGGTGATCTGTGGGTTTAAGCTCTAATTCCTGTAGGAGCCAGTTGTTACAGCCATGCTTTGGGCTTCCAGAAGGGTGAGTGGTTTCCTTGAGGTTCATCTAGAAAGTCTGTGGTGGAGCCACGGGGAGAGAGCTGAGGTCGACCACAGCTCCAGCATTGTGTTGAGCCATTCCTTGTGTGGGTATAACCATCTCAGAAAAAATTGCTCATAAAATGAATGTCCTCTTCCATGGCTTTAGTCACACTTTGAAGGGATGGTGCCAATTTTTCAAAAGCCTACCATCTCTTGTGCCTTGGAGACAGCTCATCACTGTTGAGCACCACCTGATACAACTCAGTAGCCGTTGTGTCAGCACAGACTGAGAGGAATGAAGGCCTTTAGGCTGGACTGTGCAGTGCATTTGCATCCAGGCCAGAGACTAGCCAGCCTTTTCAACTACAGGGTTTTTTTCTGTATACAGTTTGAGAGTTTTCTACCAGTGTTTCAGTAAAACAAAGTATTCCTCCCTTCTGTCTGGCATTTTATTATGTAAATGTGGTCTAAGGGAACCTGTGATAGGCCTCATTTTGGGTTATGCATTGCTCACAAGGAACTCATCAGGGAGAAGGATTTCATGCTGTACTTCAGCCTCTTTCAAGCCTTTCTTGGATGAAAGGAAAACTCTGCAACTGTGAATGTAACTGGTTATCATTATTGGATGTCATTACTCACTCACTCTGAGCATAAAACAAAAAAAATGCATCCCCTGTGATGTACGTGGGTAAAATGCTGCTCTCAGTTGCGTTAACACTTGTAAGCTGAAGAGTAGAGTTCGGCCCTTTGTTTCAATTGAAATATTTGTTTAACACAGACAAGGACTAAACAATACACTTGAAAGCGATTTGTGTTATTGTCTGCAGAGTAGAGCTTGTATTTTATGAACTGGCTGATCATAAAGACAGCATAAATCACGTAAAGCATTCTCATTTGCCTTTTCTTTTTTTCTCTTTTTTTCTTTTTGCAGATGGGGCTTGTAGAGTAGAGTTGCAGTCAAATGTCTGCTCCAGGAAATTTTAGTTGAACTGTGCGAGTCCATTAAACAAATGTAATGGATTTTTGGAAAGAAGAACTGCATGTTTCAAACCAAATGTTTTACATAGAGAACATCTGGTTAGTTCTGGACGTTTGTGTGTAGAGCACATCAGACAGCAGCCGTAGTGAGTTCATCTGGGAGGTTGCCTGGGATGTAGTTGTAGGATATGACAGTTCAGTTGTTATGGGGAATAATTCCTATGAAGTATTGCCATAAACTGAATGTTTGGCACAAACAGCTGTATCTTCGTTTTATTGCACACCCAAGTTATTCTTCTTATCTGCCCAGCAAAACTCTAGATGCTGTTTAAATAACCCAGTAAAAGCTGGCACCTCAGAGCTGTATTCAAGCATGCCCAAGGAGGGGAAATGAAGCTTGCTCTGTGTTCAGGGAAGCACTATGGATTCCTGCTGTGGGCAGTGCAGCACGAGTGAGCAATGAATGCAATATGTGCAAATGGTTTGTGGGGTTGAGTTGGAAATGATCAGTGTTCCACTGGTGTTGTGTGGTGTTGCTTTGAGCAATGTGAATATGCAAAACTGGTGAAATGCATGTAATTAGCCTGACATTAGAGTTTATTTGGGCTACTGGAAGAACTTTAACCTGGGTAAATTAATAAGTCTGCTTTTATTTCACAGCATCAGAAATAATATATTTCCAGGAAATGTAGGAAATGTATAAAAATGTCTTATTTGGGAGTTGGTTCTTAAATTATTTCTGCAGTTTAACTGAGGAATGTGTGGTTCAAATGAGATTAAAGTTGTAATTTCCAAAGTAGCAATGCAGCTTCCTTTTTCAGGATTGTTTAACTAAAAAGTTAAACAAAGTGGGTTAGGCAGTCTCTTGGTCTGGTCCCTTGTGGACAGCAATTCACAATGTGCAGCACTGCTTTAATAATCCTGCTCAGTCTGACATGATTTGTGGTATTTGCTGAGATGAGTTTCTGGACCGAGCAGCATGAAAGGGAATTGCTCCTCACTCTGAGGAAGGGGGTATGTCCAAGTCTGTGCGAAGGTCACTGGCAGGGTGAAGTGGGAAGCCTGGGCTGCTGTTGTTACACTACCTAACAGCTTAGCTTCTGGCAAGGGGATCCCAGAAATATGAGTTCTAACTCTCGTTTGTTCAACTGACTCCAGCCAAAACACGTGCCAAAAAAGGTGTTTGTGCATGTTGAAGAAGGGGGCAACAGTCCTGGAGCTCGCAGGGTCTGGGGGAGTTCTTAGGCAAAAGCTTTCCATCCTGAAAAATAATTGTGCTTTTTCCCTTCCAAAGTCTCCTCATAACTGCTTAGAACAACTGCCTGCAGTTGTGAACTCCTCTTCTAGCGGGGAAAGCTGGAATTATGCATTTAAGGCTGCAGAATTGCTTGATCGCCAGCCACTTAATTGTAGGAAAGTGTAATTCATTCCTCACCCTCTCACATCCATTCCAAGACCAACTGGCTTTAGGGAGCAAGAGTGTTCCTGTTCCTGTGTTACTTTCTCTCCTGAGCCATTAGGGTGGCCCTGGTAATTTACTTTCAATAAATAGAAGGGCGCAACAGGAGGTTCCTCTACCTTCAGGGGTGTAAATTTTTCTCAGAAATCAGAGATGGATGGGGAAGAAATCTTAGCAAACTCCTTTCCTCCCGCTGTAGTAATTCCACCACATTCCGTCATAAATTCTTAAGACGGTCCCTTCCCAGAAGGGACCATTAAATAGGTAATGTCCAGGCAGAACAGTGTAATACTGAAGCACTGTGTTAACAAAAACAAGTTTAATATTGCAAAGTGATCTGTAAGCCCTGGAGCAAAATAATCTGGGTGAGGCTTTGATACATGATTGCCAATCTTTTTGTTTTCCAAGAGTATTTTTCCAGATAGGATATGGATTTATGGTTTGCTAGATTCCCACCAGGAAGTGGTGTTAATATTTTGATCCACCTTAGATCAGTTTAGGAAAGTATACTAGATACAGGTGCTTCTGATAGTTCCATGTCATTAACCATTCCAACTGTGCTGTTTAAACACATCTGTGCACCCTCCATCATATAATTTCTGTGGCCCACCGTCTTTGCACAATGCATCCTTGCTCATCAATGTAAATAAAAAAGACTAAAGGCTATAAATCCAGCTTTAAAAATCTCTTCACACTTAAAAATTCCATTCTGTCAATTAGGAATTTCAGGTGGTCAAACATTATGGTGTTGGGTTTTAATGAGTTGTGGTGCTTGAAAATACAGACATTTCTTTTAAAAAAAGATTCTTACCAAGTTTTTTCCTTGTACTGCTGTAATTCTCGTGGTGAAACAGCACTTCTCTTTTTTCTCTGAAGGACTGTAGAACTGAAGAGCAAAATCAAAAGATCCACACAATACCAGCTGACTTCACATTTCTGGTGGAAGAGGCATTGTGAAGATGTGCAAAGCTCTCAGTGATTTTGAGGTTTCTCTGAAGTCACAGAAGCTTCAGTGAAAAAGAGAATAATCCAAGTTACATTTATTTATCCACAACTTTCTCAAGCAGAACGTACCAATGAATGAAAATGTGCTGTGAGGTGGCTTCTTGGGAAAAAACTGGTTCTAAGAGTTCAAACAATGCCTAACCTTCTTCCTTGTTTAATGTGAATTACAGCCTTGCACTGATGTAGTGCCTTTCGCCTAAACCTGTAAAATCACTTTAGAGACTCTGGTAACTGCTAAGGTTACCATTATTTAGCAGCACATTGTAACAGTTTGCAACAGTTGCTTAGAGGGTGTGAGTAACCCCATTTCCAATTTAAATTATTGGAGGAATTACAGAAGACCGTGTAATTTTCAAACTGGAACTAGATCCAGGCACCAGGGCTTTATACCTGTCTTCTTAAGAAAGTCATAAAGGGCTTTTTTATAATGACATAGCGAAGATCTTGGTTTTGTGTTTCATACCCAAATTGATGCCTTGAATAGTGTGCACTCCTGCTTTGGAGGATTACTTCAGTGTGGTTCACTGCTTATTCACAATGAAAAAACAACATTGAATTAAAGTCCCTCTCTGCTGCCTCAGGTTAGCATTTCGCATTACATCAGCAGCTGTGGTAGCTGTGAGATCAAGCCCCAAAATTACTGTGAAATCTATCTTCCAGTTTTTGGAGAGTGGATCTGTAATACCCATGTAACACTGAGAACAGTGAACTTGGGGCTTGTGAATTCTTTCACTCCTCTTTATCCTGACTTGCCAGTAATTTAATTAGTGCTAAACAGTCTGCACACAGACTCGCAGAAGTTAAATGACTGACACAGGATTCTCTTTCAGTGACTTTTCCTCTTTTGCTCATGTGCTGGATGGAGCTATGCTGTGTTTGGAAGTCGATCAATAATGATTGCACAATTCTAACCTCATTTAAACTATGATATAAACAGACATGGTAGAAATGGATGCTACCAGTTTTTTTCCTACTTAAAAGTGAAGTCAGCTTTTTTTTTTTCTGCCTTTTTTCCCCCTCCTTTTTCCCCTTTTTTTGCTCCAACAAAACTGTAACCTGGAAGAAAAGCAATTAGACTTTGTGAAATCCCAACTCAGTGTAGCATTTGGCTTTGGTAAATGTGGAAACCAAAAATAAACATCTGCTTGGCAACTTCGCTAGAAGTTAACTGTAAATGCAGTTTTCATCTTTTGAGTGAATGTGGCATTCAGTGCTGCTTAACATCTATTAAGGAGAATGATCCATAGCTGAGGCTGTAAAGCATATTTTTTTTTTTCTTTTTTAATTACAGTTATGAACCCCAATTGCCTTGGGGAAATCCCCTACCCCAGTTTCTTTCCAGATCTAATTTTTATGTGCCAAAGCATGAGCTTTTCTTTAAAATTTTAAGTAGTTGGATGGGATATTTGTGAGTTATTAGACATTGGAAAGGAGATGATCATCCATCAATCTGTGCATGATATGGAGTATATGGGGTTACATTTAGAAGTGTATTAGAGAAAATGTAAGCAGTCCCACTCTTTTCTCCAGGACGGTGAAATCTGCACATGATAGGGACTCTCCCAGGATGCCAGACCAGCCTTGGGCTCCGGTCCTGACAGGACACAGCTGCAAACATCTTTAATAACCTGGTCATGTAAGACCTCTGCTTTTCAACAAATCTTCTGCAACCTCTGCTCCTACCACAGCAAATTTGTTGTACTGTGGTTAGGGAGGATTGAAGTGGATGCAGATTTGTGGTAGCATGGTATTGGGACAGTGGGGAGGGGTGAGAAGGTGCAACTTGAGGCATCACTAAGGGAAACACATCATTATTGCTAGGGATGGTGGTTATTTGTAGGATCTTTCTTCTAGAACTGAACTGTGCTATGACTTAGGACTTCAGTAATATGGTGTAAAAAGCTTTTGGGAAGGGAGAAGTTTTTTAGTATATTTCTGACATATATGACTTGAGGCAAGGATTCTCAGCATTAAATGAAGAATGGTCTGCCAGGGAAATTTGTCAGAGAATGCACGGTGTAAATATGCCAGGCTTTTTATACATAGCTGAGGGTACTGGGTACCCTCAGACAATGGAGGGATGCAAATTTCCAGTAAGGCAGTAGTTACTCAGGAGTTGTGCTCACAAATCCTGATAACAAGCACTGTATGCAGGGGTGAGGAAAGAAGTGAAGGAAGGGTGTTGTATGTTCCTCCTGGCATCCACTTTATATATGTACAGTATAAATGTGTTCATCAGGTACCTTCTACTGCTCATAAAAACTTGATTCCACAAACATCTTTCTCTGTGAATAAAGGGGGAGCTAGAGAGAATATATGATCCCCTTGCTGAATGTTTGTGAATAGTTAATTCCTCTTCTCCACTTGGTGAATCATCATTTATGATATGATAGCAGCAACTATATCCAGCAGAACCAGAAAAGGAAAATTTAACCTGAGGTAATCATACCTTCATTCTCCCAGAGACAGTGGCACATTGTGCCTCAGCTTATACAAATAGAATTTTGATTCAACATTTATCACACTGACTCGGGACTTCTAGTGCCTTGGCACAAGAGTGAGTTTCTCTACAAGTAGTGACATCAGCTTTGTTTTTTAGAAATATAATCTGCCTGGTACATTGTGAAGAGGGGAATGAAACAGGGAGATGCTGATGTTTGCTATATGCTGTTACCATGCAGAGTGAGGCAGCTGTAAGAAATACCTTTATGTCATACAAGCACATGGACCTGAGAGGTGCATCGAGGCACGTGCATCCTTGCCCTTTATGTGTGCAGCTGCTGGCTGGCAACAACAATAAGAGTGCTTTGTCCTTGGAAACATCCATGATATGAACAAACATGTGGTGGAACAAAGTAATGAGCAGAAGCTGAGATTTAAATCAGCAATGGCTCACTTGGGTGCAGATGGCACCGGTTACTGCTTTGAGCAGCTCTCCCGATTACTGCATAGTTTGCCAGCATATCAAACAATACAGTTGGGCTGCTGATAAATAATTAATAAGGATTTTGTTGAATGCTTGTCTCCCAGGCAGTATCACCATGGAGATGATCTGGCTTTTAGGATGTGAAAACTAGCAATCTCTGAAACAATGGCGTTGTGTCAACCTTACTCTTTCCCTGAACGGGAGAGCTCTCAGAGATGTGTTAGCAGATTGCACAACACCAGGCACTAATTTTGCTTACACTCACAGTGTCCTTTTGTCAACTTTTCAGTGACTGCATGAAATGTTTTCCATGACTGTGCAGAAGCTTGTTCTTAGAATTACACGTCCTGCATGATGCTCTTTAGTGCTGCATCTGGCCCAGGGCTGGAATCTCAAGATAACTTTTTTTCAGCAAATGGACACAGCAAAGGTATAATCATGCCTCAATAATTTTGAGGCTTACAAAAAGAAGTCCTCATGAGCACACCTTTTCAGAACCCTTTGGATGCTTCATTTCCCCATAGGAATATCTGTCCATGGATCCGTCTTCCCACCTGGAAGGTCCACAGGCCAATTAGATGGTTATTCAGCCCGCCCCCTGCCTTTCCTTTTTCTCCTTTGTGCAACCTCTGGAAGTGCCATTTCAATGCAACTACATTATCAGCGTTCCCCTCCTTATCATTTGATTGCAGCCACCTCAGGGACCACATAATTTTGTAGCTTTGTTTCTTTTCCTCTTGAGCTGGTGACGTCTGGGCCAAAAGCCATAGGCAGAGACTCCCCTGGAAAAAACATTATATGGTGCCAGACTTTATTCTTTCTTACTTGGCTCTGTGAAGCTGGAGAAAGAACAATGTACCTTTTCTCTCCCCACTCCCAAACATCCTCTGCTCTCCCTTTCTCTTCCTCCCCTGGCTGATCAACCTATTCTTTACCTCCACACCCCGTTGGCACTTGGCACATTGCACTTCCCACCTTCGAGTCTCAAAGAAAGGAAGCAGAGCTGTGAAACTGGCTGGGCTCACCCACTTCCCATTGCTGGGTGGAGATGGATTCAGATCACAGCTTTCAGAAAGGAGAATTTTATGTGTATTTAACCTTCCCCTCCCTCTTCACCCAAAGAAAATGTTTTTTAATCATTTTCTTTAAGCATCTTTTCTGACTTATTGCTCAGTGGCAACAGGCTGGTTTCCCTTTCTCAGGGAACCTCGTGCTCTATCCTGATGCTGGGTTTTTGACTCTCCACAATAGTATTGCAAGAGCCCATTGGAATTTGTTCGAGCATGGGTGGTATGTACAAGTGCTGGAACCAGCTTAAAAGTCACAGCCTCCCTCGATGGAAAAAACCAGTTCATATCTCACTATGGTCCTAAAAATAGCCTTGGTAGATAATAGAGAGTGGAAGATTGTTTTCAATGGGTCTGAATGTACTGCATGCAGAAATTGCTGGGGAAGGGTCAGTGGTTTGTGGCATTTAAGTAGTCAGGCTCAGCTACAGCACTTACTGACTTAAAAATCTGTGACTGCACTGTGGCTAGTTCTACCTTTATTTATATTCACACAACTCAGCTGGAAATGAGGCAAACTTAGGTTCATTAGACTAAAACAAACACATGAACCAACTTCCTGAGATCAAGTGAAACAGATTTTCTTTTTGATAAAAATACAGCCTTTTTTTGCTCAGCCGTAAACGATGATGCCAGCAGTGACTCAGCAGACATGGAGATTTGATATGGAAATGGGCACCTACTGCCATGCCCTTTGCCAGATGTTTAGACCTGGAGATACCTTTTGTACACAGTGGTCTTGATCAGGCTCTGTAAAAATAAATTCTACCCGTTTGCTCTGCTAAGCAGCCAAGAAGCTTGAAAAGGAAGAAAGACATTTCTCTCCCAGCTATGACTGAATGTACAGAAACCTTTGCAACCATCATACTTTTGAAGTATTTATAGTTCAATTCCAGTTATTTGTATGAAACAAAAGCAAAGAAGCATGAAATGTGTTGGAAAATACTTTATAATCTCTCTACACCAGTTCAGGGAGTGAGTATAAATCCTCTTTCCAGCAAATGGAAACCAGTAATTTATTGCAGCCTTGAAGAAAGCAATTTATTTCTCTACATTTCCTGCCCAGCATAATCTGCAAGCTGACTCACAGAGGGATGGGAAGCCAAAAGCTCTCCTCCCTCTTTCCTATCTGCTTCTGGAAGGCAGAGCAGCAGTGAAGCTGGGGCTGTGCTTGTGTAGAGCAGTTTGGAAGTGCCTGGCAGTATTAGAGATTCACACCCCCTGCCTGTGCCATAGATTTTGGAGAGGGTATTCTCTTTACCTCCTTTTGAGCAGAGACTGGTACCAGAACTGGCGGTGCAGGTGGAGGCGGTTTCATCCCATCTCTGATGGTCTTTGTCTCCCCCTGACCCATGTGTGGGACCATGCAGCCATCAGAGCTGCAGAAGATACTGGGGATGGTTTTGGTGCACACAGCCAGTAATGATTGCCAGAGGGAAATTTCACATGGCCTAGTTTTGAGCTGTGACCTTGGTGCTCATGCATGTATTGAACTTTGCATGTGTGAGCTGCCCCACACGTGTGAACTCACATGTGTGAAGTTAGGCATGTGCTAAAGTGTTTTGCCAGATTGGATACTGTGTCTGTAAGGGTTTTGGGTGAACTTGAACCTGTTTTGTTGGGGTGAGAGGCTTTAGATTTCATTATTAGGAATTTGATATGTTACTTTCTCTGAGTGCAAGGTCTTGGAATTATCTGAAATTCTCATTAAGACAAGAAGCTAGGAAAAATACAAATTCCTCCACCAGTAATGTTACTAAAAATACTATAATTAAATTATCTAAGTCTTAAACCCAGTAAAATATATTGAAAAGTGTGGTAGAGGTATAAGTGCAGTGTTTTGAGAGTACCAAAGGGACTAACAGCACTTTCCCTGCTGATATTGAGCTGGAATATTTGGAGTAGTTAATATAGCTGATGTAAAAAAGAGTGTTGCTTTTTCTGTACTCTTGATTCATAGGCTGTGACCCTTAATAAATTTTGATGTTGCTCACAGTGAAGCTGCTGCTTTCAGAGAAAGCAAGAAAGCAGGCTAGAAAGAAAGAAAGAAAGGAAGGAACCTTAAGAATGAACAAATTCTTTCATAAGGTATTTCTCAATAGACATTATTTCCTATTATGCTGAAGTTATTCAGGTCCATCATGCAGCAGTCTGGTAAGTGGGGTTTAGAAAAATTGAGCCAGCTCTGTCTGGTGTTAAAAGCATAGGTGCTCTTTGAAAATGTATTTTCTGGAATATATTTCTGAAAGAAGTAAATTTCATGAAAGAAGTTATATTACTGATATTTTAGAATACCTGGAAGGGAGGCTTGTTTTATGGTTGATACCATAACATAGAGCTAGGGGTCTTATTTTGTGCAAAGATATGAAAACAATGAAACATGTAATAAATACCTGGAATGTGATTGTGATTTGTGATGTTTCCATGAAATACTGAATAAAACCCAACTGGGCTGCTCTCTTGTTTGTGTTATTTTTTTCACATCAGTAGACTTGAGCCCAAGTATTCTTGCTGACGTGGTCTGAGCAGACTGGTGTAGGTGAAAGACTTGACTTGCAGAAATCTGTTTCTTAGAAGGGAAGAGCTGGAACGAAGGCTGTCCTGCTCCACTAATCCTGCTCTGGGATGCCACCTCTGACAGTGACAGTCTGCTGATACTGATCACTCACTGTTTGGCCTTTAGGACCAGGTTAATCAGCAAGGCTGTGCATGGCTGGTAGCCTTTGAAGTGTGGAACTTACCCACTTGGGGATTGTGCAGGCCACCAGGCAGATGGCATGGGGTGAAAAGTATTTTTTGAGATGCCTTTGATCCTTTCGCTTTCCTGACACCCTTTTTGAGGAGACAAATAGCAGTTGAACTTGGGGAAAGGTATCAGAAATCATCCTTTAATAACCAGATGATTTATTGAATAAGGCACTTCTGTGGTGTGTTGCACAGTTTGGGAGGAAGAGGCAGGCAGCAATTTCTGAGATGATACTGTCCTTGTTTGTTTTAGGAGTCATGTCGCCTTTCTGTTTTGATTTCCTTATCTTCTGAAAGTGGATAAATTGTGCTGTTTCACCACTTGCTTATCAGGGTTTAACTAATAAATGGCTACAGCTTATGTGCTGTGCAAATAGACAGTGATACTACTTCGTTAGTGCGTGTGAGTAAACCTTTCTTACGTGTGAGTGCCTGCACTGGTAACATACAAGAGGCACTGCCTCCCACACAGCGCTCTTGCTGTGTGTCAGGATTGCAGGGGATGGACTGACCGTGGCCAGGTGGATGCTTAGAGCTGCCCTGGCTCCACTGACACCACTGGAGTAAAGATATTTCACACCTGCCAATTGTCTTTCCTTGTTTCCAAGTGCTGGTCACTGTGATCTGAAGGAGCTGAGTGAGGGAAGCGAAAGTCTTGAATGTTAAAACCCAAGAGATGTGTTCAGCATGTATTATTTCCTTATGTTGGGATGAGATGTTGCAGCCTGGATGTCACTGACAAAATCCCAAGTACTTTGGCTGGGCTGTTGAATTCTACCCCTGCAGCTGGAAAGTGATGCTTTCAGGAGAGCTTAAGTACCATCTTTGAAATTTGGGTAAACTTTTAGGAATAGCCTTTATAAAATAAGGTGCCTTAATTTTCAGCATGGGTTGTGAGAGTGTAAACTCTCTGGTCCTGTTAAAAAATATGTTCCCAGGCAACACATCTGTTTGCATTAGAATATTGATCCAAACATATATTTACAAAGTGCCTCCAGACTTTTCAATCATGTTTGCATTTTTGTATCTAAAAATATGTTTTCTTATATACAATTATTCCACAGAGGCCAGTTGCAGTAATTATGGGTAGATGTGCAAAAGTCCTGTCTCTGAAGCTTGCAGTCAAGTTATCAGGAGATTGGCATGTCCTCTGGGCTGCTGTTATTACTTTACCAGCCATGAATGGGGAAGAATTTGCTCCCCGTTGTATATTTCACAATGAAACCCTTCTTAAATTCTTCCTCAGAGCCAAGTACAAGGCTGTCTTTTAATAAAAAATGTGTTTTTACCCATGTCTATATTTATTTCTTGTAGGAATGCACATACTGCTCCAAGAGCCACCCACATCCTTCTGTATGCAGGGTGTATTTGCATTTGCAGTCAGTCCCAGTGCAAACGTGGGAAGGGGAAAAATCCAGTGTCATCTTTAGAGTTGGCTGCCTTTTCCATAGAATTACTTAGAGGCTATGTTGGTCACTCATTCAATTAAGATCTGTTGTATTACCTTTTCTAGAAATATGTGCCATGTAAATAAGACTATAGCTATGTTGTTACTTTTAAAATCTCTATTCCAAATGTTTAGGTCAAGAGGAAAAAATAATTGTTTTGGTTTTAACATGCAAATAATTTTGTCCCTTGACTTTTTTTTTTTGTTCTGCTGTCCCAAAGTAGGGGAGCACTTGAGCAAGAGCTTAATTTTAAGCACGTGCAGCAGTCTTTGGGAATTCAAGGGGATGGGGCATGTGCTTAATGCTTTTTTGAACAATGTTGCTTTTCAGAGTTGAAGGCTTTGTAGGAAACCTGATCCTTTAAACTGGCTCCTGTTTATGTACATTTCAATTTTATAATATTGTAAGTTTTTCTCTTCTTTCCTCAATATCCTCAATGCTACATCATATAATGAAAACAATACTGGTCATGCCACTTGCAATTACTGAAGTAGGCAGTGATTTTTTTTTTTCTAGAGTAACTGGGGAAATAATGTAAATCATAGATTAACAAATGTTTTCCCAGGAGAAGTCCACAGTAGTTAGCTGCAAAGAATGACACAAGTTTGGTTTACCCATAAAAGGGTGGTCATCTCAGCCAGGTCAGTGATGTTTTTCAAAGACATATTGTTGATTTTAAGCTAGCTGATAATTTATTCCCTGAACTCTGGCTTAAAAAAAAACAATGCAGGGTAAATATTGAGTACAATAATGACCATGCTGCCATTCAGTCTGCACAATGCCCTCACCTTCCCTCTCCCACCAGCTTCTCTGCATTGTTGCTTTCTGCATTTCTCATAGGGCATGAGATGACCTCCACGATTATTTATGGGGGTGTTCAGATAAGCCCCTTTTCACAGGCAACACACATACACACACTCACAAGGACTGTTATAATATGAATTCATATTGCAAGTTCAGCTATCACTTCCTCTGTTCCCACCCTGCCTTTTGGAGAGACATCCAGTCACATGATATGCTTGTAAAAAAGCTTGCTGATTGAGGAAGGATGCAGGAAGGATATGGTTTTGCAGTGACTGCATAAGTGTTGTGTAGGACCTGAAGCCTTGGGTTTATATGAGGACGAGTTTAGATGTGAATTTCAAAGATTTATTTATTCTGATTTTTGAATAAGCCATAACTCCTGAAGAGTTTGCCTGCTTTAGAGAACCATGGACTAACCTGCGTTAATGGGATCCTTTATGTATTAACATGGATATCAATACATAATCAGCACCCTGGATTTCCTGCCTCTGTTCCATCAGAGATCTCAAAGTTTTTTCAAATAAATTGTCTCAAACGTTTCTTTTCGAAATTGTCAGATGCAATCATGTCTTAGCAAATGTACTTCCCATCAAAATCTCTTGGGGAGTTTTGCCATTTGCATAAGGAGAGTACTTAGGCTAGTACAGAGATCTTTCCAAAAGATGCTGTGTTCCCCCTTATTGAAGTCCTAAGACCTGAAGAGCCCAAAACTTCATGTCACCCATTAGACTGTAATGACAGTGTATTTATTGTTATACAGTGAGGGAGCTGGACCATGAAGGTTTGTATTTTAAGGGTTTGTTTTGGTCATTCCATGTTCTGCCAACATCTAACATCTGTATTTATTTTTTAACTCTTCTTAGTGGATTAGATGCATCTGTTCAGTTCCAAGAATAATGCTTGATTTCCTGCATTTATAGGTTGCAATAAAATCCATTCGTAAGGACAAAATTAAGGATGAACAAGATATGGTTCACATCAGACGGGAGATTGAGATCATGTCATCCCTCAGCCACCCTCATATCATCACCATATATGAAGGTTAGTGAATGTGATTTTCCTCCCTGACTGTTCTGTTACATTCTTGCAGACCTGATGTTCATGTTTCTTGAGATCATGCACCAAACCAGCTCTTACTCCTTGTGTAACCCATCCATTACCAACGAGACTGCCTTGAGCACTGCTTCCCCTCTGAGCTACCAGTGTTTCACAGATGCATAAACCTTTGCTTGGAAGAGCTGCTTCTTGTGTGAGTTCACTGTGTCAGTCACAGGTGGGAGATGGTTGCATGTATCACCTTACGTCCTTGCTCCCACTGCACAGTTCAGTTTCATTTCACCCTCACTCATGAACCAGTCTGATGTCTGTTTCTGTTCCCAGCCCATTAACCAGTTTCCTTGTTTGCTTTTTTTTCCCTGGACTGCACAGACTTCTCTTATCTGCTCTAGGACTTTGGTCCTCCCTTACCAGCCAGTTCAAGTTGCTAGTTCTGTCGTTGCAGCTTTTCCCCTGAATCCCAGCATCCGCTTCCTGTCCATCTCTGCACACTTTCCTGTCAGTCTGGTGGCTGGCTTATCATTCCTGTTTCCTTATCCTGTCTTCCTCCTCTGCCTCCTTTCTTCCTGGGACATGGCTAGGAAGACTTGCTAGTTTGTTTATGTCTCAGCACTAGCTCAACGAGTCAGGCCATGTGCATGCTAAAAGACACCAGCCAAAAGGCCTGTTGCTGCAAGGAGGGAGGCTGCATGTTGGACATGGGATGTAGATTCCAGAGGTTCAAAGGGGACCTGGGTCAGGCAGCCTTGTCCCTGGGGATCACCCCTTTTCCTCTGTGAAGAACAGGAAGCCTGAATGTAGCCCTACACATTTCCATAGCTGGGAGGTAAATGCAGAAGGTGATGAGATGTGTATGGCAGCTCTGCTCTGAGAGTTGATATGAGTGATTAAAACAAGGGCTGTCTTGGCGTACTGTTACACTATTGCATATTGAGTTATTCAAAAGCATGTTCTTGTACTTGAAAAGAGATGAGTATCTGTCTTTTTATTGAATAAACTCATAAAAGGATCTGGAAACAGAAAAGGGGAGTGATGCTGTGTCAGCATGTGGGTTGCAAATGGAACAAAAGTTACTTCAAATATGGATGGGAACTCAGGAAGAAAAAATATTAAGTATGCTGTGGTTCTTTGACCAGTTGCCCTTCTCATCCTTACTTTAAATAGTTTTTACTGAGTTAAAATATTTGTAAAAGTGAAAAAGATTACAGCATTTTTAGGAAGCAGACACCAAGTCCTGTGGGAGTAAAACTTCCCTCTCTGGCCCTGCAGAGGGAGGAGCAGTGCTTCTGCAGCAAGAGCCAGTTGAGCTCCATGATGGAGAATTCATCTTGTCTGAGGAGGATGAGCACCTATGTCAGGTTCTGGTGCATATTCCAAGCAGTCAGAGTCAGTATTTGGCCTGTAGCAGTCAATGCTGTAACTTAAGATGTGGTAGTACTGGGAAGATGCATGGTTGTGCAGCTGAACCCACAGGAGCTGCTCAGAGGTGAGGGTGTGACCTCAGGGGCCCTTGAGTGTGTGCTTCTTTTGAAGCTGAAGAGTACTTGTTGTGAATTTAAGGGACTACAACATCAAGGACTGAAGTGTTTGTATCCTCTCAAAGTTGGACTTTGAGACACATTGATTTTCCTCTTGAGTGATGCATAAAGAGAGATAATATTGCTATCCCCTGACACAAAATGTTGAAGTCAGTAAATCCTAAGAGATGGGCTTAATCTCACTAAAATTAAGCAATCCAACATTTCTGCAGCTGATGTATGCTACAAGTCTAGTGTCCCTCTCTAGTCAAGAGAGTTCAGCATCTTCCCAGGGTGGTTGGCTCCCTCTTGGGAGACCTTTTTTTCAGATAAGTGGGATAAATGACATATTGGAGGCTCCTGTTGGAGTCTAGCTGACTAACTTAGATCAGATGCTTAACTTTAAGATTGAAGCCACCCTAGAGATATTTTACTCCTATCTCACAATTTTTTATTGCACATTTCCAGACTGCCACTGCACACTGAACAGCTCTCTCTGTAGGTGCCAGGTTGCACAGATGTACGTACCATGGACAATGCTGGATATTCCTGTAATAATCTTTGAAAGCTCTTTGTACTACATTTACAAGCATGTGTTTTCCTTAAGTAGGGTCTTGTTTAGGTATCCTTTTGACCTTCCTGCTAATAGCAATTAACCTCTGAATTTGTCTACTTGATGTCAAGACAACCTTATCTTTTTTTATTGATACCAAGCAAATTCAGATGTGTGGAAACCAAGCTTTCCAGTTTAGAGGTACTTCTTTGTAACCTAATCATAAGGCATGGACCTTGCCCATTACTGCCAGGGCAGATGTACAGTTGTGACTAAAGAAATTCCATCCTCTCAGCAGGGCTGTAATTGGCAATCTGTCGAGTGCGGCTGTGAGAGAAGTGCTCCTTTAAGTGTCTTTAAACTCCTTGAAAGGGACCGGATAAATGAAGTCGGCTTTGCTGGCAGTGTTCTGATTTCAGCACATAAATTTTAATTTATAGAATAATGCCTCTGTCCATTCATCTGTCTGTCTCTCCCCTGCCCCTCACCCCTCCTTTGCCCTATTGCTTTTTTGCCTTGAAAACTCCAGCATTTTATAATAAAGCCTTTGAGAGCTAACATATTTTTCCAGGGGTAGCTTGAGTGCGAAGTCTACCTCATCTGGCAATACTTTATAAAAGTTAAACCAGGAAAGGAACATTCTGCAAACATTTAAACATGTGTTGGGCCAATCACGAGGGTGAAGTTACACTTGATACATTTAGGAGTGAGCTCTTGAGTCTTTGTAGTGTGAAGTACAGTTGTCTGCACGACTGTTTCTGTGTTGAAAGAGTCGTCCTTGGTCAGCAGAACCATACAGAAAAATCTGCCCTTTTGCAAAATATACTAATAGGTAACTATTAGCTAACACGTTTGTAGAAATAGTTTACTGAAGATCTTCCCTGGAGAATGAATAAACATTAGGATCAAAATTTGGTGATCGTGGAACATGATGGCATTAACGTAAACGAGTAACTGAAGGAAAGTGTGTGCTGAAGTGCTCTGCTGAATTGGGGCCAGGATGCTTATAAGAGTGCTGCACACTTTACATTAACAAAGCACAAAATATGGATCTCCCAAGTAAGATGCACTTCTTTTTTCTTCTAGGTTGCATTTTTGATACTCTTAAGAGAAAGCAGAGAGATTCTCCAACATATGTCTGCCAGTCCACAATGGCTTGAGCTAGGTTGCATGCTTAATCAGGAGCCTGGTTCAGCTCTACTTTCAAACCCCAAAGGCAATAGGAGATAATCTGACAGTGTGTAGCAGCAGTGACATAGTATTCCAGGATACTCACTGCACTTGCCAAATACATGTTCAATCTCACATTTTGTGCTAGATGTCATGCAACAAAGCATAAACGCACTTGGTGTTTCACACATAGGCCTATCTCCAGTATGGGAAGTTGTGTCAGTCAAGTCACCATATCATCAGCAAAACCAGCTGCATTGTCAGAAATCTGCCTGTGTGGCAGCTGTTAAAGGTGTGTGGACACAAGCCACTGCTGAGGAACTGCATCCCTGCAGCAGCACTGGCTCAGAAAAATGTCTCCGCCATCAGCTGCATGTGGACCTCAGGGTTGGGCAGCAGCCAGGGGCCAGGGTGGCAAAACAGTCGCCTATCTCTGGCTGTGACAGTTCAGAGCAATCGCAGCCTCTGTCCAAGCCTTTACTATCTCCTGGTTTTCAGACATAATCAAAACAAACTTTGGTGCCTAATGACCCCACCTCTTCTGTGTGCAAAACACCTGAAAAAGCCACAAGTCCCTTTAAACATCACGTGAATGACTGGGCTTTAATCAAGACTATTGGAAGTTGGAAAGCTGAAATGATTCTTTTTTTTGGCCAAGAGAAAGTACTTCAGTAGTGATACTGTTTAACCACATTTCTAATTGATTTCCTCTAATTATGTAGGCCTTTGACCTTCGGGTACTTTATTCTCATTGTTTTCAGTTGATAACATCCAAGAACATCAAGTAATATTTCAAGTGTCTAGAGATACTAATGAAACAAGAATAAACAAACTTAACTCTTTAGTTACCATGCCCCAGTTTTATGAATTTCCTGCCATTCAGGGTGATCACCTAAACAGCACTTAATTGGACATGACATAAACTCAAATGTGTGAGATCACAGGCAGGTCTGGTTTAAATGTCAAAATGATTGCCAGCAGCGATGAAATTTATTTCCATCTTCCCATTTACACAGTCCTACCATAGCAATGTAAATATTTGCTTCTCTGAAGTTCATCGACAGTTTAAATCATATTTAAATAAAGGGGAGTTGGTGCTTGTATTCTTTGCTGAAACAAAGGCAATTAATGTAAACCTGTTATTGTGGCCAAATTAGCAACTGTTATTTTTCCTTTCTTCTAAAGAGCAAACCATCATAATCTGTATATCCTCAGTCTTGCTCTGTGAGAAACAGCCTCACCAAGGATAATAGTTCCCATTCTGATTTAATCTCCTCACTGGGGAGTAAATTATGGCATGCTGTCTGATTTAAAAAGATTATTGTATGATCTTAACTACGTTCCTTTAATTTAAAAGGAGATGCAATTTGGCTGAATAAGGCTATAATTCAGGAAAATAATTTAACACAACTTTAGCATTAGAACACATACTTTATATCTTGATATCTTAAATTATAATTAAGCATATGCAGAAATTTATGTGTATGCATATACATGGTTTTCTCACTGGACCTGGAATATTTTCATGTCTGCTATATGCTCTGTTAAAAACAGTAATAAAATACTACTACTACTAAAAAAACAGCTAAATAAAAATTATGCCAAGGGGCTGTAAAACAGTCAAAAACACAAAAGCTGAATCAGGCTGAATTTCTAAGGTAAAAGACAGTTTTCAGTATTCGCATGACTTTTTGAAGAATAATTCAAGGCTTATTACACAAGTGAGGTAATTGGGTCATACATGAATTTTCTGAATGAAAAGGTTATTCTAGTCTGCATCTTCAAAATTAAAAACAAACTCGCATGTTCTTTTGATTTGGCTGACCTTTAATAAAAGAGCATTTTGTAGCAGTGGAAAGGTACTTCTGTCTGCGGCTGTTAGGAGAGTAATAAAAATACCACTGAATGGAAAGACACCAGATGGAAGGAATGTCAACATACTGGAACTAATTTAGGAGATTGCTCTGATAGAGAGCAAAGGCATGAGGAGAATTCAAATGGTTCCAGTGCAAAGAGATTGGCCACCCCTCTTAAACTAACAAACTAAAATCCTTACCCCAGGGTTACATGTAAACCAAATGGAATCAGCCCACAAGGAGATAGTCCTTTTGGGAGGAAGGGAAATAATCCACCCCCCTCAGCACTCACTCTGACTTCAGTATTCTGTGAGCTTTGAGGAAGGGCAAAAGCCTCCTGCTTTTTTTTTTATTTTAGTAGTAAGTCAGTCCAGAGTGAGCTGTCCTAATAGAGAGGTGTACAATGTACCATTAAATCTTTCTGACTGATGTTTGCAAAACTTGCCCATCTGGGCTTTCAAAAATTTTATGATGAAGCACATCTTAGCAGAGAAGAAGTGTAGTGAGTGTGTTCATTTGGTGTCAGACTTGTCCTATGAATTTCAGAGGAGGTGACTTTGGTGTAGCTAGAGGGACAAATTTGGCAGTAGGATTGAAAAGAAGAGTGCTGATGAGCAAGAGGTCAACCAGCGCTATTTGGAAAATGGGAGGCTGTAGATAGAAGCTGAGTTCATAATTTCACAGCCTCTAACTATAAATAAGTGGAGAGATTATATGCAAGCGCTATTACTGTAGTAGAACAACCCACGAAAGAAGGATGGGTTGTTCACATAACAAATTGTACTTTGCCTCAGATATGTCTTTGATAGCGAAAAGTGAAATTCTTTCCCAATTTCACATTTTTGTTCTTCAAGGAACTTTGAAGTCAGCCGATTTGGTTTCAATTATGAGCCTGGAGGTATAGACTTTTTCTGTGTCACTTTTAAAAAAACAAACACATTAGACTTAAGGGTGGGGTTTAAAGAAAAGTAAGAAATCTTTGACCAGTGTATCTTAAGCACCCTTTGCTACTTGGGTTCCCAAGGCTTTTGGGGTGACCAGACCAAACCCCATGACCTTGTAGCCCCCTGGAAAATGCTGTTTCTCCATGTTGCTGTGGCCAGTGTCCTATCCTTTGCTCATTTCCTGGGGATACAATCATGTTGTTCCTCACACCTTGAGGTTCATGCCATTCCTGCTCCTGGTTCCTGATGTGCTCTCACACTGCTGTCCCTGCTTCCTCCCCTGTGGCCGCATAAAGTGCAGTCATCTCCACAGTCAGTCCTTCAGCTGGCAGGCTCTGTCTGCTGAGGAGTAGTAGTGATTTGCAAGCACTACTCTGCAGCAGCACTTGACCACCATGGCTGAGGCAGTGCAGCAGCCCTCCAGCTACATCAAGGTCTTGTTGCAGCTCTCAGAGTAACACAGCTTGCAAAGTGGTGAAAATAAACACATTGGCTCAGAAATAGATGACGCACAGCCGGTAGCAAGCATTTCTCCTGCTGCTGTCCCCTCTAATAGGTGAAGCTCGTGCCTCTATCTATGCAACCCCCCTATCTTGATTCCTAATTGACAGGCCATCTCCCCTGCTATCCATGTCTGGGTGTTGGTACTGACAGTTTTTTGCTTATCTAATTTGGCTAGCCATTTACAGAGTATTGATGGTTTGAAAGAAACTAAAGCACCCCACCTTACTCATGTATGGTCTCCTTCCCTTGACCTTGCTCAGGGCTTGGGAGCAGGCTTATATGACATGGCTGTCCCAGAAGTAGCAAGATTTGGAAGGTTCCTGGGGTTCAGCATCCTGCCAAAGCCATGCTTCTCTGCTGGCAGTAGGTACAACCAGGGTTCAGGCACACTTCTAGGTGGGGGTGAGTTTCAGAATGAATATGCAGTAGGATGGCAGGTAATAAATCATCTGCAGCAAAAACAAAGAGTGAACCAAGAAGTCCCAGAAGCTATATGGAGGCAACCCGTCTGTCATCAGCCCACAGGTTACAGCCCAGGTGCTAACAGGGCAGTATATTTATTACCTCATTATTCTTTGCAGCAAGTCAATCCAGCCTTTAATTAATGCCCTCTTCTCTTCCGCCAGCCATTGGCCACAAGGCTTTCTTGAGCATATGTTTATAAAACTACATGCTGTGCTTAGAAGGGAAATTCAGAAGTGCCTGTGTGAAACCTGCCTGACATCCTAAATACTACTGTGAAAATTCATGGTGTACTTGGCTGATAGTGTGAGACTTGCCAGAATACCACCTTGTCACTTGCCTGATAGTCTTGACCACTAAATTCCTCTTTAAGGCTGTGTGTGTATAGACATAAATCCCACTGCCTTTCATCCTCCTCTTCCTTCAGCTGCAGCTCTCATTTTAGATATTTTGTCTGCTGTTTAGTTCCCTCTCTGTGGGAAATAGCTGTGTGCCCACTCCTAAGGTTCAGCTGATACGGTGGAGGTGAAATTACGCAGTTGTAAAAAAATACCTCCCTATTCACCTCTGCTCCTGGGTAGAGAAACAATTTGCTGTTTAATTCTGTAATTGTTCAGGTATGGTGATGGTGAGGAGGCCTCTGTAATGTTACCTAAGTTTGAGGATAGTTTCCCTCTCAAAATTCTCCCTCGTGAAGAAAAATGTGCCAGTAAACTGAAAGCCAAATATGAATTTCTGGAACAATTCCGTACTCATTGATTCTAGTGTGGCTTTGTGACAAAAATTTGAAATCTGGAACAGGGATTTATGCTTTCCTAAATTCAGCATGATGGTGTTATCTCAGTTTCCTAGAGGGTGTAAGAGAAAATTTGAAATGGAAAGTGCCTTTGAATGCACATTCCTCCAAACCAAATACTTTTCCACCTCATTTCTGTAGAAATGTTGGAAAATACATCTGGATCAGGACTTGTATTGATATGGCAAATTTGAGTCCAAAATAATTACATTTTAAGATTTAAAACTTCAGAACATCAAGGATGATTTGAGAAAACTCTGAGGACTGAGTAATGAAGGCAAAACTTTCATAAAAACACAGCCTGGAAGAATGCTCTGTTGTGGCAGGGCTATTATTGCTGTTACTGTCATCAGCGGCACTGAACACCTGGTGGGGTATCAGCTTTTGGAGGAGTAGGGCAAGAAGAGCCAGGGGCAAATGTGCCTCTGAGCTGAGGGTGGTCCTCAGTTGGAACTGCTTGGGATATGCATTTCCATGAAAGTTCACTGAGATCGTTTGTGTCGTGTGGCAACTTCACCTATATGTGTGTGATACATTAACCCCTAACTCATGGACTCAGCTGGGGTTTGGGGGAAATTTTGTTGTTGTTGTTGTGTGGTTTATGTGTTTTTTTTAAATCATATCTCTTATATGAGAGCATTTCCAGTGATTTGTCTCAGCTTACTATAACTATTTCTTTTTGCCTTCTTAAACAAGCCTGTACCTAACAAGCCTTTCCAAGCCTAGAGAAGCAAGTGTGCGCATTACTGTTTTATTGGTAACACATCACAGCACCTCCCTGAATGACACGGGGCATGTTCAGTTTTTCCCAGACAGTATCAGTCTGCCGTTCTTGGAGAGGATACTGTATGTATAATCCATCCAGAGACGGCTTTCCCAGTTTCCGAAGTTTATTGCTAATGAGGATGCACATAGGATGTAATTGCTGGCAGAGGCCTCTGCTTCAGGGTACAGTAAGGCCAGCAGACAAGTAAGCAGCCAATTTTATCTGGCTGTTTGCTCTCTCTTTTATCAGAGCTGTTTGGCTGCGATTCAGGGGTGTTAGAGTGAACTGCAGAGGCTTTGCCTTGTAGATTTGAGTGACAAGGTGTGAAAGGACATGAGACAAGGCCTAAGAGAAGTAAATATCTCTGTGTTAAGAGAGGCAGCTTCACATTTCACTGCAAAAGCTGAAGCTTAATTCTGTTTTTTTTTAAATCACCAAAGACTACTGGCTGAGCTTTGATAAAGAGATATAGGAAGGCATCATTACAGTGGAGCTGGTCAAAACTAGCATCTGTTTGTAATAAACCCTTTAACCTCATTAATTTGTATACTGGCCTTGCTGCCAGTGTGACAGTGCTGCCACAGATAAAAAGAAAAGGAAAATCACCATGTTTTCATATAGTAGTGGTTACTTACGGCAGGTGCAGAAAGTTTCCAGTGGGTTGCAATGGATTTTTGGTCACAAAAGAGAAGAACTATTTAGCAGCCATGACATTACAGCAATTCCAGACTATTAACGGCCCGCTTTACTAGATTAAATATTAGTTATCTGCCACTCATAGCGAAGTCCTTGACAGCATGTGACACAGCAAGCTCTCAGCCCTGAAGAAGAGTCGGGCTGTGACGTGTATGAGATGATTTTCCTTGCTCTGCTTACGCTGGTGTAGTGCATTGCTGCTGGCTCTGCACAAGCGACAGAGACTTACAGCATGCAGTCTGTGACATGCAGTGGGACATGTGCTAGGGGCAGGACATAAGGAAGCTTGAGGAAGAATTGGTTGTATGAGACGGGGTACAGAGCCACACTGACAAGAGCTGTACAGCTCTGGAGGTGCTGCAGCCACAACAAGCTCAGGTGGCCATGCTTTCACACAGAGTTGGGATGGAGGAGGACACATCTATCAGTCCACTTGTTGGATTTTGGTGGTAGGTGAAAGCCAACCAACCGTCATTGTAAGCCAAATGGCAATCCTGTATCAATTACTGAAAACAAGAATTTATTCTGCCTTCTATAAACCCTTTCCAAATGATATGAGGGCTCCTGTCTGCTTCTGTCCTCTGGCCTCAAGTGGGCTACTTGTATGAGGAATTCTGTGCTGGTTTACTGGCACAAATGTCCACCTCACCTCACTAGGATAAGTTGACTTTGCCACCTTGTGACCCCATATTATTTGAGACAAAGAGGTTCATGTAGCCATTTGAAAGAGAGGATAAACTCAACTTCCTTCTCTTGGTCTGAGATGTTGTAATCTTCCTCTGGCAAAAAGCAGCTTTGGAACTTGCTTTTTGCAGTGGGATTTGTTAGTACGTCTTTCCAGCCTGCACTGGTGGTCTAGGATGTGATCAGACATCCCGACTCTTCACTCTTTCAACTGTCATTTTTCAAATGGATTGAATCAACTGTGGTGTTTATTTCTTTTCTTCTGTGCAGTGTTTGAAAATAAAGATAAGATTGTTATCATCATGGAGTATGCAAGTAAAGGAGAGTTGTACGATTACATCAGTGAGAGGCGGCGATTAAGCGAAAGAGAGACAAGACACTTCTTCCGACAAATAGTCTCTGCTGTGCATTACTGCCACAAGGTGAGCAAAGGATTTCATGGTAAAAAATGCTGTTTCAAGGCTGATTACTGGCATATATTTCAAAGCATGTCTGAGGCAACAGCATTCATTATTAAGTATCAGAGCACATGATTTTATCAGTACAACAGGAGATCTTCATTAAAAGCACTACACTGAACTAGTGGCTTTTTAAAGACTTAATGATGTTTTCCTGTTCTATGACAGATACCAGACACACCCTTACTTTAGGCCTACCATCCATTTTTGCCTTTAAAATAATTCTCCTGACATTTAAAAACTCAAAAATTACAACATCAACTAAAGAAGGCGTCCTATATAACCTCTACAGCATTAATATTAATGCATTCAAACAAATGTTAGTTTGCAATTTGAATATACTAGTAAACAACTTTAGAGTAGGAGGTATAATATATGAAAGAAAAAGCCAAGAGAAAGCTATGAGGTTTATGCATGAGGTTTAGTACATAATCATTCTGGATAGGTAAAAGTAACTTTACCAGATGTAGCAGGAAAGATACCATTTGCTAATGAACTTATCCATCATGGTACCCACTTGGAATGACAAGTCAAGCAATTAAACCCAAGGTAGCTGACTGGCTGTCATCATGGACCTTTTATACCTGTTTATGAAACAACTGCATAGAGCCAAAATTTGTATGAGGCTAAAGGCAATGGGCAGCTAACACAATTTTAATTGTAATTCTTAAAATACTTAAGTCTCTACTTGAATTCTGATAAAAAAGGGGGTTTCTCAAAGTCCTCACTGCATAGAGCTGAAAAGCTGCAGTGCCATTCCTGATGCATTTAATTTTCCCAAGTTTCTGTAAAGAAGGCTCTGACCTAGACCCAGTCTGTTTGCTTCCATCCCTAACATTTGCAATCCTTTGGGATTCTAACTCCCCCCATCCACATGGCTGCTCATTGGAGGAATGAGGGCTTTTGTGGGGGCTAACGTCATTGACAGATATTGGTTTCTGGTGCCTGGGAAGAATATCCTGCTTTCACACAGTGGGGGCAGGATCCAGGATGAAATTAAGTTCTGAAAAGATACCCCCAGTCCTCTGCCCCCCACCCCCCTGCTGTTTCAGAGTGTCTGTGGGAGGACAGATTCCAGTCATTCTTCCCTTAACCACACACCAAATGACTAATACAGCGCCTGTCACTAGTCACTGGGCCATGAGTGTTATGACAGTGAAATCAGCCCTGAAATGGAGATGCAAAGACCACCCTGCCAGCTCACCTTTAATTTTCCTAATATTTTCTCTTGCTCTTCCCTGTTTTTTTCTTCCTTGTTTCAGAATGGTGTTGTCCACAGGGATCTAAAATTGGAAAACATTCTTCTTGATGACAATTTTAATATTAAGGTAGGATTCTTTTTCTCAGTTTCTCAGAATGGATTTGCATGTTTTATAACATTTTTACCCAATGTATTAGAAGAGCCATTGTTATGGTAACAGCTACTAAGCAACAGCATATGGCAAGAGGCTCAGAGGTTTGGAGGTTGGGGAAAGACACCACTGATTCCCAGTAATACACACTAAATGAAGCTTTGCATACTTTGGAGGAGAAGGCCCTGTCCTGCCATGCAAAGGCCACGATTCCCAATGCAGTGTCTTCCCACTGGTAGAAAACAGCAGAGCATTTCATGCAATTGGGCTTATTGTACAAATTATATTATTGCTGGCTACTTCTGGGGCGAGGAAAAAACTGTTCTGATCTACAGGGTTCAAGTGCCTCCTAAAGAACAGTCTGAATGTTCTTTTGATCATGGCTGGAAAATAAGCAAATAGAGTTTCAAAATAAACCTAGTAAAGCACATGTGCTTCATTAGGAAATGGCCTTGGAACTTCAGACACAAACGTATACTTTGGATAGTGATGTAAGTGATGTCATTTCCATACCATTTCTCCCCAGTGAAAGCATGAGAATGACCTTTTTTCCTGTCTTTTTCTTATATTTTTTATAGCTGTAGTACAAAGTTAAATAATGCAGAGATTTAATTTCCAGAGTAATTTCCTATATATATCCTATCTATATTCCTCTATAAAATAAGTGTAATCTCTAGGTGGCTGAACCTGTTTTTCACTTTCAACTTCGTTCCTCCTTGGGTAGCTGGATGTGCTCATCCGTGGGCAAACAAGCAGAGGGAAGAACACCAAAGAGTTTCTGCTGATGCTTGAGGATCCTTATTTAATTAAAAAAGTAATCAAGGTGCTACTTGCGTAGCCCAGTACCTAAATAGCCTGGGTCTTCCTTTTGTCTCCTCTGAAAGCCCTAGGGCTGTAGGCACTGCCCTCTATGCTTCACACTGGAGAGATTGGCTTCATTTCGAGCTGATGTGCAATGGAAATGGAAAGTAACATGTGGTAGCTGCCATCTGTGTAACGTTGATGACAGAAGCTAACTTGGATCAGCTAGTGGATTAAAGGCACATAAATATGTGGTTTCCAAAAATAGTCTTTTACAGAAGGCCCATCCAATGTAATATTTGGATGTTTTGCTGTTAGCATCCAGTGTTGGAGCAGACCTCCTCTCTCCTGTTCCTACAGGGCCGCTGTCTGCAGCAGCCAGAGCTGTTCTCAGCAGTGCTGAAAACAAAAAGTAGCCTTTCTAGGACTTTGTATACGAATCAGGCTTCCGCAGGCAGGATGACCTTTCTTTCCACATTACATGCCAAGCTATCTTCCCAGCTAATCAGAGAATTCTTCAGAGAAAAGAGGAATTTGTGGAATTTGCTGGCTGTGGAGGGCTGGATCTCTGCACCGTGGTCCTCATATGCAAAACCAATCATTTCCTCAAGCCTCTGGGGAGCTGAGCTTTGTCAGACGGCTCCGCTCCTGCCCCTCTCTCCTTTATGGGAGCTGTTCTCCTGTGGGTAGAGCGGAAGGATGGGGCAAGGACAGGTGGCTTTGTTTGGTCCACACTTGGAGCTGACCCAGGGGCTTCAGAACCTCAGATGCATTTCAGCTGCCATAGCAAGTGGCACTGCTGTGGAAGAAATTCAGGTAGCTCTACCTCCTCACATACATTTCAGTCATTTGGACATCTTTTTCTTGAGGGTTTCCCTTTCCTGACTTGTATTGTGTTTAAACTGCTGTAGGTATTTTTCATATTTCTAGCCTTTCCTCAGCTACATCTCTTCAATGTTAAGGCCTCTGAGCAGGCAAGGCTGCCTTGGCATGGGCAAGTGGCTTCTTGGCTGTCCCCTAGTCACTTCTTGTGCAAAGGGTCTCATGAAACTGAAAAACAGACTCAACTCAGGAAGGTATTGATATTTCATACATCTTACAGTCAATAGTGTTTGAATTTGGATTGCTTCAAGAGGTGACTTCTGGTATGGTTTTTTTTTCCTCTGTGCTCTCTTTTTTTAAACCTTGTGACTAAAGTCAGCTTTGAATACTTAATGTTAAACATACAGCCACTATTTCCCTGATGCTGAAGCTTTGAATATATTGCTGTGGTTTCTGTGTTACTTGCACAGATTTTTACTTCCCACTTTTTCTTTGTTTCACTAAACAGTAACCGTTGGCAAGGAAACACATATGGAACTGTAAATTATTTATTAGGAGTAAATTTATCAGGTCCTCATTCTGAGAATATTTACATGTGGTTTGTTCAGGCAGAAAAAAATTCAGGGCTTTGGTATTGACTGAAGGCTTGAAATACTCAGGGGAAGGCATTTTCTAGGAATGGATTGATAGTCTTATCTGTACTTTCCTAGTATTTATATTTCATTCAGTGGATTACAAGCACAAAATTGGCGGTTTGATTTTGAGAATGGGAAAATTAAAGGAATCCCTTTGTTCTTGGGTGCAATGTGCAATTGCATACATGTTTCTGATGAAACCAGTGATCTATGCATTATGATTTACAAAAACATGTCATAATAATGTGAAGAAAAAATATGATGTAAAAATGGATCTCTGTATAGCAGCTTAAACAATACTTTTAAAACAGGAAATAAAGAGGACAAGTAATCCATTAGAAATTATTATCCAACCTAAAAGGGCCCCAGGCCATTTTACTTCTTACTACACTAACTTGGAAACCATTCTTAAATTTTAGATAATTAAATGAAGGTCATAAAGGAGTGTATGGAGACATAAAAAGGGGTCTTCTTTTGTTTTTAAGAGTTGTGATGGTGAGTAAAAATCTCTGAAAGCAGAGTCATGTTAGAATACAGCAACAAGGAAACACCAGTGTCTGGAAGCAACAAAAAGTACACATTTTGAAGAGTTCTGCATATCCACAGGCCAGAGGTGGAGTGCAGTGAGAGGAAAAAGGTGATCCAATCTGTGGTGTACTACTAGGTTTTTCATGGACTTGTATGCAGTACTATTTCCTGCAGACTTTTACTGAAAACCACTAAATGCAGCAGACATAAATGAATCAAATGAGCTTTAAACACTTGTGAAACTGAACATCCTTGTTCACAATAGGGATAAGAACAGTTCCTGGGCTGGGAATTGCAGCTGAAAGAGATGTCTAGCAGAGGTTGACGTAACAGTATGATCAAGCCCAAAGTGATAGAAGAGTAGAACAATGCAAGTATAGCAGTAACATAATCCTGCTAACTGCACATTCTCTTGGGCTGGTAAGGGGACACCAATCAGACTAACCACTAAAAACCCACGAGGGTTTTGTATATACAGACTAAGTATATGGAATTGGGATTTACTTTGCTGGAAGTCTCACCAACTGTACATATATTTCATTTGCTTTAGGAGACCTAATTATTTCTCTATCTGCACTACAGAGAGACAGACTCTTAAGTGGGATAAAGCTGACAATTTCCTTGAGTGTGAACTTTGTGGAATTTATATTCCACACTTCAACAATAACTTACATCTGGTTTATCATAGCTAACAATAAATATGAAACATATATTCCTGAAGCAAGAGGAATGAAAGTCCACTTTTCTGCTCCTCCCAATTTAGGAAGTTTTTTTAACTTTTTTTGACTTAGTTCCATTTAAGTGCCAAGAACATGAAGTAATGTTGGCTTCTATTAATCTTGTTTTGGGGGGTATGACAATTTTAATGGGAAAAGCTGATAAACATCAGTCTGTGAGCATGGGAGTGGATTGTAACATAAATACTCTTTTCCTGAATGGTCAAAATGAAAACATGAATGCCCAAGTCTGAGAGTTTCTTAGAGTGAACAGTGGTATGTATCCCTATATATATATATATATATATTCATGCACATCCATTTTATACATTCCATGGTGTTAAGGGAATATATTTTCATAAGGAATCACACTGTGCAGTGTTTGTCCTTGTCTTAGCTGCATCCTGAACTAAAATAAAAATCAATGACCAGCACGAATTTTTAACACTGAAATGATCCCATTCTTCCCCTGATTGACAGGGCACACTTCATAAGGCTTAAAACCAACTTCCTGCAAGCCAGGCAGGGTGACTTGATAAGAAAGTGGAATTTAAAGCAATTAAGTGCAATCTGAGCCATGAGAATATGTTTGCAGACTGCAATTCTACACCAGCTGTTTTCAATGACATTCCAACCATACAATGAAGATTTTACAAACCGCATTTATTTAAGGGTTGAATTTTCTGCTGTGGGTTGATAATACGCTGTCTGAGGGACTGAGTGAATTCAATCTATGAATGAACATATTGAGATGAATTAAAATTAATGAACAGAAATCAGCTGCTCTTTGAATAGGATGAATACAGATTGTCAGCTAAACACCTGCACAAGCAGAACATCAAAATAGGGAAGAATGAAGCATGAAATCTCATATTGGACTTGTGACTAAAAATTGTGTAAAAAGGAAATATTAAAAAAGTTTGTATTTCTAACATGAAAGTATCTAACAACTATGTATCTATTTATATCTGTTTAAAAAGCAGATATATCTTCCTGTTTTGGTCTCAACTGTGTAGTTTTTCAGTGTAGCTGTACCAGTTGAGGTAATAGAGATAAAGACTTTACCTCTTCCAAGAAGTCACTGATCATTGTAATTCAACAGGTATTAGAGGCATTGATGATACACGTTTTAGAAAGCCAAGACCGAATGATGGTGCTGGCAAGTCCTTTTTTTTTCCACTCACTTTGTGTTTTCTTGAATTTTCTCTTGTGAAAATTCCTGGGATTTAATTTCTTTCTGGTAGAAAAGACATGAATAAGGTGAAGAAAAGCCAGAGAAAAGTCCTGTCTTTTATATCTACAATACCTTTTTTATGCCTGTGCTTTATGTCTTTTATGTAGGTATTATGTTGATTGTGGGCAGTAATACAAGTATCTCTGGGAAGCAGAAACATTTGGGATGAAAATGAGATGTGTTGCCTTGTGCTAGTGAAACAAAGAAAATGCACAAATTGTGGGAGTATTTAGTGTTACTGTCCTCAGCCTTTGTTTTGTAAGAACAAGAACAGAGAATTGAAGTAAACAAAATATTTGGACCTGATCCTGCAATTCCTACATGGGCAAAATTCCCAACAGTCCCAAGGGAAGTTTTGTGTTGGGCAAGCCGGATTTGGACCCATTGTTTCCAGTCAGGAACCAGACTTGTGTTTATTATCTCATGATAGACATCTCGTGGGCTTAACAGCTCAGATTCCTCAACCCCATGTCCCTGAATCTGGAGGAGTGAGTGACTGCCTCACTTAGCCCCTCATTTAGGCGTAGCTACATTGTAGATGATTTCAAAAATCACTTTTTTCAGTAATGCTTAGCTTCCTGCAACACTCCTGCCTCCCTCCTCCTGTTGAATTTAAAGGTCGTGGCTTTTGGCTTGCATGTGTGTGATAAGAAGGGTGGTATTTTCTGCTTGCTTTCCTCTGGTATTAATGACTATACAAGATGAAGAGCAGGCGGTGGACAGCAGGCTTCCCAGTATGAGATTATCTTTGCAAGCATGTGCAATTCATCCAGGATAAAATTACCAGCTGATGGTTGTGCAGTTGGTGGCCTGTCTGTGAATGGACCCAAAGCATCCTTGTTCCTAATCAGGAGGACTTAAGCTGGGAACTCTTCTTCTCTGAGGGATCTTTAGAGAGAAAAGTAAAGTCCACATCAAGTTTTCCCTATGGCAGAGACAAATATAGCTAAGTCTTTCCTGATAAAGGTTTTTTTGTTACTTTAAGAAATCATTCATATTACAAATGCCTTTTGCAATTCTATTTACAGATTGCTGATTTTGGACTCTCCAACCTTTATCATAAAGACAAATTTCTGCAGACCTTTTGTGGAAGCCCACTGTATGCTTCCCCTGAAATAGTTAATGGCCGGCCTTACAGAGGCCCAGAGGTAAGAAGGGTCAGTTTTTCTGTGGTGATATGGAGATGTCTTTGATGATAATGTTCTTGAGAGGGAGTCTTAATACAAATGTTACTGTACATGTGAGTTCACTTGGGTCTGTCCTGTATTTGAAGTTCTTAAGCTGCTTCACTTTTGTTTACATTGCCTTTGGGTGGTTAGTGAGATGTTAGATACCATTTTGTCCAGCAGTAGGTGCAGCTGGACATGATGCTGCTCTTGTGGTGCTAACGGCATGGAGAAGGGAAAGAATCAACTTCCCTGGGCTTCACATGTGTTGTGTCTGTATTCCAGGTTGACAGCTGGGCCCTCGGTGTATTGCTTTACACTCTGGTTTATGGAACGATGCCCTTTGATGGCTTCGATCACAAAAATCTCATCAGGCAGATCAGCAGTGGAGAATATCGTGAGCCAACACAGACCTCAGGTATGGAAAAGGAAGGAGAGCCAAGTGCTGAGCTGACAGCAGTTCAGAATGGAGCATTTTGTTTGGCCCCTTCCAACATGTTACAATGTTATATTAGAATGATGTACACCAAAAAAAAATCTCATTCTTCTACTGAGTTCATCTGCTATAAATTCCCATCTGGGTACAGCACTTTCCAAAAGCCCTTTTGAAATTAAAGTTTTGTAGCAGATAGATTTTGCTGCCTTGGGGAGCTGTAATGGGTTCTTTTAAGTAGATCTGAGGCACTGGAAGGTCTGTTAGCTATTGCAGGTGGAATTGTTCAGACAAGCTGTAAACTGGTACAACATACTGGTCCAGAACAGACCTCTCACTACACTGTGGGCTATCACAAGCAGAGAGCAGGTGAATGGTCAGAGCAACACAATCTCTTATTAAAGAAGGCAGGCCAAAATCTGAATTAATGCCACTGCGTTCACACTATCTTCTTGGATAGCACATTAAGCAGTCACCTCACAGAAAAGTAGCAGCTAAGTCTGACTCACTGATTATAATGATTCCTTCTAGCCTTAAATATCTATACAAATATTATATTTAATATAATATATCTTGTATTGGTTGTTTGCCATTCCTTTCAATTTTCTGTCTTCTCGCTCTCTATATGGAAATAAACCTTTACAATACACAGAAGACTACATTGTTTATGGAAAAAAGTAAATACAGAAACAATAATGTGTGGATAATTTAAAATATCCCAATTTTGTTTTATTTCCCTCTAAGTTTTGTCATTAGAGTCAATAGATTGGTGACTTCCTTCAGTAATATGGAACTATTCACTTTCTAATGCAGTGCAAACATTAATTTATTGGAGAGCCCAGAGTACATTTTCCAGAGTGAATCATATTCTTCTGATAAAAAATAGTGCTCAGAGGTATTTTCCATCATTGACTGATGGTCAAAGCCTTGTTCCTTTTCACTTTCTCTGTAGTATGGAGCATTATTTTTGCTCATTTGATTGTCTTCATGCTTTCAATTTAAACTGACAAACCTAAGAATGCCCATGTTCTAAAAATGTTACATGCTATTCTTCACCCATAGATGCTCGTGGTCTTATCAGGTGGATGCTGATGGTGAACCCCGAACGCCGAGCAACCATTGAAGACATTGCCAACCACTGGTGGGTTAACTGGGGCTACAAGAGCAGTGTTTGTGACTGTGATGCCATGAGGGACTCCGAGTCCCCACTGCTGGCAAGGTTCATTGATTGGCATCACCGTTCTACTGGCCTCCAACCAGAGACTGATACCAAAATCAAGTGCCTTTCTAAGCCCAAAGGTCCTGAAGTCACACTAGAGAGACAAAGGTCTCTGAAAAAATCAAAAAAGGAAAATGACATTGCACAATCCACCCAGGAAGGAGGAGCTGAAAATGCAACCAAACCAACCTCCAAGAGACCCAAAGGCATCCTGAAGAAAAGGAGCAACAGTGAACATCGTTCTCACAGTGCAGGTTTCATTGAAGGAGTTGTCAGCCCAGTGTTACCCTCTGCTTTTAAGATGGAGCAAGAGTTGTGTAGGACTGGTGTGGCCATTAAAAGTGTTGTAGAGGGAGAGGTAGCTGGCAAATATGGCACTAAGCAGTCTTCACTAATGCCAAAAAAAGGAATCTTAAAGAAGACTCAGCAGAGGGAGTCTGGCTATTATTCCTCTCCAGAAAGAAGTGAATCTTCTGAACTCTTGGACAATAATGATGAAACAGTAAACAGTGACACTTCTCCAGGGGTCACAGAGCCATCCAGAAATGGGTCTTACAGCCATTCCTGCAGGCGTAAGGGCATCTTGAAACACAACAGCAAGTATTCTACCAACAGCACGGAACCTGCTTTGATTAGCCCTGACACACCAACGCTGGAGGCCATGGAAGAAATGGTCTTGCCTGGGGACGCATTACCTCGAAGTTACAGTCGCCCTTCCAGCGTAATTAGTGATGACAGTATTTTGTCCAGTGACTCATTTGATTTGCTGGATTTGCAAGAGAACAGGCCAAACAGGCAGAGAATACGGAGCTGTGTGTCTGCTGAAAATTTCCTCCAGATCCAAGACTTCGAAGGACTTCAGAACCGCCCACGGCTACAGTATCTAAAGCGTTACCGCAACCGTCTGGGGGACAGCAGTTTTTCTCTTCTCACAGACATGGATGATGTGACTCAGGTCTACAAGAAAGCCCTAGAGATCTGCAACAAGCTCAACTAGCAGAGGGAAGATGGGAAAAGGGAGGGAAAGGAGTTATTCTGTGTACCTTTATGATGGAGTAAGCCAGGTCACTGATTTGCTGACAATGGTAGGTTTTGATTCAGAGGAGTTAACTGTACCTACTTAGCTGAACTCCAAGTAAAGTTACCCCAAAGCCATCTCACACTTCTCTAATTTTGTGTCCTCAAAATAATTTCCTACTTGACCAGAGAAAAACCTTTGGTCTTTGTATCTGTAGACAGGAGCTAGTAGACAAAAGCATCAAGACTTAATGGCTCAAAGTCAAAGCTAGACAGAATTAAAATTGGAAGTGAGGGACACACGTTTTGAGAGGTTTGTAATTAGATAAGCTTTTTGAAGAGATGAGCTGAACTCTTCAAGTCAGATTTGGATGCCTTTTAGAACAAGAGGCTTTATTTCCCTCTGAAGTTATTTGTCTAGGTACAGTGATTGCTCAGTGGGAATCTTTGGCTTGCTTTATGATGGACACCAGGCGAGGTGGTCACCATGGTCCCTTCCACCAGAGTGACCTGAGAGGTTCTGAACATGTTCTAAGATAATTCGAGAGACTTGCCCCAGAAAAACCTCATGAGGTGTTTAAGGACAAGCAGTGGAGCAGGCATTCATATCTAGACCTCCCACATTGTCCAGAGCCATTGCTCTTCAGTGAGTAGAAAGTTCTAAAATTGTTTCCAACTACCAGCAAAAACAGAGCCACAGAAATTATAATGGCAACTGGAAGGAATGGGTGTTGTCAGCAACTAAATGACCTTTTAAGGCATTTCAACCCATATATTCAATCTGTGACTCTTTCAAAATGGCCAGCCAGATGAATGCCCAGACAAAGATGGATCTGACAAAGGGTCTCAAGGGTTAACTGACCCTCCAATCTAGAGTTCAGTCACTGTCAGCAAATGGTGCCACCTTGCTGCTAGCTTGTAGTATTTGGGGGTGACAGTAGTTTGCAACTAGAATGTTAGGTAAGGAGAAGGTTGTAGGATGTAAGAAATGGATAGAGGTCAGAAAGTTAATGGGACAATGCTTTTCTGCAAATGAAAATGTTTCTAGGTTGGTGTTAACGGAGCAGAAAGAATTGAATGATGAAATGATAATGGTAGATTTAATAACAGAGTTAGCATAAAGTTGTGGGCCTGCCTCTGTCTAGTGTAGCTGGTACTGAGTGTACAATGATACCAGTTAGGAAAAAAAAAAGGATATGTGTTTGTGTTCTCAGACATATACAGCTATCCAGACCGAAGGCTTCAACTCCCATAAAGGTACCACGTGGGTCTACTGGATTACCTGAATGTAAGCCTATGTCAGAAAGGCACTGTGTGTTTGACAGGCCTGGGCAAGCTGGAATCTTCAGGCCCATTTTAGTCTCATTTCCATGAGCACATAGCCCCTGGCTTTCTTGGAGGTGCACTGGTGTGATTAAATCACAGGTTTCAGCCAATGATGTCAAATGATCCACAGCTGCAAAACTTGTATCCACACTCATAACCAGAGCAGAGGGACATGGGGCAAGTTCTGGTCTCACTCCTGCCCTGTAACTGGAACTGAAAGCAGAGTTCTACCCACTGTGTCCCAAATTGTAGAGATGGTGCAGAAACTGAATAGAGTTCCTCTGGGGATTCCTTGGGAACTGGGGATAAGTCCATATATCGTTGGCATCTGGGACAGGGAGCTATTTCACTTGCAGATTCCTCTTATTCAGTGTGTCATGGTACTTAAGTCTGCTGGTTCCTCCTAAAAATCAAGTGGGCTACCTAGCATAAAGATGAACCAGCTTGAGTTTCCTAAATCAGTTAATCTGCCTCTGAGGAGAACTTTTACCTTTTACTTATTCACTTACACTGGACCAAATTTGACTCTGAAATAAACAGCGTCAATACCGTGAAATCTCTGAGAGATGTACTCTCAGGTGGTCAAGTGAAATCTGGCCCACTGTCATTTGCTCAGGAAGGGCAACTGCAGGTCACTTCTCTACAGATGTGTACCTCTCTGTATGATATTCAGATGTCTCATCTCTCACAAGCCCTGCATGTGCTCTTTTACCCCATCCCAAACCAGCACCCCATTTTTGCAGTGTGTTGAATTAACAGGTTTGCTGTGGTGCATTTTAAAACAACTCAACGTAGTCTCCATGGCCTTTCTGAAACAAGGGTGGATGTGCCCTGCAGCCATGGCTTTTAACTCATGCCCTGGGGTGTAAGAGCTGCATCCTCAGCTGGTGTGAGTCAGTGCTGACCCGTGCAGTGCTATCCAGTGCACCACACATTCCCTGCACATCTGGCACTAAACCTTGAGTGGAGCTACAGAGGTTTCAGGAGGAAGGGAGCTCAGCTGGCCATGGCAGGGAAGTGAGGAGCACCCTGAAGGCTCCTATCTCCGAGGCTTCTGCCCAGGCCTGCTTCCTTGTGTACAAATGTGAATGAGTGAGTGACTGCTTGCTGCCAAACTGGAAATGTTACGTAGGGATTTACTGGCATGTTACTGGCATGTTACATGTTTACTGGCATGTTATCATTCCTAGAAGAGAAGAAAAAAAAAAACTTGACTGCACATTGTTACTATTAGTGTTGTGATTCTTATTTAATTTTTTGTAATACAAAGTCAACTTTTTTATTTGAATTTGTCTTTTTTTTTATTTATTGGTCTGAAAGCCATTTCAAAGTTATAATAATATATTTGGTGTAATTTAATTGGTGCAACATTATTTTACAGCTCCGGCCAAAATTGTTTGGTGTTATTTTTTGGGGTTTTTTTTTTGGTTTTTTTCTCCCAATCCTTGGTTGGTTTGAGCTCTACAAGGCACACAGGGAAAAACGCTGGATAATCACCCGAAGTGTTTGTATTTTTAATCTGATACTGTTTTTTTTATTAAATAAAATAAAATTAATGTAACTGTGAAGAGTCTCTCTCTCCCCCTTTTCTTTTTCACTGTACATCAGCATGAGCCAATGCCAAATAGTAATGAACTTGTCGTGCAGAAATACAGCAGCATCTCAGCACTTTGTACCAAGTTGTTTATGCAAACCTCCTTGGCTCATTTGTGCATTTGAATATAATGTGGGTGGCCACAGAGACTCCCTTGCTGTGAAGCATTTGGCACTGCAAAGCACACAGAGCTTTCAGCTCTAGAAAAGTTTGGTGGAGAACAACTAGCTGGGAGTTTTCTGTTGAAGATAAATGAGGCTTGTGGGCCAGGTGTGCTGTAGGTGAGACAAAGCTGGCTGAGCAGACAGAGCACAACTCATTTGTAGCTCAGAGACAGATGGTCATGGTCCTTTCTCCTCCCTGTCTGGGAAAGGGACAGTTTATTAACAATGTTTTTGTTGGTAAAATTTAGGGGGTTTGAGCAGTAATTTGATCAAAAAAGACTGATGGCCATTCACTGCTGTCGAGTGTGTGTTGATTTTGGTCAGATGGCTTTGAACAGAGTAATCAGCTGGTGAGAGGGGAAAAAGGGGAGTCAGTTTTCATTTTTTTGGAATCCCCATGATCACCAGAAGGCTTTAGATTGTTTTTCTTGGAAAACAAGTGGGCATCATAAGGGAACCTGGGTGTTAGGTATGCTGTGTGTGCTGGGGACTTGTTAAAATAAAGGAAATGGTTGGCAATGTCTTCATATTGGCTCTGAGCAAGACACCATTAAGCTTCACCCTTGATGCAGCCAGCCAAGATACCCGTGGTGTATATTCTGCTTTTTTAAATTACAGGCAGTTTGGATTAGGATCCAAGGTTTGGATATTATGAAAAAAGAAAAAGACTTTAATTGTTCTAATTCATTTTATCTCTCTTGAGCTTTTTAAAACAAGAAGCCATGGCTGTAGCTGCTAGATTAAGACCACTTAAAACCCAGTGGGAATAAAGGGAAGAAGCCAATGATGCAGAAGGGTAGGCAGGCGTTAATACATTACAAAAGGAATTATTATCTGCTGCGTGCTAATTGAGTCAGGAATTATGAGGTGTATAGTCAAAGTCAGCATGCCTGTTCTTGCACCTGAGGTGAATAAGGTCTAATTGTGCTGGTGGTGGAAAATATACTGCAAGTCTCTTCTGTAACAGCAATTATGAAACAACTTTTTTTTTTTTTTTTTTTTTAACACACCAGTTAAAAAGTGAAGCTGAGGGCAAACTATTTGTTTAATTTTAAAAATAATGACTTTTAGAGAGTTCTGGATGGCGGGGCATGCTGCATATTTGTGGCAAGCTCTGAGGAGTAATGTAGATGTTTGTACAGCTCTGAGAGTGCACAGCTCTGTGGTGAGGTGGGAGTTCAGAGTTTTAATTTTCCTATTTATTAAGGAAGATAAGTGCAGAGTAATATGCCTTAGCTGAAGTCACGTAGCAAATCTGTAGACAGACCTGGTCTTCCTTTATGTTTACTGCATAGGCATTCCAGTGGTTCTCAGATATTGTTGAGTTTTTATGGTTTGGGCAGGACAGGAACAAGGAAACAAGAGAGGAGAATTTTTAGTTACTGCAGACAAATGAATTTGCAGATAAATTTGTTATTGACTCCATAAGCATGTACAGTAAAACTTTGCAACAGCAGAGCCTTAGTTATAGCTACAGGGTAAGTCATAACCATCCTAATGAAGGGAGATGTCTGATACTCATGTAAATTTTATATATATAAGAAGCTTATCAGTTTGATTCGACATTTATCTCAGTGATTCACAGCTCATTTTAATGAGCTGCTTCTGGAGACAAATCTGCAAAAATGCTTTTGTTGAGCCTACAGACACTCTGATGTTTGCTAGCATCAGCCCAAGGTCTCATACCTGTTTGAGGGTCACTCATTTCAGGGTTTCAACTGAAAGTTTTACCACAGCAGAGGACAAGCTGGGTTTCCACTGCCATTATTGGTATTTAGAATTCAAGTGGAGCCTTTTTTATTGTCTGGTGGAGCTGTTTTTTCCTCCTTGCCAAACCAAGACATCCTTCTCATAAAAGACTGAGTAACTTGGCTGGAGAAGCAACTTTTTTGGATAGATGATCTGAGCATTTTTGTTTCTGGCTATCTCTCTCTATTCCTTACTCCCTGCCCCATATTTCCTGGAATTTTATCAGTGCAGAATACCCTTTGATTTGCATGTCATCTGGCCATACCGAGCCCTGAACTTTTAAGGAAATTATATTTATTTGCACTGATGCTTAATTGTTCCTTGGAAAAGCATTTTACAAGACAATTCTACAAATCTGCAGAAGACTCCTCATCCCAACTCAAGTTTACACTGAGTATTGCACCAGGCGCTGGGCCATGAAGGAGTTAGGCAGGTGACTGCTATCAAAATAAGGAAATCAGCTGTGGGTGCTGGCCACAGGTGTACTTCTGGGTCGGGACATCACCCGACTTCTTCATTCAGCAAAGCATCTTGACTGCCAGTGTGAACTCAGGGTTTTTTGACACTGAGCACCTCTGAAAATCCATGCCCAATCTGTGACACAGTGAGCACCCTGCACTGAAGCCTTTGCTGTCAGAGACCGTGTGGGAATGTTGGCGTTGACCTGCCTTGACATTTTCTTTTTTGCCTTTTCCCCGTTCACTTTATCCTATTTACTTAACACAAATAAAGCCTGTCTCTCTCTCACGTAGTCCAAATCCTGCTTGCTGTCCTGTTTAGCTTTGCTCCATAGACTGCATAAATCTCCTGTCAGGACAGTGGGTTGAACTTTGCTCCCAAGGTCCTTTTGCAGCTCTAACCCTGGCCGTGCCATCGTTCGGCCTCGGAGGCTGTTGAAATCTCTGCAGTGGTGGCTCCAGCACAGGTCCTTTGCAGCAGACAGCTTTTCTTCCAGGATGCAGAAACTGTGGATGGAGCCCTGAGCTAAGAGCAGGGAGCTCTCTGAAACAGGCACCAAACTATGGGACAATTACAAAGCTGGGCTGCCATGACAAATGGGTTAGACTGACCCAATATAAATCCCTGGAAGCTGGTGGTGAGATTATACCCTTCCCAGCAGGAATCCACTAAGAAAACTGTGCTCCTTTCATAGGCTGGGGAGATGCTATTGCATTTAGAAATACGAGGAAGGAATAACTGTAGGACTGTCTGAAAAGCTGTGGAGGAGGGAGAATATTTCTTGTAGCTCTGCAGTACATAGAGTTTATTAAGAAATCCTTCCAAATTTCAGCCTCAGAGATAATAGGACAAGACATACTTTAAATAGAACCAAAGGGAAAACAAATTCATAACAGATGTTAGAAAATATGTAAATATATATTTGTATTTACATATAAAGTCCTAGCCCTTGCTTGCCAGGCAAGAATGCTAGGACCAGAGCATGTATCATCATCCCAGCTGCACTGGGAATTGTCAAAAAATATTTCTTTAAATGTTCCTTCAAACTCTGTTGTTCTCTTTAGCTGCACGTCCCACAGCTTGACAATTTAATCAGAAGATTTCTTGAGACAAGGGATCTGCTGCCCGAGAAGAGATCTTTGCTAAATTCCCATACAACTCAGTGCCACAAGGAATGTTCAGTTAGCTCCAGCCGTGAGAAACCCCAAGGTAGTTAAGCCCCTTGCATTCCTAGGATACAATTGTGTCAGGGTAGAAAGAGGCAGTGAGTAACAGTCAAGTATTACATCCCCAGATGGTGCAAACTGATAGTGACCCAACCTGGACAAGCATCCAGCCTTAAAAACCAAATTCCTGTAATTGTGAAACTGTGACTGGATTGAGTGGGAATGGCTTCCAGTCCCAGGTGCTCACCATTTGACCCCTCCATATGAGGAATTCTGTATTTTCAAAAGTAGTGTTAGAAATACCTGTTTCTGAGGAGCCAGTTTCAGCTGCCTACACCTTAATTTTTGAAACTGATGGCCACCACCTGCTCTCTGTGACCTCAGCCTTGCTGGACCTTAGGCTGGACATTTCAAAACAGTGATACTCTGAAATCTTGAGCCTTTCCTTAGCTGTCTGGGGTCTTTCAAAACACTGACACATCAGGGCATTGTACAATTTTGGGGAAATTGAAAAATTCTTCAGCTGCAAAGGAGTTTTATCATTAGTGGTGGTGTTTTAGGATATCAAAATGTTTTTAATTTCTCAGGAGTGTATGAGTGCGAGTACTGCATAGAAGACAGAAAGCTTCAGCTCCTTAGAAAAACAAGACCCTTGCAAAGCTTTCAACAGCCCAGAACTTAAGTCTTGCAGTTCAATAAATCTGTCCTTTTCTAAGGGAAACGATACTTTGGTCAAGTTTCTAGTGTGGTCCTATCCCAGGGTGTCCCACCAGACTAGTCTGGGTGGGCATGGAAATTGACCTCTTTTGACATTGATAGAGAAGTCACAAAAAGCCCAGATGAGTAGCACGTGAACAACATCACCTGGCCTATGGAGAAGTAACTGCAGTTGCTTTTTACTGGAGCCAGAACATTGTTTTCTGAAAAGTTCTAAATTATTATCCTGATCTAGCAATGACTTAGGCAGGTAACTCTGGAACAAACAAAACTATTGATGATTACAGAAAATATGGCAGAGTAGGGGCAACATTTTGTCTTGGTGAGAGAACAGAGGGACAATCTTCTCTTGCACTGGATATGAGTAAATAAATTAATTTCTTCCTACTGTTCCATGCTGAAATTGGAGCAGATTTACTGGACCCTCCCTTATTTCTTTTCCCAGGGCAAGTACAAGTAGTTAGCCTTGCTCACAAGAGATGCAGATTTGTCCCTTGTCACCATTTGCAGTGGGATCACAGTTGCACACAGAATGGGATCCTGCTGGCTGCTCCCTCTCTTGAGGGAGAGCCCTTAGAGCCCCTCCCGGGAGCCCTGGAACAAAGGCACTTTAGCGTGAGAGAGGGATCAGAGCCCTTGATGCGCTTTAATGGGGCTGCCAGGGACAGCTTTTGTTAAAGTTCCGCCATGCAAACAAAGGAAGATTTACATTTGCATATTTTCCCCTCTGACTTCAGCAGCTCCCAAGCACCTGCAAAAGCACCACAGAGGGCATCTCTAAAAATACTTCAGAAAATACACGTGTTGAGAGCAGACCTGATTGCTTCAAACAGCAGAAAGGCCTTTTTTGACAACACACTCACTAAAACTTAATTAAAGCTGTGCTCTTCCACCACAAAGTTATTTGGCTTTTCTTCTGGCAAAGCTGGTACTGAGACAGGAATTCCTGCATTAGTTTATCTGCCTTCCCCCTTTAAACCTTCTGAGGAAGACTCCATCAAAAGCTGAAGCAAGGTCCTCCAGTTATAGAAACTAAGCTCAAGACAGTTTGAGGAATGGAACAAAAGTGACATCAGTTTTGACCAGTCCAAACTTGTCCACACTGCCTGCGTGAACATTCCATGTGTAGTGCCAAATTCCCAGAAATACTGTGAGGCCATACTGAGTAACTGCCCATTAAATGAAAGTGTGTTGGAAGCATCAGAAGGCTCTAGATTAATTTAGCCCCCTGCCCTGCTATATACAGTCCTCACCACACACAAACACTTGGTTGACTGGTTTTTGAGAGGACAGTAGAAAGCCTGAAAAGCTTAAAGGAGAGATTTGGGTTTTCTCCACTAAAGCATCCATACTCTCCTTCACATGCATGTGAATAGAAAGCCTTTGTTCAGATCAAGCCAAGAAGAAATAAACTGTTGTTGAAAGGTCATTTCAGCTTGTTTGAGGGGTAAGGAAGAGCTAGAAAAAATAAACAGATGTGGTCTTTTTACCAGTGATTACAAATACTGTCTTTCATGAGAACAGGCAAGGTTTTGTTAGAAATACATCCTTTTGTGTTGGACTAATTCATTGTAGGTTCAGGTTAGAGGTTTTATAGAAGCTTTGGCTATCACAGTTCTTGAGTGTCCCACTTGAGGCACCCTGGGGAGGTTTGGTTTTTAGAGGATGAGTGGTTCCTACGAGGACACAGCAAATGTAGGTGCTCATCTGTCTTACAGGTCTTGGTGGTTGCTTCTTTGAGTGGTGCCTGTCAGCATTCAGGAAATTATGAGTTCAGCTAGCTGTTAACAGAGGAAAGATCTCCATTAATCTGTTCTCTATTGAGATCTGGAGGCTTTGCTTGGATTTCATATTCCACCATAACATGAATCTACCACCACGTTGGTAAAAAACCATATTAAGTCCATCTTCCAGCAAAGCACCACCACTTTAATTAAGAAGAGTTTTGCTACAACTAATGCATTCATTTTAAAAGGAGGGTAGGGAGTGGGCCCATGTGACATTTCAAATGTAACTCTGCCAGGATTTCCTGTAGTTTAGGGTTTTTTTTATGAAATTTTCCCTCTTATCTCTCTCATATGAACCCTGATTCACTAAATTGCTCCTATAAATAACTTTCACATGTTTAAAGGTAGGCCTGCCTGTTCCTTGCTGACTCAGGACCATGGCTTTCTATCTGACAGTGAAATGCTACCAAGGAAAATCCCCAAAGGTCACTTTTCAGTATTATATTTTGACATGAACTCAAAAAGGTTGGCAAAAACGCTTCAGTAGTGGTTTTCCTGAAAAAACTGAGCAATATTATATATCTGTCTTTCTGCAAATATGAAGCTTTGGTATAAACCACAGCTTGCCTGGCTATGTCCTGTTTTCTTCTTCTATTCTGAGTATTTATTTCTGCAGATAAATGGCTTGCAGTACTCTGTCATACAAATGGTCATTAACAAATCAAAGCTGGAATGTTCAAAAACGGTCAGCATAAGCCTAGCTCTACTCTTGTTCAAGTTACTGGCAAAACCCCTAGTGATGTTATTTTTTTTTTTCTACAGATAGCCCCTCATAAGTCTATCCTATATCCAGAAGAGTATTTCCCCATTTCTGGTAGAATCATTAGAGAAGTTATTGCATAAGGGATGAACATTTTGGCAAGATAATAATGATAACCCTGATCTTCTTTTATATAATTATGGATTCAGAAGGAAATAAATCAGCAAGCTTAGTGATGGAGAGAAAAACAGAAGAGATTGTTCCAGTACATCCAGGGTCACTGTCATATTTGATTTTGTAGCCCATAAAATCTCTGCTGTAGTGGACACCTAAAATGACTGGCTTTATGTGCTGATTTTTCTTTCCCAAATGGCATAGGTAGGCTCCTTAGGCGATGGTTTAAACTTTTTTTAAAAAACAAGAAAAATAATAAAACTGACCTTTAACCTGCTTGATTTCTTTTTAAGTGCAAGAATAAAGGGAATAGTCTTTGAGGGAAAGAAGATGCAAAGTCAGAGCTCAAAGCAAATGGATATTGTAAGGAGTCTTTCCTCACCTCTTTCCATACTGGGTTTCCCTGACCCCCATGGGCTGTGTAGCATTTCTATCACTGGCACAGGCTGGCCACATCAGCAGCAGCCTCCCCACAAGCCCACACCTTGTTCCAAATGTGCCATCACACCCAGGAAACCTCCAGGATCCTTGTTGTGTTGTCCCTTGCAAAAATGCACTGCACCACACACACCTTGAGCTGAATGACTTCAGGGATCCCCTGAAGTCATTTGTACCTACTTCCACCACTGTTTTGGTTTTTTTCCCCTTGAAGCATAGCCTGCTGCTGCTCATTGTTACTCAAGGGCCAGGGTGCCTGTGCCATGTATTTTCCTCCAGTTTGTTCAAGCTAATTTGATTTGTGGATTTGCAGAGACAACATCAGAGACCGATTCTTAACTGGTCATCCCACTCCACAGTTCCTTCCCCTTAGACAAACCTAATTCACACCTTCTCCTAGCACAGGCATTTTGCTTTAAAAGAAGATAACCAAGCTCTGGAAGAAAGGAGTGACTGCGGTGACAGGAGCAGTTGGTTTCTGTGCTGGGAATCCCCACCAGGCTGAACAAAATCTCTCCTGTTTGCTGAGCAAGAAGGGAGAGTCACTTTGGGCGCCTCAGACCTGCACTAACCTGCAGAGTTGTCAGGCTGTGCCCCGCCTGCTGCATCCAGGTGGACTTCACTCGGTCCTGTTTGCTCCTGGCTGCTCATCCAGCTTTTTTCCTATATGTAAAAACCAGTAATGTTATTTTTATTTTTAAAAATATGAACAAAAAAAAAAAAATCAAACTGCAGACTGCGTCTCCCATGCTGTTTGATGGCTGTTGTCTGTGTGGGGCACATTGCAGTACATTGTGGGAGTACAGCACGTACACAGCTATGCAATTTTTATGTGCATATATCCCAAAGTCCTTCGCTGAGCACAACTCTGATCACTGATGTCATGATTACTCATGTCAGATGTCTCAGTGGCTTTCAAGCCTTTTGTTCCACTTTCATGATGACTATGGGGAGATCTTGAAAAAGTACCATCATCAGCCAAAGAAATGAAAATCAGCAATGATTTTGGCTTCTGTCAGTGAGCAAAATCTGCAGTTCAGGAAATTTTGAGCTATTGTTATAACAAAAGCAGCTCCCTCTCATAATTTTCATTTGCTTGGACTTGGATCTTTCTCTCAGCTTTTCTACACTTGAATTCTTTATGAATTTACTGTGAGCTAAACCAGAGAAACTGGAGACCTATATAACACAATCACTGTCTCAGTGATTTTAGGTACAGGCACATTTTCATAGGAAAAGTTGTGAAAACGCTGTAAGACACTGAAAAAAATAAATTTTTTTTCCAGCTTCCCTTCAATTTATAATTAGAGCACTTAATATAAATTTCAAAATACAAAAAACTTCAAGCAGGCATGCGGATCAGTCATTCTACAATTGTATGTAGAGGAGACTTGAGAATTTGTACGTAAGAGGCCTGAAGAACAAAGACGTCTGCCCTCAGGAAGGATATTAATATTGAAGGAGGCCTACATTTGAGCATGCTTCTATCCCTGCTTCAAGGGATTTTCTTCCAGCAGGGATTCTCCTGCTTCAATTGCTAATTTCCCTGAAGGCATTTTGACAAGTAGGATGCCTCTTTACACTTTTTGTCATAGCCGTGGTATTTGAGGGAGAGGAAAATCTACAAATCTGCATGCATACAACAGAGGAAGGAGGTGTTAGTATATGCTTAAGGGCAGACAAAGGATTATATTCTAATATGCTCATTTTGCTAAACAGAAGTTGCACAGATTTACTAGACATTACTTGTGTCTGTTTATCTTTTAAAAAATAACCAGCCTTGGTACAAACATTACAGCAGATGAAGAATCAATCACATTCCTTGGGAAATTGTTTCAGTCATTTATTACTAATGCACAAAACTGAGATTTTCAGAGTCACCTTGAGAAGTGGGCAAACCAAGACCTGGAGGCAGTTCATCTTTAAAATCTCCATATGGAGGAATTTCTTCAGCCTTTTAATAGTGTACCTCTGGAGCCTAGCTGAAACTAAAGTGCTATTAAGTCCCTGAAGTCTTTTGATCTCAAGGAGAAATTTAAAAATGGTTGGAAAATATGAACACTCAATTCATGTTTGCTGTGTGCATTTAATCTCCTGTCTCTTTCTTCCCAAAAGTTACATACATACATACATACATATACATACACACACACACACACACACACACACACACACATATATATATATATACATATACATACATATATATATATAAAAATAAATAATAACTGAATGAGTAAATAGAAACTGCCTGTGTCCAGAATCAGTAAGTGCAAAACAATGCTCTGGTTAAGCTTCCATCCTATCCTGTGGGATGCATATGATGGGAAATGCTTCCCTGTTGTTTACATAGATCTGAAAAATGGGGTTTTGGCATCCTGTAGCAAATGCTCAGGGAATGTCTGCTGGGACATTGGAACACTTGTTTCACAAGTGCCAAACAAACAAACAAAAAAGCTCAAAATTACTGGATAATATTTTCTAATTGTTTTCGGAAAAAAGTATTTTTTTCCACTTCAGTTAACACATTGTCATGACAGGTAAATTTATTTCCAGCAGTGTTCTACTGTTCCAAGTCTACCCACAGAATGTGCACAAAATTCCTAATTAATCTTCTACAGCAATTAGCTTTGAAAGTATTCTACAGGGTTTGAATTTTGTGAATATTGACTGATATAAAAATTCAAAGGAAACCCTCAATTATTTGACAGTGGAGCTAAGTCTGTGTTACAAAAAGCAAAAAAATTGACCTGGACTAGAAACCATCCCTGACCTACTGTCTGATTTTGTGATGCCTCTTCTTTCTGGTATCAGTGATAGCGTGTGAAAAGTAACCACAAAATATGTAGCTTCATCATACCAAAAAGACACGTAAGTAGGAGAAGGGGACTGGATTTCAAGAAAGCAAGCTGGATTTATGGAGGAAGATTAAAAAAACTAATTATGTTTAACTTGGCTGACAGACGGCTAAAAAAGGGGATATGATAACTGCCTACAAATATTTGAAAGATGCATAATACACCAAGGAAAGAGGGAAATAGTTTGACACAAAGTCTGGTAAAGCAAAATTTAGGCTGGGTAGAATGCTAACAATGAAACCTGTCAGACTGCCGAAAAATTTCCCGAGGGAATTAGTCAACACCTCATTAAAAAAAATACCTTGGACAACATGCACTGAGGGGGATTGCAGGGAATAATCCTTCAGTGAGAAAGCCAGGGACCAGCGAGCTTCACAGGCCACTTTCTCTCCATTATTGCTCCTGTTTTCAATAGCATATGATTTAAAAGATTTTCCCAACAATGTTTTTGAGACACGAGACTTTTATTTCCTGCCTGCCAAACAGTAGATGGAGGGAAATTATCTTTGAGGGAAATCACTCTTTTTATGGAAAAAATTGAAACATCAAGAGAAAGTCACCGTATTTGGAATGGGAGCAGTGGAACACACCAAGATGGTGTTGTGCCAACCTTCCTGTCCCCAGGAAAGTTTCAGTGCAGCTGACAGAAGTGTTCTCATTGGAGTGCTGTAGAATTTGAGACAATCTGGCTTTTGGATCATGTATGTAGCTCCTGTTCAAAATAAGCTCTGTGGTGGACTTGAGCAGCTATCCTGCTGCCAATCTGCCTTGAGTCTGTCTTTTTCTTCTAAATCAGCTAATTTGATTTTGTCAATCCAGCTCCAGAGCACCTTTTTTTTTTTTTTTTTTTTTTTTTTTTTTGCAAACTATACCTGCCTTCACTATTAGGGGTTGCATTTCTATGCCAGAAATACCAGCCTATATTTTTCCCCAGGACTGGATCTCTTGCATGATCTACCACAGCTGAGACTTCACATAGCTGGTGTGGAGCAACTGTGAATCTACTTAGCATCAGTGTTATGAAAGTCAGTGGAAACAGCTGATGCCTTAAAATGAGAAGGGAACCAGTGTTTCACTGCACATTTATGCCTATGTAACTCCTCTGCCTCATACTAGGATAAACTGAAGCTGGGCAGCAGTGAATCAGACCTAATATATTTAGTACTTGTATACTAAATTTATGAGGCACCCAGTGACATTTGCCTTATGTATAATGGTAGCAATCCCAGCAGGATGATCTAATCATTCATGAGGAATTATGGTACAATGTTGGAGTTTATTTAATGCTTAATGTTCACAACAACCTCCAGCATTGATTTTAATCTTGTTGCTGCTCACATTGTGAAACAGATCTCTGAGGAGGAGCAGCAGCAGCAGCAGCAGAGGAGATCAACCACATCCCGTGCAGCATGGCATATATCAGCAGTACAAGGCTGCACTGTTTGTCTGACAGGCAGAGGAAGCAGAGTTGATTCACACACCAGAACAATTCCTCTCACCAAGACATTTAGGAATGCATCAAAGGAAACTGGTCTGTTTCTGCAGGCTTCCTCTGAGCAATGGGCTTACTGTAAATCAAAGGCTAAAAAAATAGCACTTTTTAAAAATGGTGCCCTTGACAGATGGAGCAGGAAAACCTGTGAAAATCTGGATGCAGTAGAATGACTTCTCAAGGAATGCACGCCAAGGTGTTAATTTTGCAGTACGTCCTTGAGTGGCACATTTTTCTGCTTCTAACATTGTATTCCCTCCAGGAGGAGACCAAAGCCAAGAAAGGTTTGCCACCTCCGGGAGATAGACTATCTCTTAAAAAGAATCAATAATAGAGGAAAAAAGGAGGAAAGAGAACTTACATCCAAGTTGGTTTCTCAATTTCTAAGGAAAATGTTCCAAATAAGTGAATGAGCTTTTTATAACCAAAATCTCCTTCTGGGGTCCCTCCAGCTTGGTTCATGTTCCCTTCAAGCCTTTTTAACAGCAAATATTTCCTGAGCAGGAAGGGCAAATTGTTCTGCTAGGGGAATTTAGTCACAAGGTTTTAGGGAAATAAAATTAATATTCACAGCTGTTGTGTCAGTGCCACAGAGAAGAAGCAGATTCACGAGGATGGCTGGTTTGTATCCTGTCCAGCCTTCATCCAAGATTGGCAAGCTCGTTTTGCTAATTTTCCCCTAGAGAGATCACTATTTTATCCCCTCAATGACTTCTTGAGCTCCTTGCTTAAAAGACGTATTTACATGGCATCTGTTTGTGTGATTGATTGTTCTTATGACTTGTTGCTTGGTAGCGGCTTAAATATTGCATTAAAAAAAAAAAAAAGCATAAAAAATTCCTTCCTAGTAAGTCAAAGTTACATCAAGGAGGTTCTCACATTTAACAGTCCTGTGACCACATGTGACAACGTGGTGAGCAACTGGACCCATACAACTTGTTTGCCTTGGGCTGTCAGAGAAACAAATGACCGTGGACTTTTCTTAAAGAAGCTTACAGCAGCATTTTAAATATCATGGGGCAACAGCCAGGGCTCTTGTATTCTCCAGACAAAAGCACACCGCCTGTGAGCACTACTGACACCGATCCTGCTTTCTGACTTGGAGGAAAAGCAACCACACCGCACCTCCCACAGCCATTGAAACAGCTGGCAGAACAGACAGCCTCATGTGTATCCTCTTCCCAGCTGCCCCACATTTGCAGCACAGTCTCCTGCTCCCCATTGCATGTTGCTTGCTCAATGAAATGGCCCTCAGTGTACCACTTCTAGGCAGGTCTCTGTGTGTGCTCTGGCCAAGGATGCTTTGAGGTAGGGGACATGAGCCCTCAGCCCAGCATGGGGTGCTAAGTGCCCACCATGAACTCCCCTGAGCAAGAGTCCAGACTGCAGCTGTGCGCTGGGTTTTATTGTGGGGGAACAGGGACATCTGAGAGTGAGACAGAGAAGGGAGAGGATTTACTCATACCAAGAAGCTAATGAAATTAGAGGGAGTCAATCTATGACTCTGAATAATTTATTTCTGGGGTAACTCTAACGCAGTTCATGGCACAGAACATTATTGGGTACCCCTGGGCTTCTCCCCCAAGAAGGCTTGGAGGGCTTGATCTCACCATTGGCAGTGGCCATGGGCCTGTTGGGAGGGATGTCCCTGCAAGCCTGGCAGATAGTGCTAATTATCAGTCACTCTGCAGATGCTCTGCAGGGCTGGCTGCACAAGCTGCTGAGGAGCAGCGCTATTATCGGGTACCATGTCTGGTTACATTATAGACCCAGTTAACAAGAAGGGTGGTGGGGGGGAAATTCCTACATTGTGCATCCCCCCTGTTGTTTGGATCTTTGCCACTGTTTAAATTTAAGCAGATTTGCTATCCCAACATCTGCAGTTTGATTATTTGACTATTGCCTGGCTCAGGGTCAAACCACAGCAGAATACACTAGTCTGTGATTTACAGCCTGGGCTGTGATTATAATGGTTTTATTTTAGTTGGACCCCTATTTACAAGCTCATTTGTATTAGTGCACAGTGTTGTAATAACAATGGTAGAATTATTAGGTCTTGCAGAAACAATCGCACGTAGTAAATGGCTGCAGCTCACAGGGCGCTGCTTAAGTGCTCCAGCAGCCCTGCGATGTCTGCAGCACAGAGGCTGCCATTTTAATAGCAAGGTGGGGAGGGGAGCGAGGACAAGGCCGGAGAGGGGGAAGGTGCCGGGGAGAAACATGGTTGTTATTCATTCTTTTCTCAGTAAATAGAAAGGACGTGTGTTTCCTGGATTAGCCACTGAACACAAATGGTGAGAAGGGAAAGAGCTGGTGTTTCCCTCAGCAGGGTTAAATAAGGTACTCTGCCTCGGCGCTGATGGCCGACGGCTGCTCCGAGCATGCCATGAGGGACCCCCCAGCGGCCTTTCGAGGGGCACCTGTGGCAGTGGGGAGGGTCCTGGATGGCCCTGGGTGTCTCGGCTTGCCCTGGAGAGCCCATGGCCACTCACGGTGGAAGTGCCTGAGGTGCAGAAGCTCATCCCCGAGGGCCTTACCTGGCAGCAGCTGGGTGGAAGGACGAGGTGGGACCGGGGGTTTCGTGGCACCCCTGAGGGGCCTTGCTGAGGCCGGCCCAGAAGGACTGGGCCAGGCTGGCGTGAGCCATCGTCAGGGTGTCCTGTCACCACGCAGACCTGTGCCGCTGCTCCACAGGCATTTTCAGGGCTTGCCTTGGGACCCTGTGCTGTCTCTTTTTTCTTCTTGTGGCAGCAGGAAGGATACTCAGGGTTTTACCTGGTACACCACAGTGCCGACCCCATCAGGCCCGAGTTTAGCCACACATGGCTGGAGCCGACCACTGCCGCACGCCTCATGTTTCACCTGCCAGCGTGAGGAGCACTGACAGCTCCTACTGGAGACTTGCAGGTGTCAGGCAGTTCTGAAAATTCGGTTTTTTATGTGATTGGTGGCCCTGGGGGGTCAGTGGCAGGGTGGACAGGATGGAGAGGAAGCCAGGCTTCAGGCCCTGCCGCTCTCCCACTCTCCCTGAGGGGAGCAGGGAAAGGAGAGCTTTATCCACTCTGTGGCAATGCTGTCTGAGGACTTCCACATCCTGCCCCACAGCTGGCTGAAAAGTAAATACTAAAAAATAGTGATTATCTAGTCTCAGGCAGGAAAAAAGCAACTTCAAAATCAAATAGAAAAAAAATCAAAGGACGAGTAGTACCAAGAGTTATTATCATTCATTGCGAAGAATGTAAGACAAGGAAACAGCCCTGTTCCGACTCACAGGGCTTAAGTCCTTTCTCTGATGCGACTCCCTCGACCATCACCTGAGGCTGCACATGAAGAACAGGTGAGCTGAATCATCCTCTCTCCCGACTATGAAAGGATCATAGGCCAAAAAAGCACTTCATATGGATGTTTCAGATAAATTACTCAAGATGCCTGAGATTAAATCAGATTTAAGATATCCTATTCAAGATGATGGTTATAAAACTGTGTGTCCTTGAGGCCTGTCCTGTGCTTAGCTACCCTTCTCTTGCAGATGTTGTTTGGTATTGCTGACCAGCTCTGTTCAAGGGTAAAACCCTTCAAATCTAAGAGAAAAAGTAGTATTTCTTTCTCTGGCTGACCTCTGTGCGTGTACCTCTCTGTTTAAAAGCTGCTGGTTTCCTGGGTGTTTTGATCTTTTAGAAAAGAACCTTCTGACTAGAACTCTGTACACTGAGAGTTTTTAGGGGTTTCTGCAGTCTCTTTGTACTAATTGATTCCCCAGTGCATTAGCATCACCAAAGCTAGATTAATCTTCTTTTCATTTTGGTGCTGAGATCAATGTCTCTGTCAACATAGTTTATTGAACCTGGTACAGTTTTACTACTTGCATTTACCTCCTGTAAGATGGCTTTTCTCTTAAGTATGTCCTGAGAAAAGATCCCACTTTAAAACTCTCCCTGGCCAAGTTGCCAAGCAGAACTGGTCTCCTCTGGGGCATGATCCAGTGCCAAAATTCCTCCTGCTTCATCACAGATGCAGAATTTCCCAGCAGCTGGCATGTCATCCTGTAGCTTTAGGAATTAAGCTGTATCTTTTTGTCAGAGAGAAATTAGGATGGACTCCTCTGCTAAAGGGAAGGACTAGTGGGAGATAGTTTGACACATAGGCTGTGCTGCCTGGGCTCTTCTCATGGATGTAATACAACAGTTCTGCAGTACAAAACTTGCCTTCTGATGGAGTCAAATACCTTCCTTGTATTTTTCAGGAGCCATTGAAGAATCAGGCTGAGAGGTAATTCCTATATAATTACCCAGCCTTATAAAAGAGACTGCAGAGAAGAGGGTTTATAGACGGTCTTGCCTGAGCTCATTTATATCATGCCACGACAGTGTGGGAAAAGCAGTCTTTCTGCTTGGTTTTGTGGATGGCACAGACAACAAAGGGTCCAGCGCTGCCCTTAGCACTGTGCCTGCTGAAGCTGATATTGGTGCTGAATTGCCACCAACTCCAGTGGCAGATGCACATGATCTCCTTCAAACTGGATTTGCACTGTTTTCTCTTCTCTTGGCTTAAATAAGGATTAGTCCTTGCAAGCTTTCTGTGCATCGACTGCTTCTACTAACTTCAAGGATGTATTTGAGAGGATGAAGATTATTTCCTCATATGTGGCTTGCAAGATTAGAGTCAAAGATGCACAAATCTTGCCTAAGAGGGCTGAAACAGAGCTTAGCTTGCTCATCTGCTTCTGTCACATGCAGTGAACCTGACTTGTAGCTCTGCTCTGTCTTTAGCATGGTGCTAAATACTTTGTAGCACAGCACTTCCCAAAAAAGCTGGGAACCCTACATCTGCAGGGAAAATCAAACAGATTGGAGAAATTAATTGTAGAGTTCCCACACACAGCTCTGCATTTAAAGTGAGTGCAAACAAATAGGTCCAATAAGATGGGCTACTTGAAAAAGAAGTGAGCTGTGCAAACCAGAGAAAAATACATTTGCATTGGTGATATTTTAATCACTTATACTTTCATTAAACAAAATACTTAAGTAGATCTTATGCTTGAATGAAGTTGAAGGGACTTGAGTATACTCTTTAAATCCTGTAAGTGCTTAAAAGTGCTGCCAAGCAAGGATGCAAGTCCTCAAAGTGCTTGGGCTGTGAGTATACTTAAGTGTTTTGCTGAATCAGATCCATGGTGTCGCAGAGACTCAAAGTGAGCTCAGAGGTTTCAGCCGAGATGAAGGATAAAGCCAAACAGACTAACAGGAAAGTCTCAGGATTTTCCAGAGTCTAGTGCATAATTAGATTAAATGCATGATCCCATTTTGGGATTATGAGTGGGTTTGGGGTTTTGCAGACCATTAAAAAGAGAAGGAGTCTTCCTTTGCAGACATGGACAAAATCTATGAAGTAACTTTTCCTATGCTTTCCTAGTACGTGGCATTTCAAAATTAAACAAATGTCAGTGACACTGCATTTAGTTCTGAATAATTAAAAACATTCAGCTTGTGAAAACAATTTATTCTCCTGTGTTCATCTAGGTAGCAATAAATTATTTCCCAAGTTTTCCTTGGGAAACTAAGTGGAATGTAATGGTATTGCAAGTAGAACATAACACTGCCACAGCAATTACATCTAAGCTTTGCTAACTGTACATTTTAGCAGGCAGTTCTTAATTATATACTTTAAGACACACAAGCATATTTATTTTAATATAAATATTTAATTTACAGATTTTAAATGTTTCCCCTACCTCCGATCTGCATTAGCCACTTCTATTGCCTGTAGAAGTGCATTAAGCAAATCAGATTGAACAGTTCTCTCCCACAGCTTCATGTCTTCATTCCCCTTAAAATTCTATCCTATTACTTGGCCACAGCCTGACCATGCCCTTCAGCACTACTGAATTTCAAAGAGGTGATAACTGCTTTGAAATTGATGGAAAGAGCCATAAAGGAGACTAAAGACATAAAAAGTGTCTGTTACCTTCATATTGACTTTGTCTGCAACTGCTATGTGATTCCTTTCTATTGTTTGAGTTTATTGAGTCATCCCAGAACAAGTCCTGAAACAGTACACTCTGTCGAGCAAAATTTAATTGGTGTTAACAAAGACAATGCACCTCTAAGGAGCACTAGACAATCTCTTGCACTTATCTACACTAATCTTACGCTTCGTTCATCCTGTTTGCTGGTGTTCTGTAACCTCCCCAGTCCAGGGCCAGGGCCCTTGGGGCAGCAATGTCTGCCAGCCCCTGTTGGCTAGGCTCAGATAGTCCCAAATGCTAGTAACCTGCCAGGAGCTGAGCTTGAATGACCCAGGCTGACTACTTGCAGTGACATTGGGGTGTCTGCACCACATACCTTGGGTAGCAGCTTTTTCCTTTTCTGGGATATCTCAGCAGTCCCTCATCGCCTTCCTCCCTCCCAAGAGCTGGCTGGGGAACAGTGCCCACCCCAGAACTTAATGTTCCCTGATGCCTGGAGTTGTGATCACAGACCAGACTTGACAGTGCTTTAGCAAAAATGAAAGCAACCCTAAACTGTAAAAGAGGTTTCATTTCCAAGATGTTGTTGGCTTCCTTTGTCTTTCATATTCCCTGTATATCTGATTGTAAAGTGGGTTAGCAGCATGGCTTAGCATCCAGAAGTTATGAAGATATATGAGGGTTTGATTCCCCACAGTCTCCCCTTGTCCTGCTGTGGCTCCTCCAGGATGTCAGAGCAGATCCATGTGATGTAGCCCAGACTCAGATTGAGCCCCCTTTATTCAGCACATGCAACCTGTGCCAAGGACCCTCCTTGGGGGTTACATGCTGATGCTCTGTCCCAGCTCCGGTCTGCTCTGCACATGGTTGTGTAGATACCACACATGTTCCTTTTTCTCAGGCTTCAGCTCCACAGTGCAGTAGCCAAATGCAGGGAAAGCCAAAAGTTGCTGTTTTCTGCTGTCAGTAAATTACTACAGAGATGAGCACAAAAGGAGGTGTGGAGGCAGGCACAGAACAGTACTTGCACGGTGCTTAGTTGCTGCTGGCTGCTGCTCCAAAGGGGACAAAACCTAGGCATTGACTTCCCATATACATCTTTAAAGGCTGACTAAAATTGCTTTTTTTAAAATGCCATTATATCACAATGGATAATATCCCACCATGTCAGCTTTAAAATCTACTGGATCCAGGACCAGTCAAGATCTAGACCTCCTGTGAGTGATAGCGTCCTTAGTAATGAGGAAATTAGCAGCTGGAGGATAAAGGTGCCAAGGAAAATGAACCAAACAGACCTTTCAAAAGCACTTGAGAAAATATCATTGAGATTGCTCAATTAAATATGGATATTGTTTAAAATGAATGGGCGGAGGCAGCAACAGGCAAGGAGCAGCTGTGCCTGTTGAATCCCATCCCTTTGTTTGAGCAACAGCACAAATCCCCACACGTGGGATCTTTTTTATCATCTTTCCCCCCACCCCACATATTCTTATCTTTATTTATAGGATCTCTAACAGCATCTCAGATTGTAACCTTGATTTATAATACTGGAAACGCTGGCACCACACTTCGTTTGAGTGGAAGTGAGCTAGGTGGATTGCATAGCTGAGCTGTAATGTTGCTGTGAAGAATAGCAGATGTTTAGCTGTTTTCATTTCCACTCCTCAGTGGACAATCAACAAGGTCTGATAACTTCTCTTGCTTGCTGTGGGGTGGCCCAGAAATCTAAGTGGGGGGTCTGGCCAGAGAATAGCACACTGCTGGATCAGCAGAATACCTCCATCAGCTTTTACATAGGCAATGACAATAGATAGCTCCGTAACTGGGGCATTGTTTAGAGCTTTTCTTGTACTTCTGATTGCCCTAGGTCTGTTGCCAAATTTTTTGGGGGTTGTTTTGCATGTGATACTGTTCTCTTTTGGGATTTCCCATAGGAGATCAGGCACCTTTCTTATCTCTTTTCAGGAACTGAAAGTAGAGATGAGAAACATTTTCCCCCTAGTAAATATTTTCACTAAAACATAAACACCTTTATATAACTGCATTTCCCATAAACTCTTAATGAGAAACCTCCTGCTTTTCGAAGGAAAACAAACAGGCAAGCAAAATCCTCAACCCACCCTTGTGCTCAGCAAGTTCCTCCAGGAAGGAATCTAGCCATGTCTGCAAAAATTGTGTTGTGTAATGCCAAGGAAATGCAAGTAACCAACAAACACTCTCGTTCATCCCTCAGCCAAGCTTTCTTCCCACTCTTTTCCACTTGTTTTAAACTAATACCTGTCTAGTGACTGCAGGGGAGCTTCTGTCTGGGAAAGTCATAGACTGCATGATGCAGGGCCTGTGTCACCCAAGCAATTATTTGCACTTGTACAAATAAGCTCGGCTTCTCTCATTACTCTTGATTGATCAGATGCATTGGAGCCTCACTGAATTGTAAACCAGTTGAGTCAATTCAATATCAAAGCTGAATAATGATGAATGAGTGTAGATTTATCTAAAATTATCCAAGAAGTGTGGCTACTTGAAAGGGTGTTAACTTCACCAGTGTCAAGGGAGTTACTCTTGTTTTATGCCACTATAAACAAGAGCACTGCTAAGCTGTGAGTCATCACCCATTTCTCTTTTGCTGCTTCTATTTTCAGAGCAGATCTACTGGCTTTGCTGCTAGATGAAGTTGCAGAGATGCACTTTGGGGCTTCTTGCTGGTTAAACAGGGGTACACTTTGTTCTCTGTGGGAGAGCAGAGAGCATCAAGATGTTTTGACCTAAGAAAGGCTGAAACCCAAAGGCTCACACAGTATTTTTAGTAGTATTATAAAATACAGGTGCCCCAAACCCTAGGTTTTATCTTAGCTGGTAACAAGCATTTGAGGGCAGTCATTCTGTGGCCATACTGGGCTCCCCCCCAAAAAAAGTTTGGCCCAAGCAATTAAAATAGAGGTTCCAGGCAAAAATGATTATACTACTTGGACCTGAGCAAAGACGCCTGAGGGGTATAGTTGCTTTGAACCCCGGAACCATCTTTGCATATGATGCACCTTCATATGATCAGAAGGTCTTTCTTGTAGGGACAGCTATTTTCAAACTCACTCTTCTGACACAGGCATGCACAGGCAGGATGCATCTGTTTTCTAAGGCAGGCGATGTGGCAATCTGTCAGCTGAGAAACATCTGAAAAAGGGTGGTTTTCCTCAAAAGGAAAATGGCTAAGGAAAGCATGTGGCTTTCAGATGAGAAATACTTTATTATTATTATTATTAAAGAATCCAGTCCCCAAAACATTTTTAGTCTGACATTTAGCATTTGAACTGTATTATGTGGTCCAGCATTGTAGTTATTAAAATCACTTGTTTGCACCTACCAACCAGCAAGTAATTCTGTGGCCAGGTGCTGTGTTCACATCCTCTTTTTCTACCCAAGCTGTCCTTAGCTGTCTGGTCTTGGCTTCCATAAACCACTCATTGCTTTCACCAGGACTGAAAACAAGATGTGGTAGGAGCCATCGTAAATTAACAGATCTTGTTTGCCCAGATGGATACCATGACCACAGAAGCTAAAGAGAGTCATGTCTTCCATGCTCACATTGCTTTTGGGTACAGTTTGTTCTGAAGAATGCCATGCTGGCAAAGATCTGCAAACTAGGATGAAACTCTCCCCTGTGTATGCAGCCAGAATGATGGGGTACATGCTTTACCACAGTCTCCTTTGAGCTTTATTTTGACAAAGCAGTAATGTACAGCCATTCTGCTGGTCCTCTGAAAATGAGTGAATTCCAGTCTCAGAACTTAACTGGTGTCATATTGTTATGAATCACCACTTAAATATTTTCAGTGTTCCTTGGAAGAAATAGAAAACTCAAGCAAAAGCAGAAGAGCTAAATAGGAATTTAGTCCTTACATCAGGAGCCATAAAAATTACTCTAGTTAGAGCCTTTTAAGTCTTGATATAGAATATTCTGACTAGAATATTCTGCCTCTTTGTTTCTTTCAGTCTACATTTTCCTTAATTTTTAATCAGGCTGAGTTGGGCTGATGTGTTTCTGTGCTGCAGCGCAGCAATCTAACAAAATAACATACCATGCTAGCAAACATAAAGAGAGCTTGTGCACTGCAAGCTCCAGTCTGGCATGTGTGCAGGCATCGGTAGATATGCCTGCTTCAGAAGAAATTGGAAGAGATCCTCCTACCACTAGGATGGGTTGTGCTGCGATTGTGCCCAGGCAATTTCTGTGCAAACCTGTTGACCTTGGTGGAGTTATTCCATCCACATGGCAAGAATCCCTAAAACAGAACTTGGACTATGGAAAGTCAGTGGGAACTATGCCACATCCATTGGCTTCAGGAGGAACAGGGATATTGTTGGCTTAAAATTACAGTCAGCTTGCAATTTTTATTTCTGGTTTAGGAGGGAAGGACCTAAAGAGGAAAATGGATAGAGAGAAACATTGATTATAAAAGTTTGAGAGCAACATCATTATGCTTTCTCAGAATAACAGAAACACAAAATATCTCCACAATAATGTAGACTGAAGTTGAATTGCAAGATTTGTAGATTTTTCCTTAGGAAAAATGCTGTGGTGAAAAATGTTAATGATTTTAAAATAATGCTTCATTTTGCAGAGAACAATTTTCCAAGCAGTCTTTGCCTCCAAAGCAATTGCTGACCATTTAATGACATAGTAAGTATCAAATACTGGAAGAAAGTGCATGTGGTAAGGACCATATAATCACAAAGTAAATTCACCAGTATTTTTGCCTTAAAAACCAGCACACGTGTTAAATGATATTTTTGGGTCTACTGTGTATAATTACCAAGCATTGTACACTTTGGGAATACATAATTATATGCATACTCCTTGCACAAGGAGTATACAATTACTCCCTGGGCATCCCTTGGATGCTATGACTGTCCTGCCTGAAGGGCCAAGCATAAGCCCAAATATAAGACCCTTAGTGACCAGGACTTTGGGGACTGTCACAAAAATAGCCAAGTCAACATCTTACCTTGTTATGGTTTCCTTGAGAATACTTTGGGAGAGGCCAAGACCTGAAACAAATGCTGCAAAGGAACTGCAGGCTGGTTTAGTTACTTTAGCTTTATCACAAAGATGCTTAATTTGTCTGTGTCTTCCTCTTGCCATTGCATTACTGCACTGAACGATGCTGTGCCCACCATCAAAAGGAGCTAGAAAGTTTAAAAATAGGTGCAGGAAGAAGAATGACACTGTGGCTGGAAAACATGCCTGACATGCAGACACTTCAGGCATCAACAGGAAGTTCAAAGGGGTGACTGGAGAAAACATTGAGTACAAAATCAGCTGAAGGCACAACAAAATGGGTGCAGGCAGATTGTGTTGATGTATCTGCTTGAGGTTAACTTCTTAGACCCTCCACCTGTGCAGATAACCCATTACCTGGAAGGAGAGTGGTACAACCACCAGCCATGCAACCGCTGGAGTCCTCGAGGGAAGAGACAGAGAGCCGGCTCCTGGGCTGAGCAACTGAATGAATCCCTCAGGGATGCTGCTTGGTGCTGTGGATGTGATTGCCAGTGTCAGTATTTCACAAGAGAGAGAAAACCAGAGCTATAGCCAGACATGATATCACACCAGATTTCCAGAGAACGCACAGAATGATTAACTAGAATAAAGTATTTTGCCAGAAAACTGCCAGTACTAGAAAGCAATTTTCTATTGACTGCAAATCTCTAAAGACCTGTTAAATCCCCTTGGTGAGGAAGAAGAATCCCTTTTATCTGTAAGAGACAGAACTAGCTGATTTTCATCTGATATCTTTCAGTCCTGCAAGTGTTCACTGAACTTTTTGTCAGCCAAGTTCCCAAAGCACTGAGTGAAAATATTCTATTTTTCTTTTGGGTTCCCGCTTTGAGATGTTTTTCTTTCTATGTCAGTAGCTAACAGGAGGCCACTTGTCATTTGAGGAAAGGAAGAATATTGCTTGAGCAGGTGAATGTAACCACAAGACTATAAACCCAAGTCACTAACACTCTGCTATCCCTTCCTGTGACTCAGTGGTCCTGGTATATCTGAGGCATGTCCTGGCGCCCTCTTTATCGTCTCACCAAGTACTTGATGCCTGAGTTTGAGAAACCTTTATTAGTCAGAGCTGTGCTGTATTGTTAGAGGTAGATAAGGGCTCCAGGTCACTGCAATTCAATGTATGCCAGGCTTGCCTAATCTGAAGCCTATTATATGAAGGAACAATAATCCTGATTTTCTCTGTCTTCACATTTGTACTCTGCCATATAGGGATCTCAAAGCAAATGCTAATTAGTAAAGCTCTCAATTTAAATTTAAAATGTACTATAAGATTTTGAGAGAAAGTTTAAATTTTGCTTCCACAAATTCACTCCCCCTAATCCTAAACAGATCCTGCCTGTTCATATTTTTAAAGTCTTCCATATAAATATCACAAACACAAATTATTTTGCCATCAATTGCCAGTTTAAACCAACTGAGAGCTGCTTCAGTGTAAAGCATTTTGCCATGCATCTAAGTAGGTGATTTAGCAAACCTCAGGCTAATGTCAAAGGTCCGGATGGTTCAAACACTTTCAAGGCTACTGCACTTTGCACTGTCTGACGTCTGCTGTGCCTCAGCTGCAGAGATTTGTTTGGGATAATGCTTGAAAGTATTTCCTTTGATGTTAGATAGCATTAAGTGAGTAAATGAAAAGAAAAAAAAAGAAGAAAAGCCAACCCTGAACCTAGAATCCAATCTTTCTGAAATATTCAAGATAATAGTCTGTTTTTACAATCTGTCTACAAGAGACTGTTAATGTCATGTTAGTTTCTTATGCTGATTAGTACTCCAGCACCAACATATATTTTGTAAGAATTTCAGAACTGTGCAGAATCTAGGGTACAGTTTCCAGTCTGTGCTGAGGCAAGTTTCCTTGTGTCATTCTCCTTGTCAGAGCCTTGAGTCAAGCCTGATGTGAGCAGGAGCAAACTGAAGTCTACAGTCTTTATTTGTGAAGAAATAAAAATAGCTGTGACACAGGAAATATCTGGAGGCTGTGTGACAAATGGCCCTTGTCAATTTACAGCTACTCACTTTTGGTCCTATATCACAGCCACTGTTTCCTGATGTTTGCGCAGATGTAAATGACCCAAGGAGACACTTGGCAGTGGCAAGTTAAGCCCTACATGAATACTTCAGATCTTGTGGGTAGTGACAGGCAGGCAGTGTTGCCTGAGGTACATGGTGCAATACCCCTCGGTGCACCTGGATGTTGAGGCATTAGGGAGCAAACAGTGCAGGGAAAACTGGATCTGGATCTGCCTGCAACTCACTGTGCAGGAACAGTGCATGGGAGTGCCGGCAGCTGGGTGGGAACCATGGATCAGGAAGAACAGAGAGACAGAGTTAAGAAAGACTGTGAGTGTTCAGGAGAGCCTCAGAGACAGAGAAGTTGTTTTGGCCAAGCAGAGGCAGCAGGAGTCTGGACAGCAGAGCCAGGTCTGCAAGGTCTGGGGAGCAGTAGGAAGCATCCACATGCAACGCAGCCCTTTGCAGCTCTTTTTGCCAACTTTTGTTGTTTTTTCTTCTTTTCTCAAAATAGTTACTTGTTAGAACAAGCTTCTTGCCAGGATGTCGCAATTGAGATGTTTGCTCTTGATCCTGGCTGTGATTCCTGTAGCACAGCTATGCTGGGTAAATCAACCCCCCCCAACAAGTGGCAGAAAACACAATCCTGGCTGCACTGAAAATAACAAACTTTGACTCACTTCCTCTTCAGAAACTCTTCAGTATGCCCCATTATGCAATTCTCCAGTGTTCTAGTACCAAGAGAAAACTCACATCCATTTAATCCCTGAAGAACAAACTTCTAGGGGGCACTTTTTCCTGCACAGATCTTTCAGTTGTAATCATGTTAAAGTAGTGAAGCCCTGTGCTGACCAAGAAATGCTCTGCTACTATCACCAACTATTTTGTTGTGTGTGTGTGTGTGCACATGTGATCCAGCTCTCTCCTTGCTATTTATTTCACAGTAGATATGAGGTGCTTGGCATTTTAGTTAGAACACCCCAAACCTGTAGCTTAGACTTCAGCAGTTCAACCTTTCAGCTTTTCAGGGCAGTCTCTAGGAATTATCCCAACTCTCTGTCATCAAACCAGCACCTGACATTAAAAAAAAATGTAGGTTGTACCTCAGTGAATAGCATGCATTTCTTGGGTGACTACTGGGAGGTGAGCAGGGAAAAAGAAATGGAAAATTGCTTGTATATGAAATATTCATGAAGAACATTTTCATGAGCCTAGACTGCAATCTTGCTGGGTTTCACATCTGTCTTTAGGCCCTTCAGACTTCTGAGCTGCAGCAATGAATCCTTTTCAATTTTTTTTTTTTTTATTAATGACATCAAGGCAATTATTTAGGCAAAACTGTCCTGCACGCACACATAAGAACACATGCCCTTTTGGTGACTGGTAGTTGGAAGAAAAATATTCAATAGATCAAGGACAAATGTGCAAAAGTAAAAATATCTTCTTAGTCCTTGATGTGAATGAGGCTTTACTAAATAAATGACACAGGTGAAAAGAATTTCCATGAATTCAGGTACTGACCCAGCAGCTCAGTCTGTAACAGAACAATTCCTCTGCTGAAAACTCGGGCACATGCATATGACCAGTACTGCATCGAGGGAAAACTAGGGGAGTCACAGTATACTGTTTAGCAAAATCGCCCCCATTTTACTTGCCATTTCCCACTGAGTACAGCAAAATGCAGGACCTATCCCAAGCATGAGGAAATGTAGCAACCCATTGATTATTATCATGAGGATGAACACTCAATGCTCACCTCTGAATTCAGTGCATTGAATTGTGACATCTTCTGGCCTATCATTGTGAAGTTTTAGCAAAGCAGAAATACCTTTAGTAGGGACAGAGGACAATCCTTTTGTAAAAAACCACTATTTTTATTGCCACCCAGAAAGATGCCACAAATCTGTGTCTGTATCCCCTCTCAGATCATGTCAGCTCTGCTGCATGATTAATTCTTATTTGGGGGTCACACACAGTCGGGACTGATGAAGCAGCTGGCAGTGAGGTAGACAGCCTCTCCCTTGTGGCTCCTCCAAGGTGCTGGTGGTTTGGATGCAGCTAAGCAAGCTGAGTGCTCATATGGAGATGTGTACATGTATGCAGAAAATTGGCAAAATGCCTGCCTTGCTGAAGGTCAGCAGAAGCCTGCTCCTTCCAAATCTGGAGGCAGCTGTGGCCTGGATGACGCTATGACAGGCTGCCCACATGCATGTGTGCTCAGTCTTCAGGGAAAGGCCAAAAAAGGCAGGTGAACATGCAACGTGGCCCACGTGCCTGGGCTTGCTTGGAATGACACACCCAGCTCCTGCACAAAAACACTGCCTTCATTCTCTCAGAAAGGTAAAACAACCACAGTTGGTGGTTGCCTTCGGAGAATTTACTTACTGGGCCTGCTCCCATGGAGAAAACATCAGGTCTCTCAACATTTAGGAGGCTTCACACAGATGGACACAACACAAGCTGGAGTGACTGAGCTACTGTTCTGCCCATCCTTCTGCCCCACTCTTTCACAGACCAGGTGATCCATGCAGGTTCCCACCGAGATGCTCTCCAAGGTTCAGCCAACACCCATACCTGAGACCCCCCCCCCTTCAGGGCTGCTGAGGATCTGCACCATTTCTGGTGCCATCTCTCACTAGCTAGAGAAATGAGGCTTTGAAGGGGCAGTTTGGTGGCACACTCACTGCCCAGCTGGAAGAATGCCCTGAAGGGGGAACACCTGAGGCTGCTCTGACTCCAGCATAGCTCAATGTCTTCAGTAGTGATGTTGAAGGTTGGTAGTGATGGTGTTTGGTTGATCTGAGGAAGAAACAAATCTGGGAAATCTACCGTGCATCAGGGTGAGAAATGGAATTTAAAATTATCTCATCACCTTAGGAAAAATGACTGGAGAAAGTAGGATGAAATTCAGTAAAGACATGTGCAGGATGTTGTACTTAGGCTTGACAATAGTGAAAAGAAGTCCTGTTCTGCTAAGCCCTGGAAAAACTTCAGCTGGATTTCCATGCTCAGTTTCATGATCAGTTGGAAGACCAGATCTCTACAGAGTTTCTTCATGATTTGGTGTAAAGCAGAGACTTTGTAAACCAAAAGACAGTAGGTGTTTAAAGATCTGTCATCATTTCCCTCTGGCACAGGTATTTTTGCTGGTTTGGTTGACAGCATAAGCTTCTGGTCTGAGAGCACCAGTATTAAACTTTGAATTTCTCCTAGATGGTGATGATTAGAAAGTGTGTTGGAGACACCCTTTGAGTGGGAGAAACCAAGATGATGTGGTTGTGCTAGGCAATATGTGGGGAATATGCCTTGCTTTCCTCTGGTACTGCTCCAAGTCAATAGTGTTATTACTCGAATAATATCAAGGGAGTTAGGCTTGTATGAAAGTGGAAATAATGCAGTGCTTCATTAGATGGTTTTGATAAGAAGAACCTAGGGTAACGTGTAGCTAGAAAAGATTAATTGCAGCTTCATTTTCCAAGGTAATTCCATGTAGGATTGCCTCTGGTCACGACACAGTTTCATTCTAATGGTGCTGCACATTGTTAAAAGTCAGCAGTCATTTATTTTGTGCTGAACAGACTACATTATGAAGGAGATAATCCAGTTTGCTGTCATTTTGGCAGCTTGCTAATGACACAGGGCAGTGTAATATTGCATGGGTTCAGAATTCAGCTGCTAAGCTTCAAGATTTATGCTTAACACATACTGTCATTCTTCAGAAATAGTTTTTGCTTTATCCCAAAACTCTGCTTTAAATTTATTGTCACTTTCCGGCTAGAGTCTAAAGGGCAACCAAATGACATTTTTCTCCATGCCTGTTAAATGATCTATAATCGAGTGAGGGCAGGGGGAAAACTCTGGCAATTAACAAGGCCAGAGCCTTTGCAAGAAGCAGACAGAACAGAAAAGTGAACGGATTTGAGCTGACTCATTCACAAGAGGTTTTAACAAATCGTCAATTGCTCTAAATCTATGACCTTCATCTAGAAGGAAAGAAAGTCTAGTTGTATGGACATTAGCCTAGAACCTGTGTAGGGCTAAGGACTGCGTGGGCCATGTTCTTCCCTCCTCCCCTCCTTCCTCTACTCCATCCCAGTCTCCTGAGTTCCATGTAATGAGACGTCAGGCCTGTGGCCCAGCCAGGAGCCAGGCACACACAGCTGGCATCACCATTGCCTCAGGTTTACGGCCAGAGAGCAGGGGCAGATGAAGCTTTACAAAGGTGAGTTTCCACAGCATCCTGTGGATATCCTGGCCCTCTGCTCTTTGGTGCTTGAAGAGGGTTGCCCAGCTCTGCCCTTTGAACACAGCCTGGTGTCCTTCCTAGGGCATGGGCAAGCACGGGGAGTTTGTGCTGGGGCATGTGCAGCTCTTGCTGGCACGGTGTCTGTGGGCACAGTAAAGCTTGTCTCCTGGTTCTGGTTTGCACAGGCTTGTATCTTCTGAATTTTGCTTTGATTTTCAGGAAGAGAAAGGGAAAATCTGCTGAAAATGGATAGTTCACTGGCATTTCTGCCATACATCATCAAGATTGCTCTGCACTGTATTGAACTCTCCTAGGCCAGTTTTGCCATAGGTTTGGTTTTTCAGCATATTTCATGCTTAGAAATAGTTTTAGGTTCACAGACCACAACAAACCCTTACGGAAATCCTGCAGTTTGTTTGGTGACCTGTTGGGTTTGAGATTTGGTTTGGTTGGTTAGTTTGACTTGGTTAATTGTTCATCTGGAGGTCCCCAAAGAGTAGAGGGCAATGGGTTCTTTTGGATGCTTCTATTCATAAAGGGTGGGAATTGAGGCACCCTCTGACAGTGCAGGCTTTATAAGGGCAGGTAGGCAGAAAGATCAGCCTGTGGAGAGCATTCAAACTGGACACAAAAAGCCTGACCTTCATGTCCTGAAGCCAAGGGAGTCTGAAGAGTGAATCAAAGAGGACAGGAGGAACTGACAGTGGGCAATTGATAGGCAAAGAATATGATCTCAACAACTGCATTTTGAAGGGAGGCCTTCAGGGAAAAAAAAGGGGAAAAAAGGGAAAAAAAAAGAAGAAAGAAAATGAGATCAAGCATTAAAGTTATTAAAGTTTTAGCAAAAGAGGTTGACCTTTACTGATGTTAACTGCTATGAATAATATCAGTTTGTACCAGCAGAGTAATTGAGCCTGAATTTATTTTTCTTATAGACTTCCCTACTAGGTTAATTCACTGGTGAATGAGATAAAAGTAGGAGGAAGCTGAATGGATATTGCTAACAGCAAAGTTCACCTCTCAGGCCAGACTTTCGTACAAAATAGCTGTGATCTCATACTTTTGTGCCTTCTGAAAAAGACTGAAATAAAGTCAAAACTGCTCTGTGCTGCACTGAATGTTATTTATAGCAGTGGGAGGCATACCAGGACCTTCATTCTGTCACCCTTCTCCCCTCTCCCCACCCAGTAAAACACAGCCAGTGGAAAAGGTGTAATATTGGCTCAGAGCTGGGCTAGGTTTTCGTGGACATGAGTGGGTTGCCATGCTGACTTCAAGGGGGGTTGTGGCTGGTGTGAGGAGCAGAAGCTGAAGTGTTCAAGGCCAGGTTGGATGGGGCTCTGAGCAATTTGATCTGGTGTCCCTGCCCATGGCAGGGGGTTGGAACTAATGATCTTTAAGTCTCCTTCCAACCCAAACCGTTCTATGATTCTGCAATGATTCTATGATTACAAGGAAAATACTGGAGTGACACCATTAAATGGAGCTCAGCAGAGCCAGGCTCTCAGCTCAGGACAGATAGTCAAAAAGTTAAATCCTGTCCTTTCAAATGTTGCAGTCAAAATGAAGAAAGACACCAAATGGTCATCTTAAAATGAAGAGAGGGAAAGAGAGGAAAAAGGAACCCTATTTTTAATGGTTGAAAGGCTCTTAAATACAAAGGGTCACCCTGGATAAGACAATACAGAGAAGGCAGAAACAGCAGCATTTCTGAATGGCTCAGGAACAAGGAAGGAAGGAAAGCTGAGCTGAAGATGACTCATTCCAAGGACCTGAATGAGAAAGAGGATGAAGTATTCAACAGTTTCCCATTAAGAAGTACCTCTAAAAAGAAACCTTACCTTTCAAAAAAAAAAAAAAACCAAAAACAAACAAACAAACAAAAAAAAAAAGTAAGAGAAAAAAAACCCGGAAGCCTTTCATGAGATTTTGTATAATTTATAAATGTCTTTTGCATTTTTCTCATCCTTAGAACATTCTTTAAGAAACCAGTGGATCATTATTGTAGGCGGGAGCTTTCATCACTATATTGAGTGAGCAAAAATGTTCATGTCAATCTCATGCCTTTGGATCACATAAAGGATCATGTGTGTCATTACAATGGCAGCGTTTGCACAATGCCTCAAGACACTGCTGCTGATGCCTGTGGCAAGTACAAAGCAGTCCCCGGAAGGCACTGTGGCCCATTGTCCCATCCGTCTATTTTTCCACTCTTTATCAGCTGGTAATAGAAATAAATATTTGTCTTTCTCCTGACATTTTTGGTTCCAGATTTATATAGGGTGTGAGTGAGAAGTATCTCCATCAACACTCTTAGATTTACAAGGTTTTGAATTAATACGCTGAGAGAGTTGTAAGCATTCTGGATTCAGTTTCTATAATCCCTATTTTACAGAACTGTTTTGGTTTTTGTTAGGTTTGCTATTGTTATTGCTTTTCTTTGGGGTTTTATTTAATCTTTCTCTCTGGAGAAAGTAAATTAACAGTATGACACCATGCTTTGACATACCCAAATATTTTTGAAAGATACATGCAGAATAAGGAATCCACCCATTAAGACAAAAAAATTCCTGTTGTTTCTTGTGATACAGGATGTATGGGCATCTTTTCCTTTCTTTTGCTCTCTTCTTAGTCTTCTCTGCCATCTCCATCTGGAAAGACCTTAAAACTCTACATACTGTGTAGGAAATAGGACTCAAAGCATTTCCTATGCTTCTTCGCATTACTCTTTCCCCTGCCTCTGTACACCAGCATGCTCTTAATTCTCTACTGTTATTCAAGAGAAAAATGAGGGCATTTCAGGTGAGTATGCAGGACACGATCTCCCATAGTATGTGGGAAAAACCCTGCAAGAGAGAATGCAGTGAGTCTCTGAGGTTTCCAGTACTGTGGTTTTCCTGGGTGGTCTTTCTACTGAGAGATGATAGGTATATTGGGAAATTTTGAAGCTGCAACTGTTGTTTCCTCTTGCAACTCCTCTTCCTCACTAGGACATAGTAAAATTAGTCCTAATCAAGCCAAACACCATGTTCCAGGAGCAGCTCTCATTTCTGATGCCTCTTTTTGCTGAACTACATAGCTGTGTATTCCACCTTGCAGCACTGCTCTGTATCACATTTACAGGGCTACTTTATCATGCTCATCCTGTTGTTCCTAGGTAAGTAATTCCACTCTCCACTGAGTGTTAAGCTCTTGCAAATATTTATGCACATCTCTCCTCATATCATCATTCAGCCAGTGCCTTCAAACTTTCCTCTGAAGCCCTTCACATTTCTGGTAATTGCTGCTATTTTTTTTCCTCCGCTCAGTACTCTTCAGGAAACGGCCTGACCATTATTTACATTTCTCTTAAAATGTCTTATAGACTACCCCATAGGCTACCCCTTTTTCCATAGGCAACAGCTGTTGTGACTGTGATGGTGATGTCCTTGCTCCTCTGTGACCAGAACAGGTGCAGGTATTCCCAAGCTGCACATCTGGGGTAGTAAGTCCTGTGGTACTCAACTGCTGTCGGTAAACTCACAGTCTCCTGCAATGCTCCTGTATGTGAAATGATTTCCTCCCTGCATCTCCACCATGCATTAAGTTATAATGAGGGAAAGCAAGTTGCTCACTGTTCTGGTTCATATAATTATGTATTTGGAGTTTTAATTAGAACGCCACGAAAATCAAAGAAGACAAATGAATCTAGCTCTAAGACATTATTTAATCACATAGATGTATTTTCAAATTAAGACAGAACTCTTGATAGCAGAGCCACTTCAAGCAACCCACATTGGTAATATTATTTACTAAGGGTCCATGTACACACCACCACCTGCATCTGTCAAAACTAAGGCACATCCAGTGCCAAAATTGATGCAAACAACCAGTAAAAAGATAAAGAACAAAGCAAATGACATGCCAGTCCTGTGGCTTTTCTCTCTAATCTTTGGAAGACCCTTAGGGTAGACACGTCAATTATTTTCCTTGTTCCTCCTTCTGTACACTGTTTGCATTACAATTTGGCATAATTATTTAAGAAGCCCTGAGTTGTCTTGGATGTGAGTGGTGGATTCATGGCCTGGAGACTGTGGTGTTGTTATTGAATATTACTGTCTAACTCTCAGGAGGCTGAGCTTACTGTACTCCATCTGCAATTAATTTATCACTTTGCATGTCTGTTTTTATACAGAGTGCTTATTATGTATAATACAGCTATTAAGGAATGCAATTCTGTTTTTCCCTCTTATTGCTGTAGACTGTAAATGAGTCTTGTTCATTTTTTGATCACCTAAAACATGATAGAGTGAGTTTGTGCCATGTGGTTGAGCAAAGAGTAGTGTCAATTTTCTTCTCATGGTTACTGTTCTCAAGCTACAATAGCATAACTACAAACAGATAGCAAGACACTGCAGGTACACAGCAAGATCTGCAGTTATAGGTTTACTTGGGTATTCAGGCAGTTCATCCTAGTTTTCCACTGCTAAGGATTTGGTTCAAAAAGCCATCACCTAGAATCTGTGATATTTCTTCTTAATGAACATGATAGGAGAGACACTGAACACATTGAATCAATAAAAGTGTGCTGGAATAACTAAAAGAAAGATATGATCCATATTAGCTGCAGGCCGTACCATTGGCATATCATCCAAGAAAGCTGAAATAGTTGCATTCTTCTAAGACTCAAGTATGCTTTGAGGTGAAAATACTATTTAGCAAGCACATATATCAGCAATTCATTTTGTGGCCCTCTTCCTTAGTACCACAAACTGTAGGCCAAATTCAAGACTGATGTCTGCTCCCTGGCTTCAGTGGGCTTTCATCCAAGCTAACATTTGGTGTCTTCCACTTAAACCAGAACCAAACTCCTGCAGTGAAACACATGCCAAATATTAAGGGCAGTACTGGAATATATGTAGGTAGTGAAATTGTTACTGAGGAAACTTTATGCTCTAAGTGTAACTGGACACTAAACAGGAAGAGAAACTAATCATTGAGAGCATTGGTAATTCTCTCCTGAGCTGCCAGGACAATCGATTTGGTAAACTGATCCTTTGGCAGCATGAGATGCAAGCACCGTCACTTTACAGAATAGGTGTTGATGGGACTTAGTCTCACCTGTTAGGAAATGCTCTGAGCTGTACAGCAAACAGAGCAAATAGTGTTTTTTTTTCAGTATTGTCTGATTAATAAGGAAACTCTGGGAGAAGCAATTTGTCTCTCCTTCCTAAACTCTTGCACTGGTTTGGTTCACCATCGTACTCTACTGAGTAGGTTGCATGAGGAGAGCAGAGCTGATCCCTCTCCACTAAACTCCTCAAAACCACAAAACGCGGGTTACACAGAAGCTGGGGAGTCAAACCAGCCACTCTCTTGGGCCACCTTCTCCCTTGCATATGCAGGGACTGACAATAACCTCAGCCTGGAGCAGGCTGTGTGGAATGAAGGATCGCATAATACCCAGCTGCGGGGAAACCTGCAGATGGTTTCTGCTACTTTGGGACAGGTAGGGAATGAGTAGACAGCAGATGACAGGCAAGTTGTGTCATGGCACTAAAGTAATGTGAGAGAAAGCTCTGCTGCTTCAGTTTTATTGTCATCCTCCCTGCAAAGCAGATAGTTCTGAATCATACATATTCCAGAAACTAGACAGAAGGCCTACTGATAGAGTATCATGTATTTTATATGAGTTCTTTGATGTGGGAAAGTAAGAAGCCTCCAAGACATGAGCTGTGAACATTTTCTGTGGTAGTGCTATGGTAATAACATGGTTTTTAAATTCAGAGGTGTAGAGTCAAACCCTCAATGATGCAATAAAAAAGTCAAATGACAGCACAATTCTTCTAAGGATAGTTGTTTGGCCTTTTCTGCAGTGTAAGCAGAGTATACAATTCAGACATAAATGAAATCATTCTAAAGTGTGAAAAGCAAATCCTCTTATTTACAAATAACTAGATAAGCTTAACCCTTATTGAAAATTTTGGTATAATTTGATCATTATGCCCATGGCTATAATTGAGAGGCACAAAAGGGTATCACAGAGGATAGATAGAGTTGTTACATGTCAGGGGTCTGATTTTCATTACATTTGTATGGTGTAGTTGTATAAGTTTCTGCTTACATCCTAATTTATGGGGATGTGGGTCAAAGCCATTTGCTACAACTCAGAGTAAAGCCAGGAGATACATTCTTTACCTATTATGACTAATGTGACATCTGTAAAGAGTTAAATAAAGAGCATCTCTCTTGTACGAGTTTTTAAGCACCCTTCTACTACTGTAATGTGAAATAAATTCCAAGTTAATGGGTCATTATAACACTAAAACCAACAAAGCAAGGACAACCTCATATATGTGCCTGAAAACTAAGAAGCTTCCAGAAGAGCTCTAATGTCTGAGCCAGAGTACGAGGAAGAAGTCAAAGGGAGATGAAAATTGTGTGCTTGATTGTTTACTTGATTATACTAGTTGGAAAGATGAAGTTTCAACAGTCTGATTTGATGATTAAAGAGTAGAAAATGACAGTGTGTTCTTTTAAATAAAAATGTTGCTGACCAATTGATCAGCAAAGCTATGATACAACCCTAAAACCTCAGTAAGGAAGCAGATGCACTATGTGAGAAAGGTATTACATCAAAGATTATGAAATCTGCTCACCCAGGTTCAGCTCCAGGTTCTGCCACTGGCCTCTCCTGTCATCTCAAATTATTCAAGTATAGGAGGGCTCATATAAGTGGTCATTATTTTGCATCTTACTGTTGAAGCCCTAAGCTTGACTTTTTGCCAGTCTTTGAAATTCCAGGTGAACATGAATATTTTTCAGCTGGGCAGACGTTTGAAAGTCAGGACCAAAGTAGATTGATCCTGAAAAATTAGAAAGCACTTATTACTCACTTATGCACATCACAGACCTGCTTTGAGGCTTAACCAGTGAAATGCTTTAGATCTTGGGTTGGAGAATAACTCACACAATGAATGGCAGGTTTATTCTTCTGCTGGTGCCCAGTCTTTTTTTTTCACGCATAAGGAATTATAGTTTAAATTATGGATTGTTAGCCAGTTTTTATGTTTTAAGGAGTGGTCCAAGCAATCATAGGATTATACCAACACATGATGTCCTAGGAACATTTTAAGAAATGCAATGAGATTTGAACAAGAATCTGGCCCTGATGCAAAACAAACAGCAAGATAAAAAAATCACCTCAAAACTTGAGACACTGTCTCTGACTTGTGTTAAATAGGGTATTTACTGTCTTGTGACCCAGATGAAAGGTAACCACCTGGTGCATATGTCCTAAAAAGAAGAGTTTTATAAAGGCTCAGCTTCTGGCATCAATTTACAGCTGATGCTTACACAGTGCTCATGAAATATTAAGGAACACAACTTTCCTGTGCATTTTGTTTACAGGATCTTCTGTATGTTGACGTTTATAAGCATCCCTACACTGAGATGTTCATACTAATCAGGAGGAAAGGGATATTCACAAAGTTAAACATCAGATCCAAGAGCAATCCTGTTATGTTCATTACTGCATGTAGAATCATGAATCACCATGAAAGAAGCCACTTGTCCCTGTATTAACACTTTAACACTGTTCACACCCCAGGGACTCCTGTTTTACCTACCCCTGACTGCTCAGATGAGGTCTGGGTGAGTTGGGTTACAGTCACAGAGGATGTGATTTCTCTGTTCTTGAGCATCTCTCCCACAGGTGCAGCCATGGTTGTGCTTCCCTTTGGGATCATACTGTCCACCCTTGCTTATTCTATATTTTCATTTCTGACAAAAATTCACTGTCAAAAATAACTAGTCTGTAGATTGTAACAGAAGTTTCTCTTATATTGCAAATGAAGATTTGTATCCTTGTGTGCTGGTTTCAGTGGGGGTCGAGCTGACTTTCTTCACAGTGGCTGTTGTGGGGCTATGTTTTTGAACAAGTGGCTGTGTGGTGCCTGGTTGCTGGCTGGAGTTAAGCCACAACACCATGCAACTTCTCTTGGGTGATTGACTTCTTCTAAAGAGGCATTACTTTGAAATTCTGTGGTGCCAAAAATGCACAGCACTTTGGTCATCCGTAGCAGAAATGATGCTAAACTCATAGCACGCATAGTAGTATTTGAGAAATCTGACATCAAATTCTAATGGATTTTTGCCTTTTTCTTACTTCTCCGAATTTTCCTCTGACATTTCCAGCTCTCTTCTCTTACCTATTCCTCTGAGATTTTTCCTCAGGGAAGAACTTCCTCAGGGACCTATGTCACAGTGGATTCATTAGCTATGATACTGTTAGCTCTGCTTGTGATTCTGATTTGCTCAGAAGTTTCTGATTATAAACTTGTAAATTCTTTTCTTCTGGCTTACAAGATCCACTACATGATATCACAGGAATAAAACCTGTAATGGGAGACATGGGAAGGACAGACCTCTTCTGCCCTCTCTCCAGTACTTACTACATCAGCCAGAGCTGGGCACAGGCTCAAATCTTTGCTGCAGTACAGCTCCCAGGAGATGTCAGGACCCACATAGTCAATATGTGTCAGTTATTGAGACAGGCTGTGAAAATTTGGTATCCCCAAACTGGGTACAAATGCAGAGGCAGGTGAGGTTAATTTTTGAAAAGTCCTTATTAGCAACCTTTATGTTTTTATGACTTCAACATGGAAGCCCACAAAAAAAGTTCAGTCCTGCAGAGGATCCTAAATCTTTTCATGCTGACAGTGATGAACATGAACAGATTATCCCTACTCCTAATGCTGAGTGATTTCACCAACCTAGTGGGAAAGATCCTTCTCTTAATTACACAGAACAAGTAGAGAATTGCTGTAGTGACGTGAATGGAGTTATTTTGGATAGACACCAATACAGGAGAGAACACAATCTGGCGCCTTGAATGCTGCCAACAAAAGCTCAGTTGTATTATCCCATGATTTGACTGTGGCAGGCAGTCTCACTGAACTGATGCCTGACCTAGCTCCCACGGAAGTCAATGTGAGCCTTTGCACTGATTAAAATGCTTTCCAGGAGACCCTCTCAGCAGCCGGATCGGATTTCGGATCAAGGGCTCCCTCACCGACTTTGATTGAAGCTCACATCCTCAATGGTGCTGACCTAAATGTCATCTTATCTCAAGACTGGCCCAGCTTTGGCTGGGGGTGTTGGATCAGACAACCTTCTGAAGGCTTCTCAGGTATGAAATATTCTCTGTGGCTTGGTAGTGAATAAAGCTGTGGAAGACACAGCAGTGCTCTCATCCATCAGTCCAACCTGCTCTTTCAGTGGAAGAAAGACTCCCACGCAAGAGTCCTTGGGAATGTCAGGCATTATTTAACCATTGTATTAGCATACCTCTCCTTATTACTTTACAATGCTCTCATCGTGTTACAACACAGATGAGGACAAGTCACAAACCCCAGAGATTTATCTTCCCTAAAGGAATGTTTCCAAGACTTTAGCCCAGTAAACACTGGAGTTTAGCTTGGATTTAGAAGGAATGTATTTTCCTATTTGATTTGCAAGGTCTTTGTTTCCTGTCTTGCTACAGGTTGCCAGAATTTTGGGTGATAGGGTTTCATATAAATAATTCAAACTCCCAAGGAAAAAATCAGGCACATTTAATTTTTCATATAGAGAATATCTCAGATGACACAGTTTTGGACCTATGTGCCAGTGTGACCAGACTGCTAAAAAAATAGTTTCTGCAGCATCCATCCAATCACCAAGGTTGGTGCCCAGCAATATTTGCTTTAAATAGTCACTTTTAGGCCACCTGGGCTTTACAGTTTGTTTTCCTCTTCCATTCTAATGTGAGCTTTTGCACATTGAAAAAAGCTATAATTTTTCCTCTGGAACTTTGGATCAAGGATAGGGATATGGTAGAAAGATTAAATAAGTGTGTAAAAATGAGTAACTATTAAAAATCAGAAGGGAAACAAAAATAGTCTCTCTAGGCCTGTCCTTTCGGCCAAATTCCTCTGTACATCTTGGATTATGGAAAGACTGATGATCTGTCTAACTGACCACTGAAACATATTCTTCTTCCTTACTGCTTTTTTACCTGAAGAACAGCTTATGCATCGCTGACAATGTTCCCTCCACTAGAGAGATCACACACTCATAAAAGGCAGGCTCATCTCTACCCAGTCCCTCTCCTTCCTCGCAGGATTCAATGTCCCTGTCCTAATTTGGACAGGTTTTCTATGAAATCATGTTGCAGTGCAGAGAATGCAGTTCTCTGACACTGAAGAGATCACATTAGGGTAATTAATCTTCTCCCTTTCCTCTTGAAACTCCAAGCCCACAAGCTGCACATTTATAAAGAAAGAAAATAGTCCAGACCACTTCAAATTACCTATAGAGTTGACTAAATTAAAAAATAAAGGAGTCATAGCTGTTGTTATGTAAGTGGAGTATGAGATATTCATAATTAATGGTCAATTAGTCCAAAATTTACCATAATTGTCATGTTCTTATTAAAGATGACACGTGGCCAAAACCACGAACATTTTGGCAGCCAGTTTGGTACCACACTAAGACAAGCATGTATTATGCAGGTCCGATAAGGTTTCATATGATTATGCTTTTAAACTGGCAGTGTTCTGCACCTTAGTTGTAGTCAGAAGATCTAGGGCCTGAGATTACTATAATTTCATAGAGTAAAATCTTGGGCAAAGTTGTATTTAATCTGATAGGACCCACTACTGAAATCCTTACATGGTGAAATGACTCATTGACGTCATTGGAGTTTTGCCCGAATAAGAACTTCAGACTAAGGCCTGGAGGGATTATCTGTGCTCTTCTCTACTTACTCATTGAGTAAATCCCATGTAGAACTCTAATGAATGTAAAATGGCCTAAATGGAAATATGGGTCTTATATAAAGTTAAAAAGGATTTACTGGATTTATTGCAGATATATTAATTTAGGTTACTTTTTTACTCTTTTTTCCTCAGAAGAAGACTCTATAGAAGAACAGAAACAAAACCACTTGTAATCAGAATGTTACAGAAAATCTCTCAAGATTTTTCAACATTTTTTATTGATGTGGAGAACTCAAGACAACTTCCAAGGGAAGTGCAGGCCTCCTAAGGTACTGTCAAGTTGAAAGATATTTCTTCATTGTTTTTCATACATTTTTTGAAAGGACCCTACCCACCAACCCTGGATTTAAAATCAGTGTTGTAAGAGGCTGACTTCTTCCAAAGAGGCAACAACTGCAGCTACTTGGATTGGTCCCCATAAGCAAAGACAAATCATTTGAAAGGGGAGCATTGGGATCCAGTGCAATCACAAGCCAACACTGGGGCCTTGTGTGCAGCCCTCTTGCTCCATAATTCTCCAGTAGGAATTGTCCTCTTGGACAAGAATCGGAATCCAGTCCTGACACCTATCCTTCCTTCACAATTGAACTCAAACTGTCGAATGTGGACAACAGAAAAAGAACACACTGCTGGGGAAGAGAACTCTCCTGCTTTCCCCTTCAGCACTACCAGTAACCTTGCAATTTTCTAGCAGCCAGAGTAGAGTACGATTTCTAATTTCCCAGGCATGATGGTTTTTTTTCAAAGACAGCTTCCAGCCATCATGAAGGAGATGATGAAAGTGTGAAGTCAAAGAAATACCTTATAGTCTGTACCATGGTATGTGCCCATGTTAGATTGTATCTGGGGTGCTTGACTTCATGAGGGAGTCTGGCCCCGCTTATCCTGGAAAATAGTCTTTCAGTTCCCTAGGTCATGTTCCTAAAATTCTTCTGGGCTGGTAGATGCTTTAATATTCATCCTAACTGGTGTCAGCAGCACTGACATTTCCTGTCCTCTGACAGCTGTATGTCATTCTACCTTGACAAGACTTTTCTTACAAATGAAAAAACAGCACCAAAAAGCCCTGGAGATACCAGAAGCACTCAATGGCAACTCTAGCAGTATTAAATTCGCTGCCTCTGTTTTCCAGTGCCACAGAACTTCCAATTCCACAGCAAGTCAGTGCTGAGGGGCTGCTCAATGGTCCCAGGTGCCTTCACTGCACAAGACACCCTCTGATCCTTCTGACAGGCTGTTTCTGCTGCATCCTTGGTGTGTGAAGGTGCTGAGAACCTTCTCCTCTTGATGGAATCAAGGGGAACATCTTGGTTACCCAGTCTGGAGATTGGACAGACAGAAGTAGAAGGGACATGGATAATGCTTAAACCTCCCCCTTCCAAAATTAACACTTTGATGAATTACATTGACATTCAACTAAAAAGGGGATTAACAGGTGTTAGACCAGGCCTGTAAAGTGGTACACTTTGCTGATGAATACTTTTTGGTATCTCTCATTTTGTTTGGAACAATCCCTTTCCTCAGCTTCTCAAACAAACCCATAAATGGGAGACTAACATGAAGTTTATTCCTAAATGCCAAAGTAGGTTTTCATATTCTTCCCTAGTACTAGGGCTCTGTTTTTGAAGGCAGAGAGCTTCGCTAACCTTGCTATGTCCCAGCAAGTACAGAGACTTAGTCTGTTGTGTCACGAAAGTGAACAACACATTTTCAATGTTAAATAAACATTTATCCAGAGGTTCAGCATGACTGCTTAAAACTTAGGTAAATCAATCACTGTAGGTTAACCTTTGCTCATGACATTGTTCTTTCTTTCCGAAAGCACTGTAACTATCAGATCTCACAGTTACATATTTTTTCTACATGCCACTGTCAGGAGAAATACTTAGTGGAGAAATCTGGCACAACAAATGCTTTTCCACCCAATGCTCTGTGGAGCTCAATAAGTTTATGGGTTGCTGTGCTGTATCTTAAGGACATTAAAGATACAGTTTCAGCTACAATCCATCTGGAAAAATACCATGAATGTGAAACTATTGAGAATTTAGAAGACGTTAATGTTCCCTGGCACATGCATATCAGTGCAGTTCAATTACACAGTTACAAGCATGCTTTCTGTCTAAATTGGCTCTGTGGAACAGATCCTAACATGTCATACTAAGGTGATTGCATTACAAAGGATTATTGTGATGGAGTTTAGCTGAAGAAGATGAGAATACAAAGACACAAGAAAACATTTTCAAGGAATTGAAACTGTGGCAAAGAGTGGCTGCTCTCTGCTCTGACAAAGCAAATATTTTTGTACCTGCAAAGCTTGGTAAGATGGATAAGCAGAAAAGCTACCCAGCTTAACTCAAGACCAAAATGGAAATCTAAGAGCAAGGTGTCCTGCTCACTGTGAGGCAGCATTTTTTGTTTAATTCCCTCTGCCAGTCAGTACAGATGGCTGTTTCACTTAGCCTGCACATCTGACACAGGTGACAGCACTGCACAAATTAAAGGCAGGAAAAACACATGGATTGAGAACAGAAGTGGAGTTCTTTCAGTGATGGAAAGCTATTTTTAGAGTAGGGTAGATGATACAGCAGAGGTGGACAAGGTAGGATCCTTTCCACCACATATGGCTAAAGACAGATAATGCTTGTTCCAGAGGGACTCTTAAAGAATCTTCTCACTTCCCTGGAAATTCCTTTTTTTCCCCTCCTATAAAATGCTAGAGAACTTTTAGTTTGGATGAGAGCCAACTGTGACAGGAGTTGGTTCTGTGGGGAACATACCTTATGTGTCCTGCCTATATTTTGGAAGTAATTTTCTTTTCACTAAATGTCTCAGTTTTTCATTGTTCTACAGAGATGTTCAGTGACAGGCAGACAAAATCTCAGCAGTATTTATGCCATGTACAGCCATGGGATCTGCTTTCTGTGTCTCTGCTGAACTGGACTGTAGGCATACTCTGTGGGTTTACAGGGTCCTTCCTTGATCACTGAGGATCCCTGAAGCCCCAGTGAGCTCTTGCTGCTCTTCCCATACGGCAGCTGTTGTTTTTCCTTTCTTTGCCAGACCCAAGAGTCTCTTTCAGAGGTGCTGTTCTCTAACACAGGAGGTGGACCTTGCTTCTGCATGCAGCAGGTATCTGGAGATCCTTTCTCTTGTGTCTGTCAGGGCTGCTGTAATTGTTTACTTCCTCCTTCAGGTTTGCCCTTGCAGGTTTCTAGGGATGATTCAGCCATTTCCTTGCAATATGTAACTAGGCCTGACCAGGCTTAAATGTATGTCCTGAAGATGGAGAGATACCCAAGTAGTTTATAGGCTCACTAGTGTGACTTACTCTGTGTTACCAATTGCATGAGGCCCTTCTCTCCACCCTCTGTGTAGAGATCCTGTTTCCAATTTTCCTGTGAAAATTGTATGGACTCATAAAGGGACAGGCCACTTTGTCACAGCCTCTCTAAAACACTATCATCAGGAATAAAAAGTGCCATAATCTAATTCCACATTATTTACAAACCCTGTGATTTGTGGGTTTCCATGCCAATGTGAAGCACAATCCATGTCGCCTCACAGCTTTATCTGGAAATTTATTTCCTTTGTGTCTGGAGGCCCTTTGATTTAGGCAGCATTCTACTTTTTGTACTAAGTGGAAACACAGTAAAACCTTTCAAATCCCAAGAAATTCCAGCCTGCTCCCGGAGAACATGCAAGAGGATACATGAAGCATGTACAACCTGAAACTCAGGTGATACTAGGCATGTAAATAGGAGCCAGAAAACCATGTGAAATTAGTTTCCTCAAGCTTAACAAAGAAAAAGGCACACTTTACAGGAAGGTTCAGAGTGAGCACCTAACTTAGCTGCTTTGCATCTCTCCACGGAGAAAACTGTCTCTCTGCTAACTAGAGGAGAAGTAAACTAAATGAGACTCACTGAGACAAAGATATCTGTTGTGAGTCCCATTTCTCCCTGAGCTGCAGGCTCTCACACACCCAAAATCCACAGTGTGGTGGTGGTCTGCCAGGACTGGTAGGCATCTGCTTATTGCTTAAGTGTAGCTCCCAAGATGGGAAACAGGGCAGAGTTTTGCTTTCCACCTGCTGTGTCTCGTTGCCATGCAGCCCCCCTCCACCCTCTCTGGTGGTGTCCAGTGCAATCCCCAGAGCACCAAACCCTACTGATCTCACCCAAATTGTATCTTGGATGGTACGAATTTTGGATGACAGACAGCTTCAGGCTATAAATAAATCTGCTTAAAAAAACATATAGGTGGGTAAGATGCTAATTTCCTCGCAGTTGCTACTGGGATGCTTTGGTTGTGGATGTTGGCATCCCCACAACCCAGCAACAATTGCTGCCCACTCAAGGCCATTATGGAAAATCCCCGAGTTCTGCCACAGGACTTTCCCTTTTCTCAATCTCTAGGCAATATCCACCAAATCCCTGCTGCTGCAAAACCACTATGGCTGTGGTAATCTTCTGGTCAAAGAGCTAAATTATTTCCTCCATTTTTTGAGGTAAACCACTAACCCAAGTCAATTGTGTGCAGTGTTACTGGTTTGAGCCTCACCCTAGAAAAGCTTTATCCAGCAATCAGAGAGGTGTTAATATACATTGTGCCTTCCACTAGTACTGGCAAAATGGGCTGTGGTGGGTGACATGGGAGTGCCTGTCACCGCTCCCTGCTCGCTCTGTGGGCACAGAGCTGCCTGCAGCCTGGGGCACAGACACACCCCCTTCAGTGAGTGCCCTGAATGGACAAATCCAGCAATTCCTTTGAAAATTGCCACTGCAAGAAAGGGATTGGCCTTGAAGGTACTACTTTGCTTCAGTCTGAGAAGGATATTTTAGACTCATCCCTTTGAAAGGAAAACTGCAAACAAATGATTGTTTTCTCCAGCCATGCAGCAAAGTTCTGTTTGAAGCAATTTGCCCCTGAGGCAGAACATATAAAAGATACACCCCAGTTACAACCAGCTGCAGCTTGCTGGGGAGAAACTACTCCAGCAGTGCTGGATCCCTGCTGCAGAGTGACTCACTAACAATGTTTATCCTTCATTATGATGCAGGTTTGGTTCATTCATTGCCTAACTATTATGTCACTAATTAGAGACCATTAACTGACTAGGACAGGAGATGTTCACAACAGCTTGGTGGGGTGGGGGCAGTGACAAACAGGTCAGACACTAGACGTGGCCTAGCTTTCAAATGGCAGGAGAGTTGAGAGAATCAGGAACAAAAACTTCTTGTCTGGGGATCTCTTCCCCAGCTGCTACAAAATGAAACATTTTTCTTGCTAGGCTATGGGCTGCAGAGGCAATACTTTGCCACAGTTGGCTTATTCTGCACTTATTGCCAAATAATTCTCATAAAGAAAGCAACAATCAGAACTAATATCAATACACTCTATGGGCAAAGTGACAATGCTCTATGCTGGATGAGTAGAGCATGGCAAAAGAACAAGTTACCTGGAGGAAAATCTGCTCTTTGACAAGATAACACTTTATTAGTCTATTGTAAATAATGTGTGGTCTCAGCCCTCAGTAGGCATGAGGTCTCCTAGCATTCTTCTAGGCAAAGACAGCTAAGTGTCCAGCACATTGTATGTTCTCTGCTTCTTTCCTACTTCAAAATGAGTATGGACCTAATAATTCTAAAAAAGATGGCTAAAAAAGCCCACCATGGATGTCCATAGCATCTAGATTTATGAAAGCTACTAGATGGAATAGTCTAAACTACTCACATGGAAACACCCATGAAAAGAAGATAGTTCAGCCTGGAAGCAGACTGCCTGAAAGTGTGAACTTGAGAAAGTTGAAAAAGCAGGCATCAGAATGTCAGTCCTTCATGTTTGTAATTAGCAACTAAACAGATGGGGGAGGGGGAGAATTCTCTGCTTGCTCGGAGTGAAGCAGCTGTTACACAAGAGGCGCAGCAGTGCCGAGAATCCCAAGTCTAAGGCACACACACCTCCCTGTGAAGCAGATGTACAGCCACATGCCCTGCCTGCATGCCCCATTGCAGGGAGCTGTGGCACTTACGAGTGGGTGATTGCACACAGCAAGCTGGAAGTGGGGCTGGTCATGGTCAGCATTTGATGAGAGTTGTCTCAGATGCCAGTGTGTCTCCTCTCTTTCAGCCAAGGCATTTCATATTGATACTCCTCTCCAAATCACTTAGAAATTAAAATAATTTTAGTGATTAGTTAGTGTTAGTCAGTGTTTAACCCACTGATTTTGCTTTTTCCTTTTTTAGTGTACCACTCTGCTTCACATGTTTTGCGGTGGAACCAGCTGTGCCCTCCTTTCACTAAGCCCTTGGCTCTCGGCATTCACTGGAAACATTTTCCAGCTGTGAGATGAAAGGTAAAAGGTTTAAAATTATATAGTGGACAGCAGAGCTCTGAAACAGTTTATTCACAGTGAATCTGACATAGTCCCTGCTAAATACCACAGGTTAAAATAAAACCTTTGAGTGTAACAACCTGACAACTTATTTTGGAAAATATAAAAAAAAAAGACACCTGGGAATCTGAAATCTTTTGGCTGTGTGGCCCAGCAATGGGCAATGTCCACTTTTGTTCAGAGGGTCCTAGAATATTCCGACTCAACAAGCCCGGCTACATGCTGCCTACGGCCCAGCAAAGGAAGCACTGGGCAGCAGCCATTGCCCAATCCTTTAGGTAACCTTTCTGTCATGATTATTTATGAAGCAATGTGGCAGCTGTATAGAATCATCTTGCTTAGGGGTCCATGCCCTTTCATCCATGTATTGTCTTTCCAAAAATACTTCTCTCTTGGAATTGTAAACTCATTAGATTAGACCTTCATCAAGGAAACACTCCTTCTTCCCCCTCATCTGCCTCCCTCCTTGCCCCATTTGGTGGTTTTCTGACTCTCTGGTTCCTCTTTGTTCAGCTACTCAGAACAAGAATATTTTCATTACAGATAAATACACCCCACCTACTCATTGCCACAACATGCCTTTAAATTAGCTGGAGAAAAAACCCATTCCAACAGGTAAAGTATTACTGTAGGCTCAAGTGAGCCTTGGAACAGTGCAATGCACTATGAAATTGTACAAGACAGAGTAGATATTGTCTGCAACTGAATTAATTAGACTTCAGCATAAAAGGTTGGAGGTGGGCCTGTTGTAAACCACAAGTCCAAGTTTTGCAGCTCATTGTGACTGAACACTTCTCTGCTGGGCTCATAACAACATCTCCCAGTAGTCCAAGGTGCTTCAGATCCCAAGGTGTTTCAAATCCAAACTCAAATTTTCATGAAGTTCAAGGTATCTAAATTCAATGACCAAATAGAGAAAAAATTCAGTGGTGCTATTTCTGTTGCTTGGTCCCAAGCCCAGCATGTAGTTCAAAGATATAACTGTGTAAATTTGCTTTTGGTATGAAAACCTCAGATCCAGTCAGCAGCAATCCTTCACTCTGGGAGGCATGTTAGTCCTTCTCTCTGCTGCTCAAGTCTGGTTCAGGCCATCTTCAGTCTTAGCAGGGTGTAAAATATCAGCTAGAAGAGCTATGGAAAGGGCAAGAGGAGGTGCAACACCTGGTTTGTTGAACAGAGCCTCTCAGAAATAAGCCTTTGACAGCATAATCTGACCATTCAGGACTATAATCTAAGTTGACAACACGGATTGCTGTTACAAAAGAGAAAACTGAAACCATGTTTTTCCAGATTGTGGAGCTTAATCTGGTTGGAGGAGATCCCATTTCCAGAGTGACAGTAGATAGCTCCCCACCTCCCCCCTGCAGCAGCTCTCACTTACAGGTCACCAGCTGGGATTTGGGCAAGAGAGGATTGCTCAGCCTAGTGAGGCTTCCCAAAGCTTGAAAGAGCAGTGACCTGGAGCACAGCCCCCAACCTGCAGGCTCAGAAGAGGATGTGGGGGCAGGAAGGCCTCAACCTCATTCTGCCTTTGGCAGAGCAGCATGTTTGGAGGGGAGACCTGCAGGGCACAAATCTGTGTGAAGCCAGGAGGTTCCCCATAACTCCAGCCTACATGCCCTCCTGAAAAGAGCCAGCCATGACAGGTGTCAAACAGTGGTTTCTAAGGACTTTTTGTTGCTGCTACTGATTATTCTATTGTAAAAATGCTGTCTTTGGTTCAGAGCAAAAGACTGAGCCAAAGCAGAGAGACAATGCTCAACTCTGGGAAGCAAGGATGGGGAGGTAATCTAAATCCCCACATTTATCAGTAGAGCTGCTCTCAGGTGCTCTTCTCTGCAGTGCTGCTGGTGAGGAGCACCCTTATTTTGTGAGCTGCCAGGCAGGCAGCCCTGGGGTCCAAGCTCCTCTGGGCTTGTCTGCACCTTCTGTCTGTTCCTCAGCTCACTGCTCATGCTATAGCTTTTCTGAGGTTCATGGAGAGACTCAGGCCAAGCAAGACCAGATGGAATTTATTGCGAGGAAGTTTGTGACTGTCCGTCTGATTAAAAATTGAGAGACTTGTGCGTTACTGGTGTGAAAAATGTTTTTCCAGGAATGTTTTTTTGGTCCTGTTAATCACACATGTACAGTGATATGTTCAACATAATTGGCTCTCCATTGTTTTTCCCAATAGAGAAAAGTGAGTATTTTGACACTGGACTATCACATTTTGCTCACTTGCATTATAAAACCACAAAAAAAAAAAGGTTTGTGTTCCCTCACACTTAAAAGGAAAGAAACCACAACTGTGCCTCAGTTTCTCTTCAGAGTGAAATAAGAGATATGGTGGCTTGTTAAAAGCTTCCCAAGTGATCAATAGAAGATGATAAACCAAGTCTAGATTTCTTGACTCTCATCCAAGTACCTTTCCATGGGACCTTATTATCTTCACTAACTATATTACTATATTACTTTTTTAAAAATAATTTTTGTATTCAAAATATATTTGAATTGGATCTTGATTATTTAAACTGGAAAAAACCCCAAAAACCAAACCATAAAGGAGGCTAGATATGATAGTGAAACGGCAATGAAGTAAAAAGTAAATGCCTGGTTTGAACCATCATATTAGGGTGCAAAATATAAGTGATTTGTTCAGAAAGAAAAAGGAAGTTTGACTAGCACATTCTAAATTATCAGAGGTTGAAAACAAGAAGGATGCATTCCTTTACATTATTTTCTCCTGAGACTGCAGAGGAATACTGATATAATTACATCAGTACAAATGAGCCCTAACAAAAGTGGATTGCTTCTTCATGCAGTTTGTTATTAAGCCATTCTGAAAAACGGAGTAGTAAATTGCATCAGTCATTAAACCAAATGTTACATCTGAGCTTAAAGAAATACATAATGTCATGAAACTATAATAACTTTTGTTGCAGAGATGACTAATCAGGCCAGTCAAATCTGATGATGCAGGACACAGGAGGATATAAATAGATAACTCTCAGCACTGGGAAGGTGTGGCAACCCTTTATACCCTGTCTGACAGGGTGGAGGGAATAGATTTTCATAATTCATGATAAATTGCATTAATCTTAACCTAAATCCCATCAACACTGACAGAGGAAATGTGGGTGAATTTTTGAGTAAGAGACATAAATGCTCTTTGCATTGCCCCAGTCAGTGGGAAATGCTTGACCAATGCTCTGCTGGTGGTGGACTGGACTTGACATGTAAACACAGGTAGGACATGCTAGGACGTGCTCAGAGAGCTTCTTGCTTTCATACCTATGTGCAATTGATGTTTTTCTTTGATGTTATGTACCCCTGATCCAGGTATATTCGGGCCAATGAAGCAATATTATCATTATGAACTAATATTAATATTACTGAGATTGAGGTCTGAGTCCGAGATAAATAAAAATAAAAATATATTTGTTTCCTCTCCTGTATTAAGGCATTAGTGAGGACCAACTCACAAGCAAACAACAGGAACAAATCAAACCTGCTCTACAAGGATTTTGTTACTCTAATAAAATTTATATGCATATGAAGAATTTTGCAAACAGCTTTGCATAGCACTTAATATATGGTAAACCCCACATAGATCTTTGTTATCTGGGTTATAGGATGGTGTTAGCTCCTTCACAGGAAAAACAATATCTCAAAAGAGGGATAGACAGTCTGCAGCTTTAAATATCAACTCTGGAGAGAGCTACTTCAGCACAACAGGTGCCTTTCTCCTGTGAAATTCCCCTGCACAGGAGATGCTTGGGTCCATGTATGCTTAACTGTTCCATCCTTCAGCACTTCCTTTCCCCAGAGTGAGGGAAAGTTGAGAAGGGCTCCAATTCCAGCAAGGATGCAAATGCTGTTTTGAATTACAAAGAGAAAAGTTAAGGATTCTCCCTTGCAATTTGACATATGTTATAAATGCCTTTATTGTAGGTGTAGTCTTGTGTCTTCCTCCAGTGAATAAGTAAATGAGAAGGTTCAAAATGCTTTAGCAATTCAGAGAACCCAGTTTAATTCCCAAACTTTGTGCAATCTTTCCTTCCACCCCCACTAAAAAAGCCCCACAAAACAACGGTAGGCACAGGCTCCCAAAAGCTTCTGTTATAGTTACACTTCAGTGTAGGAGAGCTCTGGCCACCAATGGCTTACTTTTTTAGTAGGCAAGAAGGAAGCATGGAGGACTTAGGACAAACCACAGCAAACATGAGCTGAAAGCTGCTGGGGAAGCAGGATGAATTAAACAGAGAAGGATTTCTCTGTGCCAGCATTTCCAAGCTGTTTCTTCCTGATTTAGTCCCATTGCTGCACACAGATATAAGGTTGGCTGTAGGGCTTGACTGACCCCAAACAGATTTTTCTTTACTCTTTCACCAAGCCAGACCTAGAAAGGTCAGAAAAACACCTTTGATATAGTCTACTGCAAGAAGGAAGATATTATCATTATTATTGTCCTTGCACTGTTGAAGTATGGGGGGACACATGGAGGAAGATTGTGCCTCACAGTGTAATGTACAATGGCTAAGAAATAATAATGAATGCAAAAAAAATGGAGAAAAAAATTACAGGACCAAACAATTTTTCAAAACTGGTAGTTAAAGATCAAGTAATACAGAATCAAAGGGAATTTGAACTGCCCTGCTCAACAACCAGGAATATAAGCCTGACCAGTAATACAAAAATAGCATCTCCTTATAAAAGGAAAAATCTGTGCTAAGCCACAAAGCTCCAAAGCATAATTTGGTTTTTCTGTTAAAGTATCATCCTCGTCTGCCAGACACATTCCTGCTTCTGTCTTTTCAAATAGGAAAAGAGAGAGACAAAACTACCCAAACATAATGAAAGAGACTGATTAAAAAATTACAGAACCTATAGCAATTACAGATACAGAAGTGGAAAGGGTTTCTTAGAAGGGAGATTTGTAGGACTTTGGCTCTGGGCTGCTCTTCATAGGAATCTACTCTTCTTCCTCTTCATACATCAGCACCAGCCTTATATAATCAAACAAATAGAAACATGATGGCTATAAAACACACTAGATTGTCTGAAGAGACCTTGGTATAATGAAATTTTGCTTTAAAAATATGTTTTCACAGCATTACAATTTTCTGTGTTACTTATTTTTATAAAATCTTTAACAGGTGCTTAAAAATACACAGAAAATCAACAAAATATTTTGTCTATATGACTCAGCATTTGGAAAGGCAACAGAAGTCTTGGACCCAGCACTGAGCCACTGGCAGCTTAGTGTCTGTCTTTTTCCCAGCCATTTTCACCCCCCTACACTCTCTCCCCACACAATTCATTACCACATCACCTCTAAATCCACTGGAACAGGATTGCTGATGCTGTGTTTGCACACAGACCTCAAACTCTCTAAGCATCTCTAGTGTTCTGTGAAGGTCTCTGTTAAAAGCTCTTTAAAAGTGTGACTAGATTAGATCTACCACTTTATTCCTCTTGGCTCTTTGAATGTGCAATATAAACTGAGCTTTGAGTTTGATGGAACTGTGCCAATAAGAAAAGCAATAAGTAAAATTAATGACTGGTCAGTGGTCTAACTAAAGGAATATATTTATTCCTCATGAACTTCATGCAAAACTGTAATACAATTTTTTTTTTCATGATAAAATCAGTTGATAGTTCGAACATACCAAAATTAGACCTCACAGAGAGGGGTACTTCAGCTGCTTACTTAGTGTGACCTGTGAATACATTCTTTTCTGAGTCCTAAAGCTACTGTAGTCCTTCTAACAACAATCTTCCTTGAGGCTTTTTCAATTGCATTTGTGTGCGGAACAGAAAAGGAGAGAGCAAAAGGAAAAGTTAATTATACACCAAGAGAGGGGAGAGAGGGAGAAGATAATAATCCATAAATACAGCTTATGCAATTTCCAGATGTTTGTTAATGAAAAAAACACAGAAGGGGTGAAATTAAGAGAAAAACTTAAATAAAAATACTAACAAACCAAATTCACATTTGTCTAAAGTTTGCTGCAGCTCAGAAACCCTTTGTGGGAATCTGGACTGATTTATGATTTCACATCAAAACCACTCCAGCCGGGGGATTTTGCATGGTTAGGTTGTGAGACCAGATGATTCTCACTACTTCCAGGGTTTATTCAATTCCCAGAACACAAAAGAAAAGCCAGAGGGTGCAAGACTGCATGAGCTGACATAAAAGAGAAAACAACAAATCTCTGAAAAGAACAAGGGCCAAGTTTTTCATAGCTCCAGTTGTGAACTAGGAATTTCCACATATTCTTTCCACACTAGTGATTTCTTTGAAATTGCACTGTCTTCCCCTTCCATCCCAGAGAGCCTGAAGTTACATGTGTCTTGACTCTTCTCTAACTACATAACTTGGCCCTCTATCCTCATCGGCAGCGCTCCATTAAAGTTCCCAGATTTGGGACGGAGGAAGAACTCGGAGCTCTGGCACATGCCCCAAGTCATGTAAGGCAGAAGTGATCCTGCAGCTGCACAGCTCTCTCCACACTCAGCAGGGCTGTCCTGGCTTGCGCCAGGCTATTTTTAAATCACAGTATGCCATTTCCTCATGCTTTTCATTCTTCTATCTCTCTATTGCTTAGAAATGTTATTCACATTTGCTTAAATGTCTGGAATCCCAACCAGTCGTGATTTCCTTTCTCATCTCTTTCGACTGCAGACTGCTTTTCTTGATCGTGCTTCCGCTTTTCAACACATGGAATTTACACTTCCCATAAGAAATATGCAGTACCCTCTGACACTGGTTTATCTGCTTTTCAGTTCACTGAAACTGTGTCCAGGCAATGCCAAACTGACCTGAGAATCCCACAGATGCTCCATCCCAACATTACTTGGCATGTATTTCCCTCATTGTAGTTGTTCATTACAGCTTCAAATCTACACAGAGAGGACAGCAGTTACTAAGTTGGAGGTACTACATCCTTGCATTTATAGTTTCAGGATGTTTCAGGAGCCTGTTTCTCTCCTTCGTGGAAGAGATGTAGAGGTTTTACTCAAAAAAGTAGTCCATTTGCGTATCAAATTGACTGACAGTGAAAATAAGAATCCCACAAGGACCCCACTCCAGCCACTCTAGTTTCCAAACCTGTGAGGAAGCTGTCTCCTAGGTGATTACTCCTACTCAGAAATCACCATTACTTGCAATTCTCTCTCAAAGATTTAAATAGTTCTTGTCTGAATTTGGTGATATAAGTACCTGTGTTTGCAACAGGAGATTTTTCACTTCAGCTTCGAGAAATGTGGTCAATTCTCCTTTTGTTTCTAGCAGCTGTTGGGCAGCCTGCACTGCCCAGTCCTCAGCTGGTGCCGAGCAGCATAACTCTTTCCCAGTAAATGGGTTTGAACTGCACTGTGCCATGGAGGTTGTCACACCACAGGACAGTGGTTGCTCTGTAAAGTAGTTGGTACTCACTTGCCTAAGGCTCGCTGATGTTTTTCTGCAATTATTTACTGGCTGTTATATAATGGTACATAGCACACCTGAGCTGTTCTTGCACTACTGACTGACAGAAAAGGCATCCTACTACGATTTGAGTTTGTGTCATCTGCTGCTATTTTAGATTAACAAATGTACTCTTAGGGTGACAAGTCTGAGGCCAGGATTTTTCTTTTTTTCTAAAAAAAACCCCAAAATAATGACAACGACAAAACCAAACCCTTGAAGAGAAAATCAGAACTAGTTACAGGCTATGGCTCTGGGTGATCAGTTCACCCATTCCTACTGCTTGGAAGATTTCTCATTACACGAGGCCTGTGCCACTGCAAGAGCACATGCTGCAGAGGATCCTGGCATGGTAATCACAAATCACTTCCCATTCCTAGGTGAATCAGAAATGGCTCATATTATGTAGTAATCAAAAGTTACAAAAGTTTTAACATATTTAAATAAGTTAGAGATCTGTTGAAGAGGCTGAGAAAAGAAAGAACACTATGTGCATCCTTTTTGATATCAAACTGCTGAGTGTCTCCTGGGTTAGTCCTATTAGTAAAATTTTCCAAGTCAATTAGACTTAAGATGCCATCTTAATCTCTGTTTGCTATGGGTCTTCTCCCAGACTGCAAAAGGAGGCAAAAAATTAGCACATGATGAACCAAACTGCCAAATTTTCAACTGCTTCACAGCCACTTAGATGTGAAACAAGTTGGCACTTATCTGAAGTCAGACCAGTCTTTAGGACTGTTGGAAGAATTTGACAATTTCAATACCTCAGACTGTTTTCAGGCACACTTTCTGTTGGTTCCTGTGCAGCTGTCAAATCTGCAGGGTTCCTGGCTTGAATCTGACTAAAGGACGTCTTTTTCCAACTGGGAAATTACTTCAGATGGTGCAATGTTGTCAGGAGGTTTAGATCTTTAGAGCTAAACCTGAAATAAGGCTTATTCTACTGCATGCTTTCCTGCCTTTGTGCTGTATCTTTGAAACAAGTTTGTGCTATGCAGGCTCATTTGTCTTTTTGTGGGGTTTGAGCTTGAAGAAAAAAAAGAAAATAGTTTATGGAATCTGGCAAGGTAAGAGAGAACAGGAATCCTACCCATCATTTCATCTTTTTCTGTATGTGTACAGTACAGGTTCACCCTAATCCTCTAGTTGCCATTTGAGAATAGAGAAGAAATGATATCTCAGTTAATATGCTGGTTAATTCATTCAATTTGATCTTTGAATTAGAAAGATGTGCTGACTTCCACATCTCAGCATTTCAAAGGGTCTGCACAGTCCTGAGAGAAAAGTTTGAACAGATTTCAGGTTGTGACACGGGGTTTGTGGCCCCAGTGCTAGGATGGTCCCTGCTGATGCTGTAACCAGTGAAATGCAACACCATGCCCTCTGTCAATGGCTTTTGGACCTAGAGAGTCTAAAATAATGAGGAGTCATTCTGCAGTGTTAACCCTCATTTTAGATTTTAGTAAGTTATATAATTATGTAAAATCTTACACATTTAAGAGTGATTATTTTCAAAGCAGTTGCCATTGTCAATAAAAGAACATGACAAGAGTAGAAATGACATGACATTTCTTTCATAACATGTTCTCAAAGCAATCTTTATCTCTGGTAGAAGGGTGAATGATGAATAATCCCAGCAGCAGACTGTTGTACACTAATCTCTGTTTTCAGGATATTAAGAAACCTATGCCAGCTCATCACTTTATCTTCTGGAATAATCTTTAGAATAACATGTAAGTAGTTATTACTCTAGTTATTCCATGTAAAATTGCTGTTGATTCTCTTTCTGAGGTTGTAGAAAACACTACTTTTAAAAGACATTGTGTATAATAAAAAATATATATAGTAAAATACATCTGGCATTTCAAGGCTTGCTTAATTCCTTTACCACTAACGTGTTTAGGTTAAAGACTGCATGTTTGCAAAGCCCAGTGTTTTTCCCAGTGGTCTCGTGGCTTATTTATGTCTTGCTCATTAAGAGTGACCAGCATCAGTACTTAAGGAAAAAAAATTAGGAGAAAAACCCAGATAGCTGAATGCCCCATCAAATATTATATTCTGTCATTCTCAGCGTCCTTCACATTTTCTGAATCAGTAAATATGCCCTTGCAGTAATAACTACTCCTTGAATGTGGTACCAGCACTACTATCAAACAGGACAAGCCCAACTGATGACTTTAAGCAGTTGTGAAATACTGTTTTGAACTGTTCTTTTTCCTTTCTCAGCTACAAGAAAGGAAGTAGCTGTTTTCCAGCAGAATATAATGGGTTTGGGTACTCCAAGTCAGAAACCTCACAGATACTATCCACATGTAGGAAGCACTGAGCTCCCTGGGTAACAGGCTCTCTGTGGGATTCCCAGCTACGGCACAAAACAAAATGAAAACTTCAGCAAGGGCACTATCTCCCAGGCAGCAAGAGCTGACATCCTGGTGGGCTGATTGTACCTTGCAAGAACAGCACACATGACCTAGGATCACTTTCCTTCAGTATCCTCATTCAACCCTGCGTGTCTTTTGTGAGCTCTCACAATTCATTCGACTTTCCGAGGGGCCTCTTTGTTACTCCCATTCATCTCTCTTTTTTGTCTTGTCTGACAAATGCTTCTGCTGTGCTTCACCAGCACAACACTGATTTCAGTGCAAACCCTGTCTCTGAAGACCAAGCTGGTGCACTGCCCTCTTCTCCATTCCCCTACTCTCTGACTCCAAGCTGCCAGCTTGCTCACTGAACTTTCACCCGTGTTTTTGCCAAGTTAATGGCTTCCTTATAGACTGAATAGATGGCATTTCTTCCTTGCTGCGTTCCTTTTCCTTCTTTAGTTTCAGAAATGCACATAACTTTAAGCTACTCTCCAATTACAGCTAAATTATTCCCTGAGGCAATTAAGGTGAAACACTACTTCGGAAGAGTTTGCTAATGTTTCGAATTAGCAGCACCATTTGATACAGTTGTCAGTATTTTCCATTAACAGTGCTAACCTCCCCACCCTCCCTGCAAACTCATTAAATTGATCTGATTCCCATGGAGCTGATGGGAAAAGTCCAGGATGCAGTTTCTCCCAGTGAAGCTGAACTAAAACATTTGCTAGGACAGGCTGATTCTCAGATCACCCTACTTCATTTTATTGATCTCTTTCATTCAGTGCATTACAACCCAAAAACCCCTCCCTCCCCCTTTTAATCGCCTTTAATCACTGTAGATCATGTTTCAGCAGGGCTTTAATGGATTCTCGAGGATAGTTATAAAGTGCTTTACCCTTATGACTTGGCGGCTGTGTAATCAGCCCACTGGCTTAAAATCCATCTGATTTTCTGGAATTCTTCTGAAGAGAACTGAAAGGAGGCTGACAGTGACAGAATTACACTGCAGCAGGGAAGTCTGATCACACACGTGGTATTTGCCACTGGTTACTCATTCCTCTCTCCATATGCCTACCAGTGACAATGCATGATATGCAGTGAGAGAACAGCAATGCTTATCCACGGCTTTTCCAAAAGGCCTGGTTATCTGTGTGGGCACAACTTATTTCCAAGGCTTATTTCCAAGTTACACTTTCAGTGCAGCATTCCCTTTGCACTATTTATGCAGCCCTGAGCTCTCATTCCCTGTTGACAGAGGATAAGGATGATCTTTGGGCAACCTAATTCTCTAAGATGCAATCAAGGTCCATATGATCTATCATTGCTTGAGCAATACTGGCACCGAGATAAGCCCTAACTGAATGACAAGGTCATTTTTGCTCAGCTAATGAATATTTTTTGAGAATAATTTCATGTATGGTTCTTGCATATAATTGTTAGACTGCATTTTTTTCTTTTTCAAATTTTCAGTAGATTTTAAAGCACATAAACATTAAGATATTGTGCAATTTTAAGTGTTTTTACATTGAATCTTTTGATATAAATGAAGATATATGAAACTGTCCTCCATTGACCTGCTTGTGGAGAAGGATATATTAAAATGTCCAAGCTGGCCATTCAAGTACAGTGGCAGCTACAATGCTTGGGATACTGGGCTCTAGAAGAGTCTGAGGTTGGAAATAACTCAGTCTCACAGCATTCCCCCAATAAAATTTGAAAAAAGCAACACTCTCTGGGTCTTGTATTTATAGATAAAACCCTCACATGCATTGTAAACATTCTGTATGAGGTCAGCATGTATCCTAAATAAATAATTAGGCATAACAGGAGAGCTAGTGCAAGGACAGCTCTGGTGTACACCATGGTGTTACCCCGAGCCTCTGGCCAGCACATCATAGATACGCTGGTAGCTGCTGCTTCTGACGTAACTCACAGTGTCCTCTGTCACTCCTGTTCCTGTCACAATCCTTCTTTAACAATAAGTGGTGTCACAGGCAAGCAGCACTGTTTGAAACAGAGCTTAGTAACACCTGTTGAGAAGTTTTGAGCTAAGGCTACAGTTTTTGATAATTTTGTGCCCAAGTTTGTATACCCAATTCAAAAGTCCCATAAGCCCAAATATTCAAAAAAACGTGATCTTTTTCCCCTAGGTCTTTTCTTCATATTATAGTAGATCTGTCCTTGGCTGACAGCTTTTTGTCACACTAGTACCAAGCTCAGTTGTGAAGCACATTGCTACTATGTTCTCAAGGAAAACAATCCAACATAGGGCTCTTCCATGTAAAGCACTTTTTGTTCTCCCCAGAAGTCTATGATCTGACCTCATAGCTCAGTTCAGAAGCCCTGGACAAAGACCCATAAGACTTTACACAAACAGACCAAGGCTCAGGGCAAAGAACCCATAATATACTGGGGAAGTGAAAAGAGCTGATTATCTTTCTCAGGAAAAATGGAAATGGTTATGCCTACTACAGACAAAACCACTTTAAGGGAAACCATTTTCTGCAGATCTTCTTGTGATTAATTCTGCAGGAGTTAATCTCCACATCACAAATATTTTTGCTACCAATAAGCATCAAGAAAAAAAACACAGATAGCAAAATTACTGCTGTGTATGGGTGCAGAACCTGTCACTGCCTTGGCAACCTGCAGATCCAGCACTCCGGGACAAATGTGTCCTTCTGCCTTGCCTTGGGCTTCCTGAGTGAAGGTAAGAAGTGCATAAAAGTTATAAGAACAGCAGCCATGCTGCTATTTAATCTGAAGCCTTTTGTCTGTCCTGCTTGCTCTCAGCCATGGAATGCTGGTATACTGCACTGAGGGCCGGATGCTGAATTCACACCAGGTGAAAGACATACAATTCTGCTGCAAATTGTTCTAAAAAACAACTTCTAGGCATGGAAATATATATAAATTCATTAGAGCTAGTTCAAGGCTTTCTCTTAAAGGCTATATGAACTCTGAGAAGTCACACTTACATTTAAAACTAAAATTTGATAGTATTTTCAGTCATCTTTACTTTTTCCAAATACCCAGACAATAGTTGACTCTGCTTTGAGCAGGAGGCTCCTACTCAGAGACCTCCTGAAGTCCTCTTCGACTTGAATCCTCCTGTGATCCTGTAATTAAGAATTACTTGAGAACTGTGAGTTCTTAAATCCAGGTTAATTAGCTTGAATAAGCCTCATGTCTACTTTAAAAGCATTCAGGTCTGTCTGTCCTACTTCAAAGTGCACAAATGAATGCTCAGCAGTAGGCTGCACCTGTAACAGCTACTGACACAGCAGCACTGAAAGAGGTAGCACTCATTCTTTTGCGGCTTTTGAAGCTGCTAGAGAAGATGTTCCTAAATATTCAGATGTTTCATTCACTCTGCAGAACCTTCATAAGCCCACCTGGTGGCAACACGAAATTCCTCTTGGCACACATTTCCCCTTTCATTCATGAGCCTTTACACAATCCTTGCAAATGGCCCTGCTGAATGCTTGCTGTGGATTTAGAGCCACGCACAAACTGCTGCTCTCATTCCCCAGGAGAAAGAAAAACAGAAGTAAGAACAAAACAAGAAAGAAGAAATGCCCTTCACAAAATTACCTGTGTTCTTGAATCTGATACCTGGCTTTTAGATTAGAGACTGACACAACTTTCAAAGACAAAAAACACTAGGAAATGTGAGCTACTGGTTCAAGAACAGCCCTCAGCTCCTTGCCAAAGATTTTACTGCCTTGTTCAGAATCATTCTTCTACCAACATGAAGAAATACAGGGTTCTGAGCAACCTTATCTAGTTGAAGATGTTCCTGTTCATTGCAGGGTGGAGTTGGACTAGATGACTTAAAAAGATCCCTTTTAATCCTAACAATTCTATGAAATACACCTCTCCAACTATTAAAACACACACCCTGAAAGGTCATCTTCCTTCTGGTTACAAAGCAGTGAATTTAATAGTTCTCTTTGTTGATTCAGAGCACCCAAAGGAGCCAAAGAACCATACATGGTTGCACATGTGAGCTGGGGCTCTCATCCTGACTGGGCACCCTGTCAGACTCTTCTAGACAGGGTACCCAGATCAACGGGGCTGCAGTTTGTGGCTGAGCATCTGGCCCACATTGGTTTAACTTTATCAACTAGTTGGATCTGGCTAATATTAGAGACTAATAAAACTCATCTGTTTTGGAAATAAAGGTGAGCCAACAGTTAAATCTGCCATCAGTAAAATTATATATATAAAAAAAAGATTAGAGGAAGCCTGAGAATGATTAATGCTGGGCCCAAACTAATCAGAAAACAAATACTCCTCAAAGCTACCATCAAGAAGAAGAAATCAGAGCCAACATTTTGATGCATGATGATGTAGAAATAACTCTGACTGAGAAATGTAACGCTGGAATCAATTTTATCCTATAGTGCAAACAATAAAAATCACAAGCCAAAGTCTACCCTGGATGTATACATGGGTGTCCCACTGGTTTGAGTCCTAGCCACACACATGCATCTGAGGGTGCATTTTGGAACCCCAGGTCTTTAATCCACAACCTCTACTAAGCTCAAATATTTCGTGCACTAAGGATAAGGGTTGCACAGCTGTAACTAAGAACAGAATTTGGCCCGTTTATTGTAAGTGCTGTGTCTGAAGTGGGTTTTTCTCCTACTAAAAAGCCTAACTTTTTAGGGTTATGAAAATTTATAAGTGGCATATCGTAAAAAACTTCCAGTCTGCAATATAAAATACACCCTGGAAAACTACTTAAATGAATAGAATCCATCTTCCAGAATCATTTTATTTGTAGAATAAAAATGAGGAAAGGCCTTTTCACTTTCTTTGACTCTGGACTGGACTGATGTCTCTTGTAGGTTTTTGACTTTCAAGTCCTTCACTACCCTTCTATTCAATGTGTACTGTCTCTGAAAACATCTGACCCTTTGTTCAAACATAATTTCACTGCATCTGTTTCTTCCCTCTTTGCTTTGGCTCACAACACTAGGAAGACTGATAAATAACCAACGATGTCAGAAACCTACATCATAAATCATTGGGAAATTGAAGTAATTTGAATAGTCTTGCTGAGTTCTGATACACATTAACAATATGTGCAGCTTTAAGGAAGGCTGTGTGCAATTGCAAGTCATTAACCTGAGGTGCTTCCCACATCTCACAGGCAGCTCTGCAGAGCCTGACCCGATGCTGCCGACCTTCAGGGAGTGTTCTCCAGAGTTCATGGCTCACATATTCAATGCTTAAATCCACCTGGAAAATCAAGCAGATTGTGTTTTTCTTAAGAATTCTATGCCAGTGTTTGGAAAACATGAATTATCACAAAAATTATAAGAAAAACAAAGAGAGGATTTCCAGGGGACCACATAAATGTCAATCTTTGTACAAGTTCTGCATTTGCTTAGGGTCATTGGGAAATTCTAGTTTTTATGAGCTGATCTTTCCAAAGGAGCAGCTAGGACAAGTATTGCAATTAAAAGTCAATGGAAACAAGGTGTCCAACCTCCAATTCTGCTCTCTAGAATTTTCCTGAGAATTTAGAAACACTATTACTAATAAGACTAAGGAGACCCAAATCCCTGGCTGCTGGGACTGTGAGTGCACACTCTTCGGCCAGCTTCTGGTCAGATCAGCAGGGAACTCTTCCAACCTGTGGTGGTCATGAAGGGTTCTCAGCAGTGCAGAGGAGAGGACACTTTCAGGCAGCAAACCAGGTACTTCAACCCTGCCAGAGCTTCCACCATGCAATTCTGTAGAAGTATCCCAGAAAGATATAATTACCATAACCTTTAACAGGCCTAATGATGGGCCAATAGAGACTGCCACAGGCAAAGCACCCAGCCTCTGAGAACATCTCTCCAGACCCCAGCTGGCTCCCATCTTTGCATCCTACATCTTGGCCATGAGTAGACTTGTAGACTTTAAGAAAATCCCACTGGGGCTGTGGGAAGCTTTGCATTTGTTTCAGCACAGTGGCATTTTAGAAAGGGACCAATTTACTGTTCTGAGCAGGTTTGAATTTATGTGCAGAGAATTAATAACTCCAGTCCCATAAGATACCATCCACCAAAAAACACAGAATCAATTCCCACCAGCAGTTTGGGAGAAGGCTTTTCCCAACAAACAACTTATCTACCATGGATGGTGGCTCCACCTTCCTTCCAGATTCAGACACACAAGTTGATAAAAGGTGCACTTGCTTCAAAGCACTGGATGTCCCAGTAACAATCACATCTGTCTGTTGAAGCTGTAGCAGATTGTCTTGGGAAGCACTGGTAGAGGTACTGAAGAAAAGTCATGACAAATTCGCCAGCACATCCTGGATTGGCCCATTATGGCATTTCTTTCTTTTTTAAAGAGTAAGAGGAAACTCATTTCCAAAGTAGACTGCGGTGAGCGTCTGATGCGACAGGTCAGCTCTTGGGCTAGAAATGTAAGAAGTTACAAATAGTATAACCTTTGATGAAATGACCAATGTTTGTAAAATTAAGGATCTGTACACATTGTTCTTTCTGTCTTGATGTCCTGAACTGGGCTGCAAGTGGAATGTCAACTTAGGCAACTGCATGAACCTTTTTGGGGTTAAATTCTAGGAAGTCAAGAGACAAGAAATGTAGTAAGTAAAGCAAAGTTAAACACAGCTGAGTCTTTCATTCCTTTCATTCCTATATCCATGTCCATACATGGCACCAATTCACAGTAGACCGATTTTACACTGATGAAATTTCAAGCAAACTTGAATGAAGGAATCACCTCTTCTTGCAAACCAAATCTTTCCATCATTTGACCCTGATGGTGCTCCCAACCAAGCCTGCAGAAAATACACAGAGTGCACCACTTCCTTTGCTGAAGGCCTGTGCAAATATTTCTGATAAATTTATCTCACACTGCTCCGCGTAATGGATTGTTCAAGTACCTTGGTGAGGCTTCTGAAAGGACTGACTGTCATCAGTTGATACCCCAGGCCTGTGTGCGTAGAAGGTTGCCACAGAAGAGGCAAAAAGCTAAAATAGACACCACAGTATCTGATGAAAGATGGCCATTTCTTATCGGACCCATTAAAATTCCATTCTTGAAGAGAGAGCAGGCTGAATTGTTCCCTGGAATTTGCAGTCCTCACTCAGAGTAGTGTGGGATTCAATAAAATGGTAAATACACCGGGAAGTGCCAAATACTTTTTTTTATTACAGTGCTGTATGACTGACTATTCTCTGGTTGATACTCTATGACAACTTTTCACTGATAAGAGCACTTGTAAGGGCTGACTTAGCTTGGTTGGGTGGATTTGCTTCTGCTTCCTGGAAGAAGGATTTTGGATGGAAAACATGACTTGCCTTGCCTTGTTTGAATTACCTGAGTAAACCCAGACTTGTAAACAGACTTAGGTGAGGCCTTCTGTGGAAGGCTTTGTAAATCTTGTAAATCACAAGAAGCTGAGGAATATGCATTCCTGGTTCTGATAGAAGCCAACAAAAAAGAGAAAATTGACAGCTGGAACTCCAAACCTCTGTTACTTTCATTTTACTCTGTACAAATTCATTGCACAAATGAGAAATGAGCCTCTCTAATTATGTGAGTAGATTGTGGCAAGACAAACAAGAGCAGAGGCTGGACATCCAACTTTTTATTTCTCTGACATTGGGAAACTTTTCTCCAGAAATACTTGAGCTAAATTTGACTCAGTCATATCAGTTAAAGGAAAAACTTGGTCCTTACTTTGATTTTTACTTTTCAGGCACTGACTAACATAATTTTGTTCAGCAGAACCTTCAACATTAATATACACACATGTGGAAAGGCTCTAGTCTTTGGATACTTAGATAAAGATACCATATTTTCACTCCTGGAAAGGTGTTAAATTTTTTTTCGAATAAGCAGGCTTTTAGAAAAGAGATCCAAGTGTCTCTGCATACTGGTGAGTGTCAAAAACATACTGCTAAAGCCTTTTAAGATAGCTTTTATCCTTCCAAATCCAATGCCAGCACTGTTGCATTAGCATCCAATAGTATTCCCTGTTTTCTTCCTGCCTACTGTTTTTGTGACTAGACTCAGTTCACTCTGAACTTCTCACCCATTACCAGAAGTTTTCCTTACTATGCTGACCTTCCAGAAGACAGTTTTTCTTTATCGGTTACATTTCTGCAAAGTGTGAGATATTCTACAAACACATCCTTTTGCTGCACTGGAAATAGGTGCCATTGATTCAGCAACAATGACTTGCATTGCTGCATGATGACGGAACACGTTTTTCAGAATAGGTCTTTTCCTGATCTTGCTAAGTTTTTTAACATCCAAATTGTCAAAACACAGCTAACATACTAAGAAGCAGAATAGTAGTAAGAAAACTTTCTCATCTATACGCTAATAAAGTTCAATCAAAATCCCATGAAGGTTTGCCAACAATTTCTTGCAGATTTCTACTAATTTTCCTACCAATATACAGCACCTTACCAAAAAATCAGCTATGCCCATTGCTCTTTAAATGAACTTAGAGATCATCTATATGCAAGCTATATCAATATTTTATTTACTTCCATTGCTCTCTGGGAGTTCTCCAACCTTAACATCAGAGCTGATATTAGGCAGGTTTGAGGGAGCATCAACACTGAACCTTCATATGGTTCCTGTTTACTGGAGATCCAGAAGACACATTACATAATGTGTCCCAGATGTTAAGAAGGAGATGTCCACAGATGTAACAGATTCGATGCACGCTCTCTGTAAATGCACAGGGTTAAACACCAAACCTACTTTGGTGTCTGTGTGCAAGGTCACAGGTTTTAGAATGGCAATTAAGGTCTCAAATACCACTAACAGCAATACACATTAGTCACAGTGGAAGAGGGAAAGACTTTCCAGCATAAGCTTATGCTTTGTAAGACACTGAAGGAAAACAGAAGACAGGTTTGGCCTAGGTTGAGGACAATATGCCCCTACTGTGTAGACACTCTTGTACATAGGTGATGTCACCTCTTTGAAATCTGATTTGAGTTGTTCTAAATGAATGACGACCATAATCACTATGAGCTGGCAGCTAATTCAAACCAGTGGAATATGCATTTAGAGAGAGGCGGGGCAATTACATAGTACAAAGACCCTTGCATGGCACAACATAGTTTAGGAACAGCTGGTAGATAATAGCTTTTTAAAATAAACATTGTCTAAATGCACAATCCAGATCCCATGCAGCTCTTTGAATCTCAGTGGCTGCTGGTTTATTTTCCCTGCCAGTTGAGGCTAGTGGCCCAGCAGGATGGCAACAAATTGACTGCTGGTTGCAATTAGAGAAGCCCAGTGAGGTGGCATCTCCATTAGTAGGTGACCTCTCTAGCTACTAAGTTTGCTTTAAACATCTCAGCAGAAAGTGTGAAACCTCCCACGACATTATCAGGAATCAAAGAGGTGGGAGGGATTTTTCTCTGAATTACTTTTCAGGTCTAAGTATGCTTCGTCTAAGAGATTGCTGTTACGGGCTGCCGGGTGATCTTTGCTCATAAGCCCTGTGACTAAACTTTGACTTGACATCTCCCCTCTGAACATAGTTTATCTGAGATGAAGGAATCTATCAGTAGCACAGCTGGTCAGGTGGATTTCTTCCATTGACTTGGATGGATGAGAGTTAAGTATCTGAAGCTCAGCCTCTTCTGTAGGTGTCAACAACAGCTGAGCCCCATAACAGGACCAACTTTTGCCCTCAGACAGGACCTCACTTTTTGTGCTACAGAGAAGCACAGGGAAAAGGAGAAAACATGCCACATTAAATTTAATTAAATCCCACACCATTCCAGCTGCACAAAATTCAGGCCCTCAATTTTTTTTCCAAGTACAGATATTAATAGAAAAGACCAGCATTTTTGATGCAACTCTTTTTATGTAGAACAATATAGAGTCTGGTCTCATAAACACAGTAGGACACAAAACACTGGAGGCAACTTTTCTTTTCACAGCAGCAGATCTTTCCTAGCCAGCTCTCCAGCCTCTCAGGCTTCTCCCAGGACAGGCATCCACATAACTTGGCTGTGCTGCAGCTCTTCACCACTGCCTGTTTCCCATATGCTCTCTCCTTCCTTCCCACCTGAACTGCCTCTCATCTACCCACAAATATTTCTTTCCCAAAATAATACCCAGACAAAACCAGTCTTCCCACAATATTCAAATTCCTGAGCTGCCTTTGTTTTGGGTGGAATCATGTGCTTAGGAGTCTATAGCAGTATCTTCAGTGAAGGCCAGTTTCCTGCAAGACATAATCCAGCTCACATTACACCACAGGCTGAGATGCTGCATTCAAGCCTTTGCTCAGAGATCTCTTATTAAGCATATTGCACATATTTATGTGATCCTGGAGCTACATGTCCTTGATGACTTATAAATACCAATGTAGTCTACCAAAGTCTTCTGCCATTTTTCTTTGAATTTGGCATTCATTACATAACAGTTGTATTTGCAGAGATTCTGTTAGGGTCCTGCACCTAACACAAAGAAAAGCAGAAGCGCTGCATGAGAAAGAGAAAATGGAAAAGTTTTCTGTGAATCAGTGCTGCACACATACTCTGCCACATGGCAAGTGATTTCTCCTTCACTACCTCCTCCTAGCTATGGCCTAGCATATAGTCACAGTAAAATCTTTTGCACCTCAGGGCAGAGAATGTGAATAAAACCCCTGTTCTTTTGTACAAGTTTATGTCTATTGGACACAAGACCAGCAGGCAATGGTTCTGTGCACGTCTGAAAGGTAAATATGAATCACATAAAGTTACAGCAGATCCAACCTATGCCTGAACACTGGTAAGAGAGCTAGATCTTATAAGCTTTGTTGCTTTGGCTCTGAAGCTGATGAAATCTATGCTGGCAGTGGAATTGAGTCCTGCAATCCTTAGGCACTTTCTCCTGCCCTTTATAGGCCACCCATTACCCACAGATGTCCTGTGAAGGTAAACCACATAGCTTTAAAAAAAAAGCAGGGGGAGATGAAAGCGGAAATATTAAAGCAGTCTGCAAAGTTCACAGGTAAAATATTTTATCACACAAGTAGGAGAGTGGTGGGTCATTTGCTTGGCGTTTGTGACTGCAATGTCCCTGGGGAATCCCACTTTAATGTTATCATCCTGCAGCAGGGCTTCTCCTCAGAGCCCCATAAAAACCAGCAGGAAGTTCCTTGCATTCCAGAGCCAGCAATGGTTAAGGTCACAACAGAATACTGATGCTCTGGCTAAAGGATATTGGGAATGGGACATGGGCAGAGGTCCAGATACTGCCTGTGTAGAACTTCATAGACTTCTATCCATTAGTGGACAGCAAAAGCAGTACACGGATACAAGCTAGGCTGACAGGCTGAAGCCAAAAATATTCTAGTCCCTTGATCACTGTCAGTGCTAAAGGATGTGGCTAGACAAGGTTACTTGCTCCATTTTCTGAGTGGTCTACCATGAAGTCCAAAACCACACCTATAAATGCACTTGAACCTTAACTGATACTTCTTCATGCTGGGTCAGTCAGAGTGGTCCCACTGCTCAGCTCCTTTCAAGGAGCAATGGACAGCAGACAACCTGTGAAAGCAGCCTCGGGAGTCTGGGAAGAGTAATATTTTTTTTCTGTGAGATATTTGAAATACTATATTTCCCTAAAAAGTGCTTAGGAAATGCAGCCAAGAAGTGGAAGGAAGGATAGGATAATTTTTTTAAAAAGACATCTATATCTTTCAAGCTTGGCTGAATATGAAGACTTTGGAAAGGTAGAGCTTTTGAAGTAACAATGAGAGCCATTATGAGAGCCATTATAGGCTTTTAATATCAGTATTTTCTATACCTCAACTTGGGTATAAATTGTAAGAGAAATGACAGGACAGCTAGAAGAGGCTGGCTTGGTCTCAGCACACTTCAAACAGAGCATACAAACAGCTTGGGTCTACATATACATGTCTCTAATTCACTTGAGTACTGGAATTCTGCCCCACTCTGCTAAAATACTACTTCGATGCTCAGGAGTAGAATCTGTATTACATTTTGGAGCTATAAAAAGTAGTTAGGACTTGAATTTTGAGAAAGTGCCTCCTTATAAGCTCAAGCAAAAGGGCAGAATTGATTTTATCAAGCTAAAGGCTGGGGATGTAAATCTGCTGTGAAAGGGAAAATGGAGAAAATAAAAGTTTTGTCTGAAAACGGGTCTCATTCCAACATAACCAATTCCATCTTGACCCAGCATCAGAAAGTGGTTTAATAAACCACAGCTGAAGTGGGAAGCAGATTTTTTTCAGGTTTAAGGACATGCTGTCTCCGTTCCATGAGGCTCAGGGAATTTGCATCAAGGTTTCAAGGGACAACTCTTCCCTCAGATCACTTGCTCCATCCCAGCACAGTTCATGCTACAAGATTAACAGTTAAGAACAGATAACAAAATGTTGGTTGATGTTGCAAGTGAAATAAGTTACGGGGTTATGCTCTTAATTTTACAGTCTATATCTGCATATAGGTCTATGTACCTTTCCAAAAATACCTATAAGTACATAGATGCATCAACTTCCATTTTATTTAGCCTTTCTCTCTCCTTTGGGTAATTTCAGGGGCCAAAGAAATATATCTTAAAAACCTAATTTCTATTTTGAGAAATCACACTTTTGATTTCGAAAGGATGTGTTTTGTTCTGGCGTAATCTCCTAATTCTGCTGTGACAAAGCAGCATTCTCAGACTCCAGGTCTCGTTGCAGTGTGGTACCCCTTGGCAGGTGTTGTGGATGTGAAAGACAGAAAGCTCTTGTTTACTCTGGATTCCTTTGCCCTTTCAGCCTCTCACAGACTGAGCAAATGGAGGAAAACACAACCTCTGCTGGAACAAAATGTCCTTGTAGAAACAACAGATCTTCGTAACTTTAAGCATTTGCTAATTAGGGCTATGCCAAGGAAACAAGGCCTGTTCTTTCTAATCTCCATAGAAACGCTCAGTCATGCTTCCTTCCTAACCCACTGCAAGCATGTCAGCATGCACCAGCAAGCCTTACTGGCTGGTCCAACCTTTTTTAGCCAACATTATGTCTGAAATATGCAGGGAGGATTAAAAAAAAAAAAAGTATTAGTTGTTTTATTTATAGGCACAGTTATCAAGAATTTCAATTGATCGTTCTACCTTTCCTGTTTATCATGTATTACAATGGGTAACCTGGGATGCTGAAAGCTCTCTGAAATTCCTGGCAATCCACAGATGTGTGCATACATTCTCAAAATATTTGACTAAAACTAGGACTAAAAGTTTCAAGCATGGAAATGCTCTTTATAGCAGATGTTAGTATATTTTTGTTAGAAAATTGGTTTATATAATTATTTATCAGATTGAGATGTTTTTGTCACAGAGATTCCAGTTAGAAGCTAACTTGAAGTCTTAAATTACATTTGAGGTGCTTCTTGCAGTTTGATAGCTGGAAATCCGATGACAGCACAAAGTAAACATAAAGGCCACTACACCATCTTCTTTTGGCTCAATTTGGGAGTACCTGGGACCTCCCCACCTTTTGTCCCTGCAGTTGTTTGACAATCTGTCATTTTCTTGTGGCAGACTTCTGCAAGTCTCCTTGGATGTGTGTGGCAGGATAAGGAGCTGTTGGGTGTGCTCACTCCTGAGACTGCCTGTCCTCCAGAGAGAGCATTCCTGCAGTGCCTCCATGGGGATGCCTGCTCTCAGGATGCAGCTAACCTGGCTTTGAAGAGACCTTCAGGTGTCAGGAACACTTACCATTAGGTCCTTTCCTCATAGCCCAGGGAATACCATAGGGTTCAGGGTAGTCAATAATGCTGGCACTGTGCTTTGGAGCTCCCTGGCTTCCCTGTGCCATGGACACTGGGATTCTATTTCTTTACCTACACTCACAATGACTCCTGCATTTAGCTTGAGGAGTCATAGTGTGATCACCAGGAGTGAGGAGGATCTCTGCTGCCAGACATGCCATCTCATTTGCCTTAAGCTATAATGCAGAGGAGTTCTGCATACACTAGTGACTGCTCTGTGGCCAGTGTGTACTGGATCTCTCTTCCTTCATGCAAGTTCTTGGAAAATAACTTGTGTGCCCTCGTTCTGAGTTCATTCATTTCTTACCTCTTTTTTCTTTTTATGGGAATGGCTTTTTAGTTGGCCTGCTCTACAGTAGCAGTTTACTTAGCATCTGGGAGAAGTTCTAAAGAAAAAAAGAAAAAACCTACCCCATTCCAGGAAGCAAGACTTGTGTAAGGAATATGAGTTCCATATCTGCTCCCTGACTAGCACTTCAAATCCATCTTAATAACAAAGCAACTGCAGACTATTTGCATTTTATAAAAACAAAATGTGAAATCCTAGCCTAATGCTTTGAAATCAAATCTAACAGCTCACAAATTCCATGTGTCATGCTAATCTGAAGGCTCTGCCTACTATAAACATTTCTGAATCCACAAATGCATTTCATGTTGCCTCTGCCACACTTCAATGGAAGAAGAGAAGGAGAGAGGAAAATCTTCTCTGCAGCACTGAAAGTAATCAGCCTTACAATAATCAGTCTTAAATGTAAACAAATCTTAAATGTAAAGATGCTTTTAAAAGGAAAAGGATAGACTAAAACTTTATGACATCAACAATAGGATTATCTGGCCATTGGATTTTTAAATTCTATTGTCTAGTTAAATTAGCCAGTTCCCTCCATCTTTCCATTGACAGATTTAGCCAATTAACATGACCAATAAACTTTATGATGTGTAGATTAGTGTTTCCAAACTGATTAAACAATGTTTAGGAGGTAAGTGCAATTAGGCTACATCTCAGTTCTGAGAGTATTTGTAATTAACTTGGAGCTTCAACCTGAAAGACTGAAGACCAGATGCTTAGTAAAGCACAGCTGGCAGTAAGATAATTAAGTTACATCACATGATGCTGCCTGCCACTTGGGTTTAATCCAGAACCTTAGCTTTATGCTAGGAGAATTACTTTAATTACCCACTGTGAAGGGAGAACACATCTCTCACTGGCTGCAGGTAAATCATGATATATACCCTTAAGATCTAATTCAACAAAATCCATCCAAAGCAGAGAGGAAGAACACTGGTGCTGAGTCAGACCAGAAATCCAAGTCATCCCCTGTGGTGCCCAGGAGAGCACTCAGTAGCAGATGTTTGGGGACATCCCTGCCAGCTGGTTTCAATGGGACTTCAGATTAAGGACAGGCTTTTTAATGTAGGGATCTAGATGCCCAGGAATTGAAGGGTCAGCATGCAGCACATGGGCAGAGCCAAACACAAACAGGGAGACTTCTGCTGCTTTGCCCTTTGCCATTTCCTCTAGGGATTTAAGATTAATCTTAATAAATAAAGTTATGATCTTATCTTAAAAGGCCATGAAGCGGGTATTTCCACATTCAGTAGCCCATGGAGGTCATTACCCTACAATTCTTGAATGCCTTAAGACTGTGAGCAACTCTGAGGAGTCTAGAAAACTTCATGCACATAGATAAGGCCCCAAACATGAAAAACAGCCACTTATTTCCTCAACAACAGAAGTTGTAGTGAACTGTCATTTTTAATGGATACTTAACAAACCACATGCTTGGCTGTGAACTTGATTATTCTTTAGGAGACTATCAGCACTTTTTCCTTTCTCCCACAGGAGTTGCTGAGATGTACAACTTAAGCACTGAAGAGATGAGAAGCCAAGGAAAGGACAGGAAAAGATAGAAATGTATGTATAGCACAACTGCAAATTTTTTTTTCACTTGATTGTATTAATATATATACTTACAAAGTTTGGGATTAATCTTGTCCAGCTTTGTATAATCAAGAATTATCCAAGTTTCCTTTATAAGCAGTAGAGAAAAATAAGTACCCCCAGAGGGCATTGTATCCCAGCTATCTCCAGTGGAATGGGGTGACTCACCCTTCACAGATGGATATATCTTTCTACTGAGAGATTTTAAACAGCCTGGGATGACCACAGTTCAGTTAGTGTGACAAACTCCACCCAAAGAGACCAAAAACATGAGTCCTAAGGAGCCAGTCAGTGGTTAAAGTGAGTAGGAAACTGCAAAGGAGAACAGAGCCCTGCAATAAGTGACAGCTCACTTGCATCTATCTCACCATTCATTTGCTTGTTCGCAGCATATAACTGCTGTTAAGACATGGTCTGGATCCTTACCCTGTGTCAACTAAGCAAGCTTTTGAGGTGAAAGGGAATTTTTTGGAATAAGGGTAAAGATAATACTAAGAATGCACATCTGGATTTCTTTCTGTGAGAAAAATAGGAATGGACAATCTTACTTATCCTTTGCTACAACAGATGAATGTCATCACCCACTAAAACCTACCTACAACAGGATGAGTAAAAAGAATTCGCAGTCTTTGAGCCAAGCTTGGACTGCTCTGTTCCTGGAAGGAAAAGTGGCTCCTTTTAAGATTAAAAGTGCATTTTGCATCCTTTGGCTTAACAGAGGAAGTGGGAAAAAGGTTTTTGGAAAACAGCATCAGCCTTGGGCAATACGTGTGTTTGGAAGGTGCTCTAGCATGTGTCTTTGTGGAGACCCTGCTTCCTTCTTACCCTAATTACTCAGAGCAGCTTCATGCTTTCCTCTTATTTTTATCCCAGCTCATTCTCACTTCTGCTTTCCCCATCTGTATTCTTGCGGTGGGTTGTGTTGGAGATCAAGCAATAAAATTTTGATTCTTCCAGCCATGAAACTACTTGGTGTCTGTTCATTGCATATTCCTTTTTGTCTTCTCTCCTTCTCATGATCTCATGCTCACATGTGACTTTGGTCTCCAAATCTTTTTTGGCACTATGAATTCCACACTTACCCTTAATCATGCTCCTTATCATGTTGATTTATTTTGAATATGTAGTGGTGATGCAAGCTTCTTTTCAGGTCTTTTACAGAAAGCTCCCTTTGGTCCTCCATTCTTGAAAATTACTTTTTTCATGATAGCTCAAATCCATCTGTGGCCTCTAAAGAAGATGAAGTTATTCCTATGCAATAAAACTGGTATTACAAAGCCCTAGTGCAACTTCACTGATTTCACAGAATCACAGAAGGGAGGAATTTAGATCCCCTGTGTTTATGCTACTCCAGAGCTCAGCTTGGTACAACTTGTATATTGGTGTAATTTGTGAATCTATACTTTATGTATTTCTCTTGAAAGCATTTGCCCTACCCCACTCTGAGTGTCTAGAAAAGCTCATTGTTTCAAAGGCAAAACTCACTAGTGACATTTTCATAGGAAAACATCTTTATGGATTAATTAAATTTTATTATTATGATTGGAATAAGCTGACAGCAACCAAAGCTGGTTTTGGGCAATCCTCTGTTTTAGAAAGCTGTGTGAATGTAGATGACAGATAGGTTGGCTTAGTCTTTCTAAAGTATTCATTGCCTCCCTTACTTGTACAGCTGATTTATAGTGTGACTTTCTGCAATAGCAAGGGTCTGGTGGTGAGCTCAGAAGCAACTTATTACTTGTGTTCTCAGGAATTTCTGTTGTGGAATACTACTTTGTATGACCACAGAACTATTCTACTACAATGACATCCTAACAAGAAGTAAACATTCATCTAAGAAAAATTTCTTTCTCATACCTGTAGGTCTGAGTTATTTTGCCTTAAAACCTCAAGATTTACATCCATGTTTCTGCTGTTCCCATTTGAAGGCAGTGCCTAAAATGAAGCATGTGAGATGTAGAACAGCAGCTTTCAGGTTGTTATCTATTGACAAGGATTAAGATGGATGCTTCATCTTAGAGACCCGGATATACTTAGCAGATATGCATGGATGGGCTCTGATAAGCAGGCATTAACTAACCTGTGATTTCTCTGTGGTGTGATGGCATCACCACTGTTCAGGGTGGAAGGATCCTACCATCCCTGCTCTGCTTAGTCTGCTCTGCTGTAAAGATTTGATGCAATCAGACTAATGCAAGACAGCCTTTGCAGCAGATCCAAGGCAGAATGTTGTTGGTTCACATTTTGGACGAAAAGCATACAGAGCACAGAAATTTAGTAAAGTGATGCTTGTAGAACTGGCCAAGGGTGTCATTGCTCAGAAATATTAAAGGAAAGGGGATTTTGCTGTACTTTATGGATCGGTATGAACCTAACCCCAGGGTCCTGTCAGTGTTGCCTCCTGTGGCTGGGAAAGGGGCTGCTAAATGCAAAATCTCTACCCTGGTGGTCCCCATGCCTGAAGCATCACCCACAGCTAAAGACCTAAATCCCAAGGACCTTCCTCAAGCAAAACTCTGACGTGCTGTAGTGGCCATGAAAGCTGGCAATGACTCCTTATTGTTAAATGCTTTGGGACACCTCAAATATGAATGGAGCTATATAAAATTCAATTCTATTGTAAAGAAAACAGCTGTCATGAATTAAGGCTATGTTGAGCTTTTGAGATGTGGACAACTGTCCAGTAGGGAATGAACAGAAAACTCAACCCATTAAACTTTGAGACAGAGATTTGTCTTCTCTTTCCCAGAAAACAAAACCCCAGGGATTTTAAATTTATAAACCATGTATAGCATATCACCCAAACAATTTTTTTTGAGGTTTGAAAACCCCTTCCTGCTAATTATTGGTTATAGATGGTTTGAAAGAAAAATGTAATTTTAATGCTGGGTTTAATTAAAATGCCTTTAATAACAGTCATGGATTTTGCAGCACAAGTGCTAAAAGGCCAAATCCCGCTTTTGCAGTGAACTGAGTTCAGAAGAACTAGATGAGCAAGCAATCCAAGCCAGATTTGGGTCAAACTTTGCAAAATGTTTTGCTTTTAATGTGACAAAAGTCTGCTTTCCCAATAATAACATTTTTCTGGAAAGGAGCAGATTTACTGTTTGAACTTTATCATTTCCTCTACTACAAAACAATAGGGTAGAAAGGGAACCTTTCCAATTTTTCACCCCTTTATTTAATAAGACATTCTTTGGTGTATGACAGGAAAAATATGTGATGAATGTACTTGATATGTTATGATTAATAGTGGTCTAGGGAGGTTTTAGAGACATGAGACGCCCCATAAACACAGAATTAATACCAATGTGAACATTTTTATAATGTCCATTTTGGCACTCTCCCTGATCTAAGATGTTAGTAGCTTTATATATTATTTAATTAATGCTTTAAAAAACAAAATGCAAACAGCTCTTTTCAAACCATAACAATTCATTATGTGAATATAATGAATTAAGTCATATATTCATATGACTTATGTGGGTTTGAACTGGCAGAGTTAGTCAAAACATTCCTAGTGCCACTTTATTTCCATAAACCATTTGTATTGTAAATTTTACTAGAAATTTCTGTGCCAGGTTCGAAGGGTTCAGGCGGAGGGCACTTTGAATACAGGGGCTGAATGTAGCCTGCTTACCAAAATTATTTAACAACATAATTAGAAATAATTAGAGAAAGAGAGGGAAGCTACACTAGAGCTATCTCTTACTTAACAATTAGAGTCTGCAATATCCCTATTCAGGGTAAACATTGGTCCTGACTAACCTCTCACACTGGTGAAAATTACAAATAACTAGTGGTGTAAACAGTACAAAATAGTAGAAAAATAAAGGGATCTTTTGGTCCACTGTCCATCTCTTGCATTGAAGGTTATGTCGGTGGTATCTTCCACTTGGTTGTATCTGGAAATGTCCTTGACTCAGGGCTGGTTTGGGTACACTGCTGAGCTGATGGTAGATGCAGTCAACCATTGAAAAAAAGCCAGCTGGTACATGGATATAAACCCAGAAGGATGGGATTATACATGGTCAGTGACTGCCTGCAGAACACAGTAGCAGTGTATTAGTGCAGGATGAAGAGCAAGCCCAGAGGGAGTCACTTGTTTGAAACCCTGAGCTGGCCACAGAGCTGAGCTGAGGAGTGCTGATAACAAGGACAAAATGTTGTATGTGCTACAGGCCCATTGTTTCTGAGCACCCAGGCATAAAGACTGTGGTTATAAAAATAGATAGATACTCAACAACCTTCCCCAGCCTCTGAAGGAAAGGAATGGAAAGGAGGAAAATTGGGAAGGTCATACAGAAAGCAATCACACCAGTGATGGCACTGTTATAGAAAGGACAGCTTCTAGCCCACTTACTAGACCAGGGAAAATTAAGGGTTAACTCAAATGTCCAGGTTGTCTCTGAAAACAAGGAAAAGCAGATTATGTAGCTGAGGATCTTAAATCACCTTTTGCCAAAAATCTAAGATGCTTTATCGAGGATGAGACAACAGGAATATTGAAGTGCTTGTGAGGAAAAAAAGTATTTTAAGGCAAACCTGAGATGGAGTAACTTTTTATGCTGTACTATAAGAGACCATAAAGGAATAAGCAATCACTAAGCATGGATAAAACCATTTGGAATACATGTACTCTCTGTTATGCTATGCCAAAATATAGGATGAAAAATGAATATTAATATTAAGGATAAGGTCCAGGTTTTCCTGAGTATGACAGGAGACAATTTTCTTTATCAACTAAGATAAAGTTCATTGAACAAGAGGGCATGCTTAATTACACTTTGTTTTTATAAGTGATAAGAAATTAAAATTTGTTTCAAGTGTTTCATGGGTTGATTCAGTTTGAATACAATTTAACTGTAAACAAAGGCAGTTTTGTTATTAAGGTTTTAGATTTCAAGTGGATAAAGGCTCAGAAATGAAGGTACCTAATTAGTGAGCTATCCAAAAGAAATCAAGGACCTGAGTGCAGAGGAAACATAGAATTACTCAAAGTGAAAGGGATGAAGCCTATCTGGACTCTGTATCATAAGCAAAGGAAAAATCTTTGTAAACCTGTGGGGAAGCACTCTGGACAGAAAGTAGCAAATACCCACCTTGAAGAATATATTGAAGTTTTTTAAAAAGTCTTCTCAGGATGGAAAATTGAATGATCAGCAAAATGAGCTACATTAAATGTCAGGAAACACATACGTAAAGTAAGAATCAGTGAAATTCAATCTGAATTACACCTTGGAAAAAAAATCCTTGAGACAACAAGCAAAAAGCTGTTTAACTATATGTATAACAGTGAAGAAAAAGTAAAGTCCCACTGGAGTGAAGATGGTAGAGAAATCAATAGTAATTCAGGTAAAGTCTCAAAACTCTGCTTTTTTAAAAATAAAAACGGTGAAATAGAGTAGGGTGGGTAATGGAAGTGAAAGCCTCAAGCTGAAAATACACAGAGCTGAAGTTGAAGCAGAAATCTCTGAACCAGACAATCTCTCTCCTGTAACTGTGAAAGAGCCAGTGCAAGAAACTGAGGATTGAGTATTAATTTTTGTATTGGTTACATTGGACTGGCACGGTGTATTACAGTTGAGCATAGCTAATGCAATCCTCATGAAAAGATGGAAATAGCCCACTGACAACTAACCTGACTTCAATAGAATACAAAATATAGGCAAAAATGTTGAAAGAATGTGTAAGTCAAGAGAAATGAAAATCAATATAAAATGGAGCATGGCTTTAGCAAAACTGAATCATGGAAGAATAAGCAAGTATATTTCTTAGATGATGAAAATACTTCTATAGACAAAGGAAAGGCAGCATTTAATCTGAATTCCAGGTAAACATTACATATGAAGACATAGAGAAAAAGGTTACATTATGTGCAGAAGCTGAGAATTAGTATTATAACTATAAGGTCAACAGGGAACTGCCTAAAGGGCACCTCACAACAGCTTCTGTTGAAAGGGAGATTATCAGGTGGGAGGAAATCTATTGTTTGATAGATTGACCTTAGGACCTATTCGCTTAATAGTTTCATTAGCAACCTTGGCATGGAAAAAAGTAGCAAATGAGAAATATTTACTGATGACATAAAACTGGAAAGCATTAAAAGAATTGGAAAGAAAGAAACAGATAACCTTGGGGACTGGTGCACTAGAAATGAGATCATGTGTAATAGAACTGAGAGCAACACCCTTGCACGGAGGGAGCAAAAAGACAGGCTGCCTCCATCTGTCTGGCCAGTTTGAACCTTCAGAAAGTGGGAATATTATTTTCTTTCCTGCTCACCTATTATCAAGAAAGAAGCACTGAAACTGCAAATAATTAAATGAAGGGTTTCTCAAAAGGGTGAAGACACTACTTCCTGAGCAAATGTAACAGGGCTCATTTAGGTCATCAAGATGAAGCTTGAGAAAAGGTAGGATTGCTTTCCCTAAGTACTCTGAGAGTAGAGAGGAAACCAGAGAATAAAAGCTATTTGAGCTGACGGACAGTTCTGGCATGAGAGCGGTGTACACTGCTTCCTACACAGAAATGTAAATTTTTGGAGCAGTTTCCCACTAGCTGTATTTGAAAGAAAAAAACCTCACTAGCTTGTTATGAATCAGTTTATGCAATGAACTCTACTTCCACCAGCTGCCTGATGTATCTGGGCTGAAGGCTCACAGCCTGCAGGAGCTCTTCCACTCCTACTCTCTAGAGCTACAGCCACACACATCTTCGCAGCTGAGGTTCACTTGCAATTTTTTCTGACAAATTCAATGTAACTCATGTATTTTATGAGCCATCACCATAAATATTTGGACACCTTGAAAATGCTGGCTTTGAAAGGAAGATGGGAGACCTTCAGAGTGCTGTTTCCACACTTTTGACAGTATTAGTCTCACCATGGGGATTTTAAGAGTTAACCAAACTCAGAAACACTGAATTTGAAAAAAGGAGCAGGGAGGGTGTGGGGTTGGAGAGAGGAATTGTCAAAAGAAGGCAAGTTAGAGTAAGACCTTACTGAGCCCTGTCCTTTCAAATTTCCTGTGCTTGACACATCATCAGGATGATGTCAAAGTGACTTAACCAAGTATGACACTTCATTCCAATGATGTGGCCGAGCAGAGGAAATTTGAAAGGATGTGGCTTATGGTACCGAAAACAATCATTTAGAGAAATGCATGACTGCTGTTTTTCAATTTAAATGAATTTTAAGCTCTTTCTCCCCTCTCCTAAACACATTGCACCACTTGGAGTATTTGCATTGCTGCTGAGTTTGCCAAAGGTTGTTAAAATGGTTTTACTGTGATTAAAAAGGGAGCCCATAGTTCTGATGTGGGGACTTCATCATACTTGGTGTTGTTACTATAGTATCTATGGCACTACATGAGAAACAGTTAAAAATACAAATCTGAATTCTTTTGTTATTGTTGTTAATAATTTTGATTCTATTAGCTTGTAACAGTAACGCCAAGCAAGCAAGCCCTGTGAGCCCGGAAGCCCCTATTGCGTGCCTGCTCACTCTGCAGCTCTCCTCCATGACCCTGGCCAAGCAGTTGATGCTGGGGATGATGGGCAATGCCCAATACTGTGTCAAGGGCCTGGGACACAGGGGACTGGCCCCAGGATGCCCTGGTTTTCTTCTGTGTGTAGGCAACTGAGTGGTGACCACACTCCTCAGCAGCAATTGGTGTGGCCACAGGCAGTGCCTGCAAGGGCAGCTCACCTTTTCTCAGCCTACGGCAATCCCCATTGAACACCATGGCTTTTTTGGGGGTACCAGAGGTTTCTTGTAGTGGACAGATGATGATGTCTCCATTACTCCCAGATCCTCATTGAGAACATTCCATTAAAGCTTCTTCTCTACTTTGAGGGGGAGCATGACAATATGGCACAACATTTTCCAGAGCACTAAATTTCCTCAGAAGCATCATTTTCAATAGAAAGCTCGTTTTCAAAAATGTTTTAGTCACGAATAGGCTTCAATAACATGAGTCACAGTTACAGCAGTGTCTCAGTTCCCAAGGCACATCTGAAAACTCTAGCTGTTCTTTCATGTGTAAGAGGAGAGAGAAGTATATCTGTGATTTGGGGATACTTAGCTCAAATCTGGGTGCAGTAAAGGAATTTCTAGGAACAGAGGTACTGTTACATCCAAAAAAGCATCTCAAACAACACCTTGTATATCATCAGAAAGAACTGATTAGATTTCATTTGCTCCTGAGAAAAAGGCCAGATAGATTTTAATATGCTAAGGGATAAATTAAAATAAAACAAAGACAAACATTTATTTTTGAAGGTAGAGAAAAAGGAAGAAAGAAGCACCCCAAAAAAAATCAAACACTTACATGTTTCAGTCACTAAAATACACAGTAGCCATAGTTGTTAAAGAGGTCTGAGGACAAACATAACTTCAGCACCTACACTCTTCTTAGTTAGAAACAGATATTTTTTATTTAAAGAATGTGAGTCCTTTCTTTTCTTTGGCCAGTTTTTGTTAGATGCTGGTTTGCAGTTTCAGCTTGCACTGCTGATTTAAGCAAGCAAAGCTTTATCCTAAATATGGTACATCATATTTTCTGGCAAGTCTTAAATCCTTGAATTCATCTTATCTCTATGGTGACAAGCCTACATTTGGAATAAAGTATCACAGCTTTTCAGAGTAGAGGCCATTTCAGATAAAAGCTGTTGCCCCTGATTTATGGCAGTTCTCAGCTTCTATGGTTTGTAAAAGAGGAATGCCTGATTATTGGTTACCAACTGCTTTTCCAGGAATAAGTTTTTTTGATCAAAAAACCCCAACTGTAACTGTAAGATCTGACTCAAAGCACTGCTAATTTACAGAAAAAGGTCACTGCTAGAACCAAAGGGACACACATGGGCAGTCTGTGTTTGAAGTAAACTCCTTGTTGAGAGAAAGAAGAAGAAGGAAACAACACAGACTAGTCTAGAACTATAAAGAAAAAGATTATTTACATGTAATAACTTTTACAAATATCATTTGTAAATGTCTGCCTCATGTATGCTCACTCCCACATGACAATGGTCAAGAGCTGTTGGCCCATTTATCTTTCTATCAAAAAGGAGGTGATGTTCAATTCCTATTAACTCTGTTAAAAGAACACAGAAAACCCAACTGCTTAACAGAATGATGTTTCTTATTGAGAGCACAGCTCTGTTCTTGTGGCAATACCATTCCATCTCTTCAGCAGCCAGATATCAGCAGGCTTGCAATGCTTCCCTGCCATCAGCAAAGTATCACACTGAAATGTTGAAATACAGATTTTTGTGTTCAGGTAACACTGAAACTGGCTGCAGGAAGTCTTTGAGCATGTCTGAGGTAAGGTCTGGTTCTTTGTAGGCACGAGGATGACAGCAATAGTAAGAAGGGTCCTCCTAACATGTTCAGTAGATGACATGAACTTTCTAGTGGAACATACAGTTCTCTTTTTTTTTTAGTGAGTGTAATGATATTATTCTGCAGTAATATTTTGCCAGGTAATTCTTCCAAAAACCCACCAACAATTCTTTCATAAAGATGCTATAGGGGATTGTGATGATGACACAATGTCTTTTAAAAATAATCTATAGGGGCAGATATTAACAGTTTTCCAAGCTTTTTCACTTCTGAACTCAGCTGTGCTGCTAGTTCAGTCATAAAAACCCAGTGGAAACTATGTACAACACGTTTGGTTTCAATTGTCTGTTGATTTCTCCCAATTTATATACCAGATATTTGCCAGAGAGAGAGAAGATTTTTTTTTTTTTACTACCAGTTGATGCCTTACACTAACTCCTCACAGTTTGTGTTAAATTTTAACTTCTGTTGGTTTTAGCCTTGTTAAAAAGAGGAAGAAAAATATTCCAAAATCAGGTCCCCTAGACCTCCTTGATCTCATCTGACACTTTCATAGTAGTACCTCTCCAGGTCTCATGATCTCATTTTTCATAAACAAAGATTTATAGCATCAACTTTTTTTGAAAATATGTCAAAGTGGAAACTAGCATTTCAGGCCCCTTAAAACATTACAAGAAATATGATGTTGGGAAAGAGCTGTAGGAGGAGAGGTAATAACAGCAGTCATATAATCCCCTGGTGGAAAACTGTTTCCTTCAAGAAGCAATATCTTTTGTCTTTGTATGGAACTTGATGTTGAATGAGATACTTTAAAGGAATTCCAAAGTGGTACCTCAAAGGGAACTGACCAGACAGAAACATGTGATTTTGAAATGCTGCTGAGCTGGAAGGAAAGACAAGACCAGCACATCTGTGGATGCTATAGAGACCTTTGAGGGTCTGCCTGCACAGTATCTGCTGTGTACTCTTGTTCTGTTACTTATTTCAGTCTAACACAGCCAAGATCCATGGAAGGATGCATGTAGCTACTGGGAGACACAAAACTACACTTCCAATATAAAACTGCTGTCCTCAATCCTACTTTTTTTTAAAGAAACACAGAAAACAATACTTTTCCAGTGAAATGGATTCAGAAAGAAACATGTAAAAAATTATTTTAATATTTTGTAGAAAATGATATGCCTGCAACCACAGTGCAGAGTGACTGTACTGACCTCAGATAACCCTCAGACCAAAAGGTGACATCCTGCTAAAATAAAGTTTCTTTTGCTGGATGCCTCCTCTGAATTCCTCTGCTTTTACTCTCTGTGTTTTCTTCCTCCTTATCTCTACTCTCATCTAATTTCTAACCTGCTGTTATTCAAATTACTATTTTGAATGCTTTTTGGCCTTGTTCCTCATGCACAGCCATTGGTGTCATAAACAGAGGGATTCTCATGTTTGCACTCAAAGCCACTTCTTGGGCTGCCACTGCATTTTTAAGCTATGACAATCTTCTACAAACACTGTGAGAACCATTCTTCATACAAATGCTTTATCAAACCAGAGTGTCTAATGTTGTCTTAGCTTTCCACAGCTGTCATGGGATACATAAATCACTCAGAAAACAGGTTTGTAGCAAGATTCACAGTGCCTCCTCTTTGCTCTTTTCTTTATCGATCTTTGGGCCTCTGGGCTCACTGTTATATACTAACCTATTTCAATCCTCACATTTGTATTTACAAACCACCAGGCCTACAGAGAGCAAAAGAAGCTGCCATTAATAAATACAGTTTGCAGGCAGGGAAAGAAGTCATCAAAGATATCCAGTAGTTATACCCCTCATTAAAGGCCCAGTGAGGCTGTAAAAACATTTCCTTTTGATCCATTGGGCACTGAACAAAACCAGCACCCATGGAGGAATACTCAAATGGGATTTTAAAATCTACCTCTAAAACATGTTAATTCCCCATCTCTTTGTGGGCCATGAGCTTGCATAGCTCTTCTGTTGCTTCTTCAGCTCCACTAAGCCTATCCATTCCCTTTCAGACACTGAACTGAGCTGTGTGCCAAAGCTTACTAAATTGTCTCCCATTTTTCCTGTGCGCAGCAGTTTCCACAAGATACGGTTTTGCTTAGTGTCTTGCATGACTGGGGATGGAACAAATGAGGAATTTGTGAGCTTTTTTCTATTAGCCCTAATCCACAAAGATATATCTATAATCTTTATATTATCAGCCCTCTCCTTTTGATAGTCACTTAATGATGACAGGTATTCTTTTTCTGCAGGTCAAATGGCCTAGGTAATGCTTCAAATTATCTATCCACTAAAAAAGAAAGTGCTGACAAAGATCATTGTTACAGGTGAATCACAGGAATAAGCAAATTTAATCCAGTCACTGCTGTATGTAATTACTACAGCAAGGATTTCAGACGCCATGCAGGAGTGCTGTGGTGCTGGTTGGACAGCCATTGTAATGAAGGTGGGAAATGAAATCAGACTAATCTGTTTTACACCAGAAAGGCATATTAGATGATAGGAAACATCAAGATAATCCCTATACTGTATGTAATGTCAGCCTTGACACTAGCTGCACAACAAGGAATACTTCAGCCTTTTAAACTCAAATTGTTCCAATGTGCAGAGGGGATGGACATCCTGTCTAGGAGGGAATCCAGGGCAAAGCTGGACAGATAAACTTTCTACCTCTCTCTCCCTTCTTATCTCAGTAAAAAAAAAGGCCTCAGAGAGTTGACCAGTCTAAATTTACTCGATGTAGATAAGAGATGTAGAGCTCAGTAAAGAGAAGGCAATCTGTGGGATGCTGTGAGATGGGTGTCCAGTGTTCCATGTGGGAGAGGCATGCACTCAGGATGAAGAGCAGGATTTGGTTGTGCACATGTTTAGTCAGAGAAATTTGAGTTGAAAGAGAAATTTTAGACCACATAACACAGAAAAATAGATTATGGCATGGTTTGTTGTGTTCCTCATGCCACTGCCTCCATTGGGTGAGCCAGTGGCAGAGTGTATTACTCAGCAGGATGTGGTGCCAGCAGCATAACTCACCATGCAAACTTGTTTCTCACAAATCACTGTTTTCTCCCCGGGGTCGATAGACAATATACAGAGAAGAAGTAAAGAGCTCTGCACTGAAAAAAAACATGATCACCAACTCCAAGAGATGTACCTCCATATATACTCCTACAGTTATAGTCCTATAGTGGGATTCATAGAAAGTGCAGCACTAAGATGCCTACCTCTCTTGCCTGTGAGGAACGAAGACCTGACAAGCAAGCCCACTGCTTGTGTTTGGCCAGCTCGAACCAAATCACAGGGAAGTGCCCATCTTTGCTAGTGATTCCTGACTTGGGCTCTTGGACTTCACAAACCAAAGCTGCTTTTGTCTTCCAAAAGATAGGCAAAAATCCTGCTTGCTTTTTAACCTTGAGCCTAGCAGATATTTAATCTCTGTTCATGTAGGAAAGAGGTACAGTTCCAGCATCTGCCTGGGGACGTTATCTTGCATCCTACCCACCTCCCCCATCATGAACACCCCCATCATGCATCAATTGTATGTTGTTCTTCTTCTCAGATCTGTCTTATTTTACTTAACTATTTCAACAGTGGCTGGAGGAGGCTCCCTATCTCCCCATGGTGTTATAGCTCCAATGGATGAGGAGAAGAGGGATTTTCAATCCCTCACCCAAGTCAATTCCTCATAAAACACCAAAACTACATTAGAGAGGAGGAGAGGTTGCCTCTAATCCACTAAACCCTGAATTTCTCTACAGAAAGTGGAACTTTTATGTCCCACACTTGCATGTATCCACAAAGGCCATTGTGTTCCAGATCAAATGCAGATTAGAGCCTCATCCGGGAGATGAGAGGTGCAGGGCCAAACACCATCTGGAGGGACTTGGAGGTACCTTGCTAAGACCTGGTATCTCCAAGCTGTTGATGAACAAGGACAGAAATCTGCTCCTCAAAAAAAAGCAGGTAAATGTTAGGGTAAGGAAAGCATGGTAAATTCTGTTTAGAACAGCCACAAACTGCACTTTTTAGGGTATTGTAAAGATAGATTAATTGTTTTCTTGTGTCTTCATGGCAAGATTGAATGCTTTCATAAACATTCATAAGCATAATAAATCGCTGTACAAACATATTTGGAAATTGTACTTCCCTCTTCTGCCTAATTTTCCAGATTAACATCTTATGTTACACCAGGCTTCTGAGAGGCTGATAACACTGATACTTTGTGGCCATGACAGCCATCAACTGTCTTCTCAAAGCTTATTGGTAAAATATTAACAACATCACATACCATGTGTATCAAAGGAAATTCCATTTGACAAATCTACTTAAAAATAAATAAAGCTTCCACTTTTACACATTGCCCACATAGACTAGAAACTCCTTCAGATTTTTGTGCAAGTATATATGAATTATTCAAGAAGATGAGCAAAGTGTGATGTTCACTGGTCCTTTTCTCAGGAAGCTTTAAATATGAAAATTCCCTTGCTTTCTCAGAGTCACTTGCTATCTGTTCTTTTTTTTTTCTTTTTTTCCTGCAAAGGAAAATTATTGCAATGTGTAGGCAGTTTCCAAAATGAACAAGTAATATGAAATGTCTTTGTAGCCTGAAATACCACTATTGGGCAAAGGAGCTTATTTCCATATGCCACTGCAAATAGCAATTAGTTCAAGTAGAAAAGATTAGACCAGGTGCAGGTTTTAAAGTGACTTTTGGTGGGGAAGGGAAAGGTCCCTCTTTTGTCAATTGTCTGTGTTAATTCATCAGGCATCTGAGGAATTTAGGGATATTCAACCTTTTGTGCTTAGCCAACACAATATGACCTCGGTGGCATCCGTGGACTGGACGGAGGTACAGGGTTTATTGACGGTTGTCAGTCCGCTGAAGTGAAAGAGCACATAAGCAAGAAGCACATGATATATTTGTTTTCCACAACACAGCTATTTTGCAGGAGCTTTGTTGGAGAACTCATTTTTAAAAAAGGCAAAATAAGTCCCTCCAGTGTGGGAACCCACGGGCAAGCTCAGCTCGAGGGCCCGAGACAGGCAGCTGGCAGATGAGGTGGCTGCAGCTGTTCCCTCCAGCCTTGCAAAGCTAGAGGTGACCTTCAGAAAATGACAAAGAAAGGGGGCTAACACAACAATATGTGTCCCTGAGATAAAGATACTCTCAAAACTTCAAAAACCTCCTTAAAAGATTGGATTAACTTCTTCTAATCCTCTGAATCATGGGTAGATATGAGTTCAAAGGACTAATGTAATTTTATTATTACATTTAATCAAATGTTCAAGTTAAGAAATAGGAACTGAGCTAAGGGCAACCTCCCCTTATCAGCTTCCAAAGTCTGAAAGCAGGAATGAATTAATTAAGTAAATGTAACAAGCTTAGGGGTATAACACACAGCAGCAGCTGAGTCAGCTTGACCATCAGCCAGTTATTGGGGTGAGATGTGCAGCTCAAGTACTACCAGATGATTCAATTCACATATCTTGGCAGAAGCAGATAAGCCCAAAGGGATGCCCAGAGGGAAATAGTGTCATAAATTGGCAAAGCAGAGAGTAATTCACCACCTTAAACAAAATGTTGTCATCAAGGAAGTTGTGCATTTAATTCATGCAGCAGAGTGGTCCGCCTTACCAGACAAAAGCACATTTTGCAGGTTGGCTTTTTATATAAGGAGAAATTAGTTTTTCCATGCTCAGGCATATTTTATGCAACTGGCTTACATCAAGTCATGTACTCCAACCCTTCATTTTCAGGAGATTCACTCAAATATCGGTGTCAAATAGGAACACATTGGTCATGATGAGAGAGTTACAAGTACAGAGTGTGTATTCTTGCCCTTTTCCTTAGCTTCCCATAAGCAAAGACTCTTTCACAAGTGCAAAAATAAAGTAAAATTCTTTTAAAGATTGAACATTAGTTTGTATTGTGAATCAGGAAACCATAATACATAATCAGCTCCACTATCAAAATTTATGTCCAAATCACATATGACTAAAGACTTTCCTTCTATAAATTAGCTATGAATGAAATATGACTAATTGCAATAGGTTTCATTTAAGCACAGTCAATTAAATCAGTGCAGTTTAACAAAGGAAATTCTGTTCTAACAGGGCAGGTTTCAGGACAAGCATTTTTCCTTAGATGACAGATAGTGCTGTTCAGAGAAGGACGCTTAAGTGCATATAAAAATTATCTTAAAAATCACGGAATATTTCCAATTCAGTGGCAACCTGAAGAAAGCTTGAAGAACGGAAAAGAGCAATATAATTTGAATGAATCATTCCAGAGGCTGGGGATTTTATCTGTTTGCTAGAAAATTAAGGCCACAGAACATCTAGAGGAGAAAAGACAAGGAGCCTTGCTCTGAGCCTTGTTCTCTTGCCTTTCAACTATCTAAATTTGGGAAAAGAACAGAAAAGTCGTGAACAACAACAACCTTAAAACACGCCAACCACTAGCTTAATATCCATTAATAGAAGGCACTGGCAGTATGCTGGCTGGATGAAGTCATGTTACCCAGGTCCAACACAAGACCAAGAGCTAGGAATTTAGGATACACACAAAGTAGAATTTTCCTCTGCTTCAAGCCCATACCTTAAACACAAACCCAAATAACTTCTGGGTCTCCAGCTTTTGCATTCTTCCAGAATTCTTTTTTTTTCTACATACATTTGTATGAGTGCACAGCCCATGAATGGTAATGCTCCCTCTGATTTCATCCTTTCACATATGCAGTTTCTGCAGAAAACCAGGCTGTTGGCTTCACAGCCCTCAGCCATTGGCAATGGCAATGGACCATGATGTCAGAGACACAGGATTAGGAGTTCCCTGAGCTGAGGGAGAACCCTGGCTGGGAAAGAGAAAACTCCCATCTCAACAGCTTCAACAATAGAAACAGCAATTTCAAAAGCAGTTAGTGAAGAACACTCAGTAGTAAACTATGTAGAAAAGACCAGAAATTCAGGGTCAAAATTTTGTTGACTGAAGAGAATCCCAAAACAATTGGCATGGCAGTAAATAAGTAAAATCAATGGATTTAACCCGGGGTTGTGTCAGCAGTAACAGTGACACTAGAATCAAGATAATTTTGCCATTTTACCAAGGAAAGCAAAATACAATAGCAGAAGATACAGCACCTTTCACTCAATTATACAATGAGTATTTTCAGCTCTACTGGCAAAAAGCTGAGAGCAATTACAGAGAGATTATTCCCTTAGACTAAAAGTTCACAGTAAGAAAGACAATGTAGGACCTGCATGTGTGAATGCCCTTTAAAATAATCATATACCTCAGTTTGTAAGTGTGGGAACACTGCAAGCAGCAACAGGGGACTTGACATCCAAAGGCCACTCCCAGTGATTATTGCAGAAAAAGAACAGATGTCAAGAGCTGAGGCAGCTCCCAGCCTTTGGGGGCTGAGGCAGGACCCTCCCCAGCCCTGCAGCACAGCTTACCACAGTGCTGGCAACGAGCACTGCTGCTCTCAGCCAGCCCACAGACCTCCTTCTTGAGGTGGGTGTGCTGATGGCCTGGGGAAATCAGAAAATGAAATAAAAATAAAAATGGGGAAACAGCTACAGAGAATGAAAGAGTGCAGAGGCTGGGAGCAAAAGTTGAAACTGGGTCATGCTTTATATGAGGTCGTTTGCAACAAAATGAGCTGGTCCCTTCTCTAACCTTGAAAAGAGGGTACTGGGAGCAGAATGTCCTGCTACTCCTCTTCTGCCTGGGTGGCCTTGCTCCTTCTTGGATCTGCTACTGCAGTGGCTCACCGGCTTGTGTGCCTACCTGTAAGATCAGGGTGCCTATGGATCAGGAGAGCTCTATTTGCTTCCTAGACAGGAAGCCTTGATGACTCATCTGTTGGACAGGGACAACGTGATACGATGAAGGACCTCAAGCAATGTATTTCAATGGAAAATTAAATAAACTGAAGGATACCTGTACACACACCCATCATGATTTCAAAGGTAACTTTAAAAAAACAGCACAAGAGTCAGTGCCTTTTCAGTGCTGTGATGTGATTTGAGGCATGTCTGCACCCAGCAGGGAGTATTGAGGCAAAGAGCACTGAGACACCTATTTCCAGAGCTGAATGCTACATAATTACTACCTTGGCCTGCTTCATAAAAGGGTACAGCCTCACACAAAGCCATCTATATTGCAGCTGGGACAGGAGCCAGTACCCTCATGTGTCCCTATGCTGCTCTATGGAGACAGATCAGAGTTTTAGAGGTTGACCAGGGCTCTGTGCCCTGCTTTGTGTGGGGGACCTGCCTGATGAAAGGCTTCTGAAACCACTGTTAAAAATCTGTGCTTTTGGAATGAAAAGTCTGTGTTGCTTAACTCAATTCCAAGTATACCAGCCATATTATTTTTTGTATGGATGTTGTAATGACTTCTGAGTGATTTGAGTTGCTGCTAGAAATTTTGTGCCTGTTTTGCAACCCATAAAGCCTGGGCTGTAAAACAGAAGCTTTGATTCTAGTGGACAACATTTTCCTCAGCATTTCTGTTGCTCCTTTCAGTGCCAGTGAACTGTGAAGAAGCCACAGTCCAGATTAACCATGAGCCTTCTGCATTGTTTTCTGCATTGTCTCTTGTGGTATTTTAAGCACCTGATGTATAGATGACAAATACCCATGTTGCTGGCATGCACCTATGTGTTGCTGCTGATTCTTTGAATTTTACTGTTGCTACTTTATACTCCCCACAAAGAGGGAAGGGCAGCCATGGAAAAGAATTTTGACATTAGCCCATACTCTTCAATAGCCTGGCTCCTTCTCCAGATTTGCTGGGTTTTTACTTCTGCCATTCCCAACACAGCACTTTGCAGAAATGCAGTCAATGAAAAGAGCTGGCTGCACATCTAAATGAAAGCAACAGTGCGGGGTGTCAATGCAAAGTGTGCAATGAGGATTAACCCCCCAAATCAGTGGGGTGGGAAGGGGACTCTTCAAAAGAACTTCTGGATTTACTTTCAAGAATGTTGTTCCCTGAAATAGTAGGATGCCTCTAATGCCTTCTGCCTGTAGCAAATGCTGCCACATGGCACAAGTTATGTCAAAACTGTTCTTGAAGTTGTGGTTACAGAGAAGGCATCTACTCATAATCACAGACCTTTTCAAGTGGTTTTGACCTAGTCACTAATGTTTTTACTGGAGTTCCTTGAATAACTTAGTCTTGCTTTGTAATAAATGTCCTCACTTACAAGTTACTGGAGAAAGGCTGTGCACCTGCAACTTGCCACAGAGAAGTGCACATGACTTCACAATGTGATTACATTGTGTCTTTGCAGCTGAAATGAGTGAATTGCAGAGATTCTAGCATGGTAAAATTTTTTTAAAAATCATTTAGCCAAAAAAGTAAAAAAGTGAGAGAGAAGGAATTTTAATGGCATTGAAATACACATCAGTCATATGAACAGGAAAACCAGTGCATTTTATCAGCAAGGTTTTTTTTTACTGACAGCTGCTTTCTCTAAAACTTTGCCATACTGAGAGCAAAATGAGACATCAAGCAAAAGCAGTTTTAACCTAAAATATTTTCTTGTGTTTTGAATCATATTTTCCTTGTGCCTAGTTCACTAAGTACAATTATTATGCTTTGGAAGTCATATGAAAAATGATGGGGAAGCTACAAACACTCTAATATCAAGTGCAGACTCATGTCCACATGTTCACGCTCATGCTGTCTTGTGCTTTTTCCTTTTAATTATGTTATTTTTCTAGCAAGTAACAGATTACCTGACATGGATGTCAATTAGTCATCATTTTCCCACTGCAAATCTTACCATCTGTTCAAGATTTCTTAGGATTCAATGGGAGTTTTTAAAGACTATTCACAGGGCCAGACCTTCAAATGTTCAAAAACTGCTATGATTATATCAGCGTTTAAATTAATGTGGAGCCCTATAGAAGAAAGTCTCATCCAGCTAGAGCTAAGAATTAGATACAACTAAATAAATAATATGTTTGAGGATAGAGACTTGAATTCTCATTAACTCTGGATGCAATAGTTCAGTATCTTTAATTCTTACTTATGTAGCCATTTTCTCTTTCTGCCTTTATAGGAAACAACAAAAATCAATTTCTTGCAGAGTGTTTGCCATTTGTAAAACATCATGTACTGCACAAAGATGAGTAATCACAACAACCTTGTGTAGAAAAGCTGATGCCATGTGCAGCTGCTTGTTTTGCTCCTTGTCACCCCTGTTCAGGGAAAAACAATAGGTGTTTTGAGTCCTAGATTAATTCCTGTAATGCTCCTAGGATATAGTCAAGTTCAAGAAACCCCAGAGTTTAATCAAAGTGCAATTAACTTCAAGGAAACTAAAGCAGAGAGATACAAGGTCTGATCCTCAAAAATACTGATAAGCTCTAAACTTCATTAATTTCAATAATAGATGAAGTGTGCTCAGCCCCTTTAAATATGCCAACTGTTGTGCAACTTTCTCAATACTATTAAAAAAAAGTCCTGCTCTTTGCTGTTGATCAATCTGATTCTTGCAATATTCTACTGTAACAACAACCAAAAAAGCAACCAAACAAAAGTTGCTGGCGGTTTTCTTGGCTTTGGCAATTTAACATAGTAAAAGTTAAAAATGAAAGTTCAACTTCACTAAATTATTTTAATAGAGGAAATAAAATATTTCAAAAGGAATTCTTCCTTTTGGGTAAGATTCTGAAAATGCATCACAGACACCAGAAATTACTAATGTTGATAATCCTGCCACTGTTCCAGCTGACTAAAAATAGAGGTCTGTGACAGCCTAAGAATGAAAACATTCAGTCAGAAGTTTGTAACTGCTAGTCATGGTTTCATCCCTTAAGTTTATCTTCAGTGCAAGGAATGATTAACAGTCCTGCAGGAGTAAGAGCTTATTCCCCTGACTGCCCAGAGGGGAGAACAGGGCTGGCAGCCTGGAAATGGGTGGTAGGGAGGAGGATGTGCAGCAGCTACTGCAGCGGCATGGGACACCACCAAAGGACCAGGAGCTCAGAGGGTGCAGTGGGAGTTCCAGGAAGGGAGATAGAGTTCTTTCGGGCTGCCCCACCACACCTGTATCTCAGGGAAGCTACTAAGGGCCCCGGGGCAGTCACAGCTGGTGGAAGCACAGACTGCTTGCTCCCTTCCAGGGCAGCTGGGGTCAGAGGAGAGACTGTCCTGGCACGTGGGACATACTTCATCTGGAAAACACCACCTCCATTCACTTTCTCTTCTCTTCTGCTACCTGCTATACAATCAGCCGATAAGACCAGCTGCAGCATTTTTATTTGCTAGGAATGGGTCAAAGATTTGCTTCTCCCAGGATCATGTCCTTTGGGGGTTTGTTCCTCACTTATTTTCCCAGTTGCAACAACTTACTTTCATGGGAATATGTTTTCTTCCTGTCATACTTCACAGATCTCACAGTCTGATGAGGTTCAAGCTCTCTTGAAGACAGTTAAAAGTTAACCACCTCCTCAACTTTATTCCTCTCTATATTTTTAAAGACAAGAAAACTCTCTTTTTCTTTTCCTCCCCTAAATCAATGACAACTCTTTTAAAACCTGGGGTTAGAAATTCCAGTATGTAATCTTGTGCAACAGTCAAGGGTGGAGATAAAAATATCATAATGTCCAAATTCATCACTGAATCTGGAGCAGATCCACAAATTTAAAAGCCGATGGGACACTCAGAGTAGAGATAAACACAGATGGACAACAACATTGCCAGAGAAAAGCATTAGACGGGACCCACAAGTGACATGAGAAAATGATCAGATCAAGTGCATTTTACTCCCACAAATGTCCTTGCTTCCCACCTCTTCCAGTAAGATGAGGCAAGAAATTTCTTACCCCCCACTAAGAATTCCTGCAGCAGAGAATCTTTTAAGTGTGCATTCAATAAGTCTTGCCCAGCTTTGTGCTTCTGGTATGTCCCTCCGTGGAAAACTGACCACTCTGTGACCTTCTGGTGCTCCTCCCAGTTGCTGTCACTCAGCTATGGGCAATACCAGAATTTCCTCTCTGAACTGTGTCCTAATTCCTGTGACTACTCTGGTCTGCTATGTCTCCTCTGCTAAAAAAAAAAAAACAAACTGGCTCATTGGACCACATGTGCATGAACTTGCTTTTTTGCAATAAATCATTTCACTGCATGTACACAGATTGCATTCAAAAATTCAGTTTTTCCTCTAATGACAAGGTTTCTGGTGGTGGGTCTACCTGGCCAGCATCATTTGGGAATTAAAAAAAAAAAAAAAGGAAGGAGCAGCATGATATTGCTCCCTCTTCTTTTTTGCTTATCCCTGAGGGCTTTAACCCTCTGGGTGTTGCAAACTATAAAAGGAAATATTTAAATTCTGAGACAGCTTGTTCCCTACCCAATTCTCTTGCTTGATCTCAATATCTGCCTAGTTAGACAACTACTACCAGCATACCTACTACAAGTGTTCACTGCCCTGAGAGCAGGGAGCGAAGCCTCCCAGAGTCAGCATCTAACACACCAACAACACACTGGATGATGTTCTGCAAAGCTGAAAAGTCTGAATTGGTTTAAGCAACTCTTGCTGCCATTTCAGTCTGGAGCAGGCACTTGCAATGAATGTAGTAACCTAAACAGCACATGTGTGAGTCACAGGAAAAGCTTCAGCAAAAGGTTCTTAACGTTGCGACACACTTTCCTATATTTAGACACAAGGAATGATGCTTCAAAAGTTCGAAGAACTCAAGCAAGCTTGAAAATGAAACCTCCAGGATGAGTTTTAAAATTCTGCCTGACTTATCTGGGAAAAGCAGCCAGTGGTCCTCTTCCAGGAAGGTCAGCCATTAGCAAGTGGTGAGGTTAACACAGCAGTCTACTCATATAGTTCGGATACTCACAGGAGAGATATTTGTTACTCTGAGCCAGCCAGAGTCCCCAACTTCACCTACTATTTTTTTCTTTAGAGTTTTTAACTTTTTGTGGGCTTTTTGTTTGATTTTGTTTGTTTGTTTGCTTGCTTGTTTTTAATGTTCAGTATTTGCAGATGCAATCAAATGTTGCATTTGCTGGTTCCCATTCATTTCTGGGCATGGTTGATCCACACTTGCTTGTTTGTCAAGTAGGTGGCTGCATTCCAAAATGCTGATGCCCATTTGAAGTGGGCCCTGATTCCCTTTCATGCTCCAATAAAGGAGAAATGGAAAAAGACTTCATAGGAAAGCCTTAGCAGAAAGTAGATCTGGGCCCTAAATCAACTGAAAACACCTATTTGTCAGGTAGCTAATCCAAGATGTCATAGCCATTTATAAAAACTTGTTATTTTTCTGCAGTCATCCAGGAATGTCATTAATAGCTCTTCACCATGGTGCCAAAAGACACTTTTTGAAGGGATTTAATGCCCAGATCATTGCAAATCTGGTCTTTGTTTTCGCCTGTTCCCCAGCCAGCAGCTATGAACAAAACAGACTTTGAAGCCTGCAGCATTATTAATCTGAGACTTATTACAGTAAGAGAGAGGGAAGGAAATAAATCCCTTTTTCTAGCACTCCTAACTCAGTGTAATAGCCCAAGAATGACAAGCTAAACATTACTCTGAAGTTATCAGGCTTCATTTCTCATGACGGATAGCAAGCAGCAGATTGCACTTTATCTTTTTAAGCTGACCTGACTGCAAACAAGGAATGCACAGAATGCCAAATTGCTCCTTTCCCTCTGTGAAGACACTCCCAGCAGAAACAGGGTATCATGATGCAATATTTAGCAATTAGTTCTTGTGGTGCTTAGGACAAAGATATGTTCAGAGCAAGCTGGTTCCTTGGAAAAAAAATAATCCATAATAAAGCCATTTCCCTTTGCAGACCTGTGACGCATACGCCTGTGTTGATTCTGGAGGCGAATGCAGGGCTTGGTTAGAGAGAAGCACTACAAAAAATCCATATCATCAACATATCTCTGGAGCTGAGCTTTGATCGGCTTCCTTTACTGTCCAGCAAAACAGCTGGTAACCACTAAAACATTTGGAATGATGTCATGAGGTGCAACAAGGATCGGCCCTGAGCGTAAGACGGTCAAATGCCTTTACAATGAAGACACTCCTCCCCCTGTCAAAGGCATATTGGGTTAATGACAAGGCCACACTTTATGGATGCCTAATGACTTTGCAAGTAGTCAAAATCACCAGGGATAAAAGTGTATTTTAATTTCTAACTACTTTTATTTATCAACATGCTCATAGCTGTGTGATGATAAATTGTCCGATTTTTTTTGTTGTTTTTTTTCCCCATATATTTCTCTCCCAATAGAAAACCTGCCTAAATATAACACCTCTTATATATTTTGTCATACTTTAATCAGTGTGATACTTCAGTTCCTAGGGAAGGAAAACAAGCAGCAAACTGAATTTAACACTGAAATACTGGGGGTGGAATCCATCAATAAATCATAGCAGTCTGCTGTAGCCAGGAAAAGGTGCTTTTGTACCCCATTGGTTTGGAAGTTGTGATTACTTTTACTCTCCTTCCAATTTTACCTAACCAGGAAGACAGGCTTGTCCTTAGTTGCATTAATTGTTTCTGAAGAAGATGAGAAATGAATTCAAGTGGCATCTGAATACTGTTTTCCTTCATTACTGGTATTTCTCAGCAGGACTCAGGGTAAAGCTCCTATCATTTGCCAAGGCTGTCATCATGTCCATCAAAATATGCAAACATCCACATGGCTGCTTGCCTCCTGCCATGCTCTGGAATATTTTCTGCTGTTTCAAAGGGAGGCTACAGGGACAGGGTTGCAGTATGCGAGCTCTGGGCTGGACAATTTGCTCATCATCCCACACTTTCACCTTTCTTCAAAGCTTCTTAGGGCCTAAGATCCTTTTCTACAAGCAAAGCACGTGCATTTTCTTAATTAATGCATTTAAAAGAGCATTATGCAGAATTTAGTTACCCATTTCATAACACTGACTCTCATTGTGCTGCAGAAAGAGCTTAATAGGATAGAGCAGAAATAGAGGGTAGAAAAATGGCCCTGCAGTCTTTACTCTGTTTATTGGTAATGTTTTCTTAGTACAAGAATGCTTGGGGTTATATTTTTTCTGTGTTAGACTGATAGATCGTGTTTTAGTCTTTTGTAAGATGTTGTTTAGATCCCATTTGTAAGTCTGTGGAGAAAATGTTCTTTTCATAGCAACAATCCAATTTTTCTGTAAATATCTGCTGTCCTATTTATCCTTTTGGAATTAAATTCAAATTTTTAAAAATTAAACTTGCTACCAGAGGAAGCAATAATTGCAAAAACTGTTTAAATAGGTACCATTTGTGAATATAAACAGTTCTGGATTTTTTTTTTATCTGAAGGCTTAAGTGGTTTCATAATTTCTGGTGCTGTTTTTGAGTGTTTTTACACAGACCTAAGCATGTTGAAGCTACACATAAGGAGTGGAAAAGAGGGGGGGAACTGTTTTAAAATAAGGCTGAAGATCAGAATGGGAAGCTGTGAACAGAAATTAATTACATGTATGTGAGTAGCAAAAGGGAGAGGGAGGTACTCACTCCACATTTGGAAATTTTAACAAATATCAGGCTGTCCTGTGATCTCACAGTCTGGAACTGTAAATGCAAGAAGGAAAAAAAGATCAGTAGGATCTTTTGGATCAGGATAGGAGCCTTTAATGATCATGACGAGGTAGATGTCTTTACTGAGTGCTAGTGGTGGTTCATCAGGCACCATGTCATAGATGCCTGCAGATTCTGCTGCTACTTAATGTCTACTTATGCGGCCCTTTAAGAGAACTCACTTAAAGATAAATAACTTACAATGGGAAAAAAAAGGCAAAGAAAGAAGCAGAAACATGAGGAAGACTGAAAAACGAGAGACAACATGGTTGCTAAGTAATGGATTAGACCCTACCTTAATGTAAAGCGCTCCAGTTCTCCTCATTGCTCCTCCCTGCCTGCTGCAGCCACAACACCATCTCTCTTGTTCATATCTCCCGCTGTGTCTGGGTGACTCTGCATCAGCAACACAAAACATGGCAAAGACAGGTAAAATAACCTGCATTTCCCAATCCATATAGGTACTGCAGCTGAGGGTAACACATGTGGGCACAGCCTGATCGGTCTCCTCTCGGCCCACAGTGCTTTTGCCAGCACAGATGGTTGGTCACCCTCACACCAAGCAGTGGCATGTCACAGCCCTTCTGCAATGCACCCTGAGATGAAGGGTGATTTGGTCTTAAGGATTTTGGAACCAACAGTTGCTAGTAGGAAAATATCTAAATTATCCCTTCAAACTGCATGAAAGAAAACCAAACCAAAACAGACAACCCTACTGAGGTTCCAATAAGTTTGTGAAACTTCCCTCCAGCTCAAAACCATTTTGGGTTTTTTATGCTCTTAGCAAGTGTTCTGCTAGCCCTGTGCAAACATACACAGGTAAGCACCTCTATTTTGCTCAACTTGTCTAAGCCGGGCTGGCAAGAGGCACCCAACCCACCCACAGCTTTGAAAAATTATCTGCAATGGTATAACTGTGTCACAAGACCGGTCCCCAGGGAAATTCCAGCATTTGCTCCCCTGTCTGAAAAAGATTTTTTTGTCTTAGCTTAGTTGTCCTGCCCAGCATCATCTCCCCCTCCACCAAGTCTTAAAAGCTGACTGCTGCTTGAAGAATGACTTCAGTCTCACGAGATCAGAAGCTGTGGGTAGTCACACACAGTTATGCAAAGCCTCTGAGGTAAACGATGACACAGTGGGCAGGGAAGTGGGAAATCAGATCCATGTGGCTTTCCAGAGGGCTTTTTTTTTATATTTGCTACTTCGTTATGTAGTCCCTCCCAAAAGTTACAAAGGGAAGTAAAAATATGATCATACTGCTCCTCAGTAATAAGCCCTATTTTCACACAATATTGATTCACTCCACGTTTCATTTTTTGTGGCACACAGGATAGCTACTATCAATAAAAATTGTGAGTTTGCTGTTTCATTGTTTAAGGAGCAGTGCCTGAGCTGACCATTTACTGCTTAATTCTATTGTACCCAAGCTGTAGCTGATAACAAGTTCACAGGCAGGAGCTCTGGATGTTCGTCTCCAGATTCCATCACTAGCATTTTTTTTATAATTTACTTGTTTAAACAGTGATGTTTCATCTCTCCCTGTTAAACAGCCACAAATCTGCTTCCTCCATGCTGCTAACTTATAGCCAACTTCTGATTCAGTCTGCAGTTCCTTTGAGCTCTGAGAACCAAACACTGTGGTTTAAAAAGATTAAAACCAGAGATGAAACCTGATTGTTGTTCCATGCATCTGCTTTAAATTGGTTGTTCTGTTTATTTTAGAGACTTCCACTGGTGAAATGAAAAAGCAAGCAGCAATTCTGCAGAATTAGTCTTGCTACACTGGGCTTTATGCTTGCTTTTTATTTACCCTTCTCTTTTAGAGCATCAATGAAATGTTGCCTGCATTGTAAAATCAACATGACTAGCATTTAGCACATGCCATTAATTTAAGTGCTACCTCTAAACTGCATTCTGTAGGTTATAATCGGTTGTATTTTAGCTACGGATGACTGCTCCAGGGTCCTGCTCATTGAAGGACCATTCATTATCTTATAATATACCTTTGTCAGAAGGTGCATGCACACAAATGCCGTTCCAATCCTAGCAGTCCTTTCTTGTCTTCCCAGGGCTCTCCCTGTGTGCCCAGCACCAGCAGAAACACTCTCCCATCCTCTACAGGGAAATAATAGTATGATTCAGCTCTTCCAGGATTTAGAAAGGGAGCCCCAGGGGTGTTATGTGATGAAGGAGGGGGACACCTCTCTGCCTGGCCTAAGGTGGCACTCAAGATGGATTAACTGCAAGGGAAAAATTCAAATGTGTGCAACGCAGATAACATTGACAGGGACCCATGAACAGATCATCCATTTATGTCAGCCTCATTTTCTTGCACGTGCAACCCTTCCTCAAATCAGGGAAGTAAGATAAGCTCTGCTGAGAAAGCCTTAGTGTTATTTAATTTCACTTGAATGGTCTTCAAGTCGTGACCAAACCACAGCAGGTTGAGGTATCCCTGTCACATGTGACTTGGGGAGCTGAAATATTATCTTAGCAGCACAGCAGCACAGCTTGTGGATCACATGCACAGCCCATAACTGCTCCTAAAGAGTCTTTAGAAGACAGTGTAATGTTTTGAAGCTCTATTGAGCAAGTCAATAAAATGGGCTTATAATTGCCAGGGTGTGTCCCTGTGTCACTGCAGACTCTGTTCTAGGGCTTGTGCCCATTCTTTGAAGGGCCAGGGAGCTGATGGTACTGGGGGAACTGGCAGGAGCAGAGCAGATGTCCCACAGACACTCCCCTGATGCATTTGTGTACTGGGTTGTTTGGTTGTCAGCACAGAGTCCACACAGCATGGCTCCTCTACAAGAACCTGAAAGGGTTTTAGTGAGGTGGAGGTCAGTCTGTTCTGTCAAGTAACAGGCAGCAGGAAAAGAGAAAATGGCCTCAAGTCACACAAGATTTCAATTCGGTATTAGGAAAAATTTTCACCAAAAATGTTGTCAAGCACTGGAGCAGGCTGTCCAGGAAAGTGGTAAATGCCTCATCCCTGGGTGTGATAAGTTTCACAAAGCAAAATCCTAGCTTTTCTTTTTAAAGTGGGTAGACAATCCAAGCTTATGTCAAACTGCAGTAGTCTGCTCGAGTCTGTGTAATGTATGGGGATCTGACATCCAATTACATCCCAGGCCATTCTCGGGACAGAGATAATGCTCCTGGTGCCAGACCAGGTTAAATGTATCTGCACGATAGACCCTACATATGCTCAGTTGGACAGATGCAGAATCTTGATGTTATCCTATTTTCAGATGCCAAACAGAGCTTTTTCTGTTCTTACAAAGAAAGGACATAAGAGCCATGACAAGGAAGTGGTTTACCGCAACAATGGCATCCATGGCTCGTAATGCCCTTCCAATTACAAGGAGCAGGCACTTGTTCATCACAAACATTAGCAAGAGAAAGCTGAAAGAAGAGAAAAAGCAGCCTGCCATGAGCAGGAATAAAAAGGCTGTAAGTGAAGCTGCACACTCTCATAAGCTGATGCACATCTGGCACAGCTCTGCTGTAATCAGCAGTTAGCCTGTATTTACACCCATCCACACAACAGCTGAATCCAACCCCAAAAGTCTTCCCCTGTAATTGTGGCAAATACCACTTCACCAAACCCCCCCTTTTGTTCTCCCCAGAACATTGGGCTTCCTTCCTTTCCAAACAAATCTCTGCTTAAAATTCATAACAATAAAGTTTATGCCCTTTCCCTGCTCATCTGACACAGAGTCTATTTGCCCAGGAACTTCCTGGCAGGGTGGAGGGACCTGAGGATGTTTTAAGCATAAAGAAGGCCCCAACCCACAGTGTTTTCAAGCTTCTTCAGCCAAATGGTATGTACCACTGGGAAAAACGAAAACAAACACAAACCCCTGAGGTTTCAGTGAGCATTCTAGGGTCTTCTTGTGGAAGTGATTTTCTACACATGTTCATGGGGTGACCAACAAGACTTACTTGAAATGGTTGTTCACTCAGATTTGGTAGGTGAAACTGATATTAATTTCTCATTTGGGTGTTTCTGGCCGAGTGTGTTAGGTTAGGGAATGTACCACCTTCAAAACACAGCTAGAAAAATCTCAGAGAGCTTCCATCTGTCCCAGTCATGTGTGACCATAGCTGTATTACAAAATTGCAATAATAATACCTTTACCTGCATCCTGCCACAAAGCTCTGAGATTGCTGAAAAACACATGTGGGCAATGATGGAGGTGCATCCAAAAAGAAGCACTAAGTTGCTTGTCACCCAGAAACTGCATCTGCCTTATAGCAGCCTTTATAAATAAATAGACATGTCCCATTCCAAGGAAAAGAACCCATAATAATCACAAGCAACAATGAAAAACATTTACTTTTAAACTTTTACTTTATGTAAAAAATATAATTTTAAACTAAAGCTACACTGGTGAAACCACCTGTCTTCATATTCTTAGGTTTTTCTGATGAGGAAACTTCAAAGATACATAGGAGACATCTTTCTCTTAGTGCACCACCTGGGGACAACCAAAGCAAAGGAACTGTTGTATTTACCCAGGATCCCAAATCTTCTCAGCAGTACTATATGGAAAAAAGGCAGAGTTGTAGGCACTCAATCTCTGCCAGGTACCCCTTGGTACAAGAGAGCAGCTGTAGTGCTGCACTAATCTGTGCAGGGCCTCCGAGAAATAAATCTCAGTATTTAAACTCTCACCAGCCAGAGGTGGTGTGTCCAGCAAGATGCAAACCAGCAACATATCAGTAAGACACTGGCTGCTACTAATATACATTCCTGATAAATGAATGGCCCTTCTTGAAAATATGGTTAAACCTTTCTGGAAAAATCAATATTTCTTAGCTGGTTGATAAGAAAGTTGGTGGTTTCAGTCCAAGACAAAGATGTGAATCAGAAGCCAAGAATCAAATGACTATCCATAAGAGATAGCTTTGGTATTATCTTCCCTGGCTCAGCCATGCCAAAGAACTTCTTAGCTTAATAACACTGGTGGACACTGGCATCAGCCCAGTGGTTCCCAGCACTTCCTTATTAATGTGAATGCTTTTGACTCAGCACTTCCACAGTTTCATAAATATCGAGGCTGACATAATTTAAGCTGCAAAAAACATTTATAAACATTAAAACTCAATGGCAAAGCTAACCTGCTGCTTGAGCTAAGCTTTGATTTATGCACTGAAGATTTCTACTAACCAGGCTACAAAATGCCTTCAGCACAAAACTGAAATTTTCATTTGCTTTTTCCTCTGTAATAAAACAATGCCTGGAACCAAGTCATCAACCTCCAGGTTTGAGTTGTTTGGTTTGGGTTGATTTCCAGTCATCCTGCAGTGGATGCAGCACAACTCAATATTCTGAAGGAGCATGGAGACATTTAGAAAAAAGGCAGCTTCCACAAGGCAACTCTTCTGTGTTGCTGCTAAAATAACAATCTCTGAGCAAAGCCTGTTTCCAGTCCTGAATGTTTAGGGATGTGAGACAGGACCAGACAAGGTGGATTTCACAGTTAACGTCACTCCTGTCACCAAGGATCATGCACACCACCTACTGTGCCCAGAGCATTATACCAGCATTTATTCAAAAGCAATGCCAGGTTTATGGCATTGTATTTCTATATCCTTATCAACCATATAAAATAAAAGAAGTATTTTGTGAGAAAAGTTTCTTCTGACATATTTAAAATAAATGTTCAAAAGGTATGTGTGGTACTGAAAATTCAGTTAAATAGACCAATAAGTAATAAGCAAGGATAAGCTAGAAGAATGCATTTGGGAACAGAGTAGAGACTCTGGGAGAGGAATAAAGTGATCAGAAAAAAAACAAAATGAAAGAACTGATGCACCTCTTATTGCAGATATTTGCTGGTGGACACCTCTGTATGATAAATTTTCCTGCACAGCACTTTCAGTCTCTGCTATAGGCAAGGTAGAGCAGTGCTGTCAGCACTTTGAATACCTTTGAACACCTTCAGAATTATTCTTCAAAATATAGAGGGACAGGAATAGGCTTGCAGCCTTAACGCGGTGTGAAACATGAAAGTTGTAACCTATAATGAAAAGTCCCAAAAGTCAGTGAAGCCACTGCATAAGATGGTTTGTGTTGCTTTGAGAGAGCCTCAAAAATCCTGTTTCAAGTTTCTGGCAATAAACTCTTCACTGTGCTAATCCAACATTCTTCACTACATTAAGAGCTGAAATTGTGATGTGAAAACTGCTGCACTGTGGGTGCTCGCTCACCATCCCAGTCAATGCTTTGAGGCTGCTGCCTCACCTTTGGGCTGAGCTGACCTGCATCAGTGCATCAAAGCTGTGAATATGCACCCCAGGCCTGGCCTGCCAACACCCATCAGTGGGAACATTATGTTGCCCTCAAGCTGTTTCTCTTCCACATCTTGTGTCTCTTCCTGCAGCATTGTCCCCCACAATCTACAGAGAGATTCCTAAAACTAGCCCTTCAAAATAGAAAGTGCAGGTTTATCCATGTCTGAACCAGGTGGGTGGTGCATAATGAAGATACAGAAGAGCTGGATTGATTTGTTTCATTAAGCAACAGTCTGTGACATATTCTGATCTATCCTTCAGCAAGAGACCTGGCACAAGGCTGGGAACTTGGAGGTGTGGGAAGCGGACTGGGCTGAAATAATAGGAGCCGTGTTTCCATAGCATGACTAAAGGGGATGAATGAAAGAATATACCTCAATCTAAGTATGAGCATAGTCCAGAAAGTCTTTATCTATCAGGGAAAAGAGCCTGCTGACAAATGGGGAAGGAATGCACAATCAGGTTTTGTCAGGTTTGACTTCATAGGTCTTTCTGCTGCAAGTTCTACCTCTCAGATTTGGTACTCGGGGCGGGCCATGAAACAAGAAGTTTTGTTGCACAATTCAGAGGGAGGAATAAGAAAGAAGGTTTTTATTTCAAGATTTAAAATCTGTTTTCATTACTTATCAGAACAAAACCACTGTATTTCCAAAACTTTTACATGTAAGGCCCAGAAAGGAAAGAGAATGGAGGCCAAGCAACAAATAGGCCAGTGCCTCGGTGATTCCCCTCTGGAGGGGAAAACCTGGCTCCCAGCTCCCAAGCATTGCCAGATAGGAGAGGGATGGCAGCTTGGATTCCTCCACCAGAAGGCAAAGGATGGCCAGGTTTTCTCCCTGCCCCCCATACTCCTTAAGTTAACTCTCTCTCTCTTACTTCTTTCTTCTTTCTTTCTTACTTCTCTTTCTTACTTCTTTCTAACTTTCTTACTTACTGCCCCCATCTCCTTGGAACCTCTCCACTCCACGTAAATAATTACATATGAACAGAGCTACAGAGAATGAGAGTATGCAGTCCAGTGGTTAGGAAGCTCCCAGGAGATAAAAGGGAGCTGCAGATTCAAGTTCTTGCTCCGTCTGATTTGAAGCTGATTTCAATTAAGTATTCATTGGAAATAAGCGGAATGGCCAGTGCAGGTTGGCGGCCAGGGACCCACTCCAAATCAGAGCAAGGACTCGAACCTGGGGATGCACTTCCCAGGGAAACCTCCTAACCACTGGCAGATCGATCAGCTCTCACATGTGACGCAGGCGTGGGAGGGAGGCTGAAGCACTCAGCCTGTTCTGGGGGAACTGCCTCTTCTGGGACCTTTGCTCTGAAAGGAAACCCATTGGAAAACACATATCCAGCCAGTGTGCTAGAATCATCATGTGGAGTGATGTACAAGAGTATCTGTTCCTCTCACCCCATCATGGAGGCCCCCACACAGACAGCCTCCCCCCAGAATTGGAGAAAGCTGAGAAGTTGACATCAGGCATCTCCAGAGTAGGACTCGTTTTCTCCTTTCCTGCAATTCCTCTACCAAACTAGGAAGGTTTTCTGCCAGTGTTGCACTTGAAACAGATACATTCTCTCAACAAGTTCCAGAGAAGCATCATTTTCAGGTGGAAAAGTTGGTTTTGGATTGTATGGGATGGATCCAATACTAGTAAAGAATAGCAAAATTATCAATCATAATGTGGGAAATGGAGAAGTATTTGACAAATGCTTTTGGTTTAGATTCAGAAAGAAGCAGGATGATATATTCAGAGTCTCACTTGATAGTTACTGTTCCACTGGCAATTAGCAATGATGTTAAACAGCAGTCATTAATTACAACATTTGTAAACCTGCAGGACTTGATTACAGTCTTGGTGAAGATTGCCAGCTTGGCTGACAGAAGTAGATGCAATAAGGAAAAATATTTAGATCTTATAAGGTGTTTTAACTCGCTCCCACATAACAATCCATTATTGTTAAAAGGCTTAAAAGCTGTCTAATGAATGTATTTCTGGAAGTATTTTAAGCAGAATCACTCTCATTCAGCGAGGTGTTCCATCTGGAGTCTAGAGACGGTTCTATTTTTCGCATCAGATACTCCTGTCACATACCAACAGTGTAGACAAAAACAAAACAATTGTGGTAGAAGTCTGAGACAACACCAAAGGGATGTAGGATGATAAAAGTGATGAGGGAACAATTTTGTTATAAGGATTAATTCCTTGTCATTTCTATTACTTGCATTTTCAGAACCAAATGTGAGTTATACGTCTTGCAACAAAAGCTTTATGTCACACTTAAAGCTATAACCAGTGATTCAGATATAATTAACTTTGCAAAAACTTCATGGTCACATTAGATAATCAGCTGAACATGACCCTCCAGAGCAATTCTGATCCTTAGATAAATAAGCAGGGGAGTTTGAAAGAGTCAGTGAATAGCTCTAGTGAGAATATTGCTGAAATACCACATGCAGTTCTGGCATCCAAACTTTACAAAATGCATTCAAAATTTGGAAAGGATTCAGAAAAGAGCTACAAGAATGATCTGTGGTCTGGAAATCAGACTGAGACTAAAGAAGTTTAATCTCATTTATCCCAGAGAAGTTTAAGCAGTAATATGATCACAGCTCACAGGCACCCAGATGGTAGAGTAACTATTACAACTATGAGAAAGAAATTTTTAACTGTAGGTGTCATATCTAGTGTAAAAGGCATAATAAAACCCATTAGGTAGATGCCAAAGCTGGACAAAATTGAAATTTAGGGCATATATTTTCTCTCAACTGTGAAGGGCATAAGGATTGAACACAACGAACTGAATTGTCTGTCTCACTGTCTTTACAGAAAGGCTAAAAGTTGTCCATTATTATGAACAGAAAAAATCATGAGGTGCTGCAATAAAATTTGTAGATATGTCATGCAGGAGGTCAGACTAGAGGATGACCATAACCTATCTTGGTTTAAAAATCTCTGAATGTGTGGCTATAATTGCCTCATTTTTCCTTTCTAATGGAAGATGGTCACTGCTTTACTATATAATTTCCTATTTGTCAGCATCTGTCAGTATTGGACAGCTTGGGTATATAATTATGTAAGAAGAATCTTGTTAAATATCCACAGCTAAAAATAATTTTTAAGGAGCTTTAGTTCTATTATTGTAAGTTAAATAAGGGTCTTGCTGCACACTGCAAAATGACATTGGTCATCTTCTTTAATGACATGGAAATTTTGGTTCTCCAGAATATTCACTTGAGTGGAATATGATGATTCTGACTTTCTTCTCCAACTGATAAAGAGGCTCTGTGTTTTTCTTTAAACCAAAGGAGACTACAAGAACTAGCACAGGAAAAGGCTGTTTTTTATAAAGACCAATATCCCTTCTGAACATTTTATATGGCAAACAGTCGCATCAATAAGTGAGATGAGATTCGAGGAAATTCATAGATACTGTTATTCACTGTTCATTTCATCAGTCTTGTAGGTACCATCAAGTGCTGCCCTTACTGCCATCACTGCATGGTAGGAGGAGGTTCCATTTTCTGTAGGAGATGGCTACAGAAAGGCTGATCAATAAGAATTTGCTCAAATTGGTTGTTGTTGCCGTTGAGGCAGGATGAGAACAGACAGACTCCAATTCAGAAGACAAGAAATGAACTTTGAATGAATGAATGTTTTATTTCAAATGCACCGCTCTATTTATAGGGAACATCATACAGACCAATTTCATTGGTCTTAGATTAAAAACATTTCACACCATTGGTGCACTCTGAATGACGCACAGTGGCAGAACATATCTATAAACAATGTGAACAACAAGGGAGATAAAGAATTATTTACATTCCTTTCCAACTCTTTCCCAGGCCCAGCCTGATAGAAACCTCTCTCTTTCTTTCTGACTGAACTGAGAATACCCATAGGATGTTAGTGCAAAATAACTTCCATTAAAAAATCAACAAAAGAAAACTTACCTGGGCTCAGGTTTCTCTGGAAATTCTATTCTGGTTCAGGAGTGCTCAGTTCCCAAACACTTCAGCAACTCTCAAATTATTAACGGCTTTCCTTGGCTTCCAGTATAGAGCAGATGTGTCCTTGCAGTTGTGGTCAAGTCTTCCTTTGAGTTTTGGAATTCATTGAAGCCAGAAAGGTATCTAATACAGTAGGGGGGAAAAGAGGCTTTTCACTGATACTGTGTGCAAGAACTTTCCCCCACAGTTCCCCTCCCTATGGGTTAATAGTCAAAGCAGAAGCAAAGGTGTCAATGGTCTAATCCTCATCTTACAGTTACTTCATGCTTTGATCTCATTAGCAAAAGCCTTGGCCTAACAACAAATGCCATGCTGGCACATCAGTCCCTGGACAGGACACTGACAGCTTGCATTTAGTGCTACAGTGGCAACCAGCTGAGGCAGCATCTGCCAGGGATCATGGTGCTTTAAGAGGCACCAGTACCACTTATTCCTCTCTTAAACCCTCCTAACCCCCATATCTAGACTAGGGAAAATCCCAGTATCTCTCACTGTATGATAGCCACTACTAAATACTGACTATTCTATGTAGATTTCTGCCTTTCTTCTATATGATATAGGTGGCATATCCTTCTTCTCATGACACTGAGACTCAGGGGTGAGTCTTCAGCTTGCATTTCAGCTGATTTTCAAGGTTAAGCATGTAGATCTTCATTTGGTTTCACACATATAAACACTTTCAAGTATGTTTAGCCAAGTTTAAGAAGAGCACTTTCACATTTTGTTCAGAATTTCTGTCTGGCACTTTCTACTAACACAAGATTATATTTGTCCACATGCTCTATATAGGGTTAAGGTGGACCCAAGAGACCTAACTCTCTCTAGTCTAGCAGACTAGACCTCCCTAATATCGAGCAGCACAGCCCAAAGCAAGAAGAGACTGCTATATCTTTGACTTAAAAGGCATTGCTCCTAAATGGACAGAAATCTGGAATTGCTACTGTGTAAAGACTAATGCTATTTATTGTATTGCAGTGGTAAGCACACAGGAATTAGTACTTTCAGCATACCTGGCATTGTACAGTTTCACACTTGCATTAAGAGTTAAAATGCATAATCCTCTTCCCCTCCTTCCACCTCTCAGTAATGATCCAACATAGTAGTGTGAAGGGAAAATATCAGACTTTTCTGTGAAATTTTGAAATACAAAATCATTCTCATGAGATGGAATGAAGTGAAAATTGAAGATTATGTAGGATAAATTCAATGAGCCATAGCAATATTACCTGCCCAGTAATTTTATTGCCTTCCATTATCATTATCTTCTGTTTCAGCATGCCCCGCTTGGCCACTTGTTAAAAAAAAAAAAAAAAAAGAAAAAAAAAGAAAAAAAAAGAAAAAAAAGGTTATGTCTTCTTTGCAGAGCTAAGCAGGGCAAAAAGACTGTCTGGGCATGATCAACTTGGATGTTGAAGAGCGAAAACAATAACACTAGCAGATGCTGAGACAGCAATATCTGTACGGATGTATTGCAAAGGGGGCATTTCTCGCTGTCCTGCCCCCTGGTGCTGCACTGACTTTCAGGGCACCAAGGCCACATGGAACCAGCTGCGCAATCCCAGCGTCACCAGCCATGGGTGTCAGCAGCTGGAGAAATGTTCCTGACACCTGTGACAGGCTTCCCAGCTAAGCTTGTGTGGAGACACAGTGCCACGTGCAGCACAGCACCGTGGCTCTGCTCCAGCCCAGGGCCGCCATGCAGCTGGCGGAGCCCCAGCAGCTGGGGAACCCACACCACAGATGGAAGTGGGAGACGGGGTCTGGGAGCAGCAGCCTTGTCCTGACAGCCTTTGACTAGACAGGTCTGGTTACAGCAGCTGAAGATCTGATCTGCAACACACAAATCCAGCATGAACAATACAAAAATGGAAAGCATCCTGTACTAGGGGAACATCTGTTGAGGCGGTGAAAACCCCGTGGAGTGCATCATTCTGGGTGAATCAGCACAGCTGAGACTGCTGTTCAGCTGTCTGAGTGGCTGATTTAATTTTTTCCCAGCTTAGCTTTGTGCCATCACTGAGATTTATTATCTGTGGCACTGCACAATTCCAGGAGGTGCGGTTATCAGGAGGTACTTGGCTCCCCGGCTCTGTTACTGAGCTTTGCACTGCATAAATTACAAGGTGTGCACTGCCTAGCAGATAAGCTGACCCTGTGTTTTGCCTTGTGTTCTGAATTGACATTCCTTACTGCATCTCCATGTGGGTACTGATAGCACTGAACAAGATCGAGATTCTTCACTGGAATTGACATTAATCTCTCAAAATCAGAGATGCAATGTGGATTTGCCCTCGCTAAGCATCTGACCCATCTTCAGAGCCCTCTGGATGAAAACTGTAGGGTTTCAGAAACCTGATGGTCTGATATTCTCTGTAATTAGGCTGACACTGTTAGTTTGGAATGTCTTGGCCCTTCTGGCTCTTCACTCTAAAAGGGAAGGACAAATCTTGTTCTTTGGATGCCTCCTCTGATGAAACAGAACTGTGGCCAGTTGACACAAGATGAGTATTAACAGCTTTATCAAGCTTATGAAAATGAGTCCAGGAGAAAGAAAAGACCCAATCCCTGCAGCCTTGACATGAGTTCTGGAGGACTCTATTCCATCTGCTGCTGTCCTGAGGCTATGCCATCCCAGGACTGCTCAGGCAAAGTATACAACCATTTTTTTCTCTGTCTAGGCAAGGCAGTGGTTCCCAGACTGGTTTCCCTTCTGATAGAAGGTAAACAATTGTGCCATGTCCATGTACAGGTCACTGGTACATTGGCTGATATTGCTCTTTGTTACACATAGCAAAAATTTATCAGCAAATTAAAGCAGAAATGTGCTCATAGGAAATAATTCAGAGGGAAAAAAATCTGAGTTTTGATACAACTCAGAGCACCTGAACACGTCAGTGTGTCATCTTTGACTCAAAATGTCCATTTTCAGTTTATTTCTGAGCAAAAAAATATTAAAAATACTTCCATATACAGTAGACACTTCAAAGGTATTGAAATATTACAGAAACTCCAATTCTCTGTCAAAGCTGAAAGTTACGAAGCAAAATTTTGATAGGCTCCACCTGGGTAAACTGAAAAAAGAAACCTGTGCCATTGCTTTCTTACTCATACCTCAGCAGTGGCCATTTTATGACCATGGATACAGAACTCAGGTATAAACCAGGATTCAAGTAAGCCATGAATCTAGTCTAGCACATAAATCCCAACACCTTGAAAGACAGACACGAATAAACATTTTTCTCCTAATGGCCTGTTCTATAGTTATAGCTCTTTTTAGAGAAGACTACTATAAAAGATGGTCCTCATCTTCTTCAGAAAATACTACTTTCCAATTCTTTAATTAATTAATTCCAACTAGTACCAGTTTATTGGTGCCCTGAGACATAGAAAACATGGAAATATGCTGCTTTTGAAGAGACTGGTCTTTGATTGAATGACACTGAATTCTCCAGAAAACGAAACAGTGCATTTTTTTAACAGCCAGGGAGTGACAAAGAAATCAGCTGACCCTAATCCTGACATCCTTTTTCAAGCAGAACTCACTTCTTGGTAATTTTATCTGACTTAGTGTTAAACAAATGCTAAGTTTAAATTGAGTAAAAAGATCAGGTTGTCAGCTCATAACAATGAGTTGCTAAGTCTTGGCATACAATAAAATCCAAATTAATGGAAAATGATAAAAAGCCCAGAGGACAACCATCTATCAAACTGAAGCACTGCATTGCAAAGTATAGTTTACCTTATCTGTGCTGCTTAACATGGTTTGAGTAATGTGACTACTCAGCCTGAGGGACAGATCTGCAGGCCCCCACATCACCTCCCTTCTAGCACTTTGCTCTGCTATTCCTGACAGCAACATGTAGAAGATGAATACTTGCTTGCATCACTACCTTAAGATCAGCACCTGAAGTCCAGAAATTGGACAAAGTTTACCACAGTGTTTATTTTCATCTCCTGTAAGGATCTTATCTTCCCCAAGTTTTGCATTGCTGTTCAGCACGGCAAGGCAAGACGTAACAAGTAACTCTGACAACAGTATGAATGTGTTACTGATATGCTACTCAATTGTTATCTTATTATGCCTTATTTCCAAAATAAAAACAGACTGGTAACAAATCACAAAATCAGTAGAAGATACTTGAATCATGGCGGGAGAAAGGAATTATTCTCAGAACTGCAATTTTTAAACGTAACTTTATTAAATTTAGTATTCAAATACTTTTCCCCTTGGTAAAGACCTTTTATCCATTAATGCTGGAAAACAGCCTTTCATGGGATTCATTCCAAATCAAATTTAAGAGAAAAGCAGGGATAGTGTGTTCACAGACACATATGTGCAATTAAATGAGTACATGCTCATAACAAAGAGCCAACTCAATTACCTCCCAAGTATCAAGCTTACAAAGAAGATGTGAACTTTATTCGAGAAAGTTTACCCAGCAAACATAAGAGAAAGACTGTGGAAGAAATTTATGTGAAAGCAAATACTTCATACCTTATAAAATCCCCACTGGCTGATTGCAAAAAACTCTTGGAAATGCCAATTAGTCAGGTGTCTCTGTGTCCTTTTTAATTTTCCTGCCCTTATTAAATCAATATCTCAGACAACTTAATGGCTCCCCAAAGTCTAGGTCAAGCAGAGAGGCAAGAAGAGGTGGAATGAAAGGCTATGCTTAATTTTGTGCCATGATCTAACTGTGGGTGAGGAAAGAAGGAATAATTTAGCCTGATTAAATAACTAAATATACAGTACTTTGAAAGGAAAATTGGCCTTCACTCACAGAACTATGGAGATAATCCCTGACCAAAAACCATTACCACTGCTGGTTGCAAAGTTGAGACAAATTCTTTTCAGAGGCCTTTCATTTTTTTCTGCCCTGCACAAAGTGACTTTTATCTCCTCTCTGACAGCACCCTGTGAAGGAGAACATCAAGACCATGTCTTAGCCCTAACTGCACCCAAAGAACCCCCCCACCTTCATGGGCCAAACAAGACTCTGCTGCCTCCAAGTTTGCCTCAGCCCTTTACAGCAGGTGAGTGAAATCTGGTTATGGCACCTAGAGGAGAGCAGTCACCGTAGATTTTTGTCAGATTCAGGGGCACTTGGGAATTTGGAATATCATAGTTTGGAATATCATACATGAGAGGGAAAATTGCATTCATGGAGCAAAAACACTCTGACTGAGGAGAGTAAAAATGAGGAGGACCAATCTTATCAATTGCAAAGTTTGCATGGACAGAGCCTGAGTTGCAAAAGCTGATACAATTCCACCAACCTTGAGAGATGTACCCACCATTTGCATCAGCTGGAGACCTGGCTAAGGAGGAGTATTCCAAGCTACTACCTTTTGAAATGATGGTGTTGAGTCAAGGTAAGAACTGAACTATCTGTTGAATGTTCTGTTTTCACCCCTTTTGATTTGATAGGACTTCAGAGCAGCAAGTCACTTAAATTAAACACTTCAGCTTGATATCTAAAGAGGGGATGAGATAATTACAACCTAATCCTACTAAATCCTCTCTTCCCATCCCCTCAAGACTGCTTACATTCTTGCTAAGAAAGCAGGCCTTCTCCGGCTCAAAGATCAGACCAGTTGGAAAAACTATTTCATAAAAAGCAGTGTAAATATGTAAAATTAACTCCATGCATTTCTGGGAACCCAGATTAGATTTAAATGCTTCTCAGTAACATCTGTATGATATGAAAATGCTTAGAGGTCCCAGGGAGAACAAGAAGTGGGAGTATGCTAAATAATGAACTTTTATCTTAACACTTGCTATTGACTAAAAGGAGAGAAGAAAAGCAGAGGCTGCACTGTGGTAAAATGGCAGAGAACAACACATAGAGGGGCAAAAAATACATAAAATGTTACCCTTGATTTTGGAGATTAGTCAATAGCTGAGTCAGAGCACAGGTCAGGGTAGGGCAGGAGGAGAATTATGACTGCACATATCTTTGCCTGGATAACATGAGGGATGACACCACTAGACACAAGAGAGAATGCTATTCTCATAATGCTCCTCTACTGCAAACAAGTAGAGTCATCTTCATCTTGGAAATGAATAAAATAAGATGCAAAGTGATCCTAGCAGGGTTTTCAAAGGCTAATTAAATTATTTAGAGTGCAATCCATGAAAAACAGCATCAGGTTTTTAGAGAAGCCCAGGTGTAGAGCTTTTGCTGTGTTGGTGTCTTCACCTACTATAATAGAAATTGTACAAAGTATTAAGAAAGAATAATTTCAAATTGATCAGAAACAGTTTTTCCTTCTCCCTAGCTGCTTCACCTTCACAATGAAAATGGATGTTGAGAAGAGGAATTATTTTATTAGGTTGTCAACAATGGTTTGTTCAGCAGTAGTTTGGACAACTGACTTCTTGAATTGTTGAAGTGAAAAATTAGTGCTGGAAATCAAACTGAAAAACCCAAATACTTCACTTAGAAAATGGTAACAATGCAATTGTTTGAATGACTAGAAAATGCTTTCATGGATCTATACAGTTATCAAAGCATAGTACTCTGTAATGCAAATCCCAGTTTCTCAATAAGAACATTAAAAAATGGGGAATTTCTTCCATGTTTGTGTGAACAATCACATTTTGTTCAAAAGGGAGTACCAAAATAATTCTTGCTGCCGTTTTCATCTCCGTGCCTTAAGTCTTACTTGCTTCTCTGAAAAACGGTGTAGCAAATGAACTTGATCAACAGTTTTCAGTGTGCATAGATGAATGTGGCTGGTTCATGTTTAATATAATTCTCTCAGCTCTAGCACTAGATTTGGTCTGTACACCTCTTGATACTTCACATGCTGATGACATGGACCAAAGCAAGGTAACACAGATTTTAATGAGAAACCATTAAAAGTGCTTGTATTCCACATTTAGCCAAATCAATTAACATTTAAGATCTCATGAGAGGAAAAACTGTTACTTCTTTTCTAATATTTTTGTCTATCACAACTTTAATGCATGTGGCATGATGAAAATTATAGGTATTTCAGTGCTTAGGGAGTTTCAGCTGCCAAAATAAAAACCCACACCTGCACAATCCTGAGAAAGGGAGGCTGCACACCTTGGGGGGATTCATGTCCATGGCAGAGTTTCCTGGATCAGGGCCATTGTTTATTTTATACCCATGGACTGAAAATTCCTGGATTCTTTTGCTTTGCTTTCTACGAGTTGCAGGAGTGGATGAGTCATTTTACCTCATACCTAACATGTCATTTCCCATCATCTATTGAGTATGCAACCACAAGAAGATGAAGCAAAAACACAGCTATTTCTTATCTCACAACTGTGTTTATTTTGAGCTAATCAGTCATACTGACATCTGTTTGGCCCTAATCCTTATTTTGTTAATAAACCATTTGTGCAAATCTGTTCTGTGCAAAACCATGCCTTAGTGCACCCTGAAGACTGATGAATGCATTTTGGAAGCCAGTAATACTTTAGGATAAGTCCACATAGAAACTCCACTAATCTTCCAATAAATGTCTGTGAATGAGCTCATGAACCTCCAGAAGACCAACTTTATCTCTGGGGTCGAAGTCATACAATGGGCAAGTTTCCAAATAGGAAAAAAGCAACCTCTTTACTCCCCACAATTTCCCCCCGATCTCTGTTGTTGCTTAAAAGAAAAGGTCCACTCTTTTATATATGCCCTTGAAAATACTGTGGTTATTTAATTATTCTGTTTCTTGTCTCATGGTAATTCTCCTAGATCCTTTCTACAACAATGGTTCATATTTCTGAAGGCCAGAGCAAGCCAGACCAATCATCTGGTCTGGCCTCTTGCATAACGTGCACCACAGCATTTCACTCTCTGATCTCTGAATCAAGCTTTGTACCTTGCGGGAATTCCAGGGGATCCTTTTTTTGACTCCAAGCTCTGGAGAATTTACCACATCCTTGGTTATCCATTCCAGACATATGCTGCCTTTATGGTTAGGACAGTTGCAATTTGAATTTTTCTGATTTTCCACCTTTCAAGTCTTCTGTCCCACTGTGGTCAAGGCACAGTGAGGTCTCTTTAGTATCCTTCATGCCATGTAAAGCTTCAGGCTAGGACCCAGAAGGCCTCTCCATCTCCTACTCAGATAAACACACCACCTGGAGCTGCTCACATCCTCAGCTGTCAGAAGTGAATTTAACACCAAATTCTCTCTGATGACTCCTCTCTGAAATCTCTTCAGATTCTCAGCCTTTGGTCTGAGGACATAAACCAGTGCAGCAGGCAATAGAACTGGGCAGGGTGGGACACTTTTGCTCCTGAGCAGTTCTTCTTGGACACAGCCCTGCCCTGTCTCACTGCATGGGTCCCACTGCCACATCAGGCCACTTTGATTACTCACCTACCTGGTTGTACCTTGTCACTGCTTCCCAGAACACACTGCTTCATCACCCAGTCTGCAGTGTTATTCCTTGTCTGCCTAATCTCTCATTCCTCCTCTTTCTTGAAAAGCATGGTTTTTTACCACTGGGCTTCCTGGATAGCACCGGTTATGCCACTCTGTCTTTGGCTATGTGTTTCCCAGGAAATGAGACTTCACCTGGAAGCTTAGTATATTCTCTGTTACAAAAGAAAGCTTATAGTAATGAATTCATATTTCTGTCTACTTCCTTATGTCCTTATTTCTGTTAATTCCTTATCTCCCTTGAGACGCTCTAACTGGAAAATGGAGTCCGAAGACAGGTTTCTCAAAAAGTCCACCTATGGCTCCACAGGCTCCCATAGCCATTGGGATGTGAGTTTCACAGGAGAGGCACAGGGATGGCTGTGCCAAAGCTATAGCACTTCAGAGGTGACTGTATTCACATCCAGAAATTTAATTTTCTTTCTTCCTGCAGTGTCATGCAATCTGTATTCATAGCAGGCTCCTGTGAATGCACAAATAAGCCTATTTGTGAAAACTGGGAGCATTAAAGTCTGGTTTTCTGCCATCATGTCTGCCTGTGGACCCACAGTAATCCCACAAAATGTCACAGGGATACAGCTAGTCCTGCACCCTCTCTTCCAGATGAGGAGCACTGGCAGAGTCTCTTGCTCCACATCAGATGTCTGCTTTCCAGATAATCCCAGGACCTTAGTAATGCTGAGGTCTTTATCCTTCAGCTACTTCGGCTGAAATAAGACAACCACTTCAAAAGTTTCTGAGGGGAGGAGGAATGACACACAGGCACGCAGACACAGAGGAATGACACATGCAGATGGACAGTCACAGGCTAAAAAGGGAAGGAGATAAATAATTTGTCTTGTGGGAGTTTGCTCTCAGTCACCTTACCAGTCTTTTCTCCTCTACTTTACAATCTCTGCTGTGAAGTTTCTGGCTGCTCACCCTTGATGCACACTGAGACAAACCCTACTAGCTTTTTTATCCTTCTGGTAGCCACATTTCTAGAAAGATTTCTTTTCCTCATAAATTCATATAACAGGAAACACCAAGAAAAGCTACAAAAAATGGACTGCTTAGTGTACCCAGGCTCCATGTGAGAGTCCTCTGAAGCAGCTCTGTGCCCTGTGAGTCTGCAAACCCAGAAAGCATCCCAAGAGCTTTATTTGCTACATTAAGCACAGCCCCAGAGTTGCTGCATCTGAAAATCAGTGCGGAAAGCCCCAGAGTGCCACTGAGGTGACTCCACTCAGTGGGAAGGGGACACCTATGTCAGTCTGGGAAGAGCTTCACCTTGACTTGCCTGCTCCCACATGGCTGCCTGTACAATGGGTTTTCCAGAGTGTGGATCTAGCCAAACATCACACAGTCACATCAGTTTGAGTTGGGATCACCCCATCTCTCTTTCTCCCCGAGGCAGAAGTGCTCTGGCAACACCAGGGTAGCAAGACCCTGTAGCAGGAGGCAGAGAAACAACCCCCATCAGGTGCCATGTTTGCTTTACAGGGATTGTTAGTGCAGTTAAAACACCACCAGCAAAAAATAGGCTGCACAACCAGAGTATCACACAAGGCCTCCTCTATCAGCCCAGTGCGAATTTGCTGCTCTCATGGGAAAAATCAAAGGGCCCAGGGCAGCAGACAGTCTGTTAGCAAGCTACAGAAATAGTGAGTGGCTGATGTCTAGACTCAGGAAAGGAAATTCCTGTCAGTGTTTAGAAGAGGCACACACATACACACACAAATAAAAAACAGGAAGGCATGTGCTGCTAAAATCTTTGATAGCAGGCTGAGGAAAAGGTTGTAATTTGGTAGAAGCAGCAAACCAGGCACCTACTTAGACAGAACCTGTCAGGCCTACTGAGGATGGTGCCCTGCCAGACAAGTCTTAGAGAAACCTAATCCAGTACAGTAGCACAGAACTGCCTCCGCAGCAAATGTAGGGGGCAAGGCCTGGGGGGAGACCCCAGACACATTAAACAGCTCAAGATCTCCTACAGGAGAAGCAGAAGGTTGCAGGTTGTCACAATGGCTGACAGAGATAAATATCTGGAGCTGTTACAGCTTCTATCTTTTGGCCTGGGAGCCCATGTGTGTTCACATGCATTCATCTCTTTCTGAGAAGGGAACTGGGTGATATGTGCATACCCATAAGACTCTCAAAAATTCCTGGCCCAGACATATTTATCACATTATACTGACCTGTAGAAGTGCCCAGGTTTTGGTGAAAATTATGTAATGTGGTTCCTACCACAGACTTTATTTTTCTGCCATTTCAATGACCACAATCTCTTAAAAAAAAAAAAAAAAAAAAAAAAAAAAAGAGAGAGAGAGAATGGTCAAGGGTCTGCAAATCATACTGACCTGGTGCTCTAATTAATAGCAATAGAAAGTGGAGTTTTCTTTGCCTTTTTCTTTTCCCCCTAAGATATTTGCTACTAGACTGGAGGGCACCCTGCTCCATTTAGCAAAGACCAGAACAGATTCACAAAGACTTGCCAGGCCTCAGACATTATGTGATCTGAATGCAATTTCTCCACCCAATCAACAAACACCCTATGTTTATTAATTTCATAAGAGGCTAGTGGGGATGCAGGGAGGGAGGGAGGAAGGAAAGGAAGGAGGAGGGAGAGGAGGAAATGCTCTTTGACCAAGCAGAATGCCAGAGTTCAGAGAATCATAACTAGCACAGTAGGCTGAAACTAGAGCTGGGCAGTCTCTTTACTTTGCAGAAAAACTTGCCTTAGGACTGGAAAACAAGATTTCTGTTCCACTGGGCTGGCACACAGCATACAACCCAGGCAGGAAGTGAAGAAGAACTTACCAATGAGAGGTCAGGGGAACGTAAATGAAAATGGTTTTCTTTTACAAAGTAGGAGAGTTGGGACTATAACTCTGCTCCTTCACATCACTTGGTTATTCCGCTGGCACATTCCAGCCACAGCAAACCCTTCTGGTTGCCTGGACCACTGTGGCAGGCCCCTCCCACAGACAAGCTCCTTGCAGGAGAGGGCAGCTCTGAGCAAAGCTGGTGTCAATTGGGCACACAAAGTATGGCCAGCACTCTCAGAATGCCACCTCAGCAGTGCCCACAGCTCTTGGGCAAATTAGGGAGTGTCTGAGTGGATCCTAGAGAAAAATAAAGGACATGAGATAAAGACTGCAACCCTCATAGCAATTCATAGTCTCCACATCCTTTTTCTCCACTGGCCTCAAATAAAAGAGTGTTTGTGAGCAGACCAGAGGCTACTTAGCTTGAATCAGTGCATTCTGTGCATCCAAACAGCCTTGCTGTAAGGATTTCTTGTGTACCTGGTGTCTCACTCTCTTCCAAGATCCACAGCTGAGCCTCATTGCAAACTTTTGACAGGGGCTGTGAATCAATGTTTACTCCTTTAATCTCCTTCCTTGGCCAAAGGATTGCTTATCACAGCTCTCCTTCCTTACCTTGCATCCCGATAACTGCCTTCTTGGTCCACATTTGAAAATTCCCTAAGGAACCAGCAGTGTTCCCACCTACACAGAAGAGACTGTGAAGATGTGGATGCACTTCATCCACCTATATACATGTTAATGCAAGTTAAACTTAGTTCAGTCTATCCTACCATTTGTTGCCACATAAAAGAGGCTTTTTGCTTTTGTTTGAGACAAGTATTTGGTTTAGAGTGTGAGTTGCTGAGTGAAAACATCACAGCCTACACTATGGAGGAGAAGAGGCTAATGGATCCATCTAATTCTCTCTTTTCACCTTATATTTGCTAGATCCTGCACATCTGGTTACATCTATGTGGGATAAAGGAGAGAGATTTTATGTAGCTCAGCTAGCAAAAAATCCTCAGTAGCTTTTGTCCTGATAAAAACACCATCACATTATATGTGCATTACACAGAAGGTAATCAATTATCTGTAAGTGATAGTTGAGACAGGACAGTGTTCCCCTCCAGGCTTTTTCTCAGTGAGATTCCAATTGGAAAGGTAATGCCATGGTTGCACTCTTCATTGATGAAGAGATACACAAAAGGGACTTCAAATACTATGAACCATAAACCACCTCCTTGGAACCTATTCCTAGGAGCAGATGGCTTACACTGTTTGCCAAAACTTTTGTCCAGCATGGAGAGCATTCAGTGGATGCTATAAATTAATATGTGACTTTTTTTTTCCCCTGCACCCAAGGAGTTTGCTATGAATTTCTACACTGAACAGCTTTCCTCTCAGTTGTAAGACAGATGAGGTCACCAGAATTACAATAAATACTGAGCCCAGGAAAACTGAATTTTGCCTTAGTCCATCATGTTTTTTACTTGTCAATTCTGCTCATGTAGGTGGCAGTGACCATTGAACAATTTCAAGCTGTGCAGTCAAAGACTAATTGAAAGCTTATAGAAATCTGGCAGAAGCTTCTTCCTGATTCCTTGGGCCCCTATCACACCCTATTTATATGCATACTCTTTGGAGGATTCAAAGTCAGCTAGAAAGGAGAAAGCAAGAATGCACCTGGATAAATAAATCTGTTTATTTTCTTCCTTCTGTCCTTGCATCATATTCATTTCTTAATGGGTAAAAATTTTTGCAGTCCCTTAAATTCCACACTCTGTTTCTTAACTTTTTTTTAACTATATGATGCAGCCAGATGGCAAACCAGTAACATTTTTCACCTCCGTTGACACAATTAAACACTATGATTTTCAACCAGCAAGAAAAGTTGGCTGGTTGAGTAAGGGCAGTTTGACATCTGAGATATTTATGTACAGCCAAAATGAGATAGTGCCCTATATTTTAAACACTTCAAGTCAGAGGAGAAAAATGTAAAATTGGTTCCTAGATAATAATGCCTAATCTTTGTTTTTATGGCACATTGCTGTGCAATTAAGGTTGGCTCATGAAAGCTGTGCGTGAGCACACTCAAATTGCTGAATAACCTCATAGATGGCAGGAAGGAAAATAAATACTCTACTGTTTATACTTTCTGAAGTAAAGTCTTTGAGATAAACAGTGTGTCAGGCTGACAGGTGTGACTTCTTTAGCCTTTGCCTGATGAATTTTTCATTCACAGCTGAGACTGATAGCCTGAAACTGTTGATGGAAAAACCGCACTGTTCAGATTTTGATGGGAATATGAATTATTCCTGGGTTTTAGAAGGGTCTGACTTCTGTGCAAAGATTTACAGGCACTCTGTTGTGCAAGCATGGGGGGAGGACAGTGCTGAAGCTATGCAGGACTGGTGTCTCACTCAAGGTATGCAATATAAAGGTATGGAATTTTCTAGTAAGATGATCAGATGCTTCTTCATCATGATACCTGGAAAGCAGAAAGGTTCTTCACAGGCTTCTTCTTAATTCTTCATAAAAATCCCAAAGAGTCCTACTATCATACCATTCTTGATTTCAGCAGGTTCTTCACTTGCCAGTGTCCAGTTCTTTGTGGAACTGCTGCTAGTAAGCAAATGACAGGAGTGTTAATAGCATATTCCTCTGGATGGCTGTGCTTGTCCAGGATTTTAGCTTAGGTCAGCCTGGGTCCAAGGAGGACTGAAGCATGAATGGAGAGACATGTAATTGTATTGAACACAGTTAGGAGAAAGAGATGAGCAGAGATCATCTGTACAAGCAATTTCATGTTGTCAAAGAAAGACAGCAATCTCCAGGCTAACCAAATGCGAAAAAAAGGTTTGCTGAGCCCACGCCAGTACATGGAAATTCCAAGAACAACAAGCTAATCCAATAAGATCCAATAAGACATTGAGATTGAGAAGTAGAGAGACAAATTGTGTTCATACTCCATGAAAATATAGAGCAATTCTAAGTCCTATAAACTCTCCAAGATTATTTTTCCTGTCCAAGAAAATCACTTCTGTCTCATATGGCTTGAATTTAAACCAACTAGCTCAAATCCTCGCCCTTAACTCAATCACTGAGAAAATAAAGAGAAAGTAGGATTGAAGTTCAAAGTGAAGCAGAGGGGCAGCACATGGAGCTGGGCACAGGGATGGCGTGCCAGGCAGACCCAGACACTGCCCCACCACTCCCACATGGGGCTGGGCCCAGATGGGGTTTGTTACCCTGAAAAGCTCTAACAGCAGGAACCAAAGGGGCACCCCGTACCCTGCCTGGCATTTCCAAAGGCCTGTCACACTTCAGAGGACTTGTCAGTGGCCAGTGGCCCCATGCAGGTGCACAACAGCTCCAAGATGTCACTCCTGTATAGACAAGGATCTGCAAGTGTTTGGAAAGGGGAGGAAGGATATGTGTAACCCTTCACTGCTTCTCTTACACAAAATATTCTACTGCATTAGCAGTCTTTCCAGCTGCTTCGGGCATAGATAATTTCAAGTTTTTCAGAGTAATTATCTGCACAGTCCCTCTTCCCCCCTCTCAAACAGCTGATTTATAAGGTGATGGCAAGACTGTACTCCATCAGGTCACCTAGAAGTGAAGGAGAGGTGAAAACTGACTCTAACTTTTTATCATTTTTTAGGTAGTGAGTTACAAATATTGCTGAGGAAAGGCAAAAAGATTGGAAAGCTCTGAGCATGCCTTAAATGTAAAACAATGGGAAAATCAGGGCTAGGCTATGACTAAATTGCATGGGAGTCTAGACCACACACACACAAAAATGCATGTCAGATCAGAGCTCAAGACCAAGCATGGGTTTTTTCATCCCCACAGATGATAACTGGGAGGATCAATTCTCCCCCAGAAGTTCATTTTCACTTATAAGAGTGAATTGGTAAAAAAACCCTTATTTTCCTGTGTATTCAGTACCTACCATGCTTACTCCAGCAACCATATGTGCATTAATTTTTGTTGTTGTTAGCACTGAACAGCCAATGGAGTCACAACAGTCAGTTCCAAAATGCAAAGAAAAGGGGTTTGCAAGCAAGAAAAGACTGTGACCAGTAGAGTCCTTGCTGTCAGTGGCAACGCTCTGCCAACACGACTGGCAGTGACAGCAGTAAGCATAGGGAATGAAACAGAAATCCTCTACCCTTCTCCATTTACCACATTTAATCCAGGCTTGGCAATGCCCTGTAAACACAGAACTCCACATTGCTATTTTTTTTCCAAAAGACCTGCTGTTCTGTCCACAACACAGCACAACTGACATGTAGCACTTCTAGAAGGGTATACATTTTCTCTTTTTCTTTTTCTGAAGACTGAGCTCTCTTTTCTACATGAACTTTTCCTAAAGCTTAAACTGCACAATGTCTCCTGTGATGTGTTTGCTCATTTTCTTTAAAAAAAATCAATTAAAAATGAGGAAAGAGATGGTGTGTCTCTACAAGGCTATTTGTGTCAGATATCCTATGTTATAAATGTACATGAGTGGAATAGTCAAATGAAAAGGCTGAAGTTCAGTTCAGAGGCCCATGCCAAAAGGAAATGGAATCACTGTGATAGTTTGAGAAAACATTAGTTATAAAGAGATGCAGAGGCAGGAGGAGCAGAACAACATCCTTGTTTTGCTTTGCAGAGCCAGGGAGCACCCGGCTGAGCAGGGTGGGGGGAGATGAGCTCCCAGTTGGGCATAAGGCAGAGCAGAGCACAGCTGGTGGCCCTGCAGTTTCCTGCAGCTGGGAGGGTGTTCCTAGAACATCTGAAAGGAAAACTTGGCAAGTAATATGGGAGCTGGATGAAAAGGGAGAAAGACTGGTGATTAAAAATGATCACTTTCTAGAAATAAAAACAAAAACCAGCCACCAATTTCTCCCTTGCATAACGGTAGACATGGGGATACCAACATATACCAGCAGTATGATAAAATCACTCACTCACTTCCACATTCATGTTGGCTTGCACTGGCTTCTTCACTATTTATCAGAAGGAAAAGGCAGGGGTTTTGTTTACAGAGTGATATAAATAACAAAGCCTGAACCGAGGAGCATGATGCCCCAGCTCTGCACCAATGACAAAAGCAGCCGGCTGTCAGGCACACTCCCGTCTGCTGGCAGCACAGCGATCCAACACTGTGCTACACAAGGCTGCAGCCACCCACTGCTGGTGCAGGCACAGAACACGACCTTTTCCTCCATAAATAACAGTACTCCATCCAAGTGTCATTATTAAATTCTTTCATGTGTGATGCAAGCCATTCCCAGGAATAAATAGTCTGGTGCGTGATTATGCAGGGTGGTTTTATTGGGAGACAGTTAAAGAAAACACTGCCCACACCAGATTAGTCGTGGACAAATCAGAGAAAACTATGAAATAGCATACACATTTTTAAAGTGTTGCATTAAACACACTTCAAAATCCCAACATCTGACTATTTGTATTCTTTTATCTGTTGCTGTGTAATCCCCAGCCTTAGGTTCCAGCAACTGAAAACACTTGAGACTCAGACGAAATGGTGTCAGCCTCCCCAGAATCACACCAAGAGCCCAGTTGGAGCTGATGGGGTGAGCATGTCCAGTCAATGCTGACTCTAATCTCATTAGGTAGAGCCAAGGACTGCTGCCTCATAACACACAAAAGCAGGAGTTTGCCAAAGAGTTGGTTTGCAGTCCAAACCAATACTCAGACAAAAACAATCTCAAAATAGAAACAATGTCCTAATTATATCTCCCCTGAATATTAATAGAATAATACAGTCATTAAAAATAGAACTTTCAAAAAACAAAGGTCTTTCCAAGGGCTTCAGCCACTGGCCTCTCCCTCCCACACATTCATAGCACTCATTGCCTTTACTCATCTGTTGTCATCCTCAAGCTGTGAGAGGTCACACATTGACCCTGCCAGACCAGCAGAGGTAGAGGGAGGTCTCCACCCACGCACAGGAGGAATGTCAGATTAGATCTCTTATTTGAGGGGGTGGAGGGAGTCTGAGCTTCCTCAGAAAGAGGCTCAAATCACATTGGGATGACCACCTACGTTTTTGTGGTGAATTCTTGTGCTTTAGGGAAATTTAGGCAGCATTGAGCAACTCTGCTGCTCACCATGTAATGCATAGTCCATATGTCACTCTCTCTTTTGTCCATACTGGCTTTAGCTGTCTGGGTAGGGAAGGGAATTTTTTGTTTAAATCAAAAATATTTTAGGGTTCCCTACATGTTATTCAAATAGTAAAAACAATTATAAAAATATTTCTGATTTACCTTCATGTGATGACACTAAGGTGATTCAGTTCTCCTTTCTGCCTGTACTAGCACAAAAGGGGAAGAAGAGTAGTATGAAAGCTGCCCCATGGCAGGGGACAGTTTTCCTTTTACTGTGAGTCCTCTCACTTCCTTTGACACCTTAATTGAACCCACAAGTCTCTTATGGGACTGAGGGAAAGAGAATAACACTGAGTAACCAATACTGCCACCATGGCAGTGCATTACTGGAAGGTGTTTGGACACTGTCCCCTATAAAGTCTACACAGGAGAGAATAGCAAATGGGGGAATCCTCCCCATGATCCTCATTATAGAAGAATTATCCAAATGGTATTTGAAGTAGTGTCAGTATTTTGACTGAGAAGGAAGCCTGATGAAAGAAGGAGTAATGTTATACCTGGAGAGACACTGGGGGTAAGAGCATATGGAATTCAGAGGCTTCAGACAGACATTCAAAAATCTGCTGCATGGTCTCTCAAGCTCATTGGTTCATAAACTCTAATGGCCCAGGGGATATTTTACAGCACTCCTACCCTCTCCCTGATATGGCTTGAAAGCAGTACAGTATTTTGATCTCTAAGCTGTGCCAGCACAAACATCTGCTGAAGAAAAATTAAGAAAAGACCAGCTGTGTGAAGGATAAACAACACAAACTTTATCATGTCTGTTTTTTCCGCCACTAATATTTTGTTTATTCACAGAACTACTTTATTTTATTGGGAATTCTGGTGTTCAGCTGGTCTCAGTCTATACAGAGTCTTCTCCCAGTGGCATGATGCCAATCTGCGTCAGCTATGGATCGAGCCCTACATGTAGGACACATACTGTATTTCCTGTTTTCTGGCCCTTGATCTCTGGGTTATTATCCACCCTAGGTTTGCCAGAGGTGTCTGCTTGCTGCATAACAGCTTCAAAGGCAGGCTGGGCAACTGCTTGATGGAGGATGCTCAACACATATGTTCCTGGCCCTTGTATTGGCTTTCGTGTGTGCCTTTCACCCTCTCAGCCGATCATCACTGTGACCATAAATCTTGCCTGGGACACGCTGTGAAAGTCCACAGAGGCATCTGAGCTTGTTCATGCAGCAGCACAGTGCTGAGAGGGCAACGGCTGACAAACAAGAAGCACTTCTCCCCTCAGGTGGCCTGCTCTTCCTTGTCAGTCACACACTGTGGGGAGAAGTAGCTGAAAACCAGCCGTCCTGCCAAAAAGGACAGAAGAGTTTCTTGTGGGCAATGCAACTGCTTTATTTATTTATTTTACTTATTTACCACACTCTAGTCACAAGCTTGATTTTCCTTAATCTTACAAATCGCCTGCCAAGGACACGAAGCATCTGGCTTTCTTCAGCAAATAAATTGTTTGCCATGTGTCTGCTGTCCAAAAAGACATGCTGCCCCCAAGTTACAGTCCTGAAAAGGATTCTGTCAACATGTTTTATCAACTAATAATAATAAAAAACTCCAGTGTTTTTCTTGCAGCTATTTATAAAATGTCTCCAGAAGCCAGACCGTGAATCAGCCTCCTTATCCAACTTTTTTTTCTACCCATGCAAATGCTCTTGGGTTTGTTATTGGAGGGTTGTTCAAAAACAGCTGGGCTGCTGGCATTCAAGCTATTCCTTTATTTAAAGGGTTTTGTTCTGAGTACAAAGGCCCAGAATCAGAGATCATTCATGGACTTAAAGTCAGGCATATTCTTGATTACTTTGCTGCACTGAGGCCTAAAGCATTTGCATTGAAGCAAAACTACACAAAAGCAACTTTCCTAACAAGCACACACAAGCATCTGTGACAGGCTGGATGCTGGCAGGCCTGGTGCTGTGGTAGCTGAAAAGGGGCTGTAAATTCCCCTCACTCTGGTGAGCTGGAGTGAGTCAAAGTAGTAAGCTGGGACAAAGACTGTGTATGCACAGCTTTCACTTGGAAGGTGGCTGTGGCAGAATGTGGAGGGAATCCTGTCCTCAGAGACTTTCCACTGAGGCTGGCTGCACAGCTCACATTCAGGCAGAGAGCACGGGGAAGGAATTTTAGGCTAGTGTGGTTTTCAGCCATGCATGCTGCTCTAGGTGCTAAAAAGCCAGGAGCAAACCAGAACAGTCATCACCTCCATTGTCTGTCCTCTCACCCAGCAAGGCTGCATTGGCCTGGGTTGGTAAGTGCTCACTCACCCACAAGTGAAGGTCCCCATTGCATTTATCAGGACCATTGCAGGGAACTGCTCATGGGTTTGCTGTGAGCTAACTGGGTGTACTGGAGTGTAAGAAGAACTGTTGCTAATTCTTATTAAATGCTGTACAAGGATCTGACTTAACCCACACTGAAATCAAGGCAAAGACACCCACAGGTTTAAGTAGGTACTAGGTCAATGTCTCAGACTTGTAAAATCTTCAGGACAGGGACCACAACTTTGTTACAATCCATAGTGTGCACTTAATGTGCTCTCAAAATAATAAGAATTTGGAGGTAATTTGATGGCACTTGGGAAGAAGTTTCCAAAACTTTCCAAAGAGCCTTGTTATCCCAGCATACTAATGTATCCTACCAGAGCTGTGTTAATCTTTTAAAATATCTTGGTACAAAGACTGTAAAATCCTAGTTGGTTATGTGGGTTGTAATTGTTCTGCAAAAGCTATTCATATCAGATCAATAGCTCAACTTGGGAAAAAAAAAGTAAAATAAAAAGCCTATTCATCTGTTATTAATTCCTTTGCATGTAATTAATGGTTTGCTGCTAACCTCCACTGCACAGAATCTTTGGAATCTTTTCTGCTCCTCTTTTCATGTTTTTCCTCCAACATGAGATGCAACTCAAAAAGTTATCTTCGAGTTCAGAAGTCAACAAGCTATCCATCACTTCCAGGGCTTTGCAGAGGAAAGCAAATAAATGCAGGAATGAAGGACAATGGAATCTCTAAAATACAGCCCGTTTCCTTTGACTAACCAACGGATAGACATGAACCAGCTCTTGCAGTTCACACTCCAGCAGGATTGTAAAAGCTTTTGACAGTTAAATGATGTGGGGTGGGGATTTTTTACATAAAGATACTGATTTAGGACTGTTTCTTCCTGGTGAATGAGGTGTTAGCTCTGCCAGCTTTGAGTGAGACATAGACTGGCCCCTTCAGTCTTACCTGGGAAATGCACAGGGAAGTCACAGGTCTGTCTGACTGCTTTGTGTTAGTGGCAGACTTCTCCTTTCCATCTCTGCAAGACCCTCAAATTGCAATTTACTGGCTAAATCACCCACAAGAACAAAACCTAGAATTCACCCTGAAATCTTATGTGGCACTTGAGGAAACTAACGGGCAAACCCATGGCCTGCCATATATCCATTGCTTGACGTCAAGGTGGGGATACATTTTACTGGAACTGCTTATCCCAGGATCTCTGCCAGGATACCACATCTCGTAAGTGCTTCCTCTGAGATACACTATCAGCTTGCCAAACAGGCTCTTTGAGTGCTCTCATCAGTTGTTGGTACAGATAACTGAAAATGACAAGTAAGGCAAAGCACAACAGATTATCAGTCGAGTGGGAGATGCTGGTCTCGCTGACAGTCAAAAGAAGTCTGCAGTAACTCAGTTGGTGTCTGTCAAATTGCCGTCCACAAACGTCACTGAGTTCAGGCACCGTCCTGAGAAGGGGCAGGGTGCTCGTTTTTGCAGCTTTGTAAGCCTAACTGTGCACTGGTAGTTGTGAGCAAAAGTAGTCACAAGTAGTTTTCTCTCTCAGCAGGCCTCTGAGAACCTTGCAGGATTAGAGGACAGGCTGCTGTGTGTAAGCTGCTCTGTTGGAGAAGGCATACAGCCATGTTCAGATGAATGAGAGCAGTGCAAATCTGCTTAAAACATCAAAAATTGGGAAGACAGAATAATCTTTACTGAGGTCTCATATATGAGAGGGCCCTACCATAAGACTCATCTGAGTATAATCCTGGCAAGGTTTCAGTGTTTTTCAGACACTTTGTCACAAGGAAAAGTTTTCTCAACCGCCTAATTGTTTTTCACTGGAGCAGTTGCAGTCATAAACTCATCTGAAGCTGAAACAAGGAGGTGTGTGCCCCCCCAAATGCCCTCATTAAAGTTCTGCACTTGTCACTTTACCAGAGGCAACCAAAAGTTGTTGTTTTCACTCCCTATTTCTCCATTTAGTTATTCTGAAAACAATGACCTTTTGCTCAAATTGAAAGTTTTTAAAAAGGTACTGAAAAGCTGTAATCTGGCCTCCACTGTAAAACTTAAGAAATTCCACAGCTCACTTCTGCAGCCATCCCACCTCTAGAGCAGCCTCCCAGCCAGCAAAGCTGCACCAACTGAGGATGAAGCCCTGTCTGAGTGTTAGAAGTGTTCCACACACTAATTACAAGGCTCACTTACATCACCATAAATTCCATAAATTCAGAATTAAAGATGTCTTAAGCAACACCAGAAAGTGGAACAAAATTGGACAACTCAGTCATGAAAGATCCACCTGAATCTCTCACAAGGATGAAGCACAGTCAGCCTCCAGTATCACATGAGATGTTCTGCTGGAATTAATTTTAAATACTTCCTGTCCTCATTCTTCTTTGTGGATATTATTCTTGATCCAGTCTAATTCTCCCTTGATCCATTAGTGTTTTACAATATTTTTTCCAAGTTTTCACTAGTAAGCTGATGACTTTGACTATCAAAGTCTCTCAGACTAGAAGAGATTTTTGTATGAGAAGAGATCATCACACAGATTTCTCTTATCTCCATTCTTGCTCAAGACATCACATTACATTCTCACTGTCTCAGCAGTACCTTACCCTGAACCATGACAGATCTACTGATAGAGCTGTCCTGATCACTGTACCAGAACAAGTTTCACCTGACGGCTGCATCACCATTTTAAATTGTAACATCTTCCTAACCCTAATGGGAATTCTCCTAAATCTCTGCTCCGTTGACTAACCTTCTGCCTCTCTGTCACCCTTTCAGACTGCTGTCTGCTTCTATCAGTTTCTCACTTAGAGCTATCCTTTCATGTTTTAATCCCTGTAACATCCCTATTAAGGTCATCCCTGAGTAGCAGACTGTAGAACAAGGACAGCAGAACCTTCCACCCTCCTCTCCAAGCAGAGCTGCATAATTGTCCTCAGCGTAACAGAAAATTGTTATCTGCAAGGAATTCCATGATTAGAGGTTAGTTTGAAGGAGACCTGTGTGAAGTTAGCTGCAAATATTCCTCTTGTGATACCTTCAAGTAGGGTAGGAATCAAAATTTCTTCTCTGTAAAATTAAGGACATACAAATGAGAATAGAACAAGTTCTTTCTTCCATCACACTGAGACCTTGAGTGGATGAGGCACTGGAGGTATTTGTGTAGGCGTGGTGATTAGGTTTAGTGGTGGACTTGGCCATCTTAAATTCATCACTGGGTTCAATGATCTTAAAGGCCTTTTCCAACTTCAGTGATTCTAGGACTCTGTGAGTGACTGCAGTCATCAAACAAGGAGGTGGAAGGAGCTTGCAGCACAACCATCTCCCTCCAGTCACATCCTCCTCTTTACCTAAAAACTGTTATTGGAAGGATGAAGGGTGTCAATTTTATTCCCACAAGAGGTACAGGGGTCATTTGTGTTAAAGAGGAGACAGAGCCCAGGAAAGTTCAAGCAAGAGGGAGGTGGATTGAAAAGGGTTGTGCTGAGGTGAAGTGACTTGTTTATTGCCCCATAGCAAGTTTGTGCCAGGATGCAGAACAGGACCTCCTCACTTGAACCCCAGCCCTCACCTTCATTTTCAGTCTATTGCTACTCACTCTGATACCTGGGGTATTTTCACAATGTGTATAGTTAGACTGAGCTGATTGTCCAGAGAAAAAAAAACTTGCACTAGAAGATCTGAGCTTGTTTTTTATCCACATATAGAGAAGGTTCTTTGCTGTTCATCATCAGCTGGTTGTAAGCATGTTTCCTTAAAGAAAAAAAAATACAAATATTAACTGTCAGACAAGGAAAGATTTGCCCAGTTTGGAGAGCTATAAATAACCCTTCTCAAAATGTAAAAGCACTGTGATGCTGAAGTGTTTGGACATGCTAAACAAAAGGTTAAGTACATGACTTTGGAAGGAAGACCTGTCTTTCCAAAGACATATAATGATGGGCCTGGGGGGACAATGGTAAGAGCTGACTCACAAGTACAATACAGCACTCAGTGATTTATGAGCTTCCCTAAAGACTTCAAATATCCAGCGTTTGTCATGAGGCCCAGTGAGACACAGAAATCACTTAATGTACTGTAATGAGCATATATTCACCAAAGCAAGTATTGTAGTTACCATCTGCATTTCTTAATGGCATCTTAGTGAGTGGGGTGTCTCCTGGTCAGCCGAGTTTGTCTGCATCTCTCTGGATTTGGTCCATTTAATATCTGTGTTTAAGACAGTGAACTATAATGATAATTTGCAACCAGTCTTCCAGAAGCAAGGACAGTTACTACATCTTGAAATACCCTGCAGTTTCAATCACATAGTCTGTTGTGTGTGCACAAGTTTGACAGAATAATTGCAACTTTTTTCTCATACATTGCTGTAAAATTTTTCTTCTTAAAGGTTGCAACATAAATACCTGCCCTTAACAAAGCTGTCCAAGCTTGCTAGCAACTGTTGTTGCCCGTCCCTTGTTCAGAAAGAGCACTACAAGGACATGCAGTCTTGCAGAGCTCTGGTGGGAAATCCCCTATTGAAAAAGGAGCCCGTGTTTCCCTGCAGGACTGTTTATGCCCTGATGTAAGAGACATGATACACAAACAGCCAGGCAGATGCAAGTGCACTTCTTTATTCTGTTTATTAATATATTTTTGTGTACCCTTTTGTACCATGTAAATGGAACAAGCTTTAAAGCATTTGTATTTTGGGAGATGGCTTGAGTTTCCGGCCATGGCCCTGGATTTGCAAGCAAGACTTTTTTAACAATACATAAAAACCAAAGAAAAAACCAACCAGCACCCATATGATCTTGCAAGTACACTGCATCAGAATGGCACCCCAAGGTCTCCACGCAGGCTGCAGATTGGTAATAACTGACTCATTTGAAAGAGCACAACTCAGCAAATACAGCATTCCTCTAATGGATATTTGGTGTGCATTTAACAGAGCTTTTAAAACACTATCTGAGAAAACAGGCATACCAATGAATTCCAGCCAGAGCATGAGAGGGATGGTCCAGATAACCTCTCAGGCCTGTTACATTTGGAGGTGGAATCACCTCGACCTTTAAGTGAGTCATCAGCAGGGGAGTAGCCAGGCTCCTTGTGCTGTCCCTTGCTGTGAAGAGCAGGGAGCTGCAGGGTTCTTTTCTTTTGGTGGATAAGCTTGCAACAGTGAACAAGGCCCCACAGATGCTGACTTTCCTGCTTCTGGTCCACCTAAGCTTGATCTCTTCTTTACTCTGTTCTTTCTCCATCTCACCTCCTGTCTCCACATTGCCTCCACCTCCCCCCTTGCAATATTCCAGTCCCCAACACCAGTCACACCCTCCCTTCTCTCCCTTTATCTAACTGATTTGCCTTTGCCTTCTCTTCCTACTTCTACTTCCTCTCCAAAGGTGAGTCCTTTACTCTCTCTGCAATGGTGTGAATTACTTTCTTCCTTGATTTAGGCTCCGTGAGGCTTTGACAGGGGTGAGGCATTTCTGTTGTATCACACCTGTGTAGCCAGCAGCAACTGAGAAGGAGGACCACTGATCCCAAACTGTGCACTGCTCACCAGCTCCTGAAACCACAGGACAGACTTGTGCATATTCATCCCTGCCCCAAGCCTCTCACCTTCCCTCTTCAAGCATAAAAATCAAACTCTGTATGCAACTGACAGTAGTGACTGCAGGAGAACGACTGCTTGGCCTCTCCTATCATAAAATTCATCTGAATATAATCTTGTCAACGTTTTAGTGGTTTTCAGACACTTTGTCACACGGGCACAGCAGTGTAAGGCAGCCACCAGTGTTATTAAGCACTCTCCTTTCTCTGACCAGGGAACAGAGGCTGCAGACTGGGTCAAACACTGTTGCAGTGGCAAAGATATAGTCCTGCAAGCTCTCCTCTTCATTTTTTAAGTCTAATGTAAACAGCCCATGGCACCTGGAGGCTGGTGGGATGACCCAGGAGTCAAGAGGAGGAATTTAGGTCAGTTTACAGCTCTTATTTTCTGTTTGTTTTTAAGCCACTGCTTTCAACTTAAATGACCACTGTTTTGGGTCAAACAATAACATGTAAAAGATACAGCAAACCCAACATTTGACTATTCCTGGAGAGCTGAATGTAAGCAAGTTGCTTAGCCTCTCCCCTCTGATCACCACTTCTGTCAGACTGAAGGATCCCAACCTTGACAATTCAGATAATTAGAAGTGGTAAGGGAAGAGGAGCAAAACCACCAGTTATTTCAACCCCAAAACTTTCAATCTTCCTTAAACTTCACAAAGAGACAGCACAAGAGTGCAAACCCAGCTTTAAAATATCCTCTGCAGATTCTGCCACATGTGTGCAGGCTAAAGAAAATTGTGAAGGAGATGGCAAAGGAAACTACAAGTCTGAGGAAATGACATCATCCCTTTTGGAGATAGCACTCTTGCCTTCATATCGTCATTAATTTAACATCCTGGTAGAAGTTACCTGGACTGTGTGTTAATGAGGTCTGTCCCTATCAGACATGAAAAAATGACCATGGACTGACCCCTGGAGGTCACCAATAATCCCGCAGCTCTTTTCAAAACAATACCATGTTAAACCCCGTGTCATGAGCAAATTGGCTTTATCTACCAAAATTTAAAATATCAAACAGCAGCCAGCATTTTAACAAGTTTGCCCCTCCCAGACCTTGATGGTCAGGGCCATTGTTAACAAGTGATCAATTAGCCTGCTTAAAAGCACTGATAACAACATTTTTGTGTTAGGGTGAGGGCTGACTGCCAGTACCTAATCTCCCCCTTCCTCACACAATAATTTCTGAAAACTAAACAGCTCGAAGGCTGTATCACAACAGTGTTAAAACCTCTTGCTGGGTTTCTTTTCAAGCTGCCCTCAGAGAAATTAAATTGAATTTTAAGACAAGTAAGGCTGAGGAGTGGGGTCAGACCCCCTTCGTGCTGTTGGCCTTATTCAGGAACTAAGTCCTTCCCATGTGTGACACACATTCCTCTCAGGACTCTGCTGATCACCAAACTTTGTGAGGTTTGGGTTCAGAAAACACAAATGGAAATTACCCTTTGATGCAAAAGACTGAATGAATGGCTAATACTGCTCTGGCAGCTGGGTGGGGTTTACAGATCCCAGCCTTGCTGTGATTAGATTATTTATTCTTCCCATTGCTGATCTTCCCACTCCTATCAGACACTTCCTTTGCTATCAGTCTCAGGGCTTCAATCAACACAGCTTGTGAGTTCACTTTCCTTTACATCATCTTCATCTTGGCCCTCATTTCAGTCTTCTTAAGGCAGAGAACTGAAGCCAAATTTTGTCCTGAGGCAGGTATCCACTCTCTGCCCAGAGCCTGGCCTGGAGCCATTGGGACTCAGCTCACAGAGCCACGTGAGTGCTGGAACCCCAGCTACAAAGCTGGGACCTTGGTTTTGCCTCCTACTGTAGAATGCTTTGCACTATTCCTGTCCTTACAATGCAGCAGAAAATTTCTTAATCACTCAGAAACATCTGGGACCTATTATTTAAGCTTTTATAGAAGAAAAACTATGTATTCTCTTTAAGACTTTTTGTCTCAACATGCAGGTTGCCATGCAGAAAGACAAAGCACCAGCAGATCTGTAGAGGACATAATCTGATGTGATTCTTTACCTATGTGAAGATCTCATGAAAACAAAGGGCAAACTAGCTGGCACAGCTGGGGCTACCACATGGCTTTGCCTGAAGCCCTGGGCATTGCAGTGCCCAGGGAGAGACTGAGCAGCCAGCAGTGGAGCTGGGCACCTGCTTTTACTCTTTGCTTGGAGAGGAATAAACACAGTACCCAACCCGTGCCTGAGAGTGCAAGGGCCACCTCTCCCAGGGTGCTGCAACCCTCTTACAGTGGTCAGTGCAACATGGGAAGAGAAAACAGTTATTTCTCTCTTCTCCATCCCTCTTCTGCCTCTAGCTACAGGAAACTTGGCCACTCATGGATGCTGCTGCCTCCTTTTTGTGCCTCTCCCACCCGGAACAGCTGATGCAGGCAGCAATTGTGCTTCTTGCACATACTCCATGCCTTCTGGCTTGCGTAGCCCCCCATCTGTCCTAAAAACAAACAAGGCCCTTGAAGTTTCTCAGAAACCCCACTTTTAACAGAAGTTCTTCACTGAAATCAACAAAGCAGAATGCTGAGTCTCAGTTTTACTTTCCACTTTATGCCTCCCTTATGCCCTGGAGAAGGGCTGTATGAAACTTAATATATAAAATCTCACCCTCAGGATGTCAGCCTCAGAAACATAGTATTTTCTAATAAAATACAGTTAACCAGGCCAGTTCAGGCAGATACTTACCTGGGGTGGGGGAGAGGCCTGAATCCATGATGTTGTTGCCAGCTAGATTACTGGATGGTGCCTTAATGCACCAAAAAATCATTTTTATGAGTGTTTCTTTGCAGTACAGCTGCATCTGGTCTCCACATTTCCACTAATTTCTGCCATTTCTGAGTAATTTAAAATAGCTCCTGTTACCTCACTTTCTCCCCTCCTGCCCATTGCATTTTTTAAGTCACTGATGTCACCACAACTCCTTTTTTCAGTCACAGCAGAAACAGTCTCTCACTCCCACTTTGGCTTCTCAGTTTCCAGTCTTGTCACCTCATTCTTTCTCTGTTCCTGAAAATTTACACTAGTTTGGGCTAAGCAAGTTTCTTTTGCTCCTATTTGTTACCTCCTCTGGTTTTGTAGGTCTGGACTCTACACTGTCCACCTCTCTTTGTCCATCTTGGTGTGCCTCTGAGGAGGTGCTGTTGTCTTTCTTAAGGCATGGTTATTTATTCTTCAGTTTTTATACAAGAGGATATAATGATTCATTCTCAACTATTACGTATTTTGGACTTCAGAAACGTTATTGTGTTATTGGATGCAAAATCAGCTCCTGAATTGTTGGCAAGATTATTTAAGTGATGTTCAGAAATTCATCTAATAGCCATTTCCTACCCCATGTAAATGCTGCCTTTGCCCTTACCTTGAAAGAAAATAGGTGTAAAGTTACAGCTGTGTAAAGGACACTCAGGCCTGGAGCCACACAGCTCCAACTGTAGTCCTTTGTCAACTAAAGCTATTCCAGTGTTCATGCGGGTGTTCATGGCCCCACTGTCCAGCCACCAAACAAAGGGCTGATGCTGGAGGCCATTTCCTTTCCAGCCAGCTCTGACTTGGGGGTGGGATTCTCACCAGCCATCTTCTCACCTGCCTGTGCCCAGGGAGAAGTCAGAGACTATTCCTCCATGTGATGGGATGAGTCCAGCCCCAGACTAAAGGCCACGGTTTGCTATAGAGCTAATTAGTAAGAGCTTCACTTTTCTGAGGCCTCAGCGAGACAGCTTGAAAGTGGACATAAGAGCCATCAGGTTGGAATTAGGTCACTGTGAAAGCAGGACTTTCCCATGGACAGCACATATAACTGCCAAACACAACATGAGTTCTGCCTCGATGATCTCATTGCTGAATAATTCAGTGAATCCTTTCAGTTAACATCAAAAGACTTGAGGAATCTTCAAGGAGGGCACTGTCTCACCACAACCCTGTAATAGAGTTATCACAGGTGTGAGGGCTCGGGGAGCATGGGGAAGACTAAACTGACAATTCTTTCATGTGGGAACATTAGAAATTAATCTGCAGGTCCAAGGTCACCCAGTCATCTCTTTGGAGACCTTCCTCAGAATTGCTCTCCACACTCCATCAAAAAGCGCTACAGACAGTTAAGCTGGCCTGTGCAGTCCCTCTGATAAATCACACAAGAAGCTAGAAAACAAATGTTGTCTTCTTCTTTCTAAATTACTTTTCTACATTTTGTTTAAATCTTAGAAGTTATTTGATTGTTTCTTTTAGTTTCCTTTTTGGCAGCCCTTGACAGTCATACAAACAGCTGCACAGAAATTGCAAAATAAAACCTCCCCCTTCTCTTTTATTTTCTGGTAAGTTATGTTGGGAAAATAAATATGAATGGCACAGATGTTCCATTTTTCTCTCTTCATAAAACAGTTTATGACATCTTGCAAATGCTGGAAAAATATTTCTTTTAAGAAAGAGATTTCTCTTTCTCAAGCACACTGTGTTTCAGAGAAGTTTTAAGGACAGTTACAGAGCAAAGCCTGTTTTTTGGATGTCTTTTCCTTGTTTATTAATAACATCAGAGAAATAAACTGAATATCTTAAAATTAATTTTACTGGACTTGTTTGGATTAGAAAAACTATTAAAGTTTTCAGTGTCATTGATCAGCTGCTACAAATTTGTATGTTTCTGCAGCCCCCAACTAATAGCCTCAAGGAACAGAGTTTCAAAGTAAATGATACATCAGCTGCAGTGGAAGATGTTTAGCATGGGAAGTAAAACGTCACCCCCAAATGTACAGAAAAATTAAAGAAGGTGACTTTTTCTCTCTAATTATGTAAACCAAAGAGAACTATGGGGGCTGAATAAAGCACTACAATCAAATGTATAATCACACTGTACGGAAATGCCTGCAAGCAGAGAAAGCAGTAAGGGAACAAGATAAGGTACCATTCGTCATGCATTTCCTCTGCTGTCAGCTCACTCTGTCACTCTCATCAGAAGTAATTGGACCTTTCTCTCAATCACAACCACGTGGGCTGGAAAGGACCTTGAGAGGTCAGCTACCCCATCCCTCTGCCCCAAGGCAGCATCAGCTATGCTTACTGTCAGTCCTGACACAGGCTTGTCTAAAACAGCTCAAAAATCCTCCAGACAGGATTCCACAACACCCCCGGGCAACCTATTCCCCTGTCATGGTCTCTTGGCCTTTGGAGAGTTTTGTCTGGTGTCTAATCTGAGTCATGCCTGTCACGATTAAAATTCTTGGCTGCAAGGGCACAGAGAATAGATGATTCCTGCTCTCTTTCTGTCGCCCACCAAAAAGTGCTCTTCCATACAAACTGTGTCCCCAACCTACAAGTTTCCTTGGAAATTCTCTTTCCCCAGAATATTTCCCATCTTCTACAACCAGAAACAGAATTTTGGCACAGTGAAAGTCAACCTCCTGATGTCCACGGTTCCCTCCATAAGGTTACAAATTTAAAAAAGAAAATGAGAAAGTGAATGGATGGTCACTTTATCTCAGGGCAATTCCTGATTAACAGTAATTTCAGACTGGCCCCATCCCTTTTAAACCCTCCTTTGCCCCATAGCTGTGGTGCAGTCAATATGCTCATTTTGCTTTTCAGACATCCAGTAAACAAGAGCTTACCCTCAGGTCTCAGAAAGACTGTAAGGATGAAAAAACACCTTGTTTGAATGGTGCTGATAATTAGCATTCCCGTAGACTAACTCCATGCTGTGGTTATGTTGTAATCAGGCTTACAGTTTTCCACAAAAAAATATTTTGTGGAGGAAAAACTCTCTCCCGCTAAGTTATTGAGAAATGTTCCACACTGACCATTTTTTTTCTCTTTGCAATAAGTTCATAGATTTTATAAAGTAAATAGACAGCCTCCTTTTACCAAAGAAAACCACAGGATTTTGACAGCAAGAATATGAAGCAGCCTGTACTGCTCATAGGAAGCATTCACAGTGTGAGTTTGTGCCCGTGCACTTCCATCTTGGCAGTGAGCATTTTTTTCTTGTTTAGATCCAATCTGAATCAACTCCAATGCCATCCTGGTACTCACAGGTTATGAAAAAACTATTTCTCACCTGGTAATTATAAATCAGAGTAATTGTCATCAGTAGTGCTGAATCCATCAGACTGGAAGTTAAAATCCAGTTCACTGTTGCTACACCAATATCTAAGGAAAAAAGAGACAAATCCTTAAAGGTGATTGTTAAGTGAATTATACTGATTTTAAGGTGAATTGGGCAATTCAGTGTTAAAACATTATATGGGCAGAGCACAAGATGACCATAATTCTGGTTTCCATGTGAAAAACTGAGAAAGAAAACAAAGGCAGGAAGCACGATCATGGGGGGGGGGGGGGGAAACCCAAACAAACAAACAAAACTTTTTAAAAAAACAACCCACTCCCAGCTTCTAAAACCAGCTTTTACTTTTAGCCAAGCTCAAATTGTAAAACTAGTAGATCCTGATACTCTACACAGAAGTTCTTTATTTTTCAGTTCAAACTCTGTAAAAAGATATTATGAGGTTGAAAATAAAGGTTCACTAGATCAAGACTTCCATGAGATTTAAATGCTACCATCTGCAGTATGAATTGGGGTCACCCACTATCATAATTCACTAGCAAACAAGGAAAGAAGGAAAGGAAAATGTAATCAAGCAACCATAGCACAGGCCATGAATCAGGTCTCATGATTTGGCTCTGCCAAAGGCTTCCTGTGGGAGCATTTCCAGACCCCCAGCTTCTTCCATCTGCAAAATAGGAGCAATACCTTATGCTATGAGTCTTATATCAGACACTTGTGAAGCAGTAAGGCTCCCCAGTGCAGCACTGTAAATGGCCATTTACTAATTGTCAGTCCTAGTCTAAAATAGAAATCATTCAACTTCTGCTGACATTCGTTCTACCTCCAAATAGATCTTGCTCACTCACAAGCTATATATCCAGAATAATTGTTGCCTTTTGAAAAATAAAATTCTTTGTGGCCCCTGGTATGTAGTATTGTCATTTGTAAGGAACCAAAGGCCTCTGATGGAGCCCCATATAATGAGCACAATAGGAGCAACTAATTGATTTGCACCTGAATTCTGAGTCATCCACAAGATGATTCTGTTTCTCAGCCTGAGTGTAGAACCCACAAATTCACTTATGACTCTTGAAGAATCACTGCTGTTCAAAATATTTGTATCAGAAGACAAGATCAGATGAAATTAAACAAGTGAGTTGTTTTGTTCTAGTCTAGTGCTCAAACTAAAACCTAGATCAAAACAGATGAAAACAAAAGATAAGGTTTTCATCAACTCTGAGCAAATAAACCACCAAAGCAATCAGAGCATGAAGTAATTACAAACCTGTGTGAAAAAAACCACCAACATTTAGGTACACTGCGAACAATTTTTAATCCATTTATTTACTTTGACATAAAAATTCTATTACAACTCTGCTGGCATTTAGACATAGCAACAAAGGAGTTCTTAGGCCTGTAAAATGCATCCCTAATACCACAAATCAATCACTACCTACCAGGAAGGTGGCTGAACTTTAACAGCCCCACAGATTCTGAGCTAAGATTTTCCCAGGAGTTCATACATGCACTTGGGTGTCACAACCTTGACAAGACTGAGTTCTACTCCATCTGCTGCACACCTAAAGATGCTGTTGTGCTCTTCTGTTTATTGAAAGGATAAGCTTGAGCAGTTTTGGAACTCCTAACATAAGCAAGATGTCTGAACTCCTCACAAAATGCAATAACAAATTATTTTTTAACAACCAGTGCAGTTTTCCATTCCATCTCACGTGTAAAATTCAATAAAAGATACAATGTTCCTGAATAGAGGGTTACTTCATCAACATGTCCTGTGAACATTATGATGATAAATGTTCCTGCCATCCTTCTTCCCCAAATTACCTACACTAGTCACCATCTGTGAAAGTATGGGCATCCAATTAAGGAACAGGAGAGAAGGTGAAAAGTAAAGAGAAGAGACAAAGAAGTGAATCACACATTTCCATGAACAGAAGAATAGTATATACCACAAATTCCAACCCCCAATACAAATTTTCAGTAGGGCAATGGTTCTGCTCTTGAGGCTAAAAGTGTGGTCTAATGTGGAAATAACTTAGCTTCATATCAAACAACATTTTTATTGAAAATTCCACTTATGTTTTCACTTTCCTAAGTGATATTACACAGGAAATGCCAGTAGCTGCATGGATCTTTGAAAGAGAGGGTAGATGAAATAGGTAAGAGTGTACATTTCAACAGACCAGACTTAAAATAACATGTATTATGACTTTTTTTAAAAAGCATCATAACGTGTACTTATTTTGCACTGATTTTTTTTCCTTTAATTTTTGGGGCAAGTAGCTTTGTCTTGCTCTCTCTTTTTTCCTGTCCTTCACTTGATGCTGCCAGGCTGGGTCCCACACTGCTCATTATAAGGAGTGAACAGAATGTCCTTTACCTTTTGGGATGAATTAAATAACATTTAGGAATTTTTTTTCTCATTTGTGTGAGGTTTAGTTTAAAATTCATAGGCTCCCATGTCCCCAAAATCATTGAGTAATTCGAAATTAAAAACTTCAAGTTATTTTTCATTAGTTAGAACAATAGCTTTTATATCTGTTGGCACATATAACTGACAGGGTACTGGCAACAGGCAATTTGCAGCATGAGTTGCCAATGCCTGTATGCATATTTCTAAGAATAACTCAGTGTCCAAGAATTTGGCCTGTTATATCACAAGCCAGGATTAGCTGACAGCTGTTTTAAATTACAGTGGACTGAATGATATTAGCTTTATTGTAGTTGGACTGATGCTTTGCTTTCTCTTAATCGTCCTAATGTTCTGATTTGCCCTTTAGCCAGCGGTTGCACAGCATTTATTTATAACACTCAAGGTTTAAGTCACAAATGACAGATTGGTTGGATTGTCTTGTACATATGGAACATGATCAAAGTAAAGGACTACACAGTCAGGGAAATTTAAGCTTCTTTGCAAGGGACAGCCTATAGATCCAAGGCTAGGATTTTCCTTGCAAAGCAGAAAAGACTGGCTCTCAAACAGACCTATTCTAATTTTCCTAGAAGGAAGGCATTTATTCCAAGTCCTGAATGCTTTTGTGAGCTACATATTCACATCCCACTTCAATTTCTTCTTGGGGAATAAGACAAAAGGTTAGACATGAGCCTGCAAGCTGCTGTGCACTTCAATTAATTACAGAGTTTGGAACTAATTTATTTTATCAAACGCTAATGTCTACTCGGGGCCAAACCTTGTTCACATCATAGACAATAGTTAATTTTCTAAAGACTTTTCTGGGAACAGAGTATGGCTATTAAATTTTCTTGCATGTGAACCCTTAACAGTTCATTAGAAGTTTCCTACTCTTTCAGGATAAAATAAATGGACACAGATTTTGTTTTGTTCAGTTGTCAAAATAACAAAATAAATCATTTACAAGCAACACCAAAAAGCTGAATATTCTGATTCAAGGTGCAGGACAGAAATCATCTACTCTGCTTGGCACTGGGAAGCCTGAGAAGGGTTCCTATGTCTAGTTTTAGGCACTACACTTAAAGATGCAGATACATTTTGGAGTGCACAGGAAGGCAACAAAAGTCATTAGTCTAAATATAATTCATAAAAAGAAATGAGCACTGTGGGAAGGGGATGGCAGAATAGAATGCTACGTGTTAACAGCCTTCAACTATGTGAAAGACTGTGGAATAACAGGAAGGATAAGGCCATTCTCCATTTCCAACAATACTAAACCAAGATGCAGAAGGCTTAAACTGCAGCAACAAAATCTGATCAGACTCTTGGCATCTCTCATAGAAAGGTAGCAAAGTATTGACCTGGCTGACAGAAGAAGTGGGGACTATTTTTCTGCACAGGTTTTTGAGAAGAGCATGGTCATGCCACAGATGGAGAGATAAGTAAAGAGACCTCCCAAGGCCACTCATAACTCTATCTTCTATGATCATGTGATCAGTAGGGTTTTTTATTACTCCTTTAATTTATTTTAATTTAATAGCCTGCATAATAGCCTTCACTACTTGTCACTACTATTTCTACTTGAATATACTTGGAGACAATGCTGTATGATATTGAAAGTATGCTGTCCAAATGCTTTCTTAGTTCTGCTGAAGCCATGCCATATAAGTGGTAAGACCTCACTGACATGCAGAAAAAATTTATAGTAAGTAGAACAAACAAAATACCACATTTACAGACTGATCCCAAAGAACTCCATTAACGAGAAGTTGTGTCAGACCCTTCTACGTCAATAGTTGGAAGGCTAAGACCTTTGTTTTGTTTTACTTTCTATTTCAGCCTACAAAAGAAAAATTAAAGGAAGCACAAGACAGAAACCAATGTCTGAAAATGACAATATCTGTCTCTTTATTTTAAGGATATTGCATTGTTCAAGAATTGGTACAGTGAAGGTAATCTTGAGTCTTGCGTTTAGTACTAGGGTCTACCTGTCTTGTTTTGCCCATGTAACATTGTGCCCTATGAAGACTCTACTTAATTATACATTCTCAATTTAATTTAGTAAGGTCAACTCTCAGCTAGTTGTGGAACAACCATTCTTTTCTCCTAATCAGCAAAATCGTGAAAGAAGAAGAGAACCACTTTTTAAAAAAGAATCTGTATCTGTTTAAGACTCTCTGGAGCCTTCCTGGTCTCTGATAAATATGGATGAGAGAAAGAAAATTTCCATGTTCATATGGTAAACTTTCCTGAACATTGGTGGCTCCGTGGTCTCTTGCATTACAAACCTAACACTGCACAGAACATAACATATTTTGTAAAGAGCCAAGACATAGTCAGTAGAGCCTGCTAATGTTGTAAAAACAGCAATAAATAATGAAAATAAGCAAAGCTGTCATATGCTCCAGTGATAAATGGTAGTGATAGCATCAGTGCTGAAGCTGTGGCCTCCTTCAAAACCACTCTATCCACAGGTAAAACAGAACAGAACATTCTTTCCACCAGTGTTCCTTCTTTCACACCCATACCCCCACCACACACATACACACACAACTTTTTTTAAAATTTACTTTTGTAAAAAAAAATTCTCACTATCTGCTTTATTCTTTTGGCTGAACTCCCACATCCACACACTTAAGTCATTAACATATTTATTCATTTTTTTCCAGTGTCTCATGGGGATCCCCTCTAATTCAGGATGTAGAGATTGCAAGGGATTAACAGAACAGAGAGTAAAACATCCTAATCTCTCATGATTCCAGAAGTGGATAATTTCTCTTTATCTTCACAGCTATTCCTCACAGAGTAGTTCATTAAAATAACCCCACTAAACCATTCTTCCTTCTAATGGTAGGTAAGCTTTTGGAAAGGGATTTATTTTTAATCAGTGCTAACAATCTCTTATGTTCTATGGAGCATGATCAGTATGAAAGGGATAAATCTTCAGACTAAAGTATAAAAATCTGCTAACCATCACATGGATTTTGAGGGTGTACCTCCAGCTTGCTACTTTGAACACTTGCCCCTTTGCCTGTCTTGAACTGGCTGAGGAATTTCCAGATCTGATGTATCATTAGAAAGAAAGTACTGGATTGCACACTAATGGTATTGTTTGAAATTTAAACGTACTGGGCTTTCTCAACATGAAAAAGGAAGTATTTCCAAGGAATGCTTGGAATGTATTCAGCCAGAAAATATATTTAATTATATTGAAACTGAATCCTAACCTTATTATAGATGACTACCCTTGCTGATAGCTAAGGACAAAGAAGGATTTAAGGAAGGAATTGCAAAAATATGGTCTAGTGGCATAAGCACAAAACAAGGTTAAGGGACAAAGGTGCTAAACTTACCATACTTAAGCCACATTAATCTTTCCATTAGTACATAAAAAAATCACAACTTTCCATCTCAAGTCATTATGTTGATGGGGTATCTTTGATCTGAAAAAACAGCAATGATCCCAATGGGAAGCAAGAAGTGTTTTTGATTTTTATCTGTAAAGTCTAAAATTCCTTAGGTGAAATTCAGTATGAAATGCATCCATGCAATGATGAAGGTGAGTGAATATGTCAGCATCTGTGCTTTATTAAAGCTGGACTATTTTTACTAGGCATTGAACCAGAGAGACCAAATACCCTGATAAAACCAGAAACTCCAGGAAGGGTTCTTTGAAGGTATTTCTTGCTGTCATGTAGCTGAAAAATACATCTTAATGTTATTTTCCTACATGTTTAATATAACCAGTTTGGCCCACTGCACATGGTGATCTGAAACTGTCATCTTCTAAAAATGTACAGGGAATGAGACAGATTTCTCTTGCTCACCATGGGTATCAAATGCATCATGAAAATGTGTTTTCTGATTCCCTGAGTAATGGCACTTCTAATAAAATACAGCTAAGTGTGACTAGGTCCATAAATCTAAAATAAATAATCAGAAGCATAGCTCATTAGGATTAATTACCAGGATCTTAGGCTTCCCAGATAGGATTTTTCTGATGAACGAATACTGTAAAGTGAATATTTTTCAGCTCAAAATTCAAAGGAACTACACTGATCCGGTCATTTGAGTTCCTGTTTAGCCAATGTTCTGCCTAGTTAACCAGTGCTGGAATTAAGCCGACCCAGCAGAAAGGCAATCAACGCTGCTCTGGAGACACCAGCAATGGTGATTTCACAAAGAGAAACTCCAGCATGAGAGTAGGAGGGAAATGGAAAGTAGAGGGTGTGGAGGCTGTTGGTTTAAACTCTGTATTATTGATGGAATCATTCCTTACTCTAGGTGAGCTTCAAATTAGGTCATACTCTCAATGCAGATGCTCCATTTCAAGAAAGAATGACTCTAAATGCATCTCTGTGCACAGACAGTAACTAGAGCTTTTCTTCATGGCTGGGGAAACATGAATAAATGTTAATTTGTGCATTTTTACCTCAGTTCAATTTCTATATATTCATATATGGAAAAATTCACTTCCATTAAGTTGACAAGAGGCCAAAAAATGAGGTGCCATATGAAATATAAAACATGATAAAAACTGCTGGAGACATCTTCTCTAAGCTATGCAAAGAAGATCCATTGGCACCATTGGCAAAAAAAAATCATCTGTCTGGTTGATGTTAATTCAATTACTATTCTTGGTATACTTCTGTGTATTTCCACAGAATTTCTCATGTCTCTTTGCAACTTGCTTATTCGCTATGCCTAGAGAACTATGGCAGACTTGCAAATTCTGTGAGACAGAAAATAATTTAAAACAAAGGGAATAGAAACCCAAAAGTCAATTACAATCTAATTACAGAAGAACTTTAACACTACATAATTGGATATGAATGTTACAGTCTGTAAAGAGATAAAGAGAAGGAAGATTAATTCAGTCTTTCACAGTTCAAAGAACTTTTGTCCTATTTCTAGCAAATTGCTCTGATGATAATACAAAAATATAAAACCAAAACCACAAATTGGTATCAATGTCAGTATAATACTGACTCTAAGTTCAAAGGAAATATGTGACACATCAAGCCAGCTTAAGGCCACTGCATTTGATTGTAAGAACCAAAGTTTTCTTTAGCCAGCACAGACAAATTGTGATCATCGGTGGGTCCCTGAGGTTTTTTATCCCTTGGATTCCCTTGAAATACACAGGAATGTAGAAGGTAAAACAAGAAATTGATCCATCATAGTCTTTAGTGCCAAACCTCAACCTCACAAGATTCTCTTCATGCGCTTAGGCTACTTGCTGCTTGGATATATTTTCATCCCACAGAGGTCCCATGCAGATGCTAATCCTCCACAGCAGTTCAACAAAGATCTGCTCCACTCTCCACTTTCAGCAGTAGGTGGACATGTTCTCACTGAAACCATTGGGTCCCTGCCAATTGGAAATTCCTTTGGGCTGTAGAGTTCAAAGCTAGACACAGACAATACCAAAGTTCAGGACGACATATACAACTAAGGAATTGTCATTCTAGAAAACCCTCATCTCTAGTTTGCTATCAGTACAATCACAGCAGATTTTTTCCCCTCCAGTATTCAAACTTTGCAGAATGTCATGTGTCCTAATATTCACTTTTCTTTCTCCTTGAGCTCTGGGGATTCGTCTCCTTATCAAAGAACCTGTTCCAAAGCTCACTCAGGGCAACAGAATTCTTGAAGACAGATTCAAGAAGCAAAAGCAGTTACAGTGCATGTAGGAGTTGTATTATCTCTTTTCAGTGTGTTTTCCAGTGTGACATAATGCTTGCTTTCCTTGCTGCCAACATGTAACTATCTTCTATCTCTTTTAACATACCTACTAAGACCTTGTACATTCCAGCGGTATTTTAAGCCAGAAGCTCTTGAAGCACAGGTCATGACACACTGCCCAAGGGTCATAGGCCTATTCCCCTTCCCTGCCTCTGCTCTCCCTCTGAAACAGACTTGCTTAGTCACTTGCCAGTAGTCCTGGAATCACAGCAGCACTCTATAAATCACTGTGCCCATTCCTGCGTGTTGACTCTGAAGCCCCATGGGAATCAGCCTGGAGGGTTGTGGGAGACATCCCAGAAGGTCACATAGAACACAAGCAACTGTGGAGTCACCATGGGGAGTGAGGATGAGGACACCTCATCACAGTGATTAGCAAGATAGATGACACCAAACAGCTCATCATCCAGTTCAGTTTTTAAGTGTCCAAGGATCTCTGAAGGACACAGATGGAGGGAGACATATCAAAACTCACTGGTAACAAGCTTCACAAAAGCATTGTCTGTGTGGATCTGCCCCTTAGTGGCACAAGGACACAAACCTCCTTGCAAGTCCCTAAGAATTGTGCTCCCTGGTTATTTTTGTATGTTGAGGACAAAGGAGAACAAAAAGAGGTCTTTGGAAAACTCTGTCTTCCCTTTTGATCCTCAGATTGTCAAGTGACCTAATGATGAAATCCCTTGTATCTGCCTCAATTGTGCAGGTAGCAAGAAATTCCCCTTGCACCAGAGCTGTATGTGTCCAGTTCCTCTGGTGCGCTTGGCTGATGACTCCCTGTACACAGGCAACTCCTTGAGATGAATCATGGCATCTTAAAAAATGCTGTTGCATTGCACCACACAGGTATGTGACATGTAGATGGCAAACAGCAGTAACTTGGATGTCAAACGAGTGGGAAATAAAAAGCCTGACTTCTGCTAAAATGAAATAATATGGATGGAGGAAACAAAGCATGTTTTGTTTGAAATGAAGTCACATTTGTGTGCCTGACACCGAAAATAGCTACTTTCACTGGGGAAGTCACTTTCACTTTTCCTTAGGGCTCTAGGGACTTGAATCCAACTTCCTTAACCTTTTGGTACAGACTTAAAGCAGAAAAAAAGCCAGTTTCAGATGATCCTTTTTAGGGTAGTGTGGAAGACAGTATGATTTAGGACAGAGGGCTATTACTGCAGTCTTCTGGCTGTATCACCTGATAGCAGTACAGACTTCTTTCAACAGAGCAAGGTCCACAGAGAGAGGCAGTTGCCTAATGTCCCTTCCTACAAACTTTACCTTATTTATATCCGTGGATCATCTTGGCTCAAACATTGTTACTACAACAGCAAAATATTTAAGTATTTCAAAATATAGCTGAAACACTGCTGTCCTGGTTTGAATTTTCCTAAAAATGCCTCTACCTGGAGGTAGGCTTATCTCGTTCATATTTCAAGATACATTAAAGGTACTGAGGAAAGTTATGCAAAGCCAGATCCTGATTTATGAAATGTGTATTCAGGGCACAACTCCTCTTTTATGGCTCCTCTTTTATGGCAAAATTTTCAGAAACATTTTAGATTTAATTCCAAGAAAATCGTGTACACACTGCTCTAAGGTGATCACTTGGTGCTGCAAACTTATTGGATCCTTATTTAGCTGGTTTTGGAATTAAATCTTAGAATCAACAGTAAGGGTGGATTAACTTGTTTTGGTTGTGAAATGAGTGTTTTTAAAAAATTTCTATTAAGAAAAACATGGTAAACCTGCAACTTTCATTGCCATTAACAGAGCAGAAGTGGAGCTGGGCATGTGCTAAAAAGGAGGTTAATGTAACATTGCGTTGACTGCCAAGTCAAGGCAATGCTACTGATTGCTGGCAAAAACTCAGCAAGCCAGGATTTATCTTTATGCCTTTTGGCTTGTCAGGAGGATTACATTTAATTGTTTCTAGAGCTGAGAAATGTGTAAAAATGGTGCCTCCTCTTCAAGAAATCATACTGAAGAAGAGCAGCAGATCTCAGTGTACAAAAGCACTTAAAAACTAAGAAAGAGAATGAATTAATTTTTCATTGATGATCCTGTATCTGATTGTAAATATTGCAGTCCTCCAGCTCATATAAATATTAGGTTGTATTTATATTGTTTTTAATTAGTTTGGACAATTAGTTGACATTTTTTTACAGAATGCATTATATATATGCAAAAGGCTTTTGTTGCCTGGATTTATTCATTGCGCTCCATAGGCTTTGCTACATCAATCAAAGTAGGAGTAGGGCGATTAAAACACTGGAGGAGAGAAGAGTTGGAGAGGGAAGCATCTTTTGTACAAGCTGCTGATTGCTTTCTCATCTTCCCTGATCCACTTGACCGTTCAAGGCATCATCTTTTCTAAACATCTGGAGATTAAGGTGTTAACCCATTACTTTTACCCAAGCAGAAGAGAGAGCTTTCCAAAGCCCACAGGGATTGCAGCTTCAGCTCAGTGTGTACTGGGGAAAGCAGGGCACGGCTCACACCAGGAGTGCTGCCCAGAACCCAGCCACGGTAACTTTCCCTCTCCCAAGGGCTGCCTGGCCCCTGCTGCTCCCCACGGCCAGCAGACCCAGCCCAGGAGAGAGCAAACAAAGGGCAGCCACAAATGTTCCCTGCAAAACATGGGACCTGCTCCATGCACACGACCCATTTACAGCCCGTCTCCCCTAAATTCTCAGGTGGGATGGGATTCCTACATCCCTTCACTGCACAGGCAGCCTGGGCACCAGGAGGCTGTGAGAGAACTGCTGGGGGATCACAGGAGCATCCCCTTGGCTCCAAGTGCCCTGGGCTACTCTGGCCAGTGCTAATGTGCATTGCAGCAGCCTCTCCTGGCCCTGGAGATGACTTGATCCTCCCTTCCTTCAGGATGGAGCCTTACATAAACATGGGCAAGAGAACAGGACCTCCGAGAGTGAGGGGGGCAGAAACCACCTCAGCATGCCTTGTTTCCTCCTCAACATTCTGATTTTGCCTCAAACACTGTGCAATGAGTCCCAGGCTCTTCTTGTCCCCTTGGAATGACCTGAGTGCTGGCAAGGGGACAGAGTGACAACCCTGATACCATGGCAAGAGAGACTCTCTGTTTCTGGGAAAGGAAGAGGGGATCTCCCTAGAATTTGAACACATGTGAGATTTTACTACATACTGATGCGTGTCCTTGGAATGTCCATGGAGTCAGCTTCCCTCATTTCTGCTGTAACTTCTTGAGCTGCTCCCAGTTTCCCAGTCCTCACTGGCAAGATAAAGGAGAGTGTTCTCTAAAGACCTGCTATATCGATTTTCCAAGGTCCCTCATTATTACTGTTGTATAAACAGCTGAAAATAGAAATTAATCTCTTCATAGCCACTCACAGCCACTCAGATTTTGACAGAAATGGGAAATCACAGCTAGAAAATCTAAATCCTGTCTTTCTTCCCTAAACTTGAAACTGCGGATTAATTTGACAGATGTCTGAGCCTCATTAATATTACTATTGTCTTTCTCTGAATAATGAGCCTGATGATCACTGTGCTCCTTTGGGACAGGCAGGCTTTAATAGTACCCTCATTACTATGAAAATATGAAGACCACAGTAGCTGTGGGTTTTTTCACACGGTCATGAAAAATGCATTTGAAAGGGAATTTTGCAGTCTTTCCAATTTTGTTAAAATACTGTAGAAAAAAAAAAAAGGGAAACACTTAAAATCTGTTGCTAAGGGATTGACATAACTGTGAATGTTTTCAGCTAATTTTACAGCTCTGTTCATGTCAAAGCTCGTTCACCTAGCCAAGGACCCAGTGGCACTGTGCCCATGTCAGAGTGGCTGTGGCAGGAGGTGTTCCTGGGGGAATGGGGGCCACAGCCAGTGCTCTTCCATGTTCTGGTGGTTATCTGGTTCCTTCAATGGCTTTGCAAAATCAGAACCTGAAGCATGCCTGGATCCAGTAGCTCTTTAATCTCCTTTGTACTACTGACACCAGACCTTTTCTGCTTTAAAATCTCACAACTGGGGATGCTCAGAAAATAATTACAAAATGGAGGTCTACCTTTAAGATCAGTTCAGGAATTTCCTGAGGGAAATGAGACATGGCTGGGAGAGAAATAGGAGAATTAACGCAAGATCTGTTCAGGGAGTCCGTTTTGGTTTGGGAATAAGGCCAGTTCAATTAGACTACTTGAAGTTCCCAGAAGATCCCAGGAGGACAAAGAAAAGATGGCTGATGTAAGATTTTCAGGGTTTTCTGGATGTCAAGATCACAAGGCACAGCTCCTGCTTTCCTGGCACTCCCTTCTCCACTTTTGAGTAAGGGCACAAGAATCATTTCAGGAACTGAATGAGCAAGTCTGGGGGAAAAAAATAATCTCTCAGACTCAATTAAATAGGTTTGTCTAATTTTTCATTCCAATCTCATCCCTTGGGATTGACTAGTCTAAGATTGCCACTTCTACCACCCACCCAAGTTACTGACTCCCATTCTTTCTCCCAGATTTGCCAGAATTCTCTCTCCGATGAAGTTTTCCCCATTTCTGTCCTGAGGAGGGTTCCATTAATATCTCCCATCCTTTTGCTGGCAGTCTGTTCCAAAATGCACAATCCTGATTTCCTCAGCAGGGGTAGAATATCTTCTCTTATTAAAAATACCAAAACACAAGCCTAGCCAGAGGTGTGTTTTATTTGACGTGAAGAGATGCAGTAAAAATGCTTCCCTGGGACAGCTTGTGTTTCAGCCATCCTGCAAGGATTTGGCAAAGGTTTCCAATGTTCTGCTGGACTGTCGGCTTGAGACTTTGTTAACCCCTTTCAAAAATGGCAGTTTCCACTCTTTCTGAGTGCAGATGGATGGAAATTTCCAAGTCTTTTGTCTGGAGCTATGGCAGAGGCAAAGAGAAAGCCTGAGTCTCCTTTGATTAAACACAGGGGACTGGAGTGGAGAAGGATGATTAAAAGCTTCATTTCTAAAATTGGCTCCAGCAGCATTTTTCTAACATGCAGTGAATTTTGCCTTCGAAGGCAGTGACCACCAAAGTGTTCCTTCCCATCATCAGGGAATGCTGCAAAGTCTCACTGTGAAGGGGAAGGAGAGAGCTGGATCCTCATCTGTACCAGGTCAAGGGAATAAGACCGAAGTAGGGAAGGAACAAATGTTTGGTGGAGTGTTGTGGGACTCCCCGATGCTCTGGGCTCATCAAGCACAATGTCATGTGCATGGAGGGAGAGAGGAGTAAGCAGATCTCCCACATGGTGTGATAGATGAGATCTCTGCACCATGGTATGGCTATCCCAAAGAAGACATGTTAGTGACATGCCAGAGAAGTCTGTCCCAAAGTCTGTTTTCTGCTGAGAGCCCTTAGCCATGTTTAAGTACTTCAGCCTCCTGCTATTTCTCAGTGACAACCTTGTGAGTCTTTCCACTGACTTGAATGGAAACTGGGATTAACTGCTAGGCTCTTTCTCTCACTGCTAATTTAGATGTCTCTTAGGTGTAGTTCAGCTGGTGTTGAACTTTCTTCTGAACAATTTTCCAAGCTAGGAAATTCTGCAAGTGTTGGTCAAAGTGGATAGGTCTTGCTATGATTGCCTATGGTTTGTAGAACACAATCTCTGTTTTGCCAAACAGAAACCTCCATCAGAATGGGTGCTTAAGCTCCTACCCAAAGGCATAACCCCCCCAAACCTTAGACCGTGGCACCTGACCCTTGACACCAGGCCCTGAGTTTTGATTCTGACTGGTGACCCATGACCCCTGGTACCAACACCTGAGGCCAGGACCTCTGATGCTGACCCCTGGCCCCTGACACTGATTGGTGACTGCTGACCCCAAGCCCTGAGCCTTAAAGCCCAGTTTGACACCTGACCCCAAACTATTACCATTGTCCCCAACCAGCTAGCTTTGCACCTGCCCCCACCTTTGCCATTGACCTCTGACCTTAGGCACCAAACCACAACCACTGCCACAGACCCGTAATCCTTGACCCCTGATCTTTAACTCCTGACCAATGAGAAGTGACCCCTCACCCAAACTCCAGACCTTTGACCTGACATGTGATTTTGACCTCAATGCAAGGTATCTGTCCCCACAGCACCTAAACCCTTAGTTAAACCTGGCCCTGACCATAAATCCTGAGACCTCACCCTGACCTCTGCCAGCCCCCAGAAGAGAACACACTCTTGCTATTGATCAGGAAGACAGAAGTGGTACTTAAGTGAGAACACCATGAACACGTGGTTTTTCACATCGCTGCATATGCCTGAACTGTTTGTACATAGCTTTCTTGAAGTATTTTGTTACTAAACCCATATTTATGCCTTGAAGACACCAATTATTTAAAAGATTTATAGTCAAACCAACTATTTGTCATAACACATCGCACCTAGGACTCTGCTTTTAGGTGATCAGAGACTTGGTCCCACTCGTGCTGGGAGCCAGGAGGAGACAAAGGCCCCGGGACGAGTGAACAAAGCCCACAAGGCAGGCAAGGAGGGTTGCAGCGTTTTTCTCCTCTGTGTGCGTAGATGTAGGAGAGGCAAACCAGCAGCACGCTGGAGCTTGTGAAAGGGTGACTATTTCCACATGGCGAAATCCGGTTTTGCTCTCCTCCTGCGGCGGCTGGAAGGGGACTGTCCGTGCCCGCGTGTTTGTATGAGTGCTGTGCGCGGCGCCGCTCAGACACGAGCGTTCCTTCCCGTGCTAAGGACACCGCGGGCTCACGGCAGCCCAGGCACGGCGCTCTTTCCCCGAAAGCAGCGGGCGCAGCGCCGCTGCCCAGCCCCGGCTCCCCAGCAGAGAGCAGCGCTGCTCCACAGCGAGCGCGGCCGGCGCCATCCCGGCCGCTGGAAGCGGCTCCCGCGCGGTCGGAGCCAGGGCCGGCTGCGGGGCAGTGGCCACCCCGAGGGAGCAGCGATTTTCCCCGTGCGGCCCGGCAGGACAAGGGCCAACAAAATCACTGTATTGAGAGTACTGAATGGGAGGAGAAACCACCTTGAATGCAAAGCTTTTGGTCTGTGAGGGTCAGAGCTTCTTTTATTCTAGGGTGCTCCTTAGCATGAGAAAAATTCGAGTCCTTTAGATCAGATGCTTTCCATGAGAAGTTTTAAGACTCCTGGTCCTGCAAGCAGTGAGAGGTGCCAGGGTCAGTGCCATCAGAGGTGAAGGTCGCCTACAAATGGAACTGAGCCCAGCTGGGGTCTGAGCCACAGACACTGGCACCGTCTGCCATCTCCAGCTTGGTCTCTGCCAGCCTTTGGAAGCTTCTGAGACCATGTGGTTTGTCAGAAATGAGTCTGAGCTGGACCTGCTTGAAGCCAGCTGCTGATCCCACGGGCTGTGAGCTGGCAAAATTCCTTTTCCCAAGGGCCCAGTGAGGTGTGTTCAGTGTACACTCAATGTTTCCTCAGAGCCCATGACTCCCTCTCCTCCAGGGACTGAGCTGCCTGGCAGAGTTGTGGTTTGGCTGTGGAGAGCAAAGCAAGAGCTGTGTGCTGGGGCAGGGCAGGTCCTTTGGAGCAGCCCCGCAGCATCAGAGGGGCTCAGCCCCAAGGCTGTGTGTGTGCTTGGTGCTGGAGGTGCCTCTCCACCCTTAGCTACTTTGCAGTGCCAGTTCATTTCTCATGGACAAACACTTCAGGCTTATTCTTCATTTTGGCCTGGTTTGAAATGGTATCTGGAAGCAAAGAAACCCAACGTCCTTGTCCCTCTGCCCCCCTGATCTCTCCTTGGTGGGCCCTGGAATGTTCCTCCTTCTGACACTTCCCATCATCTCTGACCTCTGATTTCTTTAAGAAGCTGTGCTATTTCAGTCAGTTTTCCATACATATTTTGTTATGTTAGGAAAAATACTTTTGCCAGCAGGAGGATTCCACAATCCAACACAGAAGAGGCATGAATGTAATTACTTGGGGGTGATATTTTCATAGTAATAAAAAAAGGATTCCAGAGGAGGATTATTTCTACATCAGAGCACACCAAGTGTAGAGTATGTCATTTGTCTTTATGTATTTTACAGCTGTGGAGGGCAGTGGATGAGCAGGCTTGCAGAGATTCTCTAGGCCTGTTTCAGTGCAGGGAGAGCTGTGTCACAGCAAAGCCTTCCCCAGCACTTCAGAGACATTTCTGGATCCTGTGCTGCCAGTCCCAGGCTCTATTCCAGTTTCTCTTTGGAGTGATTTGAGCATAGTGAGTATGAGACATCCCAGGGCACTTTAGGCACCTGTCATTACTCATTCACATCACTCCATCTGTTCTCATGTTATGCAGGCCTTGACTTCAAGGACTTTTCCAATACACCAAGAAGCCCAGAAGTACAAGACAAAAAGCCCTGCTAGAGGAAAATGCCATAGCCTCAGTTCTCCTGTAGGGCTGAGACAGGGAGAAAAGAACAGGCTTTAGCTGTGCTGCCCAGTGGTGCATTAGAGTACATGTAGATACCTTTGATTTTTTTGTACCTGTGTAGGATGAATAAAACCAGGCAGATGAATAAACATGCCCTTGTTCTGAAGAAGAGTGGATGAAATGTGGTAACCTATGTCCAAGGCCAAGTCTGAGAGAAAAATGAAATTTTCCCATGTGTTGAAATGTGGACACTGCAGAACTTGGCTCACATCTATGCAGAGCTACTGAGCTGGCTGGTAGCACAGTGAGAGGTGAATTGGTCTTGCATTTTCTGTACACACAAGTGGCTGATTTCTCTGGGGCCAGAGCAGTGCAGGGAATGCCCAGTGTCCTCTGAGCTTGTGCATCTGCCATTGTTTGCTATCTAACCAGATGTAAAACCTACTTGGATGTTTTCCCAGTCATTGGTAATGGCTGTATCCCATGGAGAAGTCTACCTTCTAATGGAGGGAGGGCTTCTGCTATATCTTAAGAGGGACAACAGGGAAGGAGGATTAAGAAAATCTTCCCCTCTCAGCTGACATAGGTATGATATGATTCTCAATGACTCTTAGTCTTAAAAGGCACTTCCAGAGTTTTTCCCTCAGTAGTCATGTGTAAATGTAATTTGTTTGTTCTACAGCAGCCTTGAGGAAAATAACAAAGACTGTGTGCATAGTGACTGAGCCTGTACCATGTAAGCTGCTGCACTCTTTAAAATCTCATTGAGATAATAGCTCTAGTGCCATGACAGTGATAATTTCTCTGCTGACAGGCTGAACACTCCAGCAGTAGCTCAGCTGTAACTCCTGGAATTAGGAATTCCTGCTGAGATCCAGTGGCCATACCCCAGGCTGTGTCCCTACATCTTCCTGCCATTTGGCTGATGTGCTGCCCTCCTCCTGCCAGCGCTCTGACTGTAAGAATGGAGCACTTTTACTCTTGAAATAGCTGAGACCTCTTGCACAGCCCAGTAAAGTTGCTGAAGCGTTTATTTTGGATTTCAGTAGGTTTGGCTCTAGGCATCAGCAGCATTGTTCTTGCTCAACATGAAACTGGAAGAAACCTTTGGTAAATCAGCCAAACTAATATTCTGTAAGGTAATCTTAGCTGCTCAAGAATGAGATTAGGTGTGATACAGAAAGTGTGTAAAAGATTAACAACCATTATTTTTAAAAGCTTTATCTAAAATTATCCAAGCTACCTCAGCCTTGCTTTAACTTGGTGAAATAGATGTGTCTGTCTTTCTATGTGTATATGGTCTTAACACTATAATTCAGGAAGCAACAAGTTTCAGCTTTCATCTTGTGGCATCTCAGCTTGATGCACAGGCAAGGTAGCTGCCAAGAGCAGAAGTTGCCTTAGGCCTTCCTTTGCTAATTTCAAACTCCTGGAGAGCTGAGCCTGGTGCTCAGACAGAGATGGAAGTGACTGTAGGGTAGCACTGCTTGCCTACGACACAAAGATCTTTCACAGCAGCAGATCTTACCCTTGCTCCTGCCAGTCCCTCTGACTTTCCATGCTGCTGTTCCTTTGCTCCTTGCTGTGTTCCTTGCTGCTGTGCGCCAGCTGCCTGGCCCCATCCTTGAGCTGATGGATCCTGTTGTTGCCTATTCTTCTGAAAGGTCCAGAGCTGCTGCACCTGGGCCCAGGCTCAGCTTTGAGGCTTCATCAGTTCTGCCTGGCTGTGCTCTTCTCAGAGGTCACTTACACATAGACATCTAAATTAGCTTGAAACTTGTGCTGAATGTCCTTAAAATAAAGCAAAGCCACTAGAAGCTGTATGCCACTTCCTGAAAGCACCTGGTCCTTGTTTCCTTCAGAGAAAGGATGCTAAAGCAGCCCTGAGACTTTGCATGGCCATTCCTGCATTAGAGTTGTTCTGAAAATAACATGAGCACACTAGACTGGAGCTAACCCACCAAAATCTTGGTAAAGGGGGACCACCCTGCATTTCAGTTATAACTTGGAATAAAATCTTGTCTTTCTAAAGGTTTTTTGACTGCTGTCTAATGTTGTGGTGTTCTTTCAGTAAAAAAAGTGCTCCTGCTGTATTTCACTTATCACATATATGTGATATGTAGCATAAAAATTCAGGAAATTAATTAGTATGTGAGTGAATGATGTAATTCTGCTGATATTAAATTAATGTATTAAAAAGCCCAGAAATTTTCTGAATCATTGCAAATGATTCAGAAATTAAATTAAATTAAATTAATGTATTAAAAAGCCCAGAAATTTTCTGAATCATTGCAATGTGATGTAGTTTAGGGATTTTTTTGGAGGGTGGTGATGAATAATTCTCGTGTTTGTGGAGGTCAGTCATGCTTGTAGCACTTACTGCCTGTTTTCCAAATTGGATTGGCCTTCACCACGACTTTTGTAAATTAAACTACTGCAGTATTGTAGAGCCTCAGATCCAACCCTCATCAAATTAACTGATCCTTTGCAGAAGGCAGCAAAGTTGTGCTGAGTCTCATGTTGCTTCTCTGTCCATAGAGCAAATTGTTTTGGAGGCTGCTGTGCTGCTGGGCCAGAGAAATGTAGGAGAATCATTCCTTCTCCTATGCACATGTACTAGATCTGGAGTAGTGGATCAGTAGGAGATCTGTCACAGGAGACAGAGCTCTTGGCATTTAACCTTTGAAGGATAAAACATTCTGAAACGTAAAAAAGAAAAATCTGATCATGCTCCCTCTCCTTGGGTTTGCAAGAAATTGAACTCAGGGAGGCAGCTTTAAGAGAGGTGGGAGATGGAGGGAGAAATGAATGAGATATGAAAGACTTGCACCAATGTGGTCTAAGTGGATGTAGCTTAAGGAGGAAGTGTCTTTATTAGAAATGACTTCCTTTCTCCAGGACTTGATTAGACATGGGTATGTAGTCTGTGTGTAAGAGAGCACGTGCTTGTCAGAACCATTCCATTTCTTGACACCAAGATGTTCCATGCAAGCAGGGGCTGGAGAATCTCTCTCCCTGTCCGTTAAATCAGAGTGCACATGAAATAGATGAGCAAACTCTCTAAAAGGCTGAACAGGACATTGTTCTATAGCCCATGGAAGACAATCACAGTGGTGTGACTGACTTCTTTGACTCCAACTCCAAGTTCTAAAAGCGCTAAAAGTGTAAACTCCAAGTTCTGTACTAAAGCTGGTATAATTTTGCTTTTATTTACTTGTGTTTTTGTTGTACTGTTTCTGTTGAAAGAAACAGATTTCTGAAAAAGATCACCTGAGCAATTAGAACAGGTGAACCTTTGCTGGGAATAAATTGCCAGTAGAAGCAGTGCTTATGGCACCCAGGAAATGTGGATTAGTAGGGAGTAATTAATGGGCCTAATTTGGTGCCACAAAGGGAACATCACAGCTCTTTGTGCTCTGATACAAGCTGAATGTGAATGAGTCCCCAGAGGTGTTTGCATTTGGGTTCAAATTAGTGTAACCACATGCATGGCTCAGCCATGAGCATTTACCCAAGCAATGCCCAGGGTCTGTGAATCCTCCTGCCTTTCCCTGTCCTCGCAATGTCTGTTGGAACTTCTTCTGTCCTGTTGGCAGGACCTTCTAAACTCCCTCAAGGTCTCTCCATTCAAGCACTGTGTCAACATGTTCCCAAACTGATATGACAGAGCCACAATCTGGCTCAACTTGAAGGAATCCAGCTGTGCAGTGAAAACAAGCACCCAAAATCTGGTACATGGCATGGGTCTGTCCAAGCCACAAGAAATGGACACCTCCTTGGTTCCTCTGTGGACAACAGGTATGTGAGATCTCAGAGAAGCACATGTGGTGTGAAGTTTGGCATTGCAGATAGTCCACTGCCAGCCAAATTTTTCTTCTGCTGTAGTGTGATGTTTCCAGAGTTGGAGCTAAGGGGAAGGAAGAGAGAGTTGGAATAAAACCAAACCTTAAAATCTTCTATAAATTTTTGTTTTCAGGCACATAACTCAGCAATTGCCTCTTTTCTCTTTATAGAATCTCTTTAGAGTGGCTGATCTGCTAATTCTTACTGGTAACTCTGCTAATCATCTCTTGTTTTTGGAAAGGCAAATTTGAGCCTTTCCAAAAGGAAAGCCTCAAAAGGAAGGGAAGGAGTACTGATGAGGCTTTGTTTTTTATCTGTGTTGTTCAGTGTTCACATGTTTGGGAATAGGGATAGACCTATAAGTGATAAGCCCCCAGCCTCAGTGGGGACCAAGATAAGGAAGACTTAAATATTTTTATAAATCCTCGAGATGTAGCTCAGTTAATCAGCCACATTCATATTTGACTCTTTCCCTGAGTATTAGAAATACCATAGCCGCAACAAAGTGATACCTTTTCTTTCAAATTCTCTTCACATTTTCCAGGCAAGCATGTAAAGGTTTTCAAGCAGTAGCTTTTCAGCTGCACCTAGAATGTAACTGTAGGACTTCACCCCATTTTTGGATTCATGTATGTTCCCTTGCTGGCAAGGGTTGAGAGGTAAAATAACTCACAAAAAAAAAAAAAAACCAAAAAAAAAAAAAAAAAAAAAAAAAAAAACCCACCTTTCAAAATAATTGACCTGTCAGTTGCTGCAGGGGCTCTATTTCAAAGCCCTTAATTTCCATCTATGTCTTCGCTTTGTTTTTTGTTTTGAAATGGATCCCCTCAAGTTGCCAGACTGGAAGGGTGCCCAAAAGGCTGTTGGCATACATGGAATTGATCTTTTAACTTTTAGTGCACATAGCTTTGGAGTCTTGTGCATGATGCCTGTGTCTTTCCTGAAGCTGGGCATTGGGCAAGCAAATATGTGTCAGTACATTCAACTTGTTCAGATATCTAGACTGGTCTTTTTGCAGAGAAACTGCAGGCAGGATTTACTGTGATGTTGGTCACCTGCAAGCACAAATGGAATGAAGGAAAATCTGAGAAGCCCTTTCAAAAGCATCACTGACATAGAAGTGTTTGTTAGTCATATGATTTTAATATACACCTTCAACATTAAAATAAAGCTTAAAGATTTTTGAAAATATCACCCTGCAAGACCTTCAATTTAAGAGCTGCCTGCATTCATTTTTACTTTTCAGTAAGATGTAGTGAAAGCAGTGCTGTGGTTGAGCAGGAGAAAGGTAGTTTGTGCATATCAGTGTGCATACATGTTTCTGTGATTGCATAACTTAAAACCCAAACCTAGCATTGGACACAAGTAGAGTCTTTTGAGTAAGGTGGTGACATTGTCATCACTGGAGATACTCATCTGTAGGGCCTGGTCTGAGTTTGACATGGATAAATTTGCTTGTCCTGCAAGGACATAGAATAAAGAACTGCAGAGACATTTCCTTTCAGCTCTAGCACTTCTGTGGAAGGCCTTCTGGAAAGTGGATTAAATGACAAACAACCCCATGTACTTCTGTTGCCACTGAAAATAGAAGGCAATATTTGGTTTCACTGAAAAGCTATGTGAAAAATTTTATATGCTGGAATTGCAGGTTCATGGATGACTGCAATCATTCATCCCTCTGAGTCTTGCTGGAAAAAGTTCCTTCCACCATAATCTACCTGACATCTACTAGCTGGCTGCCTCTCCCCTCAGAAGACCAAGCTGTCTGTCCATAAACATTTTCCAACAAAGGAAGGCAAAAGCCTGGGATGTTTGACCCACAGAACTCTCCTCAGATGATAAATAAAGTGCAAATCCTGTGGATCTGGTGAAACTTGGATTAATACTGTGTACAGAAACAGGACTTCAACATCTAGCAAGCTGTTCTGCACAATTATTCATAAAAATAATGTTAATTATTAAATTTGAAATATTTCAATTGGTTTTATATTAAAATTATTCAACTATTTATTAATACACTTAAAAGAAAAGTAAGATGAGGTGAATTCCTTGGTGAGTGCCCCTGTTTGGTTTTGGAAGGCATCCACTGCAGAAAGAAGAAAGGGAATCCCCTTCTGTATGGTGTGCCCTGCTTCTCACAAACCTATAGTACATATAAAAAGACTTCTGTCAAAAAATAGTTTCTTTGAGAGGGGCAGACCAAGCAAGAACAAATAGGATTTTGAAGGATGTCAGTAATTTTATGGCAGAACTCTAAACCAGCCTTGGCAGTGCAGCCTTAACAGACAAATTACAGGCCAAGATATGTCCCAGCAAGTGAGCCTGAGCTGATATGAGTGGAATGGGACACGTTTCAGTAAGCCTTGTGCAGCTTCAATACTAGGGTGATGTTTTCTTCTGGACAAGGCTGCCCTTTTTATGATGTTGCCCTGCTGTCCAAATCTTCAAATGTATTGAATATGCAACACACTGCAAAACATGTAGCCAAACAACATATATTTGGAACTTCGTTGCTGAAACTGCAGCTGCTCCTATGTGGAAAAGTGATATAGACTGTTAAGCCATGCTAAATCTGGTGTAACAAGGGGAAATTCTACTCAGACTGGCAGCAGCAATAAATGATACGATCTGAGGAACAGAAGGAAATACAACCTTTGGTAGCCAAAAACAAATTATTGAAAGAATCCCTCTCCTTCAATGGTTTTCCCTTTCATCACGGATGTGATTCAAAACTGTAAGAGATGGAAAGGTTATTGATGTCAGTAGATCTTACTTCTTATCCATGTAACCACAAACTACCTCCCAGATAATTACTCCGGAATTTCCTAAAAAGCAAAATTTTATGGAACTACAACATCAGACTTCTCATGAATTCTGGTGCCTCATGGTCATTCTTAACTTCCAAACCAGAGCATCAAGCTTTTCAAAGTTTCTTTACCCAGCCCCAAATAATGCTGCTAGATGTCTGAGGTAAAGACAAGAAATACTTATGAGACCAGCAGCTCTTATTCCTGTGGACAGAAATAATGTTATGATGCATCCCTCAAGCTGTGGGCACAGCACTGGTTTGAGGACACAGAGGGAGTGGGTGGGGTTCATCAGATCTTAGGCACACGAACATGGCACTGGGATGTATAAAAGACACTTGGAAATATCAGCAACTGGATTGTTGTCAATTCCTTTTGGACACTCCTTGAAACCTACAAAAAGATGGAATTTTGGCTTTGGTCACAAGGAATTAAATATCTGTTGTAGATGTCGGCAAACCCAATGGGAAGAATGATGATGTCTTAACTCCAGAAGGCTGAATGATTTCTTTATTATAATTATGCTACGATACATTAATATACTATATAAAAGAGGATACTAAAAACTACATGCTACTCTCTCTAACTATCATATCTAACTCCCCCCACAACTTGTGACCCTGTTCTCCAGAGTCCAGACACAGGTGGATCCGATTGGCCATCAGGCCCAAACAATCCACCATGATCCAACCAGGCATTCGCTCTAGGTAAACGATTCTCCAAACACATTCCACAAGAGAAAAACAAGGAGCAGAAGTGGAAATTGTTTTCTCTTTCACTTCTCTCTGTGCACCTTTGTAAAAATCCTGAGAGAGAGAGAAATGTGCTTGCCACAAATACCTTATAAAATTGCTCTACTTAGAGATGAACATTCTCTAAAAGAAAAGCCAGGGCTGGTTAATTGGTGAAATCACAGTGGTGCCAGCCTGGAGGGTGGATGAAATGCTCTCCTGTTCTGGTAGATGGCAGCAGACAGAGACATACTGGGTCTTCTCCTTGTAGCCTGGGGCTAGAGGTTTCAGTGGCTTTGTCTCCTTGGAATGTGCTGTGCATCCTTAGGGCTACAAGAGAAGTGATTAGAGAGAGGGGAGCTGCACTGAATAAACAACAGTGGGACAGGCTGGATGGTGTGCATACCCCAGGGTTTCTGTGTAGGGAGTGAACCTGGGCTCTCACAAGGATGGAGCAGTGCTAGGCTGGCTCCACTCACATGGATGGCATGTTTATCTTTCTGGGTTTCAAGGATTCTGTAATTTGAATGCTAATAGACCATTCCTGTGGTTTGCTTTGTTCCATGGAATCTGAACAGTGTTTTCTAAGTCACTTTGGCATCTCTTCCAGTTGGATGAGAGAAGCTGTTCCAGTTGGATGAGAGACTTGATGGAGGGCTGAAAACTAAAACATACCAGAGAAAATGCCAGCCAGAGAACACAATGGGGATCATGGAAGAGCCAATGTGCTACAGCTACAGGGTTAATGCTATTACCAGGGCTGAGAATCCTCCAGGCTGCTCATTTTGAATGCCTTTCTTCTCTGTGAAACAAAGGGCTTGCATCCAAGTCATGACACGTGGGCATAAAGGAGCAGGAGCTTGAAACACAAACTCCTGAACTGATCCATTCATGTCAATGTAGCAAAACAAGATAATATAGATGTACTTGATGCAAGTATTTGCATACCTGCATGTAGGGCTGGATTCAGTGTCTCCAGGAGAGGCCTGTTGGATGTGAACCTCAGGAGCTGGCAAGGGATGGAGCACTTTGGCCCCAGTTCAGGACAGCAGAGCATTCAGCACTCAGGAAGATTTACTCACATGCTTAAAGCCAAGCACATGTTTAAGTGTCCTGTTGGCCCAGGGCCCACTTGTGGAGCACCTTGCAGAACCAACTTGAAAAAGGTGGAGTGGGCAGAGCGGCATTAGCTCATGTTATTACTCCCAGTGCCTGGAAATAACTGGGGCGCTGTAGCCTTAAGCCCTCTGCTCTTGTTGTTGCTGTTGTGCTTTTTCTTCTTCTCCTTCTTTTCTTTTTCTTCTTATTTTCCTCCCCTGGTAACTCTCCAGACTGATTTGGGAAAAGCCCTTGTAGGACCAAACCCTGCATCTTGCAGGCTTGTGCAAAGATCTTGTTGACTTCCTTGGTGCAGTTTGGTCGTTGGTCTTGAGGGTCCATCCAGCAAGGAATATGGATCCTGTGACAAGGGAAAGGCTTTGGTGGCTCCAACTCTCTGTCAGCAGCTCAGCAAATGTCCCTTCATTGCAGTGGCAGATTGACAGCTGCCCTGTGGCCTCTGGGATGCTGTGCTCCGCCACAGCTGGCTCCTGCAGGCTGCAGGGAGCAGCTGGGCACAGAGCACTGCCCGTGCCTCTGCACCCAGGTGCTGCAGCCAGGCAGAGCCCTGGGCCATCTTCCCCATCCCTCCCTGCCTCCCCCAGGCAGTGCCACCCCACCCCTCCTCAGGCAGATGTGGCAGGGTTTGGACTCCTCAGGCAGATGTGGCCGGTGTTGGACTTGGGTGTGCTGTGGCAGATGCATTTGCTTGTTAAGATTAGCAAGAAAAGGGGCTGCTATTGCATTGTTCCCTGCAGGATTTAGAAAGACTGGAGAAAGAAGAGTTTATCTGTTTCTGAATTCTGTAGATCTACTGGCAAAAAATATGTAGAATAATAAGGTTTTACTTGAGTTTAACAACAGGAAGCAATTTCCCCTTCAGCTATTTCTACTCTAAATGATTGTCATCCTCCGACATCCATAGGAGGTGTGTGCACAGAAGGGGAATCCCTTCCACAAAGAGAGGGAGTGAGTTGCTCAACCAGAAATGCCCTTGATGTGAGGTGAGGGACTGGAGCTCAAGAAGTCTTCCAATTTCTGCACTGTGAGTGCTAGGCAAAACTTTATTATTCCTTCACTTGCACAACAGGATTGAAAACCCCACAAGAGGCTAATAGAATGTGCTGATGTGTAGTGGAACACAGATATCCCTCCCTGGGCAACCAGTGTTGAGCTGAGGATGGCAGCAGCAGACTCCCCGTTCTGACAGCTCTCTTACTGCTGTTCAGCATTAAGATTAAGGGGGATGTCAGAGCACTTTGAACTCACACCACTGAAGTGATGTCAGTCAGAATAAGATGCTCATTACCAGGACTATCATGTAACTCCACATGATCACTTTATGCAGGACTTGAACTTCTGAGAGTATTTCTATCCAATCATACTGAAGAAGAGCAGCTGATCTCAGTGTACAAAAGCACTTAAAAACTAAGAAAGAGAATGAATTAATTTTTCATTGATGATCCTGTATCTGATTGTAAATATTGCAATCCTCCAGCTCATATAAATATTAGGTTGTATTTATATTGTTTTTAATTAGTTTGGACAATTAGTTGACATTTTTTTACAGAATGCATTATATATATGCAAAAGGCTTTTGTTGCCTGGATTTATTCATTGCGCTCCATAGGCTTTGCTAGATCAATCAAAGTAGGAGTAAGGCGATTAAAACACTGGAGGAGAGAAGAGTTGGAGAGGGAAGCATCTTTTGTACAAGCTGCCGATTGCTTTCTCATCTTCCCTGATCCACTTGACCGTTCAAGGCATCATCTTTTCTAAACATCTGGAGATTAAGGTGTTAACCCATTACTTTTACCCAAGCAGAAGAGAGAGCTTTCCAAAGCCCACAGGGATTGCAGCTTCAGCTCAGTGTGTACTGGGGAAAGCAGGGCACGGCTCACACCAGGAGTGCTGCCCAGAACCCAGCCACGGTAACTTTCCCTCTCCCAAGGGCTGCCTGGCCCCTGCTGCTCCCCACGGCCAGCAGACCCAGCCCAGGAGAGAGCAAACAAAGGGCAGCCACAAATGTTCCCTGCAAAGCATGGGACCTGCTCCATGCACACGACCCATTTACAGCCCGTCTCCCCTAAATTCTCAGGTGGGATGGGATTCCTACATCCCTTCACTGCACAGGCAGCCTGGGCACCAGGAGGCTGTGAGAGAACTGCTGGGGGATCACAGGAGCATCCCCTTGGCTCCAAGTGCCCTGGGCTACTCTGGCCAGTGCTAATGTGCATTGCAGCAGCCTCTCCTGGCCCTGGAGATGACTTGATCCTCCCTTCCTTCAGGATGGAGCCTTACATAAACATGGGCAAGAGAACAGGACCTCCGAGAGTGAGGGGGGCAGAAACCACCTCAGCATGCCTTGTTTCCTCCTCAACATTCTGATTTTGCCTCAAACACTGTGCAATGAGTCCCAGGCTCTTCTTGTCCCCTTGGAATGACCTGAGTGCTGGCAAGGGGACAGAGTGACAACCCTGATACCATGGCAAGAGAGACTCTCTGTTTCTGGGAAAGGAAGAGGGGATCTCCCTAGAATTTGAACACATGTGAGATTTTACTACATACTGATGCGTGTCCTTGGAATGTCCATGGAGTCAGCTTCCCTCATTTCTGCTGTAACTTCTTGAGCTGCTCCCAGTTTCCCAGTCCTCACTGGCAAGATAAAGGAGAGTGTTCTCTAAAGACCTGCTATATCGACTTTCCAAGGTCCCTCATTATTACTGTTGTATAAACAGCTGAAAATAGAAATTAATCTCTTCATAGCCACTCACAGCCACTCAGATTTTGACAGAAATGGGAAATCACAGCTAGAAAATCTAAATCCTGTCTTTCTTCCCTAAACTTGAAACTGCAGATTAATTTGACAGATGTCTGAGCCTCATTAATATTACTATTGTCTTTCTCTGAATAATGAGCCTGATGATCACTGTGCTCCTTTGGGACAGGCAGGCTTTAATAGTACCCTCATTACTATGAAAATATGAAGACCACAGTAGCTGTGGGTTTTTTCACACGGTCATGAAAAATGCATTTGAAAGGGAATTTTGCAGTCTTTCCAATTTTGTTAAAATACCGTAGAAAAAAAAAAAAAAGGGAAACACTTAAAATCTGTTGCTAAGGGATTGACATAACTGTGAATGTTTTCAGCTAATTTTACAGCTCTGTTCATGTCAAAGCTCGTTCACCTAGCCAAGGACCCAGTGGCACTGTGCCCATGTCAGAGTGGCTGTGGCAGGAGGTGTTCCTGGGGGAATGGGGGCCACAGCCAGTGCTCTTCCATGTTCTGGTGGTTATCTGGTTCCTTCAATGGCTTTGCAAAATCAGAACCTGAAGCATGCCTGGATCCAGTAGCTCTTTAATCTCCTTTGTACTACTGACACCAGACCTTTTCTGCTTTAAAATCTCACAACTGGGGATGCTCAGAAAATAATTACAAAATGGAGGTCTACCTTTAAGATCAGTTCAGGAATTTCCTGAGGGAAATGAGACATGGCTGGGAGAGAAATAGGAGAATTAACGCAAGATCTGTTCAGGGAGTCCGTTTTGGTTTGGGAATAAGGCCAGTTCAATTAGACTACTTGAAGTTCCCAGAAGATCCCAGGAGGACAAAGAAAAGATGGCTGATGTAAGATTTTCAGGGTTTTCTGGATGTCAAGATCACAAGGCACAGCTCCTGCTTTCCTGGCACTCCCTTCTCCACTTTTGAGTAAGGGCACAAGAATCATTTCAGGAACTGAATGAGCAAGTCTGGGGGAAAAAATAATCTCTCAGACTCAATTAAATAGGTTTGTCTAATTTTTCATTCCAATCTCATCCCTTGGGATTGACTAGTCTAAGACTGCCACTTCTACCACCCACCCAAGTTACTGACTCCCATTCTTTCTCCCAGATTTGCCAGAATTCTCTCTCCGATGAAGTTTTCCCCATTTCTGTCCTGAGGAGGGTTCCATTAATATCTCCCATCCTTTTGCTGGCAGTCTGTTCCAAAATGCACAATCCTGATTTCCTCAGCAGGGGTAGAATATCTTCTCTTATTAAAAATACCAAAACACAAGCCTAGCCAGAGGTGTGTTTTATTTGACGTGAAGAGATGCAGTAAAAATGCTTCCCTGGGACAGCTTGTGTTTCAGCCATCCTGCAAGGATTTGGCAAAGGTTTCCAATGTTCTGCTGGACTGTCGGCTTGAGACTTTGTTAACCCCTTTCAAAAATGGCAGTTTCCACTCTTTCTGAGTGCAGATGGATGGAAATTTCCAAGTCTTTTGTCTGGATCTATGGCAGAGGCAAAGAGAAAGCCTGAGTCTCCTTTGATTAAACACAGGGGACTGGAGTGGAGAAGGATGATTAAAAGCTTCATTTCTAAAATTGGCTCCATCTGTGTTTTTCAAACACACAGTGGCCTAAGACAGTGACCATCAAAGTATTCCTTCCCATCATCATGCATGGGAGGGAGGCTGACCTGTTGGATCTGTTCAGGAGAAGGCCACCAATATGATCCAAGGTCTGGAGCACCTTTCCAATGAAGAAAGGCTGAGATATTTTGGATTGGTCAGCCCATAGAACAGAATGTTTTGTGGTGTTTCAGTCCTTGAAGAGAGCCAGTAAGAAAGATGGGGAAAGACTTCTTTGCAGGGCTTGACATGAACAAGGCAGAATAGTTTTAAATGAAATGAAGGTAGATTTAGATTAGAAACAGGGAATAAGTTTTTTACCATGAGGGCTGTAAAACACAAACAGCAGCAGGTAGAGGTAATGGGATGACTTCACTGAAGGTGAAGAACGATGATCCCAGGACTCATCCATTACCAAAGCGGTCACTTTGCTGCTCATTTCTTGAGTGGTTGGGCCAGCCATGAGCTCCCTTACACCACAGTCATGTTTACATGCAGCCTTCAGGGCACATCACAGGACTTGGAGTCAGCAGAATTAATAATTAGCTTCCGGAGCAAGAGCACAGTTTTCTTTCCCATGTAAACCAACTCAAAGATAAGAATTGTTCTCAAATGCTATGGGATCAAAACCTTCACCAAGTGATTATGTGCAGTGCAAACACACAGAGAATGAGAAGCCAGGGAGCTCTCTCAACTCAGAGGAGGAAGCAGCTGAAGCAGATTCTGTATCTCAAAGCCCAGTGATCATAAATAGCAAAGTTTGGGCTTGTCAGTGCTAGAACACATTATTTTTCTATTTAAAATTCTTGAAAAAAGGAAAAATTACATTAAAACAGACATCAGCAAATGGCATCCTAAAGACACTTCTGGCAAGTAGGAGTCAGTTTCTCCTTGGGTTATCAGCTCTTTGCAGGGTTACACACATGTTATGTGAATGTGTATCCAGAAGACAGAGCATTTCCAAATGGAAGTGTCTCAGAAAACAGGTTCTAGTTGGCTACAGCTGACAGAAATTCATTAGTATATGAACAAAGGCTGTCCTGTTAGCGGTAATTCAGTGCCCCCACAGTGAAGAAAGAAGATGCTCCAAGCCTCAGTTCCATCATTTGCACTCCTGCCAGGCATAACACGCTGCAGGGAAGAGAGCACTTGTGTCGTACCAAAGCAAGCAAACCCCCACTAGACTGAAAGAATGAGAACAACGATCCCACTGCAGCTTGTGCCTGCTCCACCAGAAGAGGAAGGGTGAATTTTTGGCTTCAGATTCACAACATCAGAGGACCCAAGAAAAAAGTGGATATTTTTGGGGAGGGTTTTAATGTTTTTAGATTCCACATATGTTATCTGCCACAGCACACCGGAGTCCAAACCCTGCCACATCTGTCTGAGGAGGGGTGGGGTGGCACTGCCTGGGGGAGGCAGGGAGGGATGGGGAAGATGGCCCAGGGCTCTGCCTGGCTGCAGCACCTGGGTGCAGAGGCACGGGCAGTGCTCTGTGCCCAGCTGCTCCCTGCAGCCTGCAGGAGCCAGCTGTGGCGGAGCACAGCATCCCAGAGGCCACAGGGCAGCTGTCAATCTGCCACTGCAATGAAGGGACATTTGCTGAGCTGCTGACAGAGAGTTGGAGCCACCAAAGCCTTTCCCTTGTCACAGGATCCATATTCCTTGCTGGATGGACCCTCAAGACCAACGACCAAACTGCACCAAGGAAGTCAACAAGATCTTTGCACAAGCCTGCAAGATGCAGGGTTTGGTCCTACAAGGGCTTTTCCCAAATCAGTCTGGAGAGTTACCAGGGGAGGAAAATAAGAAGAAAAAGAAAAGAAGGAGAAGAAGAAAAAGCACAACAGCAACAACAAGAGCAGAGGGCTTAAGGCTACAGCGCCCCAGTTATTTCCAGGCACTGGGAGTAATAACATGAGCTAATGCCGCTCTGCCCACTCCACCTTTTTCAAGTTGGTTCTGCAAGGTGCTCCACAAGTGGGCCCTGGGCCAACAGGACACTTAAACATGTGCTTGGCTTTAAGCATGTGAGTAAATCTTCCTGAGTGCTGAATGCTCTGCTGTCCTGAACTGGGGCCAAAGTGCTCCATCCCTTGCCAGCTCCTGAGGTTCACATCCAACAGGCCTCTCCTGGAGACACTGAATCCAGCCCTACATGCAGGTATGCAAATACTTGCATCAAGTACATCTATATTATCTTGTTTTGCTACATTGACATGAATGGATCAGTTCAGGAGTTTGTGTTTCAAGCTCCTGCTCCTTTATGCCCACGTGTCATGACTTGGATGCAAGCCCTTTGTTTCACAGAGAAGAAAGGCATTCAAAATGAGCAGCCTGGAGGATTCTCAGCCCTGGTAATAGCATTAACCCTGTAGCTGTAGCACATTGGCTCTTCCATGATCCCCATTGTGTTCTCTGGCTGGCATTTTCTCTGGTATGTTTTAGTTTTCAGCCCTCCATCAAGTCTCTCATCCAACTGGAACAGCTTCTCTCATCCAACTGGAAGAGATGCCAAAGTGACTTAGAAAACACTGTTCAGATTCCATGGAACAAAGCAAACCACAGGAATGGTCTATTAGCATTCAAATTACAGAATCCTTGAAACCCAGAAAGATAAACATGCCATCCATGTGAGTGGAGCCAGCCTAGCACTGCTCCATCCTTGTGAGAGCCCAGGTTCACTCCCTACACAGAAACCCTGGGGTATGCACACCATCCAGCCTGTCCCACTGTTGTTTATTCAGTGCAGCTCCCCTCTCTCTAATCACTTCTCTTGTAGCCCTAAGGATGCACAGCACATTCCAAGGAGACAAAGCCACTGAAACCTCTAGCCCCAGGCTACAAGGAGAAGACCCAGTATGTCTCTGTCTGCTGCCATCTACCAGAACAGGAGAGCATTTCATCCACCCTCCAGGCTGGCACCACTGTGATTTCACCAATTAACCAGCCCTGGCTTTTCTTTTAGAGAATGTTCATCTCTAAGTAGAGCAATTTTATAAGGTATTTGTGGCAAGCACATTTCTCTCTCTCTCCCACTCCCTCTGTGTCCTCAAACTAGTGCTGTGCCTACAGGTCTAAAGCCAGCTTGAGGGATCTATCTCAATAGTACTTCTTTTTTCAGGGATAAGATATACTGCCCTATTAAAACCTTTTTTTCTTCACCTCAGTCTGTACCTAATGGCTGAGGAAAACATGGCACACAAGATTGAAGGAAACTTCCCGTCTTTTCTCAAAGTGGATAGCTTTTCAAACCAAATAGTCACAACCCATGTTACTCTTCTTAATAATTACATTCAGAAAAATGAATAATAATAATTCCATTTGAATAACTCACTTCATTTTAAGGATAATTATTCAGAACATCTTCCTAGATGCTGAAATCCTTTTTCTGCACACAACATTTGTCAAAGTTTGACCAGAGCCATAGAATTTGCACTTATTTGTCATCTGAGGTGACTGTTGTGGGTCAGGCACCACAGTGTTCCACCTTGTTTTATTGGTGAAAGTTTATGGATAGAGAGTTTGGTCTCCTGACAGGAGGGACAGCCAGTTAGTAGATGTCATATCAACTATGGTATAAGGAACTTCTTTTTCAGACTAGACCTTACAGATGAGTATGTCTATCAATGTAACCACCTTACTCAACAGAATTTTCTCATGTCCAGTGTGGGGTTATGCAATCACAGAAACATGTGTGCACAAAAGACGTGTACAAAACTACTTCTCTCCTGCTACAGCAGGGCACAGCTTTCACCACATCTTACTGAAATGTAAAAATAAATGCAGGCAATTCTTAAATTAAAGCTCCTTAAGGACAGTGTTTTCAAAAGTCTGTATGCTAGTAAGATTTATTTTAATGCTGGAGGTGTATATTAAAATCATATGAGTAACAACCACTATCTATGTCAGTGACTCCTTTGAAAGGGCAGCGGGCAGTTCAGACAGGGCCATGACTTCCAGGTTCCCCAGTCCTAGAAGATGAATTCAATGAATAAGAAAACACTGCTTAGAAGCCCAGCTACATTCACAGTATTTGCACTAGGCAGAATAGAAGAAAGCTGAGTATGCAGAGGCATCAGTGGCAATGGAGCCACTCTTTTTAGCACATGTCCAATTCCAAAAGCAAATCCAGTCATCTCCTTTAGAAGCTGAATCCTTTGAAAATTTGCAACGCCCCCATGAAGAGCAACCTTCAGTGCTGGCTAGTCAAGCTACTCCATCCCTCTTGTTTCCCCTCTGAGCTCCTGCAGTGACACAGGCAGGACCTGTGTGTGTAGGGAGCTACCAGAAAAGACAGGGAAGCTGTGTGTACATCAATTCTTTTTCAGTGTACATTGCCTCGCTTTCAGCCCTCATCTCTGTGCCTAGCAAACTGGTGGCCATGTACCCTTAAGTAAGATAGGTTGCTCTGAGAAACTGACCTAGCACAGGGATTAGTCAAGAGCTTCGGCTCTTCCTATCTGGGGACCCCTTTCCCCCTTGCATTTTAAGTTCACAGAGGGATTAGTTTGCTTCCTTTACACTTAAAGATAGGCATTTTTTGTTTTTCTCTTATCGTTGTAATACAAAGTCTCAGGATGCCTCTGTCACTGTGCATGTGGCTCACAATCAACAAGGTATTTTCAGAGGGATGATGGGACTCTTACTCCTCTGCTGCACAGGCCTCTAATGCTAAAATGCTGGCACTGACACTTCAGAGCACCATCACTTTGTCACAACAGACAGGGAAAGGCAGGAGGATTCACAGACCCTGGGCATTGCTTGGGTAAATGCTCATGGCTGAGCCATGCATGTGGTTACACTAATTGGAACCCAAATGCAAACACCTCTGGGGACTCATTCACATTCAGCTTGTATCAGAGCACAAAGAGCTGTGATGTTCCCTTTGTGGCACCAAATTAGGCCCATTAATTACTCCCTACTAATCCACATTTCCTGGGTGCCATAAGCACTGCTTCTACTGGCAATTTATTCCCAGCAAAGGTTCACCTGTTCTAATTGCTCAGGTGGTCTTTTTCAGAAATCTAACTGTTGCATTCAACAGAAACAGTACAACAAAACCACAAGTAAATAAAAGAAAAAAATATACCAGCTCTGGCACAGAACTTGGAGCTGGAGCCAAAGGTCACAGAAGTCAGTGACACCACAATGACACTAGTACATTGTCTTCCATGCACTATGGAGCAGGCTCCTTAAGAACAAATTTTTACTCCAAGTTCAGCCTTTTAGAGAGTTTGCTCAGCGATTTCACATGCACTCTAATTTAACGGACAGAGAAACAGATCCATCCAGTTGCAAGAGACTCTCTCAGAGATTAAATTTGGCACTTACATTAAGTTTTACTGTAAAGTACACATACAAAAGACAGCTTGTATAATTTCAGATAAAGCTTTTAAAAATAATGGTTGTTGATTTTTACACACTTGCCATCTCCCATCTTATCTTGCTCTTTAGGCAGTTACGATTAGCCTGCAGAATACAAGCCTGGCTTGTTTACTCAAGATTTCTTCCAAGTTCATGTAGAGCCAAGCCTATTGAAATCCATAAAAATAGCTACAGCAACTTTACTGGGCTGTGCAAGAGGTCTCAGCTATTTCAAGAGTAAAAGTGCTCCATTCTTACAGTCAGAGCGCTGGCAGGAGGAGGGCAGCACATCAGCCAAATGGCAGGAAGATGTAGGGACACAGCCTGGGGTATGGCCACTGGATCTCAGCAGGAATTCCTAATTCCAGGAGTTACAGCTGAGCTACTGCTGGAGTGTTCAGCCTGTCAGCAGAGAAATTATCACTGTCATGGCACTAGAGCTATTATCTCAATGAGATTTTAAAGAGTGCAGCAGCTTACATGGTACAGGCTCAGTCACTATGCATACAGTCTTTGTTATTTTCCTCAAGGCTGCTGTGCAAAAAAAAATCATTTGATTTGCACACTTTTTTACTGCAGTGGAAATACAAAGTGCCTTTTAAGACTAAGAGTCATTGGTGATCATATCATATCTGTGTCAGCTGAGAGGGAAAGGTTTCCTTAATCCTCCTTCCCTGCTGTCCCTCTGAAGATGTAAAAAATGAAAGGCCTCTGAAAAGAATTTATCATAACTTTGCAGCCAGCAGCGGTAATGGTTTTTGGTCAGGGCAAAAGGGTCTTTCGTTGGGGCTTCTGCTTCTGCAGAAGGGGTTCTGCTGCATTGCAAGGGCAGACAGTGCCAGGGTCCAGCCAGAAGCAGACAGGACTGGCGACAGGCCCACCAGTACCCCATGGAGAAACAGGCAGGGGCCCTGGGCTGGCCTGAAATGAGCTCCCAAGCACAAGGTGTGGGTGGGGTGCCCAGGTGAAGTCAGGCAGGACATTGAGAACCCCCAGTGTCCTCAGGTCTTTCCCGTTGTTGTTCCTGGTGGAAGTTGTTCTGGGGCTGGGGTGCCTGTCCCACTACTGACCATGCTGTGCCGTGTCCAAGGACAGCAGCCACACACACAGCCTTGGGGCTGAGCCCCTCTGATGCTGCGGGGCTGCTCCAAAGGACCTGCCCTGCCCCAGCACACAGCTCTTGCTTTGCTCTCCACAGCCAAACCACAACTCTGCCAGGCAGTTCAGTCCCTGGAGGAGAGGGAGTCATGGGCTCTGAGGAAACATTGAGTGTACACTGAACACACCTCACTGGGCCCTTGGGAAAAGGAATTTTGCCAGCTCACAGCCCGTGGGATCAGCAGCTGGCTTCAAGCAGGTCCAGCTCAGACTCATTTCTGACAAACCACATGGTCTCAGAAGCTTCCAAAGGCTGGCAGAGACCAAGCTGGAGATGGCAGACGGTGCCAGTGTCTGTGGCTCAGACCCCAGCTGGGCTCAGTTCCATTTGTAGGCGACCTTCACCTCTGATGGCACTGACCCTGGCACCTCTCACTGCTTGCAGGACCAGGAGTCTTAAAACTTCTCATGGAAAGCATCTGATCTAAAGGACTCGAATTTTTCTCATGCTAAGGAGCACCCTAGAATAAAAGAAGCTCTGACCCTCACAGACCAAAAGCTTTGCATTCAAGGTGGTTTCTCCTCCCATTCAGTACTCTCAATACAGTGATTTTGTTGGCCCTTGTCCTGCCGGGCCGCACGGGGAAAATCGCTGCTCCCTCGGGGTGGCCACTGCCCCGCAGCCGGCCCTGGCTCCGACCGTGCGGGAGCCGCTTCCAGCGGCCGGGATGGCGCCGGCCGCGCTCGCTGTGGAGCAGCGCTGCTCTCTGCTGGGGAGCCGGGGCTGGGCAGCGGCGCTGCGCCCGCTGCTTTCGGGGAAAGAGCGCCGTGCCTGGGCTGCCGTGAGCCCGCGGTGTCCTTAGCACGGGAAGGAACGCTCGTGTCTGAGCGGCGCCGCGCACAGCACTCATACAAACACGCGGGCACGGACAGACCCCTTCCAGCCGCCGCAGGAGGAGAGCAAAACCGGATTTCGCCATGTGGAAATAGTCACCCTTTCACAAGCTCCAGCGTGCTGCTGGTTTGCCTCTCCTACATCTACGCACACAGAGGAGAAAAACGCTGCAACCCTCCTTGCCTGCCTTGTGGGCTTTGTTCACTCGTCCTCGGAGCCTTTGTCTCCCCCTGGCTCCCAGCATGAGTGGGACCAAGTCTCTGACCTCCTCCTGGCTGGATTTCTGCTCCACTGAGCCCTCCTCCTCCAACAGTCCCCACTACCTATTTGGGTTTCAATGTTTTAGTACTTCAGAAATGTCCTGAGGTGAGACAGGAGTCCCCAGACCGGTCTCACTGTGCTGATCATCAGCCCTGAGCCTCAGGAGTGCTTTCAGGGGGATCAACCTCACAGGTACTGCTGGGTCTGGTCACTGAATTACATCTTGTTGCCCTTTCAAGCATCTCAGGCCTTTCGTGATTTCTACACATCACAGTAAAACTCTTCAGTCCACCCCTAATTGCTGAGTTAAGGAGATTTCAGTGTTTCTAGTTTTCGTCAACCATTCCCTGGATGAGATACCAAACCAGCCAAGTCCAGGAGAAGGTAAGATTTTCATGTTGTCATGGAAAGAGTCTTGTGACTCTTGCTCTTACCCTCACCTCTGTTGTTGCTGCACAGGGAGCCTGCCTGCAGCCAGTCCCTGTGCACTGAGGGGCTTTGCAAGCACCAAGCCCCCACTTCCCTGTGTCTGATTCCCTTTCCCTGGCCAGAAACTCAATCTGCCATTCTATTCTCAGTCAAGATGTCATTCCTTAAATCCCCTACTCCATGCACCTGAAATGAGTTCCCTGCAGGGAAAGAGTCCAAGCTTTTTCTGGTAGTGGTCGATGTCAAAGGAAGAGCAGTGGTGAATTTAACACTCGTGCCTGGAGTCAGAAGAGACTTGTGCTAAAGCACATGAATCACTGGGAAGAGCATCTAATATGGGGGGAAATGACAGTTTCAAGTGAGACAAAACCCAGCTGTTTACTCAGTCTGATCTTCTTCAGTGCATGAAAAGCTCACTTGGAGTCCTTGTGATGTTTGGATTTTTGCTAAAATCCATACAAAAAACATGCAAGCTGATTCCAGGACTTTCTGTACAGGTGCACTGGCAGCTGTTCAGCCCTGAGAGTGGGCACTGTTAGAATTAATGATGTCAAATGAAAAGAAGCACAGACACAGGCATCCCCCTAAGCCAAAAAAGCATTGACCCACCACCTCAGCACCTCTGCATGTGCAGAGCTTGGGTCACGTTGTTTGCTGTGCCTGCTGTTCTGTCTCCAGTGGAGCTGCAAACATGATTGAGAATTCACAAAAGGACCCATACTGCTTCATTTTAACAGGGAATGAAATCAGGGATTATTTGCTTTTTTTACTTAATTTTTTTTTTTAAATTCTCATTTCCAAGTTGTTCCTGGAAACAGTAACAGGTTCTGAGGTCTTAAAGAGAAAAAAACAACAGAACAAAAAGCTGGTTTGCTAACATGAGTAATGTTTTTTGGCATTTGTAATGAAGTCAAGCTACTGGTTGCTTTTCCATCTAGAAAAGAGTAATTTCCACTGAAGAAGTGCAGGGACCAGCATTTCAACAATAAGCAACTCACCTACATCATTAACACTCTCTTGCTTTTCTGCTCACCTCCAAACCTCCCTCCTTTACCTTTCTTTAGCACACACATAAGAGATGCCAAACTCTCATTCTCCAGCTGTTGTAAAACACATCGGGGCTGTGTTTTTCCGACAGAGAAACTTCTTTGGGGCAGCAGAAAGGAGGGAGAGGGCAGAGTGGGAGACCCAGCCCTTTGCAAGCATCGGGAAAATCCACAAATTCCAGAGGTTTACGTCCAAAAAGGAGACAGAAGTGTCCTGCAACTTAATAAAGTTAACTTTATTAAAGTTACAACTTTATTTTAATAAAGACTCCATGGGAGAACACACCCGCGGGGTTTGTTTGCTCTCTCGAGGTTTCGGAGGGCGCAGCCTCCTTTTATCCTAAACTCCCGGCCGTGTGTTCCCCTCTTCCTCTCCCCACTGGCTGAGGTACAGGGAAGGTACAGCCTTTCAGAACCACCTACCACATATCCCCCCTTAAACCTACTATTTTACCCCAAAGTCCAGAAACTCAGGCCTGTGCAGACCCTTGTCTGTTCCAGGAGCCAAGCTCTCTGAGCTCTGCGGCAAACCTGCTACCCTAAGTCAGTGGGGACATTATGCCCCATTTCAAAGATGTGAACACCCATCCCTTCACCCATCCAATTGTTTCTAAGGACATCAGCTTTCCTCTCCCAAGGCTGGCCATGTGTAGACTCTCAGCCTCGATGGTGGTCCCAAGAGCCTCACAGACAACATCAGTGGTACAAACTTTGCTCAGCTTTCCCTGGAGAAGGAGTATCGAGACATTGCTCAAACAAAAGTCCTTTGCTTGAGCATTCAAGTTTAAAAACAGTTTTTGAAGGATTTCACCTAAGTGATTCAGCCAAGACTAACAAGCCTGTGGCATAAGGAAGGCTGGAGTTTCTGATTCCCAGCCCCTCATGTCTATTTTTAGCTCTAAAATCAGATAAACAATAAAAACCAAAACCAACCAGGCAACCAATGTAGAACCTGCTGGAAAATAGGAGTTGTGCACTTTGGGCTTTCTTCTACAGCTAGCTGCTTTTAAGTAATAATAGCAACAACAGGAAAAATAAAATTAACGGCATGGAGAGAATAAATGAGTGATTAACTGTTTTTACAGGCTTGTCATATGGGTGGTTAGGAAAACTTTAGACTTTCACATCACACTCCCAAAGAGTGACCATCAACCCAAAGGCAGGTGCTGGGCTCTCTTTTCATATCTCTCTCCACTACACTAGTTTTCATGATGCAGAAAGGGTACCACCCTTCTTTTTCTCTTGAAGGTTATTTTAATCCATTCAGCAGCACGATGGAAGCTTTGAGTTCCCAGTAAATTACAGTAATGGCAATGGGTTACAGCAATCTGAAGACTTGACATTTTCATTCTGCATTTTAGACAGCAACTGACAGTCAATGGGAGATGTTGCCCTCATTAATTTTTCATCTTTGGATAATATAGAACCAGATTTCAGTAGTTCAAAAATAAGAAAGGACATAAACAATTGCATTTTTATTATCAAGCTTGCACACAGGCAAGAAAAGCATAATCCCAGCCAACAAATGGCCCAAAGCAAGGATAAAACAATTATAAAATGAATAAACAAGCATCTGCAAAATTTCAAGAGAAAATATAATTTTACATTGATATCTGATTAGGTTAATCTATTGTAGCAGAAAAATAATATTTCTCACATTGTCAAAAAATGTGTCATAATACAAATATATCAGGAAGCTTAATTTTGGTCTTCTTCAAATTTTCTGAGCATGAGAGAGTGAATCTTTTGATCTTATATCTATCTTATTTATAGTTTAGTAGTGCCCAAAGTGCATTGGTGGTCATAAGAACACAGCAGGATACAAACATTTATTTTAAGCTACCTTGCTTTCAAGACTTTACAGAGTGCCTAGGAATGTCTGGTTGCCTTTTTTTCATTGCAGAATAATAGCTCTAATGAATCACTGGACAACTGCAAGAATTTTTCTTTAGAAAAAACCTCAGAGACATATTTTTATGGCTTCGAGGACAATCTAAAGTAGCCCAGATGCATCATTTTTATATCCTCTAATCTTTGGGACTTAACCTAAAAGCTCCTTTAGAGGCAAAGTTATTTAAAATAATTTGATTTTTAAGTTATGCCCACAAACTATAACATTTTCACAGGCAGTGCCAAACTGAAAAGTAGTACCGTTAGCATTCTCATTGCTAAATATTTTGTAAAATGTCATAACCCCTCATTTTAAAACCAGCACTTGAGTCTATCTATTAAAATGAAACCATAAAGTGAAAAATAAATGACCACAAGCTTTGAAGTGATTGGTTAATTAATTTGGGAAATTTGGGAATTTGGATACATTTGGGAATCAGGATAGTAGACATAGAAGACATAGAGGAACTTTTTTCAAAATTTGAAATAAGTGTTTTGAAAAAAGGTAAATTTTTAGCTCCTAAAATTACATGTATAGATATTATGAAAACAAAACTTAAGATATTGTCTGCTTTTAAGGAACGAGCAATAGAATGTTACAGAAATGAGAATGCCAGAGGTGTATCAAGGTTTGTTACAAAGGATTCCTTACACATTTTTAGTTTTTTGGTTTGTTTTTTTTTTTTTTTAATCATAAATTCCCTGATTTAGGATTCTTTCTCATCAGAACACTTTTTCTGTAAAGTACTGGCACAGGATCCAAGCTTCAAGGAGATGTCATTGCCATCCAGGTCTGTAAAGCTCTTTCCCTTTTGAAAGAAAAGTATTGCTTTTGAAGAAATTTATTACGAGCAATAGTGAGAAGATTGCTGTCCAAGATCAAAGCTAATTCTCAAGGCCAGGCATGGTTTGCTGACCTACTTTGGTCAAGGTTTTATTCAGCCTAGAGCCTGGGATGAGACTCTGAGACTGCTGGGAGAGCCTGGCAATGTGCAACTGATGATGGGATGATGATTAATTTGATTGTCACCAGCACAGCTCTGAACATGAGGCTTGTCCAGGAGGCACATAAAAGGAAACTCAGAGCAGTTTCTTGGGTTCTGCTGCTAAGAGAGCAAGGGGCGCAGAAAAACAAACCTCAGCATTGCTTAAGACTTTGGCCAGCCAAAGACCAGCCCAGCCTCTCCAGCACAGCAGTGTTTGTGCTGGCCTGCTGTCCCAGGTGGGGACGGCAGCTGGCCTGGGGACAATCAACAGCATGTGGTTGCTCCCTCAGTGGGTGTGAAGCTGCCATACCTCACTGAGAACAACAAAAAGACAGTAAGATCAACAGAGGTAATATGCCATGGTTGTGTCCTTCTGCCTCAGCAGTCAACCAGCTCTTTCTCCAGGCCATTGTAACTATTCACACGAGCAGAGAGCATGGAGGTGCACTACAGAGCTGAGTGACAAAACTGGCAGTCTGGAGAGTGGGGGAGTTCTAGATTATGAAGAGCTACACTCTGTTCATCAGCCAGACCCCATGACCTAGGCCAGAAAACCTATGTGTCAAATGATCAGCTTATCTGAGGAATTAATTTTTAGGGTAAAAACTCTACAGGGAGTAATTTCCCTTACTATCTGCAGGGGCATGCAGATGAAATTTTCACAGGACAGAACACCAGATACTGCTAGCATTTGCAATGTTTAATATGGGTATTTGTGATACCGATTCCTTATGTCACTCTTTTTGTCATCATTTCAAGCTACTCCAAAGAGTAGCTACTCCAAAGTCATCTATCCAACTAATTTACCAGTAATTCTAACTCTTGTTCTGCACATCACTGCACAAACTGAAATGTGATGGAGACACTTTCCCACCATTTTGTGCTTTCCAACTTTGTAACACAAAACTTGAAGAAGCTTGCTGCTGTTGGCTGGGTTAAGAGTTTCTTCAGAGTAGCTCAGATTTGGTTGTATTTTTGTGGATTTTTGCTGGAAACAGTGTTAGTAATTCTGAGATATTTGCATTATTGCTGAGCAGGGCTTACACAGAATCAAAACCATCTCTGCCTCTCACCATCACAGCAGCAAGTGGATTGAGAGCTCACAAGAAGCTGGGTGGGGACATAGCCAGGACAGCTGACCCCCACTGACCCAAAGGACATTCCATACCTGCATGCAAAGCTCAGCATATAAAGCTGGGGAAGAAGAATGAAGGGGAGTGATGGTGTTTGTCTTCCCAAGTCCATGTTAAACGTGCCAGAGCCCTGCTTTCCTGGGGATTGCTGAACACCTGCCTGCCCATGGGAAGTGGTGAATGCATTCCTTATTTGCTTTGGTTGTGTGTGAAGCTTTTGCTTTATCTCAACCAATGAGTTATCTCATTTTTCCAGTTTTCTCTCCCATCCCACCAGGGAAGAGTGAGAGGGTGGCTGTGTGGAACTTAGTTGCTGGCTGGGGCTAAACCATGTCAAGAAGGTGTCATGCAGGAGCCAAAATGAGGTTTCAATATCCTCGTGGATAATGAAGACTCCTCAAACTGTGCCAGTACAAATCTCAAGATGACACAGTCATACATGCAATAAATGCTCCTCCTGGAGAACGATCAGGCAACATTGTCCCTGTTTCAACTGAAGTGGAGAAAGACAGCTGAGTAGTGAAGTGTTCAGGATAAAATCTCCAGCAGCACCTATTTGGAATGCTCAGCTGAGCACAGGTGTGAGCCTAGCCCTTTAGGAAAACGTAGTCTGTGGTGGAGGTTTTTATGACAGAAGTTGAACTCTAGATAAAAATGAGAAATAGTGCAAGGAGTGCTGCAAATTATAAAGAATTACATATTCTTGCCACAAACATGGAAGAAATATTTTTGCTAGGGATTATTTCAACCAACAAGAAAAAAAAAGTATTATGTTTTAATGATAATACTTGAAAGGAGGAAGCATGAAATCTAGTCTAGTCTACACCAATTTGTTAAAGATTTGGATTAATTTCAAGTGTATGAACACTTATGTTCCTACTACCAGTTATCTTTTTTCTTGTACCTTTGAATGAAAATTATTTGTGATTGTTTGCAGGCAAGGAGAGGTAGACTGTTTACTCACTGGCTCCAATGAGAATTTGGCTTCTTCTTGAAATTCAAGAAGAAAAATATAATGCTGCTCTTGAGAAAATATTACCATAAATCAAAACTTATTTTTCAAGTAGTGATTTTCAGGGTTCTTTTCACTGGAAATCTTGGGTTTCTCAAGAAGCAATGCTTACACAAGCAATGATGTCTTAAACAAAGGCTCTTTAACAGTGCTGTACAAATTCTCCAACTATTATTCATCCTATTAAAATAATTTGGAATTTATAAGCCCTCCATCTCTCCTGGCTGGCACAGTTTCCTTATTAGAAATTAACTCCCTGCCAAAAATGGTTTGTTTCTATCTGATGATCTGAAGCAGTTCCTTGTAAAGCCAAAAGAATTTATTTATTTATTTATTAAGGTAACTCACAATTTGGAAGAGGAAAAAGAAGCAGGCAGCTGATTTCATGTGGGACTTGAAATATGAAGTACATTGTTTTAATAACCAGATACTTGGAGTTTGATCAAGTTGATATTATTTATACATTATGAGCTGATTAAATCTTTTAATTTTAGAGAAAGTCTAGTGGTTGATTTCCCATAAGCATGTGAGGCTCCTACAAACACACCAGGTGGTGGGAGTCCTTCCAAGGCTTCCTCACAGCAACATCCTTTGGGGAATGCAAACCTAGCTGTAGGTAAGGTAAATATTCACAGCTCAAGGTTACAGTCAGACTCCAGTAATATATAACCATAAACATGATATTAGATATAAGCTTGAAGGTGTGTGTTACCTCCCTGATTTTGTTTATTTATGTGTGAGGTTTTGCGTTTGCATACTGCCAAGTTAAGTTTGATAGTGATGCAGTGTTGACTCTTCAAAGCTTGAATACCTCCCTAACTGCAATGAAGTCTTGCACTTTCCAGCAGTCTGGTATCCCCCACACAGCTGTTATCAAAACTGACTTGCTTCTATTTAACTGCCATTCTGAATCACAACCTCAGCTTTTATGGAGATGAAGCCATCCTGCAGACAACACTGAGATTTAGACAATACAATAAGTGGGCAACCAAGGTGAAGGGTGGAATTTAGTATTTCACATTACTGCCATCTCCTGTAACATAGGAATCAAAGACCAGAAACAAAATTCTGTGAGTGGACAGATAATTCTAGGCTACCAATAAGGTGCTGTGACCCAAACTAATCACTTGCACAATGATTCATTAGTTATATCAGAAATCTAAAATACATGGCATAACCAAACCAAAACATAAGTTCTATCTCTACACTGTTTTTCAGATTAAACTCTGGCTTCCTTTTTGCATGTTCTGTAATCTATTCTTATACTAATCCTGTTAATTGTTTTTACATCTTGGGTATTTTCTCAGTCTGCACAGAGAGACATAAACTAAGGGAACACCAAAAGAAATTTTGAAAAAGACCGCAGGATATTTATATATCTTGGTAACACCCAAAAGGGCCTTTAAGGTGCACGGGCTCATTACACTGGACTTTAAGCAAATAAAACTGAGACAAGTTATTTCCTTAAAGGCTTGCAGTCTCAGACATCTGAGGGTTGGAATGACCTGATAAGCCAACTCCCATTTCTCTTCAGTCTTAAAACCATTCGGCAGCTGTCTACTTCTTGCTCTGTTTTCTAAAGATTCTAATCACGGAGAAACGCAGTGGATACTTCATTAAGGTATTTCCTTTTTTACGTCATTTTCTGCCCCTAACCTCTTTCTACATCTGTCTTCACTGCATAATAATCCTCATTCTCCTTTCTCCTATGTGTTTTCTCCTTTCTGGCACACAAAGCCCACTTTTATCCAGGCTACATCTTGTGGTATCTTTCTAATTTTCTTCTCAGTACAGATATGCTAATGAGAGTTTCACTGCACTTCATAGAATGATCTGGTTCATGAGCTGAGTCCTATCTTCAGCTATAAATATTTTAATAGTGACCAGATAGTGACCAGTACACAGAAGGTCCCACAACAGGGGTGACAGGTTTCTGCTGTCTGGGAAATACTTTTGCCTTTGAAAACCCCTGAGTTACAACAAATATTGTCAGATCAGGTAAAATGAAATAGCTCCTATGATGATAAACCTAAATTCTGTGCTTGATTGTCTTTTAAAACAAGGGTTGAGTCATTTAGCCCAGCCTCAAAAGATTTCCTGCAATACTGGAACACCATTGCTCTATGGAAAGTTTACAGAGTTGTTATTTTCTTCGTCTTGTTCTAAATACATTGCAAAATAAAAATACTCCCCAAATCCCCTCCTTCAGCCTGTTCTCCACAAAGCCAATTCACCTGAAGCATTTAAATTGCTGTCAATAGGAAGCCACGATGATGTACTGCAAAATACCCAGGTAAGAGCTGCTTTTAGTGGGCACACACAACTGAGAAACTGTAGTAGCAGCCCGTAAATAATTGTCACTTCTGATCACCATGGGAACCAAATAGAGGTCTACTTTGCAGAAAACAGATCAGCAGTGACTCACTGACTGCTTGGGAAGCATGATTATTGAGAATTGCTAGACTTGTGTGGGTGACAGGGAACAGTGATGCCATTTAAACCATGGTCCCATACAGCAGTGTCTCCTCTGCCAGACATGCAGGATGAAAACAAGTAAATTAGCACTTTGTGTTCATTAGAGACAAATTTCACCTTTATGATTTTCTGCAGCTTCAGCCTTGTGTGGACTCTTTGCTAGGAAAGGATTTAATTTCTAGTGAATGAAGTTCTAACTGAGCTCACACTGGCTTTTACCAGGTCTTCTGCAACTCTCTTAGTGACAAGATTTAACCCTTGAGCAACACAGAGGATTAGAGTTGTCACATCATCTGAACTACACTAGGATGTGTATGGCACATAAAAGGCAGTATTTCTGTCTGGACTACTCAGAAACTGAGAAGTTGAGCCCTTACAACAAAGCTCCTGCATTAAGTAGAAAGCAAAAAAAAAAAAAAAAAAGCACTGTCTCATTAGCATAATTCAAAAGAGAAGCTGTCTTTGAGGTGAAATAGTTTGTATGAGACCAACATTTGCAATATAAGATATGTTGAGTGTTTTTCAGCTGTCACAAACTGTAGTTTCAATCTTATGCTTTCCTACTCCAGAATTTTTCAACATTCACGAATTCAAGCATAATATTTCTGGGCTGCCAAAGAATTTCAGATCAGAGATTCTGAGATTAAAAAGCCCAAATCAACTCTTTGCTGAATTATTTCCACTGGCTCCTCACTCTGGCTGAAGAAACAGTAACCACTGCAAGGAAAATGGTATTTACAGCCCTAACATTTAGATGTTTATTTTTCACAAATGGTAATGCAAGATGCTTTGACAAAACTAAAGTCTATTTCTTAATAACTCCTCTGTCATTCAATGGCTCCTTGTGTTCTGTCCTCAGTTCTCCCATTGAACCATCATTTGAGTGCCTAAATATTCTCCAAGGATGCCATCACATGCACAGCTGGCAGCTGGCATATAGGGTTTCTTTTCTGTTCCTTCTCCTAACAGAAATATTCATAGATTGTAAGTTTTGAAAGAGCAGATACACTCATTTCTCTGTGAAATGACATGTGCTTTTATTAACAAAGGCTTCTCACCATAGAGGACTTTTCATGAGCAGAAAATCAGTTCCCTAAGTGGAATTTGGCCAGCAGACAGAATACAGCATCCTGTCACACAGTTTCTAGATTCATGGATCTTTGGGGAAAAAAAAAAGACAAGAATCTGCAAATTGAAGACAAGGGCATGGCCCTAGCTCTTTAGTTTGATGGCACAGGCCTGCATAGCATAAATGAATGTATGTCTATTTTAGAGGTTCCAGTCTGTGATGCTGCACATTTGTCAGTTGGTCAGTAAACTTTTGAGATTAAATGATGCAGAGGAACAAAAATATTAATAAACCACTGTACCTCCCACGCATTCAGAGGATGAAACATTAAAAGACCAATTCCGCAAAGTGCTCCAAGCTTCTCTGTAGCTCTGCACAGGAAAAACAAGCAATGATGTGAACCAAGGAAAGTACCCTTTGCAACTGTCCCACCACCAGCTGTGAGGAGCTGTTCATCAGCAATCACCTTTTTCCTCCCTCTGCCCACAAGTGGGGCTTCAGATGGCAGTAGCAGAACAAGTGATGTTCTAGTTTAGCCCTGTCCATCTTTTTGATGATTCTTCCCAGCAACTGAAGGATAGAAGAGGATAAACAACCAGGTTGACTACTGGCATCTGCTGTTGGCTTTTTGAGCACAAGCTGACCGCTGATGTAGCCTAGGATGACTGGTGCTTTTTCTGCTTTGGGAAAGACAATCATGATCAGGTCAGGCATGGGTCTAATTGCTCTGTGCTAAATAAACTTGTGCTATGCAAACCATTTTGGCCATTTGTGGAATATGTGAAGTGGAAACTACACCCTCATGCTATAGTAAGCAGGTAGGAGAAAAGTCTGCATGTTTATCACCCAGGGCTGCTTGAGTCCTCACCAGCCTGGCTTGCAAGATTCTGCAGATATAATCTACAGACTTTCATTCATACTGAGAGATATTTTAACTCCACATCTTAATCTTCAAGCTTATTTCATCTTGGTTTCAGGTTGACGGTCAAGAATGAGATGCATGTTTGTCTTCAGGAGCTGGAAGCCTGAAATCGTTGATAACCCAAGTAGCAGATTTCTAGAGAATAGCAATAAATAATGTCACAAATAATTAAAAGAGGACAAGCAAGGAATACCTTTAAATATCTCTTTTTGCAAGCCTCACATCAAACTACCACTACATAAAAGTGAAAGCTGCAAGTTACTGGAAATCAGTCAATGGTAGTTCATTGGTAGTAATAGGTATCAGGGAAAAGGGCAGGAATTCACGGCGGCTTATTTCTTCAGGTCCAAATTTTCTGGTTTGCTGTTTTAATTTTAAAAATGGTCATTAATATACAGTAATATATTAACATGGTGCAGATTGGGGCTTTTTTTTTGTTGTTGTTTATTTGATTATTTAAAGTGTATGGTGTATCAAGTCCCATTAAAAAGAGTTTGACTAAAGAATAATGCAAAAGGCTTTAATAGTTTAAATACTTAATATAATTGTATAATCTGTTTTATGTTGTATGTGAAACTTACAATTGCTGTTAATGAATATTAAAACCTGAACAATTTGCTAAAGTAGTAATAACACTCATTCTGTTTCAATTTGCCATACTGGAGATGCTTACAGACGAGACAGGAATGCAAAACTCCAATAGTGATCAAAAATCCTCTACAGCTCAGGAGGATGCAGCACTGGAGTTTAGCCCCACTATCTCTGAAAATACTATCACTTCATCCTTATGCAGGGACATATTATTATTACATGGAATGGAACACATGATAGTTTATTTTGTTAGTACTTTTTTACATGTAATGCTTTATAAAAGAGATGTAGCTAAAGTAAAATATAAACAGACATGTAAATAATACAATGAAGTATATCATTCTTATTCGAATCAATTTCCTTGAGCAACATCTTTTTACAAGGTGAAAATTAAACACTAATATTTGTCTCATGGTATAAAAGGGACAGTAATAATTATAAAGAACCTTATGGTCTTAAGCTTGTTACATCCTATTCTCAATATTTCACAGCAAAAATATTAAAATTTGCAATATTCCCAAAAAGATGCAAACTTGTCAAATATATTACTCTGAAGTAAAAGAACAATTAATTTACAGGAACCTACCATAGAAACTATTGAGTGGACAGTGGTGATGGTTTTTCTATATAAAATCTATCAAACTGGTTGGAGGAGATATATGAAGTGTAGCTGATAGCTGATGGAATCTGCAATATGGCCACAGAGAAATAAGTTGCAGATCATCAAAGTTAGCTCTTGTGCAGAAACATCCACCATGAGTTCACTAATTTCATCTTTCACTGGAGAACAGCAGGAGGTTTCCATAATGCAACTATCATAGGAAACGGATTGAACACTGTACTTTAAGCTTTACCCGTAGTAGGAACTTGCAACAGTTTGGATTTTTTGGTGCTCTGATCTCCCTTGCGCTCTGGAAGGCTGTGTAAACATCAAAATCTTCAGCACAAAGACAGCTCTCTCCAAAGCACTGGCAACTCGTCTTAGTAGACTGTTCAAAGCAAAAAAAGGAACAGATTTAGGTAGACTGGTAAAGCAACAGTGGGAAAGCAATACAGGAATGTTCTATCCATAAACCAGAGAACTAGGTCATCACTAGAAGCTGAGAGATTTGTAGTCCATGAGCTGCAGACACACACACACATAAACTTGTGCAGCTCAGAGGACCCTTTGCAGATTTGAAGCTGCTCTTCTGTGTAAGACTTGAGTCAGCAGCTAAGCTCTGATCTTGCATGAATGAAGGCAAAACACACTTTCAGCTATTTTAAATAGCAAAAATAAAAAAAAAAGTCAAGTGATTGATTCTATCCAGCCTCAGGCATTCAACTAAAGCACCTAGACAAGGACCTAAGTAACTCAGACTCTGTTCATAAACCACAGATGGAAAGCTGCAATCTCAAGATGGTGCTTGAGCCGTGGCCTGGTCAAGAGTGATGGTGTTTCTAGCTTAGACATCTCAGCCAGGTTACTGAAATTAGCTGTGAAGACCACCTGAAGTTCTCCAAGTTTAAGACTGCTCTTAGAAAAGTTCTGGGGCTTTAACCACTCATATAATAAAGACACTTATTGTATGTGTTCTGCTCTACAAGGCCTGCATCCAGCACTGAGACCAGTCCAAACTGCTTCTGGCTCTTCACCTAAATTAGGAAAGGGCTCTGCTTCTTATGGAAATTGTTGGCAGCTTAATAATTTTCAGTTCCCGACTGGCTAGACATCAAAACAGTTCCCTATGAAAATTTGTCAGTGTTTATTTAGTTCAAGTACTGAATGGAAACTTGGTTTGTTTTTATTTTTTCTGCAGATACGAACTTAAAAAGCATTTTTTTAACTTAGTTAGTCAAAATTCTTCACTCAGGAATAGAGCCTATAAAGCTTCAATGTCCTGTTATAGCTGGTGGAAAATGAAGCCCCCACAGATACTCCCATAGCAAGGGGAAAGTTCCAATACATTATTTAGTGGGTGACACACCATGATCCTCAAGGTCTTTCCAAAAAAGGAGATGTTTTTTAACGGCAAAATCCTCATTCCTGGAAAAATCTTTGTCTCTGCAGATACTGATCTAAGCACTGCTGATGTACCTTACCTCTCGTGGGAGGTCTGAGTACCACTAAGGACATTTGAGTTTTATTTGCTCCCAAATGAAGTAATACAGAGTTTCTTTGCTTCTCAATTCTCACCAAGAAGACAACTTTACTACTGTCTAATTTATATCTGCACCCACTGAGAACTGGTCCCTGGTCCAGTTTAGAAGTTATGATGCAGCTTGGTGAGATGCAACTTGGTGGTTCCCAGACCAACTTAGAGCATCACAGGGAGCATTGCTACCTTGTTCTGTTCAACAAATGCATGCCAAGCACATAATGTTAATCAAAACATACTGTACCTCGGGCTGTTTGCATCTTGATGTCTTTATTTCCTTCTAATCTTAATTAGAAAACAAAAGACAGAGATGGTTAAAAATCTTAAAAAAAAAAAAAAAAAAAAAAAAAAACAAAAACCAAAAAAAACCTCCACATGTGACTAAGTACTGTTCCAAAACCAGCTACTTTTATTTCGGTTGAAAGTGTTACTGTTTCTCATTTTCTTGTTTTGCAGCAAATTTTGGAGGCACCAGTCAGTGACTAAACTCTGTGCTGTACATATGTGACAGCAGCATTTTTTTTGGTGTTAAATCAAAAAAATTACATTATTTCGTAATTACATGTTTATGACTTGTCAATTAAATAGCTATAAATCTAATGCTTTTTCCCACTGCTCCAAAATATAACATGGAAAAGAAACAGTTTCTTCTGGGTTTCATTTAAGAACAGAAATAAACCTGAAAGCAAGCACTTACTGTTATTACTGGAATTCACCACAATGCAAGTAAATACCTTCAAAACTAAAAATAGCGCCAGGGCCCTGCAAGTGCATCTATCACAGCCTCTTAGTCTTAACAGGGTTTTGTTTTCTTTCTATTCACAGAGCACTCAGAGAGTGGAGAATATGTTCAGAAGACCATGTACCTACACTGTCAGTATCTGCTCTAGGATCTTTCTGCAAAAGCGTGTTAAATTTTAAATAAATGGGAACAATCCCTTTGACAAGTGTAAATAGTCCCACAGCCTTAAGAGGCTTCAAGGCTAGCCAGTCTGTCTGAAATAATAATTGATTTTTAAAGGACATACATCCTATTAGATGAAATGATCCCCGGAAAGCAGGAGAAAATAAATCCACAATCTGCCAGTACCTTTGGGTGCAGCTTTCGTCTGACTGGGAGCCATGGCAGCCGCGTCCGACGGCAGGCCCACGTACACCCCGCCGTAGTTCCTGGTGGAGAAACAGGCACATCAGAGCTCAGCTGGGACACTTCTCCCTGTGAAAGGAGCTGTTTTTTTCACTCAAGTTCCTGATGTTTATCACAAGATCCCAGCTGTCTTGTGACAGTAATAAACCCCACCTGCCCAGCTTCTTCTGAGTATATCCAGCTGAGGACAGAGCTAATCTGACACTGATGTTTGACCAAAGCACCACACTTCAAACAATGCACATCAATTAAATAGCACTTTGATCTCATTAATAAATGCAACCTGCCTGCCCCTGCTTAGGGTCACACTTGGAAGAAAACTTAGCAAAAAGGAGCACAAGTGTCTTAGGTACTTTCACAGCCCAACCCTCTCCCCTTCACAGACTTGCAGAGGATACTTTCTGGCTCCAAAGAGCCTGAATGAAAAGCAGGGACAGATGAAGGGAGGTGAAAAACCAGGTCCTTAAAGCCTCTACTGTGCCTGGAGTTAGCTGCAGAGACTCCCTTTACACTGCTCTGCCCTGTTAGGTGCTGGATTAATCATACCTCCTCCAGCTCCTGGGGTTCTGAACCAATTTCTAATTTGCTTGATGACAGACTCAAACTTCCTTCAACCTCCAGCCCAGCAGAGATCTCCCACAAGTGCTAATGGCACCGTCTGTGGCGGTGCTGGTGTGAAGGCAGAGGCCACCAGTCCTTATTGAGCACACCACCTGCAGCTATGAGAAAATGTTCTCTTTTTGCCACAAAGTTCCCACCTCCCAGCTCAATAACAGGCTGGGTGGACTCATCAATACCTGACTCTGTGTGAGATTTCCTCCTCTCTTTTCGTTTCTCCTCTGCTTTGTTGGTGTTGCTGGGAGTTAGGAGGAGGGAAGGAAGGATGTGAAACTGGTGGCAGAACTCACTGCAGCCCATTGCAAATAAAGCTAACCCTGGTTGAGCAGAGCACCTACCTCCTTTTGTCATCATCTGATATGGATTCTTCTGCTCTGCAATATCAAAAGATACAAAGCATGTTAGCAGATTTTTTCTTTCAGGTGCTCCATGACCATCTGGGTAAATTCGGAAGCAAGGGAAGAACTATTACTGACCCCAGTTTAACTCAGGACATCCACCATTCAACAAAGTACTCACACAGGTATAAAAAAGGGACAATTTTCCAATATAAGGTACAGAAGAAATTAAGGATTGAGAAAAGATGCAGCTTACTTTTCATGACCCCCACCAATGAAATCTGAAAGTAGATTTGGTAGCAGAAATACATGAATTAACACTATTTCTGAGTGAGTCCCCACACTACCCCCACATAAAAGGAACATTAAGGCTCTGCATGTCCACAAGCCTGGACTGCTATTCCCCTAAAAGAGGAAAGAAAGGGACTGGGTGTCTGCGCTGGCATGTGAGTGAGGATGAAGAGAGAGAAACTTTCACAGCAGCTATTACAGAAGCCAGAAGCTGTTACAGGGCCTCTCTATAAAATGAGGCACTGCAATTCCTGAATCCAGTTGTTGGCAAACCAAATGCTGTTATTAATCCCATATAAATGGGCAATTACTTCTCCTTTAACTTTAGGGTAATATCACAGGTCAGTCTGTAAATCAATAGAGTCACTGAGGTTTGTTTCCTCCCAGTTATGTACAGTTCTGTGCAGCTGAATGGGAGCAGGGGTTAAAGTAACCAGCACTGATGGGACAGGAAATGTAATACAAAAAATTTAAAGAATTTATTCTTACTCCTGTACAATGCCTGTGCTGCAGTCTCAGACTGTGTCCCAACATCAGTCATTACACAAATCACTCACCCACCTTTGATTAAATATTCTGATTGTGAGCTCTACTTCCATGACGGGGTATGGATGGGGCAGCAGCCGCACTTTAGCTGGTTCTGCAACCAATTTGTTTATTCTGAAAGTTTGATGTGCCTGCTGTTTAATTGTTGGGGCTCTATGACCTTACAGGGTCCTAAAGTCAATGGGATTTTTCCCTGAAGAGCAGAGGGCTGATAGCAAGATGCAGTCTTAAGTGCAAGAAAATGCCCTTAAACCTCCTGGGAGGGGAGCAAATGCCTTAAAATACTGCTACAGCTTGGAAATTTTCTGACATCTACCTTCTTCCTAAGGGGCAGAACATTGCCAACTATCCTTTCTGCATCACCACAGTGAGTAAGGGTACACAGGTCCTTCTAATAGTTGAGGCTTGGAGTAAATCTTATTATTCTGCAATTTTGCTAAATTATAGTTATTCAGGGCATAGCACTCTTTGTCTGCTGTCTTTGTCTACATCTTACCACTCAAGAAAGACAGATCAATAAATAAAACTCCTTATTCCCTGGCCCTCCTGCCATCCCTTCCTGGAGGAGCTAGAGACATTTCAGAAGGCATTTCCCATCTCCTGTGACCCCATGTAGTCATCTAAGTCATCTTACAGTCCTCGCACACACTGTCAGAGAATGCAGAGACATTTTTTCTTGAGGATTGTGAAGCTGCTCTGTCCTAGTGTGGGCCAGTTTCTCCTGAAGGAAATGGAAAGCCTGTGTATATCAGTGTGTGGAAATGAGGATGAATTTTTATGGAAAAAAAAAATTCTACTTTAAGAAAGGGACTTAGGGTCCCAAAAGATCACAGTCATTTCTGTTGAACCAACTGAATGTGTGACAGGATTGATTTTCTCATACAATTGGGAACATTTTCAATAATCCAGATTAACCATTGTCCAGAGAAAAGAGTCCTTTAAAAGCACCAACAACTTCATGCACAGCTTGAAGCCTCTGAAATGGAGTTGTAAAAATAATAATCAATATTGTCCAACAGGAAATTAATGTCAAGGGTTTTTTGTTTGTTTTTTTTTTTATTTTTAAAGAAGAAAAATATTCTGGTAGGAAACAGGGCCATTTTCTTCTGTTCCAGAAATGTTTTGTAATATGGCATCACAGACCATTTTTGTAATTCTCTCACCAAAACAAATTATCCAGGTCTATGATTAAACAGACAAAAGGGTTTTTAAACATTTCACTTTCTTCCTTTCCTCTTACTTGCTATAAATCAAAGTAGTAATTTTGCGATACCTTTTTCTTCAAATGTATGATAGCAAAAATAATCTGGGATTGTACAAATGACAGCTCTTGGCTGGGCAATGATTGGAGGCAAACTGTTGTAGCCCTGCCAGTAAAGAGGGAGTGAGCAGAGATAGGAGTAACATGGAAGTGTGAGAAGGAAAAGAAAAATTTGGATGATGGACTTAAAGAATAAGCCATTTTACACACCTTTCTGGGGGCTCAGGAAGGAATGCTGCCCCAGTTTATTTACTACATATATTCACACACCTCTTGCCTTCTACACAATGGCTCAAGACCCGCTTTTGCAAGGTGCCCACTAATTTTGCATGTTTAGTGTCTGCTGAGCCACTGAGGCAGGTGCTGCTTCTGTGCCCAGGCTGGGTGAACACGGGTGGCTCCATGGAGAAAAGCCACAACAGCAACGCTCAACCACATGGGAGTGAGACTGGAGAGAAGCTCCTTTGGTTTTGGCAGTGCTCCCATTGCCACATCTCCTGGGCTCACAGACACAGGAGTCCAGCAGTCCTCCAGGGACAGCAAGCTAGGATAAGCTTTTCTGCACCAGGAATAAACAGCAAAAGGAACTTAACAGTGCAAGGAGCTTTGTGCTGACCGGCTGCTGTGTCACTGCCTCAGATGCTGTTGGCATCCACAGAGGAACTGAGAGCACGGTTTTCAGCAGGTAGCATGGGCAGAGTCCTGGAGCCAGTGGGCAGATTTAACAGCAAATCCACAAAATGGCATTCTATTTACAGCTGAATAAGTGTTTCTTTTGGTAAGGTTTCATCTGTCCCAAGAGTCTTCCTGTCACCCAAAGTCTGAAAAACACACTTTGTTCATCTGTCAGCTTTTACATCCATCAGTCCTATGTCCATTTGATGGTAAAAAAAGGTGCCATTTCTCACATATTTTAAATGTCAAGATGACAGGCATTCACACTAATTCTTTCCATCCACATTTTTCTTACTTCAGCTTTTATGGCTCTGTTTGTGCTGAGCATGATAGAGACTCTTTCTAGCTGTGCTCAGTAGTCCAGAAATGATTCATTGAACTTTGAACAAGTGACAGACAGCTACTCCTCAGATTCTTGGTGTTTCTTGGGAACAAGGACCTATCATTTGTATTTCCTGCATATGCATTTCCTCTCAATATTTTGAAACAGGCTCAAACTGTTGTGCCCTTTCCTTCCTACTGTAACTAACCCTCCCCCAGATTTAGCCACGCACTGAATACTGCAGGCGTTGCATTACTTTCTAGCATATCCTTTACTTCTCCTACAGCTAGGCTTTCCCAATTAGCAGTGATGAATGTTTCTTCATTAGTGGGGCAGGAGCATGGCAGCTGGCTGGCAGATTCTGGGTTGGAGCACAGAGGGCAGACATGTTCTCAGAGCATGTGTCCTCACCACACAGCACTCAGAGAGGAAGAGCCCTTTCAGAGGAAGATCATATCACCACCCCTATCTTATTGGTGGAGAAACTCCAGGCCCAGAGGGCAAAGCAGCTTCTCCAGAGTCACCCAGGAGAGCTCAGAGCAGGATCCAGCCCTCTCCCCTTCCATCTGGCTGCTCACTCTAGGCGACATGGTACTTTGGCAATGAGTCACAGTCAAGAAATGAGAAACCTCCGGTTAGAATAACCAGATTTGGTATCAAAAAGCATGTAAGGATGGACAAACCTAAATGCTTTTCTGGATCAGAACTGATATGACTGAAATTTGACAACAAAAGAAAAAAAAAAAGAGAGTTATTTAAAGAGAGGATTTAGCTGATGAAAGTAAAAAGGTGTAAAAAGCTTTTGTGAATCTAAAATATTAGTTAATATGAATCGGCTTTGTTCATTTCTATAAACAATGAAAATATTTTTTCTGATAGCTTACTTCCTTCATAAGGATCTTCTGTTAAGCATTAGAATGCCTGATTAGGGCTTTTGGGGCGTCACTGCCATTTCTCATTAGTAGGTGTGTGTTTCTAACATCTGATGAGAAGGTTCAACCATGCTATTACTCACATGGCTGGTTTGGCTGGCTCCACTATCCTTAATCTGAATGAGTAATAGCTCCAGGATTGACCCTTTCACTTTGTTGAAGACTGCACTAGTAATTAATTTTTTTCTAAGTTATCTCAATACTATTTTGAAACACGACAGATGAACTCACACTGATAAGTAGGATGTTCCCATTTTAACTCCTGCAGCCAGGCTCTAAAAATGCTTACACACAGTTAAACACAATTCTAAACATAGATACAGTTCTACACATCCCCATACCTTTAAGCACAGGAACATGCCCTACAACATTCATAATTCAACAGTGCATGTGATTTTGAAATTTAAAATTCCTGATGAGCAAAAAGAAAGATGCATTTCTAAGTCAGTCCTTAAATCATCTAAACTGAACAATAAATAAGGCCCTGCTGTAAATGAAACCAGTGGGTTTGTAAATACAGAAGTACTGAGGGCAGTGATGCTGCAGGCTGCATCAAGAAGAGGTTCCTTATAAGATTGCCTTTTGTAATTTATTTATTGTCTGGCACTGCAAGACCGAAAAACAGACTACAGAGGTAACACAGATCTCAAGAGTATCTGTGGCAACAGTGTGGATCAGCCAAGTGACACCTGTTGTTACTTCTCTTGTCCTAGCTCCGTAATAGCAAGGACAAGCCTGTTGTTAAGCTCTTCCCTCCACTTGTTTATCTGACTTGACTGCCCTCATTTCTACACCAGAATTCCTCCAGCTAATTAGAGGAGTTATTCTAAGTGAAGTAAATAAAACCGAAGGATGTTCCTATTGCATAACATAACAATCTTTCCCAGGTCCCTCAGTCACAAACTCTAGTGGCAAATACCAGACACAGGAAATAGGAGAAGGCAAGACCTTGGGAGGTTCTTTGCTAGAAAAATACATTTATAGCTGAATAAAGATGTTGCTGTGCATTCCTGTATCAGCAAGTAAGAACAGCCCTGAAAAAGACCTTGCACGTTTAGAGAAAAACAGGATGGGAAGGGCTGCCCTCTGCTACCCTGTGTCAAACGAATAGATACTATCTTCAATGCAGAGAATACCTAGAGAAGGTGGGCACTTTGAAAAGGAAGTTGGATGGGTTAGTGGGTCTCGTGCAAAGAGGGGAAATTTGTCTCAGGTGGGCACTTTGAAAAGGAAGTTGGATGGGTTAGTGGGTCTCGTGCAAAGAGGGGAAATTTGTCTCAGTAGCGTTCTAAATCTCTCACTGGGCATGGTGGAAATTTATGTGCTGGCTTCATACTGTTACATGGCCTCTGGAAAAAGGTGCGCTGGCACATGTCGGGGAAGAGCAGTCTGAAGTATCATAACCAGCTCTGCTAGACAACTGTCTCAACAGAAGCAGAGAAAAGAAATTTCTGTTAGAGAAATAACAAGCAAAGAAATCTGTAGAAAAGTAAACAAGACGAGTTGTTTTGTGGAGATGAAAGCTGTCACTAAAGACAGTAAACATCTGGTTGTGTTGATTATATGTTAGGATCCAGATGAATCACATATGACTAAATCTAGTATAAGGCGAGTATGACTGAAAATATGTCCAGGGTTATATATTTTAAAAAGTAGAGTAGAGTAAGTACTTACACATCTTTAGTTGTCCCTGTAGCACCTAGGAAGAAAAAAACAAAACATGTTTACCAGGTAATGGCATAATCCTCTAAACCAACCAACAGTGCAGTAATTGTTTTTCTGTCTTTCTGTCCTAAACAACATAGAAATAGCAACAAAAAATTGCTACTGTAAGAGAACACATTTCTCATGATTGTCCAGTTTATCCTTAATGACTATCCACACAATCCCTTAAATCGATCACATCTGGGCCAGACTCTCAATGTGTGAAAATCATGCTGCTGTGGACCAGTGCCCAGGTGCAGTCACTCAACATGGGAGCAACATCAGAAAAAAATAATCTTTCTGAATTTTATATGCTTCCATTTGCTCAGAACTCTGGTGGTTTTGTCTGCCACAAAGTTGGCACAGTTAACCAGGCAGTTACTCCCAAGTGCCTGATTATTCTGCCATTTGATGCAGTTGTAGAGCTGGCACCAAGTGTGTAAAATGCTATCTCGTTCTTCCTGCCAGATAAACAAAGTTTTATAAAATGACTAGACAGAACTAATATAAACATTGGGACACAACCTATCCAAAGCCCCAGTCACCTAATGAGATCAACCACCCCTTAATTCATCTTGCTATTTAACAAAAAACCAAAGACACAAAAGCTGCCACCTGGCTGCCTCGTATAAGTGACTGACTTTTTTGTTTTGGTGACTCAAATGTTTCTTGCTGAGAGATAAACATTTACCCAAGTACAAACTCTTTCTTGTTCCTCCCAAGTTACTAATGTTATGTTGCTCTTGCTAGTATATAATTCAGCTGAGTAACCAGTAAATTATCCCTTCTATTAATTACAGAAGTTAGGGCAGACATTAGAAAAACCTTTCACTTCTCCTTTCCTCTTAGCACTTAGCTAGAAAAGGTGATCTGAGCTCACTCTGAAGAAATGGAAGTAGCCAATCCCAGAGATTTTTTGAGTTTGGAGGTAGGTTGTGTTTTTTTCTCCCATAATTCTTAATTTTTTGGAAAACTTTTATTTCTTCTGCTGCCAAAAATATATAAAAATAGCAAATACCTTTCATCTCTCTTTGATATGTAAGAATATGCCTTTGACATTCTTATTTTAAACAAGAGGAAGAAATAGACATGCAAGGCTTTCTAGCTCTGTCTGCCTGAATGGATTGCTTGAATGGCAGAAAACATCACCCTTTACAGCTAATTCCTGAACACAATGTCATTCCCATTTCTTCTGACCTGACTATCCCTCCTTTTCCCAGCAGCAACACAGACTAGACTCATATGAGACTGTACACATTTCTTCTGTTAGTCTTGCTTCCAGAGTTAGCAAAATCTCAGTATGGCTACATGTATCAGCAGAAAGCCTAAAGTTGGAGGGAGTATCTCTGCTCACAATAAGCTCAGGCCCTTGCTTTAAAGCCTTACTCCACCAGGGAGCTCTCTGAGACTTTTCAGCTTTGAGGGCACATCTGTGAAGCACTACATGTGAACCTCTCAGATTAATTGTGTCCACGTGGAAGGCTGCCATGGCTGTGCGAGCTCAGTCTCTGTCGATGCAGGGAGACATTTTCTGCCACCAAGGCCAGTTCATCCAGTCAGCTCAGCTATGAGCCTTCTTGGCACCCCCTTGTACCCCTACACAGAGCCCAGGCATCGGCATCACTTCAGAAAACGTGTTTTGAGAAGCCTAGCTGGAACTAGCAGGATTTTTAATTTTTTCCAGAAGAAACTACTCCTTTGCTGTGCCTGTTCTGCACGAGGCCCATGACTTTATTTTTTAGTCTAAACTCTCTGCAATCAAAATCAGTTTCTCTAAAAAGGTTCATGGCCCTTTTTGAGGCCTTTGCAAAAACTCTTCTGAGTCTAAGCATCTTGGATGCCCATCTGAAAAATGTGCCTTGCTTGCAGGAAGTACAGCAAAAGCACAGTGTTTAATACACAAACTGAAACCTCAAGCCGAGGGAGAAGAACTGTGTGCCTACAGCACTGCTACGCTCCCCAGAGGTGATAATCAAGTTCCAGTCGATCACTGGGTGCACTTCAGTGCCACATCCATGCTCAGTGCCATGCCTGTCTTCAATGCATTATGGTACATCCTCACTCTGGAGATGGGAGATGTCACTCAAACCCATCAGCCCAGGCTTTGGGTAGAGCTATAGAAACCTGTGTTTGGAAATATGCCACTAACGGTCACACATGGCAGCACTTGTTTTCTTGGAATATTAGCAAGGGTACACTGCTGAAAAATCACTGCAGTGTTTTGAAATGCATTTCATACAAAAACTTTTAGAACTGAGTATGATAAAAACAAATTCACTTTTTAAGAGATCAATTTTACTTTTACAATAAATTTAAAAATACATATAAAAAGAAATACATTGTTTTCTACTTTTTTGTATGCACAGCAAACCAGTTTATCCTCAGTTTCATTGATGGGATTCCATTAATTTCCGTGGGGTTATTTCTCGTTTTCACCAGAAAGTGAAACAAGTGTTTGGTCCAACTTCACTCAAGTACCACTAAGGTACCTGTCAATAGGTCTGAGAGTGTTTCCAGTTAACAAAGGGGTTTTCTTCCTTCAAGAGTTCTGAGCTTGCAAATGAACATCATTTTCGCTAGGTGTACTAAAAAAAATCTCTGTGTAAAAACTTCAAAGTTTTTGTTCATTAGGGAGCCTGAACTTCCTTACACATAGATGTTATTTCCCAAGGAACCAAAACCATCTCAGTTCATACAGATGTGTTTATTTGTAAAGTCCAAACCATTCACCCTCACCCCGTTACTTCACTGACATATTTGTCTAACTCTTACAAGTTTAGTGAGCAACACAATTTTATTGCTGCTCAAGTTCCTTCTGCCAGAAGTGCAGCCAAAGAATCTTATTTACTACTGATCCACAAATACTCTACAGCTCGTTCCATAGCAGCAAGGCTTAGTGCTCTCAAAGATATGATGGTTTCCACAAATGACTTGAGAAAAGGCTCACATATATAAAGCTTGTCCATTTTTTCCCACAATAAGAGCCTGGCCTAAAAAAAGGCAGCACTTGACCCTACAAGCCTTGTCTTGATAGGCTCTTGTTTGCTTGGTTTTTCTAACCTAACCTCAGCAAGTCATTAAAGAGTAGCTGTGAAGCCACATCCATAAAAAATAGGCAATACTGAATTGTCCTGAATGACCTCTCGGCTCACACTATTTACACAATAGGACCATGGGTGCATTTTGGCATTTTAGAGTTGCAGAAGGAGAAGAATGAGTACAGCCTGCAAATAAACGTGTCCCATACAGCCAGACATTGCTCTGAGCCCCAGTGATTACACAAGAAAAACATTATGTCTAGAGCAGTGGAGCTGTGATCCCTCAAAAAACCCCACAGCATTTTAACAGTGACAAGTCAAAAAGAAGAATTTATCCCAAAGCATCTTCCACTAGGTGAGACAGGGTTTTGTTCTTGCAGAACAACAGCAGCTTCTCTTGGCAACACTGCAGGATTTCAGTAAATGCAGGCCTAATGCAAAAGATGGTTGAGAGACATTGATAGCCACTAAGGATATTCCTCTGTGCTGAGAAATGCATCATGAGTGAAGGTGAGAGGCAAAAGCTTCTTAAAAATATAAAAAGCATGAGAGCCAACCACTCACATGAATAAAATGGATACAAAAAATGCCAGGACTTGACTTTTGAGCAGATTATGAAACTTTTTCCTAATATTGTATAATGAACAATGCCCTATGACATTTTCTTGCACATCAAATTGTTACAAAAAGCAAATAAAAGCCCTCCAAATTAAACACGCATACATGCAATTGTTAAGAATGAGTTTTCTACTGCAGGCTCCTTTCTGATGTGCTCCAAAAGTCAGCAGTAAGGAAACACATTCTAACATCAATCAATTTATTATATTTATACCCCCATTGTAACTGAGGATAGAATAGCATCAATTTGCTTCATATTGATTATTTCTTCAGCTCATCAGGTGGGAGTTCCATACACAGATTAGACCCAATCAATAGAATGGCACGATGACTTCCTGGGCATTGCACCAAACATGAAGTTAATAAATCTGTTAAAACTTGGTGTGAAAGTTCTCCTTCATCATAACTTGACTGTACTTGAAGCTTTCCACAGACTAACAGCTTCTCTAGATATTTAAATTAAGGCTAGACTGACAGCCTCCAAAGAGTACCATAATTTAAGGTGCTGTCATTGCTACTATAATAGATACAGAAAGGAGGAGGCAGTTAAAAATTTTTAGTGAAGAATCATTAGAATGAAGGGAAATGCCTTGACTCAGGAAAAAAAAAGGAAATTAATGTTTAAGAGCATATTTTTAAAAGACACCAAAAAATAAAGAAAGAGAAGAGCTATTTTTGAGCTTCTAAAACTCTAGGAAATAACATGAAAGAAGGATATGTAAAATGAGACAGCAAAACATAAGGAAAACAGCAAGTTGAGAAACAAAAAATAACTATAGTTAATACATAAAATAATTTAAGAAGGATGCATACACATCAGTTTACTTGGATAACTGAAATTGCCATTTCTCAGTTGAAGAGCTTTTTGCCACTGATCTCTGGAAAGAACATTTGAATGCTGTGAGTTATATTGGTGTTCTGGAGTACTGCACCACAGACTGAAATGTTATTCTAGATCATGTCTATTAGTTTAGATCTCACAGACCATAGAGCTGAAAGCTCTGATGTCATTCTAGCCATGCAACCGAAGATAATATCATTAGCTGAACTATCACCATATATACATCTGCTTAGGAAAAATCAAATTAGGTTACAACAGGAATTTTACCAGAGTAAGAAAATGGGGATTGGCATAACACATTTAATGTGTTCTGAGAAGTATGCTACAATATTATACTTAGTCATATGGTATGACAGAGTGTTACAGGTTAATTACATGCTATGCACCTCTAGCTTTGACATTACTGACTACAGAATAGTCATAACTTTAGCACTAAAAATGTAGTCATGCTGTGCATGCCACAAAATTTATTTGTATTTACATAGTCTTCACATCTTTTGGTAAAACTGTGACTTGCATTTTCCTGAAAAGCTCGAGGATTCCAAATAAAAATGGCAAGTCTTCTCCTTCCCCTTTATAAAATAATTTTATTTTTATTAGACACACTTTGTAAGGAATGTTAAATGAAGTAAATAAATAGTAGACATCTGATGTCTTGCTTTTATTACCAGCTGTTTGTTATTTTAAGACCATAGACTGCACAGAGTAATTCCTGACTGACAGTGGTGAAAGTGAGAAGCGAACTGGACCTTTCAGAGCTGCATTGGATTTGTAGCGGTCTATCAGTGCAACAGTAATAATTCCATTATACTAATGATGGGTTTTATGTGGCATTGTTGGGTTTTACCTGCACTAAGCTCTTGAAGATCTGTGGAATATTTCTAAAAAGTATGCAAAATTTACCAAAAAATGCAAGTTCAAATATTTTATGTATAACGTATAAGTAAGTTTAACTATCAAAGGGGTCAGACCAACAGTGAAAATACTTAATGTATCTACAAGCCAAAACCTGTTCAAGACAACTACTTCTAATGCAAAGCGACACATTTAAACAAACTTTGAGTTCAAAATAATACTACTGTCAGAGTTAGTCTATTTGACATTTACCCATTTGTACACTGGTACAAGTTCCACAGGGCAGTCAAATCAACATTAACTTAGAAAATACCTCAAATGGACTAATAATCGACTCAACATTCTCGTCTGAACCTTTCTGGTGCTTTTATCCAGCAAACAGAAACAAGATGTGAACAAGCATCACCTCAGTGGTATGCAGCTAGACTGGTCACATACAGAAGGAACTTCCAGTCACAGCAATGTGGGAATCAACTGAAGGGAGAGAATTCATCTGTGCAAACGGGACAGCTCTAATAAGAGCACTGAATGTTCAAGCAAATTCACACAGTGTGTTCTTTATGGGTGACAGAGGCCTCTGATGGATAGACATAGTACCTAAATCCTAAGTTATAATAATTTAACAGAAACCGAGTAGGGAATGGCAGAATCACATTCTCCTCCAAGTGTGTAGTGCAGAGTTGAACAGGTAAACCAGCATCACTCCCCACAAGCACACTCACATATGTACACCCTAGAGAAGGCAGCATCACACACTCGCAGGCAGGACCAAGTCAGGACTAGCACCACCCACAGCACCACTGAAACTGGTTAAATCAAATCAAATCAAAACAGTAAGAGATGGGGACCCAGTAATTCGAAGTTGTCCAACCATTATTTTGCATATTTTCAAGAGCTGAAAGCTCACAAGTGCATCTGAAAGACTTGATAAAGGTATTGGAACAGGTGGCAATGTTTGCCAAGTGCAGCTAGGATGAAAAATGATTGAGAAACGCTCATATTATAATTACAGGGTGAAGGTCCACTTATCAGTTTCCATGTACTTTCCTATTCTGCGGGGGCAGGGGGGAGGAAGAGCAGAACAGCACCATCTTCCCAGATCTTATCTCTTTTGAAAATGGCAATGAACAAATAAGGGAGCCAGCTGGACGCACCAGCCAGCAGTACACATTAACATGCATGAAATCTCAATCATGGAATATCCTCCAACTTCTCCAACAAGCAAAAGGCGAAGATGTGGCAGAAATTAATTTCAGAAGTGGCATTCGTGGCCTTATAGGGAAGCGAAGAGGATGGAGCTGACAGCCCCGGCGGGATCCTTACGTCCAGCTCCCGGCCTGGGCTCGCCGTGCCCTGGGCAGCTCCTGTCGGAGGTGGTGATCCCGGCGACAAGCGGGCACCAGAAAGCCGCCGCTGCCCGCGGCAGGCCACATCACCCTGTCTGCCCTGAGCAAGCGGATCAGCCTCGGGAAAGGAAGATGCTCTTGCAAGAGGGCGGGCAGCGATTCCCGCGGCTCGGACGGGCATCCCCCGAGCCGGGGGCTGTAACCCCGCCGGGTGCGGGTGCGTGCCCGCCGCCGCCCTCCGCAGTCCCGCAGTCCCGCAGGGCTGCCCAGCACGGAGGGGATGCTCGCCCCGCCGCTCGCCCAGCCCGGCCCGGCCCGGCCCGGCCCGGCCCGGCCCGGCCCGCCGCCCTACCTCGCCCGCCCGCGCCGCCGGCCGTGGAGTTGCCGCAGCCCATGGGCGCTGCCCTGGCCGGCGCTGCGCCCGCCGGTGCGCTGCGGTCACGGGAGACAGCCGGCGGCGGGCGGAGCCGGGTGGGAGATAAAGCCGCGGGGACCCCTCCTCCTCCTCTTCCTCCTCCTCCTCCTCTCCCCACCCATCGCCCGGGAAACCGCCGGCCCCGAGCGCCGCCGCCCGGCCCCGGCCTCGGCCCCTCACCGCACCCCCTGTTCGTCCCCAAGGAGCGCCTCACCCCGGGCTGTCCCCTTGCCCGGACGGGCTGGAGCTGCAAAGCCGGAGATACGGCTCAGTCCAGGCTCAAGCCCGCAGGACTCCGAACGACCCCCACCCGCAGGAAACAAGCCCAGAGCCTCCCCGGGCAGTGGAGATGCTCCTTGGCTCACGCGTTTCACGGGAGCTTTGGGACACCCCTCATTCGCCAAGGGGAACATCGGCATAACCACAGGACCGGGCTGCAAACCCTGTATCTGCTATCAGTAACATCCTGTTCACTATTTAAAGCCAACTTTTATGACTGGTTTGGGTATTTCTCTACTTACAAGAAGCGTGATGGTGAAACTGAAGACCCATTGAGTTGAGAAGAGCTTCAGATTCACTGTCCCCAAGTAGTATCAGCAGCACTGAGAAACACGAAAGATAAGTTTACAAATTCTTCAAGCAATCATTTTCATTCAACATTTGTGTAATTTACCAAAATGTATATGACTTTCTGTTAACCCAAACCTTCCACAGTAAGGAGTAAAATACTTTAAAATCTTGACGGCTTGGTTGCTCCTCCTCCATCCTCAAATGAGCAGGAAGCTGAAATCCAATGGATACGTCTAGATACAATTGCAAATACTCGAGATAGATAGATACTACTGCTATAACAAATTTGTTTAAGGCTCAGAAAAATGTTTTAGGGGTGTTACAGAAACACCAGTATGAGCAATACATATGCATGACTGATAACTGTCTTCTACAAAAGGACCAGATATAATGTGCTGCTGCCTGATCTTGCAGTGTGTTCAGAGAAGGGGGAAAAAAAAGACATCACAATTCTCTTACAGGTTTCCTAAGAAGTACACATTAAAACAAAGCAGCTCCATAAGCAGCAGAGACAATAACATCCAGTCTCCTATGGATTTTGCCCTAGGGAGGAACACCTTCATGGGCTCACTGATGTCCACCTCAGGACAGGGTGTAAGATCTCCCTCCTCTGAGTGGCCACCTATTTTCATGTCAATTGCAGAAAGTCAGTATTTTCATGGTCTTTGTCTATACCTTCCCAACAAATTGACTGAACCTGAACAATCAGCTCAAAGTTTAACAGGACAGGGCTAATGGGCACATAGGTTTGGTCACACAATTCCTTCACCATCACTGGCTATACAGCAGGCACACAGTGCAAATGTGTGCATTTTTCTTCAGAAAAAAAAAATCTCACAAAGGTTCAAAACCACCTCTTTTTGATGGCCAGTTTTCTGAAATTCACACATTGAAAAATGAACCCTCAGGCCAAGGTTTCAGCACCAAGCATCAGCCCGAAGCAAATTTTTAGTGGCAGAGTTAAGAAGGAAGAAAGCGTGCTCTGAAAGCAGTGCTGAAAAACATGCTCCTTAAGGCCCTGTGTGGTTTTCTAATGTAAAAACAAACAAACAAACAAACAAAAAAACCCTCCCAGCAACCCACACTGACCATAGGCTTGGCACATTTTGAAGTATCTATGAGCTGCTTTTAATAAGCTGCAGTTTACCTTGGAGGAAGCAGTTGTGAAAAAGAAACCGAGTCCTGTCCTCACATATTAGAAGAGGCAGCTGGGAGGCAAAATTCCTCTGGAGATGCCTTGACACCAAGCCATTGCCTTGGCCACAAGGAGAAGACATGAGGCTGGTTCAGAAACTTGCAGTGGTGTTAAGGATGAGAGAAAGGTAAATTTAACTTCTAAATGCTCTCACTCCTTCTACAAGTTCAGTGTATCACATACAAGCCAAGCACCCTGTGTGCACAAACCAAGGGCTGCACTAAGATCAATACGGCAAGAAACTTCCAGCACACCCATCCAAAGATGGAATTAGTAGCACTTTCAGGGGATTTATGACAGCAAATCTGATTTATTCCTCTGTGCAGTGTCTGGGATTGTAATGAGTCAGCCCCTCTCTTGGCATCTCTATTGTAGTTGCCTCCTACTGCAAATGGGAAGACACACTTTAGCTTCAACTTTACTTGTGTTTTACACAAACAGAGCATTTCACTTTATTACTGGAAATAACTGGTAGCAAAATACAGTCACATAAGCAAGTTAATTAAATGAACACTTGACATTAAGGGAAAGGAGCGATGTGTTCCCTGCATCAGCAAACTCTTGGTGTCTGCCATCACACACCCTGTGTACATCATCTCCTCTGAGGAAGACTGGGAGATGTATGAATGTGAACTTCTGTAAGTATTTCAGAAGATGTAGTAAAAAAGGATTTTGTTATTCTTTCCCTAAATGAACAGAAAATTTACCCAGCTGAGAAAACAGGTTGATTGATGGGATTATCCAAATCTGAAATTCCAGTGATTTTCCCCTTTTGGACATTTCTGCTGGTCTGAGTGCTTAAAATGCAAACAATCTGTCTGTCAAGCTGGTATGCAAGTCTGTGGAAAGGATCTATAAAACGTGTTACTTCTGGATCCTAGGGACAGCTCTTATTTGCACAATAATATATACTTTTCAAAATCTTTTTTTTGTGTAAGTATCCACACAGAAACATTATGCATACATTATTTCTTTCTAACAAAACATTTGCTTACAAAGGGTTGGATCTCAGTTTAATCAAGTATAAGAGCTAGACATTGATGATCCTTGTGGGTCCCTTCCAACTCAGGATATTCTATGGTTTTATAGAACATATATTGTGCCAATTAGCATCTTCTGAGTATTTTCTTTTGAACAGTGCCTCTTAGACATGGATGTTCTCAAAACTGCAAATGTCCTGAAAAATTGTCAGTGCTTCATCAGTAGTTAGCACTGAGAGATAATTTTTTTTCTAATCAAATCTACAGCAGGAATTCAATTCAGACCAAACTTGCCCTGTTGAAGAGGGGCAAGTTGCACTGCAAATATGTGGTCAGAGTTTGTCAGTGCAACCACCTGGTTTATGGTGGATTCTCAATTCCACTGTTTTCAAGTTCTACTTCCCATGTTTTCAGGCTACCTTGTATTATGTTTCTCCCTGTCCAGCTTTACAGTCTTGCTAGAGCACTGTTGTTTTATAGCTGGCAACATGGGCTTGTAGGTTTCACTGACTTCTTCAAATATTATGGTACAGCATAGATAGTGCTTGTGAACACTTAGCCAGTAAAGGACAAAAATTATGACCCAATTTCCCAGTAAGCCTGCAAGGATGATTCTTCTTGAAAAATTCAGTAGTCCAAACCCCAGTCTAACAAAAAAAAAAAAAAAAAAAAAAAAAAAAAAAAAGCACTCTTGTGTCAACTGGGGGTTTGTTTGTTTTACAAATCAATAAAGAAAGACCAATACATCAAGATACTAAATTATTTACATTAAAGAAAGAGGGGGAAAAATCAAGAACTTCTTAGTAAAAGGTATCATGATTCCACAGCCCTTGCAGTGCTTACTACATGGCAAAGGGAGACATGGAGAAGATCTCTATATTGCTGGGAACATTTCATTCTTAACAAAAAAGGGTTAACTAATTTGATTTGGGTTACAGAAGCCAAATGACAGTCATAACAAAACCCAGAGGGCAACAAAAAGAAAAAATACTACAATCCCCATGTTTCTATACTATTTCTTAATAATGGCTATATTGTGAAAGCGCTTGGTCACACCAAGTGACCCCAACAGTGCAAGGTACTATCTGGACACATCAAGAATGTTCATCTTTGCTGGCAGTCAGAAAGACAAGAAATAGCTGATGGATGAGATAATAGAGAAGCCAAAGTAGGAAGCACTAAGATAGCATTACTATTTATAAAATGGATATGCCTAAGAAGAACCAAAAAAAAAAAAAAAAAGCTATATCTGGTCAAAGGAAAGAGCCACCTTATTCGGGATTCTGTCTCTGACAGCTGAAAAGAACAAAGGAAACTCATATGGTATGTGTTCCCCAAAGTCTCCCATCATCCAGCATTTGCAGGTCACAGTCTGCCTGAGGCAGATGTGGTTGCCATGTGTTTAGCAACCCTTAACACATTTCTCTTCCATGAACCTGTTCCACCAACCCTTGAACACATGTAAGACACTGGCACTCACAGCATCCTCTGTTCCACCTCCCAGCCACATGGAATTGAATTGAAGAACCTACTTTTGTGTGCTTTGAGCCTGGTCCCTGCCCACTTCAGCTGTTGGTGGTTTGTTCCTTGTATCAAGATAAGCATTGAAGAATCAATTCCCCATCTCACACGTTTCTGATTTTTTGTTCTTTATAGTAGAATGAACACCAAAGAATCAATATGCCATGTCCCCTACCCTCACCTTTAGTTAGCAGCAGTGATAGCAAGCTGATATTTTCTGGCAGTTGATCAATAGGTAGTTAAAACACTTGGAAGGAGATTTTCTGAGAAAGGATTTAGAAATCCATTCTAGAGACTAGGTTCTGCTAGTAATGCCAAGTTTATATGAGAAGCAGTGCAGGGACCTGCATGGAGGGAGCAGCCAAACTTCTTTGCCCATCATATACTTACTGTAATCCACGCAGTGTGTCCCCCCTTGCATTCCTTGTTAGCAATGAGAAAATGTGGCAGAGAGCTTTCTACATGCCCCTTTGTCCCTTTTCTGGCTTCCTGGCAGCCCTACACTCACCATGGGAGCTTTTCAGCACCATGAAAACACTCCTCTGAGCTCTGAGCTGGTCTTGCCTCACCTTGAGCTCACATCACAGTGAGTAGCCCACAGATGGGCCAGCTACCATCTAACCTTAAATGATCCACATGGCATTATTTATCATGGCAGCACAGTGAGGAACAGAATCAAACTGCAAGAATGTAAGAGGAGGAACAAATTTTCTTTGTCCTTGCAGTGACTGTGGAAAATTTGACTTGAATATTTCTTTTAAATGAAAATGATGGCTCCTTCTATTAAAAAAAACCCCATAAAATGGTAGAACATGTAGGTTTATAATGGTCTGTGGAAGCTGACTTAAAAAATACGATTTAAATACCTCACTTTAAAGCAAAAAAAGAGTATTTGCCAAGACCAAGGGTTTTCTTTCATCTTAAGATTTTAATTTATCTAACTGTTCCTGCTCTCATGAAAGTCACTAATAAAATTCTCACTACTGGGCCAAATCAAACATGAATTGAGACAAATCAATGATTTCTCCTAAAACATCTAGTCAGCGATGAACAAGGAACTCACCAGCCAGTCAATAAGTGCCAAAATAAAGTGAAAATTCTGTTAGTGGATATGCCAGCTTTACAGAAATTTCTGCACCCCCCTCCTCCCCAGTCTCTGGCAGAATAAATAGCAATTAATTTTGCAATAATTCTTTCTGAATGTGATTATTGTCCATAGTCATGAAACCCCTTTTGTTTTTAAAAGCTTATGGGGCATATGATTCTTACCTGATTCACAAGGTAGAAATGGAGTTCAAGACTAAAACTTTCAAAGGTAAGTTCATGGAGAAGAAGTAATTCATAATTCAATGGTACTCTCTTCACATCAGTGTTATATCTATTCCTAAAAGGTCTGGATTTTAGCAAACAGACTTGAAGAATTTGCTGTTGAGGTCAGCTATTACCTCCTCCTTGCAAAGATTTCTCTTTCAGAGTTATTTTCAGATGCCCTTGAAAATAAAAAATGGTCAAATGCTTAAATTGGATACTAAAAACAGTTTGGAATCCTTTCTGTGCCCAAAAGGTTGATATATATGATGTATCAGATTCTTCTATTAGAGATTTCACAAAAATACAGGAGATAACTAAGGGTGCTTCTTACCTCTGAGATCCCTCAAGCTTCATTTTACTATCTCTACAAACAGCCCCCCAAAGCTCTATTCCAGAATAGAAGAGAAAAAGTGTTTTACTCTCTTATTTTAATATACTATGCAGACAGATTAATCTCTTTCCCTGTCTCTCACTTCATAAATTAATTTGCAAGATGCAGCTAAATCAGCTTTTCCAACGACAGCACCACAAAATGAAAAGATGAAAAACTGGCAAAATGCTAGAGAAAGGACCTTTATACTGCACTGTCTTGAAGATGTCAGTGTAGCACTGCATCTTCTTGAAACAAAGCGTGTGCATCTCTTCAGGCACACGTGTACCTCAAACACACTTGCTCCATTTGAAAAGCCTAAATTAGTACTCGAGTAGTGTAAGACAACTGCATTTAGATCCACGAGAGGAAACTCTCTCTGCCTCAGAACTGTGTATGAAAAAGGCATGTCTCTTGTTTGGAGTCTCGCACTTTTATTTCAAGAGGCCCTTCTGCACACAGAGCTCTTATTTGTGCAGTACTGTGGGAAGATGATATCCCTGCTTTATTATGTTTTATTTTCATGCACTTTTTCAGATGCCAATTCTTCCTCTGTTGTTGATACAAATTTCCATTGCAGTTTTCCACACATAATAATTGCTTTTGCCCTATATTGGTAATGATGCCAACCAGCAAAGTTGCTGCCTTGTTTTTGTATGCAGTGTGCCTGAAGACTGTAGAAGCAGCAGACACACCCTCATGACAAAAAAAGTCTTCATCAAAGCTGTATATTTATCCACCTCTGCTTAATTAATACCTTAGCTTTTGAAAACCTAGGGAAGCTAAAATTTGCCAGTCTTTTTACAGTAGCTATATATAATTCACACAGACTGTGACTTTCATAACTTGCATGCGCCATTTTATTGAAATAATAGAATTCTGCTTCAGCAAATAACAGGCAGACTAAGAAAAGATAAATGTACATCAAAACAGCATCTCTATATAAATATGGGTTTAATAGAAGAGGATGCTAACAATTTTGATTAATCAAAACTTCTGTCATACTAGGCATACAGTAAACAGAAGTTCTTAGCATTAGCAATATGGAAGCAGTGTGTGTTAGGTCATTCAAAAGAAAAAGGCACCCACAAATACCAACTATATATTGTGCTTTGGTGGCTTTTAACACACAGAATGTAGTTCTTGACAGATAAGGTACTAGCAATTTCTAAGCATTCAAGGAAGGTTCTTGTATGCATAATTTCAAGTATTTGTAAGAGCAGAATATTTGTACCCATGAAATAAAACCAACTGTAAGCAATCAACAGTAGTTATGTGATGTTCTCATATGATGTTCTCATAGGACACATCCTTTTAGCACCTATATAAGGGTGACAAATTCCTCTCATTAATAAAGATTAAGCAATTCATCCTTATTAAACACAGAATCAGCTTTTGGATCCACAAGTAGATGCAAATGGTAGAGACAGACAAAGAAACTGACAGTTTGGGAATTTCTGTATTAAATACTTTATCTAGTTTCATTTATTCCAGGTTTAACAGCAAAATGGATGCAGCACACCCAAACTATCTGTTCCTTAATATAGGCCTGGAATTGCTACCAAAACACTGGTGTTTTGTTTATTAGTATCTGCATTGCATTTCAAAATACCTGACTTGTGGCTCCTAAAATGCAAGGAGTTGTGTGAAAATAATGAATATAGCTTAAAATAATTGCTGTGGAGATTTAATCCTTTGATTTCTGACAGTGAGCATTTAGGATTCAAGGACTTGCTTTTCTTTTTCTTCCAGAATGAGAGGGGCCCGTCATTTTCCAAGCAATCCCAAATCCCTCCCATCTCATAATAAGAAGCACATGTCACTTGGGGAAGTCTGATGGGGAGCTGACAGCCTGGTAGCCCCTCACAGCAAACCTGCCCTAGAAAGCTGAGACATGGTGAAACCACAGGTGCTGGCAGCACCAGTCCAGATGTACAACAGCAAAAACAAGAAGAGATCTGGACTCAAACCTAACAATGACCGGAGCACTTATTTGAAACAAAGCCACTCTTTTTTGATTTTGTTTTCAAAGTAGTGAACATTGCTCCATTTGGCAATGCTACAACACAATGTAAATCCAATCTAACAAAACCTCTGAAATACTGCACAAGAGTTCTGTTCAGGGGAGGGATTAAACACTCTGGCAACTTCTCTTCTGTCACAGATTTCTTTCAAAGCTTTTAAGTTAGTTTAAACACTGATAAGAACATTTTCCATTGCATTATTATTTATGTTCTCAAAGTAACAGATATGATACTGCTCTTTTTGGGGGGGCTTTTTCCTTCTTGCTATTTCATAGAAGTGCAATTTGAGAGGGTGAAAAACTAATTTGAAACCATTGGTCCCTTCTAAGAAAAAAACTATGCACATTACTAGGTGCTGTTGACTCTGACAGCAGTACATGCTGTCTGCATGCTTCATGCTTCAGCTGAGAGATACTTGCTGACCTTACGTTTACAGAGTATTTAAAGATAATGACTGTATGTGACCCTTGAACTAAATGTTCTGGTTTTAAAATGCGAAAGAAAAACAAGGAAAAGCAATGTGTTACCATAAGTGAATTTGAAAGAACTGGGAAACTATTTACTGATCCAGCCAACATTTATATGCCTGATTAATCTTCAGGAGTCTGACAGGCTAAACACAAGTTTCTAGGTTTGCAGGACTGGAGCTGGGCTGTCAAGTGCACAGGTAACATGTGGCATTGCTGCAGGGTTCCAAACCACCTGCCTGCATGGCAAATCACATGATGGAAAGCCAAAGGGTGGGGCAGCTTCTTGGCTACGAGGCAAATTCTGCACAAGTTCATGTGTTTGAGCAGTTGCATATGGCAGGCAGTTTATAGCCCAAAAGCTGCCCACAGCCTGGTGGGATAGTTCACCTTGCTTGTACCTTGCTCACAGTGACCTTTATCCTAGGAAAACACTGTGAGAGCTTTGCCAACTGGAAGAATTATTTTGCTCACAGCAGCAGTCGGGCCCTGCTGTCAGCCTCCTAGGGGCTGTGCTCCCTCACCCATGCTGTAAGTGCAGCACTCCTCTGAAAAGACACTCCAAGAGCTACAAAGCTACAAAAGGCAATGACAATATGTGGCTTGCAACCTCTCCTATAATGATTCAACTCTGCTTCCCTCCCACTCCTCACTGGCCCCTGCTAAAGCAAGTCACCAGCTTGCCACAGCAACAGCCCTGCCTCCAGCAGCAATGCTGGATGGAGTGCCTCAGTGCACATGCTGCAGAATTCCAGCTTTCTGGCAAGCCCTTCATTTGCAGCAGTAGGTCCAGTCATATGACAGGAAAGGGTTCCCAGTATTTTGCTTTCTCCAGACAGCAGAAGAACTTCTAAGCAGCCGCCACAGGAAGAAAAATTGGAAACATCTGATCTTGTGACACTGGAAGCATCTGAGCACTGTGGAGAAACACAGAGCTCCAGGGTGAGAGGGTTCCTGCTGAGCTGGACTGGGGGTGCACAGACCTGCTGCCTGGGCAGCAATGCAGCACTGCATTTTCCTTGCATGACTGCATTTGTTCATGTACTTGTGCTCTTGACATTATCTTGGCAGCCTGCTGGGAGGAGTCACTGCCCAGCAGGAAACAAACAGATTGTGGTTATCTGTGCCCATTTGGGTGCTACCTAGAGTTTCCTTAATGCTTTCTGTATCATCCTCTGGGGTTTTTTGCTGTTTCTATGAAAATACAAAATGACATCCTATTGCACCACCACATCCTGCTCTGCCTTTGCCCTGGGCAGCCCTGACTCTGCTCAAGGGGGAAGCAGGCAGGAGAGCTGTTCGGGGCTTCTGTGGTCTGCAGCAGCCTTAGTTAGGTACCCAGGCCCCTCTGTGCTACACTGTGTATGGAGAACAAAAAGAGTCCAAACAGAAAACAGCAAGACCAAAAAGGATATAATCATGCTGGCAAACTTTCGTAGACTTCTAATAGGCTTTAAGATACGTTCTGCTAGATATAAATGTTAAGACATCATCATTCAGCTTTTTTAGCCTAACCAGCCACAGAAAGATGAACAAAAGTGAATCAAAGGGAGTGATCAGAATTAAGACCACATGAATTTTTCAGCTGTGTTGTTCAGAAAGGAACACAAAAGTGCAGGGCCTGATTGGTTCATGTGATCTCATGATAAAAAAATTAGACTAAGATCTGGCTTTTGACACAGTGACATTAAGTGCATTTGCTTTTGATATTTGTATTAATGTTGCAAATACTAAAAAGAGCAGGTTCCTCTCACACTAAATTGACAGTCTTTTCTGTGGATCCAACCTGCATTTGAATGTGGTTTTCTGACTTTTAGTAACCTTTATGCCTAACAGGTTATTTATTGGTATTTCATAATCATATGTCAGGCATTAGAGGTCTCTTATGTTAATGTACAGAATCATATCAGATATGCATTTCTTTGATGAAGTACCTGTATTATTCTTTCTGTCACTTCTTGTATTTCACCCAAAGACTTTTCACCATTCCTCAGACAGCCCTGAACTCCATTGGATCATCACCTGAAGCAGGTTAAGGAACAACACACATCAAAAAAAAGCACCGCTAGAAGGAGGAAGGAGCCTGTGTATTAACATTTGCACTGCAAAAACATAAAAATTTTAGCTTAAAATATTCCATTAATTCTCTAACTACCCACTCTCTCATTGTTTCTGTTTCTTGCAAAGCAAATGCAAACTGTTAAATCAGATGCCCTCCATCAGATAGTCCCCCAAACAAAAATCATGGCCACACTAAACACTATCTGAGCCCACACAGCGCAGGGCAGAGGCAGGCATGGAGGAAGTGGTGGCAACACCTCTGGCTGGTGCTGCCATCAGTGACTCCAGCATTTGAAACCATATTTTTATTCTGGATCTGGGTGGAGGCTGCTGCTGTGCTTGGTTACAGGAGGGGACTTAATTGTCCTTAAATTACATGAAATTAAAGATGGCAGTTATACCCTTCACCTTCAATGAGGTTTTAATTAGATCCATCCCACCAGCCAGTCCATCTGTGCATATCCATTTTAGCATATTACTAATGTGTTTAATGGAAATAAACAAAGCCATGTGTTTTATGTTAAAATAAAGAACACATCTTGGTCACATAGCAATTAATGATTTCAGTGGAATTTTATTTCAGCCCAGTATTATGTTATGGGTCATACACAAAATCACAAGATACTTGTTTCCTATGTGTCCAAGATATGTCCAGTACATCAGATGCCTAGTATTAATTTAACCAGTAATTTATTCAGATAGTAATAAAAAAATTGTTTTGGGATGCTTCTGGTAGTGAAAGTACTAAGAGTCTTTTTCACATCTTTCACTTGTATTCATTTGAAGCAATTTATTGCTACTATCACACAACATATCCTCTATATTTATATATATATATATATATATATATTTATACAAAGCTGCACAACTTATGGTAAATTATTACATGTCTAAAAGTCATCTGTAGTTGAAAGATTTCTTGGAGCACAAAGAAGAATATGAGACACTTTGTTAAAAGCATAAATATACTCAGCTGACTTAGAAAACATGTGACTACCACACCACTGCTCAGAAATTTCTTGTAAAGTATAAGGTAGGAAGCTAAAAAGGAAGCATAATGCAGTAAGTTCTTTAAAGTTATAATGGAACATATGAGAAAGAGAGCACAATGCAGAATGACTTACTCTGTAACTAGTCTAACCAGAAAAAATAATTACAGCCAGCTCTCCATTAATACTGAGTGGATTATCAAATTTGGAAATAAATTAGGCTAAGGATGCACAACAGCTGCCTTGTTTCCAAACAGTCCAATTAAAGCTGGCAGGGCTTATTAACTCAGGCACAGCACCATCCAGGCTTGGCACTGCTGCTTCCAGCCCTGAGCTGGTGCTGGGCAGTTAGGGGGGAAAGCACTTGGGCAAACCTAGGAGCATGGCACTGACACCTTCAGTCCTGCAGAAGGCACAGTCCCAGCTGCCACCTCACAGCGTGGTTCTTCCTGTCCTGTCACATGGCCAGGCTTGACTGGCTGGTTACCAAGGGATGTTCCTGGCCACCCTCAAACAGGAACAAGACTGTCCTGTGTAAAACCCCAGTTTCAGGTTTGAAGATGCACCAGTTTCTGTGGACCCACAGTAATAGTGGAAGATTTTATATCATTTTGCCAAGAGATTTGTTCAAAAGACAAATCTTGAAATTCCAGATGATTTCAAACTTCTTCTTTCTTTCAAAATTATCATTCTCTCAAATATGAGATTTTTTTGGCTACTGTGAGATTTTTGCTGGAAGGAAGTATCATCTTTTCTTAGAAGCAGGACGATTATTTTATGTGATAAATTACTTCATAGTCAACGCTCAATTATTTATCGATTTTACTTGATACTATGATCTCTTGCTAGTTTTATAAGCAGTATGGATCAGTTTAATTGTAGCCATTCTGAATTTTTTTTCCCTAAAGTTTTGACACTCTAGAAGCCATTTTTCTTAACATAATCGAGTCATCTGTAGGTTATGGAATACACACATACGAATGAACTGGGCTGCTTCCTGGAAATGATCTCCAGCTCAGTTCACACTTCCATGGCAATTCTTTTGAGCAGTCAGGTGCCTGATTGTGGGTACTGTGCCTACTGCTTCCCTGTTCTCTTTCCATACCTTCAATGCTCCTAGAATGGCTGTAAGAGTGCTTTTCAGTAGCATGGCTCTTTGTAGTAGGTGAGTATATGGCATTTAGTACCTGGATATAGAACATGGAAACTCAGGAAACCCAGAAACTGTGTTTTCTTGTGTCAAAGAATGAGACACCTCTATCCAAAGGACTGCCCATGCACAAGGTACCTAACTTCTGTTTATAATACTGCTAATGCTGTATAAATAAGTTATTGAAATGTTTGGTAGTCGTACTGTGGGTTATTTTAATTCTTTTAGAAACATTATTTGGAGTTACCAAAACTGGAGAATAACTCTTGAGATCCAATAAAACCAAGGGACTGGGAAATTAATTTCAATTACTAATAGGCAACTTTTTAAAATTCAAAACCACCTGGACTGAATTGGTAAAGTTCAATAAAAACATTTTGTTCACTACAAATAAGCAATCTGCCATGTTTGTAGCTGTGTAGGAAATGATGCAACAAAGAATGACAACTAGTAAAAAGCATCACTCTTCAGTAAGTTAATGAAGTGCTTTTTTTTTTTATTTAAATAAAACTAGTAGAACCTGTTCTGGAAATAACTATCCTGAACTTTATAATGACAACAAGCTTCCACTCTTGAACCTCAGACTAAACAAAGACATCAAAAGGAAGAAGACAAAACCTTCCAGGTTATTGCACTGATGTGAAATAAAACCACAAACCACCATGATGCTTTCCTGGTGAAGGAAATACTCAACTCAATGGGTAAGAGCTGTTGCTGAACTATTTGAAGACAAGAGGGGGAAAGAGTTGTCACTAAAATTAAGTATTTAGTAAATATTAAAAAATGCCCTGAAGCTACTTTAACACATACAGAAAATCTGATGAAGCATGGTTTTCTTGTTCTCCATTAATTTCAAGTAATGCTTTCAGTCTCTGATGAAAGAAAAATAAGACTTAATACAGACTAACAAAATTGGCTCAGATGTGATCATGGATTCTTAAGCTTAATGCCTAACTGGTGCCCTATTTCATATTCCGTAGGAAAAAAAAAATCTCTGACCTCTTTTCACCATTCTAAAATTCTCTGAAACATTATTATGATAAATCTGTATCTATTTTTATTTTCTCTTTATGTAAATACATACTGTCATCCATGGTATTTTTGGTATTAGCTAGAGGCCTTTATTATGGTTCAGTGTCTTTATTCAGGCAGGAAAAGGAACTGAATGTGAGACCTCTGTTCTTTCTCAAAGGCCTGGAACAGGGAGTCCAGCTTCAGGACTGGTGGGGCAGTCCCACTGTTATGGCTTGGCACATTGGGTTAAAGGTCCCATCACAAGCTTCAGAAGCAATACCAATCAATGTCAGACACACAGAAATACCTTAGCCAAAATTACAGGGTTCAGTGGTCTTTCTCATATATAATTAAAGCAAACAATCATCCAGCCAATCTGCAAAAAGTCTTTTAATCAGAAAAAAAAACCCCTCAATCTTTATTAGCAATCACCTTGTCATATAAAATGTTTGCTATTGCTTAAGAATGCCAGAAGTGGAAAAATCCACTGGGACTTAGATGCAAGAAGCTGGCTGATATTAATGTTTGGAGCTCTTTTACAACACAAGCTGTATTTTTAAGAATTCATCTTACCGCCAGTATGGTTGTTTGCATATTCTGTTTAATTGGCAGGATTCTTCCTAAAATCTTCAGAAGTAGGTTTTGGGGTTTGTTGTTGTTGCTGGTTTTTTTTTTTTTTTGGTTTTTATTTGTTTGGGGGTCTTTTTGTTGTGGTGTTTTTTTTTGTTTTTTTTTTTTTTTTTTTTTTTGTTAAATGAGATTCTGGAGTTGAGTATCTCCATTTTTATCTAAAGGCACATTGGAGCAACAAAAGCTACCGCTGACAAGAATGGAGCAACTTCCCTACAAGATGTATAACAAAGGACTTTTGGAGAAGCTAAGGTATCTAAAAGCAATGGACACCCTTCAAAAGCATGTACATAATCAAATACAGATCAAGCTGTGCTTACTTTGCAAGCATTAATTTTGTTCAACTGAGCATCCAAATTAATGTCCAAATGCTGGAGTTATCCAACACAATTAAGACAGCATCGAGACTTATAAAAGCATAGCTCAGCACATGAAGGAGCAGTAACTCAAAATGCATCCATTCTAACCCCCCAGGTGTTACGGGGTTATGGTGTTAGGGGCTACGGCTGTGCGGGGATTTGCCTGGCTGGAGCACAAGGTCTCACAGTTTCACTTGCACAGCTGTCCACGGACAAGAACAAACGAGGGTCACTGACAAGCACGCGGCTGTGCTGATGCCACAAGTGTCCCCGGGCACACCCGAGGAGAGCACAGCGCAGGGCTCGCCTACGGCTGGAGGTCCCCAGGAGCTCAGGCTGGAGGGGCTGATCTTCCCCTGGTTTTCATCACACCCACGCAGCCTCACAGCCTCTCTCAGCTGAGGGGGCATCCAGGGCCGCTGCTGCGTCCCTCCTCCCGCCACCCTGCCCTCCGGGAGCGGAGCTGCGGGAGGCGGGCACGGGCCGCCCTCCGTCCCGCGGCCCGCCGAGCTAATGGCGGCAGGAAGCCTCCCCCCACCGGCCCTCCCCGTGATTCGCTTCCTCCGGCGGACGGGAACTGGGCGGAGTGAGCGGCCCCGGCCCCGCCAGCGGAGCCGTCCAGCCGTGCCCGGTGCCTGCAGAGCGCCGCGGCCGCCCCCGCGGGGACGGACGGACGGACGGACGGAGGGAGGGACGGACGGACGGACGCTGCCGAGCCCCGCCGCCGGGGCGTGCCAGCGCCGCGCTCCCCGCTCCTGCCAGGGCTCCGCCGCGCCGCAGCACCAACATGCCCGCCGTCGACAAGCTCCTCCTGGAAGAGGCTCTGCAGGACAGCCCGCAGGTAGCGGCCGCTGCCGGGGCAGCCCGTCCGTCCGTCCGTCCGTCGGTCGGTGTGACGCACCTGCGCGCTCGGTGCCGGCGGGCAGCCCGCGGATCTCGCCGGGCCGGGGCGGGCTGACAGCGGGCGAGGGCCGGGGAGCAGCGTCCCGTGGCGGGGAGAGGGGTGCCGGGGCCGGTGCGGGGGGACAGCGCGGCGGGCGGGGAAGTGGTCGGGACGGGCTCGGCTGTCGGAGCCGTCGGGGAGCGGGGATGCGCTGAGCGGACGGCAGCCGTGCGGCCGCGGGGCAGGTCTGGTGTCCCGCGGGGCGTTCGTGGGGAAAAGCAGGCAGAGTCTGCTCCTCGCGTCCCCCGGGACGAGGGACTCCCCCGGCGCGGGGGTCACTGCGCCCGTTCTCCTCAGCGCCCGCAGTGAAACTGCCCTGGCTGTTTCATCGCACCGTCCCGTCTGGGAGCGCGCTCGGTGGCTGGAAGGGTTGCCCTGAACAGCCGAGGTGTGTCGGGGAAGGACAGGTGGGCAGGGCTCGGTGCGCTGGCTTCCCCCGAAGGGAAAGGGACACCTGTGCGCGGTGAGTCACCTGGCCCCGGTGACAAAATGGGCTGGAGGAGTGTCACCGCCAGCGTGCCTACTCCTCAAGGGCCGCAATTCCCATACGGGAGCTCCCATGAAGATAAGTGAGGCGGATCCCACCGAAGATGCCCTCCTTCTGAAGGGCTGTGAGGAACCAGGAGAGGCGGTCGCTGCCCTTCCCTTCCCGAGTGCAGGCAGGGGAGGATGTTCCTCCCTTCGCCCCCGTGCCCCGCCGCCGGGAGCCGCCGTGTGCCGCAGCTGCACAGGGGTCCCCGGCGCTGTGGAAGGCCCACAGAGAAGAACATGTCATGTCTTGATGTGTTCAGGGGCTGGCTGAGTGGAAGAGAGAAGTAACAGGAAGGGGAAAGAATGGAAACTCCACTGAGGGATGCGGAAGGTGCGCTTGGGAACAAAGCGTGGTGCAGAGCGAGATACAAAAGTAGCTGGTGAAGCAGGGAAAAAGCAAATGAGGGCAGGGTGGATCAGCATGGGTGCAGCTCCCAGGTAACCCTGTGTTGTAATCCTGACGCGTCTGCTGATGGATCAGGAGCAGGAGTGAATAGGTAAGCTGTAGAGCAGATTGCTGCAAGGTGTTACAGAGTCTGTCATGAGACATTTTGAAGGAAAGATTGGAAGTGCACCTGTCAGGACTTAATGAGCCTTGGGTCTTATCATAATTGCCTCATTTTATCCTGGTTCTTTGTAATTTCGTGAAATCCCATTCTAGTAAGAAGGATTTCCATCATCTGTTTGATGTGGCGTATTTGTAATCATCCTTGGGAATTTTAAACACTGGGCTGGAAGAATTGTTGAGTAATGTGATGTTACACCAAAGTCAGCTCTGCTTGGTGCAGAGGCTTGGACTAGGTGACCCGTGGAGTTCCTTACCAGCCTGAGCTTTTCTGTGTTCCACAGTTTACCAGAATGTACCAGATTCATTATGGGTAGTTAGTAACATTTTTAGTGTTAACCTACCCACTGCATCCTAAAGCTGAAGAAATTGACATGCAGAAGAAGTGAGCTAATTTACCTCTTCAGTCAACAGTTGCCTCAGTGATTAAAAATGTAACGCTGACTGAAAGCATTTGAACAATACACTGAACTGAATTTGGAGGTCGTCATCTTTCCTGTGTCCTGGAATGAAGGCTGTCAACATCTCCTTTGCCATCACTGGAATACCAGTTAATGCATAAACCTGAGTATTGACAGGATGTTTTACCCTGATTTGGGCATTGCTTTTTCTTCAAGCTCTGCAGCTTTCAGAGGAAGGGACGTTGTTTAATTTTTATAATGGCCCAGTGTTGCTAAAATATACTCTTTTTATGCAAGGAAGCAGGAGTGGGGTTTTTTCAGTTTTTTATATTTTTATTACTTTTTTTCACTGGGGAGAGCTTTAGATTCACAAAATCAAGGTAAAAAGTTAGTCTCTGTTCCACAGAAATAAGCAGCATAGTGTCTTATAGGACCAGTTACTTCTGCAAGAAGGAACCTGATTCTCTCCTGTTCTGTGCAGTCACAGGAGTGCAAAGGGTGGTGAAATGAGGATATAACCTCATTTTGTATAATCTGTGGGAAGTATGTGATTTACATGCAAGACCGAGGAGAATTAGGCCAAAGTTATTTCTTCATCAGGTTTCTGGAACTTCATTTATCTCTCCCCATCAGTACATTACTTTTGTCTTGATTTGTCTCCAGACACTGGCTGAAAGAGGCAATAAGAAGTGTCTTAATTTTGACATGTTTGGCTACAAAATAGAGAAAAATTTTTTGTCAGCAGTCATGCTAAAATCAAGGGTGGTACTTACATGAAACTAGAAAATTTTTTCCTATCCTTCCAGAAGCTGAGATAATGTTGTGAATAATGGGGCCTCCTGAATGTTAGCTTAATATTTAAATTACTGGTTTATTTCAAGAGAATTAGCTGCTATTCCAAAATTTGTCAAAAAAGCAACAAAGAAAATACATACATGCTGGTGTTTTGTTACAGTGATTTCATATGGTATTCTTAAATGTAAAAGTTTCCAAGAATAACTTCCAAACCGTCTGAATCATTTATTGTTTTTATTATTTTTGAACAATGTGCTAACAACAGAGCCCAAAACTTTGAGAAGTTGGTTCCCGGAGCTCTTCTACCTCAAACCATGTTTAGACAAATGAAAAATCTGAGTCTGCAAAAATTCACTAAAATCTACAAATGCAGCTGACATTCCTATATTTTGGAACCTTTTCCAGCAGGCAGAAGTGTGTGATTTGTAGCCTATTTCAGGCAATTTCTTATTATCTTTGAGTTTTGGCTTGAGATTTGGCTTGATAAGCATTGTGTCAAGTTTTATAATGTTTGCTTTCCCCAGATTTATTTTTTAACCATCTTTGTACCCTGTACTTTTCATGTGCCATTGTAGCAAAAAACAGGTGCATACAAAATAGTTTGTTGACATTATTTTGCTTTACACTGTTGAAGATAAGTGTTGAAATCAGATATTTTTGAAAATCAATATGTTTACAGTTACTGAAATAACATGTCAGTGTGGAAAACTCTCAAAATCACTGTCCTTACAGGGAAGTTCTGTACAAAGGTGCTTTAAACATTTGGGTTCCTGGTATCAATTTCATTGACTTGGAGTTCTCTCCATTCTCTGGTTTTTATGTTCACTTTATTTGAAAACAATATTCCCCGACATGCTGGGTTCTCAAACTAGCTTCCCAAACTGCCAGCATCTCCCAGGTGGGAGGTGTTGTAGCAGCTCAGCACATCAGCCAAGTGAACTGTTGAGAGCTTTTAGAGCTACTCAGAGGAAGAAGGTTCTAGAGAGCCCAATGACTGACTCCCAGGTCATGTATTTTAACCACTGAGCAGCACTAGTTTCTGGCTTGGATACTTCTCAGCAGAGATGAAATGATAGTTAATCATAGGCCAGGATTCTTGAAGGATGCGGGTGGTGAGTTTTCCAGGACAAAGAAAGTCTGGACAGAGAGTTTTGCAGAGAAGAAAAAATACCTTGGAAAATGCATGTGCCTTGTGTTAAAATAGGGGATTATCTTAAACCTTTGAAAATAAATGTCCCAAATTCAAACCTGGACACTTCAGGTACATTAGAGATTCCTGTAAGAGACTTGCTCTTTTACAGGACTGACGTGTCTGTGAAAGTACTGGAGTTTATGTATGCCCCTCATGTAAGCAGATGAACCTCGTTAATGTCATATGGGTTAGCTGTACAGATGGAGAGACATTTCCAGTTAGCCTCAAATAGATTGGATTTATCAAAGCTAAGACTAAGTATGGATCATGAGTTTGTTAAAGGGACAATCTTTCCTCTTTAATTGTTGCAAAGATCTAGCAAATTCTGGAGCCCAGCATTATTCTGAAATGTCTTTTCTTTCCCATCTTGAGAGCTGTGCCAGCAACATAATTCGTTCCTGACAATTCCACCTGAACAAACCAAGGGAATTTGTGTCTTTAAGATAACACAAGTTCTTCCTTCCCCTTCCTGCTTGCTGACAAGGATGAGTTAGCAGAGTGAAGAAAGTGCAGGGTATCTCTGAGTGGGTGTATCCTTGTGTGCCTCTTGGAGATGAACACTCAGTTGTTTGGTCCAGTGACATCAGCTCGCTTTGGCCGTGGCCCCTTAAGAGTTGCTCAAGACAGTGGGGAGTGAATAAGAGAGTGTAAATTATCTCAGTGGAAAGGGTGCTTTCAATGCAGTCTGACACTGGAGAAGTAAAGTGAGCAAGCAGTGGTGTTTGACCCCCAGTCCTTAACATGGTTTGAATTACTGTCGTCAGCAGGAAGATACTCAGGATTTTTTACATTCCTAATTATGTTGGAAGGACTATCTATTAGTAGGAGCAAGAGCCTGGGAGTTGGGATGTGGCTGTAGCATTTTAATAGTTTGCCTCCTTGTGCCTCAGTTTACTTATCCATAATAAAAGAACCTATTTCCACGTTTAGAGATTCTGAATAAACAGAATTGTGCAAGTCAAGGGCATATTATTTCTGATTGTTTTTTACTTTTTACTTTTTTGATTCTTTTTAATATTTCCACTCAAGACTGAAAACTTTTTGTTTTTTTTTCATTTATTGAAGACTCGTTCTTTGCTCAGTGTCTTTGAAGAAGATGCAGGAACCCTTACAGATTACACAAACCAGTTGCTTCAGGCAATGCAACGAGTCTATGGTGCCCAGGTAATTTTTCATTTGTATTTCTTTTGTTCAATGTGGAGTTGAAGATAAATTGCTATGATGATGCTGTTATTTACATTAGACTTGCTAAGTATATGTACCTTCTGTGTTTTAAGAGGAGTTGTGGGTATTTTTCATCTGATAGCTTAACCTGTTCCTGCCTCGATGCTCAGAAAAGCAGTATTCATTAAAAAAAAAAAGTTATTTACTTTGTCTCCAAACAATTAAACAAAGTAAAACTGTACTGTGTCCTTACCTTGTGGTACATTGGGAGGCCAGCCTTGACAAAATTGCTTGCCAAAATATAGACACAATTCCCAGGTCTGCACACTGACTTTAGGCACCTAACTTTGATGCTGTGACTCACCTCATGGAGGGAACAGCCCGTGTCCATTGATTACAGAGCAGATGTGCACTTTGGGTCATACTAAAGTTGAGTGCCTACAGCAGATGTGAAAAAAATTAGTAGGAGCAGAAAAAATAACATTTTCTAGAGTGTTTACATGACCTAGATGACTAAATCCCTTTGAAAGTAAAACCTGTAAGAGAAATTATATCCAGTGCTTTGGAAAATGTAAATCTGAGTGATTTTCAGTGAAGCTGATTCCCATGTGCATAAAATTAGGTGTTTCAAAATGCCATATCTGGGTCTTTAAAGATCTACACAGTGTCTCATGGAAGTTTTGCAAGTATTTATGTAGGTTAAATTCCTGAGTTCACTAGAAACAACTTTTCTATTCTTAAACCAGTAAACTGGAGTACACAGAGAGATTAAGAGCTCAGGGCTATTTTGAATTTCCCTGAAGAGTGCCTGATCCCTACATTATTAGAAATCAGCTCAGCTATAAGTCTTGCTATAAGCAAGTCTATGTCCATTTGGTGGGATTGCTCTTTGGGTGACCAATAGTTTGACATGGAAGAACCATTTGCCCAGGATCTGGCTGCCTCCACCTGGAAGATCCAGATTTGGAGAGCTTCAGAGCCTTCACGTCCTGGATGTTGTGCAAATGTAGAGCAGCCAGAGGCTTGCAGCACAGCTTAGGTACATAGGAAATGATGCAGGGTGTGGCCAAGGGCTCGAGAGGTGACATGAAATCAGCACTGAAAGTCAGGAATAGGCATTTTGGTAGAGTCACTGTGCTTTAAGAGTAACAAAGAGTGTGTGGTAGGAACCTGACAGCAAAGACTTGGTAGGATTGAAATAGATGAAGAAGGGAATCAGGAGATAAATCTGATTTTTAATGTCCAGCTTGAGGGCTGCATGTCTCTTTCTGCTGCTGATGACATTTTAGGATGGCATTTTAGGAAGTGGTTGCTCTATGTGATTCAAGAAAAAAAAAGCTTTTTCTGTTTTTCTTTGCCTCTTCCCTTTCATCTTGGTTTTTAGCCTTCTCCATTTCTGTTTCACCACAATTACATTTCCTTTTTCTTCTCATTGTCTCAGTACATTTACCCATCAATATTTTGCAGTACTACTCAGTATACTTCATTTTTCCAGCACTTTCCTGAACATTGCTTTAGTTTGATGTAAATATGCAGTCACTTGTGAATATTGGACATATTCTTTGAAACAGGTCTTTGGTGTTTGATGCAGTTTTGAGATGTAGAAATAGAAGGGTAATGCTGAATTGCCTACTAAACATAAAATTAGTTATGAACAGTTAAGAAAAATGTGTGTGATATTTCTTGGCTGCTAATCTCAATTTGGGAGAAAACGCACTTTTGTTGATGTGTAATCTGGGCCTCAATAGCAGCATATTAGGAGGTGTTACCAACCCTGTAAAAGCTAAGAGTATTGAGAAGCCACTTTCTGAATCTGCCTTTTTATTTTCCTGACTTAAATTTTGTCTCTGCAAAGTCAGATTTTCTCTTTGCAAAGTCATTGTCATCTGCTCTGATTTCTGTGTCTGTAAGATAGGAATTACAGTTACTGACCTACTTTAAAGCAGTGGCCATAAAATGACTGGGATCACAGTCAAGGCAGTCAAAAAAGCATCAGTGGGTTGTGCCAGTACTGATAATTGATACTGATAAACTGATAATAAACCAGTTCTGGTTGACCAGTACTATACCAGTACTGAAAATTCAGGGTTTATGCCCCCTCAAAACACAACAGTCTTAAAAAATGTTAATTTTTTTTTCTTCCATAGTTTTTTTCTGAACTTTAATATTTCCCAGATGTCTTAACCATGTTTTCAAGTTTATTTTGTGCTAGCTTACTGGAAGTTTGGTGATGAAAACTCAGATTTTTATGTAATTCAAACCACTGTAGCTTGTGATAGAATAACAGTAGTTGAAGGGATTCAGTGCAAAGTCTCAGGGGAGTAGCAATTAGTACCAACTCCATGCTGTTAATTAACTGTGTGAATAAATGCATATAGCTGTCTATAGCTGTGTCAAAACACTGCTCTGTGTGGAGAGCAACACTAAATTTGTGAAGTGACAGCTCAAACTGATTTAAGCACTTGGATCAGTGCATTTGAAAGGAGTGTGAAAAAGAAATACTTGCCCATATTTTTTAAAAAACATTTAGGAAAATAGGAATCTTTTTAAACATCTTTTCAGATTTAGATGTATTCAAGCAGGACTTTAAAAAGAGCGTAAGGAGGGATGTGCAGCATGCTGTGCAGCAGTGGCTCTGCTGCCTGGGCTGCAGCATGGGTAGCAGATTGTCTTGGCTGCTTTACAAGGCTCTGATTGCCCTGCAGGATGAGGACATTGCTGTCACCTCCCTGTGCACCCACACCACATGGGATCAGGTGGTGACTCTCCTGCACGTGGAGCTCTTTAGTGCAAGACAGGTTGTGATGCTACCAGGCAGATGCAGTGTGTGATGCCCTGATTAAGAAGTCACAGGACCCAAAAGTAGCACTGGAGGAGTGAGGTTTGGTTGATCTGGCAAACCAGTGTGATTAAATGCAGTGAAGCATTTTTTATATTCATCAAATAAACCACACCTGTGTGAGTACATATTATACTTGCTGCTGTAGATCTCACAGCTGTGCTGTAGTACCCTGAAATAGTTACCACATTAGTGGTCTTTTACAGGAAATCTTCCTTACAGAGTTTATTCCCCTAGTGCTTCCTTCTTGCATGCAAGCCCTGATGTTGCATCTGGCATTACTGCTGATTTCTGTGACTGTTGTGTTTGTCAGTCTGGATGTTTTATTACATGAGCAGTATTATAATGCAGCAGCAAGCAAGGATGTTAGAAAATTTAATTTGCTTAATTTACAATTCTGAGGTTCGTGCAATGGTGTATGAGCAAAGTGTGCCCAGTTTGCCTTCCTGACCACTGTCAAAATAAATTGTTTTCAGAGCTTTACTCCAGTTCTCCATCATGCTCTAGAAATGGCTGAGCTGGGAATCTTCACTTGAAGCAAAAGTTTTCCTAGGAAACTTAGGAGACTCTTGTGTCTCTGCTGACTATTAGGAGGGATAAACAGTTGAGCGGGTGAGAGGAGTGTAAGATTCAGTATTTTGTCATTGTAAAGAGATTTCATCTCATGAGTCCTGACAAACCTGTCTAGATACAGGGGCAGTGATGTCAGAAGAGGAGTAAAAAGAAACACATGTTGTCTTTATCAATATATCTGGAGAGGGAGCAGCATGGGAATTGTGAAGCATGATCTTGTTCAGCATTTCTGTGTCTGTGGGCAGTTGTCTTGTGATTCCTGAGGCACACAGGCAAAGCAGCAGCAACCTCTGTGTCTCACTGCCTTTTTACGCCAAGACTCTTAGAGAAACTTTTGACAATTATGGAATAGTCTTGGTTTATTGGTACCACAGTACATGGGGGTCAGGACATCTTGAATCTGTCAGGCTATTTTAGGTAATGCTTCATAAGCATTACTTCTCTCTGCAAATTCATGATTCCTCATGTCTGCATTTTCCAACAGTGCTGCTTGTTTAATTTTCCTGTGTATTGCCTTCAGGAGGCTGTAACTCAGTAGCTGGGTGTCAGGCTCTTTAGGCTATGCATGGACTTTCATATTTATTATGTTGCATAGCTAACCCCAAGTGCTGAGAGTTCTTGTTTATTTAGCAAGTAAGCACTGATACAGCTTTTCTTTTAATTGCTTTCTTTTCACATCTAAGGGAACAATTGTGTTGCCTTTTCAAATTATAAGACCTTTTTTTTCCTAAAATGTTTCCCTAAAAGTTCCTCAACTAAAAATTGTTAGCATTTTATAAACTTTTAGTTCAACATAGAGAAGCTTCAACAGAGCATTAGAATGGGACAAATATTTGCAATAAATTACAGTGACATCGCTGACTTCTGTGAAATACTGTGTGGATTATTATTCCATACTTGTAAGTTTGCATCATACCTCTTACCTTCCTGAGGCATATTCACCATATATTGCTGACAGAGATAAGCAAAAGATTACCACATGAGAGCTAATGTATTTACAAAGGCATGGGAGTTGGGTTTTGTGCTGCCTATAAAGTCAGAGTTGCCACCGTGCCTGGAAGCAGGTTAACACTGTGCTAAGGAGGTTCTGGGGATCTGAGGCAGCACAAATGTATGGATACCCTGCTGACAGTAATTGTTTTAACCGAAGAGGTTTTTCTGTACTGAGCTAACCATCCTATTGTAGCTGCTTTTGGTGTTTTTCAGCAGAGCTCTGACTGGTGGGTTCTATTCCTTGGAGCTGTTGGATGATCCCTTGCTGAGCTATTCCCATTTGTTGGGATGGGATGCCATGCTGTGAGTCAGCACCAGGGCAAGCCATATGTTAGCCTGATCTTGTAAAGTGCTGTGCAGCCTGAGCACCCTGGTGAGGCTTAGCTTCTGCAACCCTGGGTTCACGTTTCCAAGCCATTTAATATGCAAACCTTAGCCTGTAGGACTGTGCCATTTACTAGATTGCTGGATAATTCTATTTTGCAGGAAGATAAGCATATGTAAATGGAGCTGCATAAAACTGTTGTATCAAGACCCAGTTCTTTCTGTGCTGTGCCTGATTTTGAAGGTACCTCCTGGGTCTTCCACTTCAGCCACATACCTGGGGTCTTTTTTCTCTTTGATGAGGCATTAAGTTTTCCCAGATGTAAGCCAAAATTTATTATGTGTCATTCTGCACATACAGAGTGCATGGATAAATAAATACCTTTACCAGTGTCTTGCTTGTTTATATGAAGCAGCCTTTGGCAGTTCTGTGTCATAGTTACTTGTAGTTTTAAAAATGCCAACTATAGCTGGAGTAGGAAAGTTGCTTTGCAGAAAGCTTCATTATATTGTGATTGGAACAGGGTGTGCTGGAGTAGTTCTGTGTCTTTTAGAAGTTAATTTATAGCTCGACTTAATCCTTTACATGCCCTCAAATCTGTACTCTGTTAGACATCTCTCTACAGAAATATCTTTGGATTTCAGCAGATTAGTCCTCAGAGTTTATTTTGGAAAAATACAGAGATCCTAAAAGGGGGTGGACTGTCTCACTGGGAAAATGTAAATGGCACGGATATTTTATTACAGAGGTTATAGAAAAATAAGTCTCTTCTGATGATATGAACAGCTTAGTGAATAAATGTGATAATGAAGAAGGTGGAATTAACCATATATCTTTACCCTGGGCACTAGCTCAGAAAGTAAGACAGACTTTTTTTTCCCCACTGACTTATTTGAAGGCTCGGTCAGGTATTGAAGTAACTTGAAAATTAAACAATATATTTTAAACTAGCTGTTTTTAATTTCTGGTAGATTAATGCTAGACTCAAGACCCACTTCCATTGCCTTATCCATTTGAACTGGTCTTACAAAAATCTCTTCCTAGGGCTATCATGCAAGCCAGGGTTAGAGAAAAAGGGAAAAAAAGTCAGCACATCTATAATCACTACTGATTTAATTATACTTATTTACATATGTTTTTTTCTTCCTTCTGGTACACTTTTTTTACATTAATGCTGCAGAGATGTCTTCCCTATTAAGTAAAATCATCTAGTGCAAATGAATGTATTTGTAAGGCCCAGTACTGGTTAAGTTTGCCTTTATTTAGAAGGCTTCAATTTCTATTCAGGATTTTTTTGAGTTTTTGCTTGATATATCATCTCATTGATAGCTGTCCCACTCCATAAATGCCTGATGAATTCTGAAATGTCAAGATAATGTGGAAGAGATGTGGAGTCAGGCATGTATTGTAGTTTTCCTTTTGCTGTGGTGTATTGCATTGCAGTCACTTCAGGACAAAGGAAATCAGTGTTGCTGTATCCATGGGAAAATGCCTTGGAAATAGATTAAAACCTGTTAAAATAATTTGCCTGGATTTAGTGGATCTGTCAACTGAAGCAATGCAAATAACTTCTGAGTCTTGGAACTGAATGGCAGCAGGGCAGGGGGAGGGGAAAAGGCTGATTAGGAAGAAATGGGAGGAGGATTAAACCAAACTTTCCCAGATTAGTGTGCTTAGCAATGCAGTATTACCACTAGGTCAGCAGAGCACTTTGCTTGCTTCCTGTTCCTTATGCAATGGAGTGTGTTTCAGCTTGCCGGCTTAACTGGATTTGTTTACAGTTTTTGGGTGTGTGTCTGTTTCATTTTGATTTTTGTTTGGGTTTTTTTTTTTCCCAAACGATACAATGAATGATTTTGTACCGAGTTAGGAGGGAGGATGAAGGACCCAGGATTAACTTTTCCACGTGAATAGAGATTGAGTAACAAGTTTGTGGTGTTCTGACACAAAGAACTGAGCCAATAAATGAAAAATATCACCAGCTGGCAGCACTGGGTTGTGAGTAATACATGGAACTGTTGTCCCCAAATCAGCCTGAAATCCCAAAGTAAGTTTTGTGTCAGGCACACCTCTCAATTTGTTCTGTCTCTGGAGTGGTAGGCTGTGAATGTCTGCTTGGGGTCTGTAATTAACTGTTGTCACCTGATAGTGTATTTGGTAAGGTATTGTTCATTTACACCCCTTTGAGATCCTCATACTGGAGACCACTCCTGGGGAGTGGTGATCCCTGGAAGATGCTTATTCCACCCACCTCTTTGACACTGCCCATCTTCAAACTGCCCCACACAGATGAGTAGTGATGCCCTCTGATTTTTAAGTGAAGAAATTGAGGGTTGAGTCTAAAAACCAAACTGGTAGAAGCTTTGTGGATGGCGAACAGAAAAGAACAGGGTGTCTTTGGCCAGGGTTTTTTTGGGGTTGGGGATTTTGTTTGTTTGTTTGTTTTTATCAGCCCATTATTCTGAAGCTTCTTTTAGTGTTAGCAGATTTAAACCAGAAGCAGGTATTTTTCAAATTCAGAGCAGAGCACAAAACTGCAGGCTTGGCAGGAATATGTAAATGGAAGCAAGTGGGGAAAAGAGGCATGTTTCTGATACTTTTTTTTTTCAAAAGATTTCTCTCACCCTGATCCAGCTGTACAATTTATAGGTGGCATCACAGTCACTGTGTGAGGACTTAGAGCTGGGTAAGAACTGCAAGAAGACTGTCTTTGAGATTGCGTTTGTGAAAAAGATGCCAGGCCTGAGAACCTCTGCTTCTTTTTGTAATCTTAATTTCCCCCCACATACATACAAACAAACCCTTTTAATGTCTTCTGTATACTTGCAGGGTGTCCTGTCCTCCCTTTCATAAACTCACTGCTTGCTAGCTCCCACTTTGAAGGTGGCAAAGTCTCTCTGGTGTTCTTACTGCTTGCGGGCAGATAATTAAAGCTCATTCCTATCCATGTCTGAGCCCTTAACAGAGGTGGTTTTTTTTATTATAAGGCAGAACATCCTTTTCTGTCCTCTAGCTTGGGAAATGCTTAAATACCAAGTGTTTGTGTAAAGCTTTTTCATTAAAAGCTACGTAATCTGCATAACCAACCTGCAAATCTTACAGGAATCATTGGCATTATTGTTGTGTGAAAGTGTAGTGCGTATTACTAATTGAGCTGGGACAAGAAACAAGACTAATCCGTCACTTTGAGGTGAGAATAGTCATGGGGTGTGCATGATGTGCTCACATGGGCCCACATCAACTCAGCTCTGAACTCCTGTTGGTACCTCGGAAGCCTCTGCTGTGCCATCTCCTCCTGCCTGGGAGTGTTATCACTGTGGTGTTTTAAGATGGTCAAAATGACCTCATTCAGCTTCTCCTGTCCTGTGTTCACATGCAGCAGCTGGTACCCAGGCTGTGGCTGGTTTGGTTTGGCTTTTTTGGCTTTTCCCCTGAGCACTTGAGCACACACTAACACTGGCTGAATGTTGGGCCCTGCTGCCCTATGAACCCCCGTTCCTGGCGTGCCCAGGCAGAGCAGGAGCACCAGGCTGTAATGCAGTATGTCACAGGTGGCAGCAGGCCAAAGCAAAGGGTGTTTCAGGGTCTCTGGCCCAGATAGTTCACTGTGCTGAGCTCTGCTTGCTCAGGATGACAAGGGACAATAAGAGAGAACACAAGCTCTGTCCCAGTTTTAATGGTTTTCTGTATCACCCTACTATAAAGGGTTCTGTTAAAGCAGTTCAGAGATTTGCTCCTAGTTTTACAAACTCTCTACGGCCTTATATATTTGGAGACAGGAATAGTTTGTTAAGGTTTAAAATTAAATTTAAAGTTACTAGTTCTCTGCATTTCTGAGGACGAGAAGGATCTGATAGGGGTTAAGACAGATGTCAGTTACCCCTTTCCCTTTTTTCTTTTATTATTGTTGTGAGTCCCTGTTAACAAATCAGGGACAGAGCAGTTGATATGCTAGTGTTAGGAATATCTTGATTAAAGATTGACATATCCAAGTGCTTGTCTGGTTTTTCCAGCTGTCAAGTAAAATTACACACCTTCCCTACAAATCTTACCTGGTGTAAGCACATCTTAAGTGTGTGTGTATTTTCAGGGGAAGAGAGATGTGCTGGTTTGTGCTCCTGTAGCCACTTAAAGTGCTGTAATTACATTGGTACATTGTAAGCATGAATGCATTATGGAGGCACATCTTCTAGTTCACTTTATTGATGTAGGTTTTGGGGAGAGATGATTAACCAGTATGAAACATTTCTATGCTGGTATTGCAACCTACGTATTTGAGGTTGTTCTAGTTTTGTTATATTCTTGTGATGGGGGAAACCCAAGGCTAAAACCAAACCCCCAAATCTTAGCTCTATTCAAAGTAGCTAAACTGTAGCTGTGAAGTGTGTACCTCTTACTGCTGCTTCTCTGTTGTCATGGTTTAAGCCCAGCTGGAAATTCTGCCAGCCCCATTTGTGGGGCTTGCTCAACCCAATTCTGTTCCCCTCACCCCAGTGGAATGGGGAGGAGAATCAAAGTAAAACTTGTATTTTGAGATAAAAGAAGTTTAATAATTGAAAATAAAGAAAAATACAATAATAATGCTAAATGATAATAATGGTAATAAAAAGGAAAAAAAAAGATGCACATTGCAATAGTTCACCCACTAACTGATGGCAGAGCTCCCCTCCTGAACCCAGATTGGCCTCCCTTTAAGGGTACTTGCCCCAGTTTATTTACTGGCATGATGTTTCATGGTGTGGAATATCCCTTTGGTCCTTTTTTGGTCGTCTGTCCCAGCTGTGCTCCCTCCCAGTTTCTTTTGCATGCCCTCTCACTGGCTGAGCTGAGACAAGGAGAAAAATCCTTTACTTAGGATAAACACAACTTCACAAAAATCCAGAAGATCAGTGTGTTTTCAGCACCATTCTTACTCTGAATCCAAAACACAGGACTGTAACAGCTGCTGAGAAGAAATTAACTCTATCCTAACTGAAAGCAGGACATCGGGGCAGGTATTTTGGGACTAGCTGTTTGCACACAGCTGAATGTTTGTGTAATGTTGGCTTCTAAGTAGGTTCAGACTCAGTCAAGAAGCTGGTAACAAAGTAATGGTAACAGCAGCACTGAGGATCTTTCATTATTTCTATTAACGTGTCATTTTTGTTTGTAGAATGAAATGTGTCTTGCCACACAACAGCTTTCGAAGCAGCTCCTTGCCTATGAAAAGCAGGTACGTTCAGCTTTGACATGACTTTGATTTCTTTTCTGCCTCAACACTTGTGAAGAAGTCTGTAAACTGTTTGCTGGAAGTGCTCAGGGCATTTGCTTTACTTGGTTTCATGTGAAGGCAGCTATGAATTTCCCCAGGATGTACAAGGGAGTTGGGTCATTTCTGAGTATCTTAAAAAAAGAACCAGATTAAAAAAAACTCAAAAAGGTACAAAATCTGAGTTAATAAATTTATGAAGATACAAGTCAGTTTGTTCCAGTTCTATGACTTTAAAATGAGTATAATAAGAATTAAGTGTTTTCCAAAATCCATTCATGTAACACAAGAAGAGCAGGGTAAAAGAATGTATATTAATGAGTTTATACATTTATTTTTATCTGTTTATACATTTATTTTTATAATTTGTTGCATTTTGTAGAAATACTCATTAGATTTGTAGTAAAACATATGTTGTATTTTATATTTATCTTTATTGATTTATGGACCAAATGTGTTTCCATTTCCAGCATTTTGCATTAGGTAAAGGAGATGAAGAAGTGATATCCACCCTCCATTATTTTTCAAAAGTTGTGGATGAGGTAATTTGAATTGCTAATATTCTCTTTTTACAACACAGAATATGAGTGTTTTTTCTTTGGGTCTCTCCTTGTGATTGATTCAGAGCCTTTCCACTGAAGGCTAGATTGTGCCTGAGTTTTAGAGTCATTTAATTCTGGAAAAAGAAGTTTGATACCACCCTTCCATAACAGTTAGAGCTGTTTCTGTGGCTTCATCCCGTATTCTATCCTCAGGGCAAGGCTGAATTTCCTAAGGGAACTCAAAGAGACTAAAACAGGATGTGTCATCTAGTCTAGGGCAATCTTTTATATAATTCCCTATTAAAATGACACATTTTTAAGCTTTAAACACTGCAGTTTGAGCCAAAACTTGCAAGGTATGGATGCAGGGCAGCTGTGAATTGGTAAAGTTGCAGTTTAGTTGCTGTGAGATCATGCAGAATCCAGAGATGTCTGGGGAAGGCCGCAGTGCTGTGTGGTGAAGACAGTGAATCTGTGTGCATTGAATACCCCCACACCCTGGACATTTCTGCTAAATGCTGGGGGTGTTTGTAAATGCTTCTGTTAGACCTACCCATATAAAATTTCAATATGGCCTTGGTATCTAGGTCCTTGCTTAGGTTTCATTTGTCAAATCACTCTCCCTGCTATGAGCAGTGCTGTGCCATCAGAAAAGCTTGTTCTTGTTGGTCTACCTCCAACTTTGATTAAGAAGGCAAAAGGCTGTACTGAGTTCTGCTGTTAGGGAGAGGAGAGAGGGTTGTGGGACAAAAAGTAAGTCGAAAATTTTAGAGCCCATGGATAACTCTAAGGATGTAGTGAGAGGAATCCCAAAGGATTTTTTTTTTAGGCTTTTCTTGCTGCATGTGTGTTCTCGGGATACTAGAAAGGAGCATTTGTTATCACAAGTCTTGTATTTGCTTATGTGAACTCCAAATAGATCAAAACAAGAACTTTCTCCTTTCCAGGTTCAAGAGAATGGTGCCATTTGGGGGCAGAAAGCTGAAAGCCTCTGCTCAGTTCTGTCAGTCACATTTTCCCTCACAAGAACTTGCTCCATTCCTTAGCCTCCTTCTCTGTGTGTTAGCTTCCCCTTGTGCCTGTTCCAGTTGTCTGGTCTATCAGCATTGAATTGTACTGTCTCGTGGGAAATCCTCAATTCATCCTTACCTGCATGAGGCTGCCTGGAGGTATCCAGGACACTGGCAGGATGTCACCTCCACGTGTGGCACCCTCCTGATGCTCCAGCTGTCCTACCTGCTCCCATCTCATATTCTTAGCAGGCCACTGTTGACATGAGAGCCTTGCCTGCCTTCATTCTAAATGGTGCCACACGGGAGCTTTAAAACAGCTGTGTGCTGAAGTTTAGAAACACAAAAACAGGAGTGGGGAACTGCTATGATGGTAAAATATTTGAATGGGACCTTTTGTTGCAGTTGCCCCCTGTTGTGATTGTGTTCTGGTTAACCCTTGTCCAAGGAAAGATACTAGTTGTGGTGGTGGGACTGTTACTCCATGGCATTGAGAGTTAACAAAAACAGGTTAATAAAGGATAATTACAGTTTAAATCCTATTGAGTTAAGCATTAGAATTAATGATCAAATGAATTGCCCTAATCTATTATGTGGGAACTGAGAAGTTCTTGGATCCTTAGGAAGTACCAGGCAGGAATGAAGCATTTAGGGAGATATCCCCATCTGTCTCAGATACCTTGAGAAATGTATTTCAAGCTGAAGTACATTATATCCACTGGACACAAATGGCTGGTGTGTTTTGATGTTCTCTGAGGTCTGGGTTTTTTTATTTACATTGTGTCTTAGAACAGTTCTCTGTTTCAGCTCAATATTCTTCATTCTGAACTGGCAAAACAGCTTGCAGATACAATGGTTCTCCCAATAATACAATTTCGAGAAAAAGATCTCACAGGTAAATTTTATTCTAAGTTTCAATTTTCCTTATATGCTCCTTCTTGTTTATTTCATCATAAACTGAGATGTAATGCCATGTATTAATTTGTTCTTTGATGATTCACAGAAAAGTTTGTGGGGTTTTTTTCCTGCTACAGAATTTCATTGACAGGTGCATGCTCTTACTCAGACAAAACCAGTTCAAGTTCACCACATAACATTTTATGCACCATATGGTGCAAGTTTAAAAATACACAGCTTTGTTCTTTGTTGGGTCACTGTGCTTTTATACCAGTGTAATTTCACTGCAGTCACTGAAGTTAAATTGCCAGAAGGGAAATTTAGCAGTGAATTGGGCTTGCAAAAAGTATTTATTCCACTCCGGGAGTTTGGGGCTGTTTGACAAACACAAGCAAGACTGTTGTTTTAACTTCAGAGAATAGTATATTCCCTCCTTTTTAAGGAATCAGTCCTCTTTAAATCCTTGCCATGCAAAGGTAGTTCCATGAAAGTTACCTGATTTCATGAATTTGGGATTTCATTACTTAAACAGCAAGGCAGTAACAAAAACATTTTATGTAATTACAAAAGAAAAAAGCTCATGTTCACGGTCGAGGACAGTCTTACCTACTTATGCAACAGAAATGTGAGTTTTTGCAGCAGCATTCCTTCCTTTCCTTCCTTTCCTTCCTTTCCTTCCTTTCCTTCCTTTCCTTCCTTTCCTTCCTTTCCTTCCTTTCCTTCCTTTCCTTCCTCCCCCACCGCTCATTTCAGTTGTCACAGTCCCACTTATGTTCGTCTTGTAGACATCATTTTGATGTGAGACATAATGACTACAGCAAAATAGTGGCTGGTTTAAGTTCCTTATAGGATCTGATTGGAAATTGTGAGGACATGCAGGTGTCTATGCTAACAATACATTGTTTATCATATACTGTCAAATATAAAGCAGAATTTTGATGGTAAGATATTGATGATATAAACACTTCCTCACCTCTTTCATGTGGCCCCAGAGATAGTAATTCTTTTTCCATATTTATGGATTTTTCCCTCTTGTTCATTAAAAAATATACGAAAATGCACATGAAGCCTGCAACCAAAGCTTCAACTGCCACATGACTAAAAATGAAAGTTTCTTCAACTTCCTTGGATGTCAATTTTTTTTTTAATTCTATCCATCACTTTTTCTGATGCACTCTGTAGAACAGCATTTTTAGTAGAGACCTGGCCACACTGGAATTTCATAGAGGGATTAAACAAGGAAGCAAGGAAGAATAACTTTGTTACTGTTTTTACTTTTGATCCTGTTACATCTATACATTGAATATTGAAGAAACCTCTAAATACAAGTCAGTTATAAGTGGAAAAATCTTCTGTCTTTTTGCATCTGAGTCATAATGAAGCATTCTGAGGGAAAAAAGGTGGAGTGAAACTGATTAATGAGTAGGATGTTAAAAATAATCAGAGGCCATGATGACATCCTACAATTTCCCCTTGGTATTTTCACAGTTGCATAATGTCTGTTCATGTAAATGTGCTTTCTTTGTAGCTTTTTGAGTTTTTGCCAGTTGCAGCATATGTTGGTGGGGGCACTAAAAGTAGCTAATGCCCAACACTTGTGAAGTTACATTGCCTGTTTTGTCTGTCTTCTCCCTACCTGTATCAGAATCTCATGGCCAGTGTTTGTAATGCAAGCATCATAGCCAGCAGTCAGGTGTGTTAGATAAGGATTTCTTTTCATGGAGCAGCTTAGCAAAAGTGTTCCACAGTGAGGGAGGTTCATGTACAGGAAAAAGGCTTTAGTTCATTCATCTGTGGGTCTTAAATTTCTCTGTTTCACATAAGCACTGTCAGGTTGTTCAGAACGGCTGTTCTTGTATGATAGTGGTGGGCCTTTTGTCAGAATAAACATACTGAAAAGGTGCTTCTTTGGAGAAATGGCATGGGCAGATAAGGCATCTTTCTCAGAGTGACAGCTTGCTCAATAAAATAAATTCACTCCACCCTTAATTAGCTATCTGCCTTTTCATTTCTCTGGCAGCTGATCTGGTTTAGCATTTTCAAGATAAGCACAATGTATACATCTCTGCTGTGGAAGGGCTGGAGTGACTTGGGCAGTAAATATGCCATAAATGGTCTCAGTTGAACAAAGTGTTAACAACTGGTTTTACTTTGAATATTTGATTTCTCTTTTCCAGAAGTAAGCACACTGAAGGATCTCTTTGGCCTTGCTAGCAATGGTATGTGTCCCTTTTTTGTTTCTATTCATATGCAGCTGTTAGAGAAAAGAAGACATGTGTAACCTGTGCACATACACATTGCATTTCTTAAAAAAATAATATTCCTTGTCTACAGAACATGACGTGTCCATGGCAAAGTATAGCAGGTTACCGAAAAGGAAAGAAAATGAAAAGGTAACAAATGTGAAAGGGAAAATAGAATGTTTTCATCAGCCATTCTGTCTGCATCCTTGTTCATTGTGAACTTTGGAGAGTTCATTGCTTAAATTCACAGTAGCTCAAGAATACTTGTGATTTCTTTTCCAAGCAGACACAAAGCTTTTAAACATCATCTCAGCACTTACATCTGTTTTCTCCAGGTTAGGCAAGTGATGAAATATTGTGCTCAACTAGAGCCCTCCAGATCCATGGGAGCTTTTCAGATAGAGGCAATCCAAGTGACTATAAATAGCTTTGTATAGGCCTAGTGTTGTACAGCTGAGGTGATGATGCAGTATCACTGAGCACAATTCATTGTGAGCTGCCATGAAGCCTTGTGTCTGCTGTTCCTAAAGCATTGCATTTCTTCGCATGTACCTTCCTGTGCAATTACTCTGTATGGCCTGTCATTCCACTTAACAATGCACATAACTCTCTTGGTGGGATTGCTCTACATTCCTCCTTCTTTGCCCACAGGACTGAAAATACATCCCTTTGTCACAAAGTATATGGCTGGCCTTGTTCTGAGAGTGAATCTATTCTGCAGGATGGTTCTTGAAAGGAAATGCCTTACAGAGCACAATGTGATATAGCATACTGTGAATTATTCACCTCTGAGTTCTGCACTTGCAGACCTGTGTTGTGATCTCAGCTGCAAATAAATTTCTTGCACAGAGATCTGATCCAGATTTTTAGTGGTGGTAGTTACATAGTTTGTAGTCACAGGGGCTCCCCAAATGCTTAAGGATCATGACAGAGAAGGGCTTGAAGTAGTTGCTTTGGGTTTTCGATTTGCTTTCTTTGTTTCTCATCCTTCATTTTAACCTGGAGAAGTTCTGTAATGAGAGTGATTTAAAAGTAACTTGAAGATGATCAGTAAATATATCCATATACACAGTAACACTCTGTCAACCTCTCTATCATTTTTTGTTCAGCTTAAGGCAGAAGTGGCAAAAGAAGTGGCAAATGCAAGAAGAAAGCAGCACCTTTCATCCTTGCAATATTACTGTGCCCTGAATGCTCTGCAGTACAGGAAGAGAGTGGCTATGATGGAACCTATGCTAGGATATACACGAGGACAGGTATTGACAGTAAAGTGTCTGTATCACTTGGGAAAGGTAAAATATTGTGGTTCTGGATTTATTTTGAGACCTGACAAGTTACAATGAGGGTGGGGGAGAAACAATTTGCATTCAGCTTGCCTAGATTCTAACAACAGATTTTGTTTGTGGCAGATAGTTGAATGTTTAGATATTCAGGAAAGACACTAATGAAAAGAAAATCCAATGCACTTCTATGCAAAATCAGCCTAGGGTTGTTTTTTTCACAGCTGAGCTAAATGCAGTAGCATTTACTTCCACTGTTTACTCAGCCTGCACAAACTCTCCTATGTAGCAGTTCCCTTCCTGGCACATAATGTTCAGCATACTGATGAGGATTGTGCACGATGAGGAGCATAGCATGCTCTGGAGAGCTGGAAGGACAGAACAGTAGAGAGGATAGAGCATAAGGCTGGAAAATCCTTTTTCTAATTTTTTTTCTAACAGCAATTTGATAGAACATTTCTCAAGTCTGATAGTCTGACCCTCCAGGATATCAGGAGGCTCAACAAACCAGTATTATCACAGCACTTGATTTGCACTATCACCCATTTTAAGGGTCTTTGATTTTGATGAAAGAAAGTGTTTGGAAAATGAGAATTGGGCTATGAAAAGAGGAAAAGTGGATGTGGTGCTCTGTTTGAGATTGTAGTGTGGCTCTTCATCATCTACATCATCCTCTCTTTTGCAGTCCATGTGCCTCATTTAAAATAGGTAGCAAATGACGATTCAGTCTCTTTACCCACCAAGGGAGTTCACACTGCTTCTCTGCTGTAATGATCCTAAGTGAAAGAACTGCACTAGTTTCCTTTACTGGAAGCCAAAGAGAACTTTGTTTCCCTGTACTTCATCTGGCAAAACTGCCTTATCTCAGTGCTTTATACAGGGAAGTCGCAGGTTGTCATGGGAATGACTGAATAACCAGAATCCAGTTGATGCTTAAATACTGTGAACTGCCTTTCAGCACAAATATGTATTTTCTTAATTAATTACTCAAACATGTGTCTTCAGTTTCACATTTCCAACAAATGAGTAGGTCAAAAGGAAATTTTGGAAGAAGCAGTGGATAATAGAGGGTTCACTAGACTGAAAACGGCATCAACATTTATCATCAGTGGAATTTACAGCTCTTTCTTCCTGAAGCAGGCTTCAGAAATAGAATAGGTGAATCATTCTTTAGGAGGGCATTCTTTCTCTCCTTTGTAAAGGGAGGCTGTGGTCTATGACATGGTTGCAGAAATCTGAATCTTGAGAATCCTAGGTCCCAAGGTTAGGGAAAGGGAGTGAAATCACAAGTAAAAGTGGATGAAATAGCTAATAAATTGCTTAACATCCAAAAATTTATTTTACATTTCTTCCCAGAGTAGATCACTGATTTTTATGTGTTTACCCTAATTAATTGCACACATATCCTGTCTGTATCCATGTTTCATGCAGTTGCCAGTAGGCTCTAATGACAACTGTGCCCTGCAGCAGATAATACAAGGTCAAGTCTACACCAAGTGCTTTACTTTATTGTGTGCCTGCTGAGCCATACCAGCTAAGAGAATTAATCTTTTGTCACATAATGTGTACTTTGGCCCTAGTAGCTTTTTTTTTAGCTCCTTCAGTAGAACAAAACCCATGGTAAAACTGTAGTTGATACAACCAATTGTCCTGAAGGATTCTGCAAGCACAGCTACACTTTCCTGACTGACTTTGCTACAGCACTTTGAAAAATTTCATGCTGGAGTTGGTAGCTCAGGTTGGACTGCTAAATCTGATGGATGATTTGTGTCCCATTCCCTTTGATAGGGTGGCATTGCACACAGCAGTTCTTAACACCACGAGCCCCAGCCCTGCCCAGCGCTAGTGTGGGAGAAGCTACCTGTTCCCTTATTCGAGTCATCTGACAAGTTCTTTGGAAACATACCTGTCAGCAGCCAGCAACTTATCTGTGTGTGAAAGTGTGGAGAGTTGCAAAAGTGGGAAGTAGCAAGAAGGGCAACGCAGCTGTTTTGCCCGTGTGTTTGATCGCCCGCCAAAAGTTGCAGTCATAATGGGAGCGCTGTTAACACTCCCACAATCTGCTACTTGTCTGCCAAAGCCAGTAGAACCTTCAGTGCCCTTTTTCTTGGTATTTTTCAGATCAACTTCTTTAAGAAAGGAGCAGAGATGTTTTCCAAAAGGATGGACAGCTTTTTGTCATCTGTTTCAGACATGGTTCAGAGGTAACCTAGTGCTTTTGTTTGCTTTTGTCATTCCATTGCAGTCCGAGCAGTAGCGCTCTAACCTTCAGCACGTACCAGAGGGTGCCTCCTTTCCTTTCTAATGAGATTCCTTCCATGCTTACATTGCATTGTTGGGCATATTTTGTTGAAGCAACAGATAGAAAGGAAGTGTTTGTACATGGGAAAGAAAATGCTGTCTGTACACTGAAGAGAGTATTTTTAAAGTATAGTCAGAAACCATATACTGTAAAGTGTTCCCATGCTTTCTTACACCCCTGTGTCTCTTCATGAACAGAAAAGCATAGAATTTGGGCTAGAAACTGGTTAACATTATTAATATAATAGACTTAAAGTTCTTTCTGAATTACAGGTATTTATATTTACAAGGTCTTCTGTAATAATACAGCAACAATTACCCATTAACCTTTTAAATAAGGATTTAGGGCCTAAAGTGTTTGATGGTGTAGCTACACGAGGCAAACAAAACTCCTCACCCTAGGGAACATATACATTGCATTCAGTGTAGGCTGTATTAGTCCACTGAGTTCAACCTACTTTGACTAAGTTTTAAATTTCAATAAACTGCTTTTGTACTCCTAATTTTGTGATCATTTGTCTTACACCTCCCCTCCACATCCTCTACTTGTAGTGAAGAGTTTCTTTATAATTAAGTCCCTGTAAATGTAAACTTTACACTTGAAATATAATAATAATAGAGAGAATATTATTCATAGGATGATAAAATGTTAAGGGGTTGGAATGGACCATAAAGATAATATAGGCCCAGCTGAGTCCTTGACTTTAATCCTTCATTCCTTTCATATCAAGCTGAAGCCAAATCATTACTTATTCTCACTCTAGTGGCACTTTAAATAATGCATACTTGTTAATTTGAGAACCGTGCTACAAACAAGTGCTCTGTACAGTAGATTATTTCACTAAATGATCCTTTACTTTTTGTACTTTTATACTTACATATTTTTGCACACTCACTTGGGAAATAAATCCCTCTACACAGTCTACACAGCATTTGTACAGACTGGAGGACTGTACAGATTTTAAATGCCATTAAAATAGTGTCTTCTGTTTAATAAGTCTAGAGCATCTTACTTGTGTCTTGCAGGCACAGGGAGGATCCTGCCATTGGATCCTCACCATAGAATAAGCCCTTGTTTTCCACAGTCAGATGAATTTGAGTTCTGGACAGTGTACAGTAGTAAATGGAAACAAAAATAGGCTGCTCAGTTATTCTGATGAGTCTGGTTTTTGTGTTTAAAGTCTGTCACACAGTAAAGCTTGGAAGTCCAAGTCAAATGTAACTAGTAAAAGAGTGTGATGTCTGTGGAAAAACCAAAAGAGAAGCTTGTAGAATTCTGAATGGCACTGTGCTGCACAGAATTACTGACTCAGGACAGGCTTTCGTGACTTCAGTTTGCACAGCCACTGAAAACTGTGCTGCCCACTCCTCTCCTTCCTTAGTGCTGGGGATCACAAGGCCTCAGTGAGTCAGATCTGCTTGCTAGTCAAGCTAAAAGCTTTTCACTTGTCATATTTGTTTTTTTGGAACACCAAGCTTATGTGACCTATTGTGCAGCTACATAATTTCAGTGGTATTTAAAAGCATTTGCATTTATACAGTGAATATTGCTAATGGTGTAAAAACACAGGAGATATCTACACTAACACATTCTCAGTGACTACTTGGCCTAATTGCCACAAATGCATATAACTTCAGAATTGTCAGCACTTTTCTTCCTGCCTTGGAGATGGGAGAAGCACGTCTTAGGAAGAGGAATACAGCCTCAGAAACCATGAAGGTGCCAGGGAGGTTTTGTCAGAAGTATTTTGTGGTGCAACAAAAATGACAGATCAAAAGATTGATTGAAATAACACTGAGATGAAAACTAACAGCATAGTTCCATTGCATTTAAAAATGGAATTTAAGTAATTCTTATTTTGACATTCTGTGATGGAATGGAAAGGCATTAGCTTGCAAAATATGGTCTAATTTAATTCAGATCTGATGTTTTCTGCATCACACCAAAGTAGAATACAGTATTATAAACAAAAAAATTAAAACTAAAGTGAGACTTGAGCTATAGGTTTTGCTGCTGTATTGTTCTGAATTAATGAAAATCCATGACCAGTTAATAGTTGGTGTCAAGGCAGGAATTCCTGTGTGTTACAGCCTTGGAGGCATTAGACAAAGTTCTGAGAAAGCCAAGAGATCCTCTAGTACAGCCTGCTTTGAACTATGCCATTATACTAGGGCAATGTCTGTATGTGTTCAGCAGTGTAAATTCATAGAAACATTACTTCTAAAAGCTGTCTCTCAAAAAATAAACTTAACTCTTCTTTCTCAACACGTCCCAACATTTCTCATGTGCTCATTTCGGTATCACAAAACAGTATTTCCTATAAAGTCTATTTGAAAAACAAATTTCATCTTTACCCTCCAAGGTAATCTCAGACGGTATTTTTGTTCATGTTGGCTTACAGATGTTACCTGTGTCCTGCTATAAATGGCTAATGATGGCTTTGGGTTTCATTTTGTGTTGTTGTTTTTTGTTTTTTTTTTTTCCAGCATACAGGGAGAGCTGGATGCCGAAGCTGAAAAAATGAGAATATCCCAGCAGGACTTAATTGCAGTTAATGAATCTGTTTACACCCCAGATTCTGATGTAACTTCACCTGCCATCAACAGAAATCTCATCCAGAAGGCTGGCTACCTTAATCTTAGAAAGTAAGAAGTTTGTTGTTATCTGCTGGTTTGTTTAGTGGCTACATCTTTTGTGGGAGAGTCACCAGGACTCCTCAGGTATTGATGTTTGAGAGCCCTAAATCAGTTTGGTAGCTCTACTTTTCATCCTGTGAGTACCTCTATCATCTTTGGAAATGTGTTTTTGAAGCTTTAACCAAATTAAAGGCATTTGAGACTATTTTTCTGAAAACAGAATTTTGCTTCTGATTGAACATACCTACGAGAAAAATTTCCTGCATTCAAATGCCTAAAAATTAGAAGCTGATGAGACTGGGTTCAGATTGTTCCCAGATCTTAAAGGAGACATGGTGTTTACAAAAGCAGCTATATTTTGTAGTTAATACATGTTGTCATAAATGACCTCTTTTACATAAATAAAGGCTTTATGGACAATGCAAGTTTGTAACTTTGAATGTGTATCATATGTAGAATTACCTCTGCAGATTTTACACATAAAATTTTCCATAAACTTCCACAGAAGTTAGGTATATTGGTGGCATATAATAACCCCATCTATGTGATTGATTAAATATCAGTTGATTATTTTGTTTATCCAGTAAATTTTTTCTTTGTGAGTGTACATCTAGTAATTTCTCTTACTATTCCAAAAACTGGATTACACTATAATAGGACTCTATAGCTAAGAAAGAGATGGACTCTGAGATACTGCTGCAGTAGATACATTCTTATATTATGATTCTTTGTGATGAAACAGCTCATAGTATTTCATGTCAGTTACTCAATACTCTTTTATTCCTTAGCTAGAAGATACACTTTTTAACTTGGATATTTGGAATTAATTTTATTTATCAGCTTTCATTAAGGATTGGTTTCTCTTAGGAACAAGTGCTGCTTTTTCTTCTTAACAGAGACCCATCATTAAAAAAAATGCCAGGGTGAACATAAAGTTCTAATTAGCATCAGGATATGTTTGCAGTTTCATACCTGTTACTTCTAAACAGTAATGAGTCTCTATCACTGCATCTTCTCATCAGTAAAACAGGACTGGTGACTACAACTTGGGAAAGACTCTATTTCTTCACTCAAGGTGGCAACTTGATGTGTCAGCCAAGGGGAGCAGTAGCTGGAGGATTGATACAGGACCTGGATAACTGCTCTGTTATGGCTGTGGACTGTGAAGACAGAAGATACTGCTTTCAGATCACTACTCCTACAGGCAAAGTGTATGAGACAGGTTTTGTTTGAGGACAGCCAGTCACACCTACCCCTTCAGATGCTTTCCTGTAAAACTTGCTTGGTGTAGTAGTAAGCTTTTCTGGGTTTCCAGAAGGGTGTTTCCAAATTAAAAGCATATTCCTTCCGATCCTCCCCCACAAGTGCCTGAATGGCACATGTGGTGTCTTTTAGCTGCAGCTTATTCATGATTCTTGTTCCTGTGGTAGTTAATAGATGTAAAGCATGGTAGTATTGCTATAAGCATGACAGTCAAACAGTCCTGGTGCCCACTGTTAGCACTTATACGCTGTGTTTATATTTTAGGGGTATAACCCTTCAAGCAGAAAGCAAGAAAGAATACGAGGAGGTAAAAATATTTTCTTTAAGTTATTATTCTTGCATGCAAGTGAGCTTGAAGACCTCAATTTCATTTTTCCCTTCCAGTGGATATGTGCCATCAACAACATCTCCAGACAGATCTATCTCACTGACAATCCAGAGGTGGGAGCTTGTTTCCATCTTTCAGACCATTCTTTCAGCTTGCTCTCCCATTATTCTTCAACATAGTAAGGTAAACTACATGTCTAAAAGAGCTGTTTTGTCTTGTTTTCTTAGGCAGCTGCGATCAAATTAAATCAGACAGCCCTGCAAGCAGTGACTCCCATTACCAGCTTGGGAAAAAAACACGAAGTTCAGCATCCCAGGTAACGTTCTTTCTTGCATGGAGCAGGGACTGTGTGCAGTTGTATTGAGCCTGGGGCTGAGGGGTCTTAAGAAGATGCTGGGGTTGTCACTGAGAAGTGTAGACACAAGTCCAGGTCTCTGCTGGTAATGCAGCTGTGAATATGGACAGGTAGGGAGACAAATGGCCACCTATTGCTGAAAGTCAGCCCAGGCTCAGAGTTGCTCTGTATTCAGGTTTAATATACCAATGTTTACTTTTGTCCTAAATAATACTAGTTTAAAAAAAATATTTGAGTTCTCAGTAACAAGTAAATAGGAAAATACCTTATGTGTCTGCATAGTGGTTCAATCCTGCTTTGGATTTTTGAATAATCGTGTGTCCCTTCCAGAGCAAAGGTAGGGTGTCACTGATGGATAGAAACGTAATTTTTTTTACATTTGCACTTCAGCCAGACTGTAAAGAATATGGAAAATGACAAAATAATTCCCAGTGGATCAGCTGGCATTCAAGACTCCACACAACTCATTGCTCCTGGAACACCAATTCAATTTGATATCGTACTGCCTGCCATGGAATTTCTGGACCAGAACAGAGGTGGCAGGTATGGCCAGAGACAGTGATCCATCACTGTAACAGTGTGATTTCAGGCAAGATGAAGTATTGCAGCATCTGTTAGTGGTGATGACCAGAATCTGTAATTCAAGTTTTAATTCTTATTTCTCAGGCGTGCAAACCCATTTGGAGAATCTGAAGACAGCAGCAAAGATGAGGAGGAAGGTCAGTGCTTCTTTCATCCAGATAAAATCAGTCATTTTAGCTACCCGGTGTCCCTTAAGAAAAGCACCTAACACCATGGAGCAGAAGTAACAGTTCCATAGTAAAGTGACCTTCCTGTACTAGCACATGTAGGGCTTAGCCCTGGCTGTTCTCTTTCCCTGTGCGTGGAACCCACAGCCCTGTCAGAAAACTGCTCTCCAAACCAAAGCAGTACCTCCTGGTCTGAATATTCACCCTGCTTTCCCGTGCTCACCACTGGCCATAAATGGAGCCTGATCAATGGCTTTGCTGCATAATGGCTGCTTAGTTGTCATTAAATCTTCTAGTGACAGTCAAGGAGCAAGGAAGGATTTGGTGAAAACCTCATTGGGCCCAGCTGCATGGAAGGTCAGAAGGACATAGAAGAAAGGGAAGAATGTACAGGCTTAATGCAAGCCAAGGCTTGTGCACGGTCCTAAATTCATCACAGTTTATGTGCACCCGATAGCAAAATAGGCCAGAGAATTTTACTAGCTAATCAAATGAAGCATAAAGGACCAGTCACACTTTTAAAGCTTCCAGGCAACTGCAGTAACTTCCTTCCCCACCTCCACACTGCTGCCTGTTCACACAGTTTGAAACTGGGTCAGGGCACTGTGTGACTCATGGCAGAAAGCCACCACTCATGATGGTCACCAACCACAGGCTTACTGCTGAATTTCCAAAGTGAATAAAATAATTCCACTGATACTTTGAGCTACTGGAAAGTTGAAGTAGCACAGTGAAGGAAGTAATGGCTTTTCTCTTGCAGACTCCCTGCTGCAGCAGATGTTCGTGGTTCGGTTTTTAGGGTCCATGGCGGTTCAGTCCGATGAGACGTGCGAGGTGATTTATGAAGCCATGAGACAAGTGCTGGCAGCTCGGGCCATTCACAACATCTTCCGCATGACTGAATCCCACCTCATGGTCACCAGCAAGAACCTGAGGTATTGTAAAAGCCTTGTCAATATTCTGTTCTCTTCATACAATTTGTGATTTATTATGTATTGTTGGATTTGTTTTCCTAAGGCACACAACCTTTGAGGAAACAAGATCCCAAGAGTCACGCTGCCTAGAAAGAAATGTCTCTTATTCTCTGGTACCTAGAAATGATCCTCCAAACCAAGTAGTAAGAATGCCCTATCAAAACCTAAGGGCTGTAGTGGGGCTATAAGACCATGCAAAGACCATTCAAAAAAATGATGCAAAACAATGGATTGGAAGATTCTCTTTCCTAACAATGTCCTTTGACAGTAGTGTCACTATAGACTATGCTGATGTCAGACATTCCCTTTAGCTGGGGTGTGTTTACGTCCCTCTGCATTTTGTGTTAGTCCAGGCACTCAGGATCCTTTCCAAGTGACTCGGAAAGGTGCTCTGACCTGTACCTGTCAGGCAGCTGAGGTCAAGGCCTAGATTTGAACCTTGCCAATCACAGCTAAAGCACCTGATTCTGTGCATATGTTTCATCATCTGTAAACCTGCTGGAGTTACTGCCTTTCTATTGTAAAGGCCCTTGAATTTACCAGGAATCACTCTAAAATAATTTTCTTTTTTTTCCCCCTACATGTAATTGCAGGTTAATAGATCCTCAAACCCAAGTTACACGAGCAAGTGTAAGTAACTTTTTCTATCACAGCAGTGACTACTCAAGTCCCATGAACCTGAGCTAACCTGCTAACTTGAGCTGGTTAAAACAAATAAATTATTTATTTTACTTTTCCAGTTTGAACTCGCCACTGTGACACAGTTTGCTGCTCATCAGGAGAACAGGAGACTGATTGGTTTTGTGATCCACCTCAGTGAGACTCTGGGAGAAGAGTCCATGAGTGTGTATGTTTTTGAGAGCAACACAGAAGGGGAAAAGGTTTGTGTAACATTTAATAAAATTCTTTATTTAGAAAACAGGTCTATGGCTTCTTGGCTTACACATCTGGGAAACAATGCTATAGAAGCAAGAGTAGCTCAATTTCTGGCCAAGAAAGCCTGTGTTAACATGCAAGCCTTTACTGGCTTATGTCTAAAAGGGACCAAATGAACAGATAATGCAGCAGCATGTATAAGGAGGAAAGGATGGGATTGCATTAAGAGAGATGGGAAAGTGCTGTCCAGCAGCAGCACTAACAAAAGGAATGTCAGCTGTGTTGAGACATGTACAGCTGTGAAGCTTCCACAGACAAGGCAGCCATATGTGCTAACACCGCTGGCTGTTTGCTGCCTGCTGTAACAGAAATAAGGAGTGGGATGGAGAACTTTTGTCCCTACAAATGCTTACACACACTGCCCCAAGTGCAGAAATAAAGTCTGGTGACTAAAACTGACCAAGCTGAATACAAAGACTTACCAGCCCCTGTGAGCTTTGAAGCTGAACCTGAGATAGTGTTCTTTATCAGTAGTTAACATAGCAGATTGGTATTCCCCCTCTGCTTTTAGGCCTTGTTTTGCCTTGTTTTAAGACTAAGTCTGCACTGACAGTTGCATGGTTTACTCATAAGCAAGGAACAAAAAGCCAAACCAGAACCAAATGGAACTTTACATGTATTTCTTCTTTGTAGATTTGCTATGCCATTAGCTTGGGAAAAGAAATTATTGAGGCACAGAAGGTAAGTTTGTTTCATTCCCCACATCTGTATGATACATCATGGACTGCTTTTTGGCTGCTCTGTCCAGGTACCTCTGGTGTGCATAAGAAAAATGAACTGCTGTTCCTCCTAAGGACAAAGTTTTGCAGACATTACTTAACACAGCAAAAATAAACTGTTTGATTTCTCAGTAATGTGATTTGAGATAAAATGTGCCACCCCAATCCAAAATTAAATAAATCCAAATGTTCATGTCAGAGAGAAAGTGGTGAGCAAAGTTTCGAAAAACCAAACCCACTCTTTGGATGATGTGTAAATCACACACACTGCTGTTCCACTTCTAGAAATTTACATTTTTTCCTCACCTAGGGATGAAAATCAGTGTTTTTCCACTTAAAATGAATGGCAGAGTTACCCTGTCCTTGTAGATACATTTTATCTATATAGATGTGACATTATTATTTGCTGTGTATTTTTGCTGTTAAGGTTTCAGAACCAGTTGGGGAATGAGCTTTTAGTCACAACCACTAAGCACGTGTATAATAAATTCTTGAGACAGTTACTTTTCTCCTTGCTTTTCAGTAACTAAAGAACAGCAAAATAAAGGCTCAAAATTAATTACTTTTTTTCCTTCTTAAATACTCAAGGGTTGTCTTTACTTACCCAAAAAGATATTATATGTGTTTCAAACTTTATTCTAAAGCTTGTTAAAAGAAACCAAAGTTGCAAAAGCTTAGCGAGAAGTACTGGGAAATGTGTGTTCCTCAAAGGCTGCTGCAGCTTGCTGACCTCTCTTCTTTTTCTTCAGGATCCAGAAGTCTTAGCTCAGCTAATGAAGTCTGTGCCATTAACAAATGATGGGAAGTTCATGCTTCTGAATGATGTGTCAGAAGAGGATGGAACCATGCATGAAGGAGGGGAGGAATCAGAAGCATAAGCAGCTCCTGTCACTCCCTGCAGCCTGTGTGGGAGTAGAAAAGCAGGGAGTCTTTTTGCAAGAATCCGATTTTCAGTCACCTGCACACACCTGAGGCCAGCTGCCCTTTCCTGCTGGAGAGCAGTGGTGTCTCTGCAGCAGAGCCCCTCTGGATTTACAGTGGAAGCACAGCAGGACTCGAGGCATTTAGCACTTGTCAGTGTGTAGGGTGGAGCTGTGGCTGGGGAGCTGACAATCCTGAGCTGGAGGCCAGTGCTGCTGGTGGGCAGGAGAGCACAGCTGTCAGCCACCGAGGGTTAATGGCATTTCTAACATTTACAGGGCCAGCAGCCTCTCATTCCACTGAAATTCGTGTGAGCTGCCAGCTCCTCTGACAAATATCAGGCCTCAAATTTCCTACCATAGTCAATTTTCATAGTTTGCATGATTATGTGCATCTGAATGAAGGTTAAAAATGCACTATCTACTTTATTTCAGATGAAGTTATTTTTAGTCTAGTTTATGTGTAACAAGATTTACCTTTTGTGTTAGCCTATTTACAAAACAATTTGTTAAACACTAAATTTTTCCTATTAATATAATCTATTTTTATATTGCATCTAGGATAAGCTTACAAAACAAATCTAAGTGCCTACTCTTACCTTCCAGGGGACCACACTCTCACATTCTGTAATTAAATGATGGATAAATTGTACCTCCTTGATATATTATTCTAAATACCACTGACATGCAAACCTCAGAAGTAGGCAATGAATGTGACATGTTAGCCGTGTGCAGTTTTTCTATGGTTAGGTTTCTTGCCAGAGATAGTAATAGTAGGACAAATAAGTACTTTTACAGTAAGAATTCTTTGTATTTTTAACATTGTGGTGACATGCAACAGCTGAGTCTATCAGCAACCTATGGTTTTAAGAAACTGAGCAATAAAATGTTAGACTTACAAGTCTGCAATGTATTGACAAGTCTCATAGTACATTCCTGAGATTAGACTCTAGAGAGATTTGGCTAATAAGTTTACATATTTTTCTATCCTCAAAACATCAGCAACATTATTTTGCAAGAACAAACAAAATAGACAAAATAAAGAGCTGTTAGTGGGGGGAGGGAGGATGTAATCTGTAGTACAGTTTATATTTATCAAGATAAGGTACCTAGCAAAAAAGGCTGAAATTCCTCAAACTTAATTTAACTCTTCTCAGTCACCAAAAAACTAGATTTTCCATAAGCAGAATCTGTGCAACAGTATCTGAAAGATCCCAGATTGGAAGTGTTTGATGTGGAATAAATCTAACTTAACTGGTAATTGAGTGTTTAAAAGTGCTGTGGAAGAAAACTGTTAGTAACTGACACAAAAACTTCTTCGTAAATAAAAGCCGAAATTGTCTTATTAAAAAAATTAACACCCACTGAACTGGTGTTACTGAAAACACTGGGAATGAGGTTCTCAAAATTGCATTTATTAACACAGTTTTATGTACATAATGTTCTCTACTCACAAACCAAAGAGACTGGAGTAACAAAATACCCTTTTGTACAATGAGTTAGGAAACATTAAGTATTACATTTGGTCCTTTGTACCTGAGAAGCTGAAAACAGCTGTTGATGGACATCTGATGGGACTCAATTTTTTTTCTGGTTCCAGGCTGCACTAGGACCTGCAGAATGTGCCCTTCAGCACCAGGAGTTTGCAGCAGCTGAGTGCTGCTGGGGCCATGCAAACCCTTGGTGGCAGGGCTGACAGGGAGCCGGGTGTCCACAACCCCTCAGAGAGCAGCTGCTGCACTTCCAGCAGCCTTGGCACAAGGCTGAACACCTGAGGGCAGTGGTGACAGCTGCCTGCTGAGAGTGAGAGCCTGGCCTTCAGCCTGTTCCAACCCTGTCCTGAAGGAAAAAAAACCCTAGATGTGTTTTATGTCCCTGCAGAAAGCTCATCATCCTCACTTCTATCACCCCTGGGAATTTCTGAGTGAGCACATTTTGTTTAGTGTAGGGGATTTTTTGTTTTAGCTCCATTGTCTCATCTCCAGACAACCAGTTAGGGTCCATTTAGTTCTTGTAATTGCAACAGGAGGCCAAAAGCAACAGAAAGAGTAGTAGCACCACAGTATGAATTTTGCCCCCTTTCCATATCCTTGTGGGGAGAAAAAAGGATTTAATGGGACTCAGTCATGACATCCAAACCCAGGACCCACCTTGGATTTCATATGAGAAAAATCTTTCTGCATGTCTATGCTGCTACATGACAAAGAGAAAGAAGGAAATACAAACTACAGTCCTGTATTAGCAAGAATAGCTCTATTATCACTGTACATATTTGTGTATGTATATATTTTTGCCACATAGAGTATACATTCAGTTCTCCCAGATTAAACAGGAATCTATAAAAATAGACTATGTCTTTCCTCTAGAATTTCCATCACCAGAACCACGTGAATTTGTTAACCACCATACATGAAGGCAGCACTCAGTTCATATTATGTTCAACTGCAAAGTCTTACCTTAGCAAGATAATGTCTTTCCAAAAGAAAAAAAAAACGGAGAAGGGAAAATACAAGAGTAGACTAGAGTGTGGGCTGTGTCTTGACTGCACACAGCTCCCTAGCAAGGCCATCCTGGGGAAAGGAACACCATCTATGGGTGATTCTGCCATTGCTGTGGAAGAAGGAAATGCAGCACTTGGCCATTCCACTCCACAAACTTAGGTGACTTCAGCAGAGATGGGAATGTGGAAGGCTGTCCACAGCAACTGCAGCAGGATGGGAAGCAGCAGCAAGAATGCTGATCTCAGCAATGCTACTGAGCATTCAGTGCGGGCACAGTTTGGTCAAAAAAGTGTACACAAATTAAAAAAAAAAAAAAACTGTGTCAAAGTAAAAAAGCAAAAATATAAATCAAGTAATGCAGCATTCTTTAGGGCATTTATAATGAACTAAAAATAAAAACTTCAATGAGCCCAGCTGATTTTAACAGTCCATGAAGTGTTGTCAGAACCAACAAATGGAACGTTTGTATCAGTCTGGTCTTTCCAGTTGCGACAAAACATTCATCCTTGCTGTCTGAATGCTGAAGTGACTGGCAGGAAAGGGTGAATCAGAAGTATGTCAGGAATCGTTTGAACCGATGACCCAAGAGTGGGTGGAACAATTTGAACCATTAAAACAAATATTAAAGAAAGTTTGGTCTAAAAATACAGTTTAAGAGTGCAAACCCCCCCCCCCCACCAAGGGTAGTTCTCTCAGCTGGACTGACTGGAGTAGTTTATTCTGGTTGGTAAGAACTAGAAGGGTGCTAATGTTCTGGGAGATTAAAACACACCTGTATATTTTAATAAAGGTGGTGTTTTCTTTTAAGTTAAGTCTAGCTACTTAAGTTAGGAATCCGAGTAATTCTTGCACAATCTAGAACCTCTACTTGCAGGCATGGACAGATGTTAAATAGAGTTCTCACAGTGTTCAGCAGCTTCTGAGCCTGCAGTGCAATTATTGTTAATAATCAGGCATGTAAGACTGTATGAACAACACATGGTACAACAGACCTACAAAGGCTAGGAAATACAGAATTGAGGCTGAAACTTGCAATTAGGCACAACATGTTCATGAACTGTAAGATCACTTAATAGTTACAGACACCCATCACAGTGTCTGGTCATAAAAGGAAGAGCTGATTGCGATTCTGTCTTGGCTCTGGATTTCCTTACTTCTGTGGATGCAAATCAGACCTTCAGTATGAAATGAGAAGTAATTTGTTATGTTCTGCTTTTCTTGTTTTCCCATTCTTTGATAAGGGGACAAAAACAGGGGGAAATAAATGTCTGATGGGATCTTAAGTTTACCACAGTACAAATACTGTCTATAGTAATAACAAGGGGGTTTGGAATACAACAGTAATAAGCACTTCCATTTTGTGTAATACATTTAACATACATTCACAACATACACTGTTACACCCACAGTGTAATCTGTGACTGCCTTAAATGCAACAGGACTGCACAATGACATATCTCAATTATTTTCTGGACAGCAGATACAGCCAATATCTGGATTCAGGTTTTTTTTCTGGTTGAAGAGATGCCAGTTCAAATCTTGGACCAACAGCCTATGAGTTTGGGTTTTTTTAAATGCTATGACAGATGCGAGAATGCATCTAGAAATTAATAAGGATTTTTTTATCTGCACATCTGTACTTTAAAATAACTACCTCCAAGGTCAACATTTTATTAAATTATTTTCAATCTAAAGAAAGTGCTGTAAATAATGCAAACTCCTGAAAAATAGGAGTTTCTACAGGAAATATAGACAAACACAGACCTAGCCTCAGTGGATGCTAATATACTACTGTACATTTTCTCTTGGATTTAACAGAGCAAGTAAATCAAATCTAGAGCTTTAACCCCTACAGAGTGTTACTGATAAAGACAAGGACATGAGTTATTTGAGTAAGTAATCATCACCCATACCAGCCATGTCATTTCACAACAGGCTCTGCAGGTGTAGAGTTGGAAAGATCTCCATTGCTTGCTTTACCAGATTCTTCTACAAAGATAAAAAAAAAGGCATGGATCATGTTTAACACTCTATTTGAAACAAAACCCCTCAAATCCTAGCAAATATATATATATAATCCTGATGTCACAGCAACACCTCATGCAGTATTTCATGGTCTGCATGTGCAACCTGACCTTGCAGCACAAGAAGTCCTGGCCCTATGAAGAAATTCATATTTGGGGTTAAAGGTTCTTCAATCAGCAGTACTTGTCTAAAAATTACATATACAACGCTCACGCATTTTTCAGAGTCCCAGTCCAAATATCATGGTAGAGAGCATAGGTATTATTACCACGTTCAAAACTTTCCACCCTGGTATGCATTTCCAACTTTTCTCCCTGCAAAACACATTGCCTGAAGAACTGAACAGGTACCACAACAGAGAATATTTAACCTAAAATACAATTAGCTGCTGTTCTCCAGAATGGTCTCCTACAAACTCCAGAGCAGCGTGTCTATTCTTCCCACAGTGTTTGGAGTTCTTTGGATTTGTTTAATTTTTTTTCTTACACTGAATATTTTTCTGAGCTAGTTCACTGAATATGATCAAAAATAAATTCATACTAAAAGAATTCTTCTTTACAAACTGTTTTTCTAGTGCAGAAGAAAAAGAATCTTTTTCTCCATTGACTATAATCTCACAGGTCACTTCCGCCTCTGTCAGAACTACAGTGGAGAATTATTTACCAATTCAGTTTTTAATACACTACTGTTCCCTGAGTTTCGACATAACTTGTGACCAAACTGAATTTCTGTATCTTGATCCTTAGAAGCATTCTCATTTCTTTGGAAAGAATTTTCAAAGAGAATCTTTCAGAATTCATGAGGGAGAATATACAACCAGGAATAGAAATGCAAAACACCAATGTTACCTAGGTAAGAGACTACACCACAAATTAAAATCTTACCCTTTGAATACAGAATTTAATGGGAGACCAAGCATCAAACATCTGAATATCCACAGTAACTGCATCATCTGCTATGTAAGTTGAAAGCCAGCTGGTACAACAGGTGAAAACCACTTTATTTAACACCACCTAAGGCTGTCATTGTCAACACTGGTAATTGAAGAGGTAAGTATGATGCTGAAGTTACTGAATTTAATATTAATGCAAGTATGCAATTCTCCCTGTCCCAGGCTTTTTTCATCAATTGGGTATTCTGTGGTGTTGCTTTTTTTCCATACCCCAGAAGCCCAGCTTGAAATTCACCTATTCCAAAGAAGGACTTCTTGAGCTCTTCTTGCTGAGTCTAAACCATCCATAATCACATAAACCTCTCTCTGGAATACTCAATCAACCTCAATGAGCAAGAAAGCAGCCATGAAAAAAACCTCTATTAAGGCACACAATTTCATTAGCCAAAATGTTCTATATATAAGATTCACTCACCTTCTTTTTCTTTCTTTTCCTGGCTTTCTTCTGCTGCAGTTTTATCTGCTCTGAAAAAAATTCTTGCACTGCTTAGTGAGAAATAAAGGAGTTCAAATTCCTAAGGGAAAAGATAAAGAGGAACATCAGTGTATCCCAAATTTGTAGACAAATATCAATGGGATTTTTCATGAGCATTTCAGGCTCCTAGATTTCGGTATCTAAATCACTTAAATGCTCTTGAAAATCTTCCTCCTTTCCTGTCTTATTCACATGCATTTTACAAAGCAAATGTCAAATTACATTAAAGGGCAACTTAAGCAAAGCAGCATCACTGCAATAAATCTGTCACTGATCTACTGAGGCTGAAAGTGAGGTTTGTAGCTGCAGTAAGAACTTAGAGCAACTTGCCCATGGAAAATCATGCAAGCCAATAGTTTAAACAACCGCAAGGCTGATCAGTGTCCTAACAAGGTTCAGTGATGTGGTTTTTTAACAGAGAACCAAACAGTGCACACTCCTGGGAACCATGAAGGCATATACAGGGCCTTACCTATTCCAACAAGACATTACAGAATGTAATCATAGGCTGTAAAAATAGCCACTGACAGATTTGTCGCATAGGCTTCTTCAATCAGGAGAGAGAAAGCAACACACCACAGATGAAACCTGAGCTGCTGTGCTCCAAAATTCAAATGCACTTTTCCTCCATTTGATAGTTAATACATCATTCAATTTAGAAGCTCAGAATTAACACACAGGCAGCTCTGAGGGTTCACAGTGTTATGTGTCTTCTTTGAAATCTAATGCAACTAAACCATAAGTGCTTAAATAGGAGAGAATTTGTTTTGGTTAAACTTCTTATAACAAACTCCATGGGACAAAGAATTCCAGTGAAACAGGTCTTCAAATATCACAAAAACTAATTACATTCTCTCCAGGTCATATACCTCAGGTCTTCATGCTCTTTTTGCACTGTTGCTGTAGACAGTGCTGTGGATTTGGTTCTCAATGAGCTCCATCAGAACAGTTATATGATCTGTGATGAGTAAGTGCAGAAGCCAATACAGAACAGAAGTTGTTACCAGAACACGTAACCAGGCCCGTGCTGTACCTGTAAACAAACTTCCAGTCGCTTGTGGGTGAGGTTCATAGTCTGTAGTAGTTTCTCATCTTGATTAGTGGATTGCACATTCTGCTGCTTAGCTACTGCTCTTATTTCCTTCACATACTTCTCTCTAACAGACTGGAACCAGTGCAGAGAATCAAACTCCTGGTACTGATCCAAAAGCTTCAGAATGTAAGCCACACCTAGTCATTAACAAACCATGTACTAAAGTCAACATGCAATTTGCAAAACATTTTGTGAATGTCTTTAATGGATGAGCCTAAGTGGATAATTCCATGCAAATATAATTTAAATTGTTATTAACTTACAATTAATCTATCAGGAAAAATTACAATAAAGAAGAAGCCTAAATTTTTTAAAAACATCACTTCTCCAAATACTTGCATTCCTTCTCATCTGGATGAGAACCACAAGCTTGGATAGAAATTTTGAAGCTCCAATGTATGTTAAAACTGTCTGCTCCCAGACACACCTGTTCTATGTTTAGGAAATTCTGAACACAACCATAACCCTCAAATCCATTGTGCTGAAGCAAAGATAAATCCAAATAAATTATGGAATTTTTAATTACGGGAACCGACAAAGTTAAACAAAACTTTTCTTGCAAATGTCCATCATGTTGGCTTACCCAAAGGCTAGTGAGGGTGTCGAAACTTACCCATGGCAAACCCATCATCAGTGAAAGCTGCTCCACTTTTGTTCTTCTTATTCAACTTCTCCTTGCAACTGATCGAATGTTCCACAAAATTGAGGGTCTGAAAGAATGAAAGGCTGTCTTGGAATCACAAGGAGACTCACAAATGGCACAAGGCATTGTCATACATGCATACTACAGTCTAATACAGAACACTTAAACACAGCCCTGACCTGACAAGACCCTTCTGAAGCAAGCCCCGGTGCAATGCAGGCACTCACCAGGGGGGGAACGATGATGTAGAAGTTGCGCAAGTGCATGTTCTTCGGGCTGCGGAACTCGGGGGCAAACACGTCCACCAGCATTTTGAAGTACTCTGTTCCCTCTGCAAAGTTCCGTGTCAGGTCACTGAGCACAGAGTCCAGCTGCCTGCAAGGGATGAGCAATGAGTTACCTGGTTCTGCTGGAAATCCCTTTGCTTACCCACCTCTTGGGATGACAATCCTCTCTTTGCCCTTTGCCTACATCCACAATTTACGATTTGGGAGAGTACCCTCCCTCTACAGTCCATTCGAATAGTGGTTTTTGATTTCATTGTCTCAAAAAAAGGCCTATGAATACAACACTTCCATCTTTTTTATCTAAGACCCTGAAAACTTTAGAAGTAGAGCTCAGGCACACAGTGAGGAAAGCTTGTTACCTTTTAAATAAGGATTTTTTCAAGAAATCAGGTTCTAGGTCTGTTACTATCAATGCTACTTCACATTTTCAAAACAACTGTTTCTATTTGCTTTGCTTTGAAACAAATGTTTTTGCTAAAAGGCAGCAGAACTTTTAATACATACACACACACAAATAACTAATAGCTGCATTTATAAACATAAAATGACAATTTTCTCATCCTACCCCTGCCCCAGACCTCAAAAGCATGATGCTAGTGTACCTTGCTGCTTTTTGTGTTTCTTCTGAGAGTCCTTCTTCTTTCACCAGCTCTTCAAAGTTAACAATATCTTCCAGATCAGGAACAAACCTGAAAACTTACTCTTTGTTAGGATTATGCTCAACTGTCTGTATTCATTGAAGTATCTACTCTAATTTATAATTTACTTAGTTTAATCTTCTGGGCTTGAACTACTTAGTTCAAGTTATGTCATATCTGTCATACATTCTCAACCAGGCATTATTAACCTCATTTCTAAACACATACACATCATTATTTCTACTTCTGTTTTTACTGGGCTATCATCTCTCTCTGGCACTTGATACTCTTGATAACTCTAAGTTTACTATTATTTGCAAGAAAACAATTTCTTATTATGTAAAAGTTACTATGTTTTAATGACCTTTGATAAACTGAATAAATAGACAATAAATAGAAAAAAATCTATCATAAATAGACAAAATCTATACAGAAAAAGGCATGAAAGGAATGTGTTTTTCAAGTTCCTCAAGGTTTGTATTATTTTTCCTTAATGCACCCTTGAAATTATTTAACATCACAAATTGCTGGCTTATACTGTCTTACTAATGTGTACATTCTATTAACTCTTTTGCCATGTTTTTCCATATAAATTGTTTTATTTTTAGTGACATATGTCCATGAATGTATCCAGCACTGTCTTCAATAATTCCACTTAAATGAAAGCATATAAATGGAGCTTTTCAAAATTTATGGGGAACAGGTAAGGGCATAGGGAATATCAGGGAGAATAGAGAGCAAGAGGAAGAGAAGAAGCTAAGAGAAAAATGAAGTATTTGTAGAAATACCTAATGGCACTACTGCAGCAGTGAAGTCCACCAGATCTTATCATTCGTACATAACCCATAGCATTGCCTTTAAAGACAAGAAAAAACAAGAAAAAACAAGGAAGCAATTTATAATTACTGAAATAGACACACCCACTCTTCATAGCTCCTATAGGCTCTGAAATGTAAATTAAAGTTGTCATGTAGTTCTGGCGCAGAACTTGGCTCTGAAAGCTAAGTTATAGAAGTTAAATTGAACCCTATAGAAGTTAAATCAAAAGTCTATGTAAATAAATAAAAATGCATCATCAAGCAACATTCTGTTCACTTTGTTTAATGTGCCCAGTGGAAAGAGCTTGTATCACTTGTAAGTACAGATCAGTTCTGCACATTTACAGCATCAGTGGCTGAAAATATCATTGTCACATTGTGCATCACTCAAGGATACTCCAGTTGGATTTATGGCCCATTTTTGAAATACATGAACTTAACACTAATAGGTTTTTAGTAGGAAATACATTCAACATAGGTAAAAGTCAGTTCCATAACAAAGAACTGAGAAGGGAACAGGAATCTATGCAAGCTATAACTGTATTTTAGATTAAGACATGCAAAGGCCATTTCTATGTAATTAGATGAGAACATGTACTTAGCATGGGCTACAAGTGAACTACTTTCCATCTGACTGCAATTAAATCTAACTTTAGCCTCAGCTAATATGTCAGCTAAATGTAGGTGACGAAGCTCTCTTCCATTTATTAACATTTATAACAGGTTAGATAGCATTTCATACCAATTTGACTTATGAGTTGTCTGAACTGGTCAAGATAGCTCTGGCCATCCGGGGTTATTCCAAGTTTTCTGATGCCACGGTTGAATTTATCTGCTCTTTCAAATGGATACTAGAAAAACAAATTAATTATATGTAATAATTACCTACCCTTAGAAAAAAACTTTTCATCACATCAATAAAATTCTTTTGTAATGTAGTTTTACATGACATTTACGGCTTTGTTTTTTTATAAATTATACACCTGTTTGTCTGTATTAGTTCATAAGAGTCATTTTACCAAGTCCCTTCTACAAGCTGAGAAGTGAAATAGTTTTGCTGTGAAAAAGAAAGTATTCCTAAAACAAATAAGCACTTGACATGCAAAGAAGCTAGAAGTCTATTTTACTAAATACATTGTCTCTCCCATTTTTAAGACAATTTTCTAGGATGGAAAACCAGACCCTCATTCCCAAATCCTGACATATTGGAATGAGTGCTACATGACCACAGCATTTTGGATTCCATTCAAGTAAGCTTATTATTCAAAACTGAAAACTGTTATGCATGAGTTGAGCAGAAGTTTAGAACCTCCTAGAACAGACTACAACTCCATCAAATCATCCTTAAGTCACTGAGAGAATGATTTTAGCCAACTCCATATTTACAGAGCAGACAGAAATGAAACAAAGCTCTCCTGAATACAGACATTGGTAACACTGCATTTTGCCAGGAGAAAAGCTGTCCCTTGGTCTGGGGATACACATTTAAATAACAGCAGTGTTATGGTTTGGTGCACCTTCAGTCACATTAAAGTAGCACTTCTTTTAAACAATTACTCTTCAGCCTTCAAATACTACTGTACCTTGTGATCATTTTGATCCTTGACTTCCCTGAAGAATCTGATGTCTTTGATAAGTCTGGATTTGATATGTTCATCATACATGAACTGGCTAAAAATGTAAAACTTTTTCCTCAAGAATTGATAAGTGAAATTTACCTAGAAGGCAAAAAGAAAAAAAACAGTCAAATCAAGAAAGTTAGCAAAGTAACAAAGGCATCTAACACCCTGTTTTCACCACATGCCGGAGTAACTTCTAATGCAAGTTCTCAACTTACTTTAATTTCACTGTTTTAAAAGAATAAGGAAAATTGAAATAACATTCTCCTGGAATGCCTACTCTCTTCCAGGAAAGGACCAAGGGACAAGGTCAGTATTTCAGTTGATCACCTGCCCTACACAGCCATTAGTTTATCTGGAATATCCTCTAACTGCCCTTCTGAAACAATACAAGCATCAAGTGGAAACAGGCAGACATGATCCATTTCCTCAGTCTGTAGAATCTGCATAACCTCCTGACACAACTTTTTCACTTCCTCAAAAAGTTTTCTAAAATACTTTCTCATCTCAATACTTCTCATGCCTGCAAAAACAACTTAACTCACAATCAGAAGTGAGTAAATCTACATCACCAAAAATAATGGGAGTAGCAGCATTTTTGAGATAGTCCCCTCTCTCCCACTCTCAGAAGGAAAGTGAAAGAAATCATTAAAACTTTATTTTCAGTAATTTCCACTTCTAAAATAACAACTTGAGAGTGGGTTCAATATTTCAGCAAGTTCCTTTTCTTTTTTGTTTTCTCTAATAGAGCCAGAAGAACAGAAAAAAGGAAACAGCAACAAGGTAGAACTTAAGCAGCAGACTGGAAAGCACTGACATGAAAACACCATTATCACTGTACCCAAACTTGATACTGATACAAACTTGATTAATTCCTGCTGTAGCAGACACAATGCCTGTCTTTGCATTTGCCTTGCAAAGAGACAAATACCTCTGGTTGGTTAAAATGGCCACCTACACCTCAGACATCATTAAAAGCTTTGTAATAAGAATTCATTTTTCCAACAAATGATGAGAGGTCTGTAGCTTTATTTTGCAGATTGAAAAGCTGGTATTTCTTAAGCATAACAATTACAAGAAGAACTCAGAAAAATTAACATTACATTTTTCAAGATTTGCTTTAACTGCAGCAAATGTAGCTGCCTACTAAGTGTCAATAAGGAGAAAATCAGGGCATACTGTCCAGAACAGTCCAACCAGAACATCTATCTCTCCTTTGATGTGGTTTTAGATCTCTTCCTTAACATTTTGGTAATTGGAAATGACAACACTCTCAAAACGTTGTGATATTGATTTGTGCCACATCCAATAACTCACTTGTTTTATTAATTCACACAGAACATTATTACTGCATTATTAAAACTGCATAACCAAATAAACTATTAGGAAATGCAAGGAGGAGGTTTTTGTGCACCATCAGAAACAAATGACCCAACAGCAGCAGTGCAAAAGATACTCACTGTTGTGTTCATGATTCCTGTTCCATGAGTTCGAATTGAGTTAGCGATGTGTCGGATATTGATGGTGTTCAAGTGTTTGTTATTACTTGTTCTTTCAATAAAGATCTGGGAGGCAGAGAGGGAAAAATAAAAGTTAAGTACCCAAAACTGGTTCTGTGATAAATTACTGATCTAAATAGCCTATATCCTGAGAGCAGCTGGTAACTGGTGATTAGGGAAAGAACCAAGAAAATACAGCATGGACACAATGAACGTCACCTGATAAATTCTTCCAATTTCTACATACCTGTGATTCAACAATTCTAAGGCAGATGTTGCACTGAAGACTCCCATATTTGAGATTATATCCTACATTAAGTAGTCTAAACTCTTTTGGCACCTGTTTGCACTTTTGACTCCACATACAGCACAGCAATGAGTTCCACTACTGAATTATAAGTTATGAAAAAAAGTACTTCTTTTCTTTCAGGAAGCTGCTTATTTTTGTGGTGGGCATCTCATTCTCACATTGTGAGAAACCCCAAAGGTTTGTTCCCTGTCCATATTCTCCATGTCATTCACTGCTTCATTTCTCCAATAACCCATTTTCAGATACACATTTTTCAAGCTCAAAAATCGCTACAGACTTAGTATGTTCTTACAGAGCAGCCAATTATCCTTGCTGCCTTCTAGCTTCACTAGAAAATTGACGTGTAGTGATCCTACTGGCAAAACATTTCCAAAATATGCTACACAACATTCTCCAAGACCAACCCATGGCATCCCCCAAGATGTTTTTCTAGAGCATCAATTTTTTATAGCCTCTCACTATGCATGTTCAGCCTGGGATTTTCTTACTCCACTCTGCATTTCACGATCCCTTCAAATAGAAGCCAAATGCCAGGAAGGTGTGGTTTATACCTTACCTGATTATTCAGATTGTAGAGGTAGCGGGATACAAAAACATGAATATTTCTCATGATTTCCAAAACATCCAGACCCTGAAACAATATTATTTATTGAGAATTACTATGATAAAACTTCTCAAGAACTACTGACATGCCTAACTGCTAAGGTGCAGAAATACTGTTTCTGCAGTTATTTGAAGGTATTTTAGAAAACAGTGGTTTTCTTTGCAAAATGAAGAACATCTTAATTTTTGTTCGGTGTCTGTAAGGAGAAAAAAGAGGACAAAAAAGCAGCTCAGCCCATGTTTTAACATTTGCACTCCTGCCTGTTTTTTCCCAGCTTCCCCTGAAAGTAAGGCATTTTCCAGCCTTTTCCACAAGGTGCAGTTAAACAATTTAAAGAATTAAAAATTGAAATGTATCCATTTTCAGATTCTAAAATATACAATCTTGCCTTAGAGATTCCTACAGACATATAGACGTCTACAGAGAAATAAGGAACTAGCTAATTTTCAATACTGTTAACCCAACCTGTATAAAAGACTCTGGTTTGTTATTTACAATATAAATTTTAGAACTATTTACAATATTTCCCCTAAGGTGTCCCTTAATTATCACTGTGCCTAGAGATGACTATTTAATTTACATACCCAATTTCCAGTTGTGCCAGGGATTTTATCAGGCTTTTGAAGATGGGGGTTATGAAGTGTGGGGTGTCTTTGTTTTGAAGTAAAGCTCATACCAGAATGAATGTTATGAAACTAATGTTGTGAAATTGTTTAATTCTTTGTAACAATGTGCTGATCAAATATGGCCAAGAGAAAACCAAAGCTGGAAACAGAAACTGATCTACAGCACTTCTATGCCAAAAAAAACAGCTGAAGTTCTTAGTTCTATGCCCTCTTTCAACTTAGGAAGACAGAGCCATCAGGAACATTAGAAAAAAAGGGACTAATTCTAAGAGCCTTCACCAATGTGTTAACCCAAATGAGGGAATAAAGCAAACTGCCAAAAACATCCAAGATAATAAACTCTTGAAGGAAACTCTTCAGAACTATGCAATCTGTAGACCCTGTAACAGTGAATATCTTCACCCTTAATGACACTACAACTTTATTTTTAATGTCACCATGTTTAGCAGCTTTTAGGAGGCTCTAAGTCACTCTCCTAGAATCTAATTCACAGGTGTCCCAAAGTCCTCAGTCTCCAGCCTGTGAAATAGTTTCTCCTGATGATCACTAAGCAGAATTCACTGAAAAGCTAGCAATAAACCAGGGAAAAAGACCCACCGCTCAAAGGTCATTCCAAACTTTTAACAGCTGTCTGGATCTACTGCTTGCCAAACTGCTGACACTGAATTTCCAAGAGAACATTCTCTGACATTGCATACTCAATTCATTTCATTACGTTAAGAAATGAACAATTCAAGTCCAACATGACATTAACAGATATCAGTGTGAACTCCAAAGGAAGATAAAGATCCTGCCTCACAATTCAACCAGACATTAAAAGGTCACTTTTTCCAAACAGTTCTCTGCTCTCGGATACTTTCATTTCAGTGACTCAGGCCTATGACAGTGGAATGGTCTAAATTCTATTCGTGCCCTGTGGGCACTGTACCTGCTCCAGAGTCTGGCTGGGAAGGTGAGCCTCAGTCATACTTAAACCATAGCGCTGGGTTGCCAAGTTTCTCATCTCACTGTAGGTGGCCCAGTCATGAAGGGCTACGGTCGTTAAGTTGTAGAAGGTCTTGTCCAAATAATGAGTTACATAAGCTGTGAACACAAAGGATGAAGTAAAATCATGCTACCTATTTAGTTAGGAAAGTGTGGAAAGAAGTGAAAAGATATACAAAGCCAAAGTATACGAGATGAAAGTAACAGAACCAAGCAAATGTAGAACTCCTCACCTTTTATGTCAATGAACCGATTGAAAAAACGTATTGGGTTCAGAAAGAAGAAGTGAGCCAGGTCCTTCATGCCAACTCTGAAGGGGTTTCTGTCATCCAGCTTCAGGTGAGTGTGAACTGATAAGCGCAGGTCCTTTTCTATCTCTTTACACAATTTGTCCAGCAAGTGCTATTCAAGAAAGTTTAAAAAAATTTAAAAAAGGAAAACCCACCAAAATCCCAAACAAACACACAAAAAAACAAAGCACAAAATAAAAAGTCATGTTCAGTGTCCATTTACAATGCTCTCTTAGCAGAATCAACATTTCTCTCCACAGATATAAGTAAGACTCATTAAACTAATGAAGAAAGCTTTGCTTTGGTAGGGCCACACAAGTCAAAGTGAATAAATACTTGGAAACAAAAAGATACTGATTTCCTTGTTCTTGTTCTACAAATAGCAAGAAAAAACTACACAGCTCAGAAAACGTAAAGGTTTACCTACCTAATGCTATTTTATACATGACTAAAACTTCCACGTGCGAGTTTAACACTACTTACACTCAAGTATTCTCATTTCTCGTTTCAAGGGAAGCTAAGCTTAGGGCTACCTCTCTAAATAGTAAGAACAAATTCAATGAGGAAGAGTCTTGCAATAAGAAATTTTGTCTGATTTTCTGAATAATACATAATGTTTTGTCTAGTCAAATAAAAAGCATATTTCAAAGGTTAAAAACTAAGACTTGGGAAATCCAAATTTGCATTTTCTTTGTAAAACCTCCTTCATAATTCTAGATAATAATTCAGTCAAGAGGCCATCTGTATTTGCAGACCCTTCACTACTAAAAGCCATGCATGCACACTAAGAACAGTAGCATTTATTTTAGGCATTCATCCAAACAGATGCTAATCTGACAAAAAGCACTCCTCTGTCTGCACAGCCAAATCTGTAAGTGAGGTTTTGTTAATTTACATAATTTTGAATGCAATATTTTCATGTTCCCAGCCAACGCAGATACCATTAAACATGAGTCTTAAATAAGCAAAATTGTCCATCAAACAGAATTTTTTATTTATTAAAACACTTCACACCAAAGTTCTCTGTGCTATTTTTACAGATCATATCCCATTTGCTACAATAGATGCTAATCTGAGCTAAAGATATTTCAAGCACAGTCGTGTGTTTAATTCCCAACCACAACAAATTACCTCATTGAGCACTTCCATGATTTCTTTGTCATAGCACTCCAGAAGAACCTCGTAAGATTCCAAGTGTCTTGCATGCATCATAGCAGGCACACAGTCCCGTAGTGCACTAAACATATACTTATTTAAAAATGCATATTATTAACAGACAGGTATGTCACCACCACCTCAAAGTGTTCAAAGCTAACAAAACCCAGAATCACTAGTCTTTTTATTAAAAATGGACTTTATAAACCCTACTGAAGTGTCTTGTCCTTAATCTGAGGTATTATTTGCTACTGACTGGAAGAGCCTAATTATTAGCTATTCAATCAGGAATTACTTTCACTTTATTCATTTCAGTACTATACAACCCCGGAACAGATGTTTGATTTTTATCAGGATTATCATGCCAAAGTCTGATTCACATCTGCAGCAAGTACACATTACTTCCAGAAGGGGAGAAGAGATGAGTGGTGGAAAAAACTACAGAACAACTATCCAACACAGAATCACTGAACACAGTGATATCTGCTTTAGAAATATGTAACCACAAAGAGGAACAAAGGCTTTTAATGTTCAAGTCTAGCAGGTGTTCAAATTAGAAATTTGTTCACTTCAAATTAGAAGAGAGGAACAAAGAGACAGACAGACACAGCATTAACAATAGCAATCCGAGATTTTTAAAGAAATCTAATAGATGGAACAAAGATTGCTTTTATATCCTCCACAATCAGAAGAAATGCCTAACTCAGTAGTAGTCAGGGATTTGCTTTTTGTGTTTTTTCTTTAAGAGCTTCAGTCTGAGGTTTATCATCCCTTCATCTGAATCTGTCACAACAGTTAGTGAGTTGTAACATTATTACTTACATGTAGTCTGGCAGAATCCACTGCATTTTCATAGACATCATCTAAATAGATTGGAAAGACAGCTCGATGCCAGTATAAGAAACAACAGTCGCATTGTGCTCTAACTCTGGAATAAAAGATTAATTGTTAGACACAGATTTGGAAAAAAACATTCTTCTAACAAAGTGAGTGTGTTTAAACTAAAGACAAATGCATTTCAAGCCTAAGTTTTACACCATTACTTTAATGTTCCAGATGCACTGACCTTCAGAAGAAAGTTTTTTATTAAAGAACTTATTCTTTTCTTTTCCACTAGCCTATTTATAAATAAAAGGTATTAACTTAAGTCTGTGAAAGACTTAAATCTTACATTACAGCAAAGTCCTAAATAACTGTTTTTGTATTACATGCAATTAGTAGCCTACAGATCAAACATATATTCTAAATTTCTCCTGTAAGTTAAAGGAGAAACAGGCCAGTCCTGATAAAACCCTGGGATAAATGCAGACAGGTTGTATCTCATGAGTCAATCACTAATGGTGTTTGCCTCTCTCCTAAAAACTGCATGGAACCCAGATATTCACCTGGCTTACAAATGGCCTGCATGATGTAACTTGAGGGTGCACAGAAACTACAGCAGCAGTAAAACATGGTTCACATGTAAAGTAGCAGCCCAATCTCCCAAACAGACTGGTACTAACTCAGAAATTTTGGGGTTGGGTTAAGGGGAACACTTCAGCTTATCTAAAACCAAGTCATCTAAGAAAGTCACAGAATTTCTAAACAATCAACAGCCAGGTGAAATATGACTTGCCCAAAGTCAAGTGAGCTTCTGGCTTAACTCTGGAATTCCTTCTGTTCATTCCTGGTCTACAAAACATGCAGAAGTCACCACCAGCATGCAGAGACCAGATTTTGCCATTCACACAGTGAGGATCCAGCTCCTCCAAGACATTATGCTACCTTCCATATACTGCTGTCACTGCTTACCTCTCTGTAAGTTCACTGATCAAGTCCAGTTTTTTCAGGACTAACTGAAGGGGAACAAGTTCTTCATCTTTAAATGTTTTCTGTAGAAATGAAGAAAAAGAAAACAAACATGAGATCACAAGCTGGTATTTTTTCGTAAGACACTCAACAAAGTGGCACCATAAGGCACCAAACAAATGAAGGGCTGGAACAATGATGGCACTTACCATCTGTGTTCCCACACTCAGTGCAAGGGAAACAATCAGTCGCCTCTGTCTTGTGCTTGGCCCATTGAGGGTGTTCTCAGCCAACACCAGAGCAGAGAGGACATCCAGGCGCTGCTCACTGTACTTTTTATCAGAAATCACCCTTTTCTTGATGCCAAAAAGACACAAGAATTCAGAGAAAAGTTACCTAAGCCCAAAAGCAACAGCTTACTACTTCTCCCAAAGCTTGAGGACTTGTCATAAATTGAGTATTTCTGCAAACAAGTTATGTTTTGTGAACAGAGTTAACTGAATCCAGATTCACTTACTCTGCCAATTCAGTGATATTACCTGTCTATACTCTTGGGATATGTGCAGCCAACATGAACATAGGTTAAGTCATACTAATGGAGCCTTCTATTTACCAACATTTGCCTTTTTACATATTTTCTGATAAGCAGTCAAAATATCAAGAACTGTTCACACAAGTGTTGTTTTCAATATCCTTCAATGCAAAAGTTTTAGCATATTTTTATTCACTTAAAATTAATTGCAATGTAATTACAGATATAATATGAAAAGTTTATTAAAGTTATATATATGTGTATGAAGTGTTTGAAGATATACAATTTTGCTTAGTAACTTTGAAGTTTAGAAATTCTTCAGCTCATGCTACTCCTGCTACATATATATATATATATATATATATATATATATAGCTACTCCTGCTATATATATATATATATATCTGTACATAAATTTTTATAGATGCAACTATTTTTTTTTGTTTACCCTAGAAAATATAGAGATGCCAGATACATAAATTGAGATTACAGCCAAATATAAAGGAAATTTCATAGCTGCACCAGTAACAATAGCATACATCCTTTGTAACTCTGCTACTGAATGTGATGAAACAATACATCAGAACAGGCATAGTAAAGTCTCATTTTCCCCTTTGACCTGAATTTTGAAATGAAAGCTTTGACAAGCAAAAGAAGCCATTTTATCCCACAGTGAAACAGAGAATTCATGCCCACGGTAGGCTCCTGTAAGCCATCATGTACTGCAATTTTGCCAAAAAGACAAAGATTTAAATAACAGCCTCTTTGCTTAGACCTGCAACAGATTGCTTTGTGAATGTGCATCAGGAAGAGGTAAGCAAAGGTCAGTCTGTGAAAATTCACTAGAAATAAAATCTAAAAAGAACACAAGAAGAAGATAAGAGATGCAGCAGTTTAAAGAAAGAGTGGAGCCATTCTTGGTCAAAAACCAGGTAACCATCTGTGTTGTACAGTTTTCTAGGAAAAAGCTTGGAATTACTGGAAAGTTTAGACATCTCCGGATTATGATACAGCATTATACTACAGATGATGAAGAAATATAAAAAATACTTTAAATTAAACTTAACATTTTTAAAAATACTTAGACAGGGAGATTAATTATTAGAACTTGGATTACATACCTTGGCCACAGAGATAGAGTGAAGAGCCTGATACTGCAGATGCTGAGTGATGTGTGTCACAGAGTCTGCCACAACCATGCTTCGTCGGTAAAACATATGTTCTATTGCCTGAAGTCAATCCCAAAACACATTAGTTCATGTAGTTACCAAAACTGCTGCCTTTGGAACCTGGCTTTAAGCTGTGTGACTCATCCACACTGCAAATACAGACTCTTTCCATTTTGTAATGTGCTGTTACTAGCAGTTACAATTAACCCTTAGAAACCAAGAAAATAAAACTATTCAGGAGCATAAAAAAGTTTCAGCACTGATCTAAGTTTTGTGTTTTGGTTTGGGTTTTTTTTTTTTTTTTTTTTTAAGTTTTGTTCACCACTGCTTTCTGAAGTTATCCTGAAAAAGAGTATCTTCTTTTTGGAAAAAAATACCAGTAGAAATGTGAAGTGCCACATCTGGGGAGGAACAATCTCCCACACATCAGTACATACCAGGAATCACCCAACTGGAAAGCAGCTTGGAAGGAAAGGACCTGGGGGGTCCTTTCCTGGGGCAGCAGGTTGAATGCAAGGTAGCAATGTGCCCCTGTCCCAAAAAGGCCAATGGTAGCTTTGGCTCCACTGGACAACACTTTGCTAGCAGCTCAGGGGAGGTGACCCTTCCCCTGCTCAGCACTGGTGAGGTCACATCTGGAGTCCTGGGTCCAGTTCTGGGCTCCTCAGTACAAGAGAGACATGGACACACTGGAGAGAGTCCAGCCAAGGGCCATGAAGGTAATTCACAGACTGGGGCACCTCACATGTGAGGAAAGCCTGGGAGAGCTGGGACTGTTCAGCCAGAGAAGGGAAGGCTTGGAGGGGATCTTATCATTGTACATAAATACAATGACAAGGGAGGGTGCAAAGAAGATGGAGCCAGGCTCTTGTCAGAGGTGCCCAGTGACAGAACAAGGGGAAATGAATACAAACTGAAATACAGGAGTTTCCCTCTGAACATCAGGAAACACTTCCTTACTATGAGGGTATGAGGGTAACCAAGCACTGTCACAGCCTGGTTGACCAGAAAGCTTGTGGAGTCTCCATCCTTGGAGATACTCAAAAGTCATCTGGACACAGTTCTGGACAACTGGACCTAGGTGTTTCTGCTTGAGCAGGGATAGACTGGACCAATCTCCAGAGATCCCCTCCAACCTCAACCATTCTGTGACATCAACTAAGGAAGCCAGTTAGAAGCTACAAAAAAAAAAAACCAAAAAAAACAAACAAACCAACCAACCCAGTCCTAACCTCCCTAACCCAGTCTCTAACCAAACCACTCTCAAACAAGAGGCCATGCATGCAAAGACACTTCCCATCAGTTTCTTTTTTTTAATATGGCATGTTTGGTCCATGTTCTCTGTAATTCCTACGTGAAATAAATAATTTTCATCCAATGACCTACCTTCAGAAGCTCCACAAGTCTGCACAAGGCTTTTACCGAGGTTTTGGTCATAGGTTTTTGCATTGACATGTAAAGATTCATTGTAGTTTTAATGATGGTGCTAAGACTGTATGCATAAAGAAAACCCTAAAAATAAAATGAATACAAGGGGAAGAAAAATTGAAAATCAGTATTTCCATATGTCAATAAAATAAGTGTTCTCTGTTCTGCTCCATACATGACAGATCTTTGCCCCTGCACAACAGAGCCTACCACTCCACTACACTAGGCAAGCCTGGGATCCCAAAGCTGAATGAGACCCTTTTACTAGCAGACACCATGAAACTGCCTATGACCTCTTCTAAAGCCATTCCAATTAAACACAGTTTATTGAGTCAAAGATCAAAACACGGTTCAGAGAGTCAAAGATCAACAGTGAGTCAAATCACAGAGCCTCAAAGGTCTAATAATTTCAATCTACTGGAAACCAATCCATCAAACAATTCCCATCTCACCAAGAAACATCCCATCATAAAAACAATCTAAACCTTCCAGATGCTGTGGAACAAATACACTGACAGTATTTACACAGTTTCACACTTTCTAAATAGAAATGTCCATCCCATAATAAAGATACCAATCATTTCTACATCAATATATGCTAAGCTTTTAAACACAATGTTGATTATATACAACATGACAAACAATTATTAAACGTACTTCAAAGAAAAAGTAAAAATAAAAAAAGAAAAGGAGACTAGGAGAAGACAGTAAGTGGTGTAGGAAATTCAATTCAGTATGGAGCAAATTTTTAAGTCCACTACAACTAATTTAAATGTAAAAACCACAGGTCCTAGTACATGCCTATCTTTAGCTAAAGAAAATTCAGGATCATGCTTCTTTCACACACCTATTCTCATCAAATTTCTGTCAGATAGATATTTATAAAAACCAGTAAAAAATAAATTCAGAAATAAGATGCATCTTACATTAAGACTACATGCTGTTTGTAAGCCAAAGGAAAAACAGCTGTATCAGAACGTAGTGAGATTCTTATGAAGTACCATCACTACGCAAAGCACAATGAAACAACACAAAACCTTTACTGGGAGTATGTACTGTCCTAAATAAAACTAAATAGTCACTGGTTCAGTTCACTGTAAGTACCTCATGGCTTAAAAGGAAAGAAACTCAAAACCTTCACTACAGAGAAGATGAAGCTTTCTTGATTTCCTATATTAAGAGAAAAATCCAAAATTCTACCCACTGAATATTTAGTCAGATTCCCTTTCCCCATGTTCCTTATCAAAATGACTTTTACAGGTTTTCTTGGAAGACTACTGGGCATTAAAAGCTTTATAAGAATTCCAAAATGGTGAAATGACACACCAATGATCACAGAACTCCTGTGATTTCTTTTTATGTTCAACAACTTGCACCAAAGCATCAGTTTGCTGTGTCACCACATTAAAAGATTGCAAACCTGGATGAAGACATTGCAGCGGTTAGAAAGATCTTCAGAAAACTTTGTTGTGCGCTGTTCCTTGGACAAGATAGATTCCATTTTTGTCATCCACGAGCTCACAAAAACATAATATGACTGCATATCTCTGGGGAAGGAAATAGACAATGTTGATCACTTCAACTAAGAAGATTATGAAGATTTTCTTATTTCTTTCCAAAACTTTAGGTCTTGCAAGGGAAATATTTTAAACCTTCAGTCCCCAAAATTACTCACCTTCTTAAAAGTATCAGAACCCTATATTCATTCACATTTTAATTCTCTACAGGTAAGGATTAGTTAGTCTGCCAATTATGTCTGTACAATGAGTCAAAAATCATCTACTTTTCAAGAGGACACGTGGCCCTCTTAGCAGTGCATATACCACACTTCCTAAAATTAAAAGGCTACATAAAACTGTTAGAAAATGCTTTTAAACACTGGACCAACACTGGTGCTACCTTTTTTCATCCCAGTTGGAATTTTTGTTGCACACACACACACACACACACACACACACAAACAAGTATAACTTGTCATTACATCAATGCCAGACCAGACTGTTCTTAAGTAACATAAGTCCACAGAAGTTTATCTGGGTGAATTACACTAGTTTTAATAAATGGTTAAGTAGAGTTAAACAGAGAATTGTGACACTGTAATACAACTTCTTCCAGCAGTAGTAGCAGGAAAGTATTTAGGTCATTGATGCTGTTACCAAAAATTACACTTTTAAGAAGAGTCCTCATATTTAGGGAACAGTCCAATTATCAAAGGCAGTGCAAGGATTTGTAAACAAGCAAGAAAAAGTTATTTGCACAATTCAAATCAGCAGATGAAAAATCTGGATTTTATTAAAATATCCTCAAAACTGTGCGTGCAGAGTAGGGCAACAAAGCTGGGGAAGGAGGATAAGGCCTGCAAGGGAGCTGAGGGTGCTCAGCCTGGAGAAAACGGAAGCCCAGGAAGACCTCACTGCTCTCTACAACTCCTTGAAAGCAGATTTTTGTGAGGTGGGGTCTGGGCTCTTCTCCCAAGTAACAAGTGACAGGCCAAGAGAAAACAGCCTCAAGTTGCACAAGAGGGGGTTTAGATTGAAGACTGAGAAAATTTCTTCACCAAACAGCCTGTCAAGCACTGGAACGGGCTGTCCAGGGAAAGGGTTGGGTCACCATTGCTGGAGGTATTTAAAAGATGTGCAGATGTGGGCCTTGGGGACACGGTTTAGTGGTGAACTTGGCACTGCTGAGTTACAACTAGTGATCCTTCAGGCCTTCTCCAAGTTAAATGATTCTGTATTTCTAGGAAATGTATGTGAATACCAAGATGTTTTTCTGAACTTTTTCTTAACCTTAAGACTTATACCACTGCCCAAGACCAGAAGCAAAGCATCAGTGTAATTATGCCCTATCTAGCAATTGAAGCCCAGGAAAGAATCAGGGCCAGGAAAAAGTGGATTGAAAAAGAAACAGGGCAGAAGTGAAAATAATCTGTCAGAGAATCAGGCACAGAGCTGCTTTTTCTCCCCTTCCCTCCTCCCCTCCAATTCACAGTTCTGCCACTTGCATATCAGGTTGGAAGACAATGTGCAAAATATAAGTTTTTATTGCCATTCCACAGACACCAGTTTCCACTTTCTTGTTTTGTTCTGAAACCTTAGTCCTGTTATCTTCCTATGCAGGATACTTGTTCTTAAGACTAGTAGCTAAAAATATTCCATCTCATCTTTAAGCAATTTTAGAAGACAAAGAAGTGAGCTGCACACTACATGCAGTACACAAAACAAGGGAGGCTTTCTTCAAATACAGATAATTTCAAAGACCATTAAACAAGCAATAAAAACAGTCACAAAGAAAGAGATGCTTGCAAAGAAAGTATCATCACCAAGCAAAGGAAAGCTCCACTATCAGCCTACTAGCTATTTACCTCCATAAACACATAGAAAGCAGAGAGCCCTAGTAGAAAACAAAGCAGCCCAGGTTACTAGACACTAGTTTAAAAAACAAAAGGGAATTTGAAAATATGGAAACAGAAGTAACTGAAACATATATTTAGAACTGCCAGGAACATTGTTATTTTGATGTAATACTATGTATTTTTCTGAAAGCATGATATGAAAAGCAGCTTAGTTTTGACCAAAATTTTTGTAGCAACACTAACACACACACACTGCTGCAGTGAAGTGGAACAAGTGACTAACACCACAGAGACACCACACAAGATGCTACTACACTGAATGAAAAAGCCCACGTGCTTAAAAACTATTTGCCAAATAGCATCATGAGGCAGTATTAGGATGCATACTTGGTAAGTGACTGTGCCCTCTGCTGTAGAAAGTTCTCCCTTTGTGTTTTAACTGTATGAATACTTTTCTTGTCCAGTAGTTTGGCAGCAGCTGGAATCTTCTGAATCAGAAAATTGTCAGCAAACCAGATAATGTTAGCTGTTAATGTAATGGCTGGTACCTGGGAAGAAAAAAAAAAAAGGAAGGGGGAAATACTACCAAGTAGCAACAAACACAATTAACAGAGTTCAGTTTATTTCTGTGTAATTGTTTTCTATGGAGTATTACATTGATGTTTAAAAAGTTTCCCTAGATGTTCACTAAGGACACCATGGGCAAAATTATAATCACTCTCAGTGAGTCTAAACAATATTAGAGAATTTAGTAATTTCTTCATGCCATCCAATATGAAAACATCCCAGTCAACTCTGCACTTTGAGGTCTTCCAAAACAAATGTTTCTAGTCATGGTCAAAACCCACAGCATTTATTCAGCACCAGAGTATTCATAACTCAAAGAGATTTTTGTCTTCAGTGCCATATTAATGTAGAGAAGAAAGATTTTAATAGAAATGGCAAGTTTATTTTACCTTGCCGCAATGCGAGTGCACAAATTTTAGATTATCTTTAAAAGAAAATGGCAGGGGGAGTTATGAAAAGTAGAAAATTCTTAACTCCTTAACTCTCTTTTCAGACTTTTTTGTGTTCTTTCTTTTCCCAAGTCCGTGCTACACTGTGCAACTCAGGAAATGATCTACTTCATTACTGAAGGACAAAAGAATAAAGCATTTACCTTCTTACAAACATCCAATAATGACTTATAAAATTTCTTGTCTACAGTCCGAAAAATCTGAAAATGCAGTACAAAGAGGCCACAGATGCCCACGTATTTATCTCTCTGGTCAATTTCTGAAGGTTCACCTGAAAAAAATACACCCTTGTGAATTTTACTCCCACACAAACAATATAAACAATTTGAGGAACAGTGAAGCGGGCAGGAAAAGCATGAGCTTGCATTACCAAGTTTGGCTTCGACGTTTGAGAAAGCTGTACGAAGAGTATGAGCAAATTCTTCAGCAAATGTGCTGTTCTTTGACACTGACACTCCACCATTTAAAGAATCAAACTGTTGCTCAATACAGGCCTGAATAAAAAGGGGGGGAAAATATCAATATATCAAGATAATGCCATGAGTTTTGGACCTTGAAAGAGTACTGGTTTTCAAGAGAATACTGGAAGAACACACTGATTTAAGACTAAGCTAAAGTAGGCCTTAACCTTCTATGACATACAGATCTTAACTATGCTTACATTTTTAAGTATAAAAACAGAAAATATTAAAACACTTATACTTGACATTCCAACGCCCATTTTATTTATTTTTCCATTTCCTTTAAGGAGCACTTTTAAAGAAGCCATTTGATGAGCTAGTGCTAAGAAACTAGATGCATATTTCATTATCACATTATAATGTGTTACTAACCGTCCTTTAATCAATATTATCACACAAGTTGCTTGTAAGATGTGGCTCGTGACCTTGCAGCATGAAATCCCACACTACTGCTGGCAGTTTAAAAAAGCTCCCAAAACCCCACGACAGTCAAAAAGCAGAGACACATTCCATACTTGCCAAAGAGATTAGAAATTCTTTATTAGAACTGCATCTAATGTTTTTAATGAATTTTTGTTAGGAAGAGGCATTTGAGGGACAGGAGGAGAAATTTCCAAATCCTATTGATGTCTCAAACCTATAATGAAATCTTTGTACTTATGCAGCATTAGGGAAATACAACATGAAAAATGGATAGCTGGTAGCAATGTCCTTTGAAAGAATAAGCCAAACTGTGATTAATTATTTACCTACAGTTTCCTTTCTGAAGGCTTTTACAGAACAAGCCCTTTTTCCCTAATGCCATTTAAGACGTAATGGCACAACCTGGGCAACTGATTCTGCTTTGACCAGGTTCAACAACATTATTCTCTGCCCACTATGCCACAACATCCCATTTCAATGTCTGTAATATACACTTTTCTAAAGAAATGGCTTCTTGTATGAACACATTTAATTTAACTGTACAGAAAATGTAATAGAATCCTTTTCATCCTGCACATTTCAGGGGTATGTCCCACCACAGTGGTCTCTAATGACAGCAACCTGTCTTGTATGCAAGGAATGACAGGTCACACTTAACATATTTTAACAATTACTGAGGAAACTATTTAATTTGCAGCTAAAATAAAGACCTATGCTATGTAAACCTGCTCACTATTATGTGGACAAAAGCAGAATTCTGATAATACATAGTCCTAATGCCAAGCTGTCTGTGTTTCCCCAGTTCAGCAAAACAGTCAGCATTTACTGCTACCATTCAAAGCTTGGCACAGTTCAAGCACAAGAGAAGAGCAAGAAAGGATCTTACAACAGAGCCTTTTTTCTCCCAGGCACAGATGTAAGAGCCAAATTCACCCATCACTGTAACCGGAATAAAAACAAAACACAAACAAACAAACCAACCATTCTGAAAAGAGTGTTGCTTTCATGTAAGCTTCCTCTATCATATTGGGGAATATTAAGTTCATTACCTGAAATATCATTCCATCAAGTAACTGGCATTCCAGTTTTAACAGCAGTTTTTCAAATGGCTTTAGTTTATCTTCTGGAATCCCAAACTTAGAAGGGTTGTGATGGACAGATTTTAGCAGCCTGAAAGGAGTAGGTGTGGGGGACACACATACAGCACACTTAAAATACAGTCACAGTTTTATCATATCCTGCACTATTTTGATAAGAGGTTTTGATTCCCCCCTCCTGCCCTTAGCAGCAACCCCAAAATTAAAAAAACAAAACCAAACAACAACAAAAAAATCCCACAAAAACCAAACCAACAAACAAAAAACCCCAACCAACCAAACAAAAAAAATCAACAAAAAATACAGTAGGTCTGTACAAACAATTTGCATTTGAGTAACTTCCATTTATTTGGGTTTTCAAGGACAGATTTAATACTCCACTAATTCAGCTACCTTTTTAATAGTTGACTCTTCAGCTTTTACTTAAGGTGCCATCCCTTCTTACAGCTGTGCACCCACTTCCATGATCAGTATGGACAGGGATAGTCCTAGCTCAGCTCTTTACACAACTAAATTTCTTAGTGAATATTCTTTAAACCCCACCAACCATTACACTGTTTGCCAAGATGCTTACCCTGCACTGAAAATGCAACATTGATACTCAAACACACAAAATATTTCCTGGTGCCCTTAGAAGGACACTGTGGGAGCTTAGCCCTGCTCCTAACTGAAATTTCTGGAGAGACTACCAAAATGCACATTCCCACACTGACTTTCTTGGAACACAGCCAGATGCATATGCTTTTATGTCTTAGGCTGTGGGAGTATTTTTCACATCAGAGACACACCTCTTGTACATGGTCCAGTGATCTTTCAGCGTGGCATGATTGTCAATTATTTCATCCAGAGTGATCAAGATTGTTAGCAACTCTCCTAGATGCTCATACATTGCCTGTTTGTGAAGGAAAAAAAAAAGAAAGAAAATGACTTTAGTTATTAGAAAGGTTACTGCAGTCATATGAGGCACATAAAATTTCAGTCCCTTTCAATATATTTTCAGCCAACAAGGTATCAGCTAGAGAGTTAAACAGGAGAATTTCTGGTTTGGCAGCTTAAAGATTTGACTTGTAGTGACACAAGAAACATTAAAGGGATGTCTGCATGCTAACTAAATTCCTTGATCTATCTTGACACTGAAGGCACAATTTTTAAAACTGTCTATATGCAGAGGCACGCATTGCAATAAGGGAGCATGCAAATGCTTTGTTGCTAAGAAATTTAGAATATAGACAGACATGGAGACAGCAGGCTTTCCCATATAAAGGCCAGAAAAAGCTGATTAATAAAATAAAAATTTTAAATTGAAAGCTGTACTCTAAAGTCACTTTCATGTTGTTTTTCTCAGGATTAATCATCAAGATCTATATATATTAACATAAGCAAAAGAGTTCCAAACCATTCCCACCTGAAAATGAACTCCAGATGTCTCTATAATTTTAGGCGCATTCCTGTAAAGAAAATCAAAATTTTAATGTTTTTTTAATCCTTAGAACAGATCATATTTATCAGTTCTGTATCATGGTGTGTTCTCTGTTTTCTGGGTATATTTTTCTTCAATAACATAGTAACTTCAGGAAACAAAGGAACATCAAAACCTGATGAAAAGTATATACCGTGTGAAATCTGTATGCTCTGATCAAATTTAAAACTGTATTTTTAAAGATACAGCATCTGACTGGTTCAAATCACCAAGCGTATTCAGTGTACACGTGTGTCAGCAATTCCCAATTCTGTTAGGCAAATAGCCTTGACACACCCAGAGAATAAAATCACTTTGTATTTACTCAAGCCATGTCCAAGCTACACACCCAGCACCACACAGGAAGTCTGCCTTGTGCTGTGGTATAAGCCAAAAATAAAAGTAATAAATAGAACTGGGAAGAATGACGCTATCCTATTGGGGGATGGGGAAGCAATAGAGAGTCCTGCAGAGGTATTCAAAGCTAACTCCAACAATCCTGTTCAGAACTAAACCTTCCTCACAGTTTTCAAAGGAGCTAGACCAAACAGCTCTTACCATGCTAAACTTCAGATGTTAAAACCATGGCTGTTCTGTGAAGAATATATGCCAAGATTTACATTTTCAAAATAGACTGTAGAAGTGATTTGATTTTTAAGCTATATATCAAGAAACAGGAGAAGCCTCTCAAACAGAGCAAGGATGAAAAAATCAGCAATATTTCTCAAACAAAGACTAAAAATGACAAACACTAACATCCTTGCATCTCATTATACACGAGCACTATTTTTTCTGAAAACAAAACCAAACCATTTCCATAACCGTTTATGAAGCATAAAGTTGCACAAAGCACTCCATCTCCAGACAACAATATTCCAAAAATGACTATGCCGTAAATAGAACATTTCTGTTTTACACATGTAACTCTACATAATAACAATACAGCATTTTAGGGAATAATTACTTGTTGCTGGTATAGAGAACAGCCAGCTGATGCACTACATTGACCACCACTTCGTAACATCGGGTAACAAAGCAAGACAGCTCCTGAAATACAAGAAAACAAAATGCATATAAACATACAGATCCTCCTCATACACAAGTTGTCATTACACCAAGAACACTGAACATAAACTACAGAATATGCAGCTGAAGCTCCAACTATCCCTATCCCAAGTCAGTGGGCAGATCTACAGCAGGATTGAAAACATCTTCATAACAGCTCTGAAAAAGGATCTGAGACTAAGCTAAGAGACTACCAAACACAAGCTTCCAGTACAACTCTGACCATTTATAGTATTGGTGCAATTTAACAAAGCCAGCAAGAAGTGACTTGACAACAGAGCCCAAGAACTTTCAGGGACAATATCCAGCAGAGGCTGTGCTTTTTCCCCACTAGATTCAAGAGACACTCTGGATACTGGTAATAGCCTAATTCCAATTAGAAATTACCACAGAAGCATGTACCTACTGTTAAAGTGATAAGCCACAGAATACTGCTTTAAAACAAACATAGAAAGTCAATGTTTTTGAAAGGTTTGCCTGACAAAAGCAGAACTTAGGCTTGCTTATGTAACACAAAATGAGTAAGAACATGTCAACTCTGACCATGTAAACAAGTATCTTAATTTCCATAATGGATTTTAACACAGCATTCCTTGAACAACAGGATAAATTAATCTGAGTTTCCCTTAACTGCAGTAATATCTGCTCATTAATTTACCTTACAAATCCCATCAGGGAAATGTCAGTGTGTGATGAGTCTAGCCAGTCTGCACACAGATGGCTTTATAGCAGACAGCCCACACTGGCTGAACAATCAGCCAGCCAGGAGACTGGCTAACAGCTGAATTCTGTCTTCCTCTCCATCAAAAATAGATTTTATTTGGGCTTCTGCCTTCTATTAGTCACCAGTTTTCACAAAACATTACTTCTTATACTCGTACTGCTCTAACAAATGCAGCTGAAATAAGCCAACAGATTCCAGAAGAATGGAATAATAGACAGATGAGATCTTGTTTCCTGGGGAGGCACCACCAGCTACCATTTTAAAATTTCTGGAAAGTAGTCCAATTCAACAGCACATGCATATTAGCAGCTACACAATACAGACAAGATTGCCATTTTAAACTAATATTTCAGAATATTATTTTGATAATGTTTATTAAAAACTTTTTGACCTAGCAAATTTGAGGCTACTGCATCTAGCTAATCCAGAAAGCCCAGAAGAGCCAAGAAACCAATACATGGTCATTAGCTCTATAAAAGCAACTTTTCACCTTTTTGTTAACTTCACATTTTCACACCACCCCTGTGGATATGCTTATAACACTGACCAGAACAGCATTTCCTAATCTAGGGATGTAGAATACTGAATGGATTTAGGAGACTCCAACTGCTGAAAAAGAACAAACTTCATAAGCAAAACAGAGAATGAAGGATGAAATCTACAAAGCTGATAAGACAAAGGGGTTGGAAAATGAGAAAGAAAACTTGAGAGATCCTAACAATTCGCTGCACTTCAGCATGGTAAAGGAAGTTCAGAAATTACTTCCTACAGCATTTGTCTTGTCACGACACAGTAAATGATTAGTGCCATGCTGTGGATTCAGAACATAAATTTTAACTCCTGTTAAACCAGAATTTGTTTAAACATTCTGGAAGTTTCCTCTATATTCTCTACTTCACCACAGCTACTTCATTACAAACAATATTGCATAAAATCAGAAACATTTTTGGGAATGTGACTGTTGCTTAAGTTATAATAACGACAAAAAACTCCACAATAGACTGAAACTCAAGAGCACAGGAAATCCTCAGAATAAAAACAGATCCTGTTTTCATGCAAAGGATCCTGAACAACCAAACTCTATAAGAAATAAGTGCTCTTCCAAAAATGTTTCCAAGAGACACAAGCAATTTTTTCAGGTACATACTTTGATTTTGTTTTCTTCTACCAGCTAAAAAACCCAAAACATACAAAGCAATTAACCCATTTCCAATGTTCAGTGAACACCAGAACTTGCTAGCCAAACCCATAAAAACAGCTATCTTTAACTACAGATAAAAGCAACTTCAATTTATCTTCTCCTACTGAAATCTTTTAAAGTAATTTCTAATTCCATCTCTCATTAAACTTCCAGAGAGAAGTATAAAAAAAATCCCCAAACAATGTGTGATACATCAGCTAGTCTGCAGGCAAAAGACAGTAACATATCAAATGACTTCTATGCCTTTCAGCAAAACGCAAAGAGGATATGGCAGACTGTTAAATCCATTTTGCAAGTAAAATTAAGATTACAACTGCTGTCAAACAATCAAAACATACTCTACCTGCAAGAAAGAAACAAATCTTCCCATCTGTATTTGGCAATCTCCCTCCACCATGCTGGAATCTGTGGCTTAAAAGAGAAACATTTGTCAACACTTTCTAAAGCCTGTGTTGTACCTGTTAAAATAATACTGAAGCCTGCCCTCCAAGCCATTTATTTGTCATACTAGTAGAGTGCACTATTATAAGTGTATTGATGGAGCCTCAAAACCTCCTAATTTTGCTTTCCTATGGTGGACTTATTTTTGGAGTTTCTTTTTCATTAAAAATGATACGGTTTATAAATTTGATGCAAAGCTGGGAAAAGTTGCCTTCATCTGAAAGAAAAAGAATAAACCCCATAATTCTTTAAGGGCATATGTATTATGTAACTTCATATAAATGTTTCTATTTTTAAGAAATTTGCATGAAAATACTAGGTATTTATCTTGCAAGAAACATCTAGATGTTTTTTTACTTAGAGAATATACTACATGATTAACCAGAAAGAATTAATTTTATTTTTCCTACATATCCTTCTGCACAAAAGAACAGGCTTACCACCATAGCTTCACAGCATTATCTGTATGACACAGAACACAGAAATACAATAATTACATCAGCCATGCCAAACTGTTTCAGTCATCTGGAGTGGTTTGAACATCACCTGACAAAATACCGTCTTTTTTATGTGACAACTGATAGATGCTATAGACTTGAGATTTTTCTTCTGGGTCACTCTGAGCAAGAAAAGCTCACTTAAAATTACAAGTTTACCTGCCTAAGAAATGCAGGTCTTCTTGCTACATAAAATATATTCTTTTACAGCTGTCAGAGATTAAAGGAGTCTCCATTTTTCTCTAGCATGGAGCTCTGGGACAGGATACTAAACTAAACATCGCTTTGCTTCTCTTTTACACATTTTATGCAACCTTTAATCACTTCAGTGTATGTCCCAGAAAACCCTACCCAACTACCTGAAGTTCCTAGACCAGTCCTAGCTACTGCAAAGAGAGGATGGGGAAAAATGTTTTCTTTACATAGATGGAAAAAGCCAGCATAGTATTTGTTTAAATTTCAACCATCCTTGAGCCAGTAACTTAGCCAGCTGTTTAAAGTAAGTTTGCTGTTATCAAAGAAAATGCTACAAGTCGGGATATGGAAATAGAGAACATAATTTCTGCATTCCTACCTAACCCTCAGAAGGCTGACCTCTCAGTTCCTGCCATTCCCAAGCATTCTCTGCACAACACCCATCAGGAACAAATTGCTGCTGTAATATAATAATCTGCTATACTCTGACTTTTCCACTCTAGAGACACGGAAAATTCTGAGGGATCTCCTGGTATCATTTTGGCAGCAGATGACTTTAAAATACTTAAAACCGTATCTGATAAGACATGCAAGTCTGCTAAGAAAAAAAGGAAAAAAAAACCAAACACACACACCCCAAAAAACCTCCCACATAACAAGCTAACAAATCCCCCACTTTTCCATGCCACTTAAGCACAACAGTTATCTTATATAGCACTTAAAAGAATGATAAACAGTCCCGAGCTCAAAGATTTCACATTCCCTGATATTTCTGTCACGCTCTCTTACACCTCTTATGACCAAGATCTGTGCTTATTCCCACACTAGTATCCCTTAAGGTGGAAGCTTAAGGCCAGTCATTCAGGAGTTACCAGTTTAACTCCAAGGCAAAAAGCTGTCACCTAAAGCAGTGTCTCACGATTTGTGAACTGACTTACAATGATCTGGGCCCCTCTTATGCCATGGTCTAAACACGTAGTGTGAGCTACCTGCACTGGAAGGGGAGGTGACATCAAATCACTCCAACTTGTCTTGGAATACCAATTGCATAAAGTGAAGAGGACTTGGGCCCAGTTATTTATTAATGGTTTCATTGTTTTACTACAATTGAATCACAGATTTATTGTTTTACTACAACCCACGTCAAATGTAGTCCCAAAAGGAAATAATTTGTTTTAGGATGTGTTTACATGTGAAAAATATGTTTTCAGTGGCATACCATGCAAAACAGCTGCTACAGTAGACAAGCTGTATGTAGGGAGCTCACACTCCCTACTCCCCATGTAACAATACTTACTGCAGGGCTTTACAGATAAACCTTATCATCTTAAGCTAACTCAGGACAGCTACATGACACTAACATATATCCCTATACCCTCAAAGTTCTCTATCTGGTGTGCATCACAGAGAAAGTATGTATCCATATAATAAAATTACAGTTATTGTAGCATTTAATATAAGCTGAAGCAATAATATAAAGCTACATACTTTTACAGTAAAAGGAGCTACTTACCTCCTTCTCCATAAAACAAGAGGCCATTATAAAATTTAGTTTCTGCCTAACAACGAAAGCAGAAATTTGTTTTTTAATAAATAGGATATATGTAATCAAGCTACATAATTATTTAGACATATTTGGTTTCTTTATTGATAAAAATAAATGTATATATTAGCATGCCAAACTGCAAACCTTTTCATATACAATAATAAAACTCAGCTGTATTTACCTCATATTTTAACTTCTTGATTTCACAGCAAAGAGCAGCATACACTGTTATAACTTTGTTTAGAACCTAGACTCAAAGTGAGGAAAAAAATCACACCGATTACAAACAAGTTCACATTTAGAGGGTTTGGGTTGAGGTTGGATAACTTTTTTTTTTCCTTTTAGCATAAAGTGCTTACCTTGTTTTCTGTCTTTATGAGCTCCAGTAGGGAGGACTGTTCATATGGCAGGAGCTAAAATTAAAATAAAAAGGAAACAAAAAACCACAAAACAATCAAACAGAAACAACAAACCATCAACTTTAGAAAACATTAGTCAAAAACACATTTATCCAACCAGGCAAGTATTCCCCCCAAGTTTAATCTCAAATAGAGTCAGAGAGCCACAACTGCACATTATTAGCAACCTGCACTGCAGGAACCCTTCACTCTTCACCTTAACATGGAAATACCTTTCCTTTCACTTTAGGCAGACAGGCAAATAACCAGGTATATTACATAGCATTTACAACCATTTACTTACAAAACTTGTAAATCAAAAGCATGATCATTATGGCATATGTAGGAGAAAAATAGCTCAGGAAAACTAAAACATGAATTAATAACTCCAAATGTTGGAAACGGGAAGTAAAAAATACATCTGTATGCAGGCACTGACAATTTGTACTTAAGTCAGCCCGATTTTGACTAGCCCATAAATATGCAGTACTGTGGTGGCCCTATACATAATTTATTCAAATTATTCAGACAGATGATTGCTTGAGAGTGCATCTTCAGCACAGACAAGTTTCATATGGCAACAAAACTGCTTTTAAATTATGTCTGCAAATTCAGTGAAGAGGAAAAGCTAATGCTCCACAGAGCACAGAGAATTTGTGACCAAGAAAACAGCCAATACTTTACCAAGGCCATTAGGTCAAAACACAACCTATAAATACACACACCATTCACTGTGCAGTTTTACAACTATTAGTGAGCTCTCCTGGAACCTCAGCCCTCAGATAAAAACACTAATAGTCACAGGCAGAAGTCTGCTGAAACCAGCCTTCCCAACACATGAAGACTTAGAAATTCATTCAACTTCTGCTAGTATCCGTAAGACTAGAAAATAATAATGTGAAATCTTCTTCTCATATGCTATGCACCAATTTATTAATTACTTGATAATTAAAATAGTATTGGATAGTTTTCTCAAACACAAAAGTCAAAATTTTAAGAGCACAAATGCATCAAGCTTTTACTTTGGAGGTTTTGAAGGAAAGGACAAACTCAGTAGTAACAGATGCAATGTATATTAAATATATGAAGACCTTTAAAGCAATGGGATCAAGACTGAAGTCCCAAACATCTCCAACAGAGTCATCCAATGCATCTTCAATTCTCTTCAGCTGAGATGTATATTCCTCAAGAAATTTTCCATAATTCTTCAACTGCACTTCAGCATGAATTTCTGAGAATTGATAAAATTTGTACAGTTTTATGGACAATTCAATAAACTACAATATCAAAAAATGTTATTAAAAACATTTAATCCATTTGCTATTTAGCTTTAGTCCTGTATTCCTCATTTTGCTGTGGCATTTTTCTATAATAAAATGCAGATTTAATACAAAGTTCTTGTTGTTTAAAAACAATCCTGTAACTTAGTGTTGGTTTAAAAGAAATTCAAATACTACTTGAAGAGTATCAAACACCTAAGCAGTATGCAGAAATTTTTTTTTCAGGGTACATGTATTGCCAAACTAAGACCTTAACAATCACATAAGGTGCTGAGCAAAGAAATTACTGTAGAAATTGTAGCACAGCAGGTGACCCTACCCATCAGCTGAACCAGTACAAATGCATTTATAGAAGAACTTTGAGGCAATGGGTCTAATCATTTCAGCCTGAGTAGCAGTTGCATTTCCAGCAATCCTCTTTCCACTTCTCCCTGGTACCTCTCAGTGAGTTATTTGAGCATTACATGGAAAGCTTATGGCTTTTAGTCATTCCCTCCCACTTTCAAATTCACCATTCTCAGGCAGGATTTTTCTTCTGCTGGGCACTGAAATGCACAGCTGTCCTGTTAGTGGCAGGGGCAAGAAGGTTTACAGGGACAAATAGGTTCAAAGGCTAACATGCAGCTGGTCAAACACAAGCAACAGTGGTCTTAAGTAGCATAGTAAATCTAAAGGCAATTGGTGCAAAAAAAAAGTTTCATGCTCTCTTTCCTGATCTTTTTTATTTCCCATATTAAGATGCTCCCCACTCCTCCCCAGATTATACACAATTACTGACTTAGCTGGACAATCTGAACCACAGAGTAAATGATTACAGTTCAAGGCTTATACACTCAGGAAGTACAATCCTTTTTCATGTGAAAACTAAAGTGTCTTTCCCATAATTAGATAACAAATCTAATAGCTTGTGATCTTCTGTTATTTGTTGAAAATGGGATTATCTAAAAAAAGTTGGAGAATGAAGGTCAGCTGAACAACTGAACTTTTCTTACACAAGAATTCAGCTGTCACGTAGCTTTATATGTGCCCTTTTAACATTTCAGCAAGTAGACTGGCCTAGAAAGTTAAAAAAAATATATTCTTTTGTTCTTATATTCTGCATGTTCAACATCTTACTCATTGTCATTGCAAACAACTGAGCCAAATGGTAGCTGATGGCTACTTCAGTGGGAAAGCACTGCTGAATCAATCATCATTGAAACATTTTTTGCAGAAAGAAAATATCTGACCGAGAAACTGCACCAGGCAGAAAGGGAAGAATGAATAAAGACAAATTGATAAGGAAAAGATGAAAAGGACTACATACAGGGAGGTTGAGACTGAGAAGGAGAAATGACTGCAGTGAAGACCTGAATTAATTTTAAGATAGTACTTTGAAAGCAGCAGTAATGCCAACCATAAAGGCACGCAGACTGCAAAGCCTACCCAAGGAGCACAGCACACTCTCCCACATTAATGGCATTAGTGCCATTGAGTTCTAGCTGGAGCTGCAGCCTAGACAGTGCACAGGCATTGTCAAGATCAGGAGACTGAATTCCATGGATGAGAAGAAGCAAGTAAGTAAAACACTCTCCATCAGCAGCACTCCAGGCACTGATGTGCAGCTCTTAAGTTGTATCATTGTACTATTCCATTCCATCAAGTCCATCTCATCCTTCAGGTTCTTCCCAGTGCATCCTCCGTAAGCTCTGCTGCAGCAAACCAGTAAAACAGTGATAGATGCACAGCCCTGCTGAACAGATTTTAACCAGTCACCTTGTCAGCTTCAGTGCCTTACTGCTACAAAAGCTGGAGTAGGGGAGACATTAAAGAGGTATGCTCTGGTACTACCCCCATCACACCTCCTTCCTTCACACAAAAGACAAACCAAGAACAAAAAAACTGACAGACACCGGGGTTTTAAAGGATGAACAGAAAAAACATCAAAGTCATACAAGAGTAGGAAATTGGCACTGCTGTTCAAATCAGTTTCTATGAAACAAAAACATTGAGCATTTCTCAAACAAAACCTCACAACAGCACTCTGCTAGAGATTCAGAGACTGTCACCTTTCCAGCAGGCAAATGATGGATTTGAGCAACTACAGCTCATTACATACTTCCAAATACTTAATTATTGACAGCCATCAATTTGCTACCTTGTACTGATCATCTATAAAATAACAGACAGGAATAATTTCTCACTTTCTTAGTGAGATAAGAGAGTGGAAGCTCTTAGCTAGACACAGATAGGCAGCTGCACAAATAAAAAAATATTTGGGAGATGAGAGAAGCTTTCCAAGATGCAGAACATTTTTCCTAACTAAACTGACTCAGAGGAAGAAAATGAAATCATAGAAAGCAAATATCATCCCTTTCTTCAGAGCAGCATACATACTTCATAAGGTATAATGTGTTTACAATAAAGTTTGATTTAGCTTCTCCTCAGGTGATAAAACTAAAGCATTATAGTTGGAACAGTGCAAGAGATCAACTCAGCAGCACAGATCCCTCATCTTAATCTTAACTTCTTCCATAAAATCAGCAATATCAATATTCAATGAACTCATTGGCAGCAAGATTTGCAAGTGCCATAGCCATACATAATTAGGACAGAGATGTAACAAACCAGACTTACTTATAGAAAGTTGTAATTGCTAAATGTTAGCGATACAAAGTGAAAGTAGACAACAAGAACAAAAAACGCCTTTCAAGTCACAAGATTATTCTTTGGCTTTTCTCTAAAACGCTGTGTGCTGTTCTGGATGGAAGATCAGCCTGTTTCTTCACCCTTGAGATGGTGATAACAGGGCATATTAAGTCATGCAAATTTCTTAGAGTTTCCTTTCATGTCCTGGTCAAACTAGCGGAGATCTGGCATTTTGAGTAAAAGCAACATTTTCCTTTCCACAACTAGAGAACTGATAAAAAGCTCTGCTCAGGACAGCTTCAGTCTCCACTGAAATCCAGACTAAACGAACATGGCATAAACAGTATCATCCCCTGGGATAACATTATATGTGAAAGAGTTGGTCCATGAGTGACATATTTTCACAGCAACGCCTGGTATAATTAATTTGACACAGTTCAATTTACAGTGTGTATTACAGTGTGACAACCATATAAGTTCCCTGTTTAGAAACTAGGTCACCTCCACAGGCTGAGTAAAACGTGGATTTTGACGGGCACACGAACCCACCGTGAAAGACTTCAGCATCGCTGAAGATCTTGTTCGACTCTATTTTAAAGGTGAAACCGCAAGTGACCGCCCGCCTCCCGTGACAGAGAGCCTTTACCAATGAAAGCTGAGTACAACTAACTGCTCACAACGTATCTTGATGTGACTTCTCTGGATAACCAAGGAAGCCACTGCAAAAATTTGTGAGCCACGAGGAATGACCGGGAAGATAAGAAACACCGTTCCCACGACAAGCCCGGTTCGTGCGAGAAGAGAGAGGCTGGCACAAGCAGCCTGGCCCTCCCCGCCGCACGGGGGGCACCGCCGGCGACTCCCCCGCGGGGGCAAAGGATGAAGGGCTGGAAAAGCCACTTTCCCACCCCAAAACTACCCCGACAGCTAAGGAGAGGGTGGTGAGAGCAAAGAAGGTCACGGCGGCCGCCCACCCCCGCAGGCCTGGCCGCAGGGGGACCGGCGCTGGGCTGGCGGCCGGGGCGCGGGGCAAGGTCCGCGGGGGGCGCGGGGAGGGCGACCCCGCTCAGCTCCCGCGACTGCTTCCTCCTCCTCCCTCCCTCCCTCTCTCCCTCTCTCCCTCTCTCCCTCTCTCCCTCTCTCCCTCTCTCCCTCCATCCCATTGCCGGCGGGGATGCAGCGGGGCGGTCCGGGGGGAGCAGGGTCTGCTCAGCCCGCGCCTCCCCCCGCTCCGAGGCGGCTCCCGCCGCACCCCGCCGGCCCGGCCCGGCCCCGCCCGGCCCGCCCTCCGCGGGCGCTCACTCTGCGAGCCGTCGTCGAGGCGGTCGAACTCCCAGTCCGGGGACAGGGTCTCCAGCGCCATCGCCGCCGACCCCGGCAGCGGCCGCCCGGCCGCCCCTGACTCAGGCGCACGGGACTTCCTGCCCCGCGCCCGCGCCGCACGCCGGGAAATGGAGGCGGAGGGGAGCCTGGGCTCCGCGGCAGGAGGCGGGACAGCGCTGGCGCCGCTCCGCCGCCCCTCCCTGCTTCCCTGCCTCCCTCCGCCCGCCGCGGCCGGGAGTCGGCACCGGGCAGCGCTGCCGCGGCTGGGAGAGAGCGCGGGGGAGGCGCCGCGGGGCGGGGGGCGCTGCCCGGGTGCCCGCGGCGGGGCGGGGACGGGAGTTCGCTCCCCCATTCCTCCGGCCCCCGGCAGCTTGAGCCGGTCGTGCTGGGTGAGGCAGGAGGCACCGGGGCTTTGGGAGCTTTCCTGCTTTTCGGCTGGGGCTCGGCACCCCAGCCCAGCCCCTGTGACACCGACTCCGCAGCTCTGGCAGGCTGCTGGCGGGAGGGCAAGCTCTGCCGCCTAAAGCGTGACAGACCCGCAGCCGCCCCAGCGCTTCCCCTTTCTGGCGCTGGAGGAAGGAAGCGGTGCGAGGAATTGTCCCTGCTCTGGGACGGTCTGGAGCTCAGGGAGAGTTGCAAAGCCCCCGCTAATGATCCCCCTGTCGTTTGTGGTCACTAGGGCTGTGAGGTACTTACCCACGTGCCACCTTTTTTCTTTTTTCCCAGGACCCTTGGGGGTGTAAAATCAGAGTAAAAATAGAAGTACTTGGGAAAGGGAGAGAAGTAACCGTTCAGGGCCATTAGCAGCGACCACAGCATTTTCATTAGCTCAGCAGAATCTGTAGCATCAGCAGAAAAGGAAATGGCTTTCAAAAAGCATTATCACCAGGAGCATCAGCAATGTCACTGGGGAAAGAGCAACAAAAATAGCAACCCGGATGAGAGATGTATCAGTAAGTGCAGGACCATCCATAAAAGCTAAGTTGGTAGTGCAACAATTCTGTAAATAGCACCTACTTTCTGGTTGCTTTATGATTAAAAGGAAGCCATCCTTTGGAATCTATTGACTTAAGAGTTGCTAGGGATGAAAGATCTGGTTGGTTGAACGATCTTACTTTTAAGTGCATTCTAAGAGACCACCCTGGGAAAGAAGAGATCAAATTCAGCTTTGTGTGAATTGAAATAAACCATGTTTGAAATAAGTTGTTTGTTTTGCTGGGCTTTTTTTTACTGGAGAGAACTCTGATTTGGAACATGTCAAATAATCATGATGTAAATATGTCAATACATCTCCTCCACTCATTGGCTCTTATGCAAACTGAAGATGTTCACATTGGGTTTTAATGGAACCAGAAGTTTAATTGTGCAGGACATTGACAGCTGGCAGTAAACACAAGTGCCTCTAAGGAGATGATGAGTATGACACAAAATGAAAACACAACTTATGCTAGATTTTAAGGATCTTGTTCTGTCTGTGCAGCTTTAATTGAACTCAGTATAGCTGCTATATGTTTATTCAAAGTCAATGTGTGTCTTCCAATTTAAAAAAAAATGAAACAAAAAAAAGGAGGAGTTTTCTTTACAAACTTTCTTTGAAACCAACGCTGTTTCTTTCAGCTGTGTAAGGCTGCACATGAACAGAGGCTTTCAGACTGCTTAAAAAGTAGTTACCAGGCCTTTTGCTCTCTGTCCCAGAAAAAGGTGTCCTTCAATTATGCAGGATGGTACAAGGGAGGAACCTGCAGAACCCTGGCATTTAGTAGGGCCCTCACTTCCCACATCTAAACTGAATTTGTAAAGCAAATATTGCAGGGTTGCATATTGCAAGGTTGCGAGATTGTCAAAACTGGATGCAAGGTAATCCAGCTGGATGGTTCTGTGCAATGGCCACACCAAATGGTGCACTGTGATCCCCACAGCAAAAGTGATGTAGCCATTTTAAATATGGGAAAAGAAAATTATTTCAAAAGTAAATGCATTGAAATATAACTTTTTTTTTTTTTAATGGAGCAGGAGGCTCCATAACTGAAAAAAAATTTCACAATTATACTCAATTAAGTACACCGGTTAAATTTATGCTGCCATTCATGGTCAGTTTATTTAAATGACTGATAATTGTCTTTTCCTTTGGCTCCCTAGATGGCAGTGTTTTGTTGCTCACACTGAAATTATTTAGGTCATTTGGAGATTCTGCTAGAATTCCTGTTTTCTCTGAAAATCTGATTTAGACTTTGTCTTGAAGCTCACTGGCAGCGAGACTGGCTTGGATTTGATTGATAAGTTTGCTGGGCTGTCTTATCAGTGAATGGCTTTATGCTGTTTGCTCATGTGAAATTACTGACATTTTATAAACAGAGTTTCTGAAAGTTGGGTGACACAGCTTCCATTGTACCAGGAAGCTTTTATGTGGTACAAACTCATAGGAATTGCTAAGATTGCTCAAATATCTGTTAGAATCTTCAGGAAATAGAGTAGTAAGAAAATTCTTTTGACTTTGTTTGACAGACAGTGGTTTCTAAGCTGACCATTACTGAACACAGACGTAATCAATAAAACAATCATTTCTTTTGGTCAGACCAAAATGGTCATGAGATGAAATTTCATAATGGACTTTCATAGGAACTGAGTAAAATGTGAACACAAATATGTTCCAGCTGAAATTACTTGTTACACTTGAGTACTAGAAAAAGTGGATGAGAGAATAAAGTCCAAAATATAGCAGAATTAATATGGTGCTATGACTGTTTTATTTATAAAGTGGTTAGATTTCTATGGATTCATAAATCAACAGGGGCCTGATTCCATAAGGTATTAAAAATCCTTTTTCCTTTGAAATAATCCCAATTGGAAATATCATTCCACAATGGACAATACAGTTGCCTGATATTTTAAACAGCATTTTTCTGATATTTGAAACCATCCATCAGATATTTTGACCATCCAAACAGATATGCAGATCAGATATTGCTTCTTGTGTATACAGGCAAAGCTCCACCAAGACTGACAGTTAGTAATTACTAGGATTGTAACTACTTACAGGAGAAAGAATTTGACTTGCTCTATCTGCAGAAACCCAACTATTTTCTATGTTCCTTGTCTGCAGAATGTTTGATGCTTAGCTCTGAACATTTTAAATAAAATAAAGATCTTGCTCGAAGTTTTTGTGGCAGAATTCCCAGAAAGGATTTACCATCTGTGCTTTGGAGCTCCACTCCACTAAGATAGCAACAACTTTTGCAGATGTAGTTTCTACTCTACTGTATGGAATCTGAGAGACTTCCATTTATCCATGTGAGTAAGGCATCTGCACGTGATAATTCTTGGCACTTGTTAAAGTGGTGAAATAATCTCCTATCCTCATCAAATATATACCTCCTGTTGATTAGTCTGGAAAAATCAAATGTCAGGTGGAAGGTTTTAAATGGTTAATGTCTAATAAAGACCCTCTGGGGGGAAAAATACAAGTTTTAAATATAAATGTTGCAGAGATAACAGACAAAGTAATTTTCCCATAAAATTTTGCTTCAGCAAGTGGAAAAATGTGAAATGTTTTTATTGTGTAAAATTTTAGTTGAAACTTGTCATGCAATTAACATACTTAGTGAACAACCATACAAAGACTTACTTTATTTTTTTAATTACTCAGTCTTTAAAACTGGGTAAACTCTAAAGTACTCCTGAGGAATTTGAGTCTGAACTATGACCAAATCTTTAATCATCATGAAAAGCCCCATCAGGGCTGATTTCCAACAACAAAAAGCCTATGCAGAGCTAATTTAGTTGATTACTGAGTCCCAGGGCATGATTTTCAAAAGAAAGCAAATCCTGGAAGATTCCAAGCAGTTACTTCAGTATGTGCATGCTGTGCAGAACAGTCTTTCCAAATGATCTTGCCAAGTCTTGATGATGTCTTCAAAGACACTGAGTAGCTTCTGCTTCACAGAAGTCAACAAGGATTTAAAATATTCATCTACATGAGGTCTTATATTTGTTCTGTACATTTCTGCACATGCAAACACATTTTGCACATTTTTGCTATTGTTCAAGCACATTTAACTCCTGAATAGCTTTGGTGAACATATCCCCCAATTGTTTTTTGCCATTTGCTGACATATATCTCCTGAAAATTTGGTGACACAAAGGAAAAGGCCCATGCTGAAAAGCTTACTATGGGTAGTTGCAAGTTTTTTCCCAAAGCTAAACTTTGGCTTTATGAAAAGAGATTAGAACTGAAAGGAAAAAAAAAAAATCAGGAAATGAAACTTAATGTGTAAAGTATGCTCCAAACAAAGGAAGCACTGGTGATGGGATATTTTTCCCCAAATGACCAAGAAGTTAATAATTTGCAACGTACTTCTCTGACTGGGGTACAAAAATTAACGGGCAATACTTTATGTCACTTTTTCCAACAACATAAAGCCCAGAGGAATGCACTGTGTTACAATATTTAACACTGATGTTGGAGTTTACCAGGTCATACCAGACCTATCGCAAAGAGGTCATCCTAATAATTTTCTGGATACCAAAATCTTGATAGTAATTATTTGCACTTGAAATTCTACATAGGCAATTTGTTAAGTGGTTATTAAAACTTATTTGTGTGAATGTGATAATGATAATGTGATGATTGTGTGATGTTCATGATAATGTGAAGCTGATGGTATGAAGATACCATCTTTGTGTGTGTTTTAGCACACCTTCATGGCCATTCATATCCCTGCCCCTTTTATTGCTATGAAATCTAAAATAAATCCCACCTCTTCCTTCCCAGTTCTTCTTTATAAAGCTCTTCTTATATGTTGACAACAGACACCTTCTCTTGTGATGTTTCCCTTTCGTTACCTAACACTGTAGTAGTCTGTGAAATAAATGGAGGTCTATTATTTTCTCACTAGGTTCAGAATTGTGTTTGGAGATGAAGTTGTGCCAACTAAGTCAACTTTGGTGCTTTACACTTGCATTGTTGTACTGTCTGTGTTGTGTGTGTACAGGGAATAGAGCCACAGGTTATTACAAATTGCTTACCAAGGAAAACCAGGCATTTTGCCGTAAGCTTGTGTGTCACTGATTAAATGCCAAGTGTACTGTTCTAGTTGGAGAGGGTTTTGGATCGTGAACCAAGATTTGAAGTTCCATGAACTTCAGCAATGCTTTAATCCAGTTCCAAACCCTGCATTATAGGACCGTTTTGATGCCAGCTGTTATAGTAGAAGTTGATTGCACCCTATTTATTGTATGGAATTAGTGCAGCTTCCATCAAGTCATGGGAATATTATTCACACATTCATTTCTCCTACTGTCAGAGGTAATGTTATCATTCCTTTAGTGAGGACTGTCAGTACTTCTTGTTTGAGCAGATCATGGGTTTGCTCAGCTGCAAATGAGCTGCACATGAACCTGTAAAATCCCTGTATTGCCACAACATGATCTATCAAACTGGGCAGTTAATCTTTCTGAAAGAAACTGCCAATTCAAAAACAAAAACAAGATATTAACAACAGGCATTTCAGAACTACTGCTCCTGCAGTAGTTAAATGATGCATTTTAATCCAACAAAATGATGAGTTTTAATTGTTTTATTGTACAATTTAAAGAAGGAATATTTTAAAGAAATGTAGCAATGAAATTTTGTAAATTTTCTGTGAGATAATTGGAAGATATGAAGCTGCATACCCATGAAAGTAGGCAATAACAACATTTTAAGAATAAGCCACAAAGCAAAATCTTTTAGCTTCCTTAATGAAATCTGGAATTACTGTACACCATTCTTTTTAACCCACAGTACCACAGATACCAGAGAAGGAACTTCTTGTATAAATATATTGTCCCACTTTGTTAATAGAACTTTTACATGAATTTTACTTGTTTAAATTCTAATACAAAGAAAGTCACTAACTCCCTTGGCTGATTATTCCATGATCTAATAAATCACGGCATACTCCACATGACACCATCAAGAGAAGAATTTTCACTGAAGCAGAAAAGTACTCCTGTAGCTTTTTCACCCTACAGAAAATATAGGAACTGACTCGTGATTTTTCTTTGTGGAACTTCCTTTACAAAACTGAAGTGCAGTGGTTTATTTTTATTTAAGTTTTGGGTTTCTGTTGATTTCACTCAGTGCCACTTACACTTATGGGACCACCAAGAGCCTTGAATAAAGGACAGGATATAATTTTACTACATAGGACTAAATCAGGGAAGGAATAATGGTATGAGAGTTATAATGAAAGCCCTTGTGTAACTTTACTCTGTGGGGGGTTTGTGTTGTGCCAACCCAACTTCCTTGGGGACTGGCACAATTTACCTCTTGCAGCACCTCTCCTTCCTGTGCCCCCTGAACAGGGATGGAACAGCAGGACTGCAGCAGTCCTTGTCCTTAAGGTACTTCTCAGCATTTGAAATACCCTGAGGAAGATGTTGGGGGCCTGGGAGTAAAACCCTGGTAGTCACTGTTGCAGTTCTTTTGCAGGAAAACATAAAAACGAGATATGATATCTCACTGAGATATGTATATTTGCATGTCTACTCTATTTTCAACTGTAGTAAGGTGATTGCAGGTCATAACTTTTGCTTAATCACTGCCTCTGACTTCTCCTGACATAGTTCACAACTTGACTATAAGAAAATTTTTTCCATTTTTGTCTTCCTTGTTCTCCCAACAGGAACATCATGTATTTCAATTTATTACACACCCACGTTCTTTGTGTTGCTGGGGTTTAAACCTGACCTAATTTGCAATGATGCAAATTATTACTGCCATGCTCTCTACTCTTGCTTTTCCTGTCCTGTTTGGGGTCATTTTCACTTGCTTTCTGGTCTTTTTAGCACCTTGAATTTGTCTTTTCAAGATCTTCTCCATACCTCTGACAAGAAGATTTTGTTGTAGCTTCCAAATAATATTGAAATTGGAACACTTTTATTAACAGAACTCAAGAGCAAGATTTTAAAGAAATGGCTAACTAGAGTGAGCTGCTTTAATAATACTTAGCAAATGTGGTGATATGGATTTCCAGCAAGTAATTATTTTTTAACCCAATTACTGGCATGAAATAAAGTAAAAAATTAATGCTGATAATCCACATGATCTTTGACCGCCACAGCAGAGTCAAGGGAATGCCTCACCAACATCCTCGGTAGAGAGGGCAAAGGTGAAGCTGAGGGGTTCTGTCCCCTCAAGCTGTAAATGGCCGGAGCACTGCTGGGGACACTGCACACATCTCAGACTGCAAAATGCCACCCGGGTGGCCTCGGTGGCCGTGACGACATGGAAGGCAAGGAGTGACTGGACAGGGTGCAGTGGAGAACCACAAAGCAAAAAATTTGCTTTTTCCAACAACATAAAGCCCAGAGGAATGCGCTGTGTTACAATATTTAACATTGATGTTGGAGTTTACTAGGTCATACCAGACCTATCGCAAAGAGGTCATCCTAATAATTTTCTGGATACCAAAATCTGTGGGAGCTGGGTCTGTTTTAGTCTAGAGAAGGCTGAGTGGGGATCTCATTAACGCCTTCAAATACCTCAAAGACGGAGGTGGTGCCGGGCTCTTCAGTGGTGCTCAGCAACGAGGAGCAAAGGCCATGAACTAAAACTCGAGAAGTTTCACCTCAACATGAGGAAGAACTTCTGTACATTGAGGGTGACAGAGCACTCGAACAGGCTGCTCAGGGAGTCTCTCTCCATGGAGACATTCAAAACTCACCTGGACGCGTTCCTGTGTGACCTGCTCTAGGTGACCCTGCCTTGGCAGGGGGGCTGGACTGGATGATCTCCAGAGGACCCTTCCAAACCTAACGATTCTGCGATTCTGTGACTCCCGTGCTTGCGGGCCGGGAGCCCCCACGCCGCGCCGCCGGTCCCTACCCTGGGGCCCCGCGGCAGCAGCGGGAGGGCTCGGCCGCCACGCTGCGCTCGGGGAGCAGCGGCGCTCGCCTGGCTCCCCGCCCCTTCTCTCCCCTCCCCTCCCCTCCCCGCCGAGGCCGCACGGCCCCGCGACCCCCGCCGCTCCCCGGCGCCGAGGGGGCGGCGGGCGCGGCAGGTGCGGGGCGGCCCCGCTCCCCCCGGTGGCCGCGGGCCCGGGCGGGGTTGCGCCGCCGCGGATGCAGGCGCTGGCCCGGCGCCAGCGGCATCGGCGCGGGTTGCATCAGACGAGGCGCTCCGCCGCGGCCGCGGAGCCGGCTCGGTGTTGGCCGGGCGGCCGCAAGATGCTGCGGACAGCACCCCGGCTGCTGCGGAGCATCTGCACCACGGCTGCGGTGAGTGGCGCGGGGCGGGCGGCCGCGGACCCGGGTGCCCCGTGCTGTGCCGTGCCGAGCCCGGGAGCGAACCGGTCGGGGGGCAACCGCAAGGAGGGGGATGGCGGGAGCGGGTATTTTCCAGGAGTGATGGCTATCGTCTCTGCCGAGCATTTAGCAAAGCCCTGCAGGCGCGGCAGGGTCGGGAAAGGGCTCGGTGTGGGCACAGAGGCTGCATTTTGCCCGGCTTTTCGGCGGGCGGGATCGCAGCCATCATCTGGGCGCTGCATCTTGCAGGGATGTGCCTGGAAGCTGCGGGGAACAGGCACCAGCGATGCTGTGATAGTGCCCCGTAATCGTGTGTCAAGAACAATGTGATGCAGCCGTTCTCTGCCTCCCTCAGGCTGGATTTGCCCTGCGAGAAGCTGAAGGCTGTCTTCTCAATTAAAAGGGACCATGCTCGTTCTCAGTGCCTAAGTGAAGCCCCCCGCTCTGGCCTGTTTCGTTTGTGATCTTCTCAGCGCCAGTTCATAGCTCTGGCATGGTGGGCTGCTCAGGGTTGAAGTTGGTGGCCTAAATTCCTCTGCACCCCATGGTTTAGTCTTTTATAGCTCTGAGCATTTGTTTCAAGCCATTTTCTTTATGTCTGGTTACATATATAGACTGCAGAACTCCTGCAAGGAACCTCTCCCTGAAAGCCTTGTCCAGTCCAAATTGTCCAGATGTGTAGGTCTGGCAAATTGTATGAGGCTTGGGGGATTTTTTTTTTCTTCCCTAGAGAGTGTTCATTGTTTCGTGTTTAGCTGCTCAGTTTCGTGTGAGGACAGCAATCCATGGAAGGTATCTGCATGGAATGCATTAGAACAAGGAGACTTAAGACAAGCCTTTTGGAAATGCAACCAGCAGTGCCAAAAAAAAAGAATGAATGAGCGGTGGGAACACATTGCCCTGGATGTGTACGTAGATGGGGGCGGGGCTCTACTATAGGCTTCTGTTTGCAGGCGCTGGAATTCAGCACATGTAGGGCGATCTCAGTAGAAATAAAGTTGCAGTACTGCTTTTCAAAAGAAGCATCTTTCTATGATAATTTTAAAAAGATGAAACATTAAAATATTTTAGCTTTACTAATTTCTTATGCAAACTAAGTAAAATATTGTAATCTTTTTGATAATAAGGTTTGTACCCAGGGTAGCAGTTACTAAGTCTTAATTTTCAGCAAATTTACTTAGAAGCAATAACCAATTGAAGTTTAGATGCACATACAAAAGAGGCAGTAACAGAAAATTAATTTTATCCAAATAAAAAATATTCTCCTGTGGAGAGATTTTGTAAGTTTAGACTCTTCTTGGAGAAGAAACTGTAGATGTTGGACTTATCTCCCTTTTCTAGGAACGAGAAATTGACTTACCAGAATTTGTCGGGCTGTCATCTATGCAGTACTTAATTCTATTTGTTAGTTTTATTTCTGTTTAAGTGTTTTGGAGGAAAAAGAGAACCAGAACAGAATCAAACATTAAAATACTGTATAACTTTTAATGAGCTATTTTAAAATTAATTCCAGTATGGTATCAAGAGATCATATGGACAGATTTTTTAAATACAGAAGTTAAACTTAAATCTGTGCTCTTGTATTGAAGAGCTGAAGGACATGTGAACTTTGAGACACATTGAGCATTCAATATAAGACTGCTTGTACAAACACTTCTCTGATTATATGCTTCTACCTTTATCTTATTGTCTTCATTCAAATCATGAGTACTTGAGTCAAGGAAACATAATCACTGTTAATCTGTGTTATGTTAAAATAAAAAGTTAAAGAAGAAATTAAAAGTTCAGACAGTGAAAACAACAGAATTACAGGAGAGTTAAAACTAATTTCCTAAAATCTTGCATTTTGGCAGCACTGTGATAATAACTATATTATTCTATGATTAGTCATAAAAGAAGGGCCAGATTTCCCTAAGCTACCTGAACTGTATTGTTTACTATAACTAGGAATTGTGTAATCTTACAAAAGTGCAGCAAAAATCCACTCTGATGCTACATGATCATTAACCTTCACATGCATGGTTCATGCAGGCTACATGTTCATAGTCAGCCAGGCAACTGTAAAAGGAGTCTAATATAATCTGTTAACATCACTGTCAAAAAAAAAAAAAGTTTAATCTCTGTGTATGTTAGTGATAATGATGAAGTATCCATCTAACACATTCTTCAAAACCAAGATTGCTTGGGTGTTCTTTAACAGACTTTCTAAAGTTTTGTGACGAATGCTAGCGATGGCACACTGGCCAAAATGTGCCATTTCTATAAGACACAAAACACCAAACTCTTTTTATTCTCTGTGTCATTTTATCGAACTTTCCATTTTAAGTGGGTGTTATGTCCACATTAAATTCTTCCACAGAATTTTCCCACTTCACAGGTCTGACTTATTTTTGCTAAAAATGCTCAATGAGAGTTTCCAAAAGAAGTTATGAATGGCTATAACATCTCATGCATCTGTTCCGCTGTCATTTTTCAAATAAAACAAAAAAACGAAGGACTGAACTTGTGGTCTGAGCATGCAAGCCCTTCCACACAGATTTTTTTTCCTTTTTTTTTAACTCAGTAGAAATCCTGTTCGTGGCTGACTTGTGAGGACCATTCAGTGGAGAGAGAACTCAAGAATCCCGGTCACAGTCACCAGATCCATCTTGCTCTTGAAACCAGTCCCCATTTGAGTTACTTTCTGGAAGTGTGAGGCAGCAAAATGTGATTTACTGCCAGACTAATATTTTTGTGCACTACAGAATTTCCCCCTCTGCAATCTTCTCAGTCTTGCCAGTTTCAGTTTGGATTTGGTGGGGGTTTTTTATTTGTTATTCATTTGGGGACTATATTCTTTCTTTGCTTCTTACCATTTATTGATTCAGTCCCATAGCTAGCACAAATTAAATGTGTGGCTTTACTGAAAGTATGTTGGTTTGCAGCGACTCATGATTTGGTACTGGAACTGCTATGCCATTCCATGTAGAGTGAGAATCAGATTTAATCACAGGGCAACATGAACTGAAAGTGTAGGAATAGAGGGTGCATATGTTATTAACACTTTTTGGAAAAGTAACTATTTAGGTGGTGATAAATTTGGACTTAAAATTACAAGAAGATTGTCCAAGTCTCAGAAAAGCAGCAGAGTACAGAAGTGAATACTTTACCAGTGCTTTGAAAAGGAGTTCAGGTAGATTTATAAAAGCAATCATATGATATGATTTTTTTTTTTGATGGCAGAGGAGAAGATTCATTAGCTAAGAAGATCCCTTCCAGTCTTGTGTTCTTACTGAGAAATGTTAATGAAAAGGCAGAAGTAGAATAAGTAATTCTCATCTGGACTATTTTTAATGTTTATTCAATATACTAGTTGGGCACTAGTTAGCACAGTACAGAAATCAGAGGATTTCATACCATGCTAAACATGTTCAGTGATCCAGCAGGTTAATCTTTGCCCAATTTGCCTGCTATAGTTAAAATACGTGGGAAAAATCTAATAATTGTTTTTTGTAGTGCAGCAACATTTCTGCTGTAAAAGACATTTGTCATAAAGCATTGATAATGAGCACCACCTGCATCAGTTTGGCCTTGCTGGATAAGGATTGCAAAGATAAGTTGTAATTCACAACAAGGTCTTGTCTTTGTTAAGAACAAAGTAGTGGACTATTTGAGGTATAGCTGCCAGCAGTGCAGTGTTGGTTAGTAATATTATCATCACCAGTCTCACAGACATTTTTTACCAGCCAATTATAACAGTCTGATTTTCCAAGGGCCTGAGTTATGTCCACCTTTGCATCTTACTGCTTGTTTCTACTGCAGTGGCACTAGTGCTGAGTAATGCTGCAATAGAGGATAGTTTTACTGTGCAGTTTCATTCACAGGGAAAATATTGTCTCTGGTACAAATAGTTATTTCCTATTGTTTTATATTTAAAAAAAAACACACTTCAATATTCCTATAATGGAACCTACCAATCCATAACTCCCTTTTCTAAAGCCAGCTGCACAACAAAAATGCAAGCTGAAACCAGTAAAATACATCCATAATATGTCAGTTGTGAAATGAATTGCAGTGGATTGTGGTTTCGAGTAACCTGTTTTTCAGGACATATCTCTTTGTCATTAACCCACTCAGTCAAAGTATCCTCATGTCCCAGCACCCTAAGAAAAGGAGGAGGAGGAAGGAGATAAACATACAAGTGCCAACTTACAAGCAAAATAAATGTCAGTGGTTAAGACATTCATAGAGTGCTTTAATTCCTCTAATGGGTCATAAGGAAAAAATGGAAGTCAACGTCCAGTTGTGAAAAATGAAGTTAAGAACAAAGGTGAGGAGTGTGTGTATTTAGTTCCTACCTTTCATTCAGGCCTCCTAAGGGGAGGGATCTGTATGGTTTGAGTCTAGGAACAGTTTGTGCCAGATTCAGCTTTGAGGAAGGTAAGTTTTCTGTTTATTCTGTGTGGACCGTTCCTTTTTAACCAGGTCTGATAGTTCATTTGTTTTTCAAAGGTTTCCAGTTTTCATTTTCCAAAAGCTGACTAAAAATGCCAAGACAGTGCATATAGAGGCAGTTCCACCCTTCTGCCATGTTTCCATGCTCATTCCTGCTCCCCTGCTGGCCCTGTGTTTGGACTCATGGCTGTGCTATAAATTCGACCAACGAATAGACCCAGTTATGCATAAGGCACACTTTTCATGTCAGTGCGTGCTCACTTCAGTACCCTATTGCAGTTCCTGCAGCTACAGGAGTATCGGTTCTGGGATAAAGGAGATGTTGGAGGTAAGGGACTGGAGGTAGGGTGAGAGAGGAGCACAACTGCCACATAAATCTAAAAAGACTCTGAAGGATAAAGTAGTTTTCTCAGGAAGAAATCCCCTGAAAAACATAGCAATATCTAATATTCTAATATCATTGTAGTGTTGTGATTCTAACTATCATAAATTAAAAAAAAAAAAAGTGGAGGTGGTTACTTGCACCTGCTCTGCCTGAAGAAGCTTAAATCACATGTCCAGTGTACTAGGATCCAAATGCAGGCAGTGAAAGTCCAGCAAGGGAACCTCACCTTTAGCACCTTTATTTGCTTGTAGGAGGATCAAATGGATGATCATCACCTTTAACTTGGCAGGAACAGTGCAAGTTTGTCTTCTTTAGCCTATACATGTTAACCACAAATAATATACCTCTGTTTAATTACAGGGATTTAGAGGGCATGTTCCAGACACATAAATTATGCCTAGAAAAAGTGTTTTATGTATGTTTCAAAAAATGGATTTTCATTTCTAACTATGGATAAGATTATGGAGCCTCTCATAAGAAGCAGTGAGTGGTCTGTCTAATGAAAATTCTAAAAAAGCCATATCAACATCAGTGACAGTATCAGATGATACTTTCATGTGAAGCATACTCTCTCTGAATTGTATGTTAGCTGTCATTAATCTAAACAAAATTATTATTATTCCTTCAAAGGTGATTAGGTTAGAAAAGACTATTCCATTTTCAACTGAAAATTGACAAAGAAAGACCAAGATAGAAATGTAAGCAACAACATATTTTCCTTGCATCCTAGAACATGTTTTGTTTTAATTCTTTTTACCAGGCTTATCAACATAAGCTAAAGCTAGCCCTTATAGGTCAAAGTATTTTTGGACAAGAAGTTTATAACAAGCTGAGAAAAGAGGGGCACAAAGTTGTGGGTGTATTCACCGTGCCTGACAAGAATGGACAAGCTGATCCTTTGGGTAAGTGTAACCTGAATCCAAAAGTAAAAATTACAGGTGTACCTAACAAATTTTCCTTTTCATGAGAAGGTTATATCTATATGGGAATGAATTGCATATATTGCCTTTGATCCACTAAATCCAGTACAAGACCTATCCTTTAAAAAACACCAGTCCCAGAACCAGTTTAACCTTGTCCATTTGTCAGTACTTTAAAAAAGCAACTTTTAGAGTAGTTTGTAAACATGCAAGACTGTACATTAAGGTATTGGAAAACCAAAATTAATCTGGATATCTTATTTGAATGTACACCCTAGAGGTAATCATTCTGAACTAGATCTGTATCTTACAGCAAATAGCTGCTGAGCCTGTATTCAAGTGCAAATGTCTGTCACCTGCTTCACTGTGCTGGCTGGGACACGCAAGGCATGGAGCCAAGATTGTTTATCCCTGGCTTTCTGCCCTTTTTGACAAGCTTGTATGTGGCAGTGTACATGCAGAGCCTAATTCTCTTCCACCTGGACTATGGAAAACACATTCAAAAGGTTGGAGGAGTCTTTGCTCTCCCTTTTTCCATTGTTGAGGTGCATAAGGATTTTCTGGGCTTACTAAAGAAAGAAGTTTTGCTTATTCAGAATTGTACTCATTGTACTCAGAACCCAGCATGGCAAAGAAGCTAATTTGGAACCATCTGAATTGGTACTTTTCTTTGTTTTTTGTTTCAGTGACACAAAGACAGTGAATTAATATGATTAGCAAATAGAAAATTAGCAAATTGACCTTATCGCTCTCTTCAACTTCCTGAAGTGTGGCTGTGGTGAGCTGGGGGTCGGTCTCTTTCTCCGGGCAACAACAGATAGAACAAGAGGACACAGTCTCAAGCTGCGCCAAGGGAGATACAGGCTAGACTTAAGGAAGAAGTTTTTCACAGAAAGAGTGGTCAAATACTGGAATCATCTGCCGAGGGAGGTGGTGGAGTCACCATCCCTGGATGTGTTTAAAAAAAGACTGGATGTGGCACTTGGTGCCATGATCTAGTTGAGGTGTTAGAACATGGGTTGGACTCGATGATCTCAAAGGTCTCTTCCAACCTAGAAAATTCTGTGAATTCTGTGAAGTGCCACAGTGGAATGTACCTTTATGGATAACCTGAAATCCAAGCTACATTCCATGAGTGGTTTCGGTTATCTCTTGTTTTTGTTTGGGTTTTTGGTTATTTGTTTGTTTGTTTTTTTTTTTTTTGTCTGGTCCTGACATGTTTTTACAGAACTCTCATGAGGGAAGAATCAAACATAAATTTTGATTACTGATGCTGTGGTGTTCACAGACTAGCATGTATTTTGCAACTCTACCTCATTAAAAGATTTAATCACGCTTTGGAAGAATTAGAGAAGGCAACTATTAGCTTAGAAATTGAAAAAAATGACTATCCATGTCTGGTTGGATTACATTTTATAGCAATTTTATATACAATGTAGCATAACTTGTTTAACAAATGTAACTAAGTAGATCTTCCAATCTTTCAATCATACATTTATTTTAACTAAAACCACCAGATTCATTTAGTCCAATCTCTCCTGATGGGGAAAAAAAGGAAATTATATTACTAGATATATTCACTTTTTTTTTTACTTCCAGATGACTCAAAAGCTTGAGTCTCAAGTGTTTCCTGAAGTTTTCTGTTCCCTCAGACAGCTACAGACTTTGTTTTCTAAAAGTAACTTCAGTACACACTAACTTGCATGGAATGATATTAAAATAAGTATTTACTTAAGACTTCAATTGACAGGCTAAAGATGCTTCAGGTCAAGCTCAAGATCCAATATCACAGACAAAAAAGAGAAAGTAAAGTATGAATACCTTTCTTTTCTGCTTTCATTGGTACTTATTAGCCAAGTCATAAGAGTGAACTGAAGGTTGGGATTGACATAAGCTGTAGCAATGAGAATCAAAGACAGAATTAATAAAATATATCCAAGCACAAATGTTTTTAAACAGCATACAGAAGGGCACTCTGTGGTCACATACTTGACAATCTGCTTCAGTTGTCATGCAATATATCTCTGATTTCAGCTTAAATTTTTAACACAAAATGAAAAAAGATAATACTGTTCTTGCCCCTCAGCACTGGCAGCGGAGAAGGACGGCACTCCTGTTTTCAAGTTCCCCAGATGGAGAGCTAAAGGCAAGCCTATCCAGGAAGTAGTTGCAGCCTACAAATCAGTTGGAGCAGAGTTAAATGTCCTTCCATTCTGCACACAGTTTATCCCCATGGATGTTATTGACTGCCCAAAACATGGCTCTATTATTTACCACCCATCCATCCTACCACGCCACCGAGGAGCTTCTGCAATCAACTGGTAAGTTCTGTGCATCAAAACCACGTGTTTGTCACATTAGGGTGCTGCTCTGCACCCGTTACTCTTGTAGATGCTGCAATTCTCTTGACTTTCAAATGGTCTGAATGAACTTCTCTGGAGCAGCTGACTATTTGGTACATGAACTGCACTTCATAGCTAGGTTTCATTATTATTTTCAGTGCGAGCTCAGCTGTTACTCTGGGAGGATCAGTGGTGTGAGCTGTACATTCATATATTTTACTCACATGCACAAATCAACAATCTGGAGTTTCCATAAGCAGGACACTGCCCTTTTGGCTCATCCCCACAAACACTAGGTAACTATCACAGGAGGGTCTGATACAGACCCTAAGATTTCACAGAGTGAAAGGGAGAAGAGAGAAGAGAACCCACAAGAATAAAACCTTTTCTTACAAGGTAGGTTCAAATCATCACCCTGAAAGAACTACACTGCAATAATGACCACAATAGACTCAAATCTGGCACTCTTGTGACAACAAAAATGACAATATCACAGTGTCTAAATTCAGTAAGAAATTATCAAAATATGGAGAAACAATCTTAAAAGAATCTTACAGGCAGCATGGTGATTATCTGAGTCCACAGTGTTGTGGATTCAAAGCAAAAGCATACATAGTTTTGTTTTGTTGATTTTAATCCTTCCTGGAAAAAGTACTAAGCTGAAATACTTAAACAGAGGTGTTAAGGAGACTATTAGAGAGGTAAAGACTTCAAAAAGTGTCAGTTCTGTCCAAGTGTGTAAAGTAAAATAGCATCAACTCAGCGGAAAATGAGACAGTCCAGAAAATAAATAAAGAACCAACTTTTTAAGGCAGAAAATACCAATACACATTTCATACTGTGGTATTCTCTTTGATAAATACCTTTGTTAAATCCCACACCTCTATCACTTACATGCCTCCCACCTTTAATGTATTTGGAGGAATTGTTGATATTACATTTTCTGCCTTAAAAAGTTGGTTCTTTATTTATTTTCTGGACTGTCTCATTTTCCGCTGAGTTGATGCTAAAGACATTTTCATGAACTGATGAAGGAATAAGAAACTCTTTGCCAGGACCACAGGACTTCAGCGAATTTGAAGTTGCAGATTTGAGATGACCTGCAATGTTTCTGTTTCTTAGGATTATGTTGATGCAGGTGACTGGGAAATAGCAAAAGCAATACCAGTTTTAAAAAGGCTGAGAGAGAAAGCCAGGAAACTTTAGATCCATGGCTTTGATTTAAATCTGTAATAAAGAATACTCTTTCTGTGCAAATGAGTAAATGTAATAATGTAAGAGTAAGAAAATGAGAGGTCAAATTCAAAGTTAAGAAACATTACACAGTGCACACAAGGGTGAAACCCCCCTGACTATATGTAAGCAGTGTTAAAGTTCATTGTTGTTACTCAGAAAATGATTGTTGTTACTCACCATGGAAAGATCCATTCATTCAAGAGTTGGACTCGATGGTTCCTGTGGGTCCCTTCTAACTCAGAATATTCTGTGATTCTGTGATCTTAAATACTGTCAGCATCTCAGCTGGAACATGAGCTAGCTAAGTTCAGAAAAGGCTAAGAAAGAAGGTCAAGGGTATAGGACAGCTTTCACATGACTGGAGACAAATTATGTCGTCTTCAGACTGGAAAAGAAGTCATTGGGAAGGACATACCCTAGCTGTGTGTTGAGCCACGAAAGACATGGAAAGGTGAAAAAGGAATGATTGCTCATTCTAATCAAAAGTCAGAGAGCAGCCAGCAAAGACATCAGGTAGCAGGATTTTTCCAAATAAATGAGGTCCTTTTACTCCATGCAGTTTGTTATTAAATTCTGCAACCTCATATCTAGAGAGCTCTAAAAGGATGCTTTTATGGAGGAAAAGTTCATCAAGATGTATTTCACAGGAAGGTGTAGCCACAAACTCTCTTTCAGGAAGCTTCTTCAGGAAGTGCAAAGGTTTGCAGAAATGGGAATGCATTGCAGTGTTATATCACTGCATCTTGCTCTATTTTGCATATTCCTTCTGCAAAAGAAATCAATCTGCTTCTGCCCTTCTCAAGTAAAGGCCATTGTCCCAAGGCCTTGAAACTGAACTAGGATTTGCCTTGGCTGACTGTTCTTGTGTTTCACCCTCTCACCCCTTGCTCTAATCACTACTTGCATGTATTGTGGCTACAGCCCTGGGGCTGGTCAGATCCTTTATCCCCACAGTATAACCAAGAAAACCTTTGGGAATTAGGCATGGCTAAACATAACCAGGTACAAACAAGGGCCCTGGGGTGCAGAGGGTTGGTTGGTTGGTTGGTTGGTTAGATACATACTCACTCACTCACTCACTCACTCACTCACTCACTCACTCACTCACTTCCTTTACAGTCTTTTCCAGCTGCTGCCACTCTGTTATCAGCAGCCCTTTGTGGAGGGAGCTGGTGGACAGAGGAGGGGGCACATAGTAGTTCTTATCTTGTCACCTATTCAGCATCAGAGACATTTGCTCATAAAACCTTCTTTTCCATGCTGAGGATATCCATTTCTTACTAGCGTGCTCTTTTGGAATTTTTATATAATAAAAAACAGAAGAAATGCAACTTAAATATGTGAAAGTTCTGATAAGGCCTAGCCAAACTTCTGTAAGCTTTCACTTCTGTTATACCTGCCAACTTTCCCCATTGTCTTTGGAGGTCATCCCTTGGTCAGCCCATATGTACTTCAGTGTACTTCACTCATTTGAATAATGCAGCTCTCAGTGCTTATAATTAATAATGAATTTTCCTGTGTACAAGCCAGATCTCAGACAATCCTGTTACAACATGGACTGCTGAGGGAATACTTACACGAGATATGTATTACTTAAAATAGCATTGGAGTTTGCATGCATACAAATGGCTGAAAACATGCAGGAAATATTTTTCTCACCCTTTCTGGCTGCTCCCTTAAACACACTTCAGTCTGATTTTCCATCATTCTGAGACACATGGCCAAAGGAGAATGCAAAATTTTAGGTGGCTGAAGTTCCCTTTGAATGCAGAAGCAGATTCTGAGATGAGGTAAATCAGCACAGGTCTAATGTAAGCATTGCTATGTTCATGCACAGCAGCTGAGGATCTGGCTGGATAGCCAGATTCCCTTAATAACATTTCCTTAAACAGTTGCATATTTATCATTTTCCACTCTGAGTTTAACTCCTTTTCAGCTGTGTGACAGATGTACTTTACTTTTTGACCTACAGATGAGCCATGAGGCTTAGCTAAATACAGTAAACAACTATGAATTATTAAGATAATATTCTGTTAGATGCTTCCATGTTTCAAATTCTGTCATAACTGTTGCACACCTTTTGCTCTGTCTTACCATTAATAATAGTTTAAAAATAATTATCACAAGGAACGGTGTGAGACAGCCTGGGTTCAGTTCCAGCATTTCCTATGTCACTTTGTGGAAACCATAACTCAACAGTGTCAAAATTGTGGGTTCCTAACTGTGAAGTGAGCAGTGAAAGTATAGCAAAGATTGTTAGGATTTTCTTTTCTATCTTCCTGAAGAAAATAAATGTGTAACATGCAAGTTAATATTCCTTACTACTTTAATTTTTTCTGTATTTACTGTAAGTATTTTTTTATGCCCAGGACTTTAATTCAAGGAGATAAGAAAGCAGGATTTACTATTTTTTGGGCTGATGATGGCTTGGACACTGGACCAATACTTCTGCAGCGAGAATGCGATGTTGGCCAAAATGATACCGTGGATGACCTATATAACCGGTTTCTCTTCCCAGAAGGAATAAAAGCCATGGTATGTTTAACTGTACTAAATACCAGCTTTTTAAGAGGAAAAGAGGTTGAAAGTAAAGGAAATACAGACAAGATGTATGCATTTGGAAAGACAGAGGTCGTGATACTCTGCCAAATCCTAGACTTCACTGGAGCTGTGCGGCTGCACAACAGCTGAGGATGTGACCTCAGAATATTTGTTGCTGACAGCAGGCAGAGCATATTCTGTTTCCACAGATGGCATGGCATGAAGTTGAATTTGTTTGGAATGTGGCTCTTTCCATACAAGACAAAATCTTTTAAAGGCTCAGAAAAAAAGAAAAAAAAAAAAAAGTCTGAGATTTTTAAGAAAAAAGGGCAGTATGGTGTTTGAGGTGGATTGGCTTTGGGTTTTCTATGCTTGTCATTTTTTGTATTTTTTTTGAAGTGAATAAAAGAAAATGCACAAAAAATACTCAGCATTACTCCTTAGAGATTTTTATTTTCTCCCTCCATTTAAATGCAGAAAATAACTTTTTTTGCAGAGAGAAAAAGTTTAATGCAATCATACTGAGCCACATTTTTGTCTGGAGAATTTAGACAGCTGCTCTAAATTTGGTGACTAGGTACTCCCATGAAATTCTGGAGGCTATTTCTTTTGTCAAAGAAGCTCAAGGAAACATACATGTTTATTCAGGGCAGACTGGTCCTGTAGAGTTTGGAAGTACTAAGTTTAAAATAACCCAAACCAATTCACCTTGTGGCAGAAAGTCTTTTGCTGTCATTCCTAAGTATGACTGAGGAAAAAAAGGTGAACCAAGCTAACATTAAATCTTTTACTTTTTCACGTAGGTGGAAGCTGTACATCTAATTGCTGATGGCAAGGCCCCTCGTATACCTCAGCCTAAAGAAGGGGCAACATATGAAGGGATCCAGAAGAAGGAAAATGCAGAGGTAATGTGAAGTAACACTGTTTTTTTTTGGCATAGTACTAGAAAAGTTATTATTTCAGATTACAGTAGCAGCAATATGAAGTTTACGTTAATTTTAACTGAGTTGTTTCCTCAACTCTTTTTCCTGGAATGCCTCTTAGGATGCATGTAATGGAGCCCTAGGTTACGTTCCATTTTCCTTTCAGCAGTTACATGTATTTAGAAACTTGGTGTCCTATTCAGGATCATGTACAGACAGCTAAGAGGCAGCTGCAATTTCAGTGGATTCTTAGTAAGCCACCGTACTTGTGAATACAATGTTGAATCAAGATCACTCTCTTTGTTTGCCAACAGGCCATATGAAATTCTCTACCAGAAATACATTTAATTTTAGGAAAAGGAAGTTTTGGCATCTTTCCTTCTAGTGCTAAAAAATAACACAGGCCATATAAACAACAGAAAAAAATATTAATTGAATTCCCATATGAGAATTATTTTATCTAAGCACCCCAACTGCATTGGATGATCTTGTTTGTGATTCTGAAAATGTGGTGGTGCATCCTGGCATGTCTTGATTTCCTAGATCTCCTGGGACCAACCCGCAGCAGCTTTGCACAATTGGATTCGAGGGCATGATAAAGTGCCTGGAGCATGGACAACAATAAATGGACAGGTATGTTCTGAAAACCAGAAGAATATTCTTATCTATACTGACTTTTTGACTTTTTTTAAATTATAAAATTAAAGATGTCTGCATACAGACATAAATGGCTGTCACATTGGAGTAGCTGTAATCTGATGACTTTATGTTTTGTGTGTATCTAGAACAGGCACCTGAAGAAATACACAGAACACAGTAGTTAAGAGTTTTTTAATCGCAAAATTAATTTAATTTGAAGAAAGATAAGTACAATATCTTTTAAAAAAAAAAGAGACATGGTAAAAAGGTACAAAGAGTAGAACCAAACTGTGCCAGTCATTTTGGGAAGCAGGTATGCGTTACAGCATTAATACAGCCCATGTACGGTGGCCAACATCACAATATGGACAGCAAAATGAAACACTGTGGGCTGCTGAAATAACAGAGGGTTTCATTTTAGGAGATTTGGGCCTAGATAGTTTGCAGAACTCTATGGAATTTTATAGAGTGAGTGGTCCCTCACTGTGGGCATGCACTATCAAAAGCTGCTCCCTTTCCTGCACTGGTTGTAGCATGCACATTGTTACAGCTCAGCTGCTTTGCAGGTTTAGGCAATTTTCAAAGTTTTGCATGTTCCGAGTTGTAAAGATCTAGAAATGTTGTAAGATGTTTTCCATGTGTAGGTAATTATATTATATTTCTATTATATTAAAGATTCAAAACAGTATCATAAAATTGTTAAAATTTTACAGCACATTTAGAACCTGCGTGCTTTTAATTACATTTCTTTTTAGGTGGTTACTTTTTATGGGTCATCATTACTTGATGCTTCAGTGCCTGCTGGACAAGAGCTGGCAATAAAAGGCGCTTCAAAACCAGGACTTGTGACAAAGAATGGTCTAGTCGTTTTTGGAAATGATGGGAAGATGGTAAGTGCTCAGTATGAATGGAATAGATTTAGCCAGAAGGGCAAGTAGTGTGGAACTGTCAAGCTGGATAAATCCAGGTGCCAGTGGCTGACAGCAAATTCACTTGGAGTTTATCAATCCTCTGTCATCCTATAGAGAAGACATTCATGTTCTGCTTTTCACTCAATCCATAATCATTTCCTATATGGAGTAAAATCTGTTCTTTCTAGGAGGGAATCTGAAAGACAGGTACGAGTGGCCTGTGCTAAATTGCCTGCATCATATCAGCTTTCCTGCAAGCCATTTATTTCACTATTTCAATCACCCTGTTAATGCCTAAAAACTCTTTACCCAAGGATGCACTACCTCCCAAATGATTTAAAATCATATCCTCTCACTTTTCAGGTACTAGTGAGAAATCTGCAGTTTGAGGATGGAAAAATGATCCCTGCATCTAAATACTTCTCTGCTGATGAAACAACTGCCCTGGAACTTACAGAAGAGGAGAAAAAGATTGCAGAAGATATCAGAGTAATTCACTAAACTGCTTTAGAGGGATATTACTCAGACAAAAGCATTACATACTTATTTTTGGCAAGGCATATCTTTTGTTTAGTCATGCAAATAATTTTTTGATAAAATGTACTCAAAGTACATGGAGGTGAAGGTTTAGTTATTGATATTAATTCAGGTGGAATTGGGAATTCACGTGTATTTGTCTCACTTTACAATTTCCTTTCAGATACAAGTGATACAAAAACAGTGAGTGCAGGATGAGTAATGGTAAATATCTACAAATGATGAAGGTGGGAGTGAGGAAAAACAAACAGCTTCACCTCACGGAAGTGAGGCTTTCAACTCTGGCAGACTCAGACAGTTCTTGGAATCCTTTTTTTCACTGTGGTGTTCATCTCTAGGATGTGCTCAGAATGGGCCTGTTGGACAAGCTCCAGGGAGTCTCAGAACAGCCTTCTCAAAGCAAAGGGCAGAAGTTTCCTCACTGTACCTGTGTGCACTTCTTCTGCCAAAAACTACACACAAGGGGCTGGCTGCCAGAGGGATGGGAACAGCTGGAGCAGAAAACTCTCATAGCCAGAGAGGAACTTTTCTGCCCTCTCCTGAAATCCATCCCTCTGTAGTGTCAGGGGCTTAGCTGAAAGCCACATTTATCATTCAAGTTTTGTGCCAGAGCAAATGAATCATAGATGTCTTCCCTTGTGCTGACTCTGCTGCAGGGTTATTAACTTTTGGCACAGGCCAGGCAGCTTCATGTACTAATATTTTGAGCTGCTGATTCGAGATTACCTTGAACCTGCTTGCCAGCAACCTAAATGCTGCCTGGAGCTATTGAATGACTGAGAAAATGATGAAAAGAAGTATAAACTCCTCAGCTGATGACACTGCATGCTAACTGTGAAACTCAGTTATAATTAATTGAAATATTACATTACCAGCTATTGAACTGTTTATTTCTCCATCTCATGCATGCAGCTTAAACTACTTCTCAGCTTTGGCCAGGTGTCTGAAATGCCATCAATCCATTCATAAAGTGCCCCAGGCTGTCCTTGCCTATACTGATGACACATTCTGTAATGCAATGGGAACTTGTTATGTGGAGGATAAAAAAATCTTTTAAAGATGGGCCTGAAAAGTTTTAGCATTGCACCATTCAGGTTTCTTGCCTGATTGGGTAAAATTACCGTGGACAAAATACTATATTTTGATCATCTAATGATACTGAAAAATTTCTTGTCTGACATCATGTCTCTAGACAATTTAGACCCTCTTCAAATAACTTCATGTTTTAGAAACCTTTGAAATAATATGCTGTAGGCAGAGATACCATAGAAAATACAGTTTGATAAGTACTTTTTGCTATTAGAGGATTATTAATTATTGCCTCTGTTATTTTTCTGTATTATTAGGCTATTTGGAAGGGAATTTTAAGCAATGTTGCTGTGATTGAGGATTCCACAGACTTCTTCAAATCTGGAGCATCCTCTATGCATGTTGTCAGGTAGGAATACTCAAAATAAGAACATTGTAAAGCCAAAGTTAACGAAAAAAGTTGTCATGGTGCATTTAAATCAGTGGTGGTAAAAAAAATAATCCCTCTGTGTTTTCCAATACTCTTAATATTCCCTTTCTTATCTTGGAAACATGCACAGTTCTTCTCCCAAAGTTATGAGATATTGCTGTAATCCTGCTCTTTCTACTGAAGGAAAATTCCCCTTAACTTCAGGAACATCATGCCCCGGGGAGCATGGTGATGCTCAAACCTGTTTGCGTGCAGCCACAGGTATCTCCAGACCAGGGGACTGACTGGGAACCTGAGCAAAGACCTCCCCAGAGGGAAAGAGAAGCCTTTCACAGAAAGAATTGAGCCCATGCTTAAAGATGCACTGAGTTTGTCACGGCTTGGGTCACCTAGTTTGTCTTCTTTTTACAGCACAGACCGTAATATAAAACCAGAATTTTTAAACCAACTGATTATTGTGCTGATTGCCTATCAAGCTCAATGTCCTCCATATATTGGTTGGAGGAGTCCCAAATGCTATTTTCCAATGGCATATCAATATCTTCTAGTAATTGATTTTCAAAAGTTTTCCTGAGAGTATTCCAGAAGTGACATTTTCTTTTTCATAGTATCCATAATTAAACCAACAGATTTCAGCAAAATGCATCACTTCTGTGCCCTTGTCAGAGAAACACACACACATATTCATATGCATACAAACTGAGGACCAGTTTTGATCCCTTTTGCCCTTCTAATGATTCAATCATCTGGAGAATTCTTTCATTTTTAATTAAACTTACTCCTTCTTCAAAATCTTTAGGATGCTAGAAGAGATCAAACAGAAGCATTGTGGACTGCAGCTACAGAATGAAGATGTGTATATGGCCACTAAGTTTGCAGACTTTATTCAGATGGCTGTCAGAAAACTCAGAGGAGAAGACAAAGAAGAAGAGTTAGCCATTGATTATGTAAGGCCATTCATTTTGCACTTATTGCTTAGTCTTTCCAGGGTTTTAGGGGAGGGCACACAATGCATTTTATTAGACTGCTTGATGCAGTAGGAAAGCCAAGAACTACTTGGTTATACAAACTTCTGTATGTTTGTATTTGGTTTCCATTACATTTTACTTCTAACAGCCACATATACAGGCTAAAATGTGTCTGGATATTGGCTGCAGATATCAAAAGCTTGTTAAGCTACATTAAAATAATAGTTATTATAATTTTAAAATAATTTGGTTTTTATTTCACCTAGGTTTCAAAAAATGTGAACAACATGACTGTGAATATGCCATACCAATGTTTCATAAATGGGAAATTTATAGATGCTGATGATGGAAAAACATATGACACTATAAATCCAGCAGATGGATCAGTAAGTAACTTCTAAAGATGATCTATACCAGTTTATTTCATCGTTTTTGCCTATTAAAAATCTGAAACATTACCTGAATATTGCTAATTTTAAAACAATATACTAAATTAAACAACCTCTAGAAATAAGTTTCAATTTACTTCACATTTTGCATATTCTACAATTTTTCCATTTGAAATCAAGCTGCAAAGCTAAAATAACCTACTTCCACTTCCATTATTACATTGCTTTTCACACCCAGCTGAATATTTTACCTTGATTTCATTCTTGTTTAGCTTTGCAAACAGAAACTGCTGAGGTTTATTTGGTATAGAAGTGTTTCTTGTAGGATATTTGGTATTTCCTATCAGTAATCGGCTTCTTTTTTTTTTTTTACCTTTTTTTTTACCTTTTTTTTTAACTTTATTTTTTTTCTTTTTTATTACTTTTTACCTTAGGGTAATTTTAGTCTTATCCCTTTAAATTCCCAGTAAGAAAAATAACTTTTCAATAGGAAAATAGATACTGTTGCACTTTAGTCCTGAACTACCCAATATTGGTTGAACAAATCTTAACTGTGAATTATAAGTAAGAGAAATGATTCTGATGGCCATGTGGTTGCCATTTAATTCTGGAGTAAATGAAGTCTGCTGAAATCAATGACACAAATTTCGCTATCATCTGATACTTTTCCTGAAACTCATTATAGAATGGAATAAAAGTCATAACCATTCTGTGTTAGGATTTACAATGTGCGTATTTAGAACAAATCATCAAAAAATACTGTGTGTTTATGGTGGTTTATGATAACAGAAGCTCCATTCTTTAGAAATGGAACATGTTGGAGTTGTTTTAGCATATTTAGATATTTAGATTTTGATACCACATATGAAGACTTCCAGCTTTTGTAATACCACATTGGTTTTACATACAGAAAGAGAGGGTGAGATCCAGTGGGACAATGCACCTCGCTTTGAAAAGAAAAAGAAAGATTAAGGAATTTGAGTTCCTGCAGTGTACTCCAAATTCTGCCACCTCAGTTGTGTCTAAGCTTTTTGCAGCCTGGCTCACTCATGACAACTGCCACAGATGAGGATTAAGTATTTCCTTATACCCAGTCTAGAAGTTTGGGAGGAAGGAGTAACACTTTTCATCCCACTGTTTCTTTTGGAGCTAACACAACGCTACCTTTGCGCAGGTAATAGCCAGTGTATCTTCTGCCTCACTGGCTGATGTTGACAAGGCGGTGGCAGCAGCAAAGGAGGCATTTGAAAATGGTGAATGGGGGAGGATGAATGCAAGGGAAAGAGGGCGACTCATGTACAGGTATGTACAAGACAGCTTGCATTTGTTTCATTTCCTCAAATCTTGTTTTGTTTCTCTGAAGAATTGTTATGTACATTTTCTGAAGGTGATGGATGTTCATAATCCCACTGTCAGAGGATCCAGACTAGCCATCTTTTCACCCCCTGATTGATTTCAGTGTACCAGCCTCAGCTCTTAGCCTGCCAACCTTTCTCGTGTCAGAGAAGAATCTTGTGGTCTCTCATTGCTGCCATTCTTTCATTATTATTTATTAATGGAAGCAAAGAATTTGAGCAAAATGTATTTTAAATACTTGATATCTTCACTTAATCTATATGAGTTTCATTGGAAGGATTGAGAATTCCCTTGTAAATCCCCATCCTTCCATATAAGTGAGGCTAAGCTTTAAAAACTGTCTACCTGAGTTAGGTAGGCAGAGATTTGACCTTGCTAAGCCTGCCTGTATGTGCACTCCATACCGTAAATATACAGCTACATTGCCACTAATTTTGAAGTAGACTGAAACTGATGCTAGATTTTTCCAGAATCATATGCCAGCATCTGGCTAAAGATCCACTGTAGGAGATGTGTTACGGTCTGTAGAGGAAGAATTGTCCTGTGCAGGAATTCTCTAAGCTAATTCCAACATTTACCTGAGACACTTTTATCTCTTTTTTGTATCTATGTCACCATGTCTAGTTAATGCCAGGTTCTTATTTTTGGCTGTGTTGCTATTGGTTCAGAAGATAAGCAGAGGTTTTGTTGAATTAATGGTATTTTAATGGTGAGCTTTGATTCTTGAAGGGGTAGAGGTGATCTTAGAGAGATGCAGTGCTGACTAGATAGTGTGAGCGTGACACTGGAGGCAGCTAATAAAACCCCAAGTATTATAGATTCTCCATATGCAGTATGATGCTTCTCCCAGGCACAGGGAGAACACTGTCTTGCAAACTTCAGGTGACTAGAAGCATCAGAGCTCCCCTATAAAGAAAGTCTCTTTTGTGGACTATATGAAAAGCTTTCATTGCTTTTTCAGGTCTAAACATGCAAATGAATGAGCAGACATGAGTAAAGAAGCTAATTTTCAGGTTGTTACTCCTGAAAAAATGCCACGTTTTACAAGACACTGCAGGAATCTTAGCAAAAAAGAATGAAAGCAAAGCCAAAAAATTCTGCTTTTATTATAAAGTATGTGACCAGGCCGTGGAAAAAGGCCTGCAGGACCCTTACACAGTTAGTAGTCATCACAAGAGAAAATGGGCAAGTCAGAACTGAACATTAAATACACCTGGTCACTTACGTTTTTCACAAGTGTGCACATATTCAAAGCATGCATAAACTTGTGTTTAATTTGTATCAGGAATGTAGAGTGCTTGAGAGACCAAGTTAACTCTGACCTAAAGAGAAAATTTTAAGGTGTGAAAACTCCTGATCTGTTTTAGACTTGGAAGATTTGTAAGAATAGCTATATTAGGTATATGGAAAATACAGTTCCCCTACACTGGGTTGGTTATCCCTGGATTAAAAGCTTTGCCTAGGGAACTCATTCTCTAGGATAAAACACCAGAGTGTTTATGTTGCAAACCACTCTCAGTGGATAAAAGCTCTCTCTGGACCACCTTAACTGAAATAAGGCCCCTTCTTCTCTGGCCTGTGTTCAAATTGGAGATTTTGAGTGCTGAACCAAAGAGAATGTGTGTGCCATTAAAGCTCCTAGCCCTGCTGCTTTGTCTTAAAGAATCATTAATAGAAGATATTAAGCACACTTTAAATGGAACCTTCTCCTTTGTCTCTGACATGCCCAAATCTGTTCTCTTACACAACACTGCCAATGCCCTGAAGTGTAGCTGGGTCTCCAAGATACAGTTAAAACAGGTATTAAAGAACATTTTCCCACATCTCTGCAAATGCTTTAAATGGTCAGAATTTACATAATGGAAAAAATTCACAAGTTTCACACCCAGTTTTGAATACTCTTTACGGGATCAAAAATGCACTTTTCTTAAGCTCTTAAAATCACATGGGAGCATTGATTATATATCTGAGTACCAAATCACAGAAGGAAGCTGAAGAAAAACATTAATGAATGTGAGACAATGTGAAGAACTGAATGTGAAAATTCATTGATGCAAACATACCTGAACAGGGAACCACTAAACTAACAGTAGTGCCTAATAGTTACAGGGGTCAATCTGTACAGATGTATTTTGAGACACTATCATAGTTATTATCGACTTAGTAATACTTACTACAGTCTTACTTACACCTCTAGTGAGTTTGCACAGTTCATGTCTTCATTCAGTCTCTACTAAAGCCAGTGTGAAGACATTTGCAGAGTAATGGGCAATTGTTCAATCCTTTGCTGATATTAAGGAGCAGTGCCTCCACCTCCAAACTGAGTGGGAATGCTATTTTGATTGTGCTTCTTTGCCACACCTAATATAATTTTAGATGTAATTTCCTTCAATGTGGATTTTTAACATTTTTTTAAAGACTTGCAGACCTGATGGAAGAACACCAAGAAGAGTTAGCAACAATAGAGTCTATTGACTCTGGAGCTGTCTACACTTTAGCTCTGAAGACTCATATTGGAATGTCTGTGCAAACATTCAGATACTTTGCTGGATGGTGTGACAAAATTCAGGCAAGTGAATATGTAAAGGAAATGATCAATGGCAGTGCTTCTCTACACTTCTTTTTTGTTGTTATTCTCCTGAAACAGTGCCAAAAAGTAGGAAAAGGAGAGTAACTTTGGAATCAAAAACTAAAGCAAAATTAGAATTTTACCTAGAATGAGTCTCCCTGTCAATACAAAAGGATAGTCCACCTCCAGCTGGAGAATATGGATTTAGAATGTGGATCCAAATATTTAAGAAATCACCTGAGGCATGGGGCAGAATGTCACTGTGCCCATTATGCAGGTGAGTGCAGAGACTTGTGCTTTGCTGCTGACCAAGCCTGGTGAGTTTGCTTGATGGCACAGCATTTCCTCCAGTATCTTTAAGACCAATCAAGAATATCATCCAGCTTTTTTTTTTTTTTTTTTTGTTCATCAGACCCTCGTTTTATGTTCTCCCATATTTTATTTTTAATCTATGCTGTTATTTCACCCAGCTGACAATCAGGACTTGATTACAATATCCACAGTAGGAAATCATACAGCAGAAGCATCTGTGCCCCTTTCCTTGATGCAAAAATGCTTGTAGTTTTGAAGTCTACTGTGCAGCTTTCTGAAACATATTTACATGGCAAATATATTTGTCATAAAAATTATAAATCAGCATGAAGATTTGTCCCTCCTCTGTCTTTTAGGGTGCTACAATTCCAATTAACCAGGCCCGGCCAAACCATAATCTAACATTCACCAAGAAAGAGCCAATCGGGTGAGTATCGATTTTATTCTTAGTGACAGCCTTGACATGCAGAAAAGCCATTGAAAAGCTGCCATCAAATATGTAATCTTTCCCTGTTTGTCCCTACCTGAAGTGTCTGTGCAATTATTATCCCCTGGAATTACCCACTGATGATGCTTGCATGGAAGAGCGCAGCGTGCTTGGCTGCAGGCAACACCCTCGTACTCAAACCAGCTCAGGTAGGAGCAAAAAGAAATATACAGATGGCCCAGATGCTCCTGTTCAGGCAGAATGATTTAGGCAGTATAGCAGATTTCACCCATAGGTTGATCTGTCATAGGTTGACTGGTGTCGTATATTTGAAAATGTATTTAAAATAATACAAATTACCATGGTGATACAAAGTATTGTTTGACTCCAATTCTGCTCTGGTGCTAATCTCATTTTCAATAATTAATTTTCCATAAGAAGCCATCACTTCTAATTTGCCAATACTGTAAGAAGGTGAATACTGTATTAAAACCAAGATGTTTTGAATGTAAAAAGTATCATCATGCATTTGATTAAAACAGGAGACCTAATCTAAATCTTTCTACTTAGGTCACACCTCTGACTTCCTTGAAGTTTGCAGAACTCTCAGCTAAAGCTGGATTTCCTAAGGGTGTTATAAATATTCTGCCTGGTTCAGGTAAAACTTGAACTCATCATTTTTCTGGGAGAGGTCATGCTAAAACTAGTCAAGTTCTTCACCTTTTTAAAGATTATTACATAGACCTGTTCACAGGTACTAGGCTTGCATCTTTTCATGCAGCAATTTCACATGTTTCCAGAAGAGAATTGGAAAAATCTGGCTTTAGTTAGTGGCAGAAGCTGTCAGCCTACACCCTTTACAAGCTCACACAATTGACACAAACACTCTGGAAAAGAATATATTACAGAGAAACGTTCATTTGATTGTAAAGCTTAGTCATTGTCATAGTAATAAATCTGCAAATATAAATAGGGACGTGATACTGTATTTGATTTGTGGTGTAAGCTCCTTCTGTGTTACAGTGCTGCTGCTGGAATAGTAAAAATTGTCCATGTACCATCCAGTTACTCTGCTTTCCTCACCCTGGTAGGTGGCTTAGTGGGACAGCACCTCTCTGAACATCCAGATGTTCGCAAAGTTGGATTCACTGGTTCAACACCAACTGGTAAACAGATCATGAAGAGGTACTCTCAGCAGAAGAATCATAAATAAACCCTGCTTAGTCTGGTTCTGAAGTATTTTACTAGATATATTGTGCATGTAGCAGTAATGAAAAAGCATAGCTACACATGGTTGTTTACCACTATGTAGAATTCTATTAAGTCACTACTGGACAGTAGAGGTTTAACCATTTTCACTAGTTATAATTCAAAGGAAATAATGGAAAAATATATTAAAAATTGGTTTATATGACTATTTTGGGTTTATATGACTATTTTTATTTTTTACAGTGCAGCTGCTAACCTGAAGAAAGTTTCTCTAGAACTTGGTGGCAAATCACCATTGATCATATTCAGTGACTGTGAACTTGACAGAGCTGTAAAAATGGTAATGTTACCTTGAAGTAAAATTTGTTCAAAGCCTTTGTGGTACATCCTCACAGTACTGCAATATTCTTCTTGACTTGCCAAAAAAAATAGCAGGGATCCTTTGCATGAAAAACTTTGAGATCTGTTAGAAAACAGACTCAGATATTTCTTTATGCCAGCACAATTGAACTATTCATGCTGCCCCAAGAAATATACATTAGAAATTACAACAAAACAAGAATTGAGCTCCCTATTGCCACATAGCTTTTAGTTCATCAATTGATCAATCAATCAATCAATCAATCATCAGTCATAATAATTCACCTTCCCTACCAGCCAAATTGTGTTCAAAGTTCATAAATAAGATGTTGCATTGGTGATATCCTTTAACATAAAGCATTAAACTTCTGGGGTCACAAACACTGCATGCAACCTTAGGGAACAGAATGGAGACTGAACAAAATGCATATAAATATTTATGGTCTTTTTCCTGATCAGGGTATGGGAGCAGTATATTTCAACAAGGGAGAAAACTGCATTGCAGCTGGCAGGCTGTTTGTGGAAGAATCAATTCATGATGAGTTTGTTAGAAAAGTGGTAAGATATTCAAGGACTAAAGTTTAAGCTTATGTTTTACTGTGGCAGAAGGATATACTAGTTTTATAGACACTTGTGTTTCTTATTTTCAATTGCCTAATTTCTCATTATTGCTTATGATAGACAGTGCTGCTTTTCAGGAACCTCTTACATGGTTAAAAGGAAGCATTGAAGGGAGATATTTGCACCAGTAAGGCACAGATAAGTGACAGTAAAATAGATATTGTACCTTCAGTGATAATTCATATTTGACCAGAAAAATAAGATTACAAATAATTACTGAACTCAGGTCAATGTGATTGAAGAAGGCCTCTGTAAAGTCAAAAAAAGGAATATTGGAAGCATAGCTAGAATAATACAAAGGTCACTATTAAAAATGCAATTGTCACCATGCTGTGCCACTGGAGAATTCATTTATTTTGCTTAAGAACAGGAAAACACTGTCTTAAGTCCATTACCATTTACCATTTACCACTGGTAAAACTTAACATTTTGCATACCTATCTTAATAGCAGAAGAGAATACACACATGAACAAAGCATCAAAAACTTTCAGAAGTAATTAGAGAATATGAAACAAAAGACAAAGCCTCATTTTAAAAAGGGAGAATGATTATATCTAAGAATCCAGTATTTTCTTAGATTCAATCTTTATAACACCAAAAAATGCAGCATTCCAAATTTCTGGTCACTTTAACAATACTGCTGTGTTATGTAACTTCATTTTAATTGGGTAACCCATAGGTTGAAGAAATAAAAAAGATGAAAATTGGTGACCCACTTGACAGATCTACAGATCATGGTCCGCAAAATCACAAGGCACATTTGGAAAAGCTGCTGCAATACTGTGAAACTGGAGTCAAAGAAGGAGCCACTCTAGTGTACGGAGGAAGACAAGTACGTAGACCAGGTAAAATACTTTCCAGAGATATTTAGAACTTTTACACTATGCAAGAGCTGCCATGATTGTCTCAGCTGTATTTTGTGGAGTTGCAGTATCGTGGGACCAGGTAAGCCCATGAAACCACAGAGCTTTCAAATCTCCTATGATGAGAAGCTGTGCAAATGAAGTATGAGATCTTTATTTATATCTTACAATCTATCTTCTTGTTGGGTAGCAAGAAAAGCAGTGGCCTCTGTGACTTGCTGTAACCTTGTTCTCCTGCTGTCAGAGTACAGGGTCTTCCCCCCAGGAGTCACCTGGGCTGTGGCATGCAGACCTTCTGGCCTGGCAGGGAACAGTACATGTTGTCACTGATCAACACAGGCCATTCTTTTACCCTTTTGTCTGCAATTTCTCTTGAATTGCATGCATTTCCATTCATACTTCATTCATATCTATTTTCTGTTTCAAGTTGCAAGTTATTTATGACCTCAAAGCATGGGACAGAGATGACCTGGACAAGAGCAAACCCTTAAGCACTTTTACCATGCTCAAACACTGCTCTATCTTCTCTTTAGGTTTCTTCATGGAACCCACTGTATTCACAGATGTTGAAGACCATATGTATATTGCCCAGGAAGAATCCTTTGGTCCTGTCATGGTCATCTCTAAATTTAAAAATGGGTATGTTCTCCTCTGGTTACTGTTAGAGACTTGATTTTCCCATTTTCACCCTAAGTGAAGAAGTGACAGCTCACACAGCATTTTGTTAAATCTCCTTAGACCAATCTGAATACATGGTAGTATTCAGTGAGATGTTTTGGTGAAGTTTGTGTGGTAATTGCAACAGCTTGATCAAAGTATAAAATGTGTATTTTTCCCAGTGGAATTACTTATTTTTCCTGTTACAGAAGAATTCAGTGTTGTGTATTGTTGTAACACTGGCACATTACTGTTGCAAATGAAAATTCCACTGTATATTTTGTAAACTGTCATTTCTAATACCTTTCATTCCAAATCATAAAAATTATTTAACATACAGATAAGATTAAAACCCTACATAGAAACTTCACATAAATATTTCCTTCAGGTTTCATCTTCTGCAGTTTGATAATAAAGTTAAGAACCAGCCATGTAGATAACCCTTCACATTCATAAATTCTATAGTCTTAAGGGACTGCATTGAATTTTTTAAAGTTTTAAAGTACTATTGATTTTTTGAAGCTGTATGGAGATAAGATGCAGATGGAAAACAGTACTCTGGAAATGGTTTGAAAAGTTGTGTCTTGATAGCAGTTTAAATTCCAGCTTTTATTCTGCATTAACTTGTAAAGCTGGGCAAAATTTTAGCAAACTGATTCATCATCTGCTGCCATGCTCTGCTTTACAGGCATTTTTGTATTGCTCTAATTCCAAAGTTGTACAGTAGCAGCAATTCCCGTGGCATTTCTCAGCATATTAACCTTTGAAAAGTGAGGTTATGAGCTTCATAAGTTTGAAGCAAGGGCCTGAATTGCTGTGGATCTGTCAGATTGACACACAGATTTGTCCTTAATAAGTCATCTATAAAAAAGCTCACTGGAGAAGAAAGGCCACGTGAAAAGTTGCTTCAATGACACTGAAGGTGGAAGGTTGCTAACACTTATTTATTTTACCTAGTTGCAATTAAATAATTTCTTTCCCCCACAGGGATGTCGATGGAGTATTGCGACGGGCAAATGCCACAGAATACGGCTTAGCTTCAGGAGTTTTCACAAAAGACATAAACAAAGCTCTCTACATCAGTGAAAAGCTGGAAGCTGGGACAGTTTTTATTAACACTTACAACAAAACTGATGTGGCAGCGCCATTTGGTGGATTTAAGCTGTCTGGCTTTGGGAAAGATTTAGGTAAGTTGTCTCCTTCCCTCATTTCTTGTCTCAGAGTCCTAATCAATGAAAGAATTACAATACAGTAACCCAATTCCTCTCCTTCCCTAAATATTCCCACTTCAATACCTCCCATTCAGCCTTTCCTGTACATTTGCTAAATAACACAGAATATTCCTCTCCAACTGCTCTGAGAGCAGACAAATAAATTACAGCTTTTCCAGAGCTCTGTACAGGCTACAAAAGGCTGTCAAATAACAATGGTATTGGCCAAAATATTCTTTCCCTCAGAGAGAATGCTAATTTAGGTTTCTCCTCTAAGTAAGAGACTGGGAAACTTTTTTATACCTTAAAATATCCCCAGAATTTGCCAACAGCCACAGAAAAAGATGCATTAAAAATATTTTCTTTTCAAAACAACTTTTTAGAAAAGTGAATTCCACTCTGTCAAAGAAGCTTCACAAGTCTTGGCAGATCAAGCTTCCTGACAGAGAAAAAAAAAAGGAAAACTAAATTTCTTTCACACAACAGATTTTTGCTTTTGCAATCTCCAAAGACATTTCCTGAAACCAAAATGAGTGATGATGTCAGGGAAAAAATGATTACTGATTTTTCACACAGCTTCTCTACCTATGACCTTTAATAGAGGAGAAGCAAAGTTCATAAATTCAGCTGTGAGCCCCCAGTGGCCATCTAAAGACTGCTGCTGCTCTGGGAGTAGCTGCTTGTTAAATTCCAGTTCCTTTTTCTTCCACATCTGTTGGGTCTGGCCTCTTGTCAAACCAGGTCTGTAAATCACAGTGGGAAGGCAATTAGTTTACATTGTTCCATAAGGACTCAAATATTGGCTACAGTGTTTCAAATTTTTTCTTGATAATTGTTACAGTCTAACAAAATTCATTTAGCTGCTGTTCTAACAGGTGAATATTGTGCTTGTACAGGTGAAGAAGCTCTTCATGAATATCTCAGAACCAAAACCATCACTGTGGAATATTAAAGTAACAGCTTCACTTGGGAAGCAGACTTTCAGCAGAGTTTGAATCTTGATGACTACACAAAGCACTCGATACCACACCTAGGATATGCTGTCTGCAGTGCTACAACCAAAACCAAAACTAAGTAAAATACTCAGTCCATGGATAAGTTTCTATAAATTAGGTCCAGATTTTAGTCTGACAGACAATGGCTTTTGGAAATCACCCTGAAGTTATTTAAATTATGTAGCAGCAACAGTTGGCAGCACAATTTCCTCCCATCCTCCCCCCACCAAAACCCCCCAAAAATATGGTCCAGTTTGGTTTTTTTTTAATAGAACTGAAGAATAAGTTCTCACACACCTCCTTCCCATTTCTGTGACATAATGTTTACATGATCATTTTAAATCCTTAGTCATTAGGCTTCCAAAGTTGAACTAAAATATACTGATTATGCCATTTTTGCTATAAACCAGTTCAGGTTTTATGGTAGCATTTAAACACTCTGCTCTGGTGACTTTTCAGCAGTACAGAAAACCTTTGTGCCATAAGAAGTAAATCAATGCAAGGAAGTGCACTTACTATGATCTTTGTATAGTACATACAGAGTTCAGTATTGGTGTTAAACTATGCATATCAAGCTAAAGTTACTGAAAATATTTTCTACTTTTTTGTTGATACGGAATGTGTGATCTGCCTGCAATTTGAAAGGTGGTTACATTAATGGATTAAAATCACATTTTGTGTCTGTGCACATGGACTGTAATCACTGTTTCATACTGTATGATTATTACTATGTATTTCACACTTTTGTGTTCTTTTTAATCTCTGGGAAAATCCCTTGTTAAATGACCAAGGTCAGATGTTGGCTTTCAAAATTTTTCAGTTTGGAAGAAATTTTCTATAGATTGAGACCTTATTTAACTAAGCTTGTTAAGACTCCTTGCTCTCAGAATGCAAAAACTCCCAAAGCTTCTTTATCTGTGGGCTGCTGTTAAAGGCAGCAGTCTGATTCTTTGATCCTCATCCTTCCCCTTCACTAAAATATTCCATGGTTTAATCAGTAAATCATATCTCCATCTTATATTTAAGCCACATTGTAAAAGAAAGACTAGAATCCTTGTTATTTCTTACCACAAATACTACAGAAACAGGTATTAAAACTAGAACTTTAGGTACAGGTTTCAAAATAAAGTCTAGAAATAACTGCAGGTTTCAAGCCATGACATTAAGTTTAATATTTGAGCAAATACACTATAGAAAATTTTATTTTAATGGTGTAGAAAATACAAAGTTCCTTTAAGAAACAATGACATCCAGGAGCATGACAGATACTTCTGAAATGCAAACTGATCTGTGAAGTAAAGGTAATAGCCCAAACCATTGTACTTGATTGATCGATAAATGGGACACACTTTCACTGATTCTGGCTTCACAACTGTGTCAAGCCAACTTAAGTACTGGCCAGCTGAAAATTCACCTTTTCATCCTTCTGTCAGTGACAGTTAACAAAAGGGAAATTGGAAACGTGGCAGGGAATTTGGGGGATGAAACGTGTAGCTTAAAGCCATCATAACCCCCCCAGAGGCAGCCTTGATCCTTTGAGTATGGAGGGTGTTTGCACCACAGCCACAAAGGTTTCCCACAGGAGCCTGTAAGCTCCCCGTGCTGCTGTGGAGCCCAGTGCAGGCACACAGGGTAAGTACTGTAACCCTGTGCTGAACTCTGCTCATGGCTGTCCTTACCCAGGCTGGCTCAGCTAGAAACGAGCTCAGCCACGGCTCTGGTGTCCAGCATGAATGCAATGCAGACATACCTCTGGGGTACTGAAAGATCATGTTTAATAGTGAAGAGAGTGTACATAACACTTCACAGGACATGAAATATGAAAACAAAGCTTTTTTCCTGGTTAACTCTTTCTTGCCCTTGAAGCAAAAACTTCTATCTTCCTATAAAAAACAGTCTTCAACAAAGCAACAGAACAAGAATGTTTAACTTTTAAGTGCCCCTTAACTCTAGCTGTTTTCTTGGTGTAAACTGCTCTGAAGTCCATTTTCCTGTTATTTGATGAATCGAACATAATTCTTCAGAAATCCAGCCTTCCCCAGCCATGAGTGGATCCTGAATTCTCCACCATATAAACTATACCATTTCACAGGATCCTGAGAGATGCTACACTGGGAAATGAAGTGGTTTTAAGGGACGACTCTTCAAAGTGAGAAAACACGATTTGGTTGGTTTGGGGGTTTTTAAAGTAAAATAAAATGGATTTACTCATTTGCTTTGCTGTCCAAAATTTCTATTTTGCCCTTTTCTCCTTTTTGTTTAGGAAACTTAATGTTGTCTACTGTCACTTCATCAGTTACAGAATCATCTTCATCAGATTCCGAGTCATCTTCTGAAGTCAGCAACTCTTCATCTGTATCAGAATCACTCAGTTCAACTACAGCCACATTCTGAAAAAAAAAAAATCTTGGTTAGCACATTATATATACTACATATATATATATACACACACACACACTACAGCACTTCTATCACTGGAGTAAAACAAGGTGAACACATTAAACAGCCTGCTACCATAAGAAAATCACAACCACAATAAAAAAGACTTTTGGGGTTTCCTAGGATTTTACAAATAACATTAAGAGATTCCTAAATATTACTGGCCTATAGGAAATCTAGGGCCATATTCATATCACTTTCAAAGAAAGAATTGAGTCAATAGCTGAACTCATTATCTAAATCAGGTATTTAAACTGACAAGCAGCAGGCATCAAAACTACTTTTTAGGAAAAAAATTCAAATTAAATAATTTAGTGTATAAGGGCTCATGACAAACACATGTAGATATATATATATAAAAATATAGTTTTTATCTTATAATGTAGTAGTATTCAGGGCACCACAACTAGTCTAAAATAACAAGCAGTTTAAACCACCAGGATATTTTTTGAAGAGATCTCATATATCCACAAACAGAGCCATAATTTTTGAGGTCTGCTTAGCCAGAAGGAATTTGGCTGGGTCATGCACATATATCACCTTCAAAATAAAGTTTTCTTATATAAGCATGTGGCTGCAGCACTTCAGTTAAAACCAGAAATAAAATATTAATGTGACTGCAAATAAATAGACAAATACCAGAAACAAAGGATCACAACAACACTAACAACTCTTCTAAACCCAAGATCTAGTCATTCCTAAAAATACCAACAGAGCAGAGCTGAAAGCCAGTTATTACTCTTACTCTAAAGCCTTCTGTTATGCCTTATATTGTCCAGTTTCTACACATAATCACCTAGGAGACATTTAAAATACAATTTGTGACTTCTGATTCAGAGTTGTAGATTCAACAGCATGTCTTATTCCATTCTTAAACTACTTTATCCCCAGTGATTAAATTCTGCAAGTATGAAAACCAGGATGTAAATTTCAACCAAATAAACATGTTTATTATATCTCTATTTTATAATTAAAAGATCAAAGACTATGGTAAAGACTTCACAGAAAATGGTAAAGACTTCACTTTATCTATCATATTACTCATTCTAAGATCAGAGTTATTTTAATCCCATCTACATTTATGTTAAAATAATAAAGAAACATACTTACCATTTCTATAACTTTTTCTGTTTCACTGTCTAGATGTTCAATATCAAACTGATGAGCAGGTGCTGTTACCATTTTTCTTTTGAGCTCATCATTTGCCTGGGCCATCTGTGGTAAAAAGCTCTGAACTCGGTCCAAAACTGAAAAGAAACAATTATCACATATATATATATATATATATGTGTGTGTGTGTGTATATATATATATATGTGTGTGTGTGTGTGTGTGTGTGTGTGTATATATAAACTCAAAGAGATGCTCATTAGTGTTCACATTTATATCTCAGATATGAGCCTTTATAACAGATTCCATTTCAACTGTAATTTCCAGCTGTCTGCAATAATTAAGTATAGACTGAGACTGGAGGTCTCAAAGAAGATGGAAAAATTGGTTGTAGCAGATGCCGTGATAGACCAATGCAAGGTCAACATAATTAACAAAAGAAACTCTGAGATTAAGATGGTGGGAGAAAGATGGAAGCTCCAGGCTGAAGTATGAAGCACTCATCCTCTACAGCTTAGTGGGACTTCACAAGAGTAATCAACGGAATTAGGAGATTCACGCTCATAACCCTTCCATGGAGGAAGACAACATTTTCACCTCCAGAATTTCTTCAGATAAACTGCTCCACACATGCAGATGAGCCAAACATAGTTTTCTTTCTTTAAGAAGCAGTACTGTTTCAGGTGAGCTCCACAAAAGCCTAACAAGTATAAGCTATTTTTGAAACACTGTCATCTGTGTAGAGACTTTCATCCAACAAAGAATATGATGTAACAATGTTTTTAAATTTCAGCTCAATCACAAAACATAAAATAAAATAATTTGACAGGAGTCCTTTTTAAATTACATGCTTTTATACAACAAATATATCATACTGAGAAATTACTTCTAAAAAAGAGATAAGAAGACCAAACTACAACTCCACACTGGGAAAGAACCATCTGTCCCTAAAACTTAAGAGCTGTAATGCCTAGCATTGCAATATCTAATTTTGCAGCAGCAGCATTTACAGGACTCACCAGTGGGACGTGGAACTGTAAAGGGAGATGGACCTACCACCTGTAGAAACTGAACCCAAAAGCTTCTCTCTTTACCTTGTAAAGGAAAGCACCGAAGCAAAAGTTGTGTCACAAATGTTACCTACTACTCGACACACTTCAGGGACAACTCCTCCTTACTTACCATTGCTCCTTGGCACCTTAACCGTCTGTAAAGTTGTGGCCTTCTTGCTGCTGCATTTTGAATTAATCAGCAAAATGTCTTCCAGCCCTGCAAACGAGCAAACGAGTATTGAACTGCTTAAGCCGACAAGCTCTCTGTAATTGCCATCTGCTTTCACTGCTCTTGGAGAAAAACTGGGCTGCACAGGCCAGGGGTCTCACCCTGCAGGTCACCTCTCACACACTCCTCGAGTTTCAGCTAAAGTTCCTTAAGCTGTTTCTGAGACAAAGTTTGATTAAGCTAAAGTTAAAACGCATTAAAAAAACAACCTCTAATTCCCCTCTGCAAGGCTCCGTGGGGTGGGAGCGGAGGCGTGTCAGTCGCACCGATTTAAATCCCGGTGCCAATGACTCCGCTAACTGTGGGCAGCAGCAGCGCCGGAAAACCCAGACGATGCCAGGGTTCTGCATTAATTATTGTCATTATCCCGATGACCGGAGCCATCCGCCCGGTATCATTAATTAAGGGGCAGCGCTCCGTCTTTCTGCCTTTCTGCCTTTGGTCTCACACAAACGTCGGTACGTGATTTTCCCCGCTTACTGACCCCGCGTTACCCCTCCCCGGGAGGGCAGCTCTTCAGTACACGCGGGATGCAATCACCAGCGGTCACCGGCGGCACGGCGAGCCCCACCCTCGGGCTCCTGGCCGAGCCGAGCCCCCGCTGGCTGCGGGCCGGTGCCGGACTCACCTGGCCGGGGCCGCACGTCCAGCAGCTCCCGGGCCGCCGCCGGCCCCGCCGCGCCGCCGGGCCCCGCCATGCGCCCGGCCGCGCGGAAGTGGAGCGGCCCGCGCGCTCGGCGGCGGCGCGCCCCCTGGCGGGCGGGAGGAGCAGCGCGCGCCACAGCGGGGACCGATCGCGGCGGGGACGCCGATGGTCGTGAGACGGATGAACCTCCGGAAACACGGCGAGGGCAAAGGCACGGGGGGCAGCGGTGTCCTGGCGGGCCTCTGGAAGGGCACTGCCAGCAGGTCGAGGTTGGTGGTCCTGCCCCTCTGCTCAGCGCTGGTGAGGCACATCTGGAGGGCCGTGGCCAGTTCTGCGCTCCTCAGCACACGAGGGACGTGGAGCTCCTGGAGCGGGTCCAGCGGAGGCAGCAAGGATGATTAAGGAACTGAAGCATCTCTTTAAGAGGAAAGGCCGAGGCAGCTGGAGGCCTCGAGAAGAGAAGCTGAGAGGAGGTTTCGTCAATGTACGTACGTGTGTAAAGGGAGAGTGACAAGAGGATGGAGCCAGGCTCTTCTTAGTGGTACCAAGCAAGAGGACAAGAGGCAAGAGGCAGAAACTGATGCACAGCAAGTTCCACCTGAACATGAGGAAGACCTTCTTTACTGTGCAGGTGACCAGACACTAGAACACGTTGCTCAGAGACATTGTGGAGTCTCCCATACTAGAGATATTCAGAAACTGTTTGGACACAATTCTGTGCAAAGCGCTCAAGAACAACGCTGCTTAAACAGGGAGGTTGGACCAGATGATACACTATGGTCCCTTCCAACCTGACTGATTCTGTGATTTGGCACAAAAAGTCCATCTCATCACCATGAAGAGCCTGTGGAACCAATATGCCAGCAGGTAATATCACCTGAATGCCTGCCAGTAGCTGCTTGTCTCTCAAAACTCTCCCATTTTCATTATCAGAATTTGATAAATGAACCTAAAATTAAATATCAGAGCTTGAGGGAGTTTTAATCATCCTTTAGAAAACAAACTTACACAACCACCAAGTTCAACTGACACTGGCTAGTCTGTTATTCAGGATTTCTTCTGCAGTTTCTGTCCTTTCATATCTAGACAGTGTGGAAACTGCAAAACCAAAACTTAATGGTTTATAAGAAACAAGATAGGAAGTCCAAGATGAAAATGAGAATAAATAGTAATCAGGTACGTGGTGTTTATATGCCCTCATTGCAAAGAACAAAGGAAAAAACACAACCACCCAGATTCCAGTATCTTGGAATTAATATGAATAAGAAACAAACCTCTGCAAAGCCTCAAGCAAGAGACCACCCTGCTGTTTTCCTGAAAGACTGTCCCAAACAAGTGTCCTCTGCCAATTCCCCAGCCCACCCACAGTGCCAGGTGATATCCACTGAATTTGCTACCTGCACCTTTCTTCCCAGCTGCACTCCAGAATTTCCATTTCCAGAAAAATCCCATTGCTAGCTCTAATGACTGAAAAATCTTGAGGGCTGAAGATTTTTGCCCTGGGCCTCAAAAGTGAGTCTTTCTGAATTTGAACACAACCCAAAATAACAGTGTGTAAACCTCAAACAATATATTTCATCCATGGGTATTGTGTGATTTCCATGGAGGGTGGGGCATAACGCTGTCAAGGAACCTGTAGTAGGGAGTGATGAAGAGATTGCCCAAGATAACCAGACAAGCAATTAGAAAAGCCAGAAACAGCACCCTCAGGTGCTATTCCCAAACCTCAGGTTTACAGTCTCACCTGCTGGCAGATGTGATCTTTATCTGATTTGTAGGGTAGCCCAGCTAAGTATCCATGCTGTGTAACACCTGAGCTCACACAGGCCATGGATATATAGGGTTGCTACTAGGGCAGGGAAGCTCCAGTATCTGCAGCCCAAATGCCCAGTAAATACAGTCTTGAGACAGCTGAATTATTAGCTCCAAGGTTTGGGCTGCTTCATTCATTTAAGGAGTATTAAGTGAGTGCTCAAGCTGATCCTGTATGTTTCACTCTCATAGTGCAGAATGTTTTGGCCCCAGTCCTGCAAATACATTTCCCCACCGCAGCTAGTTCCAGTTTATGGCAGACACTTGGTGACTTGCCTGTGCTGTCTTTTTTTCTCTCTGTAGACAGAAAAAGGCATGCTGTGGGCTTGGCTGCTGTCACCATCATTAAATCTTCTCTTTTCATCCTCTTTCTTCCTTTCTTCCCTTTCACCTTCCAGTTAAGGCATCCTCACCACTCCAAAGTGTCGAGCAACAATTGAAGAATAATACTAGTACTGATAATAAATGCACAAATTTATCTGGTTTGACTGTTTCAATGTATTAATATAAAGTGTTAATATTAAGTGTTTTACAAAACAGGAGTCCAGCGAGGCCTTGGCTCCATGCTTATTTAAACAAAGGCAACTGATGTCAAGGGAGGAACTCGCAGACTTACATGCTGTTTGCAGGGTGTACAGTCCAGTTGGGCAAGAACAAGGATATTCCAACTGACCCAAACACTTTACAAAGTTGGATTCCTGAGGAAGCTGCTTTTTGCCAACTGACAGGAAAGAGCGACAGCGTCCTGGTAGCTGGCAGTCAGGAGTCAGTACAAAACGGCGACTCCTAAGCTACGGCCAAGAAAGCTTCTGCGAGTAGAAGCAAAGGCACCGCCACCGCCGGCGCTGCCCGGGGAGCGCCCTGGCGCCCCGCTGCCCAGCGCTTTGTTTCCCGGGCTGCGGGGCACCAGCCGGGCCCCTGCGGGGGCAGCGAGGCGGGGATGCAGCTTTGCCCCCGCCACCGCCGAGGGGCTGGCAGGGCGCCGCGGGAAGGGGACGCCGGCGGGTCTCGCAGCGCGGGCAGCGGGTGTCGGGCAGCGGGAGCTCGGCCCGGGGACCAGGCTGGGAGTGACCACGGGCACGTTGCTCCCCATCCCGTCCCGTCCCGTCCCGTCCCAGGGGCGGCGCGGGGCGGCGGCGCTCGGCTCCTCCCTCCCCCGCCCAGCGGCGGCTCGGAGCGGCCGGTGGCGGCGGCGGCGGCGGCTCTGCGCATCACGGGCCACATCATCGCGGGGGCCGCCCGCTTCCGCGCCTGCCCAGTGGCGGCGGCGCTCACCTAGCGCCGAGCTGTCACCGCCGCCGGCTGCTCCCGCCCCGCCGCAGCGATGGAGCGCGACCCCGCCGCGCTGCCGGCACCGCTCTCGCCCAGGTGAGGGGAGGGCGCGGCCCGAGGGGGCGGCGCGGGGAGCGAGGGCAGCGGGGCCGGGGGGCCGGGGACCTGCCGCCCCGGGCCGGGGGAGGCGGCGGGGAACGTGGGCGGGAAAGTTTCCTGGCCAGTGGCGGAGCCCTCCGAGCGCCACGCCGGCCCGCCCCGATGCCGGGGTGCCCAGGGCGCCCGGGGCTGGGGGGCACTCGGTGCCGCCCGCCTCCCGCCACGGCCGGCGCTCCCGGGTGCCTCGGGGCTCGCCCTCCCCGTGCTGCGGGCCCCGACGCTCCCGCAGCCTCTCCCCGGCGCCGGCCGGGCCGGTGTCCTGCGCCCGGAGCGCGGATGCTGCCGCGCGTTTGGCCGCCCTAGCCCCGGTACCCTGCGCTCCTCAGAGCCCCGCAGCGCCTTTCATCATGTGCGCGTAATTATGCACTGCTCCAGGTAGCTGGGACAATGAGCCTTTTCTTCGGTTTCTCTGTGTCTGCACAAGACCTGCCCAACATTCCCAGTAGCCCCTATTCCTTGGCACTCTTTACACCCGTATGTGCAGGCAGTTCTCTTCCCATCTTTGCACCCATAAAAAAGTGCCAGATGGTCACCGCAGATGCATTGCTAGACAAGCATGGAACCTCTACCTGAACAGCACGTGTACAGACTTCAACGACCATGTCTTTTTTGTTTACAAACGTTTATTAATGTGTAGTTAAGCATAATTAACGTGTGATGGCACATTTATTCTCTTTCCATACTTTTCTGCCAAAACATAGGAGCATTTGTGATTTATTCTACTTTACTTTCTACTCTCTCGTTAATTCTCAGTTAACTTCAGGTTGTAGCTGTCTATTTCTCTAGTTTCACTGAATGTTATAATTTCTGCTTCACCTGGCCCCTTGTCCAGAATATAGTTGAGTGTCTTCACTCACATTTGAATCTAGGTTATAGACCACGCTACATTATGTGGATCATATAAAATAAAATAATTGTTTAATCTTTAGGAAGAGTCCTGGCAATGTTTAGAATACATGCCTAGTTATCTTCACTTTACCAGTTTAGTAATGTGAGTAAAAAGATGAGAGCAGATAGGATGACCTGTTTTGGCATCATCCCTATATCTACTGCCCTAAAGAGATTGTGAAACCGGATCCACAAATACTGCAGTATGCCTGGTAGATACTTCAGGAGGAAAAATAACAGTGTATCATTTTCTTTTCAAATACCTCTATGATATTATCCACCAAAGCAATAGGAAGTCTGTATCCTAGTGCCTGAGTTCATAAGTAATTCATCTCTCCTTGATGGTGACAGTAGAGACCTGTAATCAGGATCCCAAAGAGTAGTTAGGATTCATCCTGGTAAGTACTTACTCATTACTTAATCTAGAGGACTCTATTAACTCTTACATTTCATACTTTCCCACCTGCTTTTGATGGACTGAAGGATGTGATTTGCCTGGTATTTTTCATGCTGGTATTCCATTTGGGTCATTTTACAACCAACCACATTTCACAGCCTTGCTGCTGTGTCTTGACTCTGTTTTGGTCTTTTCTAGATGAGTTTCCTTAAAAGTGCAGAGTCAAACCAAGTCTTTTTCTCACAGCTGCTTTTCTCTTCCTTGGGGCCAAAATCGAAAGCTGCTGTGTTCAGGAAGTGGAATGCAGCAGTCTCAAACTTGTTTGAAAACTGAGCCTGAGGGTGGCAGGTCTTTCAGTGCATTACTGTCAAGAAGGGATCTGGAGGTTCTTTAGTCTGTTTTTCTCCTCTTGTTATTTGTTTCTTTTGCTGTTAATTTAACCAGCAACTGCCATACAATAAACACAGTGTTAACCAGTTTACTGCATAATGCTTAAAAATGGTATGTAATGATCTTATATCTGCCTCGCATGCAACATTTGTTAATTTTCAGCATGTTTTACAGCCTTTTCCACTCTACACTCAATATCTGGTATAAGTAATCTCTGCCCAGTGTACCACATTGGTTTCTGGATTCTTTGGAATGGTTGATACAGCTGGTTTACTCTCTGTAGTTCTGAGGTGATATGATGAAGCATTCCCTTTCTACTGATATGCCCACTACACTGGCATAAATGATTAGCCATGGCTGTGATAAGGGTGTCAGTGTGATACTGACACCTGTTTGTATACACAACAAATCACCTGTATTCTGAACTTAAAGAATGCCACCAAAACCTCATTTTTCCAACTTTACAGAATCTCAGAATTGCTGAAGTCAGAAGGAATCTTGGGAAATTTTCTATTCAGCCACATCTGCTTGGTGTAAGGTCAAGAAGAACACGTTGCTTGGGGCCATGTCTAGTTTGGTTTCAAATATCACCAAGGATGGAGTCTCCAGAACTTGTTTGAACCAGTGTTCAGCCACTGTCATGGTAAAAACCCCCAGCTTTTTCTTATGTTCAAATGCCATTCCCAATGTTTCAATTTGTCCCTGCTACCTCTCATCCTTTCAGTGAGAAGAGACTGCTTTCTTCTCTGAAGACACAAAAAGAGTCTTTCATGCCAGGGATTAATCCAGCTTCATCTTTGCTTATTATGGCAAAATATTAAAGTTCAGTGTTTCATTAGCGTTTCATATTACTTTCCTGAATCCCTTTCCAAGGCTTGTTATTGTCCTGAGAGGCATTTCTCATACAGGCATGTTTAGACAATTGTATTTTATTGTGGACTGCCTAGAAGTGCAGTGTAGAGATTATTAATGCTTTAGACGACCACCTGCAAAAAAATGTTAGCAACTTAGGAAAAACAGGTTTAGACTGTGGTGTGATTAGCTTTGGGTCCCATGAAAGCCCTCAGAATTATTTAGATAGATGTTATCTTTTGGTTTTGTTAGCCAAGCTCTGAAAGAAATCAGAAATTTCCCTAGACGTGAACTTTGGTAAGTATTTGTTTTAGCCTGTCACAATGTTTACTCTGCAGAAATTTCATGCTTGATTCTTCCTCCTTCCCATTTTTTTGAAGGTTCTTAAAAGGTCAGGATGATTTATTGTCTTCACGCTTTAAATGAATTGTTGGCAGTCTCATATCTATCTGATCAAATTTAGCCGTAGAATCCAGTCCCTTAATCCTGCTAATACTAGATGTTCTTTAAACCAAGGGGAAGTATGGAAGAACAATTTTCTATCCCATGCTCTTGAGAACAGCATTATAGATGGGTCTGGAACAATGCGGACAATTCTTTGGGCAATCTCTAGTAAAGACAGTTCTTTGAGCTTCTTCCTGAACAGTTTAATTTTTTTGGTCATTTCATCTTTCTCAGCTGAAGCAAGCCAATCAAAGGTGAAGGATGGAAAAATATGATAATGATCAGGTGTTCAGTTTCATAGCTGAAGTACCTGAGATTTTTCAAAAGCAGCTTGCATTTCCAAAAGTCAGCATCTCTCCCATCTTGTGGTATTATTTCCTACAGCATTTATTTCTGCCTGTCCATCATGTACCCTGTCTCCATGTGTATTTTTTAAATTGCTGTGTGCATCAATTGTATTAACTCTTACGGGTAAAATTGGCTTGCTCTCTTTTGGATTGCCAAGTGTTTCATTTCTCAGGAACACATCTTCAGTGAATGGCAGGGTATTGCTGCATTTCTTATTTGTTTATGTTTGCAGAACTATTTGTTTGTGTTTTTGTATGCTTGCAGGACTGAGAGAGAGAGAGAAAGAGGTGGGTAGTACACAGTAATTGTTATGTGCCATAAAATATATGAAGGAAAAGAAGATGCTGTTAAAAGTAGATATTTAGGAAACAATAAGGAAGAGAGAATTATTATTTTCATGGTTTGGGCATAGCTTATTATTTTGCCAATAGAGACAAAGACAGGGTGTCCTTTCATTTCATATGTAATATGCCTACGATAAATCTCAGGCTGCTTTCTGACTTCTCAAAGGATCTTTGTCTCTATCTCTCTTTTTTTTTTCAGTACTTAATCTTTTTCTGTAACCTCCAGGTTATGTGTCAAGAAACCAGAACCACTTATCTCCTCTTCCTACAGAGACTGGAAAAGAGATTTTTGAGATTTTAACTGCCTTTTCTTCATATTTACTTGAGTAGAGCTTGCTTTTTTAGCTCCCATATCTTTTTTAGATAACATAACAACATAGGCATTTTTCTTGTCAATGATAAAACTTATTGGGAAGTTCTTGTTGTTCCTTAGAACAACAAGAACAACAAGGTTTGCTGCATCCTGTAGGTACCAAAAAAACCCAGAAAATACAGCAGTTACTAGTATCCTGTAACTTATGCTGAACATATTGCACCAGATGACAAGTAGAAAATAAATTTTGTTGGAACAGGTGTTTAGAAATGAATAGTTACATTTAGAAGGGTTCTGATTTATCTTCTGTCTGTATGCTCTGAAGGAACAATTACTCTTTCCTGTATATTATACTATACAATACTTTTCCAACCGAAACAATTTTATGGTTCTATGGATTTCAGCTTATCTTCTTAAATTCTCATTTTCCAGCATTTGTCACTGAGTTCACATTTTGTCATTCTAAGTCTTTGTGGTAGGAAAAACATAAATGGCTGTCATCCAAACTGCTTTGTACTATTTCAACTGCTAGCCATCCACACTAGCCTCTTCCACCATTTGGGACTTGACCAAATAATTTTTCTGTTCCCCTTTTTTTTACCTTTTAAGCACCTTTTCTATTTGTTAATACTTTCTTATATTAAATGAAACCACAATCTTATCAAAGGATTTGTTTCTTAAAAAAAATCAAAATATAAAAATTTAAAAGGAGAACAATCCATATGTTAAAAAAGATATGGATAATTAACCCAAATATTTTTGGCCAGAGTTCCAGAGCAGTGAATAATTTCCATGAGTCACTGGTCTAGCACTCTGGTGATGTGACTGGAGGACATATGGGAGAAACTGCAATGAGAGCCAGACTCTGCCTTGCTAAAGCTGTCAGAAAATTTTCTCAATGCATTTTCCTGGGAGTGAAATGAAATCCTTCAATTTCTTCTTCTCATTCTGGCTTTCTGTAGCACTTAACGGAGCACTTAACCATTTTGACCTGTGGTTAGAGCTGCTCCGGGATAGCAGCAAAAGTTGTTTTGTTATTCCTAATTAAAGTGTATAGAAACCAGAATTGAGGCCTAGGAGATTTTTTTTTTTGCACTGAAACTGAAAGGTTCAACGAAGCACAATCTGCTACAGAGAGGCAAAAGATATTGCAGGAATCTTGGTTACTTAAATTCCTCTGCTGGTCTTGTGGAAAAAAGTTTGCTGTTTCTTGAAAAACTTAGCTTCTTTCTAGATCAAGCCATGAATTTCATTGTCTTTTTTAAAATATTTGTTTCTTGGTCAGACCTCCCTTGGAAAAAGCAAATGGTAGAGTAAAAATCATCATGTTGCTTCTTTTCATTGAAAAAACCCAAATCTAGTAGTCCTGTGAGCAGCAGGAATTTTGAAGTGGACTTGCTCTGGCCATACTGGAGTGAGTTATCCCAGCTAATGTTTGAAGACACCTAACAGCAAAGGCACAAACTTGGATCTCTTAGTAGGCTATTAGTTGCTAAAAGCTTTGACATTTCCAGTCCCTGTAAAGTCTATCTGAAATAGCTCTAGAAATACTGGATGATTTAAAAGCTTTGAAACAGAGGGAAGGGAAGTATAGGACTCATGACATAAAAAATATGATCATAGGAGGCTGAGTTTCTTAGATAATGCAGATTAAAAATCCTCCAGCTCTAAAATATTTTCATTTCCTGCAATCAGTAAAATGTTTTCACAGCTTTGCATAGATACAAAGTCATGTGGAATTGTGTTGTACTACATCATGCTGGTGCAGTCTCGCTGACCATTGTTTCTCTGTTTATGCCAATCATTTACTTGTATTTATGGAGTTTAGTAATAAATACCAAAGCCAGCAAAGCTTTGAGTCAAATTAGAACCGTTCTTCTAGTAAACTGCTACAATTATTACCACAATATGAAGATTAAAGAAAGGGAAGGTAAAGTGGCTTCTGATGGAGGGAATGTGTACTGTCAGTATATCATGGTTTAATTTACTGCCGTGATGGAAATGTCAAAGTAGAAACAACCTCACCTTAAATCACGGCAAACAGAAAAGAGAAAAGATTGTGATCTGAAAAATTAAACCAATATCTTGTGTGTTCTGTAGAGTTAAAATATTTTAGAAGTAAATATATACTTTCTACTTTTTTTTGCAGATCCTGTCTTGCTTATGGAATTGTTGAAGATTTGAGAGCAATGAGAAAACACTTTTGCTTGCAAAAAAGGAACATTTTGGTCCACGTGTAAGTGTGGCACTCAATGACTCAACTGCAAGATTTCTTGGCTGACATCTGAAGAACAAAGTGCTTTTCAACCTGTACTTCTGTTGCACTATGACTAACTGTAAAGGCAGATCTACCATCTCCAAAACAAATAGCAAAGTCCATGACAGAGAAGGCTTTGTAAACTGGACCATAAATCTTAATACAATTCAGTCTGATAAATTTTTGAGACTCCTTTTAAGTATGGTTCCTGTTGTTTACCAAATAAACCAAGAGGAAAGACACAAAAAGGTGAATGGTGTCTGGCAAGATGGATTGCAACCAGCAGGACACAATTTTAATGTCAGGTCTGAACAACACACAGAGTACCATCACTTCTCAGAAGCAAGCTTTCATGGTAGCAATGGACACAGCCCATCCAGCTGTAGCCCTAAATATGATGATTTTACCAGTTACAATTACTGTGATGGAATGGACACTTCAGAAACAGATGCCATGTTGCAGGATGACACTCTCTCTAGTGACAGTAATGAGGATATCATTGTGGAAGGAAGTAGGAAACAGCCCAAAGAATCGAGTAGTATTATGGCACTGCAGATACTCGTACCTTTTTTGCTAGCAGGGTTTGGAACTGTTTCTGCTGGCATGGTTTTGGATATTGTACAGGTTGGTATTTGCTTTGGAAGAATTTTTTAACAGGTAGTCTGTGAGGTTTGTAGTTCTAACATGTGGCATTGTAGATGTCTGCAATATCGAGATGTAATTAGGTCTGTGTGTGGTTCTGCTGCTATGAACTTATTAAAAAAGTTTGAAATAACCACAATATTTATACAGAAATACAATGCAGAAATTGATCTGTGTGGATTTCCCCCCCTTTTGTTTGGTTTTGCTTTGTTCAGATTTAGGAATTTCTTTAGCTACACTTAAAGAGTATACAAAGTTAATTAAAATAGGAAGAGGTGACAATCTTTGTCACTCAAAATCTTGAGAAAGTAAAGGAAGCTTGGAATTCAATCAGTTGCAATGGAAAGAGACTTTGTTACCTCAAAAAAAAGGAAAATAAAATTTGACATACAAACTTTACTGCTTCCTTGGGCTGTTTGACACCAGTCTGGTGCTTTGTTCATGTACATCTTACCAATTTGTTCTTTGTAAAGATGCTTATATTGAATCCTTTTATTTTCAGTAAAATAAAAATTTAAATTATTGCAAATCCCTGAATAAAAAGACAATTTACAGTTTTGTTAGTTTAGTCAGAGTTGGTAAATGATGACAAATTAAATACCTGGGTTGACAAGACATACAAAATGCATAGCATTTCAGTGCTGAGAACTTGGTGCACAAAAAATGAAAAGAGTTCTTTAAAAAAATCTGGGTTTTGGAAAGCTGTGCTCTTGTAAATTTCACACTTAGAGGTAAAAGAAAAAAGACAAGCTTTTTTACTTACAGGCTCTGTTCATATGACAATTAATTCCTTGCTCATTTTATGTGAGGTTTCTACACAGCTGGAAAGGAAAAGATGAAAATATATGGAATAATGGAAAAACAAATACTTCAAATTAATGACATTTTTTTTAACTGCTTTTGTTTTAAGGCCAGGTTTTGTATCTCTTGCTTATAATCTTCTCATCTTTGAAGAAGTAGTATGCAGTCATAAATCTGTTTTTTCTAAATAGGTAACAGTTCAGACTTCAGACTTTCAGGTCTAATACAAAAATAATAAATTTTTTTAGAGGGTGACGTTATGATTTACAGAATTTTTTGAATAGTTTGTGGATGGTCTAAAGAGAATCTTTCAATTAAATGTTTCCCACTGTGTCCTTTGTATAGCACTGGGATGTGTTCAAGAATGTTACTGAAGTCTTTATCTTGGTTCCTGCACTTCTTGGTCTCAAAGGAAATTTGGAAATGACCTTGGCATCCAGACTGTCAACTGCTGTAAGTAACTTTCTCTTCACTCTTCAGATACATGTTTAAAACATTTCAAAAAGGAAACAAATCTTTGAGATGCAAGTGTTTTATGTTTATGGATACATCTGGCTGTTATGGGGCAGTTTACATCTCTTATTAAGTCAGCAAAGTTAAAAAGGTGACTCTTCACACATCAAAACTTCACTTCTAAAGTCTCTTTCAACTCATCATTCAGAACAGATGAAGCAGATTTTTGAGATTTACAGGTGCATTGTGTAAAGTTGAGACATCTCTTTGACCTTGAGGGATTTTGAATAGGAGAATAAAATGTTTGTTTTAAACACATTTTTTTAAAAGACCATTAGTGTGGCACCAAGATAAAGCATTGGTAACACTGATATCCAGACCTCTGTTGATCAAACTGCAAGAATTTTTTTCTTTTTAGCTTTCTGGCAAAAGGATTTTGTTTATTTTTGTTGTGGTGAGGTTGTTTTGGGGGGGTTTTTTGTGTCTGCTTATTTTTTGTGTGTGCCACCATTGTAATGTAGCGTAACTAAGTTTTTTTTTTTTTCCCGTGTGTTCTTTCTCATGTATTTGTTATAGTTGTTTTTTACATTTCAGGGGATGTTATATCTTTTAATTTTTCTAGTCTAAGTAAGCCAGATTGCCTTCCTGTATATCTTTTGTGTGTGTGTGAATAACTAGTGATTAGATCAGTTTAATAATGTGGCTGGGTTGTTTCTGATAGCTGCACTGGGTATCTCTCTAAGACTGCCTAATGCAGTGCTTCTGTTCTCCAGCAAGGCCCTCACTCTCTGCCTCTTCCTACTTGAACGAATTCTTCTCGTCCATGTCTGGTCAAAGGTGTACATAACTCCAGATGAGATTTTACTGTGTCTTTGTAGAATATTGCTCTTGAAACTTCCTAGGGTTTTATGTACTTTCTTGCCTGGAAGGGTCAGGTTTAGACCTCTCAGTTACTTTGTGATCAATGGCTGTGCCCTATTATTTATGCTTTTGTTCATTTCCAGCTGTCATTCCCATCTTCAGGCAGAAATATTATTAGTCCATAAGTGCATGACCTTGCATTTCTACTGTTGAATTTTATCAGCAGTTTTTGCTGCTGTTACCCTCAAGGACATTCAGTTTTTATATTATATTATGATGCTTTGTATTGACAAGGTCTCCCAGTGTTCTGCCATTAATAAATGTCATTGCCACATTCTATTGAGCTGTTGCCTGAATGCACACTGTGATGGACATAGCCTTGGCAGTCCTGTGAAGGTTTGCTTGTGTCATGCCCATTACAAAAATTGATTGCTTTCACACATAAGGATTGACATGTTCTGTTGTATCTTTATCAGCATCATCCTTAGTCATTCAATCTTATTTGATTTTATTGTTCTTACTTTTCTGAGAATTCTTACTGTTTCTTCACAGTATTTTGTGTTTAAACCTTACTACCTTTACTGTCAGGCATGAATGCTTTTGTCTATTACTTTACCTTCTGGTTTTTGTTGACCTGTTGCTTAATTTGTTTCTAACTGGCACAGTTTGTGGCCTGAGTAGTAAAAATGTTTGTAGAAGAACAGTATACATCATTCATTATCAAGGGTATGCTAACAATATTATATTTAAGTTTTATATGCTAAAGAAAAAACCCTAAAAAAAAACACCGACAAATAAATAAAACCCCAAACCAAAGCTGTGGAAATGTGTTACAGATGATGACTTACTGCTAGATCTGTAATTTACATGCCAGTTCTCTCAGAAAGAGGTGATTCTGACTTTTGCATTCTTCCCATTGATTTCATTGACCCCTACTCACTTTAGCCACCCAACCTTTGGTCCTGTCATCCTCACCCTAGGTGAGAACAGAGGGAGAACATTAATTCAGAGTGTATCTACACAGTTATTTAGAACCCACTTGTGTGATTAATTTTCCCCTCTCTGGCCTACAGTTGCACTATCTGGCTCCCCAGCAGACACCTGTCTTTAAGTAAAAGCAGGACTGTTTCCCTTTACCTTTTGAGGAGGAAATTTCTGACATGAATTCAACACTGGAGTTAATTCATGTGCTGCTTGCTCACTTAGCTTATTATTGCATCTGAATTTGCAGACATGTGTGTGCTCTTGGGGCTGTAAACTAATTATCTTTACTTCATTGTTAATTTGTGGTCAGCCAAAAAGTTGTGTCTTAGCAAGTTTTCTTATCCATAGTACATCAGTTTCAAGCATTGTCTGGTCGCTTTCATTCAGCTTGTTGCCCAAATTTCTCCTTTAGCTGCATCTTACTGATCACTCACAATTTCCCATCCACTTTGGAATCAGTTATTTTACTAAATCTGTCTCAAGACTGTGTTTTTGATGTCTCAGGGCAGATAAAAACTTGTCCTTCCCTTTGGTGTTAGTGTAAACTCTCCATACCCTGGCAATCTTAAAGCCTACTGTTTTTAAAACATTATTTTTATCCCACCAGAAGTTACTTCGTATGTAGAATACAGACAACAAAGAGCAAAAAGCTTCTTCTTGAGTTCTGCCTCTGTAAGCCCTCCTCTCCCTGCCCAGTGCTGTGCTGGCATAACTGTGGGAGGTGCACTTAGGTCAACTCCCCATTCAAGCACAATATTTGTATTGTGTTTTGTGTCCTTCAGTTCTTCAGCTTTGTGCTGTTCTTTGGGTCATTCTCATTGTCTCAATTCACACTGCTGTCTCTTCCCTCTATTCATTTTTTCATTTTTAAAGAGCAACAATAGCAAAAAAACCCAAAGAAATGACACACCACCATGACCAAAACACCAGTTATTCAGTCATTCCTGTAAATTTGTGCAGACACTTGTTCAGACTATGTGTTCTCATTGTTAAACTTTAGCAGTATGACTTTACAAACCTGTTGTTTAGGTCCATCTAGTTCACAGTATCACACTAAACTTGAACTCAGTTTATAGAAATCCGCAGCTGCAAGGAGTGGTCCTGCTCTTTCTTCCTTCCAAGCCCAGAGAGCACTTGTGCCAGGTTACATGGGTGGATGTGAGGGATCAGATTGTTTTATAGCAGATGACCCCTTTTCACTCTCTGAATAAAAATGTTTTCCATCAAATCAGAAAAATTTTGGTGCCATGAACTCACTCATGGAGCTGGTTCAAGAAAGAAAACGTGAATGTGTAGGTGACAGTAGGAGAAAGAAGAGCTGTGGCATTTGGCAGGAGCTCACCTTTAGGATTAAGCATTTTGCAAGATTACTTTTTTTAACAGAGATTTTTGGGATACTTGCCAAATTTTTTTCAAAGGAGAGAAGAAGTGAAACTCTCCACAGCCTGCCATTTTGTTCATTTAGCATATATATATATTTAAGAAGGATGCAATGGAGATTCTTATCAGCAGTTCCTGAAACAACTGCTGTACTATTTAAACTTACTGGATGTGTTTGCAAACCTTCATTGTAGTTTGAACATTAAAAAATATTTATAGTGTGATTGAGATAAGGTGTCTCATTATATTTCTGTTTTTAAATTAGCATTTCTTTTAATACTTTGTTCTTTTCAAGTCACTACTATCACAAAATGGAAAAGAAATTGAATTGAAATCTACTGAATAGGAATTACCAAAAGATGAAAAATATATGCATGAAGTCTTTCTATTTTTTGAGAATTATGTTATCTTATAAATTAGTATTGTATAGGAAAAGCCACTAAAATTTATGCTTAACATGTTAAAAAATGTTCTGTTATCTCAAAAATGAAGTTATTTTAAACACAGTCATACTACAGTGGCTTGTATTGTTAATCAGATCTTGTCCTCTAACTGAAAAAAACCCCAAAATTAGGAAATACATTATATAAGGGTGTGTATGTACTTTTAAATTTCTTGGAAGAATTTATTTGCTATCTTTTAGCTACTACCCTAATACTGGACTTAAGTCATTTATAGCATCAGAAATCTCCAGCTGTACTGTATAAATGAAAACTCAGAATGCTAAACAGTATTAGATTCTAGCACTTCTTATTTTCAGAATTTAAGCACCACAGAAATAAGCTCAGTCTAAAGGGATCTTCCAGCCACTGATCTAATCACTGGTGGTGCTTGGACATTCCAGGAATGTAAGGTGGCTTTTATATCTTGCAGAGCAAGCTAATGTTAAACAAGTTACTGTGTAAAACTGCACCCAATTTAGTTGCTTTTGGAAGGATACTGTAAGTATGATTTAATACCAAAAGCAGTATTTGACTTTTTAAAGATAGATCTTGTTTTTAATTAAAGTGTTTCATTTTATTAGCTGAAGTATTCCTGGGTATTTTCAAGTAATACCATTTTAACCCCAAATGTGTGAATTTCTCTTCTGATTTTCTTAGGTAAATATTGGAAAAATGGATTCTCCCATTGAGAAATGGAACCTAATAATTGGCAATTTGGCCTTAAAACAGGTAAATATAATGAGTTTATTGGATTTATTCTTGTGAGTGAAGTTACTGAAAAACTTAAATCACAAACAGTGGTACGTATGGAGATAAACAGTGTTAACAGGAAAGTAGCTCTACTACACTGGCTCTTCTCCAAAACAATATGAGCTTATATTTATTAGAAGGAGAAGTAAAGTATTATTTGTGACTGTGCCAAGGGTATTTTCTTTATAAGTTTTCCTGAGAAAGGATCTGAGGGTGATCAGAGACAAATTTAGATTTGGAAAAACCCTTTAAATTTGACCTTTCAAATGTTTCTAGTACCGTATTTGCACTGAATTCCATGTTTAAAGGAAGTGTGGGATAGAGCTCATGGATAATAATCAATACTTTAGATAGCTGGTTCATTGCTATGCTCTCCAAAGCATTTCTTGAGAGCTATTTCTTATTCATAAGTTATAATATAACATTCCTAAAACACAGGTGAAATATTTATGTTGTGACTTCCCTACTTTAAGTGGTTTAGAAGCTTCTTTAGGCATTGGCTTCTTGTAAATCCTGAGCTCCTCTCCCTGATTTCACTTTTGCTATTCTGGAGTCTGTTAAATGCTGATAAAGCCTCTTCTGCTGGCCTGAGACTTTTCTTCTTAATCATCCAAGGCTGTCATCCTCTCTACAAAATAGATGAGCATGCTCCTGCTGTACCTGGCATGTTAATGTAGATAGGAGAAAAGGCTAGCAGAAGATGATTCTGTGGTCCATCAATTATTTTATGAATCCACTTTCTTTTCCAGGTTCAGGCAACAGTAGTTGGCTTCCTGGCAGCAGTGGCAGCAGTAATATTGGGCTGGATTCCAGAGGGCAAATACCGCTTTGATCATTCAGTCCTCTTGTGTTCTAGCAGTGTAGCAACTGCCTTCATAGCTTCTCTTTTGCAAGGTAAAGGGGGTACATGTGTTACTTTGTGCAGTTATTTGTTTTTCTGTGGATGCAGAATGTGCCTTATGTTGCTATTCCTTTACAATTTCAATCTGGTGAGGTACAACACATCTGAAAACCAGCTGAGGATAAGATGCCCTTTTGGAATTTCCGTATAGGTGGGCATATATTGCATTCCTCTCCTGTCATAGTCTTTGCAAAGCTTTTGATTTGCATGACGTCCTGAGCATATCTAAACAAAAAATTTTGGTCTTGAGACTTCACTTACTATGATGCAGAACTTCTCCCCCTGCCTTCTATATTCATTAATGTACAAAATATATTCTTAGTACTAAGCAGGTAAAACTTGTTTATAATGACACTCAAGTGGTCCTGGATGTTAGCTTAACTGAATTCAAAGTTCCAGGTTGCCCATGCTGCTTGTCTGTAACTTTGAGCACTGCTTTGTGGCTGAAGTAAACAATTTGGCTCATTATTTGAAGGGTTTGGACCAAGTTCAGGTCCAGCTCTACAAACAGTGCCAGTGTCTGTCTGGAGCAATGTGGCATGATGAATTTAATTGTCTTCCTAATTGTCAGGAAACATTTAACCATAAAAGATTGTATTAAATGGGTGTGAAGGGGAGGAGGAAAGTACCTCTATTTGTGACATGTTCTTAGTGAAAAATACATGATCAGTAGTCTTAAGAAAAGCAAGTCAAGTAAAATAGGTAACTTCCTTGTTTTACTGCTTTGCTATGCTTACTATGTGAAAATTGCAAACTTGTTAAAGTTTTGCATGGAATTAAGAGCACATGTTTTTTAGTGACTAGAAGGCCACTGAGTTTGATCATGTGCAGAATTAAGGGCAGCAAGAGAACTGTGGAACAGGAGTGCATTTTTTGCATTTCTTATACATGTATGACTCGGACATGAAGAGAAACTTTGTGGTGATGGGCCAGCACAGGAAATTACTTTCTAAGCTTCATCCTCCTACATGTGAAATAGGTGCTTTTGAAAGATTGTGATCCTACAGGATCATTCCAGTTCATTCTTTAGAGAATTTCCTGGTGTATATAGCTCCTTAGGCTGTAACTTCATATAACTGCTTTAACTCCTTATAACTCCTTAAACTCTTTAGTTTCTCTGAAAGTGAACTCCTAATGTAGCATACTATACATAATATAACATAAAGGATAGCATATACATTTGAGGTTCTTATATATAATATCCGATGAGAGGGAAGTTACTCAGGTTGTGCCAAGATTTTTTGTAACAATGCCATTTTTTTTTGTAGCCACTTGCATTTTGCAGGGAAATTAATCTTCAAAAGTTAGTGTTGATGCTTATAGAAAAAATAAAAATTAACACCTCTAATTAATTTTTTCAAGTGTGTAGCAAGTAATACTTTTTATATGTTGTCTTGGGTTTAATTTATTATGTGGCTTCTTGGTGTTTGGTGCTAACTCCATGGTAGTCCTGTGCAATATCAGATGTCAAAGTATTTAATCTTATGTTGTTTTCAGCCTAGGTGGATTAAAATTTCAGTCAGATGAAGTTACCAGGGTTGGAAAAGAATACACTTCATATTTTTTTCTTCAGGAAATAGATGCTTACATTTTCAATTGTGCTAATTCTAGTCATAAGCAAAGTAGTTTATTGTACAGATGGTTCTTGGGGTTTTTTTTGTGTGTGCTTACTGTGTTTTCTTAAAATGTATGTGTCCATTTTTTAAAATGGCTAAAACTTAAAACCACAGTCATCAATCAGGTGTGAAGACCAATAATCCTGGGAAAAAAAGCACTGACTTCTTATTTGTTAAGTTTGAAATTGTTATAATCTTGGAATTTTCTGTGGAATTTCATTGGTGGATACAGTTACTGTACTGTCTTTGTGGAATTTAGGAGTGATAATGGTTGGAGTTATTGTTGGATCAAAGAAGACTGGTATTAATCCTGACAACGTTGCCACTCCTATAGCAGCAAGTTTTGGAGATCTCATCACCCTTGCCATATTAGCATGGATAAGTCAGGGTCTGTACACTTGCCTTGGTAAGTTGCTTTTAAATGTAGGAACCTGTTTTGGGTTAGGAGGTTGGGGAGAAGGCTGGGAGGGAGAGGTTCAGCAAACCTTTTAGTCTGATTTACCTTTTTGTCAACATTTATACCATTAAATGGTAAATCTTAGAGTGCCATGATTTTTTTTCCTTTTTTTTTTTTAATAAATCATAGAAGTCACAAACCTGAACTTTGTCACAATCTAGGAATATTTGAAGGACTTTGACAATATCACAGGCAACCTACATGTGAAATACAAACCATAATAATGAAGAAACAAATAATGTGGAAACATTTTCTCACAGTGGGAAAAGAATGTTAAGAGCCTTATTCAAAATTAAATCATTGCTGCAACTAACTCATTCCGTAGAAACTATTACAAGTTTATTGTTTTTTAAAAGACATAATTGTGGGCAATTATAGTATAATATACCACAGATAAAATATTGTGTTGTCCATAACTTACAGAGATGCTGATATCATCACAACCAGTCTTTACAGCTCATTGTTCAAACTTTTCATATGGAAGTATTACAACATCAGCCAGAAAAAGTATCTAATAAGACTCAAGCTACTCTGGTGTGACTTGCATCTGTTTTTTCAGTGTTTGGTTTTGCATGTTTAGAAAGTGTCATGATGCCAACTTAAATATATCAGTGTGAAATAAGTATTTTTTAATGTTTTCTGTATTTTTGTTAAAACTTAAATAGTATTTTTATTTCATTACTACACTTAAATCCTTCATATTATATTCTAATATCTGTATTTCTCAAATACTTATTTTAAATGCTTCTTTTAAGGAAGTTTGCAAATTTACAGAGAAAATTGATGAAGATATTTTTTAGCATCTTTAGTTCATTTAGTTCTTTTCTTCTGATGAGAAAAACTCCTATAACATGCTATTCCTGTTAATCTATCAATCTAAACAAAAAATACTCAACCCCACAAAAAAGATGGATAAAGAAACTTGGACTTTTTTTCTTCCTTTGACACATTTCCAGAAATTTGTGTTTTTAGATACAGATGTTCTTATGTGTCTCACAGGAATAAAAAAAGAAGTGGGTACAGTCTGAACTGATCCTTGGCTGCTTTTATAGCTGTCATGACCACTCACATTTTGCTCTCCCACTGCAGCTGGAAAGCACATCCCACATGTGTAGGGGTAAGAATCAGTATGCTTCCAAGAGTTACTCCCAGTTTTCTGTCTATGATGTCTTCTGGAAATACTTCTCTTTTGGTGAAGTATGTAATTAGCTACCACTAACACGACTCGTTCTGCTCTCTGTATTTTTTTCAATGTGTTTGTATTTCTTTGGTTTTGGAAACAAGGGAGTCTTTCTAAAGAAAGAACATGCCATGAAGCCTTTAGAAATAGATGGTCTCCAAGATGCATGTGTTTGAACTAAGAAATAGTAAAAAGGAATTAAAATATGGAGCACCTTCAGCTCAAGGGAGGTAGATCAAGCTGTGAATGGCAGGCAAGAAGCATTCAGAGAATGATTAGGCAACAGGTTAAAAAAAGTTAAAGAAACTTTTTTTTTCACAATACATGAGTGGGATGTGCAACTTACTGCTGTGATCTATTAAGAGGACCGGAGTGATTTTAGAAAACTTTGGATAAAGCGGTCAGAGAGGAACCCTTTGAGGAGCATTGACCAGACAGATGCAGAGACTTGAGAGATGGAATGGCTGATGCAAACCACAGCAGAAGCTGGCAGAGCATGCTGAAAGAAGCATCACTCTAAACCTGTCATTTTCCTTTTCTTCTCTCCATAATTGAACTGTTGACCATAGTCTGACAGAGGATACTGGGCTAGATGAGAACTGTGCCTCATCCAGTACAGATATTCTTATGTTCTTTCTACTTTTTGTTGTTTCCCTGCTTTCTCAATGCTAAAACAAGAAGCCCAATGGGAATGTTAAAAAGAAATCTGCAGTTTATAGGGTAGTAATAAAACTGGTGGGATTTGCTTCTGAACTGTGTTCAGAATTAACTATTTATTTTCCCCTGTGATTTATTAGCCTAACTAATGAAATGGTCTGCAACAAAAGAAGTTTCTGGCTGCTCTCTGCAAGGGATGAGTTGTTTTCTGACAACAAGACTGGAAGACTGGAAATTATTTGTGTACAAGCTTTATATTTGTCTGTGATACAGGTGTACAGCCTTTGGGTTGATACTTTATGGCATACCCTGAAGAGACAGGGGAAAGGACTATAGCATTTTTACCCAGGCCAGGGCCAAATGAAGCACCTTGTTTGGCCACCATCATATATATAATTTCTTAAAGGTTCATCTGAGTGTTTTAAAAATAGTGACAAAGTTATCAAACACGGGGATTTAAATAGTGAAGGCTTAACAGTTCTTAACAACTCCCTAAAATGGGCTGTCTGTGAATCCTTGTTAAACAGCTGGGGGAAAGCACTAGAGGGCTCCCCAGGACCGGCACTGGGGTCTGGCACATTCCCTCCAACAGAGCACAAGAAGTGCTCTGGAATAGGAACAGTCAGTCCATTAAATGTGGAGGTCTGTGTTGCCTATTATTTGTCAGTAATGATTTGGAAATTTCTTTAAAGCTTTCCATTTTTCTCACAGAATATGCATTTAGCTCCCATATGTTTGATCCGGGTTGAGAAGACAAATTGTGTGATTCACATTATTGTTTTCAGGTTCTTAGCAGTTGTTTTGAAGCAGTACATTTCCAGTTTACCTTTAATTTCTACCAAAGGCTGCATTATTTGAGCAAGATGCCTTTGCCCATGTAAACTGCCTGCTATAAATCTAACAAAAATTGAGTGAAATGAGCCCTAAAAGAGAATTCATTTATTTTCTCTTCCCATTCTTCAGCTACTGTAAAATGCATTTCCTTTTTCTGTGAATTAAATATGAAGCGGAAGATATCTGTCCTTCCTTTAAAGATGCATCTCAAGGTTTATCTTTTTAGATTTTTGCAGTAAGATATTCTACCAGTAGAATCTCCCATAGATTTAATAATAAAAACAAGTCCCTCATGTTCCCAAGAGTTAGACTGGAGCTGAGTATTCTCACTGGTCCACCTCTTAGGTCACAAAAAGCAGTGAAAGGAGGATATTTTTTATATACCAACTACTCCTCTTTGGTAGTGTTTGTGTGATCTATATTCATTATTTCAACCTGTTAATTTGAATTATATTTTGCTGTAAGGCTTGTCTAAATTTTGAAGGTTTCAACAAAATGTGTTTTAACATTAGGTACATGACCACACTTCTCATAAAACAAATATTTAAAAATTGAATATTTGCACAGTTTATGCATATATATTTGCCATTAGGATAAATGTTCAATTATTTACCTCACTGTTGAATTAGGAAGTCTTGGATCACTGTTGTAGCTTCTGTGAGGATGGGATTAGAAAACCAAGTAATCAGAAAAAAGCAGTGATCTTTCTGTGGAAGCAGCTGTTCACTTTACGGTCTCAGCTTTATGATGGTACTCACCAGTGTTTGCTGTTGCATTCCTATGAAATAGGATGGAATTGTCATGGGTAGGTGCAGGCAGCAGAATTGCCTTTTAATTTTCAGATTCAGACTGGCTATGACACAACTGAGCTACTGATATAAATGTCTTGATTTTGCACATTGTGCTTGAATCTTTTTTGATATGCTGTTTCTGGAAAGATTACCATATTACCTGCTTTGGGAAGAAGGGAGTGTACATATGCATTGTACACTCCAAATTGTAATTTGGATATAAACAAAATGCATTTTCATTATATTCAGTTTCTTTTAAAAATTTTTCTTCAGTTACAACATAATGTTTTATATTCTACATCCTTACTGTATTTTTTATCATAAAGTATCATACAAAAATACTCTTCATAGATCCTTCTTTGTACTGGTGATTCTGTCCTTGGGAAGATGAGAGACAGTGATCACAGATGGCAGATATTAACCATATTGCTTAGTGCAGTACTTGAAACTTCAGGTGTAATGGTAATGAAGACCATTAATTCCTCAATTGTATGGCATAGATCATAATTTATTTTAGAATTCTAAATTAAGAAAAACATGCAGGAATATCTGAAGAGTAAAAGAGGTTTGGTTTTTTTTCTTTATTATTATTTTAGAGACGTATTACTATGTATCTCCTTTGGTTGGTGCCTTTTTTTTGGCTCTGACTCCGATGGGGATTGTCATAGCTGCCAAACACCCAGCTACCAGAACTGTCCTCCACTCAGGATGGGAGCCTGTTATAACTGCCATGATTATAAGCAGGTAGGTCTGTTTGTCTTGCTGCATGGAAGCACCTTGATACTCCTCCTGTATCTCTGTGTATCTGTATCTGTTACTTGGTTGTACTTGAGAGACACAATTAAGCAGCCTCTAGAATTTAGGCTTTAGAATTTTACCACTGATTATTTAATCCAGTGAAAGTTATGAATCTTAAAAGTAGAGGAATTGACTAATACTCTGTGCTCTTTGTTATACAAGAAGCCAGTTTTAATAAGTCAATAGCTATAAAGTCAATATAGTGATATTGACTATAGTCAATAGCTATATAAGTCAATATAGTGATATTAGTCTGTAGTTCAGAATGAGGTAATGGCTCAGGGGAAGGATGAGATGAAAGTCCTACCTTGAAGATGATCTAACATTGCTGTAAATTTTTTAAACACTGTTTAATGACCTTGCTTGCCTTATTCTAAATATTGTACTTTGTTTTCAGTATTGGTGGCCTTATTCTGGACACAACAGTATCTGATCCTAACTTGGTTGGAATTGTTGTTTATACCCCTGTAATTAATGGTAAGACACTGACAGGGTTAATTGCTGCTATGTATCAATTGATATACCTTGTTTTGAGAACTGTCTATTACAGTAAATTTCTCTTGTGCTAATTAATATCTGGAATATTAATTTCAAGTTTTGATTTTGATGTCAATAGCTGTTTATTTGAACACCTGAGAAGTGCTTCCTGTTCTCACTACAACCACTGAAACATGATAGAGAATGTGAGAAGTAGGAACCTCAAGTATGCATTAAGAAACTGAAAGTGTAAATACTGAAGAAGTGTATTCAAATATTAAATTATCAAATATTATATTGAAGCAGTTATGGCTCAGAAAATGTAGGTAAATTTTTATTTCAAAGGGATTATTTTCCTGAACATCCAAGGACAAATTTTCAAACAATAATTTACTAAAGACCTGTAATGTATATAGATATAAGAACTAAGACGCATACTACAGGCAAGTAAATACATTTCTCAAGAAAAATGTGTGTTGTTTCTGCTGATTGGTATGCACTTTTCAGATGTGTAAAGAATGAATTTGTTTTGTCCTTAAGTTAAGTGTTCTACCTCCTAGTGATAAGAGCAAGGCAAATTTCAGAAGAATAGTTGATATCTTATTAAGCTGGTGCAGTTTGAAAATGCTTTTTTTTCCTAATATAGTACCACATGGTTGACACCTATTTAGTTTGCAACAACTATAATCACCAGATCTGTTCCCACTGTATTGCTGTCTAGCTGTTCTTTCTCCTTTTTGTATTTTTCCATTTGATTTCTTACACTAATTTGCACTTTTATATATTGTTATTAAAACCATTTCTCTAGTTGCCAGGATGATTCTGTTTTAACTTAAGTTGGCCCTTGCAAGTTTCATATCAGTATGTACTATTCTGTTTTCTAAGCTATAAATTAAATGAATTATGGCCACTTCTTTTCCACCTATGATAATAAGATGTTAATATGGTCACTGGGTTTTAGTTTTGAACCATGTTGCCTTGATATAATTACTTTTCCAGACATTGTTAATGGAAATGTAACACTGGACAGTACCTGAACATTTTATAAGCTTTGCTGTGGTTGAGAGTTAGTAGATCTATTGCTGCAGACATTACACAAGCTGTTCAGTTAGAGGCTTTGACAGAAGCATATTCTTGGCAAATTCATTTTGGCCCTTGTTTTACAGCTTTCATGTCTTCTGGATGGTTATAAATTGTCTTTCTAATAATTTGCTCTAATTCTTATGCAGGAATATAAATTTCACTGATATACAGATTCTCTGCATCATCCTTTTTGACCTGCTTTAAAGATATATTTTCTGTTTTATCCAGTACAATCCTCAGGTATTCTCTAACCTCCAAAAAAAACAGTTTGCAAAAAATGATCACTAATACTTCATGGATTGTTCATTTAGCTCTCCAGATACAGTAAATTTAACTTAATAGTATTTATTTACTTGTGATCCGGTATCACCTTTTTTATGAAGGCAGTAGACAAAAGGAACTGAATATTTCAATCTTCAGCAGAGCACGTTGCTTGCTCTTCTTTCTCATTAAGGCCCTCTATTTCCTTTCTTCTTACTTTTAATGTGAAACATTTCTGTGTTGCAACTTGAGTTCCTTGCTAACTGTAAATTAAATTTTATACTACAGCTGTTATGTTTCCTCGCCTGTTCCTTGCCTTTCTATTAATTCAAAATTGGAAATACTTCCATCTAACTTTTGTGTGTTTCCATTTTGATTTCCAGATTCCTAAAAGGCAAGGCAGACATGTTGGTCTTCAGCTTTTTTCTGTTTTATATGTGTAACTTTTCTTATAGTATTCCTTTTTTGGTTAACTTTGCTTCCTAAGAGAAGAGGATTGTTCTTTTTTCTTTTTAGGCAGGTGTACCCAAACCAGTATTAAGGCAACATCCATACATTCTTTTGAACTGTCTTTATGGCAAAAGAACTAGCCAAAAGCTATAGAGCCCTGGAGGTTTAGCTGTCAGGTCAAAAGGTCTTTGAAGAGCTAGGCAGGTGTAAGAGAGGGAAAGCTGAGGCTGCTGGAGCAGGCAGGGAGAGAAAGAGTCTTTCCAGGAGGCTGGGATAGCAAGAGGCATGCTTGACTCAGAATTCTAAAGGTAGAGGCATTTCTATTGGAAAATGCAGAGAAAATATGTTCTGTGTAGAGGATGCAGGGTTTTATGGTACACCTCCTGGAAAAGGAAACTGTAGGTAGGTAACTTTTTGGTTTGCTGTTAGATTAGCCTCTCCTGGGTTTCATAATTCTACTGACACATTTTGATATTGCTGGTCAGTACAGTGCAGTAAACTGGGGGTAAGGAAGTTCTTCAATTAAAAAAGCACATCTGTTGCCACTCATTTACTGACATGAAAGGTGTGTTAGGTCACTTAACAGATGACTTTTAAAATATTACTGTTGCAGAAAGTTTTCTCTACCTTTCTTAGCCTTGAAATTCTCATTGTAAGCCTGAGTAAGCGAAAGAAACTGAGGGTTTTCCCCTTCTATTTTCTTTTACCTTAAAATTTATTGCTCCTATGCCACAGAAAACCTGTGGAAAAAAAAAAAACCAACAGGGAAACCTGAAAGAAATATTCTTTTCTGTTGGGAATTTCTCCAGCCAAAATTTGAAATTCTAAATTTGTCCAGAATTTCAAGGTGTCAGTGTTTTTTCAGGGCCATTTGCTGTATCTTGAACACCTGGACAATATTGACTGCAAAATGGTCAGGCATTAGTTAGGCTTCCTGTGCACCATTAGGGAGGTTTCATTCGAGTCCTCCTAGGTAGTTTGCTTATTCTTAGATGTGAGACAAGTGACTTTAATCATGTCTTACACTGTGGAGCCATAAATATTTCAGAATTTTGAAGAAATACTGGTCTGGAATTTGAGCAGCCTCAAAGTTTCCCATTCCTATTAACAATAACTACAAATATTTGCCCAAAATATTAATATAGCTTTTAAGCAGAAAGGCATTTATAGTCAGCTTTACAGCTGGTGGCCAGACATATTTCACAACTGTTTTTTCCATTTTCCCACTGTTAAACACATGTTAAATTCTATGGTTGGCTGGGTTAAATTGCATCTCTGCTTTTTGAAAATAAATATATAATTTTGTTGTTTCAGGCAACTTGCAGACTACTTGAGATTTAGATGTCTCTTTGATGTACTGAAGTTCTGAATAAAATAACTAAGCCCAAGTGTGGCTATGCTTTGGTCTAGAGTTGATTTTGAGTTGTGTTTTCTCATGAATTAAAATTTGCAAATCCTCTTACAGCATGACAGCATGTTGAATTTGGCTCAGGATTTGCAATTTGCGAGTAACCAAGCTCCTTTTGTGCAGAAAAAAAAAAAAGATAATATCTTAAACAATTACATGCTTCTGAATATGTAACAGAAATGAACTAAGGTGCAGTAACCAGATAGAGCCACTTTCCTCTCCATTTTTCTTGTGTGTTTATACAAAATATTGTGAGATATCTTTTAAGTATTTGCATTTCAGAAGTTACTGGGTTATAACCAACATATCAGTAGACTTTATCCCGTTTTTATGCACCTTAAAGAATGACAGTTCTGCAAATTAATTCTGAAAACACCTGAAATTTGGAAATACTTCATATCAAAAAACTTTCCTTTGCAGGTGGTTTGAAGCAGTAGTCTTTAAAGGTAACACAAACCTGTTCTAATATTTCTTACTCTTTGGCTCTCCATACTTTAAATGTATTTGCTACCTGGAGGGAATACATAGCTATCAAGGAATATGAGAAACACATATGGGAAAATTTAATACAAAATTTAATGAATGCCAGTTGTCTGGGAGATGAAAATTAAGCTTATGCCATGCGTTCCCCAAAACATCCAATTTTTTAATCTGTTAGTAGGGTAAATTGAATGACAGACTTTCAGTTTTTTCAGGGAGCTTTTACTGTAAATTATTTTGGAGAATATGGAAAAAAAATATCAAGAAACCATTCTTCCTCCTCAAAACCCCCCAACTTTTAATAGCTATTTATTTTTATTTCTTTTAGCATAGGTTTACTTTGATTTTTCTCACAACTGAGTGGTGCTTTGATTAGAATGTAACCGTTGTCTCAGAGAGCTGAGCATCTGAAATTTGCCCCTGTAAATCACAAGGGAAAACAGTGTACCTGGATGGGAGTAGAGCAATTTGGCTGGGTAGCAAATTAATTTTTCTGCATCCTGAATTGGAAAGACTGTGTTAGTCTCAGAAGGCACCTCTACTGTATGAGAACTTTATAATTCAGTCTTTATTTTGGCATGAATAAGGAGGAGGGTTTTGATTTTTATTATTTTCTTCTGATGCATTATTGGGTGATAGATTTACTACCTTTTAGTTGCTAACTTGTACATGTAAATCTGCATATATACTTTCACAGTGTGTGATCTTTCTTTTAAGTCTTACTTGTAAATTTTTTAGAAGATTTCAGTAATCATTGTGTTGTTTTCACAACATAATTATATCCAGAGCATTTTCATTTTTTGACATTTTTTATTAGTCGTAGGAAAGACATTATTTATGAGTCAAATCAAACATGGAATGTAATAGTTGCATATATAATAAAGCTTTCTCTTAAAAAACATCCATCTAGGGAAAGCTAATATTTTCCATCTGTTTTCTCCCAAACATTTGAACGTATTAAAAGAAATGCTTCAAAATAAAATGGAAGATGAATGAAAAAAAAAAAACATATAAAGAGGTGGCTGGTTAGGTTTCTAATCTAAGTATTTCACTTGCATAAAACAGGATTTTTTAAAGTTAATGGTAGAGAGGTCAGGGCAAAAATTCATCTTGCATTTTCTGAAAGGTAAGATGATTATTCCAAAATTTAAGAGTTTTCAGTCACCATTGCAACTGAAATTCTTTTTTGTCCTTTTAATTTCATTTTTATGATGCAGATGTTGAGCTTCAAAAGAGCCTGTTTGGCAAAACTGACTATTTTGAGCTATGGATTGTGCTCAAGAGTGTGCAAAAGTGAAAGTCTTCTAGCCTTCCTTCTCTTAGATAGATTTACAAGAAAGATCAAATTGGGAATTTTGTTGGCTTAATTCACCCCTTATGTAGATATTAATTGATGTTAGGCCCATTGTACAAGCTGTATTTTAGCTGCTTGGGAACAACATTGTATTCTGTGCTGAATAATCCCTCTCCATAGAACTAGGTTTTTAAAAGTCTTTAATCTCAGGTTTGCTTTGACTGTTCTTACACAATTTTTTGTTTGCCTCATCATTCAACTATTTGCATTTTCATGAACAGTCATAGCAGTGGTCATTAAAGCTGAATATATTCACTTCATCTGGTGCTCTCAGAACTTTAATTTGAGGCAGTTTTCTACAGGAACAATTATTCAGTTGTATGTATTTAAGGAAATGAACAACAACAAAAAAAAAGAAGGATGAGATGGGAACCTGTAGGAAAGGAAGGGACGTCATACATTAGGGAGTTGAATACCGCTCTGAAGACTTTATGTTGCCTTTTGTACAGTTCTCCCCTTGTACTAAACAAGTACTTAAACCACAAGTTTTTACTGGGTAATAATAACATAGTGCATGGGGTTATTCCTACTCATATGGAGGATTTTGCACTTCCTTTTGTTGAATTTCAGGAGATTTCTCTTGACCTGGCTCTCCAGCCTATCTGGATGGCAGCACAACCCTCTGGTTTATCAACTACTCCTCCCAGTATTCCCTGAAAAACCTTACTCTATTTATCAAAAAGTGCAGTGTAAGATCCAAGGAAAAAACCAGCCCAGTGCATTACCCAGAGTAGTGGATGATCTCAGGCTGAGATCAGCAAGATCCAGTTTCCCTTAACTTGGTTTTTTACCTGCACTAAGTTATAAGACACAGATTTGCTTTGAAGTATTAAGACTCATTGATGTAAAGTGCTTGAATGTGGTTTTCTGAATAGCATGGTTAGTTCTGTTGTTAGAAAAATTTCCTTTTACCAGATGATGATTCAGAGAATCGTGCCCATGGGCCTGTTTGCAAATGCATGGTCTGGTTTTGGCTCTACTTTCAATATGGTTTCGTTGCTTGTTAGACAAAAGACCTGTGATCACAACTTTTACAAGAAATGTTCTTGCTTAGCCCTTAACTGCCTTGATAAAATGATGAGGTTTTAAATTTTCTTTTAAAGTTTTACATCAATGTGACATCCTTCACACTTCAGCAGACAACATCTCTTCTGCTTATTGACAAAGCAGCACAGTAAAACACATTTGCTACTCTGAGAGGAATGAAGTAATAATTGCTGGATTTTACTTTTGAAATAAATTGTCTTCCCCTATGTTGTAGCTCTTGCAAAAATGAAAGGAAACTAAAGAAGTAAGTCTTGTTATATAAATTTATATAAATACTAAATACTAAATTTAGTATTTGCTACGATGTTTGCAATAGTATTTACCAGGAGAAAAATTTCTAGATTAATCAAATGTTCACATAAACAGTCCTCATATACATCTACAGAGCTTTCAATAATATGAGCAGCTACTGAGCATGTGACCATTTTATACATTTAGAAGATGCTGAGAAATTATCAGTTTTGCATATCGACATCTTGCCCACCTACACAGTTTTATCTGTTTTCTGTTTCTTGCAGGGATCTGATTAATCTGGTGTAGTTGAGATGCTTATTGCACATGCACAGTAGCTGCTGTTACCAAACAAACTGAGTATCTTTGTACATATGAAGTGATTCATTCAGCCTTATACGAGTCATTCTGTGACCAGCAGAATAGTGAGACCTGGTTCTGTTCTCATTTGTATCCTGAGGTTTTTAGACAGTCTTTTCAACCTGCAGTCTTTTCAACCTATTGCCTCATGTTCCTGCTATACCCACCGCTCACAACATCCTCTCCATTTTCCCTCTGCTTTCCACAACATTGCCATTCCTCTTCTATCTCACTGAGCTGTTGGCTGAGCAAGAGGCATCATGCCTCTCTCCAAGCTGAGTGCTGACTGGCCAGCTGGCCTGCTCATGTTTATGCCATGAACTATGTAACTCATTTTACTGTCTTTGACTCACTGAGGACATGGCCTTGGATTTTTTCTTTTATTCATCTGGTCACCGTTTTGTTTTTGGTAGATTGTTTAACCATGCTTGGAAGTAGTTCGCATGTCTGTCCTTGTGTCAGACGTGGTTGAAATTGGCCCAAAAGTTCAAAAATAATTCAAAGAATTGATAGTGAATGGACAGAACTAAAATACAGTGACACTGCTGCTGTCACCACCATACATTGTTGGCTGGCTGAGACTGAGCAGGATGTATGGATTCTAGAAGCATTTACACTTCACTTGTACCTGGCTGTCTTCTGTGAGTTCAAATTATACCACTAATATTAGGTTATCGAGGCTCAGACAAATAAAATTTAAAATAATTTTGCTGAACATACAAATATTTCATTTTGATTTAGCTAAAATAGATTGTTCAACTCAGCTGTAATTATTTACACCTCTTGAAATCACACTCCACTGTGTGTTCTGGTTAGCTTGTCAGCTTCCTTTGCAGAGCAGCTACCACCTCCTTTACCTGTATTCCATGGTTGGCCAGTTTATTTTAGAATAATTTTTGATACTTGTCAGTAATTTCATGCTATCTACATAAGCAATGGGGCTTGGGGAATACTTTCTCTAAATGATGTTTATAAAAGTGAAAAGGTTTGTCATTAATAGCTATCCATCAAAGGACTGACGACCAATCTTACACCTTCTTTCATAGACTTGTCAATGTCTGTTTTCCAGACAGATTTTTTAATATCTCATTCAGTTTCCTGTATTATTAATTAGGGAAAAATGTTCAGATCACCTATTGTATTTCTGAGTGTCTGAATTTGTTGAAGCAAATAATTACCAAAAGGAAATTACATACATCCTCGTAAATACTTAAAATCTAGAGAGTTGTGCCCAAGTGGCTTGTAGTTGCATTGCTACAAAACTCAAAGCAGCTCTATGTACTTCTATCCTTTATTTCTTTTTGTAATGCTGTAAGAGAAGCAGATAGTGGTAGAATATTTTACTAATTTTTTCCTCATAATATTATTGTGAATAAATCAGTTATCGCGGTTGTTAGCCTGATTGTAATTACCCAGATTGCCTTTATGTCCTCATTTTTAGCAGAAACCATTTCATATTTTCCAGTCATATGGCACTATCCCGACACTGTAGCTCTGTTAAGAAGAGGTTTTACATAACAGTTTTTTCGTAATTCAGTCACATAAATTATCTGATCCCCATCCAAATGTAGTACATTGATCCTTAATTTTACTCTGCCTCTCTTTCTGTACCTTATTCTCTTTAGTCAGAAATCTCTAATTTATTGTTCTCAATGGAGAGACAGACTTTGAGTCCTATTTAGTTTGGTTTTAATCTTTTTAAGCCTTTCCTAGTTTGGATAAATCCCTTACTTTGGTACTTTTCTTGTAGTTCATCTGAAGAAAGATCTACTGCTCTTTTAATTTTCTTTGCAAACTCTGACTCAGCCTTTTGGTAGTTCATCTTTTATCCCCGTTTCTCCTGACTGGGAACATGCATTTCCTGATTTGTATCTGAGGTTTTTGCTTAAAAGATCTGCTTTTTTGTTTGCTTCAGCCATTTACTGTCTTTAAGTAGCAGTGAGGCAGGACATCTTTCAGATCTCAGTATTAGATCTCTGTGCTAACCACTCAATAGTCCCCAAAAGAATTTGGCAAACAGTGTCTTCTGGTCACCACAAATACTTGTTCTGCAACCAGACAAACCTTAAGCATCAGATAAACAAATTAATTCAACTACAATAAACAAAACCTTTCTCCTTCTGATGTGGAGACAAGTTCTGCATTACTTCTGCTTCTTCTCAGACCAACCCATTGCTATGTGAAGCATCTGAAGCAGGGAAAGAAAAAGCATGTGCCTGATAAGCAAGTAGACAGCTTGAGTATAATAATAGGAGGATTTCACGTTACTGCATTCTGCAGTGTGGATATAACAAGTTGTTTTAGTTTTGTGTTTGCTGAAGTAAAAATTCATAGAATGTGAAACAGCCCAGAGTGAAAGGAACCTTGAAATGTTATCTGGTTCAACCTTATGTGAGAAAGGCAGCCTGGATGAGATTTTCTAGCACCTGCTCCAGTCACATCTTGAAAACCTCCAGTGAAGTGGCCTCCACCACATCCCTGGGCTGGTTGTTCCAGAGAATGATTTTTCTCACTCTAAGAAATTTCTTTCTTATGTTGAAATGAACGCTCTGCTGGTACAGCTTGTACTCATTGCCACTTTTCAGAAAGAAAGTAGAATCTCTATCACTACCATTCCTTTAACAATCAGCTGTTCAGACACTCATCTTGCTCTTTCAGCTGAATTATGAGTGGCAGAAGGCTGTAGTTACTCATGCTTTGTGTCAGAGGGCAATGATTACGTGAACTCTTTTAAGCCTTTTCTGGCCCTGTGGTTCTGTGTGTGAAATCTGCATTTATGTTTGTGGTAGTGAGTGTATCTGCTTTCATTACTCAGCCTGGCCAGGAATACTCTCCTGGGAACGTAATCCAGCAGTGGCACAACTCTGTCATACTTCTGGTGATCCAAGAGGGATTTCCAAAGAAGAGGCAGTGATAAAATAGAGTTTCACCTATGAGAAAGCATAAGATGGAACCTTTTGGACTTTTTGCACTTGCCATGATTTAAAACTGATCTCCAAATACCCAGTGATACATTAAACTGCAGCCCGCTTTTTTTTTTTTTTTTTTTTGACTGATTTTAATAATTTGCAGCCTGTCTACAACTAATATACATTCTAAAGATATTTGTAATTTTGACTTTATGTAAGGCACTGTGATAAACATAGAGGAAGTTGGTAAATGTGCAAAAACATTGCCTATTAGAGGAAAAAGAAATAGTTGACCATTTTTCATTGGTTTCCTTTTGCATTTCAGGTATTGGTGGCAATCTAGTAGCTATTCAAGCTAGCAGAATTTCTACCTACCTCCATTTACATAGCATTCCTGGAGAGCTGCCAGAGGAGGCCAAGGGTTGCTATTACCCATGCAGAACATACTGTGGCACAGGTATGTCTTAGCCAAAAATCCTGTCTCACATCTCTTTACCCCTTGTGCCAGACCGTACCACCATGAGAAATGGCAATGAACTGAACTTGCTGTGTGCAATTCCAAGGCTGGGAGGCTTGGCAGTTTCCTTTGCCTGCATCTGTTTGCCTGTGAGAATCACAAGAAACTCCCTGAGGGGTGGAGGAGTAGAGAGCAGCACAGAGAAGGGTGAAGCCCTGGCGAGGGCTGGTGAGGCAGGACACTGGGATAACCACTCAGAAAGCTTCCAGCCTTCAACTTTCCTTAGCTTCTCTACCTGCTCCCACCTTTTGTCTGCCTTCAGAACTTCAAACCAATTTCCTGTTAGGGCCAAACATTGTATCAGACATTATTACTAAGCCAAATGCTTGCTTTCCATTTCTATTTTGTCATTTTCTCTCTAGATTGTTTCTTCACAGCTTATTCCTCCTCTGTATTTCCCACTTTCCTAATGATGTAGTAATTTTCTGTGGTGAAACCACCATGTATTACACTTCCATATTTATTAAATGAATTGAGACAGATGCGAAAGTGGTAAATGTGGGATTACTTTTTAGAAATATAGGGTATTTTTGAGGATGTCTTGAATATGGAGTCCAAAAGATCCTCTTTACTAGTAAGAATTTAGGAAGTCCAAAAATGTAGATGGTATTACATGAGCACAGAATGAAGGCAGTTTGCACCCTTTTCCAGAAAGGCTCTGCTTACCTTTTCTGGAAGACAGTGAAATTCCCCAAGGAGTCTTCTAATGGAAAATAATGCCTGCTGTTCCATAGTATCCAATGCTGTGGAATTCAAAAAATTGGAGTTTTTATACTGAAATGGATAAAAATCTAATATAGGAATTGAAGAGCTTAACCAAATTTTGGATTTTTCTCTCTCTTTTTTTTTTTTTTAACTGTAGGAGTAAATAACAAATCAGCCCAAGTTCTACTTCTCTTGGTGATTCCTGGACACCTGATTTTCTTGTACACTATCCACTTAATGAAAAGTGGACACACTTCCTTAACCCCCATCTTTATAGCAGTCTATTTGTTTGCAGCTCTGCTACAGGTAAGAATAAGTACACCTGGCAAATGCTTGTACAAAATCAAGTTCTTGAAGAAAATACATTTTTTTCTGGTATCTGAAATCTCATGAAGGGCACAAGAAGGTGTGGTTTAATAGAGGCTTTCAGCACAGCTCTGAAGTAGCTGATTATCTCCACAAATATATGGCTTACACAGGTGTGCTGCTGTTGTGAGTGCTTTGCAGAACACACTTGACTGCATTATCTCCTTGTCATGCATTTTTCACATGCTTTTGGAACCATTGCATCTAAACCCCCATCATTTTAATCAACTATAGGGGAAATGGAAAGAAGGAAAGGTAGCATTTATGAATAGGGAAAATCAAGGAAAACTGTTAAAGAAATCTCCTAAAGTGGTTCAACACTACTGTTTTAGTTAACATAGTCCAGTAGATAAAAATATAACAGCTTCCTTGGTGTGTTCTTAATATTTATGAGTTTAAATTCATATGACCGCAAACACTGTACAAGAAATAGTAATTGCATTGTCAAACTTTGTTATCTTATTTGGCTTTTTTACCTAATGGTCTGTTCATACCCAGCAAGGGCAGTTCTTGAAAGATGCCTTTTGAAATAGCAATGTCTTAAAGTGAAATGATTTCATTTTGAGAAAACACTAACACAAAATTAAATATTTTATTAAAGTCACACCTAATTTTTAGGTATAACCTGCCTGAATTAACTATAATTTCATTACACCTTAAAACCAAAAAGTGACTATTTGTGTTACACAGTAGAAGTGTAATTGAAATATCCATAATTTAAATATTCATACTTCCTTGAAAAATGTGACCAATTTAGTTTTAGAATACAAAAAACCAACATTATTAACAGATCAATACTTAATGAAATTATAATTTTTAATGTTCTGAATTGTCCTATTTTTTCCCACTGCTATCTCAATAAGGAAGGTTTCAAAAGCTGTTACTATTTTACATGGGAATTTTACACCTTTCTGGTAGAACATGACTGGTAATGTTTCAACCTCTGCAAGTGAGAGTGTCATACTAACAGACATAAATTAGTTTTCATTTCCCTCTTAGATAATATTCCTAGTTTCCAGCCTTATCACTTGCTTTATAACATGTTTTCCTGAGGAAATGATGCTATTCCTTTACTTTATCTGTTCTGTCTGGGTTGGGACAACAGCCCCTGGTAATGGAAGACTGCAGTGTGATTTCTGTCAGTATTAAACTCCCAAGATTTCATGTGGGAATCAACTTGAATTCATAAATCCAGTCCTCCTGCTCACAGAACTGCAATCACAGCATGTTTAGGGACACTTTTTCTTCAGCAGCAAGACTTGAGAAATGCAGAAATGTCAGGTTTTCACCTGAAAACCAAGTTGAGGCATTATGGCAGGACTCTCAAATGACATAGTAATTTAAACCCAGCAGCAGCATGTATACAGGTGTAAAGTTGCATTTTCATTAATTCAGGATCTGATTGGAGTATTCAGATTTTAGTCATGTATCTCTATTGCACTACATCAGTCCATGTCTGATTTTCTTGATTTTTCACCAATAAAGCAGACATAGAGCTTTTTTTCTTCTTTTCCCCTACTCCTTTTAATGGATTGTTTTTTCCTCTTTATCATCTGTCTTTAAAGACATTTTGAGATTTATTTACTTTAAAAACTGAGTACCAGGATTGCAAACTATAACTTCTCTTGACATATTTACAATTTGAAACACCTTGGTTTTGAAGACCTGAAAATATTTGATAGATTCTTTTCCCCAGTTGAATTATTCTGGCATTTTTCTAGCAGTGATTATTGTAGGTATGCATACCTCTAATTAGAGCAGATTTAGTTTTCAGAAAGATGATGCTTGCTTTAACCCTTAAATCTTCAACACATCTTATTTACCTGTCAGTCTGAAGTACTTCCATACTGCAGTTTCATGCTTTTCTTCTCAAATAAAGCACTTAAATATTTGTATTCATTCCTCTTCCCTTTTTCAGTGGCATCATCTATGCACCTGGAAACAGCAAAAAACTGTTTTAACAACAAACCAAATGAATTAACAGTCTTTTGAGTGGTGACAGATCTACATTCCGGGCCTTTTTTATAATATATTGGACTTTGATTTATTTTCACTTTGCATGGAAGGTATATGAAAATGGATGTCAAAAATTGAAATCCTGCTTGCAAGCTGGATATTCTGTGTTTGAGGTGATAGATGATAATTTAGCAGAATACAGTGATTCCCAAAGGTAGGAATTAATGATGGTCAGTCCTGTGAGGAGGTTTGATATCACTGCTTGCCCTTTGCCATTCCCTATTTGTGTTGAGCTGGGGGCCAGAAAGGGTTGCTGAAAATGATTATGGCAACATACCACCTATGTAGGTTTTCCTCACTATGTTCAAAAATAATGCTCAATTAAAAAATAACAACAGCAACTAAAATAATTTTCTGTCTTTAAAATTCAAGTGATTATTGTAAGGTGTTAAATTATTTAATGACATATTTTACAGTGGACTGCAATAGATTGTTAGTTAACTTTGATTCTGTTTATTATTCCTGACAGTCCAGCTCTGTTTATTTCAAATGTAGAGGAAAGGGTTAGAGAAATGGCAAATGTAGAACTCTAAATGGAATGTTGGAGTAAATGGGAAAAAATCAAGAAAATGTTAATGCAAAAACATTGATTATTCCTTTTACATTTCTCTCTATCAGTTTATGCTATCCCACATTATCTGTACAGTAAAACTGTAACATATATGTGAATTATATTTTACATTTTAACATGACTTTTTCAAATTGCCTGTAAACTTCACTATCCATTCCAAGTGATAAAAAATGGAATTTATTTGCATTGAAAGCTCTACGCAGTATTACTGAAGTTCCAGTGAGAGTTAGTTTAATTTTCATCCAAATCTGATCCTTTCATTGTTTGATTGTTGTTTTTTCACCACCCAGGCGTACCAGCTTTTTTCATCTCTTCTCCCTCCCTGTTCTGAGACATTCTTAGATATTTTCTCCACAGCATGTCATTTAAATAAGCTATTTTTAGGAACTAAATAATTGACATGCCATGATGTATTATCAAGAGTATAATTCAGTTTTTATTGATTGAAAATATGCAGTATAATAAAACAAAGTATAGTTTCACTGAATAAATAATTTTTTTCTAAACATCAGTATATTAAGATATTTTAAGTAATATGAGTAGCCAGAGCTATGATTTGCATTCTTTGATTCTCTGTGAACAAAATTGTTCTGGGTCTCTAGGCTTAAGAAAAAACAGAAAACTTTTTATTTAATTTCATTTTAATTTCCTATCCTTAATAATACAGCTATTTCTATTCTTTAAATAAATATATAGTCTTGAAATGTTCTTCAGTTAAATTTATAAATTGATTGTAGTGACATCCAAGGCTGTACTCACTTTAGAGAGGCTGGGATTTCACGATTGTTTTTCCGTAAAGGGGGGGAAACTGCACAATTATTTATATTAATCGACATTCAGGTAAAACTTTCAGGCTGAAGCTTAAAAGTTCTGAATTAGCTCTGTAGTGAAGAGACTATTCTGTGTTTATGAATGGCAGAACCAGAGGAAAATACAATGAAAAATGCTATGGGGATTGTATACCTTGTAAGTATGCAGGGTGCTTCACACAATGCACTGTACAGTATCAGGGCAAGCTAATGTGCCTAATCAAACCCAGTGTAATGTTTTAAAGTGCATTTTGGATTTGGTGGGTGTTTAAGAGGAGTAGTGTTTCCTTGAAAATCTTACAAGAACAAGCCACAAACATGCACAGCCCACTGTGTGCAGTTACAATATGGCATTTGACCAACGAAGGTTCTATTAACGGGGAAACAGTCCTCCTCTTATTCCTCACAAAGGCACAAGCATTTTGTCCTGTATGAGGCTGTACACCAAGCAGAGTTTCATCCCCTGTCTTGTCAGGCTGCAGCAGAAGGAGAGCAGTTCTGGAATTGCCAAGCTGTCAGTCCTGGCACTCGGCTCAGAGTGCTCAAAGGCAGCCTCTGTTCTGTTGTGTTCTCTCTAAGCCAGTAAAATGCCCTGCAAGGAATTTTCACACCCACTGACCAAATCTGAGCACACAGTTATGTTAAAGTCCCAGGGAATAAACAAACAATAGGAGATTCCCAGAGCTATTACCAGGCAAATAAGTAATTCCAAAATTCTTCTTACCCAGTGAAGGTCAGATGTGCACAGCTGTGAAGTCATTTTTGCAGTGCTTCAGGGCTGTTTGGGGCAATAGAAAACCAAGAATTCAGTGGTGCTCATAACAACTTCCTGCTCACATCAAAAGTGTCTAGGATTTCTCACCAGTGTGAGGATTCTAATGATGGTATGGGCCTCTTTAATGTGTAAACATAACTCCTGGGATATACTGTACATTACAGAAAAAAAAGGAAGGTTGTGTTTATAGACAAAATATTGATGCATTTTAAATATTGCTTTTTCTAACAGGAAAGGTTATTTCCGAAAGATGAAGGGTATAACTGCTAAAGAGACTAAATTTCAAGGAAATATGGAAAGCCAAGCCCAAATCTGGACAGTTCTGTATGTTCAGTGCTTTCTCCTTGCAGCATGACAAGCAGAGTTGCCAGACTCTTTGGGGTCTGACTGTGGGTACCAACAGCTCCCTTCCTTTCCAGCCATGTTGCTGTCTGGGGTAGAAGCCCAGCTCCTACCAAGTCACAGCAGGGATTTCTGATTTTTGCCTCCAGAAGGCTGAGCTCAAAGAGCTTGTGTATGTAGCATGACACACTGAGTTGTGCTACAGCTACTTCAGGCTCAGCATACCAGAGCGCTTACTGGTCTGGGTTACACATCCTAGCACACAGCTGAGAAACAGCCTGAAATTAGGACTGTTTTGGTCTTCAAAGAGGTCTTAGTCTGACATTAGCGTATGCTGTGCTGGCTGGCTACTTGGACACCTTAAAGGAGCTGATGCCACTTAATTACAACACAAACAACAGCAGCAAGAAAAAACTTGCTGTTCAGTGGTTTCTTTGCAGCCAGGCATTGAATGAAATTGCTGCATGTTTGGAGGAAACAGTGACTTGTCCCCTCTGGACATGATACACGCCAGATACGCTACCAGAGAAAACCGTGCAGAGTAATGTCTTTTGAAAAATGTGTCTAGTCCCTACTCTGAGAGGTCACTGATTACAGATTTCTGGCTGTGGACAATGGAAACTCAGAGAGTTCAGTGTAGATCTACTACAAGCACTTTACAGTTACTACTTCATCAAAAGCCATTTAAAATTGGAGACATGTAATGTATAATTTGAAAATTAACTTAATGACTTTTCAAAGCCACTAGAAGACCTAAATCATAACTCTGGTGAGAATGACAGAGTCAGAACACAGTAGTCTTTAGAGATTCTTAAGTGGGATGTTTTAGACATAATTAAAAGAAAAACAAATAAATAAATTTAGCTTTGAATTTCATGGATTTGTAAGAGTTCTTATCCAGTTATTGCAGGATCTTTTCATAGTGAAGCTATGGGTAAATTTTGAGTCAGTGGAATTTTGAAAGTAAAGGAGACTTAAAACACATTTGAAAAATATTACATCAGTTTATTTACATCTGTGTTTCCTGTCTCAAGTAATAGAATGCAACTATTTTGTAATGCACCTTCAGATGGAAAAAATTTAAGATGGTATCATTAGTACTAGCAACAGGCAGTTTAACAGTTTAATTTTCCAGCTTGGTGGTAGAATTCACTTATCACAGCAACTAATGTATAAATTGATATAAAAGTGAACAATTCTACTCTCCTTTAGAAATATTCTTCGTTTGAATATTATCCTTTTATCACTGTGAATTTGACATGCATCCACTGATGACATAGAAACATTCCAGATGAAAGAAACAGTAAAAATATCATAGCATCCTGCAACTTATTAATTAGGCTATAGGAAGCATATTAATCCAAGTATTAAGAATGCTTGGAAGGAGTTATGTATTTTTATTTTAAATAATAGAGTTTCAGATTTTTCCCATTTTAGAGATCACAAGAAATTATTTCCATGAGAAAATACAGATGTACTACATGCAAAAGATCAAAAATAACTTTTCTTCACCTAACTTTTCCTTGTTATTTGTATCTAAAGACCTTGAAAGAATGAAAGTAAATTTTGTTCACAATAGCAAAGGAAAAAACCTGCTTTGTAGTGTGTTATGTTCCCATTTCTAGTCTTGCAGTCATAAGATTTGAACTTTCAAAATAGTAAAGCTCACTCATATTTAAGTATTCATGTTCAGTTTTACTTCCAATCTGAAATTCATAATTTGAGTCAGAAAGTTCAGTATCAAGAATTACTCTCAATTTCCATCCTTTGTTATACAAAATAATATGAGTACTTCTATTCCTTATTTTTAGATTCTTCATCATTATGGTTTTTCAAAGCTTTTCCCTTCCCTCCTACTCATATTTCTGTATTCTGCTGCTTCTGAGGACTTTTTTTGACAGTGAGACCAAAGGGTGATATTTAGAAATGCATTCTAAGTCTGATCATGCCTTTAGTTTTATTTTCCTCTCTTTTGATTGTGATTTTTTCCCTTTAATAATGATAATAATGTAGCATGATTTTCCTTTTAAACTATCGAAACATCTGGAATTTTCCTAGTGTTTTTGCAGTCCTGTCTCTGGGGCCTTTTTTTTCCTTGATCAGTGACTATTGAGTGTCTTTTCTTTTCTGAGCCAGATCTTTTTATATAGATAGATATTTAGTTATTTTTTCCCTTTCTTAAACCCTGCAGTTATTTCATCCTTCAGAATGGAAGAATTCCTAGAGCTTTGTTTCATAATTTTACTACTACTCATCTCCTTTTTTGCAGAAAACTCTCTATATTAAGTAATTTCTATACTAAATAATTTCAGCTCACATCTTGAACAGTGCTGCATGTATTTACAAGTTTCTCTTACTAATTTTCTGCAGCATTTCATGCTAAACATCTAATTTTTGAACTGTATTATTAGGCTTTTATGTGATGTTCATCCCTTTATTTTTTCCCCAAAACCAGCTGGTTTTCAGTTGGGAGAAGGAAGGCTTTCTTCTTCATAGCATGAGTGCAGGGCAGAAATGCACAGTGTTTGTACTGCTGTGCCATCTGCATCAATTTACTGACAGAAGTATCTGTCACTGATAAATAAATAAATCTCACAAAACACGAAGTGTCATCTTGCAATGTCTGTTTTACGACTTTTTTTATCTGACAGATCTTTGTGAGTCACTTATCACTTTGAATGCAGGACTGTCTTTCAAAAATTCAACAAACTAATAGTAGGGTGCTTCTCTTTCTTTTTTTTTTCCTTTTCTTTCCTTTTTTTTTCCCCCAAAATAATAATTGATTGATGACTTTGATTGCCTTCTCTTAACAGTGATGAGAAACAAAATCTTCTTAAAGTCTTAGTCACATAGATTCTGTCTTGCATTAAAAACTGATGTGAGCAAATGAGTAACCATTTCCAAAGACTGAGCCCTATAATTCTTAAATGTTAATGAGTTTCTAGCCATGCAAATGCATGATGGATGATACCATTTTTCCGTCATGAAAATAAGTGAAGGCTGGAACTGCAGTCTCATAACTTAATCTGTAAGCACTAAGTTCCAGTTGCCATCACATACTCTTACAAGCACCAGGTAATATAATCTGCTATAAATTTTTCTTACAACTTACAGAATGCAGACTTGTTATAATTTGCATTATATGTTGTGCACCTGTACATTAGCACAGCAAAAATAATTATTTGGGAAGGTTCACAAAAGCTTTGTTTCCAAACTGCCCACTTAACTGTGTAGTCTAATTTCAGGATGGAAAACATACAGCCAACTGAAAGGTTTTCATGTAGTGATTTTTAAGAGTCAAAAGTGAATACTGTCATCTAAAATGAAGTGTGTATGTTATGTCTAATTGGTTGTGCTATATAAATGCAGTGTATATTTTTCTTGGAATGAATGCTCCCGTCTTCCAATGGAACACGCGTACCCATTGTGGATGTGGGGTGCTGCAGCGTCTTCTGAGCACATCCTGCAGGAGATGGGAATGTGCAGGATCTTTTATAAACAGGCCTCTTTTTGTCTCTGGAAGAAGAAGGAGCTGACTCAAGGAATCTGATCGTCTTCCAAAGAAAACATCTGTTTTAAATATATTTGTTTGGATTCCAGTCAGCGCACCTAGGACTTGCATAATTAGCTTAGACTACAGAGTTCCCTTTTCAAAAGATACATTTATATAAATAAGCTATGCATTTTTCATTTAGCAAATACTCCTCCTTTCTCTTTTTTTTTTAAATTATAAATTCAGGCTTGTATTTTAACATACGCTTTTGCAAAGCAAGGAATAATCAAGAAGCTTTTTCAGCACAATTATTTTTACGACATTCATTTTGCTGTACTTATAGTGGAGAAGTGTTTTTCAACCATCTGATCAATATTTCAGTGAATGAGTTTATACATTTATAAGCATGCTTTTGTGTTGATAATTGATTATTTGGTAAATAAAATATTATTGTTGTACTTTTTTCTACTTTTGATACTGCATTATATTGATACCTACATTATTTTAAATATAAGTAGTAGAGTTTTTAAAAATTAATTATGGTAGTACATGTCTTAAGTTTACCCTTCTTAAAGATCTGATTAACTAAAAATACCTAAAATACAGAATTTATTTCAACTTAAGCAGCTCCTTGGAGGCTACAAGAAGAAATGAAGCTCAGTTTGTGGTCCTTTCTCCATTTGTCTTGTGCCATTCCACACCACATCATTCCACTGAACCAGAATCCCTTATCATACAGCTGTGTAACATTAAAAGGATCCTTTTCTAAAATTGGGTTAATAATTATGCATACCTTTGGTATGAAGATCAAGCCTCCCCAATGTTCAGACATTCACAGCTGGGAACTAATTCTTTTACTTTGGGACAAATTCAGCCTGGGTTGACAATTTCATCATATATATTGCAGGTGTGCCTTATTACAGATGGGCTGAAGGTGGTATTTCAGGCATAAAAGTAGGTTCCAGGCCATTTTTTTTTTTTTTTTTTTTTTGCAGTTCACACAACCCAGGTGAAATTGTTCTTAATTTGATCTATTATTCTTTATATGACATCTGATTTCAGGTCAGTGCTAGACCTGTCCAAACAGGATTTATGCCCGGGTTGAGTGTATTTATGAGGGGCAACATGATTTGGTTCTGAATTATCTCAAATCCCTACTCATGTTCTCTCTGTACAGAATGATGTGTTATGTGAGAAGTGCAGTTGCATGTTTGGTGGAACTTTTTTGGCTTTTCTTGCCATTTTCAGAAGTCCTCAAGCATGGGTAAAAAATGCTGTCAGTAATTCAGTATGTTCCTTCCAGCAATGCATGTGATTGAGAAATTGGCTAAGTGTCCCTCTCTCTGGCTGTGGGGAGCTTTAATCTTTAATTTCATTCATATTAATTATTTGTATTTTTCAAAAGCAATGGTATACAACACTTTGGTCTAGTATGGAGACAGTAATGTCGTCTGTTGACTGCCTTTTGATGTAACTTACATGATAATAATACAGATTTTGTTTGTTTGATGTTGTGTAGGTATTTACTTTGTTGTGGATTGCTGACTGGATGGTGCATCACTTCTGGAAAAAAGGAAAAGACCCTGACAGTTTTTCTATCCCTTATCTTACTGCACTGGGAGATCTGCTTGGAACTGCCTTATTAGCTATAGGTTTTCATTTTCTGTGGCTCATTGGTGACAGAGATGGTGATGTTGGTGACTAATTATTCCAATGGATGCAATGACTTTTCCTGGAATATTGACAAGACTGCTCACTCCACCTGAGGATCCTCAGAGTGTTTGTTCCTTTGCGTCTAAGTAAATCCAGCTGACAAGGACATAAAACAGCCTTAATGATTTTAGTTTGGTTTGCTTTTAAAACCTTGGAATGAACTACGATACCTGAGAGCTTTATTCTGAAACCAAGGTGAATTGGTGGTAGCTGAAGATATCTGAGTAGATACAATGAAGTGCACATGAATCCTTTATTAAGTTTTAAATTGCCTAAAGAGTTGATGATATGTTCTTACCTTGCAATTTCAGTGCTGCACCTCTCTGACCATTGCAGACTTGATACCAGTAATGACTGTTATGGTCCACACATTTTGTCACAGGCTTTATTTTCTGTAGAAGAATATGACCATCAGTGTTTACAAAATTAAACACTTGAAAAGTGTCTGCAGAACTGAGCCCCTTTTCTTTGTGCTAAAATGAACAACCTAATTATTTTGCTCTTGGGATTTATTAGAACAAAAATAGTAAAGGCAAATAATAATGTGGCACTGACCTGGTCAATAATAATGGGTGAATGATTAAAACTCCTTATGTTGAAAAGTGTATGTTCATTTAGCAACTCAAAAGATGTTTAACTGATATTAATGGTGTTGTGATGGCCAGTATCCTGATTTTAATGAAGTATTTAGAAGTGTTGATTTAACTGTATATACTGATCCCTGCTTGAAACTTGCAGTATAAAAGATGAAGTTTCTTTTATAGGCATTTAGGAAGTTACATAAACTTCTCAAATTCCAGAGCTATGTCATCAATTTCTAAGCCGAAATCTCTGCTTTCAAGCCATGCAAATAATATGGTCAATAAGGAAATTTATGGCTTCTCAATGATTTCTTTTATTTGTAGACCTGAATATTTCAAATAATACATTGATCATGAGGACTCTGGTTGCCATTTTGGGAAAAAAGGTACTAATTACTCTATTTTAAAATCTACTGGGAGTTCCTCACAGCATACGTTTTAAAAAACTATAGCATGCATCCAAAATGCATAATGAAATAAACAAGTAGTATTTTAACTGTTGTGATTGAAAGTTTTAAATTTTGAGATTTAAATAAGACAACTGAATCCATATATCAGCATATAGTTTAATCCTGTAAACAATAGTCATGTGCTTCATGCACACAAATGCTTTTTAATTTGATGGACCTACTCAGATGAGTAGATTATGTGGATAAGTATTAATGGGACTTCTATATGTGTTAGTCACCTTAAACTCTTTGAAAGTTCAAAGTGTTTGCAACCTTGAAAATTAAACCAGCTATTCAGTGCCTACACATGGCTTTAGATGCCTGAATTTTAGCTCCCTCATTTAAACCTTTTTATTTAAGTGTTTTCTTACTGTTATTATAATATAGTTGTTTGAATGAATCATATCTGTTACGTCTTTTTTATGTGAAAGATGAAATCTTTCTAACTTCAATTTCTCTTTTTTTAGTTTGTATTAATGTTATTTAAAATAGTTTCTTGTATGTAGCCTTGCAGGAAATACTATTAAATTGTTTAAAATGGAATAGAAGTAACTAATTTTTTTTCCAGTGATGGTTATTTATTTTTGATACAGCTGTAGATGCAAATTTTTTTATTTCTGTTAGAACTGCCATATGAATCAACTCAACTGACATTTCATGCAATTATGAGAGTTACTGGACTTTAAGGTAATTTAAAAATGAATTGTAGGATTCTTAAAAATTAAAATTTCTTGAGGTGCATGTGATCTGTGCTTATCCAATGCATGAGGGAGTTGTAGTATGGCAGTATCCTTAGTGATTACTATCCTAAATATGCCCCCAGTAAATAAGCAACTGTCAGTACAGAGTGACTGTTTAGATCAACAACGTGGGGAAGAAATGTTACATGGGTAAAATTAAGTAAAATTTGAAAAAGGGAAATACATTGCCAGACTGAAACTACCTGGGCTTGGAAACAATACGTGATGGGAAGGTGTAATGGGAAAATTTGGTAGTTCAAAAAGTGGACAGTCCATTGCATGGCTGAGAGAGCAAAACCCATATTGTGAGAAAGAAAAAGGTGCAAACTTTCACACAGCATTCGTTATGAGAGGCAAGAGCAAACAGAAGGAAGTTTTTTGGAGAAAAGAATCAAAAGGCATAGCCAAACTTGTATCTCAGGAAGGGAAGAAAAATATAACTTGTGTTGAAAGGATTTGGGCAAGAAGTGTAAAAAGAGATACTTTAGGGAAGGGTGGAAGTGAGGGGGAAAAAAAAGAATGCTCTTAGATATGATTAAAGAGGAGCTTGAGTGAGGAAAGAAGCATGGCACTGATAAAACAGGGAAAACCTTGAAATCTGGAAGACCAAGGAATAAATTATCTATGATGTGGAAAGGGGTTTGATTCCTATATGAAAGGAGCATTTTAGGAACTTACAGGCTTTGCAAACTCTGCTACCACGTGTTAAGAAGGCAAAAAGCTCTTTCCACATTTCATGTGAGGATAATATGGGAAGTGGCACAAAAGAGTGCTTGGATACCAGAGAATTTCAAGTACTCAAAAGCTGGACTCCCTAAACCAATTTTAATTTTAGTCAAGTCAACCTCTTCACAGTATTCCACCTACTTGATTTTTTTAAACACAGCCCAGTAATAGTGAATTACTTCACTGCATGTGTGGGTAAGAAATATTAGCAGAAATTCTGTCAGAGACAAATTGTGTGCTTTTTGTACTGCTTAAAACATAGAATCGAAAGGGACATCCTGAGATGTTATTGTCTCTTGTTATCAAAGCAGCCATATTTTATCATCTTGCAGATAAAATGATGACTCTTGGTATTAACATTCATTAAGTCTTTTCCTCCTCTCAGCCTGCCAGAAGAGTCTTTCAAACCTTCCTTTATAATCTGCCTAATTAGGGCTATGGCTGCTTCACATCTCTTTGCTTTTGAGTCAGCACGGAGCATTTCCTTTGATTTTTGCTTTTATCAGCTCAATCACCTCATTTAAGTTGTGGATCATCCTAAAGCTCCTCCTGGAACTTCTTGTTCCATTTTCATTCTGCTGATGAGCTAGACCAGCCAGAAGCTGCAGGTGGTTTGCCTTACAAGTTACTGCCTGTAACCTGATGCTGAGCAACTCTTGGAGTGCTCTTGTTTGGCCTTTCTTATTGTCTGCTCTTTTTTCCCCTCTACTTCAGAAATATTTCTAAGGTAAGTAGAAGTACAGGCAGGTTATTTGAAATGTGTGTCATTTTCCATTCTGAAGGACTCTGTGACCATCTCAATGGCTCTGTGAGTGTGCATGAAAAGGGATAATCTTATTTGTAAAGTACAGCCAGGTGCAGCTTTAAAATGTGGAGTCAGTAGTGTTTCATACCGTAGGTATTTTCTTTTCCTCTGTAGTGCTTTGAAAATTATCATTCTAGTGGGCTACTGAATGACTCCAGCTCTTTTTAGTGTACTTATATAGCCAGGATTCTTCCTCTGCTTTACTATGCTGTTTGACATAGGGTAGGATTCTTCTTTTCACATATGTAGGTCAATATTTTGATTTTTATAGCATTACTGTACACCTTGTCTTAATCTGTGATGTTTAAATTGGCAAAATTATCTCCCACTCCCATGTTTAATATATTAATTTCACTGGGATTTTTAGAATGTTGATGAGAAACTGGCGAGCAGCAAATTAATTTCACTCCTTTTTACAATTTGCAAACAAAATTAGACTTTTCTCAGACAAAGATTAGAACGGCATGAGGATTAAGGCTTTACAAATGCAGTACAGTTTGCAGAATCAGGATTCAAAATGACACCTATCATCTTTTTAATGTATTTGCTATTTCACTTCAGTTGTGAGCATCACAAAAAGCTCTCTTAAGTGCAAGAATAGCTCGGAATACACATCAGGAAACAGTAGTATAAGTGCTCTGTGAAATGAAGCGTTAGAAATTCCTTATTATTATTGTAATGGTAAAATTGCTATTGCAAATGAGATTGTCTCTTTAGAGGTGCAGAAAATGGCAACAGAATATGGTAATTGAATTATAATCTTCTTTGAAAAAGGTAAGGTAATGTTCACAAACAGTACCAAAAAGACTATAAGTGCTGTGAAGTCTCCTAGTAGGATTTTTCTTTTCTTTCTGGCTAGATTTTTTGCGATGCCATACATTGTTTTAACTGTGTTTTCTAATCCATTCCAAATCACTTCACTCTGATGTTTAGTAGTCTTTTGCATAGTCATTTTTCCTATGTTTTTGAAGTTAAAAAAATCAGCGTTTTGTATATATAGGTAAAGAACTAGGAAAAATGTGTGTTTTGACATGAAAGCCTCATTCTGATAGTCCTAAAGGAAAGTCTTTCTGTTAAATTTAATGAAAATTTGATCATCGTGCATGCTGTGCATGAGTACTCTGGGGAATCCAATATTAGCAAGACATGAATAATTCACAATTAAAGCTAAGAACCAGTATGTTTACTAAATATACAAGATTGCCATATTCTGGGTGGGTACCCAAGAGCAGGAGTCATTAAGCATTGGGCTTTACTTTCTCTGCAGCTAAAAAAATTATTTGATTTCAAGTCCTGCTGGTTGTTTATTTAATATGCAGGCTAGTTCATCATATCCTCTGTTTATGCTTTTATTTCTCAGTTCAAACTATACTTGAAATATGCTTCTTCCTTACTTAGCATTCTTCACCTTGCTCTTTTGGGAGATTGTTTTCTCCTCAAGAGTTGCTTAAAATCTTAAAAGGTCAAGGAAGTGCTTTCCTTGAAGAATTCTAAATCTGCTTTTTGCAAGGGAAATAGGGTACAAGCGAAATCTTGAATTAATTATATGGTAGACACCTACTTACTTCGGAACAGATCCTCAGGATTTAATAATGCTAAGTTCTCAGATTTACATTCTAAGTTTTACTATGAAAAGGATCTTTAAAAAGATTTTGTCTGTTTAATAACTTTTTTCTGTCACCTCCTGGTTCAGATTAATGAAACTGTTGCCCTGTCCCATGTACACTAGAATAGTATTTTAATAAATCTGACATGCGAAATGGTATTTCAAAAGTTATGAATGACAATACTTGCTTTATACTTGAGAAGCAATCATCCACTACTTTCCTATGAGTCCTCATACTCTGGTTAACTTTAGATCATCCAAAGCCCTTTTCCCCCTGTTTTGTTTCTGTTTTCTCAGTGCTAACACAAATAATTATTTTATTACCTTGCAGCATCCAGAGTTCTGGAGTAATATAAAAACATACTTCATGTCAATTGTTTTGAAGACTGAACTAATTTTTACTACTATAAAGGAGACCAGACGTGTCTGATTAATTCTGGTCCTAGGGAGATGAAGGCTAGCTTTCACTTAAAATAGATGAGTATCTCTGGAGTTTGGAGGATTTCCAGAATCCAAATGAGCTTGCTAAGCTTGACCACATTTAGGTAACTGGGATCAGCTTAGGTACCAATTTGTGGACAAAAGTTTGGATGATTTGGAGACAAAAGCAAGCTCTGTATTTGTCTGATACATGAAGACAGGCTGATCAGCTCTCTCTCTTTCATTTCCTCTTCATGCTTTGCTATTGCAGCTTCCTTAGTCCCAAGCCACCAAGGCCACTAAGTACTATGGTAGGGTGCAAGTCCCCACATGTGTATGGGGACTGTGGTCCCCCTGTAAGAACAGACAGCAAGGTGTTTGAAAAACAGAAACCTTTAAGAAACCTGCATGTCATTTGTCCAAAATGAAAGATCTAAGATCTTTGTGAATTCAGATCCAAAAAGACATACTTATTCCCTGGTTTCACTTCTAGCTGGCCTTTGCTCTGTTCCCACATTAGACAGCTGCTTCATTTTTTTAAAAAATACTTTTTGGAAGAACTGTAGAGTCTGTTAGACCCCACGCTGGTTACGTGCCCTGTACACCAGACTGACACAGGCTGCAACAGCGTTCACCACTCAGGGAGAAATAAACCCCTTGCTTTGAGCCTGACTGTAGAGCCTTGGCATTAAAGCACTAGTGGATGCACACATACCTCTGGAATTTGTATAGCTTTTAGACTGGTACTAAGAGAAGGAAACATTTATTACAAGAAGGAGAAAAATATCCTATTACCATAGGAACTCTCTCACAATGACATGAGACAAAACTCATGAATGTTCACCTTTCTGGTTGTTGATTCTCATTCAGCTTTAACTACATTGCATACAGTTTTCTGGCATATTATAGAACTGAGGTGTTCAGCAAAAGCTCACTTTTAGTTATCTTGTCTTCTTCTGGTCATGGTGAAATCTCCTGCTAGATAAGGATATCTATTTGTAATCCATTTTCGCCTGTCCATACCTATAAAAAAAGCTCCTGTCCCACATAAAAGATTTTTCTCCCCCCATTCTTCTGCTTTTAGGAAGGTATGGCTTACAGCTCTGTGGACTAGGCAAGACTCATGCACCATTCTGTATGCTCTGAGGGCAGCTGTCTCCTGTTTGCAGGAAGTCTCTGAAAGCCACAGAATAATCTGGAATCCCTTTTCCATCACAGGACCAGGAATAGGAGGGCTCTTTCTGCTTTTCCACAGCTATAGAGACTTAATTTCTTTCTTGAATTGCACTCACCTATGCCTCCTTCTAATCTTTGTACCATTGACTTCAAGAGCTTTTTTCATTTAAAAATGGTGGATTTAGTTTTTGAAATTTTTCTAAAGGAACAAGGGAGGCTTTGAAAGCATCTGCTTTGGGAATTCTACATCTAGCATGTAAAATCATATTGCACAGAGAGCAGGAACATTTCTACAATAAACTAGAAAAGCACGTTGTAAAATTAATTCAAGCTAGTGAAGTTGTTATGTCCTTCCATATAACTGAAGGCAAATTTCTTAATAAATCATGAATAGCTGTAATTCCTGAAGGGAATATATTTTGTTTTTCTTGAATGGAGGTCTCAGCATTTACCTGGACACAGTGGTTGTCTCTGCACAGCATGGCTGCTTGCTCTGATTTGGCCTTTCTAAATAAATTTCCTTGAGGTTTAAAAATAGTAAAAAATGCAGTGATTGATTTCATTCGTAGAGCAATCACTTTTTAAAAACCCCTCTACTTTAGCCATAAAAACTAAATCAATGTTAGCTAGAAGTTATCTGCTGAAGGAAGTCTGAATAAATTGAGCCTAAGAAAGGCTTAGATAAAGGTTAAACCCTGACTTTGCACAAGCTTTTATGGGAAATTGGGGCTGCTGTGGGTTGCAGATTTTGACTTGATGTAGGGCTGCAAATACCTGCTGACAGCACAGAGACCTTTTTCTGCTAAAAAGTCATGAATTGTCACAGTAAAATTCTAGTTTTTAGAATAAGCCAAAGCCTAATGGATAAACTGTTATAATTCAGCTGTATGTTACCCTGACAGCTTTATGTATTAGTGAAAAAAAGAGAAACCGGGGCATAAACTTTGGATTGATTTTTTTTTCTCTGAGGAAAACAGCTTTGCTGGTTGTTTGTTTTTTAATTAAAAACTCTGATTGAAATGAGATTTTCAAACCCACATAATTTTACTGCAAGTGCTATGTCTCATTTTCCAAAATGATCTGTCCATTTGTTACATAGTGCTAGGATGTGTGCTCCTAAAGAATGTTAGCTCAGGTTGCTTTTACTCAAAAAAATAGGGACAGTTATTGTCAAAGTCAGTAATGTTATTAAAATATTGGCAAAATATATTTTAAACAATGTATGAAGGAACAATAATATTCTCTATATTTTTCCTCCATGAATAAGTCAATACTCTTGGTGCTTAATGCCTCTGACTTAGCCAGCAGAATTTTTTTATTGACAATGAGTTGAATCTCAGAGTCCAGAGGCTCAAGCACACCAGTAAGAGTGATATTTCAAGTAACAGGGGAAACAGTTGGCTTCTTGTCATGCCAATAGAGAAGATGAAGTTGATTTTACTCTTTTGACATAGATTTCCTTATAAAACTGATTAGCATGCAGTCTGGGGAGGTGGCATTTGGATACGTCTTTCATTGCACTGAGGAATAAAACCAGACTCTAATATTTCAACATTTTCAGTCTTTGGCAAAGTTGTAAGTGCAACTGGAGAAGCAAGATATTTTTGTGTGGCATCAGGAGTCTGGTACGTGATGATGTGTGAGAAAGGCACGGTGCTGCTGGTTGGCAAGCATATGCCCTGATTGCTGCTCTGCTGCTGGCTGCACTTCCTTGATTTTTTCCTCTTTTCCTTCCCATTCTCCATATTTTAAATTCTTTTGGAATTATGATGGAATTGAATGAAATGTGTTTTCATCCAAACAAAGGTTTGGAAGTGTTGGAGTTCGTGCCTGTACAGGGAGCAGGTTACAACCACAGGAACAATCTTTCTTCAAACTTTGCATCATCTCTACTGGACTTAATCTCTTATTTGGGCTGGAGGAAAGCTCAGTTGTGCAGGATCCTGCCACTTTGTCACACCCTGCAGTGCTCCACATCCATCTCCCAGTGCCAGGGTGCTGCCCACAGCCCTGCTGCTGCCAGCTCTCCTGTCCTACAGCAGCTGCCTGAGGTCAGTACCACAGGGCAGCTGCTGGGTACAAATAGGAAGGGATTTTGTAAATTTGCAGTTATTTAATGGAAAAATTGAGGCTTGCCAAAAGGACAAATCCTCAAGTTTCCTTCCACTGGTGCAAATCAAATTTTTTCAGTCTCCATGGCAGTTCAGAGATTGATCTTTCCTTTCCACTACCTTACAAGGAATGAAGGAAATCACCCAAAAGCTGTGCACTCAAGGGCTGTGCAGAGGCCATTTCTTACTACATTATCCCAAAAATTGAAGTTTCTGGGTTTGTGTGCAAATGATTTCAATTTTGCAAAGCTCCCTCCCTCCCTCCCTCCATGGTTGAGCTCTGCAGCTGTTGGCTCCCCCTTGCCTGGGCTCGCTTCCCTGGCTGCTCTGCCCACTGACCCCCACCCCACCAAAGGACTTCTCCTGCTCCACAGGAGTAGATAATTTTGATTTTTTAGTGTGTCCTGCCTATAATATACAATAAGGCAGGTGAGAAAGCAAAGCTGTGCAGACAAAAATCCCACCCTGAAAAATCTGCCCTGAAAGCATGAGCCAAAAATAAAGCACACAGAGAGGAATTTTCTTTCTTCAATTTAATTGAAGTTACTTAGAAAAATAATCAGGCTTGAATGGCTTTTTTAAGGAAAGATTCATGAGCAGTTCACACTTGTGTTGGCAATGTATAATTTATCTTTTTTGCTTTATTAACAGTATATTTAAGTATGAGGAGATACTTTTCTACAACAAGCCTTCTACTGCATACAAATAGGTTAAAAAAAAAAAATCCAACCCCACATTGATGTTAAATTATTCGTACACATTGTATTGTGCATGCATGTAAGAAAATAACACTCTCTGTAACAAGAGTAATAGTAAGGACAGTCCCTTTTTGTACCTGAAAAGTGCAGCAGACTACAGTGAAACCCTAAAACATCTGGGGTCAACTTACTTCTAAAAGCACTTCTGCTTGTAGATTATTTATTTCACTTGTCTTACACAGCGCATGGTTCAGGCAGTTTGCACATTTCTGTCGTAATGGACATGGTTTGTAAAGAAGAGGCTGAAGCATGGACTGAGCCAGGTTTGGGGGAACATCCCATCACCCAGAAGTCACCACTGTATTCAGATGGGCCAAATTCAGCCTGCACTCCAGGTTAAGGTGCTTGATGCCATTCTGGGGGAATGACCCCTCAGCTGTGGGTATCATGCCAAGTGCAGAGCCACCAGCACTGCTGGGCTCAGCGCTGGCCCTGCCAAATGACAGGGAGGCAGCAGCTGCTCAGAGATGAGGATCACTGCTCCAGCAGCTTTGAGGGGGCTGGGGACAGAGGTGGGGAGCAGGAATTCCCCCACTGGGTCCTCTCTGTGCTCATCACTAATCAACATAATTCATGCACACACTTCTACAACAGCAGCTTCCCTGGTGGCCCTTGCAGCCCCACGGGCACTTCTGTATTTTACATTCTGCTGTGGCTCTGTGCTGCCCGTTTGTCATCCAGGATCATCTGAGGCCACAGCAGAAATGGAGCTGGGAGAGAGGCAGAACTCAGGAGCAGACCAGCCCCTCTTCTCCTCCAGCTGGGAAACCCTGTGAAGAGTTAGAGGGTAAAACCAACCAGGTTCCCTGGTGCCCCCCACTGCAGGTGATGGCCGCCAGCTCACTGACATGAGCATGAACAACCCTGAATGTCCTTCTGCGTGGCTGCAGTGGAAAGAGAGGTTTTTTGGCTCAGTCAAAACAGCACACCCAATAGACCAAAAGAAATGGCTATTCCTTAACATCTGTCATCCTGCTCTGAGCTGGTGAGGGCTTGCTGCTCACTGCACAGGACATGACCATATCCAGCACGTCAGCTGTTCATTTTAAACACAGATCTACAGCCCGTTCACAGCACCTCCAAATAGATATAATGCACTAAATAGCCAGGTTGTAGTAGTTTGGGATCAAGGTTTTTCAAAAGCAAGTGACTTCAAACACCCACTGAAGTCCACATAAAAGCCTCCTCAGTGCTGAGCATCCATCCATAGAGCTACCCTCTGTGGGGAGCCAGAATTTGGGTAATCCAACCCAAAGCTGTTGCTAAAAATCCTGGTTGGAGCAATGGTCACCCCTCAGATCTCCTGAACACATTTTTCACCTAAAGCTTTTCTATCACAGCTACCATATAGAGGTTTGGTATCTATGTCAAAAGCTGTGAAACTACAGAGAATATGTCAGAATGCATAAAAATGTGGTGATGATGCCAGATAAAAGTACAAAAAAAAAAAGGGGGGGGAAGCACACCCTGTTCTTTAAATATTTACTTTCTGAAGCAACTTTTGTCTTAAATGAAAAAAATCACATCACATTCTGCTGGATGGATGAAGAGCTCATTAAGAAGAAAACTGGACCAAAATATGAGCACTGTGGGATGCAAGACCAAAGTAGCACACAAATAGCTTGTAGGAAGTATTGTGGGGGGAAAAGGGGAACTGCCTCAGACAGTTGTTTTTTTAACAAACATACAACCATTGAACTAGGAACATAAGAGAGCCAGGGTACTGTGAGAGGTACAGCTCCATACACTCTAAATGAGACTAAACTGCTTTAAAGTAAAACAACAACCAGTAATCAGCAATGGATCAGGAATTCAAAGGGGTCAGCCAGCCCCTTGTCAGCCACTGGCCCAGTGCTCCAGGTTATAAATGGGTTATGAAAACTGTGATTGTTCCAGAATGGATAAGAGATTTATTTGTATGGTATGATAGAAAAAAGAATGACCCTTATCCTGCCTAAGACCAAATCAAATTATGAAAGGACTTCAGTTGCTGTTTGTTATGTTAATTTGTTTTTCAGTTAGATTTATTCAGCAACTTATTTTTATCAAATAAAATGCAAACTATTTTTCTTCTTTAATCACATCTGTGTCCTGGAAACTAATATAATTCAGTGGATTTTACTGGCTACCGTACAATTTGACATTTTTCAGTATATGGCTCTAATACTGTTGAAACAGCTCTGCCTTCAGCTGAGTTTATTTAAATCATCAGTCATTTTTGAAAGAGTTTGTTTTGATCATAAGATTGACAAGCAGGCAAGTTAAACCCCCCATTTTTAATCATCTATCAGCTTTAAAACAGATTTTATATTTTCACAAGTGCCTCAATTTAGCCTCTGCCTCATTTTACCCATCGGCTGCCTGCAGGCACTGAGGTGGCTAAAGAGCATTCCCTCACCTGCATCCAACTAAAGGAAACATCTGGAGAAGCTGAACTTCTGCTCCCACTGGCTGGCTAACATATCCACACTGAAATCCCATTTTTTATTATCTGGTGTGCATAGATTACTATTTGCTTACTCAAAACAATCTGCCATTCCAAAAAGCTGTTAAACACAAAACAACTGCTACTGAGACATTCCCCCCAGGAAAAAATGTCATGGTCTTGCACTAGAGATGACTTAGATTAATTTCTAACTCATTGAAACTTAGAAAAATTCCTGTCAATGGCATTTAGGCATCAACTAAAAAAGAAAGCTTCTTCTTCTTCTCCCTAGGAAAAAGCCATGAAACCTGCATGTAGGAAGATGAGACCTTTTTTATTGCCTTGAATGCTTAGAGAAGCAACATGAAGATGACTTTTTGAATTTTCAAATGACATGCCAGATTGTTTACAGCAACGTATCATTACCAGTGTCTCTCCAGCCAGTTTTGGCTGCCCATCTTAGGATCAATTAGGGAGGCACGACTTGAAGAGGATGGATGTCCCCACAGCTCCATCCTGGATATGAATTAAGTCAATGCCAATTGCTTTGGGCATTCAAAAAAATCTCTTACAGTCACTTTCCAAATGCTGATTCTTTTCTGATGGACCATCTCCAATTCACTTGGGCTGGGAAGCTTCAAATTAAGAGCCAGTGGGAGTGGTCATATTGTCCAAAAACTCATTAAGACTTATAAAAGGTTCATGGTTTCTCTTCCTAAGGAATACATTCACGTTTCTTTCAGTCATGGTTTTTCGATACTCACGAGTTTACCCAAATCTGAGTTACTTTTCTTTTTCAGGCCTAGAAAGACAGATTTTGTACAAATCCATGGATCCATGGATGGAGCGCAACATCACTTTCTAAGGAAATTATTTTCACCAATCTTCTCAAAGTGTGTGGTTCCAGAACCATTTCCATATTTACCTGCATCAATGCCTAATGGAAGAATATTATTACCCAGAGCAAGCTCAGTCGAGGAAAGCACAAAACCAGACTCCTTTTGTCCACATGTTATCCTATCTCTGCTGCTGAAGTGAAACCTACCAAGAGACAATGTTTTAAATAAGTATAAATAACATTAATTAGAACTGGAGGAATGCAAGATCAATTAAATTCACCAGAACACAATTAACATTTGTTTAAACAGTGTAGCAGTATTATTCATTTCTACAGCTAGATCGTCACAATCCCGTTACCCTGCAAAGAGAGCTGTCCTTTCTTACAGTTGATTTAAATAATTTTGACTGTGCTGCTCGCAGCATCATTCAAAAAAAGAAAATATTAATTTACAAAATAACCCATTCTCCATATTTATTATGACAAATAAAAATCTTAAATAAAACAGGCTTTCTTTCCCCTCTTTCCCCCCAACCCATCCCTCATTCCAGTTTCAGGTAGCTTGGCACTGAGTAATTAAACATTAAAAAATCAAGTTTGTAGACTTCATACAGCTGCGTTTGGTGCAAGGAGCTGATGTTCTGGAAGAACTCTGTGGTCATTTCATCAGTAGTTCTCGTAGACTTTGCATAGGTGGGGAATTTCAGGTAGTTGCCTACTCCCGCCAGCTGGAGAACGTAATTCGAATCCTCTTCGAGCGTTTCGTACTTTCCTATGAGGTCATAGTGGATGTGGCAAGGGTGGCAGAGGGAGTACACAGTCTGCCAGTGCTCGTTGAAGGGCTCTTCCCTTTGGGTGTGTGGGTCGATGAGATATGCCACGAACTCTTCAAATTTCACATCATCACCTTTCCGCAGAGCTTCCTGGGTTGCGTTTTTCCTCTGGCGCCTCACGATTTTGGTGCCGTATCGCTTGTGGAAGGAAGTGTTGTATTTCTGGGTGAACTTGTTCCTGTAGGCTGACACCAGTCTTTCAAAAGGCTCACGAACAAAGAGGAACTTCATGTAGTTTTTCAAGCGGTGGTTGATCTCTGGGATGCTGTACTGGTTGAGGGTCTTCAGGTTTGAAGACACGTGGGCTTCGTTGGCCGGGATTTCCATCGGATCACTGTACTTGCCTCTTCCCGTCAAAACCATCATGACTCTCTTCCAGTTTGTGCAGGCCACTTTGGGAACATAGCAATAGATCATTTCATGATCCTCATCCACGACCAGGTGCTTGAGATCGTTGGGTGTCAGCACACGGCGCTTCCTGCTGGACACACTGTTTGCTCGGCACGTGTCTGTCACTTGGTCTCGTCTGATCTGATGAAGAATTGCTGTGTTGGACAACTGCAAAGGAAGCACAGGCACCAGTAGGTTAAGGGCTGGGAAACTCTCAATGTCTTTTTTGCTTATTATACAAATTCATAGAAATGCAGATCTTTCCCTGCATGGAATAATTCATAATGTGCCTGAGTACAACTGATACTATTCTAGAAGATAAACTGTTTTTTTCTCCAAACTTCTTGATACTTCTTGATTAAATGCTGTTCACAGAGCATACAGAGCTTTGCTTTGAAGACAATATTAAGGAGCACAAGTGCTCACACAGCATGGTGGCAAGTGTATATACAGAACCCTTATCCTGAGATGTGGTCACTGCTTCTCTTAGGCCTGGAAAACAAATTTCACCTCCACTCTGCAGTTAAACCCACAGCTGCAGCAGTGTTGGACCTTTTCTGCTGAGATGGGGTAGGAAGATACTAGAAAATTTGACAAAATGAAAATAGTGTGTGTTCTTGTTACTGTTGTCTTTTTGGTTAGAAAATTTAATAGTCATGGCTTGTTTCTTGGCTGTGACTTTATATATGGCTTATATAGCTATGGCCAGAATAAATGAAGTCCATCAATATTCGTGCAACTCTCCAACAGGAAGATTGATTCAGATATGATGACCATGCCAGTGCAGAGCTCCTGTGTTTGGTTATTCAGAGGTGTCTCTGCATGGCATGGGGTTTTGCTGTGCAGCCCTATCCTCACTGCTACAAATACCTTATTACTTATTGAGAATAAACTGCATCAAAGCAACAGTGGGAAGATTTCAGTAATGTTATTTACATTTATTTAACAAAATTTACCTGTAGATTTCAAAGAACCTTATGCTCAGTAATTAATTTAGGCTCAAAGACAAGAATTAATGCATGTATTGACCTTCCTATTTGATAGGCAAGGAGACCTGAAATTCCTTCTTGTATGCTGAGTCTTTCAAAAGTATTTATCTTGTACCTTCTTGTTGAATTAACATGAATCACAGCACACTGAAAAGAAGTGTTTGAGGCAATGTAGGCTCTATGCACCTGCTATGTATGTTCCTTTGGTTATAGGGTTCTTTCTCCCTGCCAGTATACCAGAAAAAACAGTACATGCCAGGCAAAACCCTTTGACCTTGGCAAATGATTTTGCACCAGCTTGGGAGTTCACACTGAACCTCCAGTTCCTGAAGTCATGGGTCAAATCTCTGCTTTCAATAGCAGTACTTAGCCATGATTCATATTTTAAAAGTCCATCAAAACTCAAAGAACAGAATCCAAATGAACTTTAAAGTCAAAACCCAAATGAACCCCAAAATGAGACCAAGCCAGTTGCAGGATTTCTGAGTTTTGCAGAGAAAGGAAATAGAAATTGCTTTGTTATAGACTAGTCCTAAGAGCCCAAGTTTCACCCACCCAAGGGGCAGCAAAAGCTTTTGCAGCACCTGAGCAACAGAGACTCTCCCTCTGTCTGGGCTGTGGTGGGCTGCAAAGAAATATTTCCATGGCATGAGCCACACCAAGGGGCTGCTGCAGCTCAACTCTGGGTAGGAGGATTTTTTCTTCAAGAGAGCGTATACGTGCCAAGCTTGGGACCTCAGTATTTTGCACAGTGCCACCCACCACTTCTCTGAATTCCCTGATACTTTCCTCATCTCTTTTGCTCCTCTGTTCAGTAAAATGCTGGCTAGTGGTTAAAATGTGCAGTAGCCCAGTGCAACTCATTTAGACAGCTTGGCTTGTCTTTTGTGTGTATGTGGTATCCCCCTGGATATCTCCCAGGTGCACTTCAAGGGCAGTTTTATGTTATAGTCAAAGAGATGAGAAGCCAGATGTGAAATGTGCTTTGTGCTTCCTAGGAAAACTGACTGGCAGGGAGTTTCCAGATTAGATGTTAGAAAGCAGTTGTCAAGGATCACACAGATTTTTCAAGAAAATTACTTTTTCTGGAAAAAAAAAAAAAAAAAAAAAAAAATTCCTATTTCAATTTATGATGTCTTCAGAGCAAAACAGAAATAATGGATCTCAACCAGTTCTATACTGGTTAGTTACCAGTCAATAATTTTCAAAGAACTAAACAAAACCCTATGCAAACACACAGACATACCAGACATACAAATTCTCCTTTGCAGATAAAAAGCTGAAATCTCTCCTCCTGCGGATTTTCATCAAAAATCATATAGCACAGGAGTGCTGTTTGCCCCAGGTTTTAGAGTAAAAAAAAAAAGAAAGAAATGCCTGAATATATTGCTACATTATAATATGTTAATGCACCGTATCTGATTTTCTGGTGCTGTTCTTAGGATAAATACCGAATTAAGTGGATGAGATTCTATGGTCTGTATTAGATAGAAGGTCAGATTTGATAATCTAATGGTTGCTTCAGACCCTAATCTGTAGATGAATCTTTGTAGAGCTCTGCTTTGCTCCTGATTTCATTCCTCCATCAATAGGCTAAGCACTTCTTCCCCATACATTAACATTAATGAGATTTTCAGACATTTAGAGTAAGGGGAAAAAATGCAGCCTTAGTATTTGCAATTATCAATGAGCCTGTACTACATTAAATTCATTTAGAAGATTACACTTGTTCATTTTCAAGTGGTACTTTCCTCTCGTTCTTTTAACATGGAAAAAAATATGAAGAAATGGCATAAAAGCCACATTTACTAAGTATACAGCAACACCCCAGGGTGAGCTGTGCATGTACTCTGGCCTGCCTGGGGGCACACAGAATGCATATTAAATAGCAATGCAACAGTAAAAGGGGATTGTCTAGTTCTCATCAATGACAGCACCCTTTGGAATAGCTGATGGATGAAGGGCCACATAGGAAATATAAAGCTTGACTTCCTTTTTATTCTATCCTACTGACTTCAGTTTACTAAAACAAGAAAAAAGATAAAAGGCCAATCTAGTGACTGCCATAGAACAATACCATGTGTACCAAAGCCCATATCTTCTGCAGTTAACACACCTGATGCACCCTGGAAGGGCTGACCTATCTGCTTCCCCCAGAGACACAGAGTCCTGCTGGCTCTCCTCGAGGTTTGATGGCAACAGCCCTCTTGCTGAAGGAATGGCTGATAGGAAAGCCACATTGACCCTGCTCTAGTGAAAGGCCAGGTAAGGAGCCTTTAATGGAATCCTGAAAAAACCACCACACTCTCCTTTGCACAGAGGACATGCTCCATGGCCCCTAGAGTCTACAGCACCATGGAAGGAAATCCTAAGAGCATTTTCAATTTAGTATTTTGAAACTATACATTAACAGTGAGTTAGCTGATGGTAATATAGTTCCTTTTCATTTGAAGTTACAGGCAAGGCTTTAAAGCTACATAACAATTTCACTCCTGAAGCTGATGAAGGGAACTGGAGAAACAGTACATTTCAATGAGACTGGAAACACATTTGTTTAAACTAGAGGTCCACTTGGCCAGGGAAATGTGCAAATGTGCTCACAGCTAATGAGGAAAATATACCCCAGAAGTTTAAGCAGCCAGAGAGAAGATCCAAGGAACGGATATCTTTAAACCCATGGATGGTGAAGGACAAGACAAACAATTAGGGTCATGGACTTTTCTTCCTCCAAAGCTGTAACAGATGTGGCTGCAGCAGAGTCGTGAGCATGCAGCTGCTGCCTGGACACTGATGGCCATACCTGTGCTCATTACCAGAGGTCCCTGCTGACCCCTCAGTTCTAGAAACCACAAAAGTAATGGCCTAATTCCACTCTGGGAGGCGAGACTTTTAAGCCTGTGTGCAGATTACCCTGAGAGCAGTGTGGGGATGGTGATAAAAGTCTGTGCTCGGGTAAGTCCTCTGACAGTTCAACTTGGACTTCATCAGGCCATTAAAGTTTTTGGGAAGACATCTGATAAAAGCAGCTGTTCTCCCCTGAAAGGACTGACACCAGAGATGCACTTAATCATGTTTTTGTTTTCCTGCAGAAGTTGTAAAGGGGGACAGAGAAGAAGGGCACGTCAAGATCAAAGCTTTCCTTCCTTTTCTGATACTGCAACCAAGTTGAACAGTGAAGCGACTTGAGCAGCGGGAGACTTCTAAGCTCAGTGGCATTAAAAGAAGAAAAATAAAAAAGTAGTCTGGGGACACTCTGATCCCAGAAGCTTCTCATCTCCATCAGTCCCAAAGTAACAAGAAGGGAGGAAAGCCCAGTGCACTCTGCCCATGTGGATGTCTCCTGTTCAGTGGAAGGTGGGGTGGGTGTGAAGGGCGGCAGGAGGGCATTTTGTGGAGAGCACTAGAGAATATACTGACCAGAAATGCATATGCTGACCAACTGGCAGTCATCAACTCATTACAGGCAAAGGTTATTCAAGGTAAACCAGAGTAATGAGATGGGAGGTATTTCCTTCTGGTTACTTAAGCACAGCAGGATAAAGTAATCTTTGATTACTTCCAAGACCCTTCCAAGCTTGACGGCCAAGCAGCAAGTACAGATTTAAACACAGGGAATTTTTATTTTATTTTTTCTGAATATAGTAGTCTACTGAAAACTAGGTGCAGAGATCAATTCAATTCACAGGTACCTGCACTGAAAGCAGTTTTTTAATAGAAGGCTGGGAATACTGAAGTGTCACTCAAAAAGCCCATTAATTAAATTCTGTCTCACTATAAAAACTATGGTGGAAAGCAGTACCCTCCACATTTACCAGGCAGGGTTTTTTTTATTTCTAGTGCATTGCCTGCAGCTAGTTCTGTATTACTATAACCAGGCTCACAACCAGCCTATGCTGGGACTGCTAACATGACACTTGATCACGGCAGACCGAAGGGCAAACTTATCCAAATTAGTTTTGCATGGAATAAGGAGGATAAATATTATGAATGGCATTTGCAGGCCCATCCCTTGCTAAATTGGCTTTTCTCTTCAATTTTGCCTTAACGAAGACTTTGCATCTGCCTTTAATTCTTCAGTTACCTTCGTGTTTGGAGGTTTGTTTTCTGTCCTATGCTAGACCAGTGCTAGTTGCTGGAGAGCTCCCCTCACCTGTGGTCCATCAACTAAAAACCAGCTGACACCCAGCTGGGGCTGTCCAGCACTGATAAAACCAGAGCTCATCTCCACCAAATTCTTCTTAATAGTATTTGTTCAGAAGGAGTGTGTATAGCAGCCTCAGAATCCACAGAAAGAAAGGTCTTAAAGTGAGAACTGTCAGACCGACAAACTATAGGTGGCACTAATGGTCCTGCTTGTGTGACATCGAGAGAGTCAGTTGTCTGAAATCTCAGTTATTATCAGCTCTCCTTCCCCAGCCCATCAATTACACCATCTGAGTTCTAGGAGGTGTTTGTTATACAATATACAAAATGTTTTTAAGTGTTACTTTTGTTTTCCCAGATGTTAAAAGGGTGGGGGATTTTGAGCATGAGGTTACATGCAAGCATGTTTCCAATCCTGTTTTCACATGAAAGGTGTGAATAAGATTATTGAAACTTTGATGGAGAGCCTCGAAGTTACAAACATGGTTTAGACTATTTTAAGACTTGTCTTTTACAATTTGCATCCATAACTACCCTACTTGGTGTATATATGTGCTATACATCAAGTTCTAGATTGTATTCTTCAAAATGTTCAGCATTAGACAATAATAGGGGGCCAGCAATTTTTCATACTTGACAGTCCAAGCATTTCTCAAATCATCACAAATAATTATTACTCTGTGCAAATTTCTACAGTTGATAGTCAGACAATTGTAGCTCTGCAAATCAAAGCACTGTATCTAAAAGAACAATTGCATTTTCAAAAAAGGGATTTTATTAAACTGACCTGAATAGCAACATTTTTTTAAAGTAATAGCTTTGTAACTTTTCATACTTTGATTTACTTCACATTTCATGGCATAATAATTTTGACTTAACATTTTCAAAAACTTTGAGCACTCAAATGAGGAGCGTACCAAAAATTAATATCCATTCAGAGAAAGTATATTGTGTGTCCTGAAGATGGAAAGGCTTAACATCTTCCCTGAAAACTTGTGGACAGACAAACTGGAATATGAATTTGCTATGAAAATGTCTCTACAGAGTGACTGGATAATAGAAGATACAACTAATATTAACTTAGGAGTGTTTTACCAAGTGAGAACATTTTAGAAGCAAATTATATCCTCTGAAGGAAACTCCTGAAATATTACAAAGCTGTCTTATTTTCTCCATTTCATGCATTGAACCTACTGCCCTATGGAGAAGATTACGCTGAATACGCTTTTTTCCCCAATTCTTTGTACTGCAAACCAAGATAACCACACAATTTTCAGTTCCCATTGCAGAGAATGCATCAGGGCTATGAAAAGAAGGATCAAAGCACTTGAAAGAAAAACAGTCATACACAGTAGCTGCTAACACTGTATTGCCAAAAATCCTGAATTGCTTACTACATTCCCTCCTTCTTCTTCCTATGCACGTCCGCAACTTTGTCCCTGTGTGTCTGTGTGCACTCAGAGAAGGACACAGCAGAGAAGGGTGAGATAATTCAGCATTACTGTGAGGCCTACAATGATTTGATTAAACTCCAAACCCACATCAACTTTGGCAATTACTCTCCTTTGACTAGGTACTAGACAAGTATTACTTGGGTGCTAGAAAAAAAACAACCAACACTGAACCAGGCAAAACCTGGCAACAGATACACATGCAGCCACAGATACTGATACTATCCTGGGAAAACTTCACAACTAGGTCATCAAGTATTGGCCTTTTCATCTTGGAGAGAAAGTAAAGTACCACAGGGAGGCTAAATGATGCAAAATCTTGAAAAATCAGAGATTGACACCAAATGACACAGCTGTATATGAAAACCAGTTTTTTAATCAGGCTAAAACTGTCACACAAGATACTGATTCAGGAAAAAAAGAACCAACCTCCTTCCAATGCCACCTTCTCCTGTATAATCCCAAACATCTTGGGAAGCTTGTCCATTCTCATTCTCCCTAATAGGAGCTCATACCATACATGGTATCAGGGCTCATACCATACATGGGGTTTGTAAGATAAATGTATACATCTTGTAAAGTATCTCCTCTGAAAAAGGAGAGGCAAAAGTTGGAAGTTCCGAGGAAGATCATGCAGAAAGACCCATGGCCTGGCCTTATTGAAGGTGAAGGATGTGCTGATGTGCATGTTGCTGTTCTGAAGCTCTGGGGAAATATTATAAACACAGGGCAGGCAAAACTGAAATGACTGAGTTTAAATGCAATACATGCGAGAGGTAAGAAATCTTCACGGAGGGCTGGAGAAGTCTTGAGCTGGGAACACTTAAAGCAAGCAGTCTTCATGCTGGTGGGCTTATTGGGATTTAATTTATAGAAGATGAGTTTGGAGCTTCATGTTATGTGTACAAAGAGCACTTTGCACTGTCTTTCCAGCAGCCAAACAAAAGGAGGGGGAGAAGGGCAATAGATGGTCAATCCTTTTTTTTTTTCCTCAGATAACAAGAAGAAATGGATGAAACCCCAGGCTGGGACCCCAGCAGCCATGGTGGGGTGAGGGGGATGGAGCTGTGCTGCCTTCCCACGGCAGAGACCCTGTGGTGGGACCTGACCCCTCTGCACTGCCACCACAGCCACTCGCTGCTGCTCTGGCACGAAAGGACAGCGTGTGATGAATCTGTTTGCTCCTGGCTCATTCAGTAAGTGCAGCGATAAATCACTGTTTGCATGAAAAAGCTGAAAGGTCTGGCTATCATATGAATTTAATTTTAAAATGAAAACTCTCTGTCCTTTCCCCTCCAACACACACACACACACACACACAGACAGACATGCACAGTTCTGATGGCTGGGGCTGAGCTCATGCTCTCCAGACCTGTGTGTGGAACCTGTAACACACAGGAACACAACCACTGTCCTTCCAACTCTCCTTTCCCAAGGATACATTACTGTTGTCCACAGGTGCTTGGGAAAGGTCCAAGGGCTCGGACTGTCTCCAAGTCACCAAGGACAGCAGACAGGGTCAAAGAGGTTTCCACTTTTTATCTCACAACTGCCAGGTTACAGTCGGGGCATAGATGAAACATTAACTGGGACAACCCAAACTCGGGGACAAGCACATGGGTTAGGATGCTCGAAGCCAAGCAAGTGACCTGTAGCTGCTGCACTCTGCTATTACATCTTTACTGTGAGAGCTGTAGATATGATCTTCAAGGAAAGGCTTGAGAATTGGTTAGGAAAAGGCATGCCATGGACATCAGCAAATGATGCACCAGGAGGAGCACTGGGCTGGGCATACATGGAGTCAGCCAGGGTGGAGCTGGGAGTAGCCCTTAAAAAACAGAGTAAGAAACAACATTTTAACATAGCTGGCATCTAGGAGACAATGGAAAAACTGACATTTGTTTCTCTGTTGCAAGGAGCTGTTGTTACAGGGGTGAGATAAACTGGGTGGAGTGAAGAAACAGGACAGAGTAGATACGTAAATACAAAAATACATAAGAAATTCCACAAGGAGGAAAGGAATAATTTGGACTCAGTCTGGTTAGGACAAGTAGTAACAGAGCTAAACAAGAGAGACTCAGATACAGGATAGATCCCAACAGAAAGGTAAGATACGTCTGTGCTGAAACAAAATGAGGATGTCCAGCATTGGGAACATCCATCTGCCCGAGAAGGAAAAGGGACTCAAATTATCCCACCACACAGGCAGGTGTTGTCCTGCAGGTCCTTCAAGCTTTGCAAACGTGGGATGGTGGCTTCTGTAAGCTAAGCTTACTGTCATAAACCTCAGTATTCCACAGACTCCAGAGCAAGGCTTTCAGCAAATATTGCAGAGCCATACAGGCAGGGGCCAGTCAGTGCTGTGAATGAAACCCTCCTGAGGAAAAGGCAACACCATCCCGAAACTGTGTGAAACCCTGCACAGGACGTGGGGAGGAGATACAGGAGGTCTGAATGCCTGGAGCTGCCTGGAACATATGTGCCGTGCTCCCCTCAGCAGCTCTGACCTGGCAGCCAACATTTATGGATTTCTCAGTAACACAAATCCTCCTCCTGTACCTCTGGGTTGCAGCTTAGGTGTCACACAGTCGAGTAGAAATACTTATTTTTTTCTCAGCAGGATATCTGCTATTTTAAGTGAATACAATTTACTCAGTCCCATGCTAAATCAGGGTAATATGTTTCCAATTTTTAACTCAGTATGCAGCACACCCAGAGATTTGAAACCCAAATAGGAGAAACAGGAGAGAGTTGCTGCATAGCTGGTTTCCTTACATATAATTCATGGGCTTTAGCAGTCCCCTAGGGGAGAGGGGAACCCTGCAATTACATGTTTAGTAACAACATGTGTGTTGTTTAGTTATTCCCCAATCCAAGCAGGCATTTGGTTGGGACAATGGGACACTGTGGGATGTCTCTTCCAATATCTCTGAGCAGGTCAGGTGAATGCTGCTCCTGTGGGCCAGGGATGCAGGTTCAGGCCCTCGCCAAGAAATCTGTGTTGTTATTTTTAAGGTAAGAGGCTGGAAGTAGGAGTGCTGATGCCTGCCATGTGTAACTCTGTAAGGTCTGCCCTGTGAGCCTTGCTTCTAATTGGATGGTGCCAAGGTTCAGAGAAGACAGGGAAGAGAGAGCTAATCTCACCCTCCCAGCAGGTCAGTGCCAGAAACAAGAACAGATTGCATCTCCTATCTCAATATGGCTCTCTTTTCTTGTAATGATCTGGATGAATTCATCCTGGCACAGACTGGCAAAATACCTAAACCCTTTGGGTAATGATTTTCTTCTCCTTGACTAAACTATCAAAAATTAACATTAAGTTTATTTTACTTCCCCTTGGTAACATTATATTGTGCTCAGACTAAACCTTGCTGTTCTAAGGTAACTTTTTCTGGCACATTTGACTGTGCTGCTCACTAATGCTCACAGAAGGTGACTAACCAGGATTGCTCATTCTCCATGGCCTCAGTTACAGTTAACTGGAAACTTTTCACCTTTCTGCTGCTCTACAAAAAGAATTAGATGACCTCCTGCTTGAAAAGACAAAAGGCCTCTTATACTAAAATGCTAGCATTCATTTATAATCTAATTACAACAGGCTTCCCAGGAAACTTTCCTGCTGCAGAATGTAGCACAGAAATTATGGGTTAGCACAAAAAGCCTGCTTCATCAATAGCTTCCTAGGTCTGATTTATTCTTTATTGAGATATAGACAAGTGACTCCAACCCTGAGGAATGCTCAGTGCCAAACAACCCAGTAGCAGTCCTTTAGCCCAGCTATAATTCTGTCAGGATTGGGCCCAAGGAGGGATCAAGACAAAAGTCAGATGATGAACCATGACACAGGAGAGGAAATAATTTGCTTTTTCAATATTTTCTGTTTCTGTTAAAACCCTCAGCTGTTTCAGTCTTTGTGCACCAAAACAAACCCACTGCCATAGCCAACTGCAAGTGATTCTACCTCAGGCTTCTCTGGGAAGCAAAGAGCACATGCACAAGTCTGCTTACCCTGTTGGCCACTGACACCTCTTCCCAAATGCCAACACGCTCCACCCACCGTGCTGGCTCCACACAGACAACATCCAGCATTCTCTGGATCTGACCACCAGGCCCTTGCTGGAAACTTCCAGTCCTCCTGGGTTCCTCTACATGCTCAGCACAGAAATAAAAGAACATAAAATGCACCAAGGTAATCTTCCTTAAATCCTGACAAGCCTAGGGTGACTTGGTTACATTTTTAAGCATCTGACTTGCTACATTAATTCTTCTTACGTCAGAACACGAGGACAATGTTAAAACTCCCTTCTGTCAGCCATTCAAGACAACTGGAAGGTACAAATATTAGCATGATGTCTTATTCATTTTCCTCACCTCTACACTGTGTTTACCTTGATTTCTAAGGGTTCTCTGTCTCATCTAATAACAGATCTATTTAGGGACTGCATACTAAATGTTTTTTTACAATAGAAGAACAAATTCTTAGTGTTTCTTTAAATGGCAGCTATTTTTTTCAAACTGTTACCTCAACTACAGCCTGAAAGAAATTACACATCATCTTATTTTCCTTTTTTTTTTTTTTTTTTTTTTTTTTAATGCTCATTCTTTTTTAAACTTTGCAAAGAAAATGAGCAGAAAAGCCCCCTCTGAGCTCAGGCTTCTGGGATCCTTCTCTGGCTGTAGCCAAGTGCTGTCTCCTTGCCCTCTGCTCCTTTCACAGATGTTGAAGGCATGCCAGACTTTCATCAGTTCCCTCTCTATCTGCTGAAAGGGCTGGCTCCTTCTTCCTTGCTCTCGCACCCTTGTCATCTGCTTTACCCCACCTGCAGCTAGAGCACGCCAGCCAAGATCGGAAGAAAGCCGAGCTCCAGGACTGAGTTTTCAGCCAGCTCTTGCTCTGCATGCGAAGCCCCCTGGAGCAGATCCCTGCCATCCCTGAGCTAAGAGGCCTGCAGCTCCAGGCAGGGGCCTTGGTGAGTACAGAGGGCACGGGAAGATCAGGAAGATCTCCCCTGTCCCTGAGCAGCGTGGCACGGCGGAGAGGTGCCAGCCCGCAGCCCGAAGGGACGTGGTCCGACAGCCAGCAGTGAGTCGAGGCATTCAGCTGCAGGGCGAGGGGAGCCAAGAGCGTGTGCTCCGTGAGGCTCCGTGGCAAAGCGCCCGTGTGCTCCATGGAACCGTGCCCGCTGCTGCCGCGGGGAACAGGGCGCCTCTGTCCCGCACACAGCCCGGCCTGTTCCGCCTCGCGGGCCCCTCGGTGGCACAGGGTGAGCTTGGCCCGGAGCTGCTCACAGCAGGGCCAGCTCCTCCTCAGCTCAGGTAGGACACAGAGCCTGGCACTTTGCACTCACTGTGCTGCTTGTTGTTGTTGTCAGCTATCCCTGACTTCTGCTTGCCCACCCTTACCAGCCTGTTATGGTTCTCAGGACTTTTGCTTTCATAAGCTGCTTATTTTCTCTTTGATGAACAAATAATGCCAAGAAGCTGGGCAGGAGTGCATGCATCTCCCTCTATACATACCTAGGAATACATGTATATGCATCCCTGCCCACATCCAAGCAGTAAGCATCCAGATGGCACACACAGTTATGTGGGTCACAGACCAGGGCTAATGGGTGCTCCCAGACTGTCCTGAAGCACTGAAACACATCCTGATGTGTAAGTAGGTAGGACTGAAAAAATTCAGTGGCAAAGTGAAGGGAAAAAACAAACTTGTTGCTGATTTTTTTTTTAGTAGGGTGGTGTGAGAAGCATCCATGGTGCCCACTCAGTCAGTGCCTGGAACTGCTGCCAGCTCCCTGTTGATTTCAGTCAAGACAGCAGAGATGTCTGATGGCTCCTGAGAAACAACGGCAGCAGATGATGTTCTGGCTTACTGAATAGAGGTTGTCCTTCTCCAGAGCTGCCAGGTGACATGGACTTAGGAGCAGGGAAAAGTGACAAGTACATATAATGTAGGAAGAGCTGATATTCCTGACAGAAGTAGTACACCTAAATTAGTTTCTTGCTAAGAGAGCTGTCATTTTAGACACTCTGCAGGAGCTTCCACCCACTGGATCCATGAATGAAGAGCTCAAGGTATCTCCTCCCACCTGCAGCATTGCCTGCAGGACCTCTCTTCTCAAGGCAGAGAGAGATGCCAAGTGCTCCTGCCCTCCAGCTCATGGGGGTGCTTCCATGGCACCAATGCCTCCACAAACACGCTGACAATGAACAGTGGATTTTGTTCTTTGAACATATCCTGTTTTTTATGAGATATATCAGCACAGCTGACCTAGGGATTAACAATGACATCCAAACTGCTTTTGACCATCTTAGTTTTGTATTTCAAATATAAAACTGATTTCATGAAAGTCTGCTTATCCTGTTGTTTCTAAACTCCTTCTGATGGTTGATCCTAGCTGGAGCAGGTCACTGCACAAAGGCCCATTTGTAAGGACCATACTTAAACACTTTCGATCTGGTGTTTGCTCTATGTCCATTCCTGCAATCCATCCCATGGGTATCTTCCACTGATGTGTATCCCAGCTAGCACAAGCAGGGAAGTCTCACAAAGCCTCTTCCCAACTTCTCCTGTTTTTAGAGCTATTCACTTCTTGCTTCATGACCTAACTGTATCTCTGGCTTTGTTTGTTTAAAAACAAACTTTGTTCACAGGGGAAGGCAGTACATGGGATTCACTGCTTTCAGGAACAAACTGTAATTTCATTCAATTTATTCTGCTTTCCCAGGCACTCTCTTACTCCAGCTCTCCATCACCTCTCTTTATGCACCTGCAAGTCCAAACCCACAACTTCAGTCCCTCTTCCCAATGCCCTTCAGAAGTGGTTATGACCCCTTAACTCACCTTATTAACACCACTGTGTTCACTCAGCCCCTGGTTAATGCGATAGAGGGTCTAAGGTAACCACAGTTATTTTAAGCTTAGCCTAAACTCTTCCTTCCACCTGAGCTTCTTTTCTACTTCTGCCTCTCACTGCTCTTCTCTCTCTCTCTCCTTGACTGTTCTCCATTTAACAACCCCTTTTGCAAGCTGCCCTAAACACCACAGGAGCTTAGACTTTCAAACCCATGGAGATGAGTGGGGGAGATGCAAACATTTTCAAATGAAGACATGGATGTTAAATAGGATGAGTAGAAGGCTGCTCCAAAACACAGGTATTCTTAGGAGACTGTGCTAAAGCAGCTACCATACACTGCTACTTTAAACCTGATGGAGAACATCTGCTCCTGTTTTGCTTTTCATGATTCATGCCCTCTTGTCTGCAGCTCTGGAGAGAGAAGGACCACCTGAGCAGAGACAAACTGCTGGTTCACTCAGACTGTTTCCAGGAGGAGAAAGCACTTGCCAAGATTAACTGAGAAAACCTGAACTGCTCAACAGCCAGCTAAGCTATGAGGAGCCTGCACATCAATGTAATAATATTTTTTGTTCCATCTTCACCTATTGCAGACAGGATCAGGCCCCTCCCATCCTCCGGACCCCGCTCAGTTTCTGTGGATCAGCTGAGATCAGTAAATCTCAGGGCCACATCCTCAAAGTGCAGCTTGTTAGAAGCACTATGAGATCTCTAAGCTCCCTGTAGTGAGTAGTGGAGTGGAGCAGACCTGAGTCCACAAAAACATGGGCATACTTTAGCTATGACCAGCTTCTTTAGGGACTGAAGGCAGCAGATGTATGTTCAATAGGAATAAATGCTTATTCCCAAATAAAGCTCAGCTAAACTGCAGAGGGATCTGCAGGTGCTGGCAGGATGGATAACTTCTCCTGAGGCTGCACCTGGAGCCACTATTGCAGATCAAGGTCTGGGATAAAAATAACACTCAGTACTTATCTGGTATTTTTTCAATCTACAAATTTTAAAGCATCATCCCCACTTTCCAGATGTGAGAAGGCAACCACAAAGAACCAGTTCAGTGCTGCTGCATTCTTCTACCATCTTCACAAGCTGAACCTTGTCCTCCTCCAACACCTCTTCTCTGTCCAAGGGCAACTGACAGGCTCAAGACACAGCAACCTAAAGCTAGCGGCACTTTCAATTTTCTCTCATCTTGCCTTTTTCTTAAGAGGGGAAATGGGATTTATTTTTTCAGCACTGGTTCCTGGTACTGCTCTGGGAGAATTTCAGAACAAGATATATTTCCAAATATTTGTCCTCCCTGAGGTTTCTAGTCCTATCTGTTACAGACAGGTTAAGTAAACAGATTAAACTGGAGACTCAAGATCCAGACTGAGAAACTGTGGCAGTAAAGAAAGCTGGAATCAGTAGATTACAGATCTTCAAAGCATTCAGTTTAGCCTTACACCTTTCCCTCCTTGTCATTTCTTCTCTGAACAACACTGAGGAGATTCACCTTTGGATGTAACTTCCATAGCAACTTGGTGTCTACAAGAAATCAGTAACAGATATTTGGCACTGCTCATTGCAAAATATTTATCATGTTCTGCAGTAACACATATAGCTTTCAGTTTATCAAAACAACTATCTTACATGCCACTGAGATCACACAGAAAGTCATCAGAGTTAAGTACAGTCAGAGCACTCCTAGATGTACCAGGATTTTAAAAAATCACTTGAAGTACAAAATAGAAGGGTTGCATGCGTTGGTCTGGTTTTTGATTTAATAATATGAATTTGCCACAACCCGAAAATCAACCTGTATGTTCACTGATCTAGAAAGATCTTAGCAAAAAAAAAAAAAAAAAAAAAAAAAAAAAAAAAAAAAAAAATTAGATTTTTTTTTTTAAATACTGATTCAGTGCAGACAAGAGAAGGGTGAGAAGCAAACAGCTTATCTGGAATAGGTGGACAATATTAAGCCAACCAGTCCAATTTGGAGAAGTAGCATCAAGAAGCTGGTTAGTGGGTACAGCTTGAATGAAGTACTACAAATCTGCCTACCTGTTTCAGCCTACCACAACTTACACATTGGCACTAAAAATAACTAGAAACACAGCAGAGAAGGTGGAGGAAAATGTGAAGGAAAACAATAAGTCTGAGCAATTCCATTAAAAAAACCTCCAAATAGTAACAAAACCACAGCCTGCCTGGGAACAGCCCTCTGGGTTTGAATGGCATCTGCTAAAACAGCCTGGTATCTCCACATCAGTGCAAAGACAAATGAATGGTCTAAACTGTCTGTCCATGGATGACAAGAGAAAAGACAACATTGGCAAAGTTGTTCCTTCCAAGGAAGCAAGTGAAATCAGAGCCTGGCACTGGTGTTAGACAGTGAAGGGGAAGGAACACAGAGAAGGAAACAAAAATGATACCCAGCAAAAATACTGCTCCTACATCTCTGGGCTGAAGAGCTTCCTTGGAGAAACTCTTGCTTTTGATGGCAGAGGATGACATCTCTCTGGGACAAGAGAGGAAAGGAAAACAGAAAAGTCTGTGATAGATTAAAACTACTAAACAAAAGACACTGCTTGGGGAATTAATATTTATGAAATGCAAAAAAGATTGTAGTAAAATAAGAGATAACAAAAATCTAATAAAAGCAGAGTTTTTCTGAATTAAAAAAAACACAGATGCAGAGCCTGCAATCTGGTGCCGTAGTATCAAAAAAGCCAATTCCCCCCTGTCTTAGGCAATGTCAAAACAAAAACCCCCACATATAGGCCCGGTTCAAAAGCTATTGAAGTTAATAAAAATTTCCTCTTGATTTCCAAATGCTTTGAAAAGGTGACTCCTTGGGAATTTCTGATGTTATTAAGAGACGCATACCACCACTATCACCCCCAAAAGAAATCCCACAGCTCACACCACGTTACACAGAGATTCTATAGGACAGAAGGGTTACTGCCAGAAGTCACCCAGCTTCTCTGCTCAGTAGAGGATGATGGGTCATCCCAAATCCTGGTGTGGGGCATTAGGGAGTGTTACCTGCAGTGTTGTGGGGATGATTATTGTTGAAATTGCATATGGGAGTTACTGCACCAGTGGCTTCTTAAAACCTTTGAAAATTTTCCCCCACCAGAGCTGTGAGCTACAAAAGATGTTTTCACTTAACCTGCTGTGGAGTATCATAGTGTGCCATATTCAATGCCGCACCTAGTCTTGTTTTTGAAGGACATTTGCTTTAGGGGAGGAACATATTCTTTAATCCTGATGCACTTCTCTGTTGAGAAGCATTTCTTTTGATATTCTGCTAAAGTTAGTTTCCTTTCCCAACCCATCCCCCCTTAAATATACCCAGAAGATCATGAATGTGGAAATGTGTCAGTTAGAAAAGGCTGAGTGAAAACCACTGTGACAACCTGAATTCTGAGTTTGTTGCTCTGTATGTGCGTTTCTTGGATGGGGCTTTCATTTTCTGTAGGGTTGTTTTTCATTTCCAGGCATGGTTTGTTCTGGTTTATGCCCAAGAACTTGCACTAACAAAGCCTGATGGTTCTGTGAAAGGAATATAAACATAGATGCTGATCACCTGAAAAGGCAAATCTGTACAGGCAACTGCTCTTGGAAATTCTGCCTTCTTCCTGGGAAAGAAAAGGTAAGCGTCCAGAGGGAAATGCCAAGTCACAGGGTATTTCAAGCCTATTAATATAATTTAGAAAGAAAAATAAAATCCACACTGGGCTATTAGCAACAATCAGGTGTTAGAGTGCAGGGAAGAGGCATAAAACACTGCATTAAACTACAACAGTTTTGCTCCACCTCAGAACATAAAGTTTATTGAATGGCTCCCAGAAGAGGGAAAAATGGATTTGGCACTCAGCAATAAAGTCTATAATTACTTTTTTTATAGAAAATCCACGGACTGTGTCCAACTCCTGGCAATTTTTTATGGTGTTGACTTGTGAATGCTCTTGTCCAGTGCCACCATTAGCAGGAGCAAGACCTGCAGCTGGAGAAGGGTCCTGAGCTATCCCTTGCCAGGAGCCAAGGCAGACCAAAAGCCCACAGAGGAGTCCAGTTCTCCCTGTCATGCCATTGGAAAGGAGTAGTGATGGGTCTCATCACCTGCCCAAGATCACCCAGCTACCTGGAGAGCAGGTAGCATCCACTGAGCTCAGCCATGCTGGAAGAGCCAAACTCATGGATGTGTCTGTGGAAAACCTGGTGTTTGGTGACTCATGGACCCTTGATCATTTCTAACCATCTGGTTTCTCAGAACTGGCCAATCTGACAGGTTTGCTGCCAAATTAACAAAGTTAACAGAATGTGTGGATATGTGAAATTGTGAAGATGCAGCTAGGGATGTAAGATATCACTTCATGGATATGTAAACAGCTCTGCATCTGGAACCAGACAGGTTGGGCAGAGGTGGGATGACTAAAAAGGTTCTCTTTCACCATAAGAAAACACTTTTGGATATTACTTTTACAACCAAATTTCATGTTAATGGTTGCCTGAGTAATTTGATAGGTAACTCACAGCTATACAGCTACTGTGAAGAATAAAAATTACAGTTTTGGATGAGAAATTTATAGATGTATTTTTAAAATGCACATGCTGACACCCTTGTTTTACTACTTCTAATGGCCCTACCTTCTGTGCATTCATGACCTTCCTGAACCTTGTGTGAAGTTTGCAAGGACTTGTAAATCAGCGCCTCTTCTAGACATTTAAATAGCAAGTGATTAAAACTAAAAAAGAAACTGCTCAACTAGTTCTGGTTGTGGTCATCAGGCATTGCTCCCTCTGCAGCTCAACAAAGCAGAGAAAATACAGATTATTCCCAGGCTCAGATGCCTTAAGTCTGAGTCTAGACAATGTACAATTACTCACAACAACAACCTATCTTTTGTATTTAACGTAGCAAAACCTGCAGATAGAGAAAGCAGAGCTTTACTTAGAGATTAAGGAAGAGCACTCAGCAGTGCTCTCACTGCTGCACACTGAAGAGGTGAACACCAATAAAAACATGATTAGCCCAAACCCATCTGTCATGCAGTCATAAAACAGCAGCCTTTCACTGGGGACTCTTGTGAACAAGCAGACAGCCTATGTCTGTGTAAGAGCATGGGCAGTCTCCAGAATTACAAACTCTCAGGCCCACTGTGGGCAAACGTTATCACTGCCCAACAAATGTGAAATTTGGTCATGCTGTCATGGTGAGTCTGTGGCAGAGCCAAACCTGACACTCAACAGTGTCCTGGTCTCTGTCATCAACATCAGCTTCTGCAAGCAGTAAATATACCAAAATAACAAGACATTCAAAGTAAAGCTTTCCCAGTTTCTCATCCAGCGTTTCCCTTTCTGTATCACACTTTTGAATTTTCTTACTGAGTTCAGTGCTCAATGAAAAATGTCCCATTGACAAGGCTGGAATTAAGCACAGCACAAATTTCTACCATGTCCACATTTCACTGCAAGAAGACTGTGGCTTGGATCATGTGCCTTATGAAAATTAATGTCAAGCTTGTGAGTGGCATCAAATAATTCATAATTTCCTCCACTGTGCTTGTGCAATGTCCAGAACCATGAAGGGCTGATTGCTAGCTGAGAACAGTAAGTGTTGTTCCAATAAATACTAAAAATAATGGAGAAACTAAGCAGACCCAAATTAAAAGGCAAAGAAAATGAGAAACAGTGGGAATATAGACAAGTAACATTAACATGCTTTGCCACTTTATGGCAATGTCCTTGTCATTACAAAGCCAGGTGTAAGAGGTTTTCTTTCAAGTGCCTTAGGGTAGAGCATCAACAACAGTTCCAGAAGAAAGCACCACTTTGTATAATGAGGGAATGCACAAAAGTTTTTTGTAAAAAAAAACCCCACATAGCAAAAAATCTACAAGTGTTTCCAGACTCTATGCCTCTACAGGGCTGCTCTTTTCAACAGTCTCAAATGATGGAAACTATCCAGCAGTTATGAAAATATCTACCTGAGAAAGTTATGAGAATTCTTGCAGGATGCAACGCACCCTGCTGAGGGCTCAGCAAATGACCCACTGACACGAGGGAGATTTATATTATGAGAACAGCTGCCCATGGGTTTTATTATTAATTTTCACAGCCAGGTTTTCACACAGAAGGAATTGGAAAAAAAAAGACAAAAGAAAGGATTTTGATATCCTAAGCATGAGTCCAGTCCTTAAACTTTACATAGTGATGTGACTGAGAACTGCAAACAGATGAGAAGAATCTGATGTCTAGATCAACACACTGACAGTGCTCTGCAGGTGCCTTCTCTGGTGTTGGGGTTTGTTTTAAGATCTCTTGCTTTGAAGAACACAATAGAGACATCAAAGGTTGGTAAGTTCTGACCTGAAGACATTTTCCCAACCTTGCAGGTCATTTTTTCTGCCTCTGCAGACACCAAGATCCAATGGGAAGTTCATGCCAAGGCAGTTATTTCATGCTCTGAGTAACATTCCAATTTCTGTAACTAGATTTTTGGAACAGCAAGTTCTTATTTTGAGCAAATCCATGTGAAGGGCATGCATCAGTAGACAGATGGATATCCTCAACTTATTGATATAGCATAACTATTATTAGAGGCACAAACAGCTACTGCCTTGTTGTGCTTCATATGTAAAAACTAGTAATGCAGAATCCTGATAATGCAATAGAGCAATACAGATATTGTAAGTGAAAGAGGAATGTTCTTATCTCTATATTCTAATTTTGATCAGAAAGATGAGCTGCTTTACACTTTGTGGTTCAGATGAACTGCAGTGTCTGTAATTGGCTGGGGAGACTTTATCATAGGTAAGAGGAAGAGGAGCCTTCACTGGAAGTTTCTGTATTACACAATCACCTCAATTTTCATATTGTACACAATGGTTACAAGACAGAATATTGTCTGGGGGTGCATGCAAAGATGTGGGAATGCCCAGCCAGGAGCTTATGGGCTGATCTATGGAGAACCAGAACAAAAACCTTTCTGTTTCTACCAGTGATTTATACAGGACTGCAGCAGGCTGACCTTTCTTTGTATTCACAGACTCTGGCAATCTGAGCACAAAATTTCTGCTTTCAGATCCATAACGCACAGAGGATTGGGTAATGTCAATGAAATTCCCTCTTGGGGACTGAATAAAACGTGAGAGAGAAAGATGGGTACAGAAACCTGAGAGTGAAATTCTCGCCCTGCAGTTGGAAAGGCTGTTTTCTGGATGGTGCCCAGGAAAATGCCTGGTCCATGCCACTGTCAGTCACTGCACGGCAGAGGCACTGGGTTTCCACTACCTTGGACCCTTTTCCAGCCATATCTATGAAGGGGACCAGATTAAAATGTCCAGCCTTTCAGGCAGCCAGCCCAGCACACAACTGGGACTTGCACCAGAGACAGGGTTATGCCCCGTGTTCAAGCTCAAGTTGGGTGCAACATTGAGCAATCAGGAAAGGTGCCCCTGCTCATGGCAGGGGGGTGGAACTAGGTGATCTGCAAGGTCTCTTCCAACCTAAACCATTCTGTGATTCCATGAATAGTGACCTGCTTTACAGCAGGCCATATGGACATATTTCATGTTCATCTCTCAGACATTATGTGTTTGTTTGTTTGTTTGTCAGGCCCACCAGATGGGGAATCATGAAACAAAATTACTCTGCAATGTGCTACCAGTATTTCCCTTCTTGTCAAGAACCACAGAATAGACAGGGGAAACAGCAGGATCTGGATGATGCAAAATAAGGTTTCTTGACCCCTGGGCATCCACACCTTGACCCTGGATTGACTGTGCATGAGCTGGAGAAGAGCCCATAGCTGCTACCTCATCATCATCATCATCATCTACATCACCAGGCCCAGCTAGGCACACTTAGGTTGGTCACATCTTTTAAACCCCTTTAGGGATGGCAACTCCACCACTTCTCCAAGCAGACTGTTTCAACACTTGACAACCCTTTCAGTAAAGACATTTTTCCTAATATCCTATTTAAAACTCACCTGACACAACTTGAGGCCATATCCTCTTTTCCTGTGACTGGGAGAAGGGACTGACCCCCTGCCTGGCTACAGCCTCCTGTCAGGTATTTGTGGAGAACAAGAAGATTCCCTGTGTCCCCCCTTCTCTCCAAGCTAAACAACCCCAGCTCCCTCAGATGCTCCTCACAGGACTTGTGCTCTAAAAAGTACACATATTGCCCCAAATACGCATGAAAATCAAAAGTAACAAAATTCACCAGGCTTTTTTCCTAAGCAAAATTCAGTCTATGAAAATTCCACGAGTGATTTCAGTTGAAAATAACAGGCCTAGTCCAAAGCCCCTTTAAGATTTTGCCCTACTGCAATTCCCACAGCCTGGACATACTGTCAAGCTGTGCAAACTTTACCACACATCACTGCTCTGCGTGGTAAGAGTGCTGAGTGTTGGCCTGAGCTCTGCTCCCACTGAAGTCATGCCAATGAGATTAACTCCCCACTGCAGTGGGGAATTAATTATTATAATGGTGAGTGCTTGTTGAAAATACCACTTCTTCTGCATTGCAGGCTGTTTTTTTTTTTTTTTTTTAATTATTATATTTCAGTTGAGAAAGGCAAATTTGGTAGAATCATAGGAAGAATAGCAAAGAAATATTGGAGTCATCCCACAATACCTGAGTAACTTGCAAAGCTCATCTGACCATTTACTCCCCATCTAAATTGGGTCTGTAAATAAGCATTGAACAAATATATAACCCATGTGCTGAATTTTATTTTTGCTATAATAATAAAAGCCATGGGGAGAGATTCAGGATAACATGACTCCTCACTTGACTGCACACAAACAGCATTCATTACATTCTGATGATTCATTTAGCCCTCAGAGTACAGAGAGAGTTTTACCTTTTTTTTCCTTCTTTTTTTTCTGCATCAATTTGCATGAGAAGTACAGAGCATTTAGTCTTTGAATTAACCAAAATATCTCTGCCTTCAATGAATAAATATATTTGAATACATGAATAAATAATATATTGAGTAAAATAATGAAACTCATTTAAAATGAAGCTGAGAATGAGATCATAGTTTTTATTAAATGTGACATTTTCCACAGTGTTTACACTGCAAGAGATAATGGCCTATATATTTTAAAGTGGGTAACAAACCATCAAAAATCAACTTTAGATAAATTAAAGCAGCTAAATTTTCAGCTGGCTCTGGGCTTTTAACCTGGCTTTCTGAAAGTCAGGTTAAGATGATTCAAAATGAAACTTGAGCTTATGTGTCTAGGATGAAAATCTTCACTTGAAATAAAAGGAACCACTTAATTACCAGGCAGTCCTAAGGACTAGAACTCCAACTGAAAGGTCAGTCTTGCTAAAGCTGTCAGGCACCTACCCTCAGATAAAAATATTTCTTCTAGTACTTGCATTTCAGCAACAGACATACCATGAGTACAATATACTGATTATAAACAAAAATGTTAAGCTTGTACAAAATCCTGTTCCTGGAAACGAGCAGAGAGCAAACAGGAACTGAACTTGAGAAGCTCTCGTGAAAACTCACCAAGCCACATACAAAATCTATTCACCAACAGTTGACTTAAGGACAAGTCTATTTTACTTGGCTGCTTAAAGCCATTGCTTGCCCAGAGAAGCCAGCAAACAAAAATGTGAGTGAAGCAGGTAAAAGAAATGAGCTCTATTTCCATTTAATTTGGAAATAGAAGAGGAAGAAAGGAAGAAGATAAGAGACACCTTAAATAGTGAAGTCCATGGAACAGGCCGTATAACACTGCCACCACCTCACTCACATCCCAGCAGCCTGCAGTGGGGAAGGGCTGGACACATCCAAAGCGTGGAAGCAGCCAGTTGCCAGATTGTTTCCATTTGCTGCTGTCTGCTCAGGGTTAATGTCAATTAGCACAGGCTAATCAGTATTTCATTAAAAACATAATGAAAATCCTAACTCTAACACAGATTTATACAGTTTCCTATTACCACCATATTTGAGTGCTGTAATTAAAACAGACACTCATTATGCTTCACCTCTTGTACCTGTGACACCACAGCCTTCATAATACTTAGCAGCTACATCAAACACCCCTTCATGATCTGTTTGTTATTACCCCCGTGCTCTCAGATGGCTGACAGGATGGAGTTTCTCAGATCAAAATGATCCATCAGCATAGCAATGTTTGGGGGAAATGGAAAGGATTGTCCTGCCCGGCTCTTTCTTCCAAGGTAGTGGTGCAAAGGTTACTTGACCACTGATATGTCCTATACTGTGCAGTTACAGTATAATGGGTTAAATACTGAGACCACTTGACAGAGGTACCTGACTAAGGGGATTAATATGCCAGCCTTTTTCAGCTGAAAGTGTTCCAAGTCCGAGGCTACTCTATATACTGACCAGGTTGGCCAAACTCATCCCTGCACCTGAGCCCTGGTCTGCCGTGTCCATCTCTGTGGCCAGTGCCATGCAGCCAGACAGTCCCTGGGCGTGGTTCAAGGGTTTGCCCACCCTGGACCATCTGGACGGTCTGGACACAACGCTCCTGGTCAGGAGGTGAGGCAGCTGAGCTGCAGGAAAGCAATCTGTGCCCTGGCAGCTCATCTCTGGGCCAGAGAGCAGAGACTGGCTCTCTTTGCCTGCTGTTAAATCCCAAGCTTTTTGTTCTCTCTGCTCTAAAAAGCAAAATGTTTTGATTTATACTCTGATATGCTTTTGAGTTTAAAAGCCTTTTTGGTCTTTTGGTTTGTGCTAAGTAGAATACTTGATGTTGCCCATCAATTTAACCTTTTCATTGAAACCTTTATAAAACTAATGCATCCCAATGCACTCAATTTTCCAGTGTGGTGGAGTTATTTGCCTAAAGCAACACTCACAAAGCATAATGCAAGCAGTGATCTTGGGAGATCATTAGGATTAGTGATGAAACGATCTGCAGTGTGGCTGGCCCACAGAACGTGTGGAGAAAGAACTCAAAGTCCTTACCTGGCTATACCTAAATCTTCCTCATCAACAAGAAATTATTCATTTAGTCCCACAATAACTCAAGTTGAAGGCTGTCTTTAGGCTGTGGTAACCCCTCTCCACCTACAAGTCCTGAGGCCCAATAAGTCCTCTCTTCCCAGCAGTCCTGAGAGGAGCTTCCAGTGGCAGGAATGCACAAGTGGTTTCTACTGCTGTGCCCAGGTATTTCAGCAGCTGAGGAAGTGGGTGGAAGAGGAGTCTGGGAGACATTCTTGGCAATCTGGTGAGGCACTGAAGACTGGAACAGCACGATTTATGGACCCATGTGAGCAATCCACAAGGTTGCAAGTCCGTGCCAATCTCACTGCTATGAATGGTGACAAAGGAGTCACATAAGCAGGACAGAGCTGCTTTCTCAGTTTCAGCCAGTTAACTCTGGCATACCACAGATGGCAAATCCCGATGGTTTATCCAAAGTCATTTTATTAAACCTCTGCCTTTAAGAATAATTAGGTAAATGAGGTGGATGAAGCACAACCTCCAATGGAAAACTCAATGCTTTCTGGATACATTTCACATAGCTGGCATGAGATAAAATAGCATTGCTTTAGAGCATCCCTCCACCCCAATCCTTCCTCTTCCATCTGAAAAATTAGTACCTTATATCCCCTTTAATTAACTCTTGTTTAGCCAATAATGCCACTAACTGCCATCTCATATCTCTTGTTTATGCAATTAGAAGCTGCTTGATACAAGCACAGAAGTCCAAAAATACATGTGCAAACCCCTTCCAACAAGCATCCCTGCTCAGAGGGGACCAGGTAACTGAGACCCCAGTGGTGTCATTAGTATTATTAAATAATGTCCAGTTTGCTAAATACCATCTTCTGTTACCTGACATCCCCCTCAGATGCTCTGAGCACAAAGTGTTCACTACCACCTTTTAGTCTCACAAGGAAGCATCCTCATTCCAGGAGTGCTTCTGACAAGAATACAAATTCAGTCCTGAATTTTTGTGAGGCTGAGGTTGGGATTGGACACCGTTGGACAGTTAGACCCCGGACATGCTGGGATTAGGTTTGAGAGTCAGTGTTAAGCCCTCAGAACTGACACAGTGAGCTTCAGAAATTCTCATGAATTCTTGACAGAGGTCCTCAGGCCTGCCATTCAGGTCCTGCCTGGAATGCAGGCATGTCCTTCAGGCTGAAGGTGCCTGGAGCATGTGACTCAGTGAGAAGTTAAACAAATGAAATCAGATTTGTTGTTTTGGTTTTGGTTTGCTTTTTTGGTGGGGTTTTTTGGTAGGTTTTTTGTTTGTTTTTTTGTTTGTTTATTTTTTGTTTGTTTGTTTTTTGTTTTCTTTTGGCTTTTTTGTCTCCCCACCGATTTCTGGAAAAGCTATATATGAAGATCTTCCAGGACAGGGTTTGCCAGCAGGAGGTGCCATCTGGGATGTTGTCCAGGACTGGGTGGCAGAAGCCATGGTAATATAGACAATTAAAGGCAAAGAAATGAAACAAAAGCAATGGAAACTGTGTGAGTACAAAGATAAAAAAATGAGCAGAACTGACAACCTAGAGGCACAACCCCTGCTTACAACCAGGCACCAAGATGGAGTGCACCCCAGTGGTGTTGGCAAAAAAGGAAAGTTTCCCATCCTGGCTGCCTCCTACCAAGGTCAGAATGGGCCGATGCTATGTACATTTCATGAGAAAACCAGGATTTAATTTTTTTTTTTTAAAGAGTACTTGAGAATAATGCCTTTTGTGACCAAGAGCTTTTGCAGCTCTGGGTAAGGAGCATTTATCCTCAGTCCCAGTTTTCTCCTCCTACGAGATGTTGGCAATTCCTGCTGCTACATCACATGGAGAATAGTATGCATTTTCCCAGCATTTATAAAATTAAATACACCATGCTGCTTGATTTATTCCTGTTACTCTTGATACAAATCACACAAAGCTGTGATTCATGTTTTAATATTGATCCTATAATTAGTTCAATGTAGGTAAGCCTTCATGCTAGCTGTAGTCCTACATTTACTCACTTGGATGACATCGTAATATTGTGTTTAGATGCTAAACCTTTACAAAGAATCCTGTTTCACACTGTAGAAACAGCATGAGGTAATGATGTCTTACCTGAACTAAACTTCTCATGTTCTCATGCAACTTGCTTGGCCCTCTCACACACACATCTGGATGGGACATGAACAGCGCCATCCTTGCCACGTAACCCCTTTCCATTCCCAACCCTACTTCCATCCTTCCACTGAGGAGCATAATGGGATTTGGAGAGTGTGGAACACTAGATCCCATGAAGAGCCATCCTACTGAGCGCTGCCAAGAAGCCTCCACCTCCAACCACAAGGCTGCCAGGCGGCCATGGCCAATCCTGCTGGCTACAGTGCCAGCAGCCTCTGTCAGCACCATGGGTGGCTGGTGGAGACGTGTGGAGCGCAAGCAGCTCCTTCTGCCAGGCTCTGGAGAAGCTCAGTTATGGCCACCGAACCCAGCAGCATTCCTCCGCCCCTTCAAAGCCTCCTGCCAGGAGCCCCAAGGAGCTGAGCTCTGTATCAGATGGTGCAAACCTCCTACCCCACCATCTGAGCTTCCCTGGCCCATCATCACGTTACGCCTGCACAGGGGGCCTCTTCTTCCTACAGAGACAGGAGCAGAATTTTCTCTGCAGTAAAGCAGCCCTTCAGCTTCAGAGAAATTCTTCTCACTTCAGATATCAAGAGAATTAGAAATCCATCAGGTAAAACTTAAAAAGAAAAAAGTATGTAACCATAATCAGTCTGGTACGGTAGTGTGGGTATAAAGTTCCTGATCAAACTGGACTTCTGGCAACAAACATCACAGAAACAACAAGAAATCCTGGCAAATTTTGCTACTTGCTGAGAAATTATCATTTAGCAGATTAAACCAAGTCTATACATCCAGCTTTTTCACTACCAGTATATACTCCCAAACTAAATACTAGACACCCATTTTATCAATTACATTGAGTCCTTGGTTATTTTGGGCTTCATTTTCAACCACATTCACAAAGCACAACTGCATATTTTCATTTGGTCTTTTTCATAAAGGTAAATTCTTTTCATGACAACTGATTGAGAAGCAAATCAGAGACACAGTCAGTAGCACAGACCCATTTCAGACATTCAGCACTTCTACTGGCATCACTCTCTAAGTTGGAATAAGCTTTGCCTTTCATTCAGGAAAGAGAAGGGGGCTGTTTGTATGGATGGACATTACAGGCATTGTCTGCTTCAGAGTACACATGCCTGAACTAAATCAGCTGATTTAGTTAGTGGCCTGCAGAGATCACATTTTACAGATCTTCTGATTAACATACATTTTGGAGAAGATGTCAGACTTCAACTAAGCTCATCATCTTGACAGAGCTGTGCACTTAAGCGTGTGTTTAGCATTAAGCCTGTGCTTAGTTGTTGTGAAAATCAAGCAGATGTTCTGTCACTTTGAAGAACTGTGCCTTCTGCTTTTTTAAGAAATAGCTACGAAAAGTAATAGAAAAAGTTACTCCATCCCCCATTACGTGCTAAGAATCTTGGAGGCCCTTACAAAATCATCACCATCATTATCTCTTTCCATGACTGCTATGGTTTCTCAACACACGAGAGTGCAATTATCCTCACATTTTGAGGGCAAATGTGTGATTCCAGAGAATCTTGTCATGTGGTATGTGCCACTTGATTTCTCATAAAAAGTATTAGCTGCCAGACAACCATCATCCTCTATTGCTACTCCCTTTAAAAGGTTAAGTAGTATGCGAGGAAGGCTTTGTGATCCAAAGTGTTGCTACAAAACTGGACGTGGAAACCAAGAAATAGTGCTGCACTTGATACAAATTTGTAATTCCCATCTAGGCTGTGGGAATGGAGAATTACATATCTTGGAAGCATGTGCCTTCCTTGAGGAAGTTTTCTTGAAACTCTTGTGTTTGAGAAGGACTTGCTTGAGGCGATAAAGTCAGCAAAATTGATAAGTCAACCAAAGATCAGGACAATAAATATTCTAGATCAGGACAATAAATGCTCTAGTTTGGTCAGGCTGATTGAGGCTTCAGCTCCAGACTCTTGTTCAGATTTTCCTACACTGTGATGTGTACAACCACATTTGCTGCCCTAAGCAAGCAGAGAACAGCATCTCTGCAGCAATAACATACTTGGGCAGTAGTCCATGTATTCTACTGAGTATTCTTTGACATTTTATGAGATAAAGGAGAGCCAGCACCATTTGACCAATTTTCCTGTGTCAAATGTGCTTGATAGCCATGGACACTGCCTAACCCCTGCAGTGGATCTGCTGTGAGGCATGGCTGAGAGCAGCCACACTGCTTACATCTTCCCCACACAAGGACCATTCCACACCAGCACAGCGTGACAGCAAAACCACGTGCTCACCAAGCATCTCCATAACTAACACACAAGCTCTAGAATGTAACCAAGGGATATTTCAGAGGGATTTAAGACTAGACAGTTTGCCTCCTTAAACCTTGCCAAAGAATACCTGTTTCTAGGCCCTGAAAAATAATTCTAGGGATAGGTAAATGCAGAGTTGTCCTTCAGTTACTGGGACTGTAAGCTACACCTCTCCCAAAATGTTAGGTTTGCACTGTGATTTAATTACAGGCCGTATTGATTACTTGGTAGACAGAAAAGGAATTATAATACCATATGCTGCTTTCTGTACTTCACAGAACCATGTAATCATTTACTTGGAAAAGACCTTTAAGACCATCAGGTCTGACCCTCAATTTGCTGCCTAATGTTTGTGAAAGTGCACTCTGAGAGAAAACCTCCCTTTACAAGCTACTGTGAACGCCATGGGCAAGGTCTTGAATGGTTCCACACAAAGAACAGTAGCCAAACAGGCCTCACATCTCTTGTGCAAACAAAGGATGTTGGGTGCCCAGGGAAGGAAAGCTGAAGCACATGCCACACTGGCTCCTGTCCTGAGCCACGCATTAGTTTGGCTCAAGTAAGAAAGGCCCATGGGCCACATAAAACTACACAATCAAAGTCTGTTTTATAACACCCAGAGGGACTGTGTTAAAGTTACCAGACATCTCCAATCCTGCTCTTTCCTAAGTTCTCAGAAACTGACTTTTTTTCCTTGCATTCTTGCATGCAGCCCTGTTTAACCTGAAATTAGTGATGACTGTGACTTTTAATAGCAATGGAACAAAGACAAGTCAGGGGAGCATTTGTGTTACGGCAACAGGAGGGGCTCCAAAGAGAAAACAGACATCCTCAGATGTGCTAAGAAAATTGTTCTAAATTATACTATTTGTGAAAAAAATTGAGAAGTGTCAATATAGGGAAAATTACAAAGATTAAGGAAAATTATTTCCTTTAGCCAGCTATCCATGATAAACAATCTTTTGCTAATCCCTTTAAGCACTCTACAACATGAGCGCATGCAAATGCACTAAATTCTTACAGAATACAAAGAGGTTTTCTCTCTGCAAGAACAACAATGTAGGTCCAAAAATGCATGATCCTCAGGATGCTGACTATTTTGGTCAATTACTGGAATGGGGACAACAGGTCATGAGCAACAATAGAGCTCTTTTTCTTGGAACTAAATACAGTTATTTCCAAAGCTGAACTCACAAAACTGACTCACAGACCTGTCAGTTGAATCACAATCAACATGTTCCCAGATATAGCTGAACTGTAGGAAATAAGAACAAGTTACTGCTCAAGGGACTCCTTTCAGATGAAGTTCACCTCTGGCAGGCCATTGTATCTCCTGGAACTTCAGGGAGGGACAAAAAGCCAACTGGAGACAAACAGTGTCTTGAGAGATCAGGGTTTTCTCATTGTCAGTTCTGCTCAGTGATCAGGTATTTAACCATACTGCTTCTTCCCTAGGGCTCTGATCTGTGGATCTGTGGGCTTTAAAACCTCAAGGTGAGGTCAAATTTACTGAGCTAGAATAACAAAAAACCAAAACAAACCAAGACCAACCAAACAAAAAAGGCTCTGGGAAAAGCTGTTTTTTCACTTGTGGAATAGTCAGTCTCAAGGCTGAAGGCAGTGATACTGGGATGGCAGTATCTCAGAGCTAAAGCCTAACCCAAGAGAGCAGATGGCCTGTGCTGTTGGTGCAATCAGCTAGAAAAAGACGTATATACACCAAAGAAGTATCAGAGCAAAACTGTTCTGTGTGGTCTATGAGGCTAAGTGCTTGTAGCCTTATGGAATTGTCAGGAACTCAGCCACAGCATAACATTTACAGAGATATACACTGAATTACAAAGCCACAGCTGAAAACCTGAGCAATAGCTCTACTCCTATTGAGTGTTTTTATTAAGCAGAAGTCACACTCAAGACAACAGAACAGTCTGTGATGACTTTGATCACTACAAATAAGCCTCTCTGTTGCTGAGTTAGCTCAGGTCACTGGCTGCCTTGCTCAGCTGAGGCTGATTTTGAGTCGACATCCTGCAAAACTTTACTAGAGATAGTACATCCTCATGTGTACATCACACAGAGCACCAGACACAGCAATGCCTTGTTGGGGAAAATCACCCAGTCTCCAAGGCTTCCACTCTTTGGCAGTCAACAGAGTGAGGTCCTGTTCGTATTTCTGGGCACAGTGAATAGCAAAAGATCCTGAAGCAATATGAGAAGGATATCCTTGCCTGAGAGTGGGATGGTCCTTGCAGGACCCTTGCTGCAGAGAGGGCCAGTCAGCATCTGGAAGCAAAGGTGTACCTGAATATATTTCTAGATGGGCCTGCTGCCCCAGCTCCTACTCACCACTACACCCAGAAGGGCAGGTGTTTTCAAGGACTCAAGAACCATTTGAACTGATGCTGCAGAGAAGATAAAATCTCAGCCTGCAGCCCACTGGAAGTTTTCTGTTACACGAATTCAGTTGCCGAAACACGAGACAAATGGATGATATTTCACACACCTGGGACTTATCAAGTGCAGTGGCCGGAGCTGTTAAAAGATCAGCAGTTAACATATCCACATCTCACTCTGGGAGAGGTCACTGTTTTTCAGGCCAAGGCTGAGATCACTCCCAAGGACATCTGTTTACTCATTCCTCGATCTCCACTAACCACAGTGTAAGCACTGCACGTCACAGGAATATATTGCAGACCAGTGCTTTGATGGTCACTGTTTTATAAGAGCCTCCAGCAACTTTTAGATAACCTCTACTAAATGAGGCTGTAATGTATGAAAGGGTTCCTCTTACTTTCTGAGTTCTCAGCATAACACAACAGATTAGTTTAATCCCACTGGATATAAAGTGCAATGATTCTGCCACAGCAATCTATGCACTAGATATTACAAGCCCTTAACATCAGCCACAGTAATTACTGCAGGAAGTGAATCAGAAACACAGGGCCTGGGAGGGTCTTTCAAGGAAAGAAACACATCAGCCTCAGGGCAATGGGGGATAAGGTCATGCCTCAGTGCCCCTCACTTGCCCTCAACCTGCCATTACTTGAAATAGCTAAAGAGGGTGGATGATAATGGAGATGCACAAACAGAGGTAGGCACGTGTGCTAAGGCTCAGAGCCATTGTTTAAGGCACTCCACTTTCACCTGCTCTGCTTCTGTTGCCCTGTCCATACCAGGGCTGGCCCATGCACATGTGCTGCTCAGAAGTGGGTGGAAGAGCTCAGGGTGCCTCTCAAGCCAGGCTGGGAGGTGTTTTGGAGGAGCCTGTACTAACGCAACTCATTGCAGACTATCGGGTCTTTGTTGCCTGTTCTAAAAACACCAGGACTTCAGGGTGAGCACACAGCTCTGTGTCAGGCACATCTTATACGTATTTGTAGGTGCTTCTCCACAGGCTGCTACATCTACAGAAGAGGGAAAAGCTCTCAGAAGAGGCAAAATTAGCAAAAAGGTCTTCTCTGGGTCTTAAAAGAGGATGCAGATTATGTGCTAGCCTTCCACAGAGGAATGATTTTCACATGACATTTCCTATCTTCTTGTCAAGTATCTGATCCTGGTTTTAGCCTCTATTCCTATTTAGAAAAATACTCCTCCTGTACTCCTGTGAAATCCCAGAGTTAACTCTTTGGTGGTTTGGATTCACAGAGGGTCTTTGTTGCCTGTTTTCTTGAAGGCAATCGCCGATCGTGCCTTTTGAGCTACTTTTTTTCACACATATTCATCCAAGGGCAGACGAAGCTTTTAAAGCTTCAAGCTAACACCACGGTACCTTTTACAAATTTTTGAGCAAATTTTAGTTTTAAAGCTCAGAAAGGAGAACTAAGAGGCCATCATAGGGCAGTCATTTGCTAAGCAAACTCACTTATCATCAAAGGAGAAGAGAAAGGAATGATATACATTGATAAAAGTCAGAGAGTCATTAAGGAAAGGAGGAGAAATATGTAGATGGTGTTTAACATACTTCGAAGGATCCCCAAGGGATCTAACACTACACAGCATGTATCCACACCAACTGCTCTGCCAGAGGTAAAATAAGCAGATCCTAGACAACTACTCTTCATTAAGCCTGTGCTTTTTCCAGAACAGACATGCCAGATTATTTATTTGTGGAATCTCTTTGTATTTTCACACAGATGCAAAGTATTCAGCAGCTGTACCCACATTAAGATGATTTCAGGAGATGACAACTGTGTAAAATAACAGATCATCTTGTACTACCTGTACACTAAAGACAGACCCTGTAAAATGAACTGCAAACAATGAGAAGGATTGGTTAACCCCCATCTAAACCTGGTCCAGGAATCTTACTCTACCAGCATGTAAATGCTACTTCCCACCAGCAACAACTCTAACAGGAGCTAAGCTTCCAGTTAAGAAAAACGTTTCCACTGTGAGCTTCTTTTTGATGTACAGTCAGCAAACCTGCAATTTCATAATCTGTCCTGTTTGGACATGGAGGACATAGTTTGGTCCCCCACGGCAGACATCAGCGTATGTTTGTGTAAGTATTCAGCTCTTCAAGAATTAGCATCTCTTTGAAACACTGTTTTTCAGTTCTCAAAGCTATTGATCCAATTCCATTTCAGAATTACAAAAAGGGCTGTAGTCAAAGCAGCGCAGCACAAGAGAACGAGGGATGTGCTTCCCCCCTTCCCAAAGCAGGGGCTGCACAGACCAGCAGGACCTGGGAGAAGCTGCCTCCCAAAGAGGCACTGTGACACCTGGCAGCTGCCCACCACTGTCCTGCCTCTGGGCAAGGCTCCCACTGAATTTCAGACCCTCTTGGACTGGACAAAACGACTCCCACCTTCTGCCCTCCATCTTGACAGATGTGCCCAATTCTGCTGCTCCCTGGTATATCTGTTTCCCTCTGTGTATTCGCAGGCAGCAAAACAGGTCTGCATTAAATGACATTCAGAAGTGCAAATTCTGCTCTCCATGACAGAGCTATCAGCTGGAGCAATCTGTGTAGAGCATTAGGATGTATGAGGGAGGTCTCCATGTCTGAGCTCCCAGCCTTGTAACCCCAAACCGAAGCTTGATGAAGTCAGAGGAAGTCTTTCATTATTTTCAGGGAGTGTGGATCAGCAGCACTTTAAACCCGAATCACAATGCCTTCTAAACACAGCCTTTCATACCTGACCTCTGTGCAAAGCTGAACAAAAGGAATATACTATATATAAGCATGTGTAGGAAAGCATTGTGAAATTCTTTATGTTTCTATAATGGTCTGCCTGAACTGAATCTTTTCACTCAGTGCCACATCATGATAAGAGCCCATCATTATCTTCCTGCATGCAGTATGAAAAACTAAACACAGCCTCACTTTCCTGCACATTCTTATTCTTCCTCACCACTGGAATACCAGCTACAAAGGAGAGCACCAAACCTTCCAGCTAGCAAAGCCAGAGTTTGAGTCACTGTTTAAAAAGATTATGTAACATTAAAAAGTCTCAGATGCCTCCCTCTCCTCTGAATTCAATGCAGTTTGGTCCAATAATTATCCTGAAGCAAAACAAGAGAAAGACAGTTAATAAAACCCTCCTCCTTTGCCATCTAATGTTCCATCCTCCCACACTGCCAGTCAACCACTCTTAAAATTACCCTTCAAAAAATTTAATTCCTAGCTTCAGAAGGCTACAAATCCCCTAAAAGTCTAATTATATAATTTTTTGAGCCCGTGAGACTGACACTGTATCTTCTTTAGGTAAGGCTAGGTGCCACATAGAAGCAATTGTCTGCATACTCATGGCTCTAGCCCAAAATCAACACTGAGAAAGTTAGAGACTCAATATGCAGCTAGAAATTAAACTTAATTTAAGAACACATGGATATATTTTTCTTTCACGTTCATACAGCATTGTCTACAGTGTAACTGGCATACTCCAGGCTCTTCAAGGAAGGCAGGAAGTACCACACAGTACTCGCTGTGTGATTTAATATTGCTTCATTTGTCTAAGGAAAGCCTCACAAATTACAGACAGAATTTGATGGGGAAATTAAAATATCATCTACATTGCAACTGGTCCACCGCCAGCTGTATGGATTGCATTTGAGATGCAGCTGCTGTATAAACAGAGCCATTTACCAGCTTCACCTAAGGCAGACAGTTAAGTAGGTTTCAGCTGCCACACAAAAGATTGTGAAGCTCTACTTGCCTGCAAATACAGTCTCCCCACAGCCATAAACGTTTTGAAGTCATGTTGCATTTCAAATCCCCCAAATTGGGCCTGAATAGGCTGAGTATATCAAAAGGGTTTTACCTGGCTCTTCTGTTGTTGGTATGAATGCTAAAAGAAACACTGTTGCCAAACTATGCTTTCTTAAAAGAAATTTGGAGTTTCAGCTTTCTCATCTTTCATAATCCTCACAAAGCAAGATGGCATATCCCTGGGAGGTATTTGACTTGAAACTTTATGAATCAAAAGGCTCCGGATTTCATCAGTATTATGTCTTTTACTTGCTGCAGGCTGAAAAAAAAGTCCGTGAACAGTCCCATGAAGCTGTTACCTTTAGGTCTAATTCTGACTGCTGCCTCCCTGCTCTTGGAGCAAGCTGTTCTGATAAAAGAAAGCGCACGAGTTGCAATTGAGATAATACATAGATAGATCACACGGAGCTGACCAGTAAATTTTATTTCAATGCCTTCCCCTGATGGTGCTTCATTTGTCTGCGGGACATGCACTAGAACAGAGAAGCATTCAGACAAGGAAAAAAATTGAAATATAACACAAAATTTGTCTGTGATTTTAATACTAGCAGTTGATTCATGCCATGGGAGGGCGGGGGAGCAGTTCTGTGGCAGTCTAAGTAACAACGATCATTTTTTTCCAGCATCACCGTAGCAACACTGTAGTTATTGTCAATGAAGCACTTTCATTCTAAGGTGCTATTTTTAGATAATTTTACCTTTCCAGAAGAATTACCCTCTGGGCTGCAATTTATCATGTTTGTTCCTTGGCCCATGGGTGAATTTTAGTGGGACCTTTATTTTATCATTAAAGCAAAACCAACCAGCTCTCTTTTTTCCCCCGCAGACATTTATGCACTCAGCTCAAAGTGTCTCTGCTACAGTTCAGACCTGGCAAGTATCAATGAGGGCTGAGCTTCTGGAGGAAAGAAAAACAAAATACCAGCCTCCCTCCCTCCCCCAGCAACCACTGGTAAAGACAAAAGGCAGAACAAATACATTTTCAGCACATGAAAAAAGGGGCTGAGCATGGGAAAGGGGGAGAAGTGAGAACAGCTGGAGGGAGGCTGAAGACACAGCCTTCTCCAAGGCTGGAGCTAATGGTTGCAGCAGCCTCCTTAGGCTGGGCCTTATCCTTCTCCTAGCAGCTTCCCAAATCTCAGCCTTTTCCCCATTACGCCATGCTCTGTGGCAGTATCCCAGGATGCTCCTGCTTAGGTGTCCCATCAGCACAACCACAGGACAACCAGTGGCTGTCCCGTGACACTGCGGATGGACAGGAACACTGGGAAAGCCACGTGCGGATCAAGTGCTACTGTGTGTCCCCAGCATGCCACATTCTACATGTGCAGAGGTTAAATAGATATTTGTACAGTGTATATACAGGACTGAGACTGTTGCACGTGTCCACAGAGCTTTGTGGACATGAGGTCCACAGTCCTTTCAGAACTAAACTGACATAGTAATGCCTTGAGATCTTGCCTAATCAGGCAGCCTGCAAGCAGAAGCTGATTACACACGTCCAGTTACAAGACCCAAATGAGCTCTTTGTTCCTACTGCTGTAAAGCTAAATCGATCCTGCACCTACTGTGTGCAAACACATTCACATGAGATGTTGAACTGGTACAACTATTTCAGTATAAACTTATGTTCCCACAAGAAATGCAGATAAAATTGCCACATTACACAAATTCTCAGGTTTCTGGGGGGTTGAGGAATGGTTTAGGGGGCTTGTGATCACACAGCCAGGGTGACAGCCCCAAAGCAATGCCACAAGACAAGCAAATAGAGATACCCAGGCACACAAGACACACCTGCTCACATGCAGCCAGGGCTGCTGAGGAAAATGTCTGTGTGACTCTGGGCCAGGCACATCATTGTGCTTAGCACTGCTAGAACCTCTGAGAAGGCATGGTGCAAGCCCCACACAACAATGACAGGCTGCTGGTGGCACCCTGAGGGTCCTTCATGCGTTTTTTTCACATCCAAACAACACTTTAGCCTCAGAACCATGACATTTCTGAAGCACTGCAGGGTTGTCAGGAAATGAAGCCAGAAGCACACAGGTTGGGTATGGGGCCCAACATTCAATGTGCACACCATGTATTCACACCGTTATTGTCTGAAACCACAGTCTGCTTTTGGGGTCTGAAAACAGTTCCAGAGTCCCATGGCTTCCTTAACTCTCTCCCCTGTTCCACCCCTCTGAGCTGTGTTGAGCACAATCCCTTGGCATAAAAGACATCCTTGTGCATCTTCCAACCCAGCAGTCATCCTTGAGCAGGATTTGGGAGCACTTCTTGCCCTGTCCCAGCCCCACAGCTCTCATCAAACCCTTGGAATCATGTCATCCTTTGCTCAGAGCTGTGGTTTCAAGACACTAGACACCTAACTCATGGAAATGGGAATTTGGAAAAGACTAGTTTGGCTCTCAAATTTAAAACACCAGTGATAGTCCACCTATTACCTTGGCACAGGTTATGTATGAAACTGCATAAGGGTTGTTGTTCTTAAATAACTCTAGTCACAAGCCAAGGAGAAGAACTTGAACAGATTACAGAGCACTATTAAGAAATCAAGGAATAAAGTATCTGCTGCTTCCTCTGCAGCCACAATATTTCTATGAAATGTATGCTACACAATGTCACATATTCTTCAAATCTAAACTGTACTTATAGACTAAGAGGCTCAGAAAATAACAAAAGTCTCTGTCTGACACATAACAAAAGACCTACATCAGACCAGTGCTGGAAACAGGACAACACTTCTCACAAAAATTCTGCCTTCCCCCTCTGTTAGCCATTTTCTTCCAAAGGAAGAAAAGCAACTGTAATTTTTTTCAATTTTCAACCTTAATTATGTCTAGGCAAGCTGTAGTAAAGCAAGAAATTAAGATAATGTCATTGCTCCCAAACAGTTCTCTCAACTGCCACACTTTTCATACAAAGAGCACCTCTTGTTAAGTTTTATTTTCATAATCAATTGAAAGCCCTCATTCTGCTCTCATATTGTGAAAGCAGTAACAAATAATCATTACTGAGAGCTGCAATTATGTACCTGCACGTACTGCCACCTTCTTCATGTTCAGCCTGCACATACGAGAACAACTCCTTGAGGCACCAGTTTATCAGCTGTTTGTGGTGATTATGGGCTGTGCTGCCATGCTGAAGTTTCTCATCTAAATAAAGGAATACCTAAAGAATTGCAGCCTCATCATAAGAGCACAGGCTGGAAACCTCAGCAGTCCTAAGATGATCTGAGCAAAACTTGGCCTGATTTTAGAGATGGTGGATCCAGAAGCCAGTGCCAGGGCCCAGCCAGGCCAGCAGTGTACATGAGAATATAAGTACCCAAAGAAAGCAACACACCAAATTCTTCGGCTCACTGTGTAAAACTATAATTATTGCATTAAAAAATACTTGAATCACACCATCTTCTCCCTAAAGAAAACAAAGTGAAGTGGAAATATGTAACAAGTGTCCAGGGAAGCAGAAAGGACTGTAGAAGTGCTAGTTAGTAGGGCAAATTTCCTTTGCAGCATTTCTTTTCCCTTCAAAATACACCTCAGGCCAAACAAATCTGGCCACAAATTACACAAACTATTTCAATCAAAAAGGGCATATTTGTAGTGGGCAAGAATTTGAAATGTTTATTCAATAAAAACATATTTAAGTCACTGGCAGGAGAAAGAAACCTAGCCTGCAAGAAATTATTTTTCTATACCACAAAAAATCATTCAGCTTGGGCTGAGAACAAAAAACATAATTTATAATCCCTCAATTTTGGATTTCATTTTAATTGGGAAATCCCTTTCTTTTGTTCACCTCAGATACATTTTCTGTTATTTTGTTGGATGGCCAGCCAGCTGAAGAAATCAAGTATTCAGCTCAACTACTACCAAGCCCGTTGTAATTCTAATTTAAGGTCCCTGTATGGCAATTGCTTGGTGCTGACATGTGCTGGGTTTTGCAATAGCACAGCCTACATCTTCTGCATACTTGCCAATATTTCAAAAACTATAAATGGAAATCTTCGGAGAGGAAAGTAAGGACATACCTAAGGAAATACACTGGTCTTTTACAGATTTATTTAAAAAGTCAAGGAGAAATGCAAGTCAAAACTTCTAAAGAATCGTAACTTGTGCCTGGCAATTATAAGGGCTGCTAATTACTTGCTTGGAGGCAGAACCTTACCCTAATTTTTATGCACAACTATTGCACAGTTCTGACTCCATTTGGAGCAGAAAACTTTGTAAGTTCCTTTTAATGAACTGGCAGCAGGCATATCTACCTTTGGGATCTCTTCTAGCTCTATCTGGATGACAATGCACTAAGCCCCAGAATGAGCTGGCTGCCCTCATGACAACAGCTCAGCTGAAATCAGTATTACTATTTACATGCCTAAACCCAAGGTTAAATGCAGTCTGCTGGGTTTCAGTATATTTTAGTCTGCTGTTCCATCCTCCAGCCCTCACTGTGGTTTTTCTTCTTTTTAGCATATAATTCTGATCAATTAAAGAAAATTTTAAAGCTACTTCAGTTGGAAGTCAAATGCTGGTTCAAACAGTTCATCATTAGGCTTAAAAATTTTAAAACGAGTGCAAGAAATCACTCCTGGTGATCCAGTGGCCAGCTTGGCAATCATGGAAATAACAAACCCCAAAGCAGCCAGGTTCTCCTGGCACTTCTTCCTTGGGCCTCACATCTCTTCTCTGAACTACTACAATAGTTCAGGGAGTTACCATCCATGTTTGGTATTTTGCTGTGATCATCACACTTTTGGCTTCTGCAGTTCCCTTATAGATCTGAGGTGCCTTGTGCAACCTCCCGTGCACCTGCAGAAACTCTCATGGGGAACCAGGCAGACCCTAAGGGTTCAAGATTCCCAGTTCAGCAAAGGAGAATTGAGGATATCCAAATCCAGTTTTAGAAAGGCAATATCCCAATAGCATTCCTCAATCTCCACGATCTCTAGAGACACTATGGTCACTACATAATCCAGCTCAGTACCCTGCAGAGATGCCTGTGCTAGCACCCTGGATTTGAGAAAAAATGAGACCCATGCAAAAAGCTCATCCCAAGTATGTTACACATCTCAACATGACTCCTAGACTCCATTCATATATTTCAGAGCGAGCCTGGGTGTCTCAAGATCCCTGTACCCTGCAAAAATCTTGAGAGAAGCTAAGCCACATGGTTTGGCTATTTGCTACTCTGCAGGAAAGAAAGGAGTCAATGGTAGGGATGGGCTTAGGGTTCCCCCTCTCCTGCATGTCACTCAGTTCAGTCTCCTATCATGCAATCCCCACTGGAAGAAATTTTGGGTTAAAGGACATCTCCCAGCCCTATAATCTGTGAAACACTGAAATCAACTGTTACAATAAGATCTATGTAAACATTTTAATTAAAGGAAATTAATCACATGTACTTTTGCTGTGCATTATTCTGGAAAGTCTACAGTTTCCCTTTGCAAGTCTGAAATAATTAATGTATTTTTTTTAAAAAAATGCTTTTTAGGTACTTTCTTTTCCCCCTGCATTTACAGGAGAGGGCACATCCAGACAGAAAGGCTGTGTCCTGCAAATCTTCAGCCTTCCCATGGCCACTGCTTGTTCTTCTGGAAGTTTAGCTACAGCACCAAGTGCAGGAATCAGCCAGTAGTGTGCCATCCTGGGCCATGCTGGGGACCTGGGAATTGCTCCCATCTCCGTCTCACACCTCCCAGAGGCTGCTCTGACTTTGAGCAGCCTCGGGCAGACACAATTCACAGGAGAGGTGGCTCCTCACCCTGGAGGTGTCCCATGTATGCCCTCACCTTCAACTGAGCACACTAATACACAAACTAAACAGTCAAATTAGCAATACCATTGCTATGGCTTTCATGTAAACATTTAAAGCTGTCTTTTAAGCTTTAAAAATGATTACAGTCCTGTTTCCTGGGCTGCTGTGCATTGGTACAGATCACACGGATCTGTGTGCAGATGGTGGGTTTATCTCACCTCTATAAAGCAATACTGCTGTTATTTATCATTTTAGAGTGCTGCTTTGGGCTGCAAATGCCCACTAAACTATTGTTTGTAACAAGTCTGCCTGCTTCTGAATTATAAAGCCTAAAAAAGTTTTATATTTAGTTCCTAATGGAAACACTACATTACCTGTGAAAGTCTGATCAAACACTGCTGCTCTTTATGTCCTGTCACTGCTGATAGGCACAGCAATATATCCTGCCTTTTCCAGTATAAACTCTCTTCCAAGGAACAGGCTTAAGTTGGGGTATTTAAAATGAAATGCTGGTCTTCACAAGGTCCTGCACCCCTTGACCCCTTCACAGGCATCTATCACTTGATCAATAGAATAACTTCTTGTTTCCTGCTTTCTCGGGGTGGTTTTTGGTTTTTTTTTTCTTTTTCTAAAACAGTTCTGTATGTTTTCTGGTCTGCTTTCTGTAATCACTATATTGACTCCTTCAGTTAAGGACTGATCATTTGTTTAACCTAACTGCTTGAAATAAAAGCTTTATTTGTTGTCGGTTGTTTCATTTACTTTTTAATGGTAGCTAATAAAGACTTAAACACATACATGCAGTATATTCAAAAAAAAACAACAAGAAATCAACACAGAGGTGCAATTTTCAATCATTGCTCTGGAGGGGCACAGGAGGGAATAGGGCTATTGTCAGGAAAGCCTGGGGTGCTTTGGTGGGGTGAAGGAAATGCCTTGGCGCTTGCCAGCATCGTTTCAGGCTGTTCTCAGTCCTGCCGGGTATTGGCTTTTCATGAGACTGAAATACCTTCCTCTTTTCAAATACATGAATAAACAAACAAACAAAAATAAAAGCAGCACTGCCTGAAATCTTGCAGGAGCAGGAAGGGGTAATCTCAATGTGTCATTTGTTTCAATCCAAATGATCAGCCAAGTGCTGCTCTGAGGAGTTTGGCTCTGAGCCCTGTTGCAGAACAGTCATGCTATGCTCCAATGTCCCACTGCAAAACAGTTTCCAGTCTGCTAAGGGGCTGATAGAGCTACCCAGCCTGTGCAGTCTTCACATCCTAAATCTGTGGAGGTTTCTGTTTGCACTGCTAAAATTGTATGATGGAGGGCTGGACGAGTAAACCTGTTGTAGACTGTCTTGCACACTGGGCATAATTTGTGCTGCTTTATCAATTTAATTGATGTCTGCAGGTCCATTCATCCATTCCAAACTGGTCACTCTTTCCTGAAGCTAATCCAGACAAAAATAAGAATAGAAGAAAAAAAACCTATCTAGAATGTACTGGTTTGTAAAATTAGACTGTGCATGAGAGACAAACTGATTATCATTCAGCCTCTGAAGTAGGGAATCTCTGAGAATTCCATTTACAAAGGATTGACTGTTCTGTCAGGAGCCTGTTCATATGTGCTTTCAAAATTCTGGAAGTTTTGTTTTGAATTAATTTTGGTTTTTCTAACACAGATGACATTTTGAAGACCCAGGATCTGAGAACATCTTGCTGTCAGCTGCTTCGATTATAAAGCAAGCCTCACAATCCCAGCATGTACTGGGAGAAGGGATGAGGCTACCTAGATGACATTCCAATCTAGATGACCTAACTACATGAGACCCACCCCCCCCACCCCTTCCCCCAGGTAGGGAAAAGCAGGAAAATTCCCTGATATTTGCAGTCACACAGATAGGTTAACCATAAAAGCTTAAGAGGAAATAAAAGCAAAACACATCTTTAGAAGTTTTGTTTTAAAAACATGCAACTCATTAATTTTTTTAAAATTTTTATTATTTGAGAGCCAATGATGGCTGGGAAACATGGCCCTTGGGGACTGCACTAAGAGAGTTTAAGAGAGTGATTGCCAACCTGTGTATATTCAGTAAGTGCCAGAGAGCCTCAGCAGTGGCAAAATCACTCTCCTGTTACCACCCTTTGAAAGTTTGGACCCAGAACACAAGATATGACAGTGGATAAAGTGAGAATCCATCACACCAGCACCTGAGGATGGGGATGGACTGAGGATGAATTTGGGGGTAGAAAATCCTTCCCTGCTGCCATGCCTCCGGATGGCAGTAGAGACAGAAGCTCCATCTGCCAACAGTTTGCTCTGGAAAAACAGGAGATGATCTCGACCTTCAGATTCCATCAATGGAGAAGAGAGATGTCCCAGCACGTATGAGTAAAACAACCCTGTGCAGCAGCTGGCAGCAAAGGCATTGCAGCAGCATGGGTTTGGGAAGGGGTGCAAGGGTTTGCCATGGCCCAGGCCTCCAGGGTGGAGCTGCTTGGCTTTCTGGATAAATGGGGGCAGACCCGACAATATAGAAGAAGAATGAGGTTAATGTGTGCCACATCTAAATGGTTAACTACAGAAATGACAAGAATTAAAATCTGTGTGAAAGAACAGAAGCTGCTTTTCTGTAGGGGCAGAGAGGTAATTCCTTGGAGAAGAGCTCTGACTGAAGGTGCTGCTCCCCTTTAAGAGCTAATCTAGGTGCAAATGACTCATCAAAAATAGTAACACAGAGTTTGTAATATACTGAAAGCTATAGGGCTTGATTCATAAACACTGACAAATCCATGGAAGTCCATATGATTCACTCAAATGGGCTTTGGACCAGATCCACAACAGGTTTTATTTTTTAGAGGGTCTCAGAAAACCATAAATTTATTACTCAGATATAAGAGCACCAAATTCCTGCAGTGGGTATTAAAAAGAAAAAAGAGTTTTCTGGTAAGGAGCAAAGCTTCACTGTTGCAACAGCCAGCCTCACACTCAAAGGAACTTAATTCCTGCTTGTATTTGGGTTTTTTGAGAGCTGCTAGGGTAAGGAGGCAGGGACAGATGCATGGCAATGTGCCTCCATGCTCTCTCTCACCACTATCAGGAGATACTAACCCCAGCAAGCTCTGTCCTGGCCAAGCTGGCAAAGGAGCCAGCTAGCACCTAACATGGCTGTGATAACTGGCACCCAAACTCGCTTCGTGAATGTCACCATATCTCTGCTGGTGACAGCTCCAGAGAGTTAGTCAGTCCAACCAACACAATCCTTGGTTAACATCCCATCACCAACTGAAGCTGGAAGAGCACCAGGATGCCCTTTCCTGGATCTGCTTACTCTGGTACGTTGAGGAAGTAATTTCCACACCTCATGGAACACAGACATACTGACCAGACTCAGCCGAGGTTCTTTGAGGTCCAAGAACCAGCCCAACAAGCCTGGGATATACTGGGACATCTCACCCCATCCCCATCCAGGCGCTGTGGGTCTGGCACACGAGGATCTCAGCCCTCCATTTCTGATGTGGACACCACAGGTCATTGCTTGGTCACTCTGGCCTTGACACTGGCTCATACTGAGGACCTCTTTGCCCATCTTAGCCCTACAGAGCCTGATATTGATGCTTTGAGTTTGCATGACACAGTTCTCCCCTGAGAGCAGCCTGCACCTTACAGCCATGGTGCCCTCAGCTGCTGCACACATTCTCTTTAATAAAAAGGGGAGAGGAGAGTTTTCCTTTTGTGAAAATTTTCCTTTCCAAGAGGAAAAAGAAAGTAAAGAAATGCTATACAGCTCCACCCTTCAGAGACAGTGTCTGCCTGGCACAAGCTATCAGTGTTTTTATTCTGTATTTTTACACATCTTGAGCTTTAGGAACCGCATGCTCAATTGTGGCAAACACACCCATTAATCTACACAGTCCTGTGTTTGTCCTTGTCACATCCCAAAAGTGAGGTTAGCCTGCATGCCAGAGCAAATGCATAAAAGCAAATAAACTCAGAAATTGGTTTACACTGCATTTAACTATCTGCAAATAAACATTAAAAATATATTTTCATACCTTATCAAACTGTTTGATATTCCAAAAGTATGCAGCCAAGCTTTTCAGACTTGTATTAATCCAAACCAGAAGCATCTCTTTCTGAGACCAAGTAAGTGTTTGTCATGTAAAAATAACCTCAAAGTCAAAAAGATTGTACTTAAATAACTAAAATGAGGGAAGAAGGGATTCATAAACAAATAAACACGGCCTCACAAATAAAACAAAAAAGCTAAAATTACCCAGTTAATTTTATGGATCACACAGAGAACTTTTTCTAACATAAAAACAAGCTCCTGATTGTTGAGGCTTAATACCAAGCCCATTAAAAAAATGGAAAATGCACTAGAGGCACAGGAACTTTCAGCACAGCTGGTCTAATGTAAAAACAAAGTATGTAATTGTTGGCGATTAACAAAATTGTGCCTTGAAGAGTTACTAATTTATCCAAAGCTCAACTCTGAGCAAGGACTGACTACCTAATGATTTTCATTTTTCCAAAGACTGTCATAACACAAAGAAGTTGCTAAGAATTTGGCTTCTAAACCAATGGCTTCAGGGCTGGATTTCTCCCTGCTATATAATAAAAGTGGACTTCTTGATCATCTTCTATTTCTCTGCTTGCTTCAAGGACTGTCTGCACCTTTGAAAGAGCAGTGACAGAAAGAAGAGTGGCACTGAAATTTTGGTAAGTAGGACAGCATAAACTTCAGTTAAACTTCACATGAAGTTCCATCTTCACCTTCAGTGAAAGCTGCTGTGTAGGAAGCCAGAAGGCAATCTCTACTGATTTGTTATGGAAGACCACCAGAGACAGTCCAATCCCTTGGAGAGCAGGCACCTGGGACACAGTCTGCAGGAGAAGGGCAGGACCAAGGGAAATATTTAATGGCAAGCATCTCCTCCCGCAGAAGAGGGCAAGGCCCAGTGCACTTCCAAGTGGCAGTGACTTTCATGGAAAGCCTGCAGTACCTGTCAATCACACCGCACCCAAGAGCAACTCTGGCTGCCAACAGCAAATTACCAGGGCCTCTAATTTGTTGCTTTTTCAGTGTCAAACTCTTTTTCATTGCCAGAGTGCTGTATAAACCCAGAATAAACTTGTTTTCATCTAACTCATTGCATGTTACTGTGCACCTCACTTCATTTCTAAAGTGCCTACAGAAAACCTGCTTCCTATAGATTTCCTACAGCAGCATCCTGAGTGGGAGAAGGGCTCACACTTTAACCCTTTTAATGACTTTTATATTTAGCAACCAAAATCAGAGTCCAAACCAGAGGACTACGTTAGTCCACACTATTAACATAGGCACAAAATTAATTACTTTTTTTTTCCCCCCAGGCTGAGTTTCAGCAGAATGCCTGCCAAGGAAGATGATGCTCAGAGATCCACCTTTCAGAAGACATTCACGCCAAGGCTGATGGGAGGGAAATCATCCCCATAAGATTAAGAAAATGAAAATCCAAGGAGAGCAAGTGCCCTTCGCCCATCTCCCGCAGATTCACAGGATTAGGGAAGATTACCAGGGGCATCGAGCCCAAGCTACTGCATCGGCTGGAGTGCAGAGTCTCACAGACAGGCTAAAAACTGAGTGACTTGTCTATGTGAATTTTTAATGGCTTTTTGATTGTGAACATATGCCGTGGCTGGGCTTGCTCCAGCTCCCAGCTGAAGTCAGCTGGCGCTTGTCAGGGTGTAGCTCTGTGTCATGCTTCGTTCAGTTCAGTGGGGGACTCCGGCCAAAGCAGGTACTCCTGGTTTCCTTGTCCTGTCCAGCATTTCCTGGATCAGATCTGCTCCTAGATCAGACACTGGGGACAGCCTGTGTCCAGTTACCCACAAGGCTCCACAAAACAGTGCCATGAGTGCAAAGTTACCAGGGCTCCCTCTCCACTGTGCAGGGGCTTGACCCTGCAGGAGCATCCACCACCCACCCCAGGAGCTGTTACCTACCAAAGTGTGCACCAGTGGGAAGAATATCAGGAGCTTTAAAAGTCAGGAATTAAGAAATGAGCCAAGGGCAATAATCAATGCTCATTGTTCAGCTTTTGCACTGTTTGACCATTCCATTTCCAACACAGGCATCCTGCACTTATCTCTGTGCTTTTCCTCCTAAAGAACCAGCTTTTCAAAACATTTTGGGACATCAAGGGAAAAAACAACCTGAGGTGACTTTACACAAGGAGCGCTATCAGCAGAAGCATTTTCTTAAAGCAAATGTCTTCTGCATTCATCTAGGAATGCACCCATTACTTGTGACTCTGACAAGTGTAAACTGTTTGGAATTTAGGGTCAAAATACAAATAGTATAAAAATACAGTTTCTGCCAGGTACCTGAGCCCCCCAAATTTTCTGTAAACAGAATAAAAACTGACAGCAGCGGAAGCAGAGGAAGCTCACAAGCCTGAAACAGAAACCCTTGTTTACTATTTCAAAGGAGTTTAAGAAGGAAAAATAACAACTCCCATTGAAATGTCACAGAAATTAGGTGTCTAACTGCTTTAGGTGCCTGTGAAAACCCTGCCTGTTACCTTTATTTTTCTTATTCTCTTTTGTGGCTATGATATTCCAGAAATAAACACCCTGAGACACTGAAATGGAAAGCTGGATTGCAAGAGAACACACCACACTTCTCCTGATGAGCAATGAATACCCTCCGCCCCCCACTCATTGTTTTTATATTTTTTAGTCTCTTCCCAGTGAACAGTTGATATTTGTGAAAGCTTTGGCTGCAGCTTGTAGCAGCTGTGTAGTATGCATCACATTAAATAGACTGGTGGGTCCTGCACAGTCATTCTGGCACCACTTCTATTTCATACAATGCCTTCAGTTTTTCTACGTAACCTCAATCATTTATCAATCATTCGCCAATGCCAATAAATCAAAGGGCCTAGGGACCCTTAAACATAAAAATAAGGAGCTGTAAAAAAATATTACTACAGCAATTAAAGCCTCAAATAGTAATAAACTCTACTTGCATTACACTTTTAGAAAGCCCCACTGAAATTAAACAAACATCCAATAGCAACAAAATGAAAGGGGCTTTTTCTTCTAGTTTATAATAGCTATGGGTTTATCCAGAGCAGAGGAAAATTAGGGTTATTTTTATAGATCATGGAGACTATAATGAAAAAAAAAATGGGGGAGGGGAAACAAAGTAGAGAAAAGCAAAATAAATTAGTGAATTTTCTTCCAGAAAACTAGAAGAACATGTGCGAGAATTTACAAAATAAAAGTGAATCTTTATCCACAAAGTGTAATCTTTGGTTTGGATCAAGACTGTATGGTTAACAAATCTATTTTGAGTCAACCTCAAAGCTGGGTCTTTTAAAGTAAGCTTTCTATTTTAATACACAAACTTCTTTTTTGTTATTTTCTTCAAAAGGCTTTTTTATTTTCCAGAAAAGCCTATTTTTTTTTTACTGTCACCCAAGATGAGAGAAAAAAGATTTGCATCATTGAAGAAAAGAAAATGACAAATATGAGCCAGATGGGTGAAAACACAATCATGAACAGACCTACAGATTTCCTTAATTAAGATTACTGCTCAAACCCCTGATGAGAAAGGGGCATTCCTCTTCAGAAGGGGTGATGTGCTCTAATTGCTGGGACAGTTCAGCACTGCATTTACTGGAAGAACCTGGCCATTAATTTCCACTAAAAGCCACACAGCAACACCAGTGTGTCCCACAGAGAGACCAGGCTTGGGTTTCATCCATGCCAAAATCCTGAGGTTTGTCAAAGTATTCCCATCTCCCCTCTCAGGGGAATGGGAGCCTGTGACTACACACAGTTTTTCCACCAGGAAGATTTTGGAAGTGTGCCATGAAGTGGGCCTGGCTCATGTTGCTGGGGCAGGGCTCTGCCTGGGCTTCTGTGTTCCACTCGTTAGCTGAGGGCAAACACTTGTTGTGAAGAAGAGCTTTTTATGACAGTAAAAATTCTGCAGGGGATCCAAGTGCTTGGATTAATGTCTTTATGAAAAATTACCAGTCCCACAGTGCTGTTGGTTTGGGTTGGCTTTTGTTACTTGCCCACCACAACTACTGCCAACCCAAAAGGGCTAATGCATCAAACCAAACAATAAATGCTTTTATTCTTTTTTCTTTTCCCCTGCTCTTTTTTGATGGGATCGGGTGTGACATCCCACCTTTAAGGGGGCACACCCTTCCCTGGGTCTCTGCACTAAGGCTACAAGAGTTAGAGGGGGCTGGACCAGCAGCCAGACCTGAGGAGACATGGAGAGCCCCATCTGGGAGCCTCCCTGATGGACACCAGGTCAGGGCTGTCATGGAACCACAGAATGCAGAACATGGGTTGGAAGGGACCTTGAAAGATCATCTAGTTCCAAGCCCCCTGTCATGGGAAGAGGTACCTTACAGGAGACCAGGTCATTCAAAGCCCCATCCAACCCAGCCTTGAGCACTTTCAGATGTGCCTGTTAAACAATTTAACAATTTTCTGGCCCAAAGTAATGCATTTATGATTTCTTACATTTATCAATCACCTCCAAAGTGTGCTAACTGAAAGAAAAAAAAAATCATAAATATTGATTTAATCTGAAAGAATAGCACTGGAGACTGAAGGAATTTTGGTCTCGAGGCTGTACCTAGCTGGGTTTCTGGGATCAGTGGAAATTTCCTTCATGCTTTTTTTGCAACAGTATTCTCTTTCAGTAGTTTCCTCTCTGCTACAAAGTGTGCTTTTATTATATCTGTGTTGAGCCTGTTCCAATGACGCACCTAAAATAGATGAAACTATCCCAGTGTGCTTTCCTGTGTCCGAACACCAAGCTGTGCTGTCTGCAGCAGTGCTGGCACCAAGACCAGGCATTCAGCAAAGCCATGACCTGTGCCAAGCACAGGTACTGCCAATGTCACCGCTAAGACAGGGCCAATAAATCCAAACACAATGTGCACCTCTTATCTATACTCCCTCTGTGCTCAGAAATTCAGGGGCTTCTTCTCCCAGACAAGTCATTACCCATCTCCATGCACCTCCACCTTTCAAAGCCCAGAGAAGCCGCAAATCTACAGCAGGAGGACTAACAGACTCAGCACAAAGCTTAGAGAAGCTGCAAAACGAAAGGAGCCCTTGGGAAATAAGCTGTAGGCTTTGAAGATGGCTGCAAGGAAGCCTGGCAGAAGTGGGCATGATGACCTGCACCCAGCCGCTCCAGCTGCAGATCTGGCTGAGGAGGCTGCACCGAGCATGCAGGGGGGCCAGCTGCCTGCCATCCCCTCACATTTAATAAATTAGCACGGATGAGGAAGGTAAGACTGGGCTCGTAGACACTGAATATATACAGACTTCGATATGAAGGTGCATAAGCGGCACTGTTTGAGTCTGACTCATTGTGTCCTTATTACGTTGCTGGTTGCTTGGAGACTGACTGAACGCACACAGCAGCAAAGATGCTGGCTTGGGAGTCACTACCCTGCCTTATTTTCTTTTTCTCTGTGCACATAATTTTCCTTTAAAGGCTTGCCTTGCCTCTGCAGCTCGCTTGACTCCCTCTGCCACTGTGGAAAACTACAGCAGGGGAGGCAGCCGGGTGTCCGGGAACACTGTCGGTGTTGTTCCACGCTCACCTCCCAGCCCCAGCTCCGTGCACCGCAGGGGGAAAGAAAGCATGTCTTTATTCCTCTACAGGCTCGCCTGGATGCTAAATTTTACCTTAAGCCAGAGCAATCACAGATTGCTTATTGAGAGACATTCCCACACATTTCCAACAGGTTACCCTGAAATCCTCAAACTTCCTTAGCCGAGAATAAATACCTACAAATCCAAGAAAGTGGTGGAAATGCAATGGGAAACTTGAGCATGTTCCACTTCTTGACAGGCATGGCACAACTGAGCTCAGATGGTTAATGTGAAAATCTTGCTTGGCTCTTTCCTTACACAAAACTGAGCAGAGTGGAGACAATTATTCGTAATTTAACAAGTACTGAAATTTAATGCCTGTCGTATCCTGAGTGCTAAAAGTATCACACTTCAAAGCGTGAGCCTGTAAAATATAAGCTGGACTTTTAGGACACTGTTAAATTACATGGGCTAGAGTCTACCTTAGGATAAAAGTAAGGATTGTGTGTCCATTTCCAACAGCCCAGTATCTCATGTATTCTTAATAGCTGGAAACCAAGCAATATGAGGTGGTACAGGGTAATGAATGACCTCTTACTTCTGTTTTAACAGGTCTTTATTCCCCTAACCAATCTCATCATTCACAGCAGGGGTATCAGCTAAAAGCTCTTTAAAAATACATAGGTGTGCTCAGGGCACATCCTGCAGATTTTTCTGAAAAGACAATTTCTGTAAATAAATGATTAGAAAGAAAGCAGAAGCAAAGAGCCTTTGGTGGGAATTTCAAAATAGTAAATGTTCCTTCTCTGGAGGCCAGAGGGCAAAGGGAGGCAGGCCAACTTCCAAGCCTTGGGCCTCTCTGACCTCAGAGCTGCTCTCTCTACCCAAAGAGGATGTCAACTGATTTTTGTTGGAAATAAGAAAAAAGTGGCAATGAGTTACTTGGAATTTCAGGAAAGAAAAAAAATTCTAGCAACAGTGAAGGAAGGAGCCTTACAGAGTTTACTTACAGTGCACTCAACATGAATGAAATGCCCTGTACTAAGTCAACCTCAGGACTGCAGGGGCACATTGTACTTGCATGCAGGACTACGTGGGTGGCAAGACAAGGGGTTTTGGGAACACTCGTCCGAGCTTTGGGCCCTGTTCTGAAAGCTGGGATTCAGCAGCACATCACTGTCACCTGAGCCACCCTGTGTCCCCAAGGCACTGGAGATGGCACAGCTGGGCACCACACTGCACAAATGAGGCATGACAAGTCTGCATTAATCCATTCAGACAAACTGTTCCCTGATTTTCTCTCCTTGCCCTACAGGTGCTCCCAGCAATTCAGCCTAGGAAGGCTGACATATGCTTGGTCAGTAGTCAACTAATCTGAGCACAGCAGGATGCAAAGGCTGCTGTAAGCTGTGCTGGTCCCATGGGGCTGGGGTTGTGGTGCTTCAGTGGCAACAGGCAGGATCCTAATGCTCCACAAGTGGTGCTGTGCCCAGCAGGACCTGCTCACCCTCTCTCTGCAGAGACAGAACATCTCTGTTATGCCAAAACCCGCTCCAGAAGTGGTTTTTCACTCACTGTCTTAATTGACAGCAGCGAAAACCAAAGCTTTCTGCAAGATTAAATAGCTGTTAACAAAAAATTGTGGGAAACCCTTAACCAATACATGGCTTTTCCAAAAAAAAACTGCATAAAGGTGTGCAAGTTAGTTGCATGATGTATGGTAGGGTGGCCACAGAAAGCCTTTACTGAAAGTAAGGTGGGCCGCAAAGTGAAATGTGCAAAAATCAAGTGAACTTAAAACTGATGCTGATCATTCAGGGCTTTTTCTTCTCAAATGATCCAGATACAGTTTAGCTCAGGGACAAGACAAAACAAAGAATGAAGTGGCTCTTTAATACCCACATTTGTCCTCCATATTCACTCACAGTGAAGTTCTCAGTCTCTGCTCTGAAGAAAACCATAAAATCAGTCCAAAAATGTGTGTAATTGTCCAAAATTTCATCAAAGAGGTATGCTAAAGAAAAAAAAGGAGTACAGAAGGGTAATCTGGGCAGGCTTCCCTGTGCAGGCTGCTCCCCGCAGCTAATGCTGGTTTTGAATAGAGTCTCTCATTGCATTTCTCCATGGCAGTGGAAGCCAGACAGCCAGCTAGTGTACTCTATAATAAATAAACAAACATCCCCCTTACCCCCAAACACATGTAAAAGATGGGTTTTAAATCATGACGATTTACTTAGCTCTGAAAGGGAGTAATTTTTCACCAGACTGCAGAAAAGCCCACTGCAATGGAGAGACTAAGGCTGAGATTTTCAGAAGAAATGGAAGGAGTTCAAGCACCTAATCTCTACAGAATTTCAAGGTAATTTGGCCATGGAGACCCTTGTGCACCTTTCCCTGAGAACCTTGCTTATACTCAAAGTTAGATTTTTGCTAACTTGAAAAGAAGCAACTGAGTAATGAGGTTACAAGTTGCTCTTAATATAGCAGTTTACAGAGGGCTTGCTTTTTCCTCCCCATGACTGTAAAGTTACAGAAAGGCTAAAGCAGCTCTCTGCACATAATGTGGGATGGGGGGGGGGGGGGGGAAGGGGGGAGGGAAAGAGTAAAATTCCTTATTCTACTGCTAGCTTTTTGTACACACTTGGGCAGCCAGTTGGAAATTTGTAAGGATTTCTGTGTCCAGCAAGGCATTTTCAAAAGTGCTTAGATTCTCTGGATTTCAAACAAGGACAACAAGGTAGTTTTAAACTACCCTAAATTAAAAGTTTGACAAGATTTGCAAACACTGTTGATAAGAGCAAGGATTGCTCTCTACAGCTGGAACTTTCCATCCAAATAATACCAAAGCTCTTTATACACAAGAATGATTAAGGATGAGAAGTATGCCTGTTACATAGGTTCATTATTTGCTTATAGCTCAAATTTGGAAAAGCATGTAAGCACTCCAGGAGGGGGGCCAAGGTAATATTTCATCATAGCAAGACTGAGAGGACTCCCAGGACCTCCTCAGGCTTCCTCTGCTCTATCCAAGGGCTACACATAGGGTAGACCCCCCCCTCCTCAGCAGCCAGACTGCTGGCTCATTTTGCCAGAATCTCATCCAAGACCCAAACAACTCCTCCTGCATTCATGCAGGGAAATATGGTGCAGCACTGAAGCCCCATGCAACGTCAGGAAGGTTGATCTCATGTGCTCTCTTGCCTGGGTGGACCTTGATGAAATTACCCCTTAGGCCTCAGTAAAAAAACAGAGTAGCCCATGCAAATTCAAAGAGGAAAGAATTAAAGTAATTCCATCTTCAAGCAAATTTCCTACCTCCCTTTCCTGCCTCAAGGCAAACCATCAAATACAATGAAAGGAAATATAAAAGTCATGAAAGAAGCTTCAAATGGCCTTGACTTTCTTCATGTAACTATCTCTATCTTCTCTTTGTTTCATTATTCCTGATTTCTGACATAAAGCTCATACAAATGAGGGAGAGAAATGGAGAACAGACAACACCATCAAGCATCCAAGAGCAGTCAGACTGGACTTAAAGCAACCAAACTCACATGTAAGACCCCAGCTCAGAAGACCCTTCACTAAGTATTTAATGGCATATGCTTATGCCCTGGGCATGCACACATGCACCATGGAGGACACTAAAATTTCCATGACATTTCAAAGAACTGTATAATCTTGTGTTTGCCTTGATCCATATACAGGAGGTGCAAGATGCAGCGTGCAAAGCTGCCCTCCCACACCTTATGGACAGATCCCAGCTCTGAGAGGCTTCGCAGCATGTCCTGGTGGCACCACCACACTTACAGAGGGCTTCACACAACTGGAGGGCAAGATCAACAAGGCACCTGCTGGAGAAGGCTCCTGCCAATTTGCACCGACTAAAAAGGCAATTGCTTTTTGTTAGAACCAACCTCAGCTTCCACAAACCTGAGCAGTTCCTTCACTGAGCTGTGCTGCACCCTTAGTGAATTGGCCCCTGAGGATTTGATCCTAAATGTAGCACAGCCTTTCAATCAAATTCCCCTTATGTGCCGAATTAGAAGCTTGCCAAGCAGTAGGAACACTGAAGCATTAAATAAAGAACATTTTCAGCAGTCAAGGCCAAGGTTAAAAGCATAAGGAATGTGAAGAGTTGTTTTTGCAGTGAATTTATTGTATAGGCAAAGTAATAAACCATTTGCATTTGAAGGCTCTACAGCATAATGATGTAGATTAGTAGTGCTTCTGTTGATTTATTTTTTTTAACACAAGGAAACTCACTGTTGTCTTCTACAGGGCTTTGCTCATACTCTTTCAGCCATTGTGGCATTTGGGTGAAGGCAGTCATATGCTTGCAGTAGCAGGCTCAGAGCAAGTCCTTTTTTCCCAAACTTCTAGCATTCCTTGAGGAAGGATGTCAGTTGACTGTCTTTTTGCACTAATATTCCTGAAGTATAAATTCTCTAATAAACTACTTAAAAAAAAAAGGATTGAATTTTTATACCAGGCTGCACAAGGCTTTCCTTTTTTCTGGACACAAGCAAATACCAGCTCTGGTACAGTCACTCAGAAGCAGAAGGCCCTATCTGCAGATGTCTGCATACCTGGGGTTCCACCGGCAACTACTCAGGCTTGCAAATTAAAAACCTGTCTAAAAACCTGACACTATTCATGTACTCAAATGCTTTTAAGAACATGGGTTTGATCCAAAAGTCCATTAAGGCAAATGGAAAGACAAATTGATTTTCCACTGACTTTGTATAAGATGCTAAACTTGCAGCCAGGTCTAAAGACCATCTCATTCCCTCAGCATTTAATCCAAACCTATTCAAAGCCTCAATTTACAAATCCTGGCATTATAATGGGGCATTCAAATGCTGCTAGCAGATTCCCAAAATTAGCTCTTTGGTCTGTAAAATATGCATTAGGCATACCTTTGTGCCAATATAAACATCCAGCTGCAGGGATTTCTAAAAAAATCTCACTATAATTGGGCTGAACAAAAATAGGTTACCACTTGTGACTACTAAAGTGTGAAGGAACCAGAGGAATGAATGAGAAAGCAAAGCTGAGTGACCTCACTGAAGTTCCTCTCTATCTGCTGCTTTTTCTTGCAAAGCCTGCCTGACAAGGTGATGATGGCTGACAGCTTTCCAGAACACAAGGCACAACAAGATGGGAATTCGTTGGTTGTTAAGGTGTGCAACAGGTGATCAAGAACCTGGCACTCTGAAACCAGGAAAAGATTAAAAGATGCTTTGCAAGGTGACAAATGGTACTGAGAGATATGGAAGTGTATGTATTTAAAATTAGAGCACTTGAGCAGAGTAGCTGCTAAGTTGCTTGTGGCTTACAAAGCTGCTAAGTCCCAAAGGCTTCCTTCCACACGAGGGCTAACTCCAAGGCCAGTTGCCAAGCATCAACCAACTGACCTTGGGATCAGTCCCCTGGCATCGGGGACTGTGGCAGTCCCTGTCCAGGCCAGGGGCTGGAAATAGATGGTCTTGAAGGTCCCTTCCAACCCTAGCCATTGTATGATTCTGAGTCTAACCTAAAAGTTTTATCTACTCCCCAAAACAGCAGGGTGATTTTGAGCCCTCTGCCCATTTGCAATGTTGAGGCACATGCTCTTTGAGACAAAAACCACTTCAGTGGGAACAACCTGAAAAGATGTGGAAAGCAAAAGACTTAGAGGCAAAGAGGAGCCACTAAGATTTCCTACCTTACAAAAAACATAAAGCACACATTAAAATTTACAGTTAATAAACAGCATGAAAACTCTCTACCAAAACTGCTTTGGTAGACCCAAAACTGCTCTACGTCTTCCTGTAGCCTGGTCTAAATACACAAAAATCAAAATTTAATTAAAGCCTGAAGCTGCCAAGTTTCCAAACTTGAGCAAACAATACCAAGTCAAGAGGGCATCCGATCCCAAAAACTCCTATTCCTCCTTTCCCCGAGAGGTCCTGTGTAACAAAAAACTCTTCTTTATTTAAGAATGTCAGTGATAGCTCTCCTCCATGAGCACATCACTAAGGACTTTCATGAGATACTTCCTTATCAGCTCTTTGATTACCACCAGCCACTTCTGTCCCAAGGAGCCCGGCATGTACTGTGAGCTGCAGCAAGGAAGCCAGTGCTGGAGCGCTGCGTGGAGCCTTTAAAACACTGCTGATTGCAGCAGGAGCTGGAGACAGACTCCCTGATTATGGAGTTCATTCCCTGAGAGTGCACAATACACTGTCTGTGCTGGGAGCTGTGCCTTGCCTCACTGATGTTAGACGCCTCTCAGTAGGAGAAAACAGGGACTCATCTTCAGGTGGTCCCTGGATCTCACCACTATTTTTCTGCAGTATGTTGTGAACCAGGTGCTGAAAAAATCCTTTAGAAAGTGGTTGACATGAGACAGCAAAGCAAAGAAGCCAGCATCCCTCTGTGCTGGGATTATGGGCCCCAGTGGGAAGAGCTCTGAAGAAGAAAAATGCTGTAATGACATCTTCACTACTGTTTCATATTAAACCTTCCCCCCAGCTGATGGTGTTTTTCAATATACTAATGGAGATGGGGGGGGGGGGGTGGGGAACCCAGTTCTGAGTAAAACAGAAATCTCAGTCTCTTTTCACTCTCTTGCATCCTTTGTATTCCCTTTGGAACAAATTATATGGAAATATTCAAATACTTGTTGTATTGATACTGGGAAGTGAGAAGATACGTCAGAGAGGGCCTTTGCCAGGCAGAAATCCCAAAAGACAGACGACAAGCAAATGCTCACATCCTGCTGACAAACCCCTGTGATAATTTTTACAGCGTGCTGCTGAATGCGTGATGGGGATACAATGCCTGCTATTATGTCCAGCTCTCCCTGTTAACACATCCACACCAGAGCTGCACTTCATCGTGCACTGGGTGACTGAAAATTTCCAAGGACAGTAGGACCTGAATGGAGTAATGCTACTAATTTCCACAGCATCCAGCAGCTTAACTACAAACTACCCTCACATCATTTTCCATTTTTTAACAGACCCTTTCCCACGCATCAAAGGGGCAACATTCAAGGCTTTGCATGAGTGATTTGGACACCCAGCAACCCATTTTAGAAGGTGCCTGGCATACCCTATTGAAATTTGTTGTGTCAGAATATAGTTTTCTCTTCCCTACATTCATTACAGCTGTTCTGAATGAGCTCAGTCATGGGTATATCTACAACACATTCTCTGCTACCAGACAGAATAAATTGACTAGCTCTGTGATTGACTCTTACCATCACCCAAATGTGAAGCTGCTGCATAGATCATGGTGCTCTGCTTTACTTGGTGTATATATTTTCCCTTCCAGGGCTGAAAATATGAAGACTTACAAACATGCAGCTCTGTCTTTCTCTGTCTGACCACTGTGTTGGGCTGAGGATTTTACTTGGTTCTTTGTTTTTAACAAAACCCCAAACATTACTGATGAAAACTGAAATACCTTTTCAAAAATTTATTTTCAGTCAGAATGCCATTTTTCCATGAATGTAGAGGTGGCCTGAGTGATAACAGTATAATAAAGAACTAAGCAGGGATCTAAATGCCAGACCTGCTTCAGTGCATAAATCACCATTAAAGTGTGATTTCTGGGGAAATCGGTTTTAACAGCACATTTCAGCACAGACATAATAAAAAAGGATATTTTTCCACCCCTATTAGGCTGTGCAGGTTGAAGAGGGATTTGGGGTTTCATCCAGGAGACTTTGTTTTCTCCTTTAGGCTGTGGGATGAACAAGCAGCCACTAGTTTCAGTGCTGTCATGCATGGCGTGGGGTGGTCTTGCAATTATCATAAAACCCCTGACTCTGGTGGGTCCCAGTGTACTTTAGGTACAAACAATAGATACAATAGAAGGAGAATCACTTAATGAATCCAAATCTAGGCTTAGGACTGAGGTCTGAACTTCCCAGCTGCTTTGTATGCAGGTATTCACCCTGAAGTCACACAAGCCAGACATAGAAGATACAGTTACAGGGCATAGGCTCCAACTTAGGCTCATTTGCAGACACCCTTGTCTTCTCCCTTTGCCTCCTGAGGTATACCACAGAGAAGGAGACCATGAGAGTTGTTTTTACCCCTTGCAGAGCTCTACTCAAATGTCAAAGTAGGAAGGAAAACAATTTAAATATTTTTAGTGAGATTCACACAAAACTCGTTTTTGTTCACTTAGGAGATTCCCAGTTATGACACATTAGAACAGTTATGGGGGTTTTTAAAGACTATTTCAACAATATAAGCATTTGAAAAAACTGAATTTCTAAAATCCAACTTGTCATTTTTCATGGGGGGCTTAATGACATGAACAGTTCTTGTATGCCTACCTCAGTGCAGTCTCCTAACATGGTGGAATATATTATCAATAACAGGTTTCTCTAGGTCTGGCAAGGAAAAAACACATCAAAAGAATATGTCTATATGTTCATTTCCCAACATTATTTTCTGAAAAACAAATAGTCCAGGAAGTTAGGCAGTATAAACTAGAGAGACATTTTTGAATACTTTGAGAGCTTTCAGCGAAAATAAAATTTCACCTCCAGAGCTTCAGCTTGCATCCATCATTCTCCCAAATAACTGAGATACTCTCCAAGTGAACTTCCAGCACTTTCACTGTCAGCAGCAGACAATCCATGTGTAGGACTGTCCAGTTGGGTTACTTCAAATATATGCACTGTCTTGCAGTAAAGCCCACCCCTCAAGCTAACAAGAACTATTTCTATTGACATTAATGGGGTTTTAAATCAAGCCCCTGGTTCTTGTCATCAGCTGCAATATTAACTGTTTAATCCTTTAAGTATCTGATTTTGCAGAGTGCCAGCAATCTCTAGAGAGGTATGGGCCAGCTCCTAGCTTGTCTCTTTATTCTTTAACAACTACACCACATACAAAAGTATGTCTTAAAAGAAATAATAGATTAATACAGAACTCGTGTGCCGTATCAGCCTCCCAAGCTTTTATGTTCCAAGAAATATTCAGCTAAACCCAGTGGGTTTAATACTGAAGGATTTAAACAAGCCCAACTCCCTCTCAAATCCAGGCTAAGTAGCACCCAGCCCACCAGTGAATCGATCATGAATTAAAGATTATTCTTCAGGAAAGCAACAGATGAGTCAATTCTCCTAGTAATTTAGGGTGTTCCTTCAGAGAAGGCTGCTGTCATGTATGGGAATGACACTGAATGGGAAAATGGCTTTCAGAGAACCCTCAGGAAATTGCTATTGAAAATCCTCAGACAATTGCACCAAAGTCAACATCTACCTGCAGCTAGGAAAGGGCTCATCTCTATATAGAAATCCAGCAATACTGTTTCTCCAGATTTCATTGAGCAGAGCTACAACTCGGCTCTGCTGAAAGATGGAAAAGTGAAGGCCAGCCCTGGTGGGTACTGAGCTCAGCCTTGTTACTATGGTGTAGCCTTTGTGGTCAGAGGTACAGGGGACATGGCAAGGGACAGGTTAAAGACAGGCTAGCTCCCACTGACCACTCTTCTGTGTGTCCTTCAGATCAGCTGGACAGGTCTGTCACTTTCATCACAGCTTCAGCCATCATTAATAAATATGTAAAATATTAAGACAGCTATTAAATCTACCAAAATCATTAGGATGTTTGCCATACAAACAACATCAAAAAGCCATCAGCTGGTCTCTCTCAGCTTTTAAGGGATGATCTTTACAAAATTCAGAATGTCAAATAATGCTGCCAATTAAGAGCTGCAGTCAGGCAGTCCCCTCTAGAGGGTTAACAGAAAGGGACTCTACTCAGATACCTATTACATTGAGAAGAACAGCTGTTGGTCCAAGCTCTTATCAGCCTCCTTACCAGAAGCTACAGGTTCTATAACAGCTCTTTTACTTTTTAATTTCTCTTTTTTTTTTTTTTTTTGCCTCAAAAGGGCGAGATGAGCATGGCCCTGGGGACAGACACCACCTACACCTCTGCACAGCAAAGACACAGGCACACAGCTCTGCTTCTGCCTCAACACAGCAACAAGAGGTGCTACATTCTTCTCTACTGCCAGATGTGGCATTTGCTGCCAGTGACTCTAATTATGTTTCCAGACACAGAAAACCACTAACAGATTTGTTAAGAAGTTAGTAGGGATATTCACACTGTAATTTAGTAGGAAGATAACTACTGCCTTTTCTCACTGCACAGAGTACACCTTGCCTTTCCGCACCATGTACCTACTAAGCTACCTTCATATAAATTTCATTTATTATGCCTTCATACAAATACCATTACTTGCTCAACAAACAGTTTTGTTTTCCTGTCTGGGCAACCCTCCAAACACAGGCTACTGTGTATGCTTTTGCAATTACTGATACACTGTATAGGAAGCTATGGCATGGCTCTGACACACTAATTAAAGGTGAAGAACAGCCTTCCCGAGACCTTGATTCAATTGTTATTCTCTCCTTGGCTTCCCCTGTGTTCTCCACCGAGCCCTGTAATCTCTCTACATCTCATTTCCCCACCTGTAAAACAGGGATGGGAATCTCTCATCTGCCTCACCGACTTACTTACGAGGCGAGATCTTCACACCACGTTTCCAACTAACTCTGTAATGTAAGTGTGGTTTAACAAAGCCACGGGGCAAGCCCAAGCCTTCCTCATTCTGGTCCCACTTAAGTGGAATCCCGATGGCTGTCAGGCCCCAGGGGCTGCTGCCACTCCTGCCCAGGAGGGTGCCAGCAGCCAGGGAATGAGTGCAAACCTCAGCTTTGGAAGCTCCTAAACAAATGTTTAAATGCATGACTGGAAACCTAAAAACAACCTCTTCTTCAAGTCCGTGTTTTAGACTAAATCATAAATTCTCTGCAGCTCAGCTGTCATCTGGTTTTCTTGCACAGTAACACTGAGAGGCAGTAACTGTTATCCTCACTGGGAGATCCAGGAAAAGAGGAGGGATTTTAAAACTTCATTACAGAAATTCCTCTGGGTTTTGCAATATCTTTGTGCAAATTAAAAGGAAACAGCTGTCATTTGAAACCAAGAATCATGTGGACTTGCATTAAATACTCCATGCAAATATAAAGTTTAGAGGAACAGTTAAAGTTGAAATATCAAAGCGGCCTCTAACACCACTTGTCTCAGTAGGAGTTTTGCCACTGTTCCATTAGAGCAACACAGCTTTTCTTGACTAAACACAATTTTTACCCAATTTGCACCTTTTAAGCCCTATTGTACATTCATAATTTTAACAATAATAATAATAATTATTATTATTATAATTGGGTGGACAGATAATGCTCTTCAATTTCAGAACTAGAAGAAAAAACTTATCTTCTCAGAAGCAGCAGGAGATGGACAAATATTAAAAAAAAACAGAGGTCAAATTCTGTATCAAGTGTCACGTGGAAAAGCATTCAGTTCTGTTATGTCTATTTAATTGGCTAAGTATTTGACCTTTTGTTCTTAATACTTCTATGATCCATCTCAATAAGCTCCCAATGTTTGCCTAATATAATTTTCTTTATTTTACACAGACTGATTGTGCTAAAGAAGGCTCAATGCATACAGGCTAGGCTGGGAGGTCTAATTTTCTCTATTCTCTCTTCAGGTGTAGAGGAGATGAAGATTGCTGTTGGTAGAGAGTAGAAATTGAAATAGGATGAGACAAAAGAGAACAGTGACATTATACAAGCTAAATGCTGTCTAGAGTGTATGCTGTGTATGTTAATCTAAGCTTTATTAAGAGGTAGACTAAGTGAAACCCCACCAAGTGGGATCCTGACTTAACAGGATTATTTTATCTGAAATAGATTTAGACATCAAAAGAAAAAATATTTATTTTCCCAACACTATACCAGTATTTTTTATCATTTTTATAACAATTTGACAAATGTAAACATGTAGTATGCTATCTGGACAGCAAAAAGACCAAACAAATTACAGACTATGTGGAGAGCATATTTGGAAGGGCTTTTGCAGCTCCTAATAAGCCAAAGGGGAAGTACATTCAGTAATGGTGTTTCCAAACAGGATATCCACAATCCTGACAAATGGGGAATTTGGAGTCCCCTGGAGCAACCCAGAGACCTTGGCTGTGGCAGGTAAAGCACTCCAGCCATAATGAGCTGCTGCACTGAGCCTTGCCTAAGATAGTTTTTTTCTTGCTCAAGCTGTCTTTTTTTAACCCTGACATTCAAGCCTGAATAATACCAGCTTACTCTGCCCATCTTCAACCAGGTGCAGCCTCACTGTCTTCAGCTACAGCCTGAGTGAGGAGCCTTCAGCTCCAACATCCCCTCCATGCAACCTGCCTGCTTCAGAGCTGTGCCTGGGCTAACAACTGAAAACATTACCATGCTTCAGATAAATCCAGTCTCAAAAGATATTTCTTTATCCTTTCCTAGTAGGCTTTTTTCCCCTCACCAACCTGAACAAAGCAGGAAAATATGGCAGGCTGTAAATTAAGCCAAAGGCGAACATGGAAGGAGTGCCTGTGCCACCCCAGCCTGGCAGACAGGTCTCTCCTCTTTACTATTCAAATTTCTGGAAGCATTAACAAAGTGAACAGGACACAAATACAGTCGCAAGAAATTTCTTTTGTAGTCAAAGGTTTCCACCTCCTTAAACATCCAGGCTGCTATGTGCTGATGACAGATACCACAATACCAAACCTTGCAGGTGTCACCAACACAGTCTATATTTAATGTCCTGTTTCTGGAAAAATTGGTGCCTTTAATACTTGCCTCTGGACAAATCCACATTAGTCTAACTTCTACAGAAGCAGAAAACACAAGAGGTCCAATTCTACTTTCCCAGAAATGTTTCCACTGACTTGAAGAAGCCTATAGAGCCCATGCAAAGGAGGACTAGCTCTGTTTCCATTAAAATATAAACTCAGTGCTCTAAAGAGAAATAATGTGTATGTACAACAGGAAGAATTACATTCCTCAAGGCACTGTCTGCTTTTGCTGTAAAAATCTACTACCTTTGGAGCTTCTATTACCAGTTATGTTATTCCTGCATGTTTCTCTTAGTAACAGATTTATGTAAAGCTGATGATTTGAAAGGACTCCAGTGAACAAGTACAATTTCCATTAAGGTTTGTCATTAAATATTATTGCCGTTTCCTTCAGAACACTGTATAGGTTACAAATACATTTTGCTTCAGCTGTTACACTTACAAGTGAATTTTCCTTTCACACAAAGAACTGCTTAGGAGAAGCAAACATGATGTGCAGCTTCTGCACTTGTGCTTTCTGCACTGAAACTGCTCCAGGAGTTGATTCCTGCTGGTAAACACTGCAGTCTTGAGGAAGAGGGTACCAGCTGAGCTCCTCTGCAAATTTAGCACATATCACTACAAAAGAGATTTTGACCTCAACAGCCCCATTCTTCCACCTCTTTGTATACAAAACCCTGTTGACTCAGTAGCATCAAGTGCTCTGCTGCACTGACAGAGGAAAGAGGGAGCAAGAGCCAGAGGACAGACAGAAGATTCTGTGACACTTTAATTTCTATGGTGGAAACAGAAGACTTACCTGTAGCTACCACTGCAACTTTTTTATATTATGAAAGCTGAGTAGGAAGAAAGAGAAAAAGCTGAAACACAATAGCTGTACAGAAGCGTGCTGATAAGAAAATGACTGGCATTTTTGGGGAAGATTACTGACATTTTCACCATGCCTATTTTGTCAATCTTGAAAAGGCCTAGCATGTATCAGGCATTTAATGAACCATGCAACACATCACCTTGTGAACTGAATGCAATCAAAATCAGGCAAATGGGGATAGATTTCAATGAACATGTCATCAGAAACAGAAAACTTGATGAAAGCATGTGTAGGTTCATGCCAGAGCAGCATTGAAACTATCCCACTAAAGGGCACTGTGCAAAGGCTGATAAAAAAAATCAAATGTGAGGGAGAAGTGAAAGTCCTCTAAAGATGAAGCTGAAAATCAAACCTTTATGTTGCCAAAACTGTTCCTGTAGCTCCTCTCTAAGCAACGATCCACATTTGCAGACTACACTTTTCAGTGTTTAATACTGTGACCACTTCAAATCCTGCCAACTCCGAGTCTGCTCAGTGCTATAGAAACTTACCCACTTTGTTGGAGAGATTTCTAATGGTTTGAGCTTTCTCCTTCTTAGCTGCAAATCTTAAAACTTAGGCATTGCTTAATAAGCCTAGAAAGCTTATTAGATAAGACATAACTTCATTAGGAAGGTTGCTAGCATACTGATCAAATCAGGAGACCAGAGGCAAATTCAGATTAATGTTTCCATGAATTTAAGGATACTCAGTTGGCCTAATTTTTTCATTCTCTCTTAAGTAAGACTTCATTTATTTCAGTCTCTTAGATCAAAACCTTTCTTCTCTATGTGCTACAAACACCCTTTGCTTTATTTATAACACTACATTAATAGCAAAGACCCAGAGCTGTTTAAACACATCTGCAGAAATATGCATATTATTGCCCAGTGCAAAATGTGACATTTTCAACCAAACCAGTTATTTTATATCCCCAGCACAGAATTGGAACAATTCTGACCACATGCAAAGAAAATCAAAACAGTCAGAAAAATGAAGTGCCATTTTACCCCAAAGGGCAGTGAGCAGTATGTGGGACAATTGGTGGTACTGTCTCTCTCACACTCACTCACTGCTCAGCTATCAGGCAATATGCTTGTAGCCTGTTTGGTCTCTGTGGTATAATTTCATACGAATAATCGACATCTGTTGAAGTGGAAATTAGATTTAAAATGCTTTAATTCCAAAAGCTAGTGTCCTAGTGCTGGAGAGGGACTTCTAACAAGGGCATGCAGGGATTGGGCAAGGGGAGAACGGTCTAAATTGAAAGAGGGCAGATTTAGACTAAGAATTTGTTTTTTACAATGCGGGTGGTGAAACAGTGGAACAGGTTGCCCAGAGAGGCTGTAGAGGCCTCATCTCTGGAAGTGTTCAAGGCCAGGTTGTACTGGGCTCTGAGCAACCTGACCTAGTTGAAGAGGCTGGACTAGATGACTTTTAAAAGTCTCTTCCAACCCAAACTATTGTATGATTCTAAGTCACAGACCTGACATGATATGCTTCAGGTTGAGAAACATTAGCTACAAGCACCAAACTAACAAGTAAGGGAAACCCACCAGTAACTCTCCTTCTGCCAGTATTGTGAATCCAACCCTGAAGAACAAGTGCTGTTGGTAGATACACCTGTTCTAGTGGAAGGTGTCCCTGCCTGTGGCAGGGGGTTGAAACTAGATGATCTTTGAGGTCCCTTCCAACCCAAACCAATCTCTGATTCTGCGAAGGTTAGATGACTGCTTTTAGTACATTGGAATAACGATCTTAAAAAATTAAAGCTCAGTGCTCCAAGAGCAGCACAGAGCACACTTGCACATGGGCCAAGACACTGAATCAGGATTAAAAGTGCCCACAGGAAAGTGAGAGGATGCTGATTCATTGATGTTCACACAGTACTAGAGATCCTCTGATTGAAGGCTGTACAGAAGCATAGAGAATTATTAACTACAGAGACACTAACTGTGAATTTATGAATAATGAAGAGAGCAGAGGAAGAACAACCACACAGTTCAGTTTCCCTAATCACTGCCTCTCCAACATTCACCCACACTGTCAGATTGGCAGTTGGCAACTGCAGCTAATATCTTATGTAAAAAGGACAGAGATTTAGTAATACAGCATTCCCCATACAAGTCTCAATTTGGCAATTTATTCAAGTTCACTCTTGAAGCTCACACTTGACTATGAACTCTGTTGAATGAAGGTCTCAGCACCCAGCAGTACATGAAGCCAGGGCAACACAGAAGGCAGCAGAGTCCAGGAATTGTGGTGAGGGGTGCAATAATCCTTAAAACACTGAGAGCCTCAATCAATACCGCTTGAAGAGCCTCATAGCTGAACAGCACCCTGGAGATGCCCAGCTCTTTGAAGTATTCAAGAATATTCAAATGTGCTCTCTATTGCTAGAAGGTAGAAGGGCTTTCACTGTTGGCTTTCACTTGAGCCCTCTTTATATCACAATATTTACCTGTTGCATGAACCTAACCAGCTCACGACATGTCACCAAGGCTTCTACCCTGGGAATGTGAGCATGGGATTTTTAAACAGCAGAAATGGAGAGGTGTCTCACAAGCAGTCAGCTCATCAAAAAAGGGTCAAAAGAGAGAGTTCAGGAAGCAGACAGTAGGAACAATACCTGGTAAATATAATTCTATCCTATATAAGACTGAAAATTACTGCACTGAAAATTATTGCACAAGTATCAGAGGTTCCTTACCATCTGGGGTGAGACAGAAGTATAAACCTTATTTATGATTGCAGTGGCCATAATAGACTTCTCTTCTTAGTCCCATGTTAACAGGCAGGAATCTCATCTCTGTTCCATTTTGAACTGATTTAGAATACATGACTTACTGCACACTGCTCAAATGTAGGGGCATAGCTTAGAAGTCATTACTCTCAGAAGCAGCTGCCAATGATAAAACAACTATTGTACTGCTGTGACATGGGTTGACAGCATAATGCAATTTTTAGGACTTCCATTTTGGGTTCACTAGGATGTCTGCAATAACAAGGAAAAACAACCAAGCAAAAGGAATTGTATTCTGCTAGCGTTTTTCAAGGCTTTTATCAAAAGATACAGAATTATCTATGAAGGACATGTTTTCCATATGAGCTTAGATATTAATTTATATGGCTATCTACAGAGATCACTGCTTATCAGATCACAGTGTCTCAACTCGCAATTAAATATTCCAAATTCAGGGAAATCCTGTGTTGTTCTGGGTTTAGCCTTGAACTGGTAACAAATGTTCAATTTTTTAATGGTGATTACTGTGTATCAACCCAAATAATGAATCCGCCATGAGGCTTTTACAGAAGATAATAATGACAATTTTCTTCTTTGAAACATGCCTTAGTTCTGAAAAGCATTCATGCAAATGCAGCACCACTCTACTTCACAAACCTCCTTATTTATACACAATGCCAAGTGATTGAAAATACAGCCCAAGCTCCAACATCTGACTTCCTGCAGGATTTTGCTGTTTACAACCCTTCAGCATCAGTCCTGTTTAAAAAATACCCAGCTTACATCTTATTTCTCCTTTTCCACCATGAAACAATCCTGTCAAAAGTATTTCAGACGCAGACACTTACTAGCACACCAAAGACAAGGAGTTGAGCGAAGTTATTGCACTCTACCTCTGAGACACTGGGAACAAGGGCAAAAATAGACCAAACTGGAAATCTTAGAGCCTGCACCAGCCTCCCTGTGGATTTTATTTGGGCCACTGCACCTTTTTTTTTTCTCTCATTACATTTTGGAGCAGGGGGAGGGGGCAGGAGAAAAGGAAGAGATGAAAATTTTTTCTGTTTTCAGATCCCAATTGCAGCTTCAAAATGAGAAACTCAAGCAGCCTTTCCCAGCATCAGCTGAGAGCACAGGACCCACGTTTGTAACGTTTTTGTGCAGCAGCTATTTTATGTCAGAATTGCACTTTGAAATTCTCCACGCTGCTGGCTGCCTGAAGCATTTACAGCAGCCCTGCAAAGCACACCTTCACCTCTTGTCCTGCACCACAGCTTCAAAAATGAGCACACAGGGGAAGCACAGGTTCCCCTCACCACCTGTAGAGTATCCCATCCAAACATCATTTAATTCAGTGGCCCTCTTACCTTATCATCAGCACCACCAAAACATGGGGCTGAACAAAGACAAATGCTGGCTTTCAAATTTAAGATGTGCAGATCTTAAATGGGTCTCTGATGATAAAGTGGTCCATCCCAGTCTTAAGGTCAAAAACCTAGATCTTATGTAAATCCCTGCAGCTCTCTATGTGAGATCTGAAGAAGTACAAATGAGCACACAGGGGAAGCACAGGTTCCCCTCACCACCTGTAGAGTATCCCATCCAAACATCATTTAATTCAGTGGCCCTCTTACCTTATCATCAGCACCACCAAAACATGGGGCTGAACAAAGACAAATGCTGGCTTTCAAATTTAAGATGTGCAGATCTTAAATGGGTCTCTGATGATAAAGTGGTCCATCCCAGTCTTAAGGTCAAAAACCTAGATCTTATGTAAATCCCTGCAGCTCTCTATGTGAGATCTGAAGAAGTACAAATGATACATAGATAAAGTAGGAATGTGATATACAAAGGACCTCGTGCAATGCTCCAGTCAAACCTTTAGTGCCGAGTGGCTGCCAAATGAGGGAAAGGACACAGAAAGCAGATCAAGACCCAGTCAGATGATTCAGTCTGGCCGAAGGATCGATAAGCTCAGTAACAAGAAAAACATATTAGCATTTCCTCACCAACCCTGAGCCCTCAAAGCCTGCAGAGGCCAGGAGCAAACGCTATCACAGTGAGCCATCACAGTGGGCTGCCCACAGCCAGGGCACTGGCAGCCACTGAGAAACAAAAGCAAAACCAGGAGACATCACTTTCTAAAACAGAATTAGAAGAATTTAAACATTGCTTGATGGAATGATGCGCTGTTCTGTGTAATTGCTTGTTTGATAAAGAGCAGGCAGTTACAGTTCACATTTTTAGCCTTGAATTATTGCCAAACTGAGTTATTTTGTGAGGTAGAACTGAATCAGCAGTTCACTTTCACTTAAAAATTAAGCCCTGGAGAATGTGAAACAGTGAAATATTTCTACTCATCAAAGAAGCTATTGGTGCTGATAGTCAGCATACAGACACAGCCCAGAAAGGTGGACTATTTATGTGTCCAAATCACTTTTCCTGAAATTAATCTGATATGCAAATCGGCTACTACTTGATAGCATCTCTTAAATTTACCTCCCCTATAGATTTCTAGCCATGTCCTAAGCACTGCTTTCCACCACAGGGTCACAGTGCTCATACAACAGTACTTGACTGGGGTTCTCCGCATCACCCCCGTGAACCTTACTCTAAAAGCAAGCAGTAAAGACAAAGGTTAGTTCTACACCACATACGGTGTTAGAATTTAGGAGTCATTCAGTGGTGCATAGAAACAAATATCTTGGTTGCAGCCCCACTTGCCATGGACACACATTCTGATCCTCCAGAGACAGCATTACTTCAGTCACAGAAAATTACTGCAAGGAACTGATGGCTGGATACTGTTCTTGCCTGTGTGCTTGTCCCAAGGGAACAGCAACAGACGCTGCAACATATCTGATTTGTGGTTAAATCCACATCTGACAGTTCCGCATCCTTCAGAAAAATAAAAAGTTCATGTCCATACGTACAAATAAATTACTTTTGGAACACAGAGAATAAAATAATTTGGGACACTTAACAATGATAATAGTAGCAAGAGTAATTTACTTCACAAATAAAAATTGTGCGTATTTCCCTCTACAGTGCAAATTCATTCCCCACTGGATAATAGCCTGAGTTGGAATATGTGCAAATTTTAGTTCCAAGACAATTACATGTTTTGGAGCTGATATTTCACAACTCATCAAAAGCAGAGACCAAAGCTTTTGATGCTCTAAAAGGCAGCATCTCATTCTTCCAAAGAGAATTACAACATCCCTTTCTAACTTTCAGAGATACTGAACCATCAAACTTCACTTTCAATTTTTTCACAGTTGAGAAAAAGCTGTGCAAAGTAATTTGACAGAGTTTCTAAAATTTATTTTAATTTCCTCTCTGTCTCCTTGGAGCCTCTGTGACTACTGGAGAGTAGTTTTAGAAGTGGAACATTACTGATGTAAGTCGAGAATGATGCAAATTTGAGAGTAATCTTAAATCCATGCTAACGAGCCTTTATATCACACCTCAAATGTGTACCTTGTTCTCTATCTGTTAAATGCTTGGGATCTTGGGAAGGATACATCTTCACATGTATGCCCAAACATGCTATTATTACATTTAGAAATCAGAATCCTTGAGTTTAGAACAGACAGTAATGAAAAAAAAATACAGATAAAAAGAAAAAAGTGTAAAGCAGCATAAGCACATTATCCTATGGAAAAATTTATGAACATAAGTAAGATTCAACATATTTATTCTTGTAACTCTTCCATGCTGACTGACTGTCAGGACCGCAGCTTCATCCAGCCCTTAAGTGAACAATATGTCAGAAAAGGGAGTCCTGCCCAGCAGTGACTCAGGTCCAGAGCAGGACCTGCAGGGCCATGGACAGTTCCCTGCTCTCTCCCACCTCTGTCCCCAGTGGTCCCAGTCTGGTTGTGCTTCAAAGGTCACAGCTGAACAGGCTCACAGGAGCAGATGCATATCCCAGAATGGAACACACCAGATTGGAATAATGCATTTGCTATTGTGGAAATTCCTTTCCAGTGCTATTTTTAATACCCAGTATTAAACATGCTTATAGGTATTTCAATTTCCAGCACAGTTATTACTGTTCAATTGCCATTAATGTAAATGGCCAGGGCTGGTTAATGCCAAGCCATGTGATGAAATTATTTCCTTTCCCATCTGGGTTCCTGTAGTCTTAAATAAACAAAAAAGACACCATTGAGATTACAGTTGAAATGTTCATCCTGATCTTTACCAACAACACACAATTTTGGAAGAAATCTTTGTTTTTAGGATAAAGTACATCACAGGCATTATCCTCTCTATCCTACCGAATGCGTAGTGGATAATACTACAGTTAAAAATATTAATGAAAAATGACTAATGGTAACTAAATGATTCACTTAACTTGGCTCCCTCTGTAATGTATTCTTCATATGACAGGCATTTATTAGCTCTCACTAATGACTCCACAGACACCCTGCTATGCACAGAGTGCCTGTCTACACATTAAAACTTAATGCACAGAGCAAGAATTATTGATGTTAGCTCTGTTCTAAAAGGGCAAATCAGCAGGACTTTTTTTTCCCCCTGCCATGGCTTTATGTTCCTTACCTACTGAATAATCAAGGATTTAAAATTTTACTACAAAAACAAAAACAAAAAAACTCTTCATTTCACCAAAATCTTATTTTTCCCCCAACTGCTAGCCTTTTGTGTGATTGGCTTTTTGTTTTTTGGGTTGGTTGTTTTTTTGTTTTTTCATTTTTTTGGTTTTTTTTTACAGACATACTAAAACAAGTACACATGTGATGTTTCAAGACTAAAAAAACCAGCTTGGGAATCCTAGTGCTTACACTTTGTGTGCTATCTGTGTGCCTGAGGAAGCAGCGAGTCTTAATGGACCTTAAGTTTTCCTTGGGATTTCAGCACTTGCAAGAACAAAGGCTGATAATTCATGGAGCCAAACACTGCATGGAGTTGAACACTGCCTTGAACACGAACATACAGCTGTCTTCACTTAATTGAATGTATTTATAGGCTCTGACTGAACAGGAGCCGAGTGCTTTGCTTCTGCACTAATCTGACCAAGCATCTCATGTGCCAGTGTAACAGCTCGGCTGCATACAACCCTGGGTGCTTCTGATTGCCCACCAAGACTGATGTTAATGAATGATTTAACTGCCTTCTAGAGTCCCTGAGTGAGATTTTCAAGTGCCTACATCCTAGGCCCTTGGGAATCTCAGAAAACCCATGGTATCTCAGTCTTTTGGGAAAACCAACACCAAGTGACTATCTCTAATTATCTAATTATTCTAAAACCAACAGATGTTCCCCTTCTTCCTGAGCTAAACAGACCTCAGGCATGACACACAGCTTTCTAATTGTGCTTGGCCATCACTGAAGGAGATCTTCTGGTACCCTGGGACTGTTTAGCTGTCTTTGGTGCAGCACAGCAGTATTCCTGAGTGCCAGCACACACAGGGTCAGGATGGAGCCCTGGAGAGTCCGTGTTTGCTGCTGGCGAAGGTGGGTGTTCACCATTTCTCTTCATGCTTGAGACTGCTGGACCACAGAGCAGCATTTCCTGCAGCTGGACAGATCCTGCCTGGAAAGATGCAGCTGGAATTTGTCCAAAAGCAAATCTCAATGAGACACGTCTGGATATTGCTGCTGCCTTGCAAGGACCTACAAAAGGCACCCAATTGTGGCTGTTTCAGACCAACCCTCCTCTGCCCTGAACCTAGTGCCAGTGGAAAGTGGGCAGAGTGGATGCAGAATGAGGCTGTTTGCATTTGGCAGATGAAGGCACCTGGGCTGCAGTCCTTCCCTACTCAAGGACCTTCATAAAACCACCACAGCAACTGGGAAAAAAAAAAGCCTCCAAGTTGAGTAGTTGAAGTGCTCCTTCTGTTTCTTTTCCTCTGAGTGGAGACAGAAAAGGAAGCACTTTCTAAGCTGCTTGAGTGCCTGTTCCCAATACTTAACAACCAGAAACCTGGATGAATCACAGACTTTTCTAATTGCAGTAACCAGGCTGGAAACTGACTTCAACCTAAGACACAGAAGTTTTTACACTAAGCCTAAATATAATTCCCATTAACAATCTGTGCTACACTGTCTTAATATAAATGGCAGCTTAGATCAGATTTAGTAAGGGCCAATAAGTTTTTAGCTATGTTTCAACAAAAGAGAGGTCAATAGGCTATTTACCATAATCTATTTTTAGGTTTCGTGAAACTACAAGAATAAGAAATAAATCAAGCTTGGCCTTTATGATCGGGAAAGAATGGCTTTCTGTGCATTTTTATTTTAAAAATAGCTGAATGTGGAAGGAAATGGAATAATTTGTTAAATGGATATGTTTGATAAGGGAATATTAATGCATTTTCCAATAATAAAAGTGAAGAATGCTGTTCCAGATAGACATTCCTTTTCATTTTTATTGCACAGACAGTGCTTGATTACAGTTTAGGGAAATGAACTGAAAGAACAGATGTACTATTTTTTTGATAGGTAGTCAGAAGGGTATTTTACGGAATCTGAGAAGAGTTGGAAGGCAGATGATTCAAAGGATAATTGAAGAATGATATTTGAACAGGTTACATTTGTGCCCTCGGGCATTAAACATAAGAGACTTTTTTAATTCTCAACACAGGAGTTCACACGGCTGAAAAGCAAATGAACACAAGGAATAATTTTTTTTCCAGAGACATGCAGTAACTGTTGGTTAGCAAGAAGGGAATTTTCCATAACACTGGGAAATGGCAACATTTTATCTGAAGTTATTTAGAATATGCCAGATGTTATTCAGTTTAATATTCATCAACATTTGTTATGTTGTAGTATCATATTTTCAGTAGTAGTTTCAGAACAGAGATCAAAAACATTTCAGGCAATAGCAAGAATGTGCAGAAAACAGCCCAGGTGCAGGACTCTGGCTCTCTGGCATTGGGGACTGAGATGCAGAGTCCTCTGCAGCCTGTTGGGACACAGATCCCAGCTGGCCCTTGCCTCTGGGGGCTGAGGCTGCTGCTGAAAGCTGTCAGGCAGGTGGCAATGCCCCCCCTCCACACTGGATCAGGTCCACACAAAGCACGAGTGCCTCTGCCCCCCACTCCTGCTGCAAGCTGGGACTCCCTTGTCAGGGCATAAGGGATACTCAAGGTAGGGACAGTACCTTATTCAAGATACAATTTTGGTGTCAATTTTAATATCAGATTCGGGGGGTTGAAGTATCTTTCTAAGGGTTTCAGCCCTCACTAATGTGTGCCCTGAACAGAGCAGTCTCTTTAAAACCCCTGCAGGTCTGACACTCCCATATCCTGCTTAACAACAGAGCCCACATGAATCCTTTCCAATAAAAACCAGATATATCAATTAGCAAATTTCAGTGGAGCACACCCTACATCCACATCGACACGTAAGTGCATCATGATTAATGTTATGCATTTCATGCCAATTGAATTCCTAATGATTAGCCACTTAATTGTGAGCTGAAACAATTACTCTTCCCATTGAGAAATACTTGTTTCAGCTCAAAGCTGAGCAGCTGGAGTACAGAAAAGCCATCTATAGCCAGTCATGCAAGTACATCTTGTGCAATCAAAATACAGGTTTACTAATGCATGTTTTGTATGCATAATGAAGCACTGGGCCTACAAAACCATCCCTTTTCAAGACTGGTACAAAAGCTGTTGGCAGGACTGAGCCCATCCCTAATTCATAGACTTCAGCAGCTGCTGGGGCATGCACACACTCACGCTCATATATTTGTGCATGAGAAAGCAGTTTTCCCTTGGTCCATAAAGGTTTCCACACAAACACTGGTTCTCCCTGAAGTCATTTAGATGAACATTTCAGACTCAGTATATATGGTGGAGGCTGCAGTGATAAAGAGATATGTCAGAAAAAACAAACGGGTACATCTTAGATAATTATAGAAAGGAGCAAATACTTGGCTTGCCTTCAAGTAAGGGAGGAATTTAAGAGGTACATCACATGGCAGCTGTGTACTTTTGGTAGATGCACAATTTACCTTGTAACCAGTAATTGCACTTGTCATTTTTTATGATCAAAACACTATGCAGACAATAATTATACCACCAATGTGCCCCTGAGAAACAGATAAACAGGCAGAACAAGCGTATCAGAGACACAACGATCTGATGACAAAGAGCACTAATGGCACAACCAGTATTAGGATGCTGGTGTGCTGATGGTGCAAACCAGCTCAGGCACTGGCTGAACATCCTGCAGCACAGCAGGAACAAGAACCATGCCTTGGCAGGCTGCTGCTGCAGCAAGCCTGATGTGGTGCAGATTACTGTATCATCATTTAGATGGTGATTCAAGGAAAGCTCTCGTGTTGCCACACTCGGAGACACGGGCTGCAGTACGCAGGGCTGAGTATCGCTGGACAGACAGGAGTGCTCTGGGAACAGTTGCTCAGTGCAGTATTTGTAACACAGAGCTGCTAACAGTGTGAGTGGAGCATTTCCCCAAGTCTTTCAAACTAAGGGACTGTCCCTAAGGCAAACTAAGCCATGGGGGAGTCTTTCTGCTGACTTCAGTAGCCACTGAATGAGACTACTCTTATGTGTCATACAAAGGGCTGCTCTGACATCTGGAAAACGATCTCTGTTGACTTTCAAAATGCATCAGGCCATTTCATCACCTACATGCTGACCCACCATACAGTACAGTATTTAGATTTCTTATTCCATGTGGACTTTTAGCTTTGCAGTGAAACACACTATAGCACTTCACTGTATAAGAGACCCGAGGCTGAGGTGTATGACAGTGAGGATTCACAAAGGAGTGAGTTATTCCAGGACACCACTGCGGTGTCCAGGAGATGTTACTTGGAGGAAAGTCAAAAACTCCTTCTCAGAGATAATTTTGCAAAATAAATTAACAGTGGCTGACAATTGTAATAGATACATAACTCTCAATTGCTAAATCAATGCACTTTCAGTGTCTGCAACTGCAGACTGAGCCCTTGCCTTCAGTTTTATCCTTGCTTGGCCTCTGTAACTGCCCTCCATGCCCCATTTCTCCAAGACAGAACCCATGTGAAGAAACCACAATCTCATGTAAGTATGTTTTCTAAAGATATACACACTGGCCAAGCCCAGTTGCATTCAGACTACTTTCCTGTCCCCTGTTCTTATTCTCCAGGCCTGATTTGTTAACATGCTTTTAACAGAGCAAAAGAAATCACAAGAGCAACCACCTGGTGGGGTCTGGTGAGTGACCCAAGTTAGTAACCACCCATAGTTCTGTGACAGGTCAACCAGAAACATACACCAATATCCACATACCCTGCGCAGAGCCATCTGCACAAAGCAAGAATCATTTCAATGTACAGCTTCCAAAGCAGGAGCAGCTTTAGCAGGGAAGGAAGCTTATTTAGGTTATTTTTGGATGCGGATAACAGATTGAATACATGGATTTTTATTATGTTGGTACTTACACAAGAACAACTTGTTAGTGACACGACAGATCTTGAACCCACACAACTGCAGGAAAGCCTTTAATAACAGATGACAGTACTTTGCCAGTGGTGGGATAAAGAGATTCAGTGTCTTAGCAGATGATACCTTCTGTCTTATTTCTTTAGCCACAGATTTAATTACACCTATAATGTCATGAGAAGCAAAAATCAATTATTCATTAAACCTGCTTAAGAAATCATTCTTTTAACCCACGTATTTTGTTTCAAGATCATTTACACTTGGGTAAAAAGGCAGTTTTCTTCCTTCCATGTCAATATTTTATATAGTAACTCACTTAACAGCCCAAGTGAAAACTGAAGTGTGTCTCTCAAAGAAGAGCAGCACATGATACTTCATGCAAGGCACGAAGGTGATGCTCAAAGATTCCACCAATCTTCCTGTGACAGATCAGTGGCTGTGTGATTCAGGGATCATAAGCAGGATCAGGGAGAGATCTGTTACATCCCTTTTGAAAACAAACCCCTGCAATGCATTTACACCTCAGTGTCCCATGACTTCTTTAGTGGTTGTTGGAGGTGAAACCATAGGTCTTGCACTACTTGTTTTCTAGCTCCCTCCATTTTCATAAACACCTGGCCTGTCATTACTTTGGTGACCCACTTTCATGTTATTTTTACCAGGAAACAGATAAATATTTTTCTTTCACCTGGTTTGTTTTTGCACTAGTTACCTAAAATAAACAAATAAACAAACTGTAATTTTCAGAGGGAGAAGTGTCTTCAAGTCATTCTTTCACTGTGTGGCTCCACCACTTTCTGACAAAGCCATGACCATAAATCTGCATAGTTATTAATGTAAAAAATATACTCATGTTTGTAAGATAAAAAATAGGAACAGGAGACGGAGACTGAGCAGAGCTAAGTCTGAGAAGAACTGAAGCTAGAAGGAGACTTCAGGGCTGGAGGAAATGGCAGGAAGGAATGGAAAGAACAGAGAAGTAGGTCTTGGCAAGAATACAACCTTACCCCTCTGCATACAGCCACAAATTCAGCAACAGTTTATAAACCCAAGTTTACATGAAATAAAGAAGACAAAAGCAGCTGCAGAGAAAGCAGCAGGATCATTCCTATCCCTCCAGTGAGACACACTGCACAGAGTAACTGAGCCCCACGAGGCTGTTTGGGAGCTGGACGTGCTCGCCGTGTGCGCTGTGCTCCTCCATCCTGCACTCTGTCAGTGCAGAGCTGTCTGTGCTGTGACATTTCCTACCAAATACACACAACCACAACTCTGTATATGTACATTGCATTCGTTTTTAGCATTACCCCAAAACCCCTGAGTTCCTGCCAGAGTCCAAGGCCTACCTGAGCTAGAAACTGTGCCAGGATAGAGACAAAAGCATCTCTGCAGACTCCTGACTGTGCATCAGGCAGGGAGCTGAGCAGAGTGCCCATGTTCTTCAGATGAAGACTCACTCTCAAATGAGAGTGTCATAGAAGGGGTGAGAAAAGCCTACAGATCCAGGGCTTACTCCCATAATGACAGTGCGCTCCTGCCTGGAAAATGCAGTGTGAAGGATTTTTTTCCAGGCTGTAAATACATGGCATTTAAGAATAAGAAAGTGCATGGATATGCTTTTTTAGGTCCAAAGTCATGGAAATTAAAGAACTAAAAACCTCTCTTGTGCTCAGAATAGTGACTTTTGGCTATTACTTTATAGAGAGATGTCATTGACACAACAATCTCTTACAGAAAGAAACCAGTGCCTAATATTGCATATCTCACCTTCCCCACAGGAACCTTCATTCAATTTACATTAGGTAAGATGTTACACTTTTGGAGAAATACCAGTCATTTCAGTTTTTCCTTACTGGTTCAACTAAACATTTCTTTTCTCCTTCAGACGAGCTTTTTATGAATATTTAATGCATCCAAATGAACTGAAAGCTACCACTGTACATCTGCTCTCTAGATCTTTCATCCAGTTATTATCAGGCAGGCTCAGTTCACAAAATATGACACTAACTATATTGCTATGCAAATACAACCCCTCCAACCACTATTTCATAAGTAAAATACATGCGAGGCAAAAGCCAAGTCTGACTTGAACAGATGAAACTGTCCTCTCCTAGCTATAGAGATATCTTTGTTACCTGGGCTCCTGATGTCAGTTCCCCACGCCAGCTTGTACGTTCATCTTCTGTCCTCTAATTGAATTAATATTCATTTCCTCTTACTAATCCCCAGATGCTTGTCTGAAATTATCTAAGACACAGCCCACATTTACAGGGAGAAAAGATTTATATTAAGGAATGAATTTGATAGCTACAGAGGTTGCTAATTTGCTGTGCAGCCAGGTGGTCTGACTGTGGGGACGTTGTGATTTTTTGCTGTTCCTCTAAAATTTGGATGTAACGTTTTGCTTTTAGCCCCGTGCTGGACAACACTCAGAATACTGTTCAGATGTGATTTGAGGTTGAAAAGAAAAGAACACTCCTTCCTGGATTTTCCAGGCACCAGAAATACACATCAATTTCAGTGCACTGTAAATTTTCCAATTCACTTTGGTTTGGCTGTATTTATTATGTCACTACCAGGGGGGAAAAAAAGGGAAATCTTTTTGGCATAAGACCTTCAGTATTTTCTAGTGCAATAGAATGTGTGGAATGATGAAAAGACAGATAAAAAAATACTCACAAATATAGCTCCTTTCTGATCCCCTGGATGAGATCTTTTAACTCGAAGTTTGGCCTCTTTAGACCTTAGGAGTTTTGCCATCAATTTTCATTAGATCAAGTTTCACTTTTCTCCCAAGGTTATAAATTGATAGAAACATCTACGCTGATAGCATGCTGGAAAACCTGGAATAAAAAGCTATTCCTTCTTCCAAAGCAACTACACAAAAGAATCACTGTGAAGGAAATGAAATTTTGTTTTCATTCTGCCCCCCCACATTTTGCCATTGCCTCATGAACATAGGGATGGTTCAAATACAAAGATCCCATCCACATTAGAATATACAACTGCAACAGGTAAATCAACCAAGAATGACCTCCTTGAGTGGCCTCAGTGTGATAGGTACTATGTTATTTATGGAGGAAAAAAAGACATACACAATACAAACATTTTTTTATGTTGTGTTCAAATGCTGTATAGGTATTACCTTGTAAAAATACTTCCTCCTTTTCTTTCCACACCTGTTCCATATGAGTAAGAAGCAAGGTCTGAAAACTAGTGAATGAAAGCAGTTTAACTGTGGCTGGCCCAGATGATGATTACTGAAACAACCAATCTAATCATTAAATAAACAAATGTAAGGACAGCTCCAACAACCAGCAGCTGGGTGTTTCCCATGCAGGTGGCACACGTCCTCTGTTTGCAGGGATTTGGATCCTGGTTCTGTGAGAGCACCCTGAACACTGGCAGGAATAGCCCAAGAGCCTCCAGTTTGTACTCTGGATTCAGAGAACTGTTAATTATTGCTGTCACAAGGGTTTGATGTCACCAAACAAGATTGTCAGGACAAGGCAGAATTTTCTCCTTGTTTTACTAGATCAACAGACGAGCACACAAGGTCTTAAATCAGCCGTGGCTGTTATTCTATTGTATCCTCAGATCATCCTGACAGAGGATTAATGCAGATCCTGCCAGCCTGAAATCCTGCTCATTCCTTCTGTTTAGTTTCAGAATGCATGACAGCATAAACAGGAGAGACTGAAGGCACTCTCTGCACTGTGTTACAGGGATACATGACCTGCCCAGTGTGGGATGCACAACTGCATCACCTCAAGTCCATCACTGCCCACACACACACCCTCCTGTGAGATTAACTCCGAGCCAACCCAAGCATTCCCACCTACTACAACTGGAAGAACACAGCCCAAACTCACAACTGTTTTTATCCATCCACACAGTGTATTTTCCAGCTGACCTTTCTGCTCAGCCCTGTCCATAACACCATGAAGAGCAGACTCACTGCAGGGGAAGCCGCCTCTTGTAGTGCAATAAGTATGGATTGGACTGCAGCACCTGGCTTGACCCACCTTACACTTCCCCACAAACTTCAACTAAAAGAAAACTTCCTTAGAAAGTGTCCTTAAATAATCTGCGCTTGATTTGATGATTTACACACTTGTACAAAAACTCTACAGCCTGTCTCCCCACAGTACCATGAATTTCCTTAGTGTAGGAATCCCAAAAGCCACACCTTTCAAAGGGCTGTATGTTATGTCCATCTTACTACATCAGTGGCATTCACAGAGAAACATTCCTGAATCTCTCTGCATAAACAGACAAGAAGATTATTGTACTTCTACTGAAGAAAGCTTTGGTAAGGTGCAGCTCATTACATTATTGAGGTTAATCCATATTGTACTTCATATTATTGAAGTAAAAAAGTGAATCAATAGTACATAGTGACATTACATACAATATCAATGGATATTACAGACCATTTTATACAGCTTGAGGTTCTGTATTAGATACAGTTAAGTCTGGAAAATGGGACTTGGGGAACCTAATCTCTTGAAATTAATTGCAAATTTACCAACTTCATCTGTCCCACCTTAAAATTAAAGTAAATAAGAATTACAAGCAGCAGTAGACAGACTGTATGTCTGTATTCTCTGATTTTCATTGTTACATCTGTTGGGATACATTACGGTCCCTCAGGGAGAGGGAGGTTACAGCTGGGCTCTCAGGATTTAAAGAGATCATCTGGCCCTGTCACAAGTGGGCAACAACTCTGTTGCAGTTAAGAAACCTCTTCAACTAAAAAAAGAAAAACACCCAACAAAGGGAAAAGAAGGCAGATATTTAACCAAACACAGCTGCCTTCCTTCACACAACTGAGAAAGCTGCCCCAAAACTACTAGCACCAAAAACAAGCAAGAGAGGCTACAGTTTACAAGGTCTAGGATGTAAACACAGGGATACAGCAACTTAGCCAGTGATGCTGGAGCACTGGGATGGTTTTGGATGCTTGGAGCGCAGACAGAAAGGAGACACTCTGCTCTGCAGGGACCAGGGGGAGAAATCTGTGCTCATTACAGACATCCTCCCACAGCCCTTTGCTTCCTCCAAACTGCCATATCACCCTCCATTCTGAAGTATGATTACCCAGTTTTTCAGGTCCAAAACTTAAAAATGGGGATGAAAAAGGAGGAATTTCATGCAGAGAAAGAGGCAGGCAAGGTGTCCAATCTGAATATTACTGAGTTCAGAGCAAGCATTTGACTGAACCAACATGGTTCAGGTCTCCAGAGGTCTGACTTGGAGACAACTAAACACAAATAGCCACTGAATGGCACCAGGTTGAAGTACTGGAGTCCAGGTCTTCTCTCCACCCAGCTGTCCAAGTGCTTGTCTAACAGAGAGCCCACATATTGCATACAGATAGTTTTGAAAAGCTGTGCTATCCTCTTTCTTCTCCGCCACATAAAACCCTTTTGGTTTTGGCCACGTCTCTTGTATTATTAAACCTTTCCTCTCATACTTTTATGCCTCCAGAAATCTTTTATAGTAAAACTTACATGGTCTCAAAAGAATAAAATACAAATCAAAGACTGGAGAAATTAATTTTTTTTCTATCTGGGAAATCTGAGCTACTTTGAGTGACACTATTTTCTTTCATTTTGTGCAGGTAACAAGTCTTTTATTAAACACAGGTGCCCAAAAATTCATCCTAATGCACTGCAGGAACTTGAATGAGCATGTCCTGGGGATAATTCTAGCCTTGAGTGCTGGTGGTTACTGTACATACTTGTCTGATTAATTCCTCTTGACTTACAAAGGTATCCATCATGTCACAGTGAATGATCTATGAAGCACATCATACCTGAAACCTTCCCCTCCCCAAGTCATTTCCTCAGCATCTAAAACCAGCTCTTATCGTTTGTAATCAGTAATTAATAACAAAGCATTCTCACTAGTGCAAGTTTTCTGCTAAGGTTAATGTAATATTTTATCCCAGGCCAGCTGCTGTTTTATGACTTCCAAGCACGACAGTAAGTAATGTCTCTGCATAAGAAGTCATCCACGGAGTAAATCAATTATCTCCTCTTTCATCAGCAGGCATTTTGCTGCAGCAAATGAGGCTAATTACATATGAAGTTGTTGTTTACCAACAGAAGTAGGTACCTAAAGTTTGGCATTGCACATCAACTGCTCTTCCTTATGTCTCCATGCTGTACCTTTCCCATTAAGGAGTTTTTAATCTATGATCAATCAAATACTGTGATTATGAGCCGTACTTACCATGCTGTTATCATCTGTACAGATTTGCCTACAAAGATCAGCATCAATCACACAACATATGTTTTCAGTACTGGTAGAAACTTTGGACCACTTCTTGCCCTCGAAAAGGACACATACATATTTATAACTCGGTTGCAAAGCATCAATAACTTCTAACATACTGTTCTTTCAATAAACTGCACTATTTCTCATATTCGAAAGTTCACTTCCCAGGACAGCTATATGGCTGTCGCAAGGAAGAAATCTGAAACCCAGAACATATCTGCATGAAAACTAGAGAGAAAATAATGGATAGCACTGGTGCACAGTGCGGATGTAATTTTCTTGTCTTACTGGAATTGGCAAGTAACTCTAGAGATCTACTTTTTTTTCTCCCCCTTTCTGACTGGTATAGTAATTGTCAGTCAGCTCAGGCTTTTCTTGCATGATATAGCTGACAAAAATGCAAGTCTGGCTCAGGACACTCATGATCCACAGGCTGTGCTCTGGAAGAGTATCATGAGTTTCTCCTTCTTGTAGCCTGGTCTCTTGCTGCTGAAGACAAACCACCAGGTGAACTGGACCTCTCATCCTACTCAATGCCCTGCTCTTTGGCTGTTGTGCTCCTGAGAATGAGGAGCCAGAGCACACTGAAACAAACTGCACAGTGCTCAGAGCTTCAGGCTCACTAAGGACAGAAATACCAGGTCCTCAGCACTGGAACCTTTGATCCAAAATGCTGTGGATGATGTGTACACAGAGCTCAGACCACAAAGCTCACCACAAACCTCTGTCCAGGAATGGGTAACGCCCCTAGAGTCATCCTAGGGAGTGGAAATCAATTGAAGATAGCAAACTACAACCCAGGTGGGTGATGTGGGCTGAACTAGGCTGGGATTTGCTGATGCTATCCAGGCAGTCTAAGCCACAGATAATCACAGGGCAGCTCCCAAAAAGCATTTGTGGCCTGAAGAGACCGAGGATGTATAAACACTGTCTGCAAGGCAACAGTTCACTTAGTTCCCTTCTCCTGATGGGAAGGAGAGAAGGGAAAAAAATAGAATAAAAGCAATGGATCATTTTGGAATGACTGCACCAAAGCAGTCCAATACAATTTCATAATGCAAAGGCAACAAACACCTGGTCTCCAGCTCTGACTCACCAGTTTTAGCAAATCACTAGACCTGGCTCCAGCTACAGCAAAAGCAGACACTTAGAAATACCTCTCCTTGGCAAAAAGAAATTGGCAAACAGGCAAACATTTAGCAAAACAGTCAGGTGGAATCATAAGTTAGGCAATGTCAAACTAGAAACTGAAACAAACTCATCCTTGGATTTGGATCCTGATGGATACAGAACTTTATCTCCTGTGTTCCTCTCAGAAGTCTAGACAATTAGACTAAGCAATTTGCATTTAATGAGAATTTGCATTTAATGAGAATTAAATGTTCATCTTGACAACTAGAAGACAAAAATCTAACATTAAAGATGCAATTATTTCCCATTCCTCTAACATTTCTATTTTGATTTGAAACTTCTTGTAATTCAGCAGCACACTCTCTGTACCGAATAGCTCTATGTTAACCATGAAAGTGTGAGCAATGTTACCCAATTCTGTACTTCTGGTGACTCCAGCTCATGGGCTGACCCACAATTATCTGTTATTCTTGGAGCAGTGGGGCTGTACACAGCCACGTAAATTACAAGACACAGTTGTATATGTTGTCTTCTAAGAAAAGGTCTTGCAAGTATTTAGTTTACCCACATTCTTAAATTCCTGGGGTTTCATATGCAATAAAAACCCCACTAAATCTACCCAAGATAAAATGTGAGCTTGTGTCACATTGCTGCAGGGCCCTTCATCTGTGTTCAGTTACATGCAGATTCTCTCCTTTGCCATTTGTTGTGTGATTGAATCCTCCTTCTCTTTCCATTCATAGTTATATGGCTTTTTAATAAACTCATTAAATAAACAATCCATTTCAGCCCTCACAACTTGCCACTGGTATCTCTGCAGCTTAGTACTAAACCTCCACCTAAAAATGAAAGGGAAAACAACAGATAATAGGGTCTGAGACGTGCTGCACACTGCCTGCTGTGTATGAGGAGACCACAACCTGGAAATTCACTTACTCAGTGTAAATCCAGTTCAGTTATATTGACTTTTCTTTCCCTCATGGTATATTAGTGCCAAATACGAAAAATCTTGCAGTGAAAGCCCTAGAGAAGAAATCTTTTGTACACAGAAAAATGCACTTCCCATTTTCTGCTTTATTACCACAGGCAAAAGAGCAAACGTGTTATTCTTACTTTTACAATAATCACAAGGCCAGACACCCAGCTAAGGCATAAATCCCACTTGGGCTTTGTCATGGACACTTTCTCAAGTCCTAATTCAAGTGCTATCTCTACCCATTTGTCTTCTCTTTTTCCACTCAACATAGGAATAATTATGATTAACCTTCTGAAAATCTGACTGCAATCCTAACATTTAGCTCCTACAAACCACCAAATGACCCATTCAGTCACCTTCAGATCATTGTTACATTTGAATTTCCTAAAGCCAAATCTTTCTTTCTTTTTTACTCTTACTATTTTTTTTTTACTCTTACTATTTTTTATTTTTTCCTTCTCTTCTTCTTCCCTTTCCTTTCTCTTTCCTTTTCACAATCATTCACAAGGCCAAAAAAAGATTCGAGAGACAAATTATGGCATCTACAAACAACTCAAGTAACTCCATAGAAGGAAACAACAGGCCAGGATCAGAGAGGCTGTTCTACGTCAACATATTAAATAACCACAGTCGAACTCTCAGCTGGTGTAAATCAACCTGTCTCCATCTGGTTTTATGAGAGCAGTGCAACTTGATATTAAACACAGAGTAGAAAAACCTGATTCATGTTAAACTACAGCAACTGAAATCCCAGTGGGCATTGACCCTATCTGACACCAATTTCAATCAATGGCCAAACTCTCATCTCCCCAGGCAGGGAACAGCCAGGAGCACACAGAATGCAAGACAGAATGGGCCCATAATACATCTCAAATTTAAAGTTTCCCACCCTTTAAAAAAATCACAGCTACACCTAGCTTGTAGTAATCCAAAACCATAGCTTCAGGGCATCTTGCAGTGGCCTAAACTTGGTGTTTAATTTACACATATTACTTTGAACTTCAAATATCTGCTCAATCAGCTCTGCTACTGCTCTGAGGCAGCTAAGCGGAGTGCCAGAGAGTTTCTGTGATGGCACACACAGCCACTGGCACCCAGGAGAGAAACATGGACTCACAACATCAGGAGTCCAGCAGGTTCTGACAGCAGAGGTTAAAGATCTAACTGTTCTCATCACCTAGATTAGTAAGAGAGAGATTTTGGCCAAAAATGTCTTTGTAAAATCAAAAATTGGTTTGGGCTGGAAGAAACCTCAAAGATCATCTTGTTCCAAATGCCATGATCTCCATCCCCCCACCCTTGCAAGTACAGGTGAACTCTTGAGGAACAAGCACCCTCCTGCCAAAATATACAACAGTCTCTAATCTGCCACCTTAAAGAAAGGTGAGACCTCTCTGGGCACAAATGGAAAAAAAAAAAAAAAAAGATGAACCATATATCTTATGAAGTATTCTAGGTGTCATCTCCAACCTGTTGTTTCCTCTGGCAGCCTCTACTCACTGCCTTTTCATGTTACTGTTTTCCCAGATTGCATACACTCATTTGTCTGTTCCTCTGGTACTGAGGGCAGCATGCAAAACCCCTTCCAAAAAAAAAAAAAAATCAAGCACCAACTAAAAACAAAGAAACAAACAAAAATGAAAAGCTTCATAAAAATAGGTATCAGCAAGCTGATGGAAACACTTCTGCATAAAAAACATCAATAACTTCAATAACAATAAACATCTTTAGTTCAATATCAGCTGCCAGAACTGCTGCACTCCCTCAAACACTGACATTGGCTGGCTCACAGGTGAGCCCAGAAAGGGATGCTAACGGTTCACTTCTTCAGAGTACACAGAAAGGAAGGAGTTGCCAGCTATGTCTCCTGCTTCAGGAAGCTCAGGAAATCTTTTCAGTTGTCCAAGTTTGCAAGGGCTCTGGGATTATAGCCCTTCAGTGAATGGGGATGTTTCTTTCCTACAGCTTGGCCTTCAATAATGTTAAAGGGCAAAAGGTCTTGACTGACACACAGCAGACCCCAGAGAGACTAATTACTCACCTAGTCTCTTTTCCCTCTCCTTCTCCTCTTGAACATCTGCAAAGAGTCTTTAAATTTGACCTGCAAATGCTAATAGTTTTCCTTTGCAGCGCTGGATTGTTCCTCTTCAGGGCTTCTGCATGCGCTTCCCATTTATGCAATGCTGACTCCCATAATGGTCAATAAAGGGCAGTATAACAGAGTGACAAACTTATGTTCCCAGCCATGCCCAGAATTTGAATTGAATTAGAAAGTCAGCCTGTGTTCATAAAAACAACATTAACAAGCAAATGAAGCTTTACTGTGCTTCATAACCGATATCACATATCTTTGGGTTGCTGTCAATTCTTTATGTAAATACTTTAAATCCCTCAGACTTCGTTTTGCACAGTATATAGTGAGTCTCTTCATAATCAAATAGTATTTAAAACATTTATTGCCTTGTTAAATCTAACAAGATAGATTTACTGGGATAGTCACTTTCCCTAATAGCCAATTTAGTAAAACTCAATGTATTCATTGATGGATAAATATATAATAGGCGGTTGTTAAACTTTAATAAATATGTTTAATAGTCAGCTGGCATTTTCTCTCAATGGCAGCACTTCCTCTCAGCTGCCAACAGGAAATGCTTCTCCTGAATGTGCCAATTCAGTCCACATGTAGGGAATAAATTGATCTAGAGGAGCAAACAGGAGCATGAATTTCAGGTAGTTTTCTTATGCTGCTTGTCACAAGAAGAGCAATAACTGAGGTTATTGCTCTGAGGTCCTAAGCTCCCATCAAGACAGTCAGGTGTTGAATAGCACACAGTGTAAGGAAGAACATGAGCTACAGTGTTTGTCTAGACTCCATACAAGCCATAGACCAGGACAAGAAAGGCAGCTGGCTACCTGAAAGTCATATAAATGGTATTCATGTATTATTATTGCAATTTACAGTCTTACTGCACTCCTTGTGTCATGTAGATCATGTCACATTCTCTCACCCCACCCTGCCAGTCTGTGTCAATACAATGCCTTGGCTTCCAGCTAGGTATCCTTTTAAGGCTTTTGGGTACCTAAGAAAAGATTTTGGAGGAGTCCACATCATTAAGACGACTAAAAGCCTTTAAAAATCAGGCTTTTAACTCAAACTGTAGAACTTTATAGCTAAACCCTGCAGGTTCCAGGATCAGTTCTCCCAAATGAAGGCAGCTGTTGCATGTAAATAAGAAAACCAGATGTAAATATTATCGAAAGAGACTGTATGCTGGATTGGGAAGCTTAATTATAGCCAGTAGACACTCACCTGGGTGGGATTGTACAGTTCCTGGAGTGGGCTTCTGGATCCTTTCCGACAGCAAATGTCCATCCCAAACGGATTTCTACGCATTACTGCAAGGGCAAATTGAAATTACTACAGGTTAGCAACACTGGCTAGCAGAAAGCAATTGCAATACCTACAGCAAGAAAAGATTTTCTGACCTATCACAGAATTATAGACAGTGTTGTCACTTAACTCCCGATTTTCCTTTCCCTAGCAATTGTCCAAGAGCTTAATCCTTTATTGTGGAAGTTACTGAAAATGAAAGCTCCGTTGTAAAAGTTGTTATGCAACAACTCTCAGTTTGGGTGCACAAAAATTCAAGCATGGGGACCAAAGCAACCCAATTTTCTGCAGTGCCAGACACCTGCTTCTCTGATCACCCGGAAGGGGTTGAATGGATTCCCATAATCAGCCTCTGAGAGGCAATGTCTGAGCCTCTCTCAGCCTAAACACAGATGTACACAGGAACCTCATATTAAATTGCATGATTTTAAAGCTTTTGGCCTAACTCTTCTGTTTCTCCTGGAACAGATACTCATCAGTACCCAACACACTCAATACCATATCATAATACAATACAGTCAAACACTGCTGCCCTTCTTGCCACAATTTTGTTTTACATATTGTAACTGGGAATTTGACTGATCCACAGAACATCATGCACTGTGTTAGACCATTAAAGACCAGCTGGCTTTCAAACCAAAGGCTTTGTCAAAGGTCTGATCAAGGAGCATTTTGGATGATAAATTTTTCAGGAGAGGTGTTGGCCTGAGCCCCAGCAGGGATGCAGACCATCACCTTCAAGTTAGACCTCTGTGGCCATAAAACCCAGTAAGAATACATTCAGCTCCACCTTCTATAGTCAGGAGGAAAACAAGAGCTTGCTGTTCTTCTTCTCTCACATGGCCTACGTCATCCTCTGCTAACACTCTCCTGCCCCCAGCTCACCCTGGGAACTCCAGAAGGAGCATCAGGCTGTCAGACACCCACATCCAGCATCACAGCAAGGGAAGATCTGGCTCATCAACGTTTGATAAAGACATAACCAAAAAAAAGGAAAAAAGGAGATGTTCTTGCTGGAACATCATGTTAAGCCGAGTCAGGCATGCTTTTATCACCTCTTGCCACATTTTGTAACCAGAAACTATTGAAGTGTCCTAGAACAATGAGCTGCACCACTTGCAGACGTGCCATCGTGGGCTTCAAGCCAAGTCAGAGAATATAGTCCAGTAATGTTTTAATATTGAGGCCTAATATAATAATTGATACATCAAGTAATACAAACCACAGAAAACTGTACACAGTCCAATCTGGAAACATAATTGATTCCTTCACTCACTTCATATCTATTTTTCAATAGGAAGTAATTATCTAATAATGTGCTGGGTTGCTTTTATCCTAAGCGGCCAGATTCTACAGGTCTTGTGGCAGGAGGCAGATGTACTCAGTAAACAAACTGGCTTCAATTTTCTTCACAATTAGGACAGTAATGTTAGTAGAGGCAATAATTTTATTTGACACATTTAAACACCTGATAAAATTCTGAGCATTTTAGTCATGCAGACAAGTTTTGCGATTCCTCCATTTCTGCACTAATGTGCCGTCTTAAAAGATAACTTACAATGTGTTTTAAAAGTTAAAACTTTAAAAAAATGTCACAGTAACGTCACCTTCCAAAGCTTGGAAGTGATTCTAGGAAGAAAATGTTCAAGTGAGGATATGAGACATCCAGCAGTCATTCTAATTACAGAGCTCCTTTCCACCTCATCCCCATCCATGCTCTTGTACCAGAACTGTGTCCAGAGAAGCTTTCAAAATCATTTTGTAGCCCCTTCCTCAATAAAGAAACCTTTCCAAAATTAAGCCTTCTACTCAAGGGCAAAGCACATTAAAACACCACAGCAGGGGGAAAGGGAGAGGGGAACATGTTAGTGTATCCAGCTCATTAGACTGTGATTAACTGAGGTCCTGTAACACTGATGCTTTGTTCTAAAATTAAGAAGAATAACAATTCTAGTGTGGTGCTCCCTAACTTGTTATTTCACTTTTCATTTTCATTAAATACAGTAAAAAGTACAGTGCATAAGTGTATCACTCCCTTCCTACTTCACTTAGCCAGCAGGTATCAACACTTTATATGCAGCAGTAACAGTAATAAAGATTAAATTATTTACACAACATGAAAGATTTCTTTCCAGATGTAAACACACAGTAGAAAAAGCTATCTCCCCAGCAAAAGCTAAATGCTAATGTAGAGCCTTAATCATAGAGGCGATTCAGCCTATTTTATCACTTCCAGTATTACTTAATTTGTTTTGTTTTTTCAATAAAGTCTTTAGAATCAGACTGTGGGGTTAGCATAGCAACACTGCACTTGGTCTCCCATTTATTGATGCCAGGAACAGCACTCCCTGATACAACTGTACACAGCACATCTGTGCACATCTGGAAAGTACTTGTGCCTGGAATTTTACTGCAGCATCAAAATAAAGGTGAATACTCCCATTTCCTCAGCAGAAATCCCACCTGCACTGTTTGTACAACTGTCCTCAAGTGAACAACTATCAGGAATGTTTTTATATAGTTCAAAACACTTTCTGGCATATCTGTGGGCACACTTACCTCTCAGGGCTCCTGCAACATGTTTTCTACCATCTCAGCTTCTCTGAAGCAGTGCTTCATTATGCCAATGACAAAACCTTTTGGGCCTGAACCTCACCTATAGCAATCTGCAGTAAGAAGAACTGTAGTATGGAGGGTAACTCCAGCTCTACTAATTTTAACAACACTTTTGCTAAGTATCTGTCACACCGTTGTGGAAGTGAAAATTTAAAAAAATCAAGCCCTTTATCCTCACCAAATCTTATTAGCATAGTAAATATCTAAATCTACATTTTATGGCTTGGGCTGATCTCCATACATAATTATGGTTAATTATAATCTAATGATAAGTACTGCATATGCATGGCTCCAAGAACCGTTCAAAAGATCACGTTCATGCACACCAACAGTGTGAAGCAGCTGACAAAGAAATTTAGAATTGTCTAGGTTATAAAAGATCTTTAAGATCAGCAGCATTCAGTGTCTTTAATGATTTGAGGGTAGTGTTAATACTGCAAGTGCAGCAAGAACATGAATTCCCTGAATTTAGCCAGGAGTGTGAGCAACTGGATGAATTGTGAATTTGTTACTAAAATACAAGAGCTGTAAAACAAGACCTTTGTTCCATCCCCAGGAATGATTTGTCAAAAATGCAGCCTTGGCTCATCTTGCTAAAATATGTGTGGAACCACTAGTTATGAATCTAATAAGGAAGTTTGTAGAGGATGCTATCTAGGCACCAAATTTCAATTTCTCAAAAGAGGAAGATAAACAGCCCTGCTTATCAACACAACAATCAGCTGCGTATGCATACATGGAGAGGCATGTGTAGGCTTTAAATCATCTGAGAACAGAAGCATCTGTGCACAGCTTCAACTTCCAGAAAACTCCATTTAGACCCACCAGTACCAGAATCTGAGCAGGAATCTGACCTTTGAGTTACAGCACACTTAGGACAAGAATACTGAAGATCATTCACATGGAAACATGCGAGCTAGGCTTAATCTGTCACCTCTCCTTGGCAAGAAGGCAATTCTAATGCACTTGGTAACCTTCAAAGACCCTATCCCAGAATTGGAGACCTCTAGAGAAAATACTGAATATAAGAAGCCACATAAATACAAATTCTGCCTCTCCCTATCAGGAGCTACAAAAAACTGAGACATGGGACATGGTAGCACTTCTATTGGGAGATTACTGGCCTAAAATGAATGTGAACACTGCAACTACCGAGACAAAGTGAAAGGGGGTCGGGCAGAAATCATGGGAACCAAGATTTTTTGAGACTGAAAGCTGTAACGGTGACCTTCTCACAGTGTCAGAAAGGCAAATCAAACAATTCTCACAAGTCTGTGTGGGAGTTAAGTCCCAGAGGAGACATTGCTGGAAGAGACACACAAAAAAACTGCCACTCCTTCCTCAGCACTGAGAGAGACAAACAAGTGGCATTTCAAGGATGGGTGCCTACATTCAGCACCCATCTCTATCACTACCATTCTACTATCTCATAGTTGTCTGAGGCTCCAGTTTCCAAGACTTCTGTATATTAAAAGGTACCTGGCTGCTGTCTAGCAACTGCTTCCCTACTTGGCAACATTTAATTTCCATTGCTTGGACTACTCTAATTACTGGCATGATAACAAAAGCCAAATATAAAAAAATTACCTCTTTCACTGCCTCTTAAATTAAGTCTCATATTACAAATATTTGAGAAAGGTTCTGAGGACATATTAATATTTAACTTTTCATTTCACTGGTCTAAAGCACAAAGAACAAAATTCCCTAATACAGCATTGCTTAAAGCTGACATACATAATTCATTGCTCCTATTGGGATACAAGTTTTCCCACTGAGGAGGAAACAGTATGCACTGGCAGCAGTATGGTGAGACTCCAGTTGAGGATCAGATTCTGTTCTTTTTTGAAAGAAACAAGCCCAATATATTCCTCTTTTTGGTCTGATTTCTCTTCGTTTTTGGTCTGATTTCTGCATGAGAGGCTGAAAATGGTTGCTTCTTTTGGCTGAAGTACACTGCTCTCCAGCTAATCCATCACTCTCCTCCTGCCCAACCACTCCTAATTTCAGGCCAGAGTTAATGCATTCCATGGAACATCTTCTGGACAGCAAACAGCAGGTACATAACATAGTAGCTTTTCCTTGAGCTGTAACCCACTGGGTTAGGGCCAACCATTCACCTAAACATTCCCTACCCAACCTAGACAGAAAAATCACAGCCACTTGGTAGAGGCAAGTTAGCAGCACAAAAATGGTTACTTACACCTTTGCCACCTCTAGCCACGTTCACACAAGCTACTGCGTATAAACTTCCTGAATTTTTAAATCAAAGCAAAAATATATAATTATACCTATACTGAAAGTTCAGAGACTCTCTTCAGCTAAAGACCTGGACGTGCTTTTTCTTGCATACATTTCCGCTATGACCCCAAAGCAGCACAGAAAATCACTTCTATTTGGTATAGAGGATGAAGCACTGGAATACCTATTTCAATATTACACCAAACACCTTAACCACAGTGAGACATCCATAGCCCAATTGTAAACATTCTTCTGTAAATGGTATTATGAAACAATGCTCTGTCTGCACTGGCAAGAATTATGCTCAAGGCAAGCTGGTCATATCCAAATACAAATCAAGCAAGGTTCAATCCAACAACATTTTGCACATCCAATGTTCTTGAAGCATGGTAACACTCAGGGCAGAGTTGAAGTAAGTGACCCAAGGAAGCAGCCCTTTCTCAGAGTTCCTCAGAGGTTTGGGACTGATTTTGGTTTTTTATTGTTCAGTTTGGAACATCTTGTCCTCATACCTTTACGACAGTTAGCTAAAATCATGCTGAACAAGCTTGTGATTAGTAAACAGCTCGTTCTGCTTCAGGAAAACGAGTCTTCCATAATAATTTACAACAATTTGCTCTGCAAGACTTCAGCCAAGTTTAAACCACAGGCAAAATAGGAAACTCAGCAACAAGAAGTCTAACTCATTTCAATTGCCATTAAAATTCCTATGCTCCCTTCTACTGAGTAATCAGGCTAAGGATACCAAATGGTATGAAAGGGTTAATTTTTAATCAGCAACCAGGAACATGAGGAGTGAATGCAAAAGCTCTCCAGGCAATGATTTATGAACACTAATCCTTCAGCATGGGTTCACAAAGATCAATGGATTGATATCAACATCTTGTGACATCTGGAGCCTTTGCTGCATTCAGCTCAGGATTTTAGACTAAATTATTGGTCCTTCATCTGGAGACTACAGGTAAAAGGATTTATAACTAAACTCTTGTCTGGTCACTTTTGATTTCTTAAGGCAATATTGTAGCTTTCTTCCCTGGAGCTTGAGAGATCTATTTTTAGAAAGCAAAAATCAGATTAGGCATTGTATATAAATATGCCAAAGTCTTAAACCCAGAGAATGTGATAATTCTTCTGTTTATCAATGGAGAACAGATTTTACCTTACACCAGACAGTAACTACAAAAACAAGGGTTTACTTAGCTTGAGAAACACAAAAATGGATACAACAAAAGCAAAGGATAAAAAAATAAAGAAGAGATCACACCTTAGTGAAACGATTATAGCCAAGAAGATCAGGAAAGCTGCCAGATATGGGGCCAGGGACCAGCAAAGTAACAATCTTCACTTTTCCAGGCCAGAAAAGTAGAGCCAAAGACCCCAAAAACTTCCACCAAACCTATTAGTTGCTACATTCTGAATTCATATTAGGAAGTGAGATTTCTATAAGCTACTCACTTAAGCTCCCACAATTAACAGAGAGACACACCTGCAGAGATGGGCCACCCCAAGGGGCTCTGGAGATGGCTCCTCTCCTTTTCACTGACCAGCAATCCTAAATGGTTGAGGTTATGTGAAATAAATCCTGGCACAGTAAGGAAATGAATCTCAACGTCTGTTTCTTGGCTCTAATCACTAATTACCAAAGTTGTAAATGCCCTCCAAAGAATAAAGAGATATTTAATTCCTTTTTGCTTCAGACAGTTTTCCAGAAACAAATTTGTATTTTATCCTGTTTGTTCTCAGATTAGCATGGGGATGAATTTAATTGGGCACAGTGGGGAAGTTAATATCCTTGGGTGAAATTATGCAGAGACTTAGATCCTTGGTCACCCTACAGACATTGCATGTGGCATAAATTAGCACAACATCTTCCCTGTTAATGAACAATGAGAAACTTTTTTCCAGTAATTAAAAAAAAAATGTTAATCTATACAGCATTTCTTTAGAAGTCTCAAGAACTTATCCACAAACCTAAACCAAGAGACTTTTCCACAGGCTTTACTACTCCCATGAGAGAGCTCTCTTTTGTTTATCTCAAACACACAGGCTTCTTTAAACACTGCAAGTTTTGGTGGGTGCAAACTAAAAACTATATTAGACTTGGTCAGAACTCTTCTGATACAACCTTGTTTTCTCTGGCATGAAATGCAGATCTGGGGGCATCACAATATTTCACAGGTCCATTCTGGATGGATCACTGACCATCTTAGCTGTCTGCTCACCGCTGAGAATGCTGTGATTTATGTCATCAACTAACAAAGCCAGATGTCACAAAATATTGATCAAAATAGTATATTTCTTTTCTCGCTGAAGTACTTCTTCTAAATGTTCATAAATAAATATTTTTTTTTTGCCATCTACATCAACTTAAGAATTTGTTTCCTTTTTTTTCCCCATCTCAAATGTAACCTTCTACAAATGAAGTTAGAAGCTTAGGAATTATAACTTGAAATATATGTATTTCACAAACAAACACATGCATTATGAATTTACATGAAGGCACACTGTGGATCCAATGCATCAAATGCAAAGAAAAACTCTTTCTGGACATTATACTTTTTCCTACTTTTCCATTACAAGTCAGGCATGTGTTTTGCCAAATAAGACTGCAATAATCTGGGAAGGTAGGAAGATTTCTAATGAGGCTTACAGGTTTCTAAATATGCCTTCCTCCAAAAATCTAGATACTCACTGTAACAACAGCAGCAGGCATATCTGCTGCTGGGTTGTCTTCATAGCAAAGAGCTGCTCTAATCTTCTTACCAGCCTAGTTTTCAAGGTTATAGATAGTTGGTTATATCCCATCTCTCTGATATAACTTCAAAAGAAAACTGTGTAAATGTAGGTCCAGGGGAAAAAAAGCTGTACATTTGCATTGTCCTAAAAAAATAAGAAGCTGGATTTCTTTTTCTAAGTTTTCCACTACTACCACTGTAGTACTAGTCTACTTAACAAAAATGATTTATGAGCACACAAAAAAAAAGAGAGAAAAACCTTTAAAGGAGGAAGGTTTCTTTAGAAAGCTGTAATTTTAAAAGCATTTATCTTGAATCACAGCCAAAATGAAAAGGACAGCTGCTGCAGCTGCAGTCTATTTGAGCTACTGTTTCTTTGCTATTCTTCAACAGATGTGCACAGAAGATGAAACACAAAATCATATTTGCAATGGATATACTGAAATGCACAGCAAGTCTTCTCACAAGCCAAGCAGAATAGAAAATAGAGCTGCAGCCGTCTTTTTAACCTGGAGCAATGAAAGGCACAAACCTGTGGTGTCTGAACTTGAGGCAGAAGCAGTGCTCGCACATATATGCACACCTGACCTGACAAACAGAAGCCAAGGGACTCAGGTCATTTCTGTCCTAGCAACATGTCCAGATAGACCATGATTTACCACCTCTGAAGCAGTGCCCCCGGTATTTTAGCAAAGTCACAGCCCACTGATACTTTACTGTGATTTATGAGCAACAATTTTCTTCACAAAAAAGAAGCACTAAAGAATTTGATAAGCAGAAAAGAAAGTATGAAATCCTGCAGTAATCGCTTCCAGAGCAGTCATTCATTATGGCAAAGAGGATTATGACTGCAGCTTGTTGGATAAGCAGATGAGCTCTCACAAAATAAGGATGCATCTTCTTTGGCAATGTGAGGGCCAAATGCTGATATTAAAAGGAAGAAAGTATCACAGACAGCAAGGCCTGATTCTGAGATTTGAAAGCTGTCCGAACTAATAATTAATACACAGCTGGGCTTACTGCCTTATTCCAAGAGTTTATTCTGTCGAATACTTCTAAACTCCAAGTAATCCCAAAGCACAGAGACGCAACGGGTTTCTTTGCAAGATCTTTTACTTTCCCAACAGCTGTTCATTGCCTCAGCTGACTGGGATCAGCACAGCTCCAGGTCTGCAGAGCAATGCTGGCCCCATGTCCTGCCCCACTGAACCACAGAAGTTCTCCACCACTCCTGCCTTCTTCCAGCAGGATCCACACATCCATACAGGGAGGCTGGGAAGCTGCTTTCACACGCTCCTCTCTCCATTAGCAATGAGTGTACATGGATAATATTGCTTTCAGATGTAGGAATCCACTCATGTGGCACTTTTGAAACACCCCAAACCACAGATCCTTCACAACATTTTACATATGAATAGGACATTGTCAGCTCCCTCAGACCCAGACTGCACTTCACCACACAGAAGAGTAAAATACACATTAGCACTATAAAACTTCATCTCAATTAGCATAATCTGTATTTCCATTATAGAGCCCAGCTTTACAGCCAACTCCATGTGAAGCACTGAGCACTCTGGACCAGTCTTTCTCTGAGGAGAAATTCTCAAAACACAAGAAAACCATTCAGCATGGCAAATGCACCAGGGTCTCAGTGCCTGCTTATCTTTATGTGGCCCTACTCCCTTCATCTGTCTCCTTCCACTGCCCCATCATTTCAATGACTTTAATTAAAACCTTTTGATGGACTTTTGTCTACAGTGAGGAAATGCAGCCATGCCTCACACATACACAAATGAATGAGCCAAGTATACCAACTCCACCTCCTGAAGGCACGCCCCAGAGGAAAAAGGAGTGAACAAGGAATGATTTTTCTGTGATTTTACATCCAATGAGAGCGTTCAAAGGGGAACCAGAACAGGCAGCAGTTGTAAAAGATACATATTCTGGTATCACTGACAAATAGGATAAACTAAACATTTTGAAATGACTGGCACTCTCCCTCCAAATAATATGGATATGCTCTATGGATATAAAAGCAACATGCACAAATAGCATGAGGCCACTATGCAAGCAGTTTTCCTCTGAATTACATGGGAATGAAGGAATCACACAGCACTTCAGCAGGTTCCAGAATACTGGATACCTATGTGACTTCTACTGGTAATAACAGTATTTCATAATTAGCATGCAAAATACTAAGCTTTGCTTTCAGTAAAATGGCCTGCCAACTGCATTGAGAAACTGTTAGTGTTGCAGCTGGTGACCAAGAAGTAGCTAAAATCCAAGACTTCTCTGACAGTATCGTTCTGAAGGAGACAGGAAACAAAACTGCTTGACAGAGCCACGGACTCAAAAAGTTCTTCTGCAGGGAACAAATGCTGTTCTCGCCACTGTGATGTCTCACTCAGAGAAGGACAGAAAGAGCAGCAGAGGAAAGAAAGGAAAGCACCCTTTCCAGAAGATTTTCCTAAAATAATTCCCAACTAAGCAATAGTTCATCTTCCAGAAAGACAACTCTGTTTCTAAATTTGCCAGAAAACACACCTTGAGAAACTGATTTGATGTCAAATTTTCCTCCTCAGCCACACCCTTTTGCTAAGCTGATGTGATGTATCTGCACCTTCCAGCCACTTGATCTTGTGGTACATCTGTCTCCTCACCTCTATGCATGTAACTTATGATCAAGGCACCTTCTAACTTCCCTTTATTCTGTGACAAGTTTTCTGGGCACTTCATCACTCCTTCCTTTCTTCTGAACACACTCAAAGCTAACACTGCAGCTTGTTGACATCAGGGTGCCCCACACCACACTGCACCACAGCAAAAGCTGTGGCAGGACCCACAGGATGAGCAAGTGCCACCTCCCCTTGCTGGCCCTGTCCTCCACCCTCAGGTGCTCTCCTGTGTGCCAGGCAGCAGGCAGGCCAGCTGGTGAACCATCACCCTTAAGCCCTTTCCAGACCTCACTTCCAACAAAAAAGGGTCCTCTACTAAGTAAGTATAAATTTTATTCCTGTATGCATTCACTGCTGCTAGATGACTAAAACCAGGCTGCCACCCAAGTCGCTGGGTATTCACAATTCCACATTAATGATTTGCAGGTCTCTTCCTCTCCATTTACCACTGCCCTAACTTTTCCATCCTCTGTAAAGCTGATCAGTAAATGAGTATGTTTTGTTCTGGATGATAAATTAGAATATTTAACAAGCATCAGCCCAAAATCTGGTTTCCCAGGGATCCCATGGGAAATGTATCTGCTTAGTGATGATTTCCCAGTTACAGCTATTTTTAAAAACTGTTCAAAGTTTTTAAAATCAGTAATATGTGTGCAAAATTGACATGCATTCACTTGTCAATTTAACTTTTGGGTTGTTCAGTCCCATATCACCTGTATGTAGCAGTAATTCAGACATTCAAATCTTGTATCATTAAAACAAAGAGGGTCATCAGCTTGGAGAATTAATTTCAAAACATTTATTTCTGAGAAGATATTTAGGCTCATTGCCTGTCTTTAACCTTCCAAGGCTGCAGAGAAGGCTTCTGTGATGTATTCCAGTCTTGCTTTGTACAGGTTAATTTTATCACAAGTTCTTGAAAGCTGAAACATGGAAACTGCATTTTAATTGAAACTACTTTACACTTTTAGCTTTAAAATATAGAGCAGAATAAAAATTACAGTCTAAGTGATGCTTTCTCCAGCCACAGAGCTGAATGGCAGATTGTTCCCTCCTGATCACTCTTATCTCAGATGGCTCAGATGGCTGCTGCTTTTGGGGCAATTCTTACACTTTATTCTGAAAACTCCATTTGTCTTCATTAAATATTAATCAGCCTTTACCAAGGACTATATGTAAAAGCTGTGTTAAATAACAGAACACAACAAGTGAAGAAAAAAAAAAAAAGCTGATTTGATTTCAAATTTACAAGGGGTTGTCACATATTATCCCTTTCCAAGCTGAGATAAATCATCTCAGCTCCATGAACTCAAACAGATCTCTGTTCTTCTGCATGGTTGGGAATTGCACCTGAACTGTGAAAGGTGAAAGGAAGATTTACTGAGACTGTCTGCCTGAGTCCTCAGCAGGCAAAGCAGTGTAATCATTTTATTCAGCTGGGAAGGACACCATTTGTGTGCTTACATGGAGCTACTGGTGCAGGTATGATATGAGTGACTAGATGACACCCATACATGAGTGAGTATATACTTGCATTATTGATGTTGAAACAGGAAACCAATGTTTAACCCACTGCCAGATGCGGGTTTTTGTGGGTGTTTTTTTTGTTTGTTTGTAAACAATTTTCAAAAGTTGCAACATGCTGCATTATGTTCTACTATTCAAATCCAACAATGAAATGCCAGTTTATTTTGGTTTCTTCTTTCCATTCTCTGTATTTTGCTTCTCTCTATTTCATTACAGGACTCTCAAAATGAAAGCTTAAGTAATATTCAGAGAAAATGGCAATGTGAATTTTTCATTTAACAGTAGTCTCTTATTCAATAACCTTTTCTTTTCCAGAACATACAACTTTTCAGCTACTCTATTTAATCAAGCTCTTGACATAATATTTTCCTGTCAAAACCTATTCTATTTTTCTGGAATTTTTATCTACTCTTTATTCCTCGCTGACCTTTTATTTTCTCCCCTCACTAAATGATTCCCTTTGCTACTCTGCTGCTTCTGCCCCTACCTGCCTCTACCAATCTTTTAGGCTTTTTCCCAGCTAACTGTTTCTCTTCCTTCATCTTTCCACCACAATCTAGGTCCCTTCTTCCACCCTCTAAAGCAATAAGCCAAGAAAAATCCCAACTTGCTCCCTAATCTGGCCACCATGCCAGGAACCTGTGTCCTGCTCAACACAGAGCAAGGGGTGGTGAGGACAAGAGGTGCTGAAGGCATGGGGACTCAGCTTCAGCTGCTCAAGAGGAAACAGAAACCAGCCCTCTCCCATGTGTCCCCCTGGGTTTTCAGGTTTTACTCCCATCCCTGAGATTGGCAGACTTCTTGCACTACCTCGGTGCTCCATTCCCAGCTCAGTGCTGTCACTCCATGCATTCCCCTCCGCTACTGCCAGGAGACCCCATCTACCCAGGGGCCCTGCATCAGCTGAAAGCAAAAATAATGAACAAGAGGCTTGAGAGGCAGGCAAATTACAAGGCCAAGAGCTACAGTGCAGGAAGGTGAGGAGGCATGATTGGTCTTATTTATAGTTTTCACTTGAGGCTTTGTTTTTCCTGCAGCTAAAACAGTCAAGAAAGATGACAGAGTTCAAGGCCAGGAGCATTGTCACAGGCACAATCAGCCAAAATGTTCGGTGGTGACATTGCTGAGTGCTTTCCCATTTCTCAACAAACAGTAGCTTTTCCTTTCCTTTTTACATATTCACTTTCAGTTCTCTATCCCAAATGTTTAAGTAAGGAGCAGTCATCCCTCAGACAATTAAAGGCTGTGAGTATGAAAAGTAGTCCAAGACTTTACATGCTACTTTCTGATAGGGTGCATGAGAATTTTACTCTTTCCATCAAGGCTGTGCTCCAGCTAAAATCAGTGCTGGAAAAAAATGTCAGGTAAATACAAATGGCCTAAGAAATTGACTGCCTATTGTCTCTACCTCAGCTATGAATGTTTTTTTGTAATGGAAACCCCAAATAGAAAAGAAAATGAGAACACCACAAGCTGATAACCCCACTGTCACTAACCTTGCAGAAACTGCATTTGTAGTATTGTGTTTGTGGCTACCACAAAACGTGTGCAAATTTCAAAGGACAGCTGAATATGCATACTTTAAAAAAATCAAATTTAAACCTCTAGCACCAACTATTTTTGCTCAAGAACTTAGCTATCTCCTTTTTTTGTAACTGTTTTACACTGCCCAAATAATGAGGGATACAAAGGCTGTAGATGAGGATATGAGTGAAACTGAAAAATAAGTGCTTCTGATGACCCCAGGATAATTGCAATAAAAGTAAAGAGTGCAGGGTGAAGGTAACAAGTGATTTCATTTAGATCCTCCCCACATGAACAGGATTAATTCCATGCCCTGCAGATGTTCGTTTGTGTCCTACTTATCCTATCAGGAAATTAAAACACAGGGTGGTTTGCTGTATACTCTGATCACCATGGTAAGACAATTTCACTGTTTCTCTTGCAACTGTGCTACTTCCCTTCTCAGAGAGGACAACAGCCCTGAAGCCTGCACCCTCCATCAGCCCAGCGCCAGCATCGAGGACCTCATGCCTCACTGTGGAATGTCCCTTTAAGCAGGAGGCTCTCCCTACCTATGTCATCTTGCCATACCAGTAATTACAGAATCATGGAATGGTTTGGGTTAGAAGCAACCTTAAAGATCATCTAGTTCCAACCGCCCCCACCATGGGAAGGGACACTTTCCACTAGACCAGGTTGCTTAAAGCTCCATTCAACCTGGCCTTGAACACTTCATGGATGGGACATCCAAAGCTTCTCTGGGCAGCATGTTCCAGCTCCTCACCACCCTCACAGTCAAGTATTTCTTCCTTATATTTAATCTGAATCTACTCTCTTTCACTTTAGAGCCATTACCCCTTGTCTTGTCACTCCATGCCCTTGTAAACAGTAATGCTAGCTAGTACTGAAATTCAAATAAGCTGTCTTAGACTAAAGTCCAAGGTCTTAGAAATAACACGTGCTTGGGGATTTGGTGTGAGCTCTTCCATAAGCTTCCACTTGCGGCACTCTTTAAAACATCTGATGACATCATCCAACTTTCTAAATGTCTACCCCATCACACCTACAGCTAAACACCAGTGTCCTTTTGGATAATGCAACAGCAACCATCTCTTTCCAAACCTGTTTTGCTCCACAAACTCCCTGTCAGAGGTGGTTCTCTGCATCAGTGCTTCTTTGTGTGGAAAAGGGTGGAAATGCTCCAGTTACATTCCCACCATTTTCCATGCAAAGAAGCTTCAGAGAAGCTTCCTCATGGCTGTGTGGGAGCTGAATCTTCAGCACACCCTTTGGATGGTGCTCCGGGCCAGTGGCAGGTTGAAGCCCATCCTAACTTGCTCTCCACAAAAAACAGCTGGCAGTCAAGTCATCCCTATCCTTAAGTCAACCCCTAATAAAACTCACAGTGGAGGGAGAGAAAAGGGAAAGTAAAACACAAGCACAGCAAGCCCCAACCAAATATTTAGGGTTTCTCTCTTTCACTTGTTACCTCTTTGTACAGCCAAAAGACAGAGTTTAGCTAGGCACATGACTAAGGGTTTCCAGCACCATGGGTTTCCCAATGCTATTTGTCTAATCAAAAAGTAAACAAGCTCCATCATGGATTTTTTATCCATAGGACAACATTGAAGAAAGAAACCACAAGACTTCATTTCCTTTCTCCCATGTTTTTCAAACAGCATCTGTTAGCTCACCGCAGACAAAACAAAACACAGGCTTCTTCCCTCCCTTTAAACTCAAGATTAAGATACTCAGATAGTCTTTAATATTGAGAAACAAGTGACCAAAACGTTTCTTCCAAACCCAAGCAGCATTCTTCTTCCCCAGCATCCAGACACAACATGGTCACACTAGCCACAGGGCTCTGCAATCTCCTTCCCAGAATCTCCCTCCCAGCAATGCCATTTCTCCTCCTCACAACAAAGCTTAGGTCAGGATTAAAGGAGGGGAGGGAATGTCTGAAATACAACAGGCCTTTTACTGGCCACATCAGCTACAGTATGTGACATGGAAATTATAAAAACCAAAGGAAAATTTTCAGCTTCCCAGGAAAAGGAGCCATTAAAAGCAATCATCAAGGCTGGGTACCAAGCTAAACACACACAGTGTGACAGCGAGCCCTACCACTTGTCACTTGGTAAAATCACTGTCTCTGGGCAAATACCACAACAAGCACTTAAAGACATCTTGCTCCCCAAAGCACACTGAGAGGAGATGAGCAGGACGAACTGCAGGCCACCCCTAATGGTCACAAATGATGCCATCTATTTCTAACAGATATGGCATCACAGCAATCAGCATTACTGCTTGACTTGAGAAGTGTAGAACACAGCAAGAGGAAAAACTTCTTCCTCCCTAAATCACCCCTTTCCTCTTCCCACAGCCTTTCTCCTGAAAAAATGTGAAGAAAATTATAAGGTGAAAATAAGACTAATGAAAAGCTGTGGCTATTTGGCGCAAATAAAAAGAAATTAAAAAAGCTTCCAAGAAAAACCCCAAGTTTCTTAAAAAACTTAACCATATTCTACTATCTTTCTCTTTGCAATGACAGCCATTAAAGGAAAGATTTGTACGGTTTCTTACCCAATTCTGTAATTTGACTGCTGTCACTGCACAGGCACCAGGGGTACTGAATTTACATGGAGTCACACCCAGATGGTTATTAAAAATACAAATTACACAATCTAGCGCTGAACACAACAGCTTTCCTGAATTATGGCCATTTCCTAAAATATGAGCTGGTAGCACATTGCCAACTGGAGCCAAAAGCATGACCAACCCATGTCTATCCAAACCACTTCAAAAGAGAGCAGCAGCAAGAAGTGACTGCAAAGCAGGGACACAGCCTGAATTTTGAATGCAAGCACAGGTTTATTATTAGTTTGTTCTTTTGAGCTACACAAGCAATGCCTTGGCTACACTGGATAAAAATAAAAGTACAGTTACAGATCACCTGCCTCCACTGACGTGAGCTGCTGCCCGTGCTCTGCAGTGAGAGGGAGCACTCAGCTGAAGGGAGGCACACAGAGAAGCCGTGTGGCTCCTTGCCAGGGGTCCCAACCACAGCCCTGGGTGAGTGGGAGCAGAGACTGGGTCACACACATGCCCAGCAGGTTCCCACTGCCACTACCCACACTGCAGAGCCCTTGCAGAGGAAAGCAGAGAGTGATGGAGAGGTCCGAGGCAGGAAGAGTATGGCCACAAGCAAAGCTTGACCACTCTGCTCTCGGCAGTGGGGAGAAAAATATTTCCCTTACTGCAACAGTGTGGGGCTGGGCCAAAAGAACATGGGGGAAGACCCAGAATAGACCCAACAATGCCACTAAGGCAAAAGATTATATTAAGGATTATATCTATTTAGAAGATATAAGCAAACTAATCATTGGTGGACCGGATTAATTTTCAATGTGTAAAACCTGAACTCCACTGTGAAGGAAAGAGGAAAACTATGACTTTTCAAGAATCAGCAAAAGCAGCAAATCTGTTGTCTTTCTCAGATTCGTACACCAACAGCCACTCACACCACTCAGCACTGGCTGCCTCTCACCTTCCTTCCCTCCACTATGAGTCATTTCAATGACTCTTCTCTTAGCCCAAAGAACTTTTGACTTACTAAACTGCAAAATAGCAGCTATTGAAAAACAAAAGAACACAGCTGATGATAAAACATACCATACCTGAAACAGAGCTTTCAAGAACAGCTTCAGCAAAAAATACTCAGACTTCAGATTCCCTGCTGGAAAAAATACTCAGAGTTCACATTCTCTACTGGAAAAAAGCCAACCTTTACATATCAACTCAGGATATTCTGTGACTCTGTGGTCATTATTTGTCTCCATTTAACATTGCTAAATAACAGCTCTTATTTATTTAGCAAGAGTTAACCAATCGAACTTGTGAAGTGCCTAATCCCATCATAACCTTCCTTCACATCATCATCATCATATACCTTGGGTCCTGTTCTTAAATCTAGATATGCACTTCTCAAAGTCCATGGGCAAGACTCAAATCTTGGGCCAAAATTCTTGCCCAGGAAGCAAAGGTGTCCCCCAGCTGATACCTCCCACTGGAGTTTACTTCTGGCTTCTACTTTTGGCTCCCTCACAGTTTTCTTGTGTAACCTTGGGGGTACCACTTCAGCCCAAATTCATCAGTATACTGAAGCCCTTGCTTCACATCATGCATATGAGTTGAAAATCAATGTAAGTATATTGATACATTCATGATTTGCTGAAGGTCAGAAAACAACCTGGTGACAGAGCTGGAAATAAAGAAGAGACCTCCTGATCTCAAGGTCAATTCCTTTAAACTCCAGGCCATGTTTGCATGAATTAACAAGGGAAACAATTCATCTGCATGTGGTCTGAGTCATTTTAGTGATCAGGTAATGTGTCCCAGTTCTGTCATCGTTACATTTGATGGCTCTGGGCTCCAGTTTCCACCCCCATGCCACTTGCCCAACAATTTCTGTCCTTGGGAAAAAGTTATCAAGTATGATAAGGATGACAATCATAATTAGCTTAAAATACAGGCCTGCTGGTATGTATTGAGAACACATTTTTATATGAAGAGCTAATGCAAAGGGAGCAAAACTAAAGCAATAGAAATTTTAGATTAATTGCCAATGGATATCCAAACCCAAATTATGTGAAATCATCATTTTAGGAAATGGTAGGAATTCACTTTACATAAATTATTCCTTTAAATATTTAAAATCCCACTTCAGCCTCACTAGAAATTAATGTTTAATAGCTGCTCTTCTGTAACCTGACAGAAGTATTTGTAAAATGCATTTAGCCTGGTCAGCTCCATCCTGCTCTCAAAATATGGGCAAAAGAAGAGGGACAAAGACCAAACTAGGTAAGAAACGGTAACAATCTGATTCGCTGAGCTACCTGTCACGAAGTAAATCACTTGCCAGAAAAGAAAGACGAATAGACTCGAATGCTTGAAGGTGACTCTTTGTAACAGCAACCAGTTATGAATTATATCACATTAGCACCACTTCTGTGTTGTAGAGATTTTCTTGTTCCAGTATATTTGTCCATCTTCTACCATTTTTCACAGCTAAGCAACTACTGCTCTGTTGGAAGGATGCCAACTGTCAGTAATTCTGAGTAATTCTGTCAAACGGACACTTCACAAATCTGTAATAGTCCGCATTTCTGATGATGAATTCCTCACTGCATGTGTGACAGGATAAATTACTGCCAGCAATACCTACACAGTGACTCCATGGGTCAGTGGGCTCGCTGTAAAGAGAGACAGGCAAGGTGAAAAGCACTGCCACGAGATGACAACTGCCACTCTGGGGGATTTAAAGAGAAAGTTGTGTTTGTTTTCTGACCCCCACTGAAACCCCAGTCATCAAAACACTGCGAGCACTATGACCATACCCATTACATCAGTAATATGTGTGATAAGAATTAAGCAGAGACAAGAGATATATCTTTATCAAGGAAGCTTGAATAGCAACACTAGGTTCCTTTTCGGTCACATTGAAGGAACCTCTCAGAGGACCAGCTTTAGGAAAATAAGCCTGGGTAAAACAACCCTTTTTCAAGAGTTTCCATGTTGCAATTAATCATCCACTAACTTTTAATCCTCTTGTCCACCCTACAGACTTATATATCAGGGATACAGATCAAGAGATTGATGTCACACTGATAAAACAGATATCAAAGCATTATCACAATGAGCAGTATTTATCAGGGTAGTGTTGGTTACCCACTATCCAGTATCCACTGCAAAAGCCTGCCATGGAAATTACCTTTAAACTTGCCCTAATTCGTGTCTTTTCCAGCCCCCACCAACACAAGCTTAGCACAAGTAGTTAGTCCTGGTGGGTTTCCACTCCTTTGCCCTTCTCACTGAATTTCAGTCTAAGTTGTCCCACGTTGTCCCATGAGGTTAGGAGAAAAAGACAGTGTGGGGTCAGCAAGCTGATGGATAAAATAAAAAAGCTTTATTTAATCAACCCTTACTGAACAGAGCTTGAGTGATTAATCTGTGCAAGTGCTCCACTCTTCCACCAGCTCCTTTGCCGAGTCTCTCCTGAACAACTCATTAAACAGAGCAAGGAAGTATCACCCTGGCAGGATGATTAAAGTCTCTGCATGAGGAAGCGAGGAACCCTCTGAGATTACTCAATGTGCACGTAATAGGACTCAGAGCCAACAGAGGTTTCTTTCCAATTGAGGAAAGAAAAGTGATGGTGGCTGTGATTAAAAAGAAAAAAAAGGACAAAGATTTTCCCTTGTTCTTTTAATGATTTCCAGTGCTATCAAAAGACACAGAGGCATATGTACATCTGATACAAATCTCAGCAAATCCACTGACTTTGACAACACTACACCAATCTAATGCAGTTGAGATTTTGGACCCAAAGTCTTAACAACTACAAATAAAACACTAACACCCTAAGTTTTGGTTCCCATTTGAAAACCCAGTGACTGCCGCTAACAAAACTGAAAATATCAGCTTAGGTTTCTACTTGCCCAGGCAAAAATGTGCTCAAACCTAACAGAAAAAACTACATGCTGATTAAAATAAAAGCAAATACTGCCTGCTGCCTCCACTCCTATAGTTACCTTTCATTACTGGAAGCAAGCAGTCATTGTGCTTAAGTTTTCTGGACAAAGCAAAACCAGAAAAATGCAACAGTCATCATATAAGAACAAAATGTTTAAAACAAAACAAAAAATATTGAGCAATTTGAAGTTAAATTGTAGTCACACAGATTCCATCAAAAGTGTTATTGACTCATTATTACTAATATAGGATAATAATGTACTACAGACAGCACACAAAATGTGTCCTTTTCTAAAAACATAACTTATATAAGTCCATATATAATTTATTTGAAAGACTATGAAACCACAATTGCAGGGAAAATATATGATACAAAAAAAGATAATACAATTTTTTTTTAAATCCCACAAACTGCTGAAACATCTGGTTATTTCCAAAACAGGATCCAAATAGTAAATGAAAAGCCACTGAAAATAGCACAAAGAACCCCAAACAGCACTGAAAACCTGACAGAAGCAAAGCCTCACAGGAATGTGTTGTAAAATGTCTAACTACAGCTTCCCTAAATAACTCAGCCACACGTGGATGATATAAATCATATTTTTTAAAAGGACAGAGCATCACCAGCAAGTGTAAATCAATAGGACTGCACATGTACAAGCGAATGCTGAAAGCATGAGAGCAAAACCCTCTATGCTGAGGGAGACCTTGCAGCTGCTCCAGGAAAACACCGGAGCAAACAAATCCATGGAGCAAGGAGGAGTGGAGTGTGGTAGAACAGTATTTGGACAGCACAGGGAAGCTGCCAACACTGAAACCCCTGCAGAAACACTCTGGCTTGGGTTTTTGGGGTGAACAGAGAAGGATCTGGAGCCAGCAACCCATGTCACAGCCAGCTCTGGCTGTCGAACTGGAAACCGAGCCACAAGGTAGCTGCACCTCCATCACAGCAGGGCAGGGTTTGGGCTTGTTCCCACATGGATTCTCAATCCAAGACTCAAAAAAAGGGAGTAATGTCCCTGTGATTGTATTTAATATGGGCCACATTGACCATAGGTACGTACACAAACAACCATATTTATGTAGAAATTATTAAAGGCATCCTTACAATGCAAAAGCTTATATAGAAAATCTGAATCTTGGACTAATTCCTCCCTAATTTAGGCTAAAAAAAGTGAAAACTATTAATTTAATTTTTTTAGCAGCACATTCTCCTGCAGCCTAAGCAAACCAGCTGGGACATGCAGAAGGTCTGAACTGGAACTGACTACAGTTTTAAACTAGGATATATTTAAAACATGTTCAATGGGTGGAGCTCTGTCTCCTCTCCTGATTCATGGCATAACTAGACAAATACTGTCATTTCTTTCTCTATGTAATAAAAATAAAACAAATGACAGCACAAAACCCAGGAACTTTAAAATTACATACCAATCTTTTAAACCTACACCAAAAAAACTACCTGGATTTAAATATTTGATTTTTTTCTCATTTAATTTACCTTGTTAAAACCTGACATTGGAATAGCAGAAGCTGTTGAAGTGAAATGGAAAGATACAGTACTCTGCCCTTAGCACATGAACTGAATATAAGAAATAGAAGTAACATCAAAAACTGGATCACAAAAGAGCAAAGTACTAACAGAAGAAATAGTCTCTACAGTAGTTTTATTTTTTAAAAATCAACAATTATGACATATAAAATACTGCAGTTTGCAAATCTGGACTGTAACTTCAACTACTACAACAGCAGTCTGTGATAAAGACAGAAGAGACACAAGAGATCCCTTTCTTGACTTACACCACCAAAACTAAGGAAGGTCAAAGGTAAGCAGGGAAAAGAGGAGAGAAGAGACCCAGCTAGCTGATGCATCAAGCTACAGCTACAGCTGGGCTCCAGGACTATGGTAATTGGTGAAGAAGCCTTTAGGCAGCAAAATGAAGGACATGAATTGAGATCCCACACAGCAAAGGTAGGTAAGGACACTTCCCGGGAACACACAGGGATCAAAGAAAGGTCAAGTGCTCTCAGACTGGCTTGATCACAAGCACTGAATGAAGCCAGAAGTAAAAAGAAACATGAAAAAAAGCAGCTGTCATTAAAGAGGAATGACAAGACATGTTGGGACAAAGCACTGGAGGAAGCACAAGCTGGATTCACTGATGAAAAGAGGACAGGCGGCGGATACAGGTAGAGCAACGCTGCCAGAGTACAAAGCCAGAAGCAGTCTGGGAAACCCGATAGCACGGAGCAGGGCAGAGGTACAAAGGAGAAATAGAGGAGAAAGCTTTAGCAATCAAAATGATCTCTGAAAAAAAAGCTTTCTGAGAAGGAAAAAATCAAGTGGAAGATGCAGACTCACATCATCTCCATGCCGTAATTCAGGGTAGGAAACCTACACAAGAATCAATAGCAAGGGCAAAACTTGGAGTAGGAATATAAAATTTGCTATAGAAGATAATTTATCCATCTAAGCAACTCGCAGCTTGCTGTGGCCCCATTTATGTTTCTACAGAAAGTATCCAAATAAACATCTGGTGCTTGGCTGAATACAAAAGAGAAAATTATGTCTTAACACCCACCATGGTCTTCCAGTGGTGATTGCATCATTACATAACCAACCTAAGCTTTACATATTTGACAAGGGAAGTCACTGTGAGGAACAACAGTAGACCATTTCTCTTGCCCTTTACCTTCAAACAATTTCTTTTAGACAATTTAATTTTACTTTGACAAAACAAAGACCATACTTGGTCAGTCCAAAGAATGGATTTTTTTTTCTTCTTTTAATCAAGACATCTTTTCTCGTCTACTTCTAGGATAAAATACTCTCCACACACTAATTCATTAGACATTCTTGCTCATACTTTCATTTATTCAAGTGTCTTTCAAAGAGATCTGTCCAGATCTCTCTCAAATGAGGCTGTGCCAGCCCTGGTCCCAGATACCCACCTCCAATAATGTCATTTAGCAGCTCAAGAACTCACTCTGTGCTCACACTGACTCTCTACTTTTCTTATCACAATTCTACTTCTTAGGTTTTAGCTAAATTGTCTCTTTCCTCTGTGTTTTTTTTATTTTCCAGAACAGCTGCTTTTAAAGAGACGCTTCAATTTTTGAAATTGAAGCTAGTTACAGCTTCCAGGTCAGTTTTATTTACTATTGTGTTAACTTTCTCAGGTTATTCTTTGCAGATGAAAGGAACCCTTGCAGAACCTGAGCACAGCTCAGGCATTGGCACATGGGTGGGGTGCAGCCTTGCTCTGACCAGCATGCTCGAAGAAATCTAATTTTGAAAATATGACAGTATTTTACCTTTGAGAAACAACACGATAAGTAGGGAAACAGCCTCATCTGTTCATGCTTGGTCACTCACTAAAATGGAAATTGCTTTTCCAGCCTTGATGGCAAAACTACAGTGAAAACTTTTGTTTTCTTTCCCTCAACTGCCAATGATAATAGATGCAGGCTCTTAATAATAAATCCTATGTAGCCACACCCAGAATTAGGCCACATCAAGACTATTTCTGATGTAGTTTTCATAAGAAAAGCCCAAAACCAGGTTTTCAAGTCCCGCTGGATACTGAGCATTCCCCCTCTCTCATCACACTTGAGAGACTGAGCTGCCTTTCCTTTACAGCTTCCTTAGCTGTAAAGTTTTTTGCACCTTAGTTCAGCTCTCTCCCTTTTTTTTTTATCTTCCTCCAGTGAAGATCTTTTGTACTTCTGAACTTTCCAACACCAACCTCCTCATCCAACAAGGAAGGGAGGCAAAGGGCTTCTGTATGGAAACCCAAAAATCTCCAGCTGGTGTGGTTCAGCACTTCTGCGCTGCCCTGTGGTTTTTGGGAACCCTCTTTTTGCACGTACAGGAAGCTTGTCAGCCAAAAACCAGAATGCACAGATCTGGAGGCCCTGCACTGCACAGGGGACCTGCACCTATGTCAGGACCTGTTTTTCCTCCCCTGCAGCCTCTGGGCACTCAGTGCAGAGGAGAGGGAGCACTGCCAGTCCCTGCCTCTCCTCTGCAGGTGGTCAGCAGGATGCCTTCATCAGGAGAGAGCAGGGTAAACACTGATGGTCAGATCACCTCTGGAATTACAGCAAGAGACTCTGGTAACAGATTAAATCCTGTCCTGAATGCCACCATGGCTTAGCCTCTCTGTTCCACTTCCATTCATAACTGACTTTGTTGTGCTTTTGGGTGGAGCTCTTTGAAATACTCATCAACCATTTCCACACGCAGGGGAAGAGGAGGGAAGGTGGTGTACATCCTCTGGAAAAATCACCGTTTTCAGAACACACAATGCATCCATTTAAAAAAAATACACACCTTACAATGATAAATAATAACAAAGGCAAACTTCCATTAGGTTTCCTAACAGAAACCTTATGTTTTAAAGGACTGTTAACCACGTCCCTCCATCTTAAAGAGCTGCTTAAACTGCAGCAAACTGTTAGAAACCAATCAGTTCTACAAGATTCTACCAATTAGTTCTACAATTCATTACACTGGCTAAAATACAAACACCAATCCCTGACAGCTATCTGGCAAGGATGTAAACTTCATTAACTTCATGTTTTGCTTATGTCTTGCATAAAATGAAATATTGTCTCAGCACTTAATACAGTGTAAAGACTGTATGGGTGTATTGGATAAAAATATAAATATTTATTACAGAACTAATCAAATGCCAAGTAAAGCCAGACTAATCACCTTTTAGGTTGCTTTTGTGTGGACATTTTTTTTCTCAAAGAATCAAAGCAGCACTGAGTGCCGGCTAAATGGGAGGATTAATAGAGGTGTTAACATGCACACACTCAACTATTTTATTTCAAATTTGCTTTGCTTTTAAAATGAGGGTTACTCCAGTTCTGAGGAAATGGTTTACAATCAAGCTATGGCTGTGATTTAAAAGTACAGTTGCAGGACACACAGCTACTGTTTGCTCAAGGAAAGGGAAGACATTACACAGAAAGGATTTAATTTCTCAAAAAACAATTTCTCATCACTTTGTACATGCTTCCGCAATTTAACCTTCACCATCTGGTTCAAGTAATTTCCCAGGGTCTGTTAACCTTACTTTTGGGGTGAAAGGAAGCTGGAGTCATTGTTTACTGTGCTTACTGCATTTCTGCAGCAGAGATTATAATTTGGGGGGTTTAAGGAAAAGTGTAAGGAAATAAATTGCTGTGTGGTCCACAAAACAGAGTCAATCTTAGCAACCTTTCCCAATGAGACTCTGAGGCTGACTTTATCCTCTGGGCAAAATATTAAAAATTACTTTATTCCCACATGCCTGCCAATTTGGATACTGCACTTGCTGGCACAAAAGCATAAAAAGAATATGCTAGTTAATTCGATGAATTATAATGATTTTGGAAACATCACTTAGAAAGGAGGTTGGACATACTTTCACTTGAGGGATTTGATACTTCTCTGCAAAAACTGGCAATTTCCAAACTTTCCAAACAGAGCTCTTTGCAGCTGTGAAGTGCTGCAACAGAGGCTTCAGGGGTATGAGGACATCACACAGATAACTAGAATACTCTCCTTCCTGTGACTTTGATATTTCTTCTACAACACGAGGGCTGGAATACTAAAGTCACTTTGTTCTGGCTTTTTACTGTGGTTTGATACTGGATGAATAAAATTTTAAGAGTCAATAACTCCAGATAGTTCAAATAAAAGAAAAATAAGATTTTTCTTCCCCTTAGCTAAAGTACTTGTTTGAGGTGAAAGATGAGACATAAAACAAGATATCCTGAAACTATTAGTCAGAAAAGGCAGAAAAGTCAATGGTTGGTTTTCTGTAACTGAACTACTTTGCCTCAGTAAACTATGTAAATGTTGTAGGGCTACAGTTTCCATTCACAAAGCTACCTAAGGGCGCCTTTTGCCAAAGTGCCTGGTGCCTTTTACTCTTACTGCTTGTTTTGGGAGAGAGAGTCATTTTTGGCAGATCAGGGCAGTTATAAAAAATTCAGTGTGTGAAGATAACAATCTTGATGATTGTTATCTTGATGATTGTTGGTGATATTTTTTTTTCCAAAAAAAGAGAAGGAAGTCACCCTTCACCTGGGCTTTTAAATGTCTTCTATGGACAGTGTCAGGAAAAGACTGGTTAACACATTGTGGATGCCACTTTCCCCAGAGCAAGAAAGCCTCCTTTGACATCATTTACCACATACAGTGCCTTTCTATGATGTTGAATGATGGCAACTGATGGCATGCTTGCACTGCACAGCTGACAGATACATAATGCTCTTTTCCTCAAATATAAATAAAACTTTTCCTTCCTCGCCAGCTATTGCCCTGGCAAAGCAGCCCCTGGATAAGAAAGCTTCCCTGTATGTGCCCACCTGATTGCTTCAGCTCTGTCTCTCAGACAACAGGTGATGTTGCTCAGGGTTTATTTCACTGTTCATCTGTCACCCATTTTGTGGCTTGGCAGGTATGACTGGTCTCTCAGGTAGGTTCAGATCCACATTTTCATAAAATGCAGCACAGGCATACAGCACACAACAGATAAAGAATTATCTTGCCAAACACAGATCTCAAAAGAGATTTAGATTCCACCAAAAAATTCTTTACAGCTACCTTGCAGCTTAGCATGAAGTCAGCAAATCTCCAGCAACTGGCACACTTCTGCTTTCTCAAGTACAAACTACTTTTTTTCTAGAAAGAAAAGACACTTCTTAAAATTTATAATTAATCTCTACTCTTGAAGGAAGTTTGTTCTGCTGCTGCCTTTGTCAGGGAGCAAAGTTACCCAGCAGTTGTCTGAAAAGAGGCTTCTCACAGCTCCTAACTGGAGCACAGAGCAGGAGTTGCTACAGCTGAAAAGGACTGGTAAATCCACAGAGGATGTTTCCATAGGACATCACAGAATTAGCTACGTAAACCAAGAGGCAAGTTTAGCTATGTAAACCTCATACCAGAAAAATAAGGAAGTTGATAAACATTCACAAGACCCACTTCAGATAATTGAGCGCTTATTCAATATATTCCAGTAGTGTTTTGTTGTGTGTTGTCTTGGTTTTGCTCAAAATGTACATATTTTATGGTCTTAAATATGCCCATATTTTTTTGACATTAGGAGTACTATGGAAACAAACACAACGTTAAACAAAATTGTGAACAGATTTTTCTCTTTCGTCTTCCAATAATAACAAGTATCTTCATTATCACAGCCATTTTCCTGTGACAAGCCTTTCCAGTTTCTCTGCATTAGTTTCTTCAGAAGTTTTCCATCCCTCTTTCTAGAAATGCAGGAATTATTGAGAAATTTTCACATCACTTTTCTCTATGCTTTTCTCCCCTGTATTTCTATTAAGAGTCATTTTGAATCTTATGCCTGGGTTATTGACACCTTTCCTTAGCCACTGCCCCCTGCAGTACCTTGGGTGAAAGGCAGAGTAGCATAGGATAAATGTCCAATATAAGGGTGACAGAGGACACCCTAAGCACCATGGCATTTGCAGTGTCTTACTGAGGGGTTCAGCAGGAAAAGAAAGGAACATGGGATAGCACTAGGAAGGAAAACCAACTAGTTTGAAGGAAAATGCTTCTCTCTCACTAGTCTCTGAGAAACAAGGAAGGGAAGACTCATATCAGCAAGAAGCCCCAAGCAATTTTACTCTCAAGATCATGGTGAGTAAACAACCTATAAAAAGGTACCCTGAACTGTCACCTACAAGTGATCAGACACTACAGAAAACTGTAGTTTTCTCCACTAGACTGACATGAACTATAAACACAGAGATCTCTAGTACATATGCCTTTGATCCAATTTATCCTCACTGGCTTGCTGAGACCATTCCCTCTTTAAAACATCCCAAACAGCTCCTTTGGTTCCACCAGCATCTCACTAGAGCGTTTGAAAGAAAAACTGTAATTTCCAGAGAAAGCAGATTAAAGGAAATAAACCCCTGCACCTATCTTTGCACTTACAGGGCCTGGCAATGCTTGGACTTGTTCACTCAGACAAGCAGCAAAACACACAGCACCAAGCTCTTGAGTGGCTGTCAAAGATGATGCCTCCCTGGCATTTCTTTAAATGTATGTTGTGGTGTTATACAAGCCCTACAGCTACTGAAGGGATTCTATGCCAAGAGGCCTCAATAACACAAATGTTCATAAAAATTCTATGAGCTCTAACACACCTATATCTGCACCCAACAGCACATCAACAAAAAAGTGAGCAAAATGTCAGGTTTTGTAAAAGCGAGTTGAAGGAATCTTAGAGGATTCCATCACAACTTTGTGGAGAGTCCTTTCTGAATGGTCTACATCTGGACAAAAGCACAAATCTGTCTTTAAAAGGTGGGGCTGACCCATGAGCTGCTCCAACTGGGGCAGAGCAGCTGCAACAAGGCAGTCAACACCAGCACTGAGCCAGGCCCTGTTCTCCACACCCATGCTTGGCTCAGACTCCATCCCCAGCCACACTGCACTGGTCTCCACTAGAACAGTTTATTTTCTTCACAGTGGCTATGTTTTGGATTTTATTGAAAACACTGTCAGTAACACTGGGATGTTTTCCTTACTGCTGAGCAGTGCTTACAGAGAGTCAAGGCCTTTCCTGGCTCTCATCCCACCCTGTCAGTGAGTAGGCTGAGGTTCACCAGAAGATGGGAGGGGTCACAGCCAGGACAGATGCCCTGTTGAAGACCTGCTTCATTTGGTGGGCTTTAAATGCAAGATGCTTTGTGGCCACATGACTTTACCATGCAGGGGGTGAAATCAAAAGGAAAAGGTTTTTCACTCAGAGGGTGGTACAGGCTTCCCAGGGAAGTGGTCACATCACCAAGCCTGTCTGCACTCAAGACGCATTTTGACAACACTCTCAGGCACATGGTGTGACTTGTGGGGTAGGTGTCCTGTGCAGGGTCAGGAGGATCATTGGATGCAATGATCCTGATGGGTCCCTGCTAACTCAACATATCCCCTAACCAAACACTTTTAAAAGGTATAATCTGAACAGGGTACCAGACTATAAAAGACAACAGGGTTATGAAGTACCAGACTTTCAACATCGATATAATCTGCATCCTTAAAAACAGTACCTTGGCTTTGTTTCCAAAGAACAGAAAACTGACAGTAGAAAGAAGAGCAAAACAGTTTTAACTGCAAACATTGCCACTGAACATTGTGGAACATCATCCGGCCCCAGCTCCCACTCGGTGTTTTCCCCATGTAAGCCCTGGCAGGCTGGCAAGAAGGGGCAGCCACAAGGAGAGATGTCCATGGCAAGGCCATCTCCCTCCCTGCCTTCTCCTGCCACACTGCAGCTCCCTACTGCAGATGTGGGATGTGCAGCCCCAGCTCAGATTTGAGCCATGCAGGGGCCTCCCTTCCTTAGTTTTGGCCTCTTGTTCCCTGTCTGTACATCTGTAATTAGCCAGCAGACAAAGGTGCCAGCAGACAGCACTCAAGAATCTGTTATGTAGTTCCTGGGACCTCCAAATCCAACAAAACCCATGGCAGATTGCACAGGTCTCAGTTGGAAAAGCTTTACCTTGCCACTTAATGGAGAACATATGTACAACTCCATATGCAATCTTTGGAAACTTAATACTCAGAAACCACCCTGTCAAGATAAGGTTGAAGAAAAACAAAATCACAGTTCTTACAATCCAGTTTTCATCTCCACCAATTTACCCTCCAAGCCTCCTGCTCTCCAGGCAGTATTTTATTATACAGTGCACAAAGGGGAGGAAAAAAAACGTTAAAAAAATGACCTCTTAGGTTGCCAATTCATTCCACATTTCTCTGACTCTACAATATGACTGCTCTTCCAACACACCCCTCAGCTAAAATTCTGCACACCCACTGCCCCAAAGAGCTGAAGGACAATAGTGAAAAGAAAAAGGGAGAAGATTTCTATTCCAGCTGCTGCTGCCAGAAATTGAGCTATGAACCCATCAGGAAAGCTAGAGGACACAGAAGAACAGGGTGCAGTATGTTACATAGATTCTGCTTTTAGCTTAGCAGCCCAGAAACGCTTCCTGCACACAGCAACAATCAAACTTGTCTTTCTGGACTGAAATTATTAAATAATGGAACAAAGTGCAGTTTTTGGTTAAAACCACAGAAAAACTCTCTGTAGGGTGAACTTGATTTAAAAATTATTCTCCCTAAGATTTGGCAACTGCACCAGAATAAATATTCTCAAAGGGACCTTTTCTTCTGAGCAGCTCTCCAGTCTCTGTGAACACAGGAGCTATTCCAATACACCATACCTGTCTATGAAATTTATAATAATTTGGGTGAGTTTTGAAAAGGTCTAGAGGACTCACAAGAATGTCTCCAATTATTTTTTCAAGAGGGCTCACATGCTGAAGTCAGTAAAGACCCACCTTTATGAAAAAGCTAATAGATATATTATGAAGAGGTGTCTGAGGTTAAACATTTTAAATCAAGTGGGTCTAATATGGACCAGAAGTCAGTTGCATGATCTTAATTTAGACTAATTAAAACCTAAAACATCAACACATGGAAGAAATATACAATGGAATTAAACTGATAAAAGTTTCTGAACCTAAAGTTCACTGCTGTATATACTGTAGATCCTACACATCAACAAGCCTAAGATACTAGACATACTAAACTTTTAAGTAAGTGGATGATCAGGAACATGTACCTTTGTTATAAATGAATGTATTTAAAGGCTGTCATTTTTTATTTCTTCCTCTATCTTTCTGGCACCATTATCCAAAAAAAAACCCAACCATTTAAGCAATTAAATTCAAAATTTCAGGCACATATTTTTTGGTTTTGCTTTTTTTTTATAAATAGTAGATTCAAAAGGTGAGACCAAAGTTCTACTAAATGTCAGGACAGACATAGTACATTATCCTGAGAAAGGTTACTTGAAAGTGTTAGCAATGGAACAGATTTTGCTGCTGTTAAAGGTCACACACATTTTTTCTAATAGTTTCCACTGGAATAAGATAGGGCCATTTTGGTAACTGCTCTGCAACAGCAAAATGGATAGAACTGTGCACTGAATAAACAGTAAAAGCCTTGGAACAGTTGGGTATTTTTATCTAACTGGGCTATCATTTTGTGTATATACTGATATCATGTATTTACACAGCTAGCAAATTATACCTGTAATGGATATAAAGCTACAAGGATTAGTCACCAAAATCAATTCTATCACTACCAATCCCAATAAATATTAATGTCTCACACAAAAATACTTTATCTTCCACAGGGAATCAAAATAATTTCAACTTCAGAGAACACTTGTTTATTCCTAAAATTTCTGTGACTATTACCTTACTCTGTTTATAAGAGGAATTAGTGCAGTTCCACAAAATTGATAGTGTAAGTCATCCAAGCAGCATCAAAGGACAGCATGCTTCCCTCTCTGATTTTATAGTGTCCTTGTTTTGATGGGTAGCACAACATTAGAGTTTAAACTTTTAATCTTGCAAAGGCAAATTCTGCACTGGTTGTGGCAGTGCAGGAGACTGATTTCCAGATAATTGTTTATACAGTACCATCACCCAGAAGCTCCAGCACAGAACCAGGGACCTGCTTTGCTGGAGAACATCCCCCAGTGAGGCAGGACCTCTCCGGAAAGCATCCCAGCACACACCCTCTGTGTCCTGCAGGGTAGTTCTGATGCATGTCTCATCTGCTACTCCACAGAAAGCAGCTGATGTAGGGAGAGATGAAAGCTGAGCCCTTCCAAGTTAGAGTGGCAGCTGTCACTCACTGATTTTGAGGAATGGGTGCTCAACTTTGAGGACCTGGGCAACCCAGCTCTCATTAAGGAAGACACAGCAGAACTGCAGCTCCTCTTCACACTGAAGCCACAGTGACAAGGTCACTCGTCCTCCAGCCTTGTGATACAAGCCTCCCAAGACACTTGCTAATTAATACTGAGACTCCTGGAAATGGAGCATAAATTAAAAATACGTGGTACCAATGTATTCTCCATCTGTGACTTTGACCACATCTCACTCCACAGAAGCTGCAAGCTTTTCCATGTGATTTTAATGAATAATAACCTGGTTGCTCTCAGCTTTACAGTGACCTCATAGCTGAAAACATTTCAAACAGACAATTCAGTGTCTTTCTCCTTTTGTGTCAAATATAACAGAAGTAGCCAAAAGCCCACAAGATTTGCAAACCCATAAAATCGCATTTGGCTTTCAGCTATGGAACAAAAATAGAACCAAATCACAGAGGTCTTACATAGTCCCTGGAAGCTTCAATCAAGAAACAAACACGGGCTGCAGCCTTTGCCCAGTTTTTGACAGATCCCTGTTTCCAGCAAAAGTAAAATGGGTTGATGGTTATTGGGTTTGATCTTCTGTGTAAAACAAGCCTCCACTTTCACTACAGCTGTCTTTGCTCAACAACTTTCATCTAACATGGATCACATTATATGGAATCCCATCCAATTTAAATAAACACTGTGGGCAACTGAGGATTTATCACATCGATGATAATCAGTTCCACTGCATCACTGCATTCACTGTTAAAAATATCCTTTTTCCAACTCTTGATTGAGTTTTGGTGACTAACATGGAACCACAGGAAGTAAAGAATCCCCCCAGGAACAGAGATATTCTCCTTGTGGATGCAGTTATATACCCTAGAAACCAATGTTTTCTTTTTTATGAAGAAGCCAATATGTTTAGTTTAAGTTCTCATTATAAAAACATGTTTTCCTAAATTCTCTGCAGTTAATTCCCCAAACAGAGTGGTCTGAAAATCTTGTTCTTAATTAAACAATGCTTCTCTTGTACTTTGCATGCTTTCCTAATTATCCTTTTCTTTTTTTTTTAAGATGAATTGCTTTGATGTGTGAAGCAAAGCCAGTGATATAGTCAGAACATTTCATATAAGCTCTCCACTTTCCCATGCATCAATACTGCTATCTGGTTTTGAAATTTTTATTCCAGACAGGAAAGAAATAATTAAATAATTTAAACAAAAAAAAAAAAAAAAAAAAAAAAAGACAGTGTCAGGATGAAAGTAACATGGTTAATCAGTAAATATGAAAGTTAATTGGTTAATTAGCTAACTAGTAAAATAAGAAAGAGTAGATTAATTTTTCACGACCAGTTTTCTGACAATGACAGTTACAGCAAAGCAATCCTTTCATCACCAGCAGTTATTTATTACCTAAATAAGAAGCAACAAAGGAACCCACTTTCCTTCAAAGACAGGCAGCTCCCAAAATAAAAGGAGCATAAACTTCAGCTGGCTGCAGCCAGTAAGTGGGGACATGCCAGGGTCTTTCTGATGGCAGTGTGCATGCCTTGAGAAGCATTGTTAGAAGCTTTCCCAGTGACTGACAGCTCCTACAAATAAGACATAACCTGGAACATGGACCACAGTGACCATCTAACCTGCCTGCCCATACAGCACTGGCCCCACACAGGGATCCTCCCCTGAGTTCATTAACTTGGGGCCAATCTCTGTCAGATGGTAAAACCTCTAAAACCCCCAAGAGACAGGAAGTTTCACACATTGTGTATATTTCTTCCCAACTGCCTCCTTCAGAGGATCTTCTAATGGTCTGATATCTTTTCAGGGAAGGCTGCCCATCCCTTAACTCTGTATGACCAGGAGATTCCACAATCTCTGCATAATCCACAAAGCAACAAATGTTCTAAGTGGATTTTTCCTCTTCATCCATTGAGCACAAGTACTCCTGTCGCTTCACATTAAACTGTTTCGTTTCCTTCCACTGTCCAAGTTTGGACATGTCCATGCCCAGTCTTTGATCAGTGAAGTACCTTTGATACTGTGAAGTACCTCCCTGGCCAACGAATCTGGCCCACAAAACTTGGAAATATAACAAATGTTTGCATAGGAACAGAAGTATTTAATCACTACTAAAAATGACAAAAGTGGACAAATGCACAAGTCTCAAGTGTCACTCACAACATCATAAAATGGTTTGGAGATCGGAAGGGACCTTTAAAGATCATCTAGTCCAACTTCTCTACAGTGACAAAGGATATCTTCGACCAGATCAGGATCTTCAGAGCTCTGTCCAACCTGACTTGAATGTTTCCACAGATAGGGCATCAAGCAACTCTCTGAGCAACCTTTCCCAGTGTTTTATCATCCACACTGCAAAAAACCTCCTCCTTATACCTAATCTAAATCAAACTTCTTTGAATTTAAAACCATAACCACTTGTCCAATCACTACAGGCCCTGCTAAGAAGTTTGTCCCCACTTTTCTTATTAGTCCTTACCCACTCTTTGCAGACTCAGGTACAGATCCAGTAAAAGCTCATACAGAAATACGAGCAGTAACTGCAGCAGGAACAAATCCTCTCCAGCTTTGCTTTGAATGGTGACAGCAACAGTAAAAACCATGTGAATGTTTTAAAAGCCTGTCAAATCACTGCAGTGCAATACATACAAATATCCACTGTACACCACAGGACTTCAGTAACAGCTAGCACTTCCAGCATTTATTTTTTTACTTTGTAAAGTAAAAGCAGTCTAATTTTGAATTGGGCCCCTGCTGCTCCTACTGATAATGACAGCAATAACTCCCCAGCAGAGATGGGGAAGGAATCCCTATCACCAGCACACATTGAACTACTTTGCCAGCAGATGCCTAACTTAATACGATTTTATGTGGATCTGGGCCTGAACAATATGGAACAACTTTCTTAATTTAAAAAACAAAACACAAAAACCCCAAAAAACACCCCAAAACCACTCCCCACCCCACAAAAAAAAAAAAAAAAAAAAAAAACAACAAAAAACAAAAACAAACAAAAAAAACAGTAAAAAAATAGCAGTGTGGTCAGTTTGTTTTTCAAGAATGGTTTCCATAATGTTCATGGAAACTGAATGAACAAAAATATATTGTAAAACCCTATACAGACTACCCTTTCATCTTCAAACTATCTTTAGAACTTCAATTCTATGTATATCAGACAGGATGGGGCAGATTTTTTTGGCTTTTTCTGCTTTTTCGTTTTAAGGCCTGTCACTGAAGAGTGCTCAAGAAGGATTTATTGTTCAGGACAAAGACAGGCCCTATCTTGCAGTCCTTGCTGCAAATTCCAATACAGAGAGCAGAAGCTGGGAAGACAAGGAGTCAAATTTAACTTCATATTCTTGTTTTCTGAGGGCTGCACCCTTCTCTAGGTACCAATTCTGCAAGCACTTAAATTGATGCTTATTTTCACTCATACCAACCATCTCACTACAAGCAATAGAAAGCATATAAGGCTAACAGGCAGGGAGTTTTATTTGCCTGGGGGTTTCTTGTGACAGTGGTGTGTTAATGTTTTTAAACTCAATTCCCATGTTTTCATTCTTACCTTTGCTAAGGATTAAGACATACAATTACTGAAATTGAGACAGACATTCTTTTTCCCACAGCTGCTCTTCGACAGGCACTTCTAAACCAGTTTCAGTGTTGAGGCAATTGGGACTGCTGGAGATTTATACAGGAACTCACCTAAGCAAAGTGAGCAGTAACCTGAACTACTGCAGCTTGCTGATGGGTTGAGAATTAATAAACACACAGCTATCAAATTATCTCCTCATGTTCCCCCACATTTAGTCCACAGGCCAATTTTTTTCCTCCTTGGCACCCGCATCACCAGGGAGAAAAAGAACATTTTCGTTTCAGTCCTATGGCTAAAGTGAGGGTGAGCGCTCCATGAAAAGCCATTTGTTCAAATATGGCTGGAAGTCTTTTAATGATCTCAAAAGAATGTTAAAATTTTGTGGCTAAACTGTCTAGACCAGATTTGAGCTGTAAAATACTCCATTTACTAGGGAAAATGCACTCAGAAGCAAGTTCACTCTCAAACAGGATACTCTCCCAAACTGCAGGCACAAGAAAATAATTGCCAGTTTATGTTAGTTTTCACTTCTATTTGTCCATTCCCTTAGACCATCTGTACAGCATCTTGCCTGTTCTTGACAGATTTGTTTTTGAAAGCCTGATCACAAATTACATCAGCTCAAATGAACTGAAGTTTCATCCCTATTTCTGGCTCTCTCCCCAGATGCCTTGCTCCTAAACAAGAATATACTCAGCTATGGTGTTTTCCAGGGACCACACCAGCCTCTAGAAAAGACTCCAGGCATGGTATTGCTATTGCCTCTTAGTGTTGGGTATGTTATCACATGACTTTTCCTTCTCCACAAACCCAACAAAATCAGCTGTGTATGGAATTAGAAAATCACAGATACTAGGTTTCAAATGACACATGGTTCTTTCCTCCCTGTGCACACCCAGCCTGGACTCAAAGCCCCAGGTCTTAGAGCCTCCAGACACACAGAGGACACTTGCAAAGAAATCAGCAGCACCAGGGAAAACTATTCAGTGCTCCAAGTCTCTGACTTATTGTTTGCACTGACACAGTCTCGGGTTTTTCCTCTCAAAGATCAAAGTTTCCTGTGGGATGGAAATTGCCAGTTCTTACCAACTCTGAAGATAGGCATTGGAATAAAACCCAAACTTCTAAGGTAAAAGCTTCTTCTGCATAAGACATTCTTTCTGTGCAGACACAGCCCTAGCTATGCATGTTTCAATTCCTGTTAACGTTAGAGCAACTTTGAAATGAACATGACATAGCAATCTCCAAGTCATCTAGTTCCTGGAATTCTTGGCAACATAAGCAGCAGAGGAGAGAGACTACCAATATTTCCCACAAGGAAAAGGCTGCCACGTGTCTTAGCCCTCATTATAAAGCAGAAATTCAACATTGCACGGAGGGAATGCTGACAGGGAAGATGAAAGGAGGATGTTAAGAGGCAGTGCTCCGAGCACAAAACCCACAGCTGCATCAGCAAGCTTCCCCATGACACTGCTGGTGTTGGGTGAGTGCATTCTGCTGTTCCAAGAGGCTTTTGTACATCTGAGTAGAAGGGACAAAACTTATCTCTCCAAAGGTGCATCAGGATTTGACTACAAACGTAGTAGTCCTGAGCTAGAAACTGTCCCAGTTAAGGTCTTAGACTCCATATGACAGACAATTAAAGTACACACCTGCTTGCACACATCAGCATAACTGCTATTGAGTGGAGACCTTCCACGTGCTATTCCTGGATGCTGGTGACTATAAAGACCTGCCAAAGAACACATCTATTGTTCAGTGCCTTGCAGGGCTGCTCAGATAACAGATGTCTTGCCATAAGTAGCAGCGAACTCTTTGAAACAGAAAATACCCTCACAGAGATCAGCCGCTTTCCAAGTTCCTTAAATTACTTCTAAATGTATTTATACACAGTACAGCAGATTTTTTTTTAATTAAGACATCCATCTGAGCCTTGCAGGAGATCTCAGTGCTGTGTGCTAGCAGTACGAAACCAGAAGCATGACAAATAATTACCATTAAAGCATAAAGGTCAGGGCAATCCCAAGCACAAATGCAGGCTGGCTGGAAAATGGATCAAGAGCAGCCCTGAGAAGGACTTGGGGGTGCTGGTGGATGAGAAGCTCTGCACTTACAGGCAGAAAGCCAAACATGTCCTGGGGTGCACCAAAAGCAGCGTGGGCAGCAGCGTGAGAGAGGGGACTCTGCCACTCTGCTCTGGTGAGACCCCACCTGCAGTGCTGCATCCAGCTCTGGGGACCCCCGAATAAGGAGGATGTGGGCCTGTTGGAACAAGTCCAGAGAGCCATAAAGATGATCAGAGGGCTGGAGCATCTCTACTATGAGGGCAGGCTGAGAGAGCTGAGGTTCTTCATCCTGGAGAACAGAAGTGTCCAGGAAGAACTTACAGCACTTTCCAGTACCTAAAGGACACCTGCAAGCAAGCTTGTCCTTTTACAAGGACATGTAGTCATGGGACAAGGGGCAATGGCTTTAAACTGAAGGAGAGTGAGTTTAGATAAGATTTTAGGAAGGAATTCTGCCCTTTCATTTGTCTTCTCTTCAGCTTTCTCCTGTTACACCTGTGCCTGGGTAAAGTAAATACAGTCCTTCCCCCTCCCTCTTCCTCCTAGCGATCAGGGATTCGGACTGCAGCAGCATCAGATAAATCTTGCAGCTGCCTCATTGGCAGATGACTGGATCCTGCCTCCACCTCCAGCTTCCCTTCTCCCAAGGCAGCTGCTCTCAGTGACAGGCCTGCTGCCACCACCCTGGGGCTGCAGATGAGCTCAGGTGGGTGGCAGGAGCCCCTGCACAGCCCAGATGCTACTCATGCCACATCTGCCAAAGAGCCAGAAATTCAGAAGGCAACTAAGGCTTCCCACCCCATGGACCATGAAAAAGTGCCACAAGCCTCACTTCTGCGAAAGAAATGATGCAACATGGTCTTAAATGTAACATCATTTTCCCATCTACAATCTACAATCAATCTACACCATAAGCAGAAAAAATGAAAATTATATTGTGGACCAGCATCTCGAGGCACCTCTGTCAGTTGTCATCATGGGATTGTTTGCACTGTAGGCAGAATAAAGGCCACAGAACAGCAGACATGCACTTCAGCCTCCTTTTGGGCTAAGCAGCAACTGAAGATCAAAACCCAATGTACACACACAAAAACCAGATAAAACATGCAAATCCTAGATTTATCCTTAACTAGGATTTAATCTTCTGCTTCTACTATACATGGTCATGTGGTCTCTCATGGGGATGACTGAAAAGGATTGTCCAAAACAAATATATCAATGCTTTCATACTCTAGGGGTCTTGAAGAGAGATGCAGTGATTAGAATTTTTTTTTTTTTTTTTTTTTTTTTTAATTTCAGTACCTGGTGAGTGTATGCTTTTCCTCAACAGTTACAATACACACCCATGAGCCAGGACATCTAAGGATCATCCTCAACTTTCTACCACTGATGCTATCTGAAAGGACTGTGCTGCTTTGCTACTCTTCAGCTCTCCCAGCTCATTGCAACAAGACAGTAAATGCTACTTATCAAGATCACAGTATGTTAAAATATTCTGAAATCCCCTAGGCTTATTTAGAAGAAGGAAAGTGTCAAGAAGCAGAATTTGGGGCAGCCACTTAAGGAACACAGATTTACAAAAGAACCTCATTAAAATAAGGTTCCATGAATAATGGACTTTTTCAATGATCTGAACATTTGGAAGAGTGAAAGAAGAGAAAAAGAAGAGAACCTCAAATACTGGGGCTGAAATCCTGCAATAAAGAGTGAATGCCTAAACCCTTCTTAAAAATGTTTCCTTCATATGTCACATTTCCATATTTGCTACTTGGGAAAGGCTCCTTAGATGAACTCTAAGCAGTCTCTGACAATCATTCACTAGAAGAGAAATGAGTGTCTTGAATCGTCTTTTTGCCAGTTGAAGAGAGTCTCTTGTCTCATGTTTCTGAATAACATTTTAAACCAAATTTACAAGAGCTGTCTTAGAAACAGGCAACATCTCACACTAATGTAGGTTTAACAAATTCAGAGTCTACAAAAACTTCTTTATATAGATTTTGTGGGCTGAAGGCTGTTAGCAACTTTCTAAAAAGTTTTGGAAAAAAAAAGAAGTTTTAATGCAAGAAAATTCAAAACTTAAACCAGCAGATTCTGCGAGGACTACGATAATGTTTAATAAACTGTGCACTTAGAGAAGTGTCAATAAGTCAACAACACATTGTGAACCTCAAATAAATCAGCTATTGATTTCAAGACAATTCAATTTAGGCAAAGCAAACAAAAAAAGCTATTGCAACTGAAAGTCATCTATCTTTATTCCACAGACACTTGGACTTCTGAAGGTCATGTATGTGAAGAGAAGTGCTGTTCAGGTTACAAAGGAGCTGAAGAACAGTTTGAGGCAGTTCAGTCTAAATACTAAAGCCCTGCAATGCAATGCCAGGCCAGGAAAAGTGTCTTGATAAAATACTGTTATGTTTCAGACAGACTTTTGTTTCAGTTCCTGATCACATCATCCTTCACAACTTGAATCCAATTCTTCACAACAGTGGTTTTGATGAAACAGAAAAGTGTGGATCTGCTGTCTTGACTAGCTAAAGAGAGCCTGGACAGCACCTTTATTATTTATTCCTGTTTAAAAGTACTCTCTATTTTTCTGTAAAATATTTAGGGTATGTTGTTCTGCCTCACGAAACGCCTCCCCAGACAGATGCAACATGAGGTTTCCCTCACACTCCTTGTGCTCAGATGCAGAACTACACTGATAATTTCATGAGTGGCCACGGAAAACAAGACTCAGCATAAAACAACTGAGAGGAAAAGAGCTGCCCACACTATTAGTCCTTTTCTGTGACACAAGTGTCTGAGTGTAAAGCTGGGAAACCAGACGTGGCTGCATCTTCCTTGAGCCCCAGCCAGACCCACCCTGCAGCCCTGCCCTTGGTAATTCTAGTATGAAATAGTATCCAGTAGTTCAAAATGAAGACCAGCAATAGCAATGCCATTCCAAAGTCACAAGGAAAAACATTAATTATGGCAACAGCAAGCAAACAGAAGCCTCAGAATTTATGTTTACATCCATTATCACACACACAACCCACAAGCCCCAGTGATGCACACAGAGCCTGGGGCACAGACCTACCAAGCTGCTATTGACATGCCAAGTGTCAGTCAATGTGACCTTTTCCACAATTAAACACATACACACTTAGAATTTCAATGGAGTAAGTTTCTGTCATTCACTCTTGCCTCAATATAAGTATTAAATAAAAAAGAATTTAGTAAGCTGTAAGTGGGAGGGGCTAATATATGCAGACCTGACTGCAGAGTCAGCAGGAATAGCAGATTTTATTTTAGAGCCATCTGAAAGAAACCGATTTATTGTGAAAGAACTGAACTCTTAAGCACCCTCCTCCTACAGCATTATTCATCTATTTCTGCTCAAAAGCTAAATTACTTTAACTGGCCTGTGTAATTATAGTGGCTTCTGGCAGCTGCCTGCTTCCATCCCACCCTCTCAGCTCCCCAGCCAGGCTATGGACTCAGCACCTGCAATGGGCTCATGAGGCACAGCCTTTCCAAGAGAGAGTGGCCACCTAAGTGCCCACAGGAGCCAGGGAGCTCATGTTAGAGGGAACTGCAAAAGGACTGCAGCAGCTCTTCCAGAGAGAGACAGCTGTGCTGAGGTTCTGAAAGTTTCATTTAATAGACAAAAACACCCATGAAAATTGAATTTAATATCAGGAGAGAAAACTTCCATGAAGATACAGGACAGCATTACTTGGTTTGACAAAAAACTGGACTCATTAACCCTACTGGAGGCCTCTGTGTAAGTGCACAGTAAGACACTGGTGAATCAGCTCCTCAGTGCACACATTACATGAGAATACAGCATCTGAGCACGGAGGAGAGGAGCTTGCAGCTGCAATGTCACACTGAAAAACCAGTGGAGACAGATCTAGATAAATGAAGTAGAGGACTAGTATAGGCGCTCCTATGAGAAAAGTCTTGTCCTTTAACTAAAACAACTAAGTAAACAGAAAAGAACTGACATAGGAAGAAGCTCTTCTGACCATCAGAGATACAGAAAGAAATCCATTTCTTCTGGCACACTGCAAAGGACAAACAACAAACAGGATTGAAATACCCTGAAAGGTGTGATGGCTGATGGTATGTAAACAGGACCAGAGATGAATCAAGGAGATGTATTCACTCTCTGGCTCTGCACCAAGCCCAATACAATCATGAACAAGCTGCTCAGTTTCTGTGCTAGGACATCCTTCCCAGTCCCAATTGCTGCAACAATACGCATTTTGACTCAGCCCTTGCCTCAAACCATGAGCATGCATTTCCTAGGATACCAAGGCTCCTGTAATGAAAACACTTCTAAATGTGTATGTGCATTTTACTGATACAAAGTGGTATCCATGGTCTGACTGTCACTTTGCATTCCCATTAGAAACAAAGGAGTTATTTTTCCACCCAGGAAAGAGAAGGCAAAGTGAGTCACTAGCAAGGGGATGAGTCAGTCTGCTTAGATGCTCTAGCTTTGTGATGATAAATTACAAACCCCTCTGCAGTCTGGAGTCTCCTCCAGCCACAGAGCCTGCAGCAAAAGGAGGCCAGATCCTGCCAACACCTCTCACTCCAGCCTGGAGGCCCATAACAGCTCCCAGCTTCCAGAGCCCGCAAGTGAGATTACCCAGGAATCAAGGTAAACGTGAAAAGCAATCGTGAATTTGAAATCTTGATGGAAGAAATCTAAGTTTTCAGTGGAAGGGCCAAAATACTTGAAGTGGAGTTACTAAGTTAAGAAAAAAGATCCCCCTAGTAAACAAGAAACAAGTGGCACCTATCACTGCAACCTAACTAAGCCTGACAAAAAAAACAAAAGAAAAAACAGAAAAACAATTAGGCTGTCTCTGTCTTATACAGAATTTCACTTGGAGTTTTTCAAATTCATTTACTTTGGTAAATAAAAAGCCTAAATAGTTTCAAAGCCATGCACTCCCTCAACCAAAAGTAACCAGCAATGCTTTGTTTAAAAACATAAGCAATTTATAGTACCATGCTTAAAAGCACACTTGGTCTAAATTACTAGCAAAAAATTAAAGAGAACATCAGCAACTATGGAAAAAAAGACAAACCACAACAAGCTTTATCCTGTATTTGCCATGGTTTCACAAGTATGACCTTTCCCAAGTTCTATCATTCTAGCCTGGCCTTATTTTGGCACAACAGTGACATTAAGCAGTTTTCAGTTACTGCTACATACAGATAGTGAGAACTGCCGCCAGCTTTAGAGAACAAGTTTTTGTTCTACTACATAGTCTGTGATCAGAAGGACAGCTGCAAGGTCAAGGTAGCACAGAGACACACACTCAAAAGGTAATTATCTGTTTGTAGAAGTGCCAGCCACCAGGCAGAGAAGCTCTGATTCCAGTAGCCTCAAGGCAGGAAGAGACAGTGGTTCCTGCTCCAAAACACTTTCACAGAAGTAGGATCGATCAGAGTACTGTCTTCTTTTAGATCAGATCCCTTCAATTCGATTCAACAAAAAATACTGAATCAAACTGGCTTTCTTAGACTTTCCCCACTTCTGAAAAAAGTGGCTAATGTTACAGTTTACGTTGTTCAACTCAAATACCAATTTTAACAGAATAATGCTTTTACAGAACAACTAATATCTCATGGGCACATCCTAGTGGGAAGAACAATGCACTGTTATTACAGTGGTGGCCCTTGGATCAGGCTGCTGGATAAGGAGAATTGGGATCAACTTTAACTGGAACAGGCCACAAGAAAGGACTCAGCAGAGCATTGGAATGCTCAACCATACCCAGTATCTTGAACTGGGTTTAGCTACAGATGCAGCAAAATGTTCATCTAACTGATTTATTAGGGAATGAGGGTGGATTGACATCACAGGAGAGATTCAAAGTGAAAATCTGCTGTCAGAACCTTAACAAGATTTTTTAAAATATTTTTCTGCATTTTCAGGATGTGCTTTAGTCTGTGCCCACATACTGCCTTGCAGTCAACAAGATCCCCAAGAGGACCTGTGATGGACAGATCTTGGCCTAAGAAAGTAATTAGCAACATCACCATTGACTTGTACCATCACAAAAAAAAAAAACAAAAAACAAAAAACCCAAACCAAAACCAACCTAGAACAAAACAAAACCCCCACACCATCATGGGAAAGACCCAAGAATAGGTGCAGTTATCACTTATTTGTGTATTATGTATTTTGTGGCATACAGATCTAAATCAGCCTTTGGAGTCTGGAACTGACATATCTAATAGTGCTTTCTCTTCAAGCACACAGACTGTGTAACAAAACAGTAGAGATCCAAAATTCAGTGATTTCTTTCAAGTAAAACTCATATTTCCCAGGTGGACTACAGCAATTATGACTGCCACAGGGGCTGGGTGCATTAAGGCATGACTCAGGTAGTTATTCTAGGGAGTCATGTTCAGGACAGATCATTGGTTCTTACTACTGCAGGTAGCCATATTCTAAGACATTTTTATATAAAGTATTTAAAGGTTTAACACTCATTTATTTTATTGTTCTTCCTCCTTTGCAAAAACTCTTCTGGTGGCTAGTTTATTCATACCCAAAGTATGTATATTTGTCCATCCTTTTTAAAACTAATCAGGTTTCCCTCATCTTGTGTCATTCTTGCCAATATGTTTGCAAGCAGCAGTCTCCCCTCACCAGAGTGAAGCACCTACGGCTAACACTGAAGGAAAGACCTGGGCACTTTACAGCAAGGAGCTCTGTGCATTTCAAACAAGGATATTGTGGAGGCAGCTGTCATCATTCTTGTGACGATCTAAGCTTGGGGGCCCACAGGAGAGTCCTGGTACAGCTGCTTTACTGCCTGCCTTTGACCTAAGAAAGTGGGTGCAGAAAGTTCCTGTTGCAGCCAGATGCCAAACCTTGGAAAAAATCCTCCCCTCTAAACTGTGGAAAGCCCAAAAGTTTATGGTGTCAGTACAGGAGGTGTGGTATTTTGGGACTCCACTTCCAAAGGAGGCACCTCTCTCAGTGCAAACAATACATGCAAGTTTTGAATAAAGTAAAGAACCCACTTTGCTTGGCCATGGCTAAGTACTTGACTTCTGCAAACAATTCCCTGACACTAATTGTAAACTGGACACAAAGCCAGGTGACCTCCCACCCCACTCAATACACTCAGCAACTTGTAGGTATGCAACTCAAATTCCTTCTTTATTTCCCTCCATCCAGTGGAAGAGATGATTTGGTAACTATTAGGGAAGTCGTTAATAATTAACTAAGGGGAGGGGGAAAAAGTCACCTCTTTTGTTACGCTTCACTAAATTTTGTTCTTTATTCAAATACTGGCCAATTATTTTTAAAAATCAGAATTTAAACCTCTTTCACATACTACTATCAGTGCATTGATTCACCTACACATCTGGTATCTACTTACCAAGAGTTATACAGCATATCTGTAAGAATGAACCTTTGCTTGACAAACACAGGTTTCTCTCAGGCATTCCCTCAAACATCCATTCATTTTAATGGTGTATGTTTCACATTGAAATTCAGCCTTGAAGATGTTAATTATTACTGGTGTTTCATTGCCCTTCTGGTGTTCTACAGCAAACCCTGATGAAATCTATCATGTGCTTTATTACACACTGCAAAGCCTACCACGAGCAGGGCTGGTTTGGGTTTTTTTTAACTATTCTATGCTTTCAGTGTGCATACCTGGTTGACACACCTTTGAACTCACCTTGCTTTTCACCTACACAACTTTATCTCAGCCACTTAATTTGCTAAACTCACACCGCCAAAGATTGTGCTTTTCACCACAAGTCTCCAAAGGTTTTGTGGTGAATCAGCTTACACCACAGCTTTTCCCTGTGACAGGAGACATTTTAGGCTGTAGATCCCACATTGTGCTGATACAATTGCCAGCAACTGAACTCAGATATTGCCAAATTACACCAAAATTAAAAAAAAAAAAAAAAAAAAAAAAAAACAAACTAAAATCACAAAATTACTAAGAAACTTGAGGGATAAAATGGATGACTTAAAATTTGTTGCTGTGATCACATACCCAGGAACAGAAGTAGAGAAAGGACAGAACAGGAAACTCCCAAATACAGCAGGGACAACATTTAATAAGCTTGCAGCCCATTAGCACTAACCTGTATTCAAATAACCTCCTAAGCATCATTGCATGAAGCATGAGATGCAGCAAGAAAAGCACAGCATGTTGGAAAAACATGTTCATAAAGGGAACACCCTCATTTGCCAAGCAGTGCTTCATACTCATTGTCACAAATTAGCATTAAAGCCCTGCATCCCTCAGCCAGCATAAAGCACATGCCAAATCTATTTTAGTGTTGTTCCCTTTTATTAGATATAGAAATCACATGCACAATTCACTGATAAAATGAACATGGATTACATTCTAGTTCTTCATCTCAACATCATTCAGTACTATTTATTTCACATCAAATTAGAAGATGTTTCAAGTTCCTTAGCAACAAACTCAACCAAATATACAGGGTGGCATTGCATAGAAATGTAAAATATACTGATACAGGCAAATATCTCCAGCATGAGGCTCCCACACAGTAATCCTGGGAGTATTCAGCAGTTTAAAACACTGTTTGTACAGCCTCCTGGGCCTACCATCAGACAGTGCTGAGAAGGTTCTGACACCAGGAAAAATGCTACTCTACTAGTTCATGCACAACTTCTGTCCCATCTGCAACAAAACATACAGGAAGCATCTTGCACTTAAGTGGCTGTCTTACAGGTGACTTCTGAATTCAGGTTTGCATGCTTTCTTCAGATATTGGATTCAAATTAGGCTCACTTTGCTCACACATTTCCCACTGTGTCGAGATCCTAACATAACCACAGCCATACCAAGTGGCAGAATTTACAAAGTACGCAAATAAGTGAGAAGTGTTCAGCATGGACCAGGATGACTCAGCAGGTGATCTATACATATATATATATATATATATATATATATATATATATATATATATAGCTAGATGAGTATATATATATATATATATATAGCTAGATGAGTAAACAGGGGTCCCTGGGGAGGAGGGGCTGGTTGTCACTTCAGAAGGGTGGATTTTGTATTAAATAAATAATACACATTAGCAGTCTAATAACTCATTAGTATTTTGTAAGTGTTTTACATATTAAATTCTCTGAATTCTAATGACACTAAATGGGAAAGCTGAAGGCAGAGCCCAAAACTAAGCTGCCAAGCACTTTGAACTTTCCCATGGAGAACTGGCAATTTCAGATGTTGTAGGTCAGCCAGCTGATAGTGATCCTACAAAACCATGCTATAAAAAGACTGTTATAGCTCAGTGACAAAATAATGAGAAACTTTTTTTTTTATTTCTTCTAAAATAATTTTTCCACAATCTTAGACACACAAAAAGAGCTTTTAAGTTTTCTCCTCTCTCATTTTGCTGAATTTCTCTAACAAAAAGTAGCTATGAAAGCCAGAAACTATTAAACTGTTCATTGAGGAGAGCAATTAAAGGTGCTGGAAGGAGAGGGCATGAGGACCCAGGACATGAAATCGCTTTGGCTGACCTCCTTGGCCAAGTAGAACAGCTTCACAAGGCAGAGTGAACACCAATCCCCACAGCCCAATGCCATGGGCCCCCTTCTGAAAAATGGGGAGTCACAAAGTTTATTTTCCCTGCTTCACTGGGAGCCATCTGAGGGACACAATTTCATCTCAATTGGGTAAAGCAGACGGAACTCAAGAATTTCAACTTCCTTAAGCAAGTAAACTCTGAAGACAAGCAATTTTGCAGCAGGAGATAGGAGAAAGGAAAGGAAGGAATAGGTCACTGAAAAGTTAAATAAAGACATAAAAAGTTCAGTTAAAATAATTTTAATGGAATACTAACAAAGGAAGTTGGATGAGAGTGCTGCAGTGTTCTATACAGAGAAATAGTTCAGTGATTAAATAAAACAAAACACCAAAGGCAAAGGATTTGACTTACTGTGGAGTCATGCCTGATCAAAAATGTTTAATTAAGACTCTGGGGCTTGTTCAAAGCCACCAGAAACAGTTTGAAACAAAATGAAGTTTTCCCAGCACCACCAAAATCTATGTTGTTAGGAGGATGTTGGAGGTCAGAGAGCTTACACTGAGCTTGGAATAAAAGTGTTAAATAAAAATAAAAGAAAAAAAAAAAAAACTTTTCTCATCTCATTTGTGTCCACATCACACAGCATTCCCAGGAAGCCTTCACTTGATAGCAGACCCTAAAGCAGCTTAGACCAACACAGATCCTCTTGGCTTTCAGTGCTCCCTGTGCCCAAGGGAGATGTAGAGGTGACCTAGAACCAGAACATTTTCAGCACCCAGTCCACATTCAAAGCTTCATAAGTTCTTCTTAAAAAAATAGGAAATCTTGGATTTATGTAATTACATCATCTCATCCTTGTCAAGAATACCTCCAAAACACAGAAGCAATCATAAAATTTGGATCACTAATGAAGAGAAAATGCATTCTGAGCTCTTTGGGTCCTGCCAAAAAGACACAGCCGTTATTGCCAAATGTTGCATTCTCTGCAATTTCTAAACAGACGTGCCTCTTCCATGTACCAATCTTTAACTGGCCCTGTTACAGTCCCTTCCAGATCACTTACTGGAAAGGGAAAATAGAAAGAATAAACTTATTAGAGATGACAGTAAATCTGCTTCTTGCTGAAACTCTGATGCTGAATCTCCAGCTCTGATGGACCTGAGGTAGGGCCACCCTGACAGCTCCTGGCTGTGACTATGCATGGTGTGACCTACCCCGACCTCGCACCTGCACCTCCCCAGCAGCCCTCACACCACACTGACCTCCTGGGCCAAGGCATCACACTCCCTAAAAACTGCCTGAGACACACACAGGCACTCACACCCCTCCCAAAAGCATGATTCCGATGAACTCCCTGATCAAACAGGCACAAGTGCCAGAGATTCCAGAGTAGTGAGGCTGGAGCAGCAGAGCAGGGCAAAGACAACTGTATGCAGGTGACACACATCAGGCGACATACAGGAAACTAACATAAGAAATACAGAATGGGTTCAACAAATGAACAGAGACTCCTGCTCCAAATGCACATCCAATTGTTTTACCCTTGATTTTTTCACAGCATTTCCCTATGCCCTCCAGCTGTGACCTCCTGACAGTCCAATGCTGTTCATCCTCACCTCCCAGCTGTCACTGTGGCACCTCACACGGGTGAGAAAAGGCAGGAAGATGATTCTATGGGATGAGTGTTTTCCTCCACTTCAGCTATGCCAAGGACTTGATTTTGAAAGCTGAGCCTGTAAGGGTGATTTAAAGGTATAAATTACAGCTACAGGCACATCTGTAAGCATTCCCTGGATTGGCTTTTCATCCCTCTGTTAGCCATAAGCACATTAGTTCTACACAATGATGCAGCAGCAGCTACAAGTGGCTATCCCCCACCAAAGCTACTGTCCTCTGAAGGCTACCAAATCCTACCCAGCCTCCCTCCCTGAGGGAAGGCAGCACATCCCTACTCATAAATACTACAACTTCAAACACAGACAAAGCCACTGCCTTCAAACATTCATCTTTTCACTCCCTAGCAACAATTCTCTTTTGCCAGAATTCTCCATGCCACTTGCACTTTTTTATTTTTACTGAGGTCTCTTCTTATAATTCTTACAAGTACACAAACAGCCTCACCTTCATCTTCAATAAGTCTTTTAAGCCTCAAAGACTGAAGATTTTCAGTACAATGGTGATTTTTTCACTTGAAGTTTAAGTATGGAACAAAACCCCACTTTAAAGCAAGACATCTCAGTCTGACACTCAAGCTCGAAACAAAGTGACATTTAGGCTTTGATCCTCAATCCCACTCACCAGTCAGCTTTGGAAACAGATCCAAAGTTATCAAGGACCAATCTCTGAATCAATTTCAAACATGACCCAAATTGTCAGTCTTGCAATTAAGATCCCCTCTGCCTAGATTAATATTGTATAAATTGACATCAATTTAAATTCTCCTTCCACAAATCTAAATTTTTACAGCCAGACCACTTGACAAACTTTCCATTTACAGTTTGGCTTCACCAGAAGTCCAAGCTCAAGACTGAGCTCTTCGATGCCATGAAATCTGCCTCTTTCAGACTAACGTAAGTAAGGAGATTTTTTTTTTTTGCTGACGACATATGAAGATAAAACAAGATTCATTTGTTTTTCATGTCAGTGTTGTATCTGTTTTCTCTTCTTTCCTTCCTTCAAGGAGAACTAGCAACACTCGTACTTCCAGCACTATAGTAGACCCTGGGAAAGCCAAGCAGCACGACTGCTTCTGCCATTGCAGTTCTACAGCAAGCATGGAAGGATCAAAATAAAAATACCAAACAAATCCACTGCCAGTCTTGCTAGAAAAGTCCTAACAAACTCTCCTACCACTTCCAAGCATTCTTGGCCATCCTGTCAAGTAATTACTTGTGCTTCCCAGTCAGTCCTGTGCACAGGTGGAAGTACCTTCCTGCTCCAGAGGTGTTGCCCCTGAATAACGTATTTCAGGAAAAGCAAAAGCAGTCAAGTACAAGACAGAAATCACAGCTAAGAATAACCAGTGGTGAAACACAAACCCTTAACAATATTAATCAACAATGCATCATAAAAATGCAAGCCTTAGCAGTAGAAAGCGGCATACTAAATGGCTCATAAGAAAGGATTAATATATTCCTGTCATAATGGAATTGAGTGACACACGATTGAGAATTATGGGAATATGTCCTTACTGCTGAAGATAAACTGCTCTCTCTGTTACCTCCCAATTTAATTTGAAGTATGTGTTAGCACTGATAACCCAGCCCTAAGGTGGTGACTGTCAGAATGAAAAGCATTGCAACACTGCAAAAGAATATTCATTTGCAGATTAACTAGGATACATGGCAAAATGATAAAAATGTAAATTAATAATTAAAACTTTACTTATCAGTTTATTATTCCAACACAAAATGCAGAATCTGTTGCTAGTTAGGTTGACGCTTCTCAGCTGAATCCACATATGTTTCTTCTGCTCACTCCTTCAGAAGTACAGTTCCCTCCCTCCAGAAGGATCTTCTACAGAGCAAAGAGTAAGAAGCTCCAGTGTGCAGCAGCTCCCTTTTCCCATACTTACAGAAAAGCTTCTCTTGCCTTAAAACCAAGCTGCAGGCAATGGTTCAGCACACTTCCTATGTGCACCCAGAGGTTCCAGTAGTGTTCTTTATTTCATGAAAGCATTTATTTTAACAATATTAAGTTCAATAATCTTTTTAATTATACTGAAATTCTGACTCAAAAAACCCTACCTGGTGACATATTTCTCCTCAGTACTAATGCCCACTAATGGGAGTACTTGAAAATCCCACATTTTTAAAGCAAAAGATCTAAAAATCCAATTAGACATGTGCTTTGATCAGCTTTTGCCTGCTTCACCAGCAGTTCCAGCTCGAGAGGCACACCAACATGAATTGTAAGGAATGGCCCAGCATGGAATAGCAGGGAGTAATTTGCATGCCAGGACCACTAGAGCGAGACAAAAGAGCCAGCAGGCATAAGAAGAGGAAGCAACAAAAGCCATGACCTTCAATGTTCTTGCATGTCACCATCCAGCTCTGCCAGGGAATCACACACTTGGAAAGCCAGTCCTGCCCCTCTGTGAACATGTGCCAGGCTATGTGGATCCATTTAGCACGAAGTTACTGGCTTTCCTTTGAATAAATATTCCTGATGAAATAGATTTCCCATGGAGGGATTGTTCCTCCTACATTATGCCTTTGCTTTCTGCCCTGAAAGTATACTCATATTTAGCATCCAAAACTGAGACAGTCTAAGAACCAAGGTTAACTGTAACGCATTACACAAAACGTGAAACCCTTACGACCATGGTGGTGGAACAACGGGCGCAGCAAATTCCTCTCACTGCCTACCACTTGTCTCTGGGCTCCTCTACAGCACAAGGCCATTTGTGAGGGCTGTCAGAAGAGCTTCTTCAGGAGCTGGTAAGTTAGTAGATAATAAAAATGATCTAGCAAGCCTACTGCCAGGACTCTGAGAGAACCAAGAAATCTCAATTGCCCTGACCAACCTTCCTGGAGTTGCACCTCTGTCACCAGGACCATCCCTTCCTTCCCACCATGCTTGTCATTGTTCCTCTGACATTGCCCAAAGACATGACCATTCAGTAGTAAGCCTGAAGCTTACTAGGCTGAGCTACCAGCTCCTCCAACCACTTCCTGAAGTTATGGGCATATGCTAGGAAGGAGGTTAGTTTTACTAATTAGGCCAGTTTACTGCAACCTAGTCTCCCAACACACACAAGAACAGTGCTGGGGCACAGCTCATCCCAACACAGATGTCATGAGAGCACGCTGCTCACAGAGGCAGCCCAGCCCAGTGCCCTACAAAGCAGGACACTGCCTGTCCCAGGAAGGAGGCCACAGGACCAACTTACAGAGCACAAGCTCACAGTGTTGCTAGAAGGCATTTCAAGATACGCAGGGAAGAACACAAGTGGGAAGCTACAACCTTTGCTTGGCTTACTATGCTGCAGACATGGCTGTACATATCCTTACTCCAGCAGTAATGAAAGGGTGAGTGTTTTCTCCACCCATACCTTGGAGCTCCCATGTAGCCTGTATCTGACACAAACCCATTTCAAAGAAATTGCAGAAGTGAGTTGGTAATTGGGGTCAGGCACAGGCACACACTTGAGTTTGAATAAATGAGTCAGAATTATCAGTTTTGGTAACCAGCAATTGTTTTCAGCAGTAATTTGCTTTTCCATTGTGCTGGTGATACCCCCTACCTATGTTGAACTGTATGGGTTCAGAGAAGCTCTGTAACACACATCCCTGCTGCCACTGCATGTCAGGCCCATCAGACTCCTGCCCTCAACCTCTGGTCTGCTTTGTGCCTGCCACAACACCATGCTTCAGCTGAGCCACAGAGGTGGAGCGTGCCCTGGCACTGCAGAAGGTCAGAACAGAGATAAAAGTGAGGCAGGAACCAACCCCTCCTTCCTGACAGCCAATTGCTTTGGTCCACTTGAACAGGAACTCATCTTTGCACCCTCTGTTCTGGATCAACACCCTTCACGAGAAGTTCCAGTCACACTTTGGCCATGAGTACAAAAACGTGGGGTTCTCAGATTCACGTTCACTTACAGCACAACTCCCTTGCGCTGCCTTGCTCGCATATGAGAAAGTGAGGCGCATTTGGGGTGTAAGTGCTCAACTCGCAACTTTGACCTCTCAACCTTGAGTTGTACTCACAGATTATTGGCAGCTTGGGAAGGCAAATCTTCCCTGCTTCCTGCCACCAACCCCTTCTCCCCAAGGACCAAATTACAACAGACAAGGAAAGAAGCAATTAAATAAAATCTGAGTCTTAGTCCCTGAACTTGACAACATTTTCATGTGTCAGAAAACTGCAAACCCATTTGCCAAAGGGCACAGGAACAGATGGGAACTGAAAGGGCTATTACATAAATTAAGCATGTAAACACTGGTTGTCTGCTCAAAGCCCAGCTCCTGTAATTTCCACGAGTGCAGTATTTGATGTGGCCATAGCACCATTCCCACATGCCCTCACTTGAGGAAGATGGGTGTACCTTTTTCCAGCTTGCTACATAACTACATTGCGCTTAAAACTGCCTGCAGCTAGAAAACATGACAAACATGACAGAGCCCTGCTATTTCCAGCAAGGGAGTCAAATGTGAAAAACAGACACCACTTATATTTTTAGGCTATAATTAAAATTTTAAAGTGGTCTCTCTCCTGAACATTTGAACAGATGTAGTGTGCAAGCAACCTACTACCAGCCACAACTTGTGACAGAGCAACATTTTTCATAATTCAGTGCAAAATTAATCTGACAGATGAGCAAGAGGCAAACGAACACCAGAACTTCAGACACAGATATATTTTTACTATGCTTGTTTGACTATGAGGGGGACATAGAAACTTAGAGGTCAGCAGGGGAGAGAAAAGGCAGGAAGAAAAGCATTCCTAGATGCCTTGCAGTGATGACAAGAAGTCCATCTCTTCAAAATGCCTCACTGCAGCTCTTAGTCCTGTGCACTTGTGGGAAACAATCACATATGTTCATCAAGATAGATGGGAAATGTTTTGTTTCCAAGACTGAGATAAAAAAATACCCTTTCAAACATGTTAAGTGGCTTCCATTTCTCCACCTTGCACTGCATGAAGCATTCCTTCCAATGCCCCAGAACTTCACAGGAGCTGAAAAAGATGCTAGATTGAAATCTGAGGCTGCTCTGAGCAAACATATTCATGAAATGCTGTACCAAGGTTTTCTTTTTCAAGGAATTAACATCAGCGATGTCCCACAGGCACCACAGAAAGCATGGAGGTCTAAAAGGGAGGGATCTGGGAGAGCATCAGCCAGCAGCTGCAGCCCCTCACAGAGACAGCTGATGATACCTTCCTGTCTTTGATTTTAAAACTGCAATAAGAGAAGAATGAGCAAAGTGCAGGGACAACATACTTTACAGAGAGGCAATATTTTAATTTACAGCTATGTTAAACATTGGTGCATGAATAAAAACCCAGAATGCATCATGCACATCAGCCTTGATCAACATGTAAAAGCTTTGCTGACATAGTAAGACTATAGAAAGGATACAGTTGTATTGTATGCGCTTTTTTTTTTTCCTTATTTTAGTAAACTTAGATTTGCTGGCAAAACCTCTAGCAGACCTGGACACAGAGGTAAAAGAAAATGAAAAGGGAAAAGGCAGGCCTTTTTTCCACCTGTATTGATCTAGTAAAGCTTTCACTGGCAAAAGCTGTCCAAGCACAACACTATCTAGAGTAAGTCAGGCTTGCTATTCTAGAAAATAGAAAACAGACTTTAAGCACAGGTGTGGCTTCCACCTCAGTCTGGTCTCATGGAGGCAGCACTTTGTATATGAGCTTTCAAAAGGAGCTTTCAAAGCCCCATGTATCTGCACCAGGAGCATTTTCCTGTCAGAAGCACTCCAAAGGACACAGGACTGCCCTCAACAGCCATCCTCACAAGCAGAGAGCACACCTGCAGGGGGCTGCAGAGGTGTTACTTGGGCTGAGTGCTGGGAATCGGGTTGTGCCTCCTATCTAGTTTGCACTATGGTCGATTCCAAGCCTATAGGGGACTGCAACCCTCAGATCATATAAGCTCAAGAAATCTACCTTACCACTCCAGTTTTATTTCTGAACGTGCCACTAGCCTGGTGGGAAACCATTAAACAAATCCTGGCACACATACCCTTCCTGACCATGTCTCAGTGTCACTAGCATTGACCTACTTTGTGGACCATTCTGAAGCCTTCTGATTAAAGTGTTACTGCTCCAGAAGTAGATTTGGACCCAAATTCTCCAAGATTTCCAGAAACACTGCTCCTAACTCACTCCCAGTGACAGCTTCAACTGCAACAGACAGCAGGAAAGCACAGACTCACCATTAACCAACATATAACACACATGACTTGACACTCAGCAGTGTTTCCAGGCCCCCAAAATGCTGGAAAAGTACACCAGGCATAAACCATTCAACCATTCTGGCAAGGTAGGAGTGGCTGAGGTACAATCTGATGACGAGAGATCCCCTCACAGCTGGAATGGGAGCCTGAAATAAATCTCTTGGTCACATCCCAATGAATGCAGAAACAAGCAAAAGGTCTGAAGAGTACAAAAAAAAAAAAAAAAAAAAAAAAAAAAAAAAAAAAAAAAAAAAAAAAAAAAAACCCCACACTAAAATGAAGGGGGGAAAAGCCTCTGTAAAGACTGGCAGTGGGAAAAAAACCCAGCTAGTTTGGACATATAAGAATTATAGCCTGTTTCCCTTGGTGCCCAGGCACACTGGGGGGAATGAGACACATTTCTAGCTGCACAAAGAGTTCTTACAGTACTGTGTTACCACTCTGGCTATAGCATTCTGGAGATGGATGAGGCTGTAAGGCACTGACATTATACTGATGTATGGACTTCAGGCATTACTAATCATTTAGACACAATAGCCCCGTGTATATATTTTGTTTTGCATCCTCTGGAAATATTCTCCTTTCTGTGCTCTGGAAGTTTTTCTTAAAAAGTGTTCAGGAAACAGGCACAGAATGGGGAAAAGACTCACCAGCAATACTGATGTGTTCTGGGGAGAAGAGAAAGAAAAAAGGAAACAAAAAACAAACCACAAAAAAACCACAAGCTGACTCAAGACAGCCAAATATGAAGACAATTTTAATTAAATCACGTCTGTCTTATATCATCTATTTCAGCTAATTTAGCATCTCAAACGAGTTTTATCTCAAAATAGTTAATAGCTCTAGAAGCCCCAACCTTTTCCCAGTTTTTTTCTTTAATGCAATTACATTTTTACTGCTGCACCAGAAATAATAATAACCTTTTCTGCATGAGACAGAGAAGCTCTACAGCAGGACAAGAAAGCTTTGATCCTGTTGATGATCTGCATGCTGATGGTTACATACAGCTTGTCTGTCAATGTAATTTCTACTGAAACTATTGAAAATAGGCAGCATCCCTCTCAATACTTCAAGCATGCACCTCTATAGGAAAAAGATCTTCCATTCTCTTGACTGCAGAAAGCACAAATAAGTGGGAAAACAGACAAGCAAAGCTGTTGTTAGGCTGTATATTGGTCTGTAGGAAGACACAGAGGGACAAATTCTGCTCTTCATTACAGTACCTTTGATCCAGAATTGATCTTGTCAGTGGAACTGACCCATATTTACAAGGGAGAAAGAGTTCAGGGCTCCACCCAAGCCTGCAACCCTATATTTCTACATCCAAGGGGATGTATGCCCTTTGTGCAACCCAAAATCCTCTGCTCTAGCACAGTAGACCTGACCCAGTACCCACTAAAATCAACTGAAAAGCAGCCACGGTCTCCTCCAGTCCATCATGCAGACCTCATGCCATCCACCCACTAGCAAAGTCAAACCACGCAGTGTATACCTTTCAGGAAAACAAAAAAAAAAAAGTAAAATCTTATGGCTTGCCCAAAACACAACCCCAAACCCAAGAGCCTAGCAGGGAGCCATGTTCACTCTGAGCTTCCCTAACCTTGCCACAAAGGACAAGCAAGACCGATTTGGGAAGAGAAGGAATGTGGAGAGGCAGAGATTATCTGGCACAGTCCAAAGGATTGCCAGTGCCATGGTGGCAGGAACTCTGCACAATGCCCAGCTGACTGATCCTGTAACAGTTAATAAATCCAGCAAGAGGGACACTGCAATGCCTGGGAGTGCACGTGTCCACAGTCACCCTTGCAGTCCATCACACTCTGGTGTATTACCCCAATGATTAGCAATTACTTCATCTTCATAATTATGTGCACACATACATGTGCTTAATTCTAAAGATAAAACACTCATCACCATCTGGAAACTCAAATGTATTTTAGAAGTTAATCAAGACCAAAATACACAATCAAGACAGGCTTTATCGTTTTGTATTTATGACCCCAACTGACACATTTTATTAATCACCAAGTGTTTAAAAAGTGTTAAGGCCCTCCTCCTCAGTTACTATAAATTTCCTGCTACCACTTCCAACACAGGCTGTAAAAATACAGATTACTAGAAGGACATATTCGGCTCCTGGTACCCACCAGTGTGGGTGCAGAATGTGCTATTCCGTGTCAGGTCACTTCAGATAATGCAGACATTTTTGCTCTGCCTGCATACCCGTCAGCTTTAAAGCACTATAATGCAAATAGTCTTTAAAAGGATTTTAACTACCTAAAGCTCTTTGTTTTAAGACAAGGTATTACAGTAAAGATCATCCGTGAGATCCACTTACAGTCACCTTATTAATTATATGGCTACCTTGCCTAATTCAAAATCCCTACAAGCTATCAATTTTAAAGTTTTTGATTCCTTTATACAATCATTTATCAGCCAAAAAAGTATGAAAATGACTAGCTACAATGTCATTTATTAAATTAATTCAGAAGGTATTACTCTAAGGCTCTTGAAGCCCACCTTTTTATCACCTACAAAATGTATCTTGAGTGTCCATGTCTTAAAAATTAATAAAAGGGAAAAAAAAAAAAAAGAATCCCACAGTTCTCTGCTTTTTACAGAGTACAATGTGTTCAGGAAGTGGACTGAAACTCAACAAAGCCTTTTATTCCTTGTGGATTATATACGTGCACTCTGCAATTAAAATCTATGTCTCCTACCACTCCGCCAAATCACATAAAAAGAGACAATCTTTTGATATTAAGATGACTAAGGAGGGCATCTTTTAGCCTGAGACAATGCTCAAAGCAGCAGCAGCAGTTCCTCTGCAGATTGAGCACAGCTGAGGAGGAGATCCTGCTCGTTTACCTCCTGGAGAGGAGAGAGAAAGAAGGGCCTGATCCTGCAAAACCACACATTGATCACTTTACTCACATCCTTGAAACCAAGGCTGCCTCTCCCTGCCAAAGGAAGAGCAGACAACACTTACAGGATGTGAGCATTTCACACGATGCAGTCCACCTACCTCCATGACATGTGCTGGATACAGCTACCACCTCCCAAACCCCCAGAATCACAGTGCTGTGAGAAATTCTGCTCGATTGCATTGTTTGTATTTTCCATTTCCCCCAGCACTTTCTTTTACGTTTCTTCATAGGAGTGTGAAGCCATCACAGCAGTGATTGATAGTAATGGAGCAAAGTCATCCCTCAGTGTCTACAGCCTGGCACAAACAAGATGAAGGCTACCTTGAAGAGGCACTCTTACTGTTTAAATTGATACCCTGACAAACTATAAAAATCCTTGCTCTTCTACAGCCTACAAAGAATTAACAAAATCATTCCTCTCTCAACCTGGATGTTTCCAAATGTGTAAGTTGAGAAAGAGTAGCAGAAATGAGAAACCACACTTACCACTTATTTCACTTAGTAAAATAACAAAGGCACCTATGTGGAACACGTGGCACTTCTGGGATTTCTTTTAATATCAAAGAACTTCATACTCCTTACAGCAACCTTGTTAGAAGAAAAAGGTTTGCACTTCAGAAATCACTGCATTTGGATTACCTGGGACAACAACTACAGATTTAGTAGAGGGTGGGAAGACAGGTGAGTTCATGTGCGTGTTCACACACGTGTGTGTGTAGCCCTCTTTTTTTCAGTCAGCATTTTATAAGTGCTTATACTCAGCTTTTTTAATGCACAGATTCAAATTTGTCAAGGGAAAAGACATTAAATACTCAGTTTCCAAATCTAGCCTCAATGTCAGTCGTGCATTCTAATGAACATTTTCCTTCAAATGTTCCAGTGGCAGCCATCTAATTTTATTTCTTTTAAATAGCATCCCCTTCTGATGCTTGTAACCTAAATGTTAATGCCTCATTCAGGACCTCATCTCTAATGTGTAAAATTAATATGACCAGAAGGAAAGCTGTCATCTGTTTTCATTGCCAAAACTGGGCACAGTGTAAAAAGCAACCAAAAAAAGCATTACTATTTTAAAATAACTCTGAAAACCCTGGATATTTAAATGTTAAATGCATAAGGCAGTGAATTTTCTTTATACAAGGAAGCCTTCCTTGTATCCCATGGACACAAAGCTTCCTTGCTGCAAATTAACACATGCTTGTGCTACACCTACTTATACCATGCTGTTACCCAAAGTCCTGTTAGCATATCACAGAAATGAGAGTCCTGTCATCCACTGTGGCTCTCTGAGGCTTGCTGCCACAGAGCTTTTCAATCTCTGAGTTCCTAGAGTGGAACCAGTAAAACACACATCTTCCAGAGACATTCCTGCAGTTCCCATGTTCTGTCCGAGGGGCTCCCCTACCAGCCTGCAGGGATCAGACATCACAGAAAGGGCAGAGCAGAGGATCAGACATCACAGAAAGGGCAGAGCACAGGATGCACACTGCTACGGGATAGTCAGCACCCTCATTCCTTTATTCCTTATGGATAAGTGCTCCTAACCTGTGCACAGGTTGCCTTCCATTAGGTAATTCCTAGTGATGCTACAGGTGTTGTGACAGCCCCAGAGGACACTGGGGAGGGAGCCGAAATCTAACACAGGCCATTCATATGGAAACCTACAATTTCAGCTTCACAGAAGGGAATGGATCTATTCCAGACAATTTCCCCAACAGCTAACTCCTTATAAAGGAGCATGTGGAGAGGGCAAGAAAACAAACCACATTCATTGATCAGCATTAAATGAAAAGTGGAGGATGAAAACGTTACACAAGAGAAGTGACCCAGAGTCCAAGCATATATGCGGTAAAATTTTGGTTTATCCATGAAACCTTAGTTTCAGGTGCCAAGCAATTACATGACAGGGGGAACATGCTGCATCCTTTGCTGATTTAAAATTGAAATCCAAGAAAATCCCTGTGTCTGGAGGCATTAACTGAAGATAATTAGGAACTGAATTCTTTCACTGTTCACAGCAGTCTCCGGTGGTCTCACCTTCTAGTTAAGAGCACGAGGCTTGTGCCAGAAACCCCACTCTGTCACATGCAAGCATTCTGCCCGTAACAAAAGGACAATATCTATAACCTGGGTACTGAAACGCAAATAATAAGGAATCAACTGAACTCAGTTGGAATTGTGACCTCATCCCTGTAGCTCTGAATGAGCTACAGGGAACAGGAACATCCAACAAAACACGAACATGCTTTGAAATGTTATCCTTGTAAGATAGTAGGTGGCTGCTGAATCTAAGTAACCCACCACAGGTACATCTTCGTCTTTATCCTGGACACACCAGGTCTACAGAAGTACATCATTCCTGAACTTAATCTCATTCCTTTAATGTCAATGGGAAAACTCCTTCTCTTTTCATTGATTTCAACTGGGCCCTTCATCCATGCATCTTATGCTTCATTTAATGTATGTTGGCACTTCAACAAGTCACACACCGAACTCAAACGTTTGCTTTGAACAGCACAAACAATCAGAAAGAAAAACCATCAGATTCAAATCATTGTGTCTGCCATCCCAGTCCTTAACTCCCTCAGGATCAACTCAGAGTTGATACATAATACATATGCATCAGCCCAAAAGGCTTGAGAGAAAAAATTGTGCTGAAATGACATTCACACAAGGACAACTGCAGCAGCTTTGTCAGGCAGAATCTGATGTAGTACACTTGGCAACAGAGTCAAACAAAATACAGTAGTGCTGGCTTTGGAAAAAGTAACATGAATCTAATTTCTTCCAATTGTCTGAATCACTTTTAGAGTTAATTACATGGTACAATACAAGATAAACTACCTGCCACTTCTGAAAAGTAATGGAAGCAAGTTTAGAATTCAGAAAGATGCTCATACTTCTGAATATGAATTAAAAATGAGTTACTAGTTACACCCAATCAATGGTATAAGTTGTTCATAAAAAGCACCGGGCATTTCGGCTCTATATGCTATTTTGCTAAGTTCAAGACAAAGTTTCTCTGCACACTGACTTTATCTCTGAAAAAGTTACTTAAGCTAAGTCATGACACTTTATATCTGTTAATAGTGTCAGTGCTCTGAAAGTTAGGACATACTTTCCCAATATTGATACAGAGTAATAATAATAAAAAAAAAACTTATAGAAAGCTACACAGTGGAAAATGTAACAGTGGAGTAATAAATATTCTGATAAGCTAAAATGTAATAAGACATGACTGCAACATAATTACCCGGGTAATTTTTGCTTGAACACATTCAGAGACATATTTTTATTTCTTTAGTTCAGCAAGCTGTTGTTGCAAAAACCTACATTCATTTGCACTGCAATAGAAAAAGTTGCTCTTCTAATAAGATTAATATTCACTAACCAGGAAGATTTTCTCTAGATTGAAAGAGCAGCTTAACTCTCAACTCAAAGCAGTTCCAGACTACCAGTCTCTCTGAGAAGAGTGACCAGAGTAGGTTTGCTCACACTGATGACAGTTCCATGGAAATCTATGAAAAGCTTTTTTGGGGACACCAACAAACAGATACAGCACACGGCAGGGTTTCTAGAGGATGGATTTCATTGCATGCAATTAAATGAGGGCCAGTTTCTTGTGGCTGTGAAATTTCTCTGTATCCCAAACAGAATAATTTAAAACTAGTATACAGGGTCCATCAAAGGAATGCCACACACCCAACTGCCTTGCAGATCTCATTCTCCTTTGTAAGCAAGAGAGAAAGCGAGGATCAATTGCAAGATGGGAGACTGCTGCATTGATTTTCAAACAGAATCTGCCATCAAAACCAATGGTGAGCTTGTCTTCAGACATAAGGAAAAACACTCCTGTAGTCTGAGTTGTTCTGATATTTGAGCAAAGGCAGACATCAGCTATCAGCCATACCATGTTGCATATGTAACTGAGATGATCATGGAATGAGGCAAGTCTGACCTTCATCAGCATCCAGGGGAGAGAAGTGCAAGTCTAAAACAGGAGATGGAAAATGCAGCAAAAAAAATGCAAGTGGGAGGGATGGGAAGGGAATCAGGTTCAGAATAAGTCAGTTTCATAAACCTGTCTGAGGTAAGACAAAGATAGTATTAATTATCCTGCCTCTGTGAGGAATTTTACACCCTGGGGGATCCTAACACACCACCAGTGTGACCCCCAGCCCGGCAGAGCAGCTCCTGCCTCCACTGGGTGACTCACAATCCCCCGTTCGCTGCAGCTGGGAAGCCTACAGAACAAAGTAAACACATCTGTGAAAGTGTAGGCAGGCTAAAGACCAGTGAGCAAACTGATTTCACGGGAAATGCAGCAGATAAAACTGTGTTGGGCTGTCAAATATAACCCCAAGACTGACCTATTTCACACAGACAGAAGTTCCGGGAGCATGGAGCAATAATAAGCTTGCACTCAGTTATCTAGATAGCACACGGCAGGAGAGTGAAGGGGAAACATATTTTGAGCAAAAGAGACAGGGAAAATCAGCTATATATTGCTGTATCTCCAGCTATAGCTAACAGTACAGCATGGGTTTTTTCAGAAAAGGCTAGATAGGCAATGGGAAAACACATTAAAATCCCCTCTACCACTTCTTCCCTCAGGAACAAACATAGCCTCTGACAAGCCACAACAGCCAGGATCATCTCCAAAGTTTTCTTTACAATGGTCCTGAGCACTGGAGAGCTGCACAATTCACCTTCCTTCAACAACTGGCTGGGGAACCTAACTTGGGAGGGTGGGCTCCCAGCACTTCAGCAATCTCTGACAAAACTCACACAATGCAAAGATGCAATAACCAAACAGTACATTTACAGCTGGCTTCCCAACAAAGAATGGGAACACAGCCAAAAAGAGAAGAAACAGTAAAAACCACCCGATTTCCTTCCAGCATGAATGCGTTGGTATTTAAGATATGGAACAAGGGATACATCATACTCTTTTGCAAAGATAAGGCTAAGCTCATCTTCCCAGCTTCAGGCACTGGGTGTGTTTGTGTTGTTTGGGTTTTCTGCTTGTCTTTTTTAATACAAGGTTTCTGTTAACTACAGAACTTTCTTACTTTTTCACCCCAAAGAAAAAAAAAGCTATCAGCAGAAATTTGTGTCTCACACTTCTAACAAGAGTTCCATATTCAGATCTCCTAAAATGGAAAATCCCCGCTAACAGATAAAGATTTAAAACCCAGAGGGGGTTGGACTCATCATCTGGTGGCCTTCTAGCATCTTTCACCTTCACTTTCACCTGAAACAGATGAGAAAGTTTTGTAAGCAGCCTCCTGAAATTCACTGAGAGAACTCTGGGGCTCAAGAAACTGACAGTAAGGACCTGACACTTCTTGTTGAGGACTTATCTGAAAACCTTATTTTCTCTCCAAAAGGTTTGGGTGGGAATTTTTCATCTAATTCTGATTGCAAAGTGCCTCTGCAGAGAGCATGGTAAGCTACCAACAACAGTGACACTGCCAAGCCAGAGATGAGAGACAGCTCCCTCCTGCAGCCATCCAAAGACATGCTTCAGTGAAGACCAACTAGAATTTAGAACACCCTCCAACAACAAAAAGGACAGTAACCAAGATTTTGAAAGCGCTTAACGCCTCCAGTCCTGACATACACTCTGCCCAGGATCTGGCTCCAGTGAATGGTGACACACAAGAAAGGTTATGAGCACATGTTACAAAAAAAAAGATTTAATTCCTAAAAATGATCCACTACCCAATGTATACCACATTCACAGGTCTACCACCTCCCTCCCTCCTGACCCCTCAGGAACTCTACTTTTATCTGTCACTTGCATTACCAGGATGGCAACACGTGCAATGGCATAACAGACACCTGGGAGAGCAGCTGTCTGAGCCTTACAAACCATGTGTAACCCAAACTGGGACACTCTGTGCAGGACTAGAGTAGAGCTCAAGAGCTTCCCTGCAACTACTGCTATGGAGACAGCCCACCAAAAGAAAAAAAAAATCAGAATAAGTTATGATAAAAAAGGCACAATAAAGTTGTGATCTATTTATTTCCACTCACACTAACAACCTAGATATGTGTCACACAGAAAATGGGTGCACATTATCCTCCCGGTGATTTCACAGCATCGCATTCTCTCCTCAGAGTTTATGCTAAATCCATTGAACTGCACTAAAATCTGAGCCTATTTATAGCCTCACAATACAATGAACATAAAGCCATAATCTCCAACAGTTAACTATAGGGCATATCGAGAATTCTTAAAATATTATTTTTCTACATTCAAAACTTCACAGAAGAATATTTAGCCTTACCTACTGCATGCTAAGCTTGTGTTCCAGCAGTATAATTCATCTGAAACAATGGGAAATAACAAGTCTTGGCCAAATTTTCTGAATATGTGTGCAATCTATATTATCTGTGGAACTCCACCAATTAAAATATCACACTTTTATTAAATTGGTTACAACCCATAATTCTGCATGGCGCCTTGAAGACCAGAAATAAAACCTTCTCCAGGTCTGCTAAGGATTGAGTATGCCTTGTGAAACCAGTAAGCACGGGGCAGACACAGTAGGAAAGAGAATAAATATGCTAATTTTTCCAAGAAGTTGGCAGGTATTAACACAGATGGGCACCATACAAGAACACATTCATCAAGCAAATTATACCAACTCTGGAGGAGCAGGCAGCTGATAAAAAACACCAAACAGGACTTGGCTTCACCACACAACAACAGATCTACTGATTCCTAATTCTATCAGTGCACCAAGCCTCTACCATTTGATGAAAAACTCTCCAAAAACTTTAAGGAAAAATCACTCATCTAATCATTTAGGTTGGAAAAGACCTCTGAGACTGCGTCCAACCACTAACCCAGCACTGTCAAGTCCACCACTAAACTATGTCTCTAAGTGCCACATACACATACGGCAACTATGGGAGCCACAAACAGGGAAAGAAAGAGTCGATCTGAATAGATCCTTTTTTCTTTTTACTAGACTGCAATTCCCTTACCAGCTACAGCTATATGCCTGTAGCCAGGACGCTCGAGAGCTGGCAGTAGACAATAACAGGTACGGCCGGGAAGACTCGCCTGCTGAGGAGTGTGGCCAGGCTGCCAGCCACAGCTGTTGGCCCACTACGAGGTATCATTCCCTCTTACCAGCCTCGCTCCTCTGCTCAGCTGTCAGATCCCTCCAAAAAAACACTGCAAGTGCAATTCCCACGTCATTTCTCAGGCAGAAAGAGGAAAAAGTGAGACAGATCAATTTTTTTTTTTTTTTTTGCCATGCTGGACAAATTTCACCAAGCTGCACAAAGCATCCACGAGGCGTCTGTGCGCACAGCTGAGACCGCATGAAGTTTTCACAGCCCAAGGCCACCTTTTTGTGAATCAGTAGCGGATCTACGTGGGACTTCCCTGGGAGCCAGCATCTACTGCCCCCGGTACAGGTCCATCCCTAGGATGAGGGAAACCGAAAAGCTGAAGTGGCATTAGGTACCCGGGAGCGTGGATCCCTGCACGGCGCTCCGTCGCCTGCGTCCCTGCGGACACCCGTGCCCAGCCAGCGGCTCCACCCGGAGCTCCTCGGCCTCCCGAACACCGGGACACGGCAGGACCGGGTCGGGCAGCCGCCCCCGCCGCTCCGGACAACTCGGGCGAGCCGGCGCGGAGCCGCCGCCAGCGGCAGCGGGTGCCCTTGCCTGGGCGCGGTGTCCCTGACCGCGACTTTTGGCTTCCAAAAACGAAAAGCTGGGAAGACCCAGACCCGCGACCCCCGACGGGAGAGGGGAGCAGGGGTCCCGCTCCCGGCGAGAGGGACCCGCGGGGACCGGGCAGCTCCCGGCGCCCATCAGCCACGCCGCGCTCGCCAGACGCTGTCGTCTGCCGTCCCCCTTCACCAAACGCACGACATAAAGCGGAAAATAACAAAATTCTTAACCAAACCAACTTTCCTCCCTCCCGCGGTAAGTTTCCTGCGAGGGGCGAGGCGACCTTCCCGCAGCCGCCGCCGCCGCCGAGCCCCGCGCCTGCCGCAGCGGCGCCGGGAGCCGAGGGCAGCCGGCGAGGGCTCCCGGGGCGGCCGCCACCTGCGCCGGCGGAGAGAGGAGAGGGCGCTGCCCTCGGCGGGGCCGGCGGTGCCGGTGATGCCGGTGCGGTTGCGGTGCCCTACCTGGGTGCAACATACTTTGGAAATAGAAGATGACGAGGATGAAGGAACCCACGGAAGTCACCAGGACCATCCTGCACACCCGGTTCATCCTCATTACTTCCAGCACCGCCGGCTTCATGGCGTTGTCCGGCGGCGCAGAGAGGGCGGCGGAGCGCGCAGGGCTGGCGCTGGGAGCAGCTCCGCGCCCGCCCCGCGCCGAGGAGCCGCCGCCGGAGGATGCCCGGGCGCCCGCGCCCCGCGCCGGGGGGCGTTAATGCCGCGCTGGGCGTGACCACGCGGCGCGCCAGGCGGAGGGGCGCTCTGCGCGCGCGGGGGGGAGGCGGGCCAGGCGGGGAGCCGGGGCGGAGCGCGCCCCCCCCTCGCCAAAGGCAGAGATGGTCCCGCCCGGCGGCGGCGGCGGCGGGCGGAGGCGAGCCGGGCGGCCCCGAAGGGCTGCGGGCCGCGCCCCGGCCCCTCACGGCCCCGGGGGCGTCCGGCGGCTGCCGCCCGAGCGGCCCCGCTGCCCGTGAACTTGGCCATCTCTGGGTCACTCTCGCCCTCTTCAGGGGCGCGGGGTCCGGCAGCCGCCGGCGGGCAGGAGCATCCGTCCTTGCCTGGCTCTGCCCGGCGCCCCGTTCGTGCAGGGAAATTCTCCTCTCCCACTCTCAGTGGTGCCCGTCGCTCCGCTAACCCTAAATGCCTCCTTGCGGGTCTCCCCTCGCGCCGCGGGTTGTGTTACAGCCGGTCCCCGCCGCCGTGTTTTGCCGGTGCCGCGCTGTCCCGGCCGGGAGCTGTTCATTTTGTCAGCGGCGCGAACACCAACTTGAGGCGCACGGAGGCGTCCCGGGAGCAGGCAGTGCCACCTGGCCTGACAGAAATGAAGGGGGCTTCTTTTGTTTTCAGACCCGCGACTTCTAAGTTTTGTGCATTAACTAACACTGCTCGTTTGTCGGTGGAATCAAAAGGTCCTTGCCCCGCGGTCGGCCCGCCGAAGGTGGATCTACCTTTCGGTAGTCGAGAGCAGCACCAGGCGATGAGATACGAGCCCGTACGTGGGAGGAATGCAGAGGAGCTGCGAGCTACAGAACAAAAGGCCTCTGCCGTGCCCCCGTGCTGGGGCTGCTGGGGAGCCGGGGCTGTGAGCGACTGCGGCTCGGCTGAGTCCCGAGCGAGGTTTCCCAAGGCGAAGCACGCGGCACAGCTCCCTAGCTGGGACTATGCTCTTGCTCTGAGCTGCACAGGTGTCGAAAGTACAGTACTGAATGGAAATGTCTTCTTAGCAATATACCATTCACCTTTCTGCGGTGGTAACAGTTCTGTTTGTTCCCCTGACGCACCCAAATACCACTTTGCTATTAGTTTTCTTTTTGCCAAACTGAAGGTCATTATACTGATGCTGATACCATCTTCATGTGTAAAAGAATTTTTTTTCCCTTTCACTTCTCTTTGTTCTTCTGATGAGTTGGGGGGAGGGGTCTTTAAAATGAAAATAGCCCTGACCACTCTGAATCCAAAGCTGAGAAGCAAGTGGAGTAAAACATACTTTAAGCTAAAAAGACCCCTCCCACCCTTGCCCCCTGCTCCTTCAAAAGAGCCATACCCCACAGACAACCCCAAACAAAACAAACAAGCAAACAAACTCCCAGCCAACAAACCCAGAAGGTATGAGTGTTCATTCCCAGTTAATTGTGACAGAAACATGCAAAGCCATCAGTTTCCCATTTCCACTTTGCAAAAGCCAAAGATTTTACCTCAAGTATAAACCAGTAATTAGTTAGGCATTTGCAATGGACTAGATTATTTAGGTTTGGCCTGGAGTTCCTTTTATCAGAAACAAATTCCATTGTTCATTACGGAACGTTTTACACAATCTTTTGCTTACTTTCTCTAGATTGTCTCAATTTTTTCCTTTAGCAGCTTTAATATGCAGTGACCATTTTCTGGTCTTCCTAATGTAAAGGAAGCTTTTTTTTTTTTTTTTGCTTTTTTTTTTTTTTTTAAGTCCAAACTGCAAACACGACAAAAAGGCATTCCATGAAAAGCACTAGACAAAGAGAAGCATTTCTATGTAATGCATCAAAGTGGTGGATCGTTAAGGCAGTCAGCAAAAGTCAACCAGAAGCAGAGCCTGGCATTTCAGCATCCCCTGTCAATACACGTGCTGCAGCACAACAGCAACTGCAGTATTTTAACAGAAAGAACTGGACTGTCTCCAGGAGCCTGGATAAGACATCGAGGACTGAGGGAAAAAGCCTAGAACTCAATACTCAGCCAAGTGACACAAGAGAAATGCTTTATGCTGTTAGAGAAGGTGGACCTTTTTTCACTGTGGCTTAACAATGGTTACCTTTTTTTTTTTTTTTTTTTTTGTGAGCATGATCCTCTAACGGAATGACAGAGAGTTTTAAAGCATTGAGAAGAAAATCACCAGCTGTGTTACCATTTACTTTTAAAAGAACATTATAAAGCAATAGCATCATTATGGACATTGGCAATTAAAAACTCAACATCCACCCAAATGCTTACAGCATCTCTGCAAATTTCCAACTATGACAACCTTCCTGATGAGTCAGGACAATGAAATGCAGCAGCCTATTTTTGAGACAGCCAGTTTTTTGTTTTCCTACAAAAAAGAGCATAACTGAGGTAACATAAGGAAACACAGTTGTCTTTCCAGGTGGGTGCCAAGCTACAGAATAAGTACACGAACAGCTCAGGCACTTCTTCTAAAGTATGCCTCTCTCTGAGTGGCAACTTCAGCAGCTCCAGAGCAGCAGGGAGTCTGGATAGTACTGTGGGTGTGATCACCTACAATTCCCATGATAATAACCAGCATTCAGTATCTCTGAAGATAAATAGTACCATCATCCAAGAGATGTCTGGAAAGAAAGACTTAAGAGATTAAGAACCAGATGCCAGTGACATCAAAAGTACAGACTTTTGTGTTTTGTGGATTATTTTGTATAATAAAAGAGGTTCACAAAAAACAAACAAATAAACAAACAAAACAAAACAACCAACCAAACACAACCTCCCACATCACTACTTATTGATAAAACTCCAAAAATAGCAAAACTGCAGTTGAAGACCAGCACAGATGTAAATACAGCATGTAGTAAATTCAGGGTGTAATTTATCAAAAAAAAATGACAAGCAGGCTAATATTGAAGAGTGTGTTGAAATGTTAAACAGAATGCCGTTAGAAAACAGAGGTATCTGTGAGAGACAGATAGGGTCTGTGCAGCTTTTCCTCTCTAAGGAAAGAATCTCAGAAAAAAAGTTGTTTTGTTTTATAAGCTTCACCCTTTTAAATCAGAAGGTGACATTTTTACAGAATGTCTAATGTTGTTGAAGAAATACACACAAGCTTTAGGCACGAAAGCTGCCTTCAGATCTGAAACAGAAAATTTCATATTCTGCCTAACCTGAGACCATTGTGACACCATTCCCATCACAACCTTTAGCCACCAGAGGGTGAAATCAGGTGGATGAGAAAGTCTTCTGGATGTGTCTTCTGATTATATTCTGTGGGGATAGTTTTTAACTTCTCTGGCTGAAACAACAATATCATCAAGGGTCTGGGTCTTAGGCTTTATCCCCCAAGGAAAAGAGCACATTGCTTTAATGATTCCAGGCAGTCAGTGGACCTTTCATTTGATAAGCTGTCCTAAAATGTGCTGTCTGAAGGCAAAAAGACAAATAAATAATTATTTTAATAGTCAGACACTTTCCCCACCTCAGCCTGAGATTGCCTGTCAGTCAAAAAGTGTTTGGCAGTGTTATCCCATTAATGTATGGTAACGTCTTTTAAGATACTGATTCTGAGCTCATTAAAAAAAGCATGTGAGAAGCTCCCTAACCCAGCTGATTCCAGTGGAATTAGGACAAAGCTCATTTCTCTACACAGATTTCTCAGTCAGCAATTCACTGCCTGCATGAATCAAAGGCCACCCACCTCCAGGAAGCCACCTCCATAGAGAATTGAAAGACAATCCTTCCTGGAGCTAAGCAGATGTGTTGCCCCCTTCTTCTTCCCTCCAAATAAGATGCCCCCATACACCTGTGAAGCAACCAGGAGAAGCAATATATTATGTATTTCAAGATTAAAATAGGAAAGCAAAATCTCTACTTGATGTAAGAGCACTGTGATATTAATTTTAAAGTTCTTAGTAACAAGACTTGGAGGAGAATGGCGTAGAAGCAATTTTTAAGCTTTGCTTTGAAGGATATAATTTCTAGAGGTGATGGATGTTTACACCTCTGCCCACTGCAATAAACAGCTGTAGTGGATCAAACCCAGTGGTCCAGCACTGTCCAGGACAATGCCACTGGCTTCAGAGGAAACATCAGCTTGCCCTGCAACAGGTAGCAGTGGTCAAACCTTCCAAAAAAATTGGTGTTTGCTTGTGGCATTTACTACCTAGAGCTTGGCTTTTGTCCTGCAATGCAAATGGCTTCACTTGGGGAACACCATCCTGATAGTCAATTCCAAGAAAAATTCCAATGCATCCTGTCACCACAGTTACAACCAGAGCAGCCAATACAAATTCCTGGGCAAAGCAGACATTAAAATATTTGCCAAGTTCCATTGAAGTTCAGCTCTCTTTTTTTGTTCAGTGTGAGTATACTTTGCAGTTTTCCCCATTATGAAGGACATTTTTTATGAAGTTAAATGCTGGAGTAAAACTTAACAATTGTAAGGGCCAAAGTAGCTGCAAGACAAGCAGAAAGCCCTTGTTGAGTTAGTTGCCTGTGTTGAAAGGAGATTTTTAAATGGACAAGCATTTTCCCCAGCAGTGGCAGTGCACCCTTAAGTTGCACTGAAATTCAGATCTCTTTGTCAACTGACCTTGGGGCATCATCTGCAGTGTGACTCAGAGCACAGAGAGGCTGAAATAAGAGGAATTACTAGCTTTTTGTAGGGTTGCTCACACCAATTCTATTCTCAGACACCAGGGATTACTCATGCTCTTCAGAACATATTGCTGGCTTCCTGCTCTGCTGTTCATTAGACACAAGAGTGGCAGAATGAAGCCCAGTAGCCAGGAAGGCAGGATGTGGTGAGCAGAAGCAGCACAGCACCAGAACAGCACAAACTGCATATAATTTACAAAACACAAGCAGCTCCCTCCATTCACCAGGTAGCATTTTCCCAGCTAAAGTTCAAACAAAATGCCTTCAGGAGCAAATTGATTTGTCTCCAAAAGTTGGAGTTGCATATATGTTACTTGGGGGGGGGAAGAGGGGGGGACGGGGGGAACTCCAGCTGAATAGGAATGAACACACAGACTTAAAAAAAACCCAAAAACATCTTTGCAGAACACATGAAGAGGACCATAGAATAAATTATTATTGGAGGGATTTCGAACAGGGAAAGATCAGCCCCACCCAAAAAGAAAAAGGAAACTGGAAAACCAGTTACTCAGATTGTTAAGATTGTATTTTTTTTTAATAAAAATCCATAATCATCTCCTGTGTTTGGGATTTTATAAGAAATTGACATGATTTTTTGACTCTTCTGAAACAGTCTTTAACTACATAAATAAATTGCTGGTATTTTCTGCAAAGTGTTTCTTTCAAAAACATTATGATTGTCTTGCCTAGAGTAGATCCACTGCCCCAACTCTCATATTCCATCCATCTGGTCTCCAACAGGTCAAATGTCGATACATGGTTAGTCAACAGAACACACATTTACATGACACAATTAATTTATTTATTTACATGACACAATTTATGTGTTAATTAATGCCCTGTTTTAGACATCCAAAGTGCAATGAGGTGAATCATGCCCTGAAAGGGCCCATTGACTGAAAAGCTCCTGGATGTCTGGCTCTGCTACAGACACCTATATTGTGCAGCTAGGTGAAACAAATCCCATTAGAACCTTCTAAATCTTTTGTTTTTCAAGGAAATGCTGCCAAAGCTAAAGTTTTCTGTGCTCTAATATCCAACTTGTATCCTGTTATCTTCTCATCTACATTACAGTCAAAAATGGGAGCCTGATTTTTCATTGTATTTGACCATGTTAATCTCAGTAGAGATTGTTTTAGGTCAATAATATGTCCTCTCTTTTCCCAGATTTTTTCTACCAAAAAAATCAAACTGCGTACAAATATAAACATTTTTATTTATAAAATGTTTCCCAATAAAAGTATTAACCATTTTTCTGGCAATCATAAGCAACTGAAATCTTGTATGAAAGTATGGAATTTTGAGAAAGTTTTCTCTTTTCTTTCCTTTTATGCCAAAACTGTAGACAAGCACACACCCTCTTTGGATACCTGGAACATGTTCAGAAGAACATTTTAAGTCAACAGATGCTGGAAAATTTCTGTGCTATTTTTTAGTAGTGAAATGAGTTCTATGCAATTTTTTTATTCTAGCTTACAGGGATAACTACTACATGTTCAAGTTACATACGTATTTGATTTAATTGTGTGCTTAAATGTGTTGAATAATTTCCAAAATCAACAGCAAGTCAACAGCATTAAGAGGAAAGTTACATACCTCTTATGTTGTTATGCTTTTCCTGTGTCTCATTCCTTTGACATTTGTACTAGGAGAAAAAAATCCACTGAAGCCAGTAGAAGTATAGATGTTAAAAAGAGATCCAAGGTTGAAAACAAGGTGGGTTTTGTGCCCAAAGGACAACTGCACTACTAAAAATCAACATACTGAAGAGGAGAGGCAGAAATTTGTACTTACAAGTAGGATTTTTCTCAGTCTACACTACAGTGACCTTAGGCTTGGGAAGTGCTACGAGGTGCTTAACTGAAAAGCACCATGGGATTATAAGAAGTAGTTTAGAAACACATTTAAAAGAAAAGCATTTTCTAGAGCTAATTAAATGGTAGGTTTTTTTCTCTTTCACCATCCCTTCTCAATTAAAAGGTGTGACTTCAGGGACTTTTTCTATTTAAAGGATGTCTAGGTGATTTTACAGGAGAGGGAACAGAGATAATAAATCACACAGCAGATGTTGAAATAATATTATCCAACCTGAAAAGACATTTTTCCAAATCACTTCACACATCCATCACTCCATGAGTGTCACATCTGTGTAATGAGTTACTCCTTACCTTTGCCCTCTGGTGTGGCTCCCTATTCTTATGAACTGCCCAGGCTGGAGTTACAATTCCAACTGTGCTTTGAAGTGCTTGCAAAGAAGAACATGACTTAGCTCCAGCAAAGAGAATCTATAAACCCTGTTGAGAGGTGACTATGGAAAGCCATGGCTGAAACAGTGAAGTATACCTTGGCCTATGTGAGAGGAAAAGTTTGATTTTACCACTTGTTTAATTATATTGAGAAAAATTAACCCAATTAGAAAGGTTACCAGTTCTGGTAATTTGATACGTCTTCCTTCCTCTGTCTAGAAGGCAAAAAGGGATATTTATGTCACTTTTCTTCAGAACAGAAAGTTAACAATGTCTTCCAGAGCAACAGCAGCAGCTACAGTACATTTTCTCGATCTGTTCTGGTATGGTTTCAGATCTGATTTATGAAACATGAGCCATAATTCTATCACTGCTTATCTCTTCCTTGAGATGAGCAAGGATAACATATCCATATTGACTCTATAACATCTGTCAAAGGCTGATGAGGAACAAATACCATTAAGCTGTCTGCCCAGCCCTGCACAGAAAGAAGAATGACCATTTCCTACATGTGATTCATCATTTAAAAAAACCCTAAAAAAACACTATAAACCAGAACTGTTTTCTCGAGGCTTCATGGTGCCTCATTATTCTCTTGTTGTCAGTATTTAGGTAAAACAAATAGAGAATGAATATGCATAGTTTGGTCTGCAGAAGATTAAGATTGATGACTTTGAAATCTGCATTAGTTCCCTTTCCACTGGTCTCAAAATCAAATAATGTTGCAAATGCATCCTGAAAGGCACATTGTTTTTCCCCTAAAAACATATAGCTGACCCTAAGAAAAAAGTTTTCTGTCAATGCAACTGCAAACCCATCTTCTTTCAATGACACAAAACTGACTTGAAATCACTTTATAAATAACAGCTACTGGTAGGGATTCCATTTGAATGACAGTGCTTGAAACTCAGGCTATTGAAAAGTGAACTGATCTACTGAGAGAGTGCCCTTTCTGAAAATGGTGCCATGCAATTGAGCTGTTTGCATTACTATGGAGAGTGAGATTTTCTTAGAGAACATCAACCTCTGCCAATTCATTTATAGCCAATTAGAAATAAACTAATATGGTGAGAAACAAAAACAAACCAAAAAAACCCACAAAATCAAACAAACAAAACCCGAAAACCCCAACAAAACCCAAAAAAATAACCTCACTTTCGCCCCAAATCCCATTCCTCCCAGCTCAACCTCCTGACTCTTCTGCCCGCCTCCCTCTCCCCCAAGCAGCACAGGGGGATGGAGGAATGGGGTTTGTGGTCAGTTCATATAACAGTTCCTCTCTGCCTGTCCTTCCTCCTCACACTGTTCCTCTGCTTCAGCATAGGGTCTTGCACAGTGGATATCTGCTCTGATATGATCCTCCATGGGCTGCAGGAGGACAACCTGCTTCAGCACAGCCTTCTCCATGGGCTGTACGGTGACCTCTGCTCCAGTGCTTGGAGCACCTCCTCCCTCTCTTTTTTCATTGACCTTGGTGCCTGCAGGGCTGTTATTTTGTTGGGGGTTTTTGCCTCATTCCTCTCTCTCACAATTTCTACACAGCATGTTTTACCCTTTCTTAAACACTTTTCCATCAAGGTGCCACCAGCCTCACCGATAGGCTCAGCTTTGGACAGCAGTGGATCTGTTTTACAGCCAGTTATATCTAGCATGGGGCCAGCCCCTGGTCTCTTGTCACAGCCCTCCTGCTGCCAAGACCTGGGCACATAATACACTGAGGAAGTAGATATGATCTTCCTTTGTGTGTTTGGACTATAAACCTTTCTTCCCCTCCTTTTCCTGTATTACCACCAGTTTGTGAAGTAAAAAATTAAACAGACCTAGTTCATCCCACAGCATGTTCACCCAGCATGTAACTGATGGGATTAAGGGGAAAAAAACCCAAACAACAAAACATCTGTGATTCATTCTAAGGACAATATAAACCATGACCAGAAAACACTTTATAGAAGTGGATTTTAGCAGTGTGTGTGCAGCTCGGATATACATTAACACAACTTTTACTGAAATGAGATTTGAGGCTTTACAGAATGGAACAGTAGCATTCTGTGCCACTGGCACAAATCGCAGGCTGGAGGCTGGAGAACCCCACCAACCCTTCCTGCAGAAGTTCTCAGCAGTAGCAGTAGTGCTTCTGGTGTTCCTCAGGCTGGCTGCTTCCTGAAGAGCTCCTCCCTCTGAAGGCCAAGCCCAGGTTTCTTCCAGCACTGAAGGCAGAGAGTCCTCCTTAAGGTGCACAAGCCATTATGGTAAAAATGCACTGACAGGTCCTGAAGGGCAGGCAGCCACTGCTGTGTTCCTGAGGGCTGCTGATCTCAGAGGCTTTCATCCTCAGGGAGGAGGGAATGTCCTGTAGTGTGCTAGGAGATTGCCTTTCCTCTTCAGGCAGCAAGCAAAGGCTTGTGACAGCACTTCACTGCGCTTCTGGGGACACCGAGAGAAGCTCCCTTGTAAGAGAATCTCTTCTCCATTCCACAGAAGAGATTCCCCTAAAATACCTGCAGCTTTGTTGCTTTGATTTGATGTTATATATCTCAGTGTTTTGGACTGCCCAGAATGTACAGAGCTGAGGGAAGAACAGAAAAACAGGTCATTTCTTTAATCACTATGTTCAGTGGCAGAGCCCACCTTTAGCTTTATCTTTGCAGTTGTGCTTTCCATTAATTTATTCATAAATTCATGTTAATTTTTGTAACTATCTCTATCTGTCACAATGCTAGCTGCAGGTGCCAAATTAAAACAAATATCAAGTAGCTTTGCAGTTAGGGCAGGGAAAAATAAATCAAAACTAAATTCTCTCTCAAGGGACCAAATCATCCTGCCAGTTAACACACACCTGATGAAATGATTGTGCCTCAAATTAAGCCTTCTAATTTGTGTATAAAACTAGGTCACAAAGCTTATTTCCTCTTTCCTTCACAGCTCCTGTATATGTTAGTGCTTTATATTACACAGAGAAAAAAAAATATGCTGAAGGGTAGAGCTTTGTAGATGGCTCTTCAGCATATCTACATCGTGTGTTAAAAGGACATCTTGCAGCCAACATGAAAACCAAATCAAAACAGAGATGCTCTTTGAATCTGTAACTGTTACACCGCTCACTATCCATAACACTATCAATGTGATAATATTACCTCCTCATTTTTTTTAAATTTAATTTTCCCACTCATGTCACCAGCATCCAAAAAAATCTTCAGGGCTATTTTTTCAAATGTTTCTCAGCCCTTTGAGTCATGCAGGCATAGTTTCCAGACTGGAATTTGTAAGCTAACTTAATTGTTGCTGCCACTAATTTGCAAAATGGCCATTACAATATACAGTAGCCACAGAAGATTTCTGTTTTCTTCCCCCCAGGTTAAAAAAAAAAGGATTAAAATAAATTTAAAAATATATAAAGTAATCTGTACTTATTTAAAAGAATTCTACTGTAAACTGGGAGAGAAAACATTTGTCACACAGGCTGACAAAGCCTCACAACCATAGTCTCTTATCACTCAAACATCCAGACAAACAACTGATGGTTTTATTCCCCCAACAGATGTTCCAGCTGCTCAGGTTAGCAGAATACACACTTCCATCACTGCCCAACAGCAGCAGACTCCAGCTCTTGAAAGTCACCATCTGACACCAGGAACAAAAGGTCAAACCATAGTCTAGACATGAGCTGTAAACTGGGATGCTCAAAAGTCACCAGTCTGACAGACTGAAAAAAGAGCCAAGCAGGGTTTTTCTCAACAGATTATGTGCATAATAGGTATCTTATCAAACATATCTTGCTTAGATTTTGGCTAAAACTGCAGTCTACATAACTTAATAGTTGTTTATGCATCCGAGCTTATCCATAAAGTAACACAGTTTTCTCTATTTTTCAGGAAGGTACTCAATCATCTAATGTTAGGAAAGTAGATGCAAAAGCGCAAGTCAAACACACTATAGACATATCTTTATGGAGATGGGATCAACACAACTGAAGCTACTAAAAGAGTTCCAGAGATTCATTTAGCTCTAGGATTAAATTTACTACTCTGCCTGGAAACATCACGTTGAAAAGCCATGGCAAAACAGAGAACTAAACTATACAACTGTTGCACTTCCATTCCTTGTCTTTCCCAACCCATCACAACACTGCTAGCGTTGTCTTAACATCAGGCAGTACAGGCACCCCAGTCAGATCCTTGGTATTTTTTATTTTACTTCCTCAGGGGCCAGATTCCACACCACCTGCTTTATAGCTCCCTCCTAGAATAGTAATCTAGGTGATGAGTGAAAAATGCAGCAAAACATGCAGGATTTACACTCAGCTTGTGCCTCATTGTTTCCGACTATCTAAGTTCTGCCGTGGTATCATGGAGCACAGTTGAACACCTGCACACAGCTCTAATATACATGCAGCTCCTGTGCCTCCTGCCTACCCTGATTTCCCCTGCTTTTGGCAATTAACACCAGGAGATTAACAATTGGCTCCAGGACAATTGACTCTGGAGGCAATTAGCCTCTTACAGGCACCTCACTAGCTGCCAATTTCATAGAGGTGAGAGGTGCAGGGGCTATTAATGAAATGCATCAGGAAGAAATAACTGAGCTGTCAGTTAGTCTTGGGCCTCATCCATAATTCTGCTCAAGAACAAATGCTGTAATTCCACATCCCATGTGAATCATAGGAGGCTAAAGTGAAGTCACCTTAGCTGGACAGCTTTAATTTGCCCTAAACTAGGGGTTCATTAGATTCTCCCATTATGGTAACACCCATTTAAATTTTTCCCTATTTTACACAAATTAAGTGGTAGTGAAGTGAAGTGAAATTACAAGGACATGGCTGTGCCAGATGGAGTCATGCCATTCCTGTCTGACTTCTAAAACACTGATTAGACACAGCTCTCTTGTCAGTCTCACGTTGTGTATAAAAACAGATATCTCTGCAGATGAGTGCTGTTTGCAATACTGTGGTCAGTTTGTAAACAAATCCAAAAATACATGAGGAGTTCCAGAAGCAGAAATACATGAGCTGTTTCAGAAGCAGATGGTCTACTTGAGCCATTTAAACAGCAACAAAAAAATGTAAGTTTTGTGGGATTTTGTTACTATTTGTAGTATGCTATAAAATCAGTTCAGCAATCCTTAACTATTTGAAACTTTATTTATATTGGTAAGAGTTGTGGGGGTTTATATCCTTTGAAAATAAAGAAGATGGCTTCCAGGATCTTACTGTTCAAAGGGCATGGAAATACACTTCATTCAGCACATCCTCATGTTAGAAAAACAAGTAATACACAAGTCACACAATGCTGCCACAGCTGTATAGCAGAAGCTCCTCAGAAGAAAATCTATGAAAGGAATTAGATGTTTTAACTCCACAGAGGAATCTTTCTGTTCTCAGAGATGCTCAAGACTGACATGGAATAGAGTGCTGAGCCATCCTCAGAGAGTCCTGAAGGAAAGGCTGGCATCTTGCCTCTTGTCCCTTTCCATGACTTCATTTCATGGCCATGGCCACTGGAGACCCCACAGTGAACGTATTGTTCTTTGTAGCCCTCAAAGGGGGGCTCCAGGAGCAGACCAGGTTCCCTTTGCTGGACTCAGAGAGCAACTCCCATTTCCATAAATCTGTGTTTAGGCTCCTCTCTGTACAGAGTCCTGGGCCTGCTGACTAACAAAGTAGGGGAGGAAGGTCACCTTGGACTGAATTAAGAGCAAGATCTGCCAGAGGGATTCCTACAAGCAGGACCAAATGGTTGAAAGAATCTAAACCACCCTAGCAAAGAGCATAAGCAATTCTGGTTTTTCCTGCTAGCTGCAGCACAAGGGGCAGCAGGATGGTCTGGCTGAAGGACCTCCCCAGTGCAGCAACTAAAATGGACAGAATTTAGACATTTTGAACACACATTACAGAAGAGGGTGCATGGTTAAGGCTGCACTTATTTATCCCATGCTTGAGTCTGTTTCCAGGAGTTCATTGCCTGAAATTTCACTTTCTCTCTCCAATTCTAAAAACATCTCTTAGCTTATATAATCCTCCTTCAAAAGATATTTTCCTGTTAACAAATTAAAACTAGTGCTCTGGAGGCCAACAAAAAGCAGTCTCTTAGTGCAGGTGGGCTTTTTAAAAGGTGCTGAGCATTTTATTTGAGAATTGGAGATGGAGAAACAGTCACATAAAAATTAAATTACACCTATTTGATACCAGTCATCATTTTATTGCACATAAAACCTAAAAAGCAAAACATTTAAACTCTTCTATATTTTCAAGTCTAGTAAAATATTGTATTTAGTATAAAATATATTTTCAACCAAAATATTTATCTTCCAGTTACCCTAGACAGAAGGCAAATAAGTATCACTTTAATGTCTCCCATTTCAGTTTAAAACCTGTCAGCTACAAAGAGATGGAGGTGAAGTCAGAATCCCCATATGCACGTTGGGCTGGATCTCCTGCCAAGATCACAAGCAAGGGATGTGCCTGAGGCTGGTACCTGACTGAGAGAGAGAAAAGAAGAGAAACCACGGTGCCAGTGCCCTCAGATAAAACTGGATTGCCTGCATCAACAAGAGGGACTACAGCTGCTCTCCACAGCTTGATTTCTCTTCCATGGTATTGCCTGTGAAATGGACATTGGGGAGCACAGTAGAGGGTGGAGTTGCACACAGGTGTAAGGTGGGTGGAGAAGAGGGACAGTGTGGCTGATGCTAAGGTGCTCAGCTACAGAAATAAGAAAGGCATTACCACTGTTTAACAGAATTAATCCCCTCTAGGAAGGTGTTTTGGAGGCCTTCTCCACTTATGACACAGGTATTTCACCTAGGAACATATCCACAACTGGATTGTGGATTCACACTCCTCCATACAGCCTAGAATGTCAGAATTTCAAGGCAAGACACAGAGCTGGAAGCAAGCCTGACAGCCTAGGGAATGGCAGACAATTACTCTGAAAACTACATGGCCTTAAAACTCAGCAGCATCTAGAAGGAGGATGCATACAGACCTGAGAGAAACTGAGGGCAAAATCCACAGAAAACCTGTATTCCTACCGAAACTGATACAGGGATCTGACAGAAGGTGTAATATACCACACTAATTCCAACTGCTCCAAGCTGGCTCCCTCTGCAGAAGACCATCTAGAAGGAGAGGGTTGGACATGTCCTTTTCTAGCATGCAGAGCTCCAAGGCAAGAGTGCTACAAAGGAACGACTGCTACACTTCAATTTGTGCTGGTATTCCAGCACATCTGTGACAGACTGCTTCAGAACAGGAGCAGTGACTGAGAAGGAGAAAAAAAAATCATCATTTAGATAGTTTCAAAGCTCTTCAATCCAACCAAAAGTGAAAAACTTCTGCAGGGTGTCCAGTGTGTATGAATAGAGCAGGATGCCTCTCAGAATAGGAAAATGTAGCTGTGCATTTTTAGATCCAGGAATTGGTATAATGCCTGACTGCCTCACAATAAAAGTCATATCAGAATCTTAATGGTATGGGGCAGGGAGAAGCCTTTGAATTTGACCCTAGTCAGAATAGGATTAAGAATTAAAGGCCACATATATGGCTGAAAAGCACAAAACTGCTGCATGCAGCTTTGGTAAAACAAATAGAAGAGCTTTGAAGAGCTATTGTTGCCAGTAGAGACCAACTTCTGTCTTCTGACAAGCATATTAACCTTTTGAAACTCTGGTCCAGGTGCCTCATCAGTTCTGGGATAATTCTCTCTCTCACCATCCGTGTGCACATTTCGCTCACACTATTCCACTAGCCAGCCAGGTCACAGGGTGCCGCTGCTCCGAGCTCATTTATGGTTTGATTTCACACACCCTTCTACTGTTTATTTCAGTCTTAAGAAAGCTCAGCTCCTGCACAGAGGCCAGATTTTTTTTTTTCCCCAAAAGCGCTTAAGCTCCCAGAGTCTCTTCTTGTTCTCAATGGGAGATGAAGCCCTTAGAAAATGTCAAATCGTCATTTAGAGTGTGCATCTCTGTTGGAAATCTGACCCTTGGTGTTTTGGAGAGCATTACATACCCACATGCCATGTCCACGGCAATCATTTTGCAGCTGAAAGGGAGTCCAACACTATACAACTGCATTCATGATGAGTGGTCTGAAACTGGATGAGTCATGCTCCTTTTTATCAGCTAAAAAGAATGCAAGCTAGCTACCTCTGAAGAGGGCAATTAACCTTCATATTTAGATAAGAAATCTTAGGTATTTTGTGGTTGTTAGTACACTAATGCCTGCACAATCTATTGATTACATTTATCCCCATGTCACCCCTATGGGGTGGTGTTATCACCTCCATCTTGCTGATAAGGAGCTGAGACAGGTAGGTGGATTAAGTTAAATCACCCAAGGTGCACTGAAAATCTTCACCGAAACTGTCAGCTAACCCAGAATTCTGCTCAGGGCTTGCCAATGAATGTGGACTCTTTAACACAGAGTAAATACAAAATGTGGAAATTATGAATTTATATTCCAGAATTAAAAAACACAATCACAGTGACCTAATTTGATTATTTTAAGGAATATACTGATATCTAGTGTCAAGAATGACTCCTGCATTCTAGAAAGGATCCTGATACCAGACAGAAACCTGTAGGCAAAGAGAGAACTGTAGTATGTGTCTCTGAGAAACCTGCAACAGCCTTGAAGTTTAATACCACAAAGCTACAGTATGCACCATATCAGCAGGAAAATCCATTGTAGAACTGCTAAGGGGAGGAGACTTTTAATTTTTTGTTTCCATAATGCCTTTTGGGTGTTAGTGCCTATTGGTGTTAGTCCTATGAACCCTTGGCCCCTTTCCACCCCAAGAAGCAAAGCTGCTGACAAGTATTTCTCAAAGAGATTCTTCTTCCATGTAAAGTACTTACAGAATTGTGTTCTTCAAGACTAGAAACCATAATTTCTGAATTGGGTAATAGTAATGGATTTCTTCCCTTTGTGTGAATGAAGCCAGCTAATATTAGAAGGACCTTAATAAACCTTACTGTCTTATCCAGAAAACCTTTCAGACCTAACTTATTTAAGTGCTCAGCCCCTTTTAAAACTTTCTACACTTGCCTTCACCTTTTCCTTACCTTTCCCCCTGGAGCCAGAACCTACCACGCTCTGAGGGCATAGCTGTTGCATTGCCATAGGCCTTCCTCGTCTTCCAGAGGTACATTCCTTCAAGAGTCCTTGTCACTGAGCCCTGACCCTGGAAATGCTGTTGCACAGCTGAAATCATGCAAAAGGACTTGCCCATTCCACTCTCACTACTCTCTTTCAAAGGCCATTTCCTCCCTCCTTCCTCATGGGCTGGGAACATACCACACACGATTGTGAGAGTGTAATCCTCCAGGGCTGCAGTTTGCTCACAGCAGATGTCTACAAAGTGTTTTTTCTCCTGGGTCACCCCTTTAAAGGGATTTTCTCCAGCCTGGGTTTGTAACATTTCTGTAGAACATTTACTACATTGCTATTCACCAGCATGAAATCCATGCTCCAAACGAGTTCATCAGCTAGAGCACAGCAACTTCCTAGACATCCTGCTATGCCCAGGGTACAATTCTTAAATCCAATTTTCTCCACTTTAAGGCTGGCTGTCACAGTTTCCACTTGAGACTAATTCAGTAGCTCAATTTTAGAATCTGTTACTCCCAGCAATTTTAGCAAGACTGGTCTAATAAAGGCAATTTTTCAAAGGTGAGCTGCTGCAGTTCTATGTTTCTCCATCTCACTTACAGGCAAATTATTTATGTTCAGTACACACTAGGAGGACCTCCAATTCTGGAACAGCACTATTCTTCATACAAAGTGATATGTTACCGTCATGCCCTCCAGGTGCTGTATTTTCTTCCCCAGAGAAGAAAAGCAGGGTGGTATTTCTAGTACTGTCACCTGCAGACTTCTATTCTGCTTCTACCTCCACTGTGAAGATGCTATGTAAGGCCAGTGCTTCCTCTTCTGTACCTCAGCTCCTTTACCTCCAAAGTACAGATAAAATGTGTATTGTCACAAAGGGCTACTAATGTTTCAGGAAAGAGGGAAGATTTCTGGGACCAAAAGTGGGAGAGCAAGTCAGAACACAGCATTTTAATGTTTCCATCTCCATGATCTTGCTTGTGCTATTTCTCCTACAGAAGCAGTCACCTTCTTCCTTGCATTGTTTGAGTATCACCCACAATCAGTAACAGCTGAAAAGCTCTTTATGGTCTGTCTCGCCTACTCTCCAACATGTTTCTTCAATGTGTTCTGCACTCTCTGCTTCTTGATCCATCATTGCTAATTAGCCATGGTGTCATTACAGGTCTCTAATCAGTTAAAAAGGCCACCACAAAATCTTGTACTGGACACACCTTGAATGAAAAAGCAGCACCTCTCCCTGTGGGAGTGCAGGGAACCATGGGTCAGTATATGGATGCATAGAGCCCCAGGTAAAAGATGAGGATTAGGTAACAGAGCTCCAGGTAAAAGATGAGGATTAGGTAACTGCCTATTCCCCCAGCAATTCCAGACATTGTGAATGACTGGTTAATCCCCTTTCTTTTCCTGAGCATCAGCTGCAGATTCATGCATACAAGCCCCCAGACAGCTTTAGTCCTGGCTTCCTCACAAGGGACCTTCTCAGCACATTCCTGACACCAACTCAGGCTGCCTAGCCCAGGGCAGGCAGCCACCGCAGCTCCCAGAGCAGCAGCTGCTGCAGCCATCTCGTTGCCTAAGATTAAAGCACGCTAGGACAGAAGGGACTGCCCTTCTCCCCCACCAGAGGGGAAAGGGAAAGCTGCAGGGCAGCAATGCAGCCCAGGGTGCTATGCTAGATCCAGATTAGGTAAGGAGATCTGTGCTGCCTCCTCGTTTAACTCTTTGTTAAGCTTCTGTCTTCTGCCCTCAAGCAGATACACATTTACAAATTGGGTCTGGGAAGTCCTGAGTGCAACTCAGGGAGGAATCGGTGATGAACATCAGCTGCAAAATCTGGCTTACTGGAGATATTACCACAGAGCATGGTGAGCCTGGTGTTTCTACAGCCTTAAGGCACTTGGGATTTTTGTAGGCTCTCAGGGCCAGCCTTACATATAATGAAAACCACAATGAAAAACAGAGTCACTTAGGTCTCTTAGGAATAGAAAATAAGGACTCAGGCCTGAAAATTAAATTCTTTTTCCCCCTCTTGCCTACACAGAGCTTCATCTGCTGCGACTGGAATTCCCCTAAACTCTCCCAGTAGGGAGGCCCAGGATCCCAGCTAACTGGGTGGCCTTTTGCTAAAATGCAATTTCCTCCTCCTTTGTAAGGACGATGGGACAGGAACAGATTAAGACACAGACAAAACTAAATTTTGCTGCTCTGAGAAGTGGGAGGTGAGTCAAACCCAAGTTGCTCCCACTGTCAAGCCCCAGAGAGGACAGCAGGGTTTCCTGCCCTTGGAGTTGTAGTGGGGCACAGAGGAGGTGGCACATGGCCTGCACAAGTATTTAATACTAAGTTTAAGTTTATGGCCATGTCCTTTTTGCCATCGGTAACAAGGAGAAAGACAACACATCCCAAAAACGCATTGATGTGACGCACACAAAGAAGATTTCAGTGAAAATTTGGAGAAAAACGTCTTTTGTGCATGCTATTGTGATAGAAAGAAGAAGCCAGCTGTGCATCATTCCCAAAATTTAATTATTTTTTCGTGTGTGTTAAAATATAGCTCTTTTTGAATCACTGCATCAGTTCCTGAGACGATGTGGAAGCTAAGATTTTCTAGTACCAAAGGAAAGCACATATGTTCAGGCGAAATGAATAAACCCGTAAGTCAGAATAAAGAAAAGTTCTTACTGCATTTTATTCTTTTTTCCCCTAGTACTTTCTCGTGCAGGAATTAATAGTTCATTGCTAATTAAAAGCTCCTCGTTTGAAGGTGTGCCGTTTTCCCGGGGCCCGGGAGGGCCCGGCCCGCGCGGCGGCGGCGCCACCTGGCGGCGCTGGGAGGCACGGCCCGGCCCGGCCCGGCCCGGCCCGGCCCGGCGCGGCGCCTCAGGGAAATGGGGAATTTCCGCCTTACCGCCCCAAAGCAGCGCCGCGGGGCTGCGGAACGGCCCCGGGGAAGCCGCACGAGGAGGGGCTGAGGCCGCATGGCTTGTTCAGCCTGGAGAAGAGGAGACTGAGAGTCTGCGACATACATCCTCATGAGGGGAAGCGCGGGGCAGGCGGCGATCTCCGCTCGGCGGTGACCGGGGGCAGGAGCCGCGGGAAGGGCTGAGACTGTGCCGGGGAGGTCTGGGTCTGATGTTAGGGAAAGGTTCTTCACCCAGAAGCTGCTTGGGCACTGCGACACGCCCCACAAGCCTGGCAGAGTTCAAGAAGAGTTTGGACAATGCTCTCAGGCACATTGTGCGACCCTTGGGGCTGCTGTGAGCAGGGCCAGGAGTTGGACCTTGATGATCCTTGTGGGTCCCTTCCAGCTCAGGATATTCTTTGGCACCATCAGATCTCCTGATGGAGACAACCATGGCAGGACTGGCCTCTTGGCATGAGTGGGATTACTTAGTGACCAGGTGGCTTTGGGTAGGGACACCACAGAGGTGCAGGAGAAAGGCCTGTGGGAAGGAAGTGCTGGGCACCTTCTGCTCCTGGACGCTCATCAGTGAGGGATAACCAGCCTGAGAGGGGAGGCTGGCAGTCAAGTGCCACTGGCATCTTGTCCTGCAATGAACTCACACGAGTCCCACCACCAAGAAGTGGAACCATCAAGTTTTCTCCACTCCAAGAAGGAGAGAAAAGAGCCAGTACTTCAGTGCCGTTCACCTGAAGGCTTCTCCTGAAATCTGAACTGCTGGGCAAAAAGATTGAACTAAAGAAAAAGGGAGGGGAAAAATCATCTCAGCTGTTTTCTTCTCCTTCTTGCCCAAAATAATGACCCACAACCTGAAGCTTGTTTCAGAGATACAGGAGCTTTGTGAGCTTGTTTTACCAAAGTGGTATTTTGCAGCGGTGAACACCTGAGAATGTTCTTCCACTTGGACAAAGGCTGAAGCTGTTAAAGCAGTGGGATGACAATGCTGCACTGAAGGTGTCTGTGCATGAATAAATAAAGCTTTACAGTAAAAGCTTCTTTTACCCTGTCTCTTCTTTTTTGTCATTTTATATTGATGGATACACTCAAATGGTCCTTGCTGTCACACCAGAGCATCTCAAAACTGGCACAACACCAATAATCTTATGCTCCCCTAAATTTTAAGACCAGGCCTTGGCCAAAGTACACTGCCCACAACACCATGTTTCAGCTGCCCCCCACCAAAGGTGCTTACCAAGCTCCTTAACAGGTACTGTGACTTTGCTTGAGAGGGAAGGGACTTCCTACCATGTGTACTGCTTGAAAAAGGAATTGCAGAAAAAGAGTATTTTCTGCAACTTCAGAGTAAACCTCCCCTTGTTACTACTAATTTAAATATGATCACCCCTGTGGCCTTGTTGGAGGAGTTTTGACAGATGGTAGGATGTGAACGCAGCTGGTTGGAAATTCTTTCTTGCCCGAGACATCACAAATCCTTTGAAATCATTTTCTTGTTCGCATTTTTGTCAGAGGATCATTGCAGAGATCAGGAAGAGATGCATAAGACAAGGAATGGCTCCAGTCTGTGCTTGAGCTTTATGCTCTGCTACACTTAACTTGAGCTCAGAGGAGATGAGTGAAGTTTGCCCAGAAGCCACAAATAGAGAGAGGAGTAGAAGGGAAAATAGATGACTGGAATGTAGGGACTTCTGGACACAGGAAGGAGTGTGGAAGAAGTCCACACCAGAGTATTTTATTCTTCCTGGCAGATACTCCCCTTTGAGAGAAAGTGCTCTTCATAAACAGAATATTCTTCAAACCACGCTGTCATACTGAGAAACACATTCTTAACAAAATGCCTTTCTTAACCAGTTTGCTGTTTCCACCTTTACCTTTTGGCAGGAGGAAAATAAGTATTTATAACATAGGCTACTTCTCCTGAGAACTACAGATGAGCCCTTGTCTCAGCAGAAATGGAGAAATTCCATTGAGAAGGATGTGACAAGTTACAAAGAGGGTTATTCTGAAAAGTTGGAGGTTTTTTTCAAAATTGCCATTCCATGCCAGTGAATATTTTATATGCAGAGAGGCTACAACACAAATGCTCACACTACAGTGGGCATGCCCACATTGCTCTAGGAATTTTTTGTACATAGAATTCACACATGCAGAGCTGGAAAGGATCTGATCCTTGCAGGGATGAACTTGGCATATGACACTCTTGACTGACAGTTTTCTAGATGTTTCTTAAATACCTTTCCAGCACTAAAGATAACGCAGTCTTCCTGGATAATCTATCCCAGTGCCTCACTATCGTTCAGAGACAAGTATTTCCAGATGTTTAAGCACAATGCCTGGGACAGAAATAATATATGTGGTGTGGCCAGGAGTGATGTGTGGTCTTCTGTCCAGCAAGGCTGAAGGTCATCTCAAAGCTCCAAAAATATTGTCAAAATTTCCAAATGCTCCTTGGCAAAACCTCTGGGCACAAAAACTGTAGGATGTCAAATGCATGTAAAACCTCTTCCGGCACTTTTCCTTTGGCACTGCAGAAAACCATAATGGCAAGTCAAAAAGATTGCCATTTCAGCCAGTGTTACACATTTGGAGGAAGAGATGATGCAAACAAGCCTGTGCATTTGCAGGATAGGCTGGGTGCCTGCAGAGTGCCTGCACAGTGGCTCTTTTTCACTGCACAGCCCAGCTAACATGCAGAGCACTCCTCCAGGCTGGTGCAGTGTCTGCTACCTGGTCTGAGGCAGTGGGAGGAAGTAGCAGCTCCTGCTGCCAGCTTCACTGGGTGTCCCTGGCCCCCAGCTTCATGCTCTGCCTTACTGCACCCTGTGTCAGAGCCGTAGCAGTGACTTGTGCCTGAAGTGCCTTCTACCTTCAGCACTTGCAGCTACTTGGTTTTGCATCCTGTCACCAAGACATTTTGAGTAGTAGTAGATCCCAAATACACATTGCTTAAAACCAAGGGATGCCGTGTAAAATATCTGCCACAGAAAGATTTCTATCATATTACCAGCAGTCTAGGTAGCTGTTTATAACACCATCCCTCCAAGAGCTCTTTGTTTCTTTGTGTTTATACAGACACCTACTTTTGCTGAAGAAACAGGTGTGGGAGTCAATCCAGTTTTAATGTGTGAAGTTTTCTACAGCTCCTCAGCTGAAATTCTAAACTGACTATTCTCTGAGGTGACATTCCTAGCTACAACAGCCGTCATGCAAGAAAGGTGAACTGTTTGGCTGGCCAACACTTGCATGATCAAGTAATTAATCAGCCTCAAAGGCAAAATTAGATTTCCAGTAACTCTGTTTCTTTGGGATTAGACTTTGGAGTGGAAAAGGTCAGACTTCTGTCATTGTTATTTAATTTGTAACAAGAAAAATAGGCTTCCATCCAGAGCGAGGTAAGAGTTTTCTTTTTCTTGTTAAGGTTCATAGGGCAAAATCCTGACATGCTCTCTTAAACCTCCAGTAGTTATTTTTGGCTTCATCCCAGTTTAATTTCTAACAGATATTTATCTGCAATACAGAAGCCCTCCTTGCCAAGAGCAAATTTATTTACACTCTGGAGGGAATATCCAGGCTGGACAGTCAGGACCCTCTAAATTGCCATTCATCATAGATCTGACCAAGACTGGACTCCTAGCAAGATCTGATTGTGGAATTCATACTGCTGCTGAAAGATGGCAGGATCTATCCCAATATGAAAGAGGAATTAATTTTCTTGTGCTATTTAGGATCTGGAGAATGGATGCAGTGGGAAACAGTGAGCCCAAAAGCACTTGACCCATCCCTACAGAGATGGCAAGCTGTGATGGTGATAGAGTAAGCCCCTGGGCCACAAAACATGCTCACATGACAGAACCTCTAAGTTTCCTTGGGATGCCAATTTCTGATAACAAGTTGCACAGATGTAGAGCACAAAGCCTGTTAAATGCAGAAGTTAAACCCAGAAGTCAGATGTCCTCAGCTGCTTTGAAAGCAGAGATGAATGGGAGAAAACCCACAGCACTCATGGCTTTTCCTTCTGTTATGTGACACTTCACATGCCTTCCCAGCACAGCTTTGACACTAACCTTCAAGTGGCTGAGTCCATTTCTGGTGCTTCTATAGAACTTTAATACATTTGCTTCAAAAGGGGAATCTCCCATGACCTCCATTACTCTAACAAATTGAAAAATATTTCCTTTGTTCATAATTACTTGATTAAAAGTATTTATTATTCCTTGCAGCACTTAAAAGCTAAGGAGACAAGACAGACCAAGACAAGGCAAGGTAAGAGGGCAGGATGAGAGGACTCTCCACAGTCACTCGGTCTAGTTTGTGTTATTGTGGTCCTCACAACCTTCAGCCACACAGCAGGACTCCAGAATATTCCTGACAAGCACATGCTGAGAACAGGCACTTTGGCCCTCCCTTCTGTTTACTGGTAGGCACAGCCTTATACATTTCTTTCTTTAACATGTAAGTCCCTTAAGACACATATGTCAGTGGTTAAAGAGGGCAAGCTGGGGATGTAAGGAAAATACATTTATCCTACAGCTTAGGAGTGGGCCAGCTAAACAGCAGGCCTCTTTACATCAGGGACACAGGGCATTAGTAGAACTGAATGTAATTCATGAGTTGCCTACTGGTGCTAAGCTCAGCTGTCACCAGAACTTTCAGTCCTCTCCTTTCCTGAGCAAAGAAATCTCTCCAGTTGGTTTGCTTTCTAAACAAAAAATAAAAACTAGGAAGAGTGGTATTTCTAAGATCTCTATTCACTGCCTGCTGTTTACAGATATGCTGCTGGGACAGCAGAGTCTGGTTTAGTGACTGGTTGCACTATGAAATATCCCAAAGACAAATTTCTGTTTTGCCAAGAATAACCTTTCTGTACCAAATTAATTTCCATAGTGAGTGTACAAGGAGGAGTGGAAATTTTAGAAGTATGCTTGAGAAATAGCACATTCAATTGCAAGCTCTCAACAGACCCTGGAAATTTTTTTTTTTTTTTTTTGGTCCACACACCTATGTGTTTTAAAAGCATATAAGGCCACAGCATAACTGGAGTACTGTTGCCATCATTTTCAGATTAGGAGAAGAGCAAGCAGATTGCATCTTACCAGGAAACACCTCTGAGGTGATATGTAAATGATGTATGCATGCAGATCAACAAGATGTTTGTTGGCAGTAAGCTTTCAGCTAGTGCTTTTCACTTTTCACAGTTCCAGCCAATGTCACTGTCTCTGAAGAACAGGAAGAATAAAACAAATTGTACTGCTTAAGGTACCCAGCTGTAACACAACCACCTCTTCTGCCACAGACTGGAATCTTTTCCATTTTTTATCTCTAAGTTACAAGATTCCTCTTGAGCAGCCCTAACTCTGCTGTATTTAGGAGTAACCAAGAACCAGGCTGCTAGCTGTGACCTTCTAGTCCCTTTCAAAGGTACAGGATTGTCTCAGAGAGAATACATAGCTAGACAAATTTAGCTGTGTCTCGACCACTGAATAACTGAAATGGACTAAACACACTTAAGAACTTGGATGTGTTAAATGGCGATTTTTTTCTTAAAGCTGATGTAATTCACTTGAAACATACAGGAAAAAATCTTGTTTATCTGTTGCTCATAAAAAGCCCAAACTCAAAATGCCTGACAGAAAAGTTTACCAATTCATAACACAAAGCAGGTCTCTGTCATTGACTACAACAAATTGGTCCAAGTTTACTCATTTTTTAAAATGTCAGCTTAACATAAGGTTTACATAAATTATAAATGATAAAATTTGTTTAATCTGAACAAAGAGGTGAACAGAGGAAAAACTGCTGCTCTTTCTTCACTGATGAAGAAGTGAAGCATGAAGACAGGTAGGACAATGACAGTCATGAGGAAATAGATCTGTGTTGAGCTAGGAAATCCATTCAGAGCACGTCTTCCTGAGTGGGACAGAGCACCTGGTCCTTCTGGACATGCGTGTGTGGGCTTACTGCTGTGGGTGAAGATATTAAACCACTGCTTACAGTAAATGTGATGCAGGAAGAACCCAACATTGCGTTAAACGCCCCCCACCTTCTATTTCCATTCTTAGTGATGTGAGCTCACACGAGGCTCAGGACACACCTATTGTTTCAGGTCACATCATGGGTGTAACTCACAAAGAAATTTGACAGGATGGTGGAATTGGCAAATGCCTTCTGTGAGGGCTGAGAGGGTCAGATAGGAGATTCAACATTCCAGTTGATTAGCATCTCAGAAACTTGTGAGGATGAGAAACAGTATTTTCCTGGGTGTCCAGGTCCACTCAAGACATCTGGTGACCAAAGCTTGACAGGCTGGGCCTCAGTTGCCAGCTATTCACACTACTGAGCCTTACAGGTCGCTTGCACCCAGCTCTGGGCTGCTGCATGTGGTGATGTGTATATTTCTCACAATGTCTGGCATCACTACAGAGATGTCAAAATCACCCACCTGGAAAAGGAACAGCAGAAAAGTTTCTCTTCTGCTCTATTCGACTGACAAGGCCACAGAGAGCAATCCTTCTTCTGGAAGGAACTACAGAGGCGGAGAAGTCTGCCATGGCAACATGTCAGAGGCAGTGTTTTCCCTGCGAGTTTTATGAGCCTCCACAAGAAGGAAATTAGAAACTGAATTTTACACTCTCTCCCATTTATAAACGTGTCCGTAATGTGTACGTTGTGCTGTAAGTTAATGATGCAGTTCTCAAGCAAGATTAACTGCTGCTTCAGACAGCCATCAATTTTTTATGATTGCAAGACCATTTCCCTACTAAAAATGAAAGTTACATTCCTCAAGGGATGGGCTGTATTCAACACCAGTCAAGTGTGCAGGGTGGGAAGATGGGAATAAAATAGAAAAAAAAAAAAAAAAAAAAAAAAAAAGAAAGAAAGAAAGAGGTTCATGACCTTCCTCACTGTCACTTCTGAGCATCCTGAATAAAGTTAAATATGCAGATGGATGTGCCACTGACCCTCACTGATGGGGCCAGCTCCCTCTGAGGTGATGCTTGAGGCACTCAGTGCCCAATAGCAAGCAACAGTGACTTTGTAAAAGATCAGCACAAGTGTCATCCTGCCTCAAAAGGCTGGGACATTGTTCATGCCTGAGACAGACAGTCCAAAGATTGCTCATTTGGCTCCAATTCTGAGAAGATGCCTATAGCTGATCAGCAGAATGAGGGAAGTCATCTCACCCACCCTTCTCTTTTAGGACATCTGTCTAAGTGGGAAGAACAGTCCTTTGTAGGTGTCTCTCTCATCCTTTCTTTCTCTGCAACAGCTACAGAAGGGAGCTTGATGGCTAGCTTTGATTAGAAGCACATGTTTAGATGCCTGAAGCAAGGGGAGGTGAATCCTCATCTGAAGTATGAGTTTTTGTATCAGTAATTCAGACCAGGTACATCAGGTATGGGTGAGACTGAAAGGATCCCAGCTACTTCATTAACAATAACCCACATTTTAACCTGATTGATGAAACCATTACCACTCTGTTGGAACCTTTTCAGAAATCTAAGCCAAAAACCACAGCATCTTTGTAACTATATCCTTTGATTGAGCTTTGGGCTGGCTCGTCCTCACATACCTGCTATTTATTGTATGTGGGGAAATAAATGACTTCTATGCAAAGAATCTTTTGTCCTAATAATCACATCTTTGTTTTGTTTTTGACTAAAGAAATTATGAAAGTTGAAAAAATTAATTAAAATCAGGCCTCATATCACTATCCAACATGTTACATTGCCTTTACAGTATAAAGACCACTGAGATTTTTATTGAAAAATGGGACTGGAAAAAGTTAAAATTGCAACAACCAACTCCTAACTAAATACAATCCAGCTACTTTAAAAACTTGTCTGCTGTTGATTCATGGACAACAGTTGAATAACCCTCAGACAAAGCCAATGCTTAGGTTCATGCTGAACTCCATTTCTTTCACTCAACACCTAACTATGCTTGGATTTCACAGCTGAGAACTCTGGGCCTCAATAACATTTTCTAGGCATCTCCCATTATTCAATAGTCTCACCTGCAGCTATGACTGGGTTTTGCCACTGGCAATTTTTTGAGGAAAGTGTTTCTGGGGTTGCTGTATTGAAAGGACTTAGGATAGAAGGATCCAGATGCAAACTCTCAATTGTACAGCTGCCTACAAACCACATCCACTATTGAGTTTATCTTTCTACTTCAATATTTGCATGGTGTGATACAGCTGGTTAATCTTCCAGACCTCTTAAACAGTTTGAGTAGGTTTCTTGATAAAGCAAGGATAGACTTCAAATTACTTTGCATAGTAAATATTGTTTTCTAGATCTAAGTCAATGAGGACCTTTCTTGTTAAGCCTGAGTTAACAGAATATAGATAAACATAAGCTGATGCATCCATTAAGCAAACAATTTAATATTTATGAGGCAGAAAAATATTACAGCCAAATATGCAAGGTCTCCTAACCCTCTGTAGAGAAACCCTGTAAATCTTATGAGGACATGTTTGTAACTACCCTGAGTTGCTACAGAGCAATCATTTATGGGGCAGAATATAATGCAAATTTGCCAGATTCGGAACATCAGAACTATCTCCAGTGAACTGCATCTAGGCCAAGGGTTAACTGTAAAGGTTGTGCTGTAAAGGTTGTTTCCCTTTCAATAAAACCACAGTCAGGTTAGAGTATTGGCAATGTCTGTACCTTCACTTTTGAAAGAGCCAGCTCACATATCGGATGGTTGGTGTGAGTCATTCACAGGAGATGTGATACTTTTCAGGGCTGGGAAGCATCCAGTGCATCACTGGACTGCTGAATCCTCACAACACGAAAGTGGCCAGGTCAGGTCATAACCAGAAAGGCCAGACTGACTTCTCCTTCACTGACTCCTCCTCAAACACTCCAGCCAGGACAGGAGAATGACCATAACCAGTCAGTCCACTCCTGAAAGGGCAAATGTTTATCAGTGCTTGGGCCAGTACAACCTCAAAATGCTGACACAAAAATGGGTTGTGAGAGGCATTTCTCCCCTGTATCCCTCAGCCATTAGGAGAACAGCAGTAGCTATATTTTAGAAAGCTGAAAGGCTTGACAAAGATTTAAATGCAGGAAGGGTGCCAAAATTTTAAGTGCAGGGACTGAAGCTTTCCATTCCTATGCAGAACAGGTATAGCACAAGCTGTAGCTACACAAACTTCAATTTATCCGTTTCTGTTGTTCCACCATCTCCAGAGTGTGGCAGCTCTCCCTGAGTGGTCTGACATAGCAGTAATATTTTCTTCTCCTGCAGCACATTCAAGATAAAAATTGATTAATTCCAAGCTTGTTTGCCTGTTCTGGCTCTGTGTATATGTGTACACTTTTGCCTTTCTGTTTTTGTGCACAGTATTGCCCAAAAGAACATTGGACATCTACAAGCTTACAGGTATAAAAATGAATTAAAATCAAGATATGCAAAAGTCCACAGCTCCTGATCTGGCTCCCTTCCATCAGCCTGGAGAGAAGAGAAAAACATCATTCTTATGTACAGATAGCAAGAGTTGCTGTCTTGTTTGCCTAATAAGTACAGGCAAACACACAAGACAGGGAACTAAGTCTGTAAAAGAGTTTCAAACAAGATAAAAACATTTAACTGCACATGCCACATGAGAATTGTGGCAATTGTGATGGTTATAATTTTTGTGTTTCTTAATACTACTGCAATATACTCATTTCACTAGCTATTATACTTAAACATTGTCACAGTGCAGGGGGGAGCAGGGAATCGCTTCTATATCTATAATGTGATCGCTGCCAATACATCACTGTATGAAAACAAATGAATGCATTTTCCCTCAAGTACCAGAATAAGAGCCTACATATCAAAACCATTTGACTTAGCCTTGTGAGGCAAAAATAAATGTTTAAGGAAACAGCATTGGAAGGCAGAAAAGCAGAATAACTTGATGGTTATTTCAAAAGAAAAGCAGAAGGCTCAGATGAGGATATCTCACACCACAATGGCTGGTTCTTGCACTAGCCAAGAAAGGAGCAGGAGAAATATGTCCTATTTTGCCTTTTCTCTGCTTTTAATGAAATAATTTCCCCTGTATTTTTATATAGGCTATAAATATTAAAACATGGCTGCACATTCTTTGCTGGAGGATCCTGGCAAGCTTATTGTGATGTTGCATAAGTTTGTAATTTGAATAGCAGATCCTTTCCTCCCCCAGCTCAAGTTACAGGGAAGGCATACTGAAATTCAGGCCCAAAGTTTGCCTCTTTCAGATGAGCCCCTGCTTTGCTTCCCAGCTTGCTTGGAGCATAAGAGGTTTAGCTAAGGAAAGGCATAGAATTATAAGGTTAAAGGGGAAGAGGGAGAAGAGAGTCAGCTTGACTGACTGATTCTTCTAACACTTTGGCTATTCTATAGCCAGAATTAATGAGGCAGAACTGTACTTCAACATTAAAATTACCCTAAAATTTTTAATGCTCTATCACTGAACACCATGCAAGAAACACAAGGCATGCTCCTGCACCCACCTTTAGACAGTCATAACTAACCTGTCTCCCTTTCAAATAGATCTGCTCGTGATGGAGCACATGAGGGACAGGCAGGTGGACCACAGAGACCAGCAAGCCAAGCCAAGAGGGGATGCCAGTACAGAGGAGAGCAGGAGAAAATTCTGTGAGTTACAACCATGGGCTTGGTTCTTCCATATCAAGTAGGAAAGGCCACAAGAATGATATTTACCACCTGCTCTTCATTTCTCCCTGTCACGTAGGGTATCAACAAGTATGAATCACCTTGCAAGGGACAATGATGCTTCCAATCTAGACAGTTTCTGAAAGGACAAAAAGCCAGGCTGCACAGTGATAGCTTACAGGCTGCTCTCATGAGCCTCAACACTCCTGGTTTGGTTAGGGGCTCTGCTAACCAAACAGCAAACAAACAACTTAATTTAAACTATTTTCTAACTAAGGAAAGATATTTGTGTGTCTGTCTTTAAAACAATCTGTATAATGTATTTGGAAAAGAGAAAAACCCAAAACAAAACAACAACATAAAGTATTATAATTAAAATTTCTGTATAATTGCATGTAATAAATTCTTATGAAAGCCAACCTAATGCATAAGTACACCTAAAGAACATCATCTTCATCTTTTTGCTGATATGAGGAGCAACTGAAAATCATCCTTGCAAGGGAAGAAGGGTGTATAATCTTCATGCTTTTTCCTCCTCAATCTCATCCTGGTTAGTAGGTTTATTCAAAGCTCTCCTCGCTAGGATCCAGCATGGCAACCTTCAGTGAAAATGGTAAATAACTTTCATATTGGTTTCATTTTTCTGTCAATTGCCTCCTAACCATGGGCAGGTCCATAAGAGACAGGACCATGAGGCAGCTCCAGAGTCACTGAATCCAGGCCTGCACAGATGCAGACCAGGAGCTCTATGAAGATCCTAGAAAATTTTCAGGAGAAAATATCTGTCCTGATCACCTACAAGGGACAAAATTCAGTGTCTAAACATGGATGTACATTTTGCACCAGAAGAGTCAACAGCTGTGGTATTTAGACCCAGACCCCTTTGAGTCCAGGGAAAAGCAGTTTTGGACTAAGAGACAACCCAACTCTATTTCCAGTTACATCTGCCCAATTCACTTACTTTGAGCTGGATTACAGAAATTGTAATATTTCACTTGTTTCCTCATTGAACATCACGACCCTCACACCAATCACACAAATGAGCACAGTCACAAGGAAATAAGCAAGAAAGACAACAGATACAATCTGTAGCAGTATGAATGCTAAAATCTGTCCCCAAGATATATGGTGACATTTTAAATATCTGATTCATTTGGATAATTTTCTTTAGGTTATGTGAAGGGAAGCGAGGCAGAGAGAAGCTGAGGAAGAAAAGAAGCTCTTACCATGGGTGGCTCATGACCTTGATTTGCAAAATCAGCCAGAACTCTCCACCTTTGCAATCCAGTCGAGGTAGCATTCAGCAGCAAAGATGGGTTTTCACATGTGTCACCAATCTGGATTTATCACTGCAGAGGAAATGAAAATACAATCACGAGCAACCTACCTTGTAGGCTGAGAGCTAATTACGCACCTTTCTTCACAAAGTAAGCGGGAAACACACGAGCTTGGAAGATATCCACAGAGCAATTAAACATGCACTTGTCAACATGTCACAAATACTGTGTTTTTACAGTTGAAATGAAAACACAAAATGCCATCTGATTGAACTTCAGACTAATTAGCACATCACAGCATACAGCCATGACAAGTACCTGTCAACAGCTATCAGCACAGCAATGACATTTTCCACTGCGAATAATAATGTCATTTTCCACTTTGGAGTAGTAATGCTATTTTTTGTCTTTTCAAAAAGCGACATTGTTTATAACAGATACAAATATATCCTCCATAAAACAAATTTTCATTCTGCAATGCTAATTCTCAAACAGAATTATTTTGCAACCAAGCTTTAATTCCACATGCAAAAGTCAACAAACCTCTAATTCCACATTGTAGCTGGAGGAAGAGGAGGATGCAGCTTGTGGAACACTGTCTCTATTAGCCAATGGCTATTTACTCCCAGAACACTTTCTCTGTAAGCCAAGCTTCGTAACCAGCAATGCTCTGGACTTGTACTAAACTGGTGATTTCTTCCAGGAAACACACCAATTAAAAAAAATATCCCACAGTCAGGTATTGTGGGTGGTTTTCAGCAGTTTGCAGGCAAGCTAATAACTTCAGCTTTGATGTGCTCCAAGAGTAACTCGTTAAGAGAAAGGTAAGGAAAAGTAAAAAAAAAAAGTTTCTGTAAATTTTTATTAAAGTTTTAAACTGCTCTAATGATCTGTTTTCCATAAACAAGTTGGCTATTAATAGATGTGATTTAAAATGTAAGTTGAATTGCACAGACTGGCACACTCGCCCTTTTTGGGTGGCTGTGTACAATTTTACACTTGTTGACTATGACTTTAATTAACAAGTCATATGAGCTTAGACTGTTTTATGTCTTTACAGTCCATTAAAAAACATTGTTTCTTACTAGTGACAACAACAAAAAAAAACCCCACAGTTTCTTACTAACAACAACAGACTGAGAAACCCTACAAGGACAAGTTTTGAAAGAAAATCTGTAAGAAATCAGTAGAGTCACAGCCTTGAGTACCCACAGTAGGGCAGGACTGGGCAGGAGTCAGATCCCTTATTTGATGCAGCTAGAGTGAAATCACTGTGTTAATTTGCCTGATGGAGGATGCAGTTTTCCAACTTCCAGCACACTGGGCCTTCTTCTTCCAACCTGCTTGTGCTCTGAAAGAGCACAGCACAGGGAAGTACCATGTGGAGACAGCTGGAGTTGGCTTCCAGAGCCTGAGGCTTGGTGGCAGCATGGAATAGCCAGGACGGCTGAGCACACTGCCCAGGCTGAGAAGGAGGGAGGTAATTTAGGGGGAGTATTTCTGCATGATGCTCTGTTGTGACACATAGTTTTGCCTTACATCAATTCCTGTAAATCAATTCCTGTAGCTATTCCTAACTTGACTTGTCTGCCCACCAGAGTGACAGCTTTTAATGCCAGCTGGAATAAGATTGGTGCCATCACAACAAAAATTCTCAATTTATATTAATAGGATTAAGTAACTGATCCGTGGAGATGTCTCATCTCCACTCAAAGCACACAAACCCTCCTCCACAGAAATATGTATCGTTATATCACAGTCCAGAGCAGTCAGTTCTGTCAAGGCTTCACGTTCCCTAGAGTGGGATTTGTCTCTTCATGATTTTAGCCATTAAAAAGGCAGTTTTTCATCTTAAGTGGTAGTGATGCCTTCTGCTATAACCTGTGGAAAGATATAAGTATCTCCAGACAGGAAAACATCTCACATGTCCCAGGCACTTGCATCTGCAGTTTCCAAATTATGCAGAAAGCAGAGGGTGACCCAGAAATTTGGACTGCTTCTGGTGCTATTGTATACCAAGCCAGCTTTGGTCTTGGCTGACACTGCAATTGTAACCAAAGTAATACAAAAACGTGCATTAGGGATGTCATGTAAATGGATTCAATTTCTGACTCACCTCAGTGTGAGAGAACTCCTCTCCCAGCTGTGTAAGTTTTATACCACTGGTACCATTTGGAAAAAAAAAAAAAAAAAAACAGTTTTGCAGAAGAAAATTTCAGATTCTAAGTATGACATTCTGCTAAATGACAGTGGGTATTTGCTATCATGTTTGGTGATTAGGAACAAGCATGGATGAGGCAGATAAAGCTGGTTTTCTGTGCTAAACTCCCACATCATGTAAAGTTCAGATATGCTGTTGTGTTGCTGCCCGCCCTGCAGCCTGGTGTCCCAGAAAAGACATGGCCAGCCCCAGCTGTGAACACCACCACAATCTCTTTGAAGCTGTGGGACAGGGCCGCCACCTCCTTCACTCTAAGTCAGTGAGAAAACTTGAGTGCTAGGAAGCCAGCACTCAAGAGTGAGAACCTTTGCTCTACAATAAATGTGTTGATTATAGATGGGACCGTAATTGCAAATAGCAGAGATTTCCTGTTTGGTTTGATTTTAGAGCGGTGCAGATTTAGAGATTTATGCCTTGTGGAGACAAGAAACTTGTGTGGAAGTTTTCAAACAAACCAGCTACTGAGCCCCTGTGCCATGGTCCACCATTCTGGCTCTACAGAGTTCATTCATACTGTCCCGGAACTGCAAAGAGTGATAGTGTGCAAGTCTAATAGCTTGCTTGCAAACCACTGTGAACTGAAAGACAGTAAGTCTTCCTTAAAACTAAAATTATCTGGGGATCTACTGGAAATTCACCAGCCAAGTTTAAGAAATTTCCACTCCACAGGCATTAGGCAGTGAATTTCGCCCTTGCTGGAGGTGAGATGGGCCGAGCTGATGTGTTAGATGAGTTCTGTCACCAAAAGAGCTGACCCTACTCTCCTGTCCTCCCCTTCCATCACTTCCTCTACTGCTCATCTGGCTGCTTGGTGAGCCATTTCAGACCTCAGACAATTATCCCAGTGGAGAAGAAAAGAGGGCAGAACACATCTCCTCATTAATGATTTCTATGATCTTTTTCTTAACCAGTTTAATGTATTTGTTTGTTTTGGTAGGTTTATTCTCTTTCAGGAAAGAAGGGGAGAAGGTCTGAAAAGAAAACCCACCAAACTGAAAAACAGATGAATGTAGGGCCAGCTGGGGAGAGCTCCTTTCTCCAGAGAACTATGTAAGAAGTGAGCTCAGAAAGTAACTGAGCTTGCAGTCTCCAGTACAAATCACCCTTCAGAAACAATTGTTGTAATTCTTCTGTGTCGACAGGGTTTGGTGTCATCAACCAGGGCAGACACACGAGGGACTCCACAGCAGCTGTGCATGAGAGAATTCATACACAGAAGCAGTGTCAACAACTCTCTCAGCTGAAGTATCTTAGACAGGGTAATGTCATTTTTACATACCAGAGACATCGATTCAGCTCATGGCACCACTGGAGGTGAAAGGAATGTTTCTCAAACAGCAGTATGAACACACTTTTTAACATCTGCACAGTACTAGAACCACTCCAAAACGGAGACAAAACACCATCATGTAAACTGCAGGTCTAACCACTTCACTAAAAAATTATTAGTTAAAGGTTATATAAGAAAACACATAATGAATATATAGTGATGTTTCCTGTAGGATTCCTGCCCAAGCTTCCACCACTTGGGGCTGGTAAGGGCATCCTGCACCATAAACTACAGTCAGGTTTTACTAACAAGTAATCTCTTTTTCAACATAGTTGTATTTTTAGATTATAACATACCATGACAGTGACTTGCACTTAGTTATGTGTAATGCAGAAAACCCCAGTCCTCCTTGACTGCTTCAGCCATAGCTCTTCTATGATGAGAAATGGTGAATCCTTGCTCCTTGTTTGCCTTTCCCACAAGTTTTATGATTTTAGGACTGCTAAAACCGTGCTGAGAGAACTCCACAAGACAAGTCTAAAACAACAAAAAAGTGGTAAAGAAACAAAGGGAGAAGAAAGACAAGCAGATTAAAGCAAAAGTAAATATGTATCAACTCAGAGTATTAAAGCTCTGCAACATTTAAATAGGTGTTGGTACCATGCCTCTTTTTCTAAGAAAATCAGTAGCACCTCACATTTCCTGAGTGCATTGCTTTTCTTTTGTCTAATTTGTAGGAGACAGCATGTCTAAATCAGGCACTATTTTGAGGTGCTTTATGGCAACTTCCCCACCGGTTTTATTTTCAGGCTGCTTTGATTTCCACCATGACTTCACCTGCAAAGGTACTTCACAGTGTACACAGCTGATGGTTCATGTACACATCCCCAGCCTAGTCAAGAGTCTAACTCTTGCTTTGACACACATTTTTCATTTTTATCTTCCTAAATTGAAAAGCACACATATACACACCCCAACATACTTCTCATTGAGTGTCCCAGCCTAACAACTGTGCTTTAATTGGCCTCAGGCATTAAAAAGTGCCCAAGAACTGTCTGAGCACTGAGCTGTGGCTCCCATACATTTTCCATTGTTTTCTTTTAAAATTGTATGTCAGATAGCAGAGAAATAAACATGGGCTCAGTATCTATCTGTCAGACTCATTAAAATAACACATTCAAAGGGGTTAGCAGCATCACTGCTTTGCTTCCTCTTCTGGCCCTGCAGTAAGAGCTGGTCAGAGTGTTCATGAGGGGAGGCGATCTGCGGAAATAGCCTCGACACGCTGCCTTCACCCGTCCCAGCCCTGGGACAAGTTCTGCTCATCAAATGTCCTCCAGAAATATCCCACAAGTACATTGTTGAAGCCCTCAGGGAGACTACTTACCTCAGACATGGACACTTTTCTACCTTCCTTGGATTGTAGCTGACCCTCCTCCAAGAAATCACTACTCCAAGAAAAAGTAAATGCCTCCACAATCAGGATTACCTGTCCAACTTCAGCTACTAAAAGAAACCTGGAGGACATAAGCTTTAAATGTGCAATAAGCAGCCCTTTTGGCATGCCATGTTGGAGTGACCAGTGCGACTTTAACAGTTTAATACGAGTGTAAGCCATTAATTTAGAATGGTTATTTTTAGCAGCTGTAGAAGTAAGGAAGAAACGGTGATTGCAGAGCCATAAAAAAACATAAATAAGGGTGGTGTGGTCTCTCTGTATCCCCCCTTGCACTAGCACTATGGTGCTGATCTGCCATGCCCTCTTCCACATGCGTCTCCATCGTGGTCCCCCACAGCCTAGAGGAAGATAAAACAAGTAATGAGCTTTTATTTCCATATATACTGGTGGTGTTGAGTCCACCAGACACCTCACATCACGCAGTTTCTCTCTCTGCATCTTCCCTCCTTCCATGACGTAGCACCTCAAAGTGTCACCCAAAGAATTTGGCTGCAAAGACCTTGAGTTGCCCCATCCCACAGTTCATGTATATTCATATAGGTATCTGTATATACATATAGATATATGTAATTGTGCAGAAGCTCCAGAGTGTGAAAAGCTACTCTGGGTCAAGCCCAAAAGCAAGTCACCACTTTTGCCTACCTCACATCACACCGCATGGCATGCGCACCCTTCTCATCGTGGGTGGTCAATTTACAATGACGTTAAGAGGGAAAGAAGATCTTCAGGCTAAATGTGTTAGCATTTATTTTTGAAAGCAAGTGAAAAGAAAGAGCTCAATTTACTCTGTGCCTAACCTAGGATAAACCCTATTTTCATGGAAAGAATCACTTGATAAGTCTATACAGAGGAAAGAAGAATCTGGGGTTTAGCTGCAGATTTGTCACTATGTGCCTAAGCTGGCTTCTGTTGCAGTCTAGAGAAGGGGATGGATACTTCTTTGGGCTCATGATGGCCACTTGCAGCAGGGAATGGGCTCACTCAAGGAGTCTGGCCACAGCATGGCCTTCCTGGCAGAAAAGCATCTCTTGTTGGCACCTGAAGGTCAGCCAACTTGATGGGGTAGGTCAGGAGTCACTGGTGGTGCTGAGCAAAGCCAGTCACAGAGGTTTGCTAGGGGGAAGGAAAGCTTTCCTTCACTGTCCTGATATACACCCCACTTGGCACCAGCTTATTTCATGATTTTAAGATGCAAAAATGCACTGGGAGAACTCCCTCAGAAAAGTCTGTAACTAGGAAGATTTCTAGCCTCTCGAAAAGAGACATAAAAAGGACAATTGAATGAAGAAGAAATCACATGCGTAAAGTCAAATTCTGCACAACAGAACATGGGTCAGGAGCACTGGGCAAATAAAAGGAAAACAAACATTCAGATCTGCAGGCTCCCACAAACCCTGCAGGATGGGCCCAGCTGAAGGGCAGTCCCTCACTGCAGAGGCCCTCCTGCATTTCCCAAACTCCATGGAATCTTGGGACCACTCTCAGCCATACCTGTCCCTCCACCAAGCTTTCTGGTACCCATCACAGCATGTGACCTGCACTGTGCCTTTGCCTCTCCACACTGGCAACCCTTTCCACCCTCCCTGATGGATGCCAAAGCCCTTGCTCCACTCCCACACCCCCACCAGCAGCCCCCAAACCAAAACACCCTGGAGGCACAAATGGTTGCCTCCAGGATGGAAATATTTCAGGAGCATTTTGCCATTTTGTGAATAAAGAAGGAAGGCCAGTGGTGTGGCAGATCCCCTAGTGCCTTCTTTCTAGGCTTTTTCTTTGTACTTTTCAGGTTTAATTTCTCTCTGGAGGCCAAACAGGTCTTGGCAAGAACAGTCTCACACCATCCCACACCGAGGACAACTGAGCAATCAGAAAAGCCAGTCATCAAAGAGAAAGAGCTTCTGAACCTTCACTCTCTGCAGGGCTGACAGTTACCACAAACATTTATACCCTATTTTGACCTGAAAGGTGTCTATCAAGTCTTGTGTAAAAGACTCAGCCATCTGGTTCCTTCTGGCACAGCCAGAGACAGGATCAGTAACAGGCTTTATGAGTGCAAGGCCATCCCACAAGGCACAGCAAGACACCAAACCTGTCACAAGATCTCCAGCATCCACGGCATCTCCAGGAAATGCACCTTGTCCAACACAGGTCCTGCCCAGCCTACGGATCCACAGCAAGGGAGCCTCCTGCCCTGGGGCTCTGCAGGGCTTGAAGGAGGGAAGGTGGGATGCAAGTTGGAATACAAAACTTACAGAAGAGTTAGGATTGCTCAGACAACTCACACCAAGGGGAGAGGGGTAAAAGAGGAATGAACAGCAGGGCTAGAGGAGCTTAAAAAAGAAAAAAAAAAGGAAAAAAAGAGAAAAAAAGAGAAAAAAAGAAAAAATTCTGGAAGCTGTCAGTGAAACTCTATTAAAATCCCTATTCAAATCTGTGAAATTTCCTGTCAATGTTTGTATCTGTAGTATCTGAGGATGATTCTAACCCTCATGTAAGAGCATCCAAATAAATAATTACGAGCGGAACATAAATATTGATTAGCTTAGTAAATTTTCTAGTATGTGCTTCCAAAGCATGCAGTACCCCAAGTATGCTTAATTTGATAAAAACACTGAATACTTAACCTTTGGCATTAAATAAATCCTTATGTGATAATATATTATATCCCTCTGTCATCGTGCACAGATGACATAAATACACACCTGAAAATGTCTTCCTTATGGAGAATTAATAGAAAAAAACCCTACCAAAAAAGTCTCACTATTTTAAATTTGATGTAAAAATAGAAGTAATTAAACCCAACACCTACTGAATTGTAAGCAATAAGTGCAGAAACATGCATCATTAATGGTGACATGACCCATAAGAATAGATATGTGTAAGTCCAGCCTTGCAAAACCAAGCTCATATATCTCTTTACTCACTCCAGGAAATAAAGGATCCTGATCTCCAGGACCTGAGTTTCTTAGATACCTGCTTGAAAATGCTGCTATCCAAGCGCTTAAATACAAGCAGCTACACTGCCCAGTAGCTCAGGAACCTGCACTCCTGGGTTTTCAGAAGTTGCATGGATGGCAGCTGGTGCAAATAGTGAAAGATTTGTTTCCTAATTATCTTGTGTTTTTAAGTATGTCTTTCTCGAATATTTAACATGCAAAACAAATGCACATGAAACAGCCTCAAACGCTGTTTTTAAGAGAAATATCTACCTTCAAAATGCAAGAGACAAAGGCAAATCAAGCTGGGTTTATCACGGTGCCCTCTTCTGGCCCTTGGAAAAACAGTCGCCTTGCTGTCCCCTGGTGTCTACTTGGAAGAGGCATCACAAGGAGCATCTGCTTGTGCAAATCGATTTATTTATTAAACTGGCCAGAAAAGTACCATCACAGACCATTCTAGATACCATTCAAAACACGTTTAAAAATCCTTCAGTTATGTATGGGTTTATAAAAATAACTTACAACACTATTTTAGAAATCTCAATAGAAATACAAGAAATTGTTACCAGGTAGGAATTTAGGCATGAGGCTTCTGCCCACAGGGCTGGGGAATTCACCCCCTGTTCACACTGCACTACTGAAGTTCCAAGAGCCATTTAATAAAAGTAATCTGAACCTTTCTGCTAAAAGAGAGGGAAATGGAAAAACAAATCAACAACCACATTCATCTCCATTACAGAGAGCCACTTTTGCCATTTCTTGACAAGTAAACATGCAGCTTATCCAACACAGGAGGGTTATTCAAGAATCTTGTCTTTTCACTGAAACCTCTGTTTTAAAAGTATTGTTTTCTTAATTAAATATAAAATATAGCACACATGGAACTAAGTAGAACTTTTAGACCCTATCTACACAACAGATTTTTCACTACTGGTTTTTGGAGTTTGGCTGGGGGGTTTGGTTGGTTGTTTTGCGGGGGGGGTGTTCTTTGGTTGTGTAATTTTTTTGATTCTAAGGGCTCACTAATCACCAGGAAATCTCAATACTTTTGTGTTCAAAGTGGCCAGTTCAGACCTGAAACAGTGCAGCTTATGACAGCTCACCTGGAAAGAAGGAAATTTACTCAAATGTAATGAAGTTGCACAGAGTTCTTTGGAAGGACAATTTATTCAATACTGGAATTCTGTCAGCTCCAAATCAGATTCATTATAATCACATAAACCTCAGGGAGAGCTAAGATCATCACATCTGCATTATATGCATGATTTCAGGGAAGAAACACAACAACTTTCATTATCAAAAGGCCTTAATAAATTATTTTCCTTTCTCACTGAGAAGAATGCTTTCACAAATAAGGCTCTCTAAATAAAAAGTCACAATGGAGTCAGTTTGGAAGGCAAGAAATAGGTTGTTTTAGGTGGTACTAAACCTTTTTCCAAGGCTATTTTCTTCCTCATGATTAAACAAGTAGAACTTGCCCTCCATAGGCATGTAAAGTGATAAAGGCATGAGCTGGTAAAGTGTATGCTCATGAGGAGACCTTGCATTTGCTGTGTCATGACCCAGAACACAGGAGCTATTTTATCTGATACAACTACCTGAACTTGGGGGGAATTTTTCTGAGTTGGGAAGTTCTTTGTTCTGGAAAGAACTAGAAGGGAATGTTCAGGAAAGAAACTAGAGAGGAATAAAGCCAAACCAAAACATTTGTTGTCCAGCTGTGCTAGCAGTTCTTCCATCACTGCCCACCAGACAATGCAGGCTTCAGGCTATGACTTCATGGAGGCATTCATTAAATGCCCTGCTAATCACCAACTTGACAGTCAAGATTCCCATTGCATTGCTAATTGCCAGCCAGGCACCACAAGTGACCAACTCCCACAGAGCTCTTCTCCTTAGGACGATGGAATGTCCAGGTTAAGCTCTACACATTTCTGCAGGTGTCCAAGGGTGACTTCTCCCAAACCCTTCATTCTGAATTGCAGGAGTCAGACACTGTGATGAAAGTCAGTCTCTGGCAATAGCAAGGATGGGGGAATTTAACCTCAGCATCCACTCACAGCGATGTTTTCACCAGAACGCTTAGTCATGGACAGGGTGGTGAATACCTTGAGAAAAAGAAGAAAAAAGACTCTTAGTATGGCTAAATTATTTTTTTCCTGGAAGATTAATTTGGGCATGATGCTCAAAACAGCAGCCATTTCTTAAAGTCAATAAAAATCATACATTTAAAATCCTTGCCATTAAACAGCTCACATGCATACAAACAACTTTTGTTCTCTTCATTTAGTTTATGTTCTTCCTTTTACAGTGGAAAAGAAAGAATTGAGGAAGTCACATGGCTTTATACCACCTCTCGTCTTAATGCTCCTAAGTTTTTACAGTGGGAACAAGCTCAGCAATAATAAACTCCTGTACACCTAATGAATAAGTGTCTTTATGGCTCAAAGAAAACTTCTTTGTTTGGGAAAGCGGAGTTAACGCAAGGCCTGGCCATTTGGAGAGAATTTTGCCTTTGTGCCTTTCTAGACATTATAGAAATGTGGAAGTGATTGCTGATGAAGGTATTATGTCTGAGATCTGTATCCTCTCGACAATAGCTATGGAAACACTGAGTAAAACTAGTTTGAAAAATTCCAGTCTTTACTGCTTTCAAGTCACATTAAAGAAAATAACATATATATATATATATATATATATATATATATATATATATATATATATATATATATTATTCCCAAATAATTATTGTAAAATTAACAGATTAAAATTTGGGAAGGAAAATTCTACAAAAATTTGTTTAATACTGGTACTTTCACTATGCAAATAATTGCATGGTTTTGCATACGTATAATATAGAAAGGAAAAAAGGAAATAAAAACCACTGTTATCTAAATGCTTCAAAGTTGCAATAATTAGTTATCATCAAAGCCATCTCTCAGGAAGAATAAACTTAGCACAGAATAAAATACATACACGTTTCAGCTATGCAAATAACACTGAAGTATCTAAAGATAATGGGAATCAGAAAGACACATATTTCTCTAAGTAGAAGCTTTGCTGCATTAAGGCTGCTAGCAGCTCTTCAGAGGACAACATCAATAAATGATAAACCTCTTCCACTTTCTAGCACGTAAAGCATTATACACAAATCAGGAAGATGAATGCATGCCTAATATATATGGCATAAGAACAGTGACTTATCTAAAATATAGTGCATGTCTTGAGAGAGGGGTTTGTAGTCTTTATTTCTGATCCACAACCTAACAACATATGGGAGTCTTCATTTATTGTTATTTCACTTCAAAAGACCAAGATTAAAAAGCACAAAATTTATCTGCTTTCCTCCTGGCCAGACTGCAAGCTCCAGGTGTGGGAGGGGACCACACTGCTCCCTAGTAAGCCAGCTGGAGTAATTTGATAATTGTTGGAAACATGTATTTTTGGATATAATTTGTTACTTAAGACAAATCTTAGATCTAATGGCTGGAAAGCCATCATTATCTACCTGGAAGAATCACCCCAGCTTTCAGAAGACAATTTCTCTTTATCACGGATGATCAGTAGTACCCCCTGAATTTCAGGCAGCACAGTGCAGTTGAGGCTGAGATGTAATTCTATGTAGGGCTGAGGTCCTACCAGTTCTGTGCTTGCAGTTATTTGGACTTAACCTTGCAAGAAATTCCATTCTGAGCTCCTGTTTTCTGTAGAATAAAATTCTGCTCCAAAAAGAAAAGGGAAATCTGGCTCTAATTTGTAAGCAGTGAGAATGGGACCCTCGGTCTAAAGGTTTTCTTCAAGTGGAATAAAACCATGTTTCACAGGAGACTTAGCAATTAATTAACACTAGTGCCAGTGAAGATGTCAGCACTTGACCCTGTACCACTTCCCCTTTCCTGTTCAAATCAGACTTCATTTTCTTTAACTTTTGAAGGGATGTAACAAAAATAACAGTGATATTATCCGTTGTTCTATGCATCCAATATGCTCATTCCTCACAAATCCCGGTTTTCAAGCATTTTTCTAATCAAAGAGTGCCATCTTGCACTTTGATTTTTGTTTACTGCTCAAGAGATTAAATTAAGTAAAAGCATGAAAAACCCTTTTGAAGACTGTCACTAAAAATGATCGCTGTTCCCTGGAGATTTTAAATGGCATATTTCTCCTGAGCCAATTTCTTCCTCCCCCACTCAAACAAATATGATTATCTGAAATTACCTCCCTGAATTATGTCTAATCATCATTCTATTCAGTTTCAATTTTAGCAGCTCAGATGTCCAGAATAAATTATGACTCTCATCCTCTCTTCACACTGCATATGCTAATACCCCACTTGAGTTCACAGGTTTGAATGCCTCCCTCAGAGATCCCCCTCCACAGGGCCCCTGGGAAGACAAGGACCTGCTAGTCCCTTTTAAGGGCCTCCGAGAATGCCATTAGATGGTTCTACAAAGAACAGAATCTGTATTGTGGATGCTTTGTAGAGGACTCAGATTGCTAGCAGTCCATTAATGGGGTCCTTATTACATTGTTTTTACTAAACCACCTAGAAAATAGAAGAGAGGTGGATGTCACTTCTGCCAGGAGCATTCTGATGCTCCCTTGTAATGCTTATACTTCTAACACAACCAGAGACTCTGTATGAAGGCTTACACTGGTCATAAACAAGTTTTCAGGGAGCCTCAGCTAACATAAAGTGGTCCTAATGCTACTAAAATCAATCTCTGATTTACATCTGGGAGGAGCTGTCCCACACCTACTAGAGTAAATTGAGCTCTTCATTAAGAGGAACAGCAAGATATAACAAAGAAGAAATATTTGTGTAGCTTCATGAATTGAAGGCCTACAGGATAAAGAAAAGATTTTAAGAGGAGAGAGTTAAATAGAAAAATTGTCATGTAGCTGGTCCCCTTCCCCAGCACCAGTTTGTAAGCCTATTTTGGGTACACTAATCTAGCTTTGACAACCACTTTAGCAGAAATAGTATTTGAAACCTTCATAATCTTGAGTGGTATAAAAATTCTATACTTCCCAGTAGAGAGAGAACTGCATTAAGGGAAGCCATAAAATTTTCACAAATGAACACAATTAAAAAAAAAATTATCAGACTAAGCCTAAGTGTTAGAATTCTAAATATTAAAACCAGATAATTTCCTCTCCTTTCCTCCCCCCTACCTTCCTGCAGATTTGGACCTCTTTAATAGAGCTCAGTTATTCAGATTTCCAACACCTTACCCCAGAATACCATGAAAGCTGGGCTTTGAGGTGACTTTGTATACAAACCTCTGCACAGACAGGATGAATTCCTACAGTGCTGTCCAGCTGTTCTTTTGTCAAGCCACATTTAATAGCAGCTGCAAACCCTTGGGTGATTTCTCCAGCATTTGGACCAAGGACATGGAAACCAATGACTCGCTCCTAAATGCCAAAGACAATCAAATGCAAGCACAGTCATGAATTCAGTTCTCTTTAGACAACGTGAAAAGTTTTCTTATTCAGAGTACATTATTTAATCAGCTCACAAAATATATCACAAATTAATGTAACCACTAAACTGTGAACTATCATTAGCACCAACAGATGTGAGATGGTGTAATTTTGTTCTCTCTCTCCAAAGATTCAACTAGGAATTAAGGAGTCAGCTTTCTAACAAAATTTTGTACAGGAGTACATCAAGAGCATGCAAATTTAACACACCCCATAGTCTGTGCTCAATTACACATTACTGTGCTCTGAAATTTTATTCAGGTGAGTTATTCCACTCATGCCAACAGAACACTTGCCTAAGTAAAGGTGAGAACCCTGCATTAAGGTTTTCAGTATGAGGGCCTGTGGTAGGTGGCTACAGGGTCTGCATCTGTTGAAGAATTTTCAGTTTGATAGTTGCTCACAGGAAAGGACCACAAGCTGAAGTTGTGGCCAACCAGACATGGCAAGAAGTCTGTTATAACTGAACTGCCAATGACTTGTGGCAGTGCTGGCTTTCAGTGGGAGATAATAGACTTAGAGACTGGCAAAAAACCCATCCAGTTACAAGGAAGGAATTATTCACACTTCTCCTCTCTATACTCCTGTTCAATTGCAGAACTCATCACACTGCACATACATCCTCAGAAAACACCCAGCAGAACAAGCTGTACTGACTTGACCTGCTTTTCTTAATGAGAGAAACATGAACATTTAGCACATGTCACCTCTTGTGGGCTTTAGTGCCCTTCAGGGAATTCATTAGTTTTTGGTGAGCACAGATGTAGCCCAGTTGAGTATCAAAAGTTATCTGCACTTCCAGCTAAATATCACATACATTGGGTATAGTGAATACTACTGACAGATTATTATTCTTTCAGTAAGTCTGAGGACTGAGATTTACCACAGGGTTTATTTAAATAAGAAAAGCTACAATTGGGTAATAAGTAAAATGGAATTATCCTTATTTTCCTTTAAAAATATCGACATATGTCAAAACAAAGCCACAGCAATGAAACCAAGGTAATGAGAGCTTCAAATAGTTACTGAACTATTTTTTTTCCAGGGTAACTTTCAACACTAACCCTAGATGTTTAAACATGTTTCAAATTTTCAGGACAAGAAGTGAAAATAAATTAATGAAACACTTTAAATCACCATTAAACCTTTGCATTTTCTTAAGTGACTCTGGATTAGAGCACAGCCAGAGGTTCTAAAATACCTTCCACACTACTGCAAATTCCACCAGAAAGAGGAGATGGACAGGTTTGCAAATTTTACAAAATGTTGACTAGATGCTTAGAAAGACTGCAGGAAGATAAATCAGTATCTAAGAAAAATGAATAGAGGTTAAGTAAGTTTTGGGGGTTTTTTCTTATACGACAGAGAACTATGCCACCATCTTAACAGGAATACATTTTAATAGAATATTACTCATCATAATAATTTATGTTAATAAAATCAACTACATTTTATTGAACAGGTGATGATCATTCTGAGATGGGCACACCAATTTTTCTAACAAACTACTAGTTTTGCTTTTGCTTCAGCAGGTACTGTACATTTCCATGGCCAGGAAATTTGATCGTATTCCAAGGATAATCCTGGCATTATCACCCTAAAGGGGATTTGTGCAGGCAAGATACATTATCCTGTTAGAACAAGCTCAAGAGTTTTATGAACACATGTGAATTTGGAGAGGTTACAAGCTGTAATGGTTTCTGAGAGACCTCAATTTCAGAGAGAAGAGTCTCCCAGAAGAGAATGTGCAAGTCTGGGGAGGAGAGAATAAACCAATGAAATTCCTAACCATTTTTATATGCATTGATTTGCTTCTCAAAGTTAATGAACAGTCTTAAAGATCTCTACTTCTTATTTTACATATATGGAAGAAGTACCATATATAAATAGCAATGGCAGAATTTTGTATTTTACTGGGAGTTGATTTTGTATACACAGAAATATGCATCACTATAAATATTTATTACACTTCAAAAGGTAGGCAAATTTAAATTAATTTTAATTTGTTAAAAACAACCTATTTATAGCTGTTGTATCATCAACAGTTTTATGATAAACATTTAGACATTGTTTTCCCAGGAAGGAAAGATGCACTTACATTATCTTGAATATTGCAAATTATCTTTGCATAGCATTTGTTGTTATCTCTGGATGGCACAGTCCACTCCAGTGGCCAGAAATGACTATGGTAGACCTGGAAATAAAACACAGGTTAAAAAAGAGTTGTAAAATTTCTAAGCAGAGAACACGATCTTCCAAAAGCTGCCAGATTATCCTAAATAATGAGCTATGTACACAGCATTTAGAACATCTGAAATCATTATGATACTCTTTTCCCTTAATGAATGCCAAAGACAGAAGTCTCTATAAACCAAGTACTAGTGTCATCCCATAATTAAAAGAAGAGAAGCCATAAGAATATTACACTTCCAGAATACAGTTCACCATGCTTTTATTAAATAACAAGATCACAAGGGACTCAATAATCTTACTGAAGTTTGCAAAAACAAAAGCCAATAAGGTGATACAATAAAGAGGTCAGAATACACCAAATGAGGACTTAGCCAGAACACAAATTCTTCTGGGTGCACATTTTAAAATATAAAGTGCTTTGAAAATCAAAAACACATTTTCCATAATAAAGAGCCCAATGTTTCACATATAACATCAAGAAATTCACTCAATAACAAAAATTTGACTGGGTATATACAAACTTTGTGGGCAGAAAAGCATTTAAGCCTTTGCCCTGTGGTCAGGTTAATAGTATTTTTCACACTGTCATTTTGAGTTGTGTTTGCTTATTTTCCTCCAGAGTCCAAATCAGAAAATGTCAGCTAAGAGGGGGACAAGTTCTCAGCTTCATGCACTACCACTTACCTGCCTATTTCTGTAAATAATGCTCCTCAGGTGATATTTGTAGGACATAAAAGTTCAGTTTATTGTGAGATTTCCTCCCCTCATGCTTTCTGTAGTGTGGTCAGTACAGCATTTTGGAAGAACAGCCTCAGGCACTAAGTGCTTATATTTGTCTAATTTCACTCATGACCAGCAATCCCAAGGAATGAAAAGGGATTACTCACATGAGTAAAATTAAGCACATACCTCTTTGTACACTCAAAGTAAACAGGAAAAATGAGTGTAACATTTGGCTTTATAAAGTAAAAATCACTATGGTAAGGAAATTTGCCATGCTGTAGGTACCAAAGCTCCACTTTGTCATTAAAACCAGTGTATTGCTTCCAGCATATATCCAGTTTAAAATTATCCTGAAGTATTTTTAGACACAAAGAAACCCTTTTTCTATTTTTTTTAAACCAAACATTCCACCTTTAAGCCCCTCTTTGCCAAAAATAGAACATATCTGCAATTAGAGCTATTGGAATTGAGAATTATTTTTATAACATGTCTAGGAACAGCCAAGGAAGACAAAAAATGTACCTAGTCACCTCCTGTCCTTACATCAGAGCACAAAATGCTATTTTAATTTACTCTTAACATTATTTTAAATTGCAAATTGGAAAACTAAAACCCAGATGAAATTAAGGCATTTACCTCAATGTTTTCCTCCCCAAATTTCTTCACTGCGGTCTCTTCAGAGTACCCACAGGCTCCATACTCCAAAGGAGTAAATACAGTAGTTGGAACATTCACATAGTCACACTGGATGGCATTCAAAACAAAACAAAAACCCACACAACATCAGTAATAAAACCAGCATTCAGCAGTCTGAAACACAGCAAGAAAAGCTTGATTATTCACAATTCTGAAAGCTCTTTTATTTTTTTTAATTGTCTTAAAATAAGGTACAGTTTTGTGTTTGTCCATTCCAGAGGTGTTAATTAGAGCAAGAACAAAAAGACAGTTTAAAGCCACACTAATATTAGTAAGTATTGATTAAGTGGCAAAGGAAATTCAGTGCACCATTTTAAAAACGTACCAGATCATAAGCCAAACTGGAGATAAAATTTGCCTGTTCAACCACTTCTACAAAGCACACTATTTTTAGTTGGAGATGTTGCAAGGGCACCACTACCATTCAAAACTCATTTTTCATCAGCTGTGGCCTAGGTGATGCCAAAATAGCCAGTGACATGAAGTACAGCCATCTGGGGGCACAGTGAAAGCTTGTCACTTCTCCCAGTTTTGTATCATCTCCAAACTTTCTGGGGGTGCACTTGTTCTCAGCATCCAGATCCAGTAGTTTAGATGTTAAACAGCACTGGACCCAAGTCCAAGCCTGTGGCACACCACCAGTGACTGGCCTTCGGCTGGTCTCTGGAATGCTGGTCACAGCCCTTTAAGCTTGTCTGTTCAGCCAGTTTTCAACCCACCTCACTGGCCACGTACCCAGCCTGTAATTTATCCCTTTGTCCATGACAATGTTATGGAGACAGTGTCAAAAGCCTTCACTAGACTCAAAATAAACAAAAATCCCCTGCTCTTCCCATATACACCAAAAGAGTCATTCTGCCATAGCAGACTAGCAGGCTGGTCAGCTCTATTTCATGTCTAGCAATTTTATTTTCTACATATTGCAACTCTAATTAATTTCCTTTGTGACTGGGGATCAACTAAGATGCTGACTACTGTTCTTGCCCCACCTATCCATAATACCTCATTACATTTCAATCACCTTCTCCAGATTTGTTACAAAGGCAGTATAAGCCACACTCCCATTTTTATAAAGTAGTTACTCATTTCTTGGATTCACTGAATAAGAATGCTTCCTTTGGCAGCATAACAATTTTTGTACCTTGACAGACGTATCTGGCATAAAATGTAAATTAAGACATATCCATAGCATTGCAGCAATAAAAAAAGTTGGCTTCTACTACAGTTTCTTAAACCTTGCCTAGCTAATTCAATGACATTATGCACACTGATTCAGGATTCTGTTACTGCAGTACCTGCCAACATAAAACAAACAACTCAGTCAAGCTCTAAATCTAGCTGATAGTTGAACTTGCTATGAATACAGCAGGCTCTGAAAGGGAGAAACCTTTATGGTCATGCCATATGGTTATAAAGGTGAGACAAGCACCCATATCAGTGTAACAATTCTTTAGAGGCACCCTCCTTTCCTTCTGGTTTAAACATAAGGTGTAAATGAGTACCCACATTGCTCCCATTTGAACAACCATAACCTGGCTGAAACCCAGAACTGCACTAATATGAAACATGAACACTGAATCCACTAATTCAACTACTTGGGTATAAACATGTGCTGAGTTACTGGTACATCTGATCTTCCTTTGTGTCCACATTCAACTACAATTAGGACTTCATATTATATTGAAAGCATACAGATGAGAAGTGAAAAAGATTCATGAAAATAACACTGAAAATTAAGAACATCACAAACTCCTATTCCACTCTATTTAGGGACCATAGGTAGGTTAAGTAAACTGCCTTTGAATGGGTGTTAAGGCACTTAACAGGATGGGAAAGATTGCTGACTTTTAGTGAAGGCAGTAGAATTAAAAACAAGTTAAATGATCTCTGTTAATTTCATTATCATTATACTCTGAAAGAAAACTAAACCTGCTTAATAGGAAAAAAAAGAGACTACTGCTTAATCCACAAAGTATTAATTTCATCCTACACAATTAGCCAAACACATCTGCAAGTAATATCTTTGCCAGGGGAAAATTAAAATGATCATCAAAGCTAATCCTTAAAATTCTACTGGGTTTTCCCCAAGCAAGCAGACTTGCACTGTGCAATTAGAAGCAGAGCAGTGACAGTGTTTCGTGGCAACTGGTTCCTTACCTTAGTGGTTGCCCCAGCATAAAGCCTCTGAACCAACAACCTTCCTGCCTGGATTGCCACTGGTGTGAGCTCCAACTTGTCCTGCAGGATATCTCCTATAGCATAGATATACGGAACGTTTGTCTGCTCCTCGTCATTGACAGGAATTTTTCCCGTTCTGCAATTGGAATTAATAAGAAAAAAGATCTAAGTGGTCTGCTGTGAAGGGTGGAGGTGTAAATAACCTTGTAGGCCCCTTAACTTTAAGAGAAATATTTGTATGTGAAGTATGAGGGAAAGAATTCATAGTCATAATCTTACAGTCTCGGGCAGGAATATAAAATAGGGAAAATTTGACCAAAACTACAGGATTTCATACACTGGATAAGGAGGTAGCTTGAGAAGCTGCAGCTCATCTCCTAATTACTGAGATGAAGTATAAGCCTCTTCCTGAAACACCCTCTACCGCCTGTTGAGCTGTGTACTGGCAACTTTCAGGAATGACAGGAAGAGACATTCTCCCACTCCATTTGTAGGACAAAACAATTTTTCCACTACTGAAATTTCAGTCCAGTGGCTGAAGCTGTTTATAGAAGCTTATCCTTCAGGGTCCTACACAGAGACAGGTCAAGCTGTTACACACCCCTACCTAAGGGACAGCCAGCAAGCTTTTTAGCTGTAAGTGCACTGAGCTAATGGAAGTTTTTAATTATTAATATTTCCTACTTCATCAATAAATGAGATAGTGCAGTAATCACCACAGGAAACACATGTAACAGGGAAACCTATTCAGACAGACACAAAAACAGTCAGATAGTTACTTGAGAGACTAGTGCCAATTCCTATATTAAAAATCCAACTTCCTCAATTTTAGACTTGTTAAAAATTATACATTTTATGCTAATAGCTTTATTGTTCAATCTGTTAAACTAGTAATAGGTGTCCTGACATAAGAAAGTTGTGTACTGTTCTACAAGCCATGATCTGCCAATTTTGAGCGGACCAACATTTCCACTTATTTGAAATATCAGAACTGTTCCCCTTGACAACATCAGTTACTGCATTCATATATAAAAACTCTGCATTGGTCAAGGTCATGGTCCCTTGTCTTCTCTTCAAAGGCAAGATCTCTGAGGACTGCAAGAAGTTTTAGTATCAATATTGAAAATATTACTGATAGCTCCACTCCCTGGTGCAACAATCTCACTACATTAAATATCAAATACTCTTCTACAGAAGACACAGATTATACCCAAGGGCTGCTTCAAGGCAAGAAATAAAACCCTCCAAAGCTAAAACACATCAAGAACTTCACCTGGGAGTTTAAGGAATGCTACTTGAACCTGATCTTTCAAAGTAACGTATAGTAGCTTTTACATTAAAATATAAACAAAAGTGACTGCTCTAAAAGCCTGTATGAACAAACAGATTTTTGCTCCAAGAGGTGATAAAAGCAAGGAGATGAGAAAAAGAGAGTACAAGGAACAAGTGACAGATCTCAGAAAACCCTGTCACTGGATAAAGCTAAGATAGACCTGTAAATCTAGAAAGAATGAAACAGATACTTTTTTCTCCTGGGAATTAGAAATTGACATTTCAGCAACAAAAAAGCAAAGAGAAGTACTGTGAGAGAAAATGCAGTTATCTGCAAAATGGTCTCCCATCCAAGTGTACACAAAGAGGGGACAACTTTTTCCTCAAAGCTTTTGGGTGTCTCTGCTACCATTGTAACAGCACATGACACAAGCTTAGCAGTGAGTGGTACACAGACATCTGTTCTTACTTTTCATTGATATTCACTCCGACTTTGTCCAAACCAATTCTTCTTGTGCAGGGATCACGTCCAATTGCCAGCAACACCTGCAAAACAGCAATGATTTTTAAAATGACAAAAAACCACAAAAGTGCATTTTCCTTTGGGTATTATCTCCAATATGTACTAGAGATTAGTATCTAAGGCTTGGTGACAGTAAGGTGAATACATTTGTTACCTGTTGTACATTTATACAGTTTAAGACAAACCATGTTACCACCATGACATAACAATACCAGGTTTTAATGCTAAGATTGAAAACAGGCAAATAGCTTTCCCTAGAAGAATACCCCAAGAATATTCTAAACCAATCAGTTAGGGACAGATTCTTTATTTCCTTCCAGTTTTACACTAAGGTATTATCCTGTATCCTTACCAGGGCAAGTGACCTCAAAATACTCCATAAAGGTCTCTTTAGGAAAGAAACTCAGATGCTTGAGCAAATAAAAATAAATTAAAATAGTATTTTTTTAATCTGAAAATAGAATTTACTTATATAGGCTCTCAGCCAATCACTGTCAAAGAATATTATTTTTTTAAATATTATTTGTTTGAACATTTGTCCAGGCCAAATTCCCATCCTATCAACTCTGCTATCTTAACAAATTGTGCTCCCACTTTTGCTATCACAGAGGAAAATTGCTACATGCTTTGTAGTATTGGACAACTGCCCAAATAACTATATAATGCTTCTCATATGACAACTAAGAACTGTCCTGAAGGAATCCCAAGATCTCCTTCAAGACTTACAGATGATCAAACACACCATATCTTCAGAGCTGAAGGTCTTAAAATGCAGCACACACAGCTCACAGCTTCTATGAGGAGTGACAGCATTTCAGTGATGATGTAGCAATAAGAAACCAAAAGTTTCCTTAATGAAAGGATGGTATTGATTTCCTTGCTAATAAGCTTTCACTATTATGAACTAGAAAAACCCCAGTATTACAACCCTGTGCAACAGCTCTGTTGCCATTGTTAAACTGTCTCACGGTATTGGCTGCCAGATGCACTGAGGTGTGTCCTTGTTAGGGGATGATTGATGCACTGTACAGGTAAACAAGGTCACTGGCACACAGTCTTTGCAGTCTCAAGTCTCAGGTTGGCAAATGCCTGTCTTTATGCAGTCTGTGTGGTTCCAAATACTCTAGTCACATTTATTTTTCCTCCTTTCAGTATCAAGGCCTAGGAAAATGAGTGGAGTGAGGCGTGATGGAAACAGCCAATCAGACATACAATACCACACCTGCACACTGCCATTTTACTGTTTTAAGTGTGTAATGAAGTCTCCTGACTGACTTGCCACAGGGCATTAGCTGTGTTTGTGAAGATGTGTCAAGAACAGGTCTTGAGATGACATGTCACCTGTTTGACTCCTGCATGGGGTATTGTTTTTTCCTAACTACAAAATATGCCCTAATTACTATGAAAGCTATTACAAATCATTACTTATCATTTATTGCAAATATCCCACTGGGAAAAAATCCTGCAACTGATTCCACAGGACCAAGCTCATCTACGCCCCTAAGCTAAGAAACAGGTTTCAAAAGCAATGCAAAATGATTTGGCAAGGCAAAATAACCATCGACTTTGGGACTTTTAATTCCAGATTAATTACCTGCTGATTGTGTGCAATTAACATATCGTAATGAATAAAATAATTTTTAAAAATCTCATGTGTGGATAAAAACACCCCACAAAATATCAGCATTTGATGGAAGATTATTTCACATTCTTCATGCATATAGACAGGACTCACAGTATTGTAATCTCCTTCAATTATTTGGTCCCCCGTTGTGGACTTGGCTGTAACTTTCAGTACTCCAGGAGTTCCTTCCTCAACCTGCTCAACCTACAACATTTTGGGGGTTGGATGGGGTAAAAAAAAAAGTTTCAAATAAAGATATACAAATGTATATTTTTACCACCAAATATCATTGAGAGAGTTTTAACCATGATCTAAAACTAGGCACTTACTCTAAAAGTTCTTTACATTTCTACTTGCATATTTTAATGTGATTTTTTATGTTCCTGCGTTTATTCTTATGACCAACACAACAAAATCTCATTTCTGTTTATAAAAGTGGACTGATGGTTAAGTTCTTGTCCAAGCCCATCATATGACCTGTTGTATTCACTGGGGACAGAGGAAGTGGGTAGGAAGGAAACTCTTACAAGGCCTGGAAACACCATCAGACATTTTCTCTAAGTGCTGCCATCATTCCCTCCACCCATGGGAAGCCACTGTCATAAAAATCCCTCAGCAGTACATAGAAGAGACATGTAAGTGTGCAACACTTAACATAATTCTGGGAAATTTTAGTGGTCATCCTACAGATGAAAAAGTGCTTTTCAACAGCACCCTTGTTCCTACTTCATGTTCAATATTTAGAGACAAAAAGAGCGAAGTTTCTGATGAAGATTTTATTTGTCCTTTTTTTTTTTAATTTAGAAAAGTCAACTGTGCTATCCTACCAACCTCAAAGGATCACTGTGCTAAACTGCTTCTGTACAAAGACAGCAGTATTTATAACTCATCTTCTGCCTTCAAAAGTCCCAACAGGTTTTAATAAGCACAATATGCATAACTTCAAACACAATGTCTGAAAGAGATGAGAAAACCTGCTAAAAACATACCAAGCAACTTAAGCTGAAGGATATTTTCAATCAGAAACAGGGGCAAATATTTTATTCCCATTGAAATCAAAGACATATAGTGAAGGGACAAGGTAAAATACACAGAAGTGCATTTTGTGACTGTGGCAATGGACTGCTGGACTGCTCATCACAGGATGCATCTGGAGGAGTCTGCTTGCCATTTAGTTGAAATTATCTGCTTCTAAACACAGTTTCCTTCTTTCTCCTTTCCCATTAGAGCTTACATAAGGCCATGTCTGCAACAAAACCTAGATAAACATCCCTACTTTTCATACAGCATGGGATTTATGCGACAAAAGCCTGCATAAAAACTAAGTTCCTGGAAACATCCATTTTGACTTCTCACAGCAACTCTCATTCTGTGAGAGAGGTTCAGACCCACAGTAGAAACTTGCAAGAGCATTTTTAAATCTGCTCTTGATACTGCTAAGAGTGGAAATGAACAGTCTTCACTGAATTTAATGTTTTAATCCCCAAGGTGTTAAACTTGGCATGCTGGTTTAACATCAAATTGAAATTGCTTAATACAGGATTTGCTATTTCAAAATAATTAAGGACTACTGTGAAAAAAACAAAGAAAAATACTGTTAGCACCCTCTGAAGTCTTTGATAGGGCAACTTTGCATTAGAAAAGAATTTCTAATCTAGTTTAAATTCAACCTGAATTTACCTATACATGTATGTAAGTAGCTGCATGAGTACTCTTACTGAATTCAACAAAAATTGAGCAAGTATTTAAGGATTCTGCCAAGTAAATGATACTTCAAGTATCATACTTCAAGTAAATGATACTCTGCCAAGTAAATGATACAGATGATACTTCTAAAGCCCATTTACTTTTCTGGATAGTCCACTAATCCTCAGCATATAAACAGTATTTGCTGGCTGAAAATTTGAAAATTGGCAATGAAAAATGCAATTGTTTGTGATGCACTGATCTTAGAGGAAATAATCTATCTGCTTAATTATGGGCCTGCAAGAAGAACCAGGACAAGCAGGTGTAACATTTTTAGTGTAGCATATACTAACCCAACTAATTCTGATAAAAAACAATGAATTTCATAATCTCACAAAATTTTCATATTAAGATTAAATTATACCTTTCAATTAATTCAGTTTCATAGAGTTAGTTTAAAACAAAAATTAACTGATTCCATGTCACAGCAGATACTGAAAGTTCAACTTTTGTATTAATTAAAATAATTTACATCTTAAAACATTATGGTAGGTACATCCCAATCAATTGTAGTCACTTTGAGCCTACCTTGATTGGCACAAACTCCCTAATGAAGTTGACTCCATGTTCTTTCATATATTCACCAATTCTGTTTGCCATGTCCTGGTCGAATCCTCTTAAGAGAATGGATCTCACCATTACAGTGACATCTAATCCAAGACCTGCAAGAAATCCTGCACACTCCAAGGCAACATAGGAAGCTCCAACCACCAGGGTTCTCCCTGGACAGTATGGCAGAGAGAAGAGGTCATCACTGGAGGGAAAAAAAAAAAGGGAAAAAGGAAATTAGAAGCAGTCAGAGCACAGAAAGCAAGTACAGAAAAATGTACTATGCTTTATATTTATCTATTTTTTTCTGTAAGAATAGAACTTTATTCCTTTTCTTGCTCATAAAAAAAAAACCCTGCTTAATTTTTTGGAAGTTCATCTGGAATACAAAATCAGTGTGTGACAGATGAAAAAGTTGTATTTAGGAGTGCACATATAAGAAAAAGGAGCACAAAAATTCTGAATCACCCCAAAAATGCGGAGAGTTTTTTTAACAGAAATTTAGGACAAATTGTTGAAAAAGGTAGGTGTTTATTTCCCCTCTGAATCTTGCTTTAAATATTTTGCTGCAAATTTTAGCTCCTGAGGACTTAAAGTGGAAGGGGTTCAGCTTTAAGATAAAATACCATCACCACTTTGAAGACATCCTTTTGCTAAAGCATTATACACAGTGCCAGATATACACAGACATCAAACCACATTAACAGGCAAAGACAGAAGTATGAAATTATGGAAAACATGCTCCTTTGCCTGTTTTTCACTTCTTTCAACTGCTTCATCAAGCTACATCAGTTCTACCACACTTTGGACCTAGACTATGAAACCCAGGCTTCTCCACAGAACCAGGACTCATGGAGGCACCACACTTACTCAGCAGACACTTGGAGGCTGGCAATACAATTCTGTGAATATTTGACTCTAAAATAAGTGTCCCCTTTTTCAGGGTGATGGCATAAAATGTGATTGTGCAATTAAAGGCTGCAGCATAGCTCTGATACACCAAGGAACTCAGTGAAGATTACACAGACAGCCTCAATCTGATAGTCTAACTCTGGGATTCCTGACGCTTCCATCTTGAAGATACTTTAAAGCACAACTTTACAGGCTGTATTATCTGTCATCTTTAATTTCATTACTACTTATTAAAAGGGAAACACACCACATGGTGTTTTGGTTTCAGAGGAATCGTGCCAATTATTTATTTCATTGCTGTAGGTTTGCCAGCCTGTAACTCCAACCTCTATTTCTACAGCAATAAACTTAAAAGTTACTCTGATATGAAAACACATTTTATCTTAATATAAAATTTTTGCTTGGCATTAGCAATTAACCAGCCACTCTAAACCAGTTTTTTCAAAAGTTGAATTACCTTCACTGAGTAGCTGGGAAAAAAATTGTGCTGAGTTTCAAGACTGCCCTGATGCATGAAGACAGATTTCCAGCAGCTTCATAACATCAGCAGCTGTGCTATTTCCACTTTGCCTAATATCTAAGTACAGAGTTTTCTTTCAAGCAGACTGTGCTTCTCAGTATGGGGAAGCATTTACACACAAGGAATGACTGTATTCCTCCCTGTTTTTACCTGCTAATGCAACATTCCTTGTCTCCAGGTATACCCAGGTAGCGTGGTCGTTCACCAGTGGCAATGATAAATCTCTCAGCTGTGTACAGCTTCTCAACTCCCTTTTTGTTCGTTGCCTGCATACAAAGTATTAGTGCAAAGTGAGTGTTTTGCAGTCCCACCACAGGAAAAATTATTCTATTTGAAAAGCATCTCTATTCAGACAGCACTACAGGAAGACACAGCAAACAATGGCTATGGAGTACCTTAACTGTGTGTGGCCCAACAAATTCTCCATATGCATTCTCATACGTGACCTTCTTGTCTCTCAGTGCAACCCGATAGCCCCAGTTCAGTGAACCAATGTAATTCTGAACAGATTCTGTCATGGTCATCCAGTTGTGTTTGACTGTCAGAAACAAAATAGGAAGGTTCATCTTTTAGTGTGAGCTTTTCTTTTTCCACAGCAAAATTGCTATTCTCAAAGAGATTATTTTTATGATCCAGTCTTACTGGGTTTGTCTTACTCCTGTTTTATTTCAGGGTAAATCTACTGAAATTCAAAGAATTACATCCGCACAGATAACATGAAAGGTCACAGTGCAAATAGGTATGACTTAAAACATTGAAAATTAAGACTTACTGAATTATTGGCAGTTTTATATTGATAGATATATATTGACAGCTGTGAGCAGGCGACATTGCTCAACAAATGAAGACAATGCATGTCTGAGAGGTGCCTGTACATGCTTCCAAATACAGGATTGCAGCCTAAAAAATTCATAATCCTATAACTACACACATCATAGATAATAAAAAGTAAAATCCATCTTCTTACATAGTAGTGACAGACACTTAGGGAAAGGAAATCCTTGCTTGTAACTATAAGAAGTTTCTGTCAGGCAACATCCTGGTGTGTTCCCTTAGATGTGATACATTCAGAAATGGAGCAGTACTTTATTACTTTTGTTCACACAATACATTACAAACATGATCTCCATTACAAACATGATCAGGAGCTATTAACAAACAGATAAAACATGGAGGTGATAAGCCCCATGGCTTTAGACTTGAAAAACACTTCTATTTATGTGTAATCCCTCTGAAGTTGCCTCACATTGTCAAAGCCAGCACATGCTGCAGTGCAACAAGCACCTGATTATGAGAACCACCTCAGGATTTTCAGTGCAAATGACAAAACTGGAAAAAGTGTGCTTCTTTACCTTCTTCTGTAAACTGCCACCCAAATTTGCGTGAATCTTGCAAGGCTTGTCCCAGTAAAGCTGCCTGGTGCATCAATTTTTTAGGTATACAGCCCACATTTACACATGTTCCTCCAAGACCTGAGAGAAAGGAACAGAGTGTGGTTTTCACATCAGTGTAGCAGATTTCAAACATAAGAATCAGAGTCTCTGAGTAAAGCTCCTATATAACAGGATTGCAATGAAGAGAAATTTACCCCATGAGCTTCCCTGAGGCGTAGGCGTGACAAAGTCCAGCACCATCACTTTCTTTTCATATTTGGCAGCCTCCTGCAAAACAAATTAAATAAGACACATATCTAAATATTAGAGGTTAAATTTGGAGTAGACGATAACATCATGCATTGCTGAAAAGCTTTGTGACTTTTAATTAAGTTACAATGAATGATTTGCACGGGAACAGACAGTCATTAATCTTCTGAATTCATCTGTGCATTCAGTAGGAAAAAGAAGATGAAAGGCAAAAAAAGGCATTCATCCTACTACAAAACAGCATGGCACCATCTAATACACAGGAGACTCTGTGAGTCCAACCTCCTCTTCACTCCTCCGTCCTGTCACTTTGTTCAGACTATTTCCCAACATACCCATTTACTTTTAACCTACTTAACAAATTCCTAATTAATCCAGTTTTCCCTTCAAAGATGGTTTCTCCAGCATTTGTTTGAAAACACATCAGAAAATGACACAAGCAGTCACATGGCCAAGCATGACAACCTTAATGACTCTATGATCCAGTATTTCCCTAAAAAGTTTCATTAGCAAATCTACAATTAATGCCTGTAAATTATACTGGGAACTACATACTAATTTCATTGCTCCCTTTGTGTTTTTTTAAGAAAAAGGCAAAACTGACAGCAGTAACTGCTGCCATGGAAAAGCACTTAGACAAGCACTAGGTAGCTGAGAAACAGCAATGACAGATTCCTCCCATGAGATGAAGTAAAATAATTTTGCTACTTGGAGTAGCCACAACTATGTTGGCATCATATGATGAATTCTTAGACATGTGAGCAGTAGCAACTTCATGAACAGGATATTACTCTAAGGCCTTGGGTTTGGTTTGGGAGGAGATGGACAGCCTTCAGCGTTCTGTTACCAGTAATACTTGTTAATCCAAATACTTGACAATCAGAATTTCAATTTTAAATGTATCTTACTTCATGCAAAATGCAAATCACACTTCAAATAACGCAGGCTATAGACACCTTCAGAAAATATTGCTGTACTGGATTTCCACTTCCAATAAAGATCTAATCTGGCCAAGAAGCTAATTCCTATCCATTAGCAGCACCTCTGAGAAAGTTCCTCTTAAAGGCATTTAGGGACTGAGACGTGTCATTAAAGCTCCTTTATGATGACAACTCTTAAGCACTGCTCCAAAGAGCATTACCAGGGTTAGCTAAGCAAAATGCATGGATTCCAAAGCTTCTCTCAGCTACATGCTCACATAACCCAGCACAGCATTGCATTGCCACCTTGGCAGAGATCACACAGAGATATAACCACTTCTGAGTGGGCTGAGTGATCTGCCCACAGCCACAAACATGCCCTGCAGGCTCCCAAACCTTTCAGGGCTCAGTGCAGTGCTGCAAGAATGCAGCAAGGCTGCACAGGGAGCTGTTCTGTGTGAGCTGAGAGCAGGGGCCTGGCACCATTCTGAGTCTGCAGCTGGGTTGTACCAAGTCGGCCTGGCAGTGTTTGCACCCCCTGTGGAGAATTGCCTCCAAAGGAACAAGCTCTGGGCACAAGGTAGAGAGGAAGGTGTGCACACAAAGGTGCATGTGTCAGGGTGAAAAGCACACATTTAACCAATCTAGGTAAACTGCTGCAAACCTGAGTGCAGGTAGCTGGAACTTTGTATGAGAGCTGTGCAGCTGGGGTTTTTTCTGTTCTGTTTTTTTTTGGGGGGGGGGGTTTTGGGGGTGTTTGTTTGTTTGTTTGTTTGTTTAAGCACTGTCAACTGACATTCATTTAAAAAAATGAACAATCTAAGTAAAAGTCATAAGTTTATGTGTGTAAAACAATTCCACTTCAAGTACATGAAACTGATTTGAAATACACACATTACTACTGATGGGGATGTTGAATTTATTGACCATCTTCTGTTCTACTTAACAATCAGTTGAGTACACTGAGAATCAATATACTTCACACACTGAGTTGAAGGAATTAGGCAGTTTATCTTCCTACTGCACACCTTTTCTGTTCTACAACTGAAAAATGATGCAATAAACATCACTGTGTCAGTTAGTCTCCTTATGGAAATTTCAACAGCTGGCTTCTTATTACTGCAAACTCTTTTTGCATTACTGCAAGCTCTGTTTTACTCTTGTTACTCTCTCCTGTCCCTGAACATCTCCATCCTCTGAAAACCAGGGTTTACTTCTCTTTGTGGTTCTCAGAACTTTCATAGATCTTTCCTTTAGTCCTCCATCCTGCACCATGACAACAGTGCCCCTATAGGTAGGAAAGCAGTAAACTACCAAAATAGACTATGGATCTACATCTATGGATCGACAATCCATCACTCAGCCCTGCACATTTCCATTATAACAGAAATACTTCTAAGGGACCAGGATCCACTGTGACTCCAGTGCTGTTCTAAAATATTTTCTCTGTATTTTCTTTCACTCTGCAATGACCTCCTCCACGTCTTGAGAATAAAAGAAATGCTCCCAACTAAGCATTAATTATTAGGATTAATCCAGCTCCAGGTCTTGAACAACAAAGTAGTTTTATTTACAGGAATGATCAATTCACTTCTAAATAGCTAATCCTACCATAGACAGAAGAGACACAATGTGCCTAACTACTGATGTAAAGGAGAGCTACTAACTTATATTAAATTTCTTCAAGTTTAAAATATTTGGGATTATGACAGCTCTAAGAGCTGCTATATTTTATACCACTGTGAATTCTTTTATTTAATTCTAGATATGCTTCTAATAGCAATATCCTAACAAAACCCCATAATTCATCTGACTACAGGCAGGAAATACCAAACCCTAGAAAGGAAGGGTGAGACCATAGTTTAAGTATAGACAAAATCTCCATTTATGCAACTATGTAAGCTCAAAAACCACACACTCTCCCCCATTGCCAAGAATTAAAACAAGATACACAACTATATCTGAAAAGATAGTACTTTTATACAAAAGTAGATACCTCCTGGTGTTAATTTTGAATAGAACCTTTTCATTGTTGAGTTTAAATTCAACTACTAATAAACACTAGTAGTAGTTTTGCTGGAAATCTGCTGTTTTCCAGCAGCATCATCTCCCATAAATGGGGACCAAGTTCCATTCTAGCAAGGAGTATTAGGGAATATTAAGGAGTATAGCATGTTTTCCTTCTTCAGAACATAAAGAAAATAATATTGTATAATTGGCACTAACCAAAATGGTGAAAAAGTGAAATAGTGAAAGAAATTTCACTGATCAGACAAAAGTGTTATACCCCTACAGTGTTAAAGATACCAAATCCAAGACACCGGGGATGTCACCCACCTACTTTCAAGGAAAGTATAAGTGTGTATTTTCCCCGTCATACCTTGGCAGCTGCCAGACCTCCTGAGCCTCCACCAATGACAATGAGATCATAGTCATAGGAATCCGGCACCCGCGTAAGCCCGTTCACTTCCATTGTTTTCCGAGGATTGTCTGCTTCCTTATGTGCCTGAATGGAGAAAACAAAAAGTATTAGGGAATATTGAAACATTACCATAGCGTTCATAAATTAGTATTTTCAGTAGCAAATATTGTGATAAGGGAACATAATTGCATCTGAATTTTCTGAGTTTTGTTTTTAATTAGCTTTTAATTTCATCTTCCTAATCCATCTGTGAGTAGCTCTCTACCTGTCAGATAGTGAACTATAAATTTTCTTGTTTGCTGGAGCACTGGGCTTCCTTGCAGAGCATAGTTTCCCACAACAATGCAACCCTAGAGCCTCCTCATACTGTACTCCAGGATGAGATAGCTAACTGCTGACACAAGCATTCCATTAATTTATTTTATTCTTTTCATCTGCCCTGGACTTTCCTAATTAGTGCTTTTCCCCTCCTCCTGCATATGCGTGTAGGAAAATACAACAATCCTATGTGACGCTGTACTAATCCCCAATAATTACCAGCCTTACTAACAGAATGAACAGAACTGAATGAAGAAAACCATGTCTGAAAGCTGTGTTTTTGTAATATGCCAGTGTTTATCATTGCTTTGGCTTAGCATAATTTTGGCATTAAATGGACCACTATGGTTTCACAAAAGATTTAATTTTTTTAATCACAGCTACTACCACAGAAAAACTACCCATTAGTCCTAAAATGCGTTTTGGCAGCTTATGCCACAAAGAACATAGCACTGTCTTCATATACACTTTCTAAAATGAGCCTTTATACTTCATTTCTAAAACTCCAATTTATGACGGCTTCAGACCTTCTAACCTTTGGAATTGTGGTAAAATTCTCAATGCCTCTCAAATTGCAGGACAAGATCTGGAGTGAGTAAAAATCAGATTCTTTAGCTGATGTAAATCAGTGAACATCAATTAAAGTAATGAAAAACTTTTAAGACCAAACCCATAAATTAAGAATCCCATACTTTGCCACTTTACAAATATGTGTTTCTGTCTGCCTAACTTGGTAGGACTTGATTCAGTACTACTGGAATAGTTGTGGCAAATCAAAGGAAAGGGAAGAGTCCAAAGAAGTTTCCCTTGTCTTTTCATCTTAATTTTGTTTTGCATTAAACAGCCCTTTGTACTCAACCCATTCTACTGTTGCCTTCCTCTGAGGTTATTCCCTCTCCATTGCCTTCCTCTGAGGTTTGATTAGTCCTTCTCTATAACTATGTCTACCCCACTGCCTGCTGCCAGTGCAGCCATCCCACTGACAAAAATCCCCTATTGCTCAGACAAATTACACAGCAATATCAGCAGAAATTCAGGCTGTGCATCTGCCTGCATAAAGTTAGATTGTAGTAGTATTTCATAACCCCAGGCAGCATGTTAACAGTAGAAACAAAACCTAGAAAACACCTGAGGCCGCTGTGAAGACATTCAAAAATACCTCATTCTCCTTTGTCTTCTCCTCCTGCTCTACCACCCCAACACACACCCCTACCACTGAACCTACTTTGCAATTGGTTCCCTTTTTCTATTTTTCTAACACAGCCATTAGCCAGGATCAAACTTCCTACCACAATAAGAGCAGAGAGGCATGTATTCAACTGTGATATGCAGCTTCACTTCATTTGTACTTAGATATGTAAAATTAGAAAAATGGTGCCATTCTTTTCCAAAGCACACCTTCTTGCTAGCTTAGTGGAAACAGGATGGTGTGAAGCATAAAGGGAGACTAACTCCCCCACAGTCATCAGACCCAGCTACTGAGAATGGTATCTTTATGAGGCACAGAAGGAAACCACACCAACTACTCATTTGCTTAGATCACTACTTATATCATGCTACCTTTTTTCTTTTCCATTTAAGAAAAATGCTTTATGTTTGCACATGGATTAAGAAACTTCAGTTTTTATTTCCTACTGTTTGGTTCATTTCTCATTAATTCTTCGTAATACCTCTTTATGAAAACATATTAAAAGTTTAGATTAGACAAAGTAGACTACAAGCTTCCTCTCATCCTCCCGAACCCTGCTCCAAAGCAGCCAGGCTCTTGACAAGCTCCACATCCCATTTACTGGGGGAACTTCTTCATGACCATGATCCCATCCTGAGAACAGATCTCTTCACCCATGAACTACAAATTTTACAATAAAGTCTACATCCTGGTTATTTTTCAATGTCAAAACTAAATTACAGACTTTGAAATGTATCTCCCCCTACCTTTAAAGTTATCTCATGATCTCCTGTTTGCTTCTCCCGTACAGAAACAACTGTCTGGGAAGTTTCTGCCGCTGCTTCGCGCTGCCCTTCTCGCAGCTTTGGGGCTCCCCCTGTGAAATCAAGGGTAAAAATAACGTAGTGTCTGGAGAGACGTCCTTTATGAGGGCTGTGCTCCTTAAGAGAAATTGTCTGGGGGAGTGGCCTGGCAGCTTCATCACTTCCTCATCTGTGGCATGTCTGTCCCAGGGGAGAGTTTCCTAAGGCGACTCATGACTCATTTGCAATGTTAGGATGACTTGCGATATTTTCCTGCTGAATAAAATCCCATACGAGAGTTGGCTGATATTTCAGTACTTTTGGCCAATCTAACAATATGCTTGGATCAAAGCAAGGAAATCATATTTCCTGTGGCTAAGCCTGAAACTTCAGTCTTAAAAGAACATGTTGATTTTTATGGTTTTTGCCCAGTAAGTGACATGTAAAGTCTTGTACTTTTTAAACTTAATTAAAATTTTTTAGTTTTCTCCTGCAATTAATTGCCTGGAAACTTCTTTTAGTTCAATGTATTGATAAATGTATTCAAAAGGCTGGAAAAGATCAGTTTTCCCACTGGACATAACTGTTCTTATTTATATATATATGTATGCCAAATATAAAAGTTTAAGCATATAAGTGAAAAGAAAAAAAAATTTATTTACACACAGTGAAACTTTATTTGATCTGGCATTGAAAAAGAAAAAAGTGGAAAATCTAATAGTTGATTGGAATGCATTATCAGCTCTGCCTTCCTCCACATAACTCTGAATTATGTTATGCTTAATTTCAAATAAATGGGTCAGTACACAGTTGTTTGTACTTAATCACATGCATACTTTGCACTGTACAACCAGCATTAATTAGCAGACACTAACATGTGCCCATACTTAGAGAAACAGCCATACTGAATGCTATGTAGACATTCCTTGGGCACTGAGCCCACAAACCTGAAAAGCATTCACATATACACAAATGAAAAAAGACAGTCATTGAAAACTGGACTGTAATTTTGTAATTTCTGACTTCTTCAGAATTGCTAAAAATTCCTTTATCTCACAAAGATATTGGGAAGAGTACTTTAGTGATGTTGGTAAAGGGGTTTAAAGATCAGAACTCTTAAAAGTAATATTAATGATGGATACAACTTTTCTGATTCTAGTTGGGGAACACTCAGATGTAAAACAAGAAAAGCAAGAAGACAGGTTTTGAACAGCCTTCACAATGAATAATTTTTTGCTTCACTATATTATATTAAAGCTACAGTCCTGTGTGTACCTGAAGCAATTGAAGGAGTATTTTTTATTCCTGCAAGTTTGAACAATCTCAGGAATGTTCACCTAAAACTGTAGCTTCAGTGAGATAAAATCTAGTCATTAGCCAACACAGGCCCTTGTATAAATATCTCTAATAATTTTCAGGTAGATCTGTGCCAGAGGTACCAAGTTTTAACAATAGTTCCAAAACCCAAAGGCAACCATAGCCCCTGGCAAAGACTTTAAAGGGTTTGCATGTTGGCTGGCTCTGCTTCTGGGGGCCTCTCCCTTGTTGGTTTGGGCAACCTGCCACAGGCAGCATGACAAAGCAGAAAGTGCTCTGTGTGTCACCAGCGTGCTCTCCATAAAATTCCATCCGTTAACAGCAATTGCGATAACCCACAGTCCTGGTGAATAATCGATACTTTCCAAAAATGAGTCAGGAGACACTTTGTTTCAGAGTGAGACTGCTAAAGAGAACCTGAACCATGGATCTGCTCTGGATAACCTTCTGAGATGTGGTGCTGAGGATGACTCTCTGCCTGGTACGTATGAGCGTTATTCAGCAAGTCTGTAGCAGGGAAGCCTAGTGAGGCTCCTGCCCTGTACTACCACCGACTTTTGGTTTTGCTAATCCCAGCCTAGGAGGTGGTGGCTGGTGAGGTGGCACCTTTCCTATGACCTGCCAAGGGCTCCTTGATATGAGGTGAATCAATCTAACCAACCAATACTAAAAAAAAGGGGACAAGTATATTCTTTTCCACCACACTGGCTTTTTCCTTCTTGGTGTCTGCATATTTGGCACCAGGTTTGGCAGACTTCAGACTCATGCATGAGTTAAATCAACTCATTAACCTACGAGAAAACTAACCCAGGAGAAGAAAAGTTGTGGATGGCTTCTGACCAGTCTAACAAGCTCAGCCAGCTCAGGGAACAATCCTGTGATCACCACAGCTGATGCCAGGACAAAGGCATTACCAAACCAGTAGAGAGTAAGAGGAGGCAGCAACACCTCTCACTGGTAGTGGCAAAACTGCCAGTTTTGCTAAGAACTTGTTAAACACAAAAAACCCCACCTGGGGAGATAAAAAAAATACAGTGAAACAACTATGGCCTATTCAACCTATATCCTTCCTTACTGGGAGGGAGCTTCCTCAAAAACCAAAGTCCTCCCTAGCACTGAGGCGTCTGAACTTTTGACTGTTGTGTAACTTCTGGCTAGAATGAAAAAAGGCATGATTGGTTTCAGAAAGCTTTGATCAGGTGGGAACAGGACCAGCCCAACCCAACAGCATGGACAAGCTTCGTAAGCGGAACTGCTCCAGGATAAGAATTGCCTTACCCTACAAAAGTGATCCAGGGATCCCACCAGCTGCAGAGGCAGGGCATGGGCACCCATGGAAAGCACTTGCCTTTCAACTACTCACTCTGAAGGTCTAGAAGTGGTGTTTCAAGGCAAAAGTCTCCACTGATTTACCTAGAGTTTTTGTATCACAGAAAAGAACATTACCAACAAGAACAAACTTCACATTTTCACAAACTATAATTAAAAAAAAATAGCTGTGTCCACTCAAGGAGTTCAGAAGACATCTCTAAATTTGTAATGTTTCTGAACAAACACATAAATTGCTTTATTGCCCTATCTTCAGGCATTTGGGAAGTACAGGGTATTTCATATGACAATGAATATTTACCTTCTGTCAAAGTGATCTTTGTAGGTTGAGAAATTTTCAGGTTTTCCTTCTAGATTTGCTCATTTCTGCACTATCCTCACAGGTCACTACCTCCCCTATTGTGCAAACTCAAACATTTGGTAGTGACGACAACAGAGCCATTACATCATTTAGATTTTCAGGGAAAAACCCTGAGCCCTTAAAAGATACACTTCCAGCCTGGATCATATCACAAATACACACTGAGAGGATGCCTTGCAGTCAGCTGAACTGACAAAACTGAGAGGAAATGGAAGCCTGTGACCTTGCTGGCATGGTGTTGTTTGCTTTACTTACTAAATTGTCTTTGTCCCAGTTATGAGTTTTCTCACCTTCACTCTTCCAATTTTCTCCCCATCCCAGCAGGGAGGAGTGAGTGGGGCTGAGCTGTCAGCTAGCCTCTCAAATCCAAAACCCACCAAGCTTTAAGACTTGACAAGCAAAAGAGTAAAGTGCATTTTCCTAAGAAATCAGAAATTCTCTGAACTATGTTATTGCTTATATTTATCCAGTGTGTTGCTGTAAAGCCCTTCAATTTTAATTCTATTTTTATTCATGCCCTTTTCATATCTAAGAGCTTAAAACTCCTTCCATTTAAATAAGGGACTGCTTGAATGGGATCAACATCAAGGCATAATGTGGAATAACTGAACTTTGCAACTAGTTGAAGCAAGGGCTCTACTTTGTCAGATTTCTGTTAGCAGAGTCCTGACAGTGGTACACAGTAATACTCCAAAACACCTCCTTCCTTCATGAAAATATAAATTCTTTTTACCACAACCATTTAAGTACAAAAAGCATTTAGAGTAAATTTCATAAGTAGGAAAACATTTAGATACAAATTTTCTTCTGGGAACTTTCCAACCTAAGTGTTGAGTTCTCTAAGCCAGAAAAGAAAAAAGCCCTCATCATTCTCAGCCAAACAAATGCAGTTAATATATAAAAAAGGCAGAAAACAGCAGAAAGCCCCAGGGCACAGTATTCTCAAAGGACAGTAAAAATCTACTGACAACTGTTAATCTAACCTCTGTGTAGCAGGACAGGAATTACAAAATCAATACCAACCAAAGAAGAAACACTGACAGAGGAATGATGAACGCCAGATCAAATGAAATACAAACTTTCAGGTGACATCCGTCTGAGAGCCTGAATCAAAGCTCTCTATAGCCAGCAGAAAAGTTCCCACTCAAAAATGGCATTAAGTGACAAAATTCAGCCTTTCAGGTTAATTTTCCAATGAACATCTGGGGACTGACTCAACAACATCCTCCAATCAGCTTTCCACTCAACATAGGTCAGCACTGTGTTTGGAGGGCTGCAATCCACCACCTTTCCATCCAAGAGGAACCTAGGGCAAAACACTCAACACTCAAACATCCCCTTCTCTAACAATCATCCACTCAAATTTATAATCTGTCTCATCCAGTTAGTCTGAAAAAAGGGGTTCTGAAACTGGTCTCAGCTTCTAGTTTCTAGCAAAAGAAGTAATTTCTACTTCCAGGCTTTTTTTTTCCTTTTCTAAGTATTCATGCAGCTACCACAAAGTCCAACTGCTTTATGGGAAAGTATATTACTTTAGTGATTTTAACAGGGACATCATTGTACTCCTTGGTTTGTTATGAAGTCATACAAGACATGTTTCCATACAAGACATGTTTCTGCCATAATAATTATGGAACTTAACTTAAAATCCCACCCCAACAAGACCTGGGCTTTCTTACAGACTTTCCTAGTAGTGCTCTCACCCACAGAAATTTCTCAGCAGCATCAGGGAGTGAGTACTTACCCTTGAAAGTCTTCAGCCATTCCTCATTCCTTATGTAATTGTTTACAGTAAACCATACAGGAATTAGCCAGGTTGCCCTAATTAGCACTAATAGGGATGTTTTCTGCAAGCATAACATCACATGCTGACCTCAAGTTCTTCCAGAACATCTACAATACAAACTCTGTTGGCTTTAACAGAACAAGCTGTACAAATTTAACTAAAGTAACTTTCAGCTTCTCTCCTCCTCAGTAAAAGGCAACCAATCTTACATTAATTATGTATCTTGGACCACTTTAATCTTCAATTTTACTTCATTGTGAACTAAATAAGTAGGTTATGAAGATCTTAATATAAAGTTTGTCTGCCTCTGGAACTGTGGGTATAAGCTACAATATCTCATATAACAATTTATATGCAATCTTTATGGAAAATATGATCTTACAATACCAGTAATTTTAACATAGATTTTTGTCTATTTCCTTCAAAAGTCACAGTTGCTTTGGGATTTACCCATATTAGTTAATGCTTTGTCTAATCTAAATCAAAACGAAGGAAGCTGGGTTCTGATATAACTACCTGTAAAGTGTATCATGCTCACAGTGCCATCCATACTGACTCACCCTTTTTTTTGGGATGACCTTAAAGAGCTGAGCTTCCTGACTTTTCTTCTTGAAATTCCTGTGGCCAACACAAATTTGTGGTCCCCACAAACTGTGATTAATATTCTCATGCTACCTATCTTTTTAATTCCTGGTCAGTAAATAAACAACTGACACAAGGAGGAAGCATCACCAGCCTCACTTGAATAAGTGTGGCACCTGAGGCCAGAGAGGTAAAACAGTACTCAGCAGGGATGGAACAGGCTCTCCTGGCGCAGGTGCCATTCATTAGTCCCTGCTGCCACTGGCCATGCCTTTATTGTTTCTACCACAACTAAAGCCATTTATTCATTCACACATTTCTTTGTAATCAGGCTTGCATTTGAGTCACAGAGAACATAAAAAATGGTGGAAAACAAGTCACACACAATCAGGCTCTTTTGTCAAACCACCCAGTATTAAAACTGAACACAGTTAAAGGAAAATAAGCTCTTTGCAGGTAATCTTCCAGTAAGGGCATGAAGTTTAAGGCAGGTACAACACCACGGAAAGTACCTGGGTACTTGGCTCAGAAATTTGGGATTTTTTTCCCCTCCCAAGTGGGGCTTTGTTAAGAGATGAGGAAAAAACCTAGATGTTTTATTCCAGAGTAATCAAAGATTTTTGTCTTTTAAAAACAAAAGGACTTGAGTGGAACCATTTAATCCTGCTTGTAGCAGCCCAGCAAACAATGACACAGCATTTCTGCAAGGAGAGGGAAGAAGCACAGCCTAGCAGGTCACTCACTGCCCTCTGAACTCTCCTGCCACCAAAGCGATCCGATAAACCAACCCTATGCACACGTGCCTGACAAAGGCCTGGCTGGGAACGGTTGGGAAGGGTGGCTGGAAAACAACAAATACCTTACACCTGTAAGCCAGGGCTACCGAGAAATGCTTGCTTTGTGTCTGGCTGTGCAAACAGCAGAGGAGATAAGGAAGTTAGGAGTTTCCTTCCCACCATGCTGGGGATGCAATGACAGGACACAAAAGAGGTGACCGTGTCAAACAGCTCTTTCTTCCTTGAGCATCTGACTCAACAAGCAAAACAGGCAACTTTGCTAGAACAGAAGATAAAATGAGATGATATCTCTGTTCACTTGGTAAAACCAGTTCATTAGCAGATTCCTAAGAAAAGCTAGGGCTACGCTAGACTAAGCCACTACTATTTTCTATGGAAATAAAAATATTTGCATGCTTCACTTACTGCCTCTTTGCATTTGTATGTTTTTTATGCAAAAGACAGTGTTGGGCGAGAGAGGGTTGTAATAGCCAAAAATTATTGGGGATCACACAATTTCATAGAGTTTACCATAAATGAATCCCTTTACATACTCAATACTACAAGGCATAAAGAGTACACATAGGAAAGGCAATATGCTCTGGAAAGCAAAAGCTGTGAACTTTTTGGAAGAAAAACAGAAGGTAAAACCAAACTGAAGATAAGGAAAAAGGGCATCAGATATAACCAGGCAAGTTAGGGGATGGTTCTGCAAGGAAGACCTACAATATGACACCATATTCAAAAAAGGAAGTTATTTAAAAGTATGAATGGGGAAAAAAATGAACAATGGGGGAAAAAATGAGCAAGCAATGGGAAAAAAAAAACAACCAGGAAATACATGAGTTGAGCTATAATCTAGAAGGCAGCTGCATGACAACAGGCAGGTATGAAAAACCAGATATCAAAAACAAGGGATACATTGTAGATATCATATCCTCAGGAGATAGCAGTAGTAAAGAAAAATGAGACTAATTTAGCAATTCAGTATACTAAGTAAGCCCCAGTGCACAATTTTATCTGTTATTTGGCTTGTTTCCTACTAGCACAATCAAAACAGAAACAAGGCACCCTTCCAAAGGGTGACTGAGATGGGCTTAATGGAGGAACAACCTTCAGACAGGAACAAGCAATGGAGCTCTATCTCCAAAGTTTTGAAAATAGAGAAACCATAAAAAAGGACTGGAAAAAGGAGACGAATACCATACACTGTTGAAGGCCAAGCACCATTTCTGTTCACAGCAGAAATCAAGGGGATGGCACAGTTATTAACAAGGGTTGAGGAAATACATGGGTATCCATTAAGCCACATCCAGGATTTGAGTTCACTCTACTTTTTTGCACAAAGAGTGCTATGACACATCTGTTATTGTCACCTGAGCAACTCACATGTAAATTATATGGTCAACACATTTCCAGGAAATACTGCAAAAGTAAAAATATTTGGGGCCTCATTACTGTGACGCTCACCACACGTAAATGTCAACACAACCTAATTACTACTGGTGTTTGTGCTACAGCACAGAACTAGGACCACCAAAGTGGATCCCCTGTTACTCCACCTCACAGTTATGCTGCATTCAGAGGCTCTCATATTAGCACTAAAAATGAGGAACAATTATGCTAAAACTACTTTTTAAACTGACTTTGTAGAATCCAGCCCAAATTTCATTCCCAGTCTACTTTCCAGGCCCACCAGTGAGTGTGTACTGAGTGCCCAGTCCTGCGCAGCTTCAACGTACAACAAAGTCAAACCAAACTTAAACACAGCCACTCATAATATTCAACTATGACAGTCTGGAATTTAAAAAAAAAGCAGCACTTAACATTATAACAAGTTAGAGTCCCACAGAAACAAACAATATGTTTTATACAACAAAAGCTGCAACCCAGGCTGTCTTAATTCTGAGATGTGTAAGTTCAGTCCCTTATTGTACAGCTTTGAATTTTTTCCTTAATCCTTTCTGCAGTAAAATGCCTGTTTATAATCCAGAAAATTAAGTAAGTGTGGAGACAATTTAACAAAAAAATCAGGAAAAGCACTGTCTTCTCAGGTACTTCTAATTTTCATACCTTTATACTCACAAAATGTCATAAATACTGCATATGCAAAATGCAATTGTTAAAGTGTACTGAATGCTATTTGAAGATTGAGAATAACATTTTTGAAAGCACAAGGTAAAGACAAGGGAATGTATTTAAGAACTTTGTTATGCAAACTGTATATAAGCACCCTGTCTTAACATTTTTACTTTTTCCTGTGCTAGGCACCATTTTTTTGCCAGTTGTGCGCATTGCCAGCTTGCTACTGTTTATTTTTTTAAACATTTTTAGATCTTACAGTGAATTAATAACTGAATCTAATATTGCCATTGATAAAAGATGGAAAGGTGAGAAAAAATCCAGAGAAGAAATGAAAAATTCTTACAGCTATCAACAGCCTAATTTCTTTCTCCTACTACACACATAAGTTTAAATATACTTTGTCCAAGGGACGTATATAGATATTAAAACAACAATCCTGCTTGGTATGACCAACTATAGAAAGGGATTCATTTTAGATTTTTCATGATTCAGAGTCAGTTAAACAATGAGTAATTAGCATATTTTGATTATGTTTCTGGTTTCATGTAAATTATGTAACTCTGTTCAAATTTCTGTAAATTATTTTGCTTTAGTCTTCTATATAAGTTCTTCAACAGCACCCAAAACTCTTCTCATGTCTTGTCCTTGATGGACACTAAAAACTTTTATGTGTTCCTTTAGGAAATAGACATTGGCTTTCAGATAATAATTTACTCATAAGCAACTATCCCAGAAGCAAATCTGCCTTGATGCTGATATACAAACCTTGTCTCAGAGTTTAAACCAACCTTCCTGGAGAATTACTTTGAGATGCTACCAAGAGTTGTAGAATAGGCAACAGGGAGTAGTAATGTCTTAAATTGAAAAGCCAAAGATACAGCAGAGCATATAAACCAAAGCCCAAACAACATTTAGCCTAAATGAGTCAGCTTCACAATGCTGAAAATGCTCATTGAGATGCAGGTTTCATTTCTGAGTTTATGCCAGAAGATAGATTGTTAGCCAGAGAAACCAGGTTTGGGTATAAGTCCAGAGCAGCTCACTCTGCCCCAGACTTCATGCTACCACACCTGCACAGATTTCAGCATCTGCTTTAAAACTAAATTAGGTACTTCTGAATCATAACATGGTAGTGGCAGCATTAGGTAAGGCAACTGCTGTCAGGTCACAGCACTGTCCTCAAAGTACAAGGACAACTGGACTCTCTAGACAGTGGTTTGAGGGGTTTTTTGTTTGCCTTTTTTTCTTTTCTTCCCTATTCCTTCCTCTTAGGATCAAGGAACATCTAGTGCTTCCAATGCTCAGACCAGAGGATTTTATGTCGGTATAATTGAAAGATCTAAGCAATATGGAGCCATAACAATAAGCCTATTTCAAGAGTTTTAACTGTTACAAACATCTTCTTTGTATTTGCCAGCTCCTGCTGTGCCTCATGCAAATTCTTACTGCACAGGCATCTTTACTTTTTGTATGCCAAGGTTTTGACAATTTCCATCCTGCATAATAAGACTTAAAATATCATGTAACACCTTAAAGCTCCCAAGGTGGTTTTGTGTCAATGTCCTCAAATTATTGCAAGTGTAAGAACATGTTTAAAAACAGTCCCTTCTACCACAGTCTACATGTGGTAGAGCTGAAAACACTCCTATAGTAGTACATGCTCAATGAAGTACTACATCCTAAGAGTGCCTTTTCATTCAGGCAGAACTGCTGCTCAGTGCCAGATGGAAGCATTAGGTTCATTTTCAGGCCTTCATTACTTTGAGCCCATTATTTAACTCCTTTCATCGGGTTTTATAGACCTGGTGAGAGCACAGTTAATGCTGTGCCCATGGAGCATCTCAGCCTGAAGCTCTGACTCTGACGAGGCACAGAGCAGTCAGCTGAAACACAAATCTCCCCACTCTGTCGTGGGAAGATGCCTCAATCCTGGCAGGCAGAAATCCTGTCCATGGACCAGAGGGCCATTCAACTCCCACCTAACTCCGAATGGTGTTCCTAACTCCAAATCTTGTTCCCTCCTCAGCACAGACATCCTTCAGGCCACACCGTGGCAGTCCCCGGGGACGGGGTCCGACACCCAGCATCGCTCTGATCTACCGTGAGCGGGATGATGCGCACAGCCTGCCCGATACAGTCACTCAGGGAGGCAGAGGCCGTGCTTGGGAGCAGCTACCCAGCACAGGCGGAGCACCCGCGGTCACCCTGCCGAAGGCACAGCAAAGCTGTTCTGCAGCGCGGTACCCCCGCGGGGCGCCCGGCCGCCAGCAAGGGAGGGAGCCCCAGCTCCGCCTTGCCGGCTGTGTCACGGGGAAACCGGAGCCGGTCCCTCCGCCCCACCGCGCTCGGAGCCCGCCAGGTGCTAAGCGCCGCCGGGCGGGTGCTGTCCGCCGGCAGCCGCCTGCTGCCTACCTGCCGGGCGCCGCCGCTCCGGGGGCGCGCCGCCGGGCGCCTGCCGCACCGCCTGGCTCTTCCGCAGGGCGCTGCCCATGGCGCGGGCCGGACGGGACGGGACGAAACGGGACGGGATGCGACGGGACGGGAAGGGATGGGACGGGACGGGACGGGACTGGACGGGATGGGACCGGATCGCCACCCCGTCCGTGGCGGCGCCCCCTGGCGGCCGCGGCCCCTCCCTCCGCCGCGGCCCCCCGCGCGGCCCGGTCGCGATGGCGACGGACGCGGGCGGGCACAGGCCGGGGCAGGCGCGGCCCCTGGCGGGGCCCGGGCGAGCCCAGGCCCTGCGCTCCCGAGCGAGCGCTCCGTCCTGCGGGCTCTGGGGTGCTGGCGAGACAAGGGCGTTCAGGAGGTGTTCTGGGAGAGGTTTTGCCCTCACAATTAATGGTTCGTGCTGAGAAATACACAGATAGAAGAGACGCTGTAATGGAAGGTTACCTTCGTGAGGCTGGTCACACTACTCCCGTCCGGGCTTGGGCCATTATTTGCCACCACTACCTTACAGTGCTGCCAAGGCTGTGGCCTCAGCCTGGTGGCTTACACTCAAATATGTGGCGAGAGGAGCGTCTGCCAAGGACTGCTGGAGTCAGCTGAGAAGCCAAAGCAAGATGAAAGCCGTAACCCTTTAAGCTACCACCAAGCCTGTACACAAATGTCCGCTGTTATCGCCGGTCAATATTAACTTTCTTCACTCTCCTAGTGGTTTGACAATGGATACCAGGCACCCACCAAAGCCCTTCTGTTCCTCCCTTTCACAAGTGGACAGGGGAGAAAAAATATAAGAGGGTTCATGGGTTGAGATAGAGTCTGGGAGAGATCACTCACCAAGTACTATCACAGGCAAAATAGACTTGAATTGGGAATGTTAACTGAATGTATTACTAACAAACCCAGAACAGGATAATGAGAAGTAAAATTAATCTTAAAAACACCTTCCCCCCAGCCCTCCCTCCTTCCCAGCTCTATCTCCTCTCCCCCAGCAGCACAAAGAGACAGGGAATGGAGGTCATGATCAGTTCATCCCAGGTTGTTACTGCTGCTGCTCAGGGAGAAGAGCAGTATCCCTGCTCCAGCATGGGGTCCCTCCCACGGGAGACAGTTCTCCATGAACTGCTGGAACACGAGTCATTCTTCCACAGGGTACAGTCCTTCAGGCACAGCCTGCTGCAGCTGGGTCCCTTACAGGACCACAACTCCTACCAGAAACCTGTTCCAGTGTGGAGTTCTCTCTCCACAGCTTTGCAGGTCCTGCCTGGAGCCGGATCCAGCAGGAGTTTTCCAAATGTTCACAGCCCTGTCTGGGGCACCTGCTCCAGCGTGCATCTCTGCCATGGCCTGCAGGTGGATCTTTGCATCCCCATGGATCTCCATGTGTTGCAGGGGGACAGCCTGTTTCACCATGGGCTGCATCACAGCCTGCAGGGGAATCTCAGCTCCAGCCCCTGGAGCACCTCCTCCCCCTCCTTCTCTACTGACCTTACTGTCTCCAGAGTTGCTCCTCTCATATATTCATACTGCTCTTTCCTCTGTCTGCAATTACATCTGTACAATATTTTTTTCCCCTTCTTAGAGGGAAAGCTTCTGGCATCTTCTCACGTCAGTGGAAGGTTACAAGAAGCCATTCTTGTAACCTCCCACTACCAAAACCCAGCCACACAAACCCAACAAAACGCTTCACATGGAAAGAAACGTGTGACATTACATCAAACAAGGCAATTTATCTGGTCACTATTCTTGCTTACTGCAAACACATTTGTCTGAAAGGTTTTAAAATTATGCAAACCCAAGCATTGATGGTTTTGTTGGATGGGTCTTCTTTTCAGTTGCACTGATTGACTGCTGGGCTCTGTGGCTGAGCAAGCGTGAAGGATGCTGTGCCACCAACACGTGACAATGAAATGAATGTTGTAGACCGAGGAACTCTTAGTCTTAGTGACCACTGGGTTGTTATGTTGCCCTGCATAAGTCCTAAGTGTTCCCCAGTGTACAATGTGTCATGTCTGCTTCAGTACTCTGCCACAAGAGGAATAATGAACAGCCACAAAGGATCAAAAGAAAGGGAAGCAAGAGAACAGGATAATAACTTTGAGTCTTGATGTTTAAGAGGCATTGCCTCCCCATCCCCAGGTTTTTTGCTCAGAGGACTTCAGCAATGCCTATTTGTATTCCTGTATTACTCTTTTACTCTGCAATGATATCTCCAGTGTAAGCTGGGGTTTCAAATACAGGAAAAAACCCTAAACTTAAGACTGTTAAATGGAAAAAAAATCTCTGAACTTATGAGAATGACCACTGTGATTTTATTAGTTATGTCTTCAATATAGCTATCTGTAACAGCAAAAATTATTATAATAATGAGGATAATAATTGTTGCAGGCATTCATGGATTATTATAGCTTCAACAATACAGTTATTAAACTAATTTGCTGAACAAGCTTAGGGAAGGAACCCTATTCTACCAAACCCATCTCAATATTTTCATTACATGAAGACTACCAGATGGCAATTCAGCCAATTTAAGAAAAATCAAATTTAAAAAAAACACCTTGCAGTCCTGTTATTCATTCACAGTGCTTCATTTTGCTTATTCTTTTGCAATTATCTTTTAATCACATTTCCTTTCATTAAGAAAAAGGTCTTACATTGCTGCAGTGAAGATCCGCTGAAGTAATGGAAAACAGTAAGTTCTACTTTTGAGATGTTTTGTAAAACCAGTGCATACAAAAACCGGAATTCCCCAGTGTCACTTATAATCGAGGAGTCTCACTGTAGAGCAGTTGTGTGTTCACCACCTCTACAAATCACCAAGATTATGTTAAATTAATACCAATTCCTCTAACTTCCAGAAAACCTGCAGTGTGTCATCTCTTACAGTCCATGACTCAGTATGGTTCGCTTATGACTTTACTCAAATACCTTGAGAATCAAATATTTTAAGGTCATTACACACACAAGGATATGTCATTTTTAATTGTATACCAAGATGTGATCTGTAAAACCTAACTAAGATACGGGACATTTCCTTTGATAATTTTGAATTGGTTTGGTAAATGGTAACTTCAAAAGCAGTTGTATACCTCACTAAACACAAAATGATTCCTACAGCTCTGGGGTGTGTTATACACTGGTATTCCCCTCATGGCACTTTAAAATATATTCTTTTTAAACAAAAAAAAAAAGGGAAATGCTTGGTACTATCGATACCCTAAATCACTTGACACTATTAGAAGGATTTTATATATTTAAAGATATGAGGACTTGATGATTTTATCTATTTAAGGATATGGAGCACAGACCTGAACTGAGACAGATTGTTTCTCCTGTTTGTTGGTTTTCCCACAGTTCTAAAGCTGAAATGTTTCCTGTTCATAGAGTTAAGTTGTAAGTTTGTAACTTCCAAGCAATATGCCTGCGGCATGCCATTTTGAGAACTTGTATTGTTGGTAATCCCGCCTGACAGCTCCTGGGAATGAATGTTACAACTTCAACCATTTATGGGATGCATCACTGGCTGGGAGAGGCTAGGCGTGTTGAGTTGGGTGAAATTACCAGTGTCATTATGATGTCTTGTGAAGGCTGACCTAGAACAGAGGCTAGTCAGAGTTAAAGAATAAAGTAGGTATTTATTAGAAGGCCTCAGTGGATACACCTTGGGCAGCACAAGAGCCCAGCCAGGGCTACACCCAAGATGAACCCAAAATGGACACAAAATGAACAACCGGTCATGAGATCTCTCACTTTTATAAATCATGGTCCATTTGCATATTGGAGTTAATTGTCCAATTATAGCTTTAGGTTATGAAGTCCCACCCTTCTTGTTTTTCTCTCTTCAGTCCACCATTGTTTATACTCTTGGGCCTGAAACTTGGATCGGTTGTCCTTGGTCCCCAGCTAGGAAAGGAATTGTTTTGTCTACCTACTCTCTGAAGAGAGGTTACCATCCCTTATTATGAAGCTCAGAACTACACACTAAAGCAGTACAGAATCTGAAAATATAAAAACTAAAACCTAAGGCATCAATCATGCTGTCTTGTCATCCTGTCTGCAAGGCGCCTGCAGAGGGATGACAAAGAACACTTTGCATTTTTTTAAACAGAAAGGGGGAACTGTGACAGCTATAGCTGGTCTATAGCTGCCCAAATAATTTGGCATAGCAGACACCAACTCAACCAGCCTGGCTCATCAGAGAGTGGAAGTAAACAAGCCCCCAGGTGTAGTACTGACAAGTCAGATTCCAGTTCAAACTGAGGACCTCAGCCAATCCCTCTGAACCTCAAATGGAATGCATCCATATCATTGGCCAGTGGAAATTTGAAGCCCCTATAAAAGGCAGCAAACAATAAAATCCAGCTGTTGCTGCATGATCTCGGTGTGATCTTGTCACATTCCTGTCTCTGTCATCAGCAACTAATATTAATGTAATTGAAATACTACAGGTCATTTTTGCAAGCTTAGATTAATTTTCTTACCTCGAGATCTCACCTCAAAGTTTGGCCTCTTGTGTAAACTCTGGATCCAAGCTCCTTCTGCAGCCAACAGAGAAAGACATGCATGTCCAGGTGTTAACCCATCCTTCTGGGGAAAGCCATTTCTAAAGAGTGACCCTATCTCTAGTCCTTAGTCTGGACAAGTTCAAGAGAAAAGAATTTCAGCTTTCATACTTAAGTTGACAGAAGTCATCTATGTCTCTGCCTACACTGCAAATGCGATGGTGTCAGTCAGTATGTTAGTGACATTTCAGGGGCATTTAAGATGCTCCCTGTGTGACCGAGTACAAGAGAACAGTTTTATTTTCATCATGCTGCTGACAGAATGGTAATGTGCACAGGCCTTTGAAGCAGTGCAGTTTAGGGTCCCATATCTACAAGAAGGAAACTAAACTAAACATACTGACAAATGCCATAGCCTCCAGAAACCTCAGATACTTCTAGGAAAGTCCCGAATTCCTCCATTCATGCTGAGTTTCGCTGAGAATGAGTTTGTTTTTTCTCTACTAGCTGGCACAGTGATTGTTTTAGATTTAGTATGAGAATAATGTTGATAATATATTGATGTTTTAGTTGTTACTAAGTTGTGTTTACTCTAAATCAAGGACTTTTTGTCTTCCCAAGCTCTGCCGGAGTACTCTGCAGGAGTACAAGAAGCTGGGGGAAGCACATAGCCAGGACAGCTGCCCCGAGCTTGCCAAAGGGATAATCCATACCACAGAATGTCATGTTTAGTAAATAAACTATGGACAGTTGTCCAGAAGCTGCCAATGACTGCTTGGGGTCAGGCTGGGCACTGGTCAGTGGGTGGTGTACAACTCTGTTGTGCATCACTTGTTTCTATGGAGTTTTACTCCTCTCTCTCCTTTTCTTAACTACTAGTAGTAGTAGTATCATAGAATTTTATTTTAATCATTTAATTGTTCTGATCTCAATCCATGAGGTTTACGTTTTTGTTCAGATTCTCCTCCCAGTTGAGGAGAGGGGGACTGAACGAACAACTGCATGGAACTTGCTGACTGGGGTTAAACCTTGGCACACGCCAAGAAAACCAAGTGATCCAACCTGTTAAGAGTTGCGCAATTCAACCACATGGACACAATGAGAAAACATGGGCTTTATGTAAGTAAATTTTCATGATCCAGAGAAAAACTTAGTTCTGTAGCCCAGCAGAGCTCCTGCTCTGTAAATCCACTATGTCAATACTGACAGCTTCAGGGCTTTCATAACTGTAACTTTGTCATCAGAACTGCACTGGGCAAAAGTCCACATTTCCTCACTTCCCATCTTCATCTGACGTGCCTTCTGTGCTCCCTCTGCAGTACCCAAAACAAAGCTGTAATGGAACACAGCTTCCCCACCCCTGGGAGATGTAGGATTTCACTGCATAGCCATTAAGCAGCTGCTTATCCTCTTGCAGAGTAGAATTAAATAAGATATCTTTCACCATACTTGTACCTTCAATCCCACATGTAGCTGGTAATAGGGAGAAAATCCAAAACATAACCATAGAATGCAGCTGAATGCTAGTGATATCAAACAAATCCATGTGAATGACCCTTGCAAATGTGTAAAAAATTTAGTTATGAAAAATTAAATTGAAGTTTTACCAGAGCTACTTAGCTTTTCCATTTTATACTTTATATTACTTGTCATAAGGTTTGATAAAGCTAAATGACTTCAACCTTTGCTATTTAAAATGAGTATTGATTTTTTTCTCTTTTGTGTTTTGAGAAGAGCCAAAACCAATGCTAATGGTTTTATCCAGGAGGTTGTAATGGCACAGTTGAAAAGCGAGCTCTTCTCAGATTGCATCGCAAAACAGTGTAGTTCCTTTTTTGAAAACAAAGCAGAGGAGATATTGTAGTTTCACCTCCACCTGTTGCTGTATTATTCATGGACAAGGTAGAAGCTTCTGCCAAGATCTCTTCTAGTTCTTCAAGTGGTTCTGTCTTGCATGTGTACTTTGAAGTTCCTATTGCTCGTGTGGAATGTCTATACTTGATGTTTGAGACATGTCTTAACATATAAATTACCTGATTACAAGTGAGTTCTCTTCCAGCTACCTTTCAAAGGGATTGCTGCCAGCCACATTTAACCCCACTGAGCTGAGATTAACTAGCAAACCTAAACTTCAAGCTGTATCTTTGCATCTATTTGCATCTATCTATGCACCCATTCCACAGGTGAAAGCAGTAAGTTGTTTTTTCTTTTCTCTAAAGGAAGAAGATTTAGACATTAGGTACAGCCTATCTGTCTTAGCTCTCCCAATAAATTTTGAAACGTTGGTCAATTTTAATAGAATTTACTTAGTGGAGTATGTCTCAACATACTACATTTCTGTGCATCCTGTGAAGGAAAGGCAGTTGAGCAGTAGTGAGGAAAAGGCTCAAAAATTAGTTCAGCTCTCCTTAGGGATTGCCATACAGCAGCTTGGTCTCAAGAAGCCTTCAGAAAATAGTTTCACTTGTCATTTCTTACCTCTGGTACTCCTACCTCTCCTGCTTTCCCAATATCTGAGCCATTCACAGTTCAGTTCAGGATAGGCAAAATGATACTGCTACTGATTTAGCAGATGGGGAATTGAGGCACAACACGATTAAAATTCAGATTTCAGACTTCACAGGCATTTATGCATGTCTCAATTGAAATCTGATGGCTTGGATTTAACAGTAATTTGCCCAAGGTCATACAAGAAGCATGCAATAGGCCTGGGAAATATATCCAAGCTTGCACTTTGCTCTTTGGACCATATTTCCTAAATGGGATGTAGTAATTTCAGAATTGCACCTTCCCAGCCCCCCCTTTGGGGAGGATCCCAGTCTGCTGTGAATAAACACATTCTTTGGTCCTCATGGTCCTCATGAGCATCAAAGCTAGCTACTCTTCTAGATCTGCCTCTCAGGTGCACTGGCACAGTGCAGATGCTGTATGTGTCTCCCCTTCAGAGCTGTGGGATCACATAGCACAAAGACTACCTGAGCACACAGCTCCTGCCAAGTGTAGCTGAAATTTTACTGTGAAAGGGGGAACACTATCTAAAAGGAAGGCATGCCTAATTAGCTGAAGAATTTTTCAACACAGCAGTGATCCTTAAAAAAATAATAATGTCTTGAACTTTGTATAATTCCACCTGGTCTCATCCCACTCTGACTTGGTTAATTACCTGTAGATAATTTCTGCTGGATTTCCACATTTCATCTTTTTCAGATAGCATTGCTTAGCTCTGCAGCTTCAAGTATCTTTTATTTAGGATTGCCAAATACAAATAAGAATGCTCTGACCTACAAAAACAAAGAAGATAATTAACATTAGAAAGATCACTATGAAGAATGAATACCAGTTCCTGATGCTTCATGGAGTTCACAGTTTGATGACAGACCTATTTCCAGTCTATTACACTAAGAACTTCACTGTTTTGAGAACTCTGGAGAAAGTTAGATGAACAACTCACCCACCCTACCTCCAGTGCTATTTCTACAAAAATCAGAATTTCTTATTTCAAGCACTTATTTTCCAGATGACAGAGTCCACAGCAGAAGTAAGGCACATTCTGGAATAAGCTGATATATCTGTTCTGCTATAAAGATGCATACTTGCTCACCTTAGCTAACACTAAAAAGAATATATCTGAAGATTTTGATTTCCTCACTTAAAATTTTAGGCACAAAATAACAATTTCAGAAAGTAGATCACTGCCTTACAAAATATGGAGCTTGAGAATATACTTTGCATAGGAATAAAATAACAAACCAATTGAAGACTGAGTTACAAGATTGTGATAGAAATTGTTACTAATGGAGGAATACAAAATAAAATGTATGTAAATGGGAATGCTGGCTTGAATTCCCTGGCTCCAGCTGGCTGACAAGTTTAACCGCTGAGTGCTGCTCTGTCACCAGTAACAGTGAACACTTGTTCCCACTATGCTGTCCTAAAGAAAAGTGCTAAGTAGAAGTGGATAAGTAGTTTTTTCCATCAACACAACATTGATAAATATCAGTACGAAAACCACAGGAGAAACAATATTTTCATTTCAAGTTTGAAAAAAATGCAGTAGAAAAATTGGAGGGCTGTGTTTTCAAGAAGATTCAAAACTAGCTACTAGCAGCTCAAAAAAAGGGCACTGTCTGCTCTGTGCCCTGAAAAACCTGCAGACTGGTCAGCGTTAATCTTTCTAATCACTTGTGAAATTCTGGGCTGACATAACAAAATCCACCCAAAGATCTTAAGGGTGCACATATTAATAGTGTATTGTCACCACATTGTACTTAGTGAACACAAGCTATAAAATAGATAAAGGGGAAAATGCATCCCCTAAGGTCCCAAACTTAGTGAATATTCTTGCCTTACTTAACATCTTCTGGACACTAAAAAAAAAAAAAAAAAATTACTAATTACTGCTGATAGTACCCATGAGGCAGCATTAAGCTGCATATAGCATTTGCAGTAAAAACCCATGGCCACAAAAAATTTCTTCTTGCTTTATGTTTCACTTTAAACTCAAAACAATCCAAATACATGGACATTTTGAGTGAATCTAAATCTTTACGATATATCAAAGCACATGAAACTAATGGTGTTAGGTGAAACTATGTGGAAATGTGTAGGCTTTATTGAGTTTTGCTTTGTGTAAATCCCAGTACCAGAAAAGAGTTAGGAGAGGAGTATACTGCATTTATCGGATATTAACCAGAAGAGGATGCTAGCAGAAGCTATTGTGAAATGTAAGTTTCATACTAGTTTAGTTAAAATACTTAATACCCTCAAATAATGAAGAATTACTACAGGTTAAGAATTAAGAATAAACCAAAAATATTCTTATTACCTCCATTGAGAGACTGCACATACACACATGTTGCTGGCAGATGTGTGGAATGTCTTTGGCTGCTTTTTGGCCCTTTCTGATTCTAATTAATGAAGGGACTGGTGGATTATGAAGTGTTTCATATAAAGGCTTCATAAGACAGGTTTATAAATCTCAGTGGAGAAGTCAGTCCAACTAATATCTTCACTCAACAGCCCGTATTTATTCAGAACAAAGCCTAAAAGTGGAAGAAAAATGTTCTCTAAGTCCTGTATCACCACGGGGAAATGATCCTTTTTGTTTTGCAGTGAAATTTTACTTTTTTGGGGGAAAGGGGAAAGTAATACAGACCCACAGATCCCCTCACCCAAGGTTCTATTCCACCAAATGGTTGGTTGGACCTGGGTTCCATGAGCCATCCTCCTCTTTCTCAGGCTGCGCAAATGTAGGAAGTCACTGGGGACGTAACCTGCTCTTCTCTCAGCTGGTGAATCTTGATGCAAGTGTAGCACAGATTGGAATAGCTCTAAGGAACCTTCACAATAATAGTGCCTGCCTTGCTGACAATAGGCACCAGCTGGTGAGGCAACAGGGTGTTGTGACCAGGGACAAGGCCAGTGGGACACAGCTGGCCACTCTCCCCCAGCCCCCACCTCCCAGGACAATGAGGAAAACTGGGGGACTGGAACATCTCCTATGAGAAAAGGCTGGAGGATCTGGGCCTGTTCAGCCTAAAGAAGGGATGATTGAGAGGGGACCCCATCAATGTCCGTCGGTATCTGGAGGGAGGGGGTCACAGAATGAAGCCAGGCATTTTTGGTGGTACCAAGCAATATTTCAAGAGCCAACGGGCAGAAACTGATGCACAGGAAGTTCCACCTGAACATGAGGAAGACCTTGTTTCTGTGCGACCACACACTGGAACAGGTAGCCCCGAGAGGCTCCCTCACCGGGAGATATCCCAGAACTGCCTGGATGCAACCCTGTGCTTGTGCTCCAGGATGACCCTGCCTGAGCAGGGAGGTTGGACCAGATGTCACACTGTGGTCCCTTCCAACCTGACCCATTTGTGATTGTGTGAGACCGAGGCCGCAGGGAAGAGCTGCGCCTGGTCAGAAGCCCCGCTACACAATCGGCAGCAGCAGCAGGCCTGCGGGACCGAGCCGTGCGGCACGGACAGCCCTCGGTGGCAGCCCCGGCCGCCGCCGTGCCCCAGCGCCGCGCGGCGGGGGCGGGCCCGGCGCCCCCCGGCCCGGCCGCTCCATAAAAGAGGCGGGCAGGGCCGGCCCGGCGGGAGGGCGCGCGCTGAGGGAAGAGCCGACACGAGTGGCGGGGAGGCGGCGCGGAGGGAGGGCAGCCCGGCTGCGGGAAGCGGGGCTCCGCGCTGGGACTGGTTCCTTCGCAGCCATTTTCCGTCCAACCAAACAGCCGATTTGCGGAGGGAGCCAACCAGGGCCGCACTGGAGGTTTGTGCCTGGCTCCGGCCAATGATTGGTAACCGGTTCCACTGCAGGCTCGAATGAAATGTCCGTCTCCCTCCCCGGGCCCCGGCGCTGCCGCCGCGCCGCCGCCGCGGGCACCAGGAAGTGCGGGGCTGGCGCCCCGGGCCCCGCACCGGCCGCGCGTCGCTTTGTGCGGCCGGAGCCGCGGGGGCCGCGCGGCCGGGGAGCCGAGCGGGGTGGGCGGGTGGGGAGGGGAGCGGAGTGGAGCGGGCGGGCAGGGAGGGAGGGAGGGAGGCGGCAGCGAGGGTGGTGTCGGCAGGGGCGGCGGGGCGGTCGCCCCCGCCGCTGTCCCGCTCTCTCCGCGGGGCCCTCCCCGCTCCGGCTCCATTTTGCGGCCTAGGCAGGGGTGGGGGCAGCAGGCAGAGCTGCCCTGCGGCCGGCCGGCACCCCTGGCCGCCGGCTGAGAAGCGGCGGGCACTCGCGGGGCGCACGGCCTCCCGCCATCCCTCCGTCTCCGCGCCGGCCGCGCTCGCTGTGTCCCGGGGCCGCGGCTTTGTGGCGGCCGCGCCGGGCGGAGGGTGCTCCGCGCTCTTTTGTGTCCGCCCGGCCGAGCCCCCTCCCCTCGCCGCGGGAGCGAGGGGCCGGGACCCCCACCACGCCCACGGCCCCTGGCCGGGCTGGGAGCCGGGTAGCGGCGCCACAGCGGCCCGGTCTCTACCCTCGGTCCTCCCCACGCCGTTGTCGGGACCGAAATTTCCTGGAAGGTTTGGCGGTATTTTGCAGGGATGAGGAGCGTGGGCCGAGGCCCCGGGCTGTGGTGCCAGTACCCGGCTGGCCGTGCGGGCGGGAGTGCGAGGCCTTGGTGGGCTGCACGGGGGCCCGGCAGAGCGGCCGGCCACGGGCAGGTGCGGGCAGCGCGGAAATCACAGCCAGGGTGACCGACAATAAAGTTGCTGATTAACTGAGGACTCGTCGTCTTGTGCCATTTGTAAACAAGGGGTCACGATAGACGAGTTACCTCTCGAACAGATGTGAGCTGGGTGCCCGGAAGGCTCGGAGGCTGTTGGTGTAAGTAGGAAGGTGTCCCCGTGCCCCAGCTAGCTGCGTTTGCATCATTGAAGGGCATGAAATCGGGGAATGGGATCGATCGGCTCGCAGTGGCACAGAGGCAGCTGGGTGGCATCAGCACTTGTCCTGTGACACACATGATAGATGGGAGAGAGACAGGACCCTGCTATTATCAATGTCTACACAACTTTTCAGTGTGTGGCAGGTGTTCTTGGGCAGGCCTGCGTGTGCTAGCCACTGTTCTGCCTCCAGAAATTATGTAATTGGTGATCCTGAAGAGTACTGTTGAGGTTATTCACAGACAATACTATTGGAAAACCACAAAAAATTTCATGTGTTCTAGTAACGTTTCTGCAGCTATGATATATATTCTGCAGTATAGCAGCAGTAGAAAATCAACTTCTAGCTTTACCAATTTCTTTGAAGTTTAACCAAAAAGATTTTGTTCTGAAAAGTACTGTCAGGTAGAAGCTACCTAGTGTGCTTGGGTTGCTTTTGGGATGGCAAAATTACTGATAACAGTGATCTGAAAATTTTTAGGCAACGAGGAGCACAGAAATCTGGATTGCAGCCCGTTCATCGACTCTATTACATGTAGTAACCTTTCTTTGGCATCTTGGTAGATGGCAGTTACTGTTAATTTAAAAAAAAAATCAGCTTTCTCAAAAGAAGATTTGGCAAAATGGTCAGAAAAAGGAAAATGGCAGATGCCACTTTGGGCAGTATTCAGAGTCTGGCTTTAATTGGCTTGCAGGAATGGAGAAATGGTGTCTATATATAATCATTAGTGTACTGTTCCTAAACAATAAGCTAGCGGTTGCTTTCTTTTTTTTCTTTGCTTATGTGGCCTGTGGCATGACAGCTAAAATGTAAAGGCAAGATCCATCTGCAGTTCTCTAGGACACCCGAGATGGATCAGTTGGAACCGTTTTGATGCCTCAGTGTGTTGCTTTTGTGCTGTGCATTGAGTGGGTGGTTATACTTGGTCTTGGCCGCTGGCATTTACAGCTATGGCATTATACTGGGAGAAGTTAGGAGCACTGGGTGTTACTCTTTAGACTTCAGGATCTGACAGTCACAGCAGTTCAAAGCTTAACTCTTATTTGTGGTAATAATTACATGAAGGGAGGCAATGTTCAGAAATTGAAAGAAAAAGAATATTTAAGATAAGGTCAAGATGTGAAACATTAAACACTGAAACTTTTAAAGTCTGGTGGTACCTTGTTTTGTCAACCTTTAAAAAAGGTTTGCAAGGTTCTTCCTTTAGTGCTTTCAAATATAAATCTAATGTTGCTCCATCTTTAAAATTTTGCTTAGAAAGAAACTTGACTTAGTACTGAGTTTTGCAGTAGTGTTTTGAAGACACTTAGTATTTGGAAATTGATGCTTTAGTGGCAGGATGCTTGTAAAAAGAGCAAAACATTACTATATATATGCATACTAAACAATATGGGTAAATAACATTGGTAGAATAAAAACAAGTGTCAGCAAATTCAGCAGTTTTGGCCGAAAATAGTCTGTTCTGAAGCTAGCTCAGTCTGGTCTGAACTAATTTTGTAAAACTCTTACTTGCCCTGTTGCTTGAGAGGAAAAAAGCTGCTTGGCATACTTCAGTTACTACCTCAACAAAGGAGAAATAACCTACTTAAAAATGTTACCAAACGTCTAAAAGAAAAAAGACAGGATTTATGGATTGCTTCTTTAATAAACAGATAAGCTTAGTTTTTTACCAGAAATGCTAGAAAAGTATTGAAAACTTACTATTGAAAGGTAATATGGGGATTTCAGTCAGGTTGCTGAAGGATGGAGGTGATGGTGCAGCGTGTTCAGTACTGCTTTCCTCTTCCAGCTTCTGCAAAAGCAACTAAACTGCCTCCATTCCTCTGCTCATCTTGTTTATTTTCCCCTCCAGCTTCTCTCTTCTACTGCCAAAAAAGAGAAAGCGTGGAAACTCAATTTCTCCTGCTTGCTCTGTATCACTGACCCACTCCTTGATGTGAAAATGCCTGAGGTTTTAGTCTAGCCATATGTATTGGAGCTAACAGTGCTTGTGGATGTTAGCCAGCCTGGGAAGGAGCCACCAGCTGCTGTAGCAGAGTTGGGTCCATGTGGAGGGGGCTTGTGATCAGTGGCATTTGGGCTTGTAAGATAAGACATAAAGTTGATAGACTGTTACATGGCGTGGAAAGGTATAAAGGTGGCAATGGCCTCTTTGGATTTCATAAGGGAAAGTTTCCTCCCCGTGGGCCAGCAGAAGGATTCTGGTACAGCCCAGATGCTAATGAACCTTGGTGACACTGTCTGGTCCTCTCAGCATCAGTCTGCTTTTCCCAGTGTTATTCTGCTGTGGGGGAAAACACTGAATGTGAGGGATTAGAGAAGCCTGAGATGGAGAGAGAGTTTTGTTCTAGCTATGTGCTAAGGGGTTTAGTGTTATATTTTTGTGTGTCTGCTGGAACAATGTCCTGTGAATGCATTCACCAGTTGGTATTTCTTATAAACCTGCAGATGAGAATTCAGTGGGAAATTAGGATCCCCAGAAATCACTGAAAAATAAAAGGAAATTGAAAGTGTATTTTCAATTGAAAAATCTTTCTGCTTAACAGGAGAGGGTGCAGAAAGCTCGAATAAAACTTTGTGCCTCTGCTGTTACATACTGATTCACAGCTTTACTTCTCTTGTGACAAGGTGTGGCAAAATGAATGATGTGGTTACTACCTACAGCTTTAGTTATTGTTTCTGTCCTGCTTCTTTGGCAGACATGACTGCATGGAATGTGTACCAAGTGCTTCAGTTCATTGCATATCATTTTCTACTGCCCCTTTTATAAGGTAGCAATTTTGGGAGACAGGGTGAATAAATACCACATGAAATATTTAAATCACAAGAGGCCTTTGGTTTCCCTTCAAGAGGGCAGTTTGTAAATCATTTCCAGATAACTTCCTCATTCTGAAATAAAAAATCTTGTTTCCTCAAAATTTTTTTTCTTCTTTGTTTTTCCTTTTATATTTATCTAAGCTTTAGTCCCTTCTTCTCAATGCTAGTATTCTAGCTTGTATTCTTCTTTAGTTATCATGCAGCTGAGCCACTGATACTGACTGTGCTCTTAAGAGAGCTTATAAGATTAAACAGGATGCAAGGTTTACTTTGAGATACTGATGTATTATTAGTTTAGTATAGGCATATTATAGGAACAGTAGGCAGGTGACAGGAGCAATTTTTTTTTAAGCATCCTCCAGAATATTTATACCAAATGTCAGTGTAAACCTGTGTGTTCATTCATGTGCATCTTATCACTGAACCTTCTTTGATGCCCTTGAAATGTTTCTCTTTTAACATATTTCTTTGGTTAATTTCCATGCATCAAGTAGTTTGTATATCCCTAGTAATATTCTTTCTTTTTATTAGAGATGGAAAAAGCAAACAGAAAACCACTAACAGGAAGCATGCTGCTTTCTGTGCTGCTACCCTGTATTCAAATTTTTCTTTTGCAGTATAGTGCTGAATGTTTATGTCCTGTACTTGTTTACTCTCCCTGGTTGTTGATAAAATCAGATAGGGCCATGGTCATTTTAGAGACTGACATGTCACTTCTGATGTGCTTAGCTCTCAGTCTTGATTCAGTCCGTGTGTATGCATGGAGGAGCTTCAGTGTCTCCTAGCCCTGGAGGCTGAGGGTAATGTACAACCTGTAGTAATGGCTTCCTGCAGTTGTGCACAGCACTTGCTGCTGGAGGACTGAGGTGTTGGAAGCCCTCCCTTGTGCAATTTGGCAGCCACACAGAGGTAGGAGATGCTCTTGTATTAAAAGGCGTTGCAATGTTTGCATGCTGAAACTGCCATGCTAATGTGAGGTATAATCTGCAAATGGCTACTTCTCTTTAAAGCAAGTTGTAACAACTGGGCGGTCTAAAGCAAAATCTGAGAGGAACATTCTTGCCCACCTGAACCTTTTAGGATTAGCTCTCCCAGGACATTGCCTGTTTTAGCATCTACTTCCATCCAAATTAGTAGGTCTTCCTACTAAATGGGCCAATATAAGAACTGTTGGCCTTTTTAGTCTCCCAGTGACTGCAGTTAGTGTAGGCAGGGTGTTGTTTCTATGCTATATTGGGCTGCTGCTTTTCCAGAGCAACTTCAGGCACACAGAATTTAGTTTGTGTCATGGTTTTAGAGGGCTTTTATTGGTTGTTTGGGGTTTTGGTTTGTTTGTTTAAAGGAGGGGGGTTAATTAGCAACAGTGTAGTGAGAAGAGTGTTTTCTCATTTTCTGAACATTGCTGTATGTGTTACAGAACTTGTGCTGAGCTTGACAATCAGATAATGTGGTGATTGACTAGAGTTTTGAACATCTGAAATGAAAACTGTAATGTGTGAGCATGCAACTGTTTGTTATGAGATGACTGGGATAGCAGTGGCCACATTTTCCTGCAAGGTCATGTTTGTCATCCATCGGGCTCAAAGAAATACTAGTAGGGTGACTTGGATGGCATATTAATTACAGTTGCTATATTCAGATGCCTGGGTCTAGATTTGAATTGAATGACAACTCTGGCTGAAGTTCTTCCATCAACTTACTTGGATTGAAGTAGTGTGCTGAGATCCACTCCCTCCCTCACACTGTGGTCAGCTGGGCTGTGGAGGTGGCTCATGGGGCAGCTGGGCTGGCTCTGTATGTGGTGGCCTTCAGGATATGGCTGGAGAAAGTCCTGAGTGCTCTGCTCTGAGCTTGGAGCTGACCCTGCTTTTAGCAGGGGTTGGAGTAGAGACCTCCCACGGCCACTTCCAACATGAATTATCTTGTGGGCCTGGATCAGGACCTGGTTATGCTGAGCATTATGCAGAAAGGTGTTAGCACTGTCCCTAATCTCCTGTCCCAAGGTTGTCCTGGCAGCTAAAAATCTTTCTTCAAGTAATACCCACAGAAGTAATTTCAGTTGATATTAGGCTGTCAGTGGCTGTTTTCTTTATCTGAGTCAGATCTGTCTTTTTCTGTTGCAAGCACTTTCCTATCAATTTAGCTAATCACTATTTTAGATTCATAGTGCTGATAAACATCCCCACAAGTTCCCACTAATGGTGAAATAATACATCCTGTAAGTAGATCTGGAAAGGTGCACACAGAAAATAGAAGCAAAGGTATTACCTTGAGGATGCATTAGTCTAATATGACCAAAATGTCTGTAGATGCAGCAGAAGTTTGAAAGAGATTCAAGCAGGAATTGTCTTTTGAAGGCAAGCTGGGCTGATGAAAGCAAGATGATTTCTTAGTGTTGCTGGGTCTTGGCAATAAAGATTCAGATAGAGTAGCCTGCAGGAGAGGTGAGCAGAAACCAGTTCGTTATCACATCATGGCAGAAGTTTGAAGAATATTGCAACCGTGGAGGAAGGAAGTAATTTAGAAGACACATTTCACAGAAGATTGAAAAAAGACAGGGAAAGAAAGATCAAGGTATTTAAAATACCTTGTACTGGGGCTGAGTAAATTTGAGATCCTGAACTAAATTCTGGTAGGGATCAGAGAGCTGAAACTGAGAAAAAAACTACCAGAAAGCTCTAAGTTAATTTTGGAGGTAGCTTTTGGGATTTACCAGACTACAATTTTAATTGTTTCAAAGTGCAGAAGTAAGAGAGAGGCACAATTCTCTTAACTTAATTCTTGATGTGTGATGTCAGTTTTGGTGATCATGACATGCAGGATTGTGATATCCTTGCATTGTCATTACAGTAAGCTGAGTAAGCAAACTGCAGACCCTTTGGGAGATTGAAAAGCAAAGTTAAATCTCCCAACAAAGAGTCTGCAAAATGTGGACAAAGTGAATTTATGTGAAGTTTGGCACATGGAAGGTTAATGCCTAAAATACTGCCCTTCTTTGGGTAAAGCTGCTGTGTAAGAAGTGAAGCTGGTTTACAAAAGCCCAGCAAAACGGACCTGAAGTTCTTTATAAAAGTGTGTGTCATATTCTGTACAATGAAGAAGAGCTGGAAGAGTCTGTTTCTCTTGAGCAGTTCCTAAGGCTCTGTCCGGCTGTTGTTGGAATGTGAGTAGCGCTTGTGTTATTTGCGTGTCTGTGGCCAAGGGTAACACCGGACATTGCTTGAAGGTTTCAAAGTGAAACTCAGCCCTGTGGCCACAAGCAAAGTGCAGATTAGTGAGAGGTTAAATGCTCATATTTCTGGGTAGGTGTAAAAATAGCACAATATTGCTTCTCCTTCCCTCCCTCTTCATGGGTGTGCAAAAAAGTGAGCTCTGTGGTCTCACTGGCAACAGCCATGTGATCCTTCAAAGACACCAAGGTACCCACACAATGGGTGTGGGGTCAGTGAGTGAAGTCAGCTGGGCTCTGCCTCTCCAGGGGCTGTGTGTGTAGCTTGTCAGTAAGAAGGAGGGAAGCACAAGCTCTTTTGGCATCCCTTTTTCTCCTGGCATTTAAGTTACCTATTAAACTGTGACAGCCCCATCTCCAAACCATCATGAAGAAGTCTTCTTGTTGGCCACCACATCAGAACCTTGAGAGAAGAGCACCTAAGGATGCCCAGAGAGTGAGGTAGGGGAGGACCAGGGAATGCTAAAACATGACTCAGAAGGCACATAGGAGTAACTGGTATCTCAGGGAGGATGAGGATGCAGAGCTGGTCCCGTGATCTGTTTAGAAGTTTGTCAGTGGCTTGACAAACCAACGTGGATGGTAAAGGTGAGTGAAGGATGCACTCTGTGTAGTAACTTAAAGGTAAAGCATTCAGTGAATGAGGAGCTGATGTAGGTTTTGAGGGTTGTTCAGAGACACCTTGAATGTTCTGGTGAGACTCTCATGGGAGCTATGTGCAACATAAACTAGATGATTCTATGTATGGCCTGTGCCTCTGGCTGAGTTTTTTGGAAAGCCTCAAAACCAGTTAAACTATTCCCACCGTCAGTAAAACTCATTAATGACAGTGGGGATGCTGTTCTCCAATAGCAAAATATTTATGCTTTGTATAAATTGATCTCATAGTTTGTGCTGGGTTTGAGTAATAGATGCGCTTAGTGATGTAACAATCACACCTGAAAGGTTTCCTTCTTCTGGTTGTAGATGGATGGTGACAGCTCCACAACAGATGCTTCTCAGTTAGGAATTGCTGGAGATTACATTGGTGGCAGTCACTATGTCATACAGCCTCATGATGGTAAGAAGTGAGAGACTAAATGCTACTATTTCTCTGCATATGTGTCTATACATATATTTTCTTCCAGTTCTTGTATCATTCTCTGCTTTCTTCTCTCAGGCTAAGAATTTGCCATTGCTTTCATAATGCCTCACTGTATAAAGCATTTTTTTCTGCAGTATGAAGGGGGCAGGTTGGATTTTTAGATGTTGGCACAGTGACCTTGAGGGGGTGACAAAAAAATTGATGTTCTAGGAAGCAGTTTGTATTTTGACATGGCATTAATAATGGTTGTTGATCAGCAGCCATGTACACTTCTGTGCATAATGTGATAAAATGCTATCTTTATAAAGGCACCCTGATGTTGCATCTATTTTTAAAATTATTTATATGATGTTATCACACGGTGCTTTCAAAGGTCTTCATCCTTCAGTGTAAGATTTTAAACTGAATTATTGCCTGCAGTCTATCAAATATAATTTCTGTTAACTTTTCTTCATTTCATTAGACACAGAGGACAGCATGAATGATCATGAAGATACAAACGGCTCAAAAGAGAGTTTTAGAGAACAAGATATCTATCTTCCAATTGCAAATGTGGCAAGAATAATGAAAAATGCCATACCCCAAACAGGAAAGGTAATACTGTTGTCTGGTAAAGAAAGTGTGTTAATGAGTTTTATTCCTTCCTCTCAGTGATCTAATTAGAACAACATATTTTTCCAAATGATGCTGGTTTCTTGAAGAAAAGTGTTATAAAAGGAAAGGGAAAAAAGCCCCAGGAGCAGGAGGTGATTGATACCAGGCCCATTTTTCTTAGATTTCTGAAAGCTTTTAGTAACTGTTGTAGTTAGAGTGTCCAGAACTATTCTCCATAGGGCTTTCAAGAGCTTTGTTTTTCTAAGATGTGTTCTCTGAAATTGTCGTAAAGGATCAGGCTTGATGACAATCACTAAGAATATTTTCTATGCAATTCTCTTGAGAGATTTAGTCTGCTTTCATTGAGGTGCATAAAATTTGGAATAAGTGAATAATTTTGGCTGAAATAGAAATCCAGTGCTCATCCTGAAGGAAAGAGAATGGTTAGCCTTGCATCACCCAAATATTCACACACCCAAATGTCGAAGTGACCTAAGAAGTCTGCTTTATATTGTGGAGCAGATAAGGCCAGATATTGAAAGCCTTACTTATTTCTTACTTCTAAGAATAGACTTTTTAATCCATTCTGCTGAGCTGGTGGTTGTATAAGTACTTCATCATTCTAGTGGTTTATCTTAAACCTTTGCAGGGCTCCTATGATTTGCTGTTTCTTTATTGTATTCCAATACAATTCCAGCCACAGTAGCATTTCCTCCAGCTAAAACTGATCTCTCTTTTTGGACATCACTCTAAATAGAAGGAAGACATAATTTACTTGCATCTGCTTGTATTTTCATAATGTTCAGGGCTTTCTGGAGATCTGGATGTTACATTTATAACTTTGCTGTGAAAAACTCTACCCTAGTCCATATTGTCATAAATTTTTAGTGATCAAGATGAGATTTTTCTTGAGAATTTAGCATATGGGATGTAGAGCTATCTTGAAAAATCAGGATGGTTTTTTGTAAAAAATTGCAAGGGAAGCTTCTGACTGATGACTTCTGAAAATCTCACCCTACATGTCTGAAAATATCAGAGGAGCTAGTGAAGACTCTGCACACAGTTACTGCTTCAATTTTTTAGGTTCTTTTCATGTGAAGAATAAGAATCTTAATTATTATAATCTTCTTGTTGACTCCTGTCAGCTTCCCAAGTAATCATGAATAATACTTAAGTTGGGTAAATGACTTTTGTCCTGCTGAAAACTCTAATCAAATTTACTTACTTCATTCTTGCCGGGGGCATATGGTGCTTCGTTTGAATTCTCATTTGGTAACTTTACACCAGAATACTAATGCATTAGAAAGGCTTGCTGCTAGGTGTATATTCTAGTCCTTGAATCTAGGCAGGATAAAAATACTTGTCATTGCTGAATTTGTGGCAATGTACTGCAGTGGGGTTGGAGCTCTTAAAAGAAGAGGAAGTGGACTGTGACATTGTAATGAACAGGTTTGAAGAGACATAGGTAAGCAAAACAAGAAGCATCTATGTGTAAAAGCTTGTATAGGATTTCAGGAGATCCTGGAAGTTGGCTGTGCTGCTTGAAATAGTAAAACATGGGTAAAATCACATTGCAGCTGGTCTTACATAGAGCAGTGAGGACATCCAGTGGTTTGCTGTGCAGGTGTTGCCTAAATGAGCATTGTCATTGGGTTTTGGAATGTTTCCTCAATTATCTGATGTATTCTTTGGGGGGTTTGTGGTGAGTTTTTTAAAGTCTTGTGTCTTCATTAATGATTTTATGATACTTTTTTCCTTACTAGATTGCTAAGGATGCAAAGGAGTGTGTACAAGAGTGTGTAAGTGAATTCATCAGCTTTATAACATCAGAAGCAAGTGAGAGGTGTCACCAAGAGAAAAGAAAGACCATCAATGGAGAGGATATTCTTTTTGCCATGTCTACCTTGGGGTTTGATAGCTATGTCGAACCTTTGAAGTTATACCTCCAAAAATTCAGAGAGGTTGGTATATATGGGTATTTGCTCATTTATTTAACCTGGTTGTGTTTATCCGTAGCTCTTTGTTGTAACTGTATAATGGCTAACTTGCCCAGTATCTCACAGCTCTGGGTCAGGGAGTAATGTAATGTTTAAAAGCATTCCAGAGGATATCAAGGGAAAAAGGAGGAAGTAAGCATTTTGATTAGACTTGCTGATTCAGAGTAGTTAAAGCTTTCAACTGAATAACTTATCTAATATATTGGTGGTAGTAAATTGCTCTGCTCTTTAGAGGTGCCTATTAAGAATGTTTAATTGGATTTTTGGGTTCAGTCAGTATGTACTGACTGCATCCTCTGAGGAACTGGCCTAATGCCTATTGCTTGTCTGGACTTCAGGTCTGCAAAAGAAAAAAGCTGGTTTTCTCTTGTTGGAATAATGGTTCACATGGAAAACTATCTCTTCAATGAGGTTTTTAAAATTATTTTTTTAGCCTGTCCCTCAGTTTGCTTTTGATACATAGTACATGCTAGGTATGTGATCCAAACAGTTAATATAACATACCCCTTCTCTAGCAGAAAGTGACTTTCTTCCTTTCAGCAATTTAGGAAAAAGGAAGTTGCTTCTGCTTGGGTTTTTTGTTCTGGTCTGCCTCCCCCTGTCTAAATTGGCAGAACAGTAGATAAGGATGCTCTTCTGAGTTTCTTTGTTTTGTAAACCTAAGACTGCTTTAGGTCAGACTTGCTAACAATATTTGTTTTGTTGACAGCACTTGAAGCTTCCCCTTCCCAGAAGGTCATTGCTGGATAACTGAGTAACAGGAGGTGTAATATAAAGTTAGAGTAGTGCTGTGTGCTGTCTTTTTCCAGTTCTGTGTAGCAGTTGCACATGCTGTGATAGTGCTGTATGTGCTTTTGAAAAGACAAGTATTGCCTGACTACCAAATAAGTCTCAAGTGGGTCTGTGCTACTTTCATTCTTAATTGACTATTTTTGCAGATTATAGACGCTGTGGTAGCAGAGTAGTCGAATTGGGTTTTAATTGCATGGATGGGTTAAGTAGCTTTGCTCATCAGTTTTAAATCTCCATTCCAGCAAGGGTGTCTTCAGGGTGAAGTACTTCAGTTTTGTAACTGAGTATTTTGTCTGCAGCAAGCAGTTGCAGAGAATCTTTTTTTATGCCCACATTATTTTTCTAGATGTTCTTATGCAATAGCATAGAGCATCAAACTTCAAACTTGTAAAACTGCATGCAGATGGGGGCCTTGGCTTTCTGTGCTGATATCCTTTCTGGCTCTAGTCATTGATGTGGGAGAAGAAATTCCACATCTTGGTTTTAAATGTCAGCTCTTAGTTTATGGTGATGGTACTTTTGTGTGGTTGGTAAGCAAATGTTGCACATTCTTGGTAGGTGAGATTCTGTGATTTCTTGTAAATGCTCCTTCTGGAATACCACAGATTTTGAACTTTCTGCAGAAGGTGAAAAGCCTTTCTTAGAACCACACAGTCCTCGTTTGCCAAGTTTTTGTTTCAGGAGTATGGCTAAGATGAAAAACACTCCTGTAATATGCACATTCTCAAATCCCATAGAGTTTTACAGGTCTTGGGATTTCAAGCTCCAGCTGTTGCACTGTGACTTTTCTGCAAGTTTCAAACCTTGGCTGGAGCTCCTGGGGCTTTGAAAAAAATCTCAAGCTTTTTTTCTGCTGTTTTATGCTCTCTTCTTAGGCAATGAAAGGAGAAAAGGGAATTGGGGGAACAGTTACAACTGCAGATGGTCTAAGTGAGGAGCTCACAGAAGAAGCATTTAGTGAGTAGTACTTTTTAATTTATTATGTTATTACTACAGCTTTCATAAAAGTTTCATCAGGCATCAGCATTCTTACTTGAGGAATATATCCTGGACTAGTAATAGCTCATGTCAATTGTGGAAACTTTATAAATGCATATATTAGTGCTCGTATACACTTAAACACTGGTTGTAATGAAATGTGCAAACCTTTTTTTTCTTTTTCCCCTACAGTAGCTACATATTTAGGCCCCATTCAGTCAACTTGCAAGACTATTGGGGGAAAAAAGTAAAATGAACCCCTCTTGATGACTTGAGGAGCTCATCTTTGAGAAATGAGGCAGAGAAGAAAAACATCTTTGTCTAATTTTAAAGAACTTAAGATTTCTTACATTCAAAAGAATTCACAGATTGGGAGCTAGGAGGTGTAGGGTGAGGAGTATCATGTGCATTCAGTGTAGTTTTTCTTCCTTTTACTGTGGATTGAAGCCTGACAGTTTTTTGGGATTTACACTGATTTTGTTGGTGCTGATTCTTACATGTAGTCTCCACTTTGGCTTTTAAACATTACGGGCTGGTGATGTTGAACCTGATACAAGAGGAATTAGGAAGCACAGCTCTAGTCATATCTACTGACAAGATTTAGTTTTTTAAGTATGTGATAAAATCACTGGTAAACTACTGAACTAGCAAAAATTCAAAGCCTGAGGACTAAAATGACCTATTCAGGATTGGAAATACACTTTGCTCTCAGTTTGACTTTGGCTGCATAAAACAGTGCAGACTCATTGGGTCTCTTCTAGCCTGGAAGAGTAGCTTATAAAACTGGCTGGAAATTAAGAATCTAAATCTAAATATTATAATAATTTTATATATAAAACTTGTAATACTTAGATTTGGATTCTTAATTTCCAGACCTAGGAAACTCAGTGCTCTATGAAAAAACTTTAGGTTGCTGTGCCTTGAAAAGAGCAATTTTAGAAATGTCCTGGCAGGATTAAGGATGCAAAGGAGATGTTGCAGTATTAGAAGAAAGTAAAAAAAATTAAATTATGTTAAATAACTGATCATGTCAAGTGCTGCAGGTATTTCTCTCCACAGGGGCAGCTATAGATCTGTCTGGAATGAATGATGGTGTCACTGCAGCAGCAGGAGTGATAGCTGTGCTTCTGTGGCATAACCCTCAACTCTTTGTGGTGGCCTCATGCCAGGGCTGGGTCAGGGACTCACCATTCAGCTGTGTTGGATGTGCAACATGCACATTGAAGAGCAGTAAATTTTGGAACTGCCAGAGCCACTCTCACTAATCTTAATGCATCTCTTAGCCTGCAACTGAAGCAATTGAAAATTTGTTCAATGAAGGAGGAAGGAAAAAAAATTAAAACAACCCCAACCAACCAACCAAAAATCTAATTAAAAAACCCTCAAGCATCAGCTTTCAAATGAAAACTGTTAGGATTATGCTGTGCTTTCAGAATTTTGTATTGGTTATATATCTTGTTTATATTTAGTAACTACATGAACAAAGCCTCATTATTTGTGTCCTAGGGAAAAATGTGCTACAGTGACAACCTACAATATGAGAGTTGTGCTGCTTTGCTTCCAAATAGCAGCTGTAAGGCATCTACTCTGAGTGTGAGAGCTCAACATACATGTTGTGAAGGTTTACCTTGGAGCATCACTCCCTGTGTTTTCTCTCACTATCTCAGAAGTACTTTTTATTCCTTTTGTTGGCCACCTCTTTCCTCTGTGAAATCAGAGCTCTTCTGTGTGCCCTGAAGGACGTGCTGAAGTCAACCAGTGCAATGTCAGGCTCTGGCAGTGCCTTTTATTTTTTGTCATTGCCTGTTCCTGTTCCTCTCCTCTGCCTTCCATGGGGCTTCTGTATCATGGAGTCCCTGATGGATCCTAATTTATAAAGCAGCACAGTGATTTAATTGAGTTTCTCCTCCATGGCTATGCTCAAGTGCTAACTTTGTGTTTAAACAAGGCCAACTGAATTCTCCAGGCTTCTTGGGATACTGAGCACTGGAGATGGCCTTTTCAGTGGTCAGGGTAGTGAGCTCCACTCCATTTGCCTATGTACAGGTTTGGACATTCTGCTTACTCTCAGAGCAAAATAAAGTTGGATTTTATATGGTTCTCCTGAATGGGAATAAACTTGTTCACTTGTAACACTTGGTAACAAATGTGACTATACCAGTGTAGGATGGTAACTCAGGAGATTAATGGCTCTGTAGTCCTGGAGTGGACCACAGTTGTTTAATGGTGACAGACACATCAAACAAGGCTCTGTATATCAAGCAGTTCCTGCCTAACATTTTTAAAATGCTCTTTCTTTCAGCTAACCAGTTGCCAGCAGGCTTAATAACCACAGACGGCCAACAGCAGAATGTTATGGTCTACACAACATCATATCAACAGGTATGAGCCTGTATCCTGTCCCCTACTCTCCCTTCTGCTGCTAAAATCCAAGCATGAGTTCAGCTGTTCTGCTCTGAAAGATGAGAATTAATTTTATTTAATCCTTTGGTGGTGGCTGTCGTGCCATTCCAACACTGAGAATTCATGGCTGCTTGCTGTGAACTGCTCTGCAGCTTCAGAAAAGGTGCAGTGGAATGTAAACTTGCATTTTCTTTCTCTAGATCTCTGGTGTTCAGCAAATTCAGTTCTCATGATTTTGAAGAAAACTTTCCATCTGGGAACATGAGACGGAAAGCCTGTGCAACTCTAACGAAGAGGCAGTTTTAATGACTGGTGAAGAGATTTATCTCTTTGTATATTAAATAGCTGTAATGTAGCTACCAGAAGCTTGACTAATTGAGGTGTGAGTTCTGACTCAAATCTTTTTCATGATGATTTTAAAGAAATAATTGGATTTTAAAGGTATTAAAGTATTTTTGTTTTGTACAAGAGTTTGTTGCTCTGTATAACTCCTGTATGCATTGTATATTGCAATTTATTACTGTCAGAGATTTGTAGACAGTTTCTTATTTTCATATTGAATCATGTTACTTTTGTAATTCAGGTAAACAGCTGGGTTAATTCATGTTTACCCTTTGAATAAAATGGTAAGGGTAAAGTTCATTTTTGAATGCAAGTTGCCTTTATTATAAAGATTGAGTTAGTCTTGGTTATGTAACTTGTCTTGCATGACAACCTCAACTAACTTTTCATGTCAGCTTATTTATTGAGATTTTGAAAGGGACTTTTTCCTCATGAAACTAGCAGCTCAAAAGAATTGCTACAATTGTTTTTTCTAATGTAACTTCTGAATTAAAGGTTAATCAAAACCTATGAATGCTCTACTACATTTAGAGGTTTAGAGCTTATCAACAGTGTTAATGAAAGCACTGACTGTGCGATGCAAGTTTTCTTTTTTTAATTTTTTTTTCAGTTGCATTAACTCTCCTTAGACTTACTTTGATACTTTTAAGGTAGTCTTTCTGCTATTGAAATAACTCTTCCTTTTTATGTATGGCTTTTAGAATCCCAAACTTAGAAATTCAAAGGTAGGGGGGGATTTTATAGTCCTTGTGGTAAAAGATCTCGTTTTAACTTTTTACTGAAGTGTTTTAACATTTCTTGTGAGCCTGTGGGAACTCAAAAGTGGTAGTGACTTTCTGTGTCTGGGCTGTGTGTTGTGTGTGTGTGTGAGAGTGTGTGTGTGAGTGGCTGACAGCTGAACAAGTGATGCAAATCTGAAATGGAAGACAGACTTCAGGTTTGCTGTCTCTTTCCTGGTTTTGCAATAAACTCTACCTAGGTAATGTAGTTCTGTATATTTAGTGAGCTGTTCTTGGTAACATTGCTGTTTCTTTAATAATTGGGTGGGTAATTTTGTTGCCGTGTCTTAGCCTATGAGGGTAGGGGTGGGGGTTTTAGTAATATCTTACTCAGACTGGATTTTGGGACCTTTGCTATTTTTACTGTTTCCAGTGGACTGAAATGTAATATATTAATTATCTTTCCACATACCTGTTATTAATTTAAGCAAACCACACCTTGAAACTGTTGCCATATGATTTCTTGCTGGTTTTGTCTTTTCTTAAAAAAAAAAAAGAAAAGTAACAGTTAAATATTGGGAAATTAGCATAACATAAGAGATCCCAGAAACCTGAAATAGGCAGCTCTTTAGCTAAACAAAAACTTCATGTGCACATTTGAGCAGTGTTTCCTATCAGTCAGCATCCTGCTGGCAGAGCCTCTGGAGGCAATCCAGTGTATTCTGGGGCAGTCTGCATGGATGTTCTGGGCTCTGTGGCAGCCTGCCGTAGTTCAGCAGCTATGAACAAATGGAGTTTCTCATTAAATGTAAAACTGAAGAACACAATCCCTACAAGAGCCCCTTCTGTTTGTATTCCATTTATTTCAGGCCAGCATAGCCTGTTCTTGCTGTTCCCAGATTTGCAATGGAAAAAAGCTGTGATACCAACTAAGGAGAAGCTAGGGAAGATTTGGCATTTTGATGTATAGAAAGCAGGTTGAGGTGATCCCACACACTTGCTTGAAACAGGCAAGATTTTTCAGGCTCCTCGCTCTGCTGTGAGTTTAGGTTAAAGTGTGTTAAGTTTGTGGTTTATACTCCATCATGTGAGCAATGAAGCTGATACTTTGCTTTTCCTTTTCCCTTCTTCTCCCCTCCCCTTCTGAGGGCCAGGGACAACACTGCATAACTTCTCATTCTCTTCCTGAAACTACAGCAGTAACAGTAATAGTACAACACTTTGTTCCATGTCTCTCTGAAACCATTCTCCTAATAAAAGTTTGCAGGGTACTGTAGCCATGGTACGCCAAATAAAACAAATGTGGTCTGAAGAAATACTTGCCTAATTTTATTAGCAGCAGCACAACCAGTGCATTCTTTATATTTGTTCAAAAACTCTGTGTTCTCATTTTGCTCTTTTTGAGTGTTTAAAGTTTACAAGTAGCTAAGACCCAAACCAAGAATGACCATTCTTGCTACATCTCCTCTGCTTGTACAAAACACCTGTCTTTGGTCCTCTGAATGTTTTATTTCAACTAAGAGACTCCCAAACTCGAGACAGCACAAGCTGTGGCAGTGCATGCTAAGACTTGGAGAAAGGCTGCTTGAAATAGCAGTGATGTTCAAAGGTCTTTTTCCAAGAACAAAAGTGCCTTTTCACAACACAAGCAAGTTTTACCACAGTAATTTTTTGAAAAATGCATTTTTGTGTAGCTTGATCCTTCTGGTATTTGTTTATAGGGTGCTTTTGGTATCTTTAAAAACACAGAAACACTGTTATCTCTAGTTAAAGTGCAGTTATGAGAAAAGCTAATTTAGATTATGTTCTTCTACATCCCATTTTCATTACAGGCAAAATGGGAACTGAGGCTGTGCCTTCCCCAGTCTTGTTGATGTACATGTGCATTGTTAACTATTTTATTTATTTATTTCTCCCTTCTGATCTCTACTGCTAAAATATGTGGCTGGATGGTGTAGCCAGAACACAGATGGATTTCTGGCACAAGGTGGTACGTCCTAAATACCTACTGCCCCATGCTTATCTGCCTGTGGCTAAAAATCAGCCTGAGTTATATGGGTTATTCTCTAAAGAGCTGTCTTCCTTGAACTGCGCTCTGGATCACTGTGAATGCTGTGGGATGATTCCTATTGCAGAGTTTGAGGATGATGCTCATGAACATGTTGTAGGCATGGATAGGTGATTTCTCTCTAGCCTTTGGCAGGAGAGGAAGCATATGGGCAACTGCACACACAGAAGAGATTGCTCAGTGCAAAGCAACGGGCAGAGCCAAGGGCTAGTGTTTTCCCCAGCACCTTGCTGTCATGATAAGGGTTGGCAGCAGCCTTGCTTACAGCGATAATATTCCTCATTTTGCAGAGCTCTGAATGTGATTAATGTTCCAGTTAAGTCACAGAGACTCGCTGCCTCAGTTATATTTGCAGCAGTAAGACAACTTGCCTTTAAGTCACTGTATTACCAAATGCTGTAGGCTTGGTGGTTTTGGGGTTTGATTTGTACCAAGTAGAAGAAAGGAAGCTTTTCACTGAAACTAGTAGTGAATTTTCTTGTGTCTGTAGATGAAAAAACCTCCAAAACTGGATGTAGAGTCTAAGACAAGTAATGCTATAAGGAAACTCTACATGCAGTCCTATAGAAAGAAGTTTGATAATGTTAACTCTAATGGTTCCTCTTATTTTTCCCCTGTTGCACCGATTTGATAAAAAGAGGAGTAGTGGGAGGATGCCTTCTGGATGTGGTACACTGTAAGACATGGACGTAGTTGAAAAGACTAACCAATTTTTCCTCTTTGAAAATCAGATATGCTGTTGTGGCAAAATAATTCACACTTTCACCCTTTCAAAGGCTGAAAAATACATTTAAGCAACCAAATATTGATCTGTTTACCTATTGATTTGTGAAATTGGCATGGTAATGGACTGCAGTGTCACCTCTGACCCTCAGGATGTAAAAGTTTAATGGGAAGCTCCCTGGAAACTGCCAGTTCAGCTTGGAGTGACAATCAAGGCCACGTGCTCTTGGGAGGGAGGGCAGTTTGCTGCTATGCACAAGTCTCCAAATTGGTGCCAGCTGCACTGAGTTTATTAAATCCAAGCCCCCAAGGATGGATGTGGAGGCAAGGCCAGAGTGATGCAGTGCACAGCAGGTCTGAGGGAGTTGGCTACCCTGCTTTAAGAAATCTTCCAGGCAAATTTCCAGGCTCATTTCCTGGAATATTTTACTCCAGCACGCCAGGCCAGAGGAGCCATTTATCAGAGCAATGGCACCTGATTTGCTTATGTGTGAAAGAAAACTATCGAGGGTTTAAATCTGCTGGGCAGAGGAGCAGCCTTTGGGCTGCTAATTTAATGTGTCTGTGCCTGATACTTACCCAGCCTGTACAGCAACATGAACAGCAAATAAAACCACCTCCAACAGCACAACCAAGACTCAGTTCGTGTGCAAGGGCTGTGTCACTCAAAATGCAGCTGCAGCTAGAACATTTGCAGCAGCACATTAGGAGCAGTATATACCATTTCTACTCTCTGCACCCTGGGGGAAGACACAGGAGAAAGGAGGAGGAAGTCCAGCACAGGAGAGCCCATGTCCCAACACTGTCAGGAGCAGCATGACACAGATAAAGGATGCTGGGATGCACAGGTTTGTTTTTGCACAGTCCAACTCCTCCTTAGCCCCAGCCAGGAAATCCAAACCCACCGGACACCTGAACTCCCTGTGCAGTGTTACATCCTGGGAAAAGCAACCTGGTGAACAGGCAGATGCCAGGAGCCAGCTGACAGGAAAAGCTAAGCACTGAGGGAGAAGGGGAAGGATCTGAAATCTCACCTCCAGCCAGCTGGAGAGCATTTCTGCTACAAGGAAACAGGCTCCAGCGCTGTGGGATGAGAATGTGGAGACTGCAGAGCCTGGGAAGGGCTGCAGCAGAGGACGAGTCTGCTCTCACTCTATCCAAAACCACAAGCAACAGCCACGTTTTACAAGCCAAGCAGCTGAAACTCATCCACAATGTTTCTGGAGTAGATGCAGTGGGATCAAGTTCTGTACACGCAAAGAGAAGAAATACTGACAAAAACTGGCCATTTTGTGTTGTCTGACTTGACAGCTCTCATGTTGCTTCAGATGGCTGAAATGTAAGTAGCTGAAACCTCAAGCTGTTAGATTGATTTCAGGTTTTCTTTTTCAAGACAGCAATTTCAAAGAGTTGCTCCCAGACTCTAAACACTTTCCTTCTGGAGCAGGCAGCATTTAAAGTCAACATATAAAGTCTCTTTCCTACTCAGGCAAAATAGAGTGAGGAAATAATTAGGAAACTGCTGCTAAAAAGAAGAGTTTGGGATATTTGTTAATACTGATCAAAGTTACAAGATAACTGCTTGTACCTAATAACTTCTTGTTAAAAAAGGCTTACCAGCACTTCGTGCAAGAGTGATGGTTACTCTAAAAGGCAGTTAAGAATCCCTGGCAATAAACATTTAAATGAGTGAATGGAAACAAAAACAACAGGAACAACAAAAAGATGCAAGTAAACCAACATTTTGGACCTTCTAAAAGATTTTGAACCTTCTAAAATGGCATATAGCCCGTGTGCCTCTTTTAAGAATCGCTTTGAAATAACTGTATATTGATAACTTCCATGTGTGGATAACAGTATTTTATAATTTCAACAGATACAGAAATAACTCTCTGAACACTAGGACACACTGAAATGCTTAGTCTCTTTTTCTCTTCGAAGATACCACATCCAAGCCTAACTTTTCATTTTAAGGAGCTGCTGTACCAACTTAGCAATTACATCAGATATTAAAAGCAGATGCTTGTTAGAGGCAAGAATCCACTCAAAAAAGAAAACCAAAAAACAATGACAGCAAACCATGCCCAGTCCCAATCTGAGAGATACTTTTGTTGTTCCTATCAGGACTGTAAACCCAACAAATACATTAAGTACTTCAGGCTTTTGAAGGATGTAGGGAACAGACCCAGTTGAAATTGACCACATTAATGGATGCCAGATTTTCACCACCTAGCATGAGGCACGTAGAAGGAGGGAGTAAGACCAAGGGGCTGAGTAGCTCACACACAGATCTCTTGGGCCTTCCTGCCATCCTAACTCCCCTTCCAGGGGCTGCAGGTGCTAGACATTCTCTGGCTGAGCCCCAGCACCATTCATTCATGCTGGGATCCAGCTGGGTGCCCACCTTACCTCCACCCGCCCCACATCACGGGGATTTCCTCTCTCTAGAGGAAGTGTTGGAGATGCAGTATCCTAAAGATTCTATGGATCAAGAGGATTTATTTTAAGCTCATCTTCCTGACACTTGAAGCTGACTTGTTGAAATTCCAATAAAAGGGATCTCCACTTCCAGACCAATGGCAAACACCTCAAAATGAAGATTTCACTACTGTTAACAGAAGGAGGAACACAGTGCCCAGACAGTGCCCACAGTCAGCATTCCACCCGTCCTGGGAATCTGGAAATGCTTCAGTGTCAGAACTGGAAGCCACAGAATAAAAGCCCTGATGTTTCACTCACTAGAAATATAAAAATGCCCTAGGGACCAGATAATGCTATAAAGAAAAAAGAAATAAATCTGAGTTGTTTTTAAGATAAATTTGTACAGCAAAGTCAAATTTGCCTTCAAGAGAAAATAACTCCTACTCTTTAAATCTTATTAACAGAAAGAAAACAACACGAGAGGATTCTTCACTGATGTTTTAGGCTTTCCCATTTGTTTTCCACTAATGCAAGCATCACAAATAACAAGACAACAACCATTATTACAATAGCTAGGAATACAAAGAAGGAATCAATCTGGAGCAGACAGCTTTTAGCAGTTTTTCATGTGAAATCTCTTAAGGAGGTCTAGAAACAATCCAGTAGACCTTTCAGTTCACTTGCTCCTCTTTGCTCCCCTGCTTCTTGCAACACATACTGCTTATTCCCACAAGAGTTCCCCACAGTCAGCTGCCATAAAAGATGGTGTCATTTTGAGCAGAGCTGGACGTGAACACAATTCAAACCCTTAGTAGGAGCCTTCTGAGCAGACTAAGTGCTCACACATCTTTTTAACAAACTGCAACAAAGCAACACCAACCTCTTTGTCACTCATTTTCAACAACAGCAACATGACCCCTGTATAGACAGGGGAAGTAGTGTCAAAATTTCAGTTCAGAGGCCTCAGCCTGCAAGGTACAAAGGCATGGAAGGGGGCTTGGTGAGTGCACAGCAACTGCAGAAGGTGGGGCAGGGATATTGGAGAACCTCAACTAGGGAAAAAGCTCATGAGGTAACTAAGAATTAACTTAGGAGACAATATTTATGGAAGAGCAATAGTATTATGACAGTGCTTAAGATTAAACCCTCTTCCCCAATTTGAGAAATTTACTCACTCTCTGCATCAGAAATTCCGAGTTTGTACACGTACACCTCTGAAAAAACAGACACACTTCAGTATTTACAATGTGTTTGATAGGACAACCACTTTATTACAAAGAACAAACAATACTTCAAAATAAGACTAATCAACTTGTATTGTACAAAATGTCAGTTTCCTTGTAGAGGTCATTAAGTAACAGGCTGTAAGATTAAGTTCACGTCAAATTGGCTATCCTGAAATAATCAGATAACAACAGTAATACTTACTATATATTCAGAGTTTATGGCATGATCATGTGCTCTACTCCAAACTACATTCAAAAGATATTGCTATAATTACTTTGAAAACACAAAGTTTAGGTTATTGTTCACTTCATTTCCACTTTCACAAGAACATTCTGAAGATGAAGCTGTAGCAGTGGCTGCCATAACTGGCACGACTGTCCTATGCTTACATAGTCACAACCTCCCTAAGGAGTTCAGTAAAACTAGACATTTCTACAATATGGATATGGTAATCTGCTAGATTTCAGCTTCTGTTACATGTCCTTTAGCAGTATCTGAAATAAATGGATAACATGGAGTTTCAAAGAGCTGGTGTCAACAGTCTTCTAAACTTTAAAATCGAACAATCAATATTTGTCTGATATCTAGTTGATAGGCAAACAGGTGGGATTTAGACATTATAAATACAGTTCTAAAAACAGACCACAAAGTGTATTTTACAGTGTGTACCACAATTTCAGTTTAAAGTAAAACTGTGAGCAACTGAAGAGTTGCATATGATCACTATTCAACATTACCCAACTTGGACAAAAAAGAGAAAGTGACATCTTATGTCAAGTCAGCTGAAGAAAGCACACTCACAAGGAAATTATACTTTCATTGAAAACGCCACAGTTTTACCCTTTGGTAGTCGTGACACACTCACTGAAAAAAGAAATTGTGCAAAGCATGTGAAACCAAGTGCAAAAAAAACTCCACCCAGACACACCCGACAGGTTTTATTCTTAAATAACAACTCTACAATCACAGCTATCAACCAACAAAATCAAAGCCACAAGTGTTTTCTCTAAAGGCTTCTTTCACAGTACTAATAAGAAAAACCAAGTTCTATTCTTCTAGTTGACAGTTCATGTGTATGGTACTTTAGTTATCAGACAGTATTGGTAGTGAGATCCTACCTGACAAAATGGACCATTAAAACACAAATATCTTAAAGCCAGTTAACTTCAGGAAAAGTCCTATACATTCATACTATAAACACTGTTTAAAGTGAAACTGGGATATCTGTCATTGTCATAAAACATGATTCTTCTCTGGAGTCAAACCACATGTCACTCCTGTGCCACAATTAACACTATTATAGCCATTTATGGTCCCCAGCACTTTCTAGATGCTATTGGAGCATGTGATGCATTGCAATAATTAAGGCTGTACCAGCACTTTGTTACAACCCTGACTCTCAGGGTAGCCAAGACTTGGCTGTTAAATCTGCTCTGGGAGACTTGAGCTGCTAAATCTCTACTATTTTAGCGATACTTCTCCCACCAAACCAGGCACATCATTGATTTTAGTTTATATATTTACAAACGCTCTTAAGACAAATTTTACTGGAAGAGGCAAGAAATTCTACCTTGATGTATAATCTTTTGGCATTTGGGGCAAAATTAAAGTGCAAAGTATAAACTTCATTGCACGGTAAATAATTTAGATTTTATTTTAAAATAAATCTTATTTAGGTGCCTCAATCTATTTACCTAGTGACCTTGTCCAACTCAGCCATTTTCCTCTACACTTTGGCAAACACAGTTTTATATATTGGTACATAAATAGCATTTAAAATGTTTACCTTTACTTCACTACTGTGAACAATTTTTTTCTTTTCACATAGGAATGGATCCACCTATTCCTAGAAGTAATGCTTGTTGATTTTATCAGCTAGCTAGTTAATGTAAAATGATGCATAGTAAAAGGGAGATACTGAACTTGATTGGTAGAATATATTGGTAAAGCAAACAAGCACTTAAGAAGATTAACTAGAATAAATATGTTGAAAGTTGCCATATAATATGTGCAAAATTGCTTACCATGTATTCTAAACTTTGGTTAAAATTTTCAGATTGAAGTTTTACAGAAACATTATGGAAGCAACACAAGTGATTACTAACACAGGAATGAGGTAAGTTATTATTAGTGCAAAAAGCAAGCATATGCTAAAAGCAAAGCATATGGATTAAAAAAAAAAAATAGAATGAATCTCATGGAAGTTTTAATACAAGACCAGAAAGGTCTCTTGTAAACATTGGTATTTACAAGTTTAAGATTTGTACAACTACAAAAGGATAATTTTAAGTAATAGTAGTGCATTTACAATGAATTTACGTTTTTTGTAATAAGAGCAATGGATAAGTTTATCTTTTTCCTTTTAAATTTTCAGGGGATATCTTTCAAGATTAAGATATTTGTTACAAATAGTAGAAAAAATCATTTCTTTACAAAAAAAGTATATATTAAAATATTTATACATTTTAAGTTACTATATAATAACTGGAAATTTTTGCCTTGTACTCAGGCACCACAATGAAGAATGTGGTATAGGGAACTGAAACCAAACAGAGTTTGCTCATATCCCAAATCTTATGAATTATTTATGCAAGATCTGTAGCAATCCCGGGGACTCTACCTCAAATACTACTACTTGTGCCAATTCTTTTATTAATTTTTGATTCAAAACTTTGTGTTCTTTACATTTTAACTTATCACCACCAAAAAGAGCTGCTGGATAGAGTGTGATTCTCTACCCCACCATCTCTGATATATTTTCTATATGATACTCATACCTGAGCAAGGCTCTACAATGTTGATGTGTCAAACGTAAAAAAGGTTATATATTTTTAAGATAAAAACAATGCAAAAATAAAATATTTGTAGCATTTACAAATAGTACAAGAGTTACATTAAACACTACATTCGAAACTTGAGATTAAAGTCATTTCTACTTTGAGCTTGATGTTTTCATATCTGCAAAACAAAGGAGACATTGTTAAATGTTTCATAATTTCACATTTGAGTGTACACACTCAAACATTTTCAAACAAACACTGTTTCAGAGTTCTAGGTTATAGATCATGGTCAAAATCCATGCCAATTAAAGGGTTAAAATGGCATTGAAATACTGAACATCACAGAAGACAACTTCGTTGTTACTCCCCATCTTAGAAAAGCACGTATTAGAAACCAAGCAGTGGAGCATTCAACAGGTGGGTCCCAGCCCAGCAGCTGAGGTCAGCTACCCCCACACCACAGTTCCCTGCTGCCCAAAGGGGTGGGCACTCTGTCCTTCCCACCTTCCTCTGTGCCCACAGCACCTCTTGCTGAGCAAAGCCAGCTCCCAACAAAGCTAAGCCAGAAACGGGAAGGAGCAGCAGGAGAAGCTGGCAAAACTTGAAACCCCAGATTGGCTTACTTATAAGGCAAGCCAGAACTGACCAGGCTAACACTAATTTTATTTTCAGTGGATCCATTCCCATCCCCAAATCATCATGAACCTGTACAAATTCAAGCCCAAGGACAAGATGACAAAACCTCTTCTGGCTGTAACACAGATTTTAAAGTGTATATGCATCACAAAAATGCACCTTATATCACCTGATGGAATTTTTTTCCATTTAGGAGGGTGAAAAGACTGAAAAAAACCCTGATTACACTGTGTCATCTACATGATGCACATAACTGGATGACTTCTTATTAGACTGAAAAACTTCTGAGCTGAAGTGAATTCTAGAGAAGTCAGAAGCAACAAAACTAGAATTGCATAAAACTCCCATAAGGAACAAACCAACATTTCAAGAAGTTCTCATGCAGTGCTGTGCTGGTTCTGGGAGAAATGCACAGCTCCTGCTCTGCTCAAATGCTGTGTGTGACAGTGACTTTACCTTGGAGCCACCGAACCTGCGTGGCTGGGCCATAGCCTCTCTCATTCTTGGCTGAAATCCTGAACACTATGGCAGGCCTGGAGGTGTAATCCACGTGGGCATTGGAAAGCTGGGCAGCAGTCACTATGCAGGAGGTTTTAAGACCACAGTATATCCTCATAAATACAAGTTGACTTGGATTTTCCTGTAATTGTGTGGAACGGATGGCTAAGTAGGCAGAATATTCTAAAATATTTCCAGAGGGTGAAGCAGGAGGCTCCCAAGAAAGATGAATACAGTCTACACTCTGAAGAAAGAGAGAAAAATATTACAGTATGTAGCTAACCAGAAATATATAAACAATATTAAAAAACCCCAAATTATAAAGATTATCTGAAAATTCTAACCTATCATCACCACTCTGGAGATAAGGATGTTTTTTGACTTTTTCTTAAGAAGTGTGGTAAACCCCTAGAGATGTAATGATGCAAGACTAGAAAATTATGGGGAAACTATCATTAACTCTTAAAATAATTCTTTTTAGCAAATTTCTTAAACAATATTATATTGAGCAGAGTTAACCAAGTAAGCATTGGATACCATTTTATATGACAATTTTCACTTAAAAATAAAGCCAATTAGAACCAAGAGTTCTGAGATTACACCAGTAGCCAGAATTACCTATATTTCTCACCTTGGTGATTTTGACTGTTGAAGGAGCTCCAGGAAAACCTGGAATGCAGGTCTTGAATTCACTGATTTTACTGAAAGGCCCAACACCACAGCCATTAATTGCAGCAACTCTGAACCTGTACACTGTGCCTGGCAACAGATCCTGTTTCTTAAGTAATCTGTAGTCTGGTACATCTGCACCTTGGGTCTGAAAATAAAGCAACATTTGTGGTAATTTTTAAAATATTATAAACACAATTAGTCTAAAAATACTGTGAACACAATTAGCCTAGTTAGGCTGAGATTAATTAAGTTTAATTGAAAGTGAAATCTATTTAAAACTGTTGTACTTACATCAGAATTTATGAAAAGGTTCTGACTGACACAGTATCTCACCTCAAAACAGCTGATCTAAGATGCAATGTGAGACTACATCTCTAGACCAAAAGATATCCCATTTTCTCAGTCATTTAAATTAAACTGCACCTTGTGGTTATTTTTACTTGGGAAAGTTCAAACAAAGTAGCATTTACAACTACATAAGTTATAGTTTATTTAACATAATCTTCTGTCCCAAAAAATATTTTTATTTCAAAAGCAGTTATTCCTAGCATTAGGAGTGGCAGTTTGGTAATCAAAATGTTTTTAAGGAAAAGCACAATAAGTTAGTAACAAACAGCTTTCTGAAACACTATGTGCTACCATACTTCCAGATTAAAATATGCATTGATTGCATCACTCATCCTCTTACAGTGGAACTATTTTCCTACTGAATAATGTGAAAGAACCACAGTCAATGTAAACACTGTACCATGTACTGTGCTCTTTAAAACTAAGACATAGACTATTTATAGTGAAGTGCTTTCAAAGAAAGGCTTCTGTTACTTTGTTTCTGTCTTCTTGAGACACAATTTTTGTTTCTAGTTAACAAGGATATCACTAATTTACACTTTTACCATCAAAACTGTTACACTTTCAAAGGTTTCACACTCATAATTTTCATGTACCCATTTACATTGTACCAAATATTAAGTTTGAAAGATCTAATACAAAAGCCACTACAGCTCCAGATCTAGTCTTTTTAAGCAGCTTAGCCTATGTCTTACTAGTATCTTTAACAACTTTTATGCAAAGATTCTGGGAACAGAGAAGTCACTAAAACATTTCAATGCTGGACTGAAAAAAAATATTAAGAAATTGTGGGGATTTCAGTTTTTAAGAATTTTACTGCCTTGAAGAATTATTAGTTTAAAATTGTTTCCTAAGACAAAAAAAAAAGAAAATAATTAGCAATAGCAAAATAAGATATTTTGTATTATCATACATAAAAAAAGAAAATTCAACTAGTTTAAGAAATAGTAAGAAGAGGTGAGAAAAATACATGAGGAACTACTGGTCATAAAATACAGAACTCCTACAAGCACCAGATTCTGCTGCAGTATCAGAAAATCCCACATTTTGTTGTGAACTATATAAGCAACAGACTCTGAAATAGGTACGTGCAAGTTACATCAGAGAAGCAGCAGCTACCTTGCTATTGAAGTTCAGTGTTTCCTCTGGCAGCAAGTAGAACTGGCTCACCACAGCACTGTTGTTCTTAAAAATTCCCACATCATACCACCGGCGGTCCCTGGTTTTCACCGGCGGCCTCTGGGGAGCTCTCTAGTGTTTGAAGACACGACATGTAGATTACCCACACTTCAATGCCATGGAAAAAAATGTCAAGGCTCTAGTATATGTAAGAGACAACCCCCTTTTACACCAGTGTTTCTTTCTTATGCTTCAAAAGAATATGCATGTATTATTAAAATACTGTGCAAAACCAACTGGTTCTTATGCATTTACTCAGCCACAGTCTGTCATTAAAAGCAACAGCTGGGATGTCACATCTAATATTCTGAACGGGGAGGGGAGGAAGAAGCTTAAAGCTGTAGAACTAGGTGTCTGTAGCAGCATGTAGTTGTGAGTTAATTTCTCTCAGAGGCCAAGAAGTTTCCCAAGGTGGTCCAACATCAGCAGCTCCCCCTGGGGCTCAGCAGTACCTCAGCCCCACACGTGCTCTTTGTCAGGCACTGCGGAACTCGGCCCTCTGCTATGGCGTGGGGCCACGGGGATGGAGGGCGTGCAAACTGCTCCTGACTGACCCAGAAACACACATTGGCTTTCTTGCTGATCTCCAGGCACCAGGGAGGGCACTTGCACAGTCAGGTGCCCAGCACAGACAGGCCATGATCCTGCTAGCATGGAAATGGGGCAGGAGCTGCAGCTGCTCTTGGCAAAAGCACCCAACCCTTTGGTAGCAGCTGCTTCTCCCCATCCTTAGTTCCTCGCTTTTGGTGGCAACAGTGGCACCTTGGGTTTGTGTATTAAGTTGTAAGCAGGTGAAATAGGAAGCATTTACTTTTTCAGGCAGTATTTACAGCTTGCATAGTCAGTCCCCATCTCCTCTAGGGAAAAACATCAAGATGTCAGTTAAGTTACGTTTCAAATCTATAGAATCAGCAGCTAACACTAGTCTGATCTAATACATAGTTCATTTTAAATTCAGTTGTGCATACAGAAAAACTTTTTACATTTGCACATCATGCAGCAGAGACCATTCCACTGTGCCAGTTGATAAAAACGATTCAACAGCTGAAACATGTACTTGGATCTCCTCCCAACTACACAACTGCTATTTAGACTCACATCTAACCCACACAATGCAATTAGTTTTACAACAGAAATGTTTACCCCTGTATTATTCACTCCAAGCTCAAAATAAACACTGCTTTTCTTTCAAAAATACAATTAAAGGAAAACAGAAAAGCCCTTACAACTAATCAACAGAACAATAGATAAAGGAATTTGATAACACTTTTTTGGACTTACAGAAGAGTGTGAATCATTTGTCTGTCCAGTATTGACCCTTGCTGAAGGCATGACACAAGCAGTTTCAGCAGCTAAAAACAAAACATTAAATTTTAAAAATGTAAGCAATAGAAAAAATTTAATACAAAACCCACAGAGTATGAAGATGACCTCAATAGCCATTTACAAGTATTTGTTGCACAAGAACATCTCAGACTTCTTTTGCATGCAGTTCTATTTATAACACAAACTAATTTTGGCTTCTATCAAATTCACAGAACAATTCTGAGAGTCTGGCATTGGAGGCTGCTACAGATAATACAAACAGAAGGCAGGACTCAGAAAATCCTAAGATGTGACAGCATTATGAAATCGATATAAAATATTTGTGAACAAATAACCTAAATACCAGATTGAGGCACATACACACACTTAGACATTGAATATGCTAAGTGTGAATTCTTAATTTAATTGCATTGTTTCTGACATCAATACAGTCTGAATTCTGAACATAAGCAGTTAAACTGTAAACAACCTTAGTAAATGGGAACAGAGCATTCATTAAATTTAAAATGGAATCTTAAAAGAAAAAAGATTAAGCACATGAGTAACACATGGAAGTATTAGTATTCTGTGCTTGTGTTCCTGGGTTTTGCTTTTAAAACACAATATTGATTGGTAAAAATCACACTATACACACAACACCAACATGAGAATACAGTTCTTTAGTTAACACTCAAAACAATAACAAGCACAGCCTGTTGATATTTATCAAAAACAAATCTTGAAAAACTACCAGTTTATGTTCTGCATTGCTGCTTATTTTGGGTATTTCCAGCAGACCGTGAAGAGGCCAGCACATTAGACCAGCAGTGAGCTGGCCACATTAACTGGCCATATTTATTACAGAGGTCAGTTGCTTAAAATCAAAATTATCCAAGGTTACTATTTTAGTCTTTTGCTGACTAAATAGACAAGCACTGAATGAAAGCAAATGTGCAATGAGCACCAAAACAGGCTACCACTGATATTTAGAAAATGCACCTCTGCATAAATGAAGATTTTTCACTTACAGGAAACATGGTGATTTACAAATGCATAGAAGGAATAACCTGATTTTAGAAGATGCATAAATCCTAGCAGAGATCATCTAGGCTGCACAAGGTCTTCAATGCCCAAAGCCCTATCTACATCCCAGGTACTACTCAAGCAGGGAATCCCATCACACTAGAGGAACTCTGATGGCCTTAGAAATATATGGCTCAAAATACAGTATGTGAAACACATTTCAAACCTTCAGATTTTGAATTGAATGTTGTTAGTGAAGTTTCATCTTTAACAACTGCCCCATTTGTACTTGATGATTCAGTTTTAACAGCCTGCTGGGTTACCATAGTTTGTGCGCTGGAGACAGTACTGGATACAGAAGCATCAGGATTTACACTTTGTTTGTCCAAGTCATGTAATTCACCTACATTTGCTGATGTCTGAGCACCTTAAAAAAGATGAAAATATTAGCAAGAATTCAATATTGGTAACACACCAAATCTCAACTTGGTCTAATGGATTTAGTTTCATATAAAGCCTGAGTTTAGCTCAGAATTAGGTTAGAACAGATCTGGTAATATTGATTGCTAATGCTTACTTCAGGTTTATAACTGAACAGAAGTCTGTCTCCACAGTCATAAATAGGTGTATTTAAACAGTTATTTTAAGCTTGCTGTTTTTTATGTATTTGTTCACAAAAAAAATAATTTGGGAAAAAACCCTACTAAAATAAAGTATCCACACAAATCAGTATCACAGATTTGTAACAATCAATTTAAGATTAACCTCTGTAGAAGTATGTTTCTCACTTAGCAATAAGAACCAAAATTTCCACATTTAATTAAATTACACTGTAAAGAAAATAAAAATCCAACTACCTATAAAATACATTGAGATCAGTATAAACAGATCAGGTGATTAAGCCTGGATTCACGACACAACTTAAGGCACTTCAATGAAATGCGTAAATCAGAGCCTTGTCATCTTTTACCTCCTCCGCAGTCAGAGAGATACATGCTTATCTCTACATTGCCTGAAATTTTACATCAGCCAATAGCTTTTCACTGCTAACAGACAGACACAGTGTCAGTTTGGAGTTACTATCACCATAATGTTGTAAAATGTCATCTGTCCCTTTTTACTAGATGCTAAAAATGGCTATTTATGTTTAAATAGACAGATTTTCCATCATAATAATGAATATATTGAAAATTTAATGTACCTTGCAACACTTCAAACAAGTTAAGATTTCAATTTTCTCTGTATCTTCTAAAAATACATTGAGTAATAACTAATACAAGTTGGGTTTCTTAAACTACAAAGGACTCTTAAATAATTTTAAACTACAAGACAGAAACAATCTTATTTTGTGTTTTTGAGATGAATTTTAACTGTCACTTTTTTTTTTTTTCCTCTATTTTTTTTCTATAGTCATCTTACTTGAAGTACAAACAGGCAAAACGGAAGGGGCATTTGATTCTTTGAATCCTGTAGCATCTGTGTGGTTTTTCACAGTCTCCTGTGTAACCTTGTTTTCAGGTGCTGCAACCTTTTCTTTTCCTTCTACTTTTGAGCTGGATGAAAGGGCAACTTGGACCTAACCAAAACAACACATTTGTTAATGTTAAACTGCAAAGTTCAGAAATTTCAATTGCAAACATGGCATGAAAATGCTTGCTCATAAACAACAATATAAACTCCTCCAACGAGTCCCCGGTACTTTAAATTAGACCAAGAAATCAATCTCTCAATCCTTACCTTAGTCATTATAAAGCAAAGACTCAAACACTGAGTTGACTTGGAAGAGTCATACTAAATTTTATCATTGCATGGCATTTCATTGCTGTGTATATTTAGTCTACTGGGGGGACTTTGGGTGATGGGGAAAATCACAATTACAGAGGCTTTCAACCTTTGCTTTCCTGACATGTACTTGAGATATTTCTACTCTTAGTGAAATTTATGGTATTTCTACATATGTTTCCTCCAGGAACACATGATGGATCCCATACAGATCTCAGACTTTACACAACTAAGGAATGGTCCAAAGTTCTAAAAAGGGGAACCTCTAGCCAGAGTTTGTCCTCACTATTTTGGTTAAATTGGTGAAACAGAGGAACATGTACAACTGCACACCACAGATAATAACTGGATTTAACCTACTGTAGGAACTTACAAATAAGCAGACTAGCATAAAACTAAATTAGACTAATAAAGAAGGAATATGTCTTATTCTTTTTGCGTCCCACATTAATGTCACCAACATTCTGAGGATGAATAGTATTCCTATTGGTGTCAGGCTCCCAGTTGGCCTTGTGGAAGACAATACAGTTGCAATTCTCTTCTGCATCAACAAGAAGAGGACTTGAAAGATTGTGTCTCCATCATAAAATGAAAAAGTATGTAAGAAAACAGACAACTACTTCAGCAGGTGTCTGTCTTTTGTTTTATTTGAGTTTTTTTTCCTAAGACCTTAAAAGTATGCAGGGAGTTTTAAGACTGAAAAATGTTCTGGCAGTTCACTACCTTGCCATACTGTTTTGACACTGAAGCATTTTTCAGCTTACACTTACGTTATTAGGAATGAGATTATTTGCTTGGCTGGGATGATCCACCTTCATTTCTGGATAAGGGACACTAGGCAATGATTGTGGACTCTGATGGAGAGAACAGCCACCTTGCAAGTAAACAAAAGCAAATTCCCATCAGTTATGTAAAACTTAATATTATGATGGTTTTAACCTATTTCAGTAAGAAAGAGGGAGGCCAAAGTTGCCTGAAGGAAAACTTCATTGTAAGTCTGAAATGAAACTGCATGGCCAAACAGTCAAATAAAATCCCTTCCTCACTGTTTCCTTTCTCAATTTGTGCCCAGCATTCTACAAATATCTTCATAATTCAGATAGCTGCCCAAAACCAATAGAAACAAGTGAAAGGGGAGTTTTCCATCATTATGATGCAGGCATTTGGAGAATAACCAAAGAAACAGGGTCTCTCTGTCTCTCACAGAATGGTTCTTTAAAAAACAAACTCATATTTATTACTTATGCAACCCTCCAGTCTGCCTGTGCACAAACGTTAGTGTAATGTGATCTGACTGCTACCTTGTGAACTCAGCACTGCTGTCTCAGGAACGCCAGTACCAGGAATTCCAGCCACTGGTGGCACTGGTGAGTCAGCATGTAATTGAAGAAGATATCCTTCAACTGTAGGTACTTCATCCCACTTCAACTGAAAAGAGTTGGTTGTAGCTCTGATCAGCTGTACCTGTGATGGTGCTAGTGGTCTCTCTACAGGAATCCAATAAAACACAGATGGCACGTTAGAAATTGCCCTCCCTTACCAGTTGATTAAATAGCTGCATATTGCAAGTAAAATCAGTCACTCCTTTTTCACTGAGGTACAATATACCAGATTCAACAAGACACCACCACCAAAGGGGGCAAGTCAAGTCAAGTCAGAGAATTACAGAGTGTCTTTTCAAAGTGTTCAAAAATGCTCCAATTTTGATGCTTTGTTTTTAATGGTTCTGCTGTTGCCAGTAGGCCTTTGGGTTGTAGCTACATCACTGTAGGGATTACGGAGACAGGAGATCCTTGTGCTTTCTTGAAATGCCACGGGTAGCTCTTTGGCTCCTAAAGCTTTACATATTCCTCCAATTCACAATTATTCCTCTTCCTTTTTGCTTGCTCTGTGTAGCTGAAATGAGCTTTTGCTGTAACTTCTTCTGCACAGGCTGAAGCCTGGACATGACTAATGCCAATGGCTTGCTCCTCTCACATGCCTCTCTGCCTGACCAGGCTGCAATCTTAAGCACACCCCTCCCCTGCTACTCTTTTTCATTTTCTGAGGGAAGACTGAAACAGGGAAAAAAAAGTTCTATTCTAATTCCTTCTCTCCCAACACCATCTCAGTGTCCCGCTATCAATGCAGCTACTAATGAGTGATTAGTCTCCAGAATTCCCTTCATCCCCAGGAACAACTTGGTCCTTTCTTAGATTGAAGAGTATCTTTTTACAGTCCAAGAGATGAGGAAGCAGAAGCAGCAGCAATGATCCCAACAGTAGAAGGGATTTGGTGAAAAAAGTACATAGTAGCAGAAAAAAGCAGTAGCAGCACTAAAAAGAGAGGACAGGAACCCTGAGTTTAGGCAAAACAGCCTTTAGCATCTTGTATCAACTGACTATGGCATGCAGTGCAGAATTTAGCACAAAGTTTTTTCAGAGGCTTTAAACAAGCCTTCCTAATTTTTTTCATTTTAAGTAATAGCCTTTAAACAACCAGCAGTGAAGCATGATCTAAAAACAATTTTTAAAATGTAAATAACTCTTCGAGTTTGCTACAGCTTTAATGTTCTGATCATCAATCATGCAAGCTTTCCATATGTCAATAAAACACAGAACATAGTACAAGTCTCTTATTTATTTCTGACTCACCAGTATCAAGGTACCAAAGATCTTTGCAGCAAACTTGATTGTTCCAAGCTTTTCTGTAACCATCTCTACCACTCCAGATATACAGACGAGTGCCAACAGCTACAGCACAGTGTCCTGCTCTTGGCCCTGGTAACAAGTTACTTTTGTCCTCCTGGCAATCTGAGATCAGACCTATCCATTCTGTGGTATCTAGTAAATAAAACTCAAAGCATTTAGTTTCTAGATGTTTTCCAAAACAATAAATAAAGATGTTAACACACTTAACTGCTCAGAAAAAAAAAAAGAAAAAAAAATCACCTCTCTTTTTATAGACAACTGCATTTAAAATGGAAATATTATGAAGAAAAGGTCACTTTCCAATTAGCGTGCAAGATAAAATCAATTCATACAGGCTGAATTTTCTGACCTCTGGTTATCTCTCTCAGGAAAATAGATCAGAAGTTGAGAATTCAGGGATAGTACTATCATGCTTAGAAAAACCTCATTTCAGAATCTGTTTCCTGTGTTCTTCAACAAATGAAGAAGGAGTATTTACATTACTTAACATTAAAGTTGTATTAACAAAGATTTGAAGAAGCAAACCTGCTGAATCTTCCAAGAAAAATAATAATTTAAAAATTACTTTTCAAGTAACATGCAAAATACTGGCAACTTCTTTAGTCAGCCAGGATTACAACTATGTATCCTAAACTTTACTCAAGGTCTTCAAAATAGTTACTCTGTTAAGAAAATACTAATTCAAAATACCCACTCCCAGAAAGGCAGAAACACTAACCCAAATTAAGGTAAGAAAAGGAACCGGTGCATTTCCATTCACCATCAGGAGCAGAAATTTCACCTCCTGCTGACTGTGGAACCCATCCACCAAAAACATACATTCTGAAATACAGGAAAAGAGGGAAGAGGGAAAAAGAAAAGAAACCCCAATTAACACCTAGATGTGCTGCATGTGCTCTCTCAAACTAGGACAAAAAAGAAAATGTCCAGTGTGTTACAGTTTTGGATCACAGCAAATTTTATTTGTATCTACTGTCTTTATGATGTACTGTTGCAGACTTCTACCTTCTGAAATTTTTGAGTAAATTGACTGATTGAAAAACCCAACCACACGAAAAAGTCCCAGAAATTCCTCAACTTACTAGAAACAGCAGTTAATACTGTAACATTTAGCAAACCATCAAACTGCTAATGCTCTCCAAAAATCCCACATGTACAACAGAATTTCTACAATTCTTTACTGCAGAGCCCTCAGTAAATCATGCTAAAATAAGATGACTGGCATCTAACTCAGATAAAAAAAATTAAAAATATAATGCAGGCTACAAACTACTAACATTTTAAGTAAATAATAAAAAGCTAAGCTGCTGGATCAGAAGATAAAAAGCTTTCATACTTCTTTACTCCCTTGCCTCTTTCTCCTCATGCCAGCTTGTAAATTGATACAAAATCAACTGGAACCCATGTTTAAAAATCCATTTTATCAATGCTACCTGCCAAAACAAACCATATTGGCAAGAAGCAGTGTAATGAGGGTCAGACTACAAAAAAACTGGGGAATAGTTTTGCCTGGAACTAGTTTCACTCTTTGATCAGTTTCTCTGCATAGCTACCTCATCTGTGTCACACACACAGAGGCACTGAAGCTCGCTCCTGACAGAGCTCAGGCCCAGCTGAGGCTGCCCCAGAATGCACCAAGGTGCTCCAAGAAGCCCAGAAAGGTGCTGGTGGCTTGGGCAGACTGTCCTGCTCGATGGAAACACTGACAGCCAGTGTTAACAGTGAGTTAACAGTGGCACTGAAATAGCAGCAGAAAACTACTCTACAGGGCTGCTGTTTATACTGAGCAGTAGTGGATAAGCATCATCATTCTCCTACTAGGTGTACCTTTCTAGAGTTGAGCTTTTAACAACAGACATACTTGTTTCCTATTACATTGGCCGTATGGAGACTGCGAGGAAGTGGTACTGTCCCTTTGGTTTCTGGTCTTGACCAGGTCATGGTTTCTAAAAGAAAGAAAATAAAATCCTCAAACAACAGCAAAAAAATTATCTTGTTGCTACATATTTCACTACCTGGATTTTAGGAGGGAACATACCTCTAATATTCAGCAAAGCTAAATTTCACCATTTTAAGATGGTGACTTTTAGAAAAAGGGTGCAATAACAAGCACTTGGAACTTCTTTTAGAAAAAATCACAGGAAATACTGACAAACTAAGTGTTTATCAAAAACATAAATTATGGTTTCATTATGGTTAGTCAACTTTCATTCTTTAGAGTGCTTTAAAGACTATGATATCTGTCTCATGAAGTACCTATAATCAGTGAGGATAATATATGCAAACAATACTGTATCTATTTAATTCCAAATATTACAAAAGGTTAACACTATGGTGTCAGTCTCAATAATATCTGCACCACAGCATGCTATTAACCATTTCATATTGTAATACTTCCCCTCAGCCAGTAAGCACTGACTTCTGCTGGCAAACCAACTCACCTATGTCAAGTTCCCAGAGATCATTAAGCCGACAGCCACACATGCCTCCAAAAATATACATCTTTGGGCTTCCCACATCTTTTCTGCAGTACACTATGGCTGTGTGAGATTCTCGGGGAGATGGCAAGATTCCTTTGGTCACAGGAATACTCCAGCCGACCACACCAGACCCATGTTGCAGCTCCAGTTCATAGAAATCATTTAAATATCTAGAGTGTTATTGTCAAAGTATGAAAAACTCACTTAAAAGCATGATGACAAGTGTACTTTAAACCCTGACCACTTCCAGGTATTACAGACTTCTGTCTTGGGAGGGTGCAGAGTTTTAAACTCTCAAAACATTTGATGCATTGTGGGCAGTACCAAATCTGGATTTAAAATTGATTTCAAACAAAAAAAATAACAGTTATAACTTGTTGCCTCTGAGAAAACATGCTCTCTTATTTGCTACACTGTATTACATGAAAGTAACATGAAAACAACGTTTCTTGCAAAAATTGCTACATTACAGACACACAATAAACTGCAAAGGTGTGGGAAATACATGATGACAAGAGGTATTAGAGAGAAATTTCTGCAACTCTTAAGTCAACCAAGGTGACAAGAAGCTGTTTGTTTCCTTGTGTCGTCAGGCTGGCCAATGCACAATTAACCATTTGTTGCTGAATCTATCAGCAAGTTATTTTTAGATAATGGTCTTTGAATCTTGGCATTCACACCAGATACCTTTTGTTTACTGAGCTTGAAATCGCCAGTTTATAGTTCAGTGGCTATAAGTGCTCTGAACTGCAGGTGAATGTGGATATAAAACTTCAGCATTGCTGACAATAATGGCAACTTCAGCAGTTATTGTAAAAAATTTCCAGATAAATTGATAACTGTTTTTCACAGCAATACAGAAAAACCATCCATCATGAATTCCCTGATGACTCATGAGACTCTGCTGATTGAGGTAATTCTAACAAACAAGCCATTCTTAAAAACATCACCCAAAATACCAGGAGAAATACGAAAGCATACTCAGGTTTCCCCACAAAAGTGTCAAAGCTGTCACTCAGTGTTCCATATTGTGGGATTAGTAGAAGGAACACCTAATCTTCTTCACCTTGTAACCCCTTCACTGCACAAATAATCCAACTTTGTGCACTTGGTGTGCAGGACAGCCTGCCTAGAATGTTTCTTTTCAAAGCTGTCAAATCAAGTAATTTGTTTTTAAAGCCATTAAATTCAAAGACAAATCAGCATACCTGGGAACATTATTATTTGAATCTTCACTTTCATTTGCCAGGCCACCAAATAAATAGCACTTGTTACCATACAAAGAAAAGCTGTGGCCAAGCCGAGGACAGGGTGGTGATCCATTTGAAGGAGCTTGAGGTTTTACTTTTTTCCAGAGCCATCGACTTGCCTTGAAGACAAGAAAAAATTATTTAGAAATAATTTCATTGATAGTCTGTCATAACAAATAGAATTCATATAATATTAACATTTGTATATTTTCTGAATTACTTTTAAGGGAATGCTGTGCTTTTCTTAGGACATTCATTAAAAGGGATATGTAAGAGCTAACCTTAATAAAATATTAAATACATTATACTGTATTTAGACTAGGTGAAAGTCTCTATTTCAAAGCTATTTAGAATAAACTTCAGATTCTCAAGATGGAAAAAATCTTCTGAAGAAGAGCAAAGATCATCTAACTTTTCTCTGCAGTTGGTAAAATGTGTTTCTTCATAAACAGATAAATATAGTAGTCCTGAAAATCAAAACATATTCATAAATTTCCTACCTGCAATTCATATAAATCATTGCTATATCTTCCATATTCAACCATTCCTCCAAAAACTAATATTCTGGTACCATCACAAACAAATCCATGTGCTGCACAGCCTGGAGGAATATCTCCCCTTACAGCAGGAAGGAACCACTGATTCGTAACTATAGTAGGAAATAAAAAAACAAAAATCAGAAAAATAGATTAGAAAAATATTTCAAACACTGAAACATATATTTTTAAACACCTCTGCTTTCTAAAGAAATACCTTTGAACTGCAGATAACTATGGCTATTTGCTTCACACTAAGTTTTAAATTAATTCTTATTTTCTTTAATAACAAGAAAAGCAAACACTTCTATCAAACCAATATTACTCAGTATATGAATGAGCCCATGAGGTCACTGTAACTAAGTCAGTCATGAAGGGTCATCCAGCAATTTAATAGACTTGCCAAGAATAGAGGCTAATGAGGAACACAAGTGCAGTTCCACACAAAAGAGGTAACCATGCTAACTCAGAGGGAGCTAGCCCTAGAAACAGAATTATTGGAGCTACAGCAGCATGGCACTGTGCCTGGACTTAATAGCTCTATTCAAAAACTAATTACACTGTTCTGGGACCCATTTTAATATCCACAGAGTGGGAGAGGACAGGCACAGAGTCAAGAAAAAGCAACTGAGACTGTCTGATCCAGCAGCATAGTGGTGCCTAAACTGTTCTGGAATTTAAGAATTACAGGGGACAATATCTTTTTTTCCTACACTATTTTTATGAGCACAAAAAGGAGAAGAAGGAAATTAGAAGCTTCCAGTGAGCGTTGCTGCAGGAGATTAAGATGCTCTCACTGTGTGCCAGCTCCTCGAAAATCATCACAAGCATAGCAAGGGCCATGGATGGCATCCCAGGTCATAACCCTGCATCTTAAACCCCAGCATAAAAAAGGTCAGTTTGGGCCAAGCACTCATCCAGAAACTGGAACAACTAAGTCATGATGCTTTTCGTCACTGCTGCAAAGGGGAAACACCTTAAGCAGAAAGTCTGGGAACAAAAAAACCAAGTCATGACAAGACTCACTCAAAAGGCACCCGTCAGAACCTCTGTTCTGATAGCATAACTATGTTAAGAGTTTTCTTGGGATTACTTGTCAGAAGAGAAAGATTAAGAATTGTTTTTTTCCTTCTCCCGTCAGAAATGTGATTTAAGCAGAGTAGATCTTTAAGCTATCCGAGAAAAATCTGCCTGGAAAAACCTCAAGCAGCCAGCACTGACTGAGAAGCACAGATCAGCCACTGTACTCCCCCGTCTCGGCCCAAGCCCTGAAATTACACGCAAGTTTTCCAGCCTCATCCAGCATTCCGTACAGTAACTATTTAGGCGTCTGATCTTTCACAAATAAAATCGGTCTCGGGCAGCTTCCTGTTTGGAAAGGCTCCCGATGCCAGCATGTTGGCTTTTCCAAACAAGATTCCCATTCCAACGCGTTCGGCTCCCGTGAGCTGCCGCCACCAGAGGGAAGGAGGGGGATCCGGACACTCGTAGGGACTAATCCCGCCTGCCGCCATTCAGCCGCGACCTGCCAGGGGAGAGAGGCTCCGCAGCCCTGCGCGACAGCCGGGGACAGCAGAGCAGCCGCGACACGCACCGGGCGATCCTCCCGGTCGCTGTCCCGCAGCAAGGAGCACCAAGCCCGCAGCACCAGCCAGGGCGCAGCACTAGCCCAGGGAAGACCCCCGGCCCAGGAGTATTTCCCGCCCCGCCATTTCGGCTCCGGGCAGCTCCTCAGCCCGCCCGCCGCCCCCTCGGCCGAGCCCCCCGCGGGCAGTGCCGGGGGAGGGCGGGACACCCGGGGGGGATCCCCGACGCCGTGCGGAGCCCGGTGCCACCGGCGGTCGCGGACGGGACAGCCCTGCCGCTGTCCCCCCGCTCCGCCCGCCCCGCGGCGCGGCCCCGCCCCGCGCACCCGTGTTGTAGACGTGCAGCTCGTCGGCGATGCCCTCGTTGCCGCCGCCGAAGATGATGAGCAGCTCTCGGATGGCGACCGCACGGTGCCCGTGGCGGGAGCGCGGCACCGGCCCCGTGAAGGAGGACACCCGCCTCCAGCTCAGCCCGGCGGCGGCCGCCGCCATCTCAGCGCCGCTCCCACAACGCACCGCGCGGCCGGGGCAGCCCGCCGGGGAAGGGGGAGCGCTGACGTGAGGGCGGCGGGTCCGTGTCCCGCCCGTGTCCCGCCCCGCGGCCGCCTCCGCCGCAGCCCCGGCTCGGCACGGCCCCCTCCGCTCCCGCGGCGCCCCCGGGCCCGGCCGTGCTCCGGCGGGAGCCCTGTGGAGGGGCTCTGTGCCTGCCGCGCACGCCGCCCGCGGGGCGCTCGGGCACCGCGGAGGCGGCGTGGGCTCCTCTGCGGGGGGCACCCGCTCTGCCGCCGAGCCCTCAGAAACGCGTAGCGCATTCCCTTTTTTTTTTTTTTTTTTTAAACTGGCTATTGGTAGGCGAGGCAATGCTGCTGCCTGCGAGGTGTGCGGCGAGAAAGAAATGAGTTACTGTTTAAACACTGAAGGCTGAGATTAGCAACCGAGATTTCGGTTCTACAGCTGGCAGCTGTAGAAACGGAGTGATCTGAGTGAATTCGAAGGTCTCGCCCTGCAGGAGAGAAGCTGCTCTTTCCTGTGTGAGGGGGGTGTTATGTGAGAATATAAGCGTGTGAGGCTGAGGGGAATAAAAAAAAAGGGTATCTGATGCTAAGTCTCTTCTCATTGTTGAATTCTACACGGTAAATGATGCCGAGACATGTAAGTGAGGTTGGACATTAAGAGGAACTTCTTCATAGAAAGGTTGATTGGACATTGGAATGGGCTGCCCAGGGATGTGGTGGAGGTGTGTAAGGAAAGATTGGATGTTGCACTTACTGCCATGGTCTAGTGGACAAGGTGGTGCTTGGTCATAGGTTGGACTCGATGGATTTGGAGTGCTTTTCCAACCTGATTCTGTGATTCTGGGAAGGTGTTACTGCATTGCCAATAATCCTGAAGGTTCTGCGGGGTGAAGGAGCCAGTCCCAGTTCTGCAGGCTCATATGACTGTGTGCTGCTTAGATCTGTTCAGATTCACATAGAAATGGAAGGGAAGGTGAAAAAAACATGGGTGGATTTTGATGAACATGAGCTTAATATAACTTAAATATCATAGCACAGCAAAATACTAATAGTTGTGGCCATCTGCACAAAGTATATAACTGTGTGTATAACTCTTTTGATTTTTGTTCAAGCAGAAGATGGATTCCTGTGCAAAATCAGACACAGATAGTACAGTTTGGGCATGTTTGAGGCACATAGTTGAAATCCCACATTTTTGGCTCCTGCAAATGGAACAGCAATCTTCATTTAAAACACTTAAGATTTTTAAGACCTTTATTGACTACTACTCATAAATTTGGCACTGCTTCATGACAAAAATATGAAAAATAGTTTAGAGTTGAAGTTGTTATTTCTTTCAGTACTCTTGAAAGTCTTGTGACAAAACAGTGGTTTGTCGTTTAGAAAGTTCATTCCTAGAAGAGAGGGACAGAAGTCAAATAAAAGAAGTGCTGTAGAAAGAAAACTGCAAAAGCATTCCAGAAGAGCTTAGGAGGCAGGGTATCACCATGTGCTGGTTACCTTGATCCAAGATCGTTTTGAATCTAAACCAAACCTGTGGATTAAATGCTCAAAGATTAGGAAATGAGATGATTCAAGTCAAAATGCATGTTCAGAGTTGACTTTTGCAAGTTTCCCTTAGTTTTTGACTCTCAAGAACTCTGCCAACAGACACTGGAAAAACTTTGGCTTTCTGTTAGACTTTGGCATGTTGTAGTCTGGGTCTTGCACACTAGTTACCTGTTCACATTTACCATAAATAATGACTAAAAACATAACTTGTAGCTAGATTTTGGAAGTAACTTCTGGAAGGGTTTGTTTCCTTCCCTTTCCCCCACCCCTTTAAGAATTTTGTCTTATGGGATTTGTTTGCAATCTGCTAGCTGAAGCTCTGAGGCGAGTTTGCCAGATCTGGGGCTGCATCATCCCTCTGCACATCTGGAAGTGGTTTATGTGCTCTCATTCCTCCAGCGCAGCGTCTGGGCTCTGCACTATTCCTCAGCAGCAGAGAAAGGAAAGAAAACCAGCACAACTCCAAAGTAAACTTTGAAGAGTTCAAAAAAGGAATTGAATCGTAAAACTGTTACTGTGCCCTGTAAGGCCCTTGTGTGGGTGACTTCAAAGGAGGATGGTGGTCAAGGACGCTTTGGCAAGAGTGCTTACAGCTGTGGGCTGTCTAGGATCCGAGTAAATAGCTCCACAGCGCTTCAGGAGAGAGGAGTCCCGAATACTGTGCTGCTTTGAAGAGGTAAAAAGACTAATTAAGCAGGAAATATCTGAGCAGTAATGTCACTGTTTTTGAGCTTTCCCTTCTGCAGCCCCTCGTTTTGTTACAGGATTTGGCAGCTGAGTTAGGGACTGCCAGGTTCCAGGAAATAATGTCTACAGTAAATGAGTAAATATTTGCAGGGGAACAAATATACCTCTCTTTCCTTAAAAATCAGTAGGTAATCGATTGGTGTTTCAGAGGCTTAGGAATGCTGTAGTTGTAGAACTCAGACTTGTGTGAGAGTCTGTCTTTGGATTTTAAAGTTTAAAACATGATTCATTTTATGTGGATTTAATAATTTCTGGAGATAACATGAAGCTGTGGCTGTGCAGCTTTCATCTTGCAGTGATCATCAGGACTGTTTGTGGCAATTGTTACAAATGCTAATTCAAAGATAGTGGGCAGCTCTGTGGAAATCAGGGGAAGATTGTGATCAGCTATCACAATCTGGTTAGAAAATTAGTCCAAGAGTGTAGCAGGTTCTGTTGTCTCTCTGCTTACCTAATGAGTAAAGTTTTTAAGTGTAAAAGAAAGTAATACTTCTGTGTAATATATGAGAGAAAGGCTTTCTCAGCTGTGGTATTTTCTGACAGATAAGCTTGATTTCCTCTGTGTAAATTAATGCCACATGAAGAGAATGGTCTGCTGGAATGTAGATAAGTAGTGCAGATGTGGAAGAACTTCCAGAGTACTCCTTTCTCACTGCAATTTGGTAATTAGCTATGACTTAAATACATTTCAATATAAGTGGTGTGTAAACAATGCCACATCTTAGATTTTGTACATTTATTTTTTTGTTTGGTTTTGTTGTCATTTAACTTGTTGGTCAAAGTAGAGACTAATTTAGTATTCTGCCTGAACTTGAGCACTAACCAATGAGAGGTGGTCAGTTTTGTGACTCAGATTTCAAGAATTCTTGCTGGTCTGTCTGATTTGTCAAGGAGCTGGAACAAACTTCATTTTTATGTGTGCACAGATCCCATCTTATATCTTTATCTATGCTGTAATGTGTCCATATCTGGAGGTGTGGAAGCAGGAAAAATGGTTTTCTACATAGTATAAAGGTTAGATCACACAGTTGGATTTTCTCTCCCCTCCAACTTCTGGTGCTGTTTTTTACTGTTGGTTGTTGTTGTTTTGGTTATATGGTTTGTGTTTTCTTTCATAAACAGTAGTTTTGGGTCCAGAATTCAAACAAATGTTGTATTTCTCATAATCCTGTACTTTAGGGATTATGTTCTGTCTTCTCAGACATGGCTCCTCTCAGGCCTGGACTAGAAGCACAGTTTTAGGGAAGGTTACCTCCTTTTCTTCAGCATCACAAAAAATGTGCATGAATACAAGCCACACTACACCCACTAGCAGAATATGGGTGTAAGAAAGTATTTTCACTATTGCTCTGAAATTTTTTGAAGGTCTAGAAAACACTGTCCTGGTATAAGATTCCCATATGTTTGGGAATGCATACTCCTGCAAGACATAAGTATTTGCTATAGATACTATGTTTGAAGTGAAATCAGAGATAATGATAAATTGCATTTGTGGATGTCTTAATACTTCATTGCACAGTATCTTCAAATGTACTAAAAATCGCCTACTGACGTAAATGATCAGATGGGATTTATGAAAATGTTTTTCACAAGCTATTAGTTGCTTAAAATATTAATAAAAATATTTCAAATCCACAATATTAGTATTTGTTCAAAATCAAAAAGGTATTTGCAGAGATTTATTGCAGTTTTACTTCTACCAGTTCAGCAGTAAAATTTGATAACCCAAAACCTAGACCTTTATATAACTAACTAGAATTCACTTCTGGCATTAATGATATTTCTCTCTTTTATTTTTTTTTCTTTTAATTATTTTTTATTTTAGTTTACCACAGATCACAGTTCTCATCCAACAGGACACATGGCTCTTTTAAAGAAAAGTAAGAGAGATTAAAAGCATTTGAAAGACATATTTTTTAAAGGAGGACAGAAATGTCAAATCCAATTTCTTATGCAACTGTTGTCACAGTTGTGTACAAATTTATAGCTCTAGTATTGCTAAATTATGCTAAACGTTAAGTATGCAAATAGGTATTTTCCTGTTAACTGTGTCAGATAAGTACCACATTAATTTAAAACTACTCACTGCTTTACTTCATGAGACTGGAGATTGTGAAATTTCCCACCAATACTGCAAGTAGCTGCTGTTTTCATGTGAATTGTGCCCAGGGCACTGAAGCTGAATTTTAGAGATCTCTGCACTATAATGCTGTTCATACTCAATATTGAGGTGTGGCCCCAAGACTTTTGGGGCTCTCATCAGCTATAAGGGTCAGTGACTGAAAATGGACTTTTACATTTACTTATGTAAATTTCTCAAATTTCCCAAAATTTCTCAGAATTCAATGGGATTTTTCCTCAGCCAGTTTAAATTAGTGGTTTACCAATTTCAATCTAGCCTCATGCCCTGTGGTGGCCAGTTGGCCATTTTGATTAAAGTGGATCAAAACTCTGTTCACTTTGCTCTTTTGATCACCTTAAATACATTTTATGGTGGTGCAAAAGTAACAAAGGAGTCTGAAACAAGGAACACCCATGTTGATGAGGACAATGTATTCCTTTCCTATTGTGCTTGGTGAACTGTCCCAACACCTGCACATGCTTGGTTTGTGTTGAATGACTTAAATTTGTACAAGACAGTCTTCCAGGAACTATAAATCAGAATATACAGTCAGGTCTTTGCCTTGCTTTGATTTTACTGATTTAAATTACCCTGTTGAAAAAAGTATTTTCAGATATTTTGAAACATTCCTGGTTTCAGTAGCATGATGGGTTTGTTTTTTTATAATTTTTAGGGTTTTGCTCAGATCCTTCAGGATCTGAACGCTGAAATAGATAAAAAATTCTCCTGTGTCTGAAGTTTTATCAGGGAAGCATAACAGAATGGAAGAGCTACATAAAAATAAACTCCTTAAGTGACTGTAAACAGAAAACAGACTAGCCAGGAAAAAAACCCCCAAACTTTCCAAGCTCCTGGTAAAATTCAGAAACATGTGAATTTTCTAGTTTGGAAAACCCATATATATTTGGAATCTTATGATTTAATGAGAAAATTAACAGTGAAAATCAGATAGTTGGGGATTACTTTAATAAGGGAGAGTTATTGTTGTGTTTCTAATAGAAAAGTTTTAGCTTGATCAAATAACATGAGAAAAACACAACAGATACAGGTTATCAAATTATCAAATTTTCTATCACCTGTACTGGTTGCAAATTGGATTTTTTTTTTTCTTAATCAGATACTTGGCAATTAGCTGTTATATTGATTGTTAACACATTCTCCCTCTTGTTTCAGTTAACCAGATCTTACTGTTACTTCTTGTCTTAACCGTGTGCGCTATTCTGTATAACAAAGTTCACCAAGTGCCCTTGGCACTGAGAAATGAAACAGGTAAGTAACTCTCACTTCAGTTTCATTTATGTTCCTGTTTTGTATTCCTCATGTCTTAACTTGAGCAGCACTTTTCACCTCACTGAATGTCCTGCAGTAGATGAGCTACTCACATTGCTGCATGTAGTCTGGGATGAAAAGCATTTTGCTTCTGAATTACTTGAATAAAATTAGAGGAGATTGATAGTGATGACTAGGAGTTGTAATTCTGATTAAGTTTTTATCCAGATGTCACTGATGTAGATGGATGCTGGAGTATATCCTTACTTGAGCTGAACAGATTGGAGTTGTCAAGTGGTAATAAACCTTCATCACGACTTCCTCCTTGGGAATGTTATTGGCTTGATTATTCATTTCAGATAGACCATCAAATCTTCATATTTACAGCAGAAGTTTTCCTGGAATTTTTATAGTGACAGAAACCTGCTATGGTTAACAAGGTTGGACTAGTATTAAATGTCTATATAAATAGCTTACTCACTGCTACCAAGGTAAACAAACTCTACCTGGATATAAGTAATTTATTTTCAGTATATTTTTGTTGGGGTTGTTATGACTGTAATTGTTATGTTTTAACCAGTATAGTTATATCCGTTTAAGTTCTGTAAGTTAATCAGTGCTAATCAGGGATAAAAATCTTTAGCAGGAGTGTGACCTGATTCAGTGTAGTTCAGGATTTTTTTCCCTTCAATCATTAGCAACTTCCTGCTGGTATAAATTTTTGCACTCTTCCTTTCAAGCCAGCTTACCAAAGAAGTGGAGCTCATGCAATTGCACTGTCTCTTTGACTTACCTCCTTCCTTTGATAATTTTGGAACCTGTTGTTCAATTTGTACTTAATATAACTGAGAAGTAGAAGTCTCAAAGGTATTCAAGCCTCTACGATTTCATATTAATAAGCAGCTACATGAAGGACAGGGTGCCCCTGCTGAGTAGAAGATGCTGAGAACTCTCTTATTTATGCTGTTTGGAGGCATCCAACAATCCAGTCAACCTGCAAGTGGTTCTGGATTAGCAACAGCTCAAGCTGTGTGCCTTGCGAGATGGGGATGTGTGTAGGACATGGTAAGGAAAAATGGAGTGCTGATAAAATGATTCCACTGCTTATGGTAGTTCTTACTCATTTTTGTGACCCAGATCTGATGTAAAATGGGTTTGTTCCTTGTAGTGGATCTGGAGAGCCCTGAGGAAGTGGAGGAAGAAATCCCAGTGGTGATCTGCGCTGCTGCGGGCAGGATGGGCGCGGCTGTAGCAGCGATCAGCAGCATCTCCAGCAACACAGAGGCCAATGTTTTGTTCTACATCATTGGGCTGAAGACAACCATCCCACACATTCGGTACACACCAGCCTTGCTTTGTTCTGAGCTGTAGTTAGAGCCACGTTGTTGTTCCCCCTAGCACAGGCATAACCACTTCTGGACTTCAGAGGATTTTCAGGGAAATGTTGTGGTGTTGGGAGCAACCCCCAGGATTCTGTATGTGATGGAAAAAGGACCTTTGTCCTCCACAAGGCACTGACTCCTGCAAAGGGGTGTGAAATAGCCAGGCCATGCCATACCCGTTCTTAGGTTTTTGTAGATAGGTGGCAGAGGAGTCTATAGTAAGGTGAGGATACACTGCCTGCTTGTCACAGTGTATCCTCCTCCACAGTGTAACCTGTATGTCACAGTGTATCTGTGGCACTGCGCTTACCTCTCTTCTGGTGCTGGGTCTTCAGCTTCAGAGTAGAAAAATCTTGCTGTTTAAAGCTGATTTCAGTTGACGATGTATTAAAGTTATAAAAAGGGGCCCAAAAATATTGTGATGACTTTCCCTTCTTTCCATTTAACTTCGTTCCTTAATTTCTCATTTCATTTCCTATTATGAAATGAGAATCTTTCATTTCATGTCAGGAAATGAAATCTCAGGATTTCAATGAATATTCATCTCATTACATTTCAGTTCATTTCACAGTACTTCATTCCATTCAATTTAATTGTTTTCACTTCATTTCAGAATTTTCTTCTTCTCAATTTCACTGCATTATATTTTCCTTTCCTTTCTGTCCTTTTTGCTTTAATCCTTCGTTTCTCATTTTATTTCCCTTCCTGAAATGAAAATTCCTCTTTCATGAAAAGGAAATGAAATCTCAAGGTTTCAATGAATATAATTTCTTGAGGTTTCATCTCATTTCAATGCACTTAATTTCATTCTATTCCCTTTTTCTTGTTTCACTTCATTACATAGTTTTATCTTTTTTAGTTTAATTTTATTTCATGTATCTTCAATTCACTTCATTCCTTCATTTGTTATTTAATTTCCTTTCATGAAATGAGAATTCTTCATTTCATGAAAGGAAATGGTATCCTGACATTTCAATGAATGTAATTTCATGAAGATTCAGTTAATTATATTTCAGTGTTAAAATTTGCAAACATTGTCTTGAAGAGGACCAAATTGTGAATGCAAGCTAAAACATTTCTTAGCAGTTCTCACCTCTGGCTACTTCACTTCTGTAGCCTTTGTACCTGCAATTTGTGTCAGAAGAGAAAATAAACAGTGGTGATAAAAAAATCTGACAAAAATATGAAAAGAAAATTAGCTTAGTCTAAAAAAAAACATAATTAGGAGGTGACATAGAAGTCATGTGGAAGAACATAAAAAGTACTGTAGATAGAGTAAGAAATAATTATCTTTAATTATAGGAAGAGAACTTAGAATATAGTTTATTAGAAGTAATGGTGAAAGATTAGTTGTTTGGGTTACACATGGAGTCTCTGATTTTGGGAATGGTGTGGTGTGTTTGTTTTATTGAGGTTTTGTGAGGGATTTTTTTGTATTTTAAGAATAAGTTTAACAAAACTCTGTGTGTAATAGCTGTAGACATAAATGGTTCTGTCTTGGGATAGAATAGATCAAGTGAGATTTCAAGGTCTCTTATTATTCTCCTAAGTGTCTGTGAATTTCATGCTGGAAGTACTTGCCACACACTTGATATTTCTTTTATCACTTCTTTTCTTTCCATCACAGAAAATGGATTGAAAATTCTAAACTGAAAGAAATAAATTTTAAGGTTGTGGAATTCAATCCTATGATACTAAAAGGAAAAATCAGACAAGATGCATCACGTCCTGAGCTACTGCAGCCTGTGAGTTAATGAAGGCCACATAACAAATTATTGAGGTTTTTAATACTTATTATGGGCTTTAAGATGTCCTAGATCTGTTCCATTTCATGCAGGGTGTGTGTGTATATGTCTCTTCCAATGCAAGAGCCAATGACCAAGAGATGAAACTAGTCAGAGTGACAGCATAAACAAGAGATGTTGCACACTTTTCATGCAATGAGTACTGCATCTCTAGAATCCCTTGCTGAAAGGCCTTGTGGATGTAAAAATGTACAGGGGTTCAGTTAGGATTGAAGTTCATATTTAAATCACATCTAGATCAGAAAATCCCTTGAGCTGAAAATAGCTGAAAGCTAGGAGAATACATGGAGCAACTATTCTGGATGCTTGCTCTATTTTTATTTTCCACTGAGCATCTGGTTAGGACCACTCTGAAGGCAGGGGCTGGATAAAATGGTCTGAATTCTTATGGTTGTTCTTACATTCTCAGTCCCCTTTCCCTCTGCTCTTTTCTTCATTGCTGTTGTAGAAATTATCCCATGTCTGTGCCACCAATCAAATCACTCCTTTAGAGTGGACTGATGATACTATTACATATTGAAATTTGGTGTGATGTATGCTGTAAAAATGCACTAGGAAGAGCATTGGCTGCAGGTCCAGAAAGGTGCTCCTTCCTCTCTTATCTGCTTTGGTGAGGCTGCATCTGAAGTGCTGTGTCCAGTTCTCAGCCCACCAGTACAAGAAAGATATGGGCTTACTGGGGCAAGTCCAACATGGGCCGCAAAAATGAAGAGGCTGAAGCATCTTTCATGTGAGAGGTTGTTGAGGCTGTTTCAGTCTGGAGAAGACAAGATTTGGGAGGATCTTATCAACGTATGTAAATGCTTGAGGGGAGCAACAAGAGACAATGGGCACAGATAACATGAAATTCACTCTGAGCTAAATAAAAGGCTTTTTAAAGCATGGATTTAAAAGTCTCAGGTTGCCTAGAGAGACTGTTGGGTCTCCATCTGTGAACGTATTCAGAACCCAACTGGGCATGGTCCCTTGTCAGTCTGCTCAAGCGGACTCTGCTGCAGCTGGGGGATTGAACAAGAGGATCTCAAAAGGCCCCTTGCAGCCTAAAGGATTCTGTGAGTAAACAACAGATTTGGGCTGCATGGTTAGGATTATAGTGGATAAATAATAACGGCAATATTAGTAATAATACTGGATTTGAGAGAGTAGTAAAGCTGTGGGGGAGGAAGCAAATGGTCACTGATTAGTACTCAGTAAAGAGAGAAATTCCAACTGACTAAATAGAGACAGAAGCCTGAGGCTGCTGCATTCAACAGCTTTACCTTTTAGTCTTTACCTTTTCTTTCTCTTTAATAGCTGAACTTCGTTCGATTTTATCTTCCTCTGCTTATCCAGAAACATGAGAAAGTCATATATTTGGATGATGATGTCATTGTTCAAGGTAAGCTGTTGTCTAAAAAGCAGTTTCTAACAGAATTGCAATCCAAGTTATTGAAGCTTTTACAGCCATTTGGAAATATGAGATAGAAACTGAGGCAGCTGCTAGGAGTGTTGAACTTGGGGAAAATACAAATAATCTGTTTGTTTAAATGATAGTTTGAGGAAGAACTTACCTGCATATATTTTGTATAATTGTGATCAAAATTTTATGTGGGTTTCATTTAAATTGGTTCTGGTCAATTGCTGAAAGATACCCTGGATTTCACTCAGATGCTGCAAGGTTTACTAAGTGTGTGACACACATTTCCTGCTAGTATTTGAATTCCCACAAATGCTACCAATTCCTTATCCAGAATTGCTGTTCTTGAGAGCAAGAGGAATTTATTCAAATAATAGGATGGAAGCTCCAAACACTCAAAATATGGTTTTGAGCATCTTCAGCTCAGAATGTAAAGCAATGTGCAGAATCACGAAGATTTCGGAGTTCCTAGTCAAGTGGGAGCTCTTAGAAGACATTCAAATCCTGAAAAAATATTTTATTTTTTTCCTATCATACAAGTGATCTCTTTTGAAGACCAATTGTTTTTTAAAGATTAATTTCTTGTGAGATTTTTTTCTGTTCTGTTTCTGAGTTGTTGGGGTTTTTTTCTCTGTAGAGCTGTTGTCTTCATATTTGTTTTATCATATTTTCTTGTTACTTTAAAGCACTTTTTAGCCAGAGCGTTGTGCTTTAACCCTGGTGGGCAACTAAGCAAAATTTCCTTTGGAAGGACTGAATATAACTACAATAAAATTTTTGGCCTAAATTAGTCTTTGCTGTAAGAACATTAAGACCAGTGAATATGCACATGACAAAAGCATAATTCTCCACTGCTTTTCTGCACCTCTTTATAGTTTTGTCTCTACTGAGGCAGATTTCAGACCAGCTGCACTTAAAGGGGTCACTATTTGCTTCTTTGTAAAAGACAACGAATCTGTTCTGGCTCCCTTTAATTTGCCATAGACTTTCTATCACAGTTCTTCAACACGGGTGTTTCCAATGGCAATCTCTGCTTTTTGGTTTTGTTGTTCTGTCTGTCAGCAATGTGCAGCAGCAATGTTTATCTCTTTGGAAGGTTCCAGGTCTTCGTTTAGACTCCAGTTTCACGAGCAATTCAAGCTAAGCCTGCCAGTCCCCCATCACTCCTCCCTGCACCTGTGTTCACCAGCACTGGGCTCCCTCTTCCCCGGGGGTGCCAGCTGATGGTGATTGTGGAGCTGCAGGACAAAGGTGCAGTTTCACATCGCCCCTCATGGTGGGCTGCTGCTGCTGACCAAGTGGCCTCTCCTGTCCCCAGGCAGCTCCTCTTAAAGTGTGTAAACTGCAGTCGTGCAGCTGCAGAAGCAGCTGGTTCAGCTATTTGACCTGGCAGAAGACCGGCAGTACAACATGTAAAAGAGATGAAAGCAAAAGAAAAACTGGAAGCTGTAAGGGGCTGGGATGCAGGCTCACTCGATTGCTGTGGCAGTGATCTGCTTCCCACATGTCCTGAAACTGTTCTGGCACATCTTGGTCAGGTGATGAGTGAGGTGCCAGGCATTACCATGTTTCCCTCCACCAAGAAGGAGCTGGGTGGGCTGTGAAGCCAGCAGGGATGGTCAAGTGACAGGCAAATTTCAATCAGCCATTGCTGAGAATCCAAGTATCTTCCTAGGAGATAAATATGCCATAACAACAGGAAAAACCTCATCTGTGCAAGACATTGAAGTGGGACTTGAAGAGGCTCAGAAAAATTGCCTGTGCCCTCCCTCTCCATGGACAAGCTCTATGACTGCACAAGTTTGTAACCAGGCTTTTTAACAGTCCTGTTAAAACAGTCCTGTTTTATCGGCTTCTGTTGTTGCTGATTTTGGACAACCAGAGTATGAATGTATTGAATACCAATGATAATATCTAAATATAGACCTTAGGCATCCAGGTGCAAATTTGAAAATGGTCCCATATTACAAAATTCAATAGGGGCTATCCTTCAAAACTGGTTATAAGTAAGACATGAGAGCTGACATTATCCTATCAGCTCTGTAGCAGTGCAGTAGGTGTTGTCTGATGCTTGTGACCTTTCTGTAATCAGGTGACATCCAGGAACTCTACGATACTAAGTTAGCTCCTGGACATGCAGCAGCTTTTTCAGATGATTGTGATCTGCCTTCTACACATGAAATGGTTAGAAGTGTAGGGATGCAGGTAAGATGCCATTCTGGAATTCTAATAATGAATGTGTTTGCCCATAAGTGTAAGATGATTTGATGTGTTTTCCCCAAAGTGAAAGTTTTATGTGTATTTATATATATATATAGCTTTGTAATAGTTGTTCAGGTAATTAAGGACTTTTTGTAGTGGTACAATTGTGATGCTGCATGATTTAGTGTGGGCTACCAAAAGACAAACATAGCGAAGGAAAAGCCTTGGCAAACTTCCATGGTACAATATTGTGGAAAAAGTAATTTAATATCTGGAGGTATCCTGCCTTACAGCCTTGTCATACAGAACTCATGACAGGTAACCGCCATCTAGAAACTCATCTTTGGGAGAGCATATTTAGTCTCCTTCTCAGTGAAAGTGAGGTGCATTTACATGTATCTTTACAGAGGTTCATAGGCGATGCACATACTTTTTTTTTATTTCTTAGAACACATACATGGGATTCCTGGACTACAGAAAGCAAGCCATTAGAGATCTTGGCATCAGCCCCAGCACCTGCTCCTTTAATCCTGGAGTAATTGTTGCTAACATGACTGAATGGAAACATCAGCGGATTACAAAGCAGTTGGAAAAGTGGATGCAAAGAAATGTAGAGTATGTGTAGAAGTCTAGCTTTGCACTTTACTTTTAATACATGTTTTACTTTCCATTTAAAAGCTCTTACAGGTTTTTTAACTCCAAGCAGTCTTTCTTTTGAGATCTTGTCTGGTAAAGTAACTCATATTCCAGCATTTCCATCTGTTTAAATCTGACCAATTCTGAACCAGGAAATGGCCACTTGGAATTTTAGTCTTGTGTTCAATCACAAACCACACTTAATCCTGAGGGACATTGCAAACATGTGGTTCTCATTTTGGGTGACCAACTTAGCCTGGGATGAAGCCACTGAATGATCTTCCCTTCCTGAGGCTAGTTTAAAGAAGGAGGAGTATTTCTTTCTTGCCAGATACTTATTTTTAATCTTCTGCTTTTTGTAATAAAGATTCCTTGGGGTTTTGAACATATTCTTTTATTTTTCCTTTTGCAGGGAAAACCTCTATAGCAGCACCCTTGGGGGAGGTGTGGCAACCTCCCCAATGCTGATTGTATTTCATGGAAAATATTCCTCTATTAATCCTATGTGGCACATAAGGCATCTTGGTAAGTTTAATTTCTCATTGTTTGCAAGTTGGAATTAAGGTGAGCTTGTGAGATTCCACTGCAAGACCTTAGGTGACTTTACCTCATGTAGCACTTACGTGGAAAGAATATATGAAATATCTGAATATAGTGAGAGACTGGAAAAACTCAGTCTCTTTCTACGTGCAGTGGAAGAAAAGGGAAGTTCTGGCAGTGTTTGTTGTCAACATTTTGGAGGATGTAGTTACCTTTTACCTGGGAGTGATGAATTATCCTATGAATAGCTTAGCTGGTATGGTAAAATGAATAGATTTTACTTTGTTTTTAATCCCAGCTATGCCAAGATGTTAAAAGTGTTGAGAGAGGAAACTTGCTGAGATTTTTTGCTGATGCAGCCTAAGAGGTAACAAGCTGCAAAAATCTGCTTATCATACAACTAGTTGTAAATTAGCATGAAAACATACAAATCAGACTTCTGGAAATGTCACCTGAATTTAACCCACTCTACAGCGTCTTCCATTATCCAAAACTGCATTTTTCAGATTTTTTGTTTTTAATCTACCCATGCAGGTTGGAGTCCTGATGCCCGTTACTCAGAGCAATTTCTTCAAGAAGCTAAATTACTTCACTGGAATGGGAGATACAAACCTTGGGACTACCCCAGTGTCCACACTGATCTCTGGGAAAACTGGTTTATTCCTGACCCTTCAGGGAAGTTCAAATTAACTCGTCCTGATAGCTGATACTGAAATACTGCATAACGTAGTATATGGGATGCATTTAATAGTTTGAGATGCAACATGTTGTATGATAACTGATTTTAGAAAACAAAGTATTTGTTAAAAAAATGAATAACTGACCATCAGTCTTGTGTGCTTATGGCAGGTGAGGGAGGCTGGAGTGACCAGTACACAGTTCAGATTATCTTGACTTTCATGAAAGGTGAGGAAACAAGTTTACTTGACAATGAAGTGTTTTCATTAAACACTTACAGAGGTGAAATTCAGTGCCAGACAGAGTGCTTTAATTTAAGCTCTCTAAGTAAGATTCCAATGTCTTCTGGTAGGAAAAAATCTACACAGGAGATAGCTGCAGTGTTATGTACAAGAGGTGTTTAGTTATCTAACCCACATTAAACATCCTGAATTGAAAACCTGGGCACGTTACTGAGTTCTGTTGTGTAGTGACTGTGGCATCTCTGTGTATAACACATCCTGTAGTGCACTTAGCAAGATGCAAAATACATTCCAATACACTGCAGTACAATTCCTGATTTTATTGTGAAACATTGATAAATTTAAGACAGATAAAGAACTTCTGTATCACTGTAACAAAAGAGCACCAGTTTTGAGGGAGGACACAGAATTGCAGTATTTAGTGGAATGGTCATTGTACAGTCCACGGTATTTTATAACCAAGTGAGTGATTCCATTAAGGAAGAGACCTTTCCCTTCCAAGCAAACAGGATAGCCTTTCAGGAGTTACATCCTACTGTGCTACATACTCAGCAGTACTAATTTCATGCTTCTAATTTTGTTGAAAATAAAACTGAATTGTAACAAATCCCTGATGCAAGATACTTTGAGCACCTGCAGGAAAACATCCATGTAAACAGCAATACATGATACAGTACACTTTAAATAACAGACAAGACAAGTCCTATACCTTTCTGACAATATGTGGAACAGCTTTATGCTGCAGCTAATAAACACAATCAGAATCATAATGCACACTCACTCGATTGAAGGTTCTCAGAATTAAGCCACATAATTTGGGAAGAAACTGTAAACATCACGCCTGCCTCACAACAGGTTGACAGTGTGTGATCTCTGTAAGAGGTGTTACAGCAGGATTAGAACCTACACTAACCAGTTACACACAACTGACAACTGTCACTAGCTGTGAAGAGAGGATAAATCACACTGGTACAGGAATCTCTGACCAGCATGGAGTGTGGAGATACTGTTTGTGTCTGTTTTCAAGTATGTGAAGCACCAAATGTCATAAGATCATCAAAACTTTAGTGTTTTGATCAGCTTATTGCTTTTACTTCATCTTTTCCTCACATGATAAAAGAGGAAAATAAAGTGAGAGTCAGGCACCAGGATGAAATTGTTTTTCTCAGTCACTAATATTGGCCAAAAATGTGTATCATTTAGGCAAGTTCCTCAGAAGAGAGTTATAGTTTCTACAGACAGCTTCTTATTCATAAAACAGCTGCCCCTGTACTCAACTCAGTGTTTTTAACTTTTAAGTGGAATAATGGGAACACCCTCTAAGGTACTACAGATTGAAGAGAGCTTAATGTTAAAAACTGCTAAACTGCAAATCTATTTCAACCTGTGCTAATTGTATGTGATGTAAATAGCATAGCTGTGCATGACTTTTAAAGAGAATGCAGTCTTTCAATTCTCTGTCTTATTCAAAGGTGTTATCTTCCTCTAAAGGTCAGGTGAAGGGACTAACTTCATGGAAATGATGGAGTTTAAATACCACAGAATTCAAGAACTACCACTACTGTTTGTTTTTGCTTTTCTTAAAAGCAATTCCAGCTCCTTACATTGAAATTTAAGGGGGAAAGAGATGGAGTAGTAAAGAAACCTTATCCTAAGAGAGCTCAGCTGGAATATTTAGACCCTGTCCTGTGTGACACAAGTTTTCCTCCCCAATGTTGTGACGTGAGATGATGTCTTCTCACTCCCCTTATCCTCAATTATGTTACACTCACTGAACAGACAGCTCTCTCGTCCCACCCAGAAGACAGCACTCACAGCTGCAGAACACAACTTTCTACACTTTTTAAGATGCTAAAAGGCAGGTTTAAAAAGCACCATTTCCTTAATTGTGCATGATTAAAAACACCACTTCACACCAGGTAAGGGTACATTTTCTCCTCTGGATATGAAAGTATTAAGAGATATCCAAATATTGAGGCATCAGTAAAAAGTACACTGCTGCTGTTCCCACCACGTTGCCATTTATGGAATAAAATTAACACCCCAAAGAAATATTCACAAATGAGAAAGCAATTTGTCAAAAACTGCAAGAAATGGTATACATTAAATATAAAACTCATATACAAAAAAGGGCTAACTTTTTTTTAAAAAGTTTGGATAGTTCCTTAAAATTACCTAGTTCATTGATTTCAGCCTACCACACACTTACTTTGGACTATAATAAAATAACTAGGGGAGATAAAATACTATGCAGATGCTTCAGTTGGAGAACTGAGGTACCAATCTTGATCACTGCATTAAAACTGCAGCATGTGTTCATAGCCGAGAAGGAGCAGCTCCTACACGCTGCTTCCCTCCTCTTCCCGTGTCATGCCAGCATTGAACTCTGGAATCTGGTCTGCAAAGGACTGTGTCATCCACTGTCCGTTAGGAACCTCACTGAAGGACGACCCTTCGCAGTACTGAGGATTGCTTCCTGCTGAACAAACAAAAATGACACCGTTTTTAAAGGCAGGTGACACCCCGGGCTCTCTGTTCCCCAGCCATGGCTGCAGACTGAATGCCCCAAGCACTTTACCAGTTCCATTTGAAGACAAGCTGCACTGGTCAGTGTCATACGGTGCACGGTCACAGTAAGCTCCTCCATATGCTGCTTCATAGCCTGGGTCATATTTTTCTTCTTTAACAGCCATCTTTTTAGCATCCTCTGCAGAAACAGAACAGCTCAAGCATTAATATTTAGAATAAAAATTATCAAAGAGCACTTTCATCAGAAGACATTTGAAAAATGGCCACAAATTCTAGAAGATAATCCCTGCTCCCCTTAAAAAATTTAGGCTGTACTAAAGAGAATGGAATCTGTAATTCTATACCACAGAGTTTAGAGTATCACATCTCCTCCTCTCCCATTAAAAAATTCTTTATTTCCTTCTGCTTGGGAAACTGCTAGTATTGTACATTACATTACATTTTAATGAAGTGTTAACAAAATAACAACAATACCTTGTGCAAGTTGCAAGTCAAACGTGTACTGCACCTCCTGGACCTCTGTGTTGGGTGCAATGCCTTTCAGTTGATCCCTTAAGTCTTTCAGCTTAATGTAATAATGAACTTTATCTTGTGCCCGAGGAAACTGAGCACATCTTGCGCTGGACGATGGCATAACGTAGCAGAGCTTGAGACAAAGAACAAGAGAAAAAGCATCACTGATCCCCGAGCTATGAGTTAAAACTTAGGGTATTCAGAACAACAGTTCTTAACAGTTAACCTCGCTGTTTTAACTGTTCGTACAAACTTCAACTAATACCACAGGTGGTTGTGGAATGGGTTAAAATGAGTTTTCATTTTTCTTGGCCAGCCATCTGTCTTGCCCTGAAGAGAGGGGCTGATTGCCAGCTGCTAAGTGAGCACAATTTTCACCAGTTACTTATGGGCTGCAGGAGAAGCAGTACCCATGTGTGTTACAAGAGAGGAGAGCACACTCCAGAGCTCCCTGAACAAGCAGAGCTCTGAGCCAGGGCACAGAGGAGTACGTGACAGCATGCAAATAGCCCAAACCAGTGAGGGAGGCAGCACAGGGTAATTAGCCTGGCTTATTGGCCAAGTGCATCTGCATGACGCACGCCAGGCTGTGAAATTGTTGTTAGTGTGGCTGGAACAAGCTTCAGTATTTCTATCTTTGTCAACAGCCCTAACTAAAGACACCAAGTTAGTTCAGGAAAAACAAACTGTATTCAATACTTCTATTACCATGGAGTCTTTATGAACAAGTAACAGTAAAGGGAATTATTTTTCTTATAAATACATTTACTGTAGAAGTCCTTGAGAGCTACCTAAGGAGCAAATACTTTATCCAATGATTTTTCAGGCTCTAATGGCAACACTTCCACCTTTAGAGAAAGGCAGCTGAAACTTGCAGCACTAGTAATTGAGTATAGAAATAAAAAGAAAAACAATCCAAACTTTTGAACTGACAAGGTAATAAAGCTTTAGAATAAGCTACCTTGGCAAGTAGCGTAATTGCCTTTGCTTTAACTTGTTTATAAGAACACATTAAACAAATCAATTTCTAATGATACATAGCTGGTCTCTTGAGATCTTTTCCAGCACTAGAGTTCTATGACTAATGCACTCTTCATCAAATTGCTTGTTTTATCTTAAGCATCCAATTTAACTTCAAACTGCAGATCAGCTTAAGGAGACAGCTCAGTCTGAGGGAAGCGCTGGGGCATGCCCAGATCCAGCAATGCTGAAGGGTCACGTGCAATGCCACAGGGATGGAGTTGCTGTTCTTTCTCCCCCACTGTGGCACTGCATGGTCATGGTCAGTATCAAAATCCAGTAATACAAATACCCAGGGAATTGGACACAGGGGATCAGATGAAAATTATCATAAAAGCAGGCATGTGTTACTTGTATTTCACGTAGTCCTTAGAGAATGCACCAACCTACTAACCATAACATACCATTTCTCAAAAGAAGTCTGCAAGTCTGAAGAAGCTGCATTAAAGATGTGTCCAAAAACTGCACTAATCCCCTTTCTCTATCTAAGTAAAAACGTTTCACACCTCCAGTCAAACTGGTGTTAACCTAAATGTGTGCAAGGCCTGAGGTTTCATTAGTTTTTAAATAATCAAAATGGAGTGCCCTAGTTTTGTTTCTCAGTCTCAATACTTACAGTTTCTGTATCTGGCACTTTGTGTGGCTGCAGCCCAAATTCCAAGTTCTTAACTTTAATTCCAAAAACCTCTTTACTAAAAATTTCATAAATACCTAAAATGAAAATACAGGGTAAGTGGAAAAAAAAAGCTACTGGCAGAAAAAAAAATTCATTTTTAAGTAAAAGTTCTCACATTTTCCATTAAATGCTGCTATACGAGGTTTATACTTTTGTAGCTTCTGCATCAGAATTCGCCCTCCTTCCCGAAACTCTTTGCTAAAAGACAAGGTACTCAAAATTATTATCACAACTAATAATTAATTAACAAGCCTGATATTTCCCTTTGTTGTCTTACCTGGAAAGGTCTTTGCTTCCAGGTGTTGTCCTTTCAACCATGTTTGTAAATCCAATCCCGTATTTATGTGGCAAGGTGTGGTCATCCATGTGGTTCAGCTGCTCATTACTTAGACCAGACATGAACAGACACTTCCCTGTGAAGTAGCAAGACAGATATGCATTTGCCTTTTTCCAAGGAAAAGAAAACAGAACGAAAAAATTCCACTCAACTATTGGAGTACCGGAATGCTAAAGGAAGAATCTATTTTAACAAAGTATCAGTTAGTTTGGGAAGACTACTGCCCTATCCAGAAAGTTTTAAAATAGCCAACATTACTTTACCTCCTCCAAGAGGGCAGAAAGGCCCTAGTGTACAGGAATTCCTTATCACTATCCTGCAAACCAGTCTTTTATTTTAAGAGCTCAGTACAGAGCTTTAGATTTTGTGATTAATTTAAGCAGTGATCAATATGGATTTGGGAGGAAAGAATGTGGCAAATACAATGTGTCAGCTTTTTTTGACAATCTTGCCATTGCTTCTCCTTGCTCTGGGCCTCCCTGACAGAACTCGCTGTCTTGAACTCATATTTAGCATATAAAAATCCCTCTCTGAAAAAAAAAAAAAAACCAAAAGCCAACCAACCAAAACCCAGGAGAAAAACAAAAACCAAACTAGTTTAATTAAAATGCCACAAGTTCTAGCAAAGTTCTGCAAATGCTAAAAGAAGAAATGAAAACAAAAACGTACAAAAATGGTTTCCAGGTCCTGGGTAATGATGTCCTTTGTAAGCTGCCATCAGGCCAGGGTTTATGCCAATCTACAAAGATACCAGTCCATTTTAACAATGACAACATGGCTTGCTAGTCAAGAATTTAATCAAGTTACAGTAAGAATGCTTATTCAATTCTCTCTAAGTTACTGTTAATAAACAAAAATGTATTAATGGCACCTTCCATCATTATTTTAAAAAACCTGACAATCTTGCAGCAGTGCCTTGTTTAGATGTGCAAGGTCAAAAGAGCAGCTCAGAGGGTGCAGAGCTTCCAGGAAATAAAGCACTGAATCATGGGCTCCCATGAATCTGTACTAAACATGAGCCTTAGATTTCTCAGAAATTAGGACTAAGTTACTATGGCTTTAACAGAAAATGCAAAGCAGCTCTACACACAGGAAACAGTTTATGTACTTTATCTTGCAAGATCTTGCTATACAAGCAATATAGATGAGTAAGCAGAAAGAATGTAAATCATAACAAGTAAATACAAGACTTTTCAGTTACAAGACCTAATCTTGTAACTGAATTACTCACTATCACAATGTCCAGATCAAAGGTCAAAATATCAGGCAAAGTCTTGGTCAGAAGTTCAGCTTCAGATACACCATTAAAACGGTCCACTTTTCTTTTGACTTTAAAAGTATCTGTGATCTTTTCTTGTTTGCCTTTTGACTTGGCTGTTTTTTCTTTTTTAGCAGCAGGCTTTTTGGGTTGCTTTGGCTCAGTTGCTTTGGCTTTTCTTTTCCTTCCCCCTTTTTTAACTTCTGAAACACACAACAAATATTCTTTTAGTATATTTCCAATGTTGCAGTGTGGATATTCAAAGAGACTCAGCTAAATGTACAGACACAGAGAGAAATCAAACAGGTAAATTTACCTTCAAAATTCATTAATTTAAGCAACACACCTGAAGCTTCCTCATCTTCTGGCTCTTAAAAGTTTAGAGATTCAGGCAGCACAGGCACTGGCCATGGCATGACCACCCAGAGATTGCTCTCTCTCTCTCTCTCTCTCTCTATGTTCATTAATAACGTTGAGCTGTAGAACAGTGTCACTAGCCAACAGTTAGTATGCGTTTAAATAAGCCACACTAAATGAAATAATTCTTAGTAACCAATTCCCTAATTGTGATTACTATAAAAACTAAGCAACCATTCAAACAAAAATATTTCAAATAAATTATACTGTACTTCTCTTGCAGAAAGTTAAAAACATTAGGTATTTTGAAGCCAGAATCTTAAAAAAACTTTCTCTAACACAATATTAAAACCCATGACTTCAGCTAAAATACTGCATTTACTTATTGAAAAAAAGATCTGCTTTTCTTGGAACAAGATAATTATGTGAGACTGAACAATGTGCATACATTCACATGAGTTTACTTCCTGTCTTTTTAATTGTCTATTAGAATATGTTTCTTAAAGAATACAATTAATCAATAATTCTGCAGTGAGCATCAAGAAAAGGAAATCCAATAGGTGCGAGGAAGCAGTTTAAGACCAATATTTTTTTCCCAATTAATCACTCTCACTTCAGCTCACTAGCACAGCCCAGTCAAGCTACCTTTTGGAGGCTCCTGAGCAATGTTTGGCTCTGGAATGCCCTCTAGAGTCGGCTGCTCAGTCATCATTTCCATGTTGGGCACTGCAGTCATCATCTGATGGAATGGAAGTGAGTAAAACGCTTGAGCTTGCTGAAGATATGCGTAGTATCTTAGAGAGTGAGAAAGAGAGAAATAATTTATCAATAATTTAGAAACTTACCGATGTACCAAACAGAATGTAAACATCAAACTTTATCAAGGCTGGCATGTACTGCACTTACATTCTCTGATGACTCTGTTAACAAGGCAATAAATTATCCGCACCTTCGAAACAGTCTGGCTGCTTAGCTGGTGTCATTTAACCCCAACATTAGCAGCACAGTTCTCTTGTGATTGCTATGATGTGGAATTAACACAGCATTTGTAAGGGAAGAGTAGAGCTTTTATCTTTACCAACAATTTACAACACATGTTGAGCTAAAGCTCTCTGGACTACCACAAGTTTCCTAAATTTTAGATCTTTTTTATGTGGTGTCAGTTGCTTAATCTGTTAAGATACAGAATGGATGAATCATTCAGGGCTATAAAGCATTAAGAATACACATAGCATTTGTTACTGTGCAGACTATTAAACAGCTTTAACAAATTGTGCAGCAGATGTTGTCCTGCTATCACACACTGGATCCCAACACAAGTATTGCACTTATTCTACATGGAAGTGTTCCCACACACAGAGATCCTATGCATAAAGACATTTTTCCATAGACAGCTCTCTCCCTCCACACATTTATTAGTCATATACAGCCCTCACACCCATTTCTGCTTTATTCTGTCACTCCCTTCTACCTATTTCTGCTTTATTCTGTCACTCCCTTCTACCTACGCAGCCACCTTCTTGTCCATAGCTTCTACTACCTCACAAATACATAGCAAGGACTTGGTGAACAGTAGATTTTCAGGAAATAATTTTATCATCTCAGAGCTATAATTAAAAACACCAAATAAATTTTAGGTATAGAGATATTTGTCCAAGAAGGCCAATGGCATCCTGTATTAGCAATAGTGTGGCCAGCAGGACCAGGGCAGGGACTGTCCCCCTGGACTTGGCACTGCTGAGGCCACATCTTGAGCCCTGTGTTCAGTTTTGGGCTTTTGACTACAGGAAGGTGCTGGAGCATGTCCAGAGAAGGGCAACAGATCTGGGGAAAGCTCTGGAGCAGCTGAGGGAGCTGGGGGTATTTACCCTGGAGAAAAGGAAGCTCAGGGGTGACCTTATCACTCTCTACAACCACCTGAAAAGCAGTTGAAGCTGATCTTGTCACTCATGCAACAAGTGACAAGACAAGGGAAAATGACCTCATGTTGTGCCAGGGGAGGTTTAGATTGGATATTAGGACAAATTTCTTCATGGAAAGGGTTTTTAACTATTGGAATAGCTTGCCCAGGGAACAGCCTGAGTCACCACCCTGGAGGTATTTAAAAGATGCTGTAGATGTGTAAATTTATGGACAGGGTTTAGTGGTGGGCTGGGCAGTGCTGGGTTAATGGCTGAATGATCTTAGAGGTCTTGTCCAACCTAAATGATTCTGATTTTAAATTTCTCAAAAGTAGGGACCATTCTCTTCTACACACCGAGATTTTAAGGAAGTCACTGTAAATCAGTCTTATGCAAGAAGAACCCACAGTCTTGTGATCAAGACACTAATTTTAACCCAAATATCTATCCTGAAACAACGAGAATATATATGAACATATGTCTGTCAGATTCCCAGGGAAGTTGCCTAAGAAAGCTATAGGAGATTTTCTGAGTACAGGGAACACCTTAAACCTTCTGCTGGAAGAGTTCTACTTATATCAAATGCTTGTGCAGTTAATGAACCAAACAAAACTGATATTCAGATTTGTATTAAGAAACACATGAGAAACTGAGACACGCAGAATCCAGTTCATAATGTAATAAAAGCTTAATCATAATGTAATAAAAGCTTAATCATACAGACCAGAACAGAGTGAGTAAGAAAAAAGTGAAGGCGTCTAATCTAAGACCAGATATCTTTTTGTAATACAGACCTTCTTATTTTATGTGTACACAAAGTCTCCTTCTAGCAAAGAGAATAAAATTCCCTTTGAAAAGAGAAAAAATTTGCACCACACCACAAACAAGTCCTCAAACCACTTGCTACTGAGATGAAAGTGAAGTTTTACCCCTATCTCTAAGTTTCCCATATATTTTTAGGCCAGATTTCTTGTGTGGGTTCAGAAATACTTTTTTTTTTTCTTTTTGTTATTGATGTATATATATGATAGGACATCGAAATAAGTACTTTCAGTATCACGAGGAAAAAGTAGTGATTTGTTCCTCTCCCGCCCCCCCATCCGTTCATGCTAAAAACAAAGGGAAAAAAAAAAGAAAAAGGTAAAGAAAAACACATGTTCACTGGAACACAACCAGTGAAATTAAGTAATTTTCAAATCCCCCCGTGACAGAGACGCGATCGCGCCCACGCTGCCAGGGTCGCCGCGCTCCCCCCGCCGCGGGCCCGGGAGCCTCGGAGCCCCGGGAGCGCCTTCCGTCCCTCTTTGTGCCCAGGGGAAGGGGAGGGAGGCGGCCGCCACAGCGCGGCCCCGGCTTCCCGTGGGATGCGGGGAAGGAGGAGAAGGACAACGGGCGATCCGCAGCGCGAGGCCCGAGCGCGGCTGCGGCCGCGGCCGCCCGCCGGTACCTGCCCAGCTCCGGGCCCTCCATGCCGGCGCGCCCGCCGGGGCCGTCGCCGTCGCTGTCGCCGCGCTTGTCGCCGCCGGCCGCCCCCGCGCCCCCACCGACCCCGGGCGCCCCGCTCACGTGACCGCGCCGGCCAATGGGGGCGCAGGGCGGGGCCGCGGCCGCCCCGGGCGGGGGGCGTGAGGGGGCGTGAGGGGGCGGCCGGGCCGAGGTGCGGGCGCTGTGTCGCGACTCACCCCGCCTGGCGCGATGCTCCCCCGTGAGGGCGGGCCTCCGCACCCTCTTCCCTCTTCCCGGTTCCCTTCCCCCTCCCCCTCCCGGCGGCGGTGGGGATGACGCACGTCCGGCACGGTCCGTGCACAGGGCCCGCCCCCCAGCCATGCCCGCCGGCGTACCCTGGCCCACCTACCTGAGGGGGCTGGCGGCCAGCATGCTGGCCATGTTCGCGGGGGCCGAGGTCGTGCACAGGTACTACAGGCCTGACCTTGTAAGTGCTCGGAGGGTCCCGGTCGCTGGTAGCGTGTGTGCGGGTTGGAGGGTCTGCTGGAGAGGCTGTGCCTCGGAAAGGTCTCTGGCCTGGCGGTGGACACAGATCAGCCTCTACAGAGGCATTGGCCAGGCCGCCAGGACTTCACTGGGTCAGGTTCTGGGCTCCTCAGTACAAGAAAGACGAGGAGCTACTGGAGCGGGTCCAGTGAAGGGTCATGAAGACCCTGCGTCTCTTGGGAGAGACGGCTGAGAGGGGTCTCATTAATGCTTATAAATACCTTAGAGCTGGGTGCAAAGAGCATGGTGCCAGACTGTTTTCAGTGGTGCCCAGCGACAGGATGAGGAGCAAAGGCCATGAACTAAATCACAAGAAGTTTCACCTTAATATGAGGAATTCTTTCCACTGAGGATGGCAGAGCACTGGAACAGTCTGCCCAAGGAGGTCATGGAGTCTCTGTCTCTGGACACATTCCAACCCACCTGAACACGTTCGTGTGTGATCTTTTCTAGGTGACCCTTCTTGAAAGGGGGCTTGGACTGGAGGTCCCTTCCAACTCTGACAATTCTGTGATTCTGTGACTCCTCTGGGGAGTCACCTCCACTCTGGATGTAGTACCATGTGTCGAGAAGGGGTCTCTGCTGTGGGAAGCTGGGTTTTGAAAAGAGTGTGCAAGAGTGGCAAGAAGGGGCTGTATTAGATTTAAATAGACTTTATTTCCTCCAGTAATGGAAATGAAGGTGACCAAAACTTGACATTAGAAATTATGACAGACAAGGCTGTCAAAATTGCAGTCACAGAAGTAAACTCTAAATGAGACTATCCACTAGGGATAATAATGGTTTGGTTTAGCCTCTTGGAGGTCTGACTTGGAAGCTTTCTTTCATCCTCCTGCTTGTGTATAGTTCATGGGTTTTTTAATTCTCTGGGCTACTTTCAAATGGGAAATAAGTTTTTAAAAATTACCATTGCTTTAGCTGTCAGCTCAAAATTTAAGCAATGATGCTTCAGTCATTGATAAATACATTAGAATTTATGTATTTTAGTAGTCTTGACTGTAGTCTTCATTACAGGCAAATTGACATATTTATTCAGAGTGATCAAATGATCTATATCTCTTAAGTAGCATGAATTTTGAGGAGGTGCAGTTCTTGAAATGTCATATTATCTGGTGCCTTTTTAATTTTTTATCTCCAGTTTCAGTGCCTTATTTCTAAATCAGGGCAGTAGAAGCAGTGAAACATTTTCTTCTGTCAACAAGAGTATGTGTGGAAATTTCAACTGTGCTAGAGCATCTCTACCAAACTCACTTTAATGGCAAAAAGAAGCTTTGCTCCTTGAAAACAAACTGTCTGTTCTTCCTTTCATCTCGAGTTTTTTTTTTTTTTAATTGTACTACTTTAAAATAAGTCAAATTACAAAAAGGTAATAATTCTTAAGGTGTTTTGCATGTAGGAATTATATTCTGCTCAGAAAAGAGGGTGGTAAAATCACAGTTTAGCTGTCATGCTCTTCCAGAGTAAGCTCATTTACTGTTTTGGCAGTTTAGTTTTTCCTCTGTCACAACACTGATGTCTTTCTCTGTTTTTAATAGAGCATACCTGAAATACCTCCTAAGCCTGGAGAACTGAGAACAGAGCTGTTGGGTCTAAAAGAAAGATCAAGCGAAGTTCAGACTTCACAAGAGTGACCAGAGTTTATTTTCATTGTGAAAACTAGAACTGATAAAATATTGATCCAACTGTTTCAGTTGCAGAAATACATATGTGGAATACTGTGCTCCTGTAATGTGTCTTTGCTTTCCTTTGAGCCGAGTTGCAGGCAGCATTAAAAACGAACATACAGTGAATGCTGTTGGTAAAAGTCCCATCAGCTGTGTGCCAAAATGCTTGTGAGTTCTTAAATCTGGATTACATTTTAAGTATCCTTCAGAATAAGGCATCAAACCATGACACAGATGTATCACTGACAGGAAATCTGCTTTGGTCCACTGCAAGGCTGGAATCTTACAGCTTGGTCATCTCAGTTAAAATGGGACAAGTATGTACAGATGACACTAAAATCAGATTTGTTTGTGCTCCATTTGGGCATCTGCATCTGTCCATGGTTGCTTTTGATAGCTGTAAATACACAAAACTCTGAAATAAAAAGTGCAGGTTTACCTTTCAGTCTGCAAATAGAATCACCACAACACTCTCGCACCGGGAACTTGAAGATTCAATCACCGTCCTGTGAAGGTGGCTCGACAACCCAGTTTTGAATGGTACAGTATAAAGCTTGGGAAGGTTGGGATTGTTTTACTTGAGAAAGATGCCAGGACAAAGCACAGGCTTCATCCTCAGTTGTCACTTAAGTTGAACTTGTAAAACCACAGTCTGACACATTACCCAGTAAGGAAACAAAAAGCTCCCCAATTCCTACTGCCGAAGTACTTGGAAGCCTTGTAAGAGCAGAGGGATCAAGAAATGATCACAGTAAATGCTACATTTACATCAGTTGTGGCTATGAAGCTATTATTTTATTTATGCTTACGTAAGCTGGAGTGCTTTTCCTAGGAAGAAAGGTTTATAGTTCTTATGCATGTGTACGTGTTTGCTCTCACCAAGTTTAACAGCTGTTGTTGGGATGAGCTCCTCTCCTGCTCTTGTGTGCCCATGTGTGCACATTTTATGTAACTAGATCACATCCTCTCTCTCAGGCACCTTTGTTAATGACAGCAGGCAATGAGAGAGAGGCTCTGGTAAAACACAGATGTTAAACCCAAACAAAATCTATCAATGAAAAAGTCTTAATACATCGACTTCCGGTGAAAAGACTTTTTCCTTTACTGCACCTAAACAAAGCTGAGATTGGCAACCTTCAACTTCAGCAGAAGATAAAGTTTATTGAAGAGAAAATGGGACAGTTCAGCAGAATTTTTTCTTTTCTAACTGGGGCATGAACAGCAGGATTTTGATGATCCCTTTAACAAGCCAGCATTCACCAACCCTTGCACTGTTACTCACACTTTGTCAGATTATCACCTCTTATGTTGTTGATTTCTGACATGAAAGAAGCATTTCTCTCTATTTTCTAAAGGTTTTTCAGATCTAAAGGCTGCAGAGGGAAGTTTCTACTAATTAGGCTTAGATTTCTAATGCATCCTGCTGCTACTGGAAACTGAGCAACAGGGAGCTCTGCCTTTTCTAGCACTGAGGGAAATGTCCTCATTAGTGCCCATCTAGGAAGAGCAAAGCTGACAATGCACCGTGACAGCCCCAGAACCAGCATAACTGCAGCACTGAAAGAAACATTGCTGACTGAGAGACACTTCCACTACTGACACCATTTTGCTTCAGAGCTGACAAAAAAAAAGGTAGACTTAAAAGTGCATTTTGTGTTTATTAATAGCAAAGACCTGTCACAGCAGGGTATAGAGAAAGTAGCTGGACCACAGCTATGTTGCACATGATGCTCTCAGCTGAAGTGTAAGGAGAAGCACAGAGCATAACTCTCAAGTATGCTCTTTATTATTTCTGAAATGTAATCAGTTTTGTCACCCTCAAACCAACCAAAGCAATGAGAACTTCAGCTATACAACAGAACTAAGTTTGCTTAAATCCACAAGTAATTTACAGATTAAGAGTACTGGGAGGCCACCCTACCCCTCTAGTTTGTTAGGCAAACAAACTTGCGAACCATACAGGAGGTGGGAGCAACCTTGGCTACTCAGAGGTCAAAGAGAGGTGTGGATAGCAATCATACATTTCTGTGTGTATCACTGAAAATAAGTGATACTCCAGGAGGTTGGCTGCTACAGAGCACCAAGTCTCACTGCTGTAGTAAGGGGATATGCCCTTTCTGCCCTGTTCAGTAACTGAGTGCCAAAGGCTGCTTCTAAAGCTGACAGGGCCAGCTGCTGAGACTCATGTTAGACCACTCAGCCTGGGCCAGTAACAAAAGGCTCTCCTCTAGAATACCAGTGCAGTGAGCAGAAACCAGAGCCCCCCCAGACTCCCTTAAGAACCCCCCAAACTAAGCTTCCTTGACATCTCAAACTTCAATCCAACTCTAAAACTCTAATGCAACAATCACATTCATACATGGCAAAATTTGGGCAATATAGAAGCCTAGTAAATAGAAAGCAAGTTCTTCTGGTCAAGTGTTAAGTGCCCTCACTTAATAAGAAAGCTTATTTTGCTTCAGGCTGTAGAAACTTGTAACTTCACAGAAGTTCTGTTAATAAACCAGAAAAGATTGGTTCTTAAGTAGAATCACTGTGCAGAAGCACCACTCCTATGTCCTGCTTCCACAGGGGAAGGCAAAAAAAAAAAAATCCCAAGTCCTCACTGTAAATATTTTCTACCAAGTCTGTGAAGATGTTTTCAAGTGGAGACACTAGTGAGAAAATGTAGTGCTTTGTCCAATCACTACATCAAGCTAACAAAGAACAGAAGCTCAGCATGTCTAAAACTAACCAGGTTTAGCTTCAGTCATGTTAACTATCTACAGTGCTTTGCCATAAGAGACCTAGAATGAGAGTGAAAACATTTAGGAGTAACAGCATTAAGGATATGTGAAAAGAACTTCCACCTTTAAAAAAGGTGTAGAAAACAGAACTGCTATAGCTACACAAGTCAAAAGCAGGGTTTCCAAGTGCCATGGAGGATGGTACCAGCTCACAGGTAGTAAGACAGTTTTGGTGGTAAGTTGCCGACTGAAAAAGGAAGTGTTTTTTCTCCCCTCATCTATAAAGCTTCTGCTGCCTATCCTATGGAGTTAAGTCACAGGGTCTAGAGCACAAGCTGTTGGATTCACTTCCAACACCATTTTTTAACACCCCATCTCCTCTTTCTGAGGCTTGCAGGAGATACCCAACTCAGTGTTATTTCAATTAGCAAGTTCAGTATGGCTCTCAGCTACCAGGTGTATTTGGCCAAGCAGGACAGCAGGTTTGTAAATGTAAATCCCAGCCACAGGCAGATACTACAAATAGGTGTGGCTGTGCCAGCATGGGAAGGCCCAAGGATTGCCAACAAAGAGCCTCCTTGCACAGTGGACCTGAACACCCAGGACCATACCTTCATTTCTTTCTGCCAGCCCACAAGATGAGCTTGCCATGTATAAATTTAGAGTTGGTGGTGTTTGGGAACATTTTATTTTGTACATGACAAGATTTTACACCAAGTCAGTTAAATAATACAAATTTACATTCATGAGGAATGTTTTTAGAAAAGTGAACTTAAAAAAAAAAAACCTCCTTTACCCTTAATACCCCATACCATCCCTCAACATTTTACAGTGGAAAAAAACAAAACAATCTAATTCACATTCCCTCTTAACCCCCCAATGCAGGACAGTAGTTGAGTGCAGCTTACAGTTCATCTTTCACATCTGTGGATTCCTGTGAAGACAAAAATAGAGTATTACTTTTGGAAAGTGGAAAAAGGTTACAAGAACTGTCCAAGAAGAACAGAAATTTATATTACTGTCATTGCACATTATATTATACTGCTGTGCAAACATAACAGCAGTGGCATCAAAATTAAGTAGGTATAGTACAATAAATACCATTTCTCAAATTTATTCTTACCTAATCTGACATTTAACAGTAGGAAATTACATTGCTATAAGCTATGTATTTGCACTAGTCACAGGATATCATCTTGCAGGTCTCTTCCAAAAGCAACCCAAGAAAGCAGGCCCAGCTGGGACCTCACAACAACTTTACAAGTTATTATTATCAAGAAGCTATGGTATTAGAAGAGCTCAGCATATCCATCAAGACATAATTAAACTGCAGACCTGAGCTAAGTGAAGGCTGACTTCATATGACAGGTGAACTGTTCAGAAGCAATGGTGTTGTCTGGAACGTTATTCCAAACATGTATTGTAAGCATTTAGAATTACACAATAACAAATAATTGTTCATGTTTTTGCCCACAAGCTGTGGAAATACCATGGATAATTATCTTCACTAGAGGATATGCTGCCATTTTCTTGCCACAGGGCACTGTTACAATCTCTAAATCTTAGCTCCAGCTTTCAACATACCTCAGTGTCATCTTTTCACAATACAGTTTAATAAATCTGTACTGCAGTTTTTTCTCACCTCCAAGAAAATCCTGGAACACCTGACACTAAAATCTAGTGTCATGAAAGGCAAAGTGAACTTTATTGCCAGGTAGCACCCACAGATGAAGTTGCACACAAATACTGACAAGAAAGCATCAAACTTGAGACCCTACCTTCTGTGTTTCACTGTCCTCAGCATCAGCATCCACTTCCTCTTCATCCTGCTCTGCCTCCTCAGCTGCATCTTCAGGCTCTTCAGGTTCCTCATCCACCTGTACACAAGGGTCACAAGCAATTTGCTTTACTTGCTTAGGTTGTTAAACTAGTTGTGCACTAGCAAAATACATGCTATGGAAGTATTCACTATTATTTCCTAACATTTGCCACCAGCTACCTGAAGGAAAAAGTAAAATCTGTTCATTACTAACCCACTCCAGCAAAACAGCCAGCAGAAGTTCTTGCACAGCGTTATGAGAACCTGTATTACTTGTACCCACTTAGGAATTTCTCCATTAGATACAGGGGCCAAAGGCCTGTGTGCCCAGTTTACTCCTGTAGAGCCAGCACTTAATTAAGGACAGGAATATACTTGAGAAGCATAATGAAATAGAATCTCAAGCAACTACAAAGAAGAGCAAGGAAGAGAGAACATGAGTATTAAGTACAGACTCATGGCTGGACTTTTGCTGGCTCACTTAAGGGCAGGAAGTTGGATAAATTTAATTTTATGCATGTGAATGAAGGAGCTGTGCTTTTTAAGATGGAGCAACAGTAGGTCCATTATCAGTCCAAGTAGAAGACAAACTAACCTTTGCATCCAGATCAATGTTTAAACTCAAACGAAGCATCCTTTCTATTCTGTCTCCATATTCCTTAGTGTCTGGCAACATATATCCTGATCTCAGAGTTGCAGTTTCAAACAATACCACTGCAAGATCTGAAACAGTTTTGTCATCTTCGTTTTCCTAACATGGAAGAACACCAGAAAATCAAGAGAGACTTGTTAAAGCAGGTTGTATGCAGCCAAGTCAGTCAATGTTTCACTACTGTTATTTATTTACCTTGACTCTCCTCAGCATGTCCTTGATCAGTGGATGCCTGGGGTTAATTTCAAATGTCTTCTTTTGGCTGGCATAGTAACTGAGAAGAGAAATTACAGCACTAAGTTTCAAAGTACAGGACAGTATATGTTTAAATCTATATACACTGGTTACAGTCACAGCAACAAGTTTAATTCCCCCCTCCTTTAATACTGGTGCAACTAAATTCATCTTCTCTTGCCAAAAAATGGCAGATACCAAAAGCCACTGATGAGTCTTGCTCAACAGGCTGTTTTATATATTGGGCTTGAAAATAACAATTTAAGGCTATATTGGAGACTAACTTGCTTGTAAAATGACATTAAAACACCCAGGACCATCTGAACCAGGTGGAAGCTTGTTATGGGCACACCAAGCAAGGGAGGCTGTCAAGTGCATTTCATGTCTGCTGCTACAGAACTGGCTACAGAACTGGAAGCTTACTTTGTAGATATATCCTTCCCAGTCTGGTAAGCTTGAGCCTTCATGATCCTTTCCATGTTACCAGACCATCCATACTGACTAGCCACAAGAGCACATGGAGATTGGGTTAAACGTTGAGATAGCACAGCTTTCTCAATCTGTAGGAAAAACAAAACCCAAACACCCTAATGTTAGTTCACAGAGCTAATAGCTTAATAAAGTAAATAACTCTGCACTTCCCTGTCAGTTCAAGAATCTCTGAAAAATGGCTAAGGTGACATTCTAACTCATTATCTTCCTGAATAAAGACGTTATCCATAAAAGTTCACCCATGAAGACAGAGCAGCTACTGTCAAGCCTGTGCTCAAATCATCTGCAAGGTATGTCTTAGCAAGTATGACAAATAAAAATAATCACTACATATAACACAATATTTTACCTTGTCTTTGAGAGCTTTGTCTTTCATCCAGTTTAAGAGGGGCTCAAATTCCTTTTCCAAGGCTTCCCGACTCTCTTTAGACTTTTCACTTTCTTCAAACTTAACTCCTTCTTTCGCTACATTCTGAAACCTCTTGCCATCAAACTCTGGCAAAGCCTGAATACAGTATTCATCTACAGGTTCAGTCAGGTAGATCACTTCATAGCCCTTTTTCAGCAGACGCTCAACAAATGGTGATGACTCGGCCTAGGATGAAAACATTTGAGATGTCAGTTTAATTGCATTTGTAGCAGCAGCTACCAAAACCTGTACAACTATCTGGCAAATACTGGTACCAGAAAAACTAAACTGCAGTAGTAACATAAGCATGGAGTCTCCACATTTACAGTGAATACACAATTCACAACATCTATGGTACTAAGCCTACAAACTATAACATACTGTACTCCTTCCCTCTTTCTTGCACTCTTACACACCTCCTTTCTGCTGGCACCAGCCATGAAATAGATTTTGTCCTGCTTCTCTTTCATTCTTTCCACATACTGATCAAGGCTTGTGAGGTTACTTTCATGATGAGAAGACTGGAAGCGCAGAAGTTTAGCGAGCCGGGTACGATTGGAATGATCCTCAATAACACCAAGCTTCACGTTGGTACCAAACTCTTTCCAGAATGTGTCATTGTATTTTTCCTCTGCAATTTTCTTGATCATATCAAGAGTTTTGCGAACAAGTTTCTTTCTGATCACCTAAGAAAAAGCAGCAATACTGAGTTACAACAATAAATATTTTGAATAGCCCTCAATGCAACCTCACTTAAAGACAAATTCCACTTTGTATCCCTGATCTGAAGTAGACAAGTAATCTGGAAACAGCAATAACTGAGTTTCCTTTACATTACTTTATATTAGAGTCATGTAACAAAATTCATCAAGCTATTAGGTCTCCTAAACCTTGCTGCTTTTGTGTGCTTACAATGAGGGAATTTAAAACCAATTACCTTACCTTTAACAATTTATGCTGCTGAAGTGTTTCACGGGATACATTCAAAGGAAGATCATCAGAATCCACCTAATTGAAAAACAAAGTTTTAAGTCTATCTGGCAGTATTTGAAGATAAAAAACAAATTAAAGTAATATTTATAATACTTACAACACCCTTAACGAAGTTAAGATACTTGGGCATCATGTCATGGAAGTCATCAGTGATGAACACTCTTCGAACGTACAGCTGAATTTCAAGAGCAGAGAGCACCCAAGTTATTTAGGATATTTTTTCTTTTCCACAAAACCATACCCACACACTTTTCTGTCCTACCTTAATGAAATCACTTTTTTTGGATCCATATTCATCAAACAGTCCACGTGGAGCAGAATTAGGAACAAACAAGATGGATTTGAAAGTTACTTCCCCTTCAGCAGTGAAGTGGATGTATGCCATTGGGTCATCGTGCTCCTGTGAAGAGAGAACACTTTCAGTTGACATGGGGAAAATACCATTGAGTTAATACATTTCTAATAATAATGAGTTGGCAAATAAGTGCAATTATTTTACCACTAATCCAGGTGGACATGCTTTGCTAGAGTCTATCCTGGAAAGAAAATTTTAAGTTGCAAGAGCAGTGTTACTCAAGTAAAAATAACTTTCCTAAGTAACTTTCCTGGAGACCTCCCAAATTTTGCTGGATTTTTAAAAGCCAGTCACTAAAAAGTTACCAACAGGACAATAACCAATAGAGTTATCATCACACCACGGTTAAGTTACTTTCGAGTAACACATTACACTGTGCTGATACAAAGACAACATTCCTAGGAAACTCTGTCTCCCTCTTTCTTCCACCACATGCAACAAACACCACAACCCTCAGACTAAATACAGATTTCCCTTTATAATTTAAACACACCAGTAAGCTTCACATGAGCTGCAACATAATACTTTCCAAATCTAGACTAATCAACACTTGGATGGCAGTACCTTCTCTCTGGAAAAAGATTAATTCCTGACTGAGATGTTCTACCTTCCAGGCTCTCTGCAGTTCCATCTACTGACAGCAATTAATTAATTCTTCTGAAATAGCCCATCCTATAAGAACTCAGTTTTAATTACATAGCAAGAGATACTATAGCAAGCCTCTTGCTTTGGAATTATCTTGAGGCCCAGAGCTTACCTTGGAAAAGGTTTTGTAAAAAGCTTTGTATTCATCTTCTTCAACTTCTTTAGATGGTCTCTGCCAGATTGGTTTTATGTCATTCATGAGCTCCCAGTCCCAGACAGTCTTTTCAACCTAAGTAAATAAACACAATAGTATAAGAAAGACTCATTCTTTACTTCAGGTTAGGCCAATTAAAGGCACTCCACAGAAGCCAAAACGTAAAATATCATGTCAAAATCCCAAACATGCTCTCATTTACAAAATTATGCAATGACCTGGATGTTCTCATTTTAAGTACACACAGTAGCACAACACATGAGAACAAAACTTTAGTCTACAATGTAGTGTGTTCCATGTACATTTAACACGTTCACTAAGCACCAGTATTTCTGTTCTAATGCTACTCTGGAAAAATCTTCCCAGCAGAGTATATTAAATTTAAACTCGTCAACAGTGTCAGATTACAGAATTCCACTACCATTTCAAGTGGTTCATGCAAGTACTTATAATTAGCTGTGACCACAGCTTCACAAGGCTACTGCCAATCATCTGCCTGACTTCTACCTAGTCTGTTTCATTATAATCTTCTCTCCTACCATCTCACTTTAAAAGGATTTGCTTCTTGAAAGCACACACTACTGAAATGCACCTCTGCAAGACCACCTAGAAAAATTGCTATCTGACATGAGTTACAGGACCCCAAGGCTAACAAAGCTTACCTTCTTAGTTTTTGGTTTCTTTTCTTCCTCCTCTTCTTCAACTGCTGCTTCATCGTCCGTTTCTTCTTCTTTCTCCTTTGCTTCCTCCTCTTCAATGGGTTCTTCAACAGTCTCTGTCTAAAGAGACAACCACAGGTGGGGGGGATTTGAACACCTAGACTTCCTACCAGGTATGTTGTAGTATTCTCTCAAACAGTTAAATCTTTCACAGCACTAGCCTGACTTCTGCTATTTGTCTGTTGCAAACTTCTCTATGGGTAGTATTCTTCAGTTACTTTTTCATTAATAAATACTTTCCTTCAATACACTAGGAGATCACCACACAAATTCAAGTTTTTCAATGCTTTACACATAATGCTTATCAGAGACTTGGTGGATTTTAAGTTGGTGCTACACCAAGAAAACATCACAACAGGCCTAAAATCTAAGACACTGCCCTTTTTTAGATGGGTATCTAGCCACAGCTCTGCTTGAACACTTAACAGAGCTTCCATCTACCAAAGGCAGTGGAACAAAGATCCTTATTAGTAATTTGCAGAATTTTTTCTTTGGTAAAGTTCTTTGAATCAGAATAATACCAAGTTCCTTTAAAGTTTGTGATTTTAGCAGCAGACCAGCATTTGGGAAAAAAAAAAAAAACAAAAAAACCAAAACTAGCAAAACTGTAGCTAAGAGAATCAGGAACAGAAGAATTTTAGAAATTAGACAAGAAGCAGCTCTATGGCAGGCCTCAGCCTTCATGAAAGATCTGACCAGACAGCTATCATAACCAAAGCTTACAGTGGACAACTTAGTTAAATACACTTACCTTGCTGCTCCACACATAAATGGGGAAGTTTATGAACTGAGAGTATTTCTTCACTAGATTTTTAACAGTGTCCAGCTCAAGGTAATCAGATGCTTCCTCCTTCAAGACAAGGCTAAAGGAAAAAAAAAACCCAAACATTTTTAAGGGCTGCACAAGTCTTTGGCAGTTTTATAGCAGAATATACATTTCTTATGTCTCTGAGATCAACTGAGCCAGAGCATGGTGCTAACAACCAAGAGTGAGGGTTGATCCACATATGGGATCATTTACTTAAGAGCTGGACTTGATGAACTTTGTGGGTCCCAGCTCAGAACAACCTGTGACTTTGGCTGCAGCTGTAGCAATTCAGATTTATGCAAGTGAGCTTTGTAATTAGTTCAGCTCCAAGTATCTCTTAAAAAATATAATTCTTACTCAACCAGCATTTGTTTTCACTGGCTGAGGCAGAACACAATATTCAAAAGTTTAAATGAAAACATCAAATAATATCGATACTTATCAGGATCTTGATGCACTCTCATGGGCTTCACTTCAAACTAGACCACAAAGATCAACTTTTTTACACTGAGTGCCTCCTCCAGAAAGATCTCCTCTAAATCCAGACCAAATAAATTTACCTGCTCATGAAAGCAATGAGAATAGACTAGCAAATTACCTCCAGTCTGAAATTTGCATCAGACCAGCCTCACTGATATAGAAACAGCAGCCAGATTCCAAGCAAAGCTCTACAGCCCCTGTATAGGTTTTGCCAGGCCAGAATTGTGTTGAGTGACTGAATGAGCCTGAAGGCAGCTGAACTGTCTGGAATTACTTGCTGACAGTTGTCAAGACATTTGTAGTTTTGTCAGCTCATCTAACAGAACACGGACTACATTTCTTTCTGGATGCAGTTTGTATTTTGCGTGTTTCTATTAAACTGAATAAAGCTGTATTAAAAGAAGTAAATCAGTCACAAATCTAAGGTCACATATTCCAATGAACAAATGTACCCACACAACCTTTTTTATTTTGAGACTAAAGAAACTTAATACTTACGTTATGGTTGTGCCACGTCCTAAGGTGTTCCCTCTTGGGTCACTGATCACAGAGAATTCATTTGAATCTGACTCCCAAATATGCTGAGTATCATTGTTGTGTTTTGATGTGACAATAACTCTGTCTGCCACCAAGAAAGCAGAATAAAAGCCAACACCAAACTGGCCAATTAACTCAGATGTTGACTGGCTATCATCCTGCATTTCAGTCATCTTGTTTAAGAATTCACTTGTACCAGACTTTGCAATGGTACCCAGGTTTTTAACTAACTCTTCCTTTGTCATGCCAATACCCGTGTCTGTAACATGAAGCATGTTCTTCTCTTTATCACACTGAAAAAATAAAGACAAAAATGCAGTCTGACTTCACTGTGAATCTTAATACACACCAAACAAAATGGTACGTATAGCTATTCAAATTCAAACATGCTTAGGAACAAGAAACTGAAACTGCAGTAACTACAGAAAGGAGGAAGACCTTCCTTCAAAGTAGTCCAGTACTTCAGTTGCTCTTTATAAAACCAGAAACATATTTTTACCATTAAAAGAGGAGTAGTTTTTGATAGTTAATTACAGTGGTCCTCATCTGGTCCTAGTTTGTATTTACATCAGCATTAAGCCAAAAATAGAAATTTAATGATGCAGTGTATTTTTACATTCCTCCACCATTTCTTTGAAAGATATGTTTGCATCTAATCCTTCTTACCTTGATTTTGACTGTAAGTTCCTCGTTGCCAGCAAGAGCATTTTCATCAGTTAATGATATCAACCGTATCTTATCCAAAGCATCTGATGCATTTGAAATAAGTTCCCGCAGGAAAATCTGAAATAGAAACCAGTAGTCAGGAATGCCAGGAGAGAAACAGACACATACCTCCCAAAATTCTAACATGATATGCAGATGAAGTCACTAACCTCTTTATTTTTATATAAAGAATTGATAATTAGCTTCATCATTCTGTTCACTTCTGCTTGAAATGCAAACTTCTCAGATTTTTCTCTGATTTCTTTGATCTGGGATGCATTTAGGCCGTCTAGTTGGATAGCTTCTTCCTCTCTGTTAGGACAGTGAAAAACCTATCAAGGAGTCTCATCCACAAACAGCAAGACTAATTTCATTTTATCACAAAGCAACAGCAATAACATTAAATCACTGATACAGCACAAAATTACATGATCACATGAGTCAAGTGCAGCAATCCACAACTATATTACCATAATCTGAAACTTGAGTAAAAAGTCATGCTTGCAAGTGAGTCTTTTTTAATTAAAAATTTAGGGAATAATACAGGCAGTCTTAAAGCTACTGCAATCTTCAGCATGTGGTGCACCTCACAGGGGTGAGGCATTTCATGGGCATAGAGCTATTTCACCCGCAGGCACCAAGTAAACCCAAATTAACAGTCACCGACATTCGATAAAAACAAGTTGAACTTTTCTGAATCCAAGATCTCAAGCTCGCTTTTATTTAGAAGGAATCAGTCTTCTCCAGGACCTGTCTTTTGAGCAGCGTTCCACCCTTACTTCTGAGGCACTACTGGTGCCCGAATTGACCCTTCCAAAAGCAGAGCGTCCCAGGTACCAACCTCTGAACAACTTCATCATCCGTTCGAGACCCTTCTCTGCTTTTGCCCAAGTCATCTTCCACGGTCCCATCGACATCCACCTCATCGGCTCTGACCGACACTGGGAAAACAAGGAAACCAGCGCTCTGAGCCCGGTCCCCGCACTGCGCACTGCCCAACTTTTTCACTTACCCCTCCCCACGCCGTGAGGCTCAGCACAGCCCCTCGAGTCCCCCTCCCCAAGGGAGTTCAGCCCAACCGGAGACACGGGAGATGGGCAGGGGCAGGCCCCCTCCCGCCCTCCGCCCCCGCCCGTGACGGCGCATGAGCCGCGCGGCCCCCTCCCCCCGCCGCCCCATCCCCGGAGAGGCCCAGGCCCGGGCAGGGCAGGCGAGGGCCCGAGCACCGCTTCCCCTCCCCGCGGGGCAGACTGAGGGGTCCCGCCGGAGACCCCACCTCCCCTCGGCGGCCTGCGCCCCCCTCACCCCAGCACACGGCGGGGGCCTGTGGGCCGGGACCCTGGCACCCCTCCGCCAGAACCTTCTAGAAACTCGCAGGCGCTCACCGGCCAGAAGCAGCACACACGCCAGAGCGAGGCCCCAGACCGGCTTCATGGCGGCCGCAGTGACAAGAGAAGAGCCCCCGGCGCCTCCGCCCCGCGCTCCCGAGCCCGTCCCGCGCCGCCGCCGAGCCTGCTGGAGCGGCCGCGGCCCTCCCCCTCCGGCTTATCAACCCCAGCGTGGGGGGGGCCGCGCCGCTCGGCCCAATAGCAGCGCACCACGCCAAACACGCAGCCAATGGAGAGGTTGGGAAGGCGGGGCCTGCAGCCGTCGCCGCCAATCGTGACTTTCCATGTGCGGTTTCCTGCGGTCGGAGCGTGGCCGGCGCCCATTGGCGGGCGGAGCGGCGCTCGGCCAATGGAGTGCGCGGGGGGCGTGGCCGGCGCGGCCCCGCGCGGCGCTGCAATGAATGGTGCGCGGTGTTTAACGGCGGCACCACGTGGGGCGCGGCCGCGGGAGCGACAGGGACCATCTCCACACGGAACACCGGCTCCGACCGCTTCCGGGGACACCCGGGATGCTCATCTCGGGGAGACGAGGTGCTATGGCAACGGGCACTTCCGGTCTCGGCGGCACTCCCGATTTCCGAGAAGAGCGAAAAGTCATGATTAGAGCCATAACGAGCTGGGCCGAGCGGCGGAAGCAGCGTCAGGCCTGGACCGCCGTAGCCGCCGGCAGGGGCAGGGCGGCGCTGGCGGGTCCCGCTGCCCGCCCCAGCGACTGGGGGCAGGGACGCGGGGGGCCGCAGGCGCCGTTCTGCGCGTTGCATGCCGGGAGCTGTAGTCGCGCTGTCGGTGCCCCGTGGCGCCCCCCGCCGCGGCTGGGTCCTCCCCGCCAGCTGCTCGGGGCCTCCCGGCCCCGCTGTGGTCCCTGTGCCCCTGGCCTTGGCGCTCGGCTCCTCTCTGCGCGTCTAGTGCCTCACACCGCCGTGAGAGGAACCGGCGGGCCTCTGCCGAGCCTCTCTGGGGACTCTCGGTGCTGGTGGAGGAAAAATCAAGCCGGGTGGTTGGCAGGTCTCCGTCTCTGGTTTCCAGCGCTCTTCAGGGCGACCATTCTCCCGGGAGCTCGTTAGCGCTCCTCAGCCTGCCCTGGGGCCTTTGTTTATCCCCCCGCAGCCCTCCCTTCCCCCGGGGAGTGGCGGCTCCAGCGGCTGCCTCCGGTGTGAGGGGACACGGACCTGCCGCCCCAGTGGCACCCTGCCGGGCAGGGTCAGCGTGAGGGCAGCTGCGGTCTGTGGCACACTGCAAGGGAGCCCTGCCGCTCCGGAGATGAGCACACTGCACGGGAGTCCTGCCGCTCCAGAGACGAGCACACTGCAAGGGAGCCCTGCCGCTCCAGAGACGAGCACACTGCAAGGGAGCCCTGCCGCTCCAGAGACGAGCACACTGCAAGGGAGCCCTGCCGCTCCAGAGACGAGCACACTGCACGGGAGCCCTGACGCTCCGGAGATGAGCACACCGCAAGGGAGCCCTGCCGCTCCAGAGATGAGCACACCGCAAGGGAGCCCTGCCGCTCCGGGGACGAGCACACTGCAAGGGAGCCCTGCCGCTCCGGGGATGAGCACACTGCACGGGAGTCCTGCCGCTCCGGAGATGAGCACACTGCACGGGAGTCCTGCCGCTCCGGAGATGAGCACGCCGCAAGGGAGCCCTGCCGCTCCGGAGATGAGCACACTGCAAGGGAGCCCTGCCGCTCCGGAGATGAGCACACTGCAAGGGAGCCCTGCCGCTCCGGAGATGAGCACACTGCACGGGAGCCCTGCCGCTCCGGGGACGAGCACACCGCAAGGGAGCCCTGCCGCTCCGGAGATGAGCACACTGCAAGGGAGCCCTGCCGCTCCGGGGATGAGCACACTGCAAGGGAGCCCTGCCGCTCCAGAGACGAGCACACTGCAAGGGAGCCCTGCCGCTCCGGGGATGAGCACACTGCAAGGGAGCCCTGCCGCTCCAGAGACGAGCACACTGCAAGGGAGCCCTGCCGCTCCGGGGATGAGCACACTGCAAGGGAGCCCTGCCGCTCCAGAGACGAGCACACTGCAAGGGAGCCCTGCCGCTCCGGAGATGAGACCTTTGCCGTGCATTTCCAGCGTCCCTGGCAGGGTTGCAGCTGGGGACATAAAATGCAGCCTGTGCAACTTCTGCAGTGCACCGCTGTTAAGAGCTTATGCTAATAAGCTACTTGAAATAACTTAGAACCCCCCTCACCATCCTGAAAAAGTCTGCCCAGGCTGGCATGTGCCAGTCACCTGTTTCATCTTACACGTTTAACTCTAGACTGGAGGAAAACCCCACCGAATACCAAAAACCAACCTTGCAAGCAATGATTTAATGGACTTTGTACTTGGAGAGGAATGTATTTGAAAGAAATTGATTGATGATGTTCAACACAAAAATAAAAGCCCTCACTGTGTTTACAATTTCACAAACACAGAACTTAGTCTATCAGTAGCTGAAAGTCTTGGCAAAAATATCTTTGTCATCTTTAGTTATACAATGGGCCATATAGTTTTTTTTTAACTTTAAAACTCAGTGTTGTACCTTTCTGTCCTCCTGATAACTAATAGTTATGGAACTGAAGGAGCCTTTATATTGGAGTAAAGAATGGTTATCTTTGGGTTCTTCGCAATGAAGTGTCATGCTTTAACCCTGACACCCGCCAGGGGTGTCACCTTTGTTGCCCCACCTGGCAACAAAGCCCTGTGTAGCCACTTCCTCACTCCTCCCCTTGGGCTGGGGGAGAGAATCAGAGGAGTAAAAGTGGGAAAACTCGTGGGCTGAGATAAAGACAGTTTAACAGGTAAAACAAAAGCCAGGCACGCAAGCAAAGCAGAACAGGGAATAAATTCACCCTTTCCCTCGGGCCTGCAGGTGTTCAGCCATCCCCAGGACAGCAGGGCCCCAGCACAGCCAGCAGTGCCTTGGGAAGACAAACGCCATCACTCCCAACATCCTCCCCTTCCTCCTCCTTCCCCCAGCTCTATACACTGAGCATGGCACCCTGTGTCATGGAATGTTCCTGGGTCAGGTGGGCTCAGCTGTCCTGGCTGTGTCCCCTCCCAGCTTCTCGTGCACCTCCAACCTCCTTGATGTTGGGCTGGTGTGAGGGGCAGAAAAGGCCTTGACTCTGTGCAAGCACTGCTCAGCAATAACCAAAACATCCCTGAGTTATCAACACTGTTTCCATCCCAAATCTACAACAGAGCCCTGTGCCAGCTCCTGTGAAGAAAATTAACTCTAGCCCAGCCAATACCAGCACAAGAAGGCAAAATTCAATTGTGATGTCTTTAAAGGACTCATTAAGCTTTTCTGTATGATTAGCAGTTTTAATAGATGTTCCTCACGGATCACAAATTATACAAGAAATAAAAAGGATGGTTACTTTTCCAACACGTACGTGAGAATGACTGTGAAAAAGAAATATGAGAGGTCAGTGTCAGGGTTGTAAGTAAAAAGAAAATCTGTCAGGTTTTTTTTAAGACTTGTGTGAAGTTGAAGAATTATTTTCTGAAGAGTAGTCTTCCTTATTTGAAAATACAATTTCATTATTCAGGAGTCTAAGCACAGAAAGTTTATCTTTTTCTAAGACTCACCTACAAGCAGTTCAGGATTTGATTTCCTAATTGTGCCTCTATGATTCCCAGAGTGAGATATGTTGCCTTATGACTGTGAATAGGCATTTGAAGGACACTGAGATAAACAGAGTAGTTATCTCTGCCTTGTAAAATTCTTGCATTAGAAGATTTTCTGGCATTTCTATTTTAGCAGTCATTTTGCTGGCAGCAGGAAAATGTCATGCTTTGTGACAATCATTTTGAACATTGGTAGCTGGAATAGTAAGAATGCAAACCAATTCTGTTATTGACTGTGCTAAACCAACACAGATTTTAGATTAAGTTTGGTGGAATTCAAATTTTATTGGTTACTTTGCCCTTATGATTATACAGTGTAGAATGTTGCTTTTGAAGGAAATACAAAACCAGATAAATCTGTGTTTGTCTGTTGAATTGAAAGGCTAGACTAGTAAGAACTGTGATGAGTTTACCAGCATTGATTGCTTGATGTAGATTATACTGTTTGCTTTCATGAATGCCAATTTGGATTACCCAAGATAAAACTGATAGGCAAGAATGAGGCAGCTGAGTACTTATGCTCTCAGAAAGAAAGTTTATTCTCTCTACAAGGAGGCTGTAAATTGGAGAAAATTTCAGCTTAATTTCTGCTTTAAAAACTTAAGGGAGCTTTTAAGCTCTAGTTGCACCGACTACTGCTGCCACTCAAAAGAAGTGTGAGTATCACCTTTCAGGAATTAATACCAAAGGGGAGATGTAACTGTCAAGTGGTGATAGTTCTTCAGCAACTTAGCTGCATTACAGAGGTCTATAAAGCAATTAGATATGTTTTGATACTTGTGTGCATAACGATTGAAACAGTCCATTTTAGAACTGTGCTTTTCTGTTAAGTAAAATTCAGGGTCATGTGGTGATAAGAGGAATGGAATACAGGTAGCGTCTCCTCCCATGCAAACAGCAGAGCCAGCCCCTTTCCAGTCTGCTGAGTGCCACTTTATCAGGTCATCCCCATGTCCATGTGGAAGTCACGTCTCTGAAGCAGGCCACGGGATTCCAACTCGATGTTGGAACTAGCAAGAAGCATAACCTTGACAGAAATAGTTATGGAGATAAACTGAGAGGAGTTCGTAAGACCTGACTGTGGGTATTGGACTTAACCAGCTAAATTAGCCAGCTGATCTTCCTGGGCTCCATCTGTAACAGTGAGCCAGTCCTTTCACTGCCCTGCTTTGGCTCTGTCAGATTTTTCCTGAGCTGATTTAGCTCTCTAGCTCAGCAAAATACTTGGTAGTTAAATCATCTTACATCAGGTGCAGGCTGAACCAGACACAGTAAAGAGCAGGACTTTGTGGCTAAAAGAAGGTGATATTCTAGTTTTCATGGTGGTGAGCTGAACCTGGGATGTGTATTACATAGAACAAAGATATTGTACATAGGTACAAACATAAGGAAGCCATAAAACTAAACAATGAGTTTGCAATGTCAGAATATCACCTCTCTTAGTACACAGTTAAATTGAAATCTGCAACTAATGCAAGTTACATTTTTGTTAATGGATAATTAAAATGCTTTAATTCATGTCACTGCTAATCAGCCATTTACGGCCATACTGTATTTGAAAAAGATATGTAAGTGATTTTATGTGAGAATAATTAATACAGTCTGAAGTTGGTAGCACCAAATTGAGCCCCGTCTTTCTTACATGATAATGCATTGGAAATATAAAGAACTACTTATCTGCATTCTCTGTGATTAAAACTTCAGTGGTATCTTTTAAAACAATACATTGAGAGTTTATATTCCCTCCCTCTGCAGTGTCTGCATCAGAGACTAAATACTGTGTGTACAGCAAAACTGAAGACATAGCCACTTACATAAGATGTTCTGCAACATCTGGGACTGAGTGTGACTACGAAACAAAAAACAAAACAAAAAAATGCTGCCAGTAGCTGATTATCCAAATATTAGAAAATTTTAACAGTAACTACATACAAGCAGGATTAAAATACTAATGCCTGAAGTTTGGAGGAAAGTATTTGTTCTTCAGGTATAATTTGGCTTTTGGTTGTCTTTATCCCATTTCTCTGGAGGCTGATGATTGCACTGCAGCTGGCACTGTTGAAAAGTCTGTAATCTGTACTGTGCCCTCCCATCAAATATTTTTGAAATTTGCAAGGTGTTCATTGAAGTTTAATGCTCTATATCTTTATAGGAGAAGAATTCACAGAAGAGAATGATTTTAAGGAGCCTACCACTAAGGGCAGAATTAGTTAAGGTGAATATTTGTTTCTAGAAGAATCTTTGTACAGATAAAACAACCATGTTTTGATCATTATAAAACTCTCCTTGAGTCTTCAAATACTGAAACCTCTGTAAGTTTCAGTATCACTAGAATAGTGATCACTAGAACTGCATCTGCAGCAACATATTTCTGTGGCTAATACCATTTCTGCCCACTGGCACTCGTTTTACTCAAGAACTGAGCCATGAAGGCATTAAAGGTTTCGGAGAGAAGACATTAAGCTGTAAAAGGCGTATTTTCTTTTTTGCCCTCCCCTGCCTGGCAGCACGGGAGGAGGGAAGAACCAGTGGTGGAGCTGCAGGGCTGGGGCTGGATTTGCTGGGCGAGAGCTCGCCCTGGTGGCCTGTCGAGAGATCAGCCCTGCCAGGGCACACGGCTGCGTTGGATTTGCTGTTCCTCCTCCTTTTAGGAAATATTTCATCATCGTATACTCCTTTTGGCACTGCCTTTATATGTTTACCCCCTTATAGAGCCATTACGCCCGGAAAGAGGCATTTCTCAAATATTTCAGCTATTCTTTGCACATATGTATGTACGCATGTATTTAAAATATTTCTCTTTTTAACAGGGAGAATTTTTTTTCTGTGGTTACACAAACTGCCATTTTCTTGAAAACATATCATGATTTCTCTTTTCTTGTGTCCCAGAAAGGCTCTTTGCAGTACTGCTAGAGGAAGTTAATAGACAACCTTTCAGCAGCACCCATTTATGTCAGGAAAAATCAGCCTTTATTCCTCCATTCAGAGGAGTAAACTGCAGTAGCCTGGGAACTCTAGACCTGTTAACTGCACAGAAAGGAGCACCAGAATCTCTGTGAATAGCTGGAGGTGTACTTTACTTATGTCTGCGTTTTGTTGCTTATATGTTAGGTCAAATGTAATGTACCTGGAAAAGAAATACTAAAAGATTGTTGATTAGGAAAAAAAATACATGTTTTCTAAATAATTTTGTGAAATCCATTTTTATATCAATGACAAATCTGAGTGCTCGTTTTATGTCCCAATTTACTTAAAAAGAAGGATGAACCTTATTTTGGGATTGTGAAATGAATATTAAGGATAATACCACCATTTTTTTTCCTTACTAGACTAGCCTATATTGACCAGGTGCAGATGAGTCTAGCCAGGACGTCACCTTGACCAAGCCAGGTATACCTAGAGCAGAGCCTAGAAGCAAACTAAGGCCCAATCCTGAGCTTAACTGCAGCTTGGGAACCAAAGAGCAGGAGGTGTGTGGGTGAAGCACAGACAAGGCCTCTCCCAGCTGTTCTCACAGGACCCTGCTCCAGGTTACACAGCTGTGCTGCATCAGAGCATGGCTTGAACACTGCCAGCTGAAGCCTCACAGGAGGGAGGGAGGGAGAGTGGGTGATGACGATCACAAAGATTTTGTAGGGAAGAAAGGCTGCAGGCTCCTCAAAGTAGTTACAGCTTTTTTGTGGACCTGGGATTTTGGTTCTGAAATATTTCCTTTTTTAAGTTAGGGGATAGGGAGATATACTGGCTGAGGTGCTCCAGCTATGCAGACAAGTATGAAATCTCTGTTCTTACTGCTACTCTGGGGTGAGCTTAGGAAACTCCAGTGACCCCATGTACCTTCATCACTGTAAAAGCACCAGGTAGCATGAGCAGCTTGGTAAGTGAGCTACTGGATGATATCTTGAAAAAGAAGTTAAATATTTATTGATCAGGACAAAACTATTTTTTCTCTAGGATGTGTTACTCTTTTCCACTGGACTTGGTTTCTTGGTTCTGGAGTAAACTAGTCGCAAAACTCCTTTTCAGGTCTTCTCTGTGTCTTTAGACCATCCTTTCTGTTCCTAGACCAAATGATTTAATTATTTCATGTGAAGTGGAGCAGCTTTAACAGGGATGAGTGACAATATCTATTTTAGAATACTCAGGATTTACAGCTACTTTTCTCATGGGCTTTTATCTTGGCATTTCTTAGTCATTGTAAGAGCTGATTCATTTGTCTCTGTTCTATCTCTTGGTGTACAAGTGTTTAATCCATAGCTGCCTTGCTACCCTCTTGTGTTGTGTGTTTTCTCATCTATGTTGAGTATTCTGAATTATGATATGGATTTGGAGGGTTGAATATAAAGAAGTAGTTTTGAGGATATTTTAGAGCATTCATTCTGTTTGTAGCCAAAAGGTTTTGAAAATGCCTATAAGAATGATTATATAACAAAAGCAGATAATAATAAAATTTAAGATAGAGAAATAGACTTTGGATCTGACAAGATGCTGTGTCAGATGAAATGCTGCCATGCCTGGCTTATTAAATGTACAGGGAAAGAAGGGGGAGTGAATCTTCTGTGTTCTTCCAAAAGACAGAGACAAGCAAAATAGTCAGGCTGAAATCTGCTGTAATAGTTTTGTAACAAGTGATTCACAAGTTCTCTGCCTACAAGACGTAGACACTTTTGAGGAAATAAATGCTTCTTGCTGTGAGTTTTTATTAATACTAGGCTAATGTACATTCTTTTAAAGAAGCAGCAGAATGCAGTGGATGGTGTGGTGAAAATATCAATCTGAGGAAACTAATGATGTCTTTCAAAGGATTTACAGTAGATTTTTAAGATCAAAATCATCTATGGTTTCAGATTTCCTGAGTAAGTTTTATTTTAAGAATTATATGTTACTGGGTTTTAATAGATTTATCTGTATTTCTTGAAAAGAGAATTTCAAAGACCTCCGTTATGTGAATTTAGATCTATCACTAGGTATCCAGATTTTTAAAAGATATAAGTGCTCAATAGGACATGAGAGTCAAATCTTAATCAAGACTTCAAACTCAGTCTGTACTCAACAATTCCTTATTATTGCTGCTATTAAGTGAGAGCTGCTTAGCATTTACCAGCTCTGGAAACTTTGCCTATAGTAATTAACTCTTGGTTCAGTCCCAAGGAAACAGAGGCAAAACTTCTGTTGGTTTCAGATGTGCATGATTAAGTCTTATTTGATAATACAGCCACTTAATCATGTGTGTTACACTGCAATGAGAGATCTGTCATAATTTAATGTGCTGTTCTGTGTTATCATGTTGATACTGAGTTTTTCTGAACTCTCAAGTGCATGAGAAGTTTTGTTTGTCTTCCAATTTTTATGAGGTTGAGCTAGAGAAGACACAAAGATACCTTCAGTTATTTGCCAAAAATAGATTTCTGTAAGAACTCCTTGAATTGTGTACACTAGAAACTAAGGGTAGATTACAAAGTAAGGTTCTTCATGTGGGATGAATTATCATTGATATAAGAGTGATGCTGTTTCCTGAGAGGCTCATTAAAAAATGTTTGTAGTGTTTAATTCATGCAAGATGGACACCAGGACCTTGCCAGGTGGCACAGTGCCACACTGGATGGCTATAATGTTACTTTTCTTCTGTGTACAATTCTTATCAGTAAGAAGTTTCCAGAATAAACAGGATGATCAGCTTTATGGTGCTCGTTCTTTAGAATATTGAGACTTCTTGGATGGGCATCTGCTGCTTAAAATCAAAAATAAAGGACAAAAGCAAACATGTAGTTAATTTTATATCAAAATGTAGAGAACATGAAAACTGTTATAAATTAACTGTCTATTTACTCTATATGAAATGAAATAGTCTGAATCTTTCTTCTGATAAAACTAATTACAGGATTCAGAAATTACTCAAGACTGCAGACTGAAGCTGTACCAATTTTATCTGAGACATCACTGTAATTGCAGCAGTGAAGTGCCTGCAAATTCGTGTTGCTTAGTAACATTATGGACAGAGTTATGGGGATGGAGCCATTCTTTTACAGGCTTCTCTGCTGGAATGTCATTCACAACTTGCATGTCACTATTTTAGCATTATGCCCTAACAAGACATAGTTTGTGAGTCCTGTGTTCTTGGAGCTTGTGCCTATGAAGACCCACCTCAGGGAATGACTTTGTGCAGTGAGGAGCTAAAACTTCAAGGAGACTCCTAAGTTAAGTGTATTCATAAATCTTTGCAAGCTCCAGACACGGTGTAATTATGTTAAACTTAGTTGCAACCATGTTGCAATGGAATGGATTTTTAGTAATTTTCTAGTAATTAATTTCTTGCCATATTTGTATTTTTTTAAATTACTTTCTTTTATCTTCAGTTTTTTTGGGTGAAGGATGTTCCCCTTTTTGCTTCTATGCAAGCTACATTTTGCATAGCAGGATGAATCCTTTATTTAGAGGTCAAGTACAGCTGGCAGAGTTTTCAAGTCATCCCAAGAAAAGTCAGGGCTATATATAAAGTACTGAGTAAAAAGTGACATATTATATGATCATGTCACCTAAATTTGTAAAGAAAATGATGGGTTTTGATACATTTGAAACCTTAATCTGTGACCTGGTGTAAATGCTGAATTCCATAATTTTTTTTTCCATTCTGCCATATTGGGGGTGAATTGTTGGACACATACTGAACCTGGGGCTAGAAAACCCTCTGTTCTGGTGTAAGGCATGATGAAATCGTGTCCTGACTCCTATGAATGAGATACCTACATTTTGGGACTGCCTTGACCAAGTCAGGGGTATACCTAAATTTCTTTGTCCTGGTGCTTGATGTGCTAACAAAAAAATTGAATTACATGTGGTTAACAGTACCTGGTGGACTTGGTTTAGTCCAGGATATTTTTAATGAGGGTTGAACAAGAGCTAATGGGAGTGGTTGAGGATGCTTACAGGCGTTTAGGATGTGCTCCATCTTCCAGACAGTGTGATGGTCTCTGTAGTGTGTTTGCATTTCCTGTCCACTGCGAATTTAAGTAAAGACACACTTGACTGTGCCTGCTTTGCCAGCATTTTTGTTTTGAGATTTGGTGTAAAATAATTCAGGGTTGCTTATTTTTTACCTTGCAGACTCAGACTCTCCTTTGGACCAGATGCTAGCTAAGTGCTCACCTGTCACATAACAGGTAGCCTGTGCTGTACTGGATGGTATTAACAGAGAACAATGATAGGCTTCTAACTCCTCTGCTAAGTTTGCTTCTAAGTGAATCTATAGTTTAAAGCATCTCTCGTGTGAAAAGAAAAGTGATGTGTTTTGTTTGGTTTTTAATTGCCATTTAATCTTCTCAATTCACTCTTAGGCTGCAAAGCTAGGAAGTTGGGCAAAAGCAGTTAAAGCAGTTACAAAACTTGCATCCCTATTTAGGACTCCTTGATATTGGTCCTTGCATGGGTCCTTCACTTAAGAGCTGGATTTGATAATCCTTTTTGAGTACCTTTCAACTCAGATTTTTCTGTGTTATTAGTGGATCTGTCTGTTGGTTGTAGTTTGTTTTTTGTGTTTTTTTTTTTTTTTAAGTCTGTACAAACGGTGTGCTATTTGAAATTGTGTTAAAACATATTGAAAGTTTTGGCAAGTTTTTAGGATGTCTGATGTACTGGATGGAATAATGTACAAGAATTCACACTCCAGGGTGGCTGGGTAGTAAAACTGTGCCACTTCAGTTACCAGGAAATCTCATAACTTGTTTGGATTACACATTTTCTTCTGGAAGGAGGGACAGCAGACAAATGTTCACCAGGCAGGACTAAATAATCAGAATCTTCTCTACCCAGCTGTGTTGTGGAAGTGCAACACTGCAAGTATGCAGATCTGCTTTATATTGAAGTTTGTGAAGAGCAGTGCAGCCACTAATGTTTCCGATTTCAGTTGCTTTATTTCTCTGCTCTCATTTTAACCATGTATTAATATGCTTGGCTAGTGTGCACTTACAGTCTCTCTTTTCCACATCAGATGTGGCAAATTAATTTCAAATGGTGTCTTATTATTATTGAAATAGAAGCAAAGGAAGCAAGTAAGTAGCTCAGGCAAAAAAGGTTTTTTTCTCTAAAGAGTTAGATGCTTTTACCAAATAGGTGCACATGAACACAATTCCTCTCATTGTTAAGTATCAATACCAAAATGATAAGCATATCAGGATAAAAACACAGACAAAATTTTCCATATGAAAACTTTTGTTAGTGTGAGAGGTACTCTGGCTAAAGGGACTAGAAAAGGGTATGGTTTCCAAGAAGACTTGGGTCAATAGAATCTGATGGTTCTGTAAAAAAGCAAAATAATTTTTGCAAACGCATTTAGGGAAACTTACATAAGCAGGAAATAAAATAAGGAAAGTAACATTCCTCAGAATCTTTTAAGGTGGTAAGAGGCTCTTCCTTCGTTCTTTCTTCTTTCACAGGAGGTTGTTTCTGTGCTGCCTTTGCCCATTCTCTGTCAGTCCAAGGTCATTCACCTCTGTGATAAACAACTGTCTGACAGAATCTGTCAAATGGTTTTATTGCTTGTGAAGCTGTTCTGTTTGGAACACTGCACCACAGAGGCTGCAGTAAGACATTGTCAGCTTTCCTAGCACTGCATTTTAATTTCATTTAATGGTGCTTTAATGCATTGCAGTATCTCTTAGCCTAGTCAGAGGCTTTAGTTGGAAGCTGATTAGAAATACATCCGTCAGTGACTTAAGAACAGGAGTGTCTTTATTGGCCAAATGGTTTCTGAGGTGTTGAGTCCTCTCAGTGATCTCAGATGTGGGAAGGAGATGACAGGGCTGAGCAGGCTGCAGGGAGGTTTGTGTGTTTTCCCTGTGTCAACAAAACTTTCAAACCCGAGAAATTAGCTGTAGTGTCTGACCTGTCATCCGTAATATACACAAAACACTTGACAGGTTCTCAGGGTGTTTTATGTGTGCACATGCAGCGATCACATGGCATCTGTGCCCTGAGCCTCAGCAGTGCTAAAAGAGCTGGTGTTTGTGAATGAGGAGTCTGTGTAGCCTCTCTGAGTTACTCCTGGTCACAAAATTCAGTCAGAAGTGAAACAGTTGGTAAGTATTCTCTTTAGCTTGAAAGTGATCATGTTTATTACCCTCACCCAAGTCCTAGTTAATTCCATAGGCCATAAATAATAGTGGGATGCCAGATATAATTCCGCTTACGTGGTATGTGCATAACAAAACTCATGCCATTTTCGTTTTAGGCCTATGCTCTTTCTTGTTCTGTAAGAAAGCCCTCTCAGGTTCTTTGGAGGGTAATTCTTCTGTGAAGCTCTTTATGCTGGGTATGGGATTTCCTTTTTTCTTTTTATTTTTTTTAAGTGTCAGAGATACCTAAACGCCTTTCAGTTTGCAACAGATATAATGGGTGTGGTCAATGCTGGCAATAAAATGAAAGTCTGGGTTCTTTTGTGCATTGTGTCATCACAGTCATCTCTAGGATCATATAGACTGATCTGATTAAGAGGTATTTAACGTAACATTAGCCTGCAGGATCATATTTCATGTTAAATGCCATTTTAGAAAGAATTCTTGAAGTTGACATCCTCTACTTCTGCAGGTTCTCTACTGCTTAAACAAAAGCTAATTCAAGTATTGGAAGAAGGGATGTGGACTCCAAATAAAGACAAATTAATTTCCACATGTGCTCCTTCATACCAGTTTATATTATCACATATTTTCCAATATTTGAGTCATTACTTGGAAACCAGCAGACACAGGAAAGAACAGAGTTGTCTGAAGTTGAGTTAACAACTTATTTTTAAACACCATTACCTCATGTTTTAGTTCTGTCTCCAGTCTCACTGTTAACACTTAGGGTTTAATTTGATTTGTGAGAATAACTTGCTGGCCAAACACCCCATGGAAGTTGTCTTAGCTAACAGAAGTACATATAGAAAACAACTTTTTTCTATTTGTATTGTATGCATCAAGCATTAGAAAAACATGCTGTCTGATATGTACGGAGAATGATCTTTTCATTGGTTAGTCCTGGTTATCTGGGGACCTAAACTGTCTGCAGCAAAGATGGGATTTCTACCACCAATAATAGTTTGCACATCCAAGATTGTGTCTTGCATGTGCTTGCAGAAGAAATAGAAGTATTAACATTCTAGTCTGATAATATAAAAAAGAAATTAATGTGAAGATTTAAAGCCTTGAGGTTTCAAGGGATAACTGAGTGCTAGAGGACACTGTACTGTCTTTTTCCAGATTTCTATTAGACTTTTCTAACTTTAATGCTGGTGTCACAGTGAGGGAACATAAATCCCTGTCTCAGCCGTATTCTCTTATTGTTTATGGCACAACAAACAACACCTGTGTCAACACATTGCTGGAAGTATCTTCTTCATTACTCCTCCTTCTTGTATTATTCAGAGGAGTTCTTGTAATTCTTCCTTGAGAATGCCTCACTGACCAAAGTGGTTATTGTTCACAATGTTTATAGTTTTGGGACTTGGAGCACAGGCTAAGCTGTGCTCAGGAGAAGGACAATGAGACTTTTTCTATTAATTTTAACTGAATTGCATGTGAGATTAATTAACACCTAGGCTGGATTAAAAAAGCTGTCCAGTTATTATACATTTTTGTTTTGTTGAAGGTGATGAAGAGTTGGGCTGACAAGAAAACTACAATACTCTAGAACTATGCCATAAATTAAAAATTACTTTTACCAAGTCTTGTAATTTCATAGATGACTTAATTTTTTTTGTAGTTGTACATGGAAAATCTGATGCTGAAAGTTACATGGAGTTTTCATTTTGTCTGTTGCAGGGTTCTGCAAAAATATTCTCAGACTAGGAACATCAAAGAAGGCAAGTACCAGATTAGTAATTCTCTAGGATGTTGTTTTTCATCTCACCTTCTCTTGTTTTTCTAAATATTGACGATCTTGTTCTCCCCTTGTTCCCAGAATTTGTTGTGATAGATTTGTAGTGATGCTTACCAGAATCGCATACTGAAATGACGATGCAATTAACATAAAGGATAATGTAGGAACTTTGAAAGCTGTGTCTGGTCTCAACCAATAACTAAGCCTGGGAAATCCTTAGCATATCAGACTTTTGGCAATCTCAGTTGTAATAATTGTACTGTCAGTCAAGAATTCAGCCTTGGTTGGAAGTACAGAACACATAGCTACTGACAGACACTTTGAAATCCAAAGTTCATTATTTTTCTTTCAGTTTGTTGTGGTTTTGCCTGTAAAAACAAGGTGAGAGTCATTCTTTGTTAAAAAAAAAAAAGTACTCTTTTTTTCTGAAATCCTTCAGTTTTGTATAGGATTGCTTTTTTTTTTTGAGATGGATGGGGATAACCGCTGAGTAACTTCCAGACATAAGTGACAATGGTCACAATGTAGATCTCCTTGAAATAAGAACAAGTTGTATTCAAGTTGTATTCAATGTTTACTGTACTGGAAAAAGAATATGTTCCTTTTGTTGTAAAAAGTTTCTGAGCATGTCAGGACTTCTGTGTGTGGAGTTGTAACCAGTTCTCTGTGGCAGCGGTCTGGTCTGGTTGTTCTTCACCCAAGCATCGTCTAACTTTTTTTTTTCTCCAAGTACAATAGATATGGCTCAGATTCTTAGACTGCCAGGGTCTACAGCTATCAGTCGCTAGTGCTTCACAGGGACATGAGGGCCTCAAAACAGCAGTAGAACGTCTGTGTATTTTACTTACCCCTTGTGCTTTGAGCTTATTTTGTTACAGATATAAGCAGGTGTATATAGTACCTGGGAAGTGCAAGCGGGCAGGAGAAGTAAATACTTGCTGTTGATGTGATGTTTATGGTGAAAGAATCCCAGGCAGCTCCGAGCACAGCAGAGACCTTGAGGAGCAGCAGAGCCATGAGGTCGGGGGATGATCCCCAGGCAGCTCCCCTTGACCTTGCTCAGCAGCGCAGATTAAACGCTGCCGGCGGTGACGGTGGATGGGGGGACGCTGCTTTCCCTCCTCGGGACGGCGGATGGGAGACGCGGGGCCCGGCCGCACCGGCTGCGCGCCGCTCCCCGCTCACCGCTTCTGGGCGCAACCGAGCCCGCCCAGCCCGGGGGGCCCGGCCGAGCCCTGCGTCCCGCCGCTACCTGCGGGGCCGGGCCCGCCTCCCGGCCCGGGGCGGGGCCCGAGGAAGTGACTTCAGCCGGCGGCGGCGGCGGAGCGGCTCGGCGGGGCTGAGCGCGGAGCATGGCAGCGGTGGCGGCGCGGGCGCTGCTGGCGGCGGGCAGGGCGGGCGCGGGCGGGCGGCGGGGCCGCGTCCTGCCCGCCGCGGGCGCCGCTCCTCTCTGCACCGTGGCCCCGCAGCAGCAGCAGCAGCCGTCGCCCGACATGAAGAGCTACCTGTGGTCGCGCTACAAGGAGGCCAAGAGGGTCACCAAGGGTGAGCGGCTCCCTTTCGGCGGGCCGGAGCGCCGCCGCTCAGGAGGGAGCGGACCCGTGCTGGCGGCTGGGAGCGGAGCAAGGGCGAAGCCTGTGGGGGAGCGGAGCAAGGGCGAAGCCTGTGGGGGAGCGGGAAGGCTCCGGGGGCCGAGGCGCGGGTCCGTCCCGCAGCGGCTCCCGCGACCGTGTGCTCGGCGCTGCCGTGGTGTGCCCATCCGGAGCGGCGGCGCGGGGACATCCTCACCCGTGGGTCCCGGGGGCCGGACAGCGGCGACTTGGGCTGTGGGGGCCGCTGCCCCTTCATCCTCCCCTCGGAGGGATTCTGAGCCCCTCACACCATCGCCACCATCGCCCGGCCGCGGCTGTTCGGAGCGCCTTTGGTGCAGCGCAGCTTGGGCCGGGCAAAGTGGCAGGCTTTGGGGGTGTGTTGCGTGTAGAAAAGCAAATGTAGAAAAAAAATCTAGAAGTTGGTAATGTCATCTCATTGATGACTGTTATATATATATATGCACAACTATTCTGAAATAGGCTGCTCTTCCAAAAAGTTAAGATGCTGTGAAGTTTTAGATGACTCTTTTCATTTTGCGTACGGTTCCATCATAGCGCACTCTGTGAGGCATTATAAAATGCTCGCGGTACATACGTGACCCTGGGAAGCTCTGTTCTGCAGCCCAGCCAGGTAAAAAGCTAGGAGAGAAATGCTTGCTTCTACCCTTGCTCCCATGGGAAGAGAATTACCAAGATAATAATTGCTTGAAAATGTGGTCTTTTCTGAGAGCTGGAAGAAAAAGAGGCAGAGTGTGTTCTGTAATGCTATGGGGAAGAGCATGTCCTGTAGTGGCAATGGATAATGCTTTAGCTTGCATTTTCTGCCTATAAAGAAAGAAATTATTGTTTTCCTGCACTTAGGAGTCTTGAACGTGAGCTGAGACTTCACAGCACTGGGTGCAAGCAAAGCATTTGTGAATGTAAAACAGTGCCAGCATTTCAGAATGCAATTAAAAGCCATATTAGCGATCTCAAGAGAGGTCTGTGGGCTTTGGAGGGTGAGATAAGGGATAGGAAGAAGGGAAGTGCATTTTATTTTGAATCTATTTTTTTCTTTTCCTGTTTTTGGAATTAACTTTCTCTTGTTCTAAACCACAGCCATATAATACTAAGAGCTGAGGTAGGGTAATGTTGTGAGAAAATAAGTTGGTCAGTGGGTGTGAGCTGGCGAAAGATGAGGCAACTGCTTCTAGAATATTTCAGGCTATTATATTACAACTAAGCCACCCAATGGCTTCAAGTATATGCTATTTCAGTTAGTTATGATGTTGAGATGACAAGGCTACAAGGCTCTCCTGTTTTTTGACCCAAGGTTTATAGCACTTGTGATGCTGTCTGCTGGCCAGAATGTCTAATAGCTGCCAGCTGTTTACACTGTCTCTTTTCAGACAGCCACCAGTCAAGCTAGTTTTCAGCTGAAGTGTCTTTTTATCTATATATAGCTACAAAAATATCTTTATTTTTAAAACAAGTGTCAACTCACTAAGCTGCATAATTGACATTTGAAAAAATACTATATAATACAGAAATGAGTGTTGTAACATGATTTTGGAAGTTGATTAAAAACTCTGCTTATGACTTCAAGATAATTGAATGCTCCATGGCCCTTTCTGTAGAGTAGGAATATTTGCCTTTATTGTAGCATGTCAAATTGCATTTGATTTGATTGCTGGGCTTTATTTGAAATTTGGAATTAAACTCGGTGAATTTGGTTTTTTCCCTCTTAAAAATTAGAAGACTTGGATGTCTGCATCTGAAGTCCCCACACCTACCTGCCTGTTGAGATGTTTTCAGTGGTGGAGCATGTAGGGGTCAATCCTCAGAGCTGCAGGTTTTGAGAGAAGCTTGGTTAATTCCTTTTAAACCTATATGGAAAGTAACCAAACAAAGCATGTTCCCTTTAAACTCACCTTTCCAAGCAGCGGTTTAAGATGAATGTTCCCCGTTTTCTTCCACTGGTGGGGAAGTCTGGAGTATAAAGGCAGTATATGAGAAAGGAAAAAAGGACAACACGCTCATGTTTTATGCTGCCAGGAGAGTAGTGTTTAGCCTCCTAATGTTGCTCTTTCAAGTTTTGTAAACAAGAAATACAAACACTCTCAGTGTTTAGTACTGACATTGGTGTTGGTCCTAAAGTTATTCATTATAACACGGTTTTAATTTCTCAGTCAGTATACTTTTTCCATCAAATATCAACAGAAACATTCCCTTAAAAATGAAAGTGATTTGCACACTCTGTGTGTGTAGAAAATAAGCAAAATATTTTTGGTTTTCTGATTCTCTAGGAGGTTAATAAGCATAAGAATTTGTATGTAATAGTTGTTATGTACACAGTCCCATATAGTTTATTTGTGTGAGCTGAAACTGATTAATGTGATAACCTTGAAGTGGTGAAGCAAAAATTAAAGCAATATCAAATTAGAACAATGTCAGTTCTGCTTCAGGGGCAGGAGCTGGACCAAGTAATGGGAGGAGAAGACAAGGTTCCTAGACTAGCAGTAATAATAATATAATAATATTCTTTAACTCCAAATTCATTTTCAAAAACGTTAATAAATGTGTTAATGGAGTTAGCAAAAAATTATGCCTGGTGTTATGTGATAAGCAAGATGCCAAAATACATTTTTTTTCTTCAAACTTGGACTGCAGAGAAAAGTGTACTTGGACTAAAACCTACAGATCTTCAAGTCAAATTAGGGACAACATATTCAATAGCATCATATTGTTAAGGAGTAGCTGGTTAGTGTGAATTAGTTTGTTTGTTTCTACCATAATTTATCTATATTTAGCAGTTGCTAATAAAATTCTATGTCTTTATTTAAATAAAGCTACAAGGCTGGTATAACTTCTTTTCCTCTCCCCTGTTCACAGAGTTGGTTCCTTCAATTATGAGTAACATGCTGAATCCAGATGCTATTTTTTCAAACAATGAAATGAGCCTGTCAGACATTGAAATTTATGGGTTTGATTATGACTACACCTTGGTCTTTTATTCTAAACATCTGCACACGCTCATATTCAATGCTGCTCGAGATCTTCTTATTAATGAGCATCGGGTAAGTAAAATTGATGGAATAACAGTACACTTATGAATAAAGGGTATAGTAAATCATTTTTGACTGAGAGGCATAAATCATCTTTTCATGTCTCAGTCCTAGCTTGGCTCCCTTATAGCACATTTTGTACAGCACCTACATATGCACAACAGAAGCCCTGTTTTATTCTCAGCTGCAGTTTTGAGCAGAGAACAGTCTGTTAAGGAATACAGTTATATTTGTCTTATCTCTTAATGTGGGCATGTGGTTTGTTGTTTGTTCCTGATTGTCATTTATTGGAATCACATTAATAAATAAGGAGCTTAAAAGTTACCGTTACTATGCTTCATCCCTTGCTGTGAGTGCAGTGATTAATTTCCTTATGAAATATTTTTAGCTGGACTTCACAGCAGGGCTTTGATGGCAGTGAGTACTTGCGAGGTGCTCTGTGTGTACCTGGCATTTCAGCTGCCTTGGCTGAAGGGGCAGTGTGTGCAGTGAGCAGAGCCTGGATACAGGGAAGTGTTCAGCTCAGAGCACTGCCCTCCTGCCTCTCCAAGCAGTGTTCTCCCATCGGTGACCACTTGACATCCAGGCAGTTTGGAGCTTCTTGTTGTCTAGTTTGGGGATGGGAAAAGAGTGTCAGGAAGTGGAGGGGGAGATGGGTGGCTTGGGAAACTGAAGGTACTGAAAAAAATCTGCGGACTAAAAGAAGCAAAATTAAGAAAACTATTGGACTTGCAGGAAAGGAAAAGACAAAAAGTCCATGGAGTATGTTAATAAAGCTGCTTGTGTATTTTTATACAACCTAAATCTGAATGCGTGGTGTTATTCTACTTTCGTATTTGAATCTAAAGGTTAGGAGCTATTTATAAACACCTATAAATATCCTTGGAAGAGCAAACACAACTTCATGGGTGCTACAAGCATACACAGCTTTATCCCCCTGCAATTTTGGCATGTCTTGATAGCAATTTCTGTGGGATGTGTAAATATACTTTATTAAAGCTACATGGTTCTTGGGAAAAACCCATTTTACTGTAGGAATCAAGATGAATTCTTGTAGACAAAAATTCTAATGGTGTTCTGCCTTTACTATTTGAATGGATTTGGGTAGCAATAGCTTTCCAGTTTGTCTTGCTTAAAATCTCCTGAGTTCTACTAAACAAAGCTGTAATTACTTTTTCAGACAGCTTATTGAAATTGTCTCCTTTTGGAATTTATCTGCTTATAAGATAATGTTAATTTATGTTTTTACCTTTACCATTAGAAAAAGACCCTCTAGATGGTGTCCATTATGACTGTCACAGTCAACCTAAAAGATGGCAAATTTTGCTCATCGCAGTGAGAGGTAATACATCAAAAATTGCAAAATGCAGTGTAGGAAGCAAGGAATTGTCCAAGAGAATAAACATCAATTTAATGCTGATCATGGAGGTGGCAGCAGGTGTTCTATGTAAGCTCTTATTCCTGGGTTCATTTATTTCCTGATGCACAGGCCTTGTGCCTTTTTATCAGGACTGCTGTTTCAGTCCAGTTATATTTGTCCCTACCAAAAGTGGGGTAAGCAAACAGTACCATTTTTATGGTTTCTTTGTTTGGTTTGCAAGGAAGCTTTGATTTATGTGCCAGGGTAAGCTCATACGTACTGGCATGTATCTGAAAAGATAACTTTCTAGTAGAATAAATTAAAGTAGCAAGTCAAGTATATAGAGGTTTGATAAAGTCAGAAATAAATGATTATACATTTATTTCACATTGTACGTGCTGGATGTGGTTGCTTTGGGGCATGTGCAGTACATGGTAGTTTTTAGTTGATCACATTCTGTATTGTTCCCTGATGATTTCCCTTGTGTCTCTGCTTCGTGTTTCCTGACCAAAGGTATACCTCTTGCAAGCTGTCTGTAGACTTTTGATGCTGTTCTTCATTCAGATCAGTAGCCTGCCCCACATTTTCTGGAAGTGTTAGTGTAGGGATGATAGGACTGCTTTCTTTAACTGTAGATGCTTGTATTCAGTACAAATGCAATCTACAGCAGTTGCAGAGCAAGTCCTCTTCAGCAAGATAAGAGCTTTAGGGGGGAAATGACAATTTGTTTCTTATAAAGTAGCTAGAGGCTCTGTTGAAGCTGCATAATGCACTTTTCCCCCTGGAGGCTTGTAAATTAGCCATATATGTATGGAGACTGTTGTAGAGAAGGTGAAAAATAATGTCAGGTTCTAAGGCTGCTGTAACCTGTGGGAGGAAAATGAAAGATTGCCTTTCAGTGTCTTAATCAAAGAAATTACAGTTTTCTCATGCCTTGTTGAAACTACTGAAGTATTTCACCCTTTTAAAACAAGTGAACAAAACCCTTAGCCCAGCACATGCACCTAACATTTCTTTTCATGGCAACCTGTGTTTAAAGCAGGACAAAATTACAGTTGACTGAGAATGGGCTTATACTGAAAAATGTTAGATTACAGCTCACACCATATAATGGTATGAGCTACCTACACTATATATAAAGAACCTGAGGGAAGAGTACATGACAGACATTCAGTTCATGTGCATCTCTAAATGAACTTTTTTAAATGTATGAAGAATATATTAAATTAACTTTTTTGAACAAGAGGCTAATGTTGAAAGGTCATCACTACAGACTACCTGCATGTCCAACTTCAGGTACCAGGATGCCCTTAGATTTAAAGCAATGACCTTGGGTTTTGGAAAAATATTTGACTTATCTTGAAGACATGTTCCTGCAAATCTCACCAGCCTGTGAAAAATTCTCCTTAAATGATTACAGCAAATGAGAAGCACAGAAAACATAGACTTTTAAAATTCTGCAGAAACAATTTTTATTGTTTTGATTATGTTTTTAAAAGAAAATCATTGCTCTCTTTTCTTAGTATCCTGCAGAAATAAGGAAGTATGATTATGATCCCAATTTTGCCATCAGAGGTCTTCATTATGATGTGCACCGGGTATGTATAAATAACTTTGTGATGAGTTATGTAGTGCTCTGAACATAGCCAAAGAAAGTAAAGAGAGCTTTTAAGCCTTTCAACTTTTCACTGAATTGATATGTAAGGATTTTGTTTCATGTTTTTCTCTTTAATAGCAATCATTATTATTACTATTACTGTTATTAGCATCATCAATAAGAATAACAATATTTTTTAAAGTGGCTCTTAAGTTGAACATGTTATGGGCATTTTGTCATTATGGTGGGTGGGGCAAGCCAGCTTAGGGTGCAACAGGATAAAACTAGGTAAAAGTCATTGATAAAAGTATTTTGGAAGCTGTGAAGTAAGTTTCAAGGAGAATGCTCAGGTGTTATTGAGGCAGAAAGGTTGTAGATAAAATTGCTTTGACTTTTGTAATTTCATGTCAAATAGCTGAAGTGATAAAAACTGTTTTTTTTTTTTTTTTTTTGACTTGCAAGGCATTATTAATGAAGATCGATGCTTTTCATTATATTCAACTGGGAACAGTTTACAGGTGGGTAAAGTTATTTTTTTCTTTGTAATAGTAATACATGCTTTTACTTTTTTTGTCTTTTAACTGCATTTATTAGTGTACAGCTTGGATTCTTACCAGGACCTGTGCCCTGGTGACCACAGACATGAATGAGCATTGCAGCCATGCTGGAAGGGGTTTTCTTTGCATCTCTGTGTGTACACACAGATGTGTGCACATCCACTGGCTGATCCAGCACAGCTGATTCCCCAGATCAGCCCTGGGAGAATTGGCAAGCTGGTTGATCACATAGTGCTGACTCACTGTGTTTCCGGCTGTTAAATTGTGCTGAAAGGCATCTAAAAATACCCTGATGACTTCTCTGCTGTTGCTTTCTATGTAAATAATTGTCACAGGGTACCTGATAGCATGACTTTGGTGTGGTTGTGGAGACACTTGAGAGGTCCTGCTGTGTTTGAATAGAGCTTTCAAGTTTGGACACATCAACCAAATCAAACTTGCATCACACTAGGTACCAGACTTTGAATTAGACAAGAAGCCAGGCCACCTTTCCTAAAGTCATTGGACAAAAAGGCTTCTACCCAGGTTTATTCTGTTGCACTCCTAGTTGTGTTCCGCCACCCACCATGAGGACAAAACACCCAAATTTGGGTCCAAAAGAGGGTGTGACCTGGAAATGGTGGTTTGCATCAGACCTTCATGCTGTTTCCTCAAGCACCTGTACAGGGATGAGGGGAGGAAAAGAGAAGCTGAAGGCCGTGAGAGCTGATGTCAAGATGATATATGGTTATACAGCTGCACTGTGAGCTGTGGCAGGACTGTGAGGTTTATGGTAAAAGTAATCTACAGCTTTGCCTAGGCAGTCATCACTCCACTGTGGTTTTCACATTGTCCTCTGTTGATCTGTGCTTAAGTAGCTGCTGATGCACAAGTGTTTTCTCTAGCAGTATTCAAATAGCACCTGGCACAGCTGTCTGCAGACCAGAAGGTACCTCCTCAATTCTGATGGTGTTGCTTGGTATCTGGTTTATATTTTGGTTGCATTTCTTTGTGCTTGCTGCTGTGGAGGGGGTGATGCTGAACTCTGTATGTTACAGACCCCAAGTATTATCTGCCCTGTTGGTGCACAAGACTGACTTGAATGCTGGAGTTCTGCCAGCAACAGCTCAGAGTTGTGTCCCAGTTGGGGTGTGGACAGAAGTGCAGTAAAGGAGCTGGTTAATGTAGGATTCTGCCACCACAGAACCCCTGAGGCAGTTCATGTATCATGCCTTTCCACTGCAAAGCTGGTGTGGACTCTTAAGCACTGAAAGCACTCGGCATGTGAATTAATTTTTTTTTATTTTAATGCCTGGCAACTCTTCTTGGTCAGACCAGTGAAGGGAGGCACTGAAATAATTGTTTTAAAAGGCTGCAAAACACCATAAGTAGGTTTGGAAAAAGGAGACCAGCTGATCTCTTTTGCATTAGTGTTTTTTTTTTAATCCTGAGTAAAATATCAATACTTCCGTGGCCTCTGGTGAGGATGTGTGCATGCCTGCAGTCTTTTACATGCTTTAGTGCAAGATGCTTGATGCTGTAAACATTCAAAACCACACTAAAGCCTGTACTCTCGTAATAGTTGATAGACTCTGGGGAAATGTTATCTCCTTGTTGTTTTATTTGAATGTTTTAATTATCAACCATACTTCAAGTAGTTTTAAATTTTGGGAAACTGAACTGTTCATGCAGTTAAAAAGAAATTATTATTTAGTTAAAGGTTGTGTATATTTTTCACTCTCTTAAATCTTCAAGGTCATGCTGCAGAATAATCTGATTTAAACTCTATCATATAATCAGAGCTGTAGAAAAGAAAAGGCAGCATGAGGAATTACTTTGTGTTAAGAAAGTGGAAGTTCTAGCCACTTCTTAAAAAAACCCTTGAGGCATAGCTTTAATGGACACTAATAAATTCTTTTCCCATAAGAAAGTAGAAAGGACTGAAAATTGGAATGTGTTTTGTGTGCATGAGCCTGTTAAAATGTTACTTGTTTGGTAAGGAAAGATGCTGTTTCAACTTAAAAACAAAAATGTTCCTGTGACATTATTAGGGTTTTAATAAGATCCAGATCTAAGTGTTAATCTATCAGGGTTTGGTGATTACTTGAAAATTTTAATCTGACTTTTGAACTAAAGCTAGTGTTTTTTTCCAGAGGCCTCAGTGTTGTCCCAGATGAAGAAGTCATTGCAATGTATGATGGTTCCCATGTCCCTTTAGAACAGATGAGTGACTTTTATGGAAAGGTAAAACCACAAATTGGTCTTTAAAATTCGGTGAGGTTTTTTTGGCATGAGGGTAGTGGTGTTTAAATTTTGTTCTCATTATATAACTAGCAGTTATATTTTCTCAATGTATGATTGACTTTAGTGCTATATGTGAAGTTTGCCATCTAAAGTGACAAATTACTTTTCTCTCTCCTGCTCGGTGTAGTTTATTCTCTGACTGTTCCCTTACCAAGTCATACAGACAGAGTGGTGGAACACAGAAAATCAAGTGACATGCTCAGTGTTGCACACAGAATCTGATAAAGGCTGGCAAATGAACCATGTCTGGTTCATGTACTTTACTTTTTCCTGGTGGTCTGATGGCTTAACTGGTATAGCAGCAAGTAAATATATGGTGGCAACTCCTGCATGCAAACTGGCAGAGTCAAACTAAGAGGATTTGACAAAAGACTAGTGATAAAAGATGAAACTTCTATGTTAAATTCTAAACTTTGCCAATAAGGTTAATTTTTCCCTCTGGTGCGTTGCTTCCTCTTTCCCAAATGAAGGATGAAGCTGACTGCTAAAAAGCCAAGTTTATTTCACCCCTTTTAATGTACAAATGTTAATTTCATGTTGACATGAACAACCCTTCTTTGTGATGTGGAACATTTTATTATTCTTGTACTTGTTCTTATTTTAAGGAGCTGAATTTAGAATTCCTGAATCTAGTCTCTGCAGCATTTGTGAATATCACTCTGACATTCCCAGTGGGATGCCTTGATCTGTTTAGGTCTATACTTTCTTTGATTTTGGGAAGGACAGTGGCAGGACAAGAGGCAAGAAACACAACTTGAAACACAGGAGGTTTCCTCTGACCATGAGGAAGTGCTTCCTTTGCTGTGAGGCTGACCTAGCAGTGGCACAGGCCCAGGGGCTGTGGAGTCTCTGTCCTTGGATACTCGGGAGCCATCTGGACAGGGTCCGGGCAGCTGGCTCTAAGTGGTCCTGCTTGAGCAGGGGGCTTGGACAAGACGATTTCCTGCAGTCCCTTGTGACCTCTGCTCTTAGTTAATCTGATCCTGAGCTTCTTGCTTTACCTCCCTTCTCACAGAGAGGTATTTTGGCTATATTTGCTGTTACATAATGAGATTCTCTACTTCTGTGAAACATGACTATTGTTACAGCTTTTGCAGACTAGAAATCTCTTCCTCTGTTTCTGTGCTAGTTATTGTAGATCCTTACATCTTTTTATGATCTCATTTCAAGGAGGTAAATTGTTTTGCAATCCTAATTAGTATTCCACTTAGTAAAAAACCCACCAAACTAAGAAAACCTCCATCCCTCATCCATCAGTGCCTCTTGTTTGCAGAAGTGCAGACTTCTGGTGGAGGCCTTTTCTTGACTTTTAACTGAGCACTGTCTAGTTTTTATGAATTAAAATACCACTCTTAAGAGTAATGATTTGGATTTATTTGAAGAATTAATCACAACACTTTTGTTGGAGATAACTTTATTGAAGGTATTAGTTGAAAAACAGTCTTTAGCCATGTGGAGAGGAATGGCAAAGGCTGAATATCTGCAACTAAGCTGAAGTGTTTATACTGAACAAATGAAAGTGTTCTGATCTGGGAAATACCTGACTTTGTTTTTTCTTTCCTTTTCTTCTCATCACCATAGAGCTCACAAGGAAATACAATGAAGCAATTCATGGATATATTTTCCTTGCCAGAAATGACACTCCTTTCTTGTGTAAATGAATATTTTCTGAAAAACAACATAGACTATGAACCTGTTCATCTGTACAAAGATGTCAAGGTAGATGTCAAGCTTTGAAGATCTAGATAAACTTGTATATCTGTGTGTGTCTTCTCTGAGCACTTCAGGAAGCTTTCATCTGTTGTGCTAGCCTCAGTGAAATACCTCACTTCAGTTTTTTATGGAGTAATTATGGGTATACAACTTATGGGTAAAAACATAAGTAAAATTAAGGTAGAGCTTGGAAAAGAATAAACTGAAATCAGTTTGGAAGCTGACATTCTAGGGCTTTTGCTCTTTTTGTAGGTTTGAGGGATGAATAGGGGTGAAGAAGATCTTGTAAGGTGATAAAAATTCTTTTGGTTGTTGTTGAACATATCCTTTTTCTCACTATCAGGGATTTTCTAGGTTATAGGGAATGTAAGAGGCTAAAGGGAATTCCAGTTTAGAGCTTTCGTTTTTGGCTAGTGTACAATCATTTGCTGTCTCATACTTTTGAACTATCTATTTTCCCTGTTTACCTCTCTTCCTCCTTCAGATAAGCTCTAGTAGTAGTCTAGAGTAATTTGACCCTCTTGATTGCTCAGCATGTGCCCTGCAGAGGAGATAATTATATGGCATGGTTATGTAACATAGAGAAGGCCAGTTCTTGTGGTTTCTCTGAAGCATGTAGAGAAATTACTGTACTATTCAGCGTTACAAACATTTTTGGAAACCCTGTAGTGGTAATTTTTGAGGATTTTGAAGACATACCCTGTGTAAGCACCAAAATGGCACTACCACTGTTCTAAACAAAGCTGTCTGGTGCAGAGCTGGCTCAGGAGAGCAGTTAAATGCCTCCAGAGTGCCTTATAAGTACTTTGTTCAAACATTTAACTTCTTTCGTCTGTTCATAAATTTCTTATGTAAATAACCAGGGCATTTGTGAGTGATTGTAATCTAAAATCTGTCAGATGTACAACTTCATTTTTTTTTGGTAAGGCGAAAGGAATGTGTTCTGCTCCAAAGGTCACTGGAAATCTGTGATGACTCTGCTTCTGCAGAGGGCTTTCACCCCACTTCACCCTCCTGAGCAACCTTTCACAGTTATGTAAAAGAGCATCTCTGCTATGTAGTTTTGTACTTCCCAAAATTATGAAGTTGATTTCTCAGAGTACAAGCTTAGTCTTTATCTAGTGGTGACACCATATATATGCACATACATACATATATAATTATATTGAACACTACATGGCATTTCTGTAAAATTGGATGTTAAGAAAGGAGCTGTTTTAAAAACAAATTACTACTGCTATTTGGTGAACACTTGAAAAGATGACGTTCTTTATTACTCATTGCTTTCCTCACAGGATTCAATCAGGGATGTTCACATCAAAGGAATAATGTACAGAGCAATTGAAGCAGATATTGGTAAGTACTAATGGTGTAATCTATCAAAGCTTTTCTTACTGATAGTATATGATTTTTCTGGCTTCCATATTTAAAGATTACAAATTCTGAATTTTTAAAGTTTGAAAGACCTTCCCACTTGTCAGAGTAGTATTTAAGTACAACCTTGTGTTCTGAACTCTTGGTTGAATGCATACAAAGTTCTTCATGAGGGTTTTCTTAATTAATGCTGTATTTTCCCCAATCCTCACAGAGAAATACATCTGCTATGCTGAACAAACTCGTGCAGTGTTAGCAAAGCTGGCTGATCATGGCAAGAAGATGTTTCTCATCACAAACAGTCCCAGCAGCTTTGTGTAAGTGAGCAGCTGTTTGCTGTTTAACTATGCATTCTTAGAGAATGGGGAAGATGAGGTTCTCTAGTACAATTCATTTTATTGCACAGGCAACTGCACTTTGCTACACTTCATTGTTAATATCCCTCTGTCCTTTTTAGGGACAAAGGCATGAAGTTCATCGTTGGCAAGGACTGGAGGGATCTCTTTGATGTGGTCATTGTCCAGGCTGAAAAACCAAACTTTTTCAATGATAAGCGAAGGTGGGTGTTTAGTCAGTAAAGAATGATTCAAGCAGTTTTTCCATATAAGGCTATAGAATGTGTTGGGAAATATTTTCGTTTGGCTGCAATGTTAAATGAAATCATATTTGATGAAATCCTGGTTAAGGTCATTACAAAATGCAGCAACACCCAATGCTGAAGTCTAAATATTTACACTTTCTTGCCTAAGAAAGTTCTAGGAGCTGTCACAGGTGTACTGGAGCCACTTAAGGCCACAGAAGCAGTTTTTAACTTCTCATTTGCATGTTGGTGAAGTGTGCTTCTTTCCTAATAAACTGAGAAATCTTGATGCCTTTCAAATCAGACCCTTATCTGGAAATGTCTTCCATTGCTTCTGGGTTTTTTTTTTTTTTTCATCACACATGATATTTAAAAGACATCTGGCTGGCTGACAGACTGGAATATTTGGACTAGTTGTGATTAGGTAAACACATCTCTAATGTGTATGCCCTACTTTTACCCTTGAAAAAGACCTGTTCCTTTATGTGTGCTTGTGATTTGAAAGTGAGATAGAGGGAGGTGGGATTATTTTCCCTTTACTTTTTGCATTTAATTTAAAAAAGATCTTTAGGTATATGTCTTGGCCCCATTCTTGTACTCTCCCATCTTCAGTTGTCCAGGTGTGCAAACTGAGGGATTGGGCAAGATTCTTACACATCTGGGTTTTTGTGTTCTTTCCTCCTTAGTGACAGACAGCTCATGCTGTTTCTTCCCTTCTGCCTGGGGTCCCTGCCTTACTTCTCAGCAGTTGTTCTCAAACTGTGTTTATAAATGTCATAGATATACTGGAAATTTACATTGCTTTTCACTGGTTAAAGTGGAAGTTTTGGAGTTTTGCTTTTTCTCTTACAAAATTCAGATGCTGGAGGTATTTTTTTTTCCTTTTGAGAGCTGAATATTTTTAATGCTAACATTTTAATTTCCTAAGAAGCGTCAGGATTCCTACAGCAACATAATAATTGCATATCTATTCTAGACCATTTCGGAAGGTGAATGAAAGGGGAGTCTTGCTCTGGGACAAGATTCACAAGCTGCAGAAAGGCCAGATTTACAAACAGGTATGCTTTCAATAGACTCTTTCTGTTGAAACTTTGTACCTATTCCCTAGAATCCCAAGCTTCTTTGGATATAAAGGTTTCTAAAATGGAGAAGCATTCTTTAAGAGAGTTATTTTAATGTCTGAAATTGTACAAAATTCATTGTTGGTACTGTATGTCCTTGTCTCTTGAAGTGCTACTATCACTGAAATCACCTGTAAAATTTGGGATTCATAGTGTATAAACTGAGGACAAGATTAATGATATGAAATATCTTTAGTGGTGTACTAAGTTCCTTTTTTGTGCCTGTGAAGGTGTAAGTCACATGCTGCTACAATCTCCATGTCATTATTTCTGCAGGGTAACTTATATGAATTTTTGAAGCTTACTGGCTGGAGGGGCTCTAAGGTTCTCTACTTTGGTGACCACATATACAGTGACTTGGCAGTAAGTTGTTTGCTTTCCCAAAATCAGAGAAAAGATGAGGCTTTGGCTTTCTGTTAGTTTTCCTCTCTTCCTCCCCAATTATTCAATGTAAGACACTTTCTTTTGAGATATTTTAAAATACAACAAAATTTGGTAGTTAAGCCATGTTGCTTTTTTTTTTTTTTTTTTTTTTTTTTTACAGCAATGAGTCTTGGTGCTGTAAAATGCCAACCGTATTTTCCACCTGACTTGTAGCATTTAAGTTGTTTACTAACTGTGGTCAGGAATGTGTGAGGTTGTATTCCTGATCCAGATACTGATTGTGTCAGATGTACTAGAGAGTAAACACAGATACTCAAATGTACATGATATGCCTGACTTGGATGACAGCTGAATGAACTTCTGTTTTGAATTGCAGGAGGCAATCTTCCTGTCACTAATTGTGAATGTTCTTCTCAGGATCTTGCTCTGATTTGTATCCCCACTCTCCAGGCATTTTTTTTTTTGCCACTTTATGAACAAATTCTTTGTTAATTGTTACTTTAGGGTAGGTGACCACCACTTGGCTCTTTTGTAATTGATTCCTTATGAATGCCTGGATGTGGTTTTTCCACTTCGAGCTCTTGTAACATGTTTCAGCAGCAGCAGATGTTGACATTTTCCCCTCAGTCTCCTTTTAAAAAGAATAGTAACACTGGGTGCTTCAGAAGACTGAGGGCCAAGAGGAGCATGCAGCTCTGTTCCACTCTGGCACAATGGAGAGGAGAGCACAGGTGGCAGCTGCCTTGTGTTGTACCTGTCAGGAGCAGCTCGAATAGCTGGGGCTCCTGGCTGTAGCCTTCTGTCAGCTGGGTGTGTGGGTAAACAGCACAAACCTCAAATGCCTCTACAGAGGCATTTCCTGCTGTTTGTTTTAAACCTAATGAATTAGTGTTTATTTGCAAGTGCTTGTGTGTTCTTCATCTCTCTCTCTTCAAAAATGTAGGATTTGATGCTTGATCTAACTTCTATTGTCCATTGGCACAGTATGTCCCACTGTTTCATACTTCTGTTGGCACATAAAAACCAGTTAAATTAGTGCTACTTTGGAATAAACAATAGTCAGATTCTTTTCTTTCAAGTAGTTCTTTTTAAGACTAATATCTGTATTTTGTAATTCTTGGTAAATAGGACTTGACCCTGAAGCATGGCTGGCGCACTGGTGCGATTATTCCAGAGTTACGATCGGAGATTAAAATCATGAACACAGAGAAGTACATTCAAACCATGACCTGGCTGCAAACCTTGACAGGATTATTGGAACACATGCAGGTTTGTGCTCTGTGTGTGTGTAATCAGCTCTGGAGAGCCAGAGGGATCCAGCCAAGTTTCTAAAGGCTGGACATTGATGTTTGCAAGTGCTTTCAGTCTCTCTGAGGTGTTGGACTGCAGATAAATGCAATTATTTGTGTGGTTAGTTAATAGGAGTTTTCTCAACATCTTGTTCCCTTTCTCCAATGATCAGCCTGGATCAATTCCTGCTTTTGGTTGTTTAAAATGCATGTGGATAAGTTCTGTATACTGATCTCTGAATTATTGCTCATGTCCTGTTAGCTGATAAGGGTTTATTAATAGAAAGATTTATTTACAGAGTTATCCTTAGTTACAAGTTATCCATACTTTATGTTTCAGGTTCACCGTGATCCTGATTCCCAAATGATTTTAGAAGAATGGAAGAAGGAAAGAAAGGAAATGAGGTAAGACACAGGATATGAAGAATTTGCAGTATGCTTTGCTAGCCAAGGGTTCTAAGCAATATCTTCCACAGGTTTATTTGCAATTTTTTTGCATCTCTGGTAGTTACAGATATTACAAAATATTTTTGGAGCAATAATATTGCTACCTGTCTCTTGTACAGCTTTTCTCCCCTCTGACACTTTGTTCCCTGTCTTTAGAACAGATGTAACTTTTCTGTGTGAAAAGGTAACATTACATCAAATCTATTTCCCTCTCATTTTGATTCTTCTGTCCCTCTGTGTTTGGCTGTCACTGTTGATTACACAGCTTCTGCATGAAAAAACCTGTATTTCTTTTTCAAGGCTTAGGTCACTTTTCCAGGTTTTTTATGTGATTTCTGCAGATTGTGTGGAATACATCTTAGAATACATGGAAACTGACATCTGTGCTAGGGTTGGCTTTAGCATGGATTTATCACAAAGTTAGGTAATAGGGCTAGAAGTGCTAATAATCTGTTATCATGAAGGAGAAGTCCCTGAATTCAGGGGGTGTGAAGTGCACAGTTTTCAAGGCCAGTAGCTGTACCACCAGCAGCCTTCTCCAGAAATGTGGGAATAAATGAAATGGCAATGATACTTGGCAGTGACTATTTCCCAGAACTTAATTCCAAGATGTGTTTTTGTGTGCATTAAGCCAAATCTTTGCCTTTTCTTAAGAAGTCTTTTATCTTTGGAACATTGGATGTCATTAATATTTAGATTAAAATATTTAGGCAAAAATCTTCTTTCACAATTCCTAGAAAAGAAGGCTTGAGATGTCATGTTTCTGATGTCAGAAGCAACTTATCTCTAGTGGGAGATGTGTGAAGCTCTGTGAAGCTGTGATTTCTAGACCTGAGTTTTATATGTGCAAGAGGTGAAAATCTTCTGTGGCACATTTTAGTGTTTTGAAGAACAATGGCAAGAGAATAATGCATAGAACAAGTTTTAGGATCTGCTTGCTTCAGGTTATGGATGCCAGCTGGTGAAGAGATGTGTGCAGGTCTGTTCACTTTGTTGTCTTTGTTTTCTCTTTTTGGGGGACAGGGAGATGAACAGGAACTTCTTCAATGCACAGTTTGGAAGCATATTCAGAACTGATGAGAATCCAACTTACTTCCTGAGACGTCTCTCTAGATTTGCAGATATCTACATGGCATCCCTGAGCTGTCTCTTGAACTACGAACCTGATTACACATTTTATCCAAGAAGGACTCCTTTGCAGCATGAACTTCCTGGCTGGTCAGACCAGCTGTGCACTGGTACATTCAGAATACCTTTCCTACAAGAGACAGTTCAGATCAAATAAACTCTTGGTGGCTCCTCTCTAAAATGGACAAATATCTGTTGGTTTTCTTGAATGTACCTGTATTTTATTTAAGTCACTTAAATCTGTTACCTTGGTTAATATGTATTTCATACTTTATTCTCATAAGCTTTGTACCTGTTTTTCTCCTCTCCTGCTCAGACATGTGAAAACTCCTCTTACACACAGAAGAGATGATGGACTGCCAAACTAGTAGTGGGCCAGGAGGGAGGGCACATCTGAAGGGAAGGACTGCTGCTCTTCTGGGGTGGTTGTTTTAGCTTGTTCATTGAAAACTTTGATCTGCAGCCTAGTGGTTTACAAAGAAATATACCAGGACTCTCTCTTCTGGCCCTGTTCAGCACTCCAGCTGGAGCCTGTAATGGATCTTGGCACTGAAGAGCTTAAATCCAGTATTAGTAATTCAGTGATACAAGTTAATAACCAGCTTAGGGCGAGACTGAGAGGGATGATCACACTTTTTACCCTTCCTTGCTGCTACAGACGGAGCCTTACCTGTGAGGGGCCAAGGGCTGGAGTGTCCTGGCTCTGCTGCACTGGGCTTAGGCTCCCAGGCTCTTTCTCCTGTCTGTGCAGTTTCTGTTCTTGCCATGTCTGTGCTTTGCTGCAGGTGGACCTGAGCCTAAAACTGAAACTTGCAGTAGCTTGGGCTGCTTCAGCTTCCTTCTCTTAACTTTTAGGTACCTTTTTTTTTTTTGAGTTTCAGAACACTTTAAGTATCCACTCTCCAATAATAGTTGTTTCAAGAGGTTTTGCATTTCGAAGTGCAGACAGATCTCTATCAAGCTTTAGTTTGATCCTAAATGCTGCTTTTAAAGATTTTAACAGTGTCTTATTCCAGTGGTATGCAATGTGGCTTTGCTGTTCCCTAGGAGAGAATGTATTTCATATAGCCTTCAGTAATGGACTTCTAGAGTCAAAAGTAAACACGCACAATGGGAAAAGGACTTAGAGGAAGAATTAAGAAATGAGAAGCCCAGAGTTTTATGACGTGTTTTTAGCTCAAGCCCTGAAAGCTAAATTAGGAGTGGTAAACATTTTGAATAAAGAAAAATAGTTTTTGTATAGATTAGCAGTTTTATTGAATTACTGATATTGAAGGTAATGCATGAAAACAAACTCTGGGTAGCATATGTGTTTCAAAGATTTGAGCTGAAAAATGTCTATTTTGCACAAGGAAAACATCTGTTGATGTATTTCCTCAAAGAGGCACTTTATAGAACTGCTATATAGTTGTTTTTAAATAAGAATTGTTTCCTTTCTCTGAATCCAAAGGAAATGTTTGTTTTTTAAAGTGGTGCTTCCCACCCCAGCCACTTTAGAAGGCATCATATAATTAATAATTTTAAATTTTAGTTATTAAAGGCTTGGTTTTTAAAAGCATGTGATTAACAAAACATACAGCATTTGGTATTCATTTTGGGATATCACTTGCTTTCTATTATGATTGCAGGCAAACAAACTTTTGTTGACCAAAAGTTTTCTGGTTTGGTTTGTTTGTTTGTTTTTTAACCTGTCTGTATGTGCAAGTACCTGGATCTAATTTCATATACGGTATATTTCATGTTTTTAAAAGCATGTTTGCAAAGTAAAGAATGTACTGTAATTTAGCCTGCACAATTTTGTAAGTAGTTTTCCTGTATGCTTGAAATCAGTACAAAGTTCTCAGAGGTGGTTTAGATTTTATGATTTTCCTATACTTCTATTTCAAACTTGACTGAAGTGTGTGATTTAAACACCCCTGTGTTTAAACAGATGAATATACTTGAAATGAGTAAGTTCATCTAACTGTCCTGATGGTTTTGCTGGAATAAAAAGATAACATGTTGCAGGAAGTTAGTTTGACTGCATCAGGGGTTAACTTGATGGGGCTGTGCAAGAAATATTTAGCATAAATTGATAATGAAATACGAAGATGAAAATATCCCGATTTGCCTTCAGGTTCCTTATCCTGATGCTCAGCTTCAACTGAACTTGCTGTTATGTGTGTGTAGCACCTCTCATGCTCCAGAGATTTCAATGCACTCTTTATCAAAAAAGACCCACCCAAACCACTGTGCTTTCATCCTGTGTTAAGCAGGAACAATTTAATTGGCTTGGATGGTTATTATGCTCATAATGCATGTTTTGTTTCAAAATTTTCTTCTCTCACCCTTCCTTTCTCTTAAGTTAGAAATCAAACTTCTCTACCAAGCTATGTTGCAACATAGCAGCAGCTGAAGTAAAATATTATTTATATTGCATGACTTGTTGAAATAGACGATGTTGCATGAAAAAAGTTAGTTATTGAAGGATTGTATTTCTTTAAAATCACTCAACTATATATAATATAAATTTAAGTGAGAATATTCAAATGTATTATTTATTTTTCAGTGCTAAAGTGCTGCTTTGTAACTTTTAAAAATGTCTTGCATTTTTTTAATGATTTCACCTTGACACTCTCTGCATTGCTCATTTTAACCTTATGCTACTGATTTCAAAGAGATTTTTAGGCATGTTTAATGGGCAGTGTCTCTGTAGTAATTTTGGGAGTATGATTCATTTGAACACCAAAGCAAGAAAAAGTTTTTGTTCTGGTCTATCAAAAACACAGAGCTCAATAGCCTGTCAGTAAGAAAAAGAGATTAATGAATTGTGGAGCTTTTTTTTTTGGTGATAAAAATATTTAATGATTATTACAAAAAATAAATGCTTGGACTCTTATCTTCTGGTCTCTATGAGCCTTAATATTTTGATTGACTGGGGAGAAGGAAAGAACATGAGTGGTATGGATTGCAAAATTCTGTGGGGAAAACTCCTAAATGTGTGTATTGAAGGGTGTTTGTGTTCTAAATTTTCTAAAGTCTGTGAAAACTAGCAGGCTTGTGTAGGGGGACAGGGGAAGCAGTTGAGGAAATTGACTGTCTGTTTGTTTCATCCAGATGAATGTGTATTTACAAGTTATATTCCCTTCATTGTTCTTGATAGCTTCATCAACAACACTGCATTTGCCCCCTGCCTTGTTTTGAGGGAATGCCTCCTGGAGTAGTTCCCAGAGGTAACTAAAGCTTTCCTGGGCTTTCCTCCTGCCCCTATAGACTGGGGGGATGTTACTGCTGCCAGAAAGAAAACCTTTTTTTCTTGCTGTTTTGTGGTTTCTTTTGTGTTCTCACATGGTCATTATGATATTTAATATTTTGCTGGAAGGAGGTGACACTGAATCAAACTCAAGTTTGAGCCATCTCTAGTGGTGTGTGGTGACAGTGGCAGCTGTTGCTGCTGTGCTTGGTGAAAACACAGTGTGTGAAGGAGTAGCTGCTCCTTCAGACCTGAAGAACTGAATGTAGACATTGCATGGCAGGGGGATGTTCATCTTCACAGTCCACTTTTCCCAAAAATGGTTCATGGATGCTTTCATATCACCTGCATTTCTTACTAAAGCTGCCTCAGTTACTGCTTCCCTTTGGGCAGTGAGGTGAGATGTAAAGCAAACACCAAGCCAAGGTTGAGGAAAGACAGAGAAGCTAGAGCAGGCAAGGGGGACAGTCAGGATGGCTGTGTTTCCTGTTGCTGACTATCTAACAGGAAAGTATACCAGCCAAAAAATCCCCTCCATTTAAAAATAGCAGCTTATCACATGTTCTGTTTCACACTTGCCTGTTCTAATTGTAACTGAGCCAAAATGAAAGCACAGGCCTGGAGTACTAGAAAATTTAGGATTTTTGCCAAGTTAGCGCCCCTGTGTGTTTGTAGCCATTTTAGTCTGTGAAGAAAAATAAAAGCAGTTAAATAGCAGGTGAGTGAAAATCAGCTGCTTTTCCCAGAGAGGTGTCTGCTTCTGGGTAGGTTAGTTGAGACTCAATTTTGATTTTAGCACTCATAGTTGGTACTGCTCAGATTCAGCCAACACTTCTGAAGCTGGCATCTCTGTGAGCTATATAGAAGGCATCTTAAACAAAGCTGTGCTCTTTTGGTTTTTAATTGGTAACAAGATTTTATTCCCTGTAATGTAGGTGGTCTTTTCTTCACAGTAAGTGTAAATAAAAATGTGTTTATTAGATGACTAATGCCAAATTCAGTTTTTAATTCTGATCATAAGGACCACTCATCACAAGCTGCTGGTCATCTGAATCCTATAAAATAGAATAAAATAGAAAATCAGACCTGAACACTGCATTAAGAAACAAAAGTAACATTTTGGCAAATTTGTCCATACAGATGGCAGAGTTGGCACCTGACATTTTTGCACCAAATAAGTCCTTTTACTGGAAGCAAAATGTTGCATTTTGATTTTAGACTCTGCATGTACATGAGGGTGCAATCTTTCCTTCCCTGGATTCCCAGCCCCCTCCCTGCTGGGTTTCAGATTCTTTGGAGTGCTAGCATGGCTCTCAGCTGCGTTTGTACCAAGGAGACATGAAGACAAAATTAGAAGGCTTTTTAAGTTTTTGTGGATGTGTCACTGTCATCCAGTGTCATTTGAAGTCCAGTTTAATTCAGCTGTCTTTGAAGATGGCCATGAGATGCAGCTTTTGACCACAGCTTCAATTTTACTACGGGTGAGGCAAACCAATTTAGAGCAGAGGGGAGACAGGGAAGCCAGGAACTCAAATGCTGGTTTCTTGAATTCGTTTTTCTTTTCCAACTTGGCATTTTTCTTTTATAAAGCAATTCCCTTTTACCATTATATTAGTAATGTCTCAACCTCGAATCAAAATGAACACTTACTGAGAAAAGATCATAAGCAGGTTCTGGTGAAGTCAGTGTTGAAGAACTTTCATATGAGGGGTTGGTGATGTTTGAAGGCTGTGACTTGTCCAGTGACGTTGTGTTGGTGTCATCTTTTGACTGCACAAAAGCACACAAACTTGCTTAAATTTCATCCTCTTCCCTCAGTGCATTAAGTGGGACACTTGAGCCTCTCTACCAGCTGGTGCAGTGTTGTGATTCAACTGGCTTCATTGTCTAAATCTGTCTCTGGGCATGAACTGTGGTTTTGGTTGTCATTTTATCTCAGGTCACTTAACACTGGTATCTCTTTTCCCCTCCCTTCTTATTTTTAAGCCTCAGCAAAGAATGGGAGAGGAAGGGTGGCCCTGAAATAGTGCTTGGGGTAAAAAGAACTTGGTTAGTCCTGAGAGCTCTCTTTGAAACTGTTTAAAATATAAGTGTTTCCTCTGGCTCTTGGCTACTGTGTTTTGTTTCTACAAGATTATTCACATTACATGTAGGGACTAGAAAAGGAATGGTTTTCTGTTCACTTCTAGGTAGACTTTCTTTTGGGTATGTTTTTGTGTATCTTGTAACATTTTTTTCCTCATCTCTGTAGCTTAGCTGTTGCTGACTGGTTTTGCATCTATATGTTGCTAGCAAAATTAGTTAAGAGAAATCAAGCATGAAAGTGCATCAGTATAAAAGCCTGCATTTTTTAACCCTACAGGCATTTCAGTTTGTTTGTCTGTTGGATCTGGCCTTTTTCCTATGAAATGTTTTAACCTACAGAACAACAAAATTGATAGTAATGGAGGAGGAGAACAGGTGCCCTTTCAGTTGTTGTAATTCCTTGCTTCCCTAAGGGTGAGCTTTCTGGGGAGGCAAGGACTTCTGCACTGCTGTGGTGCAGTTAAATTGGCTTTGGGCCAGTCCTCGGTGTTGGAAGTGTCTGTGTGAGCAGACACTTGGGTGGAGAGGTCTGGGCCAAATGTAAACTCATGTCCAAGGCAAGCCTTCCCCACTTTGTTTCTCACTTTGTGTCTCAGTCTGAACAGCTCAAGTGTGAAGTGATCAGGAATGTTTCTAGATTAACCAAATGTATGGAGAAACTGAAAGTTATGAATTTGGGAAGCGCAGTTGTCCCCCCCTGCTTTGTGTTCTGACCTGCAACCTACCTTGAAGTGCTGGAAGCCGATGTTCTTCTTCCTGAACCTGAGGTAAGAATATCCAATAAGAGCCACAATTCCAGTAACTAGACAGATGCCAAAAAATATTCCTGTCCCAGTACTGGCATGGAGAGGAGCCTGGAAGCAAGACAGAGGGTGAGTGAGCTATGGGTGGGCACTGGTCAGCTTACAGCACCCAAGCACGTGCAGTGTCTCTTTGAGATGTGCTCTGGTCCTGAGCTGTTCTTGTGCTTGGGTTTCCTGGTGAGTGTTCCCTAGAGACATTTGAATGTGGCCATTTGATATGATCACAGAACAGTTTATGTTGCAATAGATTATTGAGTCCACCTGTTCACCCAGCACTGCCAAGCTCATCACAAAACCTTGTGGACCAAGGAGGCAGCTGGATAACTGGGAAATTTGCAGGAATTCATGCAGGCAAAAGATATCTGTTTTCAAAACATTGTTTTGGATAGGAATGAATGCCAAGGCAAGAGTAAACAAGGTGCCTTAAAAGTTTGAAAGTGGAAGAACTAAAATGGAGCTTTTAAAAATCTCTGTTACGCACATGATCTCCATTATTTTATATAAAGAAAACACATTTATAACTGTGGGAAGAAATTGCTCAGACCAATTTTTTGTATCACTGGTACCTCGTTTTCAACTTTTAATTCTCTTTGAAAGTAACCTTTTAAGCTGAAAGCTGCATATATATCAGGGAAATTGGGAATATATGAATGTCAGCAATGAGTTTAGGGTAAGATAAGACAGTTACCTCTCACCACCCCAAAAACCTGAATCACTATGCACTTACAGGTTCTGATGGAGCCTTTAAAGGCTCTGAAATGATGTGGATTATCCCGTTGGAAGCAATTATATCCCACTCAACAATAGCACTTCTGTCCACATATCGGATCTCGCTCTGCCAGGAAAAGATGCAATGAGAGCTGAGCTTTGACCCTTATCCCTTTGGTACTGAAATTGACAATAAGATGGTTTCCCCACCTCACTTGCTGACACCCAGAGAGAAAAAACACGTGGCAAAACACATGGAAAGTTACACTGCTGCCTCCCTGGACATCAGCCTGGGGTGGCCCCTGGCTGGTCACAGTTCTCCTGTGCATGGAGTAGCCATCATCATTACCTGCATGTTGCCTTCATGTTGCTCTGTCCTTTTTTTTTTTTTTTCTTTCTAACTGAAGGGTTTTGTGATCTTTGTGAAGTTGCTAAGCTCTGCCTAGAAGTGCAGTCATTCCTGAGTGCCAGGCAGCCACTTTCACTGTGGAGGATGCTACTTTCACTGTGGAGGATGCCACTTGCCACTCGAGTTTACTGGCTGGAGTTTGCTTGCTGTGAGCAAGGCTCTCTTGCTGTCTCCTGCCTCTCCTAGAAAGTTACCCTTACAAATGCCAACATCTTTTTTTTAATGATAAGCTGTTGCTTTCATCTCTTCACCTATCATACAGCCATCTCACATAATCCTGCAAGCAGAGAGGAGAGCAAAATGAAGCCCATATCCCCATTTTTCCATTCCTGAAAACCACTTCAACAGCTTCCTTTGAGTTTTGCAGGTAAGAGATATCCATTTGCAAGCTGGTAAATTTGCAGTTTGCCAGCTGCTATCCTGCTGTCTTTGGACAGGAAAGAGCCTTCTGAACTCAATCTCTCATTGCTGTCCACTCTAACCTTATCAAAATGCCCCCCAGATCAGTGTGGCACTTGATTACAGGGTATAGCATAAGAGGAGTAAAAGCACGAAGGTGGGAAATTTATTACAGAGGTACCTGGTCAGCAGTGGGGACTCGATGCTCCTGGCCCCCAGTGTTTGTAATGAGGAGTTTTTTTCCTAGACGAGTGAGAAGGGTTGTTCCATTGGTCAAGTCCTCATAAAACATTATATTGGCATTAGATAAATGATACTCGATGTCTCTCCCAGAAAGTGTCTGCAAATGAGGGAAAAAGACAAGGAGTGTTAATGGATCTCATTAATCCTTTGGATTTACTAGTAAGCTATGTGCCTGTGACCTTTTTTCCCCTCTGCTATTAATGCTGCAGCAAGTGCAGAAGCATTAGAGGTTATTGGGAAATCTGCATGGGAACAGTGGGACATTCTGTCCCTCCTGGCCTCTGATGGCAGGACCTTAATTCCAGCGGGACAAAGGATTTTACTCCTCTGTAGGATGACCTGAAATGATGAGACTCAGAGATATTCCAAACAGCTTGAAGACATGAACCGATGTATAAACACTTGTGGATTGTTTGAAACAGTGTTTGATTGAAGGAAGGAAAGAAAGAATAAAAAGGGGAAAGCATAGAAATGAAGTTAGAAATGGATGCTTTTAATGTATTTGTGGGAAATACCAAAGCTGTGTGCTTGCTCTTTTCTTCAAATAACTGTGCTACCTGTTAATGAGACAGAACAGACTTCATCTCAGGCAGATTTCTTCATACCAGGGTAACTAAAATCCCTGATGGAAAAGTCTCTGTAGTGACTTGAACCCGCAATAGCTTTGCACCCCTTACCATGGAAGGGAAATGGAAACAATGAATTCATGTCTTTTGTGAACACAGTTTTAATTCTATAGGGTTAAGCAGAAGTCACATCATACTGAGATTATTTTTCTAAGCTTAAATTTCAATGGGATGCAGAAACCCATAATAGATGCTTAAGAAGTGTTATTAGAACAAGGAAGGGAAAAAAGAGAAAAACCCTGACCTCGTTTTCCTTTAACCCACTATCACTGGGAGCAAAGAGGGTGGCGTGCACTGACAGGTCAGTGAGGTACTGCAGGAACTCTCTCCCCTTTCTGGAGGTGTTGGAGTAAGCCATGATGTCCTAGGCAGAAAGAAAATCCAGCTTTACTAGACAGCAATTGTGCACTCCTGTGTGGAGAGCAGAAAAGATGACACTGTACAAATGACAACAAAGGAACTCTTCATGGCTTTAGCCATGAAGCAGCTCTGGAGTGTCTTTCCAATGGAAGATTGTATTCAAAACCCAGCTCTAGCTGCTAATTTGATGAGTACGTATTAAACTGATTTGCAGACGTTGGGCCGCTGTTGTCTGAGGCTGCTGATACATATGGTGGCTTTCTGAGTAGTAACAACAAAAGAACGCTTAACGTTTTGTCTTTTCCCAGTAGCAGCTCAATGAAATTCCAAAGCACAGTGCCTCTTGTGATGCTTAAAAAGTTGGGCAGAGAGTCTCCTTTAAGCTGAAGCTGCAACAAGCTTTTAATTCCAACTGAATTTTAGAACCCAGAAACCTCTTTGGAGCAAGGAATTAAAAAAGTAGTTACTAAGTTCTGGTTTGGATTTAGACCAGATAGGTGCAGATTTGGACCACTCTGCCTTGCTTCACTGGTGTGTTTGCTGGGTTAGTAAAGCAAATCCTGGATACAACACTCAGGGCCTGCTTTGCTCTGCTCCCACCCCAGCCTTTGTTCCTACCGAGAGGAAGTTTGTCAGCGTTGGGAAGGACATCAGCACTTGCAGCAAGTTCCCACTACAGGAGATGCCATCCCCCACATAGCCTGGCTTGCAGGTGCAGTTCACCTCTGAAAGGTACAAACAGGGAGAACTGTATGGGCAAAGACCCTTTCCAAGAAATCTTTAGGCTGCCCTGTGCCTGAAAAACTACTTGTAAGCAACAGGTTAGGGTTTTTTTAAGTTAAAAAATAGGCAGAATCTCTTGCAGTGTTACCTACCAGCCTGTGGCTGATGGAAGGAACCAAAATCTGGGCTGCTGCTCTCATTTTCACAGAGGGATGAGGCAAAGGCCCCTCTTACCTTTCTCTCTGTAGCAGAAAACATCCCAGGTTTCGCTCAGGTTGACTCTTCTCCCGTAGTCCACGATGCCAACATATCCGGAGCCGCAGTTTGGGGAGGAGAAGGCAGTGGGGTAGCCCACCCTCTCACCAGCCAGCCAGCCAGCAGAGCACAGGTGGTACCTCGCCTGCAGTCAGCACAGCCAGAAGGGAAAAACTCAGGGGAAAAGCTGGGAGGTGGGGCTGGGGAACTGCACGTGGAATGAACAGAGCCCCCGGGGCACTCGGGCAGCACCTGCCCTGCCAGCACTGGTCCAGCCTCACATTTTGCTAAAGGTGCCTGGAAGCAGTGAGTGTCTTTCTTCCTACCAGAGTTGGAAGGAACCAGAAAGAGACAGTCAGTCTGACCCACTCTTCTAAAACAAGTTTTGCAAACCCGACCAGGTTGAGATGCTCATGACACAGACATCAGCTATGTGCTGTCTACAACGTGCTCAAGGGAGGCAATATGGAAATGGGTCTGTTAAGAGCATTTGAGAAAAAGATCCCTGGAGACTTACTTTAAAGAAATAAATTAAGCATAACTCAGCGGTGCACATTTCTTTACAAAGTGTTAATAATTAAAATCCCCTTGAAAACACTCTGAAAATCTGACTACCTCTCACCCCAGCATCACTAGAAACAAGAACTTGGTAAATGATTTCAGTACTGTGAGAGCATGGGTGAAACCAATAAAAAGTCTGAAAACTGCTCCCAGCCAAACATACCCTGGGGCATGGGCGAAGGAAAGGAGGGAAAATGATCGTTACTAGCACAGAGCAGCCCCTTTGCACCTCCCTCTCAATTTACTCTGTGTCTTGGTCCTGTTTGGGAGTCTCCTCCCTCTGAGAGGCCTCCTCAGTAGGAACCTGAATGGCGTTACAGCAGTCCAGGGTCGTGTGTGACAGAGCCTGTGCCTACAGCTGTCAGCTCCAGCTACAGACAAGTCTGAAGACCCTTTAATTTTGGTTACAATGCATTACATACTTTTCTTTGCTGAGCATCTTAATACAGAAGATCCAATCTATACCTTTTCTTTTACCTATAGCCTGTCCTAACTACTATAATTAACATTTTTATGTTACTGTTCTCCAATCACAAAAAGTTAGTATGTTACAGTTTAAGCTAGAAGTTGGTTTTCAGTTTTCTTGCAGTGGAAAATTTGGAGACCTTTTTTCTACTTGCAACATGGGCAATCTTGTTTGCCAGTGGTATTTTTCTGCTTGGTAAAAACATCTTCTTGTTTGAGGTGGGTTTATCCTTTGCTCTAAGCCATAAAACCCCCTTCTAACTAACATACCCTTTGCCTTCTTAGTTATCCAGTAAGACTGGCTCAGCAATTCTTTTCTTCTTTATCTAAACTTGCTTTAATTTCTGTTCCTTCTTCAAATTCTACATTCAAAAATCTTTCTGCCAAGCATACATATCTGTGAGACTTTCTTGTCAAACTTTCATCCTTCCCAACACTCCTCACCTTCTGTGCATACAGCAGCTGGTTGTAGGTAGCGATGGTGGCCGACTCATTGGCACAGGCCTCCTTGGCCTGCTCGTAAGTCATTCTGTACTGCCCCACGGGGGACTGCAGGTGGAACACCCCGACCGTGGTGTCTGCAAAGAGAGACAAGGACCAGCTCCTCCTGAAGGGGCTTCCATGGTGCAGAGTCAGCTGTGTTGTACAAATACCCATGGATTTTGGGAATTGTAATTAGAGCAGATTGATTCCTTAGGGGTAGGATTGGACTGCCCTCACACATTGCTTCATGATAAATTCACATTCCACCTGTAATCTCACTGTTTCATGGGGACATTAAGTAGAGGCCTGAGTGAGCTTACAGCTCCTGGTCACTGGCCCCAGGGCACAGGGCTGGTGGTGTGCAGGGTGTGCCCTCCTCACCTTGGAAATGCAGGTCGGTGCAGTCGGCGTCGGGGTGGCACTGCCCGTTGTCCTGCAGGCAGCGGTCAAGGGGCAGCTGCATCACCGAGCAGTTCAGCCCATCACCAATGAAGTTGTTTTTGCATTCACACTTACGTCTGCCCTGCTCAGGGAGAGAAGGAAAAAGGCCAAGACAAGCATTTAGCTGACATGACACTGGTGTTTCAGGCAACATTCTGAACTGTTGGGGAAATTTCACTTGATATAAGCAGGAAAGGACAAACAGAAAAGTTGCTACTAACAAGTAAGCCAAATATTTACACATGTACTTGGGTGCTTTGCTGAATTAACACCAAAGCATAATTTCATCCACAAAGTTAATAACATGCACTGGAGGGTTACATGACACGTAATTCACAAAAATGGATAGCAAACACATCAAAATGATATTTAAATGACTGGGCATGGAAGCAAGCATGGAATTTAACAGCCCACTGCTAGTAATAAATGAGAACTATAAACCGAGCAGGAATTGGTGACATCCAGGGATTGCGATGGTTGACAGCTGGAATGGATTATCAGCAAGACTTTTCTAGATTAGCCCTGGAAGGCAGCTCAGGCAAGACACCAAAATGGAATGGAGAAGTGATCCTGCAAGCACCAGGATCAAGTCACCTGCACAAGTTTTCCCTAACCACACTGACTGTGTGGGTCATGGAATTTGTATCATGTGGCTGCAGAGCTTTTTAAGCTGCATTCAAGCAATCAATGAATGACACTATTCTTCCAGCTGTCACTTTGTTTATCTTCCAAAATATAATCAATTTTAGTCCAAGAAATTTGTGTTGCAGATAAGGATAGACAGGGAGAGCTAAGACTGGGACAGAAAGACTACGTATGCAAAACATCCCAGCTTCTGTGTTACCCCGTTCCCTAGAGCAAAGATGTCAAAATGTTTTTCAGCCTTCAGCTGAGGCATACCAAACTGATGTGGAAAGTAGGTTGGAGCTAAGTAAAGGCTGTTTTGGAAAATGGAGATTTAGAGAGATACTGGGCATGATCCAGCCAGAGGAGAATTCTGCTGGCAAGAGGAAGAAACTCCTCAGACTTCCCTGCTGGGGACTGAAATCATTCGACTTACAGGTCCTGTGACAATGCAGATGGCATGCTCATGGCAGCCTCCGTTGAACCCATCAGCACAAGGGTTTATTGGAAGGCAGGTGACCCCATCTCCCTTGTAGCCCTTCTGGCAGCTACAGAAGACTTTCACCCCGTGCTGTGTGCATTCGGCTGCCTTGTGGCACCCACCATTGTTCTGTTTGCAAAGTTCTGCAGCTGCAGGGCAAAAAACCAAATGAGTAAAGTCTGCTTTTGAAGGGGATGTTCTTCATAAAGACAAACCATCACCAGTCCTTTTACACTAAAAATACTAGAATACTTATTGGGGAACAAAAAGCTGTTTCCATTTCCTGAGGCATTACTGAATTTCTGTAAGTCTATCCCTTAGGGCTCTGACAGCGTTGTCAGGATGTTCTTGATTCAGGAGACATGGTATCAACCCTCAGATTTCTGGCCAGGTTGACTTTGGAAGATGTAAGACACCTGTCTGAGAAAGAACAACTGTTTCTGTAGCAGTGTTACCAGGGAACTGCCTTGCCTATGGGCATGAAAAAAAATCATAATATCCTTTTTGTTGGAAAAGCCTTTTGATATCTTTACCTCTGAGAGAAACCTTGCTGTCTTCAAAACTTGACTGAAGTGCACTTGCTGCCCATGCTCCTGCTTGGTAAAGTCTGGAGAAGTCTTATTTAGAAAACCTGAACTCTATATATCCTAAATTTGTCTCACCCACTGCACAGTGAAAGTTTTTTAGGTTGGGCAGGCAACATTTCATGGTGGGCAGTAGTTGCATTGCTGTGTGTGTGCAGGAGGGAAGAACCTGCCTTCTGGCCCTGAGTGGGGGTGGGAGCTCACCTGTGCACGTGATCCCGTCCCCGTCGTACAAGGGCTTGCACTGGCACGTGTTGTTCTCCATGCAGACGGCGTTGGCCGAGCAGCTGGGGGAGCACACTGGTGGCAGAGCTGCAGGAAAGGCAGGACAGCTGGAATCAAACAGCTCTGGCACCACAATGCCCTCGTTTCATGCAGAAGGAGAACCCTTAGTACCAGTCTGGCTAACTGGAAAATTTGTAAGAATTTTATTTTTTGACTGCCAAGGCCCAAAGCCTCTCCACAGGGGAGGTAGGAGCTCATATTGCCACATCACAAAAGAGGAGACAGTGGGGTCCTCAGTCCAGAGCGGAGTCCCTAAGTGCTCCTGACATTTATTAACCATTTCTGTCTTATCTATGGAAACCTTCTGTTGAACTGCAAGTAGTTTCATGGACAGACTGGTGAGAGCAGACAGAGACCTAGCTTGGTTTCACACAGCCGGCCAGTCCATCCTGTTTCACAGAAACATCGTCCTGTCCCTGAGTAGCCTTCATCACACTGCCCATTGTTCTTGCATTCACAAGCTGGAAAAGAAACACAGAGGTCACTTGCAGAGTGAGAAAGTCTTTCTCTAGAAAAACATCAGCATGTCAGTTTAGATACAGTATTATCCAGAAATAATTCAGATGAGTCTAACTTCATGGTATTTCACCATGAGGCCAGTCAAGCAGTGGACCAGACTTTTCAGAGTGGTCGAGCAATCGTCATCCTTGGAGGCTTTCAAGTGCTGACAAGATAAGTCCTGAACAACATAAGCTCAGAACTGACCCTGTTTTGAGAAGGAGTTGGGCTAGAGAGATCTTCTGAAACCCCTTCCAATCTAAGTTAACTTGTGGTCCTGTGATTTTATAATTGGAATTTGTTCAGTGTGCCTCTGAAAATGAAAATGACTATTGATCTGCACATTGCAGTGGAGCAGGAAACTGCATGGAGAACTGTGGCAGGAAAGAGTTAAGGGCTGAACTGAAGACCCAGACAAACCAGTCCTAATGAGCAGCAGCTGTTAATTGTTGGAAGGCCAGAGAAAAACAAGGTGTGTAGAGGGACAGTTCTTGGCTGCTGTGTGGGAGAAGGTCCAGCTGAGTAAGGAAGCCAGATATGCGGTTAGTGAGCTTTGCTGTAAAATGTAGACAAGTTACCTGTAATTTCTTTTTTTAGGTTTCAGATATTTTCATGACTAAAAGCTTTTGGATTCCTTCAGTTCCTTTTATTGATGAGGTTTTGCTGCTTCTGTCTTCCAACCTGAGGTGTGATGGTCTGTTTAATCTATAGGTGATGTTTTTTCCTCTCCTCTTTGGGTCCTGCAATAACTTATGTACTAAATCCTTCCTAAATAATGATTCATGGCTCTCTGTTTTATAATGTCATGCTGCAGCACTTTTTATGGCCTTATCCTTCTTCTTGAAGCATTGTTGTTTAGAAAAGCTAGTTATGTGGGATTTGTGGAACTGATTTTTTGCATACCTGTCCTGCTGAAAAGGAGCTTCACTTGCTGGCTTTTTTAATTTAGTCCGTTAATTTTTGTCTGACTTAAATCAAAAGGAAGGGGTTATAAACCTTTTTTCTCTTAAATTTCATGGTCTGGTTTCAAGCTAATAGCTCATACATTTTGTGTTCTGGTGTGCTATTAAAGTGGATGAATTGTAGGTAGGCATAATCCTGAGGATCTGTGTCCAAGCCTGTTCTCTTGCCTATACCTCCCATCTTACGTGCCTCAGGAGCAGTATGGGTGCACAGATTTAGGATGGAAGTATTAATGTTGTAACTTTTTATCTGAAAGGCTTTATGTCAGGAAAATATTTAAGTTTAAAGGGATATATTGATCCTGCTCCCACCTAGTTTACATTTAAAGCCACAGAGAGGTGGATTTTGTGAGCAGTTGCTTGGCTATCTCTCTTCACAAACAGCCATCACCCTGGTGTACTTTTTCTTGTCTGCAGAAGTAGTGCATGGCCTCGGCCTCCTGCATTCCTTGGGGAGCCATGTTGCTAAAATCCTATCTTAAACTTTATGGGGATGGAGAAGAAAGCTGTGCTGTAGCTAAAACCACTTGCTGCTGGAGGCACTGCTTCTGTTTAATCTGTTACTGATGTGCTGTGTAAGAGTAGGAGGTCCTGTGCAGATGCAGCCATGCAGCCTCTGCACGCTCTCTTCTCCTCCTCCCTTCTGAGACCTTGTGCCATCCCCTGGTGTGAGGAGGCACTCAGGAAAAATGTTGATGTTAAGAGGGAAGCTTTCCTTGGCTTACTCAGAAACTCCTTACTGACAGAACAGTTTAGGCTTGGCATGGGCATGGATGTGGAAAGGGCACTCAAACGTACGCCTGCAGGTGAAGCCGTATCTGCCCGGCAAGCACAGCTCACACGAGGTCCCGTTGAAGCCGCTGCTGCAGTGGCACTCCCCTGTCCCCGTGTACCCGTCGTCACAGGAGCCGTGGCCATTGCATGGAGTCTCTGGGCCCCCTGGGCAAGCTGAAAGGTTGGAAAAGAAAAGTGGCTCTTTAGCTCAGGTGTGTGTTTGTTCATTGCCACTGTTGGTTCTCTAGTGTTCTGTAAAAATCATCTAGCAGGGAATGTCTGTAAATGCATCTCCCCTGAGGTGTGTAAAAGTGGCTGTGACACTTATGACTGCTGTGAGCCTCGTGCTCCAAATTCCTTGACATGGTTCCACAGCTCCTACCAGTAAGGTGTTGGGGATCCTTCCAGCCCTGACTTGTGGATCCTGTTGTCTGGCTGCTTGCTCATTTAGAGCCGTCTGTGAATGGCACTGCCCAAACTGAGCCTTTCTTTTGTGTCTCTATGGGTCCAGGTACTGTCAGAGTGACCCTAAAGGGCAGCTCAGGTTGAGCTGGCCAAAATTGTGTGGGATCTGCATGTGTCTATCTGTGAAACTGGGATAGGGCAAGCTGGCAGGCTAAGTGTGGCTGGGCCTATCTGCCAGCAGAGATCCTGACCTGCATTGTGACCCCGTGTGCCCTGGTGGGGGCCCCAGTGCTGTTCCCTGCAGGGCTGGCAGGTGAAGGAGAACCGTTTGGAAGTGTCTGCTAACAAACTGCTGAGATGGAGCCTCCCAAATTGTCTCCACCTGTTCAGGACTACAACTTCTGAGCTTGCTCTGGTGATAAGTGCACTTGCCTGTGGCTGAGCAATTATGCATTGGTTTTCAGGTGTGTGCTGGTGTTGTTGTGTGAACCTGAGCCTGTGTTTAAAGGACTTTCAGCTGGTGACCCGCTCAAGCAGGACAGCCTTTGCTCTCTGTAGCACTCACCTGCTACTACTGTGGAGTTTAAAACTTGCTCTAAATGTGAGGAGATAATCTGAATTGAAGAAGCAGTTAACACCTTGTGCTCTTCAGCTCTTCCAACTAAGTTCCCTCATCTTGCAGCTGGTCTCTCCTCATGCCCCTTATCCCAGCTCTGCCAGTTTTCCCTGCTAGGCACTACACAGCTGTACTGGGGAAGGGGAGGGTACAGGACGGCCATGTGGGAGGGAATCCTACCTTGGCAGTCTGGCCCGAAGTAGCCCTTGCAGCACTTGGCTACATGGATGACCATGGAGCAATTCCTGCGGCACCCATCCCTCCGCAGCCCATAGGACTCGTAGGTGCACCAGTGGATTCCTTCCTGTGTGTCAACAAAGAGAGGAGGGGAGAACACAGGAAAATTAGTTTTGTTCCTCTTAAATTGTATTTTCTGATGTACTTTGAAATCAAAATGTGATGTGTGAAGAGTGTGGGTGTGAGACCCCCACTCTCTCTGATCCCTGATATGCTAAGCACCGTTCCTGAGAGTGCAGGGGTTGCTCTGGAGTCAGCTGAAGCACTTTTACAGTGGATGCTGTATGTGACCAACAAGCATCCCCCTCCGCCACCAGGTGTTTGCCCAGGGAGAGCTTTGTCACTTAATAGTGTGGTAGCACTGGCAAAGGTTCTCTTTTTATTTATTCTAAGAAACTTTTTCTGGTTTGTTGTGAAGTACAGAGAAGAGCATGTTAGTCTGCTTACATGTGAGAGTTGAATATTTTACCTTTGGTTTTGTCCCTGGAGGGCATTTATAGTTACTGAAACAGCTAGCACAATGCCCCTGGAAAAGGGAAAAAAATTGCATTAAAATAGTGGCTACAAAAGGCCATTTGACTTGGACAAAAAGTGTTTTATGAGACCGGAAAAGGTAAAACTTATTGCACAAAAAAATAATAGAAAACTGTGGAGGAGCAAGAGAGGAGAGTGACAACAAAATAGTTGCAATAATTTAGTGCCACAAAAATACAAGAAAATAGTTTTGATACCGGAATATAAGTTCTGGAAGAGGAAATGGGTCTGGGCTTCAAGAAAGAGGGAAGAGATGATGAATGTTCTTCAAACAAGTATTGATGTGATCTGTATTAGACCTGGATGTCTAATTTAGAGTACAGAAAAATGTTTGCTTCTCAGGGACTGCTTATGAAATTTGAGGAAGTGATATCTGTTTAATTTCATTTAATGACATCATAAACAAAAGGCAACTTAGGCAGATTGGGATATACACAATTGTTGGTCTTGTAATTGAAATATATGTTTTGAGAAGCTTTTTTAAAGACTACCTGAAAGTTCTTTTACTTCTAGGATTTTTTTTCATACTTTCAAATTAAACTAAAGTAAACTTGGTCTTGAAACAGTTTGAAGGTGACTTTTAAAATTTCCCATTTGTGGGACCCATCAAAATTCACAGAGGAAACTTCCTCCACACTAACAGTGCCTGTTCAGGTGTGTTAAAAACAAGAAATGGCAGAGCCTGAGACAGAGTAAGCAGTTCTCCATCTTGTGTCCTTCATACCCTGTGCTGCTGGAGTAGCAATGCTGTTCTTTTTCAATAGGGAGCTTTGTAAACGTGACCTCTACAGTCAAGTCTGTAGTGTGAACTTCCACTAATTTAAAAGCATGACAGCAAGATTTGTCCTTGCTCAAGTTTTTGCTTGCATGTATAAGGTGCTTTTTTTTTTTTTTTTTAATGGTCTTCAGTGGAACCACTTGTCCTTTGTGCTGCTTCATGTGGATACAGGATTTGTGTAGTGCAGCTGCGAGGCATTGTGCTGCACTTCTGAACCTCTCTCTAATGTTGATGCCTGGGCTGTGTCGCTGTCAGGGTGGGGGATCCGAAGGGGCACTAACCATGAACTCCATGGTGAGGAAGCTGTCGCAGCGTCCCCCCAGGCTGGGCTCTGCCAGCAGGCAGTTGATCCCGTAGGCGATGCCCCCATCAAACTCCAGCTGCCGCTGCACCACCTTGCACTGTCCGTCGTTCAGGAAAAGGGCACCCTGGGAGATGGGATGGGGAGAAGGGGACATGGCAAGTCATGAGTTGCTCCTCCTTGGGTTCCTGCTCTCTGTAGGAATGCTCTTGGGGCAAGGTGGTATGTCAAACTATCCTGTAAGTAAAACTGGGGCTATGGGGCTCAAATCCAGTTTTGGGGCCTCTCTTCCTATGGGCAGATGTGTGTCTGGAGCACTGTGTCCAGCTTTGGGGTTCCCAATACAGGAAGGATGTGGACCTGTTGGAGCAACTCCAGAGGAGGGCTATGAAGATACTCCAAGGGCTGAAGCACTTCTCCTGTGAAGACAGGCTGAGAGAGTTGGGTCTGTTCAGCTGGGAGAAGAGAAGGCTTCAGGGAAACCCTAGAGCACCTTCCAGTCCCTAAGTGGGGATATGTGAGAGTTGGAGAAGGATTTTTAGCAAGGGCATATAATGATAGGACAAGGGATAATGGCTTTAAACTGAAAGAAGGTGGGTTTAGACTGGATTTTGGGAAGAAATTCTTTACTGTGAGGTTGGTGAGGCACTGGAAGTAGTCACCCAGAGAGCTGTGGATGCTCCATCCCTGGAAGTGTTCACAGCCAGGTTGAATGGGAGTTTGAGCAACCTGGTCTAGTGTAAGGTGTCATTGTTCATAATGGGGGGTTGGAACAAGATGATCTTCAAGAGTCCTTCCAACCCAAACCATTCTATGATTCCATAATATCTTTCTTTTCTGAAGAGGAGAGAATATGCCAGTCCTATGTTCACAAGTTTATTTTATGTGTATTTAGACTTAGATGCTTGCCAGGTATGATCTGATACATTTGCAAAGAAAAATGTGACATTGTTCTGGTTTGTCAGGCTTGCAACCTTAGCTTGGAAGTGCTTACGCACCAGAGTTTGCATGCAGATGCTGCATTCATGGGGTTCAAAACCAGGCTGATCTTAGTGGTTTTGCACTGGTATTGTAGGAGTGTGCTGGTCTTTCAGTTTCAAGGTGACTGAGAGCTATTTTGAACAAATAGCATCTTACAACAGAGCAAATGACAGCCCCAAAAAGTCCTGCAAACCATACAGTTAGCTGAATCTGTTGGTGTGGCTCTTGGCATGTAGCGGTGATGGCCAACGAAATTTTGGTGCCACTGACCCTCCCTGGGGGCTGTGCAAAGGCTGAGCTTGGGCTGCAGGAGCGGATCCTGCAGCAGGAGTGAGGAATTAATGTGCCAGCAGAGGGAACACTTACGATCTCCCCGTTATCCCCACAGCTCACGCTGAGGTTGGAACCCTGCAGGGTCTTCAGTGGGGTGGAGCTGGGGAGCTGGTAGGCCAGCACCTGGGAAAGAAAAGGGGAGATGCACGTGCCTGGGCTTGCATGTTTTGCCTGTGGCAGCATTCCCAAAATGCAAGGGCTTACCGCAGCATCACGGACAATGTGGAATTTGAGGTACTGCACCAGTTTGTTGGTGTTGGACTTCTTGAAGAGGAAGTCCTGCTGCTCCTGTGGCAGCCCACGGATGGCTGTGTCTGTGGGCCAGAAGAGCGTGACGGGTTTGTGAATGGGATCGTTAATCAGCCCGAGCAGGTTGTTTTTCTGCAACACAGCAACAATTGGGGCAGAAGATCAATGCTCTGTCCAAAAGTGACACTGACCTGTGGGGTGAATGTCAGGTGTAACTGGGGTGTGGTGCTCTGTGGGCTGCCTGGTCACCAGCCTGCAAATACCTTGACTTTCAAAAGCAGATGTGTGAGTTGAACTTGATGTGCAGTAGGACAGAGCTGAGCGGGGAAGGGAAAGGTGGGTGTGGGTCTGCTTAACATCCCCAACCTCTCAGGGAGTGTGGCTGGCGGTGAGCCCTTTGGTTCTCCTCAACAAAATCCTGCCAGCGATGCCATGTGTGCTCCGTGTATGTTTGTCTTTAAAAAAATAATTTACAACCTTTTCCCGATGGCTTCTGTCTCTTGTGTCCTTACCTCTAGCAAAGTGTTGAACAGAATGTATCCATGCTTGGCTGCAACCATTTTTAGACTTTCCTACAAAGAAAGAAAAGTGAGTAATTTACCTAAGGAATACATTATTTAGGTATTAAAAAAGCAGGTAACACCTTGCTTTTCCCTGTAAATTGCTTTTTGTTATAAAATCAAAGCTGCTGTAAAAACCCTCTGCAGAAATCCTCTTATGCTGTCCTTACTTTCTCTGTAATTCTGGTGAATTTGAAATACAATATTTAATTTATTTGTTTGTGTAAGGTCTTTTTAGTGTCACCTTTTTTGTTGACTGATATGATTTATGTCTCTGACAGTAACTGTGGAAAAGCCTCTGGGTTGGCAATAGTGAGAAGCTGCACATACCTTCTTGAGGGGGAAATCCTGCATATGTGAAGGGACCAGGATTTGGTTTATGACATGGATCACACCATTTGTGCCAACAGCATCACTGAGTACAATTTCAGCTTTGTTGTTCAAAACCAGTGAGTTCTGGAAAGGCAACAAAAACATTTTTTCTGTGAAACCTTGTGGGAAAGTGAGGCTGATGCTGAATTGCTTTGATATAATGAGTCCAGACCACCTTTTCTTTGCAGCAAAAAGTACTTTCAGCTTTAATAAATTGCCTTTGCTTTTTTTCAAACTCTCCTTATGCTTATAAAGCCAGAGTCTGAGGATAAAATAGCTTGTGTCAAAGCAAGGGTTGTAGAGCTCCACTCTTGGAATACCAAATAAGTGCTGAACTCTTCAGTTGAACAGGCAACCTTGTTTGAAAGTCATTTATTTTTGTGCATGAGAGGATGAAAGGGAGCCGTTGAAGTTTCTAAAAAGGTGAATGAGAGTGGACTGTTCTGCTGTTCTGTTCCCTGTCTTTCTGTGTTTGGTTACCTGGGAGTAGCTGATGTGTATGAGGTCACCGTGGAGAGAGGTGATGTTGGTGATCGCTGTCAGGTCCGTGTACAGCAGGCTGGCACAACCCACCACGTGGTACCGGAGCACTTGAGCCATCACTCCTTTGGCAATCCAGTCCTTGACCTGCAGTGGGGAATGGAGGGGTGGAGAAGCAGCTGAGCCAGGCATCTGAAGCAGAAAGCTCATTTGCACTGACCCCTTTTACTTACTCGTGGGTCGTTGTTCAGTATGTCTGTGCGGGGGACAAACAGGGTGAAAGGGCCAGGCCCTGAGATATCTCTGATGGACAAGGCCTGCCAAATTGAAGAGGAAAAAGCAGCAATGAGTTAGTGCATGTGATGCCAGACAGTGACAGGGACTGTCCTGTGGAGGGGAAGGCGGTGCTTGCAGCTCTGTTGCTGCCACACATTGTGTTCCCTTCCCTGCAACACAAGGGTGAGAGAAATTCCTCATGTGGACTTTGACTCCTAGTCTCGTCTGTCACCTTTGCTCACAGGTATTAAATAGAAGATTTTATCATATAGCCATGTCTTTATCTCCTCTGCAAAAACAAACAGGAGATGAGGGAATTAAATTAATTACTCTTAGAAGTACAAATGGACCTGGGCTATTGCAGGAACTTTGCAGTGACCACTGATAAGATAAATTGAGAGCTCTCTTAAAGCTAAATTGAGACCTCTCTTAAAGCAAGAGGAAGCCACTTGTCTACCATGGTAGCCAAATTGAAACTGGATTATAGGTCTTTAGGTTAGCAGGCCAGCATACAGGTCTGTGCTGCCCTGAGGCTTCTGGTAAGCAGAGAACTGCTGTTGCCAGTCTCCAAAAATCAGTGAGAGCTGGCTGCACGCTGGCTGTCTTGCAAGACACAGAGCACTCTGTGATGTTTCAGGGAGGCAACTGAAATTGTTGCCATTTGGATATGCAGAAAGGGTAGTAAACAAGTGGTATATTCTTGCTTCAGAATTCACAAGAGATGTGCTGGCAGATCTCAGACTCTGAATGGGTGAAAGCTTCAGTTTTAGGCCCAGTCTGGTGGCCTTATCTTTCTGTGGGACTTTGGTCTTGATCATTAATACTCTAGGTCATTATTACTGTTTTAGTGACAGTTAATAGCTTACGTTAGAGCACCTCAAGTATTTGTGACTGATAATCCAAATCCAGTTCCAATTATATTCAAGGAAGTTGTTGCACACCAGATTCTTACCTGCTTCTCTCTGCTCTACACTCTTGGAGGAATAAAAAGGGACAAGAACCACCCCCACCCAAGAAACCCCCCAAAACCCCAACCACTGTTCTTACCTCTAAGTGAAAATAAAACCTAGATGTGTTTGAGTTCCTGAGAAGTTCCTGCAATTAAGAACAAGACTCTGTAGCAATGCTGCAAATGTGAGGCAATATCTATGGAGTGCAAACAAATGCAGCACTCGGACAAGAAAGGGAACTTCAGGTTTGGAGTAAGTCCTGCATATCTGTATTGCTTCTGTTCTGTTCTTACCTTACTCTGCCAAACAGTAGGCTTCTTTGAAACCTAAAACTCCCTAATACAGCAGTCATAATGATTATCCATTAGGGTTTTTGTTTGTTTTGGCAGTTAAGGTTATCTTGCAGCATCCTGTTCCTATTCCTGGTTTCTTTGGATTGGGATAACTTCAAATTCCGGGGTACAACTTTGTCCAAGAAAAAAGTGGTGTGTTTCAACCATTGTATTAAGTAACTATGGGAAGAAAAATAGGGGACAGCAAACATGTGAAGCACTTTACCTGGAAGATGTTGCCTCGGCACGTAAATCCATCCCCAATGTAGTTAGGTTTGCAGGTGCAGGTCCTTTCTGTCAGCTCGGTGTCATTACAGATGGCAAATTCACTGCAGCCTCCATTATTCTTGTAAGGGCAAAGTTTAAAATATATAATTCCTTCATTGCCAGGTGTACAAAACAATTCCAATTCACCCTTCCCCTGCATTTATATAATTTAGAAAGGTTTAATCACAAGATCTTTTTGAAACCACATCTTGCTGGAACATCTGATGGCAAATATTTTCTTCCAAACACTAAAAAAGAATTTGGGGTTTATAAGAAATAAGTCTCCTTTTATGCAGAGAATTGAGTTTTGATTCCCTCCTTAATGTGTTTACTTCATGATGCTGTAAGGATGCAAAATATTTGCATGCAAGTCTCACTTTATACCTTAGGGATGAGTCTTGGCTTCTCTGCCAATGCAGGGCTGATTTACCCTAAGGGGAGCAATTTATACACTGTAAATCACTGGGATGGTGCCAGGAGCCTGAATTTATGGAGGAGCAAACCACAGGACTGTCTGATGGCCCAGGCCAGCTGTAACAGGGACTTGCCTTGTCCTTGTCTCTAAAACATCTCCTGTCTGCATCTGTCCAACACAGCTTGGAGCAGTGGGTGCATCTCACCCAGCTGCCTGCCTCCAGAGAGCTCCCTGTACTAAACCAAGATGTTCCTCACTCAGGAGCAGCATGCTGGGGCTCAGGGCTCGGCTCAGTCACAACTAGGTGCTCCTCTGTTACCACCTCAGCTTGCAAATAAGTTTTTATCCTGGGCTTGGGATCAAAATGGAGAAAATTGAGAAGCTTCCTTGTTTTTTCTTCTTGTCTTTGTCGTCTTGTACTTGTTTCATGGTGTTCTTTCTGTTGCTGATCATCTCAGGGATCCTCTCCCATGGGCCATGAGAGGGAACAGAAACTCCTTTGGGAGCTACCAGTGGGGCCTGACTTGACAGGTCAGAGAGACACCTGGCTGTAAGGAGTGGGTTTGGGTGGATTTGCTGTGGGTTTGGCTTGGCTTAGGCAGGCTGTTGGCAGCCTTGGCTACCTGTGAAGCTTTGCTGCACAGAGGCTTTGTCATTGTGGAGCCAGGTTAGCCTCTGGTAGGATATTGATGCTTCTCAAGATGATCTTTATTTTTAACACATAGTTAGCCTGGCATAATTAGTCAAGTGTAAGCAAAGCTGCTGGAGCACAGCATAGGAAAAAGCAAGAGAATTCAAAATCATAGGGAGCAATGGCTCATAACTTTAAACTCCCCTTCCTCCAAGTTGTGTTTTTGCCCTTGCTCTTTCATCTCTGCAACCTTTCAAGGTCAGAAAAAGCCAGTTGAGAGGCCAGGCTGGGAGAATGAGACATGTTCTTGCTGTGCTCAGAGCACAGAGGATTAATGTACATGAGAGAGTGGATATGTCCCTGCCGCAGCTTGCCAAGAGGCAGAGTAGTACAGTGCAGAGAACCAATATGTGACTTGCAGTGTGTGAGCCAGCTTGTGCTGAACAAATGTGGCTAATTCTTGGCCTGCAGTGACAAGTGAGGGACAGAATGGGTAGTGCCATGGCATGTCCAGGGCTGGGTGTTGTGGAAGGAAATGGTTTTGTTGGCTTTTTGTAGGAACTCTATATGACAAATGATTTGCTGACTTAGGTTTTGGCACTACAGACCAGGGTCTGTGTCTCTGCATTGGATTTGAAGTGAGTTATTTAAGACTCAATGAGTCCAGGCCCTCATTTGTGTTATGTCCAGGCTGTGGTTGAGGAAAAGCCCTTCCTGCATGTTTAGTTTCTCTTATAGTGACAGCACTAAAGGATGTACTGAACCAAGAATACCTAAAGATTAGCCAAGTTAATGTAAATTGATTCTTAGATTCACACCTAACTTAGTTTAGAATGCATACAACCCCCAAAAGTGTAATGATTATAATGAGACCTGGAATTTTCTCCTTAAGTGGGTACTCACTTGTGAACACAGACTGATATATGTGCAGGTTTTGCCATCTCCAGAATATCCCTTTAGGCAATTACATACTGCCTACAAAGCAAAATCAGAAAAAAAGCATACATTGAAAAATGCTTGATTTTTTTTTTTTTTTTTCCAGCACACAAATAGACAGTTTACTTTTCCCCCAGATAATTTCATTAGATATGATGTGCAATTTATTAAGCTAAAAGTTCATTATGTCTCTCAAAGCAGTTTCTTGGCCAGTATGGGTAACAATAGACTAAGATTGGGAAGTAATAATTTTCATTAGGCTCTATCTGCCTTTTCTTTGCCTATCCATCTCTGGTCTCCTCTCTACTCTCCTGTTCATTTGAAATGACCCTTCTGGCATTTGAACATCACTGTCTTGCTGACAAATCAGACTAAACCCTTAATTTGTTTCCCTCATGTTTTTTGCAGAGGTTGGTGTTCCCCTCTCATCCCTTTCCTTCCCCTGTTTTTTTTTTTTTTTTAATGATGAGAAGTAGCTTCAAAACACACCTGGAATTGTGTGTTACTGGCAGCTTCCCATGCAGTGGAAATGTAGCTGACACTTTGTCCTGGTTACTGGTATTTTACATTTGCAGTTATCATGAAGATGAAAAATAGTTGCAAAGAAATTAATTATATTCTCCATTTCACTGCCTAATGGTTCTCAAATAAGAATTTACATTTAATATGTGGGAATTTGAAAATTCAGTGAGATTTCTGCAGCAGAAATAAAACTGGGAGGTAGTCTAATAGCAGTGTTTATGTACCTCCTGGATGAGTGAGAGCCCTAGAGAAAGCAGATGCATTTCTGTCCTATAAATTTGCCTTTGCAGTGCTGGGGTCTTGTAGTGGAAGTTGTTATTGCTCTGATGTTAATTACATTCTCACAGGTAAGGAAGAATAAATAAACAGGTAGGAGCTACTACTTCTAGAGATCTAGAGATCAGCAGAGGAGTGAGTGGATGCTGGAATGTTGTAACCCTTTGCAAGCGCTATGGTTTAGGCCATTCTGTTTCCTTGTGGATACATTTGAACTGTGCAGGGAGAAGGGCTAGTCTAAAATGGAATTTTTTCCATTGACAGTTTCTATAACAATAAGAGAAACATCATCTAGCAATACTTTCAAACTTGCAGCTTTTCACATCAAAATCTCCCAAAGGAGAAAAACAACCACTTAAAATAGCAAAGCACTGCTTTTCTCTGTAGTTTTGGATTTCTTTCACTGAAATAGATGTTTTTTCATGTTTATCTGCACTCCCCCTCAAATGCCTTTTTGAGGAAAGCACATACTTTTCAGAATTGTTATGAAATTCAGTTTTCTACTTAAAAACAAAATTGACATAGGGAAATATTTCTTTACCCAACAATAAACACTTGACTAGGTCTGTTTTTCTTCACTAACAAAGTACTCACTTGATTGGGTCCAGTCTGTGTGCATTCTGCATTTCTATCACATCCACCATTGTTCACCAGACAAGGGTTGATTTCTTTATAAAACAGAAACAGTGTAATAAAGAGAGAGTAATTCTGAAAACCCAAGGAGAATAAATTTTAAGTAAAGCATACTAAGAATGCAGATTTATGACAAAATTCATTCCCTCAGTTACTTAGTACCTCAGTCTAGGTCTTCAGTTATCTTGGTGGAGGCTAAAGTCCTGCCAGCAGTATTTCTGAAACCAGACCTGGGGAGCTGTGGTACGGTTTCTAAAAGCCTGTTTGTGATGGTCAGAGGAGTGTATGTGTATCAAGCTGCTGGAGATGGGGTTATCCTTGCTAGGGGTAGATGTTGTTTGATAAGATTTGGTGTCACAGCACACTGCTGCAGGTGCATGGTTTGCCAAGTAGTACCGGCCGTGTGGCAGGAAAAGATGCCTTTGGCATCAGGGGATATAGTATCAGCAAGCTGCACTTCTGGGTCAGGGTGGAAGGAGGATCATCCCCCTAGAGGGAACCTCTCTGCTGTGGTTTTCCTCTGAGGGATGCATGAGACAGGGCATGTGCTTACCAATGCAGACGATCCCATCTCCGGTGTAGCCGGTGCTGCAGACACAGGCTCTGTTTCCTGGTGTTGTTCTCCTGCACTCTGCCTTGGAGGAGCAGCCCCCATTGCTGCTCTCACAAGCATCAATAGCTGAACAGGGACAACAGCAGAGATTGAACCAATGGGCTGGACTGGCTTCTTGCTTCTCATGATTATCTGTCTCTGTTTTTAAAGGGATTTACTAACATTTTTGGAATGAGTCTTCCTGAATTGGGAGGCCATAGACTTCATTAGTGCCAGTTATTTAATAGCTATTATTGTTTCCAGAGGGAAAGCTGAAATGGTGTTTCTTGTCTGGAATGTTAGCATTCATCCAGGACTGACTTTCAGTAACTTTCTGTCTTCCAATTCTGCCCATTTCAACAAAACACCAAAGAAAGGGATATTTGTGTTCATCTCTAGTTTAAATAGCCATTTAAGTGCTCCCTGAGCTTGACATTTTCTGCACACAGACCATATAACTTCTTTTGCAGGAGGTCTAGAATATAATACCACCTAGCCCTCCCGTGACAGAAAGTCCTGGTTCTTATTCAGATGGATACTCATACTGTTTCTCCAACTCTGGATGAGCTGGATGCTCACAACTTGAAAGCAGGAAGGGAGCCTTGTCTGATCTTCAGTGTGACTCATGTCAGCCTGAAAATGGCTTTAATTTTTGCTTCAAATGACCCTAAATTACTCTTTCATAAATTTCAGAACAGGGAGTTGATTTTTTTCTGCAACTAGTTTTGCCCAGGAATCCTGTATATGGGAGCAAGAAGAGTACAGAGTCACTATGGGTGACCTGTGTCACCCAGCTCTTCCTGCACATGGGGAATTGCCCCCCAGCAGATTAAAATTGATTTGTCTGTCTTGTGCCAGAAGAGAAAATGAAAACAGGCAGAGTAAGAGTGGCAAAATCTGGGATTAGGATGATGCCAGCCATTGTGAGTAAGTAGAAAAATGGGCTTCTGTCTGAAAAGCATTAGCATTTTGATCAGATGAGAATTAAGAAAAAATATAAGTAATTATGATTATTGTGGCTGGAAGCAGTCTGTTTTGGATAACCAGATTTTTGGGAGAACATCTAGCATGAGGTGCTATTATCCCTTTCTGAGGGTCTCTTAAATCTTTCTAGTCTAAAGAAATGGATTTTGCCACACCAGAAATCAGAGCAAGTTCAGAAGGCTGAGGAAATGGTAGAGCTCCACAACTTCCAATAGCTGGAAGTGTTATTGTGCCCTGAATTGGCCTCTCTATGCAGGGCTTTGTTGGGAAAGGGAGTAAAAGTCACAAACCAGGTTTCATTACTCTGCAAACAATGGGGCTGGGGTTGTGCACAGCATGTTCCCTTTTCTTTGCTCTCCCTCAGCACAATGCCTCACAACTTGGAGATTTGGAGCCCTTTGTTTGCTATGAATCTGCACCTGTTGGGCTGCTGTTTGTTTTGAGGGAACTGGCAGCAATTCCTTCTTTTTAACTACTGCATAGGGAACTGATCATCTCTCACCAGCTCTACTGTGACCAGAGAGTGCTTCAAGCATTCTTCTTTTGGTTTCTTTTTTTTTTTTTTTTCCCCCAAAGGGAAGGAACAAAGTTCACTTGCCTGTGCAGAATGTCCCGTTCCCCTCAAAGCCAGCTGCACACTTGCAATAGGCAGTGCCATTTGATAGGAGAAGGCAGCTAATGAAATAAAAGGAGGGAGGCATCATTCAACAGAGAGGAAAAAAAAATGGTCAGGTCTTTTGTACAGCCCTTGCTTTTGTGAGTGTTTCTGAAGGTAATGTTGCATAGAAATAACAAGGCATTTAACCATACAGTAAGAAGTAGCTGAAGCCATAAAAATAGACCTAGCTGGACCAAGCTTTTCAAATGTGTTTTGGATGTATTATTTTAGGTATTAGAATTCCTTGCTTTGGTGTATGAATAACCTATCTTTTTTGGTGTAGAACTCCAGCATTTGCATGTCTACTCACCCAAAAAGCTGTGCACATTTTTTTGTTTGTGTGCACCCAATTTATGGAGGGATGCAGCCAGCACAATTCATCATTGCCCCCTACTCCTGCCATGCCTGCACCTATCCTCAGACCCACAGGTGTATGTCAGTGGATGAAAGGTACACAAGAGAAGAACAATCTGCTTCTGTCAGAAACACAGTCTTGATTCTAGAATGTGTGGGGTCCCCATGAGCAAATCTGAGTGTACAGTTTTGTGAAAAAAGCCTGGTAAAATATTGCTGCTGTGAACTGAAGGTCGCAAATATACAGGGAGAGAATGACCTACATCTGGGAAAAAGGGGGTTTGCCCCTCTGGTTTCTCAGCTCCCACAGAAGAGCTGTGGCTGAAAATGAGGAGTCTTTCCAGCAAGCTTTCCTTGTTTTTTTTGAGATGTCTTGACTAGTGTTAAATCTTGCTGCCTGGTCAGTGGTGAGGGAACAGAGGCCTTTCATTAAATGGCTCAGTGGGGCTCACTTGCTTCTCTGAAAACTAGTTAGTGTCCCATTATTGGTGCTGGACTAGAGAGAGCATTTTTTTTTATTGTTGTTATTTCTATATTTTGAGGTGAAGAGGAGAGGTTTGAACTTTCTGGCCTCATCACTTTATACATTAGATTTACATTGCTCCTTATCTCTGAGATATGCTCCTGAGAAGTCATGAGCAAGGTGGACTTGATTTTTTGCCTTGCAAGAGGTCCCCTTTTTCTCCCCTCTCCTCCAAATAAGTACATTTCATACATACTTGGCACTGGTGTGGCACGAGGCATTACATGCATCATCTTTGATTTCTGCAAGTGGAAAAAAATGAAGTAGGGATCAGAAGCTTTTGTGTCAACATGCTTCTAGATTGAGTCTTTTGTTCCCACCATGTGGAGCTGTAGCCTGAGTTCTGTGCCAGACAACTGTGCTCTCAGTTTTGATAGAGGCTCCACCTGTAGAGTCTGTATAGCTCAGTGGATACCATTTAAACTAACTTGCAAGGAAGAGCTGGGTCATACTGTTAGGAAAACATTTCACCTATTGTCATTTAGCTGTATTTAGTCTGGTGAATCTTGTATAATATTAGAATTATGTAGGGGTTGGTTTTCTAAAGGAGCAGAAATTTTTCTCAGAGCATATATAGCCACGCTCTTACAAAACTGTACTTATTACTATTTTTTTTTCTGGAAAAATTTAAAACTGATCTTGAATGCTATTATAAATAAGCTTGTAACATTTTTAGATTTCATACCATTATAGCTAGATTTTTGAAATAGTTACTGAGTACACTTTAGGTATGTCTAAATAGAATATATTTTGATTGGATATAGAAGCTGTACTAAGCCAGCACAAAATTATTTATTTGCTAATTATTATCGCATTAACAAGAACATAATTTAATATCTGAATATAATTTAATATCTATGTTGTATAGCTAAATCAACTTTTTGAAGCACTTGAGAGGCTTTTGATCTGAGAGTCAAAATGTGCTGGGTAATCCTGCTCTGGAAAACATATAGCTTTAAAAAATGGGATATTCTTTTGGGGCAAATAGAGGGTGACACAGGTAGAGAATTAGCTAAGTCAGCATTTCAGTATCAACCAGATCTCTAATAATGCAGTAATTAATTGCCATGGCACAGGAATGTGACCCATATCTCACTGCATGTGGGAAGCTGCACTGGGATCTGATCATGGCTGTAGTTCTGTCATTTTCTGAAATCCTCACTTTTTACCTCGGGAGAAGAGAGGCAGGGCACTCACCAGTCTCACACGTCACTCCTCTCCAGCCAATGTCACATTCACAGGAGCCATCCCCGTCGACCCCGCTGCTGCATTTCCCATGGACACAAGTGCACACTGTGGGAGAGATGGGGGCAAGCCACTGTCCCTAGCAGTGTAGGCAGCAAGGGGCAGGAAGGACAGCAGGGGTGGCCCAGACATCACCTGCTGATGGTGCCTTCTACTCTAGGCTATTTGAAGAAAGGCGTTGCCTTGTGCCTTTTGGTTTCTAATTACACAATAACTCTAACTTCAAACTATGCTCATATTTCCTCTACTCCCAAATGCAGGGTCTGAAACTGTATTTTAACGGGAAAGAATTGGTGAAAAATAGCAGTGCTGCGGAGGATGGTTCTTGTTGGATTCTTTAAGTCTGTGGTGTGCCAGAGTAGAAGGCACTGTCTCCAGCCTAGGGATTAGAAAGAAAACACCATAATGGGGAAAGAAAAAGGGTTAATGATGTTTTTAAGACTGGCCTATTAGGAAGTGCTGTACCTTTCTAGGGTGTAGACTGAACAGAGTTAGAAGATAAAAGGGGAAGGTTTGGACACATGAGGGGCAGTGGAGCTCCTGTGCGGTTTGGGATGCTCAGTACCTTGGTCACAGCCGCGGCCGTATCTGCCCTGGCTGCAGCTCTCGCAGGCCGTGCCCACGAAGCCCTGGTCGCACTGGCAGCTGCCGGTGCCGTTGATGCCATCCAGGCACACGCCGTTCCCGAAGCAGGCGCTCCCGGCTCCTCCTGGGCATGGCTGGCACTGCGGGCCGAAGAAACCCGCGCAGCACTCCCTGCTCTGCAAACCCAGAAATGCAGGGGCAAGCAGGGTGAGTGAGAGATGTGGGTTTTTACAAGGGCTTTTAGTGGTAGGAAAAGGGGGAATGGCTTCAGAGTGAAAGAGGGTGGGTTTATATTGGATATTGGGAAGAAATTATTTACTGTGGTGAGGCGCTGGAACAGGTTTCCCACAGAAGTTATGGGTAGACCCATGCCTGGAAGTGGGGGGCTGTGAGAAACCTGGTCAAGGGGAGGATGTTTCTGCCCATGGCAGGGTGATTGGAACTAGGTGAACTTTAAGGTTCAACCTTCCAACCCAAACTAGTCTTTGATTCTGTGATTTTTAGCAGCACATCAGCTCTGCTGGTCTGTGACCACACTCCTCAGTGTGCCAGGACACAGGCTGCCACCGCAAGTCCTTGGTGGGACCCAGGTGCCCTTCACCACTTCAGGGAGAGGTGGAGAATTGCTAGGGACAAGCATAGGTTTACCCTTCCCAAACTGTGCTCCCTCTGCACCGTGTGGACATGCAGCACTTCTTCGTGTGCTGCAGCTATCATCAATCTTTGACCTTCCAATCTCTGTGTCCAGAGTAAGGGTCAATAAATATACTGTCAGGAGCTGCCTTGATGTGCTGTGTGTGCTTAGAGGGAATGATGAGGAGGATGAAGCTCGGGGAAGGGGGTTCCTGGTTTTTAGCACAATAGAAGCAGTGAACTCACAATGATGGTTTTAGCACACTTGGACTTGCACCCGATCTGGATGGTGTACTGTCTCATGTGGTTTTCTGTGAGGACACAGTATTTCTTCACCCCTGCCTGAGCAAATATTGGAGAAAGATAATCACTTCTGAATAATATTGATCAGCTACTTTCAAATCTGTTAAAAAATGGAACATTAACTTTATGCATGCTGTGCACTGACTCACACATTCACAATTAAAATGAAGGAAATAGTTTTAGAAATAAAAATGAACATATGATCAGTTTAACTCAGGGTCTTGTGGTGTTTTAAAGATGTCTAAAATTGCCTTTGCTCAGAACTGAACAGATTCTATTCAGAGGTTTTACAAACAGGATTTTTTTTCATTTTTCACATTTTCTAATCTTTCTAATTCTTCTTGGAAAACCGAGTTATGAAGTTGTGCAAAAACAGCTGCTGAAAAATTGTCTTATAGGCCTAAACACAACTGGGGAAAGAGTGTTTGCTGAAGAAAACTTTTGATCTCAGTATAAACTTGTGAGGAGATTGAGACAAGAATCCATCCGGCTGTTCATTGTAAAAGAAATGTTAATGAGTTTGATTTTTACCCATGAGGAGTTAAATTTGGTTTTGCCAGTCAAGTACTTTGAGGTGGCTGGGACTAGAGCTGCTTTGGAATACCATTACTGGCATAATTAATTAAAAAATAATAAAGGAAAATATGCTTATGTAATATCAATGGAGAGGCTTTCACAGCTAAGTTAGATACCAAGAAACTCTAAATATCTGCAGTTCTCATGTGTTGGACCTGGGCATCCAAAGTCTCTCTAATCTCCAAGACCTCTTGTGATCATAGTTTACAGCATATTGCTGGGGATGGATTGACTTTGCTCCTCTGTACATCTCTGACTTGAAGGGCTCAAAGCTGGTGCTGTAATTCCTTCTGGAGCAGGCATCCTCCAGACCACATTGAACTCCCCTAATTTTGCATGGTAATGGTAAACTTTGCAGTTTGAGGAGTCTTAGTTGCACCAGTGCATATGAGAAACTGGCCTTGAAAGATAAAATTGTCTTTAAGCTGCCCTTCTGCCACCTTGATCCCAGGGAGATTTTTCAAAAAAATCTCTGAGGTCAGGGTGGACTGAATTTCTCGAGTGTAAGCAATGTATGTAGCAGGCTGAGGTAACTACTACATATTTTGGTGAAACTGAGGCAATTATATTAAAAATAGGATTGAATGCCTATATAGTCGGTTTAGATATGAAGAAACAAACAACCCTAGCATTAATGAAAGAAATACTTACAATTTCTTTTGTTCCTGGGGGACAGCTTGATGGTTGTGAACAAATTCTGCACTTCTCCTTATGCAACACAAATAAGAGGTAGTTAACAGACTGAACAGAGCTGCAGGCAGGTTGTTTCACAGAAAAAGAATGATTTCCAGCCAACTTACTAAATCTAGTGCTTGAGGTACATTATCAGGATAACCCCTTTGGTAAAGAGGGTAAGGGAAGCTGTCCTGCTCAGCAAGGAAGAATATCCCTATGAGGGGCTCTGTGGGGACACCCTTCCCCCAGGGGGAAGAAGGAAAGATCATTTGGTTATTTTTTATTTGCTCTTCTAAAGTGATGCTTCCCACTTTGTAAACAAGTGGTCTGGTTATGAAGATGTATTAGAATAATGCATTACTCATATTATCTGAATATTAAGCTCAGGAATTTCTTATTGTTGAGCTACTCTGATTATATTTTATCCAGGCTGCCAGAACACTGATTTCAGGACCCAAGTTGTCTTAAGAGATGCTAAAACTCTGGTAGGAATATCCTTTGTGGAAAATGTGTGCATTCCTTGCTGAGAAATAGTATCACATATCCTATACATTTGAGCTTTGTTTAGCTATAGGTCTCTCTGAGGGGCTTTATGGTTCTGTATCAACTTCTATCACTTACAATGATCACAGTATTATTGATATCACATCTGTTCTTCTGGATTTCCAGGACCTTTCCCAGTCCATGAATAATTCCTTTGTCTGTGGCAACATTTGCATAGCTTACAGGAGCATCATTTATGTACAGCTGCAAGAGACATGCAATGAGTTAGAGAGCAGCAGAGGTGTTCCATGGCTCTGTGGTAACTTGAGCAGTCAGAGGTGGAAGGAAGAGAGAAATGCACAGGGGTCATGTAAGGAAAACCAACAAAGGTAGTTAGCATCAGGCATTTGCTCGTATTCCAGCTGCTGCATTTAATTGCTTCAGTGCCCTGGAGGGCATGGGGTGACTTGCAGCCTGTTAGAACTTCTGAGCAACAAGATTTGGCAGAGCAGCTTTTTCCAAGGGGTGTAAAGGCTATGAAGAAGGAGCCTAAGGTGTGCCAAAAGGTGGGCTTTCTGTGTCTGGGAAATGTGGGGCTTCAAGGAAACCCTCCCAGCAGCTGCTCTTTCAAGGCGGACTTCCATCATCTCAGTGCTACCTTGCAATGCCCTTCCCATCGTTCCCTCACCAGCAAGTCCCACTGCAGGTGCTTTTTCAAGGCTCATCTGTGGGCAGAGCAAAGAGTAGGGCTGAAAATCTGTGGGTAAGAAGCTTTCTGTCTTCCTTTGCCTATGCCCCAGGGAGTTCTGGGACAGAGAAGGAAGACCAAGTTCCCTTCCTGGCCCTGTCTCTTAATCTTGCTGTACCTGATTTTTCCATGAGTGGTATTGAAAGGCAATTCATATTTGTTGCCCACTGCTTTTGAGTTCTTAGGATTGAAAGTGGAGTGAATCCACAGAAAATAAAATTAATGTTTTATAATTGAGGGCACTTTTCTAATAGCCCTTGGAAGTCAGATTAATGACTGCTCTGTAATTCAGGCTTAAAATTGCTAGACACAGATACTTAAAGTTCAATTCTAAGTGTGAACAGCACAACTGAAATCAAATTCAATCAAAGATACCTTCAAGGGTGACTTTGAATTAAGCAGGTCTGAAACAGGCCTTGAATTTGAGTGACAACTTTTGTTCTGTTGAGTCACAGATGCTAATGAGGAATTCACAGTTCCTTCTGACTTCTTGTCAGTTTAAAGCTGAAGCTGCATTTGTAAAAAGCAGGAAAGCTGATCTCCCAGCAAGTGCAGACAGCAGTACCTGGCTGTTGTGGAGGAAGAACCCAACCTGGTAGGAGAACCCTAGCATGGTCTCCCTGTGCATGCCATTGTGCAGGTTGTTCTTCAGGAGCTTCTCATCCAGCACAACGTGATAGCGGATTTGGCCTTCATCCTGCCAACACACAATTGCATTAGAGATGTGTAAGAAAGAATGAAAACTTCCTAGGGATAGCATTTTCCAAAGGGTTTAAGCCAAACATAGATTGCTTGAGTATAAAGAGAAACTTCTCCAGTAGGTAGGTTATTTCATATTTCCTCCTGTAGAGAGCCTGCATTCTTGCCACAATGAAAAGGTTATTGACCATGGAGGGTGAAATGCTATTGAACTGGGAGGACCAAGGTTTGCTTGAGTCTGTAGTGTGTTCCTGTGCATAGGGCTGGCTGCTGAATTCAGGGAAAAGTCGGATGGATTTTTAGGACTCTGAACTTCATGGGTTTAATTGACATGAAGGGTTGCATATTCATGAGTGTTTTTATGATCTTTCCATACCTATTCCTTATTCCTTTGGGAATACCTGAATAACATATAGGGGAATAAACTGTGGTGAGTGTTTGTAGTATCTATCTATATTTTTATATCTATCTATATGTAATCTTTAAGGTCATCTTCAGTTGATAAATATTGCTTTAAATTGCCTTTAATTGAAAAGTTTTCTATGCCTGGTTGATAGAGTATATTCATATTTCACTGTAAAGTGATGAAGTTACTCTCTGTACATCAAAATTTTGTGTGGGTTTCCCAAGGCTTCTACATCTTGTTCTGAAGCAGGAGACTCCCAGAACTCTCCCTGACTAGGAGGAGAAAGCAGAAGCAGGATATGTTGGTGAGAGATTGGTCAGTGTGAGAGAAGCTGGGGTGTTTGGGGAGTTTAGGAGCTGCCTTGCCAACAGACAGTGCTGCTGCAACTTTCTTTGTAATAAAATGTGCTTGTGGGAAATCCTGTTGCTCACTGTCCCCTTATTCTGAATGTCCATGCTGCTCCTGCTCTTTTGCTCCTTCAAAAGTATGTGAAAGCATGAAGCACCAGGATGTGAGATTTGTGATGTTGCCTGGCTGTGCCCACAGAGTAAAAGAGTGACCTTGACATCTGAGGGCTGGCCTTGTTCCACAGAATCTGCAAAAAAATATTTGCAGACGAGAAAGTGGGAATTAAGATAGAGCTAATCTCCATCAATGTCCAGCCCTGTTTAATCTCCTGACTTTGATGAATTGGAGGAAAAGCTAACACTGATCCATCTTGATTTCTGTCTTTAATCCCCAGCAGAGTTAGGACATCTTGCCTCATCAGGGCCAAGAAATGGGATCTTCTCCCTGTGCCAAACTCTTCCCTCTGCAGCAGAGCTCTCCCAAGTGTTTCACAAAGAGGTTAAGCCTCAGGCAGACTTAACATTATGGTTTTTTGATTTTTTTCTTTTCTCAGATTGCCACATCAGGCAAGGTTGGGAGGATGGAAGAAAGACTGAACAAACATTGGTGAGGGTGAGTAGTGGAAATTAAAATGATTTCTCTGCGTGCATGTGTAATCCAGATCTACTGGGATTGATGTCCTATGTGTCTCTCAAAAGTTTATTATAAATTATTCTTGTAGTGATGTGGAAATGATGATGTTGTGTCAAGAAACAACAAAAATAGTGTTCAAAAGCCATTTGAGCAGATGGAGCTTGATCACTTGTGAATGTGGGATTTTGCCTTGGGTCTGCTGTTGTTGATAAATGGTTTGGGACGAGTCATTTGGACCCTGTGCTCCTCAGCTTCTGGGCTGTAGATGGAGACCATGCAAGTAGGGATAGAGTGTGGATAAATACTTCTGAAAAAGACGGGGAAGAATTAAAGCCACTGGGCAAATCATGGGTGAAGCTTCCTCTGCAAGCTGTGTGGCTCTTGATATATGCAATCTATTAAGCTGTTTCAAATTGGAGAAAATACAAAGAAAGCTGCTGGGATGATGCAGAAAAAGGATAGCTTATCTTGGGAGTAAACCTTCAAGGCTGAGAAGGGGGTTTGAACTTGTAAATATGTCAGAGTACAAATGCTAGAGGGAGAGTGTTGCTGCAGCATTCCTGCAGGAGTGACAAGGCCAGCATCTGGATAATTTAAAAAAAGAGTCAGAATATTTCAGGGCATTATTAATGATGGGGTACTAGTGGTGTCAGGGGACTGGAATTTGTTCACCTAAAAAACTCATTTGAGTGTTTTTTTCTCATCATTCCTATACTGATTTTCTTTACATAAAATAAAAAAAAAAAATCTCTCTCAAAATCCCAAACCAAGAAAGGTCTACTGACAAGATGTCTTGGAATTCATCACCATGTTTTTACTCTAGAGAAGGCCAAAACACAGAACAAATAGACTCTTCCAACAAGTCAGGAAAATATAGGTAGGTCCATCCCATTTCCCCTTCTTTGGTGTTACAGACAAAACCTCACTTGATTTCTGGGAAACAAATCTCTTCCTATTTCTATATATTTCCTCATAACCCATCTACTTGAAACAAAGATGAAATACTGAGCTGTTAGGACAAGCCTTGTGAGTAATACATACCAGAGAAGCAGATTTCTTATCCTTTAGGTAATTTTCTATGGCATCATTACTTGGGGCAAAGACTGTGTATGTGTTTGCTGCTTCTATTTCGTTAGCCAGGCTGTATTGCTGTTGTGAAACACATTTAAAAAAAATAAATCAGAATGACCACTGATAGTCTGAAATGCAAACAAAGCAGAGAGCTTCCTCTGTTCTGAAACACTGTGACCATGGTGTGAAAGCTTACAATAATGTAGCCCCTGAAAATGGAGTAGTCGGGCATTTGCTCCAGGCGGGCCAGCAGCCTCGGCATGACGGCGCTGCGGAGCGGGGTCAGCACCTGCAAAGGAGCAGATAGCCCACATCACCTGCAGGACAAAATGCTGCTCTGTGCAGCGTTTTTCACGGGAGGTTAATAGTTTTGCACTGCTTGTGATGCAGAAGAGCAAATACTTATCAATATGTTGTATACCTTGTCGATGACGTGAATGACCCCGTTTGTGGTTGTGATGTCACTGGCCACAAAGTGAGCACCCTCGAGGGTCAGGTTCTGGAAAAGGGAGAGCAGAGAGGGTTTGTGTTTGCCTTGTTGGGGTGGTGCTTCCCAGCAGCTCATCCTGTGCATTTCCACACCCTCCCAAATACTTGCCTAGGGCTGCACCATGGCACCACGAATTCACACCAGAGGCTGGGTTACCTCAGGGAATCACGCAGAGGAAAGGGGACTCGAGGACTCTTGGCTGTTCCCTGTGTGCAGACTGGCAAAGCCCTGGGCTGGTTTGCACTGGAGTGGTTTGCTGGGCTTGGTGCACTTGCCTCCAGCACAGGGTAGGCTGAGCTCTGAGCTGATTCACACCCTCCCAGCCCTGTGCAGCTTTGAAGGACCCTGTTCATAACTTTTCCTTTGGAGCTTGGAGGTGGGGGGAACTTCCCTCTCCCTTAATGGGGATGAAGTGCTTAAATGTGACTTGTGTATTTCCAAGAAATCCTCCTCAGAACATGGAATTTTCCTGATAAAAAGGCTAGGGGGGAAGGGCTGTAACTTGTTATTTACCATTAAAAATACCCTCAAGTGCTTTAGAACTATCAAGTTGCATATGTGGAGACGTGTGTTATCACTGCTTCCTCCTACCTTCCCTGTTCCCTAAATTATTTGGTTTCCTTGATGCTCTTTGTCTTAATGTAGCTCACACAGGCTGCTCCAGGAAAGGACTGCCCTTCTGCTTGTTACAACTGTCCAGTGTTTGCAGCAGCTACTGGGGCATTAGAAATAAATAATATTGTGGACAAATTTCAGTGATGTAAAGTGGTGGAGAAAAACAAGCTAATGTTTCTCCCAGAGGGCCCAATATAATTGAACTATGCCTTTAATTTTATGACATGTATTTTAAAAAATACATAATGTCTATGTGGTTTTGTTATACAAGAAAGACAGAGGCAGTGATGGTGAGGGTTTGGTGTATGATACCGCAGTGGTTTGTAGGTCATCTCACCCCATTTTCTTTAGACAAGTGTAGGAATTTGCTCTGTAGTGATGTTGGCAGCATGTCAGAGGACGATAAATTCTGGAAATCGGCAAAGCTGTAAGCTCCTGTCAGTACATGATACCTAAAGGAAATTAACTGGATTTGAAGGTTTTGTATTTTCTCTCTTTTTTCTTTGTCTTATTTCAGATAAACATGCTTAGTTTGTCTCAAACTGTAGCTTTAAGCAGGAATTGGTTCTACAAGACCTTGTTCAGGTGTTATTTATGTTTTCATCTTAGTTCAACCTTTAAACATTTCTGACATAACATAAAGAATGCCTTTTTTCCCAGTGGCCTTGCTACAGAGATTTATACCACTGGAACTAGAAGGGGAATCCTATGCCCTTCCTTTAAAATCAAAATATCTGTCTTGCTCTAGTGGCTTCACACCAAAGGCTTGTTTAGCATAAAAACAGTGAATTTAAAAAGCCAAACCCCCAAACCATTGACGTACTTAAGTAGAGTTGGAATGTTACTTTTTGACATCCAAAAGGCTTTCTCATCTTCATCCATGTTCTCAATTGCTCGCAGAGAAGGCACAAGGACAGTTAGGTTTGAGGTGGTGGACAACACCGAGTTTATCTTGGCCTCCTGCATGGGAATAAAGAAGGTAAAATAATTCATTCTACATATGGTCTATAAATAGTAGCTGGTGCCATTTTAAGCAAGGTGGAATATGTGACGTGCTTTGTGACCAGGCTGGAAAGGGAAAAACGATTATACTGAGCAATGACTTGAACAATAGCACTTAGAGCTGTACAAAAATGGTAAATGAGTGTCTATTTTTTACAGAATAGATTGCCAGCATTTAAAGGGCAGAAATAATGTCCAGGTCAGAATTGTTTCTTATACATACATAACTTGACCCCCCTCAAAAGTTAGCCTGTCTCATAGGTTTTGTATTATGCACTTCAATGTTAAAGAAAAAAAAATAGTGGTGATAAATGCTAGTGGTTACTGATAAATTCAAGTAACTTGCTCTTACAGAGCACTCCATGCTGTTTAATAGATAGAAGGACTATGAACCATGATATAAGAAACTCCCATGACACAGTGTTCCCATTTGGAAAACAACTATTTAACATGGCTGGGATTTTTTTTCAAGAGGTCCAAAAGTTATCTGTGCCCATAGCACTGCAGTGGAGCTTGCTGGTGACAGCTCTAATTTTAGATGGGGATTGTGAGATCTGTAGCATGCATTAATTAATTAATCTTCCATTTTATTTGCCTTAAGGATGGAAAGAGTTTCCACTGCAGAGAATTTTTCCAGTTGTGTGGATTTTTTTTTTTTGAGTGAAAAATGGAAAGCTAAATATTTACATGTGATCTTACTGAAGATGGGGTTCTCCAAGCTTTTCACAGGCTCCACAAGTTGCCATTTTTGATACTGCAAAACCTGAGGGAGCAATATGAGCTTGGGTTCTACCTTTCTGCGGCTGGTATGCTGCCTGGAAGCTGGCTTGTTTTGGATAGTCCTTCATTACCCATATTGGGTTTTGAATCAAGAAGGGAATCGGCTCCCTTAAATAGCTGGGAATTTTGTCTCTGTTAAGATCATCTTTCTGCCTAGCCATCATCTCTATCACCTTCCAAATATTTAAATATAGAAAGAGCAACAAACTTCCCCTTCTCATCCTTCCTGAGCAGCAATAAAAATATTTGGTTATGAAAAGTGGTAGACATCACATTCCTGCTCAAGTACAAAGTCAAAAACCCATGGATGGGTATGCCTCCCTATTTTGCTCGTGCTTGTAGTTGTGTTTATTTTAAGTGATAGCATTTCTCTGAAGTGTGGCAGAAATTTCCATGTCTGTTTCAATAGATTATACAGAATCTTCCCTCTGATTTGTTCCCTCATTATCTAAAGAGCACATTAGCAGGAGAACAGCATTTCATATTTCTTATTGTGCCCATTTCTTTAAATTCTTTACTTTCTCTATACAGTGTCCAGTGCCACAGTGTGAGCTCAGGGCAGACAACTGACCTGAATTAGCCACATGGAGCTCTCTTAAGAAGCTCCCTGAGGTGTTCCTTGCAATTATGTACTTTAATGAACCCCAAGCCATCTAACTTTGAAAAGCCACTAATGTGCTGTGACTTCTGCTTCTGCTGCTGTTCATGAACATATCACTGTCCTTTCTTGTTCACTATGTATTTGCTGAACACTTCTTACATTTAGGTTTTAAGTTCTTGTGGGAGCAACCAGTTTTAATCTTTATTTGTACAGTTCCAATCACAGAGGGGTAGGACCTTAATGTTACTGCTGTTCCAGTAATAAATGATAGCATGTGAAAATAGAAAGTAGATTTTGACAACACATGTATCCAGAACTTTGGGGTTTGAAACCTACTTTGGTGTTTCTTCCATAATCTGGAACCAAACAAGCTAATCTTTCCTCACTGAGGTTGTTCAGCCTGGAGAAAAGACTCCAGGGAGACTTTTTGTGGCCTTTCAGTACTTACAGGGAGCTTGTAAGAAAGGTGGGGCAGACTTTTTAGCAAGACCTTTTGCAAAAGAATAAGGGAGAATGCTTCTAAACTGAAAAAGGGTGGATTTAGGTTTGATATAAGAAAGAGTGGTTTTTTTTTTTTTTTTTTTTTTAAACAATGAAGATGATGAAACACTGGAAGAGGTTGCTTAGGGGTGTGGTGGATAACCCATCCCTGGAGACATTCAGGGTCAGGCTGGGCAGGACTCTGAGCAACCTGACCTAGTTGAAGATGTCCCTACTTATGGCAGGGAGATTGGACCAGATGGACTTTAAAGGTCCTTTTCTACTCAAACCATTCTACGATTCTATTTCCTGCACAGACTCAGTTTTTTCCTGCCCTCTTGCTGTGGCAGCAGCACACTGTCCAGCCATACACTTGCATTTTCCTGTCATGGGGCATGTGAAAATGGGGGTGTAGGGCATTGCCTTCCCTTCCCACTTGTCATTTTATTGAATGAGAGAAGTTGAAAGCAGACACTTGGGGTCATGTTCAGTCTCTGTTCACACCTTGCTGCTGCTCATCTGGGCTGCAGAGTTTTCATGCAAAATTAGACATGGCTTATGTATCCCTCTGCCTCAGAGAGCAGGCTTGGAACTAGCTCTGCTGCTTGTGGAGCTTTCTTACTCACTGAATTTGGGTTCAGAAGTTGATTTTCAGGTGGAAATAGGGAACCAGATGATCAACCCCCCCATGACAGGTGGGAAAGGCACCCTGATGTCTTTCCAGATTTTCAGCTTCCTCTCTCTGATGGAAATATTGCTGTGAGGCTCCCATTTCTAAGCTCTACAAGGCTCATGTATTTCTGCAAACTTGAACATAATACAGAAATTAAGCACAAAATGTACTTACGTTAACCCATTGGTTAAAAACAGCTGCTTCTGACAGAGTGGATAGCTCCTGATGAGAAAGAAGAGAGATCAATGAATCTGTAAGCTATAATTAGCTGTACCAAAGTGCTCTTGACTGTGGTGCAACCCACCATATCTGGCCTGGCTTATGTGACATGGAGGAGGAGGAGTTTTTTGGTGTGTGTCAAAAGGGATGACATAATTTTTTTTTTTTTTTTAATACTTTCTGGTAGTGGGAAAGGTGAATTACCAATTCTTGAAAATCAGGCCATGGATTGCGTAGGTGTGTACCTGACCTTGGTATATATTGTGTACTGACCCCAGGCTAAGACTAATTTCCTGTGATTTTAAACTTAATTCTTCTCTTAACTCCATGTAAAAATGATTGAAATATATGTTGTTTTAGATTATATTTGTACAGCATCTTACACATCACCCAGCCCTTATTCTGCCAGAGTACTTAGAACAGAGATAGATGATAGAATAAGCAGGGTGGCAGATAGTGCTGAGAGCCATGTAAGATTATTGCCAGGAGCTGAGACTGAGGACACTTTCATTTTTCCTATGCTGGTAAATGCATATTTATTTCACCAATTGACTTGCTTTGGTCTTATCTGCCTGTGGGTCAGCACAGTTTGTTTCAACATCATAAATTGATAATTTCCACTGAGATAGACTGCAGGGCAGAACTTCAGAAGAGTTGATTGCTTGGTGCTCCCAGCTGGGAGGTGAGTGCTTAGCACCTTTGTAGGTCTGGACTCTGGGATTGGCATTTTTCAATTTGTCTTCAATTTCAAATTTTCAATTTGTTTGAAGCCAGAAATATGCTCTGCTCCTTAGGCCCCTTTCCAAGCCATGCTTTTAAACACAACAAATTATGAATCAGGCAAGCGTTCCCACTGGAACATTCTTTGCAGAGATCACTGGTGGGCATAATACTTTTCTGGCTGTTTGTAAAGGCTTTGCTGTTCTCTCTGGTTAAGATCCAGGGTGAGCAGGTCCTGTGCCCAGAGGAAGTGACCCCAGTACTCACATCTGCAGCATTTCCGTAGCATGTCCTACCGTCCCCCTCGTAGCCCTTTGGGCACACACACTCCCAGCCACGAGAAGACTCAAACTGACAAGTTGCCTTTGAACCAGAAAGAGAGAATTTTTCAAATACTCAGGAGACCACTCCAGCACGGATGGCCTATGAAACCTCTTACTAGGATGTGTTTATATATAAGCATAAGCTTACAAAGGAGCTTTTTACCATCTTCCATGGGTGTTTTCACCTTCCTGTAGGACACACTCCATCAGCCCAGGGTACTAACTCCCTCCCCTACCCGCCATGCACTAAGTCTATAGGATTCTAAACCCTTGCTCCACCTTTTCTTGTTTCCTCCCTACCCATTTGAGGCTCAATTCTTTCACCTGACTATGGCAGATCCATCTTCTTCTCCCCAGTGCTCCTCACCTAAGCTCTTTGCCCCACCTGAGGATGGAACTACAGGGCACAGCAGAGCTGTGAAAAAGCTGATAGATGCCTGGGTAGAGATGCTTGACTTGGATACATATCCCAACAGGATAGTGGATCCAAGTTGTAATTGCTGGTAGAAAAACAGCATTTGTTTATTCCAGGCTTGAGATAATCCTTCTGTACTGGTGGATTTGGGAGCAGCCCTTGCAATCTATCCTCAGCTCAGGTACTATTCTGATGTGGTTCACACAGTTTTTGGTGCTTGTAGAACTGCTTGGAAAGTGCTTTCTCAAAAGAAAATTGCAGGCTTGAAATGGCAAATAAATTCTATGGTGTACGCAGGAGGCGAGGTGTGATATGTATCTGAACACTTTGTTCAGGGAATGATTAATTACTCACCAGATGATGGCATTTTCCATTTTGTTCCAGGCATGAGTTTATGGGTGTGCATTCAATTCCATTCCCCTGAAATCCATCCTTACACTTACAGTCATTCTGTTGTTTCAATAAAACATGGCAATTCATTAAAATAATTAAAATAGTGTGCATATTCTAGACATGGTGAATTAGTTTCTGTGTGTTTCTTTAGCTTGGCATTGACTTCAGTGGAATGACACTGACTAATATCTGCAGAAGACCTTCATACCTGACATCTACTAATGTACTTTCTAAAAACATGTTCGCTGCCAGAGCACCACCACATAGAAAGGAGGGAACACTGGGACTGGAATTTAAGGAGACTGTTTTGGATAGAGAGCACCATGTGGAAATAACATCATGGCTGTGAGAGAGAGGAGGATTTGGGTAGGAAGGCCAGGCTCTGGCAGAGCAAAATGAAGGTGCTATTGAATGTGAGGACCTACCTGAGCTGGTCCGATGTATATACAGGTGGCATTCTCGTGGCACCGTGCCGTGGTGGGCAGCAGGCAGTTGTTGATGGCTGAGCAGTCCCTTCCATCGCCTGTCCATCCTGCCTGGCAAACACACCTGTGCTCCCCTGGGCCTGTCTGAACACACTCAGCCTAGGGGAAGATGCAGAGGCAGCCATTCAGGACTCTTAGGGGACATCTGCCTTTAGCCATAAGGCTTGTCTAAGCTCTGTAGTGGTATCTGGGGAAAGAGACTGTAACTCAAATGAAAACTGTGACTCTCATGCAGAAGTTTCTGGCCAAACCTTCCTCTTTTCTTGCTTTTCTGTGGGAAAAGCACATACTTACATTGATATTGCAGCCACCAGGGTTTAAAACAGCACAAGGATCAACTTTGCTGCAGCTCAAGCCATCTCCCTCATAGCCAGGTTTGCAAACACAGCTACAGAGACAAGAGGAGGAAGGAGGCGTTACACGTGACAGGACAGCTCTAAAGTAAAGTGATTGTTTTCCACTGCAACTTGCTATTTATAGGCAGCTTGAAATTGGTAACCTTGGATTCGTGATGCAAATAGCTCCAGTGTGTACATTATGGGTTTTTTCCAAAATGTTGACTGGGTTAATTGAGTCAAATCAGGGATCCATTCTCTGCATATGAGACAGGGAGTGAAATTAATTCTGAGCTGATGTTATCATTGCAAAGTTGAGCTAACAGCTCTAAAATATTTACGGGCTGGCTATGCTCTCTCAGTTACACAGAAGATGTCTCTTTCTCTGAAATGTGTGCAAGTCAATGAGCCCTCCTGTTTCCCTGGGTCCCTCCCCAGGATTAACCTATATTGGAGGGAATTACTTAAGCCCTCAGGTTCTGCAGGATCCCCCGTTGTGCTTGTCGTGACTCATTATAGATACACTGCGGCAAGAGGCAAACTTGCTGCATGTGAAGGTGAGCTTGAGGCAAGTGCAGGCAGCTGAAGCAGTTACAGTTTTGTGGCCAGTCCTGGCAGGACTGGGGAACCTGTACTGAAGTCTGTGGTGCTGTGGTGTGCAAAATTTACCTGAGCTTACAGAGAGAGATATCCATCCTCAAACTTTTGAGAATTTCATTCTTTTTCAGCAAGGCTTAAACTCCTAAATCACTAAGGGGTGATTAGAAAGAAGAGTTTCCTAAAAGCCTCTGTAGACGTTGGTAGGAAGGGACGCTTTTAATCAAGGATCAGATCTGTATGCAACTATCAGTGGTAAATATATAAGCTACAGGGTATTGAGAACTCGTAATTATTATCTTGCATCTCAAGGCTGATGTGGTGCATGGTTGTGCTTGTTCGCTGCATAGCAGGGTTGCAGTGGCTGCTGCATGTGCACTGCAGCCAGGGACTGTGTTGGTCAGGCAAACAGGAAAGAGCTGCAGCACAGTGAATGTTAATTGGATGCAGGCTACTGACTTACCTCACTGTGCCATCGCTGAGCTGACAGTCTGCATGTGCATGGCAGAGCTGCAGGGAGGCCTCACAGGGAACAATCTGCTTCTCACAGAGGTTCCCTGTGTATCCAGCTCTGCAGGATCCAGGAAGACAGGTCCCATCGCTGTCTATTCGGTTATCACACTTCCCATAAATGCAGAGGCACTCTACCAGAGATAAACTACAATGTGCATTTCCACAGTAGAAAAAGGCATTTATACTTACATTGCATTTCTTATGAATGAGCTCTTCCTATTTTTTTTTTCCAAGAATCTAAACTTTTGTAGTTTTTAATGTCACTTTGATGGGGGACTTGTTTGTTAATCATAGCTGTCTTTTCAGGTGTTTTTTACAGGTAACTATTTAAAACTTGTTGTATTTTTACACTGCTCTTATCAATGAATTTCAAAGTGCTTCAGAGAAGTAGGAGCAAAATGCTATGTCCTAGACTATTAAAGTTATTCATTGCATGACTTTTGCTGTGCTTTCAGTGACAGGGTAAGCCTTTAAACATTGAGCGCACAGATCCTCCAGGTTGCACAGTGCTGGGTACACAGAGCATCAGCACAGACCTACCAGCACATTGCTAGGACTGGGTGGATCAGTGCTGCTGGAGGCACAGCAATGTGCCCAAGGTGCACAGCAGGAAAGCTTTGTGCATTCCAAAGAAGTGTCAGTGACTGGTCAAGCAAACACTTATTACTTTGGTGGGACTGGAGTTTAGGCACTACCACAGTTCCTTATGGAATTTGTGTCTCAGCTTTTGCCCATGTACCTCTGAACCTTCAAGGGAGCTCTGTTTCATGAATGGCAGGTTGTTTCATAACAAAAAAGACTAAAAATGGTTTTGTAGATGAGGAATGTGTGTATGTTTGATATGCTGTAGACTCTCAAATCCTATGCTCAGTAGGATTAAATCTGTCAATGCAGAACTGCAAGCTATAAAATAGATCAGAAAATATTCAGTAAGGGTAGTTAAGTGGCCTAAACACAACCTGTTTATAGATCTAGTTGTTCTTAGGTTACATATGTTTGTCATTGCAGGCAGAATCTGTTCTGTTATGAGCAATAGCAGGTGGGAACAGAATAGCAAAGATTTTCTTTTCAATTACTTGTGTGAGGGAGACAGAATCAAAAGAACAATGAATTAGTATAAAACAAGCTATTCCCCCTGCAAAGAGTAATTTAGAGTATTTACACTGACCCTGGCCTTATGATGTGTCCCTTTGAAATAGGAAATGAGAAATCCCCAGGAACATCTTGCTCATCTTCCACAGGGACTGTTAAGCAAGCACTTAACTCCTGCCTGAACACTACTAGGGTCCAAAAGAAATAGCCCACACTCTTGTGCTGAGGCTGTAGAGCTGCACTTACCTTTGTCACACTGAGGTCCATATTTGCCAGGGTCTGAGCAGAACTGGCAGCTCAAGCCTTGAAATGCCTCAGAGCAAACACAAGTGCCATTTCCATCCAGGCCATCCATACACTGTGATATGGAAGGGAGGTGATTGTTATGTATGAATTCAAACAAGTCTTTACCCTAGAAAAGAGACTACATGCCTGCTCACATTTTGTGATTCTGATAGACTCTCAGGAAGAACTCCAGCTTTGCTGAGCCAGGTGTTTCAAAGAAAACTTCCTTTATGCTTTTTCTTTACTGCTATATATTCTACCTTTCTTTGCAGTTTTTATGTAAGAATAGTGAGCTGGGTCATTACACTGAGCTGTGCAAATTAAAAGCATGAGAATGGGCCACTCAGCCTTGCCTGTGGGCTGGAACCCTAGAAATCTGCAATTTGGTCATCTGAGAGGTGACAGATTCCCTTTGCCTCCTGCCTATAGCTGAACCTGAATTTCACAGCCATCACTGGACACAGATGAAGGGGACAGCCCTTGTGGAGCCAAACATTCCTGTTATGCAGAAATGCTCCAGGGGCTTTTGGGACACAGCTCATCCTTTCCCTTCTGGAGTGCAGGGTGATGCTGGATTCTCTGCTTACCTGCCCATTCCCTGAGCAGGGTTTGGAGAAACCTCCCGGACACGGTCTGCAGTTAGGGCCAAAGAAGCCTTTGCAACACTTTGGTTCCTGCAAAATAAAGAAAATATCCTCTTTCAGTGCTTTAGGGCAGAGGCAGTGCATAAAGATCAAATCTTTGTTGTGTTTTGGGCCTCTGGGAAATGTCTGCATGGATAACTGTCTCTGAAAAGCCTTGTGTTGAACCAGAACCTGCTCTGCCATGGCCTTGTTAAAAACCAGGAGGGGTGTTGACAGTTAAGAAAGGGGATGCACGGATCACCAGATATTGCCCTTGTTCTCATAAGACTCAGTGTTAGAAATCCCCATCCTGTCCCCACTTACAAGCATTCCAGTGGGTATCTGCTCATATTGTGTTCATTCTCATATTTACCAGTGGGAGTGCAGTGGAATTAGGATGTGGGCAGTTTCCTTGGAATCTGAGATCAGGAACCTTGGGATGTTTCACCCCAGAGAGATGCTGTGATAGACAGACATGCTGCTTTGATCTTCCTCCTTCCCCTCCCCAGGGTGGGATTTAGCCACCATGCAGCTCTGAATGGCTTTTTGAGTATGAGTATGTTGTTTTATTTGTGCAATGGCTTCTTGATCTGTTTATTTATAAAGAGAAAGGGTGTTAGAAAAGACCGATTTGCATGTGTGATTCAAGAGAACTAGGAATTAGCAAAAGGCTTACAAAGCTGACACTTTTTAGACCTATCTGCCTGTCACTAAGTGGTGCTCATGAAGTGCAGAAGCCTATTTAGGACCCCTAGAAGAGTGTAAGGATCTATTAGGGCTAATGACTTCTGCAAGAACTGGACTTCCTAAGCAGGGAAGTGTGTAAAGATCTTTCAGGGCTAATGACTTCTGCAAGAACTGGACTTCCCAAGCAGTAGTTGGGGTGTGATTCTCATGAGTGTTCCCCACTCATTGTTTTCCAATATCATGGGAAGTCCTGGGACAGGAGTGGCTGGGACCAGGAGAGGATGAGTTGTCCTGTTCTTCATGGGTGAAGCTGTATAGGAAAATGAATACACCTGGGTGTGGAGCCTTATGTGAAAACTCCTGCTTGGCAGAGTATGAGCGTGCTGTTGTCACTAACATATGATAACTAATCTGGACTTTCCCTGATATTTAGTTCTAAGATGTACACGAGCTCTCAGCCTGGTGTTGAAGTGCATGGAAACTACATGGACATGTCCAAACATCTCTCAGCTCCAACAGGAAAGTTCACCATGTATGAGACAATATTTTGGAAAACTTTTATATACATTTCACCTAAAGGAGGTGTAATTCTGTAGCTTTGCTGTTATATTACAGGCTCTATCAGAGCCAATTTTTGAAAGGTTGGGCATTCAATAATGTACCTCTGTTTTGAGAAAGGCTGGAACATGCACGAGAGGGAAGCATTGATATTTCTAAGCTACATAGAATTCTGTGATAGAGTCTTAATATCACAGCATAATTTACCTGGAGAATAGAAAGCACCTTGATGGTATTGCATTTAAAAATTTAATTAAATTTTTTTTTTTCATGATACAAACTTCTCTTCGTTGTTTCTGACTACTGATTTACAGGACTACTATCTGTGGATTTTTATAAAATGGAGAATAACATTCCCGTGTAGCTAGACTTGAATTTTGTATGTGGAGAAATATGCAGCTAAATTTGCATCTCTTAGATACAAAGCAGATGGGAGATCTTCAATCCTTCCTGAACCTGTGTCTTCAGACTGTTACTTCAGGGAGGATGCTTAATCAAAAGGAAACTTTTAACAGATGTGAGGTCTATTTTAAATGTATTCAGTTTATTAACTCTCTAAGCATTGTCATAGTGATTCTCATTCCTCACATCTCTCCTCTACTGAAATAGGACTTGCTTCACCTGAGAAACAAGTAAGAGCTTCTATGAACTATACAGGGAATTTTGCAAGGGCAAACAAAATAATGCTGAAATTATCAGATGATTCACTCATTGCCAAAAAAGAGATGAAAGTACCATCTATATTTGTACTTTTATGCAGTCTCCTGTGTTCATATGTTGTTCTTTTGCTCTCTATATTGGCAGAGCAATAACCAAACTATGGGCATGCCTTCTCCCATGCCTTTTGGCCAACTGGTGAGTCGGCTGGGAAATGTCACTTAGGATGGGCTGTGCATCCTGGGGACAGGGAGCCAGTGCATGCTGTAAACAACCTGCACACACACCCTAGATGGAAGCAATAGAGAGAGGGATTTGAAAAGGTGTTATACCATCTGCTGAGATGCATACTTATGGCTGGTGTACCTTGTACATTTTAAGTACCGCTGTTTTATGACTTCTAAGTGTTAGAGCCTGAATCTGGAACCAAAGAGCAGCACCAGGGCTATATCTGCTGGCTCTGATTTTTGAATAATTGTTATTCATTTCCACCTTCTCCTTTCTTTCCCCATTTTTCCTTCCCTCATTCCCTTCTTTTAATGAACGTGAAGCTTCCTCAACATGGACATGAATGCACTGGTGTCCTTGACTCAACTCAGTATAATGAGTTAACTAATGTTGTCTGAGAGTCTACCGAAGTCTACGCATTTAACTTCTATGAGAATATTTTATTTTTTTCCTGGAAAAACACAGATTAGTTGAGTCTAGAATGCAGGCACTGTGAACAGAAATTTGTCTTGTGTATAGATGGCAAAGAGAAAAATATTCTTTGCTTCCACATGGTAGATCCTGTACTCCATTGTGATCCAGTGGTACATAAATATTTTTTGTCTTCACCTTTGTTTGCTTTTCCTGACTGGCTAATTTATCACCATGTGGTGGTGACAGAGGCTGGCAATTACATTACTGAGGAGGTATAAACTCCATTGGCAGTTTTAAAGATGAATTCTCTACAATATCTGCATGCAATAACTTCAGAGAGGCTGAACCTTTAGAGTGTGGATATGGAGTTTGTCAAAGCTATTGTCCTTGTGACTAGCAGTGTCTTGTTTTTCAATCAAGTTAGCATATTTCCTAGAGCCAGCATCCATTGTGTTATGTGACTCTGTTTTGTAGCCATTGAACAGGAGACCATAAACCTGAATTATGGCACTACTCCCACAGATTTATCACTGGAGCTGTGGGGAAATAATCAGGTACTGATTTGGATTTAGTAGTGTCTCATGTTGTACAGGACTTAAAGGAATAAAGGATCAGAATTACAAAAGCATTTGCGCAGCAAATAGCTGAGGTACCACTACTGTGCTTTAAAGGTCTGTGGTTCAGATATGTATATTTTGGCAAATACATTTCAATATTATACAAGCTCTTTTACAAGCTGCATAGCCATGCCTGAAGCTGACATAGCCTTTGTGTTTCTGAAAATGCCTGTAAGTGTGCCTTTACCCCTTTAGAACCTAAAAATCTGGCTGATTGTTGTGGGCAATGTTGCTCTCCTTGATGCTCAGTGCCACTTGGTGTCACCTACTCAGTCCCTTTTTCCCCCTGGAATGGTCCCAGACATGTGTACCTGCTCCCTCCTCTTCTAAGGGTGGGAGTCTGGTCTCTCTCTTCTGCCACACCCCAGCAGAGGACAGAGGCTCTGTCACCTCCAGGCAAGGTCAGCTCTGTCTGTTCTCAGTGGTAGATTGGTACACTGCCTTCACACTGAAGTCACTGGAGCACAGAGATCTATTCCCATCAAATCTGCCCCTGGGGTGATGATCTCTGGGGGAATGCAGGGAGCTGGGGTCAGCTGCTCCCTCAGTGCTCCAAGCGCCACTTGTCAGAGATCATCAAAACTGGCCCTGGTCCACACATCAGGCAGTACAGGGGACCTGTTGTCCCTGCTGTGCTCTTTGTGACATTAAGAATAAGCCCTGCTGTCCTTCGGTTAAGCTCAGGTGCAGCTTTCAGCATTTGGGTATGGTTACATGGATAAATATGCATTAGCCCAAAGGTTTCATCTTCGGGGATGCAAAGTATCTTGTAAGTGTGTAGATCTACCAGTTCCTACAAGGTTTGTGTCTTCTAACTCTTTAAATATAAGTAGTGTTTATTAGGTGCTGTTACTCCTGTTTTCTGAGAGTGATGGGAATGCTTGGTGCAGAGTAAAAACTGCAAAAGCCATTGCTCCTTTGTGTTTTCCTGGCTAGCAGTGCTCTGCTTAAGTCTTGGAAAATATAACTATATTTTTTAACTATGCATGCAGCTTTCAAGGCTGACAGAAGTTCTTAAATTTGGTGAATAATTTCTAGGACTAACAGCCTTTCTTCTGTCTATAAATAATTTTTTTGTCTGTCGCTTTAGGGATAGCTTGATGTTGGACATAATTTGTTGGCAGGTTTTTGATAAGGAATTCAGATTACGGGAGTGTTCTGGGTGTGGATTGCTTTTTGCATCAGAGGTTGCTGCTTGGAGCTCTGCCTGGTTTATGATTATATTGCACACACAGCACTTTGTAGTTACTGCCAGAGGTAGTAGATCTTTACTGCCAGTGTTTTCTTCATTACATTTTGATGCTGTCCAGCTCTGCTGGGAACCTCTTTGCAGGCTGTGGTTCTGGACTGTTGTAAGCTTAGACATTAAATGTTTTCCTTTTGTACCGGAACTGTTACTGGCCCAGAACTGGGCTTGAACATGGTCCAGAGGCAGCTCACTGGAGCTTACTCCAAAGGAAAAGCCTGGTCTGACAGTCAGCTCTCTTACCAGAAATAGCATCTGAATGTTACCAAGTAAAGGCCTGTACTGTGTTACCTAAGTGAGCAAGGTTTGTCAGAATCCACCCTTTTAAGTGGGAGCAGTTTTGTTTCTGGAGGAAAGCAGGGTTAGGGGAAATTGTGGCTGCTGAAAATAACATAAAATATAATTAAATATGTAATTTATAATTTTATATATATAAAATATGATTATATATATAAATATAAAATTATTATGTTAATATTTTAACTTGCTTTTTCTTTTCCCTGCATATTTAGTAGAAATGAAAATATTAACCTGGAGTAGTTTCCCTGAGAAACAGGGAGTAGTTTTCCCTGAGAACATGACACCTGTAAATTCCCATGTACTTGTATGCACAGATGGGATTTAGGAACTGGAGGAAAGAGTTGGACTGGAGAGACAAAGGGTATTTCAAAGGGTTAATGCACCAACTAGATTTTTTTAATAGAATAGAATGTATAGAATGTATGGTATAGAATGTGTTCATATGAGTTCCCTGTTTGCAGTACTGCTAGGCTGGTAGCCATTGATTTATTTCCAAAAATACCTCTTTCAAATGGATGATATCAAAGAAAGTTAGTAAAGTGAAGAGGAAGCTGGAATACCTTGTATGGAGGAGTTGGAGATACAGATTCATTGGGATTCTCTTACCTTTGTGACCTGGCTTGTCTCGTCACACCAATGTGGTAGGATTGGAACAATTGTGGATGGGATGAGAACACCCTCAAGGATATAAATACGACCATTTTTTGCAACAATATCTGTTTCTTCCATTTTTTCTCCACTCACCAAGACTTGTCCCTATAAAAAAATAAATTATTATTAATAATGAAGTGGTTTTAGCTCATCGATTTCCAATGATTTAAAATTAAATGTTTAAAATTACTTTCTACTCATACTTCTTTTGAATTTGCTATCAAAATTTTATTATGCTTGTTTATGCAAGAAGCACACATATATTCTGTATTTTCTTGAATACTGGTCTTTAACAGAGGTGTCTACATTTTTTCTGTGAATTTGCCCTGTCAGCCTGTGGAACTGGTGAATAACAGACTGGCCAAAAAGAGAAGACTACTGATAACTTCAGGCACTGATTTCAGTGGGTTTAAGCATACCTTGGTGTTCTCTCTGACAGACGAGGGGGAAAGTGAGAGAGAATCTGGGATCTATTCAAATTCACAGGAGAGAGGGAAAAAAAGAAAGTATTTTTTCTGCATTTACTCCTACAGCTGCTCTGCTCTTACAAGAATTCAAGAATTTTTATAGGTGCATCTGTACTCCAGAAGAAAAGGAAGCTAACCTAACAGATCAGTTTGTTTTTGCACAAATACTGACAAATTAACACTTTTAAAAATATGTTCACTAGGTACATCAGGATCAGAGACTGTAATATTACAGAGAGAAAAAGAATATTTTTGATAGGGGTTTAAAATTATTAATATATGTAACAGAATGATTTTAAATCTTTTAAATAGATTTTTTTTAATAAGGCAGAGCATGAATGAGAATCATTCCTGGATTGTGGACAATCATAAGGAAAAAAACCCTGATATTTCCCCTGATATTTAGCTCTGAGGTGTACACGGCTGTCCTTGTATACCAATCTCTGCATCCTTTATAATATTAGTACTAACAGTAGGTGGGAATGAGAAGTTGAAAAATTCTGCCTCATTATAGCTCGAAATTCCTCTGTTTATGCCTCCCCTTGTCCCTTTTTTATTCCCCCTGCATGCAAAGTTGCCTCGATCAGAGCGAGCTGCTCACAGGTGAGGGCTGTGACTTACAGTGCTGGTCCTGTTAAAGTGGATGAACTGCTTTGCCATGCTCCTGATGTGCTCTATTGAGACAAGGCTGGCAACCTCTAGCTGAAATGAATGTAAGTTGGTTGAGACAAGTGTAATATCATTACTCTTTTCAAATCCAGAGAGATTTCACAAGAAAGACGTTCTTTGGGGCGAGAAAATGGTTATCAATGTGGTCAGCCTTGCATTGACGAATCAGCGTGTGTAACCAAATGAGTGTCATTAAATCACGACCGAGCTTGCTGGTTTCTGCAGGTGAGGACCTCATTGCTCAAAATAATATTAATTTTTCTTCCAATTATTACAGTCAGTCTAAATAAAGCTAATACCCTTCTCTAAAAATAGCCCTGTTTGCATCCATAGACCATTGTGGTGGTGCTGGTGCCATAAAGGTACATGTGGTACTCGTGTTCCCTCTGTTCCCACTCTCTGTGCTGGCCACATCAGATTATATAAACTGAGCCTTTCACTGAGGATACAGCCACTTCTTTCCTTCTTTCCCCACAACAGAGACTGGGGTAGAGATGAACTTCCCCCCAGGAAAAACAGGGGGCTTACTTAGAGGATGAAAAAAGCAGCTCTTTCTGAAAAACAGAAGACTGATTTTAGCAGAATAGGCTCAGAAATACCTTGATTTCAATAAGTCCTTTTCCTGCTACCTGTGCCTGAAGTCCTGACCATACCCCTGACAGTGGCTCTTGCTCCTGCACTCTGGGCTGGCAAAGCAGCTGTGCTCACCTCAGTGTTGGAGACAACGTGATATCGGACCAGCTCCAGCAGCTTCCAGGAACCCTGCCAGTGCAGAAAAGAGGCTGTTTGAGCCCAAAATCAGCCTCAGGAAGCCATTCTGGTCCGCTGAGTGGACATGGGGATGAGAACAGCATCACTGGCTGGGGCACCAGAAACCTCTGGGTCAGTGGTGGTGCTCAGCTTGTGGCAGGCACCCTGACATTCCATGCCCTCACCCCTAAACCACATTTTATTTTGATGTGAGCCTTCCATGACATGTATTGGTTTTGGGACAGGCAGGAGGTGTCCAGGGGACAGGATACCAATATCCACCTCCTGGGACCCCACCAGCAGTGACTCCCATCCAGTGGGGCCCTTGTAGCAACTGCTTTCCCTGACTGTTCCCACCAAGGGTGATGCATTCCAGGAGAGGTTTTAGGGCTGTGCCATGTGTCTGTTCAGGCTGTGATGTCTGGGCAAAAGCAGACGATGGGGGCCTGGTGTGGATGGTCATCCCTATATGTGATGGGAGACTCCAGATCCTTTTCCTCTCTAGGTGTTACCTTGATCTTTAATTGTTAGAGATGGCTTTCAAGCTTGATCATAGGAGCTAATTTAGATGAGCACTGGACAATGTGTGTATGACTCTCCTATCTATCTGCTGTCTGAGAAAGATTTGCCTTATAGAAAGACTGTACCTCTGCAGAAAGCAGGTAATCCAGAACCTCAGCTTTCATATTACTCAGAGCCTTGTTACTTGGAACAAAAACTGTGTAAGCCTGGTTCTCCTGCTGTAAATCCATTCCTAGGCCAGTTTTCTGTTTTGGTTTAAAAATAAAAGTAAATTTACATATTAATGTTGAAGAACATCTGAAAGTAGCCTTATGTAATTGCTTTTCTGGATCCTTACCTCTATCAAAGATGTAAATTGGCTATATCTTCTGTTAGCCTGAAGCACTGACATTATAGTTTTCTGAAATAGGATAAAAGTAAGATTTGTTTTAGTTGGGAATATGAAATAAGTGCCAGTTGTTATGAGATATTTCTTGACTTACTGTGTGAGTCTCAGTTGTTACAGATTGAATACATTTCATCTGGGGTGCTGGTGGTGCTTGGAAATGGCTGAGATGGCAGCCCCTTTTTTCCTGGTGCTATGGTTTATAGTTAGATTTTGTTATTGTGCTGGAATACTGGGTGGTCACAGGAAACACAACTCTGTGTGTGTGGGAAAGGGTTTTTATCTCTTCATCCCCAGTAAAAAAAAGGTAGAGATATAAAATATTTGAAAAATGCAACAAAAGGAAGAGAACTTTTAAGCAAGCATGATAAGCTGGGCACCAAAACCCCAAAGCATTTAAAATCACTTTTTTTTTTTTTTTTTTTTTTTTAATATTAGCCTTTTGGGGGAAGGAATTGAAACTTTGAATACAAGCCTTGTCTGGTATTTGTACAGATGTCCCTCCTTTTAGTGTGTGATTCTGACATTCAGTGAAATTCACTGATCATGACTGCCTATTTTCCAAGGAACCCCTCAGGTGCAGTGAGAACATCCAAACCCACCACGGTCCAGCTTGGCAGCAGGGTGAATGTCTGTTTTCTGTGGAAACTCTGTCATTACCTCTCACTTTGAATATTGCATCTGTGAGCTGATGTGCAATAGCTCAGTAGAGTTTGTTTAGTTTCTATCATCCTCCTTCACATTCACCTCACATGAAACTATTTTAAAAGAGAGTTTGACATTGCATGTCTATAACTTATGGCTCACCTCTTTGTTGCTCTCAAATGTTGGCTCCACGTTGTCCATGGCTTTGTCAATAATGTGCAAAATTCCATTGGAAGCAATAATATCTCCTTGTAAAATTTTTCCTTTCCCCCTTCCTCCTTGGATTCTAATCCTTAATTGGTTATCCTGAAAGAAACCAGGCAAAGGATAGTGAATTCTTTATTATGAAATGACAGCAGAGTGTGTACACAGGTTGAAAATACTCTAAGACCTCTTCCTGTTGCCAACACCTAAACAATTTAAATCTGGAGAGGCTAAAGATTGCTTCCACTGCTTATCAAGGAAATGGAAAAAAATTCTTTGGATCAGGACCATGTTCTTTTGCTTCAGAACTGCAAGATTCAGAAGGGAAAGAGAGACAGGCCCAGAGGGGAATTCAATGTACCTGAAAGTGTTGTGGTGACTGCTAGTAATAAAAATCTGCCAGGAAATTATTTAAAATATTGTTGTACTGGAAAGGTCAGCTCCTCTAATCTTATGGGACTCTAACCCATTTCCTTATAGTCGATGTATATTTAAAACAACAAAATGTTGCTGATTCTGCGTTGTACTGAAGCCTTCAGGAAACAGGGCTCAGACAGCAAGGATATTTTCCTGTTACAAATGGAGTGTGTACTCACTGAACATACAAAATAGATATCTTTGCTCAGATACCACTGCTCTACTGCAAAACATGAGAAGTACTTGATTTCAGCCTTCACGTTGGCCTAACCATAAAGAGACACGTAATGGACCAAGAACAATAATTCCAGACTATAAAATCTAATGTATCATCCACAGAGAACAAGTTTTTTTACACTGTGGGGCCAGTTTAAACTGTGCTCTGATGTTTACTGACATTGGACAATCTGGGCTAATGCTAAACTTTGCTATGTATTTCCCATGGTTAATTGCCCTGTGTTCTCTCTCTGCTGAGACTTCCATCTGCTGCCTTGTTCTGAGGCTGCTGATGCTCAGTGGGAGATGGGATCTGCAGCTCAGCCAGTGCTTGCTCCATGTGAGCAGTGTTCACAGATTTCCAGCATAAACTCTGTGTTTTTCTCCCCCTGCCACCTCTTACTTTACCTGGGCTCTCTTAACACCCCTCCCCTGCCCCCCAGCTCTGTTGGTCATACTTGCAGATTTAGGATAACTTCATTTTAGCAAACATTTTAGACCAGTCTGTGTTAGTCTGCCAAGTCACTCAGTGCTGATACATGACTAAAGGTAATTTTTTTCTTTTTTTTTGCTGGCTTTAGTGGGAACTTTGATGCCAGTGAGGTTTCAAGTTTGACTTGAACTCCTTGTAGTACATGGCCATGGCTGTGGTTTTTCCTAATCCAACAGTTTCTTTCTGCAGGGAGACATCAGAGTGAAGGTGTTTTCCTGCTTCTTGTGGAGGGAACAGAGAGCACTATTCTTGCTGTGGGAGGCTGAAAGGCCACTTACCTTTTCTCCCTTTGACATCTCTCCTGACTTGCCAGTCAAAGTATATATTACATTAGCATTATTCAAGCTACTGGTGTTCAGTTGACCTGCAATTATATGGAGTTTAACAAAGTACTGGGCTTTCTGTTTATTTTTCAGAAGCTCCTTTACCTAGAAAAGCAGAGGAACAGAGATTTATTTCAATGCAGGCTTTATCTAAAAAAAAAAAAAATGCTGAATGCTTTTTTGCTCTCTTCAGTTGTTGTACTATGAAATTACATATTTTACCCTCAAGTGAGGTGGTGGAGTCTGAAAGAAGTGGAGCCCTCTCTTGGTTTTGGTTCAGCTCACACTGTACTCTTATGGCCCTGCATGAGTGGCAGGTGCCTCCAGAATTGTCCTGATGTCAGTAGAAGGTGCTACTTACATCTCAGTATCTCTTTTTTTGTTTTTTTCACTAAAAACATTTTTTCATTATTTTTTTTAATCACCCTTATGTAAAAGGTGACCTGCAGGCCTCATTGCTGACAATTCACATCTCAGTTCAACCCCTGGCTCAACTGAGTGAAAAGACTTTGAGCATAGTCATGTAAGACAATCCAAAACTTAGCTTGAGGTGTGACAGTGTTCGACCTTAACTCACCAAATTATTTTGTTTTTCTTTCAAGTGGGAAAAATGCAGTCTGTGGCCCTAGCTTTATGTGACTGTAAGTGTCCTAGAGCAAATTATTTGTATCTGCTGAGTCAAAACACTGACAGCTCAGATGATATTTCTGCAGAAGCTGAATCCCCCCATTGTGAAACCTTTTCTCTTGTTTACTTACGTTTGTACCTTTGAGTCCCTTGTTTGTTGGTACAAGCACAGTAAATGGTCCCAGAGTGCTCAGCTGCCATTCATAGGTATTTTCTTATGAGAAGAGGGAACAAAAAAAGTTTAAATGCATATTGAAAACCTCATTTGTGAAAGGAACTGCGCAAAGCTGTGAAGGGAGAATAAGCAATAATAGTATCTGATTATTAAATGTTAATTTAAGATTCTAAAGTACAAGCCATTAAAAGATGAGAGATAGATGGGATGTTAAATCCAGGTGCTGCTGCATATTTGACACATGATGAGGCAAAACATTCAGGATGCTTCTGGCAGCCTGGATTCTGTGGCATGCAGGCCGGAGCAAGGACATAAAACCAGCAGTTTCTTTGGAGATGTGTCCTTACAGGAAGACAGCCTTCTGGTTTAAATCAATTCAGTCTCTATGGGGTGAGAAATATGCTGCTGATAACCTGCTGATACTACAAATATCAGCAAACACATGACAGGTAATCAAAACTAGATGCACTGAAAGTTAATTAGAATTCATTTACTACCCAGAGACTACTTCTGTATCCAAGACATCAGCATGAGAGACCACTGGTTCTGCAGCTGAAGGCATTAAATATTTCTGATATTCAGCTCTTTTTCTAGAGGTATAAAATCAGAACTGAAAAAATCTTTACAGTTGTTACAGGTATATTGTAAAAAGAATGTATCTCAAAATTAATATGCTGTCCTACAAAACATCTATAATTTCTTAGCTTTTGAAGGACATTAATGTGGAGTGAACATATTGTAAGTTAACCTGTGTGGTTAATGTGTCTTTGTAGCTTCTGGCAAGCAGATAATATTTATGTCCAAAACTTAACCAAAGAACATGAAATCTGGGTTGTTAACTCAGCATGCTGGGCACTTTTCAGACATGTGAGAAGGAATTCATAGAGAAACTGCAATTGAAGTCTAAGCGCTGAGGCAATGGATATTGATCTTCAGTGTTGAGTATGAAAGTCAGCTTAGATTTTTGACCTTGATTTTGCCAATATTTTGACCTTGGCCAGCTGTGGGGGATTCTTATTCCTTCTGTTGAGGAATTCATTGTCTTTATTTTAATTACTGGGCTCAGTGGGACTGAGCAAATTATATTAAACAGAAGGATCTTTTTTTCCACATTTACAAGTTTAAGTCAAAGATCCAGCTCAATCCTAACAGTGTTTGTTCATAGCTCAAATTTTTTGCCATAGAGAAGATGATGAAGGCTGTTAGGTTGTTCAGTTCACTAGGTAACTGGGAATGCCAGTGTTTTTTATGGACTAGTATGTCATTCCAGACCAAATCTCATTTGCCCAAAACAGTGGGGGCAGGGAGAAGAACTGGGGTAATCCCACTTGTGACAATGTAGGGTGAAACCCACAGGTGATGTGAAATGATGCGTGAGGGGTTGTGGAACAAGTTTAGCACTTCTGCCTGGAGGTTCTTGCAGTCTGCATTCACGGTGTGAGGAGCAGAGCGGCTTTAGGTGGTCTGAGGGACTGTGCAGTGGGTAGCACGTGTGCTGTGTCATGCTGTGGGGGGCACTTTCCTGTAGCAGGGCATGTGGGGGGAAGACAGGGCAGGATCAGCCCCCTGGGCTCTGCTTGTGTGCAGTTACTCACCCATGAGCAAGAGGCTGGATGTCAGCTTGCCCTGCCACTGTCCTCCCACTTCTGCATTCAGCTCTTGGAGGCGCTCCATGATGTTCCCATAGCACACAAACCCATTCCCCACAGAGCCCCCCTGGCACGTGCACCTGTGAAGGGATTGGGATTGGGATTTTTAGCTGTGGTTCTCAATAAACTGGCACCAGGTGTTATCTATTGCTCCTCTGAAGGCATTTTCAGGAAGCACCAGTGCACTGTAGTTAATTCTCTGCTTTTGCATGCTGTGAAGTGTGTCAGTGTGTGGGGCAGCCTGATGGCTGCTTGCCTTGTGGGCTCTTGTTAGCTGGGCCAGGAGACAGCACTGTCTGTCTTGCAGGACCTTTGAATAGAGGCTATGTGCAGCCTCTGGTCCCAAGATGTTGTGGCTGCTGGAGCCCAGAAATCCACTGACCCTACCCTGTCTGTGGGTGAGGAGAGAGCAGAGCATAAATGTGTCAGGTGTGACTCTTGCAGCAGGGAGTCTGTTTTGTGAAGAGCTCACTCAGAACATGGGATTTGGCAGGATTAATGGTAGATAAGGGAGGTGATAGCTCATCAGTCCTTGGAATAGCTGCACTGGTTTTGTAGAAAAAGTTTTTTCCTTTCAACAAAGCAAAGTGGTGGTTTGTTACCCTGCCCTTTAAGTAATGCCACCATTTTGTGCATTAATACTTGTACTTTTAACATTATCTTTATTTTCTGCTGCAGCACAAAATCTCGTGCTTTTTTTAGATGTATGTGTTGCTGCTGTCCCTCTTCTGGAAATAGCATCTCATATGTAACACCCTGTGTGTCTCCTGGGGACTCCAGCCTGTGGGAGGTGCCAGTGATGTGTGCCTGACCCCGTGCTCTGGATGCCTAAAGCAGACTCAGGTCACAGTGCCCATGAGATGGACAGACAGACACTGGGCTTAATAGTACCCTTCCCAATTAAGTCTGCAGCATGTTCAGTATTCATATAAGCTCTATCCACAATGGTTCATCTCTCTGGATATTTTTTCCTAATGGCATCACTAGAAAAGGGACATTATTTCCCATCAGCAAACCTTTCTATAATTACTCATTTGCATGTGCTGGTTGTTAAAAAAGCACACCTACCACTAACACCCCACAGTAGTATCAGCCAGATGCCAGACCCTCTCCTTCTTTCCATGTATGGTCTCTACTGCAGCTGTTTCTCTAGTGAGAGAAATATTATTGGGAAGTCCCCCCAAGTCCCTGCAATCTGGGGAACTGCATACAGGCTCAGAGGATTGTAGAGATTTTGGCCAAGAGTCTCAAGCTTTGACTCTGATCCTGGGTAAAAATGGCAGTCTAAAAGCAACCTAAATTTTTAGGATGCTATTCTGAGGGTGAATCCACTTCTTTCTAAGGGGATCTCTTGAGCAGAGAGAGCATGACTGTGGAGCCTGGTTAAAGGGTTTACAGCTGGGAGAGAGGAACAGCTGCTCCTTGGGAGCTGATCCAATTTTTTCTGGTGGGGCAAATATTGCTGAATTGCTGTAGGTAGCTCCCTTCCACTTCTGAACAGAGAAGAAAACAACTGAGGCTTCAAAGGAACTGAGAAATAGCAAAGTAGAAAAAAGGAGCCACCCTTGAAATATGGCACAAATCAGATTCAGGTTTCAAAATAAAGCTCTCCTCTTATTTTTCACCTAATGTTCATAAAGAAGCAGGTGTTTAAACATAACAACTTCTTCGGCTATAATTTCTGGGGGCACAGTGAACTGCAGAAATGCCTGCAATAGTTTGAAACTTCTGTCCTGAGGACAATAGTGCTCATAACTGAGTGAGCTTCCAAGTAAGGTAGTTTGGATCTGTGTGCCAAAGGAAAGCATTGGGCAATTTCAGATTAACACCTATGGCATGGGATTGAACCCTTCAACCTGTGTGCTTCCTCACTCCTTCTGCTGAAGGAATTGACTTTCTGTGGCTGGGCATTGGGAGAACCAGCAGGATTGGAAAAGATGGGAACTGTCAACACTTCAGCTTACTCAGGGAAGAAAAACTCTCTCTCTCTGGAAGAGGAAAGCTCAGCTTTCTGTCTGTGTTTTACCAAAACCCTCTATAATAGAGTTTTGGTTTATGAAGCTACTAAATTCTACATTGAAGACCTAGAGGAAAAATAAGAGTGGCATTAAGAGAAAATAATAAAGAGTTTAACTGACAGTAGGGCAGCTCTCCTTGGAAACCAAAGAGGTTATGATCTAATATGCAGTGTAATTCTGCACTGGTTGGAGCTTCATAGCTCCTGGGCAAGGCTGAACATGATTACTGTGCTGAAGCAACACCAGAGAAAGTGTCAGCACTCATTCAGGAAAAATCTATGTGGGAACATAAGACAAAAGCAATTGTGATTTTTGAGGAGGTTGCTGTGTTTATATTCACAAATCAAATGTTTGAGTTTTTTACATCTTTGCCTGTATGAGAGATTTATTCCTGTACAAATAATTTGGTTCTGGAGAAAGTAGAACTGACTGTGTGAGGAAAGCTAATAGCACAACTGTATCCTTAAAAAAAACAAACCAAAACAAAAATAGAAAGGAAACAATGCAGTTTTGTGGCCTCTGTTATAGCTCTGTGTTTTACAAAACAAACAAAACCAAAAAAGCCCTCCCAAAATACATTTAAAATCTGAGATGCAGCCAAAATACCATCTGTCACTTACCAGAACCTATTTTTTGTGCCCACATTTACAAATTAATGCTTTTCTTTTTAAAGTTTCTCTTTCATAAATGGATTTTCCTTAGCTCAAGTTTTATTTCAATCCCACTCCGTTCTTCTATACTTTTGCCATTAAATATCATTAAATGAATGATGTGCAGAGAATTTTCATTGTTCTTTTCCATCCCAAGTAATAAATTTTTAATTTTCTCATTCTAAGGTTCTCAAAACTTTCTCAGCCTTCAAAAATTGTTTTACAGTGGTGAAACTGTGACTAATTAGGGAAAAAGGCTCCTGATTTGGAATTTTATTTCAAAATTCCAGCTGCTGCTGTGCAGTATGGTAGTACTCTATACTATAAAGTGTTGTGTGAGTCTGTAGCAAGCAGTTTGAGTAGCACACTATGCTGTAGAAGAGAGCCAGGGGATATTTTAGATAAATTTGTTTGGAATGCACAGTAGCTGATGCAGAAGTGATGCTGGTATCACCCTGCCAGGGAAAGCTGCATGATGACACAAGGACTGGCCATGAGAATACTCTCCTGAGTTGAATACTTTCTCTCTATGGATCTAGGTGATAATTTGTTCCTAACTTACAATGAATGGCCTGTATTGTCCTTCAGGTTCAAGCTCTCAGCTCCCAAAACTGATATTTCAGGCACAGCTCTTTAACCCAGTACCTGCCATCACTGGGCTATAGAAACACATAAGCCAAATTCTGTGCTTTAAGAGAGCTTTGTAGAGTTTAGGGCCAACTGTGCCTTTTTCCTAGCATCCATGTAGCATATTTCTGTACAGGAAAAGCCAAGTCTGCCAGAGGTTTGGCAGTCTCCCACCTGCTTGACTTGAGGTTTTAGGGAATCTGCTGGGATTGGTGTTGCTTTCACAGCTTGGGGGGCAGATGCCCTGGTTGAATCTGTATTAGTATACTCGGAAGAGGCAGGGCTCCAGTGCTGTCCCATGATTAATGCTGATTAATTTTCAGCATGCTGCCTGGCGTGTTTCTGGCCCACACCAAGGAGCATTTTCCCTTGCAGTGCCCAGGCACAGTTGAAGGGAGAGCATTGCCAGGGATTGCTGCCAAGAGGCAGTTACTCTGTTTTGGAAGAGATTTTAGCTGTGAGACAGACAATGCTGCTTGCCCTGAGGAAGAGAAAAGAGGTTTTGCTCCCTTTTATTTACTAGTGTAGAAATGACCTCTGAGTGCTTTAAAAATAAAACTTAATAGGTATTAGCAAATGGCCTGATGAAATCTATCACTGTGTTAATTGGCTGACCCGAACCCCATTAAATCTTGTGATTTACCCTTGATAAAGAAGCCATTAAAGATAACTTCAGGAGGTGTCCATCCACAGGAATTGTTTTAGCAGCCAGTTCACTAGGGAAGGAGGGAGAAACTGTGGGAAAGTTTTCTAAGCAAAAAGACTCACGCAATCTGTCCTGGTGCAACTGTTAAGCATTTGGCTTTTTTGTGGCAGGTGTTGTTTGTTTCACAGTTGTCCATCATGCTGCAGCCTTTCCCAGGTACAAAGTTGGTATAATGCTCCTTGCATTCACAGTGGGACTAAATCAGAAGGATGTGAGAGGGGAGAGAAAATTAGTCGTGCACAAATTGTGGATTTCAGCACAATTTCTGGAACTAGGGCTTGAACACAGTGTCTTAGTTAATCACCTGGTGGGTTCAGACACAAATATAAAGCTTATATTTGTACACACCAGCCTGTGTTTCAGCCATGTGCATGAAGGAAGGACACCTTCACTGAGACATGACCATGAACTGCAAAAGAACCCTGAATGATCAAGTGTTGGAACCCTGGATACTGAGAATTTTAAACCAAGAATTTTAGGCCAAGAACTGAAAATCAAGTCCCTTTTTGGCTCCTCAGGGTGTCCAAGCAAACCAGGCCTTTTGAAGTATTGCTTTTTTGATGGTGCAAGTTTTACATACAGAACTTGGAGATGGTTCCCAATATTATGAATAATATGCTGTCTTTGTAAAGTGCTGCTCATTGATTGTTTTCAAAGACTCAGATTGCTTCTTTCCTAAATAAACTAAATTTAGACATGTATATGTGGTACTAGTATAAGGACCCTGCTGGTCCTACAAGTCCCTTTTGTCAGAGACACAAAATTTAACTGGGAGAAGATTTATTTCAGTGCCTCCATTTTGGGGAGGCAAATCAGAGCCAAAATAGTCCCAGAAAAAACAACATTACTACCATTCCTATTTTCAGAGGGGAGCTAAAAGGACTCCCTCCTGGTCAACAGCAGGGCTTATGGTAAAGCTAGGAATAGCATTTGGTTTCCTTGGGAGCTGTTTCCATACCCTCATGGGTTCTATGTGGAGATAAAGCATTATTTCTTCTTGGGCAGTTACACTGACCTTTCCTGGACCATCATAGATGCAAATGCTGGACTGTGCAGGGCAGCTCCCATGTGCTGCCTGACAAGGGTCTATGGGCAGGCAGATTTGACCATCCCCTGTGTAACCTTCTCCACAGGTGCATTTGTGCTGGTTTGGCCCGAGGTAAACGCAGTCAGCATTAGGATCACAGACCATTTTGGAGCATGGGTTGATAGCTTGTGAAAAAAGAAGTGAAGTAAAAAAATCATTTCCCACAGATCTAAAATTGAAGACGAGGGTTCACCAGAGCACCTCCATGCCAAACAAGGCCTGGGCAGACTAAACTTTTCATAACAGCCAAGTCTGAAGTGTTGTTGCTGCGTGGAGATGGAAGGGAGGAATGTGTTTATGCTAACATAGCAACCAGCTGTTTGCTTTTGAGCAGAAATGATCTCTTAACTTGGCAAATTGAGTTATAAACAGATTAAAGCATGTAACGTGCTCATTAAAATATCACAACTATTTCCTTGTTCTCTGGTGGATTTTAACTAGGGAAGGTCAGGTGGGAGGTATTAGGTCTGTGCAAGCTTCAAGCACGGGTTAGATCAGTTGGAAAATATTTCTCAATACAATAGGCCTTCACTGTTTTCTTTCCTGTAGTTAAACAATATAATGTCATCGGTTCAACTGTATGGAAAACTGTCCAGCAAGTGCTTTTGCCTCCCACACTCTTCTGCTTTCAGGATGGCACTAGAAGCTCACTAGTTATTTCCATGAACCATTTTTTTGAGGCAATAGCATTACTTGTTCTTTTTCGAAATCAAGCAGTACTTGGAGAGCATCTTCTGACACCTTTGTGTCCAGGTTAGTTTATGGTTAAACACATGGAGTACCTAGAAGATGGCATGCCCTGGACACACCTAAAAATGGTGCTTCTCTCAGTTTTCTCCTCTTTTCTTCCCTTGACTTCCCCCCAGCTGGGACTGATCTGAGCCAGCCTCTAAATTGTGCTTCCAGCATCAGATTAAACAATATTCTTTGTTGCAATTGGTCTAGAAAGAAGGACTGGTACCATAAGACAGTAGGTCGCATGTAAAGCGAGTAGGGAAAAGAAAATCTGGGCTCTTATACAGTTGATTTGGGCATTCAATGGCAAGTTGAGTCTATAAAGACACCTCTAAGGCAGAGTTTACCTCTAGCTGAGATGCTATTAGCTTTGTTTCATGAAAAAGAGGAAAGCTAAAATGATCCTTACTTGCCTGTAGAGTTTGTGCTTGCTGATGGAACTGAGCTGCCACATGATGGATGCTGAATAAATATAAGCCCTTGGTTGCTGTTGTTATGGAAGCTGAACTGTACCAAGCAGAAGGATATGATAGCAGTGCATTTGTAAGCACTGACCACCCAGTACCCACCTTATGTATTTCAAGGGAGTTGACTAGCTTTAATCTGATTGCACGGACTGTAATTTGTTAGCAATTGGATGAATGGGCTTCTGAAGCACATTTCAGGATTTTGTTTCAATAGAAGGAATCTATTTTGTGCTTTGGGATACGAACCCAAGAAAAATCAGATGGTGAGATGTGGCTCAAAAACACGTTACATATCTGAGCTATAACACTACTGGTGGTGCATTTAAAGAACTGGGGCAGACATGGAAATTACTCACGTTCACATCGTGTACTGTCCCCGTGGAAGCTGGGCAGACACTTGCATTGCAGCTGTGTTCCATCCTCACCTGAGGCAGCACACCTGGAGTTTGCAGGGCACTGCAGCGCCTCGCACTCGGCTATGGCTGAGGAGCAGAAGGGGACAGATTAAGCTGTGCCTGCATGCTCTCAGGCTTTGAGGTTCAGCTTATGTTTGGTTGCTCTTGCATGACTAACCTGAGACCAATTAATCCTCACCAATTCCACCTGAATCACAGCTGTGGAATACATGTCCTATGGACAAAGCTACTTACGCTGATCACAGCGGAGCCCTTTGTACCCAGACAAGCAAGTGCAGCGTCCATCCCCTGCAATTCCACTGTTGCACACTCCATGAACGCAGTCGCAAGCTACAGGGAGAAATGGATTTGCTTTTCTGAACAAGGATGGTGTTTGGAAAGCCATGGTTACACATAGCAAGGTGTGTCCTAACCAGCAGCTTTGGCCAAAGCAAGCTCTGACCCGAGTGCCTGAATTTATAGGTGAGGTAATCAGTGCTTGCAGTTGCACATATCAGTAAATAACATCTGAATTTTTGAAGAATGTTAAGAGCCTGGGATCAAAAAATCTGCAGAACACACACTGTAAGCACCAAGCTGACTTGTTGCTAATGCCATAAAACTTGAAATATTTGACAAACAATATGAAGCCAAAATTGGATATAATGTGAAACATAGATCTCTCTAGTAACGGTTAACCTATTGCTTGGTTTTCTTCAACTCTGTATTTCTCAAGAACCTTAAGATGAGATTAGTTTTATGACTTTTTTTCCCCTCCCTGAACAGAATTTTTTTAGTTAAAAGGATAATTAATCACTGTAGAGGTCTCAGACTTCTCTCTTCCTATAGTCTCTCATTTCTGGTTATTTTCTGGTTATAAACCCAGTGACAATATGCAGACAAGATGATGTGTTCACAGTCCAGGCGACTAAGAGACCCTTTTAAAATGATTTTTGAAGCCTTAAGTATTCTGCAAAAGCTTTACAGTTATAACTGTTTGAATTATGGCAATGATGCTTTTTTAAAAGGCCATTTAGAGTTACACTTGGAAAGTCCAAAAGAGGTACAGAATTGTATTGCTGACTTCATGTTTAAGCTGCAGTGATATAGCATATCCTCTTCCCCTTAAAAACATAGCTTGTGTTCATGCAAATTACCTGCACTAATTAATTAATTAATAACTCCCTACCTATGTTAATAGTCATAATATAAAAACGAGGGATGTCTAAGGTATTACTGAAAAGCAGTTAGCCAGAAATGAACATTGCTTATCTTTTATTTTAGAACACTTGGAGAAGCTCAAATATCTGATAGCTGAAGTGTAAAATATTGCCTAAATTAATATGTAATTGAATCCTCCAGTAACTTCTTGGAAAATAATTACATTTATGATATTAAATTCATTCAAGTACCCTATTTTCATGAAAATGCTAGCTCAGTTACATTTCTATGTATCAACACTGGCATCCAGTGGACAGCTGGTGGAAAAAGGGCCTTTGAGCCAGCAGTGGTATAGGATTAGTGTAGAAAGGCTGACAAAGATTATTTAAACTGAGACCATTTGAGACTCATCAAAAGTAATGTTATGTAGATCTTGAGGGAAGAACAGGAGTTTTACTTTGAGATAAGCAACTATTACCACTTAAGAATAAGACTGTTATAAAAATCTTTTCAGGCAGTTTTCTGGTTTTTCAGTGTAATTTTCAGCAAGGGTCAGGAAGGTAAAATAGTAGAGACCATGAAGAAGCTGGCAAAAGTGGAAAATGTTGTATGCATATATGCTCTTGTGATACATAAACATTTTAAAAGGTGTACACAGCTTTAATTGCTCCTTCAGACTTCCACTTCTGATAGATGTATGGCTAATCAGTGAATTCATCAATCACCCAAGCCCCAAAACTAAAGTAAACACACTCTTTTTCACACTTTTGACAGAATTGTATGTCTCCCTGGCACAGAATAGAGCAGAAAGCTCTCTTTCCTTTTCTTGCTGTGTTTTATGAGGTGGACAGCAGCTCGTCCTGGGAATTCTTTGGGCCCTCTCCCCGTTTCACTGTGATTTCTTAGGATCTGAATACAGTTTTCACTCTCTTCTTTTCCCTAATCAAATAAAGCAAGTTCAAATTTACCTGATGTGCAGTCAGGACCGAATAAATTGTCTTCAGCACATTTTTCACAGGCTGTCCCACCAAACCCTTTCTGTGAATTACACAATGGAAATCAAAACTTAATTTTCTCGTCTATCTCTATACAGATAGATACATGCTTATCAGGCTGGAAACAGCCTCTTTTGCTGCCAAAATAAAATAACATTACAGTTTCAATCAATAGGTACCACAATCTAGAAAACGTTGTCTTTTGAACAATCTTGCCCCCACATCTTTTAAAAAAATTATTTGTAGATCTTCAAATCAGAAGTTCTGAATATCAAGATAACAATGAAGTACAAAAATCAAGCCTAATGTCCAAATCAGGCTTACAATTGTTGGATTGTATTTTCTGGCTGCTTCTACCTCTGTCTCTTTTTCATATGTCCCCAGAAGAGTATTTTTGATGTAAAGTAAGGATGAACCAGCAGAGGGGGATGTAAAAAAAGAAGATTAACTTGATTTATTGTTTATCAAAAACCTGTTTGCCTGAGGTGAAGCACTACAAGTTGCACTCTCCGTGAAGGAACAATGTATGGAGAATATAGCCCCATGTATAAGTACTTTTTATTTAGGGCAAAAAAGTCACAAGTAATAGCACAATTTAAAAAACAGAGGAACTCAAAACACTTGTCTCGGGTAGGCAAGGTGAAAGAACTTCTTCATAATTCCACCCGAACACACTTAAGTCTGGAGAAATAATAGCATGAAGATTAATGCAATCCAAGCAAAAAATGAACTCCAAGCTGATCAACACTGCTGTTTCTGGAATATTTTCTTTTAATGTATTTATAGAGTAGAACATACATGACTCCTTAGGACAGCTGACATGCTATTGTATTTGTTTTTCATTTAAAAGAAAGGACGTACCTGGCAAGTGCATGTTCCATTCCCAGCTATGCCCTGTGAGCAGCGTCCTCTCCCATTGCATGGTGATGCAGCTCCTCCTGGACATGCTGGAGATGACAATGTTTGAGCCATCAGTCACCTTGCTGTGACCCCTGTGCTCCCCTTGCACTGCAGGTGACCACCTTGGCAGCTGCAGGGTTTTGGGCCAAACAGGGGCTTTGGGGGACAGCTGCAGTTTTGCAGCTGCCTGAATCTCTTCACTGGAATCTCAGCATCAGCAGAGACCATCACCCTCTCTTGTCTGGGAACTTAGGCTAGTGAGTGTAGTCAAAGGATTGAACAAAAATGAATTCTCTTATTCTGAAGTACCATATGGTTTTGCTCCTGCTGATCCAGCTCTGTCTGCCACACCCTAAGCTGTTGACTTTTCTGGTACAAGGGGAGCTTGCCTGAGCACTCCTGTGTGTTGCTATAACTCTCGGTGTGTTGATAATTTGCTCTTAGGATTTTATTTGATGCTAAGTTAGGGTTTAAGAAGCCTTTTTTTTTTCCCCACCAAAACTTGCATTTTCTTTACGTGGGAAATGTTCCCTTTTCCCTTCTACCTTCATAAGTCTGATAATTGATTCAAATGATCTTGGAAATTGAAATATCTAGATATCTCACAACCAAATCCTGTCCAAGGGGCTGTGGTCACTAATCAAACTTGTGTACCAAAGGTGTGTTATGCTCTTCAGTGCCTCTGCTGCTAAAACCATGGTTACAGGCAGCAGTATGGAAGGTGAGACAGTCTGAACGAAAACCCCAGCCAGCAAGATGAGATAAGATACCATATTTATAATAAAAATAGTCTAATTCTTTTGTCTGAAAGGTTTCAAGATTCAAATCTTTACTGAAAGATTGCCTACAGGAAATGTATATTACAGTGGTTTTTAGTCAGATCATCCTGTCAGGTTTTCTCTCCTATGGGGATACCCTTATTTTTCACAGTTGTCCTGTCCCTCCTTGGAAATGATGTATTAACTCTCTTCCATAAACCTTTCCTTCCTGTAATTAGAACTCCCATTAGGTACCATAATTTTGATGCAGGTAGTACCTAAGTGTATCCACCTCCTACTGGCATCACAGGTACTCTGCTGTACCTTACTAGTGGATTTATTACTTATAAAGAGTCTCAGAGTTTGTTCTGTGTGGGTGGAGGTGGGCAGCACTGGATTTATGCTCCCCCTGCCTAAGTAAATACTGATTTAGAGTATTTAAGTAATGTGGAAGCTTTAGTAAAAATGAATTTTATTTGGACAGAATGATGAGGAAATAAGTGGATGTGCATATGTGTGCACTTAATTCCACTGAAAGCTATGGCTTTATATCAGTTGTTAACATTTCTTAATTTGTTTCTTAATGTAGTCTGAGGTCTATTGCATCTGTGTAAGCTTCTTTTGAAAAACCAATAAATTTAAAGATAAACATTTAAGTGCTGTTTATCTCTTACATGCTGAAGTAATAAGATGTTTTAAGAATTTTGGTAAAATAACTACAAATGAGGGAAAGTAATAAATATATATCCTTTAATACTTAAAGTGGCTTTTAGTGAATCTTGTTTTCTGGCTATCATATGACACTTAAATATTCATGGCAAGTGTTTAATACTTGCCCAGAATGGAAAAAAAATATTTGCACTGATGTTTTTATTGCATGTGCAAGGAAAGAGAAAACTCAGAGTTTATGGTGTAATTCCTATGAAAAGTTATTTTAAAATTGTTGGCAAAGCAGGTTTTATTTTTTGCTGTTGGCATTCATTACACTCCTTGTCTTCACTACATCTTGTCTCTTGTTTTGATACCAGCACCAAGGGACAGCTTTATCAGAAGTGGGGTAAATTACTAGATTGTTGAACAAGTTTGGCCAGGCAGATAAAGGACTTCCTGCCACCAGCAGGGCCACAGGAGTGCTGGCACACTGGAGCAGTGCTGGTACAGTCACCTGCTGCCACCCTGGGGAGATGCCAGACCTTTGCTTTTATTGAGGATGCTTTTTGAAAAGCAGTAAGAAAGCGATGCTCTTGCTTATCTCTTAACAGCTGTCAGAGTGTGAAGGCCAAATATTTGAATCTGGGCCAAAAGAATCTAAATCTATCAGCATCTTTTCCCTTCATGGACTTAAATTCAGCACTTTCTAAGTGTTATCAAATAGAGCCTCTTAAAATACTTCTCTTCACCTGACTCCCTGTGAGGCTGAAGCAGTGAGTAGTACTTGGAAAGAAGTATTTGGAACCATATAATTTGATATAATTAAATTTAGTATGTTTCCTCTTGGTCTTTATTTTTTCTTTTAACATTTCCTCCCCTTTATTCTTACAGTCCGTTCTACTCAGTTGGTCATACCATACACCTTTCAGTTGGTACCCAGGATTTTCTTAGGAGCCATGGAAATATTTGCCCAGAATGGGAACCTGTGCTGGGGTAGGGAGCAGCCCCTGCTGCACCTGAGCTCCCCCAGCTGTTGTACCTGTGGCTGCATGATACTGGCAGTGTTGAAAGGCTCTGCTCTTTCCCCCTGGACCTTTCTGATCCTGTGCTTTTCTCTTTTGACTTTGTGGCATTTTACAGAGGGATTGGTGTGCAGCTGGATGGCTTGGTGTGCTTCGTGGGGAGGGAACGGGACAAAAGATCTTTCATTCACCCTGTGTGTTTCAATATGTGCTATCATTTAAGGAAGTCTGAGTGCTATTTAAGACCTAGTTTTGTCCTTGCCATCAGATGATAAATATAAAGCAAACCCCTAGTCAGGGATTTTTGCCCAGCCTCAGGAAGGACAGTCTTTCCTCCAAATATTTCAACTTGTGCTGCATTCTATTACAGAGGTTGTGGTAATGTACAGATAACTTTTTTTTTTTTTTTTTTTCTCCCTCCAAATGAAAGCAGAAACAATGCTGAGACCTTGATTCTTTGCTTTTTGGGGTCAGGAAGTTTGTCCAAAGGAAGAGAGGACTTCCCTGCCTTGGCAGCCTCCTTCACACAGTGGTGCAGGCAGGGCTCTGACTCGGGCAGGGGACCCTGCCCCTCTCCAGAAATACCGATGCCCCTTGTGTGGCTGCCCAGAGCACCCTGATTATGAGAGGATGAGCTCCTGGGCTGCATTTGGAAGTGGGGAGGTTAAACCACCACACAAATCACTCTCTTAGAAGACATGACCAAACGCTGTGCACTCAGCTCTTTGCCTGGCTTTTCTCTTGAAGTTGCTGTGAGCTGCAGTTTGACTGCTTTCCTCTAGTAGATAAATGACTGGTGTTTAAACTATTTGCCTTTAGTAGATAAATGACTGCTGTTTAAATAATAGCTTGGGCTAAAATTTTAATTTTTTAAAAATCTGTTTTGTGGACAAAGGACTTCACAGGCATTGAAACAGACCTTGAGGCCATGAACTAAAGGAGGAAACGCTCTGGCTGGGCAGGAAAACTTCCTCTGTGGGTCTGGATGCCCATCATGGTAGTCTGAGATTTGATGCATTTGTGGACATGCTGAAAAGCTTTTCCTGAGAGAAGGGGCAGCAGGAGGGGAGGCACTCCTGATTCCCTTGCTTCAGTAATGGCCTTCAGCATTCACAGGCAGTTAAAAAAACACTTTCAAGTTGAGCTAAAAGAAAAGATCCTCCATGCATCACTAAACAAGAATTAAAGAGATTTGGAGATATTTCAGATGCAGATAAAGGTGGTTTTGACCTAAAATGAAACATTTAATTTTTGGTTTGAAAATCCTAATTTTTAAAATCCATTTTGGTGGTCCTCCTGAATGAAATAATTTTTCAGGCATTGGCTGCGATGATTTGTTTTGAAAATCTCAAAATCTAGGAGATTTTCTGAGGCTCTTTACATTTGTCTATGAATTTTTCTTTGTAAATGAAAATTTGAATACCTGTTTTTCTTCAAATCCCTTAAATTTTAGCTGAAAACTGCTATTTATTTCTACTTTTATAACAAGCTCTGAGGAACAAACTTCTCACAGCAATAGTTTCTGAAAAGAAGAAAAGTTGCTGCTTTATTTCTGTTCAAATTCTATATGAAAATAAAACCCCAAAGCAACTTACCCATGCAGTCTGGGCCCCAGTGTCCCTGGCAGCACTCAGGTTGTTCAAATTCCTTTACACAACGGTGCCGACAGCCCGGAAAAGAAAGTGTGTGTGTTTTAATTTCCAGGTAATACCTGTGGAGAGAAAGTTAGAGCTGCTTTAAAGTACTTAAAAGCCTCCTGTGGGGGAAAATGAAATTTTAAAGTTGTTCTTCTTTCAGTGTCAGACAAGAGAACTCTGAGCTTGGTTGTATTGATCTACTTTTTTTCTTCTTCATTAACCATACATTGAACATCAAGGTCTAAAATTGTCCTTGGAGCTGTTTCTTTTGAGCAGTGTATTTATCTTCCCACCCCAGCCTAAATACAGCACATTTCTCTAAGTTTTGATTTGAAAGAGTATTTTAAAAATTGTTTAATATCAAGCTTCTTTAAATGCTAAGTAAGCTCAAAATAGTAACATTTTCTCTAAAGTAGTTACATTTTCTCTAAAATACTGGAGGTTTTTTTCCCAATCAGAATGGCAAGATGTCAAATTGGTTTTGAGATATCTCTTCCTGCCCTTCACCCCCACAAATCCCTGATCTAGAAGTGAAAAATACTTTATTTATATGATATATAGGATTAACACCTAAATATAGTATATACATTTATAATATATTTTTGTATCATTGATATCAAGAATGCAGAATAAATATAGAAGAATAAATATAGTATGTACATTTACAATATACTTTTGTATCATTGATATCAAGAATGCAGAATAAATATAGAAGAAACTCTATGATTCTATTCAAGAGAAAATGTTAGACCATCAATAGCAATGTTTAATTTCCTCTTATATCACTTGCTCTTTAACTTCAAGCATCAAATACCCTGAATGCAGCTTGAGTTCTGGAGTTGGTTGAGCCAATGGTAAATGTTCCATAAGAAAATTGCATAGACCAGAGAATTTTTGATGTGTTTTAACGTTTTCTAATTAGTGGAGAACAATATTAATGAGAAAAGCTCTGACAGAGGAGATACCTGCAGTCTGGTGTCCCAGTCCCGTTGGTAATTTTGGTGTAACCAGCAGGGCACTGGGTGTCAAGGTTTAAAGAGCAAGGTACACATTTGGTTTTCATTCTAATGAGCAGCTTTTGATCACATTGCTTCTTCACCTGCAATAGGAGCAGAATAATTAACAAGAAGGAAAAACACTACTCCAAATGACATTGTTGAAAAGTGACAAATTTAACTCAGCTTTGTTCTCACTCATAGCTCTTTTCTGTTCAGCAGGAACTCCTTGTTTTGGGGCTAAACTAGGTAATAGACCACATATTAATGCTGTGCAGGAGCTTTGGCTGCACAAAATATGTCCAACCACTGCAGGATAAATCCCTCTAAGTGTAATATTTTTCCTAAGAGCACTTCATCAACAAAAGGTAAGTTTGTCAGACTTAAAAGCCAGGTTACAGAGACAGCATCAGCCTACGGAGTGTTCGTTCCAAAGCTGCTGACAAATGCCTTCCCCACTCTAAGGCAAAATTAAACAAGGTGTGGAGGAGGCAAAATTAAATTAGCACCACTGCACTGATCTAAAGGGCAATGGCTGGAGTTTTCAAATTGATGGCAAAGAATGACATCTTGCTTTGCATTCAGAGCTGCTGGAGGTTTTGGGCCTGACCTCACCAGAGCACTCTGAGAAGAGCAGCACTGTTTTTCTTTTTTTTTTTTTTTTTTAACCTGTTTTTTGTGTCTATTTTAAAGCAGTAAGTCTTTGCTGAACTGCGTCTAATGTTGGCTTAATCTTCTTTCTTACTGGTATTTGTAGAAGTGAGTTCCTCATTTACAAATGGCGAGAAATGACCTAAGTCAGAGTATGGTTTTTAAAAACCAGCAGCATAACCCTGTGCAGTCCAGAGAGTCCTGGACCTTCTGGGCACTCATGGGATGCTGCAGCCTTTGCAGAACCTCACAGCTGGTCTGGGTAGGTGCCCTGGCACCTTAGGCAGGATTTCTACATGTCCCATGGTGGTCCTGGATGAAACCCTCACTCAGCAGTTTCTCCCCTTTACAGGTGGATATTTCAGCAGCAAAGTTGGTGAGGATGTATCACAGACACTGATAATGAGATTTAGCTTCATAAGCTGAGCCATTTTATGTGATTGCCACCACCCACATGCAAGCACATTTCAACATCTATTTAGTTGTCAAATTTTAGCCTTCATAAGTGCACTGTTGGAATTGGTCTAGGTACTCTAGTTGAGTAGTGAAAACTTTTTGTTGTGTAGATGCTTTTCAGGTGTCTTTGAAGTAAAAATGTGACCTTTTCCCAGTTGTGGGTATAATGTGGATACAGCTTGAAAATAAATTTTGTTGTCATCAAAAAGGCACTCTGCAAAATTTCATTTTTGAAGCAATAAAATTCACAGAGTGCTTTGAAAAGGAAAAATTTAAATAAAAATAACTTATGCCTTTCTCTACAACCAGCTGTAAAACACTATTTGTTTTGGAATGGTAACATTATTTCCACTTTCTCCCAGTTCCTCATTTTCCCGTTTTGTTTTTAGAGAAAATGGAAGAAAGTTGACTTTTTAGTCTCTTCTTTTAGTCGTTTTTTTAAAAAAAACCCCATGTTTCCCATATTTCCCAGTACTTTTTGTACATTTCAATATGTGTTTCCACTTAAAAACTGCAACCAACTAACAACAATAGCAACAAAACACCTGAGTGTCTTTCTTTTCCCCCTTCTAATTCCTCTCTGCCTTTTTGTTTCCTCTTCTAAATCTGTTCTGCCTCTCTACAAGTGTGGTGAGAACAGATGCTGTGAAATTCCACAGATTCACAGTATTTGTACGTGACAAATGCACCATTTCCCCAAAGGTCTACAAATCCTTTAATTATGTTTATAACTTTGTGTAATTACTTTACATAGCTCAATTACTTTGATTTTTATCCCTTACCTGTCTAAAATAGCTTTTCCTCCTTTTAGTTAGCAGGAACAGATAATTTTCATTATAGAAAAAGTTCTGCTTTCATCTTCTGACTTACCAGAAATCCCAATCAGTTTATTTTGATACATGCATCATTTACAGTCTTTTGCCACATATGCCAGTTTTAGAGACTTTTTCAGTGTACTCATGCTATATAATTTGAACCAAATTCTTATACAGAATAAACAGATACATTTCTGTTATTTCAGAGGACTGAATTAAAGAGCTCTCAGGTTATAATTCATGGTCATCTGCACCAGTGACTGTTAAAGTGGGTTTTTCTGCCATAAGATACAGTAACTGGTAACTGTTCTCTCTATAACACAGAGTAATACAGACAATAAACCATTATGTAAAAAGCTGCTTCTTACCTCGTCTTGGACTTGTGATGTCAAACATAGTTTCATTGCAACCAAAAAAGCAAAAAGGAATAAAAACCCTGGACTTTTTTCCATTGTGATTTGGACTTTTTTCTTTCAGAGCTGTCCAAGCCTGAAAATTCAAATTTTTGCATAAAATGATTGTTAGGGGTGCTGTTTCTTCTGCATTCTCAGGCAAATACTTTTAACAGGACACTTGTCTTCCTCAAGGTAAATGAGTGAAGGATAAGGCATGCAGAGCTTGCCCAGGCAGGAGAGATTCCAAAATGCAGGGTATTTGCTGAAAGCGTGCACTGGAAAGCTGAATAAAGCCTCCCTCACTGAATGACAGGATATCCTGACAGGGCTCCCATCATTTATTCCTCTCTCTGGAGCTGTTGACAGCACAAAACCAAGGACACTAAACTGTTGGGACAGAAGATGATTTCCTCTTTTAGGTGAGCATGGATAGGGGCTGGAATAGCTACTGGGCTTCTTATTATTACAGTTATTTAACAGATCTGAGGGAGAATAAAGGGTCGCTGGGAGATGGCTTATCAGCCCTTATAACATAAGGATAGGTCACCCCAATATGGTTCTGGGAGAAATACTACAGATTTTATCTCAGGAGGCCAAAATAACCTCTTCTAGATTTGGTTAGCTAGATAAAAAGGGGCATATTTTTCTCCCTTTTTGCTATTTTGTTAAATAATTTTGACTGATTTTCTGGATCTGAGCAGAGGAAAATTGACTCACCTGTATTGCTTGGATATGGTTGGGAGAGACGAATATTTGGATTTGCCAAAAGCATTTTGATTTTGCCATTTGGATTTGCCAAAAGCAAGACTTTTTCTTTCTTCTCAGAGTTTTTCAGCTAATTTCTAGTGCTGATCTTTGCCACTGCTCTGGTCAGTCTTGTGCAGGTTCTCTCATGTCTCAAATACCCAATAATGTGGCTCCCTCCAATTTGTCAGCTTTGCCTGGTTCCCCAACCTTAGATTTTTTTTTTTCTGTCATTAGAAGGTGTTCCTTAAGGGTGCCTTAATACAAAGCTGTGCTTCATAACACCCTATCTTTAAATCTGTGTGGTTTTCCTAAAGAACTGAGTGGTGATAAACACACAACATAATGTACAAACCCATCTACTTTTGTTAATATGCTCTAAAAGAGCTCTGCAAAGTCGCTGGGATGGCAGGGCAAGGTGTTTCCTGTGCACTCATCAGATCCTGTTCCTTTCTCTCTATGATGAGGGGAGTAAATCATTGCTTGTTTATGCAGACATGGTAGCAGCCAGGGCTGTGATGGACATGCTGACAGTAGGTACGTTCCTAAGAAGGGCTGTTTCTTCTTTCTGAGGTCAAGCTTTCACGTTACTTTGGCTTTGCATAGTGTACAATCTGGCCTGGCAGAGAAGGGATGGCTCAAAAAGCAGAATCCTGGAAGATCTCCTCTTCTGAGTGGTGATGTCCCATGGCCACATCCCATTCTTTGTGGGATGTTTGGGAGTAAAATTCACCCTCTCACTTCTGCAGGAGCACCTCGTGGGAGTGTGGGCAGAGTGGCTGTCTGGGCAGGGTGTGTGCCACCTGGTCTGCCTGGTCCCTGTGTGGGTGCTGGCAGGAGCTGACAGCTCCTTCAGCAGCTTGAGGTTGGCTGGGTCTATTGCCACTTTGGGCAGCGCAGTGGTGAAAGGAGCTGTAAATCAAGCACGTCCCTTTCCTGTCCTGTAGGCTGAGATAAAAAGTAACAGCATCAGCTCTCTTGTTATCTTCTCTTGCCTCTTGTATAGGCATTTGTGTGAAGTAAACCCTTTTTCCCTTTCCTTCCTCTCCCTTCTCATCACAGCACGGCCTCCTCACTAGCTGCTGTGGTGACTGCTTTCCTTGCTCCAGAGGGACCAGCCACCCTTTCCTCCTGCTGCTGATGGGCATTTCCTTCTTCATGAAGCTTGCAGACTGTGCCAGGCTCTGACTACAATGCTACCTGGCTGGCTCCTGCCCCACTTTGGGCAGAAATTCAGGCTAAAAGGTCACCTGGCACACAGGGTGCGGCCCTGGGGGTGGGAAGGTGTCACCTCAGTGCTTGAAGCAGCCTGGGCAGTGTGGCAGGGCGTCTGCCAGCCAGCCTGGGAGTGGCTTCCTGAAAGCTGGGATTTGGCATGGGGAGCCCAGCCAAGCCTCCCTCCCCAGATTGCCCTGTGTCTCAGCTGCTAGTCACCCTTGTACTTCTGAAAACTTTCAGGTTGCAAGCAGCCTGGTGAAAAAGATTATGAAGAGTCACTGTGTGTGCTTTAATACTGCAAATACCATGTGCTGGGGCATTCCCTTCTGCAGGTCACAGTTTTGCTTTGCTTTGCTACTGCATTCCTGGACTGGATGCTCCTACTTTAGGTATTAATGAACTAGTTGTCCTTTTACTTTCTTCTTCTACCTACTGCCCCTCCCCAAGCTACTGCTTCCATTTCTGTGCTGTAAATATCAACCAACCAGAGAAAATGTGATGGCTCATTTATGTAGATGTCTCTGAAAACAATGTTTGTGCTTATTTCAGCATCACCATGAGGTAGTTGCTCTTTCTCAGAGCAGGTTTGTGAGGTCAGTTCAAAAGTAAATCAAAATCAGCAGAGATACAGACATGATGGTTGCAGCACTCACTTTGCTCTACACAGTTTTGATGACCACAAAATTTCCTGCATTTAAAAAAAAAATAATATTGACCACATAGCTTGCATTGTATTTTGTTCTCCTTAACTTTCAGAATGTGAAGCTCACTCAACCAGTGGTGACTGGACTTCACATGATGAGGTCTCAGAGACTCGTACAACGCTCAGCCATTTGACAATCATATTGCCAAAGCACCATTTCAGAGGAAGAAATAAGAAAGAAATAAGACTACTTTGAAAGAAAGCACTCATTGCAGCCTGGGCATTTGTGAGCTCTGCATGATACAAGCTGGTACTGCTTTCCTGGTATGTTCTACCCTACTTGCAGCTCAGCTCCTCTCCCAGGGGTGAAGCCTATTTAGTGAGATCTTAGAGAGTGTCAAGGGTGAGGGCAGTATTGAGCTAAATTTGATATTCTTACTTGGTAATTTGGAAGCAAGCAGAAGAAAATCAATGAATTATTGTTTTTTTTTACTGTATGTGGATTCTGTTTTAGAGCCAGTCACAGCAGGAAAACTGTCACAGGGGTGTTTGAATACACTTGGAGGCTCCACATGTCTGAGGGAAGTCACTTTGCTCTTTGTTTGGAAACTGGCTAAAGCACCTTGCAGAGGGGTAGGGAAATATAAAATGTGTTCATAAGAAGAACGCTTCCTAGGGGGAGGGAGGCTTTTGCTCTGCTGAGAGAAACGTCTGAATGCTAATTGTAGGTGGGAGGAAGGGGGGTACAAACCATCAAGTTGCCTAGGAGGAGGCTTGGGGAGAGGAGGGGGGAATATTTGGGAAATACTGCCTTTGATTAACACAGACTTAATTGGAACATAACAAAGAGATATCAAAAAAAGGGGCTTGGCAAGTTAAATCTTTCCAGTGCCATACATCTGAGGAAGCCAACGGTGGCCTACGGAGAGCCTGAATGGGCCATGTGGAAAATGCCAGGGGTGTGTAATTTTATCTGTGGGGTTATGACAGCCATCATTCTGAAGCACAGTGACTATCAGAACTAATTAATTCTCCGAGCCCAGAGGATGCATTAGGATGGGGCTGCAGCTGGTATGCTGAGGAATGCCGCGCAGCCGGCGAGGCCAGCGCTTCTATCCATGTTAATGAGGGAGAAGGCACCGACAGCTGATCTAAACCCCAATGTGCTCACGATGCATACAGCTGATGGCACTGCAGACTGCCAGGCAAGGGGTGGTCTTAGCCATAGATTAGATCCTCATAGTGGCCTCTTCAGCTTTCTTTCTTTCTTTCCCTTCTGGTTTTTTTTTGTTTGTTTTTTTTTTTTTGTGTTCTCAAAAGAGTCTTTCAGCTGGTGAAATTGTAAACAAAAGGCATTCTAGCTGAAGCTGTGGTGAGAGGGCTTTGCTAGGGAGCCATGAAAAGAGCGGTGTGTGCGGTGCTAACTTGGACTTTGATATTTACCACAAATTTTCAGGGCTGGTTTGGGTTGGGGAGCTGTAATACTGAGCTTAGAATCAGTATCATGCTCTAAAATTGAACTACCACAAAATCAGGGGCTGCTCACAGGTACCTCTGCTACCCGTTCATGTTATTTGTAATTGCATGTTGCTTAAAACAGTGGAAGTCATTCTTAAGGAATGGCTAAAGTCCCAGGTCATGTGGGTTCTGTAAGATACAGGAGTTATTGATAATTCCCCAATTTCTTGGAAGTGTTCTCCACATACAGCTGTGAGACAGATGTACCAGGGGATGAATCTACAGGGTTCCTGGGCAGCAATGCCATGGGGCAGGGGAAAGGACTTAGCTGGATCTGGAAGTGCAGGTGGCTTACAGGAATATTAAAGTTATCTTTGTGTCCCTGTCTCTACTTTCAATCTACTGCCTTGTCATTCTTGATAGACCATACACAGACTCTGATCCCATGTTGCTGCCAGCCAATGGTGTGATAAATGGAGGAGGTACAAAAATCTTGATTTTCTTTGAACACTGTGGCTTTTCCTGGAGGTGTTACACACTTCAGAATCAATAAATTTCATGTTTAATGGAGTTTATATACATGGAGCTTAGCACGTGTTCCTTGAAGAGATTTGAAATAAAATTAATTGCAGTTCTGAACTGCTGGGTAAATACACTAAAATGAATCTGTAGTTTGAGCTAACATCTGGCTGTGTAATGCCAGCATGTAAGGGGCTTCAGCTTTAAGATGTGTTCAAAGAATATTGGAAGCTAGGAACCAATAATGGGCTTTCAGAGTTGGCCAAAATGGATCTTTATGGGGTTTCTCAAGCAAACCTATTTTGCAGTTTATAAATATGCAGGAAGGATGGTGGGTTTTTTTTGTATGTGTCTTCTACTGCAGTTCTGCTGAGGTTGCAGTATGTAAAGGAAACATATTAGGAATATCCTGAGATGTTGAGGGATGTACAGCATGGATTTCTGGTGCTGTACATGTTACACTGATTTTTCTAACCCTATGGTAGAGAGGCAGGACAGAGAGTGGCATATACATTTCAGATCTTAGCAGGTAGCTGTGGTAGGACTGGGGATGTTTGGGAAATCCAGGCACCACAAGTTAAGGGATTTTGTGGAGCTGAGAGAGGAGCAGAAGCTGTGTTGTTACTGCAGTGTTATTACCTGATGACTTCCTTCCTCACACTAGATAATGCAGAGAGCTTGCTGTAATTTTGGCCTGTGTAGAACTTGTATGCTCTCACAGTGGTATTTCTGTTTTGTCTAGTCAGACTTAGACAAAGCTAGATTCATATAGTTAATAATTCACTACAAATGGAACTGAATTGCAGATACTGATGTGGAGCAATCAACCCTTGCTCAGATGTTTTTTTCTTCTTTCTTCCTTTTAAATGCAGCCTTTATAGCATTATCCAAATTTGTGTGTTTGTGGCTATAGTGGATTGATTTCAGCCAATTATCTTGTCTAGGAAAAACCATCCCCAAATCTGGTTGAGAAAGAAAATTGTGTCGAAAACAATGTGGCATGATTCCCACAAATAGAATAATAACACAGTGTTATTTTTCGTTGTCTTTCCCCTCATGATGTGTAATCTTACCTCAAGTTACAGAGCTGTGTGATGTCTGTGCTAGCTGGGTAACTCAGTGTGGGAATGCAGAATGGGAATCCCTAAGGCAAGGCTGGCCACAGGGACATCTGGCATTGCTGGGAAGAGCCAAGTGTGGTGCTCCTGGGGGCTGCAGGCAGCAGAGATTGTGAACTGCTGCCATGGGAAACAGAGCTGGACTGGGGAAAAGGAAGCTCAGGCTCTGTTTTGGCTCTATTGTTTAAAGATGTGGACAAGCCACTCTCCCGTCTGCCTTGGCTGTGTCTTCTCTCCTTTCTGCCTCTCCATAGTTTGTGTGTGTCAGTGTCTCCAAAGGTGACTCTCGAGGCGAGGATGGCTCCTGGCGAGCAAAGCTCAAAAGTCTGTCCTCCAGCATCCTCCGTCCCTCTTCAGATCCGTGCGCAGGAGCCAGGAACACGCTGGGCTGGAAGGGACCACGAGGCTGACCCCGTCCCGCCTCCCGCGGGGCCACCGGAGGGCAGCAGAGCCCAAGCCACGGCTCCGAGCCCCCGGCGCCGCGGGAGCAGCGCCTGGAAGCGGCTCCGGGAGTCCCCTCGGGGAACCTGGGGAAGGGAAGGGAAGGGAAGCAGCTCCCCTGCCCCGGTGATGCCACCGCAACCCAGCCGCGGGATGAGAGTGAGGACGCGCTTGCAAGACTGGGGTGCTTTCCCAAAACTGGCCTGAGAGCGCACAGGGATAAAGAAATATAAAAAAGAAATAGGGATTTAAATATATGATGCGCAGTAAGCATATAGAAATAAGTCTGTAAAATATAAAAAGAAATATGTAAAACATAGAGATTATTATTAAAAACATGAGACACAAATACATAAAATATATGAAATAAATATTTAAAGGTATAAAATTAATGGAATTATATAATAAATCTATAAAATAAATAGAAATCATATAGAACAGCAATTATGTCAATATCAAAATGATGCATGTTTTATATCTATATATTTGGAAACAGTAATTTGTTGCAAAGAGTACAAAGTACACGAGGTAGAAGAGAGAGGATATAGTCAGGTACCTGCACAAACATATGCTGCATCTCAGAAAATGAGCAGCCAGGGAACTGTTCACATTCCCCTGACTCGCACAAAGTTGTAAGTTGTATATACACTATGAGTAAAAATTAGAATAATTTCAAATACATGGGAGCATCTGCTGAAGATTCATCCAAAAGACTCTGCTTTGCTGAAGACTAAACTTTGTTACAATGTTTACTGTTTGGTGTGGTATTTTTTGGTTTTTTTTTTTGTTATTTTTGTTATTTTTGTTTTTTTATGCTGACAAAGTAAACATACAAGGATTATAAGTTTTGGATATGTCTAATGTAAAACAAAAGAGTTATGGTTTTGAAAGTTTTGATGGAGAAGTCAAGCATTTAGAGCTATGAACTAGAATCCAGAATTAAATGTCTTTCCCAACGCTATTATTCCCTTTAGCAGTTAGACAATATCATGAAGTAGTCCTCTGAAGAGAAGAAAAAAGAAAAGAAAGAGGTTGTGTAGGGGTTATAAAATAGAAACTTTCTACTTTGTTTTTGAGTGCTTGTCTCATTTTCAAATTTAAATTTTTTTTTTTTTTTATTGGTGCAGCTTTTATGTGGTTCTTGCTTGTTTGGTTGGGGTTTTTAAAAAAGTTTTTGGAAATGTTATCAACTAAAATATAAAAAAAAAAAAAAAGAGGAAAAACCAAACCCACCTGTATATAAAGTTTCAATGCAGTTATTTCAAATCTGTCTAGGTTATTAGCTGCAGAAATAGGACTGAGGATGTGAAGCTCTAAGGAGGGATAATTTATATCTTTGGGCCCAGTACCAACACTGGTATTTTCAAATGCATCTCTTCCTGGTCCTGCCAGATACTCTTCCAAGACTCTCATCCAGCAGTAGCTCTCTCTTTCTGTGATTGCAGTGTGTATTTTAATATCATTTAACATGAGCAATGGTAAAGCAGTGCAAAGGCATATTATTTCACATTCACAACGTTTTAGCACCCTCTTTTTGCCCATCATCACCAATGACACTGAACCAACCAGAACCCCAAAGTCCCTGTAAGTGTCCATACATGACAAATGCTGGCTGGCTGCCCACAGGTTTTTAGGGATAAGGAATGGCACTGCAGGACAATGCAATTTAAATTTCAAGTTATTGTTTGTTTGGGTTTTTTTTCTTGTTTCAGTTTTGACCCACAGCTGTGAAGTTATATAAAAACTTTAGGAATAATTTGGGAAAATTATATTATTGATCTCTTGGGGAGAAGCAACCTCTACTTCCTAGAAGAAAACCAAACAAGTAATTAAAAATATGGCCTGAATATTTTAATGACAGAGATTCTCTTCATTCTTCTGACTCTAGTTTCCATGAAAAATATAAAAAGATTTGGAAGGATCTGGAGAATGAAAATGGCAGATATTAGTACATTAGGATGTAATAAATTTCTGTGTGGAGTAGGTAGAAAACTAAAAAGGGATAAAATTAATAGAGGTATTATGATGTGTGTAGAAATCAAAAGTAGGATTTTCTTGTTTTTTTCTTATTGTAACTCTACAGTAAGAAAGTTTTTGAAAGAATTGCCTTTACAAAATGACAAAAGAAAGTTATTTCTTTGTAAATAAGAGGTGAAAGAGCTTGCAACCATTTCTGCTAATGCAACTTCTCTTTCTTATTGTGTAATTGTAGGTAGGTAACTCTTCACGTTTTAGAAGTTTGTGGTTGAGAAGTACAAGTCAGAAAATTGTTTCACAGACTTCGTATGCATTTAGCTAGCATGTGTAAGAAGTAAACTCTTCTTTCTTGTAAGAAAGTATTTGGAATAACTTTATGGTTGAAAAAATTTTACTGAAGGAAAAGCATGAATGTTCACTTTTTTGCCTCAGTTGCCGGATAAAGCATCTGCCTGGCACACTGGACTCCTCAAAGATGCAGTAGCTTGTCTCAAACTTCGTTGAGGAGCAATTCAAGTCCCTAAACACTGGCATCTAGTGCTGCTTTAGATGTCTTTGGTACTAGTGAGTGCTGTGACTTCATGGAGTAGCATCTGGCAGACACGTGGGACACCAGGAGGTCTCTAAAACAGTCTAAACCAACTCTAAACCAACTAAAACACACCCTGTGGGTATAAGGACTCTGAGGAACTAGAAACCTGAAAGCATCAAAAGCTGCAGAGTTAGTGTGGCTACTGAGGGCTGGGTGTAGGGTGACCACAGATATGTCCTTTCCAAGTCCCATCAGGCAAACATCTATAGAATCACTATTTTTAAGATGCAGGTTTCCCTCTTTGTTACTTGTGAATCCACAAGTCAGGAAGCAGTGGCTGCCCGGAGGTCCTAAGAGCTGCAGTGCATGGAACCAGTGTTCTGAGGCGAAAGCAAACTCATGCCTTGAACCAATACCTTCCTTCATAAAAGGTTTTTTGGAGTCCGGGTTTTTTTGTTGGGAAATCAATATAATGGAAAATCACAACTTGTTTATCTGATGTAGGCTGCAATCAGAGGGTAGAGTAGATATTCACCTGTTCCCATCAACTGCTGCTGAGTATTTCAAGAGGGGCTATGAAGAAAGTTTTCTGTCTGAGATCCAGCTCTCACTGGCTTAGCACTCTCAGCTGCTGACTAGTTTTCCAAAAGAACTCAGTTCTCATTGTGACTATTAAGACCAGGTTTTCAAATGATTTCAACAGACTGAGTGCTGAGCTCCTTTGAAAATATCCTAATAATTATTTAGGTGAGTAAATAGCATCTGAGTCTGGTTATTTCTGGAAAGTCTAACCACTCAGTGGCTTATATTATCAATTTTTTCATGTTCCCTGTATATGATTTGCCTTTGTATGTTTTCAGCATTTGAGCTGTTGTAGATGCAGAATTTCTGCAAAATTAGAATAGTAGAGCAGCCATAGATTGCACTAGGGTGCAATAATTCAAGATCAATGAAATGCAGCCTTTCTATTGATGGGCTGATCACATTAAAACTTTAATGCTATTATTGAGTAAAGTTTCCTGAGTTGCTGGAAAGTAGCAAGAGAAGATACGATAGAAGAGTGAGGGTGAAATCTTCACTTGATGTTACTGCATCAAGACCAAAGTCTAGGGTGAAAAGAGACAGTGCTGATGACAGCACTAGGGACAGCAGTGAAACTTCTAAACACTGTATCCATTGGACTGAACTAATTCCTGTCACAGTGATTAAGAGGCAAAATGCTCAAATTTTTGTTCTTGGCAAAACTCCTGAGTGAACATGTTTTTTCCCAGATACAAGTGCTATAGTTGATGTAGTTTCCCCCATACATGAGTCTCCCTGGATCTCTGACCTGAGTTTTGTCCTTCTCTCAGCTAAAACCTCTTCTGGTTCATCTCTGTAGCTTTGGAAATGGGAAGATCTAAGCTGCCTACAGCAGTCAAGATGTTTGTGCCTCATAGATTTCTCTTGCTATACAACAGTATTTTTTCTTCTTCATTCTCAATTCACCTTAAAAATCTTAGCATTGTGTATGCTTTTCTGTCTACTCTTAAAAATGGAGCTGCTGGTACAGAGAGGGAGGCACAAGGGTGCCATATTTTATTTATGGAGTGTGAATACTGGTTCAAGGACAGCTCTTGGGTCATAGTTATTTTTTTCCATGCATGTGATTTCATTTGCTGCTCATCCCGCTGGTTTCTTGTGAAATGCTCTTGCATCTCCCCAGTCAGTTAGCCTTACAATCAACCTCTCTGAGCATTTTCATAGCTCAGGTTATGTTTTTTTGCCTCATTAACAACTCCATTTTAACTATGGTTTGAGCATAGTAATGCTTCTCACTTCCTGGCCAGTATTTTCCCTCTAGTGTGAAAATGACCTTTCCCTCATTTCCTACATTTCAGTTAGCTGCTAAACCACTTGAGGAGCTTCTCTCCATAACCACTTGGTTCCTTTCAGAGTTTTATGTAAAGGGCTGTTCTGCTGGCGAGTCTGAATGGCTGGGTCATAGACAAGGCTATAGCTCTGATGGAGTTGGGGATCTACACTCCTTGGAAAAGCAGGCTATTTGTCAAAGAATCCACAAATATTTAACCATATACTTTTATTCTTGCAAGTACTGCATAAGAAAATCTATTGTCTCAGTTTCTTGACCAAGGTGCTCAGCTGTATTACCGAATTGCCATAAAAAACCTTGTATTTCATCTATTGTTTCTTTATCCAAAAGCAAGGTGTTGGTGCAGACATATACTCCCATTTTCTTTTCCTCTTTAAGGCAGAGAAATGAGAATAGTTTGGTCATTTGGGACTCGTGAAGAAGTATGACAGTGATATTGTAAAGTGAAATATTTATTATTTTTGTTTCCAATTGGGTAAGAATATCTAAACTAAATAATGTTGGTTTCATGAAAACTGTCCAGTGAACAGTGTATTGCTCTATCCTTTGAAAGCAAAGGGGGTACAATAGATAGAATTACAGGATTATTTTGAACAGTCTTTGAATAACTTGTTTTCTGACTGACTTGTTGCTATAACCTCATGCTGCCCCCAGTGTATTGTCTTTGGCTGGAAATTAGATACCTGCACAGAGCTGCAAACATCATCTGCAGAACATGAAATAGAAAATCTCAAATGTATTTGGAGTGAGGCTGCCCTATATATTAGATACAAAGAAGTGTACTTTAAGACATGATGTTGTGGAAGTTGTAATTTCTTCTTTCAATTATTTAAACCACTTGAGCTTGTCTCTCAAACTTAATAACACTGTGAAAACCCCCTGGTGAAGCTACAGTTTTATGATACCAGGTAGGGTATATTTTATTTTCTATTTCTTAAATTATTATTTGTCAGCAAACACTCTAGATTGCTTTTCTGTAATTGCCTTCCATGTGATAGGTGCTCCAAGATGTTTTGTGTCTTAGACTCTTGGTCATGGAGAGCCCTTCACAAAAGAAATGTCTCTCATTCTGCTTATTGCTGACTTTGGAAGGGGTTTGGGTTTTTTCTCTTTGCTGTATCAATGTTTAGGAAGTGCCTGGATCTATGTAAAGCACTTAATTACCTAAATTCCATGTAAAATTTATGAGAATCAGAATAATTTTAATAAAATACTTTTTCCTTTTAGGAATATAAAGCATAATTAAGTTTTTTCATGAAAAAATTCATATTGAAGTTGTTGGTCTAAAATTATCAGTCCAAATATTTTGCCTACTTCTAATATGAGTATTGGCAATTATGAATTCTGGAACTAACATGTAAAAAAATGACATAGGTTTAACTTTTATTGATATTAGAAAATAATTGCCACAACCAACTAATGAAAATGAACTAATGCTTAAAGGTAGCTCTTGGAAAATTTGTCTTTATGCAAAAGATTAAAAAGGTTGAGTCTGTTTAATTAAACAAAGCCAAGAAGTAACTGGTGTCAAAAGCACTAGGTAGTACCTCTACAATAAAGGCAGTAATAATGGAGGAAAACAAAGCTTAGTGATTTCAGAAGAGAAAAATATTTTTTATAGTCAAGGCAATTAATCCAGATAACAATCTGCTGGAGTGAGCTGCATTCTACAAGCACTGAAGGAAGATTTTTAGGTATCTTTCAAGAGCAGATACTACAGTTGTATGAGTAGTTATGAGTAGGACTTAGTGCTGTGCCAGAGGGTTTAGTCTAGCCTAAACTGGTGAGGACTGGTCTGTAACTTCTGCCCTAGTTGTGCTTTGGAATTTTAGCCATTTGTAAATTTTGGCTGAGGTGTGTGTTTAAATTCTGACTGGATAGGATGGCACCTTTCACTTAAACCACCTGATTTTGGGTTGTTATGAGAGAGATGCTAATGGTGCCAAAGCTGAATTTATGAGATAGGTTGGATACTGTATTCATTGCAGCCCCAAAATGTGGCAGCAGAGTAGAGAAATCATCTCTGCTTGCAACTGAAATGTTTTCAGAACAAGGAGAGAAAAACTGATTTGTGACTTAAGGAGATATTTCCAAAATCCATTTGAGAACAGATAGAAGAGAAACAGCTAATTGTAAAAAAAGGAGCAATTTAAGAAGGGGGAGTAGATTGTTCACTCTAGTCAGTTGGCCTAAATGTGTCACAGGTAAGACTCCAACGATAATTAATATTGTGTCCATTGCTCTGAAAATCAACAGCAAAATACAGAAAATACACACAAGCTGCACAGTGGTGTGATGCAGCTTGGGATGGATCTAGGAAGAAATCCTGTTGCAAACTTAAATACTTTTATCCCTATATGGTCCATCTTGCAGCAAGACTTTTGTGAAACGGGGAAATTCCTCAGCCACACCAAAGCTACAGGAAAACTGGGATGTGCTGCTCTCTAATTTCAGTCTTGGCTAAACCTTCCTTATTGAAGTCATGGTTTTCCTGCGTGGAGGTAACAAAACATGTAATAATACAATTCCTGAGAATGTGGAAACTCTCAAAGAGTTACTGGTTTGGAAGTCAGACTTGGTAGGAAGAATGCATAAAACATGGTTTAGACCCTGCTGAATGGGAGGTCCAGCAGCACTGTTGCTTCCTCTCAAGTGATGAAGGTATGTGTTTTGGTTTCAAGGACATGAAATTCATCCTCTGGCATCCTGTGTGGTATGGACCACTGTAAATCCCTCTCTAAACTTTCATTTAGAAAGAAGTGCTGGAGTCTGTCCACAAAAGCTAACATTCTGTTTTCCCCAGTGATAAATTACCGTAACATTTGATAAACACAGTATGCCATAAGAGGGTATATCAGCCACTGTTATCAAAAGTTAATTTTCTAGACTAAATATTCATTTGGATCATTAGAGCTATTAAATCCTGTGTCAGGTTTTAAGGAGCTGGCTGTGCCTGAGTGCTAGAAGGAGCCTGAAAAGAATCATATCCTGTCAAGATAAATGATTGAACTGTTCAATGAACTCTTTGACTGGCATTGGTTCCAGTCATGCCAGCTGAAGCTCAATTCCTCTTTGTCTGTGTGGTCTTGTTTTCACCTTGCCTGTGGGGTGAAAGCAGTTTGATGTGACCCCCTTGCAGACAGACGCATGAGCCTAACCTCTATTTACACCCTGTCATAATGGGGAGCTGGCAAACACTGCTGCTTGCTGCTGCTCTCCTCCTTTTCCCTGCTTTCTTTTTTTTTGTCAAATAGTTAGAAGTCGGGCATTCTAATAATAACCTAATTAGCATAGTAGGCTTATAACATCTTGTTTATTTTGTCTACTTTATTTTGAACAGAAAGAAGCAAAGAAAATATGCTCTTTTGTATAGCTCAAGTACTGCCTTAGGGACTGCATATGATGTGGAGCAATAAGGTAACTGGATAATGTATGTAGAATTTTGTCCTTTTGAAATTAAAATTTAAGATGTGAGCTAATTCAGTGATGTAAAAAGCCTGAGGCTCACATTCTGATTTGAAAGTTGGTATATGACACTTGATACCTGATTTATTTTTTGGCCTTCAGCAAACCTCCTAACAAGTTGAGTTTGTTGATAGTGCTGTATGTTTGCATTGACTCTAAACTCATTTATTTTCTATAACAGTAAAACTATTGTTGAGCCCTTTTTCTTTATGGCCAGACTTTCTGTGTCACCTACTGCCTCTTGCTTCCTCCTTCCCTTTCCCTCTGGTTCACTGATTGTTTCTTGGGCTAGACTTGGAATGTCAACACAGCCAAGTACCCCAAGATCTCCCTGCCCCATCCTCTCACAGTGACTGACCTGGAGCACTGGGGATCCCACAGAACTCAAAGGAAATGTGCATGTGCCCTGGGAAATAAAAGGGAGGAAAAACTTGCTGGGGAATCTTCTGGAAAATAACTGTGTGGATTTCAGGGTTTTCAGGTGAAGTGAGACACTGCAGGTCCACTTGAAAGTATTGTTGCATTATTGTGGGGCAGGGCCCTGGTTTACTCTACCTCCTGACTACCTCCTGACAGTGATTTATCACCATAATATGTAAAAAGTCTGTGACCTACAGCAGTGACTGATAGCTCCCCTAGAATTCACAAAAGGGAAGAAAAGAAGTCTTATTTAAAACTACAAAGGAAAGAGCTGATTCTAAAAAGAAAGGGAGGAAGGAAGGAAGGAAAAATGTGCTGATGGATCTCCTTTGCATTTTGAGGGATCATTTCTATCTCTACAAGGAGATCAGTTATAAATAGAACAACAAATATTTGCATCTTGTTTCCCTTTAATGTAGTCATAAAAGAATGGTATATGAGATGGAACAACTTGTGGATGCGGCTAGAAACCTAACACATAATGTATGCAAATATAATGTTAGGTAATAAAAAGTCCCTTTGTAAATAATGGGAAAATAAAATAGAAGATATTTTAATGTATTCAATCTATAATTGAGATTGGTAAATTTTTTGAATGTAAATCCTGATCTGAGGAAAGAGAGCAGGCACAAGTTATGTTTGTCCTCTTGAGCAATTATACATGTGTCCCTACCAGAGGGGAGATCTAATGACAATCGAGTCACAGCACTGCTGCTACTATGCAGCACGTTGAAGAAAGCCCCTAAATTTGAGGCTGTGGAGAAAACACTAAATGAAATTGTCTGAAAGGATAAAAATCATTGTCCTCTCAGGGTGCTGATGGAAATGGAGGAGATGTGTGGGAGGAATCTTTGGTAATGCTCAGAGAGAGCCTTAGCAACTCCTTCCCACATGGCCAATCTTGGCCCTCCAGGTCCAGGACATGGGGAGTGATTTAGATGATCATGTGTCTGACCACTGAGATCAGCAGAAGGTCTCTCTTCATATCTCTTCTTACACTGTAACACCTCAGAGAGGAAAACTTCTCTCCCTTGTCTTCCTTTGTCCTGTTTGTATTAATCCTGGAAGGTAAAAATATGCAAAACAGGCTATTAATCCTGTTTCAGATCTGTTGTCATGTAAGGTAGTAAGGTGTTGCATGCTCTGTAACACTTCACTTTTTGGGTCCAAAGATTGCTTCTGCTACCATGAGCCATTAGTGAGAGTGAGCTGTGGGAAAGTGGCACTTGTGCTGTGCAAAAGCTGTCCTGTACCACTAGTCCTGAGCGACTCAAACATGCAATGAGGGACACCCGGAGTCAGCTGGGGATGGGTGTACATGTAACAGAGCTGGTTAGAGATCTCCAGAAAATGTTCCCTTTTCCTGTGAGGTGATACCTAGTTACAGAAAAGACTGTTTTCAGGAAAGAACAAATCCTTGAAACTGCATATTTCAGCATTTTCTAGATGAAATTTTTCTTTTTCTGCTTTGGCACACTCGAAATTATCAAAAGGAAACATTGCACATGGACTTTCCCTTCTTTCTCCCCATACGGCTATTGATTTGCAAACCTTTCAGGATTTTGACTTTTTGTTCCATTGAATAAAGAAGGGTTTGGATCCTCAGATTGGCAGCAGGGAGGAAGGCTGCCCAGCGTGGCTCTCACACCCCATGGCGTGGCTGTAAGGATTCATGCACATCAGCAAGGCAAAGCCTTGCAGTGTGATACCCTGGCTGCCTTCTGGTCCCCGAGTGGGGCTCCAGCACAGAGCAGCAGCTCATGGCAGGGAAGTTCCGTGCTAAAGCCCTTTCTCAGAGCAGCTTTGCATGCACAGCAAAGCCTTTTTACTTGTGCTTTCCTCAGCGGCTCGGGGCTTGTCCCCTACATTGCAATGAGCTTCGTGCTTCCAGGGGCTGCTTGGTTTTGGAGTAAGCCATGAACTTAGAGCACCAATTGCATTAATTGCTTTCACGCCAGCATATTTCCATTGTGGCTGCCATTATAGTTGTGTAATGTTTCTTCTCTCTCTTCTTTCATGGCTTTCTTTGCCGTGACAGGCTCAGTCAGATTCCCTCATTCACATCTGCTAATGTGAGGGCTGAATAGAATAAATCTGTGCAATGATGGCTTCAGAAAAGATGGGAGGAGAATGGTGGAAAGAGAGCTGTAATAATCTCAAAAAATAATTTCTACTTAATAAGTGCAATTTCAGAAAGTGATTTCAATTAGTTTGTCCCAAGCAAGATTCTTGTGGTATGAATAGTAACAGGGCCCCCAGTCCGAAAGTCTTATCACCCCCTTGTTCCTTTTTTCCTCAGTTTAAAAGTCACCCAAGCGAAGGAATAGACAATGCACAGATTACTTTATTTGGCTTCATCGGGTTTGCCAAGAGAGGAGAATGCTGCCAAGCTCCCCAAGACAAGCTATGCTGGGTGCTTGCCCTTGTGCCAGTGTGAAGACAAAAAAAAAATCAGGAGCCTTGAAAAGAAGCTGGTGCAGCACATGGCTCTTTCCCACTCCTCACAAATGATGGCTGTTGTGCTCGTTAACCTCTTCTGGGGCTCAGTCAGTTCATGCTGTGCAGCAGCGGAGAGCTGAATGAAATGAAAGGCTCACAGGACCCATAGAAACGCCATAACTCCTTCATTCCCAACACGCAGGCGAAGGCCACCTTCCCTGTGGAATACCAAGTGCCTCTCGTCAAAATCCTGATAAGTCAGTCCTGGCTCCATGTGGCGGTGACAGCTCGGATTCCTGCACAGGCGCGTGGGGCCAAGCCTGGCTCCTGATTTACCCCACTGGCTTTGGCAAGACACCTCAGGCTCGTGCTTGGCTTCGCTCTGCCCGCATGCTCAAACGGGTCTGAGTCTTCTGCAGACACGGGTTCAGCTTAGTAAAACCAGCCCTGTCTCTGTGCAAAGCCTAGTCCCACTCAGATCCTTAGCAGGGATCTAAAAGGAGACATGTAATGAGCTTTTAGCTTATAAGATCATTAAATAACTCCATAACATCCCTCATAAAAAAATGTCTTTTTTTATCCAAGTGGCTACAGTTCTGATAAATAAAAGAGAATCTCTTCTTTGTGCTTGTAAATGAACAAAGGAGACTGTACAGGCTGATCCAAGGCCCACAGAAATGAAAGGAAAACCAAAGACTTCAAGGCACTTCAAATGTAGGCTCTTCTAACTAGTAGCCTTTGATTTTAAGGATTTTTATCTCAAACTGAAGAGGACAAAGCTACTGTTTAAAAGGAACTATGAGCAGTTGAAGGGCATGATAAACTCCCATCTGAGTCTGTGTGCTGCAGACAGACTAAGATATGAGCTCTGATATTTAAAACAAAAGGGAAGAAAATTTGAAACAAAACCTAGACCTAACTAGGAAAACCTCAGAAAACATACCAAGAAAAAAATAAAAAGCTTTGGCAATTTAAATGATACAGGGAAAGCACATTGAATTCAGCACAACTGATTTTTTTCCTTTAACATTTTTCACCTGAGTTTATATATCAAAGAGCAAAGTATGCAGAAAAGAAAAAAAGGAAGAAAATGACATTGCATCAAAACCTATGTTAAAATGTGAAATACATTTAAGGGTGTAATATTAATGTATTGCCTTGGACCTCAAATTACAATCTTATCCAGTGTTTCTTCGATGTCAGTGAGTGCTGGATGAAGAGCTGCTTTCCATGTCTTGTGATTCTGTTGCCTTTCTGGAAGAGGAACTATTGCTGGAATCACTCTTTTCTTTTTTTACCCACCCCAGGTCCAAATCACCATTGATTCACTGAGTTTTTGGATGGTGAGTTTTTGGATGGTGCCCCTTCTGTTGAGTCAGTGGATACCTTGTTTTGCTGTCAGACACTGAAGGATCTGTTCCCCTGGTTCCTTGGTCAAGCTGAGAAAACTTTCTAGGCTCACCATACAGTGAAAAATAACCAGATCAGGAGCCTATATAATAGCAATTTTCAATTTGAAAACTACGTAAAAAGTGTATTTTTAAAATAATCCTGTATGTCTTTAAAGGAAATAGCATCAGAAAGTTTATAGCTTGTCCAACTTAACCTTGGGGAGAAGCATGTAATCGAATTTACTTTTGTTTCATTTCAATTTAAATCCATGAATGTCTGTGTGCTGGTCTTATGCTTGGTATGTAAAAACCAGATAGCCAGGCTTAGTTAAGAGAAGCAACAGCAAAATGGTATAAGTGTTTCCAAGGGATGAAAAGTGTGTGGTCTTCATTCAGATTTCAAACTGGTTTGACCCCATGTCATCCTATTGGCTTTAGTTATTGTCCTGATTTATGTTAGCACAGACAAGAGCAGGATTAGATATAAATGTGGTAGTCCATTGTTTAGGTGAAACATGTTTGTTTTTCACAGCAGCTTTCAGAGAAGTTGACTAGAACAAAATAATTTTAAATATATATATTTTTTTTAGAAAAAAAAAATGTCTAAACCCATCTGTATGCTCATTTTATGCAAAATTAGAATTAGATATGGAAACATTAAAAAATCCATAGTCCTAGATCATTAACAAAGCACAATTTTCAGTAATTAATACATATGAAAATATGAAGTTTTTAAATGAACTACAAATTTTATCATCTGCTGATGCTGAGATTATACTTTCTGCGAGATGTACCAAATTAACTTAAAAATAATTTTTAAAGTGCTGTTTACCTTTTCATGTGTACCTCACTTACCAGAACATTGCACTGTTACTAAGGGTCACCTGAGTGTGCATATTCTTATAATGAGCAGCTCTTCAGAAAAGAGAGTAATTGCTTGTGAGCTGAACATAAGATAAGGCTGGCTTAACTTGGCTGACTTTTTGAGTTTTAATATAGTTAGGGAAAAGATGTCTTCACTTGTGTACCGCCCCACAGCCACTGGGACAAGGTAGAGCCTGCTGAGTGTAGAATATGGCTCTTATTTAAAATCCAATATGGCTTAAAGTTAGAAAGCAATAAGAATAATACATATCATGTATTCTTAACCTGGGCTGGTGAAACTTGGTGAACCAGCAGCAGGGAATGGAGAGCACTCAGGTATGTGGGGCACTGGATAACAAGAAGAGCCCAGTGGAGCACGGCAGCATGTCAGGAATATGCTGGAGCATGAAGACAGGCATGAAATCCATGGAAAAGAGATCTCTTCCAAAGGCAGGTGGGGGTAGATAAATATCAGGTTTAGATTGGATACCAGAAAAAATTTATTCATTGAAAGACTTGTCTCCTTTGGAACAGGCTGCCCAAGGAAGTGGAGGTGTCACCATCCCTGGAGGTGTGTTAAGGATGTGTAGATGATGGAGCTTAGCGACATGGTTTAGTGGTGAACTTGGCAGTGCTTGGCATTTTTGGACTTGGCATACTTGGTAGTTTACGGTTGGAATTGATGATCCTAAAAGTCTTATCCAACCTCAATGATTCTATGACTATATATTGGCTGAGGCTGTATTTTGTGACCTTCAACTTGTGATGTGATCCCAATAAACAAAGCTTTGTGGAATTTTCCTCTCAGAATGATGTGAGACAGTGATGAAAGGAAGTTATCTGCTTTGTGCTATCTCTTTTCCCATAAAATATAATTGGAAGAATTGAACATGATACTGTGTTGCAGATACAGCTTGTCAGATAATTGTGCCTCTGGGATTTATACTTCTGTTCCTAATTTTGTGTAAGCTGTTTTAAAATGCCGCATCAAATTATGCTGAGAACATAAACATTGTGAAAAAGATGTTTAAGAGTTAAGAAACACTGCAATTGAATCACCTTCAGCAATCTCCTGCAGGATATATGTTATCATATAGCTTTTAATTGAAGAATGACACTTGGGTTTGCAGAAGAGTGCCACTGAAAGGTGAACAGACCATTTTAGAAAAGCTTTTTAAGAACACTTGTAATTTTGCTTGGTTTTGCTTTTTCTAAAAAAATAAGTGAACTAGAAACCCTGCTCCTATGATATTTAGTGTGGCTAAACTGTGATGCAGCAGTGTGAATGTTCCTCTGGACACACAGTGGAGCTGCCTCTCAACCTGCTGCAGTGTTACTATTGCCATGTAGCTGTAGCAGTGTGCTCTCAGCATGACAGAAGAAATGATCATTTATCCAGATTCTTTGTGAACTTTGGAGCTTGTATTGTGCTTTGTGCTGCTGAAGCCTGGGTGGTTTTAGTGCCTGAAGTAGCGCGTTAGCATCAAACTCTGTGGTGACCTGCAAGCACTGCCTGCAGGGTAAAGGCAGCCTCACTGTCAATCACTGAACTTGAACTTCATGTTCATAATTATGTTTCCAAGAGATGATTCCCTCTCTGGCTTAAGAAGTACATGTACAGAAGGATAGCCTCTAGCTCAGAGTGCCCATTACTGTAGGAGGAAAATAGATGGGTGTTCTGGTATTTTTGAATCCCTTGAGGATGCAGTTTCTTGGGGAAAAAAAAAAGGTAGGTGTTACAAAGATTGTGTGCTTTAGTGTTAGGAATCAGACTGATTAATAGAGAACTTCTTCAGGTGGAGTGACATCCCCAAACACCAGAATGTGCCAGAAGGAAAAGCAATGAGGAGGATAGCAAATAAACGCTCTGCCAGTGATGAAATTCTCCAAAGTATGTGAAGCCTTAAATGGGGCAACATTTTGTGCTTGTGAGCAGTGTGGGCTTGTAAAAGAGGGCTGCACAAAAAGTCTCATTATTTCTGTAGGTGATAGCTCCATATTCTGGCATGTTTCAGTTAAATCTGGCAGGGCAGACTTGGTGTGAAACTGTGCTGAGGAATGTCACACTAAATCTGTATCAGAAACAAAAACGAAAGATGAAGCATTTTTGAGTGAGCTGAGGTTATACCTTTCATCATTGTGAAAGGCAACTAAGTTTTTGAGGGTTAGTTCATGACTGCATCTCAGAGCTGAACACCTCACAAAGTTGAGCAATTCAGAAATAATGCCAAACAGCATAGCTGGACTTTGCCAATCCAAGAATTGCCCTTTTCAGGATGAAATTTTTATTAAAGGATCAACAGTTCCTTGAAACGTGGTTGTGTTGGATTTGCAGTCAGAACATCAAGATTAGAACATAAACATCAACATCAGAACATAAAGCCATTAGGAAAGGTAGAGGTTTAGTCAGGGCTCCCTCTGATTGAAAGAAGACTGAAAATACCTCTTGTCTCCTTCCTTGCTGCATGATTCCCAAAACAATGTGGTGAGCAGTGTCTCTTATAAAGAGAGAATTACTGGGTAATGTGTGCTAATTGGGGTTCTGATAGACATTGTCTACTGATTTGTCTATCAGCCTCCTGATTAACATTCATATTTCTCCGTGAAGACAAGCACTGAAAGATAGCTTTAGTCTTTTTTTCCTGCTGTCAGCTGGCTGAGCAAAGAGAGGAAACCATTGCCATGGGTGCCTGCCTGGCTCCTGGGTGTTTCCATGTTTGAATTTCCTGCTTGTGACAACATAATGTGATTTGTCTTTTCTTTGCCATGTTTACAAACTTTTCCATTATCTGAGGAATCAAGCACAATACTCATCTTGTGATGAGTTATTAATCTCGGGGCACTCTGACAGAAAGTTGTTCAAGGCATTGTCATGGACAGTAAAAAAAGCAAATCCAGCCTACAGATTTTAGAAATTGATGAATTTAAATACAAAGTATACAATTTATGAAGACAAATATTAATGTAGGGTTGCCCATCACCAGCTTTGTATTGATCATTGATGCCAAAGTGCTAAGATGCACTCCTTGCCCTCTTTGGTAACAGAGATTATGAGAGTTTATTTTTACTAGTAAGAAAAGAAGAGGCATAGAAAAATATGGCTTTTTTTTTTTTGTTATTTGTTTTTGGCAATGCCACTTAAGATGAACTTTTCCCCTTTAAATAAAAATTTCCCTTGCTGTCAGCTTATTTCTCTATATGATTTTAAATCTATTTTATAGTAAAGAAAAAGTAAATGGGGTTTTGTTAGTTCTATGGCATTTGTAGCAATGCAGGGAAGAAAAATAACCCATGCAATGAGCAAATGCAGGATAGGTGGAGGATACTTTAGAGCAGAATGATACACAAACGAAGAGTAAAGTAATAAAAAAACAAGTTAATGGAAGAGACAAAGACTCTGAAATTAAACCCTAGATAAACTATGCTTGAAAAATTCCCCTGCAAGTTCAAATATCTCAATTATCTTATATTTGTGAAAGATGCAGTGAGCAGTCATTCATGTTTTCCATTTTCATTTTGTCTTTCTCAAAAAGGCTAGCATTATGTTTCCCACTAGCATTGATCAATGCAAGGCAATCCTGTTTTCAAATAAGATAATTTGTCAGAGGATAAAAAATTGGAGGTTAGTTAAGGAAGCATGGACACTGTTATTGAATCTGTGACCATGGGAGGTAGGAGAACACGATAAAAACAGGCCATGTTAATAGATTGCAGTAACAAAAGAACTCTTCTGTATTTGAAGAAGAAGCTGTCTCTGAGATGCTTTTAACAAGACATACCATAAAGAGGGAAAAGCTGTTTATTGGTAGAGGTCAGTGTATATTTGCTATCCTGGTCTTGCTGTGCACCCAGGATGAAATGACTGTACACACAAGTCACTACAACCCATGCCAGCCTCTGGGACTGAAGTGCTGCAATTCAAGAGACTTAGAAAAAGAGCTTCTAGCTTCCTTTACCATGCCCATGCAGCCCTTCAGAACTGGTGTGTCAACATTAGACCTCTGGTTGCAACTTCTCTCATGCTCTCACCTGCATTTATGTTCCTTCTCTGCAAATGGAGGCCAGGTGCTACTTGATCTTTGCTTAAAAGGAGGCAGATGTCATTTCCTTCTCACTGGGTATCCATAACCTCTCTTTATTTCCTGCTCCTCTACCCCGAGCAGTGCCTGTGATTCTTAAAGCCACTGAGAAATCTGGAAGTCCTAAATCTCAGAGAAATATCTGAAATTTGCATTTGCTAAAAATGCTGATGTTGGTTTTGAAATGGTACATAGGCCATACAAGCCATGTTTGTACCAGCTCTGTCCTTACATCTCCAGAGATTATTTTCACAGGCATTGTAGACCAGCTGGGCTCCATTTACACTTCTTCTCCTAGAGAAAGACAGGAGATGATGTCAAGTGAATCTACAGAGTTCTGGGGCACACTGAGTGTTACAATTGGATACATTAAAACATTGATATTGCAATCTCATCCATTCTCTCTCACACATGCATACAAGAAATACTGAGTTGGGATTGCATGTTCTCACCCAAAACAATGAGTTAAGACACGTGTATTGAAAAAATCGAGGGGCTGGCTGACATTGTGAAACATCAGACCCACACAGCAAATACAGTGTATTTGTCAGTTCACAAGAAATCATCTCATTGTCACGTAACAGACAGCATGGAGCATGTTAGTCTACATGAACATCCAATTTGCCTACTTGTAATGAAAATGCTGTTTTCTGGGAATGCTGCTGCAGTGTTTTACATGCTCTCTTGCTCACGTGCACATGTTATATGAAAGGATGCTCTTTTCATAACTGAAAAATATCACTGGAGGATAGGCAGTTTTAATAAAAGTGAGTCTCCTGCTGACAGTTTACATATTTTGACAACCTCTTGGAGAGCAGCAATAATCAGCTTGAGGCCATGCTGTGTATGGCCTCAGTGATGCATGGCAGGAGTGCGGAGACCCAGCTCCGCATCCCGCCCGTACTCACCCCCGGTGTGCTGGAGTGGAATTCCAAGGGCAGCTCTGCATTCATTATCACCTAATTATCTGCCTCAATGTCTTTAAAAGTAATTTTTCCTCATGACTAAACTCGGGCAAAATATTTTTATTTACCTGTGCTGGCAGATTTTCATATGTGAAGGAGTTTCATATCAGTTTGCATTGCCTCACTTGGAGCTCGTGGCTGCGGTCAGAACAGAGGTGGCACTGCTGTATCAGACTAAAGTCACTTGGGGACACAAGGTTGCTCTGCTTTCTGCTTTTCAGCCATAGGTAATTTTGCAAAAAGGGGAATAAGTTCCAGGCTCCACTCTCCATATCCTAGTACAATTTGAACCATCACTTGCATAAAATTAATTATCTTTTTTTCTCCCCCCCCCAAATTAATTATAGCAAATCCTTGACCACAGAGTAAAGGTAGTAAAAGAGTGACAGCACAGATCTATCACAAGGAACAGTAGGTTGGCTTCTACATGGACAAGTTGTTATCTTTCCAGTGCTTAATTTTTAGAAACTAAAATCTTAAAAGAAGGCCTTTGTTATTACATCTATTACTTACAGGTGGATCCTTTGAGTGTAAATGAGAATAAATACTACAGTGTTTTTGTATTGTGGTGGTGGGAAAAAAATTGTTGCATTTTATGGATTTATTAGTGATTTTATAGATAATTGTAAGGAACTTTTAAGCAACAAACTTCCAAGACATGGTAGCGGAGGGGATGGAATCAGATTTGAGAAGAAGGATAGCTAATCCCACACAGAGCTGCACAGACTGTAGCTGTGATCAATGGGATTTGAAAAAAAAAAAAAAAAAACCAAAAAAACCAAGAAAATTATTGTGACCTGTAGTTTCAGAACTGCTGCCTGTACCATAGTGGCATATTTTGGCTTTTAGATGTTGCTTAGTTTTCATCTATGTGCGAACACAGTGGACCCATTCTGGTAAATTCCACAGTAGAGCAAACAAGGGTCTAACCTAAATATCATTGATATCTGCTGGAAACCAGCTAAAGATATAAAATGGCCAAATATATCCCTGAAACATGTTGTTCAGAGTATTTGCTTGGAAAACCTAAATAACCATAATGGGTGGCAGAAGCCAATACTGGAGAGTATTGAATATGAGTAGGAGAAAAATTTCTCCTCTCTAGATACTGATCAATACAACATGGTATATAGTATCCATGATCGTCATGTATTTTAAGAAGGACTTTTTGAAATTTATGCTCTTTCAGGCTCCAATCAATAGAGGAATGAAGGATAAACTGTTACTAGTCCCTGATTATCTCTAGAGATCTCACTAAAATTTGCTACCTGGCATTGCATGCATAGAATATGGTTTTTGGATGATAGGAGTCAGAAAAATATTATTACATAAAATGGTAATATCTATAGGCAATCCCAACTGAAAGGACTTCCTGTAAACCTGTGTGACTACATGACCTCCATAAGAAAGGCTTTCTTTTCCTCTGATGAAAAGGAACCCCAATGGTAAGATAAACTTTCTGCCCATGGCTTTAGCGCAGTCAGGTTGCTTCTGGTCAGATCCAGTGCTCAGTACAATTTCTTAAATGGAAGAGCCTTACTCTCCAGGGCTAGAGAGGTTTGACAAAATACCCTGCCAAAACCTCCCTTCAGGCTTTACTCTTTTTTTCATTTGTCCTTCCCCTTGGTGCTATATCTAAATCTATCTGGGGTGGCTCTCTGCTGTGTCTCAGGGACACAGGCCACTCCTTCCAGTCCACACTGCTGAAACTTTCACCCAGGCCTTCACTTGCTGATTAACTTCTGTAACTTCCTGAATGCCTGCCCCATCCAGCGTACCTGCTTAGGTGTTCCTTTTGCATCACATAGATAACAGCACCATCATGGTGGAGTAATTTCTTCAAATTTCTCCATATTTAATATCCTGATTTTGTTTCTTATTTTTACTTTGTTTTCTGCAACATCCCTATTTCATGTATTTTTGCTACTTTTTAAAAACACCTTATGTCCCCTTCATTTTATTCAATGAAGACAAATGGTTTATCCATACCCAGCTACTACTTTATCTACTTTTATCTACTTTATCTACTTTTATCTACTACTGCTGCTGCTGATTGTTCTAGGGCAGGACACAAGCTTTTCTTTGTTGAAAATACTAGCTGGGAGCAAATGATCATTAATTCATATGGGTGACAACCTGCACACATCTGGCTGGAGAAACTAAGAAATCTTACTGATGATACCTGCATCTGTTTCTGTTGACCATGTCAGTATTAGTTCCTTTTCTTTAAGGTATACTGCTTTAGGTAATATAAACTTCTTTGGATCAGTTGTCCTTCTTTTCAGAAATTGTCTGATAATAGTATCAAAGGCATCACATGGGCCCTTGAATTCTGATTTAGTATAAACAATGAAAACTCCTGATAAAGGTGAATAAGTCTCTACATTTTCAGTAGGAAATATGGGATAATTCCTGTTTTGTAGCTGGTGCTATCAGCAGGATGTCCTGCTGAGCCGGGTGACAGGACAAGAGACAATGTGTACCAACTGAAGCACATGAAATTCCATCTGAACACAAGGAGGTACTTGTTGTTGTTGAGGAGAGGTTGTGGAGTTTCTGTCTGTGAAGATACTCAGCGCCATCTGGACACATTGCTGAGTAACCTGCTTAAGCAGGAGGTTGAACCAGGTGATCTAAGAAGGTCCCCTCCAGCTTTGATTTGGGAAATTTTTGATGACTTATGGTTTAAACAGTGAATCTTTGTTTATATTATCTAATGCATGTCACTTTCATTCCATACAATGCTGATTTTCCTCAGGGTGCCAGGGTCTGCTAACTTATTCACAGAAACATCCACAGAAATGTTCACTCTGTTCCTCTTGTGCAGGCTAGGTCTTCATGTTCTGAATTCCAAGGTTCAGACTGGAAAAGATGTTCAGGGTATCACATCCTACTAGATGGAGTCGTCTAAATGCCTTACTGAATCTGTGCATAAGGCAGCAAAGGGATAACAGAAACCCTTTATTCATAGAAATCACAATGTTTCTTTAGTTGTCTTGTTCTGATGCTTTGCATCTTGAATTGTAAGCAATTAATTAATTGAAAAACTCTTTCTGGGAAAAAATGGGAAAACAAGCTAGCACTGGAGATACAAACAACTTCCTCAATAGTTTGGCTAAGGAGACTGCAAAAGTTTTACTTTAGACAACATCATGAGATGTGTGCTTGACCTTTGTTTCTCAGTATTAGTTATCCATATATTGATTTTAATTTTCCTGGAAGTGATTCTTTCAGTTTCTTCCACATTTATTTATAATTGATGCAGCGACCTTTTGTTGGCTTAGAAATATACACTTTTAAATGCAAGCTAAATCCAGAATTCAAATACTCCATACTCCTCCTGTGAGGATTGCTCTGAACTATATGGTAGTTAAAAAAATAATAATACTCTGATAAAAAGATATCCCGTTTTTAGGAGTCTGGTTTCTTATTGATTCATGCAAGCAGTGACGTCTAATTGTTGCTTTTATCTGCTTGGTTATAGCTTTGGAAAGCATGACATTCAGCTTTTTGTGATGAATGTTTCTTCTAGGCTTTCATCTGAGAAATCTTCTTCCTGAGGAGTGATTTGTAGAGAGGAAAGCTCTGCAGGGCTGAGAGTTTAACTTGGCTTCTCTTGTACTCCTGTTTATAAACCCCTCATCACTGCCTGGACCTTCTATTTGGGACTAGAAAAGTTTAAAAAATGGCTAATGGGAAACTCAGCAGACTGCCAAGATTTGCCAAGGGTTTTGTCTATTTGTTTATGAGGCAGTAGAGTGTGACATTGCCCTAAAATGCTGTTGTTGACTTAGAAGTGTAACTTCACGTGGGTCTTCAGTGATTCCAATGGGGGAGGAACCTCAGCCTACTCTTGGGAGAAGCTGCTTCACAGGTGAGGTTTGAAACCAAATGCCTGAACACAGTGAGCACTGGGGCTGGCTGTGATGAGACTGTAAAACACGGAGAGCTGGCAATGCTTTGACAATGGTGCCAAAAAAAAAAAAAGCAGATGCAAGGTCTTGTGAGAGGATGATGTGTGTGTAGGTGCAAACATGCACATATGTATGTACATGGATCTCTGTGTGGATATATAATCTCCCCCAGTCAGTGCAGTTGTACACAGCACAGAGCAGTGTGCTCATGCAGCTGAGCAGAGGTGCCCCCGTGGCCAGTGCAGGGAGGAGCAGGAGGTAGCACCACCCTCACACATCGGCCAAAGCCAAGGGTACCACACCTGCAACATTTTATCTCTGACACTTTCTGAGGGCTTAGTTAAGTGCTTTGATTCTGCCCAGTCTGGGGTCCAGGGAGCTGTAATTTATCTGCTCATTGAGTGCCCGGGGTTTAACATCAAACATATCCAAAATGATCAAAAAATCTAGTAATTTTGACTCTGATGCACAGACTCAACACGTTACTTGCATTCGTTACTGTACAACATCTGAGGGTTTTTCGTTCTTTTCCTCCCTTACATTAAACCTATGTAAATGCACTGAATTTGTGGGGGTATTAAAATAACAAAATATTAGCACTATTTCAGTATCTTCTTCCAGAAAATTTTCTTCTGGGGTTGAGGGAATTCGAGAGTGCTGTGCGCTGTTTTCCTTCTGTGACTGTGGCCGTGAAGTGCCTGGCTTTGTGGGGACCCCTCGGCTGCCCTTTCTTCCCTGGGTGTCCATTGTGGCGGGCTCACTCATGCATCCCTAAATCCAGCGTGTGCAGCAAAATGCTGACTTCCAGGGGCAGGAAGGGCCTTCCTGAAACCGCCCTGCTAGCTCGAAACGCTGCATTTGTTTTATGTCCTCCTGTGGAAATAGCGGAGCCCGCTTGGCTTCCCACCTACCCTGGGCCAGCCTCCCCCGGTGCCTGCCCCAACACGGGGAGCAGCCCCTGGCTGGGCCCCCGGCCCCCCTGCCCCCTTAATCCCCCCGCCCGCGTTGCCCGGCCAACAGGCCAGACAAGCAGGTGATGCATTGACAGGGAGCAGATGGTCTCCCGCCGAGGTAAGCGGGGCTCAACAATGAAACCATATTGATCATATTGCTCCTTTTATCTTCTTCGCTTCAACTTGGGTCTTGAGGTTTCTCCGCTAATAACACGCACCCTCCCCCCAGCCCCCCGGCTCGGCCCCTGCCCCAGCACCATCTCTGCCTTCCACAGCTTCTGGGGAGAGAGTGAGCCTTCGTCCTGCCCACTCAGCTCCAGCTCTGTTTCCTCTCCTGCTGAAATCCTGCTGGATTTCAGGGAGGGAGGGCCAAAGGGTGCCCACCACTTCCCTACTCCCCATGACTCTTCAACCTTGTCTCCTTTGTACCCCTCTCCCTCCTGCCCTCTTTCCCATTTAGCAGAGGGGTGAGGAGACTGCGAGACCCGTCTGCCCCAGCCTGACCACTGAAGCACAACATCTCTCACTGCCTCATTGGGCACCTCTCTCTTCCTCTTCCTTTGGCCCCCTTAGCCTTGTTTATGTTTGTGCGCGTATAAAATAGGCTGGGGAGATGACTAATTTGCTCCTACCTGCCCCGTGCGGGAGAGCGCCAGGGTCCCCCTCTCCATTTGCTGTCCTCTCCTGTACTGTGCCTGTGGTCACAACTCCTTCAGTCTGCTCAAGCGTGTTTAGATGGAAGCAAAAACTGATGCCTTTCAATCCTTGTCACTTCCTCTCCTTGACTTCACACCTTTCTTCAACAGACAAGCAGCCAGAAACATCCCCAGTCTCTCTTGGTGCTCACGTCTTGCCCTTTCTCCTTCAGCATGCAGGGCCATCAGCATGAGAAGGAGCCCTGGAGCTCGCATCCTGCTCCTTCCATCATGTGCCCCCCCTCAGATGCTGGTGTACAGATAAACAAGAGAGAGAAACCAGGCCTTCCACCTGCCTCCCCCCTTGCTCCCCTCCCTTTCAGCAGCCCCGGCCTGCATTCACTGCTGTGTGAGGATGCTGAACACCGAGGGCTCGAGCACTGTTAGCCACTATTCACAATTTTAATACTTGCTTCATAGCTGTCACATAAATTCATTGCTGACTGCAGGCTTAGAATAGCAAAAGGGAATTTTAAAATAAAGAAGAGGGAGCATGTAAGGAAAAAGAAGAAAGAAATCCTAAGGGCACTTTGCTATGGTATCTGCACTTGTTTGCAGGTGGTTTTGGAAACTATAACTACTGTAACTCCACACATGTTCTCTAAAGTAGCTGTCACATTGTGTTGTTTATTTTTTTAATCTATTACACCAGCACACATGCACTTTTTTTTACAGTAGATAAAAATGCCTATAAAGGCTTCACCCCTCTCTTTTTTTATAAGGAAAAAAAAAGAAAAGAAAAGCAAAGAAAGAAGCTTATGAATGAATGAAAAACAATGCAGGGTCACAAAGCTGTCTCAACCAATGTCATAGTGGAGCTGCTGGGCAGGCTTACAGAGGACTTCTTGTTCCTTGATTTTTATGGTGGTCGGTAGAACGCGTGTAGCACTTTGCAAACAGGTTCAGGATAAGTGGCAAAGAAAAGGCTCCTCACAATAAACTCTTTCTACAGTACTGGGAGCTTTATGCCTGCAAACACCTGTAGTTTTCAAAGAAGGAGCTGTAAAAGATGCAAACAAAAAAAAAATAGTGCAAGACAAAAAAATATAAACAGTGCAAGACAAGTTGCAGTGCTGTCACAATTGGCACAATGGTGGTTTTTTAAACTCATCTGAGACCATGGAGTTTAAAAAAGCCACAGAAACATTATTGAATAGCAGTGCCAGAATTCAGAGGTGCTGAGCTTGGGAAACAGAGAAATCAGACGAAAAGAGAAATGGAAGGTTCGGCCTGGTGATCTGGCTGGTTATCAGTACTGCTCTGCGATGGTCCTGCAGGAACCAAGAGCCTGCTGTTCCTTCTGAAGCATGTCCCTGAAATGGCCACCAAGTCCCTGTGACCTGTGAAGCCAGGCTCTGCCCTGAAGTCCAAGGGGCATCCTTACATATGCCACTCAGCCCAAAGGCTCAGTAGTACAGTCCAGACTTTTTTGTCTAGGTATAGACACTTGTTAAATGTGACTGCTTTAGACTGTAAAAAGACATTTATCTTCCTCTTCAGGGTTGGGATAAACTAACAAAATATCATTAAGAGGACATATAAAAAGGGTCCCTGGCTTAACTGACTCTCAGGTTGATGAAGAGAACATCTCCTGACCCCAGGATTCCTCATTCCAGTAGAGGAGGAGTCAGGTCCCCTGTGTTGTGAGCCAGGTCCCCTGTACTTCTTGGGTGAACACCCCCATTCATGTCAGAGTAGGTAACAATGTTTTTTAAAAACCTCTAACAGAGGTCCTTATTAGCATCCAGGAGAGCTCTGCCCAGACAGAAACCTATTCTTGCTTCAGAACAGCCAAAGTGATTCAATGTTTCACAAAATTAAAATTTTATATGAGTTTTCTTCATTTGAAAAAAATTAATATATCTTATTATGATTCTCTATGTCCTTCACTGTGCCCCTTTTCTGACCCCAGTTTTTCCTTTGGGATTCAATTTGTTAGGACTCCTGCAGTCTTAAATTTACCAAAACCTTTTATTTTGATAAAGTTATAAAAACCCAACATTAATCACCTTGATTTTTTCTGTTGCTAACAACTTTATTTAAAAAAGGAAAGAAAAAACCTCAATTTCCCCCAGACTTCATCCTACCTCTTCCTACCCTTTTTCAATTATAAATGTAACTGCATGCAACTTAGTAGATTGAAATATGGTAGGTTTGAAGCAGAGAAGATTGCTGCATATTTTATTTGGAAATTGATCTGATGTTTTGTTGAGGGTATTAATCAAAGGTGGGGAAAGGAGAGCATGGTCACCAATCTGCCACATGACACTCCTCAGTGCCTTGAACTTTCACCTCTTTTTTCATAGGGGAGTCTCTGGGCTGAAGCATAACTTATTGAACTGGTACACATATACCAGACTTTGGTATTATTTGATAGAGGGTTACATTTCTGAGTGACCCACAGAAGTAAACTAATGCTTGTCATCTTTAGATCACTAGCCTGATATCTGCAACTTCTCTGTACAACTTTCCTGCAAATTGGAGTAAGATGTGGTAAGGTCTGACCTGAAAAATATGACCTACTTTATCTTAATAAATGAAATAATCTTTTCTGTTCCCTAAACAATTTACATATGCTTTAGTTAAAAAGGAGAACTTTAAAAAAAATTTTCCCTTTTTTTTTTTTTTTTTTTTTTTTTTTTTTTTTTTTTTTTTAAGATGGTTTGAAGATTTTTGGCTATATCTAAGAACCCTGAAGATACTTGCACAAGAAGAATGTCGCATGAAAATTTTAGAGCTGCAATGTAATCTTGTAGGGCTCTGGCTTATAGTATTAAGCCTACAGTTTACAGTCGCTCAAAATATTGTTTCCTAGTGCAAAACTCCTTATTTTCTAGTAGTTATCTATTGTATTAAGATGATAGGCATAAATGGTTTTTTGCTCCTTAGATAGACCTTAACTGTAGAGTTGAATCAAAGGACGATGAATTTTTCTGTTGACCTCAGGCAGCTTTGGCTCATTTAAAACTTCATTGAAATGGCTGTGCAGGGCCATATTACACTGATTCTGTGAGCTTTTACCCCTTTCAATGAGTCTAAGCAGAGCAGTAAGTGTATTGCGTCTGGGAATATCAAATCAAATGTACATCCATGTGTTCCTGTCCTGGTGAGAGTTAAGTGTGCTTATCTTAGAATTAATTATCCTTAGTTAATCTGTTATCTTTGGCTAAAACATAACCAATTTTTTTTCTTTAGGAGAAGGTTTGGGATATTTTGTGAAAACTTGATTCTGTCTTGATGTGCTGGTGATAACATCATCAATGCTAGACCTTAGCACACAGCAGCAGATGGGATAGAGGAGCTATTCCTGTTCCCACTTTGTGTGGACTTTGCCACAACTGTGTTGTGAATAATTGGCTTGTGACTATTTTCCTTGCAAGTTGAAGGATATTCCAGTGCTGTGTGCAGTCCAGGATTTTAGCACCTTAATTGTGTTAATAGCAGAACTATGGTTCCCTAATTCCCCTTGAAATGCTGATGTGCTTACCTGTCCTTTGTTATAATGGGGTTAAATAAGTTCAGTGTGGCTAGCAGTGATTTACTAGAAGGGTCATATTTTGCCTGTAAGAACTTGAGACTGAGAGCTTGATTGTGTGAGGTAGATCTGCTTTCTGTATGCTTTGTTAGCTGTTGCTTGAGCATGGACTGAGAGTAAGATATTTTCTGTGCCTTTGGATCTGTTCCAGACACTTTTTTGGACATCTCTGGGTTGTTCATCTTTCAGAAGTCCAAAGAGATGTATACTATGGCCTATTTTGGTCAACTTGAAGCTGATCAGACAATGAACTTCATATTCAAATGGGTATTGGCTAGGACAATTACAGCATAATTAATTATTGCAATTTATCACTTTGTAAATCACTAGTCTGAAGCCTTATCCAGGAATTCTTTACAGCTTTGTATAGTTCTGTTATTACCAATGAAGAGTGAAACCATGAGGCCAAGACCTTTTGGGATTATCCATGTGAATACCTTCATATATAAATAACTACTGAAGTTGATGGGACTAGCTAGAAGTATAAAACTATGGAAATGGTTGCAGCAGTGAATCTGAAATGTGCCTTTGTTCATTATAAATTGCTTGGTTTACTTTGTTATTTCTACAAATACCTTCAGACATGTATATTTATATGTGTGATTATGCTTGTAAGCAAAGTTTATCTTCTCTTCCAGAAGTGCCAAAGTAGAACTTTCATGACCATAAAGCAAAGAATGACTCAAGGTTTTTGAAAATAGCTCAGTACTATTATTTGTACTGTCATTTATTTTCGCAGTGTCTGTAGTCATGCTTTTTTGCTGTTCTGTTTGGCTCTCGGGAGTTTGCTGACTGTGGAAAGACTATTCTCTTTGTGATAAAGTCTTCCTGGCACTCAGAATATACTCTTTGACCTATATCCTCTATTTCTGCTTTCTCATATGCACATTCTTCCTTTTGTTCATGGCTAGGAAACAGATTAAAGAGATAGCAGGCAGGGTGAATTTTCAGCTCTAACAGGACCTTGAAGCATCATCAAATAAGATTATTATTTGAGAAGGGCAAGGAGGGTGCTTGGCTCAGCAGCCTGACAACTTTTATTGACTTGTTCTTAAAGGTGCTCTCCTGGACAAGCATTGGTACCAGTGAGCTGAATATATCTGAGTGAGGAGTGGATGCCACAGTGTTTTCCAGTACACAGCTTTTCAATTCAATACAGTTTCTTTAACAGGGTTTGCACCTTAACAGTATTTTAACTTTCAAATGCTTCAAAATCTAGCCCTGCCATGTCCCTGGTAACTGCAGTTGTTGGTTTCTGCACTGTGGCAGCAGTCTGATTGTGCGAAGTAAAGTGAGGGACAGGATCCCAAGTTTCCTAATTGTTTCCTGAGCGCACAGAGCAGGAGCTTATGAAAGAGTTGGGATTAAATCTGCATCTGAGCAAAACAAACAGGTCCCGTTTATTGTAAGCTGAAAGAGGCAGTCTGGCTATAGCTTCTGGCTTGTGCATTATTGTCACCATGCTACGAACACCATGGCTGCTTCCTTTGCTCTGACAATTGAAAACTCCTATATTCCATACCTTAAAAATCTAGTGTTATAGTTTGTTGCATGGTTTTCCACTCATTCATGTTGCTCCTCAGTAACTTAGCAATGACCAGTCAAGATATGCACACACCATATTGTTTTATGTGTTTGACTAGAACACTGACAGATTAATAGGAAGGGTAAATAGCTCTGCACTCTGTGGTGGCTCAGTGTGGGCTGGCAGGATTGACTGCTGCCAGACTTTGTTGTATTTGCACAGAGGAAGCCGCAGCAAAAGCCTGCTGGGGCAAGGTGACGTGGGTCATGGGTATTTGTTTCTCATCTCTATAGAAAACAATTGTCCTCTCAATGGAAGACAGCTTTTGGAAACTATGTGGTTCCACTAGTGGGCAAGCATTTGTACTTCCAGAGCCCTAAACAAAATGCAGCTATAGAGTGGCAGATGTGTTAAGTGTCTGCAATACCCTGCATACCAGGCAGCAGAGTTTGGGTTCATACACTGATAAATTATTTGCCTCTATTTCTTTGACTTGCTCAGTTTAGAGGAGAGTATTGCTCAGATTTTCATGGGTATTTTCCTGGAAATTTCTTCTATGCTGAATATTTTTCTAAGATGTCTTCTTATGAAGAGCACAAGGACTCCATTTATCCATGATATAGCTACTTTGGTTATTACAAAAGATCATTAATTTAACAATTGCTAGAGCATCACCTTGGAAGGGCATCTGAGACCTCGTCTTTACAGAGAAGATACCATAAAAATTTGCAGTGACACTGAGCTTTTAAAGTGATCATACACTTATCAAGCATCTAAAGTAGTATTTTTTTTCTCTAGTTTCTACTGTGAAGTGCATCACAAAGCCAGTTTTTGGCAGGTTGACATACGGGTCTGAGGTCCAGAGTCAGGATCATGGCTTCTTAAGCTGTGCAGGTTCTGGGATGGCAAACTGAGGCACTCAAGTTCCCTAGGTAGATGGTCTTGGTTTCCTCTTGAAGAGCTGAAAGTCCTTGTGAAGGACATGTGAACATGCATCACCTGGATGTACATTAGGTAGTTTGTGTACTGCTGGTGGTGATGTTGTGGAAGTACAGACTACTGGAATAAACCCACCCAAGAGGTTCCCATGTGCTGATTCCCAGTCTACGCCACCGAGTACCTGAGCTCAGTGGTTGGCCCTACACTGGGGGTGCATCTGCACTCAGTACAGCTGGGTTATCAGGCAAACCAGATGCCATCTCCAAAGGTCACATAGAGGGCCCTGCCCACAGGAATTTTACGGCATAATTTCTGAAACTCAGTCTTGTACCATGACCTTCCTCTTTTCCTGAGTTACCCTTGGGGATACACTCTGTTTTGCCACATACTGCAAAGGTGCAGAGACTTCCCACTGTCTGACCCCCACAGAGTGTTGATTAAACAGTGTTAGGAACTTTTCGGTGTCTAAAGGTTTGTGTGATGTTCACCCATGAGTTGTCCTGCTGTCCATTTCCTAGACAGGGTTTCATTCTAGGTAGGGTAGTGGCTGCATGTAGTGTGTGAAGAGTGCAAGCCTCATGCAGTGCAGGCATATGCCCATCGGAATATTGCTTTGTCTTACATTCATGAAGTTCATTTCCTTGAGGGAAAAAACTCAATCAAAACCGAAAAACCAAAACCAAAAACCAAACCAATAAAATACCTGAATGGCTTTAATTTAAATAATTTTTTATTTCATGAGACTCATTTAAAATAAATAGTGGTAGATGGAGAAACTATTCACTGCTTGTGTATAACTCTCAACAATGTTGACAGCCCACAAGAAAATCAGTGTGGGAATCAACCCACTATTGTCAGGATAATGTAAACACATGACAAAGGTCCTTAACTCCAAAAAGGGAGGAAACTGAGCAATTCCTCTCCTTCCTTCCTGCAGTGTGTTTTAGCCTTTCTCTGCTCTGGGGTAATTATTTGCACTGTAGGGAGGTGGCCATAAAGTACTATCACCCTGAAAGTGGTGGCATGAGCAGATTGCTATGGGGTGGGGTGTGAGCTTGCACAGCCTCAGACACTGCATGGTGACTTTCCCTGTTTCAGTACAAGCTGCAAAAGCTATTTTACATTGCTTACAGGATAAGAAAAATCCTGTGTGGGGTCTGTATACAGCAACACACTACATATTCAAGCTCTAATTTGCCTCACTGTATTTGTTTTGTATTGAGGTGATCTGATGGGATGATGTCTTACAGTAGCTTTGTTGAAATTACTGCAGAAGATCTAAGGATCCAGACTGGGCCCCAGACTTTTTTTTTTTTTCTTCTCAAGTAGAATATTTGAATAGGTTAATGACCACAATAAACCTGTGGACAGTCTTGAACCACATCATGATGTGACAGTGATTAGTTGCTGCTGTTTGGTAATGGAGACAAGACTCTCTTTTTCCCTCATTTACAATGACCTTGCCAGCTGTCACTGCATCTTTTCAGCATATGCAGAGACACTGTGAGGCCTCCATGCAATGGAAGAGGGTTCTGGGTTTTGGCCATAGTGAGTTTCAGTAAAACTTTCAATGTTCTTGGACTATATATATGTATAGTTTACATATAAACTACAGGTATATAAAATTTCAGGCAGTACAGTCACAGAGAAATTAAATATATCACTGCCCTGAAATTTATCTTTCAAGGTTTCTGGGCTTGCCACAGATATTTTCAATTTGGGTGAAGTTAAAGGCATGATACAACTATAACATAAAGAATCTTTACTTTTATCCCTGTGTGCTAGACTGTGAAGTCTGTAGAGTCAAAAGGAGAAGAAACATATAAAAGGAACATTAGTGTCAAATATGGAGATGGAATAATTTCCTAACATAATTTTGTTACATGGCTTTATGCATGAATATTCAGAGGAGTCTTTACAGAGCTTTCCATGAATTTAGGATGCAATTTTATGTTCCATCTGAAGACTTTTGCTACTAGGGTTTGGTGCTGGCCCACCACAAAAGGGGTGGTATTCTCATCCCAAATATTCTAGTGTTTACAAATGGATCTGTTCCAGCATGAATATGCCAGGCAGAAACTGCTCTGGCCAAAGCACTGGCTTAAATTTGAGCAAAGACATTATTCCTGTGGTCTTAGAGCCCTAATAATTTCCTCTTACAAAGTAGTTGGCTGTTAGGGTAGAAGGAGTAAATAGGTACATTGTTAACTGGGATGTGAATAAATATACCGGAGGTCTGAGAGTGTAGGGAAATTGGGATTCTTAGAGAGATCATATCCTCCCTTCCTGCTGTGACTTTTAGCTTTCAGCATCTGTAGAGCACGATGGAACAGATGCTTTCCATTGGTATCCATCATAGTATTGATGGTTCTTCACCTGAATTATACATGGAAGCATCCATCAACAGCTGTACATTCAACATTGGTAAAAAAAAGTAAACTAAACAAAAGTTGTATCAAATTTTACTGCTACAATTGGGTGTTCTTTACAGGGTGCCTGCTGAAAAGTTGACTTGTTTTAATGGATTTTAGTATTACCATTTGTCATTTTAAATTTTTGAGGCATTGCTTCGCTGGAGATAATGACGAACAGGTTGGATGCGGTTCTGCGTCATGTTCTTTAGGCTGACCCTGCTTGAGTAGGAAGGTTGGACCAGATGACCCACTGTGGTCCTTTCAAACCTTACCCACTCTGTGATTCTGTGGTTGTGTTTGTGTTTGCTGAAACAGGTGACATAAACTGATATTGACAGAGATGTCACTGAGAGTTAGGCACCCAGACCCCAAGGACCTCAAATAAAATGGTGCAGGAGGGCTGTCTCCTGGTTCATAGACGTATATCGCTATGTAGTGCAATAAGAAAGGTGATAAACAGTCACCAATTTACCTTCTTTAATGAACTCACAGCCAGCAACAATGCAGGCAGCATGAAGGTTACAAAATAATGCAGCATGCATGCCCAATGGCTGCTTTCTGTTGTATATTTAACTATTTAAAGTCAGTAAAATACGTTGATAGAAACTGACTAGCTCTGGAAGTAACCAGGCAGACATTGATTAAGGACTAAAATAATAATGTTAGTTCAATTAATTTATTATTAATTTGCTGCTTTTGCCTGCTCCTTGGCAGGAAGAAGAGGAATGTAAAGTTGCTAATTTACTTTCCTTTCAAAGCATTTGCAGGAGCAGGGCATTCCACAGCGTATTTCAGTACCACCCTCCAGGCTTGCCTGAGCCCATATCAGAGGAGTTGCTATGTGACACAGGGGCTGAATTCTGACCCAGTCTGTGAGAAAGAGAGCACAGGACAGGGTATGAGCCCAATTGTTGTAGGAATTAGCCCTGATCACCAGCATGGCTTGGAAGTTTCAGAACTGGGAAAGGTGTATCCCATTTGAAAACAATTCTGTATCTTCCAAATGCTATTAAAAGGTGGGTGGTTAAACCCCACCCAGGTTATGTTTTGTGCCTTTGCTAATTTTGCTGCCAGAGGTCCTTATTTCATGGTAGTGAATGCAACAAAAAGGGGGTCTAGAACCTGGAGTTCCCTTCAAATGTATGACAGAAAAGACCTCTATAATATAGATTACCCCTAAATGGTTCAACAATTAAAACTACAATTAAGACACAGGTGAAATGTAGATTCTGGCAGCAGCAGCAGAGTGGCTGTAGAAGTACAAAAGGAACCTGAGTAAACCCATCAGATAAGAAAGCCTTGTAGGGAGGAGGACTGGTCTCTCTGCAACATGAACTATTTGGCAGCGTTGTCACCCTTTCGAGCTGTGGGGAAATGCATGAGCTCAGGTGGAATCCTGTAGTTCTGGATCTCCAGCTCAGTCCCTGAGCCTGCTAACAGAAGGTGTGTCCCTTCTCATTCAGGCTCTGTGAGCTTTCCCTCTCTCCTTGACTTACAGTGCTGCTGGCTCTGGGTTTCACATAAATAATCCTTGAGTCATTACCCTGCCCTTTCTGTTGATATGATGGCAAATGCTGACAGCAAAACCACTTGTTCCTGGAGCACTGGCTCTTAAAAGGCTGTGACTAACCCCACTCTTCTCCTGCACAGCAACCATTATTGATAGTTTTCTGCCACAGCAGTTTGTATAAGTCCTGGAAGAAAGTCAAAATTTGTTGAAGAGAATGAGTTACTCCTCCTGCCAGTTCAGGAGATATTTTTTAGGAATTTTATTTTTTGCAATATGTCATAAACTGAGAGGCAGGACAAGCTGTTTCTTTGGAGGACCTGCTTGCTAATCTACTGCCACTCATTGCTATAAAGTTCTTCTGATCTGTAAGTAAGTGGAGTGAGTGGAGTGAAGAAACCCCTGTGGTTAGAGGGAAACTGCAGCCAAGGGCACTGAGAACTGAATTTGGGTTTCTGCATAGAACTCACCCTACTGTTATTAAAAGAAAATTTCTAATCATGATATTGAAGTTCATTCAGGCTGAAATTTAATGGAAAAAAAGTTGCAATTTAGAAGTCCATTGGTTTTGTGGTTTGGGATTTTTTTTTCCTTTTCATAAAAATATTTTGAGCATTCATGTTGGTTTTGATCTGGTTTGATTATTTTTTTTCTGGTGGATGGTAATTTCTTTTTCTTGAAAATAAATATAGAGAGACCACACAGCACCATTCACAGTGCTTATAAATGCAAAGATGTAAGATTTCTGTATTTGCAGTGCCATTTATCCCACTGGTCTTGCAATGAGTAGGAGTAAAGCATCAGTTTTATGTGGCCATATTGTGGATCAGGGGCATTGTCTGATGGCTGTGGAGACAGCAGTCAACTTGTATGCTATCAAATTAGTTCCTGCAGAATATAATTAAAGAGGTCTGTCTGCAGCAAAACTTTTTCTGGGTAGTGTTTTGGAAAACCCTTCCTTCACATAAAAATAACTTGCCTCTAATGTGTCTTTATACCATTTTGGGTGTTCTTTTAATCAAAGCTTCTGCTGCATTGGAAACCTGCCTCATGTATAAACTTGCTATGAAGTTTGTAACTGATGGGAGCTCATTTCAGAGACAGATATGCTGCTGAAAACATCCATGTTTTTGTGAAACAAACACCTCTTGAGAACTAGCAGCTTCTTTCAAAATCCAAACATTTTGCTCTTCTGCCACTAATTTGTTTGCTTATTTGTTTTTCAGAATATCAATTTGTTCCTTCAAGTACAGCTAAGTTTTCAAAAGACAGATGTATTGGGGGTTTCCCGTGAGCTTAGAATCCATTTTCTTTTTGAAGCAAGCAAGCAGAACTGCAGAGTCTGTTTGCTTATTGTGCTCCAGCTCTTCACTGGGAAGCAGGACCAAGGGCTCTGTGTGAGTGAGAGCTGGGATACTGACCTGGCTATACATTTTGCCTCTGCTAAATGTCCACATGGAGGGTGTTTGTGGCCCTTCAAGACCAGCTGCCTGAATACTGGGCATGATAGCAGCCTGGTGTCTCGCATGTCCAAGTCCTCCAGCTCCCCGCCACTGGAAGCGCGGTACGTACGAAGAAGTAAAACACAAAGAACAATTATGGATCTCTGACGGGTTTCTGATGCTGGAAGAACCCAATCAAAATTTCTCATCTGACTGTCCCAAAGAGAAGAAAAACACTTATCTTAAAGATTCACGATCTGAGAGCCCGATAGGATCTGCTGTTTCCATAGAGCTGGGCCCTAGATTTCCCTTTAATGTAATTAAGCCCAAAGATTTATGAATACAACAGGCCAGAACTTGATCCATGTTCATTTTCAATTACTGGAGTGAAAGGCCTCCATCCAGATGTCTCTATTTACAGCATTCACACAGGCAGGAGCGGGGGCTGGGGGAGGAGGGACTGCAAATTGTCACACTTGTTAATTCTTCACTGAGGACACTCAGCAGAGGTCTTGGCTTTGACCCCGTGACAAAAGGCAGGGGTCTGCTGGAGCAAGTGCATCAATGATGAGGGGGCTGACCCGCCGACCTGCCAGGGTCACTCCCTCTGCTTTGTAGGTATTTGGGTAATAATGGGGGTTCATTCCTTATTTTTATTTCTGTTACAGTGCCAGGGCAGGGAAAGAAAGAGAGGAGCTCTGATGTGAAAGACAAACATACATAATGAGAGGATCAAGCTTCCCCTGGCAACAGTAACGACTATGAAATGCTACAGGGGAAATACACAGTACTTAGTGACCCACATAATCAGGCCTATTTTAGCTGCATTGTTTTGTTTTTCTTTTGAACGTTTCTTCTTTTTTTTTTTTTTTTTTCCTCTCATGTTCCCAGATCCATATCTTAGTGCAATGAGCAATATTTGGGCATAGCATCTTTTCTCCATCATCAGCACTAACCTGGTGCTAGACAAGCTTTTCATCAGGCGAGTGGTGGCTGGTACAATACCAAGTGTACTGTCTGTCTGTATTTTCATTCCAGTTCCTCAAAGCTCTTTACAGACACATGCTAGATGCTGTTTTCCCCATTTTAAAAATGCTTAAAACAAAATAACTGAAGTGTCACTATAAAAGCAAACTGTAACTTTTAGCCATCTACACAGAGCTCAGGGCTTTGTTCATCTTTGACAAAGCTGGTGAAACATTGTGAAATCCTAAAAGCAGCAGTTTCTCTCTCATAATGGTGTTTCTATTTTCACAACACAAGGAACAAGGCTGTGACAAGGCAATATTGTTTTCACTGAACTGAAATTGCATGTCATAAATTAAAATATCTTCATTAGAGCAAGTCCCTTAACAAATTTTCCAAAAGGATAGATTATTTCTTGAAATGGCAGAAAGTGTTCCACTCCATTAGCATTTCAAAGAGATTTATTTCTTTTGCCTTCTGAAGCTGTACCTTTTTGACTTGCAGATAGGCTTTGAGGTTTTAAAGGGATTTGAACAAACTTTGCCAAATGTGAAATTATGAGCAAAAACCAGAAGCCCAAAGCATTCTTTCCACCTTCAGGCAGTGAATAAAAGCTGCATAAATATTTCCCAGGAATGGCTATTGTATAAAGCTATTCGGATAAAAAAAGCAAAAAGGAGGAATGAACACCTGATGCTATCAAAACCAACAAATTTTTTTCCTCATTCACTGAGATGAAATTCATAAGTTCCTGAATGAAATAACTGAAAACAACCCAGGAAGAGTGGGTGTCAGTAATCAGAATAGCCATAGAAACATTGATTCATGTAGGTTTGAAAGGACCTTTTAGATCATGGAGTCCAGCCATTGTAAACTGTGTCTCTGTTGTAATCTGTTGGCTACAGGGTTAAGAATCTGAATGTGATTTATACTCGGCTACTGCTCACACCACTAGGTATAGTGTAGCTTTAGGCTTAAGACCTGTTTGAGCTTTAGGCTCTCTTGTTTTGTAGCAGAGAATTCACCTGGGACTTGCTAAGCCTTGTGGCTCTAGGTTTCAGTGTGAGGTGTTTCTTGGATGAGGTCCTTGTTGCCATAGGGGGTCTGCAGTCCTTCCTGGGAGAGCAATCATTTCAGAGTCTCCACACAGGGTGAACTGTTCTTGCCCATCTGTTTTGGGGTAGAGTCCTCTTGTCATGTTTTTGGTGTCCCTCCCCCTCTAGTCACTCTTGAGAAAAGCTGAGGAAAGTGGCCACAGATTATCAGGAAGAATCTGCTGTTCAAAAGACTGATTAATAAAAGAGAAAAGCAGCTAAAAATATTTTGATTAAAAAGAAAAAAAAAATTGCTGTTCTTTATGCCTAGGATGAGAAGGTAAGGACCCTCAAAACTTGTGTTAAATTGATCCCAAACCATCATGATAAAAGGGATGGGGAGGGAATGCTAAGAAGGAGTAAAGAAAGCACCTTTCTTCTCATTAACCATGGACTGATCACAACTAGTTTTTTTTCAGCTGCAATTTATAACTTTTTTTCCCATAAGAAACAACCATTTTACTTCCACATAGAAAGACAAGGATTTATTTTTGAAACTAATAAGTGTAGTTGAGACTATGTGGCTTAATCTCATTGCACTCACCTGTAAAATTCTTGCTTCTGTTATGGTCAGGAGAAAGGATCAGTCAGTGATGGTAACATTTTCCATCATCTTAAATAACCTCTGACTGTGTCTTACAGAGTAGTCTGTGCTGGCCTACTGAAAATTGGACCAACGCAGAGCATTTTGGAAAACCCCACCCGCAATGGCCTGTGATCAACATTACAGGTGTAAAAAAGTTGGTTTAGATATACACTTACAGTTTCCACGCTATATGGCTCAGTTGGTGCTTGTATTCTGTTTTATTCTGGATGTCATCCTGAACAAACTTTGTATAGTTTTGTTTTGTGTAATTATAGAAACTCGTAATTTTGGTTATTTCTGATTAAAGAACATTAAGAAATGTAACAGAAGAAACCCCCAGTTTGAATGAAAATTGTGATGTGAATATGTTGGAAAAGAATGTATGTTATTTATGAGATTTGTCCTAGTAGAGAATACTTTAACTTTGTATTATTTAATATCATAGTTTATAGTCAAGATTACATCTTGACTACAGGAAGTAAAAAGGACATAAAATTTACATTCATTCCCTTAGGGAGAAGAGATTTTTCTCAAGCAGTGAGCTGAGGCAGTGCAGTTCAAGCTCCACTTTGATGGAGGAGGGATTTGAAGCCCACAGTGTAGACCCCAGACATCAAATTGCATGGCATTGCAAAGCATCCCAGGGGCTGCTCTGTGCCCAGGATTCACTTGTGTCAATATTCAAACTGAAGTTTTATAGCAGGTTCTCACAGAAGCATGGCTCTGCTAAGGCTGATAGAAATGTGCTGATTTAAATCAGTCATTATTTCTTCTTCTGTAGTTAACAATGGTCTCATGGCCTAGGACTTCAAAATATATGTTCCAAAGCTTGACATTCAGAAAGCTGCATATTTGTTTATTAGGAGCTGAATGTGAACTATTGCTAGAATGTAATTACAAGGAATAAGTACTTTATGGACTCTTATAATTTTCTTTTCATGACATATCGAGACACTTTTTCCTTCTTTTTGTATTATTTATCTACCTTTTCAAAGGATTTATTCTGAAATATATTGCTCCTGTGTCTTTGAATTTTAAATACTGTAGTAGGGAACATGTTTAGTGTTCTCTGGTCTGCCCTTGGCGGAAGGATAAGAGTTTTGCTGAGGCAGGGTTTTCAAGGTCAAACATGCTAAAACAAGAAAATTTGAAAGAACAGCTTGTCAGTTGGGTAAGACTTGGCAGAAAAAAAGTGGTGGGTGCTAGTTTGTGAATGCAGTTGTCATGGGTGACAGACAGTGTAGCTGACAGGTGTGATGCTGCTTCTAGGCTTGCATAGTTTTGGTAACTAATGGAGCCCAGGATTTTGGATGTTTGAGGCTCTGGTATCCCCCTCACACAGAGTTTAGCTGGAAGAGCAATGCAAACCTGCCAGCTCTTCAAAAGGGGACACTGGTTCCACTGCTTCCTCCTTCCATAGGTGGCACTGGCATTTGGGACCTCTGTGGTACTGGTCCATCTCACCCATGCCATTAGGGAGGGCTCTGAATTTGACTTTGATTCTTTAGAGAAGGCTTTGGGGTAAAAACAGGAAAGGGTCAGTGTGCCTGAGGTGTGAAAGGAAGCCTGGTTTCTGAGAATATACCAGTGCAATTCTGGTACCCTCACCAATATCCTTTTCTGCATAAGAGATAGCTGTGATTGCCAGGGTTCCCATATTGTTCCTGTTGCATATGCCCAGATTTTATGCTTGTGTTTAAACCTGGATTTATTTGGTTGGAGATTGGGACTACTCTTGATACAGGTGTGGTTGCACAGATTCTTTGCAGATTCAGACTCAAAGCTAATAGGTCCATAATCACATCTCTTCCTTACACAGTTAAATTTTCCACTTTGCAAAGTGATCTGAGGTGATGTAAGCTACTTTATTAATGAGGCATAACACCCCCTTTCTCCCACACTCTCTTGAATGCTGCTCCAGGGATGACTGAGTTTATCCTAGATAATCTCAGCAATGAGATTTGCTTCTTTTACTCTCCTTGGGAAGATAGCGTAAAGGCCTGAGAGGTCTGAGAAATCAAGATTTGCCGCCAACATCTCTGACTAATGATAGTACACAGTCTATTTTTCAAGTGTTTCTATATCTTTATGAGCGACACACAGTAATGGTATCTTGAACTTTCATACACTGGCCAAGTTTGATCTATTCTTCTACAAAATGTTAGCTCAAGTCTTATTGTTATTTGTCCTTTGAACAGCCAGCCTTTGTGCCTGTAATGGCATTTATGGGCTTACATCAGATCTCAGGAGTGTACATTCCTCCTTTAGTTTATAATTTACATGATGAGCTCATACCTGAAAATACCTGTGAAAAACCACTTGGCTTAGACTAGCATTAAGGGGATAATAATCAGGGAGGCTTGCCCTGTCGGTGTACTCACTCTCTCTGAAGATTTTGGGCACCATGTCTTCTTGAGCCACAGCACAGAAGGTTAAGATACACTTATGCAATCATTTGAAGCACCAGTAAACACATGTTTTGCTTTCTCACAGAAATTAGGCCAAAAAATTTGCTTTATATATGAAGTATAAATTACTTCCTATTGCAGGAAGAGGAAAGATATGTTATTTTCAGAGGGACAAGGAAAATCCTAAAATGACCACTGGCTCAATATGGCAGCTTGGTCACTTGCTTCAGAAAAATATTTTGAGCAAGTAATAGTAAAGAACTCTAAAACAGAGTGTGAGCTGGAAGATGGTACTCACTGTCTCTAAGTCTTTTCAAGGCCAAGAGATTTGTAAATCTCTTTAAAATAGCCTCAAATTCAGTATCATAAAAACATGAAAAGTGTTTTCTTAACCTCTAGTGAACTATACAGAGATATGAAGGACTATTCAGGCTTTCTTAGGTTTTTTTTTTTTTTTCCTGACTGATGAGCTGCATTTGTTTGCTTATTTTTTTTTTCAAAATGTGCTTTTTATTAAAAATACCTGATACAGTAGGTGGAATCAGAATTTCTGCTGTTACTCTAAACTAATTGCTATTGTGAGGATGGTTTTACTTTGTTATCTGAATAGAGCCAGGAGTCTGTGGTCACACTGGTGTGTTACAGTGCTCCCTTCAGTATTCCATTGTTTTATGAAAGTAAGAGCTAGAAAATTAAAGTATTGAAGATGAAAATCCCTAGTGTAACTTCATTTTAAGTGAGATGCTGTTGTTCTCTTGTATTTTGTTTTTCTCCTTGGGAGGTTGATAAATGAGGCACTAGCCACACCAGTTGAAATTTCAAACTGTGTATTTTGCTGTGAGGTTTCAGATGAAGTTTATTTGCTGCCTAGGTAACAAATCCAGATGCGGCACTTGTCTGTGTATTTTACTGAATTATGTGAAACAAGCTGAGGACAAACACAGGAGGCTGTATTCAGTTAAAGTATATGCTGTGGTATCCCAGTTTGTGTTACTAGGGAAAACAAATATTGTATCCTTGTCATTTGGATTTGTCTGGAAGTGAAACCAGGAGCTTGGCATTTAGACACTATTAACTGCCTGTATGATTTCCATTATCTTTAGCTGAGCTAAGATTGTTTTACTTTAGAAAGTAATTGCTTGCTTATTGATTAAAGCCTCACGACTACAGTGTTTCAACAGAGAAGAAAAATTCAAGCAAAGGGAAGAATAGGACTGATTCCTGCTACAGAAAACTAACAGTAGCTTGTATCTTTTATTCTCTCATAACTTTAATCTTGGGGCTGGTTTTCTAATTTTGATTGACTTTAAAATGTATGTTTCTGAACAGTAAAACTAATGTTATAACTGGAATGAATGCAGCTATCAATAATAATTTTGTACATCAGTGCAGTATGGAGATAATCCTTCTTGGAAGACCAACTGCATTTTCTAGAGACCAATTCACCTGGCAAACAAAACCACTAATACTTTGCTGCTAAAAGGATTTACTGAGAAAAAGCCCAGGGTCCTGCTGTAACACATCTAACACTCTGCTCTGTGCTGCTTAGCATGGTAATGACCTGAGATTCAATAATATATATATTTAGAATGTATAAAAGTTATTTTCTGTATTTCTTGAGGTTACAAATTAAGGTAACATTGACAGCAAAAATGCATTGTGTTCCTAATGTACCTTGAACTGTACTGATTTCAGTGGGAGATTTTGCAGTTTTATAGCCAATTACCCTCTTGTTACTTGACCTCTCTTCAACCCAAAATGAATGTGACCCAGCAAGGGGGTAGAATCATTCCCCTTTATTTTGGTGAATGGCTCAATTTCTAAGAACAAACAAGGCTTAGCAGTCTGAGTGTTTGGGGTGACCGTGGTCTCAGGCTCCCTCTCTGGACTGAGACTCCCCCTGCTTCAAGCCTTTACAGCTCTGCCTTGGCTTTAGGAGCAGGGTTGAGTTGATCATATTTCAGAAAGCAGGGTAGGCTTCTCTCCTAGAGAAGGAGAGAGGCAGAGCTTGATTTTGAGCAAAGATCTGTGATCAGTCCTGTCTCCGCTGAAGTCTGTGTGGGTTTTGACATGGACTTGGATAAGGTCAGGCTTTGGTGTGACATGATGAGGGCATTTACAGCAAGCTACAGATGCCATCCCATGCTGCACCTGAAGGAAGCTCTGGAAAGATTCCTATGATGGAAATATTCAAAGAATGGAGTTTGCTGGGTAGCAGTGAGACAGAGAAATAGTCATGAGGGACAGCAACTGAAGAGACTGGAAATAGTTTAAAAAAATAGAAATCAACCCACCGCTCAACTTTCATCTTCTCAGTTATTAACAGAAATGGATTCTAATATCGAAAGTTCTTGCACTTTAAAATTATACAAAAAAATTTGAAGGCTTTATTTTACTTTATCCTCATAACTAAATTTCAGAGGCAATTTCAGTAATATTGATGGAATACTGTAAAGTTATGATCAGGGTAGCAGTGTAGTAATTGATATTCTGAAATCATTGGAGTTATACTGACTTTTAGAACCTTCAGGAGAAATCCTGAAGGGATCCCGTCTCTTCTGCACACTTTGATAATCACAGAGACTGTCGGAACATTTGCTGTGACCAAAGTCACCTGGAGGAGGTTGCTGAGAGTGTTGTGTCAACCTCCTCAGTAGTTTCACTTACTCTTTGAGTGGTTTAAATGTGGATTTGTACATCTATGTTGATAGCTCTTCTACAGATAGTGGCTCAGAGAAGTATTGCAAATACATTATATATTCAGCATGGATCTGAATTATCTCCAATTTTAAAATTCAGTTGTTTGACTTAACAGTGGTGTCTTTGAGAGGCTCCATAAGATAATACTAAATTTCAAAAAAGTGCACATCTGTCAGCTTTTGACAGTAATGAATCTTAAGTAGGTTTGCAAGTTATTTATGGGTATCAAAGTGATGTTCCTATTGTAGATCAAGAGCCACAGCGTGCTTCCCCTCTCTCCTGCTTTCCCCCTTGCAGTGCTGTAAATCTAACTTCTGCCCATCCCATTGTTGGAAGAAAAGCAGCCATATTGTGCTGATTGCTATTAAATTAAAGCAGAAAGGGAGGGAAACAAATGTGGAAGCCAATCTTACCAGCAGGGATACCACTATCTTTTATTTTGCCTTTTGGGGGTCACAAAGTCATGGCAGGCAGCTGACCTCTGATAACCTTTTCAGTGCCACAGCATGCAGTTTCTTTCGGAAGAACTTAATTAAACACAACTGAAGTTCCTGGCTAACATTTGTTGTGAAAAGAGTTGCCTTTGATTGGTGTTTTCTTCTGAGGGGACAACAGAGATGAAGCTTTTGTTCGGGGGAGAAAAGTTAGCATATGTTAGTTAAGGATTTGTGGTTTCCTATAGTGGTGCTGGGTCTTTCTGAAAATTCACTGGGGTTCCCAGCTAGCACTGAAGCACCAAAGCAATGTTTCTGTTTAAAACTCATTTGAATGAGTTTTTATCTTTAAAGAAATAAGTCTAAAACTCATTTTCAATGAGGCTACTCCTACTAATTGATGTGAAATATGGTTGAAAGTAAATAAAATTACATTCTCCCTACAGAGTTGGTGATGTATCTGTGGTAGACCTTATCTTTGATAGGAGCCATGCAGTATCAAGCATGTATCCACCAAGGCTTGGCTGTGAGCCCGAGCAAGATTAGTTGGAGCAAGGTAAGATTTATTTAGTTCTTCTGTTGTGAGAATGTGCTTGCAACACAGGAGAGAATAAGCACTTTTTATGGTATAGGTTATAAATCCAGAGCACTGACTGAATTTAGATAGCAGCTACAAGGTAAAGTGTGTAAAGCTCTTTTAGTTGGAGAAATGCACAGATATAAGTAATTTTGTGTATGCTCTTTTAAGTGTGATCAAATTGACACTTTGCAAGTGCAACCAATGGGAGAATATATTTGACTAGAGAGAAAGACTGTTAATAACTCTTGGAAATGTAACTGTGTTATGTACTTAATGATTGCAGAATCCTTTTGAAACGGGAAACTCTACTGGTGGGTCTCTTGGTCTAATTCAGGATGTGTGAGTGTCTGCATGAGCTTTTGATGGAGACAAGTTTAAAATTTTAGCTTTTCCCTTGTAGCAACAGGCAGGGAAAAGACCTTTCCTTTTCTTGGTGAAATGTTTTGGGAGTCGGCAGCACTTAGGTCCCTGGTTTGGGCAGGGAAGAAGGCCCAGCTCTCTGACAGAATTGATGTCCTGACAGAGGAGTTGCTCTCATCAGCTTCTATCTGCTGCCATAGCACAAGGGGGCTTCAGTTTGCAGTGTCTGACTTTGTTGCCTGGGTCAAACCATACAGACCCTCTGTCAGCTGAGGTCCCACTCTGCTGGCAGTCCTTTCTCAGCGGGACAGGAGCTCCCTGTGAGCTCTCAGGGCAGCCAGGAGCAGGCAGCAGCTCCTGCACTTGGGAATTGTCCTGGGTGTTGCCATGGGAGGCAAAACTGAGAGCTGTGGAAGAAACTGTGGAAAAGAACACAATGTGCCATGGGAGATCCCTTCTCCTTTGCTACAGGAGATTCACTTTAGCAAATCCCAGCTAAACAAAAATTTCCCCGTTTTTTACTTTGCAGCCTTCTCTTTCCTTTTGCCCCGATCTTTGATACTGCAAAAGAGATGTGTGGGAAGTGTTTGCTGAGGCTGTGTCGCTTTCCTTGTAGTTAATAGGTCTCTGTGCAGGCAAAGGCTCTGGAAAGCATCTGTTTTTGGGGTTGGGGCCACACTGCAGAAATGATACTGTCAAAACTGCCTGGGAAGATCAGGTTACCAACGCATTAGAGGGAATGTGTCCTGGTAACTGTAAAATGAGCTTCCATATTCCCTCATTTCTAGCATCTAATTTGCTAGGTGGTTTCATTTATTAGCATACATTCAAGTGTGTGGGCACTTGTATGGCTCTTTCTTTAAGAAACAAAAACATTAACCCTCTAGTACACCACCTGTTTGCACTTCATTGTCATCTGTGAGGGGTTATTTTATTGGCTTCATTATTTTGCTTCTCATGATTTTTTTGTTATTAACATGCAGGCTGCAATCTGATTTCTTTTGCTAGAAATGGACTTTGTTTGTCATTAATACCACACTTCTGGCTGTATTTCTTTATTTAAAAGAAATAAAGCTTTTCTTTTATATCTAGTCTTTCTCTCTATCCTTGGTCTGCGCCTCTGTCCTAGTGGCTTTCCAAATGTTCTTGATTTAGCTTTTCAATATGTAATTAATGCCAAACAAGTTAATTACTTTACAAGTGTCCAGAATTCCCTCGTTTCATTTCTATTCATTTATAAACCTTCATTATACAGCCACTGTTCCACATAAACACAAATGATTGTTAATGAATGCCTAATGTCATATTCATTAGAAAATCAGGTTAATGGCTAGTAATGAATATCTGAGCTACTTGTTACTTTCAAGTATTTTTTCCCCTTGTTGATTACAATACTTTTTAATCTCCAAAGACATCATACCTGTGTGTTAGGCGAACTGAAACATGATGCGGTCAAAACCTTGCAAAACCCCCCAGCCACTGCCATATTACAGATGCTTTCTCTTTAGGTGGAGTGCTAAATATATTTGACAAAGTCAGGTTATAACTGCTATTTTATCCTCAGTTTGTGATTAGTAGACTTGGGAGGACTGCTAATGTGGTTAAAACCATTTTGTGCTAATCAAGGTGACAAAGATCATTCCTAGATGCCTTTTTATTGCCATGAGAAAGTTAATGGTTGGACTTGATGATCCTAGAGTTATTTTCCAGCCTTAATGGTTATGATTATGCAGGATTAGTATCTGTGGCTTGCACATACTGAGACATATAGTCATTCTAAGAAAGAATATTTCTCATTGTGAGAATAAGGGTGCAAACTCTAATGCTTCCACCTAGTTTTGCAAGCAATTAAGGTTCAAGACAGGTAAGCACTCAAATTGAAAGCAGTGATGTTTTATACTAGATAGTACTACTTAGTACTGACTAGATAGTACTATTTCACAGGCATCTATATATCCATGTGCTGATAAAGATCAGTGGGAATGAGCCGGTCTTAAATGGTTTAAACCACAGATCCTTAGCTGCTGTGTGTTGTCTCACCCCATGAGGATGATCTGCCCCCATGAACTTCTAAAGCAACATTGGAAGAATACATCTGTACAGCTGTAAACCCTGCTATGACAGCTGATGTTGTGTGGAATTCTCCTGGGAGGTGTTCTGCTTTATTGTATTTCTGGGCATGGAAATACAGTTCTGCTCTGAATGTAGGAGGAGACCTGGGACCTTCAGAAAATATGCTTTGGGAAAGACCTTCAAATCAAAGAAAAAATTGAGTCCTGACTTTTTCTGTAGTTCAAATTCCACTTGAACTGATCCCAGAAGCGACATGAGATCCTGCCCTGACCAAATTGCTTTCTTGCTAACAGCATTCTTTAGTCCCTCCCACAGCAGTGCATTTTCACTTGAGGTCTTTATAACTGTTGCATGCTATGTTAATTCATTAGCATGGTTGCCATCTCCTACCCCTGTTCTGGCTGTGTTTTGATGGATGAAGAAATTCTTAGAGTTTGGCTATAGTGAAATGTTGTGTTTTGACCTAGAAGGGTTCGGTAACCCTTCTTATGCTAGATTATCCAAATGTAAATGTGTGTACATACATGCACATGCAGTGTCTTTTCCTAGATATTTAGAGAAAAATAAGACTGAATAATATCTCTTGCCTTGCTTTATAAGGACTGCCTGCCTGCCAAAAAAAAAAAAAAAAAAAAAAAAAAAAAGATTTGGCTATTTGAAGTTATATATCCATAATAACTGGGCTATATTTCATATTTTGTTTTATAAAGTGTTGGCTCATTTTTGTTTGCTATTGCTTCTGCCATGGTAACCTGAAGGCCTGGAGATCCTACAAGCACTAAAGCTGGAGATATAGCTCTTCTGAGAACTCATTTTTGAATTGATGTCCACCAACTGCCCTCCTGTTTTGCCTTATTAGACCTTTAAGCAACTTCACAAACAGTTTGAGCACTGCTGATGATGAACATGGTCCCACTGGACACCCCAACCACAACAGCTCTTTACACTTATAAAGAAATTACTCCTTATTAGTAACTAAACCTTAAAAGAGTACATTTTCCCTGATTATAAATAGTGTGAAAAAGAATCCCCAGAGTAACTCTGCAGACTGCTGCTTGTCAGACATCACAGATAATTTAAAAGAGAAAATGAAACACGACACAGTTAAAATGTAATTGATCTTTAAAATGTTCCTGTCAAACAAATTACAATATTAAATGAGAGAATTTCTACAATGAAAGACAGTAAACTGTATTTATTACTTAGTGAAAGAATTTAAGTGACAGTGCTTATCAGAGGGCATTATCTGCTTCCAGTTAATGTTGGTAGTTTGATAGTAACCCCAGTCAGGATTAGAGTCCTACATCAGCACCACAGCTGAGGGTGTTACATGTGTTGTTTGATCTCTAGTGGGAGTAATTAGCAGTGCTTATTGTCAGAATGATTCACAAGGGTGTATGTCATATGCTGAAAGTCAAACATGTGCTGTGGGATTTTTCTGAATAATTTCTACTGGCATCTCAGATTTGATCAGCCCCCTCTCTGTCAGCACTTTGCATGACTGAGCTTTAATGAAAGTGCCAAAATGTAGGCATGTGCTGGCATTGCTCATTCGGCAAAGACAGCTTGGAATGGCTTCAAGATGCAACATGGAAGAGCATAGTGGTACCTGAAGGCAAGTGTTTTGTGCATGGCTTTAGAGCACATATGATGGGTTCCTGGCTTTGGCCTGGAAAAGGAAAGGTGAGCAATTATTAATGGCACAGGGATTCAATCTACTATGAGAATAACAGTGAGTTGAGTCACAAGTATCTGATTTTATTCATTTATTTATGGTCATTTTGAGTGGGTCAAGAATATCAGCCAATATACAATTGAGCAATCTCATGCTTTGTCTCTCAGAGCACCCTGCCATACTGCAAACTCACATGAGGTAAGACTAAAACATCAGCTAAAATTTCTGTTGTGACACCTGAGAGCCTCCTTAGATCTGTTTCATCTTTGAATTCTGCTTTATAAAATTTCTTCTAGAAGCGGCATGCTGAGCCTGCAAAATCAGAATAAAAGCAAACCACACTACTTATTAAATACATTGCAGGCTGTGCCTTGTTGCACAGCCCATGTGAATGGAGTGTCATGGGCTGGAGACATTTGCTGCTGTGCCTGACCTATAGTCTCCCACAGAGTCTCCCTTTTCCACCCACAAAGTTAACTGCTTTTTGTCTCATTATTTAATAAGCACTCTTTCTACATCAGTAGCATACAGCATATCCAAAATTCCCATCATATCTGTGGGAGATGGCTTTGCTTATTTTTTGTGTGTACTTCATTTATCATGTGTTTTTTAGGAATTTGTTCTGATCATGCTTGGAACAAGTGTTCTTATGCTGTTGGATAGCTCTTGATCTTCTGACTGATTAAATAACCCCTTTTCCACACACCAGGATTATAAAGCAACACAAAACAACAACAAATAAAACCTTGTTTGGTGTAATCTCTAGTAGTATTCTAGTACTATCACCTTCTGCATTTAATGTGCTGTTCAGATGCCCTGTGAAGAATATTTTAGGAATACATAGATGTTGAAGCATTGATTTTATTATTCATCTGCTGTATAAGAATCAAAATCAGCTTTATAGGTGCAATTTTCTCTTCACTAGAGGTACAAAGACCAAAAATTACAAGAATAATTTCATCTTTCTCTTTCAAATAAAAATAAATAGATGAGTTCATCAAGGAAATTGCTGACCTGTTATATTTTTTCTTTCATTTGCTAATGATCTCCTTTTTCAGTGAATGAAGCTTGAGCCTGGTGTTTTTTCCTGAAACATGTACATGTGTATCTGGTAAATTAATGGCAGTGTGCTGGGGAAGATGGTAGCCATAGGCCAAAGCTTTCTGTTGCCATGGATCCATTGCAGGCCCCTCTGATTGTAGCTTGTTAGGGCTTTGTTTAAACAAGTGGGAACTGGGGGGGAAAAAACGGTTTTCAGCTATTTCTCTCATTTACATTTTAACTGTTCTAATTGTCCTAATTTCCTTCCTACTTACAATGAATGGTGAAAGGAGTAAGCCTTCAGTGGTGACCACCACACTCTTCAAACTCAGGCCCTACACTCTGTCCATGTTTTTCTCCCCTGTGCTGTTGAGGCATGGAAAGGATTTAGCCTGCCTGGGTGTGCCTGTGGGACACAAGATGCTGTACCTTAGATATGTACATACTCATATTGTATGAGAACTGACGGTGCTTTGCGCCTTAGTTTTATGAAACAGTGCTTAAATGCACCTTGGGGGAGTGATCCACCATGGCACTTAAATTCACTAGTGTTTTAAAGAGAGAAACACCCTTTAATATTGTGCACCGCTGTTTGGATTGCGCCCAGGCTCGTGCTGCACACAAGCTGCCTTGTGCAGGCACCCAGCTGTGCTGCAGCCACCACTGCTGTGCCAGTCTGGGGCACTGCCCTGATGACAAAATGTCAGTGGGCAGCTGGCCTTTCACAGGCAGGAATAAACATCAGTGTGCAAACATGTCCCCCAGTGTAGCCTTCCTTTTAGTGCTGCAGTAAAAGATGGGAAATGTGTGAAATTCTACCAGGATCTGAAGAATCAGAATTTTGGTATTTAGTCTGTTCTGATCTGAATTTCACCTCCACTGCAGGACTTGTTACCTCCACATATTCCCTCTCAGGGGCCATGGCAGCTATGCCTGTGCAGAAGTGCTTCCCCTCTCTTTCTACAGGTCTTCTGCTGTATCAACAGAGAATTACTGTGAATCAGAAGAGCTGCTAGACTTGTTTTCATTGCAACTAAAGTCCTTTTTACTCTAGTAAATTAGGAAAATGTAAAGTGACTTCAAGTGATGTAAATCCAGTTTACTGTTATGTTAAAAACCATTTTTACTCATCAAGAGGGAGCATTTGCTTTAATATAGATGAATCCAGCTTGTTTCTAGGTTTAAAAGTGGTATTTTACCCTGAGGATGAATATTGCAACTGTGCTGTGGCTGGAGATGCTTAAGGCTGTTCCACTTAGAAGCAATATTTAGTAATGGTGCCAAAATAATATAGGTAATTATTATCAATTTACTATGCATAATTATATGATTATTAATGGCGCTAATAGTAAAAGCCAACTTGTTGTCTGGCTTTCATTTATTCAAGTCTGTGTGAACTGGAAAGTGGGACCCAACCTCTCTCAAGTGGGACTGCATCTCACTCAATGACAGCACCCAAAAGACTCAGTCTGGCCTAAGATAATGATCCAGTGAACAGTGTAGAAGAAGGAGGCAGGATTAGGGCTGCAGTTACTCCATTTTCTTTCTCTTTTCTCATGACACTCCCAAGCTATAATTCTTTTCTGCATTTCTACAGCCTTGAGGTTTTTAGGGCAGAGGCAGTTGGAAAGTAAAGCTGGTGTAGCAGCTGATGAAAAAATCACAGAAGCTGCTATTCCTCTACATTTGTGAACTCTGTTGTTCACATTTCTTGTGACACTGCTGGAACAGTAGCTGTTCCTGGCCTCTTGGCTTTGTGTTCCTTCACCTCAGGCACAGGCCTTCCTCCCTGCCTCTGCTGTCCAATTACACTGTGAGGTTTTTGGGGCAGGACCTGACACTTGTGTTCTGTGCAGTGTTTTATGTGGTAGATCTTGGCTGCTTTTGTTTGCCAAGCTGTGTAGCTATAAAAATCATGCCAGTCTGTCTGGGAGGGGGAGGAAAGGAGATGGTCTGATAAAATTTAGCTTAAGGAATTGCCTAGTCAACATCTGCCTATATGAATACAAATACAAATATGAATACAATTCCAGTGGGCTCATGCTTTTATTTGCCCAACATATGGAAGATTCCCTTCTTGCCTTTCTGTCACCACAATTTTTTTCCTCTGCAGTACAAATAATCCAAGCATTTGTGTCAGCTTCTTCACATTGTGTTTTCCTCTGTTATGAATGGCTCTTAAAGGAAGACACATACATTTCATTTTCTCTCCTAGAGCACACACAAAAGTAAATTCCACAGTCTTACAGCCTTGAGGTGTGCAATGTGCTGCTGGAGTCAGCAGCCTGTGTGTGTAGAGGTCTGCAGGGCTGCCCTGGTAGCTGAAGTCCTGGCTCTCTAAAGCAGTTAGAATGAAATCGTTTCTTGCTGGCCAAGGTATGCAGGGGCTTGCAAGCTCTTGGTGCACGTCTCTGTACTGCAGAAGCTCAGGAATGTCCCTCTGACCGGCTGCAGAGCTGTGGGAGGCAGCTGGTCCACGATGGGCAAAACGAGCTGGGTTTGGTGCAAATTCTGAGCCTGAAAAGGGAAGCGTGGAGGCAGTGCTGGTGCGCCTGTGGCAGCATAGATAAACTGGTAATACCCTCTAGTGGAGACAAGTGGTCTGCCAGAGACAGCAGGGGCTTTGCCAGCAAATTTACACACCACCTTGAACAGCTTCGGGACAGCTTTATCACATACTGTACAGCTGCTGTAGGATTGTGTAGAAAACAATTTGCTTGTACATTGTGATGGTCAGACAATATGATTTATTTCCACGTCTCCTAGCCACTGTTACTAGGCAGGCAGAGTTCTGTAGCATGGACCAATGTTTTGCTGCATCATTCTTAGTACACATAGGAGTAAAGTGAGTCATTTACTCTCAATTTGTAATGCATAGCTACAAGAGAATATAAGTATTATCAACTTTTTAAAATCACTTAAAAAAAAAATTGTTCTTCCCCAATGAGTGCAAGTAACAGACGTGAGCATTTGTTGTGTGGTCTTTCGTGCTGCTATTATTCTATTTATTCTAATCCACACCACTGAAAATTCCATGGGAACACTGGAATTTCTGCTGCTGAAATAGATAGGGAAATATGGGGATTCGGTTGAATAAATAAGTAAACAGAACACCAAAACATATTCCCCCTTCCCCCCCAAAGTAATTTGCAAGTGTAAAATTGCATGATATTTTATCAAGATTTCTAGCGATGTTGTACTGGGGTGATTTGATATTTTTCAGTAATTAATACTCTGGCATATCTACTCCTTCTTTTATAACCCACATTAATTTCAGTAGGAACAGAACTAAGATATGTTGCTCTTCTGTGATGCCTCTCTTTTGTTATGAGATAATATCAGTGTCATGGAAAAGGCTCAAGAAAGGGCTAATATACATGAAGCAGGAGATCTCTAGTCTTCACCTTGAATAATTTATCAGTTAAGTAAAGGATATTACTTTAAACTGGAATATGTTATCTCGGAGGAAGAAAATATATTGGAAGTCTATAATATTTGACTTCTTGAGAAATTTTGCAAGTTAGCTTTCACTCACAAAAAACTATATGAGAAATCGTTTTTTTAGTAACAGAAGAGGCATAATTTGATATTCTTTTATAAGATTTTTATCAGTATTGCAAGTAGGGAAGCATTTCCACATAGAATATACCAGCGATTATATTATTTTTTAAAAAAGAAAAACTGCTATAGCTATGGCAGAAGCAAAAATGAGAGAAAGAAGTCAATGCTGATCCTCTTGTATCCATACTTAACATATCAGTGTTTATCCTGTATTTATGCTTTTCTTTTGATTATCCGGTAAAGTAAAAAAATTTTCCATGACTTCTGATTTTGTTTGTGTGCAAAACCCAACATTTGTTCTGCTTCTATCTTTTTTTTGTTTTTTGCAAACTACTGGAAAGATTATTAAGAATGACCTTGGTGTTCACACCTGAGACAGTTCAGTGATCTACAAGTTAATTGACCACGGTGAAGGTACCCAGTATTCAGGTGGAACCTGGTGTAATTTTGCTGACTTCTGAGGAGTAGCTCCACATTTACACCTCTAAAAGCAACAAAATTAGTTAGGCTTTTTGAGTAGCCTGCTGAAATTCCTATGGACCCAGATTTTAAAATTGCTTTGTAGGCTTTCAGTCAGGCATCATCAGATAGGGTGGCATTTAAAGCAAATGCTTAGTGTAAGTTTTCAATCAAGTGAAGTTTTGAAAATCCCATCAGCAGCATCTGCTTGCTAGAGCCAACCTTACTATGCATAACTGCACTGGCACACCAGATTCAGCATCTAAAATTTGTGTGAATGCAACATAAAATCAGCAGTCAAGTTAAGTTCTGAACAGTGTGAAGCAGTTATATTTGTTTAAGGTGCATGGATTAAGACATGATGCTGAATGAGATAATGGCACATTGCTGGAGCCACTCTGGGGTGATGGACTCCATGATGATTCATTTATTTTTTTGTGGAAAACGTCAAGGGAAAATCACAGGTCTAAAGATAAAATTAGATGAAATTACAGTTTAGAATTGTGTGAGGCTATTACATATTACAAGGTGTGAGTGGGATAGATGGTGGGAAAAAAGAGATGCAGTGGTAAAACTGTGTAATTTTCCCTCCACATATAAGCAACTTAAATTCATGTGCCAGGTGAATTTAAGGCACTGGGACACTCCCATTTATGGTTGGCTCTGAAGGGAATTATTTCAACTATGACCTGAAAGGCAGCCAGCCTGCAAGGTTTCAGCATGCTAGTTTGCATGTTTTCATCACAGATGTCTAGAGAGTTTTTGCATTATTGTTAAAAAGAACTGCAGAACAAACCCCACAATCCTGAAATCAGAGGATATTGGCAAATAGGTGTAAAATATTTGCCTATTTCTCATTTACCATTTAGAAAGAGACTCCTTTTTCCTCTAGAACTGTACAACTTGTCAAGCTCAGATAAAATATGAAGAAATCAATCTGCTGTGACTTTTTTTTAAAGCTGTTAGAAAATCAAATTATGAGTAGAAGATGAAAGTTATGTCAGTTTTGACTGGAGCAACTGTGTTTGCCCTGAATACCTGGACTGAGCAGTCAAGTCCATGAGCTGAATCAAAGGGTGGAAAGGTGGGACCATTGCTCTCCTCTGGGCAGGGCATCATCCTTGTATCCCCAGCCCAGTAAACACAATACTGCAACAAAAATTGTGAAACAAATTGCAATGTATGATTCCAGCCAAGACGCAAGAGTAGCCCCAAATCCCTATTTCTGGATATAAAATACTGGAGGAGTGGCAACCCATGTTTTGCATGATGAGAGAGGTAGAGAGAAAAATGCAGTAGGTTCTCCTGATGTTTTTCTTTCTCCGCATAGAAAGATATGTTTTCTCTAACAAGAACACTCTAAATATTCCATTAATGCTTATGTGTATTATTAGCAAAACCCCTTTCAGGATAGATTACAGTATTTTGATTCATTACTCATCAGTATGTATAATTATCAGTTAACAATGTTATGAAGGACTGATGAAGGGAAGCAGGTGTTTAAACATGCTGTACCAGGAGTTTGATACAGCATTTAATTCTCTTTATTTGTGCTTTTTAAAGACATTTATTCAAAGAGAGAAAACAGTGAGGCACCATATAGCCATGAGTGTTTGCAAGAGAAGGAAAAAAGATGTTTAATCAATTTTTGGAGCAAGTATTTTTTAATTAATAACAGTGAGCTTTTCAACAGCACTATAACATTATATGAAGATAGTGAAAGTAATGTGATGTGGTAAGCACATTTCTGTCTCTCTCAGGATTTTTCATAGAGGTGCACATAGAGAAAGAAAAAGAAAACATTTTCTATTTCTGCTCCTTGATTTTCCCATGTGGAATGTGTTTGGAGAATTTTTTACCTGGGGTGAGTGCTTGATTGGATTCTGGTGAGAATTGTTTGAGCCTGATGGCCAATCAGATCCACCTGTGTCTGGATTCTCATGAATAGGGTCACAAGTTGTGAGTTAGATATGATAAAGTAGGTATGTAGTTTTAGTATCTTCCTTTATAGAGTATATTAATGTATTATAGCATAGTTATTATAAAGAAATCATTCAGCCTTCTGAACTGATGTTGAACATCATCATTTCTTCCCATTGGGTTCGCCTGCATTTTACAATAATGAGATGTGTTACAATTTCAGATAGGAAAAAAATTTATGTCTCGTAATGGGCTTTAGAACCATAAAGTGTTCCTAGGTACCATGGTAATGGAAACTAAAACTGAAAATCCTGGTGTGATTTTTGAAGTTCACACACTGGAGGCTGCTGATTCCAGGATTTGGTTCCCAGGATCATGAGGAAGGCCAGTGCAGCCACATGGGTGACATGCACCTGCCTGGCCCACGCTGGGCTTAGCTTTGTCCATTATCTCCGAGACATCAGCATCCTTGCTGGAGAGCATTGGGGTGAGGGCTGTTTCTTCAGAACTTTAGGAAGTTAGGATATCCAGGGCCAAAGAGTCCTGTGAACTGTTTGCCTGAATGAGAAGACTCCTATTTACCTCCAGGTAATGCTCTCTGGGAGGAAGAGCTTGAAAACCTTCATGCTTAAGAGCTAATCTTTGCCAGTAGCAGTAGTCTCCTTGATCACTGCAGTTTGCCATATCATACTAATTATTATTTAGCTACCAAGTATAAATTAATAGAAGCTAATATAACCTTTAAAAATAATCCTTATTTGGATTACAAAGATGTGCCCTACCTTATGGTGAAAGTTATTGTAAGTCATCCTAATGATCCCTGTCAACCATAAAATGTACACATAAAAAATAAACACAGGTTGGTGTTTCATGATTACATCTGTTTCTCATTGCCTGATAATTTTGTTTTCTCTGCATGATACTCTAGTATTAATGAAAGTGGCATCTTTTTTAAGTGACTTACTTTATAGGCAAACTAGTTTTTCTTTTCCTCTATTTACTTTGTCTTCTAATTGCTGTTCCATGTCATTAACAAGGAGGGTGGTGGGCCAAATAAGCTGCCATTTTTTCTCTCATTTCTGATTGATCACCTTGTTCAAATGAGCTCTCAGCATGCTTTACAGTATAGAAATCTTCCAGCTTCCTTGTGCTTTGTTTTCATTAGGAAAATTTATTTATAATTTCAAGGGTAATGATTAGAGTGATCAGAATTGTAACTTTGAGCAGGTGTGGCTTTATGTACTGAATCACACTCTGGGCGCAGAGCAGGTTTGAAGAACCTTCTTGTTTGCCTTGCAGACTCATCTTTCCTACCTTTTAGCAGGCAAATGAGTAAGGTGTTCTGTTCGGCAATCAATCCTTTCAGCTTTCCATGAGTTCGGTGCAAATCCCCAACAGGTGAGGGTGTAAGGCTGCAGTTTTCTTTGCAATAGGGTCTCCACCCTGCTCTGATGCTGCCAGAAGTCAAAAGAAGTACATCTAACAGTGTAGGCTATCCATGTTTTATACATGTACCTTCGTTTTTAAGGACTTTTCTGTTTTAATCTGTGTATCAAATGCTTTTATCAGGGGATTTTTTTTCCCTGCACATGCTGTTGCTTCACTTCTCACCTCTAGTGTACATCAGGCTTAATCAAGTCTTTTAGCTACCATAAAGCACTACACAGAATTTGCAATCCCCGTTGGCTGTGTAAATGCCAACTCCTTTAAAGGCTGTATTTGAGCTAAGGAAGGAGTTTGGGGTTAAATACAGGGGGTCAGTAATGACTTTGTCCAAGGCACCTATCCCCTGGCTCTTCAAGTGGCTGCTGCTTGGGGTTTGGTCATTTGTGCTTTTCAGTGGCAATTTGAAGTCTCAAAGAACATATTCCTACAGACCTCAGCATTGGTAGCTGGCCTGTTATTTCCTGGTGGGATAGGTGGGTCCTTGCTGCTGCTTCCTCACAAGGTCACCCCTGATGCTCCTGGGGCTCATGCCCAAAAGGTGCTCAGCAGAGGGTGGTTTTAAGGAAGCAGCTGCTGCAATTTCAAGTGTCTAAATCAGGTCCCTGCTCTGGATTGTCTCCCAGAGACAATTTGCCTTATATCATAGGGTTCAGGCAGCTGAGCCTCCTTATTTAGCCATCTAAATGTGTACTTGCTGCTTTACTTCCTGAGGTCTGTGACAAAGACAGACCCCTGTTGTGGGATCCCAGCCGGGATGGTGCGGCTTCCAGCTCCCTCCCTGGGGTGCCCTGCTGCCTGCAGTGCCTGTGCCCACCGTGCTGCCAGATCCTCCTGGCCAAGGGGCTTCTCCTTCACCCCCAGCCCCTTCCAGCCTGTTGAGAGACAGTGTCAGTTCAGCTCCTTCCTTCGGGTGAGATCTGCTGCCTGGTACAATGAGCAGTTATCAGGACACAGGGCTCATTTGGCACACCGTGTCAGTGATGTGGTACCCAGGAAAGCACAAACTTTTATGATTATATATCAGCATTTTGTCAGAGGGCTCCAACACTTAAAAGTTAGCCAGGCTGACTTCAGTGTGAGCAAAGAGTTTTGGGCACCCTGCAGACAGTCAGCCCAAAGAGCAGATCCTGCAGCAATGGGCCTGAGGTCATTTTAATGTGGTTTTGTGTCTTCATAAAAAATGTAACTTCTGGTGTTACTTGCATGAGAGTTGATGTTTAACATTTTGGCCTTTAAGAAATTATAGTTTGACATGAATTTTAACTTTCCTGGCTAATAAAATTATCATGATGGAACAGCCCAAGTAAATAATAGATACAATAACTCTTCTTTGCCTATTGTGTGCTTTTACTATTCATAATTTTTAGGACCATAGATATTAGATACACTTACGTAAGACTTAACGAACAGTAATTATCTTTTGGCTAAAGCAAAAGCCCAAACGAATGCTAAGCTGCATTATCGCTTGGCTTCTGACATGAGCTGATAATCAGATTTTCTTGCTTAAATCCATGGTGCTTGAACAATGCTACCCACTGTCTGTCCTTCCCGATATTACCCTTAATTAGAAAGAACAGAAACACAAATCTGAATTATTTCAAAATCTGGTTTCCATGGTCAGTGGTTGGAAGGGCTTAACTTTATTACAAATAAACCTGGCTTTATTTACTAATGAAATCTGAAATGGTGGGCCTGTAATAGTAGATAGTCTAATAGTATGGTGTTTACATGCTGAAAAATCTTGTGTGGGCAAAGTATTTTGTAATAAATCGTTAAGTAATTGAATTATGATTCTTTTATCCAATTAATAAAGCAGAAAAGGAGACCCATAGGAAGCCCTATACCATAGCTTAGGCCAAGTAATAACACATTGTTCTCTAGCCTTGTTCTTTGTATGTAGGACTTCCTTTTAAGATGCATTTTGCAAATGCCTGTTTCTGTCTTTCCAAACACTAGAGACTTTAATTTGTCTTTTTTTCCTAATCCTCTGTATTTTCTGGCTCCAAGTTTCTGAACTTTTAAAGCACTAAAAGCTTTTTTTTTTTTTTTAATGTATAACCGGGGAAATCATTGTATTTGGCTCTTTTTATTTGTTTAGAGGCCTGGAAGCCCCTTTTCCACCACTAAATACAATCTTTTAATTTGCAGTGATAAGTTTTATTCTCTGTAGAAAGCCAGAAATATTATCTTATGCTACCTGATCTCTCTAACTCCACTCTGATGTAATTGCAAATTTTCTTTTATTGTAACTGTTGTAGTAAAGTGTAACTGTAGCAAAATATAACTTTAAGTCTACCAGAAAAGCAGAAGATTAAGAGTACATAAATGATTTGTTTTATGAAGTCTTTTTGTGTCATAGCATATATATGTGTAGTGCTTGTTAATGTACCAGAACACATATGATCTTATATGAATAGTTGCAGTTTTCTGCAGCATGTTCAAGTTACCTTCTTTTTCTAGTAAAATATTGTTCATCTTCAATAAATATTTTGTGCTTAATAAATAGCTATTTAAGGGAACAGCTAGGAAGAAAACCACAGTGCTCTTGGCGAGTCAACAATTGAAAAGTACAGGTGCTAGGAGTGGGTATAGACCTAAAGTAAATAGTTAGTTGATTTTTTTTTTAATCAAAAGAAGGTACCTTTCATTCTGAGAAATTTATTTCTTTTAAATATTTGCAGTCCACAGCTGATAGCACATAATGCCACTTTTCTTTCTTCCTTTACAAAGGGAATAGCTTTTGGTAACAAGCAGATGCTTGAGTGGGCTATGTGGCATGAGGTGTACCATCAACCAAGAAAATCAATATTTACTGTTCTAGTATCTTTGTGGTGTGTGAGTTTGCCTTGTTTAAAAAGTGGATTGTGTATAATACATAAGGCCTTGCTTCCAGCTGACCAGAAGAGGGGTGTTATTGAAAAGGGCACGTTCTCTGCAATCAGTCACACTTAACCCTCCATGTCCTATAACTCTGCTCTGTTCATTTGTACACAAACCAAAATCAGCTGTATGGTTAGATCTGAGAGGTGCTTGCAGTCCTTCTCGTTCTTAAAGTATTTGTTTGGACATCATCAATATGATTAATAACAACAGTAAAAGCAGTAATTTGTTCAGCAGCAGAGTGAGTCCCCAGCCCCCAGCAGAGACCCTCAGACCACTGCCTCCTTGTGGTTTGCAAGAGTGGAGTTCTCCTGGCAGTGATTGCAGCGAGGGCTGGTGGGGAAGGCATCAAATCTGCATTTCACTGTGTGGAGAAATACAGGTCTATGCACTAGGCTACTTGGGGAAATAAACTTTTCATCTCAAGAAAATATGAATATTGAATAAGACAGCTAAGAAATCTCAGGAACAGTTTCTCTGTAATAGTGGTTTACTTTCTGAGATTGCATTTTGCTGGAAAGTATTGGATTTTTGTTTTGCATTGATTTTCCCCTCCCTCACCTATATTATAAAAAGAGACTATCATCCATTGCAATAAATTCTCATGCTACCTTTTCCTGCACCGAGCCCTTTATCTGTAATTTTTTAATCCACAGTGATGGAGCACGAACGAGAAAAGGAGATGCTGAGAACAGGCGTAGGGAAGCCATGAAGTTTGTGGGCCAATTTGGTGAAATGGGAAGGCAGTCATGGAATGGAAATGATTGCTCATTTTACTGTTCAGCTTTGCTCTTCTTTCTTTTCTTCCATGGTTTATTAGGCAGATACTATTTACAGTGCCACACTTCAAATGATTATGAGTTTCAGTGATGCAGAAGCATAAACCTCTACTCTGTAAAACTCTTGATCCTGTGCAAGGCTCTTGACCGTGTCAGGAGCTATGAGTGCTTCTTTAATGGAAAACTAGAGTGGTGAAGAGCTTAAGCATTCCAAAGTTCCCTTGCTGCTTTTCAGTGTGCTTGCTTTTGTTATCTTTGCCAGGATTTGGGAATCCAGAGGGGAAGAGGGAATCTGAATGCAAATAAATGATGGAAATGTTTTTGAACATGTTATGCACTGACAGCCTTCAGAGAAGGGTGCTAAAGGTGCATGTTCAGTCTCCTGGGAAGCTGCAGGAAATACAAGTCCTGAGCTTGGCTCAAAGACCAAGGCTTGGCTTTGGAGGCTGGTGGAGGGATGTGTCCCACTGAGATACTTCTTCCCACTAGAAGAAAATCTTCTCCTTGCATTTTCCTGGGTCTCTGGCTTTTCCAAGACATTGGGGTTAAATGCCCAGGGTGTAAACTGTAGGACTGGCATACATAATATAGAAAAAAATTATTTCAGTCATTGATGTCTGCCTTGAGAGCCAGAGGGTTGAGAAACATGGAGGGATGCAAAGGGGAGCTGGAATGTCTGGCATGCTCAGGGGACTGGTCAAGGTCATGGATGCTCACTTAGGTCCTAAAGCTGTGGGGGAAGGGCTCAGTGGGAGCTGCTGCAAACACAAGAGGGCTGACATGCCAAGTTTAATGCACAGGTTACTGTGCATTTGATAAACATTAGCTCTGCATAAACCAAAACAGATTCTCCAGTAGTCAACATGCTGTGATGTTTAATTGGTCTCTCTGTAGCTCCTGGAAATCTGTGGGTCTTATCTTGCCCAGCTTCTGATGCTTAGACCTAAAAAGCTCATCTTAAAATAAGAAATTGAAGTTATTTTTTTGAAAATGAATGTGAGATAACAAGAAGTGAAGATGACCAGAAAAATCTGTCTAATTTTCAAACTGTATCAAAACTATATATATCTTCTTTCTCTTTATAAACTCTTCTTATGCCTGAAATTTTGAAAAGGTAGAATTTGCTGGAAAATACTTCTTACACCTCCACTTCAGTGCTGTTTGTTCAGGGTAGAAATACAGTGTCTCATGCAACCTACAGAGAAATGTGTGTAATCTCACTGGTGTTTTACTTTAGAGAGCACTCAGAAGTCTTCCCTGTCTGGCCCTGGATTTGTGGCTCTTCTGAGGCTGTTGTGTGGTCCTGGGCTCAGCACCAAGTTCCAGAGCAATCTAGCTAAACAGGGGAGTCAAACCTGGAAGAGCTTCCCTTTCACAGAAAAATATGTGTGGGCACATAAGCATCTTGTATACAAAGCCCTTTGGGGATTAGTGTCCAATAAGACTCAAAGTGAAGAAGAATTATTTACTATAACTATACTTGTATGATAAAATTATTTTTGCATTGTGTGTGGCAGCATCATCTTGTGACATAGACATACAGTAGAATCAGATCACATGCCATCTTTAGGGTAATTAAAAAATTTTCAGCAATTGCAAATGGCTAAATAATCTATGACAATGAATTTCTATTTCTTGCTTGTTATTAGCAGTATAAAAGGCACCATGTGCTGTTTATTGCATTGTTTTCTCACAGTCCTTGTCTTTTTAAAAATGAGTTATAATTTGCCTGAAGATACCAGTAATTTTTTTCATGCTAACAAGAACTATTTCAATTCTCTGGCTTAATCTTCTTCATACTCTAGAGCAGATCACCTGGTGGATGGCAGTAGCATTGAAATAGAGCAGTTCAATCTGCATTTTAAGGAGTGAAGAGGCTGCTGTATTTCTCCCAAACCAACTCTTCCAACAGCTACATCATTGTCAGCACCTTTTGCTTTTCTGTCCACCTTCCCGCTTTTCGATAACACTGTGTATTTATTGATCTCTCAAAGATAGCCACATTCTAGATAATTTTTGCAACTAAAAATGTTGGTTGGCTTTTTTCTCCTACCACGATGCAGTCCATAAGTGAAGAAAGATTTAATTGTGGTTTCTCTTTTCTATCTTACTGAATGACTCTGACACAAAATTCCATTTTTATCCAAGATGGGCTGGAAGTGCACCAGAAACATGTCATACTGATTTCCAGGACTACCATATTCTGTGCCTTGGAAAGAGCCATGACGACACCTCGGCATGCAGAACCTACTTAGGAATATTGCCTTGAGTTGTTAGGACTCAGCAGGAGGAACTGTGCAACCTTTTAGCTTACCCTGAAAAGCAGAAGGTCCAGTTTGTTTCTTCCCAGTAGTCTAGGGTCAAATGTTTGCTCTGCAGGGAGCAAGAGGTTTTCTGTATAGTCTCCAGCTTCAAAAGAGAATTGGTGTGAGGCCAAATGCCAAGTGCTTTAGAAATTTCTCCTGGTAGACTAAGGGCTCCAGTTTATCTCAGCTTATTGCCAAGAGAGGGCAGAGATTCATAAAGGAAGTTGTGGTAAGAAGCTCAAATTTAGGGACTGAGTCAAATCCTTAGCAGTAAAGTGTTTGGAAATGTATGCTGAGAACAGGAGAGGACTTTCTTGATTCAGCAAGTCTGCTGTTTCCTTAAGATAAATTTGGATTTTTATATCTTCTAGATTGACAGCTGTGAGAATCTTGAAAAGTGACATTTTGAAAGTGACAGAGCAAGTGTGACCTATGCCTACAATTTCCAGTAATATATAGGACAAAATAAAAATGCGTTTTTTGTGTTAGGTTACAAGATTGTTTAGCATTAATTCACAGTGTATAAAAATGTACTCAGACTGCCTCTATGTATAGATTGCAAGTTGAATATCTGACATAAGGAGAAAACTGACAGATATGAAAAATAGTTGATGCATGGTCTTCAAGAATAATTGAAAAGATGGACAAGCTGGAGCATTCTGAGTGGTTTTCAATATTTTATATGAACTAACTTTTACCTATGTGAATGTGTAAATAAGCTGTAATACCTAGAAAAAGGGGGAAAAGGTTCTGTTGATATATTGATTATTGGACATTGCTGCTGCAATTTGTAATCTTTATTTGTTATTATAAGGTATGGACATCCTAGTCTTTAAGTTTTGTGTTATCAGTGGTGGAAAGCAACAAGGGCACATTACCAAATTTTAACTCAGGTTTAATTTTTTTTTAATTTTTTTTTATTTTTTATTTACTGTCAACCTTAGAGCCTTGTCTTTTTAACAGTTTCAGTTGAAAACACTCGTGCTGCCTCTGAGAAGTGTCAGGGAAAACTTTGCTTATCTTTAGGGAGGAAGAGTGAGAGTATTTGTTTGAGAAACACTGGAATCCCTGGGAGCAGGGACTAGATTCAAGCAGGATTTATGCCTCTGTTCAGGGTTTGCCTTTTGCCAGAGACCTGAATGTTGCAAAGAGGATAATTATTTATATGTTATTATTTAGAGCTGCACTAACAGAACTGCTCTTCTTGGTGTAGTCTGGTCAAGTTAGCCTTTGTATTTAATACCATGTAGAGATTTTTCCCTTGTTCTGAGCATAAGAAGGATCACAGTGGGACAACTTCCCAAAAAAAAGTTCACCTTGATTAAACCCAGTGAGATTAGGGAGTTGTAGGGAGAAACTAGATCCAAGAGGTAGGAGAGAAGCCATTCACAAGCAAAAGAAGAGCGTACAAAGCAGCCTGAAGGTAAAACTCAGACGTAGAGATTCTGATGTTTTTAGAACATGGCATTGCAGAATTTAGATGCTACCATAGAAAATGAGCTGCTACAATGCTGGAGGAGTTTATAAACTCTTTTCCCTAGGTGCTCAGCAAATAAGTGGTCCTCTAAATGTAATTGGGATGGCTCACTGGAAATCAGATACTGAATTTTTTGTCAGGCTGAACGGTTGGCCCTTACACCTGATTTAGTTATAAGCAAATTTGCTGTTGCAGGTCACTCTCAGTTCAATCAAGTGGAAATTCAGGCTCTCTACAGGAAAGCATTTGAGCACAAAAAAACTTAAATGGAAAACAGCCTGGCTTTAAACCTAAGTACAGTCTTAAGTATTTTGTCAGGTCCCATGTATGATGCCTGAATCGTTTGCTTTGCCAAAAAGAAGTCAGCTGAATTTTGTTGTGGTTTTATTCCTCCCCTCCAACATAAATTTTGAATGTAGCCAGTGTTTCTAATTATTGTCTGGTTACTTTACACAGGTATGTCCTGATTTATAGAAAGCTCACTTAGCAGCACGACTGTCATTCAGGATTTGCAGAAACAGCCTTCTATTATTTGGTAGTGGTTTGGTTTCTGAAGGGCAGGCTGTAGACACAAACAAGAGATGTAGCCCTCAGAAACATTCATGCAGCATCCTTCAGGAAGGGAGGGGAGGTTATCCAAGTCTCCATGCTTCTGTACTCATATAAATGCTCTCGCTTTTGTTGCTGCTGGACTCCAAAGAATAAAACCAAAACACAAAGCGAAGGCAGCACCACTGAGCAAATGCCACAGTGTTCCCTTAATCCATGTGGATCAAAAAACATGAACGTTTTGATTCTGTAAAGAATCTTCCTCAGCATGCTGGATTAATCACATGGATTAATAAAACACTGTTGCACTCACTCAGTGGTGCCTCTTCTGCTTTGTGTTTTCTTTTATTATTCTTAGGAGCCCTGCAGGAACAAAAGACGGCGTGTTTATGAGAGTACTATAGGCACTGGGAATTCTATAAACCTCTCTCTCTATAAGATATGCTTCTTGAATTTTTCCCCATGGATCATACACTGCAGATTTGTCTGCATACTAAACCCTGCACTACTGTCCCTATCTGCCTGAAATACACTCAGTTTAAACCCAGTAGTTTTTCTTTCATTGTGTTTCTGTTATGCTCTGCAGAGTGTGGCAGGGAGCACATGTGGAATGCTCTCATCTAGCTACTTTTGCGGAGCGAATACTTTTGTGTATCATTTCAGTCACTGGCTGGAGAGTAGAGCTTGTGGGCAGGGGCAGCTTCAGAGAAACACACAATTCTAGCAGCTTTCATGCACAGAAGTAACTCGGGAAGTACAGGCTCACACTTTTCATTAATATATACTCTCACATGAAAATGCATGCTAATGTCAGCCTTTGGGAAGCTGTGTGATAAGCTGCCAGCATCTGGCACCTGACTATTAAACTCTCTCTCTGTACACTGGTTCCAGTTCTCTGTATTTTTTAATGACCTCTGCTTTCCAAAAAGCATTTTTTTCTGCCTCATAGATGAAGGCTGACCCCTTCCTCTGCTGTAGGCCCCCACTCTTTTTCATCAGTGTAGAACGTAGGATGAGTAGTAATCAATCTTGTGGTATAGATAGGTCAAAGGTCTGAAATTTCAGTGTTTAGCAGAGCTAAAATTGAAGCGTTAACCCTTAAAAAGAGGATATACCGTGGTCCCTAGATGCTCCTAATGGAGTTATTTTCAAAGGTGCAAAATAATTTATTCTTTGTGAGTAAAATATTTTTGAGGATTTTTCATGTGTATCAGTCATTGGGTTGGGTATACAGCAATGGAAAAAAAAAAAGAGTCCTGATAAAAAATACCTTGAAGTCTTTCAAAAATATTCTGCTCATGACTTGCATATCCATGTTTTATCTACATATATGCCTGTGTTTTTTGTTATCCACTGTAATTAGAGATTCTGGCCTTTGTCTGTTAGTTCAGTCTCACAGCCATTCTGCCTTTCAGGACACCTGGGTTACATCGAAACTAACAAATTACAGTGTCATGGTCTCTTACAGAAACTTAACATGCATATGAAGTGATATCCTCTATCCTAGGCCTTCTGGAAGATCTGTTCTAAAGGATGTAGGTGCCATGGCAAATCAGTCCAGCAGAGCACTTTTGTCAAACAGTGAGTTTCTGTATCCTCTTGGAGATAGGCATTTTTTCACAGGGGCGGGGAAATGTCTTTCTTTCTCTATTTCTCATTGTTTCTCAGGCTTCCTAAATCCTTTCCTACCCATGCCTTTGTCCCAACATGTACTGCAGCCTCCCATTTACGAACCCACTGCTGCAGTGCTGGGTGTCTGTCATATCTCACTCACCACCTACAGAATGCTCCAGGGTCCAGCCTCACTGGTTTCAGTCCTAGAGCATCCCCTGAATGTCACAGAACACAGACCTTCAGACTCCTTTTCTCTCTGTGTCACCATTTACTTCTGCTAAAACTAGTTCTCCTTCCCTCTGCCAGAGATGGGAACTTGATTGACTGTAGCCTTAAACCAGCAGTGGCCTTTTTCTTTTGAAATGCTGCTCTGAAAATGAATCTCTTTCAGGCTGATAAGGCCAATTTCAAGCAGCAGGACATCCTGCAGTGAGCTCCTCCTTCACTTTCATAGTATATCTGATTTGCCCAGGATTCCCTTCTTTATAGCCTGCTTTATTCTTTGAGTTTTAGAAATTCTCCTACGAATCATGGTGTACAATTGATTCATTCTACATAATCATTTTTCTACCATGGATTGCAGAAATTATGGCACTTTATTCTGCAATTTTAATTGTGCTGAGCACCTCCTTCTGCTATCATGTTTTGTAGCCAAAAATGTTAAAATATTGTTTGAGACTACTATCTATTGATGATGAGTGATTCCAGGGTTGTGCAGCATAATTTTCTATAGGAATTCTAAAAGCAAAAAGGGTAACAACTTGAGTAGAGCTGCTTAATAAACAGAATTTTAAACAGATAGGGCATAAGATCTTCCACTTTGTGGTAAGTGCCATTCATCGATGATGAATGTAGAAACACAGTTGCCTACCGACTGGTGTCACATAAGTATCCACTATGAAGCCTTTTACATCTTCCCCTTCATCTCTTAGGTGCTGACCAAAATCCTGCGGTGAAAGAAGAAGCAATGTCCCTGATAAAATGTTAAGGCTACTGGCATAGGTGATGTGTTGCAGGGGAAACACATATGATATCTAAATATAGATTGCTACTACTGCCAACATGAGCAACAACTGTACAGTTGCATTGCTTCAAGTTTGACCCATCACTGCTGGGTACTACAGTAATGTTTCTTTATTCAAAGGCATTTCTTATCCACAAATAAAATAAAAAAAACCCAAACAAATCCATCCCCCAAGTGTTTGTGTCATAAACAAAATGTGTTTATTCCTTTCTGTTGCAGATGGGAAGTGTTGAGCTTTTGAGGGCAGCTGATGTGGCAGCACTCTTCATAGCAACCAGAGAATTGCAGCCTAGGTTATTCTAGAAGGAACTCGGTGCCAAACTGACTACTCAGTTATTCAACCTGATGAACGGCTACAGTTTGCAGTGGTGGTGATGAGAAGTGTGGGATGTCCTGTAAAACACTGTACAAAGACTGTCTGCACTCCTCAGGCCTGGTTGCTGGAGTGTTTTGTTCACTTGGGTTGCAGATTGCGGGAGAGATGTAGTGCCTATTGGGAGCAGAAAAGATGAGAAGACTCTTGGCAAATCAGGGAAGAGTCTTTAAGAACATGAAAGAAGAAGGGAGTAATGTTTTTCTTCCTGTCCATGACTGATAGGGCAAGACACAGTACTTTTAAACTACAGCCTCAGAATTTAGTTTGGATTTTTTTTTTTTTTTAATGTCAAGGATATATACTTTGAGTGCTCATAATTTCTCAGAATAACTTTGGTAGAAATCAGGGCTAGGACACATAATGCTCATCCTGCCTTGGAACAGGGGATGGAATAGATGAAGTCTGACCTCCTGTGGTCCTGTACAGATCCATGTAGAAATGTTTCTCTTGTTGCTATCACCACATTTCCCACCAGCAATGAAGTAGGCATTCTGCCTCTCATCAGTCAAAGCCTCATAAGCCCAAGGTTTCATGTTTTGTTGAAATAGGGCTTCTTTAAAGACATGTTGTCTAAATAAAGTTATTTTCTTAATGGACCACCTTGGGATAGGTTTTAAATCTGTTTTTCATCATCTGACAAAGACATCTTTCACACCTGTTGAGTGTTTACCAGTTTATAAAAGACATAAAGGTTTTATTCTAACATATCAAATACATTTCTGGGCAAGCTGGCAGGGGAGTGGTGATATAATTTTTGTTTGATTATTTTAAATACTAATTTGATGCATCACTATAGCTGAAAGAGCCAATGGCAAAATCATTACCCCAGTCTCTTCTTGCAGTGTTTTTTTTTTTTTTTTTTTTTTCTTCTTGTTTTCTGAAATGAAAAGTTAATGTTCTTAAGCACAGAAGCAGCAATGTAAGTCAGCTTTAGGTCTGTCTCATCTCCTAAAACTGAAAGGGCAGTTAGCTGAAGCTGGCTTCACAGGTTCCCAAATTATTTCCTCACTCCCAGATGCATTGCCTTCTGAATTTTAGATTTGGGCTTTTCTGTGTGCTACAAGGCATTTGTCTGCTGGTCCAGGACAGTAAATATGTGGTAATTCGTGCATTTTTAGTGCCTGTATGATGAGCAGTCAGTGGATTTTGTGCAAAGTTACTACAATCGAGGTTTGCTCTGGCTATCCTGGTTACTTGTAAATGGAAGGGTAACATAACATGTGCTTTTTACTCTGGCTGTGGAGGATTTGTGCAGTGTTTTGAGACAGAGAGGGAGGTGCTCCAGAGCCTAGGGCACTTGGTGGGCCAGCAGAGGCAGAGCCCTCAAGTACCCTGCAGCAGCCCTGGCCCAAGCTCTACACTGCAGAAAACAGGGCAGAAACACCAGTTCAGCAAGGGGAGATAAAAAAAGTAGCTGCCTGTCTGTAGAGAGATATGGATCAAGGGCAGGACACCAGCATGGGTTTGTGCCTATTCCTTGAGGAGGCCCATAAGAAAACAGAATAGTGGAAATCGGGAGTTGCTCTGTCTTGTTCCATTAATTTATCTAGGTGTGTTATTTTCCCTTCCTGGATTTTAGCCATCTAGAAGTCAGGCAACTCATCTTAATTGGCCTGTCCAAATTCTTTTTATATACAGGAGAGAATGACAAGCACCTTCTCAGGTGATCCCAGCTCTCTGCTCTTTAGATATCTACTTTAGATATCTACTTTAGAAGCAGGAGTACAGGGCTCTGCCCAGGGCTGTCTTGTCCTTCATCTTCAGGTGGGTTCAGAAATTACAGAGGAGTAGCAATGACTTATTGCAAGGTCAAACTAGATTTGGGTGTCTGGTTGGGGTGTACCAAAGCTATTGCAGGCTGGGACGTGGAAAAAAGATAAGAAGACGGAAGGGAATGAAAAGCCTCATTCTAAGTCACAGGTAAGAGGAGTGTTCCTTTAATAAAGAAGCCTCACAGCCTCTGTAACACATGGCAAAAGTGTACAACTGACCACACTGCAAATGGCCCTTCTTGTTGGAGCAGTGATTGCTTTCAGTAAACAGCCAGCACTAGAAAAAGCTAATTGCTACAGCCAGGAAAGGAAGGGAAGAGTGTGATTTTGCTGGGACTTCGTACTGAGACAATGTGTGTTACAGGAGTAAGGAACCAACCCAACTTCCTGAAGGGATGTAGGAAGTTCAAATTGAGAATAAATAGAACTGGTTGGCAATACCAGGTCTGGTTACTGAGAATTCAGATTGTCTGTGTGCATTTAACTTCTTGTGATGTACTTTCACAGGTTTTTACATTTTTGAGAGTCAGTCCACCATTGTGTAGGATGAGGAGTATGATGAAAACCTAATGCAATGTGTCTTTCTTCCCTTGCAAATCATAACAATAGTACTTATTACATTGAGATATTACACAAACACATCAGTTAGACATCTTGTAGAAATCTTGATAATAACATCAAGATGTTATTTTATATGAGGAGCATGAAATCCTGTCAATATGGCCAAACTAATAATAAACTGATGCAATTTTTCATGTTGTTCAGAGCAGATGTGCAAGCATCCTGTATCCAGCCCCAGTGATTCATGTGGTCCTGAGCCATACAACCATGTGTTGATGATGACAACGAGTAATGACTAGGAGGAGCTTTTTCAGGCCCTGATTAAAGAATTTTTAAGTGCTTTTAAGGACGTGTTGAGTTGTATTCATTTCCAGGAGGGTATTTGAATGGGATTTAATCCTATGCTCAAGCACTTTTTCTGAAAGTGGTTGTCTTCTGGAATCAACTTTCCTTTCCATTTGTGGTTTAGTGACAGCCCCCACCTGGGTTTGAAATGAGGTCATTTGGCCTGAAAGGTGGGGGTAAAGGTATCTAAGTAGCTTTCATGGAGACTTATCCTGTTGCCTATAGCTACTTTCATCTTAAATAAGGAAGTGTGGCATGTTTGTATTCACAAATCCCGTTGTGCAATGTTCTGTCTCAATTGGGGCTGTCTGTGTCTCCATATTAATTCTCAGGGCAGCTGCAATTTCCTCCATTTCATGCAAATTAGCTTCAGCCTTAAAGCTCCTGGCAGGTTGCCAGCATAGCCCTCTTTGGCAAAATTTGGATTCATCAGTGGAAGGGTATTAGCCTTTTTGCTTTAAAGGCCTTTGTTTAGGCAAGTATTTCACTATTTTAAAGACAAATACTTAAGAAAATCTCTATCTTTTAGCCAGATGCATATTTTACTCAGTAGAACAGTCCTAAAGATAGTTAGATAAACCACAAATAACTAAAATAATGGTAGACATTCTTACTACTTATCTTAAACATTGCTATAAATGCCACTGCACCAGTGCCATTAAAATGCGTGTCAGGAATTTTCCTTGACTGCCTCTATGCAGCCTTTTAAGATCATTTAACTACATAATGACTTTTAAAGATATTCTTTTTGAAATGGTAGGGCTTTTTTTTCTAAGCCTAGCTGAAAAAGGCATTCCACAGATTTTCAATGCAATATCTTAATTCCTTCTCTCTGTTTTCAAAAGTTAAACTTTTTAGTTTGCACAATGATTCTGTGATTTTGTGATTTTGTATGTTTTGCAATTATTCTGAGAATATTTTTACCTTTTGCATCATTATGAATACCCTCACAGTTTTTTGTGTTCTTCTGAATATATGCTATTCTTGTTAAAAGTCAGATTTATTTTTTTTCTGTAAAGATAAGGATATTTAATTCTTCCTCCTTTTATTCTTTTCACAAGAACCATATTTTATAGATTTCCCAGGAACCTATTATTAAAATTCTAGTTCTACCTGAACAGTGACAATAAAACATCATGAAATGTTCTTGGTTCATGGTGTGACACTGGCTTTGAATTAAATTATGTAGCAAATAATAGTTATCTTTTCCAGATATCACTGCCATATTGTTTCTTGGCTGTTGAGATTCAAGATATGTTTGTCCTGTATCAATAGAAGTAGAAATCCTGCAGGAGAAAAACAGATCTGTGGTTCCACTTGTACAAAAGTGTTATTTTACCTGGTACTCTCATGTCCACAAACCATCTAAGGCACAGTGGAGTTCCACAGATATTACCAAAACCACCATCTCAATACTCTGTTTGTCATTGGAATGAGCGAGTTTTTTTTTTTTTATTATTACTGTTGGCATGCAAGATGATGCGATCCCAGGCTGTTTGTAATACCTGAAGTGTTTCCACGGCTAGTATTTAGAAAAATATCACCATATTTGCCCTCTAGTAACTGGAGGAACTTTGCAACTGACTGTCTCCTTGTTCCTGCATGATGTTGAACAAACCCCCATAAAAACTCTCGTTTTTCAGGCCATCTATTGTTTTATGCACTTTAATCATATCTGTTGTTACCTCCTTTCAAAGATAAACTGTGACAAACATTTCAATTTTTTTATTCTGTGGCCTTCTCTGAGTCTCTGCAGTTTCTTACTGTCCCTGGTCAGCCATGGAGTGCCCTCTCTGCACACAGGAGTGAAGGCACCTAGTCTGTCTTGAGATTGTCCTGGGTGATAGAAGAATTATATAGATACTTATTCTTTGGGGATAGATTGAAATTTTGAGATTAACACAGGAAAGCACAGCGTTTTGTTCAGGAAAATAGGGTTAGCTTTTGTTGCTGCTGTAGCTGGTCCTCTGGCTGGATGCTTTAGGTGGTTGGATTTTTAGAAACATTTCAATGACGGTGGGCAGGGAGTAGTTTTACTTATGCTGGAAGATTGGTTGTTTATCTGTTCAAAAAGTGGAGAGATAAACATACCAACTTTTTAGGGACACTGAAATATCCATTGTGACCATTCACACATTGTGACCAGCAAATGTTACATTCACAAGGTGATGGATGTCTCTCTTTGAACAATTTAAAAGAGGCTGAAAACTTGTTGTGTTATTTGAAATCTTGTAACTCTGAGAAGCATATTGTTGCCTGCACAAGAGAGGAATTTGATTTGAAGTATTATTTCAACCAAAATCAAAGCTGTCAGATCATAAACTCTTTGAGGGTTCACCTTCTTTAAATCATAATTTGTTTTAAAATGGGTATTTGCTTACCAGGCAAATGATTTTACCGGGAATTAGGTAGTGGCTTAGGTAGAAATTGTATAACTTTGATTGCAAAGAATCAGAATTTGATTTTAATAAAATCCACAATTTCTCAGACCTGAAACACAATTGTTGATGTGGTTTCTTAATGTATTTTGTGATTGTAAAAATCTTACTGATGTAAATCCTATTAATGTAAAGAACTGAATAATTCCCTAAGGCTTTGGCCTAACGCTGTTATTATGCATGTCTATTGGTACAACTAACCTTCATTTTGAATGCTGGGAATTTGCACAGTACAAATGGTCCACCAGCTAATTACTGGTTGGAGTTAAATTCCAAGGCATTTTGTTTTTTTTTTTTTTTTACAGTTACTTTTTTTTTTAACACAACATTTCTATGACCAGGCATAGGGGAGGAAGTGGTGGAAGCAGTCTGAAGGCAGTAGCACAGATAAGCACAGAGGACAGGAATGTCTTAAACCAGCTTTGCCTGAAATTTTGAGAGTCATGAAACTGTATCCTAAAGTTTGACCTAAACTGATCTCAGGCTACTGGACCAGAGCACCACACTAGAGTCCTGGCACTCCAGCTCTTGTTGTATAGACATCATTCTGCTCTGTGTTCTTTGTATGTCATTGCTACTCATTAATCAAAATTAAAATACTGTCCCCTGAATGTCCAAACCACTTAGATCCACTGAAAGAACCTGGTCATGTCTAAAAAATTGAGTGTTTGCCATAGGGAGGTGCTACCAAGGAGCTCAAGGCATCAGCTAGATTTAACTTTATAATTCTGCGGTCCTTTTCTCCTGTAAATTTTAAACTCCTGCAGGTAGTAAATTTTACTTTTCAGTAGGCAATACCAATATTTGAACTAAACTAGAGGTACTCTTGCCTGTGCTGACTGTTAACAGCAAGACTTAGTGGAACATTTGTCTGTCAGATGATAATTTCTTGTTTTGTACTCTCACACAAATTAAATGGGACACTCGGAGCTTGAGTCTGCACCAAATAGAGTTAAATCTGCAACCACCTTCTATTAATAAGAAAAACTCAAACCCATCAGCACAGCCTGTGCATACTAGCTGTGTCCAAAATTTGGGATAGTCTGGGGATAAAAATGCCGGAATAATGGACAGGCTTAACACATGATAGAATAACAAGTGCAGATACAGATTTCAAGACCTGACTGCTAGTCAGATCTGGAAAGTGAGGCCACACGTATGTACAGCTGCCTTTTGTGGACCAATTGACTTCTTCTTTCTTCTGAATGATTTGTATAGCCAAAAAGGTGCTTTGGGGAGAGAGTTGGGCATCACAGGTACAGTGGTCTACCTGGGCCATGTGGTGCGGAAACATGAATGACTTGCTCAAAATTTTGCTAGTGTCACCAACAAGATCTGATCAGGGATCATGCTCTACACTTGGCTCTGTTCATGTCACCATTGAATCTACATGAAGGAAACTGAGGTGTCTTGGCAACCTCTACTGCTCCCTGTCTTCTGAAGAATGGCTTTCATCTGAAGAGCTACAATTGTGATGCATGTTTAAATGTCTCTACACACAAAATGTATAAGCCAGAGTTGTAGTCGTCCCCAGGACAAGTAGTTTTTTCCCAACAAGTCTCTTTGTAAATAGCTGCTTTTGTTTTAAGATGTCTCTGGGCTGCATTTGGAACTCTCCTAATGAGAGGCAAAAGTCAGAACCATCAGCTTTCCTGAATGTGATAATTAGTTTAAGATGCCTGCACCATATGGGGATATTTCATCCTACACAAGAATGTAGGGAAGATCTCTTTTTAATTAGAGGGCTAGGAAAAAAAATAACTTCATGGAGCAAAGTGTACTTAGAGGTCCTAGCTGAGCTTTTAAGTCCATTTGATGGAACCATCAGACGTATTTACCAGCCTTGGAGGTGTTTGCTCAGAGGTCTGGGACTGACTCCTCAAGGGGCTTACACACTGCAGGTACTCAGTATAAATTCATATGCATCAAGCCCTCAGACAAAAAGATGTGTGGAGGAACCTGCGTCCAGGGTATTTGCACAATGCACCTCAATTGCCCGAGAACAGAGGAGGTCTGTTTGAGAGCTTTGCATTTCCAATCCTTTACGTGGCTGGAATTGATCATTTTAAGAAAGGGAGCGGCAAGATGAGAGGAGTGGGATGCTTTACTGCAAAGTTCCTTTAGTGTTTGAGAAATGGAGAAATTTGGATGAATTGCTCTTTTCAGCCAGGACTTGCTGTCATCCATCTCTCAGTTCCTTAAGAGTAACTAGGATTTGTGCAGTGAGTGCAGCTTGCTGCCAGAAAATCTCAACTTTTGTTAATGTATAGGCATTCATCATCTGCTGTTCATTAACACACATATTGCTAATGCCTGGCAATGGAGCGAACATTTTTCTAGAGTGGGGTCGAAAAACTAATTATTCACCATATGGTGGCCGGCTCAGCAACAATTGCTGAAGCCATGGAAGCAAAAGGAAGTTGGCTGGTTGATTTCTTTGGACAGTTTGCACAGTGATGACTCTCTTGACACATGCCATTCATGTGGCTGCTGCATAACAGATGGGCTGAGGCTGGGAACTGTGGAAAAATCATGGCAGAGATCTGGTGGCAGCCTCTGTCTTTTTATCCTTCAGAATGACTTTGGGTCACATGGGCTGTGAAAATAACAAGTAGGGGATTGTGCTCTAAGGATTTCCCTGCTTCTTTCATAAAGGCAGAGCGTAATTTTGACTGCCTTTTCGTATTTTGTTTATTAAAGGGATCAGGGTTTTAGATGAAAGAGATTACTTGGTTTGTGGTAGGGGGCTGTGCTGTGCCCATGACACTCAGCTCATTGTTAGCAGGAAAAATGCTGGCAGTTTGATAAGGGATAAGAAAATGGAGGGGTTTTAAATTAAAATTTAAATTACTCCTTATTTGTTCTTTTCTCATTTGTAAATCTCACATAGGCAAGTTTAGATAAGAGCTGTTTTAGATTCTGAATACTCAAACCTGAAATGAGTTAGTGTTTTTTTTTCCAGAGGAGCTTAGTATGGGAGGGTAAGATTAATTTGAGCATGGTGCCTTTACAACTTGTGTGCTTTCTGGATTTCATATCATCCAGACAGTGCCTGAATGGGGGACAGTACTGAAAGTTTCCATGCAGAGATTTTTTTGAGCTTTAGTGTCATTCAAAATTAAATTGGGTGGGTTTGAACTATCTGCAAATTAAATTTTAATTGATTACAGCAAATTGTGTCAGTTGAGAATTTTCTCACGTCTTCTTTCATGGGAGTTAGGAAGAAGAGTTGACAAGCAATGAAAGTATTGCCAGATCCCTTCTGAAGATGCACAGCCTTCCCAGAGGGATGCTGGAAATACTGCTTGCAGAACATGGAGGATAGGAAAGGAAAAGTGAAGTGAGAGACTGTGCATGAAACTGCCCAGCATGAGGGAGAGCTTGCAGGTGAACCATTCACAGTCATTTGGGATTTGTCAGGAACAGCACACAAAATTTCTCAGGTGAAATGTGATACGTGAGGTCTTGATTCAGGATTTTTGTAATGTAAGTATTCATCGCTATCATATTTTGCATAAACATACACAGGACCTCCTCTCCCTCTGCTGCCCCACCCTCTTCCCCTTCTCTCCAAAAATAAAAGCAGAAAGAAATGAAGATATCTTACAAAGCTACTTCAAGCAATATTTTACAATTCACTGGGTTTGAAATTTCTCTTTATAAGCAGTACGATGCATGTGCCTTGTTGTGGCATGACACTCTTGTCTGCTCACAAGCAGCACCCTCTTTTCTGCGGTTGTGTGCCACAGAGATAACATGATGACACAGAAACGCAGAATATTCTGAGTTGGAAGGGACTCACAAGGATCATCAAGTACATCTCTGAAGTGACCTGCCCATATGGCAAACTCATGACCTCAGCATTGCTAGGCAGGCTGTCAAGTGAACATCAACAATGTGGCTTCCAGGGCCCTTCCATCAACTCCCATTTTTCATTCTTATGTATCAAAACCAGGCCTGTTGATTCCAGAGGTGGGATCTGCTGCTCTTGCAGTGCTGATCACAGGGAGCCCCTGCACAGGCTGACACTTGATTCAGTTGTGCAAGTGCACACAGAGCAGACTGAGCAAAAAGAAAATAATGTGTTTTTCTCTTGAATTATCCTGCTGCTATTTTCTTCAGGTGAGGCAGTAAATAGCACTATTTTTCATTAGGGCATGACACTTTTCCATAGGTGAGCAGGGGAACACGTTTTATTGTCTCTCTGTCCTTTGTGAGAAGGAAGCTCCCTAGCCCATAATGCTGCCAGCAGTGATTGCTTCTTCTGGAGAAAGGAGTAAGCCAGTGTGTTTTACGTGATGAGCCTCCTAATAAGTTTTTTGCCCTGCAGTGGTCTGAGCAAGTGCATTGTGAGGATGTGCTGCATTTCCCTTGGTTGCTGCATTTCTGGACTCTTGTGATCGCCTTGGTTCATGACAGCTGCTCTTTTGCTCAGTCAGTGCACATCCCACTTCTCCTCAGTGATTTCCCTCTCTGTGTCAAAGACAAGGAATATTTCTGTTTTTAGCAAGAAGTCAGTCCAGCAGATTAGGACCACTATCCAGCAGATGCTGCAGAACATCTACATCTCAGTGCACTGCCAGTGTTAGACTGCTAGACAGAGGGCTGGATTTTCAGATCACTGCTTCTCTTTAGCCTTTGGAGGTACTGCCAAACTCCCAGGGCCTCTTCAGGTGTTCCTCCATGTGTGCTCCACCTGCTGCCCATCTGAGGCTGCAGAGTTCTCTGCTCACCTGGAAAATGTCCATTGCATCTTGGGTAGAGATTTGAAAAGAATTCTAACAACTGCCATGTACAACCTTGAATGTCTGCAAAACATAATGGCCAATAATCTCTTTTTCCATGAGAAAAATCCTTAAGGGGATAAATGGTTATTAGGAAACTTTAACAGAATTCTTAAAGCCTCATGTGAGGTGTTAAAGGCATTTTGCAAAATTAGAGAGAGGAGAAGGTGGTATGAAATTTGTCTGTATACACATTTGCAATTAAAGATTCAATATACATTCATACACACTGTCATGCCATTTTCCAGACATGAAGATACACAAGAATAGCAAAATAATTTATTTTAAAAATAAAAGGTACATATTAACAATATTGTGTCACAGAGAGCAAAGATAATGAACCTAAGTGTAAGAGCAGTCCTTTTTTAGAGCACAGATGTTGTCCTAAGACAATGATGGAGAAACATTATAGACCAATTTCTTCATAAAGTGCTTCTAATCCAAAAGATGATTTTGAAGTGATTTCCCCATGCACAACTACTCATCTCCTTGTCTGTTCTTAGACTCTTCTATGAGTTTTTATTAAAAGTATATTTTATTCTTTTTTACAGTGCATTTAGTAAATTGTAATGTGTTCCTCATCTGCTTTTGAAATACACTAAGCATGTAAGGCAATCTTTAAACTTTAAAAATGGTTTGGACTGAACAAGGTAAGCAGCCCAAGTATCGGTGTTCTAGATTATGTTCCAGTTGCAAAAGACATAAATTAGTTCATCTCTGTGTTATTAACTAATGAGATTTCAAATGATAAATTTTTTTCTTTTGCAATCAGCTGGAATACTACACATTGAGGGAAAGACAGGATTTAATATTTTGACAGGTTTGCTTGAAGTGCTCAGAAGATTGGAATTTGGCAAAAATATTCCTCAAATCAAAATTTGCTGTTACTTACTCAGGTTCCTACATGAGCTAGAGAATGGGGATGGGTTGTACCTCATTTCCTTGTTCAAAAGTTAATTTGTTTCTGTGCTTTGATACTTCTGCTGTCCACAGTACAGTTTAGGTGTAAAGTTTGTTTCACAAGAATGTTATCAAAGTTTTCAGATGATGATCATTATGTTTTGGCTTATGAATGAATACGAGTTGTAGGGAAAAGTTTTGAGGGTTCTTTTTGTTGAACTAAATTACAAACACACAGACAGTGAAATGTAGGGTTTAAGTTTAGCTTTTGATTAGCTCCCTCTTATGTAACCAGCAAAAGAAGACCTTTGAAGCCCCAAATATAATTAAAAAAGCTTTATTTTTTTGTCAAGGCACAAGGTCTGCCTTGACCTTCATACTGGGAACTGGTGAATACTTGCCTGGCAAGAAAAAATTTCTATAAAATGTCAAAAATCATGGTTACAGAGCGATGCAGACATTTCTGGCTTTGCCCTGGAGCCCAGATATTTCTACTTCATCCAGTTCTCCTAAATCATGGCACAGTCCTTTGCTGAGTTGATGGACTCACATTTGAGTCTATAAATACTGTTTATTCTGTTGCTAGGGTAAGATGCAACTCACTTTAAGAACAGCTGAATTGTGTTGCTCTCATCCTTGTTCAATACACATCTTATGTAGATTATATGGACTAAATTGGCTTAAATGGGAGATTAATGAGGGATGTGTGGTGATTATATGTGCCAATAAATGTTAGGTTGTGTATTTAAAATCTTGCTGCATATATTTTTTTCTAACTCCATTTACATAGAGAGTAATAAATCCTTACTCAGAATATAGGGATTTTTTTCTGAGAAAAATATATTAAATGCTTTTTGAATTAGGCTTGTGTCAGCTTTGTCAGCCTCGTTTGCTAAATCATCACAAACATTTTTTGGATATTTTGGCTTTGCTACCATCTCCAACATCCTGAAGTGGGCCATGAACTCAGTAGAGTTTGGGAGATACTCTACTGCCATTCTCATGTCACATATTAGCAGTTTCAGAGTCAAAAAATTAAAAGGGGAAAAATTATTTCTTTATTTCCCACTTTTTTATTTACTCTGTAATTTTTTTTTATTTAGCAGTTATGTTCAAGCAGATGGTTTAAATGGGAGATTAAGCAAGGACTTTACAGCCCCTTACTTCAGGAATCTCAGGCAAAACTCCTGTCCATCTCCCAGGAAGAGCATCAATCTGAATTTTATTTTAATTAGATTAGTGCTGGAGAGCAAACTCCCTTCTATTAGTTATCATTTTTCTCAGAATAAAATTTATCACAAAATTAACACTAACTGCTGAATTTCAGATGGTCAGAAGAGACCTCAAATGTGTATATTATATTGTATTATATTATGTATAAAATATAACACATATGAGTATGTATATATTATATACATATAATATACTGTTATATACATAATGTATAATGTTTTCTATCATTTATGTAGTTGTATATTAATCCTGACTAATCTGTCTCATGGGCTGGTGGAGGCCTGCAGAGGTAGGGTCTCTGCGACCTCCTCAGGCAGTGTAACCCTGTTGCACCTATCTTTCTTGCATGGGGCTGTTTCATGAGTTTCCTGCTGCACTTGAAGGTGGTTTATCTTGGAGCCCTGCAGGAATTTTGGGTTGCAGGCAGCAGAGTCTGGCAGAGCTCAGAGTGTGCTGCTTCAGATTAGCTGAAGCACAAGGAGGAGAAGAAGAGTTCCTTCTACTCAAATAAGGTTAATCCCATTACTGTGCTGTCAGCACCTCTGTGGTCTCAGAGGTGCTGACATTTGCTCCCCCAAATGCCACAAAATCACTTGCTTGTTATTTGAACTGGTCACCCCTACACATATTTCATTTGATGTCTGTGTCAGCTTTTTGTATAATTTTGTCAAGTGTACCTAAGTAAGATCAATGATAATGAGGTCTTGTGGTTTTCTTCTATTTGCCAGGGAGTGTGCAATACCATTCCATTTACAGTAACATTCTCTGCATTTTGCAAAGACTGGATGATGAATTAGCCATGGATATAACCAGCTTATAACCATAACCAACTTATGCTCTGTGACTCCTTGTGATCATGTGCTTCAGTGTTGCTGAAAGTTGATAAAAACACGAGTAGAAAGGCTGGGGAGCAGATTTAGTATGATAAGAGGAAGGGACGTCAGAAAAAAATGTCAGATGGTTTTATAGATAGCTTGAGTGTAGATCTGTACATATATATATATATATCCACCAATTAAATAGAAGTGCTTATGGTAGGTTGATTTTATTTATTGTGTAGACAAACTTGCCAAACACACGTTGGACACTGAGATTGACAAAAATGGCAGAAGTGATAGCAGTGACAAAAGCAGGGGTGTACTGAATTTCCTAATGGTCTAAATGACAGTGGTACCCATATGGCCCAGCAGAATGAGAATCTAAGTATTTGCACTCTGCATATTTTGCATATAAAAAGACTCAGTTTTGGCCCATCACTGTTCAGCCAACATACATCTTATTTTTTCTTTTTTTCCATGTACCTTAGTTGTTACGCACACTTACAACACTCAGTCCTACAAACTTTACATGTGTGGACAGATACAAACATGTAGATTTCATAAGTATCAATAAATTCTGAGCTTATTGGTAAAACTGTGTGATATGGCTGAAGTTGCAAGACAGGAACCTAATTTTCTCTGGTCACTTGGTGTAGATGACAATTTTCCATAATCCAAATGTTGTTTCTGGCACTTACCATCTCCTTAGAAATCCTCATGAACAAGACTGTAGGGGAAAAAAAGTCAAACCAGAAACTTGAAGAAAACTGTGATTTTGAAGGGACCAAATGCTTCTTCCCTATCCTACTAATGAAAACTTCACATGCTTTTATTTTTTTCAAAATATATGACTTTTTTTGGAGGAAGAAATCAGTCTTTCTCAAAAAACTGGGGGATGTATGTTGACAGCTGGGATGTGCGGACATAGTGGCTCTTCTGTGTAGTTATCTAATTTTTGTTCTGAGAATGTTACTCAAAGTCAGGTACTCACTAATCCAGCAAAGGACCCAATGCCAAAGCAAATTCCAGCTTTTAACATGAAATCAGTTCTGTGGCTCAAACAGGGAAGTAACTTATGCCTAGATTTTTTTTTTTCACAGAATTCACTGAATGACTAGGTTGGAAGAGACCTTCAAGGTCAAGTCCAAAACATACCCTAAAACCTCAACTACACCATGGCACTGACAGCCACATCCAATCTTTTTTAAACACATCCAGTGATGGCTACTCCACCACCTCCCAGGGCAGACAATTCCAGTACTTTATCACTCTTTCTGTAAAAAAGTTTTTCCTAATATCCAACCTATATTTCCCTTGAGGCAGCTTGAGATGCACATTTGTCTATTTGGCTGCTCCTTCAGTCTTTGAACAAGTGCTGTTTTGCAGACAATGGAGAATCTGACCCCATCATTCTAGTAATCTTGGAAATATTTGTTGCGTGGGATGTTTGGGTTTGTATCTGGGTTTTTATTAATGTGACCTGAGTGAAGGCCTCTTGTATGGTTGTGTTGACTGGCAGGTGGGTGTCCACCTGAAATGTAGGTGGGAGCCTTGTTAGTGGTGGCAGGGACCAGTGACCTCTGCTTGCAGCCATGGAGTGTGGGATGAGCTGTCACCAGGGGTGGATTGAGAAGGCAGTGACCAAACTTGTCCTTTGTTCCTGGCAGGTACCCAGGGAGGTAAGAACAGTAACGACCAGGAGCAACATATGAGATACTGAGTTTTAGGAGAGAGCTTTTGGAAACAGGGAGCCATTAGAAAAGTCTCTGAGAAGCATTTCTGGACTCAGGGAGCTCAACTATGCATCCAGGGACTTTGTCACAAAGTGGTAGGCACTTTATCTGCTGCTAAATCAGCACTGCTGGGAAAGCCTACAGGAGCCCCACTGCTGCTGACCCCTTGCTGGAGGGGCTTGGGGCGTCAGCCAGGTTCAGCCTTGCTCACACAAAATGCTTGTGAGTATTCTAGTGTTGTTCCTCTTCATTGTTCCACTGTTAAATAAATTGTCTTCCCAAATTAAAAAAAAGGAATTTTTATAGAAATTTAATATTCAGATTTTCCTTTTGAAAATGTATCTGTTCAATTCTGTTGCACATTGAGCAGTTATGAAACTAAAATGACCAATGAATAATGTTTCTGGCTTCTAACTGTTTAGTGGAGCAGAAAATGATTGGGAAGCCAGTATTTGTTCAGTGAACAAAGGAGTTAAACTATTTAATTTACCTAAATGAATGAACACCAATAATGGAATTTTCCTGTCATCTATTAATTTTCCTAAAGAGACCTCTAAAAATGATTGTAACAGTTTTGTCCCTTCCATGCCATCTAAGGGTCAGACTGTGAATGTCATATGCTAAGAAAGAGTTGCTGATATAAGTAATACGACTGGCATTTAATGAATGTAACCTCACTGGCATTATTTTCATGACTGCTGAAGGATCAGTCGAAGATTTTAGCTGGCTGCATTATATCCTTTCTATTTCAATTTTCAGATGCTTTCACGAGTGAGCCTCAAAACTGGAGCATTGCTGACTACTCATTAGTAGTTAGTCAACATTTGTGGAGCTCTAACTTATAGGAATAACTGCTGTTCAACCTAATTATTACAGATTATTAGATTAATTTTTTTAATTGAGTAGCCTAATTAAAGTATCCCCCCCTACTTACAGTTAGAAGACTATATCTATTATCTTCTATTCTTCCTTCACTGCCCCTGTGCAGAATTGCTGAGGAGGAGGAGGAGGAGGAAGAGAACTGTTCCAAGTGGTCGCTGCACTTGTATCAGTTGCCAGCTTTGAGGCGTGTTCTGAAAATACCATGTTTTGACAGATTTTTTAAAGCATTTTGCCCCCTGTTTTGGGAGATGATGGATGCGCCGTACGGATGACCTTAACACACGGCCGCACGCTAATACTCAGAACCGTGCTTTTGTTTGTCTGCAACAATGGCTGTCATTAAGAAAGCTGAGTTTGCCAATATGCCCCCCTGTCCCAGCGCCGGACCCTTCCTGATTGGGCACCGGGAAGCATCATGTGCCTTTGACTGAAATGACATGGAAGATGTATGGTCTGAGTGCTGTCCTCAGCACCACTGCTGTGATGCGAAGAAAACCACGCTGACCCAAATAGACCTGTGCTCAAACAATGTCACACCAAACCAAGACAACATATTGGGAAGAAAAATGCTTGTAAACTGTGTGTGCTGGAAGATGTATTGGCCAGGCGGCCATAGGGCAATCTTTGAACTATTGAAATCTTTAGAAATATTGTTTGGTTCTTGAAGAATACTTACAAACCTAATTAATCAAGCATAGATGGTTATTTTCACTCTTTACATACTGCTTCATTTTGGGACAAGAATAGGGCTGTCACATTTGTTTTGCTGACCACTTCCCAGGTGCTTGCTGGCAAATACAGAGTTTGAACATACATTTCCACAGCAATCCTCAAATAAGAGACTTTAAGAGAGCTCCTGGCCTTCTCCTAACACTTAATATGCTTCAAAACCTCCTGAGTGTTTCCATTTTTCTGTTTGTGCACATCTTGGGCTACAACATTGCATTTTTTCTTTTAGTTTGAAATCATCGGAACAGTATTTAAACTTGACTGAAATCAATGAGTGATGGAGCAGCTAATGGCATAATTTTAATGTCAAATCAATGGTATATGTTCCTCTCAAGAGATGAGGGGATAAGAAGTTCTGTATAAAACCTGTTATCACTGTTTTTTTTTTTTCTTAAAGCTTCTACTACAATTTTGTGGAAGATGTTGGGAAATGCTCTTACCACAAATTCCTCTTGAATTGCATATAACCTGAGGACTTCAATCTCTGACCAAAACTCTGATTCTTTGGGTCCACCATCCTACTGGTTTCTAAATTCTGGTATCTCTACCTTTAGATTATTGTTTTTATAATAAATTTTTACAGGTTTCAATTTTTTTTTCTACATATACCATGTGGCTAAATCCACCTAGAGTACTTAAAAAAATAACTTATCTTTTTAAATTATTATAAAAAGTTGTCATTGTCTTCAATAAGGCTTGAAAATAATTTGTACAGGCAGTAAACAATTTATGAAAATGTTAGAAACTTTAAAATTTGCCTCAAGCTGAAATATACAACAGGAACCTTAAAATATTGTCTCTTGTTATGATTAAAATCACTGAAACAGCATTTTAGTAGTTTAATTCCAATTATTTAAATACATTTAATTCAAATTATTACTTTATACACATTTAATGGAATATATAGTAGTATATCTTATTGTATTGTAATACAATGTATTAGCATATTATATCACATCCAACATGGAGTGATTCCTGAGGTTGTCCTGTGCCAGGAGGTGGACTTAAGTAATCCTTGTGAGTTCATTCCAAGTCAGCATAATATATGATTCAATAGCTAGAATATTGTAATTTAATGCAAATTACTATTCTTATATGCTTTGTAACATAATAATCACACTAATATGCTCAGATGGTCTGTTAAAATAAGCTATCATTCAAAAGAAAAGTTATTTTAAATCTAATCTTGGACGTGACTTTAAATGAAGTTAAAAGCATGTGTTTGAACTGCCTTCAGAGGCAATATTGTCCTGATTAAGAGATTACTTACTACAGAAATGAGAATCCTTAAGAACATTGTATTTGAAGGCAATGCAGTGAGAAAATACGGAACTGTTGAATGCACTCAGAAACTTTCGTGCAGTTCTAAGTGCACATAGTAATTAATATAAATTGCAAGTTTGCTATGACATTTTTTTAAAGCACTGTTTGTAGTCTACCCCTCATGTAATACAATGTATGTATGTTGAACATAATAGACTGTCCATACAAAAGCTTGTCCCTCCCAGTCGGGCTAGAGGAGGTGAGATAAAATATTCAGCCTTTGCTTGTCAAGGTCTAGTGCACAGGAAACAGGAGCCTTCACTGCTAGGAATCTTCCCATTTTCAGAAATCAGATTAAGTAAGCCATCCAAACCCCCTGTATTGATCAGGCTTGAAACACTGAACTCACCCAAAATTAAAAGCAAATAAAAAAAGAGACAGACCAGGTAGGGAGTTAAACTGTTGGCAGGAAAAGGTCTAAATGAGGAGAAGCCAAATTAAGTGAAGAATATATGCAATCTATGATTCTGTCTGGATCTTCAGGGTTTCTGCATACAGCCTGATTTTTAAGTAAGGGTAGCTATGTGGATATATGGGCTAATCCTAAACATTCTGAGCTGCTGGATTGAAGCAGGCATCATTTCTGTCTCCCAGCACTCAGAAATCCCCTCTTGGCATTTAGAAATTCATGTTCTTTCATCTATAAATACTGGAAAGGCAGTGTTTTCATGTGAAAGGACAGATAGTTATGAACTTTAGATTGGTGCTTGTTGCTCTGCTGTATAATATTTGGGTTTTTTCCTTCATCTTTTCCAGTCTGCTTTAGAGGAGATGACAAATGGGTTGTTCCATTGTGCCCATGGCATTTCCAAGTCACTCCCACCCAGGGGGTCTTCCTTACCAGGCTGAGGACCCAAATCTCCTTATACCCTTTGGGCCAACACTGGCACCGGATAAAAATGCTGCTGCATTTGGTGCAAAAGCAAAGCTTCAGGAGGCTGTGGCTTGGTGAGAGCAGAGGTGAGCTGCTCCCTGCATTGTGGTGGTGCATTGCCCAGGTTAATCAGCTGTGAGAGAGCATCTGCTGGGCCAGAGACAATTGATTCTGTGTTAGCTCTCTCCTCCTTCCTTGAATGGACTCATTTGCTCTTTCAATCTCATCTTCAACAGCACCAAACTAAGCCTGTTTGAGATTTCTTTATATCAGCTAATATTCTGTAGCACATTTCAGAAACCAGTAACCCCATTCATCACATTTTAAATGCAAATGAAAGACCTATCTTTAGAGTGCATTATCCAAAGCTTGGAGCTCCTCTCCTTTTCCTCCAACGTCAATTTAAATACTGATTACACTGGAAAATGAGAATTTCTATCATAAGGAAGCTTATATTGAGGTTAGTGCAAAAGAAGAGGAACTGAGCTGTAACCCTCAGCAATTTAATTGTGAGACGTTACTCTGGCTGTTCAGTGGCCTAAGACATTCATGTCCCAGTGACCTTATGAGTCAAATGAGGTTTTGGTCACTGGCTCAGTATATCCACCTTCAGGTGAGGATGGAGGTGACTTTCTGGCGTCACTATGATAGGAAGAAGGTCTTCCTTTGTGTCAGGTGGTCTACAGGCACAATTTCATTGGCCTCTACCACTCACAAGCCTCCTGCCCATACCAGCTGCACAAGTTTTATATATTTCTGCATCCCTGCATTGAGAATAAGAAGTCTTTATGTTTCTTTTTGTGTGTGTGTGTGTGTCTGTATGTCATAGCTGCTGAGCTAAATCCTCAGATCTGTTTATTTTCCCATAAATTTGCTTAGCTTTTACCACATTTGCCAGTGTCCTCTCAGCCATGGGTGAGGAAGGGGGCAGGAGCAGCATCCAAACCTGACAACCTGAGCATCATGCAGTCTGTGTGTCTGGGTGGCCAAGGGTGGTGGCACTGCTGGCAGCCCCAGAAGCCCCAGTTTCCATGGCACTGAAGACATTCTCCAGCCTTTTTCATATTCCACAAAAAAAAAAGCTCAGGGCAAACACCTTCTTTCGCAGAAATTTGGCATGACCGTCTCCTTCGCTGCTTGCCTGTTCTTCCACCCATCTCCCCACAAAGAGGTTAATAAATGTTTACTTTTTTTCTTGTTTCCATATGGTTTGTTCACAGGCTTTTGCCTGTGTGTATATGAATGCTCACTTGCATTGACTGCTGTGAGGGAATTGTTCTACTAATGCTGGCCATCTTCAAATCAATGCCTGCACATAACAACAGAAAGTGCCTCAGATGTAGTGGTTTCCACAGGACTATTGTTAGGCCTTTGTTAGGCATTTTTGAACCTAATAAATAATGTCAAAAGTCTCTATCCTAGCCAAAAATGTTCCCTTTGAAACAGTTCTAATAGTATTTTTGTTCTGCAATGTCTCCCAGTGTTGTGAAGAATTTGTGCCTCACAATAGGAATCCGGTATATCGCGTGCCGCTTTGCTTTTTTTTTTTAATTTATTTTAAGATGTGAAGCCTTCTTTCCTGAACAGACATTCCTAATTCCTTACATAATGTTGTTTTTTCTTGAATAACCATATCACTTCAAACTTCAGTGCTGTAAATGCTACTAAATTTGACGAACTACAGGAAGAACAAATCTTAATAATGATGGAAGGGGAAGAAAGCAAATCATTGAACTTAATTATAGGCTATTTCAGTGAACCTCCTTTGTGTTTTGTTGCATAACTCATAATTAAATTATATCTAAAGTAAGATTTTAACAATTGATTTATGCACTGAAAAGCAATGATAACAATGGTCAAAGATGATCACAGTAGTCCCCTCTGGCTGTAATATCTATTAATCTAGACCATAATGACTATTTTTTCTGGGAAAAACTCTAATTGGAGACTGTTTGTGATTCATTATGCCTTATATAGTACATATTAGCAATACATTTAATTTGTCCTTAATATGAAGTATAATTTGTGGATAATACTCCCATTTCAGTGGTGCAGTAATGTGTAGCAAATCAAGCTAAGAGAAACATATTTACTGGACATATTTTATTTCTGTGTATTTTACTTTGCTTATTTTAATTGGGCTCTGGGGAAAATAGTCAAAACCCACATTTCTCTGCATTCATTTTCTCTGTTGCAGCAAAGCTGTTGGGTGGTATCTGTATTAAAATAACTATTTATACTGTGGGATTTTATTTAGTTATCTCATTTCACCTCAGAGATAAAAGAGACACTTTAACTTGATTTTTCACTATGGTAGAAATAAATGTTAGATGTACAGTTGGAACCGCTTATTTGTGGTGTTGCATGTGTCTTAAACAAATGTTACTTCTATAATTGTAATAGAGAATGAAACTCACTTGGGGCTTGATAAATCAAGCTTCTAATACTCCCAGTGGCAGTTCAGTGGACTTTTATCTGTGTTCATCACAGCTGATGTTAGCAAAAGAGCTACCTTGGACTTCCAGAGGGCAGACTGTGGTCTTCTTAGGAGCATCTTTGGCAGAGTCCTTTGGGAGGCACTCCTGAAGAGCAAAGGAGTCCAGGAAGGATGGACATTCTACAAGAAGGAGATCTTTAAGGTGTGGAAGCAGTTTGTCCCCACATGCTGGAAGACAAGCAGGTGAGGAAGAAGATATAGTGACAAAGGAGGGGGAAACTGGGGTGACTTAGTGCTTTTTTTGCCTCAGTCTTCAATAGCAAGATGGGTTGTTCTCTAGATACCAAGCCCCTGAACTGAAAGGGACAGGGAGCAGAATGAAACCCCTATAACTGATCACCAGACAGGCAAAGGAGGTGATTTTCCTGCTCTGCTCACACTGGTGTGGTCCCACCTTGAGCGTTGTGTGAAGTTTTGGGCACCACAATATAAACCAGGCATTAAGCTCTTAGAGAGTGTCCAAAGGAGGGCCATGAGGATGCTGAAGGGTCTGGAGGGGAGGCTGTATGAGAAGTGGTTGAGGACACTTGGTCTGTTCAGCCTGGAGAAGAGGAGACTGAGGGGAGGCCTCACCATGTCCTACAACTTCCTTGTGAGGGGAAGAGGAGGGGCAAGTACCAATTTCTTCACACTTGACCAGCAACAGGACTCAAGGAAATGACCTGAAGTTGTCTCAGAGGAGATTTAGGTTGGATATCAGGAAAAGTCTCTACACTCCGAGGGTGGTTGAGCACTGGAACAGGCTCTCCAGGTCACAACACCAAGCCTGATGGAGTGACAGAAGCATTTGGACAATACTCTCAGGCACATGGTGTGACATTTGGGGTGTTGTGTGCAGGGCCAGGAGTTGGACTCAAAGATTCTTGTGGGACCCTTCCAATTCAGCATAGTCTGTGAACCTAGGAAGGGGAAAGGGTCAGTGACTTTCTAAACCACTTAGACACACAGAAGCCTATAGGGCCAGATGGAATCCACTCCAGGGTACTAAGGGAGCTTGCAGAAGAGACCACGAAGCCACTTTCCATCATTTACCAGCAGTCCTGAATAACTGGGGAGTTCCCAGGTGACTGGAGGTTAGCTGATGTGAAGTCAGTCTACAGGAAAATCTGGAAGGAAGATCTGGGGACCTACAGGACTGTCAACCTGAGTTTGGTGCCAGGAAATGTCCTGGAGCAGATCATCCTGAGTGCCATCAAACAGCATGTACAGGACTACCAGATGGTCAGGGTTGGTATCTAGAGAACAACAGCCAGCATGGGTTTGTGAAAGCAGGTCCTGCTTGACCAGGCTCATCTCCTTCTACGACATGTGATCCACTAAGTAGATAAGGAAAGGCTGTGGATGTTGTCTGCCTGGACTTTTGTCCACCTTGACACTGTTTCCCATTGCATTATCCTGAAGAAACTGGGTGCTCATGGTTTGGATGGATGCACTGTTCAATGTGTAGAAAACTGTCTGGATGGCCAGGCCCAGAGAGAGGTGGTGACCAGAGTTACACCCAGCTGATGGCTGGTGAGTAGAGGTGTTCCTGAGGGCTCAGGACTAGGGCCAGTCCTGTTGAATGTCTTTATCAATGATCTGGATGAGGGCATCCAATGTACCCTTAGTCAGTTTGCAAGTAACACTGTTTTGGGTGGAAGCACTGATCTGCTGGAGGCACATGATCCGGTGTCTGCCTTTCCACACAGGGACAGGAGCTGTGTCCTGCCCATGTCTCTGCTCTCAAGAGCAAGGAGAGACTTAACCACAATTCACCTGGATGCACAAGGGATGGGTGAGTATGAGCTTGCTTTAATACAGTCAGCCTCAGGAATGTGCTGTAAAATGGGTTCCAGTAAGTGTTTGGGCAGGTAGCCCATGCTGGAGCTGTGTTTCATTGATACTTCAGGTGGCTATCCTGACTTGAACATGTGGGTGTCTGTGTATAGTCATTAATCCCCAAGGTACTTTAAGCCTCTGCTTCTTTCTTGCTCAGTTACATGGCTAACAGTTGTTGTTTTCTGAGTTCACATTTAGTTACTGTCAGTGTGAACGCATCTCTAGCCAGCAGAGCCCCGAGGAGGTGCTGCAGGGGCTCCAGTGGTGTGGAGCTGGCTTGTCCTGAGCTGTCCAGGCAGGTGGCCAGAGTTCTCCTCTGGCAGCAGAACAGGAGCTACACGAAACTCAGCCAGGAGCTTGGCTGGTGTTCCGCATTTGCTCTTGGCTGTGTGCACTTCATGCCCCTGCTGCTGGGGCTCGGCTGGCAGGACTTCGACGTGTGCACCTGGCCCTGCTGCCTTTTGGACCTAGCTTTGTGGGGAATCATTTGGAAAGACAAGGAGACTGTGTGTGATTCCTTGTTCTCTTTGGTAGACAGAAACAAAAAAATCCTAAAAAATCATGTAATATTACTTTATCTAGTCAAATTAATGGTGACATGAAAGGAGAACAAAGTTGTATTTGTTCTTCTAGTGACAGAATCGAATTTCATTGTGACAGTCAGGTATACACTCCTGAGATCAGATGAAACAGGCTTTTTAACGAGGAAAACCCCTCATATCTTATGAAAACACTGAAAAACTATCTAAAGGGGACATTTATTTTTAAATTTCTCATCTTCAGAAGTGTACCTGAAGTGCACTAGTTGGCTAAATGATTCATGGCAATTGCATTATTGGGTGGACTTAGCACTTTTACTCTTTAGTCATTAATTAAAAGACTTTGAATTTTTGAATATATTTACTACATGCAAAAATTTTAATTTGTTTCAGAAAATAAACCCCTGTATTTTTTGTGAACTGTTCCTTCTGATCCACAGCTAGTTATTATTCATGGACTATAATTGCTTTCCTAAAGTTACACATTATTTTCTCCTTACCCTGATTTAAGGATTGGTCTTTCTATAAAGAAGGGTAATGATCTGTGATTAAAGCTTGTTCTTGGTCACATGTTCATACATGAGTACAGGAGAATGGTCAGTATTGGAGAATATGTCTGCCTTAACACTGTACAGACACAGATGATAAACACATGATTGCAGCCAAGTAGGAAAAAAAAGGACAAATTTGCTGCTTGTCAGCTGCCTCTCACAGAAACACGCCGGCAGAAAAATTGACCCAGCATTTTTGTTATCTACAGAGTGATATCAATCACAGGGAAATATAAATCCTAATTATATTCTAATTAGGAAAAAATCATAAACTCAAACCTACATTTGTCATGAAAAACCTTTGTACTTGATACTGAATTTTCAGTTCATTCAATTTATGGTGCTATTAGTGATGTCTATCCACATTCATCATCACAAATTTTTTTCATTTGCACCACTTAGCCAAGCTAATATTAAAGCTGATTTTTCTTTTGCCAGGTGTCAATGTTAGGATAAAGCATTTAGGAAAATTTCAGCAGGCATTATTTGCCAATGTCCTCCAGTAGAAATAGATATGTGCAGGATATTGGGTTGTTTTTTTTTTTTTCAGTGACAAAAATGTAAGTGATCATGATAATAAGTAAAAAAAGGGAAACAAGGTTGTCTGTATTTATAGTTGGAACTTCATACAGAACATGAGTTTAGTTTTAGTCTTAGCTTATGCAAATAGGATTTTCCCATGTGTACTGTAGCTCTGTTAAGAGTTCAACATTTCATTCTCTTGAGCTGTCACTGACCCTGAGCTCACAGAGGTTTCACACATCCTGGGAAGACAACTGTGACTGTGGCATTTCCATTTCATGATCTCAAATGTTGCTTTCCTTCTCCTTGGCCTCTGGTGCAGCAGCCTGCTCTCATCCCCAACATCAAAACCTATAAAGGGGACAATGATTCCCTTATTCTCTGGGTCATGGTCTTCTGTGACTCACGAGCGGTGTAGGGGGGGATATCCCCTGAAGGAAATGCAGTGAGTAGAGAGCATGATGTTGCAGAGGATAGTGGAAGAATACGAGAGGAAGTGCATGATGGAGGAGGAAAACCAGAATAATGACATAACCTGAGTTGCCCCACACTGCTGGTAGGGGGACTTTTGTACTTTGACCCCTGTCAGGCATTTCTTGTGAAGCTGGTTTAGCCATATTTGTCTAAAATGCACGGTGTGTGCTATTGGTTGTGTAGTGATCATTTTCATCCCTGTTTTGAGTGGTCTGGTTCGAGACAGCTTTTGCAGCAAGCCTAAAAATCTTGAAAATATTCAATTTTGAAAGAGGCATTGATAACACTATTGTGACCCCCATGACATTTTAGTACTGGGTAATAATTTCCACGAGGCTATAAAAGGCTTCTGAAAAAACAAGTTTGAAATTCTGAGGAAAAGGGCATGAAATATCAAGGATAAGTCTATGGGGCTTTCAACTCAGCTTATGTTAATAGACAGGTTTGGTGCTGATTGAACACTGAGACATCAATATTTTTGAGAATTTAATTTTTTCTCATGGAAGCCAGTATATGGACATGAAGTATAGAAAACAAGCAGATTAAAACAGGGATTTCATCATATCTCTAAAAACTGACCAGGGCTTGTTACAAGACACGTTTCCAATGTTACTTGAGATGAAATTCCTTGTCAATAAGACAGCTCAAAGAGATTTTATACTGAAAAATTGACTTTGCAAACTCTTAAAAATGTTGATCTTCAATTAGCATTTTAGGAATATCTAGCTTTACAAGGGAAAAAAACGTTATAGAAGTTAAAGGTGATTGAAGTTGCTTTTTTTAATGGGAGGGACAATAATGGTAAATAGTGTTATGTCCATTATTCCACAGTCTTGAAGAAATGGCCCTGGAGCGCATCAGATACAGCATCACCAGCCAAGTGAGGAAGGGGATTGTCCTGCTCTGCTCTGCACTGGGGTGGCCTCACCTCGAGTGCAGGGGGCAGTTTTGGATGCCACAATCTAATGGAGATCTGAAGTTCTTAATGTCCAAAATGGGGCCATGGAGATGGTGGGTGTTTAGAGGGGAAGCCACATGAAGAGTGGCTGAGGTCACTTGGTCTGTTCAGCCTGGAGGGGACTGAGGGGGGACCTTGATGCAGTCTGCAGCTTCCTCATGACGGGAAGAGGAGGGGCAGACACTGATCTCTCTGTGGTGACCAGTGACAGGACCTGAGGGGACTGCATGAAGTTGTGTCAGGGGAGGTTCGGATATTAGGAAAATGTTTTACACCCAGTGGGTGATTGGGCACTGGAACAGGTTCTCCAGAGAAGTGGGCACAGCACCAAGTCTGACAGACTTCAAGGAACTTTTGGACAATACTTTCAGGCACATGGTGGGAATTCTGGTTCTGTATTGGGCTGTACTCAATGATCCTTGGGTCCCTTGGGACTCCTGCTCTTCTGTGATTCTGTAGTCACTGACCAAGTTCAAAGGTGCAAGTTTTTGAAAACAGAACTGACTCCTTGCCTGCTGTGGAGTTATTGGAAGTTTTGCTACTATCTTCAACAGAACTGAACTTTCAGGCATTTTTCCTGTCTGAAGCTGCTCATAATGGAGTGGCCCTTTGCTACAAATGCAGATGCAAATGAATATGCTTCATGGCTAGCTCTGCTGAGCTGAGGCTTTTTCAGACTTGGTGACTATATTCCTATGCAATGCTGCATTTAAAAATCAAAAACAAGTCAAAATTTAATTAACAGGGAAATTAGACTTCTAATAATAAAAATGAGAATTGGATTTGGATAAATAAATGACTTTAGATGAATCCTTTATTTCATGGAAGATTTACCTTAAGAATTAGATTTGTGTAAATTAAGTCTAGAAGCTTTTATAAAATAGCAACTTCTGTGTTTCATGTAAGCATGAAGAGAACATGGACACTCAAAGAGGCTCAGTAAGCTGTATAAATATTGATTTAGATAATCTGCAGGAGAGCAAAAACATTTTCCACCTTTTTTCCTTTAAAGCAGCTGTTATATACAAATGAGTAATCCAAATGAGTAATTCCATTTCAGTACCTAAAATGTACCCGTTGTATCTAGCTGTGCAACATACAGTGATCCCCAAAGGCATGTTGTAAGAATTGGAAGCAGACAAATGAAAAGTTATGGAAAACTGACATCTAATTCTGTCAGAGTTGCTGTTGGTTTTCGCTTTGTTAGTCAATTTGTATATCTCCTGCCTTTACTGTGCTTTGGATGTATGTTGCTAAGAACTGACTTATCTGCTGAAATTCAATTTTACCATTTGTACTGATAGGGTTTTTTTTATCTCCATGTCACTATGACATTACACCAACATTTTGTGTGTGCTCCCCCATACTCCCCAAGCTTAAAGATGTGCTCTTTTAGATTTTTTTTTTGTGTGTGTGTGTGACTTTAACAATGTTCTGTTCACATTTCCTTGGATAGACCCAACAATTGCTTGTTGACCCATTTTAACCCCTTTTGAGCATCATCTTCAAAGTGTAACTGTCCTTGACAATGAAAGAGACCTTCCTATTGTCTGGTCCTTCCAGGCAATCTTTAGCATTGAGTTAAATGGCTTTCAGATGGAGGAGTTGGCTGGAAGGAAGGAGACAAAGTGGCCTGTTGTTTCTGAGTGACTTTGCTAGAGTTTCCCTTTTTTCTTTCAGAATGGTGCATTTCTATAGATGATGACAGACGTTTTGACAGGTGCAATATGCTTTGAACTGTTGTGTCAGATAATTCTTTTGTCTTGGTTTTTCCCAGCAGAGTGGTACATCTCCTTAGGATGCTGATATGCATATTGTTTGCTTTTCATTTAGTGTGGTGAAGCCTTCCATCCTCCTTTTCTCTCTCCCTCCCTAACTTTTTTAATGGCTCTTTGCATATATGTAGCTGACCCAGATAGGAAGGCAGAGTGACCATGACTTAAACTTCTCTCCCCAAACTTTTGATCATGATAATTGACACTAAAATCTCAGGAAATTATAATGATGATAGAGAAAGAGCAGACATAGACACATAAAAGCACAACCTCAAAATCATGTTAAAATCTCATCTCTGACTGCAATGAACTATGCTTGGGTGAAAAACATGGTTTCAGGGCTCTTACTTCAGAGCAGGAAATATTTAGCATTGTTTATCTGAGCATTGGCCTAGGTGAAAATAAACTGTAGTTCTATCACATAATCAAAACAGGTTTGAGAGGAAAAGAAGAATTCCAAGCTGAAGTTTTAGTACTTACATTTGTCTTGCTTCTAGTATGGATGTTTTATTTCTTTTTTAATACTCTTACTGCAGAAAATATCTATCAAGCAGGTAGATTAATTTATTTGGAGTATGCAGAGTACATTCTATGTTTGTAGCCAATGTTTTTGAAGTGTCAGCTCTGGGGGTTTTTAGTCCTGCTACGAATTGTTGTGTTGTAAATAGCAGCAGTGGTAAACGGGTCATGCAGAGAACATACTGGGATTTGTGCCTGATGCTATCTTTCTGCATCAGTCCCTGCTTCTGCCTGCTGCCTTCCTGCCTGTTTTTGACTTAAACAGAGTTTTTTACTATTACCTTTGATGTTTTCTTTTTATTTTCAGAGTTAACATAGCTTCTTTTAGTGGCCTGGGTATGACTCATTCATTGTGTCATGAATGACATCCGTGTTACTGAAAGACAATCTGACCCTGAAAAATTGAAAACAAGATCTTCTTTTGCAGTTGCTTCACATGGCACAAACTCAGTGGGGCAGAGAGATTTGAAGACTGCCAATCAAACAGAGGAATGGACAACATAATTTACTGTAACAGGGAGAGGTGACTTGGAAAGTGCTGCTTTATGAATCCTTGCAGAATATCTGAGAACTCAGTTTAATAGCTCATGGAATACGTGCTTAAAATATTTATACCAATTATTTTTTTAAATCAGGGACTAGTAGCTAGATCTCTGTAAAGCATAGTTGGCTGACCTGGTGACCTGATTTCTGAAAATGGCAGGAACCCATCAAACTGTGTTTTTCACAGTCAGAGTGAAAGTATCTCACTGTAGCATTTTAGCCTACGAGGCAATTTTAAACTTTTGTGTGTTATTATGGTATCTAGTGGGTAATCTTGAATAAAAAAAATACATATAATTACTTCTTCTAAATGATATCTTTTCTGGGAAAATTTTGAATGGTGCTTATGATAGGCCAAACAGTGAATAGCTGTATTTTTCTCTTTACTAGTAGATCCCTCTACTAGTGCTGAAAAGAGTTCTACAGCAGTACTTAAGCATTTGAGATCATGGTTCTGAAATAGATGGCTGAAACATTGTTTGAAATTCAGTCTGCTGCTATAGAAGTGCTAGTAATTGTTATACTTGACTGTAAAAGTGCTTCTTTGGGATGATTGTGATTTTAAGCCTCTACAGTTACCTTTTCTTAAGTAATTCCTGTTTATGTTGCAACTCTTACTTTTGTAAGTCACTCATACAAGCAAGATACAAAACCCGTTTTATTAGCTATTCTTAGCTGAAAACACAGTATTTTTCCCATATGTTCTATGCTCACCTGTTACCATAGTCTCTGGTTGTCGATTTATTTAGTTATCATACGGGTTGAAACTCCTTATCTCTAACAGTAGAAAATATATTCACAACACCAGAAATTTCTAAACTGATTTTTGTCGTTATCTATTGTAGTTTTCTGTAGGCAGCTAAGAACAGGTTCTCATGAAGATCGTTGGATGGTTTTAAAAAGAGGCCTATTTACTGACACCAACTCTAATTGGAGTGTGTCATGGGAAGCTCTCACCTCAGGAGATCTGACATTGTTCCAGGAAGAACCAAGCAGATCTGATGTTAAATTGCATCAGGCTCTTTTGCAAAGTAGAGCATTTCTGAAGCTGGGAGAATTTTGCCAAGGGGCTCACAGGACATGAATTTCTTGGGATGATGTGCATCACATTCAGTTTTATGGTTTCCCTTTCACTGTTTGAGGACATTGCATAGCTGAATAGATTGAAGGGGAACCCACGCCGTTTTCACAGGACTCTAGTGTAAGCATGGCAGAGTCCTTGTTATGCTCATCAGTGAGATGGGTATTTATTACTTGATCAGTATCTGAAATTTCTATAGGGTTCTCATAAACAAAATGAAGGTGGTTGCTCTTTTGATCAGGTCTTGTAGGAAAATATGCAGAGTTCTCACAGGCTGCTGACGTCTCAAAATATGTCCACTGTAACAATTCACAGGCTATACAAACTTCATGGTTGTCAAGTGTTCTGCTTGCCCATGCCATATAGACGTCATGGTTGTCACTGGAGATAGAGCGCTGTACCTTCTGCTCCAGGCACATAGGCTCCTACTGTCAGGGTTGGTATCGTGTTGCAAGCATGGGGAGACTATGCAAATTGGATAAGATAATGCTGCTCATATGGGAGCTGACTGTGCTAATTCCCACGTTAATCCTGTGAGCAAGCCCAATATGAACAAGACGCTCACCCCAAGGCTGGCTAAGGCCAAGCCATGTGTTCCCACCACTGAGAAAAGCTGTGGCTGCTCTCCAGGTAATCAACTGGACTCCCAAGTCCTCACTAAAAGGTGCAGCTGCCACCTGATAGCATTTTATATTATCCTAGAAGTGTTGAGAGTGGAATAATCTGTGAGGAATCCACTGATGAAAAAACATGTAACATCAACTCTGCATCTTTCCACAATTTGCTAAAATTTGGATCACATGGTCAGCAAGAAAGCCATGTTGGGCTTGCCTTTGTCACAGGAATAGTTTCATCTGTCTGGCAAAATAGCAATAGATTGATGCAGCTTCCTTAGAGTAACAGAATGTGAGATATAGCACTTTTTCCCTGTTTGATGTTCAGGAACTATTCCAGGCTCATGGAATGGGAAAGAATCCACTACTGAGTCAAACGGTTGATGATAGCTCTAAGTCCCTTTCAGCTGAAAATTATTCTATTATTCTATTCTATTCTATTCTATTCTGTTTCTGTTTCTACTCTACTCCATTCTGTTCCATTCCATTTCCTATTCCATTTCTATTTCCTATTCCATTTCTATTTCCTATTCCATTTCTATTTCTATTCTACTCTATCATAATGATGATGTTTAACCATTGAGGTTTCTCATTTATGGAGGATTTCTCGCACACAGGAATTTAAAGTTTAATTGAAAGATATGATGCACAGAGGCTACTCAAAGTTGCTTTGATCCCTACTGAAATATTTTATGTAGGATTTTGAGGGTTTCTAAAATGTTTCTGAATGACTGTGCTCTTTCTATTTGAGCTGTTTCCTGCTTTGATGTATTTTCCTTTTGCAAAATAATGATTTTAGAAAAACAGTGTTTCCCAAAATCATACTGATTTTGTCACAATGTTTAATGAAAATTCTGAAGTGATTTTTTTCTTTTCAAGTTCAAATTACTTTGTTCCACGTTTTCTTACTTCCCTGTATTTCGTAATTTATGACACAAGAGAAGAAAAAAGGAAATACGAACTATAACCATGAAATATTTGATGATGTCAAAACAAGGTCCATCATTGTATGGATCTCTGCAATAAAATGTTTTGATTCCGCTCCCCTGGGAAATATCAACATAACATATTATAAGTTAGATGCATAATAGATGCTGCCCATCACTTTTCCTTTATGTTTTTCTTTTCAAGTTTCCCAGACTTGAATATGAAAGCCAGTACACAAGCAGCTGCTGCTTTCTCTTTCCACTGAGTTTAGTTTATGTACAGTTTGCTGTTTCAGGATTTTTTGGTCTTATTCCTTGACTGTGAATTGAAACCAATCATTTGGCTTGGGTTTAATCTTCCTGTTTGAAGTCTTGAGGTCTTGAGGGTGACCACTAGTATTAGTTGGGTAACTGATAGTAAACAGAAGGAATCAAGTTTTTTATCATTTAACTGAGACTTATATTAATAATGTCATTCATTTCAATGAATGCCGGTCTGGGTCACCTGATCTTGGAACATGACTGTTATGCCCTGGCTGAGGGGTTGGGGTTCTTATTAATAGATACTCTTGGGGCAGATTAGAGTGAAATAACACTAAATTACTGGTGTTTATATAGATATCTGTAGGGTTTATTTGATTGCAATGGAAATGGTGTTTATTGGGTTGTTATTATTATCTATAGTACTACAGCAGTATAAAAGCATTTCAGACCAACTGAAATTCATTTGGTGATGTTGACTGTAGAGAAAAGGATCAGAGAAGGCATTTTAGAGAAGTATTGCAATTACTACAAAAAAGAGGAATAGGCATACAAAAAGGCACTGGAAAATCTGGATGTTTTATTTTATGTTTATAAATATTTTATATTTATGCTTTAACCCCTGGTTTACTGTAATTTAATATTGTGGCATTTTTTCTTTCTTTTTCTCTTAAGAAGTCAGAACATAAGACATACTTCTTAGGAATTCTCTTAACTATTCACAAAAAAAAAAAACCCAGCAAATAACTTCAGCCCTTCAGAAAATGTCAGCATAATTAATAGCATTGTTTACCCTTTATGAACTGAGTTTTGAGTATTGGTTATGTTTGCAGCAATGAATACGTGAATGGATAGCACCAAATTTTTCTACTGGAGCACCAGAAACAGGAAAAAAGTTTACCACAAAAGTATAATTAAAATGATTTAGGAAGAAAGAAAAATTTCCAAAGACCTTGCAGGATATAAGAGGCAAAATATTATTGAACCTACTGTCTGCAATCTACTGTTGAACATAAATGGCAGGAAGACACATCAATGGGATGTTACTTTGAAGTAAATCTAATCTTCAATTGAACAGCAATTAAAACATTTGCCTGTACATATGCTCATTCCAACTATCTAGCAGGATTCACAAACTACCTGTGTGAACTGTACCAATCTACAGAGGCCAAGAACGTTTTCACTGATCTCACATGTATCTTCCTTTTAGTGAAGCTCTTATAGAGCCAGTCCTGAAGGGCACCCTGTTGTTCCCTTATATAGTCCCTCTGGTCAAGGGCAACACCTCAGTGGCTGAGGATGCAAAATCATTTGGAATACGTATTTGTATTCGTTCTAGATACCATGATATCAAGGCACGTAAATTGGAAATTCTGAGCCAGGGAACTCCTTCCTCCAGAAGCACTGAAATGCTAGCCTGCAGGTTGTGTTCTCAAGAACCAGTGCTTTCATTGGTTGTGTGTACACTCATGGCATCGTGAAGGTGTTAGAGTGTAAATGAGAAAGGAATTTGGTTATTAACTCAGCTCTTGTGCTTCTCCTGTGGTGATGAGTGAACTCTTTCATGGTACCATCACAGCTCCCAGGATCAGCTAGTTACATTAATTTTGGGCACAGACACAATTTTCCTCAGATTTGCTACAGCTTTACTCTCTCCCTTCTCTAAATTGTATCATATTGTCTTGGGATAAAATTTGAGAGTTTTTGCTGTCTTTGATTTCCTGTTATGTACACTGTAGGAGAAACGGAACTAATAATGACACAGTCACGTCTGCAGAGAGGAAATTTACTTTGGTAAAATTAACTGAGACACAGACACACCGCATGTGTAACAAGTAAAACTGGGACATAATCTACACTTGCTAATGACTTGTTTCACAGGAATGTAGAACTTGAAAAATGAACATCTAAGTGGTGAGCTATCTTTCTGTGTCTCAGCATTGCTTTGCTGGAATGATGCATAATCCTGGAGGAAATGCAGATGAGATTAAATAGCACACAGCTTTTTAGCCTCCATTCTGAATGTCATGCACTTTTCTGGACATAATACAGATGAGAATATAGATCTTGTGCAAGCTTTAAAAAATGTTTCTTAAATGGTTTTCATCTTGATTGCTTTAAGGTAGGTTTCCTATATTAAGATGAAGATTCCTGATGATGAAATATTTGACTTATGGCCCAATTGCAAAATGTAGAGATTACTGTAAGTTATTGTGGTGCAGGAAGAGGAATAACATTGATCATCTGTTGTTCAATTTAGTTTTAATTTTTCTGATGGATGAATGTTGAAAAAAAAATGTAGTTAATTTTTGTGTCAGCATTTCAGTAAAGTGCTGATATGGGTTTCTCTAGTTCCTATGACTTGGATAAGATTGGGGTTGAATGTCCCAAAGTGACATCTATATTTATTTTTTAATTATATGCAAAGGAGTCAGAGAATCCAAGACCTGTATTTTCCATAGTGGGCAAAGCACAGATTATTTTTAAAACACCTGGTTTGAACAGGGTTTATTCTTGAACTAGCCTTATATGAGCAGGACTAGTTTTGTTCCCAAATCACAGGGGACAATTCAGCATAGCATGTTTACAGTGTGTTTAATCCTATTTTACTATCTGAAAAGGGTCTCTGTTTGCCTGATCCTACATCACTGCCCAGACCAACTAAACCAGGCATCTTTCCAAGGCCAAGTCTTCCAGTTATCTTTCAGAATATCTATGACCTGGTTACCGAGGAAAGAACACACCAAGAGAGAAGAGTTACTTCAACCTGCAAGGAACACCCTTGTTCCTATTAGAGTTTTGTTCCTGGAAAGCCAAATGCTAGCAGAATATCACTGCCTCTCTTTGACTGTAACTTGCCCTTAGCTTCCTCAGAAGTCAAAGTTTTCAGGACAAAGAGTGTTTATAAACTTACATTTTCCCCACATATTCTATTGTACATAGAAAGGAATAAAATAAATAAATAATAAAATAAATAAATAAAATAAAATAAAACATATATTTATTTTACTTTTATTTGCCGGCTTAAGAAAATGCAAATTCTGATGGGTCTAAGAACCCATTTTTCATGAAATATTTCATTTTTTGTCAGCATTAATTACAAGCTTCTCCCTCAATCAGCATTTTGTGGAACATTTTACTCACCTGTAGGTACCCAATTTCAATTTTGCTACAAGGCTTCTCTTTGTTTCTCACACAACTAATCACATTAAATTCTTTAAAAATTTATCTCCTAGCAGGCCAAGTTCAGTGCAATAAGGGATAAACAGTAGGCAAGGAAACTTGGGAAATTGTGGACCCTCTGTCACTTCTGACTATGCCATGATCCACTAGCTGAATGAGACAGTTCGGCCAGGGAGTAACACTTGCTAAAGAGGGCAGGGATTTCAAAATCTAGGCCATACTTCTTTCCAATTATTTTTCTTTATATTTGTATTTGAACTTTTTAGTTTCAAGATTACTTCCCCAGAAGAAAAGCAACTGGTATTATTATATAGTTCAATGGCTTGTCAATCATAGGATGTTTTCCAATTATATTATGTTTTGTTTGTAATGAGGCAATAGCAATGGTTTGTTTTAGATGTACTAGAAATTATAATCAAGAAAGAAAATGGAGCTGAGCTATTTAATGGGGGTGAGAAGTTATTTTCTTCCTAGTTTCTTATTACTCTACTGCTTAATTCCTGGCAGCATTGCATTAATGTTAAGCACTGGTCCCCAGCACCAAGTGGCAATTTATCATCTATCTTGGCAGGCTTCCCTGCTTCATCCTGCACCTGCCTCCTTGAAAGAAAACAAGACATCAGATACTTATTCAAATAATGCAGTAGCTGATCAGCAGAGTATCTACACAATGGTAAGTTATCCATGATAAAAGGACAACTTTTTCATGCATTATATGTGACATATGTGTCCTTTCTCTTAAGATTTATGACATTCATGACGGTGACTATTGTTACTATAATCAAATCTTTTACAGCCTAGCTGCAAAGGTTCAACTTATTGTCAATAGATTTCTATATGAGTCAATCATGCAATTTCATAAATGCTTTGAAACACCTGCACTCTCCTTGGAAGTGCAGAAATAGCAGTATCATGATCTCATCTTTCAAGTCATGAAACTGCTATGTCTCAGTAATTCCCTATTGGCAAACAAAGTGGGAGACGAATCAAAACTCTATGTTCATTTGCATCTGCTCCATATGATACCTACATCTGTCACATATATACATGAATGCGTATATTTATATATGGATTTGCACCCACATATATCAATGTGAGTGTGTGTAGGTACCTTAACTTTCTGAAGAATAGATTATGGCCTTAAAGCACAAGTAAGATACTAAGGGAAGGCTGTATCTATGAGTCAGGATGTTAAGAGAATAGCAGGAGCTATTCATAGAAAGTATAAATAAAATCTTATTCACAAATATGAAAGGAAAGGTCATGTATTTTACCAGAAATCTGCATTTTCCTGGAAACTGGAAACAAAATGCATAACTGCTATAATGCAGGATGTCATATTCCTGCTGTCATGGAAAGAGGATCCTTTGCTTAAAGCATTAATTAGCCTGAGGTGTGGAAACCAGTTCTCTGCGGTGCCACTGATCCCCTGGGACTGTCTTCTGGCTTCTCTGAGCCTCACTTCCCATCTGTAAAATAGTTAAATATATCCTTCCTTCTGCATTGTCTGTATGAGCAGTTACCAAAGACACACAGAGGCACTAGATAACTCCTTGTATTTGGCCCAGAGCATTTAAAATATTAGAACAATGCAGCTGCATATGGCAGCATTGTGATTGACAAAGCCAGCCTCTGTTCCATTAAGGAATATTTTATTATCTATGATCATTAGTAATCCATATCAACAACCCACTCTGTTAGGATCTGTTGCTAAAGGTAATTCTTGCTTGAAAGCTCTCAATTTAATGAAAAAAACAAAGAGGGGGTAGAAACACTCAGTGAAAATGGAGCAATGAAAGAAAAGTGGCAAGACTATGAGGATATGTATATATCCAAGTGGTGCAGGTGAAGGGGGGCCCTATAGAAGTACAGAGATGTACTATGCAGAGCTGCTCAAATCATTAAAAGACAAAGTGCTTCTTCCATCTCAGAGAAGACACTTGAATTTAGGAACCTCTGTGCCAGACAAAAGTCTTGGGGTTGGGAAATGGCCCATCTCCCTCTTTCTTCTGAGAAATATTGCAGTCAGACAAAATGTTTATTTTTTTTGAATGTGGCAACAGAGAAGAACTACAGTGGTGACAACAAAGTACTTCAAGCAAAGCTGTTAATTTAAAGTGCATGTTGGGAAGGATTTTAGCACAGAATGTCACAGTTGCCTACTGAAATGCCTTCCGCGAGAGCCGTTTGGTCTGGAGGCGAAGTCTGATCTCTGTCTCTGAAAGAATTCTTCATATTGACATTCTGATTAGGAATTTCCTTTTTTTTTTCATAGCCAGGTGTGCAGCTGAGGTCCTGTTTTATCTTCTGCACAAAATGAAGGTTCTCTAGTTGTCTGCAGAACTAATTCTATAGCTGTCACATAAATGGGTTTCTAATTTGTCGCAGAGTGCTGAGCATGAGAAACATTTGCTACCTCCTGGAGATCTGCAGATCTGGTTCTGCCTTCATCCCTGGGGTTCTGAGAGGGTGCCTGTATATTTGGAAGGCTTCTTGGAAGATATTTTCCTGTTGTGTAGTGCTTGCAGTGGTGCAATCAGCACTGCCAAAAAGCTGGTGGAGGGCTGTCTTGCTGTTGCAACATAAGAGTTCTGCTGGTATGTTGAATACAAGCCTTTTTATTGCTCCTCTCTCCTGTCTAGAAAATTGGTTTTCATTCCTTCAGGCTAGGCTTTTGCTACATTTATGTGACCTTGATGTTTGACAGAGGCCACTCTTCCTCCCAAAAGAGTAGAAAAGGAGGAGAAAACCAAAGCATACTGATCACAGTAACAGTGCTCTTAACTTCTGAAACCATGCTTTAAAAGGAGCCAGTGCCAAGTACTGTGGGCTCCTAGAGGCTGACAAACAACCACTTTAATACTTAGAACCACCAAATTTCAAATGTCTCCTGGGCTGTAATGGTTGGGGTTTTTGAATGTTTTCCTGTTCTTGCCATAGCACTTGTGCAAATCAGTAACTATAGGCAGATTTGGTAGCAGAGAATTTCTGTAGCACATCATCCCCCCACAAATCAGAGCACTCCACTCCTCACAGCATGACCTAGGACTGTGCTGCTCTTGCTCAGCATTCCACAGCTGGGGCTGGTCTGGGGAGTTGATTCTGGCTGTTGGACCTCAGAATCAAGGAGAAAAAAATTACTGGGAATGCACATGGACTTTCTTTGTGTGTCATATTGTATATATGGTTATTTGATTTCTCAAGTTTCCTTATGTGTTTGGATACCCTAATATTCCTAATGAGTCCTCGTGTCCAACTTCTTAGTAAATACCAACCTTAATGCTTGTGACTTAGAAGCTTTGTTCAGTAGCCACAAAGGCAGAATAAATGCATAAGGCTTTGTGTATCTGGTTGCTTGGGCAAGTTGCCTTACTTAGCAAATGCAAAGATATTAAATTTCTATTCAGATGATTAAAAAAGAGCTTCTTCATGTTTTACCGCATGACTTGCTCTGTTTATGGTGCATTAGGTGTTTACTGTAGTGATAGAAAAATGGCACCTTCTCCATCTCCCTCTCATCTCCTTTGTAACAGAGGTTTCCTCAGAAGGACTTGCTGATCACCTGTATCTCCAGCAGCATCTAACAGTATTTCATAAAAAAAAAAATAAGCTCGCCTTATTTTGTTAAGTTTTGATTTCTAAAGGTAACAGCTAGTGTCAGGTTTCTCAAACTGCTCCTTCTATTTCTTGCTTTCAGTTGAAACAGTGTGCTGTGTCAGCAAAACCCACAGCTCGCTGCCACATTCTCTTTTGTGTGGCAGTTGTTTGACACATGAAACTGGCAGCTGCTCTTAAAGGACCCTGCAAATTAACCATATTAAAGATACAAAACATGGAGGGGTTCTTTTTCACAATGGTGGGAAGCTTTCTTAACCACATTTAATTCAGGGGTAACTCTTGGCTGCCATAATTAAAAAGTGGAACGAAATAAGAGAGTGTGTTACGTGCAACGGGATTGCTAGCATCAAAAAGATGGGATGAGATGGGATCAGAGCAGCCCATGGAGGTGTTATAGGCTCAGGTCTTCCAACAATTATCTTGACACCTGAGCTGTCGTTGTGTGAACTTTTTGACTGCAAGCGACAGTGTTCTCTGCCTCCTGTCACTACAGATATTTGTCTTGTGTTTGGCTCCTACACCTAATTTTCACCAAGGTCAGAGCCACTGGGAAGAGTGTGATGATGATGGAAACAGTCTTAGACCCCTTGGAGCACTCCTGTTTTTTAGAGAAGTTGCACATGATGTGTAGGCCTGCAGAGACTATAAATAGATGCAATCTGTGCAATGCACTGAGTCTGAAATCAAACCTAGCAATCAACACTTGAAAAGATATTTTGTTGGTGTTTTTCCCACCCAAATGTATCCAAACCTGGGAAAAGTAACATTCAATTATTTGGGCAATTTTAGGGTGAGAAGTTTTTATTTATCTGAGGATGAAGAAAAGACCCCATAAGATGAGTCAGGCAGGGTCTTTCTTTTGGAATGGAGCATTTTAAGCATAAAATGCAGCTTTTTACCCTTGAGTTTCTGTGAGGAAAGCTCACCCTGGTTTAAGTCAGTGCTAGCCCAATCTATGCTTCAACAATCTGTGGGAAGTAAGGTGAGCCCTCATGGCCAGAGGAGAGGAAGCAAGCTGAACATAATTTTCCAGAGGAGAATAGGCAAACCCAGAGAATGAGAACCAGGCAGTCAAACTACCATTAGGATGTTATGGCTGCCCATTCCCTCTGCAAAAACTTCCCACTGTAACAGCATCCAGTCTTTTCCTTGGTGCTTTGAGCTGGACCAGACTAACACAGATGGGGAGAAGAACTTCCTCTAGCCCAAAAGGGAAAGAGCTGCAAGGTCTTCAAAACTTCCTAAGAACTTGACTCTGCCAATCTGTTTTACCCTGCAGATTTGCAGTTTTCATTGCATTGGTGAGCAGTTGCCAGAGTTTCAAAGCAGCAGCTGTGTCCTCTCACAGTGGTAAATGCACTTAAGTGTCCTTCCTTAAGTCGTTACAGACCAAAGTAAAAGTTTAGATAAATATTGCAGATTTTGACTGAAAGTGGGAGGATGCATAGAATTCATTACTGTATTTTGCATTGCTTTTTGAAAGTGTTCCACCCCTCAGAATTAAAGCCTAAGGAGCACAAAAGCGTTGTGCTGTTTCTTCAAACCGTTTAAAAATGTTAAAGATCCATAATAAATTTTTTAAAATATGCATGAGAATTACTTTGTCCCTGTCCTGCTGATCTTCTCCAGAAATATTCTGTTTCTTTAATTACTTTATGGGCTGGACCTATAATTTTGATATTTACTGAACCAGTATTTTATCAGAAATCAGAGAACTTAAGGGTCCTCAGGCTCTTAGCAGCCTCTCATTTTATCATGTATGTAACATTCATCTTTCATTGGGATTGCATAAAGTGGTTTGTTAATTTGTAGTAGGAGATTTTTTCATACTTACATGTTTAACTTGGCTCTGTCTTATGAATAATGCCAAACCATAGGGCATTCAGTTGTCAAAGGTCAGTTTCATGAGTATCCTGATCAAGGCCAGGAGTTGGACTCAATGATCCTTGTGGTTCCCTTCAACTCAAGATGTTCTAGGACTCTAACTATTGGGTAAAGCCAAGATATCCTTATAAAGGACTTTATGCTTGCAAGGGAAAGATGAAAAATTGTGTGGTCCCCTCCTAAGATCCCAGCAAAGCTTCTCTCCCAGTAGTATGAGCAGTACCAACCCAAGGGCAGCAGAAATATGTGTGTGTCTGGGCAGATGTCAAAGGACTGACAACCTTTACCCACTGCAGCAGGAAAATACTCAGATTTAGGGTTATGCTATCTTCCACACAAAGGTCCAAATGTAGTCCAAGAGAAAACCCTGTGAGACATTCCAGGTAGTATCAACTGGCCTCATCAGCCTGGAAGGCATTGGATGTCTGGAACAAGAAGAAACTGGTCCTATTTAAACCATAAGTAGGACCAGAACATCTAAATTAGCAGAGCTCCATGGAACATGCCAAGTGGCCTGTTATCATTATCATTAAACTGGAGGATTTGTGAATTAGTCAGTCATGTCCATATCACGTGAGGGTCAGTGACATGAGAGCAACATGTTTCCTGGGGACTCTGAAAATAGCTATTTGCTCCTTTTCCAGAAATATCTGAGAGTGCTGCCCTCCTGTCCTGAGCAGGCTTACAAATCAGTTTTTAAGGCTTAAGCAGTCCCTTAAAAGAGTGATTCCACTGTGTGTTGAGATATAAAAGCTGCAAATTTTGGCTGTTTTATTTGGTTAAGGACAATGTAGTGATGTTTTTTTCTGTTTCTTACTGATGGAATTTCAGGGGGAATGTACAAACCTGTATATGCAGGTTTGGTGTCATCCAGAAGTGATACACATCTGCAGTTTTTCCTTTTTCTTCAGTGTTATTTTGTCTGGCCACTTGTGCTTTTTGGCAAATGATATACAAATTAAATGAATCATAAAAATGAGCATACAATTAAAGTTTAGTATGGCTTTGTTTCACTAATATCTGAAATAACCATGTAAATCAAAAACCAGATATTCAACTGTAATATCAACATAAGAACAGTTTTGAAATCTGAAAATATGTGGTGAAAACATTTGTGATTATATTAGAATCATTTATAGGTTATGTACTTTCCCATTCTACCCACAGTAATCCAGGTAAAAATACAGGTGAAAATAATCAAATATATTGCTAACTGCAGGTTATTCTTTCTTTCCTGCTCTGCAGGATTTGTGGGGTGCTCAGTTAGACTTCCTGTGAGGATCACCTTCTCCTCAGCCCCCATCAAACCTTTTCACTCATGTGGAGTCTTAGGGTTTCTTTTAATGTGGTGAAGCAGCTCCTACCCCTCAACTGTAGTGAAAGACACTGGAAATTGTGTGGAGCCCCACCTGTCAAATAATTTTGCATCTCTTCAGATGCTCTGGAATATTTATGCCTTAGTCAAGTGAATATCTTGTATGTGCATTTCCTATCCCTGGTATTTCCTACTACACTGAAGCACACAGAGCAGTGCTGTTGTCCACCTGCCTGCAGCAGGGTTGAGGTCACCCGGTACCACCCAGCTTTGCTTCAGCTCACAGCCAGCCCCAGGCTCTGGAGTGAACAAGACCAGTGCTGCTTTGACAGGAAACCCAGGAAAGGAAGCAAAGGAAAGTGGCAACCCTGTGCCTGTAGCTCACATCTCTAGAATGTCACTAAAAACAAAATTTAGTAGCCAAGTATCAGTGCTATTGTCAGAAGCAGTCTCCAGTTTTCATCCTCTCTTACAAAGTTGCCCAGCATTGAACAATTTTTCATATCATTACACTGAACTACATTATAAAGTCCTCGGTTTAAAAGTCTTCAAATTATCTTTGTTAATTGCTTAATGTTTTCCTTTCATTTCTTGAGGTTTTACAGTGAATTAGACCACAAAAGGAACATTTAGCTATGTAGCAGAATAATATATGTTGTGGGGATGGGGGCAGAAATAGCAGCATGACAGTTTCCTCTGCATGGTATCGGGTATTTCTGTATGTGACCCTGTTCAAATTACTCTTTTTAAAACTGACTGCTTAGCAGGGGCTGTCTAGGTAGGAAATGTGATGCTGTTTGTCACAGAGTCTGTCAATGTGTGAATGGAACTGCTAAACTGATTTACAGTGTTTTAGCACAGCTACTGCTGGACATGTGAGGCTAGAGTTACACAACAATTAGAGTGAAGACATCAGTGGTATTTTATTTATGAAAGGTCTGTACGCGTTCTATAATTAGGCCAATCTAATCACAATAATTTATGAGCCACAGTTGGCAGAAAATAGTCTCAAAAAGTTAATTACCATAGACAGTGACTCGGGAAAGTCTGATCTGTAAATGTTTTGCAGCTAAACCAATATTACTTATGTAGATACTTGCTTTAAGACTTTTAAAATCATCCCTATGCATAGGACATAGAGCTCATATAGAGGAGATGATGCTCTTCTGACATCTCAAAGGTCTTAGCCTCAAACCAGGCTTAAAGCCTCACCTAAGATTATTAAATTATCCCTTTTTCTTCTGGTTTGCCATGGAGCAAGGGGATGTACATGCACTTCCAGCAAACGGACCACTTGGGTTATCTCAGTCTTCACAGATAATGTCTTTGTACCTTCTTTGTGACTCTTTGGGAAGCTTTGCCCATCTGAAGACCAAACAGTCAACTGCAACCTGAACATTAGCTTTTTTAAAATGCCCCAGCAGCAGAAAAATATACAGATTATAATTTTTCCCTGAGATCCCTTGTGAGTTCTCACATTCAAAAGTACAGCATTTTCGGTTTCCTGCATTTTTACCTGCATAAAGTGACTTGAAAACACAGCTTATGTTGCAAATGATGGTACTTGCTGCTCTTTATCAGTGTCTTATTTAATATTTCTTTAGACTTGTCAGAATCATCAAATAATCATAGACATTCTCAATGTCTTTTACTGTGGGAAGGTAAAGACTCTTTCTCTCAGTCTCAATTTTTTTTAAAGTTTAAGGATTTTGTGTAGGAGCCAAGACCCCTAAATGTAATGTTTTCATTTCCTCTGGCAGCAGCAGGGCAAAATACACTACAAAAGCTGACCAACTGGGGGAAGAAAAGTAATGGAAGTGAGGTGACTGAAATGATGCAGCCTACAAGGAGGTGTTTCAGTGTGAGGGGCACCCTCATATGCTTGTTTCAGGTCTGAACCCAAATTTATGATGTAACCTGTGGTTTGTCTATCCAACTACGCCCTCACAGCCAGACTCTTGTGTCCCATAGCTCAGATTTGAGGGCTTTGCAGGAGGGAGGGACAGATTGGCTCCCATCAATGGGAATAAAGCAACAGTGAGTTACATACAAGTTTATGGCAGGTGATTGCAGTCTGCAGGAATAGTTTCTAAAATTAGCTTTCCACTGTGCTAAGGATTTGGTCTTTATTGCAAATGCTGGCAAACTGCCTTCAAACGGCTTGCAAAGCCCTTTGCAGTGGCTGGGGAGAGAAGTGGCTCTGGAGCACTCAGGCAACACACACTTGGTCCTTGCTCTTGGGTCTGCCTCCCCATGACTCATTGGGCAGAGGGTGAAAAACCTTCTGGGGCCCTAGTCTGAGCTAAAATTGCACTGTGTCCATCACTTCATCAGAAAAACTCTTGTAATGTGCAAAATCTGACAAAGCATCCAGACTACAGGGGTTTTTTAATACAGTTTCATTTTCTTTTCTCAGAGATACATATATATATATGTGTGTGTGTGTGTGTATTTGTATAAATATATAAATAAAAATTAAAAATAAGCCTCTTAAAAGACATTTTAAATGTTAAGCATGGTTTTAAAGGAAAACCCAGTTATTCCACTGAACTTGAAATCTTCTAATGATGTTATTGTCAAATATTCCTTCACATATTTTGAATGGAATAATATGAAAAGTAAAGATCATTATGCTAAAACAAGGGCTTGGTTACTTTTGCTGATCAATTTGTTAATATTTAGAAAACTATAAAAATATCTCAGTCCTTGCTCAGTCTCATTTACTGTAACATTTTTGACAGGTTTTCACAAGACTGAATCTACACTGGAGAACTGAGACAGTCACTTTACTGCACAATTGCCTAAGTCTCAGGATGGTACAGGTAAACCGAGGATTGTTTCCTAAAGGCCTTCTTATTTTTTATATATTGTGTTTACATTCTCGTTAAAGTGCACCAGCCTGAATATCTGATAACAAACAGTTCTGATTCCTTTGATAAACTCCTGGTTTATCCCTGGGTTCTAGTCCCTTTTCTTATCTGATCTCTGCTCATGCTTGCTGTTGGGTTTTATTCATCTGATCTCTCTGTTTGTCTTTATTACACATCTCATGGGTTGCTCAATGAAGGCTGCTCTCAAATAGCACTTTCTTTTGGGGGTTTGATTGCTCAATTTGGGGACCTTAAAGATCTTGGATGGTTTTTAATCAAATGATTGCTTTTTTTTCTTCAATATCACACATATTTGTGTTCATTCTTTCTCTGGCCTTAAGTATAATGATTATTTATACTAGTATAATTCACAGATGCTATAATGGGGAAATTTGGATGACTCTTATAAAATACTGGACATGGCTCTGTGTATTTGTGTGTATTTTTACAATTTCCAAATCACTCAAGCATTTCTAAAAGTTTCCTGGGCATGAGTTTCATTTTTTCTGTCACTAAAAAGAAACATAGTAATAACTGCTGATCTATGAACCTTCATATCACCACATCAGCACCATTGGTAAAACTCTCAAACAGCTAAAGTTCTGAAGTTAAAAGCAACTGGAAACCTTACTAAGCTGTCAGTTATATCAGATACTTCCAACAGCTTCTTGTACTCGCAGTATTTTTATGGGAAATTTCCCATAGAAAATTGAATGAGAAGGGTTTTTGCATGGTGATAGAAGGCAGGAGCATTTTGGAGCAGAGGAAGGTAGTGATTTGATAATTCAGATTGGGACTGTCACTTCCTACATCAAATAAATGTGAGAAGACAATGGCAGGAGTTGTCAGCAACATGAAAAAAGAGGGGCCAGGTCTGGTATTTCTGGTGGTGCTTGGAGCATGGGAAACAATGTCAGTTAAAAGAAAAACTTTGTCAATATTGGTAATGCCACTTTGAAATTGATGACAAAAACCTTGAATTTGATGTGGGAAGATAAGATAGGACAACAGGGTAAAAAGATGATCTTATTTGCTCTGGGCACCATACAAAGGCTTCCTGACCCTGGCCTTGCTAATGTATAAGGTGATTACTAATGTAGGTGTAATTTCAGTATCAAGGGACTTCAAACAAAATTCTTCTCATGCCCATTTTTATTTTTTGTGGCCTACTACATGTAATTCACAGCAATATACGCTCTGTTGCACACGGGCTGGGCAGATACAATGCTGGTTTAAGAAAGCTTACCTGAATCTAGCTGCTTTAAGAGATCTGATCCTTGTACATCCTTCTGAAACTAGCCCAGTGTTTGATAATTCCCTACTTTAATTCTGATCCACGTTTGCATGATTGTTGAGCAACATTATATAACTTTTCTACTGAACATATTTCTGTAACTTCAAGCTGCATAAACTGTTTCTGAATCCAGTGCAACTACTGTGCAAATGGGAGAAGAATTCAGACTCTAAGGTAAATATCTGAAGCTTAGTTTTTATCCTGATCTGATGAAGGTTGCTGTGAATCTGGTTGTAGTAATACTAAATTACTAGAATAGTACCTCTGAAAACACATGTTAACAATGCAGGTCCACGGTCACTGTCTCCTATTGTATCTCCTATTTTTTATGCTGAGACTGACAATACAATTGTAAGACTATGTGGGTATAGTTTTTGTTGTGATTAAACAAACTCTTGCTGGATCTTTTTGACATTCAGCTGTTGCTGAAGATGTTAAAGCAAAAGTAAATGTACTAATCATTGGTAACAAAGCAGCCTAATCCACGCTGACCTACAATTTGTTTAGGATCCTTTGGAGCAACAAAGAGATTAAAGTATATAAAAAAAGAAGAGGTAAATAGTGGGTCAGAGATTAGAAGTGAAAAAGGAAAAGGCTGGCTTCCCCCAGACCACACACTGATAGTGGACTTTTGGTCACTGATTGTTAGAAAATGTTTCATGTTTCACTTTCCCCCAGAACCTTAGAAAGAGAAGGTTTGATTGGCACTTGTCATGACTGATAGAGAGACGAAGATGCTTTGGTATAAAGGAGAGGGAGGCAGCCGTGTCAAAAGCAGAAGTAGTCAAAGGACGATTCCTCCTTTCTGTGGTTTTGTCTCTTTCTAAATTATTCAAATCTGGGTGGCATCTTAGGATAACTGGCATTTTGACACAGCTTAAAGGATTGTCTCACTAACTCTATTGAACTAAGGCTGCCATCCTTCTTAAGAAAAATTATAAAGAGGCAGATCTTCTATAATCTGATATGTATACAAACCAAAGGCAGCTTGATGCAGGCGTCTTAAATATTTTGCAAGGGGGGCATCAATTTTATCCATTTTGTGACTGATTGTCTTCCACATCCATCTGCAAGAATGCTACTTATTGGTCAAAAAAAAGCCTTTAATTGATTGTCTTTGGAATATCCATAGTTGTTTGCAACGCATCTGGTGGTTACAAATCCAAGTCAGGCCAGCTGGATCAGAATCAACAAACGTGGGGAATTTTCTCAGTGGAAAGAAGGTACCTCACCAACAGGGAATCTCTTCTATTGATGGTCATCCTGATTATGGATTTTTCTTTTAGGGGCAATTTCCTTTCTTTCTTTTCAGAAAGGGACCGTGTCCCCTCTTAGTGCTTTGTCTAAACCATGCTAGCTGGCTTAAAAGGGCTCCCCAGGGTTAGGAGATCCTCTGTCATTCTAAGCTGCCATTTTATGCTTTGGTGTCCTCTTCACTTATCCATAACCAGAGCCAAATCCTGCTCACTTTATTCAGGAATCACCCACTGAAATAAATAATTGCATAAATTTTGGATTAGAAGGATTAGATGTCCAGTGGCATTCCGTGCTTAACTTCTTAAAATCATTCAGCAAAGTCTGTGATTCCCACACTGTTGCAACCATTGCACTTGGCTGTAGTTAGAAGAAAAAATATCATCTTGGCCCTTGTATTGATGCATTTGCTTTGAGCTCCTTGCAAACCAACCAACAACCTTCATTGTTTGGCTCAGTTTTTTAATTCCTTCTGAAGAAAATCTTCAGTTTTCCAAAAAGAACAACCACATTGGGCTGACTCTTTGCATGTACAGTGCCCAGGGTGTTTCAGAGGTCCTTCATCCCCACCCAACAATGGTCACCAAGCTGAAGACTTCCTAATGGACAGATTAAAGTGTTAAATGAAAAAAATTGGTTAGACAAAACTTTTATTGAGATAGGGCTGAACTCTAGACAGATTTGTCTGATGGGTTTTTTTCTGATAGCCATTTTAGGTTCTAAGATGAATCTTCTAGACTTTTATGAACAGGACATGCACATTCATTATTCCAATAACACATATCAAGATAATTGTACAAAATTTCAGGGGAGACAACTGAAATGAGAGTAGCCACAATGCTGGGAATATGAAGTAGGGAACTTTTTTGCTTGACAAGAAAAGTATGAACACTCAGCACTTTGAAATATTAAAATCTTGATTTTCTTAACTTCTAACCAGTGAAGAGCCAAAAGATATGCCCCCTTAGTCTCTAACAATTTTTTTTTTCTGATTTGACACAGTTCTGTATCTTTATGTATGATTTACCTTTGGTTACCTAGTAGTAAAAGAACCAATTAAGACTCACATGAAGAGAAAGATAGTTTTTTGTTGCGGGTAGGACTTCTGAATTCGGCAGAAGGCCTTCATGACTTTGTGTGGACTTTGGAGCAGTGAGAGGAAGACGCACAAGTCTTTCATTGTCCTGTGTAGGGCCAGGAGTTGGACTCAATGATCCTGATGGGTCCCTTCCAACTTAGCATATTCTATTTTCTATGATTCATATTAATTAATAAGTCAAGAAGGCTCAGACCATCTCCACTTTCCAAGACGGTGAGCTTTAATTTTAAGCTTGTATTTGATTCCCCAGATCAAAGGGGAAGAGGGTAGCTGCACCACTACAATCAAACTCCTGCCTGCACCATTTCCTATTCTGTTGCCATACTTCAGATGTGATTGTGATTACCAAATAACCCTTAATCATCCCAAATACACTTCTGAAGGTTATGTTCTCTGTAAAGTGATATCCTTCATGACAGCAGAAGAGACAGGGGGTCTATTTTCAAAACTAAATAATACACTTAAAACCTGAGCAAGTCCTCCTTTTACGCAATTGAATCTATGTGTGTCTATAAAATAATTAGATTGTCATGTGCAATTGCCCAGAAGAAATTCAGATTCTGCACCAGTGACATGTGTGAGAGTTATAATTTTTTTGCATGTGCAGTTTAAGCTGCTTTGATGTATAATCCTGACCCAAGGAATTCTCAAATGCACTGTTTCATCTGATTAGAATGGAAAACATTTTTGTTGATTTTATCCAGTGATTAGCAAACATGATTTTCATTCTGTAATGTGTAAATCTTCACAGATTCTGGAATTAGGTCCCAAACTTAAATTAAGCAGCAGCAAGTAAAGCTAAACATTGAATGATCAGAATATCCTAAACTGGAATTATTTGCCCAGGTTGCTGAAATATGTGGCCCTAAAAAGCTGGCTGTATGGTCTGTATTTTCCCCAAACTGTTAAATTAGGTTCCTTTTATGGATCCATCATGGTAATATGGAGCCATTAGATACATCATCCTACACTTGTCAGCCAGCCTTTCCTGTTCATCGGGGCTGTAAAGCATATTAAGCAGACAATAATAGTACCCTTCATGATTATTAGGTTGTCACGTTTTCCAGTTGAATAATGTACTTTGCTCCTGAATCCCACAAGCAGCAGAGGGCTTCTTTGAAACCCAGGTCCTCTGTGTTCCACTTGCATAATGTGGTGCCAGGGATGTTTCTTTCTCCTCTGCCATTGAGTTTTCTTCTCCAATTCTTCCAATGTGGTGCCTATGAAAGTCAGCACAGATGCCAGGTCTTCAGACAGCCATGCTTCATCTTGGAGTGCCAGTTCCTGGAAAGAGGCTGAAATGTTCTGGCAAGTTGCAGAGTCACAACATTGAGTGAAAAGAAAGTTGTTCAAACAACATCTAATGGACTTAATCCCCACTTCCTGCCCTTTCAGGATAACAACTGAGTTTCAAAGGCAGTGCAAACTAATATACAATTCCTAGGAACAGTTTGACAAAGTTAAAACATCCATCAGACTGAAACCAGTGGCAAATAAAAGCCTCTCAAGAGACTAGAAAGGTGAAAGACAAAATTCTTTTGTGATTGTTTCAATCTACTCAGTGACCTTCAGCCTGGCCATAGCCTGCCCAGAGCAGTTCCTGACCTCAGCAGCCCATTTCCTTGAAATGTATGCCAAGGCTTGGAAAGCTCTGGAGCTCTTTTGGTGCCTTGCAGGGAAAATTGCATCTGTGTCCTGTGGATGTTTAACTTATGTGGGGACAAACTCATATCCAACAGTTTGCTGTTTAGAGTCAATAGGTATTTCAGGGATCGATCTCAGGTTTATCATTCTTATGTTTACCTGTGGATGGCAGCCTGGTCAGAGAGAAAGAGAAACGACATTTGTTTCTCACAGCGGCTTGTGAGACCTTTTAGGGAAACTATGATAACTTGTTAGTATAAACAAATTGCAGGTGGCATTTTTCTATTCTGTTTTATTTCTTTCTCTGCTTCTCTCAAAGCTTCTCCCAGGAAATCCCAGGAAAGTTGTGCCTGCTGCTCTCTATGAAGAGAGCTGCAGCCGCATTTACCTCTTCTGGTAGCTGTTCCTTTTGTTTGGTTGCACCTCTACAAGAAAAACCCTGCAACTCAAACCCCCCTGAGATCTGCTCCCTGTTGCTTCTCTGGAAACTCTCCCAAGATGGTGGGTGGATGACAAGGTGTCACTGGCTTCAGGCCCCCTCCTGCTGTACAGAAGTATCATGGCTGTGATGCAAAGTCCTGTTCTGTTCTAAATGGGTCAGTTTTGTACTTGCCAGTCGTATGTCATGCAGTGCCATTATCATCTGAGCCACTTTGTTTCCCCCTCCTGTATCAGGTCTGCTTTATGCTCTTTCTTGTGGCATTAAGAAAGCATGAGGACATTAGCATCACATAACTTCGTCTTGTACCTTCTGGCTGCCTTGTCAAAAACACCATCATGTAGACATGCCTAGTTTGGATCCCATTTGTAGACCTGGAAACCTACCACAAGATGTTCTGCTGTTACTGACCATAACAGTGCCATGTAAATCTTCTGAAGTGTCACCAGGAATTTGAGCTTTTCCACTACCACGGGGATAGGTGTGAGTGCAAAAAATGAGCTTTGGGGTTTCTTGCCCCGTTGCCAGCTGTGCTTATTGTGCCAATGCTCTTCTTCTGGGCTGGGGCATCCTCCTTCTGAATCACTGCTGACAGCTCCTAACAACACAAGTGGTGGCCTTGCAGCCACTTTTCCCATCCACACTTTCTGTCGGCAAGATTCCCACTGAAAATGCCAACAAAGCAAATTATATGCTATTGTGCAATCATGCTATAATAATTTCTGTAGAAAATGTGCCTTTAATAAGTGCATTGCAAGAAATTCCCTTCTCTTTTGTGTTTAGCATAATGAGTCTTCAAGACAGCATTTTAAAGAAAGCATAGCAGTCACTGAGCTCCTAATTCTGTGTTTATTTATCGAGCAATTTATGTTAAGCCACAAGTATAATTAGCTTTTTTGGATAAACACTGAGCAAACTGGGAGTGTTTTAAAAACATAATAGGGCACCCTGCAGTGGTTCTCTTTTTTAATACTTTATTCAGAAAAGATATTCTAGGATGCCACAGGTTCTCCTGTCTGGCAAGGTGTAGTAGCTGGTGTTCCTAGATCCTTTCTCAGCCTTGCCTGCTGGCAAGCAGCTGCCCTCAGGAGTCATTAAGAAGCTTTGTCTAGCAAAGGATGTTAGGGTGTGCTGACAGATAGTTTGGCAAAATTGACACTTTTTAACTGTCTAATCAAAGCAAAGCAACCAGCCTTGGCTTATTCAGGTCAGGAGGAAGATTGATGAGGTGGAGCCCACAGTAGAGGTGCAAATACCAAGGCAGGGCTTGGCACTGGTGTTGTCAGGTGTGTGTGGATAGCACAGTGCAGCTCCAAGCCCCATTAAGCTGGTCCTCCTGGACCTCTGGGCCTGTCCCTGCAGAGTAGACCTCAGGTGTGGCGCTGGTGTCTGGGATCCTGGCAAAGTTCTATCCCTGCTCAGGTTGTTACAGACCATTTTTATAATGCTGACTCTGGAACTGTCTCCTTGTGACTCCTGTGTACTTTTCCAAGTTTCTAGATGAGAGTCAGAATATATCTGTCCTCTCATCCCTGACACATGTCTCTCCTTCTGGTAGAGCCCAGTCCTGAAAAAGAGTGGGTGCTCTGAAGATGCACAGAAAATCCACCCCTTGGGACTTTGTGCAGCCTCTGCACTGCTGTTCCTGCCCAGGTACACACAGTGGGAGTTCAGCAGAGTGGAGACCTCATTTGTCCATGGAACTCTTAAGATGGAAGTGAATCTTTACAGGTTGTCTCTGTATTCAGCAGAGACATTCTTCTTGTGCTACCCAAAAAAAGCCTGCTTCTCTCTACTGGCCAGGAGGGAACATGATGTGCCCTCATTTAGGCTGACTGCTACCACCAGCTAGAAAGAAGTGTTTTCTTCCTTTGGAAGGCTGCAAAGAAGCTGTTACAAAGCCCTCTGAGCTGGCACCCCAGGAGCTGTTAGCTACTGCTTTGCTCTGGCAGCCACACTGGTTGGAGCTGTGTGCCCTCTCTGGTGGAGTGACAGCACAAACTCCTCAGTTTTAGAGGCTTGTAAGGAGACACTGGCAGCTCCTTTCACCAGAAATAAAACAAGGGGAATTAAAAGGGAGAAGCTGTGTTTCTGCATCAGGCCTTTACTCTTTCACACCTCCAAAGTGAACAGTTGGATGTTGCTTATTTTTGGAACAAACAACATTCAGTAAACACCATCTGCTTCTGAAAAAATGAGCAACACTTGCTAAAATTGAAACAACAATATGCATTAAAATACCTCTCAAAGAATAACAGACCCCATAAAAATATAATAAAGGCTGAGGTTTTGTTCAGTGCAAGGAGTGTTGATAGAAAGAAGTTTTTGCATTAAGTCTAAAATAGAACTATACCTAACAGAATCCTAAAATAAACCAGAAAAGTTACTTTCTTTTTCTTTTTTCTCCGTGACGTCCAAATCAGAAATTTATCAACTGCTTATAAATCTGTTTCCACAATGAGGCATGTGGGGTGCCATACAGAATTTACAAGTTAGAGTGCATCATTACTTCTATGATGTCAGGAGCCCATTTTTGCCTTACACAGAACTGAAAGCAGTTCAATTTGATGGGCAAATTCCAGCCTGTCCTCTCAGATATCACTTTTTCGGCATTGTCTTTCTGGGAATTGTGAAGGTCAGTGAATGCCCTGTCCTAATCCTTGCCCTAGTAAAAAATATCACTAAATGAAGACCCTTGGAGCAGCTTCCTCACTTCACGCTGGGAGAGTGACCTGTTACTCTATTGCTTCTCAGAGCATGTCTCATGCAATCATCAGTCAGTGTCACAAAGAGAGACTCTAACAATTATGTAGTTATGAGAATTGCTCTGCTTAGCATGGCATGGCTTTTCTCTGGTCCCCTCTTAAGTGGGCTGCAGAGAGGGACTTAGACAGTTTTTCTGTGACATTGACATCAATATCATATTAAGGTAATGTGGGCACTGCTCATTTCTGAGGTTAGCCTCTGTAAGCATGACATCACCCTGAAGTATCAACCACATAAAATACCCTTAAGGTACCTCAGACTGCTCCAGGCCTCATGCAGGTTCTGATTTTGCAAGACCTTGACAAATTTGTTATGTTGTCTGTTGATATTTTACCTCATCCATACAGAGAAAAAGTCATGAGCCTCCTTTTGGGAACAGGAGGTAACCCAGGCCATGAACTCCTAAAAATCTCAGTAAAGGGGTTAATAAAGGGGTTAATAAACCCAGTGTTGTTTTCATGGAAAACTGCACAAGCTGTGGAACAATGTGGGTGGAAGTGAGCTGGCCATGGTGTAGGTGTTTTAGCTGGCTTGGGCAGCTTTAGATAGAAGAAATCCTTGTTGAATAGATGTGTTGAATAATGCAATAAGGAAGAGACACCATCCCTGCAGCCCTGCCTTCCAGGCTGTCTGACAGGACATTAACGGATAGTACTTGAGTCTGTTCTGTACATTTTAGCTAAATGATCCTAATTACTCTGTATCAGCAGCAAAGCTGCTTAATAATATATCATCCTCCTGGTCAACTGACCCTCTGCGGTCTTTAGAGACAAGTTTTTCTTCTGCATTATTGACAAAGATGTTAAATAAGAATGGACAAAAATACATCTCAATAAATGTTGTTCATTTGTAATGACATTTTTAGACCTGTCAGCCAGTCTTTAGCCACTCAATAGGTAGCATGATAGTTTGGTGTTATTCCGGTGTTTTAATCAAAGTTTCATGTGATACCAAGTGAAATACACAGTAGAAGTCCTCAGACTATTACCTATATCAACCAAACCAGCAATCTTATCCAGAAAACAAATCAAGTTAGTTTGACAAGATCTATTTTCATAAACCCGTGTTGACTGGCATTAATTATATTTCCCTCCTTCCATTCTTTATTAATCAAATCCCTTATCAGCTGCTGCACTGTTTTGCCTGGGTTTGATGTCAAGCTGACAGGTCTATAATTACCTGGGTCGTGCCATTTACCCTTTTTAAACAGTGGCACAATATTAGCTCTCCTCCCTTCTCTGGTGCTTCCTCAGTGTTTGGGAAATGAGGAGCCAAAGAACTGCTTCAGTTTCTGTTAAAACTCTTGGAAATAATTTTCCAGGTTGGCTGATGTCTCACTTTTGTGCTTGCTTTTTAATACCTCTATTAACTACTGTTGCACTGGAGGGCATGTCATAATCACCCTCTGATTTTGTTTACATCAGTAAATGAAACAAAAAAGCTCAGTATAGCAATTTGGTGGGTTTTCCTAACTACACCAAAGGGCTATATATTGAGCATGTCTGCTTTTTCCTTATTGCTGTTAGTGGCATTTGTGTCTCTTCTTAAAATCAGTAGTGTAAAGCCATTGTTGGGAGTTTTTGCTTCTGATATGGTTTAAGTCTTCCAATATGGGAATTTAACTCAGAGCACTTTATGAGCTTCAGGTGAACAGACTTCTAAAGTGAATAGAATAGAATAGAATAGAATAGAATAGAATAGAATAGAATAGAATAGAATAGAATGAATAGGTTTGGAAAGGACCTTAAACATCATCTAGTTCCATACCCATGCCATAGACAGAGGCATTGCCTGCTAGATGAGGTTAGTCAAAGCCCCATTTGATCTGGCCTTGAACACTTCTAGGGAGGGAACATCCACAGCTTCTCTGGCCAGCCTATTCCAATACTTCACCACTTCCAAGTAAAGAAATTTATCCTAACATCTTACATAAACCTCCCCTCTTTTAGTTTAGAATATTTTCCCCTTGTCCTACCACTATTTGCCCATGTAAAAAGTTGCTTACCATTTTTTTAATAAGAGTCCTTGAAATCCTGAAAGTACTGAAATTATCCAATAATTTGACTAGGGATCTCAGCCTCATGAAGGTCAGCAAGGTTTTAGAGTCTTTCACAGCACACCTGGTTTTGCTGCCATGCCCAATGTAGTATTGTATGATTCACACAGAAGAACCAGGGCAGTCAGGCCTTTGGAGGCTTAGCCCCTCCTGGTTTCATTGTGCATCCTTTCCTGGGGGCAAAGCAATGGTGGTGGGGGTAGTTGGAGTACTGTACTGCTTCCTACCTGACCCAATGACCAAACTGGTCTTTCCATGCAGTGTCTGCAGGATACCCATTAGAAATATATTTATGACCTCAAAAAAGAAAGAAAGAAAAGAAAGAAAAGAAAGAAAAGAAAGAAAAGAAAGAAAAGAAAGAAAAGAAAGAAAAGAAAGAAAAGAAAGAAAAGAAAGAAAGAAAGAAAGAAAGAGGCAAGGGCATGCAGTAATAGGGTGGAAGAAACTCAGATATTAAAAAGGGGGCAAAAGAATTATTTCCTTGTCTCGGTGGTGTGGGTGGCAGATGTGAGAAAACATGGTATGAATCTCTCCTCACATTCCTCCTGTTTTGTTGAAGACTATTCAGTTTTGCTGCATTTAAACATTAAAGGTGTCTATTGGGAAAAGCAAGGAGAAGATAATGCTTTTTAGACAAGTTCTTGCTGTAGATTTCCATTTCATGCTAGGCTGCATAGAAGCAAGCAACCTGTGTGCGTGAAAGGCTGGTGTGCTGGGTGGGCAGGGTGCTGGTGTCAGGAAGGGGAGGCAAGTGCTCAGTATGTAATCAGATAAAGCGAGCTGTTTGGCATTAGTGTGTTAGCTTTGTCCAAGCTGCCAGCATCTCCAAAGGGCCCAAGCGCACTCTTCATTTGTCACCCCAGCGCACCTTTTGTGTGAATAATTTCCCATTGGTATTACTCAGAGCTTGGAGTCGATAGCTGGACTAGCCTCTTTGCTTGTACTATTATTTCCAGCAAGCTTCATACATCTGCAGTAAATCCAGGAGGATTTGCAAGTGGGCTGAGGAAGTATGAGTGACAGAATGAGCTGATAAGGCCTGAGTCCCACATAAACAAAAGGCTTCCCATTTTGTCCGGACAAGACAGGCACTGCCTTGGAATTGATTTAATTTGATCAAGATTTTGCCAGCTGACCCAAAAAGTTCATGCAAGTGAAGAATTGAACCTCCAAACTCTCTCTCACTCACTAGTAAACCTTCACATCAGTGCCAAAGATGAGAGTATCTGTTGTGAGTTTTGTTGCCTGTTTGTTTTTATAAAGCAGGGTCACTGAGGCTTTTCCTGCGGATGCATTTTTGATGGTAAGAAACTGAAAAGTGTCTAATGACCCACAGCTCTGTGGACAGAGCATCTTGAAAGAAACCTTAGTTGCAAAGCCAGGCATCAAGCCACAATGCTATTGAACTTTAATACACTCTGAAAGGGTAAGAGCTAATGAGGTAAAACATAATAACTGTCTGTAAATCCTTCTTGAACTTGTGCCTAACCAGGGAAGCATGGCATCGGGGTAGCATGAATCAGAATGCCTGCCTGATATTATAAATCCAGACATTTTCAAAGTCAGCAGAAAATCTTTAGGAGGGTGTAGAAAGGTACAGGTCTACTTCTACTTTGGCAGAAGTGAAGACAATTATAAAAGGAAAGCATGACCAGCCTTGGCAGCTGGGCTAGCAAGGGAAAAACTGGTGCTAAAAAGCTAAAGCTGTCCAAAAGAATGAGGTCTTGAGAGAAATGCATTCCTTCATAACAGATATCATTGTTTGAGCTACACAATATGGTATATGTGCAAGTTTTATCCAGGTGCTGTGAAATAGATTGTCCTGCCCATCTTTGGGGGGCATGTGGGAGGGGAACACACCTTCTTCAGTTTCATCAGGCTTTACTGAGAGGCTTCTCTTACCTGCAAACCTTATTGAAGAGATTGCGCTTATATATTTATTGCCCAAGGAGGCTGAGTTTGGTGATATGCACTTGATTTTTTTTCCCTTCTTGGCCTTTCCTATTTCATGGCAGATCTTTGGGAATGGTGGACTGGCTGTCCCTTGCTATTACAATGGCAACCACACCCTTATTTGCAAAGACTAGGTAACATTTGTGTAACCTAGCAAGAGGTATCCAAAATATTAGGATTTCTATGTATATGTGTATGTGTGAGAGAAAGAAGGAGGGGGGAGAAGAGTGGAGAAACTAGTTTCAGATCAAAGTCCGAATCTTAAATTTATAAGGTGTATTTCTTTTTAAGGGGGAATAAAGTGAGTTATTTACAATGTCTCATGGATTCCACACCTGGAAGTTACAGGACTGCCTGTTGGGGATGCCTGTAAAATGAGGTGCCCTTTGGACCCCCTTAACCCAGAAAAGAGGTCTCCTCTTTCATAGGAAAGTGTTGCTGTGTGCCTCAATTTACTTTTACTTGTTTAACATGGGAGTACAAACTTTACAGACTCTTGAACCTATTCTGTGCTTTTATCTGCCAGTAGTGGCGTGTTAAATCTATCTCTGCCCATAGTTCATGGCAAACATTGAAAGCCTGTAAAAGTGTTGGACAGCCCCATTTAGAACACATTTTTGATTGAATGTATTGTCATATTTTTCTTGCAATAGGGTACAAAAAGGGATTTATTTTGGTTAAAAACATGAAATTTTGAAGTCATTCAAATGCAGATAAGAAAGGAATCCCTTCTCATATACAAAATATTGATGGACTTTAAAAGGGGCTGATTTTTGGAAAGAGAGGTGTGTGCCTGTGCATATACTTTTGACATTTAATTTTTATCTTTTACACAATATTAGTCTGATGCCTGGTTTCATGTGAAATGGTTGGCTCTGAAAAGCAAGTGTGTTTATTCAGAATTATTGCCAGGAGCCTGAAGTTTTGTGTTCCCAGCCCTGATGTTTTAATGGTCAAGTCCCAACATAAGTTAGTTTCTACTCCAGCAAAGTTTCTTCAGCTTCTTGTAAGTAGTATACTATTTTTACAATTTAATTGAGCCCCTGGTTATTCTTTCCCTTCTAGTTTCCTTTCTATGTGTCTATAAACATCTATGATTGCCCAGTCAACAGCATTACTTAATTGGCTGAAGATCCTAATCCAGCTTTCCTGAAAGGAAAAGCATCCTGGACACAGTTGCCAATTATTCCATTATCTCTATTGACAGCCCGGTGTACTTTGATGTCCTTCAAAGCTCTGACACAGATATCCCATGGGAGACCATTGTCTCCAGTTAAAGCACAGTGCTGAAGAGCAGTGAATTCTGTGTCTGCTACCACTGTGTTCATTGGCTTTGGAAATGTTACTTAATCTTTTGGTTGCCCTATCTGTAAAATGGGAAAAAATGTGTTATTCAGGGAAGGTTAAGAGGGTTCATCTTTTGATGTTCATAAAATGTTACAAGATCTTCTTTATAGTTTAAAGAACAGACAACAAATGTAATTAAAAAGTAAATGGAAGTTATGGAGCTGGGTAGGAATAGAGGTTGGTACTGATTTCATGATATGGCTACCTCGGTTTTTCTCTTGCTTTGAAATGCTTTGAAATGCTTTGAAATGACAAGGCTAAAATTTCCTGTTTAGTTTTACTCTCTTTCTTGCATCATGATGTGGCCTTTAAGCATGTAATACTGTAGTATTTTCCATAATTTCCTGGCCTTTAAGTACTTGACTTTTCAGTTTTAATAGTTTTTTAATATGAGAAGTTTACTGCCAGTATGAGAGTTCCAGTTTACAAAAACAAAGTAAGCCCCTTTCCCCTCCTCAGGAACGGGGCGTGCTGCCAAAGCTCACATGGCCCGTGAGCTCTGCACGGCCACAAGATCCCCAGGCAAGTGTCCCCCATGCCTGGGTGTTCCCATGAGTGTGTCTGATCCCTCCTGTATTTGCCTGGCCTTTTCCTTCACTACCCTTGCTCACACCCACTTGCTGGCTTCTCTTCTCTGCAAACTTCCGACTCTTTTCATGGATCGTGCCCCGTGCAGCCTGCGAAGCGCGCAGGAGTTCAGAATAGGATATACAGGAGTATAATAGGGGTTCAGATAGATATACAGGCACAGCTGTGTGCATGGAGTAAATGCTACACGTGGTGGCCAGCGTGGAAACAAAGAACCAAACACTAATTTTCCTGTTCTTTGCACTAGTAATAAAGCTTGTTTTTCTCTCAAGTGCCTTTTTGAGGTATGATCTTAGAAATATTGGACGAAAAAGTGTTCGAGTACCAGTTATCTCGTTTTTCTTTGAAGAGATTAAATTTTAGTTTTGCAACCCTCTTTGAAATATGTTGTTAGAGTTATTTCTGGTTTCAGTAAAAACAACCTTTTTAATTCTCAACATTGGATGAAAGTACATTATTCTACCTGTACCTAAGGAACTAATAGCCTTGCTACTGTGTTTCTGCAAAGCTGGAATACTTACCTGCTTTGGAATCAAGACTTGGGCTGTTCTTGTGCAGGGCAAGAGATGGACTCGATGGTCCCTGTGGATCCCTTTCAACTCAGGATGTTCTGTGGTTCTATGGCTTCACATTTGGTACAGGGTGACTAATTAGCCCAGACTGAAGGGTGCCCACTCTCTCTATCCCATAAATCTCACCTGTTCATGATGCTGTTTCAATACAGACATGCTCAGATGGATTTATTTAGAGTTTGGCAGCTAGTTTTTCTTATGCTTTCCTCCTCTGTGCAAACTGTGTGGCTACAGAGTAAGGCCTGAGCATGACTTTGCATGCAGTCGCTCTGGGCTCCCTCCCTGGTAAAGGCAGTGAGAGGAGACAGAGCCCCATGGTGGGAGGGCAGCAGAAGAATGTTCCTGGCTGTAAAGTGCTGAGCAACAGCAGGAAAAATATGGCAGACCCAAACGTGGGTCTGCCCAAGCTCAAAGACCTCTAGCAGCCTTTCAGGGTATATAGTATGAGAGGTACAATGCACCCGGGGCCCAGCTCCCCCTGACCTCAGTCTCTGTGACTCCTACTGGGGGCACTGCAAGCAAGCTTATATTGAAAGCTATGGAGCTGTTTTTAAACGGTTCTTTACAGCAAAGAATAATTAATTAAACAGGTGGTTCCATGAGCGGTGCTTCTAATGATGGCTGCTTTCCAGGATTTCTCTCTCGTGTGGATTTCCAGGCTGTAACAAAGGTTGAGCTCATGCTGAGGTCTTTCCCTCAATGAGGGAATTAATAGGGCCTCCCTCCCTCCCTCTACTCTGCTGCCTATTTTCATGAAACTTGTAGGTACTTAATTCCTGTCAACCCTCTACACCTCTGTCTCACTTGGTCAAAATTGATCAATGATTTTAAAACTTCCTGGGGATGGGGAGAATAAACAAAGAGAGAGAAACAGATGCATGAGGAACATGGCTGGAGAAAATCCATTTCCTAAAGTCGAAATTATTGCCCAAGATTAGAATGGAAAACTGCTCTTTGTTTGCCTCTTTGGCTATAATGGAGGAAAAGAATAAGTAAGAGGAGATCAGTGGTGCTGGTGAGGCTGTCCATGCAGTTTTGGTGTCCATGCCTTAAAAAGCTGCCAGTCTTTTTAGGGGCGACAAGAATCACTGAAAAATCTTTTAAAGAATGGTAAAAATGTTTGACAGAAATACTTAATTTAATTTCCTCTGAGCATAATTTTTACTACAGCATTTAAGTCATTTTACAGGGAGAATATAATACATAAAGGGTTCTTTAACCTTGCAAAAACCGATTTTGTTGAGATTTAAAACAAGTTCAAGTGTCATGTAAGCCAAACACTGGTTTTAGAAATAATGAACCATACATCCTCATGGGATTCTCCATATTCTGTCAGCTTCAGATGAAAACAGGAAAGTCTTCCTGAAATCTGTGCTTTGGCTAGGTACAAAAAATTGGACCAGTTACACAGGAATATATGACATCCTTTGGCCTTTGTGTTTCACCAAAGCAGAGTAGATGGTTTAAGAGCCTAATCTGACCTTAAAAGATGCTTAAATAAGTACTGAAGTTTTCTTTCCTGATGCTCCATTTCTGGGAGAGACATGACCCTCCATCTTTCTCTTCCTGAAATTGTTAATTGCTTCCTGAATTGTTAATTACCTCCTGAATTTGGTTAATCACTCAGTTGCAAGGGAAGTTGCAACTTTATGAAATACTTGGGTGAGGAGTCAAGATTTTATTACAAGTGAAATGACAGCTTTTCTTTCATGGTTTGCTGTTTTCCAGAATCACCAGAGGGCGCCAATGCAGATCTTCCAAAAAGTGATGCTTCCCAGAAGGTTGGAACATCTACATCTCCCAAGCCCATGTCGGTGTGTAAACAAAAAAGGGCAACTTCTGAAATTTTTTTGTGATGAAAACATGTATTAGGTCCTGGGGAAATGCTCAATACTAAGGACAGTACAAATCTTTTCTAGAACCTATGCCATTAGTGCATTGGCTGTCTTTGACTTAAATCTTTCTTAGATGCTGACAGTAAGATAGACCTGTGCAAAACCAGTTTAGCCAGACATTAGTTTTCTCATTCCTTTCAGCATCATAGTTAAGCTTGGAATTAGAAAGAACACCATGTGATAACGGCAATCTTGGAGCATCTGTCAATTTGTGCTTGAAATAGAAATAGAAATCTCTGCTGCTGTTTTGACATGGAAAGCCAAGACATTTTTGTTGTTTTTATCACATAGATTTGGTTCATCTGGAGTATATAGGATAAGAAACAATGGCATTCAGGCATCCTTATTTGTCCTTTTGTACCCTTTAGGACATAGCAATAAACAAACAATGAACATTCTCTCCCAATAGGAACCTTCCTTGCACATGCCCCAAAACACAACCTGAAGACAAATGTACTCATTTAAAAGGAAACAAGAGATTTCTGTTGTAAGCTTGTTTAGACACCAGCCAGAATACCATATTGCCACCACATTGTGAATCACTCCTTCTCTCTTTACAGTAAAATAATTTTACTGATAATGATGATGCTAATAATTCACACTTTTTCTGACACAATTTTGCAAATTATTATCTCTGTGTTCCAGTTCTCATTCTAAATGAACAAAAAATTGGAAGAGCTCAGACCCAACACTTTTTCCCCATCAGGTCCTGAATTTCCTGGTGATTTCCCTTGATGTGAAAATAGGGTTTCTTACCTATGAGAATGATGATGAGGTGATAGAAATAGCAGTATTGGGACACAGAGCAATATGTTGGAAAGGAACTAATAAGCATTAGGAGGAGTTTGAATGCATAGGTAATGTAGTTGGTACCATCCACAGGACTCATGAGCTCAGCCTGTGTTTGTGGCATGACCTGACTTTCCCCTCCAATTTTCTCATCCTACTCCCAGCAGTTTCTCATGCAGGTGTGAGGAAGCAAGGCCAACTTCATACTCTATTTTCTTGGATGACAAGCCTGGAAACAAGCAAAAAACCTTGAGGATAGGGAATCCCATGTGGTGTTTTTTAATGATGTCCTATTTGATCTCAGTAAGAGAGAGAAATAGGAAAAGGTTTGTCTTTTTTGGGATATAGATGCTTAACACTGAAAGACAAACGTTTTTTTTTTGTATACCTGTCTCTTCTTGGGACTGGAACACGCCAAAGGAATTTAATTTCTGGTGGCATCTTTGGGAGAACCTATGAAGGATGCTGCTCTGCAGATCTCGAGTCTGAAGAGGTTCTTTTCTTTAACATTTGAAACAAATAACAAGCCCTCGCCACACTCCCAAACTACTGCCTGACCAGGATGAAACTCTTATGCTTTATACATGTTAAACATCTCCTATTCATGGCCAAATTTGACTTTGTGCCCTGGGCCAGGTGAAAAGACATTTCCAAATAAGAAAGAGAAGGGGAAAAAAAAAAAGGAAACCCACAACAAAAACAACCAAAACACAAGAAGCAAACCATAAAGTGAAATTTCTGCAAGAAGAGGTGTCTGTGGCCAGTTTTGCTGTGCATCTAAAAAAATAGTTCTCATTATGGCAATTCACAGAAATTCTTAAGGAAAAGTGAGAAAAGGAGTTCTTTTATGGGCTATTTTATCCTTTTTTTGTCTGCTCTTGCAGTCGACTTTTTGGCAAAATACTGCATCTTCAGCCAGGAGAAGTTGGCGATGCACAAAAGGGCTTTTGAAGCAGTAAGTGTAAATTCAGACTTCTTTTCTTTTCCTTTCTTCCTTTTTTTCCCCCTCTCCCTCTCCTCCTGTGTCTGTAGACAGCTAAGCAGAAATAATAAGCACCGTTGCTTGCAGTACACGTCCCATGAATTACGCTGACATCAAATGTAACTTTAGAATGGAGGCACGCTTTATTCTTTTCGACGAACTGTTCCCCTATCCATTCTTTATTTACATGTCGTGAGCCTAAGCGCTGCACAGCCAGTCAGAACACACACACAAGAGGGGGGAGAAAAAAGGAGGCCATTAAACAAATTAAAAGGGATGGGGATGACTAATACAGTACTCTTGGAATCTGCAATTTGATTAGTCTGAGTTTAATACACAAAAGCAGCGCCGAAGCAGGAGGGGAGTCGAAGTGCTCTTTAATAACCTTCTACAATTAAATTATGGTGATGAATTTAACTATTCTGTGCTTCTAAAGGGGTCTTATTATCTGATTGACTCTGAAAGAAAGTCAGTATTTAACCAGGGTTCTTGAGTCCAGCTATTGGAAGTCATACAGTAGTTTTATGCATTAACAACTATTTTTTTTTGTTGTTGCGTGCCTCTTCCCATTTGAATTCATCTGTGATTTGAGAAAGATGGCTCTAAGGGTTATTCCCATAGCTCTTGATAGGAGTATATTCTGGCCCTCTTACTGTATTGCCCAAAAAGTTAACATGAAAATTGTGTGGTTGGATTTGTCTCCTGTTCTGTACTTTTCCTTGTTATTTTTAATTTTCACTTATGATTTTAGACTACTTCCCTCTGCTGGTATTCTCTATTGTCTAACAATGCATCATTCAAATGTAGACTCTGTGTAAAGCATGCAGGGATCTTTGAAACAGACTTTTGCCATTAAATGGCAGGAATATCATTCCACAGTTTATCCTAACTTGTGGTTTTCTCTCTGTCCTTTCCCTTACATGATTTTTCATATGCTGAAGGTGAAGATGTTGCATGTAAAAAATATCTAAGTAGAAAGGGGAATTGAATGCATTCCTTAAAATGGTATATTTCTTTTTTTCTAGTATGTCTCTTGCAGCTCTTTGATCTTTGACAGAGAGAGAGAGAGAAAGAAAGGGACAGAGACTTCATGATTAGCCTGATGGCAAAATCAGAGACCTGATTTTATTCCAAGTAGAGGGATATGATGGATGCAGAATCTAAATTTTCCTGCTTTTACTTTGATGGCCAAAGTGCTGGAGCTACTTTGCAAATTTTGATCAGAATATTTGGAGAGGATCTAGGCTGAGGGGATGAAAAGAGAGAATTATGCAGAGTACTGACTATTCAGCTAGGGCCTTATTCTGATACTTATTTTCATGCTAAGTTGTATCTTTCTCTGCCAATAGTTTCACTGAAAAAAATAAAAAAAGAAAGAAAAAGAGAAAGATACTATTTCTGGTGCTAAAATGCTGTGCTATTTGAATGAGGGTGCTATATCCAGCACTCATTTTGTTCATGCCCTGAGTGCCCGAGCAGGGCTCGGTGCCTCTGCTCCATCCATTGCAGCTGATGGCTCTGGAATGGTCCCTGGGGCGGCTGAAGGGCAGCACTGCCCCACTGCCTGCACAACACCGAACGTGGGGCTGGGCTTCTGGGCCTTCATTCAGCCCTTGTGCAGCTGCTGGCTCTGGTGAATGAGGCCAGAATGGAATTCAGAGCTCTGCTGCTGCACAGAGGAGGGAAGGAGCTTTCCCCCTCTCGCCCCATGTTCTCCACAGCGTCCCCTGCTCCCTGGCAGGTGAGAAACGGGGGGTCCAAGGGGCTGCTTGCTCTCCTTTTGTGGCATTTTACAGGCTGTTATAAAAAATGTAGGAGAACAAAGTATGGTGGTTCACAGCTATGGCATAGCTTGCCATGGGTAGCAAAGGAGCAGCTCATGCTGAGGAGAACACTGCCTAAGTCAGCAATGAGAGAAAAGTGCAGGCTGCATCTGTGGCAGCCCAGTGCTGGGTGCCCTGAATATCTTAGAGGGGCTTGAAAATTGATGTAATTTATGTTAGCTACCCCTAGGAAATGTGAAAGCATCTGAAGGTGGTTACTGCAGCAAAGGAGAGACGAAGTTGTATCTCTTCCTTCCTGACAGAACTGCCCACACACCCTGGGGAGAGGACGTGGGTGCCTGTGCTGTGCTGCTGGCAGGACAATTCCTTGCATCCCCTGTACCAAAGGAGCTTGTGCACCCTGAGGCTCCTCAGGTCCCACTGGGCATTGGAGGTCTCAGCATGGTGAGTCTGTGTGCCCAGGTGCCCCCTCCTCACTCTGCTCTCAGCTCTTGAGCTGCTGACTGTTTTGTTCTGGGGCACGTTTCTGGACACTGATGATCTCTACACCTCTGTTAATATGGATGGACCTGTGGACAGCTTCTGTGCATTTAGAGGCTCTAAATTTTTTAGGCATATTTTTTACTCACAATCAATCTTTACCTCTGTGGAGAATCAATTAAAACCAAGTATTTTAGACCAAGGTCACTGGAGGAAAATTGTATGAATATTTTGATATTGCAGTTTCTCGTTTTGTCTTAACAGTAAAATCCTTCTTCTTGCTTATTAAATCATGGCAGAAATTTCCTTGTGAGCCAATGATGACAGGCAAACATGATGTCAGTTTTTAACAAGATGCCAGGCAGAGATTTAAGAGAGCTGATTTTTATCAGAAGCTTTTATAGTACTTGAGTAGTAAAAAAAATACATTGTGAGTAACATCCATGGCTCATGCATGGTAAAAAGGGCAGCACACTGCATGAAACCTGGGGATGCTGGGCTGAGGAGTGCTTCCTTTTAAGAAGACTGTGCTCCCAAATTAACTTGTTCCTATGCTAAGCATAGCAGAAGCAGTGCTGCTGCTAAGCAGAACAATTGCTTTCCCTTTGTAGTCTGCCTGCTGGTTTGTTCAGGCCTGCTTTGTGCTCAGCCTTGGCTGGGTCTGGGACGGTGGCTTAGTAACTGTGAAGCTCTGTGCTTAGATCCTAGCCAAATCAGTGACACACAAAATCAGGGCAGGCAGTGAATCCCCAATGTGCCAGGTTTAGGAAAACAGCGCTCTGCATAGATGAGCCAATATCCTGTATTTATTTTGCTGTTTTCTGTACCCATTTCTCTTGCATCTGGGTATTTAATACATATTTCCAACCAGCAACACACCAGCCTTAAATTAAATTCCCTGCTATGAATATCAAAAAACAGGCTCTTCCTTCTCTGTGCTGTTCCAGCTTGCAGCAGTCACCAACTACAAGACCATGCTCCCCCCAAGCCTCCTCCCTCTCTCCTCCCTCCCTCCCTCAAAGCAATTTTAAACTGCTTGACTGAATGCAGTATTTGAATGAGGATTTCATATATGGGCTCAGGCTTTCTCTTTAGCTCACTGTGAGAGAACAGTGCAGAGAAAAGGGTCCATTGCAGTGAGCACACTGACTGTAATTAACTTCACTATTCACCAGGTAAAGCACCAAGGAATTAATCAGGCACACCTAAAATAAGCATGGTAGTACTAATAATAAAAAATATATATATATATATATATATTGTTTAAAGCAAGGGGGATTTACCAAAAAGATAAATGGGGACTTCTATCTCCTTCCCATCAGCCAGCTGTGGGAGAGTCACAATGCCAGGAATATGCAGTGTAGAGAAGGAAGCAGGGAAACAGGGCACAAAGGTTGTAGTGAAAAGACAAATGAGAAAAAAGTTTGGCTTCCTCAGGTATCCCCTGTTCCCCAGTCTGCTGCCATTTCCAGGGATGTGCTGAACATTGCTGTGTTCATTGCACAAAAAAGAACTTGGATCAGGCCCTTGCTCTCCCTGTCATATAATCTCTTCTGTGAGCTGCTCAAGCTCCATCTAAAAGCTGTCATTCCTGCTCCCTCTGCACTGATTAGCAGGCCTTTCATTAGCAGGCTTCTTTGGTGTAAGAAATCTGTGTCTAATTTCCAAAAGACATTTGTTTTCATGCTAACACTGCCAGCTTTCTTAGCTTGTTCCTTTTTCCGCCTGCTTACCTTAGAGATATTTAGCGAGGCAGTTGTGCTGCAGCTCAGCTGTGGTATTGCCAGGCTAACCAAAGCAGGCCCTGGCAGTCTCCCTTCTGCTCCTCTCGTCACCCTGAACCTGCTGCAGGTTGACTCTGTCCTCCTGCATCTGGGCACAGCAAGGGCAGGAGAGCTGGGGATCAAGGGTGAGGCAGGGCAGCAGGATGGGCAGGGTAGTGGGCTCCCAGCCCCACAGCGCTGAGGAGAGGAGAGCATGGCACATCCACTGGCAGTCACCAGGGTCAAATGCAGCCCAACGGCTCTAGACACATCCATAGCAATGAGGCAGGTCTGAGGTCAAGCCAAGAAGTCAGACCACAGGTCAGGGTCAACAATGTCGCTCATGTGGGGTCCAAGGGCAAGTGTGGGAGCTCAAACACAGCTCCTGAGCTCCTGCTCGAGGCCCCAGTGAGGCTCCATGCTGTCCAGTCAGCCAGGCTGGCCAGCAGGGCTGACCCTGCAGCTCAGCCCCAGGAGCAGGGGAGCGGCAGCAGAGCCTTTTGGGGTGATCAGAGAGGGCTCTCTGGCAGTATGGAAGGGGACAAGTAGACCTCCAGCCACCAGCACAAAAAAAGTCTTTCCACCGCTACTTACTGGTAATTCACTACTGGAAATCTCCTCAACAGACCTTACATCATATTTCTCACATCTGCATCATAATTCTAGCTCAAATTTCTCTCTTGCTTGGCCAATCTCACGTGAACTTCCATCTCCTCTGTCAGTTATCACATCTCTGTCTAACAGCAGAAAATCCTGCTCTTAATCCTGAATTATGAGGCTTCAGACATTGACCTGGACTTTGCCCCTCCAGTCCTCCCTAGCTTCCAATTCTATGAGAGACTCTGATTCTTCTCTTTTTTAAACTTTTGCTATTTGAGCAACTGCTTCTCCTGCTAGGCATTTGCTCTCCTGAGCTTTGTGCTTTTGGTCAGGAAGAGAAATGATTCTTTCATCATGTGAATATTATTGAATTCGACAAATCTGTGACTTACTATGATACAGAGGTCCTTCTTCTGTTTCTCTTTATTTCATTCCATGCCATTCTTTTGTCTTGTTCACTCAACCTATCCTTTTAAATATGGATAGTTATAGTTATAATATAGTTATAATTGTAGGAGTCACTTTCAATTTAGAATGTTGAGTCTGGAATTGCATTTAGGTTTCTAGTTGTGTAATTTGGGCTGAGTTTTTCAGAATGTGTGCTGATTAGTGAGAGTTCTCTCTCTTACGTCATGGTGGGGACATTTTGTTGGATTGTGCTTTGCATAATGAAGGTGTTTTGGCCCTGCTGCAGCAGTAACACCTTCTGTAGACCTGCAAAACAATCACAAATGGTTATAAGAAAACAAGTTTTCCTGTCAAGAAAACAAGGCTGGTCCTAAACTTTCAGTTGTTGATGGCATTACTATGGAAGATTTTCATCTGGCAGGTTGGAAGTGTTAAATCCAATGGAATTCTTAAGGTGTGAATATTTGCTTCCATGTTTATGATCCTTTGAAAGCTTTGGGTGAGATGAAGTTGGACAATGAAATTTTTTTCAGGTAAGGTGCCACTGTAGATCTGCTGGAACCTTCTGTTTATTGGAAGCTCATGCAAGTAGTAGAAATACTTGGTTTCTTAGGGTAAATTTTTGTGCAGCCTGACAAAATTAATGTTGTTGTGTATCACATAAATTGTGAAAGATGTGTATTTGTGTGTGTGTCTAAAAGAGAGAGAAGTTGTATACATTAAACTAAAACCAGCAACACATCAACACTTTACCTTCCCCTGCCTCCCAGCAGTACCAGTCCAGAATTCACCAGACTTCTGGAATAGAAGGCTCCATTTCAAGATGTTTGAATATTAGGAGTTAGCAAGCTGATCCTAGTGGTGTCCTAAGTCCCCTTTACCCTCTTTCCACAATCTCTTGCAGGAAAAACAGTATTTTCCAAGACAGTGAAAAGTGGTTTAGTGACTGGATAGGAGGAAGGGACTATGTTTTCTAGTCTCTCAGTTACATCAGTTTCCACTTTGATAACTGAGCTTGCTCAAGCACACTTCCAAACAACCAGAGCTTTGTGGCAGATTGAAACAAAAGCCTTAGTCCTTAATGTGCTGCCAGGCCCAGACCATCTGTGTGCAAATGACCCTGTGGTGCTGCCAGTGTCAGTGAGACCTGTGTCAACCTGTGGTCTGAGGGCTGTTTGCACAAATTTGTCTAGCTGCAGAGGGCATTTCTGCAGTTTGCTTCTCTTTCAAAGCATCTAAGAGCATTGTTATGTGTGTGTTAATGGTGAAAACTCCTCTCTTCTTTGGAGCCCTGACTTGTTTCACTGCATGTCTGGCAGGTACATGGAGAGCAGGCAGTATCCCATGGGGGCACTAAGTGAACCCCCAGGCACCTGCTGGTGTAGGTACTCCTGCTTTGCTTGCCTTTAATTATGCTGAATGGAAAGCTCTGGAGAAGTTTGGCTTCTCTCCGTTTTAAGGTGAAAACTTACTGGAGCAAAGGGTCACCTATGCTGTACATCAGAGCTGTACATCAGACTGGCTGTGTAACATGTGCTTTCTGCTGTTGCTCAACTCTTATTACACAATGAATTCATCAGTGGAAGATAGGGATATAAATGTTTAGTGAGAATGTGAGATCATTACCTGTGAGTAATTAGGGCATCTTTTCCTTTCTGCTGCTGTACCTTCTGTATTGAGAGTTTGTGCAATGCACTGGTATTAGCCATCAAAATATTTATTGACTTGAACAGAAAGAGATATTGCTGTGTATGCATGTTCTCAAGGGAGTGGATGAGGGATGTGATGTGGTGGGATGGGACAGCTTCTTCATTGTTGATTTTCTGTACTGAGCCGAAAGTGAAAACTGCTACCTGGAAAGATGCTGAATGGGAACAGAGATCAATAGGCCAGTTAGCCTGCAAAAACTCCCCAAGATACAAATTCCCCGTTTGCTCGATGGCAGAAGAGCTATTTGCTACTTGCATATATGACTTGCCTTCCCCCCCACCCCCCATATATTACATTATTCTGCACCCAAATTAAAATGAGCTTTAGTAGTCAGAAATACTCTTCAAAACAGGAAGTCAACTCTGTGACGTTTACTTCATGGTCACCTTTAAAACTGAAAATAGACTCTTAGCATATATAAGTCAAATGGAATGGGAGTGACTTTACTCTGGATGGGATCTTGAAAATCCTTTCCATGTCCTGACAATCTCATTCTCATGTGTGGAGTCCTGTGTTGCTGGAGATGGGTATCCCTGCTCAATCCTGCTGCAAATCACTGCTCCCCAGTGATTCTCCCCTGATGCCTTGACACATCTGTACTCTGACATGCCTGATTGCCACTTCTTCTGTTTGTACAAAACAAATGAAAAAACTCCTTGTTGCTAAGATACCAACCTCTGCAAGATAAACTTTAACCAAAGGTTGCAACCTGCTGTTTAGCACAGCTCTGGTTTTGAAACTCCATCACCTCAACACTTTCTTCCAGCTTCCTGTGAACATTTCCCCCTGAAAATATCTGTCACTGCCTGGGCAAGACTGTTCATCCCACTGGCAAGGCCACAGGCTGCCTTTGGGGCTGCCTGCTGACCGTGGGCTGCAGAGCAGGCAGCATGGAGTGCTGATGGTGCACAGTGGTCACCTCCCTCCCTCCTGCCTCTCTTCTAGCTGCCTTTCTACTCCCCTTGGAGGGGAGGCACAAAAGGAAACTCCACTTTTCACGACTGTTCCGTTTGCATCAGGCCAAAATGTGTTTTCAACTGAACAATTACTTTCTGTGCAGACAGTGACAGCTCAATTGGTCCAAGGAGAGGGGTGGGAGGGGTGCTAAGGTTTTCTTTCTCTTCTTGTAGTGTTAGACCATGTCAAATGAGGCTGTTGAAACAACACCCGGTTTGTTTGTCTTGTGGCCTGGTCTGGGGTGTGAAATATTAGGACAGCAGCAAAGTGTTTGCATCTCTCCACAGCTGGAGAACACCTCCCACACAGCTTCTGCCCCCTTCCTCACTCAGTGGAAGGGGAGCTAAAGAGCACTTTTCTCTTGACAAAAGCTCCCCTGGGTGCCAGGTTTTTGGTCTTGGACTCTGTCTTGAGGATCTGAACGGATCAAAGGCATACTTAAAGAGCTTGGCTAAGCTCCTACCCTTACTTCGGATATAAAGTTGATTGAAGCAGGATGTTCAAGTTTCAGGTTATGCCTGATGCTGCTTTTTCACTTGTTTCTTCCTTTCTATGTGTCATTTTAATATGTGCTATTCATATGTGCTATTTCTTCATTACAATCTTGATGGAACTGCAAGTATAAACCAGTGTAGCTGGTGAATTTGAGGGCAGGGGAGGGAATCCCAGCTTTGTGGTTATAAGAAGTATGGAATGCCTCCATATTTGCTCTCTCTCCCCATAAAACACAAACTATTATCTTTTGGCCCAATGTCTGCCTTACAACTTCAGTTTTTATGTCCTTTTCCTAGAAAAGATATTCCTGGGTTGTAACCAAGACTTACTTTAGCATGGAGTAGGTATTGTTTGAGTTTTTTTAATTGCCATTGCTAATTAGTTCGAGGCATCATCAGAGGCTGATAAAAGTGTCTAAGAGATCAGTCCTCCCACTATTTAAGCTCTTCTCCAGAAAAGCCTTCCTGTCTATCAGTGAGAAAGAATTGATTTCGCTTCTGCTCTAACTCCTGGAGACAGTAAACAGAAGATATAAGACAAACTTTTAAGCGAGCTCACAATCCTACACCTTGTCCTACATAGACTGTTGCATCTGAAGAGGGAATGTTTTATAATGTTTATAATGATCCTTTGAGGAACATATATTTTCAGTAGGCCAGTCTGACAATACTGGTAAAACTTCAAGTGTGATAAGAGAACAATATGACCAGATTTTCTCCACTGATCAAGTGTACTTACCTTAATCCACATACACCTCAAAGTGGATGTGTAAGGATCTATGGTCTAGAGGGAGCCAACCCAGGTGGGTGTGAGGCAAAGCAGACTCAGCTGCTGTGTTAGAAGGTGCTCTGTGGAGGATGATGTGTGTGATTCAGCAGCAGCACTGCCCTGACTGTGGATAAATTGTTCCCAAACCCATGCTAGTTGTTGTAGACCGTTGGGCACTGAAACATGAGGGTATTGCTGTTCAGGGCTCCATCAGCTGTGGAATCTCTGCACTGATCTCCAGTTTGTGATGTAGACATGACCATTATCTCCCATGAGACTTGTATCTTTCAAATCTAATAAATGTGCTATATATTATGGTAAGGACATTTCCTGTCAAAATCTGGGTGCTCCTTATAATTAGCCAGGTAAGCACTGAAGCTCCATGAGAGACAGCTGGGGTGAAAAAAAAAAAAAAAAGTAATAGTCTTGTAAGTGAATGACTTTTAAGTAAAAAGGGTTGGTTTGTGTAAAAGAAGCTGTAAATCACATCAATTCTTGCCTGTTCAAATCTATTCTTCTCTATGTCCTCTCCAGAAGATCATAAAGCCATTTAGATTGTGAAGTACCTGTAAATATCTGGTGTATCATCTCACTGAAAAAAATAATGAATATTAGTATCTCTGTAGAAAGACTGTAGTGCATCTAAGCTCAGTATAATGGAAGGCCATAGACAGATGTAAAATCCCTCCTTTCATTCAGTATTTTTGTATATTCATAAAATTTTTGACTTTTTAAAGTTATTCTTCTTCTTCTACTACTACTACTGTTGTATTGTGTATTGAGAAATTACTAATTGGTGAAGAAGGTGGTGTGGAGCCAAAAGAAGCTAAACTACTGTGCTTTTGTGTTCAGTGAAGGGAAAGAGTAAGAGGGTTTGAGGGTTTCCCTCAACTTGAAAAATGAAAGCAGAGCTTAACTACGCATTGTAAAAGCCACACTCTGAGACACTGGAGTTCTGCCCAGAGGGGACTGTCTAATTTTCTGAAAACTAATATTGTGAGTGTTCTTGCAGGAGGATGCTGATGAGATGGGTACTTAAACCTCTAGAAGGTTTTGATGGCCTTGAAAGAAGTTGCCTCTTTATTGACTTACATTGTAAGTAAAGTCAACAGATCCATGCCTGGAAAAGTGTAAGAAGGGTAGCAAATATTTCCAGTATCCATACCTTCATTGTTTGTCTTGATATTTGGTTGTTCAACACTCCCCTTACATAAAGGAAAGCAACCTCATCAGCAGCACTGGCACATGTGTGAGGTATTTTTTTAATTAAATAACTCTATGCATAACCCACTAATAAATTAAATAACACATGTTCCTTTTCCGTCAGTTTTTGGAAGAAAGAGTAGTGTTCAAAGTCTGAAAGGCCTGGAGAGAAATCAGAGCTCTGAAGGAAGGGAAAGGTCAGAGGTCAGCAGTGGAAATGGGGTGTATGCCTTCATTTTTAGACAGGTAATTTTGGCCAGGTAGTTGGGATAGAACAAGAAGAAAACACTAAGTGTATGGTCTACTCATGCTACTCAATGTTATGTCTTTGCACAGACTTTTTTTCTTTTTTCAATTGTTATCTTCATTTTGAAAAGTGGCAGAGGATTTGGGATCTGTCCCATTTTGGTCAGCCAACTTGGCATAATGTAGAGGAGTCTAAATATAGCTGTAGGAGATGTTGCTCATTAGGCAACTCAAACCACTAGACAAGATAAAAATATGTCAAATACTCTGTGGATTTAATTTCAGATTGAGCTAGTCTCCTTGTATAGAAACTCCACTTCTGTGGTAGTTGCTTTTATTTACTTCCTACAACACAACAATGTTTGATTTTATCTTAATGTTTTGTATGTGCTCAAGTATTAGGACATTTTCCAAATGTCTTCGTAGTGCTTGGAAGTTTTTCATGTCCAGCATTTAAACATTTATTTGGCTCTTCAAATGATGCTGGTTTGTAGCTGATGCACATCAGTGGAGCTGTGCCAGCTTCCTCCAGCTGAGACTTTGGCCCTTCAGTGCTGGCCTTTTTGCAGTTCTCTTATCACGATCCTGTTTGAACCATCCAGACATACAGCACAAACTCTGTTAATGCAGAAAGCCGGTACTGGGAAATACAGAAAAAGAAGTATAAAAACCTCCATGATTTAATCCAAACCTTACAAAGGCGTTGTTTCTTTGGGCACTTTCTCTGAAAAGACTACCATTTCAAACAAAACAGAAGGAAATTGGTAGGAAGTGATTATGGAGACAGGAAATCTCAAAGCCATGAAACTGTAAATAAAGTGTTATTTGTACTACTGTACTTGGTGCCCTGCTTTGCATTCCCAGCACGAAATGTTAGACAAGACTTTAGCACTAGAGCAGGGACCAAGTTATTTGGATGTTTAAAAAAAAACAACAAAAGGAGTAAAAAGTCCAACCACATATTTCATATGATTAAAAGTAGAAAGTCTTTTGGACAATTATTTGTATGGAATTCTTCTGGACAGATTTTTATCTGAAACTTGAAGCCCACAGCCAGTCTCCATCACAATTTTTTCCTCTCAGCAAAGGATGTGACTTGTTTAGACATCAAACACATATCAAGTGGCTCAATGTTAGTATTCTGAAGCATCAGCTCTAAGGCAGGCGCCAGTGCTAACATCATTACACAACTCATGTGGTACTATGATAATCCAGTTCAGCACTGCCTGCATTTATTGTTTATTTTTATCAGACCTATAAAAGCTCATCTTTTCCATCTGTCAGCATTATCTTATGTGATCCATTAATACAACTAGGAGGGATGCATTACACTACGCACTTGCATATCCATTAATGAACAACCTTAACCTATACTAACAACAATGAGTGAATGAACACAGATTTTAATTGCTTCCAGTATGATGTGTGTGCTTCGGGAGTGGTTACTATCATGGGAAAAGTTAACCAGCAAAGTTATCCCTGCATCTTTAGTTGTTTGTATATGTGCATGCAGAAAATATCCCTTTCCTTTCCCTTCTTCAACTGCCATGTTTTGTGTTTTCTGTTGTAGTTTAAAAATTATTTGCTCAAAGGGATAATAAAGCAAAGCACTTGAACAAGAGAGCACATACAACTCCAGTGTGGTCTGAGGAAATGCTCTGAAGCACCTGAACTTTACAGGAGTGAAGATCATGTGTTCTTATGTTGTCAGAGGCTTCTGAGTCCTGTGGACAGGAACTAGTCACTGAAAGGCAGAGTGTTGACAGAACCAAAACCTAAAGGCTGCTTGTTGCTTCCCATTTCTCTTCAAGCAGAAATGATTTCCCCAAACTGCCATAAGACTTCTGATTCTCAGTGGTTTTTCATGTCAAGAGAGTCTGGGGTAAAATTTGTACCTTGATGTAGAGGAGACATCCATTTGGAGGAAGCTCCAAGGAGTCTGGTGGTGAAACCTTCAGTGTGCTTAGTCTGGCACATCCCCATATGACGAGGAAATTGAGGAGACACCAGCATTATGGTTACTGCTGGTAGAGTAAGCTCTGCAAGCTTTTAGCCAGGGTAGCAAGGATAAGAACTAGACAGAGCAGACTAAAAATCAGCTCATGTGAGGAGAGTTTAAATGCAACTAGGTGGCTCACCCAGCCAGTATTACTGCTGGTACCATTTCAGTGGCTGCAGAGGTACTTAAATGGATATTATGTCTCCTGAGAACATTTTGAACCTGATATAGTTGATCTTTTTTTTAAATGTGGACACAAAGCAAGACAAATACGAGGTGACTGAGCCCTACTTGCAAGTCATCACCATTCTGATGCCTTAAAATTAGCAAACACCTCCTTTGCAAAGGGAGGGGGAAAGGAGGAAAGGAAAAGACTGGAATGAAAATATTACACTTACTTCTCTGTGCTACTGTAGCAGTGTGTTGTATAACACAGAGACAAAAATATTTGTGGTGGTCTTCTTTGCTGATTTGGAGGTGATCTTAAATTGTCTTCAGTGTCTACTTGTGTATGGCAAAGCCTAAATTACAGCTGTAATTTTTCGTGGTCTCCTTCAGCTTTCCTGCCCTAAAGCATTTTTCCCCCACCAATCTGGTGTCCTTGTCAACTTCTTTGGAGAAAGCACTAATATTTTGGGGGGATTGTTTTGCTGGTTGTGCTAATCGAGTTTGTCTCTGCTTCCATCAGGGCTTTTTAGCCAGCCTTTCCCCCTTCCCCCTGCCTCCCTCCCTTCCAAGCAAGGCAGCAATCTGTTCTTTTTAAACCCTTCATCATCTTTGCTCTCTCCATCTCAGTTTCCCCAGATTTTAGAGATTGTTGACTATTATGTAACAGATGGCCTGACAGACCTCCGACTCTTTGCGGTGATGGCTAGTTTGGCGCAGAAAATAGCAGCACTGGAGTAAGCATTCAGCAGCATAGACGCTCATGAATTTTAACTCCTCCCTGACAAAGGAATTCAAGGGGGTAAGAGCCAATCTATCAGTAGCCAAAGTAATTAGAAGACTTAGATGGCTCTCTAGTGCAGAGTATCCCTTCTCTGCTATGGGCTGTTCAGAGTAGATTAGGATAGTCTATGTCCCATTGATCTCTAAACCATAACTATGCTTCAAAACAATGGGACAGCTTAATCCAGAAATTGAGACATTCAAGCAAGCATCAGTGAGGGCTGTTCTTTTGGCTTGTAATGAAATGTACTTTGCAGCATCAAGCAGGGACAATGTATATTGAGCAGAGTTATACTTTGATTTTTGTTTCTATTGCATTCCTGATTAGCAGGGGAAATCACTTGCACTAAATGACCAAAATTCTGTCTCTAGACATTTAATACTTGGGGAATTAGTTTTCTTGCCCTCTTTATATCTTCTATTTTCTTTGTTCTTTGTCATTCTTGCTTCTGTATGTAAGAGTATTAAAAGAGTTCTTGTAAGTGACCAGAGTTTTGGCACCCTCATATAGCTTTTTGTCATTTCTAGGAAGTTTCTGAATATATCATTCCCTTTCCCAGAAGTCTAGTTGCTTGTCTTTCAGAAACATTTCTGTGTCTGACCAGTCAATGGAAGCTTTTTCTTAAAGTAGGGGAAATGGGGAGAAAAGACAGTTCAGAAGAGCAAAGAGCTTCTTTAAGGCAAATCAGTCAGGTATTCAAACCAGAGCTGGTTTATAGTACTTTTAAGATTAGATGCAATAAAAATAACTGGATTATGTTACTTCAGAGGTACAAGAGCAAAAGTACTTTAGAAAAATAGAGATGAGGTCAAATGCGCCTCCATGGAACTGAAAATAAAGGTAGTGTGTTGTGACTGTGCTGTATCTCTGTCCCTCTGCATAATCTGGCAGTGTATGGCTGAGGTAGGTGCTGTGTGTCTCCCACAACAGGGTTACCATCTCCACTGGGGCACATCCAGAGGTGCTATGTCCTCATACCCACACTCACAGGAGGGACTTCAGGACCTCTTTTATCCAGAAATGTTTTAATTACCTTGAATAACCTTAATTTTCAGTAGGAACCTTACTATTTTCAGCAGAGGGGAAAATCCAGGAGTGGTAAGTTGACAAATGTTGTACATTTCCTCTCTTAGATGTGCTCTGACATCTCTGCATATGAAGAATGAGCTTTCCTTACAAGCTCCTGTAGTTTGGGAATACTTGTCCTGTTGGAAGTCAATAGTGGCAAAGTTTAATTCCAGCCCACAGAGACTGCAAAGAGTTAACTTATATATCATTCAGCAAGATGTGTGCTCAGCCACAGTTTGCATTGGATCCTAATCCAGAGATAGTCTACAGCCCCAAACACTGGTAAATGGTGTAGACTACCTTGTAGGGACAAAATTCTCTTTGAAGGTCTTGGTTACCCCTTTTCCACTGCCCCTACCCATATGCAGATGCACTCATGCAGACACATCCCCCTTCCCTTGTCACATCTCCAGCCTTGAGTAAGTGCTGTGATACACGGAGGCTTAAGAGACCTTCCACTGCAGCTTTGGGACACAGCAAATCACCATTCTCCATGCCAAATCTCTGGCTCTGTGCAAGTGCTGATTTTCCCAAGGATGGTGTATCAAGGGAAGGATGCCCACAGAGGTCAGCCAGAGGCTCCAAACTCAGCAAGAGGTAACGATCTGCCTAAATTATATGAGCTCTAGTAATGTCATTTAGCAGCAATAAGTCTCTGTTTTAATTAGAGTGACACTGTTCCAAATGGCCATTTTAATAAGGTTTAGCAATTCTGGACACAGAGCTTTCCTGCTTTTGCAGGCCATAATAACTAGTTAGTTGCGCATAAGGTCAAACAACAATATCTGGTCAGCAAAGTCTTCATTTCACAAAACAGCTTAGAATGGGATGAGCTAATGGTATCGTTGTAAAACTGGCTTCTCCATCTCTGCCTATTGTTTATCCAAGTGGCACAGCTAAGAAATAACTCACCTAGAAGAAACATCAGCATCCAGCCTTGGGGAAAAAGAAACCTTGGTAAATGTTCCAGCTGGTTGGAGGTACCAAGCAGTGACACAATCCCCACTGCTGCAAGCCCAGGAGAACCTGGCTCTAGCAAGAGCATTGGTCCCTCATGCTCATGGCTGAGGTCCCTCCTTCAGCAGCAGGAACAAGGATGGCTGTGATTTGGGGGCCCAGGATCCAGTAGCTCAGGAACTCTGCACCCACCATGGGGTAGATTCTGAGCTCTCCCCTGGTGAGGTCTCTTAGATGCAAAGCTAAGAGTAGTGGTACTTCTTCTGGAAGGCATCAGCTGGGAGCTGTAAGGTGTTTGAGAGGAAAAGCCATAAAATCCAATAGAGATAAGGTTATGAGTGAAACCTGCAGTGTTACTAACCTTAACGGGTCCATTCTGCATCTCAGGTGAAATATTTGTCATCTTTGAATCATAACCAGAAATAGCTGACTTCTGTCTCCAACTTTTCTATGCAAGTATTTTTCATGCAATTTTGTAGCTTTTTGTTGTTGAGATTTTTTTTTCTTGCAATGATGCCTCCAAAAATCTTTCCATGTAATGTTTAGGTAACTAAGCCTTGAACTTTAATAGTTTGGGGAACTTTTCTTATTGCTAATACTGGCAGCTCACTGAGAAACACAGTAAGATAGAACTCTCCTGCTGAAATCATATCAGACATCCCAGGATTTCTCTGACAGTACCCATGCTATTCTGCTTTATTTTTGCTGGGCTGATGTTTACACAACCATGTAACAGCAATAATAATAATAATAATAATGATAATAATAACAATAACAATAATAATAATTTTTAAAAATATTTTTGCATTATTTATTGTTGACTTTGTCTTGTTTAGACAAGCAAGTTTCTGAACTTTAGTCAAGTAAACAGATAGAAATAGCTGGCATCTAAAATCAATAAAAGACAAGTGGAGTGCAATTCATGGCTTCTTTGTGAGTCAAATGTTCCAGCCCCAAAATAAACATCTGCAAAATAAAAGGTCATTTTCATCGGGCATCACATGTGAAAACTACCTGAGGGCAAATAAATGTGGGGATCACGTTCTTATCAACTCTTTCTGTTAATAATGGCCTGGTCACTGGGGACAGTCTGTTAGTGTTGGCCCACTGGGTCAGATAAACAATCCCAAGTCTCTCCCTCTCTTCCCCTGCTGTGACCTGGCCCATCTGCTTCTCTCTGGCCATATGGTACAGAACTATGTGGGACTGGAGACATTATAGTTTTATGCATCTCAATGCTCCTTGCTTTCATTGAAGTTTTGCTGACATGACATTCCTTTGAATATTCCTTGACAAAAGTGGGGTTTGTTTTGGTGCTGGGTTTCAGCTCAGAGTATAAATGAACACCGAGATTTAAATCAACAGATGAGATTTGTAACAGACACATCAGGTGGGTAGGAAGGCTGGCTACATATTTCCTCCAGCTTACCTTAAATTAAATGTTATTTTTCCTGATCTTAACAACTAAAACAGAGTCCAGCATAAGCAAAAGAGCACAGTTTTCTTGTTTTTGTCATAAATAAGCTCAGTCTAACAGACTGCCTGAGTGCCATGGAGGAAGCACAGTCTGACCTGAAAGACACAGCTGTAAGACTGCTTTAGAAAAAGTGAAGAAATTAAACCCACTGGGACAACCTGTGCATAGATCAGACATCCCTCTCCTTCTCCAGATGAGGCAGGGGGGTTTCTGGGATGCTGTAGATCTCTGCCTTGCTGTTGCTGAGATCTCAACCCCAACCACTGCTCATGGGGCCTGTCAGCCATGCTCTGGCAGCACTGGCCCTCAGAGATCATCTGGCCAGCACAATGTGGCCTCAGAGCCTCCCTGAAGGAGCCATCCCCTTTTCCAGTCAGTCTTTGTGTATGGAGAACACACAGGTATATCCTTCACTGAGGGCATGTTGCAAATGTCCAATTAGGCCTAATAAGAGTTCAGCCCAGGCATCAAAGGAGGGAGAGACAATAGCAAATGCACAATAGTCCTCAATGATCCCTTTACCAAGAGGAGGATGTAGTTATTGTGTGGGTTTTAACATAATAAAGCCTATATGTTCATCCTGCACCCAGCATCCTGGAGCCCCTCTCTGCTGGGACCTCTGGACATTGCAACCAGCACATGTATGACAGAGGCCTGAATTAGAAAAGCAAAATGCGGATTGTTGTACAAACATTACTACAACAAGCTGATTTACAAATTCTCTGAGGCAAGTACTCAATAACACAGTTGTCTCTCAGTTTCTGTAGAACTCCAAATAGAAATAAACCCCCAAACAGTCAAGTCCGTATCTATGTCACTCCCCCCGTTCTGTTTCTCACAGTGTCGCCTTATCTTTTCACCTGCTTTGTTTAAAGTCCCACAGAATATGTCATGCTGAACTCCAGAGAATTATGAAATCAGTGAGTATCTTCAGAAGAATACAAGGTTTTAGGCTCTGTTTTCATTTTGCCAATCAATTTGGTTATTTCACAGTTCTAGGCAGGTGCCTGAAATTCATTCATTAAAAAAATAAAAACATCATGACAAATCTAGAGATTTACAGTCTGAAGCTGTGTTTAATGCCTAGAAGTCAGAAATTAAAGAAAAGGTTTTCTTGGGACATCTGAAAATTCAGATGTGACTGAGAGTCTCAGTGCTGGAATTTGATGTAGATAGGCTGCCTTTCCTGCCAGACAAAGAGCTTGACCACCTGCTGCCTCTGTAAAATAGACCCCCAACCTCATGATGTCACAGTGAGTTTTGCCATGTCCTGGCCCAGCATTTAATGGACCAAAATGTGTAAGTCCATCACCCTCTGCTGCTGAGTCTGTATGTGCTATAAGGATGCTACCAGCATGGTGGAGGGAGAAAGGGGAAATAAAGAGGGAGGAAGGGAGGCAGCCTCATCCTCCTCTCCACTCACCCTGTTGATCAGTGAAGCAAGACTCCCACTACCTGAAAATAATACTATTATCTGCATTAATATCTTCCTGATTCCTCTTTAGCTGGGAAAATTTTACACTTAGAAATCAGGGCTTAGAACCTACTAAGCGGAATGTAATTTCACAAGTTTTTTTGCATCTCAGCAGTTATTGTAGAGCAATCCTTGCTGCCCTGCTGCTAAAGGGAAAACAATATTCCTCCCACAATCATTTACCTCCTCTCCCTTTGGAGAAACTAATACTCTGGACCTAGATTGCCTGTTCTGGGGAAAGCTTTCACAGCCTGATTTGCGAAAGAAAAGAACAATAAAACCCCTCCCCAAAAATACCCCATGCAAAAAATTAAAAGCAGATAAGAATGTGACACATGTCTTGTTTGATATGATAGCATTTACCATGACATTGTTGTTTCCTTTAAACAGGCTATTTTAGCAGAGGTGAGAAGGGAAGAGATGAAAGAAAAAAATCGTTTACTTGGCAGCTGCATCCAGTGCTGTCTCAGAAATCCTATGGACCAGGGACTTCTTGTATTAGGGGCTATGCAGAGTTGTTTTAAGATTCATAGAATGTACTGATGTTATATTGTATGCATCCTATCAGAGAATTCCATAAGAAATATGAATAATTGCTAGAGTTGCTCAACAATCTGCAACAATCTTGTCATAGCCATGATCTATCTCCCTTGCTACAGCATCTTTGTTAAAATGTGCAAATAGAGTTATAAAAAGTTTCAGAATAATGTGCTACTAAGAGTTTATGTAATCTTATGTTTCAATCAAGAAACTTCTTCTTATTTTGCAGTATGACGTGTACATGTGGTCCTACATAACCTATTGTGGAACTAAAGTGGCTATTGCAGTATACTTTTCACAATTTAAGAAGACATTCTAGCAAAACCCGCAATGCCAAATGAAAGTACAAACACCAAATAATGATCTTTACTATTTTAATCCCAAATGCACATTGCTTGTCTCACCACTTCTCTCCCTGGTGGGAGAATTTTCACACGTGCCCTGGGCCTGTAAGCCTTTAGGAGCCATTCTGTGTATTTTTGAACCAGTTGATACTATACTGTATCCTATACTGTGTATAGCCTATAATAATCTTCAGTGAACAGGATTTCTTGTGGGAAATCAGACTCGTGCTAATCCAGTATCCTGATGCAAGGAGGGACCATATATGTTGTTTCACTGAATGATGCAGGTAGCCCAGGAGCTGCTGATTAGGATAGAATGTGCTCTTGGGGAAAGGCTCTTCCCAAATCCATGGAATGGGATGATGCCCTCAAGCCAGAGTTCGCGTCTCATTGTGACTTTTTGCTTCTAAATGCTTGATAGTTTGATTCTGTGTTCTCTTCCCAGATTAGTATTGAGTGAACCAATCGAACAAACCAGGGGTTTGAGCAAGGTTGAACTTGGATTAATGGATCATGTTAAGTACTGGGGAAAGAGGCTGATGAAGGAGCACAGAAAACGGGTGAGTGGTGGCTTCATTATGGATTCATTTACAAACACGTTAATAGAAGAGTGATTCTTTTTACTGTTCTCTTTTTCATTTCCTAATGTGAACTTCTCTGCACAAAATCTATTCTTAACAGAGGTTTATGTTCATCCTTACATATAAAAGTCTCTATTACTGCCTCAACACACAGTCAGGATTTCTTATGGTGTGTGAATATAGGAATGAAACCAAAATCGACTTGACACCTGTCATATACAGTACAAAGACCGAGATGGGGTCCGAGCTTGAACTTGTGCGAAGCTGAGTAATACTAGACTGTTATCTTGTCATTAGGAATTGCTTTGAGTCCCTATCTGTTCAGCAACTCTAATTAACGATCATTTAACTGTACTGTCAGCCCCGTTTAAATCTGAGTGTTGCCAGTTGCTTCCTTCATGCGGGCAGCCAATAGGTGCTGGGCGAGTCTTTCATGCATAGCATTGTCCCAGTGGCGCTGGGCCTATAGCATCCCAGTTTAATAGGGCATTCAGGGCTCATTAGCGAGGAAACACATCAGGAGTGACCGCTCCACTGCCACACGTTGCAACTAATAGCCTCGCCGAACAGAATCGTTTCTGTTTCTGCTCACTTGTTTTTCAATCCTTTCAATGTCAACAAGTGGTCATGTCGGCAGGAGCCCGCCATTCTCCCCAACAGTTTTATCCGTTGCTCTCCTGAGCCAGACTTGTGTCCTCCTCCATTGTTCCAGCCACAATGGAGCCTGAGCAATCACAAAGGCTTCACAGCCATTCATCATCAGCTCACAAATTCTGGGGTTGAGATTACCCGCCAAACTTTTGGGCCATCATTTTGGCATAATGTGTGAATGCCCATGAAATACAAATAGTTTCTGAAGTTTACACTTTTGTTGCAAATGCGTAGGATGGCGGTAATGGGGCTGTGGTGAGGGGACTGGATGGAGGGAAAGAAGAGGAAATAAAATCCAACGTTGCTGTGGCTAAAAATAGACAAGATCCTGTAGAGGGAAGATAAGAGACAATGAGATTTCTGCTGGAACAAGAGGTGTAGAAAGGAGCAACCAGGGAAATGGAGGTGTGTCCAAAAAAGGTATGATCACACTTTTGGCTCACAGATTTGGAAACAATCCCTTGGTTTTGGCAGGGAGGCATGGGCAGCTCTTGCGTTGCTGGGATCCAGGAAGTATGGGGAGAGAGTGCCCCTGGGTGAGCTCCCCTCCTTGCATTCGTGAGAATAACCAGCATTTTTCCTGGTTGCTGGAAACACAACTGGCAAAATGCTCCCTGGAAGCACACACCTGCTGCTTATTATTTGTATTGGGTTAGCATTTAGACCTTGTTGTGCTAAATGGAGAATGAATGGATGTTTCACGCCTGGAAACATGAGATTTGAAGAATGTAGTGGCTTTACCAGTGTCATATTGTTAAAGTCAGAGATGTGAATCAAAGCTAAAACATGCGTGTGTGTGTTTTTCAGTTTATTTTATGTATGACTTGCATGGTGTCATGTTCTTCCCTACATCTCCAGTGGTTGGGCTGAATCCCACCTACTTGACTGCTAGGCAAATCTGACATTCACTTACTGTGTACTGACTACTCCCCAGACAATACTGCTTACACCCCAAGCATCTTCCAGATGATCCATTTGGGATGATGCAGAAAGGGTGCACTGTGGCCACGGTGTTTAACAGTGCCATTGGATGTTGGCTGGGCACATGGCACAGAGCTTGCTGCACCCTTCCAGCTCCTCCTCACCGTGTGCTCTTTCAGGCAGTTCACTTTGTGTTGATTTTTCCTGAGTCAGGATTAATTGCTACATTCCAGTCAAAAGAATTTGATTTGGAAATGTTTGGAAACATTTGGAAACCCCTGTGAGTATCCTGCAGTCTCTTCCCAGTCATTTTAGCATACCAGGAAGTTACAAGGAAGTTCAAAAGTGTTCATAAGAAAAGTGAAGGTGATTTTTTGTCTGTCACTGAAAAATTCAGTATTTCATAAACCACAATCATAGCCAAAGATGCTTTACAGTGCAAGCACTGAGAAATGGTCTCCTATTCAATTTTATACTGTATATCAACTAGAGACTTCTCTTTTTACCTGTTGCAATAATCAGAATGGGAAAAAAATTGACAGCGTTTACCCTTTTTTCCTAACAGGTCAGTATCCACTTTATGGCCCAGATTATTATAGAAGTACCAAGAAGCCTTGTATGTGTATCAAACACATTTCCTGACAAATGTTTTGGGTGTAAAGCTGAAGTGTCCTCTGACATCAAAGGTAATGGAAAGCACTATGAGCATTTTTAGGCTCTGTTTTATGTGATCATTTCCATTCAAAAACAGTCACAAACCACTGATTGTGTAAGTATTGTGTTTCCTGTTACCACAGTAAGATCTTCTTCAATCACAAAGGACTGGTTTTGGAAAGCGGGCTGTATATGAGATTCATAGTTATCTATTGGACAGTTACACCCAACCAATACTGCAGCAGGGCAGGGGATTCTTCTTGCCTTGCTGCATTTTGCATGCTGCTGATGGGCACAGGGGTCACTGATTGCCATATTTGCAGACAAGATAAGCAGAACTTCACAACAAGGAATCTCAGAAGGTTCAGGTGTAGTCTAAGTGCATGCCAGATATCAGGGCTTTAAAGGGCATACTCATGTCAGCACAACATCTTTAGGGATCCATAGAAATACTAGAACAGGGACCCCACCTGTTCATGGGGTTAGGCAGCAACTTTGCAGAATTTATGTGTAGATATGTGAAGTGGAGCAATGGAGTAAAACCCTGATTGTGGTAAATCAGAGGGGGTTTTGGCCTCAGTGTGTTTTCAGGTACTTGTCCCAGTCAATCCTACCAGACTCATAATGGTATGCATCTATTCAAGCTTTTCAAAGACAGAATTTTTCTTTTTTCCTTTCTTTCTTTCCTTTTTTTTTTCCCCTCTCTAAAGCTGCTTAGGAAAGAGGTAACTACTCCTTTTCACAGTCAAAGCAGGATATTCTGAACAGAATGTTAACTAGACTTGGGGCCAGATTGAAGAAGGGTTTGAGCGGTTTTCAGATCTGGGTTTTTGGCTTCAGGATCATAAGTAATAATATAGAAGGGAAAATGTATCTGGAAAATTTATAGATATCATACTTTGAAGTTTATTTAGTTATCCTAGGAGGTGAAAGTTTTCTCTAAGAGAAAGGAAATCATGCTGTGTAAAAAATATACTTCTTTCTTTTTTTTCTGTTGTTCTTGTTGCTGTTGAATTTTGCAGCAATTTTATGAGATTGTTAATTAGTTGAATGGACTTGAAGGCTTTGGAATTGAAAATGTTTCAGGCTGGGTAGGCAAAGCATTCTGGTGCTCTTCACAAAGCTCCTCCCTGTGATGCACATAGTCTTCTATTGCTAGATGCCAGAAATCCTAGTCCTAGTCCTAGTCCTAGTCTCAAATCCTAGTCCTGCAAGAATTTAACTGAATGCATCTGCCTAAACATGAACTAGTCCTTTGCTTAAACATCTGCACATTTTGATGAGGTTTTGTTATTCTTAAAGAGAAATTCAGTGGAATTTATGTGAATGCCTAAATTTGTGGATTTGGAGAATATGTGTGGACAGAGCAATAAACTGAAATATATGCCTGCCTCAAAAAATTGAGGTTTCTCACTTAAAAAATGCCTTTATTCATAGTTTCTAAAATCACATCTGAACACATAATGTTTCACTGCATAGAGAGATGATGATTGGAAGGTGGGTTTTTTAAGTATAATTTAAAATGAAAGCTTGGAGGGAAATATTCTGAACTATACTGAGCAACTGACTAGGAGCAAGCTTTGTCCCTGATACCAACCACATCAGTGAATGATATTGATTTCTTGTAGCAGATACCACGCTGGTATTTCAAAATGCCACATCTGAACTGTGGCTTCTTATCAGCATTTCTTATCACATTTTTCAGTGGTGAGTAAGAAAATTGAACACCTGATATGTGACATAGGAAGATAAGTAAGAACCCAAGTCCAGTGGTGCTCAGTCTTACTTTGCATTCTGCATTTGCCTGCAAATGTTATTTTTAGGCCAAAAAGTTACATCTAGCTTGAGTCAAATCTCCTTTAGCTCTGCAATGATGCAGAAGAGTTCATCATATGTTCTTTTGTTTCTTTGCTTCATGTCTGAAACTTCTGGGTTTAAATAGTAATATTTATGCAGTGGGGTAACCTTAGATAAAATAATACAAGATAACTGAAGAGTGGTTGTGAGAGGGAAAGCTTAGGCTTCAGTAACAGTCCCAGGGAACTGATGAAAGGGTTAATATAATGATCAAGCATTAGGCAATCCACTTTTCACTGCTGCATGCTCCTCTGAACATGAGGGATTGCTGCTGGTGCAGAGTTCTACAGCTTCAAAAGTGAAAATCCTTTCACACTTCCTAGGGATGTGATTTTGTGACTTGAGAGTAGTTCTGATTATCTGGTAAAAAACCAAGTGAGCAAAACCAAACCCTAAGTTCTAGTGCAAACTTTGTGCTTTAGTTGTTAGTTTCTCTTTTTTTTTTTCTCTTTCTTAGGGCAAGTAACTTAAAGAATAGCCTTTCCTTGTTGATTGCTGTACCATTCATTGGACAGCATATGGTTTTTGTCTTGGGAATCATCCAACATGTCACAAAGGCAGTGATACTGGACAGTTACTAGGCAGCTTTTGTATACTTTGGGGATAGGGGAAGATGGTATTTTAATAGATTTCCTTGGGGATCTCTTAGAAGGGTAATTTAATTGTTGAAATCAAATTTTGGGCTCCTGTCACAAATCATTACCTTATCTTTCATCCATCTATTCCCTTGTTGTTCAAACTAATAAAACATGCACACTGCTCTCCATTCATGTGACCCCCTTCATACATTTTTAACTGGTACCCCCGGCTAATTATGGGTAGGTGGTCTGTTTCTGGGTGAGAATTTTTTTGAAGGAATGGATAGTTTCTCTAGCTACCACATCAACAAGGGTGGCAACAGTCATTCACTCAAGATTAAAAGCTACAGAACCACATAAGTGCTGGTGAAATTCAAGCAGGAAAATGCCTCAAAGAGGAGGATACCACCTGGGGCACCACCTCAAATATTTGCATTCCGGACTCTGGCAGGCAAATTCTGGGCAACTGAGTCATTGCTGAAGTAATCTTGAGACCCTTCTTGGTGAAGCCATTTGTCACCATTGCTATGGTAGCATTTAATCAGTTCCAGCTTTCACTCGTAATGCTCTCAGAAGACAGATTGGTGAATTTTCTTGCAGCTGTTTGATTGAAGCATCTAAGATGAGGGGCACTAAGATGGTGGGAAACAGCCTGTGGTCCCACTGCTCCAGCTGCTCCTCACCTGATCCAAGTGATGTGCCACCTGCAGAAACATACTCAGGCCGCACCTGCATCTATCCTGTCGAGCCTCTCCATCCTCCATAGTATCTCTTATTCCTTCAAGAACTGGCAGCTCCCTGCTATCACTTTGAGTGCTGCAGCTCTCCTAAGCATGCAAAAGTGAGGATCTTTATTCCAGAAATTCAGACAGCAAGGAGACAGGGATGGGGGATGAGGAGCTCTGAGCTGGCAGAGGCCAGTTAAGGCAAGAAAAAGCAGAATTGGGGCAACATATGCTCTGAGGTTAGTGGTGTAGTCTTGGGGCATCCTTAACCCTCTGCTAAAGCTCAGCTGACCTTCAAACTTCTTAAATTTGATGCTTCAGCCTTCTGGTCATCCCTTGAATTTAGGAGTGGAGAATGGAAATGATGCTTATTTCTCACTGTTCAAACACATTGCTCAAATGTCTCTGATTGTGTGAGTGATTGGGTTAAATGATTGTGATTACTTATAGACAGGATTTCTGAGTTTGTCCCAGCTCTACTTGCATGGAGGTAACTGGGGTTTTAAAGAAAGGAATCACTGCATCATTCCAAAGTCCTCTTTAAAGCCCAGTGTTTTGTTTGCAGGCAGTGAACCAGCGGCATCCATCTCTACTGTTAAGTATTTACCATCTAAAAAAGCAGAAAACAGAATATTGAAGAGCATCAGGTCCAAAAATAAAAATGTGTGCATGTTCAGACCAAGGAGGTAATAGGCAGCAGCTGCATGCAGTTTGCTCACTCATTTATTTGCTACATTGTATGGTTACTCCTTGTTTTTCACAACAACATCCTTCTAATTCTGTTCCCTTTCTTCTTAAAAATATTCTTTTAGCTTTGTGAGCTCAGAAAAATTGTATTTAGAAACATAATGAATCACTTAAATAACATTTCAATACAACCCTTATCATCCTAGAATGGGAATCATTGCAAGTTCATATGTGGGCTTCTAAAATAAAGGGATTTTTTCCTAGTTACTTCTGTGAAAACAGGGACGAATCTAGTTCTTTATGCACTCAGGAGCTGATGCCTGCTAAGTGCAGATCTTACAGGTTTCTTTATTCCCAGTGCTAAGAAAACCCTAGCTTTTTTTTTTTCTTTTTTTTTTTTTCTTTTTTTTTTTTTTTCTTTTTTTTTTTTTTTTTTTCTTTTCATGTTTCATCAAAAATGTTTTTCTGGAACAAACTAAAACAAACAAAACCCAACCGGTCTTTTGTTGGTTGCTCTACTTCCCAAAAGGGTCCAGGGCACTCAGTGACACAGCATCTGTCTTAGATGCTATTGAAGGCATTCAGCCCCTAAATGCTCTTCCACTGACGTTCTTTTATGCTGTGGTATTTGAAAAACTCATACAACAGGGCTGGAGGAAAGGAAAAAGGCATCTTTTGAATAGGGTGGAAAATATTTAATCTTCTCGCTACCTGACTTATCTTGTAAATTCTCAGGAACTTGTCTGTGCTGTTTTTCTACTTTAGGGAAAGCCAAGTATCCATATATCTTTATTAAAATTAATTTTGTTTTTGCTATTACTGGAACAATCCCTGTGGGATTTTAAACTGGAAACTGTCTGAGGTCTTCAAGCCCCAGTGTCCTTTTACTAAATGTGTTCAGGATTAGACCCTAGATTTGTGCTGCTTATTTTGAATACTATGTTCATTACTTTTAAAGAAGAAAATGAATTAATGCAATTTCTTCCTTAGCAAGTCTGTGGACTAGTGTTGGTCTTTTCAGGACTGTCCCTTTAAACTATGTGACGTGTTTATTTTGTGTATGAAGAAACACTTTACTGCTCTGAGTAATGTAATCCTGGCTGTGTGTAGAAATGGGCTGGGTGTGCGTGTGTGTGGAAAGAGGAAGGCCAATTGTTCTTTTTGTTCATAAAAACCAGTGTTCCTTTTTATAAAGAGATTTTACTGTAGCTCTCTGTATTCTTCCCCATTATAGAGAAATCCAGTGAAATTGTATCTATTCCTTAGACTGCTGTCCTAGATACCTTAACACCACATGGGTAGTAGATGTGCTAAATTAGAGGGGATTTTTTTATCACCTCTGTGGAAGTGTTTGTTCTTGTGTCTTTTATTTTACTTCATAAAAAGGAAAAAAAAACATAAAGAAAGAAAAAGAAAAACTTCACAGAACAGTAAACCTGAGACATGGATTCGAATGCCAGACAGTTGAATGAACAGGATAATCGGGGTATTTTTTTTGACAGGTGCGACAGCCTGCCTATGACTGGCATTATAATCATTACCATTTTAATAAGGCTCTAATAGGGGGGCCGATAATTCAATGGGGTGTGAGGATCCTAATTCAACTCCCAATCCCACATGAATGTGCTAGAATTTGTGGGCTTTGTTTTCCTCTTTTGTACCCCTGAATGCAAATAATTACTGGCTATAGATTCAAAAATTCTTAGAACTGGAAGCTAAATTAGCTCTCCTAATACTGCACAAGAATGTCAATACTCAGGGGGGAAAAAAAGGAAGTAAGTGGTTTTTGGTTGTTTTTTTGTATTACACTTGTGGTACTGCAAAGGTTCTTTAGCTTAAGTGGTTTGGTTGGCAGTGTGAATAATACCAGCACTGTTTGTAAAGGACGTGCAGCTCTCTTTTCCCCCGCTCTCCCTAAAAAGGAAAGTAAATATATTTGTCTGAAAATCATTTCTGGAAAATCATATGCTGCTTTCTACCTGCCTTTTTTGTTGATGTTGCCCTGCTCTGCTCCAGACGTGTCTGTCCTATCTGTATTGTTTCAGCAGTGGCAAGTGGTGTGTTCAGGATCTGTGGCTGTGCTTTCACAGCAGCCCTGTGGGCACTAAAGCAGTCAGTTTATCCCATTCAGATGATCCTACAACACAATTTCAAATCCTGAGGCAGCACCCCACTCTGCGGTTTGAGGCTGAGTGCTGAAGGTACCCTGAGGGTGCAGGAGCTGCTCAACACCTGAGAAGAGTGTTTCCAAATGTAAGAGAATGCACCTCTGGTTAGGACACCACTTTGGGTAGCTGTTTAAAAACCCAGGAGGTTAAGGGGTCAGCAGCCCTCCTTCCTTACTCCTACCAACTCCTACCATGTGTCTGACTGGGGACACAGGACCAGGTAAGGGGGAATGGATTCCTCTCTCTGTTCTGTTAACAACCAGAACAAAAAAACTTTTTTTTTTCTTTTGTCTCTGCTGACCTATGCAATGAATTTCTCTATTCATTTGTGATCAACGATACATATTATTATTATTTCTGTCTAATGACCAACAGTGCTACATGGGACAAGCCTTTGAAAAACTGAGAGGGATATTTCCATATAACCCCCTGCAGCTGGAATCAGCTTCTCCCGCCCACTATTTCTGATCCTAAATTAGCTGTGGAGTCTTGCCATGCTTTCAGTCCTCTTTCTCTTTCTGCACATGCATTGCCTGATGTATAAGGAATATGACCAGCACTTAGTTTATAAGGGAGTAAAAGATAAACAAAGGCACTTTATATCATGGAAGAGTGGGAAATAACTGAGGTGGACAAACTGATCTGTGAAAACCAGCCTGAACCTTTGCCCCAAACTGAAATGCAGAGTTTTGGAGCTTGGCCAAAATCTGGTTAATCTTTCTCCCTCTCTGTCTTTTAATGGTATTTATGGTTTTGCAGCACTTCCTGGTTTCATCTGGGTCCAAAAGCAGGAGACTGAAATATCATTGAAGAGGCTATTCACAGTGTTTCCAGCTGGCTAGGACCATGGAATGAAAGATCTCTCACAATCAGGTCTGTTCTAGAAGGGCTTCTGCCCAATTTCTATCCTGATGAGGTTCTGATGAACAGCCAAACTGTTAGAAAATTATCCTAATTAAATTGAAACTTTAAAAATATGCCCATCTACAAAATAACTGACATCCTTCACATGATGCACCTGTGTACAGAGAATTAACTCATTAGGTTTCTTTTTGCCTTTTTGTGCAGAAGATGTTATTTTTTCCTGACATTGAAAGGCTCCTCATGGACTTGATATGTACACAGGCTATTTGTGCTCTTTTGGGGATAATGTTTTTTTATGGATTTCAAGTTTTCATGGACACTAAGATGCAAACCCAGATAGTTTCTCTTTTGATTCGGGCATTGAAACAGCTTCTTAATCCCATGGTTTCTTTGAGCAGAAAATGACAGGATTTGGAAATGATCACTGCCTTTCTGCAAGTGCTAGAAAGAATATATGGAGCTCTGTTCCCCATTGCACATGGTTTGATTTAGGCTGGATGTTGTTACAGAGTAAGTGTTGGGACAGGCTGTGAGGAGCAAAACCTTTAGATGAAGAGGGTAATCTTTCTCTCTGTTTTAGCTTACCTTTTGCTGCCATTGTGGCTAATTATTGCTCCTGTGTGACAATTTTCCTAGTTTGGCTAAAAAGGTTGTTGAGAAATTCGTGAAGAAGCAACTGAAGATGTCCCTCTTATCCTTAGGTCTTATTCAGTTCTCTGGGGGCAAGGTAAAATCCAGTAGTTTGGAGATGACCTTGAGAGTACTCAAAGCTCTCCTTGCTGACTTGAACCTCATAAAGAGGTTGACTTTCTTCTAGGCACTGATCAATAACTTTATTCTTGTCTCTTAGACATCACAGGAGGCAGTGCTAAACTGGCTCCTATCTGGCAAGCAGTGTCCTTGGAGACTCTCTGGCTGAGCAAAGGTTCCAGAAAAAAATCACAAATATTTTAAAGATTCATGGTGGATGTGTACTTACTTGCTGTTCCTCATATCTGTCAAATTTTCTGCTGTTGTCATCACTGTATCATCACCATGTCCAGATGTGGGCCCAGAGCTGAACATGGATCTGAAACAACTGTCCTGCCCGAAACAGCTCAGCAGTCTGAGAAAAATACAACATGCCTGAGGAGCATAAGGGAACAACATTAGTCTATCCTGTGGTGGAGAAAAACTGTTTCTAAACTTAGATTATTTGTTTAGGCTACCGAAAAGAGAGTACATGGTAATCTATCTTGTTTTATAACTCTCCATGTGCTCCCTGTTGCCCGTCTGTTTGAGTGAGGTTTCTTCTTTGGTCATGTTTCAGCCATTGCACCTACATAAGACATTCAGGAAAATGCTTCTGTGGGTTTAACAAGAGTTTGAAATCCATGATGAGAGACCCAAGCCACCAGGACTCTTCCCACTTGATTCCAGCCAAAATGAGTCCAAACCTGCTAAGAAACACAGAGCAAAGAAAAGCTTTGCCTTCCCTGTTGAGGGACAAAGCAGGAGGGAAAAAGGCATGTGAAGATGCTGAATTCCCTTTCCCTAATAGGAACTAGGGAACTAGGCAAGATTTAATTGTGTTGTTGAGCTTTTAATTGGGTAGCAAACCTTCTTGCAGATGGAAGATAAGGAAGTTAAAGTTGTCCCAAAAACCAAAAGACAGCAAACACCACTCAATTCATAATTTTTAGTGATGGTACTCCAAAGGGTTATGATGCAGCAGCCAAAGGAATTATTTCTGCCTGTAACTGGTCTGTTGCCTGGTTCCAGCATTTCGCTTCTCTCTGCTGTAGCTTGCCCATGTCAAAGCAAAATCTAATACTGAACTGTCCCTCAGCAGATCTTTTTAGGGTGGATGAAGTATTTTGGAGAAGGGGCTGCTGCTAAAAAAGCTGCTGCAAAAGTGTTGACCACTAGCATTAACATTGATGTATCAGAAATAACCATTTTTCCTTTAAGTGCTGGAAGTTTATTGTGCAAAGAATTTAGGTTTACATTAAATGCAGAAGGTTTTAGAAATCATTCACCTTCAAGACTGGCAAAACTGGCATATTCACAGCAGAAGTGAAAGACATGTTTTATCTGTGTTGTCCTTTGTAATTATGCTGCTGAATAACAGGAGTATTATCACACCAGGGTTAGTGCCAGAGGATTACCCAAAGTTTTTCAAATGGGATGGTAAAGTGGTGCAAACAGGTGCATAGACAAAGAGCAAAAAGAGGGGAGGAAAGTGAGAGAAAGAAAGCTGAAGCCTCCTAGTTTCAGCCACATAGCAAAATTAATGGTTTCTCTAAGTGAATAGCATAGCTAGATTACTATTGAGCCTGTAAAATTAGAGGAATGGGTCAGATTTTTCATTTCACTTCTGTTTTAACTTAAGCAAAAGAGCTCACTGTAATTGCTAAACCAAAAAAAAAAATCTTTTCATTGCAATAATTTTGCAGTGGATAAAGTGACTCATAAGAAGAATATGGACTCTGAAATTTGCTTCCCAAGAACTCCCTTTGCAAAGTGGGTGCTGCAAACTGGGATTTCTTTTTGTACGTTCCACATGTGTGTAGCCAGAAAGAGAGAGGAAGGCATTTCTAAATGAAGTTAAAGTATCTTTACAAGAAAAACAGTCAACATAAGCACATGCTCATTATATATATGCATCATATATATATGGTGTCACTTTTTTGGTAAATATTTGTGTGTTGATTTATTTGTGTACATTAGAGAAAAATGGATATTTCTTGACCTCTTCAGAAAATAATTATATACTTTTGCACAGTTCCTTTGTAAGATTAAACTTGGAGAAATTTTTTTGTGCCAATTTTGAGTATAAAATGTATCAAGAGTTGCATTTCAGTATTTTCTGTTAATTATCACAGACAAAGATGTTAAGGTTTTGGTTATGGATGCCTAGAATAATCTGGGGAGGGAGAGAACAGGACATTTGGGTATTTTGCCCTCTTTCTCGAATGGTAGCTTTGAGAACATTTTGTGGTGGAAGGAAGCAATACTTCAGGAATTTGGGTCACTAGGGACAGTAGCCCATCTCAGATTTCTGTGTTACCTCTGTCTGCTGGCTGTCACTGAGAACAGGGGAATATTTTAGCTTACTGATTGCGCTGCTTTTAGGTAAACCTCCAGGTAACTGTAGGCTGGTAACTACCCCTTTGGTCCCCACGAAGATCTGTAAGAGTAATAGGGGGGTGGGATGGGTCTGTGATGACATATTGATGTTTCCCCTGGCTAATGCCTACAGTGGAATTTCTATGATTCTAAGCAAGACTTTGAAGGCATCTATGACTTTGTTTTGTAATTGGAATGTGGCAGTCTCTGAAAGGAGGTCTCCTTAGAATATTTGCTATAAAGAATGATCAGTATTCATATCTGTAATTGCTGCTCCCTGAATCATGTGGTGGGGGCAAATCATGGGCTTCACAGCTATGCAAATAAACAGCAGCCTTGCTGTGCCCCATCCCCTCTGTTTTCCTGTCGTCTCTGTTCTTGTGCATCACTAAAGGACATTGAAATTGCACAAGTCAGTCCTCTCAGTGGGCTTGGTGCCCCGCTGGCTCACAAGAAAAGGGCCAGCAGGGAGTTTAGGGGCAACAGAGTACACATGTATGTGCTCACTCCACATGCACGCCCTGCCTGTCAGCCCAGCAAGACCCGTCACCCTTCTGATTGTCGTTTTGATCCCACTCCTTCAGCTGACATGCTCCGAGTCCTCCAGCCAGGGCTGTGCAGGACTGACATTTTCCTGTCCCAGAAAGAGCCCCGAGATAACAGTAGACTTTGTGGTCAATCAGATTCAGTTTCTATCTGAATTTAAAGTGGTGGTGTTGTCTTGGTGACAGTAACTAAACATCGTTATCTTACTTTGTCTGTGTCATAACATAGCCAAGAGGGGACATCTGAGATCATGCCTAGGTTTAGAGGAACTCACAAATCAGAAATTCAGTCCCTTTGAGTTACTTTTTCATTTCTGTGTCTGCATGTGAAAAAATAGCACTTCTTTATATTTTGGAACAATTGTACTGAAACAAAATGTTTTGGCATTATCTATATGATTTTTTCCCTGTTCTTAGTAAAACAAACAAAAAAAATCAGTAAATTCAGTTTTTTTTGATAGGGTTTGTATTTTCTAATAAGAAAGTATTTAATTTGAAAATGCAGGGTAAGTTACATAGTTCTCAGGACAGTTTCTAGTAGGTGAATATTTCATGATCCTGAAGCTCAAGCTCTGCATGAAAATTTGTGCCTCCTGTGTGATAATGCAGTAGCTGGGATCAGCAGAAGTGTACAAGACATTCTTTCATTAGATATGGCTGACAGCAAAGCTTGCCATCATATTTCTGCCTTGCTGGTTTGCCTGAAGTTTGATCCATGGATATGGATATGGTGAGGTTCTTTTGTATTCCTCCTTTTTAGCCCTCCTTCCTAGGAAGTGATGCATGATTAAACTGACTCCAGGTCTCAATTTTTTGAACTTGTTTGCTTGGCTAGAAGAGAAACAGCCAGATGAATTTTCTTACTGGAATAAAGACTGAAACCTAATCTCAGCTGTACTATTACCAGCAGAAAATCTAAAGAGGGGTGAGGAAAATGCAGATGCAAGTCTCCTGCTGGCCTGCTGGGACAGCACCAGGTTCCTTTGACCTCTTGTGGGCCATCATGTCTGTCAAGAGTGTTCCACTGAGGATGACAGCAAAATGGAGTTTGTTGTCAGCCTGAGAAATTCACTCCTAGTGTTTTCTGCAATAGCTTTAGAAGCCACTATTTCATCTCATTTCATATAAGCCAGACTGCTAGGGGACACAAATCGGTGGTTCTCCATGGATGATTCCAGTTTTCCATTAGCAATGGGGTCTGGCCACAGAACTCACCTAGATTTTGGATTAGTGTGTTCCTAGGACTCATCAAACAAAACTAGGAGAGTAAAGACTCGGTAGAGAAGGTTTCCAGAGCCAACCCCCTCATAGCTGTTAAACATTTAAGTTGCAATTGAAGTTCAGACACCTTGACTACAAAATGACCCATTTGGAGCATGGAGAATTTTTCTTAAAGAGGACTTGGTCAAGTGGGCTGGGATGTACCCCTTATATAGCTAGTAAAAACTTCAGGTAAATTCTGCTTTATGAAAGAGCTGTATGACAGGAGTAAGTAGGGGCTACAGAGCACTGCATTTGTCACAACAGTGAGCAAAACTGTGTCCAGAAGTAAAGCAAGAGCCCAGGAAAATATGGCTAATTGAGAAATGGATTCCTGCAAAAGAGATACAGTGGCTTATTTTCCAGTTGCAAGGGAATAACCAGGATGAGAAAGATGCTGGCTGTGAGACTGACTTGTGTGGCACAAGAAGTCAGGTGTTCCAGCTGCTGGAAATGATGGAGGTGGTGTTGTGCAACACTGCCAGGGCAGGGTGTCAGCCTTGCTGACAGACCAAAGCCCCTGGCTATCATATCTGTGCTGTGCTCAGAACCACAGCCAGCTCTTTGATCACTATGTACATGGAATAAGCTGCAAACCCACAGGGATTTGGTTTTCAAGCAAGACTTTCAGTCTTCCATAGCAAGGGAGGAAGGTTACAAAGGAGATAGGCTGACTTGAGCTTTGTTTTGTTGGATTCTTTTGTTTGTTGGTTTAAGATTTTTTAATACCTGCTTCTCACTTGAAAGTTTTTAGTTGGTTTTTTTCTTTTTTTTTTCCTGGATTTATTTTAAAGAATTCTAACATTTCTTGCCAGTGTGTTTATTTTTGAAAGGGGCAAAATCTAGGAAAAGTAATATTCTCACTATGGTCACCTTTACCTCTCACAGCTGGCTGGAGTAGAGTTCAACACATCTGTGAGGACACCGAAAAAGAGGAGATTTTGTACAAGATTTTTGAGATTTTCAAAAGAGCTGAATAATCACCATTTTTCTTTGTCTGTATATTTATTTTCATGAATTTATTGAAATGTCCTAGGCTCTGGAAAAAGAAAAAAAGTATTTTCTGCCACTATCAGATATATTTTCAAACAAACAAACAAAATGCTATTGTACAGGAGGATGATAATGCCAGGAACTGACATCTTCCTTCTACTCCATTTATCTCAGCAATGCACTCTTAGTCTGGAAACTGTGATATTGAATATTGTCAGGTTGGGTTTCTACTAATTAATGAAAAACAGGCTGCAAGCACAGAGGATTAATTTGGCCTATTCAATCTGATCACAAACATTTTGAGAATCTGTTTAGCTTTTTTGAATGGTGTGAGGTAAACCAGGAGAAAAAACATCTTTTTTCAGCTCGTCAGCCAGAAGAAAAAATCCACATGGATTTACCTAATGGGGTCAAAGCTGAGAAAAGCAGAACGTTGTTCCTGGGAGCCAGACAAGGTGGTCACCTCTTATGAAGAGGGATGATTCTGAGCCTCTAAAAACTTTAGAGCTATTAACTCTGTGAGCTTTTAACTCTTTAGAGCTATTAACCCCTGTGAATTTAAGCAGGCAGCTTTGCTCTGCCTTCAGAGGGAGTTTGCACTCCCAGTATCAGGTGGAACTAACAACTCCTGTGCTTTTTGGGAGCCACAGGCCAATTTACAGGGATTTTACAATGAGTGTAGTACAAAGCATCTGAGTCATGTTCTCAGCTGGTGAAATCAATGTACTTGGTCAATGAAGAGCCTGGCAGTCTATATTCCGGCCCTGCTTGCACGGTGTGGAGTGTCTTTGATTAAACTGTAATCAGAAACCAGCAAAGAGATAATTGGCATGTGTATTACTGCAAAACATGCATAAAACAATTCTGCTAGGCTTAGGCTGCAAATATGTACCTAGGCTGATGTGCTAGCAATGAGCTGCTCGCTTGCTCCTAGGACTTAATTACATGTTACGCCGATCGATGAAAGGTTAAAACAGTTGAATCAATATTTTATTGCTCTGCTGTAAACTGTGGTTATAGCACATTAGACTATGAGGGGCTGGCAAGTTTAAAAGCATGTAACTGAATCAAAGTCTGAGTAAGTGTTGTGTGTGCAATTTAGAAACAGTTAATACCTTCCAATTGAGAGGATTTGTTTCTAATTAATATAAAAGCTGTTTATTTAAATCCTAGGCAGGCAGTATTTATATACACAACAAGTCACCTGGGAATCCCATCTAAACCACTTTGTGGAAAGCTGTTATGTTGTGCTGAAATAAATCCAGCATGAAGTAACTGTACTCTCTTCATTCAGAGTGTAGAATCATTCTCTGTGTGCTGTTTTCTATTTTCTTCTTCTTCCTGAATACCCCAAAATATTCTTGGCCTTTTTCCACATTAAGGAATGATGAAAGTTACAGTGTTGCTGCAGTTTCCTGTTCTCTTATTGCCTGTATATCCTCATTCAGCCATTGGCAGCGCTTGTTTTGAAATTGTGTCATTATGAACAAAATGAAGGACAAGCCTTGACAAAAGGAGCACACAAAGTCAATAAGCTGAAGACACACAGTATGATGAACAACAACATTTACAGAGTTTACAAATTACAGTTTCTAGAGTTCCTATAATACATGAGACCATGGCTTTGTTTTCTTCATGGGGCTTTTCAAGTGGACTTGTTAAGATATTTTTTAAATTTTTGTGAGGTTTGAAAGGCTTATAAGTAGTGAGGATAGCAACACCAAAAGGTCTTACAACCTTGTTAGCAGAAGAGTTGCTGATTTCTTTAGCTTTAATTTTTAAATTTATTTTACTTTTCCCCCTTGCTTAGAAGAGTGGAATAAGTAATGCTTTTATGTAAAGTAAAAAAACCCAAAACATTTGAAAGTTAAAAATATTTCTGCATAATCTGGAGTGAAAGAGTTTTAAAAACCTTCACAATTTTGTGCTAGTCCTTCTTTCACCAGCAGTACATACCTGTCATTAATTTTCTCAAGGTAGCTTCATTTTCTCCCTTCCATTTTTTCCCCATTTCATTCAACCTCTCAATTCCCTCTCTGTGTGCACTGTGGTGACAATGACACCTGCTGCTCATCCCAAACCCTATTAAAGAAGAAGCCAACAGCACGGTGAAAAGTGGTACTGGTAACTCCCTGCTTCATCTGCAGTTCAGAGAGAAGGCTGTGAATTTTAGCAGTTTCCTAAAGTGGGGGAGTGGGAAAATTGGATGGTTTGGGCTAGATTTTTACTGTGGGTTTGTTGAGCTGGCTCCATGAGAGAAGTCAGCAATGACCAGATCCTTTACTGTTTAATTTTTATCATGCCCATCACATGGCGGACAAGTGTGTCCCTTGCAAACTTGGGGAAGCCAATGCCTTTATTTCATTTTCCCCTGGCATAGTTGGAAAATCAGCCTCGAATAACTTTTTCTGCTTCTTAATTATGTGCTAATGAGGTTTTTATTGATTATTTATTCCTTCACACATCTTTCTCCAATCCTCTCAGCCAGCTCAGACTCCAGCACTGCTCGCCCCTTGCCACCTCCACTTAGCCCAGGGATGTCTGTCCTGCAGGAAAGCGAGAGTGATGGGAAAAGGCATTTTTAGCTGGCAAGTCTTTCAATGCCATGTGGTGTACTTCTTTGAAAGGAATAAACAAATCAGCTGGTTAAGCTCTATTTCTGCAGGGTTTCCCTGCTGCAGATAGTTTCCTCGGTGTGTTTTGTGGCACCTCCATAATGTGAGGCTTTAAAATCTCTCAGGAGAGTAAAACCTCGTAGTTTAATCAGTGGGAAGGAGCGTCGTTGTATCAGGACTGGGGAGCAAGGAATGTTTGCCTTGCAGACAGTTGTAATTTACAGGCTATAAATGAATCTATTTAGATAACAGAAAAATGAAGCCAAGCCTCATCTGTCTTTTCTTTTCTTTTTTTTTTATACCCAACATCAGAGAAGTTGCCTTCTAAGAAGGCAACTTACCTCGTAAGAAACTTGCTTCTGCATATCTCTGCTTTTTCCTGTCTGCTGCACCTCTTAGCAGCCACCTCACAGTGTGTTTTAGGATGGATGTGTCACTAAGCAGGGGAAAGTAATTTCCCATAACAATGATGAATCCAACTGTAAACTGAGGGCCAATCCCTGCATGAGAAGCTTGTGGCTCGTAACTACTGACTGAAAGACAAGCACAGCATTCAGTAGCTTTGAGGGTGCCTTGGCTCTAATAACAAGCTGGGTGGCTGGTGGTATGAGGGTTATCAGGAAGTTAGATGCCATCTTCAGCAAGGCTTTGAACAGGCTCTCCATAAACCACAGGTGCATTATGTTGGGTTAAGTCACTTCAGATTGGGCTTCATGCCTTGGGGTGAATCCGGAAGAAATCACTGTCAGCGATCAAATATTGATATATTGTCATACTCACTGATGTTACTGTAATTTGAGTCTTTTATGAGTCTTTACTTGGCAAAGACTTAGAAGTGCACCAGCTTAGAGCCTGGGTTATCTCTGGGCCTGGAGAGCAGGTGGCCAGGCAGTGCTCAGGTGGGGATTATTGCTGCCGACGGTGCTCGAACACTTGCTTTGCACCTGCCTCCTCCTCATAACAAGCACGCCAAAGATAAAAAGAGTCCGATTCCCTGGCACTGGCAACTCCTCCAATCTTTCAAAAACAAATACTCAACCTTGACTGTAAAATTAAATAGAAAATAAGAGTTGCCACTACCTTCTATTACATGTTGATTGACCTGAGCACTCTCCAATTGCAAACATAAAAGATTAGATATCACTTTCCATACAGGTGTATGCAAACCATTTTTCGTCTAACTGGGAGAACAAATTGTTCAAAGTTCTGGAAAATGTCCGTGTGCACTTTTACAAGTGTACTTTGCAAAAGGAAGGCATTGACTTATGCCTTCAAAGGTGGTGATTTACAATGTCCTGTCTAGTGTTTCCAAAATCAAGAATTTTGTTTAAGCTTAGCAGAATGTACTGAAAGGAGATTTCTGATGCAGTGTGTGTGTGTTTACAGTGCAAATACAGGCACAGGCTTTTTAGAAATTAATTACTCAAAGTGATCACACACAGGAAAGAGCCAGCACTACAAGGGATGGAGGAGAAAGGATCTTCTTCTTTGAGACAAGAGAAATTTCAAAAAGAGAAGGTTTCATGTGGTAAAGGCAGTCCTTGGAGGGATGTGGGCAATAAAGTGAAGACATAAGTTCTGTTTGGAGAAGATGGACAGCATCCTTGACTGTCATAATTGTTTTGAATTCAAAATTCACTGACTGTATTTAATAAAAAAGCTATGGATTTTTTTTTAAGAAAAGGAGAGAGAGAGGAAAATAGTCTATGTATCTGAGAAAAGAAAATAGCAATTGCTAACAGTGCTGAAAACAGCTAATGAAAATTTTAACATCCATTTTCAGCAAGCATTAGTCATTTATTTCACTAAAGACTGTTCTATATGCTTTCTAAACTAAAAGTTGAACAATGATTTCTCACTTGTTTCTTGAATGGTTTGCTATTCCCCGAAATATGTAAGTCCTCAATTTCTCTTTCAGTGCTAGTGAAATGAGTATTTTTCAAGAATTAGAGGTGGAATTTTTGCACTTTGTAAGAAAGGGCCTATCTTTACAGCAGTTACCTCAGCAAAGAGAAAGTCTGTCCCTCTTCTCCCTTCAAGGATTAGTTATTTCAGAGGCTAATTATCCTAGTCTGAAAGGATTTATTGATCCAACAGCTGAAAGAAAAAAAAAAAACAAGTTGACATTTCTGCCTGGGCAAAGACAGCTTTTTTCCTAGTTGAGAGAGACTGTTAGCTGGCTGCTGCTGCTGCTGTGATCTACATCCTTGTGGCTATTTAAAATCAAGGACAAGATTTTCCTTTTCTTCACTGGTGTGTTCACACAGTGTCTCACGACACAGAGCAGCCACTGAGGGGATGCTGTGCTTTAGTTGCTGGCGTGTTTCAGGGCATGGCCCAGCAATGGTCAGAGTCACTGGGAAGCTCTGGAACGTGCTGTGGTGGACACAAGGTTAGGTCCACACTTCTTTGTGAGGGTTTCCACATGAACACTCGCCAGGTCTGACAGACTACATATCTGGGAAATGCAGTTCTGAGGAGCTGACAGCTGACCCTGGCTCTCTCACATTTGCCTGCCTCTGTGCAGGCACCATGAATCCCTGTGGGAATAAGGCAAGCAGGCGTCACACGCCACCGTCACAGATAGAGTGGCCAACACCTTCTCATACGATATAAACAAGCAATTTTACCTTGTCCTCTTGTCAGAATAATTTCAGACAGCTCTACCTAAAATTCCATTTCCTCTCTTTTATGCAGTCACTTCATATATTACTTTGGGGGAAAATATTCCTAATACATTACTGGACATTTGCCTTTTTTCCAAAATTATTTTGAAAATGTTTTTCTATGTTTGTTCCTTTTGTGGAAAGTTTCTTTACTAATGATTTGGGCTGGGAGATGATAATTTGTCTTTTAAGGCCTTCATACCTCTTCATGTGATTATTTTCCTTTCAATGGGCTCTACAAATTGCAACTGCCCACCCTCACTTAAGAGGGTTTTTGATTATGTTTTAATTTCTAGAGGATTACTTAGGTAGGAGCAGATTGAGTCACATCATTGGAGGCTTTTTCCACTCTTCAGGCTGTAATATTCATTCTGGGACATGTCAGAGTCTGCATCACAAAGCAACTACTCACCAGAGTAAAGTGATGCTTACCTCCAACTATGCTCATGCATCTGCTCCGCTGCCTCTGGAAGATGTGTGTTCAATTCTCCTCTCTAAGAACACAGATTAGAGATCTTTCTCTTCAGTTTCTTAGGTTTCTGCTGAACTTCCTAACTTGCACAAAGTGTCTCTGCATCAGCAGGCAGGGCCTGGAGTCCTTACTGCAACATTGCGACAGGGAGGAGGAGATAAGCTGTTTAAGGGATTGGGCTACTGCAAACTTCTGAGCAAAGGCCAGCTTGGGCTTTTCAAGCACATGCTGCATCTCTTGCTGCCCAGATCTGTATTGCCTGTATTCAGCCTCTGTGGCTGGTGCCATGTATTAGACCCAAATGCTGTTTGACAGCCACAAGCCTGAATATAAAAATGCAGCAATAGAGCCAGTACTTTTTACAGCACTGTACACAGTATCTGGTACTGTGTTTGTCGTGGAGGATGATTGCAAAGAAATCTAAGAAGTTAGGATTGGTAATAAATGACAGGAATGTCTTTCCCTGTCTCACATCATACCTCACAAAACAACCAGAAAGCATGAAGGGGAGTGGCAGTGAAGGGTCTTTTACTCTGCATGCTTGGCTGAGCCTCAGACAGGGTGAGAGAGATCATGGCTGCATTGTCAGGGAGTTCAGTGAGAAGACACCCTGTTGGCTCTGAATTTGCTAGTTCAAGGCCATGCATGTGTTGACAGAGTGCTGAGCTGAGCACAAGTGAATACTCCTGGCTGAGAGGAAAAGCCTGTGTGTGTGTCAGGCTGATAAAGCTGCTCATCCAGCTGCAAGTGTGTCTGCATGGCAGCATGCTCTCCCACAGAGGGACAGTCCCCCTGAACACGGTGATCCGCTGAGCTCTGCTCCCACTTCAAAGTGATTTGGGAAACGGACAATTTGCTTGCTGTAAAAAAAGGGGTGGCTGTAAAACTTTCTTTCTCTCACCTGATGCCCATTTGAACTGTCAGTTCTATTACAGCTATGAAGGGGCTGTATCTGGCACATCTACACCCTAATTTCTCATAAGCATTGCTAATTCAAGAGACTCTGGAGGTGTTTATGGATGGCTGAACACCACAGAGCACTCTGAAGGGTCTCACGGTCATTGGACAAAATCCATGCTCTGCACAGCATGTTCACAGAAACTCAAAACATCCTTTCTATTAGATGTGTTTTGAAAATCCTAGAGGAATGACCACACATGATATCTGGGAATCACAGTTTAACTCTTCCTTTAGTCCCACATCCCCAATTCTACAAAGCTCAAGGCTTGGCTGGGTGAATACTGCTGTGTAGCACCCAAAATCTGTTTCTTCTGGTATCAGGAAAGGGGGTGTTCATACAGCAAAGAGTGTCTGTATAGTTGGTCAAAAAGACATTGAGTGCTTGATGCTGAAGATGTTTGATTACATCTGACATTGCCTGAGCTCTGTGAACCTTGCAGTACATCTAGACCAATGCAGTGTGAGCAGAGCCTACAGCCAGTTGCTCCCAGGGTGCTGATGTCTCTCAGACCTGCCTGCCAGTCACTAATTTCTACACATACACTGTATGTCATCCATCTGTGAACCTGCTTTTCTAAACATCACCAGCAGGCTCAGCCCATTCAATCTTGCTGCTGAAGCAGCCTCTTTAGTGCCCAAGTAGTGAGCACTAAGCCTGGTGAACTCCAGCTGTTGTATCCCAGTAACACTGAGCGTGCTTTAACCATTGCAAGTTCAGCAAGAACCAGAAACACATTCACCTCAAAGCTAGGAGTGTCATCTCAGAGAGGTCATAGCTTCTGAAGTCTTCACTGGCTAAGGGAGAAGCTGTTTTGTGGGTTCATGCTGGAGCATGGGAACGTGCAATGTTGTTATGGCTGGTATCACCATGTTGCATACAAAGTATTAGAAAAGTACCTGAGAGCACATGGTCATCTCAGGCAAAATGCCTGTGCCTTTGCTGTCCTGAGGTGCAGCACGGAAACAAAGCTTTTCTTGATGTGCTCAGCTGTAGGAATGTTTTCCAAGTAGGCATGTTTCTGTAGCGTTTAAACCAGGGGATTCTAAAAACATTCCCTTTGAAACCAAAGGGACTCGGGAGGGATTTTGACTCGTGCATTTTGCGGGAACTGGAAGCGTTTCTAGCCTGGTTTAGCCCGTCGCTCCCAGAGGAATTTCCGTGCTCTCCAGGCGCGGCTGCCGGCGCTCCGGCGAGCGGGCCGGGCCGGGCCGGGCCGGGCCGGGCCGGGCGCGGGCGGGCGGCGGCGCTGTCCGTGGTGCTGCCCGTGCGGCAGGCGCGCGTGTCCGAGCGCGCGTGTGCGCGCACAGGTGAGCGGGGCTACAGGTGTGTGCAGACGGGTCCTGCGGGGCGTTATGTGTTAGGTGGAATCACAGTATGGGTTGGGCTGGAAGGGAGCTGAAAGATCATCTAGTTCCAACTCCCCTGCCGTGGGCAGGTATCCATCCTGGCCTCGGACACTGCCAGGGATGGAGCATCCACAACTTCTTTAGGAAACCTGGTCCAGTGCCTCACCAGACTCTTTTTATTATGAAAATTTTAAATGGTATGATTTTGATATAATTACACAGTCAGGATCTCAGTGCGACTCTCACAAGTTCCTTAGTGGCCTGCAGTTTTCAAACCCTTCACAAGGTACATAAATCAGTATGGATGAGGGAAAACTGTATGAGTTAGTATTGTCTTCATATCCCTTTGCCTCCTCTGTTAGAAATACCACACAGAGACCATTTTAAAAGAGATTGAAATATTTCAGAAACCTTTGAGTGATTATGCTGCTTATTTTTTTCTCTGCTAGGTTCTGGTAGAGACCAGGATGTGTCCCATTAGTTATTGTAGTATTTCTGTCATATAATAGTAATGCTGCTGGTTATTTTAAAACTTGCTGAAGAAAACCACCCTTTTTGCTACAATGTGCCAAGCTTGATTCATTCATGTGATTATGAGCACAGACACCTCTGCCAGTTGCAACCCAGGTATGGGAATCGATATTTAATATTTCTGGGGTACCAGAGAAACCAGTAAAATTGTTTGGCAAAAGCTGTCTTGCAGATGATATGTCCCATTGCTTCATCTCTGTGTAGAATTTCTTTTGCTGCTCAGCTAGAAAACTATTCTGGATCTATTCAGATGGCATGACCTGCTCACTCTGTCATGCTCTGCTGGTGGCAGGTACCTCTTGATGCTCGTGCTCTCTTATAAATAGGTAACCTATGAAGAATAACATTTAGCCCAGCAGGCTTTTCACTGGCAGCAGAGTAATGCTCTCCACTGGTAGAATATAAAAATGTGGGTCTGAAATTCCATCCCTCCTTGGGGTGGTGGGATGGTTCTTTGTGGAGACTTCATGATTCACAATGTTCCTTTGCAACTCACCCCAGGCAGCAGAGTTACCCAAATACAATCACAGCTAAGCCTCAGTGGAGAAGCCAAAAGCCTTTTCCTGTGTGTCTCTCCCTGTGTTTTGATGGTGTCCAATGGGGTACCAAATCCTTTCCTAGGATCTTAGTGTAGGGAATGTGACAGAGCCACTGGGGGCTATTTTGGCTCACAGGGTGCCCACAGCAGCTGCTCCAGCTATGGCCAGCTCTGGAGCACTACAGAGGCAGCTGCTTTGCACTCACTGAGGATCTGGGGATGTTGTTTCCATTGCCTCGTGCTCTTGGTTTGAACCTTTCAGTGTCTGTATGCTGACCTTTGCGTACTTACCCTCCTCTTACTGGAGTGAAAGGGACGAGTAGTTCTTGCCCCTTTGTTTCAGAGAGCAGTTCATTGTCCACTCTGTTTTCTAACACAAAATAAATAAGGAAATAATTTCATCATTACTTGTTAGTTTGGCTGTTTTTTAATGGGGATGTAGGACAGCTGCATGGAGCTTTGAGAGTTTCCTTAGAAAACCCCAGGCCTTAAATACAAGAAGTGAACTGTTGGATAGGGTACAGAATGACAATGTACTTCGCTCTCTGTGTTTGGCAGGACTGGCAAATGGATATATAATGTGTTGCCTAATCACAAGGAAATCTGCCATGTGATCAATTATTCTTTAATTTCATCACTTTAATAATATGTCATCTTGGATTTGTGACACTGTTGGACAACACAAATGACCAATGAAGGGCATTTGGCCTGTGTCAGTGAACAGCATCTGCTCAGCCCCATGCCTGCAGAAATGCCTGAGGGAAGGTGGGAGTTTAACTTTGCTCCCTTCCTCAGCAGATTCATGTTTCTAAGCTGAAAACAAGTATAGGATGTAAGAGAAAACATACACAACTGAAAAATCTATTCTGATTTGCAATTTAATTCAGTTGGGTTTTGTTTTTGTTAGAAATCAGATTAAAAAAAAAAAAACAAAACCAAAGAACAACAACAACAAAAAATCCCAGCTTTTCTAGGATCCCTGAATACAGGAAAGGTATTAATTTAGCTACTTGTCTGGCCCATTGCCTAGAAACCTCACACTCCAGTGTTTTCTTCTCTACCACCACCAGAACACAAAATGGGTGATTTTCCTTACTTTACCAATGGAATCTGAAATACAAGGAGGCAAAGTGTAGAGTCAAATTGTAGGCCAAGGCCCCATCTACTTGGCTTTTGTAGCTTGCCTTTCACTATAACACACCTCAGTTTATGCCAACAGGACTCTCTTATCTTCCCCCTTTTTCCCTTCCAGCTGCAACTTCTGTCAAAGGTTAGTAATCAGGGTATGAAAGGTAAATAATGCTTTCCACCAAAGATCTCTGTCGAGATAAATGCCTCTCCATGAATCAGACTGAAATCAGGAAAACAGCTGAAGACACATTCTGAAGCCTCAGCCCCACAGGATCGTTAGGAATATTACTGTCCCGACCTAATGAGCTACCACTGATCCTAAACAATGTCTAGGACAAAAGACTAGAGGGGGATTGGCTCCCCTCACCCTGCTGCCTGCAGACTTCTGACAACCCATTAAGGTTATAGCTATTCAGCTCTGTTCAGACGGCCCTTTTTTCCTTCCTTTTTTTCCCCCTAACAACTCCCAGCTAATGAGCAGACAGCGTTACTTTTATTTTGTGCGGGGAATGTATGGCTAAATAGGTGTCTGTGCATGGTTCTGGAAATTGGAATGAGCAAAGCAGAGGAAGAGAGACTGGGGGTCTTTTAGAAATGTCCCCATCGCTTTCATCTGGCAGGCAGAGACCCTTGGCTGAGGAATCCTCCTCGCAGGGATGGGTGAGGGTTTGAGGCTGAGCCTGTGACACATCGGGCTAGCAGAGAGACAGCAGCCCGGTCCTGCTGATCCCTGGTTTTGCAGAAATGGGCAGGGGAGGCAAAGCCAAAAAGTATCTTGGCGTGTGCCCTCGGCTCTAGACACTCCTTGGACGCTGCTCTTGCCGTGCGCCTCCATCTACTTTTACTATAAAAATTCCCGAAGGCGCCAGTCTCTCTCTCTCCCTGGGCCTCCCCCCACTTTCCCTCGTACTTTACTAAGTGATTGGAGTTGCCCTCTTCCTTTGCGCCTTCCCACCTCCTTCAAGCTCCCTCTTCAGCGACAAGCAGCATCACTAATTGCTTTTTAGGGTCTCTTTTCTGCTCTCTGTTCAAAATTCATGGGGCATTCCCTGGCCCCATTATGTTCCTTTCTGAACCTTTTCAGCTTCTTTTACAAACTTAGCACTTTCTGTGCTTCTCTTAGCCTTAGAAAAAAAAAAAAAAAAAAAAAAAAAAGTTTGGATTTTTTTTTTTTCTGGCAATTCTGGCAAGCAGGCCCCCTCCCTCTGTGGCCCCCCCCTGCCAGAAAAGCACACGCACAGGCCCACCTCCCATTGAATGGCGGGCTTTGTGCAGGGAATTTCCGGAACACAGCCCAGGGCTGGAGGCGCAGTGTGAGTGGAGGGGCTTTGGGCAAGGAGCCTCCCTTAAGCCCACCCCATTACCACGGTCACTGTTTGCCCTGGGCTCTCTAAAAGGACTATTGTTGCCTGTTGCCAGGTATTCCCTAGCAACACTTAAGCCAAGCTGCCTCCTCTATTTATGGCAGAAACTTTTCAATGGTCTCCAAAACACGTGCTTGTCAACTTCAGAGAATACCTTCAAACAGACACAGAGGGGGAAAAAATAATCCCAAGCACTTGCTTTAGTTGAAATATGTGTGTTGGGGGTGTTTTTCGTTTTCTTGTCATTTACCTTGGATCAGAAACCCAAACAATCACAATTCGAAAAAAAAAAGATCCCTCCCCATCACCTTCTCGCAGCCCTTGTCCCCTGCACTGTTGAGGCTTTCCACTGGCAGGTGGGTCATTTATTAGATGGATGAGCTTTTGCTACACTTTGAATCTTTTTGCACAAAAGATTGCTTCATTATTTTAAGACAGTTTTTGATTTCTTTGTGTGTGCCAGAGCCCCTGCAAGAACCACCATACTTCTTGTGTTGTCCACCAGCAAATGACCAATTGCCAAGGGGGATGGAGGGTGGGAAGGGGGTCACTAATATACCTGTACAGTATAGACATGGCACCAGCAAGTCACATCACAGAACAGTTGAGGTAATCCCATGTGGTGGATGCACACACCTGTGGATTTATTTCAGGAATTACATATTCCTATGCTTGCATTTCCGCAGACATTTTGTCAACTGCAGTCAGTGGTTCAGTCCAGTTCAAAGAGGAACCAAGCTGTTGCATCTCCAAAAGGTTGCATACATATTTTGGTGATCAAGTGTAATGATGTGAGAGAAAAGCTTTTTACAGCAAGTCTCACTTGATAGAAATAATCTTTGTTCTTTGTGTGATGTCATACAAAGAGTTCCAGCATAAATTGGTGTCTTTGCTTCTATCACATTACTTGCAGATTGTTACTGCTAAAAAGCACTGAAGTCACTGTCACTTTTGGGAAAACTTTATCAAATAACCAGATAGTGTAAGTAAGGCCAAGTTTTACAAAGACAGCTGCAGCAATGTGGCACCCAACTCGTTGTGAATTTCAGTGGACCATGAGCACCTGTGAGCTGCCCACCCATATATGCATGATAGCATTGGGTACATTCCCAGTGCCATGGAGGACAACACACTGGTGCAGTGTCAGCACCATGTCTGGAGTAATAATCTGAACTTTTCCCATCTGCAAATTCACATTGTGTTTCCTGACATGTCCTTTAAAGCTTCAGTATATTAACGTGACATCCTGGACCTTTTTTCTTAGCTGTACCCTTCCGGCTGCTGTAGTGGCCCCAAGAGCTGGACTTCCCAGAGCCATGCAGGAGGCCAGCCTGAGGCAGCTGCCTGTGGTGGGAGCACCATGGAGGCTTCAGAGCTGAAGCAAAGCCCTAGGAGTGAAATGGGACTGACTGGGAAATGCTGTGCTGCTGTTTGCAGCTCTCTCTCCCCAGTAGATGGCCAAGGTCAAAGTTGTCTTTCTTGTTCTAAGCAAGAATCTGAAAATATTGCATAGATGGGACTCATTCTGTAAATGATTTTGGGTTGTGACTCTCTGATGAGCTGTGTCTGGCTTTTAGAAAGATTAGAGCATATAAGTACGTGGTATTTCTCTTTTATAACCTATAACTACGGAAGCTACTCAGTCAATGATAATGCATTCTTACTCCAATATTATGTTTTTTGATTACACATCTTTTCCCAGACTTGTGTGCCAGTACCTCCACAGAGAAGTGAAATAAGTATAGTATACTCATCTATCTGCCCTGGTGCTTCTGCATTCCCATCTGCCATGGAATAGTTCTTCCTCTCAGCTCAACCTTCAAAAGACAGTTTTGTTTCTGTTTCATAGGAGTACTGTAATTAGAAGATGCTAGATTTCCTCTGTTAACGTATTCCCCTGCAGAGCTTGACATTACAGTGAATGTAAATGGTTTAATGAAGTGCAAGATTAGGGCTGTTTAAATAATTGTTGTAATTGGAAATATGTGTATTATTATCTCTCAAGATGTTTTAGATTAAATTAATGAAGTTCACATATGGAAGAGCAGATATTAACCCTTTAGGTGTTTCTGATCCCTTATCTAGGTAATCTGAAGCTCAGATTTCTGATCCACCCCCTATAACACAACTGTTCTTAGCTTTGAAAAATATTGTGTTTTAGCCCTTGGTATTTATTCTATTAATCTCTGGATTGCACTGCTTGTCTTAGAGCAAATACATCAAAATTTACCAGCTTGGTCTGTGGAAAGTCTGTCCCATAATTCCTACTAAAACCAATGGACTACACAAGACATAATAGAGATTTCTGCCTTGCTCTGAATTTAGTCAGCAACTATGCAGCAAAATTTTTCAGAAGGCCAAGATTTTTATTTCTGGAACATTCACTGTTGTCCTTCTGCATGACCAGAGGCAGTGTAGGAAAGAGGCATTAATATTCCTTTTCCAATTCTCTCCAAAGTTCTTAGCTATTTTAGCCCTATGACCCCATTTAACCCATCTTTAGCATATAAAGGTGCTCAAATAACTTTAAAAAAGGCATGGAGAAAGGGATTCTCTATAGAGGGACTGATCACTCAATACTTTCTGTTTATTTAAAAGGGTTAACTTCTAGCTCCTGCCTTTGCAATTGGCTGACATGCATCTTAAATGTGACTCTGTAAGCTGGGCAAAAATGGTGGTTCCTGAGTGAACAGAGGGATACAACAACTCTGGGCAAGCTGTTCTTCTGTGGACAGGCTTACCTAGGAATAGCTGTGGTCATCCCTGCTTGCCTGTCTCAAATTATACAATTTTCACTTTAAAAACAATCCATAAAAATGGTGTTTGCAATTGTCAGCCACTGTTTGCCAGTGGCCAGCACAATTGTCTGTTGCACCCATTTTGAATGAATGATCTGCTAGCTGAGACAGTTACTGTGTGTTAGTTTGGCAACTACTCATTGGTATACATGCCAGTGCTTGAATTGATTCTGGGTGAATCTGGGGCAGATTTTTCAGCTTCTGATGAAATTCAGTTTTTTTTGTTTCACTGCCATGTGTAAAATTACACACTTGCCCACATTCTTGAACGTACAAAATTTACTTTCATCAAAGGAGAAGTATGCCTTAAGTCATTCTCAGATTTCAAAACACACTAATTTGCACCTTGCAGACACCTGTAAAATTCTCTAACTTCCTTAAGACTTGAATTGCAGCACTTGAACTCTGGCCCTCCAGGAATACTGAGCCATCACTGAAGACCACAGTCTTCCCTCCTGAAGCACCTGGGCTACAAAAAGGTGCCATGAGCAAAGTCAGAGTGATTCTTATTTCTCCTGTGTCCGTATTCAAGTAATTCTTGGAATATAAAGTGTGTCTCTTGCATACCCAGACACCATGGTCTTCACCCATGATGTCTGGAAATCTCCATCCAGTTCACCTTTAAGCAGTGGTTCAAACTAAGGTAACTAAAGAAACAGAGAAGGTGAGAGGTGTGAAATAAGGTTGATCCCATCACACTGCCCAGCAGTTGGCTGTCTCACAGGAAGATCATCTGTCCCACATCTGTAACAGCTGGTTCCAGTGTAACAGCCAAGGACATGGCTGTAGTGGAGACTCTGTGTCCCTCTTAGTGCCGTCTTATACAGAGGATAGTGGAGGTTTGATGCCAGTGGGAGCCCTTGCCTTGCTCCCATCCAAGTTATTATCCATATGATGCAAATGTGCCAAGGAACTTTAACACACAGGAAGCAACCAAAGATGCTTTTAAATTAGCATTAATTTTTTGTTGACTTTTCCATCTTTCTCAGAATCTCCTGTGGGCTCCCAGACAAAATATTTCCTCTGTATAGGCCTGCTCTGATCCTATCTTTACTGTGTGGAAAGTGCACACTTTGTTGCTTCTTGACTTCAGTGAAGTCAAAGGAGTCCCAAACAGGAGACTTCAGGAGACTCCATCTACCTGAGAGGAGAGTCACTGATTTTCAGAGGCACAGGCAAGGCTGGGAGCCAGAGGCCGTGGCATGCAGACCGTGAAAGGGCTCCCTGCTGCTGCCTTTGCTTCATCCCCTGAGTCAGGAGAAAGGTTGTCGCACACAGACCAATGATCCCAGTGCAGCAGCAGGTTTTTTCCTCTCTGAGGCACTATCTTCCAGCTACCAATGATCTCTGTCTGTCCCGCCTAACCACAGGCTAGAAGAGCACTGAAAGGTTGTTGACCCTCATCTAGTCCAATCCTTTGCCCTGAAGGCAGTGTCAGCTACACAGCCATTCAGAGATTAATAGCCTTATATGCACAGCAACACTATCGTGGCTGTACAGCAGTCTGCTCACAGCTGATTTTATTTATTTATGTACATATTTGAGGCAAAGATTAGTTTAAAACCTATAAAACAGTAGAATATCCACAGTGCATAGCTGTGAGTTGACTCTTAGCATAAGGATGAAAGCCTGGATAAAGAGAGGGCAAATGCTGCTTTGCTTGCTTGTGTTCATGGCTGGATGTTTCTTACTCCTTTCCTCTATCAGTAGGAAAGGAGTAGGAAGCTGTAAGTGCTCTGAGTCTTCAAGTTGCATATTGTATTTTTCCTGTTTGTGTTATAGAGTTAAAAATGTTTCTTTAAACTGGTGTTCTCTAACACATTGGGCTCTGAGGCTTGTTGTTGTCTACAGTGGAATCAGAAAGGCCTTCTTCCCAAATGCTTGGAGACACCTCTGTCTTCACTCTGGACATAAACTAAACTGTGATTTACTTGCTTAAGCCTGGATGCAGAGACGCACACTCCTACTTAAATCTGGGGCCATGAAGCCTCTCTGCCGTCAGGGTCTCAGGGCATTACGAACCAGACTGGGAGACAGCGTTCTTCATGGAACTCAATGTTGTTATGAGGCTTCAATATTAGTACAGTGTTTAAAGCTCCCAGGCACTTTAATAATAATAAAAATGACAACAACAATAGCAATAACATGGACATGGATGGACATGGGTGCATGGATATGCTCTGTTGCCCCTCTAGTTCACAATCCCTCTTGCCTACAAAAAAGACAGAAGCTAAAACTAAATGAATTATTAAACTGAATCTGACTGCAACCCAGCCAATATGAGAAATCTTTTCGGTTGTGGTGGAATTATTTGGGCTTCATGTAATAACTAACAATGGAAACAGGAACATATTTATATTACCCTAAAATTATTTTTTGGAAGATAACTCATGTCTGAAAGACACACTCCATTAGTACTCCATTAGTAGCTGTCTTCACTTTTTCTTTTTACATTTACTTTTCTTTAAAACAACCTTATAAACAGAAACTGGATTTTCCAAAATCACTCTTATCAAGGCCTATGCTTTCAAAAAACAGCTTGTAAAGCAGTTTTCTATAGACAGTTTTTAACTGGATACACATCCAGTTGAAGTCTATAAATAAATCCCATAGCCTATTTCTGTATAGAAACTGAAATGAAAACAAAGCTTTCACTTCAAAATCTGCTTGGATTTTCAGATTTCATTTATGGCATGGGTTTCCAAAGATTAACTTTTTTCGCTTTCAAACTGCATTAATAGCATTAGGCATCAATTAATCAGATTCAAAATTTGGAAACAAAGAAAGTATTTTGTCTGTATAATCACTGAGAGGCCATATACCAGGATCTTTTCTTACCAGCCTTTTTAATGATTATTTCAGTCCAGATTTTTTTTTAAAGGAACCACTAAAATCTAGGCTTTGAATTTTGTAAATGAGCCTGCTGCCCAACGCACTTCTCAGCAAGATAAGGGCAGAATGGCATTTGCAGAAATGTTTAGCTATCTCTCTAACAATCCTGCTTGGTTGTGGGCCCCTTGGTAACAGCTTGGCAAATCTGCAAAAGGAATGCGACTATATAGTTTGTGTGTGGATTGTTGAGTCATTATAGCCTCCAAATTGCACAGCAGATCATTAATCATAGGCCAAGATAGGCAATCACTGCAGAAACCTGATGAAAAGGCTCCAGAATAATGCCTGCTAAATCATGTTTAACATGCAGACCTTGCCTGTGCAGATATGGAAAGGGGGAGGTAAGGAAAAAAAAATTATTCCCCTTTTAGGAAAGAAAACTTCTACTTATCTTTGATTTGCATTCAGCCCTCCCTCAATAGTCCTTAAGCCTGTTATTTAATTCATTTTGGTGCCAGGTCCCATCACAAAGCAAAAACCCTAACCAGGACCTATGCAGTCTATGACCTCCAAACCCCCTGTCTTTTCTTGTCAGTTCTATGTCATTTGTGCAGTTGAACTCCACCAATTTGAAATGCTGACCTCTTCCATAGACAACCTTATTCTCCTTGAGTGAAAGAAAGGGCCAAGGCCTACAAACCACTCAAGCGAGAGATGGCAAGAAAAGAGAAAAGTGGTTGACTCGTAAATCAATTTCCACAGCCCACCCAAAACCCACATGAACAATAACGATGGTATTTTTTAAAAGTTGTGCTGTTGTGGTTTTCTTAATTGAGCTTATTCTTTTTAGAAAAAGTTTTGAGCAAAGCAAAATTGTTTGTTCAGGGTGGAAAATTAGGCCAGATCTTACTCCCTATTCACTTCAGACCAGGGTATATTTATATCAGACCTTCATTCCCACCTGTCATCTGCACAGAAAAGGAGCATAGCCTCACAACAGATCTTTGTCTGCACTGGAAGAGATGGCAATATCTAAAGAAAGGGAAATGTTTGGGGCATAAATACATCTGTGCAGCACCAGTATGCAGGCAGACCGATGGTACCTGTCTTTGTGCCGCACAGCCTGCCCACATGGAGGTAGCTGTGCAGCTCTGCCTTTGGGCCCTGCCAGCCCCGCGTGTGTATCTGTGGCCTGTCCCAAGCCCCTGGTGTCCTGTGAGCAGTGGAAGAACCTGCACACGTAAGGGCTGCATCAAACCAAGCACACACACACACCGCGCAGCACAGACACGTGAGCAGGCGTGCAGGGAAACAAGCCAGCGAGAAACCTGCCACCACACAGTGAGGCAAATTTTTAAAGACCTATATTACACTCCCTGGGGGTCTGATTCTGCCTGTGTTGCTCTCTCAGGAAGGTTTCCTACTCCTCAGGTGGTCTCATTGGATTCAATGGCTGTGTCTTTGAAAAGCAGATGCAGAAATTGCCTGGAGTACACCGTGCCCCAGGCCCCCATCCCCATTAGCATCTTTATGCTTTTCAGAGGCCTGAATTTGGCTGTGCCATTTCTTACTGCATAGTCACATCTCTGGGTTTAAGACTGGGACATCCTTAAAGAGCATTACCCATCTTCTCATTGGGAAATAGCCCCTCTTCCCTGCCAGACCTGCATTTCTCAGTCCTGTTCTTCCAAGATCATAATCTTCTGGAGCATGGGAGGATTTGTTAGTCTCTCAGCAGAGGCAGGTCCAGCCCTTAGGTTGAACATAACAAATGAATCTTTTAAATTTTCTCATTGACCAGGTTTAGTTTTATATACACACAAAGCTTAGAGTCACTTGCAACATATTTATGGCATAGCAGAAAAAATCTCTGTGAGGAATTAAATACATTATCACTGCCTTGGCTCTTCACATCCTTGAGCTGTGCAACACTGAAGGTAGTATCACCATGTGCTTCCCACTTTTTCATTTTTTTTCCTTCTACCTGTGGCATTGGCCCTTTCTGTGCTATTCAAACTTTCCCTCCAGCCTCACTTTCTTGAAACAGAATGAGGGCACTTTATGATCTGAAAATTCTTGATACCTTGTAAGCAAAATACAGTATGATGTGTTGTTATGAAGGTGGGAAAGTTACTCTATCAGAAAAGAAATACCTTCAAGGGCAGAATAACTCCTCCAAGAACCGGGCCTATTGCATTGGATTTTCTCAAAATTTCTGTGAAAGTGATGGTGGGATATGGTCAGTGGGAGGGATTCCTCATCTGGGAGAACAGATGCTCCAAAGGAATCTGCCTGTGGAGCCTGCTCAGCCAACATGCCCCCATCAGGTCTGTGCCTGCTTGCCCTGGGGCTTACCAGCTCTGAGCCCTTGGGCAGAAGGGAGATTTGGAGCTGTTTATCCCACTTGACCCTCCATACAGATGACCTTCCATCATCTGGGGCCAGCTGATGCTAAGCAGTAAATTAAATTCAGCGGCATGCTGTCTCAGTTCTCAATGGCGTTTCAGAGCGAGTGTCGGAGCCCATAGAGCAGGGCTCATTACACGCTGCTGCAGCAGCTGGAGCTGGAGGGGGTGTCAAGCTCATTACCTTTTATAATATGCCCACCGATGGAGCTAGGTGTGCTCTAGATGGATTTGTCAGAGGCCAGCACTTTTGTCTGGGGGTGAAGCATTGCGTTAATCTGACAGGCAAGACTCCACATTATGCAAAAAAGAAGAATTCAACAGGAAACAGATGCGTGTGGATAAAAATTAATCAATGTTTTTGAGACCTGCACCTCTGAATGCAGCATCTGTAGCAGTAGAAAGGATATATTCTCTCCTTCCTCCTATCTTTTCCTCAGCAAACCAAAGCTTATGGTAAGCAGTTTGCAAAGTTTGACTCCAGTTCTGTGAAATCCTTATGTGTTACTGAAGTTTTCAGCAATAATTTTGTTGATTTTCTTGGTCAGCTTTGTGTACATCATTGTGAAGCCCAACAATTCAGAAATTATTTTTCTCCTGAATTTTTGAAGTAACGCACCAAAATCTTTATTTTACTTCTCCTCTTACTATTCTAGCATACATTTCCATTCCAAGCTCACTTTCCAACACTGTTTTGTTTGGAATGCATTGCAACACTTTTCAGTAGTCAATGTGTGTTCACCTAATTTGTTGTACTCTAGAAAAAAATGTGATATGCCTGTAAGGAAGAGAAAACGGTAAAATCAGAGAAGAAAACTGGTGGTGCCCAGATTCCCTGGATAGACTAGGCATATCTTGAATCCATTCATTAAAATCTAGATCTATGGGGGAAAAGAACCACTGATATATAACAATGAAGTCAGAAGAACAGGGCCTGCAGGGAGTCCCTTGCTGGCTACAGTCTGTGCAGCACAGCAGTGGAGAGCTGAACTGAAAAATCTGAGTATAATGCATTTGCCATTGCAGACTGTCTTTCTGGGAGTGTCGTTTATTAAGATTTTTAAGGATAAAAAGCTCTTTCTGAAATTCTGAGCTCATTAGTAGTTATTGAGTACGGCCACTGGGTTACTGATGGTGTGCAATATCTCTGCTAGAGGAGTAAGAAAAGTTTACAGAGGTAGGAGGTGATCTCAAGGGAATGCACTGACATCGTACACCTCGTCCTTCCAGTGCCCCCTGATTCACATTTCTCACATCCCTGTTAGAAGAAGTAGGCTGCTGTATCATAGGTGGGAACCTTACACAGGCCCAGCACTGGGGCAGACAATTTTAATTTCCTGTTTTCTTAGAAAGGGAGATGGCAAGGATATCTGTGAGTGGTCTCAATTACAGCAGCAGCAGCTAGTAAGCATGCATTTAACAGTGGTATTAATAAGGCACATGCTCCTGGTTGTGTCTCACAGAAGTAGTTGCTCAGCCCCTGCTTCTTTTCATGCTGCGGTGTCATCTGGCACAGCTAGATCCTTGTTTGGGTTATTTAATTGCTTCTTTGCCTGCCTTATGCAAACTCCATTTGTATCTGGGCTTTTGGGCACTCAGACCCATGACTGCACTGCATTTAGTAAGCACTCTGCTCTGTCTGTAGGCAGTATTTCACACAGTCACCCAGTGACTTTATTCAGTTTGCTGGTCCCCAACGTTATTGTCACTCTGCATCATTTACCAATACAATTTTCACAAACAAAATTAGTCATTGCAATGTAGGTGTATGGAAGCTGTCCCATTCTGGAAGGATTCATTAAAATTCCCATAATAGTCTCCTTGTCAGGACTGTTGCCTGCTGTCTGGGAAGTATTTCAACAAGTCTGTCCTACTGTTGTGTTAATTAAACATTGTTCTATTTATAAATGCTCCATTGGTCAGTAGCTGTTCCCCACACAGAGAGAGAGGAGTAGTGGTAACTAAAAGTGAAGTGCCAAGAAGATGGGGGGGTGGGGGGGAGTTGGCCATGAAGAGAAGCCAAGGGACAACCCAAACTGAGCAAAGTGCCCCTCTTGGATCTGTCATTGTTCTCCTGGTGCTGCAGTGGTCTTCTGACATTTAACTTGGAGCAAGGGAGGAGGGAAGGAGGTTTGCTCACTGCTTTCTCCAGCAGCTATTTTATTTCTGTTTGTCTGTACATTGTAATCTCTTCACAGTGACTGCCACAGGGTCTTGCAGAAGGTGAAAATATATCTGAAAACACATCTGCCTTGAGATGGAGACCAAGTAGATGAAGTAAGGATAAAACCATTATCCTCCTGTGTTTGTTTCACACTCCTGCCATCCTTCTCTACAAGCATCTCTACCTGCACAAACACATCTCTTCTGACATATGCATGAACACAAGAAGAGGGACCTGTGGGAGCCCTGGGGTGCTGGTGGCTGCTATGGAACAGTCTCCTAGGGCTGGGTGCCAGGAGGATCTGACACCCACTGCCTGGGTATCAGGAGGATCTGCTCAGCATTGCTCTTCCTATATGCTCCCATTTTACTAATCAGAGCCCTGCTCTGTTCTGTACAAAGCACTGCTACTCAGTAGGGACCCCTCTCCCTGTCATGATTTCTGCCACAGCATCTTGCACTGCATCTTCTGACACTGCAGGTCCATGCCATCCTCCTTTCTGCACATGTAGAGACAATTGCCAGCATTTTTACCCAGCATTATTTTCTACAGGCTTGCTGGACTCAGAAGCAGGAGAAATTGGCCACCATCCTCACCAGACAGTCCCTAAGAGGCAGAACCCAAAACTTTGGTGAAGACGAGGGCAATTTGGGATTCAGGTAGGTAGTACCTGCTAGCAGATTCTTCTGAAGACTTCATCTGTGCTTTCTTCTTGGTTTGCTGGTCTGCTTCCAACCCACACATGTTCTCACTGTGCTAGGGAGAATGTGAGAATGTCTACCTGAAGATGTTTGCCAGTGAATAAGTATTTACTCTGGAAGTTGGTTCAGGCATAACTCTTAAGCTGGTGCAGCCCCAGATATGAGAAGTGGGAGGCCAAAAAGGTAGAAGAGAAGGAAGCAAAAAATTGAGACCTTAAAATATAAAGTACTGCCAGGCCCATCCATGGACATACATCTGTCTAGAACCTTAATTGGCTACTGAATTCCACTTCAAATCATCGAGCATGCAAAATCTGTGAGAACCATGTGAAGCTCTGGAATTCATCTGAGAAGCAGCACAGCCAGGAATGATGGAAGTATGAAATTTGTGCCTCTTTTCTTGTTTGTTTTTTGACAGTACCTCTTGTTTGACAGGATAGGCACTGTGAGTGTCCTTGCTAATTCAGGGCTCATAAATAGGCAAACCCACATGATGTTCATTAGAGCAACCTAAAATGAGGTTTGTTATGAAACATAAAACAAGATGAAGCAAAATGTGTCCCGTTGCCTGTTTTTCAGACTTTTGGGTCAGCTGCTCCAAATGGAGCCTGTATGGCATGGAGGAATATAGGCACATGTATATATGTGCAAGTAAAAGAAACTGCAAGCAAAATCTTGGGTCTTTGAAGAACACCCTTCATCTGAAAGTCTCAAAGGGCTGGTTATTAGTGGGCAAAGTGACCCTTTGCTGGTAAACCAGCAGTCTGATACTATTCTGTTTATTCTCCTAAAGCTACTGCTATCCCACAGAGACACAGTAGTGGGTGTAGATGGGACTGTGGTGTTTGTGACAGCTGGTTCTGCCATCATTTTCTGCTGTATCCCCTGAGATGCAAAGGCAAAGATCTCCAGTACAGTGAGACACTAAAGTATGTGCTTAAATGTGACTGCCATTTAAGAGGCGGGCTGGCTTCCTGCCCTGCTCAGGGAAAGCTCCATCACCCTCTTGCAGGACCTTGGCAAAGCAGGGTGGGGAGCCTCTCTGTGCTGCTGCCCATGCTGTGTTTGTCCTGGACGTGATGCAGGACTTTGCTTTCCTGCACTGTCAGTCGGGTGCCTTTCAGGAGCACTATGTTCAAATCTACAAGTGCACACTTGAATTATTGTTTATTCAACAACAAATCAAACAAATTCTCTTCTACTCAGACCAAACCACAATGATAAAAGGGAGCTGATTTCCACTATTATGAGCACCGATTGATGTCTTCCCTTCTCTTGACTGTCTTTATTTCACATACAGGTGGCTTTTCTTTTGCTTTTTTTTTTATTTTTTTTTTTTTCTTTTTCCTTTGGAAATGTCATCACCAGTTAATTAGCAATGCGTTGTTACCTGAAAGTAAGAACAAACCTATCTTAGGCCATATGGCAGGGTTTTAATCTGCACTGTCATGTCGAAATGGCTTATGTCGAAATGGCTTCCCTTTTCAGTCAAAACTCCATTTCACACTTTATTAATATGGGACTTTTCCTTTCCTCTTCCAGAGTAATATAGCCCTGACAGTCCAGCAAGTGCAAATTAAAATATTTCCAAGCTGTGGCCAGCAGTAGGAGGGGAGAGTGAGCAAGAGAATGGCGTGACTGGTGGCGGGGAGGAGGACCCCATCCCAAAACTGGAACCTGTGTTCTTCCAGTGATCTGCTTCTGCCAAATTGAACCAAATGAGTTTGGGCTCCGTTTAGGAAGACAACTCCCCTCCCCTATAGCAAAGGCCTGGATTATGCCACTAGAGCTGGTTATAGGGGGCCATTGTGAAGTTTATCTTTCCTTCCCCAGTGCTATTGGAAATATATAGAAGCAGAAAGCAAGAAAGCTACGTGTTTGTGCAAAGCAGAAGTGACCAGCAGAAAAATGTGCAATTGACTGCTGTAGCTGTTTACAGGGTCTAAGAGAAGATTGAAATACATGGTTTGTTGGGTAACATTTTCAAAGGAGTTTTACTCCTAAGCAACTTAGGGGTAACATATTGTACAACATACAGATGGTTACTCTGATGTTTTAGGATACATAACTGTCCTTTTCTGGGTGTTAGGTAAGGACCAAAAACTGGATTGAATCCTCTTTGCAGTGGGATAGAAAGAAACATGGGTGATCTGTCCCCTAGAAAAATAAGGCAGACTATTAGTATGCACTGGCTCTTCCCACAGCACCTTGCACAAAGCAGAGTCTGGATCAGAGACCTCCTCTCTCTTGCCCGTTTTCTTGTGTTCTCCCAATGCTGCATATCCTCAGGCACCTGTGAGTAACTACTTATGGTCTCTGTTTAGCATTTGTGGATCTCAGGCTAAAATGGATTGGGTCAGGGCAAAGTCATAGCCAACAATGAATCTAGATAGCTTCAGTCCATGATCAATGCCCTTAGTTTCCCATGCCTGCATTTTAACCCATCTTACTCCTCTGTAATTAGAATAGTAAGTACCAGGTAACCAGATAGAGTGAGAAAAAGTATCTCTTGAATCTTCTCCCCTCTCCTACCAGTTACTTGTGTTTCTCCAGGACAGAAGTGTCAGAGCCAATGAAAGTCCCAGTGCTCTGTGAGGCTTTTCTCTTTCATGTACATCCTTCAAGGGACATATGTGGCTCCAAAGCCACAGGAGATCCCTGCCTTCTCTGAAGGGGAGCAGCAAGTACCATTTGCCTGGACGAACTGTGCTGCTCCAGGCTGTGTATGGGATGGAGGGCTGGGTTAGAGTTTTCTCCCCACAGGATGTATAGGAATTGCACAGCTCTCTAACCATGGGCAGTCTGATGTCTTTCACATGCCGTCTGAACTGTGTTGCTGTATGCCTTTACAGATACAACCCCTGGAACACCTCAGATTGGGTGGTTGGAGGTACTCCTTCCCTTCAGTCACTTTGTATTTTGCTGGAATTTCATTTTTTCAAACCCCATATGAATACTACAATGCACAGGAGTAATCTCCCCTACTCTTTCCCACCCAGCAGAAGGCTGAATATAGAAGCTGCTCAGTGCTGATCTGCTCCTTATCAGTTTTTCACATATACATGTATCTGCAATGAGACAACAAAAGCAACAAGGGCAAAGGAAAAAAAAAAAAACCGTTTAAGTGGTGGTCTGAGGTTTTGCTCATAGTAAGAGATGAACCAGATCTCTCTTGTTATTTAAATGACTGGTAAAACTCTGTGTTTTGGCCAGGAAAGTCAAAGTCTAGATGTTCACTGACAGAAATCAACATCACTGCAGGGGAAGCTTTAAATATTTTAGTATCTTTGTCAGTAGGTATTTAACTAGGGAAAAGGACTTGAGCATATGGGTAGTTGATCTGGCTAGTTAAAAGTGTACATTTGAAACACGTTTTCCTAAAAATTCTAAGAGTAAGATAGCTCTGGTGCTATACATAAGACCAGCTTCTCTGATATAAGGTCCTTCAGCCCAGCTGCAGGTTGGCCACCCTGGACATCTGCATGGTTACATACATGGAAACTTAGACATGAGACTGGAGGGAGAAGAAAGCAGAAAGCGGTAACAGCTCTGTCAGGCTGCTTTTTCACCAGGTATCTTGTGTGCTTTACAGGGCTGATGTAGGAAAGGTTGAAGGTGTAAAGGGACGGTGTGAGTGTATGCATGTTTTTGTGTGTGTATGTGTGTGCAATGGTCCTAAGAATGAATATAATTCTGGAGCATGAAACAGAAGGATGAATATCAAGTGAGAACATCCAGCTGCAGGTCCTTTCCCCTTCTTTTTCCAGCTTTTGGATGAACTGCAAAGCCGAGGGGAACTGTTAACTGCCTGAGCCTGTCCATTTGTCTCTCTTTACTTCTCTGCCCCTAACTCCCCCTCCCTCTCCCTCCTGCAGCTCCGGAGGGTGGAGGTGCGATTCGCTATGCCCGTTTTTTATTTCCAGCACGCTTGACAGGCTGGGCGAGGAAGGCGTTAATGTTTTCTGACAGGCCCCCTCTAATTGTTGGAGCTTTTCTTCTCTGCCTTTTCTGTGAAATTCTGACTTAGGCGAGCAGCATAACAAAATGCTCTGGCATTGAAATGTGCGCTTGCACTACACTGGGCTCGGGGAAACAGCATTATTCATGAAGATTTTCAGCTGTTTTTGTCTTTTAACTAACCTTTGAGTTTGATCAGAGGCTAGCCGGGCTCCCTTTCTCAAAAGGCGGTCTTGGCAACCCGACAATGGAGCCAAACTGTTTTCCCTGTTAAAGAGATAACTATGCCGTTGAGTTGGTACATGGGGGAAATTAATCTTCAGGCGCATACAAATGATAGCTTTACCTCGGTCTGCAATCGCCTGCATGGGATTATTGATAGGACGGGGGTAAGGAGCAGGAGAAATTCAGACTGGGGCAGGGAACTTAAAAAAAAAAAAAAAATCGCAACCCCAAGCCCATCATTCCTTTTGATTGTATAAAGCCTGCGATTGATTCTTCACCACTTGCCTTTTGCAGCAGGAATTAGCCCCGCATTGTGCGGCCTGACACGCTAAGAGCTCGCTCGCTTGGGAGCTGAAGTTGCTGCGCGCTGGGACGAACCGGGGGGAGGGGGCGACCGGGGGGGCGCTTCTCCTCTCTCCCCTTTCCAAGAGGCGAGGAGCAAGGAGACGCAGAATCGCCCCACACTTCAAGTCGAGCTAATCCCTGAATGCACTGAGTAATACGCGCTGCATTATGGAGCGGCGAACCAGGGCGTCCCGTGTGTGCCCCCCCGCCCCGTCCGGCCGCGCCCGCCTCTCCTTGGGCAGGTGCCCGCTCCCCTCGCGTGCTGCCGGCCCCGGCCGCCGCTCGGCCCGGGCAGCGCGGAGCGGAGCGGCGCGGGCGCGGCGCGGGGCGGGCAGCGCGGGCGGGCGGGCGGGCGGCAGCTGCGGCGGGCGCACGCCGCCCCCGAGCCCGGCGGGCCCCCGCCGCGCCGCCGCCGCCGGGATAAAGGCTGAGGCACGACACGCGCGGGGACAGCGCTGCCCGCTGCCTGCCCGGCCCCCGCCGCCCCCCCGCCTGCCCCTGCGAGCCCGCGCACAAAAGGCAGGACCTGCGCCGCGGGGAGGGGCAGGCAAGAAAAAGGAAGAAGGAGGGGGAACAAACAAACAAATTAAAAAAAAAAAAAAAAAAAAAAGGAAAAAGAAGTGGGGGGGAAAGATTTTTAAAACAGGGAATGAACCCCCGGGGTCCCCAAAAGCCAGTGCTAGCGGGGCTGGGTGCGGGTCGGCGCCGCTCTGAGGGGAAGGTGAGAGGAGGGCTGGGCGCACGAGGAGGCTCAGAGGGCTGCCCACAGCCCTTCCCGGGGACAGGGCCCGGGGGCTTTCCCCCTCCATTTTCACCTGTGCTCAAGGAGTGGAGGGCGCGGAGGCTCCGCGGGGGCGCCGCCGCTCCCGCGTGCGGAGAAAAGTTTGTGCATAAGATAGCATCACGGCGGGGGCTGTGGGGAGGGGGCAACGGCGGAGCAGGAATGGGGAGTGAGGGTAAACCCCAGGCCGCGGGGAGGCTCCCCCCGGCTCCCGCCCGGCTCCGCGGGCGCGGATCCCGCGGGCCGTGGTGTGCGGAGGCGGGGGCAGCGCTGCCCACCGCCGCTGCCCTCGCCGGGCTACCCCGCCGCCCGAGGGTCTTGGCCTGGGGGAGGGCACTCACTCTGGGAGAGGCATTTTTTGACGGGACACTTTTCGTGCATTACAATAAATAAACACACAGGTAGATAAATTAATAAATCCGTGGCCAACCAACCTTCGTCTGCAAGCATATCCCCTCTCCGCTCCTCTTCCCCCACCCCCAACGAAATCCTGAGGAGTTCTAAAACTTATACTGCACCCAAAGAAGTCCCTGATTTATGGAGTTTACTAATGCTAACTGAATACTGTCTGTCAGGCAGCGCTGAAAGGCTCTCCGCGCTAATACAAGAAAAGGCTTTGTGTTGCTAAGCGATTAGAGCAGATGTAATGAGATTTACCCCAATCCTGCTTTGCCCTTTCCCTATCTTCAGTAAAATTGTGTGTGTGTGTTTTCTTTCTTTCTTTCTTTCTTTCTGGAGGGGGCTGAGGGGAAAAGGGAGGGAGGAGGTGGTGAATTTCTGAGCCTGTCTTATACATTGTAGCGAACAACAGCGTAACTTTGCCTTTAGTTTAATGAGTCTAGATATTTACTATTCAGAAGTGAGCAAAAAAGAACACCTGTCTACACAAGGAAGAGAAATTTCGCCTTTGTAACAGAATGAAACATTATCCTAATGTTATATTCATAGCTATAAATTACTCGCTACACTTTCTTTGCATACCTTATCTGTACACTTGCAAAAGTGGGTAAATAAAAAGGGAGATGCTGTAAAGGGAGAGCGGATGGCGGCATATAACGGTTATTATTTTCATAACTAAACATTAGTTCCACAAGCGGTTAAAACAATGAGTGTTTGTGCTAAAGTAATGAGGGATTTCGTGACCCCACCGTGTCCCGTCCTCCCGTCCCGTCCTCCCCCTCCTCTTCCCTCCCCTCCCGCGATTAAATCACGTATTGATCATTTCAGGGCGTGAGGGTAGGAGGCAAAGGGGCAAACGTGTGCATACTTTAAAAGCAATGCAGTAATACACACGTGTAAGCGTCCATGTGTGCATATGCGATATATATATATATGTGTGTGTGTGTGTGTATATCCATATCCATCTATCCATACTTACACATACACACACACAGAAAATTCTGGGCTCCTCCACCAAAGTTTTTCCCTCTTCTTTTTTAAAAATAGCGCATCCCTCGCAACTCGACGGCACATTTGTAGCAGAGAGGACTGTTTTTTGCTTTTAACTCCGTACGATACACTGGCTCTCCCCAGTCTTTGTTGGGCTTTTTTTTTTTTTTTTTTTTTTTTTTTTTTGTAAGATGCATTTTGAGCTTTGCTTTCCGCTTGGCTTGGTGCACGCAAACTGAATTTGCAAGTGGTGCAGGAGCCAGGCGAAAAGAAGGCGAATTCTGGTCACGTCCTTGCTAACTGACAACAAGCAGGCTAGCCAAAAAAAAAAAAAAAAAAAAAAAAAAAAAGAGCGGAATGGGGGGAAGAGTCCAATTTCTTTTTGAGTCTTGGTAATTGGGTACTTTTACAGGCAGATCACGCTATTTGGGCAGAATAACAAGTTTGGAAAGACCAATAGCTCTACACTGCCACCGATTTCTACTACTTTTATTTATTTATTTAATTTTATCTCCCTTCTCCTCTCGCTTCCCGTCTTCCCCGCGTCGGGTTTTATTTACCCAGCCAATCTTCGCAGAGGCAACACAGCGCCCCGTGTTTTGGGTGGCGGCTGTGCCATCCCCCTTATTTTCCTGCCTGTTGGGTCAGAGCCGCGGAGGAGGACAGGGTCACGCCGCCGAAACGCGGGATGCAGCGCCCTCTTTTTTTAATACTTGGGCTTTGGGAGGAATTCTGTAATGTGCAGTGATTTCAGGAAGGACAATGCAATCATTAATCATTCCCTCGCCTCTTGATTTAGATACACATTTGCAACACAGAAGGGCAAGAAAACAATGGTGATAGCGCTAGATCTTTGCATATTTATATAGAGATAGATGAAGATATATATGTTACATCCATCAGGTACAAACACTTCATATGCAACTTAGCTGCGGTATAACATCGATTAACATTCTGTCCTTACATTCATCGTTGTCAATGGCAGAAAGAAAAAAAATTGCATGCGGTAGGCAGCTGATCATTTTAGTTAAAAAAAAGTTTTATTACGAAACTAGTTTGTATAAAATAGGGTTATACAGGACCTTTGTCAGTTTGTAATAAAACAGTAAGAAAAGGCAGTGGTGGTGGTGGGGTTTTTTGTTTGTTTGCTTGTCTGGTTTTCCTTTTTTTTTTTTTTTTTTTTTTTTTTTTTCCCAAAAGGCAGCATATGAGAACAAATGGCTACCGTTTTGCGTTTGGACAATAGCTGCATAAACTTTGTTCACTTTGAACATTGTTTAATGACATTATTAATACATTAACAAAATTTCTATAAAGTAAGACACATTGGTGCTAAAGTACATCTGGAGGAAATCCAAGTCCTTTACAAAACCACATACAAAAATGGCAGTTGTAAGGTAACGTTGACTACGAGTCTAAACATAAAGAGGTAATAAGCATTACATATTAAAAAAAGTATCAAGATATACACATTTTAAACCATTTGTACAAAACCTCTATAAATCTCTCTCTCTCTTATGTACAAAAATAGCTTAATATATCCCCAACCGGGTTAGGATAGATACAAATAGATTTTCTTATCATAAAAAAATTCACAAAAAAAAAAAAAAAAAAGATTGGAAGCATTCTATGATGGAAACGAGAGGAAAAGCTTGGATCGAGGGGAGGGAGAGGCACGAGGGAGATGGAAGGTAGACGAGGCTCCAGGGACTTCTTTGAGTACAGCATAGTTTAACTTCAGCACCTCCACAGACATCGGGAAATTAACTTTGTCCACAGATGATGAACGCCAGTCTCTGAAGGGCCGCGGCGGCGGCGAGGTGCGGAGATAGGCCGCCTTTCTGCTGAGGAGGAGGAAGAGGAAAAAGAGCTCCTCCGCCGGCCGAGGAGCGCAGCGCCCTTTCCCGGGCTTCCCCGCCGGCCAGCCGCTCCGTCCGTGACACTGCGACGGAGTGCAAAGGCCGGCCGGTCTCCGGGGCCGGGGGCGACCGCCCCGACCGCCCCCGCGACGCACAGCGCTGTGCCCGCCCGCCGAGAGACGTGCCCGCACCGCCCTCCGACGGCAGGGGAACTGGAAACGCAACAGGTTCCTTTTCTGCGTGGATTTTTGTCTCTCTGTGTGTGATCTGGTTTTGTGTGGGTTTTTTTTTTGGTTTTTGTTTGTTTTCTTTTTTTTTTTTTTCCCTTTTGCAACTGTCCTGTAACAATAAGAGAGAGAGTAGATCAGAGCCAAGCCGCGAGCAGCGCAGCGTCGGGCCGCAGAGCCGCTCCTAAGTACTGCGGGATACTCGGCGCCCGCCCGAGGGGCAGCCCCGGCTGCGCCCCCTCCCCCGGCGGCTGCAGCCCCGCCGCCCCGCGTCCGTCCCCCCACTATCCCCCCGGCATCCCCCGGCCCTCCGCGGGCGCCTACCCACCTGTCGGGAGGGCGGCCGGCGCTCAGAACCAGCTTGTGAAGTCGAGAAGCTCCTGCTCCTCGGGGCTGAGCGGGTCGTAGGAGCCCTCGTCGGAGGAGTAGGAGGAGACGGGGGAGCCCGCCATGGAGTTCATGTCGTGGGAGTAGCTGGGCGAGATGGTGGGCGAGAGGACGCCTGCTTGGAAGGCGGCGCTGACGGCGTCATGCTCGTCGAGCAGCTGCTGCAGGGCGCGGATGTACTCGACGGCGGAGCGGAGCGTCTCCACCTTGCTCATCTTCTTGTTGGCAGCGCCGTTGGGGACGTGCTCCCGCAGCGTGGCGAAGCCCAGGTTCACCAGCTTCACCCGGTTGCGCTCCCGCTCGTTGCGCCGCGCCACGGCCGCTGGCTGCTGCTGCGGCAGGCTGTACCCGAACCCGCTGAAGTTGAGCCTCCTCTTGCAGCGCATCAGCTCCGGCGAGGCCGAGCGCTGCCGCTTGGCCGCCCGCGGCGCCGAGGGCTTGCCGCCCGGGGAGGGCTGCCCGCCCGCCGGGCTGAGCTGCGGCGGCGGCGCCCCCGGCGGCGGCCCCGGAGGGGCGGCGGCGGCGGCGGCGGCCACCGCCGCGGCGAAGAAGCACGCCGGCTGCAGGAAAGGCGGCTGCCCGGCGGCGCTGGACATCCTGGCGGGGCTGCCACTGGCCATGGGCGAGGTGGCGTCCTGCGAGACGGGGGCGCCCAAGTGACGGCCGGTCCCCGTCCCCCCACCACCACCACAAAAAAAAAAAAAAAAAAAGAAAAAAAAAAAAAGAAAAAAAATTAAAAAAAAAATCAAAAAGAGAAAAAGGAAAAACTTACGACGTTCAATGTAAAATTTAAAAAAAAAAAAAAAAAAAGAAAAATAGCTAGGCGACAGACGGCGGTGGAAAGGGACAGCGGCGACCGACGGGAGCGGACGGCGGAGCCGGGCGGGCGGCGGGGACGGCGGGCGGCTCTGCCCGCCCCCCTCCCTTTCGCCCTCCGTGCGGCGGCCGCGGGGAGGCTCGTGGCGCTCGCGTGTGCGCAGGCTGCTTTGCAAAGCCCCTTTTGCAAAAAAGTGGCTGAGGATTGTGTCTCTTATAGGGGGCGGACGGGGCTCGCCCCCCCCTCTTCTCCTACACACACACACACACACACACACACACACACACACACACACACAGACAAACCTCCCCCCGCCGCCCCCTGCGCTCACACACACGCACACCCTGCACCTTGCGCCTTCCACGCTCCCCGGCTTTGCCGGCCGCGATGCGCGCAGCGCTGTCGCCTTTTCAGCGCGGGACACACACGCACACGCACGCACACAGACACACAGACAGACAGACAGACACACACACGAGCCCCCGCGCCCCCCGCCGCACACGCGCTGGCGGCCGCGCGGCCCCGCCTCCCCCCGCCGCCCCCCGGCGCCGCTCCCCCGCCCCGCGCGCCGCCCCCGCCGCTCGCGGGTTTGTTGTCGCAAGTGCGTGCGCCCGGCGCGTGCCGCGCTCCCGGCCCTGAGCAAACACCCGCGCCGGGGCGCCGCGCGGGCCGGGGGCGGGGCGGGGCCGGCGCGCGTGGGCGCCGCGGGGGCGGGAAAGCGTGAGGAGGAAAGGGGAAGGGGGGGAGCCCTGCCCGCCGAGGGGTCTTCGGGAGGGGGTGCGGACCGGGCTGAGGCAGAGGGTGACTCCCGGAGAAGCCCCAGGGTGTGCGGGGCATCCCCTGCTGCGGCCACCTCAGCGGCACCTGCCGGGGTTTGGAGGGGAGGGAGAGCCGCGGTGCGGGATGTGTAGGCGCGGAGGCGTCCCGCGGCGTGGGCAGGCAAAGCGGTGCGCGCCCGCGGGAGAAGCGCCCTTGCCATTGCGGGACGCGGCGCGTTCGGGGAAACTTCGTGTGCGGGACCTCGGCTTCTCCTTGTCCCTAGAGAGCACCGGGACGCCTGGTATCGCTCCCTTCGCTCACCGAGAGCTGCCATGCTGAGTTCCGTGAGTGCCCGAGCCCCACCGCCGGGGGCTGTCCTCCCCCGCCGCTTCCAGCGGCCGGAGCCGCGTGTGCCCGGCACCGCACCCGCCCCGCGGACGGCCTGATGGCTCTATTAGCCAGCGACAGCCGCGGGCGAGCCGGGCTGCGTGATAGGAGGAGGCCGGCTGAGAGCAGAGCAGGGTAGAGACTTCTCGGGAGAAGTCACCTCGAATTACCCCTCTGGAATGCTGATCACCACGGGGTCAGCCTGTCAGGAGAGAAAGAACAAACCACTCCTGGGCACGTCCCACGCAGGCGGTCCGGCACGGGGAGGAAGGAGGTTTGCCTCGTAAAGTAAGGGTGTGTTGGGCAGAGCTGGCAGGTGTGGGGTCAGCCCAGCCTTCACTGCCAGATGCCATTTCCCAGGCCACACGGTCTGCTTGCCGGGCCCGGGAAAGCCACTGACTCCCTGCTTCTCCCGTGGCACCCTGCAACGTGTCACCAGCTTTCCAAGCAAGTAATGGCATTGACTTGTAACTGGGGAGTCAGGATGGACCTGGCCTATGCAGGGGAAATTTTCACTGCTCTCAGGTGAAGCCTCACTTGTGGTTCAGGACCAAATGAGGCAAAGTAGCTCTGAGGTGCTGAGAGTTTGAGACTGGTGTGCCCTGGGGGTCACACTGACCCTTGGGGCTGCAGAGGTGTAGGCAGCCTGGGAAGCATGACTAGGTTCAGCACCGGAGAATGCTGATCTTGGCATTCTCCCTCTGCCCTCCTGCCTTTCACATATCCATGTATTTCTGAAATCTTTAGCACATTTTCTGCCTCCTACTCTGTCTAATTTCCACTTCTCTCTGCATCTTTCCATTATGTAAACTCAGATGTGTGTGCTCTCTAACCCACTAAAAAGAGCAGAGCCTTGGTATGACAGCCTTGCCATGGTGATATTATGGCTCAAGGAAGTCCCTGGTAGGTGGCTTCAATCCCTGGTACTCACACCAGCTCCAAAGCATGGAAGAAGGGGACCTGCACAGTCCATGTTAAGGTTTCAGTGGAAAGGACTGCAACAATTGTGCTGTTGTTGACCTCAATTACAGCAGCCTGGAGCTGCAGAAATCAGTTCTTCTCATCTACCACTGGATCTCTGACCCTGGCTGTGTGAGTTAAAAAAGTGATAACCAGAAACATAGCACAGGAGAACCTCAGTGTGCGCCTGCTAACTAGTAATTGTATACTTTTTTAACATGTCAGCTTTCAATGCTGTATCATGTTAAACATGTCAACTTTTCAGCACATGTGATGAAAAATTTGAAGTAGTTCTGTGTGGTCATATTTGTTTTGGGGCCTCTTCATTGATCACTGGCCAGTTTCTGACTTCTAGCCTACTGTCTCATCACATGGGAAATGTTTTAACTTATTTTATCCACTCTTGAGCAGGACAGCCAGACCTTAGCAGGATAAAATGTTTGCTTGTATTTCCTATTTGGGGAGCTCTTCTTCTTCAGTTACAGGTCTCCTGGATAGTTTACTCAACATCCCTTAACTGATGTCAGAAGAGGCTGCACTGGAAGCAGTTGTTGCATCACCAGCTCTGTGTTATGACTTTGGGAAGTGCTAATAGAAATATCAAAGTAATTGAAGCCCATATATATATATATATATATAAATATATATATTTAAACAGACTAATTCTTCTGGAGCAGCCCACTCCCAGAACTGGTGTAGAAACACCACACAGGGACATTCCTGCCCTTTCTCCTGGAAGTGGCAGAGTAAGACTGGAGTTTCTGGGTCCCTTCTTCTCCAGTCTCAGAGGGCTTTAAAAAAGGCAAAAAATGTGAGTCCCAGAGGTCACCAAGTGTAACTCATGTAATTGTGCCTCCGTGGCCCTGTACCCATTTGGCTACCCTGGGTCATGGTATGTGTTTGTGTGGGGGGTGGATGAGGGGGGCAGAGCCTTTTCCTCCCTTTTCTCTTTCCTCCCACTGCCACTGGGGAATGAACTCACCTGTTATGTCTGAGGTAATTCCAATCTCACCAGCTCCTCTGTGTGCTCACTGCGCAGAGTAAGGGACCAGATTCCTAGATAATAAATATTGTTCCAAGGTCCCCCACCTCCACCCACTCCTATGCGCAGTCCTGCACCTGCGCCTTGAAATTCTTAATTCTAATATAGTGATAAATAGCCCTTGCCCTTTTCATTTGGCACTTTTATTTTGGTCTTTATTTATTTATTTATTTATTTAAAAATGTTGAACTGTCATTATTTTCTAGTGACTATTTTGTGTGCCTAAATTGTAGCCACACTCATGAGGCCTTTTGAAGTCCTTGCCTTAAAAAAAAAAAAAAGACAGCTCTGGTATGCTTTATTTTTTTTCTTGCCACTTCTTTTCTTTTTTAAAGGCCATTTACGTTATGATTAAATGCTGTCTTGGAAAAGCAGAACGAAAGTCGTTAATCTATATAGATCTTCAAAGAATCGATACATTCGGGACTTCTGTAGGATTTGTTACACTCCATTTTGTTACAGTAGGCAGCTCGTCTGGATTTGGGCACATGTGTTTCTCTCCCTCCCCTCGCCCTCCCCCTCGCCTTTCCAGCTTCCCCCCCAAGAGTGAAAATAAAGTAAAAGGTCTTTCATGGTAAACAAAACCAGCTTATTCTCCACATAGAACACATGAATAGCTGGAAAAAAAACTTACAATAAATGGTGCATTTTTTTCTCTGCTGGGTATAGCATTCAAGATCAGTCCGGTATTCAAGAAGCAGTCCATTTTTTGCTCAGCAAGAGAGTTTAGAAAAGAAGCGTGGGGTCTATTCAAGGATCTTTTCCCCCTTCACAATTGCTGGGCTTTATGAAACCTATCTTCCATGCCTTGTCAGAGTATTTCTGGGGACCAATTAGTGCTTTGTTGCAAGGCTTCTTTGCTGAATCTTTGAGCAGCAAGAAAAAGCTCTCTTGAGTCTCCCCTTATTTTGACTATTTCAGTCATTACTCAGTGTAATAATTAATATGACAACTGGACGCTGAAGTTTGTATAGAAACACCTCGGCTGCAGGAGAGAGCGTGCAGTGGGTGGTAACAAGCTACAGATCAGACCGAGAAGCCACACACACAAGGAAGGGGGGAAAAAAGAGAGGGAGAGAGAATAATGAATGAAAAGAAAGAGAGAAATAATAAATAAATAGTTGGTGCGGCCTGAAGAAACATAATACAGACTTGGAAAAAAAAAAAAAAAAAAAAAGGCACTTTGAGTGGAGTGGGGGGGGGGGGGGGGTTTGAACTCGTAGAGAGTTAAACTTATTTTGAAACAGTTTCCATGTGAATATAATTTTCAAAACTTTCTAATTTCAGAAGTCAGGAAAGAGATTTTCTCCTGAAAAGGCAAGATGGTCCCTCGGGTAAGTAATTTTTAAGGACCGTGTGTTTGCACTTTTGCAGAGTTGATGAAGTTGAATGCTTCTTCCTAAGCATCCCTTTATGGAAATAAGAACTTAACCATGAAACCTTTTTCTTAATTAATTGTTGACCATCCTGCCCAGGGTGGAGAAGGTGGGTTGTCGGGGTAACAAGTTCGAGTTTTCTTGGTGTTGTATCGTCTACAAGAGGAATAAAGCCTCAATGAAAAATTAAAAATGACGTTTGACCAGGGACACTGCTGAATTCTCTTCGAAAGGTGTCTTGGGATGAACACTCATCACTTTGCAGACATTTCTTGGGCTGCCAATTAGGGCATAATAAATAATTAGAGGTTTTAAGCGTATTAGATACAGCTCATGCTAATGAGCTACATCAGGTCTTGTGCTAACCTGAAGTGACAGTTTGCATATAGGGCTGCAAGAAAAAAGAAACAACAACAACAACAACAACAAAACCACCCCAAAAATACCACCAAAAACCAAAAACAAACCACAGGAAAAAAAAAAAAAAAAAACTCCAAACAAACCAACCTCAAAAACCCAAAACCAAACCAGCCGCCGAAGCATCTTTTCCCCCGCGGCCCCGTCCCGCTCGCCCCTCCACAGCTCCCGCGGGTCCCGCCGGGCGGTGCCGCCCGCTGCTCCCCTGCCCTCCGCGCCCGCGGAGCGGAGCCCTTCGCTGCCGGCTCTGCCGGGTGGCCCCATTGTGCGGCCACGAGCTGTGCGTCTGTCACAGCCCCGGGGGATAAATCACACCGGCCTGCCTTCCCGCATACCCCCAGCGCCACTTTTTGGAGAGCTGAAGTTTTTGCGTGGGGGGTGGGTTGTTCCCGGCTTCTCCGAAGCGGCGGTCCCCTGGCAGGAGGGGTAGGAGAGGGTTTGGGTGATGCCTGCGCAGGCTGGGAAGCGGGTCCCCCGCTATTCCCGGGGAGGGCAGGCAGCGGGGACAGCCGGGGTCCCCGCTGCCGCCAGCCGGCTGTGCCGTGAGGACACAGTGCCACCTCCCGGCCACCCGCGCCCAGGAGTGAAGGAGCCGGGGAAATCGGGTAGGGATGGATGGGGAGCAGCCTTGAGGTCTCGGGGACCCCGTCTCTGCTGTGAGAGGGGATATGACTGGGTGGCTTTGCCAGCACGATGCAGAGGGACATGCGAGGAAATGCTGTCTGTCTGGGGTGTACAGCACCCTGAGATCTCTGGTAAATGCATACATACAACGATCTTGATAAGAGGGGTGCCCCCCTTCCATGTACACTCACACAAACCACCTAAGATACTCGTGGAATCCTCACCTGGGAATTTTTTCCCTGACCTTCTATTTTCATTAGAAAATCCCCTTTCCACTGCTTAGTGAATCCTCACATGCACTGGGACATCCTGAACCAGCAGGGAAGCAGGGAGCTACAGGCAAAGGATAAACACAGTGTCCTGGCAGAAGAAAGGGCATCCTTGCCCAGACACAAAGACTCACAGCTCCAGGGAAGCCGCTGCTCTGTAAGTGGGTGGCAAAGAGCAGTCTGAAAAGCAGCCAGAGTCCGTGGCCCCTTGAACTTGCATTGTGCCGGCCAGGGGAGCGTGCCAACTTCAGTGCAAAGAGCCCTGTGAGCTGTGCCTATAGGCAAAGGCAAGGTGGGACCTCAATGCATATCTGCCTATGGTTGAAAGCAGAGGGGTGCACGGTGCTGCAGCAAAAGCCCAGGGCAGGACTAGCAGACTTAAAGCCCAGGTGCTCACACCACCCGGGAAATCAGGCTCGTGAGGAAACTTGAAACCCAAGAGGGAAAACCTCGTTGGCAGTGTCACTGCAGGGGAGTGAGCCCATGCTTGGTATGCTGAAGTAGCACTTCAAAGAGAACAGGGAAGCTCCAGCAGTTTGGACTCTGAAATGGCCCAAGGTAACAGATCCTGATGCAACTGCATCATCCTAGAGTAGCGTCACTGGTCACACACATACTCACACACCACTTTGCTCCAAAACAAGAGAATTTGGAAATTCCTCCTAGCAAGATGGAACTTCGTTTCCATCAGCCAGTGCCTTTTGCTACCAGACAATCTCTGACAGTGCAGACTGATCAAACAGTGAACTGGTGGTAATACACTGGTGATATTATTATGATTGTGTAACAACAAGGGTGAGAGATAATCTTGCAAAATAAATACAAAAAAGCAGGGGGTAGGAGGCAAAATAGATTATTACAAAGATTTGTCATGAGCAGTATTTTAGGTATTTGATATTTCACTTTGTCTTGCCATAACTGTTGGGTAGAGTGGACACACGTAAGAAAAGGGATGGAGAAAGGGAAGGAATGAAGACCAAAAGCATGTAAAAGCCACAAAGAAGTAAAAGAGAGATTAAAGATTAGTGAAAAGAGAAGGAATAAGGAAAGAAAGAGGAAGGCACAAACAGAGGAAAGAATAGTTTATCTCACTGAAAAATACACCAGGTGGCAAGGTATGGCATGTGGGGAAAGTAAACAAGACTAATTTCTGGAGTCTGTCTTGTCCTGCACAGGGGCTATAATCAGAGTTGTCACCATCTTCATCTCACTTATTTTTTTCCAAGGTGGCATTCAGTCTCCCTGTCATGGATAGGGCTGTGCCTTGTGCTGCACAAACACAGGACATAAAATACTGGCTACCATAATGAATTTACTGGCTAGTAGTTAAAAACCCAATAGTTTTTCTACTGCTGGCAATTACTAGGGATACTTTCCCCTACTGCTCTGCCTTTCCTTGACCCATCCTATTGCCATGTGAGCAGGATCCAGCATGTTTAGTGTGCATCACATTTGGCTATCTTGACCTGCCAGCCCATACCACAGACGTGCTGATCGCTTCAGAACTAACTTCAGAAGGCGCAGTTTCAGAAGCAGCTCTTCTGAAAAAGGTATGTATTTGCACCCAAAGCATGGAGTTACTTCAGATGCATGTTATATAATCGATTATTTCAGTGGGATGGATTCTGACTCCAGTCATGGGGTCCAACATGGATTTGGACTGAGAACCATGAAAATGGTTCCTTTCAGTTTCCCCACTGTAAGGCTGCTGGGTTTTGTATGTATGAACAATTTACAGTGTCTTTGCTAGTGTTCACCAATCTGAGGCTGCACAGGTGTGTGTAGAAGAGCTTCTTTAAGGAAAGATAATTTGTCTTCATCATGAAAATATAGCAAGATTACCTGCCTTGGCACAGTTTGTCTCTGTAAGACTTTGTTTTCTCAAATAGTAAGACAGATACTTGTCAAGTTCCTTCCTTTTTTCACCTGCCCTCAGATATTGGGATACAGCTTTCCAATCTCCTTTACCCCTTTGGTGACTCTTATTAAGCTAGATCTGGGCTCTTTCATATCAGTACTTTACTAACCTTTCCTGAAATAATTTCTGTGTCCCACCTTGTTCCCGTTGTGCTTACCATGGCTGACACCGTATGCAAGCATATATACATCATCTGCAGTTCTTCTACATCTTCCTGCTCCTTTTCTTCCTTTACCTTCCACCCTTTCCCCATGCTCAGGCTCATATCCCAGTGTGAGGTTCATGCAGCTAACTCCTGTCTCATGCTTCCCCTGTACTGGGTGTCTCTCTCCAGTGTTCAGTGAGCAGAGTGGTGTCTCCTGCTCTCTGAGCTGTTCAGAAGCAGCCCCAGAGGCCTTACTAAAGGACAAATCCCTCAGTTGCTGCACCTTGCCATCCAAAGAACACATCCTGGAGAATGTCTGATGTCTGTCCAAGGGGAGTGACCCCACCTGAGGCTGAACACGCAGTTGCAGTGGGAAGGAATGGGCTGGAGGCTGAACTGAAAACGATGTGTTGACTTGAAAAAATGAAAACAGCTGATGTTGATCAGGAGAAGGAAGGCTGTTAATTCAGAGCATGCTGCTCCTCCACATTGGGTGCAGATAGAAGCAATCTGCTGGAGAGCTGCTCCACGCAGGCGTGGGACTTCCAGGGGATGGCCAGCGTGGAGAGGCTGCTTGGTGTGCCAGGGGCGTGTGGGGTGGGCGTGCAGGGAGAACGCCCCCTTGGCATGCTGTCCAGGGGAGGGAGCTGGGGAAGGGAATGGCTTTGCCTTGCCTGCTCCACTTTAAATACCTTTGCACAGACCTCTGGCCACTGCAGTTAAGTCAGAAAGCTTTACCTGCTGTAGTGAAAGGGCCTCCCTGTGTGGGCATTGCTGCCTCTGCAACATGGACTCACAGCACTGCAAAATGAATGGTGACTCTTTCCAGGTAAGTGATGGGGTCTGTGCCTGCTTTTTGCAGAGATGGAGGGGTGTCCTCCCTCAATCCTATACTCCTATGCTTGTCCTTCACTCTCTGAGAGGCAGTGTGACCCAAGAGGGGAAGAATCCAGGTGGCCTGTTGTGATGCTTTGAAGTACCTGAACAATTTTGGCAGCTCCCATATTTGTCTGCTGTTAATTGTGCTCACAAAAATGCAGTGAGAATGCAAACAAACATTGCAACAGTATCTTTGTGTACATGGCAAAAATACAGAGTCAGAAAAGACCAGAAGCTTACTGGAGGTCTTAATATGTATGATGAAAAAGCTGTCTTCTCTTGTTAGAGGAAAACAGATGAAGTTATGCGCTCTCCTGGTGTAGCTTTTTGTTAAATCTGGGACTCTCTTGTTTTTTTTTTTTTTTTTTTTTTTTTTTTTTTTTTTTTTTTAATGTTTACTGACTGACTTTGAACTCTTTGCTTTGGGAAATACAGGAAAGACCTGAAGTTCATGCCTTTTAAATACAGGCGCTGATATTACTGCAGGGGCAAGTGATGTAACCTAAGGCCATGCATGGTTAATTATTAGGAAAAATTCTGCACTTATGTGTCCTATGAAATGCTGCTGAAGCCAGAGACCAGCTGCATCAGATGTGCAAAAAAAAGGCTTCTATTTTTTATAAGAGCAGAGATACCAAAGAAGCCTCTATTCCTCCTTCTTTGTGTGCTGAAGCTGAACTCCTAGAATATTTCTCTTGAGTCTCACCTTACTGCTTATCCAAATTGTGTAATTGATTGGTTTCAACAATGACTGCCATGATGAGCATTTAAATGCTATAAGAAATCTGACTTGGAAACTTGTTCCATTTTCACAAGTAACTTAGAAATCTTTTAATTTGAAACAATTTTTCCCTTCTAAATTTGAACTTTACAGCAGTGAGGTGAAAATTTTATATCCCTGAAATTGCAAGAAAAATTTTCTCTGGTTTACCAGTGTTGAAATTCACTCTGAAGGGCTTTAGCTAAATGTCTCAGCAATGGATTAGAAGGCTGACAGGGTTGTGTTATTGACCCCAAATGCTGCCACCCATGTCAGAATGCCAATACCAATCTATGTGCAAAGTGGCTAACTAAAAATACAGGTTTGTGTTTAAACCTATCCTTGCATCTACATAACGCTTTCTTTGAGATTGTCTTAGGTCCAGGGATGGTTGTTCATGCTCTTCAACTGGTTCTGATTTTATTTCCTGGAAAAAAAATAGAGCTGAATTTATGCACAGTTTGAATCACATATACATATCACAGAGACAATATTTCAACACAATAAAATTATTTATTTGACTCTGAATCATAATCACAATAAGTAACAAAACAGTAGAACTACCCCAAAGCTGCAATTTCTCCATCTCTGTTGAGGAATGAGAAGTTAAAGTCCAAAATAAGAATGGAAAAACTGATCAACAGTTAAAGCTATGCATAAGTACTACACAAAGCTCAACAATAATATGAGTACCTCTGTTTTTGCTGCTATCACCTCCAGTGCATGTGTTGAGGTTTATTATCCACAGTGTGTATTGATGCAGGCTGCCTCCATATATCCTGATAAGAACTGGGTACCAGGAAAACAATCATTTTAGTCTTCTCCCCCTTTGCAATTAAAGATGTCACCTCTGTGACAGGCTCAGGCGTGGAATGATGCTTGTTAAAAGACCTTCCAGGGAACTGAGTGCATAGGCAGATGTACAAGAATTTAAGCAAGCGTGAGACTGTTTACAGTATTAGTGCCTACTCCCTACTGCAATGTGTCTTTCTCTTAAGCACCAATATAAATCAATTTACAAGAGTGGGAAAATGACTGAGAACAGATTGAAAGCAGCTGATCTCAACAAATCAAAGCTAGTGACTAGTGAGTCTGGAAAGGTTTTCTAAGGCTTTTTTGTGTAATGTCATTGTACAAAGAGATCAATTATTATCATCAGAATTACTTTGCAGGACTTCAGCTTTGCATTATATCCCCTACAAGTCTGCAAACCACAAATTCTTCATTTGTCACACACATTCAAGTCAATCTCATATAAGCTGATCCTCACAGCATCACATGGCAAGGATATTTTAAATATATAACTATGTCTTTTAGAGCAGTTTCCTTGCAGACAGTGAAAACCAAAATCTCAATCCATTGGACAGACAATGGTGGAGCCAGTTCGGTCCTTGAGATCAGTTTTGGCCGTGGTGGGTGAAAACAGAAGGAAAAAGCAATGCATGGACAGTATTTGAGATGACAGTTTTGGTCACACTACCATAAAATTTCAGTACTACATACATTTGTTTTGACTTTTGCCAGACTCCTGTCATCGTTTTCCCTTGTGGTTGCTTGAGGTGTAAATGGCTTTCATTAGCCAGCTGACACATCACTTCCAGCTGCTTTTCCTCTTGGTCCTCCCCATGTAAGAGTTGGGCTGACTCCCTGGCTGGATGGGGACTCAGGAGACAAAGAGATGCTGCAGGAAGTGTCACAGCTGAACAGGTGGCAATCTTCCTTCTGGTGCAGCACTTCTACTACAGTTCACACTAGAGGTCCCCCATAAAGCTGAAAGACACTTGGAAAACTTTGCAGCTTCTGGAAACAAAGCCAGATAGAAAAATGTGTGGCCAGCCTGTTAGCAGCAACCTTGGAGGCAGCCTTGGAGAGGGCTTGAAGAATCAGCAGTTATTTACTTTACAAAAGAAGGCAGCTCTTCATAGCTCTGCCTCAGGAAATGTAGGCCCACCAAGAACTTTATGGCTTCAGGGCAGCTGGCTTTGATTAATAATTTGTCTTCTACAAAGGCTATCTTTCCTGAGGACAGTATTTGGGAACTGGGAGTGTTTTTACTCTGATTTATATGTTCAATTGAGCAATAGCCATAATGAGAGCAAGCTCTGCCCAAAAATACAGATCTTTATAAGGAATATTTGAATGGGTACCTTGAATCAAGCTTTAGCCCAGGACTTGTTACACCAGGACTCCTCTGTGTTGCAGATGTCTGGTGTGATCTTTGAAATAACAACCACAGGCAAGTTGTCCAAGGCCAGTAGATGTTCAAAAAAATGAAATAAACATGCTAATAAGATATTAATGTGGCCTCCAAAAGTTTGTGATGGCTGTACATCAAATTTACTCTGATATCAGAAAAATTAGGTGATTGAAATCTCAGCAAGCATTTACCTGCCATGCCAAATACCCAGCTTTTAAGATCTGCCTCTACTCCAGGGCTCAGTTTCCTCTTTCAGATGTGGTGAAATAGCTCTGCCCTTCTTAACAGGGCTTTTGTGAAAAGAAACACATGTAGAGACACGCAAAGACATTCTAGTAATGAGAACCATGAAAATAATGAAAATAAACCTTTGAGAGTACTGGAAATTGCCTTTTGGAATTTGCAGAGTAGAAAATCAATAAGGAAAAGGGAACAAACATAAATGAAAACACATCTTGCCCTGAGTCTTTACTCATTATGGGATTTAGGGAAGATCTAAATGTTTGCTCCAACGTTTTTCTTTCTTTTTTTTTACTTGATTTTCTTTGCTTGATGTTGTTATTTTGTTTTAAAATCATCTTCCACATCCTTCCTGTGAATACTACCTCTGTCCTGGGGATACCTGGAAGGTACAAGCATAACTGAAAGGAAACACAGATCATGGTCTGCATCTCTGCACAGAGCTCATCTACACTGCTCTGCTTAACCCTGAGTGCTGATGAAAAGGAAGCCTGAGGGAAGAATTTTGCACTGGGGCTGAAACCCAAGTGCAGTAATGTTTCCAGTCATCCCTGAGGGGTGAGGTGAGGCAAGGATGCCATTAGGTTCATTTGCATGTCCTTTTTGACTTCCTTGCACTCATGAGGGCTCTAGTTTGAGAGAAGGGATTTGTATCTCTACATCATAAATCAGAGCAGCACCAGAGCTGTTGTGCTTCTCGCAGCAGCAGTTGCCTTGATTCCCACTTAGAGCTTTTTTAGACCTCCTTTACATCGCTGGTGCTGTGAAAAAGGGACATGGAGAAAGGCAAAACTGACTCCTAGGGTGAATGGTAGTAATTTTTGTTTGTGTATTTTGTTTCTTTCCTTTCAGGAATCTAGCTACATTGAAGACTCCCCCAGTAAAAATGGTGTGATTTCTTTGATTTTCTCTCTGAAAGAAGAAGTCGGGGCATTGGCTAAAGTCCTGCGCACATTTGAGGTAAATATTTTCCTTAGGTCTTTACAATTTTGTTTTGCAGCCACATTTTCTTGGGGTCTTGGAGGTTGTGTTTGTGATTCTATTTCACTGCTATTACAGGGGAAAGCAGCCTGCAGTTTTTTCTGGGTTTAAATTCCCTTGAAGTCTTGGAGCAGAAGTAGCTTTTTGAAACTAAAACCTCTACCTTTAACTGACTCAAGGGTGTGAAAAATGCCTTTTTTTTTCACTTAAGGAAGAAATATTTAATCGTAACTGCTGCAGTAAGAGGTAGGGGTGAGTTGGGCTGTGACCTAAGATTGACTTATAACCAACTCATTTGCCTTATAAATTGTTAGGCAAAGATAACCTGCATGTGAGCCATGTGACTCACAACCCACATTGCATAAGGTATTTCTGCTGGGGGCAGCTCTTAGCTGTTGTCCACCCCAAAAAAGTCTGATATAAAAGATTTTACTCTCTCCCACCTGCAGTACTTCTACAGAGTGGGTAGAGGGTGCCTACAGAACAGCATAAAAATGACAGCACTTTTTTTTTTTTATACCGAAGGGACTCGGTAATTTATGCTGAGTGTTTTGGAAAGCTTTTAGGGAAACATGGAGCCATTTACCTTTCAGGACATTGTGTGCCTATTTATTCTTGCAGAAATATTTCCCAGATGTCATGAATGTTGTTTGAAAAGCACGAAATCCTTGCAGTTCAGGATGGTTGAGTTGCAACACACAGCTGTGTACTCTGTGCTCCCAAGCAAATACACTTTTATATTGGTTCTGTGGCTTTTTTTTTTTTTTTTTTTTTTTTTTTTTTTTATGTAATAGTTGTGCCTGAAACCAGCAATTTCTTTAGAATGCTCTAAGAAGTTGTGGCCTGCATATTTTCCATTCGTAAATTGAATTTACTAGGAAATGAAAGGTTGTGTGTTACGGGTACAAAAGAAAAATAATTATGAGTTTTAGGACATATTTGATTCATTAAGATAAAAGGGAATTCACACCAACAACAGAAGAGCAAGTCTAAATCTGTGACTTGACCAGTAAAATCCTGCAAAATGTCCATATGTCAGTGATGTGCATGTCTGTAAATGAATTAATGAGACTACTGATATTCTCTTATTAAATGCATTGATGTCTACTAACTAAATTGCTGTCAGCTCTAAAGAAAAATTTATAGAGGAGCTAGTATAGGAAAGAGAGAAGTAACCATTTCTTGGATGTGACTTCTTGCCCCAAAGCAGATACTTAAACTAGACCAAGAGAATCACTTTTTCCCAGTGGCGCTGATTGCAGCTGAGAGGTTGGGACTCAGTTGGTTTTCCACCCCAACAAAGCCAATTCTTTCTGTGCTCTCAGCCTCCTCCAGCACCAAGGCTTGACAAGAGATCTGGCATAGGTGCTTTTATATCAGTTTTGCATTTGGCATTGTACAGGGGAGATGATGAATTGATGGATGATGGGATTTAATGGTACAAGGACAGCTTCTCAGGGCTGTTGTTAATGAATTGTTGGTGTAAACCAGAGCAGCCTTTGGGCTGTTGTAACTGCATTCCAAGAACTGCACAGAGGTGTAAGTTTCACATACATGCTCAGCTGGGAAAACCTTCCCCCTTTTCCATCTGGGCCATAGCTATGGTGCCTCAGAGAAACAGAGTTTGTGCTCAGTGACATCCACAGCACAGACAGGGAAAGTGGTGATAGACAGGTAAAGCGTGGAAACAAACAGGAAGAACTTGGGGGAATTTTTTCAGTCTTGTACTCCTTCATTGACTAATCAGATTAGCTGTGAGATGCTACTGGAGTTAGCTCAGACTCTCTGTGGGTGGGCTCCTTGGCCAGGGAGACACCCAGCCTTGTCCCCTGGTTTGTGTCACCAGCTTGTTGCTGGCTTGTGGAAATGTGGTGGATTTGTGTCAGAGGGGCCCCACAAGAGGAGATGTGAGGATGGCTGCTCCAGCTGTCATTGCCTCATGCAGCCACATGCCGTAGGAAAAGAGAAAGCTGACAAGCCACAAATAGGATCAGGCTGTTTCCAGGAGCAGATGTGGTGCTGCAATTGTTCCCTTCATGGAGGGGGTGCACACCTTGTGCAGCTGCTGGTGCTGATGGCCGTGTGTTGCATGTCTGTAAACTTTCTGCTCCTTGCTGAGGTGGGGGGTGCCCAGACTCCTGGCACCTCTCTGGGCACTCACACATGGGAATGCAGACAGAGAGGTTCAACCCTCTCCTCCCAGCTTGGATTTGGGAGTGATTAAGGGACAGTGCCTCCAGCACTGGCTTTGAGGATTTTCCCTCTTTTCTAGACAGTCTGTAAAACCAGTCTGAAACATGAAGGGGAGAGGAGGAGGGTTGAATGAGCTGTAAATAGGAAAGACAAAAATTTGCCCTCTCTCCCAGGGAAGGAAGCATAGAAGCAAGATCCAGACTGAGTCACAGGGAATTTAGGGGATACCTAAAGAAAGGAGAAATCTTGAGGAGCCATCAGCACACAGGATGTCTTTCTGTAGAGGAGGTTTCTGTATGGACCTGGGAAGGCTCATCCTCTCCTTGGTTTAAGAACTGAAAAAAAAAAAATAAAATTACTCTGTGGGGAGCATTGTTTAGCCACTCTTGAGTCCCTTCCTGGGATGCACTCCCAGGTTCACACCCTGCCCATGTCCCACTTCTGTGCTGGGGTGAAACTGTCCAGACTTTAGCCCCTGTCACACATTGTTCTCCATGGGCAGCAAGACAAGGGACGCCAAAGGGTCTAGCCTGGGCCTGCCCTGGATATCATGAGGTCCAAGACTTCTGGCTCATCAAGCATCATGGCAGGTAGAATTCCTACTCATCCACAGAGCAAACCACCCAGGAAAGGAAAAAATGTCCCAACACAGCCCAGATGGAAGGGGTAAGCCCCCATTATGAGAGCCAGAGTGGACTGAAGGTAGGGGAGCATCCTCCAGGAGGCTCAAGGCTAAGGGCTACAGAGTGCCCATAGCACAGAATTATGTCCTCTGAGACACCAAGTTTAAGAGAATTTCAGTGTGCTTTGTGGAAAAAGTAATGTTTGTCCTACTCAAACATTCCTCAGGGTTGCTCATGCAGTTGGCAGAGTATTGCACGCTCACATTTGTTTTTTTGCTCAAAGACCCAAACTCTAGTTTTCTGTTCAGGTCCCAGTTGCACACAAGTATGTGGTTACAGTGACAACTCTTTTTCCTATGTAATTTGAAGGGGTTTTTTTCTCAGAAATCTCCTCAGTGAACTCAGCTCTTTTTGTCTGCTGGCTTTAGGTCCAACACATACTTGATTATTTCCAAGTTTTTCTTATGTTTGCTCAGGAAGACCCATCTAAACACCTGACCTTATCAGGGTTTTAAGCTTTTCTGATCCCTGGCTCTTGTCCCTTCTCTCTGGTTTGCAAATCCTTGCCTGACTGCATGAATCTGTTCCTGCTGGACTGGTACAGCATAGAGCTATGCCACTGCTGGCAGTACAGCCCCTTCTGCACCTGTCCTGTGGAGAGATGTGTCTGCAGGGCCAGACTCACACTCTGATGTGCTGTAAAGTGTTAGCAGCTCAGTCATGCTCAGCAATAAGCAGATTGCCAAAGCTGAATCCACTTTGCTTCCACACTAGCTGCTCTGTTTGTATGTTGGGATGTGGCAGACATTCACTTTTTGCTTGTCAAACCCAATTGTTTTGCACTTGAAAAGCCCCTTTGTCACCTCTGTCCTCGTTGCAGGCTTGAGAGTGGCTGTAGGGACAGCACAAGCCGGGTCTTTGCACCGACTTCATTTTAATGGGCCCTGCTGTACACTGATGTACTCCTTGGTGCAGCCCTGTGCTGTTTATTTGTGTCATAGATGACACCTGGCAGCCAAAACTTGAATAAATACCTTCATCTGAAACAGAGCAGCACACATGAGTAAAGTATCATGCTTAAAACAGGAAGACAGACCAGTCATCATGAAATTGTGTTTCTTTTTTGAGTCACTGGATACATCAAAAATGTTCAGAGTATATGTTGAGGCCAAAAAAGAAGAGAAATCTTCCAGGTTTCTTATCAAAACTGAAAAAGCAAAACTGAGCCCTTCGGGTTGACCCAAGTGTTACACTTGGTAGAAATATTTGTTTCTTTGTAGTGATAAAATAATATTGAAATTGAGGTAGCTTTTTAAACAACAAAATTCATCCTGAAAGAAAAAAAAAAAGGTGAAGAAAACCCCCTATAGTTCTCCTTCGAAGATTTCCTTTTCTGTAGTTAAATTCATCATTAAAAATATCAGAAATTTCCATAGATAAAAAGGATTGCCTTCAGTTTCAATTGCAGATTTTCCACATTAATTTGCGAATACAATAATTTTCTCTGAAGTTCTTTTTCTGTTGGATTTACAAGTAGTAAATCATCAGCTATTTTAAGTGGCAAACATTGGAATACATTACCAGTTTGCTTAACCCATTGCAAGAGAGGAGCCTTCTATCTTTTCCTCAGTGATGGAACCTTCTCAGATACAGAGCAGGATTTCAGTGCAAGTTGCAGCCATCAGTGAGCAGGGCTGTAGCTCAAAAGCAAAAAAAAAAAAGTTGATTTGCACCAAGTACTCCTACTCCTAGTGTAAGTTACTGTCCCATGGGGGTAAGTTACTGTTCCATGGAAGGATGGCATGGGAGTAACAAGCAGTACTAAATGAGACCTGGCACTTTCAGAGTCAGCAGGGGTAACTCTGCTCTGTTTCTGTTTAGGAACTTCATTCCCCAGAAAGTCCTATGTGACTCTTTGTCCCCTGGGAAGGCATTGGCTCTGTGGTGGTTGGGGTTGTTGCCAAATCAGGGGAAGAAAACAGTCACTTTGGCCAGGGGGTGTGTTGGAAGTGCCTGCAGCGATAGGTGAACTGGCCAGGCTTGCCGCTACCACAAGATTGTTTTTTCATTATACTCTACATATGTACAGCAATGATCATTTCATTACACTGTTCCAAATTCACATCCTTGATCTTATCCCTCCTTTTACTATGGCCACAAGAGCAGGACTTCTTGATCTAATGAACCCACATGGGTTTAAAGAGAGGAGTGCTCTCTTCACGGGTGCTTATGCAATGCCACACGCTGTCACGTTTTTGGTTTGTCCTGCTCCACGTGTTTTGTAGCCAGATTCTGCTGCAAGCCTTGTGCCAAATTTCAGGGTTGGAGCTGAGTGATGGACACCAGGGTCTGCCCCAGGGCCAGCTGCCCTCTGGCACTCATTGTTGGCAGGAACCTGCTCTGGAACACTTTTCGTCCAAGAGCTTGGAAGGAAAACCCTAGCAGTTGTGAAGGAAAAGATGGGGAAATGCTGTCTTCAGCTGAGAGGCAGGCCCTTGGACAGTAGAGCTGAATCAGATGGCTGCCTTTTCCTTTTTTTGGCAATCCATGGCTGAAAGTATCACTGTAATTTCCTAAGTCCTCTGATCTATGACAATTAAGCACTGAGCTTATACTTGTGCTTCTGAAAGTTTCCTCCTTCAGGAAATCCTGAACTATACCATGGCAAGTGTTAAAAGAACTTTTTTTTTTTTTTTTTTTTTTTTGGTAACAGAAAGTGCAGGTAAAATCCTTCTTTTGGGAGATTTTACCCAAATTCTCACTTAGTGTTGATTAGTGGCACCATAGTATTATTGAAAGCTCTTCAACTGGTAACAATATGGGGTCTCCTGATGAAGCCAAACTTCATTAATGACAACAGTCATGAAAACAAGCTGCAGCTGGATTTCACAGCTGTACTTAGTTTTAGAACCATATATAGGAGCATTTAGTAATTAGTGAACAGAAGGATGTGTGTGCCATGGGAAGTAGTAACCTATAACATTTTCAGAAAGGATCCCTCCCTACTGAAAGCTTCCCTGTGTAGCTGTGAACGCACAACTTTCCTATTCTAATGACCAGGCCATTAAACAGAGGGTGGCACTAAATTCTCTTGGCAGTGACCTCAGCAACACTGTTGGTGTACTGCAACACCCACCTGGTTTTCTCCTGCTGGTGTGGGGCAGCTGCAGCATAGGTGGTGCTCAGTTGGGATGGAAAACCTGGAATAACCTGGGCAGGGGGCTGGGGCTGCTTCACTGACTCTGAGAGGGAGCCAGGGCTGAGATCCAGCACTATGAGGTAAGGCAGGGAGGGACATGGGCAATTTCCTCCCTGCATCCACCATTGTCTCTATTTTAAATTTATATTTGTACTGCTACCCCCTTCTTACTCAGAACTAATTCTAACTTGATTTTTGAGCTCTGAGAACGTGCCTTGAGACTTCCTTCTCTAATGGGTAGTGGTAGAGGTCCAGTTGACTTGGATATTAAAATAATGAAAGCTGATTTTTTTCTGCCCCTTGGAGTGGGGGCTTTAAGAAAAAAAAAAAAAAAAAAAAACTACAGCAGGCACATGGTTGTATGACAGGATGTGTCCATGGGGGAGAGACTCAACCTCTCCCTGGTCATAAACCTGAAGAGGAGGAGAGAAGTACCAACCTGCTCTTCAAGTTCCTTACAGCTGCAATGGGTGGTGGGGTGAATTCAGCACAAAACATGTGACAGTTGAGATCTTCCAAAGGTGTTAGGTTCCATCAACAAAAAATAGCTCATAAAACTAGAATAACTTTAATTTAGCTGGCTTTTGAAGGCATTGATTGTCAAGATGTCAATCTCTACTAAAAAACTGAGATTGAAAACTGCTTAAAATGTACAACCAACCAAAAAAAAAAATGCTCCCATTCTCCTTTCTCAGGTAACTATTTGTCTCCAGAAGTTGGAGCTTTAGAGAAAACATCATCTATTGGGAGAAATGTGATGCAATAGCAAGATTTGGCAACATCAAGGATACAAAAAAGTTCTGAACAATGTGAAACTATGAATATTAAACGCTAGATGGAGTAGTTGGACTAGAAAGAAATTGAGATTTGTAAAGCAACTCTAGTAACAGAGCCACTGTAAATATTTTGAAATCAAGGGCTTAGTAGCAAAGCACAGCACATGAGAACACACTTCTCCAGGAGTGCCAGTTCAGGGAGCTGGACATATGCTGCTGGATTCTTGCTGTAAAAACAGCCACCAGAAGGGTTCTCCCTTCAGTTTCTCTTTTGTGAGGGCCTGAAATTTTGTCAGAAAGAGATAACAGGTTGGTCTGCGTGTTGCTGAGTGGCAGATAACCCTCAAATAAAGAGCAAAGCAGCTTGACACTCTGTGGGAAGGTGTTCTGCTTCTTTCAGGTGTAAGAAAGGAGGTAACTCTCTCCATGGGCTCCTTCCTCCATCTTCTTTTTTTTCCTCTCTTTTTCTCACTGTCTTAGGCTATGTGTTTGAGGGGTATTGATACTCCTGCTGCCTTAAGCATGTCTCATGCCCACCCTGCAGCTGATCTCTTCATTCCCAACCCCTGCATCATTCTGTTTATTTTAGGGGCATTGCTGTCTGTGCAGCTGCTCACTGAGCCCGTCTGGAGAGCTGGTACAGTAGAAGAGACACCTGATCAAAAACCAAAGGGATGTAGTTTGAGGAGCCTTCATCCCAGAGAAGAGAAGGTGCTGGAGTGATCTTATTGTGGCCCTCCAGTACTCAGAGGGATCCTATAAGAAAGAAAGATGGGGTCAGAGTTTTTAGCAAGGCCACTTGTGATGGCACATGGGGTGATGGTTTTAAGCTAAAAGAATGTAGATCCAGAGTAGGCATAAGGAAGAAAACTTTTAGGATGAGGATGGTGAGACACAGCGAAGACACAGCAGCTCCCTGCGCCTGCTCTCTGTCAGGAGCTCCCAGTGCCTCACCACACAGACAGGACAATGTGCACTTTGTTTGAGAAGCAGGGCTTTGGAGGCCTAAAACAAACTGTCCCCAGGGCCAAGGACAGTGCTGGCCATTCTCTCCCTGGGCAGATGGCCCTGTGGGGACAGCATCTCTCAAGAGCAGCGGTCGGTGAATGAGCTTTTGACCTTTTCAACTTATTGTATTGGTATCTAGCCAAACAATCTGAGTTCATCTGTAGTGTGCAACACTCAGGAAACAGAGTAATGGCAAATATGTTTCCTACCGAGAAATAAACTGCCTTTTGTGGAGGAGTAAATCAGACCTTTGCTGCTGATGGCCAGATGCCTTCCTGCGCTATGCAAGCACTGATAGGGGCAAAGAAAACCCTAATGAGGCTCAGAAAGAGGGATGTACAGTTAAAAAAATCTTCGATTTTTCTTCCTTGTAGGTCAAAAGTAGATCCTCACAGCGTGACTTCGTGGATGAAAACCTGATCCCACTGTAGCAAAGGGTTTGACATTGACACCAGCAGGGCCAACTAGTTTGGAATCGTCTTTAGCTTGAAAGACAAAAACCAAAAACTTCTCCAGGGGTGCTGATCACCATGTGTCAGCCCCTCTGACTCTTCTGAGTGTAATGATTCTATGATTCTGCGATCTTCAGGCCCAGATTTCCTCCAGCGATTTGTATATTCCTCCCAGGGGACAGAAGTCCAGACCTGGCCATGGCATGCTGTGTCTGCAGCACCAGTGTGCGCCTGACAAGATGGTCGGGGGACAAAGTCAATGTCCATGGAAATCTGTTTAAAAAATTTCCCTCCCCAAAAAGAGGAAAGAAAGCTGTATTTTCATATTCTAATTATAGTGCTCAAGAAAACATTTGTGTTCAGTTAACAGGGGTAGATGTTCCTGTACTTTTCTTTTGGACTTTCTGGGGTTTTTTCCCTGAACTTTTTTTTTTTTGTTTTCCTGAATTTCTTGTTTGTTTTTTATTGGAAACATAGGATTTTAGCTACTTGTTGCTTACACATCAACATGGCAGCATGTCTGAGGTCAGGTTCCCACTGGCTATAGTCATCGATGCTACAGTTGCCAATGATCTCTTTCTTCAGAGCTAGGAGACACTGCTGATGGTCAGCAAAGATATTTGGTAAGACAGAACTTGAATTTCTGAGCTAAAGAAAATAATCCTTCTCTGTGAGGGTGATTAGACTTGTAAGCTGTTGCCCAGAGGGGCTAAGGAGTCTCAAAACTTGACTGGACAGAGCCCTGGGCAACCTGCTCAGGCAACCTGAGCAGATTGTTGTACTTGCTGATCTCCAGAGGTCCCATTCAACGTCACCAACTCCATGATCCAGTGATTTAAAGCACCCATCTTTTGATTTGCACAAACCTGGGCTGCCTTTTTTAGTGCAGATCCATGTTTCCCTTTGGATCTTTGCCCAACAGCTGCTCACAGCCCTGGAAACTGTGCAGGTGGCTCTGCAGGTGACTGCAGAGGTTTGGCAGAAGCTCATCTCATAGGGTGCCCAGCTGCCTGCTCATCCAATCTTCTCTCAAGATGCTCATCAAGACAGCATTCAGTTTCCCATGAGAGGGTACTCTGCAGGTGGAATGCCTTCTTCCCATGTTGATCCTGGGGAAATGTCTCTGTCAACACAGACAAGCTTTCATTATGTACTTGAGGGACTGGAGTTGCCATTTACAATACAAAGCCTGTTTACAACTTGTATCCTGCTTCCACCTTTCTCTAAGCCTTCAGTAGTGCCTAGTCCTCGTGATGGAGCTCTGTACAAGGCTGAATCCCACATATTTCTCCTTCTTTCTTTCTGTTTCTCTCTCTGTTGTGAAAGTCCTCAAGTCCACTGGCTGCTTTTGAGTTATTTGGATGGTACAATATGGTTTGTTGACTGACACATGTATTTATCCAGTCTTTATGTCATATTCTTTCCCCCAAAAACTGTGGGACCAAAATTTCTCTTTCTCATAGGAAAAAGGTATAAACTTGACCCACATTGAGTCCCGACCTTCCCGTCTCAATAAAGATGAGTATGAATTCTTCATTAACTTGGAAGGCAAGAATGTCCCGGCACTGGACAAGATCATCAAGTCCTTGAGAAGTGACATTGGAGCAACAGTCCATGAGCTCTCACGAACAAAGAAGAAGGACACTGGTAAGGATATGCTGCCAAGGTTAACATTGACACGGACTATTTATGTTACATACTGAAATGACTTGTTTTTCCTGTAGTAAAGGAGATCCTCTTGAATCTTTCTGGCTACATTTCTCTCTCTCTGTCCTTATTTTTCCTCTACTGTAAACTGTTTCTTTTGGAGATTTTCTGTCAGTGTAAATTTTTGCCATGATTCTGACTAGGTCTCCTGGAAAACTAGGGAGGCTCTGCCACCCACTTTGATGGGAACAGGACTAACTCTCCATTACTGTAAGAAATCCCAGGGAGGTCAGTTGCAGTTCTGCCTTCAGAGGGGGAAATAGGGAAAGATTTTTTTGAGTTGTTCCTGCTCCTAATTCTCAGAGATTTGCTGGAATTGAGGCTGCTTGGTGCAGTGGTGGCTGCCCAGCAGATAGGCTGAGACAGGCTTAAATGCCTCTTCAGATAACAGATGTGATTCTAATAGGATTTCAGACTTTAAGTACTTTAGGTCTGGATCTTCCTCTTCCTTCCTAGGAGCAACATGAAAGGACATTAATACCTTCTTGAGATCAGTGCTGGTAATCCTTTTACCGTTTCCTTTGTGTCCTACCCATGACATTACATTTGAAGATGAAAAAGAAGAAGGCAGATTTTCTTTGGAGTCAGTTTTCTCCATTCATAGACAAAGGGACAAAAGGTTGATTAGGTGATTTATGATCATGTCAGATCGATGAGGTTCACTTTTGGGGGCTTTTTTATTTCCAGAAGAAAGCTACAGGACCCACCAGGGCTTAACATTCATTTTTCTGGTTACTATGAAAAAGTTAATGAAGAAGTTTATTAAATAATAAAGTTGTCTATAAACATATGCCAGAGTCAGACAGAGATACAGCTCTAATATCATATACAGCTCAAATATCATCCAGGAAACTCTTGCATGTGAAATTCTGACCTTACAGAAGTCAAAACTCCTGTGGTCAGCTGTAGGATTAGGATTTCACTGCATGTTACTGTGTTGATCAAAGGAGTTTTTGAGCTAGATTATCCTGTCAGTGCTTCAAAAAGGGACTTGATCCTCTTCTGTCTGAGAGGATAACTTGTGTTTGTTGGGTAGTTTCAGCAATTCAGAAATATTATAAAATGGGAACAATTTATTGCCGAGGAGAGAGAGGAAGATTGACATTTCTTCTTGCCCTTTCTCATTTTTTTTCAATTTCAACTCCTCTCATGAGTAATAAGGGCCCAGTCAAACTGAAATCCTCTAAGGACCATATTTTGAAAGGTCAAACAAGCCCTGCTTAGGGGATGAACTGTGGGTGGCAAATCCTGGGCAGAGGCACTACAAGGGCAGAGTGAGATGGAAGCAGCCCGAGCTGTAGGAAGTGTGGTGAGATGCTGTCCTTTATCAATGATGGCATTAACAAATAACAGACCTTGTGGTGCATTTTAGGCCAGCTTGTCTTTCAAATATATCCTCCTGGCAAATCTGGTCATAGTCCACAGATGTGCCTGTGTGAAATCTTATTCCCAAAGCCCAGAACAAGAGCACTGTGCCTCCAGGGAGCAAAATCTCAGACAGATGGTTTATGGGGATGTTGCCACACTTGTCTCAGTGGGCAGGTAAAGGCTGGGAAGGTTTTCTTCCAGAGGCAATCTGGGTTCCCATGGGACTGATTCTTTTGCTGTAGCCTAGGATGCTGTCATTTCTTCCCCACAAAGGATTCATTTTTCTCCTGCTCATGATTTGAGAAAGAAAAACCTTATTTTTCTGTTTCCTGTGGGAGGTACTCAGTCCCGTTCTTGGGGCACTGCTTTGTGGGCACTCAGTAAATTTCTGTATTCTGTCCCTTCTGTATAGCTCAGTGTTAAACACTGTATGTGTGTGATTGATTGGGCAAGGGATAAATGAATGGCTTTTTCTTTTTTATTTCTTTTTTTTTTTTTTTGGGTCACTTTAACTGCTTTTAGTATCTTTCGTTAACAGTGTGATTTTAGGTGAGAGCAGGCCAGAAAAGTGTTCTAAATCCAAATGTAGCTTTGGAGCTTCAGATGACAAGGGCTGGCAGCTGCTGCACCAAAAGCTCTTTGTGTACATGGAAAGATTCATTGCAAAAACACAGTGCATCTCCTAGTGGCTCTTTTTGGAAACAAGATGGTAGCTGCAGTCCACTTGGAGCCCATTAATAAAAATAATTAAATATTATTCTGTTGCAGCATTAGGGAAATGCAGATAATTTATTGCATTTCTGAAACAAACTGGGAGCTGAGGATCTGTAGGGGCCTTGTTTGCTGGAGCCTGAGGCTAGCCAGAACATTTGAAAGTGTTTAAAAAAGGGCTAAACCTGGGCCTTGAACTGCTATAAATTGCATAGACCTGTCTTTGACCCTCCTCACAGTGGTCCAAGTGGAGGATTCTGCAGAAGTCCTCACTGCCCCTGCTTTGCTGCCTCTCATTTAAATGGCTTATTAGCATTCTGCTCAGCATTTGACCCCACGGTAATTTGGTCACCACTTGGGCGTCCAGCACCATCTCATAAATGCTGCTGTTTCACTTACAGACAAATCAATATTTATTACTGATCAGCCCACGTTTGCTCCCCAGACCTTCACAGAGGCCCAGTGTTGCAAGAGCTCACCCTGGCAGTTCATTAATGGCCGTGCAGACAGACAGTCGGTCTGGCAAACGGGCTGGAGGAGGATGTTGCAAACAAAATATGGGATAGATTCAGCCTGGGGGTAATTTGATTTGATCTTTTGAATAGTTTCTGGAAGGGCTGGGGATAGCATCCTGGCATTTCAAATCTAGGCAGAAGACCTACCAGTAGCCTTTTTTCACCCTGGCCCTCAATGTGAAGGCTGTATGGACTTAATGCAGTGTTTGCCCCAGAGCTGTGCTCGGAGTCTTTGATTCTCGTTTCCATGAGAGCTAGGAAAGCTCAGCTCTTTTCAGGACCCAACATAACAACTTATGTTGGTGCAAGCAGCACTAGGTCTCCTTGGGATTTCCCTTTCACAGCCTGCCACTTTCATCCAACTCTGCAAGCTCAGACCTGCTCTTGTTTAGCTACTGCTTGTGCTTGGTTAGGCAGGATCAGAACTGCATGACAGGAAGATAAGTTGCTTCTCCTGTTTAGGGAAAGAGCAAGTCACCCATCTCCACACCGAGGACTGACACCACATCAGCCTGGAGTCGGTTTTTCCTTGAGTCTTTAATGAGGTTTGCACCAAGTACTAACACAATCTTGAGAATAAGATATTTAATGAAAGTAAGTCAGTATGGAAAGTAAGTCAGCAATGGTTCAAACCCTGCCCAGATAGACCTTTCTGATTCATGCCAGCAAAGCCCTACAGATATCACTGCCAAAATCCAGTACAGACTTCAGCCCCCACCAATTTTTCTACACAGCCTGGACCCTTCAGGTCAAGGTGCATCCCTGAGAAGAGTGGTTTTCTCTCTAACACTGTCAAATCCTTTGCTGTAGGGATGCCAGCCAGCCTTTTTTCCCCAGTGCCTAATACAAAATCATTCACCAGTGTGCCTACCAGGCTGGTAGTGGGGAGTCTGAAGCACAAAACAGAGAAGCAATTCCCCACCATCACACAAAGCTCAGGGATACAACCAGTAAATAAACCTAGAGAGAAAATGGGCAGGACATGGTGTAAGTAGTGACCACTCTCTATAGATCAAATATACCTTTTTCTATTACCCCTGTGACTAATTTAAGTGAAGGGGTTGGAAGTGCAGGAAACTTTCTGACAGCGAGGGGAGAAAATGTTTCTGGAACAACTAAGAGAACGAGCGGTGCATCCAGCAGCAAAGAAACCCCTTTGGGGACTTTCCTGGGTCTGCTGCTGCCATCTAGTGACTTGCTCAGGTCTGGTTTTCAGGGCAAAGAGAAGTGTGCGCATCCTGGAGAAAGGCGGACCAAACCCCACTCCTGCTGGGCGGGAGAAGGGGAGGCACCGCCGGGGGTACCTCTGAGAGCCGCGGCGGGTCCCTGCATCCCGGGAAGCTCCGGCATCCCCGGATCTTCCTGGCCAGCAGCCGCCAGCTGCAGACGAATGTGAAGGCTCCCAGCATGGAGCCAGGCTGGCGATGGGACAGCAGTGCGGGGTGTGGGCACTCTCTCTCTCTGCCTGGGGCTGAGCAGCGGCCCCCAAAGCGAGCCCTGTAAAGCTGCTGTTGCTCCAGCACCTCTTGGGTCGCAGAAACCCAGAGCCACAAGCACCCTCCGTGCTGTGAGGCTCGGCACAAAGCACGGCTGAATAGTCCCGGAGACAGAGATCCTCTTATCCTGCAGGTGGTCCATCAGCTCTGGAATGAGCCCCATCACCAAGGCACTGCAGGGAACTCATTCAGCAGCTGCTGGCCGAGGATCGGGTGCACTTGGCACAGCCCCCGAAATAAGATGGGGTGGTATGGCGCAGCAGCAGAGATCAGCTGAGCAGAGAGCCACAGAGGGAATCAGCTGGTTTCCAAACACTGGCTGAGCAAGCATCACCCATTTGTACAAGAAAATCCCTTGATGAATTGCAATCTTTTTACTGATAGAGGCTGCCCCTGCTCAGTCCTTGTATTGAATTGCCATGAAGATGCTTGACTTACTCTTTTTTTATCTCAACACATCACATCTGGAAATCCCTGTGATTTTTCTTTGTCCTTCACCTTATGTTTTTTTGTAAGGAGAGGGTCACATGGACATTACACTCTGTGTGGTCAGCATGGTCCCTTCTCCCATACTGGCTGTGCCTGAGACAGTGTGTGTAGAATATGAGTTACAAGGCAATAGAGAACCAGACCAAGAAAGTTAATCGAGTTAATGCATTATTGTGTAGTGACTGCAGTGATACAGTGCTAGTCTGAGGTATTAGGATGCCGTTTGTCATTTTGTTTCAGAATCCTAGCTCAATGGGGCCACGAAGTAGGTCATGGAGTGTTGCAGACAGTCCAAAAATTCTTTATCCTTGTTGTGGAATTTCTTGTGATTCCTTTGAAGGGGATGATTCTGGCTTATTGTGAAAGTTTTCTCCATTTTGATAAGCCAAGACACCAGAAGTAATAAACAGAAAATCATAAACATTACCAGCCAGCTCTGCACCAAAGTTCAGATGCTCTTGATGTTCTGTGTTCTTCCAACAGTGTGAAACAATCACAAATTCAAGACAACTTGCTTGGTTTGTTCTTGTTTCCTACTACAGGGAAAAGGATTGAAAGACTTTAGCCCCTTGCCTATATTTCTTTATATAGATGATGAAAATATGAAAATGTTAGAAGGCCAAAAATCAAGTAACAATGAAGGATGCCAGTCTCTATTTATTTTCTGTTTTGCAGTACCGTGGTTCCCAAGAAGTATCCAGGAGCTGGACAGGTTTGCCAATCAGATCCTAAGCTATGGAGCAGAATTAGATGCTGATCATCCTGTAAGAATTATTTTTAGAATTTTTTCTAGTTATTGGCACTGATGTTTCTCTAATTTAAATTTGCTTTCTTTTAGTACAGATCTAGTAGAGTAAATCTCACATGGTACAGGACAAGAAGGCTGAAGAAAGGACAAGAAACCACATTTCTAGGGTTATAATCAGCCCAATACTTCGTTATGGAGTAAATCAAAGCAAAGGTTGCTACAATTGAGTAAATGCCAGATCTTAAAAGTTGTAGTGGTTTTCAGAGCACAGGGCTACCGCAAGGGCACATCTAATTTTCCCAGGAGGCTCAGATGTAGTGATTTCAGGCTCACTTTGTGTATCACTAACAAGAAAAAGAAGCAACATATCATAGCCCAGAGAAAGAAAGACTTTTTTTGTCCTTGATTACCTACATGTGATTTAGCTCAGTGTATTGTTATGTGGATGCTAAATCTGACATGGTACTTTTATGGTGAGATGGGACAAAAGAAAAGATTCTTGGTTCAGAAAGTTTATGGTTTAAATGGTAGCATCAGAAAGTTTTGTTCGTTGACTTAGCTGATAAAAAAAATGTTTTGCAGTTTTTAAGTTTTGTTCAGATACAAGAATATTTTCTGCCTCTATTCCCTCTCCAAGTAAACAACTACTTACTTTCATTTGTCAAAACACACTGAATTCCATGCAGTGCACCAGAAATTGCAGCTATTAGTTTAATTGAGATAGGTTGATTATAAATAAATTACATGCAGTGCACGAAAAATTGCTGCTATTAGTTTAATTGAGATGGGGTGATTAGTCATTCACTACCTATTGCTTAATTCAAGACGTGTTATGTACCATGTACAATGATTCATGATGTTCACTGTGGTCATATGAGAGGCAGAATGAAAGGAGGTACACTGAGCCAATGGCCCCCTTGTGTGTAATGTGGGAATAGACCAAGATTGTATTTGAAAAAAGAACCAGGAAAAAAAAAAGAAAAAAAATATAAAAAGGAATGAAGCGTCTCTCCTCCAGTTCCTAGAATTAGTTAGTGAGCTTTTCCTTAAAAAGAAAGCCAGCTGCTGGGGTAAATGGGTGACAGGCCATAGAGTGCAGAAAAAGAGAAATCAAAGGAGGCCGCGTTTTTAGTAGTTAAGTGATGCATGGAATTTAATCACAATGACCTCCATGACAGGTTAACCTTGGATAGTGCATTTTTTGGCCATTGGCTACCTCTGTTTGATTCACACTCTTGAATTTACACTCCACTTCAGCTGCCTCCTGTACTTGGCTGTGTTTTGTGGCCCCACATAGTCCAGTTGTGCCATTGACCACTAAGAGATGCATTTATGGGCTGCTGCAGTGCCCAGGGAGCTGTTCCTCTTTGCCCTGCAGAAGGGCATCTAGCTTGGAAGGAGGATGTTTCTGCACTCCAGGTGGTGAAGGCACTCCTGGTCCTGAGGATCTTTTAGTCAAAACAGCAGGCACGCTGGGGTGGGAGAATGGTTATCCCAGATGAAGATTTAGAGGTTTTATTTCTTATCCTTGGTTTTATTGCTAATTAGCTGTAAAGGTCAAGCTCCCAGCCACAAGGTCTATTAGACATTCTTTGTAGTCATTGATTGCCTTCAAATGGTTGAATTTGTATTACAAATAGGGATTTTTGGCCTGCTAAGTGGCTACTGATCCTTTAGCAGTCTGAAAAATGAGCACTTTTAAGTGTGGTTCATTCTGAAAATCTGCCTAAAAGGTCTGATTGAGTTGATGAATGTGCTTCTAATGTGTTTTGATTCTTTCTCTAGAGCAGCCCAGCTGTGCCAGGGACAGCAACAGGCTTCAAGGGAAACCAGAAGGGCATGGTTATCCAAGTGCTGATAATTCTGATTGCTCTTGCCAGGAGAGCCTTGTTGTTGCTGTAAAGGAACAAGTTTCCCTATCTTATGGGAAGTGGAAATGAGAAAAAGAAAGGACTTGCGGGGCAGGGTTGGTGAGAGACTGTGGCTGAGCAGCAGCTCTGCAGCCCAGGAAGGAGAGCTGCCCTGGTTGAGTGGAGCCTGGCAGAACCGAGGCAGCTTTTCCACCGACCTTGCTGCACTTCTTGGATGCACCAGCTGTGCCTGAGGGTGCTCACTGGGAGGAAGGTTCTCCACCTTTTGCACTTACTGACCATTTTGCATGGACTGACCATCGCTGTTTCGCTTCAGGGGTTCAAAGATCCCGTGTACCGGGCCCGGAGGAAGGAGTTTGCGGACATCGCCTACAACTACAGACAGTGAGTACCCACTGCATGGGAGCAAAGCAAGCCCTCATCTCCTGCCCTCTCCTAGGGTGCTCATCCTGCTGGCTATCCCTGCCTTTCCACAAGCATCCTCCTGTTGTTGGCTTTTCTCTGACATGTGTTTAAATCTTCCTGTTCATGCATTTATCCCTAAATCACAGCAAAACAAAGGTAAATTGTTCCAGGTACACTTTCAGAAGAGACATCATCTCCATTCTCTCCCCACAAGACCCCTTTTCCCCAGCTTTGTTGTCTAATTGAGCAGCAGTCTGTTGCTGCTACAAAGACCTGAGCATTGAATAAATCTGGTATTCCCCATTAAACCAGGGCTGGGGGAGGAGTGCCTATCATTAACATTAAAGCAGGATCTGCATACACTACTAAAATTATGAATAACATACGGTTCTGATGCTAATCCAGTGTCTGTTACCCTACTTTTATCATGTCTAATCCAGCTGCAATTAGTAATTTAGGCTTCTATTTCCCAAGAAAAATAAATTAATAGAGATGATAATTCAGTTAGAACAGGCTTATTTGATTGCTTTCAATGATCAGACCTGGAGGAAAAAAAATTCTGTTCCCAGAGACACTCACATGTACAGATTGGTACTACTGGGCCTTATTATTGCTGGGACTGGTAATAACTGTGTTTGCAAAGAAAAATTAGCATATATTGTAAAATTTGGGCTACAATTTTCGCAGGATCAAAAGATAGCCCCCGAGCCAGAGAGTTAATATTGTAATCACAAAAGGAGAGACAAAATTGGACTGGTTGATGGAAAGTACAAAATGTCAGTTGAAAAAAAGTCAGAAATCCAGTTTATACCTAGAAAATTTGGATAAGATTTTTGTGTCTGGATGTGTACAGATGTAATGTCCATTCTTAAATACCCCACAGAAGATACAGAGAAATGGACAGGAGGAGAGGCACAACCAAAATTATCAGGCTTCACTGAAAAGGGAAGGGTTCTTGAGTTGTGAAGGTGCTACCCAGCTGCAACAGTGAGATGGGCCAGTGGTTGCTTGCCTTGTAGTCTTCCTAACATAAATTTAATACTTTTCTGTATCCCTTCTTTTGCATCTGTACTGCCCTCTTTGTTTGTGCTGTTTGCCTCTACTTTTTCCTTTGCTTTTTTGCCTCCTCTCATGATAGATTTACCCACTGTTTTTGTTGAATGCTCAATTTCTCTGACTTCTCTTTTCTTTGCTTTTAGCTTGCCTCTTCCCTCTGCCTGAATTTGCTTCTGGCCCCATTGATCCCTAGAATTTTTTTAATTGAAATTTGAAAGGTTTTTAAGCCATAGCCTCCCCCAGTAGCCGTGGAAGGTGATTGAGGATTATTTAGGAGTCCTATAGGAACAAAATCCCCCAGCAATCCTCATGATTCAACATGATGTTTAAAGCTCCACAGATCAAGGAGAGCTGATACAGAGAGACAGAAAGTGATGGTTCTCCAGAGGAGCTGCCCTGAGGCTCAAGATAAAAATGAGAAAGTGGGAGATGGTGGGGTGTCATGAAGAGTTTAACAATGGGTCTCTGGGGCTTGGAAAGCTTCAGCATTGTTCCAGCAGTGTTGATAACCCCATTAAGTTACTTAAACCCCTTTGATTTTTCAAAGCTGCTGCATTCACCTGTGGCCTTAACATTATTGCTAAGGAATTGGTTATTCACAGGAGGCCAAACTGCATTGCTTGTGGTGTATAACTCCTGTTAATTTCAACATGAGCTTAGAACGTGGAGGCCCGAGGGTGGGATTTAACTCATAATTGCTCCTTACAATTATAAAAAGTCAAACTGGCTGGAGTCTGCATGTGTTACAGCACAGAGCACAGATCAGAATTTCTCTGCCACTGCAACAGAGTTTTATGGAGCTGATGGTTTCATGTTTTTAAAGAAAACATTAATATAATGCTCACTAGAGCAAGAAGTAAAACAGCTCCTTCATATCAAGAAAGAAATTGAAAACAACAGCAAGCAAGTATTTTTAGAAGAACACCTTTAAAAGACAAATAAGCACTGATTTATTTTTAACATAATAATGCAAGGAGCTGTCTAAAGGCCATTATCTCAGCCAAGGTCAGTAGAATCCTTTCCAGCCAGTGCCTAGGGAAAAATGAGGCTCCTTTTATAGCTGTGTGCCAGCCCAAAAGCATCTCCCCTCCTGCACCAGCAGGTCCTGGCCAGTCCTAGTAAAGCTGCAACACGAAGCAGAATAAGAAAACTGTTTTGAAAATGGCAAGTGGGAAAGGACAAAGAGCATGTTGATGGCATAGCACATTTTCTGTGGCTGCTATTGAGTGTATCCATTTTCTTTCTAGTGGCCAACCTATTCCTCGTGTCACCTATACAGAAGAAGAAAAGAAAACTTGGGGCACTGTCTTCAGGGAGCTGAAGAGTCTGTATCCAACTCATGCTTGCTATGAACACAACCACGTGTTCCCACTGCTGGAAAAGTACTGTGGCTACAGGGAGGACAATATTCCCCAGCTTGAAGATATTTCAAATTTCTTGCAGAGTAAGTTTGAAGCACCTAAAAGAACCAAATGAAATGAAAGACCACAGCTATCAGAGGAGGTGGTGCTTCCAGAGAAGGAAGAGCAATCCCTGATTTATCAAAGGCTCCCTGTGATGTTTGGGCACATCACTTAGCCTGTATCCCAGGTCCTTCTCTAATATTTCTGGGGATACAGTGGGACAGATGCTCAGATACTGTGCTGGTGGTATACCTGGGCAGAAAATTGCCTGCAATTAAACTCTATTTAACATAAGGAGATTAAAAAAAAAAAAAAAAAATCAATAAACTTTTCCCACTGTAAGGAGCCTGGATAAGGATAAATCAAACACATCAGCTGTTTTTAAGATGATGTCTTTCTGTCCCTTCAGGCTGCACTGGGTTTCGGCTGCGTCCCGTTGCAGGCTTGCTCTCCTCTCGGGATTTCCTGGCTGGGCTGGCGTTCCGAGTGTTCCACTCCACGCAGTACATCCGCCACGCCTCCAAGCCCATGTACACCCCGGAGCCGTGAGTACTCTGGCACACAAAGGGTGTCAAGCTGCAGCACACCAACAGCAGGGTCAGTCCAGCTGGGAATAACTGCCTGGGACTCTGCAGCACTCCTGGGAACAGGGCTAAGGGAGAGCAGCCAAAGACTGCTCTCTTCTGGAAACATTTATGGAGCCTTTCTAGTCTGTTTAACAATCTGCATCCAGTGCTACAAGTTCTTCTGGGGCAGATGAGATAGTTTTGCTACTGAAGGCCTGCTTGTGTGGTGTCTGGGATGCAAGAGAGCAGTGTACAAGCTAAGCTATTAGCTAAGCTAAGTGCACTTAGCTAAGCTATTAGCACCCAAGTAGTGCAGCAAGGACTTAGCCTGTTGCAAGCAAGCTTCTGGCAGTAAGACAGGAGGAGCCCAGACCATTGAACCCATCTCTTTTTCATTTTGGAGTGTTTCTCTCTGTCCCTGTCCATTGTCCTTTTCCAGTTGCCATTTTAAAAACAGTTTTCTTATTCTACTTCATATTGTTGCAAATCTTCCTTGTTTTTTTGGCTTCCTACTTTCCACAAACTCTTTTCCCTTTCTTTTTTCTATTTTTGATTCTCCTGACTTTCTTTCCTGCTTTTGTTTACCCCGCTGTCATCATGCCAGGCTGAAATGTCTTCCACAGACTTTTTTCTTCCTTTTTTTCTTCAAAAAAGATCTTCCAGGCCTTTTTTTGGACATCTTATACCCTTCCCCTTTTCATCTCACCAAATCACTTCTCTGTATTTGAAAAATCTAACAGTCCCTGCTGCTGGGGGATGTATGATGCAAAAACACAGAAAACTCTGGGGTTTGCAAGCAAATAGTTTCAGAGCAAAATGTTTCCTGTGAACGATATCTGCTGGTAGGAGCAAATGCACTGTGCTCTTGACTTTGTGCTGGCTCTAGGGCGTTCTTCCAGCGTTGCTGGACTTTTCCTGAATCACAGTTATTCAGCTGTCATGTTTTCTTGCAGTGATATTTGTCATGAGCTGCTAGGACACGTACCTCTTTTTGCTGATCCCAGTTTTGCTCAGTTTTCTCAGGTAAGTTATTCAGTGGTTATATTATTTCTATAATTAAACACACAGTAATTCAGTGGATGATCCAAGAGCTGTGAAGGGTGGTGCAGATTCACCTTTAAGCATATTGTATAAGCGTGGCTGAGGTGGGTTATTTATTGCTTGAAATCTGGACACAATTCACATAGGTGAAATCATAAAGTCCAACTCCAAACATGATTTTGTGTGAGTTGCTTTTTGACAGACCCTGTGAAGCCATCATTTTAAAGCCTTCCTGCAGATGGTGATCCTTCTGAGTGAAATCATATAACTCATGAGTCAGATGGATTATTACCTCACCATGATATTCAAATGTTAGGGAAAGTGGAGATTTTGTTTTGTTTTCTGTTGAAGCAACATTGTAGGCTGAGTGAGGAACTGTCTCAGCTGTAAGCATGGGAGAAGGCTGGAGAGGCGATTTGTTTTTGGTAGTGTTAATGTCCCTGGAAAAGAAGCCAAATCCTGGTGAAGCAGTAAACTTTTGGCTGCATCCTACCGGAAAACATGGAAATACACAAAGAGAGAAAGGCATAAAGACAGAAAGACTGACAGACTGAAAGAGAGGAGCGGAAAGGGAAGGGAAGGGAAGGAAAGGAAAAAGAAAAGAAGGGAAGGGAGGGAAGGAAGGAAGGCTGGCTGGCTGGCTTGATGTAACATCTCAAAAGAAAAAAGTCAGTTTGATCTAGTTAGTAAGTTTTCAGTATTGCCTCTAGGCTTTGCCCTTTCCCAGAACTGGTGTTTCCTTCCAGATAAGCCCTACTGTACTTTGGCTTCCTAGGATTTGATATGGTGATAAGCTGCTCTAATGCCTTTGCTGTGTGTGGGGGGAGCCCTCTGATTTTTGCACTATGCAGTCCTCACCAGAGCAAATCAAGAAAGGAACCTGGCTATATTAGTCTCATGTGTCTGTCTTTTGAATCCAACCATTGCATGCATCCTGGAAAAAGGTATGAATAAGCTCTTTCAAATCATGCCCTGTCATTCAGAAAAAAATAGCTCATTCAAGGCTCCAGGAAAACTCCTTTAATCAGGACCCATCAAAACAAAGAGAAATATCTAAGGTGTGTAGGTGTGATTGATTTGCCTCCTTTTGTCCCTATCATTCTCTCAGATGTTCATTGTAGAATTGATCAAAAGCCTGTCAAAGCAAGAGGAAAATTTTATTTGACCTCAATGGGCTTTGTACCAGGCACAAAGGATCATGCCTTTTAAATGACATTTGGACAAGACCCTTTGTTCATTTTTGGAGAGATTTCTGGTTTAAAATTGATCTTGCATGATAGGAACATGTCCTGTAAACGTTTGTGTGTGGTAGTAAGCAATGGTAACATTTAAAATGTGAGCAATTACATAAGAGAGGGCAGGAAGAATGTTTGCAATAAACGGCTTGAAGAATAATGGTTTATTGTTACAGGAAATTGGACTGGCATCTCTGGGAGCTCCAGATGATTTCATCGAGAAACTTGCTACGGTAATTTAATAAATGAGGGCTCAATTTTCCAAAGCGCCCTGTGTTGTCTTAATTCTGCTGCCACTGAAGTCACTGGTAGAACTCCCATAGAGCTGAGTGGGATCAGAGTGAAGACTGTGATTGGAAAACCCTACCCTGAAACAGTTGCACTAAAGGAAAATAGCTTTGGCACGCCTTATTCAAAGTGACAGTTGTGATTAAACACAGAAGCCCAAACAAGATTTCCTCCAGCACAAACATATTGGGCAAGAAAAGATTATATGTTGCTTCATCCCCACAGGAAATTTCAAGAGGCAGCTTCTGTAGTTGTTTCACCTTCAAGCATCCCTTCCACTTTGCCAGGCAGGCACCATCCTCTGTAGTCAACATAGATCACCTGGATAGCTACTCTGAGACTGCTGAGACCCAGAGCTGTAAACTTTGAATAAAACCGGGGCTATTGCTCTGAGATTAGAGCCCTCAGTGCCAAATGGGGACCACCTGGGTGAAGAATTCCACCAGCTTTGACACTTCTGATAGATGGGGTAGTTTTTTCTGAGCCAGGGCAGGTATCCCTTCAAAGGGACAGACCCAGGAGTCAAATTTGGCCACTCTCCATCTTTCTTCCCTATTGCAGCAACAGCCTGATCATGCCACTGCTGCAGTCAGATGCCCTGTGTGAAGCAGGACTCAAACTTTTCTAAAATAAGATTCAAAATTCCACTGGGCTGGCCGGCCAAAATAAAGTTTTGTTGCTATAATTTCATTGCTCCCGCTGACAAAGATAAGCACAGTAAAACACAGCTTTGTCATGGAATTGAACTGATTCGCAGGCCGAGGGAATCTAATACTGTGTTTCTCCCAGGAGAAGAATTTCAGTCTGAAGAGACGTTTATTGCATTTATACACTTGAACTTGACACACAACATAATCTTAAATAGAAATGAAAACACTAAATGTATTCAAATAAATGGTGTACACATATTACTTTTTATCAGGTAATCATAAGTTTGTCTCATTTTCTTTCCAGGTTTATTGGTTTACAGTTGAGTTTGGACTTTGTAAGGAAGGAGATTCCCTCAAGGCTTATGGTGCAGGGCTGCTGTCTTCATTTGGGGAGCTGCAGGTGTGTTCTAGAAAATATTTCAAATATGTTTATTCAAATTCCTTTTCTGAATGTCTTCAGATCTTTGGTTTTGCGTCATACTTTGTGCATAGAAGTAGGATGAAATGTAGTACTTCATTGTAGAGCTCTGATAAATGTGTAGGTGTATGGAGACACAGGGAACTCACACCTCCTTCTTCCCCAGTAAGTGACATTATCACTGTATTCTACAGTAGCAACTCTTCCCTGTCTGAAATGGAGTTGCTCTTCATTTGTTTCACAGAACGTTCAAACACTTACACTGAAATAAATCTCTTACCTTTTTGTTCATAGTATTGTTTATCAAGTAAGCCTGAGATTCAGCCTCTTGTCCTGGAGAAGACTTCTGTGCAGAAGTACTGTGTTACTGAGTTCCAGCCTGTCTACTATGTTGCTGAAAGTTTTAAAGATGCAAAAGAAAAGCTAAGGTACTCCAGTCATTCCAGAGAAGAACCTATTCTTGTCTGCTGTAATTACAGTGGATCTCATTGCCATTAAGGGTCTTGGGCTGACAATCATGTTTTGAGAGGCATTAGAAAAATCTGTGCAATGCTTAAAGAAAATAAACATTTTATATCCTCAAATCTTGGGCAAAAATGAGTAGTAACATTAATATACCTTAGCATTAAGCCAAGAATTTGTGCTTAGTGTAACTAAGAACTTCATTTGTCTAACCAAAATGCAACAAAAAAAAAAAATTATCTGTTCAATTGCAGTTATACTGACATTTAAAGTCAAATCTGGCTAATCAATGCAAACCAAGTAACTTTACCATTATAGAATTACTAGTTCTTTAAAAAAAATCTAATATCTACTCCTTTTCCTCTGAAATTATGTCAGGGTTCAGTTCTGATTCTTGGAAAAGGAATGGCTCAGCCTGTGTTGGGGTTCAGCTTGGTTTTCACCCTGACAGCATTTCTATTCCTGTTAAAACACCAATGCACTACCATGTTTCTGGGTGTTAGTCAAGCCACTGGGGGCTAGCCTTGGGTCACACTCAACTTATTTTTCACTTGGAGATGCCACACACAGCCTTGTCCCAGACCTGCAGTCCCTTATCTTTCTACCATTCAAAGATAAATTGTTCTGCATCCCAAGATATTCTGCTACCTCAGGGTCCCCAGATCTGAGGTCTTCCTAGCTCTCTCCCCTGCTGCTTCCTTAGTTGTCATAAGCCTGGAGCTTTTCCTTGTGCCCTTTTCTCAGGAAATACCTGGGAAAGATGGCCTTCTCTTCTGGGCTGTGTGATTAGTATCCTGCACACAGTTTCTGCCTTCTCTGTATGCATCCCTGAGTAGCAAGCTCCTTGAGGAAGTGGAAAATGCTGCCTCATTTAGCTGCAACAAAATATCTTGGAGCTTTTTTTATTTGCTTCAGTGACCAAATTGAAAAAAGTGGTTAAATTGAAATAGAAGTTCTGGGGTTTGGTCCAGTGCCTGTGCTAGAGGCTTGCATCTGGACATGTGTGTGTGTGTGTGGGTAACAGAATACCTTTCTGAAAAACTATTCTGAGACTGACAGCTTTAGGCATTCATCTTCTAATTGGGATCTTACCTTCAGCTGAGATTTAGGAAAGCCATCTTCTAATGTGATCTCTCCTCTTTGAAAAACGAGACCGATGCTGCTAAATTCATCATAACCAACATAATATTTTTTCACTGTCACACCTTGTGGCCTGTTCATACTGAGTCCTGTTTGAGACAATGTCCTTAATAAGGTTAATAATAAGGTTTAAACTGAAGAAGCTTTGTGGGGGTGGCATCCAGCATATTCCACTGTTCTGGGCGTATGGGATTTACCCTGCTGAGTCACAGTCTGTGTAGTGGGGCTCCATAATCAACTCCTGCGTGCTTCCCTTCCTCTTTCAGCAATAACTTCAGTAATCCAAAGCAGATATATAAGACAGTATCCTGCTGGGGTCTACAAGGAGCCTGGAACAATAGCTATGCCCGTCTCATCCCATTCAGAGCCCTTCTTTCCGCAGTTCTGTGGTTATGCAAATTAATATTTTCCCAAGACACCAAAATCTTAATGCTTCTGACATGGTATTAACTATTTTGCAACAGAGAATGCTGCTTCACTCGATTAACTATCGTCTAGCTCTTAAATTACCTGCAAACTACCAGGTAATTTAAGAGCTAGACCATGCCAGAAGTTAGGCATCTACTTGCTCCTTGGCATACCAGGATGATGTAGATCCTTGACCTTAATTCCCCAGAAACTCAGACGTGGATTAGATTCCTACCTTTTGCATGAATGACAGGAAAATGAGGTGTTCAAGCTTGGCAGATCCCAGTTGCTGCATAGTTGGCCTATACCAGGAGCAGTGTTGCCATGCCAATAGCCTAGTTAGTCCTGTTCAGAAAAAAAACAGAGGTGATAAGGACAAATGCCATTTCAAGTGTGTTGCAGAACATTGTAGGTCTCAGATCAGTCAGTAGGAATTTCTGTTATTTCCTCTCATAGATTTTCTTATCCCCACAATCAACAAATGCACACACCAAGAAAAGAGTTCGTGAAAAAAAAAAAAAATTGAACTGTACATTTGTTTTTTTTTCCCCTCAGGAAATTTGCTCAAACAATCCCTCGTCCTTTCTCTGTTCGGTATAATCCCTACACACAGAGGATTGAAGTCTTGGACAATGCAAAGCAGCTGAAGAACTTAGCTGACACAATCAATAGTAAGGAATTGTACATTTGTTACCTTGAATTCCTCAAAACTTGGGTCAGAAATAGGAACCACAAGGCGGATTCCATCTGGTTGCATTTAATGCTCTGAGCCTATCCAAGATAAGGCAGCACACATCTCCTTTCTCATGAAAAAATTACTTCTCAATTCTAGCCAAGCTTCAAGAAGCATTTCCATTTCACTGTAACTTGTTAAATCTGAAAAACCCAGTTTTGGGGGAGATGCTAGGAAGTGGCAGATGGCCTTGAGGTGGATCCTAGCTGTTTTCAGTAAGGAAGTGAAGGAGAAGCATGGCTTTGATCATATTTTCCCCCTCACATCGGCTAGCCTGCTAAGAGCCAGCTCCTCTGATCCTGTGAGCCAGCCTTCTGTGGCTAATGAAGGCAAAGGGATGACTCTGCAGACCTAGCTCCAGTAAGACCCTAATAAACATGTACAGTTCAGCACTTCTGTACTCACCTTATTCTTTAAGAGAGTGGATATAAAGGGTAAAAAACATCCAGGAGTGTTAGAAATGAACTTGTTCTGGAATTAACTGCTCTGATTATTTCCTTTGCAGGTGAGATTGGGATCCTTTGCAATGCCCTCCAGAAGATCAAATGAAGATTTGCTGTAACTTGCTAGTGACTAGAAGCTATCATGTGCAAGTGCCAGTCTTGATCTAGCCTCAGTCTATTATCTTCCAGTGAACTGTATCAATAATTATGTTATATATCTTAATTATTAGATATTAGCAGATAAACAGACATCTATAGGTGACCCTCAACTCTTCTGGCCTTTAGACACGAATCCATTTTTTTCTTACTAATGTATAAAAATTACCTTATTCCTGGGAACCTGGGGCAAGTCTGTATATGTTTTGTGCCAAAGGTTAGCAGAAGAAGGTCTTCACCATACCAAGCATAATCTGCTGCTCCTGTGAGGTCTGGGACCAGGGATGGGATGTCAAAGATGAACAGTGATCCACCTTGCCTTCTCTCACAGTCACTCTTCACTCAGTGCCTCCCAGTTTTCTGAGGTTCTCATGGTGTCTGGAGCTCTACACCTTTCAGGGTACAAGGGGAGATTTCTCTTAACAGGCATACTCAGCTACTCACGGTGGATGGCTGATGTGTGAAGGCTACATTTTTTTCTCTGTGTGTCCTTTCCTGAGAGGTGTCTCTTAATTTTCTAGTCTCACAACATAGAAGGTGGATACCAGCCCCTTGGAAAATGAGACGAAGTGCCCGTTACAATTCAGCTGAAGATGCTGGAGCCTTCCAGCTCCTAACTCACTGTATCTTGGCTTGAGTCCCCACCAAAGCCGTGGAAAGCCTGCATTTAGACAAACCCAAACATGATATATTTCAAGACAGGTCCTAAGTAATGACACATTTTTGTATCTCCACTGCCCATCTCAGTTTTAATTTTTTTTTTTTATTTTTTTTTTATTTTTTTTTTTTTTTGAAAACAGTTTTATTTTTCCTGGAGTATATCTCAGCTGAATCAGCAAATAGAACCAAAGGTGGCTCCATCTTAACACAGTGGCTGAGCATGGAGAGAGAAGGGTTTTGCTGTTCAGGAAGCTGTTTCTGTATTTAACAAATAAATTTCACTCAAATCAGCTAATTGCCCTCTTGGACTGGTCCACATTGTATAATGCCTCCTTGTAGCTCCCTGGTTGAAGGAGAGAACTCAGCATTGGAACATTGGAGTAGAATAGAGCAAAGCAAAACTGAACTGCATTTCCAGCTTGAAGCAATTTTGCATCATGACACTTAACATGGCTCAGGGGTCACATTTCTGTTAGAAGATTGAAATATAGAGAAGGATTCGAAAGCCCATGAGTCTCATACCTGTAATGGTACTAATTTTGTATTTATAGTTTGAGAATCAATACTGCTTTAATGTAAGAATCATCTTTTAGGAAGATAGAAAGTACAGTTCTTTTCATTATATATGTGGTGGGTAATAACATTAATTTAAGGATACCAGCTGGAACCCTTTTCAATAGACATATATTTATGCAAAATGGTATCATTTTGCTGCTTTGAAGTAACCTTTTTTATCTCAGTAGCTTTTTATTCCTTTTTTTCTCATCACAATGTCTCTCTGGATTTTTCAATCCCACTTGACATGTATTTTCAGTGTGAAAGTAGCCCATATTTTTATCTCTTAATATAATAGGACCCATGAGGTAACTGTATGCTACAAAGAGGCAATTTCATCCCAAGGGTAAAGTCTTTCAAACGAATCCTCAGACAGCTTTCCAAGCTTCTCTGCTTCTGGCTTGAATGACAGCAGCAGTAGTTCTATAGTGATATTAGGAGCTCAGGATTCATGATTTTCTTTTATGTGCAAGTGGAATAGTTAGAGAATATTGATGCCACATGTCTGATTCTCTGTCCCTTAATGCAGGTTTAAATGAGCAATAGCTCCAGCCAAAGCAGCATAGCATGGCTGCTCAGCAAGACAGATGGGAAAAAAATTAAATGTTCAGCATTTTAAAAGCAGAGGAAACGTATGGAAAGTAGATTTTCTCGCAAAACAAATAATCTTGTACCTAAGTACTTTAAATACTATAAATAAATCACATTTTAAATAGTACTCCTTAATGGGTGACTTCTTATTTCCATGCTTAAAGAAAGTTCCAGCTGTGTAAGAAAATGCTTTTTGCATTATCGGACTGGTGTAAATCCTCCTTGTATGGTAAGCATCCAAGTCAACCAGGATTAAATACCCAGGTAGGAGGGAATGCCCATCTGAGGTGCTACCCAAAACAGAAAAAGGCTCTCTTGACTGTCACTCATCCAGCCAAATTATGAGACTGATATAAACACTTCCTGATGTGTGCCATTACTTGGAAATGCGCAGCCAAGCCCAGCTTGTTCTACATTTACATACTCCATAAGTCCTTGGGTGCTACTCTGATTAACCTACCCCAAGCTAATCTTTTAGGTAACCTTCCTCACTTCTACCCCACTATGATCACATTTCTTCGTGTCCTTATCTCCAGCTCGGTTTCAGGTGATCAAAGAAGCTTTTTGTGAGGCCCTTTCCTCTATGGTGACCTTGGCCCAGGTCAATGAATGTGATGAAGGGACACCAGTCTGGACTGGTGGACTCCTCTGGGTGTCTTAAGATGCCTGTATCTGACAGCAGCCTTGGAGAAGGGACATTCTAGTGCCCAAAGAATGCAGAAATTGTTGAAAAAGGGATTAGGCACAGCAGCAGTCTACAGGAATGCATTCTTTTTAAACTCCCTCTGCTTCTTCAAACCATGCTGGCAGCTGTCAGAGAAGACATTTTGATGTTCAGGTGTAACCATCTAAATTAACTTAAATAAACTAAAAGTATTAATGCTGCATCTATCTCAAATGAGTGGCACTCTGCTCATAGAGGATAAAGATACCTGCAATGGTACCAGATTAAAAAAAGGGCAGGTTGTTTGTGGTGATCAGACCTGGCCTTCTTCTCCTGCTCCCAGCCTTGCCACCACTGCTGGGGAAATGTGGGAGTGGGAAGAGCTTTTTTTCCTCTTTAAGCCCATTTCTACACCCAGCTAATTCAGTTGCAGCTGCCATTCAAGCACCTCTGAGGTGCCCCCTTGCCCCCCTGGAGTCACCGGGGACACAAGCCAGGCCTGGAGGGTGCTGCAGTGTGCGTGAGGGATGGGTTCTGCACCAGGGATGGGTTCTACATGGCAGACAGTGGCTTGCCCCATGGACCCTGGGCCCAGGCTTGGCATGGTTGGGACACCCCTCTTCCCAGGCTGGCACTCACCACACTCTGCAAAGCCCGAGGTCTGGAGGAGCCAACATTCCCCAGGATGCTGAGATGTCCCTCCCAGGCACAGTGCTGCAAAATTCACCTTGGGTTTGTCTGTCAGCAGGGAAATAGATGAGGAAATCAAGACCTTCCCAGTGCTCTCTCTTAACCCAAGGGAAGTTGTGGTGCTGTTGTGATCCCTAGAGAACAAAATTTTGTTTATTTTCCCTGGCCAGGGAAGAGGTAAGAGCACAATAACACTATGGGGTGTTAAGCTAAGGGACATATAAAAAAAGGCTCCATCTGCAAAGGGAGGCCAGAGGTGTGGTCTTATCTCTGGACCTGCAGGATGACCTTCACAGGGGGTCTGGCACATTGTAACTCAAGGTATGAAGATATGGGTGCTCATATCCAGAAATAATATTTTGATGTCAAGTGTAAGGAAAGGGAAGATAAGCCTGCTCTGTCAGGAGCAGTTAAATCTCCCTGGAACTTATCCTGCCACCCAAAAAAAAGATGTGACCCTGGTCTTTTTGAGAGCCTATTTCACTGGAGATAAAATTGCGACAGAAACAAGTTCCAATGGAGGAACATAGCCTGGAGGTAGCACTCCTCTTTTGGAGGGGTAGGATAGAACAGGTTCAGATCCTGTGGGTAGGAAAAGCTCAGAAGTGGGCAATGGATTCTGACTCTAGCTGAGGTCTCTCTGATACTCCCAGAATTGTGTCTGTGCAGAGGAGACAGCACTTAGATGGGGCTATGATCTGGGAGAAGAGACATATAGACAATACAGAGAGAGTGCCAGTGAGGTAAGAGAGAGTAAGGATGAAGAACAGCCTCAGACACTGCAGGTCAGTCCAGACTGGGAGATGTAAATGGAGCTTGGGCTAATTGATTGCCTCTCCACAAAGGAACCCCTTTCCAGGGCTGAAGAGCTTGCAGATACCTTCAAACAGAGCAGGAGGACTGCACTTTGAAGTTGCCCACTGAAGGAGGGCCATCTCGGGCTCTTGCGCACATCCGACACAGGCGGCTTCCCTTGACGTGTCCGGCACGGCCAACATAAATGTCCCTACACCTAACACACAGCAACCAGCTTGTGTCCCTGCTCCTGGCAGCTCTGAGCTCACCACACACTGACACACTGCATCTCCAGTTCCACCAATTGCCCTGGCCATTGCTCTCACACCCTCAGCCATTTCCACTCAATAGCTGGCTGTTGCAATTCACCCCCCTATCTCCCAATGAAGACTGATTTGATGGGGATGTCAGGCCCTAAAGAAGAGGCCAACAAGGAGAAGGAGATGTGTGGCATGCAGTCATTGAACAGCCAAGGCAGCCTGGACTCCAACAGGGAGGATGACAGAGCATCTCTCATCCTGACCTTTACACTCTACAATGTGAGGAAGACTGAGCTCTCTAAGGCAGCTGAAGTCTTTGAGGTACAGACCTCAAAATCCCCTTCCTTTGCTGAGCCCTCTCTTCTGTCTCTGCCTCCTTCATGTCTCCCAGTCTGCATCTCTCCCCTTCTCACTCTGCTCCTGCTCCCTGCCTGACTTGCACCTCATGCTGCCTTCCCCCTTTCTCACTGGTTTTGCTCCAGCTGCTCAGAGAGGTGGGCAAAGAGGGAGAATGCTCTGGAGGGAGGGAGCATCTGGGCACAGGCTTTTAGAAGAATCACCATTTCATGCAAGGGCTGTTTAGAGGAGATAGCAATCAGTTGCTTCTTTCTAGCAGTTGTGGTGGCCAGCATTTCAAGCACTCAGACTGTGGGGAAGTTAGAAGCCAGTGAATTTTCTCCACATATTTGGCAGGAGATACAAAGACTATAAGAGCTGTGAACAACACAGACATAATGCAGTCTCGACACTTGAAGTACCCCTACCAGGTGCTCACTCTTATCTGGGAAAATGAATAACTCTAAAGAAAACTATTGTGCTTGTTACTTATTTCTCACAATTATTTAATGATTATGGCGCTATTATACGTCAATAGGTCTGCTTTCATTCTGGCAGGATTTTAAGTTACTCAGCCACTCATTTGCTATTTCTGCACAGATGAAATTCTACAGTCAACAGTATCTCATCTTTCATCTCCTTCTTTCTCTACCCAATGCTATAGTGTTTAATCTTTAGCTCTGTCCGTATATTAGCTCTTTGTAAACCAGACATTATTGGACTTCATTACTTAACATGTACTTCTAGTTAATACCTCTTTTAGTCACCTTTCAAAGACATTATAGAAATGTATCTAGACTTACGTGGATTTCCAGTCTTTGGAGAAGCTTCATCGTATGAACACTTGGCTCTTGCAGATGTTTGAAATTCAAATCTATCACTTTGAAACCCGTCGAGCCAAAAAGCCCAAGAACTCTGTGGATGATCTTGACGTTTTTATTGAATGTGAAGTTCACAGTGCTGATGTTGGTATCCTTATCACCTCCTTAAAGAGAGTAGCAAAGGATGTGAAAACCAGCAGAGAAGACAAAGGTAAGAAATGTATGCATCTCTTAGTGCACTTCTTTTGGAGTAACTTTCTTAGTTTTAGCTTCAGCTTCATAATAGCAATTCCATTTGTCTGGAAAGCCAGTGAGTGGGCCTTCATTATTTGTCTCTGCATGGCTGCTTTCCACTGCCATTGCTGCAGAAAGAGAGGCACTTCATCATAGCCTGTGGAACTGAGGTGAGAATTGTTCCAGCAAAGAGGGAGATGGGAAGGATAGAACAGCAGATCAAAAAGCTGAGGAGAAACTAGAAACTCCTCAATGACAGGAAGATTTTGTGCTAAAAGCTGTGCAGAGAACAGATTGTTTCAAGACAAACACAGAGGCAGACAGCTATTTTTCCTGTTTGCAGGCAGGAATGGGTGAATACAGCTGTTAGAGACCTTTAATACAATCCTGAGGACGACAGATGAGAAGGCTGAGGGTCCAGCTCATGGACCGAGTTCTCTGAGAATGGAATTGCCATGTTCCCCTCCCTTGACAAGGCCAGACAGATATTCCCAGAGCATTTTTAACTTACACAGTGCTGTTTGGGCACCTTTGGGTGTTGTTTGAAATTCACTGTCAGGCTAACAATGAGAGGCAGCCCTCCCCAAGCTGTTCTCAGGATCTGTGGGCATATGAAAAGGGCATCACTGTTATCAGGAAAGCCAAAGAGGGTTTTGAAGCTGGAGAAGAATTTCTTTAGGATTTCCTTGGGATTTGAGAGGTTTCAGACATGCCAGGACTTGGAACTACAATAAAAACTAGGGACTGTTAAAAGAGGGTGCGTTTATATTTTTTTCCTGTAGGGAACAGGCAAGATGTGTATGGGGGCACACTGGGGCAGCTGTGATCAGGTACAGGTTTTGAGGGAATATGCCAATAGATGGCAGGAAAGGTACCTTGCATGCAGAACCAGTCTGTCAGACTGGTATTTCTTCCTACTTATCACAGAATTGGTTGTAATGCATGAAAATTACATAATTTCCCCAACATCCATGAGTATTTTTAGGTTTGTACTTCTCTAAATTTGATGTGCTTGGATCTAATATAATACAGCAAAAGTTAAATTTACCATTCAATAGAGAGATGTTTGATATCTTGTCCAGTATGAGATTAAAGTGACCCCAAATGGACCTTTCTGAGTTGTAACACAGAAAATCTGATTACAGCATCAGTCTGGCCTTGGAAAGCAATATCACCTTTGTGTTTTTCCAGCAATTTTTTTTAAAATTAATTTCTCATAAATGCTGGCACTTAAAATAAAAGGATCACATTGTTTTTTCATTTTAGTTGCTGGAAAAGATTCCAACTTCATGAGAAAGAAGCTGTTTGGAAATATAGCTAAAGAATAATGTTGCTGGAAAAAATAATGAGCCAGAAGGAAAAAACTTGAAGATTCTTCTTCACCTCTTTGGTTTCTAGAAATTTTATAAATATCATGTTTTCCTTTTAAAATATTGTCTCACTTTTAAAGGTATGAAAATGTAAGACTGCTTTTTAGACAAGATCAAAATATATTCTTAAATCCAGAATGTAGAAATAAATTTGTTGTCCTGTGTCAAACAAAACCCACATTTGATCTAAAAAATATTTTTGCCTTTAAAAATTGTTTCTACTAATTAAAACTGAGAGATTATCACAGCAAGTTAATTTCAGATAATTTTTCATCCAATCTTCCAGTTTGGTCAGGAAGCAAGTCAACTACTGAGATGTGTGACAATCATGGTAACATGTAGATATGACTATTCTTAGATATTGATGAAAAGAAAGTTTGTAATCTTCAGCACAGCTTTTATTTTATCTTTAAAATTTATTTGATTCTCTCTCATTTAACTCTTTCTGCTTTCTCTCCAGTGCCCTGGTTCCCCAGAAAAATCCAAGATCTGGACAAGTGTCACCATCTGATCACTAAATATGACCCCAATTTGGACCATGGTCACCCTGTAAGTTTAACATTACTGTTATTTCATCTTTAAAAGATGAAGGGAAACTTCAGGAATAAAGAAATACTCATGAAAGAAGAGAAAAACACCACAGGGGCAGAAAAAGCTCATCTTCAGTGGAATTAGGGACTGCATATATCCCTGCAGGAATGGACCACAAAAAGGGTTTTACTGTAACAGCTTTATGTGTGCCCTCTTAGCCACGCTCTAAGCACAAACTCTAGGAGAGGGAAAGAAAAATGCACTGTAGAGTCCTGCTCTAGTGATGATAGTAAGGCAAAGTACTGGGAACAAATAAACAAACAATCTAACACTTATTTCTCATCAAAGTTTCCCAGCTTTAGTACAGATGAGATGTGAGTTAGGCACAGACACAAAAGGGACCCCAAAAGGTCATTTGTCACTTGACAAGTCAGGTCACAGAAGCATTTTATTCTGTCAAGAATCACAAAGAAGCAATGCATGGAAATGACAAAAATAAGAGATACTTTGCACTGAGAAATGTAGTGAAGATTAGATGTGGGTCAACAGAATCTACAAGGCATTTTTTGTCATTCTCTTCTCTACCTGTCTGAATTCTGTTTAGTCCCTTTCCTTAACCTACACCAGGTTTCGTTGTGAGCTATATACAGTCCTGTGTAATATGAAATAGACCTTCCCAAGTCTATAAGTCTATCTTCTATTTCTGAGAATCACTTATTCAACTATAATGCTCTAGGAGAGCTTCATGTCCTACTTAAGCAGGACATCTTTCATTCTTCCTTATTTCTTTCTAATACAAACAGTCCAAGTGCTTGTAATTTTCCTGAGCTAACTCTTAGGCTGTTTTTCATTAGATAAATGAGCACACATAGGGAATTCTTTGAACTGGACTAGGTTCCCTTCATCCTTTGCCAAATAGAAGGTGTGAGCACTGAAGAGGTTGAGAGAAAGCAACAGTGGTGCTGAGTTACTGAAGTATGGAGTGGGAATAAATCTAAATTGCCGAATGCAGTGCAATTTAGAAATACCTAACAAGTTGAAAACAAGTTACCTCAGGCACTGAACATCACTTGTCTGTGGCAGAAGTCAGCACAGTGTGGGCTGATTTACCAGGCTTCTGAGCAGGGCTCAAAAATGGAGAGGCTGGAGGAAAGCACAAAAGAAGCTGATGTACAGGCAGCTCAGCAAACATTTTGCATATACATTTCCTACTAAATAGACAGTTTGGGTTGTTTCTCTGCACTCCTTCAGTTTGTTCTTTACTGGCCCAAAAAATCAAACTGATGTCACTGTGACACTGATTTCTGGGCTACCCTGTCACTGGCTGCAGGTCCCCCAGGGAGGCTCCTGCTGCACAGAGAGTGGGTACAGGGCCCACAGGGACAAAGCTGGGATGTCACAGCATCTGTGTGAATCTGGCCCAGCAGCTTTCTGTGTGTTTTGCATGGGCTTGTTACAGCCACTGACAAGCACCTGAATGAACATATTATCCACAACACATGAGGTAATAAACATGCTCTCAGGATCCAGCCCTTTCCTCAGATTCATCCACACAACACTCATTAACTGCAGGGTTACTGGTATTATTGCTACACTAAAAATTATGTGAATAAACCTAAGGGACAAATTTGGCTTGCAGTATACAAAGTGGTTCCAGTAAATTCTGAATATTTTAGAATAATAAATATTTGTACAGTGATGCTGATCAATGCTGTTTTATGAGTTATATTAGCACACAGTTCCAGATTTAAGTTTTAGTTCCTATTATGAATGATACAAAATTAAAATGAATGTTATTCCGTGTCTGTATGCGTATTCAATAGCTGGCAAAGCCTGCTTGAAGTTTTGTTTCTAGTAAACACAGAAGGAGCAGAAAGAAAATGCTGATATTCAGTAAATGTCCCCTTTAAACAGATACCACTGAGTCTGTCTTTATCACAACATAGTAATAAATGGGCAGTGAGAACTGCGTAGGGAACTTCCACACATCCAGTGGTGGTTCTGATGCTTTCTACTTATGCCCACAGATCTCTCATAATGTAAACCTTTTTCCTGGTTATTTTCTGGCCCAGGGATACTCTGACCTGGAGTACAACAAGCGGAGGGCATTCTTTGCTGGCCTGGCCTTTAATTACAGAGCGTAAGTACAAAGCTGCTGAAAGCAAAGTGCAACGCTCCACGCTGTCAGACTTGACGTGCAAGAAATGTCAGAGATGACATATTTTGTTCATGTATCAGTGGGGCCACTTTTGAGACAACAAAATTCAGCCACAAAAGCTTTCAGTCCATGTGAAGTAGACTTTTGTGATGACACAGCAAATACATTTTAAGACAAAAGATCTGATGACTGCATTCACATATCCCAGTCCAGCGCTGGATTTTGTTTTAGCAGAAGTGATTGCAATATGACCTTTCATTTCAATTTTCAAATTCCTTTTAGGACTTGGTGCTGACCTGAGGCTAATATTTTTCAAGGAAATTTGAGGAACAATATTTACAAACATACTTTTGACAGTAGAAAGCGATTTACTTCTTTTTGTTATTTGCTTTTTTAAGTGTCTCTGTCAATGGACACTAACTACCTAAAAACATAAAAAGCTTTCAGTTCTCATAAATGCTGGCATTTAAAATAAAATGATCACATTTTATTTTCATTTTAGTCACTGGAAAAGCTTCCAAATGGAAACATTTCCAGATGGGAAATGTTTCTACCTTTATGTGTAAAACTTTACCAGAACTACGCTGCCTTCTGTAGGGTAAATCAAAAGTGAAGGTACAACTGGTCATGGCTTATCAGCCTCATGGTATCCAAGAACTGGTGAAGTCTCCAAAGTCTTGTGAGACTTCTGAATACAGTTTTCTCTTTCCATCGAATATCAGAGTCAGCAGAGCTCAGAACAGCCCAAAAGCAGAACTGAACTGACTCAGAGCTACAGAAGAAGCAACAGTGAGGAAGAGGAGAAAAGACCATCCATCAGAGAATCAGTGTTAACCATGCAGCGAGCACCTGGGCATCTCTGTGCTCATGGGTTTCTGAAAGCTTCTCTGTGATGCTGCTGAGCTGATCACATCCTCCAGAGAGGGTGCCTCCAGGCACACACTGTGTTTTGCTTGCTAGATTGCCTTCAGCAGAGGTGATGGCAAGCCTGGAGGTCTATAATTCCATCTGTGAACCAGAAACACAGCTCCCTTTCTCACATATCCCTCTGTTTCCTCCCCACATTGTAATAGAAGAGAGAGCACCCACATTAGAGCTGACCAAGACAAATGGATGGTTCATTATTTACTATTTCGCTGTTTCTATTTTCATTACGGCAAAAATTCACGGTGCAGGCAAAAAAAAAAAAAAAAAAAAGCTTGGAAACTGAACTTGAAATCTTGAGACATGTGTCATGTTTCTTCTCTTCATTACAGCGGAGACCCTTTACCTCACATTGAGTACACAGCACAGGAAACAGCAACCTGGTGAGTTTGCTACTTATGCTCCAACTGCTGGGCCATTCCAAAGCAGTCCAGGAAAGACTGGCAGTGTGAGACAGCTGTAACCTTTTTAAAATATTGTTCATCCACCCCACATTTTACTCTTTGGTTAAATGTCATCATCTGGTCATTTGTTTTGCAGAAAGCCATTCTCAGAGCTGGTCTTAACTATTCACTTTCTAGAGCAAAAGGAATTTTCCTGACTATCTCCCTACCTGCAGATCTCATCAGGATATCAGAAGCCAGAAAACATCTGGACCCTATAGAATAACTTCTTCTGACTGACCTTTAATTTACCATAGTTGTGGTGCTGGCAGAAATATCACATTCTCAGACTTGTTACCAGGAGAAAATGCCCGCTGACAGGACAGAAATTCACTCAGAGGATATGGCTAATTCAATATCCACAGGACAGAGGAGCCTTACTTGTTCTCCTTCAAGTATTCATTGCTTTTAATATGAATATGTATAATTTTCTCAAACTGAAGGTAGAGGAAATTTGGAAATACCTTTCTAATATACATTATTTATACTGTAAAAGGGCCTTAGGTATCATATGAAATGATGGTAAGTTACTTTTACAAGGCTGCAGCGTTTCTCCACTGGGGATTTGTTTCTCGTGAAGGTCTGACACTCAACAAAAAATACCCAAAAAAACCCAAAAAAAGACACCCCAAACCACAACCAATTAATTAAAAAAAATAATTCAATTCAAAGCATTTTTTAAACAGTATGTGAAATATGTGGCAGATCTGAAAGAGAGCAGAGTTATTTCAGATCCCTCTCTTTCCATGTTCTCCCACTAACTTTAAAATTTATCAGTAAGCAGCAGTAATTACACATTTGTGTGATGTTACAAAGCATTAATATGTCCAAATGTCTCAAGTAAGAGCAGAGTCCTGGGATTGTGCAAGGTGCCATATATGCACATAACAGAGAGTCTTTGTTCAGAAATTTAAATCGAAAGAATGCCTAAAGGTGGGGGAAAGGAAGAACGAAGACCACATTTTCTAACTGCAACTGAAAACCCCAGAACTGAAGTAATTTGCCCTAAATCACAGGCAAAGTTTATTCCAATTCCAAGGTTTAAATCTGTAGAACTAAATTCCTCATGCCAGAACCTCTCTGGCATCCCACCTCTTTCAATACTTTAATTTAAGTAAAATCTGCTTTGCCACAGAAAGCCACGACCACATAAAAACCTTGCATCCAGCCCATCCAGGAGGACACACTTTTATTAAGCTCAAATAGGTTTTTATAGCATCTTTCAATAGTCAAAGATTGATGGTCAGTGTCATGCTCATGATTACTACCACTTGCCAACAATTTTGGCATGGGATGGTTTGTGGGAATGTCATATTTAAGAAAATTTAATTTTGTGTTCTTTCCTGTTTTTCTCTTTTATTGCCAACCTTCGTCATTCCAGCTCTTCTCCACCTAGAATTAGACCCATTGTGGCAACAGAATAGACTTTTAAAAGAGTATCTGCCCATTTCCTTAAACAGCCAACCCCAGCAACCCAGGTTGTCTTGTTATACAAAGCTGTTTCCAAAATTAGCCTTCTCAATTGTTATCACAGCCCGCTGAGGCTGTGCCTTGAGGTCAGCTGCATTACAGCACAGCTTAATTGAGCACTGTGCAATTGCAGGGGAAATTTGTAGCACAAGCTAAATTCCCTTGGTGTCATTCTGAGGAGTTGCTGGATGTCTTCAGTTTGTAGCAACGTGGTTATAAAAATGAAAACCAAGCCAGCGAGGAAATACGACTTTCAGAAAACAGAGGGTACAGATGATCTGAGCTTTTGTTTTCAAAACAACTTCTTGGAAGGCCCTGAAACTAAGCAATCAGAGATGCCATTTGGGCAAAAGCTGTGTAAGAAAAATGGAGAATTCAGGAGAAATTTATGGGGATGCACCTGTCACATCTTCATAATCAAGCGGAATAATGCAACTTTTTTTTCCCACTGAAAAATAAGGAAATTTATGTAAAACTAGGTTATTATCTTTAAAGGCTTTGAAGCATCTGGCTCCATCTTTTGTTAGGATGCTCCTTTCTAGAGTGTTTCATAAAGTTTGCTTCCAGCAGTTCTTTCATACCTGCTCCTCTCTTGACTTTGGAGGATTTACTTAGATAAATGTCTTAGAGGAGCACTTAGCTTTGGATAATTCATCACTGCTCCCTGGGACTGCCTGCATTTCTGTGGTAACCAATGTTTGGACACACAGCAGAATGACACTTTGATAAAAGAGACCATATGTGCACAAGTGTAAACAAGCCTGCTCTCTCTAGACTCCAGTCTGGGCATGAACCCTGTATTGGTTCAAATCCCACACAACCTCACTGAAGTCAGTAGTACTCTATGAGGAAATAAGCCAGGGCAACACTTGAACTCTAGTCCTCCTCATTTTTTCCTAATTCCTCCATGGAAATGGCCCAGTCTCCTGTGGCTTTTGCAATAGTGACAGCAGCCACTGTTTCCCTCTGTTCTTTTAACTTTTTTTCCTCCTAAGGTTTTCCTCTCCCGCTTCATTCTGGTTCATTATTACTCCCACACTGCGTAAGACATTGGTACAAATAATGAGCCATTACCAGGGACTGGCTATCACCTCCATAGCAACAACAGCATCACAAAAAGGAGAATAATAACAATGGTAAAAAAAAAAAAATTACAAAACAAACGAAAGGTCATTTCCCATACCCAGCATTTCCAAGCATGATCTCAATTTTCATAAAACAATGTTTATAAAGTTGTTGAGACCCGAGTGCCACGTCTGAACAAAAATAACCATTTCTATAAGGTTCTTTACCATCCTATTACTACTTGCTTATTTTGCAACAGCTAAATATATTCCAAACCACAACTCTAAATCCAAGTACCATCAAGTTTGTGAGAAGCTTAAAGCCTGTGCCCAAATCAGGTTACATACATTATTTTCAGCTGGTCTCTTTTTGTATAATGGGATAAATGCTTCAAGAAGCTGGCATATCTTTCAAATACATAGCCTGTGCCAGGCATTTTGAACTGCAAAAATACAAACCTCTTCACCCTTCCAGTTACTACCCCTCAGTATCAGAAAAGATGCTTTTCCCAGAGGCATTTAAGAGGCAAATCTAGGCTAGGCTTCAGGGTGGAAAAGTAGGGACCAGTATTTCAAGTAGTACCCAAACATAGAAAGGAGGGGAGCACACCTGATTAATTCCTTTCCTAAGCTGAATGACAGAGTACCCCAGATTCAGCTCTCTCCCTGCGATTTCCCTGGTGCCTCCAACACCCTTAGCAAGAAGGTGCCTAATCAAGAAACACTTCTGTATCAGAATTAGAGTTATGTAACATCAAAGGACACCTTTTGAAGGAAAAGTAAAATAAAAAAACCCTATGGTTTTCCACATCCAACCAGCACCAGCTTTCAAGCACCAGGTGTCCTGAGCTCAGATTTTTAGACTATGACCTCCATGCTGAGGCTTTACATCTCTCTGTACACCTGTAGATGGTATAGATAAGTACTGCTTTATTGAGGTGTCTCTCACTATCCAGTTTTTGATATCCAGGAGAGAAGTCTACAGGAAGCTGAGGAGCCTTTACCCTACTCATGCCTGTACCCAGTACCTGGATGCTTTCCAGCAGCTCGAGAAGCACTGCAGCTACCGAGAGGATAACATCCCTCAGCTTCAGGATGTCTCCAGATTTTTAAAAGGTCAGTCATTATAAACCATGGTTTATTCTAGGGTTCCCTGCACATATTTGTGCACCACAAACCATTTTCTAGGAAACAAGCTAGTGAGCAGAGCTGATGAGCTCTAGCACAGGGCATTCATTCCAGGTACATGGAGGGACCCAGCTGGAAGTATGTGTCTGTTCTGTGAGTGGCAGCTGCTGGTGTGTCACTAACCAGCTAATCCCTGTACTAGCAGCACTACAGTCACGGCAGACAGTGCTCAGTATGACTTCCACACAGCCTTTTTATGGGTTTGGCTCTGTTTTATACTTCCACAGCCATGCTGATAGTAGGACCCAAACACAAGCACAGGTACATACCTCTCAAGTACACCTTTTTCCTGATCCACCAGGCAGGATGGGGATGTGTGCTAGAGAAAATGATTTCCAGGAGATCCTGCTGGTCAGTCAGCAGCTGCATTGAAACAACTCTGCTTCCTTCTGTCTCTGTAGCACCACTTGTCACACTAAACTTTTTGGTGCCTGCCATATGCCAACAGGAGAGCACAAAGGACGTGGTGCTAGTCCATAAAGGCATGAAGAGGTCACCTTAGAAAAAGGACACACAAGTTTGCCAGGCTGACCTGTTAGCTAGGAGCTGACTAGCAAGGAACAGGAGAGCAAGGAAGCCTGCATTAAGAGGCCACAGGCTACGGATTCCCAAAGCCAGGTGCTTTGTGTAAACCACCTGATTATCAAGAATTACTAAAGAAAGGTGATCTTTAAAGCCTCCTCCTCAGTGAAAAGATGTGCCAGAGAGAGGACAGCTTATCACCATGATGAAATACAGAATAAAAAAATATGGCTTGACTTTAAATAAATTGTATTTAAATACAATACTCAGAAAATCAAGTGACCTGCTCCATATAAGAGTAGGGGATACCAGTTAGCTTGAATAAGCTTTCTGTGTCTGAAGAGTTTTCTAAGACTTTGGCATTTCTCATGAGGATTAAGCTGTTTGATGACAAGGTTTTTATTGCACGTTTAGTGTAAGCGAAGAGAGGGTTGCCATGTGAAAAACATCTTCCATGAACACCATTGCACCCAGGATTTTTTCTGTGTAGGCATTATGTATTCTCACTTTTATTCAACTACCCATCTTACTTCCCTTTATTATAACTGGGCTGATAAATATTTTTTCTCTTGAAGAAGTTGATCTCATTTAATTTACACAATAGCTGACAGCAGGGAGCTTCAGGAATTGTGATTCTGACTTGATTATCACAGATATTTATATCCTTCAAGGGGATCAGGTGATTTCAAAGTGGGAGAATTTAGGATAGTGTAAGACTATCCTGCCATAATCCTATTAGAATTGCTCATGTTAGTTGACAGGATTGATTGCCTGGAGTCTGCTCACTCCCTTTACAGGCTCTGGTTCTAAATATTCTCTGTGTCATAAACAAAACAAAGCAAACTAAACAGCAACTCTGAAAAGCCTGCCAGTAATGTTTGGAAATATGTTCTCAGTGAGTTTCAACTCATTTACTATAAACACAAGGTGTCTACTATAAGCTAATTGTATGAACTAACTGGGAATGAGTATCAAGTATTTCAGAGGCATTTTATTCCATTCTGAAATGGACAGCTAAGGAAAACGTAGAACTATTCATAGTTCTTGAGACCATTGGTCCTACCCTCATTAAACTGTAGATTAAATTTGGATTACTTTAGCCTACAGATTATGCATGAATGAAACAAATTTTTTTCAGAAGAGCTGTGTTAACAGCTAGACACAATTGAGAGTGAGAAAACTATTTAATCCTGTTATATGAGGCTTTGAATCTTGGCTCACTTCCCCCTAAGAAGGTCATTTCACTATGCAGAATACTTTCTAGAGTAGCATGAAGATTGACATTATTGCAAGGCCCAAACTCAGTCTGAGCCAGCAGCATCTGCAAGGTCTAAAATCTGACCAAAAGTTAAAGCATGTTGTTAAGGGCATTGACCAAACTCCTTTTAAATTCTGTCAGGCTTGGGGCATTCACCAATTCCCTAAGGAGCCTAATCTCAGTGTTTGACCACCCTCTCAGAAAAGAAATGCTTCTGAATGTCCATTCTGAACCTCCCCTTGTACAGCTTTGAAAATAATAAACCATAGGAAGCAGAGAGAGAGTGGGATAACCTGGAAAGAAAGTGATCATGTTAAAACCACCCCACGCAGCCAGACAAACTTCCATATTCTCTTTAACTTAGCAGTATCTGTGAACATAAGAAAGCAATTCCTTTTGATTCAGTATGAGATCTGTCTGCTATTACCTATTAGTGAGGCTGGCTTGAAGAGAAATGAACTATACTTCACAAATATTTCACAATTACCTAAAGGGAATTAAGTAGTTAACAGTGTGATCACTTACACATGGCAAGTATTTTCCTAAAGGGTTAACTAGATGAACCTAGGCACATCTTTCTTTCTAGGAAAGAAGTTTGGATTTAGGCAGTCATTGTGCTCCACAGCTGGAAGAAATTACAGCCAGTGAACTCAAGCAAGCTCACACTACAATGCACAGGCTGCCTGTATACACCAGTTTTTAGGCCAAGAATTAAGCCTTGCAGATCACTTTAGGTCAACTGCTCAAGACCTTCTCTGCAACACACTTTGATTTCCCAGATCTTTGGGCAGCAGGTCCAACCAGCCACACCCCCAATTCTCTGCTGATTGCTGGTTTTATTGTGCAGTCATGAACTAGAAGCTCAGGTTTTGCAGATATTACCTTCAGCAGATAACTTTTTCCTAGGCCTTTTCAAGGCAACTGGCCAAGTCTGTTCCATCAGCAGACTGTCTGATTCACTGGCCTCTATTTAAAAGGATATCTCAGGGAACACAAGCCATAATTTTCATTTTCCCCTCCTTCTCCTCCAACATGGATGCTAAAACTATATAAATTTCCCTAGACTCTTTCATAGTCCTCCCAAAATTGAGTTACTAAGGTCTTGGTTTTCATATAATATATTTTTCAGCTAGTGCAATTTTCACTTCACTCAGAATTCAGCCCAAAGATTACCATATTCTGAAATTTTCACATTCCTCTGGATTGGACCAGCAAATAGACAAAGGTAGATACATACTGTCCATAGGGTGTTTTTTTTTAACTGTTATTTTTTGAGGCAGTTCTGTACTAATTACCTTTGAATTGAGTGGAGCAATAGAAGATACCTGTGACAAATGCCCACCACCATCACAATGTCAGGAAGAAGCATTCTTGTTAACCTCTAATTCCTCTATTTCTTCATATATTTTGTCACTTCTTTGAATTTTTTTCCTTTTTTTTCCTCTTTCTCTGGGTGTTTTTTTCATTTTGTAATGGGAAAAGTACTAATAGCCTGACAGAGTAAGATGAGAAATTCTGGAAGAAACATGAAAAAACAAACTGAAACAAATCTTGTAAATGGCTTGCTTTCTGGGTGGGATTTTTTGTTTATTTACACAAAAAAGGAAAAAAAAGGTTATAGACTTCATGACACAATAGAATATGGATGAAGAATTGAGAATAAAGCAATTTCTGATTTTTTAAAATGCAGTTTTATGCTTTAAAGAAGATGAGATGTCATTTACAGAAGCTGAGAATTAAACACAGATTTTGAATATAGGACTTCAAAAAGATTATCATTGGCTCATTTTGAAAGTGGTGATTTCCAATTTTCTTAGCTTTGCAGACCACCAATGTGTTTCCCATGGAAATGTAGAGTGTGTGTTCTATTGACCACCAGACTGGTTATTTTTTTGGTTATCTCTCACAGTCCTTTCATGGTAATGCAGGTAATTGCAAGAATGCAAAATGCTGCATTCTTCTGTGGACATGTGCAAAGCAAAACACCTATGATCACATCACTGTGTAGTGGGTTCTAGACAAACATAATGGCAAAAAAAAAAAAAAAAGAAAAAATAAAAAAAAAGCAAGCATCAGATGCAGGTTCTGTTCCCTGCTTGATCGTAAGGACCATGTGTGACCTCAGACACACCACAGTCACGTGGAACATAGAGAATTGTGTGTATATGTGCAAAAATGTGCACTGGGGTGGGCAGTACTCCCACACCTTGTGACACTGCTATGTGAATACACACAGAATGGATGGATAGATGATTCCATGTTGCAGGAACTGGTCCTGTACCAGCACAGGGGCACATCAATCATGATAAGCCAAGGTGTGCCTGCTATGCTTGGTGGAGGGAACTATTCCAACAGAGCAGGAAGGATCCCTGAAACTACTTAGCTAAAGTGAACGTGCTGTGTAGTTAACCCTAGAAACAGCTGAATTTGGTGTCCCTTCCCTCTGCAGAGAGAACAGGTTTCCAGCTGAGACCAGCTGCAGGACAGCTGTCTGCTCGCGACTTCCTTGCCAGCCTGGCATTTCGTGTCTTTCAGTGCACACAATATACAAGGCATTTCTCTTCTCCTATGCATTCCCCAGAACCGTAAGTTTGATGCCCTGACATAATTCCATCCTTCTGAATGTGCTGGGGATCATCCTCTTGGGATTGGCTCTGGAGTTCCATCCAGTAGTCTACAGAATAAAACAATTTGAGAAACTGGTAGCTGGAGACTTAGAAGGGGAAGTCATGCATGAGAGGGTGTGGTTCTCTGTCTCTTTTGCCTGGGGAAGGAAAAGACTGAAGAGTATCTGGTTTAATCTTTTCATCCTGCCTTCAGTTACCATCTGCTGATCTGCTGGGGTTTAATTTCCTGCTGTGAAACTCTCCCAGTAAGTGCTGGCCAGACAACAGCAACTACATTTCATGAGAAATTACAAGTTTGCACAGACGCTTTTGTTGTATGCTGGGACCAAACAGGGACCTTTCAAAGATGTTGTGACATAGAAGGTTAGTGCCCATGCCATCCCAAGGAGACAATAGACAAGGTGGCAGGGGGCAGCTGGCTGCCTGTAGCAGGAGGGAGTGCTCTGATCCTTGCAGAGCCAGGCCAGGTATGGAGGCAGCCACTGTGGACCAGCACTCACACCAGCTCCCTTTGGAGTCTATTGGCTAAAGTCCATCACAGGGAGATCATGAAGGGCAGGAAAGGAAGCCTTTAATAAAAAAGAAGGTAATTTATTTTCCAGAGACTGCTGCCATGAATTGTTGGGTCATGTTCCCATGCTGGCTGACAGGGATTTTGCCCAGTTCTCACAGGTAAGAACATTTTCTGCTGGCTCCTTAACCAGCTGCTCTGGATAGCAGGCCAGAGCACCTTAAATACATGCAGTTCACCATGAAATGCAATTCTAAGACTGAATTGTGCCTGAGTCATGACCTCCAGGCATGGTGGGCTAGCAGTGACTTGGGAGATATTTCCTCCAAGGAAGTGGTAGCACTGCTCCCTACAGACACGGTATGAAAGGCAGGGCAGGCAGAGCTTGTGGGACTTCTCTGTGGGAGGGCTGTGTCAGTCTGGAGGAGGATGTCTCTGTGGGGCTGGAGTCTGAGCTCTGCTGACTGAGCTGCTCCCCTGGCTTTCTGTCCTACACCACATGGACCTACACAGCCGAGCCTCCAAGCTGGTTCTGTCTCTGGATGTACATTCTTGTCTCGCAAGAGACTTTAATTGTGTCCATCACCATGTCATTCATCAGAGTTATTTCTCCCTTTACAACTCACCAGATTCTCACAGCATTGCTCACACTGGTGAGGAGGCTCCAAAAAGCAAACAGAGCTTCTTTGTACAATAAGGGGCTATTTAGTACGAGCAAGTCAGTGTCAGACCCAACTGAACTCAATGACCTCTCATAATTAAAGACTTCAGAACTACGAATGTTCCTCAAAACCATAGCAGAGGGAAGAAGACATCTCATTGTCCAGGCTTTTCAGTCAGTGGCCAGTGTGGAAACTGGCAATAAGATCGGAGCGGTAACATGATGTAGGTCCCAACATGAGCTAGTTCCCTGAAGAAATATCATTAAAGAAAATCAGTTCACCTCATATGATGTGGTTTCCAGTTGTATCAACTTGAATACGTGCCAGTTACCATTTTGATAATAAATATTGGTTATTAACAGCATCAGAAGAGTAGTACTTTAAGCATCCTAGTCATCTATAATTTATTCTGGAAGAAACCTATTCAGTTCAGTTTAATACTGGAACTTAAGACGCATTACAAATAAAAGACTACAGCAATTTCAAAGCTTTCAATTTTCTTCTTTTCCTATCAATACCACAGACTATACAACATGAGATCACATTCAGTGAATTTTCACATTTCACTTTTTTGTCCACACAAAGTATTTTCACAGTTGAAATTCACCCCATGAAAATTATTTTTTGCTCCATTCAATATGAGACGATGAATGGTGAAAATGCCCTAATTTTGTTTGTTTGTTGCATGATATGGCTCCTGGGATAGCAAAAAAAAAAGAGACATGTACAGTTTCCTAGTGTGAGAATAACATTTAACAGGGAGCACAGATGAAAGTAAACAGAATCATCCCTGCATAGATCCGGCCTGCTCATAAGGGCCGTCAGAAAGAGTGAGGGACAGAAAGGTAATGGCAAAGGTAAAACCCACCTTTGTTGTCCTTCCTTCTCATGCCTCCCTGTCTCCCTGTAAATTTTTGCCTGGTGTAGATTGTCCAACATTAAGACAAGAGATGGTTAATTTTACACAGAGAACACTGAGGATTAATCACTCATCTAATGTGGCTCCCAGTGGTATGTAGCTGGGGGCCAGGGAGAGGTAGGCATCCTGGAAGCCATGGAAGGTCATTTTGGGTGACAAAAACAATGACTAGTTCATGCTATTCATGCTAGAAATTATGTGGCCCTCCCCCTTCCCCTCTTTCTCTCCCTTGGGCTGAATAATCACACTAGTGTAACACTGTCTGCTTGCTTACTTGCTTTAGGATATTGGACTGGCTTCTCTTGGATCATCTGAAGAGGAGATTGAGAAACTGGCCACAGTAAGTACAGATGGCAGTTTAATATTAGAGGCAAACCCCAAACGATTCACTGCAAACCCCTTGCTGTGCAGGGAAGGCTCTTTTTGTGTCTCAGATTGACTACAGGAATGGGAGCATCAGCAGGATTGTCTCTTCTCCTCCACAAGTTAGGAAGATGCTGGAGCAGGGACTGGAATCCCTCTGGGGGAGCCCAGAATGGTGTGATTCCACCTGAGGAAATGCTTACACTTCTTGATTTTATAAGAATATATTTCTTAAGCTGAGTTCTTACAATTTCAGACACAGGATGGTCCCAACTCACATTCCAAATTCACTTAAAACACTAGATACCCAGGGCAATACCTGTATTTTCTCCTACACGAGGTGCAGAGAACCATCACACTTTGGTTCATCCCACATTTATTAACCTCACCAAATAGGTGAGCACTTAAAAGCAATTTGGGAGCAGGTACTGCCATTCAGTTCTGAGTCACTAGACTGTCTACAACTGTCAAAATTATTTGTACAGCCCCTTACTGCCATCTGGACTTGTTCTGAAAGTCATCTGGAGGCCAGGTGATTTTTTTTCTGACAATAGCAGCCATATCAGTCTTGATTTTTTCAGAGGAGGAGAGGAGCCTTACCCTCACCGAGCTGTGTGAGACTCATTTAGTACAGGTAGTGAATGAGAGGAGGATGTCACTCCTGAAGTTCTTAGCCAGTCCACAGTCCCATTCAGAAAGGAGGCTGTGGCTCACCTAAAATCCATCTGCACATATCCATCCTTGGGTTAGAACTAAGTAAGACTACCATAATTTTTGAAGATTGCTACAAGTGCTGAACTCTTTGTGATTTCATCCAGGTCCTGGACTGGTGATATGAGGAGACTATGACAGTGACAGTCCACATTGCCTCTTCCACCACCTGGGTCTAGAGAGGCTAGAATGAGATTAAGATCCATGTCTTTGCTAGGGTTAAAAAATTCTAAGTCCCAGAGAGCCATTTTGCATCACTTCCCAGGTCTCGGTGAGATTGGATTAAGGCCTGTGGTATATAAAGCATTCCTCTGCAAGCACCTCTTCCTGATCCTGAACTGAATAGGCCTAGACAAGAGATAGGGTTAAGATCAGAAGAATAAAGGGTCTCATGGATGAAACTTTCTTAGCATCATCTAGGGTTTGGGGAGGTAGAATACGGGCACCTTTTTAAAGGACTCCCTGCTGTTCAGGGTCTGTGAGAATACAGTTTTGTAAGTGCTAGTCAAGAATTCTGAACCACAAACCTATTCTGGATTAACATACCAATAGTCAAATGTTTAAAGTTTATATACCTAATCTGGGCTTACTGTTTGAGTTCCTTTTCTAAAAAGTGATGTTAGAGGAGAACCTGAACTGTATTCATTATCCTGACATGAAAGTCTAAAGTGATTTCTGTGTGTATCTCTGAAAGTCCCTGTCATTCCCTGTTCTTCATAAAGAGAATTTTGGTAACTATCTTAGAAGTTTCTTTAAAGAATCTCAAAATTGTTGCTATGGTCTAAATCATTTGTAAGACAAATTTTGAAATGCCATTATCGTTCAGCCCTGTAACTTCTCTAGGCAGGTGGATCCATGCACCACAGATGGGAAACTGCCAGTGTCCTTGTCATTCAGAGTACCACTAATACATTTTTACACTCTGTTAAAACAGTGAGAGTTTGAAAGAACTTCACTATCCAAAATCCAAACACATGATATCTTAAGAAACACTAAAAAGAACTCCTCCTCCTCCCATGTCTTATTTTGGAGACATAAAAGCCTCCTGCAAATGAAGAGGTACTAAAAAAACTTTTCATTGTGAAATAATGAGAATCAAGCTTATTATCAGAATATAAACACGTAATTATTTGCTGAACTGTAGAGAAAGCAATTCAGGATCCTGCAAAAGGAAAGATTCTGGCATGTTGTTTCTTTAATGATCAATTTGAAGGCTAAAACCAAGTCATCAGAATGAAAAGGTGCATGGGGGAGGGTGAGAGAAAGAGAGATAATGTATGGAAAAGGCAAAATAGACAGAATAATATAGAGCTTTACATAGTTTTACAAATTGTCTGTTCTTTAAGCAGGGTCCTGAAAATGCCATACCTATGAAGCCAAGGTCTATCCCTGTGTATGAGGCAGCAAAGTGCTCTGTGTCTCTAAAGGAACCTTGAAGAGTTGTGAGACAAAGCCATATTCTTGAAATGCCTCATTTACCATGTTTTCCCTTTGCACAATGCCTGTCCAGCTTCTCTGGGCATCAGGGTGTTTCCAGGACTTGTCCTCCACTGTCCATTTCCTCAGAGTTTATAAGGGAAGCACCAAAAGTTTGGCAGAGCCAAGAGCTGCTTTCATCCCACTGTTGTCCAGCAGGTAAAGGAAGTATGGGCCTAAGTAAGCTTTTATCACAAGAAAAGCCCAGAGAAATGTATCTTTGTTTTCTGCTGGAGCATGACTAACATATGATTGGCACAATACAGAAAAAGGCATTCTTCAATTCTTCTGAATGAGATCACACAGACAAAGAAGGAGGGAAACTCTCCTTTCAAGTACCTTTGCAAAGGTGTTGAACCCTCTGTCAGGATCTTCCTGTCCTCCTGGGGACTGTGGGTGGAAATCTGGCAGCTTCCACTGACTACAGTGAGGATCTGGGCTAAGAGATTGCAGGGAAATTAATAACATCTTCCAAAGAAAGAAAAGGATATAACTTTATTTACCTATGTATTATCATTCAAAATGATTTTTTTTCTAAGTGGGACAACAAGTTTTGAAAAATTACATGTTACATTTAGTGTGTGTTATATGCTGAGGGGAAAAAAGTATTTTCTCAAAATATGCAACTATAACATTTGAAGATACAACGGTATTAAGAAATGAGGATAAAAGAAAATGAAAGGAAAGATGAGAAGCCTAAAAATCCTGCCTTTTCAGACTCTTTTCCACAAGTTGTTCTTATTCCCAGCTTTACTGGTTCACTGTGGAGTTTGGCCTCTGCAAGCAAAATGGATTGATCAAAGCTTACGGAGCAGGACTGCTTTCATCTTATGGGGAGCTGATGGTATGTGTCAAATGTCATATTGAAAGATTTCTATGATCCACTTTCCTGACCTCTGGTAAAAGCAAACTATGTTCTTCTACAAAAAATTAGTATGATTTAAAATTCAGATTTTTCTTTTGCAAAGAAATAATTCTCCCTTCACAGAAGCTGCTGTGTAGGGGAAAAGCTACTGTGGTATTGTACCTGTCTTTCATCTAAAGAGACAAAATGCAATGAAAGCAACCATCCCATAAACTATTAGATTTGTTTCTTCCTGCTTCTGCCAGTAGTGATGCAGCTGACTTTGACACAAAACTCACGTTTCTTTCAGAATTACTCACTAGAGGGCAATATTATGCCTACTATGAGCTTGGCTATTTTTTCCATGCTATTGACATTCACACACATATGAACCAGAAAGTCACCGATTGACTGGACCAAATGAAGTGCAAAGAAACAGGAAATAGCATGGACACTGATAAAAAGAAATTGCTTTAGAATTTTTCATTCCTAAATACATTTCAAAACTCATGTCAGCTCTAGTTTTACATAGATCAATATCTGCGAGCACAGGTTTCATGCTGCCTTGCTTAGGTAGATTAGCTGTAGAAACAGGACTCACACACTTTTGCAGAAAGTGGGTTTCCCCTCCTTTGACCAAACAAATTATAAGAGAGATATTAATTTCTCTTTAACTTTGAAGAGCACTGACGCAGGTGATCACTTTTTAAATGCAGAAGACCTAAACTGGTATCAATAGGGCTCAAGTGCTTCAAGCTGTGCAGATATTATGTGACTTTTTTTAAACTGGTAAGAGCCAAAAGAAAATAAATACCACTCTTTCCAAGCATTTTTATAAACCAGAAACCTTTTTTTCTTTTTTCATGGGAGTTATATTTTAAGCTTAACACATAAAATCAGCAGCCTAACAGCCAGATACATGATACATTCACACAGAATTGTGGCTGAATTAGCATATCTTGGACTCCCAGAACTGGGGATAGTTGGGTTGTCATGACAATAAACATTTTACAAAACTCTCCCAATTGTATACAGGTCAGCCCACTTCCCAGTCAATTGATAGGAGGAAAAACCTAACATTTTGATGTATCTCAAGGCATTCCAAATAGGAGTCCCCACAGAAAGGCAGCTGAAATTAACACAGGGAAAGGGGAACCTTCCCAGACATCAACCTTCACTTTTACCATTTGCTGAGTTTAGCATTGTTTTTCTCACAACACTTGCAATTTGGAGATTTTTGTGAGGTAACTCTGTGGAGAGCTTTCTCTCGTGATAAGCTGAAAGATCTGCATGTTCATTAGCCCTCTAGAGGAGTAAACACGACTTCGTTTCTACATAGCAGCCTGATTTTGGCCTGATTGCTCATCAGCTTCACACTATGTTCTGCTGAAGCTACTGTTTATCTGGGAATCCTTCAGTACTTCTTATATTCACTGACAACAAACAGGAAAACCAGTAATGTCCAATCAAAGCACAGTTCAAAGCCACATTTATTCTACTCTGCCTGGCTTAATACTTTATGGTTCTAAATCAAGTTCATTTGCATGTTAAACAGGATACGAAAGGGCAGAGGTAATCATATTGCTGATATTTATGTAGCTTTCATAGCAATATGCATGACAAAATCAATCTGACATAGTTACTTCCTTTTTCAGTTTAAACTTTACTCAAATGAAGGTAAAAATCTCATCAGAAACGCTCACTTTTGCTGTCTGGAGTCAAGTGCACCAGACTTGTATTCTCTCTTCTCTATTTCCACTCTTTTCTTCCTCAGACACCAACAGGCTCTTCTGCTGTTGGTTAAAACTTTAGATGAGGACTGCTTGTGCACAAAACTGCTATATAGAGCAAAAAAAGTACAACTGCATCTCAAACTCCCTAGCTCTGAGGCTGAGAGTGGAAGTCCTAACTGATCCTGAGATGATAAAGGGCAGTTTTTTGTCATTAATTTTATCATTGGTAATTGTTGGGTAAAGCTACTGGATAAACTTTTGAAAAAGCTGGGTCTACCTCTGTGTTCATTCATCATATTACTGAAAATACAGGCAGGAGTGATGACATTTATATTCAACAGGTAATGAATAGGATTATCCCCCTTTCAGCATGTTCATCTTCTATGTAACACCTAAATCAGAAGATGGGCAAGCAGTTAACCTGCAGTTCTGCTATGCATCCTGCAGAATCCCTTTGTGAGCTCTGCAAGTTCCCCACTGTACATCTTCTGGGACAATGGCTTAGTGCTTCTGTGCAATTCACCTTGAGCTCCTGAAACTTGTTGTACACAAGTTAATTATATCCATGAACTTAAAAGTTTCCTTATTTAGCTGACTGATTTAATCTCATTGATTTTTATTTAGAGCAAAACTGAAATATAGAAATATTTCCATTTATTCATTCTAGTCTGCCTGAGCATCTAACTTCAGTGTAAGCACTGGCAGTGTGGGTAAAGTGGTTAGGTCCAATGCCTAAGCACCTGTTGGCAAATTGAAAACCTGTACCAGCTGCTTCTTTTACAGCTGAAGAGAGAAAATATGTGTAGTGCAGTGCCTGTTTCATAGAAAGGATTTTTTTTAGAAATAAAGCAGTGTCTAGACAGATCTGTCAGGGAAGATGAAGATTGGAAGATAGTGAGGCTCATGATAGACTCGAGTTTATTGCTCTAGATAAGTTTTGTTGCTGCTTGGCAGAAAGCCATTATCCAACCTAATAATTATCTGCCAGTCTTCTCAGTGGGCCAGATACAGACTTCTGCATGGAGGTCCCAGACTCGATTCCCTGTCATTTAGCTGATCAACTTCATCACAGTGAAGTTTTGGCACTTTGTTGGCAGTGAATATAGCAAACACTGTAGGAATCTCACTGCAGGTCGTGTGTTGAAGGAGACACACTGCAACAGCCTGGGCAAGGGAGGGGTTCCATTGGACCTGAAGGCTTCTAGGCCAGGAGCAGCAGAATGTTTCAGTCACCAAAGAGGGAATAAGGGCATGAATTACTAAGGTTAAATGGCTGGCTACAAGAAGATAACAACTAACCAGTGGGAGAGGGCAAGCAGCAGTCATCCAGCTTATGTTATATGAGAATTTAGCATCAGCAAGAAGCCTGGGAACATCCCTGAGCTGCAGCCTGGACTGACTGTCTGTGGGTGTGTGACTGTAACCAAGGGAACCACATCCTGACTATGAAATCTCTAAACCATTTCCCTTTCTCCACAGCACCCACTCCTCCCAGTTTGAAGCCATCTTCAGGTAGATATGTTCTGTGCATGAGTTGATCCTGCCCAAACTCAGGGCATAATTTGGGGGTAAGGCAGAGGATAAGAGGAAGAGCTAGACACTCTCTGCATGAGCCTTGCACTTGAATCCCTGTTATCTAACAAAGCATTTAGTTAACAGCAGCTAGGTATCAGAAGGATAGCCATCCCCGAGTCTAAACTGAGCAGTTGTAATGTGTCTGACTGCTGGCCAAACTTGCCTCCTCTGAACTGTAAGAATTCCTCCCCAAAAGCTCTCAGTATTGCACTGTTTATTTCACTATATTCTGTCAGCTGTTCTACATTATCCCAAATGCTTCTTCTGTTAACACTCAGCTGGACTCTGTCCTACATACTGTAAAATCTTATGGCTCATACCACAATTCTGGCAACACTCAGTGCTACATATGCTTTTCTTGCAGCACACCCAGTACTTAACTTATAGAGGCCTTTAAGGCCATCCGGTTTTGAGCTGAACTTCCACTGAAATCAATGGGATTTCAGTTCTGCTTCAACACTGACACAGTATAGTGGGACCCCTGTCAGGTTTTGAGTTACTGAAATCTTTTCCCATTAGTTCCCCAGAGCTTCTAAGATTCTAAGAGCAGCCTCATGTTTGTGTATACCAGCCATCTTAGATTGTATGAGTGATGTCCAAGGTTTACTTTTCAATTACACACTGCAAATGAAGAGCAAGAAAAACACCATCTTTTATATATTCTTGGGAGCTTTTGGATTTTGTATTTTTTTTAAAGCCTGGTATTTATTTCTGCACCAGTTCATTGAAATGTCTAAATATGTGCTTAGGAGAACTATCTGAATTTTTCCAGCTAGCAGATTGAACTGAAAGTCTTGGGCAGCATCACCCACTCTTACCACTTATTTACAAGTAGCACCCTGAGAGTTGACATTTGGATTATAAAATGGTGACAGGAGTCTCCTGAAGACTGGGGAAGAAGAGAGGAAGGGAAAGAGACAGATCTCAGAGAAGGGTGGGTACTAAAAGAATGTCCCTATGTGAATGGGGTCCACTGTCCAATCTGAAGGTGAAAAAAAAGGTCTCAACATTGATGGGATGAGTTCCTTTCTCCTTTTGGTTTGTACCCAGGATACCACCAACCTGGCCAGCTGGAGGCCCAACCAGCTTTTAGGCACATCCGTGGTGTAGTTCAAATATCACTGGGGCTGAGCTGGGTTTAAAGTACCTCACCTGGGTTTCAGAGGCAGACAAAGTGTTTGGGAACTCACTTTAAGCCTAAGCAGAGCTGCCTTCCCAGGACTGTGCAAGTGCCAAACTGGTGGCTGGTTTAAAAGGCATTTCCAGTATATGTAAACAAACTATATAGATGTACCTGTGACTGCAGTGTGGACAGAAGTGGCTTCTCTAAGCCTTGTGTTTGCCTAGGTGGGGGCAATGTAAGAGAACTGGAGAAAAACACATAGAAGAACCCCTATGGGTTCAAAAATACAAATGTGTACATGCAGTATAGTGTATATTTATATATTGGATTTCAGGGAAGATTTTGGGTTGCTATACTGGCCTGGGAGCTGGGCATGAAATACCAGAAGCATTCTGGCTTCTGATCTTCATTGCAGCAGGAAGCATGAAATTTGTGACAAGGGCTAGGGGACTCTAAAGTAATGCTAGACAGGACTTCTGTGATAACTATTTGAAACTTCTGTGATACTATTTGAAAAAAAAAGCAGCCTGATATTTTTTTCTTCTGGATATTTGTATTTTGGGGGGTGGCACAGACTTTCCCCTCCCTGTCTGAGGACATAGCTGTGCTATCCAGTTGTACATCACTGTAATACAGTAAATATATATTTCTTTGTTGTAATCTTAAAAAAATCTTTATTATTTCATTTATTAACTGCTAATTATGAAAATCAGCTCTGACATATGAAAGAACAGGACTTTATATTGCCCCTAACTATTCCCCAAAGAATTTCACTGCCCAGCAGGGACTAATTTTTCCTCTGTTCATTCACCTGCTCTAACTGGTGTTTCTCCTGCTACAAAGTATGCTTTGTCAAACAAGCCAGAGTACAAGCCTTTTGATCCAGAAGTGACTGCAGTTCACCCCTACCAGGATCAAGCTTTCCAGCCTGTCTATTTCATAGCAGAAAATCTGGAAGATGCCAAGGTCAAGCTTCAGTAAGTAAAGTGTTTGTGAGTATTTTCATTGAGGGGGGCACACTGGTTTGATTCTTAATCTCAAATACGTCTATTTACATTTACATTGCAGCAACCATTAGTTACCCACTAAAACTAATGGTTTGGTTCTTAATCTCAAATACATCTATTTACATTACTATTGCAGCAATCATGCCAGGCTATCTCACTGCATCTGCATAGTGGCTTTTGTACAACAAAGTTAAGCACGAGCTTGCTTATCTCAGAAAAGGTTCACAGAAACTCTGAATTTACTTTTGCCATGCCCTGTCCCATGCTTCATCTTAACTATGCTTCATTTTAGCACCTTCTGAAATAAATTCTGTAACTGAACTGTGAGAGTGCAATCCCACCTTATGTGCTAGTCCATGCAAGCAGGAGATCATGAAGAACTAATTTACCCAAGGTCACATGGAAATTTCATAGCAGGCTCTGGAATTAGCATGGATCAGCAGGGGGCTTAAAAACAAGATCGCCTTTCTCCTCTGATTATATCTGCACAAGAATCCAGAATCAGCATTCACCAGCAATCTAATTTCTACTAATTTCTATGAAGTAGCTGTCTACAACCTAAATAACATCATTTCAAATTAGCTTGAGGTGTTTCTAAACACATTTCCTTAACTGTGTGATGCTGTGCAGTAGGGATTTTTTTTTTTTTTTTTTTTAAGTAAGCAAGGTTTAAATTCTGGCCTTCATCTCCAACAGTCAGAACAACATGACCAATTCTGGCTGGGGGCAGGATGTTGGTTGTGGAGCTACTGGGGAGCATGCAGGAGCTGAAATGAGGAATTTATTAGAGGAAGAGAACCTGAGCCAGACTTCTTCCCTGTGCTCCTCGCCTCTTCCCCAGAAGCACTGTCTGCTGGGGCTATAACCATGGATAATTAGGCTCATCATCTTAAATCTAAATGTTCACATTAAATTTTTAATACGTGTAAAAATGCGGGTGAGAACTCACTGGCAGAAGAGAGAGGACTTGCAAAGCATTTGACTCAGACAAACCTGCAAAGAACGTACGAGGACAAGGAATGCACCACTCTCAGGCATGAAGCTTTTTCATACATTTTTTCAAGACAGTTGCACAGCCAAGGCTGCTCAAAATAACTGAAGGCACAAGAATCTGTCAGCATGGAAAACATAAAGCAACATCAGTTCAGGGGGTTCCTACCAGCATGCACTTAATGGAAATATTGTCAAAAATGGCAAGCAATCATGTTTATATCTTTTAATAGAGACAGAAAAATAGCCCAGGATGCCTAGTATCAACAGGTTTTTAGAATATTACACAGAAAGAGCTGCTCCAGGTTATTTCTTGGAAGTGAAGGCGGCAGACATGCTGTGCTCTGCATTCCTCAGCTTGTGGTTGTAATAACTCTGAATTGTGAGAACGCAGAGCTGTGAGAGCACAGACGGGATTCAGCCAGCCAGCCTGAGACCAGGCACTGCCGATCTTTGGGGCTGCAAGTGGTTCAGCCGTGGGCAGGACGTGCTGCACCAGGCAAAGCTCAGGAGAAGCAGTGAGGAGGTGTCACAGCAGCCTCTGCTCCCCAGTAAGGTCATGACTGCACCCTGAGAAATGAGGTCCTGCAGGTTTTGCACTTAAGGAAAAGCCTTTTGAACTAGAAGCTCTGTCCTGTCTCCCCACAGGAACTACGCGATGAAGATCAAGAAGCCTTTTGCTCTGCACTATGACCCCTTCACCAGCAGCATAGAGGTTTTGAGCACAACACAGAAAGTCAAGAGGGCACTCCACCAGATAAAAGAGGAACTGGAAAACGTCTGCTTGGCCCTTGAAAACCTCTCTTAAAACCACAGCAGTACATCTCACCTTTCACTGAGATACTTGTAGGTGGTGCTAGCACTTGAAGACTTAGTGATGAAGTTGTACTTGCAGGCAGAAATCTTAAATGCACAAACCAGCTCAGTTCAGGTAATCTTATCACTGTAATTTAGGCTGCTGACTTAGACAAAATAATGAGCTCCTGCTTAGAATGTTTCAATCACAAACCAGACTTACTCCAATTTTTGGTAGGTGATATGAGCATACTTATGTGTTATGGGACTCTTACAGGTTTTTTTCCTTCCCTTGCCACCTTTTCAAGTGATCTGTCACAAAACAGCATAGTAACTTTTCACCCACACAGCGTTGTACTTGCTGCCTTAATGACACGATCACAACCTCTTTAGGCTGGCTAGCTGCCCAGAGTTAGCAGTCCTTGCAGCTGACTCCTTGCTGCTAGCAATTAGTATCAGCTATTGCCCACAAACTATGAATGGTCCCCTAAAAATATACAAATGCAAGAGTTTGTTAGAGGAGCACTTCTGCTCACTATTTATTTTTAAGTAATCATTCAGTAGCCTTGAAATACGACAAAACAATTTCTTGTCACGTTTAAGATCACTGAGTATTAGCACATTCATTGAAAGAAAAGGCAGAAAATGAAAGGTCCAAGGTAGTCTGGCTCTGTCACATACAAGGATGCTTAACTTGAATGGGAAATCTGACTTCTAGGAAGGAAATTCTTGTGTAAGGAAAGATTGGTAAAAAGCCCTTTATCAAATAGGCTTCCATTGCTTTTTTTCACGGAATTTAGATTCCCCTGGATACCATTAGAAATCTTTGCCTCTTGCTGATGTCATGATGATTGTAATAATGATCAAAAGGTCAAATCTATGGAACACCTGGTGGAAAACCTAAGATCAACCACTAGCAGCCGTATAGCTTTGCTATAGAAAAAATATCTGGTATGTTCTGCAACTCATCTCATCTCCCTCTTCAGCTCCTGAGATGTGCCTAAAATTTATTTACATTCCACAGCTCACATTGCCCTTATTATTGCCTATTCCAGACTTTCATACTTTTTGTGTCCCCTTCCTTCCTCTACAATGCACAAATAGAGGGTAGTTCCAGAAAAAAAGAGGATGCTCCAGACCAGAAGGGTTCCCTCTCCTCTCAGCAGCAGTGCAAGCAGATGGGGTTGATGCAGGTTACAGGCATGGCATAAGAAGGGAAAATGTGGATCTCATGGCTCAAGCTGGCTGATAGTTAGCTACAAATGTAAAGGTAGATTTATCCTGTGCCACTTAGAAGCTCTACTTATTTATTCAAAATTGTATTTAGCACGTGGTTGCCTTGTCCACTGCTACCCACCAGCTGCCCAGTACCCAGTGTACAGGGTCTGAGCTCTGAGGAAAATGTGAGGTGGTTTGGCTCTTGATGGAAAAGGAGTTATCAGAAAATGAGTTACCATCTCTGCCTGAGCTGCTTGCTGTGGGACAGGAACACATACACAGACAGTCACCACAGAGCAATCCACAGGCTGTTATTTCATACAGACCTTATCTCACTGTAATTTTTCCACTTCTCAGGCTCTATGGAAATTGTCTTATTGAAAGTTAATAGAATGCTGGTTCTTAAAGCTCCATGTCTGCAGCACTTCCAAAAATTTTCCCATGAGCAGCAATATTCAGGATCTGTGGATCTACTGCAACTGTTCCATTTTATTAAAATGTGGTGATGCCTGAAAAATTTTGAAGTATCTTGGCAAAAATGGCTATGAGACCCCATTCCTCTTAGCAGCAGGAATATCCCAATCTCCTTTTTTATTTTAATTTGTTTAAAAATTCTTCTCCAGGAGAACACTTGCATATCATAAACCCTGTTTTGCTAGAAATTCAGCCAGGGACAGAGCTGAAGTGAGTTCCTTTGCTTCCAGTATATTTCTGCTGTGATGGAAGATGATCTCTCAGCATGCTTTTATGGGTTTAATTCTACTTATCCTGCTCATAAACACACACACACAAATACCATTCCTCCTCAGAGCAATTTGTTTTCTTACATATTGTAATAATTTATCTGTCTGCTTCCTGCCAATTGGTGCATAGGCAAAAATACTTGATAGCTCACAACAGATTGTTTTCAGAAGTATTATTTTCATCAATCAGTCCTTTTACAGTGAAAATTAAATAATATGCTCCAATTCTGTATGTTTTCCTTTTCTTTCTTTTTAAGTGGAAGATAATGCCAGAGCGGAAGAGCTATCAAAATATTTTCTATAGACGGACTCTCTGGGCCATAGGGTCTTTTTCATGTATTCCCTCTGAAACGGCTGAATGTGGAATTTAGACTTGAGTTTGGCTATTACTCAGAACAGACCTATATTTGGAAGAAATGAGAGACCTGATGGATTTGTTTTGCCCAAGGCCTCACACTTTCTTTGGAGGGACTCCAGGCCCGCCCACACACCCTTGTCTTTTCCAGGTCCTGTAGCAAGGAGAGAAAAAGAAACCATTTTGGAGCCAGATTCTCCCACCCTTACACATGCTGAGTAGTACCCAGCCTCTCAAGCAATCCCAGCGACAGCACTGAGCCTGTTTAAGCTGCTGCACACAGGCAGTAAGAGCAAGATTATCAAAACCACTGTGGGTATACTTGCTTTTTCCTTGCCTTAGTGATACTCAGCAGGCATTTAGAGCTAGGGTAGGCTGCAGTGAAACTTGGTGAAGCTGCAGAAGTAATGGATTTGAACTACCTGAACTTTTAAGATGCATAAATATTTTTCCAAAGGACATAAATCTTTCCCTCCTTGCTCAGGCAGAACCTACCCCAGGCTAGCCATGTTTGACACTCCTCCCCGAGAAGGTCCAAATTCTTTTCCTTTGATTCAGTGTAGTGACAAAACAAAAGCCTTCAGGGTTACATCCTTATGAGTTACACTGGTCATTCTGCTCTTCCAATAGTCATTCTTTCATTTCCTCACAGAAGCCAACAAGTACCTCATCCTCCTGTCAGTCTACGGCAGCAGTGATGGGAAAGGCAGCGATGGGGCCTCCCGATGAAAATAATGGCACAGAGGAAAAAGCACCAACCAGTAAAAATATGTCTTTTTGTCAGTTTGCGTTTCAGCAGTATCATATTAATCTTGCACAAAAGGTTCCATAGCCAAGTAAAACACATCTTGTGACTTGAAACTGAACTGATGAACTCCCCATGGGCCCTTTGCTTATCCCGATAAACTTATTTTTCCTAGATGGAGTGCATTTAGAACCAAATAGTGTATGTTATTAAATCTGTATTGTGATGTTCAGTTATACATGGGAGAGTTAGTAAATTCAGTTTGTGGGTTTGGGTTTGTTTTGTTTTTTGGCTAAGCAAGTCTCTCCTCTACCAATTTTGGTCCACCTTCAAGCCTCCAGCTGCTTCACTGCTTCCCTGCAGATTTGCTAGTGATGCCAAGGGTACCACTGTGTTAGGAGAATACGCAGTTATGCAATTTGGGGAATTTGGCAGGACAGAAAGGGGAAATTTAGGCTGGCCTCCCACCCACTCCCATGAGAAATAGTATTGTATTACAAGGCAGAGCTGTCATCCTCAGAAAGACCTTCTCAATCACTTCCCTCTGGTTCCCTTAACATTTTGATCTTTGTACTACCTGGTGAATATAAACCTTCCTTAACCACTTCAAGAAAGGCTGGGGTGGGGGGGGGGAGGGGGGTGAGGTGAAGGAAGGGTGAGTAGAGAAAAAAAAAAGAAAGAAAAAAGACAAAGACCTTCCAAGAAAGGAAACCTCATTACCCTCAGCCTTCTTTGTCTCTACTGAGCCATGAAGAAAGAAGAAAAAAATCAAGCTTCCATGGGAAAGATAGTGTGTTCCCAAAGAAACCAACATCATTAAATTCTTCCATGTACAAATTCACGCCTGAAGGTCTCCTTACACCCATCACTGAAATGCTGAAATGCCATAACTCCCCCAGTGAATCATGACCACCAATTAACCATGCACAGAAGTGTTACACGACTTCCTGAGTCAGGAAATGAAGCTACCAGGAAAAACCCTACATCAGCTTTGCCTTACACACCTACTGCAAAACCAGAAGGTTCTCTGGAGCCTGCTTCCATAGATATCCTTGAGTATGGAGGAATTCCAGTTGGCACAGAAACAGAGGGGTACACACACACATCCCCAGTAATCTCAGCCACCACTAATCAGGAGTTTATACGTGGGCTTCGAGATTTAGTCAGAAGACATTACTTTGCAGCATTCTTCAGCTGGCACATGATCAGAGGTCGACAGAAAGGGTTATTGGCTGTATCATATTAAATATACATTAGGTTTGGGTAAAGCTGGTGGCTGAGGCCCAAAGTGAAAGCAAACCTCTGGCACCCTCTCCCACCACACAAACTCCCCAGGGGAAAGAAAGACAGACTAGAAAAGGAGCAGAAAGGCAGAGCAAAGGGATAAGGAACAGAAAGGACCAACAGATATGCCTGAAACGTGTTTGCTTTGCATAGGCTGTTTCATTATATTTGAGAAACATTTCTGTCTGAACAGGAGCTTTTTAGCATAAAGGACAAAATTTTGTACTTGTTGGAGTGTGGAGGAGTCAAGGTCACTTAAGATTTCTTTAACCCTGCCTGAGGAATGTCAGCCTTATCTGAAGCATTTAACTTTGAACATGAGATATAAAAGATAGAGAAAAGAAAAAGAGATCTTTAGAAAAGAGGATTTTTTGCGGTGTGTGGAAAACAACACAGCAAAGAAGGGCAACAAGGGTCTAGAAAAGAGTCTAGAAAACATCTTATGAGGAGCAGCTAAGGGAGATGGGTTTGTTTAGTATCAAGAAGAGGAGGTTCGGGGGGACCTCATTGCTCTCTACAACTCCCTGAAAGGAGGGTGTAGGGAGGTGGGGTCAGTCCCTTCTGCTGTGCCTGAAGTGAGAGGACAAGAGGAAATTACCTTCAGCTGAAACAGGGGAGATTCAGACTCAATATCTAAAAGATCTGTTCCCTGCTAGTGTGGTCAGGCATTGAAACAGGTTGCCCAGGAAGGTGATGGAGTCGCTGTCCCCGGAGGTGTTCAAGGAGTATCTGGATCGGGCACTGGGGGGTGTGGTTTAATTGTTCAGGAGTTGCAATGGTAGTGCTGGGTGGACAGTGGGGCTGGATGACCTTGAAGGTATCTTCCAACCTTAAAAATTCTGTGATTCTACAATTCTGTGAAAGTTGGAGCTGACAAGGCCTTGCTGCCTTGCAAGACACAGGAGTCCAAAATATTGAGTGAAGACTGCTTTAGGAAGGAAAAGGAAACAGCTGGCCAAGCACTGCCCTCTCAGCAGAAGATGGTTAAATTATTGCTGTTGTAATTGTATTCTTACTAGGTGCTGTCTTTTACCCTGTTTAACCATTTTGTCAAGGGCTTTTTTATTTCCAATAGTTTAAAATGTTAATTATTGATGCCTTTGATTTGTGCTTGCAAACTGGGAAAATTAGCTCATTAAACAGGAGAAAGTTCAAGATTATTTTCCCAGTGTTTTGGGTGGAACATGAGCAACATATGGACATTCTTAACCGTAAACCTAGCCCTTGAAGAAGGCAATTAAGACCTGGCAAAATAGTTACACTTGGGTAAAGAAGGTGACATCTACTATGTGATGTATCCAAAACAAATCTCTACTCCCATCCACAACCAGTGGTGTTAATCTTCCAGGTACATGTTTCACAACATTAACTGTGATAGATTTAACATAAATATCTAAATGTAAAACATAACACCTAACACTTGTCAGGTGCAGTTACTAGAAGAATTCTGCCTTAAAACAATTTTGGATACCATTTACAATGGTGTGTTCTGTTTCAGCTGTTGCTGAAGCTGTGGAGTTTGGGCATGGCATGCAATAAAACAGGATGTACTGCTGACTTTAGTGAAACCAGTTTGACTGATCTCACTTGCAAACTCAGATTCAGCAGCTAAATTTCTGTTGAGGAGGCTAATAGCTACAATGTGGAAGTAAAAATAGAGAATTCATTTACAGTCATATCACTGTGCAGATTTAGTAGTTTCCTATTATATTTACTGAGAAAAAAACCCCAACTGTCAGTATTATTAAATATTTCTTGAAGTGGTAGATTGGCACACTTTAGATACTCTGATATAAACAGACAATTAAAATTAATTCATAGAAGGAAAATATCTATTAATCTGTTAATTAACAAATGCTATCTTTCAATAACATCTCACAAGATGACACAGATGATCAACGTGTTTTGTACAAGGCTGTTAGGAACAGTCTCAATAGAACCTGTAAATAAAGAAAAAAGAAAAAAAAAAGGAAAAAAAGAAAAAAGAAAAAAGAAAAAAGGCCTGTTTTTAAGTATTTCCTGAATGAATCCCAAAACTGATGGGTTAGAAATGGAATGTGTGTTGGATGATGATGTGAATTTTGTACAGTGTTTAATTCTTCTACTTCAGACATTTCAATTTGTTTCTGACTCTTGATTTAGTTCATATTTCTTGGTTTAAATCTGAGTAAACAAAATTATTTAACTTGATTCCTGTGTCTCTAGTGTCCTACAAAGGCAGGCTTTGCAACTGAATCTGAGGTTTAGCCCCTTTGTGAAATACTGTGTGAGCTGCAGGGAGGTTGAGGAGGAAGGAGTGTTGTAAATTAAACTTGCTAGCCACTGTTGCTTAGTAACTTTCCTCCAATTACAATCTTCATCCTTGGGCAGAAAACAAATTAAAGGTCACCAGAGTGGGTTTTCTGTCACAAATGTATTATCCAGTATTGCTATCATGTGCATACACAGTTTGGGAATAATTCCAGCCCATCACTAATGTGGTACTGGCTTTCTGACGATATTGGCTGTCTGGGCAATTTCTCTGTACTTTGTGATACATCATTAATTTTTGTACTGCTATATTACTCAGATAAATGGAGCTAAAGATAGATTAAGAAAAAAAAATCATGGAGAAAATGGACTTCCTATTGCCTTGACATCTCTATTTGTCCAAGAACTAGACTGAAAACATGAAGCAAAGAAGCAATGATGTCATTACACAGAAATCTAGAGAACACATCACTCTTTACCACTTAAATGGAAAAGATGGACTCTACAAAGACTTTCCTGATGAACTTCTGCAAATTCGTCCTCATGTTCTAGAAGTTTACCAAAGCCTTAGAGTGTTGACTAACAGCTGAAGACACTAAAATTATTACAGGGGACTGAGGGTCACTATATGATTCATACCAGTGGCTGAGTTCTATATTAAGCTGATAAAAAGTGGTATTACAACAGAATTTCAGAAGAGCTGTCTTAGGCTATGCTATATGATGTGCTATGTTGTGTAAGAATTTAGGCAAGGGAGTTCAGGTCTTTTGCTCTCTAATATAACAGATTTGATATTGTGAAATCCTGTTTATATTTGTGTGCAACACAGAGTAAGAGAAATTGTATCATTTAGGAAACATGGAGCAAGAGGAAATATTTTTTTACATAAGGAGCAGCCCTCATATAAGTGAGGAAGAAGGTACTCATGTAGCTGAGGGCACCCACAAAAACCATCAAGAACTGTTTTACTCTGAATTCCTCCTACAACACCATCACAGTCTTCTGCTAGCAACTTCTCTCTCCAGAGAAACAGGTTCAGCATTTGTCACATTAACAGACTTCCACCCTCAGCAAAGGAGTTATTTTGAGCATGACATGAAAATCTTTCACTACTGAGATCTTGGTAGATGAAATTAGCACATCCTCAAGATATGTCGTACACAACCTGTTACTCCACAGCAGCTCTGCTATTTCACACTATTGGTCAGTGGAAGAGAAAAGCAAAAGCACAGCAGGTGGGAAAAAATGGGAGAGAGCCCTGGATGCATGGTAGCTCTGAGCAGCAATTTTGCTGTGCTTGAAGCAGAGTAAGGGATGTGTGATCTGTTCCTGAATTAAAGGACCACTCACAGCTGGAGTGGAAGAGTGCCTGCAGTGCATGTACTGCTCTTCATGCTTCAGGCATATCCTGTGCTTATGCCACACGAAAAGATAATATATACTTTGGTCTTTTCATGTCCTTGCAGGACAAGCTGGGGTCAGAGATGAGCTGTGATCTTCAATAAGTTTCCTTGGGCAACAGGAGAAGTAGGGCACAGAAAACTGCTGAAGAGAGCATGAGGACTCACTCATGTCCCACAATAACTGTGGGCTGAATGTTATCCTGAAAGCAGAATCAAATGATAGAAATGTTTTTCGTCTCTGCCAAAAAGGGGAAAAGAAGTTGTACATAGAAGCATTGATCCAATCAGAACTGTGCCTGGAATAATAAATGTGTTACTGTACAGAATCACAGAGTTTGGAAGGGACCTCTGGAGATTGTCTACTCCAACACCCTACACAGGGAGGGTCAACTAGAGCATGTTGCTCAGTATTGTGTCTAACTAGGCATTAAATATCTCCAAGGATAGAGACTACACAAACTCTCAGGGAAGCCTGTTTTAGCATTTGACTATTCACTATCATTAAAAAAAAAAAAAAAAGCTTTTAAAGTTGGAAAGGAATTTCAAGTATTTTATTTTGTGCCCATTTTCTTGACTCTTTTCACAGGATATGACTCAGAAGAGTATCTACCCTTTTTACTGTCTCCATCAGGTATTTATACAAGTTGGTCAGATCCCACTGAGCCTTCTTTTTCCCCAGGCTCAAAACAACTTTCTCAGTGTCTTCCTGTACGTCACATGCTCCAATCCATGGATAATCAATAATCTTCATGTTCCTTCATTAGACTTGCCCCTGTATGTTTTTGTCCTTATCCTTGCGGCTGCAGCACTCCAGACATTGTTTCAGCACTGGTGAGCACAAAGGAGAGTTCACCTGGCCCCTTCTGCCTGCGTCTTCATGCCATCCAGGATGCTGTTTGCCATCTTTGCTTCAGGGGCAGATTCCTGGCTCGTAGTCAATTTGTTGTGCACCAGCACTCATAGGCCATCAGGCCATTTCTGCCAAGCTGTTTTGCAGCTGGTGGATCTCCCTGGCCTGTACTGGTGCCTGGGGCTAATCATCATCAGGTGCACTGTTTCACCAAGATTCTGGTTGTCCCGTATCTCCAGCCAAGAAGTCATCAGTCTTTTCCATGGTCTCATTCAGCAGCAAGCCTATATTACACTCCCCCGCCCCTTTCTTTTACTTTTCTTGTAAATATACTCATAGAAGCCCTTCCTTTATATGTTTTCCTTTATATCCCTCACCAGATTCTACTCCAGCTGGGCTTTCATTTTCCTAACCCCCTCCTTGCATGATATAATGTGTCTCTATTCCTTATGGGAGCTCTGAAACGAATTCCACCTCTTGCATGTTTCTTTTTTTGTGTTTGAGGTTTGTCTGGAGCTCCTGTTTCTTCCATGCAGGCCCCATGCCATCTTTCCTTGGCTTCCTGTCTGCCAGGATGGATTATTCTTGAGCTTGGAAGAGGCAATACTGGACTAAATGCTCAAACTGTCTTATGAAAATGTAGAGGATGGGGAAGGTGAGGGAGAAGGAAAGCAGAAAGAATTCTACTGCCTTCCTCTAAGGCAACCTGTAGTCAATGCATGTTGGAGACCCAAGTTCACATGATCACTCCAGCAGACACCTAATTTACCATGTGAAGGGGACTGCTCTAAGTGAAAAGCAATTGAGAAAGGCTTGTTCTATAACATCAAATTGACTGGGCTTATTGGACAGATTCTTTGGATGTGGAAACCCTCAGTAAGATTTTGCATCTCATCCCACCCCAGAATTTGGCATTGGTATAAATCTGGAACTCTGGCCTGTTGACTAACAGGAGGCTCAGTTCCCCAAAAGCTTTTACCTTGTGCCAATCATAGAGTCATACAATCATTAAGGTTGGTAAAGACCTCCAAGATTCAGCCTTTGATGAGCTGTCACCATATCATCTAAAGCACAGCACTAAGTGCCAGGTCGAGTAGTTCCTTGAACAGTTCCAGGGAAGTCTTTGGTATGTAATAGATGACACAGAAACACTTGTTTTCCAAATCCCTCTGTGGTTACGTGTAAGGAGGCACATCAGAGAGTAGATCTGATTGTGCAGAGTCTCAGATGTTCAGGGAGATTCCTTCAGTTTTAATGAAAAGGAAGATAATGTTTTGAATAGATCTCTTGGAATCTGTTAAGTACCATGGGGTACTAAATCCTGAAGGGATGAAGAGGCTACCAATAATATTCTTATTAATAACATATTCAATAATTTGACTTTAAGGTGATTTTCTTATATCTATTCTTCCCTGAAGCACAGCACTGAAGTTCAAGAGAGCTGCAGCAATCCTGGAATGTGGAGAGAAGACCATGGAGGTGTTGGTACTCCAAGGCAACCCACTGCCAAGGGACTTGTCAGTGCAGTTAGCAAGTGGAAGCCAGTCAAGAAACTTGTAAGTAGCTCTGAGGATTGTGGTTAAGAGCAGGCAGATCAGAAGACTTACTTTATATAAAGGCATTGGTACTCTAGTATAATAGGAACATGATTTCATCCTACTTGCTTCTCTTTATATCCCACAGGAATACCATACTGCCACATCCCTTTGAAGGGTACCCTTCACCTGCTGTCACACTTCAGAGCTCCAGCAGATTTTCACAATCTGCTCGGCTTCTCTTGGCTGCCCAGATCCCGAAGTGTCTCAGCCTGGAGGATCCAGGCTGTGCCGTCCTCAGGCAGCGGAGCGCCCGCGGTCGCTGCCCGGCCGGAGCGGTGCTTGTCCCGCAGGACCGCGTCCCTGCGTGCCGGGCAGCTCCGCGCTATTTACCTTTTGCCCACAAGGTGGTAGCGCAGCATCAGATTCATGTAAACACGGCGCTTGGCCGAGGTCCTGCCTCTTACCTGGCACCTTCCTACTGCCGGGAAAACGTGGGCAGTTTTCTTCCTTTTCGCTTTCTAATTAAAGAACAGCATGGTGTATTAGGCCAAATGCCTAATACATCTTTAAGAATAAATATTGAGAATGAAAAAGAGCTATCTATTCCATGCCCCAAAGGGCTGTGTGGAAAGAATGAGTGATAGGGATAAAATCATGTAATCTAGCCTGGAGATTCTGATTTGTTTCCAGAACTGGGGAGGCTAGATATTATCAAATGCTGCTCCGGGGTGATGAACTAGTCTGGGCTGCAGTGGTGCCTATCATCACACTTGAGTGGTTGCAGAGTGTGACAGATTGTCCTTTCAAGGCCCACCAGAATCCATGTCCAGCAGCTTGTAGGACAATAAGTTGAGCATCTCTCTAGTGAAATATTTGAGCTCTTGTCTAAGACTAGTTTAAGTGACAGTTTTGTCCTTGGCACTACTACTACTGCTACTGGTTTCACACAGTCCCATCTAAAACCTTCTCTGACTTTCCACCACTTGCTGCTACACACCACACCTGGCAGCATAACTATGACAGATCAGGAAACTACTTTGCCATTATTATTCCCTCCATGATACAAACTGCTTTTCCTCAACCAAATTCAGCAGTGCAATGCTGGCTCATGAACTGCTGTGCCATCACAAACAAGCAGACATTTTACTTACAGCAGAACCAGAGCTAAGCCCGTGAATCATGGGCTATGATTTTATCATGGACCTATGCTTAGTTTCTGATGGTGAACAAGCTCTCCTGCCAGGATTTGTGTCTTATTTTTCAGTCGGTTGTACTACATGTGGTAAATTTCCCTTTAAAACAAGTAATTCCCCTTAATGTTACAGAGATAACTACTTTAAAAAGTTATTTAATAACAAAATAGCTATTCACTTTCATACCATTATTAAAACATAGCCAAGCCAATGAACTCCTCATAAGGATTTATACATGCTCAAATCCTCTTCATAGAATTATGTCACAAAATAAAAGTAAATTTTAAGAGTGGTTTTGTACAGTCAGTCTCTTGTTCAATAGAAAATCAGAGTAAACCCTTCAGGGTGACATCCTACCACAGCAAATTGTGATCAGTTCTGGGATATGTAACCTAATCAAGTAGTGATTTTTGCTGACGAAGAGATGAAGAGGTAGGAAGAGAGCTTTATCTCCTACTTAGTGTGGTCTCTATCGTCATATCACATAATAGTTAGGGCTGATTAGTAGGGCACTCTCTAGACTGCCTAAATTGCTCTCTCTTTCAGCAGGTCACCAAACAAAGTGTCTCTAGCCTCAAAGCCAGGCTGCCAGGCTTCCTACACAGGGTTGAGAGCACATGGTGTCTTAGTACCAAAGAGATCAAAAGAAGGTTTTCAACCTGGCTGGTACCAGAACCTAGAACTGGAACAAAATTCCCTTGTTTGAGTTTACTTACCAGTAATTCTAGGTGGTCTCCCATCAAAGTTCTGGAAGTCCTCCTCAGTGTCTTAGTGACTGCCCACAATCCCTACAACCAAGACAAAGTGTTGCACAAACTACGCAGGCTCTTTGTTCCCCGGGGCATCATTTCATACCATGGGTCTGACTACAATCCTTTATCTCTTACTGTAACTGTAGTAGGAGGCCTTTATTTATGTCAGAGTACCCTTACAGTGTGCTGATAAAGTGTTACAAAGTATTCCAAGGAATGGACATAGCTGTCTCCAAGAAATGGAACTGCTGTTCCAGTCTGGTGAAACTATCCAGTTGAGTGAAAATACTTGCACTGATAAAACCAGTTTTGCCAGTATGCTCATGCCACTGTTGGGGATTTCACACTCCTGACAGAGCCTGGCAGGATTTTGGAGCATAGATGGGACCTAGATCAAATGAACAATTTGGAGTTAGAATCATATAGCAATGATCCTTTCAAAATGCTTTTATTTACAGAAAACCTCAACTGAAATAAAGTCTCTTAACAGGAGGTCTTGATTACTTTTCCATTTCCAAACCACACATCATAATGGGGATGGAATGTGGTTACCATAAATTGTTGGTTTACAAATCATCACTGACTTGTTAGCAACAGCTAGGATGTTAGAGTTAGAGCAACAGTTTGGATGTGATAAAATAGCAAGGGCCCATTTTTCATGGCATTGTTGGAATGAATATAAATGAATTCTTCCCAGAGATTCATTGTGGTGGTTGTGGTAAATAACAAACTGCATATTTCCTGATGATGTTGAAATCAATGGGAGTTTTATTATTGGCATCAGGAGAAGCAGGATTTGACCTTAATAGAAAAGAGAAGAGGAAAAGAGAAAAAGATGAGGAAAAGAGAAGAATGAGATTGAGAGCTCTAAAATGACTAGTGCTTGAGTTGCCTGGGTGGAGGCACTTCAAAAGAGGAGTCTGAAAAGCAGAAAACTGGGGCCCCTTTTCATTTGGATTTTCTTCCAAATTTTCCTTTGAATTCTCTGTTTGTTAACATTGAAACTGAGGAATAACCAGTAATAGTCACTGCTGAAAATGCAGATTTTCAAATTTTCCTTTTTCTTGGAAATGTTTTTGCCTCTCTAATGGCACTGAATGGTTCTCTTATTGAGTTTTGGATGAATCTTATAAAAATCAGCATTCTTTCAGGGAAGACACCACAAACTTCCTCCCATACCCGTATTTGTGTCATGACACAGATCGCTATCAGTCATTTAACCTTGCTCAAGCAAAATACATATTTCTTAATAGGCAGAATTAGCAACCTCGCCTCTATCATAGAGGTAAATCTTTACAAGAGAAATTCTGCATTAGAAATAGAGAAACTAAGATCTAGTCCAAAAGAGGTCACTACATACAGTAGACTAACACTAAGCTATACCAATGTATGTATTTCTCCTCAAGTACTCCATAAAAATAGAATAAACCAAACAAAATAACAATGTATGCATTCTCACCACATGGAACAACTCCTTACAAATTTTCGCTATCACATGAATTCAAAGCACTCACCAGCATCACAATTCCTAACTATAGCTGTTTGAACATTTAAAAGAGCAAAACCTGGTCTTCTAAAGCTGACAGAAGAATTTCCAATTACTTCACAGGGACCAGAAGAGATAACTAGCTGAGTAAATTTAATATCACTGGTGTTATGTTAGTCTATATTAGCCCTACAATTAGTATTTGCCCACTTAGATTTTAACACAACAAACATATAAGCATCCTTTCCAAACTGCAGATGTCCTTAAAAATAGCTAATGGGGGTTGCCAATAAAGAGCAAATTCAAAGAATAATTCTTCTGCCCAAAAGAAGTAGCTGTCCATTTGATTGAAGTTTTATCCTCCAACACCCATAAACCACATCTCCTGAAATACAAGTTATATCCAAGGACTCTGCTCTTTAAATTTACTAAACTACTTCTCATGCAGTAATGCAAGGCAAGATGAATTTAACCTTTGCTAAAACCCCCAGAATTTGCAGGATAAATTAAATTAAATGTAGCAAATGGAAAGGGAGAGACCAAGCCCAAAACCACTTTTTTTAATTGTAAAGGGCTAATGGAGTTCATTATTTCCCATCTGACTTTTTTTTTTTTTTTTATCTATGCAAAATTCTCATTAGTTGCAAGACAGCCCTTTAAATAGCATATGTTATCCCAGTCAGATGAGGAAGGTTTGCAGAAGAAAGTTGTGTCTAATAAATGTAATTTTTCCTTAATAGATTCAGACATTGTTGAACTTTAGCATGTAGGAGCAGATGATCCAACTGAGATTATCACAGGAAATCCAAGAGGAATTTAATCCAATCCTTTGAACTTTCAGTAAGATTACTTAACTGTGAAGTACACAAGGAACTGTGTTGACTATTGTCGTATTTGGCTAAAGACCCCTCATTTTACCAAAGCCTTCTCTGGAAAATGATCCTTTATCCCCAGAGTGTTTCTGCTGTTGCTTGAAACAGACAGCAAAGACAGTTGAGACTGATATTGAAGGAAGTGCTCTTCTTGAAGGAAACATAATGTTCTAGAAAATCCTAACCAGTCAAAATTTCCCCCTCCCAGAGCAAAAGGTAGTTCGTGCTTCTCAGAAGATGTGCTTAAATTTATTAGCTCCATTTAGCTTTTGCCTGGACAACTTATCCCAAATCTAATCACTGGAGTACACAAGGTCTCTACTGAAGAGGCAGCCATTGCCCATTTCACTAATGTAATACATTTGTTTCTCATTCCTCCAGAGTGGAACAGAGGTCTTGGGTCCAAAATAGCAAAATGCATGCATTCCACAACAGGACGGCTTTTTCTCGTCAGTGCACTGCTCAACGGAGGATTTCAGAAAGAAGCATTTCAGCTTCACTACTTTCCCCTGACCACTGGGATGTTCAAAAGAGAACCATTCAAACTGGTATCTTGGAGGTGTGTGGTCTCCTTTTTTTTGGAAATGGATTTGATTGCACTAGATTGAATTAATTACTGTGACTATTTACACACTGAATAAGTCTGGACTATAGTTTTACTAGGTGGTACAATTTCCCAGACTCATAATGAATAAAGGTACTGCTATTAGAGGAATTTCTAAATGTTTCAACATTTTTCTACGTGGCAGATGGAATGGTTTTACAATGTATACTTATCTAACCTAAGCTGCCTTTCTTGCACACCGGTAGCTGACTCACTGTGCCAGCAAGGAGCTTAGTCAGGGCTAATTTGCCCATCTTGGGAGAGTTTTGCAGCCTCTGCTGAATTTCCTGCTCCCATGACCAGAATTGCCCTGCTGGCACTCATCTGCAGCTGCAGGCCAAGTCTGCCACCTCCACGTTTCAGTGGAATCACAGCTCTCTCAAAACTCACTCCCAAGACGTCCTAGTATGTGCCATACTAATATCAGTTAATAAAGTACTTTCCTGACCTACATCAGTTTTATTAAGAGCAGAACAACACAAAAAAGCAGGCTTGGGACTCCAGGAAATATGGACCAGAATATTTAGAGGCTGTGCAGACCTTCCATGCCAAAACAAGTTGTCTTTAAATGTACTAAAATTCAGGCATAACAAAGTCATTTTCTCTAACAAGGTGTTTAGGTCCAGTTTGCCATAATCCTATACTTTTCATATGTTTATTTGCCAGTACTTGAGCAGTTCAGACAATGATGTTATTTCAGGATTATCCTTTTATCCACAAGAACTTCCACATCCCTTTCAACTACACTTTTCTCCTTGGACTCAATTCTTGGTTAGAGAATGCCCATATTTCAGCATTCTGGGGCTTAAGAGAAATGTGTGAGTGCTTCTTAAAAGCCACAGTTAATGCAGGGAACTACTCCCATTCAAGCAGTGGGCTGGGAGGAGGGCTCATTGAGACCTCACGTTAGGGACGCATTTGAGGGAGGCAGCCAGCACCATCCTAAGGATGCCCAAGAAGTTGACAGACTCTGTAGAAACTCCTGTGGAGATCAGAAGATGCTTCAAACTGAGTTCTTCTCACATCCTGCTCGATGGATATAATAGCAACTGTGCAGGCATCTGGTAGCCTTTGGCTATGTGCTTCCAAAGGAGTGTGTAGTGCTGCACACTGGTCAAACAGCACAAAGGCTCTTGGGTCTGTGGTTTATAAACAATGCACAAGCCAGAATGTGGTATTTGGAAAGCTGGTGTGTTTCTAATGTATGTAGACGTTGTTGTAAGTAATATCTAAATTATAAACATTCCCCCCTCCTCCACCTTCCAAACTGAGTCCAAAGTACCAATCCTTGCCAGGGACAATAAAGTAACCCAAGTCTGGAGCTTCTCGGTCGAGATAGTTTTGAGTCATGACATTTCTTTAAAATAAACATCAGGAAATTATCCAAAAAGTGAGATCACCCCACTTTGTAAAGTATCTTTTTATCTCCCAAATATTTTGCCTAGTATCAGTCACGTTTTCCTGGAAAATTGTAGTTTGACACAGAAGTTTCCCTGTGCAATTTCAGGTGGATTAATTTCAGCTTGACAAAGTCAGGGTGGGGTTCAAAATCAACCTTAAAATGGAAGATCTTGCATAAAGCTAAATTATGGAAGAGCTTCTCCATCTTGTATTTTGTCTCAGCCAGCTCACAATAACTGCCTCTACTACTGAACATCCGAGCCAAAAAACAGAAAGACAAAAGCCAAAGCCAAACCAAAAGACAAGAAGCAGAGACAGCAAAGAAGACAGAGAAAGAAGAAAACAAAACTACCTCACATATAGACCTTACTCTGAAACCCCAAAGATAAGAAAAACAGCCTCTGTAAAAGACATTTTCAACATTAGGAGATGACAGAAGCAGCAGAGGTGGCAAAGCACCTAATCTGACCTACTGTCAAGAAAAGCTAATTAAAAAAAAGATGGGAAAAATATGACAAGCTTGTCACTTTAAAAGGAAAAAGTAATTTTTAATACTGAGGGTATGCAAACCAACGAAATATTCAGAAGTTGGATCAGATCCATATCAAAGTAACTCAGCCTATAATTACAAAAGAATCAAAAAACGCCAAAGTGCGCAATAAAGATACTGTAGAGTGCTTTGTCTTTTGTGGAGCAAGCCCATTCACACCACCAAATAAGGAAAAAAGGTTAAAGGGAGTTCATCATAAAGATTACCAAAAGGGAGCCATAATGGATGGGAATGGGCAGAACTGTGAAGGAGAGAAGAAAATGGGCTGAAATTAACAGCAATAATATGTGAAAAAAATGAGGCAGCTATGTATGAGACTGATACCTGAGAAAAATTGGTAACTATCACATCTTGAAGAAATCCCCATATCTAAGTTTGCTGAGAAAGATTATATCTCACATCAGTACAACTAATACCATTAGGAAAAGAATAAGCATGTCTTCAGAAAAATGGATCAATCTTCAGGTATGAAATGTGAAAAGGATTTGAAATGCCCTGAAGGTTGTTTGAAATTGCAACAATACAAGTTGGTGTAAAAAGCATACCACCACTTCTCACAAAATTAATTTTTCCTGTATATTTAATCCCTCATAATGATATCAGTAAGTCACTAGGAATCCCCAGAACAAAGAGTCAGCTATAAATTGATTCATCTGCACTGAGTAAAGTGATCGCACATCTAATTTCATGATAAATTCACATCTAATTTCATGATAAACCACTTCAGGATCTGCCCAGCAGCAATGCTTAGACCTAATTCCTTGACAGGGAATGCTACCAAATATGCTCATCATGTATCTTTGCTCCTATTGAAGAGAAAGGAAACCTTAACCTGTCATTTTGGTGGGAGCAGGATGAGGCCAGCTTTGAAAAATCATTCCTATTTCAAAGAAGAACATCTGTGCCTTATAGATATAGTCCATCATTTTAAAATCAAGCACCAGAGTGCATTAATAAACTCCTTTTTTGTGTACACAGCATCAAATATGTTTCATGTTTCTTCTTCAGACCTTGAACTGTATATCAAAAGAAAGGAAATGGAGAACAGGAAAACAAAATTATCACTATCTATTTTACCCAATGGCAAATGGAAGGATCAAACCCTCAACCAGGTAAAGCCTACTGTGTCTTATTGCACATTTTACTAAAGGGACAGCAACTTTTTGTCCTCAGAAGCAAGCTCTTTTTCTTTTTGTAGCCACTTCATTTAATCTTGGAACATAAATAATAATCCTGAACTTCCTGTTTTTTATCCCAGATCTACTACTGCCATCAATGTGAGTATTGAAATACGAAGGCATAGGCACTGGGCTAAAGCTTTAGGCTAAAAGATCTAAGTCCAAGTCCATGTCATTTTCTGTGTCTTAAAAGTGCCTACAATTTTATGGGTAGCCTATAAAAACAACTGAAGTAATTGTGGTGGTCTTACATTGTTTAGATTGTTTTCTTTCCGCTCCCCAACCTCACAATGTGAACAGAGCCATGACAATGATCTATTGGAGCTGGGGCCAGACTCGCTACAGAAAACTTAGTGCGACCTGAGAACCAAAATGCAGTCACAGCCCCAAACACCTCAGGGGTGAGATGAATTCTTTGTCTATACTGTATCCTAAATGCATCCAAATTATTCCAGTATCCATATATCTACGTGGACCACTTAACTCCCTCTTGAACTCTCCTTAGTGCTTTAAATTGCTTGTCAGCCACATGTGAAAATATCTAGCTCATCTAAAATTTACGTTCCAGAGTTTTCTATCACTGATTTCTCTCAGCAGTAAGGTTTCTTCTGATCTCAGTGCCACTGAAATGGTGAGACTGAATTTTGCACAGACACACAGAATTGTGTGTGGACCAGAAATGTAATGAGCCCTAGGTCAGAATTTCAGCAGTCCCTTATTTAGGGCATCAGCATGGGGGAGGGCTAGCTGAGATAACAAGGTAATATGATTGCTGCTGCTGGCAAGAGGACAGATGTCAACATTGCCTCTCCTTTTCACGGAAACATACCTGGCTTTATGAAGAATAGGTTAGCAAATATTATAATACAAATAGCAACCTCAGCAGAGCTGCCAAAGCAGGCTCCAAAGAGACTGACTTGTTTACAGTCTGGACCAGTGCCTTAAAACCTGACGTGCTTATTCAACAGAAAATTAACCCCAAAACGGGTATCATCATTACTGTAGGGAGAAGCTCCAGAAAGATAATATCCTAACTCACTCCAGCTGAACTCAGGACATTGTCCACTTTTTATCACATCCAGTGCCCTTGTAGTCATTCAGAATAAATAAGAAATAAAGAAGTGAGGTATATCGCATGTGATAGCTTGGGTCACTGGGACTGCATAGAAGTTTGGATCTAGCCCAACCTCCTGCCTTCACTTGAATTACTACTGGAATCTAACTTCTTGCATTGTTTTAAGAGACTAAATTGTTCTTTCTATGTACTTTGGTCATCCCAACTCAGATGTTATCTTTTCCTTTCCCACTCTAGTTTTTGGCCACAAAAAAATATACATGAAGAAGAGTGCTGAGAAGAGTCTTTTTTTTTCCAGCTGCAGAGTGTGTGTGTATGTGTCTATGGTACTGTTCTCCCCAAAAAGCCTTTGACAAAAAGTGTCATTTATGAGGTCATTTGTTTAAGAGGTTACCAGTGATCATCATGAAAATGAATACTTCTAAAGATTTGACCTTGGAAGCAACATTAGTAATACCAAACCGGTGTAGGTAAAAAAGGAGAGAAGAAATTGTTTCCAAAGTTACTGTAGACATGCAGTGACAGAAGAAACTTTCACAGGGAATTGTCATTGCTCTGGAAAAGTCACTCTGCAGAGGTGTCATAATCTTTGGCTATCAAATTTCTTGGAAGATGGAAAGACTGGTCCTGGAATTATTATGCAAAGGCCTGTAATACTGGATTTACCAACAGAGACCTCGGCCAGCTTTCATTGCATAAGTCAGTTCATTTTGAGCAACCCCATGGAGGAACAAGAGACAGAGCTGAAGAGAGGCAGGTATGAGCCAGGGCTTTCCTGTGTGACCTGGTGCCAGAACTCTGTGTAAGACCACACATTGCCCTGTATCCCAGTTCTTTGTGAGAAACCGACCTCAGACCTCCATATAACCTGGAAACTAAAGTAACTGGATTTGGATTTCATGCAAGACTTCATTCTTTCTTGCAAAACTTTTACTGAAACTAGAAAAAAATGTTTTTTCTATCTCAGACTATTGCTATCCCAGACTACTGGGATAATACCACTAATATTAAGAGACAGCAGTTGTGATCTAGAGGAAAAGGTGAACACAGGGAGTTATTGCTTGGGGTGGCCAAACGTGATAATAATTTGTGATGGCAACCCTTGATGACCAGCATGGAGGGACATGACTTACTTCCTTGTTCAACAACTCTTTCAGTGAATTTGTAGCTGGACACAAATTCAGGTTTCTGGGGCTGCAGCAGCATGCCATTTCTTGTAGGGATGGAATAACAATCCCTGTCAAAGCAGTGAACTCTTTAAGATTGCAAAACTGAAGAAATCTGCAGTTATCAGGTCACAGGGAATTTTGTGGATTAAACACATAATTCAGCTGGGATTTGGAGAGAACTGAAAGCGCATACTCACTTCCACTGAAAATACCTGCCAACACCTCCTTTGTACTGAAAGTGGAACAGAATGTAATGAGAACTGAAATGTTTCTCACAGTAACCTACAAAGTTTTTTAAAATAATTGTATCCCTTTTGTAGAATTCTGTAACTGTCTAAAAACAAAACCAGAAAAACCCAATGCTGCGTCCTCTTGTGTCTGTATTTTTAGAGTACTATCCACAGAAATTTACTAGAGCCAACCCCACTAAATTCCTTACAATTGTCCCACAAGGGTGGTTCTCAAAGTGAAAAAGGAGAAAAATGCTGGCAGTTTATGTAATGTCTTTTTCACTTATACAATCTGAGAAGATATCTAAGAATTTTAATGGTGTATGAGTCTCTGGTGACAAGAATCAGTCTGCAGAGCTTTCTCTACAAATTCAGCCTTGTTTATCTGCCTGTCCTCTTGTACACCCTTGACCCATCTCTCCCTCTGCTCCTGAGAAGACAAAGAAAAAAATATATTCTCTTGAAAAGCAATAGACTGAACTAGAATGCAGTATTTGAACAACTGCAAAATAAAAACCCTTATATATTTTGTAAGAGCTGCTTCTGGGTGTGTTTTGCTTGAAACAAATATTTGCCTACTGAAAAGTCTGGTTGGGTTCAAGTAAAATGTTCCCAAAATAATCCTTACTCAATTCCCTGCCTTTCCTGTAAGAAGCCCAGCTTCTTTAACCTTTTCTATCAAAATTCAGGAGCATAGTCCCCTCCTCTCTCCCTTGCATCATACATAATCTGCAATTCTGGACCTTGAAATGCCCAACCTGTACCCTTCTTGCCATTTAGGGCATTAATGACTCTACACCTGTGCTATTTTTCTTCCTCACATGTCTGATACAAAATGTTAAGTGTCTTCGTGACCTTTAAACATCCTGCACAGTTCTCCAGCTCCTCTTTACATGATCCAGACTTATCTCCACCTCCCGTTAAAAAATCCTGTGCATGCACCTGGCTTGATTACATCAGCATATCTGCACACAGCTGAGCTAACACATTTCAATTAATCTACTGCAGAAGCAAAAGGAAATGAGTACCTTTCCTTCTTTCTGCAATCCAACAGTTGCTCCACAATGGTATCAATTTGGCATTAAATGAGAGTTGTCTGTAAATGCATTACATTGCTACCTGAATGCCATGATGTGGAGCTGAAAAAAACAGCCTGGCAAGATTTTGATAGTGGCCACTGAAAAATAAAACTATTTAATTTCCCCACACTTGAAACATCATGTCCTATTGGTGTAATATTTTTTCCTTCCTTTTCTACTAGATGAAGTAGCCACGTATTCCAGGAGTAATATGTGAGTAAATCAAAAGTTGTATGAGAGACACATACCACTTCCTGAAAGCTGCTACAGAATTCACATTACATGCAGACGGCTCAGCAGCTGTATTTCTCAAGAACACTGCTACACATATGGCATTTTTCAATATTCTTTTACTGTACATGAGTAGGCGATGCCTCTTTCTTTGACCTGGACAACGAGCATGCAGGAAACACCAGAAAGAGTCACAAGGGTCATATAAATGTACATGCACAGCAGCGCATTTGATCTGTAATCCTGAGTTTCACTGTGCATACACAGACCTTTCTCCTTCAAGGGTAGAGGGCTAACGGATTGCAAGGTTCTCTAAATAACTTCTGACTTCTGCTGAGCAGGAGAAACCAGTGAACAGAAACACGTGTTCATCACAGGCACTGGTTAGCTGAAGGAGAGCAGCCCTGCAGGAAAACAAGTGTTACTAGGAATAAAAAGTCTGCTCCAGATTCTTGTTCTGAACTTGACACCAGAGTACCAGGAAAGTCTCTGTGGGAGAGTTTGGAAGACTTCAATTCATGTCTGGTGGAGCAAACAGCAGTTGTAAAATCTCAAGAGATGAGGGCCACCCAGAGTGTGTCAGTTTATCAACTGGACAGCTGTGGTGTGTCTACAAATGCCAAACCATAAGCACATTGGCAGGGGAAGCAGGAATTGTGGCCAGCACACAGAGAAGTGGCTCCTGAGTTTCAGAATTGCCTGCCTCTCAGAGCACACTTATGGTCCAGGCCAGCCTGCCAGCTCCAGCAAGACTACTGTGCAGCAGCCCAGGGACATAAACACGCCTCACACCTGGCTCCAAAGCCTTTGGGAAGGGCTCTGGATTAGAGAGGATGGCAGTTTGGGAATACAGCAGCACTCAACTCAAGTCCCTGTGTTGGGCAGGGAAGCAAGGTAACAGTGTAAAAGGAAAGACCTTATAGCCTTATTGCTCTCTAGCTTGAGAAACAGCCCTTTGGGAGCTATAAGCAGCATAAGAAAGGGACTTTCTGGTGGTAGAGAAACCACTGAGAGACTTGATCAAATGCTCTGGGATCATGGGACTGGGAGCAGAGCAGTAAAGCCACTTTTAGGCACCAAAGTGGCCTTAGCAAAAAAAAAAAAAAAAAAAGAGAGAGAGCCATGTGTTTTCCATGCAAAAGAGTCACTTGTTGCTGATGGCCATATTTTCCACCCACTGGAAAACTGAAAATCAAAAACAAATTACTCGGGAAAGGAAGGCAGAGAATTATGCCTCACAGAGAAATTTGGGCTACAATGACAAGATAACCAATGTCAACAAAAAATGCCCAAGGAAAGTGAATGTGAAGTAGATTAACAATTGAATGAAGTATTATCTAAAATATACATGGTATTTTATATCAGTCTTAGGTGCCCTTCAGATACTTTATCAGCTGTAATATTTATGATTATTGGTGTTTATAGTAGTAGAAGTAGCAGCATTAATGTATCAATAGGCTGTGAAGAGATAAACTCTATTCCTAGTGGAGTTCTAGTAAGTGTTAGAGCATTCCAACTAATCCATTCTGAAGACATTGACTAGGGCTTAGTTTGTCAGGATTTTAAGCTCCTAACACTGGAAGCAGGGGGAGAGGATTATCCAGGCTTCTTAAAATCCTCTAAACAGGTAAAAGTTAGGCAAAGGCAAGGAAAAATAGATGCTGGTTTTGCTGATTCTCTGCTATCCCCAGGCCTGGCTTTGTGGGCTGTTAGATATTCTGGCCAGAAGCTTCCTCTTGCTTCCTCTACTTTCTTTGGAGAAGAATACAAACTAGTAGGTTGGGATGCACCCTGGAAATCCCTGCAGCTCTTCTGAGGTTAAGGGAGAGTGAAGGAGGTCTTTAGAGTCTGACAAAAGATTCAGTCTGCCTCTCCACTGTCTTTGCTTTCCTTGTGAAGAACCAGTGTCCCAAGAATCCTTGAAGTAAAAAGGACACTTCATCCCTGCAAATATGGAGAAACAGCCTTAGGGTATTATATCAAGCAGGAATCAAGGACTGGGGGTGCTGGATCCTACTGATAAAAGTTCACAGCAACTACTCAAATGTCCCAAACTCCAACTTATGGTAACTATCATGACCACAACATAGAGAACAGCATAGACTGATTTAAATTTGTTTTCCAGAGACAAGACAAATCAACACATGATTCACATCAGGTGGGTTGAACTAAATGACCATTAAAGGTCCCTTCCAATCCAAACCATTATATGATTCTATGATCTCTGAAGTTTTCCAATAGGCATTCTGGAGCTAACAATTTGAGAGATGTGCATTGGAGCCCATTAGGAAGCAGGTGGTGATTTGGGATATCAGGGAACCCCAAGGTGTGTGCTACTGAGAGAACAAGGGGACCCCTGACTGTTGTTCTGTTCCTCCACATCTCTCAGATTTTGTGTGTATTTCTTAATAAGTGACCAGCAGCCCAGGCAGCTCCTCCAGGCTGGTGTGAGGGAAAGCAGACATGGCTAAGCAGGCTCCAGCTCTGGCCATGAGCACAGCTGCCATGTGGCACTGTCAAGAAAAATGTTAATTGCCTAAAAAACGTGGTCCTGCCACTCGGATGATGAATCCTTTCTCTCTGTGAACCAAGAGATTGTGGGACCACCTGACATAGGATGACTCTGGTCATCTTAATCCCTGGATCTCTCATCATAATCACAGCAAAGCATGAAAAAGGGGAAAAAAACCACCACAAAACCACCCTCACTTGTTAACCCTTTACCTGCAAATGGTACATCTATTAAAAAAATCTTTTGGCTACTGAGATCAGAGTGAGCAGTCAATTTTGCCTAAAAAGTGTGAAGAGAATTAACTTCCCCTTTGAAACTTTTATGGCAAAATCCAAGCACAGCCTTTCAAAAGAAAAAATATCTATCTTATTAGCTACAGATCTTGTTAGGACAGCTCTAACAGGACAAAAGGGGGTTGATGCTTAGTCATTAATGAAATGCAGCCACAAAGAAGATGACAGCTAGCATGTCTTGCTAAAGGAAGGGAAGCATTATTGTCATTCCAGAAAGCTTTGGCAAGCCTCCACTCTGAATACAATACAATTCTGACCACCCATGTGTGGCAAAGATGTACTGAAAATGAAGCAGGTACAGAGAATGGCTACACAGCTGATCAGAGCCTGCCTTGTAGAAGAAGGCCTAAACCAACTGGTTATTCAGCCCAGCAAATCAAAGGCTGCTGGATATCCCAATGATTATAAGTTCAGCAAACATAAGGAGAAATATAAAACTAGATAGAGAGAAGAAATTTGAAAATCTAGACAATAACAATGTCAGTGGTTGCACATTGGCTAGAACTAAAATTACGCTGAAAATTAAAAGGTTTCAGATTTCTGGAAGAATAAGGGGAGCTTTGGTGCTCCTCTCCCTGCAATCCCCACTCTCTGCTGTTCATGGTCTCACTGAGTGGCTATTGGTATTCCTCCTATGTAAATATGAGCCAAGATTACAAACTGGCTATCAAACTGAATGGAAGCTCCAGCTTCCATTGTTCCCAGGAAATCACATTCAGTGAGTAGCAGCTGTCCTTCTGTGCACTAGGAATGAGCAGGTTTTTTCCCCTATCTGTTAATCCATAGCAAAGTCAAAGGGCTCACATTCCATCCCACTCTTTAACACAGCATTCAGATTTACAGAGCAGAACAACACCTTTTTTTTCCCCTAAAAAAGAAACCACACAACTCTTAATGTCAAAACCACAATGATTTTCCCTATAACAATGAAAAAGACATAAGGAGAATCAGACTTTTAATAAGGACATATAATTCAACAGAAGCACTGACGATGAGGCTGGATACTTTAAGATTATCCACCTTCCAGTACAAAATATGTTTCTTACTAACTGCTCCATACCAATTATTAAAATATCGTTCATCCATTCCACGCACTGCTTTCATCTCTGCCACACATTGCAAAATGTAATACCAAAGATAAGGAACCATCAACAGCAGCTCCACTGCTCTCAATAAATCTGCTTTCTACTCCTCTAAGAAACAACACCAACATCTGGATTAATCTTTAGTTATTTGCAGTAGCAAATCCTTATCCTTTGTCTGAATTCTGGAATAAACTCATATAAACATAGACTAGTGTAAGAATATTGAAATGCATTTTATTTATCTGCATGGGAACATGCTATTTTTCCCATAAACAAGGGAACTGTCATATTTAAATATTTCTCTAGTACAGTCATAAATCTCTCATAAATGAATGTCTGAGCTCTCTCTTTGAACTTTATCTTGCCTTTACAAAAATGTATTGTCTGTGGTTTGATCTTTTGAATTTTTTTTTAGTTGTCTGCTTGCAGTTTTGTCTGCTGTCTTGCAGTTATCTGTGACTCACTGACTACAAGTGAAGACACTATGTCTACAAACACAGGTATATAGGAGGATTTACACTGGAAAAATTATACACCCATCATCCTTATCCCAGGTCTAGTGAAGTCAGAAGCAGTTTTTACCCACTCCATTTATTTTTAATTAAGCTTTCTAAAACAGACTGGCTTTTTTCCCCCTCACACCATTAGAGTTGATGTGTAATGTAAAACTCAGAACAATTGTTAGAATGTGTTCCATAGGTCTGGTGAAATGCTTGTCTCCGTAGCTGAAGATGATAGAAAAGAAAAGAAACAAATAAAAAGGAATTTCACTAGAGTCTATTGGTTCTTGAAAACCTAGTACTGGAATCCAAGACTTTCACTCATTAGGCTGTGGTACTATTCAAAATACAGCAGCAAAAAGTTAACTGGTGATACAATGGCATTTATTCTATACTGCACCAATAACAAAACCCTGGAAAGCCAACCACTTGTGCAGGAAGGTTCTCCTCTAATCTGTATATTCCATACACCTCCCCCAACGTTTCTGAAATTTCTACAGAGAGGTTGCAACTTTGTGTTCTGCTGTCCATGATCAAATATTATAGTGCCAGACATCATTGCTGGCCATGAAAGGATTCATATGTTCATAAATTGAATGGATAGTATTGCTATGAGACAAAAAGCTGAAGGAGGGTTAAAAAACAACTCTATTAACAGCACCAGAGAAATGAAATTCTCAATAGCCAGTATCACTGTAAACCCTATTTCACCACAGCTTTTAAAAGGACTGTATCACAAGACACTAGTCTTTGCCAGAGACAATCCCCCTCGTTATCCAAGGCGAAGCCCGCAGGGAAAGGTTGGACAGACTCTGCTGGCTCACTGAGGTAAGTGCCTTGTTATCCATTCTGACATAAAGGAAGTGGGAGTGATCCCCAGAGAAGGGCTCCAGAAGACAGGCGAAAAAATCTGGCGGAAGGAACCCTACAACCAGACAAGCCCAGGGAATTGGCAGAATATATGTGAAATTATTGCTAATGCATGCATAAGTAACAAAAGCCCAGAACAGATGGACTCTTGGGATCCAGCTTCAGATCCAATAGGAGTACCATTCCCCATCCTCTAATCCCATGCCACCCATCCCAGGCACTTTGAGGGCCAGTAGGGTTCTCTTCCGATGTACTTGAAGCACATCCAGCCATTGTCACTTTCAATACCTCTTTGTAATGTCTGCAGCCCTAAAGTTGCCCTGTAGGAAGCAGCTGCTGTATGAAAAGGGAATGAGCTTCCACTGGAAAAAAAATCAACAACTGTTATTGAAAATAGTCATTACTTCACTACTCAGCATGCTAAAATATTAAATACAGGAAATTGCCTCTCTCAAATCTAGTATTGCTAGACATATCAAAAAAAATACATAATATTTGCAGGGCTCCATCTTTGCTACTCTCAGTTTAAAAAACAATTTGGGCCCCCTGTGGAGGAAACAAGCAACTCTCTGAGTACATCTAATGATATGGAAACTAGCAGCAAGGCCAGTAGCCCGCAATGAAGAGAATTATGAAGGCCAGAAAATCTTCATTAAGGAGCAGGTCATTCCAGTGGTGACAATCATGCCTTCTGTGGAAGACCAGAGCCCAAAGTAAACTTCATGCACCCATCTGTGTGGGTCATCATTAAAAAATGGGTTGATACAACAGAAAACCTAGCAGACCTCCTAGATCATCTCAAAGGAATATTGTTCCTACAGTATTACCGGTGCCTTATCGTGATGTGGAGATCTTTCCAGTCATGCTCTCTGAGGAGTATTTACCTCAAAATGGTTATTGCAAACTACCACAAAGCACAAGCCAAAAACTGTGAAAAAATGTCAAAAAGAATTTTCCTCAAAAGGCACTAAAGCCTGAGTAAGAAATCCTTGCAGTTTTCTTTTCATCCTTTTCTTTTGGCCATGTTTTTATGTCTTTTCCCTGGACATGTACTACCCTAACTCAAAGCCAAAGAATAAATAAATGTATGTACACATATGCAGTAGGGTTATTGAATCTTGAGGAGGCAAACGAAAATTTATCAGGTCAAGTTTTCAACTTAGAACTAGATCTCCTCCTAAAAGATACCATAGCAATCAAAATGAAGGAATATGTTAAATAAAGCAATTTCTAGGGAATAATTTATGGCTGGGATCATACAGGAGGGGCTTCAAATGAAAGGGAAAAATTCAATACATGTCAGTAAAGGGGGATGCAAAGCCATTTGCCTCTCAAACAGGGAAGATTTCATGCCCATGGGAGTTGGGGCATATAGTAAACTTTGAATTCAGCTAGATCCAAGACCCAGTACCACTGAGTCAGGATATGGCCTCTGACCTGAGGTAGCTGCTCCCAGCCCCCAGAGGTCTCTGTCCAGGGAGAGAGGCAGCCAAGCTGCTCTATGACATATTAGACTACATATTTTTTTGAGCTTGTGGGTTTTGAGGCAGTTTTGCCATAAAGGAAAGCAGTAACTATGCCTCACATGAGTGTGCTAATAAAGACAAGCACAGTCTCAGAGAAGCTGTGCCAAGCCCAGTAGCCTGTCTCTGACAATAAGTGCCTAATTAACTCTTTAAACCAAAGGGAAAGTACACTGTATCAAATTCCCAGAGCTCCTTTCAAGCTCTGCATTTGGCAAAAGATGTTCTGATGGTGTGGCTCCTCAAGAAATACAGAAGAGTTCATATGGGAGAAGCAGCATCTCTGAGCCAGCACGTGTCATTTCCTCTGTATAGAAGGTCTTAATGGGAGCAATCTTTGAATCATTGATTTTCTGGGGTACTGCAAGAAAAGAGATAACTCAAAAGAGAATACACTTGCATTTAAAAGAAAAGGAAACCAAAACACACCACAGACTCCACAAACTTCCATATTCCCCTGAAATTCTTGCTGTAGGAAATCTGATTAAATGAACAGAAGTTGTTCTTTCTGTTCTTCTGGAATTAAAATCTGTGAATTTCTATTATTTATTCACCTTTTCATCATGAAATGTGTAGAGGGGCCTAAACCTTAGAAACCTCAGGAATATTTTTTATCGAGAGACAAAAATGGTTTCTGTTTCTTTATGTATAACCCAGTAACTCATCTCAATCTTTCTTGCATCTGATCTCTATCACTTCTAAGTCAAGGGCCAAGTCTGTAGTAGAAAAAATAGAAAACACTTTAATCTATACTGGAAGGAATGAATATTTGTTCTAGTTGACAAGCTGGCAGGAACTCAGTAGAACAGTATAAGAGACAATTCTCAGAGAAGGTTATTTATTCTTATTCAACCACAGTACAAATTTCCTGATGAAGCTGGAATTCTGGAATGCTTGACCAGATCTCTGTGAATCTTGTTACCAAGGTTGAAATTATCATGAATTACTGTTCTACTCATTAGTGGAAGTTCTTAGAGACATTAAGTCACCTACTGGCTGACCTTCTGAAGTAGTAGGTTTACATTACCCAAGACTCAAAAAATACCAATATCAGCATTTAATCACTGAAGATTTTTGTATAAAGCTTGCCAAGTTAAATCAAAGGATTGAATATATCAGTCTAAGAGACCAGTATTCACACCTGCTCAAAAACCTCATTATTGATTAAATTTTTGTAGCTGGGTTTCCTTTTAATAGAGTTATGCCAGGTTAACAGTGACATTAATCCCTGATGGTATAATAGAACCTCAATCATTTTTTAAAAGACAGTTCATTTTTGTATGGAGGCAGATAGCCAAAAAGAGCATTTGATTTGGGACTAGAAACTTTTGAAACACCAGTGGCTAGTTCTTACTTACATCTGAGAAAATGAAAATATAAGAAAGTTGAAGAATGCCATGGGTAAAATCTCAGCCATACTAAGGTTAAATCAAACCAGAACTTCTACCCTGAAGAAGTTTTTTCAGCAAAAACTCCCTCAAAGTTCTGCAAAAATTAAAGTGGTGTGGTTATGACAGTTACATACATCTTAACAGTCAAGAATTGTGCATAAATGTTTGAGGATTTGGGCTAGATTCATTTGAAAGTAAGTAACAAAATTGGAACAATTAGTCCCTTTTCTTCCAGATCTCAAAATTCAGGCAGTAGCTGGAGAAGATCAGATCTGACCCTTATTTCCACCTTCACAGTGTAGGTTCTAAGTGTACCAAAGAAAACAGCACTGCTTTTCATTATGGTGTCTTAACAGATCCTTTCAATAACTAATTACATAGATTTCCTCGTGATTTTCCTTCCTATTTCTTTTCCTCAAAATGCCTGATGCAACTCTGTCTTTAACTTACCCATAATAAAATAAACATGACTCCTCTTCCCTGTTATTCATTTTTAAAATTCTGCAGCTTCAATCTCATACAATTTTCTGGCTTTCAAGCTATCAGCAGAATTTCCCTAGATGTGTACAGCTACAGTATATTTTGTTCTTCATTTGTGTTGGACATGAAATTTCAGTTTGGTGTTACGCATTATGGAGAGTCTGGAAGGGAAGGTTGTTCTCTTTGCACTTGGCCCTGAGGGTTGGCAGCAACACTGCAAAATGACTTTATCCCCAAACCAGATGTTCAAGTTGTTTTAATAATATCTTATGTTTCCTTCACAAAATAAAATAAAAAAAAAACAACTCACTGTATCAGAATGTTCCAGTGTTACAGCAATGGGATTTTTGCTGTCTGCATTTTGCCCACCAGATGGTAGCACCGAAATGAAAGCAGAACTTTTCTTATCTAAGCTCTTATCACTCCTATAGTCTAGACAAAATTCTTCCTTTGCAGCAGTGGTAGGATTTAATTGCAGGTAATTCCCTAGGGCTTCTGTATTATCTGACACAATACAAACAAAAGTAAAATGGTGTAAGACGGACCCTCTTCTTTCATGGATAAGGTGTTATCAAGTTTACTTGCAGTTTATATCCTTCTTATTTTTTTCTTCTCCATTTCAATTTTGTTTCTCATCATTACAAAAGAGACTAGCAGAAGGAATGTTATTCTCATGATGTCATGGCTACCATTAGCAAAGTTTAAATTCAGTAAAGTTGAAAACAGCATTGATTTTCTATGAAAACCTTGTTCTTGGTTCAGAGAAAGTTAAAGCCAACCAGAGGACTGCTAAAAACATACAAAGAGTGAATTTTGTTGTCTTAGAGAAAAGCTACTTTTTATCTCTGTGTTACCTGCTTTTGTGCCTTATTTATGGACTAAAGATGTTATCCTAGTTCACTTTTGTGATAAGAACATTGCTCAGATGCTGTGAAGGGCAGTTTTTCTCAGGTCATAATGGATAACAGGCAGCACCTGAACCACAGGTAACAAAACTTGTACCTGAGATCCTTCAAGCACGTCTGTGCATATAAGCTTTCAGTTAGAAAAGAGCTTTTAAATACATTTAGTGAATTCAAATTCTTACGTTCTGTTTTGAATGCTTTATTCAAGTTTCATCATTAACAGATTTTCCCAAGAAGAAAGGCTTTATTGAAAGCATAGTGATTTGTTTCACCTGACTTAATTCCAAGCTAGTGACTATCTAGTTCAGACTTAAGCACAGTACTCAAATTCTATGAGGAAAGCAGTGCAAATATTTTCAGTGAGATTTCAATCAGGACCATTTTCTCTTAGGAGGTTTGTTCTTTTCCAGGCTTTTGCTCTGTGTAAGTGGCCAATATATCATTGTTTGCAGACCCTTATCTAACACCATCAAGTTTTAGCATTTTTAGTCCATAGGAAGGATTATTGTCTCACATTTCACCATGAAAACAAGGCTCTCACATAGTACTGAAGATGAAGCCAACAACTGTCAAGTGCTGCAAGAACAAGTCTTCATGAAGTCTAGCTCTACCAAAATTACTGATTTGCTGCATTTCTACATTCTACAGCCTTGTCTTTTACAGGCACTGTGGGCTGATAGCATATCATTAAGGAGAACTCTTGCATTGTATTTAGTTTAGACCTTAGCATTTTGTCTCCTTTGTTGGGACAGACCTGTCTGAAATTCAAACTCTTGAGAATAGAACTCCAAGGAACACATGGAAGTCATGAGTTTTCTGGTAGGATCAACACAAGTCCCTGAGGTTTAAATGTAAATGCCAAAAAAAAAAAAAAAAAAAAAAAAAAAAAAGGGCTAAGAAAGCGTAGCAAATGGTTTGGTGGAGAAGACTACAAATGTCTGGTAAGTATCTTGGTACTATACCATTTGAGGTAGCTGCTGGATTCCTGCCAAGCTTTGAAAGTGAAATGAACCTAGAGTACAGCAGGTTTAAAATATTTTGAATCTGTGCCATCAATCTGGAACTTGAGAAGTATTACTCAATTTTCCATACTTTCTTTCTGAACCTGGCTGCACAGTAAGAAAATTTGAAGTGGTTTTCTATAAACCTGGGTGGCTTCATGTTTTTTTATATAGAAACCATCTGAAGTGTTGTTTTCCCTAGGTTTTGACCCCAAACCAGGCAAAAGTTGGTCATTTCAGCTGAATTTCCTTTTGAGGTTTTGGATTCCTTCCAACATTAAGCTCTCATTCAGGCTATAGAAGGTTCATATGTGCCTTCTTTGTGAACCTGCTGAGTTTACTCATCTCACAGTCAGAACTCAGAGGTCTACCAAGAAGTGAAGGGAAAAGATGCACAAGGAACAAACAGATCAAGCCTGTAGTCCCTCAACATGAAAAACTTCCATTAATTTTGTTGAAAGAACCATGTACAGTGCAGATCTAATTATTCCACCCCTTTGTCAGGAAGGATGATGTCACTGGACAAGGACTCAAAGTTCAATTCCTGTCTCTGATGCAGACTTCCCCTACAGTTTTGGACAAGTCAGCCAGGGTAGAAATCCAGGTCACATGGAAATGAATGGCAAAATTCTTACTGATATGAGGGCAGGATTTCATCTTAATCTACTTGCACTGGAGCTCTTGATCTTCCACCTGAAGCCCTTTACTTCATCCCTGTTTTTGTCCCAGCCATTTGTGCTATAAACTGAGTAATTATGGGTCTCTGCACACTACCTAGAATCAGCAGGAGCTGATCTCAGGTGGGGCCTCTCAGTGCTCCTGTCATGCAGATGACAGACAGTAATAAATGTGAAGCACATGCACTTGACCTGAATGGAAACAGATGGAGAACACAAGGCCAGAGGACTTCACTGGACAAGATCACAGCACTACATGTGCTCCGTTGTTAAACTCTCCGATGTCCTGCAAACATGCAGGATCTTCCTGTAGCCTCTCCTTGCTAACAGAGCAAAGCAACACTTCTGGCACAACAGAAGATGGTATTCATTGACAGAGTACTCACATTAAAAGCTGTTTTTAAACAATAATTTCTGTTAGCTGACTAGTTGAATCTAAGTACAGGGGTAAAGCAGGGACTAATAAAAAAAAAGGTGAGCTGGACAGGAACAAACACAGATCCGAACCAATGTGGCTAATCATATGTTCTCCCTTTAATGTTTACAGACAGTAGTTTTTATACACTTCTAGATAGTTTACAATCGTGAGCACACTCTCATTGGCAAGCAAACATTGTTTGTTCCTGTCTTAAGGTGGCCAAAGTTTCACCCTGCAGACCTATACTAATTCACACCTAGATAGCTCAGTACACTGTGTTATACCTTAACATAATTTCTGACTGCGCCACAAACTTATTCTTAACTGCGCCACAGGCTTCCAGGCCTCACTGAGGTCCACATCTGAGGCCTAGGCTGGGGTAGCTCAGCCTTCACTCTAAACATATAAATCATGCACATCCAGATCGTGACTTCTCTCTCTCAGAAATTCTTCTACACAGGGGTACAATTTAGGTAAGCCAAAATAAAACAAAACCATTTTTAAATACATTAATTATAATTTTATACAGCATTTTTCATTAACATCTGGACTTTAACTAATGCTAGCAGAAAGTGAAGAAAGACCTGAAAGCTGTGTATTTACTTCCAGGTCTAGTTGTACCTAACATCCAAGTACCTCCATCAGATCATCTGCCAATTTGCAGGTTCAGCATTTGCACACTTCCCACTAGATTCATGCTGCCTCTAGACTGCATGTTCTCCCTACAGCAGCATAATTCACTACACGTGCTTTCATGAGTACAGCCATTACAGAGGATGATAAACAAGTAACACTGTCCACTCCCATGTCTGAAATTCTGTCCCAGTGTTTTCAGAATTACATATAGAAATACAGAAAAGAGCACACATTCTATCTCCTGTACAAATACAGTACTAATATTTTCATCAGGGTAGGCAATGGTTCCAGCATATCCAGATACAGGTCTAGCTTCAGTTTAGCTCCCCTCCCGACCCCAGATTTATACATGCACTTCTAGTTTTGTAGTTTCCCATTCTTTCGTTGCCTAGAGATGCTTCTACTCTTTTGTGTGTACCTTGTCTCTTCCCTTTCACGTGCTTCTTCTAGAAGGTTTCTAACTCTGTACCTTTTTCTATCTAAAGGAAGGTCACCTTGTTCTAAGCTAAGGAACAACTGCATCCTCTCTTTTAAAGAGAAGAAACAATGCACTCTTTGGCTGCATCCATGCTAGTAAACTAAATGTGCTAAGGAATGTTCCCTGGCCCACAGCAACATCTGGCACAGAACAAGCTGCCTCAATCCCATTCACTTCCTTTACCCGCCAAACTGGGCCGAGTGCATCCAAACTGCCTCCTGGGAGCTGCCCTTGGCATGCACTAGCTCTCCAGCCATATTTGAGAATCATCTAGGACAGTGCTACCTGACCTGGGTCAGAGTGTGGCCAGCATCCATGCTAAAAATTTCATAGCAAAAAGTGGTCTTCAGCTCTCAGGAACATTTCCTGGCATGGCTTAATTTGCTAGAGTCAGTCTAGGCTTGATTCCTGTGCTGTTAGCTAAGCACATGCAGATGACACTGTGCACAATCATATCCTTCTAGTTTCTGCACGTCAAGTCCTCTAGTGATAGGGATGGGTATCAAACCAGCAAAGCTAGAGGTACAACAACATGGATAGGGAGAGAAAAATCAGATTGAGTGCAGTGAATAAACAAACAGAGAAAAAATAAAAGGGAAAAAAATGTTGTTCATTGCATGCCTTTCACCTCAAAATACTTCTCTTCACAATTCACTGTTACATTTCTCTGAGCTCCTGATTTTTTTCTCCATCTCCATGTGTTTTCGTCAGCCCCTGCTACTTCCTCTGTGATCTTTTTCCTTCCCTTCACACCTACTCAAAGCTATTATTTCTGAATCAAATTTGACACACATTTCTCAATTCATTACTTTTCTTTCCTATGTTATGCCTCCCTGCTTTAAATTCTCCTCTCCTACATATTTTTCCTCCTTCCTCAAAACTACCAAAAGCTCCTCTGTTTGATTCACTTACTCCTTTGAATTTTCTTTCATATCCTTGATCATATATTGTTCAAAATCTAGAATAATTCTTGGGCTTCTTCCTAATCTCACAGTTCCTTGTTGCCTTCTCTTGACACACTTTGCCTGCACCCATCCTTTAAAATTCAGGATACCACAAAAAAATCTTTCCCGTTTCTTTCATAATCATAACCCAGTTCCATTGCCTCTTGTCTCGGTGCCCCTTGACTCTTCTCCCAGATATTCATTATCTGTTCTCAAATAAAAAACAGTAAGGGAGAACACCTAAGTTATTTGCAGCCAAGGGGAACAGAATAGAGTTCCTTACATCAATGCTTGTGAGTTCCATCATGGTGGGACAGCAAGCACTGGTGCTTGCCAACTGGCAGGTTAGAAAATTTGGCAAAACTTGAGATTTTGCAGTGAGACCTCAGGGAGAGCCTGATCCATCCACTGTGGGTTCTCTGCTTGTTTTTTCTACCTCTGCCGAGGTCGGGATTGAAGGCATTTGAGACAGTATTTCATGTTTGGACTCAGGTGTTTATTATTTCTCATCGATGTTACAGACTCACAGATATGAGTTCTGCAGTCTTTCATTAGCAAGGCACAAAATGGCCAACTATCTCATGTTACAAGGTCTTTAAAAACTTAACTATCCAATTAAGAAATGACACCTAGCCTATTTTCCCTTTTAACCCAATAACTGATCCCTCAAAGCCCGCAATGCAGACTTTTCTGTCCAGTCACAAAACATCACCCAAACCTGCCACGATGCCCACCCTGAAGCTCCCTGGCTTCGCCTGCTTGGCAGAGGCAGTCAACTGCAGGGGACACTTCCCTGTGTCTCGAGGAGAGTTGAGGAGCAGCTAAGACAGAGCGCTGCGCTGTCTGCCTTGTATGGAGGAGAGGCGGCGTCCGAGGAAGTAATGAGGGAGCCGACTCAAGGCTGGGGAAACAGTCTCAGGTTTAATCCGTGCTCTGAGGATCTCCGAATGCCATTGTACCCGACAACCGAAAGTGCCCCCGAGGCTTTCGCAACAGCTCAAATACCAGGGCGGTAACAAGGGGGGAGGGACGCCCACCACCCAATGGGGGGATTCAGGGGAGTGGAAGGCGGAAGGACAGACAGACACACAAACCAATGGGAGAAGTTCAAGGGAGGGACCCCTGGCCCTCGTCCACTCCCTCGACACCCAAGGTGGAAGATTCTGGGAGAGTGGGATGAGGAGCCGAGTGATGGACAGGGTGCCAGGGAGGGGACAGGGGAGTGACTGAGCATTTTCAGGGAGATTGGCATTGAGGGAAAGGTGGGAAAACTCGGGGTGGAATCATTGGGAGAAAATGGGGCGTGAAGGCGCAAACCATTACAGAACTGTTACAGAAATATAAAAACACAATACAACACAAACCCATGAAGAAGAAGGAAGAAGAAGGTGAAGAAGAAGAACCTGCCTCCACCCTAAAACCTCCATCTTGCTTCATATTTATTTCTAGATTCTAAAACCCCAAACTCTAAGTTTTCCATCCTGTGATACTATACAGTGCTAACCAACTACACACCCATAATCCCAGTGCTATTAACCAATTTTGGAAATCTTCTCCAAAGCCTCAAGTGAAATGCAGTGCTCTCTTGCGAGTCTGTGCCTTTCAGCACAGAAGGTTTAAAATTCTCAGCATCCGGGATTCCAACAATCCACATCCTGACACCTATTTTCACCCAAGACCATCAGTTATTTGTTGTCCTTCTTTGGGGTTCTGCTTCAGATGTTCAGTTAGCATTCATGCTTCATTTGCTTTCAGTCTGTGGATTATGCTGGTTGACTGTGCTCCCAGAGGCGCTGACTCCTCTGACTGATATCTCACATTAACTGAAGTCCAGAGTCAGTAAAATATTTAGGCCTCTATCTAAAGATATCTCTGTTGAACACTGAGAACAGCTGTACAGAGAAACCTAAGGTGCCTCAGGCAGGAGCTCATCTGCAGCAGACTGAAATTCAGCACAGACAAAATGTCTAAGCATCTACCCATGTCCTTTTCTTTAGCGGCCTCAAATCCTGGTGCCAAAGCCAAGTGTTTCTGAAGGAGTCCAGCCATGTCTATGCGGAAATTCAACCATTCCTGTGAGCACCTTGTGAGGTTTGAAGAAAATACAGAGCACACCTATAGCTCTCCAGTCTTTGTTGCACTGCAATCTTGCAGTGGCAAGATTATCAGTCAAGTTTCAAGTGGTAATTGACAGCATCTGCCAGCCTTTGAAACCTCACAAAAAAAAAGAAGGTCCATAAGAAGTCCCAGAGGTCCCACATTTGTTGGGCACAGAAACCAAGCTCAAGCACGAAAAACTGGTAACTTGTTATGGTCTGCAATCTACAGGAAAACAGAATAATCTGATGGTCTGGAAAAAACATTTTGACATTGTTCTTTCATATGTGGCTTGACCTACAAAGCTTTTCTCAAATTTTAAATTAAATTTCAAATTTTGAGTCTATTCTTCTTCTCTGGAAACATTAACTTTATTCAGCAGAAAATCTAATCTGCAAATTTTCAAAGATTTCTCTATTTGTAATGTTGGAGGCTTTTCAAAGCTGAGAAATAAATAGACAAAACCCCCCAAAAAACAAAGAAAGAAAATCTTTAAGAAAATTTCAGGAGTGAACAGTCCCTAGACATTAGTCTTTACATTGCATTCAGAGGCAATAGAAAGTAGGGTGCAGAGAGGGAGGAAAAAAAATATGAATAGAAGAATAAAATATTTCTTTCCAATTAAAAAAAAATTAGAATAAACTGAAAGCTTTTCCTGAAAGTTCTGGTTTTGGAAAAAAGCCATTTTATATTGAAATGTTTTACTCCAAGTATTTTTTCCGTCAGCTCTAGATTAAACTGTTCAAGTTGAACTTTTGCTTCATTAGCTGTTTAGCAGTTTCAGGGCAAATCAACAAGACACAGACAAGTCTTAGTAATCACCCCAAGAATTCTTTTCTGGTCCAAACAACTTAACTTTTTATTCTTTGTAGGATTTTACCCCTCCTCTCAATTTTAAGAGCACTTCATAGATTTCATTTGACCTCTCTTGGTCTTTGGGCTCTCAGAAAAAAAATGTTGAAACTATGTGATAGAAAATTGGGGATTTGGCAAGGAAAACAAATAAAACCAACAACTTTTCACAAGGATACTTGGTTTCTGTGGAGGATTTTCTTTTTCTTAAAAAAAATATTAGAAATGCATCCAATTTTCTGGCCTGAAATCTTTAAAGGAAAAGGATTTCCAATAGAGCTACTTAAATAACTCCAATGGTGAGTTTTTCATAACTTTTATAAGTTAAAGAATGTGTTTCAGCAATGACAATTTCTGTAATAAGTCATGCTTTCATATTTTTGTAAGCAACAGAGTCCCAACAGAGATCTACAGAACACCCTCCTTTTTAACTTAACTGGAGGAGAGTTCTCAGTCATGCTACAGCTCCAGGCATGTACAGGAACAGCTACTGGCTTAGCACAGACCATGGTTTCTTTGCAAAAGAAACTACTTCTGTTGCTGGTAGTGATACCAGCACACAGTGGAGGGATGAGCGATTCTGAGAGATTGTAACAGACTTGGAGCAAACCCACTCGAGATAAAATGAAACGGGACTTTCAGAATCATGCAGGTTATACAAACTGTTGACTGCAAACTCTGCCAGTCTTCTGTTGCATTCACTTTGTCTTGCACTTGTTCTCTACTGTTGTTAGAAATGATGCCAAAGAAAATTCCCAAGGAACCTGGGGACTGCACGCAATCTGAGGAATTTCAGGGTGGAGTTAAATAATTTACTTATCAGGGCCTAAGATCTTACGCTTGGCTGGTTGCTCTTACAGAAATGTCCTCTACAAGAGTGGAGGGGCTGGGGACATCAACCTATATCCCAATTCCCTCACATGGTTCCACCTCAGCCCCAACACATTTTGTGTTCTTTTGTGTTTATTTACTGTTCACATATGAGGACATCTTTGCCCAGAGGTGGATATAGCTGTAACATCGCTGTAACCATAGTGCCTCAGTCCTTCTTCCCAGCCTTCAGATCAACCACAGCCAGGATGGTTACCAGTGAACAGAGTAAAGCATCAGTCTTCTCCCTCAGAAAAACTTAGAAACCCCTGCTTCTTTTGCAGATACACAAAAGTTTCAAGAAGTGAGAGTTATGTGCCTTTCTTACTTTATCTTCTCATTGCAAACACCAAATGTTTGTGATCTCTCCCACTTGCTTACAGGTCCTTTGGGACTGTAACAACCCAGTGATATAGTTTCTTCAGTACCCAACATGCAAAAGTCTTTTCTTTATGCCTGTGAGACAGACCTTCTCTCAAAACTTTATATTCTTTTTTTTTTTTTTTTTTTAAATCAAGGGTATGGAGTTGCTGAGTCCCATCTTGCTGATTTCTTTGCTTGTAGCTAGAAACCTTTTCTGGCTCCCTACCCAGCACTTATTCTCTCAGCAGCAATAATCACATCCAAATTAAATTTGCTGTTAAACAACATCCCATTTCTTTCAGAAACGGGAAAAATGAAAACATGTATAGGAAGGCCTTTAATCTTATTCATAGAAGCAGGATGTTGGGTTACCACGGGTCATGCAAGCATATGGTGCAAAAGGTGAATATTTGCTGAGAACCTTTGCTGTTGAGATCAGACTGTAGAAACTGCATTTTCTCCATAAGGGTTTGAGCATTCCTACTGGTAATGACTGTTTCAATTCACAGAAAATTTTGATTTTTGGCTGACTGCAAGCACTTATTTATTTTGGGTTCAACTATTGAACCTTCCCCCACCAGCCCCAAGTAACATTTGAATAAAAAGGTAACAAATTCTATAATTCTAATCCAGAATGTACTTCCTAGGACAGAATTTCACACTGCTTCATCCTTTTAAATTAAGGAATCCCTGATCTTTTCTTTCTTTTTGTACCCAGCCACTTTTGCTCTGGAAAATGCAGGATTACACAGTGACTTGGATAAGAGAATTTGGGTTACTCCTTGCCGTAGACATTTCTGACCAAAGAGCTTCTGTTTCTAAGGTAAGCTCTAGGCACTGGGAGAATAGAGGGATTCTGTAGAATTACCTTCTCTAATGTACTTTTTTAAGCATCTCTCTCAAAACAAAAGCAAAAAACATTATCAAGCCACCATGTGGTTCCCATGACTTCTCAAAAATACCTCAACAAAAAGTAACCAAACCAAGAACTAGAAGCAGTATAAAGAAAGATGACAAGAAGAATTAGAAGCATGGGGTAGCCTATGTTTAAGGAGAAATCTAGAGCTCTTCAGCCTTGAAAGAGACAAATGGGAGGTAAAGACATGCAAGAGCTTCTATAAAGTCACTTTTCTCACTGCTCGTAATGAAAAAATGAGGAGTAATCAAAAGAGTCTTAAGTAACTAATTGAAGTAAATGAAAAGTATTTTAATTAAGAAGGTGCAATTTAACTGTGAAACCGCTTCATCACTTCTATTTACAAGCAGAAAATACCACCTGAACTTTTTTATTTTCTAGGAAGATAATTACTACAGTTCTTGACTAGATTGTTGGGCTTACACTTCATTTAAAAATAAAGGTTTTCTTTAAGGGTGTAGGTATACACATACAGAAAGAATGAAGTTTTGGGGGTCTGCAGTAGACCATGAAGGCACACTTTAAAAAGCAAGTTTATTGGAAAATACTGCAGCTGTCTCATTACATTAAAAATACTGATCAATAATCCAGGAATGTTTGATATGCAATAATTACATCTTACTATATCATGAAAATATTTTTATATATTTCTAAGCAAAGTTATTTGGATCTGAGAACCATCACAGACAAAACACCACTGAAGAGTTAAACTTGACTGGGTTTTTTTTTTTCAGATAGGTACATTGCTTTGTTGAAAAGTGATGTGATGTGCCAGAGGAATTACTGAGTTCATTCACACAAATATTTTTGGTAACATGACACCAGTAGTACTCTGTCAGTGGGCACCAGTAATACTGAGGCATCAGTAGATTACCCATTAAAAGAGCCCTATTAGAGTTTGGAAGGTGGGCAAAGATTCTGAACTGCAAAGTGAGCATTTCAGCCTTTAATGCTGTACATAAAATTACTGCTTGTATGACTTATCTGAGGAACTGCTGAAAGATTGTTTAATTCAATGAAAGACAATATTCTTTCAGCATTTTAGACCTTGCAATGTAACACAAAGGAGAGCTGGTATTTTCTGGCATTAGCCATAGGATATGGGCTGGGTCATAAAAGACCCAGCCACTGGATTTAGTAGCTAAATTATATCCCTTTACACTCTAGATATTTTTTTAATCTTGGAAAATTAGATAAGAAAAGCAAATGTTTCAACCCAAACTAACAACTACTATAGATAAATTCAAGCAATTAGTAAAGAATTAATCAATAGCCATAGAAGAGATGACAGTGTAAACTCTCATAACTCCCCACAGTCATAAGCAGATTGTAGGGATGACTTTGAGAACTCTGTTAGCAGTGATCCCCTCTGTTCCCCATAGTTTATCATCACAGTGTCACCACGCACCCTGAAGCTCATGAGGCTGCCCAACCAACACTTTATGTGGGAGCACTTCTGGAGGTTTCTGCGAGCCAGTTCCTGTGGCTTTCCATTTCTAAGGGCTCCATTGGCTTTATATTTGTTCTCAGAAACAGAAAGCCAGTGACTCCTGAAATTCTCTTCTGAGACCATTTACCATCATGAGTGCTTACAAGAAAGGGCATTGTTAAGATCATCAACTTATTCCTCCAGCAGAAGTCACATAGATTTGCCTGAAAAATGCTCTGAGACATTAATGGCAGCTATTGTACATTCTTGGAGCTCAATTTCTGCCCTATTCGTCATTCTTGATATATAGTACTTTTGGCTAACCACAGTTAACCACCTTCGGTTCAAGAAACCCATTATATTCTGGCACTGAAACCTCTGTTCTTCTGCCCTGAAGTCTCTAACATCATCTCTGTGCAGCAAGATGTATGATGTTTTGCAATAGTGCCCAATGTGAATAAATTTGTTAAATGCTCCAGAATATATTCTCATAACCAAACTATTTCTGCTAACCCATGCAAATATTCATAAAAGATTGGCTGAAAAGACTACAAATTTATGGACTGCTGAACACAATTGGTTATTAATTTATCTGGATAGCTGTATGTGGGGGAAGGGAGAATATACGACAAATTCATAAATGGTTATTTTCTGAGATGTAGCATACAGCAATTTAAATCTAAACAATATCTTTTGTCATTAAAAAACAATGTAATCCAAAATGATGAATCAAATTCAGACAAAAGCAAGGAAGATCTTCCTATTGTTTCATTTTTGTTTGTTTATCAGCATTCTGTTTCTTAAAAACCTGTTAATACTTAAACTCTGATAATGTACTCAGGTCCTTGGAGCAAAGAAAGCTACACATTATGAGACCTAAGAAGCAGAAAAGATTATTTAAAATTCCATTAGCACTTCTCCAACAGTCAGCACAGGGACATTTTGACACTACCTAGTGACACCCTCCCGATCTCAGCATGCTCCATTTCACTTCCAACACCTTTGCAAAAATCTATGCTTAGGCAAGGATCTCCCTGAAAAGAGCCCTCATAGACCACTTCATGCTTCCTCTCATAATCATGCATATTCTAATCATGCCCTTTTCAAACTGAAGGCTTTTATGTTATCAATTTCATGATAAATGGACACTTTCTGAGGCTAAAAGGGTGATCTGTGAAGTAGTTTCTCTATCATATAGATTCCTGTGGTAATATGGTCTGTTTTTACCTCAAGTGATTTATAAACATATACATGAAACCACTCCTAAGTCAACCCAATAACCAGCAGTTGCATTTCGCAGTCTGAGTACAGTTCTATCACAGTCAAATCTGTGCGTCCAAAGGATTTGTCCCCAGATCATCTTGTTCCAGAAGTGCAGTCTCTAATCCACATAAACTTGTCTAATTTTGGACACTTTCTTAAGCAGAAAAAATTAGTTTGAGCTCCTCTGTGACTGTCCCCTGAGTCTTTCCCCTTGTAATCACAGGAGTGTTCACAATCATCCCCTAGCAATATGCTCAGTGGAATATTTATAATAAATCAGGGAATAGGTTTGCTTAGAAATAGTAACAAGGCTGTGAATCTCTGGGTGGCCTCTCTCTTTTGAAGTCATTCCACTTGCCCGGTTACCTTACTGATGTTCAGTCAAATTCCTTTGTCACAACGCACAAATCATGGTAGGTTTCCTAAATAACCAGTCTTACTCATCCCAATTGGATATTAGTTCTCACTCAATTAAAGGCTTTTTTTTTTTTTTTTTTTTTTTTGCTTGGCATGCATTGCATAGAGTTTTATAACACATAATAACTTCTGACTCAAATAAGCACATCATCAATCATTATTTCCAGTCAAAGAGATTTTGGTACATCTTATATGTCAGTGGAATCCTGCAATGAAAACACTTCAACTTATCTGCCTGAGGAGAAGATTCTAACTCAACATGCCAAAACCATAGGCTGGGGAAAAAAAACGTTAAAGAAGAAAATAATTTAAAGAAATAATGTAGGTTTGGTCTTTCCAGCCTTTCTCAAAGGCTAAGAGATTACTTGATAGCTTTGCCTCCTTTCTAAACATACACAGGGGCCATACCATCACTCGAGTTCACTGACTTCTGACTTCATTAAGCACATTCTAAGTCTGCTAAGCCCTTTAACTTTCTTCCACGAGGCTCTGAAAGGATTATTTGTATTGTGTGTATGTTTTGGCAGAAAATTGGGATCTAAATTTTTGTGTTACATCCTTGGTACATTTCTCACCATTAAAAGATAATTATAACTTACACAGTTATAAGACTATCTATGCCCCATCCAGTAGACCTGCTAAACAACTTATGGTTATCAGAATGGCAGTCAACTGTTTTAAAAGCTGAGTGCTGGTCATCTAGCTTTACTATGTTAGTGTGATTTTTTACTGTTCCAATACTAAGTAACCACTAACCTCTCTGTTAACTGTTAGATATTTCAATTACATTGTTTTGAAATTGACTACACAAACACTGCTGGTATCACAAAATTATTTTGAAGAAAGCAGATATACCACAACAGAGAATAATCACATCCCACATCTGCTCCACACCCAAGCTCCCATCACTCTTAGAAACAGAATGCACAGAAATAGATTGCAACTCACCTCTCTTTCCCTCTCAGGGACCTTCTCATCCTGGTTCTTGAAAACTGCATCTGGGAAAACAATTTTCACTTGTTCTCTCCTTGCCACAAGAAAGCACATAAACCAGCTCAGCAGCTCCTGCTGCCTCACAGAAGTGTTCTTTAGTAGGACAGTTGAGTAGTGGAGACCTAGGAAGACTGGAGGTTTTCAAGACTGGACTAAATAAAGCTCCAAGCAACCTGGTCTGATCTCAGAGCTGGCCCTGCTCAAGAAGAAGGTGTCTCCCCCACCCTGAGTTAGTCCATTACTCTACACTTCAAAACGTGATAAAGTTGTATCTCCTTCATTACTGACTTTAGAGAAAAATAATAAATTAATCATGACAGTCCTCCTAAAAACACTCCTAAAAGCCCCATCTTCCTTGAGGTAGTCAGCCTTAATTCCCCTCCAGCCTTAGAATTGCAATCAGCTGTGAATATCAGCAATCTGGTGTCTGTTAAGGATGTGCTGACTAAGATGTTATTCACAGGTGTATCCCCTTTAAACAAGAACCATGGTCCTCTTCCTCTGATTACTGACCCATTATTATCATCATTCAGATTGCAAATGAGATGGCTATTACTTCCTTTAAAATTTTTTGCATCTTCGTTTTAGAGAAGAAGCATGCCAGAAAGCAAGGTCTGAAAAAGAACACAAGATTACAGAAAAGTGGTCTGAAAGTCCCTGAAGGACATTTGAAAACATATATGTATTCCTTATGGTTTATATCAAGGATATATACTCATATATCATGGATACCAATGCAAATCCTGACTCTGCTGATCCCAATTGTAAGTGAATGAGAAAGTCAGGTTTCCCTTGCCCAGGGAACCTTAGCCTGATAATATTAACATGCCTTAAAACTTTTTCAGATATGATAAAATTAAACCTGCATTACATATTTGCAAGATTAATCCCTAAGATCTAAACCATGCATTTATTTCTGGCCAGACAAAGTAATAAACTGGACCAGAATCTAAAATAAGATCTAGATCTAATAACTCCCTCCTGCAAATTCATAAATATCTGTCCATATCTGAGCAGTTACACTGAACCTATTATATATGCCAGTAATTTTAACTTTTCTTTAACTTTTCAGATTCCTTTTGGGGAATCTGGCTCCAAATACACTACTTATTTAGGTCTATTGCTGTCCTAAACAAAATTGACTCAGTTGTATACTGAAGTGTTGCAGAACAGAGATCTTACACATTGGACTAGAGATATGAGAAAAACCACTCATAGATATTGCAGTGTGAAATCAAGATTGTATTTTTCTTACATACAGTTCAAAGTCTAAAATTATAAGCTTTCAACATGATAAATCCTATAATTACAGATCTATCATTTTTTTTCATTTAAATATGTTTTTGTATTGCATTTCTGCTTACAGAAAGGCATAATTTTCCATGTATATTCACTAGTTCTATGTCATCTAAGCATGTTTGCATGGGTTTTTTTGGTTTTTTTTGTATGGAATATAGATATCACAATGACCGGCAGATCAGCCAAAAGGGAAACTAAGATAGAAGTGTAACAAAATATTGTCCCAGAAAAATCTCTTTAGCAAAGAACCACTTCCAGACCCTAGCTTCCCAAATAAAGCCAAGAATAATTCCCTCAAACACAGAATCTTGAGGTTAAAAAAGATAAGTCTAAACAGTGATTTCTTACATAAGACTCAAGTCTAGCCTACCCTATCAGGTATAGTATTTCTGTGTTCTTAAAGTCTGAAATATTTCCCAAGTGTGATTTTTGTAATAGGTCTTCTTCTACAACCTGTATGTTTAGATTCTGATAATTCAGTTCTATCCTACCTTCTAATTCTTATTTTCATAGTCTTAAGACCTTGGTCTGGCTCAGCTCATCATTTTAAACTACAGTTGGAGCCTCATTTTGAGCCACTCTCTTAATTCTTAGATTAATTTTGTGACCCCTTATATCACTATATGCACTGGTGAAAGCAGTGATTCACTCTGCAAAGCAATAGTCTGTGATTCTTAAAAGAATCATGTCTTGATTGCCTGTGTCTTCTTTTTCTGAGACTTCTTCCAGAATTAATTTCCCTCCATTCCATGCAAGCCCCTCTCTGCTGAGTAATAACTCCATGTATTTATTTGGCCTTTACCTGGCTACCTCAGATATGAGAAATAGCAGCTGGCCTTGCAAACTCTAGCCTGTTGTATCAAAGAACCAGTTCCACTGATTCCATTTGCATTTTTCTACGCTTAGAATAAATCAGAAATTCCACAAAGATGAGCTGGTACAAACTCTGCTGTAAGACAGGTCTTATAGAAAGGATTTCTTCAGTGTGAATGGAAATTATAATTCCTCACTATTGATTTAGTGTATACTTTTTAGAACAGCCCATATCCTCCACTCTGATCCCACCATCCAAACCCAACTTTCAGAAGACTTTGATATTTGGAAGAGTATTTGTTGAATATCTGAGTCTAGTTTCTATAAACAAAAAGATATCAACAGTTCCACATTTCCAGGAAAAGTTTTCATGTTCAAAAATAAATGCATTGTACCACCTTATCAGATATTATTTTCAAATAAATGCATTTGTCTTTTTATGGATATTTCTTCATATCTTCACACAATTAAAAAAGGCTATGGTTTCTTATTTTGGATATCCAGTTACTTCATGGGCAGCACTTTCTCTTAGACAAGAAGGGGGCAAGGACAAGTGGGTGCAGAGAGCAGAGGCCAGCTAGTACTGAAGCAGCACTAAGAAGGCAGAAGGTTGCTAAAGCCTTAATGGGACACAATATAAATTTACAGTGGCACTGGCAGCAGTGGCAGGAGAGGTAACCACAACTTCAAGCTCTCCCTTTTTCAGTCCCTAGTGAGAGAGATTCAAGATCAATTTTTTGGTCCTGTTGCTGCCCAGGACCAAGACCACAGCCATGATAACCTGAGTGTTTATTAGTCTGAAAGCATGGTGGATATGCGCATAGTCCAGCTCCCGCTTATCTCCAGGGCTTGGTGACATTTAGTCAGTCTTCAGTGTTCCTCTTGAACTCACAGCCATAGATCTTAAATTTTTACAGTAGACTATCCATCATTAACAGCTTACTGACCATAACAGGCTACCAGTGTCACCCTCCTTCCACTGGGCAATTCCATAATCAGATAAAGTTATATCTCAGTTTTATTTCCTGTACTCATTACTATCTTTTTTTTTCTTGTCATATGCTAGACACTTTACATTATTTCTTACTTCTCCTATTTTTGTCTCTTAGACACAAGCTAAGAGAGCTGCATAAGGCAGCACAAGTATTTTGTCACAGTAATATATGTTCCACTCTCGAATCACTCCTTTGGAAAGCCCTGGGATTCTGGCAGACACCATAAATTACCGTTTGGTCACATCCACACCTCTAAAGCAGTGTTCAGAAGCACCGCTCATTATGCTATTTGGCTGCAATGCCCCATCTGTCCTCACAGTCCAGGCTTCTAGCATACCTTAAATTGGGCCAAATCTAGTCTGTTTTTGCTGACAGGTAGTCTTACTCCCAAACTTTTGCTACTCAATAGACAGTGGTTTTTTTTTTTTTTTTTTTTTTTTTTTTTTTTTTTTTTTTTTTTCCTTGATATATTTGCACCTCACAATTCTAAAACCTCCCACTCTGCCCTATATCAAAAGTTTGACTGAACCCAGGAGTACCAGGATTCTTTAATCAAAGAACTGTCTCTGGTGCAGAAGGCAGGTTGGCTGTCAAGGCTCATTCCATACTCTCTGAGAAAGAGAGGTACATCTGTAATCTCTGAGGGCAACACACAAAACTCAACAGGCTCCAAATGAAGGCATTTCTTGACCCATTCCTTCATAATTTCTGGCAACAAGCACCCAAAGAGTACAGGACTTGGGTCAGCAATGCTCTTAGTCTGGTCTTCTACCAGACTGTGAGTACATACTGCTGGTGTCTCCTAGTTTTACAGGGGTGACTAAAATTAGTGGATTTCCATGCTTCTCCCTGCTCTGGACAGTGGGATTCTGGACAGTGCCAGAGACAGAGACACCATCACCTTGATGGTGATTCAGAAGGGTCTGGAGACTGTAAAGAATTAACTATAGTTAGCCTAAGAGCAAGGAAATAGGAAATCTGCCAGCAATTTTTTGCCCTGACTCTTCCAGAAACCTGGCAGAAATCCCATGGCATCAATTTCTGTCCTGATCAATGGCATCTTGCACAACTTTATGTACTCACCTTCTTCAAGTATTCATTTAATATTTAATCAACCACCCTTTATGTTTCTTCCATGGCCAAACAGGATTTTGGCTCTTGAGTCAACAAATCTCATTCCTCTCTTCCACTTTTTCCCCTCTCCATGGATAACTTACCCTCGCTTGCAAAGTGATGCTGTTCCCTGTGCCACATGCTTCTCTAAACTTCTTTGCTTTTCCACAATTCTCTGACCCCCATATCTGTTATTGCTGCATAGTCCTGTTACCAACATCTCCCTAACTTCTCCTTATTTGCATACAAACATTCTTATCTTCATCACCTCCTGCAATGCTTCACCACTACCACTTTGCCCCAGAGGGGACTAGTGGTCCATAAAGAGTTGGAAATTTTTGTATTATTGACCAGAACACAGAATCTTAGCCTTCATCAGAGTACTGTCACTTGTGAAAGCATTGCAAAGGCTCTCAAAACACCATTAATGTCCATTTTCCCCCAAATGACAAGATTTTTATTTAGAAGTGTTTTATCTAGAGACTTCTTCCAGAGATGAATCATAAGAGATCAATAGAAACATACTCCAGGAATAGAATAACTGAACTCCTTTGCATTTCAAAAGAATGCAGAAAGCCATCTTTTCCTTCCAGCTGAAAAACAATATGAAATAATTTTTAATCCCACAAAATTAATGCCATAATCTTTTTCATTTCATCTTCATTAGGATCTTGATGACATGTAAAAGAAAGTTTTTGTGGCCCAAATTTCAAAGTACGGCTTTATAATGAGGGACTTGATCAACCTATGTGACAGACTTTGAAACCTCAGAAATAAAGTGAAGAAAATGGATTAAACACATTATATTAATACAAAAGCAGTCAATGAAATGAATGAATCATGGGCTATAACTATATTTTTTTTTATCATGCAGATTTCCTGGGGCTTGACCTTATTACACTTTTTTTTTTTTTTTTTCAGAGATGCAGCAACACAACCATGAACTTAAGTGACCTGTGACTTGTGAAATAGTAAACTTTTCTGGACTGTAGCCTTAGATTTTATTTGCTTGTGAGTTCCTCATCCATGTCCTTCCAAGAAAAAAAAAAAAAAAAAAAAAAGCAAACAAGTCAGTTAAACCACACAGCTTCAGGTACAAAAGCTTTAAAGGAAAAACAGGAACCGCATGGTAGCACTAGTGGAATGCACTTTTAAAGGATCAAGGTGTTGTGTCACTGACATTGACTTACAGTTCCCTGAGGTGATAAAGGATTAATTTTCCCTCTCTTGGAATGGACACATTTCATAAAATGCTCCTGGCCTTTCATTACCCCTTGAACATTGAAAACTATGAGGTGGAAACCACCATGCATGGTTCCTTTGTCTCTGAACAAGAAGAATGGAGGTGTGTGCATAGGTAAGACTTTCTAGGGATCTGCTAGAACAGTTAATCAGAATGCACAGCAACATCCAGAGGGACTATCCTAGGAGCAGAGCAGGGAAGGCAGTATTGGTGCTTCCTTTCTCTCTATGAAAGTAAACATGACTTTGTCCTTTTATGGGAAAAACCCCTTACTATCTACATAGGTGCTGATCCAAAGCCACTGAAATCAACACAAATATTTGCATGGTCTTCAGAAGACCCTGAATCAGACTTATAGCCATTTGCTCCAGCTGGCATGTGGAGGGGGAGGCAGAGTCAGGTTCCTTGCATTCCTCATGGTTCTTGGCCCTCCTGTTCAACCTCACAGGTGAGGAGTTCCTGCATCACCAGCACCCAGGCTGGGGCCACTACCCCAGTAGTAAAAGTGGTCAGGGAACAAAAAGGGTGTCAGATAGAGAAATGGGGGGAGGGATGATGGAAAGCTTGTTCTCCAGTTGTGCTGAGTAAGGATTGTGCTTACTTCTCCCATCTGATCACTACAAAATTATTTATAACTGTCCTTGTGGGGAAATACAGAAGATAATAATGAATGCTATACAGCAAACAGCTGAATCACAGTGTCCCAACCTCACATTTTCCAGCCCTTGAGCTCAGCCATCTAGGAGGTGCCAGAAACTAGAATGCATTTTTATAAAAGCAAGTGCTCATATCTTTTAGGCAGCCAATGTTTGCCTGCCACTGGCTGCTGGAGTCATAGCTTTCATCTAAATTAAGAGTGGTCACAAATATTCCCATAAACTTAGTAGTCATCCAGCTGTGTGGTGTGAGCCGACAGCTGTGTGACACACAAGAGTCAGAATAGAACTGGCAGGTGAGCCAAGGAAGTTTTGGCTGTCCTTTGGAAAGGAAGGCTTCTGCAATGTTATTTAAGCCTTCTCTGAAATCAACTGCACTGCAGTGACAAAAAAAAAAAAAAAAAAAAAAAAAAAGCATATTTCTTAAGTCTTACAAGCCAGGAGGAAAACATCCTGTGAGATGGACTTTGTAACTTCAAATCTAGGTCTGTTTGTTAGCTAAGAGTTAAATTCAAATGTGCAATCAGAAAATATGGCTTAAAACCTGATTCCCAAATTAAAGAGCCCCGTTCTCCTGTTAGTAAGTTCTCACAGTCCTTCCTGGCTGACTGCCTGCATTTGTTACCACCTCAGCTTTAATGCTCTATGTTGTCGCCTGGGTTTCCTCCCATTTTGTTACATGACCACCTCTAAAACTGTTTCCGAACAGAGTTGTCAACCAATAACATGGTTCCCATTTATCATTTAAATAAGCAACATTTTGTTTAATATTAATAGATTGCCACATGTTTGTCCAGGGAGAAGGGACACAGAAGCTTTGGAAGTGAAGTTTGTCATTAAAAACATTTCCCAGCTGATGATTACTGAACTATTTATAATTACTCCTGTAGTACAATTGTAAAGTACTGATGAAGCAAGATCATCCTGTAGATTAGATGTGCCTTATCCTTGCCCACAGATTACTTTCCTGTGAACCCCATAATGATTTTTTAACCCTATCCTTCTGACAAGGTAATTTTAGATTGCAGCCTCAAATATGCAGGGGCAAACAGTTCCAGAAAGATTAGCATCAGTGGTGATGCATCCAGACACATCCAGAGCTATGCTGGACTGAGGAAAAGAGGGATAGGAGGAATGTCTGTGATGAGTGTGACAAACTGTGGTATCCAGAGGCATGAGGGAAAGAGAGGACATGAATGTCCAGATACATGAATGTATCTGTAAAGAAAAGGAGTGTTCAGACCCTGATGGAACAGAAAAACTTCCCAGGAAATGGTATTCAGTTTATCATTGCAATGTTCAGGATGCATTTTTTTACCATTATTGCATTATTTGATATTGAGTTACAATTACAAGCCAAAATTAATAGTCCTACTTCTAAGCAATGTAGAGTCAGATCAAACAAACTGTTCCACAGTCCAGGAAAAGGTTGCCTAGGGCAGCTCAGAAAGCTGGAAATCACAAAAGAGAGATAGTGATGTTAAATCAGGCTTTGTGAGCCAGTCTTTCATGCTTCTGCCAAGTCCATAACTCTATGGAAGCCCCAAAGCACAGGGTATAGGTGTTATAAAATGTGCATATAGAGTAAAAAGGCAATTTTAGGGCAAAAGGACAAAAAAAAAATCCTCTCTTCTGTCTTTCAGGTACACCATATTCTGAACGTCATAAATATGAGAATGCTGGTCAGAAAAAAAAAAAAATTGTTATGCTTCAGAAAGATGTAGTGCAGAGATCTCAGTCCAAGAGCACAAACCATGAAAAAGGAACTTAAGTTTTTTCAACTCCACCTTATCCCACAGCCTATAAATTTTGGGACTGAGATTCAAGGTGCCTATATATTTTTAGGTGTATCTGTGACAGAGGGCAGGAGGCAGAAGTGCTGATGAAGAAGGTTGCCAAAAGTCCCTCATGGAGGACTACTCAGTGCACTTTAGGGACTGGAGTTCGGAACTCCAAGTTATGCCAATGCTTCCTTTAACCTTTCCCATGAAGAATCTGTCCCTTCCACATTCTCAGATAAAATAGGACAAGATTTGCCATCTTATTTCAAAGTGCTCTGATCAAGTATAACTGTTAATGAATACACAGAATTAAGTCAAGTCATTGACAGCAGTCTAATGTGAATAATAATATTTTCTCAAATTTATTACTTAGTTGTTGGTTTCCCACATTATTAAATAATAGGATTGTAGAAGATATAGGATTTTACCCTTGTTAAATCTTTCTTGAAGTGTTCAGATTCAATCATTTAGGATCTATGTTTTCATTTTTGCAGCCAAGAGCTCTCTCTTTTTTGTCCTGATGTCCATTGGCTGGATGCACTTGGAAAGCCACCTTCTCATGATTTCTTTTGCCTGAGCTCTCATAGCAATACCTCTAACAGGAAATTTTGGGGTGGTTACATCCAGAGGCAGAAAAATGTGATTTGTCCTCCAAAGGATCCCCCAAGTAAAATGTACAGGAGCATGTTATAAAACTTTGACAATTTATGTATAAAAACCAAACTAAAATTACATAGGGGCTCAAAGCCAGCTTGGATGGGGTTTTGAGCAAGCAGGTCCTGGTTGCTCCATGGCAAAGGGGGCTGGAGCCAGATGATCTTTCAGCTGTCTTCCAATGCAAAATATTCTGATTCTATAAATAAAGTCAAGACAGCTGTCAACTCACTCAAATCCAGATAACTGCCAATCAGTACAGGTTAGATTTGTATTTTGTCTAAATTATAATTAAAATTTTTAGTAAATCTCCAAGAAGGTCTGCAGGGGCTGTGCAGCTTTTGATCCCTGCTGTTCATGGCTGTTTACTTCTGCAAATGTCCACTGCAAGAGGAGTCATGGTTCTTCACATTTTTCTGTCCAGGGCAGATCAAGAGTGTTTTAAGATCAACTCTTCCTTGGACCATGAAGTAAGGAAGATATCCAATGTGGAAGCATGTCTTCATCAGAGACATCTGTAATATCATCTTCTGAAAATGTACAGTTTAAGCCCTCTTTCATGCTCCATATTCTTTTGAAGAAGGATAAACAGAAAGGCAACTAAAATAACTAAAATACCATCCTCACACAGAACATTATCAGCTAGAGTTTAGTTTAGGTGACACTGAATTTTTCCACATTTTAAAAATAATAATTTCATATGTTTTATTTTTTATGTCTGCTAAAAGGCAAAAAAGCAACTAAAGAAACAACCAACCAATCCTCCAATTTTTTATTTTGACACAACTAATTAAATATTTAGTTATATATAAAAGAAAGCAAATATATGTTGAGCTTTCATTTTCATCATTTAACCCAAATGAACAAAATCAAACTAAAGCAACCCCTGGCTGCTGCTATAGGACTTTTGATAACAGGTTACAACCAAATCAGAGGCTTGAAGGAGCCCAGTTGAGACTGCCTAGATATTCCTACTGTTACCTATGACTTTTTTGAGAAATCATGCTGCAGCTGCCTGTACAATGGCAACCATAAATGTGATTCAGACTTGGAAAACTTTATGGGCAGCAGGAATAGCGGAACATTGGAATAGGCTGGCAATCCTATGGCATTTCTGTCAACAAAGAATCATAACAAGAAGGCAGAACAGTATTTGTTATGAATGACATGTGGCTCACCTGAGTCAGAAGAAATTACCTGGATGGCCAACATATGGCTGTTTTTCAGCCTATTTTCAATGATTTCTTTTGTTTGAAAAGATAGCTTATTGAGGTTTTTTTTTTTTTTTTTTTGCAAACTTCAGGTTCCTACTGGATGTGACTATGCCTGCAATGTCACCTGCAACACCAATCACAGAGAAAGGTCAGGAAATAGGACTGGATTTCCCATAGCATGAGAATCCAGTTTCCTGAGATCACATACTTTCTGTCATATCATCTTTCCTTCATAGGCCTGTTGAAAATCATCACTAAACCACGCAGTATTCTTCTTCTACCCTTCCACTGCCCTTTTAGATGCTAACAATACAGAGGTGGCTCAGGCAGCTTTCTAGTACTTCAGTGCAGAATGCAAGAGGAAGGAGTAACTTATCAGCAGTAGTACTGAAAGGCCAGTTTCCTGCGTTTCCAGAGAAAAAGGATGTGTGGCAGTCTGGCCCCAAATGTGAATGGAAATAGAATCATTCATCTCAAAAGGATTATTTGGATTGTAAGTGAATTTATAACCATAGGTCAGTTTTACAAGTGTTCTTACTTTGAGAGCAGTGCATCAAAACCACAGCTGTTCTTACAAGTTTAGTTCACAGGCAGGAGAAGTTTAATGGATGGGAAATGTTGCCAAAGCATATATGCCCACATATATGTATATTTGGGTTTTTATTTATTTATTGCTGATACACACTGAAGCACATTGCCATAGAATAATCCTATGAGGGAAGATAGAAAAGGGAAGGGTTCACTAGGCTACAATTGTGGTTTAAAAATATAACATGGGAAGGTGTGTTACTTCATAATTTTAGCTGAGTTCTAGAGAAATTTCTCTGCAAGTCTATAAATGGACAAGGAGTATTAACATTTCTGGAGAAATCTAGGACAGACTGGGAATGAAATAGAAAGTAATATTCCTGTTAGAGAATCCTTTACATTCCTAGGTGAGGTTATGATTCCCCATTGAATTCTGCAGAACTTTTCCATAAGAAGACAATATAAAATGAGTTAATGGGTACACAGAGTGTTGGCCATATTAAAACAAGAATAAAAATGGGCAGGTATCCAAACCAAATTCTCTGCTGATGTAAATCATCCCGAATCAACTGAACCTGATTAATAGTAAGTTAGGAACCCACTCAAAATTCTCTCTCATTGGCTCAGAAAAAATTAGCAATATTTATTGTTCTCCTTACAGACTGAGTTCATGTAAGTAGAAATTTTAAGGGCAACAGACGGAGTTGAAGCTGACATATTGTTTATTTAATAGACAGGATGTGAGCAAATAAATATTTTGTAATTATTATTTTTTTAATCACAAAAGATGAAATTCAATGGTTTAAGTCTAGCTATAGAATCCTAAAACAGAGTGTACATTTCACAACCTCCTTGTGTCATGCCTTTGTTACATCTCTAAATTAAGTGGCACTTGGAAAAGATGTTCGTTTGGCATCATAGGAATATTTGATTCTTGAAAATGTTCCTGATCCTATAGGACAAATAAAATGAAAAAGCAGCAGCAACAATACCCCAGTGAATTTACTGGGACAACTGAGAAACTAGGCAATGAATATAAATTCAAAAAGACCAAAAGGTGAGCAGGTCCTGTACCCAAACTCAAGGGACTAATCCATCCTAACGGTCCAGGAGTTGCCAAGGGAAGGAAAAAATGAAGATGAGGTGCTGGCAATGGGTAGAGAATGATTTTGGAAGCACGAATACCAGAGTGTCAGATGAAAGAAAATTTAACGGCAGTGGGAGTAAAGTATTGGATCACAAAGAGAAAAAAAATGGGCTGGGGAAGAAAGGCACAGAAAAACCATCTGCAAGAAGCACTAGTGATGGGGAGAAAAGAAGTAAGAGACACACACCCAGGTGCACCATTGCCAAGCAGCCCGAAACAAAACCCAGCCTCATTTGTGTGGGGATTTTTTCTCGCGCTCTCTCTTTAGATCAAAAGGAGAGCAGCAATGCAATCTGCTCTTTGCAAAGAACACTTTCAGCCAAGAGAAGGAGAGTGCATACACTGGAACATCTGTTCCAAGAAGCCACTTGAAAAATAATCTTATAATAGCATGGGGAAAACATCTGTGCAGCATGCACCAGACCACCAGTAGTGCAGCAGTAGAGGAGTAGAAGGGGGAAGGAAGACAGGAGGGAGTGAGGGAGACAAAGTAGAACAGGATTAGGTCAGGGGCAAGTACCCCAGTGAGGGGCATGACCCACATGTGAAGAAACTGCTTGTTTGGTGTCTTTTCTCTTCTAATCCTCAGCAAGAGGCAGACAGATTTCTCACCCACTGAGCTGTGTTTATTGGCAGATATTACTCAACATGTGCAGCTTTGAAAAATCCCAAACTACAATCAAAGTGTTTGAGAGGCTGCACGAAAAGCTCCCTGTCCTTGGCCTCTCGTGTAACCCCCACCCCTTCTTCAACTTGCTTTATCTTGCTGATAGCAAAATAAATGTGTTTGATAAACAGCCACTGCTAGCTCAGGTGAGGAGAACTAGGAAGCCAAACCACTTTTACACTGTTTGTGTATTTGACTTATTGTGACCTCAGTAAAATAGAGGTCCACTTGTTTTGTTTTCACCTTCATTCTCAAAGCAAACAAATTCAGCATAAAAACACTGTAGCCATCACACTGCACATGCACATGCATGTGCAGTGTGCATTGTGTTCTTGGCTTCTCCCTTCTTCTGTTTTATTTCAAGAGAACAGAACCCTTAGAGCTGTCCCACACAAACTTCTGTAGCATGGCAACAGTCAGGATATTTCCCCCAAGTACTGACACCTTTTGCAGGAGATTTATAAGGAAAACAGTGCCAAATTGACTGATCCAATGTTTTACTCTAGGTTCTCTAAACAAGGAGAGCCTTCCCAAACATACATCTTCTTGACAATGAGAAAAAGACAGAATCAACACGTCTTAAGCATGAAACCACCGTACAAACATTTAGGTGATTGACCAGGTACATAAAATTTAACTGGGAGCTACTAGAAGTTGAAATACTCATTGTGTACATGTAGGTAGCTGTAGCCTTCACTTTCAGCACAGACAAGAGAAAAAGGCCAGACTCCCTAACCCTCACGTAATCAGACTTCACTGTGGGAAAGTGATAGGGCAATGAGGAAGTTTGAGTTATTTTAGAAGCTAATTGTTAAGCTGAATTAACCAGATGCAACTACTAGCTAGGTAACTTTTGTCCACGTCAGAAGTGGGCAGAAGACACAGCGAAGGACATTTTAGGACGTAACCAAGGATCAGATGGATGTATCCACCGAGGTATGCATAGAAGGGATATTGGGTAGTTAGACTGCTACATTGGAACATATCCATGGTCAAAATTGTACACAGTTTTAGCTGGTAAAGTGTACCATGTAAAGATCTTCTTTATATCAGTCTTAGTTCTGCTCTAGATGCTCTATACCATGGTTACAAAAGGCAATTGGGAAAGACACCAAACAAACAGAAAATATATGCTGGGAAATTAGGAAGAGGAGCTGGTAGCATGATGGAAAGGAAGGTACAGCTTTACTGCAGATTACAGACCAGTAAAGGTCTTAGGAAGTAGGCAAAGTGTGAGAAACCAGGAAACACTGAGGATCAACTTTTTTTCTGTTTCATTCACAGAGGATCAACTTTCTTTTCATGCCCCACTGTTATGTTACTGGTGCAGGTCTTTCTTATTTCTAGCAATGCTCTGAGAGCTTTGTTTCAGTTGGAAGACAAGATATTTATTTATTCTTTTCAAATCTCAGAAGTGTAAAATGGAAGAAAATTGTTTTCTTGTCAACACTCCTATTGGCTCTCAAAATGGTTTTATCAGTTTAGCTTCTGCATGCCAATGAAAACTAATCCATGTATCATAGGCTTATACAATAATTAGAGGAATAACCCCAAAGAAAGCTGCCCTAGTTTAATTATATTGACATAAAAATATGTTAGGTCAATATAATTCAATTGAGAGTGTATAACTTCTACAGAAACCAGTTGATTAAAATCAAGATTATTTCAATCAACCAATGTTGATTAAAACCAGTTTCATTTCAGTCTTTTCTTTTGTGGACCACAAATCCTGTGAACTGAGGTCATTTCCAGATCAGATTTGTGGGAGGGGGAGTCAGAGGAAATGAAACAATATATGGGCAGGAGCACACAATAAGGGCGTTATAGGTAAAGATGAGCAGCTTGAATTTGACATGGCAAGTGACAGGAAATCAATGGAGTGCTAATGTGTGGGAGGAAATGAGTATGACTTTAGCAGAAACATTTAGGACAGATGTGAGGGAGAGAGCAGAGGAACCATGGGGCCAGACAGGAGAAGATTACAGTAACCAAAGCAAAAAACATCTGAGACACTGACAGCAAACTATTTTGGGAGTTTCCTCTTTTCTCACTCAGAGACGAGTCAAAAGTTAGGTGAACTGTTAGGTGTTATGAGAGCTCTAAGCCTGTAACAGCTCCAGAACTAATTTTTTCTTACAATGTATTGTAATTGTGCCATGAGTTCCAAACAGAGAACATCATGCAAGGCTGTATCTCCCCTGTTCCCTAATCTCATTCATCTGCATGGTTATCAACTGGAATATCATCCAAGACATCAATATTTTGAACACCCTTTCCCTCATTTAATTAGTAAAAGTATCAGAAATCCCATTCTTCAATCCCTTGGCTGGGAAGAACTTGCTCAGGGCAAGCCACACAATATCTTTCACCAGCATTAGTGTTATGAGTGTTTTTCTCTCCCCCTGAAAAAGCCTTCCATTAACCTAATGACCAATATTCCATGAAGTCTGCATTTGGCAATCTCCCTGCACAATACCTCTAATGTGGTCTGAGCTCTGGCATGCTAGGCATGATTACCTGCAGGAGGAAACAAACATTTCTCCACCTTCTTTGTATGGTAAAAGAGCTCTTAGAAAAATGGGGATACAGAACAAGATCCTTTAAATCTTGATAGAGATGTCTTATTTTCAGAATAGTTGTGGGTGAGATGCCCCATTCACTGAAAATCTGCAGAATGTTCTTTAAGTTGGCATCTCTTGTGTTAAAGGTGAACCTGCTCCCTTTCTGAAGGTAGCATCTTCTTCCTCCCGTGCCCCCTCAGACTGATGTGCCACAATACCACATTGTGAGGGTGTTACCAGTTACTTGTGCAACACATTTAACACAAAACAGAGCAAAGAAACATGGAAAGGTAAAGCCACCAGTGGCACATGGCTTTTTTCCACAGGCAGCAGCAGGTCTCCCCAATAGCACAGCAAATTTTGCTTGTTCAGGGCTGCCTTCCTCAAAATTCATCAATACTTGTTCCCCACAAGCAGGGTAAGTGATTTCCCTGCTGGCATATATTTGGAATTCTCTCACCTAAACATGAAAAGTATTGTAATGTTCAACAACCAATGTTTTCTTCGTATCACTTAAGAACTCCTTTACTATTTTTCTCAAACCAGGCAAAATATGGGTTTTTATCCCTAAAGATATGGGGCATATCAACTAAAGTAATGTATTAATAGGGTTTTTTTTGTCTCTTGAAATTGAGTCAGGGGACAGAAGTTGAGCAGAATGTTTTTACCATTAGCTTACTGTAATGTACATAAAATTGCCACTGAAAAAATAAAACTTGGTTGATTAACAGAGAGAAAAATATATGCTTTAACCCCAGTAAATATATCAAACTTTAATTCTATATGTACCTTTTACTTTTTGAGATATTAAGTCGGGGGGACTGAAAAGTATGCTGTTCTGAAGTATGCAGTATCATACTAAAGAAAATTTTGAGTCAATTCACTCAGCCAATCATCACTCCATTTTTTGAACCTCTTCAGCCTGCTAAGGTTTTATTAATGGATTAAAGAGGTGTAAATTTTCACAGACCTATAACATTTGACTGTAAAAAACAGACTGAGTATAAGAGAGAATACAGCATTTCACTCCTCCACTATGATCGCAAAAACCTGGACCGCCTTATGATTTTTTGGAACTACTTTAAATAATCTCGTAAGTAGCAGGAGAGACTACAGACTTATCTAGAGGAGATGAAGACAGTAGATTCAGGGCACTGGAGTTCAATAGGTGACACTTATCTTTAAATAAACTCAAACTTCAAGTTCATTTGGGCTGAAGAAGGTGGATAACAGGCTGTGTTCACAACCCAGACCCCTGACAGGTACCACTGAGTTTGCCTGATTGTGGAAAAGATTAGGGTAATAAAATCTGTAGGCATATGTAAGAGTAGACTCTGACCCCAGGGGACTGATGATGTGTTTCTTCCTTCTGAGACTCTTAAATGAAAAAAACACTTTTTATCAGTTCTGAGGGGCTGAGGAGTCAGATATAATTATGTGGTTGTGAATACCATAATACTTGTTTCTCACTTAAGGAGTGTGCTCAAGGAGAAGTCATAAACAGGAAGCTAAATGGTAGCAAGGGAGGTCCCAGTGCTAATGAGCACATGCAGTGTGTAGGTACAACAGCCTAAAAGTATATTTGGTTATGGTGAAGACAGTAAAGAGAGAAATAAAATTAGTTTCTATCAAAAGAAAGAGTGTTTTGATCCTGCGAAAGCAGTATATGTTACTAGAAGAATAATTTCCAGTGAGCAAAACTATGTAGAGATCTTTCTCTGAATGGCTATAGGTCTCTGTGTTGTCATGGAGTGACCAAAATGGTCTATACAGTTGGATCAACAGTTCTCAGAAGATACAATTTTTACTCCAGTAGGTGAATACCAAAGGCTTCCTGCTGTTCCTGACGATTTTGTGTCATCACAGTAGCTCAACGCTGGGTTATTCTTACAAACATACATCTGAACCTCTTCAGGACCAATTTGCTTGTGCTACAGCTGCACAAGCAAATAAAACATCCCAGGGTCCTTTTTCTGTCCTTTAGAAGGAATGGGATGCTCTTGAGAGCAAACTTATGCCCTCATAGCCATGCACTATAGCTATCCCAAACCAGGTGGTTTTATCCACATTGCTTTCTACAAACACCCCCTGGGCCTTACTATAACCTCACAGCCATGACTGAGTGCTACTTTGGAGGATATAGATTGTCATGCAGACTGTGCATAGGTGTGTGCTCTCAGCCAGACACTGGATTGTAAGAGAATGGTAGCCAAATTCTACATCATGGCCCTTTACAGTATCCTTCTACAGATGGAGCCTGTGGGACCACTAAGTCACGGAAGTTAAAAAGCAAGGAAGAAACAAGAGACATTTATTTGAAGACTTTGGATTAAATTATCTTTCTTGATCTCCCTATGCACTCAATTGCACCAAAGGAAAACTACTCAGACATTAATGAGAAAAAAAGGCCTTCCAAACATGGAGTCCTTGCCTGCTGAATTGCCCTGCTGGTGTCTGAAGAAATACTCAGAGATTCCAAATTAAGTCCAAGAGATAATACTGAAGATCTTTTCTTTTATCTGAGCAAGTGAAAGACGTGCAGTTAGCGGAATCTCCAGAATAAAGAATTCTTTCTGAAAGCAATTATTTTTCTGACAATAAGGATTCTTTCTGACACATGCCCTCAACACATGTGATGGGAAGTGCAAGCAAGAAGACCTTGTCACAAAAGAGCCATGTGGGATAGGGGACTAAACTGTTCTGAAGCAGAGAACTAAAAGGCTATTGGAAGCCACATGGCTTAACTCAAACTGAAAGTCTCCTCTTTTCCCTGTTTGCCAAGAGGAAAGTTCTTGGCAACAAAAAAAAAAAGTCTAGGAAAACAAAGAAAATTGCTAAGTAACCAATGAACAAACTAACAAGCAAAATGACAGCAAAATGATCACAAGGCCAAAAACATTGCAGCCTGTGATGAGAGCACAGCTACATCTGAAGCCAAAGGCAGTTGAAGCAAACCAAGAAAGAAGAAGCTCGCGCCACTCTTCACAATCTCAGTGCAGAGCTCAAATAGAAATAGGGCATGTACATGCTGTTTAGGCAATCCAAAGGCAGATAGCAATCTGGTTTGAGAGTAGAAGGCACTTCATCATCCCCTGTAGATACACACAGGGACCAATGCTGAATGGAGCAAGATGGTGTTTTAATATAATATAAAAAGACTGAGTTCTCCCTGTCAGTGTAAAACAGAATGCAACCTTAAATACGGCCTCACAGTGGCTCCACCATAATTGCTTGTTCCCTGCTGTGTTCCCCATACAGCAGACCTAGTACTGACATCTGGTACTAATTTAGGGTTCATCTGTTCTACAAAAACAAATATATTGTGAGGCCTCCTTGCAGCAGGCTTGCCCCTCAACTTGGTTAAACCATGTTCCATCTTGTAAAGTAGATGTGACATAACTGTTTGCATTTTGGCCCTGAACCATGCTACAGATGTTGCAATGTTCAAGAGCCTGAAGTGGCTTAAACTGCAGCGCTTGGGATCTTCTAGGAAGCAGCAGCAATTCCAGCTCCTTTAAGAGAGTGGCATTAACCCTTTCCCTCCACTCTGTACGAATACTTCCATGTTGTTAAATATACTGATCTGCACAAATCTGACATGAGGCAGTTTAATTTTGACCATGTTTTAAGATGTTCTTATTTGATATCAGGTCAGAAAATATTGTAGGAAATTTGTTTGACCCTGCTCATAAACATACTTGCCATTTATGTGTGAAAGGCTGTACACTGAACTCTCAGGGAGACAAACAAATTCATTTGGACTTAAACATGAAAGAAATTACTTTTGGGGCTAAATGAAAGGTAATGTGAGATACACAAAGCTTCACAGAAAGCACCTGAGGGGCACCCACCTGCCTTAGAATAGGATTTATCCCAAATGCCTTTCTGAGTACCTGAATATCAATTAATATTTCATTCTTGAACATTCCAGTGTGTACATCCCCACTTACTGCTCCAGGGACTGCATGCTGACAAGGCTGCTCCAGTTCCAGTTATTGCAGAAACTTCTCACGCTCGGCATGCTGTTCATTCTCATGTGGCATTCTCTTTCACTTTTTTTGCTCCAGCTACTGTTTTTCTTGCCAACAAAGATTAGCATAACCTTCAAGAAAATCTGGCAGAAGGTCACGGTCATTTCAGGGAGAAGTAAACAGAGTGAGAAAAGCATAGAATGGAATTACTAGAAGAGTGTAAGAACTCTTTGCCCACTATGTAGAGGCCATGCTGTCAAGCAAAAATATATTGGTATTTAAATCAGTTAAAACTTACGTAAACTCTGCTAGATAGCTGAGAAGCTGCATGGGTCTGGAATTCAGGACAGCATTAGACCTTAAAAATATTCAAAACCTACAGTCTGTTACTCAATACAGATTGTTTTTCTATTAGTCGGGGTGTAAGCAGCAGAAGAAATAATTTGCAAATATTTGGAATGTTTCTATTTGTCATTTTTAAATCAATACATATATCTTGCTATTCTCCATAGGGTTTTTCTCTCCCTCTTATGCAACTGGTAAAGCAGATTTTTATTTTTCCTCTAAGAAAAAGAGAAGTTGATCATATCAGTCCAGGACTTTTTCCAAAAAACCTGGAGGCAGTGAGGTTTCCATACACCAGGGCCAAAATACAGATGTTTGGCCTAAAATTGGTTTTATTATTTTTATTTTGGATTTTGGAAAAACAAGCACACAAGTCTCCGCAAAAGAACACAAGTCTCCACAAAATAACTCAAGTACATGTGTTCTCTCTATTACTCTGGAAGAAAATGTAGCAACCAAAAGGAACAAAATGAGTGGGCCTGCTTTCTCTAAGCAGCACTTTCAGACATGGAAAAACCAAGCAGGCAGAAAACAAGTGTAATGAAGGGACTCTGACCCCACAAGTATGCCCATTTTTTCCAAATGAACCAAACAGTCTAATAAAGGATATTACCTTCCCTATAAATCTTGCTTCTCAGAAAATAAAGGCGTAATGATTTCAAAATGCTCCCACAACAAGGAGTAGAACCGAGCCGTAGAGCAGCCAAGGCGACAAACAGGGAGAGACCAAAGGCAGAGTTCAAGCAGTAGCTCATCCTGAGAGGAAAGAGCTGGATATACAGCCCAGTGAAACTCTCCCCTTTGGAAGTTTCATGAACAATTACAGGAACGCATCATTGGTTTTCACACATGCCACCTGAGGTGTGTGTTCTTCCTCTGGTGTTTGAACTTTGCTGACAATTCTTGACACATGATGGGATTGACTTGAACAATGAATAAAAGCTAGCTGAAACAGACACCGTGAAATAGAAATAGTTAGCAGCAGAGTTTCCATCAGAATTTGCAGAGCAGTGTTTATAAGTTTTGCTGTATACATGTGGTTTTGCTATAGCAACAAAGATGAATAGTCATCATTTTCTGTGACCAACACCAAATCTAGCATTATCTGTATCCTTCCTTGTGAATAGAAATGATTTCACCTCTACATGAGGTTCACTCTGGTAGCCAAAATGGGGAAGGAATTTGTGATACTGACGTTCATATACTGTGCATATGTGGGATTCCCCAGTGGATCAGCTCGGTCGGCATCACTGCCGATCTTCCAGTTTCCCAATGACAAGTAACAGAGTCAAATGAGAAACTACAAATATTAGTCTGTTTTCACTCTACATTTTGAGAGTCTCTAGAGTCTATTGCTCCCAGGTGGAAGTATCAAAAAATTACCTGATAATGTGTGAGGCACCAGAAAATAACAGCCTGTAAGAACTAATCTATTAATTTAGCGGAGGAAAATTCAGAGAGCTGATGTTCAGCTCAAACCAGAGTACACAAGAGTGCCCCAGAAATATTTTGGGCATGTGCCAAAGACATATTCCACAACAGACAACAGGATGATTTCTTCCATCCAACAGGAAGCACTAAAGGCAATTAAAGAGCTTTGAAGACATGATTATTTATTTATTTCAGGTGATTTTCAGCCACCAAAAACATTAACCAACCAGGCAGCTGAGAAAAGGATAAAAAAGCTACCCCAGCTGATACTTTAAAAACCTTAAACTTCATTTTTTCAAGCAAAAACAAAAAGCAGGCAGAAGACAATGGAGTTCAATAGTAGGGGTGGTAGGTGAAGTAGGAGAAGATTTTGTTTCAATAAAACAGCAGGGTAACCTCTACAGAAATAACAGATTGCATGGTATTATGGCTTTCATTTCAGCAAAATAGGTACCAGGCCTCTGGTTGACAGATGAAGTAGTCAGAAAGACTTAATCTACTCAAACTACATGAAAGGAGAGAATCATGATGACAGAACAAGACATACATATCCAAGCACATAGGCCAAATAAAAACATCATTTTTTATGACAAAACAAAAAGCAAGTAAGTATGCTGAGAGGTAATATGAGTACTATCGTGTGGAGCCTGGAGAGTCAATAAGGGTAGTTGGAAATGGTCATGTAGGAGAAAAGAAATTATGTGATTAATAATAGAGAAACCTGATGGGGCAAGTCCAATGGATTTTGGAGGATCGTATTTCATGTTTAATGTGTTCCATAAAAGCTACAGTGGAAAATCAGATAAGGTGGTGGTGATATTTTGCATTCAATATCCTGCTATACGATTAGAAAGTCACAGATGACTCCATAATGTTTGTGGTTAAAGTACTAATTAGCTAAACAAACAAAATCAAACTAGAAGGTCTCTTTAACAGCTTACTACATTTCACAAAAGTAGAGGAGCTTACCCTCAAAAAATATAGCTGTTAAGAGCAGAAAGGAAAATTGTTACCTAAAGTGACTTTTATTCTGCAGATAATTTTCTCAGTCTACACAGCCAGTGTAGACTTTAGAAATTTCTAGAAGTAATGGATTTTTTCTTAACACAGAATTCCTGCATGGGATATCAAGTAACTCAGTAATGTCCATTATCAATTACTCACCATAATGGACCTCATTATGATAAATAAGGAACAGTTAATGGCTTTTATAAAAATTGAAAAATTGAAAAATTGCCCAATGAAATGAAGTTTGATGTATTTAATGCAAACAGGATATATCACCAACCTGAAATATCTCTTGTTGGATCTTTTAAAACCTGCAGGTTTTTGAAACTGAGAGGAACAGTTGAGTTTAGAGTTGGGAAATCCATTTAAATGAAGAAGTGTTAAAACAACTGGGAATTTTTCAGGAGCATCTTGCTTGATGCCCAAGAAGCCAAGATCCCTCAGATTCAAAAAATATACTTGAGTGAAGAAGATCCTCCTGGTGAAAGCAAGCACATAAATGTTGTATTTACACCTATATACATACACAAGCCTATAGTACATGTATGTGCATGTATACATGGAGAGGGAATTAAGAAACAATGAAATTACTAAAAAATGCAAATAGAATTAAGTGGGTAGTGAGGTTAGTAGCTCCAACGAATAAGTTTTACTAAATCAACAAATTTTAAGTGATAAGGCAATTAGAATTATTTCAGAAGCAATAAACTCAGTGAATTAAGTATAAGTTAATAGCTAGGTTCAGACAGTGGGATGGTGAAGTGGGATCAAGGAAAAGCAGAAATGTCCAACATGTATTTCAGTGGAATTTGGAAGGAAACGAGCTCTGTAGCTGCTTATGGATGTATCATTGATAGATCAAATAATTAGCAATGTATGACAAAGGAGGATATGAGGTAGTCTCTGTGACAAAAAAACATTTACAAACTCAGATATCTTAGGTTCAAGAGTCCTACATCAACTAGCTGAGGAAACCTCTAAACCATTGGTATAATTTTCTAGCAAACATTAAAGGGTAATAGAAAAAATAAAGAAGTTTGGAAAACTGACAATATTGTCATTGAGAGAATCTTGTAGTTTATCTTCATTATTCTGAACAAAAAAAAAGAAATTTACTAAGGCAAAATACTGATAATTTTAAAGGTTATCTCAGATAACCAAAACAGTGAATAGTGAAATTAAAAGAATTAATAACTGGCCTTAGAAGATAAAATCAAATGAAAAATAAAATCACCAGAAGGAATCTCATTGATTGTTACTAAGATAAGCAAAATAGACATATATACCCTTACAAAAGTGCTGATGAAAACAGCTTCATTAAAATAAATATCTGAGATTCACATCTTAGTATTATATAGTAGTCAAAGACAGATAGTTTGAATTTGAAACAATAAACTGAGATGCAGAACGCAGTGCCAACTCCAATAATTACATAATAAAAGCATAGATATTTTTCATTAACCAATCCAATAAGATGTCCTATGTCTTTCCACCCTTGCCTCTTAGAAAATGTAAGGGTAAATTTCAATAATCTAAGCAACATCCACCTGGAAAAGCAGATAAAAACAGGTAGTAAAACAAATGAACCAACAGGGCTTGTGGACAGACAGAGTAACATGTATGAATCTAAATCAGGGTTCTGTTGTGGCATTTAAAGCAAATACCCCACTTATCCTTGCTTAGCAGGTATTGATTCAGATTGTGAAGCCAACCTACCAGTACAGAACAATTGCTGATGAGGTGATTGTTTTATTGTGAAGTCTTCCAAGTTGTACCAAAGAAACATGCAATAATGCAATGCCCTGGTACTGTTGATATCAAAAACCCTGGATCAATTCTCATACCATATAAAATGTCAGAATTTGTCCATGCCTTTATGAGGCTATTGTACACTAGCTGTCATGACTGTGCAACTAGACTTCTTCATGTATCTGACTTTTCTGCTGTCTCAACATCCTATCTTTTTCACCTGACCTTGATATTTTTGTCCCTGTACTCAGACTCTTTTAATTATCCTCTCTTTTCTCCTATCACATTTTAAAATGCTGTTTTCCCTAGTTTCAAGGGGAAGTTCCTCAAATGAACCTTCAAGATGTCCCCTAAGCCTACAAAGACATGACACCTGTCAGCCTGCACTGGGAGAGGTTCCTTGAGAGCATGAAGGGCTGGAGAAATTGAGTAAACAATTGTGCCTGTATGACATTTTTGGTCTTCTTCCAAAATCCTGCTCTCTTGGCCACTATGTGTTGGCCAGCTGCAGGAGACACCAGAGAAGAAACATCAGCTGAATCCTGATATGGGATCAAATCATAGAATGCTAAGGGGTTGGAATAGACCTTAAAGATCCTCTAGTCCCAAACCCCACTGCCATGGGCAGGGACATCTCCCACTAGACCAGGCTGTCAAGGCCTCATCCAACCTGGCCTGGAACACTGCCAGGGTTGGGAGCAGCCACAACCTGGCCCTGAGCAATCTGTTCCAGTGCCTAATTGTCCTCATAGTAAAGAATTTCTTCGAGATCTCTAACTTAAATTTGCCCTCTTTCAGTTTGTACCCATTACTCCTTGTCCTATCATTACAGTTCTTAGCAGAGTCCCTCTCTGACTTCCCAGTAGTCCCACTTATGATACCAGAATGTTGCTGTGAGGCCTCCATGCAACAACCTTCTCTTCTCCAATCTGAGCAGACAATTTTCTTAGCTTATCTTGGGAGGAAAATTGCTCCAGTCCCCTTATCAACTTGATCTCCTCTGAAATTGCTCCAACAGTTCCATGTCCTTCTTTTGTTGGGAAGACCTGAACAGCACACAGTACTCCAGGTGGGCTCTCACTCTATCCTCAGTACTCAGAAACACCCTTTATGCTTCCAAATTGGCCCAGGGAAGTAAGGCATGTCAGCAGGATTTACACAGCAGGGCATCTGCTGGGGCCTTTCTAGTCCTTTCAACAATCCTGGTGTGTAAGAACTGCTACATTGGCATTTTGAGGGTTTTAGTCCTTAGTGGACCAAGCTATCTTACTAAGGAATATCTGAGTGGTGGGCACATTTGCCACCCTGATCCCTTTTCTATTTCCTATTCAATCACAGCCCCCCCCCCCAAATCTCTCTCTCTCTCTCTCATCTTCTTGAAACTTTTGGGTCATGTTTGCCCTCTCAGGGAATAAAAATTTGTTGTCTGAACACTTTTGCTGACACATTTCTGTTCAGCTGCAGGTGTTCCTCCCACTCAGATTTTTGGCTGTCGCTTAAAGCTACATCCGTGGTCCATGGGTTGTTGAATAGTGGTCCCTTTCTGACTTTGCAGGGGAATAGGCATGCAGAGAGCTTGGCTCCTGAATGCTCTGTGAGTGGGAGGATGGAGTTGGTTGCTGGGACTGAGGAGGTCCAGCTGTGAGGACCTTTAAGGCAGGGTATGCAAGCCATGGGGTGTTAATGGCCCATCATTAGACTGGAAGGGTGTAGCTGCTCTAGGAATAGGTGCTTCAGCCAAAAGCATAAACACAGGATGGATTAATCATTTCACTGAAGTAGCAAAAAAGAAGGGAACAGAAGGAGAGAAGCTCTTGTTCCAGTAGGGGTAAAAGGCTTCCTGTTTGAGGGTACCTTTCTGACCCACATGGAATAATCAGATGGGTCAGCACAGTTCTTAGAAAAAGTCATGCAAAACCAACACTGGCTTTAGCCAGCCTCCCTTCCCCCACACCCCTTTATCTCTTGCCATCTGCCAGTGAAATGAAGAGCAAGCAATGCCCCTCCCCTCCTCTCTTGTTTTCTCACTTGTTTTCTGACATTTTTAATCCATCTTGTCTAAGAGCCAAAATATCTAGCATTTATCCTATCATTCATTAACAACTTTGCCTCATCAATGGAGCAAAGAAAAAAGTGTTTAGCATTCAAAAACACAGTTAAAAATACCATTGTAATATACCCATACAGCTCTACTTGAAAAAAAAAAATCTTCCATTTTGGCATAGTATTTGACTCTTCAACTATAACACACTTGCAGTATTTTTAGTGTAATTTCCTGAAATTTATCTTGTAAACTAGAAGTCTGACCTGAAGTCAGACCTGAAGTCTATTGGTCCTCATCTGAATCACAACTTTTAGAATCACAACACAGTCATTTACAACCTGAGCTAATGCAATAAATGGCAGGAGAAGAAACTGAGAAAGTGAGAGCTGGAAATGACCGTTAAAAATCATCTAGTTCATTTCCCCATGGGACATCTTTCACTATCAATTTGCTCAAAGCCTCATTCAACATGACATTCAACACTTCCAATGATGGGCCACCCACTCCTCTGGGCAAACTGTTCCAGAGCCTAAATCTAGTTAAATCTATCTGTTTAAAGCCACTGCCCCTTTTACTACCTCTAAGACCTTGGTAAAATGTCTGATTTGCTAAAGCAAATTGCTTAAAGCTACATTCACTAGGGAGGATCAGCCTTAGCCTCCTAACTCTCTTTCTTGAACACCCTTCTCCACTCTACCTTCTCCATGACATTTTGGGAGCAAGAGCAAGATTATGGCAAGTACAGATAGGCAGTGGATATAATTACAGCAGGTGAGGGAGGAAAATGAGATACCTAAACTAGCTAGTTAATCCAGGATCAGAAGCAGTGCAGGTCAGCACTACATAGAGGGAAGAATAACTGTACTGCTCTGAGCAATGCAGACACAGTCAGTCATTATAAGCCAGCATGGAAAACAGTAAAATTTTGCATGGTGTGGATGTTCTTCATGCAGTGTCCTGAAAACAATGAAAACAGGTATTTCCTCAATGAGACTGAAGATGTTCCAAACAGTATAAATTGCCCATCTGCTCTCTGAGCAAACTGAGCATGCCTTAGGCACAGGGAGTATTCATAAAATGTGTGTGAAAATTTGTTAACAAAACTCTACTGAGGATGTGTAAATTAAGATTTTTCAAATAATTATAAGTTAGCCAAAACTGAGCAAAATTTCAAGGGCAAGTAAATGATCCATCCCTAAAACTCAAACCATCCTTCGCTCACATAGCAATTCCCTGCTCCAAAGACTATACTCGTGATCATCATTGTCATGGCAACAAGTGTAAGATGATGTGTAAAACTTATCATCCATGAAACTAAAACTTGAAATGAACAAAACCAGCTCTGGTCAGACAAGGAGATTTCAACTCCAGCAGTTTAATTCTAGCAAAGTTAATAGCAATTTTTAAAAAATCACCTCATAATGAAAAATGGCAGAATTTTCTTGCATACAATGCTGCTAACATGTCAAAAGAGCTTCAGCTATCTGTATAAATTTCTGCAGCATGTGGCTAAGTGATGATAATTTCTTTCATGCTGTACAAAACACTAATAATTTTATTCAATTTTTCAAATCACAGTGCAGAATTGAATGTTGTATTATTTGCTATTTATTGCATCTTACTGTTTGTAGCACCTTGGGCGCTACAAATTTGGGTCAAAGAGAATCACTGGCTCCAAAAGGACAGATTGTGTTTGCAGATTCTATGACGGAAAAGAGTAATTGAGGTGAAACGCAAAGTGAAATCAGAATGGAAAGAAAGAAAAATAGATTTGAATCAGAATGAATTTGTATGCCTCAGAGATATCACAGCAGATTAAAATATGAGAGATAAGAAAAGAAGATAACTTAGTCTGGAGTATTTACAATTTCTTTTTGAACTTAACAAACAACTTCAGTTAAAAAAAAAAAAAAAGGATTAGTTTATATCAGCAAATTTACATCCAGAATTGTTTTCATCCATTTGAATCTGTTCAAAGATGTATTTAAAATAGCCAAGGATCTCATCATACACTCTCAAGTCCTACATGTAATGGCATTCTCCTACTCCAAACCTGTGCATTTATCTGAGCCAAAGGTGTCTTCCAGCTTATAATTCCTGTTCTAAAGTTTCTCTTTTTTTTTTGAAAATAAACCAAAACCAGAGCGAATTACACAGAGGAACTTGCAACTGAATCACCCCACTTGAACAAGTCTAAATTAACAGTAACTAACAGGAACTCATAAAATTGTGAAAATAAGGCTAATACTCAACTGATAAAAAGGTAAATGTGTCCTTGTATTTTTCCATCTGTTGAAGTAATCTTCAGGATCTATGGAGTAAATCTTTGGCCATTTTTTTAAACTGACTGAAGGGATTTCTTTGAGAGAGAGAAGTTACACAGTGATTTTCCCTTGTGATATGTTAGCTTGAAAATTGATATAATTTTATTTTAACTAGAGGAGGAAGGGATGAAAGTTGTTTTTCCACTAATTATCTTGACAGTTTTGTCTTTGTGAGCTTACAGATCAGCTTAATTATGAAGGAGCATTTCATTATTACCAAATTGAACAACTAATAAATGAAAAGGACTCCTTTTTATGATATCAATCAAGCCTGTTGGCTCAGCAAATTTAAATAATCAGAATTAGCATCCTAAATAATTACAAATAAGTCACATAAATTAAAAATACTTCAAATGTCATTTCAGGAAATAAAATCACATCACACTTTAAATACCAGCATGAAAAGCTTCACAGCCGAAGTACACCATAGCAAATATATCTAAGCAAATAAGCTTTGAGTTATTAGTTCAAATTCCAGAGAGTGCATTGTAATTATTTTGAAACCTGAAACAATACAGTAATAGATTGCTAATCTGAAGTCAGATTTCATACTTTCTCTTTAGTGTCTTAAAGATAGGTATCACCTTAAATAAGGTGAAGCTCATTTGATCTGCATTATATATATGCGTATTTAGAGATTAAGAAATTATCAATCATCAAAAAAAAAAAAAAACAAAAAAAAACCACAAAAAAAACCCAGATATACATTGCAAGGGAAAGCCCCCTAAATTCTATGTCAAACATCAAGTAGGATTTTTTGTTTCATTTTTATTTCTAGCATCAGTCACTGAATAATCAATTCAAAGACAGGAGTCTTTGAAATATTCTCCTTGAATACACTCTTTAAGTACAGAACTGGCTATAATTTGAAGGCCTAAAACACATGTAGAAAGTATTCAAGACTGGCTTGAAACTCATGTGGTAATGATATTGTCAGGTAAATGGTATTTCAGTTCAGAATTTTCAGTTAATATTCTAGCATTTATTTGAAGATTTTCAAGTCAAAAAACTTGATAATATCCAGTCTTGGCTGTGTATCGAGATACAGATAAAAATGGGGACTTTTGAAAATAAGCATGATTAAAACTAGGTTTTGGAAACGTAATATGCATGCTCTAACATTACCTATTAGGAAATTGGAAACAAAGGAATGCACCTGTGTCATAAGCATAAGCACTATCACAGCATATGATAGTTCTGTAGCAACAGAAAATACTGGCAGAAATATTTTTTAAAGAGTCTCTGTAAATCTCACCATTGTCAAGTGAAATGTATAGATAAGGGTACTGACAATGAAACTAATCTTACACACTCTTTTTCATATCAGTGATACGACCAGAACTAATATCACAGCTAAACTAAAATATATTCTCAAGGGCTCTAGGAAATAGAAGGCAGCTTAATGTCTGTTGCTTGAGAGAACAAGTGAAATCCTTTCATTTAGCTGTCTCTACAGTCTACTGTGTAAGTAATTTTGCAAAAGATGCTACAGAGACAGGGTTGAAAAATCAGTGCTGCAGTGCATTCGTGTGCTGGTTCAGACTGGGGAAGAGTTATTTTTCTTCACAGTGGTTGGTATTTGGGATTTGTGCTGAACACTGGATTGATAGTGTAGAGATGTTTTTGTTGTTGCTGAGCAGGGTTTACACAGAGCCAAGGCCTTTGCTGCTTTTCATGAGGCTGGTGAGGAACTGGAGGGTGCACGGAGGTTGGGAGCAGACAGAGCCAGAGCAGGTGACCCAAACTGACCAAAGGAATATTCCAGACCATATGACATCATGCTCAGTGTATAAAGTGGAGGGAAGAGAGAGCAAAAGGGGATGTTTGGAGTGATGGTGTTTGTCCTCCCAAGTCACCATCGAGTGTGATGGGACCCTGCTCTTCTGGAGATGGCTCAACTCCTGCCTGCCCATGGAAGAGATGACTTAATTCCTTACTGTGTGCACAGCTTTTGCTTTCCCTGTTAAACTGTCTTTATCTCCACATCAGCAATAAAATGTGTATTTAATCCCAAAGAACCTTCACCTTTAGCTGAAGACTTCATCCTCTGCAGCATGACTACAATAATGAGTGGTAAAAATGTGCATCTCACTTCTGTCCGTATCAAACAGGAGACACCAAAACAGTGCAGATAAAACTGTACTTCAGGTGAAGGGATAAATTTCTCCTTGATTTCTAGTGAACTTCTCAATTAAGGTTGATTCTTATGGCTCTTTGTATGCACTCAAGTTCTGGGCAAAGTTCTCACACACTAAATAAAATTTCTGAGTTCTTTAAGTTGCTCTCCAGATAATAAAGCATTTTTGCTGCTGCAGAAAATTCAGCAGCAACTCAAGGCTGAGGGACTCATTATATGCTAATAAAATCATGAGATGATTATTTAAAACTCCTAATATCCAGAACCTTGGAAATCTAGGAAAGAACAAACCAAGTGCAGGTTTGACACTTGCTCAAGTATGGCTTTTAAATCACAGATTAGATCCAAGCATTCTAAAAAGGAATTATTCAATTTCAAATCTAAAAACTATAAAATTTACCTTAAAGTGTCATTTGAAATGGTCAGCTAAAATATATTGCAGCACTATGACCCTACTGAAAGGAGGAATACATTATGGAACTAATGTATTCCACATGTTTACAATATTTTCTTTTTCAAATAAAAAAAACCAAAACCTAATAAGCCCTAAAAACAAACCAAAAAATCCATACTTTCAGGTTTTTGAGGTAGAGGTAATTTCTGAAGAATTTGCAAAGATGTTCTGCAGGTTTTTTTTGCTGGTGCTGCACTTTAGCAACAGAAGCAAAAATGATTCTTCAACAGTTTAGTGGAAAATCAATTATAAATTATGTGAGGTACCTCCAAAATTGTCCACAGGAATGGGAACTTATCCATTCATTTTCTGTAAAACAAAATGGAAAAGTTTCCCACAAATTTCTTCCAATTTTTCACCTCGATTTTAAACTATACTCCATGATATTCTTATTTCATTTGGGCTTACGGCATCTTTTAATGAGACAGTTTTATTTGGTTTTCATGTGATGTTTTCACATTTCACTTAGGTGGTAATTTTATTTAAGTAATGCCCATTAAATCTATTACCTTCAGTCTTCCTGAAAGTGGGTTATCCTTAGCACTGAATACCATAGAGAGATTTTGGGTATCTGGACAACACAGGTTGTTTGTATAGTTATTAAAAAAAAAAAAAAAACCAACAAAAACCAACAGATTTAATGTAGTGTTTGTTGGGCTTTTGATGTGTGATGAAGGCCAAAAAGAGGAAGGTGAGAATTTTGTATTTCAAATTGCCAGAGAAGAAGAAAAGTCTGGAAATATGGAATAAATTTATGTGCCTTGTCTGCCTGAAGAAATAGTACTGATTCAGGTAATCTAAATATCTATTTTATGAACATTCATAGCCCTCTTCAAATAAATAAAAGTCCATTTCAGTTGTAATTGGAGTCCATTTAAGAAAACAACAACAAAAAAATTAAATTACTTCCTGCTTAAAAATAAGCTTCCATTTTTCTAAGTTACAAAAAAAAAAAAAAAAAAAAAAAAAAAAAAAAAAAAGCAACCAACCCAAACAAAGAAACAAACAAAAAACCTTATTATTAAAAGCCCTGTGGATTTTTTTCCTACACAGGAATGTAAAAGAACATTTTAAATACATAACAGGAGCAAATTAGAGGGCTTCCTTCCCTTCCATTGATCAAACATAGATTTAGACTTTGTATGTCATAGACATGGAACCAGCAAAAATCCATGCTGTTTGTATGCCAAATGACTTCGTATTTAGAAAATTAAGCATTTGCCTTGACAGGTCATTCACTTCAAGTGTAAAGAAAAGGAAGGCATTCCCTTGGTGTTTAAAATAATTGATTCAAAAGCAATTCTCCAAATCACAGGAAAATCAGCCTGCATTCTAGGCCATGAAGGCAGCATAATCTTCCCAGGTGGTAGACTACTCTTACAGATTCAAGTCTTCAGGGGCTGAAGAGTATCAGCTATCACCATCAGCTCATTGCCTCCACTAGCAAAAGTTAACAGAATCCTTTGGCTCAGGTTAAATTTACCGCACCTATTCCCTGTCTGGTGTAAAAACTGTGCTTTACAATGCCATCTTCAAAGCTCATTGTTTTTTGAATTCTTACACTTTGGGTGGCTTCAGTAATATTCTTCCAACACATGTATCTTAATTCTTGTTTTAAAGAGAACAAAAGTCAGGGATCTGCCTTTCTTCAGAAATTAAAAAAAAAAAAAAAAAAAAGAAAAGAAAAGAAAAGAAAGCAGCAGCTCTTATTAACTCCAGACAGAATAAAAACAACCCTTTTGCCTAGACGTCTCAAAATGATGCTATGCCTTAAAGGTCTTTCTCCAGATCATCTTTCATATTCCACCTTTTCTATACTTACATGCTAAATCTTTGATCCAGGCCCACATCATCCCATCTAGGGATTTGCTTTATCCAACTGTGGCCTGCTAAAAATTTATCTGATCTAAACTACTTGTTTTTGCTGTCTATATATAGTTAGGGTATATAAACTGATATGTTCAGAGACAGATTTATCCCAGCCCAGAACAGAGGTCTCAGTTGGCAAAGACACACGCAGAATCTGGATGTGAAGGTCTGGACTCAAGCCCAACCAAAAGGTTGTGCCTGGGTTCTGGTTTTGAGTAAACAGATTAGCATTATTCCTACTGATAAGAAAGAAGGCAAAAGGGATTAACAGGGAAAAGATTAAGTTTTAATTTATCCATATCAGATTTGAGGTAACATCTGGAAATAGGTAGAGTGAGATAGTAACTAAAGTCAGTAAAGTGAAGCACATTCTAAAAGATCTACTTGGAGTGTGACCTTAACACTATCTAAGTCTAGTACTATTTTGCAAAATAAATGTTTATTTTCATATAAAAATCATATGGAGATATTATAATAAGTATGATCACTATCCAAAGGACAGCTACTACAACACAGCTCTCTCCTCCCATTCTTTTCTACTGATGTCCAATGCACTTCTTAACACCTAGAAAACAAATTCATGTGGCTTTCAGGAAAACAATGTTTTGGTTCTCTGCTAGGCAACAATATACATGGTTTCTCTGAATGGTTTTCTTTTTTATTTAATCATTGTCACTGGCATGTCTCCTGTGTCCTACCACTGAAACTACGTCATTAAGCTGGAAAAGGTCAACCATAAACTAAAATTTTAAACTGAGTTAAGCACCGTTCAGTTATATTATTCTATTAAAAAATGTGAGAGACATTCAGCACACTGAAGACCTATCTAACCTTTCTTTAATATTTCCTCTTTACAAAACTCTCACAGACTGGTGTGTCCCAGAGGGTCTCTGTTACAGTTTCTATGCTTATTGCACCTCTAATCCATTGTGTCTCTTTCAGTGGTCCTAGTTAAGTCTTAAAACCTTGAAATGACACAATATTTTGATAATAAGACACTTATTTTCCCTCCATCCAGGAGGAGATGGAGCCAGTGGGTCTTTGAGATGATCTATGCAAGACTGACTTCATGGAGGAACTTATACCCGTATTCTCCCTGGGACAACATCAGGACTAGTAAGTGCAGAGTCATCTGCAAGTGTGTTAATAACCTACGCAGAACAATAAAAGCCTCTAAGACAGCAATTCATGAATCAATGAAGATCTTCTGTTCACATCTAGCTTATCCAGCAGCCAATCATCGTCCACATGAGGAGCCCAGAAAGAAGTATCAGACAGCCTTTTTAAATTCAGACCTTTCCACCTGTCTCTTTGTTTAATACAGAGCCTTGTTCTATATTGGAATACACAATATTGCATCCACAAGTGTTGGTACAGACAGTAGTAAGACCATGATCTGCTGGACCTCATTATTCCATGCAGATCAGCATGAGTTATTTCTCAGAGGAAAAAATTCTATGGATCAGCCTTGGCACCTGAGGTTAATCACGCCGAAAACCTCCCCAAGTCCATGAACTTTCCCCAGTAACCTTAGTACCAGCAGAAAATGTTGCTTTACCACCTTTTTTACGCAGGAAGATAGTTCCTGGAAATCTCAGAAATATTTGCTAAGCTTTACAGAATTAGTATGAAGCTCTTCAAAAGTCCTGCTTTCAGATAAATGTGAAGCAATTTTTTTTCTTCATTTTTCAGTATATAAAGCTCCATGAACTGCAAGACAAAGCCTAATTCTAGAATAGCTTCATTACTAGAAGAATTTTAGTAAAATTGCTTTATCAAAATACTACATTACAGTAATATTGCTAATTTATTATAGTACACACTAAAAATTTTTCCCCGAAAATATGAATTTGGAATGTTGTGTAGGGTGTTAATTCATGATTGTTCATAGACTCTGTATTGAACATACTTACCTCTGTCTGAATTTATTCCCAGAAAAGCAAATGGGAAGGCTGAAGGCTTAAAGTTTATTCACTCTGTTATGCAGAGCATCTCCCCTGAAATCAAGAGAGTTTTGTGTAAGCACTGAGTTACTTATTTATTTCTTAAACTTATTTTCTTAAAAATATATTTCTTAAATATTGAACAGATAGAAGATTAAAATTAAAGATTTAAAATCTATTTCTTAAAGATTTTCTTCAAAATATGTTTCTTAAAGAATATATTTCTTCTCTTTTCAAGTGGAAGGCATAGTACAGATGACTTTTGGCCATTCTCCATAAGGCTAACACTCTTTCAGCTTCTCAGCTTTTTGAAGTGAGGGAAAATCTAGCCTTCTGTTTATGTGACAGTGATGATTATTGCTTAATTATCCAATTTATCAAAAAACTGCAGACAGCCTCAAAACAGGCAAATTCTAAGCAATCCCCAAATCATATATTCAGCATAATGCTCATCATTGCAAATCCTATAGGATTATATCCTATCGATTTTTGCATGAAATGGAAACCAATCCAGTGGTATTCTCTTGTCATAATAGATAGGCAGAGATGTTTCCAATAAACACTTATATTTCCTTTTAATTCTTCCATCAGTTAGTTCCAAGGACCAAACTGAAAATGGTTTTGTTCTGAATCAGGTACCAAAATCAGAGTTCCCAAGCTAAATCTGCCCCCTGTTCCTATTGCCCCTTTACCCATGTACTGGACTATTGATATTTGGTTCACCAAGCAGCTCCTTTCTCTCTCTCTGATCCTGTCCCCTCAGACTTGTCACCTGAAGGCCACTATTTCCTCCATGTAAGGAAAGTCTCCATCTTCTACCCTGCATCCCCCCCACTTCCGACACTGCTCAAAATTGTTTTGATGGCAACTTTGATAAAAATTAGTTCATACGAATCATTCAGCTCTTTGTATCTGGCATAGCTGAAAAGAAAAGAAAAAGAATGGTTGGGAAAGGAAGGATACTAGATGAATCCTCTAAAAAGACTTAAAATCATCACAGCTCCAAAGCAAACACTAATTGTCTTTAATCAGCTTCCAAGAAGCATCATACAACACTTCTAGCCGTTAAGCACACATCCTAACAGCGCCTAGTACCATGTGAAATGGAACTTCTCCATAAAATATTTAATAAACCCTATGAAAGTAGAATAGCTGATAATGACTGCCTCTGAACATCTGTGAAAGAAGGATTTAGTCATTAGATTTCATTGCTTCCTGACTTCCAAAACAGATTATCCAAACAACATATCTGATTTTTTTCACTCATTTGCAAAAATAATTATTTCCATGACAGTTGAGATGAACAGGTTTCAATTCTCATTGAAACTCCTGAAAGGTCTATGTTGATAAAGAACTACTGTAATTATAAGTACCTATATAGCATTTAAATATTGCCTATGTTACTTACACCTTCATGCTTCATGAATTATTAGATGTAAAAATCTCTCCCATATAAGCTAGATATTGAAAAAATCTTGCTCTAGATAGACACACTCTCTAAGGCAACTGCTTACTTTATTCATCCCAAAGAAAGAAATGTAATAAAAATTCCAGCATTCTACATAATGACACTTGCATAAATCAGGCTGGATTTTACCCTAAAGCTAAAATAAAACAAGTCCCAGAAGGAAAAAAAACCCCACAGAACTTATACATCAATCAATAGTGAAAAATCTCCTTAGTTTCCAAATTCTACCTTAGAAACTATGGATATTAATTGGTTTCTCCTTATAAAGCTAGATATTTCTTTTAAACTCAATAAGAACTGTGAATTTCCTAAAAATACTTATATAATTTACCAGAAAAGGTTGAGGAAAAAGTAAAATCCCTGTAAGCTGAAATTTAATAGATTGCAGTTGGTTGCTCCAAACTGTTTGTGGTCAAAAGCATTTTAAAAGCACAGTGTTATTTCATGATGATTAAGTCAGGTTTTCTTTCCTTTGTTGGTTTTTGTTTGTTGTTTTTTAGGGTTTTTTTTTTGGTTGTTGTTGTTTTTGGGTTTTGTTTTTGTTTATGTTATTTTTGGTTTTGTTTTGTTGGAGGGTTTTGGGGGGGGGTGGGTGAGGGTGGGGAGGGGTTTTAAAATCTCTAGTGTAATTTTTCACCAGGAATTGTCACCTTTAGCAAGTCTTACATTAACCCAAATGCCAGAGGTTAATTTCTCTAAACTGTTTTTGTGTGCCTGCTTTTCCTGAAGCACCATGGCAGCCATAAGCCCAGTTTCAGGGGTGCTGAGCACCCAAAGCTCGAGTTAAATCAGGGGTGGCTGTGGATACTGGGTGGCCTTTAAAAACAAGTTATAAGGCAATGCTGCTGACATAGAGAGAGAAGCCCTGGAAGTTCCTAGCTTAGAGAACACCCATTGACTCATCTGGTATTTCCATACATGAAAGATTGGAAAACTGCTTTCTATTCTCAAATCTTACAAGGTTCCTGGACTACATTCAGCCTAATTATGAATTCTCTTAGTTTCCATCTCCCAAATACACTTACGCATTTTAAAGTAAATTAAAACTAACCTCTGTGGTTTTGTGCACTTATGTGTGTCCATACATAGACACACATATTCCTCTCTACTGTACTGTATTTTGAGGGAGCAAACAAACTCCTTCTGTTACTTAGAGACAGAGATCAGCCCAAAAGAATGGAAAAAAGATGAAAAAAGAGATGATCTGTCCCCTGGAGATGCAGCAAGACAATGACCTTAGAACTATTCACCGGCCACAATATCACCACTGTCATTTTGATGAGATTTTTTAACTGAAAATTTGGGAAGATGTCCCCTTTACCAGATCATTGCCTTGTTTTTGACAAATTCACAGTCCTGTGAACTTTTGCTGTTTCTGCAAAACTATACAGATGAAAAACTTAAGCAATAGAATTTACACCAATTACCAGAAAAATACTGTTTCAGCCTGGGATTTCAAGAGCCCTGTGCACAGTTCTGCTAGCCACCAAAAAGGAAGGAAGGTGGAAGAAATAGGCCATGTGGTTCACCATGACAATCTCCAAATGTATTTAAAATGCTCCCCCACAAAAAAAACAAAAAAAAAAAACAACAACAAAAAACACAAAATAAAAAACCCAATCAAGAAAAAAAAACCCACCAAAACAACACAACTTCTTTGCATTGTCAGGAAAGTACAAGTGATATAAGGGGTAAGTGTGTGGATCTTATAACAGGTGAGAAAAACTGGGGGCCAATAAGACGACAAAAAATTAACACTTATTCTGCCAAATGCCAAAATTTCTCAACTGACTTTCAAGAGTAAAAAGGTATTTTTTCTCCTTCTTGTTAAAGATGTTCTTCAAAGTGAAAGCTACATCAGACAACAAAGGAAGAGAGAGTTTATACGGGTTTAGTTTAATGGAGGAAACACTTAAGACAGCTGCAAAAATGAAGCCTGCTTAAGTGCTCCTTAATGAAATTAAACAGAATCAAACTGAGACTCAAATCTGTGTACAAGGGATTTTTCATGCACATATAGACCTTACACAGTGTTCTGAGCAATCCCTTCTAGACAGTGGCTGACAGAGGTAATGTCTTCTAGAACTTGATTTTGAACATTCTGCTTAAGGCTAAAGCTGTTTCAGCTTCTCAGCTTCTTGAAGTGGTAGAAAATCTGTCCTTCCATTTATGAGACAGTGATGATTATTGCTTAATTATTTAAGGAACCAAATTAAAATATAATGGCAGATAGCCTTAAAAGAGACAGATTCTAATAAATCCTCAAATTCAATACTCATCACAATGCCCACCATTGCAAATTATATCCTATCAATTTTTGCACAAAGTAGAAAACAAGCCTAATGGTATTCTCCTGGCAAAACAAAGGTACAAAGGCCTGAAAACCACAGGTTGTAAAATTGCTTCTCTCAAACTGCTTTGAAATGTTGAATAACAGCTTTCTGACAATATAAGGAACCAAGCAAGTTGCAAACAACAGCTGTCTGTCCAAAAATAAGTCAGCATCTACTGACTTCCTGGATATACAACAAAAGCTTTTGAATTACAAAAGTGATGTCAGCAAAGTTTTTTGATCAGACAGGGAGCAGATCAGCTGTTCAAGATTTTTTTCTGACCTCTTTGTTTATGGAATTCTTCCTCTTACCCAGCTTCTCTCTGAGGCTGTATGAGTGAGAATGATACAATTTATTCAGTGGTAAAGAAGAATGACAGGAACATACTGCCAGAAGGCTGGGCAGGGTAAGACTGCTGATTCGGTGACAGCCCCCACTCATATTGCATTGAAGGGACCATGAGATCACACTCTCAGAAGAAAATGTATGGCATGATAGTGGGGTAACCCTTGGGTTTGGAACTTTCTGTTGCCGGCTTGTATAGGAACACAAGCTGTACCCATGGATTATTCAAGATCTTGTCTTCTACAATTTTCCTTCTACTGATCCCTTCGTTCATTTTCTACCAGAGGTTTCTCCATTCCTTTGTTTCTCATGACTCTGGATTCTATATATGCAGGATATGATCCATCAGCTTCCTCCTCAAGGAAGAAGCATGTGGGTTCACACATACTTTGCTCTGCAGGCAGTCAGTGCTACACAGAATTAGTGTGACAAGGGTTTTTCTTTTAATTAATGCTTGTGTACACATGGGGGAGGAATAGTATTCTGATGAAAGTGATTTGACTTCCAGCAATACTCTTCAACTCTGTGACCTGAGAAGTCATTAGGAGGCAGGGCTTCACATCAACAACTGCACATGGACTTATTTTGTTATGTGGAGCAATGTTACTCAGACAACCAAGGACTATGGCTTCAATATGAAGATATTAAATAGTACTTACTGGTGAGATAGGCAGATTTTGGTCGATGTGAATGCAGTCTGTAGCATAAAAATATTTGAGCATAGAATGGTTATCGCATCAACCAAGGAAAATCAAATTAAAAGACAAGAAAATAATTTCTGGTGAAAAAAATCATACCTTTTATTTCACTAAACACAGGTCTTTCGTATGAGTAAAACAGAAAGCAGAAAAGTACAAGGAGATTTTTGTTCTTTTGTTCACCTTCAACATTCAGGAGGACAAGTAGTCTACAAGTTGGATGTGGTATTGACATAAGAGGTATCATTCTAATTGAAGTGGAACACTGAACTTTTATTGGAGAACAAGAGTGATGAGTGCCGAATGGTGACTTTCTGTTTAAAATATTTGGAAGACAGGCTCACACTATGACCTGGTTCCAGTTTCCAGTGGTATTAGGGATGAAGCCAGTATAAATCCAGTTGTCACAAAAGAAAAAGTTATAGTATATATTAAACCACAAAAAAATACTTTCAAATAATATTAAGGGTATGACTTAAGCCCACAAAAGCCAGGAAATTCAGAGTTAGGGCTGCAACTCTGTCCTCAACTCACCCCATTTTGTTTAGGTACTGTAGCAGATATGAAGAGAGCTACCTGAAGCATGATGGAATTGGCTTAGAAGGGATGGCCCAAAATTTGGTATTTATCTGTGCAGCGTAGGGTTTGCTTGTTACACTAGAGCTGGAAAGTCTGTATCATGGAGTGGAAAAGTATATGACAAATAAACCTCTTCATTAAATGTTAATAATATACATCCCTTTACCTGATTAACTTTGTAATCCCTGTTTCTGGACTTCAGACTGCTGATTTATTTTGGAGATGTCTGCTGGGACTCATCGGACTGGTGGACTAACCTGTGTCACATACACAGCTCTGGACTGAGTGATCACAGTGACTGATTTCTGAATATGCTAAAAAAAGAAGCAAAAACACCAGTGAAGCAAAGTGGATTGATAATTAGCAATGAATCTCCAGTGGAAAATATGTGACCACCTGATGAAGGTGACGAGATTCAACAAAAAGGACACTTAAGAAAAAAACAACTCATTAAGATATGAGCTCAAGAAGCAACTTGAAGTAGAAAATTATCTACAAAAGTGAGTTGAAGGAGACTTTTCTCTGATACCCAAGAAAAATATGACTTGTATCAGTTTGAGTGGAAGGTGTAAAGAAAGAAAAACAGAGAAATACATGCATGTGTTTTATTTACCTATAACTGTGTCTTACGCTCGCTAAAGCAAAGAGTGACTGCTTTCTGGAACACCTAAAGATTTTGTATGTTTGCTATCACAAGCTTAAAAATATTCAGTGTTTTTACCAACTGGATTTTGGCCAACCTTTAAATCATCCTAGTAAATATTATAATTCTTGCATCCCTGCAAATATGCATACTTCATTAGTTTGTGTTCAAGATGCATTATATTCTGAGGTGCAGTTACATGGAAAAATGTACCTTTATGCTGAATTAAGGGCATCTACTCAAGGTATTCCTAAGTATTGTTAAGTCAAGTGACTTGTAATTTCTCCACACTCTTAATAATGTAACAAAAAAATGTACAGTGGACTTTGGTTTCATGTTCTACACTATTTTTAAGGAAGTGGATAACAGCTGCTTTGGGTCCAGTAGATACCCTGGCACTGCAAATCCCTTCAATCCCTCCACCACATTGCACAGGAGCAACTGGGACTTCATCACAGCAGAATCATGGGATGTCTGTTCCCCAAAGTTCACTCAGGTATTGACTCATGCTTTCCAAAAATTCACACCTTGAGTTACTTTAAGGTTTCCCAAGTATTTCAAAGAGCCGGAATGGGTTTAGAATTTGCAATGATTTTCAAAACTTGCTGAGTTTTAATTCCATGTTTCTCCATGTGAAAAACCCAGCAATCTGTGATTACATTCCTTTTTTTCACCAGTCATGCCAAATAGATCCATACTTCTTGGGTTTTACTTTGTGTTTCAATTTCAAGATATGGCATAAAGATTTAATAAATGAAAACCACTTTTTAAAATCTCTCAATGATAATCTGAAATTGTGGTGTTTACTACCATCCCAAAGCAGATGCCCAAGGTTTGATTTCCTCAGTCCTTAAACAAACCAAATTCTTGTAAACATGCTGCCATCTATTTATTAAAGTAACATAAACAAACTGGCAACTTTACTTTAGCTGGTGTTCTCTCACCCATGCTCAGAGTGAAAATGATGGAAGTACAAAGTTGATATAATTCTCCCATTCACATTTAGAGACAAAGTATGAAACCTACTCTTCCCATAAATCCAGACTAATTCAGTTTTCAGAGCTAGACTGAGCAGTTGCTGAAGAACTGGATGATTTTTTTTTTTTTATTTAAGCCTACAGGTCTGCATCAGATCAAAAGCAAAGAAAGGCTGAAATAGGCAGACTTTACACAGTTCCACTCCAAAGAAAAGTTTTCTCCATATTTGCTGGAAATCCAGCCTGTTTTGCCAAAAAGATTTGTAGTCCTTGTTAAAATCTATGAGGAGTCCATTTACCCAAAGTTTTATAATATTAAACACACACCACAAGAGATATACTTTTTAACAGCAATCTGCATTACTGTCATACAGACAATCAAGTTTCCATATACCAACTGAAACTCTGTGACATTTTATGTTTGTCTTGTCAGCTAGCCTCCTTCACATGCAAGGCAATATAACCTTTCTCCTACTTTTTCCTTGAGACTTAAGCTGGGTTTTATTAATTTATGACTGACTGTCTGAGAGGACACACCAAGTCAGCTACCAAGACTTAAAAAAGGTTCTGTAATTCAACCTGTGCCTGAACATTCCTGCTGGATGACCTTATATTTGCTTTGAGCTGAGGACATCCTCCATGCTGTAACTGTTGCTCTGCTGGTTCATGATGCCTTGTTGAAGTAATGTGAGTTTGTCGTGAATCCTCAGCCCAACCATGCTGAGCCCCGTTTGTACAAGGCAGTGTTTTTGTGAAATTACACGCACAGGTGTTCTTGGAAAACACACCTGAGTTCAAGTCCTTATGGAGAGATTTTACTATGCAGTTAACTTAATTTAAATTCAATGTGACACCCTCTGAACACAAAAATATTGGAACTTTTAACTTTAATCACTAACTTAAGGGAAGAAAATGAACAGGAGTTATCTTACAATAGCATATTCTGAAATATTAAAAAGCAAATTCATTTAACTCAGGACAGTGTTCTCACCTGCCACCTAAAACTCTTGAATTCAGAGTTCCTTACAAGCCCTAAGTACAACCAATGTTCCTTGAAAGGGCTGCAAGTATTTTGAACAAGCCATGACCCAGTTTTCAGCTCAGTTGAGCCAAACTATTTTTGCTGTTTAAATAAAAATAACAAAAATGCACATTTTTGCATAGTTTCAGCACAAAATTCAGGGGGCAGAAAGGGAAGAACTGTGGGCTGAGATGAGTTTCACTTTACAGTTTTGGAACAACCAAAATTCAGAGCTAAATGGGCATGGTGAGTGCATAGAACCACAGGAACCAAAACCAAAGAAAAGTTTGGGATGGAATGTTATTACAGCTTTTATATCTATCATGGTAGTTAGGTACTATCTGGCCCCTATGGCAATAGAATTTGAATAATGCATTTTGTAGTGATTTTTACATGTGATTCTCAACAGTGAGGCCACTACTAGCATAGTGGGTGTAATTCTTGATGTCCAGACTTAAAACAAAGATGTTAAAAATTTGTGCAGGGCTCAGGAAAGCAAACTAAGAATGAATCATAGCATGGAAAATTAGTCATAGAATGACAGAACAGAACAGCTCAGTCTAGTCAATTTGTCCAAGGATAACTAGATGACCTGATAATATCTTATTAGTGATTAAATAAAAATAGTTTTGGTAGTAGTTTTGTTTTTTGGCTTTTTTTTTTATTAAAGAAGATAAGTATCAAGAACGAACAACTGGAAATTGAAACCTGACAAATTGAGAACAAAAATAAGGTGCATGTTTTGGATTATCAAGATAAAAACAAATAACTCATGAGTGTTATGATGAAGTCATTCACCACTTTAAGTCATTGAATGAAAAACAAATGTCTTAAACTGTTTTTCCTAAATCCATCAAAAGGTGCTTAACAGTAAGGTTATTAGGACAAGATTTAGAATAAGATTGTGATAACCTCAGTCACAAGACATGAAAAACAGAATAGAAATATTTCCATAAATGTCAGTGCATGAGATCAACAGATGACAATTCAAGCTGAAATTTTCTATTTCTCTGAAATTTATAATGTTTTAGGTTTTTTCTCATTCTTATCTAAATTCTATCAAAGGTAATGGTACTTTCCCTTCTAACTTAAAAATGCATGGTGTAAAATAAATTTGAGGACTTCTGAAAGTCTTGCCCTATTGCCACAAAAGCTGTCAGCTGTCAAGAATCTGGCTGCTTTTCTCCTTTAAATTATTTTCATACTAAATTCTTTAAACAATAAAAATGTTAATAATAGTTCTCACATCAGGTGCTTTTGCTTTGAGAACCAAGCAACCATGCATGCAGCCAGACTAGGAGCCTTAAAAAAACAGTCTCTTATGCCCTATTTCTTGCAGCATTATTTCTTTCTTCCAGAAATGTTACAGAATATAATGCTAACTGACTGTCATAAACAGAAGAGGAGGGAGAGCCCCCTGTTTTATCCATCTGTGAATTGCAACCATCCTTGAATGCAACACAAAAAAGTTTCCCAGTAGTTTGCTTATCTGAAATTACAGTGAATTTGAGGCAGTTAGCTGGATTAGCAAAAGCAATCATCTTGCAAGAACATGTAAGTAATTTCCAAATAGATATTGTTTTACTGAAAAACAGTCCAAAATTTTACTCTTGTTCTCCCAGGATGCAGCAGGATGACTTAAAACCAAAGCCTCGGCTAGTATAGAAGTACCCTGCTCCACCATCAGCTGAGAATATTAAATCAAAGTGAAGCTAGAACATAAAAACTGGTTCAGAAGAGGGTTTTTAGTGACACATTTTTAGACTCAGCTCCTCACAATTAAGATGTTTTCCTTGTGTATCGTGCACTGAGACTAACTAAGCTACCAGAGGTTAACATAGGACAAGGATTCAAGTTATGCAGTCAATTGAACAAAAGTTCCTCTCAAATTAGTGGGAGTTCTGCTCAGTTGAGGGACTCAGAATTTGGCCCAGCAATTAAGTTATTCATTTTTAGCCCTGAGCATTCCTCTTCCTCAGTGGAGTGTGCCAAGAAAACTAAAAAACTGAACAGCACAGAAGTAGTATTAAACTTTAACAATGCTTAGCACTGACACATGGGAGAATATCAGAGCTATTTAGAAACAATGGCATGATCTCCAAATAGAGCCAGAAAATTCACAGGATATGAAATACACATATGTGCTTTTCATTGGGATCATCCCTTGTTCTCATATGCTGAAGCTCTTCTCATGCCTCATGCTCCCTTGCATAGAACTTAACCTGACCACTTAAATCTTTCTGAAGCTACTGTTAGTTACCTGATAAAGGCTGTAAATGCCCAGCTGGAAAGTGAGCTGTTTATTTCTTATGTATTACTCAATTGAAGTTAACAAATATCCACAGTTTATATTTAAAGTATAATTTCATTGAACTGTATGATAACTGTACTTGCTTAGCCTCAATTTGACAAATATTTAATATTTGTCTAATTTTCATTGTGTAGCTAGATCTCTGATTCAGTTAGTCCACAGTATGTAACACCAAACAAAGCATGACAATACTACTGTACAGAGTGGCATTAATCAGATTTAGTTTCAAAACAAAAAAAAATACTTACTAAGGATTTATATTTTGCAAGAATTATTTAATCCCAAAGTTTGGGGCTTTTTAAAATATTGTCTATTTAAAAAAAAAAAAAAAATTCAAGATATTTGCGTGTAGAAGTACAACAGCATACTTGATTGACTTACATGTACTTGCCTGTTCGTTTTTTCCTCCACTTAAAATGTAGGGAGAGACTACTAATTTCATTCTTCCAGGCATATCTGTTGTTTTTTTTGGTTTTTTTTTTTACATAGGCCTGTATAACCTTGAAATTCAGGGAAATATACTGACCTTGTAGAGGAACAGTGTAAATACCCACCTGATCATCTTTAAAACCCTTTCCAACTAAAAAAACCCCATAGGTAAGCGACCTTACTCCCACTTCTGTGCTACCATCTTCATGGTCGCAGTGTTAGGAAACTAATTCAACTGAAAAGTTAGTAGTTGTCATGTGGATTAGTTCTTTCAAAGTCAAGAAGCAGGAATATGCCACCATTGTCTGGGGATAGGTGAGGTCACCACTTTTGGCAGAAGCATCTACTTAGATCATCTTCAAGTGATTGTGAAAGCACCTTAGCTGCACGCAGAGTTAATTCTCATTATCTTCTGCATTGCCACAGCGTGTAACCACTCATTCTCAGATTCCTGCTAAAATGCAATGCAAAGCTCAACACTGAGTGTCATTTTCTAGTGTCTGAGAAGTCATCTGACAACGGGAGAAGGACCAAAAGAGCACTGAAGAGGCAAAAGACTTAGTGTTCAAGAGTAAACAGAATCAGACCAGTGGAAAACTTCATTTTTAAGTGGGAAAAAGTTAAGTGAAGAAAACCTGCTTCCAGAACATCTCAGAATGTCCTGAAAACTTTGTTCAAAACAGAAAGAAAGCAGACATCCAACATAAAGATCCCCTTTTGACAAATTTTCTATTCCCGTTACAGAACACGGGGATTCAGATGTCACTAAAATAGTTGCAATTTTTCTTCTAAGTTTCTTAGAAATTTTCTCAGAAAATCCTATTTGAGGTGGACACTTATAAATGAAAAGTTTCTTTACATAGCTAAACTTTAGCTACTGAAAACAAGACCTTATAATGAGATACATCTGAAATCTGTAACAGTAGGCAGTTTCTCCAGTACCAATAATAATAATACTTTTATTGTAGAAACCCATGTGTGAAAACTCTGGTGTAGAAGAGAAAACCAAGCTGTGCAGCAGATACTGACTTTTTAAGTCTTCTTTCTGTAGGTGCTACATAAGCATGTATAGAATTTATATACCGAGTGCTATACAGTAATAATAAAAAATATCAAGAACCTCCCATGTACTACTCATCCTTGAAAATACGTATGGGATGCAGAATAACTGGTATTCACAAATAGTCCTGCAGGTTAAGCATCTGGAATTTTCATGGTGCAGTTGCTTGTGAACAAATAATCTACCCCTCAGAAATAACTTCTAACTTTAGCTTTCATGTCCAGTAAATAAATATTTGGTATTATTAATACATATCACAGTACTATCCAGAGTGTCCAATAAGGCACTGTATGGACATATTGAAAATATAGCCCTTATCTTCAAGAGCTTACAGGATTAAGTCTGACTTATTTATCATAAAGATGCTGATCTATATATTCATAGGGATTTTCTGGAAGTAGTGTTTTAATTGCATGTTTCTCAAGAATACATATCACTTCAGGATCTTATAGGTAACAAACTGGTAAAAGGAAATTTACCACACACACCCCTCTAAGCCTGATGAGGGCCCAAGAGCTAATCAAAAACACTACAGGCCTTTTAGCAACAAATCTGAATTAATCAAATCATCCCTGCTGTTTTTTGTTAATGTTTGGACAATCTAGCTTTTCTGCAGAATGCTCTCGCCGTCTGAGTAGAGGACAGGGAGCCAGAAACTCCTTGAGTTTTAATCCTGGCTCTGACACTGATTCTCTCTGCGGCTTTGGGCAAGGAGTCATTGTTCTATAGTAAAATGCTTGTATTGGCAAGATGATGAACTACTACTGTAGATGATCTAATAAAATTTTTCCATCTTTAATTTTTATGATTCTGTAATGCTAACAACATAAGTTTCAGCCCCTCATCTGAATAGAAGAGATAAATACTTACCCAGTTTGCCTACATCCCAAGAAGAATTAAAGTTACAGGATACAAAACTCCACAGAACTGAAGCTACAATTCTTGATCAACATCTTGTTTAGTACCTTGATAATAAATAACACCTATAAGAACTGTGTAAAACAAGGCTAGATTGAATATCCTTCTTTCCATTCTACGAATCATTGTCTGAGCTGGAGTTTGTTGGAAAATTCTGTCTCTAGCTAACTGTGTACCCCTATTTTTTGTTTAGGCATTGCTTCAGTAAAATTACTCAGAAGAGTAAACCAACCACTACTAAGTGGTGAGCTTTTTTTTTTTTTTCTGGGAAAGGTAAGGGAAGAGAGTAAGCACAATAGGGCAAATTTCCAAGAGTAATGCTTATGCCAATGCACAAAATGACATGGTCATTGTGGGAATGCCTGCATTTCCCAGCTGTTACCACCAGCTCAGTGGCACCCACTGGTTGCTGACTTAAGATGAAGATTTTTATGGGGGGCTCTAACTTGACCTAGGGAATTGGCTGAAGAATAATCTATCCAAGATAACCTTTCAAAACTACAATTATAACAGTATGCTTCTGAAAAATATTATTTAAAATTTCTAGGTTTAGAAAGACAGAAGACATAGAATTACAGAATCATAGAATTATAGAAAGGTTTGGATTGGAAGGCCAACCAACTAGATAGATGGTCTAGTTCCAAAGCCCCTGCCATAGGCAGGGACACCTTCCACTAGACCAGGGTGCTCACAGCTCCATCCAGCCTAGCCTTGAACAGGGATGGGTCAGCAAATTAATTATCTTGCACCTGTATTTACTGTGCAAAGAACACCAACCTCAGTAACCATTGTAGTCTACAGCTATGGACCTATCCTGCCATTTCAATGTATGTGCAAAAAACTCAAAGGTGGGACTGCTGCTGATAATACATTAAAAATCTTGCTCTTCAGCTGTACAACACTGACACATCAGATAGAAAGAGACAGCAGAGAAGAGTAATCAGAATATGTTTCAGTGAAGGACAGTTAGAAGCAGACCTACCCAAGGACTTTCTCATTTTCCTAAGACAGTGAAATCTGACTTGCTTGCACCAGACAGTGCACAGAGACAACTTACAGAACTGGCTGCTAGTGAGTTATATCAACATTTGGCAGGGATTTCCCTCTCATTGTTTTAGCAGGATATATTGTTGTTTCCACAACTAAATTTTTTGTATTGACTTCCTTTGATAAAGGGCAACACCTTGGCCTTTGACTCCATTGCTACACATCAAAGCAAGGTAGATAAGGAAGGGGGATCCTTGCATGAACTGTGGGCAGCAAGTAGTTGGACTTGTTTTATTCCACAGAGAGTAAACAGGAGACAGCAATATAAGGAATGTAGAGATGCACAGGGACAGATTGCTGCCATTCAAGGAGGATATGGTGATCTGCAAAATGCATGTTGCCACACAGCAATCTATCAGACCGGCAGGGGTAAATGGGGAGATGAAGATGATTACTGTCTCTCTCCAACTTACATTGCATTTTGGGTTTCTTTACAATATGTCAACAGCCAGAGAGCTACCCATTGCAATCCAGTGTCTATCTTGATATGAAAATACCAGCAATGATAATACATTGCTCTTATAAACTGAAATTCTGTCAAATTAATTTTCAGTCCACAGGACATGTCTTTGCCATACTATTTTATTAGATTAATGATTTCTGTCAATAGACATTTGCTGTCTTAAATTATTCTGTAACAGCAAGACATTATTATGAAAAATATGTACAATTACTGTTATTTACAGAAAATATTGGTGGAGTTGTCAGGTTAAGCAATCAGGACAACTACAGAGGAATGGTTGGTTAACCAATTATCACATTTTCTTAGAAATGAGTGCATAAACCTCAAGACATACCACAGTTAAAAGCTATTTCAGCCACTGGAAAACAACTGAAAGACATCTAGAAACCTCTGGAAAATACCCTTCCCCCCAGAAAAAAAATATTTCATGCAAGTCACAAGAAAGTTATTATCCAAGCTAGGTCGCTGACAAGAGATGTTATTAATGATCCCATTGAAATTATTAATGCATTTAACAATCACTTTGCAAACTATAATATTATATCCTGGGAGAATACTGAATCATGCTGGTTACTTGGATGAAGATCAAATAATCTTAGGATGAAAAGATCAGACTCTGAGAAAGTTTAGAGTACTTTGTGATTAATAAAAATTAAATGCCAGAACTACTTGATTTGCATTTAAATCTCCAAAGGTGTTGACTGGACTTTACCACATGATTTGCAATTACACACACAAAGCACACCTTTGCACACACAAAATATTAACAGGGATACAATACAAGGATGGGTCTACTGCTATTTATATGCAAATATGCTAGAAGAATGTTGTGTGTCAGTGATGCATAACTGAAACTTCTCTCCAATTCACAAAATGGACCTCACTGCAACACTTTAGTAATTGTAAAACATCTCTATGATTTTTGAGTGGTCTTGGGAATCCAGAGAGGTCCCAGCTCACTGGAAGTTGGCAAACATTGTCCAAGTTTTCAAGAAGCGCAAGAAGGAGGACTTTGGAAACTACAGGCCTATCCGTGTCTCATTTCAAGAGATTTTTAAAATCCAAAGAAATAAGTTTTCAAGTTTGCCATATCTATGAAAGCAGCAGTGGGAACAGAATAGTGTTCAAAGAGAGAGCCTGGTGCAAGAAAAAGGGCTATTCAGCAGTTGGTGAAACACACAGTTAAATGCACTATTGAAGACAGGTACTACTTAACTACATATTAATTTTCCATGCTGAAATGAGCACTGAATTAAAAGGGCAAAACCCTCTAAAATTCACATATGAGATATCTGAGGTACAACTTCTGTGCTACAGGTATTTCCCTCCTTCATGCCTACATTTTCTATTCTTTATCCATTCTAAAATTGTAATGAATAACCAGAGATAATTAACACATCTCTGTAATGACAGAGAATCTACACATGCTAAGATAGTGGCATAATTTGATATTTATGAAATGCTTCTTTATTTATGAAGCATCTGTCTTGAAATTTAATTACTACCACCACAGTGTTTCATTACAATTCTAACACAGATTAATAATGAACAAGATTCCTACCCAGGCTATTAAAATTTGAAAAACTAATACCCTTTGATGAATTCAAACCACCACCTCATGGAGCTACTGTATGAAAGTCTTAGTACCTTCATTTATTTTTCTGTTTCCTATGTCAGTCAGAGAGGTTAAAATAGGAAAGCCAAAGGCTGGAAAAGAAACAAAATGAAAGAGGGACAAGGGAATGGGTGTGTGAAAAGTTAGGGAGGTTTAGAGGAAAGGGTTCAGATTACAGTGCATAAAGAGGCCAGATAAATATTTTAAAAAAATTATGAAGTTTATAATATTGGACACAGAATTAAAAAAAAAAAAGGTCTAGAGAAACAGCATAAGTATAGATAGATGGCAGATGTGGGTGGGTAAAGACAAAAAAAATAGGAAAGGCCAGATCTTGTTTGCATGGAAGTCAGTAGCAAAGCACTTGTTGACTACAGTGGGAACTGGAGAGGCCTATAGTGAATGAAAATTCATTCCCACAGGGGTGACAAAGGGGAGAGAACTGGCATTAATAGAAGAATGAACACACACAGGGAAATTAAAAGCTGAGAGCAGTAACTGAGGCCCAAAGAGACACAGTCAGAAGAGCTTCCATTTATAAGGCTGTCCTCATCACAGGAGTGAGGGCCTGACTGAGACCCAAACTCAAAAGCTCTCCTAACTTCAGCCACCAAAGATGCAAGAACTGGGATCTTCACATCACTGTTTTGGATTTTGGAAAGGTCTCTAAGTGTCCGGTCATGACACCTTTGCTTCACAGGAATTGGATGTAGAAACAGCTGGGATGGTTTGCCCTGTCAGCTGCTACTGCCTGCAGTGAATGGACTGAGCGAGCTTTGGGCCACTGTGTATAGCACAGGGACTGGTGTCTATGGTGAAGGCAGCCCAGGGGTTTTGACCTGAGAACCCAGCTTTCAGTCACCAAAAAGTTATGTATTTCATCTATCCATACACTTTTACTGTGCATCTTGTGATACATGGTGTTCTCCTTGAAGTCCTACTTTTTCATCTTTTTCCCCTTGTAGTCACAGAAAAAGAAAAATTAACCTAAACACTTCAAAAGCTCACAGAAATACAGACAGATAAAATGAAACAAGGCATCATTCTTGGGGTATGTTTCTATTTTTAGGTTATGACTTTCTTAATCCTTGCCTTATGGCCAGTTAACCTACTACCCCCAAGTCTCATAATTTGTTCATGAGCTAGCAAAGATTTGTTAACTCACCAGCAAAGTATGTGTATCCATTCCCCCCTAGTGGAAGATAAAAGCCTTCTGCCACTACAGATTACTTTGTCAGCTCAAGTGCCAAACAGCTGTGTTCAAGAACCCAGACCCACTGATGACGCACGTGAGCATCCACCATATATGGCAGAATTGAATGTCCTGTGGTTTTTTGCTCTGATTTTTGTTCCTGTGTTACTGCATTGCAAGCTGCTTTAGGAAGCTGTGATGTGCCTCCCTCCTGCATACACAGATACAATGAAAGTCCATGACAATGTAGTTCTTCCAAGTGAAGCCAGGCCTGATTTAGTGCATGATGCTCAAGGCTGTCTCTTGAATGGGGAGAGCTACCTGCCATAAAACCTAACATTGAGGCTGAAATATGCAGGAGGCAGAAGAATCTCACCAAGTCTAGCGTAGTTAAAGTTTCCCTTGGGTAAGTTGATTCTGCCTCAGCTCCTAGGTGCAGCTCTTAGATTCTGCTGGGAAAGTCAAAGAATCTGAAATTTTCTGAAGTGGACAACATGGTTGCTCTTTGTTTGTAGTGCAGTATGAAACCACACAGCAAGTGTACTGAGCTCTTACTCCTGTAACCAAGATAAGTGAGACCAAAGAGGCCTCAGGATGAGCTCTACTCTTCACTTACACTGTTCTTATAATGTCAACGAAACTGTCAGCATGGCCACTTCACGTTCCTTCACTGTTTTATCTAAAGTCTGTTGTTGTTCTGTGATAAAAATAGTCCATACTGGACTATATGAAATCATATGAAATCATTCTGAGCTCCTATAACACCCCTCTGCTTCAACCCAATCTTGGAAACACCTCGTCTCCATATGAGTCTCAATAACCTCACAGTGTAACAAGAGTCTAAAATTCTACTCCTCCTTATTCACTGAGAAGTACGTCACTGTAAATAGGGCCTATTTCAATCTAACATGTTTTCCTTAGTCTGATTTGGCTCTAGAAACTCCCATCTTTATCTATTAAAAAGCTTACTCCCACTGATTTCTGTTGAAACCTAACTGACCAAGTAGGTGGTGCCTCCTGTTAGGCAACAGTGTAGTCAATATGCCATTCCTTGGGTATGTAGGAGGTACAGTCTCAATTTTCCCTTTCTTCTGATGTGAGTCATAGTCAAAACTTCCACACAATAGACTTTGGGGAATGCAAGGAAGGGAGGGTAGAAACACTGGTTCCTTTTGAAACTCTGCCACAACATGAAAGGATGATGTTCACAAACTTTCTGGACAAGCTTTAGGCTCCAGACAACAGCAGGACTGAATCAGAATGCCCCGCACTCAATTGTAGGTTTTTCAGATTTTTTTTAAGGACTCCTCATAGGGAAAAGCAGCAAAATAGATACTCCCTATTTTGAGTAGCAGCTGCTCACTCATTTCCTCCTTCATTCTCAAATGCATGCCCTAGCCATTAAATTAAGAAATATTGGTTCACCTTGTCTTCTTTCTTGCCTTATTGAGTAGAACTTGCTTTATTGCACAATGGAATGACTGTTGAGCACACTTTTTATTCCTCTATCAGAGTGAGATTGAAAATAATGAAACCTGGATTTCTAAAATGTCAAGTGAATGCTTAACCAGTAAACTGTTGCACAACCAACATCACAGTAAGAGTAAACTCAAATCCTTTGCTGCCTCCTCTTCCTCTAGTAAAATTCTGAAATAATAATGTTCCCTGCTCTTTATTGTAAGCAAGAACTTAGATACTTCACCAAGGATGAGGGATAGACTTCTGTCCAAAGTGCAAGGATGTGTGATCTCATACTCTTGAGTAAGATTTTTAAGATTTCACAGTGGAAAGATTTTAGGTGCATTTTTTCTTTTCAGCAACCCTCTATGTGTCATCCCTGAGCAGCAGTCTACTCAACCTGAGAGTTAATCCACACAGCTCTCTGAAATATCTTTACCCTCCCTTTATATCACATGTGGAGTTTGGGCACGTAATTCCAGGGTTCTGAAATCCTGTGTGCAGTCACATATTCTCTTTGAACTGACCCACTGGCACTAAAGCACGAGCCCAGTAGAAATATTTCTGTACACAGTAAAATTTCTATATTCAGGACAGGGTTTGGTTGGCACATAATAAATAATTTATACAAGCATATATTGAAAAATGAGACTGTGAAGACTGCCAGATAAAGCCCAATCTCCAATGAGCACCATTTGTCATAGTCATTAATGAGATTGGAGTTCTGCAGAAGAAGTGGGCTGCCTAATTAAAAGTGCTATGTAATATAAACTGGTATCACATCACATCTATATACAGAGAGCAAATTTATTTTGGAACAGCATCTTCACTGTTTGCAGTTCCTATTTTGCTCACATCCTTTAGTAAGGTTTTTTTAAGATGTCAGTTGAGACAAAGAAAGAAAATTGATGAAAGTTGATATAAGGTTGACGTGCAGACATAGAACATCTCCATATGTCTACTGAGTAAGAAACAGACAACACTGTACTGCCTGCAGGTGTTTAAAAGCTGTCTTGGATTTCTTTTTTCTTTTTCTTCCAATGATTAAAAAACATATATATGGGATGAACCGTTCATTATAATTATTATATTGCAATAGGGTGTTGCACTACAATGATTATCTTACCCACTTTACAGAGCTTTCATGAAACTTAATGAATTTATTGTCCTGATCTTACTTTATGTTCTTTTGAGACTGATTTTTATAAAACGTACACAACTAAGACATTAAACAGGTCTCGAAATTTTCCAATAAAAATATTCTGAGAAGTACACACTAACACTGCATACACTAGGATTTTAGCTTAAACCTCAGTACAGTACTCTTACTGCAATTTCTTATGCATTTTGCCCCAGCCCTGCCACTCCCCAGGCTATCATTTTCAAATTGAGTGTCAATGATTCCCAGTGGTCTTTATTAATTCTTTTTTTTTTTTTGAAAGACTGAAGATTAAAGCTGAATCCATGAGCTATTATCAGATGGGAAATATTAATTTACTAAAGCATCTGAACAGTTGGAGTAAATTTGAAAACAGAACCATCTGTTATATAAACTAATCCAATAGACTCCATACTTTGTATAGCCAGCTGCTGTCAAGTAACAGATTATGAAACCAAGTAATAAATCTTAATTCATAAAATGTTTCTCCATTTGAAAGGTTTGAAATTTTTTTCCTTTCTTGTTTTAATGTAAACTTGATGCAAGTTGGCAGAGTTGTTTGAGCTGTTGGGGCTCTAGCATTCACTCAGATCCCCGGGGAGGCTGTGGATGCAGTCTCACAGAGGTCAGCTGCAAGGCAAGTCCTGTGATACCAGCCTCTTTTGTGCATCAATCATACCTGAAAAAAGCTGCTCAGCCTGGTTTTGAAATGGGTACCCCAAAGGGACAAAATTCAAAACAAGGATGGCATCTACCTTTCCTAGACTAGTTAAAATATGGAAAAAAAATCTTTACTGCAGCTAAGATTTAAATTAATAGTTCAGAATCCTATTTATCCTGGGTTTCAATTCCTGTTAAAGACAAAGACCCTTTGTAACAAGTAAGCATTCAAATGGACTCCAGACAAAGTTTCCCTCTTTCTGATATGATGATTATGGGTCCATGTACCAGCTACCAGCAGATGATTTATACCAGATGCCAGGAACCACTCTGTTCATGGCAGCTGGTTCAACACATGGAACACGACAATTCCTGCATCTAACATCGCTAAGTCTATCCTTTCCTCCCCTCAATGACATGGCAGAGAACCCTTATCCTTCTCGTTTTCAGGAACAGTTTGTCCTCTCTACCCACATCACAACAACCCAAAACAATTTGTGCAACCCATCTGCCTTCTTTTTAGACTAATTTATGCATGCGTGCGTCAGTGTGACACTCAATGAGGGAAAACTTTATATATACATGTATATTTTTACATATAAATGGAACAGAATTAGACCATCAGGATCCCAAACAAGGTGTGTTTCCCAAGTACAAGAAGTCTTTAATATTCGGTTCTTAATATCCTAATTCAAAATTAAACAGATGTCACATCATATTAGAAGAAAAATAGTATTTTTGGTAGTTGCTGTGAAAACATTTTGCATTTCTCATTTTTGTCTTCAGAACAGATCAGCTATAGATTTGCAAACAGGTACAAACACATTCTTATGTACTTAGCTAATTATGAAACCTGTGACAAAATGTGGGCATTAGTACATGAGGCACTGCAAATTCATTGGGGTTTAGGTTGCTTTGGTTTAGCTCAGTTTGCAGCTCAGTGTTGTAAGCCAACAATTGGATTAAACAAGGAAGGAAACTTTTCAAAGTATTGTGCTGATATACAGTGAAAAGGAAGGAAAATACTGAAAGAAGCTTTTAAACTCCTTAACTACAATTCACCTTTAGATGAAGAAGAGTACTTTACTTTTCAAGGCCTTCTGCTGTCTTCAGGTATCCCACCTAAAAAGTGACATACTAATTGTTATGAGCAAAGGAAGCAGGCTCTTTTCCTAATGTGACATATCTGATTGTATAATTGGACAAATTCTATGAAACTTCATACATTAAATGGAAGAACTATACTGTTAATGGAACTCCTCTCTTTTTTTTATAACTGCTTTACTTCTCTGAACACCATAATCAAAGACTGATTAATCTATTTCAGCATTCCCTGAATTCTTTAATCACCCAGACAACTTAATTCACTGTCCAAGATAGTCTTTGGAATAAGTGTACAACTGTTTTTCACCTAGGGGAGTACTTTCTGGTGGAATAACATCACTGGCAATCTAACCATGTTAGTGATTAAGTGATTCAGGCTTATATCATCCAGCCATTTGTCAGCTCTCTGTATTTCACAATTAAGTACAAAATTCTGAGTTTCCAGTCTGCATGAATTAGGCATATCCTATGCAAACTTTTCCAAAAGTTTGCATATTCTTAAAAATTCTAAATAGCAAGAATAAATTGCCAATGGAAAACTACTCAAAGACATCTGTTCTCCCATCGATTTATTTGACAATCTCCCGTTAGCATGTACACCAAAGGGAGAATAGGCTCTGCAGAATGCAAGAAAAATGTGTTTCACTAACTAAATAAATTCCTTTATATATTGTGGCAAGACAAATAAATAAACCCGGAGATTTACAGACAGCCACCTTGGCTGACATTTCAGAGAGCTGGAGCCTTTAGCAATATTCTTTGCTTAACTCCATCCTAACAAAGCCCTATCTCTTCTCCCAAAACCTCATTTCTCAATTCTCCCCTGCTCTCCTCTTTCAGGCCCACTTCCCAGTTTCTTTCTCTTTTTCCTTCCAAGGTGTGATTGCTCTCTTTGCTCCCCAAAGTCTCCTTCTTGATTATTTTCTCTGCTTTAATGAGTCCAATGCTTCACTCTACCCCAGAAACTGCATTTACCCTTTTTGTTCCCAAGCACATCTGTCTCCTCCAAGCTTTCTCTCCTGTTCTGACCTTCCTGCACTTCAGGACTTTTTTTGCCAAGTTTATTTCCCCTCTGTCTCTCTAGCCTCTTTTTACTTCTCTATTTTTTTTCTACTCTTAGTGCAGTAAAACCATGCCACTATTTCTTCTTCTTTTACTTTCCCTTTAGCAGTGACAAACTAAAACTTGAGAATTCAGATTAGTCAAATCAATAAAATAGCAGTCATTGTCCTGGGTTTTTTTTTTCAGCCTAATATGTAGAGCAAAGAAGGAAGCTTTTAAAACTGAACCAATCTGGACATGGCTAAAGACAATAGGAACTTTCAAGCCTCATCTGTGATATTTTATGTATAGAAATTCATACAGAAATGCTATTTGATATTAAACTTACATTTTCTAATCCAATAATGAAATATTCAGTGCTGAATGTAGTAATACCTACTTATATAACTCAAATTTGATAATGTAATATTATTTAAATGCTAATTCTTAAAAGACTCTTGTCCTATAGGTTTGCCATTTCTTTCATGTATCCTCTGGCATATGATAAAAAATTAAATTTCTACTGACTCTAAAATGAATATTATTTCTACTTTGTCCTTCACTGATGGACATTACTCAAAAAATTCTGATAAGATTTTACTATTTTGATAAGAAATAACATTTTATGGGCTATTTGCAGGTTACTTTAAATTTTACTTTCCATCTAAACAAGGAAATTAATTTGTACCAGAGGAGAGGAGGTCCTTCCCTGTTCTCAGTGATGCTAATAATTATTTAGCTAGTTGATTCACTGGAGACGGGATTAGAATGTAGGGTAACACAACAGATATTTCATATTTAAATTCATTACTTTTCTAGTGCTCTGTGCTACTTTCCTTAGCCAAGCCAAACTCCTACTGACTTCCTGTATTAGGTCCATCTTTATTATTGAGCAGATTGACAGAACCAGAGTGGTACCATCTATTACTACTGGCAAATAACATTTGAATTCATCTTCCTCTTATTCACAGGATGACTCATTCTGTGTCGCACCCACTTCATTTTTGATTTATGTAAGATGTACATTTTAACATCCCTTCTGAGACTCAATTATTTAATCTATTTTTGTCATTCTATTAATTTGCTTATTCAAGCCATTTTGCATTAATAATCAGTCTCCATTCTTCTTCATTATTTGGTATTATTTGGTATAATGGAGTGTGTGCCAACTATGACTTTTGGATAAAGCTTCTGGATGAGTGACACATTTACTGCTGAAAGTTAAAACATATAAAACTTCAGACAGCAAAAAAAGCAAGATATTTGTAGAAGTACTGTCTAGTTTTGAACATCATAATTGTGACTTGAGCCAAATTAGTAATAATAGTATGCTTTACCCAGCTATTTGTCTCCATATAAGAAAAAAAAAAAGTTATCCTAAGTAAGTTAATACTGAGAACTAGAAATGTAGCTCTATTCAAATTCTGAAATACCCTGTGGGGTATTTCACAGGGAATGGGAGGTGTTTCTTTAGCAGAAGTCTTATTTATTAAGAGGCAAAATATTCTCTATCTTGTTAATAAGTCAATATGTGTAGTTTACTTTTTTTGTAGGAATGTAGTCTCATGAAAAGTGAAGAATGCTCAACTGTTTCAGACTTATGCTTTGCATGTCCTGCATATGGTTTCCTGTAAACAACTGAATGCCAAGACAACTGTCAAAACTTTCCCACAGGCTCTGCAGAAGTGGAAACAAAAATGGGCTTCTTCCAAAAACCGCCCTGGCCGTACTTCTCTGCTATCTGTGTGCATAACCATTTTGTCCCAACCTCAGGAAAAAGGTCAAGGTTAAATTCTTGTGCACTGTGGTCCACAAAATATTTTGCTTAATCAGACAGATTTTCTGACTATTTTGGTCATGTAAGTCATGACAGTGGTACGCCGACATCCTAGGCTTCATAGATTGTGAAGAGTGCATGGAAAATGTAGTTCTTGAAAGTCATTTCACAGAATGATAGAGTCATTGGGACTGAAAGAAATTTCTGGATATTGTTTATCAATCCTCTAAAAATATCCGCTGTTCTCCCCTTACACACCATCCTTTTAGTTTGAGGGGGGTCAACTAAATCTCCTTGTTTGGTACTCTGTCCATGGGGGTTTGAATGTCTCCAAGAACAGACACTCTGCAATCTACACGGGCAACTTCTTCTAGCCTTTGAACACACTCACACTGAAAACCTTTCTCTTATGTTTTACCTAAATATATTGTGTTTCAGTTTGTTTCCATGTCTTCCTGTCTTTTAACAAGATATCAGTGAGAAGAACCCAACTTTGTTCTCGCTCCTTCTCCCCCTTTTCCACTTTGAAAATATCCTTCTAAGACCTCTCTAGGTTTACCAATTCTAGTTCTCATCCACATGTCGGATGCTCCAGACCCTAAATTGTCTTCATACCCTTTACCAACATGCACAACAGTACCCTTTTTTTATATAGGGAAATCCAGAACTAGAGTGGAAAAAGGGAAAGGACTACTTCCTTTCATCCTCTGGAAATTATTTGGCTAATATGGCCCAGAATTTGACAGGCCTTCTTTACCACAGGGTCACAATCTTAGCCCATGGTCCATTTGTCCACCAGAATCCTCAGTGCACAAAGTTATTTTCTGGAAAGCTGATTTCCAACTGGTTGGTCTCCAGCCAGTGTTGGTGAATGGGGCTATTCCTTTGTTCTGGTTCTGGCCAGGACAGGGCTGTATTTTGCAGTAGCCAAGAGGGGGAATGACCAGGACCCAGAAGTTATTTCAAACCACTCCAGGTGGGGAAGGTTCTCTCTTCTGGGGAGAAGGGGCTCCTTCCAGTGGGGTAAAGCATGGCAGAGGGAGATGTATGGTAGGCCTGTGAGAGCCAGAGGGAGCCGTAGGGGAGTGTGGCAGCAGGAGCCATGTCTATGGTCAGGTGTTGCTGCAGTGAGCAATAACATTTTCTTTTCTTCCACCCTCTGTCACTAGCATTGTTGCTATTACTGTTTGTTTAGTAATTTCATTGCTGCTTCCAGTAAATTGTTCTTACCTCAGCCCATGATCTTTACCTTTTGTGCCTACAATTCTCCTCTCCAGCCCACTGCAAGGAGAAAATGAGAGATGTGTATCTTGGAGTGCTTTCAGTGGGAAGAATTAAGTTGGAGAACACTATTTCTAAACCAATAGACTAATATGAAGCTTCACGGGTACACAGGACTTTACATTTCTCTTTGTTATAAATCATGAGATTTCTGTTGACCCATTTCTCCAGCCTGTCAAGGCCTCTCTAAAAGGCAGCACAACGATTTAGTGTGGTAATCATTCTAATTTTGCATCATCCACGAATTTGCTGTGTGTGTGCCCTTTATCCAGATCATAAGTGAAGAAGTTTAACAGTTTTAGCTCCACTATTCCAGTCTTGAAGCACACAAATCATGACTACCCTCCAGTACAGCTTCACACAGCTTCCCTTTGATCCCAGCAGTTGAGCCAGTCTTCAATCCACCTCACTACGTCATCCAAACTTCAGCTTTGTCTGTGCAGATATTATCAGAGCTTGTATAGAAGTGTTGAAAGCCTTATAAAAGTCAAAATAAACAATATCAGCTGCTTTTTTTTTCATCCTTCTTGAAAATAGGAGTGGTTTTGCTGTCTGCCAGTCCTTGGGAATTTTGCCCAACTGTCATGACTTTTCAAAGTTTTTTTTAGAGCAGCCTTGCAATGACATTGAATGGCTACCTCAGCACTCTTAAATGATTATTTCCTCAGCAGTGTTGCACCTCATTTAGAAAACACTATCAAAGCATTCCTGTAGCTAACTTATATGTATATAAGCTAACTTATATGTATATAAGCTAACTTATATGTATATATGTATATATATAAACCTTGAATTGTGTGACAGCTGTGTTTTCTGATTTATGTTGCACAGATAAAGAATTTAAATCTACTTCAGGTGATTCTTGCACTAGCTATTCTTATCAAAGCCAGTAATTGCTTATTCTCCTTATTCTTCCCAAGATGATAAGAGCTGAGTTTAAATAACCTGATAACCTGAGTTTAAATAAATCGTGAAACAAAAGCAGAATAAAGTTTATTTCACTAAATAGGTGTCATTTATCTTAAATTGTCCATGGTGAGAAAGCATTAGCTGTGTAAAAAGTCAATGAGAAGAGACCTACTTGGCTGCTGCAGGTTAAAGAGGGAAAGGAAGTAATTGAATATCATGTTAGCAGACTCTCATTTCTAGTACAAAAGGGTACACTTGGAAGGAATAGCTACTCATATCTGTGATGCTCATTATAACATTGCTGGCCATTATTGGAGATTTCTGTTTGGCATCAGAAAGAGACACTCATACACTTTATCTATAACAAGGTGTCAAATTCCAGCTAAGAGAATATATATTTTTTTTCACACAAACATGTATGAATTAGCTGCCTAATTTAATACCTAATCCTTCATCATTAGCTTAATACATACATCTCATAGGTATATGTACTGTGAGCAAACCTAAATATTTTTATCTAAGGTATTAACAGTAATATCTTCAGCATAACTGATTTCCAGTTCTTGTATGTTTAGCCCATGTCACTGTTTCACATACCTCTATATGCATTCATTTTCTGGCTGCTTCTGCAATTGGAGTTCAAAAACTCTTACCCACTCCTGGTCACACCAAAGTAATCAACCAAAGATACTCACAGTCTTTTAGGGAAATACCTGTTACTTTCCCTGTTTTAATTCTGTTATTCCAGTAATCCAACACATTGTCCCACCATTGAGAAAATGGGCCTACTTTAGTTAATTATTGCACCTGCATATAAATCAGTTTGCTCTGTAAGTTTTACCAGGCATACATTTTTTTAGAATATCTCGGATAGCTCTCAATAAAGACTCAGACACACCACCAAGTTGCTTGACAAATTATTGTACAACACATGATCTTTGCCAGTTCACTCTGCCAGAAACAACGGGAAATTACTGTGACTTAGATCAGTCTGCAATAATAAACAACTAAAACTGAGACTCATTTCTGCTCATGCTAGAGGCTAAGAAGACCCACTTACATTTACAATAGCTCAGCTGACAGAAGACAGCATGTTAACACACCATAACTTGATTTGAAATCCAGGTTGATAGCATAGTACTGACTACAGCGAACCTTCAGCTGTGCCCTGAACACACAGGTCTAACATGTCTGTTTGAAAGCCCTGCTTATTTTCATGTCTTCTGGAATATTTTGTGGGGGAGAAGATTTCATCCAAAGTCTTAAGCTAAAAGCCAGTAACTAAACTAGTGACCTGGAGTGCCTTCTGAAGAGCAGAAGAGTAAGATTGACAATATTAATCATGTATAGACACACATACATCTTTAGAAATGTACTGATGCCGTTTGGGTTCTGCCTTTTTTCTTTTAAATGTTCTCTGTATTCTTCACAAATATATTTATAACTCTGTCACCCATTGTATTGCTAGCTAGTTTTCCCAGTAATTTTCCACAGCCTTTCCTAAGCAGAAAGGCAGAACAAATTCCAGAGCTCCAAGCCCTGGGAGGTACAAAGCCCCAGTGCTATCTTGGTTCTTCCTGGGAACCAAGTCATTGAGATACATTCTCATGGACAAAGTACAGCTAGTGCTGAAGGGAGTGCTCCAGAGAAGGGGCTTGACCTGGGGTGGAGGGGGGAATCGCATCAACACTTGTCCTCCTAATTGGTGCTTTTTATCAGTTATGCTAATTTTCTAAAACCTATAAATGTGTACTCATCCCTGTAGGGGTTGGCTTTTGTGGACATCTTTCTGTAACTGCCTCTGAAGGCCTTCATTAAAGATCCTCTTTTATATCATCTCCTTGCCAAAATTACCTCAAGTTTCATTTCCAGACTGGCCAAAAAGGCAACAGTACAGTGGCTATTTATTGACTGAAGCTCCCCAAAACATTTGCTGTCCTTCTCCCAGCCCCCTTTTATCCAGATATTCAATGCAAATCTTTATGTCAACAAATTTTGACTTGACAGTGGGTTAATGGTTGGACTCAATGATCTTAAAGATCTTCTCCAACCTAAAAGATTCTAAGATTATTTAACTTTATTATCTCTGGGACCTTTCTGCATAACAGTAGTAAAGAGTTCCCCACAATGAAGCACATCCCATGCATGATCAAGATGTTACTAGCACAATGTAAGCTAACAAACATAAAAAATGCATTGAAACGTTTTAAAGCGAGAAATTGTTGTAAATTTCAAGATCATTGTTTCCAGTTCAATTAATTTTGAATATTCTTTTACTAATTAGAGAGGATTTTAAAAGTATTAGAGCTCTTAAGTTCTGTTTGGCTAAAATTTCATGCAGTGGTAGGTTAAACCTTTTCAATGATCTCAGGATTAGCCGTAGCTTTCAAAGCTCATACAAAGGAAAGTTCTATAGTCCTTTCATCTGAGATGTTATTTTCTTTAGGATTGTGAGATAATGCATCTGGAACAACATTCATTCATCCAGGTTTGTGGTTTAGTTGAAAGTCAGTCCTAATTCCTGTAATCACAAGTGACATCTGGCTAAACATGCACTTGGGTCAAGTTTAGAGCTCAAACCACTCTAAAGGGCTGCGGTTAAGATAGAATGCTCAACTTGACACCTCCCAAACAGTGGAATACACTCTCAGTCCCCACCAACATAACAAGTTAAATTTGCATTTTTAAATATTTTTTTTTGTTGTTTCTCATAGCTCAACACTTTCTTTCAACAGCTTTCAAGACTTTTTTGTAAAAAGATTTTCTGGAATTTGTATGGTGCTTCCTACAAGAATTTAGGCTAAGAAATGCTCAAAAACCTACACGTGATGTACCTGATGTCTCCTAGCATCAATCAAATTATAAACCAGTATTTCAGAGTGCTAACCAGTAGGTCCAAAGGCAATAAGCGAGCTACAAAATCTGAACAGGGAATTTATGAAACGGAAACAAAAATGAACTAGTTTGGAGGTAGAACACATAGCAGAAAGTCCATAATTCAAACTCAACCAAAAATTCAGCTGTACTTTAATCAAGTTGTAACAAAACTAAGGAGCCACTTATCTTCTTGCACCAGGTGTTTCAGATGAGGCTTAGTGACAGGACTTAGTTTCTTTGATTCTCATTAACTATTTTCTGTATGAATGCATACTGACCTTCTGTCATAATTATTTTCCTTGGTTCTGCATGAGAGACTGAATTTTATCCCATAGTTCCTCCGGGGCCTGGACCTGGTCAGTCTTGCTTACATTTTTAAGGCTTCAGAAAGAAAAATTACTCTTTCTGGATCAACAACACTGATAAATCTCTTTCTGCATCTTACATCACTGTAGAATGGGCAGTTTCAGTCCTCTCATTTAGCAATACTAAATCTAATACTGTTCTGTTGAGTAAAGGCCATGAGAAAAGCAAAGTAGATGACTATATCTGTCCAAAACATGTCTGTCCACAATGTTAGACTTTCACTGAATACCTATTCATGTTATAGATTGGACATCCCTCATAGTGAAGAAAAAAAAAAAAAGTTTAATTAGAAGCAAAGCTTTTTTAAGAAAAGTCTCTTGTATACCTCATTCCACCTGAAGTTCATTATTGCAAATCCTCAGTATGGTAGAGTGAGTAAATTCCAGTAAAAAGAAGAAATAATGCTAAAGGATGCAGATAATCCAAGGAAGTGCACATCAATAAAAGTGAAGAATAGCACATAACACAGGGGAATCAAAAAACTTGTGGTGCACTGCAAATTATGTAGAAGGAGAAAAAAGGAAACTATAGGGCAAGAGAAGAAGAGTGTCACAAACCCACTCTAGGAAGAGTAGAAAAGAAAAATATGCACATATTTTATTTAGGTTTTGCTGGAGGGTAGGGGGATTGTAACATCTGATTCAACTTGAATTTGGACAACTCCTAAGCTATTTCTCCACTTTTGCTTCTAAAAATCTGCTTTTCTTTTGAACATGTATATTTTTTATTCCTTGTATGCTCTCTACTGCTACTACTATTTTTTAAAGTGGCCCTTCTTTGTTATTGTATTTACAGCTCCATCCTACTCCTCCCCAGGGCACTTTTTTAACTGCCTCCTTTTCTCTTTGGCTCCAAACTGAAAGTAACACCTACACTGTTGATGGCTTGGTCATAGTCTCATAATTACCCCCAGCTGTTTGTCCACGAGGCTTTCTTTCTGGAATTGTAACTTGTTTGTACATTTTCCTATTGGTCAGACATGGAAAAGCCTGTAATATGAAATAACTGCATAGTAATTAATGTATTACCCAGGTCATCTTCTGTTTACATATAATTTCCACTTAGCATTCTCTTACTTTCTCAAAGATAACCCTCAAATTCAACACTTTTTTCATTAAGCATTTCCTAAAGGTTTTTCTGGGATTCGGTCCAGCACCCATTATTAACAGCTTTCACTATATTAATACTTGGTAATACTGCAAATAGAGTTTCACATAGAATAATGACTGCCCAGGCAGTGTCATTGAGAATCACAACTTTTTCCCCCCTTAAACTGCTGCTCGAGCTCCTTGTATTGCTGGATAAAAACCAAACAGGTTTGTGAATGAAGCATATCCAGAATTTTATCTAATAGTCTTTGGAATGATCCAGTCTACCATATGGAATAAATGGACAGAGTGATATAGAACATTTAAACTGAAATTATACAGAAGTACATAACTTGAGTGAGTTTAAACTCTTCCCAGTAAAAATCAGGAGTTTACACAGAGTTAAATACCAACCATCCAACATTAAGGCTATGAACACATTCTTTAGCTCAAATTCTCTATCTTTTCTTGTCAGTATGATTAAAGGCTCAGATTCAATGTAACTGATGTCTAAGGAACTTTAATTTTCCTTTGATAAACTGACAAAAAAGTAATTTCTTTAATCTTAATCCAAAGGGCACAATGTTACAATGGACTCCTTGTGAGTTTCACCAAAACATGTGAAAATCTCTTCATATCTCCAGAGCCCTTTACTAGAAGCCACTACAATGCCCTGCCAGATACAGGGCTACAGGCAGTGGATTAATCTGGAGCAATTAGCTATCAACACTTTGTAGTTTTTTCTATAGTGGGAGAGAGGAATATGTATAATTTTCCATAAAGGTGACAGCATAATAATAATTGATTCAACCTAGGTGGAACAGAGAGAACATGAATTAAGTAGGAGAGCCCTGCACATTAAGGATGTGTTCTCGTAACTGGTGTTGGGGGAGTGTGAGGGAGTAGAGGAAGTGTTTGAATTTTGAGTTCTACTAATTGCACTGTTTTGCCTCCAAGTCCTGTCACAATTGTCTGGACAGACACACAGACGGTCTTAAAATATTTTGTGCAGACTAAGGCTATACTGCTGCAACCATTATAAAGGAATTACAGGATCTGAAGTCTATAGCAGAAGTGAAAAATTGAGTTTATAATATGCCAGTGCTATAATGTAGAACCACTTTTTTTACTCCTGTTCTGTATCTTCTCCATAAATGCATACATAATCCTGAAATGTTCATACCCACATTTTCTCTGGATATGTAAATGGCACATGCAACATCTGTATTTTAATTTGTTGCCTCTTATATTTTGTGCATTGCTCCATTTAAGAAGAAATATAACATGAGAGAAGTTGGTCTCAAAGGAATTCATCATGTCTCTACTGTCACTGGAATGAAATGTCTCTTTCTCCTACCCCTTGTTCCCATTTTCATTCAAATTGGACGGAAGAAACAGTCCTAGCAGATTCAGCTTGTCAGCTATATTACTGGTAAAATCTGTTTGGAAACCAGATTCCTCCACATGAAAATGTGTGTGTTAATTAGCCCCTTTTGTGTCAGCCTGCTTCTGAGCCAAGTCTGAAGAGTCATTTGAGGGCACCGAATGTCTGTTCTGAAGAGAGGCTTATGCGATTGAGAGTGTCATGACCACTTGAAAAACTTTCTTCAAGGATGAGAACTTTTCTGTTATCAGGAACATCTAGTCCACACCATCAAGGATTTTTCTGTTTATTTTAAAAACATGCAGACACTACAACTCTCTCTTTGGTTCTAGTGATACACAGAATTTAGGGCACAAGAAAAAAATGTTTAGAGAGATTGATCTAATGAACTAAATGCAATTTATCATGAATAAATGCCTGGATTTAAGTACCACAAGCTTACCTATCCACTTCTGCTCCATCTGAAATGATTTTAATCACAGACCAAAGCCAAGAAACACAGCTATGACTTATGAATTTCAGTCCCTATTAAGAAAACTGGCAAGGATAAACTGAGGGGTGTTGGTCAATCTATTACCAGCAGAAAGAGTAAAGCGCAAGGGTATCTGCATGATGTGTGCCCATTTTCATTAAAAGCCTGTACTTATATACATTCTCTTTTTGGCTTTTGTGGCAAATAAGGACCAATGTTTTCCAAACCCTCCTGACTTCACTGGCTGATACAGGGTCCCAATCCTCAGACTGAACTGGAGTAAACAAGGCAAAACGAACCAATTTCCTAACAAACCCAGCAAGTTTCTTCATTCCCTTCCCCCACACTGAGTCCACTTTATCTTTCCCACAACTCTTGTCTAAAAGAAGCTCAAGGGTTATTTTTTTCTCATAACCACCCTAAACTGCATTTCTGAGAGGACACTACTTCCTTCCATTCTCAGCAATTTCAGAGGCTGCCAGAGGCTGCCCCTCTTCCCAGAAGTCACTCACAAAGTCAACAAGCAGTTTACCCTCCAACTGTTTTGATGTTGGCCTGCCTTCCAGCAATTCTCAGTTGGCACATAGTCTCCTGCAGACTATAATCAGCTTGGCACATGTTAAAACACCCATGCCAGGGCTATGGTCAGAACGAGTCAAGTCAACTGCTGTGTTGCAGTTACAGTTTGCCTTGTTACAGTTTCAGCAACACACTCAAGACCAGACTCTCTGACTGCCCACATTGTCTAGCACTTCACATCTCCTTTATGTGAAACTGAGAGCATTGCAGCTTTAATGTCAAGAAATAAACCTTAAGAGAATTTTCCTCCAGCATGCTCTGAATTCCTTACACTGCTTAGATGATCTGCATTCCTGCCAGCCCACCCCAGTATTCCAAAACATCACACCTAACACAGAACAGCCCATCCTGCCTTCATCTCATATCAGACTGCTTAACCCCCGTAGCTCTACGTAAGATATGTCCTTTCCAAAACCCTGTTGAACAGACAAAACTTACTGGCGGGCATTTTTTCCCTTTGGAGAGAAGGTGTGACCATGACATCTGGGACAAGCAAAAGGAAGTGGAGTACATCATTCCCTGGGAGGAAATTCAGTGGATCAGATATCCATCTCTACAGTCATGAGGATGCATTTAAAGAGAGTGGAACATCTCTCCTGTCTACATGGCCACTGTTCCCTATGCAGGACATTCTGTTCACAGTCATATGCAGAAAATGTGATAACAGATATTTTTTAATGGACAGTCAGTGGAGAATTCAACAGTCGACATGACAGAGAAGGCTAGTGGCACTCACTCTTTGCCCATTGCTCTTTCACAAAAGCATAAAGCTGTTGGGGGATGAATTTTTTTTTTTTTTTAATACTTTGGAAAAAAAACAACCTTGTCACTGCATGACTGGTATTTCAATTTTCTGGTTTTCCCTGAACTGCAAAATTTGCTAACACATAAAAACATCAAAAGAAGGCAGCCCATCAAGGGCCTAAACATGTTATAGTGCTTCTAAAAAAGTCAGTGCCTAATCTGACTGTGATTAATATGGGTAGCGTTTTTATATAGATTCTGTCTGTATTGGCAAAAATAATTTTATGCCTTTTGGGGAAGAGTGTTTGTATTAATAACGGAGAGAAAAAAGGCCCGTCTTTCAGATTTTACAATATTTTACAACTCTTTTATCCATGTAAGGCTAATAAAATCATCTTAAATTGTAAAACAGAAGTGGAATTGAGAAACAGAAGTGACTTTTACACTTGATCCAAAAGAAAAAGAAAGGTTCTGCTGTTTGCAAAGAGACTATTACTCTGGCCTAATGCCCAATATATGTTGGTACAAATGGTATATCTCCCTTACCTTGCAAGAGCAGTATCCACCAAGGTCAAGGTCTTCCCTGTATTTGTATTGGCAATCCAACAGTGGCAATCCATGTCCTCCCCACAGGCATTTTGAGGAGCTCTATAGTCCTGAGTGATCCTTACAGCATTCTCCACACTGCCAGTCCACCTGCTTCACAGGCAATTCCTTTGTTCTTTGACTAAATTGGAGGAAATCCCAGCAGATGTATGGCACCTGTTCCATGTAGCTAAATTCCTTGTGGTCCCCTAATTGGGAAGGACAGAGGATACTGGCAAAGCAGGCCAAGAAAGACTAGTGCCAGGGCAGAACAATACTGCTTTCCTCCTGGGCAGTAGGGTCAGCTCATTTCTTGGAGCCTCCTGCTCCCTTCCTCACACTTCTTCAATGCCATGACCAGTAGCACATAGTCACAGAAAGGCCAATGGCAATGCTGAAGGGCAGCAATGAGAAGGCTCCTTTGTGAAAAGCAGGCTGACGGATCACAGAGTGTTTATGGTGTAGAGCAAAGAAAGGAGGAAGTATCCTTACAAGAGCTGACCACATGCCAAGGACATCCTGTGAATGTGAACAGCATGGCTGAAAGTCGTGTGGTCACCTCATGTGGTCACACCTTCATTGTGGTCTTGTGTACATCCTCTGCCTCAGATGTCTTCATTGCAGGGATGCTCTGGAGCAATGCAGAGAAGAACATAACTGCAGGAATCTGGAACCCATCGTGAACATCCTTCCTTCATTTGTCCTAGTGCAGGAGCATTTCTAGGCCATCATACCTGTTCCTGTTTCATGCAGGAATGAAAAGCCCTAGAAGAAGGTATTTCTTTTAGTCTACAGTAATAACTAAATATATTTTCCAGCTACTACTGCAGCACAGACTTACATGTATAATGTTTCCCCACCTCCAAATTTGCAGATTCTTTTCTTTCCTGAGGATATGTTCTTTAAGATAAATGTTTATTTAACATTAGTAACAAGCCTGGACATGTCTATTTATTATAAGTCTAGTAAAATGTACCCTTCTTACTGATGAGGCATTAAGTGTCAAGTTTATCTTGGATGACCCTTTGAAATGTAAGCAACTAATAAATAAATGTGTATTTTTTTGTTGATATTAGGTCACTTAATAGTACAGTTTATCAAAAGTCAGTCATTTAATGGTATACTTGAATCTGTGTGTGGTTTGCTTTCTTTTTTCTCTTTTGATACTTCTGGTATTAGCTCAGTTTCAGAGTTCCTACAAATTTACTGTAAAAGATCTGTTTGACAATGACAGAAGAAGTTGCCAGCCATGCCAATTATAGTGATTTTGTGGTGTGGGACTTGAGGCCACTGGGAACTAAATATCCATGCCAGAAAAAAAAAAAAGGCTTTTCTAGGCATCTATGTTTCTTTCACAATTGTATTCACATATCCAGTTCAAACTATGGCTCAGTAGTATGTTATCTAAAGAAAAAGATTAGGTTCACATTAGGACTTTTCTGACTACTTGATATTAAGCAGGGATACAGAAGAATTTTTTTTTTTTTTTTGCCTAGAAATGTAACATCTGGAACAAATAGAGTCTTTAACTGATTATCATTAACACAATTGTGTTGTGTTCTCAAAAAGCTATTAAAAAGTGTTAACATGGTTACATCATGAACTTCAGCTGGTTCTTATAACACACGATCAACTCATGCCAGACGTGTACACATATGGATATTTAAAATACAGTATTGTAAGACAAGATTCTGAGAGCATTTTCATTAATATTAGGATTACTTACCAGTTCAAGCAGTTGTTTTGAGGACAGATTTCACTACGCATATAACTCTGAATAGTGTTTAAGCTCACATGTAAACATGTTAACAGTTCTGTGGGTAGTAAGGAAGCCAGCAACCACTATGAATGAAGAGAAAATACTTCTTTTTCTTTTTGTGGAACCATTCCGTCTCACCTGTTATTCAAACAATGCTTTTTAAAAAGTGGCACACATGACAAAAAAAAAAAATCAAATACAGACTTCATTATATTTGATTATGTCAGAATGTTAAAAATATCTCCCTGCATAAAGCCCAAGTGGAACATGACAGCTCTTTTCTCAGTATGCACAGCTTGATGTTCCAGTGCAAGACAGGAAGGAGAATGAAAAACAGCCATCTGCAACTACAAGGATAATAAGGGGGACCTAGTACCTGTCATTAACACCTGCTTTTGGCATCAGTTAATGCCTTCACACCTTTAGGGAGTATAAAAGTACTGGTTAAGACATTTGTTTTTAGGAGAAAAACCTCCTTGACAGAGCTTCCCAGCTGTATCATGAGAACACCCTGATTAGCTTGTCACATACAGTAGTGAGATAGCCATAGGCCATCTGCTTGCTGAGCTATGAAAGAATTCCATGTGTTTGGAATGAAGATTGTTCTAGACTCCTCAGCTCACCTGAGAGCTAAGAAAACCCAGTAGTAGTTAGCACATACAAGTAATTTGTACGCAATGCTTCTGGATCACATTGGATTTTTTGATGTGCAAGGTCATGAAATGGTTGCCTCCAGGAAGACTGAGACACATAAAAACTCAGGAGGCTGTTTCTCAGGCAATCTTTAGTCAATGAGTTTCCTGTAACTACAGAAGGACAGTGAAACTGAGAAGGACTTCTGAGTTCCCCAGCTGAGATGTGCATTTTGAGCCTCGAGTCAAGACCTGATCACGTTGTGAGACCTTCCCTGCTGTTATATCCAAAAAAAGGTGGTGGCTGGGTTGTCTGCCCAGTGAAGTGTAAGCACAGCCCCCAAGCTCAACATTGCTGGTAAGTCTGGCACTGAACAAAATACTGGTTTTCCAGTCCGGTACTACATGCCGTGTGCACCCACCCAGAGAAGCAATAATAATTTTACAAAATAGTAATGAGATACCGTTTTCATGGCAGGAGGAGTAAACTGTGAAGGAAAAAAGTGAGTTCCATGCTCAAAGACCAAGAAATTATATGCTTGCTATTCAGAAGGATGCTTTGCAAACCTGGAAAGTGGTCTTGGAGGTGCCAAACGTGCTCATGCAGGTAGCTTTGAGTCCTTACTTTTTGTCCTACTATGGAGCTGCAGATTATTCCCAAAAACATTCAATTTTCATTCAGGAAAAAGACTGAATTCATAGTAGGGGCTGATGAAAGGGTTCAGGTGCAACTGTATCTTATTCTTATCATATCCTGCACTTTATTTTTCAACCATAAAATCCCATGATTTATTTAGAGTGAAAGGGGTGTTATTTTTATGCAGTAACAATGTTACGGATTCTTATGATGGAAGAAAAACTGGCAAAATAGGCAAATGTTTTTCCAGTAATGAGCTGAACAGTAAGTTTACATGTATTGCAATATGACTAGAACCATATATAGCTATCACAACAAAAAGTAGACAAAAGCACATAGCATACTCTTTGTTTCCCTGTAAATAATGTTTCTGGAATTAGAGTAGAAGAAAATGATACAATTTATCAGTAAATATTAGAATAAAATAAATAAACATAATGCACCTATCAGAATAATGTCATCTTCTGTAAAGAGTATCAAAAATATTTCTATAATTTTAAAAAATCAACCGATTCTAAGCCAATATGTTCCAATCTTGCTAGAGTCCACGGTTCAATTATTAGTACTGAATTTTAGGGCTTCTAATACTAGATAAAAAAAATATTCCAAGCATACATGACACAAAGCTTCAAACAAAACTCAGTGTGCCTGTTCAAATTTGCTGGCGTTTTGACAGGTTAATTCTGTACCTGCAGTCTTTATGCCAGCTGACATAACAATTGCCTTCACCCCTATACTGCAATGAAGAATGAAATACCATGTCTCTTTCTGCAACCAGCACAAAACCACATCAATGCTGAATTCTGCTCTGCCTTATTAGCTGAAATGTGATCTTGTGTTCACAGCTGATCTGGCTCAGACTTGTGAATCTGAATGACCTCGTCCCATACAGATCCACTACAATGACTAAAGCCACATAAGAAAAAAGGTCTGTTAAAATATGAATCATTCACCAATAGACAGAAAAGTATAAAAAAATCCCAAATAAATACAAGCAAAATATAGGTAGATACTGTGCTTGCATAAACACTTTCATGTCAAAAGGAAAAAAAGAATGGAAATAGAAACTTATAAAGAATGAGAAACTTTAAAATCAAATACTAAGCAAAGATTTTTTTCTCCACTGATAAAATCTGCTACACAGACTGCTAGGTTTTTAAAATTCCAGTGTTTTGAAACACTGATGATGTGTGATGATCTCAAAACTGCACCAAAATTCAGTTCTTTACCATAATGCTGATGCTCTTGCCCATAAAAAAAGTTTTAAGAAAGTAACATTTTTTTAAAGAAGCAATAATAATCTTTGATGTAGAAAATGTCCTATGTAACAAAAAAAAAAAAAAAAAAAAAGCAAGAAAAATAAAGATTTAGGAAACTGAAATATGAGAGCTGTAAAGTAGACATATAAACAGGAAAGTCCTGTTTAAACAGATAATACAGAATACAAAGTAAATGTGCTCTCCTTCACTTAATCTTTTGTGAGGAAAGCTAAAATTCCAAACAATGAAAGAAAATAGCTTAAGATTTATTTCTCTTCATCATTTAAACTTCTAGCCCATGATACTCCTCACAGGACTTGACCTTCTTTAACAAAGTTAAAACACGTGTTCTTACTTTCTTCTTTCTTTTTTCATATAACAAAACCTTTATATTCATGATTCTTTACTTTGCTGGGTTTTTTTTAAATCTAAAATTCTACATAACACTGAAGGAAAAGAGGTTGAACTATCACAGAAAGCATGCATAGGATTCAAAATGCTCTTGCCAATCTGAAAGGGTAGTTACCACCTACTAGCACCAAAAGAAGTCCAGTTAGCACTGCAGGTGTTCATTACCACTGAAAAACACCCCAACCAGTAGCCTTGCCAGACAGGTTTTTGTTTTTTTTTTTTTTTTGTTTTTTTTTTCTGCACAGGGGCATGGTTCAACTCATAGGCAGGTTCAGAGACTCGATAAAATGTCATGCTCATGAGTCTGTTAGTAAAACCAGGACTTTATTCTATAAACCAGTCATGTGTCCATGTTTAGACTAAGGATTAGCTAATAAATTGTTCCCTTACATCCTAAGTAATACATAAACTAGGCATTGGTGTCTGCCACTTCTTGGGATGCAGTTCCCTTTCCAGTTACATTTCACTGTTTTACTCATCTTTTACTTAAGTTCAAAGAACAGCCTTGCTTTTTTAAGAAGCATAAACTTTTATCCTACCTGGTTGTACTTGTATTGTACAACAATCATTCCAGAAAAAGTTTTGTGAAGAAGGGCTTTGACAAGAACACTTGTGAATGGTGTAATAGCAAAAAATAAGAAAATAAGTAAAAGGAATCATCTGTTGGGAATTCTTCCAGCTGTGCTTAATACATTTGGAAGACGACAGAGACATAATATGTGCAAGCCTAACACAGTAGCTTGTCACTTCCTATAAACATACAGAGGTGTTCTTTCAGCCATGATAACATTTTTCAAAAAATACATAGTATGGTATGGTATTCTCTGCTTTCCCTCTATGAGTCTCAAAGTAACTAAAGTAACTATTATTCCTGTCTCACAGAGAAAAACATGGAACTGGTTGGAGAAACTAAAGTGGCTCAAAGGTAGAATTCAAAGGTAGAAATTATAATAAGAGCCAAGTTCAATGTAACCATATTTAAAATCTGTTAGAGATCAAAGGTGCATTTTTGTTTTAATTTATTTACATACAGGATGCCCTGAAGCCCAGAACCAGAAGTTTGCAAAATTGGTCTCAATGGCCTAAGCTGCCAGCACCTTTCAGAAAACCAAAAACCACATCCAATGGCAAAATAACTTTATCAAAGCAAAGCAGATAAAAATAAAGGGTGTAAAATACATCAAGCTTACTAAGCAGATATTGCTCAGAACCACAAAGTCCATGCACGAGTTGAGATCATTCTGCTCTAGTTCAACATACTTCATATTTTAGGATGAAAATAGGGAAAGGATATCAGAATTGGTCACTTGATCAGACAATTCTGTACAAAATGACAGTGAAGGCTGTTACAGAAAAGCATTCATGCATCAGAGTCAATATAGCTTTTATTTGGAGCATCTTTGTCCTTCTGTGGGCTCTTTTAATACTTAAATTATTCAGTAGTTTCTTGATGAAAGCATAGTTGACAAAAATCTAAGAATCAGAATTAGATTACATTGTTTATGGGTTAATTTTTTTTTCCATTAGCTTTTAATGTTTTGTTCAAATAAACCAGAGTATCACTATATCAATAAGCCAAACTAGAGGTGACTGATTTATCTGTAACTTCTATTTGAAGAAAATATACAGAAAAATGTCAGTGACAGAGCTCAGTATTTCAACGTGCAGAATATATTGGCTTCAGTCCACAAAACACTGTATAAATTTAATGGGATAAGCCCCTTCTGAGTAGTAAATCATGAGAGTGAAGAGAAATGAACCCAGAAGAAATAGTTGTAAGACATACAATAAGCACCAGATTAATTGCAAATTAAATAAATTTAAAATGGTCAAAGCAGATGTTTTTTGTTTAAAGGCATCTTATTTCATCTCCAAATAGAGTTTGCTTTTAAGTAGAATAAGGAGTAGTTTCTGAAGTGTCTAACTCATGCAAGTACTCTTCAGGCCAAGATAAAATAGATGGGCATTTTCATCATTTTCTTAATGTTTGCTTTGTATGGACATATACAACCTGCTTGTAATAAAATGTACAGTGTTCAATTCTCTTTACAGTTTTTCCTAAGTCAGCAATTAAAAAAAATCACACATAGTCATTGGCATTCATGTGTCTTACAGAAAAAGCAAAATACCATTAAACATATGTGCTAGACTCTATTTTATAAAAATCTGTGAGCACAGATTTAGCCTTGATGCTAATGATGACTCTGGAAAAAAATTAATGTCTGTACATTGCACCTAAATGTGGAAGAAACAGTCTAGGAAATTAAGGGACTATCTAAGGTTATGCATTCTTTTTTCTGTGACAGAGGCACTTAAATGAATCATGGAAATCACCCTTCATACACATTGTATGTTAATGGTTGCCCATCCCAATTCCCACTTATTTTACCTTCTTTCTATGAATGCAAGGATAGAGCTTATGCAGTCATATCTCCTAAATTTCTCTCTTTCCTAATTCTGACTTTTTGCTGCTTTTAGGAATAAGAAAGTAAGCAACTTTTTTGAGCAAAGATGACCTATTCAGGACTTAATATTGGGAAAGTGAGAGCAAGACTACAAACAGCTAAAACTGGGAATTTCCAGTTTAATGGAAAATGCTGGTATTTTGATTATTCTGAATCAGAACAAACTATTTCAAAATTTCCCACAAAGCAGAAATTTAAAAAAAATCTAAAAGAAATGCTTTCAAAAATGTTGAAACACATTTTGTTTGAGCTTATAAGTTTTGTTTATTTAATATTAATTTTCATATTTTGTATTTTTGTTTTACAGTCATAACTATAGCTCATCTCATGACACAATTAATGTGTAACTTCCATAATATAGCATAATTTTTTAAAATTTAATTGTTCAAATTGTGAACAATTATATCTAATAGTTGATGCATATTTCATTTGAGTAGGAAAATAAGATCAATATTTGGCTTTCTATTACTCTCAGCACGTTTGTTTCCGAAACCAAAGAAAACCCAATGTTAATATCAAAACAGTAGCTACTTTAATTAATGCTGTACAATAAAATTTGGAAATAATTTTGTCTTTTTCATCACAACATTTTCACCATACACCATCAGTTTACAAGTCCATGGATTAATTTTGAGCTGTTACTAACATCATTTTTTTTTACCACTGCTACCTAGAAGTCATAATTCTGGACGTTATCATCAATCAAACCTGCTATTGAAACACTCATGTTTTTCTTGATCAGCAAATACAAAGGATTTCAATTTATGTGGCCCTCTCTAAAACTTAATCATGAAGCTTGCACTATCCCTGTTTTGCTCTAATGAGAAACTGTTTTTCATGGCACTTCTTTCTCCTTGGTGTCTCTTCAATACTGACAAAGCAATGACAGCTCAGTCTGCATGCCCTCATCCTTCCCATCAAACTTGCTACTTGTATTTCAGCCAGTGATGATGCTTCTTAGGTCACCATTATAAAAGGTGTTTGAGGCTTTTTTTTTCTTTAAGTTCTTTAACTCAAATCAATTAGCAAAATTATTTTTTTTTTACTTCCCAACTTTTAATTTGATGAAAGGAATTTTCCACCATATACTTGACTAATCACTAACTTCAACACAGAATTCCATATTAATAAAATATTCTCCTTCATCTCTCCCAGCAAAGACAAACTTGTCTAGGCCATTTTATATAATGAAGAACAGCTGTTTGCCAGCCACTGTGTTTATTGCCTTCTTCCATCCTCTGCTAAACCATGCCCTATCACCTTCTCAGTGATATCTGTTATAGTGGTGATGTCTATTACAATGGTTCTATCTACTAGAGTGGTTCTGTCTTGGTTTTCTATCAGAAAACTTGTAATCCCCAGTGTAAAAAAACAAACAACAGCTACAAATAATTGCATTTGGTAAGAGTGATCTAACAGAGAAGAATGCAGGACAAAGGCACGCTGGTTCAGGTGTTTTTAGGCATTGTGGCAATGTTCCTACCCCTTAAGAAAGGATTTAAGTAGGGACAATATATTAATTAGGATGACTGTGTATTTCCTATCTTCTGTAAAACTGAGTTGTCCCTGGAAAAACTGACACGAGATCTATACCATTAGAGGATATTAGTGAAATCATTGGAGTATTAAAGTACAAAATATGAGGGACATAAATACCTGATTCCATCTCTCACACATTTCATATATCTTTGTGGCTACTAGAATACTGAAAGTTATTCTTAAGAAGCCAAACAAGGATATATATGCTATTACCTTTTATTGTAAATAGCTACACACTTTCCAATTAGAAATTTTTTGATCTGTACATCTTTTGTAAATACTTTGAAAGCTGCCATAAACTCTGCAGTTTACAGATGCATTTTATTTAAGGGAACATATATAAACAAATAAGTGTGTAGTCATACAGTACTTTATTCTAAGTGGTTTTAAAAGTTACTATATTTAACAAGGGAGAAATGAAACAATCTCTAATAGTTAACTGGCTGTTATACTGACTAGAATGCTATCACCAGCACAGAAGCTATAATTTAGGAAACTAGTGATCCCCAGATGAGTATAATCTAAGGGATGTTTAATTTTCTGTTTAAAAAAAAATGGAATAACTTATTTGTGAAGAAAAGCACAGCACTAAGTCTAAAAATCCCTAATGGAAACTTTCCTTGAATTTCTTCTGTTTTCCTGCCTTTTCACAACACCACTTTAAAACAAGAACCAAAAGAAAGAAGTGAAATGCGACAGAACCTTAGGCTGGTCAGGTGTGTTGAAAATGGCTCTGTGAAAGGAACCAGCATTGCCAGTTGTTTAGAGACACTGTAATCCTCTGACTGCCCTGACAGCCCAAAGCTGAATCTTCTGCTGCTTGCTGCTCTCATGACCAAGAGAGGCTTGCTGAAACCTAGGAGAAAGCAAGCAGTGAGGAGTGAGGAGAGCGTTTGAAGCCCAGGCAGCAGGGAGGTTATGAAGGAGTGTATTCCTTCTCTTATTTAGGAAGAAAAAGGCAGAAATGTGTGCACCCATCTGTAGTACTGCAAAAGGCAAAAAAAAATTTTAAAAAAAAGGTAAAAATTATCAAAGCTTTCTAATTTGTCTTCCCACATTCTTCTCTGCGGCTAGCGGAGTAAGTGATACATGTCCTGCGAGTTGCAGCAGGCTTCATCAAGGTATGTGCAGAATGGTGCCACCATTCAATGACCTCTGAAATGCAGAGGGGAGAATAAAACAGAGCAGAACATTAAAGCACAGCACCTGCAGTAGAAATGTGTATCACAATATTTGAAATATTAGTATTATCTGAACTAAGCAAACTCACCTCAAAGCCCCCTGTGCTTCTGCCGTTATGGCACATTAGAAGAAATCCCTTCCAAAGATTAATCAGCTTAGCTAACCATACACTGTTTAAAACTGCACAGAGCGGAGTGTTAGCCATTCATAGAGGATACAAATAACTAAATGTGTCCTTTCTGCCTGGCAAGCACCCTATAGTTCAAGATGGATCTGAAAACTGACAACAGATCTGGGCCAACATGATCTCAATTGTTATTTTCAATAATAAAGTACAGCTAGCACCTCAGCATGCAACCCTCACTTAGTGGAAGCAGACAGGGACAAAATGCAATGTTCTGAAACAGCTTTTATGGAAATCATGCACTGCTTGTGACATGTGTTTGGTCTCTGGAGCTGCAGCCTTGTTTAGTCCTCTACTTTTAAATGTCATCTTCCAAACCCAAAGGGTAACAAGTATAAACCGTGTCTATAAAACAACATCACAACTTTATTCTCAATAGCTAAGTATTGAAATGCAAGCATACATTATAAATAGAAAAACAGCTGGCTTGGAGCACATTGCAAGCCACTAACACAGTTGAGGGATTTGAATGACATCATAACCCGTGAGAGCATGTTGCTGGCCAGCTGGTGTTATTTATAATATACTCATAATTGAGGAAAAATAAAAAGGCAGAAGTTAGGTATTGCAGAACTAATAAAGTCGAATTCTCTCTTTCTCAGTGTCATTTAAATTGTTATAAAGAGAAATTCGAAGATTACTACTAAAAAGGGGGGGTAATCACCTTATCATTACAACAGCAGATTTAAGAAAAACGTCATGGAAGCCCCCCACACTGGGCTACTTGTGTTACTATATTCATAGTACTGTAAGTTCTAGGAAATTACATTATTTCTCCTGTGTGGCTGTTAAAAGGTCACAAAACTATTTTGCCCTATTTACAAGTAGTTCTCAACAATTCTGTTATTTTTAGCAAATTACAAAATGCTCTTTTAGGGTTAATCACAGAGAGAGTTAGAGGTTTTAATTGGTAGTCAGCATATAGGCATGCCAAGTTTAATAATGTAAAGACACATTAAGGGAAAAGTAGATAACTGCCTGCCTTTCCCTACTGTATAAATAAAATACCTGTGCTACTATGCATAAATAAAATGTGTGTATATACATATGTATATACACACAAAGGTATGCATATATACAAACATTGCCCATACATATTTAAGTTTTCATATATTTGAAATGCAGACACACACACATACACACATAAATACAAACGCATACACAGCTACCTGAAAGTTAACCAGAATACATTTTCTTATTTTTCATGGCACAAGCTCTTTTTGTCTGCTAACCCCTCAGTCACTAATTCACATTCTTTTTAAGGGAAAAAAATATGCTTCTGTGCTCTAGTTTTAAAATGCAAAGGTATGATGTTATTTGTCACCATGCCCAAAAAAGTCCTTACTCGGTAACTTTGCCAGAAGAGGGAGAGAGAGAGAGGCAAATGCTCCCCCAGCTGTTTCCTGTCTACAGTGTCTGTGTAATGTAGATAAATGTGAGGATTTTCTCTAAATCCCTCTTCTGTTTGCTAAATCTCACTGTCACTGCTAAAATCAGAGCAGATAGAGCCTGCGCAATGGAATAAAGTCCTCAATATTGAAATGTGACATTGCTCTCAACATCTCACATCTCTCTGGATTTCTTTTTTCTCATCATTACTGCTAACAAATTCATTTCCAGACTTTGCACTTTCAAGAAGCAATGGAAAAAATCAACAGTCTTTCAACACAATTAGTTAAGTGCTGCTTGTGTGATTTCTTGAAGGTAAATCTTTATTACTATTTCAAATAATTTTTTTAGTTTTATTTTGCTGTGTATTGTCTGCTGCTGGCTTGAGGAGTATTGTGCACTTTTCAATAACATTATTTTAGAACTGAGAATTATTTATAAATTGCTGAACATGCAATTTTATGTGATCTGGAAAATGGCTGTATGTAATAGTTGCAATTACATAGAAAACTGTAAGGGTAAACTATTGCAAATACAGGTCTTAATTTCACTTCTATTCAGAGAACTTTGTAATATTTCAGTTATGTCATTATTAAAAGGTCCACTTACATCATTGTCTATATTGTTAATGAATGCTTCTGAAAACAAGAACTTTTAGCTATTTTCTGCAGGTGCAGGGTTTTATAGAAAAAAGGTATTATTCACATGTTAAGTTTCTGCAGTTTTATTATACACAGTTATAGGGAAAAGGTTCATGCTTTCACAAGGAAACTTTTAAGGGATGTTGTCACTGCAGCAATTTTCTGGCAGCATCGTGGCATTTACTTGGTTTTTGCTTTCATAAATTAAAAGTAAATGAGAAGTTCAGTTTGTTTTCTACATTAGAAACCAGCTGCGACTCTTGCTGACCTTGCATATTTGTACAGCTTAAGCAATTGTACATAAAGAAAATGGAAATTCCCTTACAATGTTCATCTCCAAGTTTTCCCTTCTAGGGAGGGCTTTCTCAGCAAAGTTTGCATGTGAAGTTTGATGTTATGACCCTATAATTTCTGCACAATAATATAAACTGTCTTAAGGTAAATTTGACTTCAGTAGGTGCATTGACCTCTGTTTCTGTCAATTGGCTCTAGTCCAACTTTCCATTACCTGCAAATTTATATCCTTCAAGAACTTTTTTTCCTCTTAGTATTTTGCAAGGATATTTATGTAGTTGAAAGAATTATCTTATTTTAATTGCTTAGGGCCCAATCATTTTTTTTAGTTGATCTTACACTTAAAACACACTTATCTCATTCCTTAATGACCTAATTACAGATCTGTAATTGCAAGGGATGAAATCATTCCCTTAATGTATAAATGGGCATCCTTTCCAATATACTTGAAAGAAGAAGGGTTGTTTTTTTTTTTTTTAAAGTATTGAGCAAGGCACTAAGAGACATAAAAGTAAAGTGCTAGTTCCTCAGCTGTGCATCCTGCCAAGCTTCCTTGGAATCAATGGAACATATTGATTTAGGTTAGCATGTAGCCCAGATTCTTTGCTCCAAGTTAACAGTATTTAAGCCTTGATCCACTCTACAGTATATATGCTTTGTTATACAACAATTACTAGTGAATACTGATATTTCATAATAATTGCACAGTTCTACTACAGCTTGATAATCAGGCCCAACCCCTCTGGAATAAAATGTAATTTTGAATATATAACCCTTGATTTCTTGCTGTAGCATATAGTCTCCAAAAAAATGTTACCTCCTCCTTCACAATACTTATAATTCTTGCAGATGTTCTTGCATGTTACTAAAATGACCAAGCATGTGAAGAATTCTTATGCACAACTTGTGTCAAGTGACAATTTGTTAAATGAAGGGGACTTACATAGGAGAAGCAAGTGAATGAGATGTAGAGCATTCCTATATGACATTCCCTTGTAGCGCTACTCTGTTAAAAGAGGAATGTAGCAAAAGCTGGCTATTACACTGAAAAAAGAGGAAATTCCAGCTGTGAAAATATGGTCAGTCATTCTATGCAACTAAAAGAAGTGCTTAACCAGGCTCATCTTGAACCTGTATTCAATTTCCTAATGTAATTAGATGCTTCGATAAACCCCACCCACACGCCAATGCGTTTTCTTTTAAGCTCTCAACTTTCTAGTCAAACTGGGGATAATGTAAGTACTCTGCTTGATTGTAGAGAACCTGGAGCAATATTGGATTACAACTTTGTATTCTCTTAACAATATTCCCCTCAGATATGAGGGGGTACTTTGATTTTATCACAAGCATATTGAATCAATTAATGCTGTGTTTAATTAAAATGATGAAGTAAAGTTGAAATTTTAAACTATGTTTTGGAATTTGCTATGATGAAACAGTACTTAATTTATCAAATAATTGATTGAACCCTAGAAACATGTGAGTCTGTTTTCTTTTCTGCAAAGTTTTTACTTGTTTGAAAGTCCTTGACTGTTGTTAAATTTGGAGATAAAGTTAGAAATTCTCTGTGGTTTATACTGTGCAGCCTTTTTTGGCTTCCACTAAAGGAAAAACAGTAGATAATCTGTTTTGTCGTAGTTCAGTGCTGATATTTATCTGAAAATGCAAGCCAGCTGAGAAGTCTTGAAAAATAAAAAATTGTTAAATGTCTAAAATTTATGTTTATTTCTGGACCAAATGTTATACGAGAACAAACTGTTAAATACATAATGTTCTTGTATTTGTAATGTCTTTCAGCTTTCTGAGGCAGTGTGCTAAACAGCTTTCTGCTTTACCTCCTCAGAACTGGGAACCATCTTAAACTGCAGGTGCATCACATTTATCTTATAAATTCAAAAATATGGCAAAGGAAAAAAGAAATTGTTATTAATATATGGAATCATTACAGGAAATAGTGCCTCATGTTATCATCATTCATTTATAATCTGATCTTTTTCCATCTGCCGTTGAAGTCATGTCCATGCATTCGAGCTTGTTGGGGTTTGCATGGCAAAGTTGGCTAAAGACATTTGTGAATGGGAAAATAATTATTCTTTTTTTTTTTTTTTATGATACAGCATGGGATTTAAAATTGTTCATTATTTTTGCAGTGGAAATAAGAGACTCATCCAGCAAGGCACTAAGATCTCTTGCCAAGAAAATAAGAATTTTTAAAAATTATTGACTAAAAAAGGCTTGATACCCCACTGGATCAGATCCCAATTGATCAGAAAATAGTTAACTTCATCTTTTTTTCAAAAGTTCAGTGAAGAAATATTAAAGATTAAATGGTCCCTGAAACCCTGAAGGAAACTTTAGGGAAGATGAATCATTTTACTTTCAATTACTTTGCAGTAGACTGCTAACATAAAGCAGTTTTAAGCCAAGTTTAACTGTATGTGGAAGATAGATTTGTAACTTCTTACCTGACTGCAATGCTAATGTTAACCTTGAAAGAGAATGAAATTAAATGCAGATTTACACCTTTCAAAACTATCATTTTTGGCAAGTGATCTAAACAAGTTGAGAATATGCATTAAACACATTACTCAGTGTCCTGCTACTATACATAAATAGCTTTTCCTAGTATTAAAAGAAAAAGCTATCTTCTTTGCATGTTGGGTAAGAAATTAGGTGGACATAAAGGTATACAGAAAGAGGCAGATAAATGGATTGGTACAATTTTACACCCATTGAAGACTGTCCTTTCTTCAGTCAGAAGCACAGGAAAAAGATAGTTAGTAACCAAATGCAAATGAGAAAAGAATTATCACCTCTGTGTAAGCCTCATGGCCACAGCTGCCTAAGAGGGTATAATGAAAGTCAATGAAGTATAGCGATTGCAACAAGTAAAAATACAAATCTTTAATGGATTAAAATTCACACTCCTGTTAATTTCTCAAATGTTTGCCTGCTAGTAAGAGGGGACTGTAAGAGTCATTGAATGTGGTCTTCTGCTACAGAAGATCCCACATCAACTCCTGTAACTTTGGCAAGTGGAACCTGGCAACATTTTTGGTTTATCCTGGTATTTTCCTTTCTAAGGTGGCTGGAGAACTGTGGAGTACTAATAATGAGCTCTTTTTCTATTGGGCAAAATTTCCTTACTGCAAGTTTAGAGCCATTTATTCTTGTGAAAATGTTGATTTTAGTTTAAACAGGTCTTCTCCATCATATGCCACCCCCATTTCCCACAGTACATTGGCAGGCACCTATCATATTCCCTCTTAGCTTATCTGGTCTGACACAAACCAATTCAAGGTTGTTTTCCTTTTTTCTCTTATTCCAGGCTTCCCTTTGTCTGTCTATTCCACTCTTCCATATTTTGCCTTCCAAAAGCAAATATGTCATAGTTATTACAGGGTTCCCTAACTAGATGTGATTATGAGTATTCACCAGAATAAATAATCTGTTTCCAAAATACATGGAACTAGAACAGGTAGGCAGTTGCAAAATCATGGAGAGACATTTCCTGATACCATGTTTGTAGTCCAAGAAATCACAGTACGTATTCATTCTCATTCACAAGGGTGCAGGGGTCCCTTTTTTGTAAGACTCCTTGGGGAAATTCTGACACTGCTTCCGCTTCCTTGGCAGGTGAAGATGCACACTGTGTCCTACATCCATTTCTTCTACCTTGGCCTGTGTTTGCTTACCTTAACCAGTTCTGTTGCTGCTGGCCCGGAAACACTCTGTGGTGCTGAGCTGGTTGATGCTCTTCAGTTCGTGTGTGGAGACAGAGGCTTTTACTTCAGTAAGTCCACCCTTTCTTTCATTTAACTGCTAAGCACTTTCATGTAATCCATTGGAGTCTGCAACTGCTGTAAATGAGCTTACCTATGATCATCCAGACTGCCAACTAGGACTGGTATCCTGGATCTGGAAGATGCTCAAAGCCTTCAGTTACCATAAAGCCTCAGTAAAGAATAAAGTTGTGCCTCTGTTCAACTTCTCCGACTTTCTGATAAATTTTTATTTTCAGACTTGTTACTGGTTTTTACCACTTTCCAGCTGTTGCTATTTCACCTGCTGTGTTACTGCTTTCCACTGACCTGTCATTGAAATTAAATAAATGAGAGCACATACTAAACCCAAGACACTCATGAGGCAGAACTACATGGACCTGTTATGTCAGACAACTAGTAAACCCTTTAATTACACACTGAATCATATGAAAAACACTCTAAGCTTCAACATCTGGTTCAAAAAAAAATGAAGAGCTGGAAGGCAGCAAGCAGAAAGTTACTGCATCCAAGTATCCACATGCTTCATCATTTAAATACAGGTGGAGAAAATTCATGCATGGTGAGATAATAAAGACTAATACCAGTACAGGCACCAGATAAAATTAACCCTGCAATAGTGAGGATCAAGAAATACTCAACTTTTATGTAACAGAAATCTATTTCTGATTTTCAGCTATTTGCCATTTGAAAAACAAAGTTAATGAAAGTTTAACTAGGAATATATTCATTCTGAATACATTCATTAATATATTTTTTCAAAACATTATAGAATTTGTGCTCCTATGGCCTCTGAAGCTAGAATTTACTATTAATAACAATATGGCCTTCTCTGATATCCTTGATATTCCTTCATGCCTGAAGCTTCTTGTCTTCTACGCTACCATTTTTGGTTTTCTGACCATAACCACCCTATTCCTGTTTATTTCTCTTCATGAAGTCATTGCTTTCAATGTTTTCTTCTTGCTTGCAATCAAAACAAATTCAGACTCTTGCACTTCTAAATTACAGAAAATCCTAATTTCTTCAACATATAAATGGTAGAGATTTTCACTATATTCTTGGCAAATTTTATTAAAGTTCACTTTGGAAACCTTAGTTTTACATATGCAAGTAATCCACTATTCACAAAATAACCCTTATTTTCTGTATTTAACACCTCAACTCTTGTGAATAAGCGCCTACTCCAGGCTGCTATTTAGCTTAGTATTCTGGTGCTAAACACAGTATTAAAAGTACTGGAACCGCTCATGCAGAAATTTACATTTTCCTACAAACTCATCAGGTGTTCATTTATACACCAAAGTCTGTTGCATTTATTAGCAGCAGAGTTAGGGATTATTTGAGTGTCCTAGAAATGTTTTATTGCTCGAGTGCATATAAAGACTCTCACCTCCCCCGCCTGTTTCTGCACCAGAAAATGAGACAGCACGTCCTTAGAACAGCAGGGCAACTGTTCTTTTAGTGTGTACATATCTCAGGTGTTTCTCTACCAGCAAAATGTTTGCTGCTGGTTCAGAGACTTCTCATGCTTGCTTTCCACAAGAGTAGCTGTTACTGCCCAGCAATCAGACCTACTGTCAGGTGTACTTTGTGATTCTCAAGGTAAGAGGTCATGTGAAATGCTAATCATTAGCAATAACTCTCTTCTGTTTCAGTCTCAGTTATTCTAAGGTTTCACAATCTGTTTCAAATCTCTACCCTAAGCTAGGTCATCCTTAATTTAAAATACCATTATGGGCTTCCAGTGTTCCATAGGAGATCATTACCTTTGCAATCTTGACCTTTATCTGCTGTCAGTTTAGACTTTCTCTCTAGTCTTTGTTGTTTTCTGACATTCTGAGTTTTCTCTTGAAATAGTGTAATGACACCATAAATGTTGACCATGTTTTATATGGAAAACTATGGAAGGTTTTACTTACGAATGACCACCCTACTTTAGGTGTCTTGCACAGTTGCAATCAATAGCCGGCATTTGCATCATTCAACAGGAATCTAGTGAAGCTAACATGGATGTGGCCCCTTGGATGCCAAGTAATGTGTGTGCTCTACCTGGCTACTTCTTATTTATGAGGAAGAAATTTAATCTGTTTTAACCTTCTCCCTCTTCTTTGCTAGAGTTCAATCTAAAATACAGAACTAGAGAAAAGTAAGCCCAGCAACATTGGTAAAACAAATTGAGATCCTCATATCAAATGTACTAGAGAATGCAGCATACGATTAGAAGTTAATACTATTAGTATTACTAATCAAGCAACTATCAGTTGCTTGATTTCTTGGGACTTTTTGAGAACGCCACATCATTTGCAAAAGTAAAAATCCAGTGAAATTTTTCTTTTGTTGTAAAGAATATGTCAATAAAAGTAGTATTTTAAGTCTTCTTTTCTCATGTTCTGGTTCCTTTAAATAAAGTATAATCAATGGTAGTATTTGCCTTTAACTTGCACAGGAAATAGCTGTGAGGAAATTTTTTTTCTTCCATCATTCTCTATTTCACTAGAGACTCCAAATATAAAGAATACCTTTTGGCTGAGGTGGAATTCTGGTTCAGAGTCAAGGTCAAAACTTCTGACTATTCCTTGGGAGTTGTGGGTGGAAGTGAAGATAGAAATAATTCTATTACTTTCTGTTGAAACTCTGTATTTCCCAGCCACAAGGCTATATCTATGGCTAGGGCTGGAAGACAAAAATTTCCTTTATATAGTCTACTCTGCCCAACTTTCTAGCTATATATGGAAACTCTTTACAGCTTCTGAGGAGATGCCCCAGCTGCTTACCACACACAAGGAGAAGTACTGACTTCAGGAGAAAGTCAAATGTAATTTCTACCACTCTCTTTTGTCTTGAGATAGACTGACAAGGAGCATTTTCCAAAGTTTTTTAGGGGAAAACACAACACAAATCCCCAGACTGAGCATCTACTTTTTTTCCTTGGTCACATTTAACTCCAACCAGCACTGACTACTCCTCAGACAGCTTTTTGTCTCCTATGATTTACCAGAGAAAAGCAGATTGTTGTCACCTTTTATCTAGGGACATCTCTCTAGAACTTCTGCCCCTCAGGTTCATGTGTGTTAGGTTTTGTTAAGAGAAGGTGGCAGAGAACCTGGCCACAGCTACAAAAGTGGCTACATTTAAACACAGCTTTTCTCAATGTTTCTCCAGTCTCAAAACTTTTGGATCCAACAGTCATGAAGCCAAGTGGGATGGCTTCAACATTTGCTTGAATTTTAATGTCCAGAGAGGTCTACCATGGTACACTCATTACAAAACAATGCTGAGAGGAGAGAATGTTAGAAAAACTTAAAGGAGAAATTTAAGTCCCCAAAAGCGGGGACATTTTTCATGGAACAGTCTAGTCTTATCACAGGAATTAACTTTGTAGATTACTCAAAAAAAAAAAAATCTTCATAAATGTTGAATTTCCTGAACAATCATTCATTCTTGCTCATGCTGTTTTGTCAGGGCTGTTACTACCATGAGATCTAGTAGTTTGTTCTAAGGAGAAGATGCTTTATTCTTTTTTGTCTAGTTTCTTCTCCTTTGAAAATATACCTCTTCCTTTTACAATAAATATATAGCAGTCTTGCTAACAATACACGAGTGCCAATAAAGAAACAGATTTCTTAATTCGTTAGACATTTTCAGTCTTCTAATTTCTAGATGGCAATACTTTTTTGAAACCATGACAATCAACTTAATGAATTAAAACTCCACCTTTTTTTTTCTGCTAAAACCACTGCTTTAGTCTTGTGGTGAATCTTCTGAACCATCACTTGCATAAAAAAAGAAAAGAGCTGAATTTAGGTACCTGAGACACTGGAGCTCCTCTGATATTCTTCAGACAACAGAGAATGATCTAGCACATGCTTCCATGTGTAAAGCAGTGAATCCCATAAAAGATGGGCTTTTCTAGCAGCCAGCTCAATGTTCCCTGTGTCAACTGCTTTGAGGAGAATTACTGCAGATTTTTACTACATTTTTTTTTGTCCACTAAGACAATCAAAATTGTTTGCTGTCCTTGGGAAAATCCCCAGCTGTGCACAATGTAAGACTATTAGTTTATAATCATCGGAAAATCAGGATAAGCCTGTGAACATAATTTTGGGTAATGAGAGCTGTCATGAGATCCCATTCCTTTGTAGAACTAAGGTATATGTGGAGGAATTGCTGCTTTAGAAAAGAGGAAACAAGTAGCAGAGCAATAGGCAATTACGTTTTGCTTCTCCCATTTCCCTCTAGTTAAGAGCTTCTTGTTTACTTCAGGAAGTCTGCTTTTAAGATGTTATTAAAGTTTTTGGGCCTGTCAAACCTATCAGCATAATTACAAGAGATAGCATGGCACTCAGTTCTTTAAGTACTCCATACCTGTAGGAGCTATGAGTCATTAGCTCCTCTCTGCATCCCTGATTGAAAGGAATGTTAATGTTAGAAGCCCAGCAGAGGCATGCTGAAAAGCTGCCACGGACACACACAGACTCTGGTGTCACTGACAGTCTTACAAATCTTTGCAAACATATGCTGGTCATCTTGGCTGTGTTCACACAGCAAGATCTGAAAGTGTTTTTAAGTTCCTTGGTCTGGCTACATGCCCCATTCATGTCCAAATACTATATCTATGGAAGATTTGAGTGCATTCCTCTATCTATCCCTAGGTTCCTTACCTCTTACAAGAAAGCTGACCTGGAAAGGAGCTCAGGTGTGCTTTAGCCATGTCTGCAGGGTCAGTGCTCAGGGAACCAAAGCTATAGGCACAGCTACTGATATATCTGTATAAGAAAGAAAACAACAACTCTGACTTCTGGAATGATATCACTGTATAGTCAAACAGCTGACACAAGTTTGATGTGTGCTTTGTTGCCCCTGGTAGTAAACAGGAAGATCTCTGAAAATAAACCAGTCTGAAAGAATTATCTCATTTTTTACCACATTAAGAAAGGGTAATGAGTTGTTCATAAAGGTTAACCTTAGTTTAGTGAGGTTAATCTCCTTAAGTTACCTCCTTAATAACAGAGAAAGAGAGGCTCTGTCTTCTTTCTCCATGGATTGCAGAGTAAGTCTAGGAGGAGTTAGCCTCTGATACACACTAAATTTAGTCCCTGCAAACAGGTCTCCTCTACAGCTAGTTTCTCAGGTCACCAAGGATTTTATAATTTTTCAACCTTTTTCTTAAGAGGGACTGCAGTAGTAATGATAATTTAATGAAGTGACTGGAAAAAAATCATTGATCAAAATTTCAACAAGAAATAGCTCTGTAAAAAGCGCCTACTATCAAAACCAAATAAGTACATTTTCTCCAGAAGTTCAATTTATATATGTCCTTATTAGCTGGTAGGTATTAGAGATGTTAATGCTTTTTATGATGTTTACCCTTTCTTTATGGACTAGAGCAAGCTTCAAATTTTGTCTCAAACAACAGAAAGCTGTTACTTGACATTTGATTCCCTAACTGCTAGATGTGTATTTAATACATTGTTTAGTCTCATGTTGGATAAAGTCACTCAAAGAAGAGTTGGCAAGATCAACATTAATTCTTGGCATAGCTGCCCCTCTTACTTTTCCACTGAATCTTAAATACCGAGAAAAACCCTTCCCTGACTTCAGCTCTGGCACATGCTCTGTGCAATCAGCCAAAACCTTTGCGTATGGACCTCTTTGTTTGTTCTATTATCAATAAAGTGTTTGTGATTCCTGATCAACAGCAGCAGGAGTCACAGAGCAAATCACTCAATTTGGCAGAACCACATGCTCCATTAATGAAACCTTTTTTTGCATTTACTACCTGTGCATGGAGGGCATTCCATGCACAGTTCTCATTCAAAGGCAGAAATTCAGAGCCATTTCTCTAGGGCTTATTCAGCACTTTAGCTCTTAGGCACATTTCAAACCCTTTCACATCACTGAAAATCAAACAGAGGCTTAAAGCCACCTTGGAGCTTTGCTAACAAAAGATGGATCTGGACTTGCCTATTAAACCATATCCTAATGTCAGTATTTCCCTGTGACACAAGCTTAATTGTTAAAAAATACGACAACAAATGCAAGAGATAACCAACAGTTAAGTAATTTCTCAGTCTAGAAATCAAGACAAATGTATACTTATTGAATAAATTATGCTAAATTTATCTCTGGTAATAACCACAGGAACTTCAGGGTCAAGAGGAAGGAAAAGCCATTAATTCTTACTTTCTATGTGGTGCATTTAGTGCAAAACCATTATGAAAGATAAAGCTCAAATGCTGGGTCTAACTTTTAAGTAATGACAGCCATATTTCATGTTTGCATCAGTAAATGGGGTTCTGGGAACAAAAAAAATTCTAACACATTCATAGTCTTTGGTGGGGCATACCATATAATGACTAGTGGGTGAGTCCAGCTTGTGGAAAGTTACTTAAATTCCTACAAAAATCCAGCCCTAGTCTGAGATACTTGCTGTGTTTTCTAATTGAATCCCATACACAGAGAAATTTTGTGTTTTCAGTATTCCGACTCTTACTAGGCAGAGCAGAATGCGTTTGCTTATCTCATGTTAAATCCTTTAATAGTGAAAACTGGAATAGCTTCCTTTTATCAAAGAAACTTTCTAGGGCTCATGTGTCTCCTGCCTTTTTTTTTCCTTGAGTCTACAGCATATTTAAATATTTCCCGTCTTATTCTGAAATTCAGCTGTGATCCCAGTCTTCCCATTTATGTAATATATCTCTTCTAGTGTAAGAGGATGCTTCCAGACAGCAGGCCCTTCTGCTTCCTTATGTACCCATAAAAGTATGGAAGTAGGGAAAAAGTGTCCTGTTAAAACACTTCCTTTGGGAAATTATGACTCACACAAACCTGAAATTATATGATATTTTTTATACAGAACTATTTGTTTATATTGTTTTTGTGTTTGTGTATTGGGCAGAAATTTACACAAGGCTGAGTATGCAGAAAAAAGAAGAGGTTGGCTCAGACCGTTCTGATTCAATCCAGCCCAGTGAACTGTTTTCTTTCTGAAAATAAATATTTCAGAAACATTATTTCTATCTCCAAAAAAGTAAACACCTAATACCCCCAAATCCTATAAACAGCTGGTTCTAAGTAAAACAAATACTTCTGAAAAATGGTTTGACTTCAAAAGAAGGTCCATTAACAGCCATATCCCTCTAAGGCAATGGATAAAATCTTAAATAACACACACAAACTCTGTATTTCACAACTCTGTATTCTAAAGAAATTTTTTAAATGTATGGTTTATGGAAAGGTTAAAAAGTCTAAGTGTCATGGGGAATATTGTAGGGAAGATGTCATTCTGCTTGTGGATCTGAAAAGATGAGTACATTCCTAATTATGTTTGAAGGCTGTTCCAGACCACATATAATAAATCAAATTTACAAGAGGGATTTTTTTGCAGACTTGCATTAACTATACTGAAGGTTTCTTTTAACTCAGCCCCATCAAAACGAATGGATATGAGCTTCTACTCTTATAATGAAAGTTTTACAGCTTCTTTTTGTAAGTCTTCTTTGATTACTTCAGATGACATGAACTCTAATAAGGATATTTATTTCAGGTTAACATAGCAGGTTTAAATTTAATACACTTCTTACCTTGAAACTTCTGTGGATAAATAATAATATTATTGCAATAATTTGTTTCTACATCCCCCGAATTCCTGAATTACTAGTCAACAGGTCTTCCATGAAAAAAAATCTTAGTTTTTCCTACGTATTTCAAGTTTTATGTTTCTTTCCATTAAAGTTTCCAGCCTTTTACAGACATATTTAGTTTGGCAGGAAGAATCTGGTGACTCATAGACTGTAGAAATTTGAGAGCAAGCTACTGAAAATGTATCTAATTTCTTCTTGTGTAATTTGGGATCGAGCTACTGATAGTATGTCTAATTTTCCTAGTTTAATCAAATGTATTATTGGCTAATACATGTCCTGAATAAAAGCCATGTTTATTTCTGAAATTTATAGCTAAGTTTAAATGCAAAAACACCATATATATTTGCTTTTAGAACACTTCTGGGTTTTTTTTTAATTGTTTCTGGCATATCACTCTAAATCAATGTGCACTGAATGAAAAACAGAGGCACTAGTTGAAAAAATTTGCATTACAATCCTACTTATATTTTGGAAGTCAGTAATATAAAAGTGTTCCTTATGATGTTTATTGGTGGTGGTTTTTTTGGTTTTTTCATTTTTTCAAGAGAGGATAGAGATGTAGTAAGCATAGGTGATGTTATTATACCTCCATGATTTCTATAGAGAAAGATAGATGTATTCAAAAAGATATCATCTGTATTTTACGTTATTGACTGTACTGTTCCTTTCACGTCTTTTCAGACAAAAGACTTTTAAATTCAGACCTTCCTAGACATACATCATTTTAATTTATCCACATACAGAATGAACTTGCTGAATGATTAACACTGAACAGAGTGTGACCTGAAATAAGGAGATTGTGGTTCAGATTCAGTCCATCTACCTTTGGGCACTTAAATGAGGATTCTGAGTTAGGAGTCTACTCAAGTTCATCCTGCAGTCAGTGAGAGGACTAAAAAATTTTCAGGGGCCTCATTAAGTTATGAATTTTCCCTGGGAAATTCTCTTCTTTCTCCACTAAATTAAGCAAGGAAGCTGTAGCAATTGTATTCTTATGCTCGTTAAGTCAGTTGAGTAAGGACCCTCCATTAGGAGCCTATATTTTGGCGGAATGGATCTGTTTATCACCACACAATGAACTTCCATGTAGAGGTAAGGATGCACTCATACAGATCCTATTTTAGATCAAAGCAAATCCAAGCTTATTTTAGCTGCTATGGTATAGTACAGTTAAGCAAAGACCCAGAAAGTGCCTTATGCAGGTAACACCAGTTAGAGCTGCTCCTCTAGCTCTTAAAAACTCCCAAGCTTTAGTCTGACTAAGTGTGAATCCTGTTGGAGAAAGCACTCCAGTTGGACGCAGTAAAAGTGCAAGGGAAAAGCTTATCTATCTTTTCCTTCTTGATATAATAGACAGAATATACTCTCACATGTTATAGCAAGTAAAACTCCTTCATGTTTTATTCCTGCAAAACAAGGTGCAGTTTGCCATGCATAAGTAATGAAGCAGTTTTTTACACTGCTGTTCACACAAGATCATTTCTAATCCTATGAGTATTCAATTCCCAGCAGTTTTTTTAAGAAATTGAGACAATAATAATGTTATAACCTACAAAGACAGCTAAATATCAGATGTCATTAAAAAAGGATTTTCTCTATTAGAGGGCTGTGCCTTCTATCATCATGGAGAAACAGAATGATGCTCAAGTACAGATTTGAGATACTCAGGCAATGAAACATTCAAAGTCAGGTTGATAAACCTGATCTAGTTGAAGATGTTCTTGTTAATTGCAGGGGGTTTGATTACGTGATCTTTAAAAGTCTCTTCCCACCCAAACTATTCTATCAGGTGGAAGACATAAAACATAGCTACTGCTGACCTAATGAGCTCACCTATAAAAGCAGTAATGTGACTGAGCCAAGAAAGAATCCCACCTGAGGCTGTAAACTATTCAGTGATTTGAAACAACAATACAAAGCATCTCTATCTTCCTCACTCCAATACCCCTCTTCATCCAAGGCCATATAGAAAAGCACAGAATCCCTTTGCAGGGGACAGGAATCACAGTAGTTAAAATTTCCAAACCATCTATGGGGATAGGAACTGCTCTTTAGGTTGTTCAGACATTGATAATTCTTTTTCAGTACATGTATTATTTTGAAGCAGAGTAAAAAACAAGCACTAAAATCAAGAAAGAATTATTTATACTTGCTATGAATAATTATGTATATGACTTAGCTTATTTCAAGGTGCTCTTAGTATTGTGTATTGTACTCTTCCCAGCTGGTTTGGCTTGAGGAAAATGGGGTAGAAATGATGTTGTCACTTCACATTTGCTTCTGCATTTAAAAGACATAAAGGATGGTCTCATATGAGACACAAAAATTATTTCATACGCTTAAGGAGTTCCACCACTATTTCAGGAATTACATACACTACATTTAATATAGCTATTGCAAGACAAGCATTTTAAAATGTGGAATGGTCAAGAAAATCTGTTGAATAATATAAAAGGAAGACATTTTGCTGAATCTCACCCTTGTCTTTCGTTTTGCAAGAAAAATAGAATGAAATTCTACAGCTGCAGCTACAATGGCATTAACTCAGCTCCCCTAATTTTTCTTTCATAGCCATTTCATTTTAGTTTTTAAAAGCTGTAGGACTTGATGCAATAAAGTACAACTATTTCCTGTTATCACTAAAATGAAGACTAATAAAATGAGCAGAATTCATGAGTGGTGATATTCTTACTGTCTGCTGTTCTTTTCAAATAGAAGTTTATACTCTGATATGAAACAGATGAAATTCAGATCTGTGAAAAAAGAACAAATCTTTTTTAATAAATAAGGCTTTCCCTCCCCCATCAAGAATCAAATAACCTGCAACAGATTCTGAATGCAAAATGATTATATTAGAATTATGAAAAAGGTGGAAGTACCTTGTTTATTTTTTATTTTAAGATGTAAAGTTTTTAAGATGTATTTCTACTTTTTCGTGTGGCAAATAGAAAATGCTAAGGAAAATCTGATATGTAGTATAATAAAGAAGGGACAAAGCCAGTGCCAGAGAAGGAGAAAATAGTAATGTTAATAAGTGAGGCTGGCCCTGTCCCGGAGTTTTGTCATAATCCAAAATTATGAGTCCATGGATACTCACTCACGGTTATCTGTTAACTTCAAATGGCTTTAGTTCAGTTCATTGACGATAGTGGGAATTAGTCCGAGGAATTTTATTTCACGAGTTCTCTGTGCTATGCTCACTAAAGAAAACATTGATCATCGATTTTCCTAGGTCTTTTGGCCATAAGTGTCATTACACCACAAATATTTTCCCTTGACTGGATTCCCATTGCTTTCCTACGAGTCACCTGTTTTTCCTAAGAACTACCCGCTGAACTTCTAATATTTTTCTTTCTGTGTATAAATACAGAAAATAAAGGCTTTTTTAAGCAACCAATAGATACTATTTGTTCCTGATTTGAAAAGGGTACATGCACATCAAACAATTCCTCATTTTTAACATTATTCAGACCAACCTGAATGTTTTGTAGTGTAATTTTAAAGATCATCTACAATTCAGTTCATAGAATCACAGAATATGTGAGTTGGAACAAACCTATCAGGATCATGGAATTCAACTCCTGACCCTACAGAGGACACCCCAAGAGTCACACTGTGTGCCTGAGAGCACTGTCCAAATACTTCTTGAGCTCTGTCAGGCTTGGTGGAGCCTGTTCCAGTGCCCAATCACCCACTGGGTGAAGAACCTTTCCCTAGTATCTAGCCTAAACCTCCCTTTACTCATCTTCATGTTGTTTCCTCAAGTCCTGTCACAGGTCACCACAGAGAAGGGATTAGTGCCTGCCCCTCCTCCTCACAAGGACATTGTAGGCTGAAATGAGGTCTCGTGTCAGGCTTCTCTTCTCCAGGCTGAACAGACCAAGTGCCCTCAGCTGCTCCTCATACAGCTTCCCCTCAAGGCCCTCCACCATCCCCATAGCCTCCCCTCAATACTTTCTAAAATCTTCATGTCTGTTTTATATTGTGGCACCCAAAACAGCCCCCAGCACTCAAGGTGAGGCTGCCCCAGTGCAGAGCAGAGCAGGACAATCCCCTGCCTTGCCCAGCTGGTGATCCTGGACCTGATGCCCCCCAGGACAGGGTTAGCCCTCCTGGCTGCCAGGGCACTGCTGGCTCATATTGAACTTGCCATCAACCAGGACACCCAGGTCCCTTTCTGCTCTCCAGCCTCTCGTTCCCCAGTCTATTCACACAACCAGTGTTGCCCCACCCCTGGTACACAGTTCAGCACCTACCCTTGTTAAACATCATGTAGCTGGTGATGGCCAATCTCTCCAATTGGTCAAAGTTCCTGCATAATTGTTTGCTAAAGTGCCTAAATCAGTCTTGATTTTGTGGCAGGTAGGTGGCTACATGCAAAAGATTGAAAACAAACTTTTGAGAAGTCTAACTCTATTTTCAAAAATCAGCATGAGTCTCATGAATAGCCATTGAGACCTTTGAAGCTCCTAAAGGCATATGAGTCAGGTTTTTAGGCATTGAAGAGGCAGAAGGACACTCAAGAGATTTTTCAAAAGCAGTCATGTATCTAATTTCAACTAGAATCAATGATAGGTGAACCTAGGCAGTTTTTTTGTTTTGATTTGTTTTTCTAATCCTTCCAGGCATATGCCTGTGTGTTTAGTTGCCTCAACATCTTTGGAAATACAAGTCATGGTCCTTAGCTACTTGTCTAAATTTTGCTTATGGACTTTATTGACTACTTGTGAAAAAGCTATCACTATTAAAAGCTCTTCAAAATGAGAATTGGCATAATGACTTGGCTTCCTCTCTGACATTAAACACACTAATACGCTTAGTATGAAATCTTCTTATTTCTAGCATAAATATGTGAGGCATCAGATGAAAGCTAATAATTTCCCAAGCAAGCTAAAAATAATGATGGCTGAATTTGAATAAATATTCTAAGAGGCATTCTGGAGCAGACAGTCGTTAATAAGTACTGTAAATTCTACCTTTATACTATCCTCATTTGCAAGATGCCAAAGCCTAAACATGCACCACAAACAATACTGGATGAAAACCAAACATGAGAAAAATTATAATCACTGCAGAAAGTTGGAGACAATGGATATCTTATCATTTTCTTTGTCTTTCAAACAGGAAAATTTAATTTAAATTCTCACCAAATTCTTTAGGATGTCTTATTTAGGAGTTTCAGATACTTGTGGCTTAGACCTTGTCTCCACTGCAATGAGACTATCTGACTGCACCTAAATTTACTGCAATAATTCAAAGTACATTGTAATATAAGGAATAAGTATTATTAAAAAGTACTGCTTTGTGTAACAACAAATAATACAGGAATATGTAAATTAAACTCACTTGCAAGCATGCTGCAATGCAAACAGAAGAGTTTAATGGAAGAACCAGTGACTGAAGATGTGTCTAGGAATTCCTTAAAATCAGGGAATATTAGTCTTAATTTTGGTCACAGGCCTATGAATTTTACATTATTATACACAGTCCATCACTAAATTACCAAAGCATTTACCAAAAAAATGTATCCATAGTTATGCAGAATACACAGTTCTTGGGAGAAGGAAAACAATCAGTGTCTTCATTATGTAAAAGGTGGTCTCATACCTATTTGACTTCCAAGATCCAAACACTGCAGACAATAAGAATTAATATTTTCTTCATAAACTCCTTTTAAGTGCTCATGATAGAAGTATTTGATTGCAGCCTTCAGACAAATATATTATACACTACAATATCCCAAGAAATCATCTATTCCTCTGAATATTTCTGAGGGTTTTTTTGCCCTAGTGATTCCATAACCAGCTGGAGATGGCAAGAACTTTTATTTCCTAAAAAAAATTGTATTTCTTCTAGAACTCTGCAGGTTCAAAATAGAATACAAATGTCAATGAGTTTAACCTAGTGATAGAGTGAAGTAGTACTTTCCCTTCTTACAGGGAACAATGAAGGATAAAGGCAAAACCAAAGCTGCAAGTGTACCCCTTCCTCAAAAGCAGCTTCAGCATATACTCCATCCTACCTGAGCTAACAAAGCACTTTTGCCAAAAGAGCTGGGAAAAAAGCAACATAATCCTCCTCTGTTTTTGTTCAAATCTAAACACCTTTCCAAAGGCTGATTAGCTTCTTTCTACTTTCACTGGAGTGACAGAAATTGCCTCATTCGTGAGCTGCAGAAATTCCAGAGCACCTCCTGGGAAGGACAGCAGCAAAGCTCTGACCAAGAACAAAATTTGCTGCCAAGTGGCTGGTGATAAATGCAAAAATATTTAAAGTTTTAACTTAATGAAATCTCTTGGTCAAGAGATCTGTTTTTAGATGAACAGGTTAAAAGCAATTAAGAGAAAACATAAAATAATTACATTTCCTTTTCAGCTAATGAAGGACCCCATGGAAGATGGTACAGGAAACCCCTAAATCTGTTCACCAAAAGTTCATCAAGTACTGTAGTTGTGTTAACACTTCTCAGAGTTCACAGAATTGTTAGGGTTGGACAGGACCTCTGGAAATGATGTAGTCCAAGCCCCCTGCCAAGGCAAGGTCACCCAGAGCAGGTGACACAGGAATGGGTCCAGATGGGTTTGGAATGTCTCCAAAGAGGGAGATTCCACAACCTTTCTGGGCAGACTGTTCCAGTGTTCTACCACCCTCAACAGAAAGAAGTTCTTCCTCATGTTGAGGTAAAACTTCTTGTGTTTCAGTTTATGGCCTTCACTCCTCGTGCTCTTTCTGGGCACCACTGAAAAGTTTGGCACCATTCTCTTGGCATCCGCCTCTGAGGTATTTTGTAGACATTAATGAGATCCCTTCTCAGTCTTCTCTAGAATAAACAGACCCAGTTCCCAAAGTGCCTCATAAGAGAGAAGCTCCAGACCCTTCATCATCTTTGTCACCCTCCACTGCACCCTCTCCAGTATCTCCTCCTCTCTCTTGTGCTGAGGAGCCCAGAATCAGGCATAGCTCTGCAGATGTGTCTCACCAAGGCCAAGCAGAGGGGGAAGATCTGCTCCCTTGACCTGCTGGCCACACTCTTCCCAATGTACCCCAGGACACCATTGGCCCTCCTGGCTGCAAGGGCACACTGCCAGCTCAGAATTTCCTTCTAAACCTTCAACAATTTCCTGTCTTCCGTAGTGACATGAATTAGGCTTATCCACACGGGTAGTCAGTTGAAACTGCCAACTGGATGAGCATCCATTCAAGTGATTCTATTATGTGACTGCTTAGCAGAGACTACCAGTGCATTTCTCAACAGTCACCATAAAAATTTAATGTTTTTCACACACCAAGCCTTGTTTGCAATGAACAGTAATCTACTAAATAAAAAGCCACTTGGTATGTCAACTGGTTTCCTTCCTCCTTTTTCCATTCTGCATCACTATATTGTACACAACTTGGAAACTGGTGGCTCTGAACAAACTAAGCAGATAAATATAATTTTTTTTTTGGTCAAGTCTGTCTTAACTAGCCTCAATTTTTTTTTCCCCAAAAAATGAATTGATAAGCTTTTGTTGCCCAAATGCCAGTACAGATTGATAATATCTTGCTAAAGTTTTCATTTTGGTGTTTCCCTATAGTCTCAGGAGACAGAGAGATGGCTTGGAAAACTAAAACTCACTTTGTATCAAAAGTAGATTGTTTTCTTCCTGGAACAACTGCAATCATGGAAAACTGAAACATGCAGCTGAAATCTGAAAGTCCCATCATTTCTCATTTTGAGCCTGTACTAAAATTTCACTTTTCCTTTGAAGAGCCTCTACCTCTTATATCCTCATGCTAAGTTAAAAGTACAGTCAGAACGCTGTCATAAATGTCTGCTTTGAATTATTTCTAGACACATTCAAGCTATACTAATTTAGCTGATGGCTGCTTGATTTCAGTGTAGCCAGTGAGAAAGCAAACAATCCAATGACCTCAAGTTCACTGAGATTGCTGGAAAATGAAAACAAGGGTTTTGGAAGGCCAGTGCTTCAACACATAAAGAAATATATTGAATACTTCAAAAGATATAAAATTCTTAGAACTGTTGGACAGGCTTCTGTGTGTGAACTTTCCTGTCCAAGTGGCATTGCTAAATACCATGGCACCAATCAGAGGGCTGACATCATACTGTTGTGTAACTCATAACCATAGCAATGTCACTTCTTAAAATGCGTTATATGTGCATTCAGCTTCTTAAAATCTCAGATGTGTCAGCTATTAAATAAAGTACAGCTCGGTAGATTTATTTTGAAATATGAGCTCTTTGTATTTTGTATAAAGGAAATAGAAAATATAAAGCTTGTTAAGCCAATGTTAACACTGGAAGTTTGGATTCAGACAACAGACGCAGTAAGAACACGTTTCATCACCAATCTAACTCACAATGAAATAGTCTAGTAAGAGAGCTAATCGTGATCATTTTAATGGATAGCAATACACTTGGGCTTTTACGTTACAAATTGGCCAAAATGCACCAAAATATATGCAGTCAATTAAAAAAATAATAGCCCATAGCAGACTCAAATTGCTGAGTAAATGGTGCAGGTATCAGCCCAAGTGAGCTTAATGCACGTTTGGTGCAACAACTACAGGCAATGGAGAAAAACATGTAACAGAAATTGGGAATGTAATCCTCCTCTACTTTATTTCAACCCTAAGTGCCCTTCCAGAGAAACATTATCCTCTCACTGGAACAACAGAAATTGCCTCGTTCCTGTGAGCTGCAGAAATTCCAGAGTAACTGCTCCGCAGGGCAACAGCAAAGCCCTGACCAAGAATAGTCCTTCTTGCCAAGTGGCAGGTGATAAACAGATTTCAGCATTGCCATGTACTAGTAAAGGGAATGACACGTACCCCATGTCTCTGGTGACACGTGGTGTGGAGTAGCTGGTGTTATCTATTATCCGTCCTTTTGGAATATCAGCATGTTGGAGCTATAAACCAGAGGAACTAATGTCGGTCTGATTGTGCCTTTCTGTGATCACAGTCAGCAGCAGTGGTGTGACGTAGCCTTTGCCCTCCTGATAATCCATCAAGGAGAACACTAGCACTGTCTTTATGATGCATAAAAATGTGAAATAAAAGCCCACTGTGCCCCTCAGGCTGGCCTGTATTCAGTGAGATTTGAGGCTATGCTTTCAGAAGATAAGGGATGATGTGCTCCATGCAACATCATCGTCTTGGGTGGACAGTATTACAGCTTCTTTGGCAAAGATTAAAATACCTGAATTTCTCTGGTAACCAGACCACCATCTTGCCTTTCAACACCAGGTAATTATAAATGCTACTTACAGTGCACAAGACTTCTGGACACAGATTACTTACAGAATCAAACCCACAGTCACTTGACTGATGTGCTGCATAAGATGATCTTGTTGTTAGCCAATTTCTCAAATGTACAGAAAACTTAATTATAAATTTTGAAACCATAAAAGAAAAATTAGGAGATGTTGAAATATAGGAGTCCAGCAGTATGCAATTATGACTAGGACAGTCCCTTTCTGTGCATTCCAAGAATCCAGAAATTAGACTTTCTAATATGAGAAGACTAATTGGTGTAAACTATCTACCATCTTCTATATTTCAAAGAACAGACAAAGTGTTTCTTTAGATAGAAAATAGATAAAGAGTAAGCAGATGGGAGGACTAGGACTATTTCTGGCTATGGGATAAACTGGTTTACATAACCTTGAACCAACTAATTTTATCTGTATTTGTCTAACTTTCACCACGTGTGAAAATGAGGCAACAATGTTTATTCACCTTTTAAAACTGCTTTTGAAATCTCCTGAGTCAGGTAACAATTCAGGTCCAACAAAATACTACTTTTTAGAAGCTCACCCACATATAACCTAAATACTGCAAGGGTTAAAGTTTTAAGCTAAGTTTCACATTGCAGTACTGATGATAAATTATAGGTAATAGCCTATCAAACTTAGGAAGACAGTTTAGTAAATACAAAAAAAAATTGATCTGTTTACATAAGGGAAACAAATTGGCTACTACTTTCAGTCTAGAAGTTAATATATGCCATATTACTGCAGAGAATCCTGCAAACCCTTTTTAAACAATGTTATAAGAGTTTACATAAAACTTAATGGCAAGTTAAGTAGATCACCCCAGCAGGCCCTCTGCTTACTGCAGGAATATGGCACAGAGTTCATAGGTTACTTGAGACTCATTCTCCCAGCCAAACGAGTCAAACAATAACACTTTTAGGCACTGAAACACTTTTCCTTGGTTTTCAGCAGAAGCAGATGTGGGGCTGACTGCACAATGAGCAAAAGGAATACTTTGAAAAGAAAACGACAGCAAAAACATAAACTCAGTTTGCAGTTTATCCATGATTATCCTTGCCTCTCACCTTGACACTAACCTTCTAATATTACCCTCCTCATCTGAAGATATCAGTGCAAAGCTTCAATAACTTGAAGGAAGCTCATTTTTTTCATGTTTGCATAAGATTTCTCTTCTAAACAAATTGGTGCAGTGTTTCAAACTTCATTTTACTTTGGGGTGTAAGTTCTGAGTCATCATCATTTAATTTTCTCCAAGCCTCCAGCTCGTGTTTTCTGTTTTTCTTCCTGGATGTGTCATAACAACTAAATTGTACCACCCCAGTAAAATGGTGAAGCCTAGCATACATCTGCCAGCAACAAAATACTGTGCTCTCACTCTAATTCCCCACACATTCCACTTTTCACACTTCCTTCACATCCTCTCAATAAAGTGGTAGAGCCTAGTAAGCAATTTCTTTTATTTTCCACAACATGCTGCCAATAAATCAAAAGAACTACCTCAGAGAAGAGCACACTTGCCTTGTATGCTCTTTTCCTAGTCCCATTTCTATCAATATTCCCATGAGGTTAATTTTCTGAAGTCAATGACTTCCCTGTAGTTAGGATATCTGTCAGTTCTGGATCAATACTGTGCTGATGAGCTGTGAAGTCATTATTTTTCAGAATTGCTAAATAATTTTGACTTGGGAAAATCACTTGAGAAAATTTTTACTGTTTCAAATTTAATAGAAACTCTTTTCAAAAGTTTCCAGTATTCTTAATGTAAAAACAATAGAAAAAAAAAGTCTTAGTCTGAGCTTTGTGGTATGCATCATGAATTTAAAGGAGTCAATACTCTAGTATATTTCTTTTAAAAACATTCATTATACAACAGAATTGCATCAAGGAGAAAAGAAGGTGAGAATTAGCAATAAGAGAAAGGTGTTACAAAAAAGGCAGAAAAACCTAATCTAGAAAGAGGTGACAACAAAGAATCAGAACAAAATGTAATTTAAGACAGAGGAGCCTTTAAAAGTTGCTAACAAAGTTCTGTGTTTGGCAGCTACCTTACCTGAACTAGGACTTTGACTCCTTTGAGGGTGAATCATGTTTGAACCAGGTTTCAAGGACAGTTCTGCTCTCACAAATGTGCAGCACATGCAATCTTGTCACATTTTCCTTACCAGGTCTGGGCTGGGCAGTGACTGCCCTGTGTAGTAGCCATTGCACATCAGTGGACAGACACATAAATATCGATTTTGCAGCCCTGGTTGGTGCAGACCGTGAAGCATCTCTACAGATACACCCACACCAACCCACCTGACCACAAAGCAGCCACACCTTGTTTAACTTCAGTACCAGTAAGATTCCAAGAAAAAAATGTTTTTAAGAGAAACCTCACGTCAATGTTCAGATGGGGAAGTGTCAATATCAGACAGCAGGTTCACCTATGGCAGCAGTAACAAATGATAGCAGCCACTCTAAACAGCAGGAAAGTTGCTAGATGATAATTCCTTGAAATTATCATGAGGGGAGTACAACAAGAAAAGCATCTGAACCAAAGTAATCTCCAGGAGGGTTGGAAGTAGATGATCTTTAAGGTCCCTTCCAATCTGAACCATGAATCCTTTTTGCCTCTTCCCCAAATCCCACCTTCACATGGTGGAAGGACAAGTTATTCAGCAAAACAGGCCTACACTTCAGGGAAGAGGGGGTGATATTTTAACAGGGGCAAAATCGTATAGCTTCCAATCTTACTGTCAGAAATTACTCAATGGGTTTAGCTGCTGCTTTTTCTTTCCAACTCCTCTGCAAGAGGAAAACAAAACACCTCATGAACCTATAGAATATGCACAATTCAGAAAACCTGAAATTCAGACAGTTAAATTATAACAGCGTTAAGGCAGAGATTAAAATTAGCAAATGTCAGGCAATCTGGAGATTAGGTGTCATTACCTGCTCCAACAATTAGTGGCAATATTACCATGTCAAACAATCATAATTTATGTGTACAATTACCAAACTTTGTGTTCTGTTTCTCAGTTGATGATAGTGGATATTTAGTTTGCTTTTGCAGAAGTATTGAATTCTCAAACACTTATATGCACTTTGTGCAGTAAATCAGGATGAATTGCTCTTTAGGGATTGGGCTGCCCCCCCACTGACTCCAGTTTGAACTATAGCAGATGCCATATAGCCCATCCAGAAGAGCTAACTCTTCATCTTTCTTTTTCTACATCCACTAAACACAACTTAATATAATTGTGCCAGAGCAATGAGACAATAATGAATGAATTGTCCATGAAGAACTCTGGAGAGTTTTCAGCGATTTTTGTAAGGAAATGAGTCAAAATGAATCTGAGCTAGATGCAGGATATGGTACAATAATATCTGTTTTCTTTTGATTAAAAGGAAAGAACAAGTGTCCTGTTACTGATACTTTCTCTTAATCCAGTGTGGTGTCTAACGTGAAAGTTTAAAATGTGAAATAATAAATTAAAAATGTCTGTTCTATTAGGAAACAAGCACTCAATAACTTCTACCAACTTCAACACAAAAATTTAACAATATTTTGAGTTTTTAAAGACTACATTTTTAGCAATTTTACAGCATATGACTTTGAAAGGCCTTGTGGATACTTGCCAGATGTGATACAGTGGTAGAGGAACTCCACAGCAGAAAGCTTATTTATCCTTAGATCACCCCACTCTTTTCCTCTCCAACCAGAGAGATGATTTCTGAATTTCCTAACCATCTTGCAAGATAAACATTGAAAATTAGTAGAGCTAGGAATTACTATATTAAAAGGAGCATTATATTCTTTAAACCTAGTGCTAAGAACATAAACCTTTTCTAAGTCCTTCTTATCGGTGCAGTGACGTCATCCTGGAGTAGGAGAAAGATAATCTTCCTTGTTGCTGCTTTACTGAAGAATGGCAAGGAGTCCTGACAAATGTGCTGTCCATCGTGCACACATGTTTAAATGCAACCAGCACAGTCTTTTACATAGGATGGAACACGCTGTGCATATAAAAACCCATGTGCTGCTTTCTTTATTTCTGGCATCCTTTCTCCCTACAACACAGGAACATGTTCCAAGCGGTTTTCAGTGCTTTGTCTCTGCTCTTTGCCTTTTCCAGTGCTGCTTCTCTGTTCTTTGCCTTCACTTCACCAGCTGTCACTCCAGTGACATTTCCCAAGCATGAAGCTGACATAGAGCAGGACAGAGCTTGAGTGCCGAAGCTGTGGAAAACAGTAGCAGTGTTTTAAAATATCAACACAACTCAGTGTTTTGGGAACAATTTCCGATATTGTTACTTGAACAGACGTTGTTTGCTACACAACCACTCAGGCTAAGGAGAATTCAGTTATTTTAGAAAATCAAGAGGTTGCTGAACTATAGCACACAGCTATTTTGTCAGTAAATTTCAGGTTTTTCTGCCATAATACTTCACTTAAATTAGACATTAAGAACGTCTAATCTGTGTAATACAAAGAAATTTCTGTACAGAAAACTAGGATAACTATTAATATTGTGAAAAAGAGGACAGATAAGAGAGAACAGGACAGATATTTGAGAGGTGTTTTGCTTCCCGATTTACACATCTTCTCTACCAACTTAGTTTTCAAATTTCAGAGCTGTATTTACAGGCCAAAATGACCTGAAATTCTAGTCTAAAAAAAAGATCAATAACAGTTATCACATGGGGGTGCCTTCTTCCAAGCTTTCTTTTAATTTTCTAGTTCTTTTCTGTTATCCAACCTACTGTAGTCCAAGATACAAATACTGACAGGAAAGGCTACTGCAATATGCAGAGCTAGCACAAGCATTTTCCTCAACCTATCCTCAGTTTCAGTCCCCAGTACTGAAATTAAGTCAACTCCTCCACTCCAAAAGCAGAAAGACAAGTCCATATGATTTTCAGTAGTCTCCAACTATCTTACCTAATTTTAGGAAACATTCAAGGCAAGATTTCCATTTTATCAGCTGGCTTGATTATGACATTTATTGTTCTCATGAGTACCTTGTGGCTGAACAAGGAGCAAATCTTAACTTCTCTTTGTTCGGAAATAGTTCTATAGTGTTTCTGTTCTTCCCACCTTATGTGGTAAGAAGGAGAGAAAATTATCACAGGCCAGTCTGACACTGCTCATGAGGTGCCAATGTTACAATATGCAGAAGCAATTTCTGTGAGGGGAAGACACAGGAGTCTGCTATGTCCTGAAATGCAGGCAAACCCTTGCACTGCAGTGTGTTTCCACTGCTCTGACTTGTAGGTGCTGCCACACTGCTAAGCAAGTGTGAAGGAGCCCTCTAGTGTGAACAAGAAATGGACCTACAGTCCATAATTTGCACACAAATAACACAGGAGAACAGTGACTATGAACAATGTCACTGCCAGTCTCAACAGCACACACTGCCCAGGAGATTCAACAATTAAAAAGCCTCCTGGATCTCAACCCTGAAGTCAAACAAACAAACAAACAAACAAAACATATATGTCATAATGTATGACTGACCATAAAGACAGTCTTAATTGAAAAAAGGATCCAAAAACTTGAGAATAATGTAGAAATAAACTGCAGCCCTTGTCAGATAAATATTTTGCTTAAATTTTTCAATAGACCGTGACCTGCAGAACGATTGATACCAACAATTGAAAGGACAGAAAGACTTTTTTAAAACCTTATGTACTAGGATAAGATTTATCAGTTATCACAGAATCATTCAAATCTTCCAGGGACATAGCCAGTTTGCACTATAATATAACCATATCCAGGAGATTCCAGTGCTCAGATCTATTTGCAAGTGGTGGTATGGCAAAAGATCACAGCCATGCAAGTAGAGAGAGACAGACACAAAGAGAGAAAGATACTCTGTCCCACATAGGTCCATAATATGCAGCTATTTCTGTAAAAAAACCTTTTGGTTTATGATTCATATCACTAAGATTAGAGAAAAAAACCAGCAAGGGTGTTGTTTATTTTATCGTCACCGGTTCTAAATGAGACATACATTAAATGTATCTGGTTTAAAGCAAATCTGTTCTGAAGCTGCATAGAGAAAACCATATGCAATAATTTATTTGTTGTGGGTTTTGTCTTTAGAGTGATCCCAGTTGATTGCATAGCAGTTTTATGATGCTGAATGAGAAGTCAAAACAACTATGAAGTTTAAATTGACAGCAATGTATTTAATGCCCTGCTGTCTAACTGCTAGAGGGATAAACAAAGAATACCTAGAATTCTGAAATGAGTTTAGGAAATTCATTAGAAAAGTTATGAAGTGGTATCAGAAGAAGTCAAGAAAGAACACATGAAAGACATAAGCAACTAAGAGATTATGAGAAATTGCAAATAATTAAGCCAAATCACAAGAGATTCAGTTTAGGTAATCATTTAGAAACAAAGAAGGGAAAACTCAGACCCATTTTAGACAAGAAGAATTGTAGAAGTGACTTCATTGTACTTCTGTTTAGGATTTTATCCTGGATGCAGACAGGAAACTTTTCTAAATTTCACTAATGGGGAAAATGAGTGAAGAGCCACACTCACTAAACTTGCTGTACTTCTCACTTCTGGAGAGGCTGCACAGCCTCCTTGGGTTATTTTGGCACCTCCTTTTCTGGCAAGCAATGAGAAGTTTAGAGGAATTTAGAAGAAAAAAACAAAGGAAAAAATTAATCCAACTTTCCCAAACCACAAAGATTCAATTTCATTTGGGATACATTTTGCCCAAATATTCAGTGAGAGCAAAGGTCATATTTTATCCAAAAAAATCACTCTCGATGGAAAGGACTCTAAAAGATTTTGCTACAGAAGACCTAAAAGAAATAAACATTGTATGCTGGCATCTATATCCTCACTAAAACTCTATAAATACTAATAGTGCAGGAGGTTGCAAGTCTTCTTTCATTTTTTCAATGACATTTGAGTGGATAATGAAAAAGTTGATTTGGATATGTTATTAAATGAAAATCAACTGCACATCTAAAATATCTAAAAAATAATTTAACCTCACCTGGACATTTTCCAACTCCTTCAGTTATACCCAATCAGATGGAAGAAGCAATGAAAAAATTACAAGGATGATGGTGTTTAGGTGCTTTCTTGTGTGGAAGCTTTGTTTTCTATGCTATTTGATTCAGTTTATGTGCATCAGTACCAGATTTAATTGTAAGATTAACTAAATTAACTACTTAGGCCAGTTATTTATGATCTTGTTAAGTCAAATTCCGGGTACCAACAGGGTATGCCTGAACATCATTTTCCTTTGTACCTTGTAACTCTTAATAGGAACACTGTGTTCTTAATCTCAAATACAGCTAAGTAACTTGTAACCTCAGAACTAAATATCTAAAGAATCACACCAAATATATTCATACTGATGTCTATGTTCAAGACAAAACCCAGAATCTCTGCTTTCAGATGATCAAAAGATTTCTTCAAAGTCCTCCAGGCTTTGAGATTTATTAGTGTGTAAAGGAATAAAAAATGAGTGATAGGTGTTGAAGACCCGAGAATTAAAAAGGGCTGTGATTCCTAATAACCAACAAGAGATCCTTTAGAAATGCATTTTATAGCAATTACTTGGTTCTACTTTCTCATTTGCTCTGACACCATGTAAGCCCTCCTCTGGCCAATGATGCCTAAGACAAGTATTTTTTTCCACACTACTTTTTAAAAATTTTTTTGAAATAACCATCATAGATCCTGAGCAGGGCTAGGTTCAAAATGACAAAGTGGATGACACGATGTGGAAAACATTGGCCCAGCACTGGGAAGAATGATTTTGCAGACAAAGAACATCTAACAGCATTTACAGAGTCACCATTAAGCTTACACATTATGGTACCTATAAGAAAAATGCAAAACTCTACACACTTATAAAAATATTCATCCTACTGCTTTTCTACTGAACTGGATTCACTTGCGTAAATAATTGTGGATACTGTGGCTCAGAAAAAGCCAGTGATTACCTAAAATTTAAGGGCCAGATCAACATTGCCACAGCCCTTTTAAAGTTTATAGTATTCCCATATGACCCAGAGAAGAAGCCTAGTGAAGCAAAAGAACAACAGGATTGCAAAATAAGAGAAGTCATTCAAAAACATCTTTAACTGATGCAAAACTTTCAATCATTAATCAAACTTAAGTTGGAAATAAAATAATAAAACAAAGGACTAATTCTGGTTTCTTGCAAAAACATGTTTTAATGGAAATGAACTTTCTAAACCTTTGAACTTTCCTTGAAAAGGACACTGAAACTTAGCAAGTGAGAACTGAAAAAAAACTTCATTCAGAAACTACATTTCCTTTTAAGAAACATGACCACAGAGGGCATTGTCAGCCCCATAAAAGAAGGATTGCATCCTCTTTGTTTCATAAAACAGATTTACTGCTTACAAGCACTTCTATTTTCAAGGATCCTACAGAAACTGTAGTTTTGGTATTTAAGGTGTTATACTGGAACTAGTTTCTCCCTGCACTATACCAGTGTTCCCTTATAATGCCCCTGCATGTCTTCAGCAATAACAGGGTGAGCTGGAAGGACAAGGAGAGCAAGTGTAGTTTCATCTCTTATTCAGCACTAACTTCTTTTTCTTTATGTTCCTTTTGCAAGAATTGATTTTCCTAACTCCTACTTGCAAAACTAAATCACTAAAGGATGGAGCTACAACTGGTAGTGTGACTGAAAGATGAATCAAGCGTAACTATATTTTAGCTAGCTTTAGTTCTGGTTTTGTTTCCAGCCACAATGCACTGTCCCTTTCTCATCCCAATGACCTCATCCTCACTCCCTAATGATTACGTACTCCTCTGGAAAGTTTCACTTTTCTTTTATCTCCTTTGACAAATTTAACAGGAGCATCATGACCTCAAATGAATGTTTCATTTCAAGATTATATTTTTACATGTCCAACTGACTCAAAAATATGGTTAAAGAAAGACAGGTATATAGTTAAAGCCTGGTGCTTATGTTGATGTAGGTTCAGTTCTTGGCACTGACACAGCCTTCTCTTGTGGAAATAATTGATAGTTAGATTCCATAAATACTACTCAAATTAAGTTCTTATCTTTCTCTGCAAAGAGCTCTTGTAATTTAGGATACAGTACTGTTTAGCATCACAGAAGATAAAAGAATCTGTCTCTTAATCTTTCTGTCTTAATTTCCCTTCTGAATGTAATGGTTAATTTGTACTTTCTAATCAGGAATCTTGCAAGTCAACCTCCACAAGTAAAAGCATCCCAATATGGCAAAAAAGTAGCAGACAATAAAAAGTTATTTTTCTGGGAAATGATTCACATCTAAAGTGTTGGCTGTAAGAAAACTACATGCTGGACTTTCACCAAAAGCATTAAGTCATCTGACCATGCTTAAAGTAACTTCTGGAGTAATTAATGTCATTGTACAGAAAGTTTCAATAACTGAAATTCTAAAGAAGATTCAGGCTTTCATAGGTACAAAACTGAATCTTCTTCATTCCTTAGGCTCTGTTGCTGCATCGTTGTACAAGCTTGAACATTTTTCACTGGCAAAGCCCTAGGCAATGATGTAAGATCTCACTAGACAGAGCTTAGAGCAAACCCACTAAAGTTGATGGTGGCAGTCAGGAGTGAGCCAGGCCCTTACTGGCCTTACTTTATTTTCCTCTCCTACCTTCTCTTCTATTGCCACACCATCAGAGCCACTAAGGTTGGAAAAGAACTTCAAGATCATTGAGTCCAGCCTTTGACTGAATACCACCTTGCTCACTAAACCATATCACAAAGTGCCTACAGGTTTTTTGAGCACTTCCAGGGGTGGTGACTCTACCCTCCCCTGATCAGCCTGTTCGAACACTTGGCCACCCTTTTAGTGAGGAAATTTTTCCTGACATCCCACCTGAACCTCTCTTGGCACTACTTGAGGCCATTTCCCCTTTTCCTATCACTTTTTACTTGGAAGAAGTAAAAATCAACCAACACTCATCTCGCTACAGCCTCACTATAGGTGGTTGTAGAGAGTCATAAGGTCTCCCCTGAATCTCCTTTTCTCCAGGTTAAACATTCCCAGCTGTCTCCCTCAGCTGCTCCTTATCAGACTGGTGTTCCAGACCCTTCCCCAGCTCCGTGCCCTTTTCTGGACACCCCCTCAATGTCTTTCTTGCAGTGAGGGGCCCCAAACTGAGCACAGCACTCCAAGTGTGACCTCACCAGAACCAGAGGGACCATTACTGCCCTGGTCCTGCTGGCCACACTATTGCTGACACAAGCCAGGATGTCACTGGCCTTCTTGGCCACCAGGGCCCACTGCCGGATCATGTTCAGCTGCTGTCAACCAGCTCTTGTTTCTAATAAGGGAATGAAAATTGTCTGCCTTTCTGGTAGGTGATATTAGCCTGTGCCCACCTACTTAATCCTCCTGTAAGGACTGCTCTGTAGAAATAAAAATTGTAATTGTAATGTGTGCCAACATGTGCACTCCTGGACAATGGGAAATGTATTAGATAGGACTTGGAACAGCCATTTCCACCTTCTGCCTCTCATCAGATGTGATACCAAAATGCAAAAGCAAGAGTAAATAGCAAATGTTTGGCATTTGCTATTTGTTTTCATTTCTCAGCGTACAGCTAAAAATTGTGATTACAAAGTACAAAGCAATGTACTGCATCTTATGTGGTCAGTGGCATGAACCACGTATCAGCCATTCTGCTTCACATTGTAAATCAGTAACCTCTTCTTCATACTTCCTTCAAGGAATCCCATCACATCCATTCCCTGCAATCTCTTTAGAAGCCACTAAGACAATATTTACCTATTGAACTTTAATGTTGGAAGAAAAAGCAAGTGCTCAATACCAGCATATTGAAAAGCCCACTAAGGACAGTGGAAGTCTTTCTAGTGATTTTAGCAGACCCTGGATCAGGTTATATATAAGTAAATTCTGGCATCTGATTCATCAAGACATAATCCTGACTGCAGTAAAATAATTACCGGTGACTTCAGCAGTGCTACAATTTCACCCAGTTATAGGGTTTCATTGTTATTAATTTGGTAATCCAAATAAAATGCAGTTTTACATTGGCTTGGGATAAGAAGGATATGAAAGGTTCTATCATGACTGTTCCTACTTCCGCCACACACAAGGGTAAGCAGCAATTATTTCCTGTGAGAGCATGTATAAGCAGGGAAGAGGATATATTTTCATTATGGATGGATGTCTGTGTTATCATTGCCCACCTCAATGCACTTTAAGGGGCAATAGTCAGATGTAGCAATGACCTACTGGCTTCTAATTATCTTGTCCTAAACCCTGATCAACCTGGCTATTCTTGCAATAGTGAATTTCTCTTCAGCAAAGCATTTCCCTTGCCAAAGTATATATTTTTTGGCAGCATCTGGCACTTTCCAGCCCTGGAATCTGATGTAGGCTTGTGAATTGTGCTAGGTCTGCAAGGTTTTCACCCTCCAGAACACTGATTTGGTGTAAAATAAGACATCATATTGTTTCCCATTCTTTTTCCATTTTTTCCTCAAAAATATCTAAAGACTGAAATTCCCACTTCATATCCCAGCACAACACTCAAAACTATAGTGCTTTCTCCTCACACATTGCAAATGGCTTGGGAAATAATGTGTGAAGCATAATGGCTCTGTCACATGCTTAATACACTTGATGGCCTTCAAAGCAGCTCTTTCATAGCAAGAGCAGAGTACAGCACTCCTGTATGAGAGTGGAAAATGTTACAAGTGCTGTATTTTGGAAATAAATTTAGGGGAAGAGAACTCCTTCCCAAATCTACAATGAAGGGGGAAAAAATGTTTCTGAAAAGATATTTCTATAAAAAAAAAATTATTTAACTATGGGACGGACTAAATAAACACAGTCATACAAATTACGACTTAAGATCTTCTGGAAAAAAGCTACACTTGTCTCACTCACTTTTAGGAAGTGAAATAGTTCTTTTACTCTGCATTTGAAATACCAAAGAGCTATCTTCTTTTCAAAAGGTGAAGTTTATAAATCTCACTTATTCAGGCAAAACATTCTGTGAAGTCCTGATAGGTTTCTCTTATAGATCAATACTGAGTGTCCATGTTTTTCCAGTCTTACTTGCTAGGATTTCAGAGCAAAGAGCAAACATCTTGCATTGGACTCAGTAATTAAAACAATCCAGAGTCCCACAAAGCAATAGCTGTAGTACAATATCTCAATATTCACAAATGCAGATGCTTTCATAAAGATTTTGCTTGTGCATACTGATAAAGCTTATCCTCTATTCTCATGCATATTAAATTAGATTTCAGAGCTAGGGCACCCATTCATTGAGCATTTATAAATGCTAATATATGCTCATTTTGATGAATACAAACAAAAATCAGTCTAAGCATAATAATTTTTTTTTGCATTAACAAAACATTGAAGGAAAATGGAAACTAAATATTAAATATTGTCACTTCAAAATGTGTGCAACTTATTTACATGAAAATCAGATTGCCTACTTGGCACATTTAAACCTTGAGGTATTTTTGGTAAGGGACTTTACAACAATCCCCGAGATTTGTTATTTGCTTGTTTGTTTATTTGTTTGTTTGTTTGTTTTAACACTTCATAGAAGTATCAAAACCCAGGCATTTCCTGCTGATTGAACATTGACTCATAATTTTTCAAATACAGATGAGAAATTCCAGAGGACCCTCAAGAAGTATTACCAATATAACACTAATCCATTTGTTGAAGATTACAAGGAGATAAAAAAGTGATATCAACAGTCTCTTATTTTGCATATGAAGGCATTTATAATGCAAAAATAGACAGTACTAGACTAACATACAGAATGTAGTAAAAGAGGTACAGAGATTCACAGAATTCACACAATTACTAGGTTGGAAGAGACCTTAAAGATCATTGAGTCCAACCTATGCCCTAACACCTCAACTAAATATAATTAAACAGCACACTGGCTGGCATGTTCTTTAGAACAATTTATAATATTTAATTGTTAAATTGGAAATGAAAGAGAACAGTTTTGTACTCCACCAGGTGCATATATTCTGTGATTTAGGACAAACAATTTTTTATTTCATTAATTTTCCTTGAATTCAGTTTCCTAGAAGAAGCTGAGCATGTAGGCTAAGACTAGATCAATTAGCTTTATCTGTCGTTGATGAAAGAGCACTGTTTCCTTCAAAGGACAAGAATAAATTTAATTCTAAGCAAAGCACTCAATACAGGAAAAATTCACTCTCAGCACACACCTGCCTGTTGATTTCACTATCTTAAACTAGATCCTAATTTTCAGAGACCAAAGATGAGCAAGATGAATCTCAAACTCAGCATCCCTAGCCTTCTGTGCCACCATAAGGCACACAGCACATGCAACTCAAAACCCCTCCAGCCACCAGCTCCCAGTCTGGATCTAGCACACAGGATGTTCTTGTTCAATTACTGTGCTGTAATGCAGCACCACAAATTCTCAGCCTGTTGTTCAGGCCACAGGAAAATCCCGTCTGACTGACCTGCTGCCTTACAGGATGCTCCCATACATCCTGATGCTGTAAGCCTCTGTCAATGCTTCCAAATTGCACCTGAACCCAATGTTTTGATGGAAACATTTTGAGTTTCTTGCTACAAGACTACACCACTCTAATAGGTCAGTGGCCTTTCACCATACTTTAAAAGCTGCAGTTGCAGATGAAGATTGACTCTAATACTAGATCAGGATTAAGTGCACTGTTTTTCAGATTTATGATGTATTTCTGAATTACAGTCTACGTGGCACTCTTGAGTTCTACTGCTTGGCTAAAAAAGACACAACAGCAAATACAAGGAGTCACATAAAAGTCCCAGGACACAACCCCAGTTCTTTTCTAGAGTCCTCGAGTAGATTAGCTTTCCATTGATCCTGGGCTCTTGTAATTTCTGATTTTAATACTACAACAGCAGATTATGTTTCTACACACAATGCCTAGATAACTTGACATTTGAAACTTGTGTAGCCCACCTACACCAGTTCTTCTCACATTGAAACCACTGGTAGAGCAGAACAAGTGGCAGCAACAGGAAGATATTTTGGAGGGATGAGGAAGAACAGAAAGAAACCAAGTGTAAACAAGTCCTGCTGAATTACTCCACTGACTGTGCTGTTAGTGCACAAGCCAGCTGTTTAACTATTGGAATCCCATACCTTGGACTGGTTTCAGGGGACATCACTGTGACTAGACTTTTTATCTTCTTGTCGTGCACTGAAGGAGACATTGACAGATTTGATAAAGTAGATTAAATAAGAGCCAAATTTTCTATTAAGTAAACTTTGACCTACATGATATGAAATCCTTTTGAGCTAGCCACTGACAAAAAAGGAAAGAAACCTCTAAGGAAATCAGTGTACATCAGTAAAAAGGAATGCCTAGGACTGTTGTATGTCCACAGGCAGCACTTTGAAGGTTGAGTAAATAGAAGGAACTTTTGATAACAGCTGGAAGGCAGCACTCAAATTATGTCAGAAACATGAGAAAGAACTGTGTGGATTCCCAGTATAGTGACACAGAAGGTGCAGTCCAGACTGAAGGCAATACTATTAAAATAAAAATAAGGAGGAGAAATTACATTAGAAATGCAGAACCACCTGTCATTTATTTACCAGTATGGACTCTTGTCTAGAAAGCAACTGAAGTGCTCATTTATAACTGTCCCTATGTAAGAGAGCACTCAGGCACATGCTCACTGTTTAATATGTGATTTAATCCTACACACCACATAGGTGCTTGAACATTTGCCTAGATCTAAGTGCATACTTTGTTAACTTGATGAACTGGGACCATCTGACCCTGCAGTCCTGCCAGAACAGATGGGCCAAACAGTGATAACATCTGTAGAAGTGGTGGTATCTCCTTGTAATTCTTTATCTCACCTTTCTCTGTGATAGCATTTTTATATACTGCAGCACTTAAGAGGTCAGCAGCAATTTAAAATCTATTGCTTTAAAATTACTTTAGTCATCAGATACTTCTCAATCGTGATTGTGGATCATGATTACTGAAAAGGGATATTTTTTTCTGTTAATTTGCTCTCTCTGTTTCACAGCACTTTAGGCAATATCACTTTCTACATCACAGAAATTTTAAATATACTTGATTGCTTGGGTCTTTTGAAAGCCTTGGGAAAACATTTATTGAAATAAAAAATTCTGACTTCTCAATACTAATGTTATCTTTATATAAAGGACAAGCATTTATTATGCCATAATGATGCATGAATATTTAAGCCTACAAATAAGTTAATGTCATGTTTCATAGCTGAAATCATCACTGGTGTGATAGAGATCCCATTCCCATACTGTTACATGTCCCATATAAGCTTTTTGATGAGCTATTAGACATTATAAAATTCTTCATAAAATTATTATTCTGTAAGAAAACTACATAGATGTCTCTGGTCTGGCTACTCTAAAAATGATTTTGAAGTACTCTAATATTTTCACCAGAAAGATTCCAGGATTCAGAATTTGTATTAACTACTTATTCATATTTATGATGCTGTGGAAAAATGTTGCTACTGGTTACTAAATAAAGTGGGCAGCAGGAGTAGGTTAGTAAAGGTACTTTATCAAGGATATTTATAAATTATTAAATTTGGACATTGAAGGGTAAAATAACTTGAACAGAAGCTTTTAGGGTTTACTTGCTTATGAAAAGTTGACAGACTGATAAAAGAAAGGGAAGGTTAAGTAATCAGTTCTTGTACCTACAGTTCAGCTGGATCTGGACATCTGCATATCCAGGAACAAAATTTGCTCTTCCATGCTTTAAATGGGAGCAAGACTGAATGTGGCACAGCTGTGGGTATATTGCAAAGTAGTGACACTCCACAGTTTATCAGGAGTGCTCTATTTTAAAAGTATTAGGCTAAAACAACCAGATTGGCAAATTTCAGGAAAAATCTCCAGAGAAAAGTTTGCATTTCATTTATAACTCAGTGAGGGAAAATAATCTGGGGGGAAAAAAAAAGCCAAACCAAACTCTACATCTTAATATTTGTAGTACTTTTCAGTTATACACATAAAACAACACACACACAAACACAAACCAAAATACTACTGTAATCTACTCCTGGCTTACTGTACTGTTTAGTCTTATGAAGCAAATAATTTAGCAGGCAATGTACAATATACAGGCCTCCAGTGGATTGCAATATACTAAGTAAGCATATTTTTTTGTTTAATTTATAGTCCCTGGGAAAAAAAAAAGACATTTAAAAAACCTGTTTCCTGGGTTTACAAAGCCCATAGGGATAGTTAGTTCTTAACTGGCTGAATTGCTGGCTAAAATGTGAGACATACTGTACCACTAGAGGTCTTTTCATTTGCTAATATTCTAAGGCCTCAAGGGTTCTTCATCAAGGGATACATGTTTAATCACAGGGAACAGTAAAATGTAGTGATGTCCTTTCAAATTGACAACTGCAGGACAAACACAGGGATATCAACCTAGACTTTGCTGTATAAGCACTGGGGGCAATAAGTTCCCAAAGAGAAACTGAATATTCATCTTTTTTGATATCCTTAATTTAACTTGAGTAATTCTTAAAATGTAACCTCCTGCCAAACTGTGTGAATAACAGATTTTTGGTCTCAGTGATATAACTGAGAAGGAGAAGAGAAAAAAAAAAAAAAAAAGGTAAGAAAAGAAATTGGTAGAGCTGACTGAATTGAGTTACTTCCTGTTTTGGCTCTTGGCACACTTGTCTTCTTTTTTTTCCATATTTTTCATTTCTTAACCAATGTGGATCATTCTGTAAATGGAAACATTTAATGCTGAAAATGTCAAAACAAAACACTTAATCTTTTCTGAATTTTACTGTCTAAAATCAGATTCTATCAGAATTTTAAAATAGATGTAGTAAGTAAGCAGCTACTTACTTTTTGTGAATTTTCTGTTCCTTCATTTCTAGTTAGTCATAACAGGGCAACTACACATCCGACTTGGCTGTGTACAAACAATCCCAGGAAATAATGGGCTTTTAATCTCTGTGTAGGACAGCAGAGAATTCAGCAGTTACTAAGGAGATCACAAACCACAGGAGGAGAAAAGACAAAAATATAAGCATGTAAGAGCTGTATGAATGAAAATGTTGGCCTCTACTGCAGCCGAGTGAAAAATGCAAAATATTTGCCAATTAAGTATTTTCCATAGATGGCTGGCGCAAATGCAAAGCACAGGAAAGCCATGCTATATCAGTCCCATTTCTTGTGCAAATCTATGGAATATAAAAATCTTCCACCTCTATCTGTTCCGTCAACCTTCCTATTTCATCAGTTACTTTGTTACTTTGATTCCTGCTTCCCACTTTTCAGCTTGCAGACCTTACAGCCTGTGCAGCAGTACACAGTATTTATTTCCCCTTTGGAACCCACTCTGACTTCACACAGTACCTCGGTGTAACCATTCTTGTTAGGAAATACCTGTCTACAACACAGTCATGGTCTATGGTTTTTACACACCAGCTACCTCAATTGGCTCAACAATCTATTTTCATACAAAATCCAAAAGGTAAATTTCATTTGTAAGGTGTCCAAATGTCAGATTTCAGCTTCCTCCCTCTCCATTTTTGAGGATAATGCAGCTCAAGAAAATATTTTGATAATATTATTTTAATAATTTCTAAGGCATAGATTTGCTCAAATGCTTAAATAGTAAGCACACATATAGATCAAAGCTGTCCATTTACAGGAATATCTGGAAAGGAATATTCAAAGGTGTACCTGAGAACAGAGTCTTAGAATAGATACACACAGGCAACCTCCACAATGGTCATTGGTGATTCAGTTAACATAATGGATCTTAATAATATGACTGCTCCTGAGGTCCTTGCATTTCCTTTCTAACCTAAAATCCTCCCTTTTGTGTTTTGAATAGGCAAGCCCACGGGGTATGGATCCAGCAGTAGACGCTTACACCACAAGGGAATAGTGGATGAATGCTGCTTCCAGAGCTGTGACCTGAGGAGGCTGGAGATGTATTGTGCTCCAATAAAACCGCCCAAATCCGCGCGCTCTGTACGCGCCCAGCGCCACACCGACATGCCAAAAGCACAAAAGGTAGGTCAGGCTGGGGAAATTTCCCAATGACCAACCAACAACCAAACCAGACCAACAAAAAAAAGAACCAACCAAAAAAACCCCTTTCACTTTTAGGGAAGGAAGATTCTATCAAGGCTGGTAACATAGAAAACAATTGGTGTGTTCTGCCTACTAGATTAGAGAAGCTTTGGAAAATGGTTGCCAAGGTGGGAAATAAGTGGGAAGTGGTGTGTTCCACCTCATCTCTTAGAACACTGAATAAAACATGGAATTGCTAAACCAGTAGTTGTGAGGTCTGATCCTGCCATAGGGTAGTAAGTGACAAGTACCCACCTAATCCAATCATAAATACTATTTAAGACTTCTTCCAAAAGAGAAACTAAACACCGAATGTTTAACAACTCATCTATCCAGAATCTCTTCACTCATCCTCCCCTTTTAGGTAGAGGTAGAGGTAGAGTGGGTGCTCAAGAAGGAAATAAGACATTCTGTTATTCATTTTACATTTACATGAACAAATTCTTTTTTCCTCATTATTTTTGCCCCGTTTTTATTTATCAGAACTAAATTAAATGGTTAGTCACTGCAGCCATTGCATACTTCATTTTAACTATTTAAAGTTCAATATGTATATTCTCCAAGCCACTTTCAGTATTGATTGGCATTATTTATATAGTTGTGGAGTTCTGAGTATCCAGATTTTTGTTCCTCTGATAACAGGTATACTGTAAATGTATGTATCAACAGAGCCCATAGTTCAGAAAACCCATCTTAGACCGTGCTACAATGAAGCTCATGTTCAATTGTCTCTCCCATTTGAGGTCTGAACATCTGTTTTACATATTATCTGTCTTTTGCTGTAAGTCTCCCATGATTTATTTTATTACTGTTGACCCTGTCTGTCCTACACACATGTTGGCACCACTCCTGCAGTTATCTGAAAATTTTTGCTTACAAGACCTGGAACCTAAGATTTCATAGGAAGTCAGGAAACCAGTGCTGTATATATTAAAATCCTTAATATCAACTTTATGAAAAGAACTATTGTAATCTTTCCAGCATCCCTTCTTTTCCATAAGTCAATTCATAGAATGGACTCCTTTCCCCTTCCTTCCTCAAGAGTTTTCCAAAAATCAGTGTACGTATGATCCTTCCTGGGAAGTATCACCTTGAGACCTCAAAGGGCACACAGGGCAACAAGTGAAAACTTCTTCAGGTGGAGCTCAACTGCAGACAAGAAACTCCCGGTTTAGGTTTATTCCTGTCTAGGCACACATAAACTTAAAGAAAGCTGGAAAAGACTAAAACAGGCTTGGCCAAGAATCCGTGTGCTCCTTCCCATGCTTGTTGCTAAGGCGATGCATAAAACATTGGAGTAAAGGAGACAAGATACCTGCCAGCTCTTTGATGAATCTCCACATCACTTTCCTTGGAGGACTAAGGAATGATGTCATTTTTAGGCAGCTGTCCTCTTCCCATTTTAAAACATAGGCAGGAGAGCACTGTTTTTTTACAGACAGGAAAGACCTTGTATCTTTCTGCAGCATCAGGGGAGGTAGCACTCAGAAGGGATACTGGAAGAAGGGAAGAAATAAAAGGGATTATATAATTGAGTAATTGAGAGAGCATAGCTGCTGAAGAAATCATCCCAGAAATTAAAAAGGGAAAAAAATCAAGAGGTGAAGAGGGCAGTAAAAGGATGATGAGGAGCACAAGAAAAAAAAAAAAAAAAAAAAAAAAAAAAAAGGATGAGGGAATTAGATCAAAGCGGTCAAGAAGATGCAAAACATTGCAAAACTGAATGAACCAACACCAACATGCCTCACAAACAAAGGATTAAATTTTTAGAAGATGAGAGAGAAAATTAAATTAGTGACAAATTAATATTAAAGAAAACACCTTTAAGGAAACTGTACATGAAAAGGAGCATGTTGAACAGAATAAAAGAAATCATAAATACTTCTCAATAGGAACTTGGTAATAAAATAACAAATCCAATGGGAAATACAAACAAATTTTCATTTTTTTCTGTGGATGAAGTAAATTACTTTGAGGAAATGAAAATACAGAACAGGTAGGAGAAACTATTATTCAGATTTATGACAGATAAAAGGAAAGTACACTGGAGGGAAGAGAAGCAGAATTCAGTAGGAAAAACTGGTACATATCCTCATTTAATTTTTTTCTTTGTCTTTTCTTTTTGCAGTCCATTGTACATGACACCACTAAGTAAGGCAACTATGTTCAAACTTTTTTTGGACACTCTCTCCCACGATGAATATATTGAGCCAGTTCATAGTGTTGATGTGCCACTGATTTTAACTAAAATATGCTTAAGTCAAATTATTTTTCTGTTAAAAAATTTGTTTCTCTCAATATGATATGCTATATATGACCTCTATATCTTCTTCATAGAAAGTGAATATATATACCTATGATTATATATATACAACCACTTCAAAATTTTCATATTTAGATGCAAGATATAAGGTAGGACTAGGTGCAATATATAAGAGGTTGTGCAGTTCCTCTCCAATTTCATGGAGAATCAGTTTCTTATGCATTTCATGCATTGGATAGTCTTTGTTCAGCATCTCCTCAATCTTTTTAAATGACAAATCCAGGATTTGGGGTTTTATTTTAGTGTTTCTAGTGCTTAGGTAAGTGGTCTATTTCCCCAGTTCCTTGTGCAGATGGTTCCTGCTAGGTATAATTTGGTAGATGATCTTAGTTCAGTGGAGTAGGGATCTTCCCTTATTTACAGTTTCAGTATTTCTTCTGGAAAGCAAAGTAATGGTTTCTCCTAGTTTTACACTATATTTAGAGTTTTAAAGTGCAAAACAAGAGCAAGAAGGGGAGTTTAAGTCCTGTCTTGAGTTTCATGGTACCATGGAACCATTTTTTTTTTTTGTTTTTCTCTTCTGAAAAATGCTTAAAATTTAGTCAATTATCCTTAAGTGAATTAAATTTTTATGGCAATTTGGAAAACTATTGAGTAGCTCTTTGAAAAACAACTGCCCTACCAAAGGAAACAACCGAGCAATTTCCACAGCTGTACACATGAGGGAAGACTGTGACCTTTTCAAATGAATCAGTGTCACAGAAACAATGTCACAAAGTTCTTATAAATTCAAGATCATGAGGTACCTTGAAAATTACTACTGAATGTGAAGGCTGGTAAGGCTGATTTTAAAATCCAGAAAAAAGAACCATACAATTATTTAGGTAGGAAAATAAGTCTAAGAACATTGAGTCCAGCCATTAACTCAGCAAGTCCAAGTCCACCAGTAAACTCTGTCTGTAAGTGCCACATCTACCTATATTTTAAATAACTGCAGGGATAATGACTCCACAACTTCATTAGGCAGCCTTTTTCAGTGCTTGACAATGTTTTCTGTGAGAAAAGTTTTCCTGCCATCCAATCGACACCAGCCTTGGCACAACTTGAACTTGTTGTTCATGAACATAGTGCCATGCCAACCCCTTGCAACCTGAGTAAAATGGCAGAAGAGGTGCCTATCTAGATATAATTCTGCTCTTCCTCAGATTTACAGTACTTTTTCTTCTTTAGGCCTCATATGTGAAAAAATATGTGATAAATATATATACCAACAAAGTATGAATAGGAGGTGGCTTTTTTCAAAAATACTTTTCATATTTTATCTAATCTTCAAAATTTAAATAAATACTGAGTGGGACTAAGAGAGAAGGGGAAAAGATATTAGTATTTTTAGTTTAAGAAAATGCCATTAAGAAAACAGAAAAAGTATTGCATTATTTCTCATTAATTTTTCTAAGACTGGCAGATTCTTTTGTAATTGGCTCAGTATCAATTCAGAAACATTCATAGGCCAAAATATGCACCACGGCACCAATCCTAATTTTTGTTGAAGCCACGCCACATTGCCAAGCCAATAAGTGAACTTTTAGGTGTAACAGATAGAAGGACTTGGCCTCTTCAGAGAATTATTTTCTCCCATTGCTTGCTTTGCAGCCCTGTTTTCATGTCAGTGATCACACTGCCCACAGAACTAGAAAGCTTTCAGAGACCCCAGAGAATTCATAGCTGAGGTATCATGCCTGTTACTACAAACATTAGACTTTCCATTTATTACCAGTAGAGCAAGGGAACTTTCAATGCCAATATGAGGTTTGAATGTCTGCCCTAATGGGATAAGAATGTGCTGCTTGCTTCCCAGTACCTTTCCAGCTCAGTCAAATGACCATTACTGGGGTAGTTGTTACCCTACTGTTAATGATGCCTTATCTCCAAAGATTCATGCTAAAGGTGATGGGCTAGAAATCTGCTTCCCTGTTCTTTAGCTGACTTATACATTGCTCACATTTTGCATCTCTCTTCTTAAAATTAGGATTGTCTTTGGGTCAGAATATCAGCTCAGAGCAGTTTTATTTCTAATTGCCTTCTTCTCCAAGACGAGAAACAAACCAAACTTTTCTATTCCAGTCCAAATGCATGTCTGAGAACCTAATTCAGGCATTCACACTCAGCTTTGGGGTCTGTGGTTTTTTCCCCTCAGTGGTCTCAGTATTTCATACTTGAAAAAAATGTGTTATGTGGGTCAAAGCATTTTTTGGCATGCATGGTACTACCAGTACACTTACTGGTAGTTATTTATCAAAATGCTGATTCTGGAGAAGGAAGTGCTCTAAAGCAGCCTGCCATCCTTCCTTCAATTTCAAAGCTAGTCTGTATCATGACAGCTCTTTTTCCACCTACATGTCATTATCATGTAAACATTATCTTTACGTGAAACACTCCTGCATCTTAGTACCTGCTTTATTTGAATGATAAAGCCATTTTAAAGTCAGACAACAACAGTAGCAGAGAGAATTTATATTTTCATTTCAGAAAAATACAGTTAATTTTCAATCTAATTATACTTTGAAAGTCACTGCAATGTAAAATGGCTGTTCTTACATTCCAAGGCTTTCACTGTCTATTTTATAGATCAAGAGTTTGCAATCTGTAAGAAGATATGGCTTTTGGCAAATGTAATGAAGCATACAGCTTTTCCTATATGCTAGTAAACTCTCTTCAAGGAGGAGCACCCAGGGTCAGCACTGAGGAGAATATTTTGTTTTGTTGCTGTGTAGAAAAAAACTGGGCATATGAGTAAAGAAATTCCTGTTTTCTTAGCTCATTGTAACCAATATAAGCACTTGTAGAATAAGGCAGGATCCTTAGTGTTGGCAGACTCCTGTGAAATGCTGCAATGATGATTTTAATTAAAATCAGTTAAAATTTAAGGGTTCACCCAGAATGAGCTCTTCAGGATGAAAACTAATGTATAACTTAGGAAAAAATAAAGGCAGCAAAGGTCATTTTGGAAAAGCTGGAAGAGAAACAGGCAATGAAAAGCAAAATATATTCTAATTTAAGGATAAGAAGAATTCTGTTGACATTTCTGATTCTGTATTTGACTGATGGTATTCTACAGCAATACTAGCAAAACTGGATGAGGACAAGCCAATATCCTTCTGAACTGTTCACAGAAATACTGACTAGATGATTAATCTAGTCTACAATGGCATATTCCTAACAAAAACATTTATTCATTATGACTATTTTGCTGTTAACAACTTTGGCTTGTCAGTGATGATAAATCCTAGTTTGGCTCAATGTTTTGTACTTGGTGGTGGTATAATTAAGTTAACAATTACTAGTACTGCCTAATTTTTGTTTTACATATTTAAAATAATAATTCCTCTCATATCCATCAGAAGCCAGTACAAATCCAGTGAAAATTAATAAGCTCTCTATGAGTTCAAGTTTTGGGATCTTTTCAAAGTTTGATTTGTTTGAACTTAATTTCTGATTTTATTTTTAATAGATACTGAAGGGAAATGGAAAGGTTATATGTAGAATAGTATTTATGGGAAATTAGTAAAAAACCCCCACAAAACCAATGCACCAAATTAGCTTCCATTTTATTTCTGTCCATTAGAAAAGCAGGAAAATGTTATTACTTTAAATTTTAGAGGCTCCTTATTTTTAGGGCTTAAATAACAGCTAATGCAGTGGTAGAGCTGCACACACATGGCTTCACCTTTTACAGAGATTTTTTTTTTTTTTTTTTTTTTTTTTTTTTTTTTTTTTTTGCTTTTCTTGGAAAAAAACTGGTAATTTCACTGAACTAAGAATTTAACTTATGATGAGTATTATAAATATGGAGAGTCACTTAAGATTTCTGGCTTTGGTCTGATATAGAACATGCAGTCTTGGGCCTGGCTAATATTTGCTAGAGTGGCAAACAAGGAAATCAAATTGAAATGTATATACCACCCCCATCACTGCTGCTGAAGGCTGGCCTGTGCATGGAATGACAGGGAACTGAGGGCGTTATTCACTCCAAAGCTCTCTTGATTTGCCTGGCACATCACCTTGTCTGTTTTGAAAATACAAATTATATGGCTGCAGTTCCTGCAGAAAACCCACAATTTTTTTCCTCCTCAAGGTCTTATCCAACAAATCTATTATGCCATCTGTGCAATATGTAGTTAGCAGAGAAAATTTGAAAATATCTGGTACCAAAGCGCAGGAGATTCCATAAATCCTGCAGTTACAACTCAAAAGTTCCCTGGCCCCTATACATCCTCCTTTTCCAAATATCTTGGGGAAAGAAAGCAAATCTTTGGTACCTGCTGTATCCCCAAGCCCATCCAGGTTCCACCAGCAGATGTCTCCTCTACCAAGATCAAGAATGACAACAGTCAAAGTTTTTATGTCTAGGAGAACAGGGAATTTCAGGTACAGAAGTTCTGCATAGTTAAGTTATCTGTAGATAACTGAATTTTTGATTAAAACACAATTAACTAGCAGTTCCAGCACTCTGGACAACTGTTTTCCCACTAATATAAGTTTTGTGATCATACAATATATTTAACCTACCTGTAATAATTTTTTTCTTTCTAAACTTTCAGGAAGTGCATTTGAAGAACACAAGTAGAGGGAACACAGGAAACAGAAACTACAGAATGTAAGAACATGACATCCACAAGAATGAAGAATGAATGTGCCATCTGCAGGATACTTTGCTGTAAATAAATTATTTGTTAAACATTGGAAGACTTAAAAAAACCCTTTGTTTTAAAAAGCTTGATGCAATTTCAACCAATGGGCATTCTCCCAGTGAACAATGCAACTAAACATTCCAATATTAAGTCTTTAGAGAACAGAACATTTTAACCAGACCAGAGCTAAAAAAAAATCTGTGGTTGATATATTGCTGTTTGTTAACCTGTTTTAAATGTCCTGCACGAAAACTCTTAAAGTCCTGTGCCCCTCAAAAGCCTACAAATTTATGGGCCTTTGATGGATCCAATTGCACTAAATTAACCTATGAACACTGGCTGCTGGAGTCATTCATCAGCCTTGTCTAAGTGGTGTTTTTTTATTTGCACTTCTTTACAAGCAACAGGCTGTTTGTTTTACAGTGTCTGAAAACATTGTTTGTCTACCCCTTCATATTTGCACAGTTTGACATCCCCAGTAACAGCAGCAGTAAGGTAACATATACAGTTTCAAACATCCATTAATTTCATCTGTGGCATTTCAACAAAATATGGGTTATAGATGCATTTGTTTTAAGACAGTTTTATTCTTCCTTCTCTTGCAAACATGCAATTTTTTTTTTTGCAATTTGTGAGACAAAAGTTTTTAAAAGCAGTTAAAGCATACATAGGCTCTCGAACCAGTAATGATTCTTCCAGGTAATTATTTTGTAACAGTATAGGTAACTTCTTTATTCCTCCATATAATGCAGTATGTAAAATTTAGCATATCAACAATACACATATATCAAACAGTATGTAAAAAAATCTCTGTTTTATAGTACAACGGTGCTATTTTATAGTTTGTTACATGAAAGGGTTTGGCCAAAACAGTAATAGGTAAAAGCAAATATGGAAAGACCAAGCCAAAGATTAAATAACAAATTACTCACAAAAATATTCAGCTTAAATCAACTAAAATGGCTTCAGATTTCAACATGAAAATAACTTCACCATCTTCAAAAGGAAATACTTGTTTCCTTTTAGATACTTGAAGGGTGGTGTTTTGACATCTGATTATGTGGAACGCAAACTCATGTGTAGGCCCAGAGAAGACAATTTGAAAGACAATTTGAAAAACAAGTGACTTGAAAGAGTAGTCCACCAGGGGCTAAACGTTCCTGAAATATCAGCATTCTGTTCTATCACAAAGGAGTACTCAAGCTCCCCTCTATTCTAATTCTTCCTACAATTAGATGTGGCTCACCTGACTGTGAGCTGGGCTGCATCTCTCTGTAAATCCGAAAACATAGTCTAATCACCAAATTACTAGTGCAGAATGAGTCCTCAATGAGTGATTAACCATAACACCCTTAGAGCCCCACTTACAGCTGCCATTCATGTGCTCTTGTGGGAGTCAGAGATACCCAGATAATCCCTGGCATGTAACTTTGATAGTCCCTGCAGTGGTTCTGCCTTGACTAATACTGTGTCCTCTGCTGCATTTTTTGTAAATCAGCCCAGGGCAGGTTGGTCAAGCAGTGAAGGGGGATAAGCAGCCAACAGTGTCCCAAGATGAGCATTAAACCTGTCTGCGAGAGAAGGGAAGGCAGAGGAAGAAGGAGGGAAGAGAAAGGTGCTGTTCCACCCTGTCCAAGAACTCCAATGTGGTCCCATTCAACTTTTCCCCCTTATCATGCTGCACTTGGTAGGCTCAGGCAAGGGATGAAGCATCTCTTGGTACGCTCCAAAGGGGGCCTGGAAAACAGTGTATGAAGGGAGCAGATAGGGAGGTGGCAGATTATATCTATAAAGGAATTATCTCCTTTTGAAGGCTGCTCAAATCTGCCTTACTTTCTACTGCAGTATCCCTTCTGGAGAAGGAAGGGTTCTAAAAGCAAAAGAGGGAGTGGATAACCATTGACTTAAACACAAGAGAAAGTTCTCTCCAGACTGCATATGTACAGCTCCTCAGTAGTCCCTTGTGAAACAAGCAGGAAAGGTCATAAAAGTCTAACAGATTATTGTAGTTCCTTGTCTATTCCCATAGAAAGTTTGTGGTTTGTATTTTTAACAAGTGCAATGTATTCCTATACAACTCTTTAAACCCTCTGCTTTCTGTGAGATGGATGTCTATATGCACAATAAGCTGCCATAGCAATGTAAAAGTAGAACAGTAAATGAATAAAAAGAATATGTCACAGCTCTCACTGACTGAGATAGTTATGTTGAAAAAGGAAGAAAGTAAAGAGAAACAGATGGGGAAACTAACCTAAATTATTTACCACCTATTCAATAAACAGAGTTAGCAATTCTGATACCTGTCACAGCTCCTACAGCCTTCTTTTGGCAGGGGGGATGGAGAGGGAAGGACTTTTACTTTAATGGCTGTAAGAATTCTGCAATGCAATCTAAGAACAAGCCATTATTTTGATGTCACAGATATAATACATATTTCCATTTCATGCCTCATGACCCTTTCTGTCCCCTGTCTCTTCTGAAGTTCTAAGGGAAAGAGGGAAGAAAGATGTGAGTGCAAAAAGCAATTTGAGATATCTGTGGTGGCAAGTTTCTTTGTTGATAACTTTTTTACTGATGTGCTTTTAACTGAATAACTATACATAATTTTGCATTAATTCCTGTAAATTAATTCAAATTTTTGGTCTTATCTTGGGATTCACACACTCACATTCATGCCACCATATTTCTCCTGTTGAAAAACCATAATTATAAAATGTCACTCAGAGACTGCAATATTTATCACAATTTGACAACTGTCTAAACAAATTAGAACAATTCTTGAAAGCAACTAAAATAAATACTGAATAGCTGCAAACTTCAAAGGCAACACTTTGCTTTACTAGAGAATAAAAGATATCACAAAATGGGAAGCAGCTCCAGCTCCACAGAGGTGAGAAATGCATGGGTGGGGAATGCACTCTGTATAAGAAATCTGCAGTCATATGGCAGGGAGCACATGTAAACCAGTTAGTATGAAAGACAAAGGGCTGCATTAGCTTAATAACTGTAATAAATCCGCTACTTAAAGAAGCTGAAGCATGAGCCAAAGCATCTCCCTCCCAAAAGTAGAAAGCAGTCTGTCTTGAAAAACTTTTAATTAGAGAAATTGAAAGGTTCAGCTGGGTTTTTAAAAGTACTCTAGATATTTAGGAATAGGGTTCCCACCAGATACTATCAATTCTCATAAATCACTGAAATGGTAAAGAAAAGCCCATTTCTCATCCTTCCCTATTGTGTAAGTCACAAGACAGAGATCACAGATCTTTGCTTTCTAGCATACACTTAAAATTCTAACTATTACACGGAATACCACTGAAATGCATAACTACAAAAGTGATATAAGCCTCATTATTTTCAGTCAGTCCAAAAAGCACTGCAGATCTAAACCCACTTCAGTTAGTATCTCTCTTTCATCAAGGTAGCAAAATTTAAGTCTCATCTCCATAGAAAACATAATTAGTCATTAAGAGTTTAAATGGAAAAATCAATAAATTCTTTATTCTGCCCAAAATGTAGTTATATACCCACACTTCCATTTCCATGGAAGACTTATATGAGCTTATTTGTACCATTCAGCCAAGAGAGACAAGAAAATCAAAGCCTGGGGTATTGCATCCAGTCCTGGTATATACATGAAAATAGCCCCCTTTTTCCCAGGGCAGCTTACCCTGCTGGTCTTTTTGGTAAGACTGAAGGGTGAATTAGGCTCCACACACAACTAGGAGCCATGCTCAGCTGGCCCCTGAGCTCCTGGTTCTCACAGTACCAATGGTTAAAGCTGATTGATGAAGACTTCAGGCCAAGCACTGTGTCTTCTTGGCTCTCCATTCAACAAGCAAGTGCATGATATGACAAGATCAGGAAAGTGTATTTGCATATTTGCTTTACCTGTTACTGATTTGGCCAACAATGCCAAAGTGGTGCTATTGTTTTGTTTAAGAAAGTACTTGACTAAAATATAAAAGAAAGCATAAATATTTTTTTAATGTATGAAAATGACAATTACATAGGTATGGTTATTAAAATAGAAATAAAACTAGCCATAACTTTTCAACTTTTTGTCACTTAAAAAACAGCAAAGTAATCTTATATCTATGCAGGTGAGGCAGGAATAAGAGTCAAAATGTCACAAAAATTCATAGCCTTTAAATGAAATTCTGAATCCTTATTCCAAGTCAGAAATTCAGATGAAGAAAAGTGTTAGAAGTCAGGGAACTGAAAGCCTTGATGTGACTGAAAGTCTTTCAGATCATGCAGGTCCCATATCATACCAGAGATTTTTAAGCCACACTCTGGTCTGAAACCAGTGTAGAGTTTGGCTTGGTCAGTGGCATGATATGATTGAGATTTTCACTGTGCACACATTTTTAGTTTTACCTGATTACTTTCTTACTCATGGCACATAATCCAAGACGTAATGTTCTTAAAACCCACAAAAGATGCAAGCATATCTGAATTTAACAAGGAATGAAAAAAATTATTCTTAACAGGAAATTGTCGGTTCTTTTAATTCTCACCAGTTCCAAATTGTGAGAAAAAGTTGAAATATATGGCTAACAGTCTGTGAATTATTTTTCTTTTATTATTTTATGTGGTCACTATGAACATCCTTACGTGCAAAATTTCACATTTCATTTTTTTTGCTTTGAAATTATGCTAAGTTAAGCCCAAAAAGAGACTCTTGGAACCTATAGGCCAAATAGAATACTTATGTTGTTCTGATGAAGGTTTAATCAATATATTTAAAATGTTTTATTTTTAGTCTGAAAAGGAATAGTAATAATTTATTTGGGAGGGGTCTACTTTTACTGATCCCTCTTTTTAGGATACTGGTCAGTGGAAATTAGTCTTCCAAACACCCAACTTCTAATCAAAACCAACGTTTTTCCTCCCTCCTGCTCTGCCCAGAAAATTTAGTTAAAATGCTATTGCAACAATTTTATTGTTTGTCTGTTTGTTTGGGAGGGTTGTTTTGCTTTGATTCACTTCATTTTGATTCTGGGGGCAAGGGGTAAGGAGGAAGAGATGAGGCTTTTGAGTGGTATTTTTTTCTCTTTGGTACAATCCGCATAAAATAAAGAATTTCTCTTAATGAGATTACTAATTATCCAATTCACATGTGGAAGTGGCATTTAGTAAAGCAACTAGATTAAAATTATCTTGAAAGAAGGAAAGAAAGATTTCAACACAAAGTTGCTACCCGTTCTACTCCTACACTAAATCTTTTGCTTCTGACAGCTTTGGAATATTCTACTGGACTATAAATGCCCAAACACACAGTATCTGATATATAGAAATCTTCTTTGACTTTTTTGTTTTTACATGAAGGGTGTTATGGGAATGTCTGAAATTTGATTACACATCATGCTGTACAGAGATGCCATTCTGGCAGAGGCCAAAATAGGAAGGACCTCCCTGTCGGTTACATTAGGAAATCTTACTCTAGCTGCATAAAGGCTGTAGTTGTGTATATATACACATATATAGACACATGTACATATATATGTGTCTATATAGACAATGCCACAGTGTGTGCATGTCTATGTGCATGTGTTTGTGCACGTGTATATTATGCTTTTCTTTTTCCTGTCAAGTAAAATTTGAAATGCTTGCTTTTTTCTCTTCAGATCTTATGGATTATATTCAGGAATCCTACTAGAATCTAATTTTAGAAGGACATTGTGTAATATGGATGTCACAGTTTAGGTCCTATCTTTGTTTTTCATACCTAGAGAAATTACCAGATATTTAAACCATAAGACACCTCTTCATTGTCATCAGGCAAATATATTTATCTGTTTAGATGCAGATACAAAATACTAACTCTGAGGGCCATATTATAAAAACCTTCATTAAAATTTTATCTTCTATTTAATTTTTCTCCATAAAAATTCTATTAAGTGTAAGCATCACTTCAAAGTAAGAATATGTAATATAAACAGGGCAGAATGATACTTTCTGTCATCACCTCAACTATTAATTTGTCATTTATGGTTTTTGTAAGATTAATTCATCCTGCTCTACAGCACCCTTAACTGTATCAGAAGTGGAAAAGGTTTAGCAAATTCCTTATCCCAGATTATTTTTTATAATTTTTGATTTCTCTGTGTTCTTCAGTAACTTTTTATTTTGCCAGTTTGACTCACAAAAGTCATAAAAAGCACTAATATGATACTTCTGCTGCTAAACATTCTTTCCTACAAGTATATACCCACCTAAAATATCTACATATTCACACTTTATTGAAGTTCTTAAGAAACAAAACAAATACAGTTGAGAGATAATTTTTTCCACCATTTTTAAACTAAATCAAAGGCATTGCATTTTATTGCATTTTCCATTCATTAGTATAATTTCATTCCTCTAAGCAGCAACAAAATACCTGCAGAACAAAAAGGACTCTATCCTGACAAATTGGATCATGCTTCATGTACTCATGTTAAAGAAAAAAGGTTTATTCAGATAACTATATAAACAACTAATTAAAAGAAACTCATACTTTGTAGTGAAATATTTAACACTGTAAATTTAAAAATCAAATGAATGTTCCACTCTTCCTGGTTTACTGACATTAACCTGACTTATGTTGTGAAAAAACCCTCACTTTAACAAATGATCAAAGACAAAGGATCCAAAACCAACAGACTTGAGCGTTATCAGTTAAGAGGTAAAATGTCCTTATTTTGTGCACAGTGATGAATTCTATCCTATATTTTTACACTAGAATTTCAAATGCAATTGATATAAATACTGCATAAGAATTGTGGTTCTCTTCATTATTTCCACGTAGAGACAAGTTTGAATATAATACAGCACATGAAAGTGACAGTGCACGACACAGTGTATAAATCATATCTTTTCATTTATTACCATTTCTAAGGAATTAGTCCAACAGAATTCCATAGAAATCCTGAGCAAGGTGAAAAAAATAATTCTCAAAAGTGTATAATGATAATAGTTGCCTGATTAAACTAAATCTCATCAGACATGAGTCATAAAACGCTCCATGAAAGCACACTGGTACTTCATTATATTCTGAACAGCTTCACCTGTAGTCTGACACCTCTCATTGCTTTTGTCAGAATATGATGGTTCTGTTTCACAGTTTCTTAATCCTTGGAGTCTTAGGGTTGAATATTAAACATGTTTATCAAGATTAAGGACGTCAGGAAACAAAATAAAAGTAGAAGAAGCAGTACCACCTACTGCTGATAATCAAATTGTGTATAAGCTTTCTTTTCTCCCAAATTACTGCAAAGCCACCCACAATGCTAAACAAAGATATTAGTAGCACTTGCTTTTCAGGACAGCCTTTCCATAAGGAGTAACTGTCCTCTCTGTCTTCAGTGTTGGACCTCAGTTGGTATCCTGTCTAAAACTGGGGTTTCCATGATGCAAAGCATGAATGTGGATACATGAGTTTCTGATTTCACTACTGAATAATCCTACTATTAACATTTCAAGTCATTATAACCAAACAGTGACAAGTGTTAAATGTTCATTTACTAGAAACCATTCAAATATCTATTAAAGTTTAAACTGGATTTATTCTTTCTTTTTTATTTTCTCGTGCTTACTCATAATACAATGTCACTACTTGATGACAAATAATATTTCATACTGTGTATGTAACATCATTGTGTTGCAGAATCCCCCAAATACCTCAACAATGTCTTTGTTGCGCTATTCCCCCATCTAGCACTTATAAGCTTTTCTAGTAACAACCAATAAATCAAAAAAAAAAATGGAGCTCTTGATATGTACAAATATAAAAAAAAATCAAGAAGTTTTGCTAGTTTGCAGTTCATGTAATGCCATCTTGACCATTCTCTTCCCCTCTCTCTATGAGCTGTCTAGAACAGTAAACTATGCTCCATACATAATAGTGTATTCATGCTTTTAAAGGCTTTTATATGCATTTATGGTAGGTAAAGGTTGGAAGAGGTAGTTGACTGATTTTCACTTTTATCTACTTTGATTTCAGTAAAGGGCTTTGTCACTCTGTATACATAAAGGCTAATGCACCCTTTGGTTTGTAGAATGTACTGAAATGTTTGCAACCCTCTTGGTATCAGGTCCAAAATGTGAAGCATTACTGTTAAGAGGGTATCTTTCTAATGTATTTGTATGTATAGTTTACACCTCTGTGAGGTCTAATAAAGGATTATGGTTAATAAAAAATGTGTTGAAAATTCATCATCCATGCAGATTTTGCAGCAAATTGCATTCTTCCTTTCTCTTCCCTGGCATATACATTTCAATTTTCTCAGAGTACACCAAAATCAGGACATACCTTAGCAGGGTAATCAGGCTCCATTCATCCTAAAATAGAACTGGCATGGAAAGTGGCTCAAGAGCCTCAATGAAAGGAAGTGTCAGCAGATGAAATTATGGAACCTACAGATAAAAATGATAGAAGTGAATGACCAGGAACTGACCGTGTTCACACACAGAAGAACATGACTCAGCTCTGGTTTACAGAGGTCTCTCAAAAGCTCCTCATTACAACAGAACTAAGTGGTAGTAGCCAGTATCTGGCTTGGATCTCTATCACTTCTGTTCTCAAGAACAGAATCTGTGGGTAGGTGAATAAATACTATATGAAAAATATGGTAACTTGCAGGAAAAGGAAGATGGTTGTTGTGAGGTAAGCTTCAGAAATCTATTGGGAGTTCTTTTTTTTAAAAAAATGGACACGAAGCAAATCAAGGAAAAACAGGGTGATCTGATATTTCCTAAATGCTTGTAAATTATAAACTTGTCCAAAGTTCTTTAAACACTGAACTGTCAATGGAAAGAGAGGCAAGTTCTTCATGCCTGCACACTGCTGATTAAAAAGCAGAAGAGAGACATCAGTAGGAATGACCAGTTGATGGTGGAGTGGCACCACATGTGAAACCTTGATGCAATCTGTTCCAGCACCCTCAGTTCAACCTTTCCCTAAACGAGCAGGAGAAGGGGTGGACAGTAAGAGCACAGTTTACAGGTGATATTAAGGCAATCAGACTGATCAGGCATGATGGTGGTAAATCTATGCAGACTGTTCCCAGTAGTCAACTTGTCCTTCAATGTGCATGTCCACAGCTCATGGACCTCTCAGATGGGTGCAGTATTTGCCTTTTTCAGCCACCAAACTCATACACTTTCCCTAATCTTTCTAATATGATTGAGAACAGCCTCACAACACCACAGTGCAACTCCCTTACCACCTTCCTATGTATCCTATGTAGTCCCAGACACTTGTGTACCTCCATTTGGCTGAAGTACTTCATAATTCCATCTACTTTAGTTGTGGGAAATGCTCCTCTCTGCCAGTGAACTCCGGTGCTGGAAGGCCTGAGGACAGCCTTACCATGGCAAAAACTGACCAAAAAATGCCTCTGGCCCAATAAGTCCCAAAACTGTGAATCTCTGGAGGGTAGGAGTTTCACTGCATGTTGCTTTGTTCTAGCATGTTTCCCTAGATATTGATTTAGGCTAAAGGGCAAAACAGTTTCCTGGATTGGTTATCCCATTTTATCTTTACTCTGACTCTTTGGGTTTTTATCTTGCTGCCATAGTGGACATTCTGGATTCTAAATGCACAACCTCTAAGTGCACAACCCCCTGAAGTAATATCCTTCCTACAAAATTTTCTGTATTTAAACATTTACAGGCAATAATGTTTAAACCCACACTGTTTTATCCTAATACTTGAGCAATTTAGGGAGATTTTGGTTTAAAAATAATTACTCAGCAATATTCAACAATTTCCATTCTTACATTCACATGACAAGATTCAGTCAACAGAGATCACAAATGGAGGGTTTGGCAATGCAGCCAAAAAAAAAGTGTAAAAATCCATTATTTGTAATCTTAATCACAGTTTTTTAAAGCTGTTAATCATATGTAATGCATTACCACAGGTTTTTAATCTTACATGAACAACTTGTTAATAAATACAACTGGATGGCAAGCTATGCTAACACGAGCAAAATAAGAACACAGATTGAAGAAATGTACAAGAAATTACTAACAGTTCAGAAAAAATGAAAACAACTGTGTTTGGCCTCTTTCTTCAGCTGTGTGCTTCCTCAGACACAGAGAATTTAATTTATAGCAATTTTTATCTAAGATTTGCTGCATATTAACCAAACCTGGATATTGACCTACTTGGAAATCCTCTTATTTATTGCCCTAACTTGAAACAGGTTTTGCATCACAACTAAAGAAAAAAAAATCAATTTAGAAAACTATTGCTACATGAAGGCCAGCAGGGCTTGTGAAAGCTTAGTGAAAATTAGGACTATCAACAACAGCCTAAATTTTGGCTCTTACAACTTTTATCTAAAAAGTGTGTACAAGAGATATAACACGTAAAAATATGATGTGGATTAGTGGAGGTTTTAAGCCAATGTTTCATCTCTGTGAAAAGGAGTTACCTCTGAGAAGTGTTTTCCCAACTGAGAGGGTGACAGAGCTATTAACATTCCCCACATGTTGCTTGATGTATCAGCTGTACACAGATTTTCTGCCGGCTTTCTGCAAAGAAGTCATTTATCATCTCTGTATTTTGACAACCAAAACACGGAGAAGAAATTGAACAGATCAGGAAAAGAACTGTTAGTCAAACTGAGATAAAACAAAGATTAAAGCGGGATTTTCAGATTACCACTGGGCTGGTTTTGTTTGCTTGGGGAGTGCTTGGACTTAATCTTTAATAAAACAACCATTTCAATTAAAATGCACTGTCTTTGTATCAGACTTCAAGCTCTCCAGGACTTGCTTCTCAGCATGTATCATGCATCTCATCTCTCTTGCATCTCTCCACTAAGTAATGTTTTCACTCTTTTTGTTTGCTTTTTCTTTCTGTTTCATATACCACCTATTCTTGCTGGTGACATGATCCACATCACATGCTGACCTGATCGACACCACATGGTGACCTGATGCAGTAGGAAAAGTGGCAAATGTCTTCCCAGCCCTTGCAACAAAAAAGCTGGTAAAGTCTACTGATTTGGGCATGCTGAGAGAGAAGGGTTTGAATGCCATCAGGTTAAACATGGAATGAAATCAGATCTCCTATTGATTCTGCACATACCTCAACTAGCTTAAAATTTACAGGGGGAGGAGGCAAAGCCACAGTGCCAGAATTTTTGGGGTGCCCAGTGCTACACCTTTAAGCATGCCCTCAGCCTCTCATGGCACACAACATAACTATAATCACTTGAAGATATTTTGGGTTCAAAAGCAGATAGAGCAGGGAAAACCAGTTGTTTCCACCACCAAACAGACCACAAAGAAGCTGCCAATTTTTTTTCAGCTTTTGTCTAGGCTTTAGTATTTCAGATACATTTTTCCTTAGTTATTTAAGTTTCTGTTACATCCATAATTTTTATTCTAAATCAAATTACAGAGAATCAGTCTCTTACCTGTGTGTGAATTCATATTGTTTTCATTAAAACTACTTGCCTGCAGAATCCCCACTAGAATTGGTATTCATACTGTGCAAGTGGGAGAGTTTTCTTCATTTCACATTCTTCAAACCGTTACTTTCCAAATAATGCTTTATATCATTGCCTTTCCTGCAGATCTTCATCTGGATATTGTTATCATTGTTGGTACTTCCCAGCTTCAAATATTTTTTTATACACATAACTTCTAAAGCCAAATCAGTCAGTAAATTTCTTGGTAATTTAACATGCTGAAAACAATCCTGTACTGCTTTAAGCACATGCTGTTGTTATTTAGTAATCGATAAATAAGCAATTGACTTCAGACAAAACATTTCAAGTAGCCTTTTATGTAAATAAATCTTACTATCAAACATATTCCCCCCCCTCATGTTTTGTTTAAACAGCATTGATCTTTTTTTACCCATCTTTTAAACTTCATTCAAATATTACATATTCTCTGCCATGCCAGCCAGAACCACTGCAACAGTTAATATTAAAACATGCCTTCTTATACTTAATCTCACTTTTTGCTCTACCTATCTCACCATCCATACTGTTTCAAATCTCAAAATCAAGATAATTTAAGGCTGAACGTGCAGCATGCTAACTGTATCCAAGGCCTCCAGTGAGTCAAGGAATTTCACCAGCACCTTACAAAATTAGATCTCCTGTAGAAATATGGACACTTCTACTACCCTCAGAGGTAACCACTGACATCTAGGGTGTTCTTTTTAAGCTTTCCAAGTTTACAGCTTGTGTTTTTATACCCTGTAGAATGCCAGTGGCCAGCAAGTCTGGCTCTGAATACTTCAGTAATTTTGAGGATAAAGTCAACCCTATTCTGAGACAGACTGGAACTTTCCTGGATACTAAATAAAGAAAATCTCTGGTTTGAATGATTTCTCTTTTAGTCTTTCTGCATTTCTATTTCCTTTCTAAAAGGAAACAGACTGGTTCTTTAAACTTACTTATTCTAAGCTCCTGTGCAGAAACAGAATTACCAGGATGAAATGCCATCCAAGTCTTGGGACAAGACTCAGTAAGTTATTTTAATCAGTACATAAATATATACCATAAGTAGGTCCAATAAAAAAAAAAATCTTTCTCAATAATGAAAGTGATATTGATACAATTATTAAAATTCTTACTCCAGAAATATTTTTCCCTGTAACTTTATTAATATAGAAATATTTTTCCTTTATGAACTCATTGTATGCCTCTTGCTACTTCAACAGAAGGTTTTGCAATGAGTTTTATTATTTTTTAATTTCTCTCTTCTTTTTTCTTCCTTCACTGACATTCTTCAACAATATTTAATATGTGGTACATTTAAACTGTATTTCATTTAAGGATTTTAAATTACTATATGCCTTTCAGATAAATTACAACTTACAAACTTCAGGCTTCCTATATTTCATATAGCTCAAACTTCTTCCCCTGCCAGAGTAAAATTCCCTTGACTAGATTTTGGTTGGCTAGTTTCCATTTATGCTGTCTTACTTTTCTCCTTTCCTTTACTTTCTTCGATTCCTTTGTCCAATGCAAACAAAAAAAAAAAACCACCCCAAATGCAAATCAACATATTTTTTCTTTGATTTTTGAAGGAGCATTCTCAAAGAGTAAGGTTATTCACTGACTCCTAGCAACACAAAGATTTTTTAATTTCCTTACACCTTCTGTTTTCTTTATGCAAGTGGATCTTTACCTTTCAGGTAACATTGTTTACTGAGGAGCTGCCACCACCATTTGATGAAGTCAGCTTCCTAGAAAGTGTATATAAAATCACATGAAGCTAATACAATATGGAATCACTCAATATTCTGAATTGGAAGAGTCATCGAAGTCCAGCTCCCGGCCCTGCAGGGGACAGCACCAAGAATCACATCATATGCCTGACAGCATTGACCAAATGCTTTTTGAACTCCAATGACCACTCCCCTGGGGAGCCTGTTCCAGTGTCCCACCACCCTCTGGGTGATAAACTTTTCCTGATATCCAGCCTAAACCTCCTCTGGCAAAACTTGATGGAGTTCCCTCAGGCCCTGTCACCAGAGAGAAGAGATCAGTGCCTGCCCCTTGTCTGCCCCTCGTGACGAAGCTGTAGACTGTAAGAAAAGAACATTCTGTAAATGTGTGATTGAATTTTCATCTGAAAGTAATTTTCCAGTACTTTGACAAACTATTCCTTCAGAAAATGGCAATTATTATATATCCTGTTCTAAAACTATCCTTGCTGGTATTATCTTTAGCATTCATCAGTACTGGAAGCATTTTCCTTTTTACTCTCTGCTCCTTTTTCAACTGTTGTGTTCTGTGCAAACAAGTTTCTTCATACAAAAAGAATTAGCACTAAACATTCTTTCCCATCCCTCACATTCTAATAATTATCCATCCAGAGAATCTCTCAGAAAATATTTTTCACACTATATGCCTTCTTGTGTGAGAGTAAACCTAGGCCATGAGCAAGAAACTTTGTCTCTTCGTTGCAGTGCTTTCTATTTCTTCAAGCTTCCCAGCAGCAAATAAACACAGTAATTTATTTACTTAAAGCTGAAAATTTCCAAAGACTATTTTAAGAACCTCTTTCATTGTGTCTCTTACATTCCCAAATGTGACAAATGAATCACACAGTTTTTATTTTATTATGGATTGGACAGAATAACTTCCCAATATCACTCAGCACAATAGTATCAAATACAGGTAAATTGTCCTTGGGAGCTTGATTAAAAAATCAGAATGAATCGATGACAACACAGTGCTTTTCCAGTATCTTGTGATTTCTTCCTGACCTCTTATATCGGTTTCTTAAACTCTTTCAAGCTTTAGAAAAAGCAAAAATCATTAGATATATGCAGCACATGCTTGTGCAGATGAGAGATTCTCCAGCTGCACAAAAAGCTGACTTAATGTGCAATATACAATTTGAAAAGGGTTATCAATCTATCAGTGCAAACAGTGGAACAAACAAATGCAATTTTATTTGCAATGTCTCTTCTATTCTAAAAAAAATTTCAATATTTGGCTAAAAAGAATCCATGATAATTTATAATAATACAGTGGATTCTTTCCTATCCAGCTTGCCCCTTACCCAGAAATGCCTATTATTTTCCCAGTTTCACAATGTCTGTACAATTAAAGATATGCTCAGGAAGAGAATAAATCTGCAAAACTGACCAGAAAAGTTTCAGGAAACTGAAAGACCAAATGCAAAAGTGTAAAAGCTAAACCATAACAGTAAATATATAATAATCTATGACAAAAGCCCCTCTAAGATCTCAGTTTAGAAATGTGTCACGTGGTACCTCAGATTACTGAAGTCTGAACACATTATCAAGGTGATATGCCATATAATTTGAACATAACAAAAAAATTGACAGTTAACTAGTACAGATAATTATGTTATGAGATCATGGAGGAATAATTCTTTCTACTTCTGGAACATATCACAGTGTTTTTCAGAGGAAAATTAAGCAGAATTATCTTCTTTTTGCATCAAACAAAAGGGAAAGAATGAATTCTAGCTAATTTGCTAAAAATCAGATAATTCACAACAAAACAAAGAGCAGCACTCAAGAATTTCAACACTGGTTTTATATTCACTGTTAAAACCAAATACTTTGCTGCAGCCATTCAATTATTCTAGAGTTGGAAAACAGAGCATCAGGTGTAGGATAGACCTGATGAGAAAGGTACTGACACCAAGAGGAAGTGCTGTCAAGGTGTTTGACATTTATACAATGTCCTTACCCAGTTAAAAGAGATTATCTATCTTTATACATCATGGAACAATGCCAATTTAAATCTGTTGCTTATGTCTTTAAGTTTGCCTTTAATCACTACTAATCACTGTTTTAAATATTTTATTTGCTGAAGAAATAAATCTGCATGCTAAAACACACACATAAAGTCAACCCAGGCTTTTCAGAGTAACTTAAAAAAAAATGAAGCTACTGCATTCATTTAAACATAGTGTTAGAGAAACATACCAGATGTGTGTGTATATATATATATGGAATAGATTTCTCTCACTTATAACATCCTACAAGTTAAGTATGAAAGTCTCAGCCATTGGAATCTACCAGACTGCAAATTCAGAAGGTGAAGGACAGTAAGCTGCTATCCTAACATCAGCCTAGAAATCATAGTGAAACCACTTAGTGCCATCCTCAAATATCAGAGTCCTTCTGAACTGGCCTGTAAACTAAAACAAATACAGTTTTCTACAACCATTGCCAACACTAACCATGCACTAGTTTCAACTGCAATCTGAACTATATACCTATCAATAACAGGTTTATTTTTATTGTTCTTCTGTCAAAACAGTGTCTTATTGGTCTCCTGAAAAAACAGAAGTTCAGCTACCAAGAGAAATGGTATGGGGATTTTGCCTCTCTCTCATAATCACTTGAGAAATCTGTGTCTAGATGGGATCAAAACAGGAACCTAAATCAAGAAAGTAATCAAGTGATACTGAATTAGGAGAAATCAGCAATGGCTACATATTTCTTAACCCTTTCTTTGTCAGTAGGGCTGCACAACAGAGACTGTGCTGTCAAAATGGCAAAAAACTTCAAAAGAGACAAAAAGCCTGAGATGGTTAAAAAAAATAAACCAATGCTTTTTGAATTGCTAATAGAGACCCCTCTTCTGACCACCACCTGGCTAGTAAGATTTAAGAATCTTGTATTATAAGGGAAGCAAGATCTTCAGACAAGCAAGCTGTAACAAGTACACTCTAATTTCAATTCAAGTTTTCAACTTCAATTGAAAAGAATGAAATCATACAGTGAATTCCTTCAGTCTCTGGAGAATAAAACTTTACTCATATAAGAGGAAAGACTAACATGCAATTTAAAAGTAACTTAGCAAAACCAAATGGAGGCAATTAAAATGCGAATGTTCATTTGTATTCCTAATGGCAGTCACAGAGGGTTTTTATGCTTAATCAAATGAGATTTGGGCAGATTTTGAATACAGAAAAGTCAATACACTAAATTCACATGATTATTTGTCATGCTCTCTGCTCAGAAGGGGACCAAGATTTTGCTTATTTTAAAGGCTTAGTAAAAACATCTCTGTTTACATACTGGGTCAAGAAGAAAGCAGTAAGAATATGGAAGCATATCATTATTGATAGAAGAGAAACATTCACAGAATCGTGAAATGTTTTGGGTTGGAAGGGACTTCATAAATCATCTAGTCCCAACCTCCCTGCCATAGGCAGGGACACCTTCCATTACACCAGGATACTCAAAGCCCCATCCAGTCTGGCCTTGAACACTTTCAAGGACAGGGCATATCCACAGCTTCTTTGGGCAACCTGTGCCTCACCACCCTCACAGGAAAGAACTTCTTCCTAAAATCTAATCTAAATCCACTCTTTTTCATTTTAAGGCCATTCATCTCACCTTAAATTCGAGATCTGAAGAAGATCAAATTTATAAAAAAGAAATTATAGTCCCAATTTTCAGATGACTGCCAACTTATACTTGGAAAATATGCTGTAGAATATTTCAAGAATTTAAACTTGTCCTTGCAAAAAATGTTTTGATATAGAAGATCAAGTGTGACTTGTATTAGCAAAGCAGCATTTTTAGGAGTAAATATTTGTTTCAAACTCCTTATTTCATTGTTCTAGGGAACACAGAGGAATTCATCGAGGGCAGAAACTTGAAAAAAGAATGCCAGCTGACCCAGGTACAGCTTTGGGGTAAAACATCTAAATTTGGTTTTCTATATAAACAAACACACGCACCTATCTCTATAGAATTTTAGACATCATGAAACACTGAGCAAGTGATTTCTGGTTTCTGCTAACTTTAGCGTCCAACTTTAGCTTAGCATCTACTTGATTCACTTCAGAAATGGTAAATGAGTTCAAATGCACGACTAGGTGTAACTCTTGAAAATTCTAGTTTTCAGGCCTGGCTCTTAGACTGTGGAGAAAAATGTCCTCTGAAAGTGTCAAATTTATCCTGCCACAGATATGATGAGCTATTTTAAATAATAGTGCTTCATCTCCCTATTAGCACAAAATCTAGGACTGAGAAATCATAACAAGGCTTCTCATACAGGAATTTAGAATACCTTATCACTCATGTAACATCATGCTATAGATTCAAAATTACAATCCCCAAGAGATAAATTTGTCACATCTTAATACAAAAAACACCACAGTAAAGAAAAAAAATTAAGAAGGCTATTCTATTTGGCACATAAATTTCATTAAGCATGGAGAAGTATTCTTCACTTTCAGCAAACTAAATTTACTTAACTATTTATTTCATTTCCAATGGAGCCAATTCATAGTAAAATGCACATTCAAAACTAGGGGAGGAAGAGTATAAGATGGAAATAAAATACAGCAACTTAAGAACCATTAATACTTCCACTGGAATGCTGTACTCAGTTTTTGCATCAAAGTCCATAAATGGTCTTGAATGGAAAGTACCAAAGGGATTAAAAAATAACCACTGGTCTAGGAAACATGACATACAAGAAAACATGAAACACTTGGGTTCTTCCAGTCTTGGAAAAAGATGTCAGAGTAAATGAAACACATAAAAAGACTGCCTTCCATTATTTGCATTGTCTGCCAGGCAAGTGATATCAATGAATCTATACAGCACAGATGAATTATTAAACATTTAGCAAAATATTACAGATATGCATAAACTTGAGTTCAAAATTCAAGATTCTGCACATTTCTTTTTAATTCTTCAAGGAAAATGTTGAAATCTGCTTCTAGTGCAAATTTTGAAATCCCTTATGCACACAGCATTATGCAACATAATTTACTGGAAATTAGAAATAATCTACCTATAATTTTAAATGTTCCTCTAAACTGTAAATATATGTGACACAGAAAGGATTATTTTACATCTGACAAAAAAGAAACTATTTCCTTTGTGCAAGACTAATAGCTGTATTTGAAGGAGGCATAGATTTCAGATTCATGCAGTATCCTTTCTATGGCTATATTATTTTAGGTTCTGTCTCTGGACCAAATTCTCAGCAGATCCTCAGGGCTATGCATGGCCTGCAAAATGTTTGGCTCTCTAAAATAATTTTTTTTCTTAAAAAATTCATGGTTTTGGTGACTTATCTCTCAATAACACAAAAACCAAGGCAAGTTCCCTACCTTCATAGCAATGGAAATCCTAGGAATTTATACAAATTTATTACAGTGCCAGTGTAAAAATATTTACAGTTAGTAGGGCATTTCAATGTTATATTGTTGTTTACTAGGAAAAAAAATAATTTGATTTCTCCCACTGGGATTCCACAGATGTAAAGCAGCCAAAAGAGAAAATTTTTGTATAATATAGAATTAAGGAAAACCAGACGGGAAAGGAAAATCAAATATGTTGAGTGGAAACCTACAAATGAGAAAGCTTCAGCCTGCTCTGAGCAAGAAAGAGGAGCAGTAACACCAAGGAGAAAACAGACTGAGAAACTGAAGCACAGGGTACATTTGCCAGGGATGACTGACCAGGCTATCTCCAAGGAAAATTATGCAGTGCACATTTGGTTTGTCTAACCCTTGATTTTAACAAATTCTTTTTTGCTTCCTTGCTTTCAGGCCTGCCTTTTTATTCCTTTTCTAGCTCCCACCATCCCTGTTTGCTCCTTAGCTTTACTTCTCTAACTTCTTGTAGCAATTTTAGCCTCAGTATATTCAGTTAGCTTAGTTGAATTTGGCACTCACCTGATGGTTTAATGTGACAGACATAGAACCTTAAGAAGGTTTGGAGAGAAGCTGCAGCTCCCTGACTTCAGTATAGCTGAGTGTATGACAGCTCAAATGTGATGCAATTCTGACTAATGGAATAATACCACTCACATGTTATGTGCAGTAGATGACAGAAGCTCGGAATAATTCAATTATACATTCTTTATATTAAAAAACTAACAGTAATTCAGCTATAAGCCTGCCTAAGAGCCCCATCCAAAATAAAGCATGATCAGTTGAAGCTCCTGGTATTAGTGGAGCCAAAGAATGATTTCAGGTTGACTGGTGTTTGGTTTTGTTTGTTTTACTAGAAAGACATAGAGCATGACTATTCTGCAAAGCAAATATTTTTACAGTCCATCAACCTTGTAAATAGATAAGTAAAAAAACAAGTTGGGGAAAAAACATCTACGGTCCATGTGAATGTGTTCATGGCATTCAATTCAGAGAGAAATCAAGCCTTTCAGCTTTGATGTCTCATTTTGAGATTGGTTTATCAAACACATAGTGGCTCTCTGTACAATACCAGCTAAAGGTTTAGTTCTTACATATAACAACTGGTGAAAGCAGTCAAAAGAAAATTCCTGAGTCTGTGCACATGAATAAACTGGAAACTTATCCTTCCCAACATTATGAAAAACACACTCATGATATGGCACTGAGCTTTAGAGTGCTAACATTCCAAGGCTCATGCACCAGGCAACATTCCTGTCAGCCAATTTTACATGCCAGATGTCTTAGAGGAAATGAGATCCTGGAAGGGAGAAACCAATAGAAAAAAATACTAGAATTATTTCATGAAAACATGATCAAGTTCTTTTAGTACAGAGAAAACTACAGACCAAATTTTGAAGGTCTTAAACTGAGCAAAAATCCCACTACAGTCAAGAAATTTACTGATTATAAATCGGAGATTTTGGCTCAATATGATTGGTGCAAGACAAGACCTGTAGTATCGTGCAGTTAACGAAAATGTTACATGGATAATATAACATTTCCCACAATCACTAAGCTCATAAACACATAGGGAATGGGAAGAGGGGGATAAGGGGATTTTAGGATTTTAACCATTAATTTAAGTGAATTCTAAGTGAAGCTGCATTTGATAAATGAAAACGTTACCTAAAAGTTAATACGAAGAGCACATGGGACCAGCCAATAAGACAGAAAAGAACCTCCATTTCCATAGCTAATCCTAGAATGGTTTGGGTTGGAAGGGATCTTACAGATGATTTGGTTCCCGTCCAAGGGCAGGGACACCTTCCACTAAACAAGGTAGATCAGGGCCCAGTCCAGCCTGACCTTGAACCCTTCCAGGCATGGGACATCCACAACTGCTCTGGACAACCTGTTCCAGTGCCTCACCACCCTCACAGTGAAGAAATTCTTCTTAACATCTAGATAGAATTAATGTCTCTTCATTTTCAAATCAATCAGAAAAAGCAGCGAGGATGCTGTATCCCTCATCCTGAGTACTTGATTGATACCTTGATACATTTCAGAGTAAGGTGTTTTATGACTTATTTTTATGTCCTGCTATTTGTATGAAATTATGATTAAGTCATACTTCAATGGGGGTAAAAAAGTGTTCTACTATTGATTTTTTTTTTTGCTGTTTTCATTTGTGACTGTAAAATTTTGCAAGAAAGAGACTCAAAGCCTTCCACACATTTCTGCAGGATGGGATTCTAAGATGCTTGACCAGAGTGAGATGCCTTCAAGTAAGAAAGAACCTGAACTAGAGTAAAACACCTTAACATTCAGCACTTGTTACTCTAAGCCCCATGAAAAGAATTTTGCCTGATCTGTTTCATTTGAAGTCAAATTTCTTGCCCCTCACTGACCTTTATTGAAAGACAGCACATAGAGAAGACTAGATATTAGTTCAAATTTGCAACTGGAAAATATTTATCCTTACAAGTTACAAATTAATTCAGGGGAAAGAAATTTTGAAGAAGAAAAGCTAATTAGGAATCTTGTGTTACTGAAAAAATAAGGGAAAAACATAGGTAGCTACTGACAGTGGTTTTGCAGCTCAGATAGGTTAGACTGGAGATTTTTTATTAATTATTTTCCAAGGTAATGCAAACATGCTGGAACAGACAAAGAGAGAAAATTATTTTTGGCCATTTGAGGGAGTGAAGAACTGTCTGTCAACCAAAAGGAAATTATTATATATGAACAGGGTGAGCCAAGATAAGGTTTTTCTAGTGCTGTTTATGTGAAAGGACACACATCTCCTGATGGCAGAAATCAGAATATCTTTGAAATAAATGTACTTTATGGAATGGAATACTACCCACAGTACTAATTACAACCACTGCACCTTAAATATTACATAACTGCAGACACTTACTGTATTTTTTTTCATTTTTTAAACTGCAATGAGAAATATTTGATTATTATACACACTTTACACACTGAAATAGCATGCAGAGGTCCTAGGAGATATTTTAATAAGGAGAGGGGAAGAATGTGAAGGTTTTAGGATCAGCATATCTATGATAAAATTATCAGGAATAACAAATAAGGAAGTTGGGATAAGCTTTAGAATTGCATTTAAAATACTTAAAATATGGTTTCCTCACCTAAATAAAATAATTTCCAATTTTTGACATAGGAGGAAAGAGTGAGAGAGCTAGGATCACTTAGCCATGAGAAGAAAGATTCAAGGGAGAATGTGTATAAATCTCAGGTGCAAGGTACTACAGAAGACGGAGCCAGGCAATTTTCAATAGTAACCATTGAAAATTAAAGAGGCAACATAAAAGAAATTGTTTTTATATGTAGCAAAATCCCTTTTTAAATGTCAGAGAGCTGAACACCAGAACAGATTGCCCAGAGAAGTTGTAGTCTTCACCTTTGGAGATGTTCAAGCCAACCTGCAAATGGGCTTGACCTCCAAAACTACGAGTTGTAGTTGATTCTGCTTCAAGTGAGGAGTCCCTTCCCACCTCAATGAGTCTATGCTTTTGTAACAACAGCATAAAATACATGAGGTTCCTTTAAAAATTATAGTAGCTAATTAAAAGTTATAGTAGTTAATTAATTACTTGAATTTATATTTACCAAATGAAGTGCAATAGAAGCATCGATACTTTAGCAAGAAGTGAATAGGTGGACAAAACCCAACAGCAAAGTTTGATGTGCCTCTTTCCAAAACGACCAGCCTCACTCGTTCTAAACAAACTATGAAAGCAAGAATTATTTTAAATTTCTAGGTCTAACACATAGCACAGAAATGTCATCTCACAGTATGTTTGAAGCAATTTTACTACATTTGATGGTGTTATTCAACTCTATCTGAAATGGGTTTGCCTTAGCTAAATGAAGAATATGACCGAGTATTGAGATAATCTAACATTCCTATGTCCCATAAGGTCTCTATTACAGTTTCTTACCTATTTTAAAGCATTAACTTTTGACCATTTAATATCTGAACTTCCCCAAGTTTATGCTGGATTATTATTAAAAAGAGGTTGCTGATTAGCTGAGACAGCAATTGCCTCTTCATGATACATATCTTGATAGCTTTGCTATAAAAATGGAATCCCACTTTCATATAAGAACAAATGAGCAAGGAAATGCCAACAGCGTGATGCCTTCTAAATGGGAACGTCCACATCTTTTTGGGCTTATTGTCAAACTTCACAGAAATGTAGATGGGTGGCTATCAATTAAGCACAATTTGTAGATGTTCAACATTGCAGAAGAATTATAGGTGGCTAAAATGTGCCAAGATGTCTCATTAAAGAACATTTCCTTGTGTTAGATCCATGTAAATCCCTGGAGTGTATCAAATGTAGACATCTTATGTCAACACGAAGATTTAAAGGGACCAATATTATTTCTGGTATTCCTAGCAAAATAAAAGGTAACTACAAAGAAAGAAATTAGAACTATCAAAATAATGGAGAATCATCAAAATTACAAGAAGAATATTCCATTGCTTCCAAGAGGATGTTTCATATTTGGATTAACACACACATTCCCACTGTGGATGAGCCTTGCCCAATATTTTTTAACATCTTACTTGACCTACATTTAAAACCAGCATTGCAACACTCATATTCCCATGTTTGCAAATTAATAAAATTCTCCTGGAAGTTTCTAGTGCAATGTCCTTGAAAGCACTTTGGTGATGAAGAAAGCAGTAACCAGCTGCTGCCTCACAGATGCTGAAAAAGCATGGAACAAATGATACTGATTGTAATGATATGTTGCAAAAGCAATAGCAGTGGAGCACTTCTGTTGAAGACAGCCTTCCTGTTAAACAGAAGACCAAGCACAGACTCTTCCTCTTGTTCTCTATAATATGACTGCCACAGATTGCAAATCTCTTAAAAAGCCAACAGGGTTTCTGACTAAAATTGAAAAGAAATTAGAAGAAATCCAGCTAAGGGCCAAACAATAAGAGCTGAGACTCCAGTGTTAGTGGAAATTATATAAAGCTTTCAGTTATCTAGTAGGAAATGGGAATTGCAATCAGACAACATCCAAGTACAGACTTCTAGACTTCTTAAATTTAAGTTAATTTACTGAAGTTATTTTATTTTCCTTGACTTTTGCTTGAGACTCATTTGTACTGACAGCTACAAATCTTAGTTTCCAGTGTTCTAAATGATATATTAGTTTTTCTTAAAACATTAAAACATGCAAGGATACTTGATTGAAAACTGGACGTTTTCTGCTGCCCAGAAAATGCCAACATCAAAAAATACAAAACAAAACACCCACCAAAACCCAAAAAACCAAACCACTAAACCAAAAACCCCAGGAAAATAAAAATCCAGGTAAGGACAATATAAGTACCAATGTATAATTAATTCCACAGGATTTCAGTTTTCCAGTAAAGAAAAAAGTGTTCTTACAGAGTGTTTATTAGCCCAGAGTAAAAACATAATTTGACATGGTGCAGAATGAAGTCATACTAAAACCTTGGAGGAAATACAAGATGTTAGCCATCTTAGGAGAAACAAGTAATTTAATCTCTTTGTCAAATTTTACGCACTTGGAAATACTAACACTGACAATAACATTTAACATCTTTTAAAAAACATTACTTACACTGGAGTAAACTCCTTTGTGGAGCCTTTCAAAACTTATTACAATTGAACAACAAAGGTAAACATGTAAAGGTTGACAAAGGGTAACCTAAGTGACATTTCTATGAAGACCTATATAACTTATAAATTGGGAATGGTGAATTGTTAACAAACCCAGATCTTACACTCTGTAAAAAGGAAAATGAAGTTTTGGAATTGAGTGGGTAGATAAACCGTTTTATAGAAGAGAAATTCACATTCCTTGGTGAGAGATGATTACAAAGTTTGGACCATCTCTGAATAGTCAAGGACCATTGGCTAAACTACAAAGACACACATTTAATAACAAAAAGGGAGGGCAAAAAGTGAGAATAAGTGAACACTTATTTCAGACAAGCTCAAATACCAAGACCAAAATAATGTCACCAAAGGGCATGTAAAGAAATATCTGCCTATCTCTTGGGCTCCTAGAACCCTAATACAAACTACAATTGGAATGTCTCATTTCTGAACATATATTTAATGCAGTTGATATTGCACAAACCTGTTGGAATCAGCTGCATGACTGAGCAACATACTCACTGGGTCTAACCTTTTTTAAAGGAATCAATCTGATAAGGAAAGAGCAATATTTTTTTTGTCAAAAAAAACCCCATTTTGAGAAGATTAGTGACAAACCTGAGAGGTTGTTTTCTCAAGGCTTATTGGAGTCCAAGATGCAGTTATTGTAGTAGTTGAATGCCAAATCAAGAAAAGAACACCTCAACCTTGTCACGACTGAATTGTCACAGCTGGGGCAGTTTCAATCTCTTAACACTTAATTCACTGACTCTGATAAGAGGTAAAGATCAGGGACCCTTTGGGGTGAAACGCCACTGTTTATTCCTGAGAAAAACATCACCTCTCTGTGCTGTGTCTGCTTTTCAATAATATATGAACCTCCCAAAATTAGATCAGTTTTGGTGGTTCTGCAGGTATATTTCCATTATCACCAAGGCCAAAGGTGCTGCCAGACTTTATAAAGATCTTGACAGAGGCAGGCAGAAACTGAGGCTTGATTTAAAGTCTTTTAACTTTCTTCTGCCTCTTAGTAGCAAGGACGATACTTGGCCATCATACTGCACTAGATACTCTTTGAGGGGGTCACTTGACCTTATATTCCTCCTTTCCTGACAATCTTTTTTTTCCCATTTGCTGATTTGTATATGAGATGCAATAAAACTTTAGTGACCTTAAATAATTTTGCTTCTCTCAGGAAAATTCCACCTTGGTAGCTACACCCACCCATGAGCTGAAGGGTTCCAAAGCACAAGCTCCTTCTTGCTGACTTAGCTGTTCACAGGGGGAAGTTGCTTCCTAAATTGTAAAAGGAAAATAGCTGATTAAAAAAAAATGAACTCTGTTTTTCAAACCCCTTACCTGCTTTCCAGTCTTTAATTAGCATTTCTATAGAGTTCCTTTTTACATGTATTATAACTGCAGATCCTGCCTCCTGCCTGAGGACCCAAATCCCCATGTTACCAATCCAAAATCAGACCATGCAGTAGAAGCAGGTGGCTCTCAGCAGAAACAAAGAACTGCTCTGACAAAGTTATACACAGTAACTCTAAAAAAAACTTTCAAAGGTAGTTTTTTTTTCCTTGTGATAGTCAATTTTAAAGTGCTTTAAAATACTTCCCCAACTGCAAGTTCCTTAATACATATTTTCATAAAAGTCAAGATTTCAATAAAAAATTTCACTCTTTATGTATATATAAAACAAACACACAATTAATTCTTACTGTATCTGGAATTGTTTGCTGTTTCAATTGATTCTTTAAATTTTAAGACATTTGTTTTGCAAAGTCTAAACTACTAAATCTAGTAGTTGGGTCTACATTCTAGCTAGAGTTATTTGAATTTTTGTTGGCACAAAATATGACTAAATATATTATTTATTTTTGTCATAACTATGCATTCATCTGGAAAAGAGATATTAATGCCTCTGGCACAAAAAATTCAAAATCTCAGACAATCCTTCCCCTACAATCTTTTTCAGTGTTTTTCCATCACATTGAAATCCACATTACTGCAAGAAAACAAATATATTATCCTACTAAGTACAAAATAGCCATACTCAGTGCAAATGTCAGCTCTTCTGACTAGCTGTTTGTTGTTAAATAGGAAAAAAGGTCAGATCTCAACAAAAAAAAAAAGGGGAGGAAAGAAAATAAGCCTCTTATTTTCAATTACCAAATTAAAAAAACTCTTCATCATCATTAAATAAATAAAATGCTCATCTTTGTTGTTATCAAAATGCTACCATGCCAGACAACAAATTTAAGTGATAAGAAGTTAAAAAGCAGACTATAAGGAAAATTAGTTTCGTCACTGAGGTCAAGTAGTCTCACAGTCATAAGTCATATGTAGAACCTATAAAAAAACTGGTGCGGATTGTCTGTTTCGGCAGCTATTAATCTGAAAAAACTCAATATTTTAAGACTGTTTTTTTCTTAGACTTCTAGTAACTTTCTAGATTTTTGACAGTCATCCAAACTCATCAGTACATAGCAGCAGCAAGTAGCTACAGAGACATTCATATCCTTTCTTGTAAAAATAATATATTTAAAAGTCATAGTAACTTCAGTAGGAGTGATTATTTATGCTTCCAAGTACTATGAGTTTACTCAAGTTCCAAAGACATATTTTTGGACTATACTTGAGCATTTTTAAACATGATTTGGAGCCCAGTTTTGATCCAAGCTAAATTTAGTTTTAAGCAGCTCTGGCCTACCCAAGCTACACTGATTCGGGCTGATGTAGTAAAGGTTGGGTTTTTGGGGGTTAGGTCACAATTTTTGTTTTGCTGTTTAACAAATTAAAATTGTTTTTAAAATAAACCAGCACATAAGCATGCTGTAAGAGATGTTAGAATAGTATAATGTCTTGTGTTTTAAGTGTCTATGTTAAGGTAAGAAGGCTGATATATTCTTTATTTTATACTCTATATGACTGCAAGCATAAAAAGTCTCCAGGAAAAAAAAAACCTAATCATGATAGTGTTATGAACACTGGGCAGAATAAGAGTTTGTGAAGTTTAGAGTAGAAGGAACTGAGAGATTAAAATTGGAGTGGGGGATATCCTTTCACTTTTTCTCAAGACATGAATCTGAAATATATTCATATGTAGCAGATTTCAGTAAACAAAACTGTAGATGCAGCTTTATCTAGATTCAAGATCCTGACCTATCAGCTGCTAAATCAGGTTCAAATCTATTTATACTGATTAACATATTATACATATATAATATATATAACATAAATAATATATTTTATATATAATTATATGTAAGTATTATATATATATACTGAATATTCCACATCTAGATGTCATGGTTTGACACTGGCACAATGCCAGCGCCCCCATGAAAATGCATTTTTCCAAATAATTGCTAGGAGATGTGATCAGGAACAGAGCAGAGCAGGCCCAAGCTTAATAACAAAGAAAAAACTTTATTAAACTACTACTACTATAAAAACTACAAACATTAAATCCAGGATGAAGACCTTCCAAAACACTCCTTCTCCTCCCACCTAATTTCCAAACAAACCCACAGTGAGACACCACCCAGGATCCTGATCAAGTTGCCACCCTTCAGATAATCAAATACTCAGTCCTTCAAGGGAGACAGGAGTCTCTCCTGTGCTACAGACCCCCCAGGAAACACAATTGCCACCCTTGTGTCTCCATGTCACACATGGCAACTGCCAGGAGAAAATCTGCCAGTGTGACACTCTCCCTTCCATGTCACAGTGCTCTCACTACCGTGCATGGACAGACTGCTCCTAGGGCTCCTTTAAGGATGCTTTGCCAAGGACCAAGAAAAACAATAGTTCAGCATCTCATCTCGGGACTACACTCCCCCCCATTTCCCCCTGGGGCCAAGGGTCCAAGAACAGAGATCTTCTTCTTCTCTTCTTCTTCTCTGAAGACAGAGGGCCTCTCCACACCCTCTTCAGCTTTCCTCTGTTCTCTCCATTCCTCTGTTGATAATCACTGAAACAGGTCTCTTGGCCCACCAACACATCCCCCTAAGTGCAGCTTCTGTTAGGAGAATTTGGTTCAGTCTATGGCTAACAAGAAAAGTCCAGCCACAAGCCACTCCATCATCTCCTCCCAACTCAAAAATTTCTTCTTCCATCATCTCAGATCCCAGACTGTCTCTCTTCTACTTCAAATCAAAGAGGAGTAATATTTTACAAAGCCTTTATTTCCCAGAAAAGGGTTAAAAGTTCAGACTCCCTAGACGGCTGAAATCTCTGCCCAGCAGCGGATTCCCAAGGCCAAGGCTGGGCACCTCCCCACCCCCCTTCTCCTTCTTCTCCGCCGGCAAAGCTACAGGTGCCGTCCGGACTCTCTGTCTCTTCCCTCTGGGGAGGCAGGGGGAATGACAAGGCATCTCCGCTTCTCTCCACCCTTCCGTCCGAAGGAGCTGGCTTGGTTCCAGTCCTTCAGCCCCTTCAGCTCACCTCGACCAGGCCTCATGGCTCCCCCTCCCCCACCCAGCCCCATGGCTGGGCAGGGGAGATCTGCACAGCACCTTGACCGGAACCAAAGAGAGCGAGCTCTTGGGAGTTCCTGCTTTTAACCCCCTGTGTTCTCAGAGGCGTATCCATACCTTCAGTGGTCACACCAGGTGCCAATATCCAAACCTGACCATGGATTGGTTTGACCCAACTTCCTGAAAAAATTCACTTCCATGTCAAACCACGACACTAGAAAAAAATCATAATATATGGGGCTGTTGCATCAATTTCAGTGTAGGATAATCATAGCTTATAACTTTGCCAAAAGAATTTTTGTCAGTATTTGGCCAAAGTATTGTAACTTACTCAATTTACAGAAACTATATTTCCATGGGATAGACCCTAATTTTTTTTTTTTGCTCCCTATAAATGAAATCACAGTCTTTTTCAGTACTTCACTTCCAAATTAATGCTTGCTTTCTTTTAAATAATCTTATGTGAAAAAATATATAAAGTGAATTCTAAGGAAAGACCTGTGTCTTTCTGAAATTCTAGGGAAAGCCGAGGTTACACTTCTCATATTCCCAGTTAAGGCTGCCTAAAAAAGCAAACAGTAAGTCAGAAATGGAGGTATGCCCAATCTCCTTAAAATGTTACTTTGCCACATAAAGAAACTCAAGGTTAACTGAGGACTAACTTTATTTAACCACCTGCCAATATTGCCACCATGACCACACCAGTCCATTTAGCCCATTAAAGCAACAGAAAATGGAAAAGTGAACTCTGACACAGCAGCAGTAGAGGCATCACTTGATCCTTTTTACCATGGGAACATATGACAACTTTGACTTGCGACCAAACCCAGCAACAGATGTGCATTTATCACCAACCTAAAGCCATATTCAAGGTATAGGGCTGAACTGTGGGGGTAAGGTCACAGTTCTGCTGCCTGTGTCTGCTCAAGGACAGAGGAAAAGTTTCAGAACTGAGTCAGTACCTTCTACCAGCACTAAATTCATATTTGGAAAAAACAAGACATAAAAAGGCAATGATTATAATATACTAAATGAGAGGCAGTACTCTAGGCCAACTATTATTATTTTTGCCTTCAGGCTGCAATTCTTTATGCCACTAAGCTTCTGGTGACTCACACCACCATATTGTACCAACAATGCTCTCAAAATGCAAATTGCTAATGACTTCTTTTAGCTCAATACAAACCCAGGAAACAAGTGCAATTCCACGCAGCATTTCCAGCAGTGCCATAAACATCTCTGCACAATAGTTTAAACTAATGGCACTCAAAGTTTTATCTCATGTCTAAAGCTATTGTCATACTGAATAGCTATGATATAATCTTTGGAAAAGAGCATTAGCATTCTTGCATAAGGCACATTCTGGCTTCACAGAGTTAGCATACGTTTTATATACTTGAATGGGGATCAGTAGAACACAACAAATGCTTTCCCTTTTTAAATAGATTGCTATTATTTTTATGACTACCATATTAAAGTATTTGCCTTATTGTGAGCAACAATTTGTGGGAAATCAGCCTGTACACTGCTACCTGTTGAACTGGGAATAAACACAAGGAATTAAGAGATCTGTGTGCAGTTGCAGGACCATGATATTGCTATGCTCATGGAGACATGGAATGATGGCTCATACATCCGCAGTGCTGAAATGGATGGAAACAGGCTCTTTACAAAGGACAAGCCATAAAGATGAGGCAGCGGAGATCTCCTTTATGTGTCAGAACATTTGGAATGCATGGAGGCAACGGAGAGCATTAAAAAGCAGCCCAGTGTGGGTGACATTACATTGCATGTCTGCTCTAGGCTACCTGGCAAGGAAAAACAAGCACATGAGACCTTCTGCAGACACCTAGAACAGGAACTGTGATCAGGGGTACTATTTTCACTCAGTGAAAAGTAAAAGATATTCCAACAACACTAAACAGCATGCAGATCACCTGACACTTAGGCCACAGGTAAAAGACTAGCATCCCATTAATTTTCTGCCTTTCCTCACTATTTTCAGATCAGACAAGGTTAGGTAATGCATTCAGTTTCTATTCAGATACAATGTTAAACCACAAGTACATTTCTCAGTGAATAATCTACAGGTGAATAAATTACTTAGGTCTAGTGAGGCACATGTAGAATATGCAGTGTAAATGTGCTCACTTGTCATCAGTTTTTGGAGTCAGGCAGATATAAACCTAAGAACTGAAAAGGATAGTGGGTGCCACAGAGAAGTACTTGTTACCCAACCTTCTGCTAAATAATTGTGTTTTTTTTCAAATCAATGTTAGATAGTATTGCATTAATGTATTTTTTTTTCTTTTGAGGGTAAAATTACATGCCAGTGATAAGAACTACTATTCACCATCACTGTACCAAGTCTCCCTGATTACATATGAAATCATTAAACTAGAATAGGAAGAGACCTGCTGTAATGTTCCTGGCAATACTACCTGTCCCAGCTACAAAACAGCAGTGGATGAGCAGATATACACTGACATTACAAGACATGTTCAGGAACCTTGATGGCAATAGAACAGTGTAATCCTTGTAGCATGGAGTGTTAACACAGCACCACTGCTGCAAAAGGCAGGAGTCGCCAGAGTTTATCACCGGTTCTACTGTTGGCAGGAGTTAGTTAGAAATGGGTTAAGTGCTTTGTTGATATAAATCCACTTCACTTTTTATTCTCTAAACAGGATGAAGCAAATGTGATTATTTATCATCTCATTTGCAGCAGTTCTTTGTCATCCCTTTCATAGGTAGTATTTCTGCTGCTGTAGTGTGCCACTTTCAGAAGCACTTGGCCCAAATACAAAAAAAATCTTAACAAAAATTATTTTTATGGCTGTGTTTATATGTATTTTACATGAAAGATCACACTATAGCAAGTCTTCAAGTTAAAAATGTGATAATTGTATATCTGTGAATGCTTCAGACAGACCTGATTTTATTTAATGCTTAACTAACACATTTCACTTCTCAAAGTGACAAATTAACCCCATGAGTAAATGACACAAAATAGAGTTACCTTATTTACCTCATCCAAACCACTGTACACATCAGGGAAGTAAAGAATAAAAGAATGAAATTACATTATTTACCTCAAAGCTTCTCTTATTAGCTAAGTACAGGCACAGCTCCTCTTTCAAACTTTGCCACTCACAGTTTAAACTCCTACCACTGAATTACTCATTGCCTTATTAGTCTAGAAGGCATAATCCTCCAAACTCAGAATATTTTCAAGGACTATAGATACATTATGTGGTAGACAAATGAATTTCAAAAGAATAAAATTCATTCTAAAATTTCCTAGTGTGTCTTCTTTACAAAATGATCCCCCTAAATCCCTTTATAACTTACTTTAATTCATAATTTTAAAACTATCTTAGTATTTGTAACCTCTTTTCGTTTAACTTAAAAATAGGTATTGTATATATAGGCAACTATAAAACCCAGTGTTTCTTCACTAGCCTAAAACTAAAACAATCTAACCCCTATTTTAACATTTTTAGAGTGAATTTGAAATATGATAGAATAATGGCAAATTACTAGAACAGATACAGAAATTATGTCGAGAATTTTACAAGCTTTATTACACACACAGAGGAAAAAAAACCAAACAAAACTGCCAGAAATTATCAGGAAACTTTAAGACTACAATGCTTCTTATGAAAAATGCAAGAATGCTGTATTGAAGAGAACATCCCAATTCTAGGAATAAAATACAGAAGCAGTGGAGCCTGTTACACTAATGAATAAATGACAATAGACATTAAGATTAGCCTGTAGAAGTGAAAGAATGGTTCTTAGCATCTGGAAACATAATTTTGTATGTTGTATGCCAGAAACAAAATCAAATGTAATACCTCTTGCATACCTACCTATGGCAAATGAAAAAACCAGCAGAGTTCTGGTTATTACTGCTAAAATTTTAAAATATAGCTTCTATTCACTCCAAGGAGTTTTGCTTCTATAAAAACAAAAAAAAAAATCAAATACTAGGCTGCAGTCACACTCCCAGATATGTTGTGCATGCACTTAATCACCTTTGCAGGTATTTCTTCTGTTTACAGGATACATTTTCCAGTGGGTGAATATGCAGCCAGTCATGCTAAAAGAGTATTGTCAGGCAGTTACTGTGCAGTTCTGCTTCTTGCTTTAGTGCAGCCCTTGGGATACTTCACTACCCAAACACAGGGACTGCTCAGACTGAAGAGGGTTGATTTCCAATTAGTTTTGTGAATATCAAGTACCGCATGAAAAACTAAGTAACATTCTTCATGCTGATCCAAGCTTTATATGGTAAAATAGAGAAAAAAATACATCTTTTTTATCTACTTTTATCTTCGGTGTTAAAGTTGATTTGCAAATGAAATCTCCCTCCTAATTGGAAAACCTACAGGAACAGAAAGCATGTAATTTAGCATAGGTGTTTATATAGACCTCTGATTAAACTTTGACTTATCTATCAAAGAAAGCATTGATATCTCACTTATTCCTAAAAGCAAAAGGCCGTGAACTTCCTGAGTTCACTTGCATTTTCAACTCAATGTCAATTTGAAAAGCGCATTTCTTTCCTGACTTCTGCAAACAGAATATCATTAAAGAAGATACAGTTCCAGCATTCTTGATTTTAACTTACAGATTAACCAGAAATATTAGGGAACAGCACACCATTTAAAAGCAAGTTATGTTTCTAAGGAGAGATCACAGAAAAATGAAGGAGGACAATTTTTGCGAAGGTGAATCAGACAGGAATCACGGTCCTCTTTGCACCTGCAACAATAATGTCAGATATGCAGGTACAAGGTACTGTCAGTAAGTACAGAGAGGTTCTCTTTGCTCAGCAGGCAGGGGTCCCATCAAGAAAGGACTTAGAGATGAATAGGAAAAAAATAGCAGTAATGAAAGGAACCACTCTTACTCAAACAAGAAAAAAAATTATATAAGTGCTCTTTAGCAAATAGGACATAGCATATGATTGGATTGAGAAGGAAAAAGCTACATTTACTTCACAGTACAGCCTTTCTTCATCAGCAAGACCTACAAGCCTCTCTAAATCACAAACTAACCTTACAAGTTCCTGACTTGATGCTTCCACTCATCAGCAGCTGGCAGAAATGATCTAGAAGTGATTCCCTCCCTTTGGAAGCCCCCAAGGAGTTGTGTTCTTGTGCCCAGAGTAGTGACCCTAACCCTCTCCTACAAACTCGAGTGCTCACAATTGCAATCAACACTTACACACTTACCTGGTGTCTTACTTGTCTTTTAGAAAAGTAGCCAGCTGTCTCCAAGATCCAGCACTGCCAGACACTCACAGGAAATGCAAAATAACAAAATTTATTACTGACCTTTGACTACATTATGTACCTTTGGACATCCTTTGTCAACACTAATGTGCTCAGCATTTGGGGATTCCAATAATTGCTGTTATTAATTTCATAAACTACATGACAGTTCTCCATGTGAATTTCCCCCCAAAAAATCTGACTCTAGCCTGAGCTCAATTCAATCATATGCCAACAACATTTGTTTATTAAGCCTATGACATCTTAACGTGCAAGATGACATATTTCATTGTCTGGCTAAACTAGAAATGTCAGGGCAAAAAAATCTCAATGACACTCATTTTTCAGTCCCAGAATACTCAAAGAAAACTAATGTTACTATGTTTTTTAATATGTGTACTTGTACACAGATGGTTTTACTTTAAGGAAAAGCTATTGCTGGTCAGTACGAGAAGTGGATTTATATTCATTTTCTACCCACGAGGTCTTTTGGACTACTACTAACTAAATATTCTCTTGGCTTTTTTGACCAAGGAATGGAAGAAAGATGCATTCAGACCTTTTAATTCTTAAAACATATGATGGTATAAGATGGTATATAGGGAATGCATTCAATGACCCCATGAATGTATGTCATGGATTTGACATTTGTGAGACCCTGAGACCTCAGTCTCCAACACATGAAATTTCTACATGACAGAGACCCACTATGTTTGCAATTTATTGTAAATCTTTGCACATATACCCAGGTTGCAAAACACTGCATTTTCATTTGCAGACTTAATTCAACATTTTTCATACTTTTCAAAATAAACCATGAAATACATCATTCACATAAATTTCTTACATTTGTCTTTGAAACTATAATTCACAACTACTTTTAACATTAGCAAACCCTACTATTTCTCTGCCTTTTCACTATTCTATTTTAATACCTGATGGTCAAATTCTACTATTTCCTAGAAAAGGTATATGTCTAGGTCTAATTGTAAGTTTAACTTCAGTCTTCTCTTCTGGTTGATAAAATGCTTACTGATTTGACAAGCTTCATCTCTAAATGATTATAAGAAGAAAGAAGTTAGTGTTTAAAATTGGAAAGACATGTTACTCAGCTTCTCTTGATAATTAAAACCAATTTTTCATTAAGCTCTACAGCTCTCACAAAAATATGTAAAGTTAAAGACAATACCTAGCAAAATGTAGAGCTTGATTATTTCTAATGAAAAATAATGTAAAGAACTGCAATTAAGTCATCGGAAGCATGATTTTGCATAATCATCATGTGGAAAATACTGCAGGGATTATCTTATTCAATATAATCAATGTCATATGTAACTGTTTAGCTTTTGCACCCATTTTCGGATGCTGATGATAAACAATTTCCTTACCATTCTAGAAATGTTTGCCTGTTTATGAAAGAAAATTCGACAACAGGAAAAAATCTAGATGATTGCAACTGACACATTTTCCTAACATAAAAACACTGTTGGTTTTTTGGATTATCTGTGACTTCATCTACAAAAATACTCAAGAGATTATGTAATCAGAAATAATAGTGCAAGGAGAGTGCCAGAAAAGGACTAATATGTAATTGTGCTTAAGCAGCAGCTTACTATCAAAGTATCACAATAATGCTTAGAAACCTTTTTTCCTCTTTCAACTTACATATGCAAGGAGGAGGTAAATAAAACAGCTTGGTATCTAACATGGACATTTTCATATCTTACCATAGAGTTATTAACATATTACCTCATGACTATGAGAACAAAAATATTTGGTTTAGAGACAATATTACATATTATATATAAATCAGACATAAAGTCAGATTCAGAAGTCAATTATGGCATATTCTTCATACAAAATTGCCCAGAAGCATAGAATTATACCACATAAATTAAATTCTCTTTATTTTCTTCAACTTTTGTTCAACAACTCGTGCTCAACAACTCCACAGAATGTAATAAATATAAACTTGTTGCACATTCATTAAATATTAAATCAATTTTAAAAATGCTCTTCATCACTTTCCACCAATGAATATGTCTAAATATGTGGCACTTCATTTCCTACTAACAAATATAATGTTTCCACAGTCAAAAGTCTGATGTTACATTTTCTGGAATTTTCTATGGCTTTAGTAAATATAGTAACATAAAGTATGTTAATGCAATTACATTTTAAAATAAATATGATAGATGTGTATTAATTACAACCCACAAATATAAATACTGAGAAAAGTTGTTAATGGTTAAAACTATTCATGCAGGAAGTGGTGATAAGGCAAGACAGATGTTTTTACTTGCAACACCAAGTAAAAGTTTATCACTTCAGGTTAAAAATACTTATGCTAAATGTTAAACTCAAACATTTATTCATTAAATGAACTTGAAAAATTTTCACTACAAAAGACCAGAAAGAAAACCAATTCATTCTGATCACTTACAGATAAAGTTATTAAACTTGTTTCTGCTCACTTTTACACACTGAAGAAAGTGGGTTTTTTTTTAATATTATAGATAATTTGCTAGATGAACTAATAAATCAGGTAGACAATGCAGGTTAAGTATATATCCTGAAACAGGAGATGTAAATGCTAACTTTTAGGAACATCTAAATTCAGCAAACATATTCCCCTGTAGAGTAAAAGTGAATTCAGCAATTCTGGATCCCTCTTCTCTCCCAGACTATCACACGGGTTTGTCCCAAGCAGAACTCTAACCAAAGTTCATTCCACTGAAATTCAAAGTTGTGATCTTATTTGCCCTGTTCTTTTCTTCCAGGGTCCTGAACACCACCATTTTATGGTCACTGCAGACAAAAATAAGACAATCTTCATACCCAGTTCCTAATTACTGGCACCAAGTCCATTACGGTGCTTTGCCTCATCAGGCCTTAAGTAAGCCTGTGTCAAGAAGTCATCATCACTGCACTCCAGATGTCTCCTGGAATGTGAGTGACTTGCTCTGTTGTCTTTTTTTATAGATTTTATCATAAAATCCAATCTTAAAACCTGATTGTTCCTTACCAGAAATTGCCTAACACATTTGTTTAAAATTAATGTTTGCAATTATAGATAGTAACTCTGAACAAACAGGTAGTGGTCATCAAACCTGATTGTGACTGCATATTAGTAATATCTTAGAAATTGTAAACTATTTCAACTGAATCCAATTTTAGCAGTTCAGAAAAATAGCTAATGGCTGAAGATTCAATAAACACCAATATTTATGCACAAAATTTATGAAATTATTAGTAGCTCAAGTTTACATATATTTTTACTTTGGCATGGGTAAGCAACGGATAAATGTAATCTCTGCCTGACATTTTGGTCAAGAAAAACTTTTGTCAAAAACATACATGAGATTTCAAGATTGTACCTACATAATATATCCCTACATAATTAAGACAGTGGTGGGATGTTTTTTTACCCTCAATAGTCCCATTATTTTGAAGGGCTAGCTGGTTTGCAGTGTGATACTGTAAACAAGTCTCCAATACATGGTAAGGAACATTCAGATCCTAAGTACAATGATGCTGGCAAATCACAATAGATCCAGAAAGATCTAATATCCATGCAAAGTAGCAGCAAGTCTACTGGCTGAAGCTGTAATCCTCATTGGTTCCATTCTTTGCATACATGTAGCACTTCCACTTACAAATATCTTGATCATGCACAGAACGATCACAAGTACTCAGCTGCCACATACCAGTAAGTGGAGCATAAAGGGCAGGAACCCTTTCCTTGCTCACTTAAAAATCACTTACAACTCAGTGTCCACAGCAGGCAGTGCCAGCAGAAACAAGAACAGAGTATGATATGGGATGTGTGTTGATAACATTTCAGAAGATCAGACATGCTGTCAGCAAAAGATTAGTCTTTGAACGTGAGTCAATGTGGATGCAACAATGAATGGCAGACAGCATCCTCCAAAATGGTGAGAAAGAATAATTTCAGCAGCAAATAATACTTCTAACCAAAACCTGGCTACTAAATGAATGACCAAGCTGAAGTCATAATATTTGGCAAAGGTCATTGCAGCAGTACATTTATCAAAGAAGGTAGATCTTGTTGATTACTTAATATTCAAAATATGGGGCATGTAAAACAAGTGCTGAACATAGGGATATCCTAGGCTAACCATTTTAATTTTTTGCTTGGAAATAACTGAGTCTTGTAAAACACAAAACTAGCTAAGGTAAACTTTTCATGATCCTATATCAATGCAAATGATGATTGGTATTTCACTGACAGCAGTGCTATCTTCCATAAAAGATCTGGTGATCTTCAGCACCAGATCATAGCTAGAATAAGATAATTTAAAGCAGGTTGGCTTTGCTTCTAATTAAGTAACATCTGGTGCAATTCTTTACCTTGTGGCATTGTTCTTTGCAGACCTTGATGCTCGTCTGTCCAGTGGACTGCTGCCACTGCTAACTGTCCTGGCACCAGTGTACACAGACTTGTTCAAAGCCTGCAGAAAGCACTGGATAACAACAATCCACCCATCTGGATTGTCAACACTAAAGAAGCAGACATCTGCCAGAGTAATTTGGCTGACTCCCACAGGTCCTCATTTATGGGAATTACCAGGCATGCTGGCATAGAGGGACATGGTATGTCCAGAAACTTAGTTGATTTCTCCTGGACTGCTTCCATCAGAATCTCCAGTGTGACTGCCATTCTGTGTAGGAACTCTTGAGAGTTTTTATAAGTATCTGGCTGTACTTTTGAGTATCAATGGTAGCACAGTCTCTTCTGCAGACAAAGGTCATACACAGTAGAAACTGTATGATTAACAGCCTGTAATTTCTCTTTCTCAGAGTCTGTGAGACAGATGTTTCAATCATACACAAAGTTCACATACTTGGGATGAAAAAGCCATGTCTGGAGTTGATATAACAGAAGCAGGTACAATTTTGTTAGATCACTAGCACAGATTATAAAGAAAATACCTTCAAGGATACGAGAATCACTAAATCATAACGTCACTCCTAGTCCTCGGATAACAACCACAGGCGTTGCAACAATTAAGAGAACACACATATTGCAACATTCTGTACACCATTGTGCTAATATCATATGAATGGCAGGAGTAGCATCACAGAATGGTTTGGTTTGGAAAGGGCCTCAAAGATTATATGGTTCCAACCCCTTGTTGATAAACAGTAGAACAGCCAAAAACACTGGTATGGCAAACCAGAGAAGGAATACCTGGTGGGTCCTTGTAGGTTTTAAATTTTACTTCACAATAACAGAATTAAAAGATAACTGATTCTTTTTCCAGAATTCACGAGGACAAACCCAGACCCACACCGTAGGTATGTGGCTCAGCTTACCATGTGAAAACTATACTAGAGCATTTCTGTGTGTAAACACCTCTCACTTCTCACTTCTGTGTTTATTTAAGGAATATCTTACAAAATAGCATATCTCAAAAATGTACCTGACATCCAAAACAGTGTAAAACAGGAAAAAATATGTTTTTTCTAATGCTGCATTTCATGGACTCATAATGCAGCACTATTGTTCCATAACTACCAAGATTCCAAACAACTGTTTGGAATTAGAGGCTTATCCTCTGTCATAAGAAGAAAACATTAGTAGAAACAATTCAACTGAAAATGCAATTGTGTTTAAAAGAGACTGAAATGTAAAAATAAACAAAAAAAAAAAAAAAAAAAAAAAACACCACCAAAAAAAACCAACAACAAACCAAACAAAAAAAACCCTGTAATTTTTGGTAAAAAACCTCAGGTGACAAACAGTAAATTATTTGTGTTTTGATGAAGTGCCAATTTACTGAACAACTGCTCTGCTAAAAAGAAATTGAGCAGAGTTGGATTCGTTCTTCTATCTACACAAGAGCTACATCTTATCATGCAAAATGACTCTAAGAATCCAGCTCGGTAAGAGAACCTGGACTGACTTGTGTTTGTGTAGGACACAACTACATCATCAATAGGATCCATGGATAATATGAACAATATTGATAATAACATTCATTTACCTTACCCACACCCCTTTCAGACAATAGCAAAGAGAAGAACTGCTGCTCTGCTCCTCTCAAACACCAGCTGTGGTCAGTCTTACCATCACTGTGTACCAGCAAGAGCATTCACTGCCCTTTAGGGGCCTTGCAATGGTTCCTGCACCATTGGTAAAGAGCTGTCAAGAATCAATATTCCTAAAAAAAGTATTCCTCCCTTCATGTTAGTTATGCAAACTAAATCACTCCCCTCAGCACTATCAAAACCGTATGAACAGTAATGGTGAAGAATAGAAAACACAGAATTTTAGCAGCCTTGCAATGGATAGCCAGCTTCAAAACCTCTCACAGACATCCTGTGCTCAAATGAAGCTCAAAATTGCAGTTGCACCTCTTGCTTTTTCCTGTATTTTTTTCTTGGCTGAAATCCTCTTTTCTGCCTGCAAAGTAAAGGGGCCCAGTCTTTTTTATCCTCTTTATTGTTCCCATAAGGAAGTTCCTGCTGTTGGTTGGTTACAGAATAATTGAGTGTGCTTTGTCCACAGGTATTTCTCTCATAAATGCAGATTTTTACAGGAAAACAGAATATTTCACTATCACCACTGCTTTTTTTCTTAATTAAGAAGCTACTATGGCTTGAGCAATCTCCCTCTTTTCCTCTTTCCACTTCATTGATTAATTGGGCATCCTTAATAGACTTACATATGGACTGCTTTGCAAAAGGTCCTTCAGAAGAAGAAACTTAGTTGTTGGAGGGGGGATATATTTCAGGGGGGTTAATTTGTTTTTAAACAGTGAACCACTTAATTCTAAACATAGTGTATTAGCAAATCTTTCCTACAAGAACAGACCATTTTATATAATAGAAATAATTCCAAAAAGGGACAGACACAGTGATCAATATGCTTGTCACTAACTTTGCTAGAAGAAACTATGCACAAATTGTTCTCTTCTACTGCTGCACAGTTCCTCAAGAAATATTCACATTTTCATGTACTTGCTTCAACTGAAATTCTGAAATGCCTTTCAAAACAAACAGCATAAAATATTTTTAATGTCTTCCCAACTGTGAAGTTAATTTGTAACACAAATATAACATTTCATTCTATAAATGCACAGACTATAATTCAACAGAGGACTGAAATGGATACCCTGGATCTTGGGCAGAAATTTGGTAAAAGTCATTTAGTTTGTGGTGTTTCATGCCCACCCTTTTCTCGTACATTCTCCTGACACATTTATGGAAGATGACATATAGGTTCTCCAAATATTTAGAGCTGTGCTCCTGCACAAGTCCAGAGCTGATCTCTTATATGCAGCACTGTGCCTATTTCATGCTAAATCAATTTGCTGATTCCAGGTGACTACCAATTCAGCAGGAGGAACAACAAAACAGTGCTAGGCAAGAGTCTTAATTTCCTACAGTGAATAATGAAGTGTACTAATTACCTCTTATCTGCCCTGTGAACTGCTGATACACTCTTTCCATTTTTAACACAGAGAAACTCCACTTTAACACCTGCTTGTTAGGTTTGGTGGGAAGGGCTTGGAACTGAAACACTGAGGTATTTAGATAGAACAATACACAAGAAGGGATTAGTATTTCCACAAATCAGACTAAAATACAGCTGTTTGTATAAAATTTACAAGATCCAAACTAAAAATAAAACAAACAAAACAAATCCCACCTTTAAAATCAGAAGTAGCAAAATTAACATTGACCAATTGGTTTTGTGCTATTTTAAGATTGTCCAAAATGATTTATTAAGGTTGCTTAAATAAAAGTTTCTCTTGCATTGTGAAGTTTTTCAATTCTGTTAATAGAAAATAATTGACTTTATACAATACATACCTGCTTCATTTAGTCTCCAGTCAATACTAGGAATTAGGTTCAAGCACTTGTACACGGTAATTACAGTAGTTACAAGACAAAATGAAACTATTGCAATTGTTTTGTAACCCATTCCTAAAAGAATTCAAACAAGTACAGAGAAAGTCCAGGCATGTTATCACCTAGGTTTTATTTAATTACATATACCACATGGGATTTCTGATGTTAAGAGTTCATATTTTGTTGTGACTAAATCCAAAGTGGAAGCAAGTGAAATTCCTTAAAGTAATTGTTATTGTTCTGAAAGCACTACTGGGTTAACAATACTATTTATAAATTTAAAAAAAAAAGTCAAAATAATGGTAAAACATAGAAGCTGATGTATTAAAACATTTTACATTTTTACTAAAATTGAAAATTGCAGGAGGAAGAAATAAAAGTGCAGATATCAGTGTGCTAGGATTCCCCAAGGCATTATGAAGAGCTGTACACAGCACACATATAGCATATCTGCAGGTGTAAAAATGTTTTCTGCCTGTTCAGAGCACTTGATAAGCCATTGAATTTACAGACATTGCTCTGGATTTCTTGGCAGCCCTGTTAGACGTTTATACTCGTTATCACTAGAATCACCTTGGATCTTCAACAATCCTTAAAAATTAACAACTACTTCAAGAAGCAGTAGAAGATCCTGGGGCAAGTACCATAAGTTTGCCCTGACTCCATATTCTTTCACAGACATCAGCTTGTGTCTCATGGCAGAAAACCAGCCAGATGCTGTAGATGGACTTTCTGAATGATCCAGGTCAGTTGTACTCATTGGAGCTGTGCTTTGCATTGCATGACAGAAGCATTTGAAAGTGAGCCCCATGTGAGATGCTGCACACCTGTGGGTGCCAGAGCTTCAGAGGAGCAGAAGCTCCTGTCACCTACCCAATTACTGGGTTGATAGCTTGTTTTCCAACTCTTAATGATAGACCAACATATGAAAAAGAACAGCTTGCTGCCAACACAGCTCCAAAGCACTCCTCTTGTTCTGTCAAGGCTGAGCTAAATGAAAAGTACCTGCAAGAGAGCATACATGGCTTTTGCTTTCTTAATTGAGCAAAACTGTAGACATATTTAATGTGAAGCAAAAATTAGCAAACAGATTGAATGAGAAGTATTAAACCATGTATAATCAACTCTCAAATTTGTCTCCTCTGTGGCCAGGCAGTTAAAGTCAAAGGAAAAAAAAACCACTTCAATTATCCAAAGGCAAGTACAGGCTCTACAGCAAGGAAATGAAAACAATGAAAAGCAACAATTCTGTTTGTGAGAGATGCTTTGCCCAGAAAGGATTAAATGCACTTTTCTCATTTGGAGAAAAGAGGGTACACCAAAAATGTTCCTTAATCAAAAAAAATCTGCTTAGTCTGGCACGACATTTTCCCATGAAATACCTTACCAAGAAGTTACTTTGGCAAGGCAGGTGCTTTTCCAGGAAGTTTAGCAGGGAACAGTGACCAGTTTCCTAGTGCTTTTCCTTGAATAGCAGCATGGTTCCCTGCACTAAGCTAAAGGATAAAACATGAAGTACTAGCTAAGAGGCACACAGTCAATGAATGTGTGGTTTCTATCACTGACATTAAAACATTAGCTAAATTTCAGCTGGCCCTATTCAGTTCCCAGATAAGGCAGAAAACCCCAAACCAAACAAAAACAGCCAACAACAACAACAACAACAACAAAAACAAACAAACAAACAAAAAAACACAGCCCCATCAAACAGTAACAAGACAACAGTATGCAGAAACTCCTATATTTCCTTCCACAGGGTAGCAGATACATTTCAAAGACATTTTAAATGAAAAACTGGAGTTTACTTTTCTTTCTACATTCTTAGCAAGCATATTTGACTATGCTATATTTGTAGCAGAGAAAGGTCCACTTTCAGTAAGAAAATACAAACATAGTTAATTAGGTACTAATAAATATTTCTAGCCATTAGCTCTGTTAATGCAACCTGACATAACAGACATCAAAATACACATTAATTATTTTAGCTTTAACACAGAAGCAGTCCAAGCTATCATCAAATTTCCAGAATTTCAGCTCTTTAGTGAATCCAGTTTTGATCAAAAACATGATGCATCACAGCATTACAACAGTCCTGCTGATTTATGTAGATTAGCTCCTCTTCTTAAATTGCCTTAACCAGAGGTAAGGCTTTATAAACAACACAAATGGACATCAATTTTTCTGTGAACTTTGTTGTACTGATCCACCAAAAGGAACTAATCTGTTCTAAAAACACACAAAGAAACAAATTAGGTATGACAAAGAAATGTTTTAGTTCTAAACAGGTGGGATTAGAAGGATTATGGAAAAGGTTACTCCTTAAAATGAGTCATTTTAAAAGCATGAACTCATCAGCCACTGAAGTAGTTTCCATTCAACCTGTAAAATATATAAAGTGTGCCATTCCAGAAATGGAAAACACAATTATTTACCACTGGAAAAGCTTTCTTAGAAATTAAGAAGTGCCAAACCTCTAAGCAAGTGTTAAATAACTAAAAAATGTGGATCTCATCATATATCCTAATTCTCTCCCTTCTCTCTCTTTTTTCTCAAGGTTTTCTACTCTCAGTTTCAAAGTCTCTGCAAGAGGTAGAAGATGAAGATATGTTGCTAGCTGCATTAAATCTAGGAAAAACTCTACAAAATGGAGACAAAAGTATGAGTAGGGGAGCTATACCTTTGCTGAAGCACTACAAGACTGAAGACAGCAGTGTTTTCAATGATAAGAATGCTGGAAACATGAAGTTTTTGGTGAGTTCAGTTTTAAATTTTGGCTTAATTGTAAAATTGAAATTAATTTATATCCCTTTAGAAAACAAGTACAACAATTTAAAGCAATAACCAGGTAAATATAAAAATATAATTTTAACACTACATAGTCAAGAAAAAAAAATTCAACTCTATATAGCTAATGCCAAGATTCTAAATGTGTAACTTGGAGAGTTTAATTAAATCTGATTTTCACAAATAGTAGCCAAAATTTGGAGGATGGGAGTGGGGGGAAGGGATAAGAAGAAACTTATATTTATATTTGATGATGTTCCTATATGCAGCAACAGGTTTTTAACTTTGCCAAACACAAGACTCATTATTTAATTATGTCCATTAAACCATTTTGGCCAAAGATGTAATACAGGTCATTACTAATAAGGTATGATTTTGAAACATAAAAAGCACTGTTGAAGCATAAAGAACAAAATGTGATGCAATTGACTTTAAATAAAGATTAACTTCTTGTCTGCCCTCAAAACAGGACAGAGGTTCCAGACATGATTTCTTCAATCACATTAAGCCAATCAACTTAGGTAGAAAGCAACTACCTTATCCGGCAATGAAGGGAGCCATGGCTTTTCCAGCTGACACTGAAATTCAAAATATTGAGTCAATACAGGAAAGAGAGACTACAGATGAAGAAAATTCAGCTAAATTCCCTATAGGAAGAAGAGATTTTGACAGTAAATATATTTTATTTTTACACAAAAAATTATTTCATTCTGGTAAAGTACACTGCAATATCAATATAGCAATTTGATAAAGGTTCTTTTAGAGACTTCCATGACTGTTATGATTTGGGGGATGGAGCATTGGTTAAATTAATATTTCCAGAAGCCATAAGAAATCTGGCTTTGATGATTTAAAATTTCAAGCTCTTTTTTTCTCCTGTAGTCCTCAGGTGTATGCTGGGAAGAGTCTATCGACCTTGTTGGCAAGTGTGAAAACCACATATCTCCACCACCTTCTCTGAAGATTAAACATTTTATTCTGAATTTAATGTAATTTGAAGTAACTAAGTGTTAGTGAAACTGTACATACATATCCAAAAATAATTCCCCATTGCATTGTAGAGGGATACATAATTCATTACCCAAAATAACAGTGTAATTATTAACAATGTACTGTTATTCAAAAATAAAATACTTCAGCATAATCCAGACTTGTAAGTAGTTGTCTAGTATAATACACAAGCTACTTTCAATTATTTATGTATGAAAGGAAGTAACTAGTAAATTTCACCCTTTTTTTGCAAAATTTTACAACTGTCAACATACCACATATGTGAAAACAAACTTAGAGTTGAAAAAAGCGAGTTAATTTTGCCTGACCAGCAATCAACTTATTCTTACTTGCAGTTTTGGTCTGTTTTCTTTTTCCACCAATTCTGCTGTCCAATTCCTTCTTAAAGCTGTTTGAAGTCTTAAGTCTTTTAGTATTTTTTTGCAAAGATGGTTCACTTTCCTTGTCACAGATTATTTTGTCATTATTCAAATCCATCTGTTCATTCTCAGAGTTCTTGTTCCTTGGCTGACAACTCAGCTTTCCCATTTCTGTACGGCTTCTAGTCTGGTGAACACTTTCAGAAATAGTTCCAAGCCCTGGTACATCAAGATATGAATTTGGACCTTCTGTCATGTAAGAATATCAAAAACATATGTGAGGAAATAAAAAGTTACCTGGGAACATACATCCTTTTTCTATAAGGACTGCCATGTTATTTTTTTTTAATAAGAAATAATGTTTTGCCAATAAAACAAAGCTATGCTGGTCATTGCTATTAAATTTGCTATATGTTCATAAGTGCACTGCCAATTTAAAATTACATTGCTCAAAAACAAGTAAGAACTAACGTAGGGAAGAGGATTTATAACTTTAGGATATTGGAAGAGAGGGTTAAAGGGCATAGAAATTTTATATATTATATAGTTTGTAGTGCAGTAAAACAAATTTCCCCCCACTTTTAATGGCAAAAATATAAATTGCACTTGGCTTACTTTTGTAGAACAAGAACAAATATGTCATATATGCAACATATGTCACTCAAGATAGCATCAACATACTTTTCAAATGTATTTTCAAAAGATTGGCATTACAATTCTATTGCAAAAAGATTTAACTGGCATATAAGACATTGAGAACAATGAGACATTTTTGATCCTTTCCTTGAAAACATTTCAGTTATACTAAAGGCTTTTTGGAGAGCATTTAAAGTATTACCCATCACATTCAGTTATTCAATCCTACCACAGCTTACCTGTGGGCTTTCCAGCTTTTAAATGTTGCTTTGGTACAGGATGTTTGCAGGCTGGAATTGCATGGGAATGATGACCACTCTTTTCACTCAAGTCATTTTTATACGTACAGGCAAACTGGGATTTAATTGAAGATTGCTTCATCTGCAAATACCAATCTGCCATTAGCTTCTATTATTTACAAATTGAAAGACAACACCAGCAAGACTTGCACAATAATGAGCTTTCCCATTCTTTTCACTTAAAATACCAGAAAATTCTCACATTAAAAAGAAAATCAGATAATCATTTACAAATCATAAGGGCTTTCAAGAATAATCATTTATTATTCTATTAAAAGTACTAAAATAATTCAAAAATATTACTTTCAGCTCTTTCAGAAAGGCATTAAATGCTAGGGCTTCAAATTAAAGTTTTCTGTCTTAAGTTACCCCTGTCTTCTGATAGACTCCACTGTTTTGAGTGGGTGTCACAGCTACTACACTCAATTTTCATACTTCTGCAGCTCATCTTCTATATTTATATATGAAAGGGGAATATCAAGTACTATTTCAGATTTCACATTTATTTACAAAACAAAGCCATTTCACCACTGAATGCCAGTGTCTAACTCCTCACTTGCCAAAACATACCCATTTAGTTCAAGTCACAGGAAACATTTCCTCAGCTTATTCTTAAGTTACAGCTTCATATCAGCTGAGAATTTTGGGTCAAGTGTTGTACTTTCTGTATAATTGACCGTAGATGCTATAGGTACTGCAAGACAAATTCTGCCCTCGCTTCCATTTGAAAGTGCACTAGATTATACAAATTGTATTGAAAGATGTAGCAGATAACTACAATACAACTGTATTTTTAGCTTATAATTCTATCACAACAGCACAGGCGAATTTAAATCAATTTGAGCTGAACAGGTGCTTCAGTTAAATCATCAGAGAAAAGAACAATTAATAAACACTGTTATAAAATAAATATTGCTACATAAATAGATAGCAGGAGTGATTTGTCGAATAAGAGGTTTACAGACACTTCTCTGATTAAAAGGTTTGCATTATGCAAGTCTACTTTTCTTCTTAGCACAAGCAAGATTAAACCTTGCAGATGAGATTTAACCCTTAGAGGTATAATTTTCTTCTAACTCAAATTCTCAGATTTAGACAGAAGGAAAGAGAATAATCTTCCCAGAAACCTCCTTTCACAGAGGACTTCATCCACAAAATTCAGTCACATTGATGCCACTTTGATCAGATCCTGCTTTTCTACATATCGGGTAACAGACTCAAGCTTATCACTGAGATGCAACTTGGATATCTCTTCATGGTACTGCTGTTGGCCAAGTGAATACACAGATAATTTGGCAAAAAATACCTCATTCATTTACAGAAATACAGTTGTTCTTTCTGGTTCAATATGCCTAGACATATATAGCTTTGCTTTAATCCTCATTATTCCCTTCAAAAGCCAAAAAGACCAAGTTTTCCCCATTGTCTATCACTCCAAAACTGCAATTTATTTGGGTCAGGTAACAGAGTGGGAAAGAAAAGGAGATTTAACAGGGCAAACTAACAAGCCTGACTCTCTTTCTAGCGTTAATCTACTTTGTACTTTAAAATATTTACCATAAAATATGACTACATACATAGATATTTACAAGGTTTGTATGCTTCAAGATTATGCCTCAGCTCACTGACTCTAAGTAGAATTATATATATAGAATATGCTGAGTTGGAAGGGACCCACAAGGACCATCAAGTCCAACTCCTGGACCTGCACAGGACACCCCGAGAATCACACCATGCGCCAGAGAGCATTGTCCAAACATTTCTTGAATTCTGTCAGGCTTGGTAGTGTGACCATTACCCTGGGGTCTGTTCCTGTGCCCAATCTGCATTCAGGTGAACATCTTTTTCCTAATATCGAACCTAAACCCCTCACAAAGCTTCATGCCATTCCCTTGTGTCCTATTCCTGGTCACTTGAGAGAAGAGATCAGAGTCTGCACCTCCTCTTCCCCTTGTGAGGAAGCTGTAGTCTGCATATGCCATTGTATTCTTTTCAGAAAGTGTTTTGAAGGACAGAGCAGCTGTCTAGTTTAAATTTAGTAAACATCGTATTATACAATTACAATATTAAGAAGAAAAAGGGCTAGCATTTCCTTCCAGCTTCAGGTTACTGTAATATTAATGAAAAATATTTTCCAGTATTTGATATGTTTTTGAAAAACATAATCTTAATCCTTTACAAATTCCTCAATTCTCAATTATTGTTCAGTAACTGACACACATCAAAAATTCTGCAACAATAAATTGAATGGCTACATTCATATTGCAAGAGGCAAATAAGAAGCAATTTTACAAAGTTGATGAATCTAAAATAAATACAGCATGAAGAACATAAAATTTGCGCAAGAAAGCCTGATAGTTACCATTCTATAACCAACAAAAAATGCCAGGGTTATTTATACACAGTGTTGCTTTTTACCACTCCCATCTAACACTTGACTAATTCAATTTGTAGGGCTAGAGTATGTGGAGAAAACAGAAGTCAAGCTCAAATACTCAAATACAAAGTTACTGAACATAACTTTGTTATGTTGTGAAAAAGTCACAACATAAACAAATCTGTGCTTTATATTGCATGGCCTAGCCTTATATCACATGGCCAAGCATAATATTGCATGGCCTACAATGATATAACATGGCCGAGCCTCATATTGCATGGCCCGGGATAATATAGCATGCCCTGGCCTCACATCACATGGCCTACCATAAAATCACATGGCCTGGCTTCATAAAGCAGCTGACACTTGACTAATTCAGTTTGTAGGGATAGAATACATGAAGTCAACACATCGTATATCAAGCTCAAATACTGAAAAAGTCGCAACATAAACGAATCTGTGTTTCAAATTGCACAGCCTAGCCGCATATCACATGACAAAGCATAAAATTGCATGGCCTGGCTTCACATCACATGGCCTGGCATAATACCGCATGCCCTGGCTTCATATGGCATGGCCCACAGTACTATAGCATGGCCTAGCTTCATATTGCATGGCCCAACATACTATCGCATGGCTCGGCATCATATCACAAGGCCTGGCATCATATAACATGGCCTGGCCTCATATCGCATGCCCTGGCTTCATATAGGATGGCCTAGCCTTATATCGCATTGCCAGGCCTCATATAGCATAGCCCGATACCATATCCCATGGCCCAGCATAATATTGCATGAACTAGTTTCATATAGCATGACCTACAATAAAATAGCATGGCCTGGCTTCATATAGCATGGTCTAGCCTCATATTGCATGGTCTGGCATAATATAACATGGCCTAGTCTTATATTTCATGGCCTGACTTCAGATAGGATGACCTACAATAATATATTATGGCCTAGCCTCATATTGCATGGCCCGGAATAATTTAGCAGGCCCAGTCCTATATCGCATGGCTTGGCCTCATATAGCATGGCCTGGCTTCACATAGCATATGACACTTGACTAATTCAGTGTGTAGGGATAGAATATGTGGAGTCAACACAGAAGTCAAGCTCAAATACTGAAAAAGTCACAAAATAAACCGGTCTGTGTTTCATATTGCATGGTCTAGCTTCATATTGCATGGCCTGGCCTCATATCACATGGCCCAGCATAACAGCGCATGGCCTGGCCTCATATAGTATGGCCTACAATAATAAAGCATGGCACAGCCTCATATTGCATGGCCCAACATCATATCGCATGGCCTAGCCTCATACAGCATGGCCTAGCCTCATATGGCATGGCCTATCATAATATCACATGGCCTGGCTTCATATAGCATCCAACACTTGACTAATTCAGTCTGTAGAGATAGAATAAATGGAGTCAACAGACAGAAGTCAAGCTCAAATATATCACAAGGGCCGATCTAACATAGGATGGGCTACTCTAATATAGCTTGGCCTACAATAATATAGAATGGCCCAGGCATAGTATCACATGGCCTGGCCTCATATCACATGACCCGGTTCCATATTGCATGGCCTAGCCTTATATTACATGGCGTAGCCTCATATTGCATGGCCTGGCTTCATATAGCACGGCCCAGCATAATATAGCATGGCCTAGACTCATATTGCATGGCCCAGCAAAATACAGCATGACGTGGACTCATACCACATGGCCTACAATAATATACCATGGCCAGACTATATATTGCATGGCCCAGCATAATATAGCATGGCCCAGCCTCATACTGCATGCCCTGGCCTCATATCGCATGGTCTACAATACTATAGCATGGCCTGGACTCATATAGCATGGCCCGGCTACATATTGCATGACCCAGCATAATATAGGATGGCCCAGCCTCATATTGCATGCCCTGGCCTCATATCGCATGGCCTACAATACTATAGCATGGCCTGGACTCATATAGCATGGCCTGGCTACAAATTGCATGGCCCAGCATAACATAACATGGCCTAGCCTCATATAGCATGGCCTGGCTTCATATAGCATGACATGCCTAAATATAGCATGGCCCGCCTACATATAGCATGGCCCAGCCTCATATCGCATGGCCCAGACTCATATAGCACGGCCTGGTCTCATAAAGAATGGCCTACCATAATATAGCATGGCCTTGCCTCATATCACATGGCCCGGCTTCAAATATCATGGCCTGGCTATATATTGTATGGCCCAGCAAAATACAGCATGGCGCAGACTCATATAGCATGGCCCAGCCTTATATCACATGGCCTAGCTACATATTGCATGGCCCAGACTCATATAGCATATTGCATGGCCCAGACTCATATAGCATGGCCTGGCTTCAAATAGCATGACCTGCCTACATATTGCATGGCCCAGACTCATATAGCATGGCCCAGCCTTATATCACAAGGCCAGGTGACATATTGCATGACCCAGCATAATATAGCATGGCCCAGCCTCATATCGCATGCCCTGGCCTCATATCACATGGCCTACAATCATATAGCATGGTCTGGCTTCATATAGCATGGCCCGGCTACATATTGCATGACCCAGCATAATATAGGATGGCCTGGCTTCATAAAGCATGACGTGGTCTCATATTGCATGGCCCTGCTTCATATAGCATGGTGTGGCTACAAATTGGATGTCCCAGCATAACAAAACATGGCCTAGCCTCATATTGCATGGCCTGGCTTCATATAGCATGACCTGCCCACATATTGCATACCCCAGCCATATATCGCATGGCCCAGACTCATATAGCATGGCCCAGCGTTATATCACATGGCCTGGCTACATATTGCATGGCCCAGCATAATATAGCATGGCCTGCAGTGGAGATGTAGAGGAAATTGAAACATGTGCTAAAGTGTAGTTACACCAATAAGAGGAATTTCTATATATTGGAAGGCTGGAATTTGCTGAAATTGAATACCTGCTGTTGAGATTCTGTTGCTGTACACTAGCCCAATTAAAAATAATGCATGCATCAGCCTTCACTGATCCCAAAAGCTCTAACTCTTGTGGCTCAAGAGGAGCAAGAGGAAGGTAAGGATCCCAAGAATCCCAGTTATCCACATTATATTGAGGCTGTGTTACCTTACAGGTTGGTATCTTCTGAGGGCAAGGCCAATTTTCGACAGGTACCCCCTACTAAACAGGTAGAAAATGGATTTCCAGATGAGGATAATAACAGACAGATAGTACTCTGATTTGTCAAATTAGCCAAAGTGACCCATATGTTTGTTTTTGGCTGGGCAGGAGCCCAAGCATCAGCATATAACAAAATTAACAGTAGCAAAATCAAAGATATCATTCTGTCTAGAAACAGTGTCCTCCTCCTAGGTTATGTTTAGTCCAAAGAATATTAGTCTTTAAAACATCATTTAATTCCTGACAAATAAGCTCAAGACGTAGTCATCTTCAGTGGAGCTTTCGTTCATCGGTGGAAGTGTCAGCGGTGGCTGTGGAGGTGCTGGAGGTGGCCATATTGTAGCTGGACATGTCCACTTGCTAGGAACCCACAAGGGACCTGTAGGTTCAGATACACACATATGACCTCTACTCATGTAATTTACAGGTGCTGGTCCTGACCAAATCCCTGTAGCAGGATATCTATACATTACAGTTATTGATTTTTCTGCATCATTTTGTTTTGCAAGTGTCCCATGTACAAATGCAGGGGGCATATCATGAACACCAAATATACAAAGATTATTTAAAGTGAATAATGCTTTTGCCAATCTCTCCTGTGGATCAGTAATTGTTTTAAATTTTGCAAGGTATTGTTTTAAAGTTTGATTTGCCCTTTCTACAATGGCTTGACCTGTAGGAGAGTGTGGTATACCTGTAACATGCTTAACACCCCATAATTGCAAAAAGCGATTAACCTTCTTCCCTACATATGCAGGTCCATTATCTGTTTTGATAACTCCAGGTACCCCTAAAATAGCAAAACACAGTGTTAAATGTCCAATAACATGAACTGCTTTATCTCCAGCTTGTGGAGAAGCCCAAATGAAATGACTGTAAGTATCAATAACTACATGGACATAACGTAAACACCCAAATTCAGCTACATGAGTCACATCCATTTGCCACAATTCAAAGGGCCTAAACCTCGAGGATTTACCCCCAGGCCGAGACCCGGTCCATTGTGATGACTGCAGTCTGGACATGCTCTGACAATTCCTCGGGCTGCTTCCATTGTAATATCAAAGCAACACTGTAGCCCTTTTGCATTTTGATGAAACGAGGCATTGGCATTGCTTTTGTAAAATTGTCCATAGGTACAGTTATTGACACCAGTCTATCAGCACGAGCATTACCTTCTCCTAAGCCTTCCACCCACTTATGACTCCTGATGTGAAAAATAGCATATGGAGCAGATCTTTGTCATTGCAGACTGCAACTGTGCGAAAAGTGCATTCAAGTGCTGATTTTGCACTTCTCGCAACAAAGAATCCTCAATACGCTGCGTTACCCCAACTGCATACAAAGAATGAGACACAACATTTATAGGATCATGCATCCATCGACAAAATGCACACAAAATTGCTAAAAGTGCCGATGTCTGTAGAGTATCTGATTCCTGACCCTCTATTATGACATGATTCCATTGCCCTTGTTCATTCCAGGTAAGAGCAGCTTTTCGAGATTTGAGACCTGCATCTGTAAATACAGTAACAGCATTAATCAATGGTGTTTCACAATATTTTGGCCATAACAGCCAATTCTGTGAGGAGACCCAACGTAAAATAGGTGAAGACAGCGGTGACAATTGAATTTCAGCATTAGAGTCTAAAATGCTAGCTTGTAATTCAGAAGAATGTTGTAAAAACCAGTCTAAATCAGCCTGTTTTATCGGAACAAAAATTCTTTGTGGCTCTTCCCCTGTAATCTGTACCACCCTTTTCTGGCCTTTCCGAATCAAGAGTGCAAGTGCCTCCACGCATGGTTGAATAGAATTACAAGGCTATAAAGGTCCAAACACCCATTCTTACACGTTTGTATCCTGCTGTTTTCCTCTTTTATCTTTTGACTGTTGAGTGAGAGCATCCATAAGGTGTTTTGGATGAGACAGAATAGTAATGTCTATAGGTAAGTCAGGATTTCTACGATCAACAGCTCTTTGGGCCACAGTATCAGCAATATTTGCCACAACTGCATGCTGCCTATCAGTCAATTGAATAGGTGCAGCGGGATCAATACCTTTTAGCAATGGTCTTAATTCATCAAGTTCATCATTTGAAATACCAACAACTGGACGGAGCCACTGAATGTCACCCATGAATCGCTGCATATCATGCAGAATGTGCAAATCAAGTTGCAGAGCAACCTTTTGTGGCTGAATGTGCATATCAGAAATTACCCAGCCCAAATATTTCCAGGGTGCAGAACATTGAATTTTCTCTGGGGCAACACAAATTGCGATTATGTAGCTGTGTGAAAATAAAGGCCTCTTGTTGAGCAGTAAATGGAGCTTCCTGTGCAAACAAAATATCATCCATATAATGATATATCATCATATCAGGACAAGCAGTTCGAATGGGCAGTAAGGCAGCATCCACAAACAATTGACACAATGTAGGACTGTTGCGCAACCCTTGAGGAAGGGTCACCCATTCATATTGACTTGCAGGTGCCTCACGATTCAGGGAAGGTAATGTAAATGCAAATCATTTAGTATCATTTGGATGGATGCTAATTGTAAAGAAACAGTCCTTTAAATCAATGATAAGGAGGTTCCAGCCCTCAGGTAACATGGCTGGATTGGGGAGGCCTGGCTGTAGTGCCCCCATTGCCTCCATTTGGGCATTGACTGCACGTAAATATCATGAAGCAAACGAAATTTACCAGATTTCTTTTTGATTACAAATATTGGAGTGTTCCACAGACTAGTAGAAGGTTTAATGTGCCCCTGATTCAACTGTTCATTAACTAGAACATGTGCTTGTCGCAGGCTTTATCTTTTTAGCGGCCACTGCTCGATCCATACTGGATTATCAGATTTCCAGGTTAGGGGGATCGGGAAAGCCCAAGTAGTGACCGCTACTAAAAATGATCTTTTGTCACCAGGCGAGCCCCTAATTGCATAAGGATATCTCTGCCAATTAGTGCTTCAACTTTAGGTGGTAATGGCATAACAGTAACAAATTGCACACAAGTGCGACCATCCAGTAATAAACGAATTTTGTCCTTACTGCGGCAAACTGAAGCAGACCCCCCTACCACCTCAACTCCAGTAATCATAGGAGAAAGTGACCAAGAGGTAGGCCAACAGTCCTTGCTGATGATAGTGATGTCTGCTCTAGTATCGAGGAGTGCCATTAGCTGCAGCTTTTGATGACCATTCTCCAAAATAACAGGAGCTTTGGGTCGCTCCTCCATGGGAAGACAAAGAAGTGCCATACCTCCTGTAGATCTAAATCCTGCCGACCCCCATTGTTGCTGTATGGTGGTCAAGGCAGCTTCTGTCAACTGTAATGTAGGCACTAGCTGAGCGATTTTACTGTCCTTAGAAATAAACAAAGGAGGATAAAATGTCATAGCAACAATAAGAATTTCACCTGTAAAATCAGCATCAATAACACCAGGTAATACAAAAAGACCCTTCAAACCAGCAGATAATAGACCTAAAAGAAGAGCACCACAAGGTTTATCTTTGTGCATTACCAGTCCTTTGACCCCAGTAGGGATTTTTACAGGCTTTTGATCAATCAGGGTAATGTTTATTGTGGTTGCCAGGTCCAGGCCGAGGCTCCCTCTTGTGGCTGGCTGGAGAGAGCTGGCTGGTTGTAGTTGTCTGGAGCACACCATACGGGAGCCGCCGCTGGGATCTTCGCGCCGCGGCCCTTCGCGCTCCGATTCACGTTTCCCGATCGCCTACAAACTTCAGTAAAATGAGAGTTCACAGAACATTTGTTGCACCATATTGTCCCTTCTCTGCAGTTGCAACAAAAATGTCCCATTTTCCCACACCGGTAACATCTTATACGAGGTTGTTGCTTAAACTTATTTGCTGGTTGTAACGGAGTCAGAGCAGCAAAGGCTTGTGTTTGGGCTTGCACAAAATCTTTCCCTATATCCCTGAGTGCTTCTACTAACATTGCCTGAGAACCTGCAGGAACCCTCGACATTCTTTCTAACATTTCCTCCACTGTTGCATCAATGCTCATTGTGTTAAGAATACTTCTAGTAGAGGCATTACAATTTTCTAAAACACACTGTCTTAATAGGGCTCCCTTCATAAAGTCCTGTACATCAGCTAAATTGATAGCCTCAGTCACCCAATCCACAAAGGAAGTAAAAAGCTCATCTCTGCCTTGCTTAATAGACATATAAGAAGGAGATACTGGTTTTATCTTAACCCTGGAGAGTGCTTCTTTAGCCAATCGCATAGCAGCCTTTAATACTTCAGCCCCTACCTGTGCCTGCATTCAATTGTAGTGAACTGCCCAATACCCATTAATTGCTCAACAGTTACCCCAAATAAAGGGTCATTCTGTTGTCGTGGAGTTTCAGCAAAACGATTACATAATTCATGCAAATGAGCCTGCCACAGCATCAGCTGAGACTGTGTCATAATCATTCTCATGATAACCTTAATATCTTCTGGAAGAAGCAAACCTGAGCCCCATATGTAATTAGGCATTTGCTTTGCAGGTTCCCCGTGTATTCCACATTCATTAACTGTGGCTCTCAATTGTGAAAGCAATTTCCAATCCACAGGATGATAATTTGCTGTCTGACCCCCACCTGCATTTGGTGTATAAACAACAGGAAAAGCTTGTCAATCTATGTCAGAAATAGCAGAGCACATGTCATAATCCTTATTACTTATTGCTTCTTTTTGGATACTTAACCAATCTATTCTGTGTATTACTGGTAATTTTTTAGGATGTTCTTGCTTAAAAGAATCACCAGCAGATGTCATTAAAACTTTTTTGGGACTGTTCTGAACAGTTTCATCCTGTAGCTGCTCTCTGTCACCCTCCGAGAGTTTTTCATTATTTATTACTGATTGTTCATTCCCGGGGAGAGGATCTGTGGCTGACTGAGCAGCATTAAAGACAGGATTAAGAGCAGGAGGAGCAGTAGGTTGTTTATCACTCTGTCTGCTCTTAATTTCAATAATATTTCCTACTGGAGGAATAGGATTGTAATCAACCCCTAAAGAATGCATTCCTGGTTTAACCCCTTCCAGAGTGGCAGTAGCAACAGCAGCAACTTTCTTTTCTGCCTGATACCTCTGCAAACAATTTAAGACCGAGCGCCACGACCTCATTAACTTTCAAGCAACCTTGTCATCACCAATCACTTTAAACCAAAGAATATTCCCCAATTCACACCACACATTTACATCAAAGAGATCCCTTGAGGCTTTAAATAAGCCCTGAGCCCGACCATAGGTGTACAAAGCTGGCGGATCTTTCTCTAAATCTATATCAGCTAAATCACGTTTCTTTAAGAAACTAGTAAGTAATTGAAGAGCTACTTCACTTTCCATAATCTGACCCTTAAGTGCAGCCTTTGTACCTCAGCAGCTCTTCCCAGACAGCGAGTCTTGTCCTGACTCCCCGGATGGCAAGTCTTGCTCTGACCCAGGCTCGAGACGACTCATTATGCCAGCATCAAGTCAAACTTTTAGCCCTCCGAACGCTGCTTATTCGGTGCTACCGGTCCCACTGTCCTGATCCACGAGGCACCGAGACCCCTGAGGGTCGCAAGGGTCCCTGTTTCGGGCGCCAAATATTGCTGTGGGCGGTGAGGGAAGACAAGCACACAATCAATATGATTGATAAGCAAGCTCCAGTTTATTCAAAGATCCAGTCAGTTTATATAGTCTTTTGCAAGCAATATTAGCAACAAGCTCTCATTGGTCAATTCATAAAGATTCATTGTTTTATGTTCTTCTACGTGCAGTTTCAGCTGTAGCTAAGTTTTTCATCTGCTAGCTTTTTACTTTGCTAAGTACATCTTGTTTTACTTCCTGTTCTTGTACAACTCTTATCTCAAGGATATTCTGCCTTTTGCTATCTGTACATGCACAGTGTACTGTTCACAGGCCAGTGCTGTTTCCCAGGCCAGAGCTCCTCCCAGGCACAGAGCTCAGGTCTGGGGTCTCAAACAGAGGATTGATGGAATAACAGTTCCATCGATCCATGACCCTGTTCCTGTAACAATTACTCAACAGCCCAGCTTTATATCGCATGGCCCAGACTCATATAGCATGGCACAGCCTTATATCGCATGGCCTGGCTTCATATCACAGGGCTCGGCTCCATATAGCATGGCCTGGCTATATATTGCATGGCCCAGCATACTATAGCATGGCCTAGACTCATATTGCATGGCCCAGCAAAATGTAGCATGATGTGGCCTCATATAACATGGCCTAAGGTAATATAGCATGGACTGGCTACATATTACATGGCCCAGCAAAATATAGCATGGCCTGGCTCCATAGAGCATATCAAGGCTAAATATTGCATGGCCCAGCATAATATAGCCTGGTCTAGCCTTATATAGCATGGCATGGCTACATTTTGCATGGTCTGGCCACAAATCGCATGGCCCAGCCTTGTATCACATGGCCCGGCCTCATATTGCATGTCCTACAATAATAAAGCATGGCCTGGCTACATATTGCATGGCCCAGCATAATAGCATGGCCTAGCCTTATATCGCATTGCCTGGCTTCATATCACATGGCCTGGCTTCATATCACATGGCCCGGCCTCATCTTGCATGGCCTACAATAATAAAGCATGGCCTGGCTACATATTGCATGGCCCAGCATAATATAGCATGGCCTAGCCTCATATCGCATGGCCTGGCTTCATATCACATGGCCTGGCTTCATATAGCATGGCCAGGCTACATGTTGCATGGCCCAGCATAACATAAAGTGACCTTGCCTCATATCGCATGACCTGGCTCCATATGGCGTGGCCTACCATAATATTGCATGACCTGGCTATATATTGCATGGCTTAGCATAATATAACCTGGCCCAGCCTTATATCGCATGGCCTGGCTTCATATAGCATGGCCTGGCCTCATATCACATGGCCTGGCTTGATATATCATGGCCAGGCTACATATTGCATGGCCCAGCATAATATAGCATGGCCTAGCCTCATTTTGCATGACCTGGCTACATATTGCATGGCCTAGCCTTATATCACATGGCGTGGCGTCATATCACATGGCCCAGCTTCATATAGCATGGCCTGGCTATATATTGCATGGCCCAGCATAACATAACATGGATCGGACTAATATAGCATGGCTTGGCTTCATATCGAATGGCCTACAATAATATAGCATGGCCTAGCTTCATATCAAATAGCCTACAATAATATAGCATGGCCTAGCTTTATATCACATGTACTGGCCTCATATCATATGGCCCGGCTTAATATAGCATGGCCCAGCCACATATCGCATGGCCCAGCATAGTATAGCATGGCGTGGCCACATAACACATGGCCCGGCTTCATATAGCATGGCCTGGCTATGTATTGCATGGCCCAGCAAAATATAGAATGGCCTGGACTCATATAGCATGGCCCAGCCTCATATTGCATGCCCTGGCCTCATATCACACGGCCCTGCCTTATATCACATGGCCCAGCATCATATCGCATGGCCTACAATAATATAGCATGGCCTACAATAATATAGCATGGCCTACAATAATATAGCATGGCCTGGCCTCATATTGCTTGGCCTGGCCTCAAACAGCATGGCCTACAATAATATAGCATGACCTGGCTACATATTGCACGGCTCAGCATGACATAACGTGGCCTTGCCTCATATCGCATGACCCGGCTACATATCGCATGGCCTGACTTCATTTAGCATGGCCTAGCCTTATATTGCATAGCCCGGCTTCATATAGCATGGCCTGGCAACATATTGCATGGCCCAGCATAATATAGCATGGCCTTGCCTTATATCGCATGGCCTGGCTTCATATAGCATATCCTGGCTGTATATTGCATGGCCCAGCATAATATAGCCTGGCCCAGCCTTATATCGTATGGCCCGTCTTCATATAGCATGACCTGGCCTCATATTGCATGTCCTACAATAATATAGCATGGCATGGTTTCATACAGCATTGCCTCGCCTCATATTGCATGACTCAGGATAAGATAGCATGGCCTAGCCTTATATCACATGGCCTGGCTTCATATAGCATGGCCCTGCTACATTTTGCATGGCCCATCATAATACAGCATGGCCTAGCCTCATATCGCATGGCCCAGCATAATATCGTATCTGACACTTGATTAATTCAGTTTGTAGGGATAGATTATGTGGAGTCAACACACAGAAGTCAAGCTCAAATACTGAAAAAGTCACAACATAAACCAATCTGTGTTTCATATCACATGGGCGAGCCTCATATCACATGGCCCGGCCTCATATAGCATGGCCTGCCATAATATCGCATGGCCTGCCATAATATCGCATGGCCTGCCATAATATCGCATGGCCTGCCATAATATCGCATAGTCTACTACAATATTGCATGGCCTGGCCTCATATGGCATGGCCCAGCATAATATCGCATGCCCTGGCCACATATCACATAGCCCGGAATTATATAGCATTGCCTGGCTTCCTCTCACTTACCTTCATAATATTCATAAGATCACGAATATTCACCAATTCCGTTTGTAGGGATAGAATTTGTGGAGTCACAACACAGAAGTCAAGCTCAAATACTGGAAAAGTCACAAGACAATCCCAGCTGTGTTTCAACTTCACTGAAGCTTGACATGTGTCTATTGCATCACGTATCCGTCAGGCATTGGCAAACAGGTCCCACAGCTCTACCAAATCAGACTGTGGATGCTAGGACTAAGCTAGAGGATCTATATATGGTGTAAGACAACCTGTTGAAGCAGTCAAACTTTTCAGCTAGTCTAGGAACATATATTCACTGCAGCTCTCTACAGGACTGTATTACACCGGTTGAAGCAGCAATAATCACATTTCAACAGCCTGAAGGTAGTACAAAGGAGCACAAGTCTAGCACTGAATTAGAAAGCAGAGCTTCACGGAATGTTTTTAAGAAGAAACATCAACCTAAAATTTACTTGAAGCACACAATGAAGCCTGTTAACAGCTTGAAAAAGCTCTTAGAAAAAAGCCCTTAGAGTTCTTTTATATTCAATTCCCTAAAATTCACTGCTTTAAGAGCACCACTCCAATGACCCACAGCTCTGGGTGAGAAAAAAATGTTGGAGATCAGTTTGCTAACTGAGTAGCTGTACACAAATGGCACACAATGAACTCAACCTTACTATTCCTTCTCTTCACAAGCAAGTTGGATGTTGCTCTTATCCCCATACAAAGAAAAGTTCTGCTGCATTTCAGAAAAAAGTGTTCACTGTTACCACTCTTCAACTGGGAGAAAGTAGGCTAGAATTTACATCTCTTTCAGCACTGTAACTGAATTTTACAGGCAACCGGTACACATTTCAAGATGTTTGCATGGAATAATAATGGAGACTGACACTCAGTATAAGAAGGTGGTAAATATTACCACAGCACTTGAGATCTATAGCACAAAGAATTCCTTGTCCACAGCTATGTTCTGTACAGTAAGGACAGAACAAAATTGATTTCTACCAAGAGACATTACAATCCTAGACAAGAAATATATGGATTCACAGCAAAAGGAACTGAAATTAGTCACTGTAACGGGCATTTGTCTCAACAAAAAGCACTACTAAGATTTGAGGAGAGGTTGATTTAAAGGTACTGAAAAAAGTTTGAAAGGAGTATAATGAGTTCTGCAGATATCTATAGGAAATCCCTTCAGCCATAAGAAACAGTGTAAAAGCTAAAAGGGTTCAGGTGAAAATTAACAAACTAACAACAAAGACTCGTACTGCAGGCTGAATATAAGCAAGGACAGAGCAAAGCAGCAAATCAAATAATCAATGCACTCAGACAGGCTATAACAAGTAGTTTATATGTACCACAATTTAAAGGAACAGACTGAGATGCAAACAGTAGGATGGCATCTAGTGTCTAATCACGTTGATAACAATCTTTGGAACAGTAATCTCAGTGAAGGAATGTAGGCTAAAGTTGCAACTATCAAGTCCAACAAAAACATACAGCAGCACATCAAAAAGTAAAATGAACACCTAGTAAATTGCACTGGAGTAGACATAGAGAAAAATATTCCAGAAATGCCATGGAGTGAAAATATAACATCTACAATACCTTCTTCAGTGTTATAGGAAAACACCAGGAAAGACAGACCTACCACCTCAAGATCAAGAGCTGGGTATCCACAGCATAGTGTAGAATTAACAGAAGATACCAGTTTTGACAAAAGGGACACTTAGGTCACTCTAGATCTGTAAACTGTTGATAGCTGAAGTTTTATTTGTAGATGTATGCAGCCACAAAGAAGGTACAGAAAGAGAAAAGAGAAAGATATGGACTTAAAAGAGTATGGAGGAGTAGAAACATGCAAAAGAAAATGTTCTAGAAATTTTTAGAGAGGTAGAAAAAAAATAAAATGAAAGATCAACATTTTAAGCAAGAAGTAGGATTTTATGTAAGAGGGCAGAAATCAAAAATAAATGGCAGAGAACTGAGTCTTAGTTATAGAAGTCATCAGTTGTTTGGCAACAATCATTTTAGTTGACTCATATTTTTGCTTGCTTCTGTCAAAAACACGTCAAACCAGGAAATGCCGCAAATGTGACAGGTAAATACTTTTAGATAATTTTTGCAATTTGATACTGAACACAACTGTTTGTGCATCCAATTAAAAAAGTTTCATTCAGATAAGAGAATGATATATTTAAACATTTTATGCAAACATCATGACACATTTTTGCTATTTGATGAGTAAAGCTGCAATTAAAATATGCTGCTTACATAAAATAAAGTAGATCCTATATCAATTTTTCATAATTTGCCTATGAGTTTTAAACTAAGTTTCACCCTACTTAGTGCTTGTATCCAAAATGCTCATCATTGACCCAATCCACATAAAAGGACTCGGAATGAAGTTGAAGAATATTTAAAATGCATGCTGAAAACACTGACAGTACTTTTCATTCTGATGTCTTTCTACTTCTCAGACATGCACTATGTGTTCAAGTTTATCTAATGTCCAGTGAAAGATATTTTCCATTGTGCTGTTCTAGAACCAGTCTGATGGCTTAGAACACCTCTTCCTATCATGTTAATTAGATTTGTGTTTTTACATATTGCCAGGACTAAGTTTGTAAAAAATATTGTGCCACTACTTTTATTTAGCTTTCTGCTTAAATACTGCAGAAGACAAGCTCTGCCTCCATCCATAGTCCCAACGTTCAAGTTTGCCTATTTTAAGGAAAAATACTATGTAAAATGTAGTGCACTGAAAGACAGCAATTTTCTGAAACATTGAAACATTGTTCTTTTAAATAGAGCCCCTCACAATACCAATGTGCTCTTGTAAAGTTCCATTTAATCTACAAAAAGCAAACATTAGAATCTTTATTTTACTGTTCACAAAGCAATGTTATAGAAATGTCCTCAGATTGGTACAAATAAAAAGCATCAAAAGAAAAAATAAGCAATGAAACCATCCCTATTATACTTTTTCAATGTCTATTTTATCAGAACTAAAAATCAGGTGCCTGCCTTCAGTTTTATCTCTGTTTTCATATAGCTTGGTTTATTTCTATGGTCCTGAAATACACAGGTAAATGAAGAGAGATTAATTCAGTACACCCTTACTAAAAAATTTTCATTAGGAAGTACTTTGAAGTTTAAAGCCTCTCTCTTCTGGAGTTTTAGATATTTCTATTCATATTACAATACTGCTCTAGTTGGACCAATTAGCACAGGTTAATCACAATTACATTTCTTTAGCTATGGGATGAAAATCTCAAATACCTGGCTGAAATGTAACACTGCTACTTTTATCACTATTATTACAATGCCTCTATAGTTGCATAGCAATTCCCAGAGTACCTTAATTACTTTTTCATCCATAGATTTCAGAATACGTTGTCTAAGAGGTTTTGGAGAAGAGCCATTGGATCGTGCTGGAGATCTATATTAAAAAGACATAATTATTTAGAACATGTAAAATCAATTCATTAATAAAAACTGTTGCCATACCAAGTTCATCAGGAACAGAAAGGCAAATACCTTTACTCTCCAAGCTTTGCCTTATTTTCTACCTTCCTAAGGAACCACATGTACTGCGACAACTGAAGAGAGCACAAAGAAACCAAACCTACAGTTCCAATTTCTGGTACTCATTTTGCAGTGTGTTTCCAATATTGTAGCTCTGCAGACACAGCATTATTATTATTTGTAATGCTAGTGATGATATTCTAAGCCACCATTCTACTTACACCCTCCTGCAAATCATCTGGTTGACATTCAATATAGTTTTCCACATATTTCACACAAAATGTTTCCACTCTCTTACATGTCATTATGTAAGTGGTTACATACATCAATGAAAAAAATTGATGCCTATAATGAAAAAAATTAATGATGCATATAAAGGGGAATTTTTTGGTCTTGAAATAAGAACTAATCTGTGCATTTGTAAGTAATTACTTCTCTGTTTAAGGTCATGGCAGATCAATGAGGACAGGTTCTTCAACAATAATTCATTATTTATGTAGCTCATTTTATCCAATTTTTCATAAATAAAATTTTGTTTGTTTAGCTTGTTCTTTATTTTATTTATTTCTAGTTGCCTGTGGTGCAAAATTTCAGCCAGCCTTGCATTGGTTCTCCTATTTTAATTGCCAAAATACGTAGCTTCAAAATAGCTGCATCATGTTACTGTCTCCACTATTATTCTGGTTCATTAATCCTCTTTGTAACCAGAATTCTTTCTAACCAATCCTCTTTGTAACCAAATTCTCAGCATCCTCTTTTTTCAACAACTGATGATTCTTCAGGACCAGTGACCAAATAAATCATCACTGCTTCTTCAGTGCATGGATAGGTGAGTTTCCTTGTCAGTGCCCACAGAAATGGGTTTTTGAGAGTTCTTCATAGAGCTTGTGCAGCCCAGAAATGTACTATATCAAAAAATCCATGTTACAAAAGTATCTTGAAAACACAGAAAATGCAAATGAAAACTTAGAAAACTTTTGAAAACTCAAAACTGCTCTAAAGTTGTTTTTGCTTTACACCTAATCTTACAGCAGACTGCACATTGGTTATTTGCTTTGTGTTAGACTGAGATCCTTAAAAAAACACAACAAAAGCAACCTCCTAATACTCACCTGAAGAGTGTCAAAACAGAGGTGATGCCACACAAATTTAAGCTTTCACTGTCACACAACAGATCCGCTTTGTTCCGGGTAGGAGGACTGACAGCTTCTTCGTCCAGAAGAACTAGCAAGACCTTTACAGTATCTCTGCCACAATACGCAGTGCCATGATTTATGGAATGCAATTTTGGCTGAAAGCAAATTAAAAAGGAAGATAAAACAGCAAAGTTCAGCAAGCCAGACCAATAGCTCGCCCCCAAAATCAATCCACATCAGCTCAAGGCGTGAGAATCCCCTCCTGCCCTTTTGCAGTAAGGGGAATTTATGCAGAATTTCTCCATGGGAAAATTTTTCTCATCCCAAGTAGTTAGTGGAGTTTAGATCACTGACAGCTATGTGTATACACTGATGAGCAAGTCACAGGGAAGAATATATAAATCTATGCTGAAATGGTGCAGCAGAAATGAACCTTCTTTTTCTGATACACAAGCACATTCTGTGAAGTCCAACCACCCTAACAATCTGCTAAAGCAGTTGGTTAAAAGTGAGATTTCCATCAAGATTTGACAACAGAGGTACGTGGCACAATTTCCTGTTGTTTGGGTGAATTCCCCATGATTTTCCACAAGAATAAAGAATTCCTTAAAGGAAAAAAAAAAAAAAAAAAAAAAAAAATTAATCCGCATCTGGAAGTGCTCAATGCAACAGTCAGCAGTACAGATGGAGAAATCCATAGCCACTGTGGGACTTAAAAAATCTTGACAGTTGCTATATTTTTCTTTAAAGGTACTAGGAATTCCATAGAGAAATTTAGGGCTTAAGACACAGTGGTAGTTATTTAAAAACTATAGGTTCTCTTATGCACTAATACCCAGAAGCACTGAATACTCTGACTTTATTCTGAAGGGCAAGACAAGCAATGAACTGCATTTATCTAATCAGTTAACTGCTTTTAAACACAGTCTTGAAAAGATCAAATTCTATTTTTCTCTCTATTTGATTACATCAATTAGTGTATGTAGCTTTCAAGAAACCATAGCAACACATGTCAGTCAGCTACTATAAGTTATAATCAATAGCTAGAAATAGCAATTACAGAAATGGTTGTTATTTGGCTTTACAGAATTGGCCTATTTCAGTACCATTTAATTTCCTCAAAATTTATTCTGAACCTCTTCAGTTACATCACCTTAACATAGATTTTTATTAAATGTCACGTGTGCCATTGTGAATTTGTCTTAATGAAAGAAGTACAAACTTGGCATCATTTTGACTGATGACACACAAAGAAAAAAAAAATCTTTAAATCTTTAGAAACAACTTTCAAAAATCTCAGGCACTACAACACCGGAGGCTCATTCTGTGTACTAACCATGGACAAAAGTCCAAGGCAAAATAAGAACTCTAGGTAAGACAACAAAAAGATCTCAGTAAGACAAAAAAAAAAACCCATGCTTATAAATAAACCTAATAAAGAATCAATTTTTTTTTTTTAATAAAATGTTTCCAGCCATGTTGCATCCTGGGTTTGGGTTCAAATTATGGGTTTTTTCTTTGTTAGTTTTCCAGTTTTCTGTACCCTCGTGCATCCCCCAGGTTTTCCCCTACTCCTGCAGTTTCCGTGCCCATCTCCCCGTTCTCGCGGTCCCACTTGCCCCAAAGCCCCGTGTCCGCCCCTGCCGTGTTCCCATTGGTCGCTGTAGTACACGTCATCGCCGCAATGTCTGTACCCATTGGGCGGGAGGGCTCCCCGTCCGCCCTGTCCCTTCCCTATATCATCCCACTCCTCGACATGCTCGAAGCCATTTGCGTCCGTGCGAAGCTGGGAGCGGCTGCAGCTTTTCCACCGCAGCTCTCGCAGCCAATAAAGCATCCAGCCGCCACGCGGACGGATTTGGACGAATTCCCTGCCTCTTTGTTTCTTCCCTCGTGCCGACGGCGAAGCGTGGCCAACAGCCCACCCCGGAGTGCGGCAGCAAAAGCGCCCGGAAACTGCGGCAAGCCCCGGCCTCAACGAAAAGCTGAGACACCCAAGCCGGGCACTCGAGAGCTGACCGAGGCCGAGAAAAGTAACGCGAAGCCGCGCAGCCAGATTCCATTTACAGTAGTAATTTTCTTAGGAAGAAATAAATCATAATTCCTATTAATCACTCATGCAGGCTTCAACACAAAATAGTGCTTCCTGCTGCATAAAGTAATAACTTCTCTTGGAGCTCTAGATTCCTATAAACCAGGTATTTGCAGGAAAATTGAGCAATGATGGAAGAAAACAGACACTTCCAGGAGAAATGCAAATATTTTTCTAATGAAGTTACACTTTTTAGGTACATTTTATGAGGAAGCAGCCTTACCAGGAGCCAGTGGAGGCATAATTTTCACCTCTATACTTAAGATCATATTTTAAATTTGCACTCAAAAAACTATTTAATCTCTTGCATAGGAAAAAAGCCTAACATCCTATCAAACCAAAATTTAAACTGAATATAGATATTTTTTTCTGAAAAATTATAGCCTCAGGGGGTTTTCTTATTAAGTGAAATCAAAACAAAACCCCCAAGCTCTATGTAAGAATCAGAACAAAGCAGTAATCTTTGCTGTCCTGAGATCTTAATAGAACAATACAGATGCTCTAATTTCTAATAGAGCTTGAATTAATTTGGAAAACTTATTGGACTTTTAAAATTTTGCTTTCTCTTTTCATTACAAAAGGAAACCTACCCTTCCATATGTTTAGTAAAATGTTCTTCCACACCAAGTTCCACTAAAATACGCCATTTGATATCACTACCTTAACATTTATCTAAGCTCCCTTTTCCACTCCTCAGCTCTCTGAATCATATGCCTAAGGATAACTGTTAAAATAGAAATTCATCACAATCTTCACAGACTTCACTTACATCAACAAAAAGAATTCCCCAACCCAAAATAACAAACAGTGCTAACAAAGGCAAACAATTAACACACATTCTACCCCTCATCCCTCCACAATTACAAAAAATTTTCCTCACACTTAGCCTGCTCTCTACCAATGTTCAGTCCACGTTTTACCCATTACCTCTGTCAACTACTGTCCTTATCTCTAATTCCTCAGGCCCCACAAAGGACTGTTCTGGTTGACCCTGGTTAGCACCAAGTGCTCTCCAAGCTGCTCTATCCTTCCTCCTCCTAAACAGAACAGGAAGTGAAAAAAATCTTGAAAAAGCTCATGGGAGTAAGAGGAGGACAGATTGCTCACTTACAAATCATAGGCAAAACAGATTTGACTTCATGAAATTAATCTAATTTATTGACATTTACTCATAACGGGATCCCTTCCTTCTTCCTGGACTCAGCTTTACTCTCAACTTGTCTACCTCCTTCCCACAAGTGGCACAGGGGGATGGGGAATGAGGATTGCAGCCAGTTCCCAACACTTTGGCCCTTCTGCTGCTTCTTCCTTATGCTCTTTGCCTTCTCTTCTGTGTGGAGCATCTCCCATGGGATACAGCCCTTCATGACCTTCTCCACTGCAGGCCATCCCCACATCATCAGGATACAAACATCTTTGCCATCTTCTGCCTCCACAAGGATGATGCTAGACATTTCTACAGAGTCATTAGACTATGAACTTCTGGAGAACAGTAAGAAATAAATATAATTTTGGATAAGAAATGGTGAATTTCTCTGAAAAATAAAGTTTTAATAAAAAGCTTTTACCTGGCTTATAATGGTCTACATAATTTTTTAAAGTTTTATTAGTAACACAAGTAGCTAAATAAAGACAGAACTGAGGGCAGTTATTATTTTCTCAGATGGAAAAAAGAAACAAATAAAAGGTTATGAAAGGGAAACAGGGAAATACACTGAACAAATATTCATAGCAAATAGGAAAATGAGGATGAAATATATATCCAACATACTCTGTGGAAACACACATTTAAACCAGCTTAACTAGCCAATAGGGTCTGGCTGGTTTTAGCTGTCTTAAAAAAGGATATTGAAGGTTTGATTAAAATTTGTTAAAAATCTTTTGCTACCATGGCATAAATCAAATTACTTCACAAAAAGCATTCTAACAATTCTAAACACATTGAAGGTGTCTATAATTTTTTTTCATTTGCTAGGAAAAACAAATGACATTAGAGATCTTATACATCAACAATGTAAAATAAAATAATTAAAACTGGTTGATTATTTCATCACAAAAAGATTATAATCTACACCAGAGTAGATTCACAGTACATGAACCACAAATAGAAATCTTGTATTATGCCCTCAACACCCGACTTACAGAACTTTAAATATCTTGATTCCTTCCATGAAAACAAAGTCATTAATAGCTTCAATAGTGTCTTGAAACACTAAAATGATTGTTTGGGGCTTTAATTCCCTTTCCACTCCACATTTTACCATGCTTTAGATTTCTTACATATTTAACCTTACTTTGAAGGCCTTACCCTTTGAAATACTTAATGCTGTACTAATTAAAACCTGTGTATTTTAATAAAAAACTACTGATACATGTTCTCAAATCTTAATTCTATTTTCATAAGGTTCTTTTGTTTTGGAAATTTGTTAGATTTACTGCTTTGAAATTAATGGCAAATCTGACACTGAATATCTACATTTATAATTACTGCACAACCAAATTAAGCTTTGAAGAGTATTTTATTTGCAATTTTAAGGTGAGAAATTTAGTCTATGTAAATCAGTTCTTTGATAGTCACAGGGTAATCCTCAAGTGTAAGTCTTTCAACAAGTTTAAAATCACAGTGTAGAGGAAATGACTACTTTCATACAGTTAGGAAAAAGATTATACTCTATAGATAGTCTTTTAAAAATGTAAAAGAAACAAAACAGACAAAAGATTTTTGCTTTCTTATAAAGCTAAACAGTCAAAAGAACAAAAGAAGTCCCATTACCCGTGCAGGACTGACTCCAGTAGTGCTAGCAGTCAAGGTTTCCTGTTGTGAATCAATAATATTTTTAATCTTCAAATCCAAGTCTTGTACAGCTTCCTCCACTGCCTGACAGAAAGGATCCCCATTGCTTCGGCCTTTTAGCAAATGCATCTTCACTGTTGACAGAATTCGCCCCCCTGCGATTCTGAAAATAGGCACAGGGTCATCTCCACATTAATCTTGGCAACACTTGAGTACACCTATTAGTGCTGAACATAGCCAGCCTTCACTGCTCATCAGAAACAACAGCTTTGATCTTTTAAATCAAACAGCAGCGTAACGTATTGTCCAACACAATAGTTTGCTATAAAAGAAATTATACCAAAATGATTTCAGCATTTAGTAATACTCTGAGCTGCAATACAAAACTAATGTCCCCTTAGAAGTTCAAAGAAAAGTACTTTCTTTAAACCTGTATTTATAGTTTTGCTCAAACTGTTAAGTGTAAACAAAATTTTTCACTCAAACATGCATTCCTCTTTAATACCCCATTAGATGTGAGCCTTTTGTGCTTTGTGAAGGTGCTTCAAAATCCCTATCTTCTTTCAGTTTTATTTAAATAGATAGTAATTAGACCACATGAACTTCCCTATTAGCTATAAAAGCACAGTCCATTAATCTCTTTCTTCAGCACATATGTCTGAATACTTTAATTAAGATTTTGTGAAAAAGAGAATAAGCTCCTTGAGTTAAAAGTTTAACAATTTTTTCCAGCACCTAAACAAAACAGTTTGTATGTTTTACCATTGCTTTGTCTTGGGCAAAGAAAATAAAGCATTACAAGAACCCCTCAGCTCTCTTATATAATATTGCATCTCTTCCCAAAAGCTGTTTTTTTTTTTTTTTCCTAAATGAGGTTTGCAGTTCACATCAAAGCAGAAATGCAGCATCCTGAGCTGTTATTGGCACCTACAGTAGATTTTTAGTACATTTATGTACATTAGTACATTAATGATGCTGCAAATGACCGTTCTGTCAAAACCCCAAAGCAATGGCTTCATTATTCCAGGTCATGTAGCCAAGAGTGACATGACTCAGTTTGCAACTTCCTCCATCCTTACTGGTTTCCTTCATGCTCCTGCCAGCTTGCCCTAAAAGGATACCTTGCAAATGCAAATAAAGGTGTATTTTGTACACATTAAATTCTGAAGATAAATTTTAGAATTCCACTTGGGAGAGCTTTCATCAAATGAAACTCTGCACATCTACATTCATATAAAATACAAAATAATTGGGTAGAACTAGATAAGAATAGGAATTGAGTCAGAAGAAAAATAGTTTGTTTATATTGTTTCCACTTAAAATACATGGAGGGAACTGGGCCAGAGACCTTACTGTTTTGGCTTAGTCTGGCTGAAAAAGACTTCTCTAAATAACTTGAAAAACCTGACATTAACATGGAACTTTGGGGGGGTTTGTTATTGGGTATTTTTAAATAGGAAAAACCCAAATATTTCCACACTATTCTCTACTTCAACTTTTACAGACTAAAGATTATACAATTCATATTAGATTTTCAGGTTTCATTAGACAGAAAAACTTATGCTTTGAAGAAATTTAAGCACAGTGTACGCACTTGGCCAAAAGAAAAATCACCATGTCCAGTCTCTGTAGATAGGTCGAGATCCATCCAGATCTTGGAAATGATAGTTAAAAAAAAAAATAAATCTATTGTACCACTTCTGCAAACCCCACAATTCAATCTAACCACAAAAGAATGAAAAGTTCAAAGGGAGGAAAAAAAATCCACTGCAAGTTGTCAAGAGGTAAAGGGAGAGAAATGTTGAAGAGATCTGTTTCAGAGATGTATACAGGAACTGCAGCCAAGTTTCCTGATGATTCTTGCCAGACTGATCTGTTTTCCTCAATACTAAACTTCTATTTTCCAAAATCATATCCTCAAATGAGAAAAGTATTGTATTAAATGAGAACTAAACCTAGAACTTCAAGACAAATAAGCAGGTGGATTAAAATTCCCTATGAAAACCAGATTCAGTTATTTCTGTCTACAGATCTGTTGAACTTTCTTGTAAATAAGCAATAAATTTATCATTTCCACACATTTAACACATATACCCATATGTATGCTAAAACAAAAAATATTATTACACAACTAGTACTGGGCAGTAGCACAGTTAATTAACATAAGCATGCCCTTAATTTAAATGCTTTGCTCTGCATGTAACTCAATTATAGATTCATAGCTTTTCAATGGGAAAAAAAACAACAAACCTTTCACAAAAATATTTCTATGTTTATTTTTTTTGCCTCTATTGCCCAATGCCAACTAAAGATATTTGCTAGTAGAAAAAAAGTTCTTTTAATCACTTCTTCTCCCCATATTCCTTCTTTTCCAGGAAAGAGTTCCAGTCTCCTATCAGATATACAGACCACTAACTAGAGCAAGGATAAGTTTATTAATACTTCAACTAGAATTTTTATCAACAGGTCACAACATAAAATGCTGATTCAATGTATATGGATTAGTACTGAAACGCCCTGCCACATCTTATGCCATTTTACACCAAAATATAAGTTGGGTTGTGTCATATTAGTGTTATGCCATTAGTCATATATATTTGTGTGTATATGTATTCATATAGATATATATAAAATGCTGAATGTAGTTATTAGATCCGTTCTAGTGAAGTTCAAAAAGATTAACTAAAAGCATGATGATAAAAGGAAATTGTGGTAAAAAAGCACCTGGGGTGTTTGGGGTTTTGTTTATTTTACAAAGATGACACCTTATTACAGATTGGTCTGATTTTACTCTTTTGTAGATTTGTATTATTCAGAAGATCAATTGAACTTGAATGAACTTTAAAATATCTGATATTGCACTAAAAATATATTTATAGAAGTAAAACAAAGATGGAAACTGTTATCCACTTTGCAGCTCCTAACAGCCGGAAGAACCACAAAGTTTTTTTTTTTAAATACGGAATTACATGGCCATCTCTTACAGTAATTTTTATAGCAGCAAAATAACTTTTGTTCTTTTTAATTCTAAAAGAGAAGCAAAAAAACTAGTTGAATTCAATAATTAACTTGATACATTAAACAAAGCAATGCCATTTGTCTAAGGCAATTGGAAAGACCTTACCCCTTCTAGTCAGTGCTCCTGCTAAAAAGCTGTCTGTGATGTTCCATTCAGATCACAGGCTACTGATAGGAGGTACTCTAGGATAAAGTGCTTCAGTATCACATCCATAGTCTAAAGTGCATCAAAAGAGGACTCTTACCAAATCCAGTCAGCAAATATAGTCATCAGTTGCCACTACAGCAGAGGTTGTAAAATAGCATTTTTTTTAAAGCTAGTAATATGATTCTTTTCAGAGCCACATGCAACATTTCTTTGCTCAAAAGGTATGAGCTGAAAGAAAACTCAACTAGAAAACCAAATCCTATCTTCTTCTATGACAGAAATAACCAAAGGAAATGCATCAGTGGAAGAAAAAACCCAACATTTTAGAAACAACCACCTTCCACTGTCCAACAGAATGTTTAAACACAGGTGCCTGAAGTCAGTAGTACAGTGGCAATCCTCCGGTGAATGGGTCCAGGCAAGTCCAAACGTGACCATCAGCATGAAAATTCACAACTACTTTAGACCAGCTGAGAGAAGGAGTGGCTTACTTTGTTCAGCTTTAACCAGCACTAAAACAGTGGTCAAGCAGGATTCAGCTCACCTGTCTCATAGCTAGAGAAAAACAAATGTCTATGTATAGATAAAATTAATCAAATATTAAAAATGCATTATTTGCACCAGTGCTTCTAAAGAGCTAAAAAAAAAGTGCAACGTAAAACCTCTACCTGTTACCCAGGCACTGGACAAATCTGATCTCCTATCACTGGTTTCTCCTACCAAAAATACTCACAGATCTTGTGCCCCCTTGAACCCTTTTTGCCTTACATCACTTGAGTCCCAACCTTACCCTCTTCTATCTAATTTTCCTTATCAAACTATCTTTTCTTATATAGAAGTAACTAATTTATAAGAAACTGATAGCACACCTTGTCTATTTTGTTCCTACTGAGATTATAAAAAATATAAACAAGCTCCTCTGCTTACCAAAAATCTAAATGACATCAGCAAGAGCTCTTCCTCCAGAACTCAGATCTTAGTGTGAAAAGTTAATATGGTGCAGGAGCACTTTTATTTATTTTCTGGAAATACATCTTTTTTGGAAAAGACTAAAATAGCATAAACAAGGAAAAAAAAGTGTTGAGGATATGGACAATATTCAAAACCTGATAAAAAGCAGAACACAGTCCTGAAGTCTATTCCAAGAACAGAAAAGAATATATCAAAATTCTATAATACTAAGGTCAACCTTTTTATTCATTCATTTCAACTTCAACAGAGGAAAAAAATAGATGACAAATATATAGCTATCTGACTTTGGTAGTGGGAACAAGTGTCTTAAAAGAAATCACAAACACTCAGTGCTCACAGGGTGGGAGGAGATCACAGCCTTTTTTTTCCTTGTTATGGATTTAAAAGATGCTTTAGAACTTGACAACAACTACTCAGTTATCCAATTTTTTAATTTGGAGCTATAGGAAGAGAGCAGCAGTAATTCCATTCTCAAACACAAAGCGCCAAGATACCAACTAGAGCTCGATCTGCCTGGGTAGAAGAATGGGACAAAATGTCTCTAGGAAGAAATACTATACAAGTGTTTCTAACAGAGCAACAACTGTGCTTTTAAAGCAAATCTAAAGGCTTATTTCTCATGTTATAGCCATAAATTTAAAAAAATTACCAATGCATGTTCATTTAGATTTCAAAATTTTAACAATAAAATACTACCAGTGAACTTCTCTAGATTTTAAATATATTTGTAAAATAAAAAAAACTATATCAAAGCTCTCATAGTACTCAAAAATTCCACCTCCAGCAATGGATGTATGATTATTAATTTAATTTTCTTACAGATATCAAAATTAAGTGAAGACTCTTCCTTAGACTTTCTGGAGTTTCACAGATTATTATATCCATAACAAACACAGCAAAAAAACACCCCCTTATTGCAGAGTATTTTTCCATCTTGCTGTTGCTGCTTTTGCTGTATTGGCTAATATTTCTTTCAGCTTGTTGGAAGAAACTAGAGTGACTCTTCATATTCTCCATCCCAAGTCTGCTACCCAGGTCTGGTGACAAAGTTGCTATAAAAGTAACCAAGTATTCTTCCTAGAATAAGTCTTGATAAGCAGCCATTGAATTCCCTGTGAGAAAGTTCTAAAAGGCAAAGGCGCTCAGGCAAGCTGTTACTAATTATAATAACATAAATTATATTATACTATAATAATATTAGGAGCACAAGACTATTCCATCACAACACTTAGGAAAATATGCAGAAATATCAGCAGACCAGCCTGGCTAAACAGTGAACTGATGATAGAGCTTGAATGCAAAAAGGCTTCACAAAGAATGGGAGAAGGGAAGATGGGAAGAAGGGACAGATTACAAACGATCTAGAAACATCACCTGGGCATTTAGGGATGCTATCAGGAAAACCAAAGCTCAGCTGGAGATGACAATTACAAGGAATGTTAAAGGAGCTTCACCTACTGAACAAAGGAAATGAGGGACCTTTGCTAAAAGGCAGATTTTGCAACAGTGTGGGCACAGATAAAACAGAAGTACTCTGTCCCTTCTTTGCCTCAGTCTTTACCAACACTGATTAGAGAAATTTTTCAGAAAAGAGCTGCCAGCAGTGGATAAAGATCAAATCAGGCTTCACGTGACAGTACTGAGTATGTTCAAGAACATTGATCCAAATGGATTGGATCCAAGAGCCTTAATAGAACTGGCAAATGCCCTCATAAGACAACTCTGTATCATCTTTGAAAAGTCAGGGTGACCAGGTGAGGTCCCTGACAAATGGAGAAAAGAAAATCATTGTTAAAAAAAAAAAAAAAAAAAAAAAAAAAAAAAAAAAAAACAAAAAAAAAAAAAACCACCTAAAAAGTCCCATAAGGACAGTTTGCGGGACCAAAAGTTCATCAGCCTCATTTTGTTCCTCAAGAAAATAGTGCAAAGTCTTCTAAGAACACACATCTGGGCATATGAAGGATTAGGTGGTAGCTGGTAACTATAAGCATGCAGTTATCAAATGTAAATTATGCCTGACCAATCTGTTTCTCCCTATAATAAAATGACTCAATTTGCAGACCAGGGGAGAACTGTGGGTGCCATTTCCCTTGATTGTAGCAAGGCTTATCAACACAGTCAGAGAATACTCTCAACATCAGAATATTGATGTTAGTCTGGAAGGATGTACAATTAGAGGAGTTAACTGGTTGGATCATCATGCTCAGAAGGTAGCAGACATTGCAACAATGGAGTACCATAGGGGCCTATCCTAAAGCCTGTTTTTTTCCCTATTACCTTTGGCAGCGACTCTCTAAAATTACATGCTCTTCAAGTTTGCAGATGACATCAAATTAGATGGAGCAGTCAATACTCTCGAGGGCAGAGCTGCCACGCAAAGATACCTAAACAGACAAGAGGAATGGGCTGACAGGAACCATATGAAATTCAACAAGACATGCAAAGTCTTGGAAAGGAAAACCCCTTGCAATGACACAGGCTGGGGAGCAGCTCTATGTAAAAAAACCTTGGTGCATGTTCAGCAAGCAAGCTGCAAGCCAGGAGCATGCCTTGGCAGCAAAGAAGGCCTACAGTATCCTTGGCTGCAGCAACAGTAGCGTAGCCAGTAGTCTGAGGAATGTGATTATCCCTCTCTAATCAGCACTCGTTGGACCAAATTTAGAATACTGTGTCCAGTTTTGGGCCCCCAGTCCAGGAAAGACACTGATAAACTGGAGCAAGTTCAGTAGAGGGCTGCCAAGCTGGTCAGGCACACATGCCCTGTGACAAGCAGCTATGGGAACAGCTTGTTCAGGCTGCAGAGGAGAAGGCTTCATGGGGATTTACTAGCAGCTTTCCAATACCTACAGGGTGGCAACCAAGAAGATGGAGCCAGACTCATGTTGACAGTGAAAAAGGACAATAGGCATAAACTGAAACAAGACAGGTCCCAACTCAATACAAGAAAAAAAAAAACAAACCCACAACTTTTCACCATGAGGACAAAAGCAGTTGCAATAGGCTGCCAAGAGGGAGATTAAAAACCTCCAAGGATGGAGACTGTAAAAAACTTGTCTGGATAAAGCCCTGATTAACCTGAGCTGACTCCATAATTGACCCTGCTTTGAGCGGGATGTTGGACCAAAAACTTTCTGATGATCCTTCCAACTTGAATTATTCTATAATCCTAAATTTAAGCAATCCTATATACAATGTTTTGCATATGCTTGCACAATTTTCCAGCAACTTTAGACCACAAACCTCCAGGGCTGTGTGAACACTGTCCAATTAACTCAAACATTCAGCACAAGCCTAGATAGAGTCCAATGTGCTTCCTCTCCCCAAATACTACCACGTCTCGAGATGCAATCACGACTTCCCAAAAAAAGCACATAAGAACCAGCATTTTCCCTGTCTGGGGGAAGCAGAGAGCACAAACCCACATGGGGAGGCGAGCTGTGTGATGCTCCAGCGGGCTGCGGAGGCTGCAGGGGCCCGCGATGCGGAGCCGCTCCGGAGCGCCGCGCTCGCTCGGGTGGGGCGAGCGGGACGCGGCGAGCGCGACCCGGCTCCGGTGTGAGCTGGGCGATGGTGACACCCAGCGGCCGCTGCCTGCGCCGAGGGCAGCGCCCAACTGAGGGGAAAACACGCTGCCAACCTCCCAACTTTGCTTCTCTACAAAGTGAGTGGGGATTTTTAAAGTGCATGTATATGCACCCACACCCCCCCATACTAGCCATCAAGCACAGTAACCAACATGATGAATGACCTTGTGTCCTTCTGCTTTAAGTCACACTTTTTTAACAAACTTGGGAAAAGCCATTTCAAGAGTTCTTCCGGCCTAAAAGAAAAGGGTTTCCAGAATGACAGATTAGAACTGCAGCTTTCCATTTATGCCAGCAGGAAAGAGATTTCAGATCTTAAGGTGTATAATAATCATCCATTTATCTGACAAATATAACATTGATATGCCCCTTGTCAAGAAACAGGTGTAAAAAAAGTAGAACATCCAAGTTCTACATTTACTGTATTAACATTGTCCAATTCTTATATGTATAAATCAATAAATGGTTTTAGCATTACAAGTTTTACAGCACCCCCAAATGTTAACAAATATTCAAGCTACTAATTCTTGAAAGATAGTGACATCTTCTAATATCAGACTTCTGGATAATGAGGAGAGGCAAACAATTTCAACACGCCAGAGATTTGTAGGAATGTTCAGTCTTCAGTGAATACACCTTGAAACTACCAAATTTCATTTTGTCTTTCCATTTCTCCTGCTACCAGGAGTGCGAGATTTGAACCAAACCATCATAGTTTCATTGAACTTCCACTCTGTTTGACAGATTCCCTTTTGTTCATCTAGTCTACTGTTCACTTTCTTAGCTGAATGATGGGGAGATGAGAAATACATTTTTGATATTCTCCATAGGTTAGCAGATACTTGGTTACACAGTATCTCCTACTAAGCACAAAATATTCTTAAGCACTTCCTACCACTGTCCAAGATCTTCAATTTGGTTTCTAGATTCCCAAAGCAAAGGAACCAGGCAGATGAAGAAAGCCTCTTTCCAGTATGTGTCTCACAGTGACCCACCATTTATATGGCTACTTTGTATTTTGTGCAGTTACAGGTTTCCTAAGATGTCCACAATAACAAAATTAAACTGAAAAAAAAGATTTCTAACCATTAAGTTAAAAATACAGCATTTTTCTTGTGGCATAGCCAATACAGAGACCTGGTTAATGCAGGTTGGCTAATCTCTACATCAGAGAAAGAGCAATGCTGCTGACAGGTTGTCTAGTTTGCTCTTGGATTTCTCAGCAGGCTTGCACAGATGAAGTAACTCAGGATTCTGCTGCATTGCTTCCTTTGTCCCCCTCTGGTCTTTACTTTGCAGCAGTAACCGAACTAGAGAAAATTTTTTGCATAGAACTGTATCCTCTGGAGCTCCCAACAACTGCCACATGACAGTCAGGACACACAGACAGTCCTCATCCATGTGACATACCAAACACTTGAAAACATCTATGGATACACAGATGAAAAACATATTTTATACTGTGAGGGTATAAAGGGCATGTGGAGTACGAGAGGAACTACAAACAGCACAGTACAGCCACCTTCCACTCCTGGTCAGCAAGACAAACAGCAATACCTACATGTGTACAGCCAACTTAATGCACAGAATCTGACATTAACAAGATTTATACCCCAAAGCAGCAAGTGCAGCAGGGAAAGCTACACAACAAATATCTGAATGCTAAAAAGCATTTCCAAACTATAGAGAATTCACCCAGTGAGAAACTGATAACTCCCAGCAACTATCCCACTCTGATTTTTCTCACATTTAAACATTCTCTTTTAAACAGAGGAATAATTAACAAGATACACCATTTTATGTTACATTTTTCTGAAATGTATTCACCTGAGAAAGTCCTTTCATCCTAAAAAATTCACGCATATAAGTATTTTTCCATTTCTCATTTTTTATCAATATATAGTGCCAGATATGATTTAAGGAAAGGAAAAATAGCATATACTATATGTTGAGCAAATAGTTTTCTTTAATCACCAGCACAGACAGTATGTCTCTGGCATCCAGGATGTTGAAATGAAAGAACAAAAAGCAGAATAAAAAAGTAAGACAAAACTTCAAAACAACTTCAGAAATACTTCCCACTTCCAGCTTCAATGGAAATTGAACATTAACTTCAATAATGCTTACTTATAACATTTTGTTTTCCACTGTGAGAATTAGACTCAATTCAAGCAAAAAAAAAAATAGATTCTTTAGTATCAAGGACAGAACTATTATAGCTGTTTTGCCAAAGTTTGGTATTGAAAAATTACTGATTATAAATGACAAAATTATTAATTTCTATGAAGCTTAAGAAAATAGCTCTTCTGTCTGTATTAATGCCAGCACTACTTACCAATTCAAACCCCTGTGTTACATTTACACTTCTCTAATTAATCACATATTTATAAGCCTGTTCAAAGGACTAACTTCAGTTCTTCAAACACAATCAAAATCAGCAACTCCACCAGAGCCTCCCTAAGAAATAATTCTTATACTTCATTTATATAGCTAAAATGAAAGAAAGAAAAGGCTAAATAACCAACACTGTCATTTGTTAGCAGCAATAAAGACTCCTTTACAGAAGGTTAAACAGAATGAAATGACCAAAAGGAAGGAATTAACTAGCAAGAAGTGAAGCACATAACAGTTTATGTATTTACCAGACTCACAAGTTGGAAATCTTTGTAACTTCATTTACAACTAGAGCCATACCAAAACCACCATAATTGTGTAGATTTGATAAAAATTCAATACAAAAAAAACCCCTCAAAAATTCATAAGTTTACCCCATTTGTTTTTCAATTATATTTTCAAATAAAGTTAAATTTTTAAACATTTTCTCTGAATTCTTTAGTAAGTACATTATTTGATTTTCTTTTTGTTCCAAGGACAAGAAAAGGAGGGGCCCACCAAGACAAAAATCTATTACCTTGTATTTAAGATTTCACCAACAATTTCTTGCAGCTTGTCAATAAAATTAACAAAGTTGGAAAGCCCTTTCACATGGGCTCTTAAAGGATCATACACAGAAGATGCAGAGTCTCTTCCTCCAAGTTCTATGGTCCGGATAAAAGACGTTGCCATCTATTAGGAGAAATAGGCAGAAATATCAAACTGTAGACAGACATGGACTGCACATATGTTGAAGTGAGCCTTTCCTACAGGTCTGCAAATTGTGTAACAGCTGGCTGATAGCAGAAATCACTTCCCTGAAATCAAATAATGGCTCTTAATTGCAAGCTTTGTACATCTCACCATAAATATTTGCAAGATCAATACTTAAATAGTACAATAGTATTAAAAAAACAAAACACAAGTAAAAATAACCCAGCTAATTTGATGTTTACATCAGCCTTTTGAAAGCTTAGGACAAAAAACTCATTAAAACATTGTACAAAACTCTTTTGTTGTTGTGGCTGTTTAAATGCTCCCGCTGGCCTCACAAAAACTACTCTTATATTCCGAGTGCTCTCTATAACCCAATGACAATTTTAACATGAGCATGTAAAAGCTTACTTCAGCTTAGAACAATTTTTAGAGATGCAAATAATGTATATTCAAATCTTATCAAAAATAATGACAGCTAAGGCTTCTGTCACCCTGAAAGTGTCCATATATTCTTATATGCTGTAAGACAATAAAAGACGTGCCAAAAGCATACCTTAGAGTACAACCCCCAAAATTTTAAGGCAACAGTAAGAACAAAAACCCTAGCAGTCGTCCAGGAAGGTGAAAGTAAGGATAACAATCCAATGCATTTGACACAGATGCAGTAATGTTAATTCTACACACAACTTTTAATTTCAGAATACAGAGCTAAATCATAAAGCTCTTAGGGCTGGAAAGAGAAAAACTGGAATTATTCCAGCACAGAAAGTAAACCTGCTAGTATTCTTGTCTTTGTGCTAAAGATTTCCTGTGGCTCAAGTACACAATTCATAGGACTTTGCCCTCTCAACGGAAAGTACTCTTATTTTCAGAATTTCTACAAGACACAGATGCCAGAAAAGAGGACTTCTTCACACAGTAGAGAAGTTTCCCCTCTGATAACTGTGAAGAAGACATGGTAAATCCAGTTCAAACACATACAGTTTTTTATACAACATTAAATTAGGAGCATTAGGAGCTAAAATAATTAAACCTGGAACCAGGATTTCACAGCTTTTCCATATTTATTCAGCCATAAAAGTTTGAGAAAGCAGCTGCTTCAGTGACTACATACCCATACTGTTTTTAACTCAGACTGCTGCTGTCTGCACTGAGGTAACACTGCATGCAAAATTTAACTACTATTTTAAGTATGAGGGTCTACAGTGGTTCTTTGGAGAAAGAATTCTTATTTACCTAATTTCAACTATTTTTGAGATGGCTCTGTGCTGGCAACAACTACTCCAAGATCCCATTTTGGAACTCTTTAGATACACACAGAAACTATTTTTCTGTCCACCTTGAGATCCCACGACCAAACAAGCAACCATTTCTCCCCACAGAATCTATTGTCTTTTTAGCTTTAAAACCATTTTCATGGTGGTATTTGACACTGCTTGCAAACATCAGTGTTGCACATAAAGCCACATTCTCTGTTTAGAGATCTACTTTATTGGCCCTGACTTCCAGGAAGATTCATTTGACACACATACCAGAAAAATGGACATTTTTTTCTCCTGTGAGGCATGTTTCAAGTTAGTGAAGGCTTCTCTACCAAGTCCTCTGTCAGGAACATTCAGAATATGAGCCAATGCCAGATCATCCTTAGAATTCACCAAAAGGCTTAAATATGAACAAACAAACTTCTTTGCCTGGATTGTCACCTGCATGAGAAAGCATCACACAAATGGGTCAATCCCACTGCTATAAATTATGTTCCATTTTATTTTAAAGTTAATTAGACCTGTAGTTTTTGGAAGAGTAAGAATTCTCCTTCCATCATTTCAAAATGCTACTTTATGCATGAGGATTCTGGAAGTCTTGATGAAAACAAACATTATAAATAAGTTAGAATTGCATATATGGTACTTGAATATTCACAAGGTGTTTGAGGGTTATTAAAACTGGTTATAAATTTCTGTTTAGAAATCTCCCTGCAGACATCCCTTTTCTATCTCAAAGCAAATACTAGCATCATTAAAACTTGTAAGAATTTGCCATTAACTTCAAAAATACTAAGATTTTAAACTATTTGCCAACTCTGCCAGAGATTCAGTAATTTTTTCTTTTGGCTTCCAGGGGATTTCAATCAAAGGAACTCCATTGCCTGAGTTTGGACATAAATTGTGACCCAGCCCCACCCACATAACCAATATAGAACGTTGTAATTGCTAATATTGCAGCACTGTTCTAGACCCTGTGAGAACAACAGCCCCAGAACAGAAGAATTTGCAGTTTTGTTGCAAGCAAAGAAAAAAAAAATAATCAACGAAAGAGGCCATTAACAGAAGAACATATAACAAGAACATTTATACCTGCCATGGAATATCTTCTCATTCCACAGTACATATACTACAAAATTTTGTTACAAAATCAAACATGTACATGTTTGTACAGTCCTCAGAGGAGGAAAAAAGAGCAAAGACAGTCCTCAGAGGAGGAAAAAAGAACAAAGAATATTTTTATTGTACAAGTCAAAGCAGCAAGAAAGCCATTGTGGGAGTGGTAGAAGTGCTGTTTAGGGGACAACCTCAGTTCAGAAAATAATTTCTTGTCCAGAAATATTTTGAGTTACATCCAAAGACTGATTTGAAACTGACACTTATTATGACAAAAGCAAGTTTGGAAATGACTAAAGCTCCAGCATTTCAAGCACTGCTAGAAAGTACCCAGAGATCCTTATTTTGGTGGTTGAAAGGGTAAAGGGAGAGAGTCCTCAAGTCCTCTATTGGGACAGCCAAACCTTGTTTGCTTTGCTACAGCTACCACCACAGTGGCTATTCAGATTTCTTCCATATGTAAGGGACTACAGGCTAATAAAATGAAAACAAAGGAGATTACTTCATTTATTTAATGCACAGTCAAAACAATGTTAGAGTGATGGTGTATTTGTAGAAAAATTTGTTCTACATTAAGTGCCTGCCATTCTGGACTGTCCTCCAGAATATAAAGTTCAGCACACAGCCCCATACACCCCTACATTACACTCGAGTGATACAGAGTTTGGATATGCAGGTGTTTTGTTTTTTTTAACCCAGCCACATCTGAATAACAATCACTGGAAAATAAAACTGTTATATTTCATCTTTTCAATAGACACAGAACACTACAAGCGACAAAAATAATTTTTACCTTAATATTCTCCTGACTCTGTCTGCTGATTTGTGTAGGAGTAGAAAGAAGAGAACCATTATTTTCTTGTGCATTCATTACACCAGAAATAAATTCCAACAGTTGAACCTTTAATAAAAAGATCATAATAAACTTAAATATGAAGATGACTAGAAAGCAAAAGTGGGTTTAAAACCTGGTGTAAACCTATCTCTCTGTCACTTTGCTAGTGTTTGAGGTTAGCACAGCCCTTACAACCTACTTTTAGTTTTAGTCTTTATAAGTACAACCGTTCTAGTAAAGAAATGAAGTGCAAGATTAAAATTAACTTAGAAATTATCTCAAACAGTTATGTTATACATTGGCACTAAAAACCACTGCTTACATTTTGGAGAACATTTAACATGTTATGCCAAGTTCAGGAAGAGCTCATTAACCCACCTAAGTTCTCTATCTTCCCCACGAAAAGCAGGAGGAAAAGAAAAACACAGAAAAACAAGAAAAAAAGCAAGAGGAAAAAAAAAAACAAACAAGAGACCTGCAATAAACTTTAACAGAGCTGTGGCTGAACTGGAACTTCTGAAAAATGAAACCTAACATGCAAAAACATACATTATACAGAAGTTTTGTTTAAAGAGCATGGTGTTTTCAAAATGGTAATCATTCAAAATATACTGGCTGCACATCAACATACAACCAAAACTCCATGACATGTTAATTACTAAGCTTTGCTCCAGTTTTATCAAATCTCTGCAGTTTATCTCTCATTCCAATTTATGGCAAGGAGTCATTTATTCATAGAAGAATTGTGGGACCTCACTATCCAGCAGGACAACAGAGAAATAATTTTTGAGTGAATTTAAAATCTCTTTACAAAATTTAGTAATTTAAACTCAAGGACTTCCCCAAAGTTGTGAATAACCCAGAGCTCCTGTGTATACTTAGAAGGGTCATAAATCCATGAATGGAACCAAAAATATGTTAAAACAATGTAAGAGGTCAAACAAACATAATACTTACAGGGGATATGCTTTCATCTTCAGCTAAAAGTCCAAGACCAGAGCACTTCTGATATATGTCTATTAAATCTAACATATTGCTTCTTGCTAAAAAGGCATGATAGGCTTTTTTCACATCAGCATAATTTTCAGGTTCTTTCATGTTTTCATACAATCCCAGTTTGTCATGTAACAAATAGTTCCATGTTTCCAACACATCACTGAGTGATACTGTGAAGTCTCCATGGTGCTAACAGAATGAAAAAAAACCAAAATATGTTTCATATTCAGCATGGTTTTGAAAATAAATTTAAAAGAAATTGCAAATATATAAACAAATATATATTTTTAAATCTATTATAATTTAAATTGATCAGAAACAAAGTCTTACTTATAGCTTTGCAATTATAGTTGAGTTTTGTTATATTCTGTCAGTATTTGTTCCTGATCTTTAAAATACCAGGCATGTATATTAAAGTTCACTCATGAGAAAATACAGCGAATGTTGCAGGACTACTTCTTGCATAAAGTTCTTTATTTGCAGAAATAGTTTTCAGCATGGCAGGCATTTACATCCCAAAGGCAGTAAATATGGCTCTCTTACTTTGTTTCAAGCAGTAAACTGGAAAAGCACACATCAGCTAAAAAAAGGAGCTTTTCTTCCTTGTGTTAATACAGTTATACTTTATCATAACATTGACAGTGTTGCTACACAGTTCTAATAAATACATTAAAGCCATGCACATCCCTCTGTAACTACTATAATTAACATAAACTATACACTGTAGACTATATTCTCCTGGTGAAAATGATCATATTTTGTTCCACGTGCCCTCTGCCTTCTCCTCCAACCACTTGCTCTTAGCATCTTCTCTTTCACAACTTGTCCTCCTCATTTTTGTCCACATACTGCTCTTTAAACTGAGTACCAGTTCCCAGCTCCTGATGGTAAACTTTTGTCCACACTACTGGTATCTAAAGCACCCCCCAAGCTGTGGCAGCAAAAAAAGGTGGTTTTCACCATGTAACGTGAGATAAATGCACTCTGACCAAGTAACAAGCCTTGCTTTGCACTGTCCATAAGGGCAGATGGCTCCTGTCTATAGCAAAGGTTTAATTCTATTTCATAACATTTCCACATTAAGCAAATTAATTATTTATAAACACCATTAGCAATAGAACACATGAAATAAGAAAACATGAGAAATTCTAATAATTTACATTGTTCCAGCCCAAATGATCCATCCTTTGTGTTCTAACATATTTAGTACACTAGACCTCATTAAATACACAACTCCAAAATCCTGAAAGTCTACTATTTTGGTATTGTCTAGGTGAAGAACAAGGAGTGAAAATTAAAGAACACTCACACATATTAGCTTCAGAGCACTTTTCTGCCTTCTACTTTGTGCATGGGTTATGATAAATCATGAACTCACATATTATTCCACATATCACCAGAATGTTAAAACTGCATGCGTGTTTTCTGAAAAGCACCTGATTTTCATTTCAGCCCCTCAAAAAATTAAACACATTATCATATTATAACCGAATTTAAACAGATCAAAGCAGCAGTAGACGGGAATAAAATGTTATTTTCTCACTTTATTTTGAATCAAAATCCTTCAGGAGTACCAAGTTAAAGTATAACTTCATAAGATATCTTATAAATCAAAACATTTCCTCACCAGATCAAGGGCCTGCAGAGATTAGCAAAGTTTATGTTAGTGCTGCAAAAATATTTTAAATCCAAATACTGCATTCCAGATATTAACCTTTGTGATCAGACATTCACTGTGATGGCGTACTCCATTACTTGCACAGTCAGTTTGTCAAGTCTCTGGTTTTGAAATTAATTTTAAAAATACTGTGGTGGTTTGCAGTAAGCATTTGTCAACTGGCTAATAGCTTAAGGAAGTTCAAAAAGTCCCATGCCTTCATTCTATTATAGGCAGAACAAGTATTTCATTTCATAGGAATAGAACCAATAAGGTATTACAAAGCATCTTCACTTCCTGGTAATACAGCATATTAAGTTACCTGGGGACTCTGGTTTTAGAATGTATGAAATCCAGTAGCAACATTTCATGCTTAAAGACATCATCTTTTACTGTTTTGTAGGTATTGTAACTTTTCTAGTGCTAAGTATACAGCAAATCAATTTCTATTTTGACAGCAAATTGTTTTAAAAACCAGAAAGTTGTGCCTTTCATCAAAATGTTTGCTTCCACCTTCCCCAAACAAAGGCTCATCAATCCTTTTAGGAGTATGTGTGCAAAAGACTGCTGTGCTTAAGCACCACCTCTGTGTTGGGTCTATTCTTTCCAGGCATACTCCTAGACTGCAGCATTGTTTTCTGTTTTTGTCCTTGAGTTGGGCAATTCTGCACTCTTGCCACCTCTAGCCCTGCTCAGCCTTCATTGCTTCCCTACACTCTTCACACAACAGAGGAGCTCCCGAACTGTGGTACAAAAAGCACATCAGGGTAGGAAAAAGCAGAATTTTTAGTAAGTTTCCTATCACGGTGACAGTGCTGTGCACAGGCTGAGAAACTGGTTCATGTGAGTACAAGCACATGGACATTGGAGAGCTGTGAGGTTGCAAAACACAGAAGCAGTGAAGTTGCAGGCTGAAAGCCCAAGCTCAGAGAAAGTACAATATTATAAAATAATAATAAATAAAATGACAATGGCATGGGCACTGAACATTTTTTTTTTTTGTGGGTGAAGGAGAACGTTGAGGGACAAAGTACCAGGGCCCAAGAGAGTAGATGCTCTGCTTAAGGATTAGTAGAGAGCTGTTGTACATAGGGGACAGTAGAACAGTAGCTGCAACAGCAGAACCACAGAATAGGCAAAGCAAGAACTGTACTTCCCCAAACAACAAACCAGTACTTTCTAAAGCCAAACCTATCAATTATAGTGGTAATAAAAACAAAAGACTGAAAGTTTAGAGCCCTCCTGGTTAGAAACAAAAGAAGCTATAAAAAATACCACACATCCTTGCTTCCTCTTCTACCTCTCAAAACAGACACCTGTAATACTATGGAGAGAGGGGTGGAAGGGAGAAGAAAGTCCTATTGATAAGCTAGGAAAGATGCATCAAGACTTAATTGGCAAGAGTTTTAACACTGTTAAAACAACCTCAGTTGTTAAGCAAAACAAACACAGGAAACTAACTTACAGTTACGATTTGATTACACAGGGTATGGGAAAGACAGTAGAACAGCCTCAATATATACTTTTCTTTAAAAAAATATCCAGGGAAATATTTATTACTCCAAAATCTTTTTCTAAAGGAAAGCCTGTCCCTTGTAGAGAAGGCTCCTCAGCATTGGTGAGACCACATTTAAGTACTGTATCCAGTTCTGGGCTCCTCAGTACAAGGGAGACACAGAGACACACTGGAGAAGAGTGCAACAAAGGTCACGTATCACCCACAGACATCATTAAGGGACAGGAGCACCTCACATATGAGGAAAGGCTGAGAAAGCTGTGGCTGTTTGTCGCCGTAGAGCAGGACGGTAACAAGAAGACTCCAAGTCAAAGGCAAAGAGAATGAACTCCGATTTATTTCAAATGCACCACTCTATCTATAGGGAACATTGTAAAGACTAATTTCATTGGTCTTAGAGTAAAAACATCTCACACCATTGGTGCACTCTGAATGACGCACAGTGGCAGAACATATCTATAAACAATGTGAACAACAAGAGAGATAAAGTATTATTTACATTCTTTCCCAACTGTCTCCCAGGTTCTTGCCTGGTTAGAAAACCCTCTCTTTTTCTCTCTGACTGAACTGAGAATATCCACAGCTGTTTAGTCTGGAGAAAAGAATGCACAGGGAATATCTCCTCAATGCATACAAATATCTGAAGGGAGGATGCAAAGAGGATGGAGCCAGGAGCTTTCCTAAGATGCCCAGTGGTAGGAGCAGAGGCAATGGGCACAAACTGAAACACACACAGAAGGTTCCCTCTGAACATCAGGAAACACCTTTTTACTCTGAGGATGCCTGAGTACTGGCACAGGCTGTTCAGGGAGGTTATGGAGTCTCCATCCTCAGAAACAATTTGAAAGACAACTGGACAGGTGCTCTGTTTGAGGGAGGCTGGATAAGATGACCTCGAGTTCCCCTCCAACCCTTCTGTGATTCTGTGAAAAATTAATCATGCTAAAGAACAGCCAAGACAATCTCTCTTAATAGCATCATTACAACATGTTACAAGCAGCACATCACATAAAATTGCTACAAAGTTAGGAGTATCTCATTACCAAAAGGGAGACAGAACAGTTTAAGGGAGTAACACTGTAAAGCTCCACATTTTTCTTCATTTGCCAACATGGAAACAGGACAATTTGGGAAATCATTTCAAGAAATAAAGATACTAAACAGAACATAATATTCTCCAGTCAGCATACAAAATGCACTCATGGAAGCACAGAACAGAAATAAACCATACACCAAAACTGCTTCTATATAAAATCAGAAATATACAGACACAAATTTCTAAAGGGAAGATAATTTCTAAAATCAACAAATAAGCAGTTTCTCTTCCAGTATCAAAGTTCTCATTCTAGAAGAGATTTCCAACACATTTAAGTCCGGCAACTTAAACTCGCAGATTCTGGAAAATAATTGGTTTATACACTTCAGTTTCCCATCCCACTGGCTAAAACAGCCATAGTCTGAAAATGACAGGTGATTATTTGACCAAATAACTCATCTTCTACCCCTGATGATCCACAGGTATAAACAGTCAACTTAAAGCAATTACCCTCAGCTGAACTTCATCTTGAAAACTGTTCTTACTATTTCATACCTTGAGGAAGGATCTCCTTGAAAATATTCCTAGATTTTAGATCTATACTAATCAACTAGGTGAAAGGTATTTGCTTCAATCACAGACTTTATGCCACTTGGTTTTATGCCACATGGCTAAAACCCAAAGTATTTTCAGAGGAATTCAGAGCATAGGTTTGTTTTTCTTTTCTTTCATCCCTGCTGTTGGATCAGGGTTTATCACACTTTTTGCTACCCTTATTCTGGTGAAATTTAAGATTAATAGATTATGAAGCTTTTAAACTTTCCTAGAGTTCTCCTAAAAGCTTTGTTATTTTTCATTTCCACTTTGGATACAGGTACCAGTTAAAACACCAAATCCATTAAAACTGTCCAAGCTCCTAAAGGAAGAGAAGTGTATTTTGGTTGTTTGTGATAGGTTGGATGTGTTGGCTTTTTCCCAATATAGCCACTCAATAGCCTGTTAATGAAATTATTTTTATTGCAGTAATTGACTTTATCAAAATAGATATTTTGATAAATATCTTTATTCTACATGCTAACAATTCAAAATTATTGTATTTAAAAGAGATACCTAACAAGGGACATGCCTACAACTGTAATACCCTGCATCTTAGTTTGAAGTTTCAGTGCTGAACAAAATAAACCAGACAGATTTTGCTTTAAGACTGAACTTCAAAATGGATACCATCTAAAGAAATTGTGCTTCAGAGGCAGCACATGCAGATGCTAAAATAATTTTAATCCACATATGCAAGCCAAGGTTTGTCTTATTAGACCAACTAGAAAAAACAAATCAGGTTTTTGAAAACTTGTTCTTTCTTCAGATCTGAAGGAGAAGCTAAACATTTCAAAATTAAATTAGTTGAAAATAACTGCTATAATTTTTGTCAGACCATCTCTAAAAGAAAAGATATTTATGGAAGAGAGGAATATTATCTGGAAGAGGGAAAAAAAAAAGATAAAGTAAAATAAACTAATTACCTCTAGTGGAAGAAAAAACCTATTGTAAGGAAAACAGGGAGCAATGAACCATAACCTTTTCATGTCTGTAAGTTTTGGCATACAGCAGAACAACACATTTTAGTTCCCAGAGCTGGCTTTGGAAAACTCTTTGCAGTTTTCCCTTGAGAATCACAACAAACATGACAAACAGCTATCACCTCCACATGTAGTTTTGCATTAATGTCTTTTATCAGTTTTCCAATAGTTAATTTTGGTGCATACTGATGTTCTCATTTTAACCTACACAGGTATTGTGAGGACACCAGGCTCCTGGCTGGAATATATTACATTCCAAGAAGTACCAATGTAGTATCTTGCCATTCTAGTATCCTTACTGTAACGTTTCCAACTGTGGGGGATGACTTAACCAGTTTTATACTTAATGTTTAGACAAGAGATACCCCCAGGCTGCACATTTTAGACTACACAGTTTTTTTTCTGATGCACAAACTGAAGTTTTCTGTTTGTTTGGGTTTTTTATTGGCTTAGGGATTTCACTGTGATGTGGTTCTGCTGTTTCTGGTATGTTTGTTGATTCAGTACATTTGTTTTGGTTTTCTTACACTAAAGCTTTGTACTACACATTTGACTTACTACGCAACACTTGAGTAAATCTTCCAAAACCAGTCAGTATTGTTTCCATCAATAATTAGATTAACGAACTTAAAAAGGTATCTTTAGGCTATTTAAACAAGTATTGTAATAGTTCTCCTTAGATGAGACACAGGCAAAGGCCTGTTTATATATTGCAACTGTTTCTGGTATGTTTCAGACATCACACACCTCTGACAAGCCATAGGCGTCTTTCAGAGACACTTGAGGGTTATTCCTCCTTTTCAACATTTGACAGACACTTCATGTACACACACAAAGAAAGCCATAAAACTCCGACTGGCACTGGGTACGCACTCACAACTTACAGGTACATATAGGTCTTCACCTGACCAGTGTCAGGAAAAGCAGCAGCCAGGAATGGACTGTGGCAAGTACAACTCACACAAACTACACCTAATCAGTTTTGTAATCATCTTCTTCACACGTCATTCAGAAGTCTTTTTGGAGCACTCAGAAAAAAAAAAAATGCACCCCAAATGCCATAGTTCTCCCACACCAATTTACAGCACAAAAGAAACATTGGATGGAAATAAACAGAAGTGACACAGTCAGTAGAAATACACTAGTGTTTAAAGTTTGGAACTCAAATATACATATAAAGCACTTCCATCCTTCCTTTTTCTAAACCCTGCTTCAACAGTGCACTTAATCATATTAATTTTCTTGCCTTGCTGCATTTGGCCCTCAGACGCACCTTGTTCTAACAGCAAAGAGATGACCAAAAAGTCATTTCAGGTTGGTGCCTAAGCACTAAGTGCAGCCAGAGAACCAAGTCTGAGGTGTGCCAAGTACCAAGAACATACTGAAAAGAACACTAACCTGTTTATTGACTTCAGCCATGGACAGTTGTAACGCCATCAACATGCAGTCTGCTCCACATACAGTAGTCCTTTCAGAGTTGGAAAATAAAGGCCATTGTCTTCTGAAACACTTGACTAAGTGTAAAATTTTTTGCTGAAAAGTAATCATTGTCCAGACTGGAAGATAGATATAATCAAGAGAAAAACAATTAACTATGCCAGAGGCATATGCAGGTCTTCACCTCCCAAAAAGCTGTGCAAATCCTGTTGTATCTTCTTAAAGACCAAGCTCCTAGAATAAACTCTTCCAATTAAACCAGACTTGCCTCACTGTGACAGAGCAACTATGAAAATAAGGGGTTAAAAGCGCTTAAGTATGTCACGCCTTCACAAAGCCCTTACTTTCCTTGTACATTATTCCAACATAAAGGAATGCTATCACAAATATGACAGTCTTTGTCTCCAAAAGAAGCTGCAGAGTGTCTTCAGTACTTTCTGCATTCACTATACAGTCAGATGAATGTCTGTGAGAGTGTTTTAAACCTGGAAAAAAAGATATTTAATATTTCTAAGAGTTACTAACACAGACAACTCTAAACAATTTTGTTGCCGATTGCAATGAGTCATCTATGTTTTTTTAAATTTTTGTGTAGGAACGTCGATTTTCATCCTGGAGAAGACATTGTTTCCGTGATACCTTGACTTAGTTCACTGAAAATGAAGCAAGATACTACTAGAAACACTTCTTACACTGTGGATTGCGAGGATTATGTGCACGTGGTAAAATTCAATCCATTTGACAGAGGAGATTCAAGTTCCCTCATTGCTTATGGTGGCAACAATTATGTGGTTGTTGGGACTTGCAGATTTCAGGTTAGTCTGTGTTACTGTTGTTTTTGTTCGATGCCCCTGAAACTGACAGATAGTCCTTCCCCTTTTTTTTAAATTTGGATTTTTTTTTTTAATTCTATAAGGCATTATCTTCTCTGGCAATTATTGGGCTACTTCATGCTTTAGTCTCCCTCACCTTCTTGCATTTGTCAAGACAAGGTACATGACAATGTAGTACAAATTTGCCTTTAAACTTGTTCTTCTCTGAAACAAAGTTCCCTAACACTGTAAGGACAGTACAGGAGCAATACCCATCCCATTTGCTTCCAGAAGACAAAACTCGACCTTTGACCATTTCCCATACAGCTGAGGCAGAGCCCACAGCGCGTTTGGTTTTCGGTTATTGGCACGACTGTAAAAAACGAGGAAGTGTGGGCAAGGGACAGGGAGGACAGGAGACGTGGGGAAACGAGCACGAGTGCAACAGCAACTCCTCACTCTGCAAAGCGCTTGAAGGGGACAAGCCGCTTGATAAGGTGAACGTCACACGCGGGTCACAGAGGATGGAACAGGTGCGCTGCAGGTCAGCGTGGGGCAGAGTAAAACCTCTCCGGAGGCTTTACTTTCTCCCCACCCTGCGAGCTTTCCGAGGGACCATACCTGTCGCTCCCAGCGGAACAGCCCGAACAAGCCAAAACCCCTGCGGAGCCGCCCCTAACACCCAGAAGCCGGAATTGGCATTGCCATCGCGGCCGGTCCCGGAGCGCTGCCGCCGCCGCTGCGGCGGGCCGGGCCGGGGCGCGGCCGCGTTCAAATCCGCCGCGCGGCCCAATGGGCGCGGGGCCGCTGCCCCGGAAGCAGCCGCGCCGCTGCCGGCGCTGCTGGGGGACGGCGGGGCCGGGCGGCAACGGGAGCCGGGGACGCGGAGGTTCGTGTGAAGCGGGGCTGGGCCACCCCCGGCCCGGGGGAGCTCGGGCAGCCTGGCTGGGGAGCAGCAGCTGGGCCCTGAAGGGAAAAGGAGGGAGTAGGAGGCCAAAGGATGCGCATGGATGGGGGAGGTAACGCGCACCCACGCGGTCCGGTTGCCCTAATCGTGCTTCCTAAAGAAATGGAGGTAGTAATACTCTTGGTGTTTTCAGGCGGGTCTGGCGGCCCATAATTCAGGCTGAGAAAGTTGGGGTTGTTCAGCCTGGAGAAGAGGAGCTTGAGTGGAGATGTCATAGCACCTTCCAGCATCTCAAGTGGCACTACAGGAAAGCTGGAGAGGGACTTTGTCAGGAGCTGTAGTGATAGGGCGAGAAGCAATGGGTGAAAACTGAAAGAGGGGAAACTTTAGTTACATCTGTCTAGTGGAAGGTATCCCTGCCCATGGCAGCGGGGTTTAGGACTACATGGTCTTCAAGGTCCATTCTAACCCCTTAACATTCTAAGATTCTATAATGGCTTGTGTTCATGGGAAGCCTTGGAGGAAGAAAAGTTTTGATAGGATTAAAACTTGCATTTGCCTTTAGGAGCAAAGCTGTGCAAGTTATATGGCTAAAATATTTACGGTAATACAGTGGACTGTTGTATGAATTAATACACAAACACACAACTGTGGAGAACCTCTCTGTGTTTGAGTGATGCCTCTGTCAGACCTGGCTGGCTCCCAGGCAAAACATTCAGGCTTGGATGCTGAGACCTTCAGGTTGTTTACATGCCAAAATCTGTCAAAGGTCTGAGATTTCAAGCTGGTTTTCCACGTGGTGTGTAGTTAAAGGTCTGATTTCCCAAAAAGACATAAACTAATCTCAAATCTGTACTGGGACTAAAAGGAATTGATTCTGAAATCAAGTGTGTATCTTGGCCTTTTGTGTTCTAGCACAGAAACCTGATTTTCATGAAAATTGGTTGAATGTGCGACAGTATTTTCATTTACAGTTTTGCAACCTTGGTTAACTCAGTTTTTAGTTAGACTCACAGCCTGTAAAGAGGTAGACAAGTAAAGAGAATCTGAAGGTAGTGATGTGCTGTTTCTTCTCATTTGGTTGGAAATGTTAAAATGCCGTGTGTGACTCTTCTGGAGTGTGTGCAGTTACTTGGTTTTTTGTATTGGTGTTGGGTTGCCAAGGGTAGCGCAAGATCTGCAATTATTGCTGAAGTCTGTAAGAGACAGTTTTGAATGTATGTTGGTTTAGTAAATATTTTGATTATGAAACAAACAGGCTACATCTAATAAGCTTAAGTGCAGCTTTTGTGTTCTTGAACGTCTTAAAGGAAATTTTTATTTGCTCTGCCACAAATACTTTATGTTTTTTATTCATGCAATGAGTCATCTATGCTTTTTTAAATTTTTGTGTAGGAATGTTGATTTTCATCCTGGAGAAGACATTGTTTCCGTGATACCTTGACTTAGTTCACTGAAAATGAAGCAAGATACTACTAGAAACACTTCTTACACTGTGGATTGCGAGGATTATGTGCACGTGGTAAAATTCAATCCATTTGACAGTGGAGATTCAAGTTCCCTCATTGCTTATGGTGGCAACAATTATGTGGTTGTTGGGACTTGCAGATTTCAGGTTAGTCTGTGTTACTGTTGTTTTTGTTCGATGCCCCTGAAACTGACTTTGCCAGCACCTCTACTGCAGGAAGACTTTGGTCACTTTCCTGTTTCCTCTTCTCACTGTGGTAGACAAGGGAGAATTTTACTTGTTTATTACACTAACAAGTCAAGGATACTTGTTTTTCAGGAAAATATAAATAAATATATATATCTGTAAAATACACACTGATATATCTGTGCTAATTTTATAGGTATTTCTTTTTAGGGATGAGCTTTAGAAATAATTACCTATTTTTTTTCACAATTGTTTTTACTGAATTTCCCTTACAGACTGTTTGAAACAGTAAAATTTCTTACCTTTAAGTTATTTACAGTTATATTATGAAAAATTTTAAAATGGAAAATATTGAGTTTTGCATATTTTTATACTGGATAAAATGTTTTTCATTAGATGAGTTTTTTTGCCTAGATGCTTGACAATCAATTGAAGACAATTGCTTGGAATTTCTGAGCTTTTTTCCTTCATCTTGCTTCTTTATAAATTATACAATATTATTTTTGTAATTTGTCTATTATGATTAATAGCGTAGCTGATATTTTTATTATTATTATTATTGTCATTCCCCATGGTCTTACTGTTGGAAATTTTCTGAAGAGCACCTAGTGCTAACCACAAAAACATACTGGCGTTTGTGTTGCTCTCTACCTTGTTTCTGTAGGTGTAGGCCTTGGAAAGGAAGTAATTCAAATTTTGGTAACCACAGACACAAGGTGTTTTTTCTATAATTTTCATATCCTCCCTTCCACATGTGGAGTCAGTGAGCATGTCAGAGTAGGTGAGGAAAATGTTATTCTTTCTTCCTATTGAGAAGCATTGAAAAACTGTGGGTAATTTCATGCATCCACAACTGGATTCTGCTTGGCCTCTACATTATGTGGAGGGCATACGGAGAGGTTCTTTATCTTAAAGCAGAATTGTGACACAGAGAAAATTGTGTAGGAATATCCTTTGAGGTGCTCAACTGGATGTACTGAAAACTTTTAAAAGCTTTTTAGAGGTCAGCTTATTGATGGAATCCATAATCCCAGCTCTTGTTTTATTTTTCCTGTTATCTGGTGTTCTTATCAGTGGTAAGAATAAGCAAGCTTGTAATCAGGATTACATGACAGAGGGCACCTTTTTATCTCCTGCTGTTTCAAGAGCAATGCTCTGGAAGTGACAGCATTTTTCCATGGTGTAAAAACAGTTCAGAGAGAAGACAGATTAAATTACATGCTAGCTTTTGTTCCCATTGCTTCTTCTCACTGCAGTGAGTGCTAAATTGCTATGCTGTTTTAAGTGGCCTTAGTTGTATCTGTGAAGATACTCGTACAGAGAATGAGCTCAGCATCTTCATAGCTCAGTTCTGATTTTTCTGCTCTTCATTGGCCTCTGGCTTGAGACTGCAATCATTTAATGTATTTCTAAATACTTAAATATTTCAAGTTAATGCTTTCTGTATGTTCCAGATTTTCACTTTGAAGGTGTTAAGTTCTGAAAAGATCCCCATATGTGTAATTTTGAAAGCCCTTTCATTTCATAGCAATCTGATTTGTTAGAAGTCACCAAGACCTTGTTGTAATCAGCTAACTGCAATATTTCTATAGGAGGAGGATGCAGAAGTGGAAGGCATGCAATATAAGACACTAAGAACATTTCAACATGGAATCAGAGTTGATGCCATAGCATGGAGTCCTGAAACTAGACTTGATGCTATACCTCCCCAGATAAGGTACTTAACAATAAACAACTACAGTGAATCTTTGTCTCTTACCTGTTTTCCCTAAGTCCTTAATATTGGACTGTTCAAAGCTTATGAGTGAAATCTAACTCCTTAGAAATCACTGATGAAGTCTCTGAAATCTTCAGTAGAGTAATTTATTCTTACAGTCTTCTTTTTTGTTCATTTGCTTGTTTTCTGTCCTCCTTCTTGTGCCCCTTGATCCTCTCCCCACTGAACAAGCTGTAAATAATATTTTTTTCATTATTTTTATGGACCTCAGACATAGTTTCTTTCTTTGTACATCTGTGAGGAGCTATTTCTTTTAAGAGCTTTAGTAAATGTGAGATCATTTGAATGGCCCCCTTTATAAAGCTATTTGCACTGATTTGCATAATATGTGCTGTGTTTCACAGTACCTACACAGTATCTGTGTAGGCTAGATACTATTTGTGAGAGCTTTTGAGGGGTAAATCTAGCAAATCTAGGAAGATAGTTAGCTGTTAAATGTGAACTTCTGAATTAAAATGTACTCAGTAGATTGTTTGATTCTTCAAAATTACCATAGTTGCTTATTACTCCATTTTCATACAGTCTTTTGGGTTAAAATATGTTGAATAGAAATTGGCTTATGAACTTTATATTTCAGTACTTTAAAACACTGATAATGAGGGCTGTTTTTTATGCCCTACCAGTTAATTTCTTCCAAGAAAAGTTTCAGCAGCATTTATGAGCGATATTTCAGGTAATTGGTAATTGATCCAGATTTAGGTTTGTAAAAATATCTAAATAAGTATTCTTGGCACTTGATGCACACTATTTTACAGATAAACACCAGTTATAACTCTGCTTGTGGCCAAAGCAGAAAAGTTAAGATAGATGCTTTTGTTTTTTTTCAAAATCGGTTTTTTTCTTTGCATCTCACTTTGCATTTTTAATATGAAGGAAAACTGATTAAAAGGCAACTGTTGCAATGTTGATTGACTGAAGGGCCTTTTTTTTTGATCTGTTGAGTTTAGGTTTTGTACTGCAGCTTCTGATAGGAAGTTAAGGCTGTTTACTTCAGACCTGCAGGACAAGAATGAATTTAAGGTAAGGGCAGCTAATGTGATTTTTAAAAGATTATTTAATTTTTAGTGAAGTCTAATTTTTAATTGTCTTTCTGCTCCACTTGTGACAGATCCTAGGTCCATCAACTCTAGGGATAATAATTGTATTGTAAATACCTTGCTGTCTTTAAAGTGGGAATAACTGTAATTATCACCTACATGATCTTCTGATTTCCTTCAATATTCTTCCTTTGAAACAATGTTCCAATCCAGGTACTACTGTTAATTAGATGTTTGTGCTACCCAGTGTAAAGTTTTTTTGGTGAGGTCTTAGCTAACAATAAGCAAAGCTAATTAATAAAAAAAATGGGAGAGAGTATTCCTTGGCTTTTACTGCTTTAGAATATGATAATGCCTCTCTTGATGAGAGTGGCTTATTGGGTATAAAGGAGAAAAAATCAGACTTTTTATTTGTGGTGTGTTAATTTATATTGGTAAGACAATGAGATTTGTCATACAGGAATTAAGTGAATTGTGGATGTCAGTTATGTGGCCATACTGATAATAGAATGAATAAAGGCAGGGGCATAAGAAGTAAAGATGGATGCTACTAAATGTCTTGAAAGAAAATGCTTTTTGTGTTGCTTCATCCATGCACATACTTTTAATTTCCTTCTTTTAGTGTTGGTCATACATGATTTTGCCACTGAGCAGTGGCATAACTGACAGAGTTAGTCAGCTTGGTGGGATTTCTGACAAAATAGTTCTAAAAGTTATTTATGCTCTTTGCTTCTGAGTTGATGTCTGTCATTCCATATTAAAGTCATCTATTTGTGTAATATCTACATTTTTGTGAATTTCGGAGAACAAGCTTTAATGTTAAGCTGTGAATTAAATCTTTTAATTAGCAGAATGTAAAGTTTCTTTAATATTTAGCTAATGGATTGAAAATAAGTTGAAATAATGAAACAATGGGATAAATTTGGTACTACAGACTCTAGTGAGCTAAATTCAGGATCTGAGTTCTAATTTTTTAATTTATTTTGGATTAATAAGGCCACAAGAAATAGTGTGGTCAGCAGGAGGATGGAAGTGTTTGTCCCTCTGTACTTGGCACCTTGGATCCTCTCTTCAGTTTTGTGCCACTCAGGACAAGAAAGACATTGAGGTGCTTGAGCCTGTCCAGAGAAGGCAGTGGAGGAGGTGAGGGGTCTGGAGCAAAAGTCCTATGAGGGAAAGTCAAGCTGAGGGAAGTGGGGTTGTTCAGCCTGGAGAAAAGAAGTCTTGGGAGGGAGCTTATTGCCCTCTACAACCACCTGAAAGGAGGCTGTAGCCAGGTGGGGGTCAGTCTCCCAGCCACCAAGTGATAGGACAAGAGGAAATGCCCCCAAGTCGTGCCAGAGGAGGTTCAGATTGGATATTAGGAAAAAATTCTTCTGTAAAAGGGTGGTCTGGCATTGGAACAGGCTGCCCAGGGAAGCAGTGTGATCGCTGTGTTCACCTTATAGATGTGGTGCTTAGGGACAGACCTGGCAGTGTTAAATTCGTGTTTGGACTCAGTGATCTCAGAGGTCTTTTCCAGCCTTAATGATTCTGTGATTGTTTGGTGCATACGTAATACAAATGAGAAGTGTTGGCTTGAATTTAACAGTAAAGCTATTGGCTTTGTTTATGCCAGCTCCACCACGGAAATTAGCTGTCCAAGAACTTTATTAAGGATGTACTCTGGGTGAGCAAAAGGTAAAAATACATACTGTTACTGGTTCAGGCTTGTTAATGTTAAAAATAATCAGAAAACAGCTAAGAATACATTTTTTTACCTATTAGTGAGGAACTCATTAACAAAAATAATGTGGACTAGTGTGTTTATGTCAGTAAAAGTTGCCTTTGAGACTGTCTTCTGGAGTTTTTTGATATAAAGTGTGGAAAACCCTTTCTGGCAATCAATTAATTTCTTATATCTAGACAGTCATTGTACTCTAGATTTCTTGTCAAGAAAGGTAACACCTAACTCTTATTTAAAGCACATGCAAAATCCCAGATGTTCACAAATTCTGGGTGAGCTATGCTGATCTGGCTTTCAATAAAGTTTGACACAGTGGCTTCTTATTAACAGTTAACTGATACCTCAGAAAACCTACTTCATAAACCTGAAGTTGAACTCATGATGAACATGTGGAAAATTTTGATCCATTATACGGTGCACACTTGACACATGGGATCTTTAGGAGAGGTCCACAACATGGAAACAAAGCTGAAGGAAGTATGTGACTACGTTCAGAATGTCATCTCTGAACATTTTGTCTTTTATAGTAAACAATTAGTACGTGTTGCTTCTGGAGGGATAGACGAGTAACCTTACTCTGTTTTCCCCGTGGAAAAACTGTCTTGATGTAATTATCAACAAGGAACTTGAAGCACACTTGAGTTTTCCATTACTTTGTCGACATGACTAATCCAAAATTTATGGGTTGGATCAAGCCCAGAACAAAAAAACAAAAGGTAAAATATGATTGATGGATCTTCATGAAACCTTTTTCTTCTTTTGAAATTTTCATTTGGAAATGAATTATGGCTTCCTTGTCCTGTTTCAAATTTTACTTAATAAAAAGCATATTTCATCAGAACTGTAGAAGTAAAATTAGGCAGGATATTTGAATTCAGAATGCTGAAAATTGTCAAAAGACTTGGCATCCTGTCTAAATATTTTAGCATCATCTTAGGGCCTATTAGTTCTAGTATAATCCATTAGGCTTTAATAAAATAATGGAAAAAAATATTGGAAAAAAATACGATGGCTGCTGAAAATGTTTCCGTATTGAATTGATGAGGCATTCTTAAAACTTTTAGAGAGGGGGATTTAGTTTTTGTGCATGCTTGAGATTTTCTTTTTTTATTTATCAGTTCGGCATTTGTTCCTCAGAATAGCTACACTTAAAGGCGGTGTGTTTTACTTTGAGAAAACTGTGGAACTTGTTTTCATTCAACCTTGTTTTCCTCTGCAATCTCTTGGTCTCATGCTCTTATCGTGAGGATATTTTTGTCTCATTTTTACAATACCTTGCTGTCAAAACAAAAGCAGCTGTGCCTTGAGACTTCATCAGTGGGACTGAATAGAAGAGAGTGGAACAGTAACAGATACATCTACACATAGAAATTTGCCTGACTTAAAATTTTATGAGATTTCTTTCAAAAATACCATAGGTGTATTTAATGAGAGATGCAGAGATCAGAGTTACTTAACAGTAATCAGAGTTCTTTAATGTAGGTAGATCATGCATTCATTGCCTGGTCGTTCTCCTCTTCCTTTGGAGATTTACTATCTTCTACCTTCAAAATTCAGTGGTTGAAACAATGATAAAAAGCTCTACTGTGATTCACAGATCTCTGTCAAGCAAAAGCATCAAACTGACCTCTGTGCTAACTACAAGGAGTAATGGGGGGGGGGGGGGTCTTTTCACCTGCAGTATGAATCAACACGTGAATTAGATACTTTGAAGAAATCCAGTTAATGATAAAAGCTTTTTTTACTTTCTATTAAAATTATAGTTTTATCTTAACACATATCATTCCATTAGCAGGTCTGTTAAATATATTGGTGGAACAGTCAGCTCTAAGGTAAAAGTATTTCTCTTTTCTGGTTGGCAGACATTTGATGGCCACTCAGATTACATTAATGATCTGGTCTTTGCTCCCAACGAAGGTCAAGAAATTGCAAGTGTAAGTGATGATCACACGTGCAGGTATGCATTTTGTTCAAAACACTATTGAAAAACTTGTATTTTACTTTTTCTATCTGTCCAATGTTTTATATGTCCACTTAAATAAATAAGCATTTATATTTTTATTTTTAGTGTGCCTTCGTGGCCCTCTAACAAGACTAGTCCACTAACAAGATAAGAAATGGACTATTCTTGTTAACTTAGGTTGTGGACTGGCTTTTTGTTGTGACTTGTGGGTTGTCTGTTTTCAAAGCAACATTTTGAATCAGCTAGATTCAAAATGAAGAAAACTTTTGTCTTGGATTTGCATACACTATTTTCCCCCTTCTGGGATAAGAATAAAATGAGAACAGGAGAGAGCAGACACGTACAGCTCAGTGCTGAATTATGCAGACCTTCTCTATGTATTCTGTCATCAGGTGGGTCAAGTTTAAAGTCAATAAAGTCAATATACATATGTGAAGTTCTCCATCTATCCAAATGTATTACCCTTACCTGGGGGTGAGATGACATAGCCTGAAGACAGCACCATCCTAATACCGTGGTACTGGCAGCTCAAAATACCATGATTACAGCTACTTCAAACTCAGGTGTTTGAATATTTATAACTGGAAGTAGAAAGGAAGCATGGTTGAATGCTTTGAATCATGCTGGGTAAAGGTTTTTGATGCAGGAGTTTGTCCTTGTCAAAAGGTCACCCATCTTCTAGTAGTGTGCATGAACGTATTAAGCTGCTTCTCTTACCCCTCCAGTGCAGTTGGAGGGTTCAGGAGGGCTATACAGGCTTTTCAGGTCATTGCAGTAGGGCAGCAAGAGAGTTGGGAAAGCATCATCTTTGACTTTCTTTACTCTGATGAGTAGGCAGTTTTTCCATAGATGTCTAGTCAGTATTTCCAACAAAATCATTAGGAATGAATAGTAGAAATGTATGACTTACCTGTATCTTCTCCTGATTTATTTCCTATCCTTAATTTTTTTGTCAAATCTAAACTTATATTTGGCTTATTCAGTAAAAAAACTCTTTGACTCTGTGGCCTTTTCCTGTTTCTTTTATGAAATGCTCAGCTTTCCTGGGCTGAAAGAAAACTGTTTTAAAACCAGTTGTCTAATTGATAGTACTTTAAAGGGAATAAAATGTATGTGATTAATATATACTAACAAGATTTCAGCTTAGTACCTATGAAAGACATTTTATGCCATAAAACATAAAGTCTTTGGTTAAAAGCCATGGGAAATAAGTAGAATTTTTTTGGCTACTTGAGTTCTTACTTTTTCCATTCGTGCATGTGAGGCATGAAGAGTTTTTCTATTGAATTTAAAGGTTACACTTTCAAAATGAATGGAAAATGCATTCCTTGGGACTTACCAAAATCATTCTTTACTTACTTTGTAATTTGCTTCAGTAGTAAAGTAAGAAGAGGAATAATTCTTCTGTCTGTACTGAATTTCTATCCTGAAATTGTTCTTAGGATACAAAATCTGCTAATGCTTGTGGAATAAAGTTCTAGAACAATTAGTACAAGTCTTGAATTCCACTTTTAAGTCTTAATAAGGTTTTAAAACAACTTTTCAGTATGTATTGACTATATACAAGCATGGTTAGGTCTTTCCTGGTTTTCACTCAAGAGAAAGTTTACTTTTAAGTTCATTAGAAACCTCTAGGGAAGTGAAATTTTCAGTTTTCACCCACTAAATAGTCTTGCCACAAGCTCCTGCAACTGTGACATCTCAGAGTGGAATTCAGTCATTTTGTTTGGAGGACAGTGTAACTTGGATACTGGTTATATCCAAAGTTCTTACCTTTAAGTTGCTGCTGTGTCACTCAGGAATTCTTGTTTCTTGCACATGGTCTTTAATGGCCTTCATCTCACAACTCAAAACTTTTTTGCAGCTGTGGAGTAGAACTGCACTAAAAATAATTGCAGTGGTCATCTGTGTTATGATAGCTTTAAGGAATATGTCATTTAATTCCTTGAAATGGTAAGGCAGTATACACTTCTTTGAACATTTGCAGCAAGTGTTGGAATGTGGGCATCTCACTTTGTTAATGAGATCTCTGTGTGCATGCAACTCCCTGAGCACCACTGTTCAAAAAAAATTACTACTGGCTTTTTCCTTATGATTCAGAAACACAGTCTAGGAGTCTACACAGATTCAAAAGTACAAATGATTTTGTTCTGATACTTAATGAAGCCAAAAAAATTGTGGGAAATGTTTGGAAAACATCACAAGTTCAACTGGCACCCTCCATTGCTGACGGTTATAGACACTATCTGATGTTTCTGGAATTACTTAATGCAAAACACCATCCTGTCAAAACCCACTAATATCATATCCATGCTAAAAATGAACCCCTTGACTGTTAAAAGTTTAATTCAATCTAGTTGATAATCACCTCATACTCCCTCCTCAGGTGGAAATGAAATGTTACTGACAGTGTCAGACCCTTAAAAATACTAGCATGGCAATTTCTTCTGGTCATCGAGTGCTGGAATGGCTTGTATTTTGAAAAGCTGAAAAAGAGTAATACATCCCTTTCTCTCCCTCACTCTCTCTTTTTTCCTTGTAACTTTCTTAAACTACATCCTCTTTCTCTCTTTCTGAGTGCAAAAGAATGTATAGTTCAATTATCTTCCGTGTTATCTGTGACTATACTTGCTTTTTGGTTCCTTTCTGAGTTCTGTTCATTTCCTTAGGCCATGGTTCACATCACTTCATAGAGGACTTTGTGAATTCATCAGTCACTCTGAAGTTCAGCCTTTTCTGTTGCCTGTAGAATAAATGCCAGACCATAAGATTAGTTTTGTTCTGTAACCAGGGATTAGGGAGGAAGGTTTGATGTCACTGAAGGCTAAATTAATTATAGTTTTAGAATGCTTTGTAGTGTTTCATCTGGTTTTAAGGGGGTTTATCTGTAGCATTTTTTTACATGGTACTCTCATGCCCTAGGTATTTTGTGTAGATTTTTCTCTAGACAATACATTGTACAGCCACGATGCAAGTATTAACCAACTGGTGTTGGACAGTGCAAGAATTAACTGGTCTCCTGTCAGCTTAAAAAAGAAACAACCAAAAGCTTTCTGGATCGAATGTTTGGAACATTATTTCAGTCTGATCTTAATAAACTTTTAGTTAGGAAGTCTTCAAAATATGAGGATGATGGAAAAATTTCCTTTGTGATGCATTATGGTTTATGTTAAGAGTAACACAGCCCTAGAATGTAGTCTAGCCTATAAATTGTTTTTAAATAGAAACCATTGCATTCGATTTGTTTAGAAGTTTTATATTTTAGAAAGCCATCAGCAGAATTGGTAGTTGTCACTCAGTAGCAGCCATACCACAGACGCATTTAGTGTTATATCCACTAAATAGATATAACAATGGGAACAATAAGCTGATAGCTCTTAACAACCATTTTTTGCTCTGGTTGAAAGGACAGAACTGAAGTGTCACGTTTGTTTCAAAAATGCTGCATGGTTTCTGGTTTTGCATTAGATAACTTTAAAGGTATTTCAGTAGAAATAATAAGGTATTTCAGTATTTCAGAAATAAAGGTATTTCAGTAGTAGAAATGTGTGTTTCTTGGACTTAGTTCTGAGTGTGCATGGCCTGAAATGTGTATTAGTGAAGTGGTAGATACTGCACTGTGTCTGCTGCCTCTACCAACACTGCAGGGTATAATTGCAGCCCACAGTTAGCTGTGAGAAATGGATCAATCTATTGATTGCCTTTCCAAGTAGATATTATAAGAAGCTAGAGATAACATGGTTTTTAATGCCAGGATCTGAAATATTCTAATTGCTAATTCTTTAGCAACAGTGACATTTCCTTTGATCACCAAAAGAAAATGGTTAACATGGGTCAGCTTTCTGAAGGAATATTTGTACATATCCTCTGTGAAAAGACTTCATAAAAACTTAAATATTACACCTTTCTCTTCTTCTAACCAGACAGAGAAATTTCTACGGTTCCACTTCAGCCTTTCATGTCCTGCCTAGTACCTTCCAGATCTGGAGTTGGTAGAAGACCTTAGAGAAAGACAGTGTTAGTTGTATTTTCTGCAGTATTTCCTAATCTCTGCACTTTCATGTTCTTTTTCTGAGATCTTCTTCTCACTCCCTGTGCTCAGTGAGGAACAGCTTCACCTTTGTGTGATCTCAGGAGCAGGAATTTTGCCCTTCTCCATAGTCCTCTAGGCTTTTCAAGAGTGATAGGATTTTCCTCGCACATGGAATATGTCTGACGGAGATATAAAGAAAAGTATTAAAGTTAGATATTAAAAAAAAAGCCAACAAAACCATATTGGACAGGAGTACTCTTTGGGTAATGAATCAAGTATAGTTGATCATGCTTTGCTGGGAATCAGATGTCAAGGTTTCTTCTAGCCCCCACCCACTCACTAAGATTGTTAGACATCTTTTGTTGGAAGAATTCCCTTTTTTTTTTTCCCATCTTCTGGGGATTTGAGAAATGTCTGAAGATTGCAATCTGGTTTAGTTCTTTTACTATTGCAAATGATGATTTTTATCCAGTTAGTTGATTCTGCTAGTTAGAATTATTCATAATTCAGAAAATTAGAAGATAAAATGAGGATCATCTCCACTGCCACAAGTTTTCCGAGTTCTAATGAGGTACTTTGCCAGCTGTAATAAAAGTCCACTGTATGATGAAATTGCTGCACATATGCATCCATATTCATGCATATGATATAATATAGTTGATACAATGGAATTTGAATTATCTTCAAGCTGTGAGACAACTGCAGTTTTCATTTGTTTGTTAGTTACAGGATTTGAGTGACAAGAGAAAGGTACTAGTATCTCAAGAATTTTCTTTAACAGCATTTGAAACTATCTGTATTTGAGTTGGTTTAAGTTTTCTGAGTACTGCAGTAAATAATTTCTCAGTCCTTAGTTAGTTAAAAAATAATTATTTTACTGACAAGATTGCATGTTATTTTTGAGACTATACATTAATCAAACTTGGGCACTTCTTTCAACTTTGTTTATTCAAACTTTTCTCCAATAATTTTTTGTGGAATTTTTTTTTTAAATATCAGAAAAAAAATCCCACAAGCTCAGTGACAAGTCTATGCCACGATGATTGGTTGGAAGAGAAGAAGTAAGAGAGTTACACATTGCAGGGTTACAAAAGATAAGGATATTTGGAGAAAAATAGACAGTTATTTTACTTTGGTATAAAATCATGGTAGTATTAGTAAGGTTTCAAGAGCTTTGAATGGGAGACAAAATCTTCAGTCTTTTTGGATTGACTTAAGTGATAGGAATGTGGACAAAATGGGGAGGTAGCATCTGTAGCTGATTTGGTTATGATTACTGAGTAATTTAGGAATTAAAAATCAGTTTGGCTAAATTTTTGGGGTTTGCACATTTTTTACTTGGGTTTTTCATGAAGAAATACTGAAAAGAGTTAATTGAACACATATGTAATTGTATAGACGTGATGCATTCAGACCAGGATCTATCTTGATATGCACTGCCTGGTTTGTGTTTTGGGGGTTTTGGAGGTTTTTTCCCCCAAAATTAAATTATATTATCTTTGGTATCAATAAAGAAAATATAAAATAAACTTTTATCCCTTCTCATCCCCATACTGTTTGTTACTAACAGTCCTGCCATCCTTACAAAGTAAAAAATACAAATTTGGTAACTTTATAAATAACAAAGTTACGGAGGTAAAAAGCATAAATTTCTCTCTCAACACCTAATAACATCACTCACTTCAGGGAAGGAAACATAATGGTATATTCCTTTTGCCAAAATGATTCACCATCTTCTGTTGTATCATAATTTTCTCCCTGCACAGTAAATACACATGGGAAGTGTTGATTTGACTTGGACAAATCTACAAGGCAAAACTTTTGGCAATAGAAGAAAGCATTGTATGTTTCTAAATTACCTAATCAAGTAGATGTTTCATTTTTTAAACACTTGTTAGGTTTTTGTTTTGACTTTTTTTAGTAAGCACACTGATTCTTCAAGATTAGAGACCCTGTGTTTTCTACGGGGAGAACAAATATTTGATCTATTGTGGTTTGGCATAAGAAAACAACATTGTTCATTAAATATATTTACTTTATGCCCATATATTTTGTCTAGACTTATGATGTATTAGTTAAGAGTTTTTTTTAATCTCTTCAATATAAGGCTCTAAGCACCCTGATGAGATATAAACTGAAAAAGTCTGGAGGAAGTCAGCAAAAATCCTCTGGAATAAACAATAATAGTACTTAACCACTCATCTAGTTCAAAAGACTGGGCAGAACACTACTTTAAAAATTAGCTGTTTCTCAAGTATTGCATGTCAGAGAGGAAGGATATATGTATATTTTTCAGTGTCTAAATGTATATAAATAATATGTAGCCTTGTGGTTCAGACTGATGTTCACAACTGTGATGTCTTTGTCTTACAACTGAAGTATAAATTTTGTAGGAAAAGAGGGAGTTGAGCAGTGGCTATGAGGTAAAATAGTCTGAGTTTTGGTTTTGTTGCATTTTAGAAACAAAGTAGCTCCATGGCTCATTACCACTCATATTGAACACATCCAAATGTGTTCAATATTTGAACACCTAACCTAGGTGTTCACCTAACCTAGTTTCAGTGTTTCAGCATACGCTTTCCTGTCCATCCATATTGGCCAAATACTGTTAATTATTTAATTTTTTAATAGCTGCCAGATATGTACTGTAGGTGTTTCTAAAGGAAAAGGTAAAACTGGCACATGCAATTTACCTGTTGAAAGCTCTCAAAGACCCTTTCTTGGTTAGTGTTACCTCTGCCATAGATCCTTCTGTTTGCCTTAGCTTAATTTCTGGTTTCTTATATTTCCATTACTCAATCTTGTCTTACCAGGAAATACTGGAAACTCTTATATTAAGCAGCCAAAATACTTTAATATAGGGTCTTTCCCTTTACATGGCAACATGGATGATTTAAGTTGTTTGGTACCTCATTTTAGGTTCCTTGTATCAACTGGACCAACACTGACTTTCCTGCTTTGTACTGCCTCACTGCTATTTATGGTATATTGGGAACATCTCACTGAGATTTCATGTCTAGATAACTAAAATGTCAAACTATTTGAAGAGTTAAATAGAGGCTCTGCCTAGCTCGTCAGTGTTAAAATGCATTATCCGTAGCACTGGCCACTTTCACTGACTTCTTCAAATGATACAGCACAAACACTATTTCATTTGGTCACTTCCTCTGTGAACGTATTGAGGCACTGAAAGTTAAGGTATTTGCAGTCAAATGGCAATAGTTTAGTACTTTACTTTTTTTTTTCTTTCTTTCTTTTCTCCCCAGGGTCTGGGATTTGGAAGGAAATGAGAAGGCCCATTTTGTTTTACGTTCTGCTGGAATGAGTGTTTGCTGGCATCCTGAGGAGGCGTTTAAGGTTGTGGTTTTCTCCCTCACCACCTTTAAAGTAACAGGAGGGGGGACACACTAAAAGTGTGAATCTTTGATGCTGTAGTAACATTAAAGTTTGAGGACTTAGTTTACACTGTAACTGGATATTGGTTGGATCTGCTAAAGTGAAGGGACTGTAAATGAATTCTCATTGCCATTTTTGTCATTTTACCCTCAGTCCCGTACTCCTCCCATCAGAAATATTCCTTCTTGATTAGGTACATCAGTTGTTGATAGCTATTCTGCTGATTGCTTATTAACTGACAGTTACCAGAGAAGAGCTCAAGTTTTCTCAGTCATGGTAACACAGCTCACCAATAATACAGACTCTTTATAGAACATGCCAAGCTTTGAAAAGTATCTGTTTGAAGTTAACAAGTGATATTTTTGTTGTTGTTCTTGCTTGAAGTGTATGAAATATGTTCTGAAAAATCAAATCAATAGACTGTGAATTTATACTTATCTCTTTATTGTACCTAGGAGAATTAATCAGCTGGTATGTACTCAAATATCCAGCTTCATTAATGGTCTAGTCCCTGCAGTCTTGGATTTATTATTCCTCTTGTGCCTATCAATAACTGCCTTAAGCACCTACAAATGGTTGTTGGGGTTACCACAAAAACACATATTTAAAACAGAGAAAAGCAGTCAAATAAGGTATCAAAATATTTACATAGCAGTAGGGAAGGAGGGTGTTTAATCTCATCACGCTTTCCACCAATATCAATATCCATCCTTACTAAGAAAGGAAACTGTTAACCAGGAAAACTGTTGATTCAGGTGGCATCAGAATTTAATGGGTTAGCTGCTGTTTGCTACTGGGCAACTTTATTAGCACACCAAAATTAATATATTTTCCCAAAAATACTGCAATAGTATGCCACTCTTAGATATTATTAGCATGACTTTTCTTTGACCATTATCAGAGACAGGCACAGGGGGGTTTTTTGGTTGTTTTATTTTTTTTTTTTTTAAAGCCCATTCCAAAAGCTCATAAAACTTGATAGTTTTAGTTATTGGTGAAAAGCTTATTGCAGGTCAAAATGCTTACTGCACTATGACCTTTAATTTGCAGGAAAGCAAGTTTTGGTGAAACAAACTGGTATTACTGGAGTATTTTTTATGCTTCTTTGCCTTTCTTAAGTATTGTTCATGACTATCTGAAAACCATTTCTCCTTATGTAGAAAAATCTCATTTCATCATCTGGGTATTGGAACAGGTTGCCCAAAGAAGTTGTGAAGGCTCACTCCATGAAATGTTCAATACCAGGTTGGATTGAGCCCTGAGAAATCTGGCTTAGTGGAGAGTGTCTCTGCCCATGGCAGAGGATTGGAACTAGAGGATTTTTAAGTTCCCTTCCAAGTCAATCCTTCTATGATTCTATAATTTAATCAGGAAGCTCTTTCTACAATACTTAAAAAACAACTGCTTGAGTATATTGCTGTAATGGAAAAAGTTTAGATAAAATCTGTTGCGAACTGTTGTAAGATGAAGTAAGAGATCTTATATAATTCAGAAAGAGTGGTTCTACAGATTCTATAGCCACAGCCACACCAATACTTTGCTTAGAATGGTAGAATTTAGGTAATTTAGGTTGGAAAAGACCTCCAAGATCCTCGAGTCCAACCTTTGATTGAACACCGTCATATCAAATAAACAATAGCACTAAGTGCCATAAACAGTCACTTCTTGAACACCTCCAGGGATGGTGACTCCACCACTCCCCTGGGCAGTCCTGTTCCAGTGCTTGACAACCCTTTCTTTTTTACAGCACTATGTGTCAGTGGGTTCTTTGTGCTTAGAACAGAAGCTGCTGAATGTTAAAATAATAACTTTTTACTGTATGAAAGCACAGTGCTTTGGTGGTTGTGAACTGGTGTTTCTAACCATCAAAATTATACACATAGGTACCTATAGACATATAGAAATAAAATAATGTAATCATTATGTATAACAGTGTAACAGTAGTATAGATTAAAGTGCTTTTTACTTATTGGCTACAGAGTGTCCAGGAGAAAGTTTTCTGGTATGAAGTGAAAAACTATACTTCATTTAGTATTATTAATATGTGCTTGAATGTATTCTAGGTTTTCTATAGAGTGGAAAAAAATTAATTTCCATTACATGCTAAGCTTACCACATTCTATGAATTTCTTTTAACAGCTGATGGTGGCAGAGAAGAATGGGACAATACGATTCTATGACCTGATTACACAGCATGCCATTCTCTCCCTGGAGTGTGAACAAACACCACTGATGTCAGCAGACTGGTGTTTAAAAAATACTTTCAAAATTGGAGCAGTTGCTGGAAGTGATTGGCTGATCTGGGATATCACTCGCTCCAGGTATTTTTATGCCCATGGCATAGTTGTCTTTATTCTCTTCATGAGGAAATGCTGGTACTTTGCTAATAGAGCATGGCAGTCAACAGAATCACAAATGGGTCAGGTTAGAAGGGACCACGGTGTGTCAGCTGGTCTGACATCCCTGCTCAAGTAGGGTCATCCTAGAGCACAAGGCACAGGATTGTGAATGTCTTCAGTGGGGGAGACTCCACACCCTCTCTGGGCAACCTGTTCCAGTGCCTCATCACTTGCAGAGTAAAGAAGTTCTTCCTCATGTTCAAGAAATTCCTGTGCATCAGTTTGTGCCCATTGCCTCTCATCCTATTGCTTGCAGCACGGAGCAGAGCCTGGCTCCATCCCCTTGACATCCCCCTCCAGATACTGATGGACATTGATGAGGTCCCCTCTCAATCATCTCTTCTCGAGGCTGAACAGGCACAGGTCCTCCAGCCTTTACTCATAAGAGATGCTCCAGCCCCTTACTCATCTTTGTAGGCCCAATGCATAAGCTAAATAAATGAACAATTATCAGGAATTATGATACTGATACAGGCTATTCCCTGGTATTCTTTGTTTCATCTTTATCAATATTTTATGTTAAAAATGTAATATTGTCTGTCTTTTTGTCCATTTGAGATAGCATCTCACTACTGTTTGCCTCCCACTGTATGTATTTGTTAAAATTTCATTCCAAGTCATAAGTAGATAAGTATTGATCCATAATAAACTGGACAACTACTTCAGTTTTCCTACTCCAAATTGAGATTAAAGCTGCAGGAATGCTCTGGTTTTCCCTCAGCTGCTTCACAGAGAGAAGACAATATGTCCCCTTCACTGTACTTTTTGTACTTATAGTATGAGCTATTTGCAGAACAGTTTTTTTACCATGAATGTCTGTTTTAGTTATCCACAGGATAAGAGACCTGTCCATGTTGACCGAGCCAGATTATTCAGGTATAAATGTTGTCTTGATTTTGTGGGGTTTATCTATTTAAATCTATGTCTATGCAAGCAGTTGTGAGTTTAGTAACCTGGTTGTGTCTCACTTAAGTCATTTTTAGGGGGACTGGTCTATAAACTTTGTGAAATTTGTGAATGACCCACATTTAGTATTTATGTGTAGCATTCATGTGGTACTTTTTTTGTTTTACAACACTGTGCATATGGGGCTGTGGGTAGGGAATCATTTGCAAGCTAATTCACTAAATCTGTTTCTCTGCTGTTAGTAGAATATGTAACATCTTCACAGTTAGTGCCAAGGGAGAGAACTCCACTTTGTGTGCACTTCTGCTGGTATGATAGGGTTATTTGGAAAGAACATTCATTTTATTCATAGGTGGATTCATTTTTTCATAGGTGGTCCCGAGTGAATGAAAATCTGTTTGCAACCACTGGATATCCAGGAAAGACAACTACTCAGTTGCTGGTCCATCATTTAGGACATCCCCAGGTAAATTTTTGACAGGAGTTGCATCTGTTCTCCTCAGATCAGACTCATGTTACTTAAAAGCTACAATTAAAAACTAGCCCAAACCATTCAGAACTGCTGCTTGGTGTAGCCATTTTGTTTTATTTTGGTTTGTGACATTCATGCTAAGGAAAAAAAAATTGATGCATACTGAAACTGCTATTTTAGAAGCTGTTTGATCTATATCTTTTAGCTTGGTTTGCTATATCAGTTCTAAAGGGAAGAAAAACACCTTTAACTTGATATGTAATAAATCTGGCAATATTTCTAGTTCTTAAGAGGCTAAAAACACCTAGTGGTATATTTTTCTGGTTTTAACTAATTATATTTTAAATCATTAATAAAAATGAAAAGCATAGGAAATATTTTGGTTTTGTTCGAGTCAGTATATATTTGTAATGCTTACAGTAAAAATATTACCTCCAAACATATTAGTTATGAATACATTGAAATAACAGAAGTAATTTCATTTAAAAAGGTTTCTAAGTTTGATATCATGCCTTTATAATAATAGTGTTTATGCTAATGGAAAGGGTTGAAACTATTTGTTATTACAGAATATTTTGCTGTATGTTACTTAAATGTAGTAAGCAGCTACTGGAACTCTGTAGCAGAGAATCACATTTTTCAGTAGAATTTCTGTTGTATTTTAACTATATTTGTTAAGGATTATTTAATCTGTGGTGTTTATTTGTCTATGCAACTTGGTACCTGCAGTTTAGAAATCATTTATAAGGGAAGTTGTATTGATATTTTTCTTTCTCTCTCTCTTTGATTTTACAGCCCATTCTTACTGGAACTGCAGCTGTAGGATCTGGTTTGACATGGCACAGAACTCTTCCATTATGTGCAGTTGGAGGAGACCATAAAATTTTCTTCTGGGTTACTGAAATGTAAAATAAGCATTTGCCTTCGATAGAAACTTGACAACATAATGCCTTTTTTCTAGTAAAATGAAGAAATTTACTCTTTGTGATGGTTTTCACTTGGACAGCAGAAGAAAGAAGCAAGCAAGATTTGAATCACTTGTGTTTGATTTTTAGCTTGCAAGCACAAGAGCTTTTGAAAAAATTGGTTATCATACATCTGGTTCTTGGTTATTTCTATTAAAATAAAATGTGCTTTTTAAACATAGTATTTGGTGTGAAATGAATTTTTTTCAGGAGTTTTTAAAGAGATTTTGTGTGCCAGCATCTCAATCAATCTAACTGACAATCTAACTCAGTTAACATGGCTCAAATATCTGAAATTTTGCAGAATACCTACAGAAAGAACAGCTCTCTATAATTAACTTTCCCAGACGTGACTATCTTATAAGAAAAGAAATGCAGCAGTGTACTGTCATAAAATGTTGTTCCTGGACATTTTTGAATAAACTAGTTACCACTACCAGTGAAGAAGATAATGGTAAAATCAGAATGATAATGTGAAGCAGTTTTATTTCTCTAAAGATGACAGAGGGATTTACTTCAGGCCTGTCAAACAAGCATAGTGCGGTTTTTTTTCCTGCTTACAGCCTTTTACTTCCAGTCTTTACAGGAAAATCAAAGGCTTGCTTTCTAGAAACATATTTTTCCTTTCCTTCCCATACAAAACCCAGAACGGAAGTAAAAGAAGAAGATAGAGGTAACTCCTGTCTTAAGTATCTTTTTTGCATCCTTGTGCAAGTGAAGGGATGTCAGAATGTTTCATTAGTGTAACAGCTCCTTACAGCATTGTAGCCCTCCTTACTAGCTGTAGTTAGATTTTAAAATATTAATTTGTTTGTTCCTATTTATGTGGGACACATAAAACCAATTCAGAAGTAAGACATTAATAAGTGAAATTACAGTTATCTTTTGAAACCTAAGACCATATTATATTTCTCATAATCCTTTATCCTTGAGAACTTTTGCTTTCCACCTGACACCAAAATTTACCTAAAATGAATATAAAGTTCCTTATAAGTTCCAGTGGACTGGTGTGTGCCTAAACTCTAAAATAAGCAGATGTTTCAAGGTAACAGTGCTCTGTTTATCTTGTATCCATTGTCTGATCAGAGAGAGCAGCCTTAAGGGGAGGTCTAATTCACTTGCAGCTAAAAGTCTTAGTGGCTCTGGGAGGAAGGATTGCCCCAAGGTACTGTTAGCCTTCTGGTGTGTAGTGGAGATGAAACAGACATGGGTTTTTCTGTCCTCAGAGCAAACTTCACACAGCTCCTGCCTATGCAGAATATATCCACTATACTCAGGACCCATACAGACAAGGGCAATATGCACCAACTATGTACAGGTGCACTCTTGAGTGAGACTTTTTTGGTTTGGAATTGCTTAAGACCCAAGAGGGCAAAGAACAGAAATTCTTTTGTTCTGTAGTTAATTCAGAAACCAGGATGTTTGCTTTTCATACTCTGTTTTTAAGGACTACTTAAAACTGTTTACCCAGGAATGATCTTGCCAAGGCTTTTCATTTTCCACTGGAAAGAAGCAATACGAATATTTAAATAAATAAATAAATAAATAAATAAATAAATATGAGAGCAGCTAATGTTTTTAGCATGTTCTCCATGCTCTTTTGTACAGAACAAAATAATTAGTTAATCCTCTCATGTTGCCTGCCTTAGCACAGTACGTGGAAAACTGAAACTTGACAAACCATTTTCAGAGAACTGCAAAACATTTATCATTTAATTTCCTTTTTTTTTTTTTTTTTAAGAAACCTATAGAATAGCTAGCATTTGTATTTCTCACTCTATTTAACTCTGAAGGGTTGATAGTTCTCTGAATTGTACAAATTCTGGCACACTGAGATTATTGAGATTGGAGGGGACATTGCTTAAATTCAGCATAGAGAAAAATCATTGATGCAATATCAGTTTCATAGAGAAAACTTTACTAGAATACCCTTTGCAAGCATGGATTTAGAAGACTCCATGGGAAATCAAGCAAATGTTAATCCACACTGATCTTTTCAGCTGTTCATTGGACCACCTTATTAAAAACAACTATTTCCCCTTATGGAGGATCAGGTGACACGATGTCTGGAAATTTTTTTGGATCAGCTTTTTGTTTCTGTTTAACTTGTCTCTCAGTAGTATTAGCTGTTTGAGTTCTGGGCTGATTCTAACCTGAATGTGGTGTCCTGGGACCTGTAACAGTATATAAGCACACAAGATGCATATGAACATTGTAAGCTTCAGTAGCACTTGCCAGTTTTTCTCAGCTTGTGCAGTTTTGTTTTGCAGTTGACCCGAGGCTCTGATTCCCTGCAACATATGGAGCAGATCAGTTTCAGTGCTTTGAAACCCCTGTTCTTGCCTTTACTTTCCTGTGTACCCTAATCACAAGTCAGGTGTTTTTTACCAGTGATGAAGATAGAGCTCTGATCAGTTTTCTGTACACACAGCTTTTCCACTCCAAGTTAGCCTCAGCAGCTGGAAAGCTGACATCTTCAAAACACTAATGTTCAACCAAACTTCATTTTGGTAACCCTTACACACTCTTTAATCTCTTTTCCTTCACTGGAGGGTGGATCTACAGGACAGGGCCTTCAAATGACAGTGTATATATGAACACATGCATAGGGTAGAAACTGCCAGCAGTTACACACTGTACAGTACTTATTCCTCAGTCTGACATTTATCATCCAGCATGGGTGCTGGTAAAAAATACATTTTCAAATCGTACACACTATTAATCTGGATGTTATCACTCAATTATTTTTTTATAAATCCTCTCCTTAGAAGTTCAGTCATTTATATTTACAGATGAACAAGTGAGTTCAATTAAAACTTTTTTAAGAGGCTTTGGAAAATCTGGCTATTTTTCCTCCATTCCCTGTTTTTCAAATTTCATATCCTGCATTTCCTAACTCCAGCTGGGACTAAAAAGTGCTGTGTTGCATTTTTATGCAGTATTTTTTGGCAAATTAAAAGCAGGAAGTACCAGAAAGTTCACAAAATAGCATATTCTTGGGAGATTTCTTATCCAGCTTTACAGACCATGACATTCAGATAAGAGCTGGCTATGCATTTACATTAAGTTTCTGTGCCATTGCCTGGAAAAATTGTATTATAGACACTTAATGACAAACAAGATTAATTCTTCTTGAATATAATTTAGTTGGAATTTTAAGGTAGTTACAAACAAATAAATTAGTGGCAAAATAACTCAAGTTAAATAAACAACTCTGTTGCCCAACACAAATTTATACAACTCCTGTATGCAAGGAATTAAAAGCTAAACCCACTGAATTTTGTAGATTAGCCTGCTGCTCATCCTTTGGGAGAGGTGAGAAACTGAGCCAACAACATCAGTGCTCCAAAGGAGAGTATGAATCACACATTGTTCAATAATTCAATTAGCATGAACAAAAAAACTTTGCTATACTACCTTAGTAATAGAGTAATAATGGTGTGCATATGACAGCAGGTTAGTAACAAATACATTGTGAAAGTAATAAAGCCAAAAAAGCTGCTTCAGTTAATAAATGAGAATTTTATGGCAACTGGAGTAACAGAACTAAGTGGTCTGTGTGCAGCTACCATTGATTCTGTATATGGATTTGTATAATGCCTTGGCAAACAACAATGACTTGGAAGTGAACTGAGAATTTTGGTAAATTTTAAACCAAAATTAGCGTAAGTACATTTGGGATCTAGTCTTCAAAGTATTACAGTAATTAGTGCGTCTTTATTCATCTCATCACAAGAGAAGTTTGCACCTGACAGCCTCAGACTACGATGGTTTCTTAACTGCCCTGAATTTAGGAGGGTTCATTAAATGCAGCAGTGTTTTGATGGAACCATCTAAATACGGAAAGCCAGTACAGTATCTTTGGATTTACTGCTGTAAACAAGGACTCCAGATTTGTCTTTTTCGCAAGAACCCACCGCCATTCAGTGCTCCGTATTTTGATTCCCCACATCCAAAGTGTGGCACTTCCACAGTTAAATTATGTATATACGCACATGTGAAAAATGCATATTTTATGATTGGCTTTTCTCAAATATTAAATTGAATACTATATGTATTATGTTATATTGATTAGAAGTGCTGTATTGACATTTTAATAGTATGGTATATGTAGTTTTGTAGTTAAAATAGAACCTATGTATGTGGGGTTTTTTTTTACTAACTCAAGCAAGAGATGAGATAGTGAAGAAACTCTTCACACAGAGATGACAATGATGGGGGCCCATAAAGAATTACTGCCTCCTTATCGGAAAAGACAAACATTCTTCCACCTTCTCTCCGTCTTTATGGAACCACCAGGATTAAGGGGAAGAAGTTGACAAAAACCAGAAAAGTTCTTAATTTGCAAGGAATTTATGCATCATGTATGAAATGTATGAATATGCAACAGGCTACTGCTTTTAAAGATTATTCCTTTGTTCACAAGGCATGCTTATTGGGCTTAAGTGCCCGAGAGCATCCGGACGTCCGTAATTCTTTGCTTTTTATTGTCTTGTAATTGTCCTAACTCTAAATTTTCATTACTCTAATTGTATTACTATTTTTATAACCATTTTATTATTATTAAACTTTTAAAATTTTAAAAACCAAGTGATTGGCGTTTATAACACACAGGAACAGTTCCTTCACTGGCTTTTCTCATCATTCCCTTGACGTTTGACCGCAGGAGACGACACTTCCCAAGCAGCACTATGCAGGCCCTGTCCTGAGGCCTGCGGAGGGCTGGGTGTCAGTGTGACCCCCACTGGCACGGCCGGGCCGCTCAGCGGCTGCCACCACTTGCGTCGCAAAGCGGGTGCCAAGAAGGCACCCCAGAAGCTCGGGGTTTATCCTCGGCGTTTATCGCCGGGCCGCAGCCGGCCGTGAGGGCTGCGGCCCGGGACTGCGTTTCCCAGGAGGCAGCGCGGGGCAGCGGGCGCGCCCCGCCCCGCCCCGCCCCGCCGAGCTCGGCGTTTGTTTCCGGGCCGAGGCTGCGGAGCGCGGCCGAGCTGCGGAGCGGGGCTGCGCTCGGCCCGGCCCGGCTCGGCTCGGCCCGGCCCGGCCCGCGGGCATGGACGAGGACGGGCTGCCCATCGTGGGCTCCGGCATCGACCTCACCAAGGTACGGGCTGCGCTCGCCCGGCGCTCCGGGGCTGCCGCTCCTCCTCCCCGGCGGCGGCTGCGCTGGCCCTGGTGCTGGGCGAGCCCCGCTGCCCCCGGCTCCCGGCCCGGCCCGGCCCGGCCCGGCCCGGCGGCAGCGGGCGAGGGGAGCTCCCCGTGCGGTGACGGTGCCGCCCGCGCACCCGGGAGCGAGCGGGCTCTGGTCCTTACCTGTGTCTCCTGCTGTTTTCCAGAGGCGTTTTGCTGCAAGTTCTGCGAAACGTTGTATTTAAAGATTAAGCCGTTTCAAACATCGATCTGGAAGGCAAATCCTGTGCAAAGCTGTGTATTAATTTCTTTAAATGTTGCAGAACCTTTCTTTTTAAACTTAGTTTTCTCAACCGAGAGCATAAAGACAGGACAGTTCCAATTGACCCAGCGATTCTTCCGGGCTCGTCTCCACCCCACAGATTTCTGCTAAGGTCATAAGCACTGCTTGGAAAATTTTGGAACACTGCTATTGTACAGTGCACAGGCTGAAGGCTCGAGATAGTAGCAACAGAAGTCTCACAAAAAGTCAGGATGTTTTAAGATTGCCATAGTGAACTGTATATTGAATGCACTAATAAATCAGCAGCTAAAGAAGAGGTGAAGACCAGAGAGTCACTGTATTCGCAAAAAAAAAAAGTGCAGCAGAATCTTGGCTGCCAATAATATTCTTTGTAAATCTTCCACTTAAATCAATGACAATTTCATAGGCTAATTTCCTTTGCAAAGGTTAAGACTTAAAGCAGTTGTCCAAGGTTATTAACTCTGAGGCACTAAAATTTTAGACATAAACTTCTGTGTGCAAATTCCTGATTCCAGTCTTCTGTAATGGTTTAAATAAAAATGCCAACTCTGTGTTACAATATGACCACCATTCTTTTTGTCAAACAGAAGATTCTACATTTTAGTCTGAAAAGTATGTGAGCATCAAAACTGATTTGGAGGATAACTTTTGGTAATTTTAGGGTAGTCTGGACTTGCAAATGAGAACCAGTAGGGTAGCCACTAAATACTTAGCAACATCACTACACTTCAGTTTTGGTCATGGTGTTAGTTGTAACTGCGTATTAGTATGGCTGGCCAAGTCTGTTTTTCCTTCTTAAACTCCAGAAGGAAAGTTTCTAATTTCCTCACTGTTCTTAAAAAAGCATTAACACTGATTTTTGGGAATTTCATCTAAAGGTGTTTTCTTTAAGATAACAATCCTTCATTTCTTGGGTTTTGTTGCCTTTTCTTTGTGTCCTGTAAATTCTCAGCTGTCGTGTTAGTAGATTTTTAGTGGCAAAGGATTTGTATGAATGCGTATGTATATTAGAAAATGGTTTATGTGTGTATGCATTCATAACAGGCACACTTAAGACAGATTTCCAAATAATTTCTTCTAAAAAATGTATATTTATAACAGATATTTCAATCCAAATGTGGAACTTGACATTGATGTGTAACCTAATTTTCTTATATTTTTAAATGCAGGTTCCTGCTATTCAGCAGAAAAGAACTGTAGCATTTCTAAACCAGTTTGTTGTTCACACAGTGCAGTTTCTCAACCGCTTTTCTACTGTTTGTGAAGAGGTACGTTTATTATTTCCCCAGCTGTCCTTTTATACATTTTAAAAAAATTCAAGAAAGGGAACCACTCATTTAAATATTTTTGATGCAGTAATACTGGTAGCTTAAACCAAAAATGTAGTCTGCTTTTTGTTCAAGGTTTCTCTTTAGTAAGTGCTTAAGACAGAATTTTTCCCCAGGGGATCTGTATGAACTCCTGATTGTACCACACTGCATCCTGTTTTCTTAAACTTTTGCATTTGGCACAGTCTTTGAACTTTTTGATACAGGGAATTTATTCTGAGCGGCTTCATCTCTGGTTCTTATCTTGTTATGAAAGAAGGATGACATGTTCTTGTGGTGCATCAAAACTTACTTTCAGATTTTATCACCTTTAATTTAAAAGAGTCATACACTAAACACTGAATGTAAATAGTTTTTATGTTGAAAAAAGGAAATTTTTGGCAAGTGATTAGTGTAGAACATGAAGCCCTTAACTTCAGTTTCCTGTAAAAAAGGAGAAAAATAAAAGTAGTTGGGATTAGTACATTTATGTGATGACTTTAGAGTCAATGGAAATACATCTGATGAACAAGGTTAGATTTGTCCACTGACCAGGACAAGAGTACTCCTTGTAAAAAGGGTGTTTTCTAATGTGGCTTTGAGGGTAACCTTTTTGTCTTTAGAGGTTTTTTGTACTTCTTCATTAGTTTATTCAACAAAGAATGCTATACAGCTCTAGCCAGCTGAGCCAGGGCAGCAGTCAAATCCAATTATACTAAGCCTTGTAATCTGAGAAATTCTGTTATTTGTTGGTGAAGTTTAGAGCCAGACATGTAACAAGTATAAGATTTGGCTATTATATGAATATATGGAGCTTCAGAGGAAAAAAAGTCATTTTTCCTAGGTTTTAAACTTCCTGTAACTTGATAGGTGGGACAATGTAACCGCCTGATGATGCTGTTGTCAATTGTCCAAAACTCAGCTGTGACCTGATCTCAGTATTCCCTCTTCCACAGGCCCTGTGGAAATCAGAACACGTATATTTAAAGCCACCTTGAGCACACAGCAGCACTGTGAAGTCTGCCTAATAAAACAGTTATTAGTTAACCAAAATGTGTTGTTACTCAAGAGACTAAATAGTTGCTTTATATACTCCTTGAGAAGTTTTTCGTATTCATGAAGTACAGAAGTGTTTTTACTGTGAAAGGTCACAGTGTAAGTCAACAGAAGCCAAGAAACTCAACATCAGGGCTGACACCATCCTTAACTCTTAAAATTCTTGGCTCTTGTCTAGTTAAATAGACCCATAAAATTGCATAATTATCTTTTGTACATCTTTCCTCCCCCTTGTCCAGTTAAATGTCGGACACATAGTTCCTTCCAATAAGAACTGACTCCTCTTCGTGAACAAAGGACCATCTGTAAACAAGTCAGTGCTCTATCCAAAAAGAGTAACTCCTGTCAGTCTCCTGCTTTTTCTAGCATATTGGCAGAACTGTCATTTTCTTAGGGTGTTAAAGTTCTGCTTCAGAGCCAGGCAGAATCTTGCCCAGGTGCCAGAAAGCTGTCAGAATGGTACGTATCTGCCAGCCAGCACTCTAGCCAACTTTACTTGGACAGGTCTGGTGGAGTATGGTAGTGATTAGTTAAAAGACTGGCAGTTCTTATGGAGTAATTTAGAAAAACTCAAGTTGTATTAAAAAAAAAAAAAAAAAGAAAATTGATTGAGGTGCACCTGGAGCATATAGTGTCTGGTTAGTTCTGATTCATTGTAGATTTTGACTGTGTAGGACTTTGAATCACCTGCTGTATTAATTATCAGATTTTCTCTTTGTATTTGCTCAGTTACATACACACACATCATCTCCTTTCATCTTCCACGTTTGGAAAAACCTTTGAAGAAAGATCTTTTGGTAACTGGGAGAGCACAATATGTCTACTGTTATTCTACAGTTGCCCAAAGTAATACCCTATTTACTTTGGCTTTCTTTTGTAAATAGTCTGTCTTCATTTCTGTCATTATATGGGAAAACCAACTGCAGAGTAAAATTATTTAAAATTTGTACTGCTGTAGCTACTGTTCTAAAAAGGCTTGTCACTGCTTCATTTATTTTATAATGTGATAATCTCGTTTACACTGTACTCTGCCTTCAGCAGGGAGAAAAGTGATTTTTTTTAAACTAGATGCAAACTCTTTTATATGTCCAAGTGCATATGAGAGTGTTTTCACATCGTAATTGTTTTCTGTTGTAGAAATTGTCAGCGCTCTCTCTCCGTATCCAGCAAATTGAAACCACACTCAATATTCTGGATGCAAAGGTTTGTATGGATATAGACTTCATCTTCTAACAGTGACAGCCTCCTAGATTATGTGAACTAGATTCCTTTTTAGAGTCTGAATTGAGCAAGTAAGTTTTCATAATGATTTGAAGGAGCTAATATAAAATCCTGATATCAAAAATTCTCTCTTTAACTCTATTCTCTAGTTATTGCCTTACTACTTGTACTGTGTAACATTTGAATATGTAGTTGATACAGAAGAAAGGAACCGACAGTACCTAGTGGAAAATTTGAGTTTGTTAAGCATGTGGAACGGGAAAGGAACACTTTTTGCCATACAAATGCTATTAAGGAAATTCTTACCCCCTTTGTAAAACAAAAATACCTTTGTATATATCTTTGTATGTTACTGGACTGTAACAGCTGATCAAAGTACCTAGAGAGAAGCCTTGTAAATCTTTTGATACTGAAATGTGACCTGAACTGGATCTAAGCTAATGTAAATTTGTTTGATTTATCTTCTTTAGCTGAAATGACAAAAGGTCTTAGATAGGAAATAGAGCATATAATTTACTTGGAACAAAAACCTGACAAAACCCCGAAGTCAGTAAATCACCCACTATAAAATTTTAACAAGTTCTTCTTTCAATAATGATGGAGGCAATTTCAGTTGGCTTTTCTGGGAGCAAGGGTGGGATATTTTGAAAGCTTTCATTGAGATCTTTGTGGGGAAAAATAGTGTAATAATACAAACAGAGCTTACTAACTCTTACTTATTTCAAAATATATAGGAATTATCTGAATTGATGATTTTTGCAGAATTCTTCATAATCATATTAAATAGAATTTCCTTCAAATAGATTTGTGGTTTAATATCCATTCACATAATTTCCTTCAAAAAAGTGAAAGATGTAGAAAATTGAAAAATCTGTAACCAGTCTCCCCTTTGTTAGGTGATAGAGCTCTCCTTACCATGATTTCTTTCACTGTAGGGGAAGTAGCAGAGATGGCATGGCTCTCGTGTGGTTGATAAATGCAGTAGCAAAATACTGGGAAGGTGTGGAAGCCTTTCCTGCTCTGCAACCCTGTGTTAACAGTGAAAGTTTTTATTGTAGAAGGCAGCTAGATAGAAAGATTTTTTTCCTCCAATCCAAATACCAAAACTAGGGGCAGAAACTTAAAATTTTACTAATGTAAAACCTACATGGACAATAAGTGGTAAGCAGCGTGCTGCAGATTTTGTTGTACATGTAGTCTTATGAAGTGCTCATTGCTTATTTGATTATGTGTTTTACATTCAGTTATCCTCAATTCCTGGCCTAGAAGATGTCAAATTTGAAGTGTCCAGTGCAAATGTGAACAGTGTTACAAATGGTCCTGTGGCACAGGCAGCTACAGATCAACAGACAGCTGGATCACCTCAGTCTGGAGTAAGTAATAAAGCATAACTCATTCCTTGGAGGAATAGAGCTCTCCAGGTCAAGTTTTTAATGTCATTTGCAGTAGATAGAAGAAGCAATTCTATTGGTAGTGAGCAATCAACTGTAAAAGTCTAAGACTAGGCTTTTCTTTACTGGCACTGTTTTAACAAGTGACTTAAAACAAAAAAGGCTATACCCTTTATTAACTGTGTGACTTAAATAATTAGAACTAACTCAAATTTAATGCTAAATTTCTCCTTCCTTTTCTTCAGTCACACTAAGATATGAACATGAATTACATCAGGGCGCTGGGAAGGTCATGAATGAAAATAATAGTTCAAATCACATAATTGCAACTCTTTCTTCCTTTCTTCAGAATGTGAGCTTTTAGCTCAAATTGGAATTTCTAGCATGCTTTTTTCTAAAGAATTTATTACATTGAAGGTTTTCTGTAAATTATCCTCCACGTAGAGTAAAGGCCAGCTTATTACAAGCAATCAGCATTAAGATACTATCCCTGAAACTAACTTCTTGTCATTTTGGGGAATTTCATGTGTTTGGTTAGTTGATTTTTTAACCCAGACATTTGAATCCCATGATCACCACTTAACTAAGTGAGCCTTTCTGGCCCATTTGTAGATGGAGTTCTTTTCCTGGTTTCCCCTTACAGTTTCTTCTCATGGAATCCTGAATTCTGATCTCTGCTCATTCTCTTATTTGGTGAAAGTTGCTGTGGAGAAGCAGTAGCTCGAGCACTCTGCTGCTTTTGCCTGCCTGTCAAAGATTGCAACTCTGATTTGCAGGCAGCAGCAGGGGATACACTGGACAGCATTGCATGTTCCAGCCACGTTAGAGAATGACTCACCATGAGTTCATTTTCCTTAAAATGTTCCTCCTCTCAGATATGGAGGTATATAAAGTATATTTAAGTATATAAAGTTCATATATTTCTGAAAGGATGTTCCCAATGCTGCTTTCAGGTGGTTAGTTTTGTAGAAAAAATACAGTTTTCTGTGTTATTTTAAATTACTAGAACTTGTCATTTTTCATTTAATTTAAATTAAATACTTTCAAGGAATCTATTATTTCATTACATTGTCCTTTGAGTAATTATCTACACTCAAAAGTATAGTTTAGAAGTTACAAGATATGTATGAGACCTTTGTCAGGGAATCAAATATTTTGAGGAAAAAAGGCATTGGACTACTGGGGGAGATTTATAGATATACTCCTTATAAATATTTTTTATAAAAAGACCATTTACATTTAATACTGTGATATTTATTAAATGCAACTTAACAGGGTTATTAGGGACTTTCTGTTTTTTTATGTGTTGTTCAATAACTTAAAATTGTATCTAAAAGTAGAAAGACACTCTTGTAACAGTGAACAACAAAAGAGCTGGATTTGTGATTTCATACATCTAGGAAACCTCTAATTTTGTGAGTGTAGATCAGAATAATCTTGATGAAGATGAGTTACACTTTACCCTAAAATACTTAGTTTTATTGTTTGGAATCTCTCCATGGGTGTGGTGTGTGCACCTAACTATTAAAGGGTTTGTTCTTCACATACAGCAGAACAGTACACAAGAGGAAGGGTTACAGAAAACGGAGGCAGTAACAGAAAATGTCACAACTGTGGCCAAGGATCCAAGATATGCCAGATACCTCAAAATGGTACAAGTGGTAAGTCAGTTCTCATGTCATTCTTTGGCTAGGATGTTATTTTTTGGTGGAATGTACCACGCAGCTGTAAGTGAATCTTAAATGTTGGAAAACATATATTGCAACAGTAATCTTTAAGGTAGGATAACATCATAGTATTCTAGCACATCTTCTCTAATAAATGAATTAATGTAATATATTCCCTCAGACAGCTTCTGGCAAGATCTTTCTACAAAATTCTGCTGGTAGACTTGTGAACTGAAGGTGTGAAATGTGTAAATGCAAAGTGATATTAGCCGGAGGCACAGAAGATGCCACTGAAAGTGGAGTTGTCCTGGCAAATTGGAGTCATTCCTTGCATACAGACTGATTACAGTCTGATTTTGCTGTAGGGTACAAAATACAGCTTTGCAAGTATAGTCCAGAACAGGAGTACTTGATATTTCTGTAAGGACCAAAGTAGAGATATAAGGATTGCTTCACTGTCTGGTTCCACTCCAGTTTCCTATTATTCATGATGCAGGTTTTGTTTGCATCTTTGTCTGTGGTCTGTTTTACAGATGAATAGGAAATAAATGATTGTAATCTCAATATTAACATGTGTGAAATCTAATGAAGGAATGAGAAGGTGAATGGGAGACTATTTGTGATATTTTTAAGAGGTCATTTCACATGCACAAACTTAAAAATGAGATTGGAAACAAAGAGTTAATTTCAATTTATTTTCAATTTGTCAGTGGAAATTTTCCTCTAAAATACATATTATAACATAATTCTGGAAAGTATGACTATGTCATAGTATTAATAAAATGTTGCTTACGTTAAAACTAACTTCATGGTTTCACTCAGTCTTCAGAGAAATTATTACAATTGGTCTGCTTCATCCCTTGAATGGTGTTCCAAACTTTTTTTTTCACTTGAATCACAAATTAGCATTTTATGGATAGCTTATTACAAACCATTTGGAAAACCTAGCAGTGGGATAGTAGCAGAGAATAGAACACTATGTTACTGTATTGATTTAATGCCAGACTTCAAAGCTTCAAAGTGGATTTGAAAGTGCTGGATGGTCTAATTACTTTGGTTTTTTTTTTTTTTTTTTTTTTTTTTTTTGTAACTGCTAGAGGAGTGAGATCTCACTTTCCACATTTCTCCTGTGTACTGGCAGTTCCTGGTGACTCCTCTGCCAGTTGTAAATAGTGTGGTACGTGTGGTAGGAAAGTCAAACTAACATACTACAAATTAATGTGTGTTTTTGCATTTGCCAAACTTGCCTCCTTGTCCGGTCAAGTATTTCAGTTAGTGTCATTTATTTCCCCAAATTAAGTTTCTAGCTGAAGATTTGTTTGAACTGATAATTTATTTATTACTCACAATGTTTAGTATAAAAGAGCGCCATTCTACACTAAAAGTAGCTCTTCCATGAAATTGTGACAAATTCATTTTGGTGGAGTGCAATTGAGGATACTAAATTCTTACTTTTTAAAATTTACAACAATATTCCAAGAAATCATACAAAAGCAGTACCATATTTGCAGATTAAAATTTAGGAAAGCATGAAAGGTAAAGTAATTGTAAAGCCCTGATTGTATTATAAACAGATATAGGTGCAATCTTAATTGTTTTCCTTCAGATAAGAAGTCTAAAAGAGCATTTTGATTAAACTTCAGATTAGTTTTGTGAGTCTATGATATATGAGGGTACTGAGAGGATTTTTTTCTCACAGATTTTAATGCACACAGTGTTGGAATAAAACATACTCCAAGTGTGAACATAAAAGTGACCCATTCTTAGAAATCCTATACCAAGTTCCCTTTGATTGAAATCAAATATGAATTCTGCCTTGCCTGATCTGACTCAATTCTGTTTTCACTTGGTTTGAATTGATGCATAAATAACTCATCAGTGACTTCTGAGGTGGGGAACAGTACCCTAAGAGCAGTCAAGCAGGGGAAAAGCATTAGTACAAAATGGTGTGTAGACACACAATCCCTGCTGTCCAAATCTATACTAGAATAACTGAATTTTTAAACCATCATGAAATACTCCAATTAATATTCAAAATATTCACCTTTGTAATGCACATGAGTTGTGAAGTACTGAGATATTCTTTTATTTCAAGGTATTACATTGCAGCTGCTTGAGTGACCATTTTTGACATTATGCCTGATAGATTCCTACAGCTTTGTACCTGTGTGTGTGCTGTTCCACAGTGCTCATGCACAAGCCTTGATTGTGATTCTTACTGTGGAGCTGTCACTAGAATCACATCTTTCTCTGGAGCATTAGTCATGGCTGCCCTTTATTTTAGCACTATCTAACTTACTTTTGGACGAAAGATACTAGTCCTACACCACTTTTTATTTAGAATTTCTTAGACCACCAGTAACTTTGTCCCTTTAGAATCAGAAATTGTATCCTCATTTGGTTTGGGTTTTTTTCCCATATTCTATATTGGCATGGAGTGATCCAGATGGTATTTCTCATGATTTCCAACAGGCAAATCCTGTTGGATTTCCAACAAGTTGCCTTTGAGCAAATCTAGTGGAAACACAGGAGCAGTTTGTTGGACTGTATCTCATGAGAGGACGGACATGGGTCTTGGATATGTGATCCAAGATAAAAGGATGTTTAGATGTTGATGAATAAAATAAAGTGCAGAAGCTGTGGAAGGACTTGCAGTGAAGGGAAAGCATTTTTTTAACAGATACATATTTGGCTGAAATCTGTCCACAAGTCACAGAAGATTCAAGACTGACTGCACAAGCAGTTATATTTGGAGAATTCACTTTTAAATTGTGCTTCTGTTCTCATGTCCTGTTTGCCTTTTTCTCCATGCTTTTTAGACTTCTCCAGCTTTTAGCACTGCCTTACGGGATCCTTCTGGAGTGGCAGCAGATGCACTTCCCTGGTTTTCTTCTCGCTCTTGGGTATACCTTCAGTATGCCTAAGTCTTTCCTAGCACAACTTGTCTGCTGTCTTTTTGCTACTTTGTGCTTTCTCCACATTCTTATCCATACAGATAACTTCAGCTTCATGATTTTGTCTGCATGAATTGCAAGTATATCTATTCAGTCTTGATTCTCTCCCTGCAACTTTCTCTAGATATTTTGCCATAAATATAAAATGGAATAAAAGGGCCTTTAATCTCAATCATTTCTTGCTTCTAGTTTCATATTGATAGGAACTGAGATTAATGTTCCATGCTGTTGTTTGACAAGTGACATGCATAAATTTATATGAAAGTGTGGTTTAAAAGTACCTTTGTTATTTAACTCATCTGTTTATGTCCAGTAGTTTTATATTATTATTTCTCCTGCTACACAGGGTGTTCCTGTAATGGCAATACGAAACAAAATGATTTCTGAGGGGTTAAATCCAGATCTTCTTGAGTAAGTAATTTGTGACTCCCAGTAGGGCTGCAGAGCAGCTGTGTGTTTAAAAAACTTGGAAAAACATGTGCTTAGAAAAGGTTGTTCAAGGTGTTGTGAGCTATAGCAGTGACAGGCTAGCATCTGACAATGTGCATTTAGCAATGAGGACTCAAATAAAAGGTCAGTAGCCATTTTCAGTGCCCAGTGTAGACTATGAGGTTTTTTTCCAGATACTTGCTTTCAACACTCCAGTAAGAAAATATCATTATTGTAGAGTAGTAAGAACAAACTCTGTCTTATTTTGCTGGATGCATGAGGGACAACACAGTTGTTTCCAGATGCCCTTAGCAGATGTAGTGTACAACTTGACTTCAAAATTGACAGTGAAAATTGAAGTCAACAGTTTAATATTTTGGCTGTTGATTGAGCTAATCTGATGTGAAAACTGCTAAGAATAGATAGTAATTTTCAAAGCTTCTCGTCTGGCCATAAACATTAATTTTAGTCTTACTTTACACTTGACATTTAATTTAGTTCTACTGTATTATTTCACAGAAGTTGTTAAACTGAGGAAAGTATTAAGTTTATTCTTGCAGTACAGACACCAAAATGTTTGAAGTATTTTTGCATTCTTTTCACAAACTGTCAGGGTATTAAAAAGTCCATTTTTCCTTTCCAATGAAGTCTTTTTACATTTTATAAAGGCTTATTCTGAAACTAGCTACTTGTTAAATAAAATAAACCTGAAGTATCATCATATGATGAGTCACTTTAGCTCCCAGCTACTTCCTGGTCTAGATAAGCCTGAGGTAGTTATTCCTCAGTTGTTTTTTTTTTTTTACTGATTGAATGAGAAATAAAAAAAAGACCCTGTGCAAGTTGGAGGTAGGATTAGCAAACACGTGTTTTCTATATCTGTGTTAAATGTATTGTATTTTTTTCTGTGCTTTCAAGTCCATACCTTTCTATAAATGCTGCTATTTCTTCATGTTTGGGTGGATTTTTATAGTAGATAAAACAAAAAGATAATAGGTTAAAATTTCTAAAGCTGTTTTTTAAAAAGTGTCTACTTTTGAATTGTCTATTTTGCATTAAGACGGAAACATTATTACTGTGGACTGAGGCTCACAGAGTATGTTTGGGGTTAGATCTCAAAATCCACCCTCAAAGATCTGTGCAACAGTAATGCTTAGTCAGATTTTCTTTAAAATGTTATTGGTTTGAAAACTGGTTGAAGAAAGCTAATTATTTGGCAAGGTGGAACATGTTAAGGTATCAGGGGTGACTTTTCAATTTTCTTGCTTTCTTGTTGTGATACTATAGGCTTCTTCTTTTATATGTGTCTTTCCATTCACACTGCATTTCTTGGGTCTTCAGCTTCCTTAGGTCTGCTCACTCAATCCCAGAGAAAATTAGGAAAATGTACCCATGGCTGTGTGCTCAGTCACTTACTGCAGACTCCCTGAGCTCCTTGCCATTGGCTGAGCATGGGTTATTTGTGGCTGTAGATGTGCTAATTCTAATGATACAGTATAATTTCTACACTCTCCTCTCAGCTTTTCCACCTCTGTTAATGCTCCTTTCTCAACTTTTTACAGCATTTGGTAACTGCTTCTTCTATCAAGCTCCCAGTTTACCTGTCTTTAACTTTTGTTTCTTATCCTTCCTCTCTTGCCTGTCTTCATTTCCAGAAGAGTTTGTCCTGCTCTCATGAACTAAAGGAATTCAGCACCATCTTCCTCTTCTTAATAAATGAGAGGTTTTTCACTGGTCTCTCACGTCTTTGCACAACTCTTCTGTTTTGTCATTACCACGGCAACAAACAAGGAATAATATTGTGAAGTGGTATTTGCATGAGAAAGCAAATGCTTTCTTCATTTGTTTTAGAGGTGTGCAGTGGGCAGGGAGAAGGTTCTTCTGCAGTTCTTTAACACACTTCTCATCTTTGCACCAAAAATGTTTAGGAACACTTTAAAGTTACCTTAGGGGTTCCCAGCAGAGAAATTATACTAAACAGAACTAATGTTGGAAAAGAAATTCTGTACTCCCAAGATAAATAAGAACAGGATGATTAATACTACTGTCAGCTTAGTTTAAAATGCAATATTTTATCCAAGAGATGTTAACTGTCATCCAGGAAGTGAGTTTCTCTGAATGTCCTTTTCCCCCAGGTATAATTATGTGTGTATTTTCTCCCTTGCTTTCAGTCTTTATCAGGCTCTGTATTGCTTGTATGTCAAATTCATTATATACTTAGGAGGGAAAGTCCATGGAGAGCCAGCATCTTCAGGCAGTAATGTTAATTTAGATGGCTTGCTTCTCTCACCTTCATTTCCAGTAGATTCCCCAAGCAAACATTTTGCCACACTGTTAATAACCATCCTAAATACTCTCTTTAAAACTAAATACAAGAGGTCTGATCATTTGTAGTCAATAACAATCCCATGGCTGCTCTTGCATGTCAAATTTAACCCAATGTTCTAGCCAAATTCCACTCTGAGTAATTCTTTTTTGCTTCACTAAATTATCCCTGCAGTTTTAGTTGGATACAATATTGTTCATTTCCTGTCTTATTTTTTTCCTGTACTATTTACACTGCTTAATGGTGTACAGAATGTTCCTTTCAGCCCTGCAACCTCTGAAGATTGCAAAAAAAATTGAATTAATCATTATTGCCTGCTTTCAACTCTTTTCTACAAGTGTTTGCCACTTCTTAATGATCTGTCATCATTTCTGATGGCATCAAAGGCGTGCATTCACACTGGTGTCTACAGAGTTTTGATGTCCAGTGAGTTACAGTTTCTAGTGTTTGCCTTCCAGTTGTGGGTGAAGCAATACCATTAAGGTGTGAGTTTGTGAACCATAAACAGTTAATATGTTAAATGTTGTGGCAATAAAGTGCCTGCAGTTGTCATGCAGGGACAGTGGTGTTACGTGCTGAGCTGCTTGTGCTCTCAGCTGGATTTACAACACAGAATGTTTCTGTTGCCTGCAGGACCCCAGACGCCCCTGTGCCTGCCTGGGGAGACGATGGCAAAGCAGAAGACAGTTCTGATAGTGAATCTTCATTCAGTGACTGAAGAGACTGGTTCCAGCCCTTGGAAACCTTTGTTAAGTGCTCATGTGTTTGGAGCTTTGGCAGACAATGGTTTTGCGTGGATCACACGGATGATGCGGTTTGTCTGATGGTGTTTTAAGAACTAAGATCCTTCATGTTCTATTCTGGAAAGTTTGAACAGGCAGCATGTTTCAACCTGAACCCTTCCCCCATGAAAATGAATCATGAGATCCTTGCAGTTTTTATGCTGCATCATGCCAGATTCATTTCTGTTTCTGCTGAAATTACTTGTAGGGTTCTAAGAATTCCACACCTCTAAACCTCCATGTCTCTGAAACTGCATTCTGATCATTGTTAGATTTTCTGTGTAACACATTTAACCTACGTTGCCTTCTTTCTGCCCCATAACTTAAAAGGTAAATTAACTTTGGAAAATGGAAGTGTACCTTTTTTGCAATATCCTGTGTCTGCAGTGATGCTACAAGAAATACATAAAAGTCAACTCTCTTATGGTGATTGCAAATCAGTGATACTCAGATTTGAGAAGAACTAAAATACAAGTGAAAAATAGTTTAAAACCCATTTTGAATCTATTTTCAAAACATATACTGTTATTCAGTGCCACACTAGAGTCTGTATGAAGCTGTTAAAGGATTTACTCTTGAAGGGTTCATTTAGCCAATTCAGGTTGCAGTGTTGTAGAAAGGTACAAACATGGCAAGATTGATTTGATAGTGACACTGGGAAAAAAGCAAGGGACTGGGAGATCATTATCGGATCTCACTACTTGTTCACTGTTATGTGGGTCAGTTGAAACCATTTTCTGACTTCATTGGCCTTACTCAAAAGAAGCTGTGGCTGAACAGTTTGCTTAGGATGAGAAATCACCTCCAAGTTGGTGCCTTTGCTGATAATTTCATCAAAGAAGCTAAAATTCAGGTTGCATAAGAAAAAAACTATCTTGGCACCTCTCGAGGCATGCATTGATGAACAACGTAAAGAAATGCCTGATGTGCCCTGAAGATTCTCCTCAAAATCACTTGATGTACTCCTTGACTCAAAAATCATATTTCGTTAAAGAATCTTCTTTAATACAGTTTGTTCCACATGAAATCCTTTGCAATCTGTTTGAATTACCCGGATTGTTGTGACTATACCAGAATGCTGTGTGCTAGGCAGTCATTAAACTTCTGGTATTTCACATTCGTGCTGTGACCAAGAGAAGACTAAAACTGAAGCTCCAAGTGTATAAGTTTGTTAGCCTTTATGACTGAGTCAATACCTTCTCTCTCAGTTATTTGTGCCACTTCAGTAGGTTATCTGCTTTTTTTTTTCTCTGCAACTTAAGCATGGCTCCCATTTCAGCCTAGCAGACACATTTATGCTCTCCATAACCAGTAAATCAGAGTAATGCCTGAATCCCTACAAAAGCATATATGCACTAGAGAATGTCTAGAGATGGTGTTTCAATGATGGGTTAATTACTATTGAACACTTAAAAATGTACTTAATAGTTAACACTTGGTAAAACACAAAAAATATTAACATATTAGCAATAAGTATTTCAAATGTAAATGTGATGTTATTTCAGAATGTATATATTGAAACACTCATGACTTTTTAAAATCTATATTTGAAAACTCATTTAAGCAGTCTGTAAAATAAAAGCTATACTTTGTAAACTAAAGTTATGGTTTTATTTTCTTCCTATATCTTGTTCTAAACAAGACAATGAAAATTCTTCCAAAGTCTCTGCAATTCATGTTTCTCCAGAACTAACTTTGCTGAAGTTGTATCAACCTGCTAGCCAGAGGGAAGAGTTTTGGAAATTGGGGTTTGGAGTTAATGTTAACCCATAGTGGCACTCTGACTACAGGAGAACTGAGTATCCTATAGCCACTGTTCTAAGATGCAAATTTAAGGAAGGCTGAAATTAATGTGTATTATATGTTTGATACTTTTGAACTGACATGGACCTATGTAAGGAAGTAGCATGATTTAAAGAGTTGAATTGAGATGTAGTTAATTATTTTTCTAAAGAAACAAGGTTATCAAAAGACATTTAAGAAGGTATAGCTTCAGTTGTTTAAGATTCTGAAGAAACTTTTTGTGTAAAATAATTTTAGTTTGAAAAGAAAAAAACTAAAATCAATTGTCTTCTACACCACTGCAGATACACGTTTATGTGGAATGAAAAAGAAAGCCTCTGGCCTAAAGACACTTGATAGAATAAGGGATAATTAATCAGTAATTATATATGACACAGAATAACAGTTTCATTAATAGAGATTGTGAATTTAACTGCTTAGGAATTGGATGATCTTTTCAGGATAGATGTTGACTTTGGAGTACTGCAATGTTAGTAAACTTGCAGAAACATTGAGAAAAATCTTGCCCCTTTGTTTCCTCTCCCTGTTGAATGGTGACTAAATCTAAATGTCTGAATTGTGAGAACTGGGAGGAAAAAAAGATAAAACCATCCTTTTTTACATTCAGTGTCTCAGCAGCCATAGTGCTTCCGCTACCTTTGGAACCTCTGACAACTTCAGGCTCTTCTGTTCCTAAACACATCCCTTTGCTCTTACGCTGTAGCCAAATTCAATCTTGAGATGTTTCAGCTTGCACGAGGAACTATTAAATATGGGAAGGTTGGTTTGAGACTGAATTATGTCAGCTGTGCTGGTGCTTCTTGATCTGCAGCAGTTTCTGGAGATGTGGTGCTAACCCAGAAAGCTGGAAAGCCCTTAACCACAACCTAAATACTGTAAGCGGAGAATATTCCACGGGGCTCGTTATTAACCATCTGTTTTGGAATAGAAGATGGAGGGAGTATTTCAGCTTGGCAGCACAGTAATCAGATATATGTAATACTTTCAAGGGAAAAAGTCCATTTTCAAGAGACTTTTTATTTTTAAAAGCTTCCAATGGAACTTTTAGAAGATACGGTATACATTAAGAAGTGTCAGTAATGCACATCTTCTATACACAAATTTTCCGTGGATTTAAACTCATCATCTGGGGCAGTATTACAACTTGTAGGCATAAAAACTACTGCAGAGTGTTACTGGAATAACCACTGAATGCATCTGTTAATACTAATTATGTACTACTGGTAAACTATATATTCTTTGTTTAAACAAACATTTTTAACCCCATCAGCATATTCCTCATTTTGCAGGTGAATGGGAGTGCAGAATGCATAAAGATTAGTTTCCTAATGGTATTACAGGCATTTTAAATGAATGTAGGTGCCCTTAGACTAGATGCATGTCTGTATTTTTGTAAGTAAAACCTCAAAACCTGTCAAAGGCAAAAACAACATCTGGACATGATAACTTTATAGTGAAGTCCTGGTTTAGCAGTTGTAATCATTAATCTGTTCCCTCTCAAGTCTTCTGTTCAGCTACATTTGAAATGAAAATTAATGGTTCTTTTTCCAAGCTGAGTCTCTTCCTCTCTCTTGTTTTTCTTTCCACTGTGTGTTATTTACACCAGTAAGTGTATAGTTTGACATTCTGTGAAAAAAAAATAGCAAACTGTAGCCTGTACTTGGAAAAAGAGAGTATCACTAAGATCAGCACTTTGAGCTGTGTGTGATCAGGTCAGTTTTGCTTTCCATAGTGTTACATAGCAAGAAACTTAAATTCATTATGGGCTCAATCTGTCTGGAGATCCAGTTTTCTCTCTGAAAAGCCAAACAGAGGTAACAGTCTCAAAATGAGTTTGTCTGCAGAACATGTATTTTCTTATTCTTCTGAAAATTTGGCATCCTGCTACCAGGATGCCAAAATGCCTGGTGTCCAAAGACATTTTGGACACCAGGCATTTGGTGCCTGCAAATGCCTGCACTGATCCAAAGTTTACTTTCCTGATACTTCATGGGATGGTGTCTCCATTCATGGCACTTTGCAAGCAAAACAGGAAGTGCCACATTCCCGTGGCTTGCTTAATTGTGCCTGGCTTGCTTAATTGTGCCATTCTGTCTGTACTAAAAGTCGGTACTGAGTGCCTTAAGGGGAGATGTGAGGAGCACCGCAGTGTTCCTGCAGTCCCTTTTCCTGCCACCAAGGCTTCACTCCAGCCCCGAGCAGAGACTGATGCTCAGTACTAAATTACAAGTTTGTTGGTGCTTCCAAAAATAATTTCATTAATTTGGGAAGCTGTGGATATTCCTGCCTAGTGTTTGACTCACTAACTTCGTGAATACAATATTGTTTTAAGGGAGTTCCATGGGCTTGTTCATTATGAGGGTAATGAAGCAGAAAATTAAAATAATATTCCTCATGCCATACAAAAAATGAGTGACAGAAACAAGCTTAGCATAGGATATGTCACATTCTGAAGAAACAAGTCTGCATAGCCATAAATCAAAATGCACATCATTGGGCGAGGACAGATGCAACACAAAGCATCTGAATGCAAACTTCATTTTATTTGCTTTAAAAAAAAAAGATCTGTGTCTTGGCCTTAAACTAATGGATTATTTTCTTATCCAGTGTATTTCCTATTTTCAGGTTAATGGGTGGAAACGAAAATTCTGAGGAAACATTCACTTTGCAGACAGTTGGTTTTCTTTGCTTCAGACTTTAAAACTGGGGCCCTCTCCTTGAAGGAATGAAATGGTAAATAATAGGATTCTCAGATTTAGGTAGTACACTCTTTGCCTCTCAAGCTCTTGTATATTCTAGAATATGTACTAGAAATCTCTTCCTGGGTTTCATTATGGCCATCTGCCCTGGTCTGTAGAATCAAAAGTTGTAGTAAAGTAAACGCTAGCCCAGTCCTTCACTAGGAGGAACATGTATCTGAGTGCTGAAAATACAAGGCAGAACAAAGGGATCTGAGAGTAATTTTTTACATTTGTATGAACAGTTCTTTCTATAATTGATTACCATCAACTGTTTGGTAAACCTTATCCTTAAAGTCACTTGTAGTGGTGAGAAGTTGAGTACACGTGAACCAACCTGCTGCGAAGAATTGGACAGTGGAAATAAACTTCCAAGGCCTGTTTTAAATAGGCCTCTCTCCTCAGAACTGTGATGATCCTTTTTGCTTTCAAGCAAATGGTCTCTAGTGTTCAGTTGACTCCATGCTCCCAGTAGATTGCATAATCCTGGTGTGATTTCCTATATCACGATCCAGGACATGGGGAATCCTTCCCCAGTGAGAGCCAAACTGTTTACAATTAACATTGTGCAGTATTGATTTCTCTCTACTACTTCCCAACAACTGTTTGAAACAAAGAACAATTCTGTGTGCTGAGATGATCCTTTGGTCTTCTGGATTCAGTTCACCTATTTTTAAAGTAGATCAGAAGTAGGGATGGAAATGAACAGAGGAAATGAGTTGTCTTCTTCTCAGCTGTTTCATCATTTGCTTTTCCCTCAGGGGACAGCAGTACTTTTGTAAAAAATAGATTAGGTGAAAAATGGTTCATAATGCTTTATCACATGTTTGTTGTGGTTTAGGAAACTGATGTTAGAAGCTTGCCTGCCTGCACAAAAGCATATGTCAAGAAGATAATTTCAAAACAGCTGAATTCAGTTAAAATATCATGGGTGGGAATTTATTTGTAGTATTTTTGTTACTGTAGCTTCTCCCTGCCTCTTACTTGGCTTTTGTATTTGCTTCCTCTTCTGTTGTAAATGTGAGGCTTTGTTGCTGTTATTTCACCCTCCTGGCATCTTTGCTCCTCAGTTATTGTTGAGCTCACCTATTACTATATTTCTAACCAAGCTGTCTGTTGAGCTCTTCCATTTTACAGGATAACTCTGTGATACTTTCTGCATATTTTAATTGTGAAAAGTGTTTAGCTTGATTTACTGTGGAAAAACCATCATTTTATACATATCTGTCCTTAGTTTGCCTCAACTTTCAGAACCTGTGGGCTAGTTTCAGTCACATTTGGGTAAGGACAAGAGGAAGGCATCCCAAAGAGTGGGGTTCTTATGGATTTGATAAAAAAAAAAAAAAAGTAAAAAGGAGAGATGATGTAACAGCATTTGAGCTGAAGCATCCCTAGCTGAAGCCTTCTTGTACCCCAAGTGGTCCATGCCACAACGAGGTGTTACCCAGTACCCCATTCATGCTTTTCCCCTGAGATTGGGCCCTCAACAGAAGCCTTTAATCCCCTCTGGTTACAGCCCTAAACCCAAGTACGGGGTGGTCACCTGGATTTTCTTTATACAAGCCACTTGTCAATCAGCAGAACACCTCAACACTGATTTATCATCAGTGAGGTCTGACCCGCAGATAGAACCCGAGGTGCAGTAAACAGAGCTTCCTTTTTTCCAGGGTCTCCTGTGACGTTTTATGAGCATAAGGCTGTGTGGACTGTAGCCCTGCTGTAAGAAATGCACACATGAACTTGCATCTTAGAAACCAAAGCCAGTCAGGCACTTGCTCAAGCTTCCTAGGAAGTCAAATCCCTGAACTTCTTGCTCTAAGTATGCAGTTACCGGAAAACATTTCAAAATGTGACCAGCTTGGATGAGGAGAGATGCCATGCTTTTGTGGTGACTGAAGCCTTGGCAGAGAGGACAGGAACAATAGGACAGTCCTCTTTGGGAATTATTTGTATTGTGCTCACAAGTGGACCATGCTGTGCTGGTGTTGTGTAAGGCAATCCTCAGGAAATCAGGTGGGAGTACAAAATTTCCTTTTGCCGTATAAACAGAGTGTGCTCCGTAGCTGAACTTGTCTTTCTGCTGCTAGGGATGTTTTTTTCCATTTCAGTTATTGTGTCTATATCGTCACACATAGCAGCCCACCCTGCACTAGCTGTTTTTTCCAGGACCTGTCCCTCCTGGTCATCCATCCCTTCACTCATGCTTAACTCATGCTTAACTCATGCTGTTACTCTCCACAGGATGTCCCGGTGGCGTTGCAACGAGCCTCAGCCACCAGCAGCACCAAACACAGCTACCCTTGTCAGGCCCCAGCTGGCTGCTGCTCCCTGTGTTGCTAATCTCACCTCTCCCGGGGGCTGAATTGCTCAATATTGCCCAAGTATTTGACACTGGATTCTTTTATCAGATGCCTTTGCTGGGACAGTGTGATTAGTAGTGGACAGGCTGTCAGGAGCAGGCTTTGCCAGATGACACACAATGGGGCTCTGCTGAACCAAAAACTTGACTTCAGGAGCCGTGAGCCCCACCTTCCCCTGAAAGAGCTTCCTTTCCGAAAAGAGGTTATGGTTTGTGTGTGTCTGTGTGTGTGTTAGCTTTTAGTATATCTCTGTTGGGCAGCTCACCTACCATTTAATTCACACACTGAGCACACAGTCCAGCTAGAGCCACAATGAATGTCACACAATCAACTGAGGTAGCAGCCATGCCATTTTGGATGCCATACTTTGGCCATTTTCCAGCATGTATCTTCGCTGTGGGAGACTCCTTATCACACAGGAATCACCTGCCAAGAGGAATGCCCTGTCATGCAAGAAAAATTTAGGATCAGCAGTCATTTGCTTATCTGTTCCAGGTTTTGTATCTGTCAGTTGCAAGCAGTTGTCCCCAGTGCATTTCATGTCCTTTCTTCAGTGCACCTCAGTTTAGCTAGAGGATAGACAGCATTTCTGATTTTAGATTTGCATAACATATTCACTTTAGTGGCAGTCTTTACTTTATAGTTTTGCTTGATCTTTTTCTCTCTAGCTTACATAAGCAAACAGAGTGAACTGTGGAGAATAAAACATTAATTGATGCTTAACTTCATTATGGACAGAATATGTATCCTCAGATTTTGAAAGTTTTTATTACACGAGCTCTTTCACGTCACAAAGAAAATGCATCCACACATACGCATTCTCACATGCACCCTCCTAACTTCCCAACATGTTTATATTTTCAGTTCCAATTTGTAACACTTCATCTGTTCCTGAGCAGTGTGCATTCTTTATTTATGTTCAAGATCCAAGCAAACAAAATTCCTTCAAACATCTTTCTGAATCAGAGAAGAAATGACAGCGAAAAAAAGCAAAACGATTAAATTCTCCCCCATTTATATGAAAATTTTACTGAGGCTTGTTTTGTTACATAGTGTTATAGTGAAAACAGATGATATTTGAAACTTGGCTTTGAAGCAGGACTCCCTTCAGCCTCCACAGGCAACCAGACATTCCCCTTCTGCACATCACTTCCAACAGCTCTTTCGTGCAAAACATTTCCCTGTTTATCCTCCAGACAAATTACAATTGCTGGTCTTAAGTCATCTGTGTACTATGAAAAATGATGTGTTGTCAACCCCAGACCCCACTCCTCTTTCTAAATCCTTTCTTTCTTAAAGAATGAAATGAAAAGAAGAGGGAATTAATTCATTGCACTACTTTCTTTTCTTTTAAGATGTTAGGGTGACTGCAGTGGGATCAGCTCCTCCGTGGACAGTGCAGTGAGCACAAATACAATCAGCCTGTGTCCCTTGCCTGATGCCCAGGCTCAGGGATCAGAGCTTCAGCAGCTCCGCTGACACCAGAAGAGCAAGCCCTGCATTTACCTCCCCTAATCTGTGTTTTTTGTAAAATGTCTGTGAAGTTTTTAGCAAAATGTTTAGCTTGTTTTGATAGCTGGACTAAATTGTAAACAAATGGTAACCACATGCTATTCACGGCAGAATAATTTTGCTTTGTTTGGTTTTATGACAGCATTTACACAGTGTTTTTTGCAACCTTAGTGACTTACATGAGGTTTTTGTCTACAAGGACTACTATTTTTCTTTAAAAACAAAGAATTAACAAAACAGATTATGGCAGGTGTGGTTTTTAACTATAACAGCTGGTAATTTAATGGAAACCACCGCCAGTAAACTTCTTTGGTGTTTTCAGAGATCAGAAAATCTGTTGCTGCTGTCCCAAGGGTCTTTAACAACACTCAGTTGAAGTTCATTAAGTCAGGGAGTCATGGCAATACACATTACTATTCTCCATAATTCCTGCCATCGCAAACCATTTTCTGGCTTCTCCTGACCTTGCTCTAAAGTGGTTTTTCCTTTGGTTATATGGGGTTTTTTTTACTCAAGATTTGGGAAGAAGAGGGTACATTGTGATGAAACCTTCCATAAAATCACTGACACCATCGCACTGCAGTTACAGCTTTGGTCTATTTGCCTTGAGGCACAAGCCAAGATTAGATGGTTCTAGATCAGGAAAGAAGAAATGGGGAAGGCAAAACCACATAAAAGCTTTTCTCCTCCATTCAAGAGTCCCAGAAGAAATCCCAGAAGAAATCACAGATATGGTAGGTCAGCCTTACAAAATTGTTCTTTAACAAAACACGAGTAAAGAGAAAAAAACAAGACCCAAAGTACTAGGGTGTTCAATATCTGAATTATTTCACGGTAATGTTGGGAAAGCAGTAGCAGAATAATTTTGTGATTTGGTTGTTGTTTTCAAGACAAGACAGCTTTGTAAAGTTACATGAGAGGGAACAGAAGCCTCTTGGTTAGGATTTGTAAATATAAAACATCCTAGGGCTGCTGTCCCTTTCCTCTTCTCCTGGATCATTATTCTCAAGAAGCCACCTGTAATTCTCTTTGTAAATGGTCTGTGCTGCATGTGAAACAAGGAAGGAAGAAATGGGAAAAAATCAAAACAACAAAAATCATAAAAATATTTGTTGAACAAGACACAATAAAATGAGTATTTTTGAAATTGTTTGATTTTCAAGGAGGGACATCTCTAGTTCTTGGTTCTTTAGTGTATGAGGAGGGGAAAGTTACAGATGCTTTAACCACCATCAGCTCCATTTTACCCCCAAAATGAAATACTTACAAATTGAATTTATAGTTGACTGCAAATATGAGAAACACTAGTGCTACTACTTCTCAGTGTTTCTCTATGGTTTTTGTGTCTTATATGCAGAAGCTTTTTCAGTAAAAGATAAAGACTACATCACAAGCAAATGCTTTCTTTCCCCCGTACTTAAATGAGTCACTGAGATTAAACAAAGGCTAAAGTTCAGGGGTCTGACTTAAGAGTCTTTTTCATTTCTACTACCCCTTGTGTTTTGTCTTACAGGGTGCCACATTTTTCATTCCTTCTAAACCCTTTCAGCATGACATTAATTTGCATAAACAGCCCCATGGCAATAGCAGGAATAATATTTAGCTCTCTAAACCGGAGCATTTGTCCATACTTCCCAAAAGTATGTCAGCTCTGAGCACAGCTGGTCAAGATGCCACTTGAAATTCCTGCTAGCTCTTACACTGTGGTGGTGAATCTGAGCTGGTTGCAGCAGCTTGAGTCAATTTTCAATTCATTTTTCTTTCACAGGAACGACTGGAGCCCCTGGAGAGGAGAGACTGACCTGCTCCTTTTGCTTCCTCCAGCTCCTTCTTGATGCCTCACTGACTTGCCTAGTCCCCTCTTTCTATGCTTCTCCTCATCCCATACATCCATTTCCTGCAAAAGGTCACAAATTTTTTTATAAAAATGTCAGACCCACTTAGAGCATATTTTTAGACCTGCCATGTTCCAATCATTGGGATGAAATATTCCAGACCAGGTGCCCTGCTTGAGATGATTTTTCTCTGAAACTTCTGATTCAAAATTCTTTCTTGAGAAAGTTAGGGGGAAAAAAAATCCCCTGTACTTTTTAAAGAATACTAATTTTTGAAAGTTTCAGTGTTCTCACATTTAGATCAGAGGGAAGGCCTTTGCCAGGCAGCACCAAGGGCAGGATCTCTTCCCCTGAGAGAGGTCAAAACAGGAACTGAGGCTGGTGGCAAGGCAGGAGCAGAGCTGGTCAGCCCCAGCACAGTCCCACAGACCATGCAGGAGGAGAGCAGGCAGCGTCCAAACACTGAGCCCAGGTTGAGCCCAAAGTCCAGATCCATAGTGGTGAGGTAGGTTTGAAGTGAAGTTGACTTTGCAATTCACATTCCAGTCTAGAGAACACCGAGGCATTGCACATTGCAGTGATCACCAAGCATGCTTGTCGTGTGGAGGGAGCCAAGCTAGAAAATCAGACCAGAGGGTTTTCTTAAAGAATTTCAAGACTGATGATTGGTCTCCTCAGTTGTCTCTCTCCTCCCAGAGAGGTCCAGCCCCACGAGAACTTTACAACCTTCAGTAAAGTCTTTGTAAGCTCCACTTTTCCCTTTGTGCAGTGAGGATGGTGCCCCTGGTAGCCCCAGCCTGGCATCACAGCAGCAAGAGTGAGAGGGGGACAGGACCTGTGCAGCAGCCCACAGCAGGGATTTCCCTGTCCATTTCTGGTACAACATTTTCTGCTGAGCTCCCCTCAGCTTAAAAGCATCGAAATCCCTTGTACAAGAATCGTGGAAGTAATGGCTGCCCTGCACCACCACCCAGGAAAGATAACACAATTGGAGCTTCTCTATGGGAATACAGAGCATAACTGCAAAATCAAAACACAAATGACACTGCACTTGCAGAGGAATCTCAGATTATACTGTTGCACAGGTAGCTTTAAAACTGACAATTTACAGCTTGCATTTTTAGGGGAAAAACGCATAATGGTCTCAAAGCCCAGTTTTGGCTGGAAACTATAATAAGTATATGCTGCAGAGACTGAGAGAAAAGGGTTGACTCACTCTTCTTGTGTGAGGAGGGATAGTGTGGAAAAGACACCAAATAACACCTAATAAAAACTAGGCAGTGATGCATATAAACTAGGTGTTGGAAGAGGTCTGGTAAAACTTTATTTTCTGGCACTAGTAGTACGCCCCAAAAGGCTGTCTGAATGTTGGAGGGGTTTCTTGACAGAAAACTGAAAACTCCAATTGTAATAAAAGGAAATATTTTTCTGACAGACAGAGCAGTAAAAAAGTGCAACATCTGATGCCCTGATAAATATACCCAGTTACCACAGGCACCTACAATGCATCCTCTAAATACATTGTTTTGGCTGGTGAAGGGGAAAAATGGGTAAATTTAGGATTAAAGAAAATTCTATTCCACTTTGAATGTCTGGAGAGTGGTTGAATGGTATAAATTGTGTATCTTGGCCATCTCCAAATATATAGGCAGGCATTTGAGGCAACGTGTTAGAACTGCAATTCCTCAGAGGCAAAACTCAGTTGCAGCCGTCAGTAAACTTGTACTTTTCCATCTGACATGGTTAGTAACTCGGATTCCTGATGAAGAAAAAAGATAGTAGCAAATAATTAAACACAGAAGTGGTGACAATATGCCCCATATGGTAGCAGGTTTTCCCTAATTGGTTAGGCGGAACCATGAAGATATGAGAAATTAGTAACAAAACACACAAACAAACAAACAAGACATCTACCAAAACAACTGTCAGCATGACTCTGCATCATTTGTCTGAGCACTATGGGGGCAATAGTTTGAATTCCACAGCTGTGAAGATGTTTATCTATGTTTGTACAGCTATTTTGCATTCAGTGAGTTTCAAAGTTTTGATGGAAAAATTTAATGGAAAGCTCTGGAAAAAAAACAGTTTTCTGGGTTTGAAAGACTTGAAGCTACTTGCAAGGAGGTGTAATTGATATGTATGAAAGCTTAAAACAATTATTTTTGTCATATTCCCTTTAGAATATTTTTGTCACATTCCCTTTAGGAAATCTTTATGATCAGTCAGAAGTATTTGTGTAAAGCTGTTAATATCAGTTTAATGAAGATATGATGTATTTTATTCTCTTTATGCTATACTATGAGTTGGTTTGGCTTTCTTTTTCATCCCAATTCTTTCTCAAATTCAAAAACAGGAGTAGAGACACTCATATTTGCTCTACATATGTAGCTTTTTAGAAAAATTCACACTTAATCCAGAAGCATCTTATTACCAAAGAGGAACTGAGAGCCCATACTTTGTCTCGTGTTTAAAACATTCAAATAGGAAATATCAAATCATAGAATCACAGAACAGTTTGTGTTGCAAGGAACCTTTAAGATCACCCAGTTCCACTGCCCCTGCTATGGACAGGGGTACCTTTCACTAGACCAGGTTGCTGAGAGCCCCATCCAACCTGGCATTGAAAACTGCCAGAGATGGAAGTGTTGTGCGATTCACGTCATGTGATTTTCCCTATTTTAAAAGCTGTGAGTCTTTCTAGCCTTTATTAACACCATCAGTCTAAGATCTGCAACACCTGCTTATTAATTTCCCCAGCACCCTTACAGTAAAAAAAAGGGCTTATACTTGCAAAAGGATGGCTTGGATTGCACACTGGAAGGCATTTCAGATTGACAGAGTTCTGCTGATTATTGTGTTCTTGCTTTTTCTCATCTCGTAGAAGATGGTTTGCCACATGGGAGAGAAAGGCTCAAGGGAAAAGTGGAACCGTGCGTGTTGCAGGTATGAACTTTTTCATTTTTTCCATCACTTGCTCTGGTCATATACCCGTCATGGCAAGGCAGAAGGAGAGAGAGCAACCCAGACCAGCAGGATAAAAGTTCTTTGAGGTCCCCAGTAGGTAAGGGACAGAAAGTGTGAGCTCCAGCTGACCAAACCTTTGTCCTACACCAGCACATGTGGACGTGTGGCCAAAGGGTGACTACTCCAAAGATGTCATTGGTATCACCTGTTTTAAAATAGCAAGTATAATAATGCCTGAGCTGTTGCAGAAGTGCAGATATGCTGCCTAAATAGAAATTACCACGTCTGGCATTTTCAATATAGTTAGGTGAGTATATGACAAAATATGAAATTCTAGATGTCATGTGAGGCAGGGGTTTTCCTGCTGTCAGATCATTTTAAGGAACTTTAAAAAGATTGAATATTAAATTTTCATTTTTGTTTTCCCTAGATGTCCTAACTGGGTAGCATTCAGTTCCAAAAGTGTCTGGTTTTGGTACAAATGACTCATAAATAAAAACTTACTGTAGAAGCTTTAAAGCTGGCATGTAGTTTTCCACAAAGCAAAATCATAAGGAACTTAATCTCAAAGTGGTGCTACAAATGCTAGAGTAAATACACAGGGTGACTGGGGGAGTGGGATGGAAGACAGACAGCGACCTCAGCACAGAAAACAGAATTTAAAAGGTGGGGGAAGTTCTTTTTATTTTTTCTCATTTCTATGTTGCTTTCTTTTAGAGGGCAATCTGTCCAAAAGTATTCAAAAATTAACATTCAATTCAAACTAATTCAAATTTTAAATACTTGCATTCCTTTGTCACTGTTTGAATCAGAGATACAAATGCTGGATCAAGGACACGTGTGCTGAGAGGTGCTAGCAGAAATGTGGCAGACAAGTCAGTATGAAAACTTTAGCGATAGAGAATCAGATTTTCCTGCTTTATGATAATAACTGGAGACTGGAAACAAGCCTTTGAATAATTTCAGATTTTCCACATTTCAGACTTTTCCAGCTAGTTTATGGTTCCTCTGCTTTAGCCTTCTGCTAAAAATTACAATAATTACCTCCCACTGATTTTAATCCACCAAAGGCAAGAGAAGTTGGAGTCCTCCTGCAGGCAGGCTGCAGGGAATTGCCAGATTTTGAGCTGCCATTTGGTCTAACTTGCAGACAGCAGAGCTCTACCTGAGATTTATAGAGTAGTTGTGCTACTTTACTAAGCTAAATGTTTTCAGGAAGACACTGGAAACAGCAACAAGGAACAAGAATGGGAGATGAGAGGGGAATTAATGCCAAGTCTGTAACAGCCTCTCATGCCAAGACTGCCATAGTGATGAACTGAAGAGAGGAAGAAGGCAGCAGTGAGGAAGACTGGCTTTCTTATCATGGTGCCCAAGAGTGGCTCCTCTTTGGGATTTTGTCCTTCCTGTGCTCAGCTTTCACAAGTGGCATGAACCTTTCTGACAGCTGGGAGCCCACCGGTGTCTGTCCCAGCCACAGTTTTATGAGATTCTGCTGGAGACAGCCCCTCATACCCATGTATCCATCCATCCATCCATCCATCCATCCATCCATCCATCCATCCATCCATCCATCCATCTCACAGCAGGCTGCTCTCTGCTCTGCTTCTCATTAGCTGCTGCTGCCTCTGGCCATTTAACTTTTCTGCTTCTTCAAAACCGCAGCTGAAACGTTGTTTTGGTGAGCTAAGATAAAGTCAATGTAGCGTGGTTCCATCCTTCCTCGCCACTGTTAGTCTGGCCAGCCATGGAAACACCTGTCCTCCTTCATGTGTCAGCAAGCCTGTGGAAAATAACCCCACTGACCTCTTACTTCAAAGAGACTCAGGGAGCAAATTCTCTTTCCAGTTAAATGGAGTGAATCACTCAAATTCTCATTTCTTAACTCTTGTATTTACTGATCTGTCAGTATATTAACATTTCAGAAATACACTCTGTAGACTTTCATACATTTTTAAAAGAAATTCATACACAGTGCAAAATAAAGCCTGTATTCTCCAGGTAAAGCATTACTCACCTATGAAAAACCTGTCTTATTTCTATAAGTTTCCTGCAGGTAATTTGCAGTTGTCAATTAGGCAGCAAGGACAAAAGAATGTGCTCCCTAAACTGCATGCTGTGGATAAAACTCAGTGAAATACTTAATTGACTGCAGAAAAAAATTGCTGTTATGAAAAATAATTGAGAGAAAAAATATTTCAAGTCAGTAATACTTTAAACAATTAAATCAATTAATTATTGCCAAACTGCAGATTTTGTCAGGAGCTCAGACTATCAGTGGTTCTGAGGATTGCTGTGATGACTGGTGGTTCACAAACTCTCCTTGGGAATCACTTTTCCAAATCATAACTGAAATTATGGCAACTTTTAAGTCCAATTTGATTTCTATGTAGCAGGCAGAAATATGATATCTTTGTGCTATTATTCAGATGTTGTTTGGTAGATTTGGATTTTTTATCTCTAAGGACAACTGACATTCTGTGTTTTTCTCTAGTGAATGAGAGCAGTGTCTGCAGCTAAGACCAGGCATGGATTTACTTGGATATGGAAATATTGATGGGCTTTGAAACCTGAAGAATGCTAAGTCAGCATTGTCACAGCTGTGCCTCTGCTCACGTTTTGAACAAACTTTGTTTTGGATTCTTGGGCTTGACTGATTCTTAGCTTTATATTTATTTTGCACTTTGAAGTTCATGTTACCAGATAGGTGTTCCTGCCTTTTTTTTCTCCATTTTTTTTTATAAATAAACAAATCTCAGCATCATACAAAGTTCATAGACTTTATAGTTCAATTTTATTCATTTAGTTGGCCTGTCCCCAGAAAAATTATTGGGTTTAGATGTTTTCACTCAGAATTAATAGACTTTTCTGCCCAGATTGATGCCACTTGTTCCTCAAAAAGCCCAAAGTGATTCCTGTAAGGACATCTTTCCTCTTTCATCTCATGAGGTGTAGCCTTGTGTTATCACCCCAAAAACTCCTCCCTCATTCCCACGGAAGACTTTCCTTGGCTTTATTAAAAAGTCTTATGCATTACTTTTCTATTCTAGGGAAATTAAATGCTGGTGGCTGACAGTGCAGATTTTCATAAGAAAAATTTGTCACCTACATTATTTTGCTTCTTTGTGACAAGAGCAGAAGGTTCGGCACTGAATGGCATTGCAACATAGCAACATGAAACATAACAACCAGAGAGGATTTTTTTACTGCTACTTCCACCTTTGTGCAGCAAGGCTGCAAGATCTGTTTTCTGAATGAGGGCATTAGTTACTCTGTTCACAGGGGATACATGTGCCTCATGACTCTGTTCTGAGACTGCAAGAGAGCTTAAGTCCTGGGTAAAGGAGAATGGCAGCTCTACTTTTCAGGATGCCCCCCCAAAAAAGGCAAGATTTAAAGCCCACCTGCTTTAAATCAGCCGCCTTCCAGGGCTTCTTCCACAAGACTATTGAAGACTTTTGCCCCAAATATCTTCAGAAGACAGGAACTTAGCAGTTTTCTTCCTGACAGATAAAAGAATTTTCCCAATCATTATAATATAATCAGTGTTGGTCTGTGGAGTTTAGGTATGCCAACAAAGCTGATATACACTGGATTTTGGCTATCTGTTCTATAGTTTTCTGCCTCCATCCAGTATAATTTTAAACACAGGACTGATTTAAAAACATTTTTTTTAAAAAGGGAGAAAACAACCATTTGGAGATTTCATTTCATGAAAACAAGACAACCTTCTACTAATTAGATTACATCTGATGGAGCAGTATCAGCCACAAAAAAAGGATACCTTTGAAATTTTCCATCCTGGAGTCCTTGCTGTTGAATCTGGATACACGGTCCAAGACATATTTAGATAGTTCTATTAGGTACCTATGAGGTGAGATATGTTTTTTGACACTGCTCCAACAGCCAAGTCAAATAAGGAGTCACATGTGCAGGCTGGACTGACAAAGAGAGCTGTCCCAGCCTTATGAATGCTAAACACTTGGCCTGCCAGCTCTGCTGGGCATTTCCACACTGTTACCATGAAGGTATCAGCAAGCTCTTTAGGGAAGCCTGTAGTTTTTGGCAGAGTGTAAATGGGCACAAAACATTTTTTTGCTTTGGCTCTGGGTCTTCTTGCACATGAATACTTGTCATTGGTCTTGCTGTACATGGAGCATCATTTCTGGATAAGAGGTTGGACACAACGATAAATGACGTGCCAGTTGTAATTTGCTAATTAACCCAGTGTGTCAGGGTGAATAGCCCAGGGACATGGTGCCAACCAAGCTTATCTCTGTGATGCTCTTACTGTTATGTCATTGTGTAGTACAGGTAGTTTATTCTTTCCAGGAGAAATAATTGATTTATGTTTATTTGTGTTTTACAGCCGTGTACAGAACTCATGGCCAGTCATTCAAACACATGTAGGGGCAATGATAAGTCCATATAAATTTGTACAACTGGAGTGGAGCCAAATTTTCATTAGTGCATTCAACTGCTTAACAGGTGATGGCGAACAGAAAACAGAAATTACACAGCCCAGCCCCACAAGCAACAACTGTGCACTGAGTACTCCAGTACTCAGTAGGTAGAAGTAGTGTTGGTAACCACTGATTACCTGCCTCACAAGTTGCTGCCAACCAAAACCAGTAAGCAGTAGGGTTTTTTCTGCAAATGTCCCTCGAAGGCATTGAGCAGATGAGCATGACAGGAACAGAATGTGATTTAAATTCAAGCAGCATGGAAATATTCCACAATATTTTGATGTTGTTGAATGAATAAGGCTCTTGTAAACAGCCTTCTTACCATGGTAGATGCCATGTAACATGGTTAGAAGATTTTGTTTTCCTCCTTAGGCCAAATTTCCCTCCCATGTCCCCCAAAGTCTACTCCTTCCCCTCCAATGAGCATGAAAAGGGCAACTGCTCAGTCTGGTTCTCCATCTCTCATAATTGCACCATTTTCACTCATAAGGAACCCATTAATGTGGAAGAAGTTTTGAAACCAAAGCCTCTCTTTTCAGAGCTCTGATCTAGGAATGCTTTAAAGGTATATGCCAGCTCAAGAATCAGATCCATTTTGGTTCTGGGAATCAAACCACAGCCTCTGAAAAACAATGGAATTTAGGAATTCATGTCTTGTTCCAGAAGGTTAAGCAACAACCTCAGTTTTTTGCTAAAAGAAGGCTAATAAGGCTTGATGTAACATCAGAGGAGCTAATTCAGAACTATTAACAATACCTAATTTTTGAACAATTTATCCTTTACACAAACAGTTTCTCGCTTCATAATTTTCTTTCTTAGGGCCTTCTTATGGAATGTCCTACTGACAGACGTCTAACTTAGCAGGACACCCCTCATATTCTTTCAATTTCCAGCTACCTTTAAGTATTTACTGATTGAGAACATTTCACCCAAAGAATCCTCTCATTCCTAGTGGGATGCCAGATGTCAGATGCGCTATGACCTGCAGAAAGACATGCTGCCTTGAGGATACCTGGGCAGTGGGGATACCAGGGATGATGGGCTTAGTCATTCCTGCCCTATTTGAAACAGCACTGTCCCTTTGTAGAAGTAGATGTAAAGAAATAATGAGCTGTGTACAAAGCAGTGTGTTATAGGCAGAGTTGAAAGGCAAAGGAGAACCAGTTTTTACTGCACCAGCAGAAGAATTACCATGAACAATATGTAGAAAAAAAAAAAGCAGCAGCAAACAGAACATGATCTCAAGGGAATAGACACTTCCATTTATATTTCAAGTTTAAGAAGATCCATTATAAAAGCAGTTCCTCCCATCACTGTAAATACAGATAGAAAAAGTTCCCAGCTACTTTGACTTTTATAAGAAGCCAAGAAGTACCAGAAGCCTAAATAATTCCAGCTTGTTCTAAATTTTATATTGCAGCCCTAATAAGCGCTCACAGATAAGGGGGTGGGGGAAAAGATGACACCAACTGGAATTCTTTAAAAATAAGAAGGTATAAAAACAAAGTTAAAAAAAAATAGTGAGGAAAACGGTGACAAAAATGAATAGGTTTCTGAAAGGAACTTGCACTGGAATTCACATCCTTTTTGCAGTCTCTGCTGTGAACTTCAGCCTCTATAGCTTCCTGCCTGTACCCTGCACAAAGAGTATCTGGTGTGGCTGTAGGCAGCCCAAACAAAGCCAGCTCTGTGTGCCTCCTCACACATAGCACTGCAAAGCAGAACACCAGCAGTAAACGAAGTTGTTTTAGGAACAATTTTGTGATTATACTATACTTACTAGTGAATCAGCTGGCTTTTGTCCAAATTTGTGCAAATCTAAGATCAGTAAGGTGGTTAAAAAAATATTTTACAATCCTAGGACGTTAAAGGCACTGAAGTGGCCATAAATAAACGTTAAAGTGTAGAACTAGATGTTGAAAAACAGACTCCCCAGATATGTTGGACAAGAGCCTATAAAAGCCTTCAAAAGAATTTTCTTCAAAACACTATGAAAATTAACAGGAAACACTCTATAGGTGATTTCAGAATCATTATAAAGATGTTGCTTGGCACTTTCTGAATAATTTGTTCTCTTGTTTAAAGAAAATGACACTGAAAATTCACAACAACCCAAAAAGAAATGGTAAGGGCAGCAACAAACATACGCTAAGGAGTGGGTTCAGATTAGCAATATTTTCTGTTAAACAGTAGCTTAGCACTAGACCAACAGAACTGTCTGTTGTGTGGAGTATTTCATAGATGAGCATTAAATCCATAGGCTTGGTTGGGTGAAGTATCACTGCACATTTGATTGATGCTAATGCAGGCCAGTGTAAACACTGGTAAGAAGAGCCGTCTTCACCCTTTTCTGCTGGAATCTCTGTCATCCTGATCATCAACAGATGTTTTAAGACTTCATTACATATTATTTGGTGGGTGATCATTTAGCTTGAGGCTCTTCCAGTTGCATCAGCATAGTCCTCTTCCCTTTATGTCTCCCCAGAACAGTACTTGTCTATTAGGCTGACCAGAGGTTTGTAGATCTGCATCTGTTGTCTTTCTAATTTCACTGGTTTCCTTTTTTTTTTTTTTTTCTTTTTTTTTTAATCTCAGTGACAAGCACAGGGCTCCCCACTTAGGTTTCAGTCTTCCCATGCTTCTTTGAGATGTATTTCAGCCATCACTTAACTGCTGGGAATGGAGAACCCATCTCAATCAAGCAAACCCTCCTTGCACTCACAGTGACGCCCTATTAAGAGTCTTCTACATGACATTGGGGACAAAAGCAGGTAACCACAACCATCTTATGTAGCTCATCCCTCACTGTTTTGTTACAGAGACTCTGTTCCTCTTCTAGGCTGTGATTTTGCTGGCAAAAATCTCCCCTGTATTCCCAGTGGGACTGCCAAACAATCTGGTGTCTTCCCACCAGAAGCTATGTGGGGACCTTTACAAGCAAGAACAACCTCCTGTTATTCCAAATTCTGCACTAAAAATCCACAGGAAGGGGAACTCCTCCTCCTGCAGCCTGTGAGCAGGACCCTCTTCTGTAGGTCCTGGGACTGCGGTTTCAATACAACTTGACTCCCAAGAAACCTATTAAAGGAAATACCTATTGATCCTTAGTATCCAGAAAATGGCATAAAAGTGCTTCCCGATTCCTCTATGTAATTTGATGTCATTTATTGTAATTCTTTATGGGGTAATAAAGGAGTCTCAGTGTTTCTTTATTTCCACTAAGGCCAGAGATAAGTGTCATGTTCATTTCCACAGACTTTGAGAAAATCCTACCTTTTCCTTCCCCTCTTTTCTTATACAGGGATTCCTCTCTTTTTTACCCATTCCCTCAGCTTCCAATCTTTTGCCCTGTTTCTGAGCCTTGAGAGTAACTGACAAAACTGCCCCAAACACCCAGGAACTGCTGCTTCTGCAACAGGGTTACACAGTCCAGGTGAAGACCCATCTTCAGCTGCCCTTGAAAGAAAAGACATCACTAATTCCCGTTTTGCCTTGCTGTCTAACTGCTACTGTGATTTGTGAGATGGTTTCAATAACCCATCCATGGCATTGCTAGGATTTTGGTTTCTGAGATTTCTGTTTTTTCCTAAACCTCTTTTCCAAAAGAGTTACACGCAAAGGCAGAGTTTCTGCTCTTCCTAGAAATCCATGAGAGACTTATCTGTCCCCAGTCCCGAGCTGAATGCCTGATGCCCAGTGCTTTCTGCTCACTGAATTTAACTGGGTGGTTTAAGGGTCAAAATCCCTTTCATCCTTCAGCCTTACTCGAGAAGACTCAGTGATCTGCAGGATTGCATTTTTACTCCAGCAATTGTTTTTTATTTGTCTGTTTGTGCATTTTTCCTTGGTGAATTTTTATCTGACAGGGCAATGAACAGTTTCCAATCCTGTCTTTCTTTAGTTTCCTCTCGCTCCTCTTTAGTCTTAACATTGTTAAATATTTTTGCAACCAGAAGGTATTTTTGGAGTGAATATACTGCCATGACTCTCTGTTTTCAATGGCAACCTTCAGTTCTGGCTGCCACAAGCAGACACAAGATGCCATGTAAAACTGCAAGCTGATTTTAAAAAACATGATTATATAATGTTGTACCATTCTTTTTGGTTTAAATTCCAGGAAGGTAGCAATCAGGATTTTGTATTGCCTACCCTAAACAGTAAGCATGTTTTAAATTCAGTTCAAGACTAAAGAACTATGTTAATACAATAACAGTGTTCAAATTTTAAAGTTGTTTGGCAAGGAGGTGTACTGAAAAAATTTCAGCTTCACCCTTTGACAGCACTGGCAATCACCCTTTAAAATCTGCTATAATACTATAATTACCCCAAATATTTGGTTTAAACACTTTTAAGCTAAGCAGCCATGCCAGCTGTAGGCAGGATCTCAGTTGAGAGTTGATTTTGGTCTGCAGTCAGGTCAGAGAGCACCCATGACTTACTACCTGCATACGTTCAAATTCCCCAGACATCTGATTGAGACCACAAAATGGAGGAAAGTAAGGCTAATTTGTTGACTGTCATGAAGAAAGATGATTTCTGGAACAGAATCACAGAAACCACATCCTAATACTAACATACTGGGAGAGCTGTTTGCCAACACAATTTGTGTGAATTGAGTATTAGGTAACATAGAAGGACAGAGGACAAAGGGAGAAATAAGAAATGGCGCCATCTCCGTGCCCCCAAAACCCAGAGGAAGCCAAGCCAGTGGAAAGCTTCCACAATCCTGAGAAAACAAGTGCTTGCTGAAGCTTGGATCCTGCTTTCTCAGTTGCTTCTAAGACTGTTACAGCTACTTGGGGATGTTTCACATCTTGTCACAGTGCCATCTTCACACAGTTGCACTGAATTTCAATTTAAATGTCATTAGAGGCTTAATCAGAACTATATCCTGTTGTACTTGTGATATTGGTTCTGAGAACTCAGGTCTAAATACTTCACTTTGAACTCTCAATTTGTGTTTCTTCAGTAAGGAAACAAGCTGGGTTTAAGGAGCAGAGGGAGAACAAGCAGAGTCTTAGAGCTTGATGTCCCCTTCAAACTGCTTACAGGGAGATAACTTGTTTTCCAAATTCATCCCTGAGATTATTCTGCTGACACCAGGATCTATTCATGAAATATCCCCAGGATCTGTGAACAACATATGCACTTGCTCAGCAGAGGAAGAAATACTCATATTTAAAGTCAGTAGAAGTCTTGTAATTTGATTTTAGTTGGTTAAAGTCAAGATCACTTTTCCTTCAAGTGAAGGTTCTTATCTCCTATTGAATTTATATCCTCAAAGGCTAAATAGATCTCTATAAGAAAAGAGGGATATTTCATCTGGTGGAATTTCTGAACATTACATTTTTGCCTGAAGAGCAAGACCTATGTTGAAATCCTTTCTAAGTAGTAGACAAGATTTTACATGTAATCCCACTGAAATTTCAAATAAGCACACAATTCTATTTATAATTTTTTAAAGGAAAAAAAAACTCCCCAAAATTATTTTATTATCAAAAAATCCTCTTGAATAGTTCAAACCAGAAGAAAAACCTCCCTGCGAACCATCTAATATGTTTCAACCACCTGATGCAGTGTGAGAGGAAGGAAAGGCACCTCTTTGCATGGAGATCCATCAGCTGCCAATATCTCTAATAAAAGCAGAGCTACATAGAATGTTCCTGCAGGTCTCATGAAGAAAGTCTAGGTGTTCATCAGAGAAACCTTCTTTGAAATGTACCTATAATGAGTTTTATGAGTGTATGCTGGGAGAGTGCTCGTGGAGTAAGAAAGTTCTACCGTGTTAAAGATGTCTATCCATAATGAATCACTCCTACTTTGTCAGAGTGCTTTCTATATTTAGTTTTTAAAAATCCATACAACATTTGGTGTGAGTTTCTAGAAAATCATCCATGCTGCTCATGATAATTTATTTAAGACAGTGAATGCTAAACTTGTGTCATTCCAGGTAAGATAATTTTTGAAAGCCTACATTATTGCTACACTTCATAGAAGACAATGCTAACTGTTTTGTTAGGCAAGGAAATAACTGGAAAAAAGACATTTTACGTACAAAGTGCATTTTTAAATAGCTACAGAAGCTACCTTTGATTTTTTTTTTTACAAGCAGGCATGTCACTTTTTCTGGGTGCAGACTGGCTGCAATTTTGAAATGTTAAAATCTTGTTCTTTCTACATTGTTGTCGAATGAAAACAAGGTCTATATTGTCTTCTAAATCCCCACTGCAAACTGACAGGATTCTACTGAAGCAACTGAGTGAAATGCACCTTCTTTGTGATAGGGCAGGGAAAACTTCCCAGGAGAAGTGGAGTAGTGAGAGAGCTGGATGTCAGTGTGGGCCAGTGGTAACTGCAGCAAGTGGCTCCTTTGACTTATACAAATTAATTTGAAATTGAAGCTGCTATGAGACTACACATGGCAGTAGCAAAACATATTTACTTAGATGTAGGCAGGAAGGGATGGCAAAGAAACTTAGATCTGACTTGTTTTCCACTAAGGCACAATACAAAGCTCATTTAACTGGGCCTCCAGACGACTATTAAAATCGGCTAAAGCTACCTACAAAACTACAGTACTTGCTTGCCTGAACGCGGGAAACAAACCCAAATCATGTGGGCTGCTAGTGCCATCTATTGTGTACAGGGAAATATACAGATATCACATGTAGGACTTGCCTATTTTCTCCTTAGGATGGGAGAAACGCTCTTTCTGATTTATATTACCAATACAAAATATAGCCAAAGCTCATCAAATCACTGTGGTTGTTTATAAAATACAGCATGTATTTTTATTTCTGTGTATTGCAGCAAGATGCAGGACTCTGACCACTGCCAGGCCTCATCATGCCAGTACTGCATGTGTCTGCACGTGTGACAATATGAGCCCTGGCACAAACACAAATGCAGTGACAGACCGACCCAGCTCTGACAGTTTTTAGTCAAAGCTACAGAGAATTTATACATCAAAGCCTATTGCTACTTGCCCACATTTCTCCCAAATAAATGGACATTAACTCACTGTCCAAGGAAACAAACATTAACCCTTCTTAAAATAGATGCACCATGCTGCCTTTCACTGTTTCTTGGAGGAGAACAGCTCTTCCAGCCTCTTCCAGAGACAGTATTTCCAGTGGACATTGTAAACCACTGGGAACCAACCCAACACCCTCTGCAGTCTTCAAACAGATGCTCTAAAGCCTGAAGGCTTGTGAAAATGTGGTCAATATTGAGACTAAGACTGTATTTACAGAGGAGTTTAAAATACCAAGCTCTTGAACCTCTTTACAAACTTCACGTTGGAATGTCCAAAATTCACTGATGTGTTGCCATAATCCCTCTAATCTGCTTGGAAGTTTTGCTACCAGTATTAAGAGCAAGAAATAAATGCCTTGCCATCAAGATTATTGTACTACTGTCAAACATATGTTGCTGTCACAGCATAAGGCAGTATGCAAACTGGGCAGACCAGAAATTAAAGTTTAGTTTGCCTCACGAGAAAAGCCAATGATAAGGTCATCACTAGCTTAATGCACATTGGAAGGCAAAGCACAGCAAGTAACAGTGTCCTAAGACAAAGGGGGGTTTAGGTATTTTGAGTTGATAGAGTTTCATCCTTACATGATCTGGGACTGTGACAGAGACCACAACAGTGGTATTTCATCTGCAGGTCAACCTAGAAAAATCAGCTTTTGCACTTTTGGAATCAGTAGAATGATTTAGCATTACCACTAAAAATAACAGCAAGTATCATGTGATTTACTGGAGTTTATGCAAAAGGAATTTCTCAATCACTCCTGATGGACTGACAAATAGAGAAGATCATGCAGAGTAGATGATGAAAATATTTCTAGCATAGCTTCCAACAAAAAAAAGCTATTTCTTGTTGCTAAGAAATATGAAAATATAGAAAAAAGGACCTGTAGCAAAGCAACAGAAATGTGCTGTGACATTATCTGTGCTAATCTCTAGAGATCACTTGCCTGTAAAATTTAAAGCGCAGTATTTAACAAGAGTCAGCCACAGCTAAATTATATCTTGCTAGAATATTATTTTGACAATTTCTTGCAACTTGTCAGTTCTCATTTCAGCTGAAAAAAATAGTTAAGCTGTTGACTGAAAATCTGCTTGGAGCCAGAGAATAATCAAAGTGTTTTCAATAGTTGTTCACTGCACAAATAAAAAAATAATAATCCATTGCCTCCATCTGCATGTCAATGCAAGTTGAGGTCTTAGGCCTTACAGATTTAATAAAAGGTGCACGATTGGTGCATTCTTTTGGTCATGAATATAACTCATATTAAAATGTATCACAATAAAGCTCAGGAAAATGGGAAGGATTTAACTCAGTACTTGAATTTTCCTCTTGACTTCGGGGACTAAGGTGATCTTGATTCAGCTACTTTCTCTGAATTTTTTTTTCTTCCCTCTAGGATACTGTTAACACTGTAAAGCTTGGCTATCATTTGAAATAAAAATTTATTGCTTCTTATACTTTATGAAAGTTAAGAATAAAAAGCAATAAAAGAATTAATACACAATGCACTAGGAAATATGGTCTTTTCTTAACAGAGCCTTGAAAATAACATGATGTCACTTTTTGTGGTTGATACACATTTCCTTTATGATCTTCACTTGAAGGAATGTGTGTCCCTTGCAGGATACCAAATCAGCAAGACATAAGGTCCTCCCTTTAGTCAGTACTAGATTTGATTTTTAGCTTGGTTATAGCTATAAACCTCTGCAAGATAACCTGAATACTATGGAAAGCAAGTCTTCCAGTAAAGAACAAACACTTTTACTGGTTTTATCTGGAAGAACTTATAAATAAAACATCAACTCTTTAAGTTGTGAAACAGCAGAATTTAATTCAGTTTACAATACACATTAAAAGAAATGTCAACAGATGACTAAAGACATCACTCTCCAAACACACATTAGTTAGTGTATATTAGCAACTGAAAATCATCAATATTTCTGCCAAAACTGTGATAGAGTGTGAAAAATGTAATTTTCAGAGAACATAATTCACAACCAATCAGTTAATGCACTGAATGGAGGTGGTGAATCAGTCCATGAAAAACCTTTTGCCTGCAGATACTTGGAACGTCTGACTTCTCAATTAGTTCCTTTCCAAGTCGTTCATTACAGAAGTAACTCTATAGAAACAAATATCTTCATCACAGATGCTCTCCAGGTTTGTTTTTTAATTCAGTTTTATGTATATAATACTCATACATTTATTTCTACGTTCCTGAAAACTACTGCCTCTTCTTATTTTCCATTCATTCTCTTTTTTTAACATCTTCTTCAGTCCATTGTAGATTAAAACACAGGCTGCAAAATTCTGCTTTATATGAATGAAATTGCAATAAGATTTATCTTTATTACATCATGCTTAATTGTAAATTTACTTTCTACTCCCACTTCCGTCTTTTGTTTCCTGTGGCCATCAGTGCATAAAAGGGAAAAAGGGGTTTTACAACAGATACTGCAGTGATGATTAGAAAACATTTTTCAAGCAATATAGTTTAAATTTCTCTTAGGATTTGCATTTGCATTACAGTGCCCAGTATCAGAAATATGTAGCATAGTGTTGCCATCTACTAACTTCAAATTTCTTCAAACAAAGATGCCCACTCTTGCTCTCACCATCTTCTCCAGCCCTTGCAACTTAAGAGTAGGAATTAAGTCCTAGTGATTTCCATTGCCTTTACACTTCCCTCTTTGCAAAATGAACTTTCTCAAGTTTAAAAATAATGCTACCAATCACACTACAGCAAATTAAAAAAGTACAGATATGTCCAAAATGGAAGAGCTGAGGAGATCAAGTCCTTGAGTGATTTTCTAGTGCTTCTAAATATTGCTTTTATTACAGTATTTTTAATATACCAAACCATGTAAAAATACAAAATATTGCAAAAAGGCAGAAGGAACCTTGCTACAAGTTTTTAAAATCTTTTAGTGGTTGCTGGTGTAGAGTTAATGGCATGGGTTCTTAATACAACTTTATCAATCCTTGTGCCTCTGCCACTTTTTCTATAAGTAGAAAGAAACCTAGAATATTCATAGATATAAAATATTGTTCTTTCACTATCAGGATTCTTCATGTATTTCTGTTGATATCCTTAAAGAAAATCTCTAAAAGAAAAATAAAGCAAGATCAGCTTAAGATAATTTAATTTTACAGTTCTGCAATATAAAGTACAAGGAGATGAAACAAAACAAAATAAAAAAGTGTTAAAGTGAAATAAATACTGTGGGAAAATTAAAAAAATACTGTGGGAAAATTAGAAAAAAAATCTTATTTTTCTTTGAGTGTGGCAGGACTTTTTTACTGAATTAATAGTTTGGTTTTCTCTGAGCACTGGTTATGACAAAAAGATGGTAGATTCTAAAAAATCTTTCTGTCATTTTCAAACACTAACATTGGATTCATGCTATATTGTAGCCTGTAATTTAAAATGTGCACAATTCCACTTTGTTTAATTACATCACTTTCTGTTATTTTCATAATATTTATATTTAGTAAAAGTTTTTATGTGTCTGAAGCAGAATTATCAGCTAAGGATTGTTGATAAATATTCTGAGAATTACTGCATTGTCCTGCAAATCTCTATCTCCAAGGGAAGAGTCTGACCTCTGATAAAAGAGATGCCATCATATACATAGACATCAGAGAGTGATGGACTGGCAATAAAAACCTCCCCCCAGAAATGATGCATTAAATGATGCATACATTTTGGAATGGTTCTTCAGTAATGCTGTCAGTTTTAGAAGGCAATTATATACCTTTAATATCATAAGTTGTGTAATTTTGAACAACTGGGTTTTTTTTTTCCAAAAGAAGTGGTTTCTTTTTCTGCTGAACCTAGCTTTTTTATTTTGTTATTTTTTTAATTTAATTTTTTAAATTAAGGACAAGCCCTATAGCCATGGTCTATTCAGTACTAAGTCAAAACTAAACAGACATGGAAATGTTTGCTATTGGATAGCAAAATATATGCTAATTCTGAATCCAGCTACCCAAACCAGAAGGCTTTTGTGTCAATACTTTTCCAAAAAGTATTTCATATTCTTTGCACTGTGAGGAAACATATAGCAAAATATGTAAAACATCAATGATTGAAATGCTTTGGATTATTATTTAAAATCCCTCAGGCAGAAAGAAATGAAGTTTTAGTTGCATCCTTTATTTTGTTATTATGTCACCTTTAGAGGGCCTCTTTCTACAAACAGATTGATAAATAATTGACTATTACTAATTTTCAAGAACAGACACATTGAACTATTAAACTGAATTTTATGATTTATAATCAAGGGGGAGAATACTCATTATGTAGACAGAAATCAGTTCTGTGATTAGTAAATGTGCTTCTGTATAGCTTTGATGCATCTATATAGGTAAAGAATGATAATTTATATTGCATTGTTATACAAGTCATAGCACTTAGTCACTGCTAAAATATGTAGATACCAACCTGAAAATCTCTAATGAACGTTAAAAAGAAGAAGATGAAACCAAAAGCCACTGTCCATTCACAGATTGCACTCATAAAATGGTAAGTGTAATCCTGAAGGAATGAGACATAAACCAAATTTTCAGATTAAACAGCTAAACAAAATAAGGGTGAAATGATATAGACATTTCCTTCAGTAAATTCAACAAGTAAGACTTATGATTTATCCCTGTTGTATAAAAGTCAATTCACATTTTGTTTTTACAGAATGGTCAGTAAATTTATCGAGGTTGCATGTGTTACATCAAGTCATGTGCAGTACCATCAAAGGCAGTAGAAGAAAACTACAATTAGCACAGTATCAAAAGAAAGGTTGAATATAATATAAGCCTGAAAACATTCAGTTGTTACATTAGGATTACTGATGTGCCCATGCTCCAAGCTTTCACTCAGAGCCACTGAGCTCAGTAATTCTGAGCAAATCCTTGCTATGTTTTGAAATGGAGGGCTGCCCTTAATGACAGTTCCTGACAAGACTTCTGTTTTTAAAACTGTCATAGAAAACTTATGTCACATGACACAAACAGAATGCAAAGTGTTTCTTAACATGCCATCACCAAATATGCCATCTGTTTCAGTAAAGCCATTTTTTCATCTTTGCATCACATAAAAACCCACAACCCCCCCAAAGATATTACTAAGACTGAATAATTTGCAAAGATTTATCTCACAGCTGCCTTGCCATTGTTTGGTTGAGGTACATTTGCTAAGTGTGCTCTTATTAAGCTCTTCAAGCAGGATATACTCTCTGCATTATTTAACCTTTCTTTTTAATACCTCCTTTTAGCAAAATTTGCCCAAAAAGAAAGATTAGTTTTCATAGTTGTCATTCTGAAAACTGAAATCAATTAAAATACCTAAAATTAGCTTTAGTATGTTTTAGGTCAGACTCCAAATATTTATGACAGTATCTGTTTAATGAAGAATGATAAAAAAGCTGAGAAAACCAATGTTGTAAAATACCTCAAAAACTACAGAATTAAATTGGTCCCCTTTTTGTTTCATGTGAAAAGTTCATTTTCAAGAAAATTGACTATAAAAGGAAGTAGAACAACTAATTTCCAGATTTTTTTATAGTCTTTTTCTATGGGAACCTTTCAAATTCTTGGTCAAAATGAAAGTCTAACTCTTTCAAGATTGATCACCCATGTCAAGTTTTCTTACCCACACTGCAGACATCTTTCTAATGAAGAAGTGACTGGAAGCCAGCATTGCACAAATCTGTTCATGATAATGTGCTATTTGAAGTCTCTGACATGTTTGTAGTGCTTTAAGATAAATATAGTAGCATTCCCCAAATAATATCACACAAGGTAAGTTGGCTACCTAGTAAGATTTTACCTTTTCACCTGGAGTCCAATCAATTTTTGTCATGGAAATTTTTGAAGCAAACACAATCACTGGGAAAAACAGTGTAAAGGAAACTATACAATATCAGTGAGTAAATGTGAAAATGTCTGCTTAAAAAAAAAAAAAAGAAAAAGAAAAAACAAAACAAAAAAAACCAAAAAAACACCCAAATCATCTTTCCCTTCTGTAGCACAGGAGACCCTGAACAACCAGAATATCAAATCAAGTTATTAAGAACACAAGTAAATGAAACACCTTATTACAAGACAAGTGGTAACAGCAATCAAAACGCATTTCTGCACAAAATGAAGGTTTCTGTATGTTCTTTCAGAGTATAGACAGTAAGGCAGACACTCCAAAACTTAGATGACATTTGTGATCAAGAACTGTGAAGCACAGCCCTGCACTGCTGAAAGTGGAACAATGTTGGATTCCAGTGATACACAATTATCTTGATCTGCTTGTACAACTTCCCCCTGGGACTGAGGCCCTCTTCCAAAGCCCTTTCACAGCTGCTTGAACCAAAAGCAGGCTGTAGCTGGCTGACTCATGTGATGAGCTGCTGCAATCAGTTTTCAACACTGGCAGATCACCCAAGGACAATAAAATCAGTGAGATGACTCTAATTATAGCATGCCAAGGGAAAAGCCAGGAAGTTGTGCAGTGTGACTTTAAGAGAGGTGACTGTTGAGGAGAAGAACCAAGCAGCATGATCAAAATCATCTGTTTAGGTTTGTATGCCACCTGTGTTTTTAACTTCTGTGTGGTTCATTTCAGAAGCAGTGGCTCCCTTTTTCAGACTTTCCTCCCTACTTTCTTTCAAGTGAAGGAGGTTAGAAAGTTGCTCTAGCTTCACTAGTGTATGATTCTGTGAAGAATACTGGACATTGTTTTTAAATATACTACTGAAATAGGAGATAAAGCTTTTTAGAAGCTCCCACAACTCATCTTTACGTTATTAATGGTCTCTCAACATGCTGTATTATATACATTAGAGAGCCCCAAGTAAAGAGTGTGACCTCATTTTTATTTTTTATCAGCAATGATTTCACTTAAAAGGAAAACCATGAACCCATAAAGGGAAAACCATGGGCTACATTGTAAAGGATACTGGTAATGAAAGCAATGCATGATATGACAGATATGGCCATCCTTATGTGACACACAAAGGAAGTGTTCCATCGTGGGCAGGACTTGTAGGAGATTATAGACTGAAGTGTGATGTATATAACACCTGAGCCAAAGGCCACCAAAGCTCCTATATCATGGACACTGGGAACAGCCAGCTCCTGGAAAAGGAATCAGCACAATGGTTAGCTGCGATTACCTGAAGAAACTAGCAGGTAGTGCACATGAATGTAAATTTTCTGTATGACATACTGATTAGAGGAACTAGACTGAATACTAAGGGAATAATTTCAAATTCCAGCTTTGATCTCCTCACTTGAAACATCACCTGACCTTGAGCAAATCTCACATCCTCTTCATGTCTAAGTTATTCTATTGGCAAATAGGGATCAGAATGTACTGACAGTTCACTAGCTGTACATATACAGTGAAAAGATTGAAGGGTTGCAAGGCACCATTTCCAGCTTCTTGGGCAATTAAGGATGCTTGAAAATTTGCTAGATCAGATGCTTAGGTAGATTAGATCTTTATTATGCACAGAACCCTTTCTACAAACTGCACTTAACATGGAAAGCAGGGTCAAAGTAGAGGAAATAGAAATTAAGTGACAAAGGAGTTCATGGACTGGCAATGAGACACAACAGAGATTAGATAAAAACCAGTGTTATAACTGTCAAGGAATTCCTTTGGAAACCTTAGGATCAAAGTTTCTGCATCCCTGACTCTCACAAATTATTTTGCATTCCTGATTTGTCTTTTCCCTGTTGAAGCAGATTTTGTTTTGTATTTCAGACAGACATCATCCAACATTTTTTTTTTGTGCCACATATAAATCTTGTCAATAAGAGCAGGGATATTTTAAAGTAAAATATGATTAGAATAGACTACAGTACCTGTGACGCTTGCAATCCACACACACTTCCTAGATGCAAAGCTAAAAAGAGCAAGCTATCATCCTAAGGCAGAGGGGGTTTTTGTCTGAAAATACCATTTCCATTACATGTAAAACGGTACTGGCTTTTGAAGGCCCAAAAATCTTTATTTTCAATTTCTGTGTATGTCATCATGTCATTATATGAGCACAATAGTATTTAACAAAATGTTGCAAGGTAGACCATCCTTTAAAAGAAATAATGTGGCTATTTCCACAGATTTTAAGGCAATATCTCAAGCCACCTGCCAATTAAATTTAACTTGATTTTAGGATGGAGCTTTCTGCTAGTGAGTGTGCCATCATTCAGCCAAAAAATGCAGATGCTTTTGTTAGTCTGACTTATTCTGCCCTACCTGATTATAAGCGAACTAAACTTGGCATAGCAAAGTTTTTACATTCAAGTTTTCACAGAAAAAAAAATTACAGCAAAAAAATCCATACAGTACAGCCCTGTTATAAGACAAGCACACAGAAAACTCCTTAATGGCATAATTGCACAAGCAAAAATTCTCTTGTATAGTGAGGAAACAAGTCTGTTGCTGAAAAGCTACTGAAAAAAGGCAAGAGCAAGAAAGGCATTTTTACTCCATTTTCCAAGGGTCCATATAGGGATAATGTTAATCACTGTTATCTAATTGAAAATTTTAATGGTAAAACAATCTTATTTTATTTTCATTTTTGCTATGAAATTTATGGTCATACCTGAAAAGTTGCAACAATACCCATTCCAGCGCAGCCCATCAAGCCCACACATAATGTAAACATATTGCATGAAGACCTAACAAAGTGTGATGATTCATTTTGCTTCTCTATTAATAAATATCTGATGTACATTGTAATTGAAGCTGAAAAAAAAAAAGTGTTTTGTTCAATGATCACATATTGATTACATTTTACAACTTTTCCTGTAACACATGACATGCAGAATAAAATTATAAACATAATACAATAAAAAACACTACCATAACTCTGCTGGAATGAAGAAGTTAATTCAGATGAACATTCAGATAGAACTTCCACATTATCTTTGTCTTAAAATTGCATATTATTGCTATCTAGAACTAAATGCACATCAGTTCAAGAAAAGCACTAATTTAAATCCCATTCTCCTGGGTGTTTCGTGCACAGAGGCATTATCATTCCATATTAGGAACAGATGTTACAGGGAGAGAAGAACCATAAGCTGGCAGTGGGATGCCTAATTCTCCTCTGAGATGCAGTCTTGTGCCAGAACTACATCTCCTTATGATGGTCTGAAGAATTAATTCCTTTTTGTAGAATCACTGCATGCCTGGCCCTAATAGGCAGTTCACTCCTGGCAAACACCTGTACTGAATTAGGAAATCATAGTTCTTCAGGATATAATAAGCTGTAGACTGAATTCCACAGTTCCAAACACAGAACACAGTTTCAGCCTATCTACAGTTGGAAATCAGGTAACTTTGCCCAGGCACTATGAGGTTACATGAAACACTCCAAAATTGTGACTGAATGAGGCTCTTATAAAAGGTAAAATATGTTTACTTAGCCTTAAGGCCATTGTACAGGGATACACAGCTCTTGATCCTCCATCATCTAAAAGATAACAGAAAATGCCAAACTTCCTGATTCACATCAGTTATTTTGTAGAGAAGTAGGCACATTGTGGAGAAAACCAGGTGTTGTTTCAACACTGTTCTTCCCTTTACTGAAGCACCTTAGAACCTAAAGTTTCCCTACATCAGAGTTTTTGCAGAGTAGTCATGCCATCTTTGTTCCACTCTTATTTCCAGAGTGCTGACTATTTTGCACTGATGTGGTGCTCGGAAGAGACTCAAGTGTCTTTAAGCCTGCACTAACTGCTCCTGGGGACCCAACTCTCCAGGTATTAATTACACCTACCTGATACTGCCATTTGACTGTGGAGAAGTTTTTCTGCAGAATACTAAACACATTTCTGTAATTAAAGCAGGTATTTTTCATTAATTCTCATTTCTTCATTCTGGTCAACCCAAATACCTTTTACATACCTAGAAGTGCTGAAATATTAATCATAAAACCAAAGACACCGCTCTCCGGAGGTTTAGTTCCAGTGTCGCTAAAGCGGGAAGAGAGACAAATTAAAAGTTAATTGAGACCTGTGAAGCATAAATGAGTCAATTGAAATCCCAAGAGAAATATAACTTGTGTGAACTGCTGCTGTGTGTGTAAGGCAGTTCATCTTCTGCTGCACCATTTGTAGTAGAGAATACTTCTTTTCAAAAAGAAAGCATATTTTGAGAGCATACTTTTTGAACTCCATTTCTTCTTTTTCTGTATGCAATATGCAAAGATGTGACAGACCTGTACTTTCCTCATGAATGACATGATTATATAGATGAAATTTTAGAATTAATGTTTCTTTTATCTGCTGAATTAACACTGTGATAGAGTAAAATATATCTAATGTCAGTCACTATCTTAAGATGTGAGAGAATTGGGTTTAATTTCCCTAAAAGGGCTTAACCCTATGAAATTTTGTTCCATGCCCAGGAATGATCCTAGCAACTGTTTAATTTACTAATGTAGATACAGCTTAAGAGTGCTCTATCTCCAAGGTGTTGTATCTTCTGATGAAACACTTCACTCTTACAGGGAATAATTAGAAGTTCACTGGAACAGAGCAAGGGAACATGAGTGTGAGTATATCTACAGAATTTATATACATATCTACATGCACGTCTATATATATGAAAGACATAAAGTACACAAAACACTTGTTTTGTAGAAAAATGGAACACCTTCACCACAGAGTCCTTTTCCCTCTTTTCTCTACAGAAGTGCAAACATCCACCCCAGAGAATGCCCTTTCCTCACAGAATCAACATACTCCTGGGAGTATGTGGGCTCAAGCCCCCTCAAGCAGAACTCTCCTATGGAAGGTGAGTGCTCTGTTGAAAGAACATATGATCTTGGCCACCTCTTTTTACTATTTTTTCTTCTCTGATGTCTATTTTTTTTCTTGTTTAACATACAGCCAGTTGATATCTATTTGATCAGGTTCTGTTGGTCAAGCCAATACAAAACATCTAGTTCTTCAATCTTTACATAATTTGAGTGTAAGCTAAATTTTCAGTTACTGGGCAGTACCAAGAGAGAGGATAGTGTGTTTGAACAGAGGTACCCAAAAACTCTACTATCAGATATCAGAACACATAAGGGTTTTAGCTAATGCCAAAATTTAGTGGATACTAAGCAAGGATTCTGAGAACAAACCTTTCTCCTAGAGTGGGAGTGACAATCTGCTGGAGAGTAGGAAGGCTCTGCAGTGGAATCTGGACAGGCTGGATTGATGGGCCAAGACGAGTGGTAGGAGGTTCAGCAAGACCAAGGCCTGGGTCCTACACTTTGGCCACAACAACCCCAGGCAGCACTGCAGGCCGAGGAGCAGTGGCAGGAGAGATGTCCAGCAGAAAAGAACCTGGGGGTACTGGTTGACAGCAGCTGAACATGAGCCAGCTGTGCCCAGGTGGCCAAGAAGGCTAGTGGCATCCTGTCCTGTACCAGCAACAGTGTGGCCAGCAGGACCAGGGCAGTGACTGTTCCCCTGTTCTTGGCTCTGGGGAGGCCACACCTCAGTTGCTGTTGTGAGTTTGGGCCCCTCACTGCAAGGAAGATATTGAGGGGTTGGAGCATGTCCAGAGAAGAGCAGCAGAGCTGGGGAAGGGCCTCGAGCACAAGTCTAATGAGGAGCAGCTGAGGGAGTTGGACGTGTTTAGCCTGGAGAAGAGGAGGGTCGGGGTGACCTTATCACTCTCTACAACCACCTGAAAGGAGGCTGTAGCCACGTGGGGGTTGGCCTCTTAGGTAACAAGCAATAGGACAAGAGGAAATGGCCTCAAGTAGTGCCAGGGGAGATTTAAATTGGATGTTAGGAAAAAATTTCCCCAAAGAAAGGGTGTTTAGACATTGGAATGGACTGCCCAGAGATGTGGTGGAGTCACCATCCCTGGAAATGCTAAAGGAAAGCCTGGACTTAGTGCCATGGTCTGGTTGACGTGGTGGAGTTCAGTCATAGGTTGGACTCAGTAAGTTCAGAGGTCTTTTCCACCATATGTTGATTCTGCATATAATGGGACATGTAGGTACTAGCTAGGGATATTTTTTATGTCATTCAAGAAGATGAATACTCTTCATTCCAACACTGAAGCTGGATTAGGTTTCAGTGCTAAGATTCTGAAGCTACCACTGAGTACAGCCAAAATGACCTCAGCATGAATGCTCTCCACACACAAAAAAGAAAGCACTCTCTACTTTAGCAATCACTCTCGAGGATTTTGAAAATTTTGTTAAGTTCAGGACAGAAGAGTGTGACCATCTCAAATGACTTGACTATTTTAGAAATTCATGTTTGCTCTCCAACTCCTTCTATGTTATGGAAGGATTTGTTTAACAAAAGTTGCTAAGATGATTTATCAGCAACAGGAGGAAGCTTAGGATAAAGGTAGGATCTTTTTCTATGAAAAGCTGATGGAAAGAAATAGAGAAAATTAATATATTTCTTTTTATTAGATTGGTTCTAAATTCTCAGACAAAAGTTAGGACCAAGCTTTTGGACAAGTTTCTACAACTTGTTAGGCATTGGGAATCCCTATTCACCTGAATTTTCTTGTTGTAATGCTTTCTGAAGACTTGTTCCAGCTTGTAGTCTGTATTAATCTTGCTTCTCTTAGACAGTGAAATTGATGAAAACAGCAAACTAAGTCTTTTCGTTTGTTTGTTTGACACACCTGAAAATCATCTTAATACATGTTTCATTTAGCCGACTTTTAAACCTTGAACTTCAGCTTTTCCTTTTGTTTCTGGAGTGTTTTCATTAACACGACAAAGGAGTCCATTTAAAATATGGGCCACTTGTGACAATCCTCAAGGACTTTTTCAAATCAGAAACCACTCTGTGGAAAGTACAGGACTGTAATCACTTCAAAGCTTTTGAAGGGCGTTAGGTGAGAAGAGAATGGAATTGGCACACACATAGAAAGCCATTTGAAGTTCTTGGAACACATTGTAGGAGCAAACCAAATAACCAGAAATTGCACTGAACTCCATTTTTTAACAGAGTATTTTCTCAAGCGAATGGTTTATAGGTGATTTTTGCTGTTGCCGATTTTTAAACTCAACAATCTTAGATAGTGTTGTAAAGAAAATTCGTACCAGGACTATTATATCACAATCTACTTACAAAGTATTGCACTGGACTTTTAAGGACACAATCTTTTTAGTGCTATATTTTGCATTAAAAAAGCTAAATGAATACTTGGATTCATATTTTTTTTTTTTTTAAGCCTGCTGCTTTGAAAAAAAAGATTAGCAAAAAAAGTATTGGTGACAGTCCCCTCCTTTTTATAAAAAGGAAAAAAGGAAATGGCACATTTGAAACAAAAATGTGCTCACTTATTTGAGTTGGTGCATAGGTGAGTTCAACCACCATGGAAAATATGAGGAACCCTGCATGAAAATGACAGCATTTGTGTCACCATCTCATGCAGAAGAATTTTAAAAACAGTCTTCTGAAGAGTGGAAAGACAAGAAGGTGAAGGAGACAAGGAATAAATATTTTAGGGCCAAAAGACTCATCATCATTGAATTTTCTTCAGAGCCGTCATAAACAATTTATCTTCAAACTGAAGTCCCAAATTTTTAAAATAGGAAGATTCTATTCCACCTACAGGGGTTCTGATTTCTCCAGAGGTACCAACTGGTAGCAAATGCTTTCAGGAAAATTTCCTTTACTCTTTCACTGAGAATTCAAACAAGCAAACATCCATCCCAGCACATCCAAATTGGTTTGGATTTTGAGCAGTGTGAGTAACAGGACTAATTTTGGCACAACCTCTTCATCTTTTCAGACTCAGCTGCTAGAAAACACCAAATCATATTCATTCTATCTACGGAGAATTGTATTTATATAGTTTACTTGATGGGACATTAGCACCTAAATGACAAATTTAGGTGTGGTCTCTCACTTTGACAGCTGCTACATTGTAAGCAAATAAAATTAATGCTAATTCAAGGCATACACAGAGTACTTGAGGAATGCATATAGGAATTACAGAAATGTTGAACTAAAGTTTATCAGTATTCTTGTCCTTTGTGTAACTGGAATTTCCCCATAAGAGCTCTATTTAATTTTTATACTTCATTTTAAGATATTGCACAACTGAAATGTTGCAACATTCTTCCTCTTTTTTAACACTCTTAGTTTTACTAAATCACGTTCTCAATCACATGATTCATATTCTTAGTCTAAAGCAATGACCTGCAAATTAAGAATATGAATATGGTATGACTATTGTCCTGAGTACTTAGAAGAAAACCTTTTATAATTCCCAAGTGCATCTTCTATGAAGTGCTTATGCTTAGAGCATGTGCCTTTAGAATTTGTTACAGAAACTTCACCAATAGTCAGTGTATAACCTTAGTCCAAATGTGGTGCAACATAAACAAGACTTTTAAAAAGCTTTACTAGTAAAGGCAGAGGGACTGAAATGTGAGTGGGAATCACTGGTGCAACCTCTTATATCTTTGTTTTGTTTAGGTTTTTTAGGGCATATGGACTTGTATGGTGATTCCATAGCTAAAGGATAAGAACAATGTTTTCTGGGAGCTATTCCATCAAGTTGATATAACTGTAGCAGCTGTGGTACATTCACTAGAGTTGTACAGTTGTGACTTAAATGTTTGGTCCATCCCTTTTAGAAGGAATGACACAACTGAGATACCTGAGCTGTCAAAAATTTAACTGCAAATAAAACTATACATAAAAATCCCGTTCTCACATATATTTTATTCTATGACATGGCTTCAACATAAAAAACATAATTTGTCAAATTTCTTACTACAGGATCTCAAAATATTTCTGAACACAAACCATGTACAGTTATATCAAATGATTTAATTTTGTTAGTTAATACTGGATAAATTGCACTGATCACAATCACTTTTGTGCAAGTAAAGCTTTATGTGTAATCAAGGATTAGCAGTAGGGTATTTGTTCAAGTACAAGAACAAGGCTTTCCAAGAGCTTTCCAGATTTGTGCAGAGAGTCTTAAAAAGTTTTACTAATATAAACATGAAGCCCAACTTTCTCTGGCTCAGTTTGAATGAAGCTCAGCTTTCTTGTGGGTTGTGGTGTCATTTGCTCTTGCCTATGATGACAAACCCTAATTTTCAATCAAATTTTCTTATATGTACCAATCAGGTTAGTAGTATTCTGAAACTGTGCATATCCAAAAAGTCCTTCAAAGAATTAGGTCTAGATGCATCTTGAAAGATGTATTTTAAAACCTTGTTTAGATCTTTTGTATATCAGAGACAGTCTTGGATTTCTGGCTAGCCTTCAATCTATTGAGAGATAAATACTAACATTTTCATAGTTTAGATTTAAATGTTAACATAAGCCATTCATAAAGAATGATTTACACAGAATCACACTTAAATGAAAAAGGTGATAGAAAAGAGATGCCAAGCATCTCTTGTGAAGTTTTTAAAACCCATTGGTCCTATAATGAAATATTAAAAATGCGTGTTTGTGGGGATGTGTGTACTGCAAAAGCCATCACAGGGCTTCGAGTCCAGTCATCATCTGGTGCACTTTGGCCCAGTTCTGGAGTTATACAAACAAAATTACACTTCCAGCGCATAATCGTAAACTTTTTCTAGGATCAGGCCTGCGTTGGCTGCAGCGGAAAACTTTCACGTCCTTTCCATCGTGTCTCCAGCGCCTGTGTCCCGTGGCTCTCAGAGGTGCTAGAGGTGTGATGGGTGCCGGGAGTGCCCAGTGTGTCGCCCTGTCACCGGGAGGCCCCGCCACCACTGCCTCTCCTCCCCTGGGGACCCCACAGTCCCTCCGGGAAGCCCCTCAGGACACCGCCCATGGTCACACGCACACAAGCCCCTCACCTCGGCCGCTCCCCCGCGCCCCCGCCTCACCTGATGTAGGGGACGAGGGGCTCGACGTGCCCCGCCAGCACGGCGATCACATAGGAGATGATGAAGGCGGCCGAGGACCAGCTGACGAGCAAAGCGGGCACGAAAGCCACGCCGGGCATGCAGCACAGCATCGCCGCCCGGGGCATCGGCAGCTGGGCGGCAGCGCCCTGGAGTGACGGCCCGGGAGCGGGGACTGGCGGGGCGCATCCGCGCTCGCCCACGCGTGCCTGCCCCGCCGGCAGCGGCGCTGCGCCGCCCGCAGCCCGGGGATGCCCCGCCGGCGCTGGCTTCCCTTCACTTTCGGTTCTCCGCTGCGCTCCCCGCCCCCGACGGCGGCGGAGAGCCAGGGCAGCCGTGGGCCCCTTCGCCTTTCACCGCTGGCGGCACCTGAAGCGCTTCGGGGAGCTTCTGACCGCACAAAGTCTCCCCGCAGCCCGTGTCCCTGTCGCTGCCGGCTCTCCGGGCCGCACACGCCCCGTCGGGGCAGGGAGGCGGGCGGTGAGATGCTGCCGGGGACTGCTCGCCGGGGTCTGCGGGTCGTGCCGGCAGCTTGTGCCTTCACAGTTGTCTTTGAAAGGGCTAAAAATGGGTCCAGTGTGAACGTGCAGGGGCTCTTTGCAGCTCGCCGGCCGGGGAGAGGCCGTGGGGTCACAGAAACCGGGTCAGAAACTGTGCAGGTCCCACTCTGGAGTCCTGCACACACTTCATCCGCCTTGGACTTTCGTTTCAAACAAATAATGTAGTCTCGGTTTGCAAATTTTCCCTGAGATTCACTTTTCCACATGCTTAGAGGGAAACCATAGTTTAATTCAAAATCATGCCGTGTTCAGCATTTTCACTTTGGTTTAACCTGACGCCGTGGACAATCTGTCAAGGGTGTTTCTGTTTCCTTTGATTGTTTGTAGTTATCAGCCCTCCAAACCAATATCTAAATGCAAGGTCACCATTCTGCTACAATGACATGTGTGTGCATACTCTGCCTCACTCCCTGAGAATGTATTGAGGGTCTTGCCTTCAGTGCACATTTCCCTGGATGCACACAAGGTGAGTTCTTACCATGTCTTTGAAGGTATTAGGAACAAATAGAAATTAAATAAAAGGGCTAGGGACAGTATACCTTAATGCAAGTACAGAAAAGTAATAAAAAAAAATATTCTACCACTAAGACTGGAGATAGTCGACAACCTTCTTCTTGGCAGTAGCAGGTTGCTCTTGTTTTTAACATATAAATTGAGTGTAACAATTCACACCATGTTACAAATCCATACTTCACATTTCCACAACTAATCTGCCTTCTAGTAAATTTAAGTGACAAAAACTTCTGACTGGAAGAACAGGTTTATTTCTGTTTATGTTAAAGGTGCAAAAGTAATGGAAGGGAGCTAATATTTGAGCTGTCTTAGTACGCTGGTTTAAAAATTTCTGTTTAAATATGCCTCAATATCAGGTATCTGATATTGAGGCATAATAAAAAACAGGTGTTTTTTTAGCTTGAAACAGAAAGTTAAAGAAATACAATTCAGAAAATAAATCCAATCTCTTTGGTAAATAAATGAACAGCAGAAACATATTGATGGTAATTCTATTTATAGCAGTAGAATTTTAATTTTTAGTATATCAGTAATTTAGTATTTTGGTTTTGTCCCTTGCAAAAAGAGGATGGAATTCACTTTATTTTACTGCATCAACATTTAAGTCACATTGTTGGAAAAATGTTCCATCCACAGTTCTGCAAGTTCCTTGTACTACCTTTAGTTTTGTAAGTAGTAAATAAATTACTCTAAAGTGTGAGTTGAGTATTTACATTATTCACATGACTTTTTGAAGTGCCTGAACACTATTTGGAGTGAAAGAAATGGACACGTTTGGCTCAAGCAGGTGGCAACTTACTGTTTGGTGATCACTAGCAAAGACTCTCATTGCTATGTAAACATTTATTGCAGCTTACGTGATGTTTCATTTTCTTTATAATTTTATTGTAGAATTTGAACAGTGATCTTTAATAATTTTTTATCACAAGCATGTTCTTTAAAGATCATTAGAAGCTGCACAGAGTAACAAATACAGGTTACTCACAAACTTGGGAGGAGTAATTTTATTTACTGGACTTGAGAACGCTAGTGTGATATTTCAAAGAAAGTCTATGTATTTTAATTTATTTTACTCCAGGGATAACACATTGCATCTTTTAATTATTTAAATGGGGCTTAGAAGAAGGACAGCTAAAGACTTTTTACCAAGATCTGTAGTGACAGCACAAGGGGAAATGGCTTTAAACAAAAGAGGGTAGGTTTAGATTACTTATTAGGAAAGAATTCTCTGTTCTGAGGCTGATGAGACACTGTGACAGGTTGGCCAGAGAAATTGTGGATGCCCTATTAAAGGCCAGCCTGGGTTGGGCTTTGAGAAATCTCATCTAATGGAAAGTGTCCCTGCCCATGGGAGTGGGGTTGAAACTAGGACATCTTTATGGTCCTTTCTGAACCAAACCCTTCTATGATTCTATGATTCTGTGATTTAACAAAATGATCAGACTACTTCAAATCAGAATTATTAGAAAAATAAATATGTCAAGGTGTGCAAATAATAACACATCCATGTAAGTGATTTGAAAATATATGAAGGTAAGGAAATAATAATGGAAGAATCTAAAATAGCCTATGCTGTTGGTACTTGCATGTCCTCTTTTCTCCTGCTTTACTCAAAATATGGTTTCCATGGATTTTAGATTTGTTATATGTGAGTATTCTTTATAGTATTTGTCTTTTCCAAACTCATTCACTATGGTATTACCTGTAACACGAAAGACCCAGTTAGAAGAATCTCCTTCCCCAAACATACACGTTTTTAATATCTCTGCATGGTTTTTACATTGAACCGGTACTACAGAATAGTTACAGTAGCATTTACTTCCCTGATTTGGTAAGGAACCTGCTGGAAGATGGAAGGATGGAAAAACAAGTGAGACAAGAAACTTTTACTGCTTAACTGCATATGTTAAGCAGCAAAAGTTTGGAATGAGAACAAGAGAGAGTTCAGCTACTTCTTGACATCTGTTGCTTATGTACACACAAGCACTAGGGAAAAAAGCAGTCAATCTGTGAATGTAATGCCTAAATTCTTTTATTAACAACTGGTTAATAACTGGTTTATTAACAAAGGTTGCACCAGAAATACATTTACAGAAGGAATCAAATACACTACCTGTAACTTCTTCAGATTACTGTGTGAAGAGTTCAAGCTGGTTTGTGGTATCTCTGCCCTTCCTCTTTGGTTGAGTGCCAGTATCTGTAATCTTCTCTCAGTAATAAAAGCATGTGTAAACTATTCTCACTTCTGACAGGAAGTTTGGAGTAACAATGGTAACAACCCACAGCCTCTGTGAGGCCTTACGCTGTGAAGCATTTGATGATGTTAATATTTCTAAAAGTAAATGTGATTTAGTTATAAGGCAGTTTTCAGGTGTTACTGTTTAAGAGATGGTTTCGTTTGCTCCATTTGTTTTGGATTCCCTCTATAGATAGCTAGATTATATCTAAATGTCTAACCAAAATTCAGGTAAAATATGTCTCAGCTGTCAAAAAGATTGGACAAGTCAAAAACTGACAAGTCCCTTAAGAATGAAGAGAAGTAACTGCTGGGTTGAAATTGTTTAATTTCATCTTTCAAAAAAACCCAACCCAAACCAAACAAAAAAACCTCAGAAACAAAAACCGAAACAAACAACAAAACGACAAAATAAAAACAAAATCAAACCCCAAAAACAAACAAAACCAATAAACAACCAACCAACCAACCAAAAAACCCCACCAAAACCCAAAACCAACCAAACAACAACAACAAACCAAAAAAAAAAAAAAAAAAAAAAACCCAAAACACACACACACACACACGCACCAAAACCAACCAAAAAAAACCCCAAAACCAAAAATTAATAGAAGTTTCTTCTGGTGCAGGACAGATTAATATCTTGCAATAATGATGACTTGTGAAAAGGTTTATTCCAGAATTTCTAGAGAAGATTAGCTCTCAAAAATGTATTTTTTTACTATTACACTCTGTATTTTCAGTTACATCTTGAGTCATGTTTTTTTCCAAATAAAATGTTTGTGGTAGAAGTCTTTGTTTCCAGAATGCATGAGCTGTAGACTGACAAGGGCTACAAAGAGCAAGAGAGAGACTGTTTAGCTGCAGATGAACCATTCTCCAGTGGCTTTGTTGTCCTTCACTCTAAATGAGGCAGTGAACATGCTGAAGCAGTTAGTAGGAGAATTTGGCTCTGGCATTTTGAGAATTTTGGCAGTACAGTTTTGTAGAAGCACATTTTTAGTGAAAAGTAAATCATTCAAAGTTAAATGGGAGCTTTTTATGTGGCCTTGTCATCTGAAAGAAATACCTTTGCAGTTTTCTTAGTGGTGCACAGTAGCTGGCAGTAAGTTGCTTGCTGAAGATTAGGAGAAAGTAATGAAATTCATAACCTGAGTCAAATTAGAATGCAAAGGGATTAATTAAATCAGACTCTAAACAGAGAGAATTTGATCAATCCTAGGAACAGCTATCAAAAAAATTTTTTTCTCAACATCAGAAGTGGCTAATGATGTAGCTACATCCAACACAAAACCTCCTGGGAATGGGGAGTACTCATTCCTGAAAAATCAGATTCTATTTCTATATGTTAATATTGATTTGCCAGCACAATTTAGGGGTGTTGTTTTGTCTACCTTTACTACATCATAGTGTTTAATATAGGGCACTCAATTATTTCTTCCTGTATATCATGCTTTTCACATTGCTGGCTGAATTACTGTTTGCTTCTTTCATGAGTTTCCTTTTTCTGTGTCTGTCCACAGCTGACACCAAGGTCTAACAGGCCCAGAGGGAGCTGCTACGTGTGCTTCAGGGGAATGTTGTGAAATCTGTTCATGTTGAAACTGCTTGATTCCAGCTGATATATACGTAACAAACAGACATACCTAGTAAAATGTAATTTTACAAAACCTAAATATTGTGTCCAATTCTGTCTTTTCAGTTTTAACAAGCTGTTCTTTCCATCCTTTCTTGGCCTTTGTCCATGTCCTTCATAGTTCTTCAATATCAAAGGTTTGTGCTGCATAGCAAATCTGTTGTGACCACAAATAACATGAAAAAAAGGCAGAAGGATTGTTCTCGTTCAGTAAAAATGCAGTGAAAACAGTATCATGAGGCACAAACAAATGCTCAGCTTTGTAGCTGGCAATGAGCACTGTGATAACCTGTGGAGCATCACTGCTTCTTATTTGTTTGAGGAACTTTGGATTGAGGAACAGTTGGTGCAGCTTGGGAGTCCCAAAGGAAAGATCATGAACTATACCTGTGTCTTGTTTGTACCAGCTCCTTCACACTCGAGCAGCAGTTCATGGCTGGACTCGATGGTCTTAGAGGTATTTTCCAGCCTAAACAATTCTATGTCTCTGTGATCTGAAATAAAATAGATATGAAGAATAGCTAATATGGCTTTCCAAAAAAGTATTGTAGCAATAACTCCCACTCTACTCTCTATGAAGTCTCTTAAGAACTTTTAAACATAAAAGTATATTTTCAAGCATCAAAGGAAATTTTTCATCCTAAAGAGGTCCTTTAACTATTCAATCCTTCTCTCTGATACTGTGGTCCATACCAAATGATGGAGAGCTAACTAACCAAAATTAGATGCTCTTCTAAAGTTCTGAGTCTCCATCTCACTACTGTGATGTAAAAAAAAATCACATGCTATTTGATACAGCCACAAAATCCTACTGACCACTGTAAATCATTAAAAGCACCTCCAGTATTTCCTGCTGTGTGCTGCTGAGTGGATTTAAAAGAGCACCCTGCCCATTTCAACCATCAAATCTATACAGTCTGTTCTCTGTGCCATTGCAACCTGGAAGGATTAATAAAAGAAGCATGAATTCCATCACTATGATGTAAAAATGCCACCAGTATACTAAAGGCTCTGTGTTTCCAGTGTTAAAGTAAAAAATAATACCTTTTTAACCTTTAGAATGATCAAACATTTCACAGAAGCAGACCACTGTGAGAAATTCTATTCTACCCTATTCTGTTCTACTCTAGTTAAAATGATAGTTAAATATCAAGGATAATGAACTCCAACTGTATATTTTCAAAAAGAATGATGAAATTTAGTATTTATTAAATAAGGCTACATTCATATATTTCCTAATATACATAAAATACATTAAATCACAGCCTGGGGAGATTTTCCAGGATATTTCATCCACTTCATTAGGGATTTTGGAAACAGACATACAGATATGATTTGGTTTGAAAGCCATTGTCTATTTAAATTTTAGTTACCATTGCTAAGAGCAGATCTCTTTAAAAATCAAGGGCTTGCTATAAAGAAAACCAAGGACAAAAAACCTAACACCCCAACGAAAACAACAAAAGCCCCAAACCAACCAAAACCAAGAGCAAATGCCAGATTTTGCAGAGTTTCAAAAGGTTTCTTCTGGCTTTCTGCAAGCATTTATTATTTTAGTTTGAAGTGTGCAGGAAATAACAGATCTTTCAGAGTAAAATGTTGGCGAATATTATGCTTAGAAAATCTGATTTTGCTGCCAGGTGCACATGCTGCCTCAGCTTCATCTAGATGCTCATTTTCAGAGATTTTTCAAATGGCATTTTGCCAGTCCTTTGCTCTCTAGGCACAGCTTTTTCATCTGTTTCTGAGATACTACTGTTTTCTCTTTAGTTATACCTCATTTTTACCAGCCGTGCCTCTCAGATTATTTTAAGTATTCTTTCCAGTATCTGCACAAATAAAAAGGACTGGCAAGGGTAGGAACTGACTGGTGTTTCAGAGATAATTTTTTTCCCAGTAGAGAAATGGATATGAAGCAATAAAAAAAAAAAAAAAAAGAAATTTCAAGTCAAAAGTGATAAATGTTTCTTGCATATGTGTCCAGAGGGTTGGGAGCTGAACATCTGAGGGTTTTCAAAAGTACTGAAATACTGAGCCCAGTTTTAAAATCTCCACTTTTGCAGCAGTACTAAGTGAAAACTCTCACTAGCTGCATATAATTAGAATGCATTTGCTTATGAGTCTAAAATTACTTTAGACTGATTAAGAGATAATCCATTACAAGACACAGCAGCAAGGTCTACCAGTGTCTCTCAGAAACTGATCACTTGCATTCAATCGCTATTTTAGAGGTAATGTCAGTGGCATTGAGTCTCACCAAAGCCTAAGAGCTCTATAAATGGTGAATCAAAATGAGATTATGTGCTGAAGGCTAGAACACTGCTCAGCCACCGTCTTTTACTCTTTTATATTCTGAGTGACTAATGTGCTTTAATTATTGTATTTGATGGATAGTGGTACTACCAAATTCACAGTGCCATACCGAGCTAGTAATTCCAGTATGCCTAAGGCTACTGCTTTAAATTTCAGAAGCATAGATATTATAGTTTTTTGGGAAGGTGAAGTGGCAGGGAGAGAAGTCCTAGAAGGCCCTATTATCTCCCAGCTCCTTTCCATAGAGAGTGCTTATTCAGCTCTTCAAAGCAGTGACAAATTCTCCACAGGCAAGTCCCACTACCCCTCTATTCTGAACTTTTACTTGCCTGACTTGAGACACCTCTGAATGCTCAGAAGTTCAGACCACTCACAAATGAAACCAAAATCCCTAAGAGTGAACTGCTGGGCCTTCAGAATACTATGAGTTATCTCCTGTATTGTGAAAATTCACACTTCAAGTGGAAAAGGCATCAAACTTGCTGAATTTTGTCTTTACCTTTGTGGTCAGTAATTTTTGCTTCATAGAAGTGCTACAAGTTCAATTCATGTTTATTAAAGAGATCATACAGAGACGAATACAAGAAACACATGTTGATGTTAATTCTCTTTTCTTTAGAACAAGGTTCATTAAATGTCCAGTGAATAATATTCTTGGCACACAGAAAAGCTTGAGATGCTTGGTTGATTATTTCTGGTCTTTTGTCTCAACCAAAGATAATTACACTGTTGCTATGGGTGTTTAGCTCTTAGTGCTCCTCTTTCCCAGCAAATGAGAACACGAAACACCTGGAAAGAGCTACTACTGGACAAGTTTACTATGTCCAGTAAGAAATTCTGCCTTCCTCAAGATTTTGAGGATTACAGAATCTCCATTCCTGTTGAAAGAAAGTAAATATTACTTTCCTTTTCAAAGTAGCTTCTTTGAAAGTTTTAATTGCAGAAAGAAAAACATTAAAAATTCAGCTTTCTAAGAGCTAAGAGAAAAAAAAAATATTGGCAAAGGCAATTTGCAGAAAATCAAGATCAAGTATGTTTATAACTGTTTGACTGCTTATTTAGATTACATCATAATCCACAGGAGGCATGCCTGTGTGTTAAGTGCTGCTACGTGCACCTTTGAGTTGATACAAATACCAGAACAGTCAAGCAGATCATCCCAAGAGCCCAATGGTTTACATGGATAACGACTTGGCAAGGCCCTTAAGTATATGTTGGATTATAATGGCAGCACCTAATTTTTACATATCCTGACATCTAGTGGAATTTATTGCTCCTAGCAGAATATCTGTGTTCATTTGCATCTCAAATGACTGAGAGAAATGGAGAAAGTGTAGTACTCCATTCTTGGATACAATTATAAAGTTCTCACCTGGAGAACTGCACAAGCAGTGTACTAGATAAAATGTGAAAACAGTAGAATTTGGCCTAAGCCCTGCTCCTTTCAGACACATGCCCACAAAGACAGCTGCAAAGGGACACAAGGACCTTGATCTGGTTCCTGGTTTTAAGCTCGGAAATAATTTATAATGAGAGACATAGAATAATCCCAGCAACTTTGATAGATTGTCTCAAAAGGTGTTTGAGCCTGCATCTTGTACGTGTTCCTTAATAGCTTGCCATTAATTAGCAAGCTGAGGGCGGCCTTGTTTTCATCCCTATTCCATGCTTTTCACAGGATCACAGAATCATCAAGGTTGGAAGAGATGTTAAAGATCATGTAGTTCAACCATCAGCCCACCGTAACCACCCCTAAAATGCATCCCCAAGTGCCACATCCAGATGCCTCTTGAACACTTCCAGAGACGGAAGTCTTGGTGACCCTAACACCTCCCTGTGCTACTTACTTCAGTGCCTGACCAGTCATTCAGTGACTTTTTTTTTCCTAATGCCTAATCTAAACCTCCCCTGGCACAACTTGAGGCCATTTCCTCTCATCCTTTCACTTGAAACACGCAGAAGAGGTCAACTCCCAACTCACTACAACATCCTTTCAGATGACTGTAGAGAGCAATGAGGTCATTGAGCCTCCTTATCTCCAGACCAAACGACCTCATTCATCTGGAATAATTAAAATTTTGATGGACTGGAGATGGGAAGAGTCTATGAGTCCATGGCAAAATGGAATATAGGGGAACATCTGGAGTGTAGAGCTCTGTTTCCTGTCCCAAGCTGGTTAGGCTGTCTCTCAAGGCTTGATAGGTATTCCTGCTATTCCTGTTTGAAATATATTATAGAACATGGTTTTGTCTCCTTTTTGTGTTTTGTTTTGTTTGCTTTGGGTTTTCCTGTGTTTTGTTTTAACCTTGTGTTTAACCTTGTATTGCATTTAGTTTAAGTAAGTTTCTGATCTCCATTTCTGTGATATGAACAAGTCAAAACCTTTTAGTGTCTTTTTAGAAAGAAGGATCTGGTTGTTCCTTTTCATGCACCTATTTCAGTTTAAACATATATTCATTGAATATAAGTATTCTACAAGAAAGGACAGATACAGTGCCATCACAATTTGTTCAGCACCTTTTTATATCTCTGTGTCTAATGGCATGCTTCGTCTGATACTTTATAAAATGATTTAAAGATTATGTGAATTTTAATGGCTTTATCACATTGGTATCATATAGAAGTATTTATTAGTCTGTATAAATGTATCATCTCACACTTTCTACTAATTATTAATCCAGGACTTGAAGTAATTCAGCTTCCCCTGACTGGTTTTCTGCTTTACATTGGTGATATATCCCTCAGCCTCATCTTTTCAGCACATTCAGTTTAATTTCTGCATTTACACTGGATTGTTGACCAGAAATAGATTTTTTTGGACCAGAAATAGGGGTTTTTCTCATAATCTGGATACGTGCTACACCTCAGTTCTCAATGAAAACCTCAGTCTGCTGACTCAGAATACCAGGTCATCACTGCTGGCACAGTGCTGTAGGCAGTGGTAAAGAGGTACTGCTAGGCAGTAATAATAGCTGAGTAATAATCATTTAATAATAATAGCACAGTGCTTAAGCAGGAGGGGCAGGTGAGGGAATATGCAAAAATTATATTCCCCTAGGATAGTACTTCAGCACATGGGTGAGAACATGTGAAGGAGAGAAAAGTTTAGCTAGAGTCTTCTGTGTACCAAGACTGGAAGGCTGGGTTATCACGAAGGGTCAAATAAGTATTGTCAGGCTGATAACACACTGTTAGGAGGAGGAACACAGCACTATGAGGTGGGTTCTGAGGCTCTTCAGGTAACCCCTGGTGAATTCGCCATCCTGTCCCATGGCCCATTTTCAGGAAAATCCACAAATGGTTTATGTCCAAAAAGGAGACAAAGACTCCGGCAACTTTATTCAAATAATGGGCGTGGCTCCACAGGAGAACATACCTGCGGGGTTTGTTTGCTCTCTCGAGGTTTCGGAGGGCACAGCCTCCTTTTATCCTAAACTCCCGGCCGTGTGTTCCCCTCTTCCTCTCCCCACTGGCTGAGGTACAGGGAAGGTACAGCCTTTCAGAACCACCTACCACATATCCCCCCTTAAACCTACTATTTTACCCCAAAGTCCAGAAACTCAGGCCTGTGCAGACCCTTGTCTGTTCCAGGAGCCAAGCTCTCTGAGCTCTGCAGCAAACCTGCTACCCTAAGTCAGTGGGGACATTAAGCCCCATTTCAAAGATGTGAACACCCATCCCTTCACCCATCCAATTGTTTCTAAGGACATCAGCTTTCCTCTCACCCTGGTGAAAGACAAATGCTGTGACACTAAAAAGTACATAGGAGAAGGGCTCAGTGGCTTGGGAGAGATGTGCCAGAGAACCCTCTTGGACGTTTCTTAAAGTACAACCATGTGTAGTCCTCTCGGACCACCACTGTGTAAATATACTGGGACAAAGTTCTGGAAAGGGTCAGGCATTGTTGCTTCCCACAAGAAATATAGGATCACAAGGACGATGTTCGTGACTCTGAAAAGTCACTACAGGGAGTTTTGAGAAATACTTAGAAGACCTTTTGATGCAGGCATAGACTAGAGATGGGTGCTACAACGCTTGGCCTCGTGCAGGCCTCTGACACCCCATCACTCTGCTCTGGCCACCAGCGGTGCCTCTGCCCGATCAGTGTTCAACAGCGGCGACGACTACAGCGTCCATCCTGTGCAGGTGGCTGGACTTCATGGCAGAATCCAGACTGCCAGCTGTCAGAGAGTAGCTGTCAGCTACTGATCGCTAACTAGTCCCTTATGTTTTTTCCTCAAGAGCTGTTCTTGAAGAAATCCATCAGTAACCCTCTCTAAATGGGAATCTGCTGATTCCCATTCCACGAACCCATCCCCGCACTTCACTTCTGCGCCGCAACACGTACAGACTGCATAAATTAAATCTCAGCACGCAGCTCGGCTGTACCAGCGTGATGGCCGCAAGCTCTCAGCGGTCGAAGAGCCAATTCGCCGCCTCCGTGAAGGCCGGCAGCGCCGCTCCCTCAGCGCGGCCCCTCCGCCACCGCCAGGCGGCGCCGGGCGCTGCCGGAAGCGGGGCGGGCGCTGGGCCGGCGGCCCCGCCCGGCGCAGGCAGCGCGGGGAGCGGGGCCGGGCCGGGCCGTGCGGGGCGGCGGCCGCCGGCGGGCCATGCTGCTCAAGCTCCTGCAGCGCCAGACCTATACCTGCCTGTCGCACAGGTATGGGCCCTGCCTCTGCCTCGGGGGCCTCGTCCTCATGATCGTCTCTGCCCTGCAGTTCGGGGAGGTCAGTACGGCGCCGCGCCGGCGCGGCGTGGCTGCCCCCCTTGCCCTGCCTGCCTCCCTCCCTCCGTGCCGAGCCGAGCCGAGCCGAGCGGTGCCGGCGGGACAGGCGCATCCCCGCGGCTGCACGGCCCCGGGGGGATTTGGGGCTGTTTTTCCTCGGGGGAGCCGGGTAGCTGCGTTGTCCCGCGAGCAGCGAGGTCCCTCTCCGGGCGCCTTGCGGGTGACAGGTCCCGCCCATCGCGGCGCCGTGTGCCCCGTTGGGCTGTGCCGAGCGGCGCCGCCGCAGGCCCGCCGTGCCCGCGGGGACGGGTGGCTCTGCCCGCAGCCCGCAGCCCGCAGCCCGCGGCCGCTCCCCGCGCCGGCCTGGCCGCACCTGTTGGGCTGCGGGGAGCGCCGGCGGTGGCAGCGCGCCGGGTGTCCCCTCGGGGGTGAGCTGGGGTCTCACAGGTGGCGCAGCCCTGCGTGCTCGGGCAGCTGCTGTTCGCTGCTTTTGTGCAATTCTTTTCCGCTTCCCTTATCAGGTGACTTACTAGCGCCGTGGTTTTGTTTGAGTCTTTGAAAGCCTGTGCTGGATGTCACCTTCGCGTGTCGACTGGGAGTGACTGAATCTTTCCCCTCTCCGGGGTTTAAGGAGTTAAATGTAATCTGCCTCCAAGCTGCACGGCAGTCTGCTTTGCTCGCTCCTTGTTACTTAGTTCGCTCGCATTGTGTGTAAATGATGCGATGTAATTGCACTGCTAGATATGATTTTACACGGATGTGTTGAATGTTTAAATCTTGCTTTCGCATTGTCCTGTCGATTTGGTAAGTCATCACTGAAGGGATCTGGAGAGGAGACAATGAATCCTACTTCAGCGCGGTGCTTGTTAATGTAGTGAGCAATCAGGGAAATCAAGTATTTTTGTCAGTCTGAAAGGGTGGCAATATTCAATACAAACAGACTGGAATTTCGTGATTCATAACCTTTTTTTAAATTTTTTTTCCTTCTCTGTTTTAATTTGATGAGCTCTTTCAGATACAGGGAAAGAAAAAAAAAAAAAAAGAAGAACCATAAGGAGTATTATTGGAAACTCTTGCATGTACCGCAATTGAAACTTTATTTTATGTACTAACACATCTTCGCATAAAGTACTAATCTCTGCTGCCTTGTTGGGACCACAAGTTCCTGAAACACTTCAAAGGCATCAGCAAATTAAGTAATTGTAAAGTACTCATAGGTGCCTGTTTGTACATGAGTATCAACTTGGATTAGTGTCGTTTTCATGCTGCTGTGAAACTGACATAGTTTTGCATTTCTTTGGAATGAGGACTTAAAACACAACTTTAAGATATCATAGATCTCTGAAGGTTTTTAAAAATATTTCAGTAGTTGTCTAAATTATGGCTGATTTTGTTAAGAATCTGTCAAAATCACTGCTCAGATTTTGTTTCTAAATCTTAGTTTGCTGCTTCCAGCCCTTTAAAAGCTACTTGGAAAGCTTAGATACAATTTAGAGAGTGAGCAAAAGAACTGCAAGATTCATGTAGGAGTAGATTTTCCAAAATATAAATTAAGAAAAAAGAAAAGGGACCAGTAATTAAAAAAAAAAAAAACAGCTGAAAAACACCAATGAAACACCTTCATTTTTTTTTTTCTTTCCTTCCAAGGGTGATAGATAAGCCTGGGGAGAGATGTTTGCATGCATCTTACTTTTTGCCTTTGTATTTTGTAAACAGTGGTAGTTCAGTGGCTTAGGAGAGACAAGGCTTGTGAGAATGAACACTCTTAGACCTCTTCTGACAGTTGTTGTGGGAATGGAAATGCTTCTCTTCTTCAGTACACAATTTGCATGGCAGCAACTAATAAAAAACTATAAAGCTGTTTGGAAAATGAAACCAAGAAATCTTTCTAGAAATTAACAGCTTAACCACTTTTAACCATCTGCAGGAAATTCAAGCAGTGTGAGGCAGCACTTATCAGACCCTGGCATCTGAACAGCATTTGCAGTTCTGCTTTTCCCCCACCCCCAGAGCTTTTTTTTTGTTCTAGTAGGCAAAATTAGGTCTGATTTCTTAGGTTCATGCTAATACCAGTATTACTGATGGAGTAAAAATGGATGGTTAGGGCCAATAATTTGAGATTGGTAATGATGTTCTCACGGCCAGAAGCTGAAAATTAGCTTCATTTGAAGGAAAAGATTGAGCTCAGTGAAATACTAGGGCAATGAACATGAGTGAGAAATTTTTCTGCAAAAGCATACAGGGCAGCCAGGTCTAAGTCAATGCTGTTCCCTGTTTGTAAGGTGAGCTTGAAGTATTAGGGCAGTTTGATTATTAACCCTTCTTGGCCATCCTTCTGTAGGTGGCTCTGCTTTGTAAAAGGCTTTATAGCCTTTTAGACATGCCAGAGACACTGTTATCATGTCTGATACAGTATCTCCTAATAGGCAGTGTTTCTCCCCTTGCTTTTAATGTTCCCCTGGTGGTTTTGTAATTCCAGTATGTAAAGTTGAAGCAAAACAGCCTCTAGGCATTATTGCATGATGCATACATAATGTGTCAGGAGGAAACAGTTGCAGGGAAAAAATGTATCGGGTAGGAAGAGTTTTTAACCATGTTCCTTATGTGTTCCTAAGAGATCTGTCCTCTTCTTTTTGGCTTTAGTTACACAAAAGACAAAGAAAAAGGCTGGAATGGTTAATATTGTTCTTCTGCAGAGACATATTCTTCATATAATATAATCTTACTCAAATACTTCTGCATTTCTTCTAGACACAGATCAGTCACAATGTGTCAGTGTGTCATTATCAGTAGGAGCAAATGTTTCCACCTGGATATGAACTTCCAGTGTGTACTATATTAAACCTGGCATTTGGCAGAAGGAGTTAATGACTGGTGCATTAAAAAAGTGTAATAGTGTGTGTTTTTATGACAATTCCTGACCTTGGTATTTCAGGGAGGAGATTTTTATGCCTACCTGGGCAATATGTGTCCTTTGTGTGAGGGGGATGGAGTGTGCTGATGTGATCTTGGTAACAAAGAGGCTGTGTTCAACTCTGGCAGGAATTGCGTGTGCGCTCTTGTCACCCAGGCACATGATGGAGCTTCCCTGCTCTAGAGAAGGCTTTAATTTGCTATAGTGGCAATGAGGGTAGAGGGACATGTAACCTCTTAAGAGAGAGGATGGTTTGTTTATGGTTTTAAAGTGACCTTAGAGAAATGGTATATTTCATGGTTCCCACAATGCAAGAAATAAGCGATAATAACATATAAATCTAAGGAGAGTGGTGTAAAGTAAGTACTATAAGTACTATGCTTTCCTGGTTCTCTTTGTTTTGTTTTTTTCATTTGTTTGTTTTGGGTTTTTTTCACTATCCACTACATACAAATATGTACTTATCCCAGTAAATTCAGCCATCGTGCCTTCAACTCTAAAACATCACAAAATGCCACTGTAGTTTTCAAAGTTGGACTTTCACTGTAAAAGATGTCATATCAAGTTTCTCTCAGGGGAGAATGTATATATGTTTTATATTTCTTCTATCTCAAAATACTTGGGCTTCTTTATTACGTCAAAGCATAGTTACCACTTTTATTGTTGAAAAATTGTGGGTTTTTTTCCTGGCTGTTTGTTTGGAAAGCTCAGATTTTGGAGGTGTGTATACTTCCAGTATATCCTGTATGAAGACAGAAGAAGATGAACAAAATTGTGCAGGGAGATGTGTGTGTTAGGGGTTTAGTGCTTGTATCGAAGTGTGTTTGATTTAGGTCTCAGTTTTGGGAAAACATTCCTGAATTTTTAAATGCTAGGAAACCAGGGGAAGGTGACCTAAAGAAAAAGTAGTTTAAAAAGAGCAATTAAATCCTTTGTTGCAGAGAAAAGCAAAGTTTGTTTAAATTAACTGTGCTCTTCAGTTCTGGGTCTGATTGCTACCTCAGTGTCATAATTTAGTTGGGATTGTGGTCTGCTCAGTTTTTCATGAATGTATAGATTAATTTGAATGGATTTGGTTGTAGTTAAACATTTCAAAAGGTGAAAATTAAGTGTCTAACAGGTGGTGACATCAAGTGGTTTTGGTTTTTTTCCTTTGCAGGTTGTCTTGGAGTGGAGTAGAGACCAGTATCATGTTATGTTTGATTCATATAGAGACAACGTCGCTGGTAAATCATTTCAGAATAGGTGAGCTTTGCCTGCACTTGACACTACTGCACATTTTACTTTCTAATTAAATATTTAAATAAAATATATTAGTTGAAGTAACATACTGTTGAGTAGAACCTTACTGTATGGGCTCCAAATCTGCAGCAAATTTTAAACTTAGTGAGTGCTTAGTTAGTGCATAATCTCCTAGTTTGGAAGACTGGCTTTTGAAAGCTCTAGTCATATAATAAATTTATGTTTTGAATGTGCTTAATTCATCTAGTCTCTAATGAAACATCCAAATTATGACAGTGTTAATAATGAAGAGAGACAATGACATGTTTTCCAAGTTAAGATAGGAAAACATAAATACTGTTCTTATATGCTTAACATTTCAATATACAGTGTTTTGAGAAGTTATTTTAAAATTGCCTTACGTTTTCTGTGATGTCTTATGAGGATTATTACTTAGCAAAGAAGTCACAAAGCTAGTAAGAAGCTTTTAAAAGCCGAGTGCATGGGAGAATCTCTCACAGCAAGTTGGAAACCAAGTCATATGGGTCATTTATTTCAGTTGCATTAACTGCTACATGACTTCCTGTGGTTTCATCATTCATATCTGAATAGCCATGGGGTCTGTTGCTCAGGGAGCAAGTGGACTGTGAGTTGTGGGAGGAAGAAATCTACTTAGCAGGTATCATCAGACTCTTAATATTGATACACTTGACTGGGATAAAAACTAACCCTGAAAGCAAAAGCTTTAATCTGCCTTGAGGTTTGTTGCATCATAGAACAGTAGAAATGATCAGATCAATTCGTCATGCTTTAGTTGGTGTGAGATAACTCTGTAAAATTCATTGCATGGTGTTGGTGAACACTAGGAACTTTTATAGTCTCTTCTCCTACTCATCTCCCCCATTTTCCAATGGATGACAGATAAAAGCAGAGTGATGCAGCTGATATGGATGAATTGCTTAATGTTTACGTGTTTTAGCAGTACTGAAATGAAACATGGCAGTTTGGTCCTGTCGCTGCCAAAATCCCTGACTTTGTGATCATTAACTGGAGTGTTTTTATAAAGCCATTGACTTTTTCCAAAACAAAATCACGAATCTTACTGTTGTGGTGTAGTTATAGTCACTTCCCATTTCTGCAGTGTTTCCTTACTTCATTGTGGTTGTGTAAAGCACTCCTTTGCTAGCGTTCATTTCTGAGGATTGTGAGCAAAACATCCAGTGCCTGGTGAGGAACTGTTGGCTGCCTGAGCAAAAGCTTAAGTTTTTAATGATGGCTGCTTAAATTATTCCAGTTCACCCATATGCCTTTAACAATCTTGTGTCAGGAGTAACAGGAAGTTTGCTGTGATATTTGTGTGCAGCTACCAACTTCCTCTAAAAATTCAGATCAACCAAAAGTCTTGGTGGAGGCATACTTTTATGCATTTGTTAACTTTTAGATGTCCCTTGTCAGGGGTTCAAATGATTTTTATTATCAAACTTCACAAATGCAGTAATGGATTCTGTCTTGCAGCAGGCATTTGCCTCAGTGGTGGTTTGGTGGACTTTTTAGGCTGGTGTCAATGCAACATATAGAGCTGCACATAAACTGAGGACTTCCAGATTGAATCTAGGTTGTCCAGTGATTTGAATCAGTTCCTATTTTAGTGCTAGAGAAAAATATTCAGAGTTGGAGAACAGGAGTCTTGTTGGGTACAAAATTAAGCAGGTGTACTGCTTTGTGGACAGTAAAAGCTGCATGGCCTTTGGGAAATATTAGTGAGCCTTCAATTGAATTTGAGTTGTGTTGTTCTTTAGGAGCTTTGCAGGTAAAATTCTCTGTTCTTTCTGTAGAAGTTGTGAACTTCTATGGAAAAAATCTCACTGTGAATTGTAGACAAATTTGTGTATATGGGCAAGCTCCTTATGATGATAAACTCAAAAAGCTCATCACACAAAAACAATGACATCATCAGTAACACCTATTGAACACTGTTCTCTACCAGACCAAGGCAGACTTCTGGTCTTGCCTTGGAGTTTACCAATAGTTTTTGGTTGTTTTGCCTTCCGATTTCAAACCCTTGGCATCCCAACTGTGGCACTTTGCAGGTAGCCACATCAGCTGCTAAACTTGCTTCTTATATTGCTCAGGCTCTTACACAGCTTGAGAGAATGCACTAGAAATTCCAGGGCTTTTTACCAAGGCACTTTTTTCAAACCCGTTTTTGAAGACTAAGTATTGATATGAAAATAAAAAGAGGGAAAAGGAAACTAAATAATGGAGTTTCATGCATGAGTGTTTTGGATGAGGACTGCTTTTTATTGCTCTACTTGCAAATGGTAAGTAAGTACGGTATAGTATTTACTATACAGTAAGTATAGTTTACTTACTGTAAAGTGTAACTTTGCTATTCCAGGATATCCTGTTTAAAACTCAAAAATATATATGGAAAGATGTGAAGGAATAATCCCCGACTTTTAAAATGTGCAGCCTGATTTCAGTATGGTGCAGCAAGTGAGAGCTGTCAGTGGTTGGCCAGCCATTAACTGAGCTGAGTGAGGCTGAAGAGAGGAAAAGACGCACAAATCGGGGAGCAGGAATAGCAATGGAACAGCTGAGTTACTGTTAGTTCATAATTACAGAGCTGGAACAGGCAGGAGGGCTGGGAGGTTTACTATGAGCAGCTTAGACTTCTACTGTTCATAAAGAGGCTCAGCAAGGTTGGAGATCACCATATGGTAGCTTGGGAGAAATCCAAAATCCGCTGTACTCTTTCAGCAACAGTGTATATTGAGATAAAATTTGTTTTCTACCTACAATCTCAGCTGTGATGATGGTTCTCTTATGTAAACACATAATGGGTATGAGAAGTTCCTGCCAGGAAGTGTTCCCCCTGTCCTGTCTGAGGGACTGGTGGGTCTGGTTTTGTCTTCAATCAGGATCTTATGGATATTTTTAGATTTGCAAGTAAAAACGGATGCATTTTATAAAGAGAAAAATGTAAAAAATGTCAATAAATTGTTTGGGAGTCTCCAAGGAATTTTCCAAAGTGATGATTTTCTGTAGAAAGGTGTTAAGATAATTCCCACTTGGAATCCAATTGCACCTTCGAGTCACATCTGTTATTGAGCCATAAGTTAGTCAGGTGAAAGAGGGGAAATAGCTGATTAGAACAGTGGCTGTAAATAGTAAATTAACTCAGGTCGCCTTGGGCTTAACCTGTTTGCCAGACTGGTGTTTCTGATGAAGACTGAATGTATAAATCCATATGAAGGAAACACAGCTACAGAACTTGAGAGAGAATTTTTGAGCTTCTCTGAACTTCAACAATCTGCAAAAGACTCTGAATGTTAAAATAGTGTTTGAGAACAGTAATATTGAAGTGTAGTATCTGTTCCTCTTCATTTTAAACCATTTTACAGCAAAATTCCAATACATACTTCTGAAAAGATAAGCTCCCAGTGTACTTTAGGAAGCCATGAAACCATCCAGAAAGCTTTGGCCAAGTCCAGAAAGGTATGGATGTAACAGTATTAGCTTAAGTTTCTACAGTGTTAGTTGGAAACAACAAATTGACTTGGGATATCTGGTTTTTATTATTATGTTTGATAAATATTACTTTCTGAAACTGTGTGCTGTAAAGGTGCATTAAGGAAATTTATTGACTATTTGGATAAATTTTGAGCAATTAGACTAGTGGATCTGCAAACAACTCACTATTTGGTTTTTTTTTTTAACTGGTCTGTCTCTATTGCCACTGATAACGAAGAATGAGCTCACCATGCCAAGGCTGATTGAATTGACATGCCTGCATCTGACCAAAAATGCATTTCCTCTGTGGAATTTACTAGCTTTTGGCTGTATGTGGCATACTGGGGGAAATTACATAGGTATATGTGCTACTGCATAGAGACACACTTTTAGGAAAAGGTAAAATGGAGAGAAGCTTCACGAAAGTCAAAATTGCCTCATACCATACAAAGAGCTGGAGTTCTTTTGGATATATTATGTTCTTCAGTGAAGCTGGGGTGAATGAGCACTGCACTTTGCAGGCTGAAGGTTGGACATTTTTGAAATCCGCTGACTTGAGTCAGGTGCTTCTACCTAAAACACTCCTTTCTGAGCTGTAGCATTCCTGGGACTGTCAAACCAATAATTTAACTGATCACAACAAATGTAGAAAAGCTGGAAGAACTCCTGCCATTGAATTTCTACTCCTCTGGAGGATGTTTTAGTTCAAAACATAAGTAACTTCCAGTTCATTTACAAGGTATCTCTGGAAAAAAAAGTGAAATAATTGAGTAGAAGGGTAATTGGATTCAGTAAATGGACTTTTTTTGGATAGAAGGGTAGCCTCCTGCAGATGTGAGAGACTTGCTAGGGTGGTGCTACTAAGGAAGGCAGCACTACTGCTGAGATGTTCAAATTGTCTCAGAATACCCCACCATTATCCTCCGAGTGTTGCAGCTCAATTAGGAACATCAATAAATTGAGAACTAAATGTTCCTGCCCATTGTGCTGTGACGAGGTTCTGGCTGACCTTTTAACAAATTTTGTGCTTCAGTTGTTGAGTCTGAGCCAGTAGAAAACGAAGCTGGGTGCAAGCTCTCTGCATGGCATGCTGTGCAAGGGCAGGCGGACAGAACGCCTGCCTGTAAGCTCTGTCTCTCTTTGAATGCTTTTGGAAGGATGCAGTGGGTGGAGAGAGAACATCTTCAAACCTCTCTAATGCTGAGATCCAGGGGGTCACAGGGTGATGTTTTCCAATATTTGCTAGGCCATCTACAGTTTAGGAAAGTATTAAATAGCTTGACACTGGAACTTTTGAAAATAAGAACTGGGGTATCCTCCTGCTATATGGGTCTCAGATTCACCTATGGCAGTAGCTGCTGACACAAAGCTATGGGCCTTGGAGATGAGATTATCATAAAAAAAGTAGGGAAAAGGTACCCAAACTCCTTCCTTCTGCCTTATGCATGCTAGAAAGTATTAACTGTCCAGAAACAGCTTCAGGATATTCAACTGTGTCAAGAATTAATTTGTCTGCCATGTCTACAGTCTGAAATCATGTACCCGGATGAGATTGTTGTTTTATGAAATGCCCTGTGAATAGAATCTAAGAGACAGTCCTAGGATAGAGACCCGGTCCTGCTGAGATATTACTGGCTCTGTGCAATTAAGTAACAGTAAGTGTAATTTAAGTTATGCTTTATGCTGTCCTGTCTGAAGTAGTTTGTGAATTAAGAATGTGCTCAGGTCTTGGTACTGACTTGAAAAATATTTGATGGGTTTGCAGGAGGTGGGCCATGAGTCTGAGTCAGTGAAATTTAGAGCATAAAGCTTGGATTTCCTTTAGTTACTGAACCGTTAAAACCACTTTCTGTCCTTTTGGTTGATATCTGTGCTGTTTTGTCAAAGGCTTGTGTATAATTGAGACATGATATATATAGCTAAAGAGAGTCTTTTTGCTTTGTCTTGTTTGCAGCCCAGACACCAAGTAGTTCCCTTGTTAGACAGAAACTGCTATTGTAGGATGCCACAAACACTTGTAATGTAATATTAAACAGCTCATATAGCTTTCCTTTGAATTATGTAGGCTTTGTTTACCCATGCCAATTGATGTGGTATACACCTGGGTGAACGGCACAGATGTGGAACTGATCAAAGAATTGCAACAGGTCAGGGAACAGATGGAGGAAGAACAAAAAATAATGAGGTAATAATCTTAGATATTTTTTCCCTTTAACTGACAGCAGCAATCTAATGCTGTACTAGTTTTCTTTGTTGTTATTTTTCCCATGTTACTCAATATGTAAATTAAAAGCACATTTTCATTTGATTATTCCCAAAACCTTGTTTCCGATTTACTTTTAGCTGTCAAGTACTGTCTAATTAGAAAATTGTTTAAGATAAGCATAATAATTAAGGCTGTCCTGTCATGAATTTGTGAAATGTCATGTGGAAAACTGTGTTGTGTATGTCATTTTGTATTGATTTCTATAACAGTTTGTAAATAATAATAAAGCTATGCCTCAAATATGTAACCTCTCTTCATCTCTTTTTTTCTCTCCCTATCCCCCTGGTATTTCTTTTAATAATAGTCTTCATAAAATCTTAAGCATGTTCCTTAAGTTCTTGTTTTTAGATTAGTTAGATTCACAATTTGTTAGTCTCACAAATACTGAAATTGAGAAATGGGAAAATAATTTATGCATGGTATAAGGGTATGAGTTGGCCTTTATCTGTGGAAGCAAAGACATATATTGCTGCATTTGTTGTTGTAGATTGTGCTATAGAGTTCTGCATAATTACTGGCCTAAGCGTTCAAACACAGGCTGCTGCAGATACCTTAGATTATGTCTTGTAACTATTAATTTAGTTTTTGATAAGCAGCTCTGCTCACATCATCTGTTTTGGCCAGTAAATATGCTAAATGGAAAGACAAGTCTGTATTTTAAGGGTTATAGTAATTTAGTTCAGAATAATGAGAAGTCCCCAAGTTAGTGGATTGATCTGATTTTTGGCATGCTATGTCTTGCAGTTTAGGTTCAACTGACAGTTTGATCTCAAGGGAAATTCTTGATCTTTTATTTGTTACATAAACACTGGAACTATTCGAACTTTAAGTTCATTGACCTTAAACATACACAGTCTCTGCTCTGAAAAGCTTTCAAATTTATGCTAATATTTTCCTACCAGCTCATATAGCTGATATTAGTGGGTTTATCTTTGTCATCACTCATGCTATGATTCCTATTTCAGGGAGGGAAAAACACATGTTTTTTTTTTCTGTAGCACTGATTTGGAAAGTTGAGGTTAAGCTTATGAATAAGACTGGTGTCTATACCATGTTTGCTATCTACAGGGACACCTGGTTCCCTCCCAGGTAGACAATTTTTTTTCATGGCCTTTGAAATCAATGAGTACTGCTATAAAAAGCTGTTTCAAAGACCTTATCAGAATATTTATGTTAGGCAAAACAATCAAGTCAACCTAGTTTCAGGTCACTTCATCTTGGTTTCTTACCAGTGTTTTTCACTTTTGTTAAGTAACCTAGTAATACTAATAAGTAAGCTAATAACCTAATAATAACCCCATAAATTCCTGTTAGCAGAAAGAGTCCTGCTGCCCCAATTCTCAGCACAGCCATGAATGTTTGAGCTCCACACTGCATGTGAGCAGTGAAGGGCATGTGTCTGTCTGTACTTGCCTTGGTAAGGTCAATGGCAAGGCCTTGGCAGCTTTTTATCTGGGTTATTGGTGCTTTGACAACGTGTCCCTGACTCAGTTAACAATATGCAATTAGACTTAATTCTTTACTGTCAATTCAGTGTTATTTTATACCTTGTTTTTACTTTGTAATAGGGAAATCCTTGGAAAAAATGCAACAGAACCAACAAAGAAGAGGTGAGTTTTTGGGATTATTGGGTGTAAATTGTAATAAATTATATTCTACTCATTACTAGCTGAAAACAGATGCTGACTGGGGGTGGTTTGATTTTCTATAGCCTATGCAGGCATTCCTATGTCACTTCAAGAGTTGACAGTATGATAATATATTTGCTGAATAAAGGTAATGTTATTGTGACATATATGAATGAGCTTCTGATAACAGTTTCTGCAGTTTGGAATGCATATCCCTGTCACTGTTTAGGGTTAGCTCCTGTTCTCAGTATGAAAAAAATTTCATGCTCTTGAATCATAAAACTCCAGGTACATATGCATTAAAAATGGAATGTTGCTTTCACCTGGAATTTGTCACGTGGCACTGCAAGTAATTGTCTGTAGAGGGTCCAGGCTTCTTGTGGCTCTGCTGCCAGCAAGCAGCAGGACCTGGTCTGTCCCAGTCATTTGGCTTGTCCTTTTGTTATTTAGAGATTTTCTGTAAGGTCTTTTCTGTGGACAGACTTGTAAATACTGGAAACTTTTGAAAAAACAGTTATGGGAATGAACTAAACACTACCAGTCAGATATTTGCCTTCTGCAGGAAAATAAGCATGCTTGTCAATAATTTCCCCTTGCCGCAGCAAATGTTACAATTAATCAGCTTTCACAAAAACTTTTTCCATTGCATCTGAGATTGATTTTTATTTTCAGTTTTCTAGTGGTGTTAAATATGCCTTTGGTATTTTGCTGTAGTGAGAAGCAGCTGGAGTGTTTGCTGACACACTGCATCAAAGTGCCCATGCTTGTCCTGGATCCTGCACTGCCTGCCAACGTCACACTGAAAGACCTGCCATCCATCCATCCTGCTTTACAAGCTGCTACCAATATGTTCTTTGTAGCAAAACCAAAAAATCCTTCCACCAATGTGACTGTAATTGTTTTTGATAGCCCTAAGGATGGTAAGAAACTCTTTGTCAGATTCCATCCAGTTTTCTAGAGCTTTTTTTAAGCTGCTGTGAATTAGTTTTGGGGCTGTTTTTTCTTTTCTCCAGTACTGACTTTGATGCTGATTTTCTGTTTGACTTTAGCAAGTCATTCAGTGTCTCTCTTGCCCTCAAACTGTTTCTCTGAATGATGACATTAATGATACTGTTTGCTTACCTCCCAGACAACTGATTACAGATGATTAGAGTTCTGTGTTTTAAAAAGCTATTGCAAAACAGGTTTGATATCTGAATATCTGTGTTGCTCTGATAATCTCAAGAGCCTGGGGTTTAGACTGAGGAAGATTAGTTTCAGAAATCCTCTTTTAATTGCTGTGAAGTCTAGCTTGAATAATGTGTAGTAAGTTCTGCCCTTGTTCAAAGAATTGACAACTGTAAAACAAAATTATTCATGTGTTTTACATCTTAGGTCTTGGAGCAGGTATGAGTTTCATATTTTGTTTAATATGTAGTGCCTGACCACTAGTCCAACCACTGTTCTTTGTTTTACCACCAAGATTTATTTATTTGTAAAGACAACTTTTCACACTATAAATAGTCAAATATCTTTAATTTGCAAAAGTATTTCTTGGTTACTTCAATACAGAAAAAAAGTGACTTTATACTTGGAGAAGTTTTTGATTTGCAATTTTTTGTATTCTAGTTGAAGCTGCCCATTCTGCAATGTTAAAAGACAACAGCAAACAGATAGTATGGAGGGGTTACTTGGTATGTACTTTGACAATCTGTTGATTAGCTTTTGTAGGTGTTAAACATTATTTGCATTTTTAGAAAGTTTCTGTGCTATTCTTTTTTCATAACTCACATGCAGTAAAAAGTGAAGGCTTTCAGAGCAACCCTTATTGTTATGTGATTTATTTTACCTTTAAAATGGTCTTTTATGACTTATTTTCTTGTTTTTAGACTACAGACAAAGAAGTTCCAGGTCTGGTATTAATGCAAGACTTGACCTTTCTTAGTGGATTTCCAGCTACATTCAAAGAAACAAACCAGCTACGAACAAAACTGCCAGAGAGCCTGGCCTCTAAAGTAAAACTGGTAAGGCTCTGGAGGAAAGAGTGCCTTAGTTGTACTGGTCTTTTGGAATGGCTCAGGCATGGAATCTCATGCACCTAGGAGACTTAGGATATTTCTGAGAGTAATCTGGGGGTTTTTGTGTGATTCTTCCCTGAGTAGTGAAGACTAGCAAATAGTGACTCAAAGAGTTGCCTGCAAAAGACCAGTTGTCCATTCTGTGACTGCAATTTCTTAGGCATTACATTTGCTAGCATTCAGCTGATTAAAAGGCAGCCTTATCAGTTTCTCTAAGCCATTTGCTGGAGGCTGTTTTCTTGCTGTAGAATTCTAGATCACTAGATTGTTAAATGTGACATAATTTTGTTTATGTAGCTTCTTAGCTTTTTTTCTTCCCTCTTAGTTCTCTTAACAGTAACAGCACTGAACCCTGTGTTTCTCTCTGCCACATGCTCTGTAGGGTCTTAAGCAAGTCGCACTTCGACTGACCCAGCTGCAAGGCAACAGAAAACAACTTGTGTGACTGCCATTTAGTGCCTTCTGTTCTCCCCTGCTATTTGGGCATCTGTTAAAGTTACAGTCAGGTTTAATGGATAGGTAGAACTTTAAGAAATGTGTTAAAACCACTGGCTTTTATACTGGAGAGAGATGTGATTCATGGGGTGAAAAGGATTGAGGCCAAGGAGTTTGTGGAAGAGGAGGAGTTAGCAGGGGTGATGGGATGGCAATCCATAGGTAATTTCTTTTCATTAGTCTGATATACACCTGTAACTTGGGCTAATTCACTCTGTGCCTTGTTCTTGGTGCTCAAATGAACATGAGGTTTTTTTCCGTTTTCTTTTGTTTTTTTCTTTTGGTAGGCTGGGCTAACAACTCATGCACTCTGTTGCAGATATTATCTTGTGTAATTCCTTTCACAGGCTGGTCACACTCCAGTATAATGCAATCTGAAATTCTTTCTTGTCTCAACTTGTGTTAGCTCACTTTGAGCCTTGCTAATGGCAGAAACCTTGCAAAGTAAACACATTTGTACCTCTCTTGCTACATGCCCTAAAACAGATTAATAGAGTTTTTAAGCACTTATTTAAGCTTAAATAGGTATTTTCTTTTGACTTTGCACCTCTAGTGTCACAGCAGTTAAATAACAGTGGATATTTGTATGGTTCATTGCTGTCCAGATGAACATTAAGGTGTCTTAGATATGTTTCCCTTCTCCTTGTGTGTCTTTATGGAAGTGACATCCTGTGCCCATTATCTTTTTTTATGATTTTTCCTTACCCTGTCTTAGTTGTGTTTTTGAATTTGTCATCAGTCATGTGTCATCTGTTTGTGCTGGTTCTCTTTTCCTTGATGTGCTATCTGTGTGTAAACATTGCCACTGTGATTGTTCCTAAGAGCTCCGCTTCTGCAATTTGGTTAGGCAGATATAAACAGTGTTTATATATACAGATATAAATTGTGTTTATCTGTATAAACACATTTTTTTCTCAGGTATCCACTGTATTCTGTGGTTTTGTTTCCAGTCATCTTTGCTGTCTGTGTTTCTTTTCCTGGTGGATGCTTTAGAGCAATTAAATCAGGATTATTATACCCTGTGTGGTCATAGCAGTGAATTCTTTCCCAATCAGTCCTCTATTCTTGATAGCAGCAATTCATGTATGTTATGAAGAAACTTATTTATGAGAAGGTAAGAAATGTTTTATTTTCATGCATGAAGTGTGGACATGGTTATTTCCATGGAAGCCTTTGGTAGGTTCTGAGCTCAGAGTCAGTTCTTCTTTCACTGGATATGGTAGGTAGGCAGTAATGGTAAATACAGCCAAGTGTGGTTTTCTTGTTACCAAAGGGCGATGCTAGGTTATTGCTACAGATAAGTAGAAAAAAGATTGATTATTTGCAGTCTCCACTGACATTTTGTAGCAATTCCTCTCTTGTTATAATTTCTGGAATCTCTGAAGTGATGCTTGGTGGAGAGGAAGAAAGTTGCACCTGAGCTTGAACTCTTGTAAGTCTGAGACTTATGTCTCATAGATGCCTCCTGATCTGTATACTTTAAGTGGCTGTTTCTTACTTCAACACCACAAGTAAAGAAATAATAATAAAAGCTTTGAGCAATGCTGCTATTAGAAGGGAAGAAAGGTGAGAAAGGGAGGAGTGTAGTTATTGGTGCATTTGTGTTGTATGTTGATAATGCTGTTTTGATTGGATTGCTTTAGTTTGGTTGAAATTACTTCTAAATCCAAGGCAGACCAAAACTACTTCATCAAGACCAGATGGTTCTTCTCAAAATCTAAATATCTGAGCAAAGCAGCTGAGCTCAACTAGAGGTGATTTAAATGTGAAGATTCATGATATAATGGACCTGTTTTCAAGGTGAATTATATCTGTTAAGAGTCAACTGATTTTTATTTTTATTTTTTTTTGTACTTACGTCCTGCACTGTAATGTAAAGGTATGGAAGTTTATTTCAAGATGAAAGTTGAGGAGCAGTGTGTCTGCTGGTCACATTTGTTGTTGTAGGTTGTGTGTTATGACAGATGAAATTGAAAGTGATATTGGACAGCTTTTTATTGTTTCTATTAGAAAGCCACTAGATGGAGGTGTTACTCTGGTTGTGCAGCTGATGGCTGCTGAGCTGTTTCTTTAAGACCTATATGTGAAGAACAACTGAATATTTCATTTTCACTTCCCACCTGCCCGCCACCTTAACTACATTTCTAAAGGAGACTATTATTTAGCCTAAAGAGATGCTTGTAAACTTAAAAACTACATTTGTTTAAGAACTTGATTTGTTTGCTTTTGGGTTTTTTTGAGGCTGTTGTGCTAACAGTTTTTGACTGAAATTGTACAGAGTAGCATACAAAATTTTTGGAGAGAGTTGATTTTTCCTTCGAGATTTAATATCCTGATTGCTTCAAGGACAACTAAGAGCTTGTAGATCTCCCTGTTTGTAAAACATCATCTCCTTTAATCCACATGCACACACACATCCACAAGATAGACAAGTTATGTTAGAAACTTAGGGATGTCTTAATGACCTTGTCTTACTAATGGAAGTAAATCCACTTGGGAAACTTGCAGGCACAGTGATGTTGGATGTTTTCTGTCCTCACTGGAGGATGAGGGGTTTGGGATTGTTACTGCTGCTCATCAATGTTTCTGGAGCAAACAGGTGGCTCCAAGAGATGATATTATGATCACACAGATATAGCAAGTAAGCTAGTTAGTCATTTCACCAGATAACTTCACTGTAGTCTGATTTTATTGATAGCCTGCTTAGGAAAAGACTGGTTTCTTCAAAAGGTATTAGTGGGAAAAAACCCACTTTGATGTAATGAAAATCATCTGTTCAGTGCAGGGGTTAGCTAAACTCTGATGCTGAGAAATGGAACATGTTTTTCCACTGCTTCCTGTATATGCTTGGAATATTACAAATTAAAAACTACAGCATATATGCTGTGTTAGTGAGGGGTAAGGGTTTGTAATAAATCTAAGTAGGAGTTTGCAGTACAGGTACTTGGCTGAGTTTGGGAGCAAGTTAAAGAGAAACAAAATGTTCTTACATGCCTTCAAAGCTCTGAGATGGTAATATTTTTTGTTTGTTCTATGTATGATTTACGAGAGCGATTCTAAGGGACTGTGTGACACTGTTGTATTGCTAAATAAAGCACATACCCAGTGCTGGCAGCTTTGCAATCTGCAGCATTTCAATGCTGATATTTTTGGAGTTACTGCTGCCTGCAGTCCGTAACTATACCTCAGCCATTCAGCTACTGAAGCCATCCTTTCCACCCATAAGTTCAGATGATTCCCTGAAAGGTCTGAGATTTATCAGATTTTTCTAATGACAGGCCTCATAAGTCAGATTGAAAGATCTCAAATAGCATATGAGTCAAAGCATCAACAGCTTTAAAATGTCACAAGTGGAACAGCTGGTCTTGCTAAGGGAAGGGCTGCTAACTCTGGGACAAGTAGTGTTTTAAAACGAGCAGAAAGGGTCAAATTTAATAAAAAAAATTAAACCACTTAGAGTTGTTACAAAGAGAACTGTGATTTTTTGCTTTTTTTGAACATGATTGTTTAAATTTGATAGCTTATGAATTGCATTTCCTCTGAAAATTTGGTAGATGTGGTTGTCTTATATTGCCTGATGGAACAAACATTAAGCATAGCATGAAATAAATATTAATGATTAACTGTGTTTATTCTTAATTAGACTATTGAATGCATGCACTTGGAAAATCAAAGTGCAGTCCTTTTAGCCTGATTGGGTCTGTTCCTCTTGCTTCCTATGGTAAACACAACATTTATTGGGTTATGCCATATTCCTAGGGAGCTGCTTTGATGCCTTGTGATCTGTAAACTATACTTGCTGTTAGGGTGTGTAGTGCAAGCCCCTGATCCTGTGCATTATGAGATCTGATATACAGACTTACTGGTGGCAAGAGATAAAAACAGCAAACAGATCAAACAGTCCACAACTAAGAAATGACCTTAGCAGCATATTGGCAACCAGCACTAAGGACTTGGAGACCCACATGGATTAGCTCCGGAGCCCTTTGTAGCTCAGATTTCGGAGCTGTAGGTTGAACTAACTGTAAACCATTCTGAACGTTTCACACTTCTGACAGTGATGATACATCCATGCCCTAATTTTCTGGGAAGATCATTTCTTGTTTAAGATGAGGAAAAAAAGGACAATTCTTTGAGTCACATAATAAAACATGAATTTTGTTATTGGAGTGACAGAGAATGGATGGGAACTTATTATTAATTTACTCCCAAAATATTTAAGACATGAAAAGATTTACCATTGCTGGATCATTGTGTAAAGAGTCATTTACTTTACAAAGTCAAAATTAAGCATAATGTTTTGTATCTTTAAATGTTTTTAGTTCCCATTTTACTACTTACTTTTGTGTTTTTACGAAATTGTAGCTCTTTATAAACAATGCTTACCCATCATTCTTGGAAGTAACTCTAGTAAAAATAATACAATAAAAAAATGGAAGAGTGCTGCTGGAGTTGTTTTCTTTTATAGTTGCAGCTCTATTCAGAAGCCAGTGTGGCTCTCTTGCAACTGAATAACCCCAAGGGTTTCCAAGAACTGAGCAAGCAAGCAAAGAAGAACATGACTATAGATGGGAAAGAATTGGCGCTTAATCCTGCCTATTTATTGTGGGACCTCAGCTCTGTCAGTCAGGTGGGTAAATTCTTTTACAGCAGGTAAATGCTACAACATTTCAAAACTGCAAGTAGAGGCTAACTAGTCAATGACAAGGAACATGGTATTTTTTTCCAGAAGCTTGGAAGTATTAAGAATGAAATATTTATTAGCTTGTAAGAAGACATCACAAGAACACTGTTCAGTTCTCAAATCAATGGGAAGGAAGGATCAAACAGTGTGATACTTAATTTAAATTTTCCTGTTCTCTACTAAGTGAAAAATGTTGCCCTCTGCACACATATTCTGATAAAGCTGTGTGTAGTAAAGTCCTGAAAGGCTTAACTGATCCTGACTGGCAGATAAGCAGGCTTCTTGTGCGGGGAGATAGAGGGGTTTTTTAACAAACATGATTGTCTCATTCCCAATATATTTCTTAAACATTTTTTACTTTGGAGCATGATTTATGTTCAGCAAGTGCTAATGGCTTCTCTTTCAAAAATTTTGAAGTCCTGAAATACAGATGTCAGTAAGGAAAGTAGGCTTACTTTAAATGCTTTTGATACAATGAAGGATGTTTGGTTTAAGAGCAGGAAATTAAATAACAAGGTGTCTGTTTTAAGATAAGATATTCTGTAATCTTTGGGTTTTTCCTCCTGCTGGAATTTAATTTTTAACAGTAAATGTCAAGTGGCATGGTTAGTGTGCCCACTCCTGAAAAGCTTTCAGTCTGTCTTCATATCCTGTGACGGGACTTTTGAGGAATTTTTCCTGGTTAATACCAGCCCTGAGCTCAAACTTTATATTTCCCCATGTTGAAATTAGAGTTTATTTTGTGAATGGGTACCTAGCCAATGGCTACTGGTGCTGCTAAAATGTTTTCAGTTGTTACTCTTTTGCAAATGTGAAAGCTGTGTTACTGTACATATTAGAAAACTCATGTACAGCGTGTAGAATCTGCAGTGAACATGGTAATTATTAAACATTCAACTATTTTCGTGAGTTTTCTGTTTCATCTGGACTTTAGAAAAGTTCCTTTTAGGCAGCCTTACTTGTTGGCCTTAGGAGAGGTCATTAAGCTCTTATAAATGTGAAGAGAAACATGTTCCAGTGTCCTAAACCTAATTTTGTTACTTGACTGATAAGTTTCTTACTGAAACATTTTCTGTTTAATAAAAATATATGGAAACATTTAACTATTTGGCTAAATTATTTAGGCTGAGTTCTGTTCATTTTCTCCTGCTTAAATTCTTTAAAATAATAGAGCAGGGGACAATTGAAGAGCAGCTAGATCATGACACTTCCAGTATAGCTATATTAGGTGACATTTATATACAGATCATGATGCAATGTACTTGAAACTGGATTTCAGAAAGGTGGTGTTAGTGGTTTGAAATGCAGGAAGGGGTGTTTTTTCTACTTCATTCTCCAAGAATTTCTTTCAGCATGGTCAGCAGACATCCTAATGATACCAGGTGGTCAATGATGTCAGAACACTGTATTGTTCACCTTGATAATTTGGAAGAATACGGTTCTTTATAAGACTAATGCTTATTATCAACGTACTTTTATTTCTGGATTTCTAAGTCCTGAAGTGCTTATGCACCCATATGCCAAAGCACACTGTCCTTACCTAGCTGGATCAGAACTTTAGTGTTCTATTTAAAATCTAAGAAAAGATTTTTTCTTTTTGTAGTCCAAGCAGGATGAAGATGTTTCTGCCAGCCGCTTTGAGGACAACGAAGAGCTGCGGTACTCCTTGCGATCAATAGAGAGACACGCCCCTTGGGTACGGCACATTTTCATCGTCACCAATGGGCAGATTCCTTCCTGGCTTAACCTGGATAATCCTCGGATAACTATAGTGACCCATCAGGTAAAATTCAACAAAACTGCCACTGTGAAAGGGCCAGCAAAGATATCATGCTTGATTTGAAATGCAGTTATCCTCTTGCAACAAAAAGCTGCATTTATTTGGAAGAAGTGACAGCCTCTTCCCTCTCTCACCCAGGGTTTTACCTTGTATGTCTTTATATTTGGGCTAATCAGATAGCTGAAAATATATCAAGCCTGTATTTAGTGCACTCTTCCAAATATTAAGACTTCGGCTAACGTACACCCATGTCTAATTTCCTTATAGAGTCTATTTATAAAAACCTGGGGAGAAGAAAATGTAATCTGAATCTATAAACAGTCTCTCAGAACCAATATTAACCTAATAAGCTGGTGTTGAGACAGGATGGATTACAGTTACTGAAACCAGGAAGATGGCTACAAAAAAAAATAGCTATGCATTCTCAAAATGTTATTTAAAAAGAGAAGAGGAATCCTTCAAGCTTTCTGAATAAGTGAAACCAAATTCTCTAGTACCATATTACCAATTGAGGAGTAATTTTGGTATCTGGACATGCCTTAGGAATTCTGCACAACCGAAGTGCTAAAGAGATACTTATTCAACTTCTTCTGTCTGCTGGTGAAGTTAATTTAAAAAGATGGAACAATCCTGACCATCTGAATGCTGCAATAGGTTGAGTTTGCTAGAAATTTTGTGCAGCCTGAAATTAATGAGAATTATAAATGTGTACTCTGAGCCTGGTCAATACTCACTGAAAGAGGAATGTGTGGAAGTTTGTGACTTGTGAGCTATCAGGTGCAGTTTCTTAGTTGAGCAGAAGAACTGAAAATGGTTTTATGTGGGGAAAAAGAGATACTCAAGTATTTTTTTTTTCTTTAATATATTTTTTCTTTTGTATCTATCCTCATTCTTGATATATTTTTTTAGTAGAGAAGTGTCAAGTATTTGTGTGCCTGACTGAAACAGTTTTTGGTTGTTGGGGATTTTCTTGTTTTAGGAAATATTTCAGAACGTGAGTCACTTGCCTACCTTCAGTTCACCAGCTATTGAAAGTCATATTCATCGTATCAGTGGCCTTTCTCAGAAGTTTATTTATCTCAATGATGATGTTATGTTTGGGAAGGATGTTTGGCCTGATGATTTTTACAGTCACTCTAAAGGTCAAAAGGTAAGCCATTATGAAAAGGTATTTTAGCAGAAGTAGAACTTTTTTACTCTAATGATAAAAGTCAAAGGAATGGTACTTTGAAAGGGAGAGCACTAACTCCCCCTTTTATCTAAAAAGGTTCATTGTTCTTAACTAGAGAACTGCTGGCTAAGGTTCAGAGTGTGGAAGACTCTTTTCTGTATTTGTATGTGTGCTATGTTTGTAACATTACTCTTTTTCTTGTTCACTTCTACGTTTGGGTGGTTATAATGATTCCTCTGTCAGGATTCACTTCAGTTTCAGTGTTACTCTCTAATTCTCCTACTTCCTGTTGAAGCACTGGTAAGACTGATGTGGTGTTTGGCAGTTGCCAGTCTTCCTTTCCTGCAATTTTTTTGTTTTGTTTTGTGGGAAATACTCGAAACAAACAAGAATTGACTTTTCTGTAGAAATACTGAGGTCAGATGACATTTGAAGTGGTCCTAATATTGAAGTTTACCATTAATTGCCTCTGTTCAGACACCTATAATATCTTTACCCAGTTTGTATATAATCATATATATATACACGTTATATATATGTAATTTTATATACATATACATATATATATATAATTGCTAAAATAATAGATATTGTTCTGTGTTTGTGAGTGTAAAGTAATTTAGTCATTCAACAAACCCATTATCAACAACTGGGGTTTAAGGAATGAAAGCAGGCTGAGGAAACATTAGCAATAATTATGCATAAACACTCTGCCTGCCAGCAGGATTTTCATCCATTAGCTTGATCTACAAGAGTGACATGAAGGAAAAAAATGAAGATTTATATGTTATTATTTCTATTTAAGCAGTGGGTACACAAGGCACCGGAGACCAATGAATTAAGCATTTTATGCAGGCAGATGTGCACACTTGCACACAAATACAGAAGGGTTGAGCAAAATTAGTTTAAGCTGCATTAACATAACTGTTTCAGTACCTGGAGATGTTAGAGGCTTTTAGTTGTTTTAAATCTCTAAGGATGGAGGCATATAACTGCAAAACCATATTGTTTCAGCATTTGTATGCATCCCAGCTGTGATGATGAAGTCAGCTTAGGTGCTGTTTGTTTGTGATAACCCAATCAGCAAGTGTTACTGTAGGAAATATGCTGCTAAAATCTTGAAACAAAGTCTAAAGGAAAATGTGTGGGGTTTTTAATGCCTCCTCATTTGAAAGAACACACACATGCACACTTTTTTTTATCCTGCCAATTCTTAGGATTATTTAAGTCATAGAGGATGAGATACTTCAAGGGATTATGTTCAACATGTGCTATTTATCTCATGACTGGTTAGTAATGAAGAAACATTTTGAGTCAGGAGAACAAGTGAACTGCAGAGCTATTTCAGAGTTTTTCACCCTACCTATCTGACAAAAGAGAAAATACTAGTTTTCATTGGAATATGGTTTGCAGAAGTAGATTTGGGAAGTCCTACTTTCCATTTCTGGCTGTTGCAGCTTTGCTGTATGACCTTGGAAATTCTTCAGGTTTTCCTTCCCTTTCCTTTCCTATCCTTCCTAAAGGGATAACATTTACTTCACAGACAATGGGGTTTAAATTCTATCTGTAAAGTTCTGTGAAATCCTAAGGCACTGTACACAGGGAGACATTATTGTAAGTCTCCATATTCAAAGAAACAAGCTCAGTTGACTTCTATTTGCCAGTCCTTTTCTCAGACTTTAATTTTGTTCCAGGTGTACTTGACTTGGCCTGTGCCAAACTGTGCCGAGGGATGTCCTGGCTCATGGATTAAAGATGGTTACTGTGATAAAGCCTGTAATAACTCAGCATGTGATTGGGATGGAGGTGATTGCATCGGTAAGACAGCAATGTTGAATTTAGGAAAAGTGAGCTGTTTGTTTTTCCTTACAGGAATAATTCTGTAATTTGTCTTTTTCATATAACTACAGTATTTGCCTCCTTTAGTAATAAAGTTGATTTACAGATTAAAACCTTATTTCTTGCAAACTACAATTTTTTATGGTAAATGACAGGATAGGATAATCTTTCTTTAGGTATCAAATTTGATTAGCTGAATGGAGGGATTTTGAAATTTAAATTATTATATATTAATATACAGTATTATATACTTGGACTCATAATCCATATAATGGATTGTGAAGCTGCACTATTAGTTCCTAGATCAAATTTTCAGGACTGCGGTATAATAAAATGAAGTGGTACTTCTGGATTGAGAAAGTGATACCTTTCTAGGAGACTGCAAAGTCAAGACTGCAAGCACAAGGAGTAGTAAATCAGTTTTCTGCCTGCTTTTTTGAAGTTAAGACAATATATGTTGGCACTTTGGATAACCTTTTCACTTGATTCCTAAGCTTCTATGCCAAGTGTAAAATCTATAGTATGCACAAACTCTCAGAAGTCTAGTTAGGATTTGCCCCTTTTTTAAATTTCATTGATGATTGTTTAGTCTTCAGTCTAGCTTTAACATGGTGGCCTTAATGTGCCTTTCTTCAGTTATTTGAAATTCTTCTGCTAGGTTTGTTTTTTTCTCTTTTCTCTAGGTAACAGTGGGGGCAATCGCTATGTTGCTGGTGGAGGTGCAGTTGGAGGTATTGGGAATGGCCCACCATGGCAGTTTGGAGCAGGAATAAGTGGTGTTTCATACTGTAACCAAGGCTGTGCTAATTCCTGGCTGGCAGACAAATTCTGTGACCAGGCCTGCAATGTCCTCTCATGTGGATTTGACGCTGGTGACTGTGGCCAGGGTATGTAAAAAGCATTGCTGATGAACTTCCCGTGGGGATTCTCTTGAATTGCCTGACCTTTCCTAGTTTGTCATTACTCTCAGACTGGGCTAAGGTGTCCTGTACAAGCATCTTTACCTAAGGACAGTTGAATTGATGATGCCTGTAGCAGTTAAGACGTTTCAAGAACCTCTCTAATGTTGACAGTGTGAGTTCAAGTCTGGCCCTGGGCTCTTGCCAAAGGCTGCTTTCAGTCACAAGTGAATTTGTCTGAAGTTCATTTACATATGAAAGATTAGCAAGAAGTGAACAAAGTGATTTCAAGTGCTGTCTGGTATATGCAGTAGAATATTTTTCCTCTTTGGAAGGGCAGAGGCTCCCCTGCATTTCAACTGGGACAAATGTGTTTCTGGTGATTCTATTGCTAGCAGTGAGGTTTTGTTCATCTGGGAGGTGACAGTTAATCTATATTCTGCTGTGGGAGGGAGAAGCCCCTTTCAGCCTATCTGAAATTGAAAATTTCAAATCAAGATGCAGCACTGTAGCAGTGAACTCTAGCTGTTGTAACATTACTCTCCTAAAATGTGGCAAAAATGGAATACGGGCAAGCTAGTTATGACTGATACATAATTTTAAGTGACGTGATAATAAAACACTTTAAGCTTTTCAGGTAGAGATTGAAAGAGTGATGAATTATACTGGTTTTTGAATTAGCATGGGAGTGTCTGGTAGCTTTGTATATCTGAGTATGTTCTAGTCATCCATTACTGAAGATAAGTGAGCAAGAAGCTGGAAACTGGAGTAAGTGTTCTTTCACAAAGCTGTCTCCCTGTTAATATAGTGTCTGTATCTGAGCATAGTGCTATTAAAAAAAGAGTTTAAGCTAAATGTTATGCTGAAAATTGACAGAAGTTTGTTTTGTTTCTTGTTTGGGATTTTTTTTCCCCAGATCACTTTGAAGAGATGTACAAGGTGATGCTTCAGCTGAATCAGACGTACTATGTTATTCCCAAAGGTGAATGTCTGCCCTACTTCAGCTTCAGTGAAATAGCCAAGAAAGGAATTGAGGGTTCATACAGTGATAATCCAATTATCCGACATGCTTCAGTTGCTAACAAGTGGAAAACTATCCACCTAATCATGCACAGTGGCATGAACACAACTGTGATCTATTTTAACCTTACATTCCTAAATAAAAATGATGAAGAGTTTAAAATGCAAATAGCTGTTGAAGTTGATACTAGGGAGGAACCGAAACAGAACACAACTTCCATGCAAAAATCTGATTCTGATTTTAAAAGTGTAACTTCAGTACCAGAAGCCGAAATGATATTTGAGGATATTCCAGAAGAAAAACGCTTTCCAAGAGTCAGGAGACGTAGAAATGGCACAAAAGAGAGTGTACTTGAAGAGTTGATAATCCCATCAGTAAATGTGTCTCTTCTTCCTGAAGATGTCCAGCTAGCACTGCAGAAACTGGACTTAAAACTACTAAATGGTGATGTAACTCAGAAAGGATATAACCTATCTAAGGCTGCTCTCCTGAGACCTTTCCAATTTTTAAGCACAGCAAAGAGTATTGTAAGCCTGGAAAAAAAGGGCATGCGTAATCATTCAGAAGATCAGAAGAACCAGAGCAACTGGGAGAAGCCTTATAAAGATGTAAATGATGGCAAAATGAAAAGAGTAAAAGCAAAGGAAGAAGTTACTTCGAGGCTTATGGGAGCAAAGGAAACTGTTGTGACAAGGAGCACAAATTATAAATTACAGCCAAAAGCCACACTTCCCTCCCAGAGCATGGGGAAAAAAAATGAGACTCGAGAAAAAGTATTGAATGCACTCATATTAAGGGAAACACAGAAATCAAAACATACTGGGCATTTTGATACTGGAGAAGGCAAACAGGTGATGGAAGGAGTAACAGAGCATGAGCAGGTGGATGCAAATATGAAGGAGGGGCCAGTGGGAAGAAAATTACAGTCTTATGCTGGAAGTTACCAAGGCTTTTTGCCATGGGAGAAAAAGAAATATTTCCAAGACCTTCTTGATGTGAGTATCTTAAATGTCATTCCTTACTGGAATAGTTGCATATTTCTGCATTTATTGGAATATTGTTAATGTGATTTATTCATTTGAAATGTGATTTGCCTTTGAGGCAAATGCTGGAATTTTTTTTGAAAGATACTTTTACACATAAAATGTGACTTGTTTATGACCTGAACCTCTCTTAGCTAGGTGGTAAAAGCCAAGTAACTATTTCTGTTCCATTTCTACTACCTTTCCTTGGTCAAATTAATTTTTTGTTCATTGTGTGTTGGCACAGGGCTATTGCTCAGACACATATAGCACTATAACACAAAGCTGAAATTTTGTTTTGATTGCATTTATACATTTATGGATTTCGTTTATGTTTAAAAATACAGAAAATAAATATAATAATAAATAATTAAATTCTAGAAGTTAAATTTAAAGTCTGCAAAGAAACTCCTTATCTAGATTGTGTCAAGAAAATGTATAGGAAATTTCCTCTGCTTCCATCCAAAGAATTTTGGCAGTTTTGAAAAACTCTAGAAGAGAAGATACCGTGCTTCAGTTGGTAGCAGCTGCTTTGCCCTATTTCACATAGAAAAGGGCTATGTTGTAAAAAGACTATCTCTGTTCATCTGAGATTGAATTTTCCATGAAAAATCTTTATATCAAATTTATCAAATATGGATGAATAATCTGCAAAAAAATGGCAGTATTACAAATAAATCTGATGCCGAATAGGGGCCCTAAGTGTGTGTGAGGTGTCAGAGCACAAATACTAAGGAAGCCTTTTATGGAGTAGTTTTCCTCAAACTAAGAAAGCTTTAAGGAAAAGTTTCGTTTATTTATTTTTAAAGGAAGCTTTAAGGAATATGAAGAAAAATATTAAAATATTCTCTTTCTGTTTTCAGATGAGTTGGCAGCTGGCTGAAATGTCATTTTTCCTAGTGTTTTCTGGCTTTTTCAGTAATGTAACCTAGATTTATGCTTGTCCTGCTCTTTAGGAAGAAGAATCGTTACTCAAACAAATGTCATACTTTACTGAAGGTAAACATTTTGGAAGGCAGCTGAAAGATACATTTGCTGATTCCCTTCGATACGTAAATAAGCTGTTAAACAGCAAGTTTGGATTTACATCTCGTAAAGTCCCTGCTCACATGCCTCACATGATTGACCGTACTGTTATGCAAGAGCTCCAGGATATGTGAGTGTGGTTTTGCTTGGAATAATGTAAAGCTGTGGGAAATTCTACCTTTCTGTTGTTTTGCAGTAGCCATTTCCAGTGTGTTAATGGCTACTCATTAAAATTATATTTTGGAAAAGGAAATAAGAAATTTATTACAACATTATAGTTGGGATACAATAAGATTTTTGGGGCACTTTGAAAATTCTGGATAAGAATTTATTTTTAGGTAAAGAAATGTTTTCTTCAAGAAATTAGGGTGCTAAATGAATTTTCCTTCTTATCTAGGTTTCCTGAGGAGTTTGACAAGACATCGTTTCACAAAGTGCGTCACTCTGAAGATATGCAGTTTGCTTTTTCATATTTCTACTATCTTATGAGTGCAGTTCAGCCACTGAACATTTCTCAGATCTTTGATGAGGTTGATACAGACCAGTCAGGCATCTTGTCTGACCGAGAGATTCGCACATTGGCCACGAGGATCCATGAACTACCATTAAGTTTGCAGGTACTTTTTCCTTACTGATTAACTTTTAGAACAGCTTCAGTTTAAAAGTCTGAAATGGTTAAAATAAAACAAGTCAAATTTTTATCCTTCCTTGTAGCATCAGTAACATTTGGCAATTTTAAAATATTACCTGGAAGATATAGCATTGTGTTCTACTTATTGTTTGATTGCTTTTTCTGTGGAGTTTGTGATTAAACTGAGTTCCAGCAGCTTCAGAAAAATGGCTCACTGCTGTCTGAGTTCAAGAAAACAGTGTGAGTTTGTCTAAAAAAGAGTTCATTGCCAAGAGTTGGATCCTGCGGTGCTTACTATAGTTTCTGCACATAGTAAAAGATAGTTCTTGCCCTGAGGAACTTGTGGCCTAAAGAAAGAACTGAGAAGAAGGATAGCAAGGAAGTCATACTAGTAAATAGTGGGATAATATACAAAGACTCATGCTTCTGTTCTTCTAGGAACCTCATAAACAGAGACATGGTTTTTGTAGGACTCGCATTCTTAAACATACAGGTAGAGAACAAAGTCTGCTGGTTTTTCTTTACAGAGAGGAAATGACACAAACCAATGAAACAGTTCTTTCATGACACAGGGCACAAAATCACTGGCGTAGTCGGAGCACAGCTCTGCTTTAGTGTATTCCTGGCCTGTACCTTAATCAGAAAATCCTCCTGTTCTTGCAGTTAACTCTTCTGTTTGTTGGCTTGATTTGGAATTTAATATGCCAGTGTTGATTTGGCAACTCTACTGTCCTGACATTAGTAGAAAAGGTGTGCTTTTAATTTTAAATTAAAATAACACGATCATACCTTATCTGGTATCAATTAAACTCTGTATTGATCATTTACTTTTCTTTATAGGGAGTCACACTGACTTAGCAGTTACTGAAATGGGGTCTGCTGAATATTAAGTCTGCTTCTGTGGACTGTAGCATGCAAGTTCGTTATGTTGATAACATTAAATACATTTGTGCACCCTGCATTTTTAGAACTATGTCAATGAGAAAATCAGTAGGATTTTAAATGGCTTTTTTCCACCTTTCTTTCTGTTAGGATTTGACGGGTCTAGAACAAATGCTAATAAATTGCTCTAAGGCTCTCCCTGCCAACATCACTCAGATCCATGTTATTCCTCCAACTCAGGAAGCATATTATGATCCAAATCTGGTAAGAAGCATTGATCTTAAAAGATGCTTATTTTCATTCCTGAGTATCTCTTTACTTTACTTTAAAACCAAGTTTGATTTCTAAAAGGAAAATATTTACAAAAATTACTACTTTGTATGTACATGAAGTGAGTGTTACAAAATGAAAATTTTACAGGCTGCTTCCTAACTTGGTAACCCTTAATTTTCTTTAAAAACAGAGGAAAGCTGAGATTTAGGCTGTTATTATAATTGGGATTTAAAAATCCTTGTTCAGAAAACTTACTCTTGTGAACCAAAAAGAAAGTAAGCCAAATACCTCTCTAACTAGAACTTTCTGATAAGTCTTCATCTGAATTATAACCCATGTATTCAAGAAACATCCTAAAATCCAAAAATCTCTTCCTTACAGAGATTGCCTGGCCAGTTTTACTGGTGGCCTTTGTCAGAGGAATATCAGGCAGCTGTCAAGTTAGTTAGAATTTTTTGCGTATTTTACTGAGAAGGAAGTTGCAATGTTTTTGCTGAAAAATAATTTGTAAAATAGGAAATTGTGATGTTTTGTACCAATATTGTTTTGTTTTTTCCCTCCACAATTGATAACAAAACTATTGCTTTTGATTCCAAGACAGTAAAGTATGCACGCCACTCTAGCTGTAATACAAGTTTTCTTACAAAGTACACCATTATAACACTGTAATTTTCGGTAACCTATAATCTAAACAGTGTTTTCTTCCAGCCTCCAGTAACCAAAAACCTAGTGACTAATTGCAAACCTGTGACTGACAGGATTCGTAAGGCTTACAAGGACAAAAACAAATACAGGTATGTTGTGGCTGTCCTGTGAAAAGAGATGCTTAGTGTTGTAAAGCCATAGGAGGAGGGATAAATACACACATAACCCAAGATTGCATGTGGGTGCTAACAAGTCTTAGCTCAGTGGAACTAAAGAAACATACTGTTGTTAACTTATGTTTGTTTCATTGTGCAGAGTGATGTGGGTTTTTTCATAGTTTGCTTAGTGGACTAAGTAATTCCATGCCACTTGTGTCATCTTGGGCCATTTCCTCATTTGTGTTGTACCACAGCAAGCCAGAGTATGTTTGGATCGCTAGAGAGTGAGTGCAGTTCAAGTGGCATACAAAGAAGGAAACAGCCTTCCTGTACCTAGAAGTTGTACACCTTCCTTCTACAAAAACTTAAAAAAAACCAAAAAACACAGAAAGCATTTTAGTCTGAACTATCTTGTACCTTTCCTGTGAGATGCAGGAGTGACAGTGGCGTGAGCTTTGTAAGTGGAGGAGAGTCTCAGGTGAGACTTGAAGGAGCCTTCAGGATGCTTTCCTATATAAAGATAAGTGAAGTGAGAAATATAGGTGTGGTATCTACCACTAGTAAGACTGTTTACCTGGAGTCAAATGTTCATATTTTATATGCTTTCTCTTAGAATTCTATGATTGATCGGTGGCTACTAATAAATCCACAGAGAAGTGGTTCTGTGCAAGAGCATTAGCTGAAAAATTTTAATGTATTGATAGAAAGCAAATGGCAAATTTTAATGAAGTTTGGCCAGTCAGATTAGAAATGTTGCTCAATAATGTTAAATATCAATCTTGATATTTATTGAGACAGACTTTAGACTGTTTTATTAATGTGTAAATATTATTTCAACAATAAGGTTTGAAATCATGGGAGAAGAGGAAATTGCCTTCAAAATGATTCGCACAAATGTTTCTCACGTAGTTGGTCAGCTGGATGACATACGAAAAAATCCCAGGTATCCTGTTTTGTGATTTGTGTGAAGTTGTGAGATGGCTTTAATTTTCTAATTTGACTCTTTGAACTTCTTCTGTATTTAAAAGATAATAAATTATCATGTATTTCTAAACTGTGTGTTCCAGGGTAAGACAAATTTGAACCAAAAGTGTTTTTTTCTGTTTGACTGAAGCTGACTCCTCTCTCTGTTATGCCAGGGGCTATCTCAGTAATTTGTTATATTTTTATTTATCTAACATCTTCAAAAATTTAGGAACTTCAGCTATTTTTGAAGCTTTAATTTTTGCTGTTTTAGAGGGCATACAGTTTATATTGCAGGCAATTTTATTTTAAAGGAAGAACTTCTTGACCTGCTTTATGCAGGTATTTTATACTAGGAGTTAGGTATGGATTATTTTGTTACTAAATCAATTTTGCATATTCATTGTGCTTTCAAGCTCTTTTACTACATGGAAAGAATCTTGCTTCTGTCTTCAGAAAACCAGAGTTTTCTGCCAGTTTAATGTGTTTGGCTGCAAGAAGAGGTCTGACAAGTGTCAAAAGGCAGAGCAAGGAGAAAAGTAGAACCAGGTACCTTGGGCCAGGGAAAGTGAAGCCTCCTCTTTTGGTCACAGAAAGCTGTTGGGTGATCTCAGCTGCCTGTAAAGCTGTAGCATGATTTGTATTTGTAGATAAAGAGTAGATTTCTACTTTCCTCTCAACACTTTTGCTGGGTTATTTATTCAGAAGGGGAAAAGGTAGTCTTGAGGTATTTTACAGCTGAAGGTTGTTTGTATCTATTGCTATTCTTTCAAAGAGTGCCTTCTGGCCACATAACTCCTGCATTCCAGTAGCCACAATGATCCATTTTAAAAGAAAAGTAGGCAGTGCTCTAGCTCATCCTACTGCTTCCTTTTCCTTCTCTATTTCTTTGTCTGCTGGCTATGAGTTTTTGGGTTTTTTTTAAAGGTAGGGGTGATTTCAAGTCTTGTTATGCTCAGAGAGTCTTGAGTAACCTAAGTTTCTCACCTTCGGTGTTCACAAAGTGAGGCGTCGATTACCTGGGCTCTATTCCTGTGAAGTACAGTGCAGTACTGTAGTCACAGCTTGTTAACAAAGGAGATCTGGCACAGTTAAGTAGGCATGCCATTTCCTTCTCTTTGCCATATTTTATTTATATACAAACTAATAATTATAACCAGTCTCCAAAAACAGGTTTTTAGTGCCTGTCTTGGAATGAACTAAAAGTCTCATTCACTTACTGATCTCCCAGGAGTGTTTGGTTTGCACCCTTAAGGCAAAGTAAGCATTAATTTTCTAGGCATTAATTCTGGAATATCCAAAGGAATGTCATGTTTGGTTTCTTCTGGATGAATTTAAACTGTCTTTCCATTAGAAATGGGCTAATATCCTCATCAGTCCTGTACTTTGCTGTGTGTAGCAACCTCTCAGTCTGTAAGCTGTATCTCTTTTCCATGAAGCTGAACAGGAATATACACTCTAGGAATACAGTTACTGCATTCCCAGGGCTAATGAGCTGCCAGTCCAAGGGATGAGGTCAGGGATAGTCCAGAGTTAACTCCCAAAATGCTTAGAGTGTAGCCATGATTGTCATAACCAGCTGCTTTGCATAGTATTACTTGATACAGGAGATACAACCTGCTCGTTTTTGGAGAGGCATATTTTTCCTTCTCAGACGTAGCAATTTGAATGCCTGGTTATGTCCTGCATGTAATTGTCCAGAGCAAGGTTACCAATTATGCCAGATGCAGTTTGTTGCCATTCAGTGCTAATTCCCCGTGTGGGCTGAAAGACAAGCTCCAGAGTTCTGCTTATTTCCAGATTCCTGTAGAAGTCTGAACTTTGCTCTTTGGGGGAGCACACCATACTATAGAGAATACAGCTGACCATAGCTGCTTATTTACAAAGGTTAGCAGTGACAAGGCATATGTCATCAGATATGATTTCTGCCTCCAGGGAAAATGTAGGGTCTTGTATCTCACAATATAAATAAAGCACGTAGCCTTGCCCAAATGTGGGAAGGGGAATTTTTGTTGTCAAGCACCAGGTCAGAGTGGCCAAGAGGGCATGGCAGTGTAGCACACTAGCTGATGCTTTAGTGTCAGTTATTTGCAGTAGCTTAGTTCCATGGTTTTTACGTGAGAAATAGCTCTCTGCAGGAGCCATTATTGGGAGCATGCTTATTTAGTCACAGTGATTTCCATGTAAATTCTATCCAGATTGTTGTGGGTTTTTTTGTATTTTGGTTGGTTATATAGGTCCAGCTTTGAGTCTGTGATTTGACAGACCAATTTATATAATGTTCTCAGTAAACCAAAGCCCAGGGACCAAGCTTTGCCCTGTCTTATACAATCTAATATAGTTTTAATGTTGATTTTCTCTAAAGAATTCAGCATACACACTAAAATATTAATGAAGTATCTTTCCCTCCTACAGTGGAGCTCACTTTGTTATTTAAGAGAATTTGCTCGTGATAATTCATAAATACAAAAATCCTTACCCAGATTGTAATGCTCTGTTCAATGGGCTCTGGGATGGTGCACATGCTAGTACCCATTAGATGGCAGCATTATATAACTAGAAATGTGGCCTGTCACTGGATTCTTCTGAGATTTTGACTTGCTGTCAATCCTAGTGTTCTTAGAATTCAAATAAAATTAATTTTAAATAATGTAACAATAAAAAAATGTCTGGTTTAAAAATGATATGGTTTCAATTTTGTTTTAAAGGATTATGTTTGTGTTACTGGTTTGGCAATACCTTTCCCATATTATCAAGGAAATATTCTAACAATGTCATCTTATTTCCTAGAAAATTTGTTTGCCTAAATGACAATATTGATCACAATCATAAGGATGCACAAACAGTGAAAGCAGTGCTTAGGGATTTTTATGAGTCGATGTTTCCTATCCCTTCCCAATTTGAACTGCCGAGAGAATATCGGAATCGTTTCCTTCACATGCATGAGCTCCAAGAATGGTATGTTCCACAAGTTCTTTTCAAGTTACTGTAGTGCAGTAATATATAATTACCTAAAATACTGCTAACAAGCTGATTTCCCCCCAGTATTGTCATGAAAGGGTTAACAGTGAAAATAGCATGGTGAGATTTTAATGGACCAGATTATGAGATCTGCAGGATTTGGGTTTTTCCAGTGCTTAAATAGTCATCAATATTTTATCAATTGTTCTTAACCTACTGCAAAAAAAGATTGTTGGTTTGTTCCTTTCTTTTTTTTTTTTTTTTTTTTTTTTTAATAAAACAGGGATTCTAGCTTTCTTTAAATGTAAAAAAACCCCAAAACCGATGTTACATTTCTAAGTGATTTTTTTCAACCCATCACATAACAATAACCATCTGGATAAAAATCAGAAAAGATATATGTGTGTCTCATTTTTGTAAAATATGTGAAATTTTTGTGTGTGTTTATCTGTTGCCATTTTATAAATAACAACTGAAAAAATTGGAGTAGTTGACTTGAGAAGACAAGCAAAACATTGACAGATACAGTGACAACAATGACACAAGACTAATATAAGTAAGCCTGTTGCTGATCATCAAATCATGAGAAAGAGCTGTTAATAGGAAAATAGAAAGCATTAGAGGAACTCTAGAAGGAATCAGAAGGGTTGTAGGCGTGATTGTAGTGCTTGAAGCCCTGCTGTAGTAGTGGTGGAGAGAGCAGGGACCAAACCCATTTCAGCAGTTAGCTTTAGAAATTTGTGCTGGAGAAGTAGACACAGTATTGGCTCCCTTTTAGAGACCCTCCATCAAGCCTTTTTGTAGCTTCAAAAAGGCACTTTATTTTGTCTTGTTTGTAGCCAAAGATGATTCTACCAGGGTGTGTTAAGGCAGGCTAAAGTGCTGGTGGAAATCAAAGTATTTTCGGAATCACAGGACAGCCCAGGTTGGCAGGGACCTCGAAAGATCATCTGGTCCAACATTTTATGGGAAAAGGTACTTAGATGAGACTGTCTCCTGCCAGCTCTCAAGTGTCCTGGCTACAGGTGTGTAACTGTAGCACATAAGGGAATTGCAGTTTGGTCAAAAAGGAGATAGAGTGACTGCAGAACCACAGTTGCCACAAGTAGATGTGGCACTTGGGGATGTAGTTTAGGCATGGACTTGGCAGTGTTAGCTTAATAGTTTGAGGTCTTTTCTAACCTAAAAGATCCTATGATCTAGCACTCTGAGCAGTCATATCTTGGAAGCTTCCAGTGGTGCAGACTCTACTCTGTCTCTGGGGGGACTGCTTCAGAAATGATTGTTTCGACTGTAAAAATGATTTCTTTATATAAAAGATGAAACCTCTCCCAGTCCAACTAGTAACTGTTGCCCCTTATCCTCTCTACGTGGCTCTTCATGAAGAGAGAGCCTGTGTCCTCCTTTTAGTCCCCCTTTAATAACTGGAAAAAACTTTCTTTGCATGTTTTGTGGAAACTCTTTAAATATTTGAATTTATGATATATGAAACTGTTTTTCTGTTTCCTTCTTTCTTTGTCCAGGAGGGCATATAGAGACAAGCTCAAATTCTGGACCCACTGCGTTCTAATAACACTTATTCTATTTACAGTCATCTCATTTTTTGCTGAACAGGTAAAGTTAATGTCTTCTTACCAAATATGTATAACACTTAACAGATTGTGGAATCTTCAGGATAACACTGGATGGATTTTTTAAATAGGTTTTGAAGAGTAGCTAGAATTTTCCCTTCATAAAAGAAGTAAGCATGTTACGTGACTCATGATTAGGTTGCTTTAATTTTTAAGTCACCATATTGAGATTCTTTGAAAAGAGAATCATATGGGGAGGAGGAGAGTGGCACCTTCTCAGGTGCCTTGTGACAGTGAAGTCCATCACCAGTGTGCTAAATTTGGATGCTCAAATTTAGTAATTGTTTTTGAAATTCTTGGTCTGTTAACATGAATATTGTAGAAGTGTATAGTAAGTTAAGAGGAAGGAATATTAGTGCAGAAGGGGATCTTAAGTTACTTAAAGGCCTTATCAAAATCTCTTCCCTAAGTAATTGCAAAGACTCCTACTGAATTCAAAAGGTTTTGAATCTGACTCAAGGGAAAAAAACCCCTTGACTTCTGCAAGCTTAAAATGGCTTTCTTGAACACGATTAGTCCTGCTAAACTCAGAGGGAGTCAATGGAACAAATCATATGGGTAATTCTTTGCAGGTTGGGGCCTTAAGTAACACTTTCCGTGGTCTGATGAAGAGGGTGTAATTCTTGAAAGGTTGGCTTTTGATTATTATTTTTTTCCCACCTGTAACTTTTGCATGACTCTATCCCTTGATTTTCAGCCTTCTTTCTATATTAGAAAACTCCATTAGCAATTTGGTTTTGGAAGGGGATACTCAACTCAGTGGTGCAGTTAGGAATCTAAGTACCATTTTAAGATGCCAGCTTTGTGCTGATCTTTTAAAAATAGAATGTAGCCTGGTGTTAATTTAAATACACAAATTACCTTTAAAATAATCAGAATAAAGGCATGGTGTATTTTTTCACTTTCTGCTTGTATTCTGATGATTTAGAAGTCTTGTGGAAATGTGCACATCTAATAGATGAATTGGAGTAAAAAATGCCTTTCTGGTATAATCAGAAACAAAAGTTCAGTACTGAGTATTTACCATGGGTGGAACAGATTTGATAGTCTGTAGGATGAAAACCTGACCAGCTGTGGGCCTTTAGCCCAGCAGAGAACTACATATTGTATTTTTTTCTCTCCTCAGCTAATTGCACTTAAACGAAAGATTTTTCCAAGGAGAAGGATCCAAAAAGAAGTTGATCATGAACGAATCAAAGTGTAGAAGAGCTTTATTTTGGAGATCAGTCTACCTCAAGCTGTGATTAAGCATTTTAAGTGTCTCTTTCATAAGTGTCTTTTCTGGTTTGCTGTTTAACTACATTGATATGAAGAAAAAAAATCATGCACCTACATTCAGATCTCTGCAGTACTCTTCATGATATAAAAGCTGCTGGAGCTGTGACAATGCAAAATAACAACAAAAATAATTGCAGGACATCTGTACATAGGCAGTTTTCAACAGATCTTACTTTACAACTCTTAGTTCATGGCCATGTTATCCTTTTTTATAAAAAGGGTTACCTAAACAAATGTAACTGCATTTATTGCAGTGGATGTTGCCAACAAGATAAAATGTTGGAAGGAAAAGTTTTTTGGGATCAGCTTAAGAAGTCCTTGATCTTGCATTCCAAAGCATTTTACAAATTTCTGTCATTGCTGCTCTTTTTAGCCCTCCAGGGAAAATTGAGAATTATGTAACTTGTCACTTAAGTTTAGAATACAATTATGGATATTGACATTCTTTAAAGCACAGTGACAATTCATCTCCCTATTTGTAGTGTATAATTGGGATTTGAAAGAAAGGTATGCTACTAAAAAATTACACAGTAACAACATCTAATGGTTTATTTGAAAGATGTTTTATATCCGATGTATTATAGTCCAAAGAATACAGAAAGAAATGGTGTTATTTCCTGGCTTGATTACAAAGAAAGGGTTGTAATCAAAGGAAAATGATCAAGGTAAAATATTTTACAAGCATTGTAAATCAAAAAGCAGAAGTGCCTCTATATGAATGGGTAACGAACTGTTTCAAAGTAGAAAAGTATGGGGAGCAGTGTTTCACTTCATAACACAATATTTGTACTGACATACAAAGCTGTGGTGTTTTTAAATTTCACAGGGTTTGGCCCTGTATTTTGCTGAGAAATGGGAGTAGTGTGGTTTTATGTGGGAAAGGGTACTGAATCTTTTCAAGCAGAAAATTTTGGTGGTGTATCTTCACTTAATTGTATTAGCAGTATTCAAAAAGCATTAATTTTTGTAATCGGATGTTGTACAAAATGTATGTGCATATGTATTGTAAGATACTTGGCTTGCTTTGGAGTTAACTAAAACGTGCTGAAAGTTTCGTCTGCCGTTTCTGTTTCAAAGTCAACCAAAGCTCACGCATTTTGGTAAATTAGCCCGGAATCTGTATGAATATTTACGTCAAAAGTTCTTATTTTTTCCGTTAAAAACCTTGCAGCTTTAATGATTCAACAGAAATCTGAAGCACGGCTCCGTTCTCAAAGCGGGACGGAGCTTTCGAGCGGCGTGAGGATGCGCAGGCGGTGCCCGGCCCCGCTCCTGAGGGCGGTGGCGCCGCGCCCGTCCCCGCCCTTCCCCGCCCGTCCCCGCCCTTCCCCGCCCTTTCCCGCCCTTTCCCGGCGGCGGGCGGCGCTCCGGCGGCGGAGGAGCCGCAGAGCGGCGTGAGGGCTGCCGGGGGCCCCGGGGTTTGGGACCGCCGGGGTTCTCTCTGCTGCGGCGGCAGGTGCGAGGGGCGCTGTCCCTGCCGCCTGTGCGTCCCCTCAGGCTGCAGCTCAGGGGCCAAGTCTCCCTTGCTGCTCTGAGGTGGGTCCCCACGGTGAAAAGCCCCGCTCAGGAAATTCACTCAAGCACCGGTTTGTTTAATGTCTTTTTGGGGAAGGGTGGAAAAAAAGAGGTGAGTTTCTCTGAAAATCACTGTTAAAGTACACAGCTGTGGATTGAAGACACTCAGGTCGGCTAACACAGGTACCTACACGGGATGGGCGGGGGCTGCTTGGCCTTGTGAGGTGGCAGGGTAGTTTTACACCTGGCTGAGGGGGACTGACAAGTTCTACTTTGCAAACTGAGTTTTAGTAGGAAGGAAAGGGTCCTTGTGTCAGATAAAATAGATGCTTGCAGTTCAAAGTTAAAGTGCCTTAGCAGCACAGGGACAGGTACAGCCAGGCACTATGGACCAGCGCTCTCCTCCTTCACATCATGTCCTCAACAGGCAGTAGTCAAAAAGCAGATTAAGTCTTGACAATTTTCTCTCATTTGAGGATAATTCTAATGCAAAGGCTTTTGATTTTCCAGTCAATAAAGACACTTGTTTTTCAAGACACTTGTAAAATCTAAAATTCTACATACTACAAAGAGAAGTGTCAACCTCAGAAAAAGCTTGGTATTAAAAAGTACTCTTTCCTTAGCATAGTGTGGCCATGTTTGTATAGATCCATGGCATTTGGAATTAAAGAATTTCACAGCTATTGAAAAATAACTAAAAATTAAAAAAACCAACAAAACCAAATAGGAAACTGAGGTGTGTGAGAGAGTTGATAATGTTGGGGGACCTCAGTGTCCTTGAAATTCAAAAGATCTTTAATGGAATTCTCAATTTCCATGTGTGAACTTAATTTTTAGGCCTGTCTCTGTCCTGGCTAGTGGAAAACATACTGATATTTCTAGCACTGTTGGATTGTGTCTAGAATAAGAGGTTTCTAAAGTAAATAAATGAATAATTTTTTTAAGAGAGTAATCTATGTGTAAAATGTTTGCCAGTGTAGAAATGGCATTATTTACATTACAGAATGCAGAGGTGTAATAGCTATAAAGAAAGATAAATTGGAACCTGGAAGTTGCTCAGGACTTCAAAAATAGTATAAGCATATGTATATTTGACTTTACAGTGAGGGATGTCTTGTAGAATCACATTGTTCTCTGTGGTTTATCTCTATTTTGGAGATTAGAATATTGGCATAGCTTTTGGGGAACGCAGTACTGGACATGACAAAATGTGTAATAAACCTTATGGAAGCTAAGCTAGCAGACACCTTAAGAAAACAGATAATTTATCTTTTTTTTTCCAGCAGAATCAAGTATGTTCCTAATAGCCCTGACATTTTTAGTATGTTTTTAAAAGCATCACTGATGGCTAATACTGTGGAGTACCTCAAAACTAAACCAGTTTGACTGCTTGCATATCTTAACAGGTGCAGTCTGTTAAAGAGATACCCATAATAGGTCCACGTAAGCATGAAAACATATTTATTTTCAATTTATTGTGGAGGAAGTAATGTCACACACACAATATACTGTCTCAGTAGGAAAAGATCTCACCATGGCACCATCGGGAAGAAAGCATGGAGGAAAAGCTGGTAAACCAGCACAGGAAGATCAGACCATAACTACTTTTGACTTTGAGGAGGAAAGAAAAGAACTGAGTGGATCAGAGGAAGATATTAGAGAAGGTGCTTCTATGATTTTTAGGACATTTGTAAAATGTGAATTTTATCACATTTGTGACTATGAAAAGAAGGGAAGAACTTCTGTCTCAGCCGGGGACTGAGCACAGCATGGTTTGTAATGCCAAAGACCACCAGGCTCCTACTGTGCAATTTTGATTGGTAATTTTCAAAATAATATAAATATCTATTTGTGAGTTTTCTTTTTAAAGGTACAGAATTTCAGTACCTTTTTTACAGTAAAATTCAGATTGTATTTTTATAAATTTTTGTGTTACTTTTAGCTTTCTGATGATTGCTATATTGAGAGTTGTGAGTAATGGTGCAGTAGTGGACAGAGAAAGTAAAACTATTTGAGAGCAGGGTAGAGAACTCAAAGCAGTGCCAGCTCCAATCTGGCCTTTCAGAATAATTCACCACTATCTGTCAGCTCCAGACTCAGAGTTATGGGAGCTGCCTGTGCTACCGATGGGAACTGACCATGAGGCATGGTCAGGGAAATGGCATTACACTTTTAATAACTCAAACAACCAAGACAAAATGTATTTTTGTAAACATTTCTATACTTCTTCTTAAGGTGACATACCAGTAATGGACAAGCATGGAAAGAAAAGACCTCTGGCGACTACTCATGTGGTTCCAGATGATGTGGGGTAAGGTTAGATGTTTGGGAGCTTTTTCCAAAATAAGCAGGTCTTAAATAGATACCGGCTTCACTTACTCACTATGCTTATTTTCGCTTTGTTTGATTTTGGTTTGGGGATTTTTTGATTAAAAAAAATCAAGTGACAGATAATACAGTAGTTGTAGGAAAAAATGTAAACAGTAATTCTTCAGTTTCTTTTGAACACACAGAAAAAATTGATATATTTGTGTGTTCTTAAAATTTGTTTCTTTTAATATATTAGTTGTTTTATCCTAAATTGCTGATAATGTCATTAAATTCTGTTAATTTTTTTCTCATTTTAGTTGCTTGAAGATATTACCAATACTTTAAACAATTCACATATTGCATGAACAATAAATTATTTTACAGATAAATCTTATCAAATTTAATATTAATGGACAATGTAAATGTAATAAAAAAGTACATGCTAAAAGAGTTTTCAAGCAGATTTAAATGTTAGGTTGAATATACTGTTTTTACTGTGTTGTAACACTGCCTTACACACTGGTGTTACCATCTTAAAGATGCTGTAAAAACAACCCTGGAATTACTTGCCTTGGGATTTTTTACTGTGCCAGTCATGCTAACTGAGATGATTTGTTTTCATTTGGTGTTCCAAATACCCATTCTGTTTTCTTTGTTATAGAAAATAATCAATTTTATTTACTGACTGCCCTTATTGAGAACCATTAAGTGCCTAATAGTGCCTTTTTACTGGGGAGTCAGCTAATAGATTCTAGCTTTTTTTTTTTTTTAAAGCAAATTATTCTGAAAAAGAAACCTCTCCTAACAGGAGAAAAGGAGTAAAATTGTTTTATCTTATGACAGTGGCAGTTCTGTTCCTGCTTAGAAGTAATAGGCATGTGAATAAAATTAGTTCTAAGCATATTCAACAGTTCTAAAGTCAGAAAATGGGAAAGTAAAATTTTGAAACTATTTTGTAGGGGTGAAGTACAGAATATGTTGGAGAGATTTGGTGGTAAGTACATTTACATTCTAATAAATAAAAAATAGTTGCAGAGTTGGCAGTAATAACTCACCATAAAATAACTTTCAAAACTTATGTAAAATGACTAGTCTGTAGCACTTTTCAGCACTTCTGAATAAAGCCAGTTTTCAGGAAAAAAAAAAGTTATGTCTAAGGAGAGCAAAGGGAAAGGAGGGAATAACAGCATATAAACGAGTCACAGCTTGTAAGTGTAGATAATTACAAAGGAAAAGGGAAAGGTTCATGAGTGTTTTGGATAATCAATTCCAATTTTAAGATGAAGTCCAAGAGGTAATAAATATATTGTAGAGAAAAGGGACAATAGCAGTTTGCTGTTGTTCTCACTCAATTTTTTGCTACACTGACATAGAGGATACTGGGGATAGCAAAAGTGAGAAATAAGGGAAATGTAAATGTTAATATAAGCAGCAAAAGAGAGCAGTTCTAATTCTAGACAAGCAATTTTGGAAGTAGAGTTTAGTTGTGATACAGAATGAGAGAGCAGTCGGTACTTAGTACTTCCAGGAATCTAGAGAACAGGGAATCAGCAGGTAAGAGAATTTCAGCAGACAGAAGGAATATGAGTTTCTAGAACAGATAAGGGTTCTAGCCAGATAAGGAGGGTAAGTAATACCAGTCATCCAGTGATGAGCAATTTGTGTGTGTCACTTAGCAGGATTTAGGATAGTCATCATCAGATCCTCAGGTGGCTTTACCTAGTTAAACTACAGTGATAGGATAGAGAAAAAACACTTTTAACATTTGTAAAGAATGTACAATACCCATCACAGAGTAAGCAAACATCAAAAAGCGCTGGAAGGAGGGGAAGCCATCTTAATGCCAGCATTATGCGCTCAACAGCTGAATAATACTTTCATTGTATGTAATAAAAGAAACCTGTACAGAGTCATTACTTGCATATCAAATTTAAGGTGAAAGAGGAACTTGAGTAACTCCTTAATCCACAAATTAGGACTTTTGGCTGTCACAGAATTACATATTTTGTATTACATATTAGAATTACAGATCTGGCAATTCAGATAAGAGGAGGATTTCAATGCTAAAAAGTTACAATTGCATGTAATTTAAGACCCAAAAAAGGAAAGAAAGGAAGGATAGAAGGAGGGAAAATGAATGGATCAGAGAGTATGCTGCCTGCACAAAATTGTAGGTTTGGCATTAGCAGAGACAGATGCCTCAGCAAATTAGAGAAGTTTGACAGATGTTTCCTGAAATCTACAGTGAGAAGGAAAATAAACTACTGTAGTAATCCTAAGCTGTGACTTCATAAATCTCCAAATGTAAATTGAAGTGAAACAAACACAGTAACTTACATTAATACTTAAAAAGTACTGTCTCTCTGAAGTATAAAAATAGTTATTCACTCATTCATTCAGTATGCTTACAGGGATAGTATCCACATACAAACCTTAATTTATTTCTGAAATTCAAGACATTTGCATATGACTCTCAAACAGGTGTTGGTTAGGGCATGTGAGGGGCATAAGGAAGCAGCGTTCATGCCAGTGCCACCAGCAGGCTGAGGGACACTCACCACATCAGTTCAGATCACAGGAGCTTCTTGTCACTAGAACACACCTCATTTGCTTCTCCAAAGTGTAACTCATCAGCCTTTTTAATACGTGGCACAATGTATCCAGTATGCCTAATTTCTAAATATTCCTTGGCTTTCAGCTGACATTAACAAGGCTCTCTTAGCTAAGAGGAAACGATTAGAAATGTATACAAAAGCCTCACTGAAAACCAGTAACCAGAAGATTGAACATGTTTGGAAAACGCAGCAGGAGCAAAGGTGAGCTTTACTCTTGGTTCTCAAGCCTGTGGAACTAGACTCCCTTCTGGGTCACAGAATGGATAGCTGGTCTGTCGCCTTGCAATAGCAAGTACTGCATCTAATGTTAAATATCTGCCCAGGGCCTCTGCTGCCTCTCACGTCCACTTTGTTAATCTGACGGTAATAGTTTAACACATTCCATTTTGAACAGACAAATTTAGGATTTGGAACTCTGAGAGCAAGGTACATTAAAGAGTGAGGCTTACTTTTATCTTTATGGCAAGTGACCTTTGATGTTATTATGTATTTTAAAACAATGTGGGGGGAGGTTTCACACTTTGGAATTTTCTGTTTCTACCTGAGAACTCAAAAATGTTCAGTAAAACTTTAATACCATTCTGGTTAAAAAAGTAAATATTTTTTACCTTGCTTAACACTCCTCTCCCCTCTTAAGGCATATTTAATTACTAAATCAGATACCAGAGATTTCAGAGTGAAAAAGGAGACAGCTAAAAACTAAAAGTCAGCAATACTTGTAACTGTCTTGGTGTTGTTCTACGTTTATTTGTACTTGAAAGTTGTACGGACAAAATTTTAAGAAATGAGCTTATCAGTTTTGCAATATAAACACCTTGTGTTAAAGCAGCCACCTTTCATTGAATTAGAAAAACAGTAAATCTCAGAAAACCTGACACTGTTATGAAGAACAGTTGTTACAATTTCTTCTTAACCAGTATTTTATGGGAGTGCTGTCTCTATAGATATATTCCACATCCACTCAGTGTATTTGTGTGTTTTTCAAAAGATACAGTATTTAAACGGGTTCAGATGTCAAAATAGCCCATTTCTTTATCTATGGCAGCTTTTATTCTATTCCATGTGTATGCTGAACCTTAGCTTTCCTTGTAATTCCCTGTAGCATTTGTCATACTTACAGACAGTGTCTGTTTATAGGCAGAAGCTCAATCATGAGTTCTCCCAGCAGTTCCTGACTTTATTTCAGCAATGGGATGTAGATGTGCAAAAGGCAGAGGAGCAGGAAGAAAAACTAGCGGTGAGTTTCCAGCATGGTGTGAGTTTCACTGTATTTTTCAGGAGGAAAATACTATTCTTTCCATACTCAAGAGAAGTAAAAACAATTTATGTAGTTTAAACATAAACATGTGATTGTTTAAGTATGGGAAGAGAGGTGCATTTATAAACTTTATTGCAAGTTTATAAACACTGTTAAGTGATGCCCTAGGCCGGCATATGGCTTGAGAAAAGCAAGGACCATTTAAGCAGAAGAAAGACGTGCTATTTCTCTCCATCCATAGTCTTTGGGTTCAGGGAACAAATGAATTAAGGAAAGTAGTTGTTTCTTAGCATACATTCCTTAAAAATATTCCTGTATATAATAAATGTAAGATAATTTCATCAGTGAAAGAGGATAGAAGCTACACAATGGACAGTAATCCTCTGCTGTTGCTGTGTTTGTATTTCCAAGACATTTGTGAGGTTTGCTTTTCCCTAGGTAGCACATTCCTCTGGGATACCCTAAGAAGCTGTGGGGCATAGCAATCCTCATGGGATTTTACAGGGATAATTCAGGTTGCAAGAGACAGGAGGTGACTTGGGGCTTCATCCAGTCTTCAGTCTTACTTTTGTTAATAAAAGCCAGGGTAACCTCTCCAGACAAAGATCCATCTTACATGGCACAAATTTCCAATAAAGGCAGATTTTCTGATTCTGAAAAATTAAATTAGTGTGCTGTCCAAGCACTCTACTTAGCAACTGATGGAATTATGTTTTTCTTTTGCTTCTGCTTCAGAATATGCTTCGTCAGCAACAAAAAGTTTTTCAACAGGCAAGAATAGTTCAAAGTCAGAGACTGAGAACCATTAAGCAACTCTACGAGCAATTCTTAAAGGTAAATCTTTTTCTTGGAAAGCAGCTGATCCTTATATCACTTAAGAAAGCTATACTATTTCAGTGTTTCAAGTTGTTTGGTATTTCTTTAACAAAATAACTAATATATTAGACAGCAAGCAAAAACTGTTTTGAGTACAACTACACAAAATTTTTAGTTTTTTATTTAAAGGCATTCCTCACAAGAGAAACTCTTCTGTGCCTTAATCATCTTCATGACCCTTTGCTGGAATCTATCCTGTACGTCTGTGTCTCTCTTGTCCTCAGGCGTCTGAACTGGACCCCGCACTCCAGGTTCACCAGCTGCATGGCCCCCAGTATACAGGGCAGATTCAAGTCTATCAATTTCTGACAAACCTTAATTTCAGTTCAAGTCATTTCCTAGCTGGTTTTGAAATTTCAGTTATGATAAGCTTGGTGTTTGGTTTGGGTTTTTTCCAAGCCTGGTAGGGGATAAAAATAAATCTGAAATGGAGCAACTCTTAGTTTAAAATAGTCAGAATTTACTGAGTATATTACAGAAGCATTAATAAATAATAACTATTCCAAAATGTCAAAAATGTCTTCATCAAAGAGGAAAATCTGAACAGAAGGTCAAGTGTTACTTTGATTTTTCTCCTCAAAGAACATCAAAAGGTAGGAGTCAAAGCTCAAATAAGCTTAAATAAATACAAATTAAGGAAAATGTAACTAGACACACACAGAGGTAAGTGTAATTGTATGTTAAAAAGGGAAGATAACCAGAGAGTTTTATTTGGCTTATTTGGGGAGAAGTGTGCAAAGAAACGGAGTGGGGTTTATACTCCTCACTTCAAGTTCCACAAGGCTGTCATAATATGGAACCCCTAGAATTCCTGACAGATGTCTCATCTCCTCTTGTAGAATTTTTATCTGAACTGAAATGCAGGAAAAGTAGCTGAGATCTCGCAGAGGCTGACTGGAGGGTTCTGTCTTCTTCCCAGGGTACATACTGTTTAAATAGGAAGGTAGACTGGAGTATGAAGTCCTGTATGATTCCTCTGCCAAGTTTGTGACAAACTCATCAATTATCTGTGATCACTGTAAAAATTAAATAGTAGTATGAATAATTATTGGTTTGTTTGGTTGTTTTAAATTAACTGCTTGACATTGAGGAGTTCTGAATTAATATTATCCTTAACTTCAGAGCATGGAAGAGCTGGAGAAGAGCAATGAAAATCTTCTGGCTGGTGCCCAAAATGAGCTTCGCAAGGAAATGGCAATGTTGCAGAAAAAGATTATGATGGATACTGTAAGTATCAGATCTATGAATTTAGGTAAATGCAAAAATAGAACATTCAGTTAAAAGTCATTTGACATTCATTTAATTCAAAGGAATCATTGATACAGCATTTGCTCAGCATTATCTCCTTTTCTTGTGACAGCAACAGCAGGAGATGGCAACTGTTCGCAAGTCTCTTCAGTCCATGTTATTCTGATGGCTCAGTGGAGGAGCAACTTGTACCTAAGTAACATGATACAAGTACAGGCATTAGAAGGATGTTGAGATTTAAATGTTTCAAGGTTCCTATTAAACTCTTTCCTGGATTGTTCTAATCTTGTCTGTTCATGTTGTAAGAAAATATCTCAGTAAACTTTTATTACTGGGGGACAGTAAGGACCCCAAACCATTCACTGTCTGTTCAGCTGATTTTTAAAAATTTCATATCCACTTCCAATAACATCAGACTGTTAAGATTGTTTCATTTTTTCTAATACCTAATTGTAACAAGGGGAAGAATTAATGAAACATGCATTTACCCAGGTTTTTCATAATAACTTGAGGCCTTTAGGCACATTGCGCAAATAGAAGCATTTTTAACAAGCTGCAAATTTTCACAGTTTCAACATTTAGTCTGCTGATATATTAGCTGTTGTAAAAATTCACAGGGTATGACATAGCTCAGATAGAATTGTTTAATGATCTGTATTATGGTAAATTAAAGTAAATTTTGTTAACTCTTTCGTTAGTCTAGACATTGTACTATCTCTGTATGAGTAAGAGATTTGTAAACTGCTGTAATTTGTCCAGAAAATGGGTTTCTTTTAATTAAATGATGAGCTTAATGTATCAGCTCAAGTAACGATAATTAACCATTATGCATTTTGCGGTCTACTTTCTGTAGAACCACTGCTAGAAGAAATCTACCTCATTTATTTAGAACAGGCTATTACAAGCCTTTGAGATGGAATATTATTTTTTGCAATTCCAAATGACTAGAAATTTAGGGAGGCCTGAGTATTGAGGGTAAAGCATTTATCTTTCATGTATCTCATTACAGTAAGAAAGGATAAACTAAACAATTGGCTTAGTGCACATGCAGTTTGTTTTTATAAAAAACCATTACACCTGAATATCTACTTAAAAATTTAGGTAGTTGCCAACATATTTAATGCTTTGATTTGATACAACAGTAGATTAAAAAAAACCCATCCACACACCCACACACACAAAATGTGATATTTTCACTGTGTTTCAAAACCGTATTTTTCTTCTCAGCCTACTAGCATTTTTTAGGTCAGAGTCCTAATGGTCTCTGACCATCAGTCCTGATGGTGATTCTCCAGGTCTGGAAGCCAGATTAGTGATGGCTAACTTGCAGTAACTTCAGCTGTTTGATTATAACAAATATGGAACTTCTTGTTCTGCCCCTGCCAGAATTCAGGACAGGAGCAAACATGGAAGTTACACTGCTGCACTGATGCATCAAGCGATACGGGCCTCTCATGGGTAACCAGTAACAATGCTGGTTTGTAATTACTGAGTCTCAGCCCTCTAAGGCCAATGGCAGGAGGCTGTGCAATAGGTGACAGGTTCTGCTTCAGATCTTCAACAGGAGGTAATTTGTTAGCATTACCTCCTGCTTCTGGTTTTATTTGTTAGTATTCAGTCATGGTTCTGGCTTTCTGAGTGATTTCTGCATTAGTTTCCTATTATCCACATACCTCAATCATATCCTCAAAACTACTTATACCTACTCTGCCAGCATACAGTTTTGACCATTGTGGAGAACTCACTCATTTAATTCTTAAGATGTTGCCTGTGTCTTTTCATCAGGAGGTTAATTTGCTTACAGTATTCAGCCAAAGTAAAATGGTCATTACAATCTTCTCTTCTATTTGACCATGGCCTGGGTTCAGGCTAAATTCACGTGCAGATGCTGTGTCATTTGCAGCCTCAAACAGGAGTAGTAGGAGGATTCATTCTGAACTGATATTAGTCACTTCAAGTTCTAGCCCTAACTGTAACAGGCAGTAACTGTTACAGTTATCCCTCAAAAGGATAATTATATTCCTCTTAGGCAGAGGGTGGTGGATGCTATTTTATTTTCTCCAGACCAGCAGACAATGCACCTCTTTAATAAAAAGTACCCTTGAATGCCTCAGGAAATACTTTTGAATTAATAAGCAGGTAGGAAGCTGCAGTGGTGGTATTTTTAAAACAAACCATGGCATTCTTTATTGGACAGTTCAGGAAGGACTTCATTAACTCAGAAGCTCAGGTACATATCAGCAACTGGAAGGAGTAATGCACACTTATATTCAACAGCTTTTTACATAATCCAGATTCAAATAGTACCTCTTGAAAGGAGCTTAAGCTTATAGGGTTTGTGTGCAAGTAATCATTTTTTCATACAGATAACAAGCTACTTTAATTCAGCTTTTCTATAATGGCAACAGCCCTCTTATTAGATATATTCTCTTACCCAGTGGGTCTGTTCTTAAAGGAAGAGAGAAGCTGATATTGAGCCTGAGTTTCTGTTTTGGAGAGTTTTACATTATGGTTCAGTTTTGTGCTCTTTTGTTTGGATAAAGTTCAGTGGTAGCTAGAAGACAATAGGATCAATTGTAAGGTAAATGAACACAGGGTTAGCAAAAAGACCAGAGAGAGAAATACAGAAGGGTGGGCTGCAGTGCTGGAGCCACAGGCATTGGCGTTTATCAGTGAACTTTGTCCTTCACTTGCATAGGCTTATAGATACAAGTTAGGGTGTCTAAAGTTAGAGTCCTCTCCTTACACAGCTACCTGTAGTCTAGCTAAGGATGAAGTTACAATGAGACGGACCTTACAATGACCACAGAACCAGACACTGGCCTTGAAAGAAAGTGCAAGTTAAAGTTTTATGTGGTAGGTTTTGTACTTAGATACTAGAGAATGCATGAATTCTGAAGGCACTCATAACAGTACTTTGGATCAGAAAAAATTTTTTTCTGAGCTGTACCTCCTTTACCTACTGATCCAACATCTTGTTCCTTAGAAGTACCAGAGGAGAGAATGAGTGATTTTTAGGTCATGGTGGCCTCATTTTACCAGTCTTAATAATGCAGGATTTAATTCATTGGTACATCTGACAACAACTTCAGAGCAGTTCCAACAAAATTTTAGAACCTAATGCTACAAAATTAGATATGAAATTCTTTGAATTCTGGTTGGTAGCACCTTGGTTTGCATCTACATTCACCAGAAGAGAAGTACAGAATTAAAGTTACCTAACAGGAAATGGCAACATTTTCAAATGTAGTATTTGTGGTCTAAAACACAGGGAAATCCATACTGGTTCAAAAGCACAACAGCATCTGCAGAACTTTGTACCTACTAATTCTAACATCTGGTAATGTCTGAAACACAGTGACCTTTCTCACAAAACTGTTTTCTTCAAAAGCCTAATCTGTCTTCCGAAAAACACAGAGGCTGCTTCATTCCCCTAACTGCTTCTTCTCTTGTCCTCGACCTATTTAATCAGTCATTATGGTTTTGAACCTGCTCAGGAGCTTGATGAGATGAAATTCTGAAGACATGTATATGAAGATGAGCAGCAATCTGTAGGCACACACCACTGGCATATCTCAGCATATCAAACAAGGATATGAACTTCAAAAGAACAAAACAGAAAAGGTTAAAAAAAATCATTTTTTTAAAGTTGTCCCTACTATAAATATGCTATACTTTAATCAGAATTTATCCAAGTCACAAGCATAACATAAATACATCATTGTAACATACAGCTACAGAGTGGTCTAGTTTAGAATTAAAAATAAAGCCATCACAAAACCCCAACATCCTAACAGCACTATACACTTACAAGATCTGATAAAAAAAATTTGTCTGCAGTTCACAGAATGACTTTTAAAAAACCCATATGGACTAAAGCACAATTTCAGGAGAGATTTATAAATTTACTTTCATTTCTCTGTTCTAAGGAAAGCAAGCCAGTCAGCTCCCAATAACTTAATTTACTTGGTATGCTGGCACTCCCTCTGCAGCAACAGCAGAAATGTGAGCAAGTCAGAAATGGCAGAGGAGAATGACAGGGACAATTCTCAATCCATTCATTAAAGTATGGTCCAAACAAAAAGTGTAAAACACTTACCAATGCTATCCACAGAACAATATATTCATCAATGAAACCGTTGAAGTACTGGTCCAAAAACAGAAGTCCTGGCCCAATAAATGCAGAGTCCTGAAGACAAATTTCACTTTTTGTCATGTGAGCCACCTATGTTTGAAAAAAATAAATTAAGAAGTGCATCCCTGCAAGATTGGTGTAACTACCAGCAAAAAAGGATCACATTCTTGCCCAGCAGTGTCTTCTTGGAAGTTACATCTATACCTGCGCATTTCAGCTATCTGCAGGGGCTCCCCACTCTCTACTTTTCAAGCACTCTATTCAAAAGGTAAGACTATGCAAGTGTATTACTGAAAACAAATACTATGAATTTTTTTTTAAAATTTTGGCTTTCCCTAGCCAAAAGTTAACAAGGAAGCAGACCTTTTCTTAGGTGGCAACACTTGTTCTCACTGTTTTGTAAGAAAGGTTGTAGAATACCTGTTTTCTAGTGTTTGAAAAATGTCATCCTTGGAGGAAAAAATAAAAGCATCTGGCTGGAGTACTGATGTTAGTAAGTATGAAGTAAGGAAACTTTTTTAATCCATTAAGAAGTGTTTTATGTACAAAAAAGACAAAGATAGAAAAGACTATAGAATAGAGACAGGAAAGTTTCTCTCTTCATTTTAATGATCACAGTAAATTCTTATTTCAGATAATTAAAGTAGTCACAGCACTGTTAGTAAGGCTTAAGAGACCACAGTAAGGATGTTAATGACAGACAGTAAGTGCATTTCTAGGAATAAGTTAAACAAAACTGAAAGTCCTAACCAGTCCATTCAACAACAAATACATATTTTCATCAGTGTCACACATAATCTCTCTGAGTCTAATTCAGAATCTTGATCACAATGAATCTGGTAATACAGTAGCAAAGCAAAATGGGAAAACAGTGCCCCCTGATCCAGTAAGTGTTAAGCCAAGAACCAGTTTAGTTTTAGGAGGTTTAGGACTGACTTACCACCAGCTTCTGTGAGATTTTGGCATTCACAAGCCCAAATGTCAAGACATACAGGCAAGAATGTTTTTCAAACAGCTGAGTTGCAGATTTTTTATAAATTGTAACGGCCAGTGTGATAAGCAGTCCAATGTGCAGGCCTGGTGAAAGAACACTTGTTCCCTAAGATATAAAAGGATGGAAAAATTGTCTTAAACTTCAGTCACACAGTAAAGTCCAGGTTTTATACAGATTTCAAATCCCATTAAACAAAACCATAGTTGTCAAAACTTGTCAAAATCCCTTAGTATTATGCCAATGCTCTTTGTACCCTTTGCAGTGACCACTAATCAATTCTTAAAATTCACTGCTGGTTCCCATGACAGAAGAAATCCAGTAACAGGCAGAGAGAAGGCAGATAATGAACTTTGCTTTAGCCATCTAACATTCACATGCCTGTCTGCTTAAATGCTTAAACAAATAAAACCCTTACGGATCATCTGGAACACAATAAATTATGGGCATAAATTATTCAAACCTCATTTGAATTTTTAGAGCAGCTTACTGCTATTGTAGATCCATTCTTTCCGACCCCTCCACCTAAGATGACACGGAAGTAATTGAAAAAAGAAAGTGCTGTTCCACACAGGATGCCAATAACTGCAAAGAACTTCAGTTCTAAGCCCAGCAAAGGGACCTAAGCAGAACACAAAAGAAACAAAACCAAAACCAAACCAAACAAAAAAAGAGTAAAAAACAAACCACAACAAAATAAGAGAAAGATATTAAAAGTTAAGCACACAACACCTTTTTTAAGAAGTGATTAAAGCAGCCACTCTTACCTACTAAACAAATGTTTTATTTGAACCCTCATTTTCCTGGGAACAAGTTCAGAACAATAGTGTTTAAAATTTGTTTCATTACTAAGAAAACAACATGTATCTTTTGTAATGCTTAAACTCCACTACTGAGTACTTAAGTTCTGTTCTTGGAATTCAGCTAGATCTTAGTCTGCTCCTCCTTAATATGTTCTTCAAATATTTTCACACAAGCAAAAACATGACTGAGACTACTGCCATCAATCACCATTATATGGGAGCAGGAAGAGGGATAATTCCTTCTATTCCATTGGATAAAACAACACTGATTCCCAGGAAAAACAAACACCATCTGCCTGCTATGTATTTTGGCATGTTATTTGTATGCTGTATCTTTGCATACCATGAGACTATCATGAATAGTCTCCAGATACAAAATTTAATTAAACAGTTACCTGTTGGAATCAATTGCAGTTTCAAGGAAACTTCCAAAGGCAGCAGAGGATTTAAAAAAGAAGTAATAAATAGAAACTGTTTACTGTATTTTTTGAATATATAGTTTTCTGAGATACAGCATAACTACAACAGATTCTAATAGAAAAAATTAATCATAATTTAAGTTTACTACACCTACTTTGTTTTCCAACACGAACACAAGCTTTTTGAAAATAGGAATAAAAAAGGCTGGGAAAGGGAAAAAAAATTTAGCTAAACATTCCTTAATTTTTGAGTAAATTTTTGAACTAGTTTTCATTTCTTGGTGGTTTATATTTAGGTGAATTTCTATTGGTTATCAATAGTATGGAAAAGTAAGTCTCAGCTCTTTGCACTATAACCAATCAGAACTATAAATTTCTGAGTAAAAGCCCTAGAAAGTTGAAGATCTTTTGATACTGTCCACTAAAGTGCATCTTTAAAGATCAGAATAAAAGCCAAAGATATGGAAAAGTTTTGGGACAGAAAACAATGTTTTAAATATAAATATTTACATAGCTGTGACATAATTCTTAAAAATCAGTACATCTGCATTGACACAAATACGGAAAACTTAACCAAAACCCTCTGGCTTCATCCCACAGTTTTATTAAATTGAAGCATTTAATCCTTAAATTTTAAGATAAACTGTTTAACTGAAATGTATGCCTTACAATAAAATATACAAAATATATAAAACCAGAAAAAACCCTATTTGCTGAAGCTTAAGTATGTGTGGAATACTAGTTCCAGATCAGAAATTTATATGTGGCAGATGGGGTCTTTTTTCCTCTATGTAGCTATAAATCTGTGCACAGGGAGTCACACCAATAGATCTAAGTTAACTATGGCATTAAAATAACCTACACTTATACAATAAGCTAAAACAACATTACACAACTAGTAGGTGTTGACAGTACTTGCAGCAGAGCAAGTACAGAGCAGCTTCAAATACCACAGGAACTGTGGACACTTGACAAGATACTCAACAGGAACTCTGAGCACTTAACACACTCACCTTATAGTCCCATATTCCTGGTCCTCCAAAGGCAGATATCAAGAGCAGCATTGTTATGGTGATCTGAACTTCAGTGACATCAATTCTGTGAAGGGGAAAAAAAAAGAGATTTAGTTCAAGGACTTTTTGCTGTAGGTGTAAAGTGTGTGTGGAGGGAGGGGGGGGGGAAACCCCAGTAACTGTAGTTCAAATGATGTAAGTATATCTAGAATATTACTTCACTTGACTGAGAAAGCTACTCTATATGGAGGCACAGATTTAAAATTAAAGCTATACTCCTTTTCTGGAGCAAGCTACATATAATTTTGAAAGGGGGACTCTTTAATGAATACACTTTTAACTATTTGAGAATTCTGTATGAACTTACAGACTTGTTGATGTGTAAGTGTCAAATCAAGGTTTAAGGTAAGCTCATAGTAAATGCAATCAAACATTTCCATTAAAAGCGCAGCATATAAAAGCAGAGACTATATCAAGCAGGCTGGGAAAAAAGGGATTTCTTTAAGCTTTATATCATGAAAACTTGACAGATACAGCCTGCAAAACAAGGGAGGACTGAGTCAGTGGATAGGTAAGCATTTGCCATATTTCTGAGAACATGCAATTGCTATCTTGCTTTCCTCCATAAAAGCTGTTTTAGGAAAGTTTGCCTTGTATGCCCTGTGAAGTCCAGACTCCAGATTTCACCTTTTTTTGTTCTCAGACAAGATAGACAACTCTTTATTTTTGTATTTAATTGACAAAACCTCACATGAAGCCAAGGCTCAAGAAAAGGAAAAAAAAAATCAGTACTTTCTAAGCTTTAACATAAATAATTAAAATAATGACCAAAAAAACCTGTATATCAAAGGTACCTTTTATGGTACCAAAAGTTTTGAGACGGGTACCTTATCTTCATACTAAAGTTACCAGCAAACACTGATAATGAATGTTCAAGATTTCTTTTAGCAATTGGAATAAATTTGCTGTTTTAAAGTATTATGGTCAATGTATATTTCTCCTTACTTAGCACATGACCTATCTGCACAGGAAGCAGTGGATTTTTAGAAGACAGCAATCAGCTTTTGGGTAATGGAAAACATTTATCTGAGCTTGATAATCTTAGTTAAAACTCTCTTCTTTCATCAGAAAGATGGTGATAAGATATGCTAAATTTCATCACAATCTTGTGACTCTTAGAGGATCCAGAGTTTAAACTGCAGTTAGATGATCAGCTGAGGTGCTCATCGTCTCTTAAAGCCAAGAGAATGGGGAGTCCTCTTCTTCCTGAGGTGTTGTATTCCCTCAGTTTTATTTGTTGTAGTGCTCATTGGACTGTAAGGTGAACCGTCCAGCTTGCCACTCCAGTGTAGGCTTTTCACCTTCTGCCCATTTCATGAAGTGGCTTGAGGTCCAATGACAGAGTGTCACAGGACACACATGTGGGGAAATCATTCTCATGCTTTTTGCAAGAATAAAAGGTACAGAAAAGCAGTCATGTCTGCAAAAGGCCAGAGCTCATGGCCTAGTCCAGCTCCCTTCAAAGCAGCCTACTGTCATGGACAGAAAGTGTCCTATTTCAGCCATCACTGTAAAGGACCTATTTTTGTTTACAGCACAAGATGTCCTTTAAAAACAATAGGATGTGCAGGCGGGCAGAAGAATTACAGTGGTAAATGTAATAATGTGGTAAAATGCATTACCAGCAAATAAAAAAGAGTTCTTATCAATATCACAGAGACAGCTGCATTTGATAAAGCTGTGCAGGGATAGCTGGTCACCAGCCTGTGTGCCTGCTGATTTGCTAAGGCACTTCTTGCAGGGCAAAGCTAAGTAGGACTATGTACAGGTGATTTAGCAAGTGACTGGCATTAGCAGGACAGCCTTCATGTATCCCTTATTTTCAGTTCTGCTGCCACAGAAGTCTCAGACCTTTTCCCCTTTTCAGAAGTAATTATACTGAAGTGAAGCTCATTGCTTAAAACCAGCAAAAGGCCAAGGCCAGACACTACCACAGGTATAGGAGGTGCAGCAATCCCTGCACTATTAGCAGTTAAACTGAAATTATTAACTTCTATATTAATGTCATGACTTCTCCTATGCTGCAGTGAAACAGAAAAAATTTCTATCAAGTCACGAACAGCATCACAGCAGTCTCTAGAACTGACCTAACTCAAAACCTAAGGGACATCAAAGCCAGCATAAGCCAGATTTTAAAAAGGCCCTGACATTCTTCAAGCATTGCCAGAGATCTGTGGAACTTCTTGAGGATGCAATTGGTGCAGAGAGTTCATTCCAAGGAATACTGAAAATGTCTATGAAAGGGAAACACATTAACAGGGGAATTTCTCTAAAATGCATTTGGTTTAGAGTCCCCTGGGGATTAAACTGTTCTACACCTGGGAGATTACAAAGGGAGGTAGCCAGATGTTTGCTCTGTCCCTACTCCTACACAGGGCACTTGTCTGCAATGTAAACAAGACCTCTCTGGCCTGAGCCTACACGGTGCTGGTATGGGTTCTGACAACAAATCTGCAGAAAAAAAGAGCCAAATGCATGCAAACAAAACATACAGAGCTAAAATCAGCTGCTAAAAGAACAAGTGTTCAGTATTATGCAGAGTTTCAAGTTCTTGTCAGGTAAAACACAAGTCTGCTAGATTGAAAGGGAGATGAGAAAGAAGGTGAGAAAAAGAGAAAGCAGGGACTTAGCCAAGAAGAAACTGAAATCAAGGAGCTAGCAGTCTCAGACATTAAGCCACATGTACTTCTAACGATACCTACTTACTTTCCAAACCTTAGTATGCCTGATACATATGTCTGCCAGTGAGCAGAATAGAACATGAACAGTCCCACAAAACAACAGAAAAACAACCAGTCAGGATTTGTTCCTAGTCGGATTGCTATGCAGGATCCAAGGACAACAAATACTGAAAAGCAGAAATGAGTATGTTAGTCATATAGCCTCTTTGCTTGAAGTTAAGAGAAATTTAAAAAATAAATTAAAAAAAACACAGGACACATTACATCACTCTAACAAAGTAATGCTATGACTGATACTTTACTGAGTAGCTGACCCTCAGGGGCAGTCCTGGCAGGAGAAAACAAAACACAGCACTTTTCTGCCAAGGCAGGGCCCTGCCCTCTAGCCTACAGTTGTTGTTCTCCCTCCTTCTGGCCATGTCATCTCGTGTTCTTTGCAACACCAACAACTTCAGCTGAAGGGCCAAGCTCAGGGAGACTGGCAGCTGCACTTCTCTGGGAAGTGACACACAAAGAAGGTACCAATTCCCAGAGCAACTGTCTCAGCCATTGAGCTTTACGGAACTACAGGCATTAGCACCAACAGCAGCTCAGTTGTGGAAAGTGAAACTGAGCAAGGCTTACTTTTTAAGGACTCCCAACTTTTTTAAAACTACTTCTTCTAAAGAATAGAAATTACCTTTCTCCTAAGTGCCAGGCTGGATGCCCTATTACCAAACTGATATTTTGGCACCTTACTTCTAAAGTGGAGCATGTGAAGATGCACAGTTAAGTAAAAGCAGAATACATCTTATCCAACATCTGCCAAAGGAACTTCTAAAATACCCCCTGTTACTGGCCAGGGGTGCAAAGGTCAGGAGATGGTGAAGTTATCCTAAAAGACCCTGTTCCAAGCAGGGGTTTGGACTAAATGATCTCCAGAGGTCCTTTTCAACTTCAACAATTCTGTGATTAATCAGCTGCTACTGAAAACAGGTAACTTTTATAAACTAGAATGGGTGACAGTAAGTTAAGGCTACCTGTGGAAATAGAGTCGCAACCATGATCAAAGAGTTCTCCGAGGGGAGAACTGCTGTTTGTTCTTCTGGCTTGCTTCCCATCTATGGCATCCAGAGACTGGTAGATAAAAAGTCCTAGTGCACCCAGGATGTATGCCCAAAAAGGTGCCTGGAAGAGATTCACAGAAAAGGTCACCAGGTAGTTCCCAATTTCTTAGGTGATAATCTGTTTCATTAAAGGTAAAATAATGTTCACCACAAAACTGTACTATATTGTGCTATTTGTTACTTAATGGACAAACCAAGCACCTGGCACTAATTTCTACATGGATTGTAGTAATTAGTGTCATGAACTACTCCAGATACACCAGTGGAACACAGGTCCTTCTGTGTATTTAAAGAAAAGCAAACCCAAAACTTTAGCCTCTCTTCTGCATCAACTGATCTTCTTTTCTACCTTAAACCCACAGTATTTCTGTCATTATTTGCATTTTTTGTGCTGAAAAATGTTATAAAAATAAAAATTATCTTTAAAAAAGAAAGTAGTAGCAATGCACTTACTAAAGCTTTCAGCAGTTTGTGTCACAGACACTTAGATGACTTGCTTATATTTACAACATATAAATATAAAAAAACACTATGTTTTTTACTAAATAAAGACTTCAGCCTTTAGAGAAAGATATGTTTTCCAACACACAAAAATTTACTACCTAGGCACTTTGGACAGGACTTAAAAAAATTAGGTAATTCTCTAAATATGAAGAAGAAACCATCTACTTAATGTACATCATCAGTTTCAATCCAAGCCGTTACATTAACAGCACTCTTAGGTTCAAAGGAACTGCTCTGCAGACGTTCCTTTCAAAAGCACTATTTTCATATGCACAGTCAGTCTGGCTTTGTCTAGGAATTAGGTTTTGTTAAAAATTATTTAAAACACCTTTGGAACAAAGCACAGGCAACATTTTTGCCTCATGCAGTTTCCAGAGGTACCCATAGCATTCAGAAGTTGCGCTCACAAAGTCACGCAAAACTACTGGAAATGCAACTTGCAGGTTAAACAAGCGAACACCCACAGGCAGTCACAGAGCTGAATCCTTTCCCACTCCCTGCTTAGGGACAGCTGCTGTGGTGCTGCTACACCTCTGCAACTCCTCTCCTGCGGCACAAATTGGCCAACATGTGCCCATGTATTTCCTGAGCCCAGCAAAGGCTATTAAGCAGATTAGACAACAGACTAGATCTCAGTGTGCTGAGATTTGTCCACACTCAACTAAACCCAGTGTCACTGCTGGGGAAGAAGGGAAAATGGGAGCCATCCATCAGTTCAAAGGCAGCAGTAAGAATGCAGATGAGGTGCAGCTGCTCCTCCAGACATTCTGATGTCTCATCATCATTTATACTCATTGTCTTGAGCTAGAAAAAAAGTTATGCCTCCAGTTAGAATGGTCACAAAACACACTAATCAGCCACATGCTTAAGGAAAGCCCAGTTGTGAACAGCATTTTTGCTGTTATTTAAGAATTCCTCATGTACTTCAGGCTGGCTGATACACTTTTATCAAGTCAAATGGTTGGCTGCTTCACCCAGCTTTGAAGGAAAAGACAGTCAAAGAATCAGGAACTCACTACAGGTGCAAGCTCTGGATTTGTATACAAATGAAAATCTAGAAAACTTAAAACATTCTTCAAAACTGGCAAGACTGTCTCCTTCCTTAATCCATGGAAACAAAGAAAAATTTTTATCACAGATCATGTAGGAAGCCTTAAGCAGGTGAAAGAGGATGAGGAGATACTCCAATGGACATTTAATATACTGATATTTGATAACTCCTGCAAAGATCACACTATAGAAATCCAGGTCAAGTGATGACAGCAATACATGTTTGATGCTTAAGTGATGGAATTATTCAAGTTTCTTAGTTTTCTTCTCCCTTTTAGTCTAGTTACACAAAGGATGTAACAAAGGATGTCTTGGGGGATGTGGTTAAACCAGGGAGGAAATGCTTAGCCATCTTTTGAAAAAGTTTCACTCCTCTAATGAAGGGGAAAGCATAGAACCTGTGGAGAACAGGAGGTGCCTGTGTCTACCCCAGGACTGAGGATCACCAAAAGCCCCATGGAGGCACAAAGAACTCAAGGGTCTCTCATGGCACGAGCTCACTTGATCTCACATTGTGCAGGGGGACTGTGGCTTGCTCTCCACCCTTCAAAAACAGAGGGCTGTCAGTCATTGCTCAGGTACTTCAGAACATAAAAGCACAGTTAGGACTTTGTTGAAGCTGAGATAATTTTAGCTGTGATATAATCCACATACTAAAGTTACCACAGTACATACGCTGGCTTTCAGAATAACTTTGTTACATGGAGAATAAGAGAACATCAAACACAGCAGCTCCAGACCGATGAGCAGAAAGGCCATGAGAAATCACTGGTTGCACTGCTGTCTTTCAAAGGAGTGTTTGAAAAACACTGCCAATTCTATCAGCAATACTTCTGTGAAGTGCCACAAAGGTCATCTGCAGTGTGAGGTGCCCTTATGGTGACATACTTGTATTAATTATGAAAAGATAGCTTGAGATCTACATTTAGCTTCTCACAAAGCAAGCCTAACGCAATATATGCAAAAATAAACAAATACCTCAGCTTTAACTCAAACTTCTCCTATTAGGGCTTTTTGACAAAACAGTAGCTTTTTTCCAGTTGCAAGTTATGGTACAGGTATGATCATTCAGGCTGATCCAAGTCTTTTTGCATTAGCTCCTACTGGGACAAATCAAAGCAAGAATCCCTCAAGCAATCTGTCTGCCCCTTGCTGATCTAGATGAAGGGTGAGCATTTCATCTGTTTCCCACAGTAAGGACCATCTGTATCCATTAGCACCTGTAGCAGATGTATCAGTATCCCCCACAGTTAAAGAGAAAGGAAAAAGCTCCGAGTAAGAATAGCCTATGTCAGAGAGTTTAAAAACACTAGTTGGAGCATTTCATCCCTAAGCCGTGAGGTCAAATCTAACCCAGAGTGGTAAGAACCAAAATTCACTTGTGATCAACTAGCATTTAGCAGATTAAATGAATGCTCTCATGTTTTAATCGATAAATCACAGTTTTCCAAATCACTAAAGGTTCCTAATAACCGTGGATTTTCTCTGCTATCCAGCCTCTCAATACAGCTCCTGCTGCTGCCTCCTTTGCCTTCTCAAGTGCCCTGGCTGTCCATTCAGGGATGTCCCCTGATGGTTTCCTCTCGGACCTCACCCCTGGCTGGGGTGAGCACGTAAAGGTGGAAAAGTCTCTCCTCCAACCCGTGTCTCCAAAGAAAGACTCAGTAGTCTTCAGTCGTCTGGTCTCAAGGTAGTTTATTACATGTTATCTGAAAGATTTCTCCCTGAGCTGCTGCGGTCCGTTCAGTAGTCAGGCAAAGGCACACACTGACTCCCAGGGGGCTGGTGCCCTCTTTTATATCATACATTACGTGTTAAATGTTTATAGTTTTTCCCCAATGCCCATAACCTATATTGAACAGTGACTTTCTACTCTAAACCAACCTGTGAGTGCCAACATCACCAAGAACATGGAGGTTAGGAAGAAGAAGGAAAAAGGACAGGGCACACCCAAGTCCCTCCATCTTAGAACTTCTGGCCCCCATGTACAAAACTCAGACCCCTCTGTACAAGGCCTAAAACCCTCCTGTACAGCACTCAAAAATTCTTCCTCTCACTTTGTGACTATTTCTACTATAATATCTAAACTTCTGTGATTTCTTGTTCTTCCTGCAAGGTTGGTAAATTGTTCCATGGATCAGGTTCAAAGCCACAGGGGTTTCTGGCTGCATTCCAGGGTCTCAAATGCTTTTGACCTGGGCCCAGAACATCCAAGAGTGTCCAAGGGACATTCTGGGTTCCGACAGTTTCCCACACTGCATCCAAGTAGTTTTCAAATTAGAGAAGTGGGAGCATCTGAGAATGCTGACATAGCTAAGCAGAAAGGTCAGGAGGCTCCCAATAATCATCAGCTTTTCACTGATGAGGTGTTTATTATCTCTGCCCACAGTTATACCCTGCCCAAGCAAATGTATTATTTGGCCAGACCCAAGTGCTATTCTCACAGAACTAGAAGAGAACAGAAACCTGAGGGGGAGGAGACAGGGAGGGAGAGGGGGATGCTTCTCTGCTTCAATTCAAAGGGGTGTCTGAAGATACTACAACCCCAGAATCTTGTCACACACAGATTGAATACAGTAGAATTGGTCATCTGCTAACCCAGAGCATGTCAAAGAAAGCCACGTACATGTAGTGTTTCACAGATATGTGTGACATGCCTCTCCATCAGGAAAAAATGGGGGCTGAACAGCAGGCATTCTTCTGCTCCCATGATTCCACCCCACAAAAGAGCACAGACATCCACAAAAGACTACATGTGTCGGGGAAACCTCTAGAAATTGTTTCAAGCACAGCTCTCAAAGCCAGAGAACTCAACAGGCCAAGATTCTGCAGTATTTAAAGATTCAGTTCCTTAATTACACATCACGTTTAGCCATAATCTCACTTCCTCAATCCACGCCTAATAGTGTTGCCCTAGTTTATGTGGCACATCTCTGGATCAGATCCAGAATAGAGGGAGACATTCTGACTGGACTTCCCCTTCCTCTACCCCCTAATCATGGATCACTTCCCACACTTCTGTTCAGCAAAAAGCACCGTGCAATTGTACAAATAGCAAGAAGAGGGAAGGGGCTGTTCAAACCTGAACTACAGAAGGGAAGACAGCATGGGTGAAAAAAATAATAATAAAATAATCATACCATAGTCCAAGTGCATTTCATGCATACCAAGGACCCTCTGCATTCCTTTAGCATCCTCATCTCTCCAACAAGCCCTCTCTGAGAGCTCCCATCCTTCTGTGTCAGGATTCTTGTACCTTCTTACTGCATGCCAAATAACCTCCTTCTTCCATTCACAACTGATCTGTTCCCCTCTTGTGGGTTTTGGCTGAATTTCCCACTCCACTCAGTGCTTCACATTTCTTTTCCAAGTCAGGCAATGCTTTTTCCTCCATGCTCTCCCCCTCCACACACATGCCCTGTTCATACCAGCTGCTCCAGTTGAACTTCTTTTCTACTTTACTTTCTCTACTTTACTACCACAAAGCTCAGCTGTGTCCCTGATGTTTACATAATATCACACCTGTCAATATCTTCCCCTCATTCTGCCCTCTGGCAGGTCTCTTTCATTTTAAAGGTGGTTCAGTTGTTTGTTTGGGTTTGCTATTTTTATTTTTAAAGAGAGAGAGAGAGAGAAAGGCAGAGACAGCATCTCACAAATGTTCCTCTCCTTCCAAACAGCTGATAGTAGAGCCAGGTGAAGGCACTCAGACCCTTCCCTGATTTTTGGTCTCCCTAGATAAATGGCTTTTTAAACAGCACATTTCAGCAAGGTATGACACCCTTTTATAAACTCACTACACCATTTTTTGAATAACCACCACAAGCCTCCCTTCCTTCCCTTAGCTCTCTGCAGGGGAATGCTTGGGCTTCTACCCCCTCTTCCTATCACTGCCCAAAAAGCAAATCCATAACCCATCCTTTTCTCTTCCTGTCTTCCTTTGTTCCCAGTTCTTTGCTTAGATCATGCTGTAAGTGCTACAAGATTAATTTTCAAATAGTTATAAATTGATACAATCTAGTAATTACAGTTAGCATGCACTTCTGTCTGAAATTCTAGCTACTCAAATCATTCTACAATTATATGACTTTATAAAAGAGGACAGATTTAGACTAAATATAAGGAGGGTGATGAAACACTGGCACAGGTTGCCCAGACAGGTGGTAGATGCCCCATCCCTGGAAACATTCGAGGTCAGAATGGACAGGACTCTGAGCAACCCAATCTAGCTGAAGATGTCCCTGCTGGTGGCAGAGAGGCTGGACAGGATGGCCTTTAAAGGTCTCTTCCATCCAGCTATTCTGTGGTTTTAGAGAGACCTGTGGCTGATCTTGAAGGATTACCAAAACTAGACTCCTCCACAAGCAACCTGAAAGCAGAGGATCAAAGCTTCCTTTCTCCTTTTTAAGATTATAATGATGTTTTCTTCCTGTTTTCTTCCTTGTTTTCCTCAGAAAGGGGAAGGATATGCAAGATTCCCCTGCAAAGCCTTATGCACTGACAAGCTGCTTCAGAGTGGTCTGCTAGCAACAGAGCAAAACAATTCTTACGGTGGGGATGAAATAGAAATCCTCACCTAAAAAGTGCTCCTTTCACATTCTAATGCATCAGATACACACTGTTCTTACTTAATGTCAGCAAGAGTTTTCATTCCTAAATATTTCCTAATGAGTGTCAAAAAAAAAAAAAAAAAAGTAAAAAAATAGGAACAGAACCCAGGTTGCAGACACAGTGAAAACAATATTTCAGCACTCCACAGGCCGTGAAATGTGCAGGTGGAGTCCTCTCCACCACCACACCTGTATACTGTTTTTATAGACTGCTGTCCTAAATTACAGAGATTATGGAAAAAAAAAAAAAGTGCACGTGAATCATGGTTACAATAATGCCTGAGGGGTGCAACCTGCTAATGGCTTAGCTGTAAATAAGAAAGCTTGTGTTGAAACATGCACTTACAGGAGACAGTGATACACAACACACGTTCCTGCTAGGCAAGAAAACATTACTGAAGCAGACAAGATTTTATAATTCCAAAACATACTGTGCCAGTCAGTAGCAAATTGGCTTTTAGTGGCTACTGATACTGATGAAGATAAAAAGGATAGTGTATAGGGAAATAACGGCTCCATGTTAGGAGAACAATAGAGCATTTTGTGGTTTGAGACATTAATTTCACTGGGGATGGGAATAAGCAGTATGGAAGCGGAAAGTACAAACAGGTTCAGAACAACTAATTCAAAAGGCAATATCATGAGGTGGAAAGTGTCTGTGGGGAAACAGATCTATCAGTTGCTTTCTAGTAAGTAACGCAAACAGAATCTCTTGCAAAGAGACTGCTAAACCAGTCTTCTGGCAGCTGGAAAGGTATATATATATATATACTGGAGAAAGATCTCCTTTCTAAGCATCTGTTAGCAGCTGCTCTCTGAGGAATTTCAACTACCAGTCTTACTTGTTTTGGATGGTTTGTACAAACATCAAGATTTTTGTGCTTTCAAAAAAGGCTAAGATTGGTTAGGGAATTAAAAAAAACACGTAAACCAACTCAAAGAAAACCCCCGACACCAAAACCCAAACCTGCTTGTTGCTTTATCCAAGTCTCCTATTCAGTGCTCCTACCTATGAGACTAAAACGAAGTTAGAAACAACGGATGTTTGTCCATCAGGTGATCAAGACATGTTCATGATGGAAAGAGGTGCTGTTGAAGTGCACTACAGTATTAGTTCAGTCTGTGATTTCAACCGTCTTTAACATAATTGTCAGCTCCACCTATCCCTTCCAGCCGACACATCCCAGTCAAAACTACAAAGGAGGTGTTACAACAGTGCATGCAGCACCTGTCAGTGTTGCAGCAGTTTTAGCTTTTTCAAAAAGCCATCCAGAAACATGACCTCAACTTAGGTGGAAGACAAGCTGAGTCATTCAACAAGCTGGAGGGAGAATGATGATTCTAAATGATGCAACAAGAGAAAATCAGGGCTATTCTTACAGAGCAGAGGCAATAAACAAAACAACAGGATAAGGCTAGATCCTCACTGCCTGTTTATAAAAGATATACTGATATCTGAACATGAAAGTATAGTCCAAACTATAGGTTCTTACAAAATCCAGCTTCCACAATTCAAAAACAAAAAATTAAATAGTTCAAACAGAAAAGTTCCTAAAACCCAACCTAAGTTTTCCTGGAAGGAATAATTCCCTGGATATCTGCAACACAACTTTTTCTTTTTGTACAAGAATCCTCAAAGGAAAAGTAACTTAAGTAAAATTTACTTTCTGCTTTTAGTTTTGAATAGCAAAGAGAAAAAGCTAAAATGAGCATTCAGACACATAGCTGGCACAAAACTAAGCTAAAGGTAGCAGTACACAAGCATTTTAATTCTGAAAGTGGGACTAGAAGACCATGTGTAGTTTCCAACCATTCACTGTCATCTCTATCTTCCCTTCTACTGCCTGAGTGCCTCTACCTGGTGATGTGTATCGGGGGAGTGATTAGGGTGAGACCAAACCAAAGCTAATTTCAATCTGGACCGGTTTCCTGATATGTCTGCCACAAATACCTCTGCTAACACTAAGGGAAAAGCAACTAGAGAAAAAGAAATGTTCTTTGGACAAGAACACTCACCAGGGTAAAGCTATGGTATTAAAAAAGTCCCAACCAACTGCCGACCTCCGCTGTTACAATTTAAGCCCACCAGAATACAAGAAAAACAATGACCACCTTTCAAGGTATTTTACCCACATAAAGCAATTTCCCCCTGCTATTTTCTACTCTACCATAAAGACCCTACAATACGAAACTTGCAACAGGCTGGGAAGCTCTGATGGAGCTCCTGAAATTGACTGAGAAACTGTAGGCACCGCAGGTCAAGTGAGAGTAGCACCAGCCCACCTTAACAAGCCTGTTTTCCCTCCAGAAGTTAAAGCAATTAAATGTTTCCCACACAAGGAGGGATACATTTGAGCAGCTGTCAGCTAACGCATGTGCCACCCAACCCAGCCGCAGCTCTGATGCCCAAGTGGCTTCGGCCGTGACTCGTGGTCCAGCCCTGCCCTGCTCCTGGGCACATCCCGCACCCTCTATCACGACCAGCTGCTGTTTCTACGTCCACGGCCCCTGTGTGACAACCACACTCTTGAGGAGGGGGACATTCCCTTCCCAGCCAGAGGCACGCACATGGGATGCAAGATGGGCCGTGGGGGAGGCGGGGGTCCCACGGCCCCGGTGAGCCCGGCTGTGCCCTTCGCACCACAGCGTGCACTGCAGGCCAAGTGCCCGCCACACCAAAGCCCCAAGGCGCCCTCTGGGCAGTGACCCTCGTCCTTCCACGTGATCCCTACAGCGTTTCGGCATTCCAGCCTTAACACCTATCTCCAGCTTGACCCCTGCTGCCCCAAAGGGTGAGCTGCGCGTCACCGCTCCCCCGATTCCTCAGGACAACTCCGCAGCGCTGCCTTAGCCCTCCCTGCCTAGGGGCGGGCCACGCGTGTCGCTGCGGGGGAGCCCCAAGTGACAGGGCACCGCGCCGCGGCGGGCACGGCCCCCGGCTCCGGGCACTGTCGGGAGGCACCAGCCGGGCCGAGCCGCGGGCCCCGCGCCCGGCTCCAGCCGCGTCGGGCGGTACCTGCTCGGTGGCGCTGGGGCAGCAGGCGATGAGCGGCAGCGCCGTCAGGCAGTTCAGCAGGAGGCCGCCCATGGTGATGGCGTTGGGCGCCAGCCCCCGCGGGACCTGCTCCACCAGCCAGCCCCAGTAGGGCTGCAGCCACGGCTCCAGCAGCGAGCGCCCGGCCGCGCTGTAGCGGTGCTGCTCCAGGCGCTTCAGCTGAGCCGGGCTGAGGGGCGCGGGCAGCGCCCAGGACACGGCCATGCCCGCACCACCGGGACGCATGGCACCGGGGTCAAGGAGCCGCCGCCGCCGCTCGGGGCGGGGCTGAGCCGAGCCGGGGGCAGCGGCGGAAGAGGCCGACGCCCAACAGCGGCTTGGGCGGAGGGGAACGGCCGCCCCCGCCTCGGCCAATGCGCGGCGAACGCCCTCGCCCCCGGTTCGGCGTTGGCTCCTTCGCCCCGAACGCGCGGCGCTCTCACGGCCCCAGCCCCGGAGCGGGCACGGCTCCGCCGGCCCCGCCTCGCCCTGCGGGGCTGGGGATGCCCGGGCGGCGGCGAAGCCCTCGGTCGGGGCGGGGGTGCTGCCAGCAGGGCCCGTCCCGCCGCCTCCGCAGGCCGCGGGCGGTCAGGGCCGGTGCTGTCCCCGGGCAGAGGCGCCCGTGCGCGCACCTCTCATCTCGGCGGGGTGAATGAGTGCCGCTCTCACCCGTCATTTGCCTCGTTCGGCTTACTTCCCTTTCACAGGTTTCATCATGCACATAGTGGCCACAGCGGGGGTGCACGCAGCAGGTGGCCAGAAGGATTTTTGCTGGAGCAAAGCATAAAGGCAGGGTTTGAGCAGCAGGTGACCTCCCCGCTGCCAGCAGGACCGGGCAGCCGTGCCTGCAGGAAGGTGACCGCACGGCATCACCCAAGGATCCCTCCACCTCCCGGAGGGGACCCATTGCTTGGGGAGTTCTGGTCTTAACATGTTATGGAGCAGCTGCACACGGTGTTACACACGAATTAGTTCACACCCTTGACTTGATTAGAGAGGGTGCTTCAAAGCAAATGTGCCTTTTGAGAAATTGTGGCACATCAAATTATTTGAATTGGTCGTGTGAAGGATTTTAGATGTATCCCCGAGTCTCCAGGAAGGTGTGTGGTTTCTGAGTGAGGCCAAGGAAAAGCTGTGTAGCTGAAGTAGAAAGTGAAAAATACAGCCTGCAATGGCATTTTCTTAGTATTGGAAATTCTCTTTAAGTTACTCCTGTGAGCCAGAGGGTGCAGCTTTCTGTCCAGACACTGCAATTTCCTGGACAGAGCCACTTCCTGTTATTCAAAGTGAGTTTTTTCACTTCAACTGATAAAGTTACGTGTTTGAGTAGGTTTCTCTACTGCAAGAGTCAGGAACGCTTGACACATATTAAATGGCGGTTTCTGAATCCCACTATGTGTTATGTCATTCATCAGCTGATTTAATTTACAGATCACTGAAAACAGTATGATGCAGCAATTGGCATTAGAGGCCAAAGCAGAGGGGATAGGAACTGCTAGCAGAACAGAAGGTAACATATAACATAGTAAAGAAAGGTCCAGTTACAGCCAGCTGGAGAAAGGCAAAAGGGAAATCTGACAGATTCTCAACCAGTCAGATCCCCAGTCCACTGGAATCACTACATTTGGAAGAGGGTAAAACTCTGTTCTTTTAATATCCTGTGCATCACTGTGCTCAATGAGCATAATAGAACTGGTATTTATGGAGAGATTGCTCTTTAGACACCTGGAGGAAAAGAAGAAACTGGGGAAAGAAGTGGAGGGGAAAGTAATTGGTATAAAAAGCAAGGGCCACATTAAAGGAAGAAATAGATTCCCTACTGAATTTATCACTGGGCTTGGGGAGGGGTTTGTTTTAATTTCAAAAGTATTCATCGACAAAGTGTAGAATAAGGGAACACAGAATTTTAAGTCCAGTGTGTTTAGTCTTCTAGTGCTTCCTCAGCATTCAAGATACAGTTTTGCTTCCAAAGCAGCAGCTTTACCTGTCAGTCAGGAAAGCAGGACATGAAAGTCAAGTGACAGTAAGTACACTGTGCTTAAAATAGAATGCCTTTTGCTCCAGAATCTCAAAATGCAACAAAAGACTTTCATAAAGTAAGAGTCTCTTCACAATGCTCTGTAAAAGGTACCAATAATACATTTTTTCTTTTTCCCCCCTAAAAGGAGGTTCAGGAAGCTTGAAATATTTCTTATAAAAAGAATACTTTTTAAAATTTCTGACTCTCCATAAAGACCTTATTAACCGTATATCCCAATTTAAATAATCTTTTAAAGATTACTTGTCTCTTTTTTCTTCCTCTCCTTTATATTTGTGAGGTTGTTTTCAGTAAGGGAAAAGTGTGCTGGCAGTAGCTGTGCTATTTCATTGCAAATGGGTAACTGCAGTGCCCGTGTCAAGATCCACATATACCAGTTTGAGAATGGAGCTCTATTTCTACATTCGTATGCCACATAACCTTCCATGGGCAAAGAAAGCAAATGGAAGCCAAGAGAAGACCAAATATTTTCTTCTGGCTTCATTAAAAATAAATTAAAAATTTAAAAATTAACTTTGATTCATATTCGTGTGTCTGTCTATATGTGTTTACATGTATTTGCTGTCTTCCTAGGTTACTCCTAGATCTCTTTCAGGTTCACTAATTACCTGGAAATCCCTGTAGCTTTGGAGAAATTTCTTTGGAGCATTATGTCACATCTTCTACAGCATGACATTCTGTTGCTTCTGTTCCCTCTAAGTTGTTTCTCCTGTAGTTGCTTTCTGTGATACCTTTTTATTTTCCTACGCTGATATTAACTGCAGATTTCATTAGCATTTTCCTAACTCTTTGGATTTGGTCACTATTACATCCACTAAACATCATTCTTGGAGAATCCCGTAGGACAAATTGTCATAAACCAAAACTTCACCTTCGATTATTGGCCAGATGAGGTTCTGCAGCCTGTTTTAAATCACTAGATATCCCTGTCCTGTCCTGTGCCATCCAATCATTTCTCTGAAAGTCGGTTAACTCAATCCAGCGTGGTGGCTGCTCGGTGTATTCTGGATTTAGAGCAGGTTAGTGCCCCTCCTCTCAGCCCCACGCACGGCCCAGTGCCCTGTGCTTCCCGCTGGCGCGGTGCGTCCCCAGCCCAAGGGATGGCCAATGGCAGATGCTGGGCGACGCAACGGGGGAGGAATTGAGGAATTGAGGGCAGCCGAGTACAACGCTTACTGTTCTCACAGGGAAAAGGAGCTTAGTTCAGCTTGTTGTTTAACAACGCTGGCATCTGGGAGAAATTAGAGTAGCTAATTCCATCTGCAGAGAGCCCGCAGAAGCTGAGGTTGTGCTGGCTTCCAGGTTATTATGTGTGGGATATTAAGACTGAGAAGGCAGATAAATGTAACCTTGAAGCTGTACACATTATGCATACAAAGTGCAGATGGCTGTGTGCTTTCATTTTTGGGCTTACTGACAAGCACAAACTCACAATAACTGTAGCTTTTGGTGCTGACTATAACAGATTGATACTACTTTAAATGAGGGCCGTGTGCTTAAATGCTTAAACCTCTATGGCATTTAATCAAACTGACCTTCTCCTGCAGCTTTCTGTGCTTCAAAATAGATGAAAGGAGTCTCAATTCACTGGTGAGGTACAGAATAAACAGAAATTATTAATCCTGTATTAAATTATTTTCCTAGTTGATGTGTTGCTTTCTTTCACGTATAGGTGTGAATGAATGTATAGGAGAGGACTGATTTTGGCAGGAGCAGAGTGGAATGCAGGTGGGGTGTGGAGGGGTGTCCAGGATCGCTGGGAATGCAGAATTGCTTCCCTGCAGAGATAGCACTGCAGAAGAAATCACAAAGGAAAAAAGAAGGGAGAAAATAAAAAGAATCTATCTATCTATCTATCTATCTATCATCTCTCAGAGAGAGATTTACAGAACAATGTGAGAAAATGCACTCAGATCCCCAAAGCAAAAGAAGTGGGAGCACAATTGCAAAAACACCACTTTAGGTGTGGCAGTTCAGAGTAACACATTCTTTTATTATTGCATATTTACTGACTGCTGAATGTTTGAAAATGCGCTGACATCAAATAAACATCTTGTAATGTACTTCTGGTCTAAGTAGGCCTTTATCTTTATAAACCCTAATTGGAGATCAGTCATTAGCCAGTGAGCACATAACCTGCCCTATTTGTATAGCCAGAGTGAGAACTGGTAGATAAATGTCAGGGCAATAGGGAACTGACAACCTGGCCAAAACCTTGTGTCTCACATGTTTCAGGGTTTGCTGGAGACTCAGGGACAATCACCCCCTCTCCTAAAGAACTTGGAGGTTAATGATGCTGCAGTTGGAGAAGAAATGTAGCCATTCCAACTTATCTCAGGCATTTTTGCCATGCTTGGTGAACTCACCAGTGATATGTCTGAGTCCCTTTTCTGATGTGATAGCTACAAGAGCTCCATGAATTACTGGGGAAAGGGAGTGGATCCAGAATGGTGAAAGCCATAATGGCTGGCATTTATCACATTTAAAATATTGAAAAACGCACAGATAAAAAATCATATGTATTGGTAGTATTTATCTCCACTCACATTCTGTGTCATGTATCTTAAGGTATAAGCACACTGGGTTAGGTGACTACTGATACTGCTTTCCACTCCACATGGTGGGCACAAGTTCCTGCTTTATTGTAAGTGGAAATAAAACAAGAAATGTGGTAAAATGAGGCAGAAAGAAGTAAACAAGAACTTAATAGATCTTAAACACTTCATGTTTATTGTACATTAAATAAAACAATTTCACTTAAGTTGAGAGACTGATGGGTTGGATTTAGGAAATCAAAACTTCTATAGGAAGATATGTTCAGCTTAAATGATCATTAATTACATATTCATTAGTTACATTATAGTAAAACCATATTTAGTTAAACAATTCTCAGGTGAATAAGATACATTATCAGAGGTATGTATTCCAAGGATCTTATTGCACATCTACTGGCTAACCCATGTACTTCCAGTCTGAGAAAGATATGCTTTGTACCACTGAGTACAGATTGACTGCCTCCTTACGCTTGTTACACAGCTTCCCCTCTTTCCTCATTAAAAAACAGAACACGATATCAAACAGAAAATAAAGCTGAACATTACAAAACGTGTGTTGTCTTCAGTTCATTTCATTTCAACCTCAAAGCAATCCATGCGTATTCTTTCTTTTCAGTAAGAGCGGGTAGGGAAAACAAAAGGACAATTAAGGAAAAAAAAAGTCATAAAATCCCCCACCGCACATGTTTTTCTGTTGTTGCAAGAGCTAAAATGCTGTTATTCTGCTACCAGCTTCCAGTGCAGTGGGAGGAAGCACTGTGAACGGACTCTCACTTCCCTTCAGTTTTGTCTGCCTGCACTTCACGCATATACGAGTCAATGATATGCGGAGGCACTCCATCCATTAATAGCTTGAAGAATGAAAGCCCACCTACAAACAAGGAAAATAGGTAATCTTCAGTTTGAAGGTCCCCGGAGCAACAGCTTTGCACCTTTATTCTCTGACATAAGTGACAAGTTTTAGTCAGTCCCTTTGAGATGTGGTAAAATTCAGCCCTGCTCAAAAGTCCAGTATGACATCTAGCCATTATTTAATTGGTACTATACAGACCTTTCCTCTCCTCTTGTGCAGGGTGAATTTCATTTCTAGGCTATCATATATTCAGTCATTTATCTCGCCACATGCAACAGTTTATGATAAGCTTCACTTCAAATAACTCTCCTGGCTTTCCATCGTGCTGGGTGGAGCACAGTCAGAGATGGAAGTCAGTGCAGGGGGAACAATGTAGAAAACACTGACCAGGATGAGTTGTGGAAAACATGCAGAAATATTCAATTTATTCTAGTTTTGGGTCTTAAAATGGTTTCTAGGTATTTAGCAAAATATTTACCATGCTGCTTGAAAATTACAAGTGGGATGACATCTGTGAAAGAATCATATTTAAAAAGCCAGGATTTCAGATATAGTCTCCAGAGAGAGAGATGATGAAAGCTGAAATTTTCATCTGCTGGGGAAGTCTAAAGAATCATTCTGGATTTGCTTTTAAATTCTCTTCAAAATTTCACTTTTTGTTGGTTCTGTTCAGCCTGGGGAAGGGAAGGCTGCAGGGAGACCTCAGAGCACCTTCCAGTACCTAAAGGGAACTTACAAGAGAGCTGGAGAGGGACTTTTTACAAGGGCCTGTTGTGACAGGACAAGGGGTGCTGGCTTCATACTGGAAAAGGGTGGGTGTAGATTAGATACAAAGAAGACATTCTTCACTGTGAAAGTGATGGGACCCTGGCACATGTTGCCCATAGTGGTTGTGGATGCCCTATGCTACTGATATAAAAGCTATGGAAATTAAACACCAATATTTCTATTAGTTTCATTGAAATCAGATGATGTTTGGAAGAAACAGTGGGAGAAAGATAAATATTTTGCTAAAAACTTTCAAATCTGCCCTTTCTCCAGACAAAGGGTGTAAATTGCTTTAAGAAAGCTATATACCATTACTATTCCCTTTACAAATCTGCATGAATATTGTGTTCTGCAAGTTGCAAACCACCCACTGATAGCTGCACTTACCTTCTGAGCTTTTTCTGGGACACACCAAAAGCTTTAAAGCAAAAGTACATTGCCAGGGTGAAAATAACACTCTCTGAATGCTTCAGCTAAATGCAATTGTGCTGATACTTACATACAACATTTATGCCAAGTACAGATTTTTAAGAACTTATAACCTTTATTAACACAAGGATTATTCAATTAAAATGCTATTAGTTACTAGTGATTATGAGACTGTGCTGTCTCATTTCATGTCATCATTGTGGCAGAAGTGTTCGCCCCCAACCTTAGGAAGATGCAAAAAACAGACCAAAAATAAAAAAAAAAAGCATGCTTTTTGGCATTCTTTCAGCTTTTTGGCATTCTTTCAGCTCATGGAGTGCAAGTTGTGCTATGAATCATTCCTTTTTAAAAGAAGTTAACGCTGGAATAAATATTTTGTTTATGTTGAGGCATATTCCTATAAAAAATAACTTGCTGTAAATACATAATGCTCTTTTTATTACTTGCATTTTATTTGTGCTAATTAATCATGCTAAGTCATGCACTGTTAAATTCCATTGAAACATGCACCATTAGAAGATATGGGATGTACTACTAAGAATTACCGTAACAAGGAATTACTAAAATCTGAATTTGTATGCCTTAAAACCATCATGCTGCTAACTTATAAAGATATTTTCATTAAGTGATATAATGAAAATCATGCCATACTAGGCAGACATTGTATGACGTATAAACAGACATAAGCTTCATATGCAAGAACCATATGAAAGCTTACCTTAGATGACAATATACATTCAAAAATCCTTACTGTGTAACTAAGGGAGAGAGAGAAAGAGAAGTAACAATTTAATTGCAAACACAAAAGTGGAGAGAAAATGTTGAGTGAAAGTATTATTACAATTACGTCAAAGTGATAATTTAATCCTTAGTCATGTAAAATATGTGGGAATAGAAGCATATGAATAGTAAAAGGTAGGGATCCAGTTCCACTTCAAAATTATCATTAATATGTAAAAGCTAGATTAATAGGTACAAGTAACTATAGAAACCTCTAATTAGTCACAAGTATAGATTGGAACCAAAATATATTTATGATAAAAGTTTCCAAATGCAGCTTCAAAGAAGCTAACATATATATATATATATATATAGAGAGAGAGAGAGAGAGAGAGAGAGAGTATTTTCCACCAGGGGAAAAAAAAAAGGCACACACATAACACTGAAGAATATATATATATATATGTTGAAACTCTGTAAGGCAAAATAATCAAGTACAGACTAATTACATACCTGTGTACTATAGTATGTACTTTGTCATATATTTGCATTACTAAAGTATGCTATTTACTCTGTAGGAGCCCTTAACTTTAATTAAACATTTTGACTCTATAAAACACCCATTTATATACACTTATCTATGTGTATGTCTATAAAATCACTGAACTTTTTACCTATTGTAGCCTTTTAAGAAAAATACCTCTGTAGTTCAAAGGCTGCGGAAACATTATCCAGTCTGATCTCCTAACGTGTTTTAGGACTGAAATCATAAGTCTGGATGCATAATACATTGCAGACCAGTTTCTGGGCTTCTGTCATTTTAAAACTGCACTGTTAATATTCTGAATCTGAATCAAGATTGCAATCTGAATCTGAATCTGAATCAAGATTGCAAGGAAAAAGACATTTCCATAGAAGGAGTCAAATTTTCTGAATTCAAATGAACTTGAATAAAATAAGCTCTAGAAGAAATGAAGTAAACAAAGCAAAATTTTCTACTTGTAAGTAATTGAATCAAATTTCATCCTTAAAATTGGTAGGTTAAGTTCAGGCTTGGGTTATCATTCTGAGCACTAATTTGTAACCAAAGAGTAATCTGCTGTAAAGAATGCCTTTTAAGTGCAGCAAATGACTTTATGCATATACTTCTGGTCTTTCAGTAATTCTACAAACTAACTGAAAGCTGGTTTATTTGAAATGCATATTTCTTTCTCCTGGAAAGATCTAAGTGTTGTGGTCTAACATATTCACAGTCATTAATACATTCTTTATAGATATATGTACTTTTATGAAATTTGTCTAAAACCTTGGTAATTCTGATATTAAATACCCATATGATTGGATATTTTCTTGATTAATTTGGCCTTCTTTTCTCATGTGACATAGACAATGTATGCCATGAGACTCCAGCTAGTTTAATTGAAAAAAGCAAAGAAATACACACTTTGCATGCAGAAAATGCGTTTGCATGTGGAAAGAGAGGGTGGGAATGAAATGGAATGTCCAGACGAGTACGCGCATTATAAACCTGATTATCCCCCGCCAAGCTGAGTGGTTCTCCTGGGTTAATTACTCCATGATAGATCACTGCAGAATTAGAATATTTATAGTGGTATTTATTTGCATTTGAAATTTTTCCCAGTTGACCTTAGCACCTATCAAAAATAAAATTTCTTATACAGCAACTCTGCTATAACCAACCTATTATTACAGTGGTCACCAACCTTTATTTCACTTCTAAGATAAAGGTTCTCCAAAGCTGTTTTTTCCATGATAAAAGAAGCACAGCACCATATCTAATTCTTTTCATCGACCTCAGGGAAGCTGATAAGGGATCAGTTTTTTAGTGCTTGTAATGGGAGATTTAGAGCCAAATTTAGGGGCCTACTTCAACAAACTCAAAAGATAACATACAGTATTTTTTGTAATGAGATTCTTCATATGTTATTATCTTTCGAGATAGATGAGAAAGAGTCATCTATTACATGACTTTTTACACAAACACATTTACAAAACAAAGGCACTAAATGTATAATTGTACTGAGTAGGTCACGTAACTTCCATCTTTAAATTCACTCAGCAAAACTTAAAACCAAAGAACAAAAGATTGTATGTCTGAAATAACATCAGTACATGAAAAACCTCTTATGAGGATAGAGTAAGTTTTTATTATTTTAATTGTGCTTATATGTATCACTAAAACATTTTCAGGAAACAAGCATTACATTTAGCAACAACTAGGGGGGTTAATCTTACACCTAAAAATAGTGTAAGAAAATGGCTAAAATGTAGAAAATTGTAGCATACTGATAATATTCATAGCCAGAATAGTCCAATATTATGCACACTTTGAAATCCTAGGCTGTTCAGAAACATTTGGGGCTGAGCATTTATATAGGCACAGTAAATTTAAGTTCTCCAATATGTCAGGGATGGATGGCTAAAGTAATTCTAGCCAGCATAAGGAAACATAGCTTGCTACAATAAATACTCTTGCATGGCATAGAGCTCTCTAGCACGACTTACTAGTAAGTCAAACCTGCTATCTGTAGTAATAGCACCGTAGCTTGTATGTTCACCAGATAGGCAGCAGAGCCTTGAGCCTGTTATTCAGACAACATTCAATTCTATCTCATCATCTTACAAATACAGTTTGGTAGTCTGACTTGCTGGAATAAAGCTGAACCAGTTTAAAGCTGTACATATGGAAACAAACACACACGCACACACTGCAATTCATATCCAGTGAGTCAGAAATCCGCAGGTCTCTGCTCTGCATCAGCATGGTGAGCAGTCATCTGGGGAGCCTTCCTAAATGAACAAACAGGCTGGGAAACTTAAGAGGATGATAAATCAACATGTAAGTCAATAGAAGAGAGAAAGAAGATGCAATGATGTCTTTGTACTCTGGCTGTTTAAGAGTAATTTGCTATATTTGCCTAGACCAAATGCTGAGCCTGTCCTGGTTTGCTAAGCTTCAGCTGCTGTGTTCACTTAGCAACATAACTTGGCTTTTCAGTATAAAAAAATAGACAAAGCAACCTTCTCAGGTGTTGAAGTTTTCTGTTATGCTGTGAAATAGAAAGTTTGCTTTTGATTAAAGAAAGCAATCTTACTTCCAGGATGAGGACATCTCCTTTTAAAGACAGTATCTTAAAACTAAAAACTAAAAAATACATTATTCATATTTTCATTACATTATCTAAGTGTTCAACTTAACATAGACCAAACATTTATTGAAATGTCTTATTGCTGGCAAATCTGAGCTGTGGGAGAAGATACAGCACAAAATACAGAAAATGGAAACTGAAATGCAAAATAAACACAATTAAATCCATAAAAAATTTAAATGTGGTTTTCATTATAGACTAACATGATGGAAGTAATGTAATTAAAGCCATATTGATGTCACCTAAATTCCCTCAGAATTCCTTAGTTAGACATTTCCTATCAGCTGGCTTTAGGCAGTTTTCCTTACTTATAACCTCAGAATAATTTTTTGAGAAACACTTAGTTTATTCCACAGTTGAAACTAAGACTTTGGTGGGAATTAGTCCAGCTAAATATGACCCTATCTTCTCCTAGGAAGTAATTTTCTGAAAAATTTGGTTCTGAGATTATTCATTAGTCATCCTATCCAAGTCCTGTTGCCATTCATGGTATCCCAGTTAATTCTAAACTGCCTGAAATTGATAAAAAAAATTTCTATTAATGGAAACAGAACAAAATAAAGCAACCAGTATTATTTAGTCCTTACAGAGCTATTGATTTAATCCAGGAAAGCTGAACTCCCTTTTGCACTTGCCTTGCATCCTTTCATCTCTGTAGACAGTGCTCAGGCAAAGAGGGTGTTTGCAATGCTTTAAAGCCCTTACCTCTTACTTCCAGTTTGCAGTCCACTTCTGCCTCTCCCAGCTCATTGACTGCTCGGCAGGTGTAAGTGCCTCCATCGTAGGGGCTGGGTTTGCGGATCTCCAAGGTACAGACACCTTGGTTGCTGAACATCCGGTACCTTGGGTCATTCATTATGAGCACTTTGTTTTTCATCCACGTTATTTTGGGCTATGGTGAAAAAAAAACAAAACAAAACAAAAAAGCAACAACCAAGCAACAACAACAAAAAGAAAGTGCACAACCTGAATTGAAATATTTTATCCCCTATTTTGTGGTGTTCAGTTGAAGCTGAGTAATCCAGAAATGGTGAAAAATAGGTGAAGTGATAGAAAGTAAACTGTAAATCTTAACTCAAAGACAAGTATTGGCTGCATCATACATCTGATTTTTAGCACTTTTTTTTCAGTGCAGCTCTTATCACCTAATTAAAGTCATAAGTACAAGCCTGTTATCAGTACAAGAGCTGTGTAACTATAATAACCAGCTGACTATTAGCTTTTGACATCCAATTACTCTAAGACAAGAGGAAAACATATTTTTCCACAGTAATTTGCACAGTCAAAAACTGTGAAGGTGAAGGGCGAACAGCACTCTGGATTTCTCATTTTGCCAGGCCAGTTCAGTTTCTCACACCAGAAAAAAGATCTCAAAAAGACACAAGTCAAAAGAAACTGCAAGATACATTGTGCAGTAGGTCTGAGAAACAACGTGGCACCCAGAGCATTCCTGCAGTGTGCTTACTTAGAGAATAATTAGCTCTTTATAGAATAATTATTGCTTTATTTTAGTAACAACTTTTACTGACGTATTAACTGTACAGCTGTTGTCAGTGAGAGTTGCAGCAAAGCCCAGCCTTTTCCTGAGGTTCTGCCCCTTCACTGAGTTACCTGTGCATTTACTATTGTAGTGCCGGTAGCACAGGTAAGCAGCTCCTTTATTTTTGTATTCTTAAGAGCCCACACCTGTCTGTTTGCCTCCAGCCTGGCTCATGAGTTAAATTATAAAAGTGGCATGTAATTTTCATTGTCAGGTTAAATTCTCTGGTGTTTTAAGCGCTGCTGTCAGAGCTGTGCTGTACCTTGGGGTTGCCCCGGACACTGCAGTTCAGGGTAGCATTGTAACCAGCTACAGCAAACGTGTTCACCAGGGGCTGAGTGAACAGCGGCCGCTCGCTGAAGTCAAAGTCATCGTAAACTGGGTATTTGTAGACTTTGCCTACGAAGGGAAAAGTAAACATTTATAAAAAGAGCATTGGCAGGTAGCTAAACACCCAAGCACATTAAATGGCTACAGAGAGTCAGTTCTGATCTGCACTGCTTTAGGTACCAACGTGATTGCAGTAGCTGCACTTGCAGGGAAGGCTGGAGGTGGGTCTGCACAGTCAGTACAGCCCTTGGTCACACTATGGCATTGATTCTGCGAGCTTCTCTTTGTTTCCTGTGCAGGTGGCACACAAATCATGTTCATTCTGTGTCTGTGCCTGCGTGCCCTGCTAAGGACGATGGAGCCTAACCTTTGTACTGCAGGATGCCTGTCTTTGGCAAGCCTTGTTCACTCTTCTGCCTATTATTTTTTTCAGTTTGTTGTGATTATAAACTATCCCTGTATCTGAAAATATTTTTTGCTCTGCTTCAAACAGTGCACTGACAATACCGATACCTAAATGGATGCAGTTTCTGAACAAGGAAAACATGGTAGTAAAATGCATTTTCTCACTGCCAGTTTATCTCCATTCTGCAATAGAGATTACCACCAAGAAATCCTCTTCAGCCACACATTCATCTGGCATTTAAAGTGGCCAGACAGACAGACAGACAGACATCTATTCCTGTGCACAGGTATCATTATGCAGCTTTGCTTCACTGAAAGCTGATCCAAGCTCTCATACTGACTTCAGTGCAGCTTTGGCCTGATACTTGCTCTCATGAGAAGGGCAAGTAAGCAGTGCTGAAAAAGAATTCCTAGGGCCATTCTCTTGTTCATGACTCCAGAGTCTTTCAGCCTGGCTGTGTGGGTTGGACAGGTTGTCTGTCCTCTGCATCATGGCAGTCATGTATTTCTTCCTTTCAGACAAACTGCTTTGATTTTCTCCCTGTAAGCTATTTGTTTTTAGAATTTCTTTTCCATAGGAAAGTTTTGTGGTTTTTAAGTTTACAGTGCCATTTCCAACTGACGTTGTCTGAAACGTCAGGATTTTTCACTGCAGAATCAGAATTTGCCCAACCCCACCCTCAAGAGATGTGAAGCAGGGGTTATGCTTTTCTGTTACATCCTGCCTGAAGTGGAGGGAGTGCCTGCACAGCTGATGCCAAGTCTCCAGAGGAGGGCAGTGACCCACTGCTTCTAACAAAGCAGCTCCTCTACTCCTCTCCAGCTCTTGTCAATGCATATGTGCCAGTGGTAACCTGAGTCTGAGATCCAAGACCATAGAAAATGTCAGATCATGGGAGAAATGTCCCAGTCCTGATTAAAAGCAGTGACTCTGAGCTATGTGGACAAACCAAGACATCTGAATAGGAAATGCCCTTGCTGTTGGACCTCGGCTTGGGGCTGGGAGTGCCTCTGAATGCTTTAGAGATACGGCTTTTACCTCTAGCCACCTTCCAGCCTCTGAGCATCCCTCCCTCCCCCTTGACAAGGCATGGATAATTAACTAACCATCCTTTGCAATCAGAGCACTCTCTTTGGTCATGGTTGCATCCTCGCTGAGGCCGCACATGTTCTCAGCAAAGACCCTGAAGTAGTACTCGTTGCCTATGACCAGCTCGTTGATGGTGGCACTGGTGCGGTGGTAGTGCTCGATCACGGTGAACCACTCCTGAAAGGCACAGACATGGGGCAGCAGCTCTCTGGCCACAGAGAGCAGGCACAGACTTTCCCAGGCATTTTCCCAGGGAAGGCTGTGAGAAAATCAGAGAAAAGAATGAGAAACTATTCTTATCTCCACTTGTTGCACCTGCTGTTGTGTGCATGTGGAATGTGTCACGGAGATTTGTTTAGCAAAAGGTGATTTCTTAATTAGACACTAGATAGTGTTTAGATGAGTTAACCAATTAGGTCAAGGCTGTATCAGACTAGCAGTAAGGGTTACTGAGTTTCTTAATAAGTATAGTATAATTTAGTATAAAATGATTCAATGAAACAATTGATCAACCTTCTACAATCATAGACTCAATGCTAATTATTACCCAGCTGAGGGCCTGCGGCAACACAGACACACAGGGTGAGCTCCCCCCAGCACCCCGCGCCGCCCAGACATCCATTGGAAGGATCATCAAGCTGCTGGCTGTAGGTTCTTCTTTGAATAGAATGCAGCTAACAATAATTAATAATGAAATGAGTGATGATGGCAGTACAGCAGAGCTCACTGCAGAGCAGAGAAGGCCGAACGGAAGGTGAGCCCTACTGAACTGTTACACTGGCAGATGGAAGGGTTCATTTTAGGAGCTGCAGTATTACAAAGCTTGTGTTGTGTGAGCAGGGCAGGCTCCCTCATTCCTAATCCACACTGCTGACAGAGAAAGCACAGTTGCAGATAACAAAACTGCATTCCTGTGGGGAAGGCAGTAGCATGTGCTGTTCTGCAATAATATGCACTCACAAGAGGCCACTGCACTAACCTGCCCTCTCTGTCACAGGCTGAGTGTTCATGAGAAATGTAGTTCTGTGCTTGTGGTCCTCTGATATCTAAAGGCCAAGATGGGCAAGTGGGTTTTAGTGCTTTAGTCTTGCAGCAGTAACAGGACGTGTGAATTCTATCTTATTACACAATACCTAAACAACAGTCTGAGATGAAAAAAGTTAATGCTAAAAATGCAATTAATAGAAAGTGCAATATGACCACAGTAATGTTTTTGCTTTTCTTTACTCTGCCCTAAATATTTTTCTTGCTTTTCTAAAGATGAACTTGTCCTGAGTTCCCTGTACCACAGTTTGCATTAATATTTGGTCAGCTGTAAGAGCCAAAGTTCCTTTGGGAAAACAGTATTTTGTAGAAGATTAGCTGTGCCAGAATTGCAAAATGCACCACCACAGATACAGTGAGGAAAGTGACCTGAATGGTCCATATCACACTGAACCCTAGATGCTGCTTGCTGTTGTTACTTTCTCCTTATCACAGTAATTTAGAGGGGACATTGTTCTGGTCACTGTACCAGAGACCATATCTTCTTACAGTTTCTAGAGAAGGAGAAAAAAAAAAATAAGAAGGATGGGAAGGAAAATAGTGGCATAAGAAGATAAGAAGAACTAATTGATCAGACCATGATGGAGATCAACATATTAATGTGGGGGATAGGAGAGGACAGCAAATTAATTTCTTGGAGAAGGCATCTCCCTAAATATTGCCCTAGATTTCCAGTGTTTGAATTTGCAGTAAATGTTAAATCTGACTACTGTCTTTTAAGAAAGTGTACAATTTTTGTTAGTTTAATGAAAATAATAAATATTTCTGTGTTGAAATTTTCCTCTGTAAATCTCAGAGCAGTTACAGAAGTACCTATGTTCTGTGTTACCATGGGTAGCAAGGAGTGGCAATGATTTACAAAATGTGACATTGCAGGTTTGGAAACAGCAGCAATGGAACACTTTTGTTCTGGTAGCAGCCTACTGAATTCAGAATTAATATTTTAAGGTTTTATTTACTCTCCTGAGGCAAAGGAAAAATGCAGAATTGCTTCTCTCAAATCCACCTATCCTTCCCATTTTTAGTCCTCCTCTTTGGAATAATTTGAAAATATTTCTACTTCTAGGCTTAGTGAAGAAGAGATTTTTAGAGCTTTTAGAGGGTCCTGTAGAGATTTTTCAAATGCTGATTTTTCAAGTGCTTTGTCCAACTACATGCTTTTAAGAAGTAAAGCTTTCTGGTTTTAAAAGGGAGAATCCATGAGTACATCCAGCTTTTAAGCATCTCCTTATTACCTACCATACTCTTCTTATCTGCTTTTTGAATAGTGTACCCAGTAATGGCAGCATTGCCGTCATCTTTTGGTGGCTTCCATGATAAATTCACATTTTCTCCCCAGACATCCTCAATAGTCACAACCTCTGGTGGGCCTGGGCGATCTGCAACAAAAATATGACATATTCTACTGTTTGCTTTCTCTATCTTTTTCCCACACACCCTCCAATTAGTTTGATTTCTCTCTCTTTCTTACAAAAAAAAAAAAAAAAAACACAAAAAAACCCAAAAAGTCAAAAGAAAGATGTGATTGCAAAATAAAACTTTCCAAAGTGAAGGCATGTCATAATTACAATACTTTTAATAAAGTTGTGCTGCCAGTTTTGCCTATTGTGGATGGTAAAAATGAAAAATAAATGTGTTTTCTTGTCTGTCTTTCCTACCTTTCCTACTTTCAGTATTTAGAATTTCTTCCACACTGCATTTGTGACAAACTTACTATGAATTTGCTATCATTACTGTCTATGACTACCACTCAACAGGAAAAATCTTGCATCCTGGATAGACAAGAACATGAGGGGCTTAACAGAGAAAAAAAGAGACTATGGTGTATGGAGGTTTCCTGAGACACCACAAATCTACAGCCAAGTAATTGGACGTGGAGAGACATCACCGCCAATAAAGATGTCGGCATTCCTATTTTCCTGTAGCCTCGGAACAGCTGGATTTATTTCTGTTTCTCCAAACATACCAACGATCTGAATATCTATCGTAGCTTTGTCCACCAAGTTCTCCACTTCCACTTTCATGTCGTACTCCCCAGAGTGCCCCCGCTCTGCCTTTCGGATGAAGATGATGGTGTCCTGCTCCGTGTTGCGGATGTTGATGTCGTTCTTGTCGATTGGAGAACCGTTTTTCTCCCAAGATACTTTTGCCCTTGGCTTTCCCTGCAAGGAGCCAGGAAACAATTTTTGTATGATTTTTTTGGAGAGAAAAGGGAAGAGAAGGAAACGGTTTTTTTTTGCATTTTTCCCAGACTGGAAATAAAAATTGTCTTGAAAGAAACAGAATCATTTTTTAAATTATGTACCATTTAGAGATGCAATCATACAAATTCACCTAAAATATAACTTTCCTTTTTTTTTTTTTTTGCCCAGGAGACTGAAAATATTTGCAATTTCTGACTATATTGGACAATTGTCACTCTGGCTAAATTTGACAAATAATTTACAGATTTCTGAAAGAAAATGGAGAATAATAACACACAGAAAATCTAGAACAAAGTATTTCTGGAAATGCTTGCATTCTCTATATTGCCCGTGAAAGAGAAAAGTAATAGTTTCAACCTCCAGGGAACCTAAACTCTCTCCATTCATTGCAAAGGAAGTTGTAATAGCTGCTAGGAAGGCTGGATTGATCTCTTTTGTATGCTATTTTTTGTGTGTCTAAGTGCCCAATATAGGTACTTAAAGTAGAGTGAATTTCACCTGCTTTGCCATGGGATTTTCCTTCCGCAGGCAAACAGTTTGCAGATGCTGTCTGAAAAGGATAATCTCACACCATTTTGAACACCTTATCTTAGAGAATAACCCTAAAATATTCCTTTAATTTCTCAAGAGAAATATATCTTGCAGTGTACTGCTGAGCAAGCTTTCATGAGGCTTTTAACAGCCTCTGTGAAGCTGAGTTATGCCCACCCAGTATCTTAAAATATGCAGACATGAAAGAGAAATGAATTCTGCCATAATTATTTTATTCAGAAGAAGGACCCTGCAAGGAGAGAGGCAGGTGCTGTTTAAAGGTATGGGAACGAAGGTTAACATGATGCTGTGGGAAAACACGCTACTTATTTTAGAAATAGTCCTATTACAGTTGTGATCTTAAGGATTTAACATTTGAGGTCTGCCCACTCTTCCCCTCACTTTTCCTTTCATGACAAGGAAGCTATTAAATGCTGATGTTTCACTCTTGATACCCATATTTAACTTCTTCCAGTGCAACCCCTTTGCATTGTGCAATTGTCTCATGTGCAATGTCTCCTGTGAAGATTTGTAAGCGTCCTTCGGATGACAGATGACCAATCAGTCTGTCTGAGTGAGTTACCCAATTCATTACTTGGCTGAAAATAATTTGTTTGAGACGTTGAACCAAAAACTTTCAAGAACCTCTGTACTTCAGAGTGCTTCCACATGTGCTTAACTTAGCTCACTGGCCAAAATTACAGAGAAATCACTTAAAAAGCAGAAGTATCAAGAAAAAAAAAATTTAAAGGGCAAAAAAGGCAAAAATAATTTCTCTGTCATTGTTTTTAGTTCTTACCTGGAAAGGAATAACAAGATTCACAGTTTCTCCAACTCTTCGAGTATAGGTTTGTTTTAAGTGTCTTGGTAGACGAATCTTTGGAGGTTCTGGACAAAACAAAAGTTTGTGTTGAGCACTTATCTTCCTTTCTAACCAAGGCAGCACTGGTGTGCATCAGTATAAAAAGGAGACTGTGGTCTAAAATTCCCAGAAGTGACTAATGAGTGAGGTGTCTTAAATTTCTTGGTCCCCCAGTGTTGCATTCAGGACACCATCAGCTTTTATAACATCAAATGCTATGATGGTAGGATTTGGTGGGAAGCTTAGAAGAGCTAAAAAAAAGTACCATCAGGTTCAAGTTCTGCAGAAAAAAAAAGCCCTGAAAAACTGAGAAATGAAGGCTCAGAAATGAAACAAAACTATGAATTTTTTTAAGACAGTTTCATGATTTTGAGCCACCACACAATGGCTTTGTAAGGCCATATCATCAGTTACCAATAACAAGTAATTATTAGCCTCAAAAAAAAACCCCAGGTATTGGTATGGAAGCAGGATGTATTTGTGAGTAAGTGTAGGCAGCAGGATCTTACCTATCACTTCCTTGACTAAAATAGGCTGTGGGTGGTACTTGGGCTCACTTTCACCAGCAGCATTCACAGCTTTTACTCTCACAAGGATTTTCGAGCCAGTTGGAAGGCCATTGATGGTAAACTTCGTTTTGTCTGTCAGCTCTGGGTTAGCCACGATCCATTCATCAGCTGGTTTAGGGAAGTGAGGGAAGGAGGACAAACCCAAAGAATAGGGAATTATAAATACATCCACAGCATGGATGAGGAAAATTATAGAACAGTAGTAGATTAGTTAGATTTTAATGAATAGTTCTATTTTGTTTTTCTAATTATGCTGTAACACAATGTAGATGCATTTTCATACGTAGGAAGAATGTTTCAAACCATAAAGGGTTTCTGCTGATTATGTATTTGTATATTCATATATTTATATGTCTTTATATAATTATACAAATATTATTAGAATGTGTCTATAATTTAAGTGTACCAGAGAGAAAACTGGTTAGATTTTTTTAATTCAGCTAGAATAAAGCAAGAGGGACAAGGAATATATTTCCAAAAGCACTCATCATTGCTTTAACAGCTTCCTTGAAGAGAAATGGGTTTTGCAATTAATTTCAACCAGTACTGAGTACCCTTGAAAGTATTACTGAGAGATAAGAGAAACATAGAATATTTATACATTGCAATGAAATGCCATCTCTCCTCATGCCTTAAAAAAAAGGAAGACTGTGTTAGAATCGTTCACATAATTATAGCATTCTTGGATTTTTAATCCTACCTCCAGGTGGTCTCATGAAATTCATAGAATGATCATAACAGTACAGTCTTTTGAACAGCTTCAATTACAAACCATACTTTCTCACCCACCCCGTCCTCCCAGCAGAGACTGCCCTAACACTGCTGGCACCTGGGCACAGGAGTGCAAGACAAGAGAACGGTTATGAACTGGAGAGCCCTGCAGAACTAGAGCATAGTGCTGTGGTACACTTTCATAACTGAGTGTCTTGCTTTTAGGAATTAAGTTTTCATCCAACTTCAAGTAGAAAAGTATTTCGATCAATGACTGTTTCCCAAGTATCTCCCCCTCCCCTTGCACCTATACTACAGAAAATTCTGTAGACTGTTGCCCCAAAAATTCACTGTCAGGAATTTATCTTTACTTTTATGAAGAGAGTTTTTCCTTCATTAGAGAAGACGTATTTCCTTTGTGGAATACTGTACCTTCCAGGTTAAAAGGTGGCTCCCCCAATTCCTCAGACAGATCTGTCGATATACCTTGAGAGAATCCATCTTTAAAATTAATCAGAGACACCCACTTTCACACAGATGGAGCATTTTGTCAGTGGTTAGCAATTCCTGTTAGTAAGTATGCAAAGATAGATGCTGGGCTTTACAGATTTAGAGAACCCATTATTAGAGAGACTGCAGGGAGAAAAGAGATGGAAAGAGGGCATCTAGATCACAGAACAATTATATGTGATGCCCACAGGAAAGATAAAGGATGAAAGAAGAGGAGGATATAAAGTTCTGTGAGTTTTTGGGCCCTAGAATAGCCCTAGAAATATGAAAAGAAAGAGACAAAAGGAACACTTGGAAGAGAGAAATGAAACAAAATGATGATGAGAGAAAATGTAGAAGGAGAAGAAAACACATTGTAGAAGAGATTAAAAAATCAGAGATAAATTCTGAGTAAGAGAGACAGAACAAAAGAGTTCTTGGAAAAAAACTTGGAGGAAACAGAGGAAGAGAACACATTTAGCTAAAGGTAACATAGATAGAAGATTAAAGAAGACCAGACCCATGGATGATGACAGATATGATGTAAACCCTAAGGCTTTACTTCCTGAGCAAAGTTATCGCTGCCCTGGATTTCCTGTAATCCTGGAGCTGGCTATTTTTGGGATAATAAAAATGCTATTCTAGTATTTTTGCATGGTCCTGGATGAGTACACTGGCAAAGATCTCAGCCAACAGAAACTCTCTGAAGTACTTATTTACTGGCTATAAAAACAGATCATCTGCAGGTACAACAGCCTGTTACAAGCAGACAAACATTTTGTCATGGGGAACACTCAGGCTGGGCTCCCCAGGCTGCCCTCCCAATGCCCGACAAGAGCCAGTCAGCAGCACACTATACGGGGGACTGACTTCTGTGTCGGCAGGATTTGGTCTGCTCCACATCTCCACAGCAAGAGGGCCAAAGTATATTGTAAACTAGGCAGGAGGAGTTCTCTCTCTCTCTCTTTTCTCTCTCTTTCTCTCTCTCTCTCTCTCTCTCTCTCTCTCTATATATATATATATATATATTCAATATTCATGTTATTCACACCTATGCAATGTTGGATCAGGATACTCATGATAAAGCTCCATTTCCGTAACATGCATGGAGTGGTACGTAGTTAAGAACTCCAAGAATCCACCACATTGATCAAGTTGTGTGGTTCTGACTAAAGGGAAATACCAATTTTGCAAAGCCAAACCAATGTTTATATTATTCTTCTAAATTATCTTTGTATGTATCTTTTTTGTCTTCCTATTGTCAGCTTGTGATTTTTCCTAATGATTTCTACGTTAAGGAAGACTAAAAAGCCCTCTTGAAAACTACTTCAGTGACAACAATGAAAGAATGGAGCATGTAAATACAGATGAGTTTACAAACAGATAACTAAGATAAAAAAGCAGCAGAATGAATATAGACAGTAATAAAAAGTATCTTGAAATTAAAAAGTTATTAAACATTATGGAAAAAATTAGTTTGAGGCAGAATAGGGCTGAGAAAAAAGAGGCACTAAGATATTGAAAGAAAGGGGAAAAAACAACTGAACAGAGAGAAAAAGATGAATAATCCAATAACATTACTTTTAAAATTGGTATTTTAAAATTGTCATTTTAAAATTGGCGTTTTCTACTTATCTTGCTTCTTACTAAGCATTTTCATAACATATATACATAATGTCAATTGTGTATATATAGATGTATATGCATATATAGGAGGTATATATAGATATACATAAACACTCAAAACTATGTAAAATACATTGTACCCATTGTATTTTAACTGAGGTGGGTAACAGTAAAATGACAGACTTGGCTGTCATTTTGTTGTATCTTCATGTTTAAAACCTATCTGGAAAAAAAGTAAAGAATTTGTTCCATTTAACAAATATACAATGTTCTTCTGTCTAATAGCCCTTAAAAGACAGATTTAGAAGATTCCTTTTCAAAGCCATACTTTGAATTAACCTGTCTGTATTTGTCATCCTCTCTTATCACCTAATTTGGATATCACATACTCTAATGTCAAGCACCTTTAACTTTTCCCTTCCATTCTACCCAATGCTACACAAAGCATAATATACAGCATACACTGAAGTCCTCACATTGACAGTCCCCTTAATATTCCCCTACACCTGGCCTGTGCAGTGGAAACAAAATAAGAACACTGTGTCTTGATGGAAGACTGCATGCTTACTCACTCTGAGCTGTCCCCGCAGCTCCCTCCCAATATACAAGGAAAACCCTTCCTACCATTCCAGCTGTGTCTGCCTTCAGGTACTCTTCTCCGGGTCTCAGAGCTTCTTGCAGTTCTGCTCCTTAAAGATATTCATCTCAATACTACAAGATGCTGAGTGCTCCTGAGAAAAGCCAGTGGTTCTTCTTCACACCCTCTCCCACTTGCCTGAGAGAGAGTTGAGTGTACTCTGATGCCGTGGCACCTGACCACATTTATGACCTACTGTTTTCCTGGATTTTCTGAATCTGAAACATGTGACAGCATGAATGACAGGTTCTGTCCTCTACCTTTTGTCTCCAGGTTATGGACTGCGTTCATGAAAAGCTTTCATTGAAATATATGCCTTCATGGGAAAAGGTGTTCAACCCCTCGCTTGATTTACAACACAGTTAAGAGCAACAGCAGTGGAGCTGAAGATAACTGTGTCCCCTTCATCCACATCCACAACATTGCTGCAGTTGATATGTTGGTCCACAGAAGCTGGGTATTGTACATACCACTCCAGGCTATTTGATACTTACCCGGGTGCTGGTGGATTTTATTTTTTAAAATGGGCTTCTTTTGATGTAAGTTCAGGAGAAAATGTGCTGGAAAATACTAAGTTTCTGCTGCTTGATCACCAAAGACTCTTAGTTTGAAAATATCATTTCTATTTCCCTGTTCCTTCTTATTTTATTCTCAAAAGTTAATTCAGTCTCTTTATCTTCCCCCTTCAGTTCTTATATATTTTTGTCCTAGATGGACATAGTTAAAGATCCCCAAAACTGCACTGAAATGTTGGAGAAATTAAACATCTAGACATGGACTTTGCATGCCTAGATGACTTCTACAGGAACTATTGTAGAGGCTGTTCTCAGTGTTGGCAGCTGGCACTTGAAGTAGCTGGTTAGTAACATGTCAACATAGGGATTACCACACTGAGGACCTCCTGTCCCTAAAACCCAGCCAGCCTGAACATATTTTGGGCCACACCTTCAGCCATTCATTATTTCCTATGCCTTCATCCACCAATGAACTCTTTACTGCCCTGACTCTCATTTAGCATCTGAAAGAGGGGAGTTATTAGCACGGTACTTGGTACACTACAGCAGATTATATGGCTTTGGATTTGGATTTCAAATCAAGTGCAAGATATGTTGAACCACAGTCAGTGGGTGGCATCTGGAATACAAACCAAAGGAAGCCTGAACAAAACCCTGCTCCTTGAGGTTTTCTGCCTGATTAGTCTCTGCCTGAGAGCCAGACCACCTGATACCTGTAGAGAAAAAATGGACAAAGTCTCACCCACTTTCACTGTGAGTCAGGTACCCCGGGTGTTCTCACTTACTTCCTTCAAAGCAGTATTCCACCACATAGCCGTCCAACCCTGCTGCCCCAATCTGGTCTGGTGGCCTCCACTTCATTGTCACCGAGGTGTCGGTCACGCTGTCCACTGCCAGCATAGTTGGGGGGCTGGTAACAGCTGAAGCAAGCGGGGAGAAGGCCGAACACTGTGTTACCACTAAAGGCTTATGTTTATGGTCTGTGTTCCTCTAGTTCAGTATCCCAGGTGACAGGCTATCCTGCTCGCCAGGATGGTTTCCCATCATCCCTGGCACATCTTTCCCAATTAGGACCATGCTAGGAGAAAGCAGCTACCTCATCCCATATCTGCTCACAGCCTGACCCAGGGATAAATTCCTCCTGCTGAGGAGAGAGAAGGACAAGCAGCTGTGGCTGGTAGAGCAGAGAAGCTGGGAGCGGTGTATTCTATCTCAGCAGGTATATTCTAGCAAGAAGGGAGCATGCTAGAGCTGTAACAGCCCCCTGCTTCCTCCTCCTCTGCATTCTTGGGGTGCTGCTGAGCAAGGGGGGAACCTTTGCTGATCTACAGAACAAGAGACCTTTCTTTTACAGGGACTTGTGGTTGTCACAATAGTTTGAAAATCTGTTTCTCTATATGAAAAGGCCACTGAGTTAGTCTGTCACTGTGGGAATGACAAAGCCTTCTAGCTGTCACACTAATAAAAAAATAGAATTAGGTGATTCTAATAACATATTAATGGTTATTTTCTAAATGCATACCTATCTATGCTCTTGGTTACTTACCTAAAGGAACAAAGGACTTGGAAGGCATGCTTGGCTTGGACATGCCGATGGCATTGACAGCAAACACACGGACCTCATAAGCAACACCTTCAATCATTTTCTTTGGCTCAAAAGTTGTTTCCTTACACAGTTCAAAATTCAGCCTCATCCACCTGGAGCTTTGTTTCTTTTTCCTCTCAATGAAATATCCTTTTGACCAGAAAAGATTTTATGATAATAAGTGATGGCATACAGGTCAGTAATAAAAGATCTCTTTTTTGACTGCCCAGTGACAATTTTTTACCTGGATACACCTCAATATTCTCTTCTAGCTTCAGAGTGATAATTTTCCTCATTGCAAGCTATCTGATAGTCACCTATTTGCTTTCATAGCCACATATAAGCTTTTTTTGGACTTCACTTAGAAGACTGCTGTGTTTAGTGAACAGGGTCTGGTTCTACTGACCTCTGGGCCCCTCTGACTTTTCTCTTGGTTTGGTGTATTAAAAGATATTCCATTTTACTCAGTCAGTTGTTATTGAAATTTCTTCTAACATTCAAACAGGCTACTAACAACGCCAAGTTTGGTTTATAACAGGTTGTCTTTCAAGCAGGGGACATGATAATGTAACAACATAGAAAATGACAAATCTCAGAGCATTAGAAAAACAGGTATCTGATAAAGTCAAAGAGTAGGTAGAACATTCTAGCTACTGGATATTCCCAATGCCACCTTGGATATTCCCAGTGCCACTTTCTGGGGCCTGAGCTAAACTCTGATCCTGTTGCATCCACTATTTAGTGTTTGCTTCTTTGTTTATATTAGAGAGTCACCACCAAAAAAAAAAAAAAATAGTATGTACCTAAAATGGGTGATCCACCGTCATTTGCTGGAGGTTCCCAGGTCATAATACACCAGTCTTCACCCACCTCAGTCACATTTGGTGCCTGAGGAGGATCAGGAACATCTGTTGTAAACAAAGTAAATATTATAAAAAAAAAAATCTTCCTTTTTTTGCATAGGTTGAAATCAAAAATGTCAAATGAGAAACAAATCCAAATAGTTTTTGAAGTGCAACAGGAATTCCTAATGAGGAAAGAGAGCAGGAAAAATAAATTTAGTAGATTGTGGCTGGTGGTTAGGAACGGATGAATGCCAAGGTCTTCTGCATGGTCGAGACACTTGAGAGGCTCTTGAGGGCATGTGCCAAGACAGAGCCCACAGCCACAGGGGGAGTGGAGAACCAGGAGTGATAAGGGCAGCCTGAGGCAATCAGAGAAGTTTGGCCCCTGGCAGCAGCAATAATCAACTCCTACTTAAATCCTTTCCAAGCTCCTACTCCCGTCAGTAACACCCAGCCTTCGTACCCTTGCATCCCAATTCCACACCTGGCAATGGGGACAAATAGGAAAATGGAAGTTTCCTGAGACTCTACCACAGTGATAAAAGACATGGCTCATGGGCACTGTTTCACACGACTTACCAACCACTTTAATGTTGATTAGAGCTGTGTCCTCTCCAGCCTCATTCTTTAAAGTGATTCTGAAAGGACCCGAATCCTCCCTCTCAGCTGCATCAATGACCAGGCAGCTGCTGTCTGGGTACGATTCTGCCCGTATTCTTCCACTGTCTGTGACCATCTAGGAACCACAGGGAGCAGAGGGAAAAGTAAAATTTTCTGGATTTGAGAATCAAAATATTCAAAAATCAAAATTTCAAAGTAGTACAGGTCACTTCAACAAAAATATTAAAGCAACTATAAGAAAAACCACACCAAACCTCAGCATTTTAGTCACCTAATGATGAGAAAAATGACAAAATAATGAAAATAAGTAAAACATAGTAACTACTATTTTACTACTACTAGTAACTACTAGTTTGCTACTAAATTAAGCCATTGCATCACAAAGGATGAGGCACTAGGCATCTCCTTGGAGGCAGAACCCACTTTTGCCAACAACACATATCACTAATTTGATGTAAAAAGAATAGGTGATTCTTCCAAAAGTCAGATCAAAAGTAAGTCATTCACTTTAAAGGTCAGAGTGATTGTAATGGTCAGTAGTTTCTCCTCACAGATTTCAAATGCTGTCACATATTTTGGAAAATGTATGTAGGAACTCTCCTAGAATAATTTCCTGTTTGGACAGGTCCACAGTGGTGACACTACAATTAATATTTGAAAAATAGAGGTCACAGATTTGACCAGATAGGTTTGATATGTGCAGTGGTGGCAACATGTCCCAGCTTCTACATTGCACAATGAAAATTTAAATGTGAAAAGCAACTGTTTTGGTATTTGCACAGCCAGGGATTGATCTAAGCAAAAGTTTTGCATTAAGACACCAGATGCAAGACCCCAGTTGCCTATTGTTTCATTTTAGACTTGAACTCCATTAGAATTTATCATTCATTTTCCAAAACCAGACCATATCATGTCTTTCTGCCAAAACCTGGCAGCCATTCTGGGCGTTGAATGCATAGAAGAAGTAGTCATCTGGTAAATTTTCACAACTGTTCTTCTGCATCCCATATATCCTTCTCCTCTACTATTTTTAATAGCAAACTCTTTTTTTTCCTTATTAATTTCAGGCTTTCCTTAAAAAATATCCAAAAGACACTAAATAATATTTATCTGTTTTACCCTTCTTTTTTGAGCAATGAGCATTTTTAAATATAGGGCATCTCCCGCTACTTTTCTGCCATTAAAATCTATGTCTTCAAAAGGCTAAAGATGATTTTTTGAAGGAAAAGGCTCCTTGTTCAGCTAAAGAAACCTCTACAATGACAACATACCTTGTCCCCTCTACTCCAAAAGACTTTTGGAGGTGGTTCACCAGTGATGGGGATCTCAAGGCGTAGTTTGTTTCCTGCCACTACCGTCACAGTGTTATTTTCCCCAAGACCATCCAGGTGAAGTTTAGGAGGATCTGAAAAAGGAGAGATTGTCCAAGTTAGACATGTAGCTGCTGCTCTGAGACCTCAGCGACCTGGCACATGTCTGCAACACACAGAAACATGCTCTATGTTTTATTTTCTTGGTATTTTTAAGCAACTGAATTTTGTTTTGAAAAAACTTGTGAAGAAAAATCTGTTTAAGAAAGTAGTTGCCTGATGAAAGAAATCATGGCAGCATAGATGTTTTGGAATAATAAGACCATATGAAAAAACCCACAACTGTTTCCCTGAGGCAGAATTATGTATAGTCAGGTAACTTCTGAGAAGTTTTGGTCCACTTTTTTTCCTCTAAGTGGTTCTTGGGAATTTCAGTTGTGGGCTTTTTTTTTATGGCACATCTAACCATGCTTCACCCTTCACTGTCCTTGCAGTTTAAAAATTTATAAACTCCAATCCTTTTCTGGAAACAAAAAAACTTCACTTTTGTTATGCACTCTGTGTATGGAGAACGACTGATTAATAGCATCTTGCAACTTTTTTTAACATATTAGAAATATAACAGTGGTCATTTCCCTCTGGTACCACTTCCCTTTTAATTTTCCCTAAATCCTGCCAATACTTTTTGTAATACAGATATCCCACATATCTCAGGTTCAATTAAAAACCATGTTTTCTAAAACTTTGGTCATTTATACTGCTCTCCTTTTGATTTCCAAGTTGCTGGTTGCAGCTAGAAGCTGGTGAGGCATTGCTGTGGGAATAGTCAATGTCCTGTTTTATTTTTGTTTGAAGGACTGGTATCACTAACAAGCCCTCTGCTTTGCTGAATGAATCAAAGCTGGGCAGAAGAATTTTTCCCTCTAGATAGCATTTAATGGATAGGTAAATATGTGCTTATTCTACTACTCGTTTAAACTAAATCACATTTTGCAGTGTTAGCAAGCTAGTTCTTAAAGACAGCAGTGTACATCTGAGAAGGGGATAGCAGCAGGTTTTTTGCACAAACTCTTCATAGTGGTTTAGCTTTAGGAACTCAGCCTCAAGGAGCCTCCCCCAGGAGCTCCCCCCAGCACGTAAACTACGAGCAGATCCTGAGCACAGGCAAAGGACTCTCCCAGCAGCTCAACTGCACTTTGCCAAAGCTGCAGGTCTGTTTTCCCTGGTGGATGCCTGCTCAGAGGATACAAAGTGGTTGTGATCAGGGGTATTTCACACTGCTTGTAATTTCCAAAGGTCACAGAAAGATGTTCTATACAGGTCACTGTGCAGTATACTTACCCACAATATGTACTTTGCATGGAATATTAATGTTGTAGGCATCTGGCACAAACATGTATTCCCCCTCATCATCAACAGCAGAAACTGGTATAACAAATCTGTGGATTCTGTAAAAGAATTGAGAAAGAAGTCTGTGTAAATTATTTTTGAAGACTGCTTGAAGCTATAAGGATAGCTGTGAATCTGTGAAAATTTTAGGAGATCTGTGCAAGTGAGTAAAATTACTGACTAAAAATCCTTTGCTTGTTGCTTAGTGGTAGTTTAGGTGATTAAATACTGTGTGCTTTGTACAAAATATTATTGAGACAACCACCAAATAAAGTAACCAATTCTAATATTGTTTATTTTAACACAGAACAAGGAAAATACAGGAGTGTAATCTCTTTTACACAGGGATTCTATGCTGCTGCCATTCAACTGTAATTTGGTTGCTCAAGAAAAAATCTGTAGGTGATCCCATTGTGGGAATATTCTGACTTTTGTTGGACTATCTTTGTGAGTTGATACAAACAGGAGCTATGAGAAAAAGAGGTATAGAAAGGAAAGAGAAAAGGAGTTGTATATTTTTAATCGTGTCTAACAATAATTTTATTCTTCTGCTTAATATCCCATACCAACAGCAACAGCAATGGAAAGAAAAATCAGTAGCTTGAACTTAGGTGGATCGAGGATTTGGTTATTGTCCTCCACAGCCAAAATACACAAGATTAAAGGAATCAAGGAGACATGGCTTTTAAAATGACAGAAATCAATATGTCTTGAGGGACAGAAGTTAGGCTGGATTAGCAGATAATTTTTAGTGAGGTAACCCACATACTAGCCCAACTCCACAGTATCATTCCACCAAAAGCCAAGCCAATAGACAACAGGCTTACCTTCCTTTGTGATAAAGCTTTACACGGTCACTAGCTTCAATCAGCTGTCCATTTTTGTACCATTTCCCTTCCACATTCTCAGATATCTCACACTTCAAGTGGATTTCCTGTCCCAGCCTCACAGTCTGGTCTTCTAGTGCAAGTGATATCTTCAGAGGTCTCACTTAGGAACACAGAAGCAGATGCATTAAAGAAAGATGATGGAGCTCAGTAGCCATGGGGGGTGATTTCCAACTTAATAGTAAAACAGCATGAATTGGTCAGGGTGCCAATTTGTACAAAATAGTCAAGAGCAGCATGAGTATTACAAATAAAAATGTACATTTATGCATCATGCAAGATAACTTCAGAGGATGGATCAGACGTGTTTTGTTCAAAGACACAAGCACTTTAAAGAGATATTGCACAACCAAAGCTGAGAGGACTACAGAGACATGTGCGTGTGCCTAGGTTTGGCTTTCCTGTGAAAACCTGAAAGGACTGAAGAAAAGCAGATACTTCCCTTGAAAGTTCACCTTGTTGACCTATTTTACCTTTGGATGGATCACTTTGTTTTCCATCTTAATGGAGTGACAGGAAGTTAACAAGCAGAGCTAGTTTATGGCCTGCTGCTGGAAATAGTGTCTAAGGGCAAGTCACTCTTCTGGAGATTCACGGCAAAAAAAATTGCTATGGAAATTAAGTCTCCTTTTCAACCTCCAGGGAAGGGCAAGAAAATTGTTCATTTCTGTATGCTAGCACACTGTGGCATATGAATTTGAGAGCAAGGTGGATGATACTCACAGTCAACTGAAAGCTTGGCTTCTGATTGCCCTCCAGTTGTCATTACTGAGTAAGTTGCAGTGTCATTTTTGGCTGCTTCCTCTATGACCAAAGTGTGCTTCTTACCCTCAACCTTAATTCGATACCGAGATTTAGGATCATTGGAAAGTTCTACACCATTTCTAAACCTAATGGAAAGGAAAGAATTTTTATTTTTCCAAAGGAAGTCCTGTGCAAGACTTCCATAGACTGAAATTCCCAGAGAAGACTTTGCAAGACTATAGGGCACTAGAAATGGCTAAACAAACTCATCCATTAATGTATGAGGGTATTTTTAGTGTTGTTACATTTTTGAATAAGGTTTTATTGGGATTTTCTTAACCCTTTTCAGGTTTACTGGTTTAGGAAAAGCTGCCCACATTTTTGCCCACGATTAAAAGCTTCTGGGTTTTATTTTCATGGAAGCTGTTCAAAGCGTGTCTTACCATTTCACATTTGCATCATCCTCAGACACTTCACAGCTCAGCTCTACTCGTTCACCAACATAGGTGCTGGTGTCCTCCAGGCCTTTGGTCACCAAAATCGGAGGATCTTTGGAAAGAAAAAAATTACAGATTTACGATCTGAGAAGGAAAACCAAGAGAAAGGGATTTTCTAAATCATATAGAAGGCAGTATTACTTTCAAGTTCTAATATGAGTATCAGTGCAGCCTTTTCTGCCTTAAATCAGAAAAGTTCTTGCTCTTTAGAATGCTAGTAGAAAATTTGCTCAATAAAAGTGACATTTGTTTATAATAATACCTGTTTTGCTCTAATAATCAACACGATGGGAGCAAAGAGAGTGAAGGTATGGCCCCCCCATTCATAACTGTTGATAGAGTCTTCCCTCAAATCAGTGCAAAAGAAATAAAAGCTGGCTTCTAGAAAGGCTGACCTGAGGGCACTTGGACAATATCAGAGTCCTCAGGTACCAAGTGTGGTGTTAGGGGAAGCCAGTACTTTGACACCAAAATGGCTTAAAGTTTTGAAGGGCACCACAGCCCCATGAGATCCAATGCACAGTACCAAGTTGACTGTATCCCCATTTCAGGCTTTTCACTAAGCTGCTAACTACAGGATGGGGAAAAAAAATGGCCAGGGATCACAGAAATACCAAGTGATCCTAACAGCTGCTAATGCGAATTCAAAAACATACCAAACCAGATCCGCCCTGATAATTTCTGTTGCAGCCAAAGAAGCCACAGAAATTTAGGGCAGGTGAAACAGCATTAAACTGATATAGTTACCTCTCACAAAAAGTTCTGTGGAGCATTTCTCATCACCAGCTGTTACATAATAGCGGGCATCGTCTGTCATCGTGCAGTTATTGATGAATAAAATTCGCTGGTTACCTTTGTGCTCAAAAATGTATCTGTTTGGACAGGAATGCAGCAAAGACACGTTAGCAAAACTTCTGGACCCCTTTTGTTTTATGTATAAAGTGCTGTAGGGATTTTTAGATGCAAAAATTCTGGGGTATACACAGTACTGGGAAATTTGTCCTTGGAAGCAAGTTCCAAGTTTCAACAGAGCTGTCATAGACTTATAGCAAAAAAAGAGCTGTGGTGTAGAGTGATAATGAGCTGCTTCTGGCTTGTTCCAAGATCCCAGGTCTGGGTGATATGAAAAGAAGAAATTAAAAAAAAAAAGAAGCTGGAGTCAAATGATGGCAAATAAAATGGAGTCTGAAACTCTAGATGAGTAAAGCTGAAAATAACCAGTAAGAGGACACCATCACTCATTCCAACATTTTTGTGAAGTGTAATAATAGCCAAAGTTAAGAGGTTAATATTATTGGTAGGCCAGATGGCATAAGATATCAGTAATGGGATATGGAGCCTTTCACCTTTATGTCACCAGTTTAGATCTGCTCCAGGTTTGTAATGACCAAAGCTCGTTAGCATCTGACAGCTGCTTCAGCAGCCTGGTAGAAATGCACTGCAGCATTCAATCCAGCCCCTCCTGCTGGAGAGGAATCCATAGAGCTGCCTGCAAAACACCTCTGAATTGCTCATGCCAGATATAAGGGCTAAAGAGAAGGTACTCCATTAACCATTTTTTTTGTCAATCATGAATTTTAACAAAAATCCTTTACTGATTTCAACAGAATGAAGGAAATCTGCCTCATTTCTTTAAAAAGGCCTTTTGTTAATTATTATATTTTTTAAACTGGTCAGATGAAAAATTGTCTAGGACTTCGTGAGGCTGAGAAACATTTGAGAAACATTGCATTGTCATGCACCTCTTCCTCAAGTACGTCTGACTGTGGAGTGGGGTTTTCTGCTGCTTGTGCCCATAAAAAGGACTGGGCTCAACTTCCAGGCACTGCTCTCTACATGTGCTCAAGTGTCTGCACCTGCACTTCTAGGAAAAGCCAGAGAATAAACCAACGTGCAGGTGGTACAGGTGAAGAAGCTTGTGCACACTGGACCTGTTGCTCATGACTGATGGTGCAGGCTGTTGACTTCAGGGTGTTAACAGAGTAGTGGAAGATGAGATAAAACTCACACCCCTTTTTCTGGGGTTTATGAGCCGGGTGGGTAAGTGTGTGATGTCAACATCTCTGCTCTTAACACAAAATTACTGCAGAAAGATTGCATCCCCCTCCAGACACAGGACCAAGGACAAGTGATTTATTTACTGGCAGTGCTTCCTCATTTTTGAAAACTACTGAGTAGAAAATGGCACCACATTTTTTGAGGATCTCTAAGACTTTTGTCTTGAGAAAAAGGAGACAATCTATATTACATTTAGCCTACAGTGTACTTTTCTGGGTCCTGAGCAACACAGCATCATTTGCATACTCTTCACATCTCATGAAATCCAGCAGTAAAATTGGTGCAGCCTGAGCAAAGAGATAGATCTAGGCAACACACTTGTCAAGGGACAGGGTTTGTGTATCCATTTTATTGCTCACATATGCTAAAATCACTTACTTTGCACTTGGTCGTATTTCTTGGCCATTTTTATACCACTTGAGTTCCACTGTTGGATCTGCTAGCTCCACCATGAATCTTACTTTGCCTCCTTTGTCCACTTGGTATGCAGGATCGAGGCCTTTGGCAAAAGCTGGAAGTCAAGTGTTATTTTAACATGAGATCAGAAAACAAGAACATGGATGCTGAAATGGCATTGCATAAATCTCGTCAAACCTGTCAGAATACATGCACACAATGTTATTCTCACACTGGTCTGCATGGAATCATCTAGAAACACTAGAATAAGCACAAAGCTGTTCACCTCTGGTTATCCTAACCAACATCAAGCTGACATCTCTTCAAGACTTTGCAGTGTGACTGTACTCCAAATAGGAACGGCTAGATACATCAAATAAAATACATAAATAAAAATGAATGTGTAGTACCATAACATATGTTATGATGTGAGGTAATGGATGAGGAGAGAGGTTGTATCAGGCTGCTGGATTACAGCTGGATTTGTGGAGGACTTCATGCACATAAAAAGGATGCCTCCAGGAAACCAGTGACACAGCAAATGTATATACTGCATCCAGTTCTGAAATGCTGTCCAGGAACAAGCAGATGCCACAATAGTATAATGGGCAGTGCATTGCATTTATGTGTGTGTGCAAACATGTTCTGTGGCATATGCATGTATTTTATACACACAGGTGTATATATATATATTTCTGTGTGTAATTACACCTCTCAAACTATTCAGTAGGGTTGATGGGGAAAGACAGGCCTGAATGACCTCACCCAGTGCAGGGTGGAGGGTCTGTGGTACAGCTGGGATTTCTGAGCAATGGAGATTAAGTGCAAAATGAGATTATGGAGAGCAGACACTGCATGTGTTTGGAGTGACTTCCTTTTAGAGCAGAAGATACTTATGGCAACACAAGATCTAATTTGTGTATTGTTTGATCAGGTAACACCTTTCCACACATCTGGGGGACATCATTCCAGATGGAACCAGTGTTTGTCTGAGAAGGAGGGATGCTTTAGGTAAGCACTGAGTTGGATGAGGTGTTTAAGCTTCCACCTTGGACCAAAGCTGCCCTCTGATAAACTCCCTGCAGGAATGATTTGTAGTGCGAGAGTACCCTTGTGTGGAAGTGAAGCACATTTGGGTTTTTAAGGTGAACGGTTGCGTGTGACTAAGGAGCACAGGGATGTTCAGCCCCATCCGTACCTGCACTCTTCTTCACCTCCCTGCGCATGCGCTTCAGCCGCTTCAGCATCCCCCTCAGGTCGGTGATGCCGTACTGGAAAGCAATCTTCTCGTACTCGCTGGGATTCGCGTTCTTCAGGAGATCCCACACGTCCACCTCAGGCTCTTCCTCTTGCTGCTTAACCTCCCTGACATTAGCAAAATAAAATTATGGGAGAAGAGTTAGTGAGGTTTTATCACACTGTAAAAAATAGGTGAAGCTGAATCTATGGTGAGGCTAGAAATGTTTTGACCAAATTTGAAGGCTGCCATCATATTTTTTTCTATTTCACTCAGTATGAGTGGAGTAGCTCAGAATGACATTCACTCCTTACTTTACACTTCTTCAAGGCAGAATTTGAATGCAAGTTTTAATTTGTCCTTTTCTGATACAATCAGTTATGAGAATTTTTATATTGCTTCAATGCTTCAAAAAAATACAGTTTGAAAATGTAATAGTATACAGGCTAATCCCACTTAAATCAGTTTTATCTGCTGTAACTTGAGTGGAATCAATCACACTTTATGATGGCACCACTGAGCCTAATCTGGAAATTTCAAAATTATATAAAAATGTTTTCAAACCCTGAGTCCCTGTAACTGCTATTGGGGATGACTGGTGACAGGACATTGAAATGCAGGGGAATCTGTGTCTGTTGATCGTTACACCAGTGCTTCTCAGCATTACTTAAAGTAGTCATATGAATAGGAACTGGAGATTTGCACACCAACTTGGACTTGAAGGATGGATCTGTTCTCTTCCATGTGTATCTCAGTCTTAAGAGCAGGAAATATGTTCAGAGGCCTGTGTGAGGAATCACCTTTACACAGAAATTTCAATACTGTATTTACTACCTGCAACTCCAGGCTAAGACAACCAATAAAGAGAAGCGTAATTGTTTTCTCAATGGTAGCCATTAAATTATAGAACAATGAAAGCATCCTAAACAAAATTATATTTTTTCAGATTGACAATTTAGCTCAAAAAAGTGAACTGCTAGAACAATACGGGAATTGAAGAAGAAATCTAGATTTTTCCTCCTGTAATATCATTAGGATCAGACCAGGATCATTTCAATTTGACCTAGCTTGTCTAACAAAATCAGTACTTTTGAGAACAGAGCAAGAAAATAAACTTTTGAGAAATAAAAAAAATACCAAGTTTTGCAGCGAGGCACTGTTACAGCTGAGCTTTATGGAGTCAAAGGGAGGATTTTCTTTGACATATACAGAAATAACACTAAAGATCCCTGAGAATCTCTGCATGGTTGGATGAGGAACCATGGAAACCACTTTGCTGTTTAGTCCGTGAAATTTATTAATTTTCATAATATGTCTGTAATTTTAAAAAGGAAGAGAGTTTCTCCCTGAGTAGTCTTTCAAATACAGTAATTCTGAGACACCAATGTAAGTTAGACAATCTCAGGCATATAATTTAATAATTTATTCCTTTTACCCATGCTCATGTTCTCTGGAGGGTGACTATACAGCAAATGCTGCCATTTCAGTGAGATTCCTTCTGCATTTTGTTGCAAGATGTATTTTTAAAAAAACCCCAGAAACCAAAAAAAACCCAACAACAACAAAAAAAAAAAAAACCTGACAAAACAAGGACCTAAATATATGAGCGGTTTTTAGATCTTGTGCCTCTTGGAATGTCATGCTGCTACTGATCATTGACAAAGCATATCCAGTCATGGTGTGGCTTACTGAGATAAGACTTGATATGTCTGCCTGCCAACCAGCAGAAAATTAGAAAATAGACAGTATATTGATTATATGCATTTAGTTTTGTTTTTTTTTTTAAAAAAAAAACAAACAATCATGTTTCAAATAGTATGAACCAAAAGGGGAAAGTTCTAGGTCTTTCCTTGGTCATACAACCATAAAAAAAGAGAAAGAATGCACCTCCAACATTACCTGTTGTAAAAATTGAAATAAAGCCATGGATTTGTCTTTGTAATAATGGATGTTAATATCCACACACGTGGATATTAATATCCACACTGTGGCTTAATTAACAATTTCATTCAATTAAGCTCAGAAATATGAGGTTGCATTTCAGGGCCTGAAGCAAGGTGAACCAATTTGACCATAGTCAAATAATGGTGTCTAAAAACTAAATATTTGCTTTATCTATTAAACACAAAATAGGTATTCCATGTTTATAAGGCTGTACAGCATTTATCTTACAAATCTTAAGAGATAATTGTTAGTAAAGTGATAATGTCTCATAAATCACATTTATCTTTCCACAAAAACACCTAGAACTCTCACATGCATCTCTCATGTTACTACCGAAACACCAGGCGGTCATGAGAACTGGCATGGCAAGTTTGATTAGTAGGATGCAAAGACAAACTGAAGGTCCTAATTAGGGATGAGAAGTTTGAAACACCAAAGACCTGGTGGATTGGAATTGGTCTGGGTAATTCTTTGTCTGCTTTCAGCTTCTGCTTTTCCTGTGTGTTTTAGTTGCTTAAATGCTATCCTCACCCTCATAGCCAATGAGCCCTTTGTGACCTTTTCGTGTAATTAATACAGATTTTCCTCTTTCAGAGTAAGTGGTAGATGACATAAAGGATGTAATTCCTTTTCCAGTTCTCTGTGATCAGCTGCCATTGATTTCAATGGCTTATAGAATTTCTCTGCTTGATTTTAAAAGATGATGCATTAGCTGTCTTGTCTTAATCAGATGAAAGACTAAAATGGGTTTAAGATCTGAGATAACTATAGACATAACTATCATAACACCAGATTTTCAAGGCAAATCAGAGAAACATGTACCCCAGTTTTTTTCCATCAAAACATTTGAGTTAAATAAAACATGACTGAGCATTTGTGTGTTCATATTAAAAAGAAAGCTCCAAACAATTATACCAATATCTATGACTTGAAAACATGATGGATGATTTTTTTCATATCAGTATGCTTATAAAATCAAGTGAGGATGTACCCACAGAAATAAATTTAACCCTTGCAGTTTTTTTACTGTTGCACCAGACTCAATTTTCTGTACTGCTCATCCCTGTGTAGGAAATTTCCTCCCTCTGCCTTCCATGCAAACACAAAAGAAATAGCAAGTCAACTAAACATTATTGGCCTCTTTAAGCTGAGGCTCACTTCTTTTCCCCGCGCACTCAAATCTGAGTCTTCTTTTCTGCACACTTAGAGGTAAGATTAACAGAACATTTACATATTATACTATGAGAATTAAAAACAGTTAGAAGCATTCAAAAGTTGAAATTCTGAAGGAGTTATTAATGCTACCCCTGACTGTTTCTGTGTGTGAACCTAATGGTTTGCAATCCACACCTGCTCACTGCATCACTTGGTTCTCACCTACGTTTCAGGAGACCACTAAAGTCAAGTTCTCCTGCATCCTCTTGTCCTTCACCACTGTTATTAACAGAAAAAGATCAAATCTTTGTTTAATACAGGAAGACTTAGACAACACTCACTGTAAATGCTTTACACTTCTCATACACTCAACACTGTCCAGAAACACAAATAATTGTATAAAATCAACACAAACTTGTATGCTTTTTCACAGGGATTACGTTTCTGTAGGCATTTGTGAAAAATAACACAAAGGTTTGTATTGCTTCTTCTTATACTTTGATGGCAAATTTTTGTAACTGAGTACATAAATTTGCCAAGGTTTGTGTTAGATTTCAGTAACACAAACAAATGGCAGCTAGTCAACACAACCAGCTTTGTTTTTCGTTTCTGTAGTGGACAAAACAAAGGGCTTGTGCTGATCTCTTGCTGTGAATACAAAACAAAGATTTGCATTGCTGGGTGATGCTTTTAACAATGCATAGCTCTGTCAAATACTGATTGAAAAGTACTTAACCTTAAAGATTTTACCTTTCTCTAAATGGAGGGAGAAAACAGTTATGAAAAAGAATAAAAGAGTACATTGTCCATTTTTACAGACAGAATCACAGTCCTATCAAGGTGCATTTCTTTCTATGATGTGATCTTTAGCAGAATTATCATAGAGCACATACAGACAAAAGAAATATCCTAAATATTTGTAAAAAGGGAAAAATAGTGCAAATCTTAACTGAAATGAAGCCAATGTTTAATCAAGATTTTACATGCAAGATATTACTTAGAAAATCAGAAAATACTGAGACATCTTCATCTGCTTGGGCAGAGTAGTTACTGCATGTTTTTAAAATGTGCTAAAGAAGGAAATGCACCTTGAATGTAATATCTTTTGCATTTATATTTGAATTAAAACCCCCTAAATAAAAGCAGTTATCTCTGAATTAGAGCTTTACTTGTAAATTAACAAACTGCATTCATTATCTGTTTGTAAAAATTTGCATTCTATATATCTTTTTATATATTTCATTACAAAAAGATGACACCTATACTGGTTAGAATTGCTACTTTATCAGAAAGGTAACAAACCTTAAGACACAATGCTCTATTTTACATTCTCTGTACTATACTACTTGTTGTTTTTCCTTACTGATGGCATTTACTGTTTACTGAAGGTAACAAAGCCAGATCCTGTCTTCTTGAAATCAGTGTGAATTTTCTCTCTGCTTTCAATCATTGCAGGACTGGGACTAGGAGCTTTCATATTGTGGTTAACAGCTTTCAGGAAACAGGCAGAATATTTTAGTGAATTAAAATAATTTTTTTTAAAAAACCTCCAAAGAAACATATATTTAATTGACTTAAATATTCAATCTTCCTTTAAATTGATGACACTTGTAATTTCACAGTAGGGGTACTTAATATCATATGTACTATCTATGTGTTGTAACTATTTCATTCTAACTACCCCCAATTACTCTAAATCCCACTTCTTTAATCTATATTTACAAAACCAGTTTTATAAAGTACTTGATATAATTGTCTGACACAAGTTCTGTGCATGCTATTAATGTCCATTAAGGACTGAGGAGCTGGATAGGATGACTGAGGTTTACCTTCTCTTGAAAGCAGATCTGATGTCAATGGATGGAGCAGCTTGGGAAGATTCTATGAAATAACGGCAACATAGGAATTAAAAACATAATTTGAATCATTTATGTAATCAATGTGATTTGGAATATGAAATTTGTTCAATTTCCTGCTGAATGACCAGCATTTGTGCTTCCCCTTTGGCATTAGGTTCTGGTATCTGCAAAGATGCTCAGTGCTAAGTGTACCATTTCTCTGAAGTACTTTCTGCAGTTCTGCATAGGAGATCTGTTTCTCTGATGTTTCTCTCCATTCCCCTGCCTGCCTTATTCACAGGCTCTGGTCTTTTTGTCTTCTCACTTCCTGTGCTTTCTCCCCTGCTGGCATCTTGCGCTCTCTCAGTAGGCTCAGCATCAGAGGAAGGAGACAAAGTCATCTCCTCTAAAGCTGCAGACTCACATATATTGTCAGGGCAAGGAGGAATCCCCCTTGTGTGAATTACCCCTTTGGGACAGCCTGGATCAGATTAAATGGTTCTGATCCACAGACAGTGAATGGACGGAGCCAGGCTAGTCCCCCCACCTTGCTGACCTCTAAGCACACACACAAAGCCCTGGGTTTTGTGTGCCAGAGTCTGATTTGAGTTCAATATTAGTCTTACCTTCCATTTTTTCTAATTTTTGGGTAAATGTCTCACATGGTATCTATTCCAGTGTTCATTTAGACAATAAATTACAGATGCAAGAAAATTCTCTCATCTCTATGATAAAAATGTTCACTTTAAGTATTATTTCATTTAAAGGCTCTGAACAAAATGAAGTGTCATTTCAAATTAAAAAAAAAGAAAGAAAACCTTACAAATCTTTATAGATACCAATGGAACCTTACCGGTGACTTCAAGGTCAAAAGAGCAGCTATCAAATTTGTCCTTGTAAGACACTTCACAGCGATAGTTCCCTGCATAGTTTTCCTTAGCTTTGATGATCTGCATCTCAAATGTATGAATCTAAAAATCAAGCATAGTCATTCGTTAATGTGGAGAATGCATGTGCACAAAGCAGAAGTTAAAACATGAGTCTTTCAGACATGCACCAGAAAAAAGGAGCAACTCAAATAATGGGCTCTAAAAAGAAACTGGAACCCAGAAATGGCATCAGAAAATTTCGATTCCCCCACCATTACTTGTCCTGAGCTAGGAGAGCAGAAAATCTGCTTCTGCAGAGAGTCAGAGATCACCCTGAAATCTGTGTGGAGAAGCCAGGGTTAGACTCCACTGCTCTTGAACTTCTACCTGTTGTCTTAAACTGGTCTTTAAGCTCTCTTTGGAGCTCTGCCCCATAAGAAGGAAAAAGTGAAGACACACCTTAGTGTGACGCTCGAAGGACTCCTTCAGCTGCAGGTGCTTCCCCGCTTTACTGGCCAGATCCATCCATTTTCCTTTAAACCACTTAACATTTGGCTTTCGGAGAAGATCTTTGGCTTCTACTTTGGCTATAAATGTAATATTCCCACCTTTCAGAAAGAGAAAAGAATAATGCAGCTGTTGAGGGGCATGTGGTTGGTCAGTTGCATCTCTACAAGTTCCTTTCACTTCTGCTCCATTCAGCTGCCGTGTGTTCTACCACAAAATTGAGTCAGATGGAGTCACACAGGCTGTGAAAATACTGCAGTGGTACAGAGGTTAGTGATTTTGGGCCTGGAAACTTTCTGCTTGATAGCTTGAGCTTGATCTGCTTGATCTTCTTGATATATCAATAACAGTACAGCCAACAGCATCAAAATAACCAGCTTTCTTCCCCAGAAACTGTAACTCTTAATATTATGCTTTGTAAATTATTAAATTTTGAGCTTGTCTTGAATTAAACAATTGGGGTTTGCTTCTCTGAATACAGTGCTTTTGCCTTCAGAGTGGGGTTCACATCCAGCTAAAACCAGCGGCAGTACTTGCAGCTGAGGGCAGAACCTGAGTGCCACAGAATCCGCACACTCCATTCCCAGCTCAGCCTCTGTCTCTGGGAGTGGCTTTTGGTTTTGTTCCTAGGCACTTACCAACACTCACTGTCCCACTCTGAGGTTTCTCGATGAATAAAGTGGATCTTTGGGAGTCATCGCGTTTTTCTGACTCTTCTGGAGCTCCTTCTCCAAGAGACCATACTGAGATGCAGAGAGAGGGGGAAATATCAATCATCTGAGGGTGTGAACTCCCTCCAAAGTACACTTACCTGAACTTCCTAAACTCTCTAGCCCTAGCACCTTTCTCTTCAGATATCCTGAAAGGCATGTAAGCTTTTGTTCACACTGACATCCATTGCTTGACTGTCACATTGTGTGCAGTTCCTGCAAGAGCACTACCTCTGTGGTGATAAAAAATAAAACTAGGGAGGAAGAGAGGGGAACCTGACCAGCCAGGATGGGCACTGAGCAACTTGAAGGGCACCAGCATTCAACCATGAGGGCTTTACAGAGGTGATGCACAAAATCAGCTCTTTGTTTTTCAGAAGAGATGGAGGTTCTGAAAACACAAACAGCTAGAAGCACAAAAATCCCTACATCTGATGCACAGTTTCAGTGGATCTCTCTCAACCCAAACTAACTCCATTGTACAAGCTGGTTTTTCCTCTATGTCTGCAAAGTAGGGCAGGAATGAAGCTCACTTCTGAACGTTCTTCTTTTCTGCCATGACAGAGAATTTGGGGACCTGTCAATACCATGTCCTGCCTTGTGAATTTTATGAGATATTTTATGGAAAAAGAAGTTTTTCAGATGGAAATGATTGTGAAATATATTCAGACACAGCAGCTTCTCTTCTGGAAACTGGGACTTTGGAAGTGAAAAGGAGCAAGAGTACTGAGAGAAGAAGCAAATGAGTGCTCTTCCCAGGGCAGAGCACTGTACAGGACAGCTGTGTGTTTCTGGTCTCTGTTTATCTGGACAGCCCTGGCTTTGTGCTATGCCATTACATCTTGTGTAAAACCATGGTCAAAGCTGATTCCTTGCAGAAAGTACAAGGAGAGAAAGGCAGTGAATGCCTGTCTGTTTTCTGCCCACTTTCTGCAAAGAGGCAAAGCTCATGTCTCATATTCCAATCTGCAGTTCAAATACCACAGGTCCGTTTTTTGAGGAGTTATTGCCAGTACAGAGGGGAAACTAATTAAAGTCAGGGTTCAGAATAGTCTTTCTGATATGTGGTGATTACTGCTGTAGGAAACTTTTCAACTCATGAAAATTTCTACCACCCACAAATGCAAGACAGCTCATGGCAGCCATGGGAAAGTGGAAACAAATTTGTTTTATTATCTGAAAGTTTATTATGACTTTTAAAAAGGTATCAAAATGCTTTGCCATAAAGTCTTTGTGTATCAATCAATTGCGGGTGGTGTGCCTAGCACCTCTGTATGTGTCTGCTTGTACAATATTTCTCACAGGTAAAGACATTCACGTATATACACACATGTATGTACACATATATACACACTTACATGAAATGATTTACACAGACATAAATGAATGCAAATATATATAGATACATATCTATATATACTCTCCATAATCTAAATGTTTAGATTATACCACTCTAACATGGCAATATATGGAAACAACATGAGAACAAGTGAAGATTATTGGTGGGAAGAGGATGAAGTGATGATAGCACAGGATCTGGTCACATGCAGCAACAAACCTAATATGCCATGGGGTGAAATGGAAAAAGGATATTAATAAATGGAAAAAAGCTTACACAGTCATTAATTTGGTACCACATAAAGGAACATCTAAATATTATCATCACCTCTAGTTATTAACGCTTTCCTATCTATTAAACAAAGAGAGGTGGGTTTGACGCGGGCTGGCATAGGCGGCTATGCCAGCTCCATAACCATGGTTGAAGTACCAGCTGCTCATTTTGTTCCAGAGGCTGCAAATCCTGAAACCACGAGAGTGGGTGCAGTGTGCGTTACCTGCCAGGGTAGGAAGAAAGAGGTTATGATGATTTTGCTAAGTTTTCCCCACCGTCCTTTGAGGTGTGAGAAGAAGCCATTCTCCTACAATCTTCTGGGACCTGTGTGTGGGATTGGGGTGAGGCTGAATGTAGGAATGGAATTCCTGTAGGCTGAGGAGGAATGGAACAGCTATGTATCTATCTATACAGAAACATATATAGATAGATAGGTATGTATGTATGTGTCGAATACATGTCCTGTTCTGTGCAGCACAGCCTCCTCTCACTCCTGGTTTAGCTGCTAGAAACCCATTTGCTCTGGTACTTTGATACTTCAACAGCTATAGTTTGTTGCTGTCTAAACAATGAAAATAAAGTATTATCTTTTAAAGATAAGGTCTAAACAGTATTTTTATTGTGTAATTTTGGGAGTGTTTTGTCATGTTTCTCAGGAGGTCTCACCTGAATCTTTTCTTTCTGCTGGCTTAGACATCCCATCTGAAAGGGAAGAGCAATTTAGATGACACCAGCTCAGAGATCACAGCTTAACTGACCTCAGATCACTGGGATTTTAAGAACATTTATTCTTCATACAAGAAGTTTATACTAAATATTTGGGACCATATCCATGAGGAACTACTTGAATACCAGAAAAAAAAATGAACACCTAAGAAAAACCCCCAGAAATCTTCCCCACTTTTCTCTAGAAAATCTAAATTAGTTTAATTCTGTTGAAGAGTTTCTTTAGAAAGGTTACATAAGGCTGATATTTTTTCTATGACTTGTGTAGTTTTAGGTAACAGAGGAATTTCCATTCCTCAATATTTGTCTGAGGGACAGTATTTTGATTATTTAAACAGTATACTTATTTATTTGGAGTTGCTTTTGGATCTACTAACCAATATTTTACCTTCCACTGGGAGATCTACTAAAGACCTCAAGACAGGACTGGAAAGGGACTTAACTGATATAAGGGTCTTGTACTTCTGAACAGAGATTAATAGAATATAGGGCACTTTAAAAATTTTTCTAAGTCATATCTTTTGAGTTCAGTCTGCTGGTTTGGACTCTTTCTTCATTAATATTCAAGAGAAAAATACATACATACATACACACTGAAAGCATTATCACAGTCCTAACCTGCTGGTGGAGTACTAACTGAGGTGTCATCTTCATCTGTGAAAAGAAATACAAATGAAAAAGCATATGAAGAAACTGAAAGCACAGGCGATCGTCTGCTTTAAAACAACTACATGAAAATGTAAAACCTGCAAAAGAAAGGGAAATAAATTGCAATATTCAGGAGCATTCACAATGGAAGATTCAAACTGATGAGGAAAGCTTTGCACAATTCAGTAGCTGAAATGGTAAACCTTGATGTTTCAAGCAAGTAAAAAACAAAATGAGATGTGGACTGTGATCTATGATTAAATCATGAGTTTATATGAGAGCTGCAGAGTGATTCTGTTTGTTAGAGATGTAATCCACAGTAATTACAATAAGAAAGCCACAATGAAATGAAGGAGAATCACATATCTAACCTGAGGAAGATGTCATTTCTCTGATGACCACGTCTGCAATTAAAATGTGCACCACATATGCATTCAACATTATTAAATCAAGATATGAAAAAGTTAAAACTAGTCCCCTCTATTTATACTTTGTAATTTCTATACTATAATATTAATTTAAAGTGCAAGGAATACGCAACTCAGTTTTTCCTCATACTAACAGGCGAATAATTTTAAATAAGGAAAGAACTATTATCACCATGCTGGATTTTCCTTTTGATCACACTAAAAGTTGACTGTCATGAGATATTAAATCACTACAAACAATTGTTACTCAGGTATTTTAAAATGTGTAATCATATAGAATATGTTGAGGTGTTGTAGATGTCGGCGAACCCAATGGGAAGAATGATGATGTCTGACTTATTTCAGAAGGCTGAATGATTTCTTTATTATAATTATGCTATGATACATTAATATACTATATAAAAGAGGATACTAAAAACTACATGCTACTCTCTCTAACTATCATATCTAACTCCCCCCGCAACTCGTGACCCTGTACTCCAGAGTCCAGACACAGGTGGATCCGACTGGCCATCAGGCCCAAAAATCCACCATGATCCAACCAGGCATTCGCTCTAGGTAAACGATTCTCCAAACACATTCCACAAGAGAAAAACAAGAAGCAGAAATAGAAATTGTTTTCTCTTTCACTTCTCTCTGTGCACCTTTATAAAAATCCTGACAGAGAGAAATGTGCTTGCCACATTGAGGCTTATATTTATAAAAATTAAAATCCTGAGAAAAACATGAAACTGGCATTAAATAGAAATACTGTAATCATGATTATTAGAAAACCAGAATAAGGTAAAGACCATCTTTACAAGAGTCTCTTTGAATTTTAGATGTTGACTAGAAATCTCAAAGATCAGCTTTGAAAAAAATAAGCAAAAAGGTCTTAGTGTCTTAAAGCCTAATGGTAAAAAAGTAAGAAAATAACCAAAATATCCTTTAAAAGATAAAAATAAACTAGATATATTTTGGATTTAATATATAAGTTACATGAAGATAACATGTTTTTATACAGGATCAGAAAATAATCTGTAGAACACTTCAAAATGGAGTTAAACAAGAACAACGTTGGAAAAATATTAACCCACATTTTTAAAGATAGTAGTTTTGGGGGTTGGATTTTTTAATATCTTGTATTTGTGTTTCCATAATGAAATTTTAAATCTGAAGTTATCCTTAGATTTTGACCTTAAAGTTATAATTTATCTATATTTTTTTCAAGGATAAATGTCATAACTATGACAAAAGCACATATGAAATATAGTTTCATTTTCATAAACACTGGCAATATTGAACTTTTGGGTTTGCTTAACCACTGAATGCTAATTAAAAGTCTGTTAATGGAATTTGTCTACTTCACCATAACGTTTTACTCATTCCTTTTTAATGATTCATCAAACTTTATTTTAAAGATCCCTTGGGAGGAGGATAAGTTGTAAAAAGTATGCCTACACATGAAGGATTAATGTGTTATCTTGCAAATATCTTTTCTTATTGATAGAAGGAAAAAAAAAAAAAAAAAAGAGAATAATGGAAGAGTTCTCATGACCTGCATCATCCAAGGCCATAAGCAGCTGTTGAAAATGTTGATTTTCAGTAAAAGCACAATAATGATAAAGTCATGTCAGATGTTTTAACTACTGCATTAGCAACTAAATGGATGCGAGGCTATGTGCTTCCACTGCAAATATTTCTCCGTATTTCATGAAAGCATTGAGTGTAGTTTCAGCTCTTTTAGTCAGTGTTGCCATTGTGATTGATGATGGCTCAAAGAGCCATTTGACTTAAAAAAATAATTAACACCAGCATAAAACATCTGATGTGCTGAATCTTACATGATGATGTACGATAATCAAGTTATGAAAGGACCACTCAGGTTTCTCATTCATTTAATCATTTGAAAAACTAAAAAACCCCAAAAAAATTATTAGTTGTGCAGGGGGATTGCTCGAGTTTCTCCAGGGTAATCTCTAATTTTTCAAACAAAATGTTAACATCAAAGACAAAGGAAACAAACAAACATGTCAGAAGTATAAGGATGAAAGCCCAATTGAATGTTTTAGAAATGGAAAGAGTATGAAAACAGTGTGTGCTGGAGGGATTGTTTTGATAAATGGGTAATTATCAATCCATCACTCCTTCTATCTCAGGCTTCTAGGACAGAATGGACTGACTATTTGTTCAGCTGCTATAGCCAATTCTGTTTCTGTGATGAATGATTGCTTATGCTAAAATAAAGTCTATTTGAAGATAACAAAAATATTCTCAGTGGAACTATGATCATTAATTCACTACCCTTATCTTCTGCAAGTAAACTTTTAATTAAATATATTTTTCAATCTGTTGCATGACAAGAGTTTGGTATGGAGAAATCAATTGATTCATTTGACAGTAGGTTGATAAGATGCATTACTCCATGGAAATCTTTAATCTTTGTCTGTGGCACACTCTCATTAACATATAGGGGGCATTTATGTTTCTTTTCCTTGTTTCTCAATGATAACATTAAGTGTGGAGCAGATTGAGCTATATCAGAATAGATTCTTATTGGATGAAAGAACTCTCCATATCTCCACAGAAGCTAATCTAAACACACTTAGTGTAACCTTAACATTAAAATTTCCAACTGCTGGCTCAGCAAATGTAGAAATATATGTCCAAAATAAAGTAATTACTGATGTATATATTAGCTTCTGGTATCAAGAATTTTAGACTTCCTTTCCCCTGATCTGAAACATTCCACACAAAATGGAAGCTGATATTCTGCCGTTGGCTGCATTGTTGCCAAACTTAACATTGTGCAGAAATGTAAAAAACCTATTAAATGTATATTATTTAATTTTTCTATTCTACTGTTTATGCTGAAATTACAGAGTACAGCAAGACCGAGAGTTTCCAATTTAGTTGACTACAATTACCAATCTGATTTTCAAAGGGAGTCCAGCAGTCCCACCAAGGGGACTTGGCACTTTGGAAATGGTAAATGAAGTACATACCCACAGAGGGGAAGTTTTAGTAGGGAGATGAATGAATAAGTGAAACCTGGGACAATACAAGGATGACACATGCAATGAACATTTTAGTAGATGGTTGGAAGAAACCTAGAGGAAAGGTATCAGTAAAATATACAGAAATTTTAGTAGCTTTCTGAATGGCTGAATGGGACCTAAAAAAAGGAATGAGCAAATTGATATTAAAATTTTACTATTATTCCAGCAAGTGGGAACAAAATTATAACACATAGGATCTGTAAGATAATACTAAAATTAAAAACAAAGACACAAGCATTTAAATTTAATGAATATAAGACAATGTAGTAAATTTGGAGGATTTGTGCTGATTCACTTTTTCTCTGAAAATAAAATGGATGTTCACATATATCCTGAATTTTTATAACATTATTATAGATCTTTTAAAACTGGTTTATTTTATGAAAGAAAATTTTATGTTTACTGCTCTGAGTGACTAATTTACAGAAAAATAACCATGAGATACAAAGAATTTACCACACTGTTTTTCATTTCATAACTTTACAGTGAACACAAAGGAATATAAATATGTAATTTCACACAGACAATAAGTACTAAAAAGAAATAGAACAGTAAAACAGACACACAGATAGTTATACTCTATCTTCCTAACGTCTGTTGTTCATATTTTCTAAGGATGAGGTGAAAATGATGGACTATGGGATTTACATGGACTATCAAGATTTCTTTCCTAGATGTCAGGTTCCAGCACAGTCCCATTTCAGGTTCCTACAGTGTCTACAGTCTATCTCAGAAATTATCAGCAAACAGGTCACAGCTGCTGGCACACAAGTATTGCATAACTGCTGTGGAATTCAGATACGAAATGTTTCCCATTTTGTTTCCATTCAGGGAAGTACCCAAATCTGCTACTTCTGAAGCTGCAGAAAGCCTTTTACATACAGCTTATATAACAGCTAACATCCAGCTTGTTCTGTCATAATTTCCTTGCTGAACTGTTCATTTTCAAGTGCAAATGATTTTGGACAGGCTGGAAGAATGGAACCTGTTCCCTTTTTGTGAATTTTGCTCACCATTATAAAGATTTTCTTTTCCTGGTACACAAGCCTGAAGGAACACGTTTGAAAACACATTTTCCCTTATTTGGTGATATTCTGCAATAAAACAAGAGCTGATAGGAACAACTGCACTGTAACTAATTTTTAGAAATATTACTACTGACTGTCTGGCAATGGCATCTATTCTGCTTTGCAGAGGTGACAGTTTCACTGGAGCATGGCAGAAGGTCACCTATCTATTAATATTCAGACTTTCATTGGAATCTTTACGGAGGCAACAGCTACCGCAATGAGCTGAAACTGGGAAAATTCTCCATAGGAGGATCCAAACAATATTTTTTGGTAGTAAAATCCTCCTGTCACTGAAAGGTTTCTCTTACGAGGAACATTTTTCCTCCTAGAAAATACTTGTCTCCTTCACTAAATTCAAAACAGAAACATAATAATGTATAAGAAGATAATAGGAGTTTTGGATAAGTTACCTACCATGTTTTAATTTTTATTCAGTGAAATGTAGGCTTGTAAGCAGTGAGGAAATCACCATTCATGTTCGGTTTGGGAACAAACATTTTTCTCATATCCAAATTAAAGCAAGCAGAACTAACTGTTGGAATAGCTTGAGGCAAGATTTTCATATCTTTTCCTATCATTAGGCATGCAAATTATTTCTGAATTACATTTTCATTACCAAGTTGACAGATTTGATTACTCACACAAAATTTTGTGTGTCAAAATAATTGCTCAATGCAAGGATAACTGGCAAAATAGCATGCACTGAAGCCTGGTTCAGCATTCTTATTTTCAAAAGGGTACTTGAATCACACATTCTTAGTGTTTGTATTTTGACTCTGCTGAGAAAAATAGCCATGCATGCCTTTGCCAAATAAATCTGCAAGTATCAAGTATGCATCCAGTCTGTCTAAAAGAGAGGATTTTGTTTGGAAGATGCCAAAAGCCAGAATACATTTTCAAGCAAGCCATTTCTTGATTTGCCATGAAAAAGCATAACCATGCCAGATGAAAAGCAAGCATTGCATCAGTTGTAAGCATATCTTGGTCTGCTTTAGCCTTTGATCAGAATTAAGTTTAAAAAAAGAGATTATCCTTTTCAAAATAACCTGATGGGATGTTTGATTTCTATTTTGGCAGGACTCCTACAAAAAGCAGGAGAATTTGGCCCAGTTCCCTCAAAACGTATCCTCCTAACCAGAATTGACAACAGAGCTAGAATCTAATCTCAGCAGCACAAAAATATGTATTAAAACTGGAGCTGATTTTTGCACACATTGCTGGTGGAACAGTTATCTATTTGTTCCCAGCAGACAGTCCTCAAACACACTTTTCAGAACCCATAAAGAGCTCATCTGCTGGGCTCCCAATGAGAACTGAAAAATGAATGTGAGATTTTTAACTTCAGATGAAAAAAAATCTATGGGGCTTTCTGAAAGGTAAAATATCAAGTTTCTGTGGTAGAACAGAAACAGCTTGGAATGACAGTAGGACATTTTCTACTTTATTTAAAAGCAACAAATGTGCACAGCATCTGAGTTTTAGCAAGCTTGGTCAGGGGCAACAGCCAGGCTCATTTAAACACAGCTTTCTGTTCATGCAAATCACTTGTAATTTGATCCATTAATTGAACTGTCAGTATAAATATTATTGCTAAAGTATCAGTCTGGTTTGCAGGATTTTTGAAGATATTCACGAGTATCATAATTTCCTTGGGCTGGCTACATCATGCAGAAAAAGGATCTAGGAAGCCTCATATCACACTTCTGAAATTTAGCACCAAACTTCCAAATTAAAGCTCAAACAATCCAGCATCAGAACAGCATTTAGTTTTCTTTACTGCCCATTTTTAAAGTATGGTTTCAGACTTACCTTTACCCTTTTCATTTCCACCCTCCTTTGGTGTTTTTTGTTCTGTGTAGGAAGTACAAGTATAGTTTTGAGAGGATCTTAAAGTAAAAAGAAAGACTTATACAGCATTAAAAATGCAGGTTCTGCTAGCATTGGAAAAACAACATTAATGATTGATTTATGTGTATATGTAATATACAGTTGCAATCCCATAAAACATTTTACAACCTGTGCATATCAATGCAATTTCTCAATTTCTATGTTTTGAACAAGTCATGCAAGATTGATGTTCCTGGACTCGGTGGGAAAAAAAAAAAGCTGGGTTTTTAGAAGCAGCAGTTGTTAGTCTCTTTTTCTTGGGCTAATTTGCAAAAGCTTTTGAAATTAGTTACATATCACTGTTAATTGGAAAGAAATTGGATCAGACAGGAGTTACTGCCACTCAGTTGATCCTTAAGAAAAAGTACAGAGAGAGTATTGAGGATATTCTTTAATTCTTTATCATCATCTTCATCATTATCAACATGGTCTTGCCAAGACTACTTGTATTTAGTTTTCTTGAGCAGAACTGCCAGCCTGTCCTCTACTCCAAGCAGATGAATGTGAATTATTTTTGACCTCATCTCTATGAGAAAACTTAGACTGTGCTTTAAACAAAACAGCAATTTCCACACTTCCTCTATTTCAGGATTTGATAGGATTCCTATAAAATTTTTGGTTTCCTTTTGGTTTGGTTTTGGTTTCCTACTTCATTCAATCTAGAATCTTGTCAAATCATGTGAAGTGAGCTGTCTTCAAGGTATAAACACTCAATATCCTAATGCCCGTGAATAATGGCTTTCTGTGGCAAACTTACCTGTCAACTGCCTGACAGAACATGGCTTTGGGTGCTTGTCAATAGACTAACATTGTCAGGATGGAATTAAGATAATTTTTTATCGTGGAGAAAACATCTGCAAGAGCCAGTAGATACTCTGATTATCCTGATTTCTTGTTCACATGTGTGCAGCCACAGTAACTATGAAAATTAAAGCTGAAACTTAAAAAGGAAACTCCATTCTGGTAGTGTGACAGACTCATGGATGCTTCTGTCGGGATTTCCTAAATTCCCAAGCTCCAGTCATCAGGTTGTCCATCTTGGCCAGATGTTCCTTTTTAATGGGAATTTTGCAAAAGCAACACTTTCTTTTTCCCAGTTAGAAATCAGGATCCCAGTTAGGATCAGGAGATGTCACTGATCTTGGCAGATGGTAGCATGTCTACATATTATTTGAAAACTTCATCAGTCAAAGTGCTCCACAGTTGTGCCTTGACATTGAGATCTGGAAAGACCTCTTACAATGACTTCCCAAAAATTTCCTGGTGCAGTTCAAGATGCTTGGTTACGTCCAATAAACTATTTTTAAGTTACAAAATTTGTAATCTTGAGACCAACTTCCCTCTTTGTGAATTAGCACTTGACAATCCAAGATGACAGCATCTTGAGTCAGGCAGAAGGAAGCCAGAAGTGAGAAGGAAGCCAGGACTGGGATATTTCTAAGCTGACATGTCCAGCTTAGAAATATCCCAGTTTGGTCTGTGCCTAACGTAATGGCCTAATGACACCCTACTTATTTTTCAGAAGAAAAACAGGTAAGGAGAAAAGAATGGAGGCTATAGAAGTGATTTTGTATTTAACCCTATTCTTTTAAATAGAAAGGAAGATGGTAATTTTTTGGAAATGTTAATAGGTATTTTTAATGTAATGCTTCAAAGATGCTATTCTTTTCTGCATATAAAAAGCTGTTTCTCATTTTTATTCTACTTGAAAGTTAAGATTGATTAAAAACATGAATTCAAGTACAAAGTATATCAGGTAAGACCCTAAGGGTGAAATTAATTAGTTTAATATTAACTGTACAAATTTTATGGTTGAGTAAAATATCATTAATTAAAAACCAATTAACTTTCCTTACAAATATATGCAATATGAAAGAGTTCATCACATAAAAATAATATGTGGATAATTTAACCATGAAACTCCTTGTGGCAAATGATACCTTTGTCATTTTTTTAATCAAAGTGTGCATTGTTGAAACAAAGACATCTTGGATCAGGCTTGTAAAATGCCAGTTATCAAGACAGTGAGTAAAGGCAGATTTAACACTTGTAGGGCATTTGTTCTGTTTGGAATTGCTGTTTAGGTCACTATACAGAGAATAATACTCACCAAAGGGTTAAATTAGACATACATATTGTAGATATATGTATCATATATCAACATTATCTATCTAGATATATATATATATAGATATATCTACATTATATATCTACATTATCTGAGAAAATAACTGAAGGTACTCAATGGCACAAGGCAAAGGCTTGCCCATCTTTCCAGCTCCCACTAAAGAGAACTCTTGTTCTTTGCAAAGTTGCAGCTTTACCTGAAGCCCCATCCTTAGGAGTGGGTTTCACCTCACCTAACTTTGTCTTCCTGCAACTCAGCCACTCCATTCTAGACAATCAATCTGACTCCTCAGGGCAATTGCCTGCACGTGGATGGATATCTAGTGACATTTTAGATAGGATACCTGGGAAATGCCCATTGATGATCATGTACGACCCAGGATGTGATCCACTGGTCAGAGATGGAGCTTTTGAACTACTTAGACATGGCACATAATTTTCAAAGGGCTACAATGAAGTGAAATTAATCCCATGCTTGATTCAATTTCATTCACAGTGTACTTTAGAGGTGAAATGAAAGGGAGTATTTTGGTAATTAGATGCTGCCCAGTATCAAAGAGGACAGCATAATTTATCCACATTATTTAAGTAACCATGATTTACCTGTATTCTGAAGGACATGTGCAATATGAGGCAAACAACTAGTCACTCACAAACAAAAACTGAGTCTGAAAAATCAGTATTTGGGCAAAGTGAAGTGAGGATATCTTACTTGGGCAGGCTTTTTTACTTTTCTTACTGTCCTCTTATTTTCAAAGAGAAAATGAACACAAACCATATTATGGCTATGCAGTATCTAGTCTCATGCAACTGGTGTTAGTGGCACAGCTCAAATCAGCATTTTTTACACTAACCTGGAGGTGGCGGTGCACTTTCATTTTCAGTTTCTGAAAAATGAGGAAAGAAGACAGATATTGAGCTTCAAATACAAGCAAATATTTTTCATACATTTGGTATACATTTGTTGGCTTTGAGTTATTTAATATTTAAATGCAGTTGTGAAATTTATTTTGCTTTCACACATGCAAATGACAATTTCAGAGTGACAAGGTCAGAGATCTAAAGCTCTTGTTCTGCAAAGAGAAGTTAGTGAAATTGTTTAGTGTGGAGATAGATAATATTCATAAAAACATAGAATCATTTAGGTTGGAAAAGATTTTTAATATCATTGAGTCCAACCCAACACTGCCAAGCCACACTAAACCATATCCCCAAGAACCACATCTACACATCTTTAAAATTCCTGCAGGGATGCTGAGGGCAGTTCTCTAGGCAGCCTGTTCCAATGCTCAACAACCCTTCCAGTGATGACATTTTTCCTAATATCCCATCTCAACCTCCCCTGGTGCAATTTGAGGCCATTTCCTCTTGTGCTACCACTTGTTATTTGGGAGAAGAGACTGAGCTCTACCTGTCTACAGCTTCCTTTCAGGTAGTTTTAGAGTGATAAGGTCTCTCACTCATGTGCAAAATTAAGCAAAATTTCCACCAACTGAAATAATATCAGATATGATTTTAACTGTGAAGTGTAATGGATCCATTAATTAAAGGGAATTACTCAGAGTGAATCCAGAGACATTCATCTCATTTGCAACCACACATTTAGATCTAGAGTTCAATGTTCAGTGCAAGCACAAAGTAAAAACAAAAACCACCACAGTTTAGCTCATCTGAGTAGGACCTGCAGTATGTTTGGGTTTTCTTTCTTTCTTTCAGTGATGATTTTTAATGTGAATCACTTCCCTTTCCAATGTGTGATACAGAAACCAGGCTTTCAATCCTATTTAAATGTTATCCTTTTGGTACTACATGTTCTCCAATCTAAAAAACATAAGAACAAATTGACTAGCTAAAATATATTTTTAAAGCAGAAAAGGAAGCTTATTTTCAACATTTAAAAGCTTTAGGAGTCTAGACAGATTGAAAACAGCAATATTTTTGACACTAGCATTGACTTACAGTTTAACTATTTATAAAAAGCAAAGATTTAAAGGTTTGAAACCCTGAACTGTAAGAGTAGATGTCTTTTACTAACCTTTGTCATGTTATGGACATTAACCCTTGGGACCCCACCTCATGTCAGATTCAGGAAAAAAATTTCAATCTCCATCACATAGAAATGCTGGGAAGCCTATTCCTTTACATGGTTCTTGATATAACTAAAACACAATTCTCATTCCTAATAAATCCATTTAATGTTTAAAAGGGAGGAATATTTTTAGTGCAAATATAATTTTAAGCTGAGTGTGTGAATTTGATGTGGTTTAGGAACTTCCAGTCACATACACAGATACAGCAGCAAATCCTTGCAGAGGTTCCAAAGAAAATCCCTTGCTACAAGGAAAGAGCTTGAGTTGTATGTTCTGATAACAGCACCCACCACACAGAGTGGAAGGAAGTGCAATAAAGACCAACAAACAGAGTGTGAAAATAATGAAATATCTTTACATAGGTTCACAGCAATTTTTTTTCTGGTCTAATTACTGACATACTGAATTTTATTTTGCAGCCTAGAAAAATATGAAAAAAAAAATTATATGAAAACATGGAAGTTGTACCACAAAGAGTATGTCTTGGAACCTATTTGCTTTGGTACCATGATATTTCCCACTGTTTCTGCTGGACATCATTGTGGCATGGAAGTATGTTTCTTGCATGGAAAAGTAATAGCAGGAAATTATTGATTGTATAATTTTCCTTGTGAAATTTAATAGCTAGAAACAGGAACTATTCTTATGAACACTGGATTAGAAAATCCTCCCTGGCTCACCAGTAAGAGTTACAAACTTATAATTAAAAACTCAACAAATATAGCACTTTCCACTCTCAGATGAAAGGCTTATGAGACTTTTGAGGGATTTGCCTTGAATTTTTCCTTTGTTTTGAGAGATATTCTGTGACTTCACCTACACTGTAATGCTGCCCAGCAGCCACACATCTTACAAGTCCTGCATCACCCAGCACAGATGTTAGCCAAAGTCTACGGCACAGACCAGACCTGAAACATTATTATTATAGTCTAAACCTTGTCTCATGCATGCAGACTACAAAAGGAGACATTCAAAACCCGAGCACTCTCACAGGCAACCTACTCTATTGGACCCTGCTCCTGGCAGAGAGCTTGGACTAGACTATCTCCAAAGGTCCATCTCCAAAGGTCCTTTCCAACCTCAGCTATTCTGCAATTGTGTGATGGGACGATGACTGAAGCCAGACCAAGAAGTGAGTGGTTTGTTTCCTAAACCATAATTCAAGGCTGTTCCGATTACTGCTAAGAAAACTGAGGCAAGAATGGAGCTTAAAGGAGAGACCTGAAGTATAATGTGGGAAGAAAAAAGGGGGAAGTTTCAGGCCCTGTGGGTGGCAGAGACACAGGAGATACTTCAACCTAATCTTTTGGCCATGTGCAACCCCTTTCATGGTCATGCCTGGCTTACAGTTCCATTCCTGAGAACAGCCAGGAAAATAACCATTAATAGCCCTGAGTTGTTTCCACCTCCCCAAAGAATGATAGCCCTCTCTGGCTGACCTCTGCAACAGGCTTGTCAGCCAGGACAGGGCTCTGTACTCAACCAGCAGCTTACGGTTGTGCTCCTTCCCTAGGAGGCATGCTCCCTGGAGTCCCCACATGCCATTCCCCACGGCCTGTTGCCTAATATGGTGCTCTGTCCAGGCATTGTCAGGGCACTGCTGGTGGAGAAAGTCTCCAGCACGCAATCCTCAATCCCTTTGGAGAAGTGCAGTTCACTGCACTGTGGTTGCAATCATTCCTCTTGAGCTAAAGGGAAAAGAGGTTGTTGAGGGTCCAGTTACCACTGAATTGACACCATAATGTCAAGTGCATGTTCTACAGAACAAATAAAGTTAACTTCTGGTTCAGAGTTTCTGAAACAAAAGGTCTCTTCTTTGCAGTTCTTTATTTGAGAACCGAGAATGTTGTATTTCAGTGGGTTGTGTTGTGCTAAACACAGACCTTGGGTTAGTCATTGGCTCTGAAACTGGTAATGCACCTGGCCAGATGTAATTCTACAGCAAGGACAGGAATGAACTCAGCAGTCCTCTCTACATGGCTACTCAGAAAAGATATTGTATTAATTGTAGTTAGCAAATAAATGAAAGCACAACTGTCACTTAGATAACATCTCCAGAAATGCTTTCATGCCTCAGCCATGTCATGAGATGCATTCAGGATCCAGTTTGACACAGGATATGAGCACTTAGAGCCAAGACACTCTTATTTGTAATTTATAATTATATACGCACACATACACACTTGAAAATCAGCAGGAGATGCAACTTGACCCATTACCAACAATTTTCCATCTCTTTTCCATATTTATAATGTTCAGTTTTTCAGATAAATAAGACTTAAAATCGCTTGCTGTGTATATAGATAATTTAGCTTAAAATTCCATGATATTAACTGATGTGCTAAAATTATGAAAATATTTCAGAACCATGTTAAATTGAGGCTGTCATTATTTAAAATTTCAATTCCATTTTAGTTCTGATTGCACTGGCATCTGACCTGCAACAGCCAGAAGCAGCTTTGGCAGGGAACTGACATAGGGATGTCAGTTTGTGTGTGGTGGCCAGTTCTCAAGGGCTCTGGATTCCCACTTCCACTGGCTTTTCTGGCAGCACAAAACACAGAAACTCCCTGACATCACATATATTACCTTTCACACTGGAGTGCAATCATAATGAGACATGATGATGGTTCTAAAACAGTCTCCAGGTCCTGCTCTACTGCTGTGCTGAAAGCAAAGTATCCTGGAGACCTGCAGTTCAGAGCATTCAAGAACTACAACCTGTCAGCAAGCATTACTAGGAATGAGGTCTGGCTGGATAAGCCTGTCCATCATTCAGCTCTGTACTCATGACCAGCTTTGTTTTGGGTACGCTTAAGAACTTTCAGTCATTTTGGCAAATGAGTAGTGGGTGGTTTTTTGGGTTTTTTTACCTTAGGTAAGTAAAGGAAATGACCTTGAGCATTAAATCAGGGCTTGCAGAAAGCCTAAGAATAGCATTTCACTGTCATTGGGCTGGAACATTCACAGGAAGGAGGAGGAAAGTCTCCTGCATTCATTTCTCCCTGCAGTTCTATACAGATCAGTTACAACCCAGCAAAGAATATCCAAGAGATTCAGGATCTCACCCAGTCTGAGCAGAGGACTTATTCCCACATTTACCTGGAAAGGAAAGCAGGATTGTGGCTGCACCATCATGGACACAGGTATGATATCTGTCTTTGCAACAGCAACATATTAAAGAGAATCTCATATGTCAAACAACATGAGGATAGTCACTAAATGCTTTTTGTCACAAAGACCTTTCACCATCAACTTGTGCCAGATTTAAGTAGGTGGATTCATCTTGTGGACCCAGCCTCGAGGGATCAGACCAATATAACTGTTACGTAGGCATTCCTAAAGTGCTGACTCTGCTAGTCAGACAAAAACAGACAAAATGTTGGTTTGGGGAGAGAGCAGGACTCACCCCAGCCCTTGTGCAGTTGTCATGTGTGAGGATTGTCCCCTGTGCTCAGCCCCAGCAGGACATGAGAACCGTCCTTGTGGCAGCAGGCATTCTCTGAGGTAGATGTTCCACTGAAATAGGTGGCCAGAGAAGGATTAAGGATGTGGAACAGTTGCTTGACACACCTCATGTCCAGATCAGCAGCAGACAAAAGCAGTGAAGCTTTTTCCTCTCATTCCTTATATTCCCAGAAAAAAAAAAAAAGATGTTCTGAAGAAGAGAAACAGCTCAAAATGGTTGGACAATTTTTTGTGACACTTCAGCCAAATTACAGTGGCATCAGTGATGTGGGTAAAAGCCATAGCCTCAAATTTTGGGAGACAGGAATTTACTCAACAAGCTATAGAGATTACCAGAACCTGAGGAGCATTTCATTGGGAAACAGTACTGTTAACAGACCCCAGAAAACAAGCTGGAAAAGAGAGGACTTGGTTCAAAGTTATTTATAATCAATAAAAGTGCATTCAATTGGACTTAAATTGAAGTAAATACAATTATTATTAATTAAAAAGAAAAAAGAGAAGAATGCTTATCATGCAAAATCTGAGCACAGTCAAGCACACAGGGTCTGCCTGGTGCCTCATGAGCCTGTTCTCCACTGAGAAACGATCTGATTTGTGTGCAACTTCCACAGACAATTCCCAGTATGAGCAGAAGCAAGAAACTACAATACCAGCTGAAATCATTACCTTATTTTATGAATGTCCATGGACATTGTTATTTTTAAAATACACCTAGAGAAACTATTCTAAACAGACATTGGTCCTAAATCCTGAAAGCAGATTTGTTCTAAAGGACTGAAGTAAATAAGCTCTGGTGTCTTATTGGTGCTCAGTTGGCTGGCCAAATGACTATTATTGTGGCCAATAGTGTGATAGAGCCAAACTGATACATTTATAATGTATTTCTAGTTTCTGTTTCCACTTCTAGTGATGGATTGTACAAGACAAACTGCTGGGTTTGACTTGTGACAGTGTTTAAAGGTGAAAACAGCAACCTTCTGTTAAATATTCCCTCTTATTGTAACAAAGTGAACAAATCAGCATGTTCACTGAAGATTAAGTTATTTTATATTCCAACAGCTGAAAGTGTCACAGTCCAGAGACGCATGTTTAGGTAGAGACTGAAGAAGAAGGAAAATTAACAAAGAGTTTGCTTAAAAATTTAGTTTGGCATATGATTAAAATTCAAAAAACCCAAACAAGCCTAAGGATAATAACTAGTCCCAGCATGAAAACTCACTGAGAGTAGTCCCATTCCAGGACTAATCTAAATGCTCTCGATTGTAAAGGATGTCATGGGCCACCAGAGCCAATCAAACTGTCACATGCTAAGTGTGACAATGTTCCCTGACTTGAGGGCTGAAAAACTGAATGAACAATTGGAACAAAAGTCTGGTAATAGGGAATTCTGTGGAAGGGACTAGACACCAAAGAAGTAGTTTACAGATCCACATGAAGAGCTGCAGTGTAATTGTTGACTCCAGATTTTTCCTTCACAGTTCATTCATAGTTATAGAAATGCATAAAACAATCATGGCTTATTTACAGTGTTTTCCTTGTGGTTTCCACTTTTCTGAAATGACGCTGTTAAAACAAACCTGACTATATGTAAGCTTCCACTCATTTCTTATGCTTTCACACAGGAATTAATCTCTAAAGAACACTGTAACCATGACCTTGAACAAAAGTAATTTAATAAAATATATGTTTGTATGTCTATAATCTTCTAAGTATCTTCTTCTTCAGCCTCAAAATTTCATGTGTACTGTAACAGGGATCTAGAAAGCTGCCAAGCATTGACAGTATTTAAGATGGATAGGTGAAGTTTAGTGGCTATAGTCTGGTTATCAAGTTCCCATGCATTCTTAAACTCATTTTTAGCCTACTCAGTCCACAAGGCACCAGCATGGAGTAATTGAATTCCATTCTATTTCTGTTATATCTTTCTTCTCTTACTTTATATCAAAGAAAATAACCCATAAAAGTTAGTTCCTAAGCACTTTTGCAGCTAACAGAAAAAATTAGTATCTATGCTGGTATCTCACACTTCACAGACTAGCAGTAGACCACAATTTGAGTGCCAAATGTTGTTGAAATTTTTGACTAAACCTTTTTTCACTGAGTTTTTTGCAATCACAGTTTTCTAATTTATTTCATCATTAAAACCGTACCAAACCAAAAAATCTCAATTTGTGGGTTTTTAACTTCCAAGACTAAAATTTTGTGATGCTATCTAGCGTGCAAAATCTTGTAGATAAAGTTCTGCTTGTTAACCACTTACAAGACAAAAGGGTTTTGCTGAAATGTGTTACAGTGTTTAACAATGTGAACAAATTCAGTTTACAGTCATTACTACACCTTCATGAGAAGGCTTTGTCAGCACAACTGTACTTGCAGAGCCTGAGACTATTCATGGTGACATTGATTTATCATTTATTCCACATCCTGATGTGTTAAATTTTATTTCCACGTTTGGAAATACAAACATTCTGTTTTGAAATGTCGCTGTAAAACTTGTTATACAACAAGGTATATGCAATACTGAATGTTGCTGAAAAGAGTTCTTATTATGCATTTTCCTCCTAAAATGTGCATTGTGAAAATTGTGGAAATCCCACACAAAATCAGCTTCTTCTTACAAACAATAGAAAGCCTCAAATTTTCCTATATTATGGCATCATCTCAGTTTCTATAACACCAACTTAATGTGAGCCTGAGAAGATTCACAGCTCCTGAAATTCTGCATTCCTCACCTACCAGTTCTCAGTCACCGGAGCCGTTCTTCAGCGCTGCTTCACACAATTCTGACTCCAGAAAGGAGAAAACTGCTTGTGCAAATATTGCCAACGAGATGGGTGCTTATGTCTAAAGGACAGAAGCAGCGCTCCTGTTTTTACATCGTAAAACAAAACAAAAAAAAAAAAACAAACAAAAAAAAAAACCAAAAAACAAATAAACAAAAAAATTAATTAAAAAAAATTAAAAAAAAAGAAAGAAAGAAAAAAATAGCAGTCCTGAAAGCCCAGTGAGCTGGACTGGTGAAGCTCACAGGTTTACCCCTGCAGTGCCATACCTGAACCTGAAAGCCCTTGCTCTTCTCAGTCTGAGGAGAAGGCTCAGACTCCTGGAGGGGCTGCAGGGGGGAGCTCTGCAGAGCCACTCGCCCCGTTCTCCAGCCCAGCTGGGAATATTTACTCCTCCTTTTTGTATTTAAAAAGCCGCGTTCAGGTCTGCGAAGGGAGTTCCCCCTGCACCTGGGGCCGCGCTCGGCGCTGTCCCCGCTCCTGCCCCGCAGGCGGCGATCGGATCCCTGCCCTGGGAAAAGCCATTGGGAAAAAGCAGCGATCCGCCTGTCCCAGGGGACATTCAGCCCTTTAGCACCTGCAGGGACATGGGACAGCCCAGCCACAGCGAGCCAGGTGAGTTTCCATGCCCTGAGCTGCACTGAGGAAACAGAAAATGCAGAAGCTCGGCGTAGTTCGGATTTCTTTCCTTCCACTCCTACTACAGCCGTGGTAAATTCTTCTTTTAAATAACCCAAACCTAATTAATCTTTGATATGTATGTACCAAAATCAATTAATCCATTCATCAGAATAGTCTGATCCCACTGTAAAAGCATGACAGTATCCAGTTTCCTATCCTTCCTTGCAATAATGCCTTAATATTTTTTCTTTAGAAGCAAATATTTTTATTTATCTCAAGACATTCCCAAGGGCAAATTGAAAGCAAAAGACACCACAGTGTGATACCAGAGATAGCAGTACAGTGACTAATGCTAACGCCCTTCCTGAAAGCTTCACAAAGTAATAAAGTAGACAAGGTTATTTGATAAAAAACTTCAGAAACCACAGAACTGCTGCTCAGGAATGCAAGTAATCTATTCTTCAAATTTTACAATACACTTTTAATGGCAGTTGCAATTCTAATTATAGGATAAAAGTCAGCAATAAAGTTGAAAGATTTATTTCAAGAGATGAGTACTTAACCAATAATGAACTTCCTTTTGAGATTGCCAGATAATTTCCCAACCAGTTCAGGAAGCATTTTACCAGTTTGGAAAAATGTCTTTAGTCTTGCTCAACCCAAAACACAACACGGTTGTTTTGCTGAGCTCTCCTGAAATATTTCACTGTGAATTAAGAAAATCATTTGCAGTATTGTTTTATGGAAATCACATTATGACCTGATGCTTTACATAATTGTAGTGAGTTCCACAAATGACTGTCTCCTGTTGTTAGTGCTCCCAGAGTAGTCCTCAGTGTCATGTGATTATGTGCAGACAGTGGGAAATCATTCCACACAGGGAGATTGACCCTTAGGGAAAATGATGACATTGGCATAAGGCCGTGGTGGCATGAATTCATGCAATCTATCTTCTTTCAGTCAGTTACAAGGAAACATTTGAGACAAGCTGATGGGATACATTTTCACTAAAATTCAGACTAAAACATTTCAGCGATTTAAAATGAAATCCTGTTGGCATTCCCATTCCATAATTTTTGATCACAGACTTTTCTTTGACGTTCAGGGCAAAACCAGACACTCACATGTTGGGATTTGCCAAGGATTTAGTCTATCAGCTTGTTATGAGTTCTTTGTCAGAGTAATATATGCTGCAACTGGGTCTAAACATTGTCACGACCGTATCCAAATACCAAATAAGAAAAACATTTGCTAAACTCTCTTTGACAGTGGGTGACAGATAATCTGATACTCTGTGATCTTTTCAAGAAGGAAGAGTCTTCTCAGACTTCCTTCAGATAAGAGCACTCTCCTGTCATCTGCACTTCAGCCCTCAGCCTCCTCTCGAGAGGCAGAGCCTTACAGAAGGGGATTGTAACAGGAGCCCAGGCTCGGGGCTGTCAGGCGCCTACGTGATTAGGGATTGTTCCAAGTCGTTAATCACTAATAATCCATTACTTGTTCCACCCTGACTTTTCTACCCAGTGCTTATTTTCAGTCATCACACTTGTGGAAAACTGCTCACTCAAGATGAAAAAGAAGGTAATAGCACCCACTTATTAGTTTGCTAAGGGTAACTTAAACCTATAGCCTACAAAATTCAGAGGCTACTACTTTTTGTGAGTTTCAATGTCCCAGTAGATGCTAAGCAAAGTGGATTTGTAATTAAATTTGGAGAAGAATTTAAAAAAAGAAAAAATAAAAAGCCCAAACTGGCAATACAGGAAAGCTTTGTATCAGAGTTGCAGTGTTGCTGGTAGTAAACACTAAAAGAATCAGATATTTACCTAAAACTCAGAAACTTACTTCTTTATTGGGATTTTTATGTACTGACTTACAGAGTTCTTTCTTTTTGCAAGCTTGTTGGTATGTAAATAATTATTTTTGCTTAGATTCCAGGGATTCAGTATTGTACTGAGAAACCTTTAGGAGTATTTTGCACATGTGGAAAGAAAGGACTCTTTCTGTGGGTGAAAGTTTAGGAGACCTACATGAAATCATGTATGTCCCTTTGTGGGTGCTCACACATGAAATTACAAACATCCCTCTGTGTTTTCTACCTCTCAATCTTATCCTGCATCAATGGAGATAACTGTGAGAATTATGTGCCTTCACTTTAAAAAAACCTAAACACTTAGCTCTGCCTTTTGGGAATGTTTGCACACAGCAGGATGTTTGCAGACAAGCTGTGAGGGTTTGCATCAGTAAATCAGTAAGTGATATGTCTGAGAGAAAACTCTTACAAAGCCTGACAGCAAAATGCATTTAAGATGCTGTTGTGAATTACACTCACAGCTCATGGCATATGGTTTCTCTCCAGCTAAAAAAGCTGTTGGGTAAGAGGGAAAATTTCATTGCAAAACATGGAAATTCAAAACAAGGGCAAAGAAAAAGGGGCACAGGACAGAGGTCAGATTTCCCCTTTAAAAATAGGGCTAAGGAAAGCTTAGATGAAAGATTAGTAAGGCTGGAGGGAATGCCATGGAAAAAATGTCATCAGGCATCTGACCCTCTGTGCCTTCACTGAAGTCTGCATCTGTGGGGGAGTGGCAGCCACAGTCTCCATTGGAATTACACTCTTCTTTGGGTCTAAAATAAGGTTTTTGACCTAGATACTATGTTCTTATAAAAACACAAGATACCAAACGTGCTACAGTTTGTGTATGTATATCTCTGTCTACATGAGTATCACAGGATAAGACTCAGAAGATATTAATTATAAATTATTCCATCTGCATGGCATTTCTCACATGGTTGTTCCTAGATATCACAAGCCACAGATATTCTCCACACCACCAGAGTAAGGGTTTCTGTAATTTTTACAGGAACAATGATTTAGTGGCACTGGAAATGAAGAAAACTGTTGAAAAGGGATGTACATGCAATGCTGTGCACATTGAGGTGTGCAAATGGTTTGAGATATTTCGTTTCAGTCCAGAAAATAGTGAAAGGTCCCACTGCACACACTCAATCAGCTCAGACTGATTAGAGGAAGTTTTTCTTCCTTACAGTGCTGGAACTAGTTCTAGGGGCCATAACTGGTGCATTTCTTTTCCACAGGAAAGATCTTGTGGCAATGAGCTATAAAAATAAACACAAAAATACCTGGAAGTTGGAATTCAACAGCTGTTCAGGAGTTGTTTTACTGCTATTTCTAGTCCCCTAGCACACTGGAGTAGGTGAGTATCAAGGAGTAAGACCACTCCCACCAGCTGAGCCAATAAACTTTTCATTTGGGGTCTCTTGCAGTTTTAACTACATTTGTATTCAGTTAATTTTGTCACAGCTTCAGGGCTTTGAGAGAAGGAAAAATATGGAATAGGCTTTTGGACCAGATTTGCAAGCTGGCTGAGCAAAGCATGACTCCCCTTTGAGAAAAAAGTAATTGTGCCATTGTATGAGTTGCTTTTGCTCAATCAATGCCTATCATGTTCCATCCTGTCAGTTCAGTACGTAGAGCAAATGTGTCTGCAGTTCATGTCTATATACTCAGAGCTAAGAGTTTTACAGAAATGTGTAGGAAAAGGGAATCTTCATCTCTGTCTATGGTTGACCACAACCTCCTCTTGGCACATATGACCAAAATTAGGGAGTTATTCTGGGCCTGCAAAGACATGATGAGTGTATTTTAATACAGATCCATCTCAGGAAGCATCATGCTACTACTGAACAATGCTTTCAATGCTTCCTAAAACCACCATTTGAGCCTACAGAGAATTAAATTAGAACAGAACTTTTTGTAATAATCACCTGATCAAAATAATTTGCTGGAGCCATCACATATAAGGACAACTGCCCTAGGAAGTAGATCACATGCTATTTTCAATTAGTAACAGGGCCAGGGAGAGCAAATTATGTAAGAACTATTTCCTAATCTCCAGGGAAGGGAGAGCAGTGACTGTCTTGATCATTGCTGTAAGATACAGCAGGACTCCCTTCTTGCTGCACAGTCTGTACACTTTGGGATCATGGAGAGGGCACATGGAGGAGCTCTAAACTCTGGAATGAGTTACCCAACCATGCTCCCACCTTCTGGCAGAAAAAACACTTGCATTGGCCAACATACAAGTCATCATATTTGTGACAGCCTTTCCTGAAACAAAAAGTTCTGTGGTAAACTTCACTCCATGAAGCAATTTTTTAAGATGGTGGATTTTTTTAAAATTTTTGAACTTTTCTGAGACCCTGTAATATCTGGCTTTCTGTTCAGCAGCCCTTCAACATTACTGCAGGAGATCGAATGTCCTGAATTAACCTCCACCTAGCACTAAGAGAAAGCAGGGCATGCAATAGCTCAGTATTATGATATCTAACACCATCATGGCTAAGTGCAGCAGAGACCACAGGCTGTTTTTTCACTTTGAACTGAAAATACACATACACTTGGCCAGCCAGCAGAGGGGGTTGTGGGTGTGATTGGGTGTGATTCAGAAGAGGCTGTTCTAAGCCATGTGGGTTCAAGGCATGCTCTATCACCTTACCCTGGGTGCCACTGACTCCTGTGAAGATGCTGATAGCAATACAGGCACAGGTAATGGATGAGGGAAGTCAGAGAGAAACCACTCCCTTTGGTGCAGGCTGCATATTTTAGGGTCTGAGAGGTTTCTGAGCAGAAATTTGTCTTCAGACTTCTCGAATGCAGAGTAACTTTCAGTCTCTCCAGCATCCCAGGAAGTGGTGAAGGTTAACAGAAATTTTCACCAAAGCATGCTTGCTAGAATGGCTTCCTAGGACATCACATCCTATTGGACGCAGAACTGGAACTGTACTTTAATTCACTCTCTTCTCTAAGCTGCTTCATCTTGGCTGAACATCTGCTAATTCAGTGAGCTCTAGGAGCTAAGACTACACCAAAGTAATTAGACTAAATTCCAGAAATGGGAATTCTTGGAGTTTCCTAAGTCTATATGTGTTTTGTTGAACACTTTTTAAAATATTCAGAAACATTTTTGCCCATAGGTATAAATATCACTCATGCAACCAATCATTCATCTAACAGCATGAAGCTGCTGGGGGAAGTGAGCGTAAACTTGTATAAAAAGGATGAAGATGAATTATTATTGATTTGAACAGGAGTGCACCTTTCTGTTTCCTCTCATTAAAGGAGAGCAACAATTTAATTCTGAGTTGATTTAAACTCTCAGCCATGAAATAAAATATATTGATGCCTTCTTATAAAAATAAAACAAGCAAAAGCATCAGATTCTTAAAAATAATCAAAGAATGGCACTAGAACCTTTTTTCATTAGTATTGTTTATTTTTATCAATGCATGAAGAAGATTATAGACTACAGAAGGGTGCATTCTTCTCTGCTCAAGCTAATCTGAGCCTCATGTACTCCCTTATTTATGGGGAAGAGCATCTGAGTATCACATGCAAATAATAATGGAATGTAATTTTCTCTTTGTCTTACAAAACTACCCACTGCAGAAAACTCTTAAACCCTCCTTCAGCAAACTGAGCAAATTGTAGAGTAGCCCTGAATTATTATTATGGTGTTCAGAAAAAGGGAGGCACATGAATGTGTCTATGATGTGAGCTGGGAGTCCAAGCTGCCTTTATAATCAATGGAATTAGATTTTTGTTCACTGTAGAATACCTGTTTATGGCTCAATTTGCATATACACAGGGGATCAAGGCCACTCAGATCCTGTAGGGTGGCCATCTATTTCTTAGCTGCTATTCCATGGTGTTGCAGGCTTCCCACAGGTCCTGGGTCAGATCTGCCAGCCCAAGATGGGTGTTCTGTGTATCTCAGGGCATCTTATGTGGCAGTAGGGCACCTATGTTTAGGCAACTGCTGGCTGGTCAGCTGAGTAGCAGCAGACTGGGCACCTCTGACTTTAATGGGCGGCTGACACCGCTGGGAGCGGGAACACCGAGTTCACTGGCACATCCTTCCAACTGGGTATCTGGTTCCTAACCCAGAGATCTTCTGTGACAGTGTAAAGACCATTAGGAACTTTGTAGGGTTGCAAAGTTACCAACACTTTCAATGCACTAACATGGACATTCATCTCAGGTGACTGCTCTTGACCCTAACACTTAAAACACCAGCAACTGTTCAAAGCAAAAGAACAAAACCTCCTGGTGTCATAAAGTGAACGATGGTGGAATGATGGAAAAACGGCTTCAACTAACGATCCTCTAATAGCAGTGAAAAAGGGAAACCTTTGTTTGAAGTCTTCAGAAATAGCGCTTCATTTGTGGATGACAGCAAGTTTCTCAAACTCAAGAGATAATACTGCTTGCAATGGATCTGAGAAAACTCTAATTACAACTGAAGTTAATGATCCTATTCACTTTTCTTGTCCTTCATTTTACAGAGTTTTACATTCAGGACAAAATCACTTCAATGTCTGAATAAGAACAACCCTTTTTTTTTTTTTTTCTGTTTTCATTCTAGAGCAATTAAATTAGGACCTCTAATTTACTGGAACCTCTGCATTCCCATGAATGATGAGTCTAGTATTCATCCCTATCCCAAGGGAAATTTCCCCAGGTAATTTATTTTTCAAACTTGATTTGCTCTTCCCCTTTAAGGAACACTCTGGATGCCCCCTGATGAAACATGAAATACATTCCATGACTTATTTTCCAAGGATTGTTGACGTGTTAGGCAGCTACAAATGTTTTTGCAGCTGAAGTCCCCCCAGATCTCTCTGCTATTGTTTGGTTATGCAACCACCTTGTTTGGTATCCCCTGAAATTAATATGAAAAAACTCATTCAGTTTTTCATGGAACAGAGGAGTACTGTAGCATGGTTGGTTTTTTAAGAGCTCTCTTAAAAGTGATATATTTAGGAGGTATGAGGGGAAAGAACAGGGTAGGCCTTTATTTATCTTCCCAACAGGTGCAGTATAGGGAGGCACAAAGACAGTGTTTGCTAAATTCAGTTTTGCCAAGTACAAAGCGCTCTCTTATCCGCTGAAAGGCTGTTCCCTGCTTTCCTCCTAAACTCAATGAGCTTCTCATTTTAGTGTGACAATATTAAATATTTTATCCTTGTGCACAGATGTGTTTTTCACACAGGATGGATGAGTTTTTCAACTCAAGAACAACAGCAAGTAAGCCAGATCAATCTTGCATTATCCTCCTTCAGCAGTATTGAAGTCAATGCATTGTATAAACAAAAAAAAGTTAGTGTAGTGCTTTCAATTTACACCATAATAAACCAAAACATAATAGCCCAAAGATAAATCATGGTGAATTTTCAGTCAAATTAATTTGATTGAAACTTAGCAGCGATGGAGGTGGAAGGTCAAAGCATAAATCTGAGATGCTCTGGTATCTCAGAAGGAAGTGTGGGAGCCACACTTAGGAGTTAGCAATGGGAGGGCAAAGGCAATCTAAGAACAACTCAGCTCCCGGCGTGCCACACAATCTGTGCAGGAGGAGCTGCTCCGTGGGGCGCAGGGCGAGAGCGCAGCCCACCCTCAGGGATCTGATTACAGCTCTGAGGCGTAAGTTTGCCTTCCATTTGTGGAGGGCTTAAAATTTATTAGCTGGAGGTGATGAAGAGAAACTTTCTAAAGAATTGAGAGGGAAAATAGGATAAGGGGTTAGGGTTTCACTCTTTCATCATCCACCAAAACTCGTTTACCTGCGATTTGAATACGGAGCTTTGCAAATGATACACAGGGGCCTGACTTTGAGTGTGGTTTGGCTCTGAGATTGAGGGTGAAGGAAGTTAAAAATAATGGGAATGCATTCTACAGTCAGTGTTGCAAGGGGGCACTGATGATGGCAGGAGATGGATGTCTGTATGCTTTTCTTTTGCACCACCATGCAGCAAGGAGAGAGCAGCTGCACTACCCAGTGTGGTGCCATATAGAATGGTTATACAGGTCCAATCTTCTGCAGGGAAAACACCAAATAATGTTGAAAAAGGTTCACATGCTGGGATCTTGAATTTTCAGGAAAAATTCCCATCCGTAATTTTGACACAAGACAAATCTGTATAGTGAAGCAGAATTCCCATTCAGCTTCTTTTTCACCTATGAAAAATTGTCTAACCTTGAAAATATTATATTAAAAGAAATCTGACTTTAATTACCTCTTAACCTTCATGCTTAGATTATTTTCTCACTGGAATGCTGCTCTACATATCTGCTTATATGATTTATATGACTATGTGACTTGTTTGACAGTGACTGCTATCTTCATACACCAGAGAGTTGTATTATTTAGAATATTGTAAATATACTGCAAATATAATGATACAAAAAATCTCACAATGAAAAAAATCTAATTCTGTTTAAAAGCAAATAGAAGTAATGGCTGCTTCCACTGTTTGTCTTCATGGAGAGCAATGTTACCATACCTCCAAAGCAGTCTGCAGTGGTATTTATGTCTGTTTGCCTCCTTTCACAAACTGCTTCATGTTTTACAGATTGTTCTTCTAACAGACAGTATATGCAAGCAGTTTTCTTCACAACTTTTACATCTATGCTATTTGAAGACTAAATAAAATTTTACTGAAACTCTGTCTAAAGTAGACACACTGTTTTTAATTTAGATTTCTTGCCAAAATGTGGATGCTCCAGGCAGCATCATTCAAGCAGAGCTTGCAAACACTTAGAAAATGAAGTTGGCAGAGAGTTAATAAATGCTTTGGCTCAAAATTTGGAATGGTCGCTTAATTCATGGCCATGCATTATTTCCTAGACTGGGGAGAATAAATAAGGCAAATTTACAGAGCTGCCTACTGGAGACAGACTTGCACCTGTCTCTGTGGGATGATGCCCACAAATAGTTTGAAAAGGTTGCTCTTGAGAGACTTGGCACTTTTACAAATGTGTGTCTAAATGCCATGGCCTGTGACAGCTTAAGAGGGCACCTAATTAATGAGCAGCTCTTATTAAGAGTATTGGTTAAGGGAAATGGGGGAGAGGAAAGATTGACTGAGTGATTGCAATAAATTGTAGGAAGTAATTATATGAGGGAGGGTTATTTTATTAGTCACCAGGAAAGCTAAAGGCTGTTAAATTTAAATGCAACTCAGTCACACCCCAGCCATCCACTGAGATCAGTTAACCCATGGATGTAATCTTCACCTTGCACATATATTTTGAACCAGCTAAGACAAAACTGTCCTACAACCAGTGACCATCCACTACAAAGAAGCTACAGCTGATCTTATGTATAGGATTTTACTTTTTAGGAGTACCATAAAGGCCTTAAACAATTAGTCATGGAAGCCTGTTTCTACAGTGACAAATTCCATCAGGCTGAGGCTCTCCAGCAACCTTCTCTAAGCTGAGTGGTGTGTTTAATTTGGTGATCCTATTTGTTAAGAGTGCTTTGTGAGGCTACACTGTCACCAAGTCAAGAATTTTCTCACTTTGTTAATCTAATAATCTTAGAATAGCTCAAAGAGCACTTGGCCTGAAAAAAAAAAACCTGGGAGCTTGTTACAGCATTGTCTGTAAAAATTAAGCTACGTACTTCAGGGACTGCAGCAATAAAAACCTAGAAATCTGAGATTTTCTAAACATTCAAGTGTTAGCCAGTTTCTGATTTCTCAACTACATGTTTGTATGTGCTGTTTTTAATTTGCAGGACCCATGAAAATGAGGAGTATGGGATAATTCAAATGGGTTGGTTCTGTTGGTAATGTCAGAGGAACTGTGCTTAGGTGCCCCTGTGATGCAGAAACCTTAAGCCTCTTTTTTCCTCCCTCTGTTTTCTATTGTAGTCTTTCAACAAGCTCACCAAAGATTTCTCAGACAGTCCTTCCAGTGGTAATTTACAGAATTAGTCAGTCCAAGGTTCAGCTTTATGGATTAATTTTCTTCAACCCTTGATGCTTTGGAAATTACCATGAGAACAGGCCTTTGATGATCATGTGAGGTTCTGAATTTTTACTGGTAGAGCTGGTACGAGTAGAGCTTGTATGAGTAGCAGTATTGTAGTGTCATTGGTACCAAATTCTTCTGCCACTGACACAGTAGGTACTCACACTTACAATACAAGTACTTGTCAACAGCTCAGGGGAGTTCTTGATCAACAAAAAAATCTTTAGGAAGTAGCTGATCCCTGCAGTACGATAATATAAACCTGTTACTCCCCTGACCTCCTGGCTGCAAAGAAACTGGGTGCAATAAGGAACAACCAGTGTACAACCCAATCCTAGCACTTCTCCAGAGCTCAGTGCTCCTTGGGAATTCTATTAAGGCAGAACGCTTCCATAATTTTTAGGCCCTGAATATTGACTCATTAAAAATCACATTTGTTCCAGTGTCAACATAATGCTGTTCAGAGCTGCTAAACTTATTTTGTAACACAAACATGGAGCTGCATTAGTAATCACTGCACCGTAAGAACATCTCTGAAACAATCTAATTTTAAACAGAATAAGAAACATGAGCCTCCAAACTAATTTTCTTCAAAGCACATATCTTTTGAAAGTGCATAAATATTTTACGTTTTTTTTTTTTTTCGAGTTGACAGGCACAGAATGCATTCTGATTAAAGTGTATAATACCCAGTCAAATAACAGATCAAATAAAAAGGACACTTAATACATGTGTAAATAATTTGAATTACAAATAAGACACTCTAGAAGGGGCTTGGCTCCTGGTTTGAAATGGAGGATTAGGCTCTTGTATTAATACGTGCACTTGGTGTAGCTATTTTCAGAAGGATACTTCATCTATCATTGTCCTCGAGCACTGAGGAGGGCCAGTAAGTAAAGTGATCACTTTGGTCTGTCAATACTGCTTGCTTAAGACTCAGTTGTGCAAAAAGTTTAGTTTTCATGTGTCCCCAGCTGAAGAAAGTGCCAAAAATGAGGAATGTTCCTGACAGTTACTCTGCTCTTGCCTTCCACAACACCAGGAAATATTTCAAAAAAATTTTGCAAAATGTTCATAAACTTGTTAAAAGACAATGCTACTGATAAGTCAGTGTTAAATAAAACAAACCTGTTCAAGCTACACAAATCAGCCTGGAAGATCTTTCAAGACTGATGGGAAATAAATGCTATATATAATGACTTCTATACTTTCCGTACCTTAAATATTACCTTAAAGGTTAAATTCAGTCTTGCATTTGGGAATGCACTGGGGAAGCTGTGTGTATAGCTTTCATTCACCAATATTTGAAAAGCACATACAGTCTGCATATTATGGCTTTGCAAGAGCTCTTTATATAGTCAATGTCAAAAAATAATCACCAAAAATTCTCACCAAAACATACAGATTTGAAAGAAAAGCACAAGAAGATCTACAGAAATAATGTAAACAGAAGAAGCTTATTTAGCTTAAATTTTCAAAATGGTAGAAAAATCAATATTAGCTTTTAAATAAATTATTAAGTAATAGACCCTCAATATTTTTCACCTTTTTCCTCAGTCTCCAATGGACAATTCAGTCTCTCAGTAGCAGACTACATACTCAGTTTCGTTGCTATGAACTTAACAGTACCACAGAAGGGGCCAATATTACTGACTGTAACTATCCTTCTGAAACACAAAATAACAATTTCTGTAGTGTGGCAAAATGCATTATTCCAGCTCGAGCTGTACAGAATAACTTACTACATTCTTCACTCATGCATTTTGATGTATAGAATATATTTTCATCAGAACAATAAAACTGTTTCATAAGCACATCCTTCCCATTCAACAACTATTAGAAAACGGAATGAAAAACATATCAATGTCCTGACTCTTTAAATCTTAAGAAATGCTTTTTCCCTCTTTTCCAGAGTTTAGATAGCTTAGAAGAGAGAAACCACAAATTGTATGACAGAAATCCTGTAGTCTTTAAAAAATTAATACAGTATTTGCCCATTCAAGTAGCTTCTCAGTATCCATTCAAAGTCATAGTTTATTGTCTAAAACAGTTTGTGCTATAGCCCTGCCTGACAGTAATTTCTTAGTCTAAAAAAGATCAGTGATCTCTAAAGATTGAGTGATGTTACCTGGTTATTGTTCTTAGTATCATCTGTGGCTGATATCTGCAAGGTGATCTAAAAGGTGTTTCATGTGTGCGCGTACTCATTATTCCTGCAATTAAGAAATGCTCAGGTAATGTTCTGTCATGCTTACCATCTTTCTTGGTGGGTTCTGGCATTGTTACAAGGATTCTTTATTCCCAGAGAGCTTCAGCCTTTCAGATGCAGCAAGTAGTAGCCCCAAGTCCAGCGGAGAGTGTGTGAGATCAGTGTGACAAGCAGAGGGTAAGAAGAATTCCTCTGCTTTATATACTGCAGCTGAAATATCAATCAAAATAGCACCTCCTCTCTTTTCAATGCAAACACTTTGAAAATTGACAGTTATGGGAAACCCTTCACATCTGTTGTCTGCAGCTTCTGCTCCCTTGGCTTTTGGAAGGAATCTCTGCTGCATTGCATGGGGCTGATGAGAACATCTATAACTTTCTAAATTCAGCCACACAGCTTGCTCTCCGCGTCCCTCTCTGTAACTTGCAGACACGTATGCACACGCAGACAGAGGCTGAAAAAGTGACTGCCATGCTATTAAAGAGCCCCTCCTGCCTGCAAAACCTGTAGGAAATGCCTGTATACATTTATGCCTCTTCCCACAACATAAAAGTGACAAGTAGGCACAAGCAGCGTGCCTACAGTGTAACATCATTTTTTTCCTTCAAGAGAACATGGTGTGCAAAGACAGAGTGAGAAGTAGAGCGTTTCTCAGTATTAATGAAAAGTATTATTGTACTCCTGTTTTTAGCAGTGAAGATACTCTGTATTTCCCTTCTGCTTACATATGGTACACTTTCTTGGGTCCTGTCCCTGTAGCCACTCTCATTTTGGCATTGGTAGAGACTATAATGTTCCTTTCAGCATAAATAATTCATTAACTGGGGAGATTGCTGCTGAGAGTTGAGATAGTCTCTTCTCCACTCATCCAGGAGATCCAACACTGCTCGCCTTTGCCAAGCCAGGAAACCAGACAGAAGGAATGGAAATCCTATCTGTAGCACACACAGAGAACCACTAAACTGAGCCACTGGGTTGCCCTCCTCTTAGACTCCCACTTAAACTACAAACATGTAGGCAGAGAAAGGCAGGTCAGAGTGATTCACAAAGTGAAGCAGAGGGTACTAGGATTTACTTTCTTATGCTCTTTTAGGATTTTGAGACAAAAGTGATCCTCAAAGGTTTATGCAAAATAATTAGCATAATAGATAAAGTGATCCTCAAAGGTTTTGTGCTATTGAAGCACATGTTCATACCATTAATCAGGTATCAATAAGAACTAAGCTACTAGAAAGACTGCTCAGTGTATGAATGGAGCCAAATGTTACAGAAAACATATCTTTGAATAGGATTTGAAGATGTAATAGCAGTCATGTGCCTGGTTATTCTATGGCCAATGCATGAGGGTTTTCTCTGCAAACTGTTTTTTTTTTCTGGCTATTTACCCTTTTTATAGACATCTTATAAAGGATGGACCTTTTGTTCCTTTTTTTAAAGACTACCATCTGTTTTTTTCTGCTCTACTCAATGTGGTGCTTATCATTTGACTGATTCATGTGCCTGTAAAATACAGAGATAGGCAAGACTTCTGGCTACAAGAACTTAAACAAGGAGTATTAAAGCTATCTTCCTCCTTTATTTCTCACCACTATCAAAGTAAAGCTGCTCATTTCACTGAGATAATTCCTGTCCTTGGCAAGGAAAGAACGCTGCCCTGCAAAGGTAAAAGGGGGTTTTGTCCCTCTGTTGGAGTGGGCTGGCAGTAGTATGAACAGACCTAATAACATGGCAGAGATCACTTTTTATTGTTCCCCTTTCTTCCGCCCGCATCCAGGCACCCAACTCTGTGATGGCCGGAACCAGAGCGGGATGAGGAGCAGCTGCTGATGCTCTCCAGACTGGTGTTTCCTCAATGGCCCTTTGTAAGATGCAAAGATATTTTGCTTTGCATTCCACCCATCATGTGCCAAGAGGTGCTGAGAACTATGCTTCTGGAGATTCCTGTTAATACAAACAGGATTAAACTATGGTCACAGTCTAGTACTGATGGGTTAGAGAGGACCTCCACTGAAATCTCGCAGTGAGAAAGGATTGGTGGCAGGTGCTTAACCTTACAGCCTTTAAGGGCTTCCTTTACTGCAAGAGGAAGAAGGATATTCAGAAAGACAGAATCTTATTCATAGTCTTCCTTTAAGCTACTAAATAAATCAGTACTGAGATCATATTTGCTGGACCAAGTGAAAGTGTGTTGTTCTCATCTGCACAGTAAAACTTTCTCTCCATCCTTAAATTGTGAGACTGCAGTCAAAATCTGTACAGGGAATGGTTATTGGATGTGCCTAAGTTGTGGTTAGGTGTAGGTGGAAGAATGCTGGCTGGTCCAAAATGGTACAAGGGAGCATCTAACTATCCCCCAAGGTTATAATCATAGGACAACACTTGAAATCACACCCTAGCCTTGCTTTATTCTCAGTTATAGGCAAAAAAAAAATTAAATTGGCTCTGTAACCTCTGGTAGACAGGAAGGGAGGAAGATTGGTTATGAGTAGAAAAAGTAGTGAAGTACAATATTTGCCTTTGTAGCCAATGGAAAGATCTGTGCTTCTACAGGTCTCTGTTTTGTAAGGGCCAGCTGTGAGGGCAAGGAAAAGGCTCTTCAGCTGCATGATGTAAATTGAAACTGTGGACCAGCAGCCATCTGAAAATTTGCTCATCCTTTCATTCTTTCCTACACTTACATTATATTTGCCTAATTATTGCATTTCATGTCATGTTCTCATTTACTCTGATAAAACATTCCTGTGCTGCAAGTTTCCTGTAATTTAAATTTTAGAAGTATTATATAAGATGCTGCTGGGGTAGATTTAGACTGTGATATCTCAGTGTACCTTAGCACTAGCAGTGACAGGGAAAGTAGATAATTTCCTAAGAAAGTAATCCATGTTTTTTTTTGTTTCAGTCTAATTCCCTGCTGAGTCCTTGCCTCAAGCACCTAGAGGTATTTCACACTCTGATCTAAGACAACCTAATAATTTCAGTTTATTTTTCTCCCTTCACAAATACAGTCACAACTGTGACCCCATCTTCCTTGTGCAACAATTAGTACTTTGGTGCTACTGGGACTTCCATTCTTATACTTCTTTTCCACATTGGCAGAGTGCATGATACTCATCAAGCTTGCATTATCACTGCATGGAAATGATGAGTTGATTTTGGCCAACCAGTGTCCAGGTTGATTTAAGACTGCCAAAAAAAAAAAAAAAAAATTAAGAGAAATACTGAACAGAAAGAAATGCCTGGTGGTCATTTCTAAGCTTATGCTTCTTTGATCACAGAGATGTCTAAACATGCTTACAATTATCCATCCACACAACCTGTACCTTCTCTGTTACTAAATGCATTTCTCTGTTCTTTTAATGAAGCTTAATTTTTTTACCATTTTTTCTTGCCATCCTGCTCTGCTTCCCTATGCATGGCAACCACTCACCTGATTTGATCTCAACTCACCTTGTGAAGGAGCTAAACCAGAAGAGGAAGCATTAGCTCCTCTGTGCTGAGCATGTGGCTTCTGAGCAAGTGAGAGGGCCATGAACCACCTCTGGACTCAGCCACACATATTTACCAAATTACTGAGCCAAGCCTTCACAGAAATTCTGAGGTGGAAAGACCTGAGCTCCACCTTGTTTCTAGCCCATCACCTCTTGTTTCTGTACCACAGGAGGTAGAACTAAAGGCTCTGGCATCCCCAGCCATGCTTTCATTAACTCACATCTTTGCTAAAGCACCCCTGTTTGCACAGGCTGCCTCACGTCTCTGGAGGAAATGTTCCTTCTCATAACTTGCTCTTCCTGCACACATTGCCTCGTGCCTTTGAGTTTTACCCATCCCAAAAAGTTAATGTCTCCTGAACAAAATTTATCCTCAGCACAGTGTGGCTTTTGTGTACCACCATAAGCCCTCTTCCTTCACCGCCTCGGGGGCCAAACATGTGAAACTCTCTGAGCCTTTCCCTTCCATGCCTGCCTCAGTTAATCTTCTGTGGTCTCTTTCCAAAGCATGACTATCCTATTTTAACTCTCTTCAGCTCCTTGAGCACTTTCCAAATGGCTGCTAATCAGGGCGTCAGATAATTAAATCATTCTCTCCTGTCTGTTTTTAATAAATTCCCTTGGTCAAACACCAGAGCTGTATTTGCAGTTGCAGCTGCTAGATCTGCATCAATAACTCCATATTTGCTGCTATTTCAAGGACTAAACCCTCTCACTTACTTCAGCCTCTATTCCATTAGGTGCCTGTCTGCTTGTTGTCAGAGAAAAATCACCATCTTGTCACTGAGCCAAAGGATCAGAACACTCCCAGAAGTCCTGAGAGACAAATCTTTCACCAGAGTATTTAACCAAATGGTAGCCATATAATTTAGTTTTAGGTAGTTCTGTGAGGAACAGGGAGTTGGACCCTGTGATCCTTATGGATCCCTTCCAACTTGAGATTCTCCATTTAAAATTTTTCCATTTAAAAGTTTTGTTGATATTGAGAAAAGCTGATCAATTGAAATAGGAATGCCAGGCAAAAACGACCAGTGTAGATGAGAACAGGAAAGGATTCCCAGTGTGTTTATATTAAAAAATAAACAGCATCTTGGGATTGTTCTTAATAAAGAGTCCAGAGTTTTGAAGTCTAATATAACAGAAAACAATTCTTCATCAGCCTTAATATCTGGAGCTTTGGAGCCTCTGGGAAACAGTCATTTACAGAGCCCAAGAATGAAGGATGAAGGACAAAAAGCAGTAGCAGATGAGCTTCCCCTCCCATCAGGAGGAGCACATAAACACATTTATCCAGGGAGATACTGGAAAAAGGTTCGACAGTGTCCAAGCCCCATCCCAGTCCCAGATTCCCTCCTGTGTGGCAAAAGGATGGTAAGAATGGAAAATTTCCTTAACACTCTATGTCTGCAGCAGAATTGCATCATAGTGATGACATTTTGTGCTCCAATTCTGCCTTTTCCACATGGACTCTTTGACTCTTTGCAATAATATGTAGGACATTATAGCTTTTGGTGAATTTATTTATTGCTACCAGTGGTATCTGATATTTGCTGGGTTTTTTTTCTTTTCTACCAAAAAAAAAAAACAACAACAACAACAACAAAAAAAAAACCACTATTTAAATTTGTACCATGCTGGCTAAAAGTGAAAAGCTAAAAGTGTTCAACCAAAAAATGCACAACCAAAAAAAATGCAGAACTTCTACTTTTGCAAGGGAAGAATGCTGTGTCTTAGAACATCTATTACCTTTTAAGTCCCAATCTAATTTGTGAAGTCATTGCTTTTTTCTGGTATCTTAGCTGAACTTCCTAGTGTTGATGAAAGACACCTGGATTTACCTGGCCAGCTCAATTTAATCACAGCCTTGCACTGTAGACTTGCCAGGAAAAAAACTCTCCTACCCTGTCACGCACTCTACTTTTCTTCCATGTAAATGAGACATGACCTTTGTTAAGAAATACTTTCTATATTGATGTAGCATCCACAAATGGGGCCTTACTCTATCTAGCAAGATGCAGGAAGATTAAACTCTAAAGCCTACACTAGACTTTTTTTTCCAAGGCAGTCGGCTTGGAGACACTTCAAGGCATGTACAAGATGTCGTTGACAGATAAACACCACTTGCCAGCTTTACCTTCTGCCTTACAACGACCCAGAGGGTGACATTACTGTGTAAGCAACACATGCCCCGTGGTGTCCTGTAGCAGTCAGAGTGTTTCCTTTCTGACAGTAAATCCCAGAGCTCTGAGGCACTCAGCACCAAAGTCAAGAGCTGGTCCCTAGGTCAGGGCAGCAGGCAGGACAGCAGGAGGAGGAAGGAGAACAGCTTCTTTCTGTCAACTGCTTGGCTGGATCAGTCAGAAAATGTTAGGATAAGGAAAGGATAAGAAAGGAAAAACGATGGGAACTTTGCCACTACTCTTCAAGAGAGACAGACCTTATTTCACACTGTTTTTAGGAAGAAATTTGAAAGATGACCATGCAGCCAGGAGAGGAGAGAGACTCTGTAGCCCAGGTTTTTGTTCTTGCTTCCACAGGTGAAACTGGGAGCAGCTCCTCACCTGAGCTATACCTAGGTAAGCAAGACCCATGTCGGGTTTACATGCTCCAGTTTATTGGAATCTGTCTGATTGGGAATGCCTGATGCAGGATATCAAGCAGAGGTTTCTTTGGCACTGGTTTGAACTCTTCATTAAGTATGTGAAGCTACCTCAGCAGCTTTCAAGGAGCACAAGGTTGGACCCAGCAGATTATGGTGTCCCACACTGTGGGACGGTGTGTCCAGCACTGGCCAATGAAGCCTGGGGTGAGGTTTGAAAATCAAGGCCTCTGAACTTGGCTCCTCTCTCAGAATTGCATTTTTTTTGTTGTTTTCTGATATGCATATAGCATTTCACCACTGAAGCCAGTGGATTAATTTTAAATTATTTTCAGTTCACTTGATCTGTCTTATTAGCAGTCTGAAAAATATCCAAAACGTGGTTGTAGAAATTTAGCCCTAAAAAGTCCTGAAATCCATAACTAGCTCAGCAATAGCACAGATTTTCCCAAATTCTTTTTTCCAGGTCTGTTTCCCTACTTTTAACATATTCTAGTTCCAATATTCTCCAGGTACCTGTTTTACTCAAAGATGCACACCCTCCATTATAGGAAATGCTTGCACAGGGCCTTCAAATGAAAGTATTAGAAATATACTGATATTAAAAAAAAAAAAAACAAACTTTTTTCAAATTTAATTTATTTTATTTATTCTCCTTTAGAAATTTAAATCTTTTAGACTTACATGTTTTACAAATTCATTGAGGTAAATACATATTTAAGCTACGCAGAATGAATGATATAAACCCATGTGCCTAACTTCATTAACATTCAAAGAAAAATATCAAAATCCCACTGTGAAGGGGCTGAAAACTTTGACATTAACTATTTGATAGCCTGGAAATATTGTGAAAGTGGCTGTTCTTTTTCAGATTACCACCATCTCAGGTAACCCTTGCATTATAATAATTCTATGAAAGTACTTAACAGAAATACATTCAATACCCAGGTGTCTAAAAGTTCCTAAGCAGCTTCCTTAAATGGGACATACCTTAGTTATGTCTTGGGAGATTGGGGTTGATATCCCATTTTTTTAGCCCACAGCTCTCATCACACCTTCTTTGCTTCCTTTGGGAACTTATGGAGTGTTCATCAGTTCCACTTTGCAGAGTGGAACCTTAATCTTAATTGCTGCCATGATATATTATTACTATCTGCACTGCCTGAAAGATGCTGCTGCACATGAACAGATGGAATAAAAGATGCCAAGTGCTGGGGCTGGTATTATCTTTTTTCTATTAAAACACTTGTTCTTAGCATAAGTGCAATATAGTTATAACACTGTAATACCCTTGGCTAATTTGTTTGACATATTCATGATATAGTTTCCTGATACACACCACCCAGTGCTGCTGTGGACTGCTGCAGTCAGGATGGGCCCATTCTGCTTTCCCTTCTCTCTTTCTCCTTCTTCAGGCAGGAGGTCTCCTGCTCTTCCTTGTGCTGGAGCTGTGCAGGATGAGTCAGTTCTGCTAACTGGTCTGAGTGGATCCTGCTCTTTTGGAGGAGGAGGCACTTTATTTCATGCTGGCTGAGCCTCCTGAAGCAATTTCTCTATCAGCCCTGTGATCACTGGACGTGAGGAAAAGGGACCACACGGCAGGAGAGTGGGACTATCTCTCCTAGCTGCAACCTACACACACATAGTGCTAAGTTTAACAGGAAATTATATCCTCGTTGTGTCCAAGGTCCACAGTTTATAAACATCCACTTCCTATTCTGGAAGATAACAGAGATACAAGTGAATTGTTGTATACTGGTCTCTTAATTCCAAAAACATCTGTTTCATGGAGAGATTTTCTTTATTTATCCAAATCTTTTTTTCCTTTGTATCGGATGAAAGAAGTCAAATTCCTTTCAAACTTCAGTGAACCACTGGGGGGTCCTATTGGTTCACTTAGGAGAGTGAGCACAGCCTGCAGGACTCAAAACAAACCTGCAACAATCAGCCATGAATCTCTGCCCTGGTGAAGGCCTTCACCTTCTCACTAAAAGCCAAGGTTTATTCAGTTTTTTTCATTTGCTCTGTGAGCCTGGCCAACCCTCAGAGCTTTGTAGCTCCCCTTGAGCTTGACAGATGCTGGTGATTTACCTTCTTCCTAAGTACTTATGCGATGAAAGGAACAACGTACCCCCCTTCTGCAGTAATGGATGTCATCTTTTGTGTGACACGCTTAATCTGAATGGCTGAATGACAGGAATGTGATGGCAGCACCTAGCTGCATTTATGAACACCTTTTGGCTTTAACATGAACACAGTGCCTCTCTGCACTAGTGTTTCCAAAGTCTTTGTAACCTCTTCCCTCTGAGTCAGCACTGGGCTGCATATTAGTGATGTCTTTTAAATAATGAGGAGATTTCCTTGGGGGAAACCCTGTGTATAAAAGATTCTGACTCAAAGGTTTTGGACATGATCCAGCATTAATGTTAAAGATAGGTTGTAACTCAAAAAATTACATGCATTGGTAAGATTGAAAATCAGAAAAGACTGTTAGAAACAGTAAGGACTTACTGCATTAACTAAACTTCACAAACAGCCTGGTGAAAGTAGGCTAAACAGTCCAGTTAAAATAATCTAGAAAGAGTATTTTATATATAAAGGAATAAACACAGATAAGTAATGGTATTTGAAGATCTGCATGAAGTACTGGATCCAAGACAGGAGCCCAGAGATGAGATTTTTGGTCTTTTGTCCTTGACTCCTGATCTGAGGTATATGCTGCTTCCTGGATCTTTAAAACCTGGAAGAGAAATCCCAGGGGGATAGATTTCACTTTTGCCCTGGGTTGCACATATGACATTCAGAACGGGCACTTGTTTTGGCCTTTGGGGTGAGATCCCTTGTGCTTAAGTTTTACTGAGTGCAGTGCCAGCTTCTGCATCTGAACTCATCTTTCCCAGCCATGGAATCAGTGGAGTTCTGGTCACAGGTCTCAGTTCAGCTGCTTAGAGATGATCTCACACAGCCATCTGAGAGCCTCTGCTATCCACCACAGCCTTCCATTGCCCCTGCAGAGTGCTTGGGTCCTCGGTGCCAAATCCATCTCTGTCAGATGACTTAACAACTGCAGGCACCCCTGGTGGCACTAGACACCTATCTTGAGGCACCACCACTTATCAAATGGGGTTTACAGGGCAATGGAGAAGGGAACTTCAGGATAAGGTAGCTCATATTTTGGAATTTGATGGTGGTGCTCCTTAAAGTGACCTGCCCATATGTCAGTGCTCCAGTGCAGACACCCAGAGAGCCCTTCCCAATGCATCTTTCACAGGGATTAATGATTGTGAGAAATTTTTAGGCTCATAACAGCAACAATACATTGGACACCCAAAAGTAAGGCCTCTCATGTGTTATTCCCCTCAGGGGAATAATGAAGAGCTCCTCTCAGCTGCCTCTTGTGTACCGAACCCCAGTGCTTGTGCAGATTCTCCCTGAGCAGCCACAGCAGCTCAGCTCAGTCTGGTGTTTCACCCTGGCTTTGATTGTGCACCCCCAGAATTGTGTGTGAGCCAAAGTCTTCCATCTGTGCAGACATGAGCCATTCAGCTCCATCTCTTCTCCCCGTCCTGGACACACTGTTGGCAGTGCCCTGCATCTCAGTGTCCAGACTTTACAGTCTGGGGTCTGACTATTCCTTTCCCAAAGACACAATGATGTTTTGGGACAATTTTTAAATTTAATTTGTGTGCTTTATAAAAAAGAAAAAAAGAAAGATGGTATTGCAGGCACTCTTCTATGGGAAAAATTCTTCTTCCAAAAATAAATCCTTCCTGCTCAAGTTAGAGCCTGAGGCTTAGGGTGTTAGCAGTCTGGAACTATAACAATACAAATACATGAGAAGCTCAAAAGTGTTGAACAGCATTTGTGTACTGTGCCATCACTGCTTTCTTATTACCAGCCAAATTACCCTTCTGGGATTTCTTCAACAGGATTTTTTTCCCTGAACATGAACTGCATAAGCAGGAAGACTGTGTGCTATCTACAGGCATCTTAACATGCATGACAAATTTTTTTTTCCAAGAGTTAAATTAAAAAAAAAATTGCTGTTGCTTGAAATGTATCAACAGTAAACTGATCATTTAGAAGGTTGAAAATGTATTTTTGTACAAACTTCTCCGGCAGACAATGGCAGTCCAGCCCTTTCCCTGCCCAAAAGGCACCAGCCAGAGTCCCAGACTATTTGGTGCAATGTTTCTTCCTCATGAGTCTTCTTCATGAACCACTCCTATGGGCATTTTGGCCAGTTCAGTTGGGCAGTGCTCAACACTGAAATGGACTGAAAATAAGCAGGTATGCCAAGACAGCTTATACTGCTTAATAGTGAATATGAAGAGCAGAATTTCTAATTCTGTCCTCTGTCATTGTCACCCCGAAGAATCCAGTCTCTGCTGTAATGTTCATACCTGCAGAACTGAGGAAAATGTGTGAAAATCTCCATTTCCTTTTGTCAGTGATAATGTAAATAATTTAACTGGGAAAAGTCTGCCTCTGGCTTCCTCATCACTTAAAGATGTTGAGCCCAACAACTGGAATAGACATGGCATCCTCAGGAACAGAGCAGTTGATACAATGGCTTAGAAAGTTAACATCCTGTGTTCGTCTCCCTGTTGCCACACAAGTCTGTGGCACACCACACAGGTCAGTTTTATCCTGATTTGGGAGCTGTATAATTCTCAGGATGTCAGTCTTTGTCCTCATAGTCATATGTGTAAGTTGTCTGTGTGTACTGGCACACATAGCCTTAATTCAGAAAGAGTTAGTCTTTTCAGGACAGTAAGTACTTAAAGATTTTAAACAAGAAGATGAAAGACTTGTGAACTGCAACTAAGATGTAATTCTGTTTCTACAAGAGGTCTCAGAAAAAGAGGGAGTTGTGAAAGAAAACATTTGGGTGTTGCGATAGATAGGATGAAACAGATGCAAGCACAGAAAGTGAAGTCTGGATTATGGCACCTTCAGGGTTTGGGAGAGTGAGAACATGAGCTGGCAATTTGGCATGGAGAAGGAGAAAATAGTGAAAAATTCAAAGCAACGTAAAGTACCAGAGATTGGAGTGATTTTGTTGACAAGTCTCTCTGGGTTACAAAATGAGGTAAAAGCATAAGGGGATATTTAGCCTGAAGACCACATGAGTGACTGAATAAGTGAAACAGCTCCACTGTAAGGCAGCATGACACAACCAACAAGTTCAGTCAGCCATAGTCATCACACAGTTCTGGTGTAAGAGCACACATTTGCACACAGGTGTGCTCCTCCCCAGGAACTGATCCCACTGAACCCAGCAATGCTCCCTGGTGGGGGTTCTGCTGGGAATGTAGAAAGAAGTCCTCTGGGAATTCAAAGAGAATGCAAAAATCCATCATACTCCAAAGAAACTCTTCTACCCTCCAGGTAAGGGTGTAATTTCCTAGTGCTTGCAGAAAGAAGGGCAAGGGTGGCCAGCTCTTGATTCTTACAAAGGAAGAAAAAGTTCTGTCAAAAAAAAAATCTGCTGTCTCTGAAGGTGCCCATTTCTCAGAAGTCTGAATAGTTCCATCCACAGTTACACTAAAAAATAAGTGTGTATCAGCCACTGTGTTTCCAGATGTTAAGGGACATCCAGCTGCCCATAGTTAGCCAGAAAATTACTTTAAAAAATTTTTAATCCTTTGTCTGTTTTATTATTTAAATATTAAACAATATTTTAACCCTCTGTCTGTGGGATCTCATACAAGCAAACATTGCAGACTAAGTGGGCTCTGACACGATGCAGGGTTCTTGTATACTTATAAAGCTAGTTTCTAATCCTGCCCTAGACACTAAATTAACCTTTCTGCCCTTAGCATTTTGCATGGAAAAACTGATGAACTTATTGAGGAAAGGTCTACTGTAAATAATACTAGCCTTTAATTTTGTCACTATTTAGTAAATGGTGCTACCAGGAGCCAGCAAGCTCACACTAAGTACTATTTTACTTACTCAGCAACTAAGAGCATATCAAAGAGCAAAGTGTGCTTACTGAGATGACTGAGGGGATCAAAATGTGCTCTCTCTCCTCCTTAATGACAACATAATACCTAAATTTGTAGTAATCCCTATTTGGGATGCCCTTTGGACATTTGCATATTTATCTCAGATTACATTTATTGAGTTGCTTAACAGGTTGCCCATACCATTTGATAAAAACTTATAATGCCAAGAACTGAGCAATTATCTTACAAAACCTCATAGCTTTCTGATATTTTCTCTATAGCCAAGATTACTGGATTGTGCCTTTAAATTTTGATGGGTTTAATTACCTATATGCTATTCTGTTATTGATGGAATAATCCATCACAGCTGCTTTTTAAACTTTTCCTTCTCTTTTTCTTTGAAGCAAAAAAGTCTCCATCTCAGAATCTGCTACCTTGCATGTGCAGTCCACAACTTTAATGCAGTTCATATGTCTCACCTTCCCAGTCCCCACGGATTTCTGTTTCACAACATTTTAGGCAGTGAACTGCTGGAAGAAGGCACTGGAGGATGCATCTCTGAGTCAGTGGGGCCCTTCAAACTCTCTGGTTCTGCTACGAGCAGTCCTGCACGTCCTCAAGCACATTCTCCAGTGAGCACTGTGCAGCAGATACAGTCTGCTCATTTTGCTGGGGAAGCTGATAGTGCCTAACCCAGCTGAACAGGTTTAAACCTACCAACTTCCCTTCTGGGGGTTGTAGATCCTTTCTCGAGGTCTGTCAGTGAGGCATATTTTGGCTCAACCTTTCCAGACACCTCCTCTTCACTGACATTGCCTTCCTCACTGGAGCTATCACGGAGGTTGTATTGCACTGGCAGTATCCCTTGGCACAGTGTCAGTCTGACTCATCTTCCATTTCATTACAGGGTCTGAAAACAGCTGCAGCTGTCAGAGGGTTGCTGTTACTTTGAAGCATCACGATAAAACTGTGCTTGCTAAATTATTCTGGTAAATACAGCTTCCATGGTGTCAGAAGAAAGGTACAAAAAAAATGAAGTTTCTTGCAGGGAATTATGGGCACAATTCCCCAGGCTCATTCGACATTGAGCAATTGCCCAGGAACTCATAACCACAAAATAAAATAATAATACCTTTGTGCAGGGCAAAAAGAAAAACAACTTTGACAGAAAATATAACAGAACCACAAAATATTGTATAACACATGGTGTAACGGAGACATCTTTACAACTTAATCTTTTGCTATTGCTACAATTTATTTTTCTGTGGAATGGGAACATTTCATGAGTATAGTATTTTTTCCTTTGGTTTGTAATATTTTTCTTAAGAGTACAATAACAGGCAATACTTCTTACTTCAGCATTATTCCTGGAAGCCTTAACATCCCAGTTTTAAGCATGGTAAGTATACTTTTTCATATTACTCAAATTTGCAGATATGCACATGCAAGCTCTGCAAAATGCTGTCTCTGTCCATGTATTAAAAAGAGCCCCATGCACAATATCAGCGCCAAGTGAACACATCAAGTGTGTGAATAACTTGGTTTGCAAGAATAGGTCCACTAACTTCAACACAAGAACTTGCACTCTAGTGATGAGTGCACTGTAGGTCCTGCCATGTAAACTTACCTTTTGAAAGGACACCTACCTGCATTTAAACTGGATAGTGGTAGCAGATTTAGCAGTGGCAGGCAGGAATACAATACAGGCTGCAAAAGCCATACAAGAGTTAGCTAGATATTTGGAGGGATTTTGCAGGCTGTACAGAGCTCTGTGGTACCATGGCTATACAGAAATCTGTCCTTGAAATAGTTCTCTTAAAACTGATAGCCACACATTCAGATTTAATCTCTGAATCTGGTGGCTCAGCTCTAATCTGCTGTTCCTGAATTGTCCTGAGAACAGCCAGAAATCTGTTTCCACCACCTCAGCCAGGAACTGAAGAAAAGGAATTTGGTGTATTGTCAATACTAGAACACAGGTTATACCTGCTTAAGAGATAACTTTTAAAACTTCAGTTTTCCTAAGTTCACCCTTTAAAATTAACCGGAATGATCATGAACATTTTATGCAATTTCAAACTAAGATAATTATGGTGTATCAAATACGTGTTTCTGTGAAAAGAACTCATCTTTTACAAAATTGTTGATGTCATTACAGAAAAATAGTAACTGTTGAAGAATACAAAGATTCCTACTTAATTTTAGTATTTCTATACATTTTTTTGTCAAAGATAGTTCTGTCATTCAAGTATAGCCATGGGTTCCCTTTCCCTTTGATGACAACACGAACACTGAATCTCACTTTTTTTTATAAACCATTTTCCTCAAAATTAAACAGTGTTTCAAGACACCCACTGCAGTGAGAGAAGGAACAGAATTTAGTATTTTTTGTTTAGGACCATTTTCTCAGACAGAATTCTGAGACAAATGAATACAACTTTATGCCAATGACCGGGACCAGCACAAGCAACGTGAAACCTCCTAGCAGTGTGAAAGAGGAGGTGGCACAAGAAATAAAAAGTTAATTTGATTTTAACTATTACTTGCATTGCAATATTCTACTTCTGTTTAATTTTTTTAAGATACCAGCACTTCAACTGGCCTAGAGCACAGCCAGAGGCTCAGGGCAATGCCGTGTTCTCCCAGTGCATTATGTGCAGGCAGCCGGTTGACATTTATGTTGTTTCGGAGTAATATATCACAAGGAGAACGAGCAGTTGCTGTTCCTGATGATGTCAAGGTGATGGCACGATGGAAGTCTTCATACTATCCCTGGAATCACAAGGCAGGAGGCACCCACTGTCTGGGCAGCCGCAGGCAAGGGCTACTTTGCATAGTAGTCACTGTGCTCTTGGAAATCAGAGAGGACACATCTAAAGTCAGATAAAACAGGAGTGGGTCCAAGTTTTTGCAACAGCCCTAGGCTTTCCCACATGCTGTTTTAAAGGTCTCTTTAATTTGTGTTTATCTCTTTATTCCCCATTGCTGGCTATGGCCAGAGCTCTGGTGGAAGGACAGCTGTTTCCTTGCTAGAAACTAGAAGCGCATATTGTGCCAAAAACACAGGATTTCTATTTAATGAGAGGTTTCATGATAACTCCAGCCAAGAGGCTCTGACAAGACTTGAATAATCACTGCAGCTTTGGCACTTATTAAAAGTATAACTAGGCACTTCTCTAGCTGTCTAATTCAAAGTATCAGAGGAAGGAGAAGCTTTTTGCACACAGCAGGGGCAGTTGGGCTTGTGGATTCGGAGAGCAGCCTTCAGCAGGGCCAGCTCAGAGCTGGGGAGGAAGAGACAGGCAGTGGCTGGCTCTGCCCCCTCACCACAGCCTGTCCTGCAGAGTGGCTAAGTTAGCATGAGAAAGCAGATTAGTGACAGATTACTTCCCCTCTTCCCTGTAACTCCTGGAAGCAAGGGTGATGCAAGGAGGATCCCTCTGCTCAGAGGTTTGCCTCTGACTCAGACTGCCAGCTCACTCCTGTCCCAGCTGAGCTCATCTCTCACCTGCTCCAAAGAGCTCTGCACAAAAGCTACATCCTAGTCCTCTTACACCAGACAAAAAGAAAGGGAAAAAAGATGGAAACTCTGACTTCATAGAGAAGGAAAGCACAGAGCAGCACTGATGCAAGAGGATAACAGAAAGAGATTTAGAATTCGACAATTCTTAATTTTTACAAGGGTATAATAACAAAAAAAAGAAGCCTAGGCTATTGTTGAAGAGGTGATAGCATAAAATTATTCTAACAACACTGACACTTCTGTACATGTTCAGAAGAAAACCTAAGCTTCTGTAAGTATCAAAAGTTGGAAAATAGGCAAAGGGAAAGAACAGAAATGTTGTGATCATTAAACAAACCAGAAAGAAAACTGGGTAACTCTAGATCTAGCAGTTTGACTTCAGTTCCAGGTAGAATATTAGCAAAACCTGAGAGGAGCATCTATTTTTACTTGGATAAAGCAGACATATTGGCTTAAAGCCAAGGGGGATTTGTGAATGAGACAATGCCAAAAAAATCTGATAGCCTGTTTTAATATGGTATCTGAGTGGGTGGGATTTTATAAAAAAGACCTGTGCCCTATGGAAACAGTTTATATAATGCCTGGATAAGAATTCAATACAGTGACAAGCAAACACTTTACACACAAAATGTGTCCTTACAGAAAGTCCTTGTTCTTCTTTAAAGGATATCTTTTTGCCCAGGTGTTTTCTTCATAACAAGGCAAAATGGATTTTGATCAAAAAAATTCAGAAATTAAACATGGGATAGAAATAATAAAAGAGAGTAGACCCTCCTGCTTGACATTTCTATCTCTTTCTTTTCCTCTCCTGTCTCTCTCTTCCTTCCATCTTTCTCTTTCACCTGTTCTCTCTTTTTCTCCTTTTCTCTTTCTATTTCTCCTTTTCTTTCTCTCTCCCCTATTTGCCCTCTCTCATACATGCTTTGCATACAAACTCATGCTTTCATGCTTCCTTCCATTTTGTTGGAATGCTGACCACAGGCTGCTGAGATGAGCTACATTGAAGGAGCACACTTAGAAGAACTTAAAAGAAAGAGAAACTCAATATTCAGTGCCTCAAGAGGTGGAATCAGTGCTTAATTTACTAATGAATTATACCCATTGATTATTATGTTCACACTAAACTTTTTACTGGGATAAATCCATGGCAGTACTGAAGTGAATCAAAACTGCATCAGAACAGGCCTACTCCACTCCACTAGGTATGAGATGAGCTTGTTGGAAAGCATTTCTTGGCAAAATCAGGCAATAATCTGGACAGAGCCTGTATGACCCTCATGGACAGAGCTACAGCAAGTTTGGTTTCCTTTTCCTTGTGCATGGGTTTTGAATTCACAATAAGAACCAGACATGGTTGTTCTTGTGTGGGATCAAAATAAATTCTTCTTTCTTTCCATAAGCCAATAAAGCAATGGAATGGCATGGTAACGTCTCCTCTTTTTCTTTTTTCAGATTGGAAGATATTAAAACCACTTTGATTTTTCCTTGCAGTTCTAGGGGAGAAAGCATTAGAAGCCGCATGCCAGGAAAATTCAATTGAAAAGGAATGTTCTGGTCTCAGCTGCTGCCATAGCTCAGCCATGGGCTGGCTGATCTCCCTTCGCCACTCTCCTCAAGCAAAGTGCTATCTGTGTGCCATGGCACAGCTTCATTCCCCACTCAGAGCAAGGCAGCAGCCACTGGCAGGGTCCTGTTCTCTCTGCTGTGCTCTGCCTTGCTTTCTCCCTCCTGGCACTGCAAAGCCACTGCACCTGCATTTGATCGAGATCCAATACATTTTATCAAGCCTTCCTGAACAACTGAGCTTCTCACATATCTACAGTTTCTCTGACACAACTTATTTGTTCCAATAATTTTTCACAGATGGATTCTGAGAGCTTTATATATTTCTCTAGGATTTCTGGATGCCTCTAATGGCTGGATGGATGGGACCACAGGCAAAATTTCAGAGCAGCAATGTTGTTATAGTTCATGTACTTCTGTCTCCATTAGCATACACAGCAGATACAGAGAGAAAGGTTATGGAAATTCTAGAAAACCCCTTGAAATGTCATCATTGCTTATGAATTTGTATATGGAAATCTAATACATAGACACTGCCTGATTAGGCATAGTTCTGTGCCTAACTGCTGCCTATCAATGTCTTTGCCCTTTAGGATCTAAGGATGGCAGGGGAAAAAAAGAAGAAAAATTGAAGGATGAGGTTCTAAATTTGTCTGTGTCTGGCAAAGAGAATTTAATCACTGCTAGCTCTGCAAAATTTATTCAGTCCCTTCTCTGAGCACAGTGTAGAATTGCAGAGAGCTCTGAGAATGAGTTGTTTCAAGTGCCAGTTTTACTCCCTTGAGGACAATCCTGTGGAAAATTGGCTTTAATGACCCTCCATGGGAATGAGTATGTTGACTGAAGCAACTGTTTGCGGGGCAGTTCTTCCTGCCTTGTGCTTAATGCAGGACCCAGTGTGAGAAGCTGTCACAGCTGTAACATGTGCAATGGTATATGAAGGAAAGGTCGTGCTCCCTGCTCTGGAGTGAACGTACAATTGCCTTCTTTGCTTAGCAGTTTCAGAGCAGGACTTGCCACTCAGTCAAAACTGAGAGTCACAGTTCAGGCTAGAGGCTGTGGTGAGCACTGAATAACTCTCCATGCATGGGGATTTTGTTGCAGAAATTGCAAGTGAAGCCAAGGACACAGTAAGATGGCAAAAACCTGAAGTTCTTTCCCCTTCTAGAAAATCTTGCAAACACTTGGATGAGAAAGAATTGTGAACCACACAGGTATGCTGCATTTCCCCTCTCTGCCAAGGCTCACCTAATAATTTTTGAGCATCAGAATCGTTCATTCAAAGCACACCATCACTTCCAGAGACCAGTGGTGGAAATTAAATTCTCAAATTCAAGTAGGATCTGTTAGCTTTCTGAGCTTCAGCCCAGAGATGCCTTCCCAAATGACCGAGGCTTCAGCCCCAGATGATTCCCAACTGTGCCTAAGCAGGCAAAGCCCTGCCAGACTCAAGGCAGCCTCCTCCTGCATGTATTGCACAGCCAAGCAGAGCAGGGCCTTAGCATATCTGTGTAGGACAGAACCTACATTACCCAAAAATTCTTTCCTCCAGCCTCTGATCTGAGAAGTTCATCCCAAAGGTGGTACTCAGTACCTATGTTCATACAGCTATGCCCTTACACCCAGTCCAAATAAAGATCCCAATTCATATATACAACATGTGTTGTGTGAATATTTATTACACATATATATCAGTGGGTGCTCAGAGGTAAACAGAAGCACCACTAAGTTTCTAATGGTCCTCTCAGAATTTTATTTCAGTTTCTTTCAGCTGGACTTAATTAAATTTTAATTAAATATGCTACAGTAGTAATTTATTTAATCCTTTTCATAAGTTTTGACCTTTGCACCTTTTCTCTTGTATTTACAGGTTTCAATGTTTATCGACTGCTCCTACCCTGCAGTTATAATTTAAGATTATTTATTACTCCTACAAATTATTTGCAACAGCAAATTCTGTAACATAAAATTCTGTAAAAAAAAATAGGGCTAGAAGGAATCTCAAAGGATTGTTTCATGCAGTCCCTATCCTAAGGCAAAATCACCTACCATTGCATGATTCCTGGGGATTTTTTCTAACCTGACCACAAACACCTCCAGGGCTGAAGGATGTGTTCCTTCCCTGGAGACTTCCTACATTGCTTCACTGCCCTCACACTCACTCAGTTTTTCCTAACAACTGAATTGAATCCTGCTTGGTAATTTACCTGCTACCATAGTGGCAAATGCTGACTTTTAGGTGGCAGAAGAAATGTTTTCAGGGAAACTTACAGAGAAACTATGGAAGAAAGTAATGGACTCTTTGCTCTATCTTAGCATTTGAGAAATTACTTTTGTATAATTTTTGTAGCTGGAGAAAAAGCCTGAAACTTTCATGAGGATTGCTTTTTCTGAAGTTTATGTTATCACCTGTGACATTTAATGGTGAGGTTGCAACAATCTCAATAAGTCGCACAAGGAAATTTAAAAGAAATTCACGCATTTTTTCAAATTTGTTTATGAACCATCATCTGTTTTATTCCTGAAGGTTTTTTAGTAGTTATTGTTATTACAGATGAGACCTTGATACTCCTAATAACACCAAATGTTATTTTGGGCATCCATTCACATAATACTTCTGTAAGAAAGAGCTATGCCAGCTTACCAGTGGGATGTGATTTGATATGAGCAACTTATCAAGAACTGACATCAGTGTTTCTATTTTCATTGCTGAAAAATTTCTATACAAAGCTATAAAACATTCATGTCTTGCAAGAGGAAGCAGATGAGGTGTGCCTTACACACAGATATGTGGTGCAGTTACTGGAAAAGGGAAAAGCTGATCTGGTAGCATTGCTAGCACACTGAGCATGGAGTTGTCCTGGATCAAAGGCATGCTAAAACTTTCCCTAGGTCCATCCAATGTCAGACATGAGCCCATCCCATTGAAGGCTGGTAGACAGTGAGGCTACAAGCTTTTGGAAGGAGTGCAGAGAAAGAACATTAGCAAGTACTGGCTGATAGGAATGTGGGACTAAAAAGGGCCAAAATATGGGAGATGACCAGAGAGGAGGGAAAAGGATGGAGGGAAATGCATTAGGAATTATGTTAACAGTACAATGAGCTGAGCTCACACTGCCCTAAGGTTCCTTACAGAAATGCTATATACATGAGCTCATGAACACAGTTAGAACACTGCCACAATTGCTTTATACCAAAAGGGGAATCTTTCCTTCCCATAGATATTTGTGTTCCCAAACCTCTGAAATGAAGCTTTAGCAAAATTTAGGAGCTTAATTTTCATCCTATCTGTCCTTCCTACTGAAAATACAAGAAGCCCAAGGTCCCTGGACAATGGCTTCTAATGGAGCTCTCAGCTCTCTACAAATAGAACTTGTCAATTAGCCGTCATCTCACATTTTTCCTAAAGAGGATAGCAGAACAAATTCTTCTGTACATGTCAGTAAACCCATCTTTTAAAGCTAAATCTTAAATGGCATACAAAGAACATGAAAGGAATATTAACATAGCTACTGTGATCTAATTTATGCCCTTTATTTGCAGCAGCAACTCATTCTGGTGATCAAGAGGTCATTAACTTTTAAAAAATGAAGCTTTAACCAAAAGGATTTAAAGAGATTTAGTGCTGAATTTTACAGACCTTGCCAAAGTGTAATCTGAAGTCTTACATTTTTGTTCCCATCTTCATCATGCCAAAGCTTGAATCATAAAGTTAGCACTCAGCATCTTGGCTGTGGGTCAAGATCAACTGAAGTCATGTGCAGGGTAAAGTGGTGAAGGTGACATTGCTTCTACCTGGCCCAGACAAAAAAAAGTACTGATCTCTGCAGCAACTTGTGAAGGACTTCAGCTCATGAGTTTGTGACAAAGGCTCTGATTCCAGTTTTTTCACATCTAAATACTCTGTTTAGTATCCAGAGTAAGAAAGTGTCAGAAAAGACTGGATGTAAATTCATCACTGACCTGGGACATACAGTGCTGAGCTTTTTGATCATATGATTGACAACTGGCAAAAGCCTGCATTGTTTTTCTGTTACCTAGTGAGTATATTTGCAAGGTATTAGGAGCATGACATGTGGTGGTACTGGGCAAGAGAGAAAAAGGTTGAAAACCAAAGAGCAATAAATACTCCTATCCAAAAGACGGCTTCCTGAGAGCATTAAGCTGAAGAAACAATCAAATGCAAACACCAATTTTTAATAAACTTCATTCTCATGGAGTTGGGTCTGGGCACATACTTTCCAATGTGCTTGTCCCTAAATGAAGCAGACATTTCCCAATGCCTTTTGGAATTTGAAACATTGATTTTATGACTCCTAGGCCAGACTAGTCATAACAAGATAATTAATAAACTGGGAGTATTCAGATCATGATCAAAGCAGTATATGAAGCCTTTGCATGCCTCTTTTTTTCAAATGCTCTGATTAAACACTTGCGACTCCTTTGGAAGTGGGTAAGAGCTCCAACCCTCCTGCAATGCTGCAGCCACCAAATAGCACCAAAGAAGTGGTGTCCCTGCAAGGCACGTTATCCTCACCATCAAACTTTGACAGCCTTTCCTACACCTTTCCCCTGATCCTGTCCAACACAGGTAAATCATAAAAAAAAAATTTAAAAAAAAACTCAAAGGGCAGCACAATATGAAAATTATTTTCATGAGTTACAGTTCACCTCTCTGATAAACCACTAACACAAACAGTTGAACAGCAACAAATACCTAAAGGGTTAGAAAGGGCTCAAATAGCCCATGCCTTTCTCTCTTTCTGTTTCAATCTATACAGAAAATCTAATTATTCACCATTTTAGTGTACAAGAATCACACATAAACTTTGATGTGCATGCATATGTACTGTCTTAATCAACATAAATGATATAAAATATATAAAAACTTTAAACACTTCACTTTGAGTGCTTGAGTTAGGCACATACGTATACCCCAATTATTTGAAAATCCACATGAATAAATGTCATGTTTGGTCATGTAATCATATAAATTGCATATTTCTTGAGCTCCCAACCAGCTGGATTGCATTTAGCCAGCGGTTCTCCCCTGTACAAGCCCATGCCTAGAAGGACTTACATGAATTTTCCACCATACAAAATTAAGATTTACAGATGGAAATCCCTGTAGGACTGAAGCTTAATCTACCTTCTTGGGAAGTACTGTTGCATTCCAGGCCTCTGAATATCTTTTAACAGCTGCTGTTGAAAAGTTAACTAGGACACAGTAGGATGAAGGCACATGTTCATGCCCAGTCCCAGTGCAGGCATTCATGGCCTTGGCACACTGTGGCTCTCAGATGAGGGCTCCTCTGCTTCCAAAAGGTTTGGGCCCAAGTCTCAGGCCGACAAGTCATTTCTCTGACCCAAACCAAACATCTGTATCTGGAAGTATAAAAAACACAAGAGTGGCAGAGCTTTGCCGCTGGAAAGTAAGAAATTCACCTTCCTCATGGTAGATTAGTTTTCTTCCTTCCAGTCTCATTAGAAGATCATTATTATAAGAGCTTAAGGTAATTTTAAGCACTTTTAAAGGTGTCATTTTTTCAAGAGAACTGGTTGTTATTTTTTCTTGCCATTAAAATAAATGGAGAGATTTATGGCAGGTGGCAACACCTTTCACACCTTATGCTGGAGGGTCAGGTTTCATGGATATTTGACTTCAGCCAAGTAGAGGGTGGCAAAGTCAAAATCTCAGCAAAGGGGAAGATTAATGTGGGTACCCTGGAACACCTGCTGCTGAAGTCATTAGTGCCTGGGACACTCTCCTGCCTACTCTGAATATGGTGTGAACTGTCCTCTTGCCCTTTGCAGAAGGAGAATCAGGCCCTTACTGAACAAGATTAATAGGAGCAGGTCTGCCATTGATTGTGTGCTGCTGTCCTCACCATGTCAGAGGGCAGGCTAAGGGCTGAATTACAGCTACCCAGGGACTCCAAAATATGAGAAGAAATCAAATTGACAGGTACACACCAGAAATTAAGGCATGTTGCATCTGAGAGAAATCAATACAGAAATCAGAAAGACTTATGTTGCCAGTTACTTGCAGCCTGCAACAGTCCAAATCCTGCAGAGCTGTTCCATTAGAACATTTCTTTAGATAAAGAATTCCTGCCACATTGACCACTGGCAGTATAATCATGTAATGCTTATTCCAGAGAAATGTGTATTTCTCAGAGACCTACAAGGAATAAGAACTTACACAAGGAGGAAAAATACTGATGTAACAACAAGAGTTAAAATTTCAAGTTAGGCAAATAGTTCAGCTCTGTAGGCCAGAGATTTGTAAAAAGTGACTTTTTTGCACGGAGATCAGAGAAGGAATTAAATTCTTCCCATATGCCAAAAAAAAGCCCTGGAGGAGCAATTCTTTGATCCCTCTCTGCCAGTCAATAACCCCTTGTAGTGGATGAGTTTGCCTCATTATGAAGCATGTTGATGCCTGTATAGAAGATGGAGTTCTCCTCACTATTCTGCATCTCTTCAAATATGCTGCTTTTCCAGCAATCTCAGATCTGCCAAGTTGGTTCCTTTTTGAAGAGTGTTAGCCTCAACATTGCTGGGTTCAGACTGTAAACATAAAATTTAAAAGCTTAAAAACTAGAAGGCAAGCCACCTTGTTATTATTATTATTATTATTATTATTATTATTACTCATTGTTTTTAAGCCATCTTCTGTGTTTTCTGGATCTCAGGATGACTAGAGAGGTTAGCAAAACCTGTAAAGAATTGTGTCTTCTGATTGTGATTGAATTTTTGTGCTCTAATGAGGCAGAAAAGCCAACCTAGATCCTCAGACTACTATACACTGCCAGTACTCGAAATAGATTTGCTGAGTTTTCATTTCCTCTGAAAGAAAATCTTGTATGGCTTCACCATCACTCTGCTTGGAGATCCCACTGTAATGATTAGCTACATTCCACTTTGAACTGTTATTAATATTCCCCATATGTAATTAAAGCCTCTAATTCTACACAGAGATATCCTGACAAACAAGCAGCTGTCTGTCTTTTTTATTTCATTGTGGTTCTTGAACTCTTGGCTCAGGTTATGTGTTTCTGGAATGTCAAATAAGGAATTTACTTTTCCATCCATCAGTTTACACTCTGCGTGCGGTTTGATGGCATCTTGCTAATACAGCCTGGTTGCACTGTAATTCACCTTATAATCCATTGTATCAACACTGACTGTTCAATGTGTGACTTCCTAACAAGGTGGCTGGTGCCTCTTAGGTGCTGGGTTGCCTTGGGAGAGTTGTATTTTAAAATGTATGCCCAGTATCAAAACTGTCTAGCCTGGAGTTCCCAACTGTCATAATTAGCTATAACTTCCTTCACTAGACAAGCAAAAGAAATGCTCTGCTCGGCAAAAAGGTGTCCATAGGACAAGAGGAAATGACCTCAGGCTGTTCCAGAGAATGTTTTGACTGGATATTAGGAAATATTTATTTGCTGACAGGGTTGCCAAGCACTGGACCATGCTGCCCAGGGAACTGGTTGAGCCTTCATCTCTGGAGGTGTTTAAAAGACGCTTGGATGTGGTGCTTAGGGACAAGGTTTTGTGGTGGATGTGGCAGTGCTGGGTTGGACCTGATGATCTAGAAGTTCTTTTCCAACAATCTTATGACTCAGTGATCCCACATGTCAAATCTCATGTGAGCTGTTGTGTTACACAAAAAGCTTGTGCTGTCTCCAGGTGTGCTGCATGAGTCAGTGGGGCACTGCTCACTCCTCTTTTGGGCACTTTTAGTGCATGGATTGGATTCTGTCAATTATTTTACTTATTTGTTTTGATGCCTCAGAAAGAGCAGGAAATTGGATCAACAAATGGCAAGCCTGACTCTTGCCTGCAGGACAGGCTCTGGATGCTGGAACTCTCCTCACCTGCCATTGATCCATGCACATCTGACCGTGCCTCATGCGTGCCCTGTCCTACCTGCAGATTCCATGGAGATATCAGGATTTTTACAGAGTCCTTTGAAATCTACCAGTGAAGGTGAAAATGATGCAAGAAAAGTTGGGACAATATCGTAAGATAGGCACTGGGCTGCTGGTTGATGCACATTTATAAACCATGGATGAGTTCACAGCCACCGCTGCCAGCTTTTGGTCCAAATTACGCCACAAGAAATTCACAGCAAGTCAGCAGGTAAGACAGCTAAAGGCCGGGTGAAACAAGATCTAGAACAGTGGTAGATTTCAGCAGAGGTCCTCACACAGGTGGAAGTGAAGAGAAGTGCCTGGGAAGCATCACTTGCAGGAGGCCTGCTGGTAACTCACAGGGAACTCTGCTGGACCTAAGAAACCCAAGAGAACGATGCCTCTCGGCAAACGCCCTCTGCTGTCACTATCAACAAGGGCTTTTCTGATCGGTGCACTCGCTATTCAGTTTGCCAGGTTTTCTGTAATATATGTGAGACCTTAACCACAATGTTTAATGGAATAGTACAGGAAATATTTCAGCCTGAAATGCAGAGTGAAAGAAAAACTGAAGATCATTGTCAAAAAAAAATCTAAAATGTAAATTTTGTTTTCTGATCCCAGACTCTGTCCAGACTCTTGATGAAATCTGTTCATGCAGACAGCAGCAGGCACACACAATCTCATTGCCCTCAGCTTAGTCATGGATGTAGGAATCTGCTCCTGCAGTTTAGAGACAATGTGGGCCTTTGCCTTGACCTTCTCCATAAAAGAAAGTTTGGAAAGTAGGAAAATAGTTAAATTAATGTAATATAACTAGAAAATAGCCTGAACAGCCAGCTTGAGCTTCAATGTCACCTCGATTCACCAGTGAGTGTTTGCAGTCAGTCATCTATTAGGCAATTGATCAATGGTTGTTCAGATGTTACCAAGAATGAAGGGGCAGTTCTCACTAACCAACCAACCAACCAAACAAACAAAAAAGAATAAAAAAAAGAATAATACATAATTTCTTTTACATGTGGCACTTAGGATGCTTCAACAATCCATGGGGCAGTTTCTTGGGAAAAAAAAGCTAACTGCTGTTTGTAGTACTTTCCATTCTTTTGACACTCACTAAGCAATGCACTAATGGTCAACCCACACACGTAGGTCTGTGATGTGATACGAGATGTCAGCTTGTAAGTAGTGTGGATTGGTAAATCAATGTTCTCCATGAGACAGCTCCCTTCTGCACGTGGGATGGCAGGGCAGTCTGACCCATCTGCCACCAGAATGCACATCTGGTGTCTGACCAGGTGGAGGCAGGTACTTGACGGGTGTTCAAAGTTCTGCCAAAATGAAAAACTTTCACTGGAGTCTAACTTAAGCCAAACTAAATGAAATAAAATTATTTTCCATCTGGAAGCTAATTATCTCACCTGCTTTTGGTCTACTGAACAGCACACACATATGTAAGTACTGCATAGGCCAGGCAAGATGGGGTAGATAAAGTATGTTGCTGAAGTGCTCTAGTTCTGCCGCCTTCACAGAGCCTGTAAGGCTCTTGATGTAATTTCTGCTTGCAGGAATCCTGAAGTCTAAATCAGAAACATCAGTTTCATTTCTTCCTCATGTGTCACCCTCAGCTATATTGGCTGAGCCAGATTTATTTTGGAGAAGACACTGAGCTTCAGATGTAGAACTGACCACTGTCCAGGGCAGTCAGCACCAATCTGTGATCTGGTGGAATAATCTATCTGCTTTAGTTTGTGGGTTTCATGTCACCATTGTGTCACAACGCTTCCTGTGTCTGCCACAGCTGGAACTGGACAAGTGGTGATTTCCAAAGGTACGGTACTGCTTCTGCAGCATCTGCAGGAAGATGGAAAAACGAAACATGGTGGGGAAGGAAAAAAACCTAAAGGGACATTGGGAGAACAAATGACCTGAAGGCCTGCAAGTGTCACAGCCCTGGGGTGAAAAGCTGTCCACTGGTGCCATCTTGTGGGTCCAGAGCCACCGCCTATGCCAAAGAGGCAGAGCTCACTCCACCGAGGTCCAACCCTCCCGATTTAAAGTCTGGGTCTCTTTTCAGTGCTATTGAACGTGCTTCATATTTCTAAGAGCAAACATCTGTCATCTTACTGAAGTACCAACCCTAAACCTTGAATTTTTCTCAGGCAGAGTGCATTGCATTATGTCTACTACATAATATTACAACCCTGTACAAGTAAACAGGACTCAGAGCAAAGGGAAACTATCAAAGTCAATGGGTTTCATCAAACAAATCAGCCCACCATTTGTACCCCTCTGCAGAAATTATTTTTGTCTTTATTAATATCCAGACCTACACACTGCAAAATGAAGATCTTGGAACTGAACACAATTGAATGGAAGTATTTCAGCACAAAAGACGACTCATATGAAGATACAAGTTGATCAGGTAACAGCAGTATGAGAAAAAGTAGGTTTATAGATATTATCCTGACATAATAGTCCACTACTCTCTTTTTGCCTGAATTTAGTTCTTCTTCCCTGGGGCGAGCGCTGGTCTAGGACGGTCAGGACAGACGGAGGCGAGAGATCTCTAGAGCCCGCTCTTAGGATGTATGGTTTATTGTGGAGCCCTGCTCAGAGCTGCCAGGCGCAGCCCAAAGCAGGCCCCAAGGAGTGGGCGCAGGGTGAGATAGCAAGAGAGTTCCAAGAGAGGGTCCAAGACAGAAAGAGAGAGGGAGGCATAAAAGAAGAAGATGGCCCCGGCTTCTCGGGTACACCTTACCAAGGGGGCTTGAAGGTGGGTGCGGAAAAGGACTTTGGACCAATGGGATTACAGATACATCATACTTCAGGGGAGGGTTACAAATGCGAGATAAACTCTACATTTTTGAGGAATGAGACAGAACACTTAATCTGACCCTTTGCTTTGTCTCTGGGTCAAAAAAGGGAGTTATCTTCCACCAGCTACACCACTGCCCACCAGCTACTTAGCAACCAAGGTCTGTCATCTCAAAGCTCATTTTCATCTCAATCTGGCTCGCATTCTCTGCACTTTCCCAATCCCCTGCTAGGCAATTGTATCTATAAAACCTTCTTATTTCGTCTTCCCCAACACTTCCCGAGGAAGAGAGTGTAAAATTACTGAGTCTTTCAGCTATCTTCCCATTTAGAAAAAGAGCTGGAGAAGTGAAATTTTATTTATAAAGTTATAACACCTAAAATAAATGGCAAAGCTATGTTTTATAAGTCAGTACAGAACTGCTGGATAAAAGTGGAGCTCCTACTATTAGTGGGGGAACAACCATACAAAACTTAATGAAAAATTAATCAAAAGCACAATCCTTTACTAACTCTCTCATGGTCCCAATGAATCTACTGCCAACAGTAAAATGTACTCCTGGCAATCCTAATACCCCATGTCAGGATCTGTGCTAAAATATGTTAAGTGATTAAGGATTAACAACTTGGTCAACAGGTGCACCCTCATGTGGACTCTATCAGTCAGCCAGGCTGACTTAGAAAATGTCCTCTTATAAAGAATATTGGTGAAAAAAGCAGACAGCAGCTTCATGCAGTTGGCAAATCTCTTCCCTTTCTAGTTTAGGGATGCAGCAACCATGGTACAACATCACCTAAATTCTGATTGTAGATATGCATAAAACTTCCAGTGAGTGTTGTCACAATGGAATTTTTGATGTCCACTAAGACACAAAAGCCTTGATCCTATTCTTGAATATATCAGCTTGAAACTACAGTAATTCCTTTGATTAGCATCATGGAGAACAGAATGTGTTCTATAGCTGATAGATTTCTTCAACAGGCAATGACTGTATATCACTAACTTCAAAAGGAAAAAAACTAGGCCAATATAATCTTTTAACCCTTCCTTTTTGTATGTTTGTATATCTTAAAGGAAAAGCTATGTTGAGGGAAGAGTTTCTGTGCTGGAAAGTATTGCTGGATAAAAAAGACCTGTTCATGTGACAGGTCAGTCTAGCTGTTAGCATGCTGTAATGCATAACCATTGTTGTACATGTAATTATTGTAACTGGTCCAGTCATCTGCACACTGATATTCTTGATTAGACTGAATGTAGGGATGATAAATTGTTTCTTTTCCCAAGAAATAAGATGGAGCAAGTCTCTTTAAAACAACAGCACTGAACTGGTATGTCAGCTTCCTACGGATCTTAATGATTTCGCCTGTTCTTCCATAATTCCTCAGAGCTCTGGCCATTTTCTGGTAAGTCATGATCTTGCGGTTTCCCTTTCTTTCTCCCCACAGTTCTGCAAGTTTCTCCTTGTTTTTGGAGACAAACTGGAAGACACCATTTGGCTTATCCACCCATTGGATGCAGTTTGCCATGGCTGGATCATAGAGAGTCTCATGGAGGTATTCAAATAGTCGAAGCTTTTTTCTACCTATTAAGAAATAAATCGCAAAAGGTCAGAACAGAGCTTGTGCTTGTTTTAAAAGATGAGCAGTTGTCTTTTTGCTGGAAAGGGTCTTACAGGCAAAAGCATAGCTAAACCTAATACGCTGTTCCAAATGAAAAGATCACTATAAACTGTTCAGTGGAAAACCAGCAACAGCAAATGGGATCACTGAGATGTGAGCAACACCGAATCACAGGATAGTCTGAGTGGGAAGGGAAGCAAAAGGATCATCAATTCCAACTCTTAAGTGAATGGGTCATACAGGGATCAAATCCACAACCTTGACATTATCAGCACCACACTCTGGTTCTGAAGGGGGTACAGATCTGTGGTGACAGAAGGGGATTTGGTCATTAGAGCTTCAAGAGCAGGTTATGTGGGGATCATGACAAATATCTGGTGACTTCACCATGTGGTAGGTCTCAGAAGCATCGGTCTGCAGACATGCCGTGCAGATGCACATTCAAGCAACTCACAGCAGGAAAGTACATCCTCAGAGAGGGCAGGAAAGAGGTTCTGGAGAGCTAATCTCAATGTTTTTGAATAACTGGTTTCCCTGTTTATTTAAAACTCAGAGATTTTGAGATGGCTCAGTTTTGTCAGGTTTGTTTCAGGAATGTTTTGGGGATGCAAGGTAGTCTCTGATATAAAAAAGGGTAAGTAGGTGAGCAGGAAAAGCAAGTCAGTTTTTAACCAGAATCCTCAAGTAGTCAAGAAGGAGCTAGATCTTCTGGTACCCTGTGATATTGTAAAAATCTGCAGAAGTTCCAGTTTGCATTCCCATGCAGAAAAAAGCAAGGTTGGTACTGAAATATTTGCCAGTTAACTAAGTGCTTCTCTCCACAGGCTCAGTTCTCAAACTTCAGTTTCCTAGTGAGGCTTATTTAGTTTCACATAGATCTTGTGGATTCTCCTCTCTGAAGTATTTCTAGTTCCCTTCCCAAAGCCAAGGGTGATCAAGCAGCTGCTGTAAGGAGGAAGAATTTAAGATTATCAGACAAAGAGGAACATTTTGCAGAAGAGAGAGTCTATGCAGAAGAACATCTTCCACTTTAACCAAAGTGGAAATAAGCAGCTGCACCTAAAGTTCATAAAGTCTTGTCTTGTGTGGCTATTTTAAACTAGGAACAGGGGAAAAGTGACAGTTGCTAAGGAACACTGAGGTCAAGCCAAGACATCTGTCAGGGATGACAGTAACTCTGTATCTAGTGATAAGGAAAGAGGAGAGAAGTAACAGACTGGGAAGAAGAAGAGCCTGGATTCAGAGGTACTTTCCAAAAAAAATTAATAAAGTTTCATTATCTAAGTAAAAATTTGCCTGTGGCTGGAAGTACATAATCTACTAGAAATACATATCGATTACTAAGAAGCTTAAAAGGAAACCCGTGAAGGACACTGCCTTGTCACAGTGGACGCATCTTAGTAGGTGACCTACTTAGGTGCCCTCCAACCTGAAATGTCCTACAAACTGATGGTAGAACAAACAAGACGAAGGGAAAATCTAAATTTACTATGGACCAGATTTCTTCTGGAAAAGGATAACGTAGCCATGTCTGCAGCAGCACTTGATTTAGTGCTGTTTGGCCTCTTAGTTCAGTGGTCATTTCTGCCCAAATTTTTATTTCTAGACACATCACCTTTAGCTGATGCCTTTGTTGGACAGGGCTAGTTTGCTCTTATGTGTTCAGGCAGCCGTGTTTCCAGAGCCCAGCTGTTATCCCCAAAGTGCTACACACCAGTTTGAGATGGGGTCAGGTAACAGATCTTTGTACTGTATCTCAATGCATAAACCAGTCATGTTCATTTTCAGGCCCTAAACCTCAGTCTAAGCCAGCAGGTGAGAGCTTGCAGGTTTCTTATGAGGTGATTGGAGACAAGCAGGTTCCTCCAGAAGGTGTTTTGGAGCATCTGCATTAGATTTCAGTGCTGAATGGTCCTGAAGCCACTTAATTGTCTCAGGGAAAACCCATCCAATTCAATTCTGAAGTGCCTCTCTTGATTGCCTCCACTCCACTGAGCATTAGTTCAGATCATGGAATGGTTTTGTCATGACTGAACTGGACTCTTTTCAGCAGAAACCTATCTCAAAATCTGCTTTCCAAAAGCATATCTACATCAGTGTACCCTTCAGAAATTATGACCAGCCTAAAGACTGCCCTAAGTAAAATTTTCTGAAACACTTTAAACACAGGATTTGGGCCCTCAGTGCTGATGGTTTTATCTACAGATCTATTCCTAAAAAGCCACACTACATGCTAGTGTACAGAAAACCTCTTATGTCTCAACAAGAAACTAGGAGGACTAAATTAATTTAGTTTAGTGAAAATAGTCACCCAAATCACAGTTTCTGGCAGGAATATCACCACGGACACAAAGAAATCTTTAAGAGGACACAAAATGACCCCATAAGAATAGTTAATCAGTCTGCAAATATGTGCAGGTTGTCTTCTGGAAAAAAAAGATTGATGACAGTGTAAAAGAAATAGGAAACTGGAAATGAAGTTTAACAGAGCAGTAATTACTGAAGGTCAAATCAGATACTGACATGTAGAATTCCCCAGTGCAACACTGGATAAGAATTGGAAAAGCAACATTTCTGTATTTGAAAGGTTTTCATTTGCAATGGTGAATTTCAGATATCTGAAGTAGAAAACTGAGAAACAGAGGCTACTCTTCCCACCATCCCAAAGAGTCTATGGTAGCAATAGTAATAGTAGCAGTAGCAGTAGTAGTAGTAGTAGTAGTAGTAGCAGCTATTAAGCAACAGAGACCACAGTGTTTAGCATCAATGGGCAGAGACAACGCCAAAAACTGACACCATGTGGTTAAAGCTGAGAAAAGGGGATTTCAAAAAACCAGCTAAATCAGGAAGCTTCTTTAAAAGGCCTCATGGTCAAAAGTAGGTACAACAGCTCCGAGTTGAAGCTGTGAAAATCTCATCCGCAGTCACAGAAAGGATGCTGAGTCCCTCCCCACTAAAAACCCAAATAATGAATGCAATAAAAAAATGAAGTACTGCAATGACAATGTCACACGACCAATTCTTGCAAAATAGATGTCAATTCAAGTAAAGTCAAGCAGAAGGAGCAGAAAAATAGCCATAAAAATGCACACTGGAAGTGACAAAAGCTGAAAGGTGATTTGAAAAGTAAACTAAGAAAGACATAAACTCCAACTGCTTGTTGGGCTACATGAAATAAAATAAGTGGTATAAATGGATAAAGATGTTATTGATAGCAAGATTTACTTCTCTGCATCAGACTTCATCCTAAATGATTTGAAGTGAAACATATCTCTGGTTTCATTTTCCATGTGCTAAGCAATGATGGAATGATTTAATAATAGAATTATCATTTATTATAATCTTACAAGATTTAGCAGATGGAAATTGAACACTAGCAGTTGTGTCCTAGTCACTAGTAAATGTTCACTTTTTTTTTTCCTGTTGAAACTTAAAAAAAATAGGTAAAGGAGAAAGCATGATTTGCCAAGAGGTTTTTTAAAGTAACATAAATTACATATCAAGATATGATCTTTTTACAGACCTTTCCCTGCTTTTGGCTGGCCAGCAGCAGCATGCATCACTTGACTTTCTGGAGTATTCTGCAGTGTATGGTAGACAGCCTCATCTGTATAAAAATCCGCTGTACCGTTCTTCAAGAATTAAGACAATAAAAAGTTACTGATAGAGTACATTCGCTGAATAAAATGAAATTTGTGGTAATTAATTGCCTGAAACCTTCAAAATGCAACTTTTCATCACCTCACCCATGGAAGACTTTTCTCAGCCACGAAGGCACTCAGTGTAGTGTACCAGTAACAAGCAGCACTAATACTTGTCCAGGGACAAGAATTCTTGTCCAGAGGAGAAGCTGAGAGGGAAAACAGCGAAACTGCCTCAACCTGGACCTTCAACCCTTCTGCTGGAACCAGAGCAGGAGCAGCTTTCAGAGCTAGAAAAAGACAAGGGCCACCTGGACAGTAGCCCCTACAGACTCTGTAGTTCCCATGCTGTGTTGTTAATCTGCTGGGTGAAAATGGGCTTTTGTGGGATCTGTTTCCCTGAAATTATCTGCCCTGAAATATTCATTTTCCATCACTCCTGTAGACCACACTCCTGGAGACCACACTCCCAGTACTTTTAAGAATGCATATAGACTCCAATGGCTGAAGCTGTGCTCAGATAATGCTGGTCTTGCTGTTGGAGAAATCAAAGTCATGGTTCTTTTTCACAGTGGCAGAAGCTACATCAGATTTGGAAGTTGATGTTCTCTGCCTGTTCCCAGGTAACACAAAGAAGCCTTTTGTCCTATAACTAATTCTCTAGCAGGTTTGCTTGTTAGTTGTCATGTCATATGATGAACCACAGAAGAGCATCAGAAGCAAACTGCTGACTCCTGAAAAGACATTATTAATCACATTTTGCAAATATTTCCCAAGGCAGTTTCAGCTGAATCATGCCTGGCCAGACCAAATTTCTGTTAGTGTTAACATAATGATTTGTATCAGAAATCCCAAATGAGCAACCAGTATTCCAGTTACATCTGACTATTACTGGAAATGAGTTCACTCACAATCACGTTTCTCCAGCTATACCCTTGCTCCTCCACAGATGGTGCTTCACAGTAACTGGGACTTGCTCGGAGGTGGTGGTGGTGGTTGATCACAGTCAGGCAGTTTTTATAACCTGGGAATTAGGAGGAGGGAGCAAAAACCAAGTGAGCAAAAAAGAGAGAAGAAGGAACCCTTGGGCTGGTTTTGTTAGCCCTCACAAACATGGAAAAGTGGAAAAATGGAAAGCAATTTTTTAAAGATAAAATGTCAGATATTTTGTAGCATCGTGAAATTGTTTGGTTACTGGATAACAGAGGGCCATACAGACCATGAGACATAGTGAATTGGATAAATATAGACTATAAAAACACACCTAGAAAGGAAAAGGGACTGTCAGGCAGTTCTGCTGGCCCTTAGTACAATGCAAGTCAGAGTCTCCAATGGTGAATGAAGTAAAGGAGCATCAGAACATCTGCAGTGCCTGGAAGAATGACACAGAAGGAACCCAAGAATTTGTGATGCTTAAAAGAAGGAGAGTAGAACACCAGACTAAAGACATTAGAAAAAATTACCCACTGCAGGTGATCAGAAGAAGATATTGGAAGGTATGGGTACATCTATTGCAAGTGGAAATGTGGGTGCAGCTGGGGACAGACTAAGCACTGCATTGCAAGGGTTTAATAACTCCATCAGCCCTAACAATATATACAAAGAAGAAGATTGCAAGTAATTATATATAGTGAATCCTCCAGCATGTGTAAATTACCAGTGCATTGGAGCCAAAAGATTGTTAAGAGCTGAAGATACAGCCCTACTGGTCTTATTTACATTTCATTTTATAATAGATAATATGTAAATCAACTTCCTCGTATGAAAGGTATTTCACACAAAAGACAGCAGGTATTTTTTTCTGGGCTTAGAGGGTTTATGATGTAGCCTCCTATTTTCCTTTCCTTGCATTTCTGCTTACAGTGTAAAAACAAAAGCACAAATTTTAAATTTTATAGTAATTTAGTTGCCAAAACTTTGCCAGAACTGGAACAATTTACAGCTTCCTTGAATTGTAGGTTTTGTAAAGCATACAGATCTTGAAGCCAAGAAAAACAATTTTCTATTAATTATCCAGACTCAAACAGTCATTCCTTCATTAAAATATTTAAGGTTCATATATTAGTGCACAAAAAAATTAAATGAGGAAATTAATTTCACTTGCTGTTTTTTTTTTTCTTTTGCATTGGGATTAATGGCATAGCAGAAGGGCATTTTGAAGTTAAAAACATTTAAACTGGAAAAAGGCTGTTGCACAGCAGCCATATATCCTCTGACTATAGGAAAAGTGAGCTCAATGCACCTGGGCTGCTGTAGGGACGAGGGTAAATAGGGCCAGTCCAACAGTTTCCCTGTGCTGTGACCTGGAAGATATTCACCACACTGGGCAGTACTCATGAAGGGGTGGAAATCCTCCAAAAAATTTTCCTCCTTTTCATCCTCACCAAACATCCCATTAATCCACTTCTGGGAAATTACTCCTCCACCTGTATGTTTCAAGAGGTGCTTTCCTGCAAAGAAGGAGCTAGGAAATGAAGTAGAAGAAGGGTGTTTGTTACCTGGTGGACACTGCATTTCTCTGTCAGAGTGCTGCTGCAGCACTTCCAGAGCGTCTTCAAAAGCCTGTCCCAGCACGTCATGGTCAGGAAAGCTCTGCAAGAACATTTTGCTGTCAACACCCAGAAAAGACCAGGCTGGTTCTTGCAATGTTGTGAATCAGCTCATCCTAAATAAATACAGTGATGCTATAGAATACACGTCCTCCTGGGACAGATTTTGGCAGGCACCAAGGCATCACCATAACCTTTTACAGTTATGAGAAAGTTCTCGCTCCTTTGAGGTCAGTGAGACAATTCACACAGGCAACATTACTCAACTCCCTCTGTCAAATGTTTCAAGGTTCATTTCCTTAATTTACAAAAGAAGTTTACATAAAGGGTGTTACTGCTGGTGGAGAGTTTTATAGTCTGTAATACAGAGATGTTTGTGTCACTTGTGTAACATTGTTTATGAAGCCAGAGATATCTTTCAGTAACATTGACATGACAAAAATAATTACACAGAATTTCTGAAGCAGTTATGCAGAGAAAATGCTACACAATGCCATTACAAGTGTGGATTTTCAGAAAACTGTTCATTATGATTTTAGAACACCTTATAAAAAGCAAAAGACACCCTCAAATTTGAGTTTGACAGAGCTTTCTGCAGCATATTTGAAACACTTAATAATGAAAGAGAATATAGGTGTTGTAGACTTACCATTATTTAGATATCAAGACTTGAATCCTGTTTAAAAGAACCAATATTTTTAATATTGTACGTTTCAAAACAAATAATAATTCTCTGAGCATAAATTAAAATAACTAAATGAAACAACTCAGTATTATTTCTAGTCACAGAGTAAAATATTTTTAGTAACACAGATAAAATTGATTTATTATTAGCAGCTGATATTTAAATTAAATTAAATACTTGTGACATTGTAGTTTTTAAAATTCAAATTACTTTTTGTTAAGTTTACAGTTTCATTAATGCTACAACTTTTAGATTATTATCCACACTATCGCAAATACATTTTTTAAGACATTATAAAGTGAAAATGTGTTATTGTAGACATAGAGTCTTAGTCAACATAACTTCTAATTTGCCCAAGAAAATACTGACCTACATTAAATGTGTTTAAGTGCCTTTAGTTCACAGCCAGTTGAAACAAGTTTAAAGTTTTTTTCTAATATAGATTAGCATATGACTGCATATGAACATACATAAACGCTCAGACTAATTGTGAGTCCCAGAAGCAAATCTGATTGTTTAATGAACAGTGTAAATTGACACATTTTCAGACAGTTTAACATGAACAATATCACTTAGAAACATATCTTTAGTGCCTCCTTTTTAATTTATATTTCTTAAAGAAAACCATAATCAGGTTTTGTTGCCTTACAGATTTTTGTCCCCCATTATAATTTACATTATTATATCAAAGCTGTAAACATGATGATCAGTATATCAGTATTTTACACATTAAATACTTGATTATTGTATGTGTGTGTGTGTGATGTTTCAAAATACAAAGGAGAGACAAGATACATAAATATTTGTGAGGAAGAATTTTATCCAACATTAACCATAAGTGTTCTAAGCTGGGAATTTTGCCTCAGGTAAGTATGTTATAGGGTACGGTCAAAATTTGCAGAAGTGTTTTTAAATCTTGACAACTCTATGGTGGAATCCTAGCAACTCACTGAAATCAGTGGAATATTTCTCTCTGAGTACAGTGCAATAAGTATTTTAATCATCTGATCCAAATCTATTCTAAAACCAGAATGGGCAATGTCAATCCTTTAGTTGCAATGGTGGCCACAGATTCCTGGGGCACAGGGCTATAGAAATTAAAGACAGGAATCTGCTTTGTAAAGATCCCCACATATTTTCCCCCTAATTTTAAGTAATTCCCTTCCCTTAAAGTGATTTTTTCTAACTCAGACTCCAAACTGATACCTTGACAGAACATCTACAGCCACCTCAATGCTTTGCAATGTCTAAAAAGCACAACTATAGGCAAGGTTCTGTTGAATGGTCATGCCATTTACACCAGTGAATTCATACCAAAGAAGAAGAAGGCACACCTTAAGCAAGCTTGAAAAAAAAACAAAAAACCTGGACACTTACCTAGAAATTCAGTTCCACACACAAGACAAGAATCTGTCTGGTTTCGGAAATGAAAGAAAGACTGAGTTCCCACAGCAAAGGGCTGGCAAAGGGGCTGCATTAAATAGCTGATTTTAGGGAAGTGTTTTGCCTAGGGATTTTTTTGAGAGTATAGGTATAGTAAACTGCTGGCATGTCCCTTCATTCTGCACAAAAGAGGGTGATTTATACTGATATAAATAAAATTAAATGTTTTAACCATTGTCCAAAACATGCGCTTTTCAACCATTGGGAGAGATTCCTTTTGTCTATGGCACCTTCTTACAAATCTGTCATCGGTATCTTGGTAGGGTGAATCTAAGGCAAAACCCTACATCCCTCATCTGTCCCACACAGACTGCAGTGGATGTTGAGCTTTTATCTGAACTTTCTTGTTAGTTCAGTGTAAGGAGTGGACCAGACTAGACCTAAAAAGAAGAGTTTGAAGGAATTTCAGAGTTCTGCTTCAAAGCTCGTGTTTGTAGCCCATGCCCAGCTCTAAAGCATTGACTACAGCATTCAGTACAGACTCAGACAAGCTGTAGTTGATGATCTGCCAAACACTTTCTGAGCAGCTCCAAGACATGCTGTTGCATCCTACAGGAACAGAACTCTGTATTTTTCAGCTCAGTGCTTCTTATTGCTGACAAAATATAGTCTGTGCCATAGCTCTTTCCAGCCAAGTCTTTCAGAGGCACATTTTGAAGAATTTCCTCAGCATATGCCTCAAAACTGATGTAAAGTAGTAATTGCCTCTTACATTATTTATGTATATTGTCTCAACCAAGAACCTAGTCAAGAGCTAGCCTCATTATGAAAGCTTAATTAAAGCAACTTGAAGCCATCAACCATTTCTGCTGATTTCAAAATTTGCACCAAAAAGTTTCAGGATATCTTTTTTTTTAGTGAAATACATTAATATATATGTACATCTTTTTTTGAACTTCAGGTTCTATTTTGCACCACTTCTCTGGTCTGACTTGGGCCTATAAAAGAAAATTAACTGGCAACCAGAGGGGACAAGGAGGGAATGTGACAAGGAGAGAAACAAGGAAATGAGGGAACAGCAAAGTCAGAGGTCTTGGAGGTTCTCCATAACTGAGCAGCCACAACACCAAAGAGATTGTGGCCCACAGAGTGACCATAGTGGAGTAGAGAAAATTAGTAAGAAGGAAGCAGCAGTGGAAGAAAAGGGTGAGAAACAAGGGACAGCAGAGAGAAACCACAATGTCTTGACCCCAAACCCCAAACCCCTGTGCCACTTATTGCCTCACCAAAGGAACTGAGTATAACCTGTGGAGATAACAAGAGGGGAGGAGATGTGTCTGGAGTGCAGTTGAGCCTGGGAAAGGGGAAGGAAAAATGTTTTAAAGTTTATCTTCTTTGCTTCTCAATACCCAAATCAGCAACAAAATATATTATGGCAATAAGTTAAGTTAAATTCTCAAAGTGCACAAGTGGTGGTGAGAGTGTGTAGCTGCTGGCTGGGCACAGTAAAAGAGGCTGAAGGTCAAGAGATGAAAGCTAATGGTTTTACTACCACTAAAATGATCCATCTTCCCAAATCAAATTGCTCTGTCAGAAAGTTCTTGTTTCATATCACAGGCTACACCAGAAGGCAGGCCAGCAAAAGGTTTGTTTTCAGAGGAAATGGGAGAGTGCCACACAGAGCAGAAACACACAGCATAAGAGCAAGAGCAAATGCTGCCTCGCAGGGGAGTTTTAAGCTCTGCAGCCCATTTTGCATTGACTCTTTGGCCCAACACAGAGCAAGAGCCCAGCCTACCTCCCTGTAAGTGTTCAGAAGAGGCAGAGGAAGGTGCAGCTGAGGACTGAGTGTCAGCTGACATTCACTGCTCACTCCTTAACACATCACAGTGCAGCCAAGACTGGCAGCATGAACTCTTCTAAGTCATACTATTAGAGGAGAAATCCTTGTTTGATTTTTGCATTGAATGGGAGGATGGATTCCAGATAAAAGTCTGAGAAAGCGAACTTACTTTTCACGTCTTAATGTCTCAAACAATTGATGTGCCTGATAAAAAAATTTAAGTATCCGTTAGAAACCACAACATCGAGCTCTTCTCCTTCCTCCATGTTTTAAAAATAAACTTCAAAGAATGGATTTATTGTTTAAGTTTCAGAACTTTCTTCTATCTCCGCTTGGCATAAAGGATACCTCATAGTGCTGGTACAGTAGAAGCATTTTCACACCTGAATAAAACCCAGAACTAAATAGGGTATTACAGCACTTGTCGGAGAGTTTGAGAAAGCATAAAGATTCTTGCATGAGGTATTGTTCAAATATAGACTAAAAACAAGTCTTGTCCTTCTTAAAGAAATTTAAAACTTGAAATGGCAAGTTTTCTCACCCAGCAATTGTAGAATACCTGAAGTTTTTTGAACATCAGGAAATTTGTAACTACCCAAATAGACCCCTCAAAACAGAGGGCACTTCATAAAAAATATCCTGAATGTGATAGCCACAGAGATTTTCTGTGTTTCCATACTTGTTCTGACCCTTGTCAGATGCCTTTGCCACAACTCTTTTGGCCAAGCAGGTCTGTAACAACCTTTGCCTTGAATCCTTGTGGGTGTAGATTCACAATAATTACACCACCACAGATATTGTCTCCCGGCAAGTGGAAAAGTTGAGGGATCACATGGTTGTGCTCAACTCCTGAGTCTAACCATGCTGATCAGTGAACTTCAAAATCTCTGCCATTATGCTCCATTCAAGGCTCACAAGAAACAGCGAAGTTTTTTGCAGCAAGGATGAAGCCTTTGCTCTATGCAGGAAGAACAGGGATCAACACATGGAGAGGCCTCTTTTTTTACATGCAGTGTTCAATGATAATCTAAGCATGAATATCTCACAGTGAATGAGTCTGCAGTCTGAATTTCAAATTAGTGAACTCATAAAATCCCTGAATTCACATTCCCTGGCCTGGAATATGAAGAAAACTCTCCTTTAAAAAAATCAAACAAAACAACTAAAAACAAACCTCCAAACAAACACAAAAAAGAAAATAAATGCAGCTTTTTACTAGCTTCAGTACTATTGTTTACCATGATTTTGGTCAGATAATTCAGCATAGAACACCAACAAAAATACCCCAAACAAACTGAAAGGGAAACATAAAAACAAACAAACAAAAACAATTATAGCATCATATCATATTAGCAAATCACATTGTGAAACTGACTTCAAAAGTGCCCCATTTGTGTTGGAAAAGTTTAGTCTATACATAAAAAACACATAGTTTTTTATTATTTCAAATACCAAAAGATGAGGATGCATCATAATTTCAAATGTTTCACTTGCCTTACAAATAATTCTACAAATGGGAAACTCTCTGCACTGCAAAATATAGACTTTTATTGTAATTGGTGGAGTTATAGTATTGTTTCTTTAGCTGGTGGAAATTGGTATAGAGCCACCAAAGCCAAAGGATCAGTGATGATTTCTGCAAACAGAGGTTGACATCACTATTATTTTCACTACAGTAAGGGAAAACTTGCTGTGCCAGCCTTAATGTTGCACATACTTCCCTGAACTCCTGATTTGGTTTAATTTTTTGTCTACCTTATAAAGCATTGCAGTTGGTTACCAAAAGTATGTCATTTTGGCATTTTAATTCTAGTAAGAGCTCTTTATAGTTATTTACTGGGCCTCATTTTTTGAAAGAGCTTTGCCTAACCATTATCTCCAAGTACATCTCATGTGTGAAGCTTTTTACCTTAAAATAGACAATAGATATTAAAAATGGTTTACAAATTGAATTTTAAGCCTGAAATGAGAGATTATCTCCGTCAGACTCACTTCCTTACCACTAAATATGAAACATTTGCATATCCCATTGGAAGCCAACTCAATGTGGATTGTAAGTTATGCTCTAACCTGAAGATTTATTTATTTGGCTAACGTTAGATCTGTAATATATTTCACTAAGAGTCATTGAATAATTACAGTCATAAAATTAGACATTTGGATAAATCATTGCAGAGGTTAGGTCTAAGCATGAAATTACCTCTTCTAGGGCTTAAAAAGGGAAAAGCAGCATGGAGGCTGAAGTTGCATGAGTGGGCAGATCAGCTTTTCAATGGAAAACCACATCTAAAGCTAGACCATCTTACAGCTAGACCCAGTATATTGGTCCAAATGCTCATGTCAGCAAGGCTTCTCAGGGAGCTTCTTCTTTGGCTTCATCTAACCAAAGGAAGTGAATTTCTGATGGGAAACTCCGTTGAGATAGAAAACCAGAAACCACAACAGAAGCACAAGGAACTAATTACAAAAAGTGCATTGGGGAAAAAAACAAGAACCAGCCCTAACTAAAAGAAGACTCTGAAGTGAAATATGAACAAATAATTTTGATTCATTTACAGGTATAGTGAGTGCTGTCAAATATTGGGATAAATAAAACACAATAATACTTCAGCAGAAAACTATCAGAGCAAGATGGGAATAGTATGACAGTATTTCATAAAACTAACAATGAATAATGGGAAGAGTTCTGCTCTAGATCTTTTCAACCCAAACCAGTCTATGACTTGATGATTAGGAGGTGAGCCTGATAAAGGATAAAAATGAAAGTAATTCCCTGAAAAAGAAAGCAGATAGAAAGAAGAACACAGTATTTAAAAAACCCTTAATAATGAAACTGGGGAAGCCAAATAGAAACTAACCATTTTCCAAGTAACTGAGATATTTGTGGAAGAAACATGCTTTCAGATTCGATGGGCACTTAGATTCACACAGGATTAATTCAACACTCCATTTCGATTCCATTCCCCCAAAACCATAAAGTTGAGAGTTGAAAAATGTTAAGTCTAGGTGACAGAGCCTTTTCAGCTACAAAGAATGGAAGGAAGCAATTGTGTCAGTTTCTGGAAAAGCTGCAAAGAGAGACATATAATAACTGCTGTAGCATCTGCAACTATTTAGAATTAAAAACCTGTAGCAGACATATAGAAGCAAACAGAACCAATGTAACAGAGTTCTAGCATTTTTAAGACAACATACATCCCAGGATCAGGCAGACAGACCATGTAAGCATCTATTCAAGCACTGCATCTGTAGCTGTTGAACAGGAAGAAAAATCAACTTTAATCATTATGTAGGTCCTAAATAACCTTTAAATCCCCTGGGAATTACCAGCAATGGAGGAATATGCCTATAAGAAAAATTGGTGGAAGTAAATCAATGGGCCAGGCTGAGATCCCCAAGTCCATTAAGGATAGAAATAACTAGTCACTATCAAAAAAATACAGACATTATGCATTAAAAGAATACAACATCGCTTTTAGAATACAAGCTGACCTTCACCTGAAATTAAATGCAACAATCTATGGGATTATAGATTATAGATGTCATAAGGCCTATTTCATTTATAAGCTTATTTCATTTATAGCTTCAAAATAAGCAGAAATTGTCTGAGACAGTATAAAAGAAATAAATTTCCACTTAAAAAGAGTGGGAAATGTCACATTTTCTGCACCATCTTTTACAGAAAATGCATTATTTCATCTGAATACCAAGAATTAGAAAAACCAACTGGCATTATATTGGCATTAACTTCCTCAAAATTAAAAAGAGAAATGACCAAAATATGAAATATTACATCAGAATTTTTTTACAGCTATTCCTGCTGCAGGTACTTTTATATAAAATAATTATAAATAGGGTACCCTGGCAGGCTGGACCAAATTCTGCCACATGCAACAGGAAGGTCAGCTGCTCTTCCCAGGCAGATCCATTACAAAGCAAATATGCTCTTATTTTTTTCTCTTAAAGTAAAATGTGGAATCACATTTTCACATCACCTCCATGGAAGTTACTACCATACTACATGACTGGTATCTTTTCAGTTACGAAAAGATTTAAGCATGCAACCACCCAAAGCAGAGCTGTTTGAGTCTCTGACAGAATCTCCATTTTCAGGGGCAGACATCGACATTTACTCCCACCAGAGAGTTGGGCAGATATTTCCCACACAGGGCTGAGATGAAAAATATTAGTCAAGACTTGAAAGCAGGTCATCTAAAATGAAGGAAGCTGTAAAGTTGTGAGGAAGATGGTAATAAATAGTTGTGAGAGGTAACCAGTTGACAAAGTTCACTTGGGAATGTAAAAATATATCAAATGCTCTTGAATCAAAGTAGTTAGAATACAAAAATTTTTAATGGCCATTCTTGGTGTTATAATTGTCATATAACAAAAAACGAAACTAAACAAAAGCCCAGTACATTCTGTCTTTGAAGGCGAAGAATGATGTCAGATTTCTGCCAGAATTCTAGATTAAAAAAATACCCCTTAAGGAACTGCAGAGCAGTAAAGGAAATTCTTTAGAAATAGAATTCCTGTCCCAAATAATGGGTTTTTATGCTTTGATGAGGCAAACAGTGATGTGGGCATAAAGTGCTATGACTAGCAAATAATGCTTCCTATATTATCAGGAAAGGGCTGAAGAAGTACTTAGACTTTGGGGATTTTTACAAACTGATGATAAAGAAATCCTGTTCTTGATGGTAAGGTAGGAGACATGTCAGTAAAACAGTTTCCTGGCCTGGAACCTTTTTTGAAAGAGGATTTTCCAAAGCTGACTGGTCTTTAATTTTAAATTTCAAATGAAACTGTGATTTAGCTATGGCTTCACATTCTTTTCCAATTCCATTTGAGGTGCCTGCATTTTTAATTATCATTGGATTCAACCAAAAAAGCAAGAGGCCTGCGAGTTATACCATACCTTGTCTTAGGTATGTCCTGAAAATATTCTCCATGGAATTCCCCAAAACCACATCTACATGATCTCAGTGAGTTTAGCTCACTTGTGTTTTATGGGATGTATCTACTAAAGGTAGATACACAAGAAAATTTAAAATCATTTAAAAATCAAGACAAGGAATCCTTGACAAGCTAAGGATCCTGACTTGTTGTTATTAAGCTGTTGAACAGTCAAGTGCATAATTCAGTCATACATAAAAATCTTCAATAAAGGCAGGAGAGGTTTTGATTTATAGAGACTTTTTAAAAAATCACTTCAAAGATATTTAGAGCAAGGGACCCAGTTCTAGAAAACATTCAGCTGTAATCTTAAATTCACATGTAATCGGAAGCATATTTTAACTTAAAACTGAGCAGGTACTTAACATGGCTGGACAAGCTGAGCTCGTGATTAATGAGTGGTAAGAGGTAATGCTTTGCATTATAGCTCCCCAAAAATAGGTCAAACACCTTCCAGAAAAAAATATGAATAGGACTCCAGAGAATGCAGCCTGCAAGTTACATTGTTAATACAATACCTCACAGGAGAATGACAAATATGTCACATCAGTCTTCAAATCAAAACATGTTTTTCACCTGCCATACTTATCTAATTTTAAGCCAAGCTCTTAACATTACCTCTGCAAAATATGTATTGAACAACTTTCAGATTCAGGGAATACAGCACCTACTCAGTTAAATTAAGTGCAGCAGCAGCATTACATATTTCACATGCACACCCTAAGAGGTCAAACTTTACTCCATCCCTCATCAGGGACTTATAACAACTTGGGGGATAAGGTTGATTCTAAATATATGTTGAAAAAGGTCTGTAAACACAAATCATGACAGAAATAATGGAGGAGGTGTTATGTTTTTATGCCACTGTGTGTCTCACATTGAACATTTGTTCAGTGTTAACTTAAATGCATGGGAAGCAGAATGACCTTGTCCTGAAAAACATCTTCTTTAGGACTCTCTATTTATGCTGTTTCTTGGATGCAGGAAGTGTCATAGTTAAAGAAACACTCACAATTCACTCATATTTCAAGAACTGTTTTTTTCCTGCTCTTTCAGATCATCTTTATCTTCTATTGACACCTGGACAGTGCTGAGACTCCACAGAATGAGCTTGACTGGAGAACAGGCAGGAGAAGGGATAAATCTGGGAGAAAGCAGTGCCAGAACAGTAGCAAGGATTGCTGTGTAGGACACCAAGAATGAAACTGTGACTGATAATGAGAGGAGCAGATGATGCTGGGAATTAAGGCTGAGAGCTGGAGGTCATAGTAATTGGAAGGTGACTGCACAGACACTGGCTCTGAACTCCAGAGTGTTCAATGGAATCATGGGGAGAGGTGCCAGAAGGAGATTTAACCAGGATTTGAGAAGAGAGGACTGGAACCTATTTGACAAGAAGATAAAGGAAGGCTGAGATTCATATGATATTCTGCACTAATATTTTTGTGAGGCCTGGCTGAAGAGTGTAGGATTGGGGATGAGAAGCTTGGACCAATATATCTTGGATTGAAGGGGCAAGAAGAATAGAAGCCAAATACAGTGGAAAGGAAGACTGAACTTTGAAACTTTGAAAGATAAGGGAAGAAGGGAGAAAATGGAGGGGGAAGGACTAAAGCCATCTTTCCACTCCCAATCTCCCAAGATTACAGTGAAAGCCAAGATTTCCCCTGGACTCAGAATACTTCCTTGCTGCAGCAAATATTGGTGAAATTCTTCAGTGAAGCAAGAGGACAACTGCAGGTGGCAGACTGAAGAGATTTTTTTTTTTATGCTAGGTTTTTTCCAAATGTTATTTTTGTTAACTAAGGCATCTGAAAGTGGGGCATGAGGGATCCTCTTCCAGGAGAATATGGGAGTACTCCGAAGGCAGAAAATATCAAATCAAAACATAATCATCTCCCTTTCCTCCTTCATATTTTAACATTTTCCTTTGAAGGCCCCTATTTTTTTTAATGTGCATGGAATAAATTTTGCCCTAATAGTGAGTGGTCCTGCTCAGTAAATGAGACTATCACATGCAGAGACCCTGCTGCATCTGTTGCAGAAGTTATAAACTGTCTGGTGAACAAAGAAGGGAGAGGATGCTCTCAAAGTTAGAGCAGCTGAATGCTACCCTGGAGAAGTGGGTTTGGGTTCCGAGCCTGCTTCTACCACAGAGTTCCCAAATGATGCGAGGCAAGTCCCTTTGAGCAAACTTTCACAGGTGGTCACTTACTGTGTGTTCCTCATTTTTGGGACTTCTGAGTCGAGACCCCACCATCAGATTTGCAGAAATGCTGAGCAGGACCAGCTGCAAGTGTAGTCAAAGAGTGCTGGCCTGACCCCACAAACTCCCCACAAATGCTGAACTCTCCAAAACAAGAGTTCTTTGGTATAACAGATCAAATACACAAAATTAGTGGGCATTTTCCAATTTAATCTCATTGTTCCATCATCCCTGTAAAGTAGGGATAACAATTGTCTTCACATCACAATGCACTTATAAATGTTTTAGTCCTCATGTAGCATTCACATGTTGTAAGGGAGGAAGTATAGAAAAATCTATAAAGAGGTTAACAATTCTCTCTTGAAAGAAGTATCTGACTATGTAGTGGATAAGGCTTGGGGATGCAGTCAGGATTGAAATCCCACTGGCTGATTAGTCACTAAGAGAGCACTGCCTATTTATGTACTGAATGAAAGAAAGAACCTTGTAGCAGAAACTGCTGGTTATCATGTCATCATAGTGCCACAACGCAAATTAAAGCTGTACCAGTCAACTTAATTTGCCATGTTGTAATTAATTTTGATTACTTTATTTGCAATCTTAATATCCTTTTGAAGAAGATTTCATGTGTACCAAGACAGAAGGACTGGAGTTTTTACTAGTCTGTTACTGTAGAATATAGTTTCATCTTCTTTTAAAAAAAAAAAAAAATTCAGGGGCTTCACCAGAGGTGCTTTAAAAGCAGCAATATTTTTTCCACAAAAATATTTTGAAGACTCTTGACTCTGATAGATGCATTCATATAAAACAACATTTTAAAAATTGTAATGAGCTAAAAATTCCTTTCCCTCAGTTCTCAGATATTCAATATTCATCTCTAAAAATGACTAATACAAAAAAATGTTAGAATAATTAGAAGCAAAAAACACATACAGCATAATCCAGAAAAATGTAGGAAGGGGAATCTCTGGGAAAGTCTGGAGTTCAGACACAATAAATACATTGCTAGTATTCCATTTGCAAAATGGTCTGGGCTGATCTTGCTTTATGGAAACTCCAGCTGGTTATGGGATGCAGTTGGAGCTTGAAAGATGCCTGTGGCTAAGAAGCCAGAGAGTTGGTACATCTGCTCTCCATATTTCATGTTTTCATTCATTTTTAGCAGCCCCGTGCCTTCTAACACAAACATAACATAAAAATCTTGATATGTGTAGTGCAAGATCAAGCAATAATTTTATATACTGGTGAGGAAAGAGAGAAATAAGGTCTTTTTCTTTTAATAAGCAAAATTAAAAGCAGAAAATCCAGATGTCTGTATTTCCCTCTGTGTGTCATTTCAGAGTAACCAGACTCTCACTCATTACTATTTACCTACAGTTAAATATTAGGCATCAGTGATAATAAATCCCACAAGTGGCCTGTCAGACTTCTTTCTTTTGCTATCTCAGAACACAAAGACTGATGAAAAAAACATTTGCTTGAGAAAATTACATAGACCAGTAATAACTTGGAAACTGAAAGGAAACCAAATGAAAGGAAAATAAGCCTGAAAAAACGTCATCAGCTTTGATTAAAATAATCACTGTTGCAAGTATGGAATTCCCATGAGAATGCTAGGAAATTGTAAATCGTAAATCTACTTTTAGAAGACTTATATGACTCAATATAAAGCCTATTGCAAATCAGTTCCTCTTTTTTTAATAGAGCTTGAAATTTGCTAACATACAGTAGCACAATTCTTGTAGAACAAAAGCAGTATTTCCAGAGCTATGTTTCGTAGACATATTACTTTTATTTTCAGAGTCTTTGGAAGGTGTTACACCAAAGATACACAGAATGTATTTTTATACAGAAATTATAAGGTACTACATAGGTAGATTGTCCTTGTGTGGCAAGAGGGTTAAAAAAAGGGCTAAAAGCAATTCAGCTGATAGCCATGCTTGCTCTGTGTCCATGTAGAACACTTTTCTTGCACAGATCAACCACAGATAATTCATATTAGCCAGACTATCTTGTTAGCTGGAATGGGTATCCAGGAAAAAAAAAACAACAACAAAAAAAACCACCTCTCTCACGTGTCATCATTCAACAAAAAGGACTAAAAATGCAGCAGACTCCTCTGAAATTATGCTTTTTTCTACACCAGCAGTTACAGATCATATTGGCTTTGGTCCTACTGGAAGTACTCTTCTTCAGAATGTCCTTTAGCTGATGAATATCTCTGAATAAACTCCTATTTCACTGCTACACTTCCAGTTAAACTATACACTTTTGAGTATAATGTGCAAGAGAGGTGTCCCTTTACCATGCCTCTGTTTGAATTGTGAATCTTAGGCAGATATTTAGGACAATATGAACACATTAGTTACACATCCAGTACACTGTTGCAAGAAGATTTTGAAAGCACCTGATTGTTGCTTGCTTTTGATGAGATCCTTTGCTCCTCCCGTTTATCCCCTGCCACCACAAGTAGCTGCTGCTGATCTCCAAACCAATACCCTGTGACATCCTGGGTGATGTATCAGTGCACAAACATTTATGAATTTAGCTGATGAACAGAGAGAAAAGAAAATGAACTCATAGAAGAAAAAATCACAAGAGAACCTGGAGAGTTTTCACTGCAAAAGGAAGTTTCAATGAAAAGTAGGGACTAGCAGCTGGAAAATAAAGCTGAACATTTCTGATTTCTTGCAAAAGAAGCTTTAAGGTTTGGTTTTTTTTTTTTGTTTTTTTTTTCAATATTTGCTTTCCCATATGCAACTGACTGCCATCTTCAAGGGCTTTGGGCAGAATGTCTGAGAAACATAGGCTTTTTCATCCTTTTGAAATCAATAGTCTATCTTCTCCTATGGTGACAAAGATCCTTCTTTTTCCTTGGTGTGCTCAGACACTCCAGGTCTCACATTTGTTGCAAAGCCCTGAAGAGCTTTATGAGGCTCGGGGTGTCTGTGGATTATACTGTGGATGTTTCTGAAATAGATAACTGAAAACCTAGCTGCTTGTGATTATGAGTGGATTGAGGATCCCTTCAGTCTTGTGTTCCCCATCAGTTTGACCTTATAAAATTAACAACCATCTAGCCATAATATAGCAAGGGGTTTTTGAGCTACTATGTGCAGACATAGCATTTTCATTCATAAATATTGCCTGATGTCATGAACCTATCTCTTCAGAGAGCTGATAGAGGTTAGTCCTTATGAATGGCATTCCATATTTTGTCCAGCATGGGATGAAATACCACATGATGAGGGCAGCTTTTGTATTGCTGCTGATTGCAGTGAAGAATGAAATGTGACAGGATTCAGTAACTGTCCTGGTCCCTGACAAGTTACTTTTTCTTTTTTACTCACAAGAAACTTTGAAAAAGTGATGAACTGTTAGGTCTGCATGCATGATAAGCAAATCATCATGATACAAAGATAAGTGGTTTGGTGGCAACTCCTACATAAAAGAAAATAGAATTGCAGTTCACTATCTGTCAACAGGGAGATCATTCCCACCTGAAAGTGGAATGCTTAAAGGAAGAATTAACAGACACATTGAGATTCAGTATGTTAAAACTGTAGATAATATAGACCGTGGATAACAGAGTGGCAAACGCAGGAAAAACTCCTGTGAAAGAAACAATAGGCTGCTTTGGCCAATTTACTGCTCATTTGAGGATCACTGTAGTTTTAAAGAGGCTTCTTAGGAGGTTTCTGAAAGGTTGAGAAAGCCAGTGTACAAGATTATGGGTATATGTGAATACATTACCTTTTTGAGAGTATGAAAAAGAACAAAAGCATAAGGTTTACACAATAAACAGACATTTAAACTGGCACCAAGTAATAATATGTTCAACAGAATAAGACTAGAAGTGTGCCGGTGACAAATAACAGCATCATTAACTGTACTGTGAATTTTCAGCCCCAATTTTTTTTATTTTCACAAGCAAGACCTCTTGAAACTTATGTAATGAACCAAACTGTACACAATACAAGTTTTTGCATATTATATTAGGCTGGTTTATTCTTATAAAACAGACAATTCATCCTAGATGCTGCCCAAACTATACTGTTTGCCTGTGAAAATATATGTTTACATTTGTGTCTTGAAGCAAGAGCAAAAAATGAGGATTTATCCTGCTCTTTGCAGAGGCTGCAAGATCCCTGGGACAGCCAACAGCCCCACAGTCTGGTGCTACTCACATACTGCAACAGAACTGAGTTTCCCGTTACTTGCTTTCAAGTTGTGGGTGCGTGTGTTACCTGATGGATGGTTGATTTTTAGGTTAGCATGTCACTGGGAAACTCTTGGGATGGCAGCTGTAAGCTTCATATGCTGTCAATCAGTACAGATTTCAGAAAGACTAGCTGTAAGTGAAGAAATTAGAGAAGTACACAGAAATAGGTTGATGGGACTGATTCCAAGTGTACAAGCCCAAAGACTGCATGGCCTTCAAATAAAACAATCAAAACTATTCTGAGCAAAGACCAAATTAAATGTGGAATCCCAACATACTGTTCTTTGGAATAAAATTCTACTGATTTTGATGAAGGTGGATGGGACACCTGTATTTAACCCAGAAAAGGAACATATATAAATGATATGTGTTTGATAAACAGCAAATACAAGCCATAATAAACCAACCAGTTGCAGACAAAAGAATGGAAAGTTTAGCTGTGTTTAACCATGCTGTTAGACCATCACTGGGACAACAACTAACCTTCAATTGTGTGTTTAAATGTAGGTCAACAGGCAACCAAAAACAGCTGCAAGCAAACATATCACACGTCTGTCTTCTTCTGCCTGTTTTCCTTACATCATCTCCCACGACAGACAATACAAAGCTAGGAGTTTCACCATGCTAGCTGGGAGAAAGACTGAAACACATGGATGGGGTGGGAAGTGGAGGCACTGTACACCATAACAGCAATGGATGTTTTAAAGATGCATATGAAAATTCACAGGAAAATCATTAAATTACTACATTTTGAATATTGATGCAAATAAGATTAAGAAATGATGCCACAGTTCAAATTAACACAATTATCCATAAAGATATTAGTGTAATGACGGACATCTGCTAATTTCTAAAGTAAAGTTTTCATAGCCCAATACATCAGATTTTAACAAAGATGGCTCACTGAAATTGCAGTACCTGAAGTCCCACAATTATTAAAACCCCACGTGCTCTGAGTTCAGCAGCTGTTTAGAAGCTTTAGGAACTGCTTAGAGGGAGCTTATTTCAGGAGCAATGCGCACAGCTGTCATTACTGTAGGTAGAACAGCTCATATGCAATTATGCTACAATGACATTTAAGAAAACAGCCTTACCTTTAATTACAGTATTTGAGAGGTGAAGAGGAGCCACTTGCCTTAGGTGCCCTTCATGTCTAATGGCACTTAATTTTAAAAATGAAAATTGACTTTTCTGTTAGCTGATAATTCTTCTTCTGAAGAAGAAAGTACAATTTTGCTTATATATAATTCATAGGTGGGGAAGTTGTATCAAATCAAAGGGGTACTTTTATTCTTCCTGCGGAACATGCCACAAAACAAACTACAAGAAACTTGTGTGAGAAAGAATAAGCTATGATTTATTTTGGGTATGAATTCAGATTTGGGAAGGTGCGGTAATTCAAAGGCATCTCTGCAAACCCTCTCGCTGCATCAATCATTGCTTGTTTTCATACTTTTACTTTTGTTCTCCATGAGAAAGAGACAGAATGATAGCTCTACTCCACAGCCTCAAAAAAATTCACTCAGGAGTTCCTGCAGAGCAGGAACAGACATGTGAACTTCCCTGTGATACACACACCAACACTTTGGAATGAATTGCAAGGGTGTAAAGCTACCTGGAATCACCTCTCCAGCCCTGATCTTATACTGCTCTTCTTTCTTGGTACTCCTCTCTATATAATGTTGACATTGGCATAGTCATTCATACCAATTTTATCATTAAAAAATTACCATATTTCTGCCAAATGAATGGGGTTTTTCATATGCATGAGGAAAGAAAGTCTGAAAGGAAGATACAGTTGAAACAGCTACCTGGACAGCACAGTGATGTTGGGACAGATCTTTAAGATGTAAAAAGTTGGGAACTGCTTTGATAGAATGGATTTTGGGTCAGAAAAAGTAAATAGATGCTAGGAAGAATTAGAGTTATCAAGTGCAATGCTGCTTCAATGGTTTTTATGCTAAAGGGTTCCCTGAGCTTTGGTTCAGTCAAGACATCTCCTACTAAAGGGGCAGTTATCTAGTACAGCTATCCAGTAATTTGAGACCATTGGACAAAACAGCAAAATTAGGAGGCTTCCACCATATTCTCTTTCAGTGATGAAACAGCTGGATTTGGGTTTGGACCAGATTACCTCCTCTGGCCTCTTTCCACCTCAACTGTTCTGTGATACTGTCAATCACTACCAGTGGTGTGTGATCTCTCTCTTTGAAGTGCCTTACCACCTGGTGACCGTCAGTGATAAATGTGACCATCTGCAGGTCTGCCCCTCAAGGAAAGACTGTCCTAAGTAAGAAAGGATGACAAAGACAGTCCAAGCTATGCAATTACTTCCATAGAATAAGTGACATTCCAGCCTCTCATGTTGTCTTCTAAACATTTGTTGATGGCCTGTCACAGGCAAGGTACAGATAGATCTCTGTGAACCAGTACCTGTACTCTGGCTGAGTAGAGCTGTTTTTCCATTCAGTGAGTTTGTCCAGATTCTACTTTTTGTCATTTCCTTCCCAATCTCACAGGGCAAGCAGGAAGTAAGACAAGACAAGGGGAAAGGCACAACAGAATAGGACTGGCAAAAGAAGGAAGGAGGCAGGACTTTTATTCAATGAGAACCACCATCAGTGAGAGTCCCCATATCTTCCACTGCTAGTCTGACTGAAATGATGGCACTTTAGCATCATTGATTGTTCTGCCACCATTTAAAGCATACTTCTGGGTGACTGTTGTTATAAATGAGGTCCCTATATGTCCAATTTAAATAAACCACAAAATTTAAAATTTAGCAGCAATTTTAATTGAGGTATAAAATAATAATATAATCAGATATAATTCAGTAGTTACAAAAGAAATTTGGCAGTGGTTTGGATAAAGCATAAACAAAAACTGATTGATCGGGGTACGGGGAGGGCTTCCCACCCTGTCTCCTGTACGAAGGCAGAAGGATCCAAACACAACTTATATACTGTATGCTGATACATATTCATCAATAGTTCCCATAAATCTCCTCCTATTTTCGATTCTCGAAATGTGCGTCACTCTGCTGCAGGGCGCATGCTCCCGTTGTTGCTATGGGATCTTCTGGTCTCTTCGGGGTCTTCTTGGAGGAAGGCCGAAGGTCTTCCTCACATGTCCTCTGGATAACCTGGCAGGTGGCACGTGTGCATTGAGCTTGGCGTTATATAAATAAGAACTATGTTCCAATTAAACCTTATTTATTTCATAGATAAGACCACTATTTTAGACTCCCTGTCTGGAATGGTCCCAACTTTATTCATATTCAAGGTCGATCCTGCTCTGGGAGTTGTCTTTTAACTTCAGTTGATGCCAGTTTTGGTTTGGGAGTCAGTTCCTGACTTCCTCCATTCCCAATGCCGAATCCAACTCCTGCATTCTGTTTCCCACATGTATTCTTGAAGAAACCCATCTGCTTCATAACACTAATCACATATACTTTTCCAATTATTTCCCCAAATTATCGATATAATTACAATTTTGTTAGCATGAGTCACATCCATTTATAACACTGTGATGCAGAACCAGGAGTTTCAAAATGACCCAGGCAAAGGCACTTAATTAAAAGATGGGCACCCTTCTAAAGCGTCTGTGACTTCCCAGAGGATGAGGACACTGCTTGGCCACACCGGTGCCATGGCTGCTGTGCGGGCAGAAGCAGTGGTGTACCACCGTGTAGCGGGTGCTGCTAAGAGCACTGCCAGCAGGGCAGGGCAGTGTGTCCACGCGTGTGACCGTGACCGAGCTTTTAATTTAGATATTGAAAGGAGTGTGAGAGCAGCCTTCACGATGTATCGTCAGGAAGGTGGCACAGGTCAGAAACCTTAACTGAGACGTTTTTGACGGTAGAATTCACACACCAGCCTTCTCCCTGTAACTTAAGGTTAATTCACCTGGCTGATGCTCCATTCATCCCTGAGTCCGCTTTTTCCTACAGGAAATGTGTGACCTCCCAGCTGCCATCCCTTTTTGGTGACATGTGATTGGAAACGGTCAATACATCCTAAAAGTCAGGCACAGGCGGGAGGAGCAGGGCCGTGCCCGGTACCGCTGCCCGTGCCTCGCTCACCGCCGCCGCATCACCCACGGCAAGCCGCTCCCCTGCGGGGGCAGAGCGAACGCTCCGGCCGAGGCGGTCCCGCTCCCTCTCGGGCTCTTTCACTTTCGTTTCCGTTTCCGTCGCTTTCCCGGGCGGGGCTTCCCGGCCATGGCGCTGGCGATCCAGGCTCTGCGGGTTCTGTGCGCCAGCGGCGGCTGCCTGGAGCAGGGCGAGCTGCGGCGGCGGCTGCCGGGCCGGCCCTCGGCCGAGCAGCTGGCGGCCGTGCTGCGGGACGCGCAGCGCTTCACGCTGGTGCGGCGGCCCGGCCGGGCGGCGGCAGCAGCGGAGGCCGAGGTGGCGGTGGTGGTGGCCACCAGCCCCGTGCGGCTGTGCCCGGAGCACGTCGCGGGCTGCCCGGGCCGGTGCGGGCAGCTGCACATCTGCAAGTACCACCTGAAGGGCTTCTGCCGCAACCAGCTGGCCAGGTGAGGGGCGGGGGGGCGGCCGCCATCGCGGGGGGCTCGGCCTTCGGCACGACGTGCGCCTTCAGGGGAAGGAGCTCTCGGTAGAGGCCTTTCCGCGTCGGAAATGCTCACTGCCCGCGAGCACTTTCGTTTATTTGTGTGTGTGTGTGTTGGTGCAAAGGAGGCAGACACAGGCGGTTGTTTCACAGCTTTGGGTCGCAGCACTTCCTCCCCGGCTTATCACCCTGGCGCTTCCTTGCCCGTGGGCAGGGCTGTGCCGGGGGAAAGCCGAGTGTCCCCGCAGGTCCCTGTGCTGCGGGACCCTGGGCAGTGTGCTAAAGCCGAGTGTCCCCGCAGGTCCCTGTGCTGCGGGACCGTGGGCAGTGTGCTAAAGCCGAGTGTCCCCGCAGGTCCCTGTGCTGCGGGACCCTGGGCAGTGTGCTAAAGCCGAGTGTCCCCGCAGGTCCCTGATCTGTGGGACCCTGGGGGAGGCACTCATCGGCTGAGAGGGGATGATGCTCTGGAGCTTTTGTGGTTTTGTGGTTGTGAGCTGCAGGTCCAAAAAGCAGATATTGTCAGAGTGCACTAAGGCTATAATGACTGTGAATCAGAAGTAGCATGGCAATTATCCTCAGACTAATTATGTAATCTGCTTTGCAAATCACATAATGGCTTTATAGAAGAGCAATGTGGATTTTTCTGAAACTAGTTAATTTGGTGTGCTTTTCCAGCTGTTCAGTGTAATGCCCATGGGGTGTCAAAATAATGCCAGTCATTTTGCTGTTGGGTTTCTTGAGTTCTAGGAAGGGATGCAGATTTGTTCACAGCTTCCACTCAGACCACAATCTCCGTGTTCTAAAGCAATATGGACTTGAGAATTTAAACCATGATGAACTTTGCCAGCTTCTGCTTCAAAATGATCCTTCCCTCTTACCAGAGGTGAGTATTACTATAACAGCTTCTTAGCCTTGTTGTTTCAGTGAGCATCACAACGTGGAAGAGGCTTGACAGAGATGGAGATATTAGGTGTCAATTTAGTTAGCTTAATGCAAATCTAAAAATAAATCTGCATCCTCTGTTCTCACCTGTGGTGGATTGACCCTAGCTGGCAGCTAAGCTCTTGAACAGTCCCTCACCCACTCCTCACTCCCCCGTCACAAGCAGAGGAGGTGAACATTAACAAGAAGTAAAAAAAGTGGCAAAACCTGTGAATGGAGATAAAGATAATATAGCAAGGGGAGGAAAGCAGGGAGAAGTGTTGCAAAGGAATACTTCTGCTTCACCACCTTGGAGCCCAACAAGTCTCTGAGCAAGTGCTACCTTGTAAGAAGGACCCATCTCCCTCTTCTTTCACCTTCCCTCAGTCCCCTTCCTCACTATTGTTTTTGTTTTTTTTTTTTTAAGAATGACATTATGTGGCATGGAATATCCCTTTGGCCAGTTTGGACTACTTCCTAGTTTTGGCTAGATTAGAGTTAATATTCTTTCTTGTAGCTAGTACAATGCTGTGTTTTGCATTCAGGATGAGAACAATGTTGATAACACTCATGTTTTAGGTTTTGCTGAGCAGTGCTTGCTGTAAGTCAAGGATTTTCAGCTTTTTACACTGCCCTGCTAGCCTGTAGACTGGGAGTGCACGAGAAGCTGGGAGGGCATGCAGCCAAGAGAGCTGACCCAAACTGGACAAAAGGGTATTCCATACCATATGACATCATTCTGAACAGTGAAATGGGGGGGAGGTGGCCCAGGGGTGGTGGCACACTGACGGGGACTGGCTGGGCTTTGGTCAGTGACTGGTGAGCAGTTGCATTGTGCATCACTTGTTTTGTCTATTGTTTTATCATCATTATTATCTCCTCTTCCTTTTATGCTGTATTAAACTGTGTTTACCTCAGCCCTGGAAGGAGTGAGTGAGAGGCTGTGTGGTGTTTATCTGTTCTGGTTTCAGTTAAGATAGAGTTAATTTTATTACTGGTATCATGAACAGGGCTGTGTTTTGGATTTAATATGAAAATCACATTGGCAACCCACTGAGTGCTTACCTTCAGTCAAGGCCTTTTCAGCTTCCCGTGCTCTGCTAGTGAGGAGGTGCACGAGGAGCTGGGAAGGAGCATGGCCAGGACAGCTTACCCAAACAGACCAAAGGGATGTGTTATCACCACTGTTTTGGTCACAAACCCAAAACATAGTGTGGTATGGTTTGCTACGAAGAAAGTTAACTCCATCCCAGCCAGATCCAGTACATCTTACCATCAAGTTGGAGTCAAAAATATTCCAAAACTATTCTAAAACTAGAGGCGTGACTTAGCACTAAGTCCCATCTTGAGATTGTAAGAATGTTGTCTGTTGAAAGATCTTTCTAAACATTAGCAGGGCAAAGGAAAAGCTATCAAGCAGTCATTTGGAAAACAAGAAGAAAAAATAAATGTTTCTTTCAAAAGCAAATGTATGTACATTGTAGCCATAAAAAAACTAAAAATCATGGATTCAAACAGTCTAAATGAGCACATTGTACTTTGATGTTTAAATTCTTTTTTTCTTCTCCTTCCCAAGGTCTGCATGCATTATAACAAAGGTGATGGACTTCATGGATCTTGTTCCTTTAAAACATCCTGCACCAAACTTCATGTTTGCCAGTACTTTTTGCGGGGTCAGTGCAGATTTGGCAGCAGCTGCAAACGGTCCCATGACTTACTAAATCCAGAATGTTTTGAGAAACTGGAGAGACAGGGGATGAGCTCAGACATTATTAAGAAACTACCTTCCACTTATAGAAATATGTATGACATAAAAAATGGCAACAGAAACATGTATGACATAGAAGATGCCAAATCTTCACCATGCAAAGGTAAGTAATATAATCTTTTGAATACATCAGAAGAGTCATGGTAGTGAATTTAATATTTTCACTGGTATCATTAAGAAAACTGAATTTACATCTTGATTGGTGTTTTAGGAAGGACCTTGTACCTATCTCATTGACAGAGATCTTTGTCTTGACAAGTGAAGTCAGGAGAGGTTCCTGAGAAATAGAGTGCTGGTGTTTATAAAATTCTTAAACTTGGGGTTAAAAAAGCATAACAGGAACTGGAAGTAGGGAACTCTGTAATTTTGGAGTTTTTTAGGTAAAATACAGTAAGGTAGAGACCTATTTAAGAACAGGAGTGGTGGTTGTCTGATAATGAACTATTTAATTGTTTGTCTTTAATGTAGTGATTGTCTAGCACAAGAATTCACAGCACTATCCTAGTTATTTCTTAAAAGTGTAATATTTTCTTTGCACTTTTCTTTTGAAGTTTTTTAGAATTGTAAGTTAAGTATAGTTTAGCAGGCAAAAAAAAGGGATAACAGAATGGAGAAGTCAAGTGTGCATGCTCATCTCTGCTATTCTGCCTGCAGTTCCTTCTTCCTTTCCTTAATGTGCTTTAATTTACAGAAGTATCAGATTTTGAAACTTTGTATTTTATAGCTGCCAGTGTGATCAGCTGTGTGCATGCATGGTTAACTCAAGTCCATCTGGAAGCATAAAGGCATTGCATTCTATTCTTGTTTTGTGGTGATAGCTAAAATCTGTATCTGAGGAATTCAGCAGTTACAGGGAAATCAAGTTCAGAAAGGATGGATACAGGAAGGGACTTTGAGTATAGAAGTTTATCAAAGGCTTCTTTGTCTTTCTGGAGCTGAGTGCAGTTAGGTAGTTACAAACATTGCCTTTAGGCTTCTTCTCTAGGGATAGGAGCACTTTTAAGAGGTATTGTTGATATGAAGTGTATTAATTGTTACAATTCCCCCCTCTAGATGGAAAACCCAGCACTAGACGGGATTCCTCTGCTTCAAAGGAGGATGAATCAGAACAGATATGTTTACATCATCTGTACAGAAGTTGTGGCTTTAAAGGTAGGTTGTCTCAAGTATCAGTACAGACTGTGTCAAGTCCAGCCTGTTTTTCTGTTGTCATAAAGAGGAAATGGTAGCCATCTTTCACAGAAAGGGGAAACTTTCTGTGAGTTTATGCTTATGTTTAGTTAAATCACACTGCTATCTTGCCTGCTGTAGGAAAGTGTTTGACCTGGTACACCAAACAAAGGAGATGTTTTGTTTTGCTCTGGAATCTGCTTGTGCTGAAGACTGGCTACTCCATCTAAGTTTACCTAAGGGATTGCTGAATGATAGGAGTCACATTTCCAAATAGGAAAGCTATGAAAGATATTCTGAATTCTACATTCTCCATTGTTTCTTCTAGTAATCTTCTGTTCCATCTGTCTTAGCTGTCTCCCTTTCAAAATGTTCCCAGGTGTCCAGGAAGAAGGCTGCTTTGCCAGTGTTTTTATTGATTTTTTTGTCATCCTTTTTCTTCTTGATGTTCTTGACCTGTGTACCAAACACCTCCTCATATGAACCGTGTTGCAGTTTCTCCTTGACTTTCCCTGTAGTTAAGTTTCCTTTTGTTCTGCTCTGGAAATTTGGAAATTTGCCTCGGGTTTATGCACATGTGCACTGGTAATGTCACCTTCACTCCTGTTGAGGAGTAACTGCACACTGACACTTTGAACTCTGAGTAACATTTGTGATACCTGGCTCACTGCTACCATTGCTTTTCTTTGTGGAGCCTGGATCTCTTGGAGACTTACTGAAGGGCAAAGGACTTTGAGACTAAAGGAGTTATGTCTGTGTAATTATCAAAAGAGGGGAAAGGTGATGGTTAACTGGGTTGTATTGGAAGGTATAGGACCTAGACATGGTATAAATAGTATGGAATAAGTGGTGGATAGATCCCTGCTTTCAGCTGGGACAGAATTAATTTTCTTCCTAGAAGCCAGTACAGTGCTGTGCATTTGATTTAGGATGAGATTAATAGTGGTAACACACTTATGCTTTAGTTGTTGCTAAGTAGTGCTCACCCAAAGTCAAGAATTTTTCAGCTGCCTGTTTTGCCAATGAGGAGGTGCTCAAGAAGCTGGGAAGGAGCATGGCCAGGACAGCTGACCTGAACTTGTCAAAGGGCTATTCCATACCATTAGAACATCATGCTCAGCATATGAACTGTGGGAGTTGGCTGGGAGGGACTGATTGCTGCTTGGGAAGGGGCTGGGCATCCGTCAGTGGGTGATGAGCAATCGTGCACCCACAAAAAGCTAAGTGTGCATCACTTGTATTTCTTGGGCTTTATTCCTTTCTCACTTTTTGTTAGCTTAATTTTAGATATATGAGAGTGTGTATATATATATATATATATATATACACATATATATACTTACACTTACTATATTGTATTTTATTTCATTTACTAAACTGTTCTGATTTCAGCCCACACATTTACTTTTTTCCTGTTCTCCCCATCTCACTGAAAGAAATGGGAGTAAATGGCTGTGTTGTACTTCGTTACCATCTGAAGTTAAACAATGACAGTCCTGTCTTAAAACTAAGCACTGCTGTGCTTTGGATTTTTCCTCAGTAATGCCACTTTGTGATTTAGTGGTTAATCATAAAGACACTTTTTTTCTATTTATTAAATAATAGCCTTGTAGGAGCCCGTGATCATTTTTTGTCTCTGAAACGGAGAATGATCTGTACAATTTTAATGTGCAAAGAGAGTCTAGTACGTACAGAAACTGAACTTCTACCTAAGTGCAAAAATTCAAATGTTGCTTGCTTATACTGAAAAAAATTTTGAACTATTTTTTGTAATCGTGCCATAGGTGAATACTTTCCCTAGCTATCCTTTTGATGATTTCACCAGCTGGGTACACAGCCCTGAAATGTTGGAGTTCTCTCATAGCCTGTCAAAATAATGCATCTCCTACTTCTTTTTTTTTTTGACTTTTACAGAAAAGTGTATCAGAAACCATTTTCACTTGCCATATAGATGGCAGTACTCTGAGGGTAATACCTGGAAGGACTTCATAAATATGGAAGACATAGAAGACGCATATTGTGACCCAAAAAACGTCAGGTATAAACTCTTATAAAAATTTATAATGTTTCTGGTTTGCTGTATTGTACCAGATCCTTAGTGGCTATAAATTGCTGCAATTCTAATGTAGTCATTACATAAGTAGTTTTATTTGACATTCTTCTACTGACCTCACTTTGCAGGAGATTTGCCCCTCCCTTCCCCTTTTCCCACAGTCCATATTGTGGAACATGCAGAATACCTGAAGAGAGGGACCAGAGCACGTGAAGAATATGGAAATACCTTTCAGAGTTTGGAACTGGGTATATATCACAAAGAGAGTATTGGAAGGGGCTCATACCAGTATGCCACATCCCATGCTGGAAAATTACCTGTTCCTCTTATGTTACAGGCTCTTTGAAGCCCTTCTTAAGTTATGTCAGTGTTCTCTTTAGAATATAGCTGGTCAGCAAGAAGGAGGCAGTGCCTGTTTTCCACTATTTCTGTTCATTTTATGTAACTCACTAATTTAGGAGTGAGTTATGATTATTGCCCATAGAACCAATGTGAGACATAATACTGAAATGCAAAATATGTACAAACATGAAATAGAGCTAGCATACAGAGTTGTGAAAAGTGCAAGGTGCAAAGTACACATTGTAGTGAAAAGTGCACCTTTGTGTTCTGCTTTTGGGTGAGATTGACTTAATTTGCAAATTTGTAGTGGGCTTCTGAATCTGTGAGTAAATCTTCACAAAGAGTTCTGATTTTTTTTCCTCCTTTTTTTTATAGATTTGACTGTGCTTTTACTGAAGGGCTCTTTGTCCCATTCAGTATCTGTTTTCGTGACATGTGCTGTGAGTTCCAAAAAGTCAGACGTCTTTCTACAGCTTCCTCTGTGACCAAACCCCCTCACTTCATTCTTACAACAGAATGGATCTGGTACTGGAAAGATGAATATGGCACGTGGCAGGAGTATGGAAAACAAGTAAGTGTGCAGAAATGGAGAGACTCCTAACTGTGTGAGAAGAGCAGAACTACTGAAAAGTGCACAGTGCTTACATCCTTCCGCTCTTTTGTCACCCTCTTCCTCTCACTCATACTGTACAGATGGATATTAAAGGCCTAATGGGGTCTTTTCCCTGTGATTTTGATGGGTTCAGGTAGAGGACTGATCACTGGTGAGTCACAAATATTATCAACAGGTAACTATTCAGTCAGTCCTGTCAGGTAGGATCACAGGAATTATAGATTTCCATTGGTTCTGAGAAAAGCCTCCTTCTCTAAAGATCCAGTAGTACTCTGCCATCTTTCTTGGTCTGGTTGGTGAATGTGTCACTCTAAATCAAGGATTTCTCATATGCTGATATATCCTGCAGCCACCATACATAGGAGAGTTGTTGGTTTTTAGACTTGCTTGTCTATAACAGACCAGGAGAAACGTTTTTTTCCTCTCTGTTTTTGCTGTGACAGGGTGATCTTCATGCAGCTGCTACTGTCTCCAGTGATGACCTGGAGAAAGCTTACTTGTATGACAGTTCTCCAAAGATGACCTTCAAAGCTGGAAGACATGAATATGAAATAAATTTTGTGTGTAGGTTGCATTTGCTTTGTTTTTCTGTTTTGTCCCTCCCTCCCGAATCTCTTGTGGTTCTGAACTACCTTATTACAGGAGATAGAAGAGAGAAATTTGGACTTTGAATTGCAATGCTTACAGAGTTTCTATCAGTGTTCTCAGGATAAGAGCTGTTCACATAAGCAAAGTGGCATTCTATTCTTTCAGAGCTTTTATTTTTGAGTTCTTGTGTTAGGTTTCAAAATGTCTGCCAGAAAGTCCAAGTATGACACTGATGCTGGCACCAACACAAATGGTGAGGAACTTCTAGAAGACTTGACAAGCCAGCTTCTGCTCTACTTTAATCACTGGTTTGCAGAAAAACAAACACTTGGACAAGGTGTAGGATCCAGACAATCCTTAGCGTTACAGGATTTTTGCACATGTTTTCTTTTCATCCTGTCTGGAAAGGCTGAGAGAATACCTTGACTATGTCAAAGTAGGAAGAAGTGTTTCCCAAGAGTTCAGGAAATACAATCCACTTGTGATGGTACTGTCCTCTCTGAGCTGTTGCCTTTCCTGGCATCCTTTTCAAAAATGATGTAGAACAGTGGTAGGAATCAGCCTGCCTGGACTGTCAGTTTGGTGTAGTTATCTTCGATCCAGCTTTTCATTACTATCTGCATGAAAAAAAGCCAAACACAAAAACCCCAAACCAAAAAACCAGAAAGGGCATGTTATCTGTTGTTTGTGATTCAATCAAAAGCAGTGCTGGGAAAACTTATCCGGCTTTAGAAGTGAAAATTGCACGGTGAATCAATCCCTTCTCTACGGTTTGGGCTTTTTTAGTAACTTAGGCAAATATATGCAGTGTAATTGTCTTTTAGAACTTAATTTCTAGGCTTGCTGATGTCAAGAGGTTTTTTTGTTTGTTTTCCGGTGTATCTCACTCTGAAGATGAGGCCTCATTGTCCTGACTGGTAGTGACTCTTAATTGTTAGTATGTTGTCAAAGTAGCTGCAGAGTTTCCAAGAAGGAATACCTCTAAAATTCAGGTTGCTGTGACTTGTTTCTCTTGGTGGTCAATAAAAATAAATGGTCTGTGATAGATGCTGGGTTCTGTTTACAGGGTTTGAAGTCTACAACTAAATGTAGGAAAAAAGTGTGTCGGCTGCAAAATGAGGAGGAGGGAGCCTTTTTGTTGATATTTTTGTCATGTTTTGTATTTTTTCCCAGCCATGATGCAGAAAAACCTTCGCTACAAAACAGAGAGGAAGATTTGCAGAAGACCTAAATTTGTCTCTCAGGCAGAGGTGGAAAAGATAAAAGACAGGTAAACCACAACTACTCATTCTGAGGTGATGGGTTTAGTGCTTTGTGAATGCTGAATCCTCCATGGGTGCAAGTAGGGTGAAGAAGCAGCTGTTCAGGCAGTTGTGAAAGACAAAATTGGAGAGGGAAAGGGACATACCTTTCCTACAACCATGTCTAGCCAGGGCAGTGTTGCAGCCTGGCCAGCAGTTTTTAGTCAACTCAGGAACCTCTGCGGTGAAGAAGATTTGGGCTTGGCCACAGGAAGTGTGGAAATATAGGAAATAATTCAACATGTAGCAGTGTGTTTATGTGTACTAGCTCTTTCTGAGATGAGTAATTTTCAAAGCTAAGTGCAAGTTCAGAAAAATTCTTTTGAGAGCAGCTGGACAATCTGAAAGGAAAGCAGTCGTTGTCACAGATAGAGCAAAAGGTGAGAGCCTGCAAGGAGATAGAGTTCATTCTTCCCCTGTACTCGGTACTGGTGAGGCCACACCTTGAGTACTGTGTCCAGTTCTGGGCCCCTCAGTTTAGGAGGGACGTTGAGATGCTTGAGCGTGTCCAAAGGAGGGCAACGAGGCTGGTGAGGGGCTTGGAACACAAGCGTTATGAGGAACGACTGAGGGAGCTGGGATTGTTTAGCCTGGAGAAAAGGAGACTCAGAGGTGACTTTATCGCTCTCTTCAACTTCCTGAAGGGTGGCTGTGGTGAGCTGGGGGTCGGTCTCTTTCTCCAGGCAGCAACAGATAGAACAAGAGGACACAGTCTCAAGCTGCGCCAAGGGAGATACAGGCTAGACTTAAGGAAGAAGTTTTTCACAGAAGGAGTGGTCAAATACTGAAATCATCTGCCCAGGGAGGTGGTGGAGTCACCATCCCTGGATGTGTTTAAAAAAAGACTGGATGTGGCACTTGATGCCATGATCTAGTTGAGGTGTTAGAACATGGGTTGGACTCGATGATCTTAAAGGTCTCTTCCAACCTAGAAAATTCTGTGATTCTGTGAGTTGCATGTAACAGCCAATTTTTACACATGCCCTTGCAGCACACAGTCCTTGCTTAAACACTGAAAAGAGCAGCTAAGCACACTAATTAAAATTGGGGTGGAAGTACAGGGGAGGGCTGTATCTATCCTGTTTCTGTCATACTGATGTGATACTGGATGCATTTGTATTTACCACCCCTGCTGTAGCAGAGCTTTTATATATACATTCAACTCTGCAAGAGAAATCCCTATGTGTTTAGTTTAGAGTATATATTTCTTTTTTTCTTGTTTGGCATCTTGCTTTCTGACATAAGTCTTGACACAATGACTTGGAACAAATATTTTCATTTGCTGAACAGAAACTACAGTTTTGAAATATTTTTGAGTATGTTCAGTTGCCTATATTCTCCCTAAGCTTGACAAAAATGTTTAGTATAATATGTACATAAAATGTCATGTTTAGTTTTTATTTTAATTGTCTGTTTGTAATGTCTTATAATCTACAGGGGTGTTAAACATACAGAAGGGTTTAAGAACATTCCAGCTCACTGGGACAAATCTGCTCTGCCTGAACTGGGATTCAAGGTTTGGAGCTTTTTAGTTTTTTCTGTCAGTTTTGTCATGTAATTTTTGTTCCATCACAAGTTCAGTGTTTCTTCTGGCTTTGTAAATGACTGTTTCTGTGTAGCATAATACAGAGGCATTGGTAAATTTAAACCTGATACCACACTGGGCAGACCTGGAGGTGAAACTAGACCCAAATTTAAACAAATGGTGGCAGTAAAACTGTGGCAGCAGGGACTTTCACTGCTACTATTAATCCCTTGGCTTGGCAAATTTGCTGAGTTAACAAGACTGGTACTGGTGCCCAAAATACACAGTTTTGAAGTCCCAACATGTGCTGAAAGCATCAGAGGTAAATGATGCTTCTGAACTTGAGAGTAGCCATTCCCTTAGCTGTAGGCTATTGTATGTCTATGGAGAGGTGCCGAAACCAAGGGAGTTCACAGAATCACACAGAATGGTTGGGCTTGGAAGGGGGAACCTCTGGAGATCACAACCAACCTCTGGAGAGGGAAACCAACCCCTCTGCTAAAGCAGGTTCACTCAGAGGAGGTCACACAGGATTGTGTGCAGGTGGGTTTTGAATATCTCCAGAGAGACTCTACAACCTCTCAGGGCAGCTTGTTCAGGATGGGATCTTTTATTATTATGTGTATTATTATTTTATTCATTACAGTGGAGTAAACTTGTTAATCTTTGTAACACACCCAATTAATATATGTGTGACATACCTTCTCTGACTTCCTGTCTGCTTCCACCAGCTCCTCTGTCAACGCTAGTAACTGTACCTAGAGAAAAGGTGTTTCTGATGCTCAGAAACCACTAACTTGCAAAATGCAAATCCTTAACAAGTTGTCACTAAGAAATAAGACTGACATTGACATTTTTTATGTTCCCACGAAAATATGCAAGTAAGCTTTGCTTGCTTTCAGAACTGTCATGTAAAGAACTGATTTTTAGTAGTGTGACCATGCTTTTCCCTAAAATTGTTTGAATAAAGCCTCTTCAATTGATTTAGAAACACAACAGGCAGTGCAGAAACACTGTGAGGCAGTGCAGCCTCACTGGCTGTAGGGAGGATAAACTAAAAAAGATCCTCTGGTTTTCTGCAACATAAATTCTCAATTCCTTTTTTATTTATGTGCTCATTTCTGCTATGTTTTTAGATACTGTTTGATGCATGCAAATATATCTTGACCAAGAGGAGTTGAGTGGCTGCACAAGAGGATGCAAAAGTAACTTTTCAAACTTCTCCTTGCAGCTGATTGAGCTTGACTGTTCTTCTGAAGAATACAAGAAAGTCAAAGTGGACTTTCAGCGCACAATGCCCAAAGCAGCTATCAAAAAGATTTGTAGAGTTCAGAACCCATCCCTCTGGGAACTGTATCAATGGTAAGTGTAAAACACTGCTCTGGCATGTATATATGATACTTATTGTTTCTGCAGTTAACTGTATGTGCTGTGCTAAAGATAGAACACGCATTCCGGAAATGCCTCTGCTACCACTCTCCCACTGAAATACCTACCTAATATCAACATTTAGATAAAGAGGTATCAACAAACCCAAAACTCAGTCAAGACACAGAGCTTAGAACAGTCAGATTCAGGGCTGTGTGGGAGGAATCCTTGCTCCTGACTTCTGCCAGGCCTGTGTCCATGACAGCTTCCTTCCAGTGAAACCTTGAAGCTGGTAACGAGTCACATCTTGCACAATGTTTTGCAGCTGATCAAAATTGAAACAGCCTTCAAAATTAAATGCAAAACTCATGGAGGGCAGGGCTCAATATAAACTCCTGTGTTCAGGAAAAAAAAATAAACCACTGAGATTCCTCCCCTCTCTCTTCAAAGGCAGTGAATGAAAGAAAACATTTGTAGTTAAAGCATTTGTGTATAATGTGAAAGCATGTTTGTATGCCCAAATTAGGCCTTACTGTACAGATTTTCAGAATATACTCTGTGTAAAATTGTTTTGGAGTAGCTGGAACCTGTGGGGACAGCCACTGTGAAACTACAAAGATTCTGCTTCTCATTGCAGGCAGAAGGACTTAATGCAGAAGAGCAATGGTGGAAAGGCTGCAGATGAGCGATTTTTATTTCATGGGACCAGTAAAAAAGACATTGATGCCATCTGTCAGCAAAACTTTGACTGGAGAATCTGCGGCCTTCATGGGACAGTCTATGGCAAAGGTTGTTTTTCAGCTCTTTCAGTAATCCTAGACTTGCTATAAAATTCTCAGTACTCACTGCAGAGGGGTAAAGTTTACAAGGTGGTACTTGGCTAGTCCTGGGCTTCTCTCTGTCATGATGTGGGCAACAGAGCTGAGTTTCACAAGGGTCATTTGGAGCTAAGGCACTCTGAAAGGCCTTGGCCTCTGCATTCCTAAGTACTTGCAAGAAAAGAAGTACTAAGTCCTACAGACTTAGGAGAGGTTAGTTGTAAGGATGGTTTCTGCTAGACTCTAGGCCTACTGCTGTTCCGGTTTCTCCCAAATCCTATAGAAAAGCAGTCTGGCTTTTTTTTATTTCCTTCCCAAGAATCTAAATGCCATTTTGGTTACAGTTTTTTTTACCTTGTTAACAGATTATATCCTTCTATATTGTCCTACGTACAGGAAATTACCAGCACATCAAGTGGATAGCTGAGACAGGCTGACTGGCTGACTACACACTTTTCTGCTTGAATACTTTGTAACTCTCAGAAATGTTTGAGAATCACAGTGTATTTTGAGCATGGAAGGGACCCACAAGGATCATCAAGTCTAAATGTGCTGATGAATATTAGTAGCCTCTGCCAGGACAGGAAATGTGGTGATAATGGGGGACGTGGACATCTAGGGTCAGGAGGAAATCCTTTAGAAGATTATGATATTTTAAACATTGGTTTAAACATTTAAACATTTTAATATGTGTGCTGTGAAAACTAAAAATTGCATAGTGGTAATTTCCACTAAGAGGGACATAGAGGACGAGTGAAGGCTTTGGAAAGGCTGTTCATTAATTGCTTAATGGATTTGTTTATTAATTCATTTTCACACAGTATCACTTTGTTCCTGCTGTTTTAGTGTCTTATAAACTCTGTCTTGGTGTCTCTTCTGCAGGAAGCTATTTTGCAAGGGATGCATCTTATTCTGACAACTACTGTGGGGCAGACTCAAACACCAAGACCATGTTTCTGGCACGAGTGCTGGTGGGGGAGTTCACTCTTGGTAGTTCTCATTATGTTCGGCCTCCCATGAAGGATAGCCAAAGATTCTATGACAGTTGTGTGAATAATTTTTCAAACCCTTCTATCTTTGTCATCTTTGAGAAGCAGCAGATTTATCCAGAGTATCTCATAGAATACCAGGCATCAGCAAGACTTCTATAGCAGCAAAACTTGTCATTCTTATGTTTAACTGGTTTAAACAGTTTTTTAGTTTTGGCTTAAGAGAGAAAAATTGATTTTGAAGAAGCTGTGTGATCAGATAGGTGAGTGTTCAGAAACATTTTTTTCTCTGTCTTTTCAGTGTAATAGAAAAGAAGGCATAAAAAGACATAGAGGATGTTTTAGAATTCCTAAAATCCTGTTTCTGTATCCTATTTGTAGCAGCTTTCACATATACCCTACATCATGGGAGCCTTTCATAAATTTATTAGAAGAAATTGCTGATGGTTGTAGCATGAGGATTGGCCACGACTGCCAAGTTTAAACAATTTTTAGTTATTGTTTCAGGATAGATTTTTATATGTGCTCATTGGTCAGAAGCGCTATCCCTCTGACTGTTAATCTTTTAACTCAAAACTGGACAAAACACATTTTTTTAGTAATCTGTCTCCTGTAACAGTAGACATTGAGGTGTTTGCAAATGTGATTGTACAATCTGTGCTCAACTCATTGCATAAATTCTTAGTAGCACTCTTCTTTTTTGTCTGCACCAACAAAAACTCAAAAATTAAACTTGCTTGTTGAAAAAGATCAGAGACTTATTTTCACTTGTTGAGTTTCTAATTTAAAACAATTACCAAAGATACAAGCATAACAGGGGTTGCTTGGTGCTGTGTGACTCAGTTGATTTACTCTATCAAATAAACACTGTATTTTATGTCTGAGAACACAAGTTTTTCATGACTTTCACTGTGCCTACAAACACAAGAGTGCTGGCAGGTGCTGTGGAGGAAGCAGAGGAGGCAACTCACACTGTTATTTCTTACCATACTTGGGAGGGAAATATACTGTTTGTCCTGCTTGATTATCAGTACCTTCTTTCTGTGGATGAACTTTAGGGTTCCCTTACAGCTGTTGGGAAGGATGGTGAGTGACTGTCTCTCATTAGGTGTTCTGCCTCTTTGGATGCAGGACATTCACAAATTCCCTGTGTAATCAAGCTATTGTTGGACTTCTTTCAAGAAAAAACATGCTTACCTGGGAAGCTGTCTTCAGCCACAGAGCTGAAATCTTTAAAATCTGAAGCTTAGGTTGAATACTTAATTATTCCTATCAGAAGAAGATAATAGTGTTGAGCAGTCAGCTTACATATGTGCAATCAAAAAACTTGAGCTATCAAATATTTTTTTAAGATTAAAGTTGCTGATGCATAGATAGATACTTTATCATAGGATTAATGTGCTAAAGTAGCTATAAATTAGCTACAGTGTGCTGCAGAAGCCTTAAGAAATACTCTCTGTATGACCTAAAAAAGCTCATCTTCAGCTGCATTCCATATATTTCTTTTTCACTCTTCTGGATGATGATTGACAGGTGTTCACTGGGTAACTATTACTTCAGCATTGTGAGCCAGGAGCTTGGCCATGATTAGCTGGATTAAGGCTGTGTAGCCCCCTTTTTTTGTAAACTGCAAATATAGCAGCATGATACCTGAAGGAAAATAACTCCTATATGTGTTTTAATCTCAGTGAAACACAGAATAGGGAAAGGGAAATTGAGTGTATTATTTCTTTTGAAAGATTTGTAATAGAACAAAAATGATAAATCTCATGTCAGCAAATGAGCTTGTCAGCAAATAGTACATTCATAGAGGAGGATAACAGTTATGGAGGAAAGATTTTCTGTCTGTGCAGAATAAGGTTTTTCTGCCAAAACAAAAACCATGTTCATCTACATGTTAATGGCAAATGAGAATACTGGTTGTAATAATTTCTTCCTCTGAACATAAGCAGAATTTCAGGTAAGAATTAAGATAGGTAAAGTCACATTAATCTTCTGACAGAAAATTGAAACAAACATTCTTTTTCAGGCAAAAAGTTGAAATATTTTTATTGACATTTTTTATTGTATTTTTAAAACCTCTAACTTGATTCTTGTGTGTGTATGAGTGTAAGTAAAACAGCGAATAAAATGCCTGGTTGTTGTACTTTGTCATCTGTTATTTCTCCATTATCACAGAAAGAGAAAAATTGCTATGTTTTTTCCACTTTTTGAAAATGCAGGGGTAACATTTTTGTGTATGGTAAATAAACAGGTACTCAAACCAGTAAATTCCTTCTGGTCGTTTTCTCTTTTTCAATACTGAAATCACAATGTTTCAATACACTTGTGAGTTTAGAGGCTGTTGTTAAGCAGTAGGAGTCCCTCTACAGCTGTTTGGGTTGCATTTGGAAATGAACAGATTAAAGAGATGTTTGCATTAAATCCAAACTTTAGGCAAAAAGTTATATTGAACCTCTTTTCTGAGTGAGAAGTATCTCTTTTGGCTACTTAAGACAAGCAATTGAGCAGGAAGAGTGCAATAATCTGTCGTTCACACCCACACCATGTGAGGAGAAAGATAAACTGTGAAGGGTGTTTCCTTTTTCGGTGACAGGTCCATCCTGGTAAGGCAGACGGCACAGCCAGCAGAAGCCAACCAGCTTTGCTGTGCCATCAGTGGGGTGTGGAACATGGGGGTTTATGAACCCTGATCCTCCACCTGCTACGCTGGGGAGGAGGCTGGCAGCCAGCCAAAGGCAGTTCACTGCACCCTTTGGTGAGGGTTACCTGGAGCCAGGTTTGTCTTGATAGTCTGACTGGATTTTATGAAATGTGGGTGCCAAAATCCTGTCTAAGTGCTGGCAGCAAGGGAGTGGCAGTATCCAGTTTGGATACCTGCAGCCTGGCCAAGTAGGGGCTGGTGGGTGAGAGGAACTTGGGTGGATGGCAGATACCAGGTTCTGTGGTGTGCTCAGTGCTGCTGGCCTTGGAGAATGAGCTTTGCTTCTAGGAACCAGTATTCAGGGTTGCCTTAGGGACAAAGGCCAAGTGGGAATTGCAGAAATGCTGCTTAACTTGGAGTACATCCAGCAGAAGATCCAGATGGAATGGTTGTTACATGGCCAGTATAATTGGAGCTTCCCTGTTTGTACAAGGGATAGACTTCATGGCCTCCATAGCTCCATTGCACTTCCTGCTTCAGGTCCATCACAAATTCATCTCTGCATGCAGAAATCCTAGCAACTGAAGGAATGCTCCCTCCTTGAAAGTAGCCACAGCCCCCTGCAGTGCAGGGAGAAAAACATCTTAGAAACATGATATTTTTCAAGGTCAGAAGAAAGTGAGAGGGGCCAGTATAAACCAAGCAGTGACAGTTTATAAATCAGCTTTAAATTCTTTTACCCTGCTTTCTGCTGTAAACACATGGAAGAGTCTGGTATCAGGTGAAGCTATGTCCAGGATGTTTAACAAAGGGAAATGAGAAAGCGATCATTGCCTGGAGTATCTCACACAGAGAGGAAATTCTGCAGTTTAATGCCAAGTAAAAATAGAAAGTCCCAATTTACAATCCATGAAGCATAATAATTTCTGCCACCTAACTCTGTTTTTCTAGGAATACCATTTTTAAAGCACAAAACGGTAAAGCTTTTTTTCTATCAGCAGCTTCATTAAAAATACCATCTTACACTGACAGCTTTCTGTCATCATTACAAAGACCAGAAGACATATTTAATAGAAGCTTTCTTTTACCAAGCAACCTTTGCTTCATATCAGCTGTCAGAGAATGACTAAAACCCTTTTGTAACACAGACGTGCCCGATTTTAAACAAACTCACAGCTCAGCAATGCAAGACAACACACTTGCTGTTTCTGAGGAAAGGAATTTTAAACCAGTTTCCTTGTTCCTCCTTAGACCCAACTGCTGCTGACTGAAGCATGTTGTGCCAGAATGCTAAATAATTATCATTACTTAAGATATAAAGCTATGTTTTGCTATTGCAATTACAAACATAGTGGTGGGGATGAGGTTTTTGTTGTTACTGTTTTGCATTTCTTCTGGAGGGGCTTTTGGTAGTTTTCTTTTTGTGGTTTGTTTTTTTGAGTTTGGTTTTTTTTTTTTTTTTTTTTAATTAATTCTAAAACCAGCCCTGCTCAAGATTGGTTTGGGACCATGTTATATAGGTGCACAAACACACCCTGATTACAGTGATATTACCAGTTTCTGTTTTGGACAGCTGCTGGCAATCTAGTGCCTTGTTTTCCTGGAAATGTGTGCTTCCAGAGGCTCACTGATCCCTGCCACAACTCACTCTGTAGGTGTGTTGCTGAGCTCACACAGCCAGGGTGAGGTCCAGCTGCACTGAGTGCCCTGGTACAATGTCTGCAGTGTCTGGTGACTGTATCACCAACCCTTAATGAGAAGGAGCAAATGGCTTGGGGCTTTTCCTGGGTTACTGGAAAGCAGGCAGCCTCTTTTCTGTCTTCTCTAGCTGTCTGTCTCAGCCTGCATGTAGAACAAGGGTTGATGCACTTCCAGAAAGCTGACTTCAAATGCAAAAATAATTTCTCTGTTCCATAGTGCTACAAACTGACAGGTGAAAACACACAACACTTCCTAACCAGAAGCCTGCAGAGTGGCTGAAAGACTCTTAGCACAGACTCAAGTGAGTTTACTTGAACACATACTGTCCATGTTCAAGGTGGATGCAGCTGAGAAAGATTCTTGGTTCATTTTCCAAGCCTGTAAAATGTGATGCACACCAGCAGCCACTTAAGGACTGTTTTTCTTTTCGGTGGCATCAATATTTGAAATTATGTTGGTGGAGAGGCACCCCAGTGCATCCCAGTCATACCAGTTTTATGCCAGTGCCAGCAAGAGATGCTGGCCAGCAGCAGAGCCTGGAGAGGGTTCATAGTTCAGCAGGAGAGCACCTGAAGAGCAGCACAAAGGAATCCCAACCACTCCAGCCCTACTAGAATGCCTCTCTGCAAGTATATGCAGCATACAAAATAAAAAATGAGGTTAGAGATGTGCACTCCTGCAGGTCTGTGATCTCACTGGCCTCACACAGACATGGTGGGATGGCTCCTGTGACTGGAGTGCTGGAATGGAAATATACAGGAAATATACAGGCTTTTGAGAAAAGACAGAGGAGATGAGAAGGGGGGTGTCATCCTCTGTCAATGACCAGGTGTAGTGCATGGAGCTCCACCTGGGGATGGATGAGGACCTGACTGAGACCTTACAGGTCAGGATTAAAGGGAAGGACAAAGAACCCAAGAAAGCTTGTTAAAATTCAAAGGTCACTTCCTCTAAGATCAGGAGTCATGCATGCCAACAAAGAGGAAGTGAAGCAAAAATACCAGGAGACCTTAGTGGATAAGTAAGGAGCAAACAAAAAGGAAGTCTACAGAAGGTGGAAGCAAGGCCAGGTAGCCTGGGAGGAATACAGAGGAATTGTCTAAGCAGTCAGGGATCAGGTTAGGAAAGCTAAAGCAAGCCCTGACAGAAATAAATCTGGTCAGGGATGTCAAGGGCAACCAAAAAAAAAAAAAGCTTCTACTGGTATATGGGTAATGAAAGAAAGATGAGGGAACATGTGGGCCCTCTCTAGAAGGAAAGAGGAGCTCTGGTTACTCAGAACATGAAGAAGGCTGAGGTACTCCATGCCTTCAGCCTCCATCTTCACTGCTATGTGCTCCACCCACACCACCCAAGTTGCAGAGGCAGAGACTGGGAAGAAGAATCTCACAAAATCATGGATAAGAAAGGGAAAAGCTTGATTTAGGCTTGGCTTATTTTGTCAAAAATGAAGCACATGACAACTTTCTGATTCACGTAAGGAATACAAACAAGCCTTTGACAGATGATTTCAGATGGAATAAACTTCCTGCTCATTCTGGTAGGTGGGAAGTTTTTAGGTAAGGCCCATCCAGCTTTTTGTCAACTGTGTATGTAAGCTACACAGTAAATCAGCCTCCAGCACACTATTTCTAGGAGGAGAAAAATTATGCATAACGTGTAGAAACTAAGGTAAATACAGCATATTGCTTTTCAAATAAATAACAATCACTCCATCAGCAATTCATATAATCAGTGTGTCTGTAACAGGGTACTTCTGTTTAGCATGCTAGAAATGCTCTGTGGGAAAAGGAACAATTGCAAAACTTCCCCAGTCAGTACTTCATCACCGTTGCCTATACAGATCTGTTTAAAAAAAATTACATGAAAGAGGAAGAGACAGTCTTTGAGGAACAAGATCCAGTAATTTGATCAGTGTTCAGGCAGCATGTGGGAAGAAGGCAGCAAAAGATGCTTGCTGGAGAGAAACTCAAGGACCTAGCCAGACATCAGTGAGCAGATGGCTCCATCCTTGCAATGAAGCTGAGCAGTCAGTCTCTTCCTCCTGCTGCTGCAACACTTCTCTGTGCACATCACCAAAAGAGATGCTGTACCTAAGGAACCCTCAAGCAGACTATGTCAAGCAGGCAGAAGGTCAAGACTTGCAAAGAACCAAAAAGTGACTCCTTATTTTTATGGTGCCACAAGAATTTCTGTTATATACAAAAATTTAAAAGAAAAAAATATAAGAATAAATGCATTTTAAAAAAGGGTCTTGGGACTGCACCAATCTCTTCTCACAGTTCTGTTGTTGTGCATTAACCCCAGCCAGCAGCTCAGCCCCTCAGAGCTGCTCATTCACACCCCCATAGTGGGATGAGGGAGAGAATTTTAAGAATGAGAAAACTCATGGATTGAGATAAAGACAGTTTAATAGGTAAAGCAAAAGCCACACACCAACAAGGAATTAATTCACCATTTCCTATGTGCAGGCCATCCCAGGAAGCAGATCTTCAGCAGGCATAACTGTGACTTGGGAAGGCAAATGCCATCACTTTGAATGTTATCCCCCTTCCTTCTTCTTCCCCTAGTTTTATGTGCTGAGCATGGTGCCATGAGGTATGGAATGTCCCTGTGTTAAGTGGGAGTTAGCTGGCCCAGCTGTGCCCCCTTGCAGCTTCTTGTGCAACACTAGCTGTGTGGCAGGTGAAGGCTTTGCAGAGGAGTAGGACAGAGGGAACGTGAGGGGTGGAAGCTACGGCTGTTTTGGCTGGGAAGATGCATGAGCACAGTCACACAGCTCAAACAGGTCCATGGGGCTGCTGCAGCTGGCAGTGAGACAAGGTCCTTCCTGAGGGGGTGAGGCACTCGGGACATGACCTGCTCCAGTGTCACAGGAGTCAAGAGAGCTGCTGGGTCTGATGATCCTGGATCCCACTCCTCTGCCACCAACTCTAGTGCATGCATGCTCTTAATTTCCTTGATTCAAGGAGCTAGACAGGGATGGTGCCAATTGCAATGCTTGGAAAGGAAAGGCCTCCCCATGAAGCAGATGTCGTACCAACCATTAAATTTCCTCCAGTCCTCCTGCTTGCTTTAAATTAATATCTTCTTTGTCTCTGCCTTTCCAACGGCAGTTCAGCAGCCAGAAAAATGGCTGTCACCTCATTTCTTTGGTCTTAGCTGCTGGAACTTTACTGGTTCATTCTTCTTCTGTCATGTCAATGGAATGTGCCAAGTGCAAATTGTTAATCCAAGTGTATTTAAAATCACTTCAAAGCATGGAGGAGGTGCAACTTCTCTGGCTTTACAGACATAGGTAGAGATTAAGCATTGTACAGGCGCCTCAGCTTTGATTGTTAGTGGAGTTCATGAAAAAGCCAATGCACTGTGTCCCAGGTCCTCTGCTGTAACTTTGGTGCCTTTGGGGCTTTCTCTAGGGACTCACAAGTACATGGGAAGGATGTGTCATACAATGAATTGAAATTAAAATCTACTGTAAATTGTGGAAATTGAGCATGAGGAAAGCATTCTCACAGATAAGTGAAAAGAAGTGTGATGAAAAAAAGCAAATGAAAGTGGGATGCTTCTTTATAGATACTATTCACAGCAATGTGAAAACATCCAAAAAAGACTGTGGAGCCAATTTTAAAAAGTGACTGGAGGCTGCCCCACAGGAGGGCAGTGAGGAAGCACCTACTGACCATCAGTGGGTCTTAGGCTCCTACCTGTCCTTGGAGTTTTGAAAAATAATTATACCAGTGACTCATTAACAAAGGGTCTCATTCCAGAAAGCTTCAGGATGTACATTCCCTTTTAGCGAGATTCCAGCATGATGTAGACTCCATTTTTTGGTCCAAGTGTGGCTTTTGATTTGAGCTGCAAAGGAATCTGAAAGAGAAAAGAGCATCTTATGTGCAGTTGAGTGTGTTTGTTTATGTGTGTATGACACCCCCACATACAGACAGACATTTTTGCTGGAGGACCAGTTCATACCAGGATTACTGTGGAAGCTGTAAAGTACTTGTTTTACAGTCAGCTGTGGTGGTATAATATTAAATAGAATTTACAGCCAGAGGCTGAGGCAGTGGTTACCCAGGAATGCTGTAGATCTGAACAGAAAGAAATTAACTCTGTAAACTCTAGAGCTGGGTGCAATGTCTGTAGCAATAGGCATATACTAAAGTGCTGAGATCCTGTGAAATATGTACACATATTCTCACCTTCTATGAATTGTGACATTTTTTCCTGTGGTCCTGCCATACTGCTCTCCACTGAGGCAGGGCTGTGTAACAGTCCTTTTGTTGGAAAAATTATATATCTGAAATCACATTTTGCTTAAAACATGCAGTCCATGCCTCATCTCTCCTTATTATGGAAGTGTTTCTAGCAGTTTTCTCAAATGAAGAGAAGTCACAAAGGGAAACCAGTTGTCCTGCCTAAGACACACTGTCAACTCCCTCAAGATAACAAGTGTGATCTTTAAGCTTCTGCATGTACAAACCTCAGTGTCTGGGCAGGTCTTGAATCGAAACTTCTGCAAAATCCTCAGCAGAGTAATTTTTGTCTCCAACAAACCCATTTTCATGCCAAGGCAGCCACGGGGTCCTGCCCCAAAGGGCAGGTATGCAAAGGGATGTCGTTCCTTCTTGGCCTCTTCTGTAAACCTAGAAGATGCAGAGATGGAAAGCAGTTCAAGAAATGCTTTTTGCTTGATTCCATGTCTTTAATTTAAATCTCAAAAGCTGGTTATTTCAATTGATCTTAATGGACAGGTCACGGGGACTATTGACAGATTATGTCCTGACATCCTAAGTAAAAAGTTAATTGTTAAAAGTTAATTGACTTACAATGGCCATCAGCCTTTGTCAGCTGGTGACTTCAGGAGAGGACATGGAGACATGAGTTTTACTTCCAATCAATCTTTAATGAAAATTTCTCATCTTTTGGATTCAGTTTCCAAGAACTTTAGACTGCTACGGTCCAGAGAACTCATGCAGGGTAGAAAGAGATGAGTGGTAATACAGGCTATTTGGAGCTTTGGAAAAAAAAATGGTGTATTTCCACTAATTCCATCCCCATGCTTTGAAAACCTAAATAAGATTGAGCCACTACTCCAAAAAGTACTGCAGAGGCCTCTAATGTGAGATTGAAGGACCATTAACTCATGTACTAAGTACAGTTGTATATCCCATGCAAACAGGTTCAGACAATTCTTGCCTTGCTCACCCCCCATATATCATCCTGGTAAATTTAAATTCTCCCTTGTTTTACTCCTACTGCCAATTTCAAAATGAAATATCTGGGGGGGGAGGCTGTAGCTGAATTATTTTATTTTATTTTTTGTTATGCTCTTATTTAATTCTTGCTAACATTACCAACTATACAAGCTGAGCAGAGCGATAGTAATTTTAGATCATTCCTCAGGGAAGGTTCAAAAGGGAATTAATCTCAGATTCATACCAAACAGCACTGTGTGAGTCAAGGGGACTGCAGTCCCTACTAACCATTTTACACTTTCATACTGCTGGTTAAGTGGTGAATAAACAATTAAGAAAGCACTTCTAGAGAAGCATTGCTAAAAATGCACAGACTTCCAGTTGATGCTAAGATTCCTCTCCAGCAAAATCTCTGGGCTTCTCTAATCCTGGCATTGCTCTTCTTTGTGGCCAAATGATTCTAATGGAGCATATGCCTAGATTTGTTCCAGAAGGAGCATTAAGTAAACCCACCTACACCACAAAGATGGTTCTGGGCTGCCAGCCTCACACCCTGTTGTTTATGGAGCAGGTACTTCTTTTCTTAGTAAACTTCTGAATGTAGCGGTAGCTTAAAATCCATCTGCCCACTAAACAGTTTAAAAATATAGCTGCCCCCAAAACTAAATTGTGTTTTCATCAGCTGAAACTCTCCCTGTAAGCTCAGCCCAGCACCTGTAACACAGGGCAGGTACAAAACCACAGCTTGACAGGGTTCCCCCTACCCACTGAAGATATAAAAGCTCCATGTGAAACTGTCTTGCCAAGCAAGAACCAAGGATCCTAACTTACAGACAGAGAGCAAATTCCCAGTGGGAGATGGGGTGGCTTCCTCACTCACAGAGTACCCACACTGTTATGTTTCAGATAAAAAGGGTGCTCTAAACCAGCAAGGAGCTGGATGAGTTTACCAGGTACAGCCAAGCCAGCGAATATACTGTCCCACTTCAGAATTTCTGCAGCCAGAAGTAACATTATTCACAGGATCTGATCTGGAAACAGGTCTGTGTTATATAAAAGTATCCTAAATATTTCCATGGTGAAATTTCTTGTATTTTTGATGTAGAAACTTATAATCCTGCATTTTAAACTTCAGTGGCTACCAGAAAACCTCTGCCCCAGTTCAGCCTTGACCAAACCTTGCACCTTCTGTGGGATACACCACTATCATCACTTGTCTGATTTAGTAGAAATAACATGTTTTTATGGTCTAAATAAAACTGTGTTCCTCTTGGTGGAAATGCTGCTTTGGATGAATAGTGGGTGACTGTGGCTGTGAAAGAGCAGCAGAATCTGGTGCCTGCACTGGACAGGTTGGAGCTCTGTGCCCACGGGCCCAAGTAAGGACCTCAAACTAAAGGTGAAAAGCATTACTCCACATACCTCTCAGGAATGAACTTCTCAGGTTCTGGCCAGAACTCAGGGTTGTGGTGAAGGTGTCCAACTGCAGTTTCAATGACAGCTCCAGCTGGAATGTGCTGCCCCAGCACTACACAGTCTTTAGCTGCTTCCCTAGTGAATCTGCAACAACATCATGCATCTCAGATGATTAATAAAGGTTAAAAACACAGCAGGAGAGATCTATAAAAGTATCTATCTTCATCTGACCAAACAATTTCTGGGGTAACACTTTCTCATAGATAAATACAACAACTTGCTGATGCCAGTCTCTTCTCAGGTTATAATCATCTCCACTCAGAAGTCCATAGCTCCAGCCCAGGTGTTTGACATTTGCCCTTTTCACAGGAAAGCATTTCTGGTTGTGTACTGTTTTCCAAAGCATTAACTCCTAAACTACAATTTTATTGTTGATGTTGGGTTTAGACTAATTTTTTATGAAAATTGCTGATGAAATGTGTCAGTCATCTCTAATGAAAGGTAGAAACAGTGTGCTGGTTTGCCTCCATAAAAAAAAAAGGATAGTAAATATAGCTTTGAGTTTGTTTATTGGAGAAGCTCTCCCCTGTTGGTGCAGCACCTGAATCTTAGCAAGGGATTGTTTTAATATTAGAGCTGAGTGTTCTGCTGCTGCTACTCTGGAAATACATCCAATTCACAAGCCTTGGAAAATCACATTTCACATAAATTCATCAAAGGCAGGCACGATGTTAGCAACAAAACTCTGTTGTTTTCTCCCACCCTGTGGTGATAGGTGACAGAGGTGTCCTCAGGAACCTCATCATGATAAAACTGAGAAAAGCTGCCTGCCAAAGCCCAGCTTGACTCTTACAAAAGGTTGTGTGTGCGTGTGCATGTGTGGTGGTAGGTTCTGATCCAGATCTTATCGTGCTTGGGTGGTCACTGTGGATCCCAAATCAGGCCAGACCCAGGTGTGTGCCCTGCTGTCTCAGTCTGGGAACTATTCCCTGCCACTGCTTGCAAGTACAGGGGAGAGGCAATGTGCAGGAGCTTCCTTTGCTGCTTCCCACACTCTGCTTAAAAAGTTGAACAAAGATTTCAGCTTCAGGGCTGTCAGTCTGGTATCATTGCAGAAACACATTCTTTCCTTGCTGTCACCCATCTCCCTTTCTCATAGACAAATAAATAACAGAGGCTCCAAACCTGGAACAAAATACTGGCATGCAAAACAAAACAAACCAAAAAAAACCTCAAAAAAAAAAAAAAAAAAAAACACCAAAAAAAAACCAAAAAAACATTGACAAGCTATCATTCTCATTCTTACATGAATTTGGTGATAATGGAAACATGAGTTCTGGGGGAGAAAGTTCTCTGGATGGTAAGTTCATTTAAAAAATGAAAACAACTCATTTTATAACAAACTCGGCTGCTACTGATTTTTCATTTAAATCAGCATTATCCTTGTCATAGGCAATTAACATTTTTCAGTGGCTTGGGCTGTCCTTTCCATTCCACATCCATCAGAGTAAAAGCCAGATCAATAAACAGCGCTGACAACACCAAGCAAAACTTCAGAAGAACTTTGTTCCATTTTTGTTCTGTCTCCCATCTGACAAACATGGATTGTTTCCCAGTGATATAGCCCAAACTCAAAGACCCCTGTTGCTTTAACCAGCAAAACAGTTTCCACTTGTACCCCATGTATAACACAGTAAAGCCCCATCATCTCATCCAGGAGTAGATCTCTGATATTTACTCTCTGAACAATCCTGCAGATGCCCATGAAAAAAATCTTGACTTCCAATCTTGGTGAATATATAGAAGAGAATATGTTTTTAAGCTTTTTTGTTTTGTTTTGTTTTAAGGTGCTTGCAGTCATGGGTTAAATTTTTCAAAACCTCTCACAGCAAGCTCAGCTTTGGCTTCTTTCCAGTCATCTGGATTTTTCCCTGAGCTTCATGAGGAACATTGCAACTGGCTGATCACTTTGATCACTTTGAAAAATTGTATTTCTTAATATTTGTATTTATGCTGATGATAACTTGGATCATTAACAATCAAACAGTTTTCTAATTTCTTTCTCCCTTGTTTTCAGTTCATTAATACAATAGAATAAGTCATGTGTGATTTAGGACAAAACTTTCAAAAGTTAATGGATGTAACCATTAGTTTAGCTCCGTTAGTACAAGGCAGTGCTAAGTGTAAATGGGCCAAAGTTAAACACACATGTAAAATACAGCTTTCAGGCTGTGCAACCCTTCCACAGATCAGGGCTGCAATAACCAACAGGGCTCTGATGGGGATAGGTTTTGGTGCATATCCCCAAAGCCTGAGGCACATGGAAGCAGCAGCCTCTGGCTTTCTAAGGCCATACCTGCTCCAAAATGGCTCCATCCTCTAACCTTGGGGGATGTGAAGAATGGTGAGGAAGCAAGCTTGGCCAATTCACTGTAAAAATGTGCTTTAGAATACCAAAATTATCCAGCTTTCCTTCTACAGGCTGCATTATGTATTTCAAATGCACAAAGCAGTATTGATGTTGGCACAGAGACCGAGAGACCACTGGTCTTCCTACAGCAGATTTCCATTTTATAGAGCCAGGGAGCTATCCTGCGTAATCAGAAGGGGGAAAAAAAGATACCTGAATGCAGGTGGGTACATGCGCAACGTCTCCGCAATCACCATGTCCAGATAAGGGAGTTCTTGCACATTTTGGTAATCAGGGACCATCTGAAAGGGCAGGACAAAAGGAACAATTACGTTTTCTCACATGTAAGTGCCAAACTCATCTCAGATTAGCTTTTAAATAATCTATTTTTTACTGGGCATCTTTCCTGTAGAAGAACTCGATGTCTCATCTAAAACAGTAAATGATAAAATTATACAAAAATGTGGGCAGTAATTAAATGTGTGTGTAACATTCCTTTCATCATCAAAACGCTTTGGTGCACGGCCCAGCTGAAGGTATAATAATAAATCAACTTGCTAGGAAGTATTAAAAGCAGGTCATTACAGAGAGCATCAATAGCTGTAACAGAGCTATTGTTTTACACGTGTACCAAAATCTGCACAGGACCCTTGTTTCTTCCCAAGGGCAAGAGGCTCACACTTTGCTCACAAGAAACAGCAAAGCCTTCCGTTACTCTTGCTAATGTTGGAACAGCCCCTCTGCACTTTCCCAGCTATAGAAATAAAGCAGAATGCTGGTGCTGTGATGCCTGTGGAGGGGTGGAGATGGCACTGGAAGATGCTGGAACCCTGATGAGGAACAGCACACAGTGATAAATTGCTCTGCCAAGAAGTGAGGTGCCGAGGTATAGCTCAAATCCCACCTGGCAGGACTGCAACAGTGCCTGAGTGGAGAAGCTTGTTTCCTCCAGCCCTTGCTTAATGCTGCTGAATTTTTCATGATGGTCAATGCCTGAACCCACGTCTTCAAAATCCTACAAAGCCATTCAGCCCTTGACAAGGAGTGGTGGGCATTAAAAGCCCAACAGGGCTGTAGCTCAGAAGATTTTGCCCTCTGACTGGCAACAGACAACGAGAGACAGCAAACAGCAGCACTGACACAACAGACAAACAGAGAATTTCTTCCACAGTTACCTTCCTTGGAAAAAGGGCATCTTCTCTGTTTTATTCAGTGCTCTCAGCAGAGGGCAGCCAAAGTATATCAAATAACTGCATCAGGAAAGTACAGTTTTGTTTTAAATTAGAGCATCTCCTAAAGACTGACACAGTGTAAATTGGAGAAAAGCACAGACGTCAGACTAGACTAAACCTTTTATGAAGATTTGGGGCCCCTGCCGTTCACAAAGGGGACTGGATTCCATCCTTCCTTTATTTACTACAGCACTTTTCATGTATAATGCATATTTTATTGAATTTTCATGCAAAAACATATGGTACATACTGAAAATACTAAGCAGAGAACAACTCCAGATGGTACGCAGAAAAGGCATACAATAGAACAAGGATACCTTGTTGGATTAGGGTATCCCACTTATTCAGCACTAAGCCACTGTGCACCATTTCACATTAACTGATCTTTTCTAGGAAGGAAATAGATACATTCTATTATCCCCATTTTCTGGCTCAGGAAAGAAAAGCAGAAGCAGAGAAAGTAATTTGCACAGGCTGAGTAGAACCAGTGTGTGTGCTCCTCTCTCAGGGGAAAAGATACAACTCAGCTTGCCAATAGATGAAGTATTTTGTCAGTATATAACAAATATTATCAATACAGGAAATATGGACTGCACTAACAGCCTTTCAGTATGGCTTTTATCTTGTGGTGGTGCCTGCTAACTCAAACCTTTGGCTTAGGTCGGTGGTTATCAGGGTTATCAGACAAAGGACTAGGAGCCTAAAAGCCATGTAAGAACCATGGCTGATGGCTGTGAGAAGAACAGTGCTCCAATCATTCCAATAGCTAAAACCAAAGCTGGGAGAATTATTTTTATCACCCTTGTTTTGCAGAAAGGGATCTGAGGGCTGCTTAATTTTGTGGGGGAAATCAGTGGCAGAGGCTGGAAATGCAGTCTCAAATTTCTGGTCTTCATGGCACAACTCCTTTCGCCATGCCCACAGACATGCTCCACGCTTCAATGCAAATGCATGCTGTGGTGTGCATTCTTCTCTTTTTTCTGCCAGTTTTACAATTATCATTCAGAACTTTTCCTTTGCCTTTTTATACTAGTCTCCTGCATCTCTTTGAATCCTGAGTCAGCATCTGAATCCTGTTCCTGCAATCCCTCCTGGTTTCATGGACATGCTGGCTGAGAGAAGAGTCCAGGCTCAGAGAGAATGAGTGGTGGAGCCAAGAGCACATTGAGATGTCTTTGATTCTCTGAACCATGCTCTTTCCACTGGGCCTTCCTGTCTCTCTCATAATCCCCCTACTTACTTCTGGAGTCAATAATTAAGATAATTATATGGTAACCTGATATAATAAGTAGCCACTAAATCAAACCATACATCAACGAATAATATAACGCTAAATTATTTGAGCTTTGATTTGCTCTTTCAAATAGCTTCTATACCTTCAGGGGATTAGCAGTTCAGAAAACAAAACAAAGGTGTAAAAGCAGCTGATTTTCCTTAGAAGAAAATTCCTTTTGCTTACATAAAGAAGGAGAGGTCAGTCAAATGGCAGCAGAGTGAACTCTGCTATCATGAGAATGACAGACACATCAGTCATTTCCTACATCTGATGCAATTTAATTATTGGCACTTTCATGCTTTTAGCATCAAAGTAGCTGGACCTAATTTAGTAGTTGTTTGCAAGGTCTGACCTGCAGCTGCATAAAGTACACACAAGCCAAGCATCTCTATTTAGGAAGGACAGTTTGTTGCTTTTTTTTCCCTTTCAAAGAAAATATTTTCCATTTGTTTTTCCACTCCCTCTCTTAAAAATATGCCCTTAGCCAAGCACATTTCAAAGGAACATAAATGTGCTTTTCTCCCTAAATGAACCTATTTATATCTATCAACTGCTGGCAGGTTTGCTGGGGTGAGGGTGGTGTTGTGCAAACATGCCACTTTAACCCCCTGAAAAAAAAAAAAAGTCTAAATTGCCTTGTACTCAAGATGAGGTGGTTTTTTTTTCACTAAGAAAGATTTCTGTCTTTAACAAGAAGAGATGGGGGGTGAGAGGGAGGATTGCATGTAATAAAACATCCTGTATTTTAATTTTGCAGCCACTGCTTTGCACAGCAGTTTTTCTTATGCTTTGCACAGCCCTGTAGAAGCTTCCACATCTTTTCCTGTTGATGTGGAAGTGAAATGGCCGTGTAACATCCTGTGGCATTTTTCTGCATGCATGTTTACCTAGTTTGGTTTCTGGAGGTGAGGTGGTACACCCTTACCAATCCCAGACTACTCAATCACTTCTGGCATCTAGTTTGGCCACAGACTCTCCTTTATGATTGGCAGAAAATCACAAGCCTCCATTACCTAGAAAAAGATGGGAAATTAATTCTTCCTCCCACAGAGTACCCTGAGGTGAAATACCAGCAGTGATTATAAAATTGCCTATGTGCTACAAGGATGACGCTTGTTTTAATCCCCATATAAACTCCAAGAGAGATAACTACCTTCAGATCCACCTCTGCTTTTCAGTATTGGTTTTAGCATTTTCTAGGCAGGCAAGATTATTTTTTACCACTGCCCTCAGTTAACTTTTAATTCCTCAATGAACAGCAAGGGAATCCAAGTGCTGACAGGAGCGGTCTGGCCAATCTCTGCTGCAGTTTGAGATGTTACTGTTCCCAGTTGCTGGCTCTTCTTTGCTGGCTGTGGTTGGTGTCACCACAGCCAAGTCAGCAGAAGGGAACATATGCCTGCACCTCAGTTGCTTCCATACAACGTCCAGCATGAACCCATCTTCAGTGACAGCTCAAGATGAGACACTAACTGTTCCCCAAAGCAGCTGATAATCCTCCTCTACTGCCTCTGTTTTGGGAATGGTAATTCAAAGAACACATCAGTGAATAAGAGATTTCCACTTATCCTATTGGCCATGCTCTAGTGATGCTCAGCATCCAGAAATGAAAAAAAAAAATCAGGAAAAATTTTGTGCAGCTGACAGTGTGATGTGCACCTGAAATCAATTTAGAAGCAGAAAAGCCTGCCGAGACCACATTCCTCACAAGGAGCACTGCTGAGTCATGGCCTGATACTGAACCAGCTGAGTTTTCTGAGAAATTGCAATCCAAATCCAATGTCTCATGGGCAGGTGTGGCTGTGACGAAGTCCAGGTCAGAGAGACAACGTGCAGATCTGCTTAAGCACAGATGCAGATCTATGAGTTATCTGTGTATGCATAGCTACACAGCCCACATGAGCTCTCCCCCAGAATGCAGGCTTTGGATAGCAATAGGATAGGAGTAAAAAAAAAAAAAAAAAAAAAAAAAAAAAAAAAAAAAAAAAAAAAAAAAAAGAAGCCAGCATCACCCCCAGTTACTCTCAGCCAGCTCCCTTTCAAATTGCCAAAAGGGCTACTCAGACCACACACAGCCATTGACAAACAGGTCAATAATGTTTCCTAATCCAAGGGGTACAAAGCTGCTAGTAGATCAAAGAATCTGCCTGTGGTTTTGACCTCTCTTTGGTCACCTCTAGGAGCTGCTCATACTCTAACAGAACTAGAGACTGTGTGCCTCACTCGGCCTCAGAGAGGGGGAAGAAATGCAAGAATGTGAAGTACAAGAAAGTTAAATTAGGGTTGCCCCATGACACCTTTGCCAACAACTCTATCAGGAAAGGAAAGGCTAGAGACAGGACTGCACTCAAAATGCAGATCAATGATAAAAACGGGAGGGATGGTTTAACAGATTACTATCTTTAACTTGCTTAAAGAAAGCTTGTCTCGTGTTTGACCACTTCCATGACAACGTGCTGGAACTCCTGTAAAGCACCAAACTAAAGTTTCCCTATAATCTCAGGCATCAGGACAGGGACAAAGTTGATGAAGTAAAATTTCTTAGCTTCATCCCCAGAACCTGGACCAAACACTTAAAAATGCTTAAGGCATTCCTCATGCAATACTTACAGCAAATTCCCCCTCCCTGTTGTCTGCCAGGTGAGATGTGTCTCCGAGCCAAAGCACCAGGCACAACCAGCCCGTGCTGCTCAGGAAACAGGACCCTGAAGCTCCAGAGTCACACTCACTCTGAGAAACAGATCATGGCCTTAAGATGGAGAAAAGCCTGCCTAAAATCACCAAGTGTCTGTTGGCCACTTCCAGTGACAGAGGCCTACAGAACCTTCTAGCAAAATATTAAGTTCTTGACTACACAATTTAGGATAAAGTTCAGGGATAAAAAATAGGACAATAAACCTGATTTCCAGATTGCCTGACTTTCCAGACAGAGACTTTCTGAGCTTCCCAGCACCTTGCAAATCCTTACAGCACACCTTGGTAGCACTAGAGCCTCTGCCATCCACATTGTGCCTTCTCACATGCTCTCAGAAATCAACATTAAAGTTCTCAGCTCCATCCCCTCTTGCATCTTTCCCCAGAAGCAAGAAAAAGCTATCCAAAACATGTACTCCCAAGATTTCCATTTATTTCTTTGTTCCATGTGGGTTACCTGCCACCTCTTTCATCTGCTTGGGTTGTTATTCAAATGGAATTTTGTCAGGCTCTGACCCCCACCCTTGGTGGCTGCTCACCAGGTTTGACAAAGTTACTTTGCTCACTGAGGCACATCTCAAGATGTGACAACATTCAGTGCTTCAGACACCTCCAAACAAATTCCTCCCAGCTCCTCCTAAAGACTGTGAGTGCCAGATAAATTTAGTCTTACAGCTTTTTGTTCAAACCACCTGCCAGTCACCCTCACGTCTAAAACTCCACGTCTCTCTGGTTCACTGCCATGCAAGCCAACTGACCATTCACAGAAGAAGGGGCTGATTTGCAGGCTGAGTTCAGAGCTGATGGGAAAGGCTGGCACACCAGTTTTGCACTGATAACCACATTACACGCAGACCTTGCAGCCAAATTCTCTCCATCACTTCGGTGCAAATCCATGCAGCTCCCTGGGGCTGTATCAGTGTAAGAGAGAGAAAAATGCGGTTCTAAGGATGCATCAAATAGTGCTGGGGAAAGAGCCAGAAGGTATAAGGTTACACCAATGCCAATTCACTTTAATGTTACTTTGCTTTTTGAATCAAAGAATTCAGCTCCTGACAGAAGACAGACCTGCACTACCTCCAGTAGCTTCCACGGTGCTAAAACAAGGTCTTTGTAGAGTCACTGAGCACAAGGAGTCTTCTGTGAGATAAAACTACTTCCTGAAACTGAACAGTGTCCCAAAGCCAAACAGATAAACATAAAAGCTGAAACCAAAACAGTCAGAAATTCTCTTCCACCTACATTACTACTGACACATGGTGATCAGCAAGAACAGAATGCGTGCCATCAGGTAGAAGATCCAGAAAAAGGAAAGTCAGGAAAAAAGAAGAAAATCTCTAAGGAAATACTTTATGAGGCAAACTATTGAATGAAAAGAAAGGAGAAAACAATCTGTTTCTATTTTGATTTTGTTAATTTGTTAACTTCCTCTAGTCCCAGATTGCCAAGAGAAGTGTGTGCCCCCTAATGAAAATTTATTAAATAACTCTAAGTGAGACTGTGTGCCTGGAGTGCTCTGCTGTCACAAAGGAAGGTGCAGTTCCCCAGTGTGATGACACTGCCAGGCCAGGCAGTGTTTCATACTCTCACTATGCTAATTTTCATTATTTTACTTAGGCTATGTGGGGAAGAGTACTAGCCCTCTAGAAGTGGCTCTCTACCTGTATGCAATGCATGCCTTGCTCCAGCTATTTGTGATGTGATATAATCCCTGCCCATGCATTGCAGCAGGCTAAGATCATCAGAGGCGCAGAGACCGCCTCTTTCTTGCCCCCTTAAAAAACACTCAGCCCCCAGGAAATCCACCCCGGGTTCTCTCCACAGCCCACTGAGGCTCAAAAGTCTCTCTTTCTGTACTTGTCTAACACAGTCAAAATTTCTACTTGGGTGGCAGAAATGCTGAATGGTGAAGGATCCCAGTGGGAGGGAAGCAAGGAGGAAATTAAACAGGAGAAAGGACTGCCAGAGGCCCAAAAGGCTGAGAAAAAGAATTATAAAACTGGGGTAGGTCTGTCCGAAGGGCATGTCACCAGTCCAAAGCACATTAACCACTGAAGTTCGTGCAAGACTTAATCCTTCCTGCTACAAAAGTGTCCCTTGATGGTTGCTGCAGATCTACAGGAATAAAGAGGAGGGATTTTTTCCCCTCTCAGTAGACATTCATGGTATCACATAAGAGCCAGATGATTTAATTTAATCATTCCTGCTCCAGCTGGTATTTTCTGTATGGAGGTGACAGTGCTTTAAATTAGGGCCTTGCATATAAAAGGCCTGTGTGTTTAGTTTAATCAAATGTTTATTTCCTCATGTTATGTTTATATCAAAAAACATCAGCATGAATTTTCATGCTGCAAATAGAGGCCATCTTATGGTCTATGCACTGAGGTTGTTTTTGGTTGTTCTTCATCCCTATGGCAGCCTTATGAACTGAGAGGTGACTCAGCCCCAGGCATGCAGTTTGGGGAAATATGCTCTGGAGAGCACAGTCCAACCTATGAGGAGATCAGAGCTTTACACAAAATAAATTATTTCTGTAATTCGCCCTTCTTGAGCCGGTGGCTGCTTAAGTCAGTGGCTTCAGCAATTGCTGGATGAGACCTTTTCTGAATTAGTAAACAGGAAAACATTCATAGCAGAGAAACAGCAAGATTCTCTCATCACTCAGTGTAATTATCATTTGTCCCGACAAGGCCAGGTCAGTTTTAATACCATACAACATTTATGCAGTGCCTGATGCCTTGGAAACATCTAACATACATTGAGTGCAGTACAATAACGAGACTTTGCTTTTCCATAGTTGTTTTTCCCCTGAGGCTTGCAAAGCGTTTAGCAAACATTAATTAGTTGGTCATCTTCCAAACGTGTGTGTGAGGTGCTCCTGGTAAATAATCCCTCCCCTACACACAAGGGGCCAGCAGAGGTGCTGAAAACTGAGACCATCAATTTACAGCCTTAAGAGTTGAGCACCAATCAGCTCAAGTCTTCATAACTAGCCTGATTTTTATTTTTCAGCCGCAGTGTGACTCCTGTTCATAAATTAGCAAATACTGCTCTGAATACATAGACTTAAAGTGACCAAAAAAGAAAGAAATCCATTGCACAGCATTTAAATAGGACTTAAACAAAAAGGAGCCTTGTTTGCTTTCAGCTGCCAAAATCATAACTCAAGGTTCAGCCTGTCCTTGAGAAACTGATGGTACTAAAAGCACAGAACGTAAAGAAGTGCTTCTGGTGCCAAAGCTCCAATTCCTTGCCATAGACTTCTGCACCTCCTATCCTAATACAGGTAAAATTTACTGGTAAAGGCTACATCCAGTGCTAGCTCCAAATTTTAGCATGTGGCCTTTCTACAAGGCAGAAAGGCAAAGTTTGTTCCTGTTGAAACTTCTCGCAGTTTAACTGATAATATGAAAAATGCACAAAGAAAGGGAAAAAAAGTATTTTCTAACCAAAGCTATCCAGTGCCTTTTCCTCTTTTGCCCCCTCTGAAAAGCACTGACTGCCTTGGGTACAACAAAGCAATTTACAACTGGGATGTGAAAAAATTTGATAGCACTTGAAATGGCTTTCGTGTTTTCTTCCTCCAGTGTATGTAGAAGATCTCTGAAAAAAGCAACATGACTTGTCAGCCCAAAATGCACTACCCCAAGCTCAGTGGGGAGCTGGCTGTGAGCAGGGGGATCTGCTACCGTGACACTAACATAAGACAAACTTCTCTAGATGTTCAGATAAAGCTGTCTGCAAAGAATTCTGGCAGATGCCTATTCAAGGATCTCTCTCCTTTTATTCCCTGACTCTCCATCTGGGAATACAAAAATTTCCCTAAGCCTGTTCACGCTTACATTTAGTGAAGCCATCGTGGTGTCATGTTCTGGTGCTGTTTTCTGTCTTTGCTCTCCTCTACCCTTTGTAGATCAGCATGACATGACTGTCCATCTGTTTATGATTTACTTCTCACAATGACTTGGTCCTGATTACACTGATAAGCACAGTAGGTTATTTGAGGGCCAACTGGACCTCTGTAATGATACTCAAACTGTACCCAAGTTGTGGGAACATTTCCAATCAAAAAAAGGCCATTTTTTCCAGTGGAAAAACTCCGCTGGATCCTCCCCAAGGAGAGCCTTCCTGTCTTTAAGCCCAGGAAATAAATGCAAAAGTTTTTTTTTTTTTAATCTGGAATTCTTTTGCAGTTATCAGTGTCGAAGTTTTCCACAAACACTGAAGAGAAGAAAAGAAAAGAAACCGAGGCCTGGGCCTTTCTGACATTTGAAGATGCATCTTTGAGAAGAGATCATAAAGAACAGTATTCAGCTCAGGAGGCCACCTGTTTCATGGTCTCCTTTAGCACAGATGTGAATCCCTGAGTTAGAGGACAGAGCCTGGAAAGTGCAGCTGCTTTGGGGGGCACCATGTGCTGCCAGGGGTAGTTCAGCCCTTCCTCGTGCGCTGACTCACTGGCTCTCGTGAGCACATGGAAACGAGGGGGAACAAAAGCACAACTCAAAGAGCTGCAGGATGAAGTCACAGGGTCAGGAGGGAGAAAATACAGAATACATTTGTAGTCTGAGCAAGGTCATTTCCAGCATGTTTTAGGATGATATAAGGCTTTACAGGGAAGGCAAATGGAAAGTATTGCTCACGATTTCTTCTGCTTTATGAGTAAGCTGCTTTGGCCTTTATTTATTTATTACCTCACAGTTCCACAACAGTCCTGGTGTGAAAACCAATTTGCGTAAGTGAAATTTGTCATTTCACTTACGACCATGTTACTTTAATGCCCAGTATTTTATCCTTTATTCTTAGTTTTCAAAGCTCAAAAGCATCAAGTCTCAAAACTTCTGGGGTACAGGGGAACCTGGCCAACACAGTGACACCCAGCTTGGTTTGAGCCAGCCCTGACAGGGAGGCCACTTGATCTGGACACCACTGAGTCACAAAGGTGGCACCCACAAACTGACACATTGGATAGAATCATTCAACACGAAAGAGTGCTTTTAAGCCAGAAAAGTGCATAAAACGTTTTGTTCTGCAGGGGGTTCACTACCAATTTTACCCATACAAAATAGCTCATAAAGGATGGTATACTCTGCCTTTTTATCCTGAATTGAAGCACAAAGAACTGTAGATATCTATAGATGGGCTAATTTGTGGGGAGGGGTTTTCTGAGAAACGAAACACAGCTGTAGGCTTTTTCTCTAAAGGGCCTGTCACACACACGAGAGCAGCTAGCATATTACCAATCCTAATCACTCAAACATTATGAGCAAGGCCCCAACATACTTTGAAATTTGCTGGAAAACACATGAGATTTATGACAAATAACAGGATTTTGAACTTCATATACCTTCTGGCTTCTGAACTGGGATTCATGTTTTCAGTCTTAGCTCTTCAACTAGAAACCTTTTTTTTTTTTTTCCTTTTTCTTTACTGGTTGTCTCTTGTTTTAATAATGAAATATGAGATTCTGGTTATACACCTGACTTCAGTGTTGAGTGATTTGAGAGAATACAAAACAAATAACAGAGATTCGCAGCCTGATGGCAGGATGCTGGTAATATTCCATTTACTGAGCACCATGAGCCATCCCTGCCTGCCCTTTGGCCATCTGCTGCTAGCACTCAGCTAGAATCATGCAGAATTTTTTAAAAAGAAAGAAAAATATCTACAAGACCAGGAACTTCATGTGAATAAACATCAGACAAGCATGAGCTGCCCCTCAGAGTACCCACAGTACAGTAGCACACATTTTTGGGGTGTGTGAGGGGTGTTACTACAAGAGGGGCCTCAAGGGTTAATCATCCAACTCCCTTTTGAAAATGCCAAACTTGGTACCTTGGCAAAGCTTGACACAGAACAAAACTGAAACATGCAGACAAAGTAAATGGGGGGGGAAACTGTGCTGAGTTTATATATAGCATTTTGTTTCTGCTGAGTACTAGGGAGGGAGGTGGGGAAGGGAGGAAGTGAGGGGGAGAGAGGGAAAAGAAAGATAAATTTTGGTTGTTGCTGTCAGATGAAGATCCACTTATCTATGGCAGAAGCCCAGACAGCTGCATGACTCTAAATTAAGAAATTTAATTAAACAGTAAAAAAAAAAAAAATTAAATTAGCAGAAAAAAAAAAAAGAAAAAACCCAGGACTTCTTCCTTCTCACACCTACCTTGATGTATAAATAGAGACTCTGTGACGGATGAAGGGTGCTTATTATTTCTTAACTTCTATGTGCATAAAGAAATCTACAATACTCTCTAGTGAACCAGCAGGATGATCAAAAAGTCAATGGCATGTTGCTGCTATTCCAACTTTGCTGCTCTGGTTTAAACCACGCCTTGCAACATTTTGGCAGCCCAAGTCATAGTCCCAGTCATATAATACTTATTTCACACACAAAACCAAACAAACAACCAACCACCAAAAATCCTGGGCGAAAGTTGGCTCAAATATGAAAGAAAAGATTTTGGAAAGCAGGTTACTTGGGATTATATTCTGCCCGAGCTACACCTCTCATAAGAAACATGCTGATAAAAACTGTGAGTGGATGTGATCCCCATTTGCACCCCTTGCATACTTCAACCTGCCTTCTGCCAGCACAACTCAGAGCAACCTCACAGCTTTTCCTGTCTCAGCTCCCAAGGTATTTGCAACATGGCTTGGAAGAGCCAGAGCATCTTGCACTTCTGTCCATACCCACTGTTTTTGCTAACACACTCGCTTCCTACTTCACATTATGGCACAGTAAGAGAGATTGGTATTAGTACTTCTGGCCTCTCTTCATGTGCATGGACACGTGTGCATGTGTACTTTCTGTAACACATCCACCTATTTGAAGCAGCATAAAAATGACTAAAATATATATCTATATTCTTCAAGTCTCAGAAGACTCAAAGTGTCACTGCTGTGAAGTCAGAAAATTCATTCCAAGTCCTATTTATCTAGGTCAGGATGTGGGAAGACTTTTTTGTGTTCTGCATATGCACGTCACCGCTTTTGCTCCTTGGTGCTATACAGGCTGGGAGCTGAAGAGCCAAGGAAGGTGACAGCTTGCTCCCTGCTTCCAGTGGACTTGATAGAAAATTCCTTTTTGTGCTCCTTAAAATAGAGTCTGGTCTCATTTTTGCCACTAGAGATGCTTTGGCCAGTATATTACAAACACCATGCTGACAGTGCCTATATGTAGCTCTGCCTCAGTGCCACATCACCACTGGCTCTTCTTTAAAGCAGAAGAGAAAAGCACCCCACAAAGCAAGGAACAAGTTAACAAAAGGCTTCATTTATCTCCAGCTGATACCAACATGACAGTGGGAAATACAGGGTCAGATTCCAGGCACATTATTGCGAGGGCAGGAGGAGTGTGGGGAGTAGCCCCTGTGTGGCAAAACCACAGGGCCTGCTAGCAGAAGGTCAAGTCCTGACACAGCTTTCCAAGCAAATTTGGGGAAGTCTTTTCCTCTCCTCCACCACTCTTCATAAATAAGACTGATAAACCCTAATAATGTGGATACTGCTGGCATGCTCAGAGGACAGCAGCATATGATGCTCGTATTTAAAGCCTGATCGTTACATGGTACTAACAACAAATCCCCCGCTCTTTAAAAAAAAAAAAAAAGAAAAATGTAATGAGTAAGGTAAGCCCCCAAAAGTAATGCTGATATTATACAACATAAAGGCAAATCCTGAATGGAAAACAAAATTGTGGACAGACTACTAGAACAGAAATTTCACACATTCTTTCTGTGTAAATAAAGAAGTGAACTTAACCCGCCATTAAAGCTTTGCTTTACAATGTGCAGTTGCTGGGGGAAAATGGTTGTAATGTGTGTTGTACACTTACCCACACACCAGCAACAAACCAGCAAAGGAACACACTCTTTGCTTACCTTTGCATGGAAAAAAATAGCTGCAATTTAAAGTTTAAGGGATCTGCACTCAAGATTTATCTAGCTATGATGTCCTTGGGGTCCAAATAGAGGCTAGGACCCATGGGAATTCTCCTTGCACCTCTGCCCCCTCAAATGATGAATTTGGAACCATGCAGGGAAACTACTGCTGCTATTAGATTTGTGGAAGAGGAACTGCACCAAAAGTGCTCCCAGAGCAGACACCAGGATGGGTTCCTGCAGCCAGTGTCAGGATGCAGAAGGCAGGCTCATGCTGCTCTCAAGTCCCCTGCTCCCCAATACCCAGATGCTCGGCTGTTGGGACAAGGCGGTGCCACTCCAACGTGTGTGCGCTACCAGCACGTCTCTGCTCTGTCCTGGATGGTGCTTTCCTATTTTAATTTTTTTTTCCATCATTCATTTCTTACTTCAGTAAGGGGAGTTATTAATCACGTGTACCAGGAGTGGTGGGGCTTCCCTTTAACCCAACATTACCATGGTGAGGAATGGAGCCAGCGTTTTGCTTGGGTTTGGAGCACTCCCTGCTCTCAAGCTGAAAAATGGCTCGTGTTCAGAGTGCTGTGCACAACCAGGCTCCACACAGGATGCAACAGGCTCAGCTTGGTGGGAAATGAAAAGGACATAGACTCTTTTGTCAGCTTGACTTAGTCTTAATAATGTTTAAATATCTGAAGGTCACTAAATTAGAGTTCAGAAACTTGGCACAAAGGCCTTTCTCTAAGATTATCTAGGTTTGCTGAAGTAAGACAACAAAAGAGAATAAACCAAACTGAGCAAAACCAACAGCTGCTGCTGCTGAAATGTTATTCTTCTCATTAAGCCTATATGCTGAGCCTATAGAGGGGGCAGCACTTCCTGTCTCTCTTGCTGACAGTTCAGTATTAGGGCACAAAGGCAGGTCACTGTCCTTGGCGATACGGTAAACAAAGATAAGAGCTGAAAGCAACAGAATATTTTTTTAACCCTGATAATTCACTCAGTATGAATTCCATTGTGGAGAGATTTATTGTTTACTTAGAACTCCTCAAAAGAGCTCCTTGAGAATGCGCTGGACACAAAACACACATCTCAGCTGAAAGCACTGGCTAGGCCTGCTCAGGGCATCTGCTGCTTGTCCCTGGATTCACGTGTGTGAAATATTAGCGAACCTAATGCAGCCCCAAACCTTTGCCCAGATCTACTTGCTATCCTGGGCTGGGAACTCAAACAAATGTCTTCAACGGGCAGTCATGCTCATGAATATGCTTTGTCAAGATGCCAACAAAAAAACGCATTGCTTTCCTTCTCCACTTGCAAAATGTCTGCAGCAGAGCAGCACAAGAGTGAAAACCATTGGTATATTATCTGACCCTCTTAGTAGAAGAAGGATCAGTTCTTCCTCTGCCTGGCCCAAGTAAAACTCCCCATTGCCTTCCCCTCCCAGCTCATATCCCCAAATGCAGACACACCACACCACTACAAGGGGAGGCAGGAGCAAACATCATCAGTGCCAAGAGCAGAGACTGCCTTATCTCCTCTGTGTAATGGCTCAGCAGCTTAAAGTAAAGAAAGAGTTTAAACATTTGCTGATTAGGAGAGTAGGGCATCAGATGAGAATTTGGGAGATGGGAGTGCTGCCACAGATTAGGCCATTTAATCCTGCCATGGCTCCCCTCCCACTTGGGAAGCAGAAATAAAACCTCTCCTGCTACTTGCCTGGGACCTCTGAAAACTGCATTTGGTAGTTTTATCCCAGGAATACCAGGCATAATTGTAAACCCAACCAGATTAGATTTAGGCAAACTGCCCTCCAGAAGAGTATAGTCGGGACTGGAGGAGCAACCAGGGATTTCTCATGTTGGTGCTATACATTCGACCTTCCCTACCTTTTCATAGGATCTCTGGGTTTCAACAGAAACAGCAATCTCTTTTCAAAGAGGACACAAGAAAGTTTGTTAAAATGCTATTTTTCAACATGTATTTACTGAGGACATCCTAGGATTGCTAGAGATGGATTACCTATAGCCTTGGAGCTATAAAGTGGATTGTGAGTTCAAAATGTTTCTTTTCCCTTTTCTGAAAGAGCTGTAAGCTTAGCTGTTGCTAAAGCTTCCAACAGTGTTCTTAGCTTTTGTAAGCTGATCTCACCTCCAAAGCCTACATTAGATCTTGTCCATTCTGACTAGCCCATCTATATTTCTCTGAGCAATTAAGAACTCTCTTTGGCTGTCACAGCACTGCAACATCCACAGGAGGTACATGTCCATATTCCTCTCGTGTGTTTTCAGATCACCACTACTCTTGCTCAGTGGGTACCAGTTGCTCTACTTCTTGCAGCAGGCATGTACTTGCTCTTTTTCAGCTGTTCTCAGAACCTCTTTTTAGCAGCTCTCTTGCCAGATAATCTGGCAACTCAAAGTACAGAAGCGAGTTCTGTTATCTGTTCCAAGGGAAGTTTTTCCAGGAGCACTCAAAGATGCCAAAATCATGGACGAGTTGTTTACAAAGGTCAGTACACACTGCACCAGCATGCCAACCAGCTTCTGATACTCAGGTCAGCCAGGGTTTATCAGTGTAAGTAGTGGTTCTTGTGGGTTGTAGGAAACTCATTTCAGTGAGCCCAGTCAGCCCACAAACAGAAGCTCAGTGGCTGTGGAGTCCTGAAGAAAAGAGAAGCAAAATTAAGCCATTCCAATGTATTGTTGTGGTCTCATGGAAAAGGAGAGATATGCCAATCTATGGTCATCACACCCAAAACACACTGGGGATCTTATTTGCTGTCTCCTACTCATCATTCCATATGCTCAAGATGAGACAGGGGCCCTGCACACATGCACCTCCACCCTGTGCTATCTGTACAGCATGCAGAATGTATTGATATGCCATCTGATATCTATTTTAGCAATATGGACTGATTGGTACAATGGGGCTGGGAATAAACTCCACTTTCAGAGTTGGAATCAAATTCAAGCACAGTCCCCTAAGAACCACTGGACAGCTTAATAAATTAGGAAAACTCCATGTCAATACAAGAACACTTCTACTGACCCCTTTCCCTGGACCCACTTAACCCAAAACAGTGAGGAGAATAAACAATATTACCAAGACACTTTTGCCAGGGAACTGTATCTATGCTATGGCACATCTCAATGCAGATATACAATAACTAAAGCTGGTTACGAGTGCTGGTGGAAGAACCACACAGTACATCTATCTGTCCTTTGTAAATGTGAGGCTGCTGAAAGCAGCAAACAACGTCACATCCAGATGAGAATATGGAACACACACTACACAAATAGGTAGGAGCCCTCGCTATTGCCGAGGGGTATTGCTCCACCAGCGTCTGCCTGTTCTTGTGGATCAGCATTGGAACATGTGCCCATGCCTTGTCTGCCATTCCTCAAAAAGAGCTTGTTTCTTTTTAAAGAAGAAAGAAAACTACAAACTTCAGGGCAACGTCTGAAAAAAACATGGTAAACGGATTGATATAATTTCTTCAACTTAGGTAAACTGTAAGTCTATCTCTGCATAGGAGACAAAAGAAATCAGTCCCCTTTCAAACAGTGGCGACAGAAAAGAGCCACCGAGCACATTTCCTGATGGTAGACTTGCCTAACGTGAGTAACAGACTGTTTTAGAATTTGTGTATCAGACAAGAAACAAAATAAAAATATAATTTAAAGGCATCAAACTAAAGACGCTTGTACTGAAAAAAGAAGTTATGTTGATAGAAGCAGTTATATATTTGTATACTTACACATATGCTAAAAAGTTGCACAACCAACTGAATTGGTTTCTGTGTTAATATAGCTATCAGCTCTAGCTATATGATGTGTATAGATAAGTATAGCTATATACACATGTGTACACCCACCCACATCCTGTTCTCCCTTCAACACCATACACAGAAATGCACTGTTCTTTTCTGTAAGACCAGCCATTTCTGGAATATGGAAAGGGCAATTTATATACAGTATTTTCCAACAAAGATCTAATTTAAAAACAGGACCAAAAAGAGCATAGATTATAATACAGCACCCATCCACACAGTATTGACTAAAGTTTTCTATCACAAGGCACTTCAGAAATAAGCATCAGAGTCCCACACCACGACATACACTAACACAAACACATATGCGTGCACACATGCACACACGAAGGCAAGACTAACAGTTATTTGTATTTCCTACTTTGAGAGACAGGAAACCTCCCTTTGCATCTGCTTTTTTCTCACTAAAAAGAATAATTTTAATTACAGACACTTGGCAGGAAGCCAAGTTTGATTTTTTTTTTTAATGACATCTGTCTAAGCATTTTTAAACTTCCTGCTCAATGTAACTTCCTTCATTTTATAGACCAGCACCCAGTTACAGCAAAAAAGAGAAGGGAGTAGCAAATGATTTATTAATTTTTCATGTTAACTCTTATCAGGTATATCAAGCAGTTCATTGTTCTGAGAACTGATGGCACAGAAAGCAGATTTACAGGGGGAATTTAGGACTCAAGCAGTCTGGGAAAAAAAAAAAAAAAGAAAAATCATGCATGGAAAAAACGAACACAGTTGTAACTTAACCCTAAAACAACTCAACGGTTCCTGTTTCACAGACTGATTTTCCTTACTATGGCTAGGCTTTTTTTTCAGGGAAAAAAAAAAGGAGGGTTGAGAATGGGTAAGAGTTAAGGCAACATTAAATACTTAAAATATGAGGCATCAGGCTATGTTTGCCAGCTAGGTCAGCTTGGCACCAGGCAAATTTCTGCTGCATCAGTGAACCTCCTCTGGGCTTGGGCAGTACTACAGAGGTAGAGTCTGGACTCAAAATCCACATCCCAAGCTGGCATAGCCTCCTGTTTCAGTCAGGCTGCTGGGACAGCAACAAGGAATCCTGAGCATCTCTAATAATACTGACTTCATTTTCAGATGCTGAGCATTAAGGCTGCCTTCCCTCCTTTTCCTTTCATTCTGTCATTACTCATGGCTCACAAGGCTGTATTGCATGGCTTGCTGTTTTCCTCCTGCACACAGACCATGGGGAGCTGAGAGGTGAAAAAGAGGGGGCAAAAACACTGCCAGAGAAGGAAAGCTGAATAATGCAGGAGCAGGGAAAGGAAATAATGCAGCAGCAGAAAACAGGAGAGATGAATTCAAAGTGAGTGCTGTGGGACAGAGGGAAGGAAGCAAGGACAGAAGCAAAGGTGGATGAGGTGGCAGGGAAGCCACCCTGCCAGTATTCACAGCTTTTCAGGTACCACAGCCTTCCCCTGAGATTTAGCTGGGAACAACAGCTCCTGGGCTAGGAGAAGTCTGGGATCCAGGCTGCACTGGAGCAGAGAGCAGGTGAGGAACGTGGAGGTCCTTCTGGCCATTCATTGCCTGCTGTGGTGGAGCTCAAGCCACAGGCAGGTAGCCGCAGCTGGCTAACAGAAGTCCCAGAGGGATGGGATTTACAATGCACACCAGAAATGCAGCTGGTGTCAGCTGTAAGAGTATCTGTCTCGTGCTGGCCCCACTGCTGGGACACAGGTGAGCCTAATGAATTGTTAATGCCTTGACACCAAAGCTGCATTTCCATTCTTTGCTCCAGAAAACCCAGATTATATTCTTTTGACATAAATATTTTCTTGAGCAAGATAAATCATCTTTCAGGATACATGAACAACATAAAACAAATGGCCTGGGAAAATTAAGTCTCCCTCCTGTACTTTTTGCTCTGTGGAGACGTAACCTACAGCCACCCTGAAAACACTGCAAAAGTTTCCATGTGATTTTTAATTTCCTGATCCTGGCTGGAATCAGAACTGTGAAAGCTGCAAGCCTCTGGAGGAAAAATTGGTATTGTCAGATTCTGCCCTAATTTTCCGAGATCCAGGGGTTTCAAAGAATATCTCAGCTCTTTAAGTGTTTGGAGACCTCAGTCTCACAAGTGGCTGACTGCCTTCTGACTTGAGTCAACACAGCTGGAAAATGGAGCAAAAAAAACCAACCCTGAAACCTCACTGAAAACCAGATGTTGCCATTGAGCAGAGCTACTGTGTTAATAAAACACTAGCACCCCTGCGCTCCCTGAAACAAAATTAATAGCCTTAATAGATTTTCCAAACTTGCTTTATGCCAGCAAGAAAGCAGGAGAAAATTTTTTTATGGCTTGAAGGAACTGTGGACAGGTATGGTTTGGTGCTGGCACCAGGATTACAGTGCAGTGGGAAAGGTCTCTATTTATAGGGAGGACAGGCTGTGTTTGCCATTTGGCAGGAAGTGATCAGGACCAGTGATTGCAACATTCTTGCTGGACATGAATGATGTGTCACAACATAGGGCTTGGTACAGCACACAAATGTTGCTGACGTGTGCCCACGGTTGTGTGCCACACAGTTTAAGCAGGGTCAGGAGTTTATGTGTACCCTTGGGGCATACATTATTCTCCAAGTGGTACTCATATTGTAGCTGTAAAAAAAAAAAAAAAACAAAAAAAAAAAACAAACCATCTCCATGCTGTGGGCAGTAAAACAAAGTTTTCTGAGCAGTTTTGCTTAAAAAATAGTGGAGTTGCTTTGCATACTCCCATCAAAGTTATTTTTCTATCAACTATGAACACCCCACAGGATGTAGATGCGTGATGTGATATGGTACATACATAGCTAAGCAGGAATGCAAGCAAGAACTGAAAAGCAACCGTGGTTTGTTTAAATGCCCTGCTCCATCTCATCCAGCCACCATCCCATTATGAGCCACAGGGGGCCAGCTTTCTGAGGCCACCAAGATGTCAACAGTTGGAGAAAACGTTTGCTCAAATGCCCCTGGGGTTGCTCTGAAAGCAGTCACTGACACGACCTCCACAGCCCTCTGCAGCAGAAGCAGCAGTGCCGATTTGTTAGCATGCCACTTGGAGTTGCCGCAAAGTAGAGAAAGCTCATTTCTTTGGAGGAAAAAGCTGACCTCCCTCCTTTCCATCGTGCACAGAATCCCCATCTTTTCTTCTCCTCCCTTGGCACAGCAGATAAAGGGTCGTTGGAGCTGATAAGGAGTAAAGACAAGACCCGCACTCCAAATGGGCACAGCTCATGTGCCTCAGGCCCTGCACGAGTAGGCTCATGTCAGTTTGGTGTGGACCAGAAGCCAAGAGAAAAATGGATTTCACCCTCCACACTGCTCTGTTGTGATGGAGCCCCAAGACCACTGGTAGACCCCAAGACTGCTTTTAGCACTAATTTTAGGTTGAATGACTGATAGGACTTAGACTACTATGAGCACCAGTGTCCTTAATCTGTGTGGGTGGTTTATGTTTAGCAATGATAGCAAAAGTAAAGCCAAATTAAAAGTGTAAATATGACAAGGTGTTTCAAATGCAGGGATGTACATTATAAATAATGTGCTGAATGGATCCTGTGCTCTGGTGCTTAACAAAATAAAAATATGGCATCTTTCATCTATTAATCTCCAGCCATTAAAACAAAAAAAAAAAAAAAAACAAAAAAAAAACAGATGGGGAAGCTGACTCATGAAAAAGGTAAAATGTTTTGTGTAAGGTCACAGATCACAAATTCAGTGCTAGAAAAAACAGTTCCTTAAGCTAATTCCTTTGCTTTGTCACCTGATTATATTGGCTACAGTACACCTGAGCAATAAATTTGACTTTAAAAAACTCAAGGGCATTAGCAAATGATAATTAAGCACACATTCTGCAATGAGATTAATTGTTTTTATAATAAGAAGAAGCAAAAACTAGTGCTTATAAATTACACATCGCAGGAGAGCATTACTCCTTCTTAGAGACAACAACAAATACTTTTGGCAGATTTTGAAGATACAGATGTGTGCGTACGCCTGTGCGTGTTTAGAATACAGTAAAAGCAATAACAGCCTGGCTGCCCTCTCTGCTGTGCACCTTGATGGGGAAGATAAGTGATACTGGAATCAGAAAACACTTCAGGGCCTGGCTTAATTCAAAAATATGCAGTATTTTTTACATTAAGACTGCTAAACATGTGAATTGTATTTCTTGGAGTGGATGATATATGCAGAAGCCCCAAAGAGGCACCAACTGTCTTTGGTAACTGCATAAACTGCATTGACACTCAGCTATTGTTTTCTTGCAGTTGGATGCTGAATGCAAAATCAGCTATGACATACCATATTCAAACTTTGAATGAGATGCCAGACTGGTACAGCCATCATAATTTTTTTTTGTGTTAAAGGCACTGAGCATGTAAAGTGGTCTTTCACATTGGTGGGAGACCCTTTAACAAACCTAAGCTCCTATTTAGGTGCTTAAATAAAGAGTTAGGGGATTAATTTCAGGCACCCATGACTGAAAATACCACTGCTGAATTTTATTTGTGTAGGCTGATGCTGAAATACTACCATGAACTTTCCACAATATCACAAAAACGTAGCAGATATACTAAAATTGTAATAATATCTTCTCTTCCCTTATGCCCTTTACCTGAAACAATCACAAACACCCATTAAGATAAATATAAGCATGCTCCATTTACCACATGAACAGCCTGTGGTCTTAGAGCAAGTCAGAAGTTAAGAAAGAAACAAGGAGCTCAAGTAACATTAGCCAACTACCACTTCCCTTTCCCTCTCTGTTCAGAGGTGGAGGAACACCAAGACTCTCAGCATGCTTTCTATGGTTATTCTGAGGAAACCAAGCATTGGAACAGGCTGCCCATGGAAGAGGTTGAGTCACCATCCATGGACATATTTAATAGATGTGGCACTTAGGGACATGGCTTAGTGGTACCTGACAGTGTTAGGATTATGGTTGGACTTGATCTTTAAAGGTCTTTCCCAACCTAAATTCTGTGATTCTATAATCATGGATGCCATGGTCAGGCCTGAGATCATGCCAAAGTTGAATCAAAAGGTAACAGTAGTTTCAGCTTAGAGTTTACTAAAAAAACCCCTCCTACTGACAAAGGAAATTACTCTATTGCTCACTGTGCTTTTTCCTGATTCGTTTCCCTTAAACCAGACCAAGGTACCACTTCCCCCGGCAGGGGGGCTGGTCAAACATACGCTTCTGCAGATGATCTGAGTGCCAGCTGGCACAGGGTAAGAGTGGCAGTCATGCTCAAAAAGCCTGGTCCACATCTTCTCCTGACTCTGAAGATGTCGCCGTCTCTGTCACCCACTCCAGCTCTTGCTTCCTCCAACTAAGCCATGAAATCATGGGTCTGCGTCCTGACTTGCCACTCTGCTGGGCAGCCATCTCTTTTTTTCAGGATGAATCACTTAGATGCCACATGGGTGTAGCTACTGGGAAAAGCTCATTACAGCTTCTGTTGACGAAGCAGTTAAAATACATGCTGCTGCTAATATCAATCTAACAAACAAAGGCCATGTTGTTCTTTGATACACTGACAGCACCAAAGTGACATGCATCAGGTAGAGCAGAGAGCTAAGGGACGTCTCAGCAATCATTAACTTTACAGCTACATGACTTCTTACATACTCTAGAAACTTGAGACACAGGGGTTAACCCCCCCTGACATCTTACTCTCTTCCCACTGGAGCCGTACAATCAGAGTTTGACTGCCAGGAGCTCACAGCCAGAGCTGTGTGCAGGCTCCCACACAATGTCATTGCTGGCACCTACCTCCTGCCAGGAGGAAGGGCCAGGTGTAATGGGCCTCCTGCCAGAGGTCTCTGAGACTCTCCCTAGGTCAGTGGAGGGACAATTGCAGTCCTGCCAGGCAGTGTTTTCCCATCGCAAACCACCTGGGCTCCTTCTGTGGGAGCTTCAGCTCTGACTAGCTTCAGGGAGTGAGAAAACAGACTTGTGCATTTAGTTCAACAATCTGAGTGGATACACATCCAATGCCAGATACAGAAGCACCCTCTGCTCCTGGGGCCAGGACAAACCCCTGCCACTACAGCGGCGTGGCCCAGAGAATGCACTAAGTCCTCATTAACAGTGTGATAAATCTCATCTCATCTGGAAAACAGACAGCGTGATGGACAGAAGAAGCTACTTCCTCCCAGCCCTGTCTTTGCCAGTGGTTACACTGCTGCTGAGCCCACTGGCTCTGATAGCTCAAACCCAAATGGTGAGTTTGAACTCCCCAGGTCCTGCAGGGACCCTCAAACAGAGTGAGGAGTGTGCTGCACACCAGTCCTGCATGGCTTTTGGAAAGCACAGTGCTGCTCCACATGGCACCTGGCTATTTGTGCTTGAAGCAGGGCAGTCTGGGGTGATGGGGATTGTGGATGGAAAAGGGTCAGCCCCCCCCCTTTCCTGCAACCCTCTCTTCTGCTCCCTCAACCCCCTCCATGAGCAACACACACAGACCCTGCTCAGTGACCGAAACTGCTGCAGCAGAAAGATTGAATGAGACAGGGAAAAACTGCTTTTGTGAATTCAAAACCCTAACTTTTAATAATATAAACAGCTTGCCTTGCTGGAGCAGCAAAGCCAGGCATTGATAAGTATGTCTACTTCCATTTCACAGAGGAATTAAAAGATCATTGGCACCAGCCTTTGAATAAATGACGTTTGAGGCCCCTTCGTCTGTGCCGCTGGGGCTGCCGCTGCGGGCACCAAACAGCTGGAAGGGAGCTCTGGGGGTTCAGACCTGCAAGCTCCTCTCACCTGAATGAACCCCTGAGCCTCCAAATTATTAAATGCTGATAATCCTGCATGAATTCATCCTATTTCTTACTCCCACCATGGAGTGGGCTCTTATTTCTAGCAAGGTGAGGTCCAATGCCACCAGAACTTTATGACCTTCTGTAAAATCTTTGTAAGCTGCATTTGTAAGCCCCATTTTCCCCCTGAGGGGATACAGTGCCTCTGGTAGCACCCAACCTGGCACCACAGCAGTGGGAAGGAGGCAGGATCTGCAGAGCAGCCTGCAGCAAGGTTTTCCCTGACCGCTTCCAAGCTCATAAAGACAACATAAGGCACCATGGCCTGAGCTTGAACATGGCCCACTGCAAAACCTTACAAGGTCCTTTGCAAGACTTTTTTGGGGTTATTTTCCTGTTTGCCAGCATATTACAACAAACTATTCTCATCTTGTTTACAATATTTGCGTAATGAATAAGCTGCACGTTTTTGTTTTGCACAATAATTTTTCTCAAACCTCCACTGCTTTATTTGTACATACACACAAGCACAATATCTGCCACAAAATTTGCTGGTGAAATCTTCACCAGTTACAAATATTAGAGCCACCTCTTGTACCACATGGAAATGTCGTATGGGGTTGGCTCTCACAGCTGAGCTTTATTCCAGTGGTAAATAAAGTTATTAATACTTCAGACAGCATAAATAGCTGAGTATCTATTTTTAAACATCTGTAATTACCAGTCTGCTAACTAACAGCTCACTTCTTTAGACTTTTCCAAACAGGCTTAACTAGGACACAGACAGTATTTATTTCTCATTTAATCCCAGCTATTTCAATTGGAAAAAGGTGTCTGGAAAAGGTGATTTATTTGCAATGCCCCAGTATCTGTCAATATGACATTCTGATTTAATATGGAGGTTGTATGGCAGGTATGCTTTATTATGCTGTGGCCATTTCATGACACTTGCAATTACAGAAGTAATAGTGTTGTTCTTATGAATTAGAAATAAATAATTGTTTGTTTAATGATTGATATTCACTGAAAACAAGATTATCTTTAATATAATTGAATAATTAGTTATTGATGAATGGCTCATGATTAATTACAATTTACCTGCCTTAGCAGGATTTCAAAGATCAAGTATTCATTGTTTTCAATGACAATGAAGAAAGAAAGAATACGACTGTTAAACTTCATGATTTCAACATGATGATTTTTAAAAGTAGTTAAAAGATCTAAAAAACCTTCTTGATACATTAAAATCAAAGCCTGCCTCAGCAAAGATGGTAGACCTCTGCCTCTGGGCCACACATCCCTCTCCAGTGTGAACTCCCTGAGCCTGAGGCTTTGGGGCAGAGTTTCAACTAGTGCAAATCAGCATATCTCCTTTGAAACCAGTAACACATACAGAAAAAAATCAATTTAATTGGGCATTTGTAGAGGTCAGTGAGATAATTTACACTTTGTAAGGAACTTGGACTCCAAAATTATGGCATCAATGGAAAAATACCAGCTAAATAGTTAACAGTTGTCATCTGATCGATCAACAATGGATGCACAAGGATTGATTTATATGACATTTACATCACTGTATCACACCTACGCTAATAGTATCCAGGAAGGGAAAAAGGAAGTGCCCATGTTTACACATGTCAACATCTTATGAAGACAGATATTGCTAAAAGCCTGGCTAGGTTTTATCCCTGATGCTTTCATTTCTGCTTGCAAAAGGAAGTATGAAGGAACTCTGATACTGGCTAAAGAAGCTGTTCAAAAATGTTTTCAGGCTTACAGATCCTACATGCATTATTTTTCTTAAGACATCCATTCCTTCATTTTGACTTGCTAATCACTGTCCTCATTCTTAGTAGTCCTTAAGCAGCCCAACAACCTCAGTGTGTTTTCATAAGAGGGAAGAGGAATGTCGGATTCATCACCACAGATCTCATCACTGGCAAAAAAGGCATTCATTCATTTAGCATGAAACATCACTGGCTTTTTGTCTGTAGTCAAGAAAGAAAAAAGTGATGTGATCCCTTCCAAGAATATAAGAAGGGATCAACTTCATGGAAAATAAAGGTGTGAACACAATAGGTTTTCAGAAAAGCACTTAATCTGGCTGAAAAAATAACCCTGATGCAGTTGACTCAAAACCTCTCTTAAAATTCTTTTGTTCTTCAGGACAATTTCTCCTTATCAAACCTGCTCTATTCCCTGTGTTTGGATTGAAAGTATTTCACTATGCTCCTTTCTTCCCCACACCCCCTAAACACCAATTCAGAGGCACACCTTGTCTCTTCCCTCCCCCTATCTCCCCAGAGCATAATTTAAAATTAAAAAAAAAAAAAAAGGAGAAAAAATGTAATTTACAAGGTGGAAGTAATATAACAAATGATGCCTTATGGGGAAACCCCACTGCTCTAATAAAGAACCAGTAGGATCTTGGGATCATTCCTTGTTGGGGAGGGTTAATGGAGGCCCTGCTCCTTTGCATCACTGTATTAAACTTGACATTTTTAAAGGAGAAAGCACTCCCCACCACAACATAAAAGGTTTTGCTCACAGCACTGCCTATATGTGCCACTGCTCTTACAGTGCAAAGCTAAAGCATGGGAAGTTATAAACCACTCTGCAGTCACTGCCAGCAGACAAAGGATTTTCTTCGGAGAAAGCCAGAGATTGTGGCAAGAGTTAAAACAAACTGTTAAGATTGCACAGTTCACTTCATTTTCCCTTAGGAAACGGAAACTTCCCTTTCATTCTACTCCTGCTCTCCCTAAATTAAGTTCAACCAACTCATATAAAAGAGCCACAATATAATATCCTTAAGGAAAACATATTCCAACTGTGAGGTGCACTGCTCCTATCTGAAGACCTTGGAGGTCAAGGCTGTACTAAAAGAGCAACCAAAACACACATGAGCCTGGAGAGTTAAGCAAGAATCCTTTGCAGCAGCTGTCAATGGGAATCCAAAGGAAACCTTGCATAAACTGATGGCTTTGGGGAAGCCACTTTGGATTTTGTGATGGCAGATTCAACCACTGCCTAATGGGAACATCCTGGAAATTAAATTTTCCAAAAAATTAGCACTCAGAAAAGGCCCCCTTTTTATGACTTCCACTGATTTGGTAAGCTGTGAATATATAATTTCCCACTCTAGTTTAGAAAGATTTCACTCACTTTTTAAAGGTTAATGTGAAAATGAAAACCATTAAAAAGATATCTGCACTCACCAATGTACTAATAACAGCTTTGATCATTAAAGATGAGTTTTATTTAACAAATGCCCTGCTACTGCCAGGACTTGAGATCTTGATCTCTTTCTTTCTTCCTGTGATACATTATAATTGCAGCTAGTGATGTTTTAATAGAGATTTCTAGTTGCTTATGAAGGCTTGGGACATCTTCTGTAATCCACAATATGTTGGTGCTGTGTGGAGAAGGAGCTTTGTGGATCTTTTCAAATGAGATTCTGAGTGTCTGCTTCCTCATGCAGGCACATGCTATGATGACCCATGTGTTTTTTCTGGGTTCATAAGAAAGGAACCTAAAAATCTAAGATTGCATTTTCCCTCCTTTCTACTTCTTAAACTTTCTAAATCTGTTCAAGGCACACTGGAAATCCGAGTACTTGTTGAGGGTCCTAATCAGTTCAGTGTTGTTTTGCTGAAGAGCAATGGCCCACCCATCTTCTTTTCCTGTGTTAGGAAAAGAGTAAACATCTCTAACATCAATACACAATCTTAAATTCACATTGTTTTGTCAGTTTAAGTACACACTGTAAGCTTTTATGAATCTATGTTCTATCAGGTTTTTTGAACATCATACGCTACAATAAAATCCAGATCTAGGGTGGAAATTCTCAGTGGTACTGTAGCAATAATCACAGGAATAAGGATTGCAGTGACATTCCCTCAGGAAGTCTGCTTTGCTCTGTGGTTCCCATGCAGCAGGGATGTGTAATTTATTAAAATGTACCATGCAGGAAAAGAAGGCTTGTATGAAAATAAGTACAATTGTTATTTAAGAAGAGAAGGAAATAATGAAGAAGGGGCTTTTTAAAAAGCCCGTAATTTTTCCACAGAGCAACAAGTGGAATTTTTACCCAGAACTATTTACTGGGAAAGTCAACAGACTTGTTTTGCTTTTTCTATAAAAATAGGTATGTTTTAAAATCAGAAACACCAGAAACAGGACTGCAAAGCAGGTATGAGGGAACTACAAGCGAAAGAGTAGATTCAAAATATGACAGTAGCCAAGAACCTGTTCACTTATTTTACCAGCACAGAACTCGTCAAATTATCAAAGCTCATTTTACTTGAGCTTGCACCCATGATATACATTTCTCTGCTTGTTCTGGCATGCAACAGAAAAACAGGGAATTACAACTGACCTGGCATAAACCTTCAAACCAAGTCCATGACAGCATTTACAAAGCTAATGCTGTGTGACATGGTTAGCAGGTCAAATGAAAGCAAACCAGCAAGTGGAAGTAAATGATGTAAGAGAATTATTTAATTTGGGGAGGTAGAACAAGACTTCAATTGCTGTGTTGTTGCCTTAAAAAATAATGCAGAATGGATTCAGAACTCTAAATGGAAGAAACAAAACCTGCCAGCAGCAGCTGCACTTTACATTTGAGTAGCCACTGGGGAAACCAGGGGCAGGTCCTCAGCCAGGGTAAATTGCCCTCACTCTGAATGGAACCTGAATTCAGTGGGAGTCTATCTGTTCACCAACTTCAGTGAGCTGTGAATTGGACCCAAGAGTGCCAGATTTCCACCATTTCAGCATGCTCTCTTCCTCATTAAAATGTACTTACTAGTGACAGCAGCCAATGTTAACCTAATGAACAAGGAAGTTCATTACTGACAAAAAGTGCTAATGCATTTTTATGTACCACTCATGACAAAATCATCTTTGAAGAAAGCAGAGCAAGTTCCTCACCCCTGGCTGGCTCAGACGAATTCCTCATCCAAACATTATGGAAGATCTCCAACAACTGCCTTGCAAGCCTAAATGCAAGTACCACCTTGCTGGGGAAATTTGCGAAGTATCAGTGCTGTGAAGACTTTATCTGGCCTTTTCCTGAAGATCCTGTGCTCAGTCAGATTTCCAAAGTCTCTCAATATTAAAGCAGGTGAAGCCCTTGCCCTGGGGAAGCTGAAATAAAGGTGCTAAAAGGATGTTTTGGGGATTTTTAAGCATACAGTTTTTAAAGACTATTTGATTCTACCTCTTTTGTTCTGAAAACCACACCAAGTTTTTTAAAGTCTATACTGCAGTTAAGGCCACTACTGTTGTGGATGTACCAGATGAGGCAGCTGTGAGCCAGCTAAAGAGTAATGCAAACCACACCAGAAGCAGAAAAGTCAGTGAGAGATGAAATTCACCCAAGTAACTAGAGTAGTGCTCTGGTAATTAACTTGTCCTGTTGTCTGGACCATGGTTACTTAGCTAACCAAAAGCTAAACAAACCCTTTCTCATGGTTATGCCACAGCCACTTCACCACACACACAGGTTGTGTAACTAGTGAGAGCTAGACAAGGACATTGCAGGGGATTTTTCAAGGCATGAATGCCTGTTTATCTCCCCAGCTACTACCACTTCAGCTTTTAAGAAGTAGCTGGTAAAATGTCTGTCCTGAATCTTCTCTGTCCAGCACCCTGTCAAAATAGTTGTACTTTTACAAGCTGAGCATAAAACGCACCCAGATGTGCTTACCTCAGAGCTGCATAAGAAGGAATTACACAAAAGACATACTGCAGGGCATCAGGCTCACCAACTCCTGAATGGAAGATGAGTGATAGCAGAAGTCTGTAAGTGAGTCTTAAAAAGAACTTGAGTCACCTCAGGACAACTCAATTGAAACAGCCCCCGACAGACTGCAGAGTAAGAAAGGATTACTGCATCCAGACATATCCTTCAGCTCTCCAGCATGCTTTCAGTATGGAGCACACTGCAGGCAAAAGGAACAATATTACTGTACCACACAGATCACACCCTGAAGCTGGAGACACCTTGAAAGACCCCTGGTCATATTTTTGGCTTGTGTACCAATAAGAAGGAATGAAAGATAGGACTCTCTTAAATACAAATCCAAACCTTAGCTCCACCCTCCCAACACCAAACTCTTAACCAGCACTGGAAGTATTAAGAGTGTTAATTGCTCTACATCTCCAAGAACTCTAGTTCCTGGGAGCATTACATGAAAAGATAATTCTGGCTACCATCTCACAGCACTGTGCTGAGCAAGAAACCTTCACAACCTGCCATAAATGGAGAGGAAATACAGCATTGCTGTAAATACCATCATGTCTCTGAGCAAAATCATAATGACAGGCACTCTGGTCTGCTGCAGTTTACAATTGCATGAAATGGGGGTGTGGGTATGGTACTGTAAAAAATAACAGGTATACATGTCAAAACAGAGAAACCCAATATTTGCAAGAAAAATGCAGGCAAAAGAACTGAAAGGCAAAGAGTATTGATGGAATCTTAAGTCTCTGAGTGTTGATCTTATTATGCTAGATAATTACTTTATCCCCTTATCCACAATACCATGTTTACTTAGCAGGCATTAAAATAGGAGGAGAGGAAAAAGGGTAAAAGAACAAAACCTACAATGACTGAAGCTAAATTTATACGCACAACAGAGACAGATAAAGCACCCCAGGGGACCTTATCAGTTTTACACAATAACCAACAGGCTGTTTCCTGTATATAGCAGCTTAAGGTCGGCGGATGTTTATTAGAGGCAGAGGGGAAAGGAAATGCAGTATCTTTGACTGACACAGCATGGATATATGAGAAGTGCTATTTATGCTTTTGACTTGAATGAGAACCACAGTGACTCATAGATGTCTTATACTTAATACTCCCATTAGTGCTCCAGGAACACTGAGCAACTCTGTACCAAAAATGTGGGGCTTGTTTACTGTTCCTGACAAGACATACTAGAGGGTAGGAAGAATTTAGGCTTCTTCAATCCATTACCATTCTTCAGTTAATCGCTGGGATAGATCAACCTCTTTTCAACCTCTTTGATTTTTAAAAAGAGACATTAATTATTAAACATTTGTATGGTATCCAGTGGGAATCCAGTCTAGGTTAAGGCCACACTAAATACAGCTCTGTGGTGTGCTAGGGAAATCAGCTGTCTGTGTGCTAATTCCTTTCATTCCTGGAAGCCTTGGGGAAACATGAGAAGAGAGGTAGGCATTTGGTCCCCTGTTTTTCTATGAATCAAGCTAATACATTATTGAAGTGGGAGTTTTGGAAACACAATGGACATGTGGGGCAGGGATATCTTGTTTAACCACATCTCTCTCTGCTGTGTGGTTATGTTGAGAAGCTCAAACCAGAGGTGGGATAGCAAGATGGAGCAGTCAGGAACACACTGAGGATTTAACTGAGACCCAGTCCCAGAGAGGCCAATAGACATTCCCTTGCTATCACTACACCGTGGAGAGCGCCAAGAGAAGGTCTGAGAAGCTCCACTGCCACAATTTACCTCTGCACAGAGCCTGGGGGACAGGCCATGGGTGTAATACTTCAGACTCAGAGAGGTAACAGAGCACACAATGATTCATATTCAATGAGGAAACAAAGCATATGGAAAACCACCTTGGCAAAATGGGGCAACTGGCTTCTTGGTTAGAAGAGGGGAGATAAGAAGTCAGTGTCTGCTGGAGATTTGAAACTAAAACAACAATATTTCAATTTAGAGAACATGAACTACCCTGCTGTATGTAAAAAGTATTTCCTTTGCTTTCCCCGCCTCTGTAAGACAGCAGAGCACAATGACACTTCTCTTACTTGTTTTTTAAACACCAACCACTTCCCACAGTACTGTGCAGAAAAACAAACAGTAGTCACACCGCTCTTAGGGCTTTACCTGTCTTGGCAAAGGATGTGACTTTTTTTGTGATTCCATACAGAATTGACATAGTCCCTGAGGTCAGTGGCACAGGATTTTCTAATTCCCAAAAGCCCCCAGAGGGACACGATGATGAAGGCAGGAACAAGGCAGAAATGGAACAACCAGTCTTTCCTCCCACCTCCACAACAACACAGGCTCGCAAATAAGAAAGGGTGTACGCTACAGCTCTAGAGGGGGTGTGTAACTGGACACATTATACAACATCTGAAAAAAAAATAGCTGATTATTATTTTTCTCTGCAGAAAACAAAAAAAAAACCTTTCCTCCATTACACTGGACAAAGAGATAAATATCCACCCTTTGCCCCAGTTACCTTCCACAGAAAGTTTATGTGTAGAACTGCACACAGTTTAACCTCATTCTAATACACACTGGTGCCAACCTATCTTCTGGATATGAATCAAGCTTCCTCCATGGTGGAGGTGTGTGGAGGGGAGGAAAGCTGTAGCCGGACATTTTTTAAATATTTCAAGTAATATTCACAATAAATTGGATGAAAACTTATTTGCCTCACAAGAAGGACCTCTGCTCTAATTAGGAACACTGATTTCTAATCCTAATTCCTCACTTTGGAATTGCATGTTTGTACTACAATCCCTGTTTGCCCTGGGCACTCAGGGGGTTTGATTTCTGCAGAAGGTTTCCAAAGAGAGCTCACCTCCCACCTACATGTCCTGCAAGGGGCAGCCAAAGATCGCTGAGACTCAAAGGGCGTACTGGTATCACTGTGTGCTCGATGCACAAAGCTCTCCTGAAAGCCTGAGTCTCATTCGAGTGCCTAAATGGGGAAAACTTTCAGAGAAATCAAGTACAGTTAGGCTCATAGCTTTCTTGCTCTGCCCCACAAGCTGGACCTCACCTGGGTAAAATGGCAGCAGAATGGAGCTTCAGACCAGCTTGGAATTAGCAGCATGGTCCATAAATACTTGACCCAGAGATCAAGTACTCTGACAGCCCCTGCCACCACTTATGCCCTGACAACCCCTCTAGATTCAATTCCCTGGTGGCTTAAGCCCATCTGATGCCAGGTGTCCACCCAAAGCTTCTCTATCACTCCATTCTTCCACTAGACGGGGAGGGAAATGTAAGGAAAGGCTTTTGGGTCAAGATAAGAACAGGGGAATCACTCAGCAATTACCATCACAGGCAAAGCAGACTCTGCTTGGGAAAATTAAATTAATTTAATACTAATCAAAGCAGAGTAGGATAATGAGAAGTAAAACCAAATTTTAAAAACACCTTCCCCCATCCCTCCCTTCTTCATGGGCTCAAAACTCTAGAGCTCCCTACCTCCACCTCGTTCCCAGCCGTGCAGAGGGATGAGGAGGGAATGGTACAGTTGATTCATCACACGTTGTTCCTGCTGCTCCTTTCTCCTCAGGAGGAGGACTCTCACACTCCTCCCCTCCTCCAGCATGGGGTCCCTCCCACGGGAGACAATTCTACATTAAATTCTCCAATGTGAGTCCTTCCCACGGGCTGTGGTTCTTGATAAACTGCTCCAACGTAGGTTCCTTGCATGGGGTGCAGTCCTTCAGGAACAGATTGTTCCAGTGTGGGTCCCTTATGGGGTCACAAGTCCTGCCAGCAGACCTGCCCCAGTGTAAGCTTCTCTCTCCATGGATCCTGCCCAGGATCCTGCTCCAGCTCAGGCTTTCCCCAGCGTCACAGCCTCCTTTGGGCACATCTACCTGCTCTGGCACGTGGGTCTCTGCTTCCCCATGGACTTCCACAGGCTGCAGGGGCACAGCTACCTCACTATCATCTTCACCACAGGCTGCAGGGGAGTCTCTGCTCTGCTGCCTAGACACCTCCTTGCTCTCATTCTTCACTGACCTGGCTGTCTGCAGAGCTATTTCTCTCCATGTTCTCACTCCTTTTGTCTGACTACTGCTTCTATTGCACAGGTTTTTTTCGCCCCTCTTCTTAAATCTGTTATCCCAGAGGCACTACCATCATTGCTATTGGATTCAGAATTGGCCAGCACTGGATCCATCTTGGAGCCAGCTGACGTTGGTTCTGTTGTACATGGGGGAGCTTCCAGAAGCTTCTTACAGAAGCCACCCCTGTAGTCACCCCCACCACCAAAACCTTGTCACACAAACTTAATAAAAAGCCTCGCCTCTGCTCAAGCATCCCACATGGACACCTCTCTAAAATTTAGGCCAATATTTGTACCATGGAAAGCCACCAAGCAAATGTTTGGAAAAAAATCTATTCTCAATTGCAGATGCCAAGCACTGAGTGGAAGCCAGCACCTCTGACTGTTTTGGAAAGGGAAGGCAGGTGGAGACCTTGACCTATGGAGCAGAAGGCTTTGGTTGCACATCTCCAGCTTTTCCAACAAGGGGAAGGAATGCATGTCTCCAGCTACGTCCAAGAGCTCAGTCTTGAGGAACACAAGTCATCCAGTAGCAACAGCACTTCTTGACCCTCACAGGCCTGCTTTGAATAAAAACAGGGATACACTGAATTGAAATGATTGAGTTTGGAGATGGGAATGAGTTTGCTGTGAATCACATGGCTGCAACAAGGGTATGAAGTGCACAGCCTCCTGTATGGCACAAGGGAGGGAAGACAGGTATCTGATGAATTATGGGTAAAGTGGGACAATTTAGGGAAAGTTTTAACTTTTAAAAAAGGAAAAAAAGAGGAGACCAAAAGCCATTAGATACATAACCTTGTAGTCTAATATGGCCATAAATTAACAGCTGCACTATATTATGTAAATTTATGTTAAATTATTCACTACCTGTCACCATATCTCCATAAAAAATCTACATACTGACATTTACGAAAAATGACATCTTCTGATAATAGTTTTGCTACGTATTTCAGTGGCTGCAATTGCCTTTTAACCATCTTGACTGCTGCTGAGGCAAACACTATTGAAACGGAGATGCTTTAGGAGGTCTAATGAATTCATTAGTATTCACAGATTCACCCTCCAGGAGGGCACTGTCCATGTAAGTCAGTGTCCTTAGGCATCACACCTCTTCCTTTAGCTTCAGAACTTGCTGGAGGGGAGCCAGGAAGGATCACACAGGTCCCTCCATCACTCCAGCTATGAGCTGGAATTGGATACCCTGTAAAGACCCTGGCTGCACCCACTCAGTGTCAAATGTGCTGGTCACTAAGCACAGCAGGGCCATGTTGGAGGGGCCTCCTTCCCCCATAGGAATCAGAGCAATCATCCAGTTGTGAAAACCCGAATCAGAGCTCTTCTTGAGATAAGATGCTTTATGAATCACACCTGGTTTGAGATGGACCTTCAGCTGCCCAGCTGGGTGTTTCTGCTGACTGGAACTGATACACACAAGTGGGATGCCCCAGAAACCCAGACTGCAGTGAGGCACAGCACACAGGAACACATTATCCACACTTATTCTAAATACATACATACATTGAGTTTGGGAACTGGTGTGTGTCTCATCCTCCACAGCTTCTGAAGCAGTGGTGTCCTTCCCCACCACTTTGTAATTCACCAGTTACAAAGGCAGTTCATGATGTGGCTTCACATGAGCCCCACACAGATTTACTCACCCCACACTGCCACTCTGCAGAGATGGTGAAGCCTGAACAGCAGCCTCTGGCTGTTGCCCTCCTCCTGAAGGGTCTAGGCGAGGAGTTCTGTCTCAGCCCTCCAGTCAAGGAGGGAATCTGGTTTCACCATGCAATTGCTGGCTGACCTCTAACATCCAGCGAAAGCACAAACAGACCTGCACCCACAGACCATCTATTTGCTACAGGTGGCTCTGCTGTGGCTTAAGGTAACAGCAGCAACTGCAGTTCACTGACAGACTTCCAATGATTCACTTTGGAGCAGGCCAAGGATAAGGAAAAAAAACTCTGTAGTTCACTAGAAATGGGAAAGAAGGTCAACTTCTTCTGCTTTTTCTCAATAAATATTGAGTATAAGCTAAGAAAAGAAGCAGAGGGCAAGAGATAAAAGAAAATTTCAAGCGCCCTCCTATTAAGCCAAAAATCATGCTATAAATGACTAATGTACTTCCAGGGCCACTGTCCCTAATTTGACCTTGCAGTTCTGCTCAGAAACATTAAGGCAACATTTCAGAGATGGGAGAAAGGAAGAGGGGATAGATGTTGAAGAAAGAAAGAAGGGAGGGAGGGAAGGCAGAAGAATAAACAAGCTTTTGCAACAGCAGGAAGCTCTCTCTTAATTCTGAGATAATGAAACGCTTCTAACCAGGCCCAACTGCTGAATATTACAAGAGTCATCATCTCATGTGGATTGCATGCAGCTTTATTTTCTACTCCCCTGCTTGGACTGAGTATGATTCACAGCACAGTCACAGGAAACAGTCATTACTATTTATTTGGAGTGAGATGAGTGACTGCTCTAAACAGCATCAACTGCACCTGCGATAGTGCAGAGAATCTTTTTTTATTAAGCACACCCATGCCCTCTTTTTTCCCCTTCTGCTCTTCAATATTCTCTTCACAAAGAACATTTTATTTCAGTGCTGGCTGCATAGTTGGAAAAGGAAAGAGGCAAATTTACAGCAATCGTTAGAGAAGATGCAGAAGCATGGCAGCAAACCCTGGCTTCACCGCTTCATGTGCACAGAAACATCCCCACACCGTGCACATGCCACAAAAACAGTCTGTACACAAAGAGAAAGAGACAATTCATGAAGTATAGCCACTTATAATAAAATTATAATAATAATTGCCTGGCTGTGGATGAGCTTGCTTGCTCCCATTTTGCAGAATTGCTGCAGCTGGAACATGTCAGAACACCCTGAACTCACTCTGCTCCAGACAGCCCTAAAAAATAGCTCATCTTCCTCAACCTCTGAGCAGCTCCTCTGTTTTCTTTACAAGACACTGCTCACAATTTTGCTGCAGCAATTTATCTCTGGCTGCACAGCGAGGTGGGCAGACGGCTCCCCGGCTTGCTGCTGCTCTTTCTCCTGCCGTACTTCAGCAGTGGATGCTGAAGCCTCCCCAGCCCCCACATACTGTAGCTAGGAGGTGACAGAGCCTCAGTCAATTCCCACAACACTTTATTCTCCCCTTTAGCAGTCTCTGCTGATGAAGGTACTCTTTAGACTGCTATTTTGAATTTAACACACAGTTATAGAGAATCCAGAGCACTCAAAGCACAGACCTCTCTCTCTTCTATAGCCTTTATTGCCCAAGTGCATGCACCTGATGTGCTTACAAAAAATGTCCTTGCTGGCAAAATCCTCTTAAAATGGCTCAGCTCTGTTTTTGCTGGTTTCAGGCCAGCAGTAAGAAGAAGCTAAGGCCATTTCATCCCTCTGCTGTAGGTATCAGTATCTCAAGTACCTGCATCCTGTGATGCCATTAAAAGCTTCAGGAAATTAAAAGTGTGGGTTTTCTTGTTTGTCTAGCAAAGTAAGGTACTTCACAGTATAATGGATTGCTCTTGAAAACTAATACTCCTAATAGCAGCAAAGAGATGCATGGACCGGACTGTTCTATCCGTATTGAAGTTGGGTACTTATTTTTTGTAAATTATGTGTGGTCTCTGGAGCGAGTGTGATTGCAGATCACAGCAATTAGGGGAACATTCTAATTTTTTCCTTATTCTCCTATGTAATCATTCTGATGCCACATGTGTCTGACACATAGGAAGCTTCCTCACCAAACTGGAAGCAGATCAGAGCCCAGCACCTTCATGGATGAAGGGTCATGGTGAGATCAAAAATATGAAGGGGAGCATAAATGAGGTACAGAGCTTGGAAGTGAGGATAACAGGGAAGAAGAGGCAGCAATGACTTCTACACTACAGTACAACAGTGGGGTAATCACCTGCATATCCACACCCAGATGCTAAAGCAATTGGTATAGATAAAAAAAGATGGTGCAAAAAAAGCAGGTTAGGAGAGTTAATACATAAACCACTAAAAATGCTTTTGACTCACTACTGTTCCTAGCCATTACATCACATGCTGTATACTTTTCCCTAGCTGGTATTAAAAAATCTCTTAGTACTGCTTCTCTCACTCCCACCTACCAAAGGATTACTAAAAGATAACTTACTTTCCACGTCAGGTGTCAGCAACTGCAGTCCCTGCCCTGTGAGGAGAGCAGCACAACACTCTTCTCTTCTACCAGGATGGGAGATCTGCTCCACCATCCACATCAACATCCAAGCAGCAGGTTTGGCCAACCAAGAAGCGAGGACACTCATTTCATTGTTGCAAGAGTATATAGAAAGTGGAAGCACTATTATATCAGGCAGGTGAGAAATACATCCTGGAGCATTAGGTCTTTTCCTGATTCCAAAGAGAACCTTTTAAATCCTAAGGCAGGAGGATCACCAAAGGCAGTCCAAGTTATGCCACAGTTTGTTTTGCAATATAGATATTAGCTCACTAGGCACTGATCCCAAAGTCTTATCACTTCACTTTAGCCTTCAATAGCCATTAGTCAAGCATTACCTGGGGACAGATTCTCCTCCTGGTTACAGTACAGTAAACTCCTGAGCTGACAAGGTTATTCCATATTTATACCCCCAGAACTGAGAGGTAGGCCTCATATTTTATTTTATTTTGGCAGCTGGAGGGAGCTGAGGTACAACATGGGAATAGCCTTGTAGTCAGGAGCAGCACAAGGCTGTGCTCACAGGCCTGCATGGAGGAGAAGGAGCACTGACCCAGCTGGGAAAGGAGCTGCTCCACATCCTCAGCCTGGGGAGCTCCCCAGGGGACAGGTCACTGTCACACCAACATGGTGAGGGCTCGAGTATCCATTGCATCCATCGAGCACTTGCCATTGCTCTCAGAGCCTTTCATCCTCATCACTGTCAGGATGCAGCCTTCCTTGTCAAATTATTTTAGGTAAAAGCCGGGGTTTGAGACAGAAAGTGCTTCTTGACATGTGAACTCTCAGCCCACGAGCAGAGTGAGAGCTACGAAAGATTCACAGGCTCCTCCCTCCCCCACAATGTTTAAATGATTAATTAACAATTTCTAGAAAGCAATTCATAAAAGGAAAAAGGGCAAATTTTCAAAACTATCAGCTCGTAAATTAAGTAGAGCCAATTCTGTGGCAAACCTTCTAACAAGGTTTCACGTTATCTGTTTTATGCTTCCTAAAGATCTGTCCCTAGCCTAAATCCCAGCAGGAGGAGATGCCACTGGAGTTTAATTACATGCCACCTATGGGAAACATTTAAGAAACAAGGATCTGAAAAAATCCTACAACTTGGTCTAAAAAGAAAAATAAAAAAAATGAAAACAATAATTTGATTAAAGCAATGGTATGTATGTACTGTACCTCCCAACCACAGGTTGAAAATATTATCTTCTTACAAGTCTCAAGGCAAAGAGTCAAATTGTCTTGTGATGCAAATTGAATAGTTATACCATTAATTTACAACACACATTCAGCATTCAGGTCTATGGCTTAAGTAAATAGTTATGAGACATGGCATTTTAGAGGGTTTTGGTGCTTTGCTGAAATTTTTCTTTTTTCCTTTTATATGAACTAGACATGCCACGTGCTATGTCGAAAATCCTTGATTCAGGACAAGTTTTATCTTAGAAATAAGCTATGGTTAGTGTTTCAAGGGATTAGCACATTGCCTGTGCTCTCCTGGCTGTGCTGTGTGTTTGCACACCCACCTCACAGACTTCTGCCTGGCCCCCAGCAGATGCTCAGGCACATCTCACCCTGGCCAGGAGGGTGGGCACAAGTTGAGGATGTGCACAGCAAAAGCAAAAGGGGGACTCACTGATCCACAGCCACGGCACAGGAACCTGCTACCATCAGCACAAGTGTGAAAGAGGTAGAAAGAAAACTGCAGGCAGCCTCCTCCAGGTATAATTCTTTAAACCTGGGAAACACATCTAGCTGAAATATCTTTCTCTGCAGGAATAGGGCAAACGACTCCTGTGTGATCAGCTGGGACACCTGAACAGTGGACTAGGCAGTGGAGGAAAAACACTGCATTCTAGGCTGAGAGGAAAAACTAGGCATTGCCACTGTTCCCTCTTCTGGTGCCCCCAAATCACCCACCTCAGGGTTCTGTAACTGGCCATGATGAGACCCAACCTCAGCACCCAGAGAGGAGCTCCCATGAGGGGCTGCAAAAGGAACAGTGAGCACCACTGACTGTCTGGAGTCGGCACCATGTCCTGCTGTACACAACGGAGAGACTTGCCACTAAAGAAGCACTGAAATATTTAATCATTCGAAACATTCAAGTGCGACAAAATTATCAATGAAACTAATTAAGAATCTTGAGATAATAAGCACTGATGACAAAATGTTCCACTCTAGTGCCTGCCATCAGGCAGTCAGGATTTATAATATCAGTAATTTATAAAGCTTATACCCTGAAGGATCTCAGTGCACTTTCAAAACATGTGCCTCCACACCCACATAGCCCTACTCCCCAAGGTGACTCAAACTACTCATCCATACCCAGCAAAAGTTCCCAATTAGGGGTGAAGATTTCAGATGATGACAACAGAAATGTGACTGTAAATGGCAGGGCGAGCAGAGAAGCTGGGAAGGGCCAGCTTTGGTGTCTGCAGGGCCAGGTCCTGAGGTCTCAGCCAACCCAGCTCTATCACAGGCACGCAGAAGGGCAGGCCACAGGAAGGTGAGACAACAGTGCACAGAGCAGACTTGGGGAGGAAGAAGGTCACGGATTGGATAGAAAAGAACAGGACGCCAGCCTTTTATGCACTGGGATTTTTCAGCAATTTAGGACAGGAAGTGAACCGGTGTCAGGCGATCAACACTGCAGATGGGTCTTTAAGCAGCCAACATGTAAATGGATTTTGGCAAAGATATCTCAACTAACAGTCTTTTTTTTTTTTTCTTTTTTGTGAGAAATGCCATTTTTAGGTACAGTCAGAGAAATGTTGCCTTCTGCCTGCTACGAGCAGGTGTACAGATGTCGACAGCGAGTTCAGGCGGGTGCCAGGTACTCGAGAACTGTCACTGGGTATGTGAGCTGCCTCACACCATCCCCAAGCTTTTACAGGAGGCAGGTTTAATTTTCTGCTGAGGTTTCCAACGAGCTGGTTCTCCAGCAGACCCTGTCTCTGGGCTCAACTGTTCAGCACAGCCCGATTTTTATTTTGTCTTTGTTTCTAAGTTAAGCCATCTCCGCCAGGCCAGCTCCTCAGTGAGGGGAACGGTGGGTCCCTGTGAGTCACCCGCGCGGCTCCCGAGGAGCTGCCCGCGAGACAGGCACAGCTAATCTGGAACGACGCCTGGTAACTGCAACAGCTAATTTCAGACTCAAGGCACCAATTTCCCAGTCACTTTGTAGCTACACTGTGTTACCATAACGGGTTCTCTACACAATTATCACAACACTTAGTAAGTTATTCATTTGCCAGAGAGCTAAGAAGCCTTGTAAATTATTTTCACTTTAAAGAAAGCAGACATAATCCCCTCTGGAGGAAGTAAATAGCAAAGTTTCTCGCCCGTATTTTGTTTATTATAAATGTTTGACAAATAATATTATCTCATCATTAGTAAAAAAACACCTTTATGTCAAAAGAAAAATGTAGCAAACAGGCAAGAATTTAAAATCCAGGTGCACGCGCCATTGTGGCAATGGCATGCATCAGGCACAGGCAGTTTTAATATTTTATGCTTCATAATTTTTTTCTTAAATAATTAACTACCTTTAACTAGTGATTGTCCAGCCCTACCACTGCTGTGGGTTTAACTGCATATTAACAGCTTTGAGTGTTCCTTTGGTGGTTCTATTTCTCCCTGCTCCGAATCCAGGCTGACTACAAGCCCTGCTTGACTTTTAGGTTAGAGATCTGTTTCCTGCCTCACCCTGTAACGGATGTAAATCCGTTTTTTACAGCTTTTCCCTCTGCAGTAGAGTCAAACAGCTACAGTTAAGATCTCTCGTGTTCACTGGCTGGACCAGCATTCAGTCTAGCATCTCTTAGCACAGTGGAGAACCCTGCTCGCTCCAGCTGGTGATGTGGGCTTATTTGATTCTCTGTTTGCCTCTTGCAGTGCAGAAATGAAGAGTTAAAATCCCATACCTTGGTTTGATTACAGCATTGCTGACAGAAATGCAGATTTGGATAAAGAGACAAGATGTACTGCGCCACTAAAGAGTTGTACCCTTTGGACAACTAATTGTAATTACACTTGTTCTCCCAAAAGCTTTTTTTAAAAAAAAATTTACTACCAAAAATGACCTGGTCTATAATTATAATCCATAGCATAGTCCACTGTTAAAGGATATAGAAGTATACATATATTTAGATGCATAAAGATGCACATGAGGGCTTGATAGCATTTGCCAGTGCACTCACTGCTTAGAATTTGCATATCTGCAAGGGTCTCATGGCTACCACATTTCTCTGCAAAGTCTGAGAGTAAGTGGGATTAAAATTATTACTTCTTTAACCTGAAATGCTAAAAACGGAAAGACAGTATTCAGATTTCTATTCAGTTTCAAGCAACCAGTATGGCAATTAGCTTTGACTTGATAAAAGATCTGGTAACAATGTTTTTTTACAAAGCAAAACCTTAACCCCCAACTTGAGCAACACTTCCCATCTAATTTATCTTTGTGCATTTATAGAACTGTAGAAACAGAGAATAAATACATTGGCAACAAGATCTAGCAACACTGATAAACACTTAACTGCAACAACTACAACACTTGAAACCTGAAGGGCACACTAAGCAAAACCAGGTCTGTAAGATAAGCTCAGTAAGATTTCATACTGGTGGAAAATTGCTTTTAGAATGCTCTATGCAATTCTAATACCCACATTTTTCCAAATGATGCTAAAAACCCCCAGGAGAACTTCTGAAAGCAGGCATACATACTGAACAACTTCTAAAAATATATATAAATAAATTTTAAAAACATAAATAATTTTAGGAACACATTTTTAATACAAGAAAACACTAGCAGGTGATATCACTGTGGTTTACAGGCGATATCCTAATCTTTATTTAGGAGAAGGATAATTAACTTAGGAGAAGAGATTAAACAAAACTGTGGTAAATTCACAAGAAATTTTTGCCAGAAAGATTCAGGTAAGAGGGCATGACATATTCCCAGCTATTTTTATGTAGGATGTCAGGACTGGTGGTGAGATGAACCTATACAACAGCAATGGGGATCAAAACAGAGCCCAATTCCAAAGGTCGCCAAACATTTAAAAAGTTCACATCTGACTGTTGTGGCCTGGATCTATCTATGGTGTTTCTTGTAAAATCAGAGCTAGGAAAGAAAGCAAGACGTTTGCTTAGCACCAAGTATCCGTGTCCTTGCATTGTTCTCTCATTTAAGTGCACTGCTAAGGCTCCACTGATAATAAAAGATTGATTTAAAAGACCATTCCACAACCTAAGCAAACAGTGAGCCTGGCTAATGTTACATATCATATCCTCTTGTCATTTACTGCTACTCTGTGTGTTTACTGTGCCTCTCACTCCCCCTCAGTACCAGCCCGAATTTGAAGCAGAGCAGCTGGTCCTCTGGGGTTGATGGCACAACTGCAACTCTGAGCCCAGCAACAGCAGCCTCCTGATTGATTGTGAAAGCACAACCCTGCTCTCAGGCTCTGCACCAAAAACAACCTCCTCCCAAGGTGGTGGGTCAAGTCTTTGCAGATTTCCTAAATGACAGGCACCTCTACGTCACAAGGTGAACCTTATCTCTGGTAAGATCCAAACTTTAATCACATTATCTGCATTCCTCTATCAAGGTTCCTACTTCAGTCCAAAAGAGATTATGAAAGTAGGTGGTGTGAACAAAAAAAGAATCAAAAAAATTGTCTCCACTCCATCTTTAACTTCTAGAAGAAAAGCTATTATTTTGCACGGATTGCTCTTATGTTAAATTCAGTACACAGCATGAAGAAAACATCCATGCTCTTCCCATTAGTAGAGGAGGAAAACTTAATGGAGTGTGTTATGTTTTGCTTTATCTTTCTCTTACCATTTTTTGAATTACTGATTTCCCTTTGTGCTCCTAGTCAACATGATGAGTATTGCTCCTTTCCTTCAAATAACTGGACTGTGACAACAAAGAGGTGTGGTTTTGGAGCCTGATTCTCAGTTTCACTAAGGTCCTACCAGGGCAGCAGAAACAGGCCTTACCACAGTTGTAAGCCCTCTTTTGTAAAACATAACAGCAGAAATTAGGTGATGTTAACCCTGCTGGAGGTGAAGGATGAGGCTGATGTACCTTGATGGTCCATTCCTGTTTCAGGAACAGGAAAGAGAGCATAAATGTAAACTGAGAATTTGTCTTTGCAGTTACCCTGGATACAGTTTGTAGGATTTATATGTTTAATTAGAGCAAAAGGTAGAAACCTCCAGAGTCATATGAAAACGATATGTCAAACAAGGTTTTGCCCAACATTTCTAGAACACCAGAACTTACAGTGATGGAACAAGAAAAATTGAAAAGATTACTAAAGCATTTTGTTTTGTTTGTTCTTCTTGAGATCCTTCATTTTCAGGTCAGGAAAGACATTTTATGCCACCTAATTAAAACAACTGGGAGGGTTTTGGGTTTGTTTGTTTGTTTTTTAAACAGATACACCGATTAAGTATTACAAAGAAGTCCTGTGTCTTTGGTTGTACACAAGATTAGACTGCACAATAACAAACTCCTAAGCTTAAAATGTACAATTTAATGAATTCATAGACAATACCTCTTTTTCCCCCATTGCAGAGTGAAGAGGAATGTGCTTAGTAAGAAGTACACAAAGCACTCTTTAAAAAAGTTTGCATTTCTGTCTTTGCAGAGGGTGATGCATGTACATCATTCAATTTCTGATCTGATCTGATGACTTTTGTGTTTTGGATCTCTGATGAAAATCACTGTATTTTCACTTAAATCCATGGGAGAAACACCAGATGATCTTGCAAAGGATTTCTTGTGGGATGTAAGTTAACCAGAAAATGCAAATACTGTTCTGTGAGCTATTTCCTGTGCCAAGACTTTTAAATTGTCCATGCCTCCTGAAGAAACATGACTATTGATATTACAGAACTTGTAGGTACTTTTAGTGGTTAGCATTTATGTACCATTTGGATGTTAAAAAATTAAAAGTGCTAAAATATCCTAGACTATTTAGAAAATCTTTGCTCCTGCTGTCACAAGTCTGCCGTGCTAAAGTGGCACCAGGTTACCAAACCTAAAGAAAAGAAAATCAATTGTGTGACAGTTACTGTTCAGGTTAAACATTGTTGAAACCTGTAGGTAAAGCAACCACTTGATTCTGTAATGGAGCTTATCTGCTTGTTATATTTATCCAGAGGGACTGGTCAGGAGGATTACAGCCCCTGTGCAAAGTCACAGGCGACTGTTGCCATGCAAAATCACCAGCAAGGTTTTGTGCACAGCACCTGTGGGCAGAGTGGTTTGTCAAGGTAGTGCTCTGCACAGAGCTGTGTGCTCAGGGAAGAAGTAAAACAATCAGAAAAGGAAAACAAAGGAGAAAAGAAGCACCAGGCACCCTCTCAGTACAGAAAACACAGTTTTGTGAGGGACTGCCACAGCCCATGCTGCTCCATGGAGCAGTGAGCGCAGGAGCCACGTCCTGCTGCTCAGTTCCTGCTGGGATGGGCAAAAGGAGAGCATGCATAGTTCTTGTAAATAAGTAGGGTCACTTCAAAGATATTTGGCTCTAATCCAAACAACCCAAAGGCCCTCAAATTTCAGCCGGCAGCTCAGCTCACCCCACGTGAGCAATGTAAACAGCCAGCAAATTACAACATGGCACAAAAACCTGACAAATGTTGGCATCTTTCTCAGCTGACAACGTGGCCACATCCACAGAGGTGCACCTTGCAGCTTGGGAGTTTAAACACTCCTTTGGCAAGGGATCAAGCATGCCTGGTTTGCACCCAGATTGTGCATTTTGTCTCACACTGAGCTTGCTCAGGCAACAGGCAGTATTTTAGGTAACTGCTACTTCTTGCTCAAGTTTCCATAGGAAATTGCTGGTAGTCATGACTTTATTATTACAGAAGGCATCAAACACATACAAAAGCTTTAAAATAACAAGCCATTGAGGAAAATCCGCACAACACAACCTGTGACACTATCTGAAGACACCCATGCAACTGGTGTCAAGCTGTGCCACTTAAAGCATGTTTTCAGCACCCACCTAAGACAGCCTGGCAGTACATAATTGCGAATTTATCACAGGCAGGGAGTAAAATGCTTTTAAACATCATCTTATTTCCCCAGTGAGCACTCCTCCCAGCAGGGAGCTCTGCTGGCTGGTTTCTACCAGGCACGTTGAGCAAGATCACTTCTAAATAATAACTTCTCCCACAACTTGATTTCCTTACCCTAAAGCCTGGTGACATGTATCTGAACACCGGGATTCCAGCACCAAAAAGCACCCACAACTCAAAGCAAGATATGCTGGTGCAGGATGTGACACCCTGGACTATCCCAGGGGTCTGGTGGAAAGCCAGCCTTGAGGTGAACACATTCAGAAACTTTGGTGGTAAAATCCAAGGAGTTTGAACATTTCTGGAACATATATCACAAGAAAAGCTGGTTGTGAAGATGTACTTTTCTAGAGTGGAAGGGAACAGCACAAAGCTAGGAGAGTGCTGTAATTCAACAAACTGCAAGAGTAGCTGTGCCCTCCTCCTTAGAAAAACAGTGGGAAAAACTCACCTTTGGGTGAAGGAGCATTCATACAGCCTGAAAATTGTGCAGTGAAATTTAAGTAACCCCTTGTGACTACTCCCTTGTCTTCCCTGATGCTGAAACAACATCAGAGCTATCTGCTGGTGGTGCTTAAACGCTTGTGTTTTTCACATTAGAGAGGCAGGAGTTTTGGACCCCCCGATTCCTATACTTACATACCTTTGTAAATTAGCATAAACATCTCAGCTGGCTACCGATGTGATTAAGATGTGCCTCCACTTTGCAATTTTTTCTTTGAGACAAAGCAAAGGCTTTCGTTTGTTAAGTGAAAATTCCCCGGTGGAAACCCTTCTCTCTCTTTCCCTCCCATTTCTGACCCCATACTGGGCACTTTAATCTAATTTTGGTTTGAGGTTTTAGAAGCTGAAGGCTGCTTCTGAAGATCACTGAGGGAAAAGAAATCACTGGGAGGAACACCACACTTTGAACTGAACATCCCTGGCACAATGCATATTGGAAAAAGAAAGCACTAAGAACATTTCCCAATCAATGTAGCTGTATTTTTCACAACCAGTTAGAAGAAATGGAAACCTATGGTAAATAATGCTACTTTTTACAAGTCCAATTACCCTGAATGATAAATTGCCTAATTATTTCAGCTCTAGAATATTTCCCAAGTTCTTTACCCTTTTCTTTGTAGTCACTGTCTGCAGAACAAGAGCATTTGACTGTTACTAATTAACAAGAGAGAAAGATGCAGGACATTTAGTAAATTCACTTCTGTTTAAATCCATCCTACATTATTTTTCCTTACCAAAGGGAAAAAAAACATAATAATTTATTTAAAAGCTGCTCTGATGGAGAAAATTTTTCTCTATGACTACTCTGTGATATTAAAACAGTCAGCTTTTGTTTTTTACGCTCTCCAGAATGCCAAAAGATTAAAGGCACAGCAAGGTTAGATTAGCACCTCAAAATTGTCTGTTAAGTTCTCTACTTATCAAGCTATTAAATCTAAATTCATGACTGCACAAAATCATCTTCTTATTGTATCCTGAGTGCATATGAACTTGATGAAACAAGTTCCAAAAAGATAAAGCTTTTAAAAGTGCTTTGTTCCAGTTCACTATGCAATGACTTCCTGTCATCTTGTTTCTTTCTTTTTCCTTCATTTAGATCAACAACAGCAGCAAGGGGTTGTGGAAAATAGCCCCATGTTCAGAACTTTTTGACTTCTTGATTTTCTCCTTTAAATTTTAAGTAGAGCTAGGAGTATTGAAAAAGATATTAAGGTTAATTCAAAACCTCTGTTGAAGAAGATCAAAATTATCTTATTGTATTACATTTTAAAACCTGATGGTATGTAAAGCACTAAAAAACAAACAAAAAGACCCCAAACATTTTTTCCCCTCCCTGCTTATTAAGAGTTTTTTCTGAAATCCATTTATTAAGATGTGTGTAAAAGCAGAATGTTTTACATAAAAAATAATATGAATATTTTGTTGAATTCTGAAAGCATAGTTTCCATACAGGTGGAAAACATTGAGTCAATGGGGCCAAAGAGTGACTTACTTGTACATCATGCCTTAATGTGCTATGCCTCAGTGACAGCCAGGGAGGATAATTCCTTGGACTGAGAAAGTAATTGAGTTCTCAGTCTCACTACATCTGAGACCTGACTAAGGATGGTAAGCATGAAAGCATCTATTTATCTACTCAGTCTTGGTTAAAAGACCAACATTCCAGTCCATACAGGCAACTGGCATTTTGAGTGTAAAACAGTTTGAAATCTCCCCTGACTGAGGCCCCAAATGCCTATCCCAGTGGCTACTGCAGCAGTGAAATTCCACTTCTGGCCAGACTGCTGGCATAGAAGCCCTTGTGGGGCACTGACCAAAACATTCAAAATATGACCAGTTACAGTGACCTACAGGTGGATTTTGTTGCTTTAAAGGATTTGATTTTGGAAAAGTCCCATAACCTGTCTTATGAAAACCAGACATCAAATTAGTTGGTAATAAGTAAGATTACAACCATGGACTTCAGGAGAGCTAACTTCAGCCTCTCTGGGGATATTCTTGGAAAGATCCCTTGGGAACAGGCCCCATAAGGAAGAGGGGTTACAAGGATCCCTTCCTCCAGGCTCAAGAGTGATGCATCTGAATGGACAAGAAATTGTGTAAAGGGGGAAAGACACCTGCATGGATGAATAAAGAACTTCTTTCATTACTCAAGCACAAGCAGAAAATACACAGGAGATGCAGGGTTAGCCCACTTAGAATGAATATAAAGAGGTTATCAGAGTAAGTAGAAATGAGACAAGGAAGGCCAAGGCCCATCTGGGGGCCAAAATTAAATCTGGCAAAGAACATCAAGGACAACAAGAAAGGCTTTTCCAAATACATCAATAACAAAAGGAAAGCAAAGGCAATGGGCAGAAACTGATGCACAGGAAATTCCACCTGAATTTGAGGAAGAATTTCTTTACTGTGCTGGTGACCAGGTACCGGAACAGATTGCACAGAGAGGGTGTGGAGTCTCCCTCACTGGAGATGTTCAAAAACCATCTGGACACAAGCCTGTGCCACTTGCTCTAGGATGCCCCTGCTTGAGCATGGGGGCTGACCAGAGCCCCCTCTGTGGTCCCTTCCAGCCTGACCCATTCAATAAATATTAGTGAAAAATTGTTCTGTGACACAGTAAAATATATTAACTGATTTGAAATGGAACAGTCTTCAGACAGGATGTGTTTCCTGTGTTCCTTTGTGTTTTCCTGACTACTCCCCTTGCACCAGTCTTTCTAGCTGGTTAAGTAAGGAAATGTTCACTCATATCACTCGGAGACCACCACACTTCTAGAGCCAGGGCACACCCAGAAACACCACCTTTCATTTCTTTCCACGTTAAGAGAGAAGCATAAGATGAAGCAGGGCAAACAATACAAAAGCCATCTATGCTGATTAAAAGTAGCAAAATCATATTGTAAGAAATGGAACTTATTTAAATACATATGTTCTGCCAGGGTGGTAAAGAAAGGAAAAAAAAAAAAGGGAGAGGAGGTCACAAGAAGTTCAGTCTACCAAAAACTGCTTTACATAATCATGAAATGCAAACTAATTTCCACTCCTTCTGGCACCAGCTCATTCAGACTTCACTTTAAATGCTTATTGACAAATAAATGGACTGGTTACTTCCTATTAATGCTTCCTAATTTATGTACATACCTGGAGGAAAAATTCCATTTTGACCTCACATTCATACAAGCTAAGATCATTTTTAAGCTATGAATATGATGAATACAATTTTAATTTCTTCTTGTTTGCTGCTGGGGATTTGCTGTTTCTTAATAAATTAGGCATGTGTTCTCCTCAGCTCAACTTTTGCACCTTATGCATTTAATATGTGCAATTCAGGAGTCTGTGTGAAACTTCCAGATGAAAGACCTTCTTTTCTTCAGTCATCATTCATTCTCTCCCTCCTTCTCTCTCTCATGCAAGCAGAAGTGCACAAACAGGATTTGTTTTATCAACTGTTCCCTAGTCCTTCTCCCTCCCTTCAGGGATGAGGCATTCTCTGGGTCACCTGTGCCAGTGTCTCTCCACCCTCACAGTAAATAATCTGACCTAAACCTACCCTCCCCCAATTTAAAGCCATTGACACTTGTCCTGTCACTACAGGCCCATGGAAAGTCCTTATCATGAAAGTGGCACTTGTTTTCAGAACTCTCAAGAGTCACTATTGTCCTTACAAGGTAAAATACTGTTAAAGCAAGATTTTAACCCTTGGTCTTGAAAGCCTCTCAGAAGCTGACAGTTCAGTGGAGATTCCTGCAGCAGATGAGGATGCCAGGGCTGGGCCAACACTTTCACGCTCTGAAGAACCGGGCTGTCAGTCTGGGGACACAGAGGGATCTCATCCCAAATGAATGTTAACTAACATACAGCTTGAAAATGCTTCTCTGCTTAGCTTAGTATTTCATATTTCCCAGGAGACAAGTTCCTGCCTGATGAATGCAATTGGCTGCTAATGCTGAGACACAGTGTAGGGTCCTGACACAGATGTCCAAAGCCACCCTCTCTCATTTGTAAGTTCTTTCAAGGGCCAGATGGTTTAGCTTTTCTAATTTTTTGCATTGAGGTTGTGCCTATTGCTAGCTGTTCTCTTTCTTTGCTAAGTATTTATGATACAACAGCACATAACTTATGGAAACTTTTAATGCCTAACTTCCATGAGGAAAAAAAAAAAATAGTATAATACCTTTCTGGGCTTGACTCCCAGTTCACATTGAAAAACTCCCGAGGGCTAGACAGGCTGCCACTCAAAGAACAGGCACTTACACCTGTGAAGGCATCCCCATTCCTGAGAAGTCATGGCCTGTTCACCTCTTTTCCTGCCATATGGCTAGCCTGGTGAGAACATGTCCCTCCCAATGTCATGGAGAGGAGCAGGGTGATATTTACTGTGGTTTAGCTTATCTCCTTGCTTCCTTCTAAAAGGCTCAACTGCCCAGTGCAGAAATGCGATCTACCAATTCTACCTGGGACTATGTTCCACCTGGCAAATGATGTTAACTATCTGCAGCTAAAAGGTTAACACTGATATGAATATAAAAATTGATTGGACATTGCTTTGGTATTAATTTGGCTTACTTTGTCCCTCGAGGAAGCTTGTTAATCATATACAGGAGCAGTTGGGATACGAATCCTAAAGAAAATTGTTAACAATTTTCTTGCTCAACAGTGGTATTTTTCCTTAAATTAAAAGCAAATATGCTCTCTTCTCCATAAAAGTCTGAAAAGTAAGGGGGGAAAGGAGGGGGACAAGGAATAGAAAGACATGGAAGATGCATCCTTCCCTTTACTTTCTTTTTAAACAAATCTGTCTAATCACATTTAAAGTGCTGCATTATTAACATCTTCACCATTAAATGTTCCATGTCACTAGAAAAATTTATTCTTTACTATGAACCCTGCAGCAGTGATAGTGGGTCAATTATTATGAGGATGACAAAATACCAAGAAAATTCAGGGGTGAAAAAGAGTATCTGTCTAGCATACATTACCTGAGACTCAGTTTTGCTCAGGAATAGCAATAAGGCAGAGTCACTGAGCAACATGTGACATTGCAAGCAAAAGACAAATTAGTCTTCATGGACAAGAGACTGATAGGCCTGAACAAATGGAAAAATAAAAGGTTTTTTTTTCCTCTTTTCTCTTTATTTCTTTTTCTTGGGTGAAAAGGGGTAAATGAACTCTGCAGTGTCAACAACAACAACAAGTTCCTTGAAATAAAGGTACATTAATCATCTCAACAACACCTCTTTCCAGGCCATATAGAATCACCTATTCTCAGCTGTGAAAAGGATTTTCCTAGGAAAGAAGTAAGGTTTGGAAAAGTCAAGGAAAAAGTACAATGTCAAGATACAACTGGCATTTAAAATGTGGAATTTGCTCCTATGAGCTAACAGTAGACTTTCCAAAATAGCAAAGCCAAACCATTCCTAAAAGATACTCTGACTTACCAATTGATTAACTCAACTCTTTGCATATCATAAATAAGCTGATTCTCCAGAAAGTCTTTACTGTCTTTGAAAGTCTGTATCTCCTTTGGAGAGCACACATCTGTACATAAAGTGTAAGAACTACAAATACATGGCAAGCAAGAAGAATTGCTCTCATGCAGTTCCTGGCTGGTCACGGTCTCACTGCCTGCTCATGCTTCAGCCAAAGGGTGATTGTGGCTGCCTACAAAGCATAGGAACAAGCAACAGGGATCTTCCACACAGGCCTCCAGGACAACTTCTCTGCCTAGTGCTGGGAGGGTGCCTGGTATGGAAAGCAACCTGTGCAAAGAGATACCTTCTAAGGCTTGCACAGTGAGAAAAATGAGCCCAAACTTTTCCACTTCAGTGTTTCCCTCAGCATTTAAGGCTAGCAACAGGTTTGGGGCAAAGTGGACAAACACTTGGCAAGCTTGGACTCAAGACTTTTCTCATGATACCTCTCTTTATAGAGCAGGGACTCAATATGGTAGAGATACCAAAGCCCTGATTCTCAAAGGTGCTTATGTGGCTGACATTCTGGAAGACTTAGAAGTCAAAATAACCTCTGCCCAAGAGAGGTGACTTTGGGTCTCTTGAGGCCAAAGCCTACATTTCAAATCAGTATATTCTAGATACTTACAGCAGAGGAGAAATTTGTGGAAAGGCTTATTGTCTTCTCCTAACTTAGCAACCTTTGACTGGTATGTACAGAAGCACCATGGGACTGAGATAAATAACTGATTTCGGCCATTGAAATCAGCAGGAGGAACTGCAGAAATATAACCTAACAGTATTCAGTCCCTACATGTTTAAAAGTATCTCTCTATTTGTTTAAAAAAAACAACTGATTGCTGACAGCTGACATTCATAAATGATGGGAGGCTCTGCAACACCTTTTTAAACAAATAGAAAAATCAAAGAGTGTCATTTCTTTCAAGAGAATAAATAGCAACAACAACCAATATTGTTTGTGCTTCCTGCTTCTGTATGTTTTGTGTCTGTATGTGTATGCATGTGTAACAGCAACTCTCTTCTGTAGACTTTTTTCTGCACACTATTTACAATTCAGACTCCCTTGATAAATGCAAGCCTTCACCGTCAGCAATATTTCCTTAGTGAAGCTTAGTCTCTGTAGTTGCGAGCTTCTGAGAGTACAAAGCCTTGAGATACTGCATGAAAGGCACCAAACTCATGCAAATTGCTGTAGTAATTCCCTGACAGTGACATCTCTCTGACTTTCACCTCTCATTTTCACTAATGCTCAAAGAAAACCGTCTGTGCTACCAAGAAGACTCTCTGCATATACTGCTAAAAAATCCAAAGTACTCAATCAGGCATGGAGACACCATAAAAATGGTCCTACCTCTCTCTGCTCTAGAAATTTTATGGGAAGGGAAAATTTTGAAATGGCAAAATCCCTTTTCAATAAGCCATCTCCATTAGACTGCAGAGGTGTTAGTGAAGGATGTTTCCAGTGTGAAGAACAGAATTATAAGCCAGTGTAAAGTTTAGTACAATTCCACTCAAGTCAGTGAAGACAATTACCCCAGATGAGCAACTGCCGCACCCAGTATGTCTGATGAATTACAGCACCAAAATCGTCAATCGTAAATGAGATTATGCTTCAGTCCAGTTCAACCTGGGCTATTCACAACTCATTATACACAGCAGTTAAAAAGGAATTTAAAATAATTTTTTCATATATGAAACTATGAATTGCAATGACTTTGGAGTGGCATCATTCAATACTTTTGACATGAAAGAATACAGATGAAACAGTCTGGTCAACATTTTCAATAGAACATATTGGAAATATTCCTGGGTCCTAAAGCTATACAAAACCAAGTCTTTATAGGAACAGGAAGATGTCTTTACATCAAAGAAAAATCTCCCAGTTTCCATTTAAAGAGAGATTGGCAGAGTATGGCAGGACCTTGAAGTTTCTTAAACTTTAGAGTCTCTAGACAGTGGTGAAAATGTTGGTAAGTCACACCAGCGCTGACTTGTTACAGTAGTACTTTGTGTGGATAGGAGATTTAATGGAGTAGAGACATGCTGTGTCTTATCCCGTTCTTCATTCCTCTCACACTGATGTTTCTAAATGTCATATCAAGCAGTGATAAGTAAGAGTAGTACAAAGCTTTTTTAAAATAGAAGGGAAAACACAGTTAGTCTTGCAGCCTCCAATGAATGTTTTATGGTAATAGCTGCTCTTTCACATATTCACTTTTATTTACTTCTCCTGACTCCTGTGCTCTCCTTCACCTTTGTCAGGGCTCCTGAAAGTATTCGTAGACATCAGCAGCAAGGAGTAGTGAGCTGCTGCTCTGTCCTTCACCAGACCTGAAGCCTTACATATTAGTGCAGCAACACATCTCAGGTTCTGTAATGCTCAGTGCAACTTTTTCCCCGTGGTTCTTTAAGTAATGACAACTTCCTATAGATATGAGCTAAGAATCCCCAAAACTTGTAGCACCAAGTCTACCTGTTTGTTAATGCAAGGCTTGGCTTGAGAATATGCAGTAAATTATACCTGAAGGTGAGATTAGAATTCAGGGAGCTCTCGCTCCAGGCTTTTCCATGCTCTGCACCATCAAGTATGGATTTCTTTATTGCATGGAGACAGAGAAGATCATTCTCTTACCTCTTTTGCCCTCCTTAGCTGCCCCAAGCATACTTGCTTTTCCCCCTCAAGAAAATGACCTAGTTTCACTGGTTTAACCTGATGTGTTTACTTTGCAACAGATCAGGAGCACATACCTACACCCACTCACCACATTTCACCTCAGGGTAACAAATAACTTCTTATGAAAAGTTAGCTTGGTCACCTATGTTTTTACACTCTGTTTTATGCCACTACTCTTCCTGTCTAAAATTATGCAGTCCATTAAAACAACAACAAAAAATAATTTATAATTGTGAATTATTCAGGCTTGAGAGTAGGGACAAGGAAGGGAGAGAGATTTTAGCATTTTTAAATGCTAAAATGGGAATAGAGGAAAAAAAGAGAGGCCCCACATTTCTTGTGAGATGGGAATCCCCAGCATGGAAGATGCAATATTCATGCCCTAAGCTCTGTGGCTTAGGACACAGAACACAGAGCAGCTCAGAGCATACAGTGGCACTCAGAAGCAAGTGCTCATCTGCTCAAAATGAATGTGTGTGCTCCAGGCTTTCTATGATTTTGCTAAGCACACACACATACAAACAATAATAAATTGGCTTTTACAATAAAATAATCAATTACACATGCAAAAACTGTTCCTAAGTATGCCTTGTGAAGGGCTCTTTAAAACCTTTGCACAGGGATGATTTTTGACTGAAACGGAGAGGTGAAGACCATGGGTACATTCTGTCTCACTTGGTGAAAGTGGATAAAAAACATCTCTTTCACAACTGTATAGCTTCTAACAGTTCAGGGATGGTTAGCCACAAACGCTGTAAAAATAATCTGGTCTTGAAATAGCAACATTTCTCTTTTTTTTCTCCATGCCCTCCTTTACTGGTACATACCAGTAAAAATATGTACTGTATGTACCAGCAAAGGTATACCAGGCTTGCTTCTCAGCTGATTCCTATCACCATTCCTGTACTAATACCAAACATGTACCAGTTTAACCCATCTGAGGATCTGACCCCTCTCTGCTGTCTCAGATCTGTGGTCTCTGCAGAAAGTAATATTATTTTATACAGACACAGAGGTAGGCGTCCTGCCCCCACCAGTTCATATTTAACTCTCTTTTCATCTTGTTTATTTTGCTTTCATGGTATCAAAACAAGCTGCATACCCAGCAACAAGCTTGCAGCAAATAGGTGCATCTTATTTTTAGCAGATTGCCCTTCACAGGGCACACTACCAAGGGATTTATAAAGAGGGTCAGGTCAAAGTCTCTATAATTTAAATTTTTATTTGTGTGTTAGAAGAATTATGCTTGTCTTTTCCAGTACAGTTGGAGCACACACAGGGATTCAAAAGTAGTATGGGAAGATGCAGTGTGTGGTGACAAGTAATCACCACTCAGTATTTTGTCTCTGCTTCCCCAGAGATGAAAAGCTCTGCCCGCCCTTTGCCTACACCCTAAAGACACAGATAGAGGTGAGGGGGCAGTGTCCTGCCCTCTACAATAATTGAGGCTAGAGGCTTCTCCTGCCTGCCAGACTCTAGAATGGGGCAGGTGCCTCTTCTCACTTTGAGGCAAAGAGACACCATGAAGCCTTGACACTGAGCTGTCAGTCAAGAAAAGACCTAAAATGTCCTTTAGCAAGGAGGTGAGGATGGTCCTGGAGGTAAAAAGAAAAAGATGACAACCCATGACTCACTCAGACACTGTTTTCTGAGGACACCTGCCAGGAAGTGCTATCTCCACAGACTATTCAGGCTGTGCAGTGGAGATTGGCAGTGAGATCTCCCAAGAGAGCTCTGAAACAAACTTGGCTGGACACAACAGAGCAGGATAACATGGTCCTGTCTCCTCTGGGTATCTAACTCCCAGCACTGGGACTAGACACTTCCAGAACCTAGCTTTGTATTTCTGCATCACACTGCAGCAGTCTGCACCACACCTGCCCAGGGATCTCTAACACAGCATTGCCTCAGCTTTCTCCATCCCCTTTGTGCTCTCCCAATGTACCCACCGTGCAAGACAGACAAATGAAAATCACAGCAAAGGCAGGGGTGTCCTCAAGTACAACACCCAGAGCCACCAAAATACTGCGGTATGCCCAGATGGACCAACCTTGCTCCATTACTGGCTATTACAAGGTCAACATGCTTTGGGGTTTTGACTGGTGTGCCAAAAAGCTGGAACTGTGCTTGTCATTTATAGCACCTTTTCTCAGATGGCTCTCACATGTCTTTATAAACTTTGGTAAATGAGTATATAAATCACTCTGTCCACCACCAAAGTACAATCATCTCTGGGATGATACACAGCAGCTGCTGTAAAATCAGACTGCAGCTCCACACCACAGATTAGGGCAATAAAACATGCTGCATCAGGCCAACTGAAATGGATGGAGGACAGAAGGGGGACGTGGTAGAGGACATTTTGTAGTTCTAACTACCCGAGTATAAATTTGGCTGAAGAGGGTACTGTGTTTAATCCTTGCATATCTGCAAATCAAAACAGTCTTCTACCACATGTCAAAACAATCTGACTGTACCTTTCCCCATCTTTTGGCCTTCTAAAACCCTTCCTTTCTGAAAATTGCAGAGCACCTTGATAAAAGCAAAGCTGATGTGCTGAGTACAAGCAATAACCTAATCAAATTTCTTAGCAACTGACTTGATAACTAACTGAGCCTGTAGCTTCTGTGTCCCTCCCTTCCTCTCTCTTGCATGACAACTGAACACAGCATCTATATATACCCAGCTCTAAAATAGCTTCTGCTCCCGTAACTCGCAAACCGTTCACATAGATCTCATTTTCTAGGCTAAAAGTAGTTAATTGCAGTCACTACGGGGATTGAACTGCTGCACCCTTTTCCTTATTCTGGGATGGGCTCCTAGAGCAGTGTATTGCCCCCGCCTCCCGCCTCCCTGCCAAATCATGAACTGTTTATAAAACGAAATCTTTTGAAGGATGGGGCTGCATAGATCAGATCTACAAATTTCCTGTTATCAGGGACTGCAGAGGAATCATTATCCTTCTCTCCCTCTCTGCTCCTTGGCCATACAGCTGTATATGCACCATGTAAAGCTAAACCTGACAACTCAGAAAGTACAGGAATTTATTTGAAAGATACTTCCAATCAATATATGACGCGTGGGACAGCATGGTTTGGGATGAGGACACCAAATTGAGTTGAGCCTCATATAGACTTTGTACAGAGCAGAAATTAATTTGAGTGCAAACTCTCCACACTGACTTCTCTGCCACAAGTGTCCCTAACTTCATAACCTCTCCTAGACAGTGCAAAAGCTGAAATTATTAGCAAAATACTCATAGAGAACCAAGAGAGTCAAGAATTAAGCATTTGAATTTGATTATTATTGAAACATTACTGATAGTGAATGGCAGCTCAGTTGGACCACACACAAGCCAGGGTCCATTTAGTTCTCCAGCTTGAGTCAGAATCACAGCCACATGTGAACCTCTTACACTGGCTCACACTGCAGTCTCCAAGTGCAGGGGCTCCTTTAACTGGAACTGGACCAGACCAATGGCTAAGGGAAATTTGGTACACTCAGAGCTAGACTTTAACTACCCCAGAATAAATTCCTGAGGTGCATAGAGTGTGTGCCCGACAGCCCCCACTACCAGCTGTGCTGGATGATGAATCTGTACCTACAGGAGCACACTACTTGTCCATGTAGACATGGCTGTATGCATGGACTCCCTGTGTGGAATATCCTTAAGGAACCAGCCAGCTAATGACTGATTGCACTCAGATTTCTACGCACTTTCATGGAAATGTTTACTATTTCACATCCCCATCTACAGAGAGATGTCATATGAATGACATCGCACACTTGTCCTGTAGGATAGCTCTCCCAGCAATTCCCCTTTGGTTTCCTAGGCTGCCAGCTTTCAGGAACTGATGAGATGAACCATACTTTCCTTGGGGCTGCATAGTAAGGGGTCCTCTGTGCAACTCTGCCCCAGCATTACCCAGTAAACTGCCCATACTCCAGGCCAAGTTGCACCTTCACATCTTAGGCCTTAAGGAAGTCAGGCCTTAAGGAAGTCAGGTGAACTCACCAGACATGAGGGCACAATTAGGCCTGCCATATATGAATGAAACAAGTAAATAACAAAAACGGAAACAAAAATGGCCTTGGCAAATACAGATAGTGGAGAAGCAATTTGAATGCAGTATAAGAGAATTAGATACCATGATATTTTTTAAAGCTTACACATATATTCTGCTGCTAGATTAAAAAAAAAAAAAAAAAAAAAAAAAGAACATTTAAAACAAAACTTTAAAGTTTATGATTTGTAAGAACACTATTTGTGCTCCTACAAAGATCAGTAAATAAAATTGACCAGAAAAACAATAGAAGCATTTGTAAAATAGGAAAAAAAAAGAAATGTGTAGTTTTAGAGCCTAACAACAGCTGGTCGATTTCAATAATGTATAATATTTTTTAAAGGTTAAGCATTCGCTATGACACAAAGTTTCTAGGCCATCTCTTCTGTTGATACATTTACATTGCCTTGCTCCCTGCACAAAGCCCAAGACCAGCACATCATACTCACGTGTTTTGCAGAGAACTCATCCACCTCCTGGAGCACCTTCTCCTGGCACTCCGGGTTGGTGGCCAGCAAGTAGGTGGCAAAGGACAGGGTGCTTGTGGTGGTCTCATAGCCAGCGATCAGGAACAGGAAAGCTTGGCCTGCTATCTCATCCTCTGTTAGCGTCTTCTGAGCCTTTTCAGATGGGGCCGTGCCAACCAGAGGCGCCTCATTCTGCCTGGGAGCAGCAGATGGGCCGAGCATATCCGAGCACCCGGCTGCCAGGGAGTCGGCTGAGTCACAGGCATCAAGCATCCACTGGAGAAAATCTCTGCGCCTCTGCAGGACAGGGAACATGAGGGATGGGTCACACAGCAATGCCTTCCATGAGGGATGGAAGCAGAGAGCTACTTCCTATTTACAGTGTGTGCTTGGCTCCTACAGAATGGCCACCAGCCTTTCACCAAACGAGGAGGCTTCTATAAATCAGCTGGAAATGCCATAAGTGACAGCTTGTCATTGCTTTCTTCCCAGTGAGATGAGACTGATCTGCCCCCAATTCACAAGAGGTATGGGATGTATCCTTCACAGAGGACTGCTAATGGCCAGCTCTGCACAGAGCTGCTTTTATTCTTAGGCTGAGTTCTTGGCACTTGCTGGGAATCAGGGGATTGACACAGACACTGTACATGCAGGCTCCATGTGCACCTGCCAGATGGAGGCAGCACAAATCATGCTTGGAGGAGCTGGTCCCTCTGCTTGGATGGACCAGCCTCATTTGTTCATATGGTCCAAAGCATGGAACTCGCCATCTAAGTTCAGGGTTGCGTCCACGTTACTTTCTATATTAGCTTAGTGTGACAGAGCTGGAATCTAATCTCAGTAAATCGGGACATCTTTTTATGAGAAAGTACAGTTATGAACACTTGTAACAAATCGCCTTTTTTTAAACAATTTTTTAAGAACATATTTGCAGAACCATATTAAAACAGTAAGCATTCCCCTACCACAAAACCTGTTTGGGTGGCTTGTCTTTGCAAAATGCCCGCTGAATGATCCTACTGTTATGAGAACTGTTTCTTTCACACTAGTTTCTGACACAAAAGCTCTAATAAACAGACCTACAGCCAAGAGTAAGCTGACTCCCAACCAGTGTGGACAGCAAGCTTGATTAGGCTTTGAAATATAACCCAAAAGGTTTGAATTGACTTTTGCGAGTGGGCATAATAGAATTGTGCTGAACCTAAGCCATAAGGCTGTGTGATTGATTTTCAATTCCTCAAATACCAACAGAATACATGATAGCTCAAGGACTCAGAAGTGACTGCAGTGCGAGAACATGACAACTTGTGCAGTGAGATGGACAAAAGAAGGGACCAAGCTTTTGTTCAAAAGAAAAGAATATGCTGTAAAGTGTAATTATCTGTTAAAAATTAATCATTTGAATGATTTCTTGGATCTGATGTTTGAGAGATAAAGTAGAAAAAAGAAGGGCCAGAGAAAAGGACAGGAAAACAAGATAAGAGTAAGGAAGAAGTAATTAATTATAAATGTCACACGACTTAATCAGATTATTTATTTTTCGCACGACATGGGGAAAGAGAGCAATGAGACAAGAAAACAGGAGAAATACTCAGTGTCCTGTGCTTAGCTCTGCTGCCAACAAACTGCTCTGATCGATCTACCGGCACAGAGGAATGGTTATTTTGGGGTTTGAGTAACACAAGGGATTGGCACAGTGCCTCTTCAACAGCTCCTTCCCTCCACCCCAGAGAACCTTTCCATTTTGCACCTTGTACCCAATGAGCATCCTACACCCTGGTACACCCAAAAATCAATGCTCCGGATAGCAGCCAGTGCCTGCTGAAGGACTCTGCACATTCACCAGTCAGACTGAATCACCCCCAAGGCATGGGAGACGTGATTTTCCACCTGTAGGTGAAGGCACACAAAAAACCTGTTACAGACATTGTGCTCTGCAAATGAGCTGCAGCTCTGAAAACACTTCCTTCTGCCTAGACTTAGGCACAATTCCCACCAGCATGATAGGATACCTCTGCTCCATTATGTTCCTGTAGATTGGAGGAAGTAAGACTTCATGCAGACTTCAGCTGTGAATAGCTCAAAATCTTGTTTAATTTTTCTGGGAAGGAAAAGTTTATTCACATCCTGGGAGTTCATGTATTGCACGACTCAGAGTCCAACTCTTTGGCATAGCCTGTGCTTCAGGGATTTCCTTGGTACATATATTCCTATTAGGCCATTTCTAAAATTGAAAAAACCAAGCAAAAAGGAAAAAAAAGCCAACCAAACCAAACCAAACAAACAAAAAAGAATACAAACCCAAACAAACAAACAAAACCAAAAAGAAACAACAATGGCAAAAAAATAAAAAGAAAAAAAAAAGAAAAGAAAAAAAAAAGAAAAAACCCCAAACAAACCAAGAGAGTCCAGTTCCAGTGTGTTCATTAGTGTGTGGATAAACAAATTCAAAGTAGTAATGAAGCGCATCTGTAGAGACAGTCTCTTTATCTGCAAGACTAGCCACCATCACCTAAGCTGTCTTCATAACATAAAAATGTATAATTACATTCCTATTCAGTGGAATTGTAGCAATGTAGCCTCCTGCAGCTCAAAAGGTGTAACATTTGCTATGGTTCTGCATTCATCCATCTCTAGCTGTGAATTTTCTTGTAAACAAACCCATTGCCCTCTAAGGGTTTGCTGTTCCCAGTCATGAGCTGTTTGATGAACCTGGTCTTATATTTAGAAAATACACTCTCTGGAGACCCTGTAAGATGTTTCTCCAGCCTTAAACAAAATCAGATCCTGGCCTTATACAAAGCATCAAGTTATTGCTGTGATAGAAAAGTAATAATCATAATGACTACTGAATAAAATTTCATTCATGAGAATTTTTTGCTAAAAGCAAACTTAATGAATACCAGCACAAGTGAATATTCCCAGGAATGTGCTCTGAAATGCCTCTGTGGCCATTTTGAGGAGCTCTTTTTATTACTCACATAATATATTTGGTTAGGAATTTAAAAGCTTGTCTTGTTACAGAATCTGTTTTTAAGGTCATCCTATCCAGAAAAAACTGGATACCTGATCTGTGCCATGTAACTTGCTCACAGGTGAGCAGGGGCTGCTAAGAGCAATGCCTTCATAAACAAACCTTGCAAAAACGACATTCATTTGTAAAAACAACTTGAATAATAGTAGGGGGGAAAAAGCATAACATTAGTGAGAAGCAAGCTTTCTTACAAGATAATTCTACACAGTGGAAGAAACTCTATTTCAGCAAAGCTTCTCTTCCTTATACTTCATTCTGCTTCACTTTAGGCATCAGTATAGAGTGCCACATAAAAAATCGTCCTCAACCCAAGCGAGAGAAAAGATTTCCAGGGTTATAACAAGTCATAATGAAACATATTTTTTTTCCGCACCATCAGGATGGAAAAATCGCTCTGATTCCAAAACCTAACAATGGCAATAGAGGCAAATACTAGCATAAACCCAAATATAATTGGATTGTTAAGTGCTGGAAATAAGGAAAAAGCATCTAATGAAAATTCACAGGGCGGGTTTCTCCACTTCATCTGACAGCAGAAGGAAAAAAAATATTTCAAAATTACATTTTTTTCTTAATTTAACAACAGACCAGGTACTTACAGTGCCACTGCACAAAAACATTCTTTGGTCATCACATCCAGCTGCTGGCTTCCTTTTTCCATCAGGGACATTTGTTTGATTTTCCTCACAAAAAGCAGAAGCCCATAATAGCCTCCATCCTGTCCTCTGACTTTTGCATAGTTACGTTACAATGGTCTCAGATACAAATTCCTGCCACAAAAGAATGGCGTGCTAATGCGATGGACTCTTGATTTGCCCCTGTACAACACAGACCCTGTCATTAAGCCAATGATAATTGAATGGAAAGCTAGGATTTGAACCAAAACCGTATCATTTGAATGCAGCGTGGGACAGGGCGAATGTCTAGCTTGGCGGTGACACAGACATCCCCTCTGAAATATATAATAAGACAAGCTCCGCTTACAGCTTCCCCAAGATAGACACCTTGCAGTATATTTCCTGACACCAGTGTTCTGGGCTGTATCATTCCTCTCATTAGTCTCCTTAAGCATCACCTGGCCATGCAGAGAAATGGCTCTGCACGGAGGCGGAACGAGCGGCGCGCTCCGCGCTGCAAGAACAGATGTGCGCCGTGTTGGGGAAGGCCAGGCCGCCAGAATCCACCTTCCCGCCCCAAATCACGGCTCTCAAGCTTTGCAGCTGTCAGAAGGAGAGAGATGTCCCGCTCACACGCAAGATGCAGCATGACTTTTCTTACAGGAGACAAGGGATGTCTCCAGCTCTCTCCACCCTAAACAGGCAGTTGTGGTTTCATATCTGAGGCTGACATGGCAGCTGACCTTCTGGCAAATTCACCGTGCTCTGGGGATCCAGGGGACCCTTGGGTCATGCTTTTGGCAGAGAGATTAAGCTGTTCAACTGTAGCAAATGAATTTGTAGACAATTCTCAAATTCTTAGTTAGCTTCTGATTGTGATAGCACGAATTATAACATCTCTATTGTCTCACCCTTCGCATAAGACTGAAAATAAAAGTTTTTAAAACACCTCTCAGTTGCACCATCTCTGAGTCAGAAAATAACCTAATCCAACATTCAACTTCTCTGCAAGCTGAAGTAAAAAATTACTTAAGAAAAACTACCAAATATGTATCAGTTTGAATTTTATTTCCTAATGTTTTGATTTCAATCATGTCTTCTGCAAGTTATATTCAAATTTTGTACCACTCTGATAGTTCAGATCTGCATTTTGAGTTCTAAAGAGCCCAGAAACACAAAAATCTACTTCATGATGAATAAATGACATAATTGGTTGATAGTCTGTAAAGCACTTGCTGTGGTGTAAAAGTCATGCAAATGTGATGCTGCTAACATAATACAAACCACAATAAACTGTAGAGACCTTCCTGGTCTTTCTTAAATGCTCTGATTAAAACTCAAAATTATAGATTTCAGAATCCTTATCTATCAGGTAGAAAGCTCACATCTCATATTATTTCAGCAAACTTGTACAAACACTACTAAGTCAATGTATATCCAGGAAGCTTTTTATAAGCTTGATTTGGCAACCCTCTTTTTAGGTAAGACAAACCTGTGTCACACTGAAGTTATCAGTAAAGCACTGCAGTAGCTTTCCAGATCCTTTTGAAAAAGAAGCACAGAATGCAGTCCCACTAAAACTATCACTTTGCCAAACTTCTTTGAAAGGATCAAATTCAACCTCTAACACTTGCAGGCTTCATTTCAGTGAAATAGCAAAAAAAAAAAAAAAAAAAAAAAGACAGTTTCTCTGCCAATACATCCAATTCCAAAACATTCCAGAGAGTGTCCTTTTGCCTTGTGCTTGAACACAGAAGATGAAATCAAATGAGATGCCCTCAAATCTGTGTGTCTGAAGGTTGAGAATGTGGTGCTCTCACAGGTGATGCTCAGCTCTGGAAGGACCTGGACTCTGTTAGACTGCAGGGTATGGCCACTGCTCAAGAGAGGCTGGGAGACTTCAGTCTGGCAGATAAAACTCCTTTGTTTGCATTTGGTAATATCAGCAGAAGAAAACACTGCAGTGTTTTTATTGTGAATGGGCTGAGGGTCTGAGGGCAAGCAGGTCTTACAAAGCAATATCGTTTGCACTTAAAAAAAATGACTAAATTTAAAGCAAAAAAGAAAAATTCACTGGGTGCTGATTCAGAAAGTGGAGCAGCCTTTTGCCAGTCTGATCTGATCTTAATATTTATAATAAAACCCTAGACTGAGAAGATTTTGTATAACTTTGGAATTGCTATTTTCTTATATTATCATCATTAATCTTGTATGCAATTTCTTTACAGTAGTTCACATCTATAAGAGAACACTGTGAGCATTCAATAACGCTGCATTTGATGTCAGAAGCCACAGCAATGCCTTTGCTTACTACTTGAAAGAAATATGTCCCTACAAAAACGTTGCAAAAAAGCAAAATGAAAGCTGCCCCCAGGAGGGGTAGGCTTGTCAGCAAATAGATGAAGGCACCTGAACAAAAAGTGTCAAAAATGACAACAAAACAGATCTTCTCCATGTTACCAATGTTCCTCTAAAAAACCAAAAAATAAAAATAAAGCCAAGAGTAAGCTGGAATTAGAATATGATATGGATTTTATTGGCTGAGTTTGCCACTAAACCTGCAAAGTGGCCAATATGATTTACTGGTTAAAGCACTGCCCTTCCACAGAAGCTGAGATGCTTTAAGCTGCACTCCCCTTTTTTGCTTGTAAAGCACAGTTACAGCTGGTGCAGCTTCTCCATCTGTAAAATCACTACAACTGACATCAAATCTTATAAAACACCGTGAAGAGAAGCTAATGATGATCTCAGAAAACTGTTTAAGACCTAGGATAAAAACAGATTTATACAGGTCCAAAGAGTTTAAGGCAAAAGCATCATCATAGAGGGGAAGGAGCCCTGGAAGGAACTCAGCAAGTTATCTGCTTCATCCCCTTGCCACCAGGCAACATCATCCAAACCAGCACTGACAGCTGTTTGTCTAACCTGTTCTTAAAAACCCAGCAAACCCTGACTTCCCACAGCGTCCCCAGGCAGGCAGTCCACCCTAGCACTGGACCTTTTCCGTCACTGCACAGGCTTCCCCTCCTCCACTGAGTCACCACAGATATTGTAAATCATTAGATTTCACCAGCCACATTCATAATGTCTGCGACTCCACAGCCTGTACCTGTTTATAATATGTATATATATATATGTGTGTTTTAAATAGATCTTTATTAAAGCATGCTGATAACATAAAAATCAAACTGCTGAAAAATATAAAATTATGTTCACATAGTAGTGCCTCCATTCATGAGGAGAAAGAGTGCACAGGTACTGGTGGTTTCTCACAAGTTTTGCACCTTTCTGACCTTTAAAATGCAAAAGTAAAAGCATTAGTAGCATACAGAGGGATTAAGCCTAATTCAACCTGAAAATAAAGCTGGAGGGAATTCTTAAAACCAAGATTTTGTTAGTGACCTCCCCTCAGTTTATACTGCTGCAAGTGGCACTAGAGGGCTCACATCTTGAAAGACAGCAGCCTCCTTCTCCATATGGTCCCACATAGACCTGGCATGATAATAAATTTGAATTTCAGATCTAACTGTTAGTGAATTACAAGAAAGAACAGAACTGTTTGTAGTTGATATAATCTTAATACAGGTGTTTACAACTCTTTCAGGAGCAGACTGGTTTTTAGATCCCAGCCAAAAGACAGACTTGGCTGAAGTACTATGTAAGATACAGAGATACCACAGTTATGGGTGGAAAAAAAATAAATTACACTCCTATTTGTTTGGTTGTTTCATAAACTGTGTGGGCTCACAGAGAAACCCGCAGCTTTCCTTGAGAGCTGGAAACCCTCCCTGTAGCTGTTCAGTGTAAAATCAAGGGATTGTCTGCAGCCAGGTCTGTTTACACCTCTAATGAACTGGCCACTGTCTCTGACTCTGGGTGTTTCCCCTGGTACCAGGCTCAGATATCTAAGACAAGCACTAAGTTTTTCACCATGAAATTCAGTCTAATGGTAAAGAAGTGTCATGGAGTTTGTGGTATGCTGCTGCTTGGCAGCTCTGCCACACTGGGCTGGCAGTGTCACCCCAGGCCACAGCACAACAGCATAACCAGCACAGCTCCCTCCATCACACGCACACTTGGGGAAGGATCAGAAATGAGCCCCAAGTTCAGTGGTTGGAGACTCCCATCCAGCTTTCCCAGTCTCTGCATTGTGGTGAGCAAGAGACATTGGCAGCAAATATCAGTGGACAGCAACCTCCTCATTCTGTATTTGCAAAACATTTAGGATAACAGCACTCTGACAAATGACTCCTGGCATTATCTCAGTGCAAATAATAAATATTGGATTTGTGTGTGTGGTAGCTGAGCTTCTCCTGCCCCACACATGTTTTGCTGCTTGAAGTGGGAGGAGTGACATTATCAGAATACACAGTGTGGAAAGACAAGAAAAGAAATAACTGAGTGATGGGGGAAAGAATAGCTCAGGCCAGGCCCTGCCATGCATGCCAGCATGTGGAACAGGCACCCATCCCCAAACCAACAGCAAGCTGTCCACCCTACTTCACGCTGCATGCATGCAGTCTCTCCCAAAGCTCATCTGGCCTCCCACTGAACCATCTGACTGTCCTCCCCTCTGTTATTTGCACGAGGAAGGGAGGATGCAGGAAGGGAGTGTTTTAGGCTAAGTGTCTGACACCCAGAAGCTTGACCCTCTGCTGACTCAAATTGCTGACTAAAGGCTGCTGTTGCAGGCAGCCCTCTGTTCTCTTCTACTTGCCACAGATTACAATTTTATTTACTTAAATTTAATTCCCAATTAATAATAATTTCTTGTTTTAGCAGTTGACTCACATTCAAGAAAATGCACAGGAATCTCATTATTTCTTTCTTACTCTTTGTTCTTCCAGCCCCATATGCTCCTTTTAACATTCTTGTAAAGCTCCACCACTCACTTTGAAGAACCATCAAGACATTTCAGGGCCATTCGGGGAATTTACTGCTCACATCCTGCTCTTTTCTCAGGGTTTGTTCAAGATCCTTTCTTTCTGCATCACACAACATATAGATTGCATATGTTTTGAGGGAAGGAACAGCTCATTATTTAGTTTTGTGATGTCCTTAAGTAATTTCAGGAGACCAAAAAAATAATTTCTTTTAACTAAACTAATCATGGTTTTGAGACTGACATAAATGGCATGTACTGCTAAAAAAAAAAAAAAAAAAAAAGGACAGCTAATGTTATTTATATTCTGTATTAACAATATGGGGAAAAAAAATGTCATTATCACTTCTTCAAGCAACTGCTTTCCACTGCTGGCAGGCAATCCTACTGCCAGCTTATCCATTCATGATCACACCTACATCCTACATTAGGATTTATCCCGGATTTTCAGCTATATTAAACTGGCTTTTACCTAAAGTACCTAAATCACATCTATATCTGACTCTCATGACTTGTGTGCATGAAGGAATACAGGCTTCTAACACCGTGGGTGAAAGCACTGGGAAGGAAAGGATTATTTTCAGCTAACCAGTGACCAATAACAAACTGTGTTATCCTCCACAGCTTCATGGTGCTCGGTTCAGTTATGGGTTTTATCCAATAGATGGCTCCTCGGTAGCAGGAAGGATTCTCCCCATGCTCTCCTTTCCTTCATGGAGTTTCAATATGACTTTCTAATATTTACACAGCTATTATCTTGCAAATATAGGCATTTTGTGCACACCGATAAACACACAAAAGCTGCACGTGTGTGTGAATTAAAGAACAAAAGAAAAATTAGATGACATTTTATATTACTGCCTGCCACTTTGTCCTCTGCTAGTACAGGGATGCATGAAAAATGATAGCCTGGAATGCTTCCTAAAGTCAACCTAAAAATAAAAATTAAAAAAATACAACTATAGAAACATTAACAGCGTGCCAAATACAAGCTGTCTTTCTCCCCAAAAATATGAGGACATCTCCCACATCTTATATATCCCTGACTGAGCAATACTTAAGGAACTTACAGGCATCATTACTACTCTGTCAACACAAGATTCTTCACGAAAAAAAAAAAAAAAAAAAATCCTGTGCGTAATTATCAATATAATGACCCAGAAGGGTTCTGTGTAATTGGCAGGGTGCAAGTTAGCATCATCATGGGTAAGGATAACATTTCTGAGACAGTGAAATGAATACATTTTTGTTGTTTTACAGAAAAATATAACTAGAATAATAACCCCCAAGAAAATCAGGTTTATCCCATATATAGACACTTCTCTGAATCAGAAGAGCAGTTCCTAGTAATTTCTGTCCTGAGATCTGTCCTGCATCTCAGTCAGATCTTGTCAAGACCTTGTCAAAACCTGGCAGTAACCCCACTTTGGAACTGTGACCCTCTGGTCTGACCACATGATCAAGAGAAAACAGAACACCCAAAATAAATAATAAATTGCATAGAAACCAGACCATGGCTGTTTAAATTCCCATGATTCAACACTTCAGTGGGGCACAAGTACAAGCCCCCTGTAACTGCTGTTAGCATCTAAAATAATATCATTCCTAATAATTACATTTTTCCTTGAAATATTAAGCTGCTTTGAAAAGTGGGGGAAAGGTACCATTTTACTACAAATACACATATAAGTATGTAGCATAATGACTGTCAAGAAAAAAATAACTGTTTTATCCCTGTTCAAAGCTGAGCACAATCACTGGTTTCATTTCAGCATTCCAAAAGGACTTGCCTAATTCCATGCCTCAAGTCAGCTTTTTGCTGGCTAAAACCTGGAAAATTCAAACCAGCTGGCACCTTGGTTGCTCCAAAATAAGCTCAGCAGCAGCATGCTTGACCATGGCGCTGTGACACTGTTGCTCTCCTTTAGCCCTGAGCAGACTGCCCAAGCAGCCCTCTATCCTTGATGTGCATTATGCAGAGAAACATCACGTGTAAAGGCAGCCTCATGATCTGGTGATCCCTCTTTGCATGCTCAAACACATTGCTCTTAAATTGCATGGAGCAGATTTAAACCCTGGCAAGTCCCAGTCATGGTGGAACACCAAAGCTCCATTTTCCCACCTGGCTCTCTCTCCCAGGACACTGCAGCCAGCAGAACTCACCTAGCCCCAAAGCCAAGCCTGAAGACTTTCAGCCACCTTATCTCTCTTTAAGGGGCACATATACAGGTACGTCAAAAAATCAGAGTTCACAACTGAAATACTGACAATCATTTTCACCGTGGAGCAGTTTAAAAGAGGCAGCAATGATATTCATTAAGCTGTTAATAATGGATTGTGGCACAAAGCAATTTATCAAGTTTCCACTGTAATTAAAATCACTGAATATTCGGGCACTTGCAATGCACCTAGCTCTCCCTGCTTCTGAAGCTTTACATTTTAATGTGAATTATAGCTCCCTCTCCCCAGAGAGCTACTAAAAAGCCCATTTTAATTGGTATGTTTTTAATTGAGATTACATTATTAAAAAGTGTAAATTTCTGTTGAAGAGAGAAAGGAGGTGCTCAGCTCCCCTTTAGTCTCTGTCTCCCTTAGATATAGCTCGCTTATCCTAGCAGGAGGGAAAAATGAAGGATAGATGCTGTGAAGGAAGAGAAGAAAGCCCTGAACACTCAGGCTGTGAAGCCAGGGCAAGGCAGCATTGTCTGCCACAGATGCGGGATTTTCTAGGTGGATTTCCAGGAGGGAAAGGAATCGCCACCACCGTTCAGGCTGCTCTTAACAAAAGGCAGACGGAAAACACCATGCAGGGATTCCTGCCTCGTAGCCAGATGACACGGAGGGCACATTTCAGCAAGCCTCTCCTCGAGGTTACCAGTGGCAGACAATCTGTGGTTTTCCATAATAAGTAACTCTAATATTAAATTCTCCTCAAAATCCAGATATGGTCATGAGCGGATGGGGTCTAGCGAAAGCCTCTGGCCCTGCTGGCTCCAGAAGGATGGGGGCAGGTGGGGAGAGGCAGCCCCTGGGGCAGCCTGGACACGGTGGCAAGAAGGGAATTGCCCCAAGAAAACAAAGCTGGCTGCCTTTGTGCACTGAGATGGTCAGACTGACTCGTCAACATGTTAAAAAGAAAAGCGACTTCATGCACTTGGCATCCAAATGTTGGCCACTTAAATGGTTCTCGTGCTGGCAAGATGGACTGCCAGTGCCTCTAAGTAGGAGTATGGATCTGCTAAGGTAAGTAGACATGAGAGAAAAGGCAGAAATATCAAAGCAGTGCAAAGTAGATGGCAACAGCTGAGACAGATCAAGGAAAAAAACCCCAAAGATCAAAACACACCAAAAGATGGACAGGATGGTTGAACAAGAATGAAATATCATGGAACAGCTTTTTCATAACTGATTCAGAAAAGGTCATACTGTATTGCAAAAAGAAGGCAGTGCGTGGGGCTGAGAGAGGTCACTGTAGGCAAACAGAGACGCACAGAGACTAAGAGAAAAATTCAAAGATCACCCACTAATACCACAAATGCTGCAACTCCCCTTCTAGCTCTGGAAGCGATTCAGGAAGGAAGAATGGTGAAGTAACAGCATATAAAAGGGAAAAAAAAGGATGACATGTGAAAGATAAAACTGAAATTGTGAAAACCAACAGAGAAAGAGAAAGCTCTGTTACTACAATTAGGTCAGTAAATATGTGTTTTTTTCTAAATTAAGATTTTGATGCTATGCTCTAGTTACACGTGTCAGAGGAAAGCCTGCTTGTAGTGGAAAAGTACCCAAACATGCTATTGCTCTGAACAGCAACGTAAAATTAATATATGAAATTCCCAGTCCCAGTCAATAGGCCCCTTGCAGATTGAGATTAAGAGTAAGTAAAAACAACAAAAAAAAAAGACCATGTAAACAAAGATCAGATATTATATCCCACTTTGGCATTAAAGAACACTGCTCTGCAGAGCAGAAAGGTAATCTCCAGATTATTTGATTGAATGCAAGATTCCTTTTGCTTGCTGGTTTGAAAACCCCACACTCAAAGCACAGATGAAGAAGGAAAAGGAAGGGCTTTCAGAGACCTCAAGTAGAACCTTGTGAGAAACTTGTGGGAGCACACTGTAAGGGCAGCATAAAGAAGAGATGAAGAATAGTAAGAGAGACAAGTTACAAAAGAAAGGGAATGTGCACAACCTCAGGGTAACAATTTTCTCTTTCAGCTGAAGGGGTGAATACTGAGACCATACCATGAAGGAAAACAAACGACAGGAAGCAGGAAAAGATAGGCTGGGCAAGATTTGCTTTATGCCAACAGAATCACAAAGAGAAACTGTGCTTCCAAGCCTATAGAAAGATGACCCTGAAAGACAAATTTAACACTGCTTAGGCTGGCTGTTTTGCACAGATGAAGCATGCAGCAGAAAGGCCAGATTGCTTACTGATTTGGTATGTACCAACAGATATATGACCGCATCAGATTCTACTCTGAGTGCTATAAAAGAAAGGCAGCTGGATGTGCTTTACTCCCTTTCCAGAAAACAGAGACCTTTTTCTGAGTCCCGGACACAACAAAGCCTTGTTGGTTATGTGAAATTTCTGTGGCTTCAGCATCCAGGAACATTTGCCCAAATATATTCAGTGACCCACCAGGCTGCAACAGACCTGGTTCAATTATTTTCTCTGATAAGAGTATCAGGAAAGTTGCTAACTAACCAAGGGGACAAACTTTATGTCTAAGGTCATGAAAGAGCAGCATTGAGTACTAGGTATAAAAAGTATTAAAGCCAATGCCACATCCTCCTCAAACAGATGGCCTTTCAGAAAGATTTAATCAGACACTGAAATGCATGCTGCGAATACTCATTACTAGCACAGGATCAGGCTGGGACAAGTGGCCAGCACTGACGTTATTGCCTACAGGGAATTACCACAGGCATAAACAGGATTTGCAATGTTTGAACCTCACTCTGGATAGCAAGCACGGGGTCCCTTCATGATCATAAAGGAGGGTAAAGAAAAAATTTAGGATGAGGTGAGCCAGGTCTACATTGCAGAGACCCAGGCCCTTATAAGAAGCAACCTGCTAATTTCTTTTGCTTTCTTATCCTCTGTTTTTTTGCTTGTGCTCGTCACACCACCACAAAACTCAGTGACAAAGGCCAGTTTTCTCTGGATGCCACCTTCAAAGCACAATGAGGTCTTGCTCACCTTATTTTACTGGACACGTAAAATAGAGCTCTGACCATTCCATGCCCTTTAGTATCAAAAAGCGGAAAAATAGAATATGGCCACAACAACCAGCACCCAGAAGAACGAAAGAAAAAAAAAAAAAAAAAAAAAGAGGAAAAGAGAGAACTTTTCATCTCTCCTTCTGTGATAGGGGTGGCTTCTTTGAAAAGGCAGGTTTGCTTTTCAATTCTTTCTTCTTCCAGTTTTTCACAGAAATTTTACTGCAAACATTATTTGGAAGACTCCTTAAGCTATCTTTTGACCTGGATTATCAATAAACAGTATTTTAAGAGATTGATTTTACCATGCAAACACAATTCTTAAAAGTCATTAAAAACCTTGACCTTGACATTACCAATGACTGAACATGTGAGTTTATTTATTTTCACTCTAGATGAAAAAGCCTTTTTTCAAGTGCTAAAGATCCCACCCTTCTCAAATAAAAGATGTTTCTCATGTGCTGTAGATCGGCAAAGCCAAATGTCCGTCTTCATTTTCCACAACAGCTGGTGAAAACAAGAGGAAAATATACGCAAAACTTATTGACAGAAGCACTTAAGTCCTTCCTCCTTTTACCTCTGAAGGCATCCTGTTGGCTTAGTGACTTCCTGCAGATTAATGCTGCTACAGGGAGCTGAACCTCCCCTGTTCTGCCCAGGAAGGGCCAAAGTTACAATTTTTTGAAGGCACTCTGAAGGAGCTCCACCACACACCTCTTGGAAAGTGAAGTTAGCATTTCCTGCATAAATACTCACATTTTCCTGGTACTATCTGCAAGATAATTCTTGGCAGCTGTGCATATGCAAAGACTTAACCAGATTAATCACCATGAACACCCTGGTGGCTCAACTTAATTTCTGTCCATTAGCACAAGTCTGTGTTCTTGCAAACTGAAGCATGGTCATCGCCTGTGCTTGGCACTGCTGAGGCTGCACCTTGAGTGCTGTGTTCAGTTCTGGGCCCCTCACTACAGTAAAGGCATTGAGGTGCTGGAGCATGTCCAGAAAAGAGCACTGGAGCTGGGGAAGGGTCTGGAGCACCAGTCTGATGAGAAGCAGCTGAGGGAGCTGGGGTTATTTAGTCTGGAGAAAAGGAGGCTCAGGGGGAACCTTATCACTCCCTACAACCACCTGAAGGGAGGCTGGAGTTAGGTGGGGGTTGGTCTTTTTTTCCCCAAGTAATACAATAAGAGGAAATGGCCTCAAGTTGTGCCAAAGAAGATTTTTGATTGGATATTAGGGAAAACCTCTTTGCCAAAAGGGTGGTCAGTTGTTGGAATATGTTGCCCAGGGAAGGGGCTCAATTACTAATCCTAGAGGTATGTAAAAGTCATGCAGATGTGGCACTTGGTGGACATGGTTGAGTGGTGGACTTGACAGTGCTGGGTTTATGGGTTGGACTTAATGAACTTAAAGACCTTTTATAATCTAAATGATTCTGTGATTCTGTGTGGGCAGTGCTCCAAGAAGTCATGGAGATGGCACTTTGAACTCCAGAGTGTAGCCGAGGTGGCATGTGTGAATTATGAGATAGGGACATCGTTCCTGTCACCTCCTGAAGAAGAAGTGGAGATACACTGCAGTGCTTGAGAAAGGCCAAAAGGGAATGGAGAGAGGTGGAGGCATCAGAGAAAGAATCACAGATGCCAATATTATGTTGTTAGAGTTGCTGCAGGGTTTGCTGGAGTGGGGCAGATAACACATACATAATACCATGTGCCTATTCCTTGTCTAGAGCCACGACCAAGGAGACAGTAAAATGCTGCCTTAGAGCAAAGGGTCAGCAACAGCAAGCAGAGCTGCTGGCGCTTGCTGGCAGCAGGTAGCCACCAGACATTTGCTAACTTCTTGTGGACATAGTGCCCATAAAGCCCTGGGCTCACAGGTGTTCTGAGCTGTAGAACTGTGACAGATCCAGCAGTAATGCAAAACTCTTCCTGCACACCTCGGGGAGGCAAGAAAGGCACCACTCTCCTTACTTATTCTGTCCTTGATCTCTTTTGAGTAGAGAGACAGCAGAGCTGCATTTCATGATTAAAGAACTTCAGCCAGACACTTCAGCCCAGGCCTGAAACCCAAAGATCACATTTGGTAAGCCTGCAGTTCCTCCTTGGAAAGATAACAGCAAGAAATATCAACAGGTACCCAAAAGTAATAGGGATTTCCAGTTCATTTCCATCCAAGGCTTTTTTATGTTTAAATACCCACTTCAGAAATTCTGAGAAAGTTATAAAACTCATTACATCTTCAAGAAAAATAAAATAAATATTTTAAAAAAAAATTTTTCTTCAAATGTTGGAAGGAAGGAAGACAAACCACAAGCAAATGGCTTGACTTTTAAAAGAAGGTGAATAACCAAAATTCCTTTTAATATAATGCTAAGTAATTTTTTCCTCAGAATCACTGCATGCTGCCCAAGCACAGACACCAGATTTAACGTTCAAAAGTTTTTTAACATATTCTAGAGCAATTATACCCTTCTGCTAAAAGAAGCAGAAATAGAGCTTTGAGAACTGTGTTCAACTCCATATTTACCCTACAATTCCTCTATATCTTTAAAACACATATTTACCTTTCTGGAAAGTCCACACTTCCACCTGACAAAGGCACTGGATAATGGGATGATCAAAATGAGACGAAAAAGCCCAGCAGAACAAAATCACAGCACGCCTCCAACAGACTTTGAAAAACAAAAGGACCAGACTGATCCTTTGTTTTACTGACTTTATTAATCAATAAAAATTGACTATTTAATATTGCCATATAGTGTGTATCCTTAAATGGACACCACCTTCTTCCTAACACAAAATTTGCTTGGTTTTCTAGAAAGGCAAGAATACTGCACACTATTAGAACGCGTCTAATCCTCCCATCTGCTGTTTCTGTAGAAAAATATTTACTTTTAAACATCTGTATTGCATTTACACAGTTCAAACACACACATGGCTCCTGGAATGTACATAGTATTTAGCAAATTTTTAACTAACTTTTCTTTGTAATTGTGTAGTTTTCCCTTGACAAGGAGAGGATCAGACTTTTTCAGGAGGATTACCTCTGCTCAACTCATTTCAAGCAGCTCTTGAATAAAATAGTTCATTAGTTCATGAAAAGGAAAGACTCCAGGGAACTACTGGGGAAGGAAGAGAAAAGAACAGAGTGCCACAGTAATTAGGTTTTCAGATTGTCACTTATCCTCCAGAATGCAGGTACACACACACATGTCCCTCTTCCCCTTAGGGGAGATCATTACATGTTTATCCCTGGGAATCAGTGTACCAGAGATTAAAACTCTAACGAAGTCATAATTTCCCACAAAGACACTAAAAGTTACCTCTTCTTTATAGCACATTTCCTTAGCTAGTCTGTAGAGCAAGAGAAGCCCATCCCCCTTTGCAGGTATTTAAATACTTTAGTTTCAGAGTTACTCAAAATTCAGTCTTCTGACCTTAGGTTCCCATTGGTGATGCTGAAAAACCAAAGGATTTTCAGCAGGTTTTTTCCACTCACTAGGAACCTCTCATGCTTGCCCAAGTGTACAGGCAACCTGGGAAAAGCAGAGCCACTGACTGTAGCTACTGGTGATCAGGGATGATGACTGGCCAGGAATGAGGATGGAAGCAGGGAAAACTGGAGGAGGTTGTAATGGTTGACCAGAGGACAACTTCTTTTTTCTATACCTGGCACAGCAGACTACAGAGCATCCCAGAGCCACACCAATTAAAAGGAGGCTAAATCATCACCAGGACTGACAACTGTACAGTTTCTGTGTGGCTTTACACCACAGGGCTCAAAGGGAAGCATGGCTCCCAGCAGCACAGCCTTCACACTCTTATGTTGTTCCTTCTGTCTGCTCTGTGTTTGCATTAAAAGCACTCAAGTAGTCTGTGAGTCTCCAGCCAGACTGACTGAAAGGCAAACTGAGATGCCAGTGAATAGTTCTGCTGATACTTCCCTGTCCTTTGTCACTCTCTCATTCCAAATTGTCTTGAGAACACCAAGAAGTAGCTGATGGTCATCAGAAGCATCATCAGATCACTACTGGCATGGATTATGTGACCTTGAATTATGCATTCACAGCAGACAGTATGACTTGAAAAAACAGGAAATATCAGAAGAATTTGTTGAGTTCTGTATGAATTCTCCAATTCTCCTTGTTAAAGGATGTTTATTTTCAATACTGGATTTTCCCACAGATCTGTTGTGATTTTCCAAAAACAATCAATAGCCTTAAATTGTTACAATACAGTTGTTGTTATTACTTCAGATTACAAATGAAACTCTGGACTTCCATCTGCTGACAGAGGGCTTAGTTTCAACCTACAGTTTTAGAAAGGAGTCTCAGTTTTGAGCACTATGCAAGACTTCTTCATCTAGACATCACAATTTAAAATAAACCAGTAGGTTAAGAAGTGAGCTATAACATGATATAAAAAGAACTCTAACACAAAACCAATTTGAATATCAGATTATTAAATGAAAAACTATCAATGTATCATTTATTAAAGTAAACAAATAGTCTATCTGCCCTGTCTCTGGAAATATTTTGCCTCAGGGAAAAACTTAAACCTGGGCAGATAATCAGGGTAAGGTATTTGAACATTTAAATCTTGCTGGATTCTTTAAAGTAGGTGTTAAGTGGTGCATTAAATTTGTGCTGTTTCTTCTGAGCTGGGTAAATTTGCTCTTCCGTAAATAGTGGGGAAAGCCTTTTACAATAATTTGAATCCATGAATAAATGTATTAAAATTTCTAAAGTACAGGCATTAAATATTTTTGTACATAAGCCAAATGAATGGAATATCCAGGACTAGAATTATTTAAGTGACCACATAAAGATAATATATAATTAAAATGACATCTGCACCACTAACCGAGGGGATGAGAGAAAGTGACATCACAGATCTCATATAAGCTCCAAGCATGTTATTAGATCTAAACCTGGCTGTAAAATTACTATCTACCCAAGGGATTATCTTTAGGCATTCAGAAGCATTGTTTCATTTACTGATAGAACAGGGATGATAACAGGCTGACTTTGCTTGTCACATTGTTTTTTTGGCCTTTCTTTATTCTTTGTTCACATTAGCTGCAGATGAGAGGAAGACAAGTTTCAGCTGAATCACTGTCATGGAGCTTTTCATTGTTTTACAGTTTGTTCCAAAGGCTTTTTTTATCCTCCCTGCCCCCGGCCCTCAAGAAAAGAACCCCAAAGCATTTTTAATGGTGATGAAATCAACGGGGAGTAAAAGATGCACACAACGTAACATCCAGGAATGTGGCAAACTAAGGAATACCCATTGGCCTAATGCACCTCAGGGAGGCCATAGGACTTTGCTTGTAGCTCTCATTATTAGCACCAAGAACCAGTGGCTGCTGGTTATATCTTGGCCTTATTAAAATTCAGTGCCAAAACTCCAACTGGTTTCAGTGGGTACATTTCATCATTTGAGACCTAGGACAGAGGACGTAATTCTCCTTCACGGAGAGGGAGATGTGCAGGGCTATCTGGGACACCTCATCTCTACAGATTTAATTCCTGCATTAAATTGAAAAAAAAGCTGCATTTTGTTCTGTTTCACACACCATTTTTATGTCTCTGGCATAAATATTAGTTGCCTATATTTGTAACAAGACTCATGTGCCACCAACCTAAAACATTCAAAATTCTAAAAGAGTGTATCAAGACAAGCAGTGAAAAGGGAAAAAAAGAACACTCCAAACTTTCCAGTCACTTTTGAACAATAGTGATCCTGAACTGCAAAGGAGACTTAATTTGCATTAAGAAATCTGTCCCTAACAGTCTAACTCCTAGCACTTGAAATAGCTCCCATATGCTAATTTTGCAAACTAAGCAAAGGTCCAGGAGCAGATGGGTGCACAGGCAGCCATGGAGCTGTGCATACACTGCTAAGGCAAACACGGACCTTGCACTTTTCCCCACGTTGTCCTGGTGTTGGGCACCCACTGCCATGTGTTATCTCTTAAAGCACCTCCCAGTATCCCTTCCAGTAGAACCCAGAGCCTCTGGTCCATCAACTGCTGTAACCTGCAAACAGGCTGTATTATGCAGATTTCTGCTTCCTGATCTTGTCACTACAACTTCACTTTTTTCTGTGCTGTCCCTTGTTTAAGGCAGTGACCAGGTCTAGCACAGTGAAGGGTTTAGCCCATGATTGGTCTCCTCAGTGCTAGGGCCACAGAAACACACTGCCTTTCATTAATAACAATTAATACAGCAACCACTTTTAATCCACATTAGGTTGTTTCATTGTCCCTTTTATCCTTTCATAATTCATACACAGAATAGACTTTCCATGCAGACCCCCTTGGCATGTGTCTTTGATTTAAAACTGTCCATACCTACAGGCACATCTGTAGGCCATTAAAAGTTCACACTGGACCTATGCAGTAGAAATGAGATGCCTGCAAGCAGTTTATACACACCATCACTGCCAGAAAATATTCCTGCAAGCACTCAGCATGGGCCAGGAACCTTATTTATGAATCACAAGTTGTTTGTGGCCAGTCAGTGGTGCTTACCATCCTTCAGATGGAAAGAAAAACAAAGACTGATGAAGGTGGGCTGAAGGAACAACAAGCAGCATGTAGTGATAAACTGCAACAAATGTAGAAGGGAGACAGCACTGCAGAAAAAGTCAAAGAGCAGCAATGTATTTGAATATAAATTTAATTTTTAAATGTGTCCTGGAGGTAATGTAGGGTAAACCAAAATCCATTTTATCCTGAAAAGTGGCAGCCGTGGGGTGAAGCTGTGCGAATAAGTTGGCAGGATCCATTCTCACCTGTGCTGTTACTCCATCAGCATTACTCTTCATCTCAGAGGGGTAAGAAGCATTTCTTACACCTCAGTATTAACAGCTTCCTTCATGTGGATGCTGTGTGTTTCATGCCAATTGTTATGCAAAAATTTGTTTCAGTTATCTCAAAAATGGAATTCTCACTGATATTCTTTGTTTCTCACTACACATCCATATCCCCCCATGAAAGGAAATTAAATGAAACTTCACACAATAAAAGGAAATGAAAGTGGAATGCAAAAAAAAAAGTGAAAAAATATGAAAAAATAAATGAAATCTTGAGAATTCATATTCTTTCATGAAATGAAAATTTGTTTCATGAAATAAAATGAAAAATCAAATAATTAAATCAAATAATTAAAAACAAATTAAATTATACATCATGGGATAAAGGGAAATACAATTTTAAAAAACAAACTAAAAAATGAAAATAAATTAAATGAAACAAAGAAATTAAATGAAATCTTGGGATTTCATGTCATGAATGACAATGAAATGAAAAGTCAAGGAATGAAATTAAATTAAATTCAATGGAATGAATTGAAATGAAATTGAATGAAATGAAGTTAAACTAAAAGAAATTAATGGAAACATACCAGAATGGAATTAGATGAAATCTTGAGATTTCTTTTCCTTTCCTTTCACGAAATGAGCTTTCATTTCGTGAAAGGAAATGACAAGCCAAATCAAAGACTGAAATCGAATGAAATGAAATTTAAAAACAGAAATTAAAAAATGAAATTATATGAAGTGTAACAAAATTAAATTAAATGAAATCTTGGGATTTCATTTCATGAAAGGAATGAAATGACAAGTCAAGGAATGAAATGAAATGAGATGAAATGAGATGAAATGAAATTAAACTTAATGGAAAAAAAGAGAAAATAAAAATAAAATGAAATTAAAGAAATCTTGGGATTTAATTTCATTTCATGCTTGTTAGTTTTGGACAAAAGAAGAACTTTTGTATCATGGAACCAAAGCACAGGCCAACGTTCCAAATTCTTTATATACCAAAAATAGAAAGACTTTCATTAAAGGGTATGTGCCTTAACATACTTCATAAAACAAGAGTGACTAAAAACAAACACAAAAAACCTCCTCAGAATGCCTTATGTCAAAAAAAAAAAAAAAAAAGGTAACAAATTATCTGCTAACAATGGGTAGCCATTTGTTTGCACACTTCAGCTGGTATTTACTACCTTCCTATTTAGCCATCTCAGCTCAGTGACTGCTCTACCCAGACATTCAAATTCTTCCCATGTTCCAAAGCAGCAGGAACTGGCACAGGACTCTGGGAAACCTGCTTCACCTCTTAGGGAGAGACTGGGTTGAAACACTCAGTGGGGGCTTTTTTTTTTTTCCTCTGGTCCTTGAGGAAAAGCAGTGTAGACATGACACACGACTTTAGGATGAGAAAATTCCACAGGCTGAATCCTTCCTTCTGGGTCTAGAAAGTAGGCTGAGAAATCATTGCAGACCTAACTTTACTGCATCCTTACTTGAAGAGAAATACTAAGAGAAACAATATTGTGATGTGTTAACAATTCTGCCTGATGGTACATAAAGCTAAAAATCAATCAAATCTTCACTATAACACTTGGAATGTTCAGAGAGATTGAGTTTGTTTTTCAAACAGAGGCTTATGCCACTTCCAGTTTTTCCTGAAAACATTTGCTTATCCATATATTTATCACAGAAATAGTCTTACCTGAGCTGCATCTTGCTGGCGTCTGTAGACAATTGCATTTTTTATGGTTTGGATAAAAAATCCATTCAGTTCCTTTTGTTTCTTGTTGGGAAAAATGCTTAGCAATGGGATCATTATGAATGGGAAGGAAACTGTAAGAGATTTTAAAGAAGAAAACATTGAATCAGACTGTGAGGGCATATAATTGTCCCCCTCGCTCTTCCTTAATATTATAAAACTTATCAAATGGGATGTGTTCCTTTTATGAAACCTGATTTTTTCCTCTCTTCCTCTCCCTTTAGCAACCTGTGAGGGTGGAAGTAAAAGAGGATTCCCTTTTGGAGATGTCCTGCTGGCCATGACTCCCTTTCCAAACAGATGCCTTCCAAGCTTGTTTCCACAATGCCTCAAAATTTTGGTTCAGATTTTTGGGTGTCACAGAGCCACCACAACAACATTATTTCCCCTACCTGCTCAGATAATTACACAGGGAAAGTGGGAAATCTTGAACTGGCCTAGCAGCTTATGGCACCCACATGTGAAACTGGGTAGTTTTCATTCCTGTTTAACAGGAATGAACAGGAATTCATATAGGTCCCTAGTACTGTCCAGTATTAAGGACTTATATGAAGGATGGGGCTCTTTAGCAGGGCCTCTCGCAACAGGACAAAGACAATGGGATTTAAACTAAAAGAGAGACAATTCAGATAAAATATAAGGAAGAAGTTCTTTACCATGAAGCTTGTAAAACAGGGGCACATGCTGCCCAGGGAGGTGGTGGATGCCCCATCCGCGGGAACATTCAAGGTCAGGCTGGACGGGGTTCTGAGCAAACTGACCTGGTTGAAGACATCCCTGCTTATTGCAGGGGATTGGACTAGATGACTTTTTAAGGTCTCTTCCAACATAGACTATTGTGTGATTCTATTTATTTTGCTTCTCTTAACAGGCCACAGACTCAGGAAGTGGGATATTATCACAAGGATGGTCTCCAGTCTATATTTTTATAGTCACAACCTAGAAACCTGAGTGAAGTCTTATATCCTAATAAACCCCTCATTAACTTATGAACAACTTAAGACTCATAAATTGATAATTGGATAAACCCTGTCCTGCCAACAGGGCAACTACAATGTGGAAATTCTCACCACATTAATGAATGAGCAGAAAGAGATGAATCAAGGAATCCCACTCCAAACACTACAGAAACTTTTCTTTAATGAAGGACACATTGCTCTTGGATGTATAGGAGCACATTTCTGTCCCTTAAGAAATTGGTTACAAATCACATTTTGCAATCAGGTTAAATGTTAACCTCAGGGCAATTTGGATACAGAACTCCAGAAGGAAACAGTTGATGTGCTGCGAGTACTGGTGCAATCTGTAATGCCAGCAGGATCAGATGGGCACAGGAAACTTTGCCACTGTGCCACCTGATATTACTGTGTGCAGGTCTAGCTAACAAGATGATAAAACCTCAAAAGCCTTGATTATTCTGTGGCTTCCTCAGCTGTGATTCTTACTGCCCTTGAATTATCAAGATCATCACCACCATGAAGCCCAAGTTTTCATGCCCTAGAACTACATGGTTTTATACCCCACTCTTGCATTGCCTATCTATTAATCTAAAATAAATGCATTCTCTTCAGGACACTTGTGTTCTTTATCCTTCAGAGCCATCAACCAGGCTGTGGACAGTGTTCAAAAAAGAAATGTGAGTACTTACACAATCTGTTTATACTCTTCCACCTCTTTTCTTTAGTGGGTTTTAAATGGGTGGTATTTCAATCTCTACTAAGAAACCAAGTGCACAAAAACTTTACACTTAGGTCCCAAAGGGCAATTACTCTGTTTTAGTGAGAAGTATACTACAAAAAAGTATTGTAGAAACTGCAGGACCCAGAAACTTCCCTGTCAGATTAACCAGGCGCATTGTGTTCCTGGACTCTCAGTTTCTGCAGTAAGTTTCACTAATGGTTACAAGACCTGTAGAGCATGTTATGGAAATCTCAAGGGTAGAAGTGGCCTGTAGGTTGCATTCTGAATCCCTCTGAAATAATGTCAGCTATAATACTTCCTACCCTGGCTTCAGCATGTTTTGCAATTTGAGAATGACTTTTATGAAATTACCACAAGAAAGTAGACAAATGTAGACTATACTCACGGATTAGAATGAGAAGAGGCTTAAACAAAGACATTTCAAAGAATGTTCTGCAATTCTTAACAAAGGGGTCATCAGGATTCTTCTGAGAATCCACCTCAGTACCAAAAGCTACGCTACCGACAACATCCAAGGTAAAGCAGTTGTAACACCTGCATTTAATTGAAGAACGACAAATTATTATCTACAAGTATCTACAATCTATCTATATCCATTAATATCTTACTTCTACAAACATCACATAGCATTCATTTTTGCCACCAAGTTTCCTTTTGATTTTAGATTTGAGCTTTGCTAACAAGAGATGTTTCCATCATTCTGACAAATGGTGATACTTGATAATGATCACTTTCTCCATACCTACAAAGTGAACGTATTTTCATACAGCTCAGTAATTCCACTAAAATTTTATTAAAAACAATTTAATTTGTTATGACCTAGAAATCAAATGCAACACATCAGAGATGCATAAGCATTTTCTTAGAATGCATCCTAATAAATGAGACCATTCCTTTCTCATTTTTAACTGCAAAAACCACAACTATTTCCAGTCCAGTCTGAACTCTCAGAGACAAGAGGTTCTTAGGTAAAGTTAAGGTCTTTAAGAATTTCCTTCTTCTTCTTACCTCCTTTGTAATGTAACTCTGTGGACAAATTCAAGAGAAACTGATGCCAAGTGAAATCTGTATCTCTAGTGAGGAGCTGCCAGTGCTTTGAGAACCCCAAAAGATCTGTGGCCCATGATATAGACACTTCAGAACTTACTAAATGGCTCCCTGCATATCTCACCATCTATCCAGTTGTCTTACCATCTTTATTTTCCTAGTGGGCTTTAGCAGCTCTATTAAGTTTTGAAGTAAGTGGACCGAGAATGTAAAATATCCTTAGAATCTGATTCCTCTGATCCATGGTGAAGTAAGCAATACCTGTACTTCCATGAGCATTACAAAAGGCTAATATCAGTCTCTGGTGTTTTAATCTGAGTGAGGAAGTATGAAGAGAAGAACAGGAGCCAGGCCCATTATATCCTGCATATATTATGTGAATCAGTATTTCTAAACTACGATCTTTGTGACCTGTCATTCTGATCACATCAGAGAATACTTAAAATGTAACAAAAATAATGTAAAACTCACTTCTTTTGGTCTTCAACTCTTACACACACACACATACACACACAGAAAGCATCATTAGAAGTTAAAAGTTAAAAGGGGGGCATTGCTATAAAAACAATTTCAGAAGGACTCAATCATCTACCTCTCCAAGGTACTGAAAAAGAAAACAACCTTAAAAACTGAATTTTGAGTTGTTGGCAAAACACAAAACAGCTAAAGACAACTAAGGTCATAGGAGGTTACAGATAGGTCTTTTCATCCAAAAAAAACAGCTCCCAAGGCAATTCTGTAAAACTGCAGTGGAATGAGAATCACATGTATAAATATATCAAACCTGCTGAAATGGTAGTATGGTAAAACAACTGGAAATATCATGTTCCCAGACGGTCAACATCATTCATTTATACTTTCAAAGGGTCTTTTCCAAAGTGTCTCTTGAGAGGTGAAACCCTATAATGGATCAATAGCTAAAAGACCACTCAAAGACAAAGGACAAATGGAAAAATGGAAAAGACTGGAAGGACTGAAAAGGTCAATTTTCATCACAGCACTAGGCTAGTATAATGTATCTTGAGGTTTCATAGCATCTCTTCAGCTGTTTATTAAAGAGATCTCTGTGCGTACACGCACACTTGCCTGTGCACACGTTCTTGAAAAAAGATTAATAAATTGTGGCTAAATATCCATTTCTTCTGATGAAACAATATTATTTGTGCTGCTTCAGTTTGGGAAAATTATGAAGAACTTCAGAGGGCACTGACCAACCCAGCAAAGTGTAAGCAAAATGAAGCAAAAATAGTGCCTGTTAGAAAGAATGTATTTGAACTACTACTCAGAATCTTAGAGGAAATGCAGCTACTCAGAGAAGGGACTAGACAGTGTTGTGAACAGTTCAATGAAGACCTCTGATGAAAGAGTAACAGAAAAGATAATAGGATATTAAATGCATAACAAATGAGAGAAAGTACAATATGGAAAATATTAAAATGTCATTTGATAAATCAGTGGTGCATTTTCATCTGGAGTACTGATCCTGTTTCTTTCCCAAAAGCTAGCATGCCATGAGAGGGGGTTATGAAGAATGTTGTAAGAATGATTAAGTGCTCAAAAAAACCCCATATTAAAAAAAAAAAAAGCAAAAGAGTGATGGACTAGATATATTTGATACTAGACCAATTCTTATGTTTGTACATTATTGACAGCCTGCAGAAAACAGACTGGACAGGGACTGATGCAGCATTCCTTCGTCATTCCAGCTGTTAAAACTTCATTAAATAACTGCCAGAAATACATTAGATGCTTTACCAAAATTACTTTTCAAGTATGCAATGGCTGTCCCAGGAAGAAAAGGCTTTATCAGACACACCCTCCATTAAACTGTGATCTCCATTTTTTAAAGGGAGGGAAGAAAAAAAATCTTTCCTACAGTAAGTGTAAATTTAGAATAGCTGCTGCTATTGACTGGTTTTTTTCTTTTTTTTTTTTTTTTTTTATAATTTGCTACTAATTTTTGGCATGTTGAACATACCTCTGGATATCAAAAGCTTTTCCGGAATCTGCACAGACTTTCAAGTTACACAGCAGGATGTCACAGGCCTGGTTTATCAGTGGTGTCATCTGGAAAGGAACATATTGAATTGTGAAGAAACATTAAAATGTTAAGAAAAAAATACCAAACAGAAACAATTATTTTAAATTATGTTTTATCTGATAAATGGGATAGAGCTCTCAGGTTCCTCTGCAGGTGTTGTTAGGCACTTATGTACAGGTAAGATGAAATATTGGCACTTTCTGCTCAAAATAAACCTACACATTACAGGGATGCCCTTCTCCAGCTCTGGGCCTAAATGCAAGAGTCTGTGTCACCTACCTGACCAATAATTCTTGCCCCACTGTGGCTACATAAACAGAGACCTATTGGGCAAATATATCTCCCTCTCTGTTTAATCATTGCTAACAATGATTTATCATGATCTTCATTTGCACTACACCACATTTAGGTTACATATGTTCCAGGGCAGAAGGAATAATGCATTCCAAAGTCCTGTAAAGGCATTGGCATCAGTTCTATCCTGCCATCTCTCAGTTTGAGGGACTTAAAATGTAACTGGAAAATGACCTGGGATATCACTACAAGCTGCTGAGGGCAAATTGCTATTAGTACATGAGGAAAGGCTTTTCTCAAGCGGTGATGCCATTAAATGGACATTTGTGTGAATTTATTCACCTAAGGGTTCTTTCCAGTCACTGACACATGCTGGTCAGGTAGACTTAACCACAGTGTGGCTGTAGCCAAGAGTGCAATAGTCTCTTCTTTAGGGCTTCATGGAAACCGTAGCACAGGCAAACATCAAGGCCTCATTAAAGTCTCACTTTCTGTCCCTTTAGCTTCCTACATATGAGGAATCAGAAACTACCCTGATTACACCAAATGGGGGGACAAAGGAAGGGGGTAGCAGCAATCCAGCCATGAACCAAAAGGAATTGTATCTTACAGCTCTTTCCCATATAGATTACCAAAAGCAGCCTACAGCTTAATACCAGAATCTTGCCTCAACAACTATGTCAAGCATCAGCAATGTACACACAGAAACTTACCTTTCCTTCCTGAACTACCTCCTTCAGCACATGGATGTCAACAAACATGAGAACAGACTTACCCTACTCCTCTGACATTCTTGTTACCAAAAAAGACTTACTGCAGCCTTGCAGCACACTCTGAGAGCTATGCAGCCTGCCCAGCCAAGTCCATTTTGCTTGGCACTTCTACCTCTGTGAAACTGGCATAACACTTTGTGCACAGGCACACTGCCATCTTAACACATGGGCAAGACTACACGCAGTCAAAAGGCCAACACAGGAGCATCCAATATGTTTTCCAAAGGCACAAGTCTGACTCAAGAATGTGTCTAGCTGCTCTGGAGGTCTCGTGCCTATATGAGAGAAATTACATTGCAAAGCCAGGTCGATTTGGGCTTTGCCACAGTCTCACAAGACAACTCTGGTGCCAGATTAGTGTTTGGTAAAAGTAGCTGTTACACTTTTGGAGGTGCACATCGCAGTTATGTGGCATCCTTCTTTGTCTTTTGGCTTTCCAAAGAAGGTCCCCTGCAGCAAGCTTCTTCTCAAAAGAAGCTTCAACCAAATTAATACATCTCTGTTCAACAGATTGAACCAAGGTGAAATACTTCATAATCTTTGGGTCCAGCCCCCCCCAGTGAACTGAACTAGCCAAGGAGAACAAAATGAGAATCAGTTTTTTAACAGGTATGATGTTTCAGAAACAGATGGTGATAATTTCAGATTTTTCTTTTATTGCCTTATTTTCTCTTTTATTCTTCATCACATCACCAGATCTGTAACCAGCCAGCTGGTTGCTATCACTTTTCAACAGCTGGCAGAGACATCAGGGGCACGTACGTCTGGCCAGGGCATCCCACAGCACCTCTGCACTTTGCACATTCCACCAGCCTTTAGAAATACTGTTGCAATTCGTTCCTAGCCATAAGGCATTTTTATTAGTAAATCTAACCAGGAAAACAGGGAGGGGGGCACATGGATTTGATTTACTGTTAGCATGATAATAACAGAGTCATGTCAATAAGATAATTATTTGTATATGAAAGCTACAGGGGATATCTACTCTGGAATCCTAGGTTGGGTTTGGGTTTTTTTATTCCCCTGGGGGACATAAATTAGTGCAAGATTGCAAACTACAAAGACCACAGACTGAAACATTCTCTAGTCTCGTAACACCTCAAAATCTTTGTCTGATTGTCAAAAAAATAAAGTAGTGTCAGGGGAGGTGAACTATACCAAGCATAGAAACTTGACATGTTGATCTACACTGCCTTGGGTATCAGTTACTTCCATACATTCTGATTTGCCAGTCAGAACATAAAACCTGCATAACCTGCCTGAGATTCAGTTCTTGGTGGGTAAACAAACCCCAGTTGCTTTGTGTTCAGATTGGCTGAGAGTAACAGGATGAAGAAAAATCTAAACAATATGGTCCCTGTAAATATTTGATCTGACAGTTATCTAATAGCAAGAATAGCCCAGAGTCCAAATTTCTTTCTTTCTGCCAAAGAAGAGCATTTGGGGTTAGGGTTTTCATAATGCCAGGGGCTTTGCTGTATAAATCCTGCCAATATGCTATTTGGCACATAAGAACAATTAGCTTCTGATTCTGCATATGCACAGTGCATGTGGATCTTTGCACTATTCAAAGGCATCAGAGTCACATTCCTCTAGTTAGATGTGGCCCTCAGTATTCATCAGTATTATTATTCCCCTTATTATTAGCATCCAAACTAAAAACTAGAAGGCTGGATCATATTCACTACAGGCAGACACACTGGACACTTTACTGTTCACAGAGAGCAAGCACAAATCGTGTTGGGCCTCTTGTCCCACAAATGTTATGAAATAGAAAGGAGGGAGAAGGAGAAACAATACATCCTTAACATAAGAATTGCTTCTCTTCCAGAGTTCAAGTCCCTGAATAAAACCAGGAAAAGAGCAGAGCGTCAGAAAGATGTTTTGTGAGAGGATTTGTTTCCACCACCTGAGAGTGCAGCTGTGCTATTCCTGGGCACAACTTACGAAAATGAGCAACTCAACAAGATATCGGCCTGAGGCTCAAGTTTGTGCACATTTCATGTACCAGTTTTTACATTAGTGATTTGCTTTGCCTTATGTGAGCACACTTGCTTTGTCCAGCAACAGAAGCAGTTTCCAGAGACACTCCCAAAATGCCTTTGACCAACGTGCACAGACTAACAGCAAATCAAGGAAACCTTAATGGCTGGACTGTCAGATCTTATGTCCTAGTGGGACATGAAAGATCTACATGCCTGAGAGTGACACTAGAGGATTTTTCTGCACTGTTCTGCCATGTTAGTACAAGCTCTGCTATCTGTCTCCCTTCGTTTGAAAGAAATGCCTCAACACAAACTCCACTTCACAGGTTATTTAGGACAATGCTACATTAACTGTGCTCTCTTCTTTAATTTTTGTGTTCTTGTTTTGTTTAAATGGTTTGTTAATGGAGGAACAGATCCCTGGCATACTGATAGGAGATGACAAGACTACTGCAGCACCATCAGAATAAATAAAAATCAATAGGTTTTCTGCTGGTGTTGGCTGTAAAAAAGAGCAAAGCTATTTATCAAGTCTGACAAGGGGTCCAGAACTGCAGGATCATCATAGGCACCACAGCAAAAAGAAGAGGAACAAAATAAAAATACTAAATAGGGAATCAAGGTTGGTACAGCAAGATCACTAACATGTCAGCTTATTTCAGTACATAACAGCTGAGGAGAGCATGACAGGAACACTGGGAAATGTTTCTGTTACTTAGAGACTCTAGGTATTATAATTCACCAATTCCTCATGAATTAGATCTTGGATCAACTTTCAGTGATTGGTGTTGTTCCCATTTAACAGATAAAAGTTGTTTCATGTGCAGAGAATTTAAGTAGCTTCTGTCAGATCACCCACAGGCAGTCAGCGGTAGAGCTGGAAGTGACATTTCTTGGGTTTCCTGCCTCCTGTCTCTCATTTCTCATTCTTAGTGCTCCCACAGCAATGGCACTATGAGTTTCATTCAGGGGTCTTACTGGAAAGAGCTTATTATTAGATCTGCTACCAACTCCAGTGGCATCTCACATGGGATGCTCCCCAGTCTTACTGCAGGATCAAGCTCACAAGTCTATTGCTTTATTCAACACCACTATAGTATTTGTGTTCCATGTTATCCAGAGCCAAACCTTCCTTCAGCTGGAGTGGACTCCTTTAGTAATCTTTACATGCTTGTTAGAAAAAGAGAATTAAAAAGGGAGAACACCCAAGACATAGAAATCCATGAAAGCAACAGTGAAATGGTGCACAGCTTTTAAAGACAAATTGAAAAAAGAGAAAGCTGGAGATGATGTCAGAAACTCTTGAAAAATGTTACTAAAACAACTCTATGCAGACACACAGAAATCACTATATTGGCTACCCAACAACTCTATAATCTCTAGTTTCAGTTCATTACCTGTAACTTCGAAAAACTCAAAATTTCTGGAATCACCTTTTCATCATTTGCTGTTGGAGATATTTGCCATACTATGGGGAAATTCCTCAAGCTCAGTGAACTTCTCAGTGACATTACACTGCTTCTTTGAAGTGACAAGGGCAAAGCTCTCCTCTGCCCACAGCCCCAGGTACCTCTGTGGAGCACTGCAGGTTAAATCTCAGCAACACGCATTAGCTCTGTCTTGAGTCTTGTCCTCCAGCAGCCAGGCCAAAGCAGCTTCTCACTTGTGACTCTTGCTAGCCCTGAAACTGTCCTTTCTTTGGTTTCTGAAATGGAGATATCAGGAACCTGTGTCTCTGAACTCTCTGTCCCTTGGCGCATCTTTTGTCTGAAGTGATTGCTATGGGGAGCGCAAGGAGTTGTTAGCATTTATTGCTCTGTCACAGGCTAACAGCTCCCAGTTCTCTCAGAGCATCCAGACAGACAAGCATATGTTTGGAGTGGCACTAGGGGCTGCAGCACACAAGGGGATCTACTCTCAAAGACCCTCATGAGGTCTGCAGTCTCTCCAGCGTCACTGTGGACTCTGCATAGAGGAACAAAGTTAAGGCAGTCATCCAGAGTGAGCAGAGTGGAAGACTTTGGTGTGGGATTTTGTCGAAGGAATTGATATCTTGGAAGCAGAAATAAGGAATGTCCTAGTAATATTTATAATTATACATAAAATATCATATCTAGGTTCTTATGCAATAAATTAGTACCAAATTTCTGTGTGTAATTCAAAGCAGAGAGGAAGGCTTTATTATAAACAGGATGTCTTGCAGATAATGCTGGATACTCTGTAGTATGGCCAATACTAGAACATGGTATTTTTGTTTCCATGCTGCTGTAGAGGTTCTGAGAGAGTACAAAATATGGGAGAGTTAAAAAGTGAGATCATAATTAATGAGCATTGATTTCCTTTGTGAAGCGTTGATATAGCTTCTAAATTAAGCAACAGCAGGAAAAGCACATGGGCAAGGATTTAAGTTGCATTAACTTCAAATCCCAGGTTTGCTAACATATTTGGAAAGAAAATGAAATGCAAGGCTGAGGAGCACATCCATTCAACAGTGGCTCTTAATCTCACATGGGCTTACTGCAAGTATCTGTCTGTGTAGGGATGGACAGACTTCTGGTGAAGGCGTGGGGGAGAAAAGCAAAGTTGAACCTTTCAGGGAGACCTGCCCCACTCCTCTTTTTCCCACTTGCTGTTGAATGGGAGGAGAAAGTGACAATTTCCAGGTCACCCTAAGCTCATGCACAGTCACACGCCTTCCCACAGAGCTTGGAAGAGGCAGCATGGGCAAAGCTGATTATCAGGCTAAAAATAAGTATCTCAATCTTTGCATGCAAGACAGCTACCAGGCACTGGCCAGCCCTCCATTTTATCTCCTACCATTATTCCTGAAGTCCACCTCCACCAACAAGCTGTGTAAAAGGAGTTCCACGACTTCTCCCAGCCCGGTTGGATCAGCCAGACCCTGCAAAGCCATGCATGCCCAGCCCCAAAGCAGGATCCCTGAGGCTCCACTCTCTTGCCCTCACCGTGCTCCTCAGCCAAGCCTGCCCGGCAGGTGCCGGCAGAGGTTGCTCTCCACAAATTGAGGGGAGTGCAGCATTATCTTTTGTTAGTCCACGAGCAAAGAGCCGATGACCTGCAGTAAAGCAGATTAATTTCCGCCAACAAAATGCAAAACTCTCCTCTCCCCACCATGCCATGTGCAACTAATCGCTTGCATATTTAAACACCCTTGCCTTGCTGAAATTTCGTGATGGAGTTGGTGACAGAGCAAATGTCAGGGCACATAACCAATGGCATTGTCAGTCGTGATTAATCAGCATCTCCGCCAGGCTTGCGGCCAATTAGAATTTACCATAATAAGGAGGTGACAGCCGGCGTTGCTAGGCGACCGCTGTCTATAGAGCTGGGAGAGCCAGACACATTTAGATGTTACTGTGGATCTCGACAGCGGCATGTCAAAACAACACAAGTGTCTGCCCAGTGGAAAATTTTACAACCCAGGACTGGGCACCGGAGTGAGGCATGATTCCCTTTCAGAATAAAACATAAAAAGGAAGAGGTGATTTTTTTTTGTTGTGGGATTGTTTTTTGTAGTTCTCCTTGAAAGAAGACTTTAACCAGTCAATCATTTATATACATTTAATTAAGAGATATCGTATCACTGGAACAGGACTTTGTTACTGGGTAATGGGTTCCCATGGCTGAGAAAATGCTGATACATTTATAGGAAATTAGCAGCAGGTCAGCACAGAGACATTTATTTTCAATCAGAAGTATTTATCTGGCAATGACATTCTGTTTCAGTGACTTATTTTATTATATGAAAGGATTAAAGAATAAAAGGAAGAGGGAAGGAGATGGAGAAATGAAAACAGACTGACAGCAGTTTCTATGTTAACATGAGAGTTGCTGACTCTGCATATCAAGAAAAGCTACGTTCCAAGTGGGAGCAATAACCTTTCCTGGACTTAAGCTTACTCCTAACAGGGCAGGGGAGAGGAAGGGGTAAGGGTCCTTCTTGAGTATACTACACTTTCATGGACAAACTGACTTAAACAGAGGAAGACAGGTAATTATATTCTCAGATGAGCTATTTGGATTTTCACCAGTCTATGATCTGAACCGTGCCATATGGAAGCTCTGCTGCATGTGCTCTTCAGGTCTAAATAAAGTGGCACAAAGTAGCAGGTTTTACCTATCCTTAATATGGACCTACATAAAGCAGATGCCTGCACAAGTCTTCTAAATTATGAAAGCAGCAATGTCTACACCTTACCTCTTTCAGTTTGGTATCGCTGAAGGCTGGGGTCAGGAGGCTCCGCACATACTTCCATCTGTCATCACGAAGACAAAGGATGCTATCAAGCATTGGCTTGGATATCAAGTTTGGTTTCTAAGTTGAAAGAAAACATAATTCAATTTTAACACCAATACAACTACAGCTACTCAAGACTCTGGAACTTGGGAAGATTGCTCAGGAATGGCATTGCACTGCTGTCCCATGAAGAGAGGTTCAAATCAGTCCCAAACACCAAGCTAAATATGGATGAGACTGGAGAAAATTTCTCTTTTACTGCACTCATTTTCTCTTGGGCTTCAAAAGTCCTGGACCAACTCCTTTCTCAGACTGCTCTGATTGTGATGTTCCTGGTGTTCTCCGGAGATTGCCTTCACTGAACCCTGGCTTCTCCCTTATCTTTCTAAGGCAAGAGGACTTGTCAACACTCCCTCTCCATGTGACATGAGTGCCAACGCACCGCATGCCGGTGTTGGTGGGGGACACAATTTCTGGTGACAGCTGGTATGTCAGACTGTTACATGCATTTAAAAAGTCTTCAGAAAATATGTTGATTAGAAAGCAAGTCCCAGTCCTTACTCTGTTTATAAGGAACACTCTCACTAAAAGTTTGTGGCCTGTGACTCTTACAGCTGCAGCAGTTGATCAAATATAGTAGCTTAAAGCACTGCTCCATGAAGTTCTGTACCAAAATGACTACTCTGAATTTACTAAATCTTCCCTGCCCTCTAAGAAATTTGTGTCCAGAAAACACTGATATTCACCAAGGAGTAAAAGGATATGAAAGACAAAAGAGAAAGCACATCAGAATACAGCACAATTCTGCCTGGAAGAAGAATCAGAAGATGTCCAGTCCCACAGCACAAAATATTACATTTTATACTATGTCAGAAGATGTTTCCTAATTGTTCCTGAAGACCTCCAATAACAGAGATTCAATAACCTCCACACTCAAACTCTTCGAGTGCTGTACTACTTTTACCATGGTAGCACAGTGTCTCTCTCGCTGGAACTTTTGTCTTTGTGCTGTCCAGGCATAGAAGTCAGGTTATTCTCCCTGTCTTTGCAGCAGCCCATACATACAGAAGGCTATAACAACCACTGAACATACTGCAGCCATCTACCCCACATAACACCATTTCACTCAATACATACTTATCAGTTATGCTATCTAGGACTGTTTGCTCAGTGCTGGTACTGCTCCTCTGCATAGTCTTGCTGATTTACTTCTTTCTTAAGGTACAGTCCCTGTGACCCAACATGCTACTCCAGGCAAGAAAGGATTTTATTTCCCCCCTGCACCCTAGACATTCTGCAAGCTATATTCCTCTCTATTCACTGATTCCTCTCTATTCGCTGATTTACTTCTTTCTTACTTACTTCTTCTTCTTCTACTTACTTTCTTTCTTACTTACTTCTTTACTTCTTTCTTAAGGTACAGTCCCTGTGACCCAACATGCTACTCCAGGCAAGAAAGGATTTTATTTCCCCCCTGCACCCTAGACATTCTGCAAGCTATATTCCTCTCTATTCACTGATTCCTCTCTATTCGCTGATTTACTTCTTTCTTACTTACTTCTTCTTCTTCTACTTACTTTCTTTCTTACTTACTTCTTTACTTCTTTCTTAAGGTACAGTCCCTGTGACCCAACATGCTACTCCAGGCAAGAAAGGATTTTATTTCCCCCCTGCACCCTAGACATTCTGCAAGCTATATTCCTCTCTATTCACCCTGGAATATTACATACCACAGCATGGCACTGTACTCATGAACTGGTTTGTGGCTCCCTCCAAATTTCAGACTTTTTTCTGAACAATCTCCCCCTAGGAAGTTATTCCCTGGCCTTTATCCTTAAAGCTGGTTACTCCCCAGAGTCTTATGTAGAACATGTCCCTTTGAACTATGACCATTCCCTTTAAGATTATTTGTTCAACTGGATAACATCACCTCGAATTTTAGCCCTTTCTTTCATAGCTTCTTTCATCCTTACCAGCTTTCTACATAAATTGTTAGCATACTCAGTGCCATCATCTAAATCGTTAACAAAATTACAGAAAAATTCCTGCAAAGAAGTCACCCTGTGCTCCTCCTTTCCTTCCAACAGTGGACTGTTCCAAAATGCATTTCAGGCATTGTACAGCAATGTCCTCAGGAAAAACCACTCTAAGATTGGTGAGTGTGGGCAGAAGGTCTACACTTCTCTGGTTACCAGGAGGTACAGAGACATTCATTTGTGCATGGGAGATCTTCTGGATACTGCAGCAGCCGCACAGCTCCCCATGTTATCAGTAGAAACAGTATCCATTTTACTGGGAGAGACCCAGTAAAACCAATGATGCTTTGGCCACCCCAATGCCATCTGTTGATCCCTTTTGTCCTCTGACCTTTCAGTATTTCTTTCATTACTACAGTACATGAAAAATGAATTCTTACAACCTGTTACACACCTGGATACTTTAATATAATTTTGTGCCTCACTATTTCTGATTTTATTGCCACTACATGCTATTTTTTTATAATTTTTCTTGGAAATCTGACCTACTTTCCACTCTGTTAAAAAAACAACTTCTCTTCAGGAGCCATGAAGAACGGGCAATTTAGCCACACTGGTCTTCCACTGTACTTCCTTAACTTTCCTCCTTATTGGAAGAGCTTGCACTTAATATCGTTTCTTTAAGGAGCTGCCAGCTCTCCTTAACACCTTTTTCCTTTACACTTGCCAAATTCTTACTACACTGCATAAGCTTGTAAAATGCAGAAGCCTATTTCATATTACAAACAGGCTAATGGGATAGTTTTACATTCTCAGCAACACCATCCAGTGTAGTAAACTAATGTCACTGGGACAACACTACAAACCAGTTTTGAGCAAAGATGAGCAGCTTTCAAGTAGAAAAGTACATATTAAGCTGAAGGAAGAGATTGACTTAGGTACTGTCACCAGATGACTACTGTAAAACAAAATAAGGGCACTTTTAAAATGTATGTATAGACTATTCTATTTTGTACAATAATAGGGAAAACCTTGGACAGGTTGTCAGAGTTGAAACATCTTGGACTGTCTTCTCTGAATAGCCTCTTTAAATAAATAATCTGTTTTCTAACTTGTCAGTAGGTATCTTTCCTGAAGATCACAAGGGCAGCTTGAAAGACCATCACTCAGTGGAGCGCTCTGTCATTTGTTGCATATATTCAAAGGCTCAGCAGAATCAGAAGAAAGAGCCTCTAGACAGCTGGATGATGCTTCCCAGCAGAAGCATCATCCTGTCAGAAAGTCCTGTATGCTACCCTCTGCTTCACAGTTCTTCTGTGCTGCTAGGGCAGCCATTTACACTAGATCTTGACTCAGCCGGTCACTAAACGAGTATTCCTTATATCTTCAGTCTTCATTTCAAACCCTGACAACCAGATTGCAGTGCTCCTGAGTGCTCACTGAAATCAACAACAGGGAAAGTGCCTTGATCCTGTGAAATGCATTAGTCCAAGAAATCAGGTCATTGAGTGCAGCCTCCAAATTAGCAAACACTCTCAGACCTGTGTTTCAACCACCAGCCTTCATTTCTGCTTTATAAAGTGGATATATCACATCACCCCCTCAGAAATGCTAACAATACATTAACATTTCTGAGGCACTCAGAATGAAATAGCAGAAATACAATGAAAGACCAGAATAACAATTCCCACAAGGAAATAACCAATTTTGTCTTCCAAGCAAGCTTTAAATAGCATACAGGAAAAAAAAAAAAAAAAAAAAAAAAAAAAACACAGAAAAAAAACCCCAGAAAAAATTACAGGGCAACACTTGGAAAAGTATTTTGCATCCAGTCCTAAATTGAAGGCTGCCCAAACTGTGCACTCTATAAGACAAATCTTTGCAAGACAAAGCTCCACTTAGATAATAACAGATGTGATATAAATCTCACTGCATTTGTCTTGAAAGCAAATTCCCTTCCGAAAACCATTCACCCTAAAAAGTGATCCTAATTGCATAAAGACTGTATACAGCACATTCACAGAGGGACCCAGACAAAAAGCCTGTTAACTATAATATTATAACTACAACACTAACTATAGCATTGCCTTTTTAGCACTCTACTTTACGACAGTAATGCTCCCTTAACATAATTTTGGTGTGCACAGTATTATATACATATAAATTCTGTAAGGAGGGAAAACTAGCTTTGGTTATAAATTATTTTACTCTGCATCTTTAAAACTGGACAGGCAAAAATATGTTTGTGTTTATTGGAACACCATCAAGCATGACTGACAGTGTATAGCAGATTTCATTTATCAGGTTTTCCTTATTGTTTCTGCAAACACTTTCCTCCTAACTGCATAACCTGTGTTACAGGTTCATATAGCAGGAATGAAAACGGATTCAGTATGAGAATGAGCCTGAAGTATCTCAGTGAAAGATGAAGTGTCATCTCTTTCCAAATGGACAAAGTACTAGATGTATCTAAAAAATTTTGAGCTTATAAAAATCACCAAATAAATTACCATAGGAGGCAGCTGTAATATGTTCAGGGGTGGTATTTTGGTTTTTGGGCAGCAATGGAGGTTGTCTTTAAGTCAAAGGCAATCAGGATCATGCTCCATCTAGCATAATCTAAATACTGAACAACTGCTCTGTGCTTCTTTCTCCTGTGTAATCAACCATTTCCGGTATAGCAATGCTCCATGAAAACTACTGGCAGCATGGTAATCTCTTGCAGTGTACCTACAAGTGCTGCTGAGTTCCCACAATCACAGACATGCCATCAACCACAACAAGGAAAATTGAATTGATTTGCTTGCAAACAAATCCTTTAAAACATCACTGCTTTTAAAAGAGGAAACAAAATAATATTTGCGGATGAGTGGCATCTCTGCAATTAATGCAAAAATTCCCTCCCCCCATAAGATGTTCCTCAGGATGACCCCTCAGACGCAGTTATTGGCTTGTTTGTCATGAGTTCAATTTGGCTTCCTCTGTGTTACTAAATAATTCAGGCAAGTGAATCTTTGGCTCTGAGGCCAAGTGGAACAGAACACCCCCTGTCCCCAAAGTTAAATCCTTTTCCCAAAAACAATGGAGATATCCAAACTGCTTCTGGTCATGGTACATGTTCTTCTCTTGAACTGTGCCCAGACCATGCCTGGGAGACAACTAATCAATACACAACAAAACTGTGCTAAGAAGCATGTCAAATGGGTATCTGTAGGACATATTCATGCACTAATATCCTGACCCTGTATCTTGTGCCTTCTGTGATTCATACAGTATTTGTTCCTTTCCCAAGTTTGTCACTAGGAGGCTAGACTGAACCTCTGGCAGACAGCAATGACTGCCTAAAGCAGAAAGAAGGGTAACAGCACCATTATGTTCCCTTAGACACCTCTTCTCATTTCTTTGGCAGAAAAATGAGGGATAAAGTTTTCCCAGCAGAAGGCAGTTAATGCAGCCATGCACTCTTTAAATATTGTGAAGAGATGAATCTTCAAAGAAGCTAAAGGGTACCTTTAAAGACCTTTAAAACACACTCACCTCCACAGAACCAGCTGCTAATCTTCTCCATATGCTTTGACAACACAGTGAGAAACTAAACTCTATAAAAACCAATATCTCAGACAATTTGTTATTTTAAACTTAGACTTAATCATAGCCCACTCCTAACAAAACCAATCAAAAACAATTTACTTCTACAGGAGTCAAACATCAGCACTCAGTCTGCTCAGATTCAATCAAGGAAATAAGCTCTAGAGCACCCAAAATCCCAAATCCAAACAGTAACTCCAACACTAATTCTGGCATTAAGTCATCCCTAGCAAACAGCATTTGCCTTCATGTAAGCTTTCTTCTAGTCCTGCAGCTGTTGTGGGATCCAGCTTTGACTGGAATTCCATGTCCACACTCCCCTGAACTTTAGCCCCAGTCTCAACCCTACAACCCACACTAATGAGAGCCATTTGCTTCTCTCTCCTTCAGCCTTTCTTCAGTACCCATGGGGACTTCAGTATCCAGGTTCCTCCCCTTTTCCCTTTTTAGGGAATTTTTTGGGGTATATTCCCAGAGTGAGGGGTCATCTTTCTCCTAGCCTTCATGAATGCCATGCAGATATCTGTATTAGCTCTAGTGGGGGATGGCCTTTTCCCCAGGGCAAGTTCCAGAAGCGATGAGCAGGCAGCTCATTGCTGCCTGTGCTTGCAGTGCAGCAGCAGTGCCAGCAGTGCTTGCACATCACTGGGTTAACTTGTTCATCTTCTTATTTTCAAAAAGGGTTGATGTCCTTTTCTTGCTAAAAATGTCCTTGTGATTAGGCATTACCACCCTGTTTAAGAAATTGCATTTTTAACCTGAATTTAATGAAATGAAAGTTAATAAAAAATGAGATAGAAAGTTCATAGCTTGAAGAGAAGACACTATCCCCATACCTCAGACAGGAATTATAATAAAATCTCTTCTTAAGATTACTCATTCAACTCCCCTTGACTGACAGGTCATCACCACCAGTTCAGCCAGCAGGTGGAACCAGTAAACACATGAACTGTCCATATGGTATTTCATCCAGTCAGTGGCAGTGGCGTGACACTTAACAGATCAGCATAGCACTTGCTCTTAAAAGAAGCAACAGAAAAAAAAAAAATCCCTGAGATATCTCCAGGAATACATCTTACTAAGCTTGCAGTAAGTGGATCGTGAAAGTGGGAAGGCAGGAGATGCCTCCATAAATTAGCTTTAAAAATTCCCTGTTGGTAAACTGATACATTATATTCCTTCCAACTTCCTTGGTGTTTTAAGACATGCTCAGCTCTTCCTGTATTCATGACATTCAACGACATATTGTGCAGCGGCTTTTGACTGAGCCAGGAAAGCACTGCATTGCATGTTTTCAAAACCCAAAATAGAGCTCTTTTATGTCATATACCCTGTAGTTCATTGCTGTTTCCATCTGGAAGGCCCTTGCATACACAGATGTTATAGCCACATCTCTTCAAAGCATGTAAAATTTTTCTCTGCACAAATCATTATCTCATAATGGAGCAAGACCAACTCCTCACCCCAAGACCAAAGCCTTTGCAGAGGGCAAATGGCTGGCACTGCCCACTGAGGGCTGTGTACCAGTATAGGAGACCGCTGGGCCTCTCTCATCCCTCTGCTGTGACTGTGAGGGGCCTCCCATCCATGAAACACCCGAGGGAGTCGCTACACACAGGAGCTGTCTCTCCCAAAGCAGGCTTGCTCTTCCTTTGCCCTTCCAAAACTCCATTTCCAAATCCTCAGATGCCACACATCCCACACTGCTGCTCCCAAGCAGATGAAATCAATCCTTCCTTGCCCATTAAAACTATGGACACAGACACTGCTTCACAAACACATTGCTCAAAACCCTCCCAGATTGCCAGCTCTGCTAATAGTCTGTTATACTTTTGTCCCCTCTTCTTTGTTAGTCTAAAGCAAGTTTGATTTTAGTATGTATGATCCAGAAGGTGATCTTACAGCTTCAGAGAGGGGAAAAAAATAACCAAACTTACACCAAAATGCACATATTGCTTTGCAATTTCATAAAAGCATGCAGTAAAAGTTTTCAGCTTAATTTGAAATCAACATGCCTGCAGAGAAGAGGAGAAAATGTCCATGGATTATCTATTTCATTAAGCTTTTAGGTTCTCCTTGGTCATTAGGGTTCTTTAAAAGAGTGTGACAGGGTAGAATTGGTTTCAGTGATTACAGCAATTGTCTTTCATTCTACTCTATCAATCAGACTATACAAAAAGGCATCACCAAACAGGTTTTTTTGTTATCAAGTCAGGATCTTCAGCAACTAATAACTACTATTCCTAATTACTCATTGGAAAAATGGCACAGCCAACCCCAGCTTACAAGTAAATACTGGCTATTTTCCCCCTCTGTGGCAAGCAGCCTGGAAACATCTGTTCTTGTCTCTGCAAACATTCTCTTAAGTCATGGTTTTGTCAATAGAAACCAAAGCGAGTCATTGCAATGAGGTAAATATAACCATCCATAACTGCTAAAATAAACACATATGGCCTCCTGCAGTCTGACCCAAACTGATGCAAGTCACACGTTCCATTTGTTGGTGTAAGCAACACCAAAATTAAGTCCATGCATTCATGAGTTTGCATATGGTGGTCAGTTTGCACATTTGGGATCAAAGCAATCAAAGCAAAGAAAAAAGTACTTGCTCTTAATTAATTAAGAATTTTGGTATTATAAACAAATTCAGGTTGTACTAGAGAGCCCATACTCTATAGACAGTTTCTGCTGAGAAGCAGTTTTTAAACATGTTTAAATCCACTTTCCAGCTGACATAACTGAACTTTTAAATATTGGATAAAGTTATAAGACTATTAAAGACCTCTCTGTTTATACAGACTTCTCCTCAAGGAAAGGTTGAGGACCAGAAAGTTCCTTTTACAGTATGTAAAGAGTATTTGGAAAAAAGCAGTCCCCAATAACTTTTGGTACACATACATTGCCATGCTTTCAGTCTTTGGCTTATGTAGGAATGACAGGCAATGCCTATAAGAACATTGGCTAGATCTTTTATTTACACAGGACCATTGTATTCCATGCTCTGCTCATCCAGAGACATGCCTGCAGTAACCTTAAAGCTTCTGGAGAATTCCAAGAGAGATTGTAAGTACCACTCACCATCCCACTGCATGTCCCCTTGGCTGCTGACTCAAATGCCTTGGGTATGCAGCTAGATACCTCAGAAAAAGTTCACCCAAAACGAGCCAGAGTTGTCCAAGCGGCCATGACAGCAATGTAGGAAGAGTCCTACATTTCCTTAAGGTCTCACCACCTTTCTTCTCATGGACATAACAAAACATATTCCAGAAGAGAGGTCACTACAGCTGTGATCAGGGATGACTCCCTTTTTTACCACAGCAGAGAGAAAGATGTCATGGTAGTAATCTGCTTTCAAACAATCACTGACAGAACAAAACTCACAGCGGGGCAAAACCTTGTAACTCCTTCCTGTGGATAAGGATAGGAAGAAAAATAAGGAAATAAGAATAACGAAAGAAAGCATTATTACAGCAGGAGTACAGGTTAGGGGGAGGGAGGGATAGTCTGAGGCTTATTAGACTGCAGAGATTCACTAACTTCTCTTTCACGAATGCCATGGACACATAAACGAGTGCCTTGGAATGATTTCCAGCAGGTAAATACATGAAAGCCTTTCTCTTGCACTCTGGGCAATTTGTCATGGGGGTCTGCACTGGAGCAGCCTGACTCCACCACTTTGTGATTCAAAGAACCATGTTTATTACCACTACACTGTCTGCAGTGTCTGAGCTGCCAGCCTGTTTCAAAGACACATGTGAGGGCCACCTCCTCTCAAAACATCATATTCATAGATCTCCTACCTTGGACAAGGTTCAAAACTGCTAAGCTTCCATTTGGTGATTTCAGCAGCTGAAATCAGCAGCTCCAAGGGATTCAAGTCACCTCAGAACATTAGCTATGGCTGAGCAAGAGTTTTAAATCTGTACTGTCAAATTAAGCTCCTCAGATAGGGGTTAAATGCTTAGGACCTTCTGGTCACTAGCAGAGGTAAGCAAGGCAGGTGAAGGGGAGGCTTACCAATGGCTTACTTTAAAAATATCATATTTTTATTTAGAGAAAGTATATATAAGAAATGTCACTTTTTCATGTACTTCATATTTTATTGACAATTTCAGTTTGACCTCTTCAACTCTGGTGTTGCAATGCAGAAATAAAATTATATACAGACCTGTATAGCTTAAAATCTCAAAGCACCAAGAAACACTGAAAATAAACAAGTGGCTAAGTAGCTAACTATGACCTAAAGGTGAAAGACATTTCAAAGGGTTTCTATCAGTCTTCCAAGTTGCCATGTAGCACCTAAAACTTGTTGCCTAATACCCCATTTCCCACGTGACAACATGCTGGTACACAAAATATACTTCAAACTGTCATTTATCTAATTTGAAATAGAAAATTTGGGATTAATATAGCAAACTTATGATCTCCAATATGTGCAAAACAACCCAAGGAAAAAGTATTTCACCTTTTCCCCCCAATGCCAAAAAGAAGATTTCAAAACAATGTCAAACAAAGCCGATAAAAGTTTTCTTGTGAGGCCTCCTAATGGTTTAAAAAAGAAAAAAATGGGTTCAAGATGATATTTAAATCAAACTACTGGAAGAAAAGGGCTATTAAAAATTAAAAACACGAATACAGCTTTCAGCTTAGGAAGTCAGCCATGGGCAGTCAGATGTTAGGGGGACATTTTACAGGAAATACTGCTCTGCACTTGCTCTGCTCTTCTGCTCTTTTCTCTCTTTCTGCTCTTTCTCTGCTGCTAGTCAAACTCAGAACACTCCCTGGTTAAATACTTTAATTTTTATGTTACTTTTCCTTTGAAAAGTCTTTCAGAAAGAAAACTCCAGGTCAGCTGTAATGGCAGAACGACAAACTATCAACAAATCACATTTGCAGTACCAGCTCAGCTGAAGAATTTGGATTCCCTGCCTGCTACTTCACAATTCTTTCTAATTACATTAAGTGGATATCTACACATCAGGGAAAAAAAAAATTCAAATTTCATATAGTAAGATTTCCACATTTATTTGTCAAAACATTAATGTATTTTCCTGATAGCAGTAGCTGCTTTCATTCCTCATTTATTTGTCCCTCAAGAAGAGCTAGGCTATAAAACTTTCTCAGGAGTTGCACAGCACACTTTCAGCATTTTATCTTCCAAGATTTCATATTTGTGGTTATTGCCTAGTTTCAATCAAATTTAAAAAATCCTAATTTATGAAAACATGTTTTGACAGGCTTATATGAAATAACGTTTGTGCATTTGCCTCTTACAAATTAATTTGAACATATCTAGAATTAAATGTTTGTCATAAGATAATTTCAGCAATAATAAAGTCCTATTGTGCACAGATAACATTACAGGACTTATTATGAGTTTCCTAGAGCTCACAATTTCTGTAAAACAGCTTTAATTCACAAACTACCTGTAAGAAGAGTGTTGCTTACATCACTCCTACTGATTTCTCCAAGGAGAGCAGTTGAAACACTCCTCTGAGTATCAGCCAGTACCTCATCCAAATAAATTAACAGCATTAGCTACTTTTGTATTCTTAAACTTTTAGACTTGTAATATGAAGCAGTGTGGATTATGAAACATTAAGCATGTCACCATATCGTAAGAGTTCTAGGATAAGATAAAATGTTAAAAATAATAAAATGTTAAAAACAATAAAATGTTAAAAACAAGAGTTCTGGGATAAGATAAAATGTTAAAACCAACAAAAACAACAAAACCCCACAAAGTGGAGTCCACACCACAGAGCTCACAGATCCCTTTCTGGCCAAACAGGTCTCCTTCAGGTGATTTAGAGCATTTAGAGGCCCTGTTTCACCACTCTTGCTTCAGTTTTAGTGCACTGTTACCATGACATGAAGCCAGAGGGATGGATCAGAGCCCGAATTCTCCCCACTCACGGTGCCCCAAAAGCCAGCACCAGCATTTTGGGCCCAGACAGGCTGGAAGCTCAGCAAACACACACGAGGACAGAGCGAGATTTGGGATTTCGAGTCTCTTTTATCGAGTGCCCGGGGAAGGAATGTGTGCCAGCCATGAGAGCAATACACCTGCAGCCTTGCACTGAGGGTTAACCCCAACAGCCAGGCCCACATGGAATGGCAATGAGTAACCTGGCTGGAGGTTCAGCCTGCTGGGGTTTCCTGTGTGGAAAAGGAAAGAGGCTTCACTCTCTGGAAGGACCCGTGACATTGCCAGGCTGTACCCATACTCGGCACATGCATCACACTTGACTGCATGCACCCAGTGTGTTATTTTTACTTGCAAGTTATTAGAATCTGCACTTCCAAGCCTAGCTTTACTGGTGGGTGGGAGTTGTAGTTCCCAACCATCAGTGTTGGCCAGCACAGCACACACTCCCACATCACAAGAACTCGTTTTGCATCTGTACAGCTGCTTCTCTCACACTTGAGGTTTATGCTGAACATCCCCAGCATCCAGCAGCCTGAAAAATAAAAGGGATCTTGAAACTGAAAAAAATAACCTCCTGTGACATGTCTAAAATTATGCTGATTTTTTTTATTTAGAATAAATCCTAACCCTAGGACAAACCTAAGTTTTTATAACCAAAAGTGACTGTCACTGCCAATATAAGATAAATGTTACCACAAGCACAAAGGGAAAAGCTGAAAAAAGTGAAAAAATTAGAGCTGCCTCACTTGACTACAAGGAGGGTAACACAAGGGAGAGCCATCCAGCAAGCCAGGGCACTTAAAGAACTTGTAAGGTGACACAGTGATACACCAGCTAGGGAGGGTACATTCTTTTTAAAAATTCAAATCAAACATTAAACAAAAATAAAACCAGAGCTGGTTAGTGAAACTTAAATAAAGCCATGAGGTTTGCAAGAAACTGCAAATATTACAAAATCAATTTCTTTCTCTAGGCTTTCTGGAAGAAAAGAAGGAAAAAAGTTCTAGAAACTACCTTTTTATAGATGCTCTCACAACAAAATAACTTTACCTTGTAAATTGAAACTACTTTTTCTTTACACTAAAAACTGTAACAAATTATTTCAATTAACTTTTAGTTTTTATTTTGACTTTAAACTGTTCAAAATCAGATACGACATGAAAATTCTGTTTTCCACATATTTCCTATTCAAATTTCAGAAATCACTAGGGCAAAGGTTTTGGGTTTTTTTTCCTAAATTCTTACTGTTGACAATATAGGATGCCATCAATTTCGACTGCAGTCAATTACAATTATATTAGGAGAATACTAGAGAGCAAAATAAAGCATTGAGAGGTTTGAAAATCTTAGGCTTAGTGCAGTCTTTGTATCCAAAGCATATGCAGAAATGGGTCCACTTCTTTAGTTATGTTATCACATACAATTTTCCCCCCACAGGATCTCTATTTGATTTCTCAAATTTAAGATTTCTAGAAGAAATAATATCCTGCAAGGTTTTAACATTGCACATAAAAAACTTCAAAACCTTTCATGTGAAATTAATCAGTCACAAACTCAAGATTCTCCTCCTTCAGACATAAAGCGCACATGATGACTTGAAGAAATTCTTAGTCATTTGTAGAGTTCTGTCAGCAGAGAGCGATAGCAGTAAGTCAGTCTCCTTTAATAATTTTTTGTTGAGTCTGTGTTTACTCAGATTCTTTAGGGGCTTATAAACTTAAGCAGTTTGGTCAGATTTTCAAAGTGGTTTTTATATCCAGCCCTTAACACTAGAGGGAACAAAGCCAAAGCAATAGACTCTGGGTTTATTTTCCTCACAATCGATAAATAACCCTAACTTTTCCCTAGGCATCACCTCCAAAATAGCAAGACCATTTTGACTGAAAAATTCTAAATGGAAAATAATAATTGAAGCAGTTCAACTATGATAATCTACAGAAAGGAAAACATTGTAATGGGAGACATTGGGCAACTTTAATTATAGAGTTCACCATTGCTTCTGCAACAGTACAGCTACTTTGGAACTGATGAAATACCAATATAGGCCTGATGACATTTAAACTTGACTGAAGGTCAATGACTGGTTAAACTGGAATGTTTCTGAGCCACTGTTAAATTATTCAGAATTATTTTAGGAAAGCTGCATAAAAAGTGCAAGAGTGCAGTTTTAGCGTAATCTAAATGCACACACTGAGAATGGAAAAGGAAATGGGAAAACTGTCAGTTGCAATTGCCTTGAAAAGGGAAAAAAATAATATCTTGTGTACCTTCAACTTAGAATTAATCTAGCAGAAGAGAAGACTGCAAGACAGTTCTTGTTTTTACTACTTATTTCCCCAAACCCTTTACTCCAAGAGCAAGCACAAAAGAGAAAGAAGAGGAATGAAACATTATTTCAGAAAAGAATTGTAATTATTTTTGTTTCTGTTGCTTAACACAAGTGAGAAGAGGTTGGCAGGAGTAGATAATTAATAATCAACAGGCCTTACTTTTGCTGCAGGACAGCTGTTTCCTGATCTCACTATATATGTTGCTGAATATGTGTCTGTGAGGCTAAATGGAGTCTCCTTGAGCCACCGCCGAGCCTTCAGAAACAGATGAATGAACATGGAAGTGTGCAGTGGCCAGGTGTGCTTAAAGTAAGGAGCGCTCACTACACTGGAGAGCTGTGAGACAAGTGTGACATTCACATTCTCTGGACAAAGATACAATTCTGTCTCTCAGGAGAAGCACAGAAAGAAGAGAAAACAATCTTTATCCCTGCTCCTTTGTTTTTCCCGTGTGGAATGTGGTATGGAGATTGTTTACCTGAAGTGATTGCTGGATTGGATTCTGGTGAAGGTTGTTTGGGTTCAATGACCAATCAGATCCAGCTGTGTCTTGGAATCTCAGCAGAGTGTCATGAGTTTGTTAGGTAACTAAGAAGTAAGTATGTAGAATAGTATAATATCTCTTAAAATAGTATATGAATATAATATAGTATAGTTTTAATAAAGCAGATCCTTCAGCCTTCTGATCTGGAGCAGACATCATAATTTCTTCCTGCATCCAGGGTTCACCATGTTTTTACTATAGACATGCAGTGTAAAAACTTGAATTTTACACCCCTCATCCTCTTCCCTTTCCTTTCTAAGTGTGGTGAATTAAATGCTGACAATGCATCAGCAGCAGTGGCAAGTGTCCTGTGACTTTCCTTGGTTGTGGTCACAAGCTGTGTACTCATAGCGCAGCACATCCACGGCACTCCCACAACACACAGCAGCACCTTCCCAAGGCTCAGATCAGCCAATTATTTGCTATCAATTATTCACAACAAATGGTGCCAAGATACATGGTTACTATATAAAGGGGAATTCTCACTAGAAAGTAAAACAATACCTGCCGACTCATTCTTCACCTGTGATCCCCCAGATTTGTAGCTGTTACATGCAGTCAACATTGAGGAGTGCACAGTCTGTGAACATCCTTTCCTGTGGGGGTTTCAGAATGAAACTTACATAGTGCAGGTCACAAGCAAAGAAAACAGAGTGGCAGAAATTTTCACTTAGCACAGATCTACCAGAGTTAATTGCTAGGTAGAAGAGAACTTTCCAGGCTGTGGTCAGAGGACCACTGCAAAGCAGCTGCATCAATATAAGATGCTACAACCCCATCAGCTGTTCACCACTCCCCCTCTATTGGAGATAACCACCATTGAAATGGAGCTGGTGGACAGCCCTTGTGAGCACTCGTCTGCTTCAGTGCTAAGTCAGCCTGCATGGTTTTGAAAAAGTCCACACTGACACAAACTAAGATGAATTAGCTTCTGAGTGGAACCAGAGAAGGAATGCTCATGTGATCCATGTTGTAGGCCTTGCTGTGGAAACAGTAAGTCCAGTTAAGACATCTTAACAAAGGTTACTAGCATTGTGCTAGGTAAGAATATTATCATTATATCAAAAAAGAAAAAATAAAAAAGGACCTTTCATAATTTTAAGTTCAAATATAAACATAAAGGCAGGCAAATGGATTAAGATATTTGAACAAATGTCTAAGGAGAGAACTATTCCCACTATTTTGAAGATATAATGCTACTTTTAAAATACTTTAAATGAAGAACAAAATCTTGCAAGGATTGGCATAATAATTGCCCACGTGTATCACATTAACTCTCACTGACGAGGAATGGACTTGTGCATACACAAGAGCCCTCAGACAGAACTATCACAGTCGAAACACAAAGTTTATCCACGGAAAAATAAAACAATAACCCAAACCAAAAACCCCCACCTGCTGGCATAAGAATTAATAGAAAGGATTCAAAATGGGATGGGGTGGGGTGGGAACAGATTTGTGGCCAATGAAGTGAATGGGAGAAATGATGCTCAGATGCATTCTCTGGCACTGAAAGTCACCACAGCACTGGGTGCTGGAGGCTGGGCAGATATGCCAGAAGGAAGATTACTGTCACTGTCTGTCCTGCTATTCTGTTTTGAATTCTGCTGCTGGCCACTTTTGAAAGAGGACACTCAACCAGGCTAAACAGATCTTAGGCATGATACATGAAAACCATTCAAATATTACATATAGCCATATCACATCTACTTCAGTGCTGAATTACCAGACTCCCAGGTACATGCATGTAAATCACTTCCCTGTGCTGTGAAACATCACTTCTATAGACTTCAGAGGGTTCCTGTATCATCAGATGCTTCAAAAGGACTTTTTGTACATGAGCAGACCAGTTAACTCCAAATGTGGTTAAAGACATGAAAACAAAGCAAAGTACTGGGTCTGAACTCTGACTGCTCAAGCATGTAAAAAGGCCAACTCAGATGCTGTGAGCTGAGCCTATGTCAGTTCTGGAACAAGTGACAAACTAATTACTCTTCTAAACAAAAGCAGACTGAGAAAGGCAAGAATCAAAGGACATGACACCCTACAATATGTCAACAATAAGGAAAATGAAGAAAATTGTAAACAAAACAACCAATCTACTACTGTCAAGTAACAGTTTCAGAAGTCAGAAATGAGGGACTGTTAAAAACCTGTGATATTAAACGGAATAAGTTTCCCAAAAAATATTCTCACAGCAAATGTCCAAAGAAGTATGATAAGTTGAAATTCCCTTTAAAAAAAACCAACAAATCAACAGAAATCAAAGGTCAGGACCAGCAAAGACCAGCAAAAACTGCATTTGCACTCCACCTATTCTTAACACAGTCAGCTAAGGGCAGGATTAGATAAAGAAGCAATAATGTATTTAAACAAGAAAAAATATTAATCACACTTAATATTTCACATATTTTATCCAACAGTAAAACATGTTATTTAAACAAGGAACAGAGCCCTAGGAGTAGATAGTCCTTTCCTGCCTGTGTTGTTTCCCTTCTATGTTATTATTCAGTATTTAAAAAAAAAGTCCTGCAAACCCAGTAAATAAATAGCCAATGTAGGTTTGATGAAAGATTGGCTCAGAAGACTGCTTTTGGCCTGAATAGAAAGATATGCTTTCATCCTGTTTTGACTATACTCATACATTTACCTAACATAATTGGATGTAGTTAATATTGCAGGAGCCTTCAAGCAGCGCACATTTCCCTCATTAGTGGGTTTAAAGCCTTAATGATATCTCCTGTGCTGCAGAAAAGCCCAATGTAGGCTTCAAAAGTGATTGGCAAGTTTCAACAGGAGAAAAAAATGGGGGAAGGGAAGGCAAAACCTTATAATACTCTGATCTTGTCTTCTTCAGTTGTTTAGAAAAGGAAATCTTACAGAACAATTGAATAAAGAAGAAAATAGAGGTGAGAATAAACAAGCCAAAACAGATCATTTCAAAAGCTGACCTCACAGTAACTCAAATATGTGAAAGGAACAGGGAGTGGGTAAAAGAGGGAGTGGGTAAAAAGAGGGACCCTTCAAATACCTGCAACACAGAAAGACACTCACATACTTGGTCCTACATTAACTCCTCATGTCACAAACAATGCATATGCACTTCATATTGTCAAATCAGCATCTTCATGCACCTGCAGCAAAATCACCTTTTCATCGTTTCATTATGCAGTATTTCCCACCCTTTCAAATCTCAATAGTTTGGCAGGGAAGCCAAACATTTAGGAAACAGAATGTCACAGTATACCATTAACTAAGCACATGCAAAGGGTTTGGGGTTTTGTTGTTTGTTTGTTTTGTTGGGTTTTTTATTGACTAATTTTGACCATTTTCCAGGAACAGAAATTTCACAGGCTGATTTAGCTTCAAAAGAAGCATAATTATGTACAGCTGTATTCAGTATTTCTTGACTGCCTTGAACAAGCAGTGAAAGGGAGATTTGCACACATTATCAGCCACTATCATTAGTGCTGTAAAGTATGTAATCCATCTGGTGTTGTGGTGTCTACCTAGGAGCAGGTATTGAACCACTGATGGCTGCAGTGTAACAGCAGAAAGGGAGAGAGTTAAAAAGTAACAAAGCAACACAGCAACCCAAGTCATTTCTTGATGCTGGATTGTCCTTGCGTTTGCATTCTTCCATGGTTTTGTAAAGCATTTTTATGTGTACAGGCATGGAGAGTGGAGAATTAAAAATGTAAATTTCATCATGTGCTTTTGCTGTCTTCACAGGGGAAGAGGTAGCAGAATACCATGGTGATGGCTGCACTGCAGCCCATTAATAAACCAGAGAAAGTCTCAGGAATGGATTCAAATACTTAGAACCATGCTGAAAAAGAACTGATTTCATAATAACTCCTGTGAAAAATAACATGACTGTGCATCTCAGCTCAGCTGTGGTCTCAACGTGCTGACTCATCATTTCTCCATGGGGGGGCAAGGAAAGAGGAAACTTGTTTTTAAGACTTCTAGCTTCCTTACAGTCAACTGCATTGCTTTTATATTGCCAAGGTTAATGGCCCATAGCATTTGAAAACAGACAACCCATGCCTGGAAAAAAGAAGTGGCAAGTTTTCATTTTGTATTTAATCTGTGTGTAACTGATCCGTTTTCACCATCACTGCCAGCCCTTCACACAGGAGGAATCAGTTTTATTTGCAATCTTACCTGGAAATGTGAAAAATATTAGTGTTTGTTTACTCAATTAGAGATTCATAACTCTTAAGAAAACAAATTCATGTGACCTACCTAGACAACAATATGTTAGCCAGTAAAAATATCAGCCTCGCTGGAAGTGTGGCTTTCTCCAAACCCAGCTGCAGTCTGGCACCCACTGCTGAGGAATAGTCTGAGAGCTTCCTCCAGCCACAACAACGCAGGAAACCTTCCTCAAACAGCAAACTGCCTAAGTCATCACTCAATGGAAATACATTGTCAATTAGAGGGTATCTTCAAGTCAGTCAACAAGATCATCCTCAAATTAATTGGACTTGACTACAGTCAGTGTTTAAAGATTGATTTAAGCTGTAAAGCTGTTCTGTGGCACTCCAGCCTACTGTTATTTACATCTTCCTAAACTTTCACAAGTCTTTATTGAATACTCAAATGTTTGAGAATTGACTGTGTTCACCCTCTTTTCTATGAGAGGCAAAGAGAAAACAAAATCTCCCATTTAAGGGAAAATCCCAATTCCAGACAGAATAAACATTCTTGTGTAAATACACAGTAATGGCCCACTGAATTAAATGAGAAGTAAGAATGTGCATAGATGTAAGCAAATGCTGACATCTCTTTATGAATTGTGGAGTTGTGGTTTAGGAGTGGTACTCCCCAGTTCTTTGCCCCCACTGAGATTCCCCGAACCACGCTGCCACCCTCCTGCTCCCCTGCTTTCCCCTCTCACTGCAGCGGGATGGAGAGGGGAACTGGAGGCAGGAAAGGTAAAAATTATGGGTTGAGAGAGAGTAATTTACTGGAAACAGCAGTGAGATAAGAAAATGAACAATAACAGCAACGATACCAGTGAGAGGGTACAAGAAAAGAAAGAATTCACATGGAAACATCCTGAAAATAAACAATACTGGATGGCTCCTTTCACCACTTTTATTTGACCAGAAGGAACCCCTTCTCCCCAGAAGAGAGTCCCTTTCCCCCACCCCTGGCAATGGTGTGGCATAGAATAACCTCAGGGTCCTGGCCATGCACCCTGCCAGCTACTCAAAAAACTTAACCCTGTCCTGGCCAGAACCAGGACCAGAGGTCAGCAGAAGCAGGTACCAAGTGTTCCAAAGGTAAAGACAAATGAGCTCTCCCACTTCACAGGACACAGGTTTCACTTGGTTTCCTGTTCTAAATTGGAATCACAAAAATTACAAACTTGAGATGATGATCCTCAAATACACTCAATTAAATCTGATAATACTAACTTTTCTACCTTAGGTTTTTTTAATACTTCAAAGTAGATACTTACTTAAAAGGGGAAAAAATAGCTTTTAATTAAAATTTTTAAATCTACATTTCTGAAGCTTCTTTTAAGAACAAACAAAAAACCCTCCCACCACAATCATCTGAATTAACAGATAAAGCAAATCCCAACCCCTTGCCATCAGTCCTGAAGCACTCACATTCACTAATGATACTCTTCAGCTGGAAATTCCCAATATACTCTTTTACATTTATTAAGGTGACAAAGCACTTCCTAAATGCTTTGCCCTTGTGAGCAGAGGAATTCTTTAGCAAGGCTAAAAACTGAGCTCAGAGCTCCTAAATCCTGACCTAGAGCCCTAATCAGAAAACCAGACCTCTTCTCAACTGGGATTCAGAGGATCAGATGGCTCACAGAACATGGTCTACTAATACATCAGTCCTTTCTTTAAGAGTAACTGAAGCCAAAGTCTGATTAATTTTACAGTCAATAGCAGTGATCATTTGACAACATTAGTTTTGTGCTATTAGCTTCAGCATATGGGGGATAAGGGACAATTTGTTGTGCATGCATAAAAAGACTTACACAGTGTGAAAGAAATGACCCTCTCAATATTTATTATTTTAATTTTCAAGTGTCTACTGCAAGCATATGCACTGCTACTTTAAAACATTTAAACAAAACTGAATTTAATTGCTCAGAAAAATTAACCTGTAAGCTCTCAAAGCAAAAAGGGGAAAGAAAAAAAAAAGGAAATCCAGAATTAAAAGCAATTTTATGAGGTATAGAAGGCAGTAAAATAGTTACATATACATTGACCAAGCTAGAAATGTATTCTAGTATATCTAGAAGACAGCCGTGGAGACACACTTGGGAAAGAAAGCAGATGTTAGGGTTGTTTATCCTCAGTGCTCCTGAACCATGAGGTCAAAACAAGGATAAGAGCCCTTGCTCAGCTTCCTGGCACTGGAAAACCATTCAGGCATCTGAGCTCACGTGGCTGTACAACAGCACCCACAAATATGTAGTCAAACAAATCAATATTAAATAGAAAAGTACCATACAGCCAAATTCATTCCCTGCTAACATGATTCCCTTTCTATACTAATGCTTCTATACTGATGCTGTACCAGACAAGATTTCAAACCAGCTATGATCTAGAAGCTGTATAAAACTGGTAGGCAAAAAAAGTAAATCTTAATAAATTCACTGCTTGGACACCTTTTCACTTATCCTCCCAAGGCACAGAATGATTTTTGGAAGCACAGAATATTCTCAGCTCAGTGAGACCAAGGCTTACTGCACATGTGGCAGGATTGATGCTTGGATTTGTCCTACAAAGCCAGGGAGGGAGGGAAGAACATCACAGCTCTGTATCACAAACAACTGGATGTTCAAGACACAGCCTGCCATCAGGCATGATGGCTTTACTGCATCAGGAACTGAAATGCCACCATGCCATGCACAAAGAGGCATACTTTGTGATGTTTCCATAATAAAATACGGCACAATTGATGTCTACAGAGCTCTAGAGAATGGAATAGAGACTCAGCCTCTCCACAAATCACAAGGAGGTCCCAAATCAATATACGTGCATCTGTATGCATCCATAAATACACACAGATACGTATTCAAGCTCACATGCAGACGTAGCAACTAATCATGGGACATGTTGGCTCCAGAGGTGTTATGCCAGTCACCTCCCATGTCCTATATTAACCAAACAAAAAACAAGATGAAACAGGATGAAGGAGTGGGAAAATACAAAAAAAAAAAAAAAAAAAAAATCTAAACAGAATGAAGCAGTGAAAAAAATTTCAAGCACAATCCTTCTCTCTGCAGCCACAAAACCCAGCATGTATTCAAAACTAAATATCACAATCAAAGTAATCAAACTATTCACACACATCATCACTTGTGTACTAAACCATCCCACTGAATGGTCATTTTAAAGTGTGGAAAAATGAAGACTTTATTTTATATATATATATATATATACACACACACACACACATATGCCATGTTTTCTCATTTGTTTGGATAATATTCCAAGTACTGACTTGGCTGCTGTCACACTGTGTCAATGACTGGTGCTCCCAACCCTGTGCCCATGCAAAGGTAAGCTTCCAGAGAAGTTAATTCATCTGTTTACAAACTGAGTTCATTGAACTTTACAACAATAATTTCTAAGTAAACAAAGAAATTCACATGAAAGGATGACGATGGCATTGACACAACCAGAAATAATCCTAGGAAGTTTAACTTGAAGAAAAGAAACATTTCTAAACCAAACAACGAAAGGGTACAGGGTCAAGGCAGCATGCATATGTGTCTTTTGGCAACACTGTAGAACTTTTCATCCCTTAACTGTTTTTACATTACATGCCTCCAAATGAGTATGTTGGTGGGTTCATTTTTCAAAATAAAACTGTATTTGTGAGAGAGACGGGAGAAACAGCCCAATCCATAAGCTGGATAAGACTCCGGGTTTGGATACTCAACGGAATTACCACTGTTTACTGAAAGTCAGCACATAGTGGGGCTGATGCCTGTTCTCTAAAAGTCAAGGCAGAAGGCTGCAAAAAAGATCTTGCACAGGACATGCAAGTGATGCTTTACTTGCAAAAGGTGAACACAGATGTGCACCAGCCAGTTCCTGAGCAGGGCTGTTTGAAGCCAGTTGTAACATCCCAGTCCTGCTCTGGAGACACTTAATCATTATCAGTCAGTTTAGAGTCATCTGAAGTTAATATGTTGATTTCTGCTGACTGAGGTCCTGACCCAAAATTCACAGAATTACAGGATGTCTGAGTTTAGAAGGGACCTCTGGAGGGCATCTTGTATCAAATTTAGATAGATCTTTTGATACAGTAATACACAGTTTTCTTTCCAAGAGACCAGAAAGAACAGCCAGTTCAGGGATATGTCAGGCATCCTGGACCACAAGTGAACAAAATGCAGAAAATAGGTTCCTTCCTACTTGGTGGTTGCATTTTATTTGTTTAATGCTCTAGGTAAGCCTGAAGCTTTATAGGTTTACTAAAATATGGGTGATGATGATGAAACAGCTTAGTATAACAGACAAATTATACATGTGAAAAGAATAATCAGATCTTATGTGGATCAACTCAAAGATGAAGAGAAAAAATAGACAAGCAAAAAGAAAAGAAGCTCAAGCAACTCAATTTTCCTTCAAAAGGGATACAAGGATTTTGTATCACATTCTATTCCTAGTACTTTTTTATTCTTATTTTTACCACCTCATTGGTGTTTGCTGTTAATCCATTATTATTTGTACCACTGTAGCAGCAAAGCTTCGGATGAGAAAACGATGATGTTTTCTTACAGAGACTGGAATTGGTGTAGATTTTTGAATTTAAAAGTGTCACTCTCCTCCAGCTGGTTGGCAGGTAGATTTAAGGATTTGGTCTGAATCAACCACTAGTTTCCACTTGTGATAGTCACATGAATCCTGGCAGAGCACCAACTCCTGGCAAGCCTAGCCAGTACCTACCTATGCCTTAGGGCTCACTGAATCCACATTTCTAGGAAATATTTTTACAGCCATCTGAATTATTTTAATTATGTACCAGGTAATGTTTCTCTTCACATTGTTCCATCTTAACATTCTGGTCCTACATTTTTAAAAGTACACTTTAATGATTCTCAAGTACTAATTGAAAAACAAATTTTCAATGCAGAATCAAAAACAATCTGAAAACAGATTATGTATCATTATCCCACCTGGAAGAATGCAACAAACATCATAATCCTATCACACTTGCAACACAGTAATAAAGTTAAAAATGGTCTTAGTGCTCTTAAAAGGAAGCTTCTGTTCAAAAGACAACACAGTAGTGAGAAAAAGGTATCACTTACTCCAGCACAGCCCTGCCTAAATGCTGGCTGAGGTTTCCATGGTTAACCTAAATTAAAATTAATTCCATATTTCTTGACAGAAGGTATATAAAGTAATTTTTATATTTTCTTCTTCAACCATAATTAAAAACATGGGGAAAAGGCTTCATATGCCTCAAGTATGAAGGTATATTACAGCAGACAGTTTTGGTTTTGAATGGCTCTAACGCTTATGTTAATTGAGACTAAATTAAATGGGAAAGCAGAGTGTCATTATTGCCTTCCTGTGATTATACAGTTAACAATACATATACCCCGTGCCTACAAGGCAGTAACAGCCTGTGTGCTAGACTTGGTTGCTTGCTTTAAAAGGAAGTGAACCTTAATGCAGATTTGATCTGCAGTCACCAAACAGTTCTTTTGCAAGAATTATTAACCAGTAATTCAGAAACAAGAGAAGGTGGTGGGGGAATATAAAAGATTTTTTATAGCAATTTTCTAAAGATAGCCATAGTAAAGATGTGAAACATGGAGTATCAAAGGAAAACATAAAATGAAGAGTGGTTTAGCTTGTGTTCACATGCAAGATCTACTTTGTCTATATAATGAGTGAGCAGACAGGTTCAATGCGTGAGAAGAGCACAAATGGTATAGGACTATCAGGATGCAGAGACAGGACACAAGATGCTTCCAAAAGAATCCTCTCAGCAGATTAAAACCACTCTCATTCTATAAAGGCCTTCTGATGACATCCCAGAAGGGAGTCCACAAGTGCACAATCCCAGATTAAGGTCATCCTACTTACGAGCACTCAAAGGCATGACATCACATTACAGACAGCTTTAATAAAAGCTGCCAGAATTCACTGATTCATCATCTAACTGGCTTCTACTAAAAAATCCACTGTTTTCAGCCCTTCACAAGTTTGATTTCCCATTGTCTCTTAATCAAATATGTATATATTTTACAATTAAGTGAAAAAGCAGCAAAATAAACATGGAATATAAGCTTTTCTACACTTCGCGTTTAGAATTCATCCTGAACATCCTGAAACTCTGACAATTTGTTAACATACAGTTTCTACAACTGTTACAGAGAGAATAATCTCTCTTTGAGGCATTCTAGGTTAGATAACTCACATTTCACTCTATTGGATGAAGTACAAATCTTGATTTTGGAAATGCACATGGGGAGGCCGGAAAAGAAAAGTACAAGTGCGTTTTCCTAAGATCTGTTCAAACTCTATGGTCTCACCTGCTTTCCCATCCTCTCAGCCGAAAAGGCTGATACTCTTAAACTTAAAAAAAAGGCTTTGGGTTGAAATAATAGGTATGTGCCATGTCTGGACTGGAATATATTGGCCTAGCTTTGTGAACAGCACTGACTCCAAAGTCAGCTCTATAACCACTCTTCACTGGGGAAGGAATTCATAAAATAAAGCAGGGGGATCTTTTTAGCATTTTGAATTCTCCACTAGCAAATAGAAGCCTTCACTCAGAGTAGAGGAGCTTGCTTCGACTAATTTTAAAATATACAAACAGAAGCAACCCTATTAAAAGTCTTAAAATGACATTTATTCAGTCAATGTGATAAGAAAGAATTCTATTACTTGGAAAGTGCTTTTCTCACTCTCACCTTTCAATCATTATTTGCATACAACCCAAATCACATCTGAATAAATTCCACTGGCCTTCTTTATGTACCATCCAGCATTATTTATATTCATGTAGGATTACTAGTGTACAGGATAACCAAATACTTCCCCAAGAGAGCTGACTGCCAATTAAAGAGAAGACAGTTTCCTGTGGGAAAACTCTAGTGGAGGAAAGATCCCCAGGTTAGATGTGGAAAGACACAGAAACATAAGGCTGCTTATCTTCAATATATGAAAAGCAATGGCCGGAAGAGGGGAGAACAAAGTAGAAAGTGAGAAATTATCAAAGATTGTGGCTATGTGAGAAGACCATAGAACAAGCAGATGAGAGCATGTAAGATGAAGTAAGTTCATTTGATTTAGACTCATGGACATTAAGCAAGCCAGAAATAGCAACCCTGTATGGGGGAAAACTGCTAATTTTGCTAAAGGGAGGGCTAGGAGTTAAATTTTCTCATCTAACAGGCTATCTGGTCAGTGGCAGGGCTGTCACTCCATCTATGTCTCAGTTCCTCATCACTAAAGCAGGATGTTGTGCAGAAAAGCCACAAATGATTCAGGGGACAGTCAAGCAGTAAGGGCATTATGTGAACCTGCAGGGACAGCTCTGCCTAACAGATCCCTAATGAAGAACAAGAAAAGGAGAGAGAGGGAGAGAGGGCCTATAGTGACACAACCTACCTGAATTTTAGAGAGGAACACAGATGTTACAGACCATGACAGATGGACATACAACCACAAGAAAGAGAGAGAAACCTCTGAACAAAAAAGGCCTGATTAAAAATTTCACCAACTGAGAAGTGCGACAATATAAAGATATATCCAAATGACCAGGCTGACTAAAGTTAAGAGCAGAACAAATCTCTGAGGGTCCCCTCAAAGGAAAGCTTTCAAATTTCAGGGAAGTGTTACTTGATCACCAGCTACTGCTAGGTGTAGTGGGTACAGTCTATTACTACCAAACATAAAGAAGAAAAGCATGAGAAAGTTACAGACAGGAAGAAATAGGGTTCCTGTTTGGGGTGGGAGAAGGGAAGGGTTGGAAAATTTATTCAAGTATAGAGAAAATGGGGAAAAGCCATGTGTCACATATAACAACTTCAGCCTAAGAAGTCTAAAAATAAATTCTTCCTTTCAAGTGTGAGCTATGGGCAGAATGGGGGACAGCTGGCACCAGTAGTTATTAAGTAAGATATAGGCAGTCACAAGGTGAAACTCATGTACCAAAAGAAGCAAGCAAAGGCGACGAGCAGTTTGCAAACAGACTGACTGGTTGCAGAGAGGATCAGAGGAACAGAGGAGACAGACAGCTGATCAGAGAAAAAATGTTCCCCAAGGGCACAAAAAACCCTCCTGAATACATGTGAGTTTGTTTGAGCAGGTCTGAGCATACAAAGGGTCCAGAGGGAAGCAGGAAATGGATGGGACTGAGGCAGCATGCAGTGGCAGTATTTCCTTGTAAAATGGTGAGCAACTGCTGGAACTCTGGTCATTCACCCTCATTATTTATTCTAACCACCTCCTGAAAATGAGCTTTCCAAGGTGAGTGTAATCAAGAGCATATGAATAAATTCTTGCTAACTCAAACTTCCTTCTTTGCTATTTATTATTTTCAGGTATGACTAATATACAATAGCTGTGGGAGGCATGTCCTGGTCCCAAGCAGACTGCTCCTGCCCCGTGAAGTCTAAAAGCACAAAACAGATCATGTGTGGGAGAAAGCAAATAATCAAATAAAAGCAAACCATCTCCATGTTCCAGATTGAGAACTGAGGAAGAGAGCTAGTAAGTGATTTTCCCAAGATTCCACAGAAGTCAGTGGCAAAACTGGATATGGAAACCCTCTCTTCAACATCCATCTGGTGCTTCAGTCACAAGGACAGTGTGTATCTTCTAAGGACTCTCATCCTCAGAGTGTTCTAGTAACAAGAATCTTTGACTGAATGCGTTTATTGAGCGTATATAGCTTAAGGTCTTATTGAACCATGTTGTAATTTTGCCTCTATTTCTGGCTTCCTTGTAGCCACTTTTGGTCTGAGCTGAAATTAGCAGTGCTACCAACTCCATCCACAAAGCCAACTTTTATATGTACTTACAGTTCTGTTGGTGAAGTTACTAAAATCTGCCACTAAGATTTGCTTGATCATCTCTGGTGAGGAGACCACCACAAACACCTGGCGACCAATATAATACCTAGAAAGAAAAAAATAATCATTTTAGCAGATGGTGACCACAGAGAACGATCTCGTTCCCTAAAATATCTCTTTTTGCTTGAATATACTTGCAGTGAACAAATGTCACAGAATGTATATTCTGTGATATACATGTATGTATTTCCTTGGGTAAAGCAGTATCTTTCCAGCCCTCCCAACTGTTAAATTAAGATGCATGGACCTGGAATTTAAAGGAAACAAACAGCTTAAAATCTTTTACTGATTAATCAATAATCAGCCAACATTTTAACAGAAAGGTTTACACACTCTATGCTCACTCTGAATTCTGTGCAAAGTGATGTAGTATTACTAAACCACACTGTAGAGGAGCAAAATAATAAAAGCCAACTGAAATAATCATGAAAGTCCTACAAATTTGCATTTCTTGACATCAGCCACATGAAATGTCTTTTCATGGCTAAGCCCTGCCTCTAATGAGTCCCCCCAACGTGACTGTAGTTAAGCACATTTCCACCACTTCTATTAGCACTGGAGCTGAGCGCATCTCAGACCCTGCATTGCCAAGGACAAACCTTACATTACACTAATAGGGAGAGCGAAAAAAGGGGGGGAAAAAGTTTTACCAAGTCTAAGGGAACCAGTAAAACTTCAGAAGAACAGGTGATAGGGGTGTCTCTGCCTGTACACCCTTTATCTCCCTGCTCCCATTTCAATATGACCTTGTGGAGTCAGGGTCTGCCCTTCTGGGTCTTCACACCATTGTGGATGCTGCAGAGTCACTGGGACCTGTCCCAACCCTACAACCTCTAGGGGTGCAGAGCTCCCTTCTCCAGCAGCATTTCTTCCAAGGCCCACAGGCACTCGATGGTTGGCTGCTCTGCTGGGGGAGGAAGAAGCATGACCAACAAGCAGAGGTCGCTTGCAGTCCCCACCTTTGTTGATCGCTGGACCAGAAAATCTATTCAGGCAGCACTGTCTTTTCTCCAGCAGGAGAGAGGAAGAAGAGGTTGGAGGCAGGCACAAGAGGGCCAGGCAGCTCACAGCAGAACACAAGAGCAATACCACAGATGCTGCAATACCACAGTAATATCCATGCCTAATCATTTTGGTATGATACAGCTCAGTATCGATATACTGCTTATCACCTGTCTACACTGCAACAACTGAATAGACAAGCAAACCCTGGACTGAATTAAATATAGTAACTAGGGGTTCCCATGGCAATGAAGCTGCAGCAGCCTGATTTCTTCAAGGGCAAACAAATGAGACAAATATCTTGATTCCAAAGCAAGGTTTCACAGCCCAGTTTGACCTCCCTACCACCAAAACTTGTAACAAAAAATAGCAGAGAAGAACACAATCCTTCCTTCCTTCAGGAAGGAAGACATCATCTTTTCTTCTCTTGTGGGTTTCCAGAAGGAACTTTTATTTCCCAAATGCAACCCACAGGCTCTACTGGAACATTACATATGGGTGGTGTGGTCTGTGAGGGTAAACCTTTTTCACCCTTCCCAGTTTGTTCCATCACAGCAAAAGTAGTTGTCTGTAATGGTCAAACTTTTATTCAGAATCCTCATAGGTGCATAAAAAAGAGCTGATACCACAGATTAAAGAGAGTTTTGATCAGAGACTTCAGCAGAAGAGGATAATGCCCTACATGAAACTTTTATGTGTACTTTGTACAGTTTTTCTGGCATCAGAGAGGCAACTCAAGCTCTCAAGGCAAAGACATGTGCTGCTCTGAACCTAACCAGTATGACTAGCCACGAATACTGACCTCTCATGTTCACACCTGGCTTTTCTTTTGCTCCCTCCAAGTTTAGCAAGTTCCTTGTCACATTTATTGGTTAGTGACTGATGGTCCTGCAACAAACACCTTTTCACAGGGACCAACTTGCTGACATCAGATTCCAAATCTGAATCAGAAGCTGGTTATGTCTATCCAGACAGCTTAACTGACCAGCAAGGGGCACCGCATGATACATCAGGAAAATGTGTGTGTAAGAGAGACACACTTCTAGTTTATTTCAAACCTGGGGAATTGCAAAGCTCCAGCTCCTGTCCACTGGGATAACAGGATGCTACTCGCAGCAGGAGTCTTTATGTCACAGTGCACTTTGTGCTTGAAAGCATTCAGGACTAAGAATTTGGGACAGGAGCATCTCCTACTCAAGCTGCTTTTATGAGATAGTGACTCACAAGCCAAGCTTATGCAAACAAAATCTATTCATCATCCTCCAGCTCAGACCAGTCACCCGAACTCTCAGTTCTGTTTCCACAGCTAAGCTCGCTCTCTTTTATTTACTCTTTGCTAACTTTCTAGCTATAGGCACCTGCTTGTCATTTCTTTATGCAGTTATAAATTAGGGCAGAGAAGGACAAGAAAGGGGAAAAATCCCCTACACCTAATAAATTGAAAATGCTAGGGGAAAAAAAAGCCAACAAACTACTTAAATTGATTTTTAAGATAAGTTCTGCCTATTTTTAAGGAATGATTGCTATAAAGCACAAACATTATTGGCTCTCAACCAGCAAAAGCTCTCTTCCTGCCTTTTTTCCATTCTCTCTTACTTTCTCTATACAGTCTTTCTAATCTTTTATAGGACACAAAAAGATGAGGCTGTGTATGGGCATACTTTGGAAGCTAAAATCCATAAGCCAAAGGCATTACTTCCATGGACTTTCCCTGAAGTTAAGGAAAAAGGACAAGTAGAACTAAGTGTGAAACAAGATCACCTGAACTATTTCATTCAGCAAACACGTTTCGAACCTGAAAAGCTGCCAGAAAGATGCTTAACTGAGTTTTAATATATTTTAAATCCTTTGCAGGATCAAGGTCTCAATCACAAAACAAGAGGCTATCTTCTAACTAGGTGTTTTGGGTTTTTTTCACCTCTTTCAAAATAGCAAGTAAAAGATAACATCCTCCTGAACAATAATCTATTCTTCCCAAGTAAATAACATATTCACCCCTGCTAGGTAACTTCATTTTGATTCTGTATTACTGGATGAGGATATCACTAGTCTCTCGTAGATTTAGATTTATTATTGAACAAAACCTGATATTCTTGTCAGATTTTAATAAATAAGAGTTTGAGAAAAACAAAAGCCTCTGGGCAAGTACATTGCAAATGGATTCATGAATAATTTAGGACAGTACTTTTTATTAACTTTTCCTAGGTTAATCTTTCCACAGGGCTCATTCACACATAGAAGACGTACCTTTAGCTACAGTACCACTACACTGCTTGACCCAACATTTTATAATATTTTCATGTAGGGCTTTTAGGATGTAAAGCAAATACTTGGGAGTACCTGGCCTGCTCCTGCAGAGAAGCAGGAATTCATACATGTAGTATGACACCCTTGGGGTGATGCACCTCTGTTCACATGGAAATCAGTTGTAACACTACCACATCAGCAAAAATAAATTTCACGACCCACACATGGAGACAAATTTTCCTGTATAGACAAGGCATTGGTTAATTAAGTTATGCTGTTACAGCAATTTCTATTATATTTCAGTTTAAACTACAGCCCCTCCAGAACAGTGAAAGAAAATCACATTTTAGACCAGTTGCTTTAGCTCCATTGGAAGGTGAGGCAGGAAAGACCTGATACCAGTACACAAACAGCACAAGTACAGTGTGAGCTTCCTCCAGCAGATGAAAATGTGGATGAGGAGCCATTGTCCCAGCAGGCTGCCGGTGCACAAGCCAGCAGCCTTGTGCTGCATCATCCCCAGGATGGCCAGGCAAAAGGGCTTTCACATGCATTCAGCAGAGGGCATGGGTCTGTTCCCAGAAGCTGTGAAAAAAGTAAGGATTGCCAAAGGGCTTACAGGTCAAGGAGGTGGTTATGTCACAGGGTATTGAACAAAATAAGCCAAACTTCATCAGAAGTGTTTCAATAACTGAAGAGGCTACAAACACACTCCACACCCAGCTGCAGCAGTTTCACTCCTAAGAGCAGACAAGCAGCCCTCTTAAGGCAATTAATGGGACAGACAGATGACTACCTTGTGTTCAGGGTTCACCAAGGATGTTGCAGTCCTCTTTAAAATGATTTAGTCATTCACTAAACACATCTTTTCTTTTATCCACAAGAATAAACAGCAAACCAGCAATGATATCCGCAGGTTTGCTCATGCACCGCCGTTGCTTTCTGCAGAGATATGGCCTAGGTGTCTCAACCCCACACCTAGTGCCTGCCATGGCCAGGGCCACAGAAGATAACCCATGGAGGCAAGAGACGCCTGCCAAGCCCAACTCTGAGCTGAAGTAGGAGCGATGAGACAAGGGGCACATTGGACTGCCCAGTCTCTCCTAAAACACTTCAGCCCATCATTTTCCTTCCCAATGTTTCACAGGAATCCTCCCAGAATGCAGATTTTTGCTCTCAGATGACACAGAGGATTAATCAGCTACTTTTAATTTGAAAGACCAATTTAGGATCATGCTCCCACAATCATCCTGGCCACACTGCATGGTCATCTGCTGCCGACAGCATCTCCCAGCTCCCGAGCCATGGCCTTGCTCTCTGGGCAAAGCTCACAGTAACGTTTCCTTGCTGCACAGGAGAAGGTGGAGAGTACATACAGTATCTTATGGCAAAGGGCCATATGTTTTTGTATAACATCCATGTGGGAAACACCTGCAACCCTTTCACCTTGTTTACAGTGCTGCTGTCAATTCACAGAAGACTTTGATCTTCCTATCTATTATCAGCCCCATGTATTATAACCACATAAATCATAAAACATATACATGCTGTTAGGCAATAAGCAAGGCTTTGTTTTCTATGCTGTTGTCTGGTTAAGTACACAAAGATCACCTGTAGAGCCATATGAAAATAGAATATTTTATTATCACTATTTTCTTCAGGGAAGAGCAAAGAACAAAGAAAAAACAAGGAAGTGGCAGGGAAAAGGAGAGGTGTACAAAGACACAAAGATACAGTGGGAAAAGGCTGATTTCCTTAGGCAATATTTCCTCAAAAGAAGTTCCTCGATCACTCTGCCTCTTTTGTTTAGAGATACCCTTTCATTGCAGGCAGAGAAATGTAAAAACAAATAGCACAATGCTTGTTTAAAAGAGGCCTGAAGCCCTGACTTACTTATTTAATTATTTCAGAGACCAGCAAATTGATTTGTCATAGCACTGTCCCCTTGCAGTGCTCAAAGGCAATTCAGATGTAGTAGGACTATGCAACATATAATGAACAGCTGCAAAACCCAAACACAATCTACACAGACAGGGTTAGTTTGGGCTGAGAGGAAAGGAAAGGAGTGGGACAAAATTGTCAAGTACCATGAGTATTATTTGTGTTACATTAGCAGCTAAAGGTCTCCAAGAGCCCCACATCCTAATTTGACAGGAGATATTCATACATAGAAATCTTATTCTAGGCCTGTTATTTACAACTTAAATAACCTGAAGTGACAGTGGGGAAAACAAATAACATCTTCCATTTTCCATCTGAGGAACTGGGGGACAGTCAGGTACAGAGGAGATGGGAATTGCCAGCAATCACCATTTTCTTTTCTGTTGACACCTTGTGAGAACAGAGCTTCTCAGTTGCTATGTACACCTGGAAATCACACTCCAGCTTTCTTTGGGAAGGTTGGGAACTAACTCCTGTGTTATTTGTTCTGCAGCCTAGGTTGTGACTCTAGTCGGCAAGGTGCTTCCCTGGACTACTTTTATAAAGCCCTCACAAGTTGAGCATCTCCAGATTAGAGAACCATGAAAAACCCATTAACACTTAAGAGAAGAAAATACAAAAAAAACCACCCCAAAAACACAACACCCTAGAAACAGGTGAAATTGCTTTTATAAACTCCTCACAAGTTGAGTATCTGCAGATTAGAGAACCATGAAAAACCCATTAACACTTAAGAGAAGAAAAAAAACAAAAACAAAAACAAAACAAAAAAAAAAAAAACCCAAAAACACAACACCCTAGAAACAGGTGAAATTGCTGCTGAAAATGAAGCCCCAGTAGTACTGAGAAGTCTCAGGCCCAGAGAAAAGTTTCAAAGCACAGTTCTACCAACACACATCTCATCCAGAAACTAATCCAACCCATTTTGTAAATTCATGAAAAGAAGAGGCATGGCCACACTCATTTCTATTTAAGAATAAACTGTCCCTCATTTCCTTTTTCAATGAACTACATTTCTTTCCATGCTGTGAAAACTTTAAAAGAAGCACATAGGACTATTAATTTAATTCCTGGGTGCATTAAAAATACCATGTAACATAAAATGCTTGCTCACACATACTTCCTGCGCTCTGTACGGTTATGCACCCAACTCTTTGCCCACACACCTGGGATTAAAAATGCTATCTTCTACATACCAAGAACCTCTGTGCTATCTCAAACTCGCACCTTGCCAGAAGGCCTCTGCCTTCTGACATGCTTAAGGAAGTAGCAACAAGAAAGAAAAAAATTCCATGATTATTTATCTTCTCCCCACCTATTTTTAGCTATTTTTAAAGGAGTTCCTCCCTCGTCAGGTAGAGACTTGTGGTATGAAAGTTATACATTTAACATCGACAACGAAGTGAAGGAGGGCTGATTGAGGTCATTATAATGTACAGAGTTGGTAGAATCTTTCAAGTAACTTATAGCGGGGTGCAAAGGAAATCTGTTTCTGAGCATCTCTAACCCCAGGGTTTAGCAACTTGAGGGTGTCACACACATTTACTAATCCCTTCCCCCTTCCAAGTGAGCAGTGCAGGAGACACAGCCTCTGCATGGCTGTGTTAATTCATTCATGAAATGAAGTAGATGACATTTACCCACATATAAGAAATGACAGAGATTAAATTAGGCTCACAATGTGCCACGAAGAGGAAAAAAAAAACTACCTCGAAATTATACAAGCATATTCAGCAATCTATATCCGTTTGGTTTTTGGAGGCAATCTGAGTCCGGACCTAAGTGCAAATACAAAATCTGAAACCTGTGTTCAGGGTTGGGGAGAGAAGCAGCAAAAGGGATGGACAGGGATAGCAATTGTTTATTTTCTCTGTTCAGGTGGCCTGCAGCAGAAGCTGGGTTCCAGGGCAGCGCAGAGCCACGGGGTCGTGGGCTCTGCTTCTCCACAGCTGGGGAGCTGCCACTTCCCAGTGCTGGCAGGGGTTATTTTTATCCTGCCAACTGGGCTAAGATGATTACCACTGCCACTGCCGCACCGCGTGCTCGCATCACACCGCTAGCACTGATTAGCTACATCAGTATTCCACTTCATTAATGCCAAATGAAAGCTGTAAATAAGGTACTGCTCTTACAGGATGCTACTGGAAATGAGAAGTACTGTGATATTAATAAGGAACCAGTCGCTCCTCCTGCGTGGGTGCGTGGTGCTACTGTGACCGGGTGACGCTGAAAGTTCGCACAGCTCTTCACCTCAGCAAGAGTGCCAGAACAATGTTTCTAAATCTTTTCCCATGGTGCTTCCCAGCAAGTTGGGCTGTATTAGTCTGTGTTTTGTTACTTCTGTTTAGACTGTGGTATTTTCACCAGAGCTTGTTTTGTCTGCGCTCGCTAAAGCGCGCTATGCCTGACTGACCTCATGTGACGGTGCAGCAGGCGTTTCCTGTGGGTTTCAGCGTATTTCTGTGCCTGGCCTTTCTGAGGCCTTTCGAGATGCAGCGTGAGAACAGTCTCATCTCTTGGTCTTTGCACATAATTCAATACTAAAGTACTCCTTTGCCATACCTTGAGGGAAAAACCATCAGGTTACTTTTCCCAGAACACTGGATTATTATTTCTAGGGAAGGCTACCTCTGGAAGATAGCAAACTTTCTGTGTCTCCAAACTTTACTTGCTACTATGAACACAGTGCTCATTTGTATGGATTTGTATGAGCCTATTTTTTATATTCAGCAGTGCTACTCATTTTTACAGTGGAACAGAAAGAAAAAAAGAAAAAAACTTACAAGATGGCTGAGGATGGTAAGCAGACAATGTTACCTGATCTAAACAAGGGTAACATTTTTCCATCTTCTTTTTTTTTTTTTTCCCCACCCCTCTGCATGCCCCCGCCCCCAACTTAAGGAAAGGATAGGGATCTGCTGAATGCTTATCCTGATTTCTAGTTAGGAGCTCTAAGAAGCTTCCTTTGATAGACAGGTAAGCAATTTCTGGGAAACAAAAGGTAGCATTACCCTGGCAGGGCTAAAGCCATTTCATACAAGATAAATGGAGACAGAGCAGCACACTTGCAGAAGATGAGGGATGCGACTGTGATGCTACATCGAATAATATGGCTGAGAGAACATGTGGAGGAGGGGAATGCAATGCAGGGCTGCTTTCTAGCAAAGTATGGGGGACCTATCTGAACACACATCCGTGGAGCCAAGGAGGATCTTGTGTCCCAGAAAACAGGGGAGCATGTGTGCATCACAGCTCAGGATCCAAGAAAAATTTGGGGACAGGAGACAAAAGGAGGAGAGCATATGTGCGACCATACAGAGAAAATGAAACGGGAAGGTGGTCAAAGGATTTAAATATAATTTGTGATACTACAACGTCACAAGATACAGCAGGCGATAAAGCAGGTTGACTATAATAAAAGCAGAAGTGTAATAAAGTTTATAGTCACACACCCGTCACTAAACTTCATATAAGCAAACAGCCCAGGGTGACTAAAACAAAACCCGTGCGATCTGACTGTTGCCTCTCAAAGCCTTTTTGATAATGATAAAATTGAAGTTTGTGTAATTTTTCCTCCCTGAGACCTGACATCAGGGTACACAGAAAAGCCATCCATAACTCTGCCTTTCTGCAAGCTTCATCTCATGTATGCTTTACTTATCATGGCCAGAACTCAAGTGTGAGTGGAGTTCTTCACTTCTCCAGTTTTGCTTAGCCATTTTAGCCCTGGAGGAAAGAAAAGGCTCTCATAACTCACTGAGTATCCCTATCTGCTGAAAAGACATGTCCTCATACATATCTTCAAAAGCAGCATTCAGAACAGAAACATTCAAAATCAGTAGGCTGTTTCTGTTTGTTTTAATTCTGCACTTTATCTCTCATTTCTTTATAGGCAAGACAGCTCATCTGCCTCCTGTAAATAGGATCAGCAGTGGTGGACAAAATGATATTTTATTTTTTAATGTATCTGAAATAAACATGTACATAATTTTCTTTCAGTCTACTTCTTACCGGAATTTTGGTTTTAAATCAATGAGAGAGTTACATTATATTGTGCACTATCCCTCTTAATACCTTTGCTCGGCTTATGTTAATGCAGATGCATGCATTTCTGAAATAATACTGTCTTGATATTAGAATATTTTAATTCTTCAATGATAGATAGGACTCAATAGACTGGGGTTTTTTTGCATCATGAACATAGCATGATGGAATGAGTAAGCCAAATTGAATTTCATGTAACTACACATGCAATAGACCATCTTGAAGAATAAGAAGTGACACTTTGACTTGGTCATGGTTACTAGCCCGAAAATATCTTCAAGCAACTGAAAGCGGGGTTTCATTAGTGGGAAGCCACAAGCCACTCATTCATTTGGTTTGTGTGCAATAAAGACAGATCCCAGCCAAAAATGGACAGCCTTACTCAGGGAAGGAAAGGCTTGTCAGGCAAGCCATGAGGGGGACAGTCACTGGGACTTACTTTTCTTGCACGATCTGCCTAAAAAAATATACCTAAATAAAGGAAAAAAAGACAGTAACCTAAACAAAGGAAAAAAAGATAGTAACCACCTACTGAGCTCTTGGGAATGTACTTTTTTATGCTACAGCATGCAAAATGCACACAGGAAAGATTAATTTTTTACCTATAGCAGCATATACTTTTTCTATACATTCTTAAGATAAACACACACAAACCCATTTATTTTGTTAATGCATTATTAAATGTACACTAATAAAAGTAATTTCCCAATGCTTGACATATTTATCATGAAACCACTAGCAGAATTCCTTACAATAAAAATGCTAGCAGTACACATGGCCAACCTAAATTATCTAGGGAAATGGCTAATATCTGACCACGCAGAAACATTAGAAAGCAGGGTTTTGTTATAGGATAGAAGAAGAAAAATAGATGTATTTTCTTACAGAAAATTTGCAATGATAAAACTATTTTTAAAAGAACAATGCTACAGCTCCAGGAAATTTTCCTGAATCAATTCAATCTGTGTCATGCGAGGCTTTAAAAGCCCATTAAAAATAACCGTGATAAATTTCCCAACCTCTTTCAGTGCACCACACAGAAGACAAAGAAAACTGCAATTCAACAGAGATGGAAAAGAAGGAAAATAACAGAAAAAACTGATAGCTTGTGTATCAGCAGTAACATCCTCACTAACAACAACGAGCAAATCTGTACCACAAAGGACAAGAGCAGGAATGATGTGTACAGCTGACAGTGGCACTCCAAAGTAATGATTTCCAGGAAAATCTGCTGTTACAAATGGACAATGTGCTGCTGAGAAGTAGTTGAGTCACAGATTTCATAACATGGCAAATTTTTTCAGCCTAAGAATCAATGTACCAAACCCCAGGGTGTATATGGCTCTGGTAAGGCAACTACAGGGATTACATCCTACAAACAGCTAGTATGCTCACCTGGTTTAAATTATTAAACCTCGCTGAAATCCATGTAGGTTCGGGGATTTTTTCCCATATTTAATGTGTAGTCATAAGATAGAGATCATGTTTCAAACTGTAATACTTGTGAGAGCACTGCCTAGTTGACCTATTTTCCATTTACCATGTTCTACATATCATCAGTTGTAACAAACACACTTCCATTGCTGCTCCCTTCTTTGTGATGGGAGAAAGGGGGCAATGGCATAACAAACGGCATATATGTCACTTTATAATGAAACAACCCAAATCCCTGGGGAGGGAATAGTACATGCAGCCCTCTCCTCCACAGCCATATCCTTTCACCTTCATTGACTGTTCTCCCACTCCTTCTACGACCTCCAGCTAGAGCATAGCAAATCACACTGACACTGCTCTGCACATGTGTAAGCTCTTGTCACAGCGGCACTAAACAGCTGTCCCAGGTCCACATCTGGCTGCCTGGGGATATGAGAGAGATGTAGACTCAAGAATTTCTCCTCTCTGCCTCAGTCACAGCTACTTTGCTGGAGACCACAGAATTCCCATGGACCTGCCTCATTTTGAGTCCATGTTACCATTCTGCCTTGCTATGCTACTCCCCAAACCCTCTGGGTCTCTAGAGTCTGCTAGAGCAGTTTCCTAGAACCCTTGCCTCCAAACAGTTCAATGTACATGAAACACCACTAATCATTATTAAGATTTCTGAGAACAGTTCTGAAAAAAACAGCATTTCTAATTGCTCAAAGTTTACTTAGAAAAGGGGAGAAAAACAGTAAATTTGAAGGCAAACCAATGTAAACACCTCATGTTCCTTCTATATATAAATGTATTGGGCCAATTTTAAGCAATTTGATCCTCATGCAACAACAGAGGTATAGCAGAGATACAACCCCCTGAATCTATTCATAACTCCTATAAACAAAGGAAAAAAAAAACAAAACAAAACAAAAAAAAACCAAAAAAAAAAAAACAAGCACAACTGTAGGATGAACCATCATTGAAATAAATATATTGATCTATCAAAAATGATTGAAGACTGACAATAAAAGGGTTATAAATTCTTAGAAGAAAGAGAAAGCAAAAAGCACAAAACCAACCCACTGAAAAACTCCCACCTACATTCACAGGGAAAAATAGACTGGAACAATAAAACACAATGGCAATGCCTGTACATCTTTGATAGCTGCCCCTCCCAAAAGCTGGAACAATCCTGCTATAAACCAAGCAAATGAAAATGTAAATGCATGAGCAATCGTCTGGGGGATTCAGATGCTTCGTGTCCTGTAGGCAAAAAAGGAAGGGGGATAAGGCAGGAAAGAACAAGAAGGCACCACTTTTAATATCTGCAATTATTGATTATGCTCTTCTCACCTGGAGCCTTTTAAATCCAGCAGAGATCGTCCACTATATAGGCAATGCTGCCTGCATGGCAGGGTCAGCAGTGCCAGCAACACCCCTTGTCCTCTGACCTTGGTGTAATCCTCTGCTTCCACTCCTCTGGCAGCAGGGACAGCCTGTGGATTTCAGAGGTGCCAGCCTCTGAAAGTGCAAGTACAGCTGCCTGCAGAAATCCAATACCCAAAATGGCGAGCCCAGAAGAGGCAAAGACTGGGAAATACACCGAGTGCAATGCCCAGAGCAGTCCCATGGGTAGGTATAAACACAGTGGTGTATCAAAGGGGTCTGCTTCAAGGCTTACAAGTTGTGTCGTTGTTTAAATGTTTTGCTAAGGAAATGAACAGGATGAAAATTCCGGTAGTTTCACAAACTTCTGTTCTTCACTACTGATGAAAATTCAATGGTATTAGTTACAGGACAAAAGCAAAATGCCACTGAGACAGGAGAAAATATGGGTCTATAGTAAGAATAAGTTTAGGTATTTCAAATATTAATCTTCCCATTTTGTAATATACTTCTCTATTTCAAAAATAAAAATTTAAATTATTTTAATGGAATTTAATATTTAAAAACTAATGCCTTTCCATGTAATGTTACATTACCATCTGACCTACTTTAACATTAGTCTCTGTACTGCATTTGGAGACCTACTTTCTCTGTCTCCTGCCCCAAACATAGCTTATTTCCTACTGGCCTAAATGGACAGCTGGTGAACATATAAAATTGTTAGGCTGCTTTGGTAACATTTTACTTTGGCCCTTCACGCAAAGTATTTCATAAGATGTTCCTCACAATAAAAGGTCCCAGAGAACCAAGATCCTCTCATAATGTCACTTTGAAAGACTTTGCAGCAAATCCCCAGTGTCCTTGCCAAGATCTTTTTTCAATAAAATAGATTCCAACATTGACAGAAAAGCTTGGATTATTGCTGAGTGATAAAACGTCTGCTGCTAGACCTTACAGAGTCAGAACATTGATCCCAACTCACTCCTTTTTCTGTAAACTAATTTAAGAGGTCTGGGTATGTCTTCAGATTTGCTGTACAAAACCTAATTTTATTCAGTAGGTACCATCATCCAAAAACTAAAGCTATATAACATGAGAAAGACCTAAACATTGGGCCAAGAACTTCAAACAGTCATGACTCTATGCCTGTAATGAAGCTACGCTGAAGTAAGCAACAGCCTGAAGATCCAGACCACTATTTTCAGGCTTGTTTGCATGGGGCAGAGAGGAGATTCTGGGACAAGACAAGATTTTAATCTCAATAAAGTTAGACTAGAAAAAACTCCTATGGGAGTGTACTCCAGTAATTGCTGGAGGACATGGTCAGTCTTTTCCCTGATGCAGTGACTGTCTTTGCAGAGCTGCAGTGTCTCTGCAAGGGAGGTTTCTTTGACGTTACTACAGCTTTTTAATTATACTTGTAGAATTTTATTGGTATGACTAAAGCAAATACTCCTTCAAGACCAGCCTTCAGGTTTAGTCACTAAATTTACTGGAAGGAAAGAAAGATTCACAATCCCCAGTGTAATGGTGGCTCAGCTTGTCCCATGTTCCCCAAGATAGGAAATAAAAAATGAACATAGTAACAGCTGAAAACAACTTCTTCCTGTGCAGTGGGGTATACTTTTGCCTATTGCCTGATGAAATCATATCCAGTTCAGTGCCAGCAGGTCTGACATAAAGCAGACTCTTCAGGAAAAGAAAAGAGGTAGTCAAACAGAGAAAAAGGGTAATTTTAGGATGGTGCCAAATCAACAAAGAAAAAGGAGATATTTTGTTCCCCTTTCTACTAATAAAATGTAGTAGACTAAAATTGATCCCCAGACTAATAAGGGAGAGGGAAAAACTAAAACCTATACATGACAAAACAATAAAAAAGTAATGAAGAGATTTATGGAATTACATAAAAATCTTGGAATGATGTTAGAATTGTCAGGTCATGTTACTGTTTTCAATTCAACATGGATAAGAAAAACAGGGAGGAATAAAAATCAGAGCATGGAGGAAAGATAGCATAGAGCTAAAGACGGTAGAGAGAAGTAAGAGAAAGAAAAACACAGAACAAATATTTAAGGGGCAAGGGAAGGAAGTATGAAAATCAAACACAGAGCCTACAAGTCAAGGTCATGGATGGAAAAAACCAAAACCAGAATAAACCCCAACAAAGTGTTGGCACCAACTGAACAACAACATTGCAGGCAGCACTTGATAGGAAACACCTCTGTAGATACCTGGCAAAGTGTAGTCATCCTCACAAAGGGAAATACTACTTCCTATTTTTAAGAAACTAGGTAATAGACATCCAAAATCCATACCTGTGCAATGCTTTGGTAGCCCAAGGGGCAGAGGCCCCACTAAGGGCTCCCCAGCATGGGCAGAGAGGGTCTAAGCAGCACCTGCATCCTGGGGCTCCGAGCTGGTGGCATGAGAAAGGGACAGAGCCACGGATGCTCCGGCCCGTGCTAGGCTTGCAGGCAACAGGCACATACAACAGGCTGCTGATCTGCAGTTTCTGCTCTGGATCCTTCTCCAGACCCAGTGTGGGGTCTGTGGAAAAGGGAAATCCCTTTTGCTCAGCGCTTCTCATAGCACAGACACAATACAGCAACAAGGTGCTGTTGGATTTCTTTGGGCTGCCAGAAAAAAGGGGAAACTGGCATTAGGCAGTGACCTGGAGAGGCAGTAATTTGACTCTCCTGTGAAGTGACCAAGGCACGCAGAAGTGCCTGAACTGAGCATTAAAACGGATCTGCTTCAAAGGCTGCCAAGAAAGGGGACACACACACATATACACAGACAGGTTGGGAGGCATGATGCATTTGCCTCCCTCTACATATAGTGTGAGGGGAAATTATTCAAGAAAAGCATTAAAAAATTACCATGCATGACACTGGGAATGCCAGTTCATAATCAGATACATAGTGAGCGAAGTCAGAGACCATTAATAGCTACTGAACATTGCATATTGCATGTATCTGCTTTAGGTTTGCATCAATACTTCTGGAGTGCTGTAAGAAATTCTAATGAAAGCATTTAATATGCACAGCAAAATCTACAACACTGCTGTTTTCTCATACTTTCTAGGATTGATATATTGAAATAATGCCTCAGATTTTCCAGTCTTTTAGAAGCTCTCCACCTGCTTCTTTCCAAATGGTGGAAAGGGATGGGGGGGGAAATTACAAGGTGGACTTTACAGCTTGTTAAAAAGATTGACAAACACAGGCTCCAGTAGATAATGAAGGTAGCAGAGCAATGTGAAAATGTGTCTAAGGAACTAGATTTTGTAACTCAGAATATTTCCTCCCCCTTCCTTGAATGAGGATGACACATTGTGGTATGCAGGTGTAATATGATAAGAAGAAGCAATCTGTTCAGCAGTTTCATTCCCTTTAAAACTATCATTTTAACCAATAATTAGCAATGAAGCAGGCAGCAGAGATCAAAGATCACCTGTGCTGTATATTAGCTGTAAAACACTCCTCAGGTAGCACATTTTCAAAAGAAGCTTTACTTTTCAAATAATCCTAGGATGAAGCTCACAAGGACTATGCTTCAACAGCTAAATGCTGCACAGTACCAGCATGCAAGGAACCAAAAAGGAACACTTCTGCAGCAGGAAATGGAGGTGAAACCTTCTCCTAGCCAAGGCTGCTATATGCACACACACAGTAGCAGACCAAGATTTAATCAGGTTCCTCAGATGCTTAAATATGGTACAAGAGCCTGCTCCTGCTTCCATTGTCAATCTTAGGAGCTGACACAGTTTTGGCCAGTCTCTCAGAGCTGTTCCATGTCTGGCCAAATCTGTCAGTGAAGCCATACCAGGCAGGGGATGTTCCTCTACACAAACAGCCATTTTCTGCAGCTACAATCACAGCACTTTGCACACGCCATGAGCACAGAAGCAAGCATCAGGAACGTGGTGCAGGTGACAGGCAGTGTCCTTTGTTTCCTTGCCAAGAGCACATAAAATGCTGTCCGCCTCATATGATTGGATTTCACACTCTCTTTCCAGAGGTGTAAAAGATTACATCAGGTCTTTGACTTACATTGGCTAAAACAGCTGCAGTAGAGTCACAGAGGGATTGGATGGAGGAAAGTTGGGAAAAAGCACAACAGTGAGCACATGCCTGCAGCTCAGCCACCCCAGGGTACGTCTGAAACCTCAGAGAGGAGTGGGAGAGCGTTGCACACAGAAGAGACTACCACTTGCACCAAAGGTTTCAATCCAAATGGCTTTGCCTGCACTGAGGGCTGGAACTGTGAAATTTCTATAGGCTTTTAAGTTCTGTCTGTGAATAAATAGAACACAAATGTCCCTGGACCTTCCTGGGACAGCTAGAGGCTACAGTACCAAATCAAGAACCATCACAGAGTACACAAGCTCAAGCTGCATGGTTCTCATGGAAGGTCACAGTCCACACAGTAGATCTGTGCATGGCAGTAAGGTGCTCATCGATAAATACCTTTGACATTACTAGTACACTAGGTATCAATTTGCAATGTTCCACAGACCTAAGTACATTTGAAACGTGCTAGAATTAAACTGGTCAACTAATTTACTGTAAATTTTGCCAATAATCTGCAGCCCACAGATCCACGTATGCAGAATGTAAAATACTCCAATAGTGATCAGGCAGCCACAAAAACTATCCCACCTGTAACAGTGACAGATTCCAGCTCTCAGAACAGTGTGGTATGCCACCTTTTGGGCAAGTCTTTAGGCATCAGTCCCACAGAAGGCTATGTTTTCAGGACCAATTAACTCTAGAGATAAGAGGAGAAACTGGTGATGATATACCCAAAAGTAACTCACAAGACTTGTTCCAGCAGCTTGATTTAACCACTGGGGCCAACTATAACCAATACCTAATTATGTTTAACTGTGGGAATTCAGATGGAGATGCAGCACTGTACTATGAATTCTGCCCTGGAGTTTCTGCCAGGAGTATTGTTGGGTTTCAGTTCTTTTTTAAAAACAATTTTTAAAAAAATAGATTACTATTTACAAATTCTCATAGTGATTAAAAAAAAGGTTCCTGAAAGTTTAACTTAAAAACATTAAGGCTGTCCTATTTTTCTGTCCATTCATGCAATAATATTTTCCATTTCAGAGGGAATGGCTAACACATTTCACAGAAGAACAACTAAATTATCTACATGCAAAGTGCTATCAAAAGATAGGGTGGGGAGGGAGAAGAAATATTTTTCTCCCCATTAACTTCTTCCAGGTACAATAGAACTAGGAGTTTATGTGTACTAACAGCACTAAAAATATTTTTAAGGCACAAATGCAATTGGTTTTTTATGGCCCTGATTCAGCAAGGTAGACAGACTTCTGGTTAACTTGAAGCATGTTGAGCAATACCATTGACTTTAATGTGATTACTCATGTGCTCAAAGTTAGGGGTTCTGCTGTACCGTACGATTTGCAGGTAGTTAATGGAAGAAAGAGATAACTCTAACCCACATCAGCAATTCTGGGACTGGTCAACAATCTTATAGAGTCAAAGAACCTTATCACAACACATAAAGGAGAAAGCAGTGAGAAGAAAATAAATCTTGATGAAATATGAAAGACCTGACATCAGCCAAAAAATATACTGCTCTTTAACAAAAATCCAAGCAAGTGAGGCTACCAAAACTCCCTATCAGGTTACATGAGTAACATATAATGAGGAGCTATAAAACAGCAACAGGAAGCTTGTTTTTCCCTATCATTGTCCAGGTGAAAATATAAAAAGTAAATTCTTTAAAATATCAAAATAAAGGAAGTATCCCAAGAGAGGTAGTAAGTCCAGTAGACCCCCACCACCACCAGTGTAAAAGAGGAAATCAAACAGGATACGATTTTTTTCATAAAACTGAGTTATTTCTTTCCATGAGCCTTCAGAAATAAAGATGAAAATACTTTTCTTGGAATCACTTTTTCCACAGAAAGCAGAATGAGGCTAGAAATAGAGGGGTTAAAAAACTTTGTGACATTAAAATAGCAATAAAGACATTGTTTCTTCAGTTAAATTCAGCCCATGATGAAGACATCAGCTGCTCCCTGCAGAAGGAGATCTGCCCTATCCATCTGAGGTTTGTCCCAAGGTATTTGATGACAGCAGAAGGAAGAAATAGGCTTTAAGTAAAGTTCCACATGCCTAAATCCCAGAAATGCATGTCCCTCTTCCATCCACAAAAGGGAAAAGCCCCAAGCCCCCATGCTGACAAACCAGAGCTTCTACTACAGACATCTTCAGACTTCTCACAGCAGGTTGAAGTTGAATGTCCAAGTCAAGGCAGAGTAAGAGTAGGGTTTGACCTGCTGCAAGCTATTTCAGATTGAAAACAACAAGAAGAAAGAGTGTCACCCCACAAATGGCACAGAATTTCATCACTCTTTGGTTATACACAGTGAGGTCTACGTAATGACCTCTTACATTCTTCTCCATGTCCAAATGCATTGCTACAGTCAAAGGCAGAGCAAGTTCCTTCATCCCAGGGCAATCAACTGCCCACCTGGGGCTGTGTCATATTTTCTACAATCACTGGCAGTATATTGTTGGGCCAATAATATATTACTTAGTTTGGCAGATTTCTTTCACTCCAAATCAGTTCTGTAAAGCCATAATGATGCAATTGCAGCAGAGCAGTCAAATACATATTAAGTGCATATAGAAAGCAAAACTCATTCCCTCTCACACTGTACAAGTTGCTTTTCTGATTCCATAAAATATATTGTCCCTCTTTATTTCTCTGTCTGCTTTTATCACCTATTTCCAATCAGTAGCTATTAACCTACAATTGAAATGAAACAGCTGCGTATGGTGGAGATGAAAATAAAGTAACATAGCATTAATATTCATCAAAAAAATGAATGGTGTAAATCACTAAGTTCCACAGCAAAAAGGGCTACTCTCCTGCAGAATTCTTATGTGAACAGGTGAATATTCAAGGCATATCTTATTAAGCATTAGCACACTCTTTTCCAAATAGGATTGTTTTCAACTTCATTTTTGTTATGGATAAATAGCACACATATTTTAGAGGAAGGTACTCCAAATTATAGCTAAATCAAAGATTTCCACTGCTGCAGGACCTCTTCAGAAGTCACATTAGTGGCTTGGATCACCCTGTTGAATAGAAATGCTCCATCTCTGCTTTTGCACCAAACCAGAGCTGTTTGTTTCTGCCTTGGCCTCCATCTTGGGCCACCTCTGTATGAAAACAGTTTTCACAGCACAAACTCACAACTGATGACTATTTTCATTGTCTGTCTTTATAAAATATCAGTACCATCACCTCTCCTTTGGATTTGCACACTGGAGCGAAGGGAAAAAAAGCTTTTGTGACCTACAAAAGCCTTACTTGAAATAATTCTCTCCGACTTGAGGCCTTTTGGAATGGAAGGGATATATTGTTTTGACTTGATTAAAGCTGAAAAGTTGATTTGACATCCTGTTGTCAAGGAAACCAATTCACACACAAAAGAAAACAGTTGTGATGGTATCATTCAGACTATTCAAGTGACCTTAGGAAGAAAAAAAGGCTTCAGTTCCAAAGATTTGTATTCAACTCACTTCACCGCTGTAGAAGTAAAGATCATTGCTCTTTATGCGTATTGGAAAGCAGTTTTCAATCTGGGAAAAGAAAAATACCACATCTTCTTCCATCTGCCAGATCCAATACTTTGCTGGGAATATACACATAAGCACACCTACCATTTATTTGCCTGTTTCAAAGAACCACAGAAAGAATAACACTGAAGACTCATAGGGAAGGAGAAAGAATTTCTTTAATTGACAGGACTGTGATAAATACCCCCTGACACATACCCCACCTATTGAACAGCATCTTGCAAGCCAGGTTTTGAAACACCCTACTTCAAATAGACCTTACCTCAAACACAGCATTGTTTGCATCCAGCTTTGTTTTCCTGGGAGACATGAAAGACCAGCTTTTTTTTTCTCTGTCAGTCTCCTAGATCTCTCTAAAATTGAGTTTTCCATGCATGCAATAAATAAAGATTTCCTATGCTCACTCTTCCTACTCAGAGAATCCCAAAGAGTCAGAACTATCCTGGCTGACCACGACCACCATCATCCAGCTTTGCAGTCCATGCAAATCTAACAGAGGTTTCATTCCCTAACAGTCTGTAAGTAGATTGGAGAAATGAAACTTTCTATCTGCTCACACACTGTAATTATACATCTCTTTCTCCAATGACATAGCCTTGCCTGGCTGAGTGAGCAGACAGATGACTAAATAGCAACTTGTCTCAAATTCAGCTTAGGGGAAAAAAAAAAAAAAAGCATGATATTAATAAGGAGGGAAGTATACTGAGGAATAAATGCCAGTGTTCTTACATTATTGTCATTTAAGGGCATCACACCAAAGGTCACAGAGATAATAAGCCTCAGTCACTTTCCATTTGTTACACAACATACAAATTTCCACAGCATTAATGAATATCTTTTCCCATTCCTGGCCAGCCAAGACACTGCATTATTTCCTCCTAGACAAGTACCTAACCCTTGGAATTCATTATTTCCATCACTTCTTGCAGCACTTTGTCCTTAGGGCTGAGCATAAATGCCACAAGGTAGCTGTGACTGAAGCATCAAATGCCTGAGCCTGATTTCTTTCGGCTAGAGCATTTTTGCTGAAAGAGCATACAGAGCTCATTGGTATCTTTTGTAATCAAATATGTATACACACAGACATTCACTCATATGTGTTCTCTTACAAGTATCTCAAACTCCTTGCAGACCATTGGGAAAAAAAATTGACATTTTCATAATTTGTGGATATTGCCTGATACTTATATATTGAAATAATAGTGAAGCTACCAACACCAACTGACCACAACAATAGAAGATACCACGGGATAACTGCCTTTATACTTAAAATGATGACAACTGGAAAGTAAGTAGTTGTTGAAACAGAAATTACATTCATGGAAATGTGGAAGGGCTTCTAGGAAGAGATATACTGCTTAAACCCTCTCTACTTCTAACAAACTGCTAAGATACACAGCTAAGCTATAGAGAGAGGAATGCCTCATTTCTAATCTGTACTTAATTGTATTTTAAGTTTAGGAATTTTGCATAAATATAGATAGCAACAGCTGAAACAAATTCATACTATTTCATAAACTGAGAGTTTTTTAAGATGACAAATTATTATTTCCACTGTAAGTATAAAGAATATGCAGATGAAGAGAGAATATTGAAGGCTGGTAGCTTTGTACAGTTCTGAAAAGAACTAAACCTTATGTGCATAATAAAAATAAGAGAGTGAAAAATGAAGTCCAATCCCAAATGTTGAACTAAAATAAGCCAAGAGCATTTGCTGCATGCAATCAAACCACGTCCACCTCTGTCCCCCAAACTGAAACACTGCACTCTGCATTTTGACAAACACCTTATCTTGGTATTTTCTCCTCTCCCACCTAACAATCTCAAAGAGCAAGAGCCAGAAAGAAGAAAGCTGACAGTACTGCTAAGCTTACCCACAAACAGGTCCATATTCCTTTATGAGTTTTGTGTGGTTTTCCCAAAAACCCTGGAAGAAAGAAAAAAAACGACAGTATTTTAGAGAAGTGCTTAGCAGAAGCTCTATTACACACTGTTTGTACCACTCACACAAAGCTTTGAACCTCAGCCAGGAGAACCATGGTATTAACCCATAACCTCACCTTTCGAATATTGTCCATATGTGATGAACATAGAGTCTAGAAAGGATGGCTGGAAAAACAAATCCCAACCCAAAAAAAGATCTGGATAGCCATGAAACATGTTTTCATCAACGTTTTATTCTCCAAAATTTGCTACCATTTCATGATTTATTATTTTTAAACTAACCATCATTTTGGTCCTGACTCAATTTTTTTCAGATATGCAAATGGATGGAAAACTAACACAGAAATTAATAAGAGGATAACTATATGACTTACTACACAGAAGGGAAGAACAGGGAATATGGCAAGGTCATCTTGATTTGGTTTTAGTCATATTATTAAAAAAAACCCAAACCTGCCAAGTCAGAGCTCAGCACAAGGCAGTCAGCTGGTACATTCCACAGAATAGTAAGCAGATTTATTTTTAAAATTTTTACCATTTTTACTGTCTTTCATTTTCATAATTGAAGAAAATTCATATCCATTTATCTAAATAAACCTGTCACTATACTCAATTGTTAGTGTCTTAAATGAATTCAAATTGATCAATCTAAAGAAGGTGTGCAAAATATATCCCTGAAAATGAACGATAAAAATTGTTTTAATGAAACCACAATATTTGAGGACTGTGCTTCATTGTGTTTGCAACTTGTCTAAGGAAAAAGTAACCCATTTGATTGCATTAATCTGCATTTATATTAATGGAAGACAGACTATCATGATCTATTTTCATTCTTAAGAGAAAATTCACTAAAAAGTAGAATACTTATGTCTCATATTGAATCTTTCTTGTTTTTATGACATAGCACAGAATATTAGCTAGAACAATACAACTACTGTAAATACAGCTACTGCTGACATAAATAAACCACCTCATGAAATGTGTGTATGCTTTGAGAGTATTTTGCCACACTAAGCAAGAGAAAATCTGGTAATGATCCGACTTAACACCCTTGGGTGCTAACTTATTGTCCAAATTAGCAAAGCACTTGCCACCCCACCACCTACAGTCCTCCTCTCATAGAGTCCCTCAATTATTTTTTTATTCTTATAGTAAAGTTGTGCTTTTTCTTTTTCTTTTTTTTTTTTTTTTTTTTTTAATCCTGGACTTATACTTTTATTCTGCAGGACAATATGTCCCCAGTTTAAGGCAAGAACTCTAGGTTCTCCTTTAGCTACAAAAACCATGGGATGACGTGTAAGAAAACACGCTAAAGATAAAATTATGAAAGAGGTGGATTAGATGACAGCCTGAGGAGAATGTATATTGCCTGAAAAGAATATATATTCTCACCTGAAAAATTCTTCACTACTAAGGTAAGCAGAAAAGCCTCACACTGAAACTAAGGTGAACAAAGCCTTTGTAATACCACAAATAGAGACAGCTAGCTCAAAAAGGCTTTTGCCTGGAGACACCGTGGGAGGTGAAAAGGCACATATACATTCACACCGACCTGCATTTTAGCTATGGAGACACTCCAGCCATTGCAAGACTCCAGCCTGCAATTGCTATCATTTCAGCATTATAAATGCTCTCTACTGCTGCAGGGGGGAATGCTGGGGTCAGATTCTCCAGGTGGCCATTTCAGGCTGGTCCAGCAGGCTCAGCCCACGGGCATGCTCTGACCACTGTGCCACGAGAGCAGCCCCAGGCTGCACAAGCACAGCTGACATTTCCAGCCATGCAGGGCACGGCTCGAGGTCACCGGGCACAGCCCCACCAGGGTGCAAAGCGCTGCTGTATCACAGCTGCAATGCTTGGGCAGGGCAGAAGAACTTCCAGTCCTGTGGGACGATGCCAAATCAGGTCTGCTTTCCAGCCCACTTCCCTCCCAGCCTGAGCCTTCAGCAAGGACACCCACACTGCAGCCTGAACCCTACCTGCTCGCTGTGCTTTGGATTGCAAGCACGCACATAGGTATTGCACTTGCTGTACCCACCAGCTGCATTCCAGTGAGCCAGCAGGATATTAACATTTTCAAGAAGCCTAGGCTTTAAATGATTCAGTGAAAAAGCTTTCCAGAAAGCCAGCTCCTTGGAAGAACTGCTTCTGGCTCACTTCATTAGGGGGGTCAGGCAGAACACATTTCAAATCAGATCTGTTAACCAGTAACTGGTTTTCCACCTCCAGGACTCCTAAATAATTGCACTGGCTTAAAATTAACCACACTTAATTTTTTTTCCCTAAAGTGAGAAGTACTAGCCTGCGGTGGGGGAAGAGAAGGAGTTGAAAAGCACCTGGGAAAGACTGTGATAAAGCATCTCAGAAGTAAAAGAAGCCTTAATTCTTTACACTCCAGGACTCTTTCTCATGCCATGCAGCACCGCACACACACACTTGCCACTACCAGCCTCCACTGTTCACTCCTGGGACCTACTGCTGTCCTGGCCTCCTTCAGGACCTGGTAAGTGCCTGGTAGCAGGTCTCGTTGCAGCAGGCCTGGGAAAGAGAAGCCAACACACACAGGACCCCATGGAGCTATGGTGGCTGGACTGTAGGCAAGGCATAGAGCACGTGCATGTATCCCTTACATACCAAGGTACGCTTCTCAGCTGGAGGAAGCTGGAGCCATAAAAAGGCTCCTGTGTTTGCTCTTGATGGCCACAAGGAAAGCCAATGAACCTGCATGGACTCAGAGTGAGGGGATATGTCACATCCACACAGCTCTGCCAGTTTTGCAGCATCATCCCCAAACATGGCCTCCAGTAGACAGGTACCCTGAAAATACCCTCCTCCTCCCCTGAATCATGTTTGAAGCACAGAAAGCCTCATAGGTGCTTTTGGTAACTCATTTACACTGGCTGAGTTTGGTTTGCTTCCACCAATTATTGCAGACTTGTCCACGTTTTATAATTGCACTTGTACTTAGTAACTATGACACAACCAATCATCTGCTCACAATCTGCTGCTGTTTTACAAGAAAATGGGAGTAGAGACCACCTATCTTTGCTTCTTTTCCTTATATTTATCCACTGGGTGACCCACAGTCAAACTCAGAAATGGCACCTGCTGACTAGTACCCAGTGGCTTTAATCTCCCTAAAGCAGAAATTATAACAGAGCAACAGGGTGATTAGGAAAAGAATAATCAGAGAAAAATGGAAACATGTATTCCGGGTTTTTTTGAAAAACAGGAGGAAACAGAAAAGCAAAATCACCCAGTATAATGGTATGACACCATGTGCATCAGGAAGAACTGTAGTGCATTAAACACTCAGTAGTAAAAATTAAAAGCATAGTTAGCAATGATGTTCCAAGTTTAAAAAAAAAGCACTTAGGGTTTTCTTTGTTTGGAAGCTGCAGAAGATGAGCTATCATCATCAACCCAGAAAATGGTTGGGCCAGGGGGACTTGTCACATGTGGCCCATACAGTGAGGTACCAGCCTGAGGACAGTCCATCATCAAACACGATAATGCAGGAGTAGGAAAAGCTTCTCCCCCTGAAGAAAGCATATTTTACAGCATCTGGTATACCATGGAAACAGCAGCTCAAGTGGGCTGACTGCTGCACACCCAGAAGGTTCTTTGTTTACATATCTGGCGGTTGCCTCCCTGCAGGGAATTTGCATTCTTCCTCTGAGTGCGTATCATCGGCTGTGTCTGTGGATAGAACCACTCACAAGGCCAAATCCTGCTCTCAGGGATACAGGCACAAACCTCATGGAAGAGAACAAGATTTGGGTCTGCATCAAAAAAAGCAAAGTCTGGTCAGTGCCAACCATTTTTCTTGAGATACTGAATGCTGAAGATTCAGCTTGAGCTGCATACATGAAAGGGCTGAATTTGCTCAAGTATCCCCTCTCCTTTTTTTTTTTTTTTTTTTCAATAGACTCTGCCACTCCAAGACAGATACTTCAGCAATTTCCTCCTCATTGCATATTCACCTTGCTAGTTCCTCACAGCAAGGAAAAAAATCTGCGGCAATGTCATCTTCCCTCCTTGCTGAAAATGGTTATAGGCACTAAGCCAAAGTTTTCAGAAAGAGGCAGTATTTCAGAGAGAAGCCACACATTTTGAATTTTGGGGTGTTTAACATGAGGCATATCCAACCTATTCCTTTTAGTTGCTCGATACCTGCAGATCTCATGGCTTCAAATGGAAAATGACTCAGATTGTATGGAGGATGCTTTGAACATTTCAGCTTACTGCAGGTGGAAAACAAATTATGTGGTTTATGAACTTCACTGTGCTCCTTAGGGGTCATGAGATAAAATGGTTTGAAGAGAGCCACAAAGCTGGGATCCAGCAGATGCCTGCTCCTGACAGTAACTCAAAATCTGGACTCCGAAATGGGTCCTAGAGAATGCAGTGAGTGTAGACCTTGAATTTTGTAGTGAACTGAATGTCACAAAAGCTCTGTGGAGATGGATGTGATGAGCCCATCAAAATTCACTGCAAGTGGGAAACATTACCCATGCAAGATCCAGCAAGGGAAAAAGGCTTTTGTTCCTCCCTTCTGAAAAGTATCAGATATTATCTGATGTCAGTCCCTTTACCAAGATACCCTGGATTCAAACTTGTGACTCAGAAACCAAAGATGCCACAGCCCATAACTAGTCCCATATATGCTCCACCTTTATCACCCTATATCAGATGTGATGCTCTGTTTCACTGTGATATTAATAATCACAGTATCATTGTTCAAGTGCACATCTCATATCAAGAGATAAAAAAATCTATATAGTTCTTTATGGTACATAATGACAATAAATATTTTTGGATCAGATTTTTAGCATTCAATGAGCTTTTGCACATCCTTTTCCTTAGACCACCTGAAAAAGAAAATTGCTAATAACCTAGTACCCAAAATTATTTTTTTTTAACACAAGCTAACATTTAATTAAAGTAACCTTGTATCTGTCTCCAACTCTCTTTGAAGGAATGACCCCAGACTGTACATCAGCTCCAGTAATAATCCTAGTGAAATCACTAGGATGCCAGCAGACAAGAGGAGGAACACAGCATGAACTTCCAAGCAGCCTGATTCTGAGCTATGTACATAGTTTGTTTCCTTTGATCATTACCATTAATGGTTGTCCTCTGTGTGTAATTTAGTTTAATTTATGTGTGTGTCATTTCAGATTTTAAAAAACACATATAGCCCTTCTAAATTTATTAAAGGCAGCCTTCGTACCCTTAATAGTTATTAAGAGAGGTCAGTGTTATGTAATTAAGTTAATCTCATCTGTAAAGGCTAATTAACTAAACACTAATTGAATCTGCATATGAAAATTTGGACAATGTGTTCTCATTACACAATTTTAAAAAAATTACCTGCGCTAAATACCAAACAAATTGTAAATTTCTTTCCTTCTACCTTTTCAGATCTTTAATAAAAATTAAGAGGGCAGGTTATTTTGTGTGCTGTATTAGTCCTTGTTGTCCTTAACAAAGAGCTGTTATCTCACTTGAGAGAAACGGCTTTAGTCCCTCTCTGAAACATGGATATTTCCCCTCTTGCATGAGCTCTTCCTTTCTCTCTTACCCCCTTTTTCTTCCGTCACCTCTCCTACTCAGAGAGGACAAAGATTTGTGGGCTCAAGTCATATCACACAAAGGATAAGAAGGCATTCAGAGATCACCTTAACCACATCATCCAAAATGATCAGATGGCACAATACAATTCAGTCATGCCCATTCAGCACCTCAGCTTAAAGCCACCTTGGCAGCTTTGGCAGGGCACTACCTTTATGTCCCTAAAGACCACTCAACAGTGAAGTACTCATCTCATCCTTCTCCACCTGGGTGTGCCAGCTTTACAAAAGCAAGATAGGCTTCGGACCCTTTCCTGAGGTTTGTCTTTTCTTGAGACATTTACTGTTTAAGCCAGTCAAGTTTCCAAATGGGAATTACGAAAAGCGCATCATCTTTTCTGGTGCTTGCTGTTTCTCTCCATTAGCCAGGTTAATGGCTGATTCTAATAAGCTGGTAACTGAAGAGTTGGAGGGAGGGGGAGCCAAGGAAGCAAACACCCAGTGGAAAGCCTGACCTCAAAAGCATGCAAGATTTCTCATTGCGTGGGACCCTGAGTCCTCAGACTTTCCTCGCCAAACCCACCACATATTACATGTCTGTAACATCAGAGTTGAAAGCACCTGCATTGCCCAAGTGGATGGCTGGATGGAGTTCCAGCCAGTTCACAGTCCTTCAAGCACCCCATGGCAGCCTACTTCACAGCAAATACTTAATGGAAAGAGGGTCACAGGAATGGAAAATGGGATATACTGCTTGTTTTCTTTCTTTAGGAAAATAACATATTTTCTAGGAGAGGCAGCAGTGAAAGATACACAGATTTCAGTAATGCATTTGGTCTGGTGGCTGGGGAACCATTGTCACACCAAAAAGGATGAAAATCAGGATTAAAAAAAAAAACCAAAAAATGGTAAACATCAAAGCTGTAGGGAAGTGAGTATGGATGGAGTAGAAAGAAAAGGTACAGCCAGGAAAGGAGGAAATCCACAGTTTTCTCAAGGGTCAGTCCTGGGACAAACCTTGTTCAATGTTTAGAGGACTGAGTTTGGCACAAAAGGGAATCAGGCTTCAGTGAAGTACATGGTTCTGAAAAGACAGATCCTTTCCTCAGCAAGCAGAGACACTGAGATTGTCATATCAGAAGAACTGGATGACCTGAACAACTGCAACAGAGGAGTCTTTAGTTGAAAGCAAAGCTTCATGCCCTTAGAGAGAGATTATGTTAACTCCAAGAATTTCTGTAGTAGTAGGTGAATGCTTGAAAATAAGATAGAAGTGAAAAACCTGGATGGACACATTAACCATAAGATAAAGATGATGGAAAATGTATGATGGAAAAAAGTGTGATGGAAACTACAGGTGTGGAGTATCTGGGATAGGCTTTCTCTGGAATGCTGCATGTAAATCTGATGAGCTGCCACATTCAAAAGGAATTAATTAAGAATTGAACAACTGGAAAAAAGGGTTACAAGGATCTTTGGGGAATCGAAGGCCTGTCTTACAAGTCATAATTAGGAGAGTCCATTTTAGCTAACCAAAGGTTCGTTTTAGCAGACCAAAGGGAGGAGACATGCTTGCTGTCTAGAACTGTATTGGAAGGAATCACCAGGGAGAGAAAAATATCTATTTAATATAAAGATCTACATTACTAAAAGATCAAAGTCGTATAAACTGGCTGTGGATAAATGTTGCTTGAAATGAGATAAAAATTATTGACTATTGAAGTTGCAAGACTTTAGAAGTCTTTTATAGTCAGAACCGTGGGGACAGGAACCAAGATGTGGATGCTTATAAAAATGAAGTATAGGATGAATAACCCAGGTCATCTACACCAGCCCCTCAAGGAGATCTGCAGTCACTTCTAGAATAAGAGGGACTCTTCTCATGGGAAAGATTTACTACACTTTCACATGTGCACACTGCATTCACACTTCTAGTTGACTCAACTTTCCAACTCATTCTCATATAGATATAGTCTCATACATTAATTCAGCATACTTCAGTGAGATTCTCGCTTTCTTTTTGTATCTTTTTTCAAGCTCCTTTCACTTTAGAGACTTCATTTCCTCAATATCTCTGGACTGTTAAATGCTAATCTGTCACAGGTGGGGAGTTGGAAGTACACAAGATTAAGCAATTTGCCAAATGCCACACAAGAAGTCAATGGTAGAGCCAGACACAAGCTGAAGGTTTCACAATTCTCCTCCTTGGTAGCTTACAAAAACATTCCTTCTCTGCCACAGAAACACAGACAGTATATAAGAGAGGAAAGGAATATCAACAAATTTGATCTGTTTCTGAGCTTTCAGACATATCACATGCCTGAGGCTTTGAAGAAAGGCATGAGGAAAAGAACCGTATATGCATGGCTAACTCTAAAATGCTTTAAGTAGAGGGAGGTTTCTTCCTCACCCAACTATTAGCTTAAGATTGAGTTACTCTTATAGTATGCATAGCTACAAATGCAATTAAGTCATAAAATGATCCAGACCCTCAAATTATTCCAGCTGCTGTATTCGATTCTCTGATTATTGCAATGATGAATTTTTCAGTCTGATTACACTAGCTAGAATAATATTTCTTTTTATCTATTTGAAAGTTACCTGCTGTTAGCTTAGACCTTGTTTATATCTAGTATAGAGATATAATTGCAAACTTACTATTTTTACTAGGACTATTGTCTAGATAACACTTACCCCTGCTAGGCCCTTATTTTACTTCATAGTAAATGTCACAGATGACACCTATTCAGGCTTCTAGGAACCTTTGTCCAAACCAGAAAACATGTCATTAAGAAGACATGTACAAAGAGAATTACAATTTGTTCAATGTGTGTTCATGAAAAGCTCCATATGAGGTCTTACAGACTCACTGCAGTTTCTGATCCTTTGATAAACATATATTTATAATAAGTCAAGAAACTAGAAAAAATAGAAAGGAACAATGGATTTATTTCTTTTTACTAAAGTATGTAATTTCCACTAAAAGTCTTCTAAGTTGTCTTCCTTCCAAACCAAGTGTAATTCTCTCCTACACAATCTCTACTTACATGTAATTCCACTGGATCGCTAACAACCTTTGCTGCCTTAATATTACTGCATCCTCAAATTACAGCAGGAAAGCAGAGAATTACAGTGCTCTCTATAGGAGGGAGTTCATTGTACAATAGAGGAACACTGTAATGTGGATTTTCACTGTGAGCTCCATGTCTCAGATAGCTTAGCATAAGCATTCAGCACATCTCACTAACAGTGAATGAACTTTATTCATTTTCATTGCTGGCCTTCCTTAAGAGAAGCAAAACAGTCATTGCATAATTTGAAGAAATGGAAACAACTTCTTGTAGGACATACAGACATGGCAGCTAAATCTACGGAAAATGAAGATTTGGGGAGTACTCTAACAACACAGCAACACACAACACAGTTTCTGGGGTAACAAAGGGGCATTCAAAGAAATGAGAGTGGACTCCTTTACCAAGAAAGGGACTCCTTCCTCCAAGGAGCTTTTCCACTTCAGAAGAGTGTCCCCTTCCTTCTCAGACCCATCAACAGCAGATTCCTTCAGACCATGAAAATGTCATTTTAAAGGATAAAATATATTAACCAAACCCATTGTGACAAAGTCTGTCTTGGGTGCCACTGAGTGCAAACAGACTTTGAAATAAAAAAAGTAACTTTGAAATAAAAAAATTGCACACACTTCTGTGCAAATCTTGCACCTTCACCTACTGAATTAGGATGACAATGATTAAGCTTTCTTTTCTGATGCAAACTCTGGGCCACCTCATACTGCTCACTAGGGCCTAAGTAGGCACTATTTAGGTGGGCTTCAAGAAAACCTCATCTGTGGGACAAAAGATAACTCGTTCAGTGAGCAGTATCTTGGCCTACTCAGAGACATTCCCCTCATATAGTGCTAGGGGTCTCTGCCATTGTTTATGAACTCTTTATAAAATCCATGCCACCTAATTTTCTGTGACCACCAAGTTTAAAACTATGAAACATACACTTAAGATGATCACAAGTGAAAGAACTTAAGATAATCACAAACTCAGCTCTCAAATTTTGATCTTTTATTTTGATGATGCTAAGACACAGAACTGTATCCAAACCAAAGCACTAAACAGCAGAGTCCTGCATCGAGGGAAGAGACCTGGAAAGATCACTACATGTGACAGAATTAATCATGCCACTTAATGCATTACTGAAAGATACCAGGACTATTTCTGTATTTTAACATGGCCAAACAAGCTCAGCTTCCTCTTGCTTAATTTCCACCTTGTATGGATGCAGCTCTCAAGTACAAAAAGAGAAAAACGTCCCCACAGATTGTAGTGGCCTCTGATGGAGAGCAGAGCATGCTGCTATCTGCAGCATGGACAGGCCAGGCATAGGCATGACAGGTCCCTTTTGCTCCCATCTATCACATGGCACCTCTGTAAAAGCCACAAGGTTAAGAACAGACACGTCAGCTTGACACACAAGGCTCGAGGCGAGCCCATACATTCAGCAGGGCAGGAGGGGGAATGTGTCTGCAGAGCAGAATTTTCAGCCTAGCCATGGGAACAAACACTCCTAGTGCTTCATCCTGCTCCCAGAGTGACATGGCACCCGGTAGGACAGACCTACCCAAAGCACTGTGGACAGAGATGGGCTGCAAGATCCTGTACAGTATGCTTCTATCCCTTTGGGAATACAACAAACTGTAGCCCCAATAGCCACATTACTGCAGGCAGTTGACTCTTCACCTATTTTAAAATAACTGCTCCAGTAATATCTTGTTTTCATAAGGGAAGTTACTCTTCGTGTTCTGTCTTGAAGCCAAACACTGTTTAAGACCCAAGACACCCATGTGGTAGCTTGTAGGAGCTGAGCACAAAAACCAGAAACACTAGAAAGCCTTATCAGGCCTCCCTGGGAAGGGATTAGGAAGAGACAGACAGAAACACACAATGCCAATCCCTGTGTGGGCTATAGAGAGGACTGCAGAGAGCATCAGGAGCTGATATAGCACAAGGAAACTAAACAGGAGGCTGGAGTGGAATGAGAATTTGGGAGCTCTAGCAATCAGTAAGATCACTGGCTAGTACAGGATGTGTCAAGCACAGTCAGAGTTTCAACTGTGACAATTTCATAAACAGAAGAACTCCGGTTTGGAGATGGGGACTCAATTGGCTCCTGTCAGCCATTCATTTCTGTTTCTAAATCATCACCTCGTTAAGCCATCTGGGCTTGCTTCTTTTTTTAATGAATGATGCTGAACACCTGCAAATACCAGGTATTTTCCAGAGGAACCAATGCATTTATCTGTCCTTTCATAACTGAATTAATCTGCACATGGGAAAGGAGAAGGGTGATTGGCACCCTCATTCAGTACAACACTTATGCAGGCCTAGATGCTCAGCATAAGGCCACAGTCAAGGGCAACTCCTCCTCCAAATCCCTGTGAATTAACCACATCCCTAAGAGACTGGGCCACTGGCAGAAAGTAACCTCTGCCAGGAATATAAAACAACTTTTCCATCACACCATCCCCATAAAGCAACCAACTGGAGAGACTGGAGAGGAAAACAGCACAACCAAGCTCCTGATGAAGCCATCATCTCAGATGGAAAACTGTCAGCACTCTTTCACTCTCCTGCTTTTCTTATGTACACGGTACACCTCTACAGAGCGGAGGGTCTGCACATTCCCAGGCCCAAGAGGACCACTTATTTTAGGTAGTGCTTTCAAAGCAGGGGCTTTCTTCTGAAGGTCCTCAGAGGAAAGGGGACCCCTGTTTGGTAAATGGTAAGAAGACAAATTATGGGACATTTGAATGACTACATCTCTCCAGAAGTAAGAATCAAAATAAAATGATATGCAGTTAGAAGAGGTGCTCAAAGTTTAATCTGTCTGACATCAGTGTTTGTCCCACAAGAAAAGGCATGGAGGAGTGACCACTAAGCAATGTGACATCCATTCATGTCCTTGGAAGTAGAGGGGTAATCCCACCATACAACTGGGAATAGCATGGGACACCCTACAAAAACCATGGGGAAGCTCCTGCCAGTGCAACATTTAGCAGCAGTGCTAGCTGATCTCCAAAGCGAGCACTCGCTCAACGTGAAATACTGGAGTGACCAGAAGGAGAAGGGATTCCAGATCTACTGCCAGGACTCCAAGGTCCTTTCATAGACACAGGACAGTTTAGCTGCCTATACTTCATGGATTAAACTGGGAGGTTTTACCAATTGTGCTGGTTTAGGCTAGGGTAGAGTTATTTTCGTGCACAGTGGCTAGAATAGGGGTATGTTTTGGATTTATACTGAATATGGGGTTGATAATATAGAAATGTTTTTGTTATTGCTGAGCAGAGCTTATACAGAGCCACTCTAAAAACTTGGCTTCTTCATCATGGATTTGTATTAATGCCTCTTTTTTACTCAGGATATAAATTACAGGGTTGATATGGAAGTAAAGAGCAAGACCCAGATGAAGAGCATATATATCAGTCCTCTGATTCTCCTGCCAAAATTTCAGGCTAAAATGTTATACCTACACCTCCTTACTTACATATAGGAAAGTATCTCTATATATTCATAACAACCTCAGGTTATTATTTATACGACAATGTAGGATGCACAAGAGAGCCGGGTCCCCTAAAATACAGGCAAATGCCTCAGCTCCTGCAGAACAAGTCATTTCTAGAGGATGATAGAATAAATTCAATTAAAGGAACAGATATCAAGCAGTGTCTTTAGAACAGAGTTCCTCTCTCCCACAAATCCTTAACAGAGTAGCTGGACTTTTCTTCGTTACATGCCAAAATCTTTGTGCCTTGTAAAAGAAAGAGGCAGGAAAAGGAATGTTAACAACCTCTTTTAACAGTAGCCAGTTGTCAGAGGGGGTGGGAGAAAACAGGCCACACGGAAAACAATTGCCAATTTGTGGTCTTGACCATTTAAAAATGGATCCCAAAATAGTCTGCTGAATTGTTTTACCCGGAGCAAAATTACCCACAAATACATATGCATGCACACAAAAACAACATCTCTTGACGCAGTGCTGATGGTGACTGCAGTCAAGGAAGAAGCATTATTGCATTCCACATTGTGAAAAGACCACAATGTAGTAATTATTCTGAAAGGTTTTCACAAAGCACAATTATTAAGCTAACATTATCCTCTTATTGTTTGTTGCTATGGAGATAATATAATCAATATATTTTCTGGATTGATATTTTTAATACTACTAGCACACTGCCCAATATAGCAAGATTTACCTCAATGCATTAACTGATTTTAGTTTATGATTGGCAAAGTATTGAGGCAATAGATTGCAATCCATCTCATGCCTATTATTCTATCAAGACACTTAATGTCAAAATCTCTGCCACAAAAGCAAGTTTACTTGTTGAAAATGAGAAAAAGGATAACAAATCTGTCAGAAGAGATACAATCTTTTAAGCATGAATTTAACACTTATTTCTATTTTTCCTAAACCAAATGAAAGTTACCAAACCGACTACAAAAGTAGTAGAAAAGCAAGTTGGGTTTGAACTCTCAACTTAAGGTACTTATTTATTCCAGTGGGGATGTTTTGAGGCATTATCCTCCTACATGTAACATAAGCTTTTCCTGCAGCAACAGGGACTCTGGGAAGGTGGCATTGATTGTGGCACTGTGCCAGAGTCCACGGGGTGCCGATGCAGTCCACAGCCCTTGTCACAACCTCTTCCTGCACAAGGTCAGGAATCACTGGATACCTTCTCCCACACCCAGTGAACACAGAGGGCACTTGGCTTTTGGTCTCAATGAGCAGGGAGGCAAAATTGTTGCAGCCACAGCCCTCAGTTTCCTTGCCCATAAAACTGCAAGCACACTTCCTGTCTTTCAAGTCCCCCTCTCCACATGATAAACTTTCAGCGTATCAAGGGAATGCTCCTGTGTTAGGACAGTGGCAAGTCCACACAAACCCAAGTCTCCAACCCTTGCAAGACAGTAATGTAATATAATATATTAAGAGGCTTCAATTCTGACATTTGTTCCAGTCTGTTAAGTTGCCTATCAAAAAAGGGCTCATCACTGTGAAACATCTTAAAGCCTTTTAACATATATTTGCTGTAATTGTTCAGAGAAGGATTTTATCATGTTTTCCCCTCCCATATGGCCATATTGTGACCTTTTCATCTTTTTGGTCATAGAATAGCTTGGGTTGGAAGGGATCTTTAAAGGCCTTCTAGTGCAACCCCCCTTCAATCAGCAGGGACACCTTCAACAGGATCAGGTTGCTCAGAGCCCAGTCCAAAGTTTTTAGGGATGGGAATCCTCAGTTTCCGGAAACCTGAGTCCCAAAGGTAACCATATTTTTTCAGCATAGTATATGCTTAAAACAAAATTAAGTGCAGTGGGCTAGACTTTGCATAACTAAATAAAAGGAGTTGTAGCAACATTTAGAAGTACCAACACCTGTTAGCTCCTGTGACAAATCCTATGGTGACACTTTTGGGTACCAAAGTATGGCCTTAGCTTCCTTGGGTTAGACACCAGTATACAAGCATTTTGTCCATGGAGTGTACAGATGCTTGATAGAATGTGAAATCACAGCAATTCCACCTTCTCCCTTCCCTAAAGGCACGGGATTGGGTGGTCTTGTCCTTCTACGTAAAATAGGCTGGGGCTCAGTAATGTAACTTTTGGACTGTCTGGAGGGGATCCATCAGGAATGATCATGCACAGATTAAATATGTTGCCTATGCAATACAACACATCTGGCCCTTCTGGCCCAGGGGATAAGTAATAGAGTTAGGAATGCACATGTACAGCCCATCCCTGGCAAGTCTGCTGTGCTGACACTAATCCATGCAGATCTAGGGCTGGTTTGTGAGCCACCTCTGCCCTCCCTGCTCAGGCTGGCACACGTCATTGTCTTCCATCACATTTCTCAGTGATGCCACTTGTATTCCAAACAATACCATTGCTATCTGGGCATGTGCCACAGTGTACAAAATAACCACATACATTGGGTTGCTCGTCTTCCCACCTTGTGTATTTTTACGCTGATTTATAAGTGTTTTTTCTGCTGGACAGAGCTTAGACAAGAATGCTAGAGACTGCCCTGGTTACAGAAAGGGTTAGAGTTTCAGCAGTGTGTGGGTGTGACATCGCTGTGAGGAGTGCTCTCAGCAGCAAAAGTCAGGCACCTTTCTGGTCCCTCCCTTCCCGGAAAGAGCGGGGGAAGGGAAGTGGCTTATTTGGCCTTTAATTTCCTCCTGGTGCTAAAACTAGCATGGATACTTATTCAAACAGGCTACTGTCACATGTACAGCCTTAAAGGACACCATCTGCTAGTGCATCCACACAGTAAAGTACTGCTTAAGACACACCTCTCTGTCAAGTATAAAGAAAAACCTCATTTGTTTCAAACACTGACTGCCTGTTGTCCCCACAACGCCTTAGCACGCAACAGCCCAGAAATTCTGCAAAAATAAAAACTCATTTAGCTGGAGTCAGGCAGGGAATATCAATTTTGGTAACAGGAATGATACAATTACATTCCTGAGCAATTAGTCTCAATAACAGACAGACAGTATCTCGAGTAAATTGTCTGCAGGCCAGATTTTACCAGTCTTATTCATACTGAGCAGAGCCTACTAGCAAGACCTCCTTCATCTCAGTGCTGAGGGACTAAGATACTGCTTAGCAAAAGTAAAGCAATCAATGTCAAGCTGAAAATGCTGAGTTTCGTCTCACTTAGCTCTGCTAAACGCTGTAATTGCTGAGTGCCTCTTTCTAGCCACTTTTTAAATTGATCAAATAATGAACATTATTATTGTTATTATTATTATTACTCCACAACACAGAGGTTGAACTTTGCTGTTGGAGGGTAACCTCACATATAGCAGAGTCATGCAGCAGCAGAAGACATGGCACTGAGACATCTGCTGGGGGGAAGTCCCATCCCTGCACAGCAGGACTTCTCCTGGAGCTCAGATTTGCCAGCCTACCTGTCCCCAGACACCATACTGACCCAGGAAGATACTGGGATCCTCCAACCTTAACTCCACAACTTTTCCTTCACACACTAGACAAAATTTCTGCACCAAAAGGGCTGTCAAGCACTGAGCAGGCTGCCTAGGGAAGTAGTTGAGTCACCATCCATGGAGGTATTTAAAAGACACGTAGATGAGACACTTAGAGACATGGTGGTGGATTTGGCACTGCTGGGTTAACGGTTGGACTCGAGAATCTTTTGCAAGCTAAAAGACTCCATGTACAACACAGCCTTAGTGAGAACAGAGGAAGGACAGCTTTGCACAGGTCCAACCATGCTGCAAAAGGCTCCTGTAAACTGCTTTCTCTACTGCCTCCACAGCTAAATATAATTGAACCTGAAACACTTGGCCCATGCTTATGCAAAAAGGTGGATTTGAGATGGGAGGTTGGAGGGGAAGCCTGCACCACACGTTGCAGAGCTCCCTTGCCGGCTCCAGAGCAGTGCTGTGCTCTGGGAGACAGGAGCTGTTCAAATGTTTTGACAGAAGACGCCGATTCCTCGGGAATGTTTTTATTCTAGTCGATGTGCCAATTCCGCACAGATTTCCAGCAGAAAGCAGGCAGACTGTCTGGGTCTGCTGAATTAAAACTACTTCACCCAGAAAGAAGAAAAAGTTGTGTTTTCAGACTATTTTTACTCAATCCATCATTGTATTTGTTTTAGTCAGTTTGTTGAATTGTTTTCAATTTTATCTGCAAATTCCATTTTTAGCAGGATCTAAAGACAGGCCAAAAGGCATCAAAACTGTAGATTTAAAATTAGGCTCAAGCAAAAGACATCTGAAGACTTTTGAGATATAATTTTGTACGTCAACAATGCAAAGAGATAAACAGGGAAACTCAAAAATTAACCATGTTTTAACTAGACCTGCTGAGGCTGGTTCTGTAAGAACCCAAAACCTCCATTTTTGCATTTGCGGTTGTCTTTCAAAGGCTTTCTTTTTTCCCTTTGCCTAAGGGAGTTATTTATAGGGCTATTATAATTTGAGGTCTGGTCTTCTCGTGGCAGGTCCTCCATCCAGGAAATGAAATAGCATTAGAAAATGAAATCTCACGTTTATGAGGTCTCAGAGATGGCTCCCTGGGGCACTGAGGAGGGAAAAAAAGAGGTAGGGAAATATAAACACAAATATAACTACAAGATACTTGCAAGGTGCCTAATTCTATCTGTGATGAACTTTATGAGACTCTTTATTAAAATAGAGACCTCTGGTATAAGGTCACCAACAACTTTTTTTCTCCGAAAGCTCTCCCATTTCCCCCTTCTCTGTGATCAAGTGCCTTTTCCACTCCACCTTGGCTGCAAGGTGCTTCTGCCCTAGATTGCCTTCAGAAGTGGAACAAAAATAAGGATAAATCAAGTGCTACTCTTCCTCCTTCTGCCTCATCACACACTTTTCACAACGTACCACATGTTGCAGTATACTAACAGATCAAGGCAGATGTGTTCACATCTCTGCAAAAATCAGGTATCAATCACCAATTTCTTATTCATACCCCTTTGTGCTTCTTTCCTAGACTATTCTCTAAAGCCACAACATCCCTTATCCTGTCTAGGGCTTATCACCCACTGCTTCCTCTCAATATAAAGAAATAAAAGTAAATAGAGGCAAATCAGGGAAGACTTTGGTGCTCACAATCCCCTTTCTCTGTGTGTCCAAGGAAAGACTTCCCTTAACATCTTTTCAACATCTATATTTTTACCCCAACTTACCTTGACAATAGCCCTAAAACAATTAAATCAGTTAGGGTATAGTTAAGTAAGCAAAGCAATACTAATTCTCTTACATTAAGTAGTTTATTAACTGATATCAAAAATGTAAGACATGCAACTCTACAAAACAGAACAACAATAAATTTTCTTTTACTAGTACATAAACATAGGTGTGAAAATTTTGATGGAATGCATTACATAAACCTATCTAATAATTCAAAATCCATTCATAAGAACACACAACAATTAAAGGAAAATATAACTAAAATCAGAATTGATGATAGAATATAATTAAGTGACCTACTCGATAAATTAAATCTTACACCGTAATAAAACAAAATTTAAAATAGGTGTGTATATATAAGTATAATTATCATCATAATTATACTTATAACAATACCTTATCTATTCCAATACATACAAAAGATAATTAGCAAAACTATCAAAGGAATATTCTTAATACAAAAAGAAGGGGGAGATGTTGGAATCCAAAATGGAGGGAATTCTCAGAACTTTGGGCCTGTAAGCCAAAGCTTAGAATTAAACACTGGATTTGATCTGAATCCTTAGAAAAGGTAGATACTAGACACAAGAATGTGGATTTATAGATTAAAGCAGAAACACATTAAGAAAATGTAGAGTTTTAGAGTTTAAGACATAGAAAAAATAAAAGTAGTTACAAAGGTAAACAAGAAGCTTAGAATACAATACTGTAGCTTTGTGTGTCATAACATGATTAACTAAGAGAACTTACACTGTAGCATGATTCCATAAGACTAAGTATTTAAGGACTGGATCAAAAACATAAATATCCTTATTAATAGTGTTTTATTAGTCAATAAATCCTTTAAAAGTCTTATAACTAGGGGTCTTATGCCCTTCTGAACCATATAGTAAAAATGTAAGCTGAACTCAGCCTTCCTAGCTATGTAGAAGATAAGAAAAATAAACCACATAATCTAAAAACTCAGAGAATATTTCAACTCACCATTGTATGTGACTTCTTATGGCTCCTTTACCCTAACTTTCACTAATTCTACCTAAATCAACCCAGGCATCATCCTGCCTATGAAAGTTAACAGTTTTCTAGACTCACAGAAACAAAAAAATGCAATCAGATATAATACACAAAAACTATGATAATTCAGCAAACAGCAAAGACTAATTTGAAATTATTTTAATGTTTCTTTCTTGCATACTTTATCATGAAAATACATAGTTGAAAATATTTTGAAACACGTAGCTCAGTTTCTTTTTCTCTTGTTTATAATTTTCAATTTTCTTGTACTAAGGTAAAACAAGTTACCAATGTTCAGTGAGTTGTTTTTGCTACCTGAATATTTAAAACTGCCCCAGGGCAACTGTCCAAAGAACATTTAACTTTTTCCTCTGCCTTATTATAAATCTCCTAAAATTCATAGTATATTACAAAATTACAAAATCTAAGCAGGAGAAAAGGCTAATAGTTAATAAACAAAATGAACAACTAGAAAGTCCAAGAACAACTGAAGACTATAATTCAATTCACTCATCCATTCATCAGCCTTGTATGATGACAAAGAGAGAAAGAAAATAGAGCAATTTGAAATACATTTATTTTTAAAGAACACAGGTTTGTTTAGGCTTCCTGTTGATTTTTCTTTTCTAAAAACCAACCAACCAAAAAACCACCCAACCACAACAGAAAACCCAGTCAAGTCTGAAAAAAACCTGATTAGATTCCAGCTCTAGTTGATTCTTGTTTCACATTACCATCTAAATTTAGACATGCACCAAGGCCTCTGAGGCTGTGGAAAAACAGATTAACTTTTGAACTTTCTACCTCTCCAATAAGATTGGTCCATTCTTACTCTTCAGTGTCTTTCTAGGCAACTCATGTTTCTGGATCAAGCTGCAGAAATGCTTATAAAAAAAAATTCAAAATAAAAAGCTCTCAAGAAAATATCTTTTCATTTATTTCTGAGAAATTAGGAGAACACTGAGCACACAACGGCCAACTTACACCTGTGCCACTTTGCAGCTATTGAAGCCCTCAGAGCCCTGCACAGTGCCCACCCTACAAACTTGCCCTGCCTTTCCATCACCACATCCATTTGACTAGAGGTCATGAGTATGACCTGATTTCACACTCAGTACCTCTCAGGACTCTACATCCTGCCTGGGAAGGGGGAAAGTGGGAAGAACCCAGAAGGTCATGAGTCTTATAAAGCTACCCGGTGGTGATGCCATCCAAGGTGCATCGCAGGCAACCAGAAGGCAGGCACACAATGAATACCAGGGATTTACCAGCACGTGTTTGAACAGGCAGTTCTCCAAAGCCTTCTATTATTCATTTTAATACAAAGCCTTACAGAAACCAAGCCTAGCTAGATGCAGCAGATCAGACCCACAGCAGCTGTACCTGCCTATTCCTAGAAAGGACAGGGAAGTATCTTGCTTGTCAGCCTTTCAGGATGACTTGCGGTACTGAAAGTCAGCTTCTTATCTGAAAAGACATGTCGTGCTGTAAACATTTCTAGTGGAGCTTGGGTTAGTAGCACTTGTAAGAAAACTCTTAATGAAAATAAATTGTTATGTATTTACCCATATGCTGAGGAGCATATGGCTAATGCACTTAGACACTGCTAATGAAGTTAAGACTGTGCTAAATTTGTTGGCTCATGGATAACAGCTGTTCACAATACCCAATCTGAGCCTTCTATAATTTTAGAATTACAACTGATACCTGGCCATTATTATACAGAGTGGTCTTGCTGACACAGAAAACCTAGATTTCTGGATGTGGGGTTCTCCACATGCAATAAGAAGGTGAACAACATAGGATGCTTCCAAACTCCAAATTGACAGTAATGTGAGTGAGTTACAATTTCATGTAAAATAACAGAGTTGCTGTTATTCACAGTATCCCTGATTCTGTTGCTTTCTTTCCTAATTTCAAGGACTAAAAGATTTTATCTACTCCAACCCCTCTCCTTCCAGGTCAGTGCAACTACAGGCAAAACTGAAGAGAAGACAGTCACACCCAAGAAATAGTCCTGCTTTTTAAGCTCACATGTAAAAGCCCATTGAGTTTACTACAAAAACTATTGGAATCCTCCTGTTCAAACATCCCTACTTTACTGCTTTTCAAGATGAGGATCCCTACTTCTGGAGCCTAATGTAAAGTCCAGATTGTGACTACACTGGCTCTACCTGTATGCTACTACCTTTACAACTACACATTATCCCATTCTCTCAGCCCAAACACTGTGTAGTTCAGCTGTTTGGGTTCACTGCTGCTGCATGTCAGGCCAGAGCTGGCTTTAATTTAGCAGTACACACTGCTTGAAGAGCTGCTGCATAGCAAATTCCAGAGGTTTATGTGCAACCCTCTGGAACATGCAAATGATGATGATGAACATGCAAATATACTCTCCAAAAGACATAATATGTGGCAAACTTCCCTAGACCATTCTCACGAGCCAGGTGTCATTTTAATGATGCAGACCTCTGCTCCCATTGATCTTGGGTAGTCATTTGGTAGCTGCCACCAAAAACCCATCACAGGACAGTGGTCAAGGATGGCATAGAAGGGAAGTATCCGTCAGCGCTGTTATCTTGGGGACCACCTCACTCAGATATCTTCATTCATAGGCCAGAACTCAGGCCTGGCATTAATTCATAGCCCCAGTTGCTCTGTGAATATTGCAAAAAAACATATAAACTCCCTCTGGCCTTGGACTGTCCCAGTCCATTCAAGACAGCAGTGATATCAGCTTCCCCAAGTCTAACAGGCCCCAGAGAAGTGTCCAAAATGTTTCACCATAACCTGATCAAAAAAGAAGACTTATCAATTACAGATAATCATCTTTACCGTTTTGCAGGTAGATAAAAGAGTCCCAAGGTGAAGCAAAAGAAAGAGATTTGCTTACCCAGAAAAGAAGAAAGCTTTGCCCCAATCAGATTTGCCAAAAATCACACTGAGAGTCTGAGGAAAGCCAGGAGCATAATTAGGGAGTCTCTTCTCACTCGATGTGCTGCCTCAAACAACAACAACATCATCCCCTTTCCACTTAAGAGCTACCAGCTGCCTCAACCATTGCCTCTTCCCCTCCATGCAGCATTTAATAAGGCAAGCATGAAGTGTGTCAAAAAGAACAACCAAAGCATGGGTTTAGGGATATCAAAACCATGATGATGCTCATCAATGAAGTCTACATCTCCTTCTAGGGGCAACTGCCGAGATCTTTGGGAAGCATTCACACAGATGAACAAAAATAAATGCACAAAATAAATGAACAAAAATAAATGTTAGAGCTGCTCTAGGAAAAAGCCATGCCATCAGTACACCATTCCTTGTAATACAAAAAGGAATTGCTTCTTCCCTCAAAGGAAAAATGGTATAATCCAGAAGAGCAAAGGCATCTGTCATGACCACTACCACCTTCATTGCATGGGTCACCATTATTCACCAGTAAGGCAGTTTTGATTCATCCCCTTTTTCTATCACATGAAACCTACCAGTTGCTTTGTGCACCCTAATATTGTCTCAGCATCCATAAGTGTTATTTAAAGTTGGCGCCACATTACGGTGTATCTTGCAAACACAGTTATGGGAAACACGGCAAGTGCAAAGAAGCCAAGGGCATCACGTCTCTACAGAAGGGTCTCTGAGGTGCACACACTGCTCCCCAGGCACAGGCTCACCCTGCTGAGACCCCCACCAATGCAGGGACAAGCTGGGGTGAGCTACAGCACAGCTCTACCTGATGCTCATCTCAGAAACTGAGGTCCAGCCCTTGCTGAAGGCTGCAAATAGCATTTAGTCAAGTGGGAGACAGCCAGTTGTCTCGATGTCCTGATTTCCTGCTTTAGGTTCCCACAAAGAGACACTGCACCAACATTGTCAGGTTATCTGACAATGCTAACATCTGATCAAAGGAGGTAACACAGACTATCAGATGAAACTAGGAAAATACACATTTTAAAAGGGAAGAAAGACTGGCTTTATAGATGTAGAAATATACACATAGACCCACATCTAACCCCAGGTTTTCTGTCACGTTGCAGACAGTGAAATGGCTAGGTTTAGATCTATATGTATGCACCACATACATATACATGCCTCCCAGTCTAGGGTGGTGGCATTCTGAGGACGTGAGAGAAGACCTGGATCACCCCAAGAGGTCCGTCCTGGCAGTCAGCAGCCCACAGCAGATGCACACAAGTATCTGGGGGAGATAGAGACAGGATGGTTGGTGATGCCACAGCCAACCTTTCTGGTTTCACAAAAACAGCTATCAAGTTGCAAAACACACACTCCCTATCTCATTCTTCTGTTGTTTATCTGCACAAAGAAACACAAAACCATATGCAGGCTTTCACTGTCAATATAAGTCATTTTATTCTTGTAATTCAATCCAGGTCAGAGCCGGAGATCTCCTTATCCTCCCTTTCCCCCCTTTTTGCTCCCCTCACCATTTGCCTCTCTCCAACCTTGTTTAGGTTTGAATGCTGTGTCATTAAATTCCAGAGCAGTAAACACTGCAGCCTCTCTAAGCACCCACACAGTACTTTCTAAGCTAAAAATTAAACATGGGGTAATTTCATTCCTGCAAGGACTCTGCCTTTTATTTTCCTTTACGTCCAACTTGAAGGATGCTTTTGGCAGATGCGTAGTGAAGAAAGAGAAATGTTTGCTCTCTGCTTCCTCCCTGCACTCCCCCCTTTTCCACTCCCACCCATCAGCCATAAAACAACACAGCCCAGCCAGATCCCAAACTGAAAGCAAGACAAAGCACCCACACAGCCCCCACTTCCATTCAGCAGAAATGGGCCGCTCTGGGGTAGCCCAGGATCTACAAGTAGGCCAGACTGGAATAAACAGAGTAAACAAAGGGTATCCTGTCCGAGCTGAGAGGGTCTAAAGAGAGGGATGTCTTTCATTAACATGCAAGGCAGGGATGCAAGCACACAGACAGTCAAAAGCATCACTGAAGCTTGCTAGGAGTAATAGGAGGGAAGCAACACATGATCACGCCACTGTAAGGACCCAAAGCACATCACTCAGCTGCACGCAGCAGCATATCCCACCTACCAAGGACCAAAACAAGGCAACCCACACACCCACCACTGCCCCAAAACATCAGGAGCAGCCCCAAAGCTGCTGCAGCACAGTGTGCCTCTCCCGGAGGCTGGGCAGGGAGCAGTGCACACAGGTACAGTACCAGGCGACCAGGGCCGTGCAAATGTCAGAGCCAATGACATTTAAAAACAGCATAGCTGTCATTTTAGGAAAGGAATGGGAAAGGGGGAGAAAAGCACAGCACAGCCATAGCAACAGGTTAAGTGTTTGCCAGAGAGAAAGGGTGATGCAGATATGTAGCTTCTCAATTTTCAGAGCATTTGTCACGTAATAAAATCATTAGCCTCGGAATTGATGAAAGAGTTTGGTTTAGTTTTTTCTGCATCCTGCTGCTATAAAGCCCATGCAGATCCATGTGTGAAAGTCCATGCTGTGTATACTCCTGCGTCAACCATTACACAGCTATCACAAACAACCCTCACGTTTTTCCAGACTCATAGGAAAAATGCAGCACATGGAGAGGTGAGCAAACAGTCAGGAATTGTAGCAAAACAGCAGCCTGTCGGCTGCAAGTCTGCTCAGTTATTGGAAAAAATTGAACATGCTGCTTTTTTTAAGCAGCCTAATCATATTTACTATTACATCAGACTTACCCACCACAAACTGTTCTCATGCAATGGAAGAATTTTTAATCTAATATCTTGGACTCAGATAATTTCCCAGCTGCAGAACTGCAATCATTTCCTATCTTCCCATTGCTGAGATAAGCCGATTAACTTGGATATGTTTTAGTTTCAGAGTGTGATTATCTCCCTTTATTTTACTTGAGAGAGAAGGGTTACTTACAGTAAAATAACTTTGTTTTCCCCAAGCCAGCTCTTAAACTCTCCTTTTCTATGTCTTTCCTGTTGCATTGTCCTTAGCCCCTCCACTTTCCACACTTCCTCTTCCTCTCTCAGAGACATTATAGTAACAGCTACTATTATTTTATTGAAAGAAAATACACTGTTCAAGAAATCTCTGAAATAATTCTTGAAAACAAATAAAAATCTCACTAACAAAATATTTTCTTATTTAGAATACCTTTGAAAGCTTATTAAATAACCCCAACCCGGCACTACTGGTAAAATCCTGCTTGTACTGTTCCTTTGTTTTCAGGCACATTTGAAGAAGAAGAATTGCAAAAAAGCATGAGGGCTGAAGCTCTGTTTACATGCAGAGTGCAGCAAAACAGGAAACTCCATTTATTTCAGTAGAAGTGATTTATGCTCAAGTAAGGGAGAAGGCAAGCAAACCCTTGAATTTATACCATTACAAATTGTAAAATACTGCTTACACAATCTTGGTGGGATTTTTTGACACTTAATGTTTTTTCTTAAATTCCCAGGTCATAGATTTACTCTATTATGTCAAAGGGACTTCCTCTCCTGCTTTATTTATTTTCCTTGCATTTCTGGCAATCATATTCTAGGAGAAAAGCCCGAATTCATAAGATGAGGACAATTTTTGGACTGCCAGGCTGCATATGCTGAAGCCCTAATTTCCTTTTATCTTCCAGATATCACTTGTGTTCAGGGCTTTTCAACCTGTGTTAATTTGCAGACCAAATTCAACACTGGAAATGTACAAATTACACATATGCAGATTCCCTTACAGCACATATCAATTCATTCCTCTTAGTCACCATTCATTAACTCCTTTGAAATAAATGTTCATGGTTGAAAAGCACTAGTTTGATAATTTAACGGGAGTGTGGCTCATGTGTTTTCCCTGCACAAGATTAGCAATACTAAAAAAGAGCCAGCCTGTTTAAAAGGGAGACTCTCCAAACAGCTATTTTGGTGCAAAGAGAATGGTTGCATAAACATGGAAGGGCAAGAACTTCTTGAAATTATAGATGGAGCAACAGAACAAATCAACATTTTTCTACTTCCTATTAAAAAAAAGTATATAAAGTAAACCCAACCCCTACTCATGCACAGCAGTGTTCCTCACAGCTAAGCCCCTAAAACCATCCCTATTCCCAGTAAGGTGATGGGCAGGCCCTGGTTCTCCCCTGTGGGAAAGGGAAAGTGGACGATGTCCTCTACTGACTGTAGCGAGGGCACTTGTGTCCCTGGAAACACTCTCACAGACAAGAGCTTGCAGTATAAAAGCACAGCTCCCATTACTGGCTCACTGCTATGGGCACTGTTCTAGGAAAGCAGCCCCAGGAGCAGATACAGAAAAATGGTAAAATACATGAGAGGAGGTAGAAAAATTACCAAGAGCCTGGGCTCCTCCCTGCTCATTCCTACTGGCAGTGATAGCATGGTAGAGAGGATGGGTGGTGAAATGCCAGTGCTAGACATAAAGCCTGGCAGTGCTTGTGGCTTTGCACCACTCGACTCTATTTCAAAACAGTTATTTCTTGGTAACCCAAGATACAATTTCTCAGATACCTTTAATTTATTTTTCTTCCTAAAAGGTAGTAAAATCAAGGTTAAATTTTTTGCATTAGTCTGATTTAAGTTAACTTAATGAATGCTATTCTTGTCATGAAATTTGCCTAAGAGATCATATGATCATTTTGGGTAATTTCCCAAAACCTTTACACTTCTACCGTGGTACAGGGCAAGCCCATCTAAAACATACCAAAATAACTTAGTCTCCAGGCACCTTTACCTAACAGCACGTGTTAGCAAGTAACTAATGGTATCTGGATTTCACCACTAAGGAGCTACAGAATGAGTGGCTTTCTGCCACCCTGATGAATTTAAACCTGAAGAGTGAAGGTGAACAGGTCAGCATACCATACCACCAGAATCCCTTGTAAGTTAAAGTCATGCTGCCAATTCCAGTTCAAATTAATCTAGAGCGGATTAAGTCTACCTTTTATGCTGTTTTCTAAATGAAATCAGATATACACGTAAAACAGGTATTTAAAAGGGTTTTACCTAATAATGAGTCAGATATCGACAGAACAATCACCATGAAGATCAAGGCAAAAGGCAATATATTCTCATTAATAATTCAAATCTCAGCATGGATATTGATGACCATACACTTAACAGGGAAAACTGGGCAGCAGCTGGAGCTGGCCCAGTTTTCCTGAAAAGTTGTTGGGCTGCAACAGAGACACACTGGAGAGACCTTACTGTAAGATCTAACCAGAGAAATGGCAGCTTCTCATTATTGAGGTGTCTTGGACCCTCAGCAGTACCACTGAAATGGAACAAGGAACAAAATACAGCATTAGCAGTCTATTGAAAGACGATGGGTGAGAAAAATAAGGGAATAAAATCTAGAAGCAAAATGTCACTACTTCCTCTTCCTCACAGCCCTAATATTTGCAGCACAGAGCAACAACTTTCAGCAGTACCTAATTCCAGTTACTGCTTCAGAGCAAGGAACATTAAAGGCTTTAAAATAAACGTGTACAATCGGCAAAAGTGCAAACAAACAGAAAGGTTGTAGGAGCCAAAACCACTCAGAACATACCAGTTGAGGCTAGTTAACATAATCTGCTCTATTCACATAACTAAGTTTGTTTCACTGAGGGCACGAACTTTCTTGGAAAAGCTCAAGTAATTAACAGCAGGAGCTTACACATTTTGTTTCCCTCAAGTTTACTTTACCCTGGAATTAGAGCTGCTTACACACAACTGCTTCTACCAATTCATGCAAAAAGATGAGTTTTGCTTGTCCTTTCCAGGGGGACATGCTTGAAGAGGTGGTACCAGTGAACTGTGGGATCCCCTTCAATTCCTCCTGCCTCCTATCCACTCTTCCCATCACTTTGATTGATACAAAAAAAAACGTATCCTACCTCATGGAAAAAGAGCAGGTTTCCAATGAAAGGAAGAGGTGGAGGATGTCGGATCCCTACTCTGCTTAGTTTGGAGAATGCAGATGTGGAGTACCTGGAAAAAAATAAGGTAGTAATTTAATTTTGGATCTTGCCATGATAGGACTTGCCACAGTAACTAGTTCAGATGACTTCCCTGGATTCAGAGAGGGAGAAGCAGCTTCCTATGTTGGTCAGACAGAACTGCCAATGTGGTTACATTGCTTGGCAGCTCCTCAGGTCACAAAAGTAAATGCAATACATTGGTGCTTCAGAGAGGGAAAAAGGACCAAGTGACTCAAACACAAGCCTGCAAAATTGAGCAGTGGAATGAGAGAGCTGCTCCTTTTCCCACAGAGGGTCTTGTAAGTCAGAAGTGACTCTCCAAAGCTACATGAGGTTACAAATGAGATCGAAATAAGCATTTGAGGCTTGACTTCTATGGCACTGCTGGGAAAGAAACAAGACAGATTTTCAGATTATTATTTTCTTCTTCTATCACCTCTACCTATACAGATCACAGAACAAAAATTCAAACCAGCCTCAGTTGTCCACGAGCCAAGACACTGCCAGTATGTTCAAGTCAAGCCTAGTATTTGGGCCAGATATGCTGATTGAGTGATTTTTTTAGAGCTGCTAGTCAGCAAATTAAACAAATATAAAAAATACAGGGAAACAAAACCCAGACTGAAAAGCTTCATGCATCCCTTGTTTCAGATGAAATGGTGGCATGTTGACAGGGACAATACTGGAAAAAGGAAGAAAGAAAAATCCAACCCCAGAGCCTTTCTTTTTCCTCCCCTCCCCCTTTCTTAATACAAACAATGGATTTAAGTCAATGGACTTCAATTAGTGAAACCTGAAAGAGCAGGAGCCGGCAGCAGCAGCTTTGATTACCCAAAGACACAACTTTCGTTGTGCAGTTCTGTTTGCTGAGATTTCCTGCAGCACAAGTACCTATTTTCTTAATGATTTTTCTTTTGTGAAGGTATTTTACAAAAATCATAATCAGGAGATAGAGGTTTAATAATTTTTAAATAGCAAGAAATTTCTTTTTTTAACGGGGCAGTACAAATCTTCACAAACTCAAACCCTCTCACAAGCCCAATAAAATTATGCGCATTCAGTCTATGCAAGGACACTGTGTCAAGTATGACAAGGTATCGTGAAGTAAAGGCATAGAAGTCAACATTTATTACACATTTTATACATATTATTGATTTCTTGGCTACTTAACTGCTTTAAAAAATATGAGATTTTCCTCAGCTAATACACTTGGGAAAAGAAATGTTTTAACTTTAACATGACAAAACATCCTACATGATACATTTTCATCCCCAAAGAGAGGATTTTTTTTTGCTACTGCTGCTGTTTGAAATCTTTCTGAAGTGTCTTTGTGTCATAGCAAAGCCCTCATCTTCAGTATGTAAACAGTGAAAAAGATTAAAATCCCTGTCATTGAAAACCTGTCAATTTTGCAGTATTCTATCCTGATGTTTTCACTGTAAAATACATGGCAGATCACAAAAGACCAGGCTGGCCTACAGTTAACTGCTCATTTCACCACACACCAGACGGTCTGTAGACTCCTGGTTTTCATGTACAGCAAAGTGAAGAGTGACTGCAACAGAGGCTTACACTAGACAAAGTAAATGATGTGATCAACAAATATTTTAAAAGGAAAAAAAATAATGAGTACCCTTTCACAAGGCAAGAAACACAGGAGTGTGAAGACTATTTATACTTAGATGAACAGTTCATCATTGTCAGCTTCTGAACATTATTGGCAGCCTCATACAGCTGAGGATTTGCTTTCCTTTTCCCCCTCCTAATGTGGTTTTTTCTACTGCTTTTTATTCAGTTGCATTTGAAGTAGGTTTTCGAAAGGTAGGGAGCAACAGTTTACAATGAGGTGGGAGAGAGAAGCAGTGTCGTCAAGCTAGAGACTGAAATAAAACAACAAAAGGGTGAAGCCAGCAGGAGAAAAAAAGAATCTCATCAATAAATATATCTAGCTCTACTCTATGATTTTACAACATTTCTGGTGTTGTTTAAACACCTGATGTTTTACAGAAAAGAAAATAGTATGCAAGGTGCCAAAGACTGATGGGGCAGCAGGCACAGAAGAAGGATCTAACACTGCACACGTAGACTTTGGCCATTTCTCATGCAACAGCTTACTTTCTGCAGCCTTAAATATTAAAAGCTTCCCCCCATCTCTGCAATATTTCCACTCATTCACAGTATTTTGGGTGGGGGAGAGAGAGGGGAAAGTGTGACTTATGGACTTCTGTAAAAAAAGGAAAAGCAAAATTGTCCTGTATTACATACAGTAAACACCAGTAATACATGAATCTGACAGCTTTGTAGCACAAACCTCTGCCTTTTGAGCCAGAAGAGGCTGATAATTCAAACAGGCCAATTTATGTGATTTGGTTACTCAGCAACTCCATGACACACTCTTGGCCAGTAACTCAGAGCTGCATCCCAAGGGCACTGGGAAAACAGTTTTCGGGCTTTGTTGCTGGAAGGGCAAGGCAGGCTAGAAGCTGGGCAAGGGCAAACAGGCAGCGTGGCCTCAGAGGCAAAGCCATTTGTCTGGAGAAGCTGTACATCTCAATGAAACAGCTCCAAGCCTGCCTTATGACCAGTGGGAAGTCTTATTTCTCACTCTGCCACTTAATACACTTCTACATTACTTTATCACAAAAATTAATCTGATATCAGGAAACCCCCTGCTGTTGCTGTGGGTACACAGTGATGGTAGAAGATCAGCCAATGGACTAGAAAGCTAAATCAAATGCAAAATCTAGACATAAAAGATAATAAGTGGTAATAAAAAGATACTAAGAGGTGACCAAGATATCCAAGACATGGAACCACTTCCCTACAAGAAATAAGCTAACAGGTTATGATCTTAATCATGGGGGAAAAGAAGCAAAAGAAGGTTATGACAAATATATTTAAAATAATGCAAGGCTTAAAAAACAAATGAAGAGTTATTACCCAAAAATTTGAAATACAGTATGAAAATCCACAAAGGAATATTCAGGTGGCAGAATTAAAAATGAAACACTTTTCCAAGAAATAAATATACTAACTATGGAACTCCATATTACTGACAATTTTCTACTCCAGAAGTTTAAAAAGCTTCAAAAGGTGTTAGAATAAACTAATGGAGGGTGGAGGGAGGGAATCCACAGACATTTTTAACTAGTAAATTTAACAAATTTAAGAGAAATTTATGGAAAACATTAAAGGAAAGGAAAGAAAATGAATAATTTTTTTTTTCTTAACCAGGGAACTAGTCTGTAAGCTTCCAATTGCATAATAAGAAATTAGACTTTTATAAGACCTAAAAGATAAAACCCCAGACACTTCATCTTCCTTAAGAAGAAGAGAGGAATAAGTCTATGGGAAATGAGGGGCATGAAACAGATAAAACTCTGATGGCAGCAACATTTACTGGACAATCTAGTACATTCTCACTCAAAAGAGAAACAGACCCTAATATTTAAACAAGTACAGCTTCCTGCACAACCCTTAATTTAAAAGCTTGGCATTGTATTTTGAATTAAGTGACAAGACATCAAAAAGAACCAGAGGAACAGCAGCAATGAAGTAGATCAATAAACAATTCAGAAACCCTTTGAAGACATTGGATGGCCTCTGAGAGCAAAATGCTCTCTGTATATATTAAACACAACTGTTAAAAGAAAGTTAATATGCCAAATGCATTCCTGTAGGCCAGCATGGCAGATACAAACTTGCTGAAATACTACCTTCTCTCCACAAAACACCATTAAAATTTTAAAAAGAGAAATAGAGAAATAATATAAGTTGTGAAGGATATATAACCAACAGAACTAGCCATCTGTCCAGCCAGGTCAGTACTGATAGAAGTAATATTATGCCATCTACCATTAAGGGTGATCAATCTGTGCAGCATACAAGATTACAGTTTCCAATTCTGCATCCAATTCTGTTTCCAGTTCAACATCCCCTTGAAATTACCCCAGATTTCTCCCAATACAGAAAGTGCATCATTCCTTCCACATCTAAGTAATACACAACCTAATAATATCTAAAAAGCTATAAACTGGAACACAGAAATGTTATTTAATCTCATTGTTGGGAATTGGGAGCTGTGTTACTTTGCAAGACTGACTGGGAAAACAAAGTATTTTGCTGAGATAATGGAAATCATTCCTGCCAAATGAGAGACAATCGCCATGCATTTTTACCTATTTGCCTCTATTTGCGTATTCCCATACCATATTCCAGTTAACACTGGCATGTATTTTGCTCACAAAGTAGTGATAATGCACAAAATAAAGGTAGCCTCCCCAGCATTACAATGACATCTTGCAAAAAAATGTACCAAATATACAAACATCCCTGGGAGCCCAGTCTCACCAAAACATCATCCCAAAGCTGGCTACAGACTTTCAGCTCTCAGCCCTCTCTGGGAAATTTTGCATTATGAATACTGCAGCACAGTCACTGGAGAGCTGCCATCACATAAGTCTTTCCTCTTGTCTGCTCCTCAGAATATTTAAGGTAGAAAATTCTTATCGGGTTTCTGTGTGTTCCTTGACAAAGGAACACACAGAAAACAGGTCTTACAAGCAGGTGAGTATTGCAGCCAAAGTGGAAACCATCCCAGGATACAGCCTGTGCTGGTTATTACCTCCAGAAAGCGTACTCAGTGAAAGAAAAAACAAAACAAAACCACAAAATTAAGTCAGCTGTCCATCCCCAAAAGACAATCTCTCAGAAAACAGGAGAGAAAAATGGGGAAGGTAAATCCCTTTTCCTTGGTCAACACAGGCTACCAAATTGCCCTTTACTATTACCCAGCAGTACCTCTGGTGGAAAAAGAGAGATTTGCTGAATGAAAATACACTCGGATGTGTAGAATATCAAGCTCAGAGTTTGGAATTATTACTATACCTCCAAAAAGAGATACCGAATATCCACAAGTATACTTCAAAGAATGAACTGAAATTAATCTTCAAGAGACACTTTAGTCAGTTTGGGATAAGGGTATTTGAGTACTGTTGATTTTCAAGCGCAACAAATCTATACTTTTTAACCATGAATTTGTAGGGCTGTAATAACAGTTTCAGGGATAATGAGGACTTCCATGTAACACTTGCTGTCTTTAACGACTTGCATGCACTCACAGAGCCTTAATTTTGACATAATTGCACAAGAAAAAGAAAGACATTGCACACACTTGCACCATCTGACTCCACAGGGGCAGATGTTTTCCAGCTGCAAAACCTAAATTATCATAGGACGTTATTTCATTGAAATATTTGCTAATACATCAGGAATAGTGTGCAGAAAAGGCAAGATTATATGCCCAATATTAAATGTATGCCTCATCTATCTGCTAACAATCATCTTTTAATCCATACTGTTCTGCTCTGTCAAACAATTTCTTTCATGTCTCTTAAGAGAACTGATCGTATCAAGAGATTGGTTGTAATAAGGCTTCAGGTTGTCACAGTGTATTTAAAGTTTAGGGGGTTGCTTTGATTTAAGTTCTGAAAAATTAGCAGTGAACCAAGGCCAATTAAATGAAAAAGCCCAGACAGAAAAAGCAACACTCTTCACCATATTCCAGAGTAGCCCTGCGAGAGACAGATGGTCTGTACAGCAGGTCAATGACAATATTTCATCACCTCTCTCAGAGTGCAACCTCTTCACACTGGGCGGTGACTTTTGCAAATAAAGAGCAAATGAACAAGAGTCATAAATCCACAGCTTCAGCCCTTCTTTGTTGGCTCAACACCTTTAAACAAAATGATGGAGGTCAACAGCAGCAGAGGCTGTTGGCTCCTTAGAGCAATATATAACCTTGGGAAAGGAGGTGGGAGCTCCATCTCACGTGACCACAAAGAGAAGACTTCTCACCAGGACGATTGTCCACAGCAGATCTGAGGTCTGGTGCATCCATGAGGCCATACATGACCTCTGCAGGAACAGCTGGGTCAGAGCTGACAGCTAAGCTCGGCTCATGTCCCAGCCCTGCAGCCTTAACCACACAACAAGCTATCCTTTCACTCCCTAGGACCACTGGCACCATACCTTTATTAAGGAGTAGTTTCTTCCAAGTGCCTGTTTAGTCAAACAGATACTGTGAGGCATACAGAAGAAATGGTACCACCTCAAGGTCATAGATGTTCTTGCTTCAGCCAGGAAGACTGAAGTTTACAAAAACAGGTGCATTCTGACACACCGTGTTCAGAAAATAATAAAATTTCATTACTTTTCTTTTCTCTCTCCTCAACTAATTACATCTCTTAATTTTGCAAATGGACACCTCAATTAAAAGGACATGAAGTTTCAACCTTATCAGCCTTCCTAATTGTTATGCAAGTTCATGTCCTAGTGATGCAACTCCATTTGCAGAAAACATGGCATCAGTTTTTGTATGCACTTCAGCTATTCCTACACACCAAGAAAAATTATATAGATGCAGGAAGCAGTTTCATATTTAAATTGAGGGAGAAAATTCTGCTGGGGAGCCTGACCATTCTTGCTTTTCATTGACATAAAGAATACACTTATTTGGCCACTGGCCCTTTATTTCATAGGGCTGAAAAGGGATTGCAGTGTTGTGGTGGCTAAAGTGCCAAAATGTTATTTAGCAACACATCAAGTAGTGGTGTGGGTGCAGGCAAACCCACACTGCATTCCCTCTAGAGCCCACCAACCTCAACTCTTTTAAAACCTCATGTTTTATTCCATGGACGTGTGGTCTATCACACGACTTGCCTGGTGCCTGTTGCTGTCAGGGAACTGGTTTTAAAGTTCAGCTCTTGTACCACATTCCACAACAGCACATGCAGAGCCACTCAGTGCCATTAGGAACCAGCTGGCACAACGTTTGCATGATGTCACACCCTGCCAGGAAAGCCCTGGGGAAAAAAAAAATTGCTTCAAGAGGCTCAATGCCTCCCAGTGCTTCAGGGCCAGAGACATCTCCCTTAACTGAAGGTGAGGTGGGGAACAGTTCTATGCCCTTTTTTGAGACCAGCCCGTCAGCATACATGTGGCAGGTACCAAAGGAGGGACAAAGTAACTGGAACAAACTCCAGGCGCTTTCCCCCTTGTAATCTCAAATGAGCAGTAGTGACAGACTGCAGGGACAACTCACCTCCCTAGAGACAGTTCTGGATAAATGCTCAGACCTCATGATTACACAGCACATGAACTAATTCTATTTATTTATTTTTAAGTTAACACCAAGGAGCCACCATCCATCTACTGCACTGAATATGGCAGAGGTCTTATTGACCAGAGACATACGTGATCAGAGCACCAGAGATCATTTCACGGTGCTCAGAGAGCCTGAATTAATGGTCCACAGCCCGACTTTGTTCTGGCATTTCCTAACTCGTGTGGGCTTGACTTCACAACCTCAATAACATATCTTTAATGCAATTTTCTTTGCAAGTTCTCATTTAAAGAAAAAAAACTCATTAAAAATACATCACATTGCATCATTTTGCATCCACAGGGGTCATCAAAAGACCCTAGACTATGGCAGAGACCTTTGCCAAGTGAGCTAATGGAAGAGCTGACAGAAGAGGCAGGCTGTCTTTCACACAAGGGAACTGAGAGGCACAGCCTGCCAGAGAGTCTCTCAATACTTCCTCAAAGAGCAAAACAGCAAAATTTAAGAGCTCCTAAACCAAAATGCTAGGCTTCTTTCTGGGTACTAACATTTTACCAGCGAGCCCTCATCTGCTCCTCTGGCAGTATGGCCACACCCTGTTCTTCCTCATCCATGGACCTGCCACCAGCCCCAGCCTCTGCTCCTCGCTGAAGCTGACTGCACCGCCACCCTCACCCAGACCCTGCATCACCTCCTGTCATGAGCTTCCCAAATGATCCCTTCCCAACACAGTCCCACACTGGTTTGTATCAGCCATTCACCCTCCTTCAAGCAGCAACTTACCCCAGTTTCTCCTTGCCTAACCTCATTCCTATCAGACTGTTTGCACAGGCTCCCCACTTGCAGTTCTTGTGCCCAAATCTCATTGCTGCTATGACATCCCAACACAGTCCCACTACAGAAAGGCTTCTCTCAGTCCCTGCACTCAGAGCAACAAACTGCTCTCAGGAGCCTGCTTCCTGGTCAGCCCTCCACACACCCAGAGGGTGGGACTATGCTTAGCAAAGACAGAATCGGGAACATTAGCTTAAAATTATACATCAACAGAAAATATTCCAGTGAACATTTGCTAACTGTAATTTTTCAAACACTTACAACTTGCCCAAATTTGCATGAGAAAGGCAAAAAGTACATCCAGTACAAAAGCCCACCTCCTCTCAGCAAATATTGAAACCCTGCTTTAAAGCTAATATAAAAATCAGAATATCACTTCTTAAGAATAATAAGATAATGAAAAAACCTCAATCCCCAAGAGATTCCCAAAATAAAATCAAACATTTTCTTTTGCATTTGTCTCAGAAATTATGGAGCTCATTTTAACTGAAAATTTTCAATAATTTCACCTAAGACAGCATCTCCAGAAAACTTCAATCCTAGCTGCTTGGAGTTCGGTAAAGCAATGAGCAATTTAAAATAGAGTTGTATAACAGGAGCATCACACAATCTTAATTTGTGGTGCTCGCAGACCTACCTATAATTAAGTAAGCCAGACTTAAAATAAAGGAAGTGCTGACTCTCAGTCTGAGAGCACACATAAAATCTCAGCTCATAGCTAGTTATTTTATGCAGGGTCTAATCCATTATAGCACAGGGGTGACAATGACAACGTTATCTGACCCTTAATTACAGGAAAGATATTATAATGTCTGTACATACCAGACAGCATATGATAAACTTGAAATTAGTAATGGAGACACTGCCTGCTCCCCATGACTTGAAAACCAGGAGCAGTGTGATGCCATGAGGAGATATCTTTATCTTTCTTGCTCAGATTTTCATTCCCCCATTTCTCTCATCTTTCCATATAACAAAAACTACAAAAAAAAAAAAACCCACTACCACAAACAATTAAATTGTACTTCACACAGACACGTTTCATTTTCAAATCTTTAGGGTACAGAGGAAGCACAAGCACCTCTGGAGGAGTGATCCCATGTCCTAGCAGGTGGCTGACCCAGTCACCTGAAGCAGCATAGAAAGATCCACTGGAAGTGAGACTGTTTCAAGGAACAAATGACAATCCACTACATCATGAAATAGCACTGTTGCTGGCTGCAAAGCCTCAGAATTGAACAAAAGTAGCTACCACGCATGCATCTAAATAGTGCAAGTCCAGAGCTCTGCTTTGCTACATGATTTAATACCACTAGAATTAAAGTAAAGGGTGTATGGAGCTCCTTACATGAAAAGCAAAGCACAGCACTGGAGTCACCAGGGAGAAACATCATTAGTATCTGAAGGAAAGAAGATAAAATCCTCCCAACCTCAGAGCTCATGCACACACAAACAGTGAGAAGAAGTACGGAAGTGGGGTTCAAAGCCTTGTGGCAACACAAAAAATAAACTCAGCCTTCTTTTTTCTTTTGCATCTCATTCACAATTTCCTGAGTACCTGTGGACTGACAAGAGTTGAGCTCACAGAAAAGACAAGTAATTCCGTCCCTTCCATAAAGAGACACAGTAGATAGAGCAAGGAATATGCATAGCATATTTCCTAGCCCAGAACAGAGAGAACACCCTTTAGCAACCACAGGCATGAGACAGGAAAAGCAGTGAAATTGTTTCAATGTCCCTTCACTGTGCTTGAGCAGTCTACCACCATCACCAGCCCGAGTAAGTATCGTGGGCCACTAACAAAGGCAGAAAATTGTTCCTACAAAACAGAAGATAGTTGAATAGATGCCAAACAAAGCCAAAGGAAAAACAGAATTTCAAACAGACTGGATGAAAGGATTGCAGGAAGCAAACTTCAAGGAGATCCTCTGAACTTGAAAAACTGCCTAAAAAAAGCAGGCTCAAGTGTTACTCCCAAGTGCCATCCAGATTAAAAGCAAAACAAAGGCAATTGGGGTTTCCTGGAGCTCTGAATCACCCATTCAAGCCTAAGGAGACTGAGCATCTGACTACACACAGGAATAGCAACACTGGGTATGTATGAAATGTCAAACCCAGAGCAGAATGGACTGAGAGGTGTTTTACTTATTTAATCACTGAAAAATACAGTAACACTGTGCATTACTTGTAAAACAGCAGGTTGGATGGTTCAGACAAAAATAAAATTTTTAATCTGGTATGCTCCTCTCTCTGGGCTGTTGGGTATCAAAAAAAAAAAAAAAAAAAAAAAAAAAAGAAGTGCTTCTTTCACATTATATCATCTTTTGACTACACTTTGAAGTCCATTCTGGCCATTTCTCCATGACAGAGACAAATTCCAATCCTTAGGAATAATTCTCTTAACTTTATAAAGAAACCCTTGTTCAAGTCAGATAATTTCCATGTAGGGGCTGACATGGAAATGGCTTTCCTGGAACAGAGTTGATTTGCATTACTCGGTGTCACAGCACATGACAGCTTACTCCGCAGCCCACTTGTCTGGATCTTCCATAATCCAGACAGCTGCAGTCCCCTCTCTGTGAAGCAGTTGTGCACATGACAGGAAGAACTAATTTTAATGCAGAGTCTTTGCTCTTCTATTGGTCATGTTCTCTCTCAACCTGTGTATCTGGCAGGCTCCTGGATGCAATTTGTAATCATTTCTCCCTGCTAACAATGGAAAAGTCTATTACTGTTGGCTGTCCCTTTGACTCCGGGGTTTTTAGCATCTGACATACTGCTGCACGAGTAATGTAGCATACTAATCCATTAAAGACCCCCTTCCCAGCATCTCTCAAAGGACCTGCTATTGCACCCCTGTCCCAGCTCACCCTCTCTCCTCCAGTTAAACAGCCTCAAACACTGCTGGCACATGAAAGCAAAACGCTTCAATGCCTCAACTGCAAATTCACCGAGACAGAGACCATCTTCCCATTACATCTCACACCCTTCATGTGCACAGCAGAGCCCTGATCTTTGACAGGGGTTCGCTGCTCCTGCTGAAACAAAAATGATAAATAAATCATTAGCACCAGGTCCCCTAAAGTGGAGGGAAGTCCTGTGCACTGTCATTCTATTACTTTTTAACTACCACAAGGAACTAAAATTCCACAGGGAATTTTAGAGTCATTCACATGAGCAATTCACCTTCAGAGAGAGGCAAGAGGAGAGCTGAAGCCCAGAGAAGCTGGTTTTCTTCACTCTCTTTGCAAGCACCTGGGTGCAGATCAGTGATCTTTTCCAAGGCAGAAAAAAGACACTAGATGATGCTACACAGGGGTTTTAAAAGATATTAGAAAGTTTATAAAAAATAAAAGGGCTGACAACAGAACTAGGATTGAGAGCAAAAGAGAATGAGAGCAAGATGTGATACAAATGACAGAAATCCTGGCAGAAGCAAGAGGCTCACTGAGGGAAAGGAAAGGGCCTCTTAGGCAGATGAAGTCTCAGAGAAGTCACCTACCTACTGGAGAGGGGACACAAGATCTCAACACCACCTTGAGCAAGATAGGAGGAAGACTCTGATATTATGAAATACATGAATTACTGCAGTTGAACTTGTGTATTTCTTTTCCTAACTAAAACAATGATTTTTTTTTTTAAGGCTCATTACAGATCTGCATAATTATTTCCAGCTTTACTTTGTCTCCAAGGAGCTAACTGCAAGACCTGAAGTTGGATGCCTGGAGAAAAAATGCTTTTACTTCTCTCTGGGGAGTCGAAGCTTAGTGCCTGCTGTAAGAGAGGCTACATAGGAAGATCCAATGATGGCCAAAAAAAAAGCAATGGACAGAAAACTTTGAATTGGAGGAATATGAAAAAAGACACTTAGGAAAGCATTAGCAAAATCTTCTCAAACCATGTAAAGCACAGTGGTGCACAGGTCTAATACACCATGTGCAACCTGGAAGAAGGTGACCTTCGTTTACCACTACCAGAGCTCTGAAGATAATCTTTACTTTTAATGTCTTCCACAAGTGATAAGTGAGACCGGGGTTGCAATGAAAAGGCCCACATAAGGTGGTGCAGTCCCATACTGGCACACCACACTGCACAGTGGCTGCTTTATTCACCTTGACACTACACTAGGAATAGCTAACTCGAGCTGAGATACTTGTGAATCCCTTAGGAAACTGTACTTCTATATTTATTTATATATCTGTATATTTACATTCATGTGCATACATACACACACTCTAAATCTGTTCATTTTCCCACAGAGCAAAATTAACACTCAACCATTTTTTATGTTTTTTCCACAAGAGTTACTATACACCACTGATGGGTTTTTCACTCTGAACATCCATCTTTAACATTAATCTATCCCTCATAGATGCATCTGCAGCAGAGGTGTGGATGATACTCTGCTATGCATCATTCACACAATTCCCCTCCAGAATAGACTGATTTCCTCCTCCTTGGGGAGCTCCCTTACTGAATATTGTTCAAGGAAAGCTTAATATGCAAGGCTGAAGATCTTCTGTGCTATGGTCCCACCAGTTCCAGTTAGTTTTGTTCTATTCTATTCTTTGGGCTGCCCACTGGAGAACCTAATCCTTCTCAATTCCTGATATTTGCAATCCATGCAAAGGACCAGAACCAATCCATGACTACACATTAGCCTAGGATCTGCAAGTTGGAGTAAAGGCAGCCTCCCTGTCCTCAAGATAAAATATATTTAAAAAAAAAAAAAAAAAAAAAAAACACACAATAAAACCTTAACAATTCTCAGAAGTGAAAAGGGAAAAATGGAAGCTATGTGAGCAAGGAATTGGGTGGATGACTTAATGAATTGATTTAGAAGATTGATTGATTGATTTCTCTTTTGCATCTACAGGCATCAGTATTCAGACAAAACTTCCAAAAATCATTTCTTGCACTTATAGAATAGAAAAGGTACAACTCATAACTGAAGAAAAAACAAGGCAGTATCCTGCTGAAGATGAACATTTTCAAAATTAAGTAGCATCACATAACATATACCTAACAAAATGTCTAAGGTTCTCTGCAGCAACAATACTGATTTTTAACACAAGCACAATTCAAAGGATTTGAAGGATAAGCAGCATGATGCCAAAATCTAAAGGGGCAAGAGGAAAACAGAGGGAATGATAAATCTGACATCATCTTTAGGTGAAATAATGGAACTATCATTTTAGAATGCCATTAACAAGACATTTGAGAAGAAATAACTGAGGAGAATGTCATTAAATGCATTTCAATATTGTCAAACAAGCCTTTCATTTTGAGTTGGGGTGGGTTTAGGGTTAGTTTTTTTGACAGGTGTATGGGTATGGATGATAACTACAACTCTCCCAACAGCACCTGCTTGGGCTAGTCCAATGTGCTAGAAACACAAGACCACATAACATCTCGCCTGAAAGACATTTTGCACACTACACTGAGAGCTAACATGACACCAACCTAGACAAGCTAAAAGTGGCTCAGTGCTTGACCACAAAATGGGACTTTCATGAGGTATTGATCCACAGGACTCTTACTAGGAGGATTTACAGACATAGTTTCTTACTTACAAGTAAAAGAAATAATGAATTACAGCTGCTTAAATCTGACCCCAGATTTTCTGTGCTAAGAAATGTGTCCACAACCTCTCTGTAGCATCCTGCTGCCATGGAGCCATGGACATAGGCATGGCCACAGGACTCATTGTCCGAAATCTGTTCCAGCAGCTGTTTGATAGCTATTGGGCATCAAACATCACCAGCAATGGTCCCACTCACCTGAACAGTGACCAATGCACCCTGGCCATGGCATTTCTAAGGGTGCAATTCAGGCAGCAGCTCATCTATTACAGTAGGACTTCAGAAGGGAGATCAAGCAATCAGAGAGCTGACTGCTGCTGAAAAAAGTTGCAACCTTCTCCCTACAACCCACCTCCCCATATTCCCTCTTGCTGCTTTCTCTCTGTCCATCTGATCCCTGCTCAAGCTGATGAAGCCACTAAACCAGCAAACTGTCCATCAACCCACCACCACCAATCTCACCCCCAGCCATATCCCTAAGTACCCTGTCTATGCCTTTTAAATTCCTCCAGGGATGGTGACTCTTCCTTGGGCAGCCAGTTCCAGTGCTTGGAAATCCCTTCGATGAAGAAGCAGTTCCTAATACCCATCCTAAACCTCCCCTGGTACAACCTGAGGCCATCTCCTCTTGTGCTGTCGTTTGTTCCTTGAGAGGACAGACCGATCCCCACCCCACCACAAACACCTCTCAAAAGGGGCCACCAGGTGCATGTGAGGAAACAACTACTCTACTGCTACACAAAGTACTGTTCAGGAAAGACATGGGAGTAGTGGGTGGAGCTCAAAGGACATTTTGAAAGAGATCTCAAGGATGGGGAAGAGAAAATAAAGCAAGTTTTAAGTGTCAGTGCAGTATATTCAACAGAAAGTTGAGAAGTGCCTGTAGACTGCTGCCTACAAATACTTACACTGAATGAGCTCTAACAGCAAGCAACTCCCCATCTTTCAGGACAAAGCCAAAATATTCACAGAGTGGGGTATATACATGTCAGAAATGAAATCCTGAATTCAGATGTCATTTCCTGGGTCTGAGGGCATGTAAAGAATAAAATAGTCTACCAGGAAAGCTAATGGACTCGCTGCAGCTTTCAGAAGAATCCTCTTTATTTCTTAAACAAGCAACAACAACAACAAAAAAAAAAAGTAAAACCAAAAAAACCCCACACCACAAAGCACTTCCCCCTACAAAGTCTAAAGAAAAATACAGGGCCTTAAAAACCAGGAAGTCAAACTAGATGGAAGCATAGCTCATTCTGGTCTATAAATAAACAAGTGATAAACGATTGCTCTAATTGTTGTTTGGTATCAATGGAAGAGGGACTATTTTCCTCCTCTCCCATCAGAGAAGGATTTGTGCTACCAATACAAATCCGTGACAAAGTCATGACACTGGCCTCTTCCACAGCAATACAGTCACACAGCTAAAGGCAGCTACAAAAAGACTTTGGATAGAAATTGCCCACAGATTATCTGCAAAGACAAATACTTTGCCTATTTGAATGGAAGCCTAAGCAAGGACACCAAGCCAGCTAACAATTAGCCAAGCAGTCCCAGACACATTTAGGCTTTTCGGTATTGAAATGTTTATTAGAATCTAGCATTTGTTACCTTGTCCTACCACACTGTTTCATTAAACATATTTCAGGACAAGTAGCCTTCTATCAAAAAACAACACAAAAACCTCTAGGAAGAAAAAGACAAGTCTCTCTTCCTTATACAAATAAAATGTATTTGGGATACAAACCATTTCACACGTCTTTCACTCTCTTCATAAATAAATCAAAAATAATTATCAAATCTAAAAAAAAAAAAAAAAAAAAAAAAAAAACACCAAAAAGCAGGCAACAACTGGAAATAGTAAGTCTTTGAAAGGAAAAAAAAAAAAAAAGAAACTTCATGCTTGCAGGGAAATATTGTTATTAAAGGGCAAAGTTACAGAGATGCCAGACCACAATGTAGCCCCCATTTTGATGTTTACAAATCCAGCACATCATCATCAGAGGATACTGTACAGCCCTCTAGATACACAGAGGAATGAGCATATATGGATGTATGAACAGCTGTAAAGAATCATTTCCAGCTTACAGTAACTGCCAGTAACCTAAAGCACCTTTTAAGGAAGGGGGGAAAAAGCAGAAAGAACCTAACATTTCAAAGCCAGCCACCCAAACACACTCTCCAGTACACAGAGCACTTTCTAAAAGACATATTGATATAGTGAATCTATAACAAACTTTCCTCTCCAATATATACTGAGAAACAGCTCATTTGTCTAACCTGCTCATAAGATGAGACCTTAGAAGGCTTAGTCTCACCTTCAAGACACAAGCATCCAGGAGAAACCACATATCCTTCAGCACCCATGCCTGCACTGGTTTACTACTTCAGGAGACGCAGACAAGCAAGATTAATTATTCAATTAGCAGCATGTATTGCACCTGAGACTTGTTACTATGGCCAGGCCATCTGTGGGCTTAAACCTCCTCAAAATTAAAGTTGAGTTATTACTCTTCTCTCCTGACAGGTCAAAGGCAGAAGAAGAGTTGCTTTTTGATTCTGGAGCAAGTCTGTTTGAACAGAGTTGTATTTTATGGCAGAGCACAGCCCTTTTTTTTTCAGGTTTGCCTCTGGTTGCTTGAGCACAGGCTTTCAAAGACACCCAGCCCATTATAGCTTTTCTTGCTATGGAGCACAGCAGTAAAAGACTGACCTGTGATGTTAGAAACCAGAATCTGAGAAGGAAAAAAAAAGGAAGAGTTGGATGGCAGTATATGGCAATGGGACAAAATGTGGGGACCAGCTTATCTGAATTGCTTGTGGCTCAGCTTACAGAAAAGAGTTTTTTACAGTTATAGCTGTTGGCATGTTGGTCAAAGACTGTCTGGGACTTGCCTGCACCTGGCTGGTGAAACATTACAACAAATAGATGGGAGATGACTCAGAGGCCCTATGAAACATCCTCAGACCAGTCATCCCAGCCTGCTGTGGTTCCTATTGCTCCATTAGCAAGTTGTGGCTGGTGATAAAATAGGTTGCATCTCTCAAATGCTGCAAGCATGTGGCAGCTTTTCTTTGTTCTTAAAGATAATTTAGTGCTTATGGAAGATGGCATGGCAGCTCAGGAAGCCAAGGAACTCCAGGTATGCAGTAATTACAGCATCCATATAAGCTGCCCCAGCTTATCCACCTTGCCAGTGAATTGGATGCGGTCTTGTTTCTGTTCAGGCAGCAAAAGAGCAATTCTGCACACAAATGGTACACCACAACTCTCAGCCTACAAAGATCTTAAGGAAAACAAACTTTTCTGGATTTAATTAAAACACAACAAGAAATAACCCAGAGGCTGCATATTCCACATCACATTATCCCCACTTATTAGAAACGTATTTCAGTGTTTCTCTCATTATAAAGGAGAAAAATTATATAGTTTGCATTGCTACCCGCAGCCATGTTTTTAAAACTTGGGTGTCAAAAGACAAAGCTCCTAAAGCAACACTCAGCTACACAAATAAAGAGGCTCTCTCTTAATCAGATATTGAACAGAAATTCTCAAGAAACAAAGGGAGGTGGCAGGCACAAAACAAGAAAAAAAAAAATCATGTTAGGTACATGTATGTGCCCAAATACAGGTACCTGAAGGTAGCAGAGGGAATAACTTTTTATCACATTGGCCAGAAGAGCTGACAGAAACACCCAGATGAAACCTCTGGCTGCTGCACTACTAATACAAGGAAGAAATAACATGTATAGAAGGAAGGGGAAATGCAAGAGAGGAAGCATGAGTTGAACAATGAGGGATTTGTCTGCATCTGAGAAAGGGGGACAGGACTTTGAGAAAGCATCCCACCAACTCACAGGCCTGTAGGTCACCTCTGAGAAATGCCGAGTCAGCAGGAAGCAGAATGCTGCCTGTCTGTCGAGTGTCTGCAAGGCAACAAGTGAACTGCTGGGTTTGCCCTACCTGCTCTGTGTACAGAATTTCTTTAGCCCTCAAAAGCTGTAATTTGAAGTGGAGACACAATTTTCACACAGCTGAAACTCACAACTGTCTGTACCACTCCACCAAGTGCGTGCCTACACAAACCCCTAATTATCTGCACTGTCATGTGTAATTAGTGAGTCTGAACATGTAGTATTCATCAATATGTGAATGTTAGGCACACTTCATACATTCAATAGCACCCTGTGTTTGTACACAGGCAACTCCCAGAGAGTATAACTACGATCATATGCTGAAAGGGGCAAGTAAATAAACAAAAGATTTAGTGTCTGTCATTTATGCCAGGACCATACATTAAGAAAAAAGAAAAATTCTTTCTAAAATATATAATCAAGTGTTTTCTATGGGTTTTTTTCCTCAAATAATTGGACGCAGTGTTTCCATGGCCTGCATTGAAGAGCAAAATTGAAGTTCATTATTCAAGCCTGCTGTGATCAATACAGAGAAACATGAGGACAGTCATGAGCAGCAGTCATATCACATGATTTTTTAGGTTACTGAAAGTTATTGTGCAATTATCTCAAAAAACAAACATCATGAGAGAAATATAAAGGTGGAAATGGAGGAAGGAAGCACATCTCAGCACACCTAAACAGTCTTTCATGTAGCTAAACCTCACATTTGCAAAAATCTGGAACAGCTCAAACACAAAACTTGGCATATAAAACCAGGGCTAACTGAACTGAAGCATGAAAAGCTGACTAAATCTACAACAGCCAGATCTCATCCATCTCTTTCTCTTATTCTGGGTATCAGAAAGATTGAAGCGTTAATAGCTGTCTTATTGACTCATTACCTTACAAGCTTTAAAAATCTTCATAAAAATAGATTTCAAAAAAAAAAATCTCTTATTCAAATCAAGCACATTTGATTGCAACTACATCAAACAGAGTCCCAGTTTTATCAGAGATATGCTGCTTCATGTCAGTGAGTTGACACAACCACGCGTCTGCCTCTGCGCTAAATACATGTGCGCGCAGGGAGGAGGGGGAGAGGCAGGAGGGGAGCACAGGCGCGTATGCAAACACGCTGCTATCTGTTTTTTCCCAGTTGGGGAAAAATTGTTAGCACAGCTCAATCAAACCTATTGAAAAAGGATAGGGACTCACTCAACCACCCTATTTCAGCAAGCTCTGTATCCGGGGCCTTACAGCAAATGCACTGAAGACCACAGGAGTTCCGCCCCTGACCTCAGTGTGGTTTGGATCACACCCACTCTGCACGTAATCTCATTTGATATGGTTTTGTTAATTGGCTGTGCTGCTAGAATAAAAAGGGATGACAAAATCTGATTTCTGGAAAGCAGCAATAAGCTTTAGCATCATAAAGGCAATATAAGGATTTTGCCCATGGTATAAAGGTGGTAGAGTGTCTGAGGGTGAAGCACGTGAATAACTTGGGTAACGTGAATATTACTTATTAATTAACAAACAAGTGATTTAACCCACTTCTTAAATTTACTGTGACAACACTGATCATGTTCCCAATACCTCCTACTTTATAAAAGCTTTAACCAGATGTAGAAATGGACAGTGCCAGCACTCCAGTTTCACCTCTGTGCTCAGCCATATCCCAAAACAATTTGAAGAAGCCATTTTAGGTCTGGCCTTCTCTGATGGATGAACATCCCTATGCAAGACTTTCAGAGAAGTAATGTCCACAGCACGCTGCAGATCTGCATTAAAAAATGCATTGTCCAACTTGTCATACTGTATCTTACCAATTAGTTACTTCTGTTTCTGAGTAGAACATTTCTGATCACATCCCCCCAACATATGGTATGTACATATTTATAAATTATATACATGTAGTACATCATTAACAAATTATGTACATTATAAAGCATATGCAAAAATGGAAAGTAAAAAGGGTGAGATAAAGATGCATTAATCCTTTTTTTTTTTTAATTAGAGATACAAAAATATTTTCTTCATGAACTCCAATGGATTATTTTGTATATCCTTTGGGGTGCACACTCCCCACTTTGGTACCAATCTATGGAGGTGACATAGAAGCCTCAGATGTGTTCCCCACTGCCAGTGACATTTCAAAGTCTTACCATATACATGCAGACCTGCCCTGTTCTTCAGGCACAAAGCTGCTTATGGGTGCTGGGCAATATAACAGATGTTTGCTTTTTGCATCTGTTGGCTGTCACATATCACACAACTGCTCCACAGTGCTGGCTTCTGCTCAGTACTCAGCTTTCATGAGACCGGGCCTGAATTTCCAGCTATAATCAGTGAATTAAAAACCCCCTCCCCTTCAACATGGTATTTATATTCTGCAAACACAATTAAAAATTTAAGTCTTCTCATCTTTGTTTTTATGGACCGAAAAATCAAACAACACTTTCTTACATCTTTCACTTACTCTCTTTTTGTGTCTTGTCTCTTTTCTACCGAAGGCATCAGTCTTCCCATCTTTTTTTTTCCTGTTTCCATAGATATGAGAAAGAAATCTACAACTCTGCAAAAGTTTTCACAAAATCCACCCACTATGCTGAATATTTTGGCCCTTTTACTTCTTTCCTAACCACATCTCTTACTGGTCTCCTAAATAAATTGCCTCAAATTAATGAGGTTTGAGGCATGAAGACAAGGACGTGTTAACTGAGTTTATTTGCATAGAGGAGCCAAATTCACCTAATAAGATGGAGCCTTAAAATTTTATGAGTTTATGGAAAGACTTAGGTGCCTGCAGTCACTGGGGATTGGGCTCAGCATCTCGGGAGATTCCCAGACTGACCCTGACACTCTCTTTCCCATCCATACCTTTGACTTTCTTACTGCTGTATATTACTGCATTCTAAGCAGTGGAAAGCAGAAAACATGCCTTCATTTATATTTTCACAACCATACCCATTCCTATATTTCACAAGCTATAAAAAAGCCATGTCAAATTTAGCCCACCACACTTATTACCATTTCCAGCTGAAGGCAGGGCCTCCACACTTGTCCTCATGCTGCCTGCTTTTCCTGTAAGCCATCCCTTTATTAACATCAATTGCAACTCCAGCCTCAGAGGTGAAATTAATCACTGTGCAAAGAGTCAGCAGGTATCCTACTTCAGCCCATCAAAACGGGGCTTACATTAAACTCTAAGAGCGCTTAAGTCATGTATTAAGCCTTTGTAGAAGGTGTGCTGCACTTTTTTTGAGTTACATTTCATGCAAGCCATAACACCAGGAAAATGCACTTCAGCACTTAGGCACTATGCAAATATATATTACAAGGAAAAAAAGACTTTGACAAATAGGTTAAGGGGCACTATAATAGGAAACAAATGGGTTTTTTTCAATGCTGTTTTATTCTAAGAATTTTATTTTTTTTTTGAGAAAGTTATAAGGGATGTGATCAGATAACCTGTGATAAACACAATATGTTCTCAAAAACAGACCTTATCGAGTGGAAAATACCTTCAAGGCTTCTTAAACTACAGAAGATTCTAAATGCTCATCTGTTATTGACATACCAACAGGAACACAATCTTAAGAAAGACCTGGAAAACCCCACTAATACCATAAGCCAGAGTTCAAGTATGATCTTTCTTAATATAATTTTATAGCAATAGAGCTCCACTGACTTCTGTGGAAATAAATTTTACCTGATACGTTTTTAAAAGAAAAAAATACATAACAGCTTCTCAAAAAACTCTACAACCTCATATTATCTAACTCTGTGCTGTTTTCTATTGAGGATTTAACCCAGAACTACAGCTGGCCTGACCCTGGGGTGGGAGGCAGGCAACCTACACTGTTTTTCTGTTGTCCTGCATACAGCCGTGGCAAAAGTATGACTGCAGGACAGAATCCATACTGTTACAGGATGACCTGTATCCAAAACTGACCACACACTCTGCCCTGTGTGCCACTGCAGCATAGCCAAGCCACCTGCCCAGGAGCAAGGGGAGCTCTGCTAAGGGAACCAGAGCACTCAAAGCTCTGCCAGCAGAGCTGTATCCATCAAGGACCACACATCTTCATCCTCCCTGCACATCACCATCTTGTAGTACAGAATCATACACAGTTTATTTCTCCAAGAGCATGATAGCAGCGCTGACATGAAAAGGTGGGACACATCCTACCCTGGCCACATGGTGCTTCTCTTCCGGCAGAGGGGAAGAAAAATCGAGAGCTCTTTTAATCACTTTGCCTCAAATTAAAGTACTCCTCCACCAAAGTTTAAACTCACTCTAGAGGCTGACACATCTCTGCAGAGCTCCAGACTCAGGCCCAGCTTCCCTTTGGCAAAACCAGTGTCTGCCTCTGGCATTTCATTACCACAAGCTCTCACTGTCCCTTCCAGAAACGGACTCTGTGCCCAGGAGGACAAGAACAGCCTCCCTCTGTGGAAGGAGAAATGTCCATGATGGTGCTTTTGTGGATGCACAACCAGGCTGATTCATCTGGGCTGGTAACACTGCACCGGTTACTGATTACAGAATTACTGCCCCTCAGTTAATTAATCATGTTCTCTGCAAGCAAGAGAATCTCACTGATCTCAAAATAAGGGTCACCTACATGTAAACAGTGAGAGCAGAGCAGAATACAGGAGGAGTGTTGAGCATTTAATTTCAGTAGGTCTTGTCCTTCACACAAAATTTTCACTGACTAAATTCATTACAGACAAGATAGTACAGAGACCTTCATACCAGTTCTAGATTAATTTACACTATTTTGGCTTTATAGAAAGGGACAGACAAAAAAAGTTGCAAGACCTTTTCCCAAAATTAGCAAAAAAACCGTGAAACTATTTTAATTACTCAGCATAAAGAACGTCAAACTTCAAGATAAACCTGTGCAGGATGTGCATATTCACAGGAATAGAAAGTTTCCACAAACTGCTTTTCCTGTCCATATGATCCCTTATTTATTTGCCAAAAAAAAAGAAAGGAAGAGTAAAACACAACAAATATTACTGTCCTGTTGGACTGCTGACACACCAGCGTGACTGTGCACGTGAAGTCAAACATCGTGTCCCACTGCCACCTCCCTCGAGCACTAGCGGCAGCAAGAGGACAGTCCCTGCCCAGCAGGCACAGGACAGAAGTCAGAGCTAACGGGACAAGAGGGGGCAATGATCTACAGACACAAATGTGCATTATGTGGCAGAGTTGAGGCTGGTGCCTGGGGTGAGCACTCGCCTTCGTCAGTCAGTAGAAAGTACCCAAAGAAAGCCTCAGCTCCTGTGCTCCTCGTAGTTTCTCCCATAAGCACACCTTCAGTATTTCCTCCTGCTCTGTTTGCATGTATTCCTCCTCCCCATGCCGAGTGCTGCTCAAGCCCATCAGATGAATGAGACCTTTATAAAGCTCACAGGTGCTCTTGTGCCTTGCCGTTCATGTAAAAAATAGGGCAGTAAGCCAGGAAAGCCAAATGATTATATATACCTTTAATGGGTTTAGGAAGGATGGAAGGGTGTGGGAGAAGGGGAAGGAAGGAGGGATGTAAGTTTAACACTACAGCATTGTTTTCATGGATAACTTTGTTGGGAAAAAAAAAAACCCAGAACACTGATGTGTATGTGCAACAGAGCAAATGAAAACAAGGCAGGTTTCTGGATTTTTTCAGCATGTGATGTGCTAGGTGAGAGTTGACACTATGCACACAATGAAAGAAATGCACAAAAGGATTAATCGCACGGGCAATTGCAAACCAGAGCTCCCACAGCTGGATGAGAGTAAAGACTAAATTGAGTTGTAGCAAAAATATGTTAAATCACTATTAACCACAGACAGGAGCAAATCTTTATTTAGAGATGGTTTACACAACCCCCCCCCCCCCCACCACTTCCACCCCTGATCCCATACAGATGCTGTTTCTGAAAGTTTTCTCAGTACTGTGAGGCATGGCTGGAAGTGCACCAGCAGCTACTACTAAGGAAGGGACTGGTGAAGCAGGATTCATGCCCAGCTGGAAGTCACACCTTGGTGCTGAGGGATGGGCACTGCTGTGCCAGAGCTGTGAGAGCCAGCAAGGACGCAGACGTGGCACAATTGACAACTTGGAGGGTCTGTGGTGGCTCCCCTGGGCAACTCACACGGGTAAAGTACAAAGCCTCCTTCTTTTCCCATCATGGGTACCTGCCCCAGACTGCCAGGACAAATGCCTGTGTTAATCATTGAACACAGGGGCCTTGTGGGGAAACAAGCTACACAGAGCAGCAGCAGATGAGCAGGTAGTGAAACATCAGAAAATCTGTTTTCTCTAACAGCAGCCATTTAATGCTGACAATGCCTTTTCAAAAACAACCTAGGATGGGCATTAAGTTTGGATGAGTACTGTGTATCCTTCCTTGCAGTTCACATCATTTACATGGAGACCAAATATGCATCAAACCTACTAGGAACTTGCCTGATTCCTTATGATGCAGGGCAGGAAAGGCATAGACAATCCAAGGCAGCTTTCAGACAGTGACAAGGCATTCATTGCTACCACAACTTTCCCCTCATTCTGTAATCACTATCTGCAGAACAACTGAAATAAGGTTCCTGGAATTTATTATAGAGGGCTCACTTTGTTGTCAATGTGCAGGAAGCACTGCAGCTACACTGGAAAGGAGAGATAGTTTCATGCTACTCCTTCTTCACACAAGCCCAATATAGTGCTTAAGGGCTAGCACACTGCCAAGAAAGCCTGAATTTTGGGTCCATTCTTAGCTCTGATGTGGACTTATGCATCAGTGGCAAATAATTTCTCTGTGTACAAGCTCTCCCACCCTTAGACAGGAAATACTTCACTCTTGCAAGAATTCCTGGTTTTTCTATTGAGCTTTAGAAGACTTAAAGCAAAGGGCACTGTATAAGAAGTACAATTCTATGCCAAAGCTCCTTTAGAGTAACTCCTCTTCCCTAAAGGACAAGTACTTCTCTCTTCTTCCTCGATCACCACACTCTCAAATCTAAACACTTTTCAGTTTTCAATTCAATTTTTAGGATCAATAACTTGGAAACGTGATTAAACCGGTCAAGCCTCTCCTATGCTTCCTCCACAACTTACAAGGAATACCTTGTAAGCTCTTGACATTTGTCATAAGCATCCATTTATCAAGTGTTATTAATATATAATCTGGTTGGATGAGACAGACTGCAATCCAGAAACAAACCCAGGAAAAGCCTATGCAAAATTTAACCTAGATAGAATGGCATGCTTGTATTTGGACATGCTACAAGGTGGGGTTTTTTGACAGCAGGATTTTCTTGGAAGTGGAGAAAGAGGAAGCAGGGAAGGAGGTTAGCAAAGGTATTTATAAACATGCTGGGTTGCCAGCTTCAACAGCTAAATTCAGGACTACACTGCAACCAACCAGACCAGATGACACACACCTGAGCTAATGGAATGAGCTTTCCACATTGCTTTAGTGCCCCACTAAAAAAGCAAAGACCTGTGGGGGCTGGATTAGCTTGGCAAAATAAAAGTATACTGGGAATCTGATTTCCTTTTTGGGAAACAGAATTAACTTAAAGATATCTCAGTGCTTACTAGCAAGTGGTATGCCCCATCAACCCAACCAGTTCCCTTCCAGGCTGTGTTTCTAGGAAGGCGTCACTGAGGAATGTGGAAGGTACAGATGGATTGCTTCCATGTTTATTCTTTTATTAGGAATTTGTTTCAGTGAGCACCTCTATCATAACACAGCCTGATTTATGCACACCTTGCAGCAGGGAAGACAAATGAACCGAATTTTCCATGGAATGAGATTACCTCATGCTTTTAAAAGAAATTTTATTTTAAGAATTTTTGTAAGGGACAAGACTTTGCCTTTAACAGCAAGCTGCAACCTAGAACCTATGTCAGTCCAGATGACTAACTACATTACAATCTACTGACAATGTCTTATTTCAAAGCTCTTCATTTCAAGAACCACCTTTATGGTTTACATATTTCTTGGGAGCAAGCCAGTAACTTGGGGCACTGGCAATCTTCATTCCGCAGGACCAAGGTCACGACTGCACTTCATTAGAACATGGGATAGTAAAAGAACACAAAGCCTTTTCATTTGCCTTTATGTGAGCACCAAGGAGAGGCTTCTGCACTTGCTTCACAGCAAGGGAATTTCAGAGGAGAAACAAATGAGGGAGAGGAACCTGTACAGGGCTGGTAGATCTACCATTTCATGGCAGGGTCTGAGAGCTGCTTTGGAGAAAAGACCCCTGTAGCAAGTAGACTTGCAGTTAAAGACTGCAGTGGAAAATCTAGATCAGCTCCTCTGGCAGAGGGAATGAATTCTTCCCCACACCCCTCAGCACTACGTGCAGAGATAAAGGTTTGCCCCTTGATGCTTAGCAGAAGTCTGACTTTCAAATCAAAACAGTACTGTGTCATCTGGCTGTCTGGGCTACACTGTACATGTGGCGTCTGCTTGATCTTCTCAGACTGGAGAAATGCTGGAGATAAAGTGTGTGCAAATAAAAATAGTTTAAAGAAGAATGCTGGTGATAACGTCCAGCTGTACCTTGTTGCTTCATGCTCCCAAACGTTCTTTAAGAGCTGCTTGTGCCTTACAGGGAAACGGGCAGTGCTTTGTGCTTATAAAAACAAATTACTTTCCAAATTTCCTCCTGCCTAATGCTATCAGAAGAGACACTGGCATATAAACAGGATGAATATGTTCAAGGGGCTTTTTGGATCAGTAGCAGACCCTGATATCAGGGACACCAATAGCCCTCATGCTCCTTTGTAGCACAGGGACTGAAGCAAAGGGTCAAAATGGGAAAAAGTAGCCAAGATGATTGTAAGGTCTGAGGGCTCAGATTTCAGGGAAAATGAGAAGTATGTGACCCACAAAACCCTCAAGCAGACCAATTTCTATTTTGAATAGTGAAGAAGAATGCAGGCTGTATAGAGACACCTAGAAAGTAAAAAGAGGTGTGGTCAGACATACCTTTCAAGAAAAGCAAGAGCTGTACTGCATTATGTGTAAAATAATGCCTTATCTGTATAGCTACCAACACCGTGAAACAATAGAAAGAGGAAAAGACAAAATATCCAGCTCCATTAAGGGAAGAAAAATACTGAAATAGTCTTCCCAAAGTCTCCAAACATCAAAATAATTCATGTAGGTGTCATGGCTTTGACTGGGATAGAGTTTATTTTCTTCACAGTATCTGGTATGGGTCTGTGTTTTGGATTTGTGCTGAAAACAGTGTTGATAACTCAGGGATGTTTTGGTTATTGCTGAGCAGTGCTTGCACAGAGTCAAGGCCTTTTCTGCCCCTCACACCAGCCCAACATCAAGGAGGTTGGAGGTGCACGAGAAGCTGGGAGGGGACACAGCCAGGACAGCTGAGCCCACCTGACCCAGGAACATTCCATGACACAGGGTGCCATGCTCTGTGTATAGAGCTGGGGGAAGGAGGAGGAAGGGGAGGATGTTGGGAGTGATGGCGTTTGTCTTCCCAAGGCACTGCTGGCTGTGCTGGGGCCCTGCTGTCCTGGGGATGGCTGAACACCTGCAGGCCCGAGGGAAAGGGTGAATTTATTCCCTGTTCTGCTTTGCTTGCGTGCCTGGCTTTTGTTTTACCTGTTAAACTGTCCTTATCTCAGCCCACGAGTTTTCCCACTTTTACTCCTCTGATTCTTTCCCCATCCCACCAGTGGGGGAAAGAGCAAGTGGCTGCTTGGGGCTTAGGTGCCAGCTGGGGTTAAACCACAATAGGTCAACAGCAATAAAAAATAAATATATGAGAGAGAGAATCACATGAGTCCCTCTGATGACGTGTTTTTCCAAAAATAACCATGGACACTTCTTTTGCCCCCGAACCCAAAAGAGCTGAATAAGATTGTATTACGGCTGCACAGTCACGTTGCAAGATAATACGGGATGTGAGCCAGATTCTCACCTCACATAAATCAGCAGAGCACTGCTGGAGTCACTGCAGTTATTTTGAACAGTCCCAGAGGAGGATCTCTCCACACATTTTTGTGTGATATACACAGCTCACAAGCAGCGTGACCAGCTTTATTAAAGTTCATATTTTTCCAATCGCAAGTGTCTCACATGCTTCATTATTCAAATTTTATATAAAGACACCATTAAGATCTCAAGGTGCCCTGAGGACCAAAGACATTTTAAAGAAAAAATAGTAGAAGCAAGGCAATGAGTATTAAAAGTTGGGGTTTGTTGGTTTTTGTTCCTGCTTGTTCTAGTTGGGTCAGGAGAGCTAGCAGGTTAAGGAGAGGGCGACAAAAGGCCCACTGGAACCATCTTCTCTCTTTCTTCCTGAGTAGATCAGAATGAATCTGGTTTGTTTATTTTTTCCTCTTATAATGTGGGTCAAAGTATTTAAAAATACTGAGAATCACTGACCTCTTGCCTAAAATCTTTGTGCTCACACATATGACAAGACTGGGCAGAAAAAGTTAAGTTCAAATCAGCTTGCGCCTCTAGGGACACTTTGAAGTACTTTAGGATAATCGAAATTCATAAGGACTCCTTTAATGCCTAAGTAAACTAACAAATGCTTTTGGAACAGTCTAGCATCCCCTAAGGAAAAAGAGCAGTGTAGTAATAATCACTGAAATACCCAAATAGTCTAAAAAATAGTCTGATAAAAAAATCCTATTAGAACTGCTCTCTTCCTTCAGTAAAGGTAATTGCATTTTTTTTTTTTTTTGCTTTCTAAAAACAGCAGCCACCATCTTCCTCCCAAAGAGAGTTAGTCTTCAAAGAGAAGTGCCATTCCTGCTAATTGGTGTCAGACTATCCCAAGTAAGTTAACCATTTAGGGTTGGACTGTCTTCTTGCTGCCAGATACAGACAATGCCATGATTCCCTGGTCCAGCCATTGGAGAACAATGAGGAATTTAACTTCTCAAGCAGAGCTCATGAACAACATGCTGTATCCTGGCTTTGGACAAAAATACACTTGAAAAGGAGTTGAGTAAACAACTAGTTTGGAAGGTGAGTTCCTTCAGAGCTCTACTGCTATGTGTTTTGTATATGCACAGTTCTAGAAGCAACAGAGGGGACTCTGTTGTATCTCCAGAAGAGAAACAACAGATTATTTTTATGACCATGACATGTTACAATTTGAAACCATGCTTCCTCCTCAAAACAAACTCTTCATGTTGTCCAAAGTTACACATAGTTACTAGAAAAAAATAGAATAACTGCTTACTAACTTGAAATTGCATTTCCTAAGAGAAAAGATTACTTTGGGCAGGGAAGTGAAATTAGAGTATGTGATGCAGCCACAGGAACATTATTTTACATCCTTAATTCTGTGTAATTTCAGAAGGGATCTACTGACCTGCCAGCATGTGGTCAGGAAGGCAAATTCCCTCTCCTATTATGTGCAAGGAGAAAGAATAGAGAGGCTTGGGTTTTTTCCATTTTCTACAGCAGTGTTAATTCATTTAGGACGAGGCAAGGAAGTTATACATCACACACTGTTCCTGGGAAATCAGCATGACATTTTCTCACTGCCTCTCTTGCTTAATCCAGCATTTACCCAAATTGGATGGATGTCAGTGCAGCAGGCTGGGCCTTATCCAGAACACTGGCCAGCAGCTATTGGCTGATAGTGAACACAACAGCAGCAGCAGTCCTCTGCTCCAGACCATGGGATCTGCAGAGCAGGAAGGTCTCCCTGCTTTGTGCCTCACACAATCAGACACAGGGGCCTGACAGAATCCTCATTACTTCCAGGAGGGACTGGAGACCCACTCTGGGACTAGTCCTGTCAGCAGAGGCTCTGACCTAGCCACCTGACACAGGGCACCTTGAAGAGGAGGGAAGTAGAACAAGCAGACTGCCTGTGACTAGATCATTGCAAAGTGGTAACTAGGGGGTGAATGATCCCCTGTGAGGGGAGTCCAGCTGGGGTGTGGGAAGAGCACAGTACGGAGCAGAATCTTGAAGTGTGAGTGAAACAAACACGGCAGTTTTGCTAATTTTCTCCCCAAGGTAGTATCAAGGCTTCCACTCCTTCACCTGAAGGTGAAAGCAAAAGGGGTTGGTAATGGTGGTCTAGATCAGATTCCCATTTAAAGTGGCCTCTAGAGAAGTACAAGTGTTTCACATCAATGACCAAAGCAGCTGTGGAACTAATTGCAACACTTTGCCCAACAATTCATCAACTACAGTAAAGACACTATATCCATATGCCATTAATAAAAGTCAAAAAGACTGAACAATTAGTACTCAAGAGTGTTAAAAACTGGAGTGGGGGAATTACCATTTTTGCTGGAGACAGAATCCTGGTAAATTCAAGGGTGGCTCACAGCTAGTCAAATTGTCTTGGGGAGAAGGATCTTTGCTTTGGCCAAAGACAGTCGCTAAATCAGTGGAAGGACTTCTAAGTGTGCCGGGTTTCGTGCTTGCACAGTAGCAGTCCCCTCTGCACATGAGCTGCTCAAAGCAGGGAGCACAAACTCTGCCAGATGTCCCATCCAACCCATGGCTTTAGATGGAGCAGCAATGTCATGTACTCACAACAGTTGTGCAACTCACACACAGTATCAGTGCTGGAATTATGCCCAGACTGAGCCCTGGTCATTCATAAATATGGACAGAACACAATTCCTTGATTATAAACACTCTTACATGCAGTTATGCAAGTGAGTGAATAATTCAGGCTTTCTTCCCAGATACAGCATTATATTGAGCTATGTAAGAACACAGCTCTGCTCTGGCACAGTCTGACATCTCTGTGCATCAGCCCTTTTCTCCAGCACAGCTTGTAAACTGGGGAGGAACAAAGTGTACAGAAAAGCCTACAGAAATGTGACCTCTCATGGCATCACCCTCTCCCTCCTGAGCATCCCCCTCTCTCCTGCCTGGCCCCCACTGTGTGTTTACATTTGCCTAACACCAGGATCCCAAGAAAAGAGAGGTATACCAACAGCCTGCTGGGCTGACACATGCCCACAGCTGGCAGTGTTATGCCAGCAAGACTGTGGCATTTTGAACTCCAGGGAGGGTTTCAGCAGAAGCACACCCATAGCCAAGTACAGCTGTACTGGCTGCGAAAATGCAGCCTAGAGAGAGAGGATCATTGTGGGAAAGTGAACTCTAATCTCACAGACTCCATCACAAGCCATCAAATCCATTTCAATATCACATATGCACTTCACAGGGTTGCTATAAGAACCAGATAGCTGAAAGTTAGAGGAGTTTAAATTTAACAAAGTGTTTCCATCTTTAGTAGAGCAGAAAATACTACCAGCATTCCCCACAGTTACCCAACACCCTCTACCGAAACACCATTTTCTCAGTGACTTGCTCAGGCACCTCAGTATTGACTGACTTCCTTCCTTCCTTGATTCTCCCAATTTTCCCTTGACTACACCATCTTTGAAATCCATTACCTTGACTCATACTGTGCCATGATGCCAGGTGTTACAGACAGAGAGTTCTACAAAAGCTCCCTCTAGGTCCAGTGAGAAGTCCCCTAGGCATCCCAGCCTCACCCTGCACTGCTCCAGGACCCAGCTCCAATTTCCTGCCCTGCAGCCATTTAACAATGCTGGCTGATTTAACACCTCAAGAGTCACATGTGAAAGAAAATGCTCTGGCCATACCTTTCCTGCTGTATTTGCATACAAATAATAAAGCAAGTGAATGCAAAGTGCTCATTACTTTTCAAGGTGACTTTCCAGTCCCAGCCAAATTTGGCCTTTTAAAAATTTCCTTTGAAAAGTACACTACTATCTACATGCATCCTACCAGAAAAACAGACAGCAGCTTTTTGCAGGTTTAGTTATTTGATCCCTGCAGCAACACACTCCTGGCACAGTTTTATAGCACTCTGTGGAGTTTTCTAGCAATACTTCTTCCATCTCTCTAACAGACAGTGGAAGTGGAGCACGCCTCTTGTACGGGTGTAAGCATGTTTCCAGACTTTACAGCCAGCCCACAGCTGCATAATATTAAAAACAAAAGTAAATTATCATTCCCTATTGCATTATATGAAAGGGCAGAATACAGCTAACTGCTTAAGCCTCTACATAATTCTTTTAATCTAGAAGAGAGAAAGTGCATGCTTTGAAAGCTATTTTTCTTTGAAATGTTCAACTAGGTCTGCTGTTCTAGGTGAGTATTTCATATAGATATTGCTAAGCAGAAGAAATAATTCCTTCCACACTCCTTCATAATACAAATTCTGATATAAAACCACTTTAGAAGTCAGCCTGATAAGAGCTCAGACAGGTACTTTACAAATGCTCAGCTGATTCCTCAGATATTCACAATAAAATCAAAAATTTTACTTGTTGCCTTGCTGTGAATTTGGACTATGTTTGGCAGTTTTGCTTTGGTGTTGTACTGTGTTTAGCAAATGTTGAGCAATTTGGTTTGGTGCTCAATAGGTAACCACAGCAAGAAACAAACACAAGGAAAAAAAAAAAAAAAAAGAAAAAACAAAACAGAGCATTTCAATTATCTAATTTCACCATAAAACTTCTACACACTCATGAAAAAAATAAAAAGTTCCCACCTTAAAGTAATTTATTTTTCTGCAGCTAAGGACCATTTTGTGGCCAGAGGAAAAGGTTCCCAAAAGTGCTTCTTCCAGAGCTTTGTGCACACAGTAAAAATCTGCCAGTGCTGCAGAGAATGTTCTGATCACTTTTTATGCCTGCACTGTGCAAATGCTACATACAAAGTGGGTGAGAGCGTTTTCTAAAAAACAAACAGAAAAATCATAAAAAGGAGGTGCTTCAATTCTTTACTTCAGTTTGGATGAAAGCTTGAGGTGTTGTCTTCCTCAAAAAACACAACCATTTCTCTACTAAACACAAAACATACTTTAAGGACCTGTAACTTGTTACTTACTGTACACATGAAAGAGAGTATGAACTAACCTTCACTTCAATGTATTCAAGATTACTGGGCCAGCAAGCATCTTTTCATCTTTAGTTTAGCACTCAGTACTGTGGGGCCAGGTTTGCTTACACCAAAGACAGTCTCCATGGAAGTGTTTGTTTACAGGGATCGAAAGCACCATGGGATTATTTTTGCTTGACTTTATAAGGAGCTGTGATGCCTCTCTGGATGCACTTTATATTTCTAATGCCAGTTCATATGTCTAATCAGCTTTAAACCTCCCTAGAATATATTCTCAGATCATGTTCAGAGGGACACAACACTGGCACTCCACACTGTCTTCCTCTTTATTTTTAAATGCTTCTACTCTTATGCCTGTGGGGAAAGGAGACAAGCCAGCATGCCTGAAGAGACAGTGTTGTGGGCTCCCAGCTCCTGCCAAGCTCTGCAGCAGCCTGGGTTTTTTGCCTGGCTCCAACTGAGCTCTCACTACTCACCCTCTCTGAGCAATGCCTGCTACTGCTGAGTTCACAAAGATCCTCAAATGAAGAGTTAAAAGCTGCACAGGAAAGTTGGAGAAAGCCTGCAAAAACATTTTGATAAGCTTGTATGCAAGTGAAAAGGCAACAGTACACAATAGCCAGAAGCCCACGTGCTCTGCCCTGGGCTAGACATAAATTCTCCATCCCGCTCCTCTGCTCTAAGTGATTCCAGGTCACATCCATACATCATGGAGCTTTTTACTATTGTGCTCAAGGTATTTAAACTTGGGGCAGGAAGCAGCTGGGCTCCACTGTATGATCTCATATGGATCTGGGCATATATTTCCATGGGACCATGGTACAGCTTTAGCAGGCTTAATTTCTGCTCCATATCTATTTTTCTGCTGGGGAAGGAAATGCCATGTGGCCTCTGGCACAGGCAGTGGAGAGCTGATGGCAGAGTAATTCCAGAGAGAACCACTGTGTTATAGAGATGTTGAAAACCAAACAGCTACCCAAAATTGAGAGAAATATAAATTTTGACAAAAAAATAGCAAAGCACAGGTTCATCCCTGAACAGACCCAGACCACCGGCAGTTTTATACAGAAGTGGAACCCAGGGCAGACCCGGGTCCCACACTGGAAGCTCTGTTTGCTTGGCACCAGTACCGTGGGCTGCACTGCACAGAGAGGTGCAGAGGAAAGCAGGCATTGAGGAATTGGCACTGAGCATGGGAATGGGGCATCCGTCAGTCTCTCAATGCAGAGCCTGGGAGCCAGAGGCTTCTCTGCCACTGCACACCACGAGTCACAGCAACCTGAAGTCACTATTAGAAGAGACTTTGATCCCCAGATAGTCACAGAATATGCTGAGCTGGAAGGAACCTACAAGGATCATGGAGTCCAGCTCCTGGCCCTGCACAGGACCATCCCCAAAAGTCACACCATGTGCCTGAGAGTATTGTCCAAATGCTTCTTGAACTCTGTCAGGCTCAGTGCTGTGGCCACTTCCCATTCCAATGCCCCACCAGTGGGAAATACTAATTTTTATAAACTGACACCAGAATAATTAACAGAAGTGTCACGAAAAGTTCCCATAATGCCTACATGCACACTAACATCCAATACCTAGTAAAAGCAGCTGTGTTTTCACACAGTTAGATCAAAGAGCCTGTGGATCAAGAAGGTCATGGTTTGGTTAAAGTGTCTAAACAACTAAATCAGTGGGTACCATTGGGCCTGTCACCTGATCTCATTACCCTGATCTCACCAGCTCTGGAATTTAGTGACCTTCCCAAATCAATATTTCAGAAATTACTGAAGCTTTAGAGTATGCAGAGATTCTCTCAGAGTTGGCTAAATAATTATATCAAAAGTCCAGGAAAGGGGAATACTTGTCCCCCCTTTCCTGTTAGCATACATTTTTCAATTGCTCTGGAATACAGCACACACACAGAGGGAATAAGGATTTTCCTTTGCAATTTGAATCAGAGTATTTTTTTCATTAGAACATTTTGGAGATTTTTTTATTCAATCAGATTGGTATTACAGGCTCTCTTACATTTTTTTACCTCATGTTTTCCAGGACTGTATAAAGACATATAGGAAGCTTTACTCCCCAGGTTTTTTTTTCTCATTTTCCCCTCTGTAAACAGAAAGTCAGGCTCCTTGGCTGTCAACATCCAATCACGTGCAATTGTATTTCCTTTTGCCAACTTTCATTGTAATATCATGCAAGCAAGGAGGAGGAAGCCAAGATCAGTTCCTAGCCAACATACTGATACTACTTTGTTTTCTATGCACCTGACATGTGTTTGCCTGGTTCCAGCTCACCAAAAAGTCTACACTGACCACAGAAATTAAATTAACTTGAGTTTCAATCTCCAAGCTTTGGGTTTCTTTCTTTGTTCTTAATTTTGTTTTACACAATAAAAAATAACCTACTTTAAAAAACTTGGCTAAGGCTTCTTCCTTAAAGTTTTATTAGTTCCGCTGCACAAGAATAAACCTGGCAACAAAATCTCACAGCTTTATCGTGAATCCCTCATTATTTGGATTTTTCCGAAAGCATCAATATTAAAATTGCATGACTGCATAAGGAAGTGAAGTTTGGGCACAGATAAAGAGGCCCAACCAGAGTTTATTTCTAGGCTTGTCACTGCTTGGTAGAACCAAAAGCAATCTCAAAGTCTTGAAACCTGTGAGCAAGTAAAGACACGCTTATGGCTTGAATAGCAAAAGTGGGAGTCATCAGGGTTAGGGTTACCTCCACTCCTTGCCAAAAAAAAAAAAAACAAAAAAAAAACAACCCAAAAACTTCTGCTAAAAGGTTGCACAATATTTTGGAGTTTGAATAATGAATCTAAGCATTCAAAACCCTGCAGTTGTGCATTCTGCCGACGGCAATGGCATGCAAGCATGAGAGGCTTTCCTTGCCACCTGGAAAGATAACACCCACCCCCAGCAGCACTGCACCACAAACTGCCATCCCTCTGAGATGGCCAGATGGCTGTCTCAGCAAAGAGACAGGTCTTGAAAAGCAAGGACTTGCGCCAGTGGAAAGTCTCCTGTTCTCCAAGAGACACGTTTCCTGCCAGAACTGTGAAAGATTCCCCCAACACTTCTGTTCCCAGCATTCACACACTGAACAGTAGGGATGATGATTATTTAGGAGGTTTGGCTGTTACCAGAGCATTCTGTGGAAGAGCAGTGACATTTCTACTGCTAACTAAGCTTCCCAAGCCTACCTACAATGCTGGGATATACAAGCCCTGAAACTGATTGAATGCGTTTAATCCTGCTGGGACTGCCACACTGACTTGTCTTCTCCAAGTTAAAGTGTATAAAGTGAATTTATTCTGCTCTGTATTTCAGAGTTCACACTTCAATTTAGAGCAACTCCATGGAGTTCAGAGGTGCTGCTCTTGCTTTACAGCAAGGTAATAAAGATCATAATCAAGCCTTCTGTGCTGCTAAGGTATTTCTTACTCGATCATATTGGGAAAGGTATATCCCTCTCATCACAAAGGCATGCGTAGCTAGATACCACATTGTGTAAAGATTATTTCTCCTGATGTGGCTGGCTCTGACCTTAACTGGGGCATTTGAGCACCCTTACAGACTAAGCATAAACAACAAAATGCTCTTCAGAGACAAAAACTAATTTAAAAGAATCCATTTAACTTGTATTTGACAGCTAGAAGAATGCTGGTTGCTTGCTTGCTTTTAGATAGTGAGGTTAATGACCCTTCAAAAACAACTCCAAAATATGCTGTGGTGACATTCCATGAACAGTGAGGGCTGGGAGTTCCCTTTTAATTTATTTTCTGGTAGTCAACAGTAGTAAGGCAAATTATGGTTTCAGTAATTTAATCTCCCTCTTCTTAAACAGGCATATCCAAGTGTCAAACTTTATATACTAAAGCAAAGCTAGAGCTGTACCCATATTCACCTGTGCCACTGCTGAACTCCCTGTTTTAGCCAGGGATTCCTCACATAAATCATTAATATCTTGGTGGTTTAAAAAAAATCATATGCTTGCATATCCAAGTTTATTAATTCAGAATGAGTCTGTAAATAATGTGTAAATGCTTGAGGTAAAGGAAATGAAGCTATAAATGAAAAGCACAACAAATGAGCTACTGAAAAGATACACTGTTCATGTCACTGCTCCTTGTAATATTGAAAGAAAAACCAGAATGGGCACACACTTGTTAGAAACATGTATATTAAGAGACACATTTACAAGAATCAGTGTTGTACACAACTTTCTTAAGCCAAATTTCAATTTCACTTTATATGGTCCTTCACCAGGTTAAGACTTCCACCAATCTTCTAAACCATAACTGAGTTTTCACCTTATTCTGAAACACAGTCAAGATTAAGCATATAATAAATTCAGGAGCTAAAGAAACAATGAGACCAAAAACTGATTTATCATCTGGGACGTCAGCTGAGGACAATCCCAATTTGTTTTTTGCTTCTGCAAAGATATAAACTCATTGCTAAATGAATGACCCTAATTACTGGGCCTCCACTTTGATTTTTTTTTTCAGATACAGCATGCATAAGAATATTTTTAAGGGGGAGAGAGAGAGGGAGGGAGGGAAGAGGGGGGAGGCAGGGAGAGAGAGAGGGAAAGGGAAGGGAGAAAGAGAGAAAGAGAGAGAGAGAGAGAGAGAGAGAGAGATGCTCATAGGAAATGTAAACAACAGCCAGCTAGTAATTGAAAGAAATAATTGTTTCCCATTATCTCTGACAGGCAAAGCCTAGATTTAAAGTGAAATTGCAAAAACACAAATTATGCAAGACGTGGTTTCCATCTAAGCAAAAGAAGTCTGTTTCTCTGAATGCTGCAGTTTCAGAGCTGAGTGCACTCATCTTGGGACAAGCTGGTAGCCAAGTCGGACTACATGTATTCTTACTAATTTTTTAACACTGCTAAAAATGCATTTGATTTTCACACAACTGGTAGCCAAAGCTTTGTGTGAATAGACATTGTCCTTGCAACGCACACATTTAATTTAAAGTATATTAGTCAATTTGAAAACTGCACTACTCAGTGAGTTAATACCCTGTAGCTTCAACAGAATAAGGTTTCATAAGCAGTTCAAGGAGAGGAAGGCTAATGGGAGACTAGTTTAAATGAAATAAAGCCTGTAAAAACAATTAATTACACCATGTACTACCAAAACCTCCTAATAAAAACAGAACAGTCACTCTCAAGCAAAGTGTCCAGCAGATACTCCAGGGAAGGGATCTGGCCCCAGGACTGTGGCCTGGTTGGCCAGTAGGAAAGTGCTCTGGGCATGCTGGGAGCTGTGCAAGAGGACAGGCAGGCATGCTCAGGCTTGGCAAGATTAGGTCAAGTGAAACATCACATAAACATGATTGCAGAAATCACATCACTGACAATCTCCATCAATGTATCAGCAGACTGAGCATTCAGAGTTTCACCATCCTTGTGCAGATCCTCAGCTGATTAAATAGGCATGACCTGCTGAGCTGTGGTCCTGTGGCTCCAGCAGCGCCTGCGCTACCTGCAGCCACTCAAGTGAGATACTACTCTCACATGAAGGGAACACAGCTGGGACCTACCTCAGATCCTGACCAGATCAGCAGTGCAGGAGGTGTCTCCAGAAGGAAAAGAGCCACTACCACCATCAGAGGTTTAACTTAGATGGGTTGAAGTCATGGCCTTGTCTCTGCAGTTGGAAGCACTGAGCTCTACACTTGGGCTGTTTAAACAACTCCTGCTCAAGCACAGACTGAAAGTTCTCTCAAGCTAGTTGTGAACTGGAGTTCTTCCTGTTCCATAGTTTTAAAAGCTTGTATGAATAAAAATAGTAAAACAAGCCGTGGTCTTGACCCACCGTTTAGCACCTGGTTGTACTTCAGCTCAGTTCCAAGCAGAAACTGCTAGAGCCTAAGGGTCAAGAGTAGGGGGGAAGCTGTGATTGATTGAATGTTTAATTGGGTTGTCATAGATCTTTTGATATCCAGCCCCCCAAAATTCTGCAGTACTCCAGAGCTGCTCTCCAGATTCAGTGTGACAGGACTCAGTGATGTGCTGCTGTCAATAAGTACATACACTTCATGCTTACTTGCTTTGCCTAAAGTACAAATCATAAATAGTTGTATGTGACAAATTCCCCAGTATTGAACCTTCACGGCTGCCAAGCAGCATGCTGCAGAACAGAACAAGGAGGGCTATAATTTTCTTTTCTTTGTTTTGTTATTTGACCTTCAATTTTTCAGTTGTCCTTGGATCGGTCTGAAACTAAATATAGTCTTTTCAGCATTATTTATATGTTTAACCCAAAGCTCCCCACATGTGTCAAGGGACTATCACAACACTCTTCTAAATTGTTTTAACAGCTTATTTTAAATTGAAAAATGTCATTTTTGAAAAACCATTGTCAATTAATTATGATTCCACAAACTCCTACCAGCTCTCTTGTGTTTTATAACAATTTGCTCACAGCCTACAAGACAAAGCCTCCAACTTGCTCAGAGAAAGCTCTTGAAACTGCCTAGCCCTTGAAAATGCTGACTGATCTTTAAATTAACACAATGATAATGATTTTGGCCACCAGCTATTTACAAATGCAATGCAATTTAAAATTAAAACCCCCATAGATGGATCAGCTGCCTCCTTGGGGATCAACAGTCACAGGGGCTAAAGCATCCCTTAGTTTGTGGAGATACAATTCATTATTTAGAATTGGAACCAAAACCCACCACATTCAAAGGAAGTCATTAGTGTTTGGTTACATACAGTAATTCCTCCTGAACTGAGCAATATATTTTTCAGTCAAAAGGTCTTTCCCAAGCAAGGAAAAGACAAGTCAGTCACTGTAATGATCCTCTGTGAAACCTTGAGAAAGGACATTTTCCGCCTTGGGGTGGGGGTAGCGGGGGGTGGTTCTCTGGTGTCTATATCATCTACAGAGCTAACCAAAACAACAAAGAGCTGGGTGGGGGGACAGGTACAGGGGCACACATGGACACACACAATTTCTATCACATAAGAGAAATTTCCCCTATATCATCACATTCTGCAAACAGCATCAATTTTCTTTTATTTACATAACCAGTGTGAGCAACTTCAGAGAAGGATTTATGGTGCAGCTTGGGTTTCTGTGTGGGTTGCTCTTTTACTGTATCAATATTATGTTTAACAACATTTTTCAGTCAGAAAAATGTCCATGTGAAAGTTGAAAGGTGGGAGAATAATGTTCTCAGGTAAGAAAGAAAAAACCCCACAATACTGTTTTATCGCTAGTCTAAGCAATGCAAGGCAAATTCAGCCTATGAATTTAAAGTGCTTGCACTAGGTAAATCAGCTTAGAGCTGTTACTTAAGAGTTCAGAATTCCTTGGATAATTAATGAGACAGGCTGTCCATGTAAACTTTACCAAAATGGTTTTGCATCTTACAGTCAGCTCTATAACTCGACCCTAAAGAGTGCCACCCAGAAAAACAATCAGATACAGCTACCAAAAATTGCAACAAGATTTCCCGTTGTGAACCACCCCCTTTATATCCAGATTTCCAAAAGAACTAAGCACCTAAAATATTTCACTTCTGTGGGGGTAAAAAAAAATAGTCAGCTACGTTACAACACAGCTTTCGTTTCCTTAAAGCTCTGAGTTCAAGCTCCACAGATACTGCAAGCCTAAATGCTCAGACGTAAGCAAATAACCTTGGGAAACACTTTCACAAATACAAGTTGTTGTTTGTTTTTTTTTTTAATTACTCATGTGCACTTGTCAGTCAGGGAAATTCCTATGGAAATTTTTTTGCTGCTCCCTAACTTTACCAGAGCAATTTAACAAAGTAAACAGAACTTGGTTCTCACACAAGTTTGAGACCCTGTTTTGATGATTCCGTAAACTCAGATTTAGGGCAAGAAGCCTCTGATTAAAACCATCTCAGCCATACCACACAAAGAATTGATTTTGTAGAAAAAAGTTCTTTTAACTGAAATTTGTTAATATGGAAAAGTGAACTTCAAACCAGGTACAGCCTTTGTTCTCCCAGTAGCATATCAGAGATGGTATCAATTACCTGTCTTGCACCCCAGTTAGATAAATCAAAATTGTCTCATGTGCCCAGCCCTGTCCCAATGAGCTCTGCCTCGGAGAATGATCTGGTGCTGACGAGTGTGAACCCACAGCCTGGTGCTGCAGTGACAGATCCTGGAGGGCTGGGGAGAGACTGCAGTTTTTCAAAAACACAGAACAACACATCAACACCAGAATGAAGATATACAAGGCAAAACCGAGACAGTGTCATAAAATACACTCAGGGTCAATAGCTGACGTCTCTGTTATAAAAATTCTATTGGTTTTACCCAAGGTTATTTCCTTAGCTGCCAGGAGTCATCTGGGTAGAGATGGGATAAGGGGGCTGCTTTGGGCACTGAACATGATCTCTACAACAATCAGATCAGTTACGTTTGGCTGCTTATTTAGAAGTTGTTTGCTATGTGTTTATATATAAATGTCAATGTATACATACATGGATACTTGCAAGGTGTTTACATGAAAGATCTCAGGAGCTTTTTGCATGTGAAACAACAATATTTTCCTTCAGTTCTAAGCTGTGCTTTATCAAGACGACCAAATGTTGCCAAATTTTACTGCCCTCCTGTTCCCCCACTAGTTCCAGGTTCCTTCAAATCTCAGAAGCTACTCTTTATGGCAAAAAGACAGCCCATTAACCTAGCAATGTTCAAACTTTTATCACCTTTCTCTGCCCCTGCAAGGATAGAAACTACTCCCCAAGGCTCCAGCTTAGGAACACCTGGCTTGACCACCCTCCTCCTGTACAGAAGCACGTCTCAGGACAGGGAGTTGAGCAGAAAGATTCTGCTGAGATAAGATATACCTGCAGCTGCACCTCTGCCAAGGGCTGAACTGTGACTATTCCCAAGCTTCTTGAGATCTTGTCATACACTTTACCAACCAGCTCTTCATCCAGACAACCCTCTGCTCTTTCCCTTGCAAGATCTCCTTCCATGGCACCTCGGGGTCTCAACCCCAGCCCCCCTGAAACTTTTGGCCATCCACCTCAGCCTTTGAGGTGTTCACCATGGCCAAACTCAAGAGAAGCAAGAGGTGCCATCAGCCAAGGGCTTACAACAGGCTGAAGGGGCCAATTCCTATTGCCTTCAACAAGCTTGTGCCCAGCCACAAAGCTGCTGCAACACTGGAGAGGATCTCCTCACTGACACAGGGACACATGCAAGCACACACAGGGCAGCAAACGCTGAATGAGCTTTTTTTTTGTTGTATTCTCATCTCTGCCATGTTGATGAGGCACTCAGCCTCCCTCCGATTATTTCTGTCCCTCATCATCCCATGGACAATAGTCCAAACCTATTCGGAGAGAAGATGCAGTGGCTGTGACTGCAGAGTTCCTCCAGTATATCCTCTAGCATTGCTAAATTACACACTCTTAAACAACCAAGCATCTCAACTTTATTAGTAATCTTATTATTACAGCATTGTAAAAGAAAAAAAAAGTGGGGGTTTTTGGTGGTTTTTGTTTATTTTTTTTATGATGAAGCTGCCACTGTCTGGAGGAAACTTGTGCTTTGCACACACGGAAAGGCACGCACGTATTTCATATGGTGCATTGCAAGCTGCACGGAATAGAAAGCAGCTGGAGGAAAATGGCTATAGAGAAATGGTTCTCCTGGGCATCATCTGTTGATTTGTTTTGTTTATAGAAGGAATGAGATTTTTATCTCTCCTCAAAATATAAAATGCTTCCATGGCACTGAGCTCACTGCTTGGCTATGCTCTCACTCAGGAACGTAAATAAAAAGGGGGAGAATGAGGGAGAAAAAGGCTTTACTGCACAGAATCCTAGCAATGTCGAAATTTAAATAGAAAATGTCCACCAGTGACACAGTTAAAGCCTAAAAGAGTTACTAAGCCACCAAGCTACCATGGAAATAAAGGCCTTCTTACCATGCTTGTTGATGGTTAGAGTCTCCTAAAGCTGAGGAGGAAGGTTAGGGATAAACTACCCAAATCCCAATTCTCAAATCCCAGACTGAGTCCTGGCAGGATGAACATACTTACATTGTAAATACATCAGCCCTTATGAGATTCATGGCCTGAGAAGGCACAGGTTCCTGCAGTCCTTCCACCATCTTGTGCCCACCGTTAAAATTCCAAGCTCACTCTGCAGCCTTGCTTGGGGAGGTCCCTCACTCCTCTGTGCCTGACACCTGGGATCTGATGGTCTCTTTCAGTTAATAACAGACAACATCTCTGTGTCCTAGGAGAACACCAGATGGCTGCTTTTCCACTCAAATTGAGAGCACTTCCATTCATATTAAACAAAAGTTACAACTCAGAAAAGAAAATGTATTGTGAAGCCACTGAATACTTAACTACTCCTAAAAATTTAAACTTTTTAAAATTTTAAAACACAACTACCAAGAGACACAACTGCCAAGAGACACAACTATACAATCTGTGAGAAATTACGTGAGGTCTAAAACTTTCTAGTAGACAAACAAATTTTAAAATACTATTCTTCTGAAATAGGAAAGGCTCAAAGTTTGTTGCCATATCTAGGAATAGTTCTTGTAAAACTGAGGATTCTTTATCTTTGTACCACCAATTCCTACCTCTGAAGAGGGGATGAGAGAGAGCAAGCCAGATACATAGAAGTGAAGGCTGCTGAATGTTACTCCAGAACAACCCTGTTTCACGAGCTACAAGATGGGATCCAAAGCCTTTCTGGAACCACCAAGAGGAGTTTGCTCTTTCCTGAAGCTGTTGGCCAGAGCTCTGACCTGAATGGCTAGTGAGCAACCATTGGTCAACTCAGGGTCCCATACTGAGTACAGTTCATCATAGCATTCAGAGACATTAATCAGTCCAGTACAATAAGGCTACACTCACTGAAATCTATCCTAACATAAATATGCAGCTTCTCAGTTTTGCTACCATGAAGCTTGTACTGAGAACTTGTTGGGAGAGATTGCTTCATCGCATACCATGATGAGTATTTCAGAAAATCTTGAAACAGAGATTTGTTAAAGTCTTTGGAGAACAAACAGATCATATCAATATTTTAAAGATGGAAGAGGGCCCTTGCAGTTTTTGACCACCATAACTCTCTGTCTGTCATGCCAGCATGCATTCCACTGAAGATCCTTTAGCTGCTCCTTCCTCTCCCAGGATGGCTTTATTTCATGTCTTTCCCACATTTCAAACCACATGCCTTGACAACCTCTTCAATTGTTATAGCTCTACTGAAAGGGTGTTTACATAAAAGCTCTTTGGAGTTTTTTGGATGAGAAACCACAAACATGCATGCACAGATTACCTCAGATTTATTGCCACCAAGTAAACTAAAACAATATCGAGGGTTACAGGTTCAGAATTCTGCCAAGAGTTCTCATCCAAGAGCATTCATTCAGCAGGAGCTTGTGATCATACAATTACCAATTACTCATCTCCTCTAAAGTCTATTGCCTTTTCATCCTTCCCATGCCCTACACTCATAAAAAGAATCACAAGGTTTTTAGTGGCTGAAAAGAACTATTCTTTCCAAGGAAGTAGACTTTGTCCATATAAGCAAGCACACAGACATCACCCCATTTCCTACTCCCAACACACATCTCAGTTCAGCTCCTTTCTTCCAGCCTCAATTTGCCCTAAAATACTTGACCTCAGTCTGTAACAACCATCTGCAAATTCATGGAGTCATATCTTGCTGTCCCCAGTCATTCTTTCCAGTCTTTTCCCAGCCATTGCTGGGCATCCATCTTCTTTTCCTACCTGAGTAAAAAAAAAAAAAAATATTACAAGTTTTGCCCTTTTCCTTGTTTGCTGCTTCCTAGCTCTCCCAACAACTTCATAGGTTCTGCAGAACCACGAAAGCAGCACCTAGCCAGGAAAGAAACTACCAAAGGAATGGATATGAAGAATCTCCCTCATGCTAGATGATCCCTTCATTAAAACTCTCGTATTCCTATTGGCCTGCACATCACTCCAATCATAGATAACACATGTCAAATAAACAAGTAAAGCTTAAAAGAAATTGTCACTAATGTAAGCAATGGCATATAAAGCAAGGGAAGGAAGAGGCAGACATGGAACATCATTTTCTCAAGCTCCTCTGCTATTCCTGGGAAAGTGAAATAAATGCATATCCAAACCCAAACCAGGAAATATTTTGATCTCTTTCAGCTGCTTCACAGCAGTTAGCATATACTGAGCTCATGAACAGTAAACTTTGTTTTCAATAGGGAAAAAAAACCGAAAAGAGAACTAGGGAGATAAGAGAGAGAAAAATCCATCTAAAGATTTTGGGTGTGTCAAGGGGAACTGATAAAAAACAATCTCTCAATAATATGTCAATATTTTAAAACATTTTTTAGACAGCTCCATTAAATACTATATAAAACTCCCCTACGGAAAAGCAAGGCATGGCAATCAAAGGTATAAATTATCTGTGAGCCAGCAGTGAGGACAAAACAAACATTGGTATGGATGAAATCTAATGCAAAGACAAAAAGAAGTGAAGACTATGGGCAATTTTTTTAAATGATGGGAGCAATGTTAAAGGAGGCCAGAAAAAAGAGAGCATAGATCTATATTTCAGCAATCTGAGGAGTTCTAACCTGTCAAAACCATAAATTGTTTTAACTTTTCATTTATGAGGGAGCAAAGGCAGGCTGGCAGGACACTTTGTGTGCTATCTGAAAGTGGAGTGACAAAAATCCACACACCCTGGAGCACAGGAGGTACAAGTCCCCCCAGTGCAGGGCAGTCACAGGAACTGCAGTATGCACCCCTGGGGTTCAGGGAAGAGCAGAGCTCATGGCAGTGTTTGAAGACTTTGCAGCAGACCTGAGAAGCCCCTCTGAGCCTGGCAATTAAATGCAAACACACAGCAAGAGACAGCCCCAGTGCAATGGATGGAGAGCCTGCTTGCAGAGCCTTCTCTCTGAGGAAGTTGTTTACATTGCCTTCTCCCATCATCCAATTGCAATTCCATTTAAAGCACCACCAGCAGGGTATTAAGTTCCTCGTGTTCCTAATACTGTCAGTAGATGGAGGCAGGAGCTCCTAGAAGATAATTTGAAGTACCCAAAATCAGTTTGAGAGGGTCCCAAATATCCCCAAGTTAAACAAAGCAACCTACCCTCAGGCAAAGACCAGATCAAAAGTTAGAACCAAAGTGCAGGTCCAGAAAAGCTGAGTGAAGCTCCAGAACAGGCTCCCAGGCAGAAGCTGCCTGATGGGAGAAATCAGAGTACTTCCCTCCCTTGCTGGTCTCTCCTGCCTATGCAACCCAGTTGAGACCAGACCCAGGCCATATCCAAGCCCCACGGGAAGTGGAAGCAGAAATTGGATGGCTCAGGGGCTGAGTCCAGCTCCTGTTTGCTCTTGAGCTATTTGTGTGCCTTATCCAGCTGTGCAGCTCACTCCATTGGACATGGATCTGGAGACCATAGCAGAACACAGATAAATATACCAGGTTTGTGAAAGGAAGCCATCCTATCCCTGTAGGTCTGCCTTTACATACTATTTAGGCTCCAATCTCCACTCACTAAAATCAAACTATAATTTGGGATTTAATGGGAAAAGGCATGAAAAAGGTCAGGGAAAAACAAAAACCACAAGGAATTAATAGGCTGGAGATTGAGTTTTTTACTGAGTTTTTAGGATAAAGTGCACCTTCACAAAAGCAAAAAACGCAACAACCACTTGAGGGCCTTCAAATAAACACTGCTGGACATGTAATCCCTAAATTGAAAACAAAACGAGCAGAGACAGTTTCTGAGTTTTGTAGTGCAGTGCAACAAAGCAACACCACAGCTGCACAGCGTGAAAGGCCCAACACTTGTCTGGATAACCAAGGGGTTATAACAGCCTCTGAGAACCTAGGGACTGAAGCTGCAATAGCAACGAGAGAAAACTGTTCTGCTTCTTCCCCTAAAAGTAAGATAACTTTGTTTACTTAAAAGCAGCATCATCAGGGCACTGAGTGAACTTCATTCTGGATGATCAAACCTACACGAATCTACTTTGTTTTCAGAGGAATAAAGTATTTAGTCATATGTGGTATGGCACTTTTCCCAATTATAATTCAGTAATTTATTCTGTTCCTTCTCAAGCTCACCTAGAGATGTTTGATTTAGACAAGGCCATATATTGCACAGCTGTGGGATCAAATTGACACATTAGTGGGAATTACAGATTGCTTGATGTGAAACTGCATGACAAGACAATTCAGAATCTTTTAGATTACCTTCTGTCATCAACAGTGGTTTGCTGGTGTTTCCTGTTGAGTCAGATCCTTCTAGCTTTTCTGATGGGACGTTCAAAAGAAGGGGAGGGAAGCAGAATGATTTCCACTGATAATGGCCATTTTAGGGAAAAAAGATTAAAAAACAGAAAAAAAAAAAAAAAAAACCCACCAGCTGGGGTTAACAGAATATTAAAAACCCCAAAACTTCCCAGCCTTCTGACCCTGTAAACCTAATGCTGTGTTCACTGCAAACTGAGAAGCTACAAGGACGTAATAGGGGTCAGGCTTTGCTGGTCAGAAGGATGTGGGAGACAGAGACAAGTCCAGCAGCCAGAGTCCAGCAGCAGTACAGGAGCACCAGCCCCTGAGCACTCCGTGTCTACAGAGCTGTGCCTTCTGCCAGAAAGGGAAATGAGAGGCTTTGACATCTGAGCATTAGGATGCCTCTCTGAACCTCTCACCTCGAAGAGCCTGATAGAAGAGCAGAGCTGTACATCCTTCTGAGTGTTTGTTGATGCTCCACACCCACGCCTGTTTCCAGCCATAGTGGTCCTAGCAGCCCTGTGCTTTTGATGGCAGCAGTGGCAGGTGAAAAAGTTAGGCCTACCTACCCAGAAAGGATGCAAGTTTTGTAGTGCTTGTCCCTGAATCTATCCAGAAGTATTATGTGTTAGGGAGAATAATCTACTTCCCTTATGCCTGCACTCAGACCATAAACCTAGAGCTCTAGCTGCCAAATAACTTTTGTAAATAGTGATCTTTGAGGGGCAAAAGTTGGTCCAAGATCTAGTATTAGGTGGCACTTACTTTAGGAAAAAAAGAAGTTTTAGCTAACTCAATCCCAAACAGTAAGGTTCTGCAAAACCTTATGACCAGAATGCAAAACCTTAAAACCAGAATGAAGTTTTTGCTGGAGAAAGATTACCTCTAAACTTTCCCTTTAGAGCCCTTTCCAAAACCACAGATGCAAAGTAATGCCAAACAAGCAATGGTGTTGAAGTGACCTGTATGGAAATACAACCTTGTCCTGAGATCAACTTCTGATGTTGTTTAGTGCAGGTATGGCACCAACTGATGACCTCTAACACATGTGCCCCATTGCCTAAGTATGTCCTAATCCAACTGTATGCAAATGACTTAAGGTCAGAGGAGGAAAAATAATAAGTTTAGTTTTCATTCTTTTTTATCAGAGACTGCAAATTCTTTGGGTCAGAATTTACTTGTTCTGCACTGGGTGGCTAGTACCTTGATCTAGGGAGACGCTAATCTCTAAGTCTCTCTATACTTGTCTCTAGCACAAGTAATCATTAATATTACTTCAATGTAAAAATGACATCTTTCTGAATTACTTAGCTTTTCAGAAACAGACAGGAACACCACTAGTTTATGTTTTGCTATGTTTGAAAGCATGCAATTAGACACAGATCTTACAAACATAAACAAACACTCCCATCCAACGTCCATGTTTCTAAAAAACCCCAGGTTTGTTTAGACAAGAGGTTGATAATCCAGTTTGAACACAGGTATCTGAATGCTGTGACAGCTTCTTCATAATGCTCAGCTTATGGTACATTAAACTTTAAAGCAAGATAAACTCCTGCTTTCATTTTATCAAACATCTACCCAGACAGCAAAAGGAAAGACACAAAGCAGTGTTTGCAGCTACAGCCAAGCATGGGATATCCAACTCAGCATATGTTTGAAATGAAAATGAACAATATGTTGCATAGATATACTACTGTATTTTTCAATAGAGAATATCACTGGGATTGTAAATGTTAACCTCTTTCTTCCCTTAAGAGTTTGGTTTTATTTCATGCCTAAAAAAATCCCCTGAGATTCACAGAGATTAGGCAAATAGACACAGCAGTGCTTGCAATTGAGAAAGAAAATGCTCTTAACAGAAACTACTCTGATGATCAGTTTGGGTGGAAGAAATGACAGCAGAGACACAGACAAGACATTTTTTAAGAGCACTAAGTGTTGTGCCACTGATATTACTGAACTGTGGTAGTTAGCCATATTATGCCTTTTTGTGATCAATAAAGCAGCAACCTATCTATCACAATAATAATGATGTAGTAACAGACATCCAAGAATCCATGATAAGAAATCTGCAAGAAGAGACTTTTACCTACAGAGAACAAATAGCAAGAATGAGGAGGGTAGCAGATGACTAAATCCTTCAGGAATGGGGGACAGTGAAGAGGCTTGAGCAGCCTCTTAATTTAACAGATTACCAAAAACCAACTTCCCATTTAAATCCAAAGACTATGTACCCAAAAAGCTTCACAGGTCTTTCTACTCCCAACATTTAATCGACTGCCTTACAAAGCCTCTCCTTAGAGCTGACTTAAGGTCGTGTATAAGTCAAAAACCGAGAGGTTATAGTTGCTTCCACTGATTTAAAATTGACACATTACACTGCAAGCATCACCTTCATATCACACTGACGACAATGCATGAGGAATCAGAGATGTGCTATTACAAAATTTGTTATAAAGACTTATTGACGATCTTCATTGTACCATAAATAACAGCCTAAAAATTATCAAGTCATCCAAGTTTCTTCCTAAGACTTGCATCTTCCCTGTAAGTTTATTTTTATGCAGCTACAGCCTTCCTCCCTTTCCCAATCAACCCCTTTTTCTCTCCCTGTTTCATATGACCTCACCATACCCAAAAATGTGAAGAGATTGGTCTTATCGCAGTTTAGCAAGATACTACCTGCCAGCCGAACTGTGACAAATCCCAGCTGGCCTTACAATACACACACTCACAGGGACTGAGGCTAAGCCGATGGACAGCAGCTCAAGGCTGTCATTTAAACCACTGAGTACTCTCATCCACGAAAATCGTGCTAAGGAAAGAGCTCAATAACACAAATGTTGCTATGACCACGTTCCTATTCTAGTGTGCATCAGATCTTTTTACTCTCTCCTCTACCTGCAACTGCCTTCTGTTGAGCCTTACAGCCAACAAGGTGGACAAACTGCCTGTTCTTTGTACTCACACAACAGTTGACACAACATGACCCAAATCAATCATATGCTAACAAAATAACAATAAATAACAAAATTTGCAACAGCAAATATTCATTCCTCCCTTTACCCAGGACTGCCCTTCTGAAAAGACACAATCCTGGAAGAAAAAGCTAAAAAAAAAATTCAGCAGTTATTAAAAAATTAGGATAAGGCTTATAAAGAAAACCTCAAAGGAACCTTAAGAGTTATTACATTATTATTACTCCTGCCATGCACAATACTCCTGTTTTCTAACTCCGAGAAGAGCCAGATAATCAGGTACACAACATGATTGTAATAAAAATATTCTCTAGAATTAGAGACCTGCATTTCTATTAGTAACCAGTTTACACACTGTTTAAATAATTCCTTGAGCCCAAGGTTTCAGTCATGAATAAAGGAAGATGTGAGCATGCATTGAGTTTTACTGATTTGTTTAAACACGCAGGTAGTATAAAAAATTTCAACAAAATAGACTCAAATTAGAAAGCTGACAAGTTTGAACAACTACCACACTTGCAGATGGGCTTCAAGACTTTAACCTTACAGGCTCAGGCACTGCACTTTACTGAGATAAATAGAAGTGAACAGCTCAGCCACCAGGCAAACCTACCAACAGCCCATAGCTTATTTCATTGCAAGTTTAATCATTGCCAGCTGCCCATTGGGAGAGTGATCTATAGGCACCCATATTTAACAAGCTACTTAAAAATAAACTTGAATCTGTAGATCAACAAGATGGGTTAGTAGTAACCATTGGCAGTTACAAGTATAAAACACTTTTCCCGTATAAAACTTCTGCTGCCTTTTCTTGATGCTTTCACAGAACTCACCTTCAGCCAGGAAAGCAGACATACTGAATGGGGTGTCTCTACTGTTAGACAACTTCCCACCTCACTGCCAAGTTGAACTTTTTGAAACTTTTATGGTAGGCCCTCAATTTAGCAGGAACTGACCACAGCCACGAGTCTGGTTTAACTCTGCAATTAGAGTTAGCTTTGTTAATGGCAAGACCAAATGTGCACTAAACCACCGTGTCTTAACTTCAAGGGGAGGAACAGCCTTTCTTAAACTGAACCAGAAAATGAGGCCCTGGGCAAACACACACCAGACAGTACCTAAGATTAACAAGATCAGTTCCAGGTCTTTGGGGATCTCGGCACATCTGGACATGAGCTATGTGGAACTCTCAGGCTATTTCAAATGATTCACAGGTGGCCAGATCGGACCAGCTGATCCGCTGCTTTTCTGAACTGTGGATGTGCCTCTGTCCTCCCTCTCTCCCCCTTAAGCTCCCAGAGATGGATAGGTCTACAGCTAAAGAACATGGTCTTAATGATCTAGAGCTACTGTTCTTTTTCCCAGTAAAATTCAGAGGAGGTAGGACTTGGATGTTTGCAATTATTTAGGCAGATCTTGTTAAGAAAGCAGACTCACACTCCTATTTAATACAGCAACACACATCAAATATGGGTTTGACCCTTTTTAGTCTCTCTAGACCCTCTCTGAACACAGAAGGAAGTTGAACAAAGCTCAACAGGGTGAAAGAATGACAAAATATATGCAAAGTGATCTGTCATTTACATTGCTACAACAATTGTGCTAAACTAATGGTGCCATCACTATTCTCTTCTAGATTAGCTTTGGATTTTTGCTGGATTTTTTTTTCTGCAACAGTTCCTAAAACCTTTTCTTGAACACTCATACAATTGAGAAAAGCCCCATTATTTTACTGGGAGGCAGGATTTGAAGATAAAAGCAAGTGAAAAGTCAGAAAAACACTCCCAGTTCAGCTAATATAATTTCTGAAAGAAATTGTCAGGATAGGGGGGAGGGTTTTTTTTTGTTTGTTTGTTTGTTTTTTTTTTTCATTTCAGCACAGCTCACTGCATTGCCTACTGTGCTAACCATTACAGCTGCTGTTATTATGATTTGTGTCTACTAGTCAGTGTGGAAAGAACAAGAGAGGAAATTCAAGCAGCAGTTAAAGTAAGTATCTGTACACTTAAGGCAAAGAACAAGTATGTAGCACAGTAGAGAGAAGAGGTCCAACAAGTACTTGGTTTCTTTTTGACCTGGACCAATGTTCCTGCTGCCCAAAGAAATTAATAGGAAACCAACAAATAAGTTCTTAACTTAGAAGACAATTTTTGTTAGCAGTTGGTAAAGCACTTACAAGACAATATTGCAAGGAGAAAATTCTCTAAAAGCATAATGAGTTTTGTGAGTATCTATTGCACTCTCTGCTTCCAAACCAACTCCCCCTCCATTTCCCTCCTAGGAAATTACCTTCCAGTTTCCCCTCATGGATGAGACTCTACAGATGCTGGGTTTCAGCAGGGTTTGTGTCTGATGCGCAACCCATCTCACCACTATCACTTACCAATACAGCAGGACCAGGAAGATTGCCAGCAACGCCAGGGTGACTGTGGTACTATTCATTTCTAGGGAGGCAAGTGCCAGAAGATCTACAGGCTCCATTTTCCTCCACTACAGCTCCAGCCTGGAGTGCTGTGTGCAGAGGGAAGCCACCACAAGGGCTGATAAAGCCTTCCACAGCTAAATGAATGACATCTGCAACAAAACAGGAACCGAGACAGGAAAAACATGTCAAGCACAAACTGCAAACCTTTCCTCTTCTCATCGACTGCACACTCTGAGACAGAACTCAAAGGTTCCTTGAATGGCAGAATGTAGCAATTTCCCCCCTCCCACTGTTGTTGACTGTCATGCCAGTAAATATTTACATATCCACCGCCTGAGACATCAGCGTTGCTGAATAGGTTTTTAGACCTCAAGTATGGGAATCTGGGCAATGTGTGGGGAAAATAAATGGGGAAGACAGCCTAACCATGTTACAGATCATGGAAGAAAAATACACAGGCGCTTCAGGGGTGCCCTGACATACGAACAGTGGAGTTCTCTAAAGTAACTAAAATAGAGCATTTTTGCAGTATGAAACTTCATTGGCACTTAATTTCCAAGCTGGTTATACCTTGTAAGAATGGAACAAAGTAAACTTTAAATTATCACAAATAAAAGGAGGAATTAGAGGAAAACTGGTCTAATGTGACTTCTAGAATGCATATAAAAAAAGACCAAATGAGAAGACAACCCCAATTTTTTGGGGTAGTACCAGATCCATAAGTCAGCGTCTGCCACGCTAGTGAGTCCACACAGACAGCACTGTCTGGCTGTATCATCTCAAGTTCATGAGGGCTACAGTAAATTTTCCTGGCTCAGCGGACTGTCCCCCTTGGAGGTATCACTTAGCAGTCTCTCCAGAAATACTTTGTCTACCCTTACATTGTATTTCTAGTACCAGGTTTAACACCAATATGGTCAAATCTACTATCTCTGCAGTGTGGCACAGTCAGGCTGCCACAGCCCCTAGAACAACCTGCACACAACAATCAAGTTTTGACTGCAGTTCTGGAAATAGTTTGTTCACTGTATATATGAATTCTTCAGCTTTCTTCCATATTTTCCTGCCTGCAAACCTCAAGCCTGTTTTAAGCATCTGATCCAGTCCAATTAGAAAGGTAAACCAATGAACACACCTTGAAGCACTTCTATGGGAGAAGTCCACCAACCTGTTTTACACTAAAGTAACCATTCCATGATCAAAAAAAATCTTCAGGACAACATCAGAAGCAGCAGCTTGCACGTAAATACCTCTAGCCACAACAAAATTCCCTGAACTGTCCAGTATTGTTTGTTACATATGAAACTATAAATTCTCATATATGTGCTTCAGAGTTTCTACCCATCCTAAACAACCTATTTGAAAGATAAGGAAATCAATGCTATGCAAAAACTTGCTTTGTGAATTATATAGTAACCTTGAGAACCAGAAATTCTGTAAAATCTTATTCTCATAACACACCTGATGAAGAGTGGTTTCTTCTCTTACTACCCCAAGACAATAGCTTAGATTTAACGTGCAAGGCTTCTCCAATATCACTGTATTACACCTCCTGCTTTTATCAGAGAAGTTAATAATATAGGTATCAAAAAAATAAAGTCTTTAACACAATGGAGTTTAATTTTAAGAAGATTTGGCTCTTCCCTAAGTGAATCACTGCTATTTTGGTTCTCTGTGCTTCACAACTACATTAATTCCCTTCCAGCCTCAGATCCTTACAGAATAAGTAAAAGGTGTTAACCAGCTCATCAGCTCTGCAGAATAGCGACGAAGCTCACAGAAAACCTTGCTTCAGGTATTAACAACTCCACTGCTATTCTAGGTCAATAACAGCTCTGCTGGTTTGCTGCTGCTGCTGCTGCTGGAAAGTTCTGCAAGAACAACTGCAACAAGATTCAACACCAGTGACACAAGGAATTAATCAGTGGGCGCAAGCTAATCCCAACTAACAACCAATCCTGTGGGACTTTCATAAAAAGAAAAAAGAATCAAACATTGATATACATCAAAGTCTTTTCTAAAAGACTTTTCTTCTTTTCTTCTTTCTTTTCTAGAAGACTTGTCTTTTCTTCTTCTACCACAAGGGTAGAAGACAAGAAATAATATTCCAATTTCACTTTAATTTATTTGGCTTTTTAATAAAAGACATTTTTCTGCATATAGAGGACAGATGTTCTCTTATTAAAATCAACTGCACGACTCCTATCAGCACACACAGGTCAAGTAGAGACCTCACTTGTTTTTTAAGAAGCACTGGAGTCTTTTCCCAGTCACACTGAGACAGGAGGTATGAATAATTCTTAAACATATGCTTAAGAAAGAAAATAGGGTCTCACATCAGAATCCAGTTTGGAAAAGAACACATAATCAAGCCCTTTTTTTTTGCTTTTCTTTTCATCCTTTTCTGCTGTTGATGGTGGGGTTTGTTTTGTTTTACTTTTCAAGCCTCATCAACAGTTTCTTGATGAGAGATTTTAACTTGGCACCTCCGACCATTAGGAAGGGTGGCAAGCATTGACTCTAAAACCTACCCGGAGCACTTCTCATCACAGACAGAGGCACTTGCAGTTATCATCTTGGAGTTAGGGACCTCAGCTCTGTGAAGAGTCACATAAATCCACACGATACTTGTGGGGGGAAAAGGAGTCAGGGATGCAGAGCGCTATGAAAACAAGATATTTATCAATCCTGAGAATTCTCTTGATAAGTTTTTTTTATGTGAGAAATATCATCTTAATTAAGACTTAATAGCACAGATATTTTTCACCAACCTCCAAGTTCCTATTGTGGAGTCACGCTGCCCAGTATGGTAAGAGTATCAAAGAACTAGGGAGACAAAGTCGTCCCTAACCGCAGGCTGGAGGAAGCCAGAGACAAGCAGAAGAGAGCCTTTTCCTGTCAGACTGCTGTGAGTCAGCAGCGGTGCCTGCGTTTGCATCCACAAGGCTTCCCTCAAGACTGCATCTACCAAGGTTTGCAGCTCCTTGACACGGTGCCATCCACGCCCTTCTCTTCCGTAGCAATTAAAATCCACGGATCACCACCTCATTCATCACAAAGAGATGTTGACTAAAACCTACACTGAAGGGACCCATCTCACCCTTCATTCCACACCACTGCCTGGGAGCTCCCCAGCAACTAACAGGAGTTCAGCGCTGAGCAGCCAGGGCTGCAGCCTGCACACACGCTCACAGCAGTAGCTACTGAACAGGGAAGTACACAATAGCATTCAAAGTCTGAGAGGCTGAATTGTTCCTCAAGTGAAAAAGAACAAAAACATGGCACCCAGACAACCCAGGTTTTACAGGAAACCTTCGTGCCTTACAGCCCTGTCCGAGTCCAGTAATATTTTCTGCAAATGCTCTTCCAAAACAATGCATTTCAACTTCCAAAGGAATACAGCTGTGGCTGTGAGCCTCAGCAATGCTTGACATACACAAGTATTGTTCCAACAAGAAATACAGAGTTTATTAAAAAGCAGGATTATAGACCTTCCCAGTAAACCTAAATCACATTAAGGATTTTGACCTGTCTTCAAAGCATATCAAATGGAAAGTGTAGTCTCATATTTCAGGAGCTACTGACTACACCAGCTAGACTAACCACATACTCCTGTTAGTGACCAAATTCAATTCCTCTTCTGCTATTCTACCTCATATATTTTAGGTCTATAATAATCTAATTAAAGCTGAGCCACACCAACTTTATGATAGATGAAGGAAGTCCAGGAAGATGTTACATTTTAATTTTATAGCAGTTTGTGTCTATAGAAATTTATAGCACAGTCTTCTGATCAACAAAATTCTGCTACAAACAGCTTAGCCACAAAATACTGCAGACAAAATACCACAGAACAGCTTAAAAAGGAGATTAATCAGCGACTAGTTTATGTATAAGCTTTAACAAAGCCCATGTAACAAAATGTGTAAGTATATATGATGATAATTTATCTTAAAGCAAAAACCTTTCCAGAGGCAAAATGAATTCTCAACATGTAGAAGGTAGCCTGATTTAAAAAAAAAATCCAGAGGCACATTTCAAGAGGTTTTATTTTTTTTTAATTTAAAACAACCTTAATATTCAAAGTACTGGGAATATAAATGCATTGGAATAGAGGGATTTACAATGGCCATCTGTGACTTAATTATTGCTATCCCTGTTCAAGGATTGATTAAGCAGTTTAATCAGATGATGCTGTACTCCTGCATGATAAACTATGACAAAGTACCCACAGACAGACCACCAAGGCATCAGAGCCTACTAATAAACATCCTGCTCTACTTTCAGAACAGACAGGAGCACCAAAAGGATACCATGAGCTCATGGGAGATTCTTGAGTCACCTTGAATAAAGTCACTCCAATAAAGTGGATCTCAAAAGGCAAACACAGTGACTGTAAAACCACACTGAGGAGGCCACTTTCACACTTCCGACTGAGAAGCAGAAAGACACAGTTTTACTCTGAAATTGTTTTGCCAAGTGAGAACCTGGTTATATTAACCTAAATGCTTCTCAGGAAACAGGCATACAGTTTAAAATTCTAGGAGAGCTAAAATATGATCCAAACTTGTACTTCACTAACAAATTTATTCTTAGCTGCCTAAAAGTTATGGTACTTCAAACACAGTCAGTATCTTAGAGGCTAAAAAACTCATTATGCTAACTAAATGTAGTGCCACTGTACTAAGTCCCCTCTAAAGCAACAAGCTGTGAGATATCCTAGTTATTTCAAAGAACTCCTCTTAGAAATAGCACAGATTTTGTGGTCAAAAGGAATGACAGTTTCTTCTTCTTGCTGTGAGAGTTCGGAATAAGTTTCTAAAATAAAGTTACCTTTGCTAATAGTGGCATTAAGATCTTGCAGCCCCTGTGAAATTCCAGAGAGAGCAGAAATTAGTATAACATCTGCTGCCCATCGCCAGGAATTTCTAAGCAAATTGACTTTATTAAATAATTGGTAACTTGTTTATATTTCTATAGCTTGCTTTAGAAACATTGATTGATTCAAGCAATCCCATAATTTCATTGTCCTATAAACTTGACTGGAGATAAATATGGATTTATGTTCACAGATCAATAGCTCCACATTCACAGGAAAAGCCAAAAAACCCTGCCTAGACTAGTCTTGTAGTTGCAGAGAGACATACATATAAATGTTTGCAAAAATATTATGGTAAGAGCTGTGAAGTTATAATTCTTTTTCTGAAGCTCAGTTTTTAAACACCCTGAAAAATGTCTAACCTTCTCTGTCTGATTGAAAAGCTACTCTAGATGACAAATTCCAGGCTTGAATTCTCCAAACTGTGTTTTGGCGCTGGATTACAGGTCAAAAAAACTGTGAAAAACGTAACAGAATTAATTAAACAAACTTACAGACTAATACAATGCATGTATCAGTACCCTGTCAAAATTCAAAATGACAGAAGGGAAATGCACAGAAAGTCTCAAGAACCTTGAACTTCAGACAAGGTAAAGACCTATTCTTCACCTGAGGACGACCACTGTTTTTTTGAAATATCTCATGCTCCTGGAAGAAACTCCACAGATGTGAATGGAGGTGTGCCCATGGGTTATGGCCTTCAACCTCACAAGAATGGTAGAATTCTTCCCATCTGGGAACTGTGGGCAGTATCAGCTTGTCCCTTTATGCCTTATCTCTAACTGTCTAAAACCAAAGGGTTTGGATGCAATTGTCCCTCTGAGACGAATAAGACAGCAAAAAAAAAAGAGAGCAAATGAATGTATTAGATTATACAAACATGCCAAAACCAGAACAGGTACTACATCTCACTACTGCCACTAGGCTCTGCATGGAAGAGGCAGTAAACTGGCAAAAAGGAAAAAGAAAGGTGGCAATGAAGCAAGTCAGACTAATACTATTGCCACAGCAATAGTTCTCATACCTCAAAAAACAAGCCCAGAAGCTCTTAGTTTGCATCCACATGTAGAAATGCAACCTGACTACAAAGAAACTCAAACTGGCACAAAAGGAATCACTGAGGACCAGTTCCTCAGCAATTCTTTAGTAGCATCTACAGAACCACTTGTTAAGATGCAGAAACATCCCTTCACAGGACACTCTCCTGGAGATCACCACGTGCAGGGCTTGGTAATGCTGCTCTGACTCCTGCAGATGTGGCAGGGGAAGCTGTTGCCCTGTTGCCTCTCTTGCCTTTGAAAATGTTCTCCACGATAAGCATTTCAAAACTACAGTAACTGCACTCTGAAGGACCATGATGAATATTCTCAGATGGCAGTAAGAACACAAAATGTGTGGGGTGCTGGAACAAAGCTGGGGCAGGAAGACATATCAAACCTTCACCCTATGGGGCAAATGCAGGGACAATATAAAGTACCTTGAAATGCCCTACTTTCACTCATGCCCCTGTACAGAGTGTATCTGCTGCCTAAATGTATGCATTACATGATGAATAATTCTTGGTGGATCATGCCAAATATTCCCAAAGGCCTTCTTCCCATATGAAAGGGAGCACAGATAACTAACGTGCAAATTGCAGCCCACTTGTACATGCCAGAGAAGCACATGCAACATATGGGCAGCTTTACTCTGGTTCAGCCTTTTGCGTCTTCCCATTCATTGGGCTTTCTTACTGCAGACTTTTCTTCTGACCACTTGTACACTAATTCACCAAATCAGAAATCCCTTCAGCTTAATTCTCAGCAGATAACGCTGTAACACAGACATGCATAACCAGTGAGGGGAGAGGAAAAAAAAAAAGAAAAAGTGAAAAAAAATGCAATCATAATACCAGCACTTGCAAACCTCAAGCTCTTTCTGAACTCTTGGTTTAGTTGAGTTTTTTGCTACAATGCTGTTTATTCATTTGTGCAATTGTGATAAATGCAGGTTTTACTGGGGGCAAGGACTGTCAAGCTCCAAGCTAGGAAAAAAGTGCTCAGAAGCTGTGAAACTCAAAAGATCAGGGCTAAAATACTAATTAAACTATTTTAATTGGTCAATTAAAAAATTGCATGTTTTTCCTGCAGTCTCATGGCTCTGAGAGTAAATCTGTGATTTTGGAATGCTTAAGGCTCGCAATACTTACAAAAGGGCATGAACTCAATAAGCTGACCTATTAGCCAAGGGAAGAAAGGTTAAGTGGAGAACTAAATAACCTGATGTTATGAGTTGAAACAGCAAGAAAAACTTAGTCTCAACAACACTTCCATCCTGCTGACACTCCTTTCAAATTCATCTGTCAAAGTGCACTGTAGTTGGGATCTGAGCCTAAAGTTTACAGTGTCCAGCCCCCTTCCTACCTTGATGCCTTCCACCAAGTGGCAGATAAGCCCAGCCTTATATTGTAGCTGGGCTAGTACAAGAAGAAAATATGTTTCTCAGGGTATGGGGAACTTTCTTCTCAAGGGTCCCAGCTCTGTGTGTGGCAGCTCAAGCTCCCTAGAAATTCCCAGGGACAAAGGGAGGTTATGACGAGCTGTAATTCAGAGGGAGTCCCCGCAGATGCATGAGTATTTTAAGGGTGTAGCAAAGAATTTTTGGAAGTCTGGTGCAGGTCGATTCTCTCTGCCCTCGTGTGATGCACTCAGCTCTGTGGATGGAGAGCACCAACTCCAAGCATAAAATATTGTTTTTCTCTCAGTATGTGTAACTCCAATGAACCTTACTGGAGCACTGAGGGTACACTGAGAAGATTACACTCCTTAATGTGCAGTTACAGCTGTACTGTAAATGCAACATTACACGCTTTCTATTATGGTTCAAGACCACTCTGCTCTTCAAGACTGTTATAAACCTCAGAAAACAAGGGTTTATAATGGAAACACTGAAACACACAACTCTAAAAACCCAGGCAGAGAGGAAATCTAGCCATAAATTCAGCTTTTCTTTTCCAGCATACACATTGGCAAGTTATGAATAATACGTATTTCTACACTTACAGTAGACAGACGCACACACTGCTCAGGGTAATCTTTGCTGTAAAGGTGGAGGATGGAAAGAGCTCAGAGTGGAAAGAGCAACCTTTCATCTTGGGTTTTACAGAGTTACTGCAACTGCAATGATGACATAAACCCAGCAATTGAAATTTAGTGCCCTGTACACCAAGGCTGAATTTCGAATGCACTTTTTTTTAGAAAGGGTGGGTTATGTTTCTATGGTCAGCAAGAAAAAGACATGAGCCCACTCAAACCCCTTCAGCCTTCTTTGTTTTTAAAAAGACTTGTTTTTAAAAAGACTGTTAGGATGCTGTTTAAATGACATTGCAAATCAGTTTGCTATCCATGCAAAAACAGATATTCTATATATATTCTCTTCTGTATATAATCTGGTCCCTATCTTATTAACACTACCAAGAAGCAAAATTTGCTTGTATACTGAATTTCTTACTGTAAAAAACCCTGCTTCTGTTTGGCAAGAGAAAGATGGGGAGGCAACTGTACTACCACTGAGGCATTTGGGGATTTCTTCAGGTATTAATAGCAACTGCAGAGGTGTGTCAATATAATCCCATTAGCCATATCATGCTGTGTGATTTCTGATGTGTATGAGGAAAGGAAAACTAAACTGACACAATTGCCATTTGGGAGGAGAGCTGATGTTGGCTAAACAGGGAAATCCATGCCTGTTTTAAATATTGCAGCCTGACTGTCCGACAGGGAAAGGTAGAGTAGGGAGGTCCATCCTCCTTCAGCACCTGGAGGGAGGGGGCAGAGGCCCCCACCACTGCTGCTGCCTGCACAGGGCTTGGTGCCACTGCCACCACCCTCCTCCTCCGTCACCTGCCCTGCCTCAGGGTTTCAGCAGCATCCTCAGCCATCACACTTCTCTGCAGACATTCCTGTAGGAGTTCTGACCCCCTGGCTTATGCTGCCATGTGTACTGTCCATGTACAGAGAAACACTCAAAGCTCAGCAAGGCTGCGTGCAGGTATGAGCTCTGGTTTTTATATTAGTCTTGTTCACACTTAAGAAAGTTTTTTGAATGTGTAGGGAATGCTTTCAGATTGAGATGCCCCTGTAAACTAATTTCTATTCCAATTCAGGTGTGCCCGTAAGTTATTTTCTATTACAAATATATCAGCAGTGCCACTAATTGGTCTATGAAGGACATGAAAAACTTCACCTGGAAAGCAGCCCATGAGACCTCTCCATTACAGCTGCTAGGATTTTTAAGGTAATGGATTAATTGGTAGAAGGCTTAGAACTTCTTACCAACACCTCTAACACTAGCTACATCATCCTCATTTCAGACCTGAGGGCACTGCGTTTAACCTTTCTGCATGTTTGATTCATGAAGGACACCAGCTCTTCAGCTTTCTGCACGACAGCAGTCCTGATGCCATGGTGTGCAAACCCCACACGCCCAAAACCGTACCTCTCACTCAGCCAGAGCTGCCAAGCCTCTCAACAAGAAGGGAATTGCCTGCTTGTCTAAGCCTGCTCAGTTCAGCATTTGGCAACTTCTGCAGAGACCAGCAGCAAAGCTACTTAATTGCCATTAAAAGGGCAACACAATTCCCAGCAGAACTGAGAACTGCCTTTCACATATTCTCTTGGGTGACACCTTTACTAGGAGGGTCTCCTGTCTTCACTTCCACCTTTTTTATTTAAATAGGGTCTTGCACCAGTAGACTTAGCTAAAAACTCACACTCTGCTCCCACAATTTTCAGCCTGCCCACTGCCTGCTGCTTCACCCCAGCAGCAGTAGCTGAGAACAAGTCTGACCATAAGTAATGCTTACAACAAACCTATGGTCTTCAGAATAATAAGTAAATTATTTGTAGGAAAAGACCACAAGGGTATAATTGTGTCATTGGACCAAGTCTCTCCGCACGGGGCATTACTGTCTCATGTACACTTAGCCCTGAGAAGTCTGCAGTGTGTCCTTTTGCAAGGTATTTACCACAACTCTCTGGCAAATTTACACTCAGGTGTAAGGACCAACAGCAAGGCTGGAATAGTTTCCCAGGTGCCTGCTTGCCAGATGGTCACAGCCAAAATGTTCAGAAGTGTTTTACCTTACCCAGGAAGCACACAAAACCATTTCTCCTCCCTCTGCTATCCCACCGCTGCTCTGTTTTATTAAGCAGCAGGGTAAAATGGAAGCATTTCCAAGGATTTTCACTGTAGTGGTCTTAACAGCCTGAAAGTTTGAGTTGCCTCCAGTTGAGCAAACAGCAGATACATTGGACGAAGGAAATGTACACAGGCAGAGTCTATTGCAGCCACACATGCAAAACGTGTATTTGTCTATTTCTCTCTACTAAGACCTATAAAGTCAACTCAAAAGGAAAACAATACTTAAAAAGCAAGCTTGAATTTAGCAAAACGCTGGATGCTATAAGACCCTTATTCACTAGAGAAAGATTTACAGCCCCTCTAGGGCAGTCGGATTCCAACTCTCCTCTTTCCTGAGATTGAATGATTATTTATCCCACTAACCTTCACCTAAAGGAGCCAACATATCTAACCATGGCTGCAGGGGAGAGAATGGCACCTCTCCCCGACCGCACACGCTGACTCTGCAGACAGCGCCAGCCAAGCCAAACTCCGATGCCTTTGCCCAAGGATGCGCCACAGGAACGGCACGGCACAGCTTCCCTGCCAAAAGCACGGGACAAGGAGGACTAGCGTGGAGCACAGGACTTACGCAGAAAATCCCAGGAGATCCTTACCTTCAGAGGTCTCCCGTGGCTCCTCCAGCGGTTCCTGGTTGGGGTGCCAGCCGCAGCTGCCCTGCAGCAGCCTGGAGGCAGCAGTGGGGCGCGGAGCCATCGCCGCCTCCCACGCAACAGACAGGTGCTGGGACAGCTGCCAGGTAGGGCCGCGGGACTACAACTCCCAGGAGTCCCCGCGCCCCCCTGCCCGGTCTCCATGGGCACCCCCCGCCACGCCCTCTGGGGGCTGTAGTTCCACCACCACGCCCAGCCTTCTCGGCTGATGATCTCTTGCTGGGACAGCAGGCATTGCCTGGCCGCAAAGGAAGTTAACACTCTGAGACCTTTAATATGTTTCTTTTTTAAAAAGTATATGTGTGTATGTCTGCATTACAAATAATAATAGAAAAAAGGTGTAAAACTCGGCAAATATTTTTATCTCCAGTAAGGGGAAATGGGAAGTTAGTGTACTTCCAGTTCTCTTTCTGCTTCTGGTGGGGGTTCTTTGGTTTCTGTGAAGGGAGAAGGGAAAAAGTGAAAAATAAAAGCTCATAAGCAAGTGTTGCTTGCTCACAAGCAAGCTTTGCAAAATCAGATGGGAAAAACTTAAACGTTCCCATACTCTAATTAGTTAATGACTGGCCTCAAGCCTGCAAACGTGCTGATACTTAACTGTATCCTCCACTGAAGTGAATGCAATTGAATCTCATACTCCAGTTGTTCCAGAAACTCAAGGCCTCTAGAAATTATAAGCATGGCTTAGTAATGCTGAGATTTTAAAAGTAATTAAGGGCTTATCCACATTGGGAGTTGCTGCAGAGCAGCTTCTCATGCGTAACTCCCCTTCCCTGTGCTGGACATGCATTTCACACTATCACTGCTCTATTCTGAAGTAGTTTGCCCTATTCAGGCTTTCAGTTCACAAGCTACCTTTGCCCACATTGACAGACACATACAAGGTGAGCCTAAATTGCGTGTTCTGTTTTTACCCTTGTGTTCAAGCATTCATTTAGGCATTTCCTCCCAAAAGCGATGTATTTCTTTTGAAAACTAGAGGTGAAGTTTCTCACACAGTGCCTTCTGCCCTGAATTTGGGAGATCAATAGGATCACTAAATGCCACGAGACTCACAAAAAACCCCTTTGGGAGCATGGCCCTATTTGCCTAACTGTGAATGTTTGTTTTTCTAACAGAAGGCTGTGCAAACTAAAGAAAGTTCTCCTTTCAGAGTAAAATCTGCTCTTAGTAATTATTCTTTGTGAGTAGCAAGTTTTAACAATACTTCACAGAGAACAAAAAATTCATAGTCTGTCTAGAATATAGCAAAATCTTTAAAGTTTTGCCCAATTTTTATTAATTGCATATGCATAAAAAATATCAACAATGTTAATGTACAGTGAACCAGAGAATTTCTACCAAGATCAGTAGGTATTACACCCATGGATACATCAATAGGTCCCCTTCACCTGAGGTGAAGAAGAGGAGAAGGAAAGGTCCTAAGTAACAGGAAATAATAATACATGAGTGATGCAGGAGGTTTTAGTGTCCAGACAGGTGATACCCATAAAGCCTTCTTGGCTTCTATGCAGGCCCATGCCACAGCCATCTCTGTGCAGTTGCAGGGCAAGGTCTCTAAACCAAGAAGACTTCCCAGATGAGGGGCACATGATGTAGAGGCAGATTCTGAGTCTTGCCAGAGCTGCAGAGGACCCACACTGCTCTGTGGTTTCCAGCTCTGAGAAGCTCTGCATGGGACTGCAGGGAAGCTGCAAGACTTCTGCACCCAAATCAATCCATTGAATGGCTTCTGGATTCCATCTGGCCCAGGGAACTGTTCAGCTGCTTTGCAAGGCACTACAGCTCATCTTGTACTTCTAGAGCACATTGGCAGCACATGAATAGCACACTTAAGCCATAACCCAGATAAGCCTTCCAGGATAATTGAGAATCTACAGTATGTGACTTTTTATAGTAAATTTTCATAGACTTGCTAGAAAAATGTGAGTTTTGACCTAGCACTTTTCATTCCGAAAGTTCTGAATAATCTATTTTAACGCAGGTTTAGAAAAGAAAAAGAATTTAAAAAAAGCATGTTCTTTTGACTTCAAGTTCAATTGATAGAAGATTTATTAATCACCATCATGCAATTTATATCAGCATGCCTGTATTAAAGCAGATACATGGAAGAGCTGGAATGGATTGCTTCCCAAAATCTTGTGGCATTAAGACTGGAATAATGTTTGCTTTCCTTTTTTGTTTTGAACTATCTAGTTTGACTGAGCTAGTCTCTCTTATTAAAAGTGAGGTGTAAGAGAACTGCTTTTGAGAATGCACGGGGTTATTACTTATTCCAGCAGGTATTTTGCTCATTTCTGACTTGCATAACTACAAACACCATGAATAACTCTATTGAAACTGCTAAGGTCCATCTAATGTTTTCATCTTCCTACTTCCCAAAACAACAATGGTCTCAGTCATCTATTATTTGCAAGAATTCACAGATAATATCAGAATTAAGAGGAAGCATGGATAATACAGCACAAGACCCTCCTATTGTTTCACTGGAATAGGGAAATCCACTGGAGACTAAACTTTCTGTAAACACTGGTCTGACGCTGGCTGCTCTCCTTCCCTCCCTGAGGAGCCAGCTGCTGTGGGGAAGCTCAGCCCACCCCGTTCACCTGACTGCCTGCAACCCAGAGCTGAAAGAATTGCCATAGGTAAGGACCACAGCAGGATGAACACATTTCTTTTCCCATATGGAAAAGAGATGGAAATTACAGGTGCAGATGATTTCCCAAAAGCAGAAGGCAAGACAAGAGGAAAAAGCATTTACTGCCCATGCTGCCAGAGCTGAAAAACCCTTTCAGAGGGGAGCTGTGATCACCGTGCATCTCCAGGTACAGAGAAGAGTGAGTCAAATTCACAATGCCATGCAGGCTCATACACGGCAAAAGCTTTCCATGTTGTTTTTATATTTTGAAAAAATCTGAGCTTTCCTCAGCCTGTTCTCTTAAACGCTTAGTAGGCAAGGGGAAAATGGAGGCAGAGCCAAAATAATACCCTTGCAAAGTGCTGAGCAGCAAAGCAAAGAGCCAAAGGACTCCTGTTTCCCTTGAACACCTTTGCAGAGCTGCACCCTGGTTTCCTGGGCACTTGGCTGCGGCAGCAGCTGGTGCTGCCATCTCACTCCATTCCCCTCGGTATCCCCATGTGCAGTCTCGGTTCCATTGGGTTTGACTGACCACAGGTGAGCAGGGGAATCAACTTCCCAGCCATCAGATCAGATAGTAAATACAGGGCATGCAGAGTACTTAATTTGTAACTTTGATGACATGTTAGAGGCTAAAATAGAGGGAAACTCATGGGAAAGCAGGGATCCAAACACAAGGGTTGTTCTCCCTCCTGTGTCTGGGGGAGGCTCTGCTCTTCTCTCCCTCGGCACTTGTGGCAGATGAAATGAAGACGTGGAGGGAAGCTGGGCTGGGGAGGAGGGCAGGAGGGGCTGGATCCCGGCGGGCAAACGGCAGCGGCTCCGCGTTGTTCTTGCCAGCAGATGGAGCAGGGCTGGCACGGGAAGGGTGAGCGACAGGAGTGGGAGCCCTTCCTGCCTCCATCCACGCCTGTCTCTCTCCCAGGAGATTCTCCTGAGCTAGGCTGTCTCCCCTTTCCTGCAGGAGGTTTCTCGTTCCCTCTCCTGGCCAGCGGATCCATCCCAAAGGTCTCTCCCGATGAAGGTAAGCCCCTGCCAGGGCTGCCTCCCTGCAGTGATGCCTGCAGAGAGCTGAGTGCAGCAATGAGGGCTGATGAGTAGAAAAGCATCTCGCTCTACTTCTCCACTGGTGGCTGCATGTCCATGTTCACACGTCCACAAACACCCACTCTTTTGCTCTTAAACTGTGGACTACTGTAGACAGAGTAGACAGAGACCTTCTACATACCCATGACCACCTTCCATTTCTCCTGAACTGGTTCAGTGTCATTGTCTAGCTGTCAGAAGGGTTATTTTCCACTCTTGTGTTTCTGCTGAGTCTAAGCCAGGATCAACATGAAAGATGGATATGTTCATGTCAGGTCAGCAAATGAAACCTGGTGAGCTAAGAATAACCAGATTCCAAAGGTGAAAAAACAGAGATAGGGTGGAAATGGAGAAGTACTGTTTTCCTGCTGAGCCCTGGGCACAGGACTGAATGGAAAAAACCCCATGTAACCCTCCACCTCCCCTCAGAGCCCCTCTCCACGACCAATTCCCCTTACCCCCAACACCCATTTCTTCATTCCTTTAATTTGCTTTGTTGGTCAGATTGTGAGACACAGGTCCTTCTGCATCTCCCACACATCCTATATGTTTCAGGCTTTTAAAGTCAGAGATGATCTTGGTGGTCCCTTGATAAGCACCCACCAGTGTGTTGTTCCCATCCCAAGATTCCTGCAGATGTGGGTCACACAGGGGTGAGAACAAAAAGAGCAAAGGCCACTGCATTTTTGTCTGCCAGTTTGAAAAGGACATGCAGGTAGCAGGCCTCCTCATGGCAAAGCTGCCCTTCTGTGCACTTACAGTTAAGAATCAATGCCTATTTTTTCCATATATATTTATATTTATAACTATATCTATATTTATATAGATAAAATAAAATAATTTATATTTATATTTATATTTATATTTATATTTATAGTTATAGTTATAGTTATAGTTAGTTATAGTTATAGTTATAGTTATATTTATAGTTATAGTTATATTTATATTATTTCTATTTATATTTATAGTAAATGTGGACAAAGTGGGTGATCCATGTGTCATTTTACGAATATTGCAGGTGCACTGGCTTGAGAAAGGACAAGCAGGCTCTGATGGGTGGGCAGTGCTCAGTGAGCATTATTATCAGGCAGTTTAATACAGATGTAGTGCTGCTGGTAGGGCATCATTCAGTGCACATGAAGAGACAAGGATACAGCAAACTATACAGAATAAATACTTGCTGGTTGGCAAAGGGAGACATTTGCAGGTAACTCCAATATCTACATCACATCCTTCTTTTGCCTTTTGTTTTTCATTATTCTACTTTTTGGAATCAGTTAATTATTTCTCAAAAGATTGTGAATATTTTTTCTTCTCTTTTTTTAAATTGTTGTTAAAAAACATCTCTTTTGTTTATGTCACATACATGATCTTCACCATCATTAATTAAGATGTCATCTAATGTTATGCCTGTAGAGGAAAGTCCAAGCTTTGGTAAATGGAAAAGTACATCAGTGTCTCATTTGCTTTATAACAGTCTACTCATTTGAAGCCAAATGGTGGTTGTGTATCCCTGGTATGTTCCAAAACTGTCATTATGGTGTAATTTATTTTTGTCTGTTATAGAATAAAATAGAGATAATTGAAAATCCTAAAGCTCATACCTGAGAAAGGACACCAAGAAATCAGCACGGATTGTACTCTTTCTTACACTTTTTTAGGGGCAGAAAGAGATTTTTTTTCAGAAAATGCCTTTGACATAGGTGTTTGAGTGATTTGCTACACAGACAGTAAAGCATAATATTTTATAAGGTTTTTATGGGGTATTAAAAGTCCAAGGTGGCCAAGTTTCCTAACAGAAAAAGCAAAATATCTCAGGGGTTGAACAAAGGCACCATCTGCACCAGAGTGACCCCAGACTAACTGACTGTGAGTGTGCATGTCTTTGTGTGTGTACACGTGTGTCTGTGTGTGTGTGTGTGCACTTCAGAGGGACATTCTTTGCTTCAGTTCCATTATAATTCCTTTAAATATTTATTACTGGAATGTAAATTCTGCTGAAAACTGAGGCCTCTGCTCTGGAAAAAATAGGCCCTCACCTACCACGGATGTTGTCGCTCAAGTGAAATAGCCAAGTCCCTTTTGGAGAAACAAAAGGATTTGGTTATATAAACAAGTCACTGCACTGAATTATAAGAGTGGGAAAAAAAAGAACAAAAAACTGCTGACTGCTGGTTGAACTACTCCTTGGCTACGTGTGAACTGAGGTTGTGCAGATCTAGCAAGAAGCAGGAACAATATTAAAATGAATTGGTTACTAATAGTGGAAATAGTCCAGCAAGCACATTTACAATATCCAGTGCTAAGGATGGCTTTATTTTCAGATTGGTTTGTCTTTATTTTCAATGTAAAGCATTAATAAGCTACTTAAGGAGATTGGGGATGGGAGAAAACATTGGCTGATCACCTTAAGTTCCAGGAAAATAAAAAAAGTTCTCAGGTTGCTGGACAAAATAACAAATTAGAACAGGTTTATACTTCTTACACTGCTATGAAAGCTTTACTTCTAGATCATTTCCAGACACCAGAAAGTTATTAAAATTCACAAAGGGAAAAGAAATTCTACATTTATATGTGTTTTAAAACTTATTTTGGGACTTCAGCTTGATACTAGTGTATAGGAGAATAAATCTGTAATGTGAAAAAGCTAGTCAAAAAGAGGAACCAAGGACCAGTCTAGCACTACAAACACTTGGGAAGGGATTTATCAAATAATATTTGGGGTTACATTTTATTCTGAAGGGTCAAAACTGAACCAGACTGCTGTGGTTAGTACCAGCACTTAGGCTTAGGTGTTTGTATCACTTTAAACCCTACTGTCATTTCAAGGATATAAATAGGCTTGGGAAAATCAGATTATTGGAAGGATTAAATTGGGATCAGTGTCAGTAATAATCTATTCCTTTGTGGTGACACCAATTGAAACAGGGAAAGTTTGGGGGAGGGGAGTGACACTATACAACATTGCCTATGGATTGTGTGGGAATGAGGAATATAAACAAGGGGAAGGAGGGTTAAATAGCACAGCTCTCATGTGCCCAACAGGCAAGGGCTACATAGGGCCAGAGAAATCAATGCCAAAGGCACTGCCTCACCAAAGGCCAGTAATAGTGATGGAGTGCCAAAACACATCAGTCTTTCTAGTTTGTCAAGTTAATAAAGTCTGTCTGTGTGCTGTGCTTCCACACTTCCAGTCCCACCACCCAGCATGCTCTATGAGCCACAAAATCATAGAGGAATCATAAAGGAACTTAATTTCCTTTTTTTTTTCAATGACATTGCCTTGATGTTTTCCCTACAGTATCACTCCAGTTACCTCCTAACTGGAAAAAGAGGCAGCAGGTACCTGTTTGCCCTGTCTCTGGGGATTCTGAATTATCCCAGGCTGAGGAATGTCATTTGTTCTCCAAGCACCAGCCCCTCCATCACCAGGTCAGTGCCATTACCCCATCGAGGCCTCATTCAGCCATCCCCAATTGCAATCCATGCAAGTGTTGCCTACGTAAGAGCTAAGTGAGCAGCAGCTGGCCTAGTTTCTTTATCATTACCCAAAATACATATTTCTACAAGTACAATCAAATTTACATGGCTCTTTTGGATCCAGAATTAATTTGATAGTGGTGACTTTAATTTGGTGACAAATTGCCCACTGAATTTTCCTTCAGCCAGAAACATGTCAGCAAGGTACACAAGGTAGCTTGTGGTGGTTGAGCAAAGTCCATTTAGATTTTTTTTCCTTCTTGTCTTTCAGAGAAAGTTAAAGACTGGGTTTTCAGTCTGGAGCTCTCTAAGTGAAATCCTGCCTCCCTGATAAGCCATTTTCTGCTTAATCTGAAAATGATTAGAGGGCTGGAACACCTCTTCCATGAGGAAAGGCTGAGAGATTTGGGGTTGTTCAACTGGATAAGAGAGGGCACCTAGGAGACCTTATAGTGGCCTTCCAGTACCTGATGAAGGCTTATTAGAATGATGGAGACTGACTTTTTAGTAGGGACAATAGCAACAGGACAAGGAGTAAGGGTTTTAAATTGTAACAGTGTAGATTCAGAATTGATAAACAGAAGACATTTTGTACAATGAAGGTGGTGAAACACTAGCACAGGTTGCCCAGAGAGGGTGATAGAGGCCCCATTCCTGGAAACATTCAAGGTTAAGTTGGACAGGTCTCTGAGCAACATGATCTAGATGAAAATGTCCCTTTCTGTGGAAGGGGAATTGAAGCAGATGACGTTTAAAGGTGCCTTCCAACACAAAGCATTCTATGGGAAGGGGTATTTCCCTGGAGAGGAGTGGATTTATCCTTCCACTGACCGCTGAGTGGATGGTGCTGGGAGACTGGTGGCAGTGCATCTCAGGTCTTGGAGCAGGTTTCTATAAATACACCCAACTATAAGCAAAATAGTGGTGAGAAGAAAGGAATGCAATGTTTCCTGCATAAATAACACTTCACTTATACTGCCCTGTGACAGGAGCAAAAATCATAGGGTGGGCAATTCCCAGCATTGTTCCCAGGTGCTTTTCCAAAAGTTTGCTTTAACTCTGTACAGAATGAATTACTTGGGGATTTTTACTGTTGAAGAAGAAATGGTTGATATTTGGAATTGTGCATTTATAGCTTTGTGTCTTCAGAGGCTTCCTCATAAAAGTGGTTCTTTTCACATTTCCCATTGGATGTTTTCTTTTTCTAAATATGCATTTAAATTTCTTCTTCCATTATTTTAGATGCAAAATGCAAGCCTCTGCATCTACACAAAAGCTCATGCACTTCCCTTTTCTTTCAGTCTTTCAGCTTCCCATTTTTACTTCTGCTCAGTTAATTACTCATTTATAATAATTTCCCTCTTTATTTACGAGGGCATGCATTTTCCCTGGGAAGCCGCTGCCTGGTCCTTGGGAGTCCGTGTAACCTGACTCCAGCCCTGCTCGCTCTCTGTGAACCTCCTGGCATCACGGAGCAGCTCCCAGCAATCCAGGGGTAGGATCACTGGCTTGCTTGGCCCCGGGCGCTGAGCACTGGGTGCTGGGTGCCCATTGCCTGTATGCCAGGTGCACCCAAGCATCTGGAAATGCTCAATCATCCCAAAAGAGCCTGGCCTCAGGTGGGTTGTGAGGCCAGAAAACCCCATGGGGGCAAAGCAGGAGGGGCATGAGCGATTTGGGGGGGCGAGGAAAGGGGGGGCATCCCAGCATTGCAGCCTCCATCCCTTCATCTCCCTCTGCCGCCGCTCTTCCGCTGAGGAAACCAAGCTGGCAGCAATGGCACTTTGTGCTTCAAAGGGCCCCCGACAAGCTCGTCACTGCTATTTGTGTAATGGGCTGAAATTCTTGAGTGAACACTGGAACATAAAGGAAAAGTCTCAGCGTAATTGCTGATCCTTACAGCTTTTCATTCCTGAAAATTCGAGGGTAAGGAAATAGCTGTAAGGGTAAGCAGGAGATAAATGTTGGTTCATGGCACATTCCTTATTCAAACATTTTCAGAATGTCCCGGGATTGCTGTCCCATAGGCAGAGCTTACCAAGGGTGCGATTCCTTTCTTCTTCATCTCTAAATCACCAAGCTTTCTCCTTGGACATCAATTAGAACCATCAGAGCTGATCAAAAAGAAGGGGAAAAAATTTTACACAGATCCTGCATTACAATTTCCTTTCTAATTTTTTGTTTTCAATTTTCACATTTTAAAAACTAGTTTTGAAAACTTATTTCTTGCAGTTGTGAGAAAATTTCCCTTTAGCCTCCCACAATCAAGTAATAATAAAAACAAAATACATCCCCTTCTATATCCACATTAAAGAAATTTATGCCTGTCCCACTTAGGAACTAGCTGCTACTGTGACCTGCATTTTTTCATCTCATCTCCACTTTCTTGTGGGTTCATATTAATTTCTCTGTAGTGGTAGAAATGGATTTCCAGGCATGTGCTTTTCTCAGAATCAGGCTGAGACTGACTCTCTGGCCACAGTTTTGGTCAAGTTGGTCAAAGGATTGAGTTTGTGTGAGAAGCAAACTGTCTCTTTAGTGCCAGTAGCCAGAAGAAATTCTTCCCATTAATACCAGCCAGGCTCCAGCAGCCCACTGCTTCATGGCCGTCTCCTTCTCCAAAGAGATCAAAGCTTTCCATGCTGTTTGACTGGGACACCTTCCGTGACCCTGCCCAGGCTGGGAAGCAGCGCTTCGATTGATTTCCACTCTCCCAGTTGACACAGTTTGCTGGATTTTGGGAATCATTCTATGGAAGAGTTCAGCAGCAGCTGGTGTGCAGGCCACAGGCTCTGTGGCCTCTGCTCCCAGTGCCACCAGTCACAGCACCGGTGCCTTGGGTCACACGCCAGCATGAGGGATGGAAGCAGGATGTGATCTGAGATGGAGCCACGGGTACCAGGTACAGCCTGGCTGGGCTCACAGGCCGGCATTGTTCCACAGCAAAGCACAAACCTCACTTCTTCTCAGGTGCCCTGCATCTGAGCATGAGCGAGAGGACAAAGTCTCCAAGTGGAAGGGACCAAGCACTGTGGGTGGGAAGAGCAGAGTCCACGGTCCATAACTTACCTGCTTATCTCAATATTGTACCTGGCACCACGGTGCTGTAGCGATTGGAACCCCATAAATACCAATGACAGATAGTAATTAACACCCCATACGTACCACCAACACATGATCTTGCCACTAGGAAGCAAGAACAAGTTTTTCATACCCAACTGGCTGAGCAAGCTTGAAGGTGAAAATAACAGGAAGATGTAAAAAAACACTGAAAACAAAGATCTTCCTTTGGAGTCAAACTTTTTAATGAAAACAAAGCCTAAACCAGCAGTCTTGTACTAGTAGCCTATGGCTCCAAAATGCCTTAAGTCAGTTTATATCTGGCTGATAAAAGGGTAGTTGATTGATTCATTACAGCCAAAGGCTCAGCTCCCAGGAATGCATGGTGCTTAATATTTTTTTCTGGGATCTCTTTGATCTCTGCTGGAGGTTGAGGAACAGGCTCCAAATTATAAAGTATTTTTGGAATTATATTGAGACCATTTTTCAGAAAAGTCACCTTCAAGTCTCCAAGATTCTCTCTGGAGACACAGGGATGGTGGAAAACTTCTAGCATGGCAATTTTATCTGAGGAAAAGGAGTATGACTACTCTTAAAGCTAAGGTAATCCAATCACATTTGGACAAACACTTGAATGTGAACCTAGGACCTAAAGTTTTCTACACACTAAACCTAAAGCACAAGTTTCTCTGAGGATATGTGGAAACAATAATAGATTTACAAATCTCTGTAGATCAGCTAGAGGAGACAGGCATCCTACAAAAGGCACATGGGAGAAACTCACCTTTCAATTCAGTGTGTTAAATTAAATCCTTTCCCATCCCTTCCTTGTACCTTAAAGCCCAGCAGATCGTTGACTTTGTCCTGTCTGCCAGCTCCTGGTCACATTTGCCAGGCTGCTGGAGAGCTCCTGCCATCAGAGCGGTGGCTGAGAGTCTGCTGGAGTTTGGGGGTCTCCTCATCATGGATGGTGGTCAGCAGGACTGGAACCTTCAGTTCAATATCTGACAAGTGCTCTGGCAAAGCAAGTCATGGAACAAGGAAACCTCCTTCAGCATAACTCTAATAACCTCCTCCACAATACTATAGAAACATAGAAGACTCTACATTCACTGACTGCATTTACCCGAGCATTACAAAATATTAAATAGTCTATTTAGCAAAACAAAAGCTTTCAGGTATTCTCTTTGGTAGGCAATTGTCAAGGACAGAGCTGCATGTTGAGTTTATATCTGCGTTGAAACCTCCACTGACTTAATTAGGGTAAAATGCATGAAGTGTAGTCATTATAATCTGCTTTGCAATGACACAAACATATAAAAGCCATGTTCATATGACAGGAGTGTCCAGATTTCCCATCCAAGCCTTTGACAAGATTTGGAGGGGAGAAGAGGGAAGGAGGGGAGAAGGGAAGATCGTTTAGAATTGCTGAGCTGATATTTCTAAAACCCTTGGAAACGGCCGCTAAGTCTTTCGCTGCCTCCACCCTACCCAGTAGTCCCATTATGGTAAGTAATCTTGCACTTATTTGAAAGCTCAGATTTTCATGAGGCTGGCTGTGCAGGAGAGCCAGCAGCACAAGTGGTGCTGGAGATCTCTGCTCCCAAATGCTGAACTCCAGCGCTCGTGCCCCTTTGGCTCCCAGGAGCATCTCTGTTTTCAGGAAGCGGCTTGAACTTCTGCCTTAAAGTAAAAGCAGATCATGACAGATACTCTAATCACAATGTCTAAATATAATACAAGGGAAGACAATTCAAGGGAGCTCAGCTACGCTTTTTAAAGCAACTGTCAGGAAACTGACTCTGTGGCTTGCTTTAGAGTAAGATTAAATGAATCAGTCTCACCATTTGAATGCGTGGGAAGTCAGAGACAGCAAAGTGACAACTAAGGACAGTTTATTTATAATTGGGCCCTCCTTCTATAGCTGTTTGTGCACAAGGCCTGTGCCCTAAGTACCTGTGCACCTGCCCTTGATGTAAAATTACTCACAAGTGCTACATGTACATCAGGTAGATGGCTATACTGGTTTGGCTGCTAACAAAGTTCATGTAATTATTGAACTGTCTAGTGATGTTTGGGAAAAGAATGCAGCAGCTTCAAAAGGATCTGACTCCATGGTCCTTCAACCAGGAGTCTTTCACACCAAGGAAGAGCCTGAGCTGGGCATTGCTGCCAGGAGACGTCTGGGGGGATGGCATGGGGGCTGAGGCACCATCAGTGTGGCCGCTTTGCAGCCAAGGCAGGTCTGTGAGGGCTGGAGGGTGACACCGAGGCAGCATCAGTGGATGCATTATGAGCAGGGACTTTTGATACTTAAGCTGCAGATCCCCACTCGTTGGGCTAAAACATTTCTGACTTTAACCCAAAACAAGGCTTGTCACTGAGGGTCGAGAGTGCTGTAGCTGCAGATGCAATCATGATCTTGGGAGAAATTCAGTAGTTTATGGTACTGTCTGAATAATGAGCCAAAGTGGAGCAGCATCGCAAAGAAAAATGGGTTTGTCAAAGGAAAAAAAGGTGGGTTTCTTATCTCTACCTCCTCAGGATGTGGTCGTCATCTTTTAAAGTGTCTTTCTGAGAGAGTGAAAGGCAAAATCCACAAATCTGAGATAAAGCTGCTGAGAGAAGTACCAGGGAGTGGTTGAGTCCCTTGGAAAAAGTGCAGCATTGCTCTTTGCCCAGCCTCCAGGTGGAAAAGTCAATGGAATGAAGCTGACCTCAAGCTTTTATTCCTCCCCACTTTGGCAGCTTTAATCTATAGCATCAGCCTGCACCCCTAACTGGGAAATATTATTAAAATGACATTAAATATTAAGAGAGACAACACAGCATCTCTCACAGTGAGGGAGCTCCTGACACAGCAATCTCTTCCTAATAAACTGCCTTGACAAACAATTTACTTATGTTCTTATTTCAATTAGATGAACTACATTGCAGCAGTAAGGGTGAGTGTGGCTGGGTGTTATTTTGAGAAGTAGTAAATATTTATTCTTCTCTCTCTGTGTGGAAGAGGGTGGGCAGCAGGGTCGCAAGACAAGACCTCAAGATCACAATTTTTCAAGCTGTGATAGCCACAGGTTGTGACTAATCAGCAAAGCACAACGCTTTTGTGTCCAGCTTTCACCAATAGCGTTGCTTTTGGTACAGCATTAACAGTGATGGACATCATGGCCAGGTTTGGCTCTCATAGAGATCTGGGCTGGAAAAAGGGAAAATATCCACTGCATAGACAAATAAGTAAATACTAGAAGAGTTTTCCACCCCTGGACAGAAGGCTCCCACCAGACTCAGGGCTCTGTTGTGGCTGGCACTGCCTGTACCAAATGTACTCCTTGGCCCACAGTACCTGAGCACAGAGAGTCCCCAGACAGTTCCATGGTCAGGTCATGGGCTCAGATCTCCAGGCTCCCAGGCGAGCAAGGGAGTGGTGCAAAGACAGGGGAAGGACTGCTGGAAGGTACTCGGAAATTTAAAACAAAGAAAATCTCCAGCTCTGCTTTCTTGGAAACTTTGCCTGCAATTTCAAATATTTTCTGTTGATGGCATGAAATGTGTGGAAGTAGACACGTGCTTGTCTTTGAAACACTGCTGGTGTGATGGCCATTTTGGGAGGGGGGATAAAAATGCTTAACTTCGGAGAAGCAGTTGCTTTCCAGAAAATCCCTTGAGGATCTACACATCGTACAGGTTGGAAGCCACGAGATTTCTGTCAGCACATCCATACTTATCCCTGAAGTATAACATAGAAGATCAGCTCTGGCAAAGTGCCACAGAAAGTTGTATTACTTTAAATACATTGTGTTTATTTTATAAAGCCTGACCAAAATTTTTACCTCAGTCTGTATAAATTTTTTCCCATATAATAAAATGCATCTCTTTGAAAAGGCTTTTTCAGAGGCTGAAGAGTAGAGGGAAATCCCTTCCCTTGTTGCTGAAGGCATGTCTGAGATTAAATATAGCTGCTCTTTACTGGAAAGGCCACGCAATGGGATTTTTAAGGTGGAGAGTGAAGTGGAATAAATGAAGCTGAACAGTGAGGTGGGGTACCTGAGGGGGCCAGGCAGGCATTGCCCAGTAGGAATTCGGTTTGTAAATCATCCTATTAATAACTCCAAAGAGCCTGTAATGATAGGGAACCTCACCTAATGCCTCATCAAAAAGTCAACACACTTTGCAGAACTGGACGTCCCTCATACAACCCTCTACAGCACTTTATAGAGTGAATCACAGCAGATTCAAGTATGGAACTTTTTCTTTTCATATGTGTTGCACTTTTAATCTGAAATAGTCCCTTCCTTTCCCTTTGACTGGTGTTTGGGAATGGATTTTAAATGGGCATTGGTTATAAAATTTCAGATCCAGAAGCAGAGAATTCGGAGTGCAAGATGATTCATCACGTGTGCATCCACATCCCTACAGAAATGATTTGAAGTATGGAGAATGTGTTTTAGGAGGCCAAGCCAAACTGTCCACTGAGTGGTTTCATATGTGTCTAGGGGCATCACAGCATCATCAGCACCAGCAGAGCCACACAGGCTGGTAGGAGCTCAGGCTCTGCCCACGGGGCCCTGATGTTTCCACTGGTCATTAAAAAGGTTAAGGTCATGCTGGCAGAGACTGTCCCTCCCTTGGAAATGGCACTTTCAGTAAGACAGCATGAGTCAAAGTTTAGGGGATACACTGATGGTTTCACCAAAGGAGGATGAGGAATTGCAAAGTGAAAACAGGGTAAAATTTAGGAAGAGATAATTTGAAAAATTTCCTGTTTAAAAATGAGAAAAAAAACTATTGAGGGAAAAAGAAGTATGGAGATAACTTTGTTTTCAGCAGGATACAAGGACTACATTTAATATTTTGTTGTATAGAATAGGAAATTTTTTTCCTTGCTCTAAGTGTACCTTTTAATACAGCTTTACCGGCAGAATAATTAACAAAGCCTGCATTACAAATGTGGTGCTCTCAGGAGCTAGGTACTGATGTGCCCTTTCCCACTGCAGCAGAGGTAGGAGGCTTTCTAGTGAGCTCTGGGAAGCAGGAGTCTCTCAGGAATTTCTCAGCACAGCAAATGTAGCAGTAGGTGCTATTGGCAATTTTCACCAGAAGAATTTTCTTCTGTGAGTTTTTCTCTCTTCCAGCCAAGGACAAACCTCTGACACTAGCCCACATTATTGTTTGAAGAAAGATTGAAATCTTGTGCTTCTGACATCGTTTTATTTTTAATTTCCACACTGCAAATGTCAGGGGAAAAAATACCCTAAAAATTATACTTCAGAAAAGTCTATAATTACTTCCAATTAAATCATGGCCCTGGTTGTTTGAAAGACAACCACAGCTAGAATTTCATTATCTGATAAGCACTTTTCTTTAAAATCTATTTCAAAGTTTCTTTTATTAATAATAAGAAGAAAGGGATCCAAGATCCTGCAACAATACCTGAGCCAACTGCAAAAGCTCGATGATGGGAAATTGTGTTTAACCCCTCAAATGGAGAGGCCACATCATTTTTAGGGCGTTTATTTCAGCGATACTCCTGATGGGGAAGCAAGCTGAGGAATGTGATCAGATGTGCTGCTAGGCTGGGGAGAGGTGACCCAGATCTCTGCCTTCCCCGGGGCCCTGGTCAGGCTGTGCGCTTGCATCGCACCTTCCCTCTATCCATGATACCCAAAGCGTTATACAACATCTGTCCTGTTTCTCGCCACCACACTCCTGTGTCCATCAGGGTACATCTGTTGAAGCCACTGAGGCTTTATCAGCATCATAAAGCTGGTATCACTGTGGGAATTAAGTCTCATCCCTCTGTATGCCTGCGCTGTAGATCCATTTGTTACCCCCATGAAAGGGGCATTTACATCACATGAGCTGCATTGAGGAAGCCACTGATGTTCAGACTGAGTAAAAATATCTGAGTTCTCATAAAGCCCCACTTGCTGGTGCATGGGATGATTGTGCTGTAGGTTTTTGTGGTGTTACTTTGAACTTCAGCTGTGACAGAGCCATCAGACTCCAGCCCTTCTCAAGTATGTAGCATATTTTCCATATGTGTTCAAAGATAAGGGCCTTCCCTCAGAACCTTACAAAATAAGATGTCATAGTCCCAGCCTGGTACGCTGGCTGTTTTCCAGTGTGCTTGGAAGTCCATCTGGATCATTTACTGTGCGGAAGAGGGACTCATGGGCTTGAGGGAAGGGGCAGGGGGGCTTCCACAAAACACCTGCCTGTAAAAAGGCTTGTGTGTGGAGGGATAAGTGACACTAGTAGCAATCCAAATCCCTGTCACGAGGGACAGAATTTTCTTCAGGTAATGCCAAGAAGTAGCCTATAGTAAGTGTTTGCTAATGATGATCCTTGTAGGTCCCTTCCAACTCAGAATATTCTCTGATTAGCAGAGATTTAATGGGCATACCTTAGCAGGCTGCCTGGGCATCCACAACTTGCACACAGAACAGACATTCCTGCTATCCGTGGAAAAATCCTTTCCCAAATATTCCACATCACAGTGACTACTCTCTGAGCTAGTCTTACTAGGTGGAAAGAAATTAAAAATTGCAATTGACTCACCAGTGAAAATATGTGAGTGTACCCAGCAAATAATGTAGATTCCCTCAGCGCTTACCTAATAATTTTGCTTTTAATTAAACTGTCCATTCCCTCACTGATTTACATTTAAAAAGAAAACAACTGTGTGTATTTCACTGGGAAACCTTCCCCTGGTGTTCAAAAAAAAATATTTTGCTTTGCTTAATGTGAAAGATTTGGGGCCTGATCCTTGTTAACAACTTGCTGCATTTCAGCTCCACTGTGAAGGCAAACAGGTATGAAAGGCTGTCACTGAAGGGGACATGCTTACCCTGTGTGCTTACAGCCTTTCTCTTCTGCTTTTTTTTTGGTCTTTTTGTTTATTTGCTTGTCTTTGGTTTTGTTTTTGGTTTATTTTGGGGTTTTTTGTTTGTTTGTTTGTTTTTTTTTTTGTTTTGGGTTTTTTTAATGTTTTTGTTGGTGGTGTTGTTTTTAATGTACTGTACAATCTTTTATTAGTACAGTTTTAAGCTCAATCTCTCCAAAGAAATAGATGCAGTGGATGGACACTGAACCAAGAAAGCTGGGAGCCACAGACCCCTCAGCTTTGGAGGGAAGAGGAATAAATTGCATCTCAGCAGCAGGCACCTCTGGCAATGTCCCACAGACAGGGTCTGGCAGAGGCACCAAAGAAGAGGAGGTGATACCACCATAGCGTTTCTGGCTCTGAGAGACCAAAGAGCATCTTGTGTCCACTCACACATCCCCCCTAAAATGGGAATGATGACCAAAACTTATGTTTTAAAACTCATCTGCCTTTCTTCTTAAACTTGACTTTTAAAATCTCTAATAATTTCTAATGGAAAAGAAAAAAAAGCCCAGACTCTCTCCAGTTCCAGAAAGAAACAGTAACTCCTGCTGCTCCCACTGCCATTAAGTAAAGGCTCAGCTTGTTTCCAGCAGGCCCCTGAGTGAAACACCAGGTGCCTTTTTGGAGGAGTTACCACCAAGATTTGCATACGTGGGGCAGAAATGGAGATCCTTTGAGTGCCAGCCCAGTGCTGTAAAAAGGCCACCCCTCCTGTCCCTGGCTTAGTGTCTGCCACCACCCCCTGGCAGCCACGTCGGACATAGCTGGGCATGCTGCTGCCTTGGTGGCACGTGATGTGCCATGACACAGCTGAGCATGCCGTGTACCTGCACCCAGACTAGGGCTGTGTTTATGGGAGACCCAAATATGCAAATGGAGAAATGAAAAAACCTGCAGATGAGGGATTAAAAGATGCTTCTTCAGTGCTGGCTTGCCATCCTCCCACAAAGTGAAGGGGACAAAGAGAAGAGGTGTCTGTTGAGGTGGGAAAAGTCTCTCAGGATTCAAAATTTCAGTGACACCCCCTGCAGTCTCAGGCAGGAAAAGAGTGGACCATGATGTCTCCAGCAGAACAGCTTTGCCCCAGGGATGTTGCAGCTGCCCTGCTGACTGACTGGCTCCTGACAGATATGCTCACACCACAGGTATGTTCACACCACAGCTCTGGCCTTGGCTCAGGGACCCAGATGACAAAGGGTGTAACATCCTTGCATGGGTGCTCAGTTTTGGGGAGAATGGAAGGAAGATTGTAGGCTCAGAGCTGGGCCATCTCCAGAGTGCATCCCCATCTGTCCACAGCAGTGGGGAAGTAGAGCAAGGGGTTGTACCCCCTTTGCTCCAATCATGTGCCCTAAGTCCTCTACAAAAGAGACACTCAGGAGGAGGCCCCTGGGGAGGAAGGCTGTGCCTGGTTGGGCAAATCCCTGCTCCCTCTATGTGCCCAAAAAACACCAGCATTGTCTATGCACCATGTTTTCACAGCCAGTCTGGAGCTGAGGTCAGGACCTGTTGGGGCTGGGTTTTATTTATGTTGCCTCATTTGGCAACAACATTTAAAAACATGTAAGATCAGAACAGTCCTTGTTGGTGAAAACATACCCATTAATTTTCCTATCTTGGGAGAAATTTTAAGTGGATGAGAGTCTATAATGACCTTGGCGATATTGAACCTGAGAGGCATTCAGGAATTGTTGTCCTGGACCATCCAAGCAGTCCATCAAGCTCAACACCTTTTCCCTAAGACAAGAAGATTAACCTGTGCTTTGAAGCCAACAGCTTTAGCATTTCCCTAAGTATGTCACACACAGGTTTGGATGTTCCTGTGTCACCCTTCATGCTCCATCCACCAGCCACAGGGCCAGGGGGCACCACTTCCATGCTCAGGCCACACATGGCGAGTCCTGCAGACATTTCTGACGACCCCTTTCTCCTTTTCTTCTGGCAAGGAGTGTGTTTGGTTTCTATTTTAAGCTCCTGTGTCATTCCAGCTTTGATGGATGTGGAGTTAACACAGACCCCACAGGCTATGGGATAGCCCAGGGTGAAAGAAAGGGAGAAGAAACTATCAGTGCAGTCTCACACAGCAAAGGCTGGTACATCTGCCCCCATTCTACAGCTGAGGAGAGGGAGGCTGATGCAGCTGACCTGAAGCCATGCTGCAGCAGAATGCAACGCCAAGAAGTGAAGCTGATTCCTGTAGCAGCCCGCTCCTTTAAGTTCATCCTCTGCTCTTCTCCAATACTTCTCCACATCTCCTCTTGTGTCTACCCCTGCAGGGAGGCAGGCTTGGATCAGAAGAATCAGTAGCCTTGGAGAGCAGATAAGGTTCTCCATCATAAAGAAGGCAGCAGTGAAGAATTACAATGACCAGAAACACATTTTAGTAAAATATGAGGCTTTCAACTCATGCCTAGAGATGAACCCTGAGGGTGGCCATAGCTAAATAAAAGAGGGACAAGAAACGTTCAAATACTGTGTCTGCTGCCATCTGCACGCTTGCCCTCCATCTCTGGCCTGGTGGCCAGCTGAAGGCAGATCCAGTGGTCCAGACGAAGGCAGATCCATTTCTTTCCAAGATTTAGTGACGGTTGATCTCGGGATCACTTCTCAAAATGAAGCAGGGATGAGACGGGAGCAGGTTTTGCTCCCTCTGCTGTACGTACTCCTCTAGTGCCATCCCAGCCCATTTTTGAGCCCTCAATCACCTCCACCAGCCCTGCGTGGCACTCCCTGACACATTTAAAATGTATCCTCAGCTTCATGTTGCAAACAGAATGCTAATGGAGCGTGAGACATCTCTCCTGTAGTTTCAGGCATTTTTCAGGGGAAGGAGAAAAATCATGCAAAACACTGAAGATACCTTGCAAACAAAGATGGCCCACAGGAGCCTGGGGATCACATCCTCCGCAGCGCAGCCGTGGCCATCCTGTTCCATCGGCTGGTCAGCATGGGTTGTTCCCTGACCTGCTTTTGTCTGCCAGCGTAGGCACCCGCAGCACCCCGAGACAAGGGCCACGCTGGCTGGAGCGCTTGACTTGCACTGAAATCCCCAAGTAAAAGTTACCTCTTGGCTCGTCCTCGAGACATCAGTGGGAGTAGCCGGGTGTTGAGCCCTGCTGCGACCAAGTGCTGCGGTGGCAGGGGTCAGGGTGGCACCAGCAGCAGCGAGAGGCAGCGTTTTGGGGGATCAGCAGTAACAGCCGGCACAAAGGGAGTTACGTCTTCACCGGTCCAGTCCCAGACTACTGATCTGTAAGGAGCTCCAGGCAGGCAGATCCAGACGGCTGTAAATGCAGGATCACAGCCCGAGGTTTTGTTCCCACCTTTGCCAGAGGCTTTGCATGAGTCTCAGCTTCCTTTTCCTGCGTAATAATGGGTACCTGGTGACTGACCTTCCTTTGTAAAGCTTCTGTCAGGCAAAGGGGGTTCCTCTGGCTTCACCTATAGCTTTCCTCTATGCACCAACAAAAATGATGCTCGTCGGGTTGGTGCTCCTACAGCAAGAGCTCAATCGGAGAGACGGATGATTTAAAATTAAAAAAAAAAAAAAAAAACGGAGGGGCTGGGGGGGGGGAAGAGAGGGAGGGGGAGAATAGGCTGTCAATCTCAGTTAGTAAACACTTCTTTGATGTAGTTCCTTTTAAAACAAAACAAAAACACAACCTGACTCCTAAAAGCAACAACGTATGTTTATTTTAAATGCATCCGCTAAATATTTACACTGCAAGTAAGCTAAACGAAAAAAAAAAAAAAAGATTAATCGGAACTTTTGTCAGTGAACCAGATTGTGAAATGCCTTGAGGGAATAGAAGATTTATTTGGGGAGAGGGGAAGAGGTAGGAATTTTCCATGCTATTGTAAAACATGAGCACAAATTATATGATCCCCACAGCCAGTGAGTTGCAAAGCTTCAATCAGCTGTCTTTTTATTTTTTTCCTTTCCTCTCTTTTCTATAAAGAGGAGGGGGGGAAGACAGAAGTGTTTCACCAACTTCTGTTGACTGTTCCTTTTTTCTCCTGATTGAAATGTGTTGTTAAACAAGATCCCACATAATCTCAGCAGAGGGTTTCTCTCGCTCGCTCCCGCTCCTTCTGGGAAGCCGCGATCGGTGCCATCGGCGCTTGATTATTTGCAAACTCCCTTCGCTGCTTTTTTTTTTTTCCTCCTTTTTTTTTTTCCTCCTCTCCGTCTCGGTCTCCGTCTCCCTCTCTCTCCCTCCGTCTCTCTCTCCCTTTCTCTCACCCCCAGTGCAACTTTTGCAGGCGCCCCGGTACACGCAGCCATGCCGCGCTGAGAGCGGGGGCACGGCGCCAGCCCCCCTCCTTCCCTCCCTCCCTCTCCTTTCCTCCCTCCCTCTCTCCTTCCCTCCCTCCCTCTCTCCCTCCCTCCCTCCCTCCCCAGCGCCGCCGTCCCGAGCCGGGGGGGCCCCGCCGCCCGCCGCCCCTGCCCGGCCCCGCGCCTCGCCCCGGCCCCGGCCCGGCCCGGCCCGGCCCGGCGCCGCCGCCCCCCGCCCGCTCGCCCGCCCGCCCCGGCCGCGTCGGAGGGCCGGCAGCGGGGCTGGATGTGCCCGGCTCCCCCCGCGCTGAGGTGGGCAGCGATGCAGAAGGCAGGCGGCAGCTTCGCCTCCGCCGAGAGACACCCGCTCAAGATGGCAGATGTGTGTTGAGTTTGGGGGGCTGCGATCTCGCGTCGTTCGTGGCGGCGTTGCCATGAATAACAGGCGTCCTTGCACCGATGGCCCCCATGTACGAAGGTAAGCCCCGGCCCGGCCCGCCCCGCCGGCACCCCTGGCCCGGCCGCAGCGGGGGAGGGAGGGGGGAGCAGGGGGTCCCCGGCCGCCCGCCCGCGGTTCGCCGTCCCTCCGGCCGATGTTGCGGGGAGGCGGCGGGGCACCATCGCCCTACCGGTGCCCGGCGGGAGCGGGGCGAAGCGCGGGTCGCCCCCCGGCTCTGCCGGTCCCCGACCCCGCGGTCCCGGGCGCTCGGTCCCCGGCGGGGGGCGGTGGGTGAAGTCCGTGCCGGTGCCGAGCAGAACAATGAGGTGGACGGAGCTTGCCCTGCGCCTCCGTGTGTGTGTGTGTGTGTGTGTGTGTGTGTGTGTGTGTGTATGTGTGTGTGTGTGTGTGTATCTGCTGCCTGCCTGCCCCTCGCCGCAGTTCGCATTCCCAGGACCGGCTACCCCTCTCTGTTCGCCGGTTTCCCAGGAGTTCCCCCCGCCGCGGCTCCTCTCCTCCGAGGCGCGGGGACCCAGCGGGCAGCGGCGACGGGGGACGGGGCTGCTGGAGCCTGCTGTCAGCTCTTCTGGCTTCTCCTTCAGTCCAGCCCGGGCTGCGGCGAGAAGCCCAAGTACCCCAACTTAGTTTCTTTCGGGTTAAAAAAATCATAATAATTATATATGTATATATATACATTTATATATATGTGTGTGTGTATGTATATATACGGCTGTGTGTGTTAGATCGATGTGTAGTACAGGCTGTCTGTTAAAAAGAAAAATTCAGAGATGTATCGAGGTTAATTTAAATCCCCTCGCGACGCATTTACCCTTCCCCGTCACCCCTCCCGGCTCGGCGCTGCCCGGGGAGCGTTACATAAAGGGAGGGACATCCCCCGGCGGCCGCGCCATCCCGCCCTGGGGCCGCTCGGTCCGTGGCGGCGGAGACCCGGGCGCGGAGGGGAGCGGGGGGGGGCGGCACGGGGACACGGTACTTTCCTCCCCATGGCGAGGCCGGTAAAACTTATCTGAGGAGGAAATCGAGCCCGGGCTGAAGCGCCCGCGCGGAGGGCGCTCGGCGGGCGGTGTAAAGTTACCGGTGGCCCGCCGGGTTATTTCTGGGCAGCCCCGGGCTCACCCGCTGTTCGGAGTTCGGACCCCGCCGGAGGCGGGCAGACAAAGAGGACCATTTTCGTTAGCGCAGGGAGCACAGCCGGCCCTTCCCGCGCTCGCCGCGGCCGGGCATGGGGCCGCCGGAACGCGGGGACGGCGGGGAGCCGGGGGGCCGCGGCGGTGCCGGGGCCGGTGCCGGCGGAGGGGCCGCGGCGGGCCCGGGGTGCCGGTCGAGGCCAGCCCGCCGGCGGCGCCCTCTGGCGGCCGCGTCGCGCCGCCGAGCGGCCCCGGCCCCCGGGTCGGGCGGCCCCCCCGCCGCTCCCCGCCCCGCGCCCGAGCCGCCCCCGGCGCCTCCTCCGGTAGCGGGGCCCTGCCGCGGGCGGGGACAGCCCGCCGCCGCCGCCGCCGACCCCCGCCGCGGCGCGGAGCTCGCAGCCCGGGCGCGTACCTGCCCGGCCCACGCCCGACGGCCCCTGGGGACGGGTCTGACCCCCCCGCGGTGTGACCGGGCCGGTGAGACCCGGCCGGCATCGCACCGCCGGCCGCGGATCCTGCCCAGCCCCTCCCGGGCGGGCGCCGTCGTCCGGGGGGGGTCATGCGGCAATTGCTCTGAAGTTCGCTCCTCGCCGGGCCGCATCCGGCGGGCGGTGCGGGGCGGTGCGGGGCGGTGCGGTGCCCCTTGGAGAGCGGCGGCGCCCGGCGGGTCCGTAGCAGCCGGGGCGAAGGGGCCGCGGGGCCTGCGGTCAGCCCGGCCGCGCTCCCCTTCCCGGCGCGCCGCAGTGGGCGAGCGCCGGCACGGCCGCCTTCCCGGAGCCGGGCAGGGCAGCGGAGGGGAGGGGAGGAAAGAGGAGAGGAGAGGAGAAGAGGCCGCGGCCACTGCCGGGGCGAGCAGGGCGCCGGCTTCTTCCTGAGGAGGGGGCGGCGGTGCTGCACCGGAGCGTGCGGTGGAAGTTTAGCGGTTCCTTAGAGCATCCTAACTTCAGCGGCGCCCCTGCTTCTGCCTGACTGGAAAAAGAGAGCAGATGGAAAAAAAATACCCTGAAAGTGACCCGTAGAAACAAATTCCCCGCAGCAGATACGAAGGGGTCTGCGGCCAGGCTCTTCAGCATGCCTTAAGCCTCAAAATAGGTGAATATCCTAAATGGCAGGAGCCAGAGATAGCGTAAAGGCTGATAGGAATTGTTTTATCTCTGTTATGTTGCGGTATGCTTGCGGGTTAAATTGCTGCTGAATGGCTTCGAGGGAGGTGGAGGAGGGGTTAATGATTGTTTTTCGTCTCCTAGTTGCCATGAGAGGTCCTTAGAATTCCCTGCAATATCGCGGTGCATAGATAAAAACTTACTTATCGCAGGGGATGTAATTTCCTCCTTGGAGGGAGGCAAGGACTGCCATCCTCCCCTGCGAGCTTCACGTTATGTGCATAACCAGTTCGGTCTGTAGCCCTCCTCTGGAGCATCAGGTAGAGCCAGGCCACTGAGGAGAGCACAGGAGCCGAGGGCTCGGATCAGCACTGCGACGGGCAGGCACAGCTCTGCTCCTGCCCTTGGCCGAGCGGTCTCGGGTGGCACACATGCACGCCCACCGCCACCACCGCAAGGCAGGCGAGGGGAGGTGAAACCGTATCCCCGCCGTACCGATTTCAGAACATAGGCTCTTTGACAGAAAACGTACCCTGGGAGGAAATGTGACACCTCAAAGGCCTTATGAAGTGGTTCCAGTAGAAATTTAAGTGAGTGGTAACATAGAGCACACGCAGAAAGTCACCCAGCATTCTTGACGTGCAGGTGAGGGTGGTGTGTGCTTGTGCAGCGCATCTGGCTTAAATACCATTTCTGGGAAGCAGAATGGTGCCTCACCTGATATTAATAGGCGAGGCATGATAAATAAGTGACTATCTGGTGTGAAATCCTCTCCCACACACACTGTGCCAGGAGAATTTTCCCATTTGTTTTAAATAATTTGGAGGTTTTGCTCTTGTCTTCTCTCCTGGGTTTCTCCTCATCTTTTTTTTTTTTTTTTTTTTGTTTGTTTGGTTTTTTTTGGTGTTTTTTTTTGGTTTTTTTTTTTTTTGGTGTTGTTTTTTTTCCTGGGTGGTGGAGAGCTTAGCAGTAAAATGAAGGATATAAAAATATAACAAGTGAAACAAAACAGAAGTAACACTGCTGCACAATGTTTGACCTGGTTTTTAGTTTTGTTTGTGAGCTGTACAAGGAAATTAGTTGAGTCTCAAAGCAGACCTCATCAGGTGTAATCCTGCATGGCCTCTGCTCCAGACATGGGGCAAACTAGTGGCTTCCATTCTTCTGAGCACCAGAGATGTGACTTCATCAGGAGTGGCTGTACTGTCTTTAGAGGAGGTGAATGGCTTAAGCCAGGCAAAAATCCGGTTCTCTGGACCCTCCTCTAGGCAATATTACTCTCACCTGTGCACTCACTTTGTGACATTTCCTACTGTGCAGAGAACAGAGCCAGGCTCTGTGGTCCAGGGCAGACCCCAATTTAAGAGGGGGGTCTGCCAGACATCACAGGCTGTGGGTGGATTTTTGCTAGGAAGGGTGTGTACAGCAATTTCCTTGGTGTCTCGTAGCTGGCATCCTTCACAATTGTGTAAAGAGAGGTATTTATATGTATTAACCTTTATTTTCTAAACAGTGATTACCTCTGTTTTGGTTTTGTTCCTCTTCACTTAGCTTCTTACTTATTCTTGACAACTTTGTTGCAATTCAGGGTGTATTTTTAGCAGCCACATCGGTAGTTTTCTATGTGGGTGGCTCATGGAATTAATCTGGGTAATATTTGTAAATTGCACCTCGCCACCGGTGCGGCTGCTAGAGCTGAGCACAGGCAGGGACCTGCCTGCATGCTATCCTTGTCACACGTGGGGCTGGGAAAGCCGGAAAATCTGACCCTGTACTCGTTGTGGATCAGATCCATTTTAATGCTGGAAACAGGCCAGCCCTGCTGGGTTTTGAATTCATCCTCAAATCTCACCAAAGCACACAAAACTTGCTCATCAGGGAGGTGGCCCCAGTGAGGCAGAGTAAAGGTCTTTACCCCAAAGTTCATGCCGGGAGATGATAACTCAGAGATGCTTCCTGTTTATGAAATAATAACCAGAACTTAAGCTATGTCAGTGCTGGGACTAGAAGCTTAAGTTTTTGGTTGCTCAGGATATGGCTATAGCCAGGATAACAGGAAGCCCCCTCCAGTTAAAATTATTGTTCTTATCATACTGCTGTATCTAGTGATTAAACAAGTTTGCTATGTAATGGGTGAAAAATGCTGTTTTATTTTCAGAAGGAGAAAGATCATTGCTGGGTCTAGGGGCTGTGGTGAGCAAAGCGGCAAGCTCAGTTACTCACCACAGTCATCAGCCCTTGCACTCTCTGCAGTGCCTTCCTCTTCGTGGCTGTAACAGGTGGGGAAGACCCAGTTGTCTTCAGCTGGACACCTCAGCTGGCCTAGGAAGTGAAATAATTTTCATTTGTCCATCACTAGGTTTCCCCATTTGCTCAGCGGTTGTTATTTACTGCCCAGTTTTGCATGGTGCTTTGAGACCACTGGATTTGGTTCCATCCAAATGGGATGAGTTGCCTGTGCCCGATGTTCAGTGTAGGTTCTTCTACTGATGGGGAACAGCCTAGAGACCTCCTTGCTGCCTGTAAGGCTTTAGAACTTAGCTTAGCCCTGGGAAGTTAGGCTGTGTATTTGGAGATAGATAATGGACTTGGGTGGCTAAATGAATAAGGCCCGATTTTGGCCACATCACAGCAGTAGTGCATAAAAGTATGTGAATATTTGGTCAGGAGGACAGTTGGGAAGTCAAATAATGACAGGATTGGTGACCTGGGCTGGGAAATAAATCCCTGTCTTGATTGTGGACCTCACCAAGTGGGTCCCCGGTGATGGTATTAGAGCTGTCCTGCCAGATGTTGAGGTCAAGGGAAGTGCAGTCACCTTCTGCTCAGACCAGGCTAAGACACCAGTATGAGGCAGATGAGATGGCTTCTTCCAGCTGCAGGACTCAAGGCAGTTGTGATAGTGCTGCCCATGGGCAAGACCCCTAAGAAGAGTTTGCAAAGGTATTCAGTTGTGGGCTTACAGCTGTTATGGTGTCCCCATCCCCGTGTCTGTAGTGAACAGGTAAGCTAAGACTGGTTTGCTGGGTTTTTTTTTTTAAGGCTCAATGCTTTTCCTCTCTGATCCCAATTTAAGAAGATATTTTCAGGTCTGTGCCTAAATTTAAGCTCACAGACGATGCTGCTGACTTCATTAGGATTGTTTATGTCTTTAAAGCTGGCCACATGCTGAAGTGCCTTTCTGACTCATGGCCTCTATAGCTTAATCACACCATTTATAAAATGAGGTTGTTTCCTCACCCTTACTAGGAAATCTCTGCCCTCTGAATGTGAAATATTATTTATAGGTCTTTCTCTTACTTTTGGAAGGATAGCTGGTCGATAACAAGAAGTGGGAATTAAACATTGTTTAGCAAAAAGGTTGTTTCTTGAGCTGTTTTACATACCCTAATGTAGACCAAGGTAATTAACTGGAAGCCTTCTCTTTTGAAACTATTTCCTCTAGCAATACAGAATTCACCTTTTCTTTTGAAAATAAACATGGATGATAATTTCACTCCACACATGGCATTTCACAATTTGTTTGTCATGCAGGAAGAGTAGAGGCATGTTACTGCTACCCCTCATTTACACCATGGAGCACCCCTGATTAATCCCTCATTTGGCCATATCGGCAAACTGAGGTCCATCCTCAGGAAAGCACAAGTGCCTCTATTTTGGGACCACTCCTGAATTCAGGTAGACTGCAGAATCAGTAATTTTGATGGCAAAATCACTTCTACTAAGACTTGCCCACGCACGTGAGTGTAGGAGCAGCCTCTGTCTCCGTAGGCCGGCAAAGGCATTTCCACATCTCCAAGTACCTGAGAAAATCCACAGTCGGGACTAAATTAAAAAGCTGTCTGTGCCATTAGGATTTGTTTATTGCATGGAAATAACAATGAGCTGTAATCGTGTGAATTTATACCATGCTGTTTATGTTCAAGGTGCTATTTAAAGAGTGGCTCTCTGATCAGGTCATTGACAGAATGATGCCAAAGAACAGTCTTTTGCTTACTCACAGGACATGTGCAGAATAGCCAGAGGAAGAGAAGCATCTTCAAGAAGTGAACCCCTTGGGCTGCTCCTGAGCTGCTCCAGAATCCTGAGATTATGATACAGATCAGCAACAGTGTCACTGAAACCCAGGGAGCTACGCAAGGGGAAGCACAGTCTCTATGTGATGAGCATTAGCCTCTCAGTATCATGTTCTGGAGGGAGAGGGAGTTTTATGCTGGGTGAAGGATGCCATAGTTTGCTCCCTTGGTTGTCTTCAGCATCACCACTGAATGGGACATATATTTGGAGAAGCTGAAGCTCACTCTATTTACATGTTGTTCTCTATCCTGCTCACCTTCCAGGGCCTGTGCTGACATCTTTCTCTGGAAGGACAAAGCAAGAGCAGTCACATACAGCTCCTTCCCTGAAAAGTGGGAAAGGTTATCCCACAAGGCATTGGTGTTTGCCAGACATACTTGGGAAACCATGAAGGGCAGCTGCCTTCTCTGTTCTTTATAGATTTTAATCCACAAAGGTGCTAGCAAGACCTGGAACAATGGTGTTACCTGGCAGAACCCTGCAGGCTAACATCTTCTTTGGTCCTGAGGGCTTGACAGGTTGGGTTCTGGGCTATGCTGAAATGCTAAAGAAACTTACCTCTCACCAAAATCATTTAAATCATAGGAAATGGGCAAAGGAAAGATTTTTAAAAGTGTTTTAAAGCAGAATATCAACTGAATGTTTTAAAGCAGAATATCAACTGAACGTGTCCAGCATGTTCTTTAACAGGCTTGCCCAGCATATTCCCCATGTATGGGCAGTCCACAGCACATCCAGGCTGTCATCGTTGCCCTTTGCTTTGTCACTGAAAAGATTTTACCCCCTCTGTAACTCCTCTGTGCTTTGCTTGCTCTGATTCATTGTCCTTTTAACTGTGGGTGTTGGAAAACTCTTCCTTTGTCTTTGTCATGTCTCTCCTTTGTGTTCCTTAGGCTAAATCATATCTTGAACACATTCTTCAGCTCTTTCTCTTGTATCTTTTCCCCTTCAGCGCTGACCATTCTCCTGGTTCGCTGTGCTCCCTTCTGCTGGTCCATCTCTCTCTTGAATGGCACTGCTAGACCACAGTGCTGTATTTGGGTCCTGTGCTGGCCAAGGAGAGCAGAAGTGTTCCTTTGTGTCTGTTACAGTCAGTGCTCCTATTTGGTTTAACTTCTGCATCATATCATTGTTCATCTCTATGCAGCTTGTGATGTGCTGTGGCACACAGATCCCATCCAAGAAGTCTGATGCCTCATGAGCCATTTTCTGTCCTGTATGTGTGGAGACTGTAGACTTTCCTGCCTAAGTGTGTGAGATTTTTGATGTATCCCATTTGAATATCATCCTGTACCCTTCAACTTTTCATGATTGTTTTGAATTATCTAATTCCCCCGATTTTGCAATCCTGCTTGATGTCATCTGCCAATTTAAAAAGCACAATCTCTGTTTCTTCACCGATGTATGCTTTGTTGTCGATTCTGCAGTCCCAAATATAAAGTACAGAAGAGAAGGAATGGTTTCATATAAACCAGAAAGAGAACCTTGTCCACAAAATATAAAAGAAACTGGAAAACACACACTTGGCATTGTTTTCATGCCTATTCTTTTACTCTCCTTTGGTGATTTTAAGGTGTTCCTAATAACATTTATATTTGCTGTGCCAAGCAAAAGCAGAACCTTACTGTACTAGGCATGACACTGACATGAAGGGGTAGATAGTTACCACCCCAAAGGTTTTGCATTTCATACAGATGCAGACACAGGAGGGTGCATTATACAGAATGGCAGGACACCTTCAGGAGAGGAAATCACGATGTGTGGGTTTTCCACAACATTTGTGATACAGGTTCCTCTGGGAAAGGAAAGGGTGGGCTGAAGATTGAGGAGGAATAAGTCAGTAGGTCAGGAACAGGAGGAGAGAGATGTGGGGACCAAAGATGAGGGCAAGTGACTGTAACAGAATAGAGGGAAATGATCCCTGAGATCTTCAGGGGCTGAGGCTGTCACAGCCAAGGCTGGCAGGAACGGAAAATTCAACAAAATGCTGAAAATCCCATCTTGGACTGTTTCTGCAGTTGCCCTTACTGACTTCAGTCTCTCCCAGTTTTTTTCCCCTGCAGTTGTCTCTAATATCTTTGGAAGAGAAAGTGAGCAAGGACAGGAGACACTACCTATATCCTAATATTCACAGGCTGAACAGAGAGTCTGTCTGGGGATTCCCCATCTGGAGCTGACACCAGAGGCAAGACTGATGCTGTGGCATTCACTCAAAATCTCTGATCCCGCTCACCATGCTCAGGAAACTCTGATGGGACAGAGATTATCTGAAACACCAGCACTTTGCATTGTTCTGAGATCCTTGTGGTTTCTCCTCTGCCATTGCTCTTCCCATGACAAGGGTGTCTATGCAGGACAAATTTGATGTGCCATCCTCCTTCCTCCTCCCCATCAGGCAAATTCATGTTGAACTTTCCCTCAGCCTGCACATGATGTCTTTAAGGACATATGTGACTGCTGCACCCTCTCTGTCATCATGTCTGCTCTATTCTCACCATCAGTCAGGGTGGCCAAAAAAAGTTACGAGCATGGAGACCCAGTCATCAGCGCCTGAGCTCATGGGTGAGAACCTCATGTGCATCCTCCTGCACATGGATGTGCATGGCCTGGATGCTGGGCACATCTCAAGCATGTGAGGCTCAACACACTGTTCTCTCTAGGAGCATGTCAGGTGTGTCACTTTGTTCGGCAGTGAGTCTGTAAGGTTATGGTCTTTCTCTTGGGTGAAGAGAGCAAGAAGAAAAAAGCTCTTTTTCTGCATATCGTTTGGGGTCAGGTTGTTTATTTGCTACTGGATGTGATCCAGTGGATTCAGTATGTCTTTGCACAGAGAGGAAGCAGCAGAGAGGAAACAGTCTAGGAGGCTCCTGGAGTGTGTGGCAGATAACTTCCTGACACAGCTGGTGAGTGAGCCACCAAAGGAAGGCTCCCTGCTGGGCCTGTGTTACGTGAACAGAGAAGGACTTGTGGGTGATGTGGTGTTTGGAGGCCGCTTTGGGTACAGTGGTTGGTTTTCAATGCACAAGAAGTGAGGAAGGGGCTCGGCAGAAGGGCTGCCTTGGACTTCTGAACAGGGCAGACTCTGGCCTGTTTAGGAGACAGATTGATAGGGTCCCTTGGGACAGACCTGAGGGACAAAGGAGTCTGGGAAGGCTGGATGTTCTCCAAGAAACAAATCTTAAAGGCACAGGAGCACTACAAGAAAGACGTTGAAGTGCTGGTGTGTGTCAGAGAAGGACAACAAAGTTGCTGAAGGATCTTGTGCACAAGACTTAGGAGGAGCAGCTGAGGGTGATGGGTTTGTTTAGCATGCGGAAAAGGAGGCTCAGGGGAGACTTTATCTTTCTCTACCACCAGCTGAGAGGAGGTTGTAATGAGGTGGGGGACAGCTTCTTTCCACAGGTAACAAATGACAAGAGAAAACAGCCTCAAGTTGTTCCATGGGAAGTATAGATTGGATGTTATGAAAAATTTCCTTATGGAGAGGGTTTGTCAAGCACTGGAACAGGCTGCCCAGGGAAGTGATGGTATTTAAAAATCTCTGGAGGTATTTAAAAGACATAAAGATGTGATTCTAGGGGACACGGTTGTGCACTTGGCAGTATTTGGTTAACTGTTGGTCTCATTGATCTTAGAGGTCATTTTCAGCCTAAGGAATTTTATGGTTCTGTTTACTTTTGCTTGAGGACATGAGGTTTTTTTGTAGTTACAGGTTGTAGAGGCATACACAGGATGGGGGATAGCCAGCAAGCTCCCTAACTATTAGCTGCATTGATGGGGTGTTATACTTCAGGAGGGAATGTTACAGCAGATGATGAAGAGGCTTGGTGGAGACTTAGACCCTAGCAGCAATACTCAGAGAATATCCAGTCCCAGAAAACTTGCTGAACATTTCAAAGAAAGTTTGTTTTTTTTCAGGAAGGTCCTTTAGCTTGCTCAGAATATTTTTACTTGTAGGCAAAATTTGTAAGCATTCTTTATTTTTAAAGTGCGGTTTATGTTCTGCTCTTGTCTGCAACAACTCCAGCACGTCGATGTATTTATCTTTTCCTCGTTAACACTTACCATTCCTGGAACATCTCCTGCTCAGCAGCTGTTTCTAGGTGTTTTTTTTTTCCTCTCCCGTCATCTTGTACCTTTCCTTCCTGTTCAAGGCATCTATAAACCTCTTGTAGTGACATCATAACTGTTTCCATAGCAACAGATTATGATACTAGAACAGAGGATAATATCAAACAGGAGGAGGAAGAGATAAATTATGGTGTTTGTGTGCGTGTGTCTGAGGGCTTGATTATATTCCTACATCTCTTCCAAGGATGTTGTCTGCCTAGCTTCTTCTCTGTTTATCTTACATGCCTTTTAAAGGTTAGGAAAATGTGAAGGAAAAAATATCTGGAGGTCAGAACAATACAGACGCATATTTTTGATGGCCTCTATGTAAACCTAGTAGGCTGAGATTTTTTTTTTTTTTACCTCTGGTAGCTCTCCTGTGTCTCCTGAGAGTAGTCTGGAGAAAACTTAGAGGCACAACAATCCCCTGGTATGGCTTCACTTTTACTTTAATTACCAATTATTCATAGCCACTAGCAGCTGGGATCCAAAGTCAAGGATCTCTGTGCTGCAGATTTTCCAAAAGGTGGACAACTGCAACATGGCATTGCCCCACAGAGCACACAGCTGTATTTGAGAAGGGATGTGACAGGTGCTCAAATCAGCCAGAGCTGGCATGGGGAGAAGAGGGACAAGTACCCAGAAGGATATTAGGGGGACTGTGATCTCTAGACTGCTTCAGCCTGCCCAGAGAGTAGTCTGAGCCTCATCCCAGGGTTAGCTTTTCACAGTGGTATTTGTGGAAGAGCTGTGCCAGGATGGGTTGTGGGCTGGTTTTTGACCATCTGCCTTGCTCTTCCATGGCTTTGGGCTATCCCTCTGTCAGGAGCTGACAGCAGCAGGATTGCAGAAGGGTGAGTGCCCATGTTGCTGCATATGTGTGATGGCAGGAAGGCTGTTTGCTTAAATAATAGGCTGGAGGAGAAGAATGTCCAGCTAAAATACATGGCATTTTATTTTCTCCTAGGCAGCATTTAGTGTTGACAAATTCCACATAGATTGGCAAGGATTTTCAACAGGTCTCTGGTTTACCTCCAAATAGTGGTAATTTCCAGTCATCATTGCTACTTTCCTATTTAGATGTTTGACTTCAAAAGCTGGAGAAAAACTTCCAAGAAAACCATCTTTGATATCCTCATAGCTCCGTGTGTGTGTGCAACCTTTAATCTTCCTTTTGTGGCAGAATTTCTCAGGAGTTAAATAGACATTACTAGTCTTTAAAATACCTGGAGTAGAGTCATCTCTAACTTGAAAATCTCTGGTGACACACTTGAGCTCCTTAACACTGACAAACAGAATTGATCCCACGTTGAGGCAATGTGGTGCTCCAGGGAGGAGGGAAGTGGAGGGATGTGAGCACAGCAGTGCCAGTGATGTGTCAGCTTACCTTGGCAATCCAGCTGGGGCACTGTGTAATGGTGCTCTCTCTGTTACGGGAATTCACCGCACAATGAGCCCTGGGTCAGCAGCGGAGCAGTGCTGGGATGAAGTGATGCCCATCCTCCAGCTCCCAACATGTCAATGCACAGGAACTTTCTGGTAGCTGGGCAGGCTGCTGGTGTGCTTGGTGGTGATGCACAGTGAAGGTTTTGGTTGAGCTTAGTGTTGCCAGGATGGAGAGAAGGTGGCAGATCACATGAATTGCCTGAGTCACTCAAACTCTGCAAGGCCATCAGGAGTTAGAGCTGTACAGAAGGCATGTGAGCACACAAGGCCTTGGCAGGAATTAATAGTTAGGTCACCTTAATGGAAGCTTATTGGGAGCCAGTAGAGACCATAGAGGACTGGTTGGGTGTGCTCCCCCTGCAAGCACCCGCACAGCACTCTAGGCCCAGCTTCAGAACAGGCTGACAGCGTTGTCCTGTGGGAAACACACTGCCACAATCAGGCCTCAGGGTCATGGAAGCTAGGGAAGTGGCAACAAGGTCCTTTGTGGAGAGAAGAGAGATCACAACCTTTTCTCTGAAACCAAATTAAAACAAAAAGACAGCTCTTGGCTAGAGCCAGTTTGTGGATAGCATGGAGAAACCCAAGACCTCATAAATCCTCCAAGTCTACAAAGAAACTGGGGATCACATATTTTAATGAGTACAATAAAAAAAATTCTTCATCTCTTCTAACACAATCAGTGGCACCACCAGAAATCTGCCTTCCCTCCTAATTCCCGCTCTTCATTCTTTCAATAGCAAAATATGTGTGTATTTAGCAAGTGGAGGTAAGAAACAGGTTGCAACCCCCATTTTAAAATAGCTGCACCACCTGGAAGGGACATGTGAGACCCAGACACAAGCATATCCCATTGATGATGACAGTACTTCTCTTGCAGTCTCGTTTTCCTGTCACTTATCTGAGGCTGTGAGCACCTGTGTAATGAAAGTGCACCTTGCAAAAGTCTGTGCTGCCTGTGCTGCCTGAAGCACGTGCGAGTCAGAAGGGACAGCAGGTGCTGTTATTGAGCAGTGTGTGCGTGAGCACAGGTGGAAGAATGTCTGTGTGTATGTGTGTGTATGTGGGACTCCTTCCATGTTTGTAGGCACCTGTAGGAGTGTACACATGTGTTTGGTGTGGCTTCATCCCCCTTATCTACAGAAGACAGCAAGGGCTGATTCTACTCAGTACTGTTACACCATTTTTCTAACAAATTATATTTGTAGCAGGGCTCTTTTCCACTGCAGTGAATGAAGAAGGGAGATTTATTATAAATATAAATTAGGCTTTGTGTGTGTTTATGAGCTGTCACAGCCTGTGCAGAGGAAAATATAAACAAGGTGAATGCAGGGTGTTTATGTGGAGCGATGCTGTGGCAGTGTATGTGTTGGCAGGAGTGCTGTCTGCAGTCTCTGCGTAAGGGCTTGTGTTGCCAGTGTGAGTGTGGAAGACTGTAAATCACGGTGTGTTCAGGAGGGGACACTGCCACTCTGCCTTTAAAAGGCAGGAAGAGATTTTTTTTCAAACAGTGTGACTTTTCAGGCTGAACAAAAGGGTTACTAGAAATCCAAGCTTGAGAAAAATATCATTCAAGACATTCTGATGGAGAATGATCTGTAATCCACATCCATCAGCTCATCTCTATCCTGATCCAAAACAGCTGCATGGCAGGCATCTTTCATGCATCTTCTCCCGGTGCCAGGTTTTGGTGGCCCAACTGGACCAGTTCTTGGATATGTCTTCAGCTCTGCTAATGGGTCTCTGTATCCTCAGTTATTTGAGACTTTAGCCAGTGGTGGGATGTAACTGGGGTCTGTATGCAAATACAGTATCCCCTGGGGAATCTGTATCCCTTCAGATGTGTTTACTGTATCACTTACAATGTATCTAATGTAGGTGAGACTACTTCAATAAAGGAATTGTATCTTTTCCAGTATCTTTGCCGGTAGGCATCTGAATCCTGGCTTTATCCATGCTCAACCCTGAACTCAAGATACAGAGTGTGGAGTTCCCCTCTTCAGGACTAGGCTTGGCTTAAAAGTTATTTCATGTTCCTCTAAAATCACTGTTGTTTCCCGGAGGAGCACTTGAGTCATTACCAATCCTTGCATTTCCTCTCAGCCAGGAAGGGTTGAAGGGGTTTCAGGAAGAGGATGCTTTACAAGGAGACGTCTGCCTTCCCTTGCCATGCCCTGTTACAAACAGACACAGAGACTCCTGCCAAAAAGCTGCTGCCTGTAGAAAATAAAGTGCGAGGGAAAAAGAAGATGGGATGTGAGTGAATGGCAGGAGAGGGCATGATTTCAGGTGGGGATGCCTGATGCTTTTCATACCATGTACAATAAAACAGATGCTTGTGGCAGCACTGATGGTGAGCTAGGAAGCCTGTTTTGTAGCCACAGTTGTTACATGGCATCACTGGAGCAAGTTGCAGGTCATAGCTTTTCATTTGGGTTTTGTTGTGTTTGGTATTCCTGCCCTTCTTGCCTTCTTCTTATTGCAGGGCTTGTGAAGGGGAAGGGGCTCTTATTCTCCTGGTGTGTTTTGTGTCCTTTCTCCTGTTCCTGGCAGCTTCTTCCCCCGTGCCACCCCCTCCCCAGCCCTGTCATATTCAGCTGTCCTTGCTGGAAGGTGACCAGCACACCTGAGGTGTTCATGGCCAAGGACATAGCGTGCCGTGTATCGAGAACATGCTGACTTCACGTGGGAACTCAATGCTGCATGTCAGACATCCCAGCCCATGGGCTGGAAGGGTGGGGACTCTGTGGTCACCCTGGGGCTCAGGGTGAGCCGTGAGGTGCAGCAGAGATGTGGAGGAAGAAGAGCACAGGCTTGATCACAGAGGTAAAATACTCTGTGGTTACCACAAAATGCTTGCTGAAAAGATGGATATTGGGAGTTATTTGGCTAGCTGAGGCAAAGGAAGCAGAAGCCTGTCCTGGTGGTCTCATCCTCCTGTTTTACTCTCCAGGGACATGGGAAGGGCTGGGGGGATCAGGTGCTCCCCATCCCCTCCTGCTCAGGCTATCTGGGGGGATGGACTGCCTGCCAGGCTGCCTGCAGGGCACTCATCTCCTTTTCAGTGGGAAGTGGCAACCCAGCAGCACATGAGAGCTGTGAAATCCAACCCTGTGTTGGGCCAGGCTGCACTTAAGCCCCGTGTAAGCCCTAATTTGAAGGCTTAAGGGGAGCTGAAGTGTGACACTGAATGCTGTGTCTGAGCTTCACCCTTCCTGAGCCACAACAGCTTATCAGGAGAGAAACTAAGGGACAGGACAGCCTCTGCCTTCCCAGCTGGGCCAGGAACCTTCAGCTGAACTTGGTTCCAGCAGAAGTGTTGGATTTGGTTGGGTTTTAAATTGTAAATGTGATAAACCATGGCTGGCAGTTCTGACTGCTGTGGCTTGTACTGTATGCCCAAAGAAGCTGTTGCAGTAACTGGCCTGTTCTGGCAGTCCAGCAGGTCTCCATCTGTCTAGGTATGTTCATCCCTATAGTTCTGCCCCTGATAACTGCTTTTCATCACTCCAGCCTGGTCACTGCTTCTCTTTGCAGGCTGGTAGCAGGTAACAGCACCCCTGTGCCAGGCTCCTTAAGGCCACATAGCCATTGTGGTGGTCCTCTGTCACAGGAGACCCCCACTTCCCTCTCATGCTTGTGTCCCCTTCTCCCCACACTTGCTGTCTGCAAAGGGACCCCTTCTACCTGGTCCCCCTTGGAGGGATGCATGGCTCCCCAGGCTGCTGGACTGGGTGAGATGCCCAGCACAAGGTCAGTTACAGCAGGCTGATGAGGCTCACTGTTTCATCCTTTTTGATTTGTAGCTGTGGTGCTTGTTTATTTATTTGTGCCAAGTATTGTTGCTTTCACTTAGGATCATTTCAGCAAGGCATGTCTTCATTTATTTCAGCGTTTGGTCACTGCTCAAAGCACAGACATATTTTTAAGAAAGCCATGGAATGTGCAATGCTACATGTGGGCTTGGAGGGGGATTTTGACAAGGGGCAAATCTGTGTCCATATAATTCCTAAAGGTGGTGGCCCCCAGCATGGTGCCTGCTGTATTGCTGGGAAGCACAAATGTGCATCTGTGTGTCCATACAGATCTGTGTCTGCACATGTCCCTGGGAGTGTCCTGTGACATAGTGTCCACCCTCCTCTCCCAGCCAGGGCTGTGGGACTTTGGCCAGTACACCAGAGAAAATATCACTTTACAAGAAAACAGATTGTTTTTAAGTCAAGGCTAAGACTGTAGCACTTGCTGGAAGCTGGAAGGTAACTGTAAATCTTGGGTCTCATTTGCACAAACACATTTGGTTCCAATCCTTAAGGGCATTTTCTCTTCCCCTGCTTATGCCTGTGTTTCAGAAACATGTAAATTTTGTTTGGATTTGTTTTTTTCAAAACACTGCAAAATGTGCGAGGGGGGCTTTTAAATTACACTTGGCACAGAAGGGATAAGGAGTATTCTGGATGCTGCACTGGGTAGGAATCCGTGGATGGTTGTCATTTAGGCTCTGTCAGTGGGAAACACTGAAGAGACTGGATACGCCAGGAGAGTAGTAGTGATATTTGCAGTCACTTGTAAGTCTGCTGCTCAGATCAGATCTCTTAGCTTTCTTCTGGCCCAGCATATGAGACCCCACACGGTGTGTCTTGTTTCAGGTGTGAACCTTATGTGCAGGGCCATTTGATGGATAAATGTCCTGTCAAGTGAAGGGGTACAGGCTCTGTCGCAGGGCTGCCACAAGAGTGGGAGGTGACACTGGCCAGTCAGGCTCCTTCCAGGGCAGAAATCTGCAAGATGCCCCTGCTGCTGTGGCTCTCCCTTTTGTGTCAAGGTCCAAGGAGTGAAGAAAAGTGGCTTGATTTATGCCCCGAAGAAGTTGGAGGTACAGATCTACCCAAGAGTTCAGGAGGAGGCAGCATGGCAGTGATTGCTGGCCTTGCTGGTGGTCACCAGTGATGGCACATTTATACTGCTGAAGGCCTTATCCCCTAGCAGAGGTTTTGTTCACATTTACTGGCTGCTTACCAGATCTCAAAATTGTTTAAAAGAGCAACAAACTAGCTAAGACAGCCTGCAAGGTGAGGATGAGGCTGGGCTACCCTGCTGTGGTTCCCTCTGGGAAGGCACAAGGACCATGCTGGCAAGGGTGTGTGGTGGGAGCTCTGCACCAACACAGGTCATGCACTGTGTGCTTCATGCTCTGTTTCCAGAACTGCCAGCTCGGTGTCTTTCAGCTGCACTGGCTCCCTGGGAGGAAAGAACCAAAGGGGAGTTGGTGGAAAGAACCAAAGAAGAGTCTGTCTACACAGAGACTGGCTGCTGTAGGAACCACCCCAGCCTGCCGTGACTGTTGGCAGAGGGAGAGGTTTGTGTCTTCTCCCACCTTTTAGACAGAAGGAATGCGTGTGCTTGGGGGCTTCTGCATGCTCTCTTGCCATGCTGATGGGTTTCATGACACGACTTTTAGCACCTGAGGATAGGTGTGAAAAGGGAAGAGGTAGAGAAGTAGGAGGTGGAGGTGGTGTGAGTTAATACAAGACCCAGTGGGAAGCAGCAGCAGGCAGTATTATTTCTGTGGTTTGAGCCAAAACTTTCTCTCTCTCTCTCTCTCTCTCTCTCACTCATTAAATTACAACTAATGCAAGTAGCATTGTGAAGGAGGAATTTGGGAACTGTCGTTCATCATCCAATAGTTTGTAACGAATGTGCTGCTCAGTGCCATGGCCCATAGCCTCACTGAGAAGTAATTCACTTGGTATTTGCAGGCATGACATGCATGCCATAAGAATTCCACTGTTAGCATTATGCCAGCATTAGTGAGAGGATATGAAAATAAACGATGAGCTATTGTTTTTCATGATTAAGTCCAGGCTTTTTGCTCATCTTGCTTTTTTCCTCCCTCCATCTGTGAAAGGAGGGGCCTCTCTGTTCTTTTCACTTTCAGATCAGGCAGGTTGTGCCCTCACTCATCCCAGATCCCCCATCTTCCTTCCAGACCAGCACCCTTTTGCTGCTCCCTCCAGCTGTCTCCTCCTGTGTTTGGAGATCAGCTACAGCAGTCCTTTAAATTGCTGTAGGGTATTACTGCAGAATGATACGACATCAGAGGGGATCTCAGTATTTCGTTATGGGTCTACAGAACTGTTTTGCCCTCACCATCCCTCAAGGGGACCAAGCCATGCTCTTCATGGTTTCACTGGAAGGTTCAGACTTCGGTAGTGGGTCAGGAGTTGGTACTTTCAGGTCATCCACAAGCCTTAAGTGACTCTTCTATTATTAAAAAAGAAAGAGAACTCTTGAGGCAGCTGTCAATCTGAATGTGCAGGAGCAGAGCTGAGCAGCCTTTGTCAGGGCCTGCTGGCAGTGGCCAGCACTTTAAAGAAGTCCACAAGGCAGAACAAGAGGGAATCTGTGACCCACAGTTGTGAGAGGCATCCCTGACCATTCCAGTGGGCTTTCCTGTGTTTCCTCCAGAGCTCTGTAAGTGCAAAGGACTTAAACATTACAGGGGAGTGAGACAGTTAAGTGCCATTTATCCCTGTTTTCTATTGGGGGTGACCAAAGAAGAAAGCATAGCAGTTTCAGAGATGACCCCTCTTTCTGGAGTCATCAATTCATGGGGCTTTTTTAAGCTGTAATACAAACACCCACCTGCGCAAAATGAAAGACTTCTTTGGAAAACTCGGCTTAAATATCCCCATGAAATCCTTGAACTGAGTCAGTACCAGAACTATATAGGATTCCTGTGCTCGTAATCTTATTCCTAATCAACTAACCCTGGCAGTCTTTCATGTCAGTGAGTTGCTGCTCACTCCAGTGGCCCCAGCCCACATTGGCTGTTCAGCAGAAAGCCTGGCTGAGCTGAAGGCAGATGGCAGGGTAAGAGCTTGTGCTGATCCTACTGCTATTAACTCTACCACTCCTCTGCACAGCAAGCTGCTCCCTTTGAACATCAGCAGAACTGATTTTAAAAGCCCTGCGGCCTAGCCTTGTGTGACAGAATAGCTCATTCTGTCAGGGAAAAAGATACCTTGGTAAACTTTTGAGTGGAAGCTGTCAGGGGTAACCTCAAGATGCTGGAAGAAGCAGCCATAGGCTCTGAGGAAGAGTAGCAGCCAGCTACAGGTGTCATGTTCCCACCTGAGAGGGGACACATGAAAGCCAATGCTTTTTTCCTCCGTCCTCTTTATTCATGGGCTCACAGGAGCAGCGTAAACACGGGAGCGTTCTGTGACGTCGTTTTGCACGCAGTCGTGGTTATGAAATACAAAGCTGCTGGGTTGCTGCACTTTTCCTACCCCACACCCTGGCACACAGTGACCCGCACTACGTTGTGGCCAAGTGTAGCCATGACCTGCGTGTCTCCCAAAATATCTCAGGCCAAGTGACTCCCTGCCCCACGTCTTCACTCACTGACACGTGCAAGCACACACGCAGTGCACAGCCTTTAGCACCCATAGCCCCACGTCTTGGAAACAGGGAGCATGTGTTCCTCTGCCCGAGCTCCTCCACACAGCCCTCTCACAGCCCCTGCAGTGATTAAGTCCTTTCCACTGGGAAGAGATACCTGCATTTGATTCTTCTTGAATTTCGCAATATGCATAAGTGGGGTGGTGGTGACACTGGGCTTGAAGCCATCAACTCATATTTACTTGTGATCTAAGACAGTGATTTCTTTTCAGACCTCAAAGGGCAAGCTGCTGTGTGATTTAAAGTCATGCTACTAGCAGGAGTATATGACCTCATGGTATGAAAAAGCAGGAGGAGATTAGCAAAGAAGTTTCTGAGGTACACAAATGTCCATGGGAAAAAAAAAAAAAACAAAACTAAGTACATTAACAGGAGAGTCAGTCTGTCTGTGTAAGAGAAGGCTGGGGAAATGACTAATATGTGCAGTTTGATTCAGATGTTCCCTCTTTGATTCAGGGCCCCCTCCTTTGCTTTCTCTACCCCCTACCTCGCGTTGGATTTTTCTGCCTTTTAGAAGAGAACGAGCGAGGGAGAGTGGAAGGACTCAGTGAGGAAGGAGTTAAGGGAATGCTCACTGGGGATTATAAAACAGCCAGGCACTTGGAAACAGTTAAGAAGAGAGAAACAGATCTGCCAGGAGGGAGTGTGGCACTGGAGCCGGTGGTTTATTTTCATGCCTCCCTACACAGCAATGCAGAAGTCTCTCCTACAATGGGGACGGAGGTAAGGGTGGCAGGAACGGGGTGGGTGCCAGGGTGAGGGTGTCAAGGTTAAATGGGGAATAAACTTCTCCAGCACCAAGTTCACCAGCCTTCCCACTGATGCCTATTGATGGGCTCTGCTCTGGATGTGGATTGTTCCTGTGTGGGTGGCAGCAGGTAGCACCTGCCATCGCCTGAAGGCATGGCCTTGCCCTGGGGACAAGACGTCCTCTTTGCATGTTGGACGTAAGGAGGAGTGGTCTGTGCGCTCTGGGCATCACCCTGGATAGGTGGACACAACAAACTTGCTGTGTGCTCGAGCACAGCACCGAGAGCACAGTGTGGGCAGGTCTGTGGGTATGCCTACGTGAGCATGAGCTGCATGCGAGGTCTTCTGTGAACGTGGCTGTGGGTGGGCAGCCTGTGCAAGCCCACCTGGCCAGGAGGAGCCTTCTGTCATGCTCTGATGAGGTGGCTTTGAGTCATGAGGAGCTGTGTTTTCACTCGCCCTGTATTTGCGCCTCAGAAGCCCAGCTGAGGTCTTCTGCACATCATGTCAGGCACCAGGTACCGTAACGGGGGCAGAGACTCCTGGTCCTGGGAAGGAAAGGCTAATGCAAAGGCTGTGTCACCTGACAGACCAGAGCTGCGAAGAGAAGCCAGGTGACTTCAGGCTTCCTCCATTGTGTTCTCCACGTGCCTGTGCATGGAGCAGGAGCTAACTTCTCCCCAGTTTGAGGGACACTGCTACTGTGATGGTGGGTTATGAAGTGACCTGAAGGCAGGCTCTGCCATCACCTCCTGGCTCTTCGGCTCTGTGCATGAAAAATGGTGTCATTTACAGCCTCCTGGCAGCAGGAGCTTACAGGGAATGACCTGTCACCCTTACAGTGACCACAGGGAGAACTGTGCGTGTGCAACACTGAGATCCATTTTTCTTGAGGAAATAAAAGCAGATGCAACTATTAGAACAAAGTGTGTGCAGAGAGGGTTAGTCACTCTGCAAGTGTCAGGGGCTTGTGAGGAAATAGCAGGAGTTTGCTGACTAATGCCAATGATGCTCAAGGAGTAAATGAGAAACACGGAGGGAAAACCCTGTTTCTGAATTTGGAAGAGAAAAAAGAATTGAAGAAAAAAAAAAAAAAAAGGAAGGAAGATGTATAGTGTTACTAATCAGCCCCCAAAGTCTCTGACCTATATCTCCCTCCTTTCCCTGGAGCCATCCTTGAAATGAAAAATTAATAGAGAACAACCTGGTTTTACCTCCCGGGTACCCTTTTGGGCTGCCACGTACTACGGGCTGGGACGAGGGGGTAGGACTTTGGAGTCCCTCAGCACGATGCAGAAAGCAGAGTAGTCTCAGTCCAGGATGTTGCAAGGATGTCCAGAGAGACTGAAAGCAAGAAGGTAATCTCCTCTCTTGGAAGGATGGTCTCTGGCTTCAGGTGGTTGGGAAAAGGATGCTGACCTGACACGCTAGGTTAAAGCAGACCAAGGAAGAAGGATAGTCCTTGAAGTTACTGTAACTTTATCAGGGGAAATGGAGGAGGGGAAAAAGTATATCAGGCCATTAGTCCTCTGAGGGCAAAGTTCATTCTGTCTACAGAATATTCCTTCCTCTTTTCCCATTTTTAGTTTTTTAATGAGGAAAGAGAATCCTTATGTAAGAAACTAAAACCTAGGTTTGTGGACCAGAAGGTTTCATTTCCCAGTTCTGATGCTGCCTTGCTCTTAAAGCTTAGGCAAGTCACTTTCTTCTGGCTCCATTTTTATCTCTATAGGATGTGGATTGTGATATATTTTGCAAAATATTTTCAAACCTATTGGATATACGTTCTCTGAGGCGAGGAGGGCCTGGGCATTGCATCTTGTGTGCTGTGTGTTGTGTAGGAGGAGGAGGGCTGATGCTGTGGGGTTTTTGCCTGCACTGGAATAGGCTCTGTGCCTGCAAAACACGCCCACAGCTGTGGGCACTGCCGGATTCGCCCTCCGACGTGACATGGGAGGGATGGAACCATGTAGCTGTGGAGTGCCCTGAGAAGAGGTGTTATCACCCACTGTGGCAGCAGGGCCAGGCTAGCTTTGAGGGGATCTGAACAAATGTGAAAATCTGGGCCTTTACCATCTCCTTATGTTGGATGACCCAAATTTAGGTGCCCAAGACTTCTAGCTCTGTTTTATGTACAGGTCTGGATGCATCCTGTTGTCTTTATTGTGGTCCTTCAGAGCCTATCTCCTTAGATCTTTGCAAGATACCTCACTTACTACTGTCTTCTGTGATAAATATCCTCCAAAACCCTGAAGGGCCAGAAGCTGAGCCATCCATGCTGTCTCTGCATGGACTTCTGCCTCTTCAATATTAGGATGCCTTATGCAGCTTGAGAAACTAGGTTATATAGCAGCTTTAATGGGGCTTTTTCCAGACACTGATTGACCTGATTCCTTGGACCAGCTGTTTTATTTATTAAGCAAAATAGGAGAAGAAGAATGCATCACCTATATAAATTTGTTTAATTGTGGAGTATGTTTAAACTATTTTTTTCATAAATTGATATGGAGCTCTTTATATTGATTTTATAGATATTAATTTATGCACTAGGAATGAGGAAGATTTGCCTCTCCATCTAATCCTATTTCTAGAGAGAGATTTACTTAATGTGCAGTGTAATTTGTCTAATGTGCAACTTTGTATGTAGAGTGTACCCAGATTCAGCAGAAACAGTGGGTATAATAAAAGAGAGTACTGTAGTGCAGTGCTGTAAATCCCTCTGTAATTAAAAATACTAAATTAGTCTAAGTTAGTGCAGTCAGGAGACATGACTAGCTCAAAAGCAGGGATGTACAGTGAGAGTTTTCAGTGCAGGACAGAGAAATTGGGTCTGTGTTCCTCTCCGTGTGGATATGGTATGTATCAAGGGAAGGAACTGTTCATAACACCATTTGCCAGGAATACAGCTTGGGTGGCAAAGAGGAATTGTTAGCTAGGGAGTTATCCTAGGGTTGTCCTTGCATTGTCACAAGGTGAATGAGGAACCAGTTCTGCCAGCACCCACATTGTCTCACATTGTTGTCCAGTGTCCTGGGTCTATGTCTGTGTGTCTGTGTGTGTCTGTGTGTCCCGAGTCCTGTGCACAGTTGCAAGGCTGCATTTTACGCTCCTACAGAAGTGTCTCTAAAATTACTTCATTGCTCTGAAGAAGGCTGGCACCAGCAGTTGGTTGAATTATTCCCACCCCCCCACCGTCTGTCTTTTTGTCTGTCTGTCTTTCTTTCCTGGTGTCGGCAGAGATAAAATCACTGCCTGAAATTTTCAGACGGGCTTTTTTTTTTTTTTTCTTATAGGAATTTGTGAATCTCCCTGCAAATAATCAGGGGAAGGATCAGTTTATACCAGTGTAAGATTCACTACCTCTGAGTACTGTCCATCTGCCTGTCCTATATCCAGCTTATGACCAGTGCTGCCTGCAGTGCCTGACACTTGCTTTCTCTTTCTGAGAGAACAGGAGGAAAGGTGGGGCTTATGCTCTAAGCAGAAGTCCCTGTTTGGAATTGACTAACAAGACTTTGTTGTGCATTAAATTAAAAAATAAACAGATCTTGTTTATCTGAACAGAGCCAGGATATAAAATAAAGTTCAAGTTACAGTTTGGATTTCAGTTTGACTTGATTCTGTTAGTGCAACATCTGTTTCTTCAACAACCAAGAAGAGAAAGAAAAGCGTATGTTATGGCAGTGACGTGCCGTTGAGGCCATCCAACAGCTTCCCTATTTTAAGACCTTCATTTTTAGTTGTTCACAACTTTACTAAACTTAAACTGTCCAGGCAGAAATTTTCCATCCCAGCTATCTGCCTCAGAATGCATATTTAGAAAACAGTTCTTTTATACCTCTCTTGAATTTTTTGATGCATGTTAAATATAACAAATGTACAAAGAAATGAGAAAGCAAGCCTCCACATTAACAACACGGTAGAATTTGAATGGTATAAGTGTCAGGGATACCACTTATGCTATCTCCAAGAGCATCAGCCCAAAAAAATCATTGTCACCACAACCTCAACTGGCAAAACATCTCTCTGAAGGACGTGTACCTAAGAGTTTTAATTGAGCATTTAAGACTAGTGGAAGCTTTTCACATTAATCTCCCTGTGCTTTACTTCCCTGCCCATGACGTATAGATAATACAGTGTCTTACTTTGTAAGGGCAGTGTGAAAATACATTCCTTTATGTTTGTGAAACATTCAGTTACTCTAATGATGCATACTGTTGGAAAGGCCATGAGTAAATTACTAATTCTGGCTGCAGAGCAGAGCGTGGCAGGTATGCTGTAAACGAGGCTTGGGGCCACACCTCCAACAGCAGTGAGAAGATTAAATAGCAACTGGGTGCTCACCAGGTGAGCACCCCAGATCCTGCTGCACTGGGTGAGGCCAAGGTCCTGTGGAAAAATAGCCTGTGATTATGTGATTAACAGCTCTGCCATGGTGCACAGGCAAGAAAGAGGGTTGAAGGTTGCACAGGCAGCCATAAAGCTGAGTTTTCCTAAGCCTTGCATTCTTGATTTGCAGATTTAAATGGTCTTGCTTTCACCTGTCTCTGTTTTCTGTGTAGTTGTTTGGGCATGCAGAATGGGAATGAGGAACAATAAACAACTGTTGCTCCTGGGAGAAGAGACAGGAAAGCGTTTGGTGCCGTTTGTCATCAGAGAGGAAAATTGGTGAAGCCTTCTATCCAGACATTCCGTGTAGGAGCAAGTGTGATCCTTGATATAGAAGTTCAGGGTCGGAGGAAGAGCTGAGATATCTTGTTTCCCTTATGACAACTGTCTGGTTTATGCTGTTTTTCTCTAATAATGCTCTGTACCATTAAACAGCAGTGCCACAAACCAACAGATTTGCAAGTTATTTTAAGGAAGAACAAGTTCATGCCATTGCTTTTTCTTTGGGTCTTGTGAGAAGGCGTTTCCTGACTTTACTCTGGGTACTCCCAGTTCTGGTTGCTCCCTCTCCCAGATCCTGCCCTGTGGAAGTCCCAAATGGTACACTCATGAGACCATAATTTTTAAGCTTGGGAAAATGATCCAGACCGACTCAAAGGCAGAATCAACCCCAAATCTCTCTGCCTTTGTTCACTTTGTTACATTTTGCTTTCCTTCCATTTGTGTTCTCTGCTCAGGTAGAAGGAAGCAGTGCTGCCCACAGGCTGTTGAGTGTTATGATGGGCAGCAGCAGGGGAGGAGAAGGCTCTGGTTGGAGGGTTGCAGTTGGGATAGTGATAATGGCACCAATGAGCAAGCTCTGGGGTGCCTGTGGTGCACACCTCAGAAGTTTGCCCATGCCACAGTAGTATCGGCTGTTTCTTCTGCACTAATTTAGGATGGAAGTAAGCCTGTCATTCCAATCCTGTGGAGGAGTTGGGCATGGAGAGCAAAGATTGCCATCAGCTGGGAGCTCTGAGATACAAGAAAGTTGTATAGATACCGTGACTTTAAAGGGTTACATACTCACTGAGCTGTTTTTAAGTTGAGGAAAGTTGCTCATTCTCTGCCTACATTATGAGTCAAACTAGGATGCACATTTTCTTGAAATCCCTAAACCCTTCAGCCTGTGCATAAGAGCTTCTTCTTGATGTGGTTTTCATAATTGATGTTTGGCTATTTCACAGTTGCTTTTCCCCATGGAATTTCTCTCTAAAATGCCCCATATTTCTTTTTAATTTTGACTGTGCATGGAAAGTTTATATTTCAAAAAATATTCAAGCATAATGTTTTGTAAAGCTAGGATATCATTAGGGTACTTTGGGGAGAGAACTGCTTATTATTTGTGATGTCCCCTGAGAAGGTGGTGACTGAAGTCCTACCAGTATTTCCCCCTTCTTCTGCATGTGAATTTTCAGAAAGATTTGTCAAGACAGACAACAGTATTTGCAAGTTGCCTGTAGATTAATGAAACATTTGGAAACATGTGCATTATTTCCTTTGACTTGTTTCCTACTTGACCAGACAAGTAAGAAAAGAAAAGAAAAGAAAAGAAAAGAAAAGAAAAGAAAAGAAAAGAAAAGAAAAGAAAAGAAAAGAAAAGAAAAGAAAAGAAGAGAAAAGAAAAGAAAAGAAAAGAAAAGAAAAGAAAAGAAAAGAAAAGAAAAGAAAAGAAAAGCTAAAAGGGTCTAATTTCTTAATGGAACAGAAACAAAATGACGATTCCTTCAGTATTTAGTTGGACCTTTGAGATCTTTGCCTAGAGAGAACTCTATTTTTCATATATTTATACTTCTTTGAGAAAACTGTAATTGTCAGATGTTTATATATACTTCCTTCTTTTTTCCCCCCTCTTTTCCGTGAAGGCTGTTTGCACCAAAACAATATCTTTGTTTTCAGAGTTCATCTGCTCCCGCTGCTGCTTTTCCAGCTGAAGTCACAATACTCGGTCTGTGACATCACTGTTGGCTGCCGTGACAATGGAGAATTTTCACTCCAGGTGGAGAACGTGCAGCAGCAGCAGCAGCAGCAGCAGCAGCCACTCTGTCAAGAGCAGAGAGAATGTTTTTCTATGCATATTGCCAGTCATGGAGAAGGAAGGGAAGGAAAAATCTGCAAGAAAACCAAATGTAGATTTTCTGAGTGTGCTGCTTGTGGAGTGGGCACAGGTACTGGAAATTTCACCTTCCACAGGATTTCTTTTGAAATCAGTTAACAACAGTTAACTACAGATTATACATTTGTTGAGAAGAACTTGGTTTTCTAAAAGGGAGAGTTCAGAAGAGGGGTTTAATTTAGATTAATGCATCACTTGGATACCTGAATTGTATCCACAGTTTTATGGAGGTTTTTTTGTTTTTTTGCCCCCACAAATTCCCTTTCAAAACCCAAGGACAGATGGTTAATGCACTGTTCTTGCTAAAGTTTACACATGTAGTGGGCTTTCAGTGTGTGAGTTGTCCTGATGAAGTCAGTGCAGACAATTGATGTGCTTAAACTCAGACACAGGCACATGTGGCGGTAGTGTGAGGGTCTTGCCAGCAGTCCTAGGGAAACAGTTAAATAAAGATTTTATAGAATATTTTGTGATGCAGACACTGTCTTGAAAGACACTTGTCACCTGGAAAAGCTGAAGTCTCTGACTGAATCTGCCAGGAAAAGCAAACAGACTGGCCATAAACCTTCCCCCATGCTTTTGTCTGCCTAATTCATCTTATGGTTCACAGCCTTGCAGTTGGTGGTTGGAAGGTGAGGGGTGTCTGCAAGTGTTTGGAGGACTGTGGCTTAAGAGGCGACACCTCAAGATCATGAAATAGCGGGGAGGAAAACAGCATGGAGAAATGGTCACTATACCCATTGACTGTATTGCAATGATACAAGTGAAAAATACGTGTACATCCAAAGTGTAGTCACAGGTTCATGGTATGAAATGGTATGCCCTGATGGCCCACAAGCATGGATGGAGCAGTCATCCACTGCCAAGGCTGCCCTGAAGGGCAGAGGCAGCATGCAAGTCCCTCAGATGCAGTTGTAGCATTATTTCCATGCTTCAGTTTCATGGCTGTACCAAGGATTACAGGAAAGCTTTAAGCAGGAAAAGATGCTCTTGTTTCTCCTGCATAACTTCCTGGCCAGTGTGATAAAAGCAGCACCTCCAGCTGACTAAGTGCACTTGGAGATGTGTTTTCCAAAAGACCCTGAGCAACCTTTGCGGCCACATCCCTCGGTGACCGATGAGCTTTTGCTACAGGTGTTTTCTCTCACTTCCAGCATCCTGGAAAACCCAGGCATTTGCCTGGTCAGGGTCCAGTTTACCAGTGAGTCCTGTTGGTCCTGCTTTCCTGTGGCCCCCTACTACAGCTCTGCTGAAGAATTTCTGAGTTGTCACAAGTCAGGAGAGAGTATATTTTTCCAGGAAGCCTTGTAGTATAACTTCACTGGCAGCCTCAGGAGAGTGCCTTTTACCTACATCTGTGTTTTGAGATGTCTTAGGATTGTTTGTTTGTTTGTTTGCTTGCTTGCTTTAGCACACGCTGGGTTGCTGTTGTGGCAGTCCATATGATTCATGTCTCGCACAGTCTGACAGGTTTATTGTAGCTCGAGCGTGCTGAGCTGCGCGCTGCGGTTGCTGCTCTGCTCGTGCTTGGTGCCAGGCCAGCCCATGGGGCCAGGGCAGAGTTCTTTGCAAGTGCCAGGACCCAGAGGGTGATGTGTGTGGGAGGGCCACTTGAGCGAGCTGCTTGCCTTAGCTTTGGGAAGTGGAGAGGACATGAGAACACTTGCTTGGGCTTTATTTTTTAAAACTACTCCAGGAATAGCTTGTTCTTTGGAGCAGGCCGAGCAGAAAGCAGGAGGGTCAGTTTTGAGATCTAATGGTGCTGTCAGGATCCAGTTTCACATTTATTTTCTGTCTCTGCAGAACATGGAATAAGTTAACATTTCAACAGCTTGGAGTCTCTACTAGTGAGCCCTTAAAAGACTAAATAATACCAGGTTGTTAAAACTCTGGGATCAAAACCCCATGGATTTTAGGTGCTTTAATAGCTTCTGTATCTTTTTACCTGAGTTTCACTTAAACCTGTTTTTTACACCTGTTTATACTCGTTATGCCTGCTTATGTCAAGTGTTACTCTGTCTTGTGGAGTTCATCATCCACTGATGCCCACCTGAAACTTTCAGCTCTTCTTTATCCTTTCTTTTTAAAGTGGTTTTTATTTTTTTGGCAAAGAAAATAGGAGTGAAGGTGCAGAGGGCTGGAAGAAGAGACACAGTGAGGTGAATACATCATGGCCTTGCTGAAAGCCAGGGATGAGCTGGCAGGAAGAATCACAACAAAACAGTAGTGACATCATTAGTTGGGAAATTTCGAGCAGTTTCATGAAAACCTGTTTGGTGCCATTTCACATGCAGTCCCTGAGCACCATTTGCTGGTGCTTGGCCAGGTGACAGAAGTGTCACCGGGAGCCTCCAGCCAGTGGATTTTCTGGGTGAACCACAGGGGGACCCGTACTATTGATGTGCCACTTGTGCTGTTCTTGTAACCCCCTGGTGCTTCAGGGTCCTCCATGCTTGGCTCAGCTGTGGCTTGTGGCATGAGCTCTGCAGGGTGACAGCGAGCTGTGCAGGAACAGGGTTCCCTGAGCAGCTGTGCAGTGCAACCCAGCCCTTGTGAACTGGGGTTGTTTTTCCATGACAGCACAAAGAGAACAACTGTCCTGAATTTGATTGTGTAACTTTTGTAATCACCATAAAAAACCTGCTTGGTAAATAGATTTTCTCTGCCCAAAAGAAACTGCCCCACTCCTTTTTGTTCTGCAGATAATAGACATAAAAATGAAATATGGACCTGTGTTCTTAAAAGGTCACAGTTATTTGGTTGTCAGGGAGATTGCATATCGAAATAGGTCTTGTTAAGATTTGATGATACGCTAGAGGAATTGAATGAATTGGAACTTTGGTTCATAGAAGTTGGAAAATGGGCTAGGAATAACTCGTGATCTGGAAGATGGAGATGGCCATCCCTTTTTCCTAATGCCTCTGGAATGGGGAAACTGGCTTTGGGCTTTGTGTCAGGTGCAGGTCCAGTGACCATAGAATCATTAAGGCCGGAAAAGACTTCTAAGATCCTCGAATCCAGCCTGTGACTGGATACCACCATGCCAACTAAACCATAGCACTGAGTGCCATTCCAGTAGTTTCCTGAATGCTTCTAGGGATTGTGACTCCACCACTTGCCTGGGCAGCCCATTCTAATGCTTAACCACCCTTTCAGGGAAAACACTCTTCCTGATGTCCAGCCTGAACCTGCCCTGGCACAACTTGAGGCCATTTTCTTGTCCTGTTGCTGGTTGACTGGGAGAAGAGACCGACCCCCTGCTAATGTGCTACAATTTCCTTTCAGGTAGTTGCAGTGAGTAATGAGGTTCCCCCTGAGCCTTCTCTTCTCCAGACTAAACTACCCCAGCTCTCTCAGCTGGTCTCCATAGGACTTACTCTCTAGACCCTTCACCAGCTCCATTGCCCTTCTATGGACATGCTGCACCTCAGTGTCTTTCTTGCAGTGAGGGTCCCAGAACTGAACACAGGATTTGAGGTGCACCCTCACCAGTGCCAAACACCGAGGGACAGTCACTGCCCTGGTCCTGCTGGCCACACTGTTTCTGATCTGTATGCCACTGGCCTTCTTGGCCACCTGGAGCCACTGCTGGCTCATGTTCAGCTGCCAGTCAACCAGCACCCCCAGCTCCTTTTCCAATGGGCTGCATTCTGGTCATGTTTGTCAGCTCTTGTTTGCATTGTCCTGGTTTCATTTAAGGCATTCTTCCGCCTGGCTCAGAGTAACAGCTCATAGTGTCACTGGTCTCCAACCCTTTCTGCCTAATGCATGGTGGGTTGCTAGGGGTGCTGCCGTCATCCACATTTTAGTTGAGGATGTGATGACCACGCATTTTGTATTGCTTTCCAAGATTTGGGTGGATGACTCAGCTGATCCTCTGGTGACTCATTTCAGTCTCCCATGAGCCCAGGAAGGACTAAAGAGGGAAGTGGAGCTATTTTCAGATATGAAAAATGACCAAAACCAAGGACTGTGTCCACAAAGCAGTACTGCAAACATGGAATTAATCAGGCATTTATACCATGTGTAAACTTGCTGCTTCTTACTGAAACTCTTTCCACAGTTATTGTGCTTCTGCTGAATCTAGTTTTCAGTCTCTTCTTACTTCATCCATATGGATGTTGGAAAGCTTTTAATGAGTTTTGAGTACATAAGGTCTGATGAAAGTTCACAGGACTTTTTAGTACTAAATTCCCCTGGCTGTTTTCTTTTGTTCTGTTTTCTTGTTGTTGTTGTTTTTTTTGGTTTTTGGTTTTTTGTTTTTTTTTTTTTTTAAATGGCAGTTTTCCCCTCTCATTTGCTGGGAGTGTCACAGTTTTTCTAACAAAACCCATAGGCCCACCACAGGCCATTTTACCCCCTAGTCATTCCTATGACTATGGCAAAGCTAAGATGCCCAGTGTTCTCCTGGACCTCCTGAAGGCTCTTGTGATTTCACCACAAGTTGTTACTAATCTGTTTTTTTTCTGGAACCTGTGGGAACAGTGGTATATTTGCTCCTTGTGAGAAAATCATACACAGCCTATTTTCCCGGAAACTCTTCTTTCCCCTATTATTCAGTTTGGCCTGACTTCCCTTACATCGTTAGTCAAAACCCATAGGTGTGACTGTGGACAGCTTGGCTGCAACATCACCGACACATTGGTGATTCTGAACTCATTGTCCCACTGCATCTAAGCTGAATCCTTTCATTTCATTGCATAGGAAAAGGAAAGAATTGAATGTTCTGAGTCGAAAGCACATGGCTGCAAAACAGTTGTAGTAGTGCCAAAAAGATGCTTCTGAAGAGGTTGGGCAAGCGGCTGCATGCTGCTGGAAGTGCAAAGTGACGCGTCAGTTCTTAAATGTAGCATCAGGAATGAGAAGAAGGCTTGACAGCCCCTTTAGCTGGTTTGTCATCTGCAGCCATCTCTCTTTTCTGCAGTGGTTTTTTGGTTCTGCAGGTTTGGTTTCAGCAGGACACAGCAGGTACTCATGGTCAGCACTTGAACAGGGCCTGAGGTGTGCTCTGGTGCCTGGGTCTCTGCAGTGCGCTGTGCAGGCTCTCGAAGGCTCTGAGTGATCTGGAGCAAAGTTACACCAAGGGAGCGTTTATTGTCCAGGCTGGACAGGGCTGGCTGTGGGGACCCCACTGCAGAAGGCATTTGGCCTGTGTCATACTGGATCTCCACATTTAGCTTCACTCCCCTCCTGTCGTGCTCTAATTTTGACAGTGCAAGAAGCCCAGCAGCCACGGTGTTAAGCAGTGCAGAGCTGAGTAAATACATATGTCAATAAATAATAATATCCTGCGCAAAAGAGAAACCTGGGGGAGAGACTGATGCTAGCTAGGGAGTTCTGCTGATAGAGGTAGAGATTTTTATTGTTTTGTTTCTCTTAATGACTTCCCTTGGACTGATTTCTTTTCTTCTAGAGCTTTGAGGGGGAGTAGGCTGTTAGTGCTGTCCCTGAGTTTCTTCGTCACACACAAGGGCCTTATATCCTCCTTTCTCAAGTAGATAGCCTTTCCTGACCTTCTAGATGTTTACTCTTCAAGGCTCTGAAATCCTTCATGTAGTTTATCCTCATGCCTAAATCAGGGGTTTTTTCTGTGTAAGCAAGAGCTTTGTACATCACCTAGGCTGTCCTTCCTTGGCCAAACAGGCCTCCTCTCTGTATGCTGATCTGGCCTCTGTCCTATTAGACCTTGCTTAAAAATGAAGTTGATGTGAAGACAGTGGGAGATCAGGTGTGCACCAGCCCCAGCAAGCCAGCCAGCAGTGGGGCAGGCAAGTATCCAGAGGCACTTCTGTGGGATTGCTTGGGGTAGCATCACTCATTTCCTTTGGAGATTATCAGATTAATTGCCTTTGTGGGTCATCTGGCCGTGCAAGTGTTTACATGTCTATGTGTGCCTGAGTGTGACCATGTGTTTTGTATGACAGAGGTCAGTACAACCCCAAATACAGCAAACAGAATCATTGGCTCCCACAGATAAACCTTTCAACACACTTTGTTCTCATGGAGGCTGCAGCAGCTCCCTAGAACTGTGTCTCATATGAGAGCCACTCACCAGTTTCAAAGGTGAATGGACCAAGAGAGACAGGTGTTTTGGGGAGAAATGAGTCCACATCCCAGTCCTGCACCCTGTGTCTCCATAGTGATTTTTGCTTTGGGCCAGCTGGCTCAGTCCTACTGTGCCTGTTCTGGTCCCAGCTCACAGCCCGTTTCACATCATGCATTTCTGGATTTGTAGCCCTACTTTGGAATGCAAACCAAAAGCCACAGGTGACAGCAAGAATAGGTTTCTGACTGTTTGGCTGTAACTCTGGGGATCTTTTCTTGGCCCTAAAGTCTGGAAGACAAAGTGAAAAATGCTCAAGGTGTTTCCTTGAGGAACTGAATGCTTTTGTCTGTGCAGGTCAGATGTGATGATGGGAAGGCAGGTTATTTACAGAATTGTTGCAACTCCGTAAACTGGAGGTCGGGTGATCAACCTGCACTGTCCTTTCTCTTCAATTCCTAAAATACCTCACACCCTCAATGTTTGAGAGTACTGTAGGTCCTGTGTTTGGTCATTCTAACTTGAAGGTGGTATTTGGCTGTCAGGAGATCAACTAATCAGGTCAATCTGTCTCAATTTTCTGTTTTGGCAGAACCCTGTGCCCAGCTTCACCAGCTGTCTCCTTGCATCTTCATCTTCCTTTGCAGGCCAGATCCTGTGTATTTCATCCAGACCTCACCAGGGCTTGTTTCTCTCCAACGAGTCTGTATTCTGATGGAAATCCAGTGAAGGAAGGGGTCTTGTGAATAGGCAAACCAATGTTTTCAGCCCAGCTAGAGCTTGGTCTGAGTTTCAGATTTCGTAAACAAAGCAGGGGCTAAATGTCATTCAGTGGCCTCTTTGCAAATAAAACAGTTAGGAAAAAATCCTGTGGGAGTGAGAGGCTCAGCCAGAGACTCCAGTGAACCTTGCCCATGTCTTGCCTTCACAAGTAATGCTGTTTCTAACAAGTAAGGTATACGAGGTGCCAGGCATTCCCTGTGGTTTCATCACACTTGCAGGCCAGTTGGAGTCATTGACATTACAAGGTTAATATTTACAGGTGGAAAGTCATCCAGGTGGGGAGACAGCCATTGTGGAAAAAGCCAAAATATCCTTTCCACTAGGCAGTTGTGGGAAGCCACAAATGTGCCACTGCTGTGTGCATGAGGGGGGCACAACCAGAGCAGCAAAGGAAAACTGATTCCTTTTGGTTCTTTTTTGAGAGGCCTTGGTACCCTTTCCCAGGAGCTAAGATAATGGAGGGCCAGGTAGGATGGCCAGTGAATTTGGGGTCAGGAAGGCTGAGAAAGTCCTCTCTTTCCCCTGTAGGATGGGGTACTGTGGTCAGCCCCTGTTTGGAAGATGAACAGCAGTGACTTGAGCCATGCTGCCTCGAAAGCAGAGGCATGCCAAGGTCATCCTTCTTTCAGTTCTGCTTTCAGGATGTAACTCTGTTAGCAGGTAGCAATCAGAGATGGAGCTTGTTGGAATCTAGAGCCTCCTGCCTTGTAGACCTGTTTGGAGGTTAAATGTAAGGATCCAGACATTAGACTGGACTACAAGGCGAACTATGACCAGTTTCATGTTTACTGCAGAGACTGTCTTGTTTAGTTCTACAGAGGGGGCTTTGGGTGCTGTAGAAATGCTGTGGTTACTGTTCGTTCCACTTTGTGATGGTGGAGGACAGATGGGAAGGAGGAAGGTGCCCAGAACACATGTGATGTTGCCAAACCTGGCATTTTGATGTGAGTAACTGCTTTTGGACTCATCTGGCTCCATTTTGATTTCAGGATGAGGAAACATTCCTTGGTAGCTTGCTTTCCCCATCTCCTCTGGCTGTACCCAGTGCTTCAGGAGCTCACTCAAGCATGGCATTATAGGAGCCTCATCATGTCATGCCTCATTTTAAGTGGTGCTGTGGGTGTTGCCGCAGTCTTCAGCTCTTTAAACAGATGTGGTGCTGCTCGTGGGTTCCCCAGCAGCCTGCAGCACAGCCCCAGCCAAGAATTCCACACTTGCCTCAGTTCTGCTGGGCCTCTCTCCAAGAAATCTGAACGAGGGATTTCTTCAGCAAAGCATTTGTTAAACATCCTTCAGTGTCCTCCAAAGATAAAGCTTCAAAGCAGGGCTTCAGTCGATCCCACCTGTCTGATTTCATCTTTTTCTTTCTTTCTTATGCCATCTCTGACTCCGAAGCAGACTTTCTTCTCCTCTGAGGCTCTTGGGAGTACTGATCATTTGGTTGTAAAACGTCTTCCTGACTTTACTGACACCCACTTTCCTAAAGTGTCTTTATGCTTACATTGTGCAGAAGTTCCTTCACAAACTCATGCAGATCATGGAGGCTTTCAGGTGCTGCCTCTGCCTCCATCTTTATTGTTCACCACCTCATTTTGATCTTGGGACTCCAGAAGTCCTCCCTGGCTTGAAGGACTGCTGCTCAGCCAGGTACCTCTGGCAGGGCTATGATCTGCCTTCTCAAGCCCCAGAGACCTGACATGGGCACCTCAGACTCCCAGGTTTCTCACTTTATGTCCAGAGAGCGCTTTGACATCTTGGTAGGGCGCTTGCAGTCTCATTTTATGATTTCTGTAGAGGTGACAGTCTTTCTGTCAGCTTTGACAGAAATGCAGAAGGGTGTTTGCTTACTGGGGTCTAGCTCTGTTTTGTCGAGGCTGTAAACTATTAAATTGTAGTCACTTGCTCTCTTCATTTGCTTCCCACACAGTAACACTGAGGTATCCTGAAGAGAAGTTTTGCACTATTCCAACTGTGCTGAGTTTTCCCAGAAGAAGGTATCTAGGGGTTATCTTTCAGTTCAAGGGAGCACAGACTGGACTGCTGGACCTTCTCACACCAAGACCTAGAAATTGGTGTCAGGTCCAGTTTCTGTATCATCTACAGGGAAGTGACGGGGCAGCCCCTGGTGAGGTATATTTTAACCTGTGTTCTCAGGTGTTGCATAGTTAATTAACTATAATGTGAAACATAAACTAGTCGTGTGATTAACTGAGGAAATCTGTAATGTCTCTTGTCATTACTGCAGTTCATTCCAGTGGGAGATGGAGGTGACCCTGAAAGAATCTTGCACCGAGGTGTAATAAAGTATTAAAATGTAAAATGTATGTATTTGTCCCTGGGATTTTGTTTCATGTGCCTAAAACCAGGGATATGTCAGAAGAGCCCACAGCTTGTTATTCAGGTTCATCTGCCCCTGAGCCCACTGCAAAAGGATGAATAAGAATTGTAAGGCTTCTAAATTACAGCTAAGAAAGCTTTCAGTAGCCAGCAGATAATTTGCCCTGGATTTAAGGAGTTAAAGGGAGAGTGAGGAAGGGAATAAAGATGGTTTGTGAGGAAAAACAGCAATATCCTGAGCCACATGCCAAAATAACCTGATCAGGCCATGATAGGGAGTAACTGCCTACACCACCTCCATGCTCAAGAGTACTAAGTATGTCCTGGTTGATAATTTTCATCATACCTATATAGGAAAGTCATGATGTGCAGAATGAAACAGGAGGCAGGGTTGTTGATGCTGTAAATGCAGGAGAGGGATATATAGGAGGGCAGTTGGGGTGTCAGGGAGATAAGGGATTTGATGATGATGATGATGACAGTGCCCTGGCCATGGCACTGCAGGGATATGCTTTTTGGGTGGGGATGAGAGGGAAGGAGATGAATGCTTAGCTTTGTCCATTTGTCTTTCTTTATGGTTACTCTGTGCACTGGGAAGTCTTGCTTTTTCATTTGGACATAAGACATGGATCAAACATGGCAGGTTGGAGCCATGTGAATCCAGGTCTGGAGCAGTGCAGGGGATGTGCTCTGTCATATCTTACATCTTTGGGAACTGCTGTGCACTACAATTAGAAAATTACTAATTAGTCTGAGACGTTTTTAGTAGGAGGACAGGAAAAGCAGAACAGGAAGGCAGGGAAATTTTCACCTGGAATGAAGGCCCCCTTGACATCTTAGGCTCACCAGGAACAGGAAGGAGCTGAGGCTGTTGAGGTCTGAGCTCTGCTTTGAGGTTTTCTCCAAATATTTGGTAGCACAAGGGAAAGAATTTGTATGGCCTCCAGGGACATAAATTTTCAGGAGGTTCTGAGAGTGCAGTGGTGCTGGGGACTGCCTCTAAAGGAGCCACACAGAGGCCACTGTGAAGAAGAGTGCTGTGCTTGAGACATGGCTATTTTGAAGGTGCAATACATTAGCCATACCTGGCAGATCCCCTTTTCATTGCCTTCTCAGCCTGGGCGTGTATATGGGTTTGCAGGCTTGTGCCTCTCTGGGGAGAAGTGGAAGATACTTATTTCAGTATTGTGTTGCGAGCATCATTTATATGCTGAACACACACCATGTGCTTTCTACAGTATTTTTCAAGCAGGCACTGTCATTCTGGCAGCAGCCAGGAAGCAGCCTCTGGTTACAGAGCACTGGCAGCTCTGCAGGTACTGCAGAAGGTCTGACTTCCTTCTTAATACAGGGCACCAGCTTGGTCTCTTGCCACCTCAAAGGCCACACTTAAAAATCAGGAGTAAACCAGAAGAGTAAACCAGAAGAAAACATCAGAGACTTTCAAATTGTTCCTTCTTTAGTCCCCAAAGTGTATTTTTTGCCCTTTGGGGTGACGTGGGTGGATAAGGAACTTTACCTCATTTGCTTTCCTGAAACCTGTTAGAAGAACAAGTGAGGCGGCTGCGTGATTTGTGTGTGCATGCAGAAGAGGGCCATCTGAATTGTAAATAGCACCTGCTAAATTATTATTAAGTGAAAGCTGACGTGGGAGGAGTTCTCAGGAACAAAAAAACCTCAAGTCTTTAAATAAAAGTCATTCCAGCTGTTTTAACACTGTCCCCTGGCTGCACCCTGCCTACTTCAGCTCATGTAGATGCTATGAGGAGTTATGTGAGTCATATCAAGGACAGGGAAGGCCCCATTAAATCCAGTTACTATCAGTTTTGTGAGAGCTTTAAATGACTACACTAAACTCATTATTAAAGAAAGGAACTATCAATTTTATTTGATGCATGGTGCCCAACCCTGATTCTGCTCCCAGCCCAGAGATTTGCCATGCTCAGGGGTGACATAAAACTTAGACTTATACTCTTCAGGACATGTATTTAGCTGTTGTGGCATCCTGGCTTCATCCTGGCTGGCTAATAGAGGCCTGCCTTGCACCCATGCCAGGGCAGGGACCAGCTCAGTTGGAATTGCCACTTGGCTTAGCCCAGCCAAAACTTTTGGTGGTGTAGGTGGAGCTGCTGAGCTGGGCTTCAGGTGAGCAGGAATGCTCAGTGGGTGAAGCTGCTCATGCCAAGTATCCTCACTCCCTCCACTCCTGGCAGAGTGCAAAAAAGATGAGAAGCCAGGTGCCCTCCTTGGGCATTCCATGCAAAATGCAAAAAGGTGACTGCTAGGATCTTCCTGCAGAGAAGGGAAGTGATATGAGAGGCCCAGCCTTGCACAGGAGGTTTCTTGTCAGACCTGTGAATGGGGACTTAAGAGAACTTTTCCCAAGTGAAACATCCCATTTTCCACCCCTCCGCAGCTTATGGCCTCTCTGTCTTTCCAAGACCCCAGGAGCAAGAATGCTTCCCGGGGGCATTCCCACTGTCTCTGAGACATTGGTGCACTGGGCTTGGCTGGTGTGGATCACCCCATTACTGCTGGCTTGTTTCCTCATGGATGTTGTGGCAAGCTGTTGCCAGCCTGTGTAATCAAAAGGCTGAAGGTGTAAATCATATTACAGGCTGTAATGAGGAATTTGATTCCTGTAACAAAACCAACTTTTATTCACATTTATTACTATTCCTGCTATTGCCATGGAGCAAAAATCCTTTTTTGAAAGAAACAACATGCCGCCAGCACAGTTTTATTGTGTCCTCAGGAAATTTAGGATTGTGTTTTTCTCGCATTAACTGCACAGGAAAATTTGTAATAAAAATTACTTTTCTGCCGAAGACGCCTTTTCCCATCACCAAGCTGTCAATCAGCCTGTAATTTCTTGGTATCGGACTATGCTGAAGAACTCACTGAGTTATTTTCCTTACAATGCATGCCCTTGAAACCTCAAACATGAGAAAATAATTTTGGATGTAAGGAAGACGATTTCATAGTTCTTTTTTTAGAGAAAAAGAAAAAACCTTTTCTGTGATGAGATGTAACCTCTGAGGAGGGCAGCACTGGCAGCAGAAGAGTCCAAAGTCCTTGCTTTACCCACAAAAGCACTGCTTCCTTCATCCCCTCCACTTTTGGGGTAAATCAGTCTTTATCCCATGTTTCTGTCCTCTCCTGAGGCTGCCAGCAGTGTTTCAGGGACAGCAAGGGGCTGGTTGTTGATGTGGAAACCAGTCCTTAACAACAACTCATTTCACCAAAGGGCACAGGCAGCCATCTGACATTGACAATGTTGAGTGACTGCTGACCTTGTTTTTAGCGTCAGCTGATATCAAGTGGAGCCCTGCCAGTTTGCACCAGTTGAAAGCCTGTCCCTTAATGGTGGCGATTATCCTGATTTTTACAGTGGCTCTGAGAAAGTTGCAGCTGCTGTGCTTCACATCCTTGACTTTAATTTGCTATGCCTCAGTCTTTTGGTGTTATCTTTAGAGGAGAGTGCGAGAAGAACGTCTCTCCTTGTTCTGCGTCAGTCGTTTTTTTTCCTTTTCATTTTCTACGAAGAGAGATTGCTCAAGCACACCGTGGAATGAACGCCATAAAACTATAAATTACACCTCTGCTAGGTCCACAATATGTTACCAATTACATCTGCCATATTATTTGCGTCCGGGGGGAAAACATACATCAAACCACCCCCTCTCTCCAGGCAGGTCAGTACTGTACTAGAAGGAACACCGTGATTCTTCTTAATCTGTGGAAAAACAAACACGGTTTTGGCTCGCTCACACACGATCTTTGTGTCCAGGATGACAAGTTGAGTAGCGCTGCTGTAGTTCTCCGAGCTCGCTGCCCGTCACATGCATTCGTGACAGCATCATTGCCCTGGGGAAAGGAAAGGGGAGAGAAAGTACTTCTCTAGTACCTTCTAGTAAGGAGTCTGAGTATCCAGTTGCAGGGACCATGGAAATTGCTGCCTAGGAGGATGGGGGAGCAGGGGGTAATGGAGTTAAAAGGAACAACAGCAAACAATCATAAATTCACTTAGAGACAGGGATCATGTCTGCAGAGGGCAGCACGCTGTGATTTGCAGGGCTTCGTTGCTAGACTGGGCCCAGTGGGGTTTTGTGGACCATGTTCAACCCTAGGTGCAGGTCTCCCCCTGTGTCCTGAAGGGGTTTTCTTCTGCGTCTGCTCTGTCCTCAGAAATTCATCGCTGCAGAAGGGGTGAAGGCAGGGGTGTTGAAGCAACATTGCTTGGCCTGTTACATCTGAGTAGTTACTCATGGTAGGTTTTGGCTCATCACAGCACCCCTCTCCTGAGCCACTCCTGGCCTTTGGGCTGCTGGGAATTAAGTGGAAAAAGAGTGCTGGGTGTGTTTAGATCTGTTAACTTGACTACTGAGCTTTGTGAGTGCAGAGTGACATTCCCATTTTTCTATATGATTAAGTTTATGCATGCATGTGTGTGAATGTGTCTGTGTACACATGAGCTCCAGAGAATCTCCTGAAGAGGAACATGGACTAGTGAAGTGTGAGGAGGCCAAGTCAGATACTGTCACGCTTCCACATGAAGAAGTCGTCCATGTGCACTGCAGAGTTTGTTGTGGTTTTGTTACTGAAGCATTCATTCAGCTTTTAACTTTTTTTAAGTTGAAAACAAGTCAAGGTTATGTTTGTGCTTAATAATTCAACAATGGTGCCAGATCAGCATATTGTCTTTTTCTTCCCTAGTCATTCTGGTTTATTAAAAAGAAACACTGATGACAGATAGAAGGGTGAAGGAGGCTGTGCCTTTCTGCTCTAACTCCTGCCGGGTTCTGATTCCTTCCCCAGAAGTCCCCATGGATTTGTGTTCTTCACAAAATGTTTGCCCCAGCAGTACTATCCCTACGCTGGGCAGGGAAAGCTGGCAGCAAGTCAGGACTTAGCTGTCCCCTTCTCCGTGCACCATATCTTTTTTCTCTGAATAGGCACATTTTCTGTTTCAGTGGAATATTACTCAGAATCCTTCAGTAAGTGTGTCTCAGTGATGCATTATTTTCACTTTGGTTATGAGGTTGTGGGGTTGTTTTTTGGTGGTCTGGGTTTTTTAAAAAAGATTTAGAAGATCATTAACTCTTCTGAAACCAAATAAGCTTGCATTAAAATAGGTTTTTGTCTTTCCTGTAAAAATAAAGCTATATTAGGAGCTAATTCTGCCACATGCTAATGTGTATGTTGCTTCATAAACAACGCTGTTCATTTCCAGGGGATCTGCTTCCTGGTGATGGTTTTGTCATTGTGAATGAGAATAGATGAACACAATTTTATAAATCTGGGAGCACTGAGAGCACACAGTGAAGCTCATGTTGTGTAACTCCCCATCTCCAGTGTGCCTGAGCACAGACTAGCATTGTGCACAATTCCTACTCACAGACTTGGCAAGCAATCTGAAACATCATCTTCTTCTGTTCTGGCTCCTCAACTTTATCTATGCACCTCCATTTGCTCACAGTGTACCATCTCCTGGTCCCATCTTCTCTCTGTGCAGGCCAGAAGCTACACAGTGGTTTTATGGGCATACAGTGGAGGACTTAAGTCAGATCCACTAAACTGCTTAGGATTGGATGAGCCTGAGGATTTGAGATTTAGCTTCTGTAGTCAGAATACTTTGCAGTATTTGACATGAGTTCTTCCAGAGAGCTAGATATATTCCTAGAGACAATGGGAATAGGAGTCTCTTTAGGCAGAGGAAGTAAAAATAACATGTACATTCCTGTTATTAAAAATGAAAAGGGGGAGAGCAAGAGAGCAGAAATCTTGAATGCTGATAGTATAGTTCAATCTGGGGTAAGGATTTATTTTAGAGCGTAATGTTTTACTTGTGTGGAATACATATTTCTGGAAGAACTTGCTTTTTGTATGTGTGTGTAATGTATCTATAGCCTGTATCCCATTTCCCTTTCATGCCACTGAGCAAATGAAAAAAAGCTGGGGAAGGCATCTTGACACAGTGGTTTCATTCTGATGTTGTATTGCAGGTATGGCCTCGCATGTGCAAGTTTTCTCTCCTCATACCCTTCAGTCAAGTGCCTTCTGTAGCGTGAAGAAACTGAAAGTGGAGCCGAGTTCGAACTGGGATATGACTGGGTACGGCACACACAGCAAAGTCTACAACCAGGGCAAGAACGTGCAGTCCTCCCAAGCAGCCGCCGCAGCAGCCGTCAACGCCTCTCTCCAGATTCCCAATCCGAGCATCCCTTACGAGCAGACCATCATCTTCCCAGCAAGCACGGGGCACATCGTGGTTACATCTGCCAACAGCACTTCTGGTGTGGTTGCAGTGTCTGGGCAAACACTGGGCGGGCCACACAACCTGATGCGTCGCAGCACTGTGAGCCTTCTGGACACCTACCAAAAATGTGGACTTAAGCGCAAGAGTGAGGAGATTGAGAACACAAGCAGCGTGCAGATTATCGAGGAGCATCCACCAATGATTCAGAACAATGCCAGTGGGGCCACTGTAGCCACCGCCACCACCTCCACGGCCACTTCCAAAAACAGTGGCTCCAACAGTGAAGGGGATTACCAGCTGGTGCAACATGAGGTGCTCTGTTCCATGACCAACACATACGAAGTGTTAGAGTTTCTTGGCCGTGGAACCTTCGGACAAGTAGTCAAATGCTGGAAACGTGGCACTAATGAGATTGTGGCTATCAAGATCCTAAAAAACCACCCTTCTTATGCCCGGCAAGGCCAGATTGAAGTGAGCATCCTGGCTCGGTTGAGCACGGAAAGCGCGGATGACTACAACTTTGTCCGTGCTTATGAATGCTTCCAGCACAAGAATCACACATGCTTGGTATTTGAAATGTTGGAGCAGAACCTCTATGATTTCTTAAAACAAAATAAATTCAGTCCCTTGCCCCTTAAGTACATTCGACCAATTCTCCAGCAGGTAGCAACTGCCCTAATGAAGCTGAAAAGCCTGGGACTGATTCATGCTGATCTCAAACCAGAGAACATCATGCTGGTAGACCCATCCCGACAGCCATATAGGGTCAAGGTCATAGACTTTGGTTCAGCTAGCCATGTGTCTAAGGCTGTGTGTTCTACTTACCTTCAATCCAGATACTACAGGTAAGAGACTGGGCTCATGTAACACTACTAGGAGAAGTATTTTACCTACGGGAATTTCCTTACATTCATTTAAATGAATGAGAGTCATCCCTTAATTCTAAACAGAGATGGCTCTTAAAATGGCTTGCTGATGTTAAGAGAAAATGATGTCCTAATGCCTCTTGGAGTTTACTTGCATTGAAAACCATTGTAAGTTTGTAAATAATCATAAAGTGTTGCAAAAATAGAGTTTGCCAGTTACAGTTTAGAAAGTCTTTCACTTCTATCAGTTTGTTCTCTCTGGAACTGTTTCCAGAAAAGAGGATATCCACATTTCCATTCCAGTCAATGGATATCGGTTCTTGGTTTCAGAATTACTTTAACCTAAACAGTCAATCCATACCTCAAATGTGTCTTCCAGTCGGTACTCATATATGAAACCAGGGACAAGTGTAAGGTTGGCCCACAGGAAAACTGTATGGATGCAGAAGAGGTTTGTCAAGGATTAGTTTTCACACAGGCTCTGAGTCAATGGGAATCTTCTGGCTGGCTCTTGTCAGCTCTCCTCCAGGCAAGTATTGTCAGTGATTTGGTGTTGGAGTGAGGACCTGTTGTTGTCTGTTGATTCCCACTCACTGTGCTTTGTTACGTCCTAGGATGGAGCTGTGACTTCAGCACAGGTGTGCTTGAAGTGAAATGTGTGAACCAGGTATATCCCTCTTCAGCCTGTTGAACAGTTTCATCAGAGCAGCCTCTTTTCATAACCCCTGGCAGGGCCTCCTTGCTCTCTGTCTTGATTTAAGACACAGAGTCTCTCTTGTAGATGTTCTCAGACCCTCTCTTTGGTACCAGTCAGCTTGATTCAGCATTGTAGGGACTGAGAAAAACAGTTCTACTGCTGCTGCAGGGGTGGAGGGAAATAGAGAAGGCAGTGAAGGGAATTTGTCTTTAGATAGCAGCTGAATTTAGAAATGTTCAGACCACATTTTTGTTGTTGTACTTCTGTGAAACAGGGGCAAAGAGAGAAAATACGATCCTCCTTCATGACGGATTTAATGAAAATCAGTCCTGGCAGCATCCACAGCTCATCAGATGGGTTACAAAAAACCAGGGTAGTTGTTCTGTTTGTAAATAGAGAAGAAATCTGTCTTATACATGGTGAGGACTGGGGTTGAAAAACCAACATGAGTTGATAACAGACCCTTTTCCTACTTCATTAATTTCACAGTGGCAAGGCCTACCTGAACTCTGAGCTTGGAGAGGGTTAATTTTTGCAGGAACAGGAACTTTGACAGTGTAGCACTGCAGCAGCTGATCTTTATCTGCTTGTCCTTTGCTCTGAAGGAGGCCAGGAAAAAATTCCCAGCCCTAGTTTATACCTTAGAAGGGGCTTATTAAATAAGATATTCTACCTGATGACAGTCCCATCCTCCAGGAGAGACATGTTTCTGTGGTAAATATGCAAAAGCTTTTAGAGTTGCAATTACCTGACAGACTAGAAAAAAAAAAAAAAAAAAAGATAATACAGGCATTTTGTTGTTGAGTTACCTGTGGTTCTGTGTTAGCAGCCTAGGTCCCTAGCTGAAAGACAGAAGGGGAAGCCAAAATGAAATATGTGACAGAAAGCAGAAATGAAAGAGAAAAATGGTTCATTCTCAGTGACAAACAAGGAATATTTTTGTGGCAGTCTCCAGGGAGGAAAAGGCTTCATAAAATTTGCTTTTTATATTTTAAATGTTATCTTGCCCAGTCTGAAGTTGGAGCTTGATAGATAGTAAGTTCTGTCTGTCTAATTCCTCCCTTGTTTTCCATGCCTGAATTGGTGGGAGGAGGGGAAAAGGGGCAGCAGCTCACCAGGAAAAAAAAAAAAAAAAAAAAAAAAAAAGAAGAAAAAGCTCATTGGGTTGAATTACATCAGCAGGGGGCTGCTGATTAAGCTAAATTCAAGTCATGAGGAAAATTTATGTTCTTCTTCATTTTCTGATGGGGAAAATACAGCACTAAGTATTCCACTCTAAAATGAAAGCGCTTTCATGCTAGGGGAAACATTGGGCTTTATAAAGATTTCATGTGTCTTCCATTTAATTTACACTTGTTCTTGTTGCTAGAGTGTAAAAGACAAGGGGATGACTTCAAGAAATGGCACATTTAAGTTATATGTGAAGGAAAAGCTTCCTCAGACTAGTGAAACCTCTCAGACTAGGCAGTCATGCTCAAGGAGTGACAGGAGCCCTGTGCCCCATGCATTTAAGGAAAGATGTAGCAGAGCACAGGGAACTATAAAGTAGAGGCTAGAGCTCAGCTGGAGGTTTTTTATCATGGACTTATGCAAGCAAATTCCTAAGCTGTCTCCATATTTTATTAACAGCTTGCTTTTTCTTTTTCCTATCACTACTTTTGAGAATGTGATGGCCAAATCCTTTGTAGGATTGAAAGGTATGTTGGATCCTGCTCCTTCTCAGAGCAATGTATGGCCATTCATCTTCCTGTAAATGATAGGCCCATTTTCTTCTCCCAAACATGGAAGTCAAAATAACTTTAAACAAACTCTGTGCTTTTTCTTGACCTGAATCAGCATAACCCGGCACAAACCAAGAGAACCCCACGGCTGCTTGCAGACTTTCCATGGGTGATTTTCCATTGCTGCTGTGTAACGTGCTCTGAAGATGAACGGGGTCCCTTGGCCCAGTTTCTTGTGGGAAGAATCGTGGGCAGACTTGCTGTTGTGCTGCTGGCACTGCTCAAGGGCCCTCCCTCGCTGGGGGCCCCAACCCAGAACTGTTTCTGTCCCACCAGGGATGTTTCTAAGCCAATGTGCTCTGCAAGGATGGAAATGGTATTGAGGTGACAGAGCAGGATGGAAAATATCAAAGATGGGATAAAAATGTCTTTAGTCCAGCAGAATTTAGCTCCCAACCCTCTTAAGAGGACACAGCTTCCTCCAAGCTATAACTGCTGCCACAACTGGTATTCAGGATATCTTTCTCCCTTGCTCCTGACTATAGGGAGCCCACAGGAGGCAGAACATGACAGCCTAAGGTGGGCTTTGCAGGAACTGCCCTGCTGCCAAGAATCCCTCTCTGGGAAGGCAGTGCTGCTGTGTCTCCAGTGCCTGCTGCAGGCCTCGAGAGAAGGGAATGAGCCCCAGCAGGGTCACACCATGGGCCCTGCCTGACATGACAAAGGACAGCACAGCCAGTCTGTGGTCAGAGTTATCTTATAAAAGGGAGGGTAATGTGAAGAGGACCATCCTCCTCCTGCCCACCCATCTTCAGCCTGTGGTGCAAAACTCACTGTAGTCCAAAGCGTTTCTGTTTTGGCATCCTTAGCCAGTGTGTGTAGGACCTCACTGGTAGCCATCCAAACATCCCTTGCTTAGAAGAGGGGTACCAGCCTGTCCCCCTGGTCACCATAGTCCTTCATCTTGTCCCTTACCATCAGCTGCATCAACCTGGGCCTGATCACTGACCCTTCAGGGAGGTTTGTGGTGATGCAGCCATGGTCTGGAGGTGCCTGAAGGAAAAGGTGAGGAACTAAAGCTGATGATGGAGGGCTGCTCTGCCCAGCTCAGAGTCCAGGAGCAGGGCTCTCTACTTGGCAGTTTTAGCCAGACATGCTTGAGTTAGAAATTAAGCCCTGTTCACAGAGTAATGGATGAAAAAACTGTGATAGCCTCTGCATAACAGGGTATCTTCCTGGGATTCCTTTTCATGCTGCAGTTGGAAGGGGAGATCACTGAGGTAGTTTCTATGATCTCCCTTTTGCAGAGGGTCAGAGGAATGAATGACCAGAGAGATCCCTTCTAGGTTGATCAGCTATGTATGAACAACTTCCTGGGAAGAGCCATTTCCTTAGAAATACAGGGCTCAGGCTGCAACAGCTGGCCCCTTTGTTGGAGACCCCACTCATGCACCCAGGTGGAAGAGGGGTACGGCCCTCTGGGAGGCTGGGGTGGTTGGGGTGGTAGAGGGAGAGTTGAGGTCATCCCTTGTTGGAACAAGAGCACTTCTCTGTCATGAGGTGGCAGCGTGGGGGTGCTTGGAGCAGTTGGGCTGCTCATGGGAGCACTACCAGTTTTGTTACCTTGCCCTTTTGGCTTTTCTTTGCTGTTCAGCTGAAACAGCTGCTGTGCTGGCACCTTGGGGACGACAGTGTTTTGCTAATTAATGGTGTAATCACCTTATAAGAATTTAGTCTTTCAGAATTTGCAAAATATTGCACATATAAAATAACGGCTGTCACCCCTTCACTATTAGTGAATAAATTCAGGTTTGGTTCCTTGTTTTCAAAAGGCTTTTGGTATGTGGCTTGTCTGGCTTGGGTTGAGATGTCTGCTTTGTAGGTAAGTGGCCTTTGATGAAATGTTTGGATAACAGAGAATGAAGCTGAGTACCAGTTTGAAGAGGTGTTTATCAGTCTGGTCTCAGACACTGCAAGAAAATATGCATGCATAAAGGCTACGTGCATGTTGTCAACTGCCCATACAGAGTGTGCAGTGAGGCTGTGTGCAGGCGTGGCTTCTAACTGGCTCTGCATGCTTAGCTGGGTGAGAGCAGGTCCTGAGGGATGCAGGGGACTAAACTGGATCCCTCTTGCCACACATGGACATTGTGCCATGACAGGTATTGGTCTTTCAGCCGTGCTAACAGGAAGCCAAAGCAAGGTAGATTTCTGAGCAAAGTCACAACCTGTTCCCTATTGTGTGACTCACAAGTGTGTCATTCTGGTCAAAACTGCCCTTTAAATAGGCAGCTGTAATGACATAGGGATGGGCTATGCTTTTTTGTTTGCTCACTGAATTGGCATCTGCCATGTCCTTGTATAACACTTATATTTCAATGCACTTGTATTTCAAAATCTTCTGCCATTCTGGACTTGCAAAAACATCTCTATCTCAGATTTTACTGCATTTGCAGCTGTGGGAGCCACATTGTTCTGCCAGTCTGTTTCACTCCTACCTGCAATGTTCACTGCTTTACTGACTATGCCTCTCCAAGGTAAAGAGAGGATGGTTTGAGGAGGAAAGTTTCTTGTGGGGACTGAAGTGAAACCATGAATTTCATTGCTGAAGTCTAAACTCAATTTCTTTGGTGACGATCACACCTGGTAGGACTGCAGGCTTGCAAAACTTGCAATACATTGCAGAAGACTTTGTGGAGGAAAGCAAACTTCAAGCTACACTATTTTAAGCAGTTGTTAATTTCTTTCCCAAGGACCCTTGGAATTTGAAGTTGTTTTTTTCAGAATCAAAATTCAGCGGGATTTTTTTTTTTCAAAACCAACATCAGGATTAATTGAATCTCAGCTTTATTGTACCCAGACTACCAAGTCTTGGAAAGCAAGAGACATTTAGCTGAAAGCTTTTGGCTTTGACCCACCTTTGGGATGGTCATGCCAAGTTGGTTTTTGGTTTTACAGAACTCAAGCAAAGATAGTTCTTTGCTAAGTTCCTTTGTGTGGAAATCACCTCAGAGAAGGGATGGTAAACCAACACTGTGCTCATGGTGCATCCAACAGGAGATTTACCATGCCTGTACTCCCTACCTGGGGTCTAATTTAAAACAGAAAAACCTGTATTTCAGCCTAAGCAATTTCCTCAGACTGGACGCTCCCTAGTGTTTTCTCTGCTGAAACCTTCTCACGATTTCCCTAAGTATTTTTTTTATTTTGCTCTGAGCAGACAGGCCAGCTCCTCCTTTATCTTCTCAAAGCTGGTGATATGCCCGTTTCCCTGTGCCACCACAGCACCTTCCTGCCCAGCTCCAGCTTGTGATGCTGGCCCTGCTCCGAGAGGAGCCCTGCATCCCTGTGTGGAGCCAGAAAGACTGTCTGTCACAGGAGGGCTCTGTTTATTTATTAACCAAGGGGATAAAATGTGCCCAGTTACATGCCTCTGAGCCCAGGAAGATTTGTTACAAAGGTCTGTTTGCAAGGAATCTGACAGGGAGCCTTTCCCCAGCAAAGAGAAGGCTTTGCTAGGACAAGGAAGGGAGAATTCTCATGCTGTCTCCTTTTACCTCATCTGTGTCCGAGAGGTGGAAAACCAAATATCACAACTAAGTGCTGAGTCAATGCCTTCAGTCCCCTCTCCTCTCTCTGGAAACAGCTCCTGTATGGCAAAGATGGGGCACTGACAGTAATTACTCTTACAGATCTCAGTTTTGTCTTGGTGGCTGGAAAGGAAGGAACCTCAGTGTCCACAGGCAGGGATCAATTCATTAAGGGTGTTTTGGATCAGAGATGAGTATGTGAGCAGCAGCCAGAGGCAGGTACGAGGGTTGGAAGCACTGCTCTTCCATCAACTGGTGCTACCCCTCAGGTGAGGGGCTCTGGTTCTGGTGTAAAAGAGCAAACAAAACTGGGGGAGAAAAAGGTAAATGTAATTTTCCCATGGCTGCTGCAGCTTTTAAACTCATCAGTGATCCCCACAAAGGGAAAGGCAGCCCTCTGGATGTAAGCAGCCCCATTTACCCTCAGGGGCACTGCCCACAACCCAGGCAGTGCTGTGCAGGCAGGGAACAGAAGCAGGAGCAGAGCCACAGTGATGTGGCTGCTGACCAGGGCTCAGTGTCAACCACCAGCTCTGACACAGGTCCTGCCCAAACTGGGGTAACTCACCTCATCCTTCTCCACATCACTTCCAGAGGGACATGATTTTAGAACTGTGCTCCCCTTTCCCTCCACCCTTCTACTCCATAACTTACCCATTTAAGCAAACCTTCCCTCTGGCCATTTGCACCACCCAGTGCCACCTAGTCCCACGCCTGGGGCTGACCTCCCCAAAAGCAATACCTCACAGTTTGGAAACAAAAAACACTTCAAATGGGGTAAGGAGGAGTTCCTGTGTGCATCCTTTCAGGGCCTGCAGAGAGGAGGCAGTGTGCAAATACACTTGTTACCAGTCCATGTATTACCACCTGAAGTCATCTGGGAACTCTAAAATGAACATCACAAACCTTCTTCTTTTAAACCCAGCAGAGAATCCTAAACTAATCCCTACCTTCTTTATACTTGCTCTTAGAGTAGTTTCAGTAACATTGTGAGGATCAGGGAGTGGCTTGGAAGTCACACTTTCCCCACTTGTAGGTTGGCTACGGGTGTTGGATTTATGGGCTTTTTTGGTGTTTTTTTTTTCCTTTCTTCTTCTGCTACTGTTTCTCTCTCATCACCACAGAACAAGCCTGTCACAGGATTTCCTGCTGTCTGTTTTTCTTCTCTTAAGCTTTATAAGCATAATAAGTCCTGTTAAGGCAGCAGCCTGGTGAAATGATGTGAAAAATCAAGGTAACTCTTGTATTTACTGTACCAGGGCGAGCCTGAAACAGGTACAAATAGACAGGTTGTTTTACTTGAAAAGAACTATTTACCTACAAGAAGTCAAAACCCTCTTATTGCAGCTATTGGCTGTAGCACTTCAGACTCCATCTCTGTAGTACATAAAAGACACACAGTGTTTTGGTAAAGGTACCTGTGCTCAGCTCGGGGACTGGGATGTAACCAAGCTTAGTATGGTGACAAGCAGCTGCAGCCATAATGGAAGTGAAGGTACAACTGGCAGGGCTACAAAGAGCCAGCTGCAATCAGAGGTGCCTGTTTGCCTGTGTATGAAAAGCATGAAGTTTGGTCTCTGCTTCTAGCTGCTTACTTCAGTGGTTTTGTGTTTGCCCTGCTTTCTCTCCTCCCACTCAAGTCACTTCCTCACCAAGTGCAAAGGAAGCAGAGCAGGGAGAGGGTGCTCTTCTTTTCGGCTCCAAAGACAGAACAGCAGCAGCAGCTGATAGGAGCAGTGGTGTGGGGACCCACAGATGTTACTCCAGCAATAGGTGACCAGTGAAGGAGAGTGCCCTGCAGTCACATTTATACACTAGTAGCATTTTTTATGTCTTCCTACATTTATTTCAATGTGTATTTGGGTCAGGGCAGTAGCTGGCCAAGGGCAGAGATGGCTGCTGAGAAGCAAAATGAGGTGAGGGGCTGTTGGGATGAGATCAGTGCTCCAAGTGTGAAAATAAAAGAATTATGAGCAGGGAGATTCCTCATCCTCTCCTGAGTATGAAAAAGCATTAGCAACACAGTTTGCACAGGATTTCAGGGATACTTTGCTTAAGTACTGTGTATGTAAATCCTATCAGGTTTTTACCTCCTCCTGTACATTTGCTCAGTGCAGGCAAGAGATGTAAATGTAACATGGGGGAAGCTTACTGTGGATGTCTGTGCATTCATTAGGTTCACAAGTCTTAGGCCCCAGCACAGCAGTACTGGAAAGCTGTATTACACTGAAGAGCGTTTTCTGGTTAGAAAGTATTTCTGCTCTGCTGCTTATTAGAGATGAGGTTAGAAAAGTGACTGGCATTGGTTTATAAATGAATGAGTCATTACCAGAAGAGAAAAATAATCTGAAGATGCGACAATTAATATGGGGTTATACATTCCCCAGCTTCAGACCCCTGAATGACATGACTCCAGTCCCCAGTTTCTATCTTCTCAAACCATTTGCTGCACTGATGCCTCAAATTAGCCTAAGCTCGTGTAAAGGCACCTTATTTTCAGATGGGGGCTCAGTAGCTACCTTCCTCTCCAGGTCATGCTGGGGAAAAGGAGTAACTCTCAAGCAGCTGAGAGTGGTTATCTTGCTTGAAAAACACCAATCTTGTGGCCTGACTTAAGCTGAGTTGTAGCCACAGCTGTTACCTGTGTAAGAAGGAAGGTCCAGGAAATGTCCTTTGCCTTTTAGGCCAGATCATACAAAAGTTGTTCTGTAGTGTTTTACAAGAAAAAAAGAAATGCAGAAGAGAGGCATCCATACAAATGTACATATATATATACATACACACACACAGTGAGAGATTTACCGTTCTAAGAGGAAGAAGTAAAAAGGGAGTGGCTCTAAGGAACTGAGAGAGGGGAAGGGCAGAGGAGGAATCCCCCGACAGGCCATGGTTACCTGGAAGTTGCTGTTTCCCACATAAGGAAAGGTGTGGGAGGAAAGAAGATGAAGTTTCACCTTACTTGCTATTTGGAGACTTCAAGGCCAGAGATAGCCAATTTCCGAACAGGACAGCATCCCTTTCCTGCAATGGGCTGGAAAGTAATCTGTGAGTCTCTGAATGGCAGCTTGACCTTTTCTTTTTGCTTATTGAAGGACAAAGGTAATTGCAGACATTGTTTTACTTGCACAGACACGAGTAATTTTGCTTTACCTTTAATTTTTTGTTTTACCTTTGTTTTGCCTTTTTGGCTGTGTAGGGCAGTACTTGGGTGGACATCCAGGTTCTGTCCCTGCTTCTGCTGGTCTGCATTAGCCATAGAATAGCAGACTTCTACCCACTACCAAATCTAGTGTTTGTCTCCAAAGGCTTCTGCTCAGGAAGAGAGGCAGGGTAGATGTGGGGGAATTGACTTGAATCTAGCTGAAGTGACTCTGAATTGAAAATTCTGCGGTTTAAGGAGTTGGGTTAACTCCTTGTCAGTATTTTGTTTTTTGTCAACCACTGCCATTTACAGCTGATTTGAAGCAGAAGTTCTCAAAAGCAAGTATAATACCCCGGGCCTGATAAGACATGAAAAGTGCCAAAAGTTTTATACTGTCATCACTGAATTTCGACCTTTGTGAGAGGCTTGGGGCAGTTTTCAGATAACTCTAGCAACTTACACAGCTTTGAGAAGGCCACCAGCTGAAGCCTTTTGAGGATAAGGAGAACTGTGTGTTCTAGCGGCTGAAGCTTGTGCTCGCATAGAGGCAGACAAGGAGAAGTTAGCAGTGTTTCAGTTGGCATCAGGAGGAGCTGTACTGCACTGAGTTGTTTTAACTGCACATAGGATGGTTGGATGGCTTGTAATACCGCTGAGCAACACCATGTTTTCTGTCTGTACATTCCAGTCTAGGTGGAGGTGTCTGTACCATCTACCTTGTGCTGTTCTCCTGGAATGCTGTGCTTGCTGAAGCAGGGCTGTGTTTACAGCACCTCATGCACAAAGATTTTTGTGGCTGAGGCCTTTAAACAAAAGGGTAATAGGGTACAACAGTGCACATGACAGTGAGGGGTAACACGCCTGCTAATGTGACAGCTGGCATACAGAAGGAAAGCTGATGGCCTTTTTTGGATTCACCAGAGTAAGAATTTGTGTTTCCAATAGTTGCTTCCATGCAGAACTTTGCACTCAAAGTCAGGGAAGGAGCATCTGATGAGTTAAGACAAGTTTCAATATATTTAGTTTTACTTGTCAGTGGGAGACAGCAAACAGAGAACAGTCACTGAAGATGAAAATGGAGTATTTCTTTGATGCTCACAAAAGTATTAAGAGGGGCAGATGAAATCTAAAATGTAAACAGGTTCAGATGAGGCTAGATGAATTTGCTGGTTACTGTGCTAAAAAGTTAATGATGAAATGTTGGCAGTTGATTTCAGTAGGTAAAAGGAAGTAATGGTGAGGGCCTGTACCAGAAATAAAAGCTTATCTACGTGATCTCATCCCCATAGCTGTTAAAAATACAGCTCATGTTGTTGTTAGCCTGTTAAATTAATGGACTGGATTCTGAAGGGCTGCATGAGCACAAGCAAGAGCAGGAGGTAGTCATATTGCTGTTTCTGGAAATATTTTCCTGGAGGCTCATTTGAAAACCTATCTCCCCTTGGCAGGTGCATGAGGGAGCAGGGAAGAGAATGGCACTATGGGCTGGATTTCACTTAACAATGCCAATATGGGTGCAGGGATGTGGTGGCTCCAAATGTATTCCTTTGTAAGGAGGTCAAAGTACAGCTTGATGTGTAAGATATATAATGAGGGACAGAAAGAAAGGCATGTTAACTGTGTTGGAAGATAACATTCTGTCTTTTGAATGGATTCTTGTTATTTTTGCTGATGTTACTTTCAGCAAGAAAAATTATGTTGAAATTATTCTTTCTTCTGCATTGTTTGGCTCTTGTTCTCAGCTTTGTTATGGCCACAAAGAGAGGATAAAAATGGATTGGCACAAAGTTGAGTTTCCTGTATCATTTAGAGTTATGTTTTCAGCCCTTAGCACTTTAGTAGGGTCTGTTCTTCATTTTGAAAATAGCAATAAAAGAGCAGAGAACGTAATAAAACACAATTCTATCTTTTTTTTTTTTTTCCTAATGAAATTGTCAGTGCTAGCCTGAGCTCTGTCTCTGATCTGTATGAAGTCTCTGAACTGTGCCATTGGAAGAAAGCAGATCCAAAAGGAGAGATAAAATATCCATGTGCCTGGCCTCTTTAGAAGATAGTAAAAAGCTCCCGACGTCTTGCTTGTTTTTAATCTGTATGTTTATGTCTACATAAATCCTTTGGGAATGCACTTTAAACATTTACATTGGTTTTAGAGAATTACCTTCTAGCATCAGTACCTATGATCCAGCAAGTGTAACTAAGATTAAGTTTATGTGAATGGCCCTCTTGGTTTTCAGAGGCATGGGTAATGTTAAAGCATGTGTTGAATTGCTGCTCAAATGGGAAATGGTAGTGATGAGCATGAAGTGCTACAGTGGATTTGCTGTTTGTGTGTGGTTGTTGGAGGTATTGGGTGTGCATGGGGAGATAGCTCTTGTTTTGGGAAAAGGATGTGTCTGCAGTGTGTGGCAGCTAAGCATCAAGACACAGCTGACAGCCCCCACCCTGGGCCACTTTGGTGAGGAGCTGCTCTTGAGTGAACAAACCCAAGCCTTCAGAGAAGGGAGTAATTTCCAGCTGCTTTTCCAGCAGCTCTAGGGAATGCCCCATCTAAGTTGTCAGGATCTTTTCCTAGCACCTTGATGCCCATCTCAGGCTCTGCAGAGCAGCCAAAATAGAAGTTGGAGAGAGAAAAAGCAGCAGCAAACCCAGGATATGAGAGGTTGGTCCAGATGAAAACAGAGGATGGTAAAGGTCAGAGTTGCTCCAGATGGCCAACAGAGCCAAACAGATCACTCCTTGCAGCCCTAGCCTGTGGTTTGGTCTTACATGGGATTGGAAGAGGTTCACTTCCAGTCCAAGGTGTGTGCTTTTGAGCAGCTGTTGAGTTCTAGCTCCTAGACAGACACAGCTTTTATCTTAGCCTGGGGCTACAGGATCTGATTACTGCCCACAAAATGGCATTTGAAGTTGTGTAAGAATTCTAGGTACAGGATACAACTCTAATCGCTGCTTTTGTAAGGGGGCTGTCACAGCGGCACAGTGACAGTGCAGAAAGCAGAGCACGGTGCTTGGTTTTCTGCAGAAAATGTCCCTGACTTGCTGTATCACACGGATCAAATTGCAGGGTGAGTGAAGGCTGCAGGGGAGTGGGAATGGTTGCAAACTTTGAGGTTTTCAGAGCCACACATATGCTCACGTATCTCATGAAATGGCCACTTCCATGGTATTTCCTCCACACTTCTGCATTTTGAGAGATCCACATGGCTGGGTTTTTCCTTCCCCTCCAGGAACGGTGCATTTGCTTGATCCCACGTTGCCTTGCCTGGCATTTTGTAGCTGTGCCACGCTATAGTATTTGCTGCTGTCTCGGTGCTGGTCAGCAGCCCGGCCAGGCACTGGGGTGCATTTCTGCACAACGCTTTGAAACGTCTGCCCTGCTCTGACTGTGCATGCCCATGTGCCTCGCAGTGAGCCAGGGTTCCTGCATGCCCACGTGGTGGCCAGAGAGCTGGCAAGTAGTTGGCATTGGCAGCAGCCCCCGTGGCAGCCAGAGGAGAGCAGGAACCCTGGCAGCAAGGGCAGGAGGCTGCTGTGGCTACAGCCTGAGCTTGCTTTGCTTGAAGCTGGCACAAGATTTTCCAAAGAGGCCTTGACTGACCAGTAGCTTAAAGGCTTTCTTATCTGTGGAAGAGTGCCACAGGCTGGTGGCAGCCCATAATTAATAAAGATACTAACCCTCCTTATGCAACCAGGGGATGTCTGACAGCATTACTAGGTAGTTGCTCAACAACAAGGCGTGTTACAACTAACCAGCTGGGACCAATTATGAAAGCCTCACTAATGCTAGCAAGCACTTGCCTGTTGGCATTGTTGGGCTGAAGTTGAAGAGATGAATGACTGCTGTGCAGCACGCGGGCAGGCTCGTGGTCGGGCAGTGCGTGGTGTGCAGCTGAAGCACAACCAGCACATCGAACACGGAGTGCCTCTGCTCTGGGATGTGTTTGCTGGGCATGGATGAGCCTCATTGCCCAACACTGTTGCCTGTGCTCCCAGATGCAGGATGAGGAGGTATCCCCAGGGCTGCAGCACCATCTCCCTCCCCAGCCGCAGCTTCTCCCACCCCCTTGCTGCTGCAGCAGCACCGACATATGCCCGGTACCTCCTCAGCTGCTTGCTAGGGTAGGAAAAGGGGAGGGAGGGAAGCGGGGGCTCCTACTTAAGGCTGCCTCATGAATTTTTAGTCACTACATGAAGATTTCAAGAGTGTGCAAATAAAACATAAAATGAAGCAAAAGACTAAGTGGCACTGCACAAAAGGAGGGGAAAAACCCCAAAACACTGAATCATTGTCCAAAAGGTGCAGCCATTAGAGAATAATAATAGTTTTTGTGTGCAGTGCAGCTGGGGTCACAGTTGCAGAAGGAAGCTCCTCGGTGACCTGTGCGATGGCTCTGTTTGTTTAATGTGCTAAAACAAAGAACTGAAAAGCAGACAGGGTCCTTGCTGATAGTCGCAGGGCTTCTCTCTCAGTTCCTGTGTCTGTGCCCTCTTTTGCTCTGTGTGTGTGTGTGTGTGTGTGTGTGTGTGTGTGTGTGTGCGTGTCTTCATGCTCCAAATGCAACTAATCACAGCTCCATGCTCTAGGATGCCTTCCATTGTGCATCCCCTGTTACTGTGCCCGGGCACTCCCTGGTTGTTGACTTGCCGTTTTTGTAATTTAGAAACTACAACAAATAATAACAAGTCTAATGGTTACTATTTTATTGTCTGTTTTTGTAATTCTCTGTCCTTCAGAACGAGCTCAGCATAATGACATTATTCCCATCCCTCCATCCTGACTTCAGTCTTTTTCTATCCATTTAGCAAATGCTGCAGTTTGCTCTGTTTTTAATGGGTGGGAATCAATGTGGCTTTTAAAAATTGGATTCTCTCTGCCTGCACAAACAAAATCAATGGTGTTATTGAGCATGTGCAGGTCTGTGTGAACGGGAGCAAGCCAGCAGGGTTTGCCACCTCAGCGAGGCTGGGGCAAAGCCTGTCGTTCACACAGGGAGGATCACTCTTTATTTCTCTGTCATTTTGGTAAAGGCTGATGAGCAGCTTGGTACTGTTTAGAAAGTAAAGCCTAGGGTGTACTTTCCACCAGGTTAATAAGTTTTGAAGTGTCAGTGTGAGGCTGTTAAAATGGGCTAAAACCAGACCAGTTTGAGTGCCCATAGGAGGTTTGAAGATCCCAGTGAAATGAAGTTTAATCCAAAGCATGCTTTATTTCAGTATGACTTTACAATTGGTTTTGCCATATCTTTTGGGGTTCTCCAGCCTGATTGGACCTTTGCTCTCAGAAATGAGTTTCAGGCAAAATAGGGATTTCTTCCTTCGAGCTAAGCATTTATATATAAACAAACAGGATGGGAAATTTATGTTTCTATGTCTGTCTTTTGTGGCAGATTGAGTGTACTAATATTGAGCTGATGTGGGAAAGTTGGCTGGCAGGAGTTGGTCATGGCCCTAGGAGATAGAGGGAAGGGAAGATTCCAGATGGATGGTATTGTTTTGGGGTTTTTATATTCACTACTTCTTCAGGTATGATCTTCAGATTTAACAGTATCAGGATTTTATTGCGTGATGTGGAAGGAATGGGTTCTTCCAGCATGTTGTCGTGGACACTAAAGTGTCATCCATAAGATCAGAAGGCTGTAGTAAATGATTTGTGGGATGGTAGGAACTGGTAATGTGGAGAATATTTTCAATTAAAACTTAGCTATGGAGGGTGTATCTCAATCCATGCCACCAGTGTTGTCCTGACTGTGCAGAGCACCCCAAAACAGTGTGTATATTTCTCTCCCAGGGGACAGAGTGATACTACTGACTCTGTGAGATGGAACAGAGCAGTCTTCCTGCTGCAGCCAGTTCCAGACACCGCTGACACAGGTTGGGTTCAAACTGATGACTTTAGTTGTGTGTGAAAGACTCCAGAACCTTTTATCAACCTGCAGGGCCATTCAGTCATCTCACATAAATGCACATGCCAATGCTTGTTTTGAACACGGCTTTGTTGGGAGCACAGCGAGCTCAGTGTTTTGAGTGAGAGCAGAAATTTCTGGCTGTATGACAGAATGGGTTTTCTAATGCTCCTGGCAGCTGAGGAGCTCTGGGTCCCGAACAGGAAGGGGTGGCAAGAAGGAACCTTCTCCTACTGACTGCACCACCAAAAATGTTTATTCAATGCTCTGTGTTTCCAAGCTAAAATAAGAGTTCATTTTAAAATGCTGGAGTACTGAAGAGTTGAAATGAATATTTGTGTGTCTAATGTCTTCATATCTCCACAAAAAGGAGGAAAACTAAAACCGGTGTTTGGTTCCTGACAGCGACTTCTGCTAGGGTGACAACCCTGGGATTTGTCCAGTGAAATCCTCTGATTTTGCTTTTCCTGACCCACTTCTAATTTCTGGATTATTTTTTGTTTTAAATACTGTAAATCCCTGTCACTCCTGGATTTCACTTGTAAATGGGGGGATGGGGGGTCACGTTTCTAAGAAAACAAGGAAATTAATCTTCTCCGTCTGTTCTCTGTTTGAGTGAGGATTTCTTTATGGCCATCCTTTAATTGTGTGATTGTGAGTGGCCTGGACAAATGAGACAGTTTAAGTATCCTGCACTCAGTATAGCTCATCCACGCATACATTATGAAGTACACAGAGTAGCCATAAATGATGCACGACTCGTTTCTCAGAGCAGGGCTGGGTGTGTCTGTGTGTGTACTGGTGGACCCCCTTTTTCACTGTGCAAATAACAGCTCTATCCATGCAAGAAACTTGGTGATCATTAAATATCGTTTAAAAGAAGCTAAAAATGTATCTTTATTGCCTTATTTTCTTTCCACAAACAACAAAGGTCCTATTTAACTATTTTCAAATGTTGGCAGGAGTGGGGTTTTCTGCAGCTTTGCAAATCAGTGCAAGAAGCTTCCCTTGGCTGACATGTGTTCAGCAAAGGGGCCAGTCATATAGCAGTCTGTTAACCACCTAATTTCTACATGCAATGTTATTTTTAATCAATACAGCGTGGTTTTTTTTCCATATGTGGTGGTGTGCTGATTAACTCTGCAAACAACTCAGTGTATTCTAGAATGTGCTTTTTCCTCTTCCTTTGTGAAGTCCCTAGGACACATCGGTCATTTTTATTGTGGAGAGGCCTCTGTTAACTATGAGGGCAAGACATTTCTCGTGCTGCTTCTCTCCAATGACAGCAGTGTGCTCTGCTGGGAGGGCTGGACAATGTTTAGACCTGGGCAGAGACTTCCAAATGTCCAAGCAGGAGTTCTTCTCCTTCCCAGGCACTCCTGCTGTCCCAGGTTACCTGTGTGCTAGTATAGGAATGAGTGAAATATGTCGGGTCAGTCTGTGTGGAGGGGAAAAAATAACAACAGATTCTTTTGTATTTCAGGTTGGGATTCATTGGGTTGGAGCCTTTATGTTTAGAAACTTAATTAAAATGAAAAGCTAAGCTTCTTTGATGAATCCACATCTGAGAATTAAAAAAAAAAAAAAAAAAAAGTATTGACTGGAAGAGCCATCAAATAATAGTAATAATAGTGTTTAGTCTTCTCTAACTTGTTTTGATGTGAATAAGTGATCTCATATAAGGCTAATCAGAATGTGAATTCCCTCCAAAATTCCACTTCATCAAATTTTCTATTAAAAAAAAAAAAAAAAAAAAAACAAACCAACAACAACAACCCTATCTTTTTCTTCCATTCTAATTGAAAACCTGACACTATGAATGAAATTAAGTAAATGAAATTTTGGGTTAGGCTTTATTGTAGCATTTTTGGTGGTTGAAAAATCAATCCAGTTTTACTTTATCAAAAGGATAAGTTTTGCCTTTTTTTATTTTTTTACAAAGCAAACCAAACCCTTATCCTCTTACTACCCTCTGGACTGTATGCTTAAACATTCTTCAACATTATTCATTTTTTAAATTTTAATTTCTTTTTTTTTTTGCAGTTGAGTAAAAATAATAAGCTGCAGTCTGAAATAGAATTGTTGCTCTTCAACTTCTCAAAGCAGTAAGGGAAAATAGATCACACAGCGAGTTTTAAAAATCAGCCAGTGTGTGGGATATGCTACACTGAACCTCTTTTCAGAAAAGAACTGGATTGCAGCCTTTAGGAACTGTGTTTACTGTAAGAGAAACTGAATTTAGACCAAGCAAAGGATGTGGGAAGCACCAGCTTGGTACTGCTGTGATGGCTGCAAAGCAAAAAATTAAAAAAAAAAAAAAAAAAAAAAAAAAACCCACAGCCAAAACAGGGATTTTCCACCATGTGGAGAAATTACTGGAAATGTCTGAAACCTCTTTGTTCTGGGAAGGTGCATGTCATAGTCATTTCTGCTCTCCAACAATCCAGCAAAGGGTTAAAAGTTTGAGCGAGAATTGACTGGGGAGAAGACTCTGCCACAATGCTAAAGACTCATTTATTGGGAGAGCGTTATGCTGCTTACTGTAATTGCAAGAAATTAAAAGAAAGCAAATTAGCAGGGAGCTTTTCAGAAGTCTTCCTCCTTTTGCTGACGTTAATGAGATTTTCCCCGTACCAAAGCTGCATTAATAACTTCTGCTGCGTGGCTTCTGTAAAAGCCGCCGCTTACAAAATGAAACAAACCCGGTGTGACAGCGAGCTGGGGAGCAGGGAGGGCCGAGGGGACGAGCAGGAGGGGCTGAACCCTTTGGATAGGTCGTAGATCTCGCAAATCCAGGTGCGAGGGGAGCTCCGGGCAGAAGCGGTGCCGATGGGATGAAGGATGGAGGAGTGCGGCTCCGGGCTGCCACCCGCGCCGCTGCTCCGGGGCAGCGCGGCTCTCCCCGCACCGTACTGTGTGCTGCCTCTTGGTGGGAGGATTTCGGCCAGTGGAAAGTTTATGTAGTAAAGGGAAAAATGTCACAGGCTGTTCTGAGGGCTGTATTTATAGCCAAGGCATTTCCAGGAAGGTGAATTTCCTAAACTGGGGTGGAGGTCGAGGCAGAAGAAAGGGCTTGATCGGGATCAGCTTCCGTAACAGGAATTCCTATCTCAAGTAAGAATCTGCTGCTTTCCAAGAAACTGGGCTTTTCCACAGCTAGCGGAAGGGATGCTTCAGAGGCAGGGAAGGAGAACACTGAAATTATCCGCATTTGGAGGCCCCTCTGTGGGGAAACGCTGAGTTGCAAGCGAGTTGCATTGCAGGGAAAGGCTTTCAGTGGATCAGGAACCCATTCTGCACCTCCATCTGCCCCAGGAGGGAGGTGGCCAGCAGAGCTGTGCTGAGTGTGGTCCCTTTGGAAATGAGGCACAGATGAACTGGGGTCCCAAAGTACTTTTGGGAGGAGGGGAGTAGTTAAAGCACCATGAAAGCAGTGAGGATGTAGCTCTTGCTCTCCTCAAGTGCAGTCCTTCCCTGTGAAGGGATGGAAAAATACCTTTGTTTTTCTGAAAGCTTATGGATGCACATGTTTGTTTATGGTGGGCATCTCTGTAGCTAGGTACACACAGACCTAATGTATACACACACGAGTGCGTGTTGAGTGGGAGTAATATTTTGTAATTTCTAAGGCACTCCTACATGAAGAGACGTGGGTGCCTAAGAAAACATAGCTGAAAGCAAAATCAACATGACCTAGTAAACAACAGCTATCTAGCACATGTGTGCCTACTGTAAAGCAGATCCTGCCTTCCTCTATGGAAGCATATCCTGTGTGGGCTCTACATGCTTTCTCAGACAGCGAGAGAAGCCAGAGTCATTTTCACTGAGAACTCTCCATAAGATTTTACTGAACTTGGATCATTTTTCTGCAAGTTTTCTTTTGCATTATTTTGCATTTAATACCCCGGTGTCTGAGTAGAACAAATTGACACCCAGCAGCTACAACTCCTGCTTTGTGGGAAGTGGTACCTGCTTGGTGCAGTGAAGTGGAACTGCTTTTTGGCTGTTGCTGCTTGGCACAGGCACCTTTCTGGTGCTGTCCTGTGGGTGACATCACAATTTGCAAGTTATTAAAAGTTGAAGAGGATTCAGAACATCTTATTCCAAAAGTTTCTAAGTATTTCATGCTTGTCATCTAAAGCAGTAGTGCTTCAAAACAGCAGGGGAAAAAATTATGCATTGCATATTTATAATACATGATTGTTGATATCTGTTGACATTTATCTCTGCTCTAGAGAAGAGACCAGATAACTCGTTCGTGGCAGGGAAGCTAAATGTCATAACCAGGATAGCCTGTTACAAAAGTATATTAACCCTTACAATTAATTTTCTTTATCCTTTCATGGGCTTCATGAAGGATCATGTGATAAATTTGGCCTGTGCTTTTTTTCTGCCACGTAAAGGGATGCACAAGAAAATTCACAGTGTTCTGGATACAGGCACAGAGCTGTGAAACATATTCCCAATGGATGATGGCAGGGAACAAGGAACATGTGTGGGACCCCACGAGTCCATGGCTCTGTGTGCCTTAGCAATTAGTGTGGCCAGGTAGGAGGTGGTTTGGAGAGCAAATCCTTTGTCAAGGACCCAACAGCCATGTCTGGGACATTCCAAGGGTGGCTGATTTGGACTAGCTCTTGTTCAGTGGGTGAATGCTCATTTGTGCACTCTGAGACCACTGTGCAGTGGGAGCAGCTGAGAGGTTTGCCTTGAAAGTGCCCAACTGAAAAATTGATGTAGATGCACTCAATTGTTAGTTTATGTTTTCATCAAGTCTTATAATCTGCCTCTTTAGTTTTGGGATTTTTTTTTTCTTTTTGGGGTTTTTTTTCAAGTAGGACCTGAAAAAATTCTACCTGAGAGAATCTAGGTTTTAACTTTAAAAAGAAGTGAAGCATTTCTAGATCTCAATGTTACTGCAAAAAGGAGTTTGAAAATAAGCTAGATATAAAAATCTGAGTATGTTCCTAAAAAATGTTATGATCTCATTATTTTGGTGATTAGCAGGTGACTTTTTAGGTTATTTTTTCCTAAGAGAAAACCTTCAGGAACAGCCTGGGTGGGACAAGAATACCTCTCTGACTCTCCATGATATGGGAGTTAGAGGAATTGCTTCTCTCTTGATTTAAATCCATGCATCTCCAGTGCAACAGCTGTGGAGTTATTTGTGGTTCAGGTTCACTGAAATAACAGCTCTTGGAAAATCTGCTTTCAGAATTTTCCTGAGTTCTGAAAAGGAGCTGCTGAGGAAGTCCAGAGTATGATTTTTCTGGTTGGTTGGTTGGTTGGTTGATTGGCTGGTTGGGTTTTTGGGGGTTCTTCTGCTTTTCTCAGTTTTACAGAACAATTTCCCTTTGCATGGGGGATGTCCCAGGACCAGTGGTTTTTGCTATACCTTTTGCTTTGAGCAGCTCCTGCGGTATCCCCTGCAGAAAGGGCTTTGGGGTGGTTGAAGTTACTGCCAGCCCTGGCCCTGGTGAGTGGGAAGCTGCCCAGGTGGGCATCCTTCCTCAGTGCACAGCTGTCCAGAGCTTTTCAGATTCTTAAAATCCTCAGCATCCACTGAGGGGAGAAAGTGAGAAGAACCAGGGAAGAAGGTGATAACCCCTGTGCCAGGAATCCCTCACGGTGGGGTAGCCAGGTGCAAGACAAAACCCTAGTGCAGGAGAGAAGCGTGGCAAGGTCGTGCCTGCTCTGTTCCTTTCCTCAAACCTCCTTGTTTGCAAGTGCCCAGTACCAAACCCTCCACCACCTCCCTGCACTTGCTGCTTCTCTCAGAAATGTGCTTGCAGTAAGAAGGAGTTGAGGAGACCAAAGCAATGAAACACAGAAACCACGGGCACCCAGGAGGGACAAAACCACCCCACAGTCACAAACCAATTGGGAAGGAGAGGTTTGGATGAACATGGTGTTACTTCATCTGTGCACTGGCCATACCAGGCAACACATGGCTTAAAACTCAGAAGAGAAAACCAGAACGGGCTGTAGTGGCTTTGAGGGATGTCACTGTGGTGTGGAGAGCTGCAGCCAGGCACCGAAGTCCTGGAGAGGGAGAAACAGGCTGGATTACCAAGACCTGGATCATGAAGAGATTGTCAGTGACTTATTAAACAAATTCAATTCCCACTAGGGATTTTTTGTTTTTCCTTTCTCCCTGCTACTCTGAAAATGGGGATTTCATGTGTAAGATTTGGGGGTTTGTATTTCCTTAAACAATACAGTAAATCAGAAGTCCACAATGCTTTCTACATTTGCAGATCAAGACCCATCTGCTGAGATAACATCTGGAAAACTGTTTTTTATGGCCAGGATTTTTTAAAAATATCTCCACATACAATTTTTAAAAGGTGCTGGCAGTTCAGACTCAAATGGCCTCCCAGTTTCTAGCTGCCTGGCTAGTTCTCTGACTCAAGAATCTAAATGGATAATATGAAGTTAAAATATTTTGTATATGTAGTAAATACTTTAAATATTCAGAGAATTTTTTAATTTTTTTTTCAGATTAAATACTTCACTTAAGAACTCATCTGAAAGAAATAATCATATAGCATTGGGTTGTTTTTGGGTTTTTTTTTTGTTTTTTGTTTTTTTTTTTTTTTTTTTTTTTTTGTGGTTTTTTTTTTTTTTTTTTGCTATCTGTGAGGGCAAGTAATTAATAATTTATATTCTCCAAATAATTTCTAGTGTGTTGTAGTGACGTAAACTACAAAGCAATACAAGCTTTAATATCAAACTTCAGGAAGAGCACAAACAGGGAATAGGTGTTTGCTGAATGAAGTGAATCTGTATTTTGAAAATTCCCAGCGTGTTTTAGAGATAATGCTGAAAAGTTAAATGTCAGAAAAGGGCATATTTGTACCAAAGAGGAAAGTAGTTCCCTTTGACTTGTAACTCCATTAGCTTTGTTGAAAGCAGCGTGACTGTGGGGTGTGTAAGTCCACATTGAATTTGGATTAGGCATCTTCTGGATTCAAGGCAAGCCTTTCCACATCCATAGTCCCTATTAATTTATTCCATTAATAGTGGAATATAATTGAGGATTCATGCTGCTTTTGTCGGTGCAGTTACTGTGTGCCAGGCTGAATGTCAGCCACTTCTTATTCTTGTGTCTTTGGGGTTTTTTTCCCTTCAATTCACATTTCTGACTCAAGAAGAGGAGTGCTTAAGAGCATGGCCCATCAGGCTGGAGCGGCTGCCCACACAGCTGGGGTGTGACTCTGCTTGGTTTTATTGGTTTTCACTTGCTTTTCATTTCATTCTGGGGTGAGCACCCACCCTATTGGAAATCAGGCAACCCCGGATGCAGGAAGAAATGATGATGTCTGGCTCCAGATCAGAAGGCTGAAGGATCTACTTTATTAAAACTATACTATATTACACTAATGTACTATTTAAAGAGATACTACACTATTCTACATAGTTACTTCTTACTTACCTAACTAACAAACTCATGACTCTCCGCTGAGAGTCCGAGCCACAGCTGGATCCGATTGGGCATTGAACCCAAACAACCTTCACCAGAATCCAATCCAGCAATCACTTCAGGTAAACAATCTCCATACCACATTCCACATGGGGAAAACAAAGGAGCAGGGATAAAGATTGTTTTCTCTTCTCTCTGTGCTTCTCCTGAGAGACAGAATTATGTCTCTCTGTCCAGAGAATGTGAATGTCACACCCACCCCTCATGGCCCCTTTGCTTTCTCAGCTCCGTCCATCACGGTGTGATCCACGGGGGGCAGGAGGGAAGGCTGGGGCCCATGCCCCAGCAGTGACAGCGAGTGCCTTGTGGTCCTCCACCAGCATTGCAGGAAGGTGGGCAGGCTGTGATGTGCCACTTCCTAGGCAGCACCTCTGTCCAGGAATGCAGTGGCACAGCTCCTGTGCTCCTGTGGAGGTCACCATGGGTACTGGGGAAGAGTGGGGACAATCACCCTGGAGCAAGAGGGTCTTGAGCGGCTGCTGAGATCAAAATTGGTATCAGTACTTGCAAAAACTTGGAGAAAAAGAAGGCAAGTGTAGGATGTAGGATGTGAGAGAAGCTCAGAGGCAGAGATAATCTGCAGAATTAGTTTTGTAAATTAAGAGAGAAAACGGAAGTAATATAGATGTTGCAAGTTTATTCAGAAGTTTTTAGTCTGGAAAGGGCCCTGCCTAAATCAAAAATAACTTCCCTTTATGGAAGAGGCTTCCTTGCTCATTCTTTATGTATTTATATCTGACTTGGGCTGGCTCAATGGACAAAATGTTCTGTACTTATTTCCTCTTTTTTTTTTTTTTTTTTTTTTCTGAACGAAGGCAGCCATCAAGTGCAGGAGAAGTGAAGCCACAGGAACTTGCTGTGTGTACCACACCAGGGCTGTCCAGTCCTCACCGATCGGGGACAAATACCCTGTTTCTAGGGCAAGAGTTGGCACTTGATGGAAATCTTTTGTCTGTACCTTTGTGCCATTGCCATCAGGCAGGGAGAAAAGAGCTGTTCCTCTGCTTTTTTCTGTAGGCTTTTTGCTTTATTAAGCAGAGAGCATCCCCCTCTGCTGTGGTGGAAACAAGAGCAGAGGTGAAGGATGGTGAGACCAGCAAGGCCAGTGTGAGGTAACCCTACAAGACTGCGAGAGAATGTGTGGAAATCTCCCCCTGATTTCTGTCAGTTAAGGGGAAAAGGGGAATAGTTTCGGCATTGCAATTAAAAAAAGGTAATAGAGTCTGATTTACATTTCAGAATGTATTAGCTTGGTTTTAATTGGAAAATAATTTGAATTGCAAGTGAAATAATTAGATTAGAAAGTCGCTCAGCAATTTACTGCTTGTATTCCCCAGAACTGGACTCATAGAATACTGTTGAACATTAAGGGAGGTGCATGTGATTTCCTTCTTTTTGCCCTCCCCTTCACTCTTCTCCTAATGAATTATGTCCTGGAAGTAGAGGCACATCTTCATTAACAACTGTATTTTATGTCTGAGCTCTTGGCTGGTTGCAGGTGCTTTTTGGAGGTATGAAATTTGTGAGGACTTGTGAAAAAAAGGGTAAGGGGAGTTATTCTGGATTCCTCCAAGCCATTTATTCCAAATCTAGGTTGTAAAAGAAAAGTAATTGTCAGGCTCTCCTTGACATCCCTTCTTGAAGTGATCTGGGTCATTCTGGAGTTATTAATTGCAGGAAAACTGGCACTGAAGACATGTAGTGCCTGCAATGAATACATCCAGCAGCATATATGTGTAGCTGGTGCTTCATTTCCAAAAGGCATAGCACATCCCCGAGCACACTGCAAGCCAGGAGCCCTAGTTCCATGCACTTGTATGCGTGAGTGAGCCCAGCCATCATTTCGCTCCTCCTCGCTCTGGGGCAAGCATTCAGGGATGGGGACAAAGGCAGGCTGCAAAGGGTTTGTGTCCCTGACAAGCCCACAGGACTGCTTTTGTGGTTATTGGATGGTGCTAATGGTTTTGTGAGATTCACTCTTCCTATTAGAAAGGAAAATCTTTTCTATCCCTGTCATGGGAAAGTACACAGGGGAATTAAATTTGGGGAATTTACCTATTGCCGCTTATTAATGTTATAAATCATTGTTTACTGGCTGATAAAAACAATCTGTCATAAATTACAGGTCTCAGAAAAAATCCTCACAGATGTGAGACAGAAAGCAATCCATTACTGCTGTTTTTTCTCATTTCTTCTCTCATAGACCCCAGCAACTGCACCATTAGCCTATGTTTATTTCTAATTATTTATTTACACACAAAGCCCCTGCCTTTTCTTCCAGGTCAGGAATGCTTCTTTCACTTGAGGGATAACTTAAAACCAATTTGATTGGGCATGAAGAGTAATTGGACGTCATTTGGAGAAGCAATCCCTCTCCATAATCCATCACTGTTGTCACGCTAACCTGTCTCTGAGGCAGAGCAGCGTTCACTTGTGTTGTTCCTCCAAAGCAGAGGCTCCTTTTCCATACTGATTCTTTTCCAGTCTCTGTTTATTTCTTTAATAACTTGAGTCAAAAGCAGATATTGTTAGATAAGTGTCTATAAATTATTCTGGCAGCTTTGTATAAAGGCATGTGATACATTTTCAGGAAAGAATTTGTTGCTTCTGGAGCCAAAATGTTGGTGCCAAACTAAATGGGAAGAGCACATATGAGACGCCAGTTGGGGTGCTTCCCTGTGGGGTTGCAGCCTTTCTTCAGGTGGACACTCATCTTGTGGTGATGGGATGATGCTCTGGACCCTGACCTCTTCACCAAAGCCATTATATGCTCCTCTTCCTGCTGTTTCCTTATCCCCTTCAGTGTGTGCAGTCCTATCTTATTCTTGAGGGGTTGTGTTTTATTTTTTTCTTCCCCCCCAGCAACTCTTAACCCTCTAATTTGATCTCAGAAGCTGTGCCAGGAGCCCTCTGGATGTGCTGATGGCATTTCACATACGTGTCCATTCCCGTGGTGGCCTGTCCCTGTGGCTGGGACGTGACTGGGACATGGACCACATGGGGTGAGGATGCTGCAGGTGCCCTCCTGGAGCTGGGCAGAGCTGAAGGAGGTCCAGCAAAGGGCAGTAGTGGGGCTGTGTCCTGAGCCTGTGGTTCCACCATCAGGAGCTGCTCCTCCTGCCCTCCCTGGCATAAGCACCATAACCCAAGCCTCACAGTATTGCAAACCAGGCAACAGTTTGAATGTCTAAGCTCAAAAGCTGCAGATTCCTCCATCTTAAAGAGCTATTCTTCCATCTGAAAGCTGGGAACTAATTTGATTTTTAAATCATGTTTTCCTGTTGAAAGTAGAGACGCAGGGGAAAGGCCCCCATGGCAGGACCCTCACCTCTAGCAGCAATGTGCACACATTGTAGTTCCCGTTAGTTCTTGTCCTCTCCAAGTGGATTTAACTTTCATTTTTAAATGGCAGCATTTGAAAGGCATATAGGGCTGAGCTAACCATGTAAGTAATTAGACTAGGAATGCAAGCAGAGGGGGCCATCAGCACTCATTATTTAAGAGCCAGCTTCATTATTTTTACTGCTTGGATGCTTATCTTAACATCAGCAGCTGCTTTTATTTAAAGGGGCTTTGCCTTGCAGACTTGACTGCCTTGCTGGGCTCGCCTGGAAGGGCACTCAGAGATTGCAAGCCTTCCTCAGAGAGGTGAAACCAAACTAGTTTGCTCCAAAAAAGATGCTTCCCAGTGTTGAGGTTTCCAAAGTATTTACACCCTGTGCAAGCTTTGTGCCCCCATACCTGGAACAGTGCTCCTACCATGATAAAAATAAGATGCTCTTTTGCAGCACAGGGTGTTTTTTTTATTAAAGCAGGAGAAAAAAAAAAAAAAAAAGCATGGAAATTGTCCTGGGCATCTAAAATTGGAAGATTATGAGGTCTGTAGAGAAAAGCAATGTCAAAAAACACTGTTGCAGTCCCTGCACCAAAGTGCTTGCAGTTAAATACCCACCTTTGGCTCAAAGTTTCCGTTGAATCTCACTTAATATAAGGGAGCCCAAGTGCAGTGGTAACTTTTATTCTGACACCTTTCATTATGTATGCATGTGCCTAGAGCTGTATTTGTGTGAGAGATTAGAAAGGGGGAAAATAATGCAATATTGTATGCCAAGTGGTTGTACCAGTGTGCTGCTGCATCCCTTCCCTGAGCCCTTTCACTCTCTCTCCTGGTTTTTATTATTGTGTTGTGTGGTGGATGCCTGGGCTCTCCTCCTGTGCTTCTCTTCCTGCCTGTAGACAAGAGTGGGTCATAAAGGAAGAGGAATATGCTGCCAGTCTTCAGTAAGAAAGCTTAATCTAAAATGCTGAACTCCTTTGTGAAGGGCTTTGAGATCTATAAGCATGTGTGATGCTCTGGAGTTCTTCTTGTGCCACCAAAAACTGTCTGGAAATTTGAAGACCTCTTGCAGAAGATGGTCTGGGTGTTCTTTCAGCAAACCCCTGGGTGCTGAGCAGTGTATTTCTCCAGGCATCTAGGGAAAGGAGAGAAGATTCTGTACCTTACCTTTGCTGTTTCCTGCATGCTCTGGTCTTTTTTCTTCAAATTTGTGCCCAGCCCGGCAGAGTTAAATGCTGCCGCGTTGCGTGCAGGGCTGCTTTGTTGCCATGTCAACTGTGCATGTCATTTGTTTACATTTGATTTGGCAGAACATTTCATGATAAGAACCAAGGCCTCCGGCGACTTTGAACTGGGGGGTGACTGGGCAGGGGCAAGGCAGGATGGGGAGCAAGGGAGAAGGTCTGCATCCATCTTCTGCTGGTTGTCCACCAGATGAGCAAAGGGAGCTGCTGCCTGGGACCTTGTCATCGTAGTTTCCAGGAAAATAGGAACAGGGGAAATAAGTGTTGATTGTCATATTAATATCGATAACAGCGTACATGAACTCTCAGGTGGCTTCTTGCAGTTTGACCCATGGAGTGTGAAGGTTATTTCACAGCCTGTTGCAGCCAAGGTTGCCACAGCTAGGTAATTTCTGTGATCCTGCCAAATTCCCAACAACCAGATCTTGATTGTTTTCATGTGTTAGTCAGTGATGGGAAGAGATGAATCTTTACAGGCAAAGACCCATAATTTGAAACAAATCTGTGACAGACTTTCCTGAGGACTTTCCCCAAGTAAAAAGAATACCAGGGCTTGGCCCAGAGCCAGGGAGAAAATATGTCTGAAAGAAAATCTGCAAAGACTGGAGTAGTATGTGAACTCCCGAGTCAGTGCTAAAGCAATTCAAGAAAAGTAGGTGCAAAACTAATCTTTCAAAATTCCATCAATGACAGTGGATTGATTGATTTTTTGTTGTTGTTGTTGTTGCTGGTCTTTTTTTTTTTTTTTTTTGTAAACAGAAGTAATCTGGGAAGAGGTTGGTAAAGCATGAGAGATTTTCCTCCAAAGTACTTTTGACTGTTTGGCAGGGATGTTTTTCTTCCATATTTGTTACCTGATCAAGAGTGGTAAATTTTCAATTTCCCTCTCAGTGCTGTTCTTTGCCTTCTGAAGGTGAAATGCATTGTTGGTGCTATTGGTGGGAAACACATTCAAGATGCAAGTGCTGGGAAACTGGAGAGGTGATGAAATTCCCCCTTCCTTCTAAAAAGAAGGAGATTTAATTTACTCTGCACTAATACGAAAAGCCAAGCTCACCTCCCTGGCGGCTCTGCGGGCGAGGTCAGGGGACAGCACAAAGTGTGGGATCCCTTATGAGGTACGTGCCTCTGCCAGTCTCTCCTCTGGGTGCTGGGTGAATCACTGCCTGCTCTGGCAGACTGCCTTCTGGGGGGGTTTTGCTTTCAAGAGAGAGAAAATACCCTTCATCTGTGATTAATGTCCAAACCGCCAAGCACCACCTGAAAGACCATGGTGTCGGAAATGTTGAAGAAATGAGCCATGGGCTGGTGATGTGTTCCCTCACTTTGATCTCTGTCACTCTGCTCATTGCTCTGGCTTGATTTTCACATACCTGTGTGTGATAGCTTGGTCCTGAGCTCACCAAGTTGTCTTCTTGGGGCAGGCTCACAAATGTGCCCTTTGGTGACAGCAGCTGCCTGAGCACTGCTGCCTCCCTCTCCCCATCTTACCTCCCTGGTGCATCAGAGCCGGTCTACCCTCCTGTGATCCACTGAGAATTTGTACCAGCTTGTCATAAACAGTAGGGGAATCTGGGGTTTGGGGCAGAGGCTGGTTAAAACAGCAGTGGCACCAGGAGGAGATGTATCTGCAAACCACAGCCCCCACAGCAGCCAGGATGGGGCTATGCTTCCCCAAGCTCTGCATGGAGGTGAAACTCTAAGTCTGCAGGTGGTACTTGCTCTTGATGTCTGACTAGAACTGCACAGGAGTTGCCTGTATTGGTACCTTCTTTGTAACTCATCTCTGTTAATCAGGATGTCTTCCTCCAATCCAGAGCAGCTAAGCTCCTGGTTGGGAAGCAGACAGGGAAGGTGGGGAGTTTGGTAGCATGACCAGTGTTGGAGCAGGGGAAAAATTCCTGTTTTCTTTTTCGTCTTGCATGACCTGGAGGGATCATATCTAGGTAAAGAGCTAAGCCAACCCTGTGAGTCTCTTGGCTTTGGCCTTTCTAGGGCTGCCCAACTGTGCTACCAGAAGTGACTATTCTTGTAAGGTAGGTCCAGCCCTTGGCCATTCATCAGCCATTTGTTGATTTCCATTCATTCAGGTCTTGAAACAAAGCACTGAAGAATAAAGCCTGTCAGGTACTACCAACATGTAGTAGGGTTCATTCTGGATCCCAGTTTGTGTAAGGCTTTTATTGGGCACCAGTGATAATATGGTGTGCTCCAGTTCTTGCTTTTTAATTTTCTACTCAAGGGCGACACTAGGTGCTTTCCTCAGAACATGAGATTCTTTAATTTTAGACACAAGGTCTGGCACTCTTTGTGGCAGCCAGCTGTCTTCTCATTTTCTTAGCAGTGCTTTCATTCTTCTGCATTGCAAGCCAGCTCTTTTTCTGTGTGGGATCCTCCTCACCTCAGCCCTTTCCCAGTTACATAAAGGAAAAATGCTAAAAGACTGGTAGCACTGAAATTTAAAAAATAAAAATAAAATTGTTGAGGCCCTTTCTGACATGTTGCTACACGCCAGATGTCTGCCTATGGATATTTATAAATAAAAGCCCTGCCCATGGAGCAGGCATGGATCTATAGCGTTATCTATAATAAAAAAACAGTATGTGGTATAATAGTATGGAGTACATTAAACAGCAAAGTAACACATCTTGGGTTTGAATCAATGATCACCAGAGACATCATGTTGCTTTGTAAATATTTCAGTTGTTATATTGTTTTGTAACCTTCTTCTCTCTCTCATTTTGAAGTTGTTATTTGCAAAAAATCTAAAACCCAGTGCCTGGAAGAAGCATGTGGAGATAGCTTGTACAAGCCCTTCCTTCAGGCTCACTGATGGTGTCAGCTCTAAGAGATGCCAGTAAGGGATGCAAGGTGTTCCTTTCAGTTCTTTCCTGAGCTCCAGCTCCTTGGAGACTCATGGTTCCTGTGCTAAGAGCAGGGACATGTTGTTTCAGTATTTATTGGGCAAGACAGATGCCCTCGTTCCTTTCCATTTCCAGCAGATGAGCTTTCCAGCTGGGAACCTCATTTCCAAATAGTTCTTCAACAAAAGTCACATTCCTTGGACTGCTTGTTCTCAAAAAGTGTACCAAGTGACCTTAATGCGTTCTCAGCTGTCCTTTGTAGCTGAGAAGTAATTCTGAATGCAAGGTCACCAATTGCAGTGATAGGCATTACTATTAAACTTGGCACTTGTATCCAAATATGATCTTTTGGCTAACATACAAGGCTGGGACAAAGTTGTTTTCTTGTTTGCTTGTGAACTTGAAATTATTTTTTTGCTACATCTCGTAGGCTTTCCAGCTATAAAGTGGGGTTAATAAGTTGCACTTGCCTTACCTGAGTATATTAAAGTTTCTGAGAATTCAACTGCTGTCTTCATGGAAATGGAAAATGCTTGAGTCTTTCTGATACCATCCGCACCCTAAGGGCTGACCTGCTGGCTTGCTTCTCACAGATAGAGTCAAATGGAACCTCATTCTGCTTTCAGGCAGCTGTGGTAGTTACCAGCAGCTCTGAGAGCACCCTTGATCTAGATCCTGCTCCAAGGGGCCAAACAACAAATGTGTCAGAGTAAAATGTTCGTTCTGTTCATTGTCTTCAACACTCTCAGTTGAAATACTTCTGCCCCCTGTCAGTGTTATACCTGGGGACCTGTTGACTGCCAGCAGCAATTAATGCAATGCTGGTAAGCAGTGCTGGGGAAGGAATGGAAGTGATTGACTTTCAAATTCAGGGTTTTTGTTTGCAAGCCTGTGCTTTGGGGAAATCCTGTAACAAGGCTTCTGTCTAGAAACTAAGTATATCTGATGTGAAATACTAAACAGAGAAATAATGTACAGGAAAGCCGACTCTATTTCTTTAAGTGAGCAGAGTTGTACTTCTAAGTCCACTTTAGAATTAGGTTTTGCAAGACAGAGCCTTAGATACTTAAGAGGGCAATCCTCTCAGCATCCCAAAGAGAACATTGCAGCCTCTAATTAAGCAAAGTATTAACTACCTTATCTCCTTGATGAAACTTGGTAAACTCTGCCCTGACAGACGTGCACACATGGCTCTCTCCCTGGAAATTTGGAAGCTAAGACATGCTTTCTCTATCATCTATATGATTTATTTTTCCCCTGGTTATTCCTCTGGAGTTGCAGTAAGGCACTGAACCAAGTGCAGCTGTCTTTGCACTGAGCTGTATTTGCATAGAGCTCTATTTGCATGTTGGCTTGTGCTGCCGTATAATATTAATAAGGTATTAAAGGAGAGCAGGGAAGGGGGAGGGGCATGTTAAGATTTCAGTCTTGTCTAAGCAGGGCCATGCAAATATGTTTCCTTTTATCCAGAATTAATGACTAATATGTTAACAGGCCTCAGACTGGGGTTTTGTTTTCTTGGGAAAGATGTCTGCAGCAAGAGGCTGTGTTTCCCCTCTCCATCTTCCACGCCCTTGGACCCATGAATGGGTTTGTCCATTTTGGATGGAAGCTGCAAGACTGCTCAAGCAAGGAAATCACTCTGTTTACAAGCATGCATGTCTCTGGAAATAAATGCAGCCAGTAGAAAGCCACATCATGGGAATGGGTGAGAAGGAAGAAAGGGGAAAGGGGGTGGGGGTTGGAAACAAAGGAAAAAGTGTGGTGGCTATCTTGACATCTGGATCTGTCCTTGCCCCAGAGTTAGCCTGGCCTAGGCACTGGTTCTGCCCAGTGTGCCGGGCCCAGCAGCAGCATGTGCTAACTGAGGAGATGGTGCCAGTACTGCACTTTGCACTGCTGGCTGGGGCATCGTGGAGAGTGGGCAGGGAGCAACACTGGAGGTGGATCCCTTGGCTAATGTGTTCCCAACAGGGGCGTGCCACTGTGACCAGGAGAGTCAGGAAGAGACCTTGGAAACTCAGTGTGTGCACATAGTTAGCTCTTAGTGATGATAGTGTGACTGCAGGACCCTGGGAGCCCAAGCAGTAGTGGCTCCTGTGGGGGGATAAGGTGATCTCCAGGCAGGAGTCAGCTTCAGTCTGCAGGGGAAGGAGTACTTCTGGAGCTGCCACACCTGGTTCATTTTTGTCAACAGCCTAAAGAAGAAAGGGAGCTGTTCTAGAAGGACCTGTTTATAATCAGGGCTTTATTAAGTTAGTCTGTTCTGAATATATGGATGATTACGGGGGGGGGGGGGGGGGGGGGGGGGCAGAGCTCCTATGTGTAGGAAGAGAGGTGCCATAGCCCCAAGCAGGTTTTACATTACCTGTCCTTGGGTTTGGTGGGCCAGAAGTTTTCCAAACCTAGCTTGTCACTAGTGTGATTGCCTCCTGTGCTAAGTCTGAATCAGCTTTCCTCAGGGTGCTGTCCAGCTGAACTGTATTGGATTATCCCAAAGTCTTGGTGTTTTAGATCAGAATGGAAGGATAGGCAAGGTAGGGGGGTGCAATGCTCCTGTCTCCATGGTCAGTTCATGCTGTGAACGTTTTGCTATTAACCTGATATTCCCACAAGTCACTTGTGGAACAGTTTGATCTTGCTGTGGAGATTGTGCCATATTATGGGGGAAGATCTGTTCTTAATCAGTGCAGAAGCCGTGAGGGGAAAAACAAGTCTGCAACATCACTTGGCAACACAATTATTATAATAGGGTTTGCTTCTTCCTACACTGCCCAACTGAATTATTTTCTCCATATGGTGGAGCTACTCTGTTTTTAACTGGTTCTTCCTGCCCCTTCACCAGATGGCTGTTTTTCTGCAGGACCTCTCAGCTCTTGCACATTGTGCCTGCCTTGCTGAGCTGAGAGCAGGGAGAGGAATTCTGGTGAAAGCAGGCTCAGGACAGGTCCTGCCAGCTCTGCCTGTTCAGGGGGAAGGAATATATCCGGTGCTGGACCTTAGGCATCAGTGAGATGAATATTCAGTGTTACCTAACAGGATAACTCAGAGCAAGCATCCTGTTTATATTTGGTGGTGGTGAGATTTTGATGAGATCAGGGACTTGAAGGAGCTGTAAATGGGCTACACATGGGAGTCTTTCCCTTCTTGGTTTCCAGCTCATTTCAGGCCTGACCTGTAACAGCTCATTGTCGTCCTTGTCTTGGGTGTTAAGCACAGCTTGACTAATACATTGCAATCCTGTCTGTCTTCTTGCTATTTTTGTCTTCCTAGGGCAGAGCACCCTACCTGTAAGCTTCTTGTTGCTCTCCACCTGCCAGAGGATCCTAGTCCTCCCCACAGCAAGCCTCTGCTGCTTGAGTGCATCCTCGTGATGCCAAAGAGGAGGGAAAAAAATAGAGACATACAGAAATTCCAACAGGAGGTACAAAGTGTTTAAGAAAGATAAATCTACTGTAATTTACACTTCAGGAAAAAATAGCCCACCTGGCTTCTGGGTAGCTGGACATTCTGCATCTGTATTCAAGGGCCTTCCTCATTTGTTTTTAGTCTGCTTTTCTACAAAAATGAGGTGTGTGTGCGATCACACAGCTGCTTTGTTCCCCTTAAGTTTTGAATCTGGTGAACAAGTTCAGCAAATTTGATGCAAGGGGAGAGGTCTCAGTGGTATTGAGTTCTACATGTTCCATGAAAATAGGCAGCTGGGCAGAGCCCCTGTTAATGGATGGCCCAGAGGAAGGGCTGTGCTATTGGCTTGCCGTTAAATATATGGTGTTGTAGGAGTGTGTCTATACAGGAGCTCAGTCCTGAGACCTCTCCCTGTAGGAAACAGCAGAAGTCTTTCTCTGGCCTTTTCTTTTTTGATTTTTTTTTCACTTGGTGAGACTTGAAAATAAAAATAACGCTTTTCATCTTCAAAGAGCTTTAGAAACATCAGCTAATTAATCCTTCCCTCATCTAGTGTGCTGCTTCAAGGAAAAGTGGTAAAGCAGGGATTTTTCTAAAAGTGAGTGAGACAGATCCTCAGAGGACCCATCTCAATTCTGAAGGGTCTGTGGCTGTTGCTCCACTCCAAAACATGTGGCTCTGTACCATGTTGTTGATTGTTCTTTGTTTCTCTAGCAAATAAGTAAACAATGGAATTCAATGAAACAACCAAGAAGTGTCCTCAAGTACATATGCCCCAGCTTATGGATAAACAATCAACCTGAAAGATACGTAAATGGACTTAATCAGGAGGGCAAGAAAATCCCCATCATTAAATTTTAAGTTTTTTTTAAATAATCATACATGAGATAGTAACACTTTCTCATAAATTTTCTCACAAGAAAAGCATTTCCTCTTCTTCTCTTGATGTCCCTGAGGATCTCGCAGGCAGTGTCAAAACCAGAAGCTTTAGGTATTTTCCTAGTCACTCTTGAGGGTTCTCTTCTCTTCCCTCTTAGTCCAACAAACCATATGTGGGCACAGTGTCAGTCCTGACACTCATGTGACAAGTCAGTGTTGCCTTATGGATTCAGGGGCTGATGAGCACTGCACTGGCATTGTCCCTCTCCACAGGAAGAGGGAAGATCACTATAAACCAGGCCTGACTGGAGAAGTCAGCACAAGAGGTATGGATGGAGAGTGTAGGTGGCTTTCACTCTCTTGCATTTAAATGAGCTCTGTGATCCATGTTCTCTGCTGATGGTAATTCTGACTTCTGGTCAGGAGCAACACATACCTTGTCTGTGTGTGGGATGGGCATCAGTGCAAAAAGCCAGTGCTTCTGGTGGGTCTTCCCTTGCTTTCAGCCATCAGCCAAGTCTGGCAGAGGTGCCTGGATCACCTCCAGTCTCAGGGATGTATTGGGGAGCACATTTGACACAGTGAGTTAGCCTTGAAGGGCAGCAGGTCAGCAGGTGCCATCCTTTGGTTTTTCTTGGCAGTGTGAAGGAGGACTACACCTCCTTGGTTTTTCTGGATCCTACTTGTGCCGAGTACTTTGCTGTCAGGATCCTAAGGTGAGCATCTCCAAGCTCAACAGCATCAAAGACACTGCAGGAGCTTTTGCTCTAGGTTTCTTTCTCAAGAGCAATTCTGTAGTTAATTTCCTCTAAGTCTACTCCTACTGGTTTTCCAGGGTTTTTCTTTTTTCATTACCATTCAACGGGTGTGAACTTCTCTGTGGTCCAAAACAGGACACACATGCAGCTCTCTGTCGTTGTGCTGGCTTTTGTCATGCGATCTTTTTGCTTTTGTCAGCAATTTCTTTTCTATTCCACTTTGCATCAACCTTGAGTTCTATTGCAGAAATGGTTACAATTAGAAAATATTGATTTTAGAATTGTTAGAACATAAATTAATTGTAGTTTCTGGTGGGACAGGAAAAAAGCAAGAACAGAAAATACTTCTCAGTCAGGCAGAAGTTTTCCCTATTTTATACATATTTACTATTATTCTACAACTGAAAAGCCTGGATCCAGAAATACTGCAGAAGGATGAAGTGGTGATTACAGAATGAATGTTCTCAAAGGAAGCTATTTTAGGTTTCCTCAAAGAAAAAAAAAAAAAAAAAAAAAAAAAAAAACCAAAAAAAAACACCCTCAGGCTCCCCTGAATCAGGAACGTGATGCTGCACTTTGAGTAGAAACATATCGAGTTCCATACAAATTTGTTGTCTTCAAATCATTGTCTTACACTTCCCCTGCCCATCTCTGCATAACTCTTAATTTGGCTGCTCGTGTTTGTGTGCATAAATATGCAAGAAATGAGTCTAGAGTTGCTCTTGAAGCCGTGGTTGGGTTTGCTGGACTGGTAGATAAAAAAAATTCCTTTTTTTTTTTTTTCCTCTTTTTCCTTTTAAAGGGAGACATTCAGATCGGGCATCAGGAAGACACAGTAAACAAGGAGCCTGGCGCTGCCGTTTTTAGACAGGCACTGTTCGGAGTAGGATTGCGCTTTAGGAGGTGCTAAGTATGTTCAGCAATACTGGCATTTTGTTTCAGTTGGATGAAGATCCAAGAGAAATCTGAGCCCTTCATGAATGGAAGCAGTCTTCCCTCATATGCCCCTACATTGCTTTCCCTCTCACAGGGCAGATGTAAAGAGCTGCATCCCTCCCACCTCCATCCCACCTCTATGGGATATGGACCTGGTCGTTTCCCCTCTCTGGTGAAGGAAAAACAGGAAAACTCCCTTTCCCTGGCCACGCCACCCTGTGGAGATCACAGAAGTTGTACCACTTAATCCTGTCGCTGCTGTAGCATCTTGTGGGGCGGCGACAATGGGCATGAGCAAAATACATAATTAATAAAGCAGCGGTGGTTGGCATTTGCTGCCTGGCGATGGGTGGGATGCAAGGAGAAGTGGCAGAGTAATTATAGATGTGAAAAATGAGGCAGGAACACGGGGTAACCTTTCTAGGGTAGCTGTCCCGGTGATCGATGGGCCTACATTGTTTTCTTGCTAACCTTTTGGTGAACCTCCCCTTAGAACAACGGGGGAAATACAGTTATTCCCTTCTCTGTCTTGTTTCTTGGTAAAGCACTCGTGTGCCACCTTATTATTGCACCCTAAATATTGCTGTGTGCTGGTAGTAAATCACAGGTGGGCAGTGAGCTGCCCCTCAGGCAGGGCCCTTTTGTCCTGCCCCTGTCCAGCTGGAGGCTCCAGCCCCATGTGCTGCGGGCACCAGCTCTGTCGCAGCCCCAGTTAAACCAAAATGACGGCTTTCCACAGCTCAAATGGGTGTTGGGGGAGCTACAGGGATAGAGCTGGGGAAGGCTGCAGTACAGGTAACAAAATGAAGGTTTTTTGATGGAGGGACAGGGAAGCTCCAAGAGATTGGGGCAATAAATTCAGAGGCTTAGAACTGGATGAAAGTGTCTTTAAACTGAGGCTTTGGTCCATTTGCATCCCCTGCTGCTTGAGCAGACTGCGGTTTTACCTATCAAAGCCAAACCTGCTCTGTTTTCAGTAATTTCTTACAGAGCTTTCATGCGATGAGGTTTCTGAGAGCTGCAGTCAAGTGTACAAAGCCTGAACTCCTCTGCCAGGAGGAAAAGGGTTCGGTTCAGGCATTTCGGGGGGAAGCATATGATACACACCAGATAAAATTGCAACATGTAAAAAAAATGTGAAGAATGCCAGGAAATGTTCTTGAACCCTGCAGTTGACTTAACAGAGAGCTAAATGTTACAGGCAGTCACAATAATTGAAGATAGGAATGTATACATAGGACAGCCCTTTCTTTCAAGAAAGGGTGGATCTTTTTCTTCATGTCCTGGGAAGTACTTTGGATTGTTGTATTTATTTCTCTGGAATAATTACTGAACTTCCTCTCAGCCAAAAGCATTCCTGATATATGGGGATTTCTTTGCCCTTTACAAGGACAGTACCAGCTACTTACAAAACAGTGAAATTGAAAGATGACATCCATACTGCAGTGTGATCCGAGGACAAATTAGAAGTTAATCAGATGGGAATCAGTTCAGATTACCCCTGTGTATAGTGAAAAGTTTCTTTTGTACGATTTTTTTTTTTTCCTGCAAGATTTGTCTTTCCAAAATTTCTGTCATAGCCACCTTGGATTTTAACATGCGGAAAATGTTTATGTTTTTTCAGAGCATCAGGATAGCGTTAAGAATTTGTTTTGGCAAGAAAAAAATGAAACAGTAAAAGGAGACATTTGAAGAGTCCTAGAAACAAATATATGACTATGTGTTGACATGTTATGAAGGTGTTGGGAGCGACTCCTTACTTAAAACTGTGTTGAAATTTGCACTTACTATGGATTTAAATTCATCAGCTTCACACTTTAATGATTGAATTTAGGTTCCTGATTTGGTACAGAGATGTGTTAGAGAACAATTGAATTTTCTATGTGACGGTTTTAAATAAAGAATGAACTTAACTTTGCAGAATACTTTAATTTAAAAGTCTTTCTTCTGTAGAGGTGTCTTTCTTCCTGCAAGCATCATGGTTCCTTCAGGACTATTTGCACATCACACTTGGGTTGTTGCTTGTATCCTGGTTTTCTGTCTGGCTTTGCTAAGATGTGTGACATTAACAGTTAAAGTCAGAGTTTTTCTGCTAGAGCTACAAGGGCCCTCTTCGATCGCTGGACAAGGGAGCAATTGCAGTCTTTGGCCCTAAAATATGGTAGCTGCAGGATCTAGACTCATAGTAGTCAGGGACTGTGTTTTGTTCAGGCTTGATTGTAGATCCTGTCTTAGCAGATGCAGAGCAGCAAGTCCCAGAGCTTTTAGTTCCAGGACAATGAGGGATCCCAAATTAGCCTACAAGTTTTTTGTGCCAGGACTGTTTTCTTCCATTTTTTTTACATCATCTAGTACAGTAGGGCTCTACTTAACACTTCCAGATGTTAGCCCTAATATAAATGTAATAAAAATAAATTAAATTCAGAGTGGATTTGCGTTTCTGCAATCTGTGCTGTGCCCTGCTGCTTGTACAGAGGGCTGTTGTCACCCGCTCCGCTGGCTGTGCTGACTCAAGTAGGACTTGAGTTGAAAGTGGGAATTTTCAACTCTCTGCAGCAGGAATAGCCAACTGGGGCAGCTCTGAGGTGTCCTTGTTGTTCCCTGCCACGCAGATCTCCATGTGCAGATAAGCAGGTATTCCAGAGCTTTTCCTTAAATTCCTGCATGGACCAAGTAGGTCCTCAAAGCATGGGCAGGGTGCTGTGACTCACCGGCGGGGCTTAAAAGTGGGCTTTGGATTTCATGTGCTGTTCCTAGCATGGCTGCTGTCTTGCTGGGTGATATCTACAGGTCATTTTGACCTAAAATTTGCCTTACCTCAGTAATATCCATCTGTTTCGAAAGAGCCTTCAAATCCATTTATTATTATTATTATTATTATTATTATTATTATTATTATTATTATTATTGTTGTTGTTTTTGTTGTTGTTCCCTGCTATAATAAGTAGCAGTCGTGGTCTGACAGATACAGCACACTGTTCACAAGGACCCTGCTTCTTTTCTTGGCTTTGCTGTGCTCTCACTGTATGATCTTGGGCGAACTGCTCCACCAATCTGTTCCCCTGTCACCACACATCGTCTTAGATCATCAATTCTCTGGAGCAGACACAGTCCCTTAGCACATTTTAGCATCTAGCATTGTGAGGCTCTGGGCTCTGCCAGGGCTTCTGTGTGCTGCAGAAATACAAATAGTTGTGGCTAATAATATTAATAATAATAATAATAAATCTGTGTGACTCTTCAGAGATAAGTAAAGGGCAATGTTCCTTTCTCCAAGGAGCAGGCAGGATAAGTACTTTATTTTTGTCTTTGTCTTCTTCTAATTATAAAAAAAGAAGGCAACCAGTAGACATGATTATAAAAGAAAAAAATAAAGGAAGGATGCAGTAATTTGATATTTTTAGCCTCAGACCTGCTACTTGTTCTGTGAAGCCAATCTTAGGATCATGGCCTGAGTCTGGTTCATATCCGTGTTTGCCAGGGATAGAAATCTTTTGGAGCCTTATATTGACAGTTGGCTCAGTATTCAGACTAATCCTATAAAACCACCATGCAGCTTGGTGCAACTTTCAGTATTTACTGTGAACTAAAGTGTCACGAGTATTGCAGATCAGACATGAGACGCTTCACTTGGCCAATACGTGGCAAGGCTCTGGGCTGGGACAATAAGGGCTTGGGATGGAACTGAGTGTGGTAGAATGGCTGGAGAGAGAAAAAGTCAACTTTTGTTTGTTTCTGTGTGCTGTGGGATTTTTTCAATTATTATTTCATTTCCAAAGAAATGCAACAGCAACAACAAAAGGTCTTAAATATTCAGCAGTGAAAACAATAGATTTGAAAAGAAAAACAAAAAGTTAGAGCCAGCTCTGGCATTGCTGGACACTTGGCTCTGAGGGAAGTGAGAACAGCTTGGATTTGCATAAATTGCATACTGCGGGTCAGAAAGCAGAGTCAGAATTATGCTTTCATTGCAGTGGCATGAATGGGAGCACATAATCGGCATTCTTCCCCTCTTGATCAGATGCCTCCTTCAGGGGATTTCTGCACCCAATACGTTGAGGCTCATCCATTCACTGCCTGGCATGGGTAGGGCTTTTGTTTTCAAATTATTATTTTTCTATTCTCTGATTTCTTCCATAACCTGGGAAAGCCCCAACCCTCCCCCCATGCATGGCCCTTTGTTTGGGAGGTCACGCTGTTCTGAATGTAGCTGTTGTTGCATCACCCCCTGTGCGTGTTTTTGTGCTTCTGCCTCTGCGTGGAGCTGTCGACCCCCGGGGTGATGGTCCTGTTGCTCCATGTTGGGCACCTCCTCTCAAATTTATGGAGTCCTGCATATCTGAGTGCAAAGAGGTGAATATGATTGTGATCAGTCCAGTAGGGCTTCCTCCAGGGATGTACAAAGATGTTTGGCTGGGTCAAGCTTAGCAGGCTCTTGGTCAAACCCAGGGCTTGGCTCTCTTTTCCATTATTTGGCTTATTAGCAATTTTTTTTTTTTTTTTTGCCTTTTATGCTTTCTAGCTAAATCACAGCAAGGACTTGCTAGGGGATTCAGGTTCAGCAAAACACATGAGTGCACGTTTAACCTGAGCTGCAGCCAGGCTTTTGCCAGGATTCAGACATGTATTTGCTTCAGATGATGCACTTGGTAAATGCTTCCAGCAAGTGCATGTGGTGCTGCTAAAAACTCACAGAATCACAGAATCACAAGGTCCATCCAGACCCTGGTAGCCACATGGAAACCTGTCCAGCTGGATGTCAAGTTCCAGGTAACCCCCACAGTGTGGTTCCTTCTCAGCACTGCTCACCCATCACTTCCTGTCTCCCCCTGGATGCATGGTTGCAGTTTTCTTCTCCACAGAGCCACTGCCAGACCAAGTGCCTTGTGCCCCTTTGTTCTGTCCTTTTCTGGGATCATGCCCACCCTGCTGTTGATCTCAGATCTGTTCAGCAGCAGTGGCAAAGAGCAAACAGCAACCAACAGGTATTGATGACCGAGGCCTGCTTCTTCATTTATTCACAGATAAATGTTTTAACCTGTCAGTGTTAAGAAATCACATTGATTGCAGAAATTTAGTTTTATTCCTTAGGTCTGTTAGTAAAAAGGGCAATTCCTCCTTTAATGTCTTCCCACCATGGGTTCGGTTCCACTGTACCTTGTCCAGAAATCCTTTATTTTCAAGGCTCAGGGAAAATGATCTTTATAAAATATAAACTATGGGAATTTTCATTCCCCTCTGGCTTTAGGAGGAGGAGAGCAGCTGGTAGAGAGTGGATGAGAAAGGCTTTATCTGCTATATTTTGGTTACTGCGCTTTGAGTGATGGGTTTAATAATTGATAGAGCAATTTAGCAATGATCCATAATCCTGAAAGAAGCCTACGCTCCCCTCCCTCTCCGTCTCCCTCCCTTTCTCCTTCCCTTTGAGACTGACAGGCTGCTCTCAGTGGTTTTGTCTGCAAAATTTCATCCCTTGGTTTCTGTAAACAGCCTGACATGGGAGAGGGGGAAAAAAAGCAAGTGTTTCTAAATCTTTTGTCTTGTTTCCACAAACAGCTGCACTCCTTTTTCCAGCTCTGGGCTTCAGTCATTTATTTGCTCACATGCTCTTGCTGAAGAGAGCAGGAGGTTTTCTTTAAGGCCCTAACCTAAATGAAGTGTGTATGTACAATGTAGATAGGAGAGCAGAGAGGTGCAGAGCCTCCCGGCAGGGACCCCTCCCTAACTATTTAAACCCAGGTTTTGTTCATGGCCGAATCCAGCTTTCTTAATCCCAAGAAAGTGCATAGGGATGGCAAGTGCTTGATATGTAAGTGTGGTTTACTTGAAAGTCTTCCAGGATTAACCTATGGAAATTGCTTTTTCCAAGAGCCTCGTGTGGACGGTGGCAGCGAGCAGGGGGATCCTGCTGGAGTGCCTGATATGTGTCTTTGTGATTCCCCATTTTTCAAGATGGATGCAAACCCATAGCAGCATGGGGTTGTGTTTCCAGGTGTGCACCCCCTTCACAGGGGTAGGGGGTTCCTGTGTGGGATGTCCACAGTAAGTGTGGGAAGAGAGGAAAAGATGAAGCAGAAAAAGGAGACAGACATAGTGAGCAAGAGAGAAAAAGAGACAAGGTTATAGGTACTGAGTATGTGTTGAGGCCGAGGCAGAGTGAGGAGAGGGAGGAGGTGCAGCCTGGCAGAAAGCCAGGTATAAGCAAAGTCAAGTGAGATGTATTAAATTATGTTTTTCCATATGTATTACATAGATGCCAGATTGACAACAATTTGCAATTAAGCATGACATAAAGTCAGTTATGCACAGCTGTATTATTCCTTAAAATTACAAGGGGTGAGGTCCCCTGGGGCACAGCAGAGTTTATGGATGCTCCACCATGGGAGGTCTCAAAGGCAGGCTAGCTGAGTGCTTGCCAGGAGTGTCACAGGCATTGCTGGGATGGCCCAGGATTGGGGCAGGGAGGGAGTGGGTGACTTCCCTGAGGTTCGGACTAGCCCTGTCTGCCTCTTACACCATCCTCTGGAGTATTTTCACCCTTCCCAGTCAGCACCCCAAGGGGACATGAGCAGTGGCCAGGGGTGGGTACTCTAGTCTGCTTCTATGAGTTATTTGCTATTAAATACCCTTAGCTAGCAATGAGACGCTCACAAGGCTTGGTTGATAGTTACTCCAGTCAAGTTCAGAAGTAATTGTGTAACTTGCTCTCTGTTTTTAAAAGACAGAACTGTGTGCATGTACACATGATTAAAATATCTGGGAACCTAGACCTGCACCACGGGAAACACTCCCAGCTGTGTAGGATTTCCCCTGTACATAGGAGGATCTTGGCGACCTTCCTATTGAGAAATGTATGGTTACTGGACCTTATAGAGCTAGAGAAGTTCAGGTGACAGGGGCCCTGGGAGATCATTTAGTCCAACCTGATGCTCAAGGTAGAGTTTGCCATGAGATCAAGATCAGGACTTCATCTTGCTGGGTCTTAAAAGGTTAGCAACTGCAGAGTCCCTCGGGGCAGCCTGTGCTGGTGGTTCTCTTATCTGCACAGTGGAGGTGTTTTCCCCATTCCATCCCCAGAGGGATCCTCTCCTGTTTCAGTTTGTCTGTCATCTTTACCTCCTGCTGCCCACCTGAGGGAAGAGCCTGGCACCATTTTCTTCATGTGGAGGCAAGAGGAGGAGGAGCAGGTTGCTGTCATGGACACCATGGTTCTCCCTCCCCCCACTGAGGTAGCTCCAGATCACCTTCCCACTGGGATCCCCAGACAAAGAGTGGTGTCCAGATGTGGCTGGAGGTGGGTTACCACATTCCTTGGTCTGCTGGCCCTGTTTCAGGGATGCTGTTGGTCCTGCTGCTGCCAGGATCTTCCTTTCTAGCCCATTGCCCCTTGAGCCAAAGTGCTCATGGCCATTCCAGCTGAGCAGTTCCCCTCTTGTCACCAGTGTTTGTCTGTCCCAGGGGCCAGACCTGGCATTTCTCCTGGCTGTATTTCAGAAGGTCCTTACTGGGCCATGCCTCCCACCTGTCCAGGTCCCTCTGGGTGGCAGCCCTGCCCTCACGTGCATGGCCAGGTATCTCCAGGGTGGCATCACCCTCAAACTGGATGAGAATGCACTCTGCCTCTTCCTCAGGTCAGGGATAAAGCTGTTAAGTGAGACCAGTCTGGGATAAACTGCTGCGGTACCTCATTGGTTACCGGCCTCCAGTTTATATTTATGTCTTGTAACATAAACCATCACTGAGGGCTGAGTGGATCCAGCTTCCAGTCTTTTGAGCTGATTCAAGTATTTTTTTAAATGTTGCAGACTAATCTTGAGGAATGGGCAAGAGCAATGTGAGCAGTGCAGTGTTGGAGCTCCCTTCTAGTGGTGGTTGTACAAGTGGCCTGGCAGCCCTGGAAATGGTTCTGGTTGCACCCACAGTCCTTCCCAGAAACCAGGCGTACCTGTGTTTGACCTGTGAAATACAGAGCCTGCTAGGAGGCCCTGTAGTGGCACTGTCCTTCCTTATCACTCAAACCAATACATCTTTGTGTGCAAACAGTATACTGTGACCAATTGGGTGGCATTCCTCTGTGGTCCTTTCCCTCCCTCAGGAATAACCCTGTGCTGACTGACCTCTCCATGGCTGGAAATTTATGCTGGAATCTGAAAGGCATAGTGTGCCTGCATATTCTGGGATGAGTCTGAAATCCCAGGGCTGTCCCTTGCTCAGGGATGCAGGAGAAATGCTGACGTCGAGCAATGAGAGTGAGCCCAGCATTTCCCTGCTGAGTGACACGAGAGGGGCCTAGAGCTGCTCTCCTGTCCATTGCATGGGATGGGGAGTGAGCAAGCAGGAGATGTTGGTGGTTGTAGGTGTGTTAAGCTCTGGCCCTGGTGGCTGCCTTTATCACAGAAACAAAAGTCTGCAGATGCCCAGCCCTGGACCCCTGAGTGTCATCCATATTTGAAATCTGTATCCCTTCCGTGTGTCTGTGTGAGTGGAGAGGTGGAAGGGTGAGGGAAATAGCAACTATAACATTTTACTTCCAGAATATGCACCTGTCTCCTTTTACATCCCTTCACTTAAGAAATTATTTGGAGTCTGAGAAGTACAGAGGAACAAAAAAAAAAAGGTTCTGTGTACATTCCACCTCCATTACCTAAGAGTTAAAGGTACTCTGCATTCTACAGTACATGGCAATAAAAGATGGACACCTCCACAAAATACAAAACAGTCAAGTGAGAAGGAATGAGAAAGAGTCCATAAAGATGCCAAAGAAAGAGTTCATCTGAGAGGAGGACAGAGCTCCATCACTTGAATAAAAACTCCTTTGTAAGACACACAAAGGATGCAGTTCCTTGTCCTCACAAGAGGTATCTTGGTGCATGGGAGAGCATGAGCTCTGAGTGGGGTGAAGCCCTGGGTGTGCAGCCGGTCAGTGCATCCCTGCTTGGGCAGAGGAGCTCAGCTTCTGCCTCTCTGCCTTTGCCCAGGGCTTCCTGAGTGGAGATGTGAAAGCTGCTGCTTCCCAGAATTCAAGCTTTAGCGAGTGAGACAGGAGCTGTGTGTACCAGCTCAGAGACCTCTTCACTGGAGGTTTGTCTGCACTCCCTGCAGCTGCCCCCCACCTTCTTCTGGAAGCAGGAACATTCTCTGCTTAAGGTGCCAGCAAGTATCAGATTTTGAGTTATATTTTTGTCTCAGGTATGTACTTGTCCATGAAGAACTCTGCTGAGACTATCATGCTTGGCCATGGAATCCTACCAGAGGTGGTAAATTATCCTTGGGGAGGGCAGTTTGCAGGGAAGTTTTAAAATTCAGAAAGAGCCCAGCTCTCTGAATCTGAGTCTGTGGAAATTAATTTTTTTGGCATTTGTTTTTAATGTCCTGTGATGTGTGGGTGAAAAAGCCAGCAAGCTAGACTGGTAATTAATTTTCCTGACAGAAACGCCAGACAATGAAATTACCCTGCCACAAAGCAGGGTTGCTAAAGTAAATACTCTGCCAGCAGCAGGCCTGAAAGCAGGACAGGGTCGTGTGTGAGGTGCAAGCAAATGATGATATGGCATTTCTGCCTCTGGGGACCTGTGGGTGCTGCCGGCACGGGGACCCTGGTGACCTGGGGCACCGGCACTGGCAGCTCTCTGGTGTACACAGGCACATTCAAGCTGGGCTCCAAAGGATGGGGCACTGACTGGACTCACTGCTGAGCTGAGGAGCAGGTCACCCTTTGCTGTCCAGGCAAGTAATTTGGTTGGAAGCAGGTAGAAGATTTGAGAAGTGGGGATAGGATAGCTGCTTTTGTCCTGGAGATAGAGGCCCTTGGCAGGGCTCTTCAGTCTTTCCCAGGCTGGTGGCAAGTGGGAATACCTTTGGTCTGCGCTGGTGTGATTTGTGTGAGCTGTAGAACAGGTTGTGCCTGTGCATGCAGAAGGGGAGTGCCTTTTGTTGGAAGACATCGAGGGCAGCTCATGGGAGAGGAAGGACAGGAGGGCAAAGTTTTATGTTTTCCTTCTGTGTGTCTTGTACTGGAGGCAGGAGTTACTGTGCCAGGAGTGTTGCAGATGCACAGCCAAGAAATGGGCGGAGAGCAGGAAATGGGCATGTTCTTTCATGTATTGAGGTATCTGGCAGCTGGCTCCACTGTATGCTATCAGACAAGATCCCTCACCACAATCGAAAGGTTTGGTGAGTGTGCGTTAAAAACCCTGTATTGTTGGTACAGAAAATACTTCTCTGCGCAGTCATGGAGAGATCTGCTGAAGATCTCAGTGCTGTTTGGGAGGATCTGCTGCCGTGTGAATCGTCCTTCCAATTTATGATTGCAGTACTCAGATGTGCACACTTTTATAGGGCATTTTCCTTTGTTACACAGTGCTAGCAGCTGCAGAATGGAGAAATCCCACACAAGAACTGTTTAAGACATGGAAACTGTTTTCTTTCTCTTTGAGAAAGAGAATTACACCGTTTTTATTGCTGAGATAAATCTGAGTGCTTTTAGGAAAACAAGGGGTCAGTTGTGGAGTGGACTGCATTCGCATTTTAGGACCAGAGTTATTTAATGTATTAATTATCTGTAAAAAGTGCTGGACCAGTAGCGAAGTGTTCAAGCATGCAGATATCACACACTGGCTTAGGTTAGGCTGCAGAAAAGAGTGAGGAGCATTTAAAGGATTTGATCTAGATTACAGAAAACATTATGCCGGATCAGTGCAGTACCAAAAGGCAGTAAACACTGGAAGAGAAAAAATGAACTATTTCTGCATAATTCTATGTCCTAAATTAACTGCAGCTTCTCTGGAGAAAGGACTGTGTGTCTCAGAGGATCTCCCAGATAAAACATCTGCTGAAATGCCTTGTGTCACTCCAAAAGCAAACAAAATATTAAGCTTAGGGAAGACTGGAACGCGAAAGCATTCTGCAAATAGTGTAAAATAAGTCTGGGGAATAGCCTTGTGTTTAACTCTTTCTAGGTCTGTTCAGCCTGTCTCCAAGCAGTCATGTCAGGAAGAGCAGTTGCAGGGTCAGGCAGTGGAAGTGGATTGAAACATCCATGGGATGCTACACTGAGAAGGCAGAAGCTGCTGCAGACAAGGAAGAACAGGGCAGAGATGTAAAAACAGCTTGTGGCAAAGGACAGGTGATTCAATCACTTCTGTCTTCACCTCTAGACCAATCTATGTGAACACAAAGTGAGAGATGACAAATTTAAACCTGATGAAGGAAAATCAAGCTTTAAACAGCTGAGCTAAGATGCTATTGAAAGCAGAAGGTTGCCTGTGGAACTCTGTGTAACAACATGTGATGGAAGTCAAGATCTCACCTTGTCTTTAAAAATTGACATGCCTATGTTAAAAAAGAGAGGAGTTGCACATGTTAGATACTATGTGCAGAAGGATGTATGCATCCATAACTGAGTATAAAGAACAATATCTACCACAGTGGAGATTCAAAGGTATTTTATCAGTGGACAGGTTATTTCATTACTGAGCTCGTAGCATCCCGCACCAAAATGCTTGGCATTGGCCATTTCTTTTTTACAAGCAGGCAGAGCACTGCTCCTGTTGACTGCAGCTCCCTCTTGCTCACAGCAAACAGGAGGTATCTGCTGGCTGAAAATCTGGAATCCTGTGTGGTGTCCACTACCTGCTGTTCTTGAGGTGTCTTAATGACGATTTAATTAAGTTAACAAGATCTTTTTGTCTTAGGGCCACTCCCTCTCCATGGAAGAATCACGATGATTAAGTGAAAGCTGGGAGAAAACCACAGCAAGTGGTGGCTGTGGTGTACGTAAGGCACCATATCACCTAGATCCAGCCCCTTCTCACAGGCATTCTCACCATTGTTAGAATTCATAGCATGAGTGGTGTTCTATTTAGTTGCATTCTTTGTGTTTAAATAGTATGGACATAGGTTTGTTCTTTTCTTCCCAATAGCTAAGATGGAAAACTTCTTCTGCATGTAAAAAAGAAATTTTCTCCTTATTACTGCACTCCAGAAAGTGGAGCTTTCAGGAAAACCCACTGGACAGCCAAAGACTCAGGAGAAAAAAAAAATTAAGAGATTTAGGAACCTCAAATTCTAGGTCATCCCTCTAGCAGAGGTCTGAAGGTGTTGGCAGCCTAAGTGTGGGGGGAGAGGAAGGGAGGTGTGTGCTGCATATGACAGCAGTGCAAGTGGTTTTTTTATGCGCAGGGAGTTTTCCACACAAAATCATGTTGGGAATATCCCTATAGTCCACCCCTCCACTTGAGTTAGTGGGAGGGATTTGAAGTTGAGGCAATTCGTGGCTGAGCTCTCATTAGTGACCAGGGACATTCCGTTCACAATGTGGAAGGCAGGCAGGGAGAGGCAGATGGCTTTGAATGCAGGATTTACATAGTAATGAGATTCAGGTCACCATAGCTGTCTTTTTCTCTCTGCATTTTGTCTAGGTGTCGAGTAGTGTGTAGGGATGACAGGGATGACGGAATAGGGAGGAAAAGAGGAAAATTAACCCCTTGTTCATGAGGGGAGATTGCTGTTAGAATAAAGAGTTTGTCACAGTGGGCTAAATAACAGGAGGATATGACAATGACAAGCACAGATGAAGCTAGAAGGGCTAAAGATAGCCACTTTTTAAGTTCCTGAGTTGTTTTTTTGTGGGAATGGCACAAAGAACTCTAAAATCCCAGAATTTCCTGTAATTTTTACGTTCTGCATTGCTGGTTTAAGAGGTAGTTTGGGACTTTTATCAGTACAAGTCCCCTCAAAACTGGGGGAGTTTGTGGACTGAAGACGGGGCATGGATTCTTGCTACAGGGTCTTTGCTTCTTTGGAAAAAAATTACCATTTTACTTGGTTTCTTGGCTAAAGACTTGTCTTGACATGACTATGTAATGGCATGATTAAAACATAATATTTTCCACTGCAATTGGTAATCCTTAGTATGATCTCACTAGTGTCAGATCTTATCCTGATGACAAATGGGGAACTGGGAACCATGGGTCCTATTTCGAGCTTTGGATGGTGGCACTTGATTTGCTCAATAGCCAACTTCAGGCATTTCCAAAATATGCATAAGGGCCTGAGAAATCCCAAGGCTATATTTAAAATTATGAAAGATTTAAGGCAGCATGTGTTTCTTTTATCTATCTTCTGCTTTTTCTTTCTTTATAGTTAGAGGAGTATGGGCGAGTAAGTTATTCTTCCTGCTGTACATCCCGTGAAACCAAAAGCTGGGGCTTTAGAAGCATTGCAAGAACAGGAGAGAAGCTTTAGGAGATCCTTGTATTAATAGGAGCTGTGTCATATAACTGCATGTGGACAACTAGGCAGAGGTGGGATAAGTAAGGAAGGTGTTTGTGTGTATAAGGTTTTCAGTATTTGGAAAATATTTTTGGTTATTTCACACAGAAGTTTCTGAAATGCAGAACGTTTGGGGCACATAGGTCAGGATTCATCTTGTCTCACCTTAGCCACTGGAGTTGAGCAAGTTCATCTAACCTCATCCTACAGACCTTTTCAGCATCAGTGGAGAAGGATTCCAACCACCCCAAGGCAGTGGGACAGATTCTGCCTGGAAGGGGAGGGAGCAGAGGTGTTTTGGTGGCATCTCCTGGAGCCAGCAATAAATGCATAGCCAGAGAGCTGCTGCATTTTGGCTGTTTGGGCTGAAAGGGAAGAGCAAATCTAATCAGGCGCCTGGGACAGACTGGGAAAGGAAGGCTTCTTGGCTACTTCCTCCTGAGGAAAAGGCTTAGGTCTAATAGATCTAATTATATTATTTATTTGTTTTATTGCTACAGCCATTTGTTTAAAAAGTCAGTAATCCTTTTATACCAGTCCTGTAATGATTATTTAATGTCTGGCTGCTCGTGAACCCATGGAGCTGTGTGAACAGAGGATGCTTCAGCGCAGGGGGTCTGCACAGTTCTCCACAGGACAGCGAGCTGGGCCTGAGAGCCTCATGTGGGGGCCTTGATTGGGTGCCTTCATATTCCCACTTGCTGAATGAAAGCAGTGGTAGTTCCCTCCTTTACACAGTGCTGCCAGATGTAGGGCTGTCTCTTGACTGTATGTGGCCACAGTACTCTTCTGTAAGGCTAAATATTCACCGACTAATGTTTGGTTCGCAGGCACTGTGCCAGTGACCAGTGTGTCACTTAGCTCCGTCAGAGCAGTGACACTTGTTGGTGGCAGCTCTGTGAGTGTCAAAATGGGCACCAGCTGCCCAACGCCAGCTGAGCAGTTCTGCTCCCCTTGCTGATGTTTTCTGACCTCTTCCTTTGCAGAGCCCCTGAAATCATCCTCGGTTTACCCTTTTGTGAAGCAATCGATATGTGGTCATTGGGATGTGTCATTGCAGAGCTGTTCTTGGGCTGGCCCTTGTACCCAGGAGCTTCAGAGTACGATCAGGTGGGTGTGGATATTGCCCTGGGTGCTGGTAAGTGCACACATCTTTTTCCCTTCTCTTGTCAGAGTGAGCAGGTGCCAACTTTTTCACTTTTGCTAATGATGGATCTGTATTTCTTGCTCTCCCAAGTCAACATTGTCATTATGCACCTGGGTATTTGTTCCAGGTAACCAGTGTGCAGCTTTGTACACTGGCTTTTAAAAGACCTGAGTGAATTCTCAGTCGAGAGTCAATGCTGCCATTGACTGGAGAGCTCTGTACATGTCCCTCCTCACTGAGCAGAGCCGGCACCCGTTCTCTGCTGTAATAGCAAGTGCAGTATAAAGCCTTATTTGTTAGAAGAAACTGCATGAACTCAGCTGCATTTCATAACCCCTTTTATGAGAGTGCATATTAAAAGCAATGACAAGAAGGAGAACGTTGGCATTGATGTAGGTTTCCAGTTAATATAAGCTGTCGTCCCTTTTCTCCCTATAGGCTTTTATGCCCTTTTTGTAGTCCTAAAACCGATAATGCAGCAGCAGCTAGAGCCAGGGCTGTAGAATACTTTGCATTCCCATAGTATTCTTCAGGCTGATCTTAGCTGTCTGCAAATGCAGCCTGAAAAGGGTCTTTTTTCTTTTAGGAAAAATGTTTAAGAAAGGAAAAAAAAAAAAAAAAAGGCAGGAAAATAAGTAAGTTTTTCACATACTGAAATGTTTTCTTGACTTTTCTTTTGAAACCAGTATTTTTTTTTAATCAGAGCTCTAAAGGTAAAATTTGGCAGGGGAAATAACTTGCAGCAAAGAGCAGGGCTATTAGTGACTCTAAAGGAAATCAAATGTAGCTGAGAAACTTACAAGCGTTTGAAAATCACATACCAAGCATGAAAAGTAGATTTCTTTCTCTTCCCCGTTGCACCCCAAAAGACATAAAACACACAGCTGGAAAAGAAATCACCATACCTTACTGGCCAGCTTAACTGCCCAGCACAAAGCTTCCTCTGGTAAAGTGGGACAGGGGCTCCTGGGGAGCTGGGAAAGGGATAGGGGCTGATCCTGGCTGCAGGCAGCATCCTGGTGCCTCTCAAATGTGTGAGCTCTGATGGACCTGAGGAGCTGCAGAGCTGAACAAGCCGTGCACAATGAACCAGGGCCTGAGTGCTTGAAAGTGACTGAAAGCACGGCTGCTTTTTATGCCTTTATTTATTTAATGTTTTTATCCTTCTCTGTTTCTTCTCTCAAAAACACTTTCCATTCTTCCCTAGCATTTTTGAGAGTAGGTGACTGGTTTTAGTAGTTTTGCAGAGTTTGCAGTAGTTTTGCAGAACGAGTCAGTAGGTGCCAAAGTTAAGGTTGTGTGTGGCACCTCAGGCATGTGTGACATCGGTCTTTAATTGTGTAATCACAGACTCTTTCTCCTTTATAAATAAATAAAAGTTTGAGATCCTGGAAACACAAATAGAGTATCTTTTAGCTGTGTGGGTGCCAATGAGGTCAGGCTTGTGGATGCAACCCAAATAACATGCAACCCAAATAACGTCGTGTAGTCAGTAGAGTCAAGTACTTTCCCTACCTTGAGGGTGTCAGTTGGTTTGAGTGCATATTTCACCTTAGTTCAAAGGCAGTCACTTCATAATCCTCTGTTTAGAACTTCAAACTGCTCCTAGGACAGGCTATGTGCTCAGGTGGAAGAAAATTGAGAAAATCAGCAAAAGTTAGAGAGCAAATATCAAATTGCTGAAATGACTTCCTGGAGAGGAGAGGGTGCAAAGTGTTGAGACATCCCATTGAAATTGCTGTGTGGGTCCTTCTCCTTGAACTTTAAAAATTTAGGAACTTTCCACTTTTCATCCTTAGGCCTTGTGGGAGTGCACCCTAAGGGTGAGTTTCTAGTGATGTATGTGATAAATGGAGGGAATTCCATTCAGAATTTTTCTTCCTCTCATTCCTTGCTCTGAGTTTTTTGGGTGAAGCTTCTCTACATGCTACATTTTTTTTTTTTTTTTTTTTTTTTTTTTTGGTCTGTTCTGTTGGTTCAAATGCCTCCTGAACTCCTTCAAGGAAGACCTCCAGAGATCTCCACAGGACGAACAGTGACCTTTCATCCTTCTCTTACAGATTCGCTACATTTCACAGACGCAGGGCTTACCAGCAGAGTATTTGTTAAGTGCAGGGACAAAGACGACGAGGTTTTTCAACAGGGATACGGACTCACCGTATCCCTTGTGGAGGCTGAAGGTAGGAAGGCATCCCCTTGTTTCTTTAACCTTGCAGTTGTTGGTTGGAAGTCAGGAGACATTCAGGTCACCTCAGAGCCTAAGTTTCTACTCTTTGCAGTGCAGCACAGACATTGGGGTGGGTACTGCCCAAGGTAAAACTGACATCCCCAAAATTTTGAGCTTATAATACACCTGCTTGGCATTGCAATGTAGGAAATTCAGGTTCAAAGTTGACCTGGAAATCTCCCTCTAAGTAGTCAGTGATTTGGTGTGTAGTGGGCAGACTTTGCTCTAATATCTAACTCATTGTGGGGGAAAAAAAGGCAAGCATATTAATTCTACAGTCAAAACCTTTAGTAAAGCAGGTGGGCCCTGAGTGTCCCGTGCCAGTGGGTTTGGCTGCATGCTGTCCCCAAGGAGAGAGACCAGTGGGCTTCTGGCTGGGATGGGATGCTGTACCTCATGCCAGAGTGGATGTAAGAGACCCACCATAGTTGGGAGGATCCTCAGAAGTGAAATAGAAGAGATGAATCACCTTGGGAACATAAAAGATGTCACATAACCATGGTGGAGATTGTGTAAATGGTGTCTGGTCCGGCAAGAGAGGCACGATGGTCCCTGATGAGGACAGGATGAGGCCCATGTGGGAAGTGGCACATAATCTGCAGCTGGTTGCAGGGCAGTGTTGGTCAATGTCTGTGTCCTGTTTTGAGCAGACACCAGATGATCATGAGGCAGAGACGGGGATTAAGTCAAAGGAAGCAAGAAAGTATATTTTCAACTGTTTGGATGATATGGCACAGGTAAGAGCATTGGTGAGTAACCAGCAAGACTGTTTGCATGCTTTCCAGCAACACTAACAAAAGGGAATTATGGAAGTTCTCTATGTATCCTATTCTTTGGCCAGCTCCTGAAAAATACCAGGATTATGCCTACCAACTTCGCTGTTACGTGCTGCTTTGTAGGAGTGACTGCACACAGGGGGATGTGTGCTGTAGTAAAGCAGCCTTGGAAGGTGGCTAAGGCACATCTCTGAGAGTTGAAATCCTGCATTTGCTCTTGTCTCTCCAGTGCTCTTCTGTATGACTGCTGGCAAGTCACTTGCTTTCTCTGTGCTTTAGTATTTCCATTTGTTAAAGGGTGACAGTGGAAATATTCACCATGGCCACAGAAGAGTGTGCTCGCTGTAAAATGTGGCTGGCTGGGGGAAGAATGGGAAGTACTAATTCACTGTGTCAGTTCCATGTTGTTGTGAGAGCTGATCCCAGCATAACCATTCCTGTGACAGGAGTTTGTGCTGACAAGCCAGTGTGCAAAACTGGCTCACCATTAGCACCAAACTGGAGTTTGTGCTAGCAAGGTCTAGATGCTGTAGCAAGTAAAATGTGTAAATGTGCAAGAATGGAGGACTGGAATCTGAGGAGACTGGATAATTCATGAAATAATATAGCAAGTCTTTTTTTTCCTGGCACCTGATACATGAATGGGATGTTTCTCATAAACCTATTGACAATTTTTATGTATTTTATATATTTTTCCTCATAGGACACATAGATAAGTATCTGATGGCACAGTATATGATAAATACTGTGATTATCAGAGCTTGCCTGCTACCACATGGAAGCTGTTCATCTCCAGTGGAGGGTGACTAAGTGTTTCATTAGCCACTGACCCAGGCGAGCTGAACACTTAACAGTCTGTCTGGAGATGTGACATGCACAAGCCAGATGAGTGGCCACCACAGAGTCTGGCGTGGCTTTTGAGCAGCTACTCCTTTAGACAGGGAGGCTCGCAGGGTGTGTGCTCCAAGGAGGAGTAAACACAGTTTGCTGGACACCTGACCATCTGCTCTTCCCCTTTGGCGCTCACCCCTGTCCCTTCTCCTTTAGGTAAACATGACAACGGATTTGGAAGGAAGCGATATGTTGGTGGAAAAGGCAGACCGGCGGGAGTTCATAGATCTGTTAAAGAAGATGTTGACGATAGACGCGGATAAGAGGATAACACCCATTGAAACTCTGAGCCACCCTTTTGTCACCATGACACACTTGCTCGACTTCCCTCACAGCACACAGTACGTGGTTTTTGTTCCCCTTGGGTTTTGAATTGAGGGGTGAAAAGGAGAGCTGGTTGTGGTGGAGACCAAGTGTATCTGAGGGCCTTTGTTAAGATATTTAATCTCTAAGTTTTAATCTTTTCCTGCTTAAAAAAAAGAAGACAATTGCCAACTCAAGGTTGCAAGAATTGTGTTGTAGGTACTTGGCATTTAAAACGCTGCAGTGTGTGCTACATTAATTATGTAAATATTCAGTAATTACATATTTTTGCATTAAAATGCAGGAGAAATTATGCAATTAGTGCTGAAAGTATCAGTCTATTTCAAAGTAATATAGTCCTGATTGTTACTGGAGTAATCAACCTTATCTGCAGTGGGGAGCCAACCCTTCCTCCCAGAACCTTCCCATCGTGCCAGGAGTCGGCTTGGGGCTGTTTGCTTTTTAAGGAAAGAGCTGTTCTGCAGCAGGCTGTTTTACAGGCATAAGCACCAGGACGAGGAGTTAAATTTTCAGCTTGGTTGTTGTCCACCTGTGTCACCTTAAATATCACGTTCTGACCTCATCTGACACATGTAGAATGAGGACAGGCTCCACTGCCTAATGGAGATGAGAAGTCACGTCTTCAAGCCTGACTGCCCTTCTCCTAAGGCTCACCACAGAGCACAGCAGCCTGAAATGCAGGATGCCTGTCCCCAGCCCACTGCCCATGTTCAGTTCACAAAGGGACAGGCTTCTCAGGTGTAAGTGGGGAAGGCAGACACATAGTGGGAGTTTTGTGAAGCCTTCAGGACACTTAGCTTTGAACATCCTGCTTTACAGCACTTGGCAGTTCCAGGTGCTTTCACAGGCTGTCCCTTCCCCTTGACAGGAGAACAATTATTGGCACAGTGTTGTACTTCATTGGGTGCCATTTGTATGAGTGTTTTAGGTACAAAATTAGGTACAAAATTAAAGGGGGATGCTTGAAGAGCTGCAGAGTGTGTTTTTGTGCTGCAGAGCAACAGGTAACTGTGTCAGCTCCCTTGTCTGTATAGGTGGCTGCAGTATTTTGAGTTTGTTTAAGGTAGCTTTACCCCTTTGAAGGAGCTGTAGCTGCCTTTTTGCTACATTTATCACAAGATAAGAGCATCTGCTTGCCAGAAGGTAGTGGGTGCACGATCTGTGTAGACCCAGACTTAGCCTGCACAGCCATCTTTGAACATTGTTACCTATAAATAGATAGTAAGTGATAAATGAAAACAAGATGGGACATGATTGTGCTAAACAGGAAAAAAGTAAAGTTTCATATAAAAAAAATCCATTAATAAAATATGACAGCAAAAATACTGAGTGAGCATCATAGACAAAAGTCTTTTAACTTGCAGCAGTCCTTCTGACTGTGCAACAACTGATTGTGTAAGACAGGAGAGATTCATGACCTAATGCATGGCCGTCAGAAATCTTTCCACTAATGCAACAGTCCATAACCCCATCTTCATTTTTGAAGTGCTCACTTGTGGCTGCTCAGACAAAGCCCCAGAAAGATTGAAAATATCATTGGGGCCAACAGCAAGTGAGAATTTTAGCCAAATAAAGAATTCAGCATCACATCTCTGAATACCGAGTGTGTGCCAGCTGGGTGTGTAACCTTGCAAGCCCCTCCACACTGGAAACAGTGACTGGCAAAGAGAGCAATAAGCTGTAACCAGCATGGCAAGTGGATGGAACTTTTTTCTGTGATTACTTGTGCTTTGGAGAATAGAAACTTCAAAGCCTTGAAAGATGCAGGGAGCTGTAATCTCTCTCGGAAATAAATTGGGCAGCAGAAAAAGTGAGAATATATGGAAGCTGTAGCTTCTGGAAGGAATCTCTGCTGGGGCACGTTTCAGAGAGGCTGCAAGTTCAAGCAGTGCAGGAGGGGCAGTTCTGCTTTCTTACAAGGAGACAGCAAAGTGAGCTTAGCTTCCCATTTCACATATTTAACTTCCTGGCTCTTAAATTGCTGAGTACTCCTCAGACTTTCTGTCTGTTTTGCTTTGTCCCTGCTGGTTTTTGCTCCCACATTCTTTTAAAGTAAAGTCAGAGAACATGGTATTGCCTTTGTAGAGCTTACATCTTGATAGATAAAACCATTTGGTAACGCACACTATTCACCATGTATAGAACCTATAGTCTTCCCACTGCTTTCTTCTTTGTGCAGGGAGAATTATATTCATGCTTGACTGAAAAGAAGTGATCTGATATCCTTCTGCATTTATTTGATAAGTGTTTGAGTTTGCTGGATGTTCTGTGACCAACAGGTATAGTTCTGGAAGTGAATGCACATAATGGGCAGCTGTGCCCAGTGTCCTGAGCCTGGCTTGTCTGCAGGTGTTTATGGCCCAGATTCAGTTACCAAGATATTACTTGTAGGATAAGAGAGGTGACCATTTGAGTAAGAGACAAGACAGGGATAAAAAGATCTAGGCCCTCTTCATCAACCTTAGGGATCATATAAGGTTGTTCCTCTTGAAGGGATACTTTTTCTTAAAAGTGATGTGAGGATATACCCCTTACCTCCAACAGTTTAGATCATTACAAAATGGTCAGCATACAGCTAATTTTCACTGCTTGGAATTTCTCTTTCTCCATGTTGGGATAATGGAAATAAAATAAATGCCTTTATACTTTCTGAGGTTATGTTTCAGACTCTGAGATCACATTTGTAATAACAGTTATTGTGGAAGAATTGTGGAAAACCTGTATTGGTTTTCAGATATCAAAAGTGAGATTGTACTAAAAATACAGTGTTGCCCAGGTTCACTGTTGTTGTCTCTTAACCTCTGTATGCTTTGGTATTCTAATTAATGAAATATGGAGAGTTTCATCTACTAGATGCCCACTGTGCTCTAGCAATGTAGAGAGTATTTAATTTCCTTTACTGAGCCACAAAATAGGATACTTCTCAAAATTCCTATTGCTATATCAATAACATTTAAGGAAAAGTCATTGCAGAGGAAGAAGCTGTAATCATTCCCCCAGAGATCCAGTTCTCAGTGTGAGATAACCTCAGAACCAGATTCTCTCGGGGCATTGAGGAATTTGCTTTGGAATAACTTTTTGATATGAATGACTGCAAGAGGAGATGTCATGCTTCAAGATAAGCATCTGCACAAGCGTTTAGCCAGACAGGGGCAATGTTTTAACTGCTTAGCTGGACTCAGCTCTTGGTAAACAACTGCTTAAAAGGAACAAGGGTGAATTTTTAGGGGGTCTCAGTGATCAAGAACAGTAAAATTCTTCCTTGCAATAGACACGTAGAACTATCTTTATTTACACTTACACTGAGGCAAAAAGCATGAGTTTTCTTTTCCTCTCAGGCTCCATCATCACCAAAAAACCAGTATCTTTCTTTCTTGCTCTCAGTCTCTTTCAGTCTTTTAATATAGCCACTTTGTATTTCTTGCCCTGTCTCCTAAAGATCAACCAATTTGCTTGCTTTTGTGGCTTGTATTGCAGTACAGAGACTTGTGGGAGCACCCAGTAGTCCCAGGGCAGCTGCTCTCAGCTTGGCCTTCTTCAGTACAGAGTTAATCTGACTCTCACCAGTTAAGAGAGACCTGCATAAAATAGCAAAGGGCTTTAAGAGCCTAGAAAGTGCTAAGCCTGCCATGGAGACCTATTGCAGGACCACTGTGATGAACTGTTAGCTGTGTGAGTCACTTGGTTGATTTTCTCTGCCTTCCTTGCCCCTCTTTCCCTGCGCAGTGTCAAGTCCTGCTTCCAGAACATGGAGATTTGCAAGCGGCGGGTGAATATGTACGACACGGTGAATCAGAGCAAGACACCATTCATCACCCACGTAGCCCCAAGTACATCAACCAACCTGACCATGACTTTTAACAACCAGCTCAACACAGTCCACAACCAGGTGAGGGCATCAATCACAAGCAGCCAGTGCTTGAAACATTTATGTCAGGAGGGCCTAGAAGATGAAAAGCAAAGTAGCATTCCCATTTAACATGCCTGCCAAGAGATGGTGCTTTTTTACTCTCCTTCCTCTGCTCTTCTCCTCATTCTCTTTTCTTCAGGCAAGCAGTAATCTTGTGACATTTTGTGTGATGGTGAAATGTTGCCCTCATTGTTTATGTTGTTGTTGGGGTGATAAATCCTGCTTACTTGGGAGGTTGCTATGGGGAAAAGCTCATTAGTCCCTTAATGCAGCAAGCAGTACTTCACTCCCTGGGTCAGGCAGAAGTATTTGTGATCTTACAGCTCTTCTTCAAATTGGCATTGAAGTAAAATGAATTTAAACCCTCTGTAACAGACACAGCACTGTAACTGATCAACAGGAAAGAAGAGTGTAGCGACAATATTTATTCTTATCTCTCATTGCTTTTACTCCAGGGGCCACAGTTGATGTGGGAACAATATGCATGCGCCCCCACTGTGAACACATTGCACTCCAGTTTGGTGGGCTCTGGCTTTATAATCATGCTTTGTATTAGTTTTACTTGCCCCAGTGTTGGGGGGTGCTGCGTTAACAAATTTTATGTTACTAACAGGCTAAGTTGTTTGCTGTGGTACTGTATTACGGCAGTGAAAGGAAACTCCCAGGAAGAGCACTCTAGGAGACTGAAGCTCAAGAAATAACTGCTGCTTTGAAGCCTTTTGGGAACAGGCTGCTCATGATTCACTCTAGAGATTGCAGGTGGCATTGCGGAAATGGTGTTTGGAAAGCAAGGGAGCTAAAGGAGTCTGCAGACGTGCAAGATGCTCCTGTGTCAGTGAGAAAACCAGACTTCTTGACTCAGGTCTTGATACGTGTGATCACAGAAGGCCTTTTAAAACAATTCAGGCAGGCACAGACAGAGATAGGTCATGACTTGGTGTGAGAGGGTACTAGTTGCAAACACCGGTTCCCTTTCTAGGCTGTTTCTGAGATGCTGACTAAAGAAATGCACGCTACATGCTCCCCTAGGTCCCAGCTGCAGGGCAGAGACACTGTTTGTACCACAGTTACTTGTAGGAAAGGCAGACTTGCTTTCATTTCCTCACATTTCATTTGACATTAAGTTCAGCTCTTGGCTGGGGAGATCCATGATCATTTCTGAATTCTCATAATGGGTGTGTGTTCTGAGCAGAACCGGTATGCCCAATGTTCCTAGAAGAATTGGCAGAAATATTTCCAGGAAGGGTGTTTTAATTTGAACAAGCTCTAAGCCTTTCACAATTCTCTTCAACATACCACTTGTCTTGGCTTTCTTTTGTTACCCATCTCTGCAAAATGTCTGGGGATTGCCTCCTTCCAGTTATGGCTTCTGAGATTACGAGTATGGGAGCTGCTGTGGTTGCTGCTCAGAGTGTTGCACAGGAGAGCAGATTGCACTTCACAGCCCCTGCACTGAGGGGGGATCAGGAGAAGGAATATTTTGTTGTCACATCCTTCTTGGCTGTGGCTGTGGCAGTGCAATGTACGTCCAGTGGCAGCCAGGGCAGTGCAAAATGCTTGGTCTGCTCTCTCCTGATCAAAGCCTTCTCCTGGGTTCGTACATTCACCATGAGAAAGTGTTGTCTGACCAGTCTCCAGCAGTGTTGCTGGCATGTTTGGACAGAGGGGAAGGATGGGCTCTGGTCTGGTAGTGTCTGGCTCCCTAGCATGCATGTTAAGAACATATATTTAGAGCAGTGGCAGAGCTGTTTAGTTGCTTGCAACAGTTAGACTCAGTCCAAATTTTAAAAAAGAAAAAAAGTCTTCAGATTTCTAGATTTTTGCAGAACTCTGGGCTGATTTTTTTGGCTTTGAAACATCCCCTACTGGAGTTCCTGCTCTAAGAGATTTTAAAGACAATTTAAGTGCAGTTTGGACTTCGCAAGTATTAGCATTACCTCCTGTTATGCCTTCTGATTACTTCAAATTTCAAACATAATTCAAGGGGCATGTGCCATCTTAGATACAAGGTATCTAAGAGGAAAGGCCAGGATGGATTTTCCTTCTCAGGATGAGAATTCACAGGGCATGGAGGTGCTGAGTCTATTTTACCTAAGAAATATGAGCAGCTTCTAGAGCTACATACATGATGAGTGAACAGTGTGATTTGTGGATAGCAACACTTTCTGAGCCCATCTTCATCATTCACAAATCAGAGCAAGTTGGGTGAGAAATGGGGCTGCAGTCCTGCTGCAGGGAATGTGCTGTGTCTCTGAGAAGTTCAAGCAGTGCCGTGTGGCCAGGGGTCCCGTGGCATGGCACGGCCGTGGCACACTCAGGCAGATTGTGATCCTTCCCCCCAGCACTGCCCTTGTCTCTTTACTCCTCAGTGTCCTGTTCTACCCCTTGTTTGCTGTTTTGTCTTGGTTTTTATTTTATCTTACACTATTTTACTTTATTATTTTTTTTGATTTTGCTTCTTCCAGCATACCCATCTCCCTCATTTTTTTGTTTGTTTTTTGTTTTAATTCCCGTCATTCCTTTAGACCACCAACCTGGCTCCCACCTCCTCCAGTGCCACTATTTCCTTAGCCAACCCCGAGGTCTCCATACTAAATTACCAATCTGCACTCTACCAGCCCTCAGCGGCGTCCATGGCTGCGGTGGCCCAGCGGAGCATGCCCCTACAGACGGGAACAGCGCAGATCTGTGCCCGGCCAGACCCCTTACAGCAAGCCCTCATCGTCTGCCCACCAGGCTTCCAAGGTAAGTGACAGCCTCACCAGGTCTTGGCCTGCTGCTTCGTCCAGCTCTTGTTGGAAATGAGTTTCCTCAGTGCGGGTCATGTGGCAGAAAAAAGGGCTGGCCTAGTAAATCAGAGCAGCGAGGTTGTTGCAGATGGAAGTGTTTGCCTTGGCAGAGGATCTTGCAGGCACCTCTAACATCCTGAGTTGGAGGCAGCTGATACTGACAAGGGGCTGGGGGAGAATATGTGGTACTTGTCATTCTTTGCCCTGAACAAAGTTTAAGGCTCTTCTGCCATACTTTGGTAAATTTGAAAGCTTTCCCACATGATACCAGTAAATCAGTACATATGTATGTGATGGGTCATACTGTCACTTCTCAGTGGCTCGATTGCTAAAAGGGGAACTCGGGAGGGTAATGCAGCAGGGAGCGTGGCGCTGGTGGATATGAGGGCTCTTCCCCATAACAGATGCCATGACCATTTATGAGGATAATTCCCTCAGCTCCACCCTGCTGCAAACAGCTCTGCCTGTGTATACTAGTGGTAGGAACTATTGTCAGACAACTTGGGAGATGCTCAATGTTAACCACTTGTCCTTCTGTTAACTTTACATGCTGTAGCAATTTGGGAAAACTTGCCAAGTGTCTGTAGGAAGTGGTCTAAATAGACCTCAGTTCAGCTGGTGCAACTTCTGCTCTTCATTTCTACAAGCCTGTCTGTGCATTAGTCTCCAGGCACTTGTTAAATGTTCTGCAAGATTATCAAAGCTCTTTTGAACTAGAGAAGTTTAGCTAGACCTCTTCAGTGTAGTTAAAATGCATCTCAAGGGTTTGACTTCAGAAGTAGAGTATGTAAGCGACCATCCTCAGCTTGCTGCTTTGAGATAGCTCCAAAATAGAGGAGGCAGCACATGCTGTGCCATGCACTGAGGTGCTGGAGAGGGAAGCTTCCTCCAGCTCTGTTAGGCTAATGTGGGGCTCAGCCAGTAGTGATTGGAGTTTGGAGTGTGCTAAGGCCTTTCAAATATGACTCCCAAGAAACTGTTCTAGAGAAAATCATCTGTCCCCTTCAAGGCTGAGGGAGTATGGAGTTCTGGATTCCCATCCCACTTTGGTGTAAAGAGATCATTCTCATATAGCAATGGGTGTTGGTTGATAAAGACCATTTCTTGTTGTTAGACCAGAGAATATGGGGAAGAGAAGCCATTCACTCCCCTCTTTTCTGCCTGTGCACATTGTAATACTACATTATTTCCCATGTGCTTGAGGTACCCTAAAATACAAACTCAGCTAATCCCTTAGTGCCCTTGGAAATGTATTTTCTGCACCCTTATACCCATATCGTGTTTGTGAACATTTGATGGACATCTTTGGGCCAGGGTAGCACAAGGGGCACTCTGACAGCCGATTATTCAGAGGGACTGAACATTGCAATTTAAGTGGGCATCAGCGAGTACTTTTAGGCTCCTCTGAGAGCCAGCCCCTGCTCCTGGCAATGCTGCTGGTGGCTTATGCTGTACCTTCTGTGCTGGTGGAACAGGGTTACAAGCCTCCCCTTCGAAGCATGCTGGGTACTCGGTTCGGATGGAGAACGCCGTTCCCATTGTCACTCAGGCTCCTGGGGCCCAGCCTCTTCAGATCCAGCCAGGACTCCTCGCACAGGTAAGGAATTCTAAAGGCACCAAGCTCAGCAGGTGTTTACTGTGTTGTTTAGCTCTTGGAGGCTGAGGAGAGAAGCTTTCTCTGAGGGCCTTCTGTGGTGCAGTTTGGAGACTTGGGCAACTGTATATGGGTCTGCAGCTTTCTCTGAAATGTCAAAATCTCCCCCAGCTCATTGTTCAGCTCAAAGACTATGTCAGAGTTGCAAAAGCCACTGGAAAAACCCTTTTTCTTTCTGCTTTTATACTGAAATCTGTGGGAAAGCCTCAGGGAAAGCAGTGTCAGGCCTCTGCTGAGAAGGAACCTATAATAACCTCCTGCATCCTCCTGAATTCGAAATCTTGGGGGTAGTTTACAGACAGGAATTGCACTGATGAATTGCATGCTGCTGATAAATACCTTTCATGCTTTAAGCTTTCACTGTTCTGTTTTATGAGGACCTCTGCTCATGAGGTATGAGAGAGATGTAGGAGGCAGAGGCAAGGGCCCCACACTCAAGGAGCTCTCCTTGTCAGCAGTTCTTATTGGCACAATGGTCTGAAATGTTCTCATAGGAAAAGCATGGCTCCTCTTAAAAAAAAAAAAAAAAAAAAGCCAAACAGGAATGGGTATTACTGATTACATGCACATCCTCGAGGGGTACCCCAGCTCCTCAAACCAGAGGAGCAGTTCATTCCTCCTTGTGCAGGCTTCAGTGACTCTGCCTCAGCTGTTTTTGAGCTGGCACCATGGTACCTCTACTGATACCAGAGAGGGAAAAAAAAAAACAACCTAAAAAAACCACCTAGCATACTTAAAACTAAGTTGTGCAAGCTGGAAAAGATGACCAGCTAGTTACAAAGGCACGTCTCTTTCTCAGGCTTGTTTGATCTACCATGCCAGCACTTTCATATGCAGTCAGGAACCAGCAGACTTCAGGGTTTACACCTGTGTGTTGCACTGCTGGGGTAAGACTGTTGGTGCTCTTGCCTTCCTTTGCCACCTGCCAGTTACACTTATCTGGTGAAGACAGATCAAAATGCAACCTGCAGTCTGTGTGATTTCCATCAGCTAGCATGCCCTGCCCCTTCCCAATAGCAGAGCCTTTGTCAGAGAGCTGTCTGAAACATCAAACCGATCTCTGCTGCAGCCTGCTGTAACAACTGACATGGGCCACCTCCCTTGTTTGGTGGAAAGAAGAGCCTAATAGGCAGGGAAACAAAAGCCACGGCGAAGCAAGGAGCAGTCTGTGCAGGCTCAGTGGCTGGCACCTCTTGTTTGTGCAAGAAGTCAGCTAAGGCAGTGAGTGAAGGAGGTCACTTTACATGCTAGCTTTACGTGCCCCCACCATTCTGCCAGGCCTCCTGTGGTGTGCTGTCCTTTGGGGCTTGAAGGGGTGAGGGTTGGATCTGAAACCTCTCGAAGACAGCAGGATCCTGAAAGATCTCAGTATCTCCTCCTTCTTTCTTCTCATGGTGGCCTTGTTGGGCTCTATGCAAGTGAGGAATGTTTGGTAGTAAAGCTCCTCCTGAGCACAGGTTACCAATTTCAGTGCTGCCTCTGTCACGTGAACACCTGTTTCATGGGCATCCCCTTTCATACTTTCTACTGACATTTCATTTGCTGTCGTTTCCAAAGGGGAATTTGAGCTGTTTCTGAGAAACACTCCTCACTTGCACAGATTTTTAATTTTTGATGTAATAAAAGAGAGGAGATGTGCCTGTTGCTGTGCCTGTTTGTCTTGTACAATGAGAAATGCGAGCTGTCTCTGATGGCAGGGCGCTCTGATTGATGCCAGTGGCATCTGGTGTCCGTGGGCCTTGCTTGGTTCGGGCTGAACAGCTGGTCTGATAAACAAATCTGTACCCAATTCCAGTTTCCTGAATGGAAAAACACAGCTTCTTTGTGATGCATTGTAGTCACATCTGATCTCGGCGGCTGCGTGTCTCTCCCAGCAGAGAGCTGCTCCTCTCATGCACAGCTGCTTATCTAATGCTCTTCAGCCTGGGCCGTGTGACTGCTGCAACTGTGAGAGGGATTGGCCCCAGCAGAGAGTGCAGCTCTCCAGAGCCCACTTCTGTCTGTCCCCTGCTTTATTTGTCCCACTGATGAGGCATGATGCTGTTCCTTGTGCTCCCAGAACTGTGCAGTGCTGTCAGGCTTTCTCCCGTGCCCAGCACACAGCACAGGTTTCTGTGTTTGCACTCCTCAGGATACCTGTGGCTGGTAAAGCCTTACTGCATCCCAGTGCAGCTGGCATCCAGTTCTCCCTGTGCATTTTGTACCGGGCCAGCTGTCCCAGATGAGGGACAGAGGGATGCAGGGCAGGAGGCACTGACAGAGCTTGAGCATCATATCTGGCAGCTGTGTGTCTGCAGCCTGTGCCATGGAGCTGGGCAGTGCAAGGCAGAGCAAGCAGCCTGCAAGATGCAGGGTCACTGGCTAAAATAACTTGTTTGTAACTTCTCTGGGTCTCTTTTCATCCTCTCAAGCAAGTATGGTCCACATACTGTATGCACAGAGACCAGTGAAAGGAGACTGATCCTGTCTTTATTCACAGCTCACTGCAGCTTCAGATCTCAAAAGAGTCAAAGCTGCACAGTTTTCCAGCAGGCTTCCATGGTGTGACCCAGAACTGTCCCCTGTCCTTGAATAACACTCTGGATTCTTGATTTTCTCTCCTTTTAACTCTTTCCCAACAACACTTCCTACAGAGGTCCTGCCACTAGCTTTCAAAATGTTACTCCATTAGTTGTTCCTGCTCTATATAAGGGAGTATGAGCATGGTCACTCCAGGGGACCCACCAGCTCCTGAGGACAAGGGCCAGAGCATTGCTTCACCACCCCACCAAAATTTCATAGTAATGCACTGACTGGGAACAGGCTGCAGCTGCCAGGACAAGCCTTCTATGTGTAAGCACACCACACAGTGCTGGTGGATCAGCCTAGACAAGTCTTATCTGCAGATTAAATGATTCAGTGGTCCTTACCTAATAAGTGAGGAATTTGTGCCTAGGCCCTGACACTGCATCTAAATTTATGCACTGCAGTCAGACAAGGAGCTTAGATTTGTTCCATTCCCTTCCTGAAAAGGGAGGAAGCAGTTTGTCTGCAAGTAAATCCAGGTAGTCCCCTGGGGTTGACTTCAACAGTAGTTCAGTCTCCTCTTTTAAAGCAAAGCTGAGGCAAAAAAAGAAAAAAAAGTAATAAGAATGCTTTTTTCCTTCCTGATCTTTTTGTGCCTTTGCCTCATACCTTTACCTGCTCCAAGCATCACCAGTCCATGGCTGTGGCTCCTTAGATGAAGGGCTCTCAGGAGCCTTATGACTCTCCATCCTTTGCAGATGTTGCTGAGAGGCCTCACTATAGCAGCCTTTTCATGTAACTCAGCAACACAAAAAGTTACAAGATGATCAAACTTAGGAGTAGAATTGGGAAAAATGTTTTTTTGCAGTGTGGATTGTTTTGGGATTTGAGTACTGGGGGATAGGAGGGAATCATGGGGACAGTTAACATGATCCTTGTGAGGGTGGGGAAGGGGATAAATGCATGCCTAGAAGAAGCCTTCTCTCAAATTTAGCTTCCTTAGAGCAGTGAGATAACACAGGTCCAGTACAGTAGTGCAGATTGGGACTGAGGTGGGCTGTAGCTGGTACCCCTGAGTTCCTCAGCCCAGCAGCGAAAAGCTGCCAGAGCCACATTCGGGCAGCACGTAGCTAAGGAAGTTTCCCAAGTCCAAAAAACAATCATCTGACTTGCGTGGAGTCACTGGAGCAGGACAACCTGAGTCATGCCTGTGGCAGCACAGCTGGAGGGGTGATTGCATAGCAGAATGATGGCTCAACTCAAAGGGCAGAGATTTTCTGCCCTCTAAGAGGGGGGGAAAAAGTTGAAGAACACATGGAGAGAACAGGTATGCAATGTGTAGCTGTGCATTACTTGAGAAAGTAAGCTGGCTGTAGGAAGTGGAAATTAACAATGAAGCCATAGTGCCCAGCTGATCTGGAGAGTCAAAATTAGAACATGCTAAAAAATTTGGTGTTCGGGTTGAAATGCCAACAAGTTTTGATCCCTTCCATTCCCTGTTTCACCTAAAACACAGTTGCTGCTTTGTATGGCAAGGATTTTTTTTTCGCCCCCTGCTTTGCATTCTCTATATTTATAACTATTCCTGCTTATACTGTGGTTTCCTAACAGTGTTTGTCTTCTGTGCTGAAAGGTGGTAAGAGCTGTGTAGTATGACCATGATCACTATTAAGGACCCCAGCTGAATGTGGACCATCGCTCGTGTTCAGGGCTCGATGCCTTTTGCTAAGGAATTGCTTTTCCTCTGTCTGACAGCAAGCGTGGCCCAGTGGCACTCAGCAGATCCTGCTCCCTCCTGCCTGGCAGCAGCTGACCGGGGTGGCCACCCACACTTCTGTCCAACACGCGACTGTCATCCCGGAGTCCATGGCAGGCACCCAACCGCTGGCAGACTGGAGGTAAACTGGGGTGCTCGGAGGCGCTCTGAAGTACCCACAGCTGCTGGAGGAGGCATGAGGGCTGGGCTCTTGCAAGGCTACAGGGCTGAGGGGAGAAGGGCAGCAGCCTGTGACCCCACTGTCTAACAGCTGTGGGAGACTTCTCTGCTCCCTGCCCTTGGAGCGGAATGCTGTGCCCACACCACTCCTTCAGCCTGTTCCCTGGGGAAAACGCTCCGTCCTGCGAAGGCTGGGAACCCAACAGGCCCTGGAAGAGAGGCCACCTCGGTGGAGGGTGGTGGGAGGCTGTGTGGAGGAGCCTGCCGAGCAGCCACTGGTTGAATTCTCAACGTGTGTCTGTGTCCCCGCTGTTCAGGAACACGCACGCCCACGGCAGCCACTACAACCCCATCATGCAGCAGCCCACGCTGCTGGCCAGCCACGTGGCCCTGCCCGCCGCCCAGCCCGTCAACGTGGGCGTCGCTCACGTCATGCGCCAGCCACCTGCCACTGCCTCCGCCAGGAAGAGCAAGCAGCACCAGTCGGCTCCACGGTGAGTGCCAGGGCTCCCAGCCCGGCTGCTTCCAACTGCGGCCCTGCCATGCCGCCGTGCTGGCAAGAGAGGTGCTCGCTGACTCCTGTGGGGCAAAACAGGTTTTGTTCCACAGCCCGTGAGGGATTAGATCACACATTCTGTGACGGGGCTCTTCACTGCCTCACCTCTTCGGTACCCAGGAGGTAGTCAGAGTTGTTCTATACCCAGCGAGCATCATTTTGTGTGGGAGCTAGTGGCTGGAGAAGATGCAAAATGGGAGGCTCAGGCCCTGTTCATACAGCTTGTTACACTGCTGCAATTACCTGGAGCCTTGTAGTCACAATGAATTAAAAACATAACCGTATTCTCGGGTCAGTGTGACGCAGTGCCCAGTTGCCACACCTTTTTTTACCACATCCTCTGGAAGAAGCACTCCCGAGGTGCAGCGTCTGCACCTTGAGGGGGCTGCATCTTCAGGAGCGTGTGCCTGATGTGTGCACACAAGATCTGCCCTTTCTAAAGCAGTGGGGTGATGACAGTCTTCTGAGCTTTATTGCCACAGGGAGTGGAGGACTGGGGTGGCTTTAGGCCACCTGAGCTCTCTCGCTCCTAACATAGGTCGTTAGCCCCTGTCTTCAACAGTCCACACCAGCAACAGGTACCCATAATTATACCCTGGCCTTATTATAATTATGGCAGCATAAAACAGGGAACATTTTATAAGGATATCTCATACAGAGCAGTCCTTAGCATCTGTCATCTCTCAGTAGGACCATTTGGCTCTGGAAGGCTGAGTCTGGGGTTTCTTGCACAGCTCGGATGGTAGGTTGGTTGCAGTGCCTGTCACAGCACTGTAATCCTGTTTTGAGAACAAGGCTGTTCAAGGTGTATGTGCAGCTGCTCTGGAATAGGTCCTCTGGGCTGTGCAACTAGCACGCTTCTTTTTTTAGAGAAAAAACACAAAACAGTGCAGGAGAGAGAACCAAAATGGGTCACCACTTGTGCAGTGTCAAAAACTTGAGCTTGTGGTTTTCCTGGGTGACTGGACTGGTGCCAGAGTGGCTCTGAGTTCGCAACCAGTTCAACTCAAGTTAAGAGGCCACTATTTAAATCCTTCCCATTTATCTGCTCTCTAATGTTGGATTTACTTTGGGTGGGCTCCAGCTGTCTTAGTCTATTCATAACATAGAGAGGCAGCTCTGTCCCCAGCTAGCCAGCAAAAGAGAGTGCCTGTTGCAGCCAGTGTGCCTGTGCAGGGCCTCCCCTCTCCTGTCACTTTAAGGTGGGGTGGCTGTGTCCAGGAGGAATGGGGCATTCTCAGAGCAAAGGGTTTCTACAGCTTCATTGACTGTGACTCTTTTTGTGCCAAATGAGGAACCATGCTCCTTTGGAGAGGAGGGTACTCCACTCTGCTCATTGGTATTCAAAAAGCACTTTGAATGCTACTGTGCAGCCATTTGTTATGCAAAAGAGCCTGTGTAAGTTGGTGTAGTGTGATATACTGCCAGGGTGACTTCCTTTTGATGGATGCCACCTATTCCTTTTGTTAGCTTTCGGCCAGGCTGAACATGCAGCCCAGGCCCTGCAGCAGAACAAAACCAGAACTTTGGGGTTTTCTTCTTTTTTGAATCTCCAGATGTTCTGCAGTAGCAAAAAAGAAACACGACCAAGAAAGGAAGTGTGGGAAATGAGTGAAATGGGCTTTAGTCAGTGTGCTTCGGTAAATAACCCCATCTGTAGACCCACACTGCACTGTTTGGCTGATAGTTTTGTATTTGGATCCCTGATCCAAGTAGCACTTTTCTGACTGGTCAGGCAGGGAAGCTGAAGTAGGAAGACTGGGAATGTTTCTCTACTGTGTAAAAAATATATTGTTTATTTCTTTCTGATTTATATATGTTGTATGCTGCTTCACACGGGAATGAAACTGAGTGTATGTCTTCCCATCTGTCTGCTCTCAGACTTGGGACACCACTGTCCTGGAGGATAAAGTATTGAGCAGAAATTGTTCATTGAAAAAGATTCTTAAACAGCAATTAATTTCTGTTTAAAGAAGCAGTTTTCCTGATAAGTCATTGTGGTTTTCCAGAACAAATTTCAATTTTACCTCCAGTTTTTTCTGGCCAAAAAGTATCTGGTCATGATGCATCCATGCAGGATGCAGGAGGAAGAGATTATTATTTGGGTGGTTCTTCCTCCTGTGTCAGCCATGCTGTGCCTGCCTTTGTTCTGTATGTCTGGGCTTTGTGGCTGGCCTTTACCCTCCCAGTGCAAACTCCTGCGAGGCAGCAGTTCTCATCTGGAAATTTCCAGGGAAAACAAATTTGAATTTTTTATTAAAAGAAACTACTTTTCAGCCAATTATATTAATAAGTCATGCAAAGCACTGTCTTCTTTGAAGAAGTGACTGTGCCAGTTTTGCAGTTTTCCTAGACTCCATAAATCAGTGCTACTGAATCAGAGGCCAGGACTCACAAACCACAGCAACGGGCGACTTAAGCATGCAGAGTTTTAACCAGCTAACACTTCTCCCCATTTCCAGCAATGCATCCACCTATGAAGTTTCATCCTCCCAGTCCATCAGCTCTCCCCAGCGGTCGAAACGAGTGAAGGAGAACACCCCTCCCCGCTGTGCCATGGTGCACAACAGCCCTGCCTGCAGCACCTCGGTCACGTGCGGCTGGGGCGACGTGGCCGCCAGCAGCACGCGGGAGCGGCAGCGGCAGACCATCGTCATCCCCGACACCCCCAGCCCCGCCGTCAGCGTCATCACCATCAGCAGCGACACGGACGAAGAGGAAGAGCAGAAGCATGCGCCCACCAGGTGAGCAGTAGTTTTCTGCTCTTCTCTGCGTGCAGGAGAAGGAGAGAGGGGCACAGAAGTGCTGGAGTTGCTGTAGGGTTCCAGGAGCTACGTTTGCATCTCATCAGCCTGGTTGTCTTTGATTTGTGAGGAAAATTGCTAGCTGAGGACTCTCCAGATTCAGGTGGGGCTCCCTTCTGTGCTGTGCATCTGCTGTGTTACCTTGGAGAAGTGCAGTAGTCTCTCCATACCATAGTCTCTCATCTGTAAGAAGAAATATCAGTTTTCTCTATCTCCTTTTTGGGGAAAGAAGACTTTAGATAGCCTGTGGTGATGAGCCTCTGTAAGTTAGACATCTGTTGAAAACAAAGATAGAAAGGTTTGAAAAGAAGGGACCTTAGATTTGCCTTTTCTCTTTCTAAGTGATCCAGGCATCTCTAAAGAGCATTAAATGACATCTTCCATATGTTTCTTCCATAGTTTATTTAAAAAGCTCTCAAAAACAGTGGTTCTGTCATAAATACTCAATAATGATAAATATATTACAAGAGAGTTGCTCAATCTTGATTGTGTTGCCAAAATATCCTTGAACTATAGTAAAAGTGGCAGAAACTGCTTTCTGTCTGACTCTGCAGATGAGGCTAGAAAGTGGTGGCTGAGTTTGCTCTTCAGAGAATTAACTCATCTGAGTGAACAGCATGGCCCAGGACTGCTGCCATTGCTGATCATCCCTTGTGGATCAGAAAGGACTTAATTTTCTAGGGCCGTCCTTTCAGCACCTTTCATCACATGCAAGTGCTCTAGGTTTCCCATCTGATGCCAGTCACAAGACATTGCTCTGCTTTTTAAGATGTAGAGAAGTAGCTTTGCAAACAGCTGAATAATTATACCATCTCTATATTGGTAACTGAGATAGGAAACTTTTAACCTTATCCTTGCAGTATTTTCAAGAGAGGATTTTTTTTTTTTTTTTACTTATTTAGAACACACTCCATGGCAGATTTTCCTTTAATCACCAGAGATAACTCTCTGTATCTCTGCATCCTTGCAGTGTGGTGATAAGTGAAGCCTGCAAATGTGCACAGAACAGATGCGACACATTTGGCCTCCAGGAGCTAAAAATCTGTAAAGAAAAGCCATATGATTCAGGCATCCAGGCTGGAATTTCAACGTGCTTCCCAACAGCCACTACTGCTTCCTGTTCCTCTCTCTGTGCTAGTGAATGCCACTGGGCAGCAAGGGCTCAGTGCCTCTCTAAGTCAGCCTTGCCATGATTGCAGTGGTTCACAGGACAGTGTAACATATTTCACTTTAAAAAAGAAATAAAAATTAAATGTCTACAACATTCATTGCTTAGATGGGGGAAGAAAGCACATTTCCAGAAAGAGTTGCATGAAGACCAGTGTGAAAGTCAGGGGGACTTTAAATAAGGAGGCCCTACTTCCAGGGCTCTTCTGGGAAAGGAAGGGCAAGACAAAAGAGATGCTGAAAACTCAAGGGTCATGGGAGATCTTTTAAAGCATGTTTACTCATAGTACTGATGCCAGGCTTTGGGACATTATGTGCAAATCCTTAAACTTACCATCTGGATGTCATTCTTTGGTCCAGAGAGGGGTGAAGGAAAGAGTTGGGATACTGCAGCCACTTCAGCCAATGGTTGTCTCCTCTGCTTCAACTTTTCTGCTGTTTGACTAGTTTCTTTACTCAGCACCTCTCCAGAAATACAGACAGAACAAAGTTCAGGAACATGTCTGGAAATGGAGTTGGGAATCTGAGGTATTAAAAGATTTGGGTCTGCTGAAGGGCTTGGAAAGCTGTCCTGGGAGCCAGACGTACATAAACAAACTGGCTTTGATATGACTAAAGCATATTCCGGACACGTTCCTGCCTGGGATCAGATCCCTGGCTACCTTTTGTATCCATATGGCATATCTATAGAGTACCAGGGTGCCAGCATTCCACAAAGGCCAGAGCTTAAGAGCTAGATTTAAATTCTGAGCCACGTAGAGACATTTTGCATGGACGTGAGTGAGTTAAATTGCCTTTGCAGATGTAACCAGAGCAAATGGAGAATCAGAGGTAGAGACACAGGTGGAAAACAGCATGGCCAGAATGAGTATTTTTTGGTTAAGTCTCCAGGAGAGCAAAATCAATTTGCTCAGTACCTTTTTACATGGGTAGATGTAAGACCAGGTTCTCAGCTGGAGTGAGAGTGTAGCTTCCACTCAAGGAAGCTGTATCAGCATTTAATGCCAATGAACTTTGTCTCTGCTGAAGTTGAAGTCTTTCTCATTGAAAGTTTGTCTCATTCAGGAAAATACCTCTAAGTTTCCTTACTTGCCTATTTTTTTGGCTCCAAGAAAAATGGGAGTGACAGTGAAGTATGTGGTTAATGTAATCAGGGCCCAAAGGTTCAGGATCTGAGTAGAAAATGAAACCATGCAAAGAATGCATTGTCTGGCTTATATACACAAATATTACCATATTGGGTAATAGCTGGGGAGTGGGGGTGAAAATTTCAAGTAATCACTTGAAACGTGCTATTTTTCACATCCTAGAAACATTAGCTTTTTCTAGGTTAGAATATAGAAATCAAATGGCATTTGACAGATCAAAGGTAATAGTCTGATCACATCTTATTGATAGCAGTGGTAACTTCGCATTACCTTTGCTGTCTTTGAATCAGCTCCTGAATCTGCTATAGCACCTTCTTCTTTTAGTTCTTACAGGGCTAGAAATTGCCCTATGAGACTAAAAATGTTTATTTTATTGATTCCTCAGTGAAGAGAGATTGGTTGTGAGACTTAGTAGATCCTTTGACAATGTAAGAGTTAGTCAGTCTCAGTTAGTCAGTTTAAGCAGTACTGGTAATGTTGCTAAAATACGATAATGCTGATGCAGTAAAGGAGCCCTACAGCTTGGATTTACTCAGAGAGAAAAGCCTTTCTGTAATATCAGAGCAGCAGAGAGAGCTTTTCTCATACAGGGAATGCACAGTTTTTATTGGTGAAAGAAAAATCTGAAAAATTGCGATGCGAGTAGGATTTTCCTTTTCCTACTGAAGGGTAGGAAGTGTTACGGCTTTATGAAATACCAGCTGATCAGAAAGGCAGGACAGCACATTTTTCATTTTACACTGTTGGTGAGTGTTGCTTGGTGTAATCTTTATAAAATCAATAGTCATCTCAAAATGCTGGGCTCCTGTTGGGTAGAGGTGCTGGGGAGGTGGTGTGAGATGAGCTCTGGAGGACCTGCTTTGTGGAGCCTTGTCAAAGGGGGCCATCTACTGGGCCCCAGCCCTGTGCCTAAGGCACAGTCACTGAGAAGGAACCTCAGCTAGAGTTCAGCAGGGCCCAGCCTCAGAGAGACGGCCAGAGATTTTCAGGGGGAAAATGCCTGATTAGAAAAGTCATTTTATCAAATATAAGGTGTTTTTGCTGACTACAATGAGTTTTTTTTCCTAGTAATACCCTCAACACCATGAAATCTGGAAGAACTTCAAAACTGCAAAATGTTTTGACCTTTGTATAAGGGAAGAAAGTGCCAGGGAATTAACTAATTAAGTAGAAGACTTCTCATTTCTGGTTTAATGGAGAGTTTTGTTCCTTCAAAATGTAAGCAAATAATAGGAAAATTAAATTGAAATGGTCAAAATAAAAAGGGAACACTTTTGCCAAATGGAACTGCTTTTACCTGGTTTCTGCTGCTCACAAAGTTTTACATGTGATATTTTGTCCTATAGATCAGTAGGGGAATAACGGCTTAAAAAGAGCATTATAAGAACAGGAAACAGTTTTGTTACCCTGTTTGTTTAATGAGCTTGTACACTCTCAGCTCGGATACTTCGCAGAGAGATTTCATAGGGCAAAGAGCCTTTCAGTGCTGTGTTGCAAGATAATAACTCCATCTGTAATTTTATTCTGAATGGAAGATACTAGGTCTAACCATTACTTGTAAAGCACTGTGAAGAGAGTGAGACAGAAAGTAGATTGATTTTTATTTTTTTTAATTTACTTCTTTTTAGTTTCTCTACTTGCTCTTGCAAGAAAGTGTAGTGGACAGGGCAGCTGACTGATAGTACAAGTGCAGTCACAGTTGTCGGAGCACACACTCAGCAAGTAGCATGCAGTAGGGGTTAACTGCTCCCCAGCATGCAGCTTCACCTGCTGCACTGGTTTAAATTTAAATCCTCCCTTGATTAAATATTTCTGAAGCTTAGAAGTGGAGAGAAAGCAAGAGCTGAGACATGAAACAGAGAGGCACAAAGGCACCTTGGAACTGTGGCAGGGAGGGAGAGCACATAAGGTGTGCTCCATCCCTTGGGAAGGATGCACTGGGCTGCACTGGTGGCCAGTGAGGGATATTTCTGCATCCATGCATTGCAGAGCACAGCAGGAGGAAGGGTTGGAAAGAAGGGAAGTGGACATGGCTGTTGTGACATGCCCAGATGACCTCCCCTCCAAGCAATGAGTGCAGCAGCCAAGGAAAACATGACTTTCCTTGAAACAATACAATGATGGCCTTCAGCTGGATGGTTTTGGGGATGCTTCCAAAGAGGCAGGAGAGCCCCTCAGTTCCCCACTGCCTGTGCTGATGTCATAGGTAACATCTCTCTAGCTTGGTTTTCCATGGGATCCTGACAGTAATAACTATATTTCTGGACAAGGCAGACTGACCGCTGCTGTTGTGTTGGCATACTGAGGAACTGCCTCATTGATCATCTTCACTGGCACAAAATCCTTGTGGGCTTGTGGGGTTTTCCCTTCCCTCTTAAGATGGGAAGCTCTGTGTTGTGGTTTCTGTGTCAATCTCATCTCTGTAACAGAGCGCAAGCAAGTTTTTATTCACCTTGTTCACGTTATAGTGCAGTGGTGGTGGAGCCCACTTCAGAAGACTTACACACAGAAATTGCTGGCAGACACAAACCAGGTGTTTTTGTCAACTTGCTGATGTGCATGTGTGAGGGGCAAAGCACCATTTGTAATTCTCTTTTGACATCTAGCCTATTGTGGCTGTGTTCTGCTGTGCACAGTAATGCACTGACTCTGCATAGCAATACACTGACTAACCACAGTCATTTGGTTAAAAGATTGCTGCCTTCCATCTCCAGAAGACACCGACATGCAGCTAATACTTAAAATTACAGAAATAGACAGTAGCTCTGTCAGCAGACCTTCAGCAGCAGGACCCTTACAACCTGCTCAGCAATTCAGTTTATATGACTTAAATAGCAATGACACATGGTGTATAGCCTAATAAAAGGGCCTCAGTGTAGTACTTGATAAATATTTCTTACCATCACAAATTCACAAAGAAGGTGAGAGCAGATTAACAGGTCAGGATGGAGGTTGATCTGAAGAGAGGGGGCATGTTACCAGCACTGAGCTATGCATGGCATAAGATTTCAACATGAGGAGACTGATTGCAGTTGTGGTGTGAGTTTTTGTTGGCTGACTCCATGCTTTCCTAGATTGGGTGGATTTTTCTGAAGCAGCAAACTAAAAGGGTTGTATGTTATTAAGTTTTCAGAGACCTAGAACAGAGTTTTTGTAACGTGAGGCAAAGCTAACATGCCCTGGTGTATATGCACACCAGTTCAAAGGTACAGTTGTGCTATGGCTGCCTTCATCCCCAAATGCTGGTGACCTTGAGAGCTAAAAAACTCTGTTGCTACAGTGTCAGCAGTACTGAAAGGTTTGTAGCCCTTGGAGTGAAGAATTGCTCCCACTAGACACCATTTGGTTTTTCTATGATTCTGCTGTAACTCAAGGTATTCAGGGAATAAAATATCCTGTTCCTGCAATGCTGCCACATATCAAGCTTTTGGGCTGGGCCTTCAGCTAGTAAAAGCTCAATTTTCATTGTTACAGGAGTTGTTGTCTCTGTCCTTGTCTTTGGTTATTGAGGTGGATTCAGCATTAACGCCTAGTTTGGCATCTTCCTTTCCTTAATTTCAACTCACTTCTTGTTCTCAACATCTGTCTTCAGCACCTTTCCATTAACAGTATCTCAGATGACCACCTTAGTTTCTTGCAGGGTGCCTGGGCACAGACTGTCTTCCTTCCCTTTCCTCTATCAGGCTTCTCCTTGATGGAGCAAATAAGGACCCACATCCATCTCTACTGGGCAATCACAAGGGTGGTATATGTTAGAGCCTTCTCCAAGACCTGCTTTTACTTAAAAGGCATGGTTGTGCTCTCTGTCTGCGCACTGGACAGACATGAGCTGTTTTGGGTCCAAGTTTGAGGATAAGATCTTCAGGACCAGGTGGGAATAGGATACTACTTACAAACTAATAATAAAAGTACAAAGCAATGCTTATTTTATCTGCTGTTCCAAAAGGGGAGACACAAACCCTGGCAGTAAGGGTTAAAAGGCCTACCTGGCTCAGTGCTTTTCATTCTATGTGGATGGATTCACTGCCACTTCACCAGTCTTCCCCCCTCCCTCCTCTGGAGAATTAAAAAACACCTCCCCACATAATGCAGCCAGGCACACGAGCTGCCCAGGACCACAGACCAACTCCCCAAACCACTAAATCATGTTTGCTGCCACTTCTGTGCATGCAGGAGGGAAAGCAATTACTAGGCTTGGAGAGGGCTTAATAGGAAGGGGGCAAGACTTTTAATAGTATTTTTCTGTGTAAGCACAAACATCCCCAAAAGCTGTGGCTGAGTTATATGAATACAGTAAGCTTGCTGAGTAGGCAAGTGCTGTGTCAACAGGTAAAAACTCTCAGTCCTGATAGTTTGTGAGCAGGGAAGGCAATCCATCAGCCTGGGCCTCACACAGATAACTCCTGGGTTACTGCAACGTGGGAAGAGCAGCTGAGAGGGAGCTGGAAGGGAGAAAGCTGCTGGCTACCAAGAAGACTTTGAGTAGAGGGAATGCTAACTGCTGGGCTGAATTTTCAAAAGCCTCCATTTTGGATTAAAGTGTATCTTTAAGCCTGTGAATCAACCGATTTTCAGCATGAGTTGGGCCTTTGATGTTTTTGAAATTCCCACCCTTAATCTCTGGGGCAGGCTCTGGTACAGCAGGTGCTGAGCTCTGGGCATGTGTGATTAGTCCAGACTGAGGACTTCTCTGCCTGCTGTAACATTCACCACAGTTGTTACCTTTCCTAGAGACAGAAATCCAGCTGCTTTCAGTGGGACTCCTTGTGTTCTTAAAATGATGCAGACTGCTGAATCGAGAGGCTGATCATTTGGACCCTAATCCTGCAAATATTTACCCATGGGCTTTAGCTCTGTTACAGGAATAGTCTAGTTGACTTTGGGAAATGACACATATTAGCAGTACTGAGCACTTGCATAAGGCCTGGCAGGACCATAGCTCCTTTTCAGATTCTCATCCATTAAATGAGATAATACTCTGATATGGTCCCTTTCTTTGGAAGGGTTTGGGTTTGGGGTCACTTACTTTTTTAATCAAACAGTTATACTTGATTTTTTTTTTATTGTAACCAAGGAGCTTTAACACTTTGAAGGAGAAAACTTCCCATGGTCTCTGCTTTGACAAGCCCTCAATCAAACTGGTGAAAAATATGCCCATACTAAAACAATAAATAGCACAGATTACACAGAAAATTACCCTTCCAGTTCTACAGCTCAACCTTCTCATGTCAATTGTCAGCTGAGAGCAAGTATTTCCAGTTCAGCAGCTCAGCCACTTAGACCAGGAAGGGACTGTAAAAGAACAGTTAGACCTTATCAGTTGTCAGAAAACTCTTTAGTGACTTGATTTTTCTTTATAAAATGTAATAACTGTCAGAGATAAAGAATATATCTCTCTTCCCAACTGGCAGCCAAGGATAGCTGCAAAGGGCAAGCAGCATGGATACTCATAAATGTGTGATTACAGGTCTTTCTACTGATGGAGAGAGGAATATTGATGCAATATTAGTCATTTTTATTGGCTTAATATTCTTCTTTCTTAGCAGCATATCCAAACTGCTACATCTTTCTTCACACACAGTCATTGTCCATCTAAGATGCACTGCTGCTCTTTCCATTTCTCATCCAGTGCTCTCCAGCTCCTTGTGAAAAGCCAGAGGGTTTGCTGTTGTACATTTTCCTTGTCAATCCATCCCTGCCCCTGGAAGGATTTCTTTCCAACTGCTGTGCAACAGCTCCCTCTCCTTCTCTGTCGTCTGCCCTGTTTCCAAGTTACAATCTTTTAGGGTGGCAGGGGCCTCTCAAAATTTGTTTTTCACTGTGAGTAGAACAACGTGGTCTTTTGTCCTCCTCAGGGCACACCAGGACCCTGTGATGATAGCCCAGGGAACATCTGTATGATTGGAACTTGTTTGTGAATGCAGCAACCCAAGGTGTTCTTTAAAGGGAAAAGAAAATAGATTTTCAACTTTGAGTCTTTGGATATGGGGGGTGAGTTGCAGCTTGTGAATGCTGACAGAGAGACTTTGGGATGGGCAAGTTGAAGGGAACCCACCAGTGCTCCTTTAGGACTGTGAAAAATTAAAAAGGCAAGCAATGTCCTTGAAAGGAACCTGTTCTCAGTGTCTGTTCCACCTTCCTTTGGGCAAGAAGTGATACTGAGACTGGGGAACAAACAGCTCCATCACAGACTGCGACCAGATTAATCAGCTGTTCCCTGGACTGGACTAGCCAGACTGAGAAAATGGAAAGGACGCTCCTTGGGAAAGAGATCTCTCTCTGTTTAAAGTGCACACTCATGAAGTTAAGATTCCTTTTTTTTTCATGGCATTTCTGTTCCTGTTGGGGCTGTTTCCACCATTAAGCCTAATTACTTAGCTTTTTATGTGCTATCCATTTCTTTTCATCATTTTAAAAACTTCAGTTGCCATAACAACATAATGCAATCAGTGAAACATAACAGCTATTTTCTGTAGTCAAGGTCTGTGCACTGTCAAGGATGTGAGCCATTTAAGCAAATCTTCACCATCCCCCTTCCTCCCTCCTCTTTCTCACTCTCTCTTTTTCTCCCTAAACAAGCTCATAACAGGAAGGAGAAACCATGAAGAATAATTAGACACAATAGCCTGAGCAAATCCCAATCGCACTCATGCAGTCTAGTCTAATGAACTTCCAGCACTAATCTTGGAAGTGTTGATGTGCCTTTTTAATCACTTTTTTGATGTCATAGATAGATTAGTTGCAGCAAGACCTTGATAATGTACACTAGAGCCAGGAGACCCAGAGCCTGTTCAGAGAAAGGGAAGAAAATCAAAAGCATTGCATACTTTGTTAATTTCTTTCTCATTTGTTCCTTGTTTTCAAATGCTTATTGAGAATGTATGTCCATTGTACCATCTTAGTAAATAGAATGGTGTGTGTTTTGTAGATTCATGGAATTTAGGCATGAAAAGTCATAGCATCTATTATTAAATCATTGCTGAAAGGCTGGGAGAAACCACCACGTTTTTGTGTGGGTAGTGAGACTTGCAACAAAGCATAGTATAACTGCTGGGCTTCTACTGCACACATACATAAAAAGCAGTCTGAAAATAAATCTGGCAGTCTGGTTCAGTGCTATTCTAAGCAGTGTGAATATAAGATCTATCCACAATGTCTTACTCACTCCTTGACCTCCATGAAGGCTTTCCTGGAATAGTAACGAGGGAGTTTTGAAGCCTGGGATTTGGCTTAAGCAGCCTCTCTCCAGCAGAGGACTGAAGGCTGTGCTTTGTCCTTACGGAGCTCTTCTGCTGCGGGCAGAGCCTTCTAATGGTCTCGAGTTGATCATTGCCCATTCACTCTTTCCACTTGTCTGTTTGTGTTGCAGCACCTTGTCGAAGCAAAGGAAGAATGTCATCAGCTGTGTCACCGTGCATGACTCCCCCTACTCCGATTCCTCCAGCAACAACAGCCCTTACGCCATGCAACATCGCACAGGGCAGAATAATGGGAACAGCTACGACACCAAAGGGGTTCCAGAGACTCACTGCAGTGGGAACCCCCGAACGATCATCGTGCCACCACTGAAAACCCAGGCCAGTGAGGTGTTGGTAGAGTGCGATAGCCTGGCACCAGGTAAATTGCACCTCTTCCGTCAAGAAAATTAGTAAGAAATAAATGATTTATCTTGGAAGAATCTCATTGTTCAGTTTCATTTTGTTTGGTTGGTTGGTTTGTTTTCCAAAGAAACTGTGCTCCTGCACTTCTCTCAAGTGACACATCTGTTCTTGGCCATATTGCATTATTTATGTGCCCTGGTTCACTCAGGAGTCGTGGGTCAAGTGTCAGTCCCAGTTAGTTTCTGTACAAACCCAAGAACAGAATGCAGCCTTTAGATCAACACTTGACATGAAAGGCACCCAAATGCAAGTGTGAACCTTTGCTGCCTTGCATTTTCATAGGCTTTCATTAAAACGGGTAAGAGATTGAAAACGTGAATTTTCATCCAAACTTGCTGATGTTCCTGGGAAGAACATTTCCCAGGATCTTCACTGTGCACTGATGAGGTTTGCTCATCCAGAACCTCTGCAATGCTAGATAGTGTGATGTGTTGAAAAGGGCTTTATGGTGGAAGTCTGGCCTGAAGCTGTTGGCTTTGAGCTACTTGGCAGTCCTTGCTTTGGATGCTGGTGAACACGAAGGCTCGAAGGGTGAGCTCCCCACCAGTTCGTTCTCCCTCCCTTCCCACCCACCTGACATTAGGCAAGCCAGGGCTTTTTTAAGCTGTGCACACCATACTTTCCTTCCTCTCCTTGGGATTTGTATCTGCGTTGTACAGTTCTGCTGGCAGAACATTGTCTCATGGTTCTGAAGGATCTATATAGCCTGCTCCAGACCTGCTTTGGGTCCAGTTAATGAGGTCTGTTTGTCTGCCTCTAGGATAACAGGCCTGTCGTGTATATCAAGCCCTACTGAGGAATTCTGTTAATTGAGAGAAACAGTTTTCTTAACCTGCTTCTGTTGTATGTCTCCTCCCAAAAGCCACTCTGGAGGAGACTCGGTGAGGAAAAGGTAGGGTGAGCAATTAAACAATGTCATGTAAGCTACAAATGTGTTTCCTTTCCTGGCACAGTCACCACCAGTCACCACTCATCCTCCTACAAGTCCAAGTCCTCCAGCACCGTGACCTCCACCAGCGGTCACTCTTCAGGGAGCTCGTCTGGAGCCGTTGCCTATAGGCAGCAGCGACCAGGAGCACATTTCCAGCAGCAGCAGCCTCTAAATCTAAGTCAGGTAAGTCAACCAAGACTGATTTTGGTGGTGCATCATCCAGCTATTACCTACCACTCCTCCATCATGGGCTGTCCTCTTCCAGTCTAGTGACAGTTGGACCCCATGTTGAGTTTGATTAACTTGTTAATACTTGACTGCAGACCTTGATATTCCAGCTCAGGCAGCAAAGGTAGTGCAGATCACACCCCTGAGTGGGCTGGGGGTACTCTTCCTGTGTGTTCTGAAGCCTGATGGCCTAATAGTGTGAGCGGGAATAACGTGAGAGGGGAAATGCAGTGCCTCAGCCACAAAAGAGTGGAACAGGAGCATGTAGGAAGGACTGAATTCTCCTTAGTTGTAAGTAACCATGGGGAGAATATCTTCCAAGTGAAGAGAGCAAATAAGCCTGGCTGTGGGACTGGGAGAGAATCCCCATCAGGTGGGACAAGGCAAACCAGAGCCTCTATATATGTAGGTGACCTCATGTAATGAGTTTGATCTATCCTGTGATAAAGCAGGGCTGAGATCTGGACAAATCCCATTTCTTGGCAGCATGCAGTTCTTGAGATGTTTCCCAGTGTGTGATCAGAACTCCCAGGGAGCTTCCCAGGAGCTGCAGGAAATAATGCCCTTTTCATATCCTGCACCTGGGGCCTCTCTCTTCCCTGAGGTGAGTTGAGAAGAGTAGGGAAGTTACAGCTCAGTTATCAGTGTTTCAAGAGGAGAAAGTCTGGAGAGCTCGGAGGACAGTGCTGGGTATGCATCCAGAGCTGGATATTAGCAGAACTGTTTTTTAAAAAGAAAAATAACTTGGTGGAAAAGAAAGTCTGTTCTTCTTCAATATGCAGAGGAAATTTAAAAATTTGAACATTTTTTAATCAAAAGTGTGTAAAAATGGAGGAAATGGGCAAGATGCCCTTTGCAAGAGTTGGGGAGGAGTGTGGCTACTATATTTCCACAGTACAGCACAGAGAATGCTTACAAAAAGGATGAGAAGGTTTGGAAGAATAGAAGGAAACAGCATGGAGTATTTTCCTTCTTGTCTTCTAATTTCTGCTTTATTGGTAATTTAATACTCTGACTACAAATGACTGGGAAAACTCCCTACATTTTTGTGCAATGCAAGAAAACAACTTTAAAAATCCCTGGAAAAAAAAAGTACATTGGTCCCTTCCCACTGCTAGAAGTTTCCTGTGCTCAGGTAATTTTAGCTGAGGACAATGAGAGCACCAGGCACCTGCAGGATCTAATCAAGCTGAGAGTTTTCTCTTTAAAAAATAACGTGGTTATTTTTACTAACCAAGGAAATCATTAACTGCAAATACCCAAACTGAACAAAAATAAATTGCCTGTTCCAGGCATAGTTAGGCAATCTCATTCCCCTGAGCTATCTGCAGACCACAATTTGTCATCAGAGAGTTCACCAACAAAAAAAACACTTGTTGCCTGAGCAACTGGACTTGAGGAAGATGTTCTTAGGAGCTGGGTGTCCAAGGTTGTGTCTTTTGGTAGTTGTGTGAGCAGATTGTAGCTCAAGCTGGGGGACTTGCTTACCTTCTGGGGGTCATTTTGGTCAATGTATGAAACTACAGGGTTTTCCTGTGCTTGTGAGGGACCCACGGCTGTCACTCGTTTCCCAAGGGAAGACTGGTGATGCTGAGGGTGTCAGGAATATCTCAGGAGACTTTTTTGAGGTTGTCCTGGTGTTGCAGGGAGGCTCCCAGACACTACTGAGGAGGTAAAGAGCCATCTCTTGTCTTGTAACTGCCTATCACTGTTGCTGTCTTTATCCAGGGCCAGCAGCACATCTCGACTGACCGCACAGGGAGTCACCGGAGACAGCAAGCCTACATCACTCCAACGATAGCTCAGGCCCCGTACTCCTTCCCGCACAATAGCCCCAGCCACGGTACGGTTCATCCCCACCTGGCCGCGGCTGCCGCTGCTCACCTGCCCACTCAGCCCCACCTGTACACATACACCGCCCCCGCCGCCCTGGGCTCCACGGGCACCGTCGCGCACCTGGTGGCCTCGCAAGGCTCCGCCCGGCACACGGTGCAGCACACCACCTACCCCGCCAGCATCGTCCACCAGGTCCCCGTCAGCATGGGCCCGCGCGTCCTGCCCTCGCCCACCATCCACCCGAGTCAGTACCAGGCTCAGTTTGCCCATCAGACCTATATCAGTGCTTCTCCAGCCTCCACAGTCTACACTGGATACCCACTGAGCCCCACCAAGGTCAACCAGTACCCTTACATCTAAACACTGGAATAAAGAGCGAGAGACGCACCCAGCCCGGGGGGAGTGAGGCAGCCGCTTTTGTATTGAAGAACATGACAAACTAACAATGCAATGGGAGGCTCGTGTGAAACTTGAATGAAGGAGACTTTAGGAAGAAAAGAAAAAGAGGAAAGAAGGGGGAAAACCAATTCTACAATTTTTATTAAAAAAAAAAAAAAGAAATGGAAAAAAAGAACAGAAAAAAAAATAAACCACAAAAAAAACCCAACCATTCTGCACCAAACTAGAGAGAAAGAGAGAAGGAGAAGGACCCTCCAGCAGGTCCTGTCTTTTGAAGAACTTCACCAACAGACTTTTAAAGGTTATTTTCATCCAATAGTGAGCTACATTTAGAAATTTGTTGTCCAGAATACCTAAAATGAAATCCATTAGGTTTTTAATCCTGTAGGTATATGGATTAGGGATTTATCCAGCATTTCAAAGGGTTTATAGAGCAGCTTTTGTATCCCAGAGTATACATAGGTTTGGGGGGATTTTTAACGGAAAAAGAAAGTGGGTAAGGGACGCTGAGGGTGGAGGACAAAACGTTGTCCCAGTGCTCTAAATTTGGGCCTAACACTGCTACACTTAAACACACCTGGGCAAAACAGGCCATGCAGCACTGGTTGAGAGCAGAAGCAATGGGGGTGTTTCTCCCTCTTCTTGAACACTGGATAAATCCCTGAGAAATGCTGTTCTTAAACAAGATCTCTAATAATGGATGTTGGATTTCAGTTGCATTTTTTTTTAGATTTGTTTTGTTTTGTTTTGTTTTGTTTTTGGAAGTGTTCCTTTTCAATCCCTAGCCATTTTAGTATAGGAGGAGACATTTTAGCTGCCCCCAACCCCCTGCCCCCAGCCCCGGTAGAATGTAGCACTATACAGGTCATACCCCTTTTTACTCTTTTGTGTTGAACTTCAACGATACCAATAGACTATTCCTCAATGTGATTGCACAAAGAAAAGTGATATTACATAGGCATGTAACAATGTGATTGTCCAGGTGTGTGTGTGTGTGTGTGTGTGAGTGCAGATGCTGCCTTCTCTCTGTGATGTGTTCCTCGGCACAGCCATTACAACTGTCACAGTCTTAGTTTTACATCATTCCCTTGTAGTGCCTTACCAAACTACAGACGCGGTTTAAGGGTTTACTTCCACTGGTACTCCTAGAAACTGACTGAGACTAGTTGGAATTTACTCTCAGCTCTTTTTCTTTTTTTTTTTTTTCTTTTTTTTTTTTTTTTTTTGAGGCGGTGTTGTTACTGCCGATTTTCTCCTGCTGGTGGTGTTGGGTTTTTTTCCGACGTTGTCAATCGTAGCTCACTTGGCGAGATGTTGGGGTGGCTCATTGGGGTCAGAAGTGTGTATAACTGGGTGTTTTGTCAAGCACTGGATGGGCCGGAAGCAACCAGGTCAGTTGTGAGGACCCAGAGGGTCTGGGGACTCATTTGTGGACTGGTCCGTTTCTGTCCTCTTGAAATAGCGGGTTTCCTCCCTGGAAACTGAATTCTCATTCTGCTGTTTGCCGATGTTCTCGATGGAGTGGGAGGACAGTGTCCACCCTCATCATCAGGTTGTCCTGATCATGTGTCTGAAATGGGAACAAAAATGTAGTCCTTTATAGGGGGAAACACTAGTTGTTGCCAACATCTCTCACTGTGTCTGTTGATGAGAAAGGGTCAGGAAAGGGCTGGAGTCCCAAAGCAAGCATGAGAAAATCCAGTAGAGAGAGTCAATCTCAGGTTTCTTAAGTGAAAAGAGTATTGTAATACATAGAGCCTTACCCACTCTAACATAGCTGTGAAACTGTGTGCCTCCCCTGCTCTCTTTTCACTTACACCCCGAAAAACTGCCTGCAGTGGCAGAGTGACCCTGGAACTGGAGAGTAGGTTGGTCCTCCACACCAAGGAATGCTATATGGTTGTTTTGTTTTCCAGCAGTTTCTAAAGAGAGCCTTTCCTGTCATTGGTTTGGTTCAGCAGGGGGTTTCCCCGGTAATGGCACTTGCACTGGTGCATCAGTACCATCATGCCTGTGGATGTCCTGAGGAGGAAGGAGAGAAAAGAGTTTGGTAGAATGTTTCCATGAAAGCTGAAGTCTATGGGGCTGCTCAGTTCCACTTTACATTTCCTTGTAACTAGAGCATGAAGTAGTCAGGTGTTTTGCAAGATGCTGGAAAATAGCAGGTTTGTGGGCAGGGTGGTGAGGGATGGGTTCCCTGAGTGGCAGTGAGGAAGGAGGCTCTCTCAGGTTGGAAAAGCTGACGGAAAGACAAGCACAAATATATTGTTTTGCAGTAAGTGCTTGGCTGGCCTGGAAGACAAAGGGATCCTGCTATGCATAGGTTATTGAACAAGGCTATTGTCTTCTGGCAAACCACCAAATAACCTTCCTGGTTGCTAGCTCTGGTTCCTGGGCTACTCTTGCACAGTTTTCTTCTCCTGCCTGTCCTTCATTCCAGCTCAATATACTGTAGACGAGGATGCAATCTCCCAGCAGCCTATGCACCTTACCCCCGCTCATGTTTTGGAAAGACATGTCCCCTTTTGTCTGAGGCAGGAAAACAAAGCCCTGCTCTCTCTCTTGCATTCCTCTCCTCTCTCACCAGTTCGGGAGCGAGAGCGCCATGCTGCTTACGTCATGAAAAGGAAAGATAATGTTATTTTATTGTATGGTGGTTATGATTATTATTATTATTATATTTTACTCTGGGTTTTAATTGCACACGCATTCCTTAAACTTTTTGGGTTTTTTTTTCTCTTATTGTTGTTATTGTTGTTAATTTTATTTCTCTTCATCAGTGGCATTGGAAGGGTTACTGTGATTATGAGAGCTGCAGGAGGAAGGAGAAACGAGATTATTCTGATGATGAAAACTGCCACTAATCTGGGGGAGTGAGACCACTCATTGAGAGTGGTTATGGTCTTGAGGAACAGGAGTTATCCTCTGGGTCACATCTGCATTTCAGGATAAGCCCAGAAACACTCATTCAGAGGCCAACACCTGACAGCAGCTAATATAATGATCTGTCAGGAGAGCTGGATCAAAGGCAGGTAAGGACCTTGGTGCCCCAGGGTCCAGCTCACCATCCCTTAGTTTGAAAGGATGTTTATATAAGCTTAAGACTTACTTGTGCTTGAAGCCATGATCATTGAGCCCTTGCAAAGAACACAAGGCCACACTACATATTAAGGGTTTGGTTTTCCTAAAGGGGGACACAGATGGATGGCTCTCCAGAAACAGGGCTATGGAAGGAGCCACAGCAGATCCGCAAGGGTGACTCTCAGTCCCATCACTGGATAAAGCACACTGGCACACACAGATGGCATTAGCTAGGTAAAGCATGGCCGCAGACAGGGCAGTGTTCCACACCTGCTCTTCCATTCTCACTGAAGACTAATTAGGTGTCCACAGGCCAGGATGCTTGGTTTGATTTTTTTCTTTGTTTGTTCCTGATGTAGATTTCCCCCTTCTTTTACAATTATTTGTTGTGGAATTTTGTTATGCTGTTCTGGTTCTACAGTTTAGGTATTTATGGTTTGATTTGCATCACCTGCTCTTTTAGAATAAGGGGAAGCAGTGAATTTAAATTCCATCAAAAATTATAGGACTTCAGCAAAGGCTAAAAGTTAATCATGCACTTGAGTGCTTTGCTAAAGAACTCCAAGTTAAATACTTGTTTATGTGCTTCTCTGGTCTAAGATTAGTCAAGCATAGAAGGTTGCAGTCTCAATCACAGTAGTGTTTTACTCATATTAATTGCATTTTCCCTGTGTACCCATCTGGCCTGCTCTCCCACATAGGCTCAGATCTGATTTTGGGGGATATTTGGCAGTGGAACTGTTACAACAGCACAGACTGGCAGAGAGAAGGGTTACAGTGCATGTCAGAAGAGCCACCTTTCACATTGTCCATCCTGGAGTTGCTGGTCTGCCAGGCAGTCATGGTGATGGGATGCTGATTACAAGAGATGCACAGCACAGCCATCAGCACAGCTTTGATGGTGCAGCACTGCATGAGAGCTGTGTTTTCTGATGGATATAAGGGAGCTGAGTAACACCTCGTCCCTCACACTTGTATAAGGGAATTGTATGGATGAAGGTGTGGTTGGTCATAGGGGAAACACAGTCATTTCAGCAGAGGAAATAAAAGCTTTGCATGCTGTCAGTACCACACACATAATAATAGCCAGCTGGTTTTGCTTGCAGAGTCCTTTAGAGAGGAAATGGGATTGGCATGGTTTGGTTCAGTTGGTGTTCCTTGTGTGCATGGAGTACATGGTGTGGAAACTTGTGGGGGTGGGAGAATGTTTAGATACTGGAAGTTTTATGGGTGGCTTAAGGCTGGCAGAGTGAATAAGTGGTTCTTTTGCCCATCATGTCCTCTTGCATTCTGCCTGTGCAGGAAGCAGAAGGGAGCAGAGACATTGTCTCTCCTCAGGAGGATGTTCTGTTGCCTGCTGTGAGGTCAAAATGCAGGAGGGAGAGTAGAGAACCACTAACATGAGCAGACTGGAAAACCCAAATGGAAGTACATCTCACTGTAGAGTGGTTAAATCCAGTCATTTGAGAGAGCAAATGCAATTGCATCTTCCTTGGCAGGTTTTACCTGGATGTACCCAACAAACTGAGCTTTGGCAGGTCTCTAATTCTTTCTCTTTCTCTAGTAGTTTTGGTGTAATACACAAAACATTCCAAGAAAGGGACATTTTGACTGTGACATTTTTCCTTTTTTTAATATTTTCAAGGGATTGTGTATTGTAATTTGGTTTGAAGGCAATTCCATTAGCAATTTGAAGGGCAATAAACCTGGTTTTTTCTTTAACCAAAGATACTTTATTTTTTTTTAAAAAGAGAGAAAGAGATGCCCATCTACTCCGGAAATTATATGAAGCCACGAGTCATGAGCACCAGGCAATGAGGATACACTGTGGAACTCAATCTTTCCATTCACTTCTTTTTTTTCTTTTTCTCTCTCTCTCTCTCAAGTTTCTGACATCTTTTCAAGTAGCTAGCTTGATGAGCAGAGAAATTCACACTAAATATTGCTGCTATCCTAAACTGTAGGGGATGTCAAAAACTTTTTTTCTTCTCTTGTTATTGTTCACATTAATTTAAGTGTTTTAGTAGTGACATTGCAGTGTGCAAATGGTGAGCTGTGTAGTGGAGATAAGCTTCTGGATGCTCTGCATGCTTCTGTAGTGTCTCCTCTGGATTTAGGACACTGGTTTTGTTCTGTGGGCTCGTAAAATGATAGAATACGCTGAGTTGGAAGGGACCTATCAAGATCAAGTCTAACTCCTGGCCCTGCACAGGACACCCCAAGAATGACACCATGTGCCTGAGAGCATTGTCCAAATGCTTCTTGAACTCTGTCAGACTTGGTGCTGTGACCACTTCCATGGGAAGCCTGTTCCAGTGCCCAACCACCCTAAGGGTGGAAAACTTTTTCCTGATATCCCAAACAGTGATGATGTGGTCAGGCCAGGCACAGCTGGGTAAGGGTGTTGGACTTGGACTTGTGTTCTTCCATGGCTTTGCAATCATTAGAGATCCGCAGTGCTACGTGTGGGCCAAATCCTGGATGCCTGTATGCAAAGTCTGCCGTGGGTAGGCAATACAGATGGGAAAGGTGTGGGAAGGGAATGTTTTCCCTCTTCCTGTTGACATAGCTGTCCCTACCATGGTCCCATTTGCTGTGTGAGCTTCAAAGCAGTTGATCTGTGGTCCTGGGCACTTATCTATGTCATCCTCCTGGTGCTCCTGTGAGAAGGACCTGTGTCCAAAGTACCTGGAATCCCCAGCTTATTTCTTGAGGCCCACGTCTGTGCCTACAAATCATTTTTCTCCCTCCAGACATAGGGAGGAGATGGTTCTCTGCTGCTGAGGTTCCCCCACTGCCGTACTCCAACAAAGCTGCCTCTGATGATGGTGACAATTTCACCCTGGGAGGCAGATGCTGAGTGAGGTGCTCGAAGAAATGGTGCCAGTCCTGTTGTCGGTGGCTGTGCATAGACTCCTTGCAGGAGTACTGCACTGGGTAAGAGGAGCTGGGCTTTCCAAGCTGGTCTCCATCTCCGTGGTCCATCCTCCTCACCACTACCTGTGTGCATATTGCTGTGATGCCACCATGCTCACCAGGCACCCCAGGCACACAGCGAGACCCACACCAGGGGTGGCCCTGGAAGGAAGGCCTGGCAGTGTGCAGAGGAGCTGTGCTCACAAAGGCTCTGTGCTCAAGGGCTCCTTGTCCCCTGTGACAAATGTGGTTGCTGTAAGGGACCCCAGAGGCAGTGGTTACCTGTGAGGAGCTGCTGATGCAGGTAGTGGTGTGAGAACCAGTCTGGAGGTAAACTGACCTGGGTTCTGCATGTGTCAAATGCTTTCAGTGGGAAGACATGGTTTTAGAGCATTTGTGTGTGTTGAGAGTGAAATTTGAACGGTAGATTGGCTTGGTTCTTCAGATGTCTTATGAAGCATACTAGGAGGTTTTGCGTTCGGCATTTGTGGTTTGAAACTCCTGTTTCTCATTTACGGGTTAGCTTTGTCCTTCCAGTTTTAGCAGTGCTGCTATAACAGACTATTCATGTGTGTTTGAAGATAAAGTTTTTGTTTTTTAATCTTTTGCTTATCATAGTTAATCTAAGAAAGGCAATACTAAAGGTATATTTTTTTCCAAAAATGATATTTTTTACTGCACTGATAAATATTGTGACATCTCTGTTCTTAACTCTTTTGCTGTGAGGGGAACTGTGTGCAGATTCACACAAACCTTGTAAATACTTGTGTGTACTTCTGACAGCCAGGGATTATTTTTCCTTACTTCCTTCCTTCCTTTCTTCCTTCCTCCCTCCCCCCCCCCTTATTTCCATTCTCATTTCCTTCCTTCCTTCCTCATTTCCTTCTTCCTCTTCTTTCTTTCTTTCTTTCTTTATTTCAAACAAGGTTTCCTCTTTGAAACAGGAAGCAATGGGGCAACAATGCTCAGCAAAATCAAAGCTTATCCCACTTTCAGAACATAGCTAAGGAGTTTTTGCAGTGCTGGCATAGAGTTAATATTTAGGCCAATGTATTTTGATTTTTCAGCAAACTGTTTGGAAAGGAATAAGATGGATAGAAAAGCTTCGGTCTGGAATTCTGATCAGAAAAGTTACCAATCTATTTTATGGGGTTTTTTTTTCTTATGTTTTCCTTTTCTTTAAAAAAAAAAAAAAAACCTTAAAAATTAAAAAAAGGCTTGTTGCAGGCTTGCTTGCCTGACCTGTAGGCTGGTTGGCAGCTGTCCTGGGAGTGCCTTGTGCTCTGGGACCGCTGGCTCCTTTGGAAGCAAACCCACTGATCAGGATTCTGGATTCTGATTGCTTCAATAGGTATCCCCCGGTCCTGTGGGATACTTTTGCTTTTTTAAAAGAAGGATTTAAATACACTTACATTATACAAACTGTGACCTAATGGCAATAATTACCTCAAATGTGGGCATTCATCCTGGTTTTAGCCTTTCTGAAATCATGTAGCCAGCTTGAACTTTGATTCAAAGACTCTGAACTCCATAGGGGCAGAATAGCTATAAATGCCCACCCTGGTCATTGTTGCTTGAGTGAATTCTGAAGATAGTGAATCTTTAAAAAGAAAAAAAATTAAACCAAGGAATAGATTACTCTTTTATGTATTTTAATCAATTGTGATGTTAAAATGCACATGTAAGTATATATGTTTATAGCTACTGTAAAATGCTTTGGCCTTCTAGAAGATATTTAATGAGTCACATTTTAAACCAATATGAACTGAATAATAGACTGTGGCTACTTAAACAGTTTTCTGGCTACATTTTATAGTTACTACAGTGTTTTATAGTTTACATTTAAACTGGTACTTTTTAAGGAAAATCTTGTGTTTATAAGTGACACCTTCAAAAACTCAGTACAGCTGCCTCTTTTTTAATTTTGCCCGTTAAAAATAGAAAAGTACAAGTGTGTTTTTAATATGTATATTCTGTTTTGAGATATAACATAGTGTTGGAAAGTCAGTTCAGAGATGAAGTAATCCAGTGTATTCCAAAATCTGATTGAAAAAACACTCCACCCGCTTTGAAGATTTAGTTCAACAGATAAGCTGTTTGTTTGTTTGCTTGTTTTAATAACGTGCTTTATCAGGCCTCCCTGGGTTGAAGCAGGGAGCATGATGCAAAATTCACTGTTCTATGTAAGATCCTCATCTGGATGAAGATACCCACATTAGGAGAATGAAGGATATTCATAAGAAGGATTGTATTGTACTGTTGATAAATCATTAGCCAAACGATAAATTCCTGAGTTAGTGAATGCTTGTTTTATTGGGGGGGGGGGGTGTTTTTAAGTGTGCATATGTGTGTGTGTGTTTGTGTGAGCCACTCAGAGGCAATGCTGTAATTTGGCATTCATCTGTTCACCCCTTTCTTACAAATGATGCTCACCACCACAGAAATGTTTTAAACCAGTAAACAAAATACAAAGTTCACTGACCATCTCCTTGTCAACTCTGTTTTCTCAGCACATGCCAGTCCCCATTAATGCTGTTCCCCACTGCTGCTACCCTGTACTTTGCATTTTGATATATCACATTCCCCACTCCCTGGTCTCACTTAGCTGTCTAGTTTTTTTTCTGGTTTTTTTTTCATGGTATAAATGTCTGCTGGGCAAAATGGTACTTTGAGGTCCCGAAAGTACAGGAATTGACATTTAAAAATACGTATATGTACATCTGGGCTTCAGCTGTGGAGCTGGGGCGCTCACGGGAGGGCTCTTTTTGTGTTTCCACCGTGCCTGAGGAGGCTGTATTTGTCAGCAAGCAGCAGAGGTGGTGGAAAGGAGCAATCGGCGACGCTTTGCAGCTGGGCATCGGTGCTGCTCCCATTACAATCAGAGCCCTGGGGCCGGGGAGTTCAGCTCGCCTCCTCCTCCTCAGCACCGTTCCGGTGGTTGCCATTCCTGCCCCGCACTGCCAGGGCCAGCAGGTGTCACACGGCAAGCCAGGAGTGCCAGCGGCACTCGGGCCAGCTGGCAAACATCCACCCTCCCTCGCCGTGCACCACCACTCAATCAACAGGCTTCACTGCCCCGGCTCCTGCCTGTTCTCCTGGGCGGAGTCACGCTCGCAAATAAATACCAGCACACTCCAGGAGCCACAGAGTCTTGTCGAATACCTTGGCTTACAGCTTGTTAGGCAAGAAGGGGTTTCCAACACTGGCAACGCACATCCCATAGGATCTGGATGGTTACATCCAACACCTCTGCCCTCAGCAAGGAAGGAAAGCCCTTCTGCAACGCTTCCACCTCACATGGTTACATACAACACTTCTGGCTTTTCTTTTTCCCCTGTTATCCCTTATGTGTTTGGTTTTTTAATTTTCTCTATATATTTTTTTTACTCTGTATTCTTGAAGCAAAACTTCCACAGCTCTTCCAGGGCACAACCATTTCAGGTGTAAAAAAGGATCTCCACATCCCATGTTTCACCAACAAAGCAGTCAAGGCATTTTGGGTACCAGATTCTACTTGGGCAGAACCAGAATGTAGCCTGTATATTTCATACCAAATCCAATTTCTGAAAGGAGAGGAAGTGTCATTAATAGCTTTAATAAAGGAGTGTGTGTGAGAGAGAGAAAGAGAGGGAGTAAGAAAGAGAGAAGAACAAGGGGCATCTTGGAAGGTGAAAAGTCTAGATTTCGGGTAGTTAAAAATGAACCAATGGGTGAAACATTTTGTTTTAATGAGCTGTAAAAACCTTTTAAAAACAGGAGGGGTGAAATGGAGGGAACGTTTTATGCCTTTCAACTACCCACAAGCGCAGCATACTCTGGATGGAAAGTGGAAGTTAATATACACTGCACCAAAATTATTAAGGGACAGGTGGGGGCAGAGCTGTGAAACGCTATTGCAGTCGCAAGGGAAAAGATGCCCCTGCCCCAGCTCTGGATCTCAAGTGGTTCTTTCTCTGCAGTATCATCTCAGCCCAGTAACCCCACGAAAGCCCTGAACCGTTGTGTTCCTTCACTGTACGGTTTCTGTAATAAGAGTGTTAATCCATGTTAATCTTTGTGAAAATTATTGTGTGCAACAGTATTTTCTTGTGTACTGCTTTTTACCTATGTGAATTGTCCCTTTCTGTTTTCTTTTTTTTCTTTCCTTCCTCTTTTCTTTTTTTTTTTTTCTTTTAGTAATATGTCTTTCTTCTTTTGAAAGAAAAAAACAAAAACAAACTGATGTGTTGTAGACCTATATGTAACCTATTCCTTAGTCTCATATTATAGGTATGTTATAAGAATGGATATTTTACTTGGCTTTAGAATGTTTTACAAGAAAACTAATTCTTAACCAATCAAGTTCTTGCTACTAAAAAAAATGCTTGTGTTTTTCATCATGACGTTGTGTGCTTCTAATTAATAATCATTTTCGTTGTAGAAAAATGGAGTGAATTTATATTAGTCTTGGAAACTAATAATAGCATTGTAAATTTATGAGATGATTTTAACAGAAAATACATTATAGAAGAATATAGTTATTTTAATTGTAATATTACTAACTGTAGGGTGAGAAAGGAGGTCCCGTTGTGGTGAACTATGTTATAGCTTGTTATTCACAGTTTCTTTTTGATCATTTTTTCGGTCTCTGAGGTGAAACGAGTTATTAATCAGAATTTGTCAACTCACATATGCATATTGTATATGTGTAGAAATGTAATCACACTTTGTCTTGGAATTACATTAAACTGTTTTAAGTCACTGCAAAGTTTGTGTGTCTCTGTCTTCTCGCTACTTAAGGTTTGGTGAGAACATTTGGTTAGTTTTCAGATACTATTATTTAATCTCCTCAGTCTGTTGAAAAAAGAGCATTAACAGTACCATTAATAATAAATACTCTTCTCTTTGACGTAACATGTTTAGATTTGTGAGGTGTATTTTTTCCCAGGGCAGAAGAGCATTTGCATTCAGATGCTTCACTGAAGCACAGGAGGCTGCTCAGAGCTGCTGTGTTCAGCTCAGTCAAGAACTCCCTGCTACATCCCACTGTGCCACATGGAGTGTGGTCATCAGCTGCAAGTACAGGTCTGGATTTTCTTTTAGCCTGAGCCCTCAGTTCATTTGCTCCCTTTCTTCTCTTTGCCAAGTCCCAGCTGACCTTTGAAAGGCTTATATAGACATTAAAATACTGAAACCACCCTGTGTTGGTAATTGCCATACCTGCCCTTTTGGGCTGTGCTTGATTTTCACCAGGAGCTTTGCTCAGGAGCAAGCTGGAGGCATCTGCAAAGGGTCTCCTATTATACCAAAGTGTCACCTTGGAGGAGGCCAATGGTTCCTCAACAACTCCTCTTAACAAAGGGAGAGTAAGACCAGCTTGGGTTTGTTGCTGGCCTTTCCTAACGTGGTGACTCCTGTGCCAGCCCACCAGGTTTCCAGCCCATGGGGTTCATCTTGTTAGGTCAGTTTCTCCCTTCTTAGGGATAGCCAGAGGGATGCTCCATGAGCTGTACGGGCTGCCCATGGTCCAGGGCCACACTCTGCCTTCAGTGTCTGGCAAATGGCTTCTGCAAACACAGTAACTGCTGGATGGCCCTGCACAGCACTGCCAGGTGAGGGGATTGCCTCAGGATGCAAACCTAGAGTTAGCACGGCAGACTCGTTTATCAGTGAGTACTGGCACCTTGGTTTTACAGTCTTCGTCTCATGTTTCCTTGGAATAAGCAGGGAGCTCTGCAGAAACTGTTGCAGTGCATTTCTAGGTGGATATGAAGCTTTTGTTAACAGGAGGTCATGGACACCTTCTCCCCACTGCCTTAACTGGCTGAGACCCAACTGAGCAATAGCAGTTAAAACTGTGTCTGTCCAGCAAACCAATTAAGTCAGTGTTTAACTTAAAATCATGTGTCCTATTAAGCAGCTAACAGGTAATTGCAGTGTTAAGTACTCTATGGGAAATCAGGAGTATACTGGGTCATGATATGAGAGACATTAGTGAATGATCTAACGTCAGCAACAGAAGTAAATCCAGAACAGATTGTTTAACTAGCGTAGCTGCTCCATGTGTGTGTTGTGTTATGGTGTCTTCTTTATTTGTTTCTTCTTTTTCTAAAACTTATCAATAAAACTGTAAAACTATTTGTCACTCTGTTGTGCAAGACCAAAACACATTAAAAATGCATTGTAGTTGGAGAATGTACTTTTTGTGAGAGTGGTTTCTCACTTTAAGCAGGGTTGCTTTAAGCAGAGCCCGCAGTGCCTTGTGAGAGGAAAGAGCGAGGGGAGTCACCATATAAGAGGCTGGGAAGGGTCTTCTCAAACCACTGGAGCTGCAGTAAATGTCAACACCTGGAGACTGCAATCCTGAGCAGCTGGTAAAAATTACTACCAACAAACTTGAGCAAATCCAGCTCTTTCTGGGCCACAAGGAATCTCTGCTGATGCTTTCAGTGTTCAGTTCAGCCCAACCAGTTTATTCTAGGTGGGTATGGCTCTTAAAATTGGTAAGGTGGGGGGACTCATGGATGTGGTGTATGCACAGTGGTGCTGCTGCTCCTGGCATGTGCTGCTTGTGCTTTCCAGTGCAGTGGCTATCTTTTAATTTATTGGAGTCCAAAGTTTAGCACCTAATGAGTATTTATACATATGAGAAGAGCTTGTCTTCTGTACAGTGCAGCTCTGCCCTCCTGGTTGCCATTTGTGTCAAATTAAACTGTTAATGGGAGTCTGGAAGAAGAAGAATGGTCCCGCTCTGTGAAACACAGGCTGCTGTCCTTTGGTTACCTGTGCACATGTGTTGGATCTCCACAGCAAACCCATGCTGGAGCAGTGGATCTGCAGCTTGTAAATTTTCATTCTCTGCTGGTCAGGCCAGGGCAAACACCTGCATCAGCATTTCCTGCAATGCGCTTTTTCCTTTATGTTTTCTCATGCAAGGTGGCTGTGCAAATAATGAGCAATAAAGGCTGTTATTTAAAGGCCCCTGCACTGCACTATATATCAAAGGCTTTGCTGTTTGGGGCTTTTGCTCACAGGAAGGCAGCCACAAGAGGGGCACAGATCCACACTTAAATCCATTTGGCAAAGCAGCAGTTACAGGGACAGGAGCAGGCATCTCCAGGCAGCACTGCCAGCCCTGGGAACCAGCACCAGCAGCACTCCATTCCCATGGGGACTCGTCACCCCTGTGTTAATGATGTAAGGGGGTCCAGTGAAAAGGCACACGGGGTGGCTTAAGTACACTTAACTCCAGGCTGCATTTGTGCACAGGCTTCTCTAGGCACACCCAGACATGTGTGTATGGGGTGCAGGAGGCTGCAAGTCCAGGAGGCACCTGGAACGCTTCCCATTTGTACTTGGACAGCTTATTGCCTGGGGTGTATGAACTCTTTAAATACAAAGAAGTCATTTTATTCCCCTCTCTTTTTTCCAAGCTCATAAAAAAAATAAATTAAAACTTGAAGTAATGTCACAGAGGGAAAAAAAAAAAAGGGGAGAAGTACAGTTTAAAAGAAGGACTTATTGTAACTCACAATACCGTGACTGGACCCTGCACTGAAAATTCTTGTCCCCTCTTGACAGTCAGTGCCAGGCTGAAAAGCACAGAGAAGAAGTCATGCTCCCACAAAGAGCGAGGCTGCTACTGAATTGGACTTCCAATGACCAGGGTTTGGGGCACAGCTGCTGGGCTGCTTGAGAAAGCTTGCTTCGGTTCTCTTGAAGTTGTTTCTCCCATACCCAGATATCCTCAATCTGCCTCTCTCCTTCAGACATCAACAGGCCTCCTCAGGAGTTTACTGAACAGGAGTAACAGGAGCAAGAAAGGCAGGCCTAGAAGGATGGATGAAGGTTCAAGCACACTTCACCTGCATATGCCAGATTATTTGCCTGTCCTGTACCGTGTTCTTTGTGATGTGGAAATGCAGATGCCAGAGCTCTGCTCTCCTCTATCAGTCTGCTGGTCACATTTCCCTGGGTTAGGATTACCCCTCTTTTTTTTTTTTTTTTTTTTTTTTTAATGATCCCTGTCCTGCATGATCCCATTTCCTCACCTCTCCCCTCACCTGCTTTCCTTTCTCTCAACGTGGTGCTGACCCAGGGGCGCAGGGAGAGGGATGTGGCTTGCCAGAGGCAGCTGTGGGGAGTGGAGGGTGACGGGAAAAGCAAGCCCCAGAGGGCTGGGGATTTTTAAGGCTTTAAAATAATACCGCTAATGAAGGTGTTTGCAGGTAGGTAAGGGCTGCAGACACTGCCTCCCGTGACAAGATGTGCGAGGGGGTCTGGAATTACTGAGAATGACGGATAAAGGGGATGAAATGCTTTGAGAACAGATACGAGGGGAGATAAAATACAGCCGAGGGGGACGCGGGCTATAGGTTGAAGAGGAGTAGAAAATCGATGGGAAAGTGAAAATTTTTTGACGTTCTGAGTTTCCACCGCAGGGGAAGGTTGTATGCTCAACCCCTTGGAAAAATCTGGTCCTCTCGCCATCAGATTTTTCCACGCAGCCTATGGAGCAGCGGCCTCCAAAGCGGGGTGTGCACACAGCAAGCAGTTCATGGGAGTGCTGGAATGAAGTGCTTTTCTCCCGGCTGCTAACAGTGGAACCTCCGGGCACGGCACCTCAGGGCAGCCGCGGCGGCGGGCACCGGGCCCTCACGAGGCGGAGGGACCCGCCGGCCGCCAGAGGGCGCCCGCACCTTCCCGCCGCTCGGCTCGGCCCGGCCCGGCTCGGCCCGGCTCGGCTCGGCTCGGCTCGGCCCGGCTCGGCCCGGCTCGGCTCGGCCCGGCCCGGCTCGGCTCGGCCCGGCCCGGCTCGGCCCGGCCCGGCTCGGCTCGGCTCGGCTCGGCCCGGCCCGGCTCGGCTCGGCTCGGCTCGGCTCGGCCCGGCTCGGCCCGGCTCGGCTCGGCCCGGCCCGGCTCGGCTCGGCCCGGCCCGGCCCGGCTCGGCTCGGCTCGGCTCGGCTGAGTGAGCGTAAGGAAGACGCTGTCTGTACCAAGCAGTGAAGGGATTTAAAACCCCTGACTTATTCCTTAGCCGTAATTAAGGGGCACTGGAAAGTTAGTCTTGGCCAGCGTGCTGTGCTGGGTGCTGTACATCCGTATGGCACAAAGTAGTTTGGTGCTGGATGACATTTTTAGGAGCTGAGCATGGTGGAAATAGTCAATGACACAGGGGTGAAAGAAAGCTAAATTGAGATTAAGACACCTTAATAAGAAGAAAACCCTTAGTGTTGCAAGGTCATTCACCGCCTCCCACCAGCAAGGCGAATCTCAGCCAGTTCCTGGGCAACTTCCTTGGAATCTCCCCGTTCTCTGCACTTTTCATTGCTGAATGTGATGTTCTATGGTATGGAATATCTTTTGGTCAGCTGTCCCATCCCAGCCTCTTGCCCACCCTCGGCTTTCTTGCTGAGGGTGCAGAGGGAAAAACAGGGAAGGCCTTGACCCGTTGCAAGCAGTGCCCAGCAATAGCTAAAACAATTCCATGTTAGGACTGTATGTGAAGAAAATCAACTCCGTGCCAGTCAAACACTCTAGAGTTGGGAAACGTTGTGGAAGACATTATAATCCAGGGGCCTTGAAACAGAGCTAGCAAAACAGAGAACACACAGTCACAGAAAATGCACTCGCAGATTTCAGTCAAAAAAATATGTGATAGTAGAGGGAAAGCAAAAGCAAACAGAATATTCATTCAACACTCAAGTAAGGATATCACTGGAGCTTTTCTCTAGAAGGAGTAAAACACATGCCTTTGATCACAGGGCTTGCTTTTGATCACAGGCAATAGCACTGTGCCTGCACAGAGGATGTAAAATACCTTAGCTGGGTATCAAATATTAAAAGTTCTGACACATTTAGTGCTGGAACCATTGATTTTGATATTCACAAAATGATGGAACTACCTGAATGCAAAGTCTGGATGGCAAAAGGTCACAGGGTTCCGTTCATCCATTTCAGTTGCCCTTCCTTTGAATTGAAATGGGAGTCCTTGGCTTCTTAAATCCATTGCTCCTAAGATGCTTTTGGCTACAGTAAGGCAGATGAAGAATATAACTTCTGATGAAGATGAGGAGCTCTTTGGATTTTTGGGGTTTTTTTCACAGCTTTTCCCTATTCCCCAGTATATTTCACCTCAGCTGCAAAGGCAGCATCCTGATTTCAGCCCCATGAGAAAAAAAACACTGAGTGGAGAAGTGTGTCTGTTTTGGATTTTTCTCATTACTACTTTCAAAATTTTCAAAGGAGACCAGGCTTTCACCAAGAAATGCTCTAAGGTTTTGAGCAATGTGAAAACACTTGAAGAGCCAATGATCTGCTTTTCAGAAAAAGTGTAACTTATAAGGAGTCTCTGAGGAGAAAACTGCTTGCAGTTTCCACCTTATGTTGAATGAAAATGTGGGGAAAATTTTTCAGAACCATATATGACCTTACTTTACCACAAGTGGAGGTTACAGAGAAAGGATCTGGGGTTTTAAAGAGATTTTTAATAAGGTATGTGCCTCCTTGCCCTCTAACTATATGCAGACAGTGTCACAGGTCAATGCCCACACTTACTATAACGCTCAACTTTCTGTGGCTTCCTTCTCTTTCACTTTTCTTCTTCCTTCTTTTATTTATTTTCTCCCATCATTGTGATTTTTCTCTTTGTGATAAGCAGAGTTATCAATGATCTGAGCTGGTCTGTGCCGAGCTCTCTGTAATTGAGCCATCTCGCTTCCTCGCCCAGGGCACTGTATTTACTCTCTGAACTGTGAAGCAGTTGCTCTTTAGTTTATTATGGCCTTTGTCTCCATTTATTAATAGGTTTTCTCAGCAAATGGCACTTGAAGTGCTTTGCTGAATACACTAACCTCATCTGAGACCAGCTCTGCTGCATCTACCCTCTGTACAGTGCAATGCATGTTTCTCCTGTGCTTTCTGGCTTTCTGTGGTCTGAAGTATGCTCTTTATGCAGGCTTATGTGACAGGTTACCCAGGCAGGACAGCTGCCCGATCTTGAGTCTGTTTCCTTGTGAATAAGCACTGATTTCTTTCAGGACTTGTGGGGAAAATCTGTTTTAATCCTCTGGTGAATCCTGAAATCAGAGACCCTAGCTTGGTGGAAAGGAGCCCCACCAGCAGCTCTGAAGCTGTGTGCTGCGTGAAAGAGGCCTGGTGAGTGGAAAGAAACCCTGTAACTCCTCTGGAAATGCAAATGCTGCTGCTGCTGCTGTTCTGCAGGAGAGAACCATGCTGAGCATCCCAAAAAGGAAGAGGAGTGCGAGCATCTTTTACACCTCCAGGGAAATGCAAGCACAAACTCTGATCTGATGCTAATGAAAGGACTCCAGCAGACTTTGGAATAGGCCTGCAGGCAAGAAGGAATGATAGCATTTGAACCTCGCTTCTGCTAACAATCAAAAGGATTCTGATAACAACCAAAAGACTATGCTGTCATCAATCATGGCACTACTGTTAAAACTTTTGGACAAAGATTAGGAGAAGTGTAAACAGGGGCAGGAGAACTTGCCAGCTCTGCCTTTCTCACTCATCCCTCTTTTCTAGTCCCTCTTGTGGTCTCTGTGGGTCAGACAAACGCATTGTGGAGGTGCCAAGGTGGTACTGTGGGGCTTGCAGATCTCCACAGCTCTCTCTTGCCCCCTGCCCTGCCAGAACCTGAAGTTGGATACATGCAATAGCTCTGCAGTGTTCTGTAAGGGAGAGGAAGAAGCCTCAACCCCTTCTCCTAAGCCTATCCAGGAGTGAAAGAGAAACTGCTACTCTGTGAAGGAGAGCAGGGCAAGGGACAGTCAGAGAAAGATGGGGTCAGGGCACATTAAAGACATGGAACAGAGGAAAAAGACTGGTAATAATTTTGCCCCAGAGAATGAGTCCAGTAATTGGAGGCTGGCTAGACTTAATTCCTGGGAAAGTAAAGGAAAACTTGTATGGATTAGTCAAGAAAGAACTAAGTGAAAAAATACAATTAATTCCACTGACAGAGTCTATGGGACCTGCAAGCAAACTTTCAAACAAAAATGTTTTTTGTGCTCTGATGATACTTATGCATTTGGTTGACAAAAGAAACTGCATAGTGATAATGTATATGAAACTGTGTTGGGCACATGAGTCAGCAACACACTCACTGCATTTTCAGTCCAAAAATTACATCAATACAGCTTGTGTGAACAGCACCAGAGGAGGCCGAATGACACACTTCAGAAGAGCCAGTAAGAAGTCCAGGGGAGGCTCAGGCAGATTAGGGCAATGCTAGAAGCTGTTTAATCCATTAATGTAACAATTTAATATCTAAATGAACATGAAATCACTTGCTAACAGCAGGGGTTGGCAAAGAGTAGTAGAACAGAAGACAAGAGATGGAGACAGTCACACAGAGTGATCGTGGTCTGACAGCAAGGGGCTACTTAGGCTTGGAAAGCTGGGAGATGTGAGTGGGAGTGGACAGGGAAGTTTTAGCATAGTGGGTGGTGCTGATGAGTCTGAAACATTCAAGATATGAGAGGAGATTTAGTGAAATCAGCAGGTTTTGATCCAGAGCACAAAAAGGGTCTGTACTGGATTCAGAGGCAAGCTCCAGGACACAAGACCTCCATGATCAGGACCCTCTCTGACTCCCTCTCAAGCCTCCTAAGTAGCAGAGAGCCTTTTCCTCCCCAGTACACCTGCAGACAGGGATGTGAAGGAGACACTGCTACCTGCATCCCATTGCCAAGATGTCTCATAGTGCAAATGTGAGTTGAATAGTTGCAAGCCCATGTCGTTAGAAAAAGAGAGCACCTTCAGGTTCTGCCTCCTGCTGCCATTTGCTTGATTAACGTGCTCAGGTCTACCATAGGGGAAGATTGTGCTGTGTCTGTGAGGAGTAGGATCACTCTCTTATTGCAAACTGATACCCTTTTCCCTGCCTTCAGCCTGGCAGGGGCAGGCGGCAGCAGGAGAGCGGTTGCCTGGGAAATATGCAGCACAACCCAGTGGGGGAAACGGTAGAGTCGAGTGACAGTAAACCTTTCTCGGGTTTACCTGTTTGTTGGGGGGTTTTCTTGGGTTTTGTTTTGTTGGCTTGCTTTGTTTTGTTGTTATGGAGTTGCTTCTCTTGTATGAGAATAATGAGCTCTCCCACTTGTGTACTGCTGCCTAGGGGAGGAAGCACAGGCTTGTGAGGCAGCTGGCATGCTAAGTCATGTCATGTCCCTGCCAGCCAGGGAAGGTTTTTCCGTCCACACAGTCCCCTCCAGGGTAGTTGAATACAGCATCAACGTGTGAATAGAGAAGCCAGCAGTGCCTGCTTTGCACTGCACTGACCCAACACACTTGGGGTCTCACAGCACTGATCCAACAGCTGATCCAGAGGGCTCAAGAATATAATTTTTTTACAGAAAATGTGTTTATTCAGCCAAAGGATATCAGAAGATGAAACATGACATGAAACAAAGAGAGAGCATTTGTACATAAGTCTTACCAGAAAAAATGTTTGTTTCAGCAGTTTCCACAGAGCATAAACACACCTGTTTAAGGTCAAGTGCCAAACCCAACTCTATCTTAAAGACTGGCACTTTCTGACTCATCTCAACACTGCTGTTCATCCATTCCCTTTGTCTAGCTGTGCTTTTCAGCAATTCAGTGTCTTCTTTATTCTCCCTGGACTCAGCAGAAATTAACACTCGCCTGCCTGAAGGTATGTGGGAGATACTCCTCAATATACTACTCTTAACAGCACTGTGATATTTGAAACTGTATTGATACACTGTTGTTGTTTTCTTCCTATTTGCTTCACTGTAACATTCTTCTGTGCAGCCTGACAGAAAAATAGCCAAAAAGAAAACTGAGATATTGTTGGCATTCATAAAAATAACTTGTCTTCTCCATCATTCTTTTTCATGCAGAGATCATACTACTTCTATTACAACCACCCCAAATCATCGGCAAGTGATTTCAGCAGAAAAACATTTCAGGGATTTTAGTATGGTGAATCTTTCTGGGCTACATTTATGTGCAATGCCTTAAACAAATGAAGCCAAATGGCCAAAAAATCCAGATTTTCCAATGGCAGAGCTCTGTCCTCAGGCGTCAGCCAGTGGAGGTTCCAGAAGAGGCACAATGGCTCTGGTGCCAGATCTACTGGGCATGTGCTCGGTGTTTCCATGGTGGTGATTGTATGAAAACACCCTCTCTGTATACATGGCATGGTTTGGCCGTCCTCAGAATCTTCCTGTTATGGGTCATACACACACAGAGAATAAAAATCCCTCAGCAAGCTCCAAAAATGAGTGTCTAGAAGAGGAAGGGCTGAAGCACCTCTCCCTCACCATAAACAGAAATTGTTTTATTAATATGGCCTACCTTGTTTCTCTCTCCCTAGAAGTATACTCTGAGGAATGTTTCCGTTTCTACGTATCTGACTTTTCTTTGGTCATCTGATATTTCAAAGATTTACAAGGTAAGTCTGCTTGCCTTTAAGTGAGCTATTGTTAGGCTACTTATAAAAGCATGACAATTACCCTAAGTGGTGAATTATCAAAACATGCCAAATGGCAGCCCTCTTCCCCATAAGCTTTTTGTGACTTTTCTTTCCCTTCCTGCAGTTGCTGTGTTCATCCTCCCTCTTGTGCACTCTGAGGAGCAGCAGACACTGATATAATTCCACTGAATTTGAGGGGAATACCTCAAATTACAAATTACACTGGTGAGTCACCCTTCTGTCCTTCACACAGTCATCCTGATCAGAGTTGTATTTAAAGTCATAAAATCAGTGCAACTGTCAGAAGCTATGAACTATCCAGGTGGAACACATTAGACCTTAGGGAACCATGCAGATCTGTAACTTGCCTGAAGGTACCCAAGCTTAATCTCCTGAGACTTCAAAATTTTCTCTCTGGCTGTGACTTCATCTAATTTATTCTCTAGTTGATACAGAGTTTTTGCCTTCTATCTTCCTCCTACACAGTTTCCCATCTTTTGCATCCTCCTTTTTTTTCCTCATTATTGTTCTTTGCTCTTCAGCTGCATATTATAATAAAGTGTGCTTTTTTCCTCAAAGCATTTCTGCATGAGATTGTAGTGAAGCTAAGGCTGTGGTGAAAGGAAAAATACCACAAATGTATCAAGTGATAATTTAAATTATACTGGTTGGTAATTTAAAAAATAATACGTCTTATGTTAGTCAAACGATAGAGCATTTGATAAGCTATCTGCAGCTGAGAGGGTCGTTTTCAAAGGGCTGTCCACCTTCAGCACAAAATTCAAGCACAGGAGGTAAACATCAGACTGAACTCCCAGCCAAGGATCCTCAAGAGCCTTTCCTTTTCTTTCTTTGTGGTAGAGGTCAGGATGCAAGAGCTGGAGACCAGAACACTTGACAAGATTCTTTTTATTGTAGCAAGAAACAGCAAAATGGAAAGGAGGCATAAGGATGGTGAGGGATGGAAAAGATTGATAATTGTTTCCTTGGCAACTGAAACTGTGGAGCCTCATGTAGGAATCCCTGAGAAAAAAACTAGATGATCATAATGGTCTCTTCTGCCTCCAGACTCTGTTCCAGGCTAAGTTTACACATCCCAGTATGGTGCTGCATAAAGGGATCGAGTTAGTGCTAAATGGAAACCAGAAGCTGCATGGTTGTCAGAAATCCTTGGGAAGAAGAGAAGCACTGTTGTCTCCCTTTCATAAAATGGGGAACGTTTTGTATTGCAAAAGATGAAAAGATTGAATAAGTTGGCAGGGATTATTAAAAATGTCTTTTCAACACAGAGGACAGTGGCATACAAGTCTCTGCTATCTCTCACATCACTGCTATGAGAACATAACCCCCCCTCAACTGAGACTGCTCTGTCCAAGGAATTAACGGAAGAGCTAAGGGAGCAGAAAGCAGGTGAAGTGGTTGCTGTTTAATAAGTGCTGTTTGCCCACCATGTAGTTCAGTGCTACACAGGGCAGCACAAAAGAGTCCCAGTCCTGCAGTGTTCGGCTGCAGCAACAGTGAATCTTCATTAGTGAATTTAAATGTAAGAACTGGGGCATATATATGAATATTAATGAAAGAAAGATTGACTAACTTCATGCTATTAAAAGATTTCTAGTCTCAGAGAGTAGGTGGAGTCTTTTGAAAAATGTATAATTAAATACAATATGTGATACACAAGAAGCTCTAAGAATGTGGATTTTGATCCCTTCCAATTTTCTGTTTATATAGTGCTTTGGATGTGGGAAATGGAAAGATGCCTTCATTTGAACATTTTTCTTTTTTCTCCTCTATATCTTCATGCAGGTGTTTGCTAATGCTGAATTTCATGGCCATGTATTGTAGGGAGCAACTTGACAGTGGGCAGCTAGTATTGATTTCTGCTCCGAAAATAGGGCATCAAATGCTTGTATATTTATAGAGGTGTGGGTGCATGTATATATACACACATATAAATATAAATATATAATGGTTATTTCAAAGGTGTGAAAGACAGAGGAATGTTAAATCAGAGTAGTAATTAATTACCCTGCCTGTTCCAATGCAAACTTTTGTGGCAGCAGTGCACGTAACAAATAAATGCTAGAAAGCTTTTATTCAGTTCTGTGCCTGTGAAAGGCATTCCTGAGGAGAGGCTGGTGTATTACTACACATTCACTAGAAACCAGAGATTCAGGGCGGCAGAATTTCCAGACAGTCATGTGAGAATGAAGTGCTGCAGCATCAAGGCAGCCAGTCCACTTATTTCTGTCTGTTCAAAATGTTCAATAATTGCCAAGGCCTGCATTGCTATCAGTTGCTTCTTAGAGAGGCTTAAGGAGAGGAAACCAGCTTTGTGAGTGATTCCCTGTGCAAGCGAGTGGAGATGTTACACATGTCTGTCTCATGTTCTGCAAGGAGCGAGCAATTGTGGCAGCTCTAACAAAGCAGCCTGAGAAAATGAAAGGATCCTTAGAAAGCCAATATATATTTTTTATTCTTTGACATCTGTGATGGGGATGGCTGGCATATAGCACAAAATGAAATTTGTTTTGCCCAAGGTATTCTTCTGGGCTAACAGTAATTTCACAAATAAAATACAGTGTAAGTAAAATGCCAGAGTGGCCATGTTTGCAGGTTCAGTGACAAGGGACTAGTGTAGAGCATGCCAGCCAAAATAAGGTGGGAGAGTCATGCTTTACTATCTTAAGTATTCCTTAAAGATAATTAATAACAGGGGTATCTATATGTGTTTGTCAGGGTGTGTAATTATGTAAGTAGTATATAAAAGGTGAAATGCAAAGTTGAAAAGCAGTGTGTTTGTTCTTTATTGCTCTCCTGTTTAAAAACTCACTGATTTTTTTTCCTTCTCTCTTTTTCTGATTATTTTTCCCCCTTTAATATCAAAATATGATGTCTCCAGTTCCTCATATTTAATGAAGGTCATTTGGAGACCTGAATAATGATATCAGATAAATGTGTAGCTTTTATAAGGAGCAGAAATTTCACTTCCTGGAGAGGCAGCTGTTCCTTTAGGGCAAAAAAAGATGGAAGATATTTAAGGCAGCAAAAATGAAAAAGTAATTTAATTTTACTATTTTGAATTATGGCTATCCAAAATATGACATCAGGGTTGAGATTAATTTCATGTAGCATTATCGATGTACAAAAAAAGCCCAGGTTATCGAAGCATTCCTCTATAGACAAATGAGAGCCAGGCAAGGCCAGAGGCTGACGTCTGCCCTATCTCATCATGAAATGAATATTACTTCTTTCAATTCACAACACAGGAATGGAGTTTAGAGACTGAGTTTCAAAGAAATGTATGTAGGTAACTTCAGTTAAAAATTATCTGTTACATCTGTCCTGGTTGAATCAAGCAAGGCTTGTGGATGTAAGAATGATTGCTTCCTACCAAGAGGTCTGTAATCAACCAAAAACACTGTAAAAGAGCAGAAATAAGGAAATACAGGATAGGTATTTCAGAGGAACAGGAAGAGTGGGATGTACTAGAACAGAACCAAACCTTGCAAAGCTTCAAGGAAGTACACTCCGCAGTATGATGCTATCCACATTTTTCAAGGTGTATGTTTTCTTTCCAGAAAGGCAGGTCAGTTGACTAGGTTAATTCATTAACTTGATTTGGGGAACATAGCACATTGTCCCTGGCTCTTACAAGTTTCAGCTTCTTTGGTATTTTTCTTTAAGTCCTAGTTCCTGGAGTCATATGATTTTATATATATATATATAAAATCATATATATATATATTATATAATCATATATTATATATATATATATATATAATCATATGACTCCAGGAACTAGGACTTATAGGACTAGGAACTAGGACTTATATATATATATATATAAATCCTGGATTTTACTTAAAAAGAAAAAAAAAGTTAACTTTTTTTCATAGATTGTAGAGTAAATCTTGCAGATATAAACTGTAAAGGCCCCAAAAAGGCAAAAGTAAGTACTAAACCAAATATGTATGAACCCTTAGCCAGCCTCAGGATATCTGAATAGTCAGATACAGGATATCCAAATTGCCACTAATGGGGTCTTAACATCACCCACTGCTTGCCGTCCAAAACTGTGTTAGTTGTGTTATATGTGTAAGGAAAAGAAAGATGTAATTCTCTGTATGGCCTTCCTCTTTTCTTCCCCTTCCCCTGTATATTCATAATGTTACACTTTGCCCCACATGTGCAGCTCAAGAGACATTTAGAGGTGCAATTATGGTGCAAACACAATTGGGTGATTACCACAAAAACACAACAAACCGCTCTAGCTAAAGTATATGCATTGCAAGGCTGTGATGTTAAAATCAGATTTCCTTCAAGTGCTTTTGGTTGCAGACAATGAAAACAGCCTGTATGGCAGAAGACCACTGAAAATAACTTCTAAAGAAATGTTACATTTTTACAATAGCAGCATTTCATCTGATGTGCACAGACCTTGGTTCATAATTGAAAGTGAGACAGCCAAGGGAACTAAGTAGGATTAGGTTGTGGGAATTCAACTGAACAATGTTTTGCATTCAGATAATTGCACAAAATTGGGCTATTAGTGTAAGTTTTGTAAATTGCAAGAAACATAAAACAAAGTAAAATATTCCCAGTGTATACATTCAACTAATATGCTGAAAGAGAGCCCCAACTGACTTCAGACAGAGCACAGAGAACTTCCATTAACTCTTCAGAGCTGTGTCCAAATATTGTCCTCAGTTTTACAGGTTCCTCAAATGGACCTTCAAAGAGAAACTCTTTTTATCAAACAGTAAGTAAATAAACATAACGTAGCAGTGAACTTGTGGTTTTCACTGGCAAGAACACTACTAATATGTCCTTTATCTGACCTTAATTTAACATTGCATAAAATATTGCTGAAAAGAACTGGAGGAGGAAAGAGTTTCGTCTCAAATTGCAGCTGCTTGCTCCAGTAGCTCTCCTAACAAAACTTTGGCAGCACCTGCAGCTCATGCCTTTTTAACTTCTTCCGTGGCACAGGATTATTTTGTCCTCCTTTTTCTTAATGTCTTGGTCTTTCCTTTTTATGCTGTGTTTTCCCTTGGGATTCAGCCTCAGGGTTTAGAAGGAGCATTTACAGAGGCCAGTGTTGGAGGCAGCTTTGACAACGCAGCTCCATTCCAGTAAAGTCATCACAGCAGAAAATACTGGCCCACCACTGACTCAGGCTAATTTTTCTAATGCTTTAACCCCAGTCTGGGTAATGGCTGCTGCCATGGCACCTGAGAAGGAAGACTGCAATTAGCCATGTATTTATCTTTATGGAAGACTTGGCTGCTCAGGAGCATGTGCCAGCCACATGTCTCACTGCACTGGTGAGGCAAATGTTCATGTCACTAATGTCTCTGTGTGCTTCAGAGGCAATTTCACATTTGCCTATGTCTTGTGTCCCATTTTTGAAGGAAGGAAAATCATTTTAATGACTTCTGTGATGAACATAGAATATGATAATATCAAATAGCCAATTAATGCATCTGTGTCAGTAATTCAATCTTGTTCACAGGGTTTTTCAGCTTAAAATCTGTATCAGAGTACAGAAGAAAACACCAGATCAGCATCCTGTAATGAATATTAAACGTAAAAGATAGTTGAGCTGTGAATAAGAGGTGCCTTAATAACACCAGAGCTTTCTGCTCATTTCTCTGCCTCTGAATTTAGCAGGATAGCAAGCCTTTCATGGCATCTAATGTTGTTCCCTGGATTCTGCTCTGTGCGCAGTCTGCGTGAGCCTTAAAATTCCAAAGGAAGAGGGGATCATTGCTGTTCTTGGAGGGTGATTTCCATGCTAGTTTATCCCACTGCCAGAAATTTTACCCAGAGGTTCTGACTCAGGTCTGGCTTTTTTGGATTAAATTATTCCTCTTTCAAACATTGTCCTTAACAAATTCTTCTTTTTCTCGACAATTAAGGCTTTTCAAGTGTTTTATGCCTCTCTATTATGCCTGCCTGTCACAAGTCTGTACAATGGTCTTTTAAAGTTTACTTAGGGCACAGCTGCACTGTGACACACCATGGTGCAAATATCCCTGAGGCAAAGCTGAATGAGCCGGCTCCAAAACTGGGATTTGTACTCTGGCTGTTTAATAGAGAGAGAGAGACAAGGACCATCTTTTCTGGTTCACTTTGCTCTGTGTCTGTTGAATTTGATACAAAGGGGTCGTGGTTTGCAGGCAGGGTTTGTAAGCTCTACTTTTGGGAAAGAAAAAAAGTAATGAACGTAACAGGGAGTTGCACATCACCCCGACCACAGTGTTCAATGCCAACCAAGGGTGTTCAGTGGGGGACAATGCTGTCAAAGCAAATAATGTGAAACATGGTTTAGGAATCGCAGAATTTGGGTCTCAAGTATAGTAATAGAAAGTAAGTTTCTTGCTTAATAAAGATTTGGATGGTGACATTTCATTGAAAGCTGGCAAAGCAACATGGAGAGAAAAGGTCTTTAGGGTAGGGAAACTGTAGGAAGATGAATGTGAACAAAGAAAAAAGAGTAGAGAACAGAAGTATAGATATTGTATGACAGCTATTGAATGGGAGGGAGCCTGGGATTGGAACTTCTAGAGGGACCAAAAACCATCAACAGTAGGAAACCAAAGTAGATTTGAGGGAAGGGAAAAGGGCTGCTAACGCATTTCTCTTAGGAAGATCAAGCTAGCAGCATCTGTCAGCAGGTGCAAAAGCTCACTAGAGGGGAATGTCATGGACAAGATTTTGAAAATGTTCCTTCCAGCTGTTCCTGCTAAAATCAGGCAAAGCATCTACTGATTGCCTGATTTAGTTATTCTTACTTTCCAAAAGACACTGATCCTTGACTTTGGTAAAACTTATTGATCTGCCCTGTTCATTATATAAATTAGGATGGCATTTGATTAATCTCTGGTATAAACTATATCTGGGCCAGACAGGAGAAATCCTTATCTTTTATATGAAGTTCAAATGGTTTCTGGAATGGGATACAGGGAGATGTATCCTGAATTATAAAGTGGTAACTAGAAACAAATGTGGGGGAAGATTCTGCAAAGTCTGGGTATTTTTTGGATGTATTTATTGACTTTGCATAAAGTGACAGGAAGCTTTATTTATTCTGTTTTGTGGGAGGAGCTTAATGGATATATGTGTAAATGACCTTTTCAGTGAGCACTCTGTTCAAGATGGGATTACCAAGGATATTTTATAGTAAATTCACTGTACTTGAAAATTACTTTTCTTAAGTTACAAAACTACAACTGAAAAGATCTAGCTTGCTCCTTTTTTATGTGTGTGTCGTTTCATAACACAGTAAAATAATCTAATTGTTGTTATGATCGATGCTATAGCATTATTGTTATTACAGTGTTATTTTAAACAGGATTAGTTAGCTAAGGAGAGATGGAATTATTTGCAGTTGCCCAGTGAATAAGAATGAAGGATAGTTGGATAGAGCAAAATGTATCTGTGGTGCAAAATTTCTGAATATGGTGTGTCTATATGTTACAAAATGATAGATTACGAACAAAATAGGATAGTTCAGGGTGAGGTTGGCTGGAGGTATGAAGGAAAAGAGACCAACAGTTCAGACATCTACACACCTTTACTGGAGGAACACCAAGCCCGTTATCGTAACGCATTTTCTCTGGAAAACTGAAGAGACATGAATTTGAGATAAAAGGTTTTGGCAGGTAGTGAAAGTGAGGGAGTCAGAGAAGGCAATCAGAGTAACCAATCCTAGGAGGAGTAGTATGAAGCTGTAAATCAGGGACGTGTTGCAAATCCAATGCCAGAGGTCCAGGAACTTGATCAAATAGACAGCCTGAGGTATTTGCAAGAAGATGATGAGCCTGTCAGAAAATAGAGATGCACTTGGGCAGTCTCTCTGATGTCTCAGTGAAATTCATAGTGGAAATTGTGAAAGGAAGACATTTATTAGACACTTTTTTTTAAAATGAAAGCCTGTTTCTCAGAGTTACCTCTGTATATTCGTGTATTTCTCCAGCTTAGAAGCTCAGGATTGAAAACAGAGCACACATGCATCCCTTGCCTTTTTGCTTTTAATATAGCGAGAATCTGGTATTTGCTACTGGTATTTGTATGGGCATTTCTGGTGCCAGTTACCAATATTGCTTCTTACACTGTTACAACATGAGACTGTACAGGAGAGTCTTGTTAAGCTACCAAAATACAAACATTGATGCTCTTTGAAAGTTTGGTTTGTTTCCCTTTCACTTTTTAACCTAGAAAAAATACTTTCTAGTACTTTCCTTGGACTTTCTAGAAATAAACCGATCTGTTTCAAAGTTGTTGTTTTTTTTCTCTTCCTGTGCCAGCAGCTGTTGCTGCTGTACTTCCTCAGCTAGTTAAAAGGAGTAGGGCAGAAGTAACCTAGAGCACAGGTTTGCATCAAGCAATGTGTGAGAATTCAGAAATAGAACATAAAAGCACAGTAAGACTGAACTGTATTGTTCTCTAAATGGTTTGAGTCCTTTTTCTGTCATGCACCATGTGACTTTTCATAGCACACAGCTTTGCAGAGAGTGAAAGAAAAACATTAATTAAAAAAAAACATTCTCTGCTCCTTAGACACAAGTGTTGGTAAGAAAACTAGATGTCTCAGAGTGTTGGAATAGTCCAACAAACTGTCTGAAGGTCTTCACAAAGCTAGGCTAGAACACTGCCCTCAAATATTTTTTCAATGTAAATTGAAAAATGTAAATGTTCAGTAAATTAGAAACATTCACAAAAATCTATTTCTGCACAAATTTCAGCAGCAGAAAAAGAGCAAGAGAAAAAAAAACCTGTTGTCTTTTACACAAATATTCTTCACAGAAGGAAAATATATCAGCATTAGCTCTGGTCACTGAGTCCGAAACTAGATAATTCTGGAAGTTAAATTACTGGGCAGTTGTCTGGATCCATGGGAAATAATGTTGATGATTTCTGATCCACTTCAGTGTCTCTGAACCAGGGTTCTGTTGTGCAATTCTGAGAATTATGTTTCTAGATTTAGGTATTACATTTGCCATAAAAAGGAAGGTGATTGGAAAGTGCTTCCAGATTGGCAAGAGGGTCTAATTTCACATTTTTCTTTCCAGCAAAACCTAGGCGACAAGAAGTGAGCACTTCCAAGAAGAGCCTTCTGAGGACGCTCTTGTTTCTATCTCTGCAGTGTGGGTGCACATTTCCACAGCTGGGGATGCAGCTTCTGAATGTCCCTCTGTGTGTATTCACTTCTGAGGTTCCTATCCAAAATGCTGTGGGCTTTTTTTCCTCCCTTATGTCCTTCACAAAAGAAACTCTCAGTTTCCAGGTTAAGCCTGTCATCATTAATCTAATCATGCTTTGCACAGCCTTTGATTTTTTTTTTGCATCCTCAGCCTTGACCCAGTGATAAATCAGAGTAGCCGTCACTGTAGTGGAAAGCTCAGTAATGTCAAAAGCTTCCTGGTGAATGTGCAATGGGAAGTCATTCAGCAGTAAGTAAATAACCCTTGCAAGTCACACTGTTAGAAAAGATTGCTTCTACTCTCCCCTAGAGCAGGATGTCTCATATCTTGCTCCATATCGCCATGGATCACAGCAGGATGCCACAGGAAAGAATTTCTCACTTTCCAAGTCAGTTGCCCCCTATGATAAATGCATTTGCAAGCTGCAGTATAAAACTTAGTTAAAATTATAGCTGCTTTCACTTTCTGAGTTGGCAAAGTTCAACTTTTTCTTGTCTGTTTTAATGTCCTAAAAAATGTGACTTATTATTTCAGATTTCTGTTTTTGTGGGATCTGAAGTGTCCTATAGGCCTTTGGGGATTTTGTTTGTTTTGTTTTGTTTATATTGATATAATTAACTGTCATTTTTAACTTAAGATACTTTTTAGAATCATGTAAGGTGTTTTGGGTTTGGTTTTTTTGCTGTTGCAAAGGGAAAGGAAAAACACAGCCTCCACCACAAATCCCAGCATGTCATCTGAACAAGGGATATCTGTGCGAAGTTCTTGCTGCTTATTCTGTAGCACCTTTTATCTGTGCATCTGCAATAGGTGAAAAGGAGATGAGAGAGAGGGAGAGAAGGTGGCTGGTCTTAAATCAGTGGGAGTCAGCTACCACAAAGATGTCAAGTTCACGTGCATAAATCCTGCCCTGAGTCATCAAGACAAATGGGTGAAGTAAATGTCAATCAGGTTGACACAAGTGATGCAGCTTTCCAGGACTGCAAAAAATTAAAGAAACTAAACAACAGTACAAAAATCCTAAAGTTCATGCAATTACTAAGAGGAGTAGGACCATTGCCCCAAAGTATGGCTCTGGTGAAAGAAGAGGCTAAGAAGGACAGAGGATCATCTGAGATTAGGGAAATTCTTTCACACTTTCAGGGAAACAGCAGCCCAAACCAGAGAATGAACTGTAGCATAGCAGGTAACTGCCTCACAGCTTCTCTTTTAATGCTGGTCATTGTTTATCAACAGGACTTTAATTTGGAGGTGTCTGCTGGAACGTGTGCAATAGCAAGGGAATAGAGAATATGTAATGAAATGTGACAGTTCTTAAATTGGCCTAGGAAGTGAGAAAGTAACGTAAATACCAGTTTGGTCTCAAAAGACACAGAAACTGGGGAACAAGAACCCAACAGAAGACAAGGAGATTATTCTTGTGAACTGAACTCTGTGAACTGGAGCAGGAAATCGTGTTAGGTGAGACAGTGAATGAGTTAGTGATTGCAGAGTATTTCATTATAGATTACATCTTAGAAATGTGAGAGAAGTCTCACACTTTAATCTGGAAAGTTACCTCTGGATCTTGGTGAAACAAATTATCTACAGGCAATCTGAAATGTACTAAAGGCAGCATTACGTGCTGTGTTACTAGAAGCACTGTTAGGACAACAATGAGATGTGGTATCTCTAGGTGAAGATGATAGGTAGGGTCTGAAATATGTTTGGTAGTTAAGTATTTCAAGAGTCTTAACTGCCAAAACTCTCACAGAATCTGAAGGAGAGATGGATTCCTGTTCACTTACTGAGGGCTAGCTTATAAAAAGAAAAAGAAAACCACATTTTGCAAACAGAAAGAATATGTGACTGCATGCTCCAATGCCAAACATGCATGCAAACAGCTGCTTACAATGAAGTCACATTGGAATGATGTGGAGTTTTTTAAGCTTTTGGTGGCTATTGTTTAGTCTGCACTGCAGATTTGCAGGAGAGCTTAGGAAGGACAAGAGTAACTGAAAGAGATGGCAGCAATGAAGTACCTGATATGGCTTGTATCCACAAATGGTGGGTATGTAATTAAAACAAAAGGCTAGAGTGCTCTTTTGAGCTGAGCTGTTTTCAGGGACTGGCAAGTCGCAAAGAAAAAAAATATGTCCTAATGGGTTCTGGTTTTAGTAAATTAAAAGGCATATCAAAGCCATTCTTCTGTCAGCAAGTTAATGCAACAGAAGTAATCCTCAAGCCCTGGTATTTTTATTGGCTCAGATAAAAGGGAAAAAAGGTGACATGATGCAAGTTTTTCTACATTCAGTTTTCTGTTAGATATTTCAAAAACTATGGGGCGGAGGGGGTTTTGTCCTACTGTGTTCTTCTTTTTGCAATGTTTAACACCTTTGCATGAGGTTTTATACCTTAGATGTTTAATTTAGATTGAAGATATATGTGGTAAACACCCATGAAATATTCTGTAAAATGTCTCTCCACTGTACAAATTGAAAGACAATTATATCTTGCTGACCAAGAACGACTTTTAGAATGAAGGTATAGGTCTTGTGCTAGAAGGCCTGAAATACTCATCATAGTTGACTGTCTTTGACAAAAGGACATCTGTGGACTTTTTGATCCTGAAAATGTGTAATGTAAAACCAGGAGGGTTTTAATGAGATTTCCCACCCTCTCTTTACTTATGGTGTCTATATTGAGCCATATTTTCAGCTGATGTGATTTCAACTTTGCTTATTTCCATTGCCAATGATTCACCATCCTTTATTTTCCTTTGCTGAGTGATACTACGGTGTGATGTTCATTGTGTGAGGTACAGGTATAGCTCATTGTTTTACTTCCGTATGTCAGCAAAATGAATCCTTCTCTCCTTCTATCCATCTCTGGGAGTGAGTTGTTTCTGTTGCAATGGATGTATTCCCAATGAACTGATACCCTGGTTAATTGTGAGTGCAGCTGAAAAATATGTGAGCCCAGCTTTAATCTGTAGTGGGATCTTTTCCCAGATGTCCCTGGTTGGTACTCCTGTGTGCTCTGGCAGCCAAAACGGCCAACCATGTCCTGGGATGGATCTAGCACAGCATCTCTTGCCATTCAGTGGAGATGATTTCTCTGCTCTGTGCTGCTGCAACCTCATCTTGAGTCCTGTGTACAGTTTTGGGCACCACAACATAAAAAAGGATCTAAAACTATTAGAAATCATCCAAAGGAGGGCCAGGGATATGGTGAAGGGCCTTGAGAGGAAACCATACAAGGAGCAGCTGAGGTTGCTTGGTCAGTTCAGCCTGGAGGAGACCTCATAGTGCTCTACATGTGCCTCATGGGGGGAAGCAGAGTGGCAGGCACTGATTTCTCTTTGGTCACCAGTGACAGAACCCGAGGGAATGGCCTGAAGGTGTGTCAGGGAGATTTGACCAGAATATGAGGAAAAGGTTTTTCCCCCAGAAGGTGGTTATTCAGTGGAACAGGCTTCCCAGGGTAGTAGTCATAGCACCAAGCCTGACAGAGCTGAAGAAGTGTTTGGACAGCGTTCCCAAGCACATGGTGTGTGTGATTCTTGGGGCTGCCCTGTGCAGGGCTCCCCTCCCAGCTCAGTATATTCTGTGGTTCTTTGAGCGCTGGACTGACCCCTGCTCCTGAGGAGCGCAGGGCTCAGGACAAACCCTGCGGTGAAAGGGTCCGCTGTCCTTATGTCTGCAATGTCCTGGAGCCACTCCAGTGCTGCGTGGATGTCCTGCCACATAGCTCTACCCTCCTTGCTGCGCCTTCCCCTTTCCCGCTGGGACGTTTGTTACTGTTGCAGCTCTCTAAACTCCGTGCACCGCCTGGAGAGAAGAGCCCAGGCACCACTCAGCCTGCCGGGAGAGATGGTGGACGGGACTAGCGGCTTCCCAACCTCGCTGTGCCACGGGGAGAGCGCAGTGTGGGAGCAGCGGGTGCAGGGGCACCCCGCTCCCGGAGCCGGCAGCAGCAGGCACCAGGGCACTTCCATCCCAGGGCACTTCCATCCCAGGGCACTTCCAGCGCCTTCCCGGGCGCTGTGGGCGGGAGGCGCCGGGCGGAGCCGCAGCCGCAGCCGCCCCGCCCCCGCGGCCCCGCCCCCGCTGCGCTCCCACCGCCCCGGCGGAGGGGGCGGGCCGGGCGCGCCCCCGCGCAGACGCGGCCGCGGCCGGGAGCGCGCAGGTGGCGGGCGGGCCGGCTGTGCGCGCCGCCGCGCGCCGGGTTCCGCCGGGGGCAGCGGGTGCCGGGTCCGGGCTGCCGCCACCGCCGCCTTCTCACACGTGAAGGGCCGTAGCCGTCCCGGCGGGGAGTCCCGCTACCCCGCAGTGCGGGGGCTTCCCTCCGCCCGCCCCCAGGGCGCCGAGCCGCACCGCTCGCTCCCCCCGCCCCCGCAGCTCTTGGGAGGCGCCGCGGCGCTGCCCCCGTGAGCGCTCCCCACGGAGTGGGCGTGGGGAAGGGTGGGTGCTGCGGCGGCCTCCAGTCCGCGGGCGTCCCAGCCCCGCCGGCGGTGGATGCGCCCGGGAGGAGCCGCCGAGCCCGCCCAGCCCTTCCAGCCCCCCGCGGGGGGGACGCGGGGACCGCCGCGATGACTTGACGCCGGGCCGGGCCGTGCCGTGCCATGGAGGGGATGACACGCTTCGTGGTGGCCGCGGCGCGGTGGCGGCCGGCGCTGCCCGCCCTGCTGCCGCTGCTGCTCGCCGTGCCGGCGCTGCGGGGCTCTCCCGCCGCAGGTAAGGGAACAAAGAGGGCCCGGGGGCAGGTGTGCGGGGCCCGGGAGCCGTGCCGGGAGCGGGGCGGTGCGGGGGGCGGCAGCGCCGGTAACAATGCGGCGGTGCCGGCGGGCGGGGGCCGGCGCGGCCGGGGAGCTCCGCCAGAAAAGGCGCGCATTGTTCGCAGCCAGACCGCGAACGCTCCGGTGCGGGGCCGCGGCAGCCCCCAGGCTCCGGGACTGGGACCCGACCCGCGGAAGCGAAGGAGAGAAGCGGTGCGGAGACAAAGGGGGCACCCGGCGTTTCGAGCTTGTCGGGTGTCCTGTGCCAGGCAGTGGCCACCGCGCGTTGTGGCCTCAGCGCCCGGAGCGTCTGGAGGTGGCCCGTGTCGGGCTGCGGTAGCACCTGCGGGGTACATGCAGGCTCTCCTGCACCTTTCGAGTGAGGAGGCATTCGGAGCCTCTCGAAACGCCCAATACGACTTTCCAAGCACCGCCGTGGCATGACTTGTGCTTGGAGAGAGCGGTTCGGGCTCCAGAGGGTGGTGTGTTCAGTAGGTGTTTCAGAAAAACCATGAATCAATGACCCCCTTTTTTTTTTTCTCTTGTCTGTTCTCTTGTGGCTCTAGGTATCAAAATTAGTCTGTAGTTAAGCAGACAGTTTAATCACAAAGATGTCTCATTGGGTTCTGGTCCCATGGCACTTCTTGGTTCATCTTTAGTACTTAAAAAATAGCAATAACTATTATTTCATGGAAAGGTACAGTTTTGCTGTGATTAGGTTTTTTTTTGGTAGATAACAGGTATAAAGTAATAAATTTGAATCAACATCAGGAAGTTGCTGATAAGTGGCAAGAAGTGATAAGAGCCTGCAGTAACCTGTTTCATGAAGTGGACCAACTAGTGTTGACTCTTTTGTTTAAACACAGAAATTGTGGTGATTATTGTTGGGTCCTTAAGAACCCATGGCATTATAAAACGTGCTTATCTCTTTATAATAATTCTTTATTCCACTTCAGAAAGTAGCTTGTGTTTTGGAGGTGACTAGTTAGCTTTTCAGGGAAGTTATTCTCTCTTCCAGCTCCTGTCCTAGCCTACAGAGATGTTCCATTCCAGGCTACATGAAAATTGATATTTCATCGTATATTTCAGCGATTTTTCTTAAATAGATCAGGCTTGGCATACAAATAGAAGGCAATGCACTAGGTTTGTAAGTTGGAAATTTACTTGTGTTTTTTGTGCCTCTGAGAATGGCTGGGTTTCTTTCATATTTTCATAGTAAGTCAGTGAAGGCTCTTGTTTGTTTCTCTGATACATGGTAGCTTTTAATTAAACATGGCTGTGAATTTCTGTAAACATTTGTGTGATTCTTGTGCATTCTTGTATAACTTAAAAACAGCAGTAGAAAAATTATGTAACTCAGCCAGCATTTGAGCTGCTGGAAGAGAGCACTTAGAGACAACAGATCTTGCCCAAAGCGATGCTTTCCTGCTCGGTCTAGGGCAGGAGCCTTTAAGCTGTTTTGATTTGAGAGTCCTCTGTGTTTTCAGTTTCCACTGGGCATGTGAATCATATGCAGTGAACTTGAGGATACTAAGAGTAAACTTGCTCTTCAGAGGATGCTTTTTTATTGCCATCTCAGAAATGGTCCATTGGTTGCAGGGGTTTAAAATCTGTAGGTTGAAGAGAACAAGGATATTTTGTTCCTTTTTGTTAAGGTGAAATGTTTTATTTAAAAGCATGACAGGAGTCTCATCTCTCCTTCTGTGGCCCATAAGGTTTAGAAAACACCGTCTTCATCCAAATCTTGTCTTGAGTCTTGAAGTGTATTGATGATGTAATGGGTGAAACAGAATAGCTGTGTACTGACCAAATGCCAAAGGTTTGGGCAGCATTCACTTAACTGATCAACGGGTTTACAACTCTTGTAAATCTCTCTGGGGTGCAGTTCATTTGCCTTTCCGTGCCATATATTCTTGACCAGTCTAGGGACAGCAAGAGCAAGCTCCTACAGCTCTGAGATACACAGGAGGAGCGTACAGTAAGAGTGGAATGGCCGCTTACTGCAGTTTAAATAGCAAGGACAATACTTAAGAAAACTTAGTAGTTAAACAACTTGGGTTTTGGAATGCTTGATCCAGCTCCCACATAAGTCACATGTTGCTGAATCAGGGCTTCAGCTTCTCCAGTTAAGCAGATGCTGAACTCTTAGCATGTGGTTGGATGCCAGTGTGCTGAAGGTAGGTTTGTGTTTGAGCACCTCAGCGAAGCAGGGCCTTGGCCAGGCTATTTGAATGTCTTGCTGCCCAGCACAGGCTGTGTTTTTGCTTTTGTTCCATTGCACAATCTGTACAACTCCCGCACTGACAATCAGGAGGATTTATCTTGTCTCACTGTGCTGTTTTCATGAGAGGGAGAACTCTGTGTTGTGGACTCTGAAAAGACTGCAGTGAGTCTCCTCAGAGACTCAGGGACCAAAGGCAAGTTGTGGAGGTCAAGCAAGGAATCAGATGTAGCTCTCTTATGGGAGAGTTGCAGGATATTTTTTATTCAACTTAATTGCATTAGTCTGTTGCAAACACTTGAGTTGGCATCACATCTCTTGTGACCAGTTGAGCTTGTCAAGCTTTCTTCCAGTTCATTTTCACAGAAGACCCATATTGATGGAGGATTCTCTTTATAACTGCTTTCTGTGCTGTGCTAGCTTTATTTATGTCAGCCTCATGTCTACAAGCTACACTTGTAGTCCTGCCAGAGGAAATGTGTTTTTTGTTTGCATGTTCTTTCAAGAAGTAAGAATGCTAAACAAGCTAGTGGACAGTGTAGCTTTTTGTTCAGTGATGTCTGTTTTGTGAGTGCTTTTTGTGAAGCAAGGTCTCAGACTTCTCAGGCAGGGCTGGAACTTGAAATACAGCATGACTTTAGCAAAGCAGGCTTTAACAGCTTTGACCTACCTTGGGTGATAGATTTCAGGAACTGGGCACATTAAATAGCAGTGACTCTTGCTGCAGCACAAATCTTTGTCTTGGGAAGCTGGTGATTGTGGTAAATGGCAGGTTCTGACATCCCAGTTCTTGCTTGTCAATGCAGAATGTGTGTGCATGTGTGGGAGTTGCTTGGGAGAGAAGTGAAGCAGAATAGACTTCTTAATAATACAGTCTCACTTCAGCTGTGGGAGACATGGCTTTCCTTCATTTGAAAGTAAATCTGCTTGTGTTGGTGTCCTAAACTACCAGAGAGTCTGCAGCTCTGCCCATTGTGGCAGACAGTATGAATAACACTGGTTGTGTAAGAGTTATTGTGGATGATGTCCTTAAGTACCAGTGTGTCTCCAGCCTGGCCTGTTGTGGCATACAGCATGATGAATGCTAATTGCATAAGAGTTATTAAATACAGTGTGTCCTGGGAACCTGGGTATGAGGAAAAAAAAAGCTGTAAGGAAATGTTTATCCTTTAAATTTTGTCTTAGAATCCCATAGTTTAGTAAAAACAGTAGTATTAAATAAACTTAATTATGTAGGCAATTTCTATTTTGGCTCAGGTTGAGGAATCCCATTCTCATGGAGTCCTTGTAAGTATGGACAGTTTTTCACTCTGGAGTTACATGATATGATGCCTTTCTAGCTTTTGACAAGTCATGTATTACTATGCTTTTCTGCAGTGATTGCCAAACACACATGAGCTCAATAACAAATCTGATTGACACTCCCTATATGTACTGTGTTTTCAGTGTTGATGTTACTGGAGACACCTGTTTGGGAAGACTAAGGGAAAACCTTTTATAAGATCAATTCTTTCGTGGTGTCTTTTTTGGTAACACGTGAGATTAGGGGAAAAAAAGATAAAATTGACCATCAGTACTCACATCACTCATTCATCAGAGTAATTAATGCCATGTAAAATGCTCAAATAAATATTGGAAAATGGACCTGATTGTGCTAGATCTTGCTTAAGCTGTAAGATGTGTCTAAGAAATATTTCTGCTTTGCAGTGGAGTTGAAAACAAACTTAAATATTTCAATTGAAATTTTGTAAAGTGTGCATTTAGCTATGGGCTGAAGCTTTTTCTTCTTTGCAAAATATCACTCGAAAGAGTTCAGCAACTTCTGATGTTGAGGCAAGAGGAAAACAATGGCTTCTGCTTTGAATTCTGCCAGCTTCTTTTCTGAACAACTTTAATACCCTTATGCTTTGGAGTAATGCAGTTAAACTTTGCTGGATTGTCTGCTCTGAGGGGATGTTTTCTTCCCTCTTGCTTCAAAAGTGATTTTTCTCTTTTGAAAGTTTGTAATGACTGAATTTAGGTAGACATGGCTACATTAGAGAAGATGACTTTTTTTTTGCCAGCTGAAGCTTGAATATGGGCTATTCTCGTGGAACCTCACCTACCTGTCAGTACTGACCAGGAGTATATGTGTTGCCTGGGCAGATGTACTCAGCACTCTTCCCATAGTCCAGAATGTTAGGTGAAAGGTTGGACTTTGCTGTGAAAGTCTATCTAAACTGCTCCAGAAGTGGGACTGGACTGAGCTTCAGGACTGAGAACTGGGCACCTGCCTGCCTTGTGTTTAAGGCCATGTCTCTGCTGTGTAATGTTTTACTTTCTTTAGGGCATCTTTGGCATCTGCCTTCTGGTGCACTGTTGTGTGGTGGCCTTTGCATCAGGTCCAAGAGGGCAAACAGGAAGAAGGCTTTATAAGGAGCCAACGTGGGACTTAGGTTTAGTTTGGAGTAAGAGTCTGAGGATCTTTCCAGTCACTCTTCAGCTTGTTGATGAAATGTGTACAGAAACCTGTAAGTTGTAAGAGGGGAAGAGACACAAATTGCAAGAGGGTTTGTCAGATGAAAGAAACTGGAACTGGAAGGGCACAAGGAGTAGGACACAGGACAGTAGGTCAGGAGTGTAAAATAGGTCTGTAGATGAGGGGAACTGCAATGCAGAAACTAATCCTAGGAGAAGCAAGCAACGCAGTTTGATAGGAGGATAAGCACACTGGGAAACACAGATGGACTCAGTTTAAAAAAGGAAAATAAGCTTAAAAAAATAGCGTTGAAAGGATGAATCAGAAGCGGGGAAGACAAGAGTCTGGGACAAGACTGGAGGAGATGTGACCAAAAGCATCAAGCTTGCAATTTAGGAATGGGAAAATGTGTGCCTGCTGCTCTGGGACACTTCCTTCAGTATTTGGCACAGAATTCAGGGCTTCAGAGTGTTGGTCCTTTTCTCCTCTTCGCCAGAAGCATGATAATCTGCTGTTGCTCCTTGGAACATTTCATGAATGTGCATGAATCAGCCTTGTGACAGAAGTGTTTTTCGAAGTTTGTTTTAAGAACTGGAAAAATTCCTCCACAAAAATTGTAGCGGCATATGAAGACTGCAGAGACAAAAATTAGCAAGTTGGAAATAGTGACATTAAAATAACCTATTAACCCATACAGTTTAAACTTCTGTACCTGCAAGCTGTTGTACAGCTATGGTCACAAAGCATGTATTCATATAGATAATATTTATAGCTATGGAGGCACCTGCACATGCACACGCCTACAGGCAGACAGGACCATCATTGTGCTCAGTGACTGATCCTGCTCTGGGCAAAAATGTATAGCAAATGAAGAAGTTATCTGCAGGACTCTTGTTCCTTTTGTAGCAGATGTTTGAGGTGTGACATGAAGGGAGGGACAGGGAAGTTTGAATAAAGGTTTTGCTGTTAATGTAATTAAATGCTGTCCTAGACATTTGAATTGTGCTGCTGTTGCAGAGTTTCAATGATGCTCAACTTGTTTAAACCAAGCTTCCCACAGGTGGTCACTAGCTGTGTGTGTTCCTCATTTACTGGATGTCAGAGCTCTGGGATCTGTGTTGCAGAAATGCTGAGTGCTTCCAGCTGCCAAAGAAGTCAGGGGAAGCTGTTCTTAAATAGATGTTGTGTCTGAAATTCTAAATATTAATTAATGCTTCAAATTATGCTCTCAGAATTTGACCTTGTTTCTTAGTTTTGTCATTCATAAAATGTGATTTCTCATTTTCAAATGAGGAAATCAGTTCCTCATTTGATTTTCAAGATCCTAAGAAATGTCCAGATGCAATAACAGTGAGCAAAAAAAGTTGGTCAGAAAGCCAGACTTTTGTCTTGAGAACAATAAAGATCCAGTTCTTTATAAACCAGTCTGCAGAACCTGACTCTACAGAAAACAAGAAATAAACTAGATGTAGCAAATAGATAGTAACAGGTGGTGGTGTAACATGATGTATTTATAAGACTTATTTTGTGAGTTAACTAGCCTTAGAGATGGGAAGATGTACTGTGCTGTATCGAAATGCAGTAGGATTTTGATGTTGGGTTTTTTTATAAATATAAATATTCTTTAAAAGAAATCATGGTTACTGATGTTTGCTCACTTTCATTTTTATCAATTTCAGCTTACATCCTCTACCTGTTTATTCTTCATGTGCAAACTGTTTTCTAATCCTTTTAGTCCTTTTCCATTCTCCCCTCTGATTTAGAGAGGCTTCTCTTCTGTGAATTAATATCCTGTATAGAATTTTGATTTGGCTTTAGCCATCTGGTCAAGACAGCATGTCAGGTCTTGTGGTTTGAAATAGATAAGAGGCTAAAATTCACCTGAAAGTAAGAGGAAGAGGAGGGAGGAATGGTGGAAACACAGTAAATCAAGGGCCTGAAATCCGTGCTTTTCAGTAAGGATCATGCATAATAATGTCATTCTGAAGGACTTGAAAACCTGCATAGCTCTAGGATGGGGACTAGACAATGTAGTAGTGTTTTATTAAGGGGCCTGGTGTCTATCAGGGATCATGGACAGGATGGGATTCAACAGGATGCCAGTGGTACTGGGCCTTGTGAACACATTGATTTTGAGCTGGGCATATCCTGTGTAATAACTCATTTGTTTTCTTCAGCAGCAGAAGAGCTCCAGCTGGAATGCTGTCTCTAGTAAAGGGCCTTGTCCTTCAAGGAAAAGACAGGCTACTAGAGACAGTTCAGTTTACAGAACTATTGGGACCAACTGTCTAATCTAGAAAAAATGCCAGGTGGACAGGACTTTATTCAAACATATAAAATATTAAACATAAAGGGAAATGTAATAAATAGTTGCTTATGTTGAGGAAGAAAAGAAGACTTGCATTCAAGTGGACAAGACAGGTTTTCTAACTGCTGATCTTTTTAACACTGGGGATCATGAAACCTTGAATTGCATGGTTTGGGGCAGTAATGTAATGTGTCACTGGAGTTGACAGATGAGCTTGTAGAATGATCTAACAGAATAGGATTGCAACAGTGATATGAAATACTTTGCAGTTCTGTTTTTGTGAGATACTAGAAATAATAAATAAAAAATAAATAACATCATTTATTTGTGGACTGCAGCATTAGGACTAATATTATTCATTACTGAGAACTTTGGTGTACTGATCAAGTGAAGAAACGATCTGTGGTTTTTATGTTGGTTGATTTTTAGGATTAGCATTTTCATTTTGTTTCAGAGAACATATTGTAATCCTTGTTATAGTGTTTTTATCCATGGTACTAACAGGCAGGATGAACACACTAACTTTGTAAGTTGCTCTCTGTCAAGTTCAGTTCGTGAAGCATTTTAGAATGCTGCATCACTGAGAGGTTATCACTGAGACAACAGCTACAAAGTGGTATGGATGTGAGTCTGCACGTCTTTATTCATCAACTGGATTATTTCTAGCATTTTTGTATCTCAGAGGTGGGATAGAGGCAGCTCAAAACACTTTATTGCTATTTCTATGAAATGTGTAGTTGGTCAAGCTGGGAACTTCTTCACCTTGGCACAGAATGTAGGATTTCCCTTGTCCTTAGCAAAGGGAGTGATGGTACAAGCAAGAGGCCCTAAGTGATGCAAGACAGTTGGGAGACTGGGCAAATAAATGGCACCAGACCAAATCTTTCAGTTGCCACGTTCTGAGTGCTGCCATCTGTGGGTCTTTGTCAAAGGGAGAAGACAAATCTTTAGTTCTTCAGTAGCTGAGCGACATCGGGTCTCCCACCTGGTGTCCTGACTGGGCAGCAACTGCTAGGATAGCAGCAGGGCTCCTAGCCAGAGCTGTGAGCTTGTTGGGCTTGGCTGAGGTGTGTGCAGTTCTCAGCTCTGCAATGGCTGCGGTCTGACAAAGCTTTTCTGGACAGTTACGGCAGTGTGGAGTTGTCTTTGTGCCCTCTGTCTGAAATCTGTTGATGTGGCAGGGTGAGGGCAAGGGGGGATACGAACTTTGGTCAGGAGGATACTGAAATAAGGAACAGGAGAGATGACACTGGGTTGGGGCTGTGATAGGAGTGGGTGAAATTGGGAATATAGATTAGGGTATCGATAATAGAAGGCTAAGTTGAGAAGTCTTGTGGTAAGAGGAGGGCTGCTTGATATTGCAGATTTGGAGGGGTTTTTGTGGCTGCTCTGAATATCTGACTTGAGCATCCTCACTTTAGAGCTTGCCTTAGAGCTGTGGAGAAGGGCATTATCTAAATGGATAGCTGGTCTGAGTTTTAACAGAAAACTCTAATATGGTCTTAGTTTTAACAGAAAAATTCGAGAACTCTAAATGCGCCTGAAAACAAATGGTCACATAGGACAAGGTAGACAGTACAGGTAAAGATTTTTTTTCTTAAATAGTATTGATACAATTTATAGATTTTGGTTTCAGCCTCTTTTTTCTTAATTCACACCCTCTTGGACTGAATTTCTTGCTGAATCCTTTGATACAAAATAAGAAAATTAGGCTGTTACGAATTCTTATAAGAAGGCTCTCCCTTTTTTGCTCCCCAGCCAGTAGTGAGCTGGTTTGTGGAGAGTCTCTAAGTAAAGTTCTTTCCTCATTTAAAGGCAGCTGTTTGATGCTGCAGGGTGGTGGAGGGAGCATTTATTCTTCTAGTTGGGTGTGAACTTGATTAGATGTTGAGCCTGTCTCACCTTTTCCTGTGGCTCGTAATTCTCCTGTAAATAAATTCCTCCTCATGTATGCAGATTGCAGTGAGCACTGCTCAACCACAAAGCCACAAGGATACAGCTGAGCATTACTTGGAGGCAAAGCTCCAAGCATTTATGTAGCAGACCCCTCTGGGCTAGTATCAGGTTACTTTTCGAGTGGGAGGCAGACATTGTTTGTCAGCTACACTGGATTCTGGTTGGGTAACTTCTCCATTGGTGGCTGTATTTAAAACTGAAGCTGCTGCTGAATTGGGACTAGCTTGTGTGATATATTAGGATAGAAATTGCACATCACAGAACAAAATCCTGATCTAGAGCAGAAGTCTGGCTTGAAGATGTTTTCAATTAAAATCTGTCAGTGACCTTACTTCCTGTGCTTGTGGTGAAGGATGAAACAGATTTGGGCTTCCAGCCATTGACATTCAATTTTTAGAAGATGTAATTTGTTCCATTCTGAAAGAACAAAAAAAGATAATTTTCCTTTGTCTTTCCAGAGTGCATGTGCTTTTTATAGTAACTTGGTTAAAAAAATTACGTAAATGCTTATCAACATGGTAATCAAAGTTTACTCAAGAAATATTTTATCCAATATTAATACAATTAAGGAAGTTTCAAGAAAATTAATTGTATTAGTCTCTTTACTTTGTTTACCTCTGTGAGTAGTTACTTTGCTGCTTCTACCACAACCATGTTCTTAAAACTGTAAAATTTGTCAGAAGGATTAGGAAAGCTGAGGAATGTGAAATGAAAGTAAATCCACTTTCTTTCTTTTTGAATTGACTGGATTCCAAGCAGACAGTGTCACTTGAAGGTATAATCTTCTTAACATCCTGGGAGTATTAGAAACTTAGAGACAAAACTGAATATAGTTTCTGTACTGACCTATTTTGTGATTCTTTAGTATTTACTGCTGCTATTTACCATGTATAAAGTTTAAGCAGAGAAATCAGGTGAAGATAGGTCTAGAAACCTTGAAGAGGTTCATTCAGATTTGTTCTAAAATAACATTCAAATGGCAGTTCTGATGTAATTTTTAATGACCCAAAGGCATCATTAAAACATGCTGTTGATGTGTGAAGCTGCACTAATAGTTTAGAATGGTTGTATTCTTTTATATTTGGAAATAAAACTCAGTCACTGAAGAACAGAATGCAGCCTTATGTTGGATCATATATTCAGTAAAAACATCTATGTGACTTAGGAAAGATACTTCAGAAATATTCCCCAGTACTTTCCTTCATTCCTAAATAGTATCAGCCTTGGAGGCCATGTCTAAAACTTGTTCTCTGTAAATATGATGTTAAAAAGCTTTCTTGATACTTTCAAAAGCAGAAGTATTTCACATCTTCCAAATGAAGGTGCAAGAGTTAATATGCTTTATGAAGCCAAGTATGCTGAATTGAGTGAATACTTACAGTTCTTACTTCAATTTCTCATAATCAGAAATTACATTTCTAATGAATTAGTGGACTTGGGGTTTATGAAAATGTATTCTGAGATTTGATTGATATTTTTAGTTTTGAGAGAGCTGGTGAAATTGAGAATATTGCCAGTAGGATGAAAGTAATGAATTAAAAAAAAAAAAAACCCAGCAGCTATTTGGATTCTTCAGAGTGTTTCAGATCAATTCTTGTGGACAGAATTATTTGTAGGAGGACAGGTGAAAAGCACAGGTGCATGCTAAGTATAGTTTGTCATAGACAGGGAAAGCAACCACCCAAGCCAGCAGGTGTTTGTGAAACACTCATCTAGGCTGAGGCATGTAGTGCTGGGTTATGCTCATAATGCATTACCGTGCGTGTTTTGGTTTGTTTGTTTTTGGGGTTCCCCCCTCTTGGGAGATAAGGGAAAATATTAAATCAGGTAATTTATTTTCATGACTGAACAGTGTATAAAGGTTGAAGCTGTTATGTTAGTTTGGTTTGGTTTGGTTGAAGCTGTGTTAGTTTGGCTGTATGAACTCTCCCAAAGTTTAATTGGAAGCAGTGTCTCAAATTCTGTTTCGGTTGTGCTTACCTTGGGAGCTGCCTCAGACAATAGTAACCTGATAGCAGTTTACTCTGGTAATTCTACAGTGCCTTCCTTAAGTTTTTTTTTAGTGCAGTGGAAAGGAGCATGAACACAGTCTGTCAGCAGGAAAAAACAGGGAGCCACGTGGAGTTCATGAGATGGGGTACCCCAATGACTAAAGCTCCCATTTGGACTGTCTCTAAAACCATTTATTTATTTATTGTACTAACTTTAGTATAGTTCATCTTGCTTGGAAACTTTGTAAGGTCATAAGCTTGTTGATGCTTACTGATTTGTTTCTGCAGTGTAAGAAAAATGGCATTATTGCATCCTTTGTAACTTCTGGGATTGGATCCCTTACTGCTTCAAAACTGTAGAGGCAGGAATTTCCTTTCTTTTCCAGGCTAAAGAATGTAGAGCCTTTAAACTGGAGCTCTGTTGTCTCAAGCTAGGTGGAAAATTTTGAAGTAGGAATTTTGTTTGAAACCTAAATATTTTAAAAGAACATTTAGTTGATTTTTTTTCTGATTTGCTTTCATGAAAGAATATCAAAGCCAATGGAATGTTATTAACAATAAATGTTGTGCATGTCTCAAACTCCTGTTCATAGTCTCTTGGGGGAGCAGGTGGGGTTTTTCCTAAATATGTAGGATATTTTTTTATACTGAGCAGTTGAAAAGGACATGCAAAGTGTATTTTATTTTTAATTAAACACTTATGTTCATGCAGAAATTGTTCAGTGGCCATGTAATTGAGTTAAGAGTAGCATGACTTGTGATGATGTAGTCTCTGATGGTCATATCAACAGTCTGTTTGCCATCCAAAAAATCTTGCAGGCTTCCTCATACTATTCTCTGTTGGTGTTTATGGAAAATGGCGCATTTCTAAATAAAAATCTTGCTTTGGTAAGTGGGCTGTTCATGAAGCAATCAATTTCTATTTTAAACAAGTAAACCCTCTAGATTTTCCTCTGTTTTTACTCATTACAGCAGGCGTTATGTATATTTAATCAGAAGATACAGCAATAATAGTCAAAGCAAGTCTTTTGAGCTCAGCCTTGTTTCATATCAATGTTTTATGTTTGTCTGGAATGTTGAATTGTCATAAAATGTGCCTATTCAAATAGAGACACAAGACCAGGAGATTTTGCTGCTCAAACATGGTAATATAGTTTTTCTAACCAATATAGTAAACTTAAATTACTTTTTTTTTGAGAAGAAAATCCTTTTATGGGATTTTTTTTTTGAGCAAACATTCCCCTCTCTGCTTTCGCTGTTCTTATTTTCCCCCATACATTCTATCCTATTTGCTACATCTTGTGTCTTAGAGTGAAACTTGCAGGGAAATTCCATCTTACCTCTTACTGAATACCAAGAAAAATGACCTGATTCCATCTTGTGTTGGTTTCTGCATTCTGTGTATTTCTTCCAGGCTCTTAACAGTGGTAGAATTTGTTAGGCATGGGTGGGGTTTTTTCTTCTTGGGGAAGGGAATACTTGGAAAAAAGGGGAGGAGGAAGGCGGAGTGTAGTCTCTTGCCAGACATGAATGATTCAATTTAAGTTGTTTCTGTTACTTCTGTCTTAACTTGCCTCATCAGTAATTATTTTTTGTACGGTTTTTGTATAGGCTATATTTGTTTTAAAGTAATTTATTGCGATATTTTTACTGTTTTGGTTTTGCCTTTTCCTCTTTAAATGGGATAGTTCTTAAAACCCTTAATAGAGCACAGTCATGCAAACAATTGTATTGGCACCTCTGAGTGTAGCAATGAGTATCAGGGGACAGAAGGGAGTGGCAAGAACCTTTCAAAACACAGCTGCCACTGACAGAATGGCACCACGGCTCTCTTCTACTCTGGAAAAAATTTGTTCAGGAGCAACTTCTGAATTTGAACTTGCTTGATCCTAAACAGCCTCTCCTATTGAGAATCCTTAATTTTAGCAGCAGCTCCTTTCTCATTTGAAGTACATTACTTACTAGTAATTTTTATGAGTTGTTGGTCATTCTGGAAGTTTTATCAGCTGAAAGGAAAGTGGATCTTTGTTCAACTCAGAGTACATAGTAAAATTTTTTTCTTTAAGGAAACAATGATTGAATTAAAATGTCTTCTTGGTCCTCACTCATAATTTTATACAAAGTTTAAGCTCCATAAATTGTCTAGATGAAGAATTTTCCCTTTTCTAGCTGACAGGTATAGAGAGCCAGTGTTGTTGCTAATGCATTTTAGTACATCCTTTTTTACAGTTGATGCCTTCTGTTTTAGTTCTGGCCTCAGCACTTGCCCTAGTCTGAGAATTATTTACTGTTCAGTCCCCATGTGACAGTTCCTTTCTTCACACTGTTTCTGCATGTGCTCTCCCTGTGTAGCCTCACGGGCCCAGAGCTTTGCCAAAGTGCTCAGCTTCCCTCCATCTGCTTGCTGCCCTGAGCAGCAGCACTGCTCCTGCCTTGTGGTCCTGGAGGGCTAGCTGTCGGAACCCAGAATGTCCCTTGGACACTCTTAGATGTTCCGGGCCCAGGTCAAAAGCATTTGAGACCCTGGCATGCAGCCAGAAACCCCTGTGGCTCTGAACCTGATCCATGGAACAATTTACCAACCTTGCAGGAAGAACAAAAAACCACAAAAGTTTAGATATTATAGTAGAAGTAGTCACAAAGTGAAAAGAAGAATTTTTGAGTGCTGTACAGGGGGGTTTTAGGCCTTGTACAGAGGGGTCTGAGTTTTGTACATGGGGGTCAGAAGTTCTAAGATGGAGGGATTTGGGCGTGCCCTGTCTGCCTTCTTTCTCCTTCCTAACCTCCATGTTCTTGGTGATGTTGGCACTCACAGATTGGTTTAGAGTAGAAAGTCACCATTCAATATAGGTGATGGGCATTGGGAAAAACCATAAACATTTAACACGTAATGTATGATATAAAAGAGGGCACCAGCCCCCTGGGAGTCAGTGTGTGCCTTTGCCTGACTACTGAACGGACTGCAGCAGCTCAGGGAGAAATCTTTCAGATAACATGTAATAAACTACCTTGAGACCAGACGACTGAAGACTACTGAGTCTTTCTTTGGAGACACGGGTTGGAGGAGAGACTTTTCCATCTTTCAGGGTCACCCCAGTCTGGAGGTGAGCCCTGTCAGCTAGCTGGGCTACTGGCTAAAGCAGTGCTGCTCTTGCATTTTTGGCTCTGTTCTATATCTGTACACTCAGTTGCCCAAAAGGAAACCACCTTGTAGTTACACCTGTATTACAGTGTGTGCAAACCAGGCCGTTGCTAGAAATTTGTTCTGGTCTAACGAGCCAAGCTTGTCAGTAGGGCAGCAAACGCGTGCCTGGGTGTTCTGAGGTGAATCCAGCACATCTTCAGAGATCTCAGTGCTCCTAATTCAGCAAGCTAGGCTTTCCAGGACCATGTGAAAAGCAATAAAATGTTGGGAGTGTAGGTTTGGGTGGCCCAATATGAAATGGTAAAGGTCTAGCACCTGACTGAAATCAGGTGTTTTGTTATACATCATGCTGCCTGCCCACTACTGCTTAAGATGTTTTCTGCGTCGTCCAAGAGAGAGCAACATTCCAATTAGTGAGCTTCAGCTTTAAGTAGGTAGTGGAAATGTTTGTTTTCCTGCCTGACTCAATGTTACCATGTGAGAGACAGGATTTGAAAACACTGTCAATAGTGGAGACAAAATATTTTGTAATGAACATGCTCATCAATTCCAGCAGACTTCTGCAGTTTTTTCAGCAGGATCTTGCTGGCAGTGGCTGCTGGTGGCAACTTTCCTGTGAGCAGAAGAGTTGAATTAATAGTGTGGGGCAGCAAGAACACTGACAGGCAGCATGGTGGCACATCAGTTCTCAGGCCCTTTTGATGGAAACTAGTGTATTTTACAACAGAAAATGCATGAGTCTTCCTGAAGGTTGTGATAGGGTGGAGGGTTGTGAGCAGAAAAGAATACTGAAATATTGTGGAGAAAAGGATAAGCCATCATACTGCTTACTACAGTGTAAATGGTTTTTGTTTTTGTCTTTGTGGTCTCTTTAAAGACAAATGATACAAAACTCAGTATTTTGTTTAATTTGTGTGTTGGCTTAATGATGGAAGAGTGTCTTGGAGAGGAAGCCTCACCAGAGAAAAACTAATAAAAGTGAGTTATTTGAGGCAGTGCATATTGTAGGTCACTTGAGAGACTTGTGTGAAACTGGAAGTGTTGCCTTTGTGGTTTCATTATAATGATTTAAATATCATCACATGGATGTAAAATGTTAAAAATTCTAAAGCATCTCTGGCACCCTATTAAAAAAAAAAATCATGATTGCAGTTCTCAGTGGTCCCTAAAATGGAGGAGAACCTTTTTTGCCAGAATAGACCTTCTTTGAAAGACAGGCTTCCTGACATGTCCCTCCATAATGGTGTAAAAAATTTAGACCTTTTGCTGTTTTCCATAGTTAGCTTCAATACTAAAATTTTGTGCTGCCACTGAGAGCTAATGCTGGATAATTTTCCAGAGATACATATTTCAACATAGAATCTCAGTCACATTTCATTTCATTTACACTGAGAATTTTCATGGGCTCTGTTCAATAACTATTTGAAGATCAGTAATAGGGGCTTCTCTGTCCACACTGTCTGGTGGTGTAGTCTTAGAGATACTCAGGGAAATGTGGAGATCTCTCATGATGCTGACTCTAGCAGATTGAGGCTCTAATTAGGGCTGGTTTATGTAAACCGGTTTGGAAACTGACAAGTTCTCAGTTTCCTCATCCTGTGCAGAGAAAGGAGGAAAATCAAAAAAACAACCCAGAAGGCTCAAGAGCACCATACAAATCTGAACGTGCTGACATTTTAAAGAAAACTGCAAGTGTTGGAAATGCCAGGTTTTATTAAATTTTTGCAGCTTAGATAGACTTTACTGGAACTTTTTTTGCACTAAAGGAAACACCAAAAAGTGTCTTTGCTGAAAAATGGTACTGTAATGAATATTCAGATGTTTATAGCTTTTTAAAATTTTTGTTAATCCCTGGCATGTTGCCTGTTATAGAAACAGTGGTGTATGACACAAAACTGAGGAAGGGGTAAGAATTTACATGCAGATTTACTAGGCTCCTGGAAGGAAACTGTGGCACAAGCTTAATGTAGTGAAGTGCTTCTCATCGGTCACTTAAGTTCTACAGAGCAGGCATGAAAGTAAGGATGCTGCGAGATGTCCCAGATGTTTGGTGAAAAAATGGTATCAATAGCTTGTCTTTTAATATGCAGGTTTTTCTTCTTCCTAGACCAAGCTTGAGTCAGAAACACAGGTGCTGACTTTTTAGATAAACTTCATTCTCTGTCAGCACCATCACTTTATGGCACCCACAACAAAGATGCTGATGTACTACTGGTGTTTGATAACCAGTGGCTACTTTTTAGAGGCTTAATGTCTTAAGAGTGTAATTTTGGCTTGGTTAAATACAAAAGTTCCTTTCACTTTACATATACTTCAGTTTATGATGAGATTAACGCTCCAAGAAAAGCAATTTACATCAGAAATGCTTAAAATGAAATAATCTTCAGTATATTATCCAGCTTAGAGCCCTTGGAAAATGTCTTCCTTGCAGATGTCTAAAGTCTTTATTGAACTGGATCTTACTCTTCATTAATATATCTGGTGCATGTAGTGGAATGCTTCCTGATGAAGGGGAGAAGGCAGTGTTTCTAAAATCCTCTAGCTTGTTAAACCTGGAAATGTACTGGATAAGAGGGGAGGAAGGGCATAGGAAATTAAATGTTTTGTTGATTGGCTTAACTTTCTAGAAAGTGCATGAACCACACTTGAATCTTGGCATTAAAGTAGGATTAAAAAATGGTAAATATATTTAGTCATGTGTTTTGGACTATTTTAAATCTCTAATATCAGAGCAAGGAAGGCCCCCTTTTTTTTTTTTTTTTTTTTCTTTCCTAACTTGTTTAAAACTCTATTTAAGTGATTTTATTCCCCAGTAACAGAAGTTGATTGAATAAAATGATGGTGAGGAGAGGGAAGGAATCCTGTGCACCTCTCTGTTGGCATTATGCAATTTCATATTTGCTGTGAGGAGCAGTTGTTAACTATGTTTAATGAAAGATACCACAGACATTTTCATTTACCACAACTGGATTATTGATAGTGAGAAACATTACTGAGTGTGTTTCCCCTTTTATTCTTCAGCTGTGGGGACAGGAGCATTCAGTTTTTAGGTTACAACGGCATCTGCATTTGTATTGAAGTGGTTTTAGCTCAGCTTAATGAATGAACAAATTAATATTTTGAGTATATCCTCTTGTCTTGCAACTATGAAAAGACTCCACTGCAACTACTGCAGCTCCACCAGTTTCTGTGTGGTTAATCCTTGGGTAGCATTTCACAGATTGTGTTCCGTGCATCATCATTTACACAGCGTTGCTGCAGTTCTGTCATGAGCTATTACAAACTATCACACAAGGTACCAGGTCAGTGCATGATAAATGTAGGACACTGCTTGCAAATGTGAGAGAGATGTTGCTACTTTAGGGTTCATTAAGTGTATCAGAGATGTTGGTTTGTCTGGCAATGTGAAAGAGACATGAGTTGACTTTCTGGATTACAGAGATGTTATTGGGAGTTGGGAATAACGCATCCTGTGGCAGCTGAGTCCTTACAAGTGTTCTCCACAAAGGTACATCTGTTGTGATAAGGTATTAGCTTTAGATTAAAAAGCTTATTAAAGCCATTTGTTTAAATATGTAATGGAACAGTCATTAGCATGTTACACCAGGCTTTGTTCACTAATATTTTGAATAAAATATGTGTAGGAAATTGTATTTTGATTGCTTTTGTGGGTAGGTTTTTGTATGAATAGCACAGGGTGACCTAACTGATTTCTCTAGAGATAAACAATGAAGTTCTGTATTGATAAGATGGCAAAAACTTCTGAAAACCAGTCATGTGGGGCTGGAGGAGAATGTATCAGGAGGAGGAAGAGTTTGGTGGGCTTTGAAGAGGAGCTCACTGTGCAGCGGTATGGTTGGGAAAACAGTTTAAATGTATGAGTGGAAGCTGGGAAGTTTTCCCACCTGTGTGGTAGCTACAAATGTCAACTGCTCAGGAAGGATGTTGATTGACTAAGTGGGAATGGTTCAGAGAATATCCCTGTGATGCTTTGGAAAGGATATTTCCAGGTGAAAATGTCATAAATAGCAGCCTAGTTACCATGCTCTAGAAACAATAGAGATGTGACTTAATTTCTGCGTTGTGAAAAATACTAATTCTGTAGTGGAAGGGCTCTTGGACCAGATAGGAGAGATTTTCAGTGAGGGGAAATTGAAGTTTAAGAACATTAAAGTGGAAGTTACAAGATCTGTAACAATGAGGAATAATTATCTGTAGAGCAACTTACTATGTTGGAAACTTTAAAAAGCAAGAGTTAATTTAGGCAAGATTTATGAACAAATTAGGCCAGAGATGGGGAGGGAAGATCACATTGTCATTTTCTGTCCTTATAAACCTCTGGCTATGTTCTGTAAAAGAGTGACATTATGGAGTCTAATCATGTAGCATGAAATGTAATTCTTCTTTCGCTTGACTCCAGTCACCTTCTATTGGAATAAATGGCAAAACGTGCTCCGACCAAGAGCATGTGATGTTGCTTGTGTTTGTTTCCCTTGGCTGGGATTTAGAGGAGATTGATGCAAATTTTTAGTGGTTTGGAAGCATTCACTTGTGTACCAAAAAATACCAAGATGCTCATGAATTGCACTAAGCTTACAGAACATGACGTTGAAGCATAACATGCAGTTTGATAAATAAAACTTTGGCTTATGTAACAGTTTGTGGTGTCGTTCAGGAGCATACAGTGTTCTAGAGAGTGACAAGGCACAGCATGGATGCTGGTGGTGCCAGCAGTCTGGAGCTGGAGGTGAGCTCTGTCCCTACCACCCAGGCTGCCTGTGCCTCTCCCTTTTTTCCCAGGAGGTGCCAGAGAGGAGTAGAGGTGTTACACAGACTGTTGTGTACCCGTGCTAGGAAGGGTTCTGTGGGTGTAGAAGCAGATGGTTGTTTGGATGATATTCTGAATTTCCATGGAGAGGCAAGAAGAAAGAATGAAAGGAAAAGAAGTCTCAGAGTCAACTTTTCCACCAAACAAGAAATTCCCCAGAGATGTGTGCCACCGCAAATAAGAGGTAGCTCTAGAAATAAAACTGGGAGTAGACCAGACCAGACCACGTTCTTCCCTTAGTGACTCTTGAATAGGAAAGGTTTAATTTGCTTGGAATATTTGTAGTATTTCCTGAAAAAAAACAAGGACTATGTGTTACTGGCCAGTATTATTTGTAGAAGGCCCCCCCTCAAGCATATTTTGCACTCTGGCAACTGTTAGTGTGCAGAGTGGTGAGGCTGGAGTTAGTTCAGCTGACACTTCTGTAGCAATGGAAACTTATTCATAAATAATTCAGTGCAGCGCTATGGAAGCTGATATCTGTGGTGAACAATCTCAATCATTTTAATGAATCTCTCTTGCTTCATTGCTCTGTTAGCCATTTAACAGGAATATTTGTCATTTTAATCTGTGATTGGAGGGGACAGCAGCATCGCAGTAGTTTTGTGTGGTTTTCAGCTGCAACCTTTAAGGTCTTTGCGAAGTTAAATGGTAGACCAGGGTCTTGCTGTTCTGCTCTGAGGAGAGGTCCTGTTCATCTTGTAGTTGCTGTGGTGAAGATGGCATCATCTGACCTGGACCCTTCAGGCCAAGCTCATTTACTGTTTGCTAGCTGAACTTGTTTGTGTTTGTTCAGCTGTTTACTGCTGAATTTCTACTGTGTTCAGAAATCCTTACTGCTTGACAGGCCATATGCAGCAGAGCTATGACTCTTTAATTTGTAGACTTCCAGGAAGAGTAGGAAAAGTTGGTGGTGATAGGCTTTTCCCTTCTGAGTTTGCTTTTGTGGGTGTTTTATGGTCTTCCCCAAGAGACTGGGAAGTAATGGTTGAAAAATCTTGCTGTAATGACTTTTGGGGGTTCATAAATCCAGTTTTTCACCAGATTTCACTTGCTGCAGTGTTTGAAAAGCAGTGAATGGAGAAAAGACCATCTGAATGAAAATGAGGCAACTTTATGGCTTTTCCTTGGAGGAATGAATGTGTCTTGAGAAGTGTTTTTTATTGCTGGTGCCCTTTATGTTAGTCACAGTTGACAGAAAATGTGAACACCGGGCAACAATGTTAAAAGTGGAAGGGGAAAGATGATGTGACTGAACAGGGTTGTGTTCTGAGAGGTGAGGACAGAGGACAGACTTGAAAAAGGCATGGCAGATAACGGAGCAAACAGAACAAGAAGAGCAACAAAAGAAAGAAGAGAGGATAAAAATAGGATCTACAAAACCAGTTTGTCTAGGAATCTGTGTTCCTTTGAAACTAAATGAAAAGCCTCCATTTCTATAGGTAGTGGTAAATTTCAGTAGAATTATTCAAAAGCTCCACTCCCACACCCAAATACATTAATGTACAAGAATTGTCTGACAAAAAAATATTGCCATTTATAGGAGAATTTGATGAGAAAAACTGCTAGTGTGGAAGAAACCGAGACAAGTCTGTGTCCCTTAGGTTTCTCTCGAAATGACAAAACTTAATTGTCAGTTAAAACCTGACAAACCTTTAAAGGTATGCTGTGTTTTCATGACTTAGTGAAACTTGAATTCCTGTTAAAGTAAGGGCTGTAACTTGTGTTGCAATATGTTGCATACAGAACAGCATATTCTAAAGTAATGTAAATTCTTGGAATATAAGTTATGTAAAGATTCATAGTGTTGAAATGAATGATGGCACTTCCATGGAAGTTGTGGGGCAAGTTTTCAAGCAAGTGTTCAGATAAAATTCTTGAGTGAAAGTTCTCCACAGCGAAAGTCTCTTGGGTGAAAGTCAACCACAAACCTTGCCTGGTCACAGGAGGAGAAAGTTGACTTCCATCAACCAGCTGCAACTTTCTTTAAAGGAGGATAGTGATTCCATTTTATGTAGTTGATATTTCTGCTACCCTAAGGTTCAGAATTATTTCTGAGAAGAGTTCTAGGAGGAGGTAACATTTTATCAACAAAACTTTAATTAATGGAGAGTGTTAGAAGTGTTTTAATTAACAGTTTAAAAAAGCACCGTATGTTTCAATAACATGTCCATCTACTTTCATGTCCGGGGCTGTGTGTTTTATCCACATGGCAGGTCCTAAAATCTGTTCCTGCATTACTCCTTTTTCTGGTGTTTTCTAGCAACAGTCAAATTAATTCTTGTTACTCATAACTAACCGAGCAAGCTGGTAGTATTCATTTCTCTGATGTTTATTCTAGTTTTTTGCAGTTGAATGCAGTATGTATACAGTATTTTCCAAGTGTTTGTCTAGGTCATTTTTTAAACTTATAAATGCTCTTTGGACTCTTAACATCCTCTGGCATTGAGTTTCACAATTTCATTATGTTTGGGGGGAATTTAATTTCTTCCTCTTAAACTTATTCTAGTTGATACCTGTATTGAATTTTTTTAGCGATTTATTCTGAAATATCATCATTTTTATTTTAAATTCATCACATACGTCCTGCTTGTGGCTCTAGAAGCCTTATTCTCATCATTTCACTTCTGTTATCTCTTCTCCAGTCTGAAAAATCTTACAGTGGAGCCAGCCTGTACCTACACATTATCCTTAATTTTCTCTGAGACACCTCTGTTTCTCTATTCTTGGGGTGATAATTATAACCATGCAGCACTTGAGATGAGATCACAATGTTTGCATATAGTGTGGCATAATAACATGTTTCACTTCTCATTCTCTGTTCCTTTCCTAGGAGTCTTTAGTATTCTGCTTTGTATCTTTGACTTCTGATGAGCACTGAATGGGCATTTTGAAATCATGGTAGATCATACTTTACAATCTCTTTTCCCAAGTTAGTAGTAGCTAATTTGAGCTTATTGTTGCATCTGTAGGTAGGGTTGTTTTTCTTCCTTTCTATATTTCGCCTTCACCAATCTTGAATTTTAGACCCACGGCATTGAAAGAGCCTTCCACTGTTTTTCAGTGTCAGTTTCCAGTTGGGACTTTCATGAAACAGTTGGCAAATGGAGTCAACTTTACCTCTTTGCTCCTGATCACATTTTGAGGACATTTAGCATTGTAGCTGCACCTCTGCTGGAAATATTTTTGCATTCTAAAGCATTTAATTGATTCTTGCTGTCATCTTGAACTTACTCTATAGTAGTTAAATTTAAGAGTTTTGATCAAGAGCCTTGCTTAAGACTGTGAAAATCCAGTTAAAATTGTTTCAGGTGCATTAAGATTGTGTTCAGATTCCTCTTCACAGTACTGTCACTGACAAGTAGAGACAATTTACTTCTACTAAAATTATTTGTGGACCTCTGAGATTACAGCTATTAACTCTTTGACAGATCATTGTCCTCAGTCCATCTGTGCAACACAATTAGGTAGCAGATCCAAAATAGAAATGTTGATGAACTCTTGAAACTATCAGTCTGAACAAGAGTAATCTTTAGGTGGGTTTATTCAAAAAGTAGCTCTTTTTGGAGGTACTCTCAGGATAAGCTTGGGGGCTTCTGCCTGCTGTCAGTAAAACCCAACTCCAAGAAAAGTCTGTGTGTCATTCTTACACACCCAGCACTTGGGTCTATAAACAGTGCATCTTGTGAGATTTACCTTTGAAGTGTTTGGCTGCTATCAGTGGAAAGAAAAGTAATTTTACTTATTATTTTGGCTTTCTAGGGGATCAGCAACTATTTACAAATGTTGTATTTTTTGGTTTATGCTATACCTATTTGCATTCAGTTGGTAAGCAATTCAGAATAATTTGTACCACTAGCAAAAATCTGTGTGAATGACAATGATTTGTGTGAATGAACATGTTCTGGTTTCTTTTTCTATGTGTATGTACAGCCATGAAACAAATGAAGAATCTGTGTGTTTATTATACCAGTTCTAAGGGGGCTGAGAATTTGGTTGAATTACTTAAAAGCAAATAGTTGGACCTCAGGATACCATGTGTTTCTGACTCAATGTATCCTGTCATTAATTTTCTCATGTTTCTCTCATATAAATGTTTATCAGTGAATTTAAGGATTGTATGGTAGTAGGCAACATGGCCCATAAATTTAAGATTCCACAAAATAAAGCTGTGTATTAAAACCCATACATTTTCACAAAATTTTGACTCATAGCTTAAAATCAAGCAATGTGTAAGTGTTTAATAACATTCCTGTCTGTCCTCAAGCTGCTGAGTTGATGTGATTCATCAGATCATCCTAAGTGGTGATGTTCTCTTGTGAAATCACTCTCTTAGAAATGGGGTATAGTTTCCTGCAACTTTCAAGTGGGCTCTTGATATAGGAAACTTGTTAATCTCAGATATGCAGCATATGTGCATACATAGCATCCAAATCTTGCCAACTGTTGCTGTGGAGGAATTTTTAGGAGGAGATATCTGGAAGCAGCGCAGACATGATTTGTTGTCTATTCCAGAATGATGTGCTTAACATTTTTGCATCTTTATTAGATTAATTATTTTTGGCTATACATGGCCTTTGGAGTGGCCTTTTGCTTATTCACAGGTAGCTGCAGTTAGCAAACAAAACTTCTGGAAGGCTTGCTGCAGGTGTCAAGGTAAGTAGGAACTGGACTGTCATGCCCAAGCAGCTAGAGATATGCCAAAGGTGAAGACAGTATGCAAAGCATTTTTTAAAACTGTGCAAGCCACTCTAATAATCTCAATTGTGAAGGCACCAAAAAGGTTGCTGAAAAGACTGAATATTTTCATTGTCAAGGCCACTTATGAACAAGGTCTCGTATAATAAATTTAGTTGTCACTTTCATCTGTTCTTGCTTATTAACAGAGATTGGGAGTGCAGTATAATTGGTGGCCACCTCTTCTCTTGAAATCCTCAGAGGAAGTTATAGTCAGGGTCATATAATTTCCTTACAAACCATACACAACATCCCAACTGATGTTTACAATCCTTGCAGATGACAGCAGGCTGATAAGCCATGCAGCTGGCTACGGCAGGCTTTTATTTTGGTTAGGGCTTTTAAATTAAGTCTGACCGCAGAGTTTGTGGGTTGATACTGTATAGAGAGCTGGAACTAGGAATTTGCTGTTTTCCTTGGAAGTACTTGATAAGCAGAGTTCTCAACTTCTGTTTTTCTTGCCATATTTGCTAATTGAGAAGAATTTTACTTTTTTTGAGATGGCAGACAATGCAAGAAAATGTGTGATCATGTCAAAGGTTTTTTCTATTATGACTCATACCTGTGTGGTGGAAAAGACTGTGGGGGTAAGGAAACACCTGACACATTAAGTTCATTAAAAAACCTTGACTTGCAAATACACTGATAATTGTTTTCTGAAAATAATTTGCATCTTGAATGTCTTTTTGGTTGTGATCTTGGTCGTTTTTTAGTATCTTGGCATTCATGCACGGTTTTGCAGAACCTGTCTGTATAAAACTCAAATTTTAGTTTCTGGAAACTTATATAATACATGAGAGAATGCAAACTGATCCAGACAAAATGTCCTCAAACTATCAGAGGTATTCTGTTGTTCTGTCTTCAAGACCTTGCTCTTACAGAGCTGTGAACTGTGTCAAAGAATATAATCCATTTACTAGAATACAGATTAATTGAGTAGTACAGTTTGTCATGATTTTTCCCAGTTTCCACATAGCAGCCAAATGGAACCTTAAAATTCTGGTGCAAGGAGTCAGTGCCTGAAGATATTTTTCATGTGTGCCCCAACTGCCTGAAATAAGAGGAATGTTACAGCACAGTCTCTTATTTAAATCACATACCTGAAATTTTAAATTGTCCAGTGGTTTCTTCAATGGAATGAAAGATTCCATGGGTGGTTTGTGGGAGCAGTCGATACTGGAAGTGTGACATATCCATCTTCAACTCTTGCAGTCTGTGATTTTGGGAGTGAAAAAGAAAATAGAATTGATGTAGTGCTGGCCAGTGTTCTCATGGTAGATGCATTCATTGTTAATAGTAAAGTCAACATACATAGGATGCAGTAGAACAGCTGGTCTGAATTATTTCTACAAGTGTCGGGTATTTTTTGGAAACAACATGATTGCATTGACCCTCCTCTTTTAAGGTGAAACCAAATGCTATCGTTCTCAAGGGTAGCAGACAGCAACTGTTTTTTTAGAAGAAATTCAACTTGGGCAAACATCACCCATCAGAAGCTGTAATGTGATTGTACACTTGTTAGCTGTATTTACTCTCCTCCATTTTGGAAATCTTAAGAAGTTGGTGTTCCTTGTCCCTCCTATGTTCCCTCAGTTACTACAGAAGCATTACATAATGTTCATAAAAGCTTGTCAAACATGTGCATCCTAATGGGAAAGTCCTTTTTGAAAGCAATATTTTTAACTGTCTGCATGTAGGATACTAGAGAAATTTCCAGTTAGGATACTGAGAATATTCCATTTGGTTCAGGTTGATTGATGTTAAGACAGCAGCCCAGCAGGGTGCCATGCACCATCCACATCTACGTACTCCTGTGTTTCTTGATGAAAGTACATAGATCAGAAAGGTGTCATGATAGAATCTCTTTGAGTATCCCTGGGTGCCTAATGAATCCTACTATACTAGAATTAAAATATTAAGGTTAATTTTTCATTGGTGTCGATGAACCTTTTCGTTATCTCAGCTGGGAATGAGCTCAGTGCTCTGTATAAATATTATGAGACTTACTAGGCTGTAATTGTTGCTGTTTAATTGGACAATAAAATGAAACTTCAGTGTTACCAAAAGCATTGACTTAGAGTAGCTTTTCTCATTAAGCTTCTGCAAAAGGTGCCATTCCACTTGCGTTCCAAATCACACTGTTGATGACAGGGTTCTTAATTTTTACTATGTAATATGTAGTGTATACTGTGTAATAATTACAGTGTGCTGTTTTCTTTTGTAACCCCTGAGCAAGGAGAAATTATGGTTTCCCAGCTGTGTTTAATAGCATGGGTTCCCTATCTGTATTGTTCTGTGTCCTTAATGTGGGAGATACATAAGTGAGACCAGTGTTTAAGTAGCATAACACTTGCTTCTGTCTCACAGTGACTTCTATTAGAGCAGCTGATAAGATTGTTTGCATAAATAGTGACTGCAGAATTGGGAACAAAAATGTGTTGATGGAAGTCTCTTTAATGAGCTTGCTTGCTAGCTTACAGAATGTAATTGAACTCAGCATACATTCCAGGTTATCCAGCTGTTTAAGTTACAAACCTTACAATGATGCTGAGAACATACAGAGCAACAGTAATTTCAATATTTGTGCTTCTGTGTATGTGCTTTCTAAATGGACCTTTTCTTTTGATCACAAGTGACAGTTGTCCTGACTTGACCAAAGTCCCAGATAGGAGATGCCTTCTGTCACTACCCTTTGGTGTTGCAGGGAGCACATGGAGTGTGCTGCTGTAGTTTCTTACTCTGAAAGCCATGTGGAACTTCAGCTGGCCCTCCCAGAGCTTGGATTGTAAACCACCAAGTTTTGGAAGAATTGAATTGCCCCAGTATAAGGCTGCCTCAGGCTGCTGAAGGCTAAAAAGTCTGTTGACTGGGCTGGTTGCCCAACTGATGCTTACTGTGAGTAGAGTTTCATGAATCTGTTAGCCAAGTGTGTGGTGGCAGCTGCTCGAGACTGAAACATGCCGTGTTGTGTCCTTGTTCAGTCAAGAGCACAAATTTCTGCATCCTCTAGAGAGTTAAAACAAAAGATAGCAATTGGAGTGAGTCCTACTGAGAGTTTCCTTGTTGATTACTAGAGCAAACAGATGTGAGTGTGTCACAGATTTGTAATATGTGAATTCTCAAAGATCCAAGTGTATGTTTTGTTTAGCAGAGTTTAGAGCTGGGGTTGATGTGGGGATTGCAAACTGTTGCCTGCTGGTATTCCTGATGGCTGCCTTGCTGGTATCAAAGGCTGAGCTATGACAGTTGGTACTTTGCATCAGGCAAAATGTTGGTTAGATTATACCTTCTTATAATGCAGCTGTTTTCTGATGGGGTGTGGAGTCAACAGATTGATCATGTGTCTTTAGTACTGAATGTTTCCAGGGCTTGTGGCTTAGTGAGTTATCCTGAGTCAATGAACCTGAAGCAGTTGGGGCGTTGGGGGTGTTGGCAAGGGCAAACTAATTTCACTTGAATTTAACTGTTGTTTATATATTCTATACAGCTGGTGTGGTCTGTCTGCACATTGTTATGCAAATCACATGATACTTAGTGAGAACTTGTAACTGAGTCATGAGTGAAAACAGGTAATGTTTCCATCAAAATATTTTGATGTTACTATACATGTGTATTTGGAAGAACAAAAGACACTGGATAAGATTGCTTGTATAAATCAGTGTATCTGAATGATGGGGTAGCATAAGCAATTGCAAAACATTGCTTCTGTGAAATACTGTAGTGTCTGGAAATGTACTTTCCAGCTCTTGGAATGAAAGAGGAAGGGGACTGTGTCTGGCTAAAAGCAACATAAATGAAGTGGCAATGTTTGTATGTACAGGGAGGGAATGGAGTGATTTTGCTTTCATGTCTATCATAAGCTTTTGAAATTAGGAAGCATACATAGACTTATATGAAGTATATTATTCTCTTTTTAAATTGACATTTGCTTGTAAACTACTTAGTGAGCCATGTAATTTACATCCAGTGTTGAAGAATTGTCTTTACATTTAAGCTGGAACCTAAGAACTGCTATTGGCTTCCTCATGTGTTCCCTATGGTCTCACTTAAGTCCCTTAATGATTCACTGTGTCTTAAATTTCCTAAGTTCAACAGACCTATTAAAGAAACAGAATATTCTGAATTTTGGAGAATGGTTGTTCATGTTGCTGTGTTCAATAGATATGCTGCTGTTAGTGAAACTTCAGAAGGGACACGTGTGCTGCAGAGCTGGCAGACTGTGTTGAGGATCTGGGTACAACCTGCCTACAGACCTGTTCTGGTCTTGGCCAGTGATATTACTTGAGTTATGTAAATTTTAAGAACTAAACAAGTTGTGTTCCCAGCAAAAACTGATCTGCATAATGCATTGAAATGCTGGGCCAAAGAATCTGTGGTTGTCAAATCTGATTGAAAAGGAAATCTTGCCCCATGAAAGACAGAGAGTAATAAAAGTTTTTTTTGGTATTTTGTGAAATTTATAAAAATATGATGTAAGGGTTATGTCCAAAAACACAGGACAGTGTAAAAAGCTAAGACCAGAAAGTTACTAAGAGCTGTTTCATGTGCCTGTCCAGACTTGTGAGTTTGAGCTAAAGGGCAGATGGGGTATGGTAGGACAATATAAACCAAGAGGTTTTCTTGCTTTTTCTCTAGGAAGAGAATAGGGGTTTTGATTCCATAGTGAAATTGAGGTATAGTTATATTAAATGCAAGAATTTATTGTACATAAACAATTATATATTTGTATGGAGGAAGTGAAATTTTGCTCCCATCTGCTATTTGAAAATTGCTTTATGGGGTCCTCAGGATTCCTGAGCAGTAAAAATAAGCAGTAATGGATGTGGCATAACAGGGATCTTGTAGACCCTAAATACTCTGACACCTGCCTACATACATACATACATATATATATATATATGTATAATTACTAATAGCAATCTTTAAACTGCATTTTTCTTTACCAAGCAGACTAGGTATTATATCACTTTATCATGAGTCATCTGCTTAAATGTGACTTCCTTTAGCCTGTAGAGTGCATGTTGATACAGTAGAGTTTTCATTTTAGCGTTCTGTACACTTTTTACAAAGGCGCAATTGAGCACCAAGCAGTGGCTGTCTGCTTTAATGGAATGCATGAGTTAAGGCAATTTCCTGTTGCACGGAGAGAAACCTTAAGTAGATTTACTGAACGTGACAGGAGATGTATGCAAAAAGCAAATTATTTAGTACTTTGGAACAAGACATTATGTTGCTTTGGAAGATTTGACTGAATGACATGTTGCATAACAGGTAATTCTGTAGAGTATTAAATACGTCAGTTTGGGGCAAATTATCAACACAAAAGCAGTTTTCTTGTGCCTCTTTTACATGTTGGATGATAAGGCATATCAGACAAGACTCTTGACACTCTGTTGTCCTGTTCTGTCCAATTGCTCCTTCTGTTGGGAATGGAGAAGCACGACACTGTGGTACAGAAAAGTGCATCCAATTGTAGGTAGTACTTTAATAAATGTTTCTCCATTGTTCACAACTTGGCGGCTGTAACAGTCCCTTTTAATGGCAGGCTTGTTTACAGCGTCAGCTGTCAGAGCACCAGGTTGCTTTTGAACCAGGCTTTTGTTAGTTTGTTTTTTTTTTTTTTTTACTCCTGTGAAAGGATTTTGCATTTACTTAATTCCAGGGAAATAATTTCAGGGATTTGTTTTTTAAATAAAATGACTAAATGCCATGTGTATGGCTTGGCTAAACAGCACCTCGTAATTCACAAGAATTGGCAAGTTTTAAGCATCAAAGTTGTGGAGGCTTTCCCTCACGTAGTACTGCTCATAAGCAAGAGTGGTCCATTGAAATAGAGAGATGGGGTGGAACAAGGAAAATGTCCTTAGCTTGTGGCTGACCTTGAGGGAATTAGCTGCAGCACAACAGTCCATTTATAAAATTAAAATGAACAAACAAGCAGGAAAAGATGTGGGGATAAAAGCATCACAGTAACCTACAGTGAAACAGAGTACGTGTACGGGTGGAACACACAGGATATGAGACATCTTTTGCCGCTTCTGTTTGTTCAAAACCTTAGCTAAAAAGTTAAAGCTCTCGTTTGTTCTTTCATGTCCGAGGATTTGTTTAATGTTCACATTTTGAAATTAATGGAAAATTTGAGTCTGAGAAAGGATTTGTCAAAGGTGTTTTCTGTTCTCCTTTTTTTTTTTAATTAGGATAAGATTACTTTAGGAGTAAACACTGTGCTATTTATTCCTTTTTTTTTTAAATGAAAAACAGGGTTACTGTTCAAAGGTAATTTTGCGGTCATCTGTTATAAATCACTTTCATTTGAGTATTACTTTGCTGTATATGGCATGGATTCCTTTAATTGAAAAAATTGCCAGCTTCATCTTCCCCTTTCTTGTGTACCTTTGAGCACTAGCATTGTATTTTGTACAGACATGTGAAAGATGCATGCTATAGCAATGTCCTGGTAGAATTTTCCTCTTTTCAAGGAAACCTGGTATTTAAAGAAAATTGAAGCCACAGATGTTTGTTCACTGTGAACTATTTTTCTCTAGTTATATTTTTTTAACTGTGCAGGCAGAGAAGAGAGGGTGGTGCTGGCCTTTGAGATCAAAGGCAAATAAGGCTGTCAGTCTCCCCGGCTCCATTTGGGGTGTTGCCAGTGGGCCAAAGGAGTGATCCTTCTGCTCAGGGGAGCCCACACCTGGAATACTGGGGCCAGTTCTGGGCTTCCCAGTACAGGACAGATACAGGCACACTGGAAAGAGTTCACCAAAGGGTTGCTAATCCTATGAAGGGATTGGAGCATCTCCCCGGTCTGAGAGTGCTGGAGACTGTTCAGCATGGAGACAAGAGGTCTTGGGGCAGTGAAAATCAGTGTATATAAGTTCCTGGAGTGAGAGTGCAAAGGAGATGGAACCAGACATTATTCAGTGATGCCCTGGTAGAGGACTGAAGGCAGTGGGTACAAACTGAAGCCCAGGAGGTTTCCCTGAACATCAGGAAATGCTTTCTGTACCTCAGTGGTGATTGAGTGCTGTCACACATTGCCTGGGATGGTTGTGGAGTCTCCATCCTCAGAGATACTCAAAAGCCTTAACATGGTCCTGGGCAACCTGCTTGAGGGAGAGGGAGGTTGGATGAGATGACCTTCAGAGGTCTCTTCCAACCTCAACTATTCTGTGATTGCAAAGGTGCATTTTGCTGTCAGTTAAATTGAACCATTAAACAAGGAAAGGTTTGTCATTCTGTTCATGTTTGTTGCCTCGAAGCAAAAGAAAGCTCGAAGTGATCACTTTCCTAGGAGGAAAATTTACCTCTTATTTTTATCTATTTCCATTTTTTAAAAGCTTGAAATTACCATATTTGGCCTAATCTAAGGTTATGCCGTGTGAAATGATGTTCCTTTTTAAAAGAGGAGTCTTCTAATTAATATGGGATGCCATTATGAGTAAGATTGCCAGCTCTAGATCTAAGAGCACCAAAGCAGGCGAAGTAAAACCAGGTGTGGTAGTTTCAGGTATGTAATCTGCAACATGTATCCATCCCACTGTTGCTTTAGAGCATGGAGAGGGAGTGATAGTGGTGGTGGTTGTACTGACAGCTCTACAAGAGAGTTGTCTCATAAGGCAAAGGAGTATTTTAGTTAAGAACTTTCTGAAATGTTGAGATGGATGGCAGTCCTTTATTTTTTTGTGTGTCATTTTTTTTTTCTGCAAGATGTGCATTATAAACTAAAGTTTCTGGTTTGGTTAGAACTGGGCAAGGGAGCATTTGAGCACTTGTTTGTTCAGGCTGAGCAGCATTGTTTTGACTTCAGCTCTCTGGGAGATAATGAGAAGTGAATTGTCTGCACTAATACTTGCTTGGTTTTATGATGTAAAGAAAAGAGAACTGTCATGTTAGTAGGGTTTTTTCCTTCCTCTGTCTTGTTGTGAAAGTTGAAGTAGGAGAAAAGGACTACAGCACTTCATGACCTGATCCAATATGTAAGAGCAGGGTAGGGGGTAGGTAGTCATCTATCTGTCCCCCTTCTTTGCCTGCTTTTCCTCCTAATACATTTCTCTGGCACTCCAGAAATATTTTGAAACCTGAGCTGCTGTGAGTTCTAGTCACTTACTGTGTGTAGTTTGAATAAATGCAAAGTATATTTAGCATTACTAGAGCACAGTAAACAGCATGTTATAGGAAGGATTTCTTAAGCTAACTGTTAAGTCATTCCTCTGTGCCTGAAGCAATGTATTTCATCATTCCTAGTGAGAGGTTTGAACAGTTTTGGCTCTGTATATTCCTGTTGAGTATGTATTCTGCATCAGGGTGTAACCTGCCTCTAGAAATTATCTGTTAAAATGTCTTCTCTTTAACAACATGGGAAAATTAAATGGTTGTGAACCCGAAGTCAAACCTTGGTATGCAGAAACCAAATTCCTGTAGAAAGTGCTTTGGGAGTGAGGATCCATTTTGTAAATGGTGACTATTCAAATGACCCATAGTATATACTAAACTTTATGGAACTCATCTGCCAGAGAGAGCCTGATGTTCCTGTTACTATGTTACTGTTACAGGGGGACTAATGCACATACCCTAACGCATAGGAAAAGGTAAGGTAAATTGTCTTTTGGGTTTCTATACCAGGCAGTGCTGTGGAACTTTAACTTCCTGCTGGTCTGACTATTGCTGGAGATGTTAATTGAGATATTGCATGATATAACATAAATATTTCAGAGGCAGGCAAGGGATTCTTAGTGCTCTCTGTTCAGTTACAATTCCCAGTAGTGCCTTTTACATTCTTGTGGCTCTCTAAATTTGTCAGCTCAAACTCTGCCAGAAACTTCAACTACACAAAAATCACAGTTTTGTTCCTTTTGACAAGTGTGTTTATATTAACTATACCATTGCTTCTGTAAATTGGTCCAAGTTGGTTTTTCAAAAACGAAAATATCTCAATTAATAAAAGAAGAGACCCATTTTAGTTTCATAACTCTATCACAAATTCATGGTTTATGGTAACTCAGATGGTGGGGAGGAAGAATGCTGCTGCTGCATGACTAAGGCTTGAATGAGCAATTAGTTTGTAAATGTCCCACCATACCTGAAGCATACTGGTGGTCTCAGCTCAGTTCCTAGAGCTCTGCTGACTGCTAGACACAGTCTTTTTCTGTCTTTTCAATCGGCATTTGCACTTGAAAACCTAAATAACAAATCTATGGAGAATAAAGGGCCCTGACACTACCACTCTCTCCCACCCATCACATGAGGTGAAGTTCCCATCAGCAATACGTTGCATGGGGGCTGAGCAATTAATTTTGTAAACACTTAAAGACTATTTAAAGAATATTCATAAACTATGTCTTCTTCAGCCATTTTGCTCCTCACTAAAAATGAACATCCTACCCTCTTTCAAAAAAGATTCTCCAATAATGAATTTATTTAAATAAATATCAGGCATTTGTCATGGCTTTTGTTATTAAAGGCATTCTTACTATTTGCGTTTCTACGTGCACTTAGTTGGGTAACTTTGATAACTTCTAGTTTCGTCTTCAGAGGTCTCTTTCAACTGTCCATTTCCTGGATGTGCCATGACTTTGTCTGTAAGGACTATATTGAACGTAACATCCTCACCACACAAATGCTGAGGGGTTGAAGACCTCCAGTTTTCTGTACCTCCCAACAATTCAATATCACTTTGAGTTTTTTGAATGAAGAACTGCACTTCACTGTAAATGATCTTTCTTGGAAGTGCATTATTTAAATGGAAGCTTGTGCTTGCCTCATAGAACAATGAAAATTTTAAAGCAACTAGTGTATTTTTAAATGTACAATAACATGGATTTAACATGGGCTTTTCTATAAATTCTTTACAATAGGCAGTCTTATTAATAAAGGGTATGCTTTCTAGTTAGCTGCAGTGTAGTGGGGATAGAAATGCCCCCATGCAAGGCATTGCTGATGGGAACTTTGCCTCGTGTGATGGGTGGGAGAGAGTGATACTGTCAGGTACTCCTCATTCTCTGTAGATTTTTTGTTTAGGTTTGCAGCTGCAAGTGATAATTGAAAAGACAAAAAATTGTGGCTAGCAGTCAGCAGAGCTCTCTGGGAACTGAGCTCAGACCAGCAGTATGCTTCAGGTATGATGGGACATTTTAAAATCTTTCTGTCACTGTCTTACGGGCATTTCGGCCCTGCTGCCTGTCCTAAGCAGTGATCTGAAGATGTGCACCATGAAAACTCATTGCAGTGGGAAGCTTCTTGTATTGGAATGCATAGGTGTTACATGGTAGGGTGGAATGAACTAGAAATACCTTGCAGCACTGCCACAAGTATGGCTCCAACTAGTCCTAAATCTTCAGGCTCTTAATCTTGGTAAAATTCTTGAGAGCTTTTGAAAGTAAACACTACTGTGTTTGAAAATGATGATGGCAGCTCATGGGTGGACTGTATCTGTCCCTGGTACTGCCAGCTCACCAGTAATTCTTTAGAGATCTTGAGTCAAACCCACCTCTACATGCTCAATAGTCTCCTTCAGAATCAACTGCATTCAAAACTAAGCAGAACATTTTGGAACCTAACAGAATTCCTAAGTTTAGTTAGAAGAGCCAATGCCTGAACTGTGCAGCACATAAATGGTTTGTTATCAGGTTGAAGGGCAAATCTGAGGAAAGCCTTTATCCACTGTTGAAGAAAGCGATTTTGTTCCTCTGAGCTGTGACTGCAGTACCTGTACCAGGTGCCTTGCTGTGCTTCCCCACAGACGTGCTTGTGCAGGATGCTCGAGATGTGTTTCTGCAGAACCAAGCCAAGCAGGTTCCAGGCTCAATAGCAGTCAAAAGTCACAGCTAGATATAATTTCTGTGTTGTGGAAGCTGGCCTTGTCCAGTCCTATCCAGTTTATATGAAGGGTCAGTTACATGCTCTGAGACCAGAAATTTTCCTAATCTGTACTTCTGTGTGGTTGGTGACACATTGATGAAGCTGGGTGCAGCTTGTTTTTTCACTCTGTTCAAACTAGCGAGATAAGGGATAGTGAATACATTCGTTTCAAGAGTAGTTCCTAGGTACTTCTATCATGCTGCCTAAACTGGAGAAGCTTCCACAAAATGTATGTGCTTTTTGCACTTTCCCAGCCAGAGACAAACTGAAGTGTGTTCAATGGTATTGACATTCCTGACTGAATGGCACTTCATCTTCTATGCTAGTTCTTGTTGTTCATTGCTGGGTTTTTTTTCTTCTCTCCATGAATCCTGTTGGATTTTTATTCCAGCCAATTCTTATGTCTGCAGCTCTCAGTATGGTGGCTGTGGAGAGTTCATGGGGGATTTTTGTTACTGTTTAGTAAGCCTGTTTATTTCAGGAAATCTTCCTTGTTTCAAGAGATGGAGAGCTCATATGGCTTCTGAAACAACTTCAGCTGAAGTGTATTGAGATAATTTATAACAAACAGGTAGTTTTGGTATGACTGTATAGGTAAACATAAGCCAAGCAAATACCATTTCATTAAGTACACTTATGTTAGATCAGATGTTTTGACAAACTTCATATCTTAAACACAGTAATATTTTTAATGTCATCTGAACGCACAAGATGCTAAAATACTTATTCTAAATATCTAATTTTAAAAAACAAACCACTTACTGTTGAATTTTATGTTTTGCCTGAGCAGCAATGAGGTAAGACTTGTAGACTTTTCCATGACAGCCTTATTTGAGCACTAGAGTATTAAATGTAGCAGAAGCCTGCTAGAGATACGAGCACCCAGAGGTGAATGTCTCTCAAGCCTATTTAGGTTGTATATCTCCATAACTTGCTAAAAGCCTTTATATGAATAAGAAATACTTTAATATACGGGAAGTCTGAAGGCCATGTGTGCTAAAAGCATCGGCTTTGCCTGGCTGTCACTTTCTTAATTTCACAAATAGCCTTGGCACAGTCGCTTTCCTATATCAGAGCCCTGTCGCATTTCAAGTAAGTATTGATTTGAACTTAACTGATTTGCCATTTCCTCTTCAGTATATGCTTATTTCAGAGGAAAAACTAAGCAAACTTGAAGTACACAAGTGCTTCCTTGAAATGGTGAGGGTAGAGACAATGACTTCTATTTTGTAGTTTATTTAATGTGTTTATGGGCTGTCAGTGCATTGCAAGGACATGTTTTGTATGTGACTGGAATTTTTTTCCAACTTTTTTCTCACACAGCTCAAAAATACATTGGTATTAAGTCAGTTCAAAAGTGTTGTGGAAGTTTGTTCAAGTGTTTCTGCAGGTACAGCTTTGGTTTTTAAGTGCTGGAAGTTGAGGCCCATTTTCTCTTTTTACAGGACTGCTAGCTCTGTTATACAAGAGGCTTCACTTTCCAGAAAAGTCTTAAAACAGTTACGTGGACTACTTAATAACAAAGATTGTAACTAATAAGGAGTTATTTACAAATGCAGGAAACTTAGGGATAAGTTTGTTTTACGATATTTCCTTGACTTGTTCTATAACTGTCAGGCAAGACCATTTATTCTCTGTACTGCAAATATGGTCTCTGCCAACAATGTTTCAAAAAAGTGGCTGGCCTAGTTCCAGCACCATTATCCTGTCATTATTCTGACAATAAAGAAATGCAGATGTGCCCAAGTTCATACTGCCTGAAACACTGAAGAACTAAGAATGATCAAAGTACATGTGATAGGATTTTGGCACAACCTTATCTTGGGGGAATCTGGAGGGGAGGGTGGGGTTGGTTTAGCTCCCTTTCTCATCAGCTTATTGTATTTTAAACAATGCTGGCTCACTGCTGTTGGTCATGGAGCTAGTGGCAAAAATGGACTTGTAGGTACTAAATGAATTCATTTCATGAAAATGTTGTTTTATAAAATGGGAAATTTTCCCAAATAATGTTGTTTTTTCAAAAGTCTGTATGCTCATAACTGTATTGCTCCTGAAATACCCAAGCATCAAGTAAATGGGAAATGGGGAGGCATATTTATCCATTCTGGAGACTTAGACATCTTAACACAGCTAACTCTTCTTAGCTCTTCAGAGTGTCTGGAAGACTTCAGTGCTAGAACTCTTAGGTTTTTCAGGCCTTGCTTTGTATCTTTCTAGTTGCTGGAGATTCCTCATACCACAGTTTAATCTAGCTGAAGGTCCTTGACTTAAAATTTGAATCTTGTGAGAGATTCAGCATTGGAGTAAAAGTTGTTTCTTTGCACAGTAAAGTTCATTTTAATGTTTTAAATATCTTGAGGTGAAGGCTGTGTGACTCCATCTGACTTTGCTTTTGAGGCAATGCTATTCTAAGTAGTAGGTTATATTTCACTTGATGTGACTAGTTTGTTCTGCTTGCACAGAAAATTCTTCTGAGCAGTGAAGTGTTGAAGATGCATGGGCTGTAATTTTGAGCCTTGGTTGCCCAACAGTGATATTTTGGAAGACCTGAGAGGGAACAAGAATTGATGTAGACCGGTAGCACTTTTGAAATAAGACATGTGAAGTAGGTCTGATGCTGTTCCACTAAATGTGAGCTAAACCAGTGTTCCCAGCAAGGTGGGAGCCTTTGTGTAGTATTTGATGCTGGTGATCTTCTTGGCTTAGGTGAAGGAAACATTCGGTATCCCTCAAGAAGAGCCTGTTGTCTTCTTGTCTTTCAGCATGTTTTACATCTGGGAAACATGAGAGAGACTCAAATGAAATAATAATCTTGGGAGAAGAAATTGTGATTAAGTTTTCATAGCAGCATGCCTCAGTCAGTACTTCTTCTAGGCCTTTTGATTCCCAAAAATGGCTTTACAGAGGTGCCTTTTACAAACCTCTGCATGTAACCCCTGATTTATATCTACTGATTTAATCAATAGTCGCATCTTCCCAAAGTATCTGCTTGGCTAAAAATATTGAATAAATAATAATGGCACTGAAAGATGACACTTGATGTATTAGCAAGGGAAGAAAAACTGCCCCCACAAACACTTTACCCATTTAATTAGGCAGAAAATGGGTTCTGTAGATTGGTTATTCAAAAAGACTTTTTATTAATGTGATCATTATTCCATTAGTAATGGAATTGAGAGAAGTTCTCTTTGAGTCTGCAAAGAAGGAAGAGAATACAGATTTTAATACTTGGGTTTTTGTGTACAAACAATTTAGGCTTAGATTGATGATTTACATAATGCTTTATTTAAATGCAGTGGAGAGAACCTCTCCATTATTTATCTCTTGCTGCCGGGTGGGGTTCACAGTTTTAATTATCATACAAACCACTTTCCAGATCTTTGTATTAGCAGTGAAAGATCCTATTTAATTTCTTGTTCTCTGTAATTTCTTAGTTTTCAGCTACAGGTGTTAATTATTGAGCCCTTCATGGAGGTGGCTGTGTGTCCATTTGAGGAAATTCCTTTAGAGTTCATCTGTAAGTCATTTTGAGTTCCTTCTGGAGATTCACTTTTGCCAAGATTGACATTTTGTTGAGAAATAGGGTGACAGAGAGGGGTGCCAAAAAATAGCATGGGATGTCTCCCCTGACTGTCCAAGGTGTGCAAACCTTGGAGAGAGAGAGAGCATTTCTTGCTAGTCACTTTGACCACTGTCTTCTTATTATGGTTTTTACCTTTATCTTTTCCCTTCTGTGAGAGGAATTTGACAACAGCTGTGTTTAAAAATTGTTTGACATTTTGGTTATGTCCAAGATGGCTCTATGCAAAGCAGCCTTGGATATTTGAAAGGAATTGCTAGCTTTGCAAAGCTGCTCTGCTGCTGGTTCCAAAACCAGCACTGCTCTTCTCAGAGTCCTGCTGCTGAGCTCACATGTCCTGCTGGGCCTGTGGTATCCAGAACAGGGTTTGTGCAGGCTGTATTCCTGCTTTCCTCCTAACTCAGTCTCCTAGCACAGGAGCTTAGATAGTCTGTGCATGGGCAAAGTAGAGCTGACCTACTGACAGAAAATCAGCTACTTACTGACAAGTGATGCAATCTGTCTGCCATGGTATTAGCACTAAGACAGTGTCCTGATTTATCAGCTTATTTTTTACAGGTGTTTTTAATATCGTATTTTTATAAGTGCAGGTACAAAGAACAATAACTTTACAAGTCCAGAATTGGATCCCTCAAGTATTGTTCGCTTCATTCTCTAATGTTGTTATGGTATCACAAAATGGGTCAGGTTGACTGACAGTGGATCATCTGCTCAAGCAGAATCATCCTAGAGCACATGGCACAAGATTGTGTCCAAATGGTTCTTGGATATCTCCAGTGATGGAGAGTCCACATTCTCTCTGGGCAGTCTGTTCCAGTTTCCGATCACTTGCACAATAAAGAAGGTCTTCCTCATGTTCTGGTGGAACTTCCTGTGCATCAGTTTCTTCACGTTGGCTCTTGTATTGCTCAGCACCATGGAGCAGAGCCTGGTCCATTGTCTTGACACCCTCCCTTCAGATACTGAGAGGCATTGAAGATGTCCCATCTGTCATCTCTTCTCAAGGCTCAATGGGCCCAACTCTGTCTTTCCTTGTAAGAGAGATGCTCCAGTCCCATTATCATCTTTGTCACCCTCTGCTGGACCCGCTCCAAAGCTCCGTGTCTGTCTTCTCCTGAGGAGTGCAGAACTGGACACTGCACTCCAGATGCACTTCACTAGGGCTGAGCGGAGGGGCAGGATCCCCTCTCTTGACCTGCTGGCAATGCTCTTCCTAATGCCCCCCGGGGTACCATTGGCCTTTTGGCCCCAAGGACACACTGCTGGCTCAGGGGAAGCTTATTGTCCACCATCCACCAGGACCCCCAGGCCCCTCTCTGGACAGCTGCTTTTCAGCAGTGACAGGCCTCCAGCTAGACTCTGTGCCACTGACCACAGCCCTCTTGAGATGTGCCATTCAGCCATCTCTCCATCTGCCTCGCTGTCTGCTCCCACAGGCCACACTGCCTCACCTTGCCTATGACCATCTTGTGAGAGACAGTGCTGAAAGCCTTGCTGAAGTTGAGGTGCACAATATCCACTCTCCCCTCATCTATCTAGGTGGTTGATCATAGAGGGGAAATCAGGTTGGTGAAGCATGATTTACCTTCAGTGACTACGTGCTGACTACTCCTGCTCACCTTCTTGTCATCCATGTGGATAGAGACAGCCTCAGTGAAGAGGTGATTCCATCAAGCATTGTTTCCATGCTGCTTTTAAATTCAGACCATCACAGCAGTGAGGAAAGAAGAGATAGTAAGCACTGAGTTCTGAGAAGTCTGTCATGTCTGTGGTGAGAGCTGGGGCTGCAGAGGAGGCAGGATGGCTTTTGTAGCAGCTCAGCAGCATTGTGGATGTCTTTGGCAGTTCATTTGCATTGGGAGCAAAAAGCTTGGGAATGCATTTTACATATGCGGAAAAAACACCAAACAAAAAATAGCAATCTTAAAGTCTTGAAGGAAAAGAGGATTACTGCATATGTAGCTTCTCAATGCTTGTGGCCTAATTTTTTTTTACCATTTAAAGCGAGAAAATCTGGTTTTATACAACAATGTGCAGCTTAATCTTAGAGGAGTTTGAGTTGAAATAAATCTGGCCCTTCTTGTAGACAGATACCACATTTGCTAACCTCCAGTCACCCAGGGCCTCGCTGGTTAGCCAGGACTGCTGACCACCAAATCACACCTCAGGACTGATGAGGGTCTCTTAGTGAGAAACTGTCTAGTATTTTAGTAAAAATATCGCTGCATCGTGTTTTATTCATTATTCTCATTACCATGGCTAACTTCATATGATATTTTTAGTGTTACTGAATCTTAAAATTTTTGAAGCATTGCTGGTTTTTACTAACTAGGGAAATCTTGCTACCTTCAGGGATTAAGAGTTTTTTTTCAAGTCACGGTAAATATTTCAAATCACTTTTTACTTGTGATGCAACCTGTTTTTTAAATATGATATAAAGAATTTTAAAAAACCTAAACTTTGAACACAATTTTAGCTTTCAGAGTTCTGATTTCAAGGCAGAAAGTCCAGTCTTGTCCAGCTGAACTTTAAAAAGCTGTCCTCTTTTTTCTGTTTCCAGTGGGTGGTAGGCCCATATACATTAGAAATAAATCAGGTCACCTCTATCTCAGCGTCATCTCTGTCTCAGCAGCATGCTCCACATGTGCTGTTGTAGCTTCTAGTTCAGCAATAAACTTGAAATGCTATTAGCAAGTATCTAATGACTTGCTTCCAGTCAAGACATTTTTAAGATGAAATCCCCAAAGTATAAAGGTCATTCTGACTAAGAAAGTTACTCAGAAAATGCTGTTTGTTTTACTTATACTGATGGCTCAGTTTTTATTTGTCCAGATATTTCTTTCGCTGTATGTCTACAGATGTATAAATATGTATTTAGTGTGCATGCAGTAAACTTTCATGAATTTAAACATTTATTATCCATTTGAGAACTTCCTACCTTGAAAATGTTTCTAAGTTGTTTTTTTTTTTTTTTAATGTAAGTAAACTTAAATATTTAGAATATAAAATTCTAGAAGTTATCACAGACATCTTGCTATGGTAGTTTCACTTCTTCCTTTCTGTTTAGTTAGAATTCACTTACCAGAGCTGCATTTGCTGTTACTTCTGCACCTTTGATATACTCTCACATACACCATTACAATCTCATAGTAGTTGTCTCTATAGAAAGACTTGAGACTAATAAAAGATCTGTATGAAGCGTACCCTATGTCATCAGTTCAGGTTTTTCACTACTAAATGGATGACAAGTCTGACCTAATCTTGAAAATCTTCATCCTGACAAAAGTACTGAGCTTTTGATCTTGGAACAAGGCTTAATTTGAAAAAGGATGACCGGGTATCAGGTCTCCCATTATTTCCCAGAAAAGAAGTAAATTTTCTGAAGTATATGTAATGTCAAGACTTGTTAGTACTTTGCAGCAAGCCTGACTTAAATTTTAAACATGCACTTTCAATAGAATACTTAAAAACCACTAAAAAGGAAAATAAGAATAATTTGCCTTTAATAATTGCTGGACTTGGAAGAGCTTAGAATTTTCCCATTTTTGGCATGTTGGTTGAATTAGTGAACCTTAATTCTTTCAGTCTTTCAGTAGACTGCTTCTAGTTGCAGATGTGCTAGTAGTTAAAATCTCTCTCTTGCTGTGCATAAAGAAATGCAGATATATTTCATTTTTCAGTATTAATATCACTGCTTCCTCAGTGTTTGACTTGGATAAATAATGCCCTGCCACCATCGACAAGGACTAAGTGCAAAGTACCTTCTGATTACTTATGGCATTCTCCAAGCACAGAGTGTTCTTAGCAGTGTTGTGTAAATGAATGCTGTAATTGCATATTCCAGATGCATGATCAAGACACGTTTTTTGAATAGTGAGCAAAATGATGAGCATCAGATGCACCTTCATCCAGGCCCAGATGCTGTTCTGACTCTGTCTGACATGGCCTGAGATCTCCATGGAAAAGCAGATGATGTTGTTGGAAAGAGGGGAGTTATATCCTATTCTCTGTTGGAAAAATTCATCCTACTTTCAGCCAGAATGGGTTGCAACTGTCTAGCTCTAGATGAATTGCAGATTTGCATCAATAAAAAATTAATGACTTGCAGCTCAGGCTAAATTAAATATTTAAACTTCTCCATTGTGCCCCAACTTTATTGTTGCAAGAAGAACTCCAGTGTTTAAAGTTTGTCATTTGTATTGGGCAGGACCTCTTATAAAATACTCAGTTTTTATGTAAAGGGTCTTAATTGCCTTATAGGTTTCAGAATTAAAAGCCTTACTCAATTAGTTATTTGCTAATTCTGTAATGTGCACCAGAGCTGAGACATACTACAATTTTGCTAAAAACAAACAATCCTTCACAATTTCAGCTGGACAGTATCTGGCAGTCCTACTTTTGAAATCATAAGCCATGCTAAGGGCAAAGTTTTTTTGTAGTAAACTCTTTTTCCTCATGTTATCTCCTGCCAATAGCAAGAAAGGGAATTTATCATATTTCTGGAGGCACACATTAGATCCTTTGTTAGCATAGGTTAATGACAGGTTTGGTATATTTAGGAAATAAATCAACTAGCTGTATGTGCTTTTGCAGGTGTTTTACTTTTGTCCCTCACTAAAAGATTGTGGTGACACATGCAAATATTCTATTTAACATTTCATGTAACTTAAAATGTAAGAGAGCTTATGTTTGCAGTGTTACTGAACTGTTAGAACTACTGTCCACTTCTTGTTCTGTAACCTAAAGAGAGGGATGGTTTGAAATGAAAAAACGAGTGATACTTATTCACCAAACTCTTTGCTATATGGACGATATATACATTGGGTTATTCAAAGAAAGATGTAGCTCAGTAAGATATGGGAATAGTCTTGGAGATCTTGGTCAGTATTTAATGTACTTTCTTCTGGTAGAGAGCACTTGGAAGCTTGTAGGAAGAAGCTCAGTCTTAAACCAAATTCCATTTTTCCAAGTAAAATGTAAGTAATCTTTAGGTTTAAAGAATAGAGAGAGAGGCATTTGAATGCAATGTACATTTGACATATTTTGTAATCAGGTTCATTTGGGATAGATGCGTCTTGAGTAATTTAAAATTGTGGTATCAGGTTACTAAACTGCTGACTTTTTTTTCTGACCTTTGCTTTGGTTTCCATAGTTATGCATATTTACATTATTTTATGTTGCAGTTCCATATGGGGCAGCTCTAAACTGCAGCGTATATGAACATCTGGTTATGCAAACCATGGTTGATGGAAGGAGAGGGATGCAAGTGAATTTCATGTGCTAAAAGACTTCTGCCTTGAACAAAAATTTTGCATGTGGAGTTCAAGTATAGAATGAATTTTGTTTCTTTTTTTTTTCCTCACTTCAAACATTTTCTAAAATAACATGTGGTTCTCATTTTATAGTTCTCCAGGTGTTTTATTATTTCTGTAACATACATAACTACCTAAAAACCAAGAAACAAAATGTTCATCATCTCCTTAATCCCATTTTTAAGACTTCGGTTTCTTCTAGAGAACAGAAGAATAGAAAGGGCTTGGAAAATGCCAGATTGCTGAACTTCTAACCATGTGATGCTGGGATCTGTAAATTAAACCTGTCTGTTAAAAGCAAAGCCCTTTGGACTATACGAATATCAAAGTATTACTGTGGAGTCATGAAATAATCCTGGAGGTGGAAGAGAGCAATCAGGTTTTACCTTGATTAGCTCCAAGGGAAACGCGTCTGCACTCTAGGCAGTGATTAGTGTGTCTTCTGGAGGTGCAGTGGCACTTGCTTCGGGTGTGAACCACTAATAATTGGATCTTTTTGAGTAGGAACTCCTGTAGGTTTCACAGAGTGGTAACAAGCTGTGTGTGCATTCTGTTCAGATGGCTGTGTCTTCCCAGCTGAGTGACTGTAAGGAACCTTTAATTTGAAACGGGTACCTGGTACTTAAGTGAAAGCTGTGTGTGATATATTCATTAGAATTATGTACGTATTTGATATTTATGTAATGATCAGGATATTCTTTACTGTGGTAAAGAACCGCAAAGGGTGGTGGGTTTTTATTTTGGTTTGTTGTTAAGACTCTCCTGGAATCTCTTTATCAGCTTAAGGGTAGCATAATTGAAGTCTTTAATACATTAAAAAATAGATAAAGATCATACTCTTCTATGTGATAAAGCTGACAAGCTGTTGCGAAACATGAAGCTGCATTGTTGAATATCTAGATAAATGTAGGTGAGTACATCTAAGTGGTGACTGTCTTGGATTTAAATAGGTCTATTCTTGCTCTTGTGGAAGAGTGAAGAAGAAAAGGGGGATGGCCGGTAAATCTCAAGATTTAAGACTTCAGAAAACAATTTTCTCTCTCCCTTTTTTGTCTAAATTGTAGTGTGAGGTGGGAGGCTATTAAGGAAAAATACATAGTAGTTTTTGTGCAGCCTTGGGGATTACATCTTGTTGTATCATCAACACAGCTGTTATATTGCAATACTGTGTCATGATTACATTTTACAGGAGGGGAAAAAGAATTAGATCAAGTGATCCTTTAAGCTCCCAAGGGTTTAACATTCTGTTTTAAAACATACTACAGCTTTAAATATAAATAAAAATAAATAAAATTTAAGTAAATATAAATAAATATAAACAAAAAATAGCTGTTTAATATTTACATTGCTGTCTTAATGAGTTAGGGGAATACGAGAACCCAAAATAAAATGTTCACGATTTACAGAGCATTAAATATAGGATGTACAGAAGTTAATCTGGAGTTAAAGAAGCCTGTGTGGCACTTCTGACTTGAAAAAGATTTCTAAGCCCTTCCAGGGTGATTGCAACAAACTGGACAAAAAAAAAAAAGGTGTTTTTTCTTTTATCATGTAGGTCTTTCTTGTTTTCATGATGCAGTGCTAGAGACTGTAGCAGGGCTAGAAAAGAAAATGGTGAAGATGAGTAGTTGTCAGGGCTTTGCTTTAAAGAGGCTAAAGTAACACTTGCTATGTTATCAGTTGTTGGGAAAAGCTTTAATGAGCTGGCATCACCCAAACCAGGATGTCATTTTTGAAGTTAAGCAGGGAATCAAAGAATGTATCCCAGTTAAGAGATGAGGTGAAGGAGAGTTGCTCTGAAGAGAGGATGGAGGTACATGGAGAAAGAGGAGGAAATGCAGGGGTGTAAAGGATGTGTTTTTTTCCTGGTTCCAGGTGTGTGGAGTTCAGGGAATCTTGAAGTACTGAGAGTTGCAAGCAAAAAAATGCAGAGATTTTATTAAAATGCTTTTGTTCCAAGGTTTTGCTTTCAAAGTACTGATAAATCTATTGGATTTAAGTGGTTTGGGTTTTGCTAATGAACTTCAAACCTGTTTTCCTGAAATCAGACTCATATGTGGTGCACTCTCAGCTGGACTGCTGGGCTAGCCAAGAGCAATGCCTTGAAGACCCTGGCTCAAATTTTTACTTAGAAACCAGCAAATTGGAAATGATTTGGAGTTTTCGTGCCTGATGTGAGGAAGTGCAAGAAGATACTGTGATAGAGCTGTGTTGATAACCAGGTCAGTGCTGAACCATGTAGCACTTGAAGGTTATATTGCTCAGCAGAATTTAGTTATGGTACAGGGAAAGTATAAGTCAAGCATATGTGAAATCATTACAGTGGACTTTTTCATATTAAAAAACAAAACTGCATGTTCTCCTGTGCAGTTTAAGACCTAGTGTTTTCAGTCTCACTCAATTTCCTTCGTGGTTTTCCTCATGGTGAAGGCCATATAATGTTTTATTGTGGCAGTGGTCCTAATACATGTCAGTCTGATGTCAATAATTTGTTTTTAAATAAAATATGAAGAATGATCTCCTCTGAAATAAACCCTACCTAGTGATTGGGATGTTTAGAATTGTGTTGTTACCATATAGAAAAAAAGCAAAAGGCAGGACAAATTTAATACTTCATTTGCTTATAAATCATTCAGCACCAACAGCTCAGTTTAGCTACTATTAAGATCAGACATTCTTTCTTACATTTCTCTAGAGGTAGAGCATAAGCTAAACAGATTTTGTCTGCTCATCTACATGATCTGAACCTGGTCTCATTTAATTTTCCCTTTTTAGGTTTTTTCCTCTCTTTTTAGTGTTAGCTTTCTGTTGCTGCTAGGATACTGAGCTGGCTGAATTTGTTTACTGTTGCTGAAACAGGTCATCTCACTTGACTTTCTCTTTCCCGTGTTCTGAGTGTTGGCCAGCTTCACTTTTTCAGTGGTTCTGATTATGTACTTTGGACTCTCCACTGAGCCAGTTCATCCAACTAATGCAGTAAAACCCCATTTTGCTTTTGCCAGGTCTATGCTGTTTGTAGGCTGCTCACTTGTATAAACTAGGTTTGTTGTTGGACATGCTTAATACCTTTCAAAGAATTTTGCTGAAACAATTGTATGCTATTTTTCCTGCATGTTGTTGCCACTTTGAGACAGGACATTAAATCTATTTTACAGAATTTCAGAATTTTCGGTACTTATACTGACTTTGAGGGGCACTGCAGATTACCCAGCACAAGTGGAATTTGCTGTTGAATTGTACTACTTAATGTACTGCTTTTTAGATTTTTTTAAAGCTGAGCACCAGAAAACAGAAAAAAAATTGTAGATCAGGAGTTAAGACCTACAGGTACGTTCAAATAAATCAAAGCCCCACATTATTTCATTCCTCAATTTCTAAAATCAAATGCAGAAGAAGCAGGCTTGAGATGGAGATGCTTTTAATCAGTAAAGCACCACTTGGGGTTTTTTTTCACCTTCATAGCTGAGCTTAGCCAGACTGAGCCTGGTGTCCTCCTGGTTTCTGTCATCTCAAGTCCTGTGCAGTTTCAGACTTTACATTTACTGTATTTGCAGTGCTTCAGTACTTCCATTCTTGGCACCTCAATAAACATTTTGTGATGTTCCCTCTCCATCTCATCTTGTATGTCCTCTAGACTGCTGTATGTAAAGAAATGAGGAAGAGATTACATCCAGTTTGTCTTTACTTGCTGTTGTTTGTTGGGCAAGTATCAAGCCAGAAATTATCCTTATGTTTAGTTCGCCATTCAGTTACATAATTGACAGAGCATCTCTTCAGTCTTGTTCTCTCCTGGGATTTCATCTTCTCTTGCTGCTCCATGATGTAAAAGGTGCATGTTTTTCCTTGACTTCTATCTTGTACTGGGTCTTACTCCTTATTCTCTCTCGGGAAAGAATTAGTGTTCTCATTTTTGGTAACACATATGATTGTAAACCGGCTGCAGGTGCACGTGTGGAATGTTGTAAGCACTGTGGTCTTTTTTCTAGTCTCCTTTAAATGTAAGCAAAGTACTAGTATTAATTGGAAGCTAATAACCTATGTTATGGAAATTTCTGTTACTGCTTAAATTTCAAGAGTTGATGCTTTTTTCATGTGTTTAAAAGAAAAACTTAAATCCTAAACTGCAATTAATGCAAGATAATTTTATTTCAAAAGTTCAAACCATAGAATGTTAGAGGATCTAGGATTTTTTAAATCTGATTCTTGTCACTATAGTGTTCAACATATAATTGGATTTTCACCTGATTGCATTTTCTCTTAGGCGAAGGTCCAGCAGATAAATTCTGACTTTCTTGTTCAGCCTCCTCCTCCTCTTCCTGCCACTGAAATGTCCTTGCAGAGATCAGAAGCAGCATTAGAACCCGTGCACTGAGAATGCGGAAATTAGTGCTGAGCAGCTGGTTAATTCATTAGCCTTTCTGATTCCTTATGGGAATTAAATTACTGTTGGAAAGAAAGGTACACCACAGTGGGATTCTTGAATGCTGTGCTAATCAAAGCTGACATGCAACTTGGGTCTCCCAAATCCTGTAGTTTTGAGAGAAAAGATCATTGCCCTACTTAGTCACAGTACTGCACCAACATAATTTTCTGAGTAATTAGAAGTAAAATAGCCTACTATATCTTTTCCTGGTAGGGTCTTGTCTAAGATTATTTAATTTTTTTTTTTAACAGACACTTAGGAGAGGCTTGGTATGCTTTCTTTGCCATCTTAGCATGTTCTCTTCAAGGGCTGATTCAGTTTTGCTGCTTGGTGTATTGACAGCCTGGCTTCTGACAGGACATGGATAAAATGATGGTGGCAATTTTGTTTTTATATAGTTTACAGATGAATCTTTTGTACATATGTGACTTGATTTGGGAAAATAACCCATAGATTTTAAGACTTCTGCCCCTCTATAGCTGTCTCTATCAGTTCCAGAATCTAACCTGTGCATATTGAAGTTCAGGTTGTTTAACTGGAATGTAACAGGAGAGGAATGCTGGATGCCATGCCTTTAGGCCAGACCTGGCCTCTTGATGTATTCAGGTGCCAGTCCTGTTGAATATCTTTATTGATGATCGGGACAAGAGGGTTGAGTGCCATTTGAGGCACATGAGGGTTGAGGGTCAGTTTGCAGGGAACACCAAGTTTTGTGGGAATGTTGATCTGCTCAATGTGCCAATGCCAACTGTGTGAAGTTCAGCAAGACCCAGTGCCAGGTCCTGCCCTGGGGTCACAACAACCCCCTGCAGTGCTACAGGCTTGGGACAGAGTGGCTGGAAAGCTGCCCAATGGAAAAGGTTCTGGGAGTGCTGGTTTGACAGCAGCTGAACATGAGCTGGCAGTGGGCCCAGGTGGCCAAGAAGGCCAGTGACATCCTGGCTTGTGTCAGCAATAGTGTGGCCAGCAGGACCAGGGCAGTGATGGTCCCTCTGGTTCTGGTGAGGTCACACTTGGAGTGCTGTGCTCAGTTTGGGGCCCCTCACTGCAAGAAAGACATTGAGGGGATGTCCAGAAAAGGGCACGGAGCTGGGGAAGGGTCTGGAACACCAGTCTGATAGGGAGCAGCTGAGGGAGAGAGCTGGGAGTGTTTAACCTGGAGAAAAGGAGACTCAGGGGAGACCCTATTCTCTACCACCTCCTGAAAGGAGGTTGTAGTGGAGTGGGAATCAGTCTTTTCCCCCAGGCAACAAGTGGTAGGACGAGGAAATAGTTTCAAATTGTGTGGGAGGAGACTTAAATTGGATATTAGAAAAAATGTCTTTACTGAAAGTGGTCAGCCATTGGAACTAGTGCCCAGGGAAGTGGTGGAGTTGCCCTTTCTAGAAGTGTTAAAATTCCACGTGAATGTGGCATTTAGGGCCATGGTTTAGTGAGGGACTTGGCAGGGTTGGGTAATGGTGGGAGTCAATCATTCTGGAGGTCTTTTCCTAACTAAATGATTCTGATTTATCAAGATCCAATAACAGATTGTGCAGAATTTATCCTGTGGTTTGGAAATAGAAGTAAAATTTCTAATCCTTAGATGTTGAGGGGGCTGACTAGATTCCACATGTGCACATAAATACAGTGCTGCTTTAAGTATCCAGAAATAACAATTCTCCGACGAGGACTGCTAAGCCTAATTACAGATTTTCCAAGTCAAATTATTAAATAACTTAAATGCATTAATATACACAGAATTTAATTGTGCACATAAATTAGGGCCAGAAGGCTTTGGAGAGTAATGAAGATGCATATTCTTTATCCTTCTCTCCTTTCCTGAGTGATGCTGAATTTAGTGCTCTGACTAGTGCACGGTGACATATTCAATTCCCAGCTATTACTTACATCTGACTCATGATCTCTGTAAATCTGAAGAGAGCATCTACCTTGTTATAACTCCAGCCCTCAGTCAAAGTTACACTTGTATTTCAGTCTACTTTACCTTTTAGTTTATAACCATACTCCTCTCCAATTGATTTATTGATTTTCTTTTATACTTGTCACGTAGGATGCTCATTTTGCATTTTTGTATTAATCAGATTATTTCTTTTGTGATGTGAATGACACATTCAGTAAGAATGAGAAAGTAAATCAATCTTCAGAGGACTTCAAGCTGCAGACTGAAGTGTAGGCCATGCTGGAGCTTGGTATTACTGTTCCTCTATTAAACCAAGAAAGAAATCATGCTTACTTTGTCGAGTTTGTGCAGTATTTAGAGCTGGAAACAGGATTTGGAAGAGAGCAGATTTCTCAGAGATACAGGAATTATTTTTAGTGGGAAAGGGGACTATCAAATACAGTAGTTTTCAATGAAAATTTTGGTTTTGAGTAATGTGGAATCTGCTGTAGGACTGCCATCATTTCATGTGGGTTCTTTCTCTAATGGGAACAGGAGTCAGAATTGGAATAATGCAACAGCTTCATAATGTCATCATTGTTGTCAAGCAATTCTTTTAATCTTTTCACTTATCTAACAAGTGAATAATTATTTGGGGAAAACAAGATTGCCTCTTTTCTCTTTGGGTGAAAACCCATTGTTTGTGTTGGGCATTTGGCTGTCTTTGGCACCCTGAGGTGATCCAAACATGGTAGGTTGAACCTGCACAGTTTTTCCTTCTTACACCTGTCTTGAATGGACTGACTTTGGGAATAAACCTCTGAACTAAAAAGACCTTGAGCCCCTCCAAAGAAGGACAATGAAACTGGAGTAGGGGCTAGAGCAGAAGTTTTGTGAGGAACAGCTGAGGGAACTGGAGATACTTAGCCTGGAGAAAGGGAGGCACCTCATCACCTTGTCTCTTCTCACCAGTAACAAATGACAGGACAAAAGGAAATAGTGGCTCCAAGTTGTGCCAGGGAAGTTCAGATTAGATATTCGGAAGAATTACGTAATTGAAAGGGTTGTCAAGCTCTGGAACAGGCTGCCCAGAGAAGCCACTGAGTCCCCATCCCTGGAGGTATTTGAAATATGTGTAGGTGTGGCTCATAAGGACATGGTTTAGTGGTGGACTTAACACTGTTAGGTTAATGTTTTGACTTAATCTTAAAAGTTTTTTCCAACCTAACGAATTCTATGATTGTTTGCCAGCTTGAGCTTTGAGTCTGGAAGAGTTTGGGTGCTCAAACCATGTGCAGAAGTAACTTGGAAGTAGGATTCATTTTCTGGAGTGATTAGGTTCAGTGTTTTGTGCAGCCAGTTGAGAAACTGTCGTGACTAGGTGGTTTTGGGATTTCTGCACAAGACAGAACTAGGTGGGTGGATGGAAGGGCATTGTGATCTCAAATAAAGATATTCCATGATGGGCAGAATTGATGAATCTCAGTACCTTGACACTAGTGTTCTGTTTCCCTCTCCTCTCTTTATCTCTGTCCAACCAGGGCAGTCAGAGATCAGTGTCAAAGAGATATTTGAACTGGGCAGCAATCAGTACCTGTGGTGCTATGTGTGGAGCTGTGGATATGCAAGTTTGCCAGCCAGCTGCTCCCAAAAGGCATCTGAAAAGTATGATTTCTGCCTGAGCCTCACTCAGTGGAGAGAAGGGCAGATGAATGATTAATTTATACTTTCCTCATCTCAGATGCTTATGTTCATGAAATATGAAAGTGGCTATTTCTGAGTTTCTAGACTTCTGTTGAGTATATTTTGAATTGGCTGTTGGATTCAGAAGTTCCTGGAGAAGGCAGAAGTAGAATAACTTACTCCATACTCGCTTGGGAAAGCAGGCCTGGTATAGCAATTTTTAGATTATGGTCTGTGCATCGTCGGCAGCTGTTAGAAACAGATCTGCAAAGGAGGCTCCTGCAGTGTCTCCCAGAGACTGGGCTGGCAATCATGTTCCTCAAATTGCCCATTTCCAGTGCTGCCTTCTGACAGGAGGAGCAGCATGCTTTGTTTACATGCCTTTGGTTGTTACTGCTGGCTGGTTTTCTTGTAGCCTTCCTTAAGGTGATCATCTCACTTTACGATGCCAAAGGCCCTTAGAATTTTTAGAGGTAGGTCAGGATCTTACAAATCTTCACAAGAGTATTAAGATCTTCATCTTGACTTAAGTTGCTGAGTGAAAATTGGGCAGTAGAGGGAGAAGAGAGATGGATATGAGGATTTAAGTCTCCGTGAAATCATAGCAGAGTTTGGATATGAGCGTTATGCGATTCCCTGTACTTTGATCTCTTGTGTGAAGACAGAATAATTTGTTACTGAAATAAGAGCTGAGTCTCAGGCTATGAAATGGGGAAAGACACAGCTTTAAGCTCAGCTGTGTAGGAGGGAGGACCCTTAGAAATCACCTGGAACATAGACATGTTGATGTATTATGTGTATGTATATACTAGAGCTAATATATATATATATATATATATATATATATGTTTATGTTTAATGTTCTCTTCACCAGCTTTTTTCAAGACCTTTAACTGTTCATATTTTCATGGCATGAGATGCCTCCCATTTGCCTTCATCCACATGGTGGTTTGTATAATGTGACATTTCAGAGACCTGGCAAACAGGAAGCCACATCCCATGTCTCTTGGCATGGAAACTGCTAAAACTAGAACTGGCAACTGCAGGTAGTGCATTGAGTGTCAATATTTTTCTCCTGTCTCTTAAAAGGATAACTGGTCCTTGACCACAAAGTGTGGTTACTGTTTTTTGAGTTAGTGCTGCAAGATATGGGGAAGTGATTTTTCGGGGTTTTTTTGACAACTAGTGTTAGCAGGGAATTCTGAGCACATAACAAGTTTGTGGGGGTAATTAAGGAGGTGCCTGGACCTTGAGGGTCTCATGGAAGCTTTTTAGAAGCTGAATGGGTGCTTTAGTGACATAGCTGCCTGTGAAGATGATGGTACTCTGGCTTTGTAAATACTTGTGATAATATGGTTGCTTTTCTACATGTTTTTTGTTTCTTTATTAAACAGGTTGTGGCTTGACTGAAATGTGTACTAGACCTGGCTATTTATTTTTGAATGAAGTTTTCTTGGATGGAAACTTTACTGCTTGCATCTCCCAGCTGAGTTTGGTATTCCAGTCTTTTAATGTCATTCATTTTGAGGAAATAATAAGCAAAACCACTCCTGGGTTAAATGATTTAATGATTTGACAGGCCAGAATGGAAAATATTGCGGGAAGTAATCTTAGATGTTACTGTTGAATCTATAGAAAGCTTATGTGGCTGTATGCTTTTAGCTTTTTCCAAATCCTAATTAATAAGGAATGAATATGTCTATGTGTGTGAACAAATAAAATCTTGGATCATCTCAAGTTGAAATGGTGCCAGGTAGTTAAGTTTGCAAGTAGGGAGAAGAAGAAACTAGAGAAAAAAATATTTTGAGTCTAGTTTAAGTAGTTCAGAATAAATTTAATTTATGATGAATTTATAATTATGGCTGAGACAAAACTCCTACCAGCACTTAGTGTACCTTTCATGAAGCTGGTTTTCGTGGAACAGGTATTGGCAAGACCTGGAATCTGGATCTCTGCTGGGGCCCTGTATATGGTGCCACAAACCAGCAAGTAAGAGCGAAATCTCTTCCACCTGCTATACCTTGAAGCATCACCAAGGGTTCCCATTTTAACTGTTCTGCCTCTTGGGGGCCAGTGTATTACTCTAGAGGAGGCAAGGCACACTTCTTTGATCCTAGATTGTTAGAACAGCTCTATCTCTAAGGGCAAGATGTGTATAAATTTTCTGCCAGTTTTACTTCCACAGAAGGAGCAGCCTCTCTTGCCTCCCCAGCTGAGGCTGAAATAAGCACTACTGCTGCAGGTGCCAGAGTCTTGACCCTACAGCACAGAAGTGTAACTGTCCATGTCCATTTTTCATCTGAGTTTTGCAGGTGGAAGCATCATAAAGGACAAGGTTGGATGGGAGGGGGGATGACTTCCAGTGCAGTGTGCAGTATATGCTTGGAAATTTATCTCACTCGGTTTTTGTCAGCAGCGATAGGAATTTGAGGCATTCCACAGCAGCAGGAACTGTCCTACTGTGCTCTTAATCTCTGTTAGCAGGGCTGCACTAGTTGTTAAATTATGTGTAGTTTTGGAGGCCCAAGCAGGTCTTGGGAGTGCAGCTGAGGATAACCATAGCCTAGGCTGCTAAAGAAAATTCTTTGCTAGCTGTAGGAGTCCAAAGCAGCTCAAAATACAGTTTTCATTACTTTGGTTTCATCCTTGCTGTAGGTATTGTGGGAAGCAGCAGGGGAGGGAAGGAGAGGGTGAAATGGCCTCATGAAGTAAAGGGTGACATGTTTGTGATGGGGATGACTTTCTTGACCTCCAATTGTATAGAGGTTTGTACTGAATGCTTTTAAAATGTTTGTGGTAATAACTAAGAAACTGTTATAAGTTCTTTCTCCTTTCTCATGATTGTAAGATGTGGAAACAAATTTTGGGGAGCTGAACATCAGCTGTGATTTGCTTACAGGTGGAAATGCTACTTGGTTTATTTGAGTCTTTCATAACATTTGACTTGTTATTCCAGTTGTAATCAAGGACTGAACAGTGTGGCCTTTGAAAGGGAATGGGCAATGCTGGAAGGCAAAAAAGAGAATTTGGAGGCTTGCCTCACTTGAGAAAAGTCCCTGACAGCACAGCTAGACAAGTTGTGCTTCTATAATGAGTTTCTGTGGTTGTTCAGAGATGCTGTAAATAACACATTCACCACAAAGGATGCACAACTGGTGACTAAGTCCTACACATACTGCTTTCAAACACTGGTCCCTTTCACTGCCAAATCCTCAGTGGTGTGAAGTTGTTTGTATATGCTTTTATCCAGCTAAATACAGAACATATTGTTCTGTTGATCTTCTAGTTCTGTGCACTTTGCTTACTACCCACAAGCAACTAATTGCCAGTTAGGATTAGGGAATTCCCTATAATCACTAATTAAAATCCCCACTTGGTGTACCTTTAAGTTTGTTAGTTTGCCTTTCCCTTGGCAACCTCATGTTCATGGTGAAAATATATATATATATATATATATATATATATATTTTAAATCTACATCCATATATCTATATATCTCACTATATATAAGATAATATTTTTGGTTTCACGTTCTTTTCTCAAGTGGCAGGAAAGTTTGGATGTTCATAAGCACAGCCTATTGAGAAAATAGGTCTGAAAGAAGTATCAAAGCAAGAATCGGCTGAAATTATAATTCCTGATGTGTTTCTTTTAACTGTTCTTAAAGACCTGTAGTGATGGATGCTCCTAGACCATCTGGAGCAATCCTTTCCAGTACAGACTGACCTTTGGAAAACATCCTCATGGCTATTAGTAAATTGCTAAGCTGTCCAGTACAGATGTGGAAAAGAGATTACTCCTCCTTTCTGTAATTTTGCATAAACTTGAAAACAGTTGGCATGTTTTATTCTGCACCTTCACTTTAGATTCTAACAGTTTTTCTTTTAGGAGGATCAATCCCAACTTCATCCCAGTTGTTTCCTCATTGGAGCACCTCTTTCCCTCCACTCTTACACTTTTCTTTGGATTCTTTATAATTATTTTTAAAAATAACCATATTTTTCCTTAAGTGCAGCGTCTAAACCTAGACAAAGTTATACAAAAAGCTCATTTCGTTCCTTTTCTAGTATCATAGCATGAGACTACCCACTTGGGTTTGTATCCCTTCCTGAAGAATCTTGTACAGTCATCTGGATGGGAGACAGTTTCCTAAAGCACTCCAAGGGTCTGCTTAGGACTGCTAAGCTGAGATGTACCACTGTGGTCGGTGCCATGTAATGTTGGCCCTGCAGGAGAAAATCTGCACAGAAAAGAAAATTCTTACACCAAATTTTGAATAAGACTCAGATCATTGCAAATGGAAATGTTTGAATATCATGCATTTGAAAGCAAAGCTCAAACCGTCACATTTGCAGTGCTTTTTCTCTTTTCATTTTAATTAGCAGGTTCTATCTGTACCACATCCTTTCCTGGATGAGTCCAATATTAGTTAATGAACTGAATTCTCTGTGTAGTTGAAGTTCTGTGTGCAAACTTCCCCAGATTAGGATAACAGCACTTGACAGATGTGTGAATACCTGTGTAAGGTTAAAAGCAAAGGATAACTAAGCTCCTGTACTCCAAAGTTTTTTCTTAGACCATTTTGAGCCCCATCTGGTCCACTTTAAAAGAATATAGAAACTTCCCTGTGTTTTCAGACCAATTTATTCTAATTATTCTTGGGGGAAAAAAACCCTCACTGAAGTGTTTTTTTCTTTCTGTCTAGGAAGTAGAGAAATTGTCTTAAGTCTGTGGTTAACTGTATTTGTGCCAGTCTCTATATTAGGTCAGTTTATAGCAAGAGAGTATTCATGGCATAGTGGGAATATTACAGTGGGAGATAATTAGGCTAAATGTCCACTCCCAAGTGACTGTTTGTTGTGGGGGGAATTGAAAGCACAGGGAATGAAATAGAGTAAATTGTAGCTCATAACTTGTGTAAGACTGACCTGCTTTCCTTTAGCATAAATAAAGATTTTATGCTAGTTTGACGATACAGGCCAAAATAGTACAGAGTGTGTGTGCTGTGATCCATAAACACTGGCCTTTTTTGAAAATGGACACCTAGGCATTGTGACTTGGAAAAAGCCAAGCTTTGGTAAGGGGAAAAATAGCCATATGTATGGTGCAGCCACTTAAATAATTGAAATCAACTTCATACAGAAGACTTTATTGGTTGTGGCTGCTCTTCTCCATAGGAAAGTATTTCCTCATGAGATAATTTTATTTATTTAACTGTATTTGAAGTAGTTGCTTCAAGAAATTTCATTTGGGGTGTCTCAGCACTTTTGGTTGTTTCTAAGGTGTGGGCAGATAGTTATTATGTGTAATGTTATTTCTTGTGATTAGGTTATTAGAAAAAAATGCATCAACCATCAACAAGGATCTTCAATTTAGCCCTTCCACCTAAGAAAGGGGAAGGATCCGAATGTACAGGAGCTGGGGTTGGCCCTTAAGAGAATGTTTGGTTATACCTGATGTGCTTTCCTTTAGCAGCCTCTGTCCTTTAAGGCAGGTGTGGATTTTTCAACTTTCTAAGGGATATATGAAAGAGCATTTATGTACATTGTAAATACTCCATCACAAACAACTGATAACTTACTAGAGACCATTAGTGTATTTTCCCCTTTCTTTTGAACCCATTTCAGGTTCAAATAGGACTCTTCTGAACAGTAAGTTTCTTAAGACTGATACACTATGGAAATTATCAGATCGGTGTTATTTCTTTATCCAGTGATACTGTGTATTTTAACATTATCTTCAATAAAAGTGGAAGTAGTTAATAATATGTGCAGTCATTTTCATTTTATTTTTGTTGGGAGATACTGTGTTGATAATTTTGAATTTTCAATTTTTTTGAAAAATCAACAGAAGAAGCCTGCAATTATTTTACGTTGTACTAAGCATGCAGTAGAGCAGAATAGCTCTGTTTGTGATCAGAAAGGGATCTGTTCTTTATCTGGGAAAATCATATCTATTTGCAAATTATAAGATGTGCATCAGTCTTGTCTCTACTTTGTGTTCTTATTCTTGAAAGTAAGGTCATTATTCCCCATAAAACTGAACTTTTGCTTTTCCACAGCTCTGTCTCATTACAGATGTAACTGAATATATTTCCTTCCTCTGGAAAATTTTGGAAAGGGAAGGGGAAATATGTGTACCTTGTGGAGAGCACTGGCAGTCCCAGTTTCAATGCAGTGGTATTTTTTAAGTAGAAAGGTTGTAGCTATTCAACCCCCAGCTTCTAAATTCAGTTTAGAATCCAATGGGTGGCTGTTTCAGCTTCTAAACATAGTGTATTGTCCTGAGGTGTGCCACATATGAAAGGAACCTGGTACTTCACCAGGTTCAGTGTGACAATATTTTGTTTAAGGAGATAGATTGAATTAGATAGGTTGACCACATCCTAAATAGAAAAAAACCACACTTCTAAGTTTCTTGGGAATTTAAGGTGTATGTATTTCAGCTTCTAAAAACATTGTGTACTGTCCTGAGGGGTCCCACATAATGAAGGAACTCCTCGCACTTCACTGGTTTTTAAACTTCTAGCTTGTCCTAAAGTGTAGATCAGATTGTGTCAAAACAAATACCAAGGTCTGAATTCAAGACAAGCCTGTGTACTTCTTGTGACACCCGTGCTTACAGTTCTGGATATTTTTCTTTTTACTTGTCTTTGTTTTGGAGACACAGCAGCCAGAATGCCTCTCAGCCCTGTTTCCCAGTTGCTTTCTCCAGTGTGCATGGGAATGAGGCTGGTTTTAACCAGATGTGAGGTTCACCTGAGTACCTTCTAAACCTGGCCCAGTTTTTTTTTTTCAGCAGAGACTTTTTTTAACAGTGCCATGTGTGGTACATGGAGTAGTGTCTGTGCACCTGTGCTTGATCAACGTGTGCTGCAATTTGCAGCCCTCACTGTCTCATGTCTGTAGCTTTACTGAGCAGTAATGGAGGGAGTTTGGAACTTCATGCAGTCTTGCACAGTAGAGAAGTGGAGGGATGAGATGACCCATGGAGCTGAAGGGCCAGGAAAGATCATGTTCAGGACTTAAAAGGATCGTTTCTTCAGTGTCATCATTTGCCTTGGTAACAATTCCCAGCCAAGCTAACATGGTGCTGTACTACAGGATCTTGAGTAGTGTCGTCAGCCAGGGTGACAAGTGTGCAGTGATTGTTACTGAATGTCAGTCTGTCTGTTGTTACCCACCTGTGAATGATGCCTTGCCCACTTTTTTCCTCCTTGCTGCTTCAAGGTAAATACGTTTTTTTTGCATGCCTCTAGCAAATGTCAGTTACAACACAAACATCTTCCCTGAGCTGTGCTGTGTCTTCTTGATATTTTTAATGCTCAGTTGTTCTGAAATGTGTTTCAGTTGCTCTGCTGGTAGTCTTGCCTGAGAAAGGCACATGAATGGATCTGTTTCCCAAGATTGTTTCTAACTTGGCTGATGTGTGCTAAGTTTTGGTAAGAAGAGATTCCTTGCCTGCCCTTTTTATTGCTGTTTTTGTGGTGTATTTCCCAATATATGAATTAGAAAGTTTTACTTTGTGATGTTCCTGAAGAGATACTGTTCCTGTAAAACATGCTGTGAGCAGACAGCCCCATAACGTAGCACTGTGAAGTACTTTCCACTCCCATATGCTTCTCTTGACAGTTGTTTTGTTACCTTCCTGGTTCTTCTGTACATATTCTAGTAAGAAATATGTAATCTATGTTTAGATTCTCTTTTTGGATTATCTATATATTCATTGTTGCCTCCAGCAGATCCTTTTATGGTTTATTTCTGCTACTCATAGTAACATAATGTTTACTCTTTTTGTTGCTTTTGTTGTTAACTGAGGTTATGAAGTTTCTAGGGCCGTGGAGAAACTGTAGTTCTTATTACAGGATAGTCTTACTGCTTGGAGGGTTCAGTATCCATAGCTTCTTTATGCTAAATTTGAGGTGCCACACAACTCTAAAGCAAGTAAGAGTACTGAGAAGTAGGAGACTCACACCTTAGAATCCTGGGTGTTTTAGTAGGTATGTCTGATGACTGGTAGTGTCACATCTTCATCAACTTCTGTGCTGGGAAAAGAGGATGTAACCTGGCTGGAGCTGGCAGAGCTGAACTCACTTGTGTTGGTCATGAAGTTGGTCCCAGGTCTGGAAGCTTAGGCAGCAGTAGCTCAGGATAATGTGTTTCCAGCCGAGTGCTCTGAGAGCTCTGATAAGGGCTGTTGGATTGCATTAAGGATGTGGAAGAAAAGGCTTTGGGCAAGTTTCATTTCTCTTCAGAAGCGAGCTACTGCAGTTTCTTTACTTGTCATCCAAAAATGAGTATGTTGCTAAGGAGAAAAGAACAAAAAGACAAGAATGAGTTGCTAAATTTTGTGATACTTGCACAGGAAAATATACTTGAGAACATAATTATCCTTAAAGCCAGTGCAGTTCCAAAATCTCTGATAAGGATATCTGCACTGAATTTGTCTATGTTGTACATGGATGCCTAAGCTTGACAGCTTATAGAGAAGGTAATTTTTGTTAGTTTTGGTAAAGTTCTTGTATTGGTCTTATTGTTTGAAATAATACTTCTGTTGCCTTCTTCCTTCTTTCTTCTTTTCTAGTAATTTTGCCAGGAAATTGTCTTCTGGAAGTTCTATGGGTGTGAATTGTGACAGAAGTTTGATCTTTGGTGTTATGCAGTTGCTCTGTTTATTACAGGGTTTTTTGGGGTTTTTTTTAAATTTCTCCTTTTCCAAGTGAGGTCAGGGTCAATAACAATTTCAATAACAATTGCACATTGTAAAGAAAAAGCTTAGGTAACCTCTACTTAAATGTACCTAAATGTACACAAGTACTTCTTGAATTTCTGTTCCATCTCTTTGAATGTCCCTTTTCTTTCCATGTTTTCAGCACTCTTTTGGTGAAACGCTTATTTCAGCCTCAAAGGCTGGAGTAGCTGGGACTGTTCTGCTCTCTTTCCCAGCTTTTTTTTTGAAATCTCCTTTTCCTGTGAAAATGCGTTGACAGATTCTCTTTCATGTGCCTTGATTTGCCAAGTGATACATGCTGCGAGTACCACTAAATGCCTTCATATCTGACTGTGCAGGAGATTTTTGGTATCATTTGCTTATTCATATACAACTGTTTGGAAAATTAAGCATGTACAGGCATATTGTTACGATCTGGCCACGGAGCAATGAAGTTGTTGTTCCGAGTTCAATACAGAGCGATGGTACCCTGCCAGCTGAAAATCTCATCTTCAGATTTTTCATCGTGCTTTTGTGTCTGTAGCGGAAGCCTTGTGAATCAGCCTCTCATAGGAGCTGCTTTTAGGTGCTGCAGGTTAGCACTTCCATTTATTCCTTGAAGTAACAGGATTTTGGAGCAGCGAGCCTGCTGACCTGAGCAACTTAAAGCTCAGTCAAGGGTATTTTTCCTCTGTGGTAGCACAGCACAGTTAAGGATATGTGTCAATGAAGAGAGTCCCTGTGGATAACTGGGTTTCTAGGATACAACAATGATCTGTTTCAATTAGACAGTTACTCTTGTCTTCAGGCTCTCTCTCATTTCATTGCTTGTAGAGATTTTATAGTGATAATGCAGTGTAAGAAGTAAAATTGTTTTAAGGATATATTTTTTGCTTGTGTGCAAAATGCCACTCAGTGATCTGTCATCTGCAGTAAAAAAGAGGCTAATAAAAATTTAGTAGGTCATTTCAAAAGCTTCCAGGATCTGCATTTTGGTGGACACTGCAGTGTTGAGTATAAACATAAAGCTTTTCACTAGTCATTCAGTTGGATGAAAACTGACACCAGCTGCTTAGAGACTAAAAATCAAGTTGCTGTGCAGAGAGCAATTAAAAGGAAAAAAAAAAAAAAAAAAAAAAAAGGAAGTGGGGGAAAGGAAAGCTTTTCCATTTTAAAAATGCGACCTGGTTATCCCAATTGAGCAAATCTGATGAGAGTTTTTCTTAGAATTAACATTTGTAAAGTCAGTTCAAGTTTGTGTGTACTTTATCTCTAACATATGGCTTCCCACACAATGATGTCATGTACAACTAAGTGCCAAAAAAAGCGTGAATGCTCCCAGCAAAAGCTACACTTTGAACTAGGATTTGATGTGTGGTTTCTGTGCCTGTGTGTGCGTGGCCAGAGAGCCAGTCCTGTTAGAGCACTGAGCTCTGCACGAAGGCACTGCTGTCCTCAGCTGTGGGTGATGGTCTGCAGGAAGGCACAGTGGCCATGGAAGGCATCTGTGTCATAAACATCTACTTTTCTCCCCTCTTAGATGTTGGAAAAGGAGCGAATTGTCACAGCTAATTTGCTTCAGAGGAGTTCTGGAGAGAGACTGTCAGCTCGAGGCATCTTGGTGCTGTAAGAGCTTCATGCGGTTCCACAGGAGAGGATTTCTCTTGTGGAGATGTATCCTTGGGATTTGCAGGTGTTGTGTAGGCACAGCAAACTGTTCTGTGCATAGGCTTTGTTCCCAGCCCACTTCTTAGCTGAGTCATGGTTTTTCAAAGGTTGTAATGATGTTTGGGAGGTGGATCTCACTTTGTGCTTGTGTTTAAGGAGCGGATGGTGGGGTGGCTCACTCTGACCCCCTCTGTATGTTCTCCTGCCCTTAATGCCCCATCTGGTGGTCTGCTTCTGACCTTCTGTTACAGAAAGCTTTCCTTGGGTCGCACGGTTTTTGATCTCTTTCATGCAAAACAGAATGTGTTACAGTGGTATGAAATAAAGAGAAGCTGTGGGTTCTTTTTCTTTTCGTCTACCATTTACTGTAAACTACTGCAGTGTCCTGTTCTGCTTCAGCAGTGGCTATGTTAGGAACATTCCTGAGTCAGAGCATAGATCACAGGTTTCCTCCTGAGCTCTTCCACTGGCCATGCAGCGGAAGTTGGAATCTCAGACTGCCTACAGGTCTTTAACATGATGGTTATTAACAAATGTTCTAAAGGAATTTTTGAGGGTGGCTTTAATGTCGGAGAAGGGAAAAAATGTCAGTGCCAGTGCCTGCTGTTACAGGTTCATTGGTATTGGCTGCCAAATGCAAGAGTTCATGAGGATTTTGTAGTGTATTTTTTGACTGGAGTGTGAAATGCAGTTAGGCTGTCTTCTAAAACTCTTTACACAGCCTCCGTTACTGCTGGCCAGCAGGCACGGGTTTGTCTTTGCCCCTTTGTGCTTTGGTGCACGTTTTCTCCTCATACAGAGATGGAAGCTTGTGCTTATTTGCTGTGCAGCAGGGGGAGAGTCTAGTCTACTTGCACCTGGGCAGCAGCTGAGCCCCAGCTGTGCATGTGGGTGAAGAATGACTTTAAGATGTTCCTCTTCTTTGTTGGCTACATATTCAAACCTGAAATATGTAAAAATGAGCATGTGTGTACCTCGGCACTCACTTTGCCTGCTGCTTCCTAGTAACACTTATTTTCTCATAATACAGATTTTTCTGTCAAGAAAATTTTTCATCAACTGCAGTGAGAAAGAGGGCTGAGACAGCATAATTTTTTCAATTTCATTACTTTCTCTTTCTTTTAGCCTTTCAGGTGGTACAAGCAGCTTCATTAGTTAAAATTCATATGAGCATCTGGTGAATTGAGGGATTCTTTTACAGTAAGAAAATCAACATCTTTGGTGCACTGGGCAGGGGTGCAGCATATGCACCAGGGAACAGAACCTTCCAAAATCTGCAGGGAGCCCCGCGGAGCAGCTGTGAGCTGGAGCTTGGGAAGGGAGGGACAGTTCAGGCTCCCATTCCCTCCTCTCCCTGGCTTTTGTGTGCCAGGGGTAATTATTGTCACTGTTCAATCCACGCTTAATGCCTCCCAGAGAAGAAAGCAGACAGCTTTTTGTCTGCACATGCTTCTGTGACTGATATTTTCCTACAAGCCAGACACCTAAGAAATTTAGTTAGAGTCTTACACAAGGGAGCTATATAAATTTTTTGCAATGACCTAATGCATACAAACTCTTTTGGTGGAAGCTGTACTAAATGCTGTTAAATAAATTAGGACGTTATTAAGTGTTAAGCTGTAGGAGGAAGAGTTAAGATTTTTTCAGATACATTTGCTTCTGTCATTCTTTCTACCCTTGGGTGGTCTTGAGTCCTACACTGCATTCAATTTCCTACTTCCCATTCTTTGAAGAAAAAGTTAAAATATATGTTATCAGAAGCTGCCCTTAAATGGGATATGCTGCTCCATCCCATAATCAGGTAAATGTTTCAAGTGATTAATATTCCTAGTGAGCTCATAGCTTTAATTTTAATGATTTGGGAGCTCCTGTTACATAGTTAGTCAGGAATTTTACTGTAATATTTGGAATGTAGGTAGCATTGATTGCCTTTCTACCTAAAATGCATCTGTTTGAAACAATGGGTAGCAACAAAAGAGTAATTTTTCTCCTTGCCTAAAAACATAGCTACTAAAATTTAATTTTGTTTGTCATTGTGTTAATACACAGAAGATTTTTTTTTAAGTGATACATGTTTTGAACTGTTTTGCTTCTACTCTGCTGGCATTTTCTGTTGTTTGCAAACTTTATTAGTCATAACTTAGTTTCTCAAAAATAATAGAACAAAAATTACTGGTTCTATTGTTAAGGTTTAATTTTTATTACAAGTAAAGATTGCCTGTATTTGTTGTCATGCCTGTACCTGTCTATGATTTAACAGCTTGATAATATAGAAAATTACTGACTTTTTATTAAGTACTGGGAATTGTGGTAGTGCACAATTGCCATATCTTAATAGCAGAGTGCAGAAAAGTGATGCAGCTTCTTTGAAGTCACATGAGGCATCAGTGACAGAGGTGAGATTACATCTGGATCCTGCATTTTAAAAATACATGGAAGTATATGTGTTATAAATGAAGAATATAGAACATATTTTCATATATAGAGCATATCAGTATACATGTATATTATATAAAACCTCCTTTCTTTATTACGGGTTATAGAACAGACATTACTTTTTAGCACTGCAGCTACAGGAAGGATGCAATCTGCATCTCTCTAATTGCTATCTGGAAAAATGACTAGTCTAGTTTCTGGTTTATGAACTTGTGTAGCTTTCTGGTGTGGAGACATGGTATATTTCTGTCACCAAAGAGCTCTGTGGACTGCAGCAGTCCTTTTCTGTAGTCATGAGAAGGTTCTGTCCTTCCCAGATTCACACGTCTGCAGCAGCATTAGCAGGGCACGGCTGTGCTTCTGTAATTTCAGATTGGGCAGTTTCAGGGGTCGCTCTGCTCAGTGACAGGTTTCATTACTGGTGAATTGCTTGTGATGCCAGCTCGTTTTGGGGGGCAGCAGGAGCAGCAGAGAGCTTGCCACCCCAAGGCCACCAGCAGATTTCCTGTGGTTTTGCTCCTCCCATGTCCCCGTGTCATTGTCTGAGCTGTGGCATTGTACCGGTGCCATCTGTGACTCCTGTGGCCCCTGCCACTAGTGCTCGCCTTTCCTCGCCTTTGCTGTAGCTTGGGATCACGGCTTTGTTCCCTAAGCTCTCTATTCTTTTTCATAATGTTATCAGCCTGGTGGAGTTTGGCTTGTCTGATGCAAGCCCGTCTGAAGGGGAACGAGGAGCCGTCACCCGACGGTGACAGCTGTGCAAACAAACAAGTCGGCGTTGATATTCATCAATAGCTTTGTGCAGCCGTGGCATTGAGATGCACCAGAACATGTGCAATCTGTCTGCTTCCTTTGTCCCGCGGTACAGCCAGAGCGGCCGCTCTGTGCTCACGAGGCCGATTGTCATGCTGCGGTGTGCCTTCTTCTTCCTTTTATCCTTTGCTTTTCCTGCCTCTTTGTGGGCTGTCGGGCTGCTCCCAAACACATCTGCCACGCGTCCCATCTGCTCTCCCTGAGAGGCACGCTCAGTCCTGACGAGCGCTATTCAAGGGGTGCACTGCTCTGTGGAGCTGACAGAAAACTCTAATTTGTATTGTTAATGGCGTATCACTAATGCTCCCTGTTTCTAAAACACTGAGCAACGTAAATAGGGTGGAACATCAACTTGTAAACTTGCTGGTGAGTTTTTTCAAAATCCTGCATGCACAGGTGAATTTCTCCCGTTTCCACTTACTGTAGGTAACAGTGCTCTTACTTTGTCTTAGAGCTTGTAACTTTTTCAAGACACCGTGTGTTTTCCTTTAAAAAAAATGAAACATTTATTTCAGAAGTTGTGTTCTTCCGTTCCTGGCATCAGTGGCAAGATTCTTTACATTAAGAGGCAAGGCACGAGTGTGTGATGAAATAATTATTTACTATTCCTTTGTCCTTCAAGGAAAAAATATTATCAGACCATCCAAAAATTTTTAAAAACCATATTCTAAAGTCAGAATTTAAAGCCTTGCTTGTTCTGCATGTCTGTTGGACAGCTTAGGGTTATGCACTTAACTCTTGAAAACATCTTTTCGGTGACCTTTACTTACTTCCAGCAGGATCTTGCCATGTGCCAGCTCCCCTGTCAAGTTGAACAAAAATAAAGTGGCTCTCAGTGGGTTGAGGAAGAAGATAGGCAGTAGAGTTGTTTTTGTGGAATCACCTCTAGCTTTGAGTCAAAGATTTGTGGCGATACCTGATCAAAAGTGCAGTTACTAATTAGTATTAGTATGCAGCTCTGTGTGGTCATATTAACTGTCAGCTGTATTCACCATGCTCATTATGTTGAAGGTGTCACAGCTGCCTTGTGTACTGCTGCAGAGATTTACAACATGAAGTTGTGGTGAACGAGGAGTAACATTGTCTGTTACCATGTTTGTCCGCAATGTGGAATTCACTGTAAGCAAGGGTTGGGTGTCCAAAGTACCAAGCTGGGCAGGATTTTGCAGGGCTGCCTAAAAGGAAATGCACACGCATGTAGGAAGAGAAGTGATTCATTTTGACAGTGTTTGTTTCACAGCCTTGTAAGTCTCCCTTTAGTAACTCCCTGCTTACTCAGAATGTCACAAAGAGAAAAGTAAAGGTTGGAAGCATAAGTCAAAGAAAAGAATGAGGCCAGGGAGGCTTCTAGCAATGAAAAAAAAAAGTTGAGCAACTTTTGCTAACAGAACTGTGTCAAGGTACATTTTTGTTCTGTGCTTCTTGGAAGCTGCTTTGTCTGGTACTCATATTACCTCTTTGTGAAAGCTGTTCTTCCATGGTGGCTGTACTGTTCTGCACTGTGTTGTGTTCAGGCATCTGACCTCTGTTGAAGAGGTTGAGGATGGACTTGTTTACTCGTCTTATATAGCTTTTACAAGAGTGTTTTTTCCTGTCATTTTGTTCTTCACCTGAGAGCATTGTAAGGCAGTATATTTTATCATCATACCCCAACTAAGCATCATAAAGCTGGTTAATGCCTACAGTGAGTTTGAGGAGGAAAAAATGGATTTGAACTGCTTGAGAGTATAGTATCTGTTATGCTGCAAAATGTCGTGCATGGAATTTGTAATATAAAGGATATAATCACAGCATTCACTTAGGTGTGATCAGTGGTAAGCATTAACTCTCCTAGTTGTGCTTTTCACATCAGCACCTTCAAAATTTATCAAGTCGGTGTGTCAACACTTGAAAAGTTGTGTCAAGGAGTTTAGCAAACAGACCAGGGAGAAGGGGATAAGAACAGCAGTTTATCACCTCTGGAAAGTGGTGTTAGACACTGGGAAACAGATAGGTGAGCTATTCCTTTAGGACTTTCTGTGGGTTACTGAATTCAAGACACCCTTTAAAGGGTTACAGATGTAGTTGCAGTTGAGCTGTGTACCGTATCATTTGTCCAGTGCTTTGTAATGTGTATGTTTGTTTTTACTTTAAACTGGTCCCTGGTGGTTTAACTGGATGTGATTCCTGCCCCCCCAGCCTTGTTAATGTGTGTTGCCAGTGGGTTCCAGCAGCACTGCCTGGACACTCCCATATGAAAATAGAGTGAGCAGGTGTGATAGATAACTTAAAGATGGATGCTTCATGTGTACCCTTGAAAAGTATTCTGCTGCAGTTTTCTGTGATTTCCTTTAATAATTCAGCTCTGAATGCTATTAATCCAATCTTAACAATCTTAAAGTAATCAGCCTTTTCTCTGCCAAACTCATCAGTGCTTGGAAAAGCTTATATACAGATCTTCTCTGTAACCCAAGAATGCTTTTGTGAGAGAGGAGAGTATTTTTTGGTTGAAATATGTGGTGAATTCTCAACTTTTTCTCCTTTGTGTTTGAACCTGGCCATTACTACTTGAGCTCTGCAAACTAGAGGAGTGAAAGCTTTATAGGAGTCCTATAAAGAGAGCAATCCTATAGAGGGCTGTGAATAAATATATCAATTGTGTAATGAAGCAATTTGTCAGTAACTGCTAACAGGCCAGACTTCAGATGAATGGTGGATAATGTAAAAATAACATGTTACAAACATGTCACAACGTGTTAGCAAATTCTTCCTGTTGATACCAGGTCCACATTTGTTTTATGAAAAAGGGAACCCCTCTTCATCTCTCATATCACTCATTTCTGATATGAGAGGGAGGATCTGTTCCATGAAACAGAGTAGGTCTTCTAGTGACCTTAATATTAAGAAAGAATACAATCAGAGGAAATTAAGGGATACTAAAGGAGAGCAAAATACCTAAAATTATGTAGATTTTCCCTTGCATTGTTCTTTGTTAGCCTTTCTGGTGTGTTTGCTTTGTGAGACCAGTAGTTGCCATGTAGTGTAGCCTTGCACAGGTAAGAGGGAGACACTTTCTGCTCCTCCACGGGTCTTACTGGAGTGTTGCTGTAGAGACATATCAGTGCTTTGAGAGGAGTTTGTATTGTCTTGTTCATTTCCAAGGAATGGAATTTCACAAGAAATCTTACTATTTGTGCTGACTTGCTTGTGGAGGGTTTTTACTTACTTTGTCTTTGCCCTTGAATACTGGGCAGTTGTCTCCAGAAATATTCTGTGTGAGGTTTGTGCATGGCAATCTTACTGCTTGTGCTGATCTGTTGTGTTTTGGCTTTTGTTTTTCTCTCCCTCTTGATTTAGATGAGAGATCCTTGGAACAGCAGAATTTTTCCTTTTTCTCAACAATGCATGAAAGCATATCAGGCAGCAGGACACAAACAGCCTTAGCAAGGAGTACTTTGGAGTCCCAAGAAAGTAATTTGCTTCAAACAGTTTTATCATCAGTTACTAGTTCCTTTGATGGGACTTTACTTAGCCAAGAAGAAACAGCCATGATTTCAGAAGGGAGAAGTACTCCACCGTTGGTAGATGTCTCTGTAAGGAGCAATGAGGCATTCCTAAGTGATGATGAATTTATTAGCTCCTTTTCAAAGGCACAGTGGACTCCTCCAGTGAAGTCTTTTGCAATTTTAACAGATCATCACTCAGTTAATACAGTAGAGCCATCAAGAGAAATGTTAGAAACTGTGTTGCTAACACCTTCATTATCTGTCCTTTCTTCACTGTATGATATCTCAGAAACAGCACAGCAGAAGACTCCGTTGAGTGCTGTCTCTGAACGCAGCTACACTCTTATGGAACTAAAGCCTTTTGTACCATATCCTGAAATATTAACAGCAAGCAGAGACTTGCTGTTGTACCCTCCAAATACAGCTGTTCCTTTCACTTCCATTCCTTCTGACACGGGAGTTGTGGCACCGGAAAACAGTAATGCCAGTTTAACAGCTCTGCCTTTTGGGGGTGCTTCAGAAGGATCGCCTCTCCATCTCAAGCTGCTGGGTGAAACCAGCCCTGGGGCCCCAGATGCCACAGTGCAACGTGCAGGCCTGTATGGTGACGTTTACACCCATGTGAGTAGCTGGGCAGCACAATCTCTCAGCCGAAGGACTCCCCCCACTCCAAGCATTCCCTGGCCCACGCCAGCTTCAGCAGCCAGTGCTGAGCCTGCTTTTTATCCTACTAGTCTTCCACTTGTGTCTTTCCCTCTAGATTCAGCTGCCATTTCCATGAACTCTAATACAGTTCTTAATGCCAGCCTGTTTACACATGAATTCTCCACTACAGCACCAAATTTGCCTGCTGGTTCAGAAATACCAAGTCAATCAGAGCTTGTCAGTGAGCTCAAGAGTCCAGTGCCTTTCACGAGATCCTACAGTTACTGTCTGTATTGTGACTCAGAAGTTTCACTTCTGCCAGAAGCAGGCTTTGCCCCAGAACATGATGTGGGCTCAGGTGATTATGTTGAAACTTTGTCCATCAAAGCCTCTGAAGTACAAGGCATAACTGCATTTACAACTATAATTACTGATGGATATGAATTAGAGGAACCTACACCTGAGATTTTTGATACTTCTTTTCCATCAAGACCAGTTGTTTCACTTTCTTCAAGATTTGCAGAAATCCATGACTCAAGCATGTTTTTATTAAGCACTACAGACACTAGAACACCTATAACAATATCTCCCTCCTTCCATCAGCTCCCTGGGGAAATGTCACTGAACATCTCTGTTTCCCAGACCCTCCCTGTTCTGGAAACACTTTTGGTGACTCCAAGCACTCATGTAGAACTTCCTGGTGCCACCACTTCTCTGTTGGACTCTACCATCATCCCCAGTGAGCCGGTCACGTCGTTTGCAATCAGTCAGACAACCTTGCTGGAACTGCCAGAATTAATGCCATCAGAATCCATGGTTTTGCTTGGCAAGACATCTACAAAGGACGAACTGTCTTTAAATATTTCAGATTTTCCATCCAATCTTTTATCAACACCATTTCTTATTGAATCTAGCTACTTGTCTCTTTCACTGACCATGCTAAATTCTTACTCTGTCATGCAAAGTGATTTATCAACACTGTTACCTCAGACCCTGTTGACTGGGACATCAGTACTTCCTGAGGATGTTACCAGCTGGGACTTAGCTACCACTGTAAGCTCTGCCACTGACACTGAGGTTTCTCAGTTACATCTTGGCCAAACATCATACTTTCATTCAAATGCATCATCCCTTCCAGATGCACAGGTTCCTGAAATAATGCCATCATCAGATTTTCATTCAGAGTCATCCGTGTTTCTGGACGCATCCTCGGTACTGCCAGTGGGCTCTGAAGTTGTGTTTACCTCAGCTGCCACAGGAGCTACCTCTCAGCTGGAGCCTTCACTCTCCATCTCTCACTCTGTGGTTCCTACCCTGGTGCTACCCACTTCTGACACCCAGTCAGTTACCAGCAGCATCTTGCTCAGTGAAACAAATCTGATCTCTTCGTTTAGTACCTTTCTGGCAACTCCTGTCTTAAACATAGCTTCATCTCTACTTTCGACTGCTCTGGGTTCTGATGAGGATATTGGTGCTACAGTTAACCCCACGCTGCTTTTAACATCTGGCAGCAGGGGCAGTGCCCCCACAGCCCTTCCTCCCACAGACCCTGACAACCTTGCATCGGATGCCGACACCATCAGCATAATGCCCTCTCCTACAGCATCTCTGTCTGCCACCTCTTCATTTGCTCCCACACAATTTCCTCTGACGACCAGCCCTCCCCCTGGACATGAAGTTCCATCAGGAAGCAGTGTAACTGCTGGTGCATCAGCTCCTTCCACCACTGCCAGCAGTGCTACAGGCAGCCCAGGGACATTCTCCTCCACCCCGCTGAGGACCACTGCTCCATCTGAAGTGGTGGTTGTGACCTCTGCTGTGACTACTACCAGACAGCCATACGTCTGCGACATCACCGTTCCTGACGCCTACTTAGTCACTGCGGGTAAGATATTCCCAACATTTTAATTTTGGTTTTCAGACGCCACTGTAATATGACCCCCTAGGTAAATTGCAGATTTTGGATTAACTAAGTGAACCTTATGGCGTAAATTTAGACAAAGAGCTGTAAAAGCATTGATTTATCGTTTACTGTTAAAAATAATAGAGTTCACTTGGACAAAGTCCATTGTGAGAGAGCATTACAAATACATTACACTGCACAGAGAATGAAATTGTCCTCAAAAATTGCTGGTACTAGTGTGCTGAGTTAGAGGCTGCTTTATCACTTCATTGGTTGTAAATGAATGTTACTGTCATGGTACTGTTCTGCCAAACTGTGTAATGATCTGACTGAGTAAGTTTCTCCTTTCAGTTGTTGCTGCTGTTTATTAAAAAACACCTGCATGTGAGGTAATGTTGTAATATGTAAAAGGAGAATTGGTTTAAAAAATGTTTGGGTTTTGCAACCATGTTTATAATTTCACCTTACTAGCTTATGTTTGTATCTTACCTCCTCCCATACTTACTTTCAGTTGGATGTGGTGTGTTTGTAACCAGAAAAAGTGACATTAGTGTGTTTCAAAATTAATTGTCTTGGTATCTATATTTGCTTCTCTGGTGTTTTCCTGCCTCTTCCTAGCTTGTTAACAAAACAGCGCCAGCAAACTAATCCAGGGCAGCTGCAGAAGTGCTGCATTTTCATGCTGAGCAATATTTTTTAGTCTTAAGACTTAGTTGTGAGAAATAAAGCAAAGTGAGCATAATCTCATCCTCCAGATATGTAGGTGATCTAGCTATGCTAGTGATGAGGAAGACTTTTTTAAAATGTAATTTGAGTACTTTTGTAGGCAAGTTACTGATGGAAAGTAAATGCAGGATGACAACACAACACTTTTCAGTTGTTTGCATAACCCATGGTCACAGTGTCACGTGTGACTGTAACAGACATGACATCCATTGGGATGTGGGGATTTCATAGCTCTTTCTTACTCTATGGATATCCCTTTCATTAATTAATGTCATGTTTGCTTACTTTTTATTTAAGGGAAAAGTAGATGCATATTTTCTGTGGCTTTTTTCTGACCTTACCTGCATTCCATGCATTGCCTACAAAACTTTTAACTGTGTTGTGACAGCAGACTCACACTCAGACTGAATATGTTGCTACTTTCCCATTTGAATGCCACAGTGGCTCTTGCAAAGTTTTTTATCAGAATGCTAAAGACATTAGCTGTGGAAAAACAAAAGAAGAGAAAATAAACGTATAGTTCCCTAAACTTTACAGACAGTCACTTTTTAGGATACAGTCACACCTTGTCCCCTGTCCTTGTTGTTCATCTTACCTGTTTGATGCAACTGATCTCACTACCTGCTTTTTCATGCATTGTGCAATTGAAAATGCAGCTTTGAATAAAAACCTAAGAGATGAAGCTAAAAGGTATTTTCTCACTGACATTAATTTCTAGTGCTGGCCCGAAGAGCTGTTCTACGAAATGTCAGTGAATCCATCAGAGAAGTGCTCAGAGTTCAGTTCAGGAGATCAGTAGAGCTAGAGGTAAGTGGTATGAAGTGTGTACAAGTACTCTCTGGTCAATGTAATGCAGTAGGTAGCTTTTAGTTCAAAAGCTAAAACAGTAATTCGAACAGTCCATAGATACTGTATGAGAGAGCTTTATTTTATTTTAACTTAAATGTTAGTCATGTTTTTGTTGGGTTGTTTTTTTTTTTTTAATGTGAAAATGATGTCAACTTTTTTACTTTTAGAATGCGATCATTTTCTAGGACAAACCTCTCTTGGCTTTGCTAGAGGTGAGCAAGCAGTGTCCAGAATCTACTGCTCACCTCCTTTGCCTGGTGAATTGAAATGAAGAACTTTTACCCTTCAAAATACCTATTAAGCAGGTCTGTTTGTTCCTCTAGATGATTACATACTTAGCACTTCAAACAAAATGAAACCTTCTGCACAGTCTCGTGCTATTTTCTGTTATAAGCGAGACCATCAACACTTGCAGGGGAGGTGGTGGAATCCCAAATGCCTGATTTGGCAGGTGAAAAAGGTGGGGGGGAGAAAATCAGGTGTGCAATAGTAAGATGTTATTTCTAAGCCTTCAGGTAGGTGTAACTCCTGTCCTTACTCCCCTCACAGGAATAACTGTACCCTTGAGGTTTTCTGAAAGCTTTCTCTGCTTTGGTATTCAAGGAATCATCTTTGAACAAGATTTTCTAACTTCCAAGTGACTGTCTAGTTGAAATAAGGGTTAAAGACTTTGTTCCCCACCTCTGTCTCAAACCCTCTGAGAGGAAAAGATATAGGGGTAGATGAGGGTACCTTTGTTGTACAACCAGATACTTCAGTGGTGAGGAAATACTTCACTAGAATTATTGGTGTAGATGACGTTCAGCTGCGTTTGCAGTTTTGCATGTCTGTATTCATCTGGTTGTCACAGCCCAGTACCAGATGATCTTTTGTGAGTCAGTGATCTCATTTTTGTTCTGTAGTTAACTCAAGTAGCAGTTCATTGAACAAAACTTGCATTTCTCCATGCACAGAATTACTTGGTGCCTTGAATTTTGGCATCTCCCATAATCACTGCACTCAGTAATTAAACAGCTCCTGTCTGATGTTTGAGGATGTACATCTCTACTACTCAAGATAGGAGTGTTATAAATTTCTGCCAAATTTCAGCTACAGTGAGCTGCCTCTGTAAATTATGGGTAGTTTATGTCCTTTTAGCAACACCTGCTCGTGAGCTACTTAGATTTTTTTTTTTAATATATAAGAGATTTTTCTTCTGGTTTGTAAATTATACCTTCAGTTTGTGCAAACTGGAGTAGTCAAAAAGAAGTCAGATGTTCATAATGGTAGAAACACAATTTTTCAGTGACCTTACACAGCTCATTAATATGGAAGCGATTATGTTCTTACTATTAACAGCAGAAGGAGAAAATCCGTTACTCAATATTTGAAAGTTAATTGGAACAAACATTTGATATCTCACTTTATATTGTTCCCTTTAAATTCCTGCCTTTCATGCCTGCTATTGCCTTGTAAAGCTCTCAATAGGAGAAAGCATCTAAGAAGTCCTAAGGCTTCTCAGAAGTAACTGTTTTTATAAATAATGCAGCTAGTCTAGCTTCATCCTTTAGAAAATCTTTTTTATCTAAAAGAAAGACATCTTTGCTGAATCAGTTTTGCTTATTCTAGAATGCCGCTATCATATGGGTTTTGCACTAAAAATAATCACTAGCAAATATGTTTTCACCTCTAACTGTGGAATACTGACAAAACTGTTGGTTTGAAAAAGAGCTGTCTATAACAGCAGTATGTTGAGTGGTGATGTAATGCAGTATTTTAAACAGAATTTCTCCATCTTGCTAAACTTAATTAATCAAACAGACCTGACTTTTGTTAGTTGAATGTACCTAGAAACCATGTGTGTGTTTGCAAGTCATGGTAAAGCAGTGCACTTCTCTAAGCTGCTTTTTTACTGTATCTCTTATTACAGCTCACAGATGTTTCCTTGCTGTGATGTAATGTACAGTAAATCAGGAGACAGTGCAGTTAAATTTAACTTTGTAGTAATGTATGCTTTAAAAATAAAATCAATGGCAGTGATGGCTATAACTGCTGCTCACTTTAAATAAGAAGCGAGTTTGGCAGTTAAAGGAGGATTAAAGCATTTTTTGCCCTCAATTTTTTCAGTTGAAACTTTGGTCTCTGCTACTTTATTGTTTCGAACATTGTGAGTTGCTGAAGTGGAAAAAAGAGGAGGAAGAATCCTGCCAAATGAAAAAAACTTCTGTTACTTTTTTCCCCTAGAAAAATCCTTACAACAAAGTGAGAATAACCAAAAATTTCAAAGTTTTTTTTCTAGTTGGTCTCAACATATTGCATCTGCAAAAGAATAAGACCCCATTGTCTGAGTAAGAGTAATTTTAGTCAACGCTCTTTAATGTAAAGCTTATGACACTTGGGTAGGATCTGTTAGACAATGTTCTCTTGACTTGACTTGCACTGGGGTGTAAAATAAAATAGTGTTGGCAGTGACTCAGTGCCAGGACCCCTGGTGCCATTAAGTTCATGCCTACAGTAAAAGGGTTTTTGCCAGCCTCCTTTGTGCTTGGAAGTGTTATCATGCATTTTAGCATTTTTACCTTAGCCACATTGTTGTTGTATTTAATGTGGGTTTGGTGGTGTGTCCTTAACATACCAGTTCCTGTAATCCCAAATCAGTGAACTCTGCCTCCAGAGTGTGGAATTCAGGTCATTGCCAGGTAAATGCTTCTTTCAAAGATGCCACCTTATGGGCTGGCACTGGCTTCATCGCTGCTTCACCACTGCTGAAGTTGTGGCTGGTAGCGTAGAGGGGTGTAAAACCAGTGAGAACTGTTGCCTCAGGATCCTATTGTGTGTAGAAGCAGAAGCTTTATTTTATTTTTAAGACCTGTGAGCCTTTGCATCTTCATGAAGTTAAACACCCTCTGCAGGCTCTTTATAGGATTCTTAATAAGGTGGTGGTGAGAAAATCATTTGTTGATGCTTTCTGCCAGATGTTTACACAGCATAATACAGTGGAGTGTAGGCAGGGATTAGGTTGTGGCAAAGGAGCATCTGATCAAGTATTTTAGCAGACAATAATCAATAGCAGATGCTTAGGAAACATCATAAGGAACAAAGAAAAGATACAGTCATGTTTTTCCTGAATACTCCTCTGGCCTCCAGTACACTGAGTCTTCAAAACTTTCTGTAGTGGACATGCTCTCTCTTGTGAGGGTAGCTTGGAATGAGCTAATTTGTGTCCTAGGAACAGCAGAGTTGGGTTAATCATTGCACTTTGGAGCAGGGATAGCTTGACTCTAGGTGTTGTAAAAGTTCTCTGCTTCTGCTCTAAAGGTTTCTGCTTTTGCAGTGGAGATGGCTCCAAACTGCACATGGAGTTTTGTGTGCTTCTCTGGCTTCCTGGCCCAAGGTGTTAAAGTTAAAATATTTGTGCATTTTAATACAAGAAATCCATGCTTGTGTACTTTGAGTGACACTCTAAAATATGATGGTTCAGCCACCTAATTTGTTAGCATCCAGCTGTCCTGGCAGTAGAGGTGAAACTTCCAAGGGACAGTTGGATGGACGGGTGTGTTTGTGAACCATTAGAGCTGTGTAGCTATTCTCATCCATGAATCATGATTCCAGAGTCATGAACTGTGCTCATCTCTCCTGGATAACTTTGTAGACTTCCCTGTGAGTTAGCTTGTAGACTGCATCATGCTGTCATGGGTCTGTTATTTCTGTCATATGGATTAGGCTGAAGAGAGCTAATTGTAGACAACCCTGCAATATCTGAAGCAGAAATAGCTGTTGTTTTGACTTGTAGTGGTTCTAATCTGCCTACCTCAAAATTACTGTTAAAAGTGGATTTTTATTTCGGATGTCCATTCTGGAGTTGCTGTTGCTTTTCTGATGCAGTGAAGCACAGAAGGGAACCAGTATTAGCTGTTGAACTGAAAAAGTTAATTCCAGGGCTGCTTTCCTGGTTGTCTGTGGTGCAGCACAACCAGTCGGAGATGGAGGCAGCTGAGTTGGTTACAGAGGCTTGCTTTCATGTCTGAAATACCCAGCTCTGGTGCATAAGAATATGCTGGCTGCAGGAAGCCTCTTTTCCTCAGCATATATTGCTTCAGAAATCACCAGCAAATTGTCACTGAGATTTGTAATTCTAATTCCTCTTTTTCTTGCCTTTTAAGTAGTCTCATTTGCAAGTAATGGGCAACTTTCTTTTGGCATGTGTTACCCATTTTAACTGCTGTTTCTGTTTGACAAACTGAAGCTGCAGAGATTATTTCATCATGAGATAAAAGAATAAAATTTCAGATAAGAGGAACTGAAAAGAGCTGTGCACATAATTCATATCAAACAAATTTGAGTTTTATGGATCTAAATCCATTTAAAATAAAAGTTGTATGTTGCATATATTTGTGGGCTAAGAAAGAAGAAAGGCATAAATGAGCAGCATAGATTATTTTTCTCATTTCCTTCTGCTGCTGAGGTAGTTTCTTCTGGTGAAGATGAGCTCTCTGAAATGCAGGCATTTTAGAAGACAGGAAAGAGCTGCTTGCTGTCTCATCTCAACGGCAGTTGCCATCACTTTACACTACCAATAAGGAATATGTGGGTCGCAGTTTAAGTGGCACTGTGGTTTTCTGTAAGGCTGTTCGTGGAGCTGAACTTATCTAACACATTCCTTCACCAGCATGGCATCTGCAAGGTGCTAGCATCCCTTCAGTGAAGAGGTCCACATTTATCAGAAACTTTGGGTCTCTGGTTTACATTATTTATCTGTGAGGCCATTATGTTGGATATCCCAAAATACTTTTGAAGTGTGACTGCCACAGACAAATAAAGCAAACTGGGGGAGTAAACCAAGAAGGAAGAAAATAATGGTGGGGAAACCGGTGTTCTTAATGTTGAGAGAGTTCCTCTGAAGGAGGGAAGATACTGCAATATGTTTAAATAAATAAAACCCTTCAGTTTGTTCTTAGGTGGCTGAGAAATGGTGGATAAGAGTGTCTGCATGGTTCAAGGTTTATATTTAACTTGCAATCTCATTTCTTTTACATGATGTCTAAGGCTCCTCAGGGTTTTTAAGACTACTCAAAGTCAGGACATGAATTGGAAGAGGAGAATTGTAATGTGGTAACTGTGTTGAAACAAGCAGGTAGAAGTGTTCCCTGAAGAAAATTTTCTTGAGTGTGAAAATTATATCTAAAGAACATCGGTTATGTGTATTTTACTCCTTGTGTGCCACATATGTATGGTATAGGATATATTCACTATGTGGTGTATGACTGAAATGCAGAAGCTATGCAAGCAGTTCAGTAACTAAACAGGAATTCTGTATGGGAAATGTTATGTACACCAGGGGAATGTAGGCAAGGGGGAGTGCTAATATGTGGGAATGTGAAAAAACAAGAAGTGCTGAGATTGGTGTGTTGTACTGAAGAGGTTCCAGTAGGTGCACCTGGCACAGGGGAGTTGCCTCTGATGCACTGGAGCAGAGGCTGCAAGGTACAGCACTTGTGTTTTGCTTCTGCTGCTCTTTGAAAAATAAAGACTGCATTTCCTACCTCTTGATGAGGTGGCTTTGAACTGCATGAGACTCTGTAGGTCTAAAATGTTGTCAAATTTAACATTGACATGTTTGAGTTTTCTTAATTTCTGGGGTTTTTTTTCTTTTTTTGTAGGTTTATAAAATTTCCCCCAAATTTGCTTTCTTGGTGACATCTGGTCCCTTTGTTTACACGGCAATAGCTGTCATAAATGTGCTTGTGAACAGCAGTCTTCTTCGTGGGGAGGCCCCCATCATCCTCTCACTGCACCCTTCTTTCACTGTGCCAGACAACAGATTCCAGGTTCAGACAGGTGAGTCCCTCCTGACCCAGAGGAGAAAAGGTAGCTTCCTATTGATTCACACTCCTTCACTTGTGATGCAAGGTTGAGTCAAAGCCCTCAGCTCTACTGTGAATCTTAATTCTTTCTATTAATGACATAATTTACACATCTGTGGCAAAGAGGTGGTAAATTGTAAACAGTTAACCCCATCGCTTTGTGGTTTTTTCAGGATTTGTTTTTGGTACATTGCAAAATAGTTGCACTCTTTCTCTTGCTCCTAAAGGTGAGAAGAAAAAAAATCCATGAAACATTTATTCATAAAATCACAGTGCAGCTACTTTGTAATGCCTGTGTCAATTTCAGATTAAATTTATGTTAAAAGCTGCCTTTTTGTGTTGTCATGATGTAGGAGAATTGATGAGCAGGAGGATTGATTGCTTGTGTAAAACATGAGCAGAAGTTTTGCTTATGTACTATTCAGCTTTCCATGGCTGCTGTATTGCAGTGGTTCATGCAAAGTTTGACTGCTAATAATCTAAAGCAGAATAGTACCCATGTAATAGATTTTGAGAGTCAGTGTTGTCATTTAAAATCGTCTTTGGGCCCTGTTGGCATGATAAAATTGCTTGCCTGGTTGGTTGGCTGTGTAATGAGGTAGTGACAGGGACTGAGCATACAAGCAGAGTTAATAAATGTCAACATGATACTTTTGTTCAGATACGCTTTGTGTGTTGTTTATGCTGTGTTAATAACAGTATGGCAAAACATCACTTCAGCTGTGCAGGTGTGATGTCTTTTTCTACTGCTTAACGTGGTTATGCAGATAGACAGGAGGTGTATTTTTTGGGGTTTGAACCTTGTATAACATTGCTATTAGGATCTGTAAGTTAACTATAGCATTTCTTTGGGTAAGACTATATGGGGAAATCCACAGATGTGCATGTAGTTAAGGTCTGTGTGCCTGATCACATTCCTCTACACTCACTCTTTCTATCTTGTGCTCCTTCTTTCTCTCTTCTGAGCTTGAAGATGCTCATATCTAAATTTAACAGGTAGCTTACTAAGTGTTTCGAAAATATTAGACCAATACTAATGTGCATTAATGGATCCAATATGTAGTCTTTTAGACAAACTAAATGCTGTATTTCAGGCTACAAGAAAGAGATATTTGTTGACTTTTTTCCTGAAGATTTTCATGGATTGGCTGAGTACTCAGGATTTCAGTGTGGCCAATTCAGTGGTCAGGTGAGGTGAGGTTAGCCACAAGTATATAGTGAAGGTCTTTTAGTATACAGGGGAAACAGTGAATATTTTGTCACTGGTATCTTTCAGAGATCTAATTACTGCTGCAACCAGTATTAGTGAGTAGAGAATTTACTGCAGCAACACAAAATGTATTTTTAATGTATTTTCAAAATGTTTTCATCTGGTGTTTCACTGAATGTGTCCTGAGCTTCATGAAAGAAAATGATACCCCTTAGAATTCTGTTGTTTTGTTCTCTCTCTTGGAAGTACATTTCTGTAGGAATAATTGCCCTTTGCTTTCAGTGCTTCAGTTTGTACCTCGAAACGTGGATATTGGATTCTGCACCTTTAGCCAGCGCATTGAGAGAGGGCTGACAATGGCATTCCTGGAGGTGAACAAACACCAGGAGTTCTACAACTTCACTGTGCAGGTGAGAGGATGAGCATGTTTTGTGTCTGTCCCTTTTTCCCCCTCACCTTTTCTTGTCCCTGTGTTTCATCCAGACAATAAAATGAGTTAGGTGTTCATGGGCTGTCACTTGCAGTCTAGGTCATGTAGAACTATGAGGCTTTGTCATGAAGTCAGTTGGGTTTTTCCCCCCTACAAAATAATATGGCACCACATGTTACAAGGTTTTACAAGCTTTTTGAAAAAATGATCCGAGGTGTGATGATTTATATTCAGAAACATTATTGAATATGATAGAGTTTATAATCTCAAATAAAAACTGTTCCAACCCTTACTAGAGTCCATTCCCATCATAGTTTGCTATAAAAGACTAAGGTGTGGTTAAAAAGCTTTTGTTGGAAGAAAGCTTTCAGGTCTCTTTGCCATGCTGGAGACCCTGTTAGAGAATATAGGAGTTACATGACCCTGCTATCATATGCACAAAAATGCTAGTTGCTTCTAAGGTCTAGAAATACTTAAAGTATATGATGTCTGTGACAGCTGCTACTGGAACTTCACATATGAAAGGTATTGCACATGTGCAGAGCCCTGACTGGAAAGTCAGTAATTCAATTTAATGAGATCAACTCCCCCTTCTGATTGAATTCTTAAATTTACTCTAACTTTGTTGTAATACCAAACTCAGTAAAAATTTTATTATTTTGTTTAACTGACACCATAAATACCTATTTGTGATACCCTAAAATACATTCAAGAAGAAAAATGACATAAATTTTAGAGTACCTAAAATACTGTGTAGTACAAATAGAAAAGTTCTCAGAACTTTAAATAGTGTCACTGCATAGAGTGTAGACAGAACATACAAAAAATTTTTTGGACTATTGGCTTAGCCAACTTATTTTAAATACTTCTTTTTTTTTTTTTGGAAGAGGTTTATCTACATGAATACAGTTGCTGTGTATATTGGTGCCACAAAAAGGCTTCTAACCCCTGATGGGCTTGGGTGTGCACAGTGCAGGAGATTTTTACCAAGAGAACATCAATTTTCTGAACTTTTTTTTTGCCGTAATCAATCCCTTTCTTTTGTTCCATGCAGTTTGGCATTCATCTAAGACTTATTTACAGCTACATTTATTTTGCTGACTGTCTTGCTAGGTGGTTTTTTCTCATCATTTTCTGGGCTGTAGCTGTCAGCCCAGAAAATGGATTATGATTGACCTTAAAGGATAACTCTTTGAAGAGGAATTCACATGTTACTTTACCTCTTCTGAGACTCAGCTGGGTGGACCAGTCTGGAATAGATGTTCCTCTGTCTTGATGTGAATTACCCCCTTCTTCATATAAGAGGAAAAAGAAAAGTCTGTCAAGGAAGGGATGGAAATGGAAGGGGTGGAAATGACAGTGATTTGATTTTGCTGACCCTGCTTCAATGCTGTCTTTTCAGATACTGAATATAACTCTAAGCAGGCCTGGGCTGCCGTTTCGACAGGGCCCTGTGAGCATTGTTTTTGCCATCCGAGATAGGTACGGTTTTCTAAATGGGTCGGAAGTCAGCGAGCAGCTCAGAAACTTGTCTGTGGTGGAATTCAGCTTCTATCTGGGCTTTCCTGTGCAGCAGATTGCTGAACGTGAGTATTTGCTGTTACCCAAAACTGCAAAATACTTTTGTCCAGTGTCTTCCCTCTCTACAATTTTAAAATTTCGTGCATAAGTTATAATGCAGCTTCAAGTACCTAACTTGTATCATGAGTTCTGCAGGGCAAATCTATGCCTCTTTGTGCTCACATTTTGGTGTTGCAGCATCTTGCTGCTTTTGTCATGATACTTCCCTTTTTTGCTAGGTCCGTTGTACTTAACCTGGCTTCGTCAGTTCTTTGGTCTTAGTCCAGATCTAAAAATAAGAAAATCACTTAGATCAGTATTGCTGTGAAGTGCAGTCCAAGGTGTGTCTCTGTGCTTATGTCTAGAGAGGCCTTTGGTAATTCTCAGGAGTGTTCGCTGTTTTCAGCATTGTGCTTCTCTTAGCTGCATCTCTGACTTCTGGAAACTCCTGGGACACTGGCTACATAAGCTGATATTTGCCCATATCGTGTGAATTAATTTGTCTATGCAGTCTGTTACGTTTTAAGGTATTACCTTTCTCACTTTTTATGTACATTTGCATGGCAAGTCTTTTTTTCAGACCAGCATCATCCTAAACGTAGATGAATGGGAACTGTCTGCATAACAGAGCTTGCTTGACACTTGGCCTTGGCAACTTACGTTTGGTTAGATTTTTCAGATGACTCAGGAACATGACCAAGATCATGGGAAAATAGTACTTGCCTTTCCCTGCTGGTGGGTGTCATTGACTTAGTCCATTAATTCCCCATTTCTCCTATCTCACTGTGCTTTTTAATTTTCGGAGTTATTTCTGTGAGCTGTAGAGATGCATAACATCTGACACAGTGAGTTTTGCAATATAGTTAAACATTTAATGAAAAATCAGGTCTAATAGTAGCTGGTGTTCATTATGCAGCTGTGTGTGTCAGTGAAAATACTGTAAAGAGAGTCACTGTCAACAGAAAAGCTGCTCTCCTTAGCAGCTTTCGATGTAGGTAAGATGATTGCACAGGATACTTCCCCATTTACTGGAAGCACTCTAAACATACTAATTTTTTTGAAGCTTTTTATTTAACTTTTTCAGCATTTTTGATCCCTCTACTCCCATAATCAATTTAAAAATATATGAGGTTGCTGATTCATTTCTGTTAAGCATTTCTGTTCTCATTGGGTCTCTCATGGAGTGTGACCTCTATGCAATGGTAGGTCTATTTAGTGGTGCCAGGACCAAGTCTTAAGAATCCCTGTCCATAGATGACTAGCATTTCTTTTTATCTTGGAAGCCACAGAACATCTCACATTGTGGGCTATGGTCTTTATTGCTCACTGAATGCAAATAAAATGCTGCTCTTGCCTTGATTGTTTGAAAGACACCTCTCTTTACTCTGTGTCCTCTCCTTCATGCATTTGCACTTGAGTTTAGGTAGCTTTTAGTCTCTGGTAATATTTTTTGGTGTTGAGGGATGCTTTTTTTCCTGTGATGTACTGCATTGGCTCTTACAGCCTTTAGTCTTGTCCACATATTCTGAAATTATATTTGTAGTGCATTTGCAGGTTGCCCCTTGCTGAGAATCCATCTTTTGGATCGTGCAATTGAGCTACAGTGCAACTAAGTGATAAGAGAATTTCTACCAAGGCTGGTGTAGCCTGAAAGAGAAGCTGGTCATAATGGGAAGACATTCCTGTTAAACATGAATGTACATGGTTCTCCTTGGGCTTGGAACTAGATGATCTCTAAGGTCCCTTCCAAACCAAACAATTCTGTGATTCTGTTTTCCTTTCCTGATGGTAATTAGGAAATTTGAAATTACTTTCATGTTTGTGTCAGGAGTTGTCCCTGTGTTTGTTACCTGCATGTGTACAGTGGCTGGTCGGTGGGGATGATGCCACTGCCAGTGGAGCCCTGTGGTCACTCTCATGTCAATTACAAAACCAAGTAAAGTAGAATTAATGGAGAGCTTGGGATTTTCAGGAACGATGAGATTTTCCCAAAGATTGCAGTGTAGAAAACATGAGGATTTGGTAGATAAAGTATCGTAAATTAAGAAACATCTTGTCAACATTTGACTTACTTGCTTTTAGAGGAACTCAGATTTACTATAGATTGAGCCCATTGCAGGACAGCACATTTGGGTTTGAACTGGTCTAGTTTGGTTTCAGTAGTGCTTTTGTAGGCACTGTTCTGGAATACCAGCTCTGGTGCTATTTGGTAAATTGGCAAAGCAGGAACATAGTTTCTCAGATTACTAGAGCTGTGGGTCCTTCTGTCAGCAAGCACAGAAATGATGAATGTAGTTCAGACTCTTTTATCAGTGAGACAACCACAGCCAGTTATTTTTAGCTGTTCCTATGTTTTTTTACACTGCTGCTGTGACTGAATTTTGAGCCTAAGGGTTTTAGATCTTCAGATTCAGACCCAAAAATCCTGTGCAAAGGCTCAGCAGCATTGGGCAAATCCTTCCTGAAACATCTTACTCAACAGACTGTTGAAGGTGACCAACAGCCAGATCCTCAAAGCTACTTTAGCAGGGAGATGCCTAAATGTTTTTGTTTTCTAGGCCCTGAACTCTGCATTCATGCTTTGCCTTGCTCTACAGAGCACCTGTAGCATGGAAAGTGTTACAACACCTTAGATTGATATTGCTGCTTTGGTCTGCCAATTAATATGCAAACCTCTGCTTTCAGTGTGATTTTTTTCTAGGAATGTTGGATATTTACCTGTAAACCATCTATGTATGTTAGTGTTCATATGTAAATATTAAATGTTCTATGCCATACTATTCTGTGCCATTTATGCCTCAGTTTATCAGGCATGCTAATAATTAATACTCTTGATGGTGACTTTTCTTTTTCCCTTAAGGACTCTGTGCATGATCTTGTAAGTTTTGTAATTGCATCTGAAGAAATTATTTGTGGGTGAGCTGAGTGCCAGAGCTGAACCCCCAAATTTGGGGGTTGAAGTTGATCATACCCAAGAAAATCTGCTTGTGCATCTCAGCGTTGTTAAGTGGGACCTTGACATCAATATCCCAAATACAAGCCTTGTTCCAAAGACTGTATTTGCTCCCTGCCACTTGTTCACTTTGCATTGCCTTTCACACACTGTCCTCTCATGGTTTTTATTCATGTAAATAATATGTCCTGTGTATATTTTTAACTGTGTGGTTTGTCCCTGTGCAGTACATCATTAACACCAGGAATTCTTTGTCAGTTTTTTCCCCACTCAAATAGAGTCAGGATCAGGAGTGAAAGTTGTTTGGCAGATGTGGACTGTTCTTTGCAGGAGTAGGGCTGTGAAAATGGCAAAACCTGGAAAGTTCCAGACTTTCTTCTTTCCTCACAAGACTTCTAAGTGACTTGAGCAACATGTTTCTATTCAAATGTCCGGTTTACACCTTTCCCATGCTTATTTTTCATTGTCCACCTTACAGCTCATGTTTCAGACTGTAAATTGGTTAGATAATCATGACCTACGTGTTGCCAGAAAGAAAACCAAGTCTAATCACAGGATTTGGGTGCTAGTTCAATAAAAATAACAGGAAACTATATATTTGGTATCTCTTTATGGCTAGCAGGTTTCTTGGAGGACAGGTAAAGGCTAGCTGTGGAGTAGATGGCAATATTTGCCTTCATGAACTTACCCTGAATAAAGCTCTTTGTTTTTATTAGGACTTTAAGTGGAGAGAGTTGCCTTGGGACTTGCTATTTTTTCAGTGCTAAGTAGCACTTTGATGCATGTCATCTGTTTTGGCTGTCTTGGAGATGTTGCAAGGCCAATAGGATAAATATAGAATTGTATGATACGGTCTAAGGACTGCAGAAATATTTGGCAATTTTTTTCTGGGTGGATTTTGCATCAGATTTTAAACAGACACGGTATGTTGCTATTGCCCATACCCCAGTACCTGCATGGAATCTTATTTTTCATTTAATGCCTTCTCATTTCAAATGTTGCATTCCCTCCATGCTTTCTACTACTGTTTTCCATTGATCAGAAATAAGAACGATCAGCATGACACCAGTTCTATCCTGCGTGGTCCCACACATCTGTAGGAGAGAGTCAGAGATCCTTACAACATCTGGCAGTGGCCATGCTGCCTGAGTGGTGTGCTTTAGACTGCTGTCAGTAAGTTTCTGGGTGAGCAGGTGACCCTTTCCCTTTTCATTCAGCACCAAATCGACGCTGTTACACGGTATGGTGCTCCAGGGCTGCCTGTTAGGATCTTCTAATGATGCCAGCATCTACTTCATTAATACATCCAGAGTCATTAGCAGACCAGCTGCAATCTAGCTAATAATTGCATTTTGTCTATCCAGCTTCCCCCTCAGAATAACAATCAGTCAGTGCTGTTTATAATTGTTAGTTCCAGAGGACATTAGAAATCTTGCAAATTTGATCTTACTGCAGTGCTGAGACTCCAGATGAGCTCAAGGTCTGTGTGTCAGTGAGACACTTGAGTGACCTGTGGTATAAGAATTGGAACCTGGATTTGCTGACTTCTGACAATTTTCAGCATTCTTTATCAGGTTTTAGAACCTAGCTTTAGTTGGCAATGATCACAGCACATCTTCCTTTTCAATGTCAAGATTTTCTGCTCAAGTTGGTTTATTTTTAAGTTGCATTAATTCCGTGGAAAGTTTAAATGAATAGTCACCCAGCAATTTGCATGAATTAAGTCATTTTCAAGTACTAATTAGAAAAAGTGTGAAGAGCACAGTAAGTATTGAAGCAAAACATGATTTTGGGTTAAAGAAGAAAAAACTCAAAATTGCTAGGAGTTCAAAGCATTATGGTCACTGGAAGGTTTTTGATTTCCTTATCATGCTCTTTCCATGCATTGGAAAACAACAGAATCAGTTTTCAGTTTAGTTTATGCTTTTTTTGTTCAGCTTCCATTTCTAAATTGAAGTAAACAATTGCATGACTAGAGTAAATAGAATTTCAGTCTAAAAGCTACAATCAGAAGAATCGAGTTGCAGGATGCCAAAAATAAATGGGTGTGTCTCAATGGACTCTGAGGTGCTTTTTGCTTGTCTCAGAGTTTTGGAAATTTAATACATTGTGATCACTTGCACAGAGGGCCAGTGATTCCTGTTCAGAAAAAAAGGACCATGTTCTAACACCCTTCTGAATAAGAAGTCACAGAGTACCAGCCAGGTGGTCATCTTGATGCTAGTGGTGCTATTATTGAAATAAAGGTGGAATAAGCAAATTTTCTTTTTTTTTTCTTCCAATAGGGTTAATTATAAATCTGTGAAAATAAAAAGTAAAAGGTAACTAACGATTCTTTTGCTTTTACCGTAACCAAAAAATTCCTAAGCTTTTTAAGGGGCAAAATAATCAGATTCTTGGTACACTGACAGAGAACAGCTTGTCTACAAATTCTTGCATCATTAAATTTGAAAAAACTTTAATTTTCTGCTTCCCTGAAATGTGGAGTAGTGGCAAACTATTCCACAACTGTAGACATCTTTATACTAAATTGATCCAGCATGGGCCAAGTCATTTAATTATTATGTGCTGCATTCTTTCTGTTCATGAAATGGTTTAAAAATTAACCTTTGTATAATGCTTAGCAAACTGCATCTGGATTAAATATCTTGAGAAAGTTAAGACCATTCCTTTTCCTTATTGCCATAGTGAAGCTTAAGACTTCCCTTGAGGAAACTATTGGCCCAGCCCCCATCTTCACTTCTTTCCCAACATGTCTTTACTGCTCTCCAGTGGAAACCTTGGGAAAAATCTTATCTATACTGAAGTCAGTAGAAATAGACTGTTTTCCTTACTGGGGCAAGGATTTCCCTCTGGAGGAGAGCTTTTTTTTTTTTAAAAATTGAGAAATTAAGAAAGCTTGGAGCCACCAAGCCAAGCAGAAAAGCCATGAGGTTTGTCTAGAGCAGTGTTTCTACATGCAGTTTTTCGTGGGTTTTATAAAAAAAAAAAAAAAAAAAAAAAAAAAAAATCAAGGTGGTGGTTTTATTAAATGCTTTCCCCTGCACAAGTCAGGAACACAAATCATATGTATTTAATTCTCTATTCTCTGCTTTACATTTATTGTTTCCTTGTAGTTTCTGCCTCAGAGAAGGTCTTATTTTCATCCTGAGACACTCACAAGTAGTCTCATTGCCTTTTGAGCAAGAGTCTGATCCTGCAGCTAGCTTAGTAAGAGTCACAACTGAGACAGTGAGCTTTTAAATTCCTGGGAGCCATGACCTCGGTGCAGCAGCTTGGAGTCTTCCATGTAATAAATCTGACTGTTTCAGTTAGCTTCTTTTTGTTAGAGACAAACTCAGCAGTGTACACTGGGAGCACTTCCCTTGCCATTGTGTCTGCATTGCCTCAGGAGCAGAAATGCATCTGTGTAAATAAGATGCTTGCTGACAGTATAAATTATGTAGTGGCTTCTGGTTTTGTGTATGTTGTTTCAAATGCTGTTCTTACGGATGTTTTTCCTCCATTCTGTTTTTCCTTCAGCCTTTCATTATCCTAAGCTTAATGTGTCCCAGTTGATGAAATCTTCCTGGGTGAGGACAGGTACGTAACAGTCTCTGTGAGTAAGTACAAGTGCAGTTAGTTTGGTAGTGGGATAACTAGCCTGCATAAATATCGATAGCTTAGGGGTGCTGCATTTTTATAAGGTAATAACATGTCTGAGCTGAATAAACTCTAAAACCAAAGGCCCAGTGACCTGGAATATCTGGGAAATAGAAATCCCTGGTCTAGAATTAACTACTGAAATTCCTTGATAATGTACACAAAGCACTTTTTGTCTATAAGGCTGTTCATTCTTAGTGAAACAGCTCAGTCTGTCAGGCGTAAAGTATCTACTCTGCATGTTGTCAATATGCCACATTGATTTTCAGGGATCTATTTTAAGTGAAAATTAAAATTTTATTTGTGTGACACCTTTGACCAAAACATGCCCAGAATAAAACAGAGTGAAAATAGATGAATTCTGAGTACATGAAAGAGTTTCACCACATTTTAATTGATCTCTTCTGATTCATTCACAGAAGATGCCTCCCACCAATGTCTTCTGAATGTTTTATTCTGGAATTTACAGATGTGCTTGAGCTGTCACGTTTAGGTGCTCAAAGGCTGTTGAGGTGGCCTGCCTGCAGTAGGTCTTACCTGCTGCATTTAAGCCTGACTGGTGAGGAGGCTTTGCCTACCAAACTTGTTCTTAAGAGTGCAGGTGCCCCACTGGATACATTCTTGTATTCCTACAATTTTTATCACCTCTAGTTCACCTGGTGTATAGACCTGCTCTTTTTTTCAGGTTTCCCTGTCTCTTCTCACCAGTCACCACTTTTTAAGCAGGAAACCAAATTGCACCTCAATTTCTGAAGCCTACGTGGTTTGTTTCAGAGAAGAAAGATTTGGAACTTCAGATAACGCTCACTAATGTGGGAGAAGCGCCTATGTGTGTCTCTTAACCAGTGGCATCCTTCCTTAGAGATTGATGTTGGCTTTTTTGGCTACACCTGCTCCCTGTGTTGCTCAGCCTTAGGTTTGTCCATTGCTGATGAAAATTCCCTTAGCTCCTGCAGTAAAAAAGGGTTCTTCCAGCTCTGAAATCACATTCCCTTGGGCTTTGATAAACTTCCTGGCTGTGAGATTTTGAAAGCCAATTGCAGCAGCTTCTTTTGTTTTTCTGTAGAGAAAATTTTGTAGTCTCAGTTCTTGCAGGATTCTGGGAAGAGCTAGTAGATTTTGGCTGGGTCATTGCTTTCAGTCAGTGTTTTGTATTTTAAGGGTAATGAATCATGACATGGGAAACTGATAGAATCTATGCATATAAATATTTTTAATATCAAATTACCTAGATATATGTGCATATATCCCAATAGTCATAAAAAGCTGGGATATACAATGTTCTCCTTCTGTTGTAAAATACAATTCTTGCTATTAAGCATCATTTATTGATACTGAAATCCAATACACAGGCAATAACAGTTTTCTGCTTGGTGTATATAATAGCCTTAGGTCACTGTCTATTTTGCTATTTAATTCTGAGATACTTAGTTTGTGATTGAGTTTAGAAGACAAGATACTGTTGATCTCAGTGAGAAATCATGTAAATATTTCCTGTTTCTGATATCTGCAGTGAAAGCTTCAAATTGAAAAAGTGCCTTTAATAGATTTGGGTTAAAAATTTAAAAAAAATTTAAATTAATTGATTTTATCTAACTGGTGGCTTTTTATTAAGCACTGCACTTAAAATAAATCTGAAAACACAAAATAAGCATTTTTTAAAAAATGCATGCATTTTTAGTGGAGGAGAATTAAAACTGAATTTATTTGATGCAGTCAACAGTGAATTGGTTTGCTGTCCTGGAGGATGGTTCTGTTGGCTCATTTGAATGGCTAGTGCTCCGTTCACTCCATATTTCTCTAACTGGATGCCATCTTGCTAGTAAAAGTCCACCCTTTTTTAATTTTCCTTCAGGGATTCCTCCTTCAGTGTTAGCTGCCCCAGTGACCCAGGGTACCTGGTTGCCAAGTGAGCAGGGCTGCAAACCAATTTTTTTTGTGCTGTGATTGGCATACTTGTTAATCTTATCAGGGGAAGTTGCACTTGAATACACAGCTTCATTCATGTGCTGCTGTTCTATATTTTCTCCATGACTCTGAACCCTTGCACTCCCCATCTCCAACTCTGTATCACTTCTGAACACAACACTTTTGACTGCAATTAGTTGAAGCAGATGATTTAGACCAAGTTTTTTCTTTTAGTAGTTTTTAAAAATTCATTGAATGCTCATGTTTTTATGCATTTTTAGAACTGAAATAGTTTCCTTATTATCCTGGGTCTGTCTAGCCTGATTAAGGTTTAAAAAAAAAATCCTCTGCCTGATTTTTTTTTTCCCCCAAATTATTTATTTTGACTTTTTCCCACCAAATATCTCTCTTTCCCAACAAGTAACCTCCAGCTGAACAGGTCAGAATTCTCATTTAAATACAGCTGCTTGCGAATTGTCCCTGAGCTGTCACAGGGTGACTCAAAGCTTGTAGCTGAAGTTGTGGAGAAGAAACTGTGAAGTTTTACTAATGAATTTGCTTTCTTGGCTTGCTTTCTGTGCAATGCAGTTCTCCTGGGTGTCGTCGACCAGCGAATTCAGGAGGAAGTGTTTCGGGCAGAGATGGAGCGGAAACTCGCTCACCTGTTCAACGAGGCTTTGCTCAGAGGCAGGATCTGGAGACGGGCCAGTTTTGCAGGCAGCAACATTGTGCAGGTATTAAGAGCTCAAAATCAGAGGATGAAAAATAAAGGATAATAAATTACTGAATAAGTTAACACGAGTGTTAACAAAGTGTTCAGGTTTTGAGTTGAGGAATATAATTCAAAAACATGTGGCACCTTTAGCTGGTTGGTGATACTTGTGTTTTGCACATAAAATACCGTTCTTCTTTCAAGCACCACATATGTCTTTTAAGCTAATCATAACAAATGCAAATAACTGATGAAGTGCCTACTAAAAATTTCTGATGGCTTCTTAGAAACAATGGTGAAAATTGTTTTATGTTATATCTTGTTTGGCTTATATGAGGCACCTAGCAAAAGGAGACGGGATGATCATCTGAAAAACATTTACCTCCTGGGACAGCTACTTCACAGCTCTCTGTGATGTTTTGGCAGTGGTGTAGAAATACAAAGTAGAATCATGTGTGGCTTGATGCAGCGGTAAAGTAGTACATTCTACCCCTTAACTACTTATTTGTCACATTACTCCTGGTCACAGGGTTGGATTTCAGGTAAAAGTGATTAATCATGCCAAATTTTGCACACATAGCAACTTTGGTTATTAGTATTCCAGTGCTGCTTTAGAGCTATAGAGTCACAGGTGGATTTATTCACATAAAGTCCAAGAAGACTTGGATATTTAATTTAAAGGTTTACATTCTGATGTGTTCTTTCTAGTCAGTTCAACAATCTGAAAGCCAAAGTACTTTTTAAATGGTTCATCTTCTTAAAAATTACCTCTTCCAACTAATTCATTGACAGTTGGTTTACCTCCCAGATGCCCTTTTTGCATTTCAGACCTATTGTCTTTATTTAATTTAATCCTATGGTTTTTGCTACCACTTAAATTTCCAGATGTTGGGATATTCTTACTTCTGCTTTCCTGTCTAGAAACATCTGTTTCAGTAATAGAGATTTTATTTTATTTTTCTTCTGTACAGCTTTGAATTGCTGCAAATAGATGTCTGCTTCGGATCTCCTATTCCCAGCACCTCTTATTGCACTTTGTTCATGATGCCTTTGTCCTCCCTTTGCATATAAATTAAACAAATATTCCTTATGTTGCTAGTGAAGATACCACAGCCTATAAAATGTGTATGTTTAGATTACAGTTTTATGACTTTGCACAATAAAGCTCAGGTAATTTATTTTTTCATGCACAAAATCATGGGCACATCCTTTTTAGATAAGGAGTAGTATTTTGGAAAGTGAAAATACAGCACTTTTCTTTTGACTTTGTATTATATACTGGGACATAAGATGAGGTCTGCAGCTCGTGTTCCAGACAGCAGTGCTGCTCATTTATGCCACTTAATTAGTGCAGAGAGCCTGCCAGCTGCTCTCTTTGGGCAGAGGAGGATTCTGTTCATTACAGTCAGCACATCTCACCATCACAGGGCTTCCCCAGGTGCTCCCAGCCCACCCTTTCAGGTAGGGGTAGAGCTGTAACAAAGGAGATGTGGAAGGAGGGAGGCTGAAGAGATGCTTTGCAGCGAGGTGTGTGTGCTGGCTGTCCTGCTTTCCTGGATGAGAACAGCAGGTACCTGCAGGTGCCAGAGCTCCTTGGTAGTGCCTTGGCAGGATGTTCAGGTGTGTGCCAGGTGAGACAGCCTGAGAGGCTGCGGTGTGCACCTGGTAGTGGGCTCCAGACTGAAGGGTAGTTCCTTTCAAGGGTGTTCCCCGGTTAGCTGAGGATCTTGTCCAGAGGCATCTACCATCAACCTTTTACTGCTGTTAATTCTGTTCCTTTTAGCCAAGTTTATAAGCTGTGTTTGAAGTATGTTTGTGTCTTCTGGGAGAGCTAATAATGTTTCTTGTGCTTTACATTCAGATTTTCCCATATATATTTCTTGCACACAAATCAGTGACTGCTATGATAGTAGAGCACAATGAAGTGAAAATAAGAACAAAAGCTGCCAGCACCAAAAGTGTTGCATAGTTTTAACAGAACATGTATATATATCCATCAAAGACTAGACTCACATTTCACTTGCCTTGTGACCCTATAGACCAGAGTTTTTCCTGAGGTGAAATATATTTATAGTGTATTGAAATGTGACATTTCTAAGCTCTGTGGAAAATCAGGACTGCAGGTCAAGAGGTGAAGCAATTATTTGTAAATGTTACTGTGGGCATATTAGTTTCCTTTCACATGCTCAGGAAATAGAAGTGATACCCTTTGAGGTTTAGATTTAATTTCTAAAGGCATGTGTTAGTACCTAAGAATGTTAAAAATTATGCTTTAAACCTAGGCACGCTGAAGAAGAGCTTTGGAGGGTACCCACATAGCAGGCTTTCCCCTCCTGCTTGACTGTCTGTGCTGTTAACAGGTGGCACTCCATGATAAAAAGAGAAAAAAAGCCTGTAACCATTATGTATAAAAACCCCTCTGAAGCCTCACACCTGGTTCTTGTACTTCTGATGGTTCCACTGATTTTTGTTTGACGTTGTATTAATGTTTCACAGAGTAAGTCATGCATATTTCCAATGTACATCTTCTGTTGCTGCAAATTTGAAGGCACATGCTTACTGTGGCTTGCATTTCATCTGCAGAAATCTCTGCTATATTTTGTCAATAGTTTACTGCAATAATTCTCATTACATTTTTTAGGAATTAGAGGGCTTAATTGTAGTTTAAAAATACACCAGCAGCTAATAAAAAAACTATGTTTCCTTCATTTCAACATGCTTGGTCCTTTGAACCTAATAGAAAGTGAGAAACTGATCCTAGTAAATTAAACAAAGAGTAGTGTTCTGATTTAAAGATCATGTTAGATAGCATTTTAGTTGCAATTGTGTGTGAGGAGTAGCAGCTTATGAGAGAATGTAATGACTGAATTGAGCTTTTCATTAAGACAGAATTTTGTTCTCATGTTTTTCTGCTGACAGCTTGTGTCTCTCTCCTGGCTGAGGAAAGCCTGTCTTGCTGTGAGTTTTTAGGTTTATAAATAAAGCCTTTGGGCACTGCTGCTGCTTCATATTTTTCTCTGAGGCTTTTGACCCCTCCAGCAGCTGTCCCAGGCAGTAACTGGCCCCTCTTGTCAGGTTGCTCACAGCTTATTCATATCTCTGTTTGCTGACCCCAATATACCTTGAATTAATTGCCCAGACACTAAAATCCTACTCTTAATAAGACAGAAAGAAGATCTTTTTCAATTATTTTTTTCCCAGTATGATGAAGGAAGGAAAGAAAGGGAAATAAACCTCCTGCACAAGCACTGGAGATTGTGTGTGCATATCTGCTTGTTTCTAGGTAGTGCTCTTGCCTTCCAGACCCTGAAACAGTTCACCCAGGGCTTCCTTGCTCCTGTGGGGATTGCTGACCAGGACATCCCACTGGCTGGCCAGGACTCTGAGAATGCCTTGGAAGCTTCCCCACCACTTGTATTTCCATGCTTGAAATTACCAACAAGATTTTGTTACCAAGGCAACTCTGTTCACTGACCTATGATATTCACTTGAAAACACTTTTTAAATTAAATTTACTGACACCTGAACACAGTTTTAAGCCTTTCCTCTGTGGAGGTTAAATGCACATCTAGTATCAACAAAGATGGTATCATTTATGTACACAGGAGTTGAATTAGTCTTTTCTTCTTTTTTTTTTCTTTTCTTCCCTGACTTGCTGCCTCCTGAATTTAAAATTCTTCTATCTCTTCCCTCCCTGTGTCATCTCTCACTGCCAAAGTGTAAATGTAAAATGTTTAGATGCTTCCTTACATGTGGGCTGCTTTGCTGGATGCCTGGCAAATAGTATTTGTCTCTGCTTGCATTCTTATCATTCTCAAGGACAGAGACTAAATCAGTCTGAAGCTGCACAAAAAGTATAATTTGGAGCCATGTGTCACAAAACTTAGAATACAGAAACTCTGTAATAAACAGGCACAGTGACTGTGTACCTCAATTCCATGACCAGATTTAAAACACTTCAGACCCAGTATGCCATTTGCTGTGCTTCAGCCAACTCAGAGGCTAGTTACAAAAATCAATAAGTAAAATTTAGTGAATCGGTGTGACAGAGATGAAAACTGAGGTACTGCTATTGTCACAGGTACTGGGTTTATGTGCAAGTCTAATTGTCTTGTATTTGCTTCCAGACTACCCTGCTAGTCATCAGTCATTTCTCTTTCCCAGAATAGAAATCCATCACCATCTCCCCATGTTTTTGAAATTTTGTCTGCAGCTTCTCTCTGTGAAGCTTCTCTCTGTGTATGGTATGAGCAGTCAAAAAATACTGTGTATTCAGAAGAAATTATTTCAGATAAAATTTACCTTAAAATAGTGAGCTTAGTTCATCAGCACTAGCCTGCACCTCCACTGAACTTCTTTGTGCTTGTTCCCATGTTCTCTGTACTGTGCTGAAATACCTCCAGCTACTTCTTCCTGTCTCCACTCTCATTTCTCACTCATCCCTGTTCCTCAGCACAGGGAGCCATATGCTGTTGTTTTTAATTCTCTGTTAGCATTTGTACAGTTTCAGTTGTGACAACTTGCACTGCAGTCCTGTCCTTCTTACCCTCTGCTTTTTCTAAAGGCAGCTGTGGAGAAGTTCCTTTGTAAACCCATTCAGGCAGCTTGGGACCGGGACCATGACCTGATGTGTGTAGCACACGTAATTATACTTAGATTCTTCACAGGCTGTAAAATATATGACAGTTCAGTTTAAAAATTTTCTCATTTTCTCTGATTCTCTGGCTATGCACAGAGGGTCTTCATAAAATTAAACTATGAACCCATTGATTTTCAGTCCCACATGGCCTTTCAACTCCCTCACCCTCCATGTGAGTTAGGTGTTGTTTGGGAAGGTTTCATCTGTGCTGCGAGCAGATACCAGTCTGTACACTCTACTGCTCTGTGCACTGAGACCAGGCTGTGGCAACCTACCTGAAGCAGATGTAATATAATAGAAAGCTGTGTGCATTTTTGAACTAATTGTATATTTGAGGTCAATGAAGCCAGATTTAGCTTTTACAGCTGCCAAATATGTGTGTTGAAACCTCATTTATTGATGCTGTTTTGTTGCCTTCAGTCAGGTAACAAGATTTTCCCTTAGCTGGTAGAAGAGGGGATGACGTTCAGGTGAGCAGCAGCATCATTTAATGGGTCCTGTTAGCAGCTCTTGCTGTGTTTCAGAGATCTGTACATTTTTCTGCTCTATTTGTAGATATTCTGTTTCTTGCATCAAATATGACTGACACTGAACATTACTTTTTGCTTTCACTTGATTTATCCTAGAAGATTTTTATGACAATTGTGCTTTCTCTTGTTTCATTTTTCTCCCCTATTTTTTTTTAATATATTATCTGTATCTATATCTATATATATATCTTGCTGTTACCATTCCTGGGAATTGCTTTTTTAGGGCATGTTGAGTTGCTGTTTCCCAAAACCAGAACGTCATTCCTATTGAGCTAGAAATTGTACTTTTTTCCTTCAGCATGATTTGTTTAGTTGGAAGCTAGGAAAGAAAACAATATAAAGATTTGCTTTTGTAAGCCTCACATGCAAACATTTGTGTGTTTGCTTTACTTTAGGCCTATGGGCAGTTTCTGAGATTATAATTTATTAAATATGTGCTTTATAGCAGAAGGATAATTCTTAGTGAAGCAAAATATGTCACTCTATTTACGTGAATTCCTTCCAGAGCCCTTCAAACTCTTTAAAAAAAGAAATCACGACAGAATACTTCCTACTGTTTATTGTCCTAATTCTAGTTTGAGCTCAACGTTACATGGTAAATGGTTAAACAGAGGAGAGTTGTTATATAAAAAGATGTAATTTTACAGGAATTCAAAGTTACGTGGTTCTCATATGCAATGTAGATGTTTGATGGTTAGAGTGTATCTACAGGGCTTCCTCATAGCATGCATTCTTTTGATTATTAATGTCTTTAGATGTAGGTAGGAAGAATTCCTTCCCACAGCGTCAAATGCATTCCTTCCTGAAGAAAGGTGGATGCCAAGGGGAGCTGTTGGAGGATGAAGGTGACTGTGCAAGTGCTTAAGTTGAAACAGAGCAAACAGTTTTATTTGATGCCAATGGAATATTCGCCTGTGTAGCTGCTTAACATTTAGAAAAACTGGTGCAAAGAGGTGTGTGTGTTATGAATAACAAATCAAAGTTAGAGTAGGTATTTAGAGAAGGGAAAAGTGCAGTCACACTTCTTCTAACCAGCCATTGCTAAAGGCAGCAGAGGCTTCCAGAGTGGCACAGTGTTGGCATCTTTAGAGTGAAAGCAGTTCTCTTACTTACCAGATGTGCACATTGTTATGGTACAAGTAGGGGGGGAAAGGAAAGGTTTGCCATAAAAATGTATTTTATAAGGGATCACTTCCCTTGAAATTCTCTTTTTAGTTACAGCAGGGGAGAGTATGAACTCTAAGACAAAATGTATGGGAGCTCCAAATAAATACAACTTAAAATATAAAAGCTTTGCAACTTCTTTTCAGATTGTGAACGTGTCACGCTTAGTTGGTGTTGATAACCCCGTGGAGCTGATCTATTTCGTGGAGGACCAGGATGGGGAGAGACTGAGCGCTCTGAAGTGCTCGGACCTGATGAACAGAGTCGATATCCAGCGGGCTGCGATCATCCTTGGCTACCGCATTGAGGGCAGCGTTGCACAGCGTAAGCCCTGTCCAGTCCACACCACTGCCAGCAAAGGCAAACGGAAGGGTGGCTTTACCGGTGCAGGGTATGGTGCTGCACGGTGCCCGCTGTTGCAGTATTTTGTTTTTGGGCTGCTGCAGCTTTGGCACTCCTGAGGAAATCAGTTTTAGCAGCCTTGCAGTGAGCTGTGCTGTGTTGTTTTGCCTCTCAAAGACCCTGCTGAGCTAAGGGTTGCAGCAGGTCCTTAAGTCCAGCCTCACTGCATTCACTCCGTGCTGGAAAAGTACAGTGCAGACTAAAGACCTTCCTGCCATTTTCATGTTATCCTGCTAGGCCAATATTTCTTTACAGCTTGTCCTGTCCAGGAGCTTGCACAAACCAAACCCCACAGCTGGGAGATGGGAGGGCGTGGGTATGAAATGGGTGTTTCCTTTAGCTGAGTAATGGCAGTGTAGTTTTACACCAGTCACTGCTTTTTTGTCTGAATTACTTCTTCTGTGAAAGATGTACACTGAGGGTAGTTGGGGCATTTATTTCTTCCATCGAATATGATTGACCTTGTTTTTATTTGTTTGTCCATCAGCAATGTATAAGTAATATGATCTTTTAATGAATATAATATAAAAGTAATGTGATTTTTTTACTAGACACACATCAGAGGAAATAGTATAGGTCATGTAAACTCATATAATTACTTCATTCAGGAGGCTTGGTTATAAATAATTTTCAGTTAGTAGCGAGACAGAATACCTACTCGGAATTCCGTGTTACAATTAGGAAAGAAACTTAAAGATATCTTAGGGACAGACAAGTATGAGCTGCAAAATACCTCATTGGTATGAATGCTTAATTACCTTTTCTCATTTCTGTGCAATATGGAGGCATGAGTTACGTGGTACCACAGGGTATTTTTCCAGCAGAAAAAGCATGTGTCTGATATTTAAAATACTCTGCAGAAAGAAAATATTAATAATGGCACAGTCTGTATGTGTTTCTGAGTTTTGTCCCTCATTAAAACAGTTGTGTACAGATAGGTCAGTAGCTCATATATATTTGCTTAATATCCATTAATGGACTGCCATGCTGGTTAGATGGAAGTGAAAAAAGTTGCAAGAACAAATTCTCTTTACAAAAATGATAAATGTTGAACAAACTTCATAAAGTGTTCATAGCTTATAGTTTATGTTGAAACTTGTTATCTTTGACCTGTCATTAGAAAGTTCTTCTAAGAGTCACAGAGTCATAAAAATCTTTAAACGCTCCTATTGGAAGAAACTAGACCAAAAAAGATTATTTTTATAACAGAAAACATAATGCCAGAAATGAGCTGTTAGGTGTATAAAATGTAAGAATTCTATGTACCTTTAATCATTGGAATGGCTACTAATGAAATGATATATAGAGAAAATAGAAATACTCTTTTTAGCTTGAAAACACCATTTTTAGAAATTGCATCGGTTTGACTAGAAACGTATTATTGCTATGGCCTTTAGTCCCATAATTAACCACTATGCAAAATTAGCAAATAAAAGTTCTGTCATTTATTTCAGTTTACCTTTTACAAGAATGATTTGTTTGATTACGCTTTCCAGCAGTTTTGTTTCCTGCTTGGGGCTAAAGGATCTCACACACTGACAATGAAACAGAGAGAAGAAAAAAAGCAATCACCAATGCAGAACTATACACCTTGTGGAGGAGGTTGAAATTTGTTTTGATAACAAAATGTTAAAGAGAAGAAGCAGCTGGTAATATTGCCTAAAGCAATAAACAGGCAGCAATGTTGGAAGGTCTATCTTACCTTTGCTAGTGGTTGAGTAATTTTTTTAGACCCATTTCACTGTGTCAGCTTAGTTTTGACTTACAGGATGATGTGGCAGAAGTGCCATTTTCATTAGTATTTTAAGTACAACTCTTCAGAAGCTGGGCCAGGACAATTGATCTCCTGCCCCATGCTTCCTGAGCATGACATACCTTAACTTGCAGCGCTATGACATTTCCTGTGATGTGCAGCTGGTTTCTGATAAATTCCTTAACTAGCATTTACAAGAACATAAAAATACATAACCTTGAAGTGTCCTCAGTGTGAAACATAACCGCATAATATTACTGTCTTCCTTTTAACTTTACAGCTGTGGAGAAGCTGAAGGAGCCCGCTTCAGAGACTCAGAACAGCAACCTCTGGATTATCGTTGGGGTGGCAGTCCCGGTTGCCGTGGTGCTCCTGATTGTTATGATTTTATATTGGAAACTCTGCAGAACAGACAAGCTGGAGTTTCAGCCAGACACAGTGAGCAACATTCAGCAGCGACAGAAGGTAAAAGGGGAAGTTGTGCTGAGAGGAGCTGGAGTATTCTGAGAACAAACAAATGTGAGACTCTGGGGAACACCTGGCATCCTTAGCTAGCATGTGTAAACACAGTTTCAGGGCATTCCAGTTTAGAGGGGTTAAAAAAAGGAGGGAAGCAGTCTAATGATAGTTGAAGTCAAGAATCCCATAGTGTTTTATTTATTCTTCTGGGTATTTGATACTGCATTAGATAGATCCATCCTTCTGAAATGTAGGCATTGAAGGTTGAGGCATTGAGACACTTCTTTTCAAGGCTGTGGCTGGGACTGTATAAGAAGAAATGTACTGAGTTGAATCACTGACCTTGTTTTCCCCAGAAGGCTGAATTTTTCTTTGGTGATCTTTTGCTAACCAAATCTGACAGCTAAACTGCACCACCCATCATACCTCATACTGGAGCTAGGATTTGCTAGAACCTGTCCTGGCTGCCCCATGTTCTACCAGGGCTTTTTTTGTTGCAATTTTGAGTTGCAGTACTAGGACATTAATTAGTGGATCTGTGTGTGCCTGCATAAGTGAGCTTGTTGGCCAGTGTTGGTTAGGATAGTGAGAAATTCACTACTCTTGTCTTTTTCTTGCCCAAGAGTGTAAATCAAAAAATTTGTGATCCAGGTTTTTCACAAAGGATGTATTCAGTAAAAAGAATGATACAGTGCCTGAAAGGTTACTTTCTTTTTATGACCAAAGAGAACCTATGTGTGTCAGAAACGCTTGTTACTGACTATACCTTCAGAGGCATTAATAAAGGCAAAGTGATCTACCTGTGCTAATCCTGTGGTACTGCAGTCACGTTCTCCACTGTGACCTCGTGTTCAGTCACACAGTTTTCTCCATAACAAGCCTTGTCTGTACATCAGGCTCTCTTTTCAACATAATTAATGATGTGAAAGATGAGAGAAACAGAAAGCACTTGCACTTCCAAAGCAGTCAGAACAAATCAATAGCAACTTGCACTTGTCTTGCGACTGTGAACTGTGTGTTGGAATCCAGGCTGGCAACAAGTGGTACCCTTTGATGAGCACCACCCCCTGGTACCTGGTTTCACCTCTGCTGTGGTAATATGTAACGCACGTTTTTGACTGAGGAAGCTCCCCACAGTAGTTTTGACTAATTTGAGAAGGGTCATACAAGAGAGACAAGAGAGGACTGTTACCCTCGGTATGCTGTTTGATCACATTTTCAGTTCCTCTCTGCTATCACAAGTGTTCTTTGTAAGGAAGCAGTTGGGTTGTATCGGCTGAAAGGCCAGAAACATCTTTCATGTAATTACTTCCTTTTAAGAAAATGTCTCAGTTGCTTTTCCCCACTGCTTCCACAGTATTCTTCATCTTAATCATTCATGAGTCAGAAGCCTCAAACTTGTTTATATGCAGGTCTCATTTTGGATTGCCTAGGGAACCTGTCACTTTGCCTTCTTTCGGGAAGTCGCTGTAAGCAAACTAGAAAGAAACACTAAGGACATCTAGTTCAATCCTTGTGGCACTGGAGGTAAAGCAATAAAAAGTGTCTTAAATTTTTATCACTTGCACATCAAGGAAATGGAAGCAACTTCCATTTCCTCCCTTCCCCAGAATAAAAGCAGTACTCTGGCTTCCTTACCATCAGGCTGTCATTGGGATTTCATATCTTCAAGCAGTGGGTTGGAATTCTAGGTCGGAATAGGGCATATTTAACCACCACCAAAGACCCCTACACAGTCAAAACAGCATACAAATTATTAGAGACATTTGGTCTGATCCTGCTCTCTAAAATTTTCTATGTATTTTATACTTTTTATTAGAGTAAATGCAAAGAAGTGATCAAAAGAGTGTCATCATCAGTGGTCAGGGATTTATGTCTGTAAATAAACACCATAAAAATGGACTAGGCTTCCTCTTCCTCACCACAGCCACAATTATTTACATTCTCTATTTTCAGAGCTTGACCTTCGTACTGAAGGAAGGTGAAAGCGTACACTACAACTGTAAATAGAAAGATATTTAGGTTAAAGATCTGATTTTTTCTCTTGGAATCTATATTTCACGTGTAAGAAATGTAAAGATGCATTTGTAGTGTGCTAGCTCTTCTCACTCCCATTAATAATTAACAAAAAATTCATGTAAATACAGAGCTTTTCATTAGCATATGTATGGCATATCCATATTGGAAATAGAAGACAATACTTTTCAACCTTGTGACAAGTCTGTAATGTGTTTTGTGCTTGAAAATGTGTGTTGATTGAAAGATAAGAAATTGAGACACCTGTTTCTTCAGCTGATACTGGATATCCTACTGCACTGGTGGATCTTTAGGGGTATTGCCAGTCTTCAATTAGCCACTTTAACATAGCAGTTCAGTGAGCAGCAAAATGATCTGTTAGAATTTACAGCAGCAGCTGATAGCAAGTTATGTTATCTGTGACTTTAAAAGCCTAGAATGGGCTTGGGAGTGAGGGGGAAAAGCCTGTGTGTTTTGTGCTGCAGAGAGTACCACTCCACCAGTTTGTGTTCTTTCCATCTGGCCTTCCAGCTTCATGACAGGACCACTGTCTTGCAGATAGGATGGCACAAGGATCCTGCTTAAAAAGGCTCTTCCTGCCAAGAGTATTGAGAGGGAGCTTATTATTAAGGGATTTTTTTATTTATCTGCTGCCTCAGTGAACATAAATACATGGGAAAGAAAACTTTTGTGGGAACTGATGCTAGCAAAACCAGGTTGCATCATAAAGTAAGGAAAAATAAAGGATCTTGAAGAGATTGTGATTTGCTAATCCATCACTTTGCGTCAAAACAGGATTAGTAACACCTGTAAAATGTTAGGTTTCCTTTTCCATTGAGGAGATTAAATGGGAAAAGATGCTTAGATCAAAGTTCTTTTTATGCTTTTTAAACTGAGAGTTAAGGAAACAGGGGAGAGCAGTGAATCTATGCAAGATTCATTGGTCTGTGCAAGGATAATTCTTTTGACGAGATGATACTAAGATATTTAAAGGGCACATCAAATATTCATGACTTGTTCTGTAAGCCATAGCATCCTACTGGAAATTCACCTTGATGTGACCTGGGTTGTTGCACTGGATTAAGATGTCTGTGCCTTACGAAATAAAATGATGCACAAGTGGTATTTTAAAATAACAAGATTTTCTCTCTTGCCATTGCTTATATCCACCATAACATTGTCCCAACCTTTTGCTTGTCCCAAGCATTTTTTTTTTTCCTGCAAAGAAGCTGTGCCTTTTGTGGGCAACTGAATTTTTGCCACTGGTTATTTTTCTTCATGAAAATCTCAACAAATTTCTTTAATGCCCAAACCATCATTTTGCTCAGTACCTGTCTGGGCCCCTGATGCTTTTGTGCAAAACCATTCCTTTCCTCTTCCCCGGAGAGGAAAATACCCTATTTTACCTGTTATCCACAATGGAAGCAGAGTGAGCAGTATTATTTCTTTCTCTGTAGACATGCAAATATTAAAATGGAACCTGGTTCTCTAGTAGTTTCACTTTCCTTTCTCTGTTACAAGCATTTGAAGAAAAATGTCAGATCCCTTCCTAGGACTTCTCGGAGGAAATTTCGGCTAGAGACAATTTTTCAGGGAAAGGCTCCCTGCCCTAATGGCAAGAACTGGCCAAGCTAGTTGGCAGTTTATTTAGAATGTCTTGGATGTTCTCCCGTATGTGCTGGGTGTGCTGAAGTCATTGCTTTTGCAGTGATAGCTTTGAGTGGCTTGCTCAGTTCCTTGTGTATCCAAGGGCACATCCTAAAGCCCATGGGGAAGAATGCCTGCTTCTCCAGTCAGATGCCACTGTGCTTCCCAGAGACTGAGTATGTCCTTCTGGTTCAGTGTCCTTCCTGTGTGTGTTTACATGTGGCACGGGTGGAGAGTTCAAAGCCTTGGGCAAAGTCCTGCACCTTCTCCTGGAGCTGCAGCACAGGTAATGCCAGTGCTGGAGGGCTGTGCCAGCACAGCTCAGCTGAAATGTCATCATCTCCTGGGGACTGTCACCAGCCCTTGCATGTCTGCTCTGATCTGCTCACAGTCACAGGTAATGAGTCATGCCTCCTGCAAGATGTCTGAGAGGCACTTGTGTGGATTTTTATTTTCCCCCCTAAGCAGGAATATCTGATAACCAAATGTCATGTGTCAGGTGTGACTTTACACCTCTGAATTGAGAATTTTGCTTATTATTATATAGTCTGTAGACTATCTCTTGGATGTTCCCAAGATCAGAGGCCAGCCCTGCTGGAGGCTAAATACTAGGCTTTGCTCCTGATGCACAGAATTCTTGTGATGTTTTGACATCCTGTAATCCTTTTGTTCGTCTGTCTAATGTTGAGGCAACAGTTCTGCATTGCAGAAAAATTCAGTCAAAAGAGATTCATGTTAAGAAAGGCAGCTGACACCAATCTTCCAAAAACTACTTGAAAACTGACATGAGTTTATGCAAGAGATTCATGTTTGCATAACAAATACCATTCATTTCTAATAGCTACCTTGACTAACTATCCAAACTGTTGTCTTCTTGGGGATGGCATACAGGATCTCCTTCAGAGTCAATAGCTGGATTCTAACAAGGGATAGAGTATTCAACATCTTAATTACTTCTGAACAATGCATTTCTCTGATGGCAGTTCCTCTGAAAGAGCTCTTTTGTAGTAACTCTTCTTCTGTAATGAGGATTAACTGTTCACAAGTGGTGGAAATAAAATACTGCACTTAGATACACTGCTTATACAAATAGGTATACAAAGTAAAATGTCTCCATCTGCTTTCTCAGAAACATTTATCTGTCTTGAGATCATTCCAAAAGGCCAGCTAGCCCAGATGCCACAAGGAAAAGCCTAGAGAGGGGAGAAGGACAGGGCAAGTATATGGATTGCTTTGCCTTGACTAACTCTTCAGCCTCCAGTTATTTGTGTCCAGAAGTGATGATATTTAGCAACCCTCAACATACTTCTTTTCTATGAACTTGTTTGGTCCTTCTGAATTCATCTCAGCTGCTGGCAGGGATTTCCACAGCATGCTACATGAAGAACCACATCATGTTTCACAAAGCTTTTATCCTGCTACTGCTACTTCTGAGTTTTCTGTGATGGCCCTTAGTCTTTGTATTGGAGGGGACAGGGAATGGCTGATTCATAGGCACTTCATCTTTGCCGATCCTGACTTTATAGACCTCTGTCATGTTGCTATCTCTGTCATCTCTTTTTCCAATCAGAGGAGCCTCAGTTTTCTAATCCCTTCTTTTGAACTGGCATTTGAACCTTTGAATAATGTAAACATTTTCTAATTCTGTTCAATTCATTTTGAGAGGGGGGGGAGTAGAATTGAATATGCCATTCAAAATGTAGGTGATCAGTGGATTTATAGTCATGTTTATGTAGTGGTTACTTTTCAAAAGGAGTTAAAACAAAAAGAATCTGTTTTGAAAATACAGGTAAATGTTTTGCTATCCTAAGTATAATAAACCTCTGAGATGAGATTAATACTGGGGAAATAAATTTTTCTATCCTAACAAAAGGTGATAGAGAGTCTAGTGTCAAATTTAGCTGTTTGGGGAGCATGGAAATGCACCAACATTAAATCACTGTTGCCTAAGGTTTTAATGTGCTATGCACTTGTGTTTGAAACTTGTAGTTTAATTTCAGCAAGAATATTTCTGCAGTATATGGGAATGTACTTTTTGTGCACATTAAACTCCTCTTAGGTATATAAATATGTGAATCATTGAACCCAACAAAATACCAGCATGAAAAAACAAATGGAAATTACTGACCTATGTTCTGTCTTTGGACTCTGTTATCTACATGCTCTGTGCAGATGGTGAGAGCCATGTTAGAATGTATTTGTTTGCTTCACAAGTTTAGAAAAGAGTTCCCTTAATTTGTAATTTTTTTGTGTTGTGCTATCTGTCTTAGAGGTTGCAGTTGGTGTTGGAGTTATGTACGTGGACTTAAAGGAGTAATTGTTTAACGTAACTTAGGGATGAAAAATTCCTGTCTACTGTATAAAGTTGCCAGTCTTCTTGTAACTTACTCCTGACACTTCCATCCAACCAGTGTGCAGAGGAACCTCACAAACTATGATTAAGATAGTATCCACCCAGCAACTTTTCTGTCTGAGAAGCAAAGCTAAAACTGTGATTCAGGAGCAAAATTCTGCCTGTTACAGCAGTTATCTCAGCAGCCTGTGGGCATATATGTACTCAGAGTTAAGGGCTTTCAACAACGTGATCCCTCTTGTATTTATTGAAATTTACTGAGCTGTCATGGTAATATTAGTGTGGCAGGAAGAAATGCACAAAGGAGAAGAAGAGGGATCATGAAAATCCACGAGAAGAATCAGTCTTAAGAAAATATGTCAGGACAGGTGTCTTGAGAATCTCAGGCTTTATAAAGTTTTGTAAGTTTGGGGTTTTCTGTATTTGTTTTTAATCCCACTCCAGAAGCAAAATTCCTGAGGTAGTATTTTCTGTGGGATTCCTGCTTTCCTTATTATTTGTTTGGTGGTAAGCAGTAACACAGTTGTGACTTTCCAGTGAAGGGAAGGAGGACCAGAGGCTGTACCCCAGCTTTTTCTGATTTTCTGTGCCAGTGCTGCCTATATATGCTGCCTATATAGTGTGCTACTTTTTCCCAACTTGATGGGAGAAATCCAAGCAACTCTAAGCATATTTCTTTTCCCCAAGGACAGGTTTGCTCAACTGCTTTACCTATTCCCAGAAATGGCAATAGTTGACCAAAATGCTGTTGTGATGACAAATGGGAAATGTAATTTGTATAGAGATACTTGGTCCAAGATAAGAAAATGGGTGGCATTTTGTACCTACAGCTTCTTTTTTAGCCTACAGTTTCAAAATCCTGCTTCTGGTTTGAGGCTTGCCACAGAGGGCACAGGCTGTCACACCACTGTAGAGAGAGAGTGGTGGCATCCCAAGATGTAATAAATACAGAATGGTCATTGCACGGGCACTTCCGTTTGCATACAAACACTGTTACCAAGTGGAGGTATTTAAATTAGAGATTTCTTTTTGTTTTGGTCCCTAAACATATTTTCTAAACCAGCAAAAGTGAAGGAACCCCTCTGCACATTTCTCAGTAATGCTTAGTGTTGGGGTTTTGTTTTAAAGACGTTTGGCTTATGGTACAAATACGTTGCATTGTATCTCATGTCAGAAAAGAGACCCAATGGCACAAAAAGACCTCAAGGGATACAATTTTTTCAGTATTTTTAAGGTGGCTGTGGAGTCATAACTCTCCTTCTATGAGATCTTCTAATATGCTTTTTTCATTAATGAAGGGGTTTTGTGTCTTAAATCAGATATGCATTAATGGTATTGAATCGCATCTATAAATTGCATGCATTATGACTTTACAGGCAGTCCCTGGCCATCATCCCAAAGGAGTTGATGTCAAAGGAGAGCAATGCAAACAAAAATACAGAGGTTGTACTTATGTGGAAAGATATGTAGGAATGATAATAGAAAAATGAGCTGAAGAAAATAATACTCTGAAAGGTGAACATGCCTCAGTACTTATAAATTCTTATTTATCGATAGACTGGTAGGTGTTTTGAATATCTTGTCGAACAGTAACTGCAGACCATATGGATGAATGATCCTTGTGGGAGGATGACTTCCTGGATGGGATAGTAAACACATAGTGAAAAAAAGAGTTAAAATGAAGAGGACTCTACCCAAGCACACAAGCAGCTACAAATTATTATCCTTTTTGATGCATCATGAGAGTGATGCTGGGAATTCACATCAACCCATGTTATGGTGCCCTGGGGATATGGACAAGAGTTTGGTGGTGTGAATGTCAGGTTGTGAAGTCAGTTGGCAATGTGTAGTACCCTTAAGCTGTCCTAAATCACACTGACTTAGATCTTCAACCCACATTAATTTTAAGAACAGTGTGTCTCATTCTCTTGCTGTGTTTAAGCTTGTAAATTTTTTTTTCCTAAAAAGTTTCTTAATGCAGTAATATTCTGCATGCTAACATGACAGTATGTTCGTAAGTCACCAGGACTTCTTTATAGGGATTCTTGTCCTGTTCACAGGTTATGCACTGACACTAAAGCAGATGCTTAGCTCCTCTGTTTCCTTAGAGATGTATGTTTACAGCCTCTGTTCAATTCAGCTAGCTCTACAAGGACCAAGGCAAGACCATGGTATAAAATCAGTAGAAAATGGGCTTAATACATTACTCTTCATATCATGTCCAAATTCAAATGCTGTTTATAGGAACTACAGGGAGAATACTGAGTTAAGTGTATTTCTTTTCCTCTGCTTTCTGCTGAAATTACTCACTGAAGTGTTAACAGCATTTGCTTTCTTGAGAAGACAGGTTGTTGACATTCCTGGTGTGTCTCTGCATCCCAAAAAACTATATATTGTCAACCATTTTTTATTTCAGTGGCTTGAACAACACCAAAACTCTTATCTGCTTTTATGCAATAAGAATTGACTGAGATTTTGTTGGCTTCTGCAGAAATTATTTTATTTTTCTATGAATTGAGCTTCAAATACTGGTTTGGGTTTGTTTTTTTTTATTATTTCATTCAGTATGTAACAATAGAATTAAAAACTCTCTTGACTTAGCAATATGAAATCATCTTTCTCTAAGATTTTGGCAGGTTCTGCATTTATATAATAATGTAATTCCTTATGAGTGCAGTAATTTAGACGTGTTCATTTTGGTGGTAAGCTTCAGAGTAGTTTATCTCTTTCCTTTTCACAAGTATATTAAAGATAAATGAAAACCTCTAGCAACTTACATTTAAATCAAGAAATCTTTGCCAAGACTGCTTTTGTGCAGTCCTGGGTAAAGGCATCTGAGGCTGGTGAAAAGATGCTCATTTTCAGTACCTGAACAAATAACAATATCAGCATAACTTAAAAAGTGCTCTAAAAAAGATACTGCGTTCTTTTCTTGGTGCTGATTAATATATGAGTAGTAGATGACTGATCCACACATGGTATCCTGACTACCAGTCCCAAGATGGGCAGAGGTGATGCAACCTGTTACATAACTTTATCTAAAGAGAAGAAAGAACTCAGCAGGTGGCACACAGAAATTTTTAAGAAAATGTTGGAAACACCATTCATTTCACTGAGTCAGTGATTTGACTCTCTGGTCTTGAACAAAGAAGAGTTGTGGCTCAGTGTCCTTCAGACACTTCTCATTGAAAATGTGGATTTTGGCTGCTATCATTTCTCAGTTCAAAGTCATAATGTTGTTGTGGTCTACAAGGAGAGGTATGAGAAGCACAGATTGCATTTTTAAGAAAACAAAGCAGGCTTATGTTAATGTTATTTCTACAGTACTAATCCTATTAGTATTTCTGTTCTTCAAATAATATTATTTTTAATAAGTGAACTTATAATTTTTGAGGACCATCTTTTGGTATTCAGTCATGTGTCATGTTGTATATGTATGTACTGTCACATTTTTCTGTCGTGTTTTTTCAGTCATATGCACAAACACATACACACGTGCATACAGTCTTTGTATTGGCTGGAGCTGGTAGTGCCACCTTAAGTTTTTTTAGCAGGAGATATCTAGAAATGTTTGGCTGTACAGAACTCTGCATGACTTGAAGCATTGAGCCCATTTCCATTCAAGTATCAGTTTCATACTGAAACTATTTTTTAAGATGAGAAGAAGAGTTTGTTTTCCAAAGAAAAAGGTTAAGAGAAAATGAAATACTCTGTCTGAATTTTAAAAATTTTCATGGAGAAGCTCTAGTGTGCATTCCAAGCCTTAGGGGGTGTAGGTTGTGGAAGGAAAGAGAACAAGAAGGTTTTTCGGCATGAGGGAAATGCTTTTGCTGATTCTGTGGGGAGCTGCCAGTTTCTGGGTTAAGTTTTAAGTTTAGGAAAATGTTTGCATAGGTTTGACAAAGCCCTGTTAGAGATTTACCAGTTAAATTATTATTGAATCACATGTATAGATTCTATGCATTATGACTTTACAGGCACTCCTTGGCCATCATCCCAAAGGGGTTTATGTCAAAGGAGAGCAATAAAAACAAAAATACAGAGGTTGTACTTATTGTCAGAGGATAACACCAATTCTGCACTTATAAGATCTGTAGAGCTGTACCGCAAAGCTGAGAGGGTTTTTTCCCTGTTGTGTTACACAGAGCTTGTTATGACACCAGATGTTAAAAATGTAAAGACTGGTTCTTGGCTGCTGTCAGCTGGCAGGAAGAGGGAGAGGCAAGAGAGTGGAGCAGAGAGAATTGTTCTGCCTGTCAAGGAAGAGTAAGACCAGCTGAAGAGCTTACCTGGCTCCAACTTAAGGAAAATATGGCTATAGGTTCTGTGGTGCCTGGTATGGTGCTAGCTGGGATTGGCCAGTCCTCTGTTGCCAGCAAGTGTCCTTGAAACCCTAAAGTCTTAGCCACCCTAGCTGTAAACATGCATTAAAGACTCATCTTGCATCCCCTTCTTCTTTCAGTGTGTGTTTGCCAGCTTCTGTGTGAAATGGGATGAGGATCCTGCTTCTGCAAATAACATTCTTACATTCTGCCCAGCTTTGACTAATAGCAGAAGGTCCAGCAGGGTGGGAGACACCAGGAGGGTTCCTGTGCAAGAACTGAATTTATGATGTTCTAACTCAAGACTATTGCAATGCCTGTGTGTGAAAGGATCCAGTTGTGGTTGTTTCAGATAATCTTAACTGCCAGTTCTGGCAGTGTGGGTGCTGGTCTCTGCAGTACTAACAGCCTTTTAATTCAGCTGCTGTGTGGTCTGTCTGCTGATAAACATTTGTGCATACATATGCTGTGGCACATGTGCCTGTACACATAAATATATCTGTTCCTATGACTGTGCTTAGATAAAAGGTTATGTTGGACTGCAGCTGCGAATAAGACTATTCAAAGTTTAAAAAAAGATGAAAATTTTATATTTCTGTATGGTTTTTTACTCCCACACAGGTTTACAAACTCACTCTGCTAGAATGATTCTAAGATAGGTTGAAGTTCATGCTTCAGACATGCAGCAATCTTGGTAAAACCATACTGGTAACTCCAGTGTTCCTGGAATGTTTGTCTCTTCAGCTGTTTTTCCTCACCGCACCCATCATACTATTCAGAAAGCAGTAGTAACTTTGCAGGTTGATAAGAAAAGGGTAGAGAACCACCAGATTGTTTTGTGGAAGAATTGTGCCTAGCACATGGTGAAGACTGTCATCATCTTTGGGGCTAAGGGGAGTGGAATCTGTGGAGGGGAATGCAGTGAAACAGAGGATGTGATCATCAGGAGGCAGCAGCAGGGCTGGGCAGGCAGGAGGGGGAGTATGAAAGGGTTAGAAGAAGGGAAGCCCACTGAAGGCTCAAAGGAAGAGTGTCATACAGAGCAATATCTTCTAGGAGAATAGACATAACTTCAAACAGGCCCTAAGTGAGGTGGGGTAGCTAAGAAGTTTCCATAATCAAAGTGGTGCAAGCTGGCCTGATAATTCTGACAGCAGAAGTGAAAAGTTTGTCTTCAGAAGTATTTGGGGGAAGGAGTGGGGATTTTTGGAGGGTTTTGGGGGAGGGTCTTATTAAGTAAGCAAGATCCTGAAGAGAAATATTTAACATCTGAACAGGATAAAATTTCAGGAAGGCTTCACTAGATGACAATGACTCTAAAAAAAATGGCGACACAGTTAATCCTTCACCTAGTGTAGCTCCCCACTGATTCCTTTTGGAATCAGTGGTTGCAGTTATTTGCATAAATTCAATAACTGAATCACCCACAATGCTGAATTGAAGGGACTCTTGTAAAGCCCAGGACAAATGGGCATAGAAAAGGACATCCAGATTTGTTCAAGTAATAAGCTTACTCGTTTTGTGAGAAATTAACTCCAAAGCCTCAGCACATAAACTGATGGATTTTACAGAAGAGCTTTTATTGCCATCTACTGGCTTAAATAGGCAGCTTGCTCGACTGCATCGCCCTTTCTAAGAATCATTTGGAAAATGTTTGCTTACTGAGAAAATATTTTGAAGAGATTGTTTCAGAATATTCCTTAGGCAAGCTTATCTTTGGCATGATATCAGGCGAGTCTGTTTGCAGTTAGCTGTGTTGGCATGCCAAGCTTTATGAAAGGGGGTTCATTTAAACATCTGGAACCTGACGCAGCCATAAATGCACTCCAGCACATGCTTCACTTTGCAGGAAATCGGCTCTAGGAGCACACAGAGGATTTTGTGCCTGTGGTGTGCAGCAGGTTTAGTGTGCATGTGCTTTGGAAACTGGAGTTGACAAGGTTTCTTTCTACTTTCAGCTTCCAAACTACATAAAATTGAATGGGGTTTGAGGAAAAACTTTCTCTTAATTAGTTCTTCAGATCTTCCAGTTAATCTAAAGCCCCCAAAAAATTAGTAGAGAGCTTGAATCTTGGAGCCTTGATTAAATCTGAATCAAGTCATTGATAAGGTGAGATTAGCTTTTTGTGTAAATGCAGTTATGAAAGTAAAAGGCTGAATTCTGTGTCTTTCTCAAGCAAGATGCCCATTGAATAAGGTCTTTAGGACGATTTCTGTAAATACCAAAGCCTTTTGTATATTTTTATGTCTGTTCAGTATGAAATTCCTAAGAGATGTCCACATTTTTCTGGAGGCATCAATACTGACTGACAAGTCATTGCCAGGCTGCTGTATAGCTCAGATCTGCAGAGTGTTTATCTTTCATCACATGAACTAGGTGTTTGTATAAGCACTCCCAGATTTGGGGAGCTCAAAATGAGAAGGATCAACAGTGACATTATTCAGATTATTTAAAATCCTGCATCCATTTTGACTGGAAGAAATGGAAATATGACCTGGTGGTGGTAGCCATTTTGGTCTGTACACAGGTGTCTACAGCCTTGCACTCACAAGTACACAAAAAACTCCTCACACAATGATTAAATCTAAAGAAATGGCAGTAAAAAACAGTAGCAGCATCAGAAGTCTATTTTTAAACTAGATTTATTGATTTGCAGTTTTAAACTGTGTATCATATACTGCGGTAAGGTGACAAAACTGTGGAGAGTTTCTTTTTCTTTTCCCTGGTGCTCTTGTGTTCGTTCCTGAGACTGCCATGGCCTGACCATACTCTCAGTGCCCATTGTTTGCAGATCTGAACCAAAGCCTTTGTACTCATTGTCACTTACTTTTCCTATTTCTTGTCTTTGTTCTTTTCTCACAGCTACAAGCCCCCAGTGTGAAAGGCTTTGATTTTGCTAAGCAGCATCTGGGCCAGCACAATAAAGATGATGTCCTGATTATCCATGAGCCAGCTCCTTTACCAGGACCTATTAAGGATACAACCCCATCTGAGAACGGAGATGTGCCCAGCCCCAAATCCAAGACTTCCACAAAGCCTTCAAAGACTGTTCGACACAGAGGGAGGTCAGTTCACAGAGATAAAAACAAATTGCAGTAGACACCAGTTGACTAAGGACTAGCAATTGTTGTATTCTTAGGGCAGTTTCAGTGGAAAGAACTGTTCCAGAGCTCTGGAACTCACGTTTGCTAGTGAGCCACCACTACTACACCTCGCTACTCGTTAGTACAAGGTTGTGAGAATTTAGTGTTCATTTTTCTTTTAAAGGGAACATACCCAGTTAAGAGGGGTATTTAAGATACTGCTGAGCTGGCTGGATTCAAGTCCTTGCTTGTTCACTGGAAACACCAAGTGTATTTTTGCCAGTGCAGTCTCTTTGTGATCTCTAGCCACTAAGCCAGAGGGTGGTTAAAAACAAATGAAAACCACTGACAGAGGTAAAGTGTTTCAATCCCATTAATAGTGATCAATACATGGATGAAGAGTCAGGATTTCCAAAACTAAGCTGTATCTCCAAAATTCAGGGAAGGTGCAGAAATGTTGTTATTTATGATTATCGGGGGGGGGGGGGGGGGGGGGCTGGGGTGTCTTGTAGCAAATGAGCCTTATTCAGAAAAAAGAATGGTAATTCACAGCTGTGCAAATGGAGAAGGGTCTGTCAACCATCAGCAGAATTTTCCTAACCTTTTCCAATAGTCACATGATGTGACTGTCCCTTGCTGGAAAAAAAATGTGTTTGTAGGATACAAACAGGATACATGATGTAACAAAGCTGTGCAGTAGAGATGGATCTGTGCACAAAAAAATGTGCAGAAAGAATGAAACTCTGGGAAGACCCTCTCTGAACTACACTTCCCAGTAATTCTTCTTCCTCACTCTGACACTTCTTTGTCTCCAAAGAGAGCTCTGCATTCCCTGTGCTTACACCTACGTGATACTGCACAGTGGGAGGAAAAAAAAGAGCAAACAATCAAGGGCAGGGTTGGATGAGCTGAGAAAGAATCACCATTAGTTTCTGACTGAGCTGCAAGTCTCTGCAGCACAGCTTGCTCCTCTGTTCAGCCCTCTGCTTCCTCTAAAGCCCCAGTTGTCTTGAGATCCTTGCTTCATCTTCCCCATGTGGGCTTCATAAAGCTCAGTTTCCCCCTTCCAGATGCTAAGCCTGTCTTCCTAAATCCCTGCAGGCCTTGTAAGTAGAAGGCTGCCAGTGGTACAGTGGAAGGTGGACAAAACTGGAAAATAATGGAAGAAAAATGAGCTATACTAGTTTTGGTGTAGCTTACATAAATTGAAACAAAGTAATATAAATCTTAAAGACATGTGTTTCTTTGTTTCTTTTTAAAAGTTCAGAAGTGGCCTAGGACAGAGATGATACCTGGGAGAAGGGAAGGCATCTGTATTTATATGTAGATAAGCAAAAGAAATAAGTTGAAATTTGAGGTTGCTACTGTATTTAATCTAGAATTATTCAGAAGATTAAGCAGAAGAAATTTCAGAAGCCAACATTCTAATGATACTCTGTGGTAGAAGGCCACCAAGTAATTCAGGTATGATTTGCCCTTAGTGAAGCCACGTTGGCTGTCACCAAGCCCCTTATTTTTCATGTGCCTTAGCATCGTTTCCAGAACAATCTGCTCTGTGATCTTCCTGGCACAGAGGGGAGAGTGACTGACCTGTAGTTCAGACACTTGAAATGTTTTCAGAAGGGAATCTCCCTTTTCTCCCTCATGTTCTCATAAGAACAAATCTTCCTTGAGGCTTAACTATGGAGATGTTGCCATCATCTCCCTGCCATGCTGATGTGCCCGTGTCAGCTTGTGATTTAAAAGATTTATTCCCCGAGGCAGAAGTTGAAATGTGAAATGGTAGCATACTGTGTTGTGTTGAGTTTAGCTGCTTGATGTTTTGTGAGGAAACACAGAGCTCAGTTCATCACAGTTCAGCTCAGGACTGTGTGTTACATGCCAGGAAATCTAGTGGTGATGTGACTACACGTTCTATATCTGTAGGAAACAACAAACAAGAACAACTGAGTTCAGAAAGCTCAGCATCCCTAGGCTCCAGCTGAGAGTTGGACCTGTTGTTTTGACTTGAGAGTATACAACTGCATATTCCTCAGCACTTTCAAGAAATGGCTGATGTTGACTCAACACTATTTATGTTCCTATAACTTGGTGATAATTTGGATACACTGAGAAAGGGGTATCATGGGAAATGCAGAGCACAATGAGATGAAACAGAAAGTCAGTAGGGGACCTGGACACAGAGCTCCAGCCTCATACTCTGCTGAACCAGGACAAAAGGTGATGGAGGTGATAGCTCTGCACACCCTCTCCCCCACAGGAAAAGATGCAGTGATGCAGATTTCTAAGCTCATTGAGGACCATTTATCCTCTTCTCCCTGCTATTGTTTTTTTTAATTGGGATGTGTCATTATTATTACAGTCCTGCAGATCGGGGCATTGTTTAGGGAGGAGAAAAAGGGAAGTTGAATTCAGAGGTGCAAGTAGATTTAACTTCAATGGACTTGTCAGGCTGCATATAGTTATCTTAGTCTGTGTGCTCTAGGCAGGTTGATGCTTAGCCAAGAGCCTCAGTGACTAGTTCAGATATACCCATCTAGCTCAAGCAAATCCTGCACTAATGAGGTTAGCACTCAGACATCTGCACACTCTCCATAATTAACTCCTTGCCAGAGTAGAATATGAGTGTTCACAGGACAAAGTGGTCACTAAAGGCTGATCCCATGTAAAGATACAGGCTTTGGTGTCAAGCTCTGTATTTTTTCTATTTTTATACTGTCAGAATAATTTTACAGCGGAAGTATTTTGTTGGGGAAATCATGGTATTTTTCTATATTGCCTACAAAAGATGCAATAACTGAGAATGTAATTTTTTAGATAACAAATATTCTTAAGAATCTTGTGACTGCATGGAATAAATATATACAAGAAGCATTTTTGAATGGCCTTACATTTGGCTAGTCAGGGAAATATTCACATAGATTTGTATTTGTATAGATATGTATCACGTAGATTTGTTAGCAAGAGAACACCAAGTGAGTAAAGCTGAATGTTAGACTAGTTACCTATGTGGGTTTCGTATTCCTAATGTAATTATTTTCTTTCTGAGAGTTAAATTTCTAGTTACAAATGCAGAGCTTTTTCTTGTAGTATATTTTAAAGGAAAGATTACTCAATAATATTGTCACATGTGAATTGTGTTGCAGTCAGTTTTCACACACAACAATGGTAACATGACAATAAATATCTGGCTATGATAATGTATTATAAATTTACTTACAAACAGAGGAAAATTTTAAAATACCTTTCACAAGGTATTTTAGCACAGGATTCTTTGTGTGTGAGAATTATGCCCCCTTGCAAACTTGTGTTACGTGTTGGTTTGTTTGTTTTGTCATGTTTGTGGCAGGATTTCACCATCAGATGCTGAATCCACGGCAAGTGAACAATCCAGTGGGAGAGAGACAGGAGAAGAAAGTGCAAGACCATCAGCTGCTGCAAATGAGGGCAAGCCACGCAGAGCAGTGAAGAAGGGTTTGTTACCTTTTCTCCCTCCGTGTGTGCTCTAGTGCTTTACTCAGGTTGAAGAGTTAATCTGGTGCTGTAACTTTTCTAAACTCATCTTTGGCTGTTGATTTTTCTGCTTCTTGCTGCTGAAAATCCCTTCATATTTGGGTTTGTTTCTTCTGTTGAAACTGGAGAGCTATACATTCCTTTCATTCCAGCAAGCTTTTGAAACAAATGGCTTAGCAGGAATGAATCTTGCCTCCTTTTGTCCTGCACACACCCCCAGCAAAACTGTTCCCAGCTAGGCCTAATTGTGTCTCTCATGGCAGCAGGATTGCAGACAGTTACATGGCAGTAGAGGTCACAGCAGGACTTCAGACCAGGGGAGTGTATCTGTAGCAGTAACTTTGAAAAAGTGATATGAAAAAAAAAGACACCAGAGAGGTCAAAGTTTTACAAATGAGTTGTAATTCAATCATCAAAATGCCTGCATGAAAGATCAAAATTCAGTGCTACTGTGTAAATAACACTGGGTTTTTTTTATAAAGAACCATCTTGTTTCCAATTAAAGTGCCACTACTTTTCTTGGAGGTACTCTAAAATATATACATTTATATATTTGAAGAGATGGGAAAACATCTCAGCAGGGTTTGCGTTCCTCCAACCTATCTGACTGGAATTCTGTTGCTCTGTTTTAGTGTTCTCCCATTTCTTCTTACTGAGAACTCCAGATTTGTCTCTCCATTTTCTGACTTTAAACTTTATGTAACATACAACATTTCATTTTGGTGTAGAAACGTTACATGTTGCTGCATCATAATTACCTGGTAAAAGCAGCAAGGAGACTGTGTAAAATGTGTCCTTTCTACCTATCATGCCCTCACTGGGTAAAATGCACTATTATTTCAGCATTTGGTGCCTCTAGTTTGCAAATCGTAAGGACTATTCTTAGCATTCAGAATTGGAGGCAGTGTCTGCAGAGAGCTCTCTACTAAATGGGAGATTCAGTTCCCTTTTTGTGCAGCTGAGATTTGGCATTTTGATCCAAGTTCATGCATCTCATTCAAAAGTAAATGCAGTCATCTTACTGCTGTGTTTTTTTTTCCAGTTGCCATTCTAGCTAAATTACTTGTCATAATTACTGTGTTGTCTCTTCTTTTTCTTTTATGTTGTCAGGAGCAAACAGAGTGGGTAAGTAACCAGAGCTGGTAGTTGAGTACAAATATGAATAGGGGTGTTGGGGTAGCTGCAATTATGTCTTAAGGATGGAAGAGTTTGTCTTCTAAGAAAATAAAATTGGTTTTGAGCTATTGAAGTATAAAAAAAGTCTCAGTAACACAAATTATAGTAATCCAGCACATTTTTCTAATTTTTTTCCTCCCAATTCTTTCAAATTATTGAGGAAAACATCAATGTGAAAGAAGCAAAACTAAGGCAGCTGTTGGTCCTGAAACCAGATTTGTATAAACAAGTTGGAAATAATATTAGAATTAATGTAGAATTCATTAACTGGAAGCCGAAGAAAAACATGAGCTACCTGCAAGGAAACACAAATATTTTGTTGTGAACTAGTGTTTTCTCTGCCAGGATATGGCAAACATAGGGCAGGAGAAAGCTGATGATGTCTTTGATGTATAACACATCTAGTGATAAAACAAGGATTTGTGTCCTCTGATAGCATTGACCATGCTATAGTAGCCAACCTTCTGTCCATCCTTCCATACTCTGCTGCTTACACTGGTGGGTGTAATGAGTCTTCAGCTGCATCCTGGGATGTCCCCTTCTGGGATACAAAGAAACTGTGTGAAATCTATCTCTAATTGCATACTCTGGCATGGTTAAGATACCAATGGATGAGTTGAAGAATCACATTGACTTTATCTGATTTTGGATGAGGCCTTATGCATCCTGGCTGCTGTGTCTCTTGGGGGTGCAGGAAGCAGTAGCCTTTCTCTGTCTCCAGCTGTATTGGTTTTCATATGAAATCATAGCTTCCTGACATTTCAGTTCAGTTAATGGTTTCAACTCAGGGAGCAGTGATGAACAGTGATCATGGCATGTGACCTCTATGGACTGATTGTTAAAACATTGTCTGACCAGTATTGAGGTATTAAGTACCTCTCCATTATTTTTTAGCCTCAGCTGAATTACTCTGAAATCAAAATTTCATTCATGTAGTGCCATCCAATAGCTTTATAAGGAAGATTTTCTAAACGTGAATAATAGTGTAATATAAGAATTTTGAAATGAGAAATTATGCTTATTCTCTCTGTCAAAACTTCTTCAGGACATCGTTCTTATGTTGGGTTAGAAACCATTTCTCCTTTTGTTTTATGTGTACAGTGCTACGCTGTTCCTGACTTCATCTACTTTTCTGTACTTCCATCTTGGTTTGTATTTATAGACACATTGAGTGTAGGCACACAGAGAGGATTTAAAGGTCATATGCAGCTTATGAGGGTTTTTTATGTGTATCTTTTCTGCAAAAAGGAGTAGCATATGATGTTACTGTAGAGCCTTACCAAAATTTTTCGGTGGGATTTCTGTTTTACCAAATGAGCTTAAGAACCCTTTCAGCTAAGAGGCCCCTGCCAAGCACTTGTTTATGTGTGTACAAGGGAAAGTTATGGATGAAGTTATAAAGATTCAGAGTGAATGCTTAGTGTAATTGAAAGTATTGGGCCTCGCTAACCAAGTAATACAAAAATACCCTTACAATTTTATGTTGGAGGTCAGTGAGCTTGGGAATGGCTGATAGAGTGAAAAGGTGAGGAAAAAATCATTAATGTTCGGGGAAGATGGATGCAGAAGTTCAGATTTCTATTGACTACACAGCTGCTCTGAGGGCTTCACACTAACTCCTTAATATGTCTTGTGCCCCTCTCTGTGAGAGGCAATGCTTGCACACTTCTGAGAGATGCATGAAGATGGGGCTGTGGAGATAACAAATGGTTAAGATGAAACAAATAGCTACAGAAAAGAGATGAATCTGCTTCATTTAGGCTCTGTGTCTTGCTAAACATTTGGGACCCAGAGGTCTTGAATGGAGCTGTTTACCTTCTTTTCTCAGAACACTTGTACAGAGAAATCACATTTATAAATCATGCATGCCTTTTATAAATTTGTATGTTTGACAATGCTTTGATCAACTTTGAGAAATATGAATAGGGATTTTGCTTAACTTGTGGCCAGACTGCTTTCCAGCCCAGAAGTAGTATGCTTTGAATAGAATAAAGCATACTATTGCTTTATTGTCCTGCTCCCTTGTTTTGGTGGAAGAGGGAAGCAAAGGAGCAAGTAATTTACTGTGACATTCCACAGAAGATACGATTCACTCCTTCAACCTGTGTTGAATCGATCCTGTGTTACCAGCACGTGTTGCAACAGGATCATAGCAGGGACTATTTTATTTCCCTTCCTGTCTGTTGTAGTTGGATCATGTTGATCAACAACAGATTCTGTATCAGAATCAAATCAGATATTCCTCCTGATTTGAATTTTGAGAACCACATCTCCTTATTATAAGTCTGTGGAAAGATGTGGGTATGTCCCTCAACATTGTTGTGTTCCCTTATAAGGAGAGTCACAAGTCTTGATCTCTCATTGCTTGTATTTCATGGTGAAAAGCAGTTTGAGAATGTGTGGCTTTATCACGTGGATAAGACAGAAGGTTATTTCAAAAGCTTTCAGTAGCTTTTGCTCATCTGCATAACAGTTTCTGATTTAGGTCTAGCTCAGAAAAAAAATTACTAAATCTGTGCTTAACTGCAAATCACAAGGGTGATCCTGTAGATTGCAAGTCTTTTGAGGAAGATGACCCATTTCTGTTGACGTAATTAACTGTTGGCAGGACCTGGGTTGCACTTCTGTGCATATTGGTTTTCATAGTGTCTTTTGCTGATTGTATTGGTTTAACCTCTTCAACAAATTACAACATGACAGTATTTATGCAGCTTGCTTATTATAATGTGAAATATTTATCCTGTCTCAGAGAAAAAAATCTGCTTTAAAAGTGTTAATTAGTAAAATGTCTGTAAAATTCTTTGGTTTTTGTTTGGATTTCTGAGAGGTTTTTTGTTAGTTCCTGTATCACTCCTATCACTTAAGAAATGCATTTTGCATTGAGACATCTTTCATTGCTCTTTGAACCCCCATTTGAGCAATTTGCATCTCCTTAAGTACTGATAAGAGGAATCATTAGCAGAATGTACTTAAACAGCTTTTTATGCAGTAAAGTAGATTGAGATTTTGGGGGTTTGCAAGTGCCAAGAGCTTGATTTACAGAAATAAAGAATGACAGCTCACCTTCTGGAAATAAAATGGGAAAATGTTTATAATTTGCAAACCACGGGGTAAACTTGTTGTACACTAAATGTGAGTCAGCTGGAAGGCCTGTAGGGCAAATTAGGCACAGATGGAAAACAGGGGATAGTTTCATAGCACAGCATCTGTAGAGCTTAACATTTGACTGTGATAACCCTGGCAGCACTGCTTCACTCTGTATTGGTTCTGATGATTTAGGACCTCCTCAGACCAGCAGTGGAAACGAGCAGCACTCCTCAGCCTCTATCTTTGAACATGTGGATAGGATGTCCCGTTCTTCAGATGCCAGCAGACGGGTCCCGAGCAAGATCCAGCTGATTGCCATGCAACCCATGGCAGCACCTCCAGTTCAGAACTCAGTGCTCTCCGACCGGGTAGCAGAGACCAACAAAATTAATAAAGAGGTATTTTTGAAAGTGCTTTGCATGTTTTTGGAGGATTCTATGCCTAGCCAAGTGAAAAATATCCAGTTTCTTACAAGGAGTTCCTCGTAAATTCCTTGACAAATTACAGGAATAATCCTGTTTCCATCCAGAGAAATTATCTGACCTGTTTTTAAGAGATGCCTAAACCAAAATTTAAACACAGAGAGGACCTGATGGTCAGGATATCTTTGTGTTAGCATCCCTTTGCTAGTCAGCAGGACATGACTTAAAGACAGTTGTGCTAATTAATGTATGAGAATTGGAACATATGGCCCACATTTGTTTTTATTCTACACTATTCTTTTACTTTTCAGGACTCAGCAAGTTGGTTGTAAAAATAAGTTTCTCAAAATATTCTGGGGTGTGAATTTGCAGCCCAGTTCATTGTTTTCAACTTCTGATGTTTTTACTTGACAGTAAACATACAAAATTTCCTGCTTTCTCTGAGGCTCATGCTATTGTAAGCAGAATATGAGCATGCCTGGGGCATGAGGAGGGGTGATGCACAGTAAAACCACATCATACGCTGCCTGACAGTAGCACCTACCTGCATCCTGGTTTGGTGTAAGATGACATTTTTTTCATAATTCAGAGTGGAATATTACTCAAACCTGTAACTGAATTTTGATTACTCAAAATTGTAACTTTGTCAAGAATCTGTGTTTCTCGGTACCTTACTGAAGAGAGGCAAATATGTATATCTAGGATACAGAGGCAAGAGGAGCCACAAAACAGAAATCTGTCTGTATGGGCAGAAGACATATGATTCTAACTATAAGCATAAAGAACAAGTCTGACTTGAGTCCTATATATGCTTTTATTTTTTTTGGATTTTCATGAGAGAATACACAAAAATCAATTTTTATTTGGTTTTTAATTTCCTGATGCATATGTGTTCCCGAACTAGTCCAGCACAGGCAGAGCAGTTGTTGCTACCTAATCTGGTGCTTAAGTGTTTACCAGTGATAGGAATTATTTCAGTGGGTTTTGGGCCAGGACTTACAAAGTGTGGTGTTACAACAGCTTTACCCAGATAATGAAATGTACTCCATGAAATTTGAAAAAAGGTAGGAGAGAGGCATGAAAACTCAGCCTCCGAGATGATGTAGAGCTGATAGTGCCATGTTCATCTGGGGATCTGGGCCCTTGTGTTGCTGCTGTGTTCCTGCATAGCATATGTAGCCTCTCATGTTCAGCAGAGGCACTGAGTTATGAGCTCGGTTGGCTCTTGGAAGTTCTTGCTTCTTAAGTGATGAATGTCATTAAAGGGAAAGGGTGGCAGATTTTAACACTGTTGATCAAATATCAACAGTATCTGTTTGCCTAGCATAGGTAAGTACAGACTGGCTAGTCTTATCTTTTCAGAGCAGTGTTATGTCTGGCAAACAGGAGAAGTTTTTCGTGTTCCTCCTGCCTTTTATTAACAAACTGCCACTTGCCTCTAATTGCACCTGCCATGCTGGCAATCGTGCTGTGTATGATAGTACATCTACCTGCAGAGACATTGGGAAGACTGCGAAATATCCAGGAAAGAAAGTGTGCTCATAAATTGTGTGACTGATTTTAGTTCTTCAGAGATTGGGGGGAGGGAGGCAGGGGCATGCAGAGAGGTAGAGGGAGGAGAGGTTTACAGAAGAGCAGCAAAATCCAGTTCGCAAAGTATACAAGTGCAAGAATATTCCTCCCTTTTTTTTTTCCTTCTCCTTCCTGAAGATACAAACAGCCCTGAGGCATAAATCCGAGATTGAGCATCACCGCAATAAGATCCGCCTCCGCGCCAAGCGTAAAGGGCACTACGAGTTCCCAGTGGTGGATGACGTGGTGGTGGTTGACTCCAAAGAGCAGCACAGAATATATCGCAAGGCACAGATGCAGATTGACAAGATCTTGGACCCTGGAGGCAGTGTGCCTACTGTCTTCATAGAGCCCAGGAAGAGGTAGGGATCTCAAAGATGGAACTCTTTTAGAATCAGTATCCAAACTACATCAAGACTGCACTTCTTAACTGTCAGAGCTGAAAATCATTTTGATCACTAGTTGAATTTGAGTTATCTAGGTGAAAAGGATTAGGTTGTTCTAGATGCTTTCATTTATTTCAGTATATGCCACTATGTTTTGATTTCAAATTATGTTTTTACAAGTTCTCAGCAGTGAATTCTTGATAAATAAGCCTGAATGTATGAAAACAGTCTTAAAACAATTTAGTATTTGCTCTGCCATTTGTTTGAATAATTCTTGTGTGGTGTAGAGGGATCAAAATTGCAATATCAGCACTAAAACCTGCAAGTAATATTTTTATAAAGCAGGAGTGGGGGTGGGGAATATGTAAAATAAGGAAAACCTTGAACAACCTAAAAATTCTTAATGTTAAAGGCAAATTCACAAATCATTGAGATCACCCAGAGGGAATACATAAAAAGGTTATAAGGCACATCTGTCAGGCTCACAGATCTGCCTTCCTGCCCTTGTATTTGCAGAGAAAGTTTTCCCTGGGTTCTGTTACAGGCTTATGAATAGAGGCACTTTGTTCCTGGAGCACTGGTGCCCAGTAGGTGCTTCTGCACTGATAGAAGGTAGCTTTTCTCCAGGGGTATGAGTTCCTCAGTTGGTTTGCCTGGTGGGGTTAAACCCTCTTTATCAAGCACAAAGACTTGTTGGCAGTGTGGTCTGTTCTGCAGCTGCAGATGTGTCACACATTGGGCTGGGGAGCTGGAACACTGGACAGCTGAATGTGGGAGGGAGGTGACTCTGGAGAGAATTCAAGGGAAGAATGGGATGTTTCAGAGAGTTGCCAATGAGAGTGTTATTAAGAGAAGCTTGGGGGAAGAGATTTGAGCTACCTAATGAGATTGGCATGGAAAACTGGGAAAGAGAAGAGAAACGGGACTGAGGCAAGGACGACTTGGAGGAAATGGGCAGAGGAGTTCAACCTTGAAAAGAAAATTTTCAAAAATAATTGTGATTACCTTTGTCTCTGTCTCTCTGCTTTTTGGTTTTTTTCCTGTAAGTTCTCGTGCAAAACGTTCTCCCAAGCAGCGCCGTCGCCATCAGATAAATGGGAGTCCGATTGATGCCGAAAAGGACAGGTTAATCACAACTGACAGTGATGGGACATACAAAAGGCCTCCAGGAGTCAATAATTCTGCATATATTGTATGTATGTCTCTTGAATGGCAGGAATGTTCTGATAATGATGACAGCTGTGACATTGGCAGGTTTTTGGCCTTCTGTTTATGGTCCATATGATATGGTTAGTTTCAGTCATGCAGTTAGCATGTAAATCAAAGTGAAATAAGGATTTCTTTGTCAGTCTGTAATTTTTAAGCAGTATAATTTTGCCGAGTATTCCTTGATATTACAGAGGCCAAGAACCAAAGCCTTGTTTTCATTAGTGCCACTGTGTTATGCACATGAAAGTGTGCTTGACATGTTCCACAATATCTTGAACATAGTTTCACTCTAGTCCAATTTGCTGGATGTTATATATTCATATATTACAGCAAATTTCATCCTTTGCTCTTACAGAATGGAAGACTCAGGTCTTATTGTGAGAAATGTTTTTATCTTTCAAATGTGGCAATTAATTATTAATGATAGAGAAACACGTCTTTGTACTAGAGTAACTTGAAACAATTCTAGTGCAATGTCTTGAAAATTAATTTTGTCTCCCATCTAAAAAAAGAAAGACACTGGAGAATACTTCTGTTCAGTCGTATCCATGTCACAAACAGTACTTAGGCATCTTTAACCACTTCTAAGCAGATTTCATGAAGCCAAATGCTAATATTGGAAGCCCCTGGACTGTTCTTATCTTTAAAGATGGTTTAATAATTTTGAAAATTTCACTGTTAGCTGCATATGTGGTCAGGTGACTCTGATCTCGATTTCCGCAGTTTCCCTTTGCCTTCAAACATGAGTGTGATGATTCTAATGTCATGCTGCAGTAGAATGAATTATCATCTGAAGCTGTTTAATTAAGACATGGCACACAGCAGGCTCAGCCCCTTTGGCATCTGCAGTGAGACTGCTCAGAATGCTAAGTTCCTAATGAAGTAGAGGCTTGTGCCTCTTGACGACTGATTTTGCAGTCTGCATGCAGTGGTAAGAATGAGCTCTGATAATAAGTCTGCTGCTGTAAAGCTCGTTTAATTTCCTCTCACTGATGAACAATAAGCCCATGTGGTAAGATCCCAGGTAATAATGATGATGCATGCCTAAGGTATTGCTGCAATGAAGCACTTACATGAATCCCATTCAGGTGATGCACCCAAGTTCAAGCTCCATGCAGGTAACCACTTAGTTCCTTAACTGCTTCCTTTCTGCCTTTTTCGAGGAGGTGATAATGTGGTCAGTTGTAAGCTAAAGACTGATTTAATTTCTTAGAATTGCAAAAGCTGCAAAGAAGTCAAAGATGTAGATAGAGCTGATGTTTTTTTTCTGAGTGGAGAAATGCTCTCTGCATGACTTCATTACGTGCTTGCAAACCACAAGATTTCTGTTATAGCTGAGTAACTCCTGCCCAAAGCTCTGCTGCCTTACCTGAGCTCAGAGTCCTTCAGATCACACTGAATGTAGTGTTTGAGCTGCTGGTGTTACGTATGTGCACGCAGCAGCAGGGAGGGTAAGGGCAGGTGCTGTGGTTCTGGCCAAGACAGCGTTGCTCAGACTGAAAGCCCACAGTTTGGAAGCTGGCTAGACCTTCTCTGTGGCTGCCCTTCACCTTCCTTCTGTTTCTTCCAGTCCGACCCCGACTTGCCTGCCGAGCCGCAGACGTCGTCTTCGGTGGATGTGGGGAAGTTCCCTGGCTTGCCCCCACACCCGGTGTCGCAGTACGTGCCCCCGCAGCCGTCCATCGAGGAGGCTCGGCAGACCATGCACTCGCTGCTGGACGACGCCTTCGCGCTGGTGGCTCCCAGCAGCCAGGCCGCCAACTCCACGGCCGTGCCTCCGCCCGGGGTCTCGGCAGGACAGCCGGTGAGCAGCTGCCGGGCAGGAACGGATCGCCTCGTGGGCCAGCTGGGCAGCAAACGGCACATTTGGGATGCCGTTCAAAAGGCGTCTCTGGGCAGGGAGCGAGCAGCGCTTGAGCCATGGCCACTGTGTTGTGCCCTTGCTGTCAGGATTTAGCACAAATGCGGAATGTAATTCAGAAATTACTGTCACAAGATGGTGAACTTGCTTTCTGAGCTGTTTGGTTTGTTTTCCCTTTTCCCATCTCAGCCACAAGAGAAGACAAGAGTTTTCCTTTAAGATAATTTCAGTTCTTCTCAGTTAGGATTTTTCACAAGTCAGTCTTGCTGTGTCTGGGAGTCAAACTTTTTTTTTTTTAGTATGTGTGGTAGTTTCTATTTTGACAATGAAGAAAAGAATGTATTTGGCGTAGGTCATATTTTTCAGCAGGATATCCAAAAATTTTCAGGAAGTGAGTGATAGGGAAGCAATGTTTCTGTGCGTGATTTTTTTTTTTTGGAGCAGTGAAACACATAGATAATCCTGTAGGTTATCTTAAGTTCTGATGAGTCTGAGCCCTGTGTTCTATCTGCTGCAGTCTGATGCTGTTTGAGGTCAAAAGAGATTTCCAAATGCAAAGGTTGGTTTTTTGCTAAGTAGACATTGGAGCAGCTCTTGATCTTCTGCAAGTGAGAAAAAGTATTTCTGAAAGGTTTTTAAATTAAGACTCAGATTACAGAAGAGACTGTAGCTGCTGTAGCAGTGATTCCCAGATTTTCTTGTGCACCTTTGTTTCTAAAATTTAAATTCTTATGGCTGCCATCAAGTCCTACATACAGGCTTAGTGATCTCTGCCATTCATCATTTAAAAGACTGACTGTGGAGTTCCCAAGATATGAATGTTGATTTTAATTTGGTGGTTTTTTTCATTCTTCTGACAGAGATACATGGAATTTGGAATGACTCCGCCAACAGCACCAGGTCTCCTACCAAGGTAGCTTTTTACTGATCAAATTATCATTTATTATTTTCCTTGCAATTACTCTAGATTTCATACTGGCAGTGGTATATTATTATGCAAAGTACTGTATAAATGAGAAGTAACAGGAGTCCAGATCCAGTCTTGTTATTTATTTATGAAGCATAAATGACATATGCATGCTGTATGGAATCCAAGCCTCTGTTTAAAAGAAATGTGTTTCTAGCCCCTCAGCTATAGCAAAATCCTTCCAATATTCAGTAAACCACTGAGTATGAGCTTTTGGAGAGCCTGAAACAGTTACTCAGATGCGTGTAATTCTCACAGTACTCTTGCTTTCATCTTGTTTCTGTATCCTCAGGGCAACAGTCACACACAACAGCTTTCATATGACTAACAGATTCATTCTATTTTTAACTGAGTTGAGAATAAATGACAGAGCACAGTGACCCTCACAGAGAAAGTCTGCCTTGCAGCCCTATTATTATAAAATCAGGGGAAGAACAAATTTTCCATCTTCTCCTGCCCTTGCTGCAGGAGAATTGTGTAAAGGGGAGACCGGTTGTCCAGGTGATTGTTAATTTCACATTTGGTTTGTGTGTTTTAACCACATGTGAAGTTGGACACTTGAGTCATGGTTCTCACTGGGGTGAGACTTGTCTCACCCTCCCCAGGCTGCTGCAGGCAGGCTGGTAAAATGGTGGCCTTGTGCTGCTCTTTCATTACCTTCTTAGAGTTCACCATATGAGATGATATCCCACAGCTACTCATGTCATTCATTAGACTTCACCTGAAATCTTCACTGCCTTGGAAACTTCATGGTAAAATAGCTGTGAAGAACTTCATTTATTGTTCTGCAACCTGATTTTGAGAAGACCATGTAGAAAAGGAGGGGTTTCTAAGCATCTTGCTTAGTTCTTGGCTGGAGGTGGCAGTTTCAGTATGAGTGGAGCATACATGAAATGGCACACAGTAAGACATGTGGTGTGCTCTTTGTAATTTAGGTTACCTTGAAGATTCTGAGCTTTGAGATTGCCAGTGTAAAGCATAACCTATTGTTTGCTACTGAGGAGATTTTGTCTTTGTTTGCCAGTTACATATTCAGGGAAAATGTGATAAATGAATCATGAAAGTGCTGTAGTCCATGTTAATACACCTGAGCAAGATAGTGTCTTTTACAATGTGTTTTTTATTCAGAAGTTTATCATTCTTTGGCATAGGCAGCCTGAACTTAAGTAAATTGCAAAAGTTCAAATTCTGGCTTTGCCAGTGTCAGTAGAGTAAGTTAACAATCTGCAAAGTCGTTGATCTGAACAGAAAGAATTCCTCTAAGTTTTCATTAAAATAGAAAGCTTCCTAAAGCTTGGTCAATAGAGAACAAGTTGTCTTGATTCTTCAGTGGGAGTTATTCTCAAAATCTGAAGCTAATGATAAACAAATTGATAGAAGCAGTGCACCAGCTAGAGGAAGGAAAAATAACCTGAGGTCAGTGTGATTAGGTGGCATGTATCAATGTCATAGTCCATTGGGTTAAATATCCAATGCATGGAATACTAGTTGGGTGAGCATAGTGTTCTCTTCTCTGTAATAACACCATCAGCATCTTTAATGGGGTGGAACCAACCTGGGGAAAAAAAATTAAATGTAAAAGACCTCGGTCACATAACAGCTAGGCAGTCATAAAGGCACAATGAACAGCTTTTGCCAGAAAATGGGTATTGAATCCTGCAACAGAGATAGATATACTGAGCTACAGTGGATTAGTCGTGTAAAATTGATTCTTGGAGCAGTATCTCCTGACTTAAATGACTGGAGATAATTTTGGGGTTTTTTTGGATGTGCGAAAATTGAAAGCCGAGTTGAAGTCTGGAAATAGGAAGGAGTACCTGAAAGCCTGTATGATACAGGTGCAGAGCTGTATTCTGCTTTTATGCTCTTATGTTCGTCTTTGACTTTATAGAGAAGCTATAGCTATCTATTATAAAGAAAATTGAGAAGGTGAAGCCTTATTAAATACAAACCTTTCAAGTGCAAACACATCAGCCATAAAGAATTTACTTCCTTTCCTCTGAAAAACTGGCACAAAAAGAATACATTTGCAGTAATGTTGAGAAAATATTTTCTTTAGACAACATCAAAAAATTGTAGTAATTCATCAGCTTCAAAATTCCAGCTCAACACTGCAAGCATAAAGGGCCAGATGATTACATCCTTTTCTGATTGCAGTGATTAACATAACAGAAGTGATATTGTTAAACATTACCTACCCATTGAAGCATTTATTTTAACTAGCTTGTGTGGTTGGAAATTATTTCCTCTGGATCTGCTGAATGGACAGGTGGGGATTGTACATGAGGGAACTGGGGAAATGCTAGGACTTCCACAATGAGATTGTTACAGCTTGAAGCCCTTTAACCTCCTCCATCTTGTAACACTGCATGCCAAATAGCTGGTACTTTTATTTACAATTACTTGTTTGTGCTTTATTAGGTAATTTATTATGTCAGCTTTCTTTGCTATCTGGCTGTCATATGAAGGTGGGTAGTTTTCCAAATAAAGCACAAATCAAGAATAGTCTAAACTAGATGCAGTCACAGGATTTTGCAGTAAAACAAAGGGGTGTAAAATTGAGATCTTGAGGAACAGGATACACTGCAGACTGTAGCATATTAGGGCTAAGATGCCATTGTGGTAAAAGGCATGGAAAACTCATCCCTAGCCCTCACTTTGTGTAGTTCCATGTGCCTGAACCTGGCTACTGGTCTCACTTTGCTTCATTTCCACTTACACAAATAGTGAAGTTAGATGGATTACAGTTTCTGTTGTTAACTCTTTTTAGCAAATACATAACATTCACTACTAGCACCAGCCTGATTGATAGGAAACATTCGTTTCAGTATACATTGCATTTCTTCCTATGTGCTAATGACAGCTTTGAGTCGTTTCATGAATCTTAAAGAGCATAGTTTTGAAAACTTCCTGAAAAATTATTAGAATACTTCATGAAGTAATAATTGTTCACAAAATACACATGTAATGCAGCTTATGTTTTTGTTTAGACCAAAAGTGTGTGCCTAGAAACTCTTTGTGTAGAGTCAGCTTTGTTGCTGAGGTAAGCAGCTACATCACTGCTGAAGTCCTACTTTTCTATTTTTTTTCATTGAAGATACTTTTTCCCCTGAGAGGAAAACAAGATCACAAGATCTGTGAACTTTTTTCTCTGCGTTGCAACGTGAAAAACACTCATGTAAAATTTTGTTAAAACATTCTTCAGATGTAAATATTTTCCTCAACTTTGAAGGTTGCAATTACATTAAAAGGCATAAAGAACCGCTGTGTGAAGCACACCTACGTTATTGTTTCTAATTAGGGATTTCACTTCTATTAATCTTGACTCCTTTTCCACAGGCAGAACTTTGGGCCAGGTTTTCTTCAGCCTGCAGAGTTAATGCACGGAGAGCAGCCACCCCCTGAGGTTCAGTATTCCTCCAGGGGGATGTACTCAGAGGAAATGCCATCAGTGGCGCGGCCACGACCAGTTGGAAGCACTGCAGGTACTCTTCACTGAGGTTGAATATGCAGTAAAATAACTGAGCCTCTGTCTGTTCTTTTGCCAAGGTCACCATTAACACATCATTCTCCTTCAGCTGCTGCATGTGATATGTGTTTCTTGTCCTCAATGCCCAAAAAAAGATGATCACAAAGTGAGGTTGACTTTACTTTTCATAGGACCTTGCAGGAAAAGGAAGTGCGTTGCCCCTTTTTTACTATCTTACAAACACTGGTTATCACAAAGTGTATTTTCACAAAACCCCATTTGCTAAGAATGGAAAATTACTTGTTTTAGAGATTACGATGTATGCTAACTTTCCATTTTGAACTCCTCCTTTTGTGCTAAATGAACTAATTTTTGCATCCAAAATCAGCATGCTAAATAGCAAAATTTTTTAATACTTCTCTACGCCTGTGTTTCTTATTTCTCTTTGTAGAATTGTATGCATTAAAGCAGTATCTCTTCATTTTAGATTGAATTATTTATTTCTACTGTCCCACATGAAATCACCTTCCCTGATTTGGTTGAGGTAATTTTAGTAGCAGTCACCAATGCTATCATGAATAAAATGGTAACACCATATGGCAGCTAAGCAGCAAACATTTCTAAGAATAAAATATTGTATTGCTATGCAAATGTTATAGTTACTTTTCTCCCAGATAAATACTTTATTCCTTGAAAAAGACTAAAAATATGATCATATACTTTTATCAGAAGCCCGGTTTTGATGGTTGCTCTCATCTCCCTGGAAATGTTAAATTAATAAGAATAGTAGGAATATAGTACCTATTATGGCTTAATGATGGTTATTTTATTCTCTGAGTCACACTATTATTTAAATGTTCATATGTATTCTATTTTTAAGTTTGGAGGTACTTAATATATTTAGTTTCTGTCCCTCAGCATAATTATGTGTAAATACCAAACTTCTCAAATATTAGGGAGTTTTGAGAGAAAATAGGGAAGTGATCTAACTGTCCATCATGTAAATCACACTGTTGTTGTTGTCTTTTTCTCCCCTTGTGTACATACACACAGTTTTATGTATCTCTGGGTTAAATGTGTTTCATTTCTAATGAATAAATAAAATATTAATAGTAATTTTAAGAATAAAAATATAAATTACATTTCCCTGTGGGAGACAATTAATGAAGAAGGAAAGCTGGCATGTCGTTACATACCTCTTGCAATTAATGGTGGCAGCTATCCTTGCATATGTGTGAAAGCAGCAGGAAGGAGGGAAGGGAGGAAGAGGAGAAAGGAGGAGGTTGGCTTTCAGGCTGGAAGGAGATAGAGTGTGTTCTGACCTTCTCTTAGTTAAGGACAGCATGGTTTAATATTTAGCCACAAAGCAAAGCTGAGAGAACCACACTCTTACGTAGCTGTGTATTTTATTTTTCAGAGCCACGCCACAGGAGGTAGTCTGCAGAGTTAGGGTCTTGCCAGTGTGATGCAAATAAGGTGTGCCACAGCAGCAAATGTCCTCTCTTTGCTGCTGAGTAATTGGCATGAAAGCATTGCCACAGCTTTCAGTAAGCACTGTTTGGAAAGGGCTGGCATGTTTTTGGAACAAGGAGTAGCCCATGTCAGAGATGTGTATCTCAATCTCTTCTTTCAGTGCAGTGCCATGAAAATCATCACACTCACATGAACTGCACAAAATGCACATAACTTTTCTGTCTTTATTCCACACTGACAGCCTTCTTTCTGCTGATTTTTATTAATTGCACAGAAACAGAGCTCCATTTTCTTCTTTGTCTCCTGCTTCCAACAAAGTTTTATGTTGTCATATGTCTGCCCTGCAAACTTGACTGTGTATGAAGATGAAAAAAAAAACCAATATTTGCTTTTAAGGTTCTCAGATACAGCACCTCACTCAGGTGGGAATTGCTAGCAGGATCGGAGGTCAACCAGTGGAGATCCCCTCAGGCAGAGCAGGGCATGGCCAGCCGGGGGGGCCAGGGTGGCCCCAGTATCGTGGAGAGGATGAATGTGCTAGGCGAGATGCAGTGAGTACTGTTACGCATTTGCATAGTTTCCAAAGTAGTGATTTGTTTGGGTATTTTTTTCTTGCATTACTGTTTGGACCTTTTTTCCCCTCTGGAATACTTTTAGTTGCTTCTCTGACATTCTTTGCTTTGCTCTTCGAACCCTTATTAGCTCTTCTGACTTCTGCTTGCTGTTCTTTCACCTTTGCTTCTCTAAATGCTTTCTCTCATTTTACCCTACCCTTTTTTTTTTCCTCACTTGAGGCCTTCACCCATTAATTGCAGTTCATCCAGTTCTGCTTCTGAGCTCCAGCAGAGGTGGATACTGCTTTCCATTCCTTCTTTGAAATATGCCTCTGTATTTTGAGATCATTATCATTAGAAAACATTGAATTAAAGTGTCCCAGGCTACCATCCTATTTTGTATGCATAAAGTTCTTTTATCTTCTGTATCAGTGCTAACAGCAGGAGTCAGGGCAGCAGAAAAAGGTACATACTTGCACATAACATTAGAGGTGTTTCTAAACAAGTTATTTTCCTGGCCTAAGTCAGCAGGATGTGATAAATGAACACATACTCGTTTACCTGTGTTGCCCAGGCAGCCATGGTGATTTCATGCTCTTGGCTCTTCTGGTTGACATTTCTGATTCAACCAGATGTGTGAGGTTGAAGATAGTATATGGCCTTGCCAGGAGAGGGACACTTGCCTGCTACCAGTCCCTCTTTGGTGCATTTGCATCCTGGAGCAGACTGACCTGTGACAGGTTTATTGCAGTACTCTTGAGAGTGGCAACTTTATGATCCTTCTTTTGCTTCTTAGTTTAAACTATCTTTTTCTGGTTTCCTCCTTGAGGAAAGAAACTGGGGTCTCCTCCTTTTGCATATTTAGGGCAGTGTGTGTTCACACTACTTGACGTTGCTTTGCATTATTGCATGATCGTGACATAGCTTTGCAGAAAAGAAATGCAGCAGGATGGTCTTATCTTTAGATTTTTGGTGAAATTGACATGCCTCCACTCCAAATTAGAGGAGCAGCATGAAGTTTTTGAGAACTGGGTGTACTGTTTGATACTATTCAAAAACTTCAACTGTCAAAGCTGAAAGATCTGTTTCCCTAATTTAATGTGCTTTCTGTGCTTGAAACTGTGGCATTTGAATGCACGATCATGTTTTCAGTTTGCATCTAAAAGAGCACTTGCATGAGAGATCTCAGTGTCTCGAGTTCCATTTTCAGAGACATCTCTGGGTTACCATTTACTGACCTTTCTTTACATTTGTCTCTCTTTTCTGAAAATGGCTTTTCTACATCTGTGGGCATGTTCCTGTTCAGGTCATTTAAATCCAGGCTGTTTTTCTTTCAGTTCATCTCAGTTTAAAGATTTCCTCGGCTTTTAGAGAACTTTTTGCTCACTGGTTGCTGCAGTTCGTATGTTACTGCAATGTGATTTTTTTTCAGTTTTTTTTTTTAAAAGCAGGCAAAAGGAGGAGATCATGAACTAAAACTTATTTGAATTTGGTGTCATCCAGTTGTAGGAGAGCTCACGTATTACCTGAACTTTCTTTTTCCTGTGAGCAATTTTTTTTTTTTTTTTTTTTGAAAAGGATTCTTCACATTAAAAAGCAAAAAAAAAAAAAGGCTTGGTCTTGTAGCTTTCTGTAGTTAAATAATTACCTTCACAGTTTGGATTTTTTCACTAGGACAGGGCTCTAAATTTATCTTTCCTCGTTTTGGCAATGAGACTTTACTTAATGATGGTCACATTCCTTATTGGTACACTATTAAACTGATCCTATGCAAACCTTGTCTTACTGTTCCCTCATTCTGAGCAAGTTTCTGAAATTAAACTCTGCATTTAGGAAGATTGAAATCTAGAGCATTCTTCTTGCACACAAACTGGAGAGGGATCTGCATTTGTCTTCCTGCAACAGTGCTTTTCCTCACAGTATCCTCACCCCTTTGTTCTGAAGTCAATACCTGATTTTCTGCTGGAATATGACCTCTCACTTGTACCTCCCAGCCCAAAGCCAGTGTGCAGGGTGCCATCAATTCACCTCAATTCTTCATCCAGAAGGCCCAGTGCTCATCTGAGCAGCAGAACAAATGAAGCCGTTCTTATAGATGAGCTCAGTGTCTTGTATATCTGCACCTCCCTCCACCACCTGGCATCACCTCCCACCCATCTACAGTCCTCGGGAGCTCTCCGCTGTTCTCCCAAGCCTTCCTGCAGGTTTCCAGTGTTTCCCCAAAGATACTCCTACCCTTTCACTCTATTTTTCTACTCAGCTGCCCACTCTAGTATCTCTAAAAAATCTCACCAAACTTAGTTGTCTCTCAAGTCAGGATAGGCCCTGTGAGATCCATGCTGGCTAAGAGATCCAGCAAAGCACAGCCTAACTTGACTTTTCTGCCACTCAGAAGCACATTCAGTGATAACGAATAAGGTCGTAACAAATCAGATAATGTCTAATTAGCTACCTCGTTTTGTGAATTTTATGTATCTGTTCATACATTCATATGTACACATGTATGTCTGGGTATATATTTATACATCTGGTTCAATTGAAATTGGCCAGAGTTCAACAGGTATTAAATGGAGATTAACAGATTTACACTTTCATCTCATAAATCTTCATTCCTTAAGAAGGAAGATTCAATAAAGATATTTTTTCAATTGTTTCATATTGCTGTTAATTATAGTTTATAGATGTTATAAACACCAATCACTTGGTTTTTAAAATGTTAAAAGTTTAATAATAATAAAATAGTTATAAAAATAGTAATACAATTAGAGTAATGAAAATTTAGAGTTAGGACAATTACAAGACAATAAAAAGCAAAGAATTACGGACGTCCAGATGCTCTCGGGCACTTAAGCCCAATAAGCATACCTTGTGAACAAAGGAATAACCTTTAAAAGCAGTAGCCTGTTGCATATTCATACATTTCATACGTGATGCATAAATTCCTTGCAAATTAAGAACTTTTCTAGTTTTTGTCAACTTCTTCCCCTTAAACCTGGTGGTTCCATAAAGACGGAGAGAAGGTGGAAGAATGTTTGTCTTTTCCGATAAGGAGGCAGTAATTCTTTATGGGCCCCCATCATTGTCATCTCTGTGTGAAGAGTTTCTTCACTATCTCATCTCTTGCTTGAGCTAGTAAAAAAAACCCCACATACATAGGCTCTATTTTAACTACATAACTACATATACCATACTATTAAAATGTTAATACAGCACTTCTAATCAATATAACATAATACATATAGTATTCAATTTAATATTTGCGAAAAGCCAATCATAAAATATGCATTTTTCACAATAGATAAAAATATAAAATGTATAGATATTGTATAGAACTATATATTTTTGCATATATCATATTATATAACATATCTTTGCGGTGTAAAGAAGTTTAAAAAAAGAGAAAAAAATTTTCAGCCTTTTTGCTCCTGTTATTTTGCTGTTGTAGGTTAGTAGAGGTTAGGTTTCTAAACCAATGTGGTATTGAAATTTAACAGGCCTGTTTATTTCTGATGCTATATGTGAAAGCACAGGAATACATCCTTTTCTTTTTCTGAGAGATTTAAGAAAACCTTGAAAAACTTAGAGTAAAAAACAGCCACTGTGGTCATCAGACTCCCTACCTTCCCTTAAGAAACCATTCTTATGATGATAATTTAGTGCAGTGTGAGGTAGGAGCTGAATCACATAGTGCATTTTAATGTGAAAGTAACCTGAATATAATTTAGGTTTTTGTTAAGACTCATGTATCAAGGAGTGTTTCCTTTTAATATTTTTTATGTCATCTCTTCTCTATAAACCCACAGAGTACTTGTCAGGTTTGCCAACTCTAGACTGCACATATGAATTAGTTTCAGGTTTCACTGCCAAATGAATAATTCTGAACAGTCAGGAGACCCATTCATTCCTTTCTGATATTGAAATCACCTCTCTTTTATAAGAAATAAGACAGGATGTTATTTGGAAGACCTTTACCTATCATTCTTCTATTAAAGCTTCTTTTCCCCTTAATCTGTCTACCAAAATTAACTGTATAAAGGAGGAGTGCTGAACATGAGCTGCACAAGAGACCCAGAATCTATTATTAATTCTACTTTATGCAAAATGGCTTAAATTTTATTCATTTGTATTATGAGAGATGTTAAGGAGCTTGCTCCCATGCGTTTTTGTGTTCCCTGCACACCGCTGCCACTGTCGCTTCAGGTCCCCCATATCCTTCCCAGGCTCTGCTTTGTAATGTCTTCCTTCCCTTCCCCCCCTCTCCCAAATCCTCTTCTAGCTGACCTTGCTGTCCTTTCTTCCCCCATCAGGCTGCTCTCTCTGCTACTCCTTAAGGCTTGTTCCCAGACAAAGGTAGTGCTCACGGACTTGTGGTGGCTGTGCTGAAAGGGGTCCCTGAAAAGGGATCATGTTGCTTTGCTCCCACCTGTGCGTTCCAGTCCTCTGTGTCCCCTGTTTCCTTCAGGCTGTCTCCCAGCCTTCAGCAATACAAGGCAAGAGGCAACACTTGCTTCAGGGTTGTCAGCTGGAATCTGGATTTTCAAAGTGTGCCTTGTTTGTGTCCGTACTGGGAGTTGCTGCAGTCACCCGGTGTACTGTAAATCCATGCTTTGTTTTAGTGTAAGCAGATTGTCTTGCAGAAGGACGAGCCATAAACTCAGGCTTCTGTTCTCTTGTCTCTCATGTTTTGTTAGAAAGTGTATGTTACTGAACAAAGGCGGAATTAACCCCTTCCTGCCCTGAAACAATGATTGTCCCTAAGCTGGGATAGCATTTCTCAGACATTGAGTATGGAAGAATCCAGTCTTTCAAATCCAAGTAGTTTTCTTCTGCTGCTTCTTCTGTTGACAGTGTTTTCCTGGGCACTGGTCAGTCACTGGGTCCTCAAAAGTGTACAGTCTGAACAGGCAAAGCAGGCAGGAAAAGGAAAGGTGGAAATAGTAGTATCTCTGCTTATAAATAGTATGGAGAAATGACAGCCAGGGAAAAAAATTATTTGCCTGCTCTCTTTTAGGAAGTTGACGGAAGTGGATGGTAAGAGAAGCCAATTCTGTTGATTTCCAGTCCTGCGGGGTTTCTCCCCACCTCCTTCCATGTCAGGTCCTAGACATACTATAGATTGGAAAGGGGGTCTCTGAACTTGAGGCAGTCCAAAAATTTTGTGTAAACCTGTTGTTTTGTGCTCCGTAAGAGACATCACTCATTCATGTTACAGAAGAGCCGTTGCAGCAGATAGAAGCATCTCCATGTTGCTTTCCCCACTGTTCTTTGCCTTTTTGCTTTCTTGTCTTTTCTGGGATAATCATGTTTATTCAGAAAATACAATAATGGTTTCTCCCTTTTTCCAGACGCATATGCATGGACACCAAGAATATTCCTCCTCACCAGTATTCCAGATGCCGAGGACTTCAGCCAGGCAGCCCTCAGCACCTCCTGCTCAGCTCCCACACAACAGCCTTCAGGGCCAGGGCCTTTGCTACACCACCAGTTCCACTGAGGACCTCCAGCCAGGTCACTCGTCAGCCTCTCTTATCAAAGCAATTAGAGAAGAACTTCTGCGACTTTCTCAGAAACAGACAACAGTGCAGAACTTCCATAGTTGATTTAGCATTCCATTGCAAATCTGCCAGATATCTGCTTCCTATGGAAGCAAAGATTTAGAGGAAATCAGCAATGTTGTTCTCACAAAGGAAGGAACTTCCACAGCTCTGTTGACAGTACTCTGGAAAAATCAAAAAAGGCAACAAAATGAGAAGAGTAAGGAGAGATGGGGGACAAACAGGGAAAATCATAGGTGTCATCACAAGTAATATTAATTAATCTGCTAATATTACAGTGCTCCTCTTCTCTCCTTACCCTCATTCAGGCTAACACATAAATAAAACCATAGGTCAAGAACTCAGTACTCCAGCAACAACAACAAAAAAATGACAGGAACTATATCTAAGAATGATAGACTTCTTTTTCTAAGGAAGTAGGTGAAGTTTTTAATAGACTGAGATGACATTTTGCAAGAGATTACAAGTATTCTTATCTCTCCAATGCTTATGGGGAACTGGTTTGTGTTGCTGTTCTGCAGGATTACAAACTGTATCAACTCAAGGGTCTTGAAGGTCCAATCTCGCATAGGAATCACTTTGGTTGTCAGGAACAATGGGACTACTTAGAATAAAAGTCTTTATGAGTTACTTGTATTAAACTGGAACAATAATTGTTACAGCTCTGTGGTTCCAAATGGAACTACCCTCTGCACTCTTCCTTGTTCTCCTTCTGGTGCTGAAGCTTCAAGTGTTCCTTCATCTTCAATGTTTGCAAAGTGAAACATTGGCCTTGTATAATTAAGAAAATATTTGTAGACTCATTCAGGCTGGAAAAAGAAAGCAAAGCATCCAAACAGAAAGGGCTTGGTATCTAATTTGTTTTAAAATTACTGAAAACTGGAAGGGGAATACTCAGCCACAGTAGAATTTGGGGAAATATGTGTGTATATCTTTGAAAAACCATATTTGCATACTAAATGCTCTTGCAAGACCAGCGATAAACTATTGCCACTCTGTAGTTTGCTTTGTGGACAGAAACCAATCCAGCCTGACTGGTACAGGGTCACCAGCATTATGTTATAAATTGATGTCCTAAATCATTGCTTATGTTTGGATCTGAATAATTTTAGTGGAAGTCAGTGACAGTTTAGAGCATTAACATAGGCTTAGATTTGCGGTTTTGAGACAGTTTCTATATTTATACTTGTTTCCACCATCCCTTTGGACAAAGGGTAAGCATTATCCCCATGGTAAGAATGGTACGTGCCATGGAACTGTTTGTCGCTGTTTTTTTTTTAGTTTTTATTTAAAATTAGCTATGACTTTACTAATATTGGCCATTGCATAACTGTAACTGACATAATACACGCAGACATTTTGCTTAAGTCACGACTGGTTGAAGTGTTTTCATTTTCAGGTCAGAGTGAACTAAAGCTACTAAACAGGCACAGAGATGGAGGGCAGGCTCAGTGTTGGTGAGGAGGCTTGGGAGCCCTACCCTAGGGCAGTGGGCAACAGGAGAATTAGGTGCTGCAGTGCAAACATGAGCAGATGGCAGTGGTCAGGAGTCTGAGGAACAGAGATCTGCCAGAGAGAGCACTGGGCAGCCAGGCAGGGGCTGTGTTTGCCTTTCTTACTGGGGCAGAAATGGCAGTGGTGAAGTACAGGTACCATAACACTGGTATGATGTGGTGGTCCTTGGCTACCACATCTGCTCCAGGCTCCAGTGCATGGTTCAGTAAGGGCAGCAGGACTAACTGAGTCTGAAATGAAAACAGCTGGGAGGACGTGGTGGAAGAAGTCCCCTCCATACCTTATTCATGAAGTGTGTCCATCATACTTGTGGTCGAAACCAAAACCTCAGTTGCTTGCTGAGGCAGGAAAAAAAGGTGGTATGTTTCCCTCTTTGCTAGGAAGCTCAGTTATTTTTCTGTTTAACTATTATCATCAAAATGCTGTATGAAACTGTTTTGAGGGACTTAGAGTAATGAAGCAGTGTAAATTAATTTCCAGTTCCCTGGCCTATGTGTAAAGCCCTCATGGGCACCAGTTGAGGTTTGAAAGGAATCAGAACACCAGCATGGTTGTAACAGCAGTACCAACAGGTCACTATTATTTGAATTTTTTAAGTTTTTTGTGTGATAATTCTAGGATAAAAATAAACATTTGTTTTCTGCCAACTTTGTAAACATGACTATTGCCAATACTTCTGCAAAATGCCAGGTTTGGAAGAATGAAGAGTGTATCAGGCAGTGCTCATTTGGTCGTTTTGACAGCACTGAAGACTGACTGTTGCTAAGTGTTCCCATTAAAACCATCTTTCAGACCCCACGTCCTTCTCCAGTTTAATTCTGTAGTGAGCTCAGAGAATGATGCTTATAAACTTAGCACATTACTATGACTTCATTTTAAGAAAATATGGTCTTCTAGGAGGTAAATTAATTTTGTCTGGTTCCAGCTATTTAGGAACAATATCTTCTCCATGAAATGAGAGCTTTGAAATTTAGAGGTACTTAAGCCATTTCTTATTCATTTTTTTTGCTTGTGATGGTGATGCTGTTCTGAAATTCCATCTTTTTATATTTGGATGTGTATCATTTCTCTTTTCAGTCCCTAATCTTATGAAGAACATAGGACAAATATGTACTTGTAAATAAAAGAGGCTTTCTGATTAAGGAAACCCTCTTTAAAACTTTCAACAGGATTGTAAAGTAGAAGAAGTCAGAAAGCTGTGTTTGGAAGTTACGTTCTCAGATTCGCCAGAGACCTGATCCAGTGTCCTGAAAATTGGTATGGCCTAGTCTGTATCCTCATATAGGAAGAAAAGTAACACCAGTTGCCAGCCACCAGTTCCAAGAACTGCCTTAACAAGGGAGATCCACACTTTTTGCAGCTAGAGGAAAAGCTGGTTTTTTCATGTGCTGCAGAAGGATTCTGTGGAATGCAGGTGCCACAATGTGTGTTTCCACTTGGAAATTCTGGGGGGAGAAAATCTGCAAGTTTCTGCATCCCCATGTGCTTGAGTTCTTTTGCCTTTTTTTTTTTTTTTCATTGCCCTATTAAAAGGCGGGAGGGGGAAAACCAAACAAACCTTTTTTTCCCCTGAAACTTAAAGTATCCTATATTTAAGTATCTGTTAATGAATCTCCTGGTTTCTGAAAACACCGATCAGATGAAAAGTTGGTACAGGCACAGAAAGCTGTTACCAACTGTTGCATCTATTTCCATGACTAAACCATCTGGTTCATGGAATCCTCGGGCTCTTCCCTTTCTTCACAATTTTCCTTGGCATTTGTGTTTAGTCTATGTTTAGTTTGGCATATAAAAGAACTTGGCGAGATGAGAGCTACATAATTTAGCGTGCTTGGTTTCCTTTTCGTGGCCAGAATGTTGACCTCCAGCCTGCTTCTTGATTATTTTTGGAGCTAAGTGAAATATTACAGTTATTTTTCATACACTCAGTGTGGAAGGTGGGGCGTGCTTCAGTACTATAAAATATTCTCTACCAGGATGTGACATGTGGTCCTGCCAGTGGCCGTGGGCTTTTGACTCAGGGGAGAAAACCTTGCTTTTAGGAAGAACGGATTGCATAGGTGCTGGGCTGGAAATGTTAAATGTGGCCACTTTGGAGCAGTAAGTGGAATCTGAGTGACCCTTTGCAATGTACTGTACTTGCAGTGGTTTGGATCAGGCTTCTTTCAGTGTCAGCCAAGGTCTGTGTGTATCACCCTGCACCAGAAGACTGGTGTGGTGCTGGCTACCCCAGTATGATGCTCATTTATGGACACAGGTAAATACACAGAGTGATCACCCAAAAGTGCATGTTCCTACAAGCCAGTGCCTCTAAACTGGACCATGAACAGCAGGGTTACAGCATTATCTTAGAAGGAGGCTGTGTACAGCAATCGTAACTTCCCAAGAACCACAACAGCTCATGCTGCTGTTGTTGTTGTTGACTCATGGCTTGAAAACACATTTGGTGGATCACATAAGGAAGCTGGGTGTATATTCAAGCCCAAGGGAAGCCACCAGTTTTGTGATGTGGGTGACAGTAGGCAGCTGAACTCACTTTATAAACTTTTGTCCTCACTACATTCCTCACTTCTCCAGCTATCATAGTTTTCAGCTCAAGGAAGAAATGTGTATTTTCTGTTGCATGCCTTAACTAGGAGTTCCCTGTAAACAGGTGCCAGTCCTTGAAAATTCCCTCTTTTGGCCAAGAGCTTTGAAGTGGCTGGATGAAGAACATCTGTGCCTTTGAAGTAGGGGCATTTTGTGGGCCATATTTTTGTAGATGCAAAGAAATAAATGGATTTAAAAAAATAGCACCAGTTTGGTGTGTTCTGAATATGGACAGAAAGCTGGAAATTGATTAAAAAGGATGACATCTGATTGTCAGAAGGCAGAGGGCAGCAACCAGGACCACCTGTGACAATGTTCTGTAAAGCGAGATGAAATCTTAGGGATTCCCCCTGGCCCCACTCAAGCAGAGTCCATGACAGCCCCTCTTTGCAGTCCTTCACCGCTTGCAGTACTGGTTTGTATGGGTGAGGAATGTCTTTCGGCAGTGGGACTCCCAAAAACAGTTCACCATGGCTTTGGAGTTTCTCCAGGACTGTTTAGATGTGCCTAAAGACAAGCAGCAGCTTTGAATCACTTAAATGTGGAAATCAAAATCCTGTTCCCTTTTGTGGAGGGTATGGTTTTCTCTTCCTGTTAGATTTTATTTAGAAATGGAGGAGACAGGAGGGGATGTATTCTGCTGTCCCAGTAGACATGCTTCAGTGGGGGCAGAGCACGCTCAACCTGTGACATAGGATTGGCAAGTGAGATCCAAGCATTGCTCTGCATGCTGCACCTGCATGGCTTCCACTGGAAACCATGTAGTCACATTTATGCTTTGGAAAAATTCGTCCTACAGATTCTTTGGTGCAGTTTGGGATGCATTTGGGAAGATGTTCTAGCTTTGCTGTACAAGTCCCAGGGTGAGTTTACTCACACAGTGTAAGAAACTTGAGAAGCAACAATCCCATTGAGTTGCGCTGCCTTTTAAAAGAGACTTTTCTGGAGTAGAGCTGCAGTCCCATGAATGCCACTGAAGACTGATAGATTAAAAAAAGAAATTACATTAGTATTAGGAAATATACACATTTCTTTGCACTTCGTAGTTTTTAGAGATGGAATGCTTTGTCTTGATTTTATGTTACTTTTTCTTGGTACCTTTTACATATTAGTTTTTTCATTTGTAATGGCCACTCCTGTTTAGTTTTGAGTAGTTCTTACTCCATAACTGGAAGTTTGTGTTTAGGCTGTTACATCCAAACTGGAATAAAGTATTGGCACATTTGAACAAATGCTCTGAAAAATCTTTTGAAACTAACGCTAAACCTCCTTGGATCCCTGACATGGTGGTTTTCAGGTTCACTTGCAGAAATCCTCTTATTGCTACATGTAGAGCAGGTGAAATGAAATGAGAACTAAAGAGCTGAAAGATGAAAATTATTGGTTTACATTTCCAGATATATTCAAATGTACACAATTCTTAAGAGCTCTGTAGTTTTCCCAGGAAGACTTCTCAAATATTTCCATCCCAAGGCTTCTTGGAAGTTGGTTTCCTCATCCAGACTGTTGGAAGGTTTTAGTGCTGTGCTGTGCATGATTTAAAAGCAGTAGCTGCATATTGTTTGTGTTTCAGGAACAGCTCTTTTGTATTCAAGGAGAATTAATGCTGTGTTATATTTGGCAATGCACAGTGCTCTTTTGCACTAATAAAACACACATCTGAAAGAAACTTGACTAAAGAAATAAAAATTTTAAAAATATGTGATGATAAAAAAGCAGAAAGCTTTTATCCATTGACTTAAGGAAATAGGAGAAAGAGCTGTGGATTTACCACTGTCAGTAGTGATTCAGAATAGGCACCAAATATGAAATATTTCCAATTCAGTGCAGTACAGGTGATCTGAGCATCCACAAGCTTTTGGACTGATTGCTGGATTTGTGTCCATGCAGTCCTGGATAAAAGGGTTTCAGGTAAGTTGCTTTGTATTTTGCATGGAACACTCCCAGACAATTTCCATGGATGATTTTGATCCTGACAATTATTTCTGTCTTTGGGCTAGATGATTGCACAGGAGTCTCCTGTTTTGAAGATTTGTAGCTGTGCAGCCATGTATTTACATTACTGCTACATTTTCCTGCACTCCACTGCTGTGTGGAAGAAAATTTGCTGGGGTGCTGGGAACGATGCTCTTGTTTTTGCAGAGTAGAACTGGTGAAGTTACAATAATTTTTTTTGTTGCTTCCAGCAGACAGCATCACTGATATAACACTGCCTACAATAATCTTGCTCTGCCAGGGAGTGCCCTTTCCTGCAGCTGAAAGAGCACTCAACACTAGTGCCAATGGGCATTATTTAGTCTTCTCAGGGAGGAGCTGATCTCCCCTAGCTAACATTGTCATGTCTGTATGGGATGTTAGCGTTGCTCAGCTAAAGCACAGTGCTTTCTTCATGCATTTGAGCCCAGAGGGTTGCTACATTGGAACTTGCATATTTTTGAACTGATCTGACTTACATACACGATGTGGTGGAACGCCATGAAGGGGGAGCAGTCTAGTAGAGGTGGGGCTTTGCAGGTGTCACCCTTCTCCCATTTAGACAAAGCAGACCGAGCTGTGGAAAACCTGAAGAAGTACTTTAATTTTTGCTCCAGAAGTCACGCTGTCAAGGTCATAATGTCAAATTGGACAGGAAAAGTCACAAGTCTCTTACAGCTGTTTTTTTGGTTTTTTCCAAGCAGTTTGCAGACTTGGGAGACAATAGAGCATTGTTTATGTTGTGGTTTATCTCTGGATGGTTGTTGCAAACTAGGAGTTGGAAATTAGCTCAATGAGCATGTTTGATTCTGGGACAGAAACCTGCAGTGAGCTTTGAATTCTACCACAGATGCCACACAATAAGCAGAAACTGGAATGTAAGGATAAGAGAGGGTGGTTGCTTCACAAGAATGCCTATGCTCCATTCCTTAGCAGTATTTAATGAAAACAAGCTTTTGAAATCCTAGGTTTTGTAATGACTTTTATCAAAATTCCTAGAGTCCCAGCACAGAGCACCTTTTCTTATGAATTTAACCTCTGTCTTGTCTGTGTGTGTCATGTGAGTAGGGAGCCCAGATGCTTGCCAGCTTCATTCCTCTAGTGATTTGGCAAAGTGTAGTCATTGTAAAGTGCAATTGCTTAATATGTAGCTCATTCACCAAAACCCCAAGGATCAAGGCAGTGAGTAATGTGAGTCATTACCAGAGCAGTGGTATCTGAAAAGAGGAAGAGTCATGCATCAAGTTCCAATCCATTTAGTCTCAAATTCAGAATTGTTTAAAAGTTACTAGTTGGATGTGATTGATATTATCTCCAGGCAAATTAAAGCCATTACCTGCAATGCTGTGCTGCTGCTTTTCTCCTTTGTTATTAAAAGTGCTGCTACATGTCCCCAGTGCTCTGTTTGTCTGTCTGAAACACTTGCAGACCAGCAGCTTTCCCAGGTGCCATCTGCATCTCCCTTCCCTTTCCAGGCACTACATATCTTAATGCCTGAGATTCAGAAACTTGGTGCAGAAAAAAGGAAGAACTCTGCTGATACGGTCAGAAATGCTGTGGTTCAAATTTGTGAATTTTATTCACACTTTTTTTTTTCCCCAGCCATCCAGGTTTCAACAATTTTCTTGGTTTTCTTTGTACTAAATCATAAGAGCTGGAATAGATTTTTTTTTCTCCATCTCATTCCAGTGAGGAAGATTTTGGTCGTGGACAGACAATACCTATGAATGACTGGAGCATTAACATTTTCATCATCATCTGGAGATACTACCTTACTTTTTAGATATTTGGAGATTTTTAAGTTCCTACACCAGCTCAGTGCCATGAGGTTGTATGTAGCAGTCTGATGGCACCCAGGTTTAACACAAAAAGGATTTATGCATGCTGATAAATCAGTGGTTATGCTTTGCCTCCACGGTTTCCTGTGGGAACAAAAATGACAGGCTTCCTGAATTACAGTGAAAAAAGCCCGAAAAACAAAACAAGGCATGTGCTTGATGTTTGTGTAGCTCCCTTGAAGTCAGCAGGGGTTGGACAGCATTGCATTGGTTGGGCTCTACAATGAGAGGTACTAAAATGTGAGTGATATTATTAAAAGCGTGAAATAATACACAATAAATGAGAACATCAGTCTGCAGCTCTGCTCGTGGGCTACTTTTATAAGGCATTGTACTATACAGTCATGCTTATTTAACTTGTGCATTTGTATGTTTAATTTGTGCATCAAAACCAGACCACAGCCTTCAACTGTTACTCAACTGCTCTTAAATGAGGGGCTGTAACCCACAGCCAGTGTTCCTGTGTGTTCCCTGGCTAAAATTATTCCAGGAAATGTAACAGCAGACTACAGATAATCTTTACATTTTAGAAGTCAAGTACGTAAAATCCATTTCTGCCTACTAATTTCTGTCCTTATATTAATTTCTGAAGTCTTTCAGATGCAAATTTTTAAATCAGCATTTTCTGTAACTGGCCAAGCCCCTGGAGCACTGGCAACACCATTAGGGCTTTTTTCCTCCTTTTGCTGAGTGGGTTGTCTTTCACTGTACTTGTGATTGCCCATAGGATCAGTACAGCACATAGTGTGTACCTCAGAGAGTCCCTTTAAAATACTGCTTTGGGGGTTTGCCCTGTATTATGTAGAAACAGATAAGATGTTTACATTGATAGCCTTGGAGCCTGTGGAACACTGCCACCTTGTTTAGGGATCCCAGACACAAGAGTGAACAGCAGTACCTTCATGAGATTCATTACAGGACTGAGTTTTTCTGAGTGACTCCATCAAATGACTTGAAAAGAAGCAGCTGTAGATCAAACCTGACAATGTCAGATGTCGGAGTAGGTGATGCAGGAAGAAACAACCCTGTCATATCAGATCAGAGGTTTACAGGTCACTGATCTAGAAAAAGTATACATTTTACAGCAGAAATTTATCTGTGAGGTGTACTCCATTTTTATACCTGATTTTGTGGTGACTTGGGTATCACCTCTGAACACAGGCACACAAAATCCTTGAGGGCGCTACATTATATGACAAAATACAGGGTTTTTTCCTTTTCTCCCCCATTTGGTTGAGCTGGGAATCCTGAAAGGAAACTGCAAGAAGCAAAACCTGAGGTTTAAGTCTACTACAATCCTTGAGGGTAGCTGCATTATTCTGGGGAGTGTGAAGAATGAACAAACTGTGCTTGTAAAGGCAGACTTTAGGAAGCCCCACAGTTGCCCAGTTGTTGTGCAGCTCTTTGTGGCTGTTGCTCTCGTAGGACATCTAGAACTTGCATCACATGCTGAAAACTCAAAGACATGAAAAAGCTATGAAACCCATCACCTCAAAGATGAAGAGCAGTGCCATATCCAGCAGGCACTTCTGTGTTCCCAACTGAGAGAGAAATGCCCATCAGAAGAGATCTGCAGAGGGCAGACATAAAGGCTGTAAGTGGAGATTTTTTTCACAGTATCTTTCACGTTGCTTTCAGACCAATGAACATTTTCTGTTATTAGAACTAATAGAACAGGAAAACAGTTTTAATTGCTGTATATTGAAATGTTGAGAATTAAGCCCTTCCTTTCAAAACTTACTTTCCTGATACGGACATCTCTGTTCAGTATTTCTCCCTGAAAGAATTTTTGTCCGAAGTGATAGTAGTGATAGGAAAGGTTGTATTTTCTTTCCTCAGTGTCTAACTTGTCCCTGTTCCTCTTGATGGGAGCTATTTGATGAGGGACAACTGCCCATCACTTTGAAGTGGCCAAATTTTCCTGATCAAAGTGTTAATTGTGCCAGAATCAGTTGGAAGAGTCTTAAACTGATGTCTGTAATTTCTCACTCATAAAGTTACATACTGATGAGCTGATGGGAGAGTATAATTATTTCTAGCAGATAAAGATCTCCAATGGTGCTTTTTAAATTTAAAAGTAACTTTTTACATTTCATTTCAGTTGATCTCTAGCAGGTTTGCTAACCTTGTGTAGGTCTAGGTAGGTTTAATTCTGATTTATTGTTTTAATAACAGATAGAAATAAAACTGGTGCAACTGCACCAAATCAGAGTTTGCAGTGAGGCAAACCCTCTTGCATGAATGTCTTTTGGGAATCCTGTTTCTAAAAATTCATAAGCTTTATCCATATAAACCAGTCAGTGAGAGTCTTTCAATCAATAAGAGTGTTTATTATCATCTCAGATAAATAGGAACAGTTTTGTGCATGAATTGGATATGCTGGTTTAAACCTGCTTGCCACAGTTCAGCTTGGCTTAGTTTCTCAGGCAGGTGGAAGCTGAATAAATACAACCAACATTCAATTCCTGCAACACAGTTCATATCTAAATGGCTCTGGAAAAATTAGTTTTACTTTCAAACCAGCCCAAACAACCCCTAAGTTTCCATAAGAAAGTCTTCCCATGAATCAGTTAATAGACTTTTAAATATCGTAGATTAGTGAGTGAGAAAGACTCAGTAAAGTAACTTAATTCTTTCACTTAGTGATGTAACCTGGCCTATAGGTTAGTAAAGGCTCTGGTAATGTTGATGCTCCAGAAAATAGCTTTATTTGCCCACTTTCTGTGTCGAACCCAAAGGTCATGCACCAGGTTGTCTCGAGGCAATGTGCTATAGGCTGGTAACTGGTCCCTCAGCCTCTCCTGCTGCTGCTGTGCTCACAGCAAGCACAGGAGGGCTCAGGGAGAAGTGGGGGTTTTTGCACCATGGCACATATGTGGTGGCTTGCAGGGACTTGTCTGCTCCACACCTTGGCTGGCAGCTCCAGCCTGCCAGAGAGGGTGAAGCCTCAGCAGCTGCCCCACTTAGATCTGGCCTTTTTTGGCTGAAGGTGTTTTCCATTTCTTTTTTGTTTCTTAGCAAGTGTTTGAAATGCTTTGTCAGTCTGCCTGTGCCTCACTGCTCCCCAGTGCTGCTGTTTGCTGACTTGCTCTGCTTCAGGCCAAGTATTTGGGTTCATCAGGCCGGAGTTTCAGGATCTTGTCCATGCAGAGCAGGATGAGGGTCAGAAACCAGAGGCTCCAGCCGACGGCTGCTGCGATCCACCCGTAGTCATCCATGCCCGAAGGGCAGCACATGGCCGCTTGCCTGCAGAAGTTCACGTCTGGTGGAGGAGAAATGAAGTGAGCTCACGTGACAGGTTTCCTTTACTAGAGAAGGCAGATGACTTCTGCCCTATCACTCTGCCTTGGCATCTTTCCTCCCCTAAACCTGGCTCTTTATCTGGTGGATGACTTTGGAGTAGTGGTGGGATCTTGGGGTGTTTGGGACTGGCTATTTGGGAAGGTCCTGGTAGGGCAGGGGAAAGAGGCATTCTTGGGAACCCGTATAATGCCTATAGGCAGTATGGCAGGGAGCTTTAGGACACAAATTAGCTATCAATTAGTCTGTTCAAAGCTATGAGTCTGTGACAATGTACCTAAGATATCACACCATGACAGTGGAGGAGTCTTAGAAATGCATCCTAGAGGTTGATCCACAATGGAAAGCTTGAGAAGAGATAAATCCCTTTCCAGGACAGCCCCTCAGTCACTGTGTAGACTCATCACCTAACTTTAACAGGTAGTAATGATTTATGAAGACTTACTAAGACATGGTGGTTCGTACTCAGTTGTTGAAATATTGGAGATGTCTTCAGCTGCTGCCAGAAGGAAAGCACAGGAGAAAAGAGAAGTTGGATTAGAAAAGCAATGTTTGGCATCGAGCAGGAAGATTGGAAAGCCATTGGCTTTGTAGAGGTCTCTGGGATGGAAACAACTTGAAGAAAGTAAGTTCCTGCCCCTAAACATTGCTGCATTAGGATATGCTTCCTTATCCCACCACTTTAAACACCAGCTCCAGAGACCTGCTCTAGCAGCATCCCTCAGGAGCAGGTGAATCACTGCACCTCTGCCTTGGTGTGACCCTGGCTGAGCCATTCTCTCAGAGCTCAAATTAACCACTGTCCTTGCCCAGGCTGCAGGGGCAGAATGAGCAAGCACGGAAAGGGGAGACACCATTCAATGGCATGGAGAGATCCATGGCCAGCAGGCTGTACCTCTGCCTCCTTTTGCCCTTAGAAAAATCCCAGGGTGCACAGGAGTCTGGCAGAGCTGAGGGCTGAGCCCACCTTTGGGAAGCCTCAGCAGGTTTACCAAGGCCCTAGTGGGGAGCTTTGGCTTTGCTGTAGGTTGGAGCATCTGACACAGCTCTGGCTGGACTCCGGTTCATACCAGCATGGTAACCAGCTTGGAAAATACACCATCCAGAAATAAGTCATGAGGGAGAGAGGTCTGGAGCTTTGATGTAGGTTTTGCCTCCTTATCCTGCTTTCTACCCAGAATCAGCACACACAAACACACTCTGATACAGCTCTGTAGCTGGTGTCCAGCTCTCCAAATGTGCACATGGTGTCACAGGCCAAATCCTCCTCAGTCTTCCTAATACCACCTTGCCCCTGAGCCTCTGCGTGCTCCCTGCAGCACTGCCAATCAAACCAGGACAGCTGCAGGATGCCTGCAGGGGTAAAAACACAAGCTGCACTGGTCCCTGTGCATCAGCACCTGTCTGTCCCCTGCTGCAGAAGGAAGTCAGAGAAACACCTTCCTGTGCTGCCATGAGCAGCACAGTTCAAGTTCAGCCAGGTAGAGTATGTCCTGCACAGACAGATGAAAAGTGGCCTGGGGAGGCTCCAGCAGTGAGGACTCCTGCTGCATGGAGAAGCCCTAATGTGCTGCTTGTCCACAGACCAGGCAGAAGCTATGAGAGAATTATTTCCAGTCAAGCCATCACTCTGAGCTGGTAATTTGGAATGTAATGGAGAAAATCAGCTCCAGCTTGATTTCACCAAACACTGAGGAAAACAGAACAGAATGAGACACATTTGACCAAAGATTTGCTTTGAGTTTGGTGTTTTCCAAGTAACAGCAAGTAAACTGAGGTTGTCCTGTGAGACACGTTCCCCTTGGGGTTACCTGCTGGTGCCTAGCTCTGAGTTTTGAGCTGACCCATCATAGGCAATACCAGAGCTTTCCCTATGGCCTCTGCCATGCTCAGAGTGGGCCACTGGGCAACCTGCTTCAGGGAAAGGTCTGAGTATTCCCCATTCTTCTGTCTGACTCTCATAGGATTTGCAGAATGACCTTGGCCAAGCCCATAATTTGTTTTCTCAGTTAATAAGTACCTTGCAGAAGCACTGGGAAGAATCATTAAAACCTGCATATGACCTGTGGAAGGAAGTACTGCAGAATGCTGAGTGCTGGTTTGTGTTTTTAGATCTTGCAGCCCAAAGAACAGGCTGTCAAAGCCAGCCCATCTTTAAACAGCTGGCAAGTCTCATTTGCTGCTGATATACAATAACCTGGTGGGAAAGGAGCAGCTCACAGGTCTCATTTACATTTAATTTTGGTTTCAAGCAACTTCGACAATTAAGGTGGCACCAAAGCCACATTTTCTGCAAAAAGCTTGTAATGAAAGTTAAATCAGACTAATGTGATCCTAATGGGTGATATTGCAGGTGGTCCTTTGCCTCAACAAGCAGGAGCAGGCCAAGTAACTGTGGCTCCTGTCTCCTTGCCATTCAGCGTAGCAACCTGCAACTCAGTCACATTTACAGTGGCTCTGTAAATAACTGGCATAAGAACATCCCTTTACAGTGATGCTGTGATAAGTCATGTCTAATAATTCTCATCAGCATTCATTAATTCCAGCTCTTTATACCTTTTAGTTGAAGCAAGGGAGTGCCCCCTTATTTTTAAAGAACAAATTACTGTCGGTGGGCAATACATGTAGGTATTGAGAGAAGCGGGGGGAAAATGGCAGGGTATCAAAACTGGAGCATAAGAGAAGATTAATACCTGCTGAGCAGGAATCCCAGAGGGCAGCGGTGAGGAAAAGCACAGCAAGGGCTGCCCAGGGCTCACAGGAGAAGTGTTTCATGCCGAGGGTCCCTCTCCCACTCGAGTGTCCACGCAGAGCAGGTCGCTGTCGGTGGCAGATCTGGTGCAGCAAACCCTCGACGAGCTCAGGGAGACGCTGTGCTGAGCAGAGGGTGGAGCAAGGGAGCTTCCTGCAGCCAGGACACCTTGAACTTTCCTGCCACAACCAGGTGAGGAAAGAGCAGGGCTCTGACCAAAACAGCTTCAGTGGGAGGTGGATACCAGGAGGTGGCTCCTGAAGGTTAAGCCTGAAGGTTTGTCCCCAGGATATGCTGCAGCTGAAAGGAGGACAGGCTTCCAGAGCCAGCCCTTCCCAACAGGGTCCCAGGCAGCTTCTGTCTTTTGACTCTCTTTTTGGTCCTGTGAAGATGGTTTAATAGAGCTGGAAAGGAGCAGAGGATTGAAGCAGAGACTTTGTCTATCAGTTTGGCTATTTTCTTCTGCATGTTCACTGGCTTGACTTCTGCAGTGATGCTTTTTTGGAATAGCTCTGTGGAATCCCAAAAAACAGCAGCCTTAGGTCTGCTGCTGTTCTTTCCCTGTGAGCACAGCTCTGTCCCTGCCTCCATCACCCTCTGCAAAGTGATTCTGGAAAAGCTATTCTTTCTTCTCTGGTGGCTATTGCACCTCCTCCTTGAGGTGTACAAAGCAGAAGCTGAGCCCTCCTGCGAGCATAGCTCTGTCTGCAGACCAGGAGGGTTGACAGAAAAAATATGCTTGCTGGAGAGCAGGAATTTTTCTGCAATCCTGGCTGGAAAAGCCACACTGTAAAGTGCATGTGGTGTTGTCCTGGTCTGATGAGCAGCACACTTTGCTGTTCTTCCCCAGGCTGTTGGCTGTGCTTGCTCCTATCTTTGATGTGATGATGTCCTTGTTAGAGAAAACATCAGGCATGAAATCAGGCAGGAATGCACTGGAAGAGGTGAGCTCTGTGGGGAGCATGTTGCTGGTGCTCTTCTGCAGTGGTCACTCATGGCTTTGGGTGCTCATGTTGGAAGGGACCTGTCTGGGGCCTGCTGTGTTTTAGCAGATATCTTAGGGGAGGCATGGGGCAAGGCATGAGAGGCACCAGTACTTGTAGCATGGAGAGCATTTAACAATTTTCTTTCTTTTCCCTTCCACATGTCTGAAACCCACAGGGAAGGACATAACAAGCTTCCCACATGAATACCACATGAATACTGTACACACCAGGGTACAGCTCTGCAAAGCTATGAGGTTGGTTTGGTCTCCCTTCATTTAAGAAAAACCTTGAAAGCAAAACCCACATGGGTTTAGCCCTGCCCAGTGTTTCTGTGGGGTGAACCTACTTGTCCTCACCACCAAAAATGTTCTGCTCCCACCTGGCTGTGAATATTTCCAGGATGCATCAGGACAAGGCAGCCAGATGTTCCCTCAGAGAGAGGGCACACTGAGCCACAGGTGAAGGCAGGTCAGCTGAGATGGGTCTGTTTACCCACCTTGTTTTCATGTCAACATGCCACCAGTGCTGGCAGAGTTGGAGCTGTGCTGGCTGGTCTGTGACAGCCACCTCCTGCTAATGCTGGGATGCACAGCCTTGTCCTCCTGTCCTTCAGCTGACACCTGAGGTGTGGCCCCAGCAGCCACCGCTCTTGGCCTCGGTAGACAAGAGTCACAGCAGGAGAGATACTGTAAAATGCTCAGAGCTGCTTGAAATTCACCTCTGGGATAGTTTTCATCTCTGGCTCAGTGTCATCTCAGTTTCAGTGTCTCAGTCCTTTTGTGGAGGTTGCCTTTAATTTGTATATTTTTCTGAGCTACCTGTTGCATCAAAAGCAAACCTCAGCTCTTGAAGTGGGAAAGGTCCTCTGCTGTCTGCCAGATTCACCTTTCCCGTCTGAATTTCTCACCTTCTATTCCCACTGAATATTGACCTGGCAATTAATTTTGCAAAAGTAAATGAATTCAAAAGTGTTCTGTACAGTACAAAATGCTTGAGGGGAAACAAGAAGTAAAAACTGCCCTGCTAGTGCATGAATGATTCAATTTTTAATGAAACCTCTTTTGAATTTTAACTATTAACTAAATACTCTTTGTCAGCTTGTAGGCAAACGTCCCCATTTCTAAGGGATGCTGAAAATGCATTTGCACAATTAACATAATGTGCTTCTTTTCTTTTCCAAAATGTGTTCCTTCTGTGGCTCAGAAAGGGCTGCTCCAAAGTCTCCTGAAGTAGAGAACAGTCTGCGCTTGGCTTCAGTGATTTTTGGATCATGTTGGAAATGAAGGCTTTGCTTGATAAGTTCAGACACAATAGGAGCCCTGCAAAATAATTTCCTGACACAGATTTGGATTTGTTTCATTTCTTCTTTGTAACACGTTTATATTTCAGGGCTGTGACTGCCCGAAGAGCAATAAGACACTCCAGAGCCTTCCCCTAATTTTTACTCCTGTCTCCCTCCACGAGGATGCCCTGGCATGTGAGACACAACTCCAAGCCCTGAAGTGATGGTGCTTCCTTTCCTCGGGCTCCCATTTTCATGCCGTTCTCAAGACAAGACTGTTTACTTCAAAATTAGGTACTTCCCAGCTCTCCTCTTGGAGAGTCTTCCCCAGCGTGTAGGGCTGCTGGGCAGCTTTCCCTGATGGTTATGGAGGAGGCAATATCTACTGTTCAGGAGATTTTGTGCCACAGAGAGCTTCATGGCTAAGATTCTCTGGTGCCTGAAATATTGCCCTTGACACATCACCAGGTGTGGCTCTCAGAAAGTTATTACCTTTATCACACACATACACACTCACTCTGTGTGTGTGTGTATACATATTGTGTTTACATGGGCAACTGTTTTATATTTTTCATTCCAAATGAAATCTGATTGCTGCTGCTGCAAAGAAAAAGCTCAAAATCTTAAACCTGCTGCCAATAATGTGTCCATCAGGGAGGGGGCAAATTTGTTTGCTGTCTTCATTGATGTGAAAAAAAAGGCCATCTAAGATAAAGCTACCTGTGAACAGGGGGGTTGATTTTTAAAACTCGGACAAAAAAAATGTCAAAACCACAAAGGTTTTACTCTTTAAAGAAAGAAGGGGAGAGGGGATGTGCTTTCTGTCACACAGAGGAAAGCAAGTCTAGCTTTTTGGAAAACTGCACAACCCTGCCCTTTGTGTTCTCCAGTCCAGGCTGGGGCTGGTATTAGACAAATGTTGAGCCTGTGGCCCTACTGTGACCCCATGCTGTTCATCTGGAGACCCCAGTGAGAGGGCTCAAGACCAGCCAGGCAGTGAAGGGCTCGGAGAAAGGCTGCCTTCAGCTCGCCTGGGCAGAGCTGCCTGCACCAACAAAGAGCCCACTGATGGGGCTTCTCCAAATGGTGCCTCATGGCCAGCCATCATCATCTCATCTGCATTAATAGGATTATTATAAAATAATGTTCTTACTTCCACATGCCAGAGGCATGAAATAAGATATGCTTTCTTCTTCTCTCCTCTCTGCTTCTCACCCGGGAAGGGTGGGGGAAGGGCAGCAGAGACAGCTTTATTTCTGCTCACTGCTTGGCTAGCAGGATGGAGCAGCCAGCTTGGTGCAGCTTGCTTTGGTGATGAAGAGTGCTTTGGGGGTCCTTTTTGCTCCCCCAGCCCCAAAAGCTTTTTGGGGAGTAGCTGACTGTAGCTGGGGGGCTGAGTAAGAGCAGCAAAGGAGCAAAGAGGAAACAAAGCCTGGTGTCATCAGATGAACACAGGGGGAAGAATGTGCTGTGGTTCAGAGGTGAGGGGAGTAGCCTGAGGGGCTGTTTCATTTTGTTGTGTCAATATGCACCAGTTTGGTAATGAATGATGACTCCTGTTGTTTAGTATCACCGCATGGGCTGGAAGGTAAAGTCCTTCCTTTGCCACACCAGCTTCTCCACAGCCCTGCATGGCATTCACATGGCCAATGGCAGAAACTTCACATCTGCCTTATCAAAGAAATTTCCAGTTTCCTGGCAGAAGGTGCTGACTTTCATTAGCCTTTAATCCCTTGCTTTGGTAGCAGTGATAGAGAAAGCAGAGCTGATTGTGGGCAGTGGCAGGTCCAGAAGCACAGTGCAGCCAAAGGGGGTGGGAGCCCAGGGAGCCCCACAGCCAGTTCTTCTGGGGGGTTTGCTGAACAAAATGCTCATTCTAGGCCCACCTGTCAAAAGTACCTTGTAATTTATAATATCTCCTTTTAGGGTTACATAACTTGAGACAGCTGGACTTGAGCATGTGGCAGGACCCTTCTCACCAAGCTGACCTTGTGAAGCGGGGCAACTCTGTTGCTTTTGAATAGAAAAACCCCGTGCTGGGAAACCCTCTGCTGTTGCTTGTTTTTTGGCAGTGTTCCCATGGGCTAACTAAACCCTTCAGCTTGTTGGGCCAGGGCTGCTGGGTACCTCCAAAAGAACAAGTCTGAGAAAGCATTTCTTTAAGGATACTTTACAATTTGCATATAGCCATGCATTTTCATTAATTCTTCTTTTGAGAAGAAATTGTTCTTCTGGGTGCTACATTTAGTAGTGTCCTAGCCAGCCTTTTTCAGTAGGGTGAAACCTTGCCTTTTTCATTAGGGTGAAACCCTGCCTCATCAGTAGGAGATAAGCCATTGATTTTAGGAGGAGCCAAATTTGTCTCTGAAGCCCTTGTTTTAGAGGCTGAAGTGGCAGAGAATCTATAAAACCCCTTTCCCCCCCCAGCATTTGTTATGTCAAGGGGTGGGAATCAAGTTCCCTGTCAGCACTGTCCCCGGTTGACAGAGCCCCTGCGCTCCCAGCCCTCTCCCTGCTCTGTCGCTCTGCCCGTCCCGCTGCGCCAGGAAAATCATTAATCTCCCATTGCTTCTCTGGCCTTTCCCAGACTGCCTTCAGCGAGGAAAAACCAGCGAGCAACAGCGCACAAGTTTTTTCCACCTCGCTGGCCCCTGAGCCTCCATCCGGGGCTCGCAAACCAGGTGTCAGCGCTCCGCGCCCAGCGGGCTCCCGAGGCTCTGGCTGCCTTCGGGTGGCCGGGGCGGTGACAGCCAGGTTGTCCCTTCTGTTGTCGGTCCCAACAAGCCCCGTGCTGCCACAACACGCCTGGCACAGCCCTGGCACAGCCCTGGCGACCGAGCCAGACAGCGCTCGGTGCCGTCCACCTGGGGGCTGTTTTGGGACACAAAGGGTTTCCCTTCTCTGGTCCAGACCGGTTCTGACCTTAAAAGCAAAGGTTTGCCGTGCCCTGGGTGGGACGGGACATTTGGCCAGGGCTGCCCTCCCCTCCCGGCGCCACTGCAGAGCCCTGCTGTCATTATCACCTGCGGACGGACCCCGGCCGAGCCAGGGGCCAGCTCGGGCCTGCCCAGGGGAGCGGGGCTGCCGGAAAGGAGCGTGGCTGACAGGTAAAGCCCGGTGACACCTCCTGCACCTCCTGCACCCTCTGGCCAGCAGCTCCCAGCGCTGCGAGCTGCCCTGCCCAAACCCGGCGCCTTTGGATGCATTTTAATGGCAAGAGCGGCGGGGGGAAAAGTGAGGGATTGCTCAATTAACTGCTTCTCTGCCAGAGGAAAAACTGGGGGCGAGGGAGAGTAGGGAAGGGGGGAGGTGATTTTGACAGAAGTATTGCTGGCCACCGGGTGCTTTTGGGCAAGCCTCCTGCATCTGTAGGAATAACTGAGGGGTGAGAGCTCTGCTTTCCTTGGAGTAGGTATTTCTCTCATTCCATATCAACATGAAAGTGAGCTTTTGGAATTTTCCCTGACAGATAACCAAGGAAGAATAGAACCCTGGCTTTGGATGGTTTGAAGCAGCTTAATTAAGGTCTTTCTAAATATTTTGAGTTTTGTTATATTATTTCTAAGGATTTAGCACTTTTTTTTTTTAACGGAAGCTAACTGCAGGTTTAGAAATACAAACTGCTTTAGATTATAGTTTCTTCATGCTTTTCAGTCTAAAAAAATTAGGATTGGACACTTTTTTTATTTACTTACCGCAGATTTACTTTGCATGAGTAGTGAGTCTCTTACAGCTTTTGTCTTTTTCTTCTGTGAAAAATACGGTTCGCTCAAAAATGTCCAACCAAATTAAAAATGTATATACTCAATCCATTTAAGCTGGCACATGATGTTTTCTTTTAACAAGCTATTAGTTATCATATATTGTATTTTCAGCATCCTAAATTTTTGAGTGAATGGGTACAGAGAGTAGGAGAAGGAAAATTCCCAGGACATTTGAGCAAATACAGACCTGGGACTGTCATGCTCCTGTTAAATAAGCCTTTAATATCTTGAAATGCTTCTCTTATATTGAAGAAGAATCTTTTTGTATGTTATAAAGAGAATTCATAGAATCCACAATTTATTTAAAAAAAAGGCTGAAAGATAAGGCTCATAGAGACAGAAGGGGTTAAAGACAATTGACTTGCTACCCTTGTCAACAAGTAGAAGTGAGGTTACGAAGGGATTTTGTTTTGCTATTTATAAAACATACGCTTGCTACAAAATTAAATGCATGCAAGAAGTGTATCTACTTGCATGTTTTTCTCTGGAAAAAGATAATTACTGTGTTTGTGCATGCTGATCAGTTAATTTTGTGTGAGAACAACTAAAGACAATTTCAGGTTATTCAAAGTAAATAATAATAAGCATAGAGATGAGAGGAAATTTTGTGCCATGCATGTTATTTCATGTATCTCTTTTTGAAAACAGTCCTTTATGGGGAGAAAATTCTTTTGAAATCCTAAATATTGTTTTAATATAAAGAAAATAGTCTGCTCTTCTCCCCACGCCCATATAACATGTTCCAGATGGATTTGCAATGTTCACACTATCAATGACAATGATAAAAAAACAGTCAGGCCACTTTCACTTGTCTAATTGCAAGGTAAAATTATTGGGGTTTGTTGCTTTTGGATTTCTCTTTTTTGTCTGTGTGTTTAAGGCAAAGAGAATTCGAGTTCTTTCCAATCACAGCATCCAAAACCAAATTACAGAGCGTGAATGCAGTGGTCTGAAGTGCTTCGGTCCAGCAGAGGACAGGGCAGGGTATTTGTTCATCATTTGTCTCAGGAGCCTGGTGACTCTCCCCTTTCCCTGCGGCACACACACACCTTAGCATCTATCACTGCTCGGGTGGGATGAAGCCTCATGTGGGTTCCAGGAGGCTCTTAGAAGGGGAAGAAACCCTTTTGGAGAATGTGGTGAGCAGCACTGGGTTATCTCCCAGCACTTTGACTCAGTGACCCCAATGTTCCTGCAGAGCTTGGCACCTTCCTGCACCTCCTTGGGCAAGGAAGACCGTGCTGCTACCACGAGGACTCCCAGGGCCTTCCAGGCCAGAGGAGAGCGGGCGGGATGGCCTCCATCTTCCGGAGTGAGGAGATGAGCCTGAGGCAGCTCTTCCTGCAGGTGGAGGCTGCCTACTGCTGCGTGGCTGAGCTCGGGGAGCTGGGGCTGGTCCAGTTCAGAGATGTGAGTAGTGCCTGGCTGGCATGCTGAGCAGTTGGAGATGTGCCCCAGGGTGTGCTTCTCCTTTCCTCAAAGCACTTGGGAAAGATGCACCTGTAGGGATGCCAAAAATCCATGGTGAGAGCGGGATTTCACCAAGGCTGATCTGAAATTCAAACATCACACCAAAACCCCACCCATCCCTGAGTCCCCACCCAGTGCTCTGCATGCCCTCTGCACAATCTTAGAGCAATCCTTTGCATCATCAGGACACAGAAGTGTCTCCATGAAGGCCTCTCTGTGACTCCTGCTGTCACAGCAAGGTTGTGGGGGAGGCCACCAGGTCCTGGGCCATGAGGAAGCGCACGGTACTGCCCTGCCAGTAGGACCCTCTTAGAAACAGTGGTGCTTGCCATCCACGCCAAAGGCACTCGTTCTCTGCTGATGTCAAGAAATGAGCACAGCAGTGTGCAGCCTTCAGCCCCAGGCTTGTTTTCCCTCCTGTTTTTAGCTGAATGTGAATGTCAACAGCTTCCAGAGAAAGTTTGTGAATGAAGTGAGAAGGTGCGAATCCTTGGAGAGAATCCTGCGTAAGTAAACGCTTGTCAAATGCAATCGGCTTCCTGCCAACTGGTGGTGTGGGATTTATTTCTTTAAGTGCTCTCACACTGGGGAGCAGAATTAGTGGCAAAATGGTGATGTTTTCATCTGAGCCCCTGGAAATGTTTTCCATGCGTCAGCTAATTACCACTTCACCCCATATGGGCAATAATTTGTTGCCCTTGTTTTGAAAATGGTTAACTGAACTTAAAACTGTTAATTAGCATTCATAAAATCACAGGGCTGGGCAGGAAGCTGGTCCAGATAACCTAACTCTTACACCAGTGCACCAGGTGTTGGCACACACTTCTTCTGGCCAAGGGCTTCAGCCTTGGGATAAGTCCTTAAAACCCAAGCAGCAGAGCTCGTGATTCCCACTGTCCTGTGGATATGTCCTCTGGATGTCCTGGGAGCTCTGCACTCTCTCCACCACAATAATTGATATGATATATGATATGATATATGATATATGATATAATACAATATAATACGATATAATATAATATAATTATAATATAATATAATATAATATCATATCATATCATATCATATCATCATATCATATCATATATAATGCTGGTGCCCACTGTACCCATGGTGGCAGCACTTGGCATTGTTGGGCAAAGCAGTTGAACCTGAGCTTTCTACATGCCTTACTCACTGCCCCAAATAAAGGGGGCCATGGTGACCACTTATGCCAGGGCTGAGGGCTGTCCACATGGGAGTGGGCACCGTGACTTCAGAAGAAACAGCACCTCCACTGAGAAAGGAGGCTGGTGGTGTTCATTCCTTGGTGGCTGTGTATATGAACTGGGATGATGGCCCTCATTTATCACTTAATCTTGTCACAGCTCCATGGGATGCCTTGGTCCTGACCAGGATGATGCACCAGAGATGATTCTGTGTTGAGACTTCTGTGCCCTTTCCTTGCAGGTTTTCTGGAAAATGAGATGGAAGATAATGTTGAGATAGTCAAAGGAGAAAAGTACCCAGAGACACCCCTGCCTCGGGAAATGATTGATATGGAGGTACAGAATTTGGAGTGGACTCAGGAGAGGGTTGTGCACCAGGTTGTCTGTGTAATGTGCTCAATAAAGGCCTCCCTGAAAAGAAGAGTCTGGTACCTGAGGCTGGCACAACTCTCCCTGCCCAAGGGAGGTGCTCCCCAAGTTGCTGCCTCAGCACTTAGGTTGAGACTGGTCCTGCTGCCGGTTCCTAAAGGAGCCCAGTCTTCTTACCATGCCCTGTGAAACATCCCTCTGGTCCCACATATTAATGAAAAAGTATTAGTTTCACAGAATCCCCCCATCATCCTATAAAAGAGAATAAAAAGGGTTTGGTGTTTTATCAAGAGACCTGATGTTAGAACCCGCTTCACTGCATAAAAATCCCAGGACTGCCTGTTCTGATGGGAGTATGGTTGTGATACTGGGGCCTGGCACAAATACTTGGGCCTCTCTTTTGGATGTGCAAGGGATGCTTTATTCTAGCCCAGCTGGTAGCAAAGTTTACTGACATGGTAATTTTAAAATACTGCATATGTAGGTGACTAGAAAGGAAAATCAAGCTTTCCAAGGGCTTCAGCTTCACAAGCAATTTGGTTTCCTGGTGTATTCCCAGCCCCATGTCATCACCTAATTTTTGGCCTATAGCTAATGAACCTAAACGAATGTAGGTTGTTTTGTAGTCAGTAAAATGACAGCCAGTCATTCTGGGGTGTGAGATGTCTGTGAGGAACCACAGAGATACCCAGCCAGGCTGAGACACCTACACCACACACCTACCTGCCTGTGCTTGGGTCAGAGGCATCAGAACTTCCATGCCAGAAGAGGACAACACACCCATCAGGGAATGTTTGCAATGGAAAAATGATGCATTGGCATTGATGAATATCTTCCCATAAAAAGAGTTTATCAAAGTGTTTGTTGAATATTTCTGTATTCTCCCTTGGGAAAAAAAAAAACTAAAAACAAAACAAAAACTATTGTTTGAGATTTGGTATCAGCTTGGGAAAGAGCCACTGATCTACTTAAGTTTTTCTGTGTGTGCTTGGACCCTAAACAGACAGTGCTGGAGAAACTTGAAGCCGAGCTGCTGGAGGCCAACCAGAACCAGCAAACACTGAAGCAGAACTTCCTTGAGCTGACAGAGCTGAAACATCTGCTGAAGAAAACCCAGGACTTCTTCGAGGTGAGAGGCTCTTCCAACAGAGAGTTGGAGGGTTCTTAAAAATACATGCACTTTCATTTGATGTATGTTGCTTTTAGAGGTCTTTACCACAAGCCATGATGAGGTTTGCAAAAACATCTCAGTCACTTTGGAGCCTGCATAGCTCTGTGAGTCAGTGGGGCTTAAAAACTTAGCTCACAGATCTCTTTGAAAATAGCATTTATGCTTTTCCATTGCTAAGATATAGCTTATTTTTATTGGTTTTCCTTCAGTCTTATAAATCTCCATGGAAAGCTACCTTTGGGGAAAATTTGTAAGAGAAAAATGTGAAAACAGTTTTCAAACTGGCAATGCTGAAGAGTGTTTTTTAAAACTAATGTTTTCCAGGCAGAAACCAATCTGCCAGATGATTTCTTCAGTGAAGACACATCTGGGCTGCTGGAGCTGAGAAGCACTCCTGCTGCTGCAGCTGCCAAGCTGGGGTGTGTATTGGTGATGGCCTCCAGCTTGGCCAGACTTCCCACCTGTGCTGCATCGCTGTGACACTGGCACAGCTTCCTTCAGCTTCTTAGCAGAGGGTGCTCACCTAATGCACAGCTGTTTCATGAAGATAAGAGAGTGACTGTCCTCAGAAACTATCATCAGAACTATGGTCAGGTTATGGATCAGTGGGACAAATGGACTTTGGCTTCCAGGCCACCAATTCCAGTGCTCCCTTAGTAGATATTGACTGAAAATTGCTATCTCAAGGCATCTCACCCATGGCTTCTGGACTCAGGCATCTGGCTACCAGCCTGGTCCTCATGGATGGATGTCTAACCACAGAAAAAGCCATGGTACTGCACTGGGCTGCAGATTGATGCTTTCTCAGAAAAGGAAGACAGGAGAGTAAAGATAAACCAACACTTCAAAGTTTCTACCTCCTCCCTCTGCCATTCTAACACTCTTCTTGTGTGACTTTAGGCATCTCTCCATTCTTCCATTTCTAGCCAGAATTTTCTCTTCACCATCACCTGTTGTTCTAGGAAAGTTATTTTTTAAAAGAAAGAACCCTAGGATAAAGTCAGTAGATTGAGATAAAAGCCAGGCTTGAGCAGGGAAGGTTTTCCTAGAAGCACCTGCAGCTAGCCCTGGCTAGCACAGACTAGAAAACAAGGGCTTGTGAAATCGTGTATGCTACAGGTCCTAGAAGGCATGGAATGAGCTTGTAATTAATTTATCTTGTAACTCTGCTCAGATTCACAGCAGGGGTAATAAAGAGGGAAAGGATGATCCCCTTTGAGCGTTTACTGTGGCGAGCCTGCAGGGGAAACATCTACCTGAGGTACACAGAAATGGACACCCCCATGGAGGACCCTGTGACAGTAGGTACCAACCTGATTGTGCCTTCCTCTGCCCTGTGTGGATGCTTGTGACCTGCAGACACAAAACTGGTGACCTGGACTGTGCTGCAGCACTGGCTGCCTCTCCAGAGCTTGGTGTCTGAGGGCAGCCTGTAGGGCAAGTGTGGGACAGTTTGAGGATGGCAGAAGTTTCTCTGACATTGCTTTCCCCTTTGGCTACTGTTGAGGTGGTTTCCTTTTCCTGCCTGTCAAGATGCACATGAGGCCTCACAGGGCAGCTGTATTACAGGGACCACCATGGAAGTGGACTGTGGCTGTCCCCACCTGGAATTAGCCATGGAGGGTCAATTCCCCTTGGTGTCTCTGGGGTGAGCCCTGTGCCTCAGTGAGTTCGAACTCTGGGCCCTCTGCTCCACATTGCTCCTTCCTCCATAACCCAGAGCTGCTTCCCATGCCTGTTTCCTGAAAGAGCATCTGGGGAAAACACTGCTGATGAGAAACTGGGGATGGGGGATAAAACAACCAGTGGAGAGGCTGCCAAAAAAAAAAGATACCAACCTTTCCGCACTGGACTCTGGGTGAGTTAAATTCTGCTTGAATTGTGTGTTGCAGAGAGAAGAGGTGAAGAAGAATGTGTTCATTATCTTCTATCAAGGAGAGCAGCTTAAACAAAAAATCAAGAAGATTTGTGATGGGTAAGGCAGGCCTGTGGGCAAGCCACAATGACTCCCTTAAAGGTGGTTATTGGCAGTCTGGGCTGGCTGAATTTGGAGCTAAATATCAGATCTCCAGCTGTCAGCTCTGCAACCAACCTCCCTTCCCCTCCTCAGCTCTGCTGCTCCTAATCATGAAAGACATCCATCACCTTGGCACTTGGAACTCCAGATCCTACATTTTCCAAAGTGGCATACAGCTCTTGAGAGCTTCAGCTGCTAGGTTTTTTACTTGGGACATCTAAAAGGGGACTGTTTAAAAAATACTCAGCATGCTTCCCCTGAAAATCAGGGGCCCTAACTTGAGGACTGGAAACATGGTAATCCTCAACTTGCTCTCAAGCCATTCTGCATTTCTTCATAAAAGATGGTGCTGTAGTTTATTCAACCCTTTCCCAAGGCCTTTGAGCAATATCTGTGTAATCAGAGACAGAGCCCAGGAGAGAAATGAAAGCTTCATACAACCTGACTTGTTTCCACCCTGTTAAGCATCTTGAAAAGATAATTCAGGTTGAATATTTTGTTACTCTTTCATAACGCTGATGACCAATGAGCTTTGTTGCAGTGTAAATCAGATTTGATGAGAGGATCTGTCTGCTGTCACCAAACCCATTTCAGGTATAGCCCCTCAGCCAGGCAAGGCCAGCCAAGAGCCTGGAGGGAGAGGCTGAGCAATTGCTCTTCCCTGACATCTGCACTCAGGGCAGGTCTTTCCTTACATCCCACCTTTAATCAGAATAAAAGCAGGTAGATCTTTCATCCAGCTGGCATGACTGACTTCAGTCCCAAGAAGTGACAGAACCCTGGGGTCTGTTAGCAATTCCTGCATTGCAAATGGGGCCCTCCAAGGTACCTTCTGTGAGCAGTGGAGGGCAATGCCCATCCAGAGGGAAATTCAGCCCTCCTGAGGTGAGCATCTGTCTATGAAGCAGTCATGGACATGAGGGAAGACTCCCAGCTCTCAGTCACTGATTTCTGATCCTGAAGCTCAGACATACAGGGAGTTCTGCCATAGCCGTTTTGCAGGATCAGTCTGCTGCTGCCAGTGGTCTTTGACTTTTCAGCAAGCCTCGTTCTCTTTCTGGATTTCAATTTCCTGCATATAATAGAATCATAGAACAATGTGGGTTGGAAGGAATTTTAAAGATCATTTCATTCCAGCTCCCCTGCCATAGGCAGGGACACCTTTCAGTAGACCAGGTTGATCAAAACCCCATCCAGCCTGGCCTTGAACACTGCCAAGGATGGGGCATTCCCAGCTTCTCTGTGGCACCCTGTGCCAGTGTCTCACCACCCTCACAGTAAAGAATTTTTCCTAATATTCAACCTAAACCTACTCTCAGTTTAAAGCTATTCTCCCTGTGTCCTGTCACTACATGCCCTTGTAAAAGGTCCCTCTCCAGCTTTCTTGTAGGCCTCTTTAGGTACTGGAAGGCTCCTCCCTGAAGCCTTTCCTTCTCCAGGCTGAACAACCCCAATTTTCTCAACTTCTCCTCATAGCAGAAGTGCTTTATCCCTCTGAGCATCTTCTTGGCCTTTGGACTCACTTCATGAGGCCCACGTCCCTCTTATGTCTCATTTCTTTGCCTGCTTTTTATATGCTGTTCAGACTCCTTCTCCCCTTCTGCATGGGCAGTTACTGGTGGGGAATGCTTCCCATTGGATTTTCCCCTGTGCCAATGGCCTTGCAAGAAGTCACCAGGTCATATATTCAGAACTGGCTGGGGTTGCCCACAGAGTGCTGAAAGCTCTTCGTTTTGGATGTCTTTTTTTTTTTTTTTCCTCTGCAACATTTAAAATTCCCTGCAGTCAAAAGCCAAAGTCTTTTTTTTTTCTGGGGTGGGAGTAAAAAAACAAGCAACGCAATGCTTGTATGCCTGTCAACATATTCATTGTTGATTGACACGAAAATCACCCACACCATAGGCATAACCTTCTGCAGCTAGGGATCAGGCAGTGCTGGAAATGTGAGCAGATCCCTACGGGGAGGTTGTGGTTTGCAAAGTTTCTAGGAGCTAGTATTGCAGATGTAGGTGGTTGTAGGTTTGTAGGAAGGAACTTAGACTGGTTTCTCTCAGGCCTTTGTAACTGAAGGAAACTACACCTACCAAAGACAAATCCACTGAACACTCTTTGCAGTGCTAATGAAGTAATCTTTTCTGTTCCTTCTTCTTTTCAAATTTTTTGGTTGCTAATATGCCCATCTATATAGATGTTTTCCTGTGTGGCAGATTTCTAAATGTATTAATCCTCTGACACTCCTTTTGTGCTCTGTGGGCCATCAGCCGGCCCTGGTACCCAGGCCAAGACATTTTAGTCTGGTCCACCTTTAAGGCAAGGTTGACTATACCTAAAGCAGATGGCAGTGTCATTCTAGCCCCAGCAGGATATTTCTGCTTAGCACTAAGTCATCATTCATGACAAGTAAATATCCTGCAAAAATCATGGGACTGGTCTAAGCCAGCCTCCTGCAAGGCAGGCTAAGATTTGTTTGCAGAGCTGTGTGCCTCAGGTTACACTCGTAGTCCCTGCTTGACTCTAATTGGTAACATTAGTCTGCCAATTTCATGAGCATTAAGTCCATGCACACATTTATTAGTGAAAGGTGTAGAGGGAGCAGGAAGGAGGAAAACGTAAGAATTTTTCTTTTCCTCTTTTCTTGCAGCTGCCTCAGTACTAATGTGAATACTAAGCTGAGTTTATCAATGTAAGGATTCCCTGCTGAATTCTCCTGGAGCTTTCAGAGATGTCTGTGCCATTAGGGCAAAGCTGATACTCAGTATGCAAAATGGCTGTTAAAAGATCAAAGCAGCACTGCTGCAATAACGTTATTGGGGATGGGGGAACTGTACAGCATGGAGGAATGAGCTTTCAAGTTTGATTAAAAATCCTTATTGAAGATGAACTAAGAGCTGTGAAGAATAAGAAGATGGAAATAATTAGGTAGGGTGAATAACCTTTGGAAATGAATACCAGGTGTTGAGTGAGGAGAAATTCAATTCTGGAAAGGGAAGTTTAGCTGAAGAGCACGTGCTGTCATTACACACAGCTCTGGACTGATCTCTAGGAAACTGCAGCATGTTTGTTCAATTTGCAACTGTACTTACTTGTATATGTGCTGGAACTGGTTTTGTAGAGCAGGTGGTGAAATATCCTGCGTCCAGACAAAGCCAGAGTATGATGCTTCTCTGTACACAGAGCCTGTACATTTTTGTCTCTTAAGCAGGGATAGACCCCTATGACCCTGTTACATCTTTTAATTCATCTCACGTGCAGAAAGACAGCCCTTCAGCAACCCTAACTCAGCATATCCACCGCAGGATGGTGGAAATGTGTTGCCTTAGGTCAGGGGCAGGAGATCTCTGCTCTGCAAAGAGGAAGGATCTCTTCTTGCAGATCTGATGGGCAGTATCAAAGTGGCAGGGATGGCACATGCACTAGATATCACTGAACAAGCCAAGCAGTAAAAAAAAAGGAGGGATGTCTGCTATTTTAGTTACGGCAGCACCTCAGCTCAGCTCAGGCTTGCAGGCAGAGAGCAGCAGCAGTGCACCCTGTGGCCTGTACAGTCCTGGGGGAATTCCTTGTGCCTGCTGTTGTGCATGAAGAGTACTCTGGGACTTGCTTTGCAGGCAGGACAGGTAGCTGCACACTTCTCAGAGAGACATACAACTCATTTCTAATTGTCTGTGCTGGTATCATAGAGTGTACAACAGTGCAGTGTGCTGTGCAGATGGAAGCACCTTTACACCAGTGACCTGCAGCTGTGCTAGAGAAGGTCGAGTTCCATGCTACAGCTGAAGCAGTACCTGCATGGAGCTAAGACCTTCACTCACGATAGAAATCCACTTTAGTCCTTCTTATACCACACTAAACCCGCTGAATCTTCCAAACAGAACCTTGGGGGTAAGCTTATAAAAACTTTCATACTGGTTACCTAAACGGATGTAACAGATACCGCTCTCAGGTGTTTAAAACCCTGTACCCATTCTTCTCTTCTCCTATTTTATCCTGGAAATACAGTCTTTTTGTTTGCTTGCTTGCTTGTTTGTTTTTACAGGGTTATTTACTTAATCAGCCTGCCCACACAAAGGGCGTTTTCTTGCAGTGCAGCATTAGCTCAGCTGATGCCTTCTCCCAGTGCCTGCAGGAGGGTAGTGCAGACAGACATGGTATTTTTCCAACCTCGGTGCAAGAGGGACATCTGTTGGCTACTATGTTAGTGAGGCTGCCTTTGCCAGGGTGTGTTTTTCTTGAGTCTCCTCGCAATTCAAGCAGCTTGTGGACAGAAGAGGGGTGCCTACATGTTAGTGCTGACCTCTGTATGACATCAGGTCCTTGTATCACCTCAGAAAAGGAGGGTTTTTCAGCTACAGCAGGCAAAGAGATCCTTATTCCCATCAAAGGATAACGGTTTGCACCTTTCTGTGAGACCAAGTGCAACTTTGTGGTATGTGAGTATACTGCTGGGTCAGGAATGAAGTCCAGTTTCCCTGCCTTTGAGCTGGGAGGAGTACAGAGGAAGAAAACTCAGTCAAATAACCGGTGTTTTTCAACTCTCTCTTAATGAGGCTAGATTTCGTGCCACAGTCTATCCTTGTCCAGAGTCTGCCACCGAGCGCCGAGAAATGCTTGATGGGGTCAACACAAGAATCGAGGATTTAAACACAGTAAGTGGCCGTGGCTTTACTGAGGACTGAACCCTACAAGTGGGACCTGCCCAAATATTTGTCCTGTCTGAAACCATGTTGCAGACTACACAGATTGTCTTCTTGACACATTACCTCATTATCTCCATCGTTTACTTACGCAGCAGCACTGTGGTGGCCACATGATGCATGGAGGTCCCAAGACCATGAACTGTAGTTCTACTCATGGGTGTGGTACGCCCCAAGTTTGTGGCACAGACCTGCCTGCCAGAGACAGCAGCTTGGGAGCATGTGTTGGGATGTGGCCAGTCTGTAAGCAACTGAGTAGGAAGCCAATCCCACATCTCAGTAACTTCCAGTGGTTCCCTCTACACTTACAGTGACTCAGGACCATGCAGGGAGAATTCTTGGTGAGCAGCACTGTGCACCTGTGTCCACACCTGCAGATGCTGCTCTCTGGGATACCCCACACATTCATACAAACAGTTCCTTTTCATCAACCCTCTTCCACCTGCCCTCTCCAATTAACTGAGTAGATCATGCCCCCTGTGCTTCTCTATCTTGAGCGTTGCCCTGTGTTGTGCTTACAGGTGATAACACAAACCGAGTCCCACCGCCAACGACTGCTGCATGAGGCAGCAGCCAACTTGTGGTCCTGGGGGATCAAGGTGAAGAAAATCAAGGCCATCTACCACATCCTGAATTGCTGTAACATCGATGTCACCCAGCAGTGTGTCATTGCAGAGATCTGGTTTCCAGTGGCTGATGCTGACCGGATAAAAAGAGCTCTCCATCAAGGAATGGTAAGAGAGCAACATTTTGGGTCCTTGAGGGTCTCACCTGCACTGAATTGTTTATATGTTGAGCATATGTTCAGACAGGTCTGTTACTGTAATGTGGGGCTCCCTTTTCTGTTTTAAGTTGAGTTTGTCCCGTTGTCATTTGACCTTTCATCTTTTGACAGAGCTTAAGGTCAGCATTAAATGTTAGCAGGTTTGTGACAGACCCTTGAGCCAGAAGTGATGTGTGGGGCCAATTCTTCTATCCGCTCAATGTCTGTCCTTGTCACTGGGTTTCAGGAACGCAGTGGCTCCACGATTGCCCCCATCCTCACTGCCATACACACCAGGATGGCACCACCCACCTTCAACAGGACCAACAAGTTCACAGCTGGATTTCAGAACATCGTGGATGCATATGGTGTGGGCAACTACAGGGAGATGAACCCAGGTGAGAAACACTCAACTGTATGCATCTGGTTTGCATGAGCCGAAGTAAAGCCTTTGAGTTCTCTCACTATCCTCAAAAATGTACTCGCTGCTGACTGAGAAATCTGAACCATATTGGAGCTGTTTGGTGTATAGGCATGGATATTCTCAGGCAAAGAATTTGGCTGTTGGTCTTCAATGAATGATTGTGATGGAAATAAGGAACTATACAAATACAGGATGGAGAACAAATGGTGAGGTAGCTGTTCTGAGAAAAAGAACTAAGGTCATAAGGGAAATGTAAGTTGAGCTCACTGTGTTGAGACAAAGAAGGCCAAAAGGACCTGACAAAAGTCTGAAACAATGGTAGAGAATTTCAGACCACTGAGAATTAATAGAAACCTAGAAATGGGGACCAATGTGAAAGGGTGAGATTAACTCAAGTTGTTGAAGCTGAGCAGGTTGAGAAACATGATAGTAACCTTCAAATATATTTTTGTGTTGCAAAACAGAATGCAGTTGTCTACACATGGTGTTTATTATGGTGAGGCAAGAAACAAAGGATAAAACTGCAAGGAAGGTACAGGTCATACAATTGGACATTCTGACATTCTTTGTTATGATAAAGCTAGTTCTGCATGAGATCTGACTGCCTGGTGTGTAGGGAAAGAATTGAGAAGGCCTTTTAGGGCAGTACCTGTAAGGAATGGCCTGATGGTGTAGACTGCTTCTTTGATGAAGCCTTTTTGTTTAGAGGGAGCTGAGCTTCTTGACCTTTCCCTCCTGCAGCTCCCTACACCATCATTACTTTCCCCTTCTTGTTTGCGGTGATGTTTGGGGACTGTGGCCACGGCGCTGTCATGCTGGGCTTCGCACTCTGGATGGTCATTAATGAGAAGAGCCTTCTGGCCCAGAAAAGCACTAATGAGGTGAGTACCAGGGGTGCACCCTATCAGCACAGAGAGAGGCTCATCAGCCCCATTGGATACAGGGGACATCCAGCCTCTCAAAGGCTGTGTGGAGATGGTTCAAAGACACCTGTGAGGCAGAGGTTTTGGCACTTCTACCTACTCATACACAGAGGGCCTAAGGGACCCAAAATTTTCTATGAATAATTGTATATACACAGACTAGTACAATCATGTCTACTGTTGGTTGAGGCCCACCAATTGATGGACCTGCAGGTACTCTGGTCACTGGCACTGCCTTCTCCCCCTGCAGATCTGGAACACCTTTTTCAGCGGGCGCTACCTGATCCTGCTCATGGGCATATTCTCCATGTACACTGGCTTCATCTACAATGACTGCTTCTCCAAATCATTCAACTTCTTTGGTTCTTCCTGGCATATCATCCCCATGTTTAAAAATAACACTTGGAAGTAAGTGCTAAATGTAGGAAGGAGGTAAAAACACACCAAATGGAGCATGTAGACTTGGAAAGAGAGACTGCCTGTGTGGGGAAGGGAAAGACTCCCTGCTGTGGATGCAGCCATGAATGAATCAGAGGTTTTGTCTGACACACACAGATGAACTCACTATTGAAATGGAAATGTAGAGTCCCTGGGAACACGCCTGTTTGTTCAGGCACTGATGTGCATAAAAATCTGCAGGTGTCCAGGACTGATGCATAGAGAATTATCAGTGTGAGGGAGGCTGCCATTGTGTGGGACCCATTTACATGCACACAAGTGCAGAATAACAGGTCACAGAAAGGCTGGAGTCAGCTACAGATATCCTGTGGTAGTCCTCAGCACACCTCACATAAATATACTGTGGGCTTCGATGGAGAGATTAAGCTGCAAAGGTCATTTCCCTTTTCTCTTGTAGTAAGGATGTGCTTCTAGACAATACAGTGCTACAGTTGGATCCAGCAGTCCCAGGAGTCTACTCTGGAAATCCATATCCATTTGGAATAGATCCGGTAATTAAATTAAATTGCTCTAAGATAATTTGTATTTCAATCCTGTTTCAACATATCAGGTACATCAGTAGCTCCCTGCACTCTCTCCTGAAGCTGTGCTTTTCACTTCTTGCTCTTTGTTCCTTACATTGGTGTTGTGGTTTAACCCCAGCCAGCAGCCAAGCCCCGCACAGCCCCTCAATCACTCCCCCACCAGTGGGATCAGGGAGAGAATTGAGTGAAAGCTGGAAAACCCATGGGTGGAGATAAAGACAGTTTAACAGGGAAAGCAAAAGCTGTGCACACAGTAAGGAATTAAGTAATCTCTTCCATGGGCAGGCAGGAGTTGAGCCATCTCCAGAAGAGCAGGGTCCCATCACACGCGATGGTGACTTGGGAGGACAAACACCATCACTCCAAACATCCCCTTTTGCTCTCTCTTCCCTCCGCTTTATACACTGAGCATGATGTCATACGGTCTGGAATATTCCTTTGGTCAGTTTGGGTCACCTGCTCTGGCTCTGTCTGCTCCCAACCTCCGTGCACCCTCCAGTTCCTCACCAGCCTCATGAAAAGCAGCAAAGGCCTTGGCTCTGTGTAAACCCTGCTCAGCAACAACAAAAACATCTCCATACTATCTACCCTGTGTTTACAAATCCAAAATACACCCCAACACCAGCCACTATGAAGAAAAATACCTCTAACCCAGGCAAAATCAGCCCATTCCACCCCTTATTCTGTACTATTTACATCGTGCTGAGGTACCACACGATTCAATACAACTTCATTAACCACCACCTGCCCTCCCATTCATCAGTCCTTCTGATGCTTTCCTTTAGCAATTAGCAATTAATATATTGCTAACAGCTCTGCACGGGCAGCAGCAAAATGGTAAGCAGGAAAGAAGTTCGATTTTCCTCGAGAGTGATCTTGTGCTAAAGTCTCTTTTCTACCACACATCTGCTGGACTCTGTTTCCTTACTTGAGTACTTAACCCATTCCAGAGATACCTCACCAGTTTGAAGGCAAACTTCCAAATATCATGCAGTCTATTTGCTGCATGGTATGTGAAATAAATGTCAGTATTATTTAACTTAGCCATATTTTCTTCTCTGTGTCCTATTTCCATTTTTCTCGCTATTCTATCTTTATCATATATTGGAATGTACTTTTTCACATCAAGCTTTCCTGTTTCAATCTTCATATTAGTCAACCCCCATCCCTGCTGGTTGTACTCTCATTTCAAATGGTCACCCAAAGGATCATTGTCCTCCTGTGGTTTTCAGAGATATTGACCTTGTAGTAATTTTTTTTATAAACTCAGCTCTAAAGCTTTGCCCAGGATATGGGCAGTGTGGTTTAGAAAATCACATCAGAAGCAGCTGAGTTTTCTGCATGTTGCCCTGATACATGTCTAATTTAATTTAGGTAGTCTAACCTAGACTACCTCTTCCAGCCTGGCTTCTCCCTGTTCAAGAGTCTAAAAGTCCTGGCTGGGAGGGAAGAATGGCTGAACAAGTGTTGGCAGGGAAGGGGTGGACGGGCAGCACCAGCTTCCAGATAATCTCTGAGGAGACTATCAGTGTCATTTGCCCTGAAGGATGGATGGCTCTTTTCATTTTGCAAATCCTGCTGGGATGACTGAAGTGTATCTTGGAAAAAAAGTCACCCTGAGATGAGGAAGCTAGGCAGTATCTTTGGTATCCAGAGAAGAGGCAAAGCAAGTCAAACAAACATGCAAATCTAATGTTTTGCCCTCCAAATAATCCTGTCTTCCTCCTTTCTCTTCAGGTACTATACTTAGTGTCTGAAAAGTGGTGTCTACTTACTGTCTCTGAGGACAGAAGACTTTGTGGTCTAGGAAGTTTGAGAAGGAAGGAGAAGCAGCCCTGAAGCTTTGTAGCATACAAAAGGCAGAACTGAGAAGGGATGTATGTCCTAACGTAATTTAAAATTTAGTGCAGAGAGGCAGGCAATAAGTGGATTTCTATGGCCAAATAACTGAAAAGAGTTTTTTCTGTTCAAACAAAAAGTTTGAAAATGCTCTGTCCTCAGTACTTCTCTGGTGAGGGTGGAACTAATTTTGGTTGCAGCAAGAGGGATTTTCTCATGCCTTTCCACTTTTGCTAAAGATGGCTCAGCCTAAGGACAGGAGATGACACAGAAAAGATCTAGGTTCTGCTACCAGCCTTTGCAGTGGTTTCTGGAGGACTGAAGCAAAGTCATAGGATAATTTTAAATCCTTGTTATTTCCTTAGTTAAGCAAGTCTAATACTTTATACATTTTAGATTAATACCTTGGCAGAGTGAAAAGTAATAAAAGGAACATCTAGATTTCTGTGCATTGCTACCCTCTTACTAGAACTGGTAGGAGTAAATTGATGGTGCCAAAGCAACTACTTCCACACACCTTTTATTGATCAAACACCTGAAAATCTTGTTCTTCTCTCTCTCTCCCTGTTCCTTTACCCAAAGATCTGGAATGTTGCATCAAACAAGCTGACTTTCCTGAACTCCTACAAAATGAAGATGTCGGTTGTCATAGGGATTGTGCACATGATTTTTGGAGTGATACTCAGTCTCTTCAACCACATGTAAGTTCATTTCAGCAAGCCTGTTGCTGCAACAGCACACAAGTCCTAATCACTGAACTGGTGTCCTTCACTGAAAGAAAGTCATAATTTGGACTTTGACCTTTCCCTGGTGTGAGTAGAAATGTCCCATACAGTGGCTGACTCACACAATGGTTAATATACAATGCTAAGTCCAAAGGACAGCCAGAACATTGCAGGTATTTTCTTCAATAAACTCTCTTTTTAACTTACTTTCTTATGTTCTCAATTCTGCAGAAATATGGAAGCACACCAAATTAAAAAGATGTAGCACCTCCCATTATTGACAACTTTTCTCTTGAAAGACAAGGTCTTTTGGCCTAAACAAAAACACACTGAAATCTTGCAGAGTGTGTGCATTTCACCTAGCTTAACAGCTCTTGGTCAGGATTTGTGGGTGTACTTGTCTATATCTCTGCCTCTATGTTTTCCAACATCAAATAAAAAATGGTGATAGAGTGCAGGGGCTGACACTATTGTGTTGAGAGACTCTCCAAAGCTGCAATGTGTGTAGTCACCTTCAAGGACAGAAAGTATTTGAGAGGACAGATGATCCCTACAGGATTGATACTACACCTGGTTCTGACTTTTCTCAGCATATAATGCTCCACTTTGTGAATAAGACATTTTTTTTTAAATTGTCTTTTAATTGTCTATTTTTTCAGTGTAATAATCTTTTGAGGTGCTGAGATACTAGTGGGTCAAATGCAAATATCTGAAGATAATCAATATAACAGAGCTTTTGTATTTAAACAATGGCTTTCACTGATAAAGCCTGTAATTATGGACTTATTTCTTGGCTAATGATAGTTGTAAATTTGTTAGGTTATTTTCCAGAAACTAAGTACTGCCAGACTTGGGTGCAAACTTGTATTACTATTTATGGTATTAACTCTAGTTTTCTTTCCTGATTCTTTCCAGCTACTTCAGGAAATACGTAAACATTATCCTTCAGTTCATTCCAGAGATGATTTTTATTATCTCTCTTTTTGGCTACCTGGTCTTCATGATTATTTTCAAGTGGTGTCATTTTGATGTCCATTCATCACAGAGTGCACCAAGCATCCTCATCCACTTTATCAACATGTTTCTGTTCAACTATAGTGACACTTCAAATGCTCCATTGTATCAGCATCAGGTATGGATCAAGCAGCCTGAATCTGCTGTAGTTTTGTATTTGCAGTGGGTGTTGTGGAAAGGGGGCATAAAGATACAGGCTCAGAAGCTCAATCACAAGTGTCAGTCACAGAAGTAAAGTTTATTCTTCTGGTATTTGTGTTGGTCTTGTCAACTGGGAGGAGAAAGCAGCTATCAATCAATGATGCAGAGGAAATCTCTTTCTTAGTGTAATTCTGACAAGAAGAATGATGCAGTTGAAGATACTATTGGGGGGAAAAAAATCAAAGTGTGACTAGAGATACAAAGCTGCATATTGCAGGCATGCTGTCCTGCGGTCTGGTCACAATGCTAGAGACATCTCCCTTTCTTCCTATAAGACAAGTTCCTATTTCTTCTTTGGAAAGCTTTAATACTTGACATTTTCACCTAAAAAAGTAGAAGTAGCTAGAGGTTTTTCTGGCAGATTTTTGTCAGAAATAACTCCTCTTGGGAGTTCACTTAAAAAAAAAAAAAAAAAAAAAAAAAACAAAAACAAAAACAAAAACAAAAACAAAAACAAAAAAAAAAAAAAAAAAAAACAAGCAAGCAAAAAAATATCCTCTAAGAGAAAACTTGTTTTAAAGTCATCTCTATTTATATTCTCAGGACATGGATTTTTTTTTTTAAATTGATTTTACATCAGCAGCATCAATGAAGAATCTGCAAGGAAGTGCTGCATCCAGCCACATGTGTGCACCCACATCTATACAGTTGCACACTGGGCACTCCAACATGAACTCAATTTTAGGGACAGCTGGTGAGTCAGAATTAGTAGAGAGCCCTGATCAGCTCCAGGTAACTGTGTTAAGCATTCAGGGGAGTTTGGAAAAACACAGTCTTCCCAGCCTTTTAAAAGGCTTTTGATAACACTGTTAACATGTCACCAACCAACACTGTTGGGTTGTTATAACAAACCAAAGCTTTCCCAAGGTGGGAGTTTTTTTTCTTATATTCCTGTCCCCCTGCCCCACCAGGAACAGAATGTGCCATCTGCCTGGGTAGTCTTAGTGAAAATATTGTATGAGGCCAATCATAAGATGATCATACATCTGAGCCAGCTTTAAAGAAATGCAGAAGTTGTGGTTTAAGGTTTTCTTTGTTTGTTTTGTTGTTTTCTGAAAGTACAGACAGTTATGTCAGGACAGCAATAGCGGTGCCATACTGCAATGTAAGAATACTTTACGTTGTGGGGACAATCTGTTACCAAGCCTAAGCTATGGGGGTTTAATTCCTTCTGGAATTGCAGATGTGGAGTAAATCCATGGCAAGACTTGAATGACTTGGCTCTTACTGCAGCCTTTCTACACTGATCAAAGCAAGGCAGCCTGACTGACTCACACAGAGTTAGGACATTGACTTGGGACACTGAGTAGCCAGGTTCAGGTCAGTAGCATGGGGTTTTGGTAAATTAACCCTTTTCAGCATGAAAGCCTTTCATCTCCAGGTGTCCAGCTATCTCTAGCTGAATGTGCTTACTGGAGCCTTAAGCACTATACATTTATTTTCATGTTCTCGCAAGCAGAGGATACACAGCCAAATACAACAAATACAATAGGGAGTTGAGTTGCATTTGTTGTATTTAAAAAAATTACCTTTATATAGACTCAGGTTTCTAACCATAAACATAGTTGGTTAAATTAAGTAAAGCAAATTTTTGCTCTTGTTGCTTTGTCTTTCAGAAAGAAGTGCAGAGTTTCTTGGTCATATTTGCTCTGATTGCTGTTCCCTGGATGCTCCTAATTAAACCTTTCATCCTCCGAGCCAACCACCTGAAAGCGCAGCACATGGTAAGGGATGTGGATCAGCTGGGGGGGATTCAGTACAGCAAAGACAAAGCTAGGGAGACAGACCCCAAAAACTCTTTGCAGTAGCGTAATTCTACATTTCTCTGACCTCAGGCTTTCTCTGACAATTTCAAAGTGTGCTTTACATCACATATGCCCAGGACATGTGTACGTCTAAACTATCTAAACTAGAATCAGAGAATGGCTAAATTTGGAAGGGATCACTGGAGGTCACCTGGTCCAAACTCCCTGCTGAAACAGGGTTCCCTTAGGGCTCATTACTCAGGTTTGTGTCCAGACAGCTTTTGAATATCTCCAGTGAAGGAAACATTTCCCTGGAAGAAGGAGCTTTTCTGGCAAGGACATAGCCTATTTGTTAAGCTGACACCAAGTTCTTTCATCTGTTTTATCCAAAACCAAAGAAGATTCAGAAAGATTGAAGTGCTGGTAAAGTTAAGACAGGGAAAAGACCTCAGCTGTCAATCCACAATCTCCACTAACCATTAGTTTGCTCTCTGTAGAAATGGGGCATCTGTGAAAGTCCTTGAAGAGGACTTGGAGAGAGCAACAGTGCTTGAAGGAGAGGTTTGATTTAAAAGCTGTTGTCTGCTTTCTAGTAGTTCCTTCTTCCTTAAGTGATTGCCTTCGCATTAACAGAGCCCTCCTTCCCATGGGCTCTGTGGTTTGCCCACAGCTCAACACATAACTGCAGCAGCTGCCATTTCCCAGTTGATCATTAATTCTCTCCATTACTACACTAACAGGACTTTACTTGTCAGTCAAGATTTACTTCTCTTTATAGTCAGAGTTAGTGGCTGGAGTACCTTTTATAGGGCACAGATGTTTCCATTTGAAGAAAGAGATGCTGGTTTTGCTGCTTGACCTTTTCCAACCCAGTCACTTCTGACCCATAATTGAAAGCCAGGTCCCTAGGAGACCTGCCTCTGCACTGTAATTTCTTATTTTGTCATTCTTCTGGGATTTGAATGAAGGCTTGACATGGCTGACTCCATCTCCTGCTTTTATGCCAGGAACATCTGACAGATTTTACCCATCTCCTATTGTGCCCCCATATTTCTATTCCTAATTTTCATATGTTAGCTGTCTAATCACATCTTCCATTCCCCTAGATTTATATGTTTGCAGCAAAGTCTGTTTTCTATGCTGACATTCAGGTAAAGCAAAGATAAAGCTGGTGTGACAATCATTACTGCTGCAATAGGAGACAATATATTGTCAGGAGACCTTTCCCATGAAACCTGCTGGAGGCTATAAAGGGTGACAAGGCAGAGCCTGACAGAAGCCATGAGGTCTCTATTTGGTTATGCTGTATAATAGGACTATTAGATCAGGTTGTTCAGGCCTCTAGGAAAGTCCTGTAAATAATAATTGCAGAGAGGTTGCCAAGAGGTTTTTGTCAATTTAAAGTGAATCAAGAGCTTTGAATTTTATTTCTGCCTGTATCCAAGAACTGTGTGACCTTCATCAAGTCATGTGATCCTCTCAGGCTTCGTTGCTCTTTCCTTTGATTTGCACCCATCTAATTGGGATCATCAGCTTTAAAAGTACCTCAGTTTTCTCATTTGCTGAAAGTGATGGGTCTTCTCATGGTGGGATCAAAGAGTGCATTGTGACACTAGAAACTAGCTACAAAATAGTTGGAATCACTGGAAAATGCTCTAGGATGGAAAGCATTTAGGTATTATTTAATTCAATTTGGAATATTCAGTTTCTGTGGTCCATGATGACTATTGTTGTAACTGTCTTTGTGTCCATTATATAATCCTTCACTTGTTACCTATCACAAAGTTATTGAGGGAGTTCTGTGCCATGGACTTCTTTATTTTAGTAGCAACCAAACATACTGCATTTTGTTTCTAAAAGATCCATTCTCAAGCCATCTCAGGAAACTCAGGAGGTGAAAATGAGGTGGATGTCCTGGAGACCGATCACTCCAAGAAAGCTTCCCAGGGAGACCACAGCGGTGGCCATGAGGGTGATGATGAAGAGGTAAGAAAATCTGGACAGAAAATTGTTCAGACAAACACAATAATAGAAGACACAAAGTCAAGCAGAAGACTTCTGCAGAGTTGCCAGCCCTTCTTTCTAACAAGATATCAATACAGACTGTTGTAACAATTTGTGTTTCCAAACAGAATAGGGTTTGAACTTTCATTGAATTAATTCCTCTAAATTTTTCCTTTGGTTTTGCCTGGTGGTGGTAGGCATTCTTGCAAACCTCAAGCTTTTATAAACCTCAAGCTTTTGTTTCCTCATGGGTGGTTGTTCACTTCCACATTGCACCCAGAGAAGGTCAACCCTTTCCCAAGAGTCAATGACCTTTGCTTCCTCTAAATTGCAAAGGAGCATTTAAAGTTGGCAGCCAGAATTGTTGACTAGGGAGAGAATCCTTCCTTTGGCAGTTATTGTCAAGAGCTTCTACAGTAGGATGCAACACAGGAAAAAGTGGCAAAAATATTTGTAGCAGTTGGGAGTATCAACAATATTGAGTGTGGACATGGCTGGCTGTTCCCAGTCACAGGGAATCTTCACTGATTTGCTTATTCATTATTATGAATAAAATATATTAATATTATGAGATACAGTTGTTCAGTGCTATCTCCCAAAATGTGTATGCCCATAGACAGATAGTCTGAAAGCCCCTATTTTACATAAGAATTTCTGTCTCTATAAGAAGTCACAGAGATTGGCAGCAACTGGATTGACGTTTAAGGATTTGAAATCGTAAGAGTGGAACACGAGCTGTTCCCTGCACATTTAGTTTTCATTGGAATTGTATTTCTCCAGGGGGAATGTATGGGAAGATCATTCAGAAGTGACACTTTTCAGAGCAGTCTCTTTTCCTGGGAAATACCTTTGTATTGCTCAGGATGTAGCAAGGAAAGGAGTATGAAGAGCCTTTGGTGGAGTGTTGCTCTGTTAACCAGGAAGCCCTGAAGTGAGAACTAATAAAGCTTTTCCGGTTTTATATGTTGTTTCAGTTCAATTTTGGAGACATATTTGTCCACCAAGCTATCCACACCATTGAATACTGCCTTGGCTGCATTTCCAACACAGCTTCCTACCTGCGACTCTGGGCGCTGAGCTTGGCCCATGCACGTGAGTGATTGTCCTCCTTTAGTCTCCTCACCATGCTGGTCATGGCTTCTGCTGGTGTTTGACTATTCCTGCAAATTTCTTCAGGAAATCCAGGTTTCTCCTTGTGGACATTTATGTGTCAGGATGTTTTGCTTCTCCAAGTGTTTCATGGTGGGCATCTCAGTTTTCAGAGGTGATCCCTGGCAGCTCTGATTGCATTCACTGGCTGGGGCCCCTTTTGTGCGCTGCTGTTAACCATGCATCTGGAATAGTCCTCATGATGTGTGGCATGGTGGGAGGTGCAGTCCACTTGTGTAGTCCAGTCCATGGAGGTGAAGGCAGTATGGGAGCCATAGCTGCTTTTCCCAACAAGCACTTGCTATAGCCTTAGGGTATGCAGATGAATGCCAAAATTACTTGAAACCGTCATTTTGATTTTGTTCAGTTAACAAGACAGAAAAGGTCTGGCTCAAGAGCTTCCGGAATTTGTCATTTTCACTGAGATTTTTCCCAGAAACATTCAGCAGAACATCACATTCCATGAGAAATGTACAGCATTTCAATGTCTTTTGTCTTGATTTGTGATAAAAACAGATGCTCAAATACTAGAAATTGCCTCAGGCTGGAACTTAGATTTTCAATGTTTCTAATTTTTCTGAAATGCTTTTTATTAATATTGCTGTAATGCCTCTGGCTAGGAGTTGCAGCTGCCCTAAAGAACTGTGCACACAAAAAAAGCAAAACAGAAAGGGGTGGGAGCAAGGAGGAGGGCTATGGTGTGGTGTGCCATGGATTGACAGGGTTGAGCTGTACTTCTTGGCACAGCTTAGTAGGAGTGGAGTGGAAGCTGATACACGTCAGCTTTACATGGAGAACAGATACCTAAATAAAATAAAGCAACTAAAAAGCTTAGCTAAGGGCATACTTATTCTACAAACTGGGAAAATGGATGAGCTGGCAGACTGCATGCTGCATCTGTCCATAGCTGCTGCTCAGCACTGTTTTCCTTTTATTTCCTTCTGCAGAGTTGTCAGAGGTCCTTTGGACCATGGTGATGCACAATGGGCTCAGCAGCAGCGGCTGGGCAGGTCTCGTCGCCATCTTCATCATTTTCGCGGCATTTGCAGTGCTGACGGTAGCCATCCTGCTGGTCATGGAGGGGCTCTCGGCCTTCCTGCATGCCTTGCGTCTGCACTGGTACGTGGAGTGGTCCTCTGGAGCCTTTCCCAGATCAGTCTTTGGGAGGGAACAGGCTATGGGAGCAGGTGAGCACAGTGTTAGACATGCTGTGCCAGTGCATTGAACCATTAGTTGCTTTTGGCAAATGAAGTGAGGGAGACTCTTCCAAAGGGAGCTGAGAGATCTCTGCTCTGACCTGCTCCCTGGAGCAACCTGCTTGTCCTCCTGCACCTGTGGTGGTTGTCGGCATGTGAGGCAAATGGCAACCTGCAGTTCTGTCCTGGTAAACATGCAGAGCCACTGAGGCCTCTTTGACCTGCACAACAAAGCCCAAAGGCAGCACAGCCACACCACTGGCTGTGTATCCCACCCAAGGATCCAACAAGACAGTTGCCAAGGGCAGCAAGAGTTCAGCTGGGAGTGCAAAACCTGATGAAAACCTGTGTCCATGCTTGTGTCAACAGCCTAAGTTGAGCTTCAGGCTTCTTAGGCTTTGTGCCAAACCAGCTCCAAGTTAGCCCGTGTCAGCCTTAAGTGATCATTGGTGCAGGCAAGGACAGTGCAGTGTGGACATGCCATCAGCATGTGAGCAAGACCAAGGTGACAAAACACCCTTCACCACCACCGTAACTCGGTATTCTACCTGAGCCCCAGGCTGTGGTGTTTTTCACCGAGTAATGTCCCAGCACAAGTCATAAACACTGCCAAACCATGGTGCAGGTGCTTATCATTGTGCAGGGAGGAGGAGGTGTCTGTCTCCCTCCAGAGTGCAACCTGAACGTGGTTATCCCAGCTCTCAGAGCTTCTAGAAGCAGGTTACCCCGCAAGGTTCTGCTGATTGGCCTCATAGTGAGCATTTCCAGTCTGGCTGGATTGAAAGTCAGAGCTGATGTGTGCCACATTGCTCCCTGGGCTGCCTGTGTCTCATTGCTGGTCCCATAACGGGCCTACATTCGCAGCTGAGAGTGCAACATCTTGTAGCCTCCCTTTTCCCATGGGTGCCATATTTCAGCCCCTTGGCTGGCTGTAGGTCCTGCCTACAGGCAACACTGATGCCTCCCTCTGCTCCTCCCTAGGGTGGAATTTCAGAACAAGTTCTACGTGGGAGCTGGGTACAAATTTTCTCCGTTCTCCTTCAATCACATCATCAATGGCACTGCAGAAGAGTAAAACCAGTGCATCACTGCTTCCCTCCTCAGACCAGGCTCTGTTTCCTTGTGGTGACTCACCCATGGAGTAGGATACATGGGATGAAGCAGAATGGGACGTGGCCCTTGAAAGAAGAGCTGTAGATGAGTATGTCCTAGCTAAATTCCAGTGTACTGCTGTATCAGCTAAGAGCTGACCTGTATCAGCTGGGCTGGCTGGACCTTTGGCTGAGACTCCATTGATGTCTGCAAGTACCTGGTCTTCAGCATTTGATGGGGTTAGCTGCCTACTGCATGGTTGAAAAGAGGAGATGCAGCTTTGAAATTAAATTGGTTATTAACAATCGATTCACATGCGTTCTGCTCCACTTGCTGCCTTGTCGTTGTGGTATATTTCTTTCCAAGGAAAATGTGTTTTGTCTGTGGTTGATCATATGACATGATTAAGTCCCATATAAGATTTCAGCCCTTCATTTAGCACACAATGTAAAGCATTTCAAAGACAGATCGTATTGCAGATTTGCAATTTTCTACATGCTTTACTAGAATAACCCCCTTTTTATCTGATTTGCTCCAGGGCTTGACAGCACTGGATTATAGAAATGTACACACATCATCACTTAACAAAAGTGTTAGTTTTGAGCTGTGTAAACAAAAGTTTCCATATTGGCAGCCATTTTATTTATCTCTATTGACTTGTTTGTCACTGAAGACTCAAGATGTGCTGTATTTTTCAAGATGGGTTGCTAAAGCAGATTGTGCAGAAATGCTAATATCTAATGAACAGAAAGAAAAGTGGAATCAAAACAGTTGGCATGAATTTGAAGTACTGATGTACTGCGATCTTCTGAAATATTCATGAATTACTAATCCTTCAAACTGAATAGTGTTAATCATAAGAGGCTGTGTTTTTTTAACCCTAAACTACGTAAAGAAAACAGAGTACACCAAGGGATTTGGAGTGGACAGTGCTCCCTTCCAAGGGGTGTGACCGAACAAGCCCTTATTTTCAGAACTCAACTGCCTTGATATCCAGCTCCACCAAAAAACCCACATGGGAGTGTTCCCAGCAGGATACACAGTGTTATAGTCATCACAGGTTATGTTTCTGCAGTAGTCAGGCTTGACAGTTGCCTCCAGCTACAGTGCCAGGGGAGAAAATACAGCCCCAAGCCAAGCAGTAGTCCCAATTTTTCCCCTGGGGCCTCAAGAAGGCATGCTAACCTTGGGTAGCAGTTACAAGGAGGCTTTTTCAACAGCTTGGGCTCGGAGCAGCAGCTGGAGCTGAGAAGAGGTGGGCACAGGCGTGTGTCCATGACCCATGCGTGGTCCCGGGCCACCAGTTCTTTGGGCATAATTATGTAACCTCTGTACAGGAAAAAGCCACACAGACATGACTGCAGATGGTGTCACAGTTGCTCAGCATATGCACATCACCTTTGTTTCTTCCTTCCAGGCTGTTTTGTCTATTCCTACTCAGGAGAAAAGCTGTCTTGCAGAAAGAAAGGCCAAAGTAGTTTGATGCATTATCAAATGCAGAGAAAAGAATTTGCTTTATGAAACAGTGGGTGAATTTTCTGCACAAACACATATTTTATCTTAATTGCAGCCTTCCATGTGATTGCAATGTAACTGAGAAGATGATTACCAGAAACAGATAATCCGTTCCTTTCAGAGCTTCTTGGTGTTTTGCTCTTTGTCTAAGGCTTACATTTTAAGCAAGAAAAACAAGTTATCCTGTGAATACCTCAGCTGAGAAGATGGTCTGTTGTTTACTGTACCGAACAGCAACTCAAACACTGGGCTTGATTCTGTATTCAGTTCTCTGTCTTTCTGTGTGCAACCAAAAAAAAACCAGTACAGCCTGTGTCCCACTTGAGCATTTGTGATATGGGAATGGTGCTTCCCCACTCCACAAGAGGACCAAGCCCACTAATATTCAGGAAGCATTCAGATTGCTGAGAGGCAGGGTTGCACTGATACACTTTGAAAAGAGCCCTGGATTTCATATGGGTTCTTTTTAAGAATTCTTTAAAAACATAGAAATGTTCTAGAGAGTGCTTTGCTTTTAAAAGGTTTTCCTGCAGAAGATGAGGAGGATTTTGGAGTAAAGCAGTGACTGCCTGTTCCTTGCACAGCTGCTGAGTAGAACATGTGGTTCAGCTAGTTCTGTGAATGTGGCCACCAGGTGTGGTCAGGTCCACCAGAGACCACTGTTACAGACTAACAGACCTTGTCTATTAAAAAATACTATATAAATATATAAAAGACACTTGGCCCAGTGTCTTTAACTGAACTGTACCCAGTGCTGGAAGATCTGTGACTTGACCCAAGCCAGGACCTCATCATGCCCCTTGGCAGCAGACTCAGCATCTGTGCCTAGGGGTGAATGAGTGCTTCTGGACTCAAAGCTCATCCCATTGCTAGGGAGTAGTTTGTTTCTGTGAACTGGTGGCATGAGTTTAGTCATTTTGTAAGGAAAGAACATTAAACAAAACTTGGTGAATGACTATGTAGAAAGGAAAGGCAAACAAAGAAAGGAAGTCAAGCAAACTGTTTGTAGTCACTTACAGCCATTCTTTCCTGAATTTTTTTATTCCTTCTTGTGAGAGCCATTACTGTGTTTGTCTACGTCCTCCCACCAGGACATCTTTGTGATGTGGAACATGAAGAAAGCCGGGTATCGAGTTCTTGTCCAGTCTCTTAGGTCCTCTGTTCTAGTGATAATGAACTAGCTTTTGGACTGAAGCTTCAGAAACTCCAGGAGTCAACATTTTCTTGGGGTTCAGCCTCTGGCTCCTCCAGCAAACAGCACTTTCCTCAGTCTTTACCTATACCATAGCTCTCCATCATGTTCTTGGCCAGCATAGAGACCTTTCTTTTTTCTCTCCCACATTTTTTTTTCTCCTAGGCCTTTCATGCATGTAGGCATTTCCATTTGTTCTTCACTCTGACCAGCCTTTGCCTTTCCATGGCAAATAAGTAAAATACCATGAGGTGGCTGGATAAATGTTATAGACATAGTGTCCCTTTGTGCAATCCTAAACACCTGGGCCTGAAAGCTCATCTTTGTGGTTTAGAACTTCACTGGAATTTTGGTCATTTTTTCCCCTTCTTTGCTGGGGAGCTGGAATGCTGGAACATCTGTGCCCTCCTGTCATTGCACACACACTGTCAGAGTTTTTGCAATAAAAACATAATGGTATGGCTCTGGCAGCTTGGATTGGCAGCAGATGCCAATAACAGCTGAATATTAGATATTATTAAGAGGAAGATATAAAATAAAGCTGTGAGATAGCATATGTTGGTTGGTAGCAAATATCTTCCAGATGCTTGGAAGGATGAGATTCAGCGTGGGAGTTACTTTGATAAAACTATTGCACCATTGCTGCCAGCTCAGTGTATGTATTCAAAACAGAAGGATTTTGGAAACCCTTGTGAGACCAGTACCAACACTGAGTAGTAAAGGTCAGCACATATGTTCTTAGTCAAGAGTCCACACCTATCGCTGCACTGAAACTTGCTGCTCAACAAGGCTGGGATCCCTGTAGCAGTTTAAAGCCACGAATGCTCCCTTCATTTTTCTACCTCATCAAGAAATTTAGAAGGATGAAGCAGACCTTATTTTCCTCATGGTGCTGGTGCCTGAGTTGGCTTCATCTGGCCTAAGAAGAGCCGGTGGCTGCAGTGCCCACGCAGGGGATAGCAAAGGTGCCTTACGTGGGCACTGACTGCTGCCAGACCTACCTCTGAAACCTATGAGCTAAGATCTTGCTGGTGTTTCAATAATGATGTGTCCCAGCACCCTCCTTCCACCTGCTTGGAGTCACCCTCACAAGAAGGGATGAGTAACCACCAACACCTGTGGTGAGCAGTGCCTGCGAAGCACCTGCAGATGCAGTGAGACAAGCACAGGTCAGCACTTGGGTACCCTGCCTGCGGCACCTACCCCTGGGTGGTGGAGGTGGGCGGAGAGGGACCCGCCTGTGCCCAGCAAGGAGGAAACCTGACTCCTGGGAGCTGGATCCCAAACAAACAGCACTGCCAGAACTCTAAAAAGTAAATAGCAGAGGAGAAACAGAGGCAAAAAGAGAAAAGGTCTTCTCCTCCGAGCCTGAGACACCACAGAGGTAAGAAAGTTTCACTAAATAAAAAAAATATTTAGTAAAATCTTGCTTAATATTGGGGGCATCTGATCATTTGTATGATCAGATAGCCCCATTCTCACCTGCAAGGAAAATTCTCAGCCAGAGAAGGTCTCTGACCTTACTGACAGAGTTCCCAGGTGGTGTAACAGGCAGCAGTGCATGTGGTATGGCCTTTGTGCCCTCTGGGGGGGTCACAACATCATTCCAATGGGTCCCAGCAGCAGTTTCACTGTACTCTTGGTTGTTCCCCTCAGCTGGAGGATTTTTATTTTCTCTGACAGCAACAGCTTTGTCACTGCTGTTCTTTTGGCTTGTGTAATTGGTGTTTAGTTGGATTTACAAATAGAGGGAAATTTGTGACTCCCTGAAGATAGACACTAGCTGCTCCATCAAGGCAAACAGCTGCAAAGGTTTGGGATGAGCAAAACTCAGGTTTGGTAGGAACTCTTAGGAGGTTTATCTGTGCCTGCACAGATTTCTGGTGTTATTTGAGGTGCTGGAGAGTGCTGCTTACCAGCTTCTATATGAGATTAATGTGGTTCTTACATTAGGTACTATCCACCATCCTGCTGCCTCTGGAGGTGTCTGGCTACTGTAGGGTGCTGGAGGTAGCACTGCAGCCTTCTGTTTGAGCACCTGACCCTCACTGTGAGTTCTGCACAGCAGCACCAGGGATCAGGGTTCCCTCCCCCTTTGTGGAAGAGTTGTGGCACTTTCCAGAAGGAAGGCATGTAGCCCAGAGCAGGTATGGGTGAAATGCTCCCACACCCCTCATCAAACAGTAGCAGGGTATCCCAGCATCACAATGGGTGGGCAAATGCCCAGGGCTTGATGGTGTCCTGCCAGCACTGTGGGCTGTGCCTGCCACAGACGTTTTGGAGGAGAGTGTCTGTTTAAACTGACAGAGGTGTGGTGTGGCAGCTTAGGGCAGAATGTGTTTGCAGGTCCCTAGTCATAAAGGAACAGAAAAGGAGAAGAACAGGTGCCCAGATTTTATTATTGCAAAGCCTCTGGTGATTCAGATGTGCAGTAAATCTCTACCTCTTCCCGTGGGCTCTCCCAAGCACCTTGATTTGTTTCTGTTGAGCTGGTTCCACTTGGAAATAGTCCCTAGCTGTTGGCCATCATAATCAGCTGGTGGCACTGCGTGCTGCTGGCAGCTATTGCTGCCTCTGAGGACATTGCTGAGAGACAGATGTAACCAATATCTTTTGCACCTTCTTGGGTGCTGGACTGTAATGATCTGTGACAGCAAGGTCAATGTATGTGACCCAACTGACTAATCTGCCATTAGTCCTTAATGACCTCCTTCTAACTGTGCCTCAGTATAGGATCAAGGTATCCATCCTGGAGTACTGTAATTCTATGCTTTCTTTGTTCACACTGCCCTCTATCTCAAATGGAATTTTTTATCTTTCATTAGATGCTCTCAGCCATTAATTCTCCCTAGTTCTCGCCCTTCTGCAGCCTCCCCAGTCTCTGCTGGCTGGCTGTGAATGCAGTCTGAGCCAAGCCCAGCACTCCTGAAGGGAGGTAATCAAAGGAGAGAGGGTCAGCAAAGTGCAGATGTGTTGAGCCCCACTCTGCAGTGCCTGAGCATGCATTCAGCAGGAAAGGTTGTGAGTTTAAGCAATCAGCGTGCTTAATCCCTGCCCTGGGATTACAATGAGGTTTTCTGATGAGGAAAAGCAACAGTGGTGAGGCCAAAAGATCTAGTGCTGAAAGCCAGAAACACTGACAGAGGAATCCAGCTTCCAGTTGCAATCCAAAATGCATGGCTGTGTTTATGGATGCCCTGAGAGGATGGGGATTAGTGTGGCAAGGGATGAGGTAGAGGGGTTGGTTTGCAGCAGGAAGCTGTGTGCTGCTTGGGTGAGGAGCTAAGTGCTACCCTGCCACCCTCAGTGTCCTGGGGTTACGAAGCTGGCTGGGTCACCTGGCTCTGCCTCAGTGGGGGCTCCCATCAGGCTGAGTGCAGCACCTCTACTGCCCACTCAAACCCAGCTCCACTGGGACCCTCCAAAAGGGGCAACCACTACTGGTTCTATCATGTCTTGGCTCTGGAGATGAAACATCTGTTAGACTGGCACTGTATTTCACTGACCTCTGGGCTGGGGAAGTTGTCACATGATCGCTTGTCTTAGCAGGTCTCCAGTCTTCCCTAAAGCAATCCCTGAACTTTCCAGAAAAACAGCCAGTGTGATGTGATGACTGATGTTTCTCAGTTGAACTAACTCACCCTGTGATGTTTCTTTGTGTTTTTCAGTAAAACCCTAGTGGGAAGGGACATGTTCTAGTAGTTGCATGAAACAAACTCATATTTGACTGTATCTGAAAGTTTCCACTCCATTGTGAGAAACTGGCTTGCTATTTTCTTGCTCAGGTGACTTTGTGACTGTTGTGAGATTTCACAGGTAAATCCTAGTCTTGCCTGCAGTGACAGTGGATCCCTGCAGGAGCTGAGATGGCCACTGCACCAAAAGAGGCAGAAAATGCTATTGGCTTGGAGGAAATCCATGCAGAGAGAAAAGAACCACCAAAAGGTGGGTTTGTATTGACAGGACTAGAAATTTGGCTCCCTGTTTATCTGGGGTAGAGGGAGGGTCCTCAGTTGTGCCACTTCAGCCACTTAAAACCTCTGTACATGAAGCCACAACATCAGCATCCTATACTCCCCTCCCACCACACTTAGCAGGCTGCTGGCTGCTGCCTATGGCAATGGGAAGAGCTGGCTGGCTTGGCTTTTCTCAGGCCTCTGCTTTGTGTAATTATTGTATTATATTGGTAATTTGAGGATTCATTTACTTGGAATAATTTTTAAAATGTGACTCTGTTTCAAAAGCATTTTAAATAGTACAAGGCTGTCCTTCCTCATTTTGTGCTGGCTGCTGTTTCAGCAACCCCCTGTTGAGCCCTGCCACCAGGACATCCAGGGGCTGGTCAGTGGACATAAAGCTGGTAGATGTTTCCAGGCTTTTTCCTGGTGCAGTCCCACAGAAGCATGAGAAATATTTTTTTATGAAGAGGAGGTACAATTTGACTGCTGACAGGTTTTCTGTCTTAATTTTCTTTTCACGTTTAGGACAAAAGACATTTACAGTGGAAGAAGCTGTGGAAACCATTGGGTTTGGGAGGTTCCATATCATGCTTTTCCTCATCATGGGCAGCACTGGGGTAGGTATCTGCAGCCATCTGTGGTGGCCTGGAAAAAGCTTTCTTCTCATTTTTCTCATTGCCGTGCAATAACGACCATAAGCACATACTGCTGCCAGCCCATGTCTTCCATACATACCTTCTCAGGCAGGATTTCTGCTATTTTCATCATTGGTGAAAGTACATTTTAGTCCCATTGATATCAGACCCATTTCAGGGCAAAGCTGAGCAGGTTGGCCCACAGCATCATGGCTTGGCCCCTGTTCTGGAGCACTGTCAGGGCACATCTTCAGTTAGGGCCTGAAGGTTAGGTTCAGCTTCACTGTTGCGTTTTTCATGTCATCCCCATGGCACGCAAATCCTCTGCAATCTGGCTCAGAAGGCCTGGCATCTTCTCACCCCTGGCTACTTGAAAAATTTCCTAACTTTCATGGTCTTGGGTTAATTGTGTATCTGTTTTGGGAACTTGGGCAAAAGCTGGAGGCCAGACTGGGCAAAAAATATAATGAGGGTCTATCCATGAGGATTGCTGCAGCTGAGGTGAAAAAGTCAGAAGCTGTGTGTAAACAGTCAGCTCATTCCTAACTGAAGCCAGTGCTGGGGCACACAGCCAGTGGAGCAATGGAACTCTTAAAAACAGTTTTAAGAGTTCATGTCAGATGCCTGAATCCACAGCTAGATACCCAACGAAGCAGCTTGATTTCCAAAGATAGCTGAAGAGCTTCTAATAACCCAGCAGGGCAAGAATCTTCTCTGCCAAGGATGACTATTTCCAAACTTCCCAGATATACAGTATACCTGTACCTGCTTTCTAAGTGTGCCTTTCTCTCCTCCTCTCCCTGTCACCAAGATCTTCCAGGCCAGGCACAGGGCTCACACCACTGTGGAGGCACCATGGCTTCACAGGACTGTTCTGACATGATGGAACTGCCATGGCTGCAGGCTTTGAGGGACTGAGAAATATTTCCCTGTGGGCTTCTTGTGGTTTCCCTTCTTGCTAACACACACTTGTTCCCAAAGGTGGCTGAAGCCATGGAGATCATGCTGATAGCTGTTGTGTCCCCTCTCATCCGATGTGAGTGGCAGCTCCAAGACTGGCAGGTGGCTTTAGTGACAACAGTGAGTGTCTCATGTTCCTCCCAGAAAGGTCATCCACTATGTGGTCATAGTCATGGGTACCACCATGGGTTTCTGAAAGTGCATTTCCCAGCAAACCAAACAAATTCCTAGGGCCTCTTTACAGGGACAAGAACAGTGCCACAACTGTAGACATCAGAAATGAAGCTGATGAGAGCAGATGTCCATGCCCAGAGCAAGTGGACAAAGAAAATCCCCATTTCCACATTCTTATTTTGAAAACCCTGCCACCCACCCTCAGCTTTGAGGGTGGCAGCAGTGAGTGCCTACACAAAGGAAGCCATCCCCTGAAAACCTCTCCCTTGTGGTTCTGTGTGCCACAGTTCATCCTGCTGCCCTGAGAACACACAGCTCACCTGCAGCTCAAAGAGCAGAGCTGTCCCATGTAGCTGGGAATGGGCCCTCCACAGCTGTGTTCCAATTCCCCTCAGATGGTGTTTTTTGGCTACATGGTGTTCAGCATAGTGCTCGGGCTCCTGGCCGACAGGTACGGCCGCTGGAAGGTGAGTGACTGCAGGGGGCTGCGTGTCCTTTTTCTGCGCTCCACAGGAGCCATGCACCTGGCTGAGCCTGTGCTTTAATAACCCTAATTCTTGCCCTTTTGCAGATCCTGCTGCTCTCGTTCCTCTGGGCAGCCTATTTCTCCCTGCTGACCTCGTTTGCCCCATCCTACATCTGGTTTGTGTTCCTGCGGGCCATGGTAGGAGGTGGCGTGTCAGGCCACGCGCAAGGGTAAGGCTGTGCGAGCCGCCTTCCCAGAGAAGGTAATGGAGTGTCTAGAAGGGGAAGGGGATCAAATTCCCACATCACCTTGAAACAAAAAGCCATTCTGTAATTTCACTAAATCCCAGTCAATTGACATAACTTGCAGTTCCCAAGGACTTCTGAGGCCTGGAATAAAGGGCACAGCTGGTTTACATTAAACTGGTGACAGAGGGATTATTAAGAACATATAAAAACATTTAGACAGGTAACAGATAAGTAAAGGCTGCTTCCTCCTTAAAAAAAAAAAGTTATAACAATTCTTCTTAAGTAGAAAATTATTTTTTAATTATAGAAAACGTTCCCACTGAAATTAAGTTTTTGTCCTATTGCAACAGAAAGGAGGATTTGGGGAAGAAAAATTCACAATATTAGCAACCACTTCACTAGGGGCCTGGAAAAATAGGGTGTTTTTTGTTTACTTTCTTATGGAAACAAATGAAACATTTCAGCACCATCCATGGTTACTTAAAGCCTGGTTGCTGCCCACAAAGGAAAGCCCTAAACTGGTCACATTGACCCAAAAACCTTTTGCTGAAGGAAAGGACATAGGGGAGAGAGGTGCTGTTGAGAGAAGGCATCTGCGCCTGAGTCATGCATCTGCTAAGCTGCTGGCACAGCCTCTCTCCCAGGAATGCCCCTATTCTCTGGCCATGGAGGCTGCTCATAAGACTCATGAGAATGGAAGAAAATTGAACATTTTACAAAACACTTCACTGGCTGAGACAGAAGGAGCCACTGAGGGTCTCTTCCCACCTCTCTCTCTCTCTCTGTCCAGCTAAGGAAACTCAATTCACACTGGGGACCTTGAGAAATGTCTGTGCCACAAGCCCCCTGTGCCAAGGGCACTCCAACCATTTAAAAAGTGGAACAGATATTTCCTTATTTCATGAAAAAAAAAAAACTTTGCTAAAATGTTCATTTCTATGAACATATCTATGCCTGTGCTGACACCTCAATCACCCATAGGTTTCCTGATGTATAGACTGCAGTGTTTACCTGCTTGTATCCCACAGCCACAGGCTGGGAAGGATTTGTGCCTTATGTTTCCCTTGCATGTAATTTGGTGCTGGAGTAGGAGGCACATGTGACAGGGATTCCTTGTCTCTGGGTGCTCAAGGTGGAAGAGGGATGGTATTCATTGTATGAGTTGAGCTGAACTGTTACTTGATTTGCATGGAAATTCTCATTGCAACTGTATTTCTGCTTTTCTTTCCTTTTTTGCTAGACTTATCATAAAAACTGAATTTTTGCCCACCAAATATCGGGGATACATGTTGCCCTTATCCCAGGTGAGAACGTGAAAAAGTGAGAACATCACTGCTTCTTTTAGCTCCAAGTCCCAGGAGATTTGTCCCACCACAGTTTGGAAGCCACGTCTCCAGCACAGCACTTCTTCCAGACTAAACCCTCTTGCCTAGGTCTGAGCAAGTCTCCAATGCCTCCTGCACCTCAGAGTGTGGCATCTGTGTTATTAAAGATGTACACAGGAGAGAGGCAGTATCTCCTCAAATGATTTAATGCTCCAAACATTTTTATAGGGACTTTGAGTGATGGCTGACACCCAGCCTCTTTGTTCTCCTATTGACAATGTGGCTGGTCTGATGGGGCCAGCGCTGATGGACTGGCAGGCACTGGAGCTGGTGGCATTCCCAGCCCACTCCAAGCTGAGGTGCATCCCTCCTCCCCCCTCTTTGGACCCCCAGAGATAACAAGTGGTTTATATAGTGACTTCCAGGTAAGGTCCTAATCTGCTCCTCTCCGTGCTCAGGTTCTGCCAGGGGCTTTGCACAGGAGGCTTAGCACAGACAGTCCCAAATTTGGCCTGATACATGCTGGGAGGGTTGTGCCCACTTGCTGGGTCATTGCTTACTGCAGACTTCTGCAGTGGACAGTTGCTGCATGTGCAGATGATCAGTGGTGACACCTCTGAGTGCACAAATTCATCCCACTGCTGAACCAAACTCTTCTTGTCAGGGATAATTTACTTTTCACTGCAGCCTCCTTGATCCCAGGGTATCATTACTGAAGTGTCATCAGAAACACAAAGATTTATAGAAGATCAATCTTGTATTTCTCCCCAGAAATTTGTTAATTTTGCCCACAGGCTATTCATGGACTTGCTGCAGCTTTTGTGATTTCTGTTGGCTGAGCTCCCTTGGGTGGTCCCCTCGAAAGGGATGTGTCTCCTAATGGTAACAAGTGAACTTCAGAAAGGAATGTACTTGCAGATCAGAGGCCAGATTCACTGTTGGTATAGCTGGGCATTGAGTCTACTGGAGAGCCACCAACTTTCAGCAGTGGAAATCTGGCCTGGTTTTGTCTTCTGAGCTTGTAAATCTCCTGCTTTCCTGAAGAAACCTAGACAACAGGAAAACTCATGAGCATGAGCATTAGCAGAGAAGTGACTAAAAGGACAAAAGCAGTGGCTTTATGTACGATTGTATCCACAGCAAATTAGCAGGTTTTACCTGGAGCTAATTAAGACTGTCTTCACTGTCCCTCCCCAAACTCTTGTCTTTCCCTTTTTCCTCCCACCCAAGCCCAGCTTCTCAGACAGCCATGGGACGGCTCAGTTGAACCTCGGCATTCCCTAGCACAGTTCCCCATCTATCCACAGAACTGGAGTAGAAGGGAAGAAAATGAACAGATCATTGTCATGTGTTCACATTCTAACCCCTTTCTTTCCCTTGGAAAGGTGTTTTGGTTGGCCGGATCCTTGTTAATCATTGGCCTGGCATCAGTGGTGAACCCAACCATCGGCTGGCGGTGGTTGATCAGAATTGCCTCCATCCCTGGCATCCTTCTCATCCTGGTGTTCAAGGTAGGAAGATCTCCACTCTCCACTCCCTGTTGCACTGCCACCACCCTGATGTCTCCCCAGGCACCATTGCCCTCCACCCCCTTCATCGTAGGCTCTTCTTGTGTCCTCCTTTCTCCTCTTCTGTCCTCTCACATAGCGGCTTGGTAAGGTCCTGAAGTCCTGGCGGGGCTGCAGACCAGCTTCAGGGGAGATGCTACCTTGCTGGTGATGGTCTGGCTTTACTGGTCTGCTGTAGCCCTCCAGCAGCCCAGGTTCCAGTGTCCAGACTGCCAGCAGTACCCAGGCATTGCAGTGATGGGTCAGGCACCAAGAGGAAGACAGGCTAGAATAGTGTATGAAAAAAATGACAAGTCAGTCTATTCAGTCTAATGCTGGACACAGCACACTCTCTTCAGTCTGAACATTTTCTAGGGCTGAGGAAAGTAGCCTCAGTAAAGTGTTCACAGAGTGCCAAGGTAAACCACAGTTTCCCCAGGTGTCCCTCTGCTTCAGAAAACCCATGAGAACCATCGTGGTCTTGGTCAAGAGAACCATCTGATTTGTGGGGGTGATGTGGAAAATCCCTGCTTACAGTGCTCATGGGCACTTCAGTGCTGAACTGTGGCTGCTGGAGGCTATACAGATGTAAAATACATCCTGCAGCTGGGTGAATGCACAAGTCCGTCTGGGGTGCTACCTGGACAGACAAATTTAAGGTTGCTGTGAGTATACACTCCTATAACCTGCATGTTTTGTTTCCCTGATTATTTTTGCCAGCAAAATTGGATTGCTGAAGTTTGTAATCTGGGGGAAAAGAAAAGACAGAGTTAGTATACATACCTTTAAAAAAAGGGTCTTTAGTTCATATTTGAGTGAAATAGATGGAATTGTTTATAATTTAATAGAGCCATTTAATAAAAAAAATGTATTTTATTTTGGAAAGAGCACCAAATGCTAGTAACAAGTTACATTTCAACCACTTCTTCCTTTTTATTAAAATGGCCTTGTTGTGCCTTCCAAGACTTTTGCTTCAGCAAGTAATATGCTGAACATATTACTTGTTATGAGATGTTAGAAGTAACATCTCATTTTAGAATGTCAAGGGTTGGTTTTGTTAAACCTGTGTCTTTGGCTTTCACCTTTCATAAGTGCTTGACCCAGATGGCTCAGTGACATGATCAACAAATGGGTTTGTTGGGCAGGGTGAGCTCCCTGGGAGCAATGGGGGGCTGGGGCACAGAGAGTACCCCAGGGCATGGCTGGGGGGAAGGGCAGGCAAAGGGCTGCTCCAGCTCATGGAGTGCCCTGTGCCAACCTGAGCAGGCTCCTGGGCGTGATGTGAAGCTGTGAGTAGGACAAGAGAGGTGCAGAAAGGCTTCCTACTCTGCTTCCAGTTCATCCCAGAGTCTGCACGGTATAACGTGTCGACGGGAAACACGGGGGCTGCGCTGGCCACACTGCAGAGGATTGCCAGGATGAATGGGGCGGCCATGCCAGAGGGGCAGCTGAGGGAGTCTGCCAAGGTAAGTCCAGGCTGTCCAGCCCAGGCAGGGTTGCTGGCATCCAGGCTTCAGGGAGGGATTGAGAATGCCAGCCACATCTTCCTCTGCCTCTCTCGTCCTCCTTGCCTGATTCTTTTCCAAACAGCTGCTGAAAGCAATGATGATGTCAGTTTTCTTTTGGAGAAACAGTAACCTTGGCCTTCAAAATGGAATGGAATTTTCTGGGGATTTTTTCTTTCTCCATTTGTGTTTGCTCAGAAAAATATTGGGCTAAGAAAATACTTGCTTCCTTTGCCACAAAAAAGGCTACTGGCAAAGCATGCCATTCCTTATTGCCTGCCCGTCCTGCAGGGGTGTTCCCTCTGCCATGAGATCTGGGAACTGTCCCTTGGGGTCTCTCTCAGGGCTGTGAGTGGGTAGGCTGCAAGGATCCCTGCCGTGAGGTCCACCCAGTGCTCCCAGAGGCTTCTCCCAGCCCCTGGCCTGGCTTGTCCACTGTGTCCCAGGACCCCAGATCCCTGAGTGTGGAGCCACAGACCAGCAGAAGAGGGTCAAAGCAGGAGAGACCATTTCACAGATACCACCACCTGTACCTGTAAGCAGCTGAGCAGCTCAGGAGTGGATTGCTGCTGGACTGAAATGCCCAAAAACATGTGTGGGTGCTGCAGGGATGGGGCAGTTTCCCCCAAGACTTCTCCCTCTCTCACCCAGTCTGGGCCCTGCTGACTGGTGGGTGGGACTTAGGTGGCTCCTTTGACCCCCAAGACAGGAAGATAAGACAAATCCATTGTTCAGGGCCTCAAAATTATTCAGTTATTTTAAATCCCCTTCCTGGATCTTTTTCCTGCATATTGAATCCCAGAGGCACCAAGTATTGTCCTTAGCAATTCAAGCAAGATGGTGCTATTGTATTGGAATTAGTTAGGATTAAAGCTTCCCTGAAATTTAATTGAATTTATGTAATGGATCCACATTGGATGTGGGAAGGGCTTTTATTAGTTTTGCCCTCTCTCGGGCTTAACCAATGATGAGGAAAATAAAAATTAAGTCAATCCACACCATCCCTGTGAACTTGTCTCCCCTTGGTGGTGGGACCTTGTGGGCAGCAGGCCAGGCAGGGTCCCCAGTGCCTGCCAGTCTCTGCTTACTGGCACTTCAGGCCTCCCAGAAAGATGTATGTGTCCAAAAGCTTGCTTCACAGGCAGAGCAGCATGCAGGGCAGTGGGAGCTGACAGAAGCCCCAGCAGTGCTGGCCCCCCAACAGCAACCAGGGCCCCCTCTGGCACCATCACAGTCACAATGGGACTAGACTGCTCAGATCTGGGGGTCCTTTGAGGCCAGGAGAGCTCAGAATGTTCTTTTCTCCCCTCCTCCATCCTTTGCAGTGCAGCTTCCTGTGGGTATCTTTTGGGAAACGGGCCTTTACTCTCTGGAGGTCTGATAGGTGCTGTGTTGCACCATCTGTGACTCTGTCTGTGCCACAGGCACCCTGGGGACAGGGGGAGCACAGGAGGGCCTGGCATGCCAACTGCTCTCACAGAACACTTGCTCCCGTACAAAAGATGCCTTTATAGAAACTTCTATTTCTATTGTATGATTTTCAGGAAAGAAGGGGAAGATTCAAGGACCTCATCCACCCCAAATACCTCAGAACCACTTTGCAGATATGGATCATATGGTAATTTTTTTTCTCTTGCTTATCAGCTCATTCTCTTGGTTGACAGTGTGCAGGGAGCAGAAGGCTCCCATTGACTCTGCCTTTAACAGGACACCACTCTGCCTCCAGTGGTGGCTGCAGATCCTTGGCAGCTGAAGGGACATGGATAGGTTTGTGTTTCAGACCACACCTCAGACACCCTGACTGGTTGCTGTTAACTTAGGCAGAAAAGGGCTGGACTTCTGGGATGATACTATGAGTCTTTCCTCAGGACAGAGCGGCTCCTGGGAGCCAGGGGAGAGCTACAGGACAGAGCCCACGCCTGACTGCAGCAGGACCAGCTGTATGCCTGCAGCTCTCCTTCCCTGCTTGGGGAAAACTTGTTCTCCCAAAGGATAGCCAAAGGACCGGTGAGACAGGACTCTGACAGAAACGCATTCACCATTACCAGTGCTACTCGCTGGGGAAATTGAGATTGAGGAGACAGGTTTCAGATGCAGTGTTTCCAGCAGCTGTATGCAAGGGTAATACATGTTTCATTGGCTTTGGTGTCTGGAATGGAAATGTATAAATAATAGGTCTGTGGGAAACCATTGACCCTAAATGTTGTGAAGTTAGGCCTTGAATTTTTTATGGTTTTTTTCCCCTTGACTTCTATGAGTGTTATGAAATATCTTTTTGGTTTTTATCTTTCTTTGTTTCCTAGTCTGTTCTCAGGTCTGCATTCCCATGCCCCCCAGCATTCCCTGCCTTCCCAGGTGGCCCAAATTCTGCTGCTCATTTCTGAAACTGCCAGGGGGCATAAAAAAGTGAAAATTACTTTTCAGCCTGCTTATGATCAGGTGTATTCTGAATTACTTGATAATGACAAAGCAAGGCTTCCCTCACCTCACCCAGGGGGTCAAAAGCCCTGACAGCAAACCTGCTCCAGCATGGGCTTCTCTCTCCATGAACCCACAGGTCCTGTCAGGAGCCTGCTCCAGCATGGGCTTCCCATGGGGGTCACAGCTTCCTTCAGGCATCCACCTGTTTTGGCATGAGAACCTCCAAAGGCTGTAGGTGAATCTCTGCTCCACTGTGGATCACTGCTCCACTGTGGACTTCCATGAGCTGCAGGGAAACAGCTGCCTCACCCTGGTCTGCACCATGGGAAGCAGGGGAATCTCTGTTCTGGCACCTGGAGCACCTCCTGCCTTTCATTCTTTACCGACTTTGGTGTTTGCAGTCATGTTTCTCACACAGGTTCTCATTTCTTTCTCTGGCTGCTGTTGCTCTTGCACAGTTTTTTCTGGTTCTAGCAAATGTTATCCCCGAGGCACTACCAGTATTGCTGCTGGGTTCAGCCTTGGTCATCAGCTGGAGTCAGCTGGCATCTGGCATGGAGGCTGCTTCCAGAAGCTTCCCACAGAAGCCACCCCTGTAGTCCCAACCCACTACCAAAACCTGGCCATGCAAACCCAATACAAAGCTGAGCTATGAGCTGGGGTGAGGTTTACTGAGAAAGAGCAGTGCCTACACATAGGTAGGAGGGGAGTACCACAGGACAGGTGACCAGTGGTCTGGTGGATGCCTGAGCCACTTCGCTGCTCAGGCTAAGGGGTTCCAGCATGCAGAGCTGGTGCAAGCAGCAGCAGAGATTCCAGAGCATCCAAAACCTGCTGCATTTGAGTTTCTTCACCTTCCCCATCATAGCTGCACCTCACTGCAGCATTTCTCCCCACAGGCTTGGCATAGCTTTCGCTTATTACGGCGTCATCTTGGCCAGTGCTGAGTTGCTGGAGCGGGACCTTGTCTGTGGTTCTGCAGCCCCACCGCTGCAGGACTCCAGCGATGACTCTGAGGAGAGCCACAGCCCCTGCCACTGCCACTTGTTTGGGCCCGCTGCCTACCAGACCATGATCATCAGCACAGTCGGGGAGATCGCACGTAACCTCTTCCCCCATCCTTGCCCTGCCATTCCCCTTTCACAGTGCTCGCTGCAAAGGTTTGAGCTGTGCATGCTCTTGGTGACAGGGGCCAACACGAACTGGGCACTGCTGGCGGCAGCTTCTGGGACACAGGCCATGAGCCTGTGGCTCCTGGCTCAGCAGGGCACTCAGCGGGACACACCTCAGGCCCTGGTGTTTCGCTGGGTTGTGGGCAGAGGGAGCAAAACCACCCAGGCCTGTGCTGCTCACCCAGACATGCCTTCCTTGCATGGCTCAGGACAGACATAGGTGTCCTGCCTCAGCACAGCCAATTTCAGAGAAGCACAGGCTTCATCATCTGAGGGGAAGGGGGAAACAAATGGGCATGGGGGCAAATCACAAGCTTTGGGTGCAGGAAGAGAATGATAGGGTTTGTGCATTTTACAGGATGTTTGGTAGGCACTGGGCACGCAGACAGGTATCTTTGAGTCACACTGTGTAAGGTCTGTCAAGGCAGATAATCATTGCAGTTAGATTATCAAATGTTTTATGGTTTTCCTTTTTATTTCCAGTAAATCCTGTGAACGTTCTCAGCATCAATGTCCTCGGAAGGCGTCTAAGCCTGTGTATCACCATGGGATGTACAGCTCTATTCTTTCTTCTTCTTAATATCTGCACCTCAAGGTACTCTGGCTCAGACTATGGGTCTTGTTCGAGGGTGTGCAATTCTGAGGGGAGGACCTCTGGTATTCTCAGTTCACCAGTCTGTCAGGCCAGTAATTTTTGTAGGTCTGAGAAAAGCCTCTGACTGGCTCTCCTTTTCCTGGGAAAGCTGTGGCAGCAGATTCTGTGGTGCAGTGGTGTGCAGAAGGGCTCACTTGTACTACTGAGCCCACGTGGCTTCCCCTAAGCATCCAACAAGCTGCTTTCTAGCACAGTCCAGAAAATTTTAAAAATGTTTAAACAACATGCACTGGAAATAAGTTCTATTTTTCATTCGCTTTTTTCCCCATTTCTTTCTTTCTGGTATCTCTGCTGATGCTGCTCAGTGACATTAACTCTGCTCCACATGGCTTTCTCTCCAGTGCAGGCATGGTTGGCTTTCTCTTCATGCTGCGTGCCTTGGTTTCAGCCAACTTCAACACCATCTACATTTACACGGCAGAGGTGGGTTCTCCTTGAGGTATGTTGAGCTGCTTGCAGGCTTCAAATTCCATTTGTGTATACTCAGGAATTCTGCCTGCTAGCTTATGGACTAGTCACCTTCCTAGAACTGTGTATTTTTGGCATCTTAGCCACAGTGTTTTCATATGCAAAATATAAGGAGGAAGCAGAAAACCAGCTTGGAGATGACAGGAGTAGATGGAAGAGGAGTGCCCTACTAAGCCAGCTGTTTTTCAGCTCTTATAAAACATTATTTTTGAGGATGTTGGGTACCATTATCTTCCAACACCCACAATCTTTCCCCTCTTTAACCCCATAGTGAGAGAACAGACTACCACTAAAAGGAACATTTTCCAGCACTTAAGGGGCTGTATGAGGTAGTATATGGGGTTATATGCATGATTCTTTTCATTTGATGGAAATTGCTTTGTTCTGTCTGAAAAAGGTTTTAATCCTTTAAAGAGCTTTTCCTTCATACAACTTTGGAGCAGTGAGTTCTGTGAGTTAAGCATAAATTGTTGGGGTTTTTTGTTGTTCTTTTTTTTTTAAAAAACAATTGTATAGCATTAAATGGATTTGCTTGTTAATTGACTAAAGTGATCCAAAGCAAATAGAAGTAACTCCCTTGCACTTTTAATAGTGCACTGTAATATTTAAATTTGCACCTGCCTTTAATACCACAATTTTAGTAGTGTTGAATAAGTTGCTGTTGATGTAAAGACCATTGTTGTAACAGCCATATCATAAATCAATTCTACTCACAATTTAATCAACGATCAAAATCTTTTGAGCCAAGTGCCTGGACTCTTCATTAATTAACTTACTTAATTTGATTGGCCCAGTAATGTATTTAAACAAAGGCTTATATGAGTATACTTGCTAAAATCTGTTGATATTAAGAGGACTAAAAGTTGAGTAAAATTCATATTTAAGTGTTTCATTGGCATAGGTGTTTGGGAGGTGTGAAAGAAAAATGACACAAAGCACATTCTTCTAAGTCTAAATATTTCTTACTGGGATCTGTTTTTCTTTTTCTTCCTTCTAAACAAACGTGTTGTTGATAAAAATGAATAGGCAAACTTGAATTCTGCAGACAATATCTTTTCTTCCTGCTTCCCAGACACAGGGCCCAGCAGTATAAACAGAATTTTTCCTTTAGTACCCAACCTAAACTCTGTGATTTTGATCATAGATCCAGGAAATAAAGTGGTGGTAGTGGTGCTAAACAAAGGAGAATCACATCCAGCTTTGATTTGCCTTAAAGCTTTACTTGGGGGAAAAAAATGAGAGATTTGTAATGGCTCAAGTGAGGCCCAAGGGAGCTTTTATTTCTTTTCATATCTTATCCCACTAGCTGCCATTGATAAAACAATGGGTCTCTCTAATAAAAAAATTAAAAAAGAAAAGTACAGATATTGCAGATTGCTGTTGCACTGATCCAGTTTATTTCTGTCCTGTTTTAGGTTTATCCCACCACAATGCGAGCGCTGGGGATGGGGACAAGTGGGGCATTGTGCCGTGTGGGAGCAATGGTGGCTCCGTTTATATCACAAGTAAGAGCATGCTTGATAAGGTTGGTAAACATTGTGCTGAACACTGCCACCAAATACAGAGAGATGTCCCTGAAATTGATCCAAAAAAGGGAGGATGTAATCAGTTCCCTCCCAACCTCATATACAGAGTACTTGGCAGGTCTTTGCCAGATGTAGCTTTGAGTAACTCTCATCACAGAGTTCAACTGTGGATACTACTATTAGATACTTTCTGAAAGCTCTTAAGGTTCACAAGATACTGTTTTTTCTATTGTGGAGTCTCTCAGGCACTTGTGACCCTCTGTCCACTCTTAATTGCTAATTAAGTGCCAGTCCCCCACACTAGCAAGCTCCTGTTTGATGTTTTTTGACCTGCAGGTTCTTATGAGTGCTTCTTTCTTGGGGGCCCTGTGTCTCTTCTCCTCTGTGTGCATCATCTGTGCCATCTCTGCAGTCACACTGCCCATCGAGACCAAGGGCAGGGCCCTGCAGGTGGGTACCACCACTCCAGGAGCTCCCATAGCTCTAAATGCTCTTAGGGACTTGTAGGTGATAATGCAGCCAGAATCCAAACCCAGCTCTCCTGAGGTTTCTCAAGCCTGATAGGCACCCACAGGAATGTGCTGCAGCAGCAGCTTCAAACACTGTTATCCCAGTTGCCCAAAGCTTGTTTCTTGTGAAAGAACAAGCCAGGCTGCCAGCCCCAGCCACCTCATGTAAGTATGTGAGCTTTAGCTTGTGCAAGCTCCTCTTTACATCTCTCTCCAATCCTGACCTGAAGGTGCAGCTTCCCAGGCACATGCTGCAGATGCACAGGGCACCTAAACTACCAAAGTAATTTCTTAATCAAATTCAAGGCCTCTTCATTGGTCCATCAGCTAAATCCTTGCGGTCAGTGTTTTCTATAAAGCAATTAGCCAAAACACTAAGCCCTAAAGATTAAGGGGGAAAGTTTAAATTTAGCAGTCTCCCATGTGCAAGTCACACCAGTTTAATTAGAGGAGGTGGTGAGCAGTCCTGTGATTCCAATAAATTCATCTATACCAGCATGGAGATTTTCATGGCATGCAGCAGCATGGCCACACTGCTCTGTGTCACTCTGTAGTCTGACTTATATAGAATGCAAAACCATAGGCTAAGAATAATCCATATTCTTAATAATCCATATTCTTTAAAGCATGGCAGATGTTTGATCAAACTAGTTTATGAGGGCTTCCAAACCAGACTTCAAAAAACCCATCCCTTCAAACACAGGGATTGCCTGTCAGAAGTGAGACCTTTTGGACAGAGCCAAACATGTTATTTTCCATATCCATTCCTGTTGGGGTTTATGTGCATTTTATTAATTTAATGGGTTTTTTTTTTATTTCCCACTTTTTAGCAAGTAAAATGAGAGCGAATGTTTGATGCTGGATTGGGTAGGGAAGAAAAAGAAACTCCTGTCACATCCTGTGAGCTGCATTTGATGATGATTGCTTCTCCATACCGTTTCCATTATAAAAAAATGCAACCGAACAGTGTAAAGAGCTATGATTTGTGTAGACAAAAAGTAAATTTCTCAAGGACCTTTCCTTTCTTATGATTCAATAAATAGATGTTTTCTACCCTTTCTGGGAAGTAAGATGAAAATTCTTTACTTCCAATGCTATCAATAGTGACACTGCCTACATAATATTTAAAAAAAGAGGAAAATCATTAAGTGAATTGAGGAAAAGGGGGGAAAAGATACAAGGTAGATATAGTCTCTGCTATAGCAGCTTGAAAGGATATAGTACTTCCCTCAACTTTTTGTGCAAATATCATCTGCATGGAAGTAGTAAAACTTGGATCTCAAACCACACTGCAGTGATGATTGCTGATCATTTTTAGGGTGATATTTATGACCAAAAAATGAAAGGTGAGTCAGATTTTTTCAAGTGGATTATTTGAAGACACAGATTCTCAAGCAGTTTACAGCAGACAGGTAAGTAACTGGATGCAGAGTACATTCATTCTTCTCTCCTCAGCATTTTCCACTAGGAGAACAACTTGAGTGTGAAGGTGGATCTTTAGGACTTCAAGTTGTGATGGCAGCGCCTCTTTATTTTTTTAATTCTGCTACTGTAGTATGCACTGATCACATTTCTGTTGCTAGAATGGTCTCCCTCACCATTTTGTTCTGCTCCTTAAATTTCTCTTTACTGTTTTCTGGTACTCTGGGATGGTATCACTTACAAGCAACTCTCTTCAGGCAGTTAAAACTTTCTGTAAGAAACCAAACCAAACCAAACAACAACAGCACCAATATAAAAAAGCAAGCAAACAAAAAAGACTCTGGGCAGCCTAAAAATCCACCACATGATCAGAAGTTATGTCAAAGGCCTGCTTCAAACACAACCGAGTATTTTTTGGGAGTGTCCACTATATTTTAGTGTGCAGTGCCACCCTATGACAAAGACAGGTAGGCAGGATATCAGCAGGTGAGAGGCAAAAGCGGGCTTTTTTGTCATTGCACATGTACACAGCAAAGAGGTACAGAGTCTCTTCAATGAGAGTCTATGCACAGCACCACACCAGTGCCTAATTCTGTAATTCTGATTGTCAACTTAGTCTTGCTGGAAAAGTGCTCTAAATTTAAATAAACCACTTGCTGAAGGCTCTGCTTGATACAACAAAAAAAAATATGCAAAATCAACAGACTTAGGTAATATTTGGTAAATTTTTAATGGATTTTTAAAAATCAAAGTCTCTCATATTTAAAAATTATTCCAAATCATGGAAAGGTCTTCATTATCTATTTATCCCTTAAAAAAGAGGGGACCTTCTGTCCAGAGCAGCTCCTGACCATGACTGAAAGGTCTGTGAGTGGAAGACAGGAATAGATGGACTCACAACTCAGCTGGAAAATGTTTTCCACAGGTCCTGGAGGTTGATCTGGCGGGTGTTCCTTTGGAAAGCTCTGGTGTTACACTTCCTCTCCAGTCTCTGCCACTGTCTCCCACAGCTCTCAAGTCATTGTCCCCCTGCACGAGGTGATTTCCCTCTCTTTTGCCATTGGAAAGGACTGTGAGCTTCCCAAGCAGCTGGGGACAGGACTGGCCAGATCCTGTCAGCTTTTTCTGAAGGAAATTTGGTCTAATCCTGCTGGCTTCTCCAGCAGCAAGGACTGCTTCCATGCTCCCTGTCACCAAGTAATACTTGGCAGCCAAGTGAAGGAGAGGAAGTGAAATTATGTTTGAAGCAGGCACAGGTGTGTCTGTGCTGGCCCTGTACAGAGTGTCCTTGGAATCACAGAATCATTCAGGTTTGAGGAACCTTCTGAGATCACGGTGCCCAGCGGTGCCAAGGCCACCACTGTCCCATGTCCCCAAGGACTACATCCACACGTCTTTAAAACACTCCTAAATTCACACACTTCGCAGGACATCTCCCAGAACAAAGCTGCCAGCAAATAGGACTCTGGCTGCCATTGAAGCCCCAAATGCCGCCTCTTACATGACGCCAGGACGCTGGGGGAACAAGCTGTTTTTCCTACGGAAAATGGCCACTAATCATGTCCAGTTGCACCTTGGCAGTAGTGGGGGGCCACCTCCTAAAATTGCAAACATGGCAGGATTTCTCAAAGACAAAAGCTCCTAGCAACTAGGACTCCGGCTGCCCTTGGAGCCTCACATGCCACCGCTGACCTGACCCCAGAACACTGGGGGAACAGAGTTCTTTTTCCTATGGAGAATGGCCATTGTTCGCATCCTGGACGACATTGGGGTACAGCCTCCTAAAATCGCAAATCTCGCACAAGTTCTCCAAGACAAAAGGTGCTTCCAACTGGCAGACTGATTAGTCTTGGAGCCTGAAATGCCACCTCTAACTTGACCCGAGGACACTGGGGGAACAAGTCTTTTTCCCTATGGAAAATGGCAATTATTCACGTCCAGTGGTGTCTTGGAACAGAGGGGTGCCACTTCCTAAAATCACTAACATTGCAGGATTTCTCCACGACAAAAGCTGCTAGCAACAAGGACTCTGACTGCCCTTGGAGCCCCAAACTCCATCTCTGAGCTGACTCTGAGACACTGGGGGAACGAAGTTTTTTTTCCCACGGAAAATATCCACCATTCAAATCCAGTCACTCTGGCCTAATGTGGGGTGCTGCCCCGTAAATTCACAATTGTTGCAGGATTTCTCCTAAAACAAAGCTGCCAGCAATTAAGATGCTGCTTGCCCTTGGACACCTTCTCTGAGTGGACCCTGAGACACTAGGGGAATGAGGTTTTTTTTCCCATGGAAAATACCCACTGTTCTCATCGAGTCTCACTGGCTGACAGTGGGCTGCCACCTCCTAAATTTTCCTATTTCGCAGGATTGCTCTGAAGCCAAAGCTGCCAGCAACAAGAACTCTCACCGCCCTTGGAGCTTCAAAGACACCTCTCACCTGACCCTGAGACACTGGGGATATGAGGTTTTTTTCCCATGAAAAGTGGCCACCATTACGGTCCAGTTCCATGTGGCCTTATCGCAGCTCTGCTCAAAAACATGAATTGGCATCTGCATGTGGATACTTGCAGGCAGGTTCAGGCCACTTTAGAAAGCTTCAGTTCCTGTTTTTCAAGGTCCCATCATGGATAATTAGCTTTTTAGAAATCTCTTCAATGGCACATTAGAACCCAAGTAAGAAATTAGAATCTAACCTTTTTTCCTTTGGTCTCACAGCCTGAATTCCAACAGGATAGACACGTCCCTCTCCTTGGAAGGCAACCACTGCCTTCCCCAGCTTTTGGTGACCGCTGTCTCCATCCTCCCACACATGCTCAAATTCCTCCTCAGCAGGGTTGGCTTCTTCATCCTGTGGAGCAAACACAGGGACAGTCACAAACCTGCTCATCCCAAACCTGGGCAGCCCAGACAGACTGGTGGGACCCTCTGGATGGTCACCCCTATGCAGGGCACTGAAACAGGGTGTTGGAAAATTAACTTGGGGTAGAAATCAATTTTTGATTTAGCTGGAATCTGTTTGTTTGGTCTGTTAACTTGTGTGCTCACAAAAAGGCCTGCAGAGAGAACAAAGGAGACTCAAGGCTACTTAAAAAGGAATGCAAGCATCCAAGCTGAAGAGAAATAAGAAAAGGCCCCACCAACCTTGAGGCTGAAGCAGAGGGAAAAACTGAATGTGGGTTACAAACACTACATTACAACTATGTCACTGAAGAAGTGCACAGGCTCATAAAAATTAATAAGACAGTTTAATACATATGCATATCTCTTTTATGCATATGCAACAGGTTAGGGGATAAAGTAGACTTGAGAATTTTCAGGGGTACACATGTCCTTGGGGAGCATGCATCCAGCACTGAAATAAATCATACCGGCTTTACAACTTTTGCAAGTTGTGGAGATTTTTCCACAAATAATTTGTGGCGAGCCAGCCAGGAGCGTCTCTGTCCCCGCAGAAGCAGGGCAGGGGGCGAATCTCCTAGGCATGCCCCGGGATCTTCCCTCGAGGAGCTCTGTGCCTCAGCTTGCCCCCTGCAGAGACAGACAACTACCTGCTGGTGTGTGGATAAAACAGTATGTATCCTTAGAAGGGCCCTGTGGGGGAAAGAAATAGGGCTCTTCAGAGATGCCTGAGTGCACAACCTCATCCCTGTGTCCCTGTGTGAGTAAAAGTTTGAGGTTTTGCCAGCAGCCATCGGCCAAGTGCGGCTGGCAGCAGAGGGGTCCCCTGGTCAATAGGGCCACTGGGGAGGGGTTCACTGCTTGACCGCTAGCAGCTCTGGGGGTGAACCGAGTACATCCAGACCTTATTGCTACTGTTGTGTTCTTGTGGTGCCCAGATATTGTTAGTGTGGTTTGTAATTGTGTGAGTGAGTGGCTTGGTGGACTCAGCTATATGAAAGGGGAAGCAAGCGAGTGACTGTACCCATGGTGCAGGGTGGGAGGCTCTACCTGTGTCTGAGGCGGCTGAGGAGAAGCAGAGCAAGTGGAGAAGTGTAGGTGAGGACACCTAGCATGTTGTGTGTTTGTGTAGATCGTGCATGTTTTAACCATGGCTAGATGAACTGAGGGCATTCCCCTGCCTCAGTGGTTCGGGCTTGACTGCTGGGAGTTTGTGAATCCAGTAAATCACTGGATCCAGTTAGTAACTTTACTGTGTGCTGTTATTTTGATTGTATCCACAGTGTGTGAAGGCCACAGGAAGCTGATGTGGGTGGATGCTGAAGTGTTGTATGCTGTGTTGTGCTGAGAAAAGACACTTTAAGAGACACCCCCTTTCCCAGTGAGTTTGTGTGTGAACTTTCTAGTTGCAGGGAACAGTATTCCCTGTGACACCTGGTGTTTGAGTATAACCAGTCTCTCATCAACGCTTTGTTTTCAGGTATTAATCAATCCTTTACCTGTGAGACTTAGGAGACAAGGGACGGACGCTGTAACACAATACCTTCGTGATCCTTCTCCTCGTAGTTTGTGAAGTTACTCTGTTAGAGCTGTAAGAGAGACAGCTTCTTATAGTTGACTCTCGTAAATTTAAGATTCAGGAGGTTTGTGTAGTTCTTCCCCCACATTGTGGTAATTTGATTCTCAGGACTGTATGGTTATGTTTGTGGAGATTTTAGGATTTTGTTTACAAGTGTAGCATTTTATACAGAAAAACTACAGTATGGTGATTTATGTTTGACTGCGGTAAACTGAATTAAAGGAATTCCAGGAATTCCCCTCCCACAGCAACTTAAGCCTTGACTTTCGTGAATTTGAGATTTGTGGCCATCAGAGACTACTCTGAGGCAGTAAAAATTTTCCCCTTGTGCCCATAAACCCAGAGAAATCATGGCTGCCCCATCCCTGGAAATGTTCAAAGCCAGGCCAGATGGGGCTTGAGGCATCCTGGGCTAGTGGATGGAATGGCAGGGGATGAAATTAAGTGATCCTTAAAGGTCCCTTCCCACTCAAACCGTTCCTGAATTCCAGGATGATTCCATGATCTCTCCCTGTATTTGTTTGAATCATTTCCTTTCAAATTTGAATTCCCAAATTTAAATTATTTTTTTAAAGGAATACTTTAAAATTATTCCAGGAATATGAAGGGGGGCCATCAAGCATACAGGAACCATTCCTATGCCCATCAAATAATTATTAATTGGAAGCCTATTTCCTCATTTCTGTCCTGGTTTTCATTTCCTGAAAAACCTTATGATCCCACAGTTTTTACTAGGATTATTGGAAGCTTTGCTCTGTCAGAGAGCCAGGAGGCTCTGTTCACACTTGTTCCTCTGCATCTTTATCCTTTAACCATGTTTCTCCCAGACTGGTGTTGTGGGAGAGGTTTGGAATTACTAGAAATGGATCAGGGTAACCTTTTTTTCCCCTCACTCTTCTCCAACTACTTCCAAATTCTTGGAATTACCCTCAAATGAGGCCTAGAAAACTACAGTGAAAACATCAATCAGAGAAACATCTTGAAAAGAGAAAACAACATCCAACAGCAGCTAAAACAATCTCATTTCTATTCTTACCTGGTTTCCAGGTACTCCTGCTAGAGCTCCCAAAAGCCATTGCTATTCCATGAAGGTGAGGAGGCAGTTTTTGATGTGTTCTTTGCCATAGGATGGGATAATAGAGTCCACAGGGTCTTTTTGGTCCCTTCCAAGCCAAACTACCCCATGGTTCCATATCATCAGCATCTATCCCAATTGCATTCCAGAAATCCCAATTCCATTCCTCCCATTAACCCAAGATTTTCCCCCTCCTCTTTTTGCTCCACATCAGGGTTGTGTTACCGAGTGCCACAGGCATGGGATGCCTCAACATTCCCTGGGGATGCAGTTCATGGCTGACCTTGTGGCCTCACTGCTCTAAAATGCCCAGCTGGCCCCAATTCCCAGGCAGTAATGTCTCAAACAGCAGTGTGGAGGTGTTCCCTCTCCCCTCCCACCATTGGGACAGCTCACACAGAAGGTGATTGACTTACTGGGTTTGGAACTCCTGTCTTAAAAAGCACATGTTGGAATATCTTCTGTATATATCCGGAACACCAGGAGACTCCCTGAAAGCCATGGGTCAGGGGCAGAGTCAGACAAACAATCCTGAACATGTCTTCAGGGGATGCATCCACAGCATGTGGCTGCAACAACTTCAGAGCTGTTCCTTCCCTTTGGGACAGGGAGGAAGAACATCCTCATCATGGATTTCTGACAGGAAAAATCTCACAGCTCCAGGCTAATTGGCTCATCCCAAATCCAGGCCAGCACTCCAATGGGCTCTAAAGAATAAACCACATGCAAGACCATCTCAGGGCACACACCATGAGCTGGGTATCACATTCCTCACCGGAAATGGGGTGTTCCCACATCTCTGTGACAGTCAGAATTATCCCCATTTCCTCACTCATTCAGCAGAAAGAGGCAACAGAGCCCTTTAAACACCCAGTGTGTAATTACAACAATCCAGGGAAAACCACCTCACTCTGGGGAGAAACATCATGCCCAGTTCTGGAAAGAACCAAAGAGCAGTACTGGAAACATTTCCAGGCGTGGAGCCTCCCAGCTCTGGAAATGCAGCTTGCAGCCTTCTTCCCGTGGAAACCCCAATCTTGCCTGGGACTGGGCTCAGGGAGAAAACCCTACCTGTTTCACCAGTCTGGCGCAGAGCATATTCCATTGGACATCCCATGATGGTGTCCCTGGCCATGGCAGGGGGTTGGAACAGGATTATTTCAGGAGTTTAAGGTGGATTTGAGCCACTCCTCAGCTTGCAGTTCCCAAGCCACGTCCTTTGGGCTGCCTTTCCCACACCTCACCGGGAAGCAGTGGCTCTTCTCCCTAAACAGCAGTTGCTGTGCCCTGCCCAAAAATCACCAGATGACACAAGTGGTTGATCTGGTCTGTTTTCCATACTCCAGTGCTTCAATGACTCCAGAATCAGACAATCAGGATAAATCCCAGGTTATCGGTACTGGCACAAAGCAGCTGCTGCACTGGAAGGGGCAATTTTGGTGGCTCCTCTCCCCTTAGCTGGGAATTCAGTGCTGTCAAGAGCCTGGCAGTGATCACAGATATAACCTTTCCTATGGATTAATCCCTAACATTCACTTCCAAGTGCTGCTGGAGCATCTCTCCAGGGAAAAAAACTGTGCCCAGTTTCCCAGGATGGATGGGGAGCTGCTACTGACACGCTGGATCTCAGCAGAACTTCAGTAATTTGCTGAAAGCTTCTAAAAGAGGGACTTATTTCTAAGTCTAAGGCAGCTCTTCTTAGGAAAAGGGACCATCTGAAAACAAATTAAGTCCTCTAAATTCAAAGGAACAATACATTGAGTAAGACTATGGACAATTGTTCACTGATATCAAGCTCTCTCCCCCAAACAAAATGCTGGAAAACTGGTAAAAATAGATCAGGAGAAGGCTGAGGTCCTGAGCAGCGTTTTTACCTGTCTTCAATGACAGCCTCTCTTCCCACAGTTCTCAAGTGGATGGACAGCAGGATGGGGACTGGGAAAGCAAAGAGTTTTTACCCTGGAGAAGCACAAATCAGGTTTGCTTGACTCAGAGGGCCACACCTCTAGAAACAGAAAGAAAAGAAGGCAGTGGTTATTGCTAAGCTGATTGGAATGACTTCCTAAGTCCCACACATGGGAAAGTGAGTATTTCCCATGGCTGCAACACCCTCGTGCAGTGCTTTCCAGAAACAGTGGGATTTTCATCACTCTTCCCAGCAAAATCTGATATTCCAGACTTTGAACCTGGGTATTCCAACAAAATGGCAAATCTGCTTTTCCAGTACAATTCATTATACCCTTGCATCTCTTGGGAAGCCAGTGCAAGAGAAACACACCAGCCCTATGAGTGGAAGACACAGTATTTCATATTCTCTCGTAGAGGTAAGAAACAGTCATGGATTTTGTTTAGTTCTCCAAGGATTCCTTCTCCAGTGTTAAACATGGCAGTCCATAACTTCTGCGCTCATAATCTGATGGATGATGCACTTGGAGAGAAATAAATCTGAAAGCTTTGTATAGGACTTTGGCATTTTTCATCTCATGTCATCTCACAGACACTGCTGCATCTTAAAATCCTTTGTATTACTTTTTCTGCAAAAATTTCCAAACGATTCAACTTTCTGAAGCCATAACAGGCACTGCAGAATAGCCAGTGTTTCAGGAGCCCTCTGCCTTGCTGTTAACATTGCAGTTACATTTCATACTTGACAAGGAAAAAGACCAACAAAATTATTTATCACTGCTTATGAATACCCATATTATATTCTTCTGACTCATTATCTACTGGCAGCACCTCACTGCAAACATTTCAGATCAGAACCAAGAGATTTAATTTTTCTCTTGGCAAAGGGATGATTGAACTGTCCCCCCACAGACCTCAGCAGAAATTTAAAAATTACCTCCAAGCAACAATTATGATGGTGAAAATTATGGCAGTCCCAAACAGTTGTGTAGCCTGGATGGGATATTCCTACTCCATACACAGGATTTCCTGTGATCTACGGAGGCAGGGCTCTTGTCCTGTGAAAATTGCAGTTGGGTGAGAAGGAGAGCTAGAGACTGCTAGGTGCTATATTAGAACCACCATATAAAACATTGCCAAAGGTGTTGTAGGTTACAACCCCAAAACTGCTTTCAGTAGAGGGGTGAACCTGCAAGACAGAGGATTCCATCTTAGCACAATACACAGGATACTTCTTCCAGAAGAAGTCTTCCAGAAGAAAAGCTGTGAAACATTTTGTCTGCCACAGACTAAAACCTTCCAAGAAGCTGCAAAGAAAGACAAAATGCCTTCCTGAGGGTGAAAGAGATGGTTAAAGACTGCTTTTCTCAGTGTCAGTATAAAAAGTGTACTAAATCTAAAGCAGGACTGTTCCAAATTATTCCCCCACAGTCCAGGAGAGAAAGATAAACCCCATGCACTGAGGTGTCAGTAGTCAAAAAGATAGCAAAAATTAACTCTAGTCCAGGACACCTCCCATTAATTCACCAGCTGTTTTAAGAGAATACCTTTTATTACTCATGCTTTTTATGGGGATACTTTTTTTTTCTTAAGAAGCCTTGTTGAGAGCATGTTTGCTTTGAAGATGCTAAAGGCTGCTTTTGAAATGGTTGCTCTAAATTGTCTAAGGCGGAACAGAATATAGCTTCCTTCTGTCTGCGGGGTGAGCAGATTTAAGAGGCTCATATTTCTCTTAATGCAGCTGGACAGGCTTTCTTTCAGCAGAAGCAGACTTGAAAAAGTGTTTGCTGCTATATCATCTCATTTTATAATCAGAGATTGCTTCTCAGAAAATATAAAGCAGTAGGCAATCTAGAAGGAAAAGGCTAAAACTCCTAGGTACAAAAGCATTTCACACCAATGTTTGTGAGGTTTCCCTTTGGCATGCTCAGCTGAAGGATGAGAAACAATGGGCACAAACATAAGAAATTCCAATGAAACATAAGAAAAAGCTTTTTTTTACCACAATAGAGGCCAGACACTGGAAAAAGATGCCCAGAGTTGTGGAGTCTCCATCCTTGGAGATACTCAAACCTCACTAGAATCATCCCTTTACAACCTGCTTCAGGTGACCCTGCCCTGAGCAGGGGTTGGACTGGAGACTTCCAGAGGGACCTTCGCACCCTGGTGATCCTGCAGTGCTGGAGTGACAATGGTCAGCCTGGCCCCAGCAGCCAGATGTCCCAAACTCACTCTCAGGGAATTTTTGAAGGCACTGATGGACATTGAGCTTTTCAAAATATTCCTGTGACAGTTGCTAGACAAGGGTTGAAACCAAAGTTAGCCCCAGAACAGCACGTTGTGTTCCACCTTGTGTAGGTCTTTAATGCAGCTGTGTTGGCTCATTTAATTCTACCTTCAAGATGAGTCAAAGCTGGAAGTTTGGATGAATTCTAGATTAGGATGCCTCTGAAAACCAAAAGAAAGTTCTGAATGTTTTATGATCTTATTCTGTTGGCCAGTAGAGGGAGAAAAGAGAGAGGAAATGGAAAGTCATTCTTGATTCTCTGAGGCTGAACAGCAGTTCTCTATCATACAGGCACCAGGACATCACAGCCCTGGGGCCAGACTTCTTCTGTCAGAGCTATTGTAACAGGTAGAACCACACGATATTTAGCTATTGGTTTAGATATTGTAACCACACTGAACATCCTGCTATGTAGCTACAGTCAAGGACTGAATCCAGCTGTAATTTGCCCTGGCAGCTGACCTATGACTCCAGAAAACTAGACTCACCATACACCTAGAGCTGCGTTTGTTGCATTAAAGTCTGTGTTTCATTTAAACCTTTCCCCCGCAACAAGACTAAAATGACTCAAATGTGCACCAGCCATTCACAGGGATTTTCTCTGATACAAAGAGAAAGAAAGCACTCTCGGGTGTCTACTTCCAGCAACTATCCCTGGACTGAAAGGGGACAGATGAGAAGATCAGCCCCTCACCCCAGATTCTCATTGCTTGCAACATTTGATGGCAGAGGAAAAGAGTACTGTTCTGAAGACCAGCCACTTGGCAAACTGAGGACCTCATGAGTGGTTTGTTCATGTGCAATACTGATAGAAATTAACCTCACAACAGCTAAATTTGCAGGGCCTGCTCCAGCATAATGCATCCCTTCTAACAGAGTTGCATCTGTATGCTGCTTTTTTATATAGCAGCAGGCTATAAATGTTTCATTTATTGATGAAACAGTAAATTAAAAGTTTTTGATGGACAAATATAGGAGAATAAGTTGTAGTTAAATCTAAAATTAGATCATCCTTGTCTATGTCCAGTTTCAAATACAGTTATCCACTTGGCTCTGGCCTGATTAAGCCCCAAGGTGAGGAGGATCCAGGTCACACTGCTGCTCCAAACTGTTCTGTCATGAAACTGCACAAGCTGCACCAGACATCTCCAACAGTCCCTCTTCCACTCCAGAACTCCATTTTGGTAGTTTTAATAGAGTTTTGCTCTCAAAACAATATTTCCAGAAGAGCATAAATGGTGTTAAGTCCCAAGTGCAATTTTCAGAGCTGAATGTATGGCACATAAAAACCACTCAATCAGCCCGCAGTGATATGGAGTCTTCTACATATAACTGCCTCAGGAACAGCCCTTTGGAAAAGTTTTGCTAAGGTTTGAGCCTGGTTTTTGATTGAGATACCTGTGAAACTTCTGTCTGAGGTTTGTAACTTGCCATGCACATTTAGTTACTTCTACACAGCCTTTTCTAGAGGTGAAAAATGTACACCTTCTGCAAGTCTTTTGGACAAGAAAGGGAAAGAAAAACATGATGGAGATTCTCTCTCCTTATTTTGTCATTTTAACGTGACTGATTCCCCCTCTGCTGAATTCCATGGCAAATGAAGAAGCATGTTGGGCACAGTTGAAAAGTGCAGCACAATCAAGGATGGAGGAGGGTATTCTTCTGAGATTAATACAAACCTTAAATGAACACCGAGACGTGTCCACGCGGTGGCAGCAGAGGAAAGTGAGCAAACAGCTACGGGAAGCCCGAAGCCAAGCATTAGTAACCTGAGCTGAAGAATTTCTTAGTTAAGGGCACACCTAAAAATTAGGTGATACAATGTGCCGAGCACCTGTGACTGCCCAAACCCAGCCGGAAGACTGAGGTCTAAACACCACTGCAATAAACAAGCACATCCTCACCTGGCACTGCTTAGGAGCAAAGAGGGACAGCAGATGTCCAAGTTTGCAGAACACCACGCCACCAGCCATGAAAGCACGTTTATGGAGAGGGAGGTGAGGCACTGGCAGAGGCTGCCCAGGGAAGCTGTGGATGCCCCATCTCTGGAAGTGTTCAAGGCCAGGTTGGATGGGGCTTTGAGCAACCTGGTCTAATGGAAGCTGTCCCTGTCCATGGCAGAGGGGGTGGAACAAAGTGAAGCTTCAATGTTTCCAAACCATTCTATGACCGATTTTCCTTCCTACACCTCACAGATTCTCCCAGCACCCAGCAGCACCTGGAAGCCAGGCACAGATTTCAGCTGGAAAGTGAGCAGCAAGAGCAGGCAAAGGGCAGCAAGGTCTGCCAAGGTTTCCCTCTGTACCCAGAGGTACAAACACAGTGAGGCGTGCAGCCTGCCACATATATCAGCAATGTGGATTTGCCCCTAAGAGTTTCTGCTATTGCTTGTAACTCTGGGAAATAAAAATCTCAGCTTTAGGGAAACCTGCAGCTCACTTGCCTTTGGTCAAGTGGGATGGAAGAGCTGATGGAAAAAAAAAAAATAAAAAAGAAATGTGCCAGGACCTGCTTGGCTTCACAGCCTTATGTGGACACCACAAGACAAGAGTGGTCCAGATTGAACCTAAACTGTCCAGCATCCTCCACACAACAAGCTGGCACAACAGCTATTCCCCAGCCCCTCACCACATGCATGACCACACTCATCTTCTCTCTCCCAGGAAAACTCCTTCAGCTGTCACAGGTCAGGAATAAAGAAAGACAAGCTTAGTAAAAACAGAGATGGACAAGAAAAACCCTCAAGCAAGTAAATAGTGGTTTTCTAGTCTGAGAAATATGTGATATAACTGAGTCTGTTGTATCTTTTTAGAAGTTATCACCTCTGCTTTCCCTCTTGCAATCTGGGTGAGTGCATTCTTCCTTCTGCCTCACCATTCAGAAAGGCTCCTACAGACAAACCAGGCCTCCAGCAGTCCCCAGATTTCTAACTGGTAGTGGGCCAGGTGGATATTTCCAGCCAGGTCACCTGTGAGCAGATCTCCCAGGGAGTTAGAAGGGAGGAGCAGGATGCAGCATATACTTTTGCTAACTGTCGTGGTTTTACCTTGGAGAAAAAGAATGTACTGAATTCCACCTGAGCTAGAGAAGAGAGTGACAGACTAAAGAGCTCCTCAGGCTTTTCACAGGAGCTGTATTTCCTGAGAGGAACTGCTGGGAGAGGAGAGGGACATTTACAAAGGAATTCGGGCCAGGAGCCTGCCATTATAATTTGCTGTAGTGAGCAGACACCTATCCATAACACACTGATTTCCAGACTCAAATTCAAAGTCCTTAAAGCTGGCACAATTCCACCTGGCTGGTCAGAGGCAGCAGCAATGACCCATCACCTTTGTACACAAAGGGGACAATACAGGGTGAGAGCATTTCTGTAAGATGCATTAGACAAGGAAGTGAAAAGAGTTGGAGCTTCAATCTATCTGTGTCTTGGAACCACCTGAGAGAAGCAAAGCAAGGCTGGACATAGCTTAGGACAGGATAAGTCAATTAACATCCACATCACTAAGTGCTTTGAATTTTAAAAGGCATTTTGAATGGAAGAGAAGCCTATATCTCCCAGCCCTGCTGAAGCCCCAGCTGATTTCTACCCTATTTAATCACCTTTTCCAATAGACTGGATGTAAGTTAGTATTTACGAAGCCAGAAACCACTATTGTCTCCAAAACTGCACACTGAAATTATTTATGCTACCCTTGACATGCATGAATTTCAGGACCTGCTAGTCAGCAACAGATTTTTGCTGGGTTTTTTTACATAAATATGGCATTTAATAGGTCCATTCAGGACTAGCAGCCAAGCAACTGTGAGCTCTCTTGAGCAGGCAGGCCCAGCTAATTTCGAAATGGATTGCTCTGTGAAGGAAGCATAGCACTTCCCAGATCACAGAAATGGTTTACTGGCCCAAGTCTCATATAAAATAGTCTCTTGGTGAGAAGCTGAACAGTTTTAAAAGGTGTCAGAGAAACCATTAGTTGATAAAAATTCACAGAGCAATTTTGCAAGAGAAAAAGCATAAATAAAAAGGGCATAGTTTCTCGCCCAGACTTTCTCATGAGTCAGCTGCATTCAAAGAGATGTGCCACAGATAGAAATGAGCTAAAGGCAATTAAAAAGTTTGGCTGCCTGTGTCAAACCTTCAGCTTGTACTGATGCACTTTAATCAGAAAAGCAGCAATTACATAAACAGTGCCACTAAATTAAGGGAGAGCAGAGAGTGCAGCCAGCGTAGATCAAACCCTGTACGGGTCTTGAGAAGAAAATATCAACTGATCCTTGTTGGTGTGTAAGAGCATTCATTCTGCATCCAAAAGAAAAAAAAAGAAAAAAAAAAAAGGAAAAAAAAAAAAAAAAAACCAAAAAAACACCATACAAAGAATTTGCTCTTGCAAGGAAATGTAGATGCTAAAACACAGCTTCCAGCCAGCACAGGCTGTCCTACTTCAAGGATATACTGTTCTGGTTTTGAGTTTGTAAGGTTTTAGTTATACCAATGTTACAGATTCTTCTTGGAGGCCTCTCAGTCCACATACAAATGTGACAGGCTACTTGGAGCATAAAAAGGAAGAAATCTGAGCCCCAACATTAAACACAAGATATTCTAGGGAAAAACATAATCAAAATTTCACGGCACTCATCTTAAACCAGCACTAGCTAAAATTTTAAAAACCCCTGCTTATAAAACCAGTAGCTTGTAGCTTCTCACTAAGCTACTTTTAAGGAAAGAGAAAGAAATCCACAAAGAGAGAAAAACTAATCAGGAGAACGCCTCCATTGCAATTAAGCAGAACTTCCCTCTTTGACAGGACGACCAACTTGGTACAGTAACTGCAAAGAGAAGGACATTTCTGGCAGCATCAGGATGGCTACTTGAGAAATTGTGATGAGAAGTCTATTTGGGATTTCACAGTCCCATTTCTTGTGCCATAAAAGAGTCATGTGCAGCATTCAAGCAAATGTAACTATTGCCAGGCAGAAGCCCTTCTTCTCTCACAACCTTAGCATACAACCTCCAGAGCCCATGGACACAGAAAGCCAGGCAAGCCTGAGCTGCAGCTTGGGCTGGTGGAGGATCTGGTGGTCAGGAGAACCTTCTCCTGTTTTGAATTCCTGTGTTGACACTACAGTCACATGGCATGCAAGAGTTACAGCTGGTGCAATAAACACTTACTGTGCCCTCTTCAAGCCAAAAAACATCAGTGCTGTGGGACTTGTGCATGAGTTATTTCTGAAGGGAGGAATTGGGAGCAACATTTGCAGTGTGGTAAAGCTGCTGTCCTGCAGTGAAGAGCTAATCTTAAAAAGAAATAAAAAGTAAAGAAGAAGGCAGCAATGCTGTGTAGATTAATTTATGATTTACCCTTGCTTCAAACAAGTCTAGAACTAGAGAAAAGATCTCATTAGAGTCCACACTAATGGGAATTACTTGTCACACTTAAATTATGCAACTCTTCTTTTCCCCAGCTTCTAGGCCTCCTTCCTCAGTATTGCAGTGCCTCATCCTTCAAAAGATGTAAATAATTCTTGGTTCTGCTGCTCCCTTTCCCTAAGGGGTATATTTAGAATATAAGAGCCAGACTCACTTGTAGAAGGTGGAGAGGGAAAACTCCTCTGCACAAAGCGCTGCACCTCACCCTGGATTTTGTGCTACTTTTCTCTTACCAAATGCCTCTGTACCAAACCGATGGTCCAAAAGGAGACCATGCAACAGATCTTCAGGGACAAAATAAACACCAGATACCCTACATGCATTTCAACACTAGCTCTGCACTGGAAGTCCAAATTATTTTATGTGATGACACTTTCCTTAGCAGGCCAGTAGTTACACTCTTTGCACCCAGCTGCCCATTCCTAGGTCAGAAATTAAAAAATGTTCAGAGGAGCATTAATTGCTGTCCTTCAGCTTTGCCAGAAGCTTTCCTAACACTCTTCCTCCAGTAAAATTTAAGGTATAAAGTGCCCTGTGGAAGGCCAGGGGGTTCTGTTACCACCACAAGCATGCCTAAGAGCCTGGTTTCACCCTGCAGCTCTGTCCATCTCCCAAGGCATGGGGAGCACCATGGCTAGGATGAGGCTGTCACTTCACTGGGCAGAACATCCTCTTTCCAGATGTGAGAAGTGGTGACTGGCAGATCAGGAGCCCTGAGAACAGGTTTCCTTCCACCTAGCTCCTTGCCACCAGGAGCAGGCATGGAAACCCATTCTGCCCCCACTTCTTGGAAGGTTTCAGTCAGGATGTTATTCCCCTAATGCCACACACTTTTGCACAACAGGAAGCCTCCCTGCTCTGTGATACAGCACTAAATTACAAACACTGAGCTGCTCTATTTGCACAGCTGAAGACACATTGGGGAAATCACATCTTTAAGCCAAAACCCCAACATATTTGTTGTCATGATGGCAGAGCAGTTTTTTAAAAGTTGCTTAGAACACGACAAGTCAGTCATCAGCAACAGCAGCCTGACAAAATACTGCAATTTACAGCTCTGCTAGTTCAGGGGAACTATTATTTTTGTAAGAATTGACTGATGTTTTCTGAACTGTGCTAAAATATGAGGTTTTCTTTCCAAAAGCAGCATGAGATGAGGAGAGGAGAAAGAAGGGCTTCTTTTAAACAACAAAGACACTAGTATTTGGTACATCTAATAAATCAAAAGTTACCCACATGATCTTTTAACTGTTGCACCAGAACGACCTGGTGTAAAGGCAGGCTGAAGTTCTTCAGCCATTTAGCAGCAGATGGCTGCCAGGTTCTGTTGGTTACATGGCAGCACATTGCTTCATCACATACACTTCTATGCTTGTAATTCAATATTTACATGGACTATGATAAGCAACACAGAGATGGAAAAGAGCTTGTTCTCTTCTGTTTAAAACATGGACGTGTATGTAGTGCACCGTAGTGCTGAAACCAGAGGAGACAGAGGCAGGCAGACGTTTCCTGGTTTGTAACTCATTGATACCTGATGATAGGGCTGAGCATTAAAATCCTTCCTCTCAAATACACTTCACTTCCAAGTCTAGTTTTTAGCTACCAGTTCACAGGAAACTTTGCATCTGACACCACCCTTCCCTCCCCTAAGAAGGTAAATCTAAACCCCTCCACTTAAAACAGAGAAAAAACAACTGTTTGGCAACCAGAATTGTGTCACTATGGCCTCCCTAACGTCAGAGACAAGACTAAGAGCTCGGCATAGATAAATCTCTCTGAAACCTCAAGGCATATTTACAATGGATAAGCCAGCACACTAAGTTCCAGATCACTTCCTTTCCAGCAAGATAACACTGCAGCCAGAGCAGTCCATCTTAGCTCCCTGTGCCCCTGCAGCAGCTACTTCCCTCTGGTAAATCAGGTTATCCCAGAGGAACAGGGCTACCAATTCTATTTTGACAGATGAGCGCTATTTGTGTACAGGACTTGACACTAGCCATGCACCCAGATGCTGAAGGATAATATTTCCTGGGCACCTTTCAGGAACTGAATAGATATGAGCACGACAGCACCACAAGGTTTACTGTAGTATAAAGATGATTTCTGAAACAGGGTGCTCAAGTCTGGACTTCCAAAGAGGGAGGGTTTGGAGGGAAGTGACCTGATTCACAAACATTTACCCAGTACATGTGACAACCTCTTTATTGAGGAAAAACACACAAAAGCCCCACATTACAATACTGGCCAGCTTGTCATGCCTGTCAAACAAACAGATGTGTGGCCACCAAGAGTCTCCCTGAAAAAGGAATAGGAGATGGCCAGAGTTTGTCAGACAGGGCAGAGACCAGCTCAGTGCCAGCTGCACTCAAACATCTCCTGGCAGAGGGTCTGAAGGAGGGGGTGGTACATTCCTCTTCAGTTTGTAGATGAGGGGACAGGTTTCTCCTCTCCAGACACTGGTGTGCCCCAAGGAGGCACTGGCACCACGAGGTATCTGACCACGCTGCTGAGCAGCAGCAGGGATGACATGGGCTAGAGGCCCTGGGCATTGAGATACCATGAGAGTGATCTCATCTCCCTCGAGCTCATTGCCCTTTGCTTAGCTTCTACCTTGGCTTTGCCTTTACCAAAGTTCCCCAGCTTCCCAAGACAAGAGACAGCCTGGCTCCCAGGTGAGAAATATTTCACACACTGCAGGCAACATTTAGGGAGCAGGAGAAATCTCTCTTGGCAGCGCTCCCAGTCTGAGCTGTCACTGCCCTCCATCAGTCACAGGTGCTCTTCGTGTCAGAGTAACCCATACTTACTGCCAGCTCCTGTCTCTCCCCATCCTGCTAAGCATCTCACAGCAGTGTTTGCTTCCTCCCCACCACCTGCAAGCGGGTTGCTGTCACAGATCTGCTGATGTTGGAAAGCAAATTCCCACCAACCTCAGGTGCAGCTTTCCTGCTCTTCTATCAGCCCACTGCTTTTCTTTCTTCTTAGCTCACTGCCTCATCTCTCCATCTCACCAAATATCCCACATCAACACTGCAGAGCAGATGAGACAGAGCTTTGATAATGTATTCCTTCCTTTGCTGTACTTGCTGGATGCCTGAGAGCACTGTTTTAATGAATCACAACAGGCTCTCTCCTAATACCATTGTTTGGGGCCACAGCACAGTCAAACTGAACATATTTTGAAGTCTGTTTCTAAGAAGATGAGAGATGAGACCCTCCAAAGAGACGCAGGTCTGGGGACTTGAGGGAAGACACTTTCCTCAGTCAAGTTTGACCCAGGACATCACTCCTTTGGTGCAGAAGCCTCCCATCATCACTGCACATAGATAGTTCTTAGAAGAACTGTGGAATTTTCCAAGTGGATATGGTGAAATCCATGGGATTTACAGCCTCCTTATTCACACGCTCTGTGCTCATGCACTGACTCTGTTTAGATCATATTTCCCCATGCTTAATGCTCAGTTCTTCTCCTTCTCTTCCCCCAAGTCCTGCCCCAAGTTGTGCACAGCAAACTGAAAGGGGTAACTTCCCTCAGCTCTGTCCAACCTTTGCACTTTATGTATACATATATATAAAATCTAAATTATCTGCCCCAGCAAAATATTCCTCTAACAAGGATATCCTGGGTTTAGACAATGGGTACCAATAACTTAAAAGCTTTCTTTTAAATTTCAGCACCTGCCATCTCAGACACTAATTTACTACCAGAACGGAGGTGCATATTATGTTAATGCTGTTCATACCAGTCTTTATGGAGGGGAAAAAAAAAAGAAATAACAGCTCTCTAGGGACATGCCTGCTCATTTCTGGCTCATTAACTTTAATGTCATATACAGCTCTGACAGGTTGGGAGGACAGGTAGAATAAGGTGATCTTTGCTATTCTCTAGATTATGTCTAGCCTACACTTATACCTTAAAGTCACGTTCCTGACCCTCACACTGTGTTTTAACTAGATAATAAGTAGCAAGCCTGCCCAAAAGCTTGCTGCTCATTTCACTCTTAGCATCACACACAAGCATCGGGCCCCTTGTCAGAGTGTTACTGCAATCATTAACCCTGGCACAGCTGAATGTGGTGGGACTCCAAATGGTACCTGATGCAATGGGTTTCTGCAGCTCCAGGGCTGCCAGGCCACTTCCAGGAGGACACCCACCCAAACCAGCTATGTAAGCCCACATAGCTTTCACAAGCAGGGGGTTGACACCCTTCACATTTGAACACAAGTTGGTTTTTTTTCCCCTCAGAATTGTTCTGACATTGGGCAAGGAAGAAGGAAAACAAATATATTTTTTCTGTCTAACCCCCCCTCCACCCCTACCCCCCAAAATTCAGACAACAGGAAGAGTCAAAATTTCACTTTTAGCATCTGCTGCCAAACAACACTCATGCTTCAACACCTTCAACCTGACATCATGTGGATACTTCTGGGAATACCAATGAGGTCCTAGTGCTCTTTGTGCTGTGCTGACAGAGAACCTTAACTTGTACTCCAGAGTTTTGCTGCTATTATGATCAACACAGGGAGTCCAGAGGCGAATCAGTCACTCACCTTCTCAGCCACCAGACCCCAACACAGATGGAGCCCATATCAAATCCACAGGTCCTGAAGAACCATTCTAGACCTATGTCACCATCACTGGGGTATGATATGATTTACCAGGTCCACCACAAAGTGCATACTCCATCTCTGCTGCCACCACTGCCAGCAGTACAGGACACTGCACAGGAAGGTTTAAGCTGCTGGAGGGCAGCTCTGGATGTATGCAGACCCGTGAGGAACAGCAAGCCCATCTGTTTGCCAGGATTGGCAAGATGGTTTAGAAATGTCCCTTGCCTGGAGGCTAGCAGGATGTATACAGGCTGGCAACGTCCTGGGTAAAGAGCTCTTCACAGATTTTTCAGGGAGCCACGCTCTGCAGGTATGAATAATTTCCTCACTCTTTCAGTCAAAGTAGTATTTATAAAGCGTTTCCATTACAGTAAGTCTTCATTTTCTAAAATTAGTTTGCCAAAGTGTTTCCAACTATCTCAAGTAACAACAGCAATTAAACAGTACATAAATAACCTGTATCACACACCCACCAGCTTCCACTGATCACAAGAGGCATGAGAAAGGAAAGGAACAAAACTGGAAGTGAAGAATATTTACCTTCCTCAGAAACTAGTAAAGCAGAGGATGTACCTGGGGGGGAAATAAAGTTTAACAAAATAAATCCACTAATATCTTGTTATTGGTAGAGCTGGTTCAGAGAAATCTTCTGAGAGTATTAAGGTACAACACGTGGCTCTGCTTCCCCTCTTTTGGTGGCACTCTGGGTCATGTCATGGTAACCTTTTACAATGGGCTCCCTCTACCCCTTCCTGTGTGCCCCAGGAAAAGGCACAACCATTTCATAAGAGCAGCCAAGCTCTCAAGCAAAAGTTAGTGCAGATGGTTTAAGCTGTTTATTTTTTTACTTCCCATTTAGAGCGTCAGGTTGCAGACAGTGGTTATTAATTAATCAGAGGTCAGTTCCATGCTGAGACCAATTGTCCCTCCCAATAAGCACCTTTCTTAAACAAACACAATCCAACCCAAAAACGAGTTTAAATAATCACTCATTCCTCAGGGATGTTTCTGTGCTTGATTTGGTGGCAGTGCAAACTGCAGAGATATGAGGACTATCACCTACATGGGAATGCCTGGGGTGAGCACCGAATTACATTTCTGCAGTTTTGGATACATCAGAGCATGGAAGAGTATCTTGGAATGATCTCAGACAGCAGCTTAAGGCAAAGCACAGTCAGCAAATAAACATTTTTATAACAGCAGCACTGCTTTGCGGCTGCCATGGCGTAACCCCAGCTGGCAACCAAGCTCCACGCAGCCACTTGCTTGCTTCCCCACCAGCACCATCAGGGACAGAATTGGAAGAGTAAAAATGAGAAAACTTGTGGGTTGAGATAAGGGAAGTTTGATGAGTAAAACAACTGCCATGCATGCAAAGTAGGACATGGAATTAATTCACTATTTCTCATGAGCAAGCAGGTGTTCAGACATCCCAGGACAGCAGGACTCCATCATGGGTAAGAGCTAGTTGGGAAGACAAACATCACCACTCCAAATATTTCCTCCACTTCCTCCTTCATCCCACAGCTTTATATACTATGCTTGATGCCACAAGGTATGGGATATCCCTTGGGTCAGTCAGGATCAGATGTCCTGGCTGTGTCCCCTCACAACCCCTTGTGCAGCCCCAGCCTCCCCACGGGCAGGGAGGTGTGAGAAGCAGAAAAGACCTTGACTCTGGGCAAGCCCTGCTCAGCAGTACCAAAACCATCTCTATACCTCTTCAGCATAAATCCAGAACACATGCCCTTATTAGCTCCTTTCTAGTGAAGAAAATTAACTCTACCCCAGCCAAAAGAAACACAGTGGCAAATGTGAATAGAGAAGGTACCTCAATTTCAGAGCTAGAGTTTGAAATTCACCTTGGAAATGGGCCTGTGCACACGAAAAAGCAAACAGAGCTATGCTGATATTGCTGGAAGTCTGATGCATTTTAATATGAGAAATTTAATTGCTGTGCTTTACTTCTGAAGCCCGAGACAGTTGCCCAGGCAGATGTGCTCATTCACAGAGCAGTGAGGAACACAGGTAAGACAGAAGAAAGGGGGATGGGGAACATTAGACATGGCTCAAATAGCTAGAAAGGCAAAAGAGTTTGCTTCCACAAAACAGAAGAGACGGAGCTTGGAAAGATGTGTCCAGTCCAAGTTTCTCTGATCTGAGGGTTCAAAGTACTAATTTGCTTAATGGTGCCAAGGCAGCTCTGCTTTTCAGAGAGAAAACTGTCCACCCATGTCACCAGCTGTGCCCTTGCCTGGGAAACAAGAGGGTGACAGAGGTTTCCTTTTTTCTTTAAGCTCAGAGCCCAATTAACTGTGTGGGTCCCTGGGCACGTGGCAGAGTAGAGGCTGGGGAGGTGAGCAGTGGTAACAGCAGCACCTAGCAGTATTAGTACCTAAGCAGGGGAAGAAGCAGAAGAGAGATCCTAGAAGCATTGACAGACTGAGCAGGGGGACAGGGGGTTCTGGTTTTGTAGAGCAGAATGCAAAGGGGCAGATAGAGAGCAAGAGCTAAGACAGGTATCTCATTTTTACAGGTTTACACTGGGAAATGAGTACAGTCATTAGATCACTACTTATGTATTCAATCATCAACACGCAAGATCTCAAATAGATCTCTTCTTATTAATGGCCATTTCTCTTCAGAACAGACAGATTAATTTTTTTAAAATAAAACAGCCACACTTTAAGTTTACTTTTCCATCCTTACCCCAAAATCGTAACAGACTTACCAGATGATGTTCTCTGAGTAAAGCAAGTTCAGAGAAAGCCTTTCATGGCTGCCACAGCCCTTAGAAGGAAGGTCATTGTCACTGCTGAACCTCAAGATTTTATGGGCCAGACAGGAATATCATGCCCAGAAGCTGCCTGTAAAAAAGACCAGAATGGAATGTGAACCTTTTTCTCTTGAGGGCTGTAAGGCATAGTCTCAAAATGCAGTGTCAGAAAATATTTCCCTCTTAAAAACCCCCTTAACACAAAATCCTCATGTCATTCAGCTTTGAGCTCAGGCTGCAGACATGGCCAGAAGAGAACTGGCTATACTTGTAACCAGAATGGTGGCCTCCCTCAAACAGAGAAATAGTTAGAGACACCCACTGTAATCACTACAAATCACCAGTGGCAAATGCCCACTGCCTGGACCATTCTGGCCAGAAGAAATCCCTGCCCTGACAGGCAGCCCCTCCCTCAGGCTCCTTTTACAAGGCACCATGCAATGCTCACAAGCCTGCAGGACATCCATATCCTCTGGGGAATAAAGCACTTGGAGTGTCTCACATAGCTGGCACTGAAGAACCTTGTATTCCTAAGTGTTTTAACAGTTTAAATTTCAGTCTGTGCTTTTTCTCCTATGTCTGGAGGATACATGCACAGCTTCACTTTCCCCACAATGTCCTACATAACCAAATCAACAGTTCTTCGGTCAGGTAGGTACCTCCTCACACTCAGCAGAGCTGTAGGAAAAGCCCTGCCTCTCTTGGCCCCTCTCTCTGACCTGCTGCCTGGTCTTTGGCAAACAGCTTTGGACACACACTGCAATTTGTCCTCCTGCAAGTTAAAGTCTGGGAAAGAGTATCCTACACGGACTCACACAGTGCCAGGGCACAGCCATGCCATGACTAGGACTTCATACCCAGCAAGTTGGATTGCAAAAGTATTTCTAGGAAGGGAAAGGCTAGCTGACATGACTCCAAGTGTTAGCAGAAATCCCTCCAGGAGCATGGAAGTGTGCCATGTAAAAATCCCTTGTCTGTCAGCAAAAAAAAATCTTGGTTAAGCTCCCCCATTACTCTCACCACGGCATTAATGTGAGCTTTCTCTCACCTAGTAACTCTTTGGTTAGTCCAAATCCTTTGCACACCATCAGTTGGCCATGACAATTAGACAGATTTCCTTCAGTCCAGAAAGCTCAGGACTTCAGGGGGAGTAACAGATTTTAGTGGGGCTACAAGTCTCCTGTGGCAGCTGCAGCACAAAGCAAAGAACAAAGTCACAATGCTGCATATTTAACAGTTGGCTCTTATTTCCTAGGGATAGCTATCAAAATGTGAGCAAAGGCAAAAGGGATTGTAATGCCCTTTAAAAAGAGAAAAGAAAAAAAATCAAAGACAGGATACTGGTCCAAATCTATTTTGGTCACATTATTCATTACTTCTGAAGTTAACCTTTCATATGGTTTAGAAGTCTATGGTATTGCCACACGAATAAAAAATTATCTCTTAACCTAACTAGGCACAATAAGGGAGGAAGAAAGGGACATGGATGAAAGTGCCAGAAGATTTTTAGTACCATAGTTTAGCATTGCTGTTGTTAGCCCCTCAGTTCTGCCACGTTCAGGCCTCTGACGTGCCCTGTGGTGAGAGCTTTGCCCAGAGGTGCCAGGCTGGTCTGCTGTTTGCTGGAAGCAGGACACTGGCACCCACCAGCTTTCCTAATTCTGAGGAACATGCCCAGTCTCCTACTCTGCACTGAAGCCCTCATGGATTCATTAGAAGCCACAGCACAGATGTTTGCAGATTTTCACAGGGGAGTTACAAAAGCCAGAAGATTTTGGAGGCTCACCTGGTGACATTTGTGTCTCACAGGGGTATCCCAGTGACTGCATGATTCCTTCCCAATCTGGAAGGATGACATCCATGTCAAGCTCATCTCCTCAGGAATTTTTGGAGCATTGATAGGTTTTGCCCTGGGAAGAATAAGAATGTAGAGCATTAAATTAATCTTTAATATTAAGTTTTAAAAGGACCTTCACCAGGTACTAGAATAATATGATCCTCATTGAAACACATGGATCATGGCTGAATAGAATCTGAAGAGCAAAGCCTTAAAAAACTAATTTTAAAAGTTTATCTGGAAAAAAAATGTGTTCAACTAGATGTCAAACCAATTAGGAAAACTCCCACATTCCTATGTTGCTAGGCCTTTTTCATTATAATCCTACAAAACTCAAATTCACTTTAGCCTTGTTTTAAGCTTCAGCATTTTGCCCTTACTGCACCTCCACTGGTAGGTACTTCCCTTGTTATGCACACTAAATTGTTTTCTGGTTACTTTCTGACTCTTGGAATTTCCCAGCCTCTTTCTCCCCTGTCATAACATCATCCCAAAGCTCTAGCTCATTCTGACAATAAAGCCTAATTCTATGTTTTAGCTCCTGGGTAAAAGTAATTTAGTTTAGACAGGCACCCACAAACTTCTGTTATTCACCAGCTCTAGAGAAGGAGGGGGGGCGGGGGGGGGGAAGGAGAAAACAGGCTGTTTCAATATGTTGGCACATAAATAGGCATTGAAATCTACTTTAATATAACCAGTCTTGAAAAACTGCCAGCCATAACAAATGCTATTACATAGCAGCGAGTCTGTGTGCTGGAGCATGCTCCAGGGAGCTGTCTGTGAGACTCCTATTCAGGCAAAACTTTGACTGATGGCCCCATTCCTGATAGTATTTTCCTCTGTACTGCATGTAAATAGTTATGATAGCTCAACTGCTATTCTCAGCTGTAATAGATATACTTTTGGAATTTTTTGTGTGCCTTCACAAATAAGCTATTGGAAGAAGAGAATTGTAGAGTGCTCCAAGAGCTCCTTAGCATCTCCTCTATCCTTCCCCCTCTCCTATCCTTTCACTCCCAATTTGGAGTGAACTGACATGCTATACTGTAGATTTGGTGGGTGGTGGGTGTTTTCTTGATGAAAATAATATTCCTAGCATGTTCCATTACCCTAATAGTCTTCAGCAGGAAGCATTGCTGCTGTGTTTGGTAACAAAAGAGTATTCTGGTCCAAGTGCCAGGGAGAAAACAGCTTCTTCCCTATGTCGGAGAGCTACGATGAACATGCACATAGCCCTCCACCATATCCATTCAGAAGTGAAATAGGGCCTCTTCTCTAGAGCAGTAGCCATCACCACTGCTGTGATGTTAACAGGATGAGGGTCTACACCAAATAGATGCTATCCAAAAACTCTCTCCAGAGGCATCACTTAATTTTGGAAATATTTGGAGAAACATGTAAACTAAAATTCACCTGCAGTACCCCAAAAGGCTGGTGATGGATTTCTCCAGCAGATCAGTGTGGATACCTACAGAGATGAAGTTCTTCTGCATAACATCTGCAAACACAATATACTGAACCCACACAGAGGCAGAATAAAGGGGGATGAGGGAAGGGAAGGAAAAAACCCGCAGTGAAATGGTGTGAGGAGATGCTGGGAGAAGGAACACCTTCACCATACCAAATAAAATCTCTGCAAGATCAAGTCTGAATTTTTCCCACTCCTTTCCTATTACTTCCTCCTTCCCCATTTACCTTTCGTGCCAACAAGTTCCAGTTAATTTCTTTTGCTTCCAAGTTGCTGCTTGATACAACACTTTTTCCCCTTCACCGTGTACAGACCCTTTAAAATAGGGAAAAAAAACATTTCCTCAACGTATTTTAAAATGGAATTACCTCAATGTGCTTCTACTCCCTGCCTCACTGCATTTCCAAAAGAGATTTCATTTAACTGCACAGCATCCTGTACACATGCAGATAGAGGGGCCTCCAGAAAATTTAACTTGCTAGTAAACAGCGTTAAAGTTCCCATTTTCTTTTTAATTTAGCTTTCTTTTAATTTGTGAATTGTGTTTATCTGGACTACTGTCTCAGTGATGGGACTGCACCTCAGCAGGGTCAAGTTGAGGAAAATAAAGCCTTCTGCATGGAAGCTGATACATTTTTTGGCATGAAGAGTCACACCCAGAGCCCTCAGTGTCATCCATTCCACCTCCAAGAGGCAAATCACATACCATCACCGTCTCAGAGGATATGGAGGACGGGGGCTCACCTTTGAACATGAAGCTGACAATACAGCAAGTCACAGGTCACTTATGTGGACAAGTGTCCCTAAGGGGATGCCCAAGCATCACAGCTCACTTCTCTGTAGTCCCTTCCACTGTTCTCTGAGGCCCCAAGAGGGCTGTTCTCCTGCTGGATCAATGCAGCACACTGACACAGGGATTAAGGTCTTCAGCCAAGTTTACAGCCTGGGCTCTGCAGCTTAACTTCAGGCTGCCAACTCATCAGAGCCCTGCAACTGGAGCTTTCTGAAACTGGCCCAAGTGAAAGTGGGACATTTCTAGGACTGAATGTCCTCAGCTGGATTGTTTGTTGTTACCTGGAACTTTTCTTCCTCTCTGACTCTTTTTATAAATCCCAAGAAACTCCTCTTGGCAGTTCAGCGATGATGTTACTGAGGGATACTTTACAATAATCTTTGCCATGCCCTTCAGAGACAGTCAGAATATCCAAGAGCACTCTGTGCTTCCCTCATAATGTGATGAGGAAGGAGCAGATATAAATCCCTGGGGCTCTTCCAGCTTCACTTCTGATGCCTATTTTGTAGATAAATGTGCACTTCAGTGATAAAAGCATTAAGACAAGACAGTAAGAGCTTTCCAACAAAACCTGGCAGTCCTGCCCATGATTGAAGAGAGCCTAGCAGGTCAATAAAGTTACTGAGAAATGGGTTTCCAATATTTAGTTTTCTTTTCTTATTTTTTAAACCTATTCCTCCCCTGCCCCAGTATTACTGGACTTGGTGGAAGCCTGAAGATCCTGATATCAATAGCAAGAGCACAGTTATTTACTGGAAAGGCAAAAATGATAGAAAGCTTAACCTACATGTGGCATCTCTCTCTCTATATATATATATAAAAATATTTAAAACTCCCTCTGAACAGCTGGATCATTTCTTAGGTTCAGCATTCAAGCTGGTACCAGCCTGCAGGAGCTCCTGAAGAGTACATGATCAAACAGCAGCCCTGCTGCCTTAACCTTGGAGACACAGGCAGAGACACAGGCTAGGAGCACAAAGGGGTGAGCTGCTGGGCCTTAGAGAAAAGCAGATGTGCTTGCAAATTTTCTCCGAGCTGTGTTTTAAATCAATGCCTGGAAAAGAGATAAACAGGTACCAGGCTGATCACATACCTGAGCTAAAAGACCTACCAGTCTCAAATACTCACTCACTACTGAGGAAGAAATGTTGGTTTGTTGTTTTTTTGTTGTGTTTTTTTTTTAATTAGCCTTGTGACCAGCCCTTGAGAAGAGTTATGAAATATTATACTTTTGTCTATTAAGCCCCTGATTCTCCAGAAACACAGGAGAGCAGGTCTAGCCTACGGTTTCATGTACACACAGTGCATCCAGATTCAGCACTCGTTAAATAAGAGACCAAATCAACAGGGAAATATTTGGAAGCATCTGAGTGGTCATAACAGAGCAGGAGGAGAGAAAACAAGATCACTAATGAGAACTGTGTGTCCCTTTAGTACCAAGCATAATAGGGTTGTTTGCCTCCCAAGGCAGCAATTTTTTAAGTCATACCCTCCACAGAGCAACTGAAATTCTGTGTGTGCGTGTGCTCCCTCCCACACCAAGGTTTTATGAGCTCTCTGCTCAGATGGGATGCTGACACCGTGCTGTGTCTCTGGGCACCTGCATGGGATACCTGCAGGGAGGGAAGAGCTGAGCCCTCCTGCTGGGCAGAAACCCTTCCAGTGCAGAAGGAAGGTGAAGAACATTTGCCTCCTGAGGAAGGGGCTGTGGTGTGAACAGCTCTGCACAGCAGCGCGTGTGAGAGGGAGCACACAGAGAAGAGGCACGAGCCTAAACCTTCTGTGGAAGAGAGCTCAGCCCAGCTGAGTCACAGGGAAGGTGCCTGTGACTCAGGCTGGCTTCAAAAAAATCCAAAGCTCTTCCACCACATTCTAGGTTAAAAGCAATGAGTCAATCACACAGTTTTGCACAAGGGCTTCTGCACACACCCAGCACTTCTGGAGGAGGTGGTCCCTGTGCTGGCATCAGGGGACAGCAGGGAACACCAGTGTAGTGTGTGTGATGCAGTCTGGAAGATGATAAAGCCCAACAGGCTGAGCCACAGGGCTTGTCTCTAGGTTCATTTTAATAGCTGTTTTTGCATTCAGGTTACTGAGCTTGACATGGCTTTGAGCTTGTCCAGAGAGGAGCAGCTCAGCTGAAACAAGCCTGCTTCAGGGTGAGCAAGAGCCTTTTGCATGGTTCCAGCCTTTGCTAACCAGCCCCCAAGCTGCCAATGATGTCCCCACAGCTGGTGGCTGTGCTGCACTTCCCTGAGGAGAGAAATTATCCCCGCCTCCTCTTGCTTACCACTTTGGGGGGCCTATTTTTATCCTGGTGGTGTGATGTTGTGGAGCACCAGCATGGATGCCAGTGGGAAGAGGAGGAAAGCACAGGCTGCCTGCTAACCAGCTGGCTGCTGCACGAGGCTGTGAGCAGCACCGATAGCACGTCCCTCCTGAACAGATTGCTTTTTAAATCCTGAGCAACTGCAGTCGCCAGTTTGTTGCCAAAGCTCATGTCAGCCAGCAACCCAGGGCTACTTCAGCCTTTTCATCATCCTTCCTCATACACAGTATAGGATGTGGGGAAACATTTAGATGCTTAACAGGCAGGAGGAGGCACATTAGTAGGACAGGGCTGTTTGCTGGGTTTTAGATGCAGCAGCAAGCTGACAGTGTCTCATCCAAACCACAGCTCTGTTTAAGCAAAATATATGTATAAGAGATTCAGTCCAAACCATGGAAGATAAAAAAGCAATGCCTTATTTCAAGGATGGCAAGGGGGAGAGAGAGAGAGAAGATTAAGCAACACACCAAGTGCACAAGAAATCTGCAGCACCAGTGGTAATGGATCCCTGCTCCTCTACTTCCCACAATAGGAAGACAATCCTATAAAGGTCAGATAAAGGAGCCAACTACCTGTATATTGAAATTCTGAGTCGGTATCTCACTCAAAGAACCCTCAGGGCTTTGAACCTTTTGTATGAAGGCCTATGTGAGAGCTGTGTGCACTGCCACAGCCTCCACCTTTGGGAAAGATTTACACTACAGAGCTGAGCAACTCCCTGCATCCATTGAGCACCTGGCCAGAGAGCCAGTACTGCCTTCAGAGCCAGTGGCCAGCAGCCAGTTGTGTCAGATCCAAGGGGATGGCCAGCCAGCTCCCATCTTATCTGTGGGGATGACCTGGCTACCACACAAATGATGACTTGTTTTGATGATTGGTTTTAGCTTAGGAGAACGTTCTCCCTCAGTCAGCATCTTTCTAACATTTCTGTTAGGTCAGTGTGGGACTGAGGAAGATGCCACAAGGGAGAAAGGCAACTGCAGCACAAAGCAGGAGAGTTCAAGTGTTCATCTGATCTGAGAGTGGATCCACAGCATGCTATTTTCTTTAATATATACTTTAATTTCCTGCTCCTAACTGCACCATATTTTATTCAGCATGCAGGGAAAAAAAGAAAAAATTCATTTATATCAGCAGAAATCTTCCATTTTCTGCTGGCAGCAATAGGATAAAATGTAGGATGGGCAGAAATACAAACACTCTGTCCAGGATTAGGTTTTTCCTCTTAAGAAATGACAAGGGACAATCACACCTATTCATTAACATAGCTGGCTGTATGTGTGCACATGCAGGAGAGGAAGAGGGATCAAGCTCTGGAATAAAAAGGTTTTGCATCAGCAGTTTCTTAGTGCATCTGCTTCAAGCCAAAGAGAAACATTTCTCTAGAATGACTAATTAATTTATTTAGCACGTAAAAAAATATACTTGGAGTTACATCTAGAACATTTCTGAAATCTCTCAAATCCCATCGGATTACACAAGATAAAGTGGTGGATTTTTCCAATTGCCAATGAAACCATAAAGCCAAATTCCCCCTGACCTGAGTAGGCTCAGAAGGAAAGAAACCTTTAGGGAAGAAGAGAGAGAGCTGGTGCAGGGAAGCAGTATGCCAATGCTGGGTTCACGTGGAATACTTTAAACAGGTTTTTTCCCCCCAGTTCCCTGTATGAGAGCCCTCCAGTTTAAGAACAGGGGCCTCTTCTTTTTGTAAGATGCCATCACTTTTGTGCAATCAGTGCTTATTCACTAGCAAATGCTACTCTTTCTCTGGCAAAATTTATCCTGCAGAATTCTGAATGTGGTGCTAATAATATCTAGATACATAAATGCACAAGTTCAGCTTAGAGCATTTTCCCAAACTCTTCTGCCCATCAAAGCGTGGGGCTGGTAGGCATTTCCACAAGCAGCAGCCTTTTACTGAGAAAAGTATCTGTCCAAAGATTATACTCAATTTGAGAGTCAGAAGTGTAAAACACAAGTCTGATGCTTCTGAAACTCCCATTCTAATTTCAATTAAGCTTTGTTTAGGGAGAAGTTATGAGGAAAAGGAGGAAGCGGAGATTTGCTGGAGGAAATCACCTGGATTTTCTTTTCCTTCATCTTAAGTTGCCTTAAGAAGCCTACCAGACAAAATCCCAATGCACTTGGGATATTTTATACACAGGCATTATATTCAGGACTCATCCCAGACAAAGACAACTCAACTTTCTTCAGCAGTCCCATCCAGTCCAGGAAAATCCTCACCCTTGAACAGACCCCTGGTTTCTTGGGGCTGGCACCACCCCCACCCCATCTGACAATGCTGTCAAGGGTAAGTGGTCCATCTCCAATGCTGCAAACCAAAGGGCCACCAGAACCATTCTAGTAACCGAGAGAGGAGTCAGTCATCTCATTTGGCCTCCGCACTGCTGCAGGTAAGAAGAGAACTGTTGGAATCCTATTTCCCCAGAAAAGCCCTCCTGCAGGAACTGGGACTAGAGCTGCTGGTGCCACTCAGCAGCAGCCTGAACTGTGGGATTATGCCATGACATGGAGCATTACAATCGAGGACACACCTCGATTCCAACCTTCAATTAAAGAGAACCACTACAAAGATATCACTAGACAATTTTAACACACGAGATTAAAAACTCACCTACTATTTATCAAAATTCTGTAACAAAAGCTTTGTCTCCAACCCAACAAAAACACCCAGTCAAGAATTTTACACTACATAGATGACTTACTCATTGCAACACCAACTCAAAAAAAAATAGAACAGACTCAAGACAGCGTCGTCGCTGAAGTTCAAAATACTAGACTAAAAATTTCAACATCAAAAATACAAGAAAACTCACCCTAGAAATATTTGTATTTCTATAACTATATTATACTATAAATACTTTAAAATTAATTATCTAAAATTAGCCCTCATAAGTCTTACTACACTATATCTTTCATAATTCTAATTCTTTAAAATATTTAATCTTATTTACAAAACCATCTTTTATTTTTAATCCTATTTCTCTCTTAACAATATCTATCTTATTTTATAATATTTCTTATCTCAAAATTTACACACAAATACATACTATATAAACTTTCTATAAAACTTTAAAAATTCTCTACAAATTAATTTCCCACATTCAACGAAGAGACTATTTAAAGGCTTGGTTATCATTGAATGAGGACTGAGCACAGAAGACTGAAACAAAATATGACTGAAGTGTGCTCTTTAGTGTTACACATAATTTATTAGTCCACCATAAGGTTGCAATATTGAGCAGAACTTGCATTTTAGCTTGGCAATGCCTCAGTCAGAATTACTTGGCCTTTTATTTACTCAGCTGTTCTTACCCACTTGCCTTGTGATTTTGGGAAGATCAGTCAGTTCTTCAACAGTGCTACAAGAATTTTATAAAAACAATACAAGTCATAGTTCACCTTGACAAAAGAGTGACATGAAAAAGAGTTCCAAGCACGTGACAATGGGAAATGTTCCATTGGGATCATAGATGGGCCCTGGGAAGTGCAAGTCCTTTCCAGTCCTTTCCCCTAAGTGACCCACAGACATCCATACGCAGACATTTTCAAGAGCACTCACCTCTAATATTTCTTCCCCTGACAGGAGTCCTGGTCTCCCACAGAAACAAAGCCAGCACAAAGGATCCTGGCTGCGATCCCCCCAGGATAACTGAAGCAGTGATTTATCATCTCACAGACTTCATTCTCAAGTACAGGTGCTCATGTCTGCTGCAACTACCTAGCCCTGCTCGCATCTGGCTGGGAAATAAATTTGAGGTTAAGTCTGGGCAGAAGAATAAAATACTTCTGAGAGAAATGTAATTTCAGAAGCATCAAGGGAAATGTTGAAGTCAGAGCTCAGCATGCCTAAGTGGGGATGCACCCCAGTGGTCTTCACCTGTCTCATCTGACCAGGGCAGAGAGGAACAAGCTGCCTGAACAGATACTTGTAAAGGAAGAGGGGAAAACAACCCCACGTATTGTGACCAACCTCCAAAGAGGTCATGAAAAGAAATTTAAAAAAGGTGCAAGGACCTGGAAAAACAAATTCCCTACCTCTTCAGTCAGTTGAGAAGACTACTGGGACAGATAACACGGACCTCCTGAGACTAAAGTGAAGGCTTCACTGTGCAAACACAAACCACTAAGGTTTTACAGAAGCCTAGTGTGAGCCACTCGAGCTTCTTTCCCACATGCATTTCTTCCTCTTCCCCCTTAGGAAGAAAGAGTCAGCAACGTTTTTATAGACAGGTGTACTGCTTGGCACTAAGGGAGTAAGATGTTGAGGGTACACAGCCATCTCTACTAGATTTTAAGACTTTTTACTGCCAGTAGTAAGGACCAGGTATAAAGCATACTTCCTTACACTGCAAGTTAGCTGAATGAAGCCAGAGTTACTGGATTTCAGTTCTCATTCTTCACCCTGGCTACTTGCCAGTCATTTTGCCTTGCTACCAACACTTTTATCTGCACATATCGATCTGTTTTGAGAAATATTACAGTGTCAAATACACCAAAGTCAGCATTTTTGATCGTATTGCTTGGGTTTAACCAGTTCTGTTGACTCTTTTAGAGCTCTACAATGGTCTTGGGCTGTCACAGTCCAGGGCAAGGGTTTATTGGACCTGTATGATGAAATCAAACATATTGATATGATGATATTGATGTATGATGAAATCAAACATATTGGAGTTACTTACAGTCAGCCACAGAGCTTCCTAATTCAGCAGCCACACATCCCTTCTGGCTCTTCTCTGATTGATCACTCACTCCCAGGAGCAGGAGCTTCTCACGGTGACAATTGTGTTGCATCAGTTCTGGCTCTGATAGCAGAGAGTCCAATTAACTTTAATGGATCTCCTACAAGGAAAACCAAACTCTTCCATCTCGAAAATCAGTGTTCTTGGAGAAAGGGCAGAAGAAAGCTTTTGCAGATGACAAAAAGGTGTGAATACAATTTATAGCTGTAGCCCCAGCCTGGAGGACCAGGGGAGAGCACAGCATGTGGGGGGAGAGCACACCAATAGCCACACACAGGGGGCAGGCTGATGACAGCCCTGTCACACTGGCAACCTCCAAGCAGCTTCAGGGCAGCACTGAGGACAGCCTCCTCAGTCTCACTAACGTGCCTGAACAGTCACTGAGGAATAACTGGGGAAAAAAACATGGGTGTCTGCAAAAGAGCCAGACATCTCTCCATACCTTCACAGGCAAATTTCTTGTTTTCCTGGATAACCTCACACCATGGATCAGCAAGGCCAAACATGTAGGAGAGAGAAAATTTGTCTGCTCTGTCTGGAAATAGTGGGGGTAGGAAAAAAATCAGTGAATAAAAACTTGAATCCCCTCCTTCAGGGGGCTAGTGAGGCTCAGGTACTGAAAGAGGATCTCTCCCACATTCCACCCTGTGTCCCAGCTCCTAGTAGGAAGCACAGGCAACCAGAATGGAGAGGATGTACCACAAGTATGGATTTGAGTGATGGAGCACCTATGAATCACTATTGATTCACACAAGTGCACAAGAGGGGACTTGAGGTCAGAAAACAAACGCCTCAGTGCATAATCCTCTTAAAAGTTAGAGAGACTCAGACCGAATCAACTGAGCCGAATTTAATTTCTTTACCTAAGAGGACATCCTGCAGATGCAACATTGGTGCAGTTAATCCTGATCCTTCCCTTCCTGCTCCTCTGTAAGAGGAAGGAAATAAGAGTTAGCTCTGACTTGGGTCTATAGCTCTGGCTTGTCCCCTCAAACAAAGTCCCCTCTCTGGAAGGCAAAAGTTACTCATCTCCAGCAGCAGCTGGCACACACTCATAAAAGTAGGAAGCAACAATAGCAAACTGGTCCCCAGGATCCAGGCTGTCTTCTGTTGTGACGTTTTTCAAAGGACATACCAGACTGACAGAATTAACAAGACTATTTGTTTCAGGTAGCAGATGTTAGTCATCTCATTTCTCAGCGAGAATAAGAAAAAAAGCACTTGATTCACCTCCCTTATTCAGCAAAGGGAGCTCTGCTACAAGTTTCTATTCTGTTTTAAAGTTACCTTGACATAATGCAGAAAAAGATGCTCCGATTTCGAAGAATAGCTGCAGATGATGTGGAAATTGTCAGACACAGCAAGCATCTCTCTACTAACAAATGAACAAAAGAGAGCCAGGCTCTAAATTCTCTGAAGCTGTTCTCCCTTTCACTTTGAAAGTGTTACCAGCATGCTAGTCCCTGAATTCAGCACTGGTTTGGGAGCCGAGGATCTACAGAGATTACCTGCAGGAATGCACAAGAAACTGTATTTTTAAGATGAGAAATGCCATCCTGTAAACACCTGTGGCTTTAGCTTTAGGTTTCTAAAATGTCCCAAACCATAAAGACTTGGCAACCTTCTGATTAGAAAGCAAGAGCAGCCAGGATTAATCTACCATGGCTATGCCCCATGCACATAAAATCAACCCTAATTTTTTAAAAGAGTCATTACAAGTATTCTTCAACACACAGTGTGAATGCCCCTCACTGCACAAAACAGAACTCCAGCCCAACAAACCACACTTGAGAATTGAATTTGCCACCATCACAAGCAAAATCTCTCTGGAACAGACTGCGTGTCCAGGTTAAGGACCCAGAGAGCAGCTGCCAGACTTTCCTCCCTAGTGAGAGCATTCAGCTTGCATAATATCTGAAAGTCCTGTAACTGCAGCTGGATAGGAAGATTGCACTTTATTCCAGAGAAGCTTTCCTGTAGGAATCTGGATTTCTGATGGCAAAACTGTGCTGGAAAGCATCAAGGGAAATGTTCCAGGATGCTGAAAGCTCTCCCATGAAAGATTCCAGATCCAAAAATATCAGCCTTGTTCCCCCCACTTAAATAGTCCTTTCCAATGGAAACCAGATTTCTTTTTGCAACTGTAGTGCTAATACTTATGCAGCACTTGGTAAACACATGCAACTAAATTACCACCACAAAGCAGATTCACATGGACCAAATGAAAAATAGAAAAAGGGAAAAAATAGAACCCTTTGCCAAAGATCATTTGTCAACGGCAGACCCAAGACAGTTCAAGCCTCTTATCCATCCTATTTGGTATAAAGGAAAGAGCACCAGCCCCTGATCACTCTGCTCTGGTTTCTGGTTAACATACAGGTCTGTAAAGAGGTAACCAGAATTCAAACCAAATATCTTCACTTCTGAGCATAAGATTGCTTTTCACCTCAAGAATAAATACCAAGCTCTGTTAAAGTGAGTGTGGTGCCTGGAATCTGTTTTTTGAAAAAAGACAGGCTATTACGATGTGCTTTCTTTTCATCCAACTAGGAAGAAAATCTGGAAACAGAAAAGAAAAAAATTAAAAAACGGAAAGTGAGCAACATTTCTTTCACTGAAGATTTTCATATTGATAGAACTGAAGCAGATTTAAAGTGAGAAATTAAAAAATATTTCCTTCTGAAAGTGTGGGGAAAAGATGCCTCAGATCAGCAATTTTTTCATTAATGAATTTTCAACAGAACTACTTTAATTTATTAAGAATCCATTTCAGTAGGATTAAACACCCACCACCAACCATCCTTTCACTCTGCCTTTCTTTGAACATTTGTCTGTTTCAGTGGCACATAGAGCAAGGTTCTCTGGCAGTCTCCTGGGAGAGAGCAAAGCCAAAAGCCAGATCCAGCAGCACACACTTGTGCACTCACTGGCTCTGCAGCAGAACGTGAGCCATGGTCCCACACCCAGACCTGCAATGGCAGCAGGGTCTCTATGGGAAGGCAAGACCTTGGATCAGGATGTGGGATCTCCTGTGCCCATGGTACACCCAGCCATCATGAAGGGCAAGACAAAAGGACAAAGCCCCAAGGCTGCTGCAGAAATCCTTCCAGGGGTACAGAGTACCATGGTACCACACAGCATATTTTGTTGATAAAACATGCCTGTTTCCACAGGATTTCTAATTAAAGTCTGAAACAATTAGTGCTCACACAGCTGGTTTGCTTCTTCCTCACAAGAAATAGTAACTGCATCATAAATGCAGCCCAGGCTAAGTCCCACAGCAAAGTCTTCAAACTGCAGCTGCAAAGTGGACAAGAAAGAAGGGACTCTCAAGACTGAAACACTTAAACTTCTTAAATGTGGCCTGGGAAAAGCTAGATTTTGGAAGAATTTGGCAAGGCTTCCTTTGGTGAATGTGTCATATTTTTCATCAAAACAGTCTGTTGGCAGTCTTGGTCTGACTGCTCCTTCCTGTGCAGGGCTACAGACAGGTCTGCAGGGGATGATGCTGGCCTAAACTTTGTCCTAAGGCATTTTAGCTGTCATCTTCACTGCAGCACTCAATGGCTTGTACTTCTGAAAGGTCCGTGCCCCCTACGGACTGCCCTTGCAAGAGCTTTTCCTCCAGGCATGGGAAGTGTGTGATTTTTCATTCCTTGATTTTCGTTTTAATCCTGACTGCAGGTTCTTACAGCAAGACAGCAGCAGCAAACCAAAGGTCTCCATATCCTCAAGCATCCCTAGGTTTAACACGGTGTCCTAGTTTAACCAAAGTAGGCAATTAAGCAGCACACAGTCACACACCGCCACCTCTCCCCAAATGGGGGAGGGAACTGGGGAAAAATAATAGAAAAATCTATGGGTCTGGGATAAGAACAGTTGAAATAAAAAATTATAATAATAATTGTAATTGAAGTGGAGACAGTAAAAAGAGAGAGGAATAAACCCCAAGACAGACACATGGTGCACAATGCAATTATCACCACCACTGACCAATGCTCATTCCATCCCTCAGCAGTGATCAGCAGCTCCCAGCCAGTTCTCCCCAGTTTATCTACTGGGCTCAATATTCCACGGTATGGAATATCCCTTTGGCCAGCTCAGGTCAGCTGCCCTGGCCATTCTCCCTCCCAGTTTCTGGTGCCTCTCCTCACTGGAAGAGCACTGAAAAGTTCTTGACTCAGGGTAAACACTACTTAGCAACAACTAAAGCATCATTGTGTTATCAATGCTATTCTCATCCTAAATCCAAAACACAGCCCTGTATTAGGAAGCAAATTAACTCTAGATGAAACCAAGACACACTGTTTTCCACCCCGTTTTCTCCCAGCAGGGCAGGAAACATGTTCCTGCTTGGAATAACGTAAATAGCAACAGGACTCACCCTGAGCTTGGTGGGTTCTTGCTGTACACAGGATACATTGCTTGATGCAACAGGCAATAAGAATGAAGAGATGCTGCTACTAGGAGTGGGGAATGGTATCAGAGAACCCATGCACAGTGAGAAGCAGGCACTTTGGTACGGGATAAGCAGCAGTTTGTGGGAGGGTTGACACTGCCGTGAGAAAAAGGCTGATTCTATTGTTTGCAACATGCTCTCCACCTTCCTTTTACCCTCAGACCTGTGCTGGACTTCCAGGAAAAGCTGTCCTGAGATGAGCCTGGTGCATACAGGGTTCAAGCACTTACAACCGTCACAGCCCCTCCAAACATGAGTTCGAAGGTGATGTCTAATTGACAAAATATGCCCTGCGAAGAATCAGTGACCTGGAAACTTTACATATTTCAGTCTTGTGCATCACAGATGCTTCTGGCAGGATTTTATTGAATTGCACCCCTGAACAGCTCTTAGCGCAGAGGTTTAAGTGCTGCTTCTCCTTTTATTATCTTTACGACATACTCTGCTGGACCTTCAATGAGCCAGTGGCAATTCATGTCCCTGGGATACAAGCCAGACTAATTAGCAATTTCAATCTTCCCCTCTTCCACTAACACTGTGACACTGCCACAGCCTGAGCCCGAAAAACTCAGCACAGAAGACAATATAACACATGGTACTTGCGGTACTTGCAATAAACACAAATCAACAACTTGATTTTTAAGGAAGCCAGGCACACTAAGGACAGTTGTTATTTTAAGAGAGTCAGGAAGGAGAGGAAGAGAGTTTCTACAGCATCAACAGAGTGTAAGAGTCTGAAGTTTCCCTCATCTGCCTCACGACCATTGCAAGGACAGAGACTAAGACCCTTGAAGACCCTGACTGGAGTTCTGGCCTGGCTGAGGTGGATGCTTGCCAAGGGATTGTTTGCAGGTGTGTTTGCTGTGGCGCCACGCCACAGTACACTGCTTCGAGCAGGGCCTGGCAATCAGCTGCTTGCTCTGTACACTTACACCTGCTCCACGATCCCTGCTCATCACAACAGCCCATGAATTTCCCCCTTCTTGGCCAGATACCACTCGCTTTAGAGAACTTTGGTGATCCCCCGCAGAAGATCCCTCATCTGCCTCACGACCGCCATCAAGGGCAGAGATTGAAGCCCCCACCGAGGACTGAGACCTTTAAAATTCTAACCCAGGGGCTCTGGCCTGACTGAAGCGGGATATCTGCCAAGTGTTACCTGCAGATGTGTTCGCTGGACCAAGACTGGTTTCCCATGCTTGCCAGTCCTGAAACAATGGGTCCTGCTCACTGCTGGGACTGGTTTGTCCCATTTGGAACAGGACTGTCTGTACTTGTTCTCAACAGATTTATTCTCCACTGTCCTGTACCTGCTCCCTTGACATACTATAAAAGATCCCTGAGTTAACCAGAGACTTTGAGATTCTCCCCGACATGTCAAGACGGATCTATTGGCTGGACCACGAGGATTTCGTCTCTCTGTTAGTAGCTATATCCCCCTTTCCCTCTTTCTTTCCCTATCCTTTATCTCCTTTCTAATCCTTCTATCACATTTGCTGTGGGCACTCAAAGGTGCATTTGTTTTGATTGATATTGAAAATCCCCTCTGTGTTGTTTTTGCACTCTGAGATCGGTAAAACGAACCATCACGAGTCCCGCTTGTACTAGCGAATCATGACACAGGGTCACTTGCTTCAGAGTCCTTATGGATGGCCGTGAAGGTGAGCTACAGCCACATCCAGCATTTCTTCCATCAGAAACAAATTGTTCTGGTCCAACTCTGCTGGCAGAGGGGCTGGGAAGACATCCCTGCAAGATTTACCCAAGGGGGACAAGGAGTGAGTTTCAGGGTGGGCTAAACATACATTTATCTAGACAGATCTCCTCCCAGGGGTTCACCAGGCTAGATCCTATAGGGAAACTCTTGTCTCAGATCAAGAGGAGAGACTATTTGACTTTCATTACCTGTAAAATATTTAGAGGCAGTACAAAGAAATTGAGGAGACGGGACTTCATCCAAAAGTCCAACCACATGAACAACGAAATATTCCCAAAGGATGAATTGCATGACTAAGAATCAACATTATTACCAACATATCAGCATTACTGAGTTAAAGTGCAGGGACAAGTGGTATGCACAGGAAACATTTATTACCACTTCAGAGGGACAACAGGCCACATTTCCTTGTCTCATCTGCAGTTACTCAGGAACCTGTGTGCTTGTTGTGCCATACGACCAATTTTGAACCCAGAGCCAGCCTTTGAGCTGTGTCTCCAGCACATATCTGGCTATGCTAACACCTGATAAGCTGCTCTGGACACAGCCAGCTAAGCAAGGCTAAGCCCTCCATTTCTGCTGTTACCCAGGGTCTGTAGGAGTACAACATACATTGGAGACAAGGCAGACAAGGGCACATAATTATGCACATTTGAAAGTCATTTTTGAGACACCCATCACACTGGACTAAATGCCACCACAAATATGAACATGACACTCAGTTCCAGCTGCTCTGCTCCATTTGGGTGTTTCTCTAGCTCTTTAGATTCACACTGGAAAACACAAAATGCTTTCAAGGGGCAGACAGATTTACTTTTTTTCATTATAAGGAATTACATGAAATCATACAGAGAAGCCCTCACACCTCCAAGGCACCCAGACTTACTGATTAGCTCTCTTCTATTCAAATAGAGGGACATGTATTCAGGATCACATCCCAGCTGGTACTCTACGCATAATTCAGTGAAGAGTCTTGAGGTGATTTTGTCCCCTAGCACAGTACAGGTGCACAGGCTAGAAGCAAGCAATGGTAAAGGCAGGTTTCTGCATGGCTGAGCTTGGCCCTGTCAGTCCCACCACAGATTGGGAATGTCACACAACAGAAGCTGATAACTGATAGCACTGGCTCCTCCTGGTAAATTTTATCATCTTCCCCCTCGGCATCAGCCAGCTGGGGAGGAAGCTGCCAGCAGCAGAGGGCTGTCATGAGTTTGCTCAGCACTAGTGGGAACTTTATGCTTCCTTCCAGCAGCAATAACTCTGGGCTGTGTGACTGACACCTCCAGCCCTGTCCATCTCATTCCCCTTTGTCCTGTAGGAGCTGAAGCTCACACAGCTTTGTGTGAGCTGACACTGATACACCCAGACCAAAGGATAAACGGTACAATAGACCTCCAGCCGCAGCATGGCTTGTACAGAATCTGTATTACAAACAGACTTTGTGTCTTACTGCCTTCCCACAGAGCATCATCCTGCCCAGCAAGCAGAATTGGGCATCTGCACTGCAGGAACATACAGCCACTGTCACCCAGGCACTGCTGAGAGTGGTGCCAGGTCTGGTGCTGACTGGAGCTTCCGAGCCCTGGGAAACACTTTGGGGGTCCCATGAGGAAAATTCAGTGTTTGGCTATTACAGCCAAATTGCAGCCATCTGCTGTGAGGGACATTATGCTCCACAGCCAGGAGGTACAGAATGAGCCCGCCTTCTCCAAAGAGCAGAATGCCTTGGGAACCTCACTCTGCTGGTGCAGGGAGAGGGCTTGGCACAGCAGCCAGGGAGGGAAAAAAGGTCATGTGGGGTATTGCAGTACAGGCACAACTGGCCAAGGCACAGGCTAAGATACTGCAGCTATTTCAAACACAAAGGGCTTAACACACAGCTGAGAGACACCTCAGAGGAGAATATGGAATTTCCTTCTCAAAGCCTTACTTAAAAATCCCAAAACTTTCAGGAGTTGTCCCACCAGCTGTCCCACAATGGGCTGATATTCATTCAGCCTCCTAATATATGACATGGCTACTCCAAGCTCATTTTTAATGAAGTACCACTTGTATGTCAGCCTTCCCTCCCTCTCCTATGGGCATTCGGTGTAGGCAGATCCCAATAGTTCTGCTTTGCAAAGGATAACACCCACTTCATAGCTACATGGCCTCTGCTCCTTGCAGTCACTGCTCCCAATTAAGAGGCACTCTCCTTGCTGCAGATAGTGCCCCTTTGAAAGCATAATCATTAAGGATCCCTAGGAAAGTCATAATAGGTTGGCTATTAGTTAATACCAACACCTCAGCTTTGATGGCTATGACAGAAACAACACCATCCCTTTAATAACTTGTATTTATCTGTACAGAAAAATACAAGTGGCCAGTGGGGAGTCACTAAACCTGTGCCCAGCTATAAAAGGCTCTTCCAATAAGCCACGAGAGCTGCAGCACTTAATATCATGCCCCTCTTCCCTTTCATGTTCAAAGTTGTATTTGATGAGGAGATAACCCCTGATCAGTCCTGCATGCTGCTTCGGGAGCACAACAGCAGCTCAGATTTCTAGCTGGCAAGCTTTCAAAGCAGACTTTTAAGAGAGCAGGGCTGATATGCAGCACTCAAGGGGCACCTCACCAAACTGGAAGGGCTGCATTCAGACAGAAAAAGGGCAGCTTAAGGCATCTTCTGCTTCTCCTTCAGGAGATGCAAGGGTCAGATTTGCTATTATAACATGGCTTCTAAAGAGAGACTTATATTTTTAAACCTTTGGGTTTTCCACCCCAGATTAAAATGTAATATACCTTCCTGCTGATTCAGTGTCTGGAAATTGAACAGAACAGCTGTGGGTGGAGAAGAGGGAGGCAGCAATAGCAGGGCAATTTGGATCCCTGTAGTGCTAAACAGAGGAAAAAACCTCCCAGTACACATACCTGCCATGTGCTGGGCAAGGAAGTCACAAATGCAGCCACCTGTGAGAAGATGCCTGGTGAGCTCTGGGCCATGGTGCCTCTCACAAAAGTATCCCATCCCCTGGCACAACTGACACCAACGACACCGCACCAGTGCTCAGGTGCCACCAGTCCTCTGATACACAAAGGGGCCTCCAGAGTTACCCTGTCCAAATGCCTCTGGGTTGGAAAGGTGACATCTATTCCTGCTCCAGCAGCCCCAACTTTGATGTTGTTCCACGACATGCCAGCTTTTCCACAGAAGCCAACACAACCTTGCTTGCTTCTCCCTGTCATGGGAACCTGGTACCATCCCCGTTCATTCAGCTGTTACTATTTTACCTAAACCCCACAGATCTGACTTGTAGTTTGGCAGCCTGCCCTTCCCCATACACAAACCCCTTTTTTTCCATGAAGAATGTAAAATTGAAAGCCATGTTGCCAACATAACCTGCAGCTCTGATTTGAGAATATTCACTCAAGGTATGAATATACCAGAGAGCAGGGACGTTCTCAAGCTATTGCTTGGTTGAGAAAAACCATTCATGCGAGTACATCCTAGGAGACAAGTGACATCCTGACCAGCAGCCTACCCTAGGGCAGGGCAAGTCTGGACCTGCTCATGTTGTTAGGACCAGCAGAGAAGAGTTTGGCACTGAGCAAACTCCTCTACTGCAGCCCATTGCCTAGTGGGACTGTCTGAGAAAAGGTACCAAAAGGCTTGAATGTGTGCAAGGGAACATCAAGGAGGAGGTGAGAACTGCCTTCTTTCCAGCCTCCTGGTAGCATTGCCCGTGCCAGGTTCCCTTGCTCACTGCCTGGAGTCAGACCAGTGAAGGTCCTCCCTAGTTTCAGCAAAGGTGGTGGCACCTGCAGAGATGGAGGTGCTGCTGTTAGGAATGCCCAGGGCAGCTCTGGAAAGAGCCAACCACGCACCAGTGTCCTGCTTACATCCACATTCCTACCTGTAAAGGCTGCTCCTGCCTTCATTATCCTGAAGCTCCTTGTAAGGCCCTAGCTCAGCAAAGTGCTGACAGTATTCTCAGTGCATTTGCTCCCCTCTCCCCAGGAGAGGAGGAGGTTTGCAGGTGGACAGGACAAGCGTGATGCCCAGAGGAGCCGGGGCAGGAGAGCTGTCACTGCACACCACAGAGTACTGCACCGGGAGCAGGTCCCTGCCACTCAGATCTGGTTGGGGATGAGAGGCAGCTCCACCTCCTGCAGGACAGGAGCAGTGCCCCACCCTGTAAGGATGGCTCTGCTCGTGACAGGCTCCAATAAGCACACATGAATATTCACAGCAGCAAAGCCCAAGCGTCCCTGATGCGCTCCAAGGTCCCCAGCTGCAGCAAAATGCTGATCTGCACATCCCTGCAGGAGCTGGTCCTCTGACAAGCGGAGGAGACCTGATGAGCCAAGGGGTGCTTGAATATTGCATTTGGTGGTAGTCACCTTCTCTTGCATTTCTGTTTGTGAAAATCTCCTTTGCTGCATCAATTACTCTGTTCCTGTGGCTGTGACCAGGTGTCCCTGCCATCTGATTCACCCTCAGATACCTTGCCCCAGCCACTGGCCACACACAGTGTCCCAGCCAAGAAGTTTTCATCCCTCTGGGGAAGGCAGATGGGCTGCACCTCATCCCCTGCAGAGGAAAGGGTGCACAAATGAATGCATGAATAACACACTTGCAGGGACGTGTCTGATTTACAGGCATCATCTTCCTTCAAGTCATACTATTCCAATAATTTCCTTCCCAAACATCACAGTTACATGTGGGCATTTATATAAGGAGAATACAAACTGAAGTTAGTCACATGTAGTTGAATATATATGTGCCAAATTGAGACTGTATACATGCCAAATTGAGAGGCAGAGATTAGGAAAATTGAATGTTAATGTAAGCAGAAGGATACTTGGGAAGAGGACAAAAGAGATGGAAGAGCCTAGCAGAGACAAGGAGACTGGACTGCCTCTATCACTCTCCTTGGAATGACTCAGTGCTTGTGAGAAACTCTTTATATGTTTCTCCCCCAAAGACCAGCATTGATCATGTCAAAGGACTTGTGCAGGTCATGCAAAACTCAAGATTCAGCTCAGTTCAATCCAGAGTCATATTGGTTTGCTTTTCCTTGATATCGAGAGAAAAATGGATCACAGTTCCCCCTGGGAGCTTTGATGGGGCACTGGCAGTGCCCAGCCTCCAGGGGAGCAAAGCAGGGATCCCTGTAACTTCCACAGAAGCTGCCCGGCCCAATCCATGCCTAGAGACAGAACCCTATTTAACCACAGAGCACAGCCCTCAGGCAGCCCTCCTCACACTGCCCACCAGGATGTCTGAGCCCTGAAGTGAACACTTCTCTGGTCCTACTTCGCTTGCTCCTGCCATTATGGCCAAAGTGTAAGGCTATCACCATCTCAGCCAGTGTTTTGGGACATGGCAGTGACAGACTGTTATTCTGTGTTGGCTGATCTGCCATCTGATGGCCACAGGCAGTCATGGCCAGTTGGCTGTAACCCTTCCTATCTCTAGGAGACACAGGAATGCCTTTTAAAAGATTAGGCAGTTAGAGACTTGTGCCACCTCCTTAACTCTGACAACCTGAAGTTGGCTCTGTAGGCTCTGCCTTTGCCTGCAGAAGTACTGGAAGCAGGAGATAATTCAGTTTGCTTCTTGGTGGGCAACACTCTTGTAGCCAGGGCTAGCTAACAGCCTGGGGCTATGGCCATGGGGAAACCAGTGGCCTTCCAGCAGCTCCCTGAGAAGGAATCAGCACCCTTGCAAGAGGGGGGGAACAAGGACACACAGGAATGTCACAGAGCAACAGGCAGAGCCAAAGCACAGACCCCGAGGGATAAACCTCTGGGACAATTAATGAAAACCTAGGACAATAATTAAACCCACTGTGCTACCTCAATAAGAATTAAAGGCATGACTGAGGGGACAACGAGTTTGCGACCCTGCAGTGTGGTCTTGCCCTGGGATCTGGGGCTGACTTTTAGTAACAGGGCTTTCAGCCAGGCTGGTTTCACATTAGCAGCAATGCAGAGGATTCCCTGACCTCCAGCTGCAAAAGCTGGATGTCCTTTCAAATGGATAAATATATTTCTTGTTTCATCTGCTATCCATCAAGCCACTGTTTGTACCTGGGAAGCACAGAGCTATCAGGAGAGGTGCCAGCAGATTGCATTGCTGCCAGCTCAGCTGAGAGGAAAGGACAGTTTATGCCTCACCTTGGCACTTCCAGAGCCTCCATGACATTTTTTGACCTTGAAACATCAAGCTCAGCTTTGGTTACCTGCAGTCTGGGATTCTAAAAGACATGTGAGAAGCCTTAAAAGCAATGGGAACTGATTGCCAAGTGGTTTTGGCCCCATAAATCCTCCTAGTTTTGTTACTGGTGCATTTAAGGAGATAAGCAGAGGCCTACATCCACAAGCTTTATGGTGATTTTAGGCAGCTACACGCAATTTAAATTAACACTAGACAAGCATATGGCCGTTACAGTTTTTCTGCATATTTTACAAACAATATAATGTCACAGTTAAACTCAGTGCAATCAGCTCCAGCAGGGTTTCCATTCAGCATTTCTTTTAGCAATTTAGTAGACAGACCCACTATCAGGGCAGTTACCCAATGAACAGTAGATCCCATCTTTAGCAAAGGCATTTACCATCCTCTAGGGATGCAGCAAGTGCTCTAGTGCAGGGTGGGACAAGAGTCCAGCTGCTGAATTATTGTTGAATTATTGAATTACCACCATGCTATTTCACCCCTGCAGCCTCTGGAGATGGCCAGTCCAGGCAGCCTGGCAGGCACACACTTTCCTGTGGCTGTCGGCCCCTGAAGTGTGGCCTCAAGCGTTTTGAATCAAGGTATCAAGGGCTCAGCATAAGCCTTTGCCTCAATGCTTTTGAGTAAATTAAGATTTTTCTTTTTCCCATTCAGGGAAAACCTTCCTCTCATTTTCTAATCACTTCCAGCCATAAGTAACAGACCCAGTAATGGCACAGCTCAGCCTTAATCCCAGGAGGCTGTTTACTGGAAATGGAAAGTTGCCATGCTTCCCAGCAAAGTCTGACACCAGGCCTGCCTGGCAATGCAAATGCTGCAGTAACAGGAACACAGCAGCAGCACTGACAGCAGAACAGTGAAGAGTAAAAGCACTGACTAGTTTTGCATGGAACAGAGAAACAAGGAGGTGCCTCATTATGAAGGCTATTCTTGCACATTGGAATGTTTATACCATAGCTACTTTCTCAATATTTAACATTAGTCCTCAAAAAGGACGCTCAAGTTGAGCAAGCAACAGAGGGAAGATGACTGGTCTGCAATTACAATATAATGGGTTATAAAAGGGCTGGCAAAGAGGCTCCTTATATCATTGTCCCTGCCCATTAAGAAGTCTTTAGCAAGGCTTGTGAGGCTGGTCTTGCATTTAAAGTACAGAAGCCAACGTGACTCCTAAAAGTGATGGGACAGTTGCCAGGAAGCAGCACTGTGTCTCCTCCGGCCTCAGAAATGCTTCTCTGCATGCCTGCTTAGTGAGCAGGGTCTTTTAAACACAAATCCATTTACAATGAGTGGCTGAGACACTTAGAAGAGCCACGGCAGCATGGAGATTTCCACAGCCTGGACCAGACTTGGAAAGCTGTGCAAAAAGGACTTTCCCCTTCTGAGTGACCAGCAGTCAATGACTCGAGGATTAAAAAGACATGGGGTCTGCTTCTCCTCCCCTTTCCCAGAGAGGAGGGCAGCATACAGCAGCACAGACCTGCCAGGGCTGCCCTCCCTCCAGGCTCCAACCCTGCCAAAAACAAATCTCAGCTGCAGCGGATCCTCTGGGCTCTCCCAGTCAGGGGGACAAACTCCACACACAGACAACTCTTCAGGCTACGAAGAAGACATGGAAAAATAAGGTTTTTCAGTGAGACAAGACCCCACATGCTCAAAATGCATTACACCTCAGGCTCTTCTGGCAGGTAGGGAATTAATGAGACAAATCCCAGGTGCCACAGCTTTCCTGACTCCATGTCCTGGGGTGATTTTATGATGCCTGTATCCCCAGCAGATTGTAATGACATCACCAGACTACTCCAAATTCACCCTAAACCAAGACAAGTAAAATTTTTGGCACCCAAATCGTGCCAAAGCACTACCAAATCTACCCAAGTAGAAAAAACACCCTCTTATAACTAACCCAAAACTCCGTATGTTTTAAACATGAACTTCCTCCAAAAGAAGTATTTCAAAAAGCCAGAGAAACTCAAATAGACATTTAAAATAACAACTCTAAAACTAAAAAAATCAAACAATAAACAGCTTACCTAAACTATCAAAAAACCCATCTACAATAAAACTCCTAAAAATAAAAACACAACAAATACCAATTACCACCTCAACAGTACGCCACCACCAATACAACTCAAAATACCATAATTGTATCTACAATATCAGCTACAATAAACTTTAACAAAAAAACACCAGTGTTCCTAACTCAATAAGGCCATAATACCATAATCCCCATCCACAAAATAATCCATAAACTGAAAAACCAAAAAATAATCAACAAAACTCACTCACCTTCAACAACCCCATTTAAACACAAATTAAAAAAAAAAAATAAAATGAACCATAAACTATCATACCTTAAATAAAATAACACCACTGTTGAATACTACTATACCAAACACATTAAAACTCCAATACAAAATAAAGTCCAAAACAACAAAATAATACACCTCTATTAACATTGCCAATATATTTTTCTCCATTCCTTTAACAACAAAATGCAAACCTCAATTTACCTTCACATAAAAAAGTTGCAATGCACCTAAAACCAACTATTCCAAAAATAAAAACACAATCCTACCATCTACCATAAACTAATCCAAACTACACTAAAAAAAAAAATAAAGCTCCAAAACATCTACAATACATTAATAGCATCATTATATTAAAAAAACCAAGAAAAGGGTTTACACAAAATCAGCCAAAATCTCCTAAAAGCCAATTTCACCATCAAAAAAAAGAAAATTGAAAAACATACTCAAAAACACAGTTCCCAAAAGTAAATGACAAAATAAACAGCATTAAATATTGTCAACCTTCGATATCCATACCATCAATATCATCAACAAAATCACAGTATCTCCAAAAAGCAACAAAGAAAAACACAAACTTTCCAAAACACCATAAACTTTTAAAAAAGACACATTCCTAAATATAACCACATTATACACTCTCTCTACCTAATCACCCACAAAAAACCACTTTCCAATAAATCCCTAAACAACAACAAACCTTCGCCCAAATCAAACAAAAAATCCCTCCTACAATAACCCTGGACCCAATCAAACCCAAGCCAAACAGCAAAAACTCATTCTACAACCAAAAACCATCATCTAGCCTAAAACCTTTAACAAAAAACACCTAAAAAACCTCAAAATCAGCCGCTAAAATTTTAAAATCAAAATTACAAAATATCTAAAACCAACTACACTCCAACAAAAAGAATTTAAGAACCTATAAGAAAATCCAAACCACCTCAAAAATAATCAGCACTAAAACACAACTCCTCCTGACAGCCCAACTGCCTATAGTAAAGGAAATATTCAAAACCAAAATTCCCTCTGCCCACCACACCACTAATATCACATAAAATAAATCAATCACCCCCACACCCATATTAAAAACTAAATAAACCGAAAATTTTAAAAATAATTAAAAATTAGTCTAAAAATAAAAAAATTCACTCTCATAAACAAAAAAACCCCAAAAGCAAATAACATATGCTAAAAAAATCTCCACCATACAAACAACTACCAACAAAAAAAACCCATTACACTCTTTCTATTAAGACTTCTTGTCACATTATAAAAATAAAAGTAAAAAACAGCCATATAAATTCCAACACAAGCTACAAAAACTACTGAAAGAAAAATTAAGCCAACTTACTAAATTAAAAACCATTCAAATAACCCTAAACATAACTAAAAAATGCCAAAACTCTACCTCTACACTAATTCATAAATAATAACCAATCCTCTATAAAAATAGCTTAAAAAGCTAATTAACATTAAAAAAATTAAATTACTAAAAAGCAAAGAAATATTACTACCATAACAAAAAAATAACCTATAAAAATCCACCACATAAAAACCCATACCCCCAAAAATAAAACCAATAAAAAACACCTAAATAACAAACAAATAATTCAAACTACAAAAAAAGCATAAACAATAAACTTAAATAAGAACACAAAAAAAAAAATATTCCTAGCACAGTAGGCCCATGATACCTCAAATCACCAAAATCAAAATGCTCCATATAACTAAGCACAAGACCAAAAGATAAATCTAACCCTAAACAATATTTCCCAAATTACCCGTAACTATCAAACATATACTGCCATCAAACAAACCCAACAATTCAAACCCCTATAATATAATAAACAATAATCTAAATAGAAATATTAAAAAGCCTGACTAATTAATTCCATTGCATCACCCCAATCACAACAAAACAAACATTCCATGCTTACAAGAATAAAAACCACCACAAATAATTCAAAACCTCCCCTGGACCTCACACTACACCCCATACCACCATCCTGAACCTGAAAAACAAATCCTTTAAAAACACAATGGCCTTAAAATTTCAATCAAACAATAAAACTAATTTCAAAAACACCCTTATCAACACCTAAACTAAAAACATAACTTTAAGTAAGTGTGCCATATCCCCTACCATACACCAACTGTAAACAAAATAAAAAATACAATCAACTATTCAAAACCACCGTAAAGTATTCAATTAAAAAATCTTTCAAAAATTAAAAACAGCATCTAACAAAAGCCACCTTTTTGGGTGTTAATTAACACCCGAAGTTCCATCAACCAAACAAACCCTACCCAATCTAAACCCCTACATACAATAAACAAAACCTAAATCCCATTAATATGTATCAAAAATGTATTAAAAAAACAATTTAAATCAGTTCTACCTCACACACAAACCCATTCATAAAGTTATCTTTACTCAAAAACCAAGTTACACATAACATATGATTCAAAAAAAGCCCAACACAATATGTACCTGCAAACATCTAATTATTACATAAAAAACATATATGAATATCACTATTTACTAAATATGACTAGCATTATCTATATATAACTATATACTCTATATATATGTACATGTAATAAATGTGTTTATACAGTTCAAATATCTATTTGTTTTAGCAGGAAACTAACAATATAGAGACAAAAAGCAGAATGTCCACAAAGGAGACTTTCCGAGTTTGACATCTCTTTCAGAGCACCAGGTGAATGCTTTGTCTATTAAAAAAACAGATTTTTCCACTTTTCTCCAAGGAAGTCTTTTCCCAAAGCAATCAAGAGAGAGGCCCCTTGACTCTGCTTTCTAGAGGAACTTTTCAGAAGCTTTCTCCCAAATTTACCTCAACCAAGACACTCCAGCCTGTGCTCCAAGCTGAAGGCAATTCCATAGAGATCAATGAAAATGCAGAGAAATTGCAATTCTGTAGAAGAAGCCAACATGTGCAAAGCTGAGCTCTCCTGACAGGTACTTTTATCATGTGCATGCAGAGCCAGGAAAAAAAAATAAAAAAAAAAATAAATTTAGATTTCATCCTAGTAGCCTAGGATTAGATTTAGATTTAGATTAGATTTCATAATTAGTAGCCTAATTATTCTTAATGCACTGCACCTGGGACTAACAAAATTAAGTAAGAAGTGCAGCAGGTTGTAATGACATATTGCATTACCAGACTGCTCCAAGTTTATTTTTAAAAGCTTTCATGCCTGAAGTGCCCTGGAGTACTTAACTTGTGCCAGTGAAGTCACCATCAAAGATGTCCCTGAATGGAGCTGGCCCAGCCCTCAGGCTGGGCTTTGCTCTAGACCACCCCCCAAGGAGACGCAGCTTTCTTCCGTCGCTTTTGGCACCAGCTGTCCCTTAGCAACGTGGGCAGGGAGCATGGGGACAGTTTGACTTGGGGACAGCTGGCTCTGATGAAGGCTTTGAGGCTTCACTGAACTGTGCAGTTGGAGATAAATCTGTGGCAATCCCATCTATGTTTTCTAGGGAAAATGCCTCCAGTCCTCACCCAGCAGGGAGTGATGCACACAGTGACAGGCCTGGCAGACCCCGTGCTGGGTGGGGGAGCAAGGGATGCTGCTCCCCTGAGCCAGCCCAGGACACAACCATCACCACCAGGACCACACAGCAGAAGCGATCTCCAACACTTGGGACACAAAGGAAAAAAAGAACTGCAATTTCTCCCACCAGCTGGAGGTCTGCTTCTCCAGGCTGGGGTTCAGGGGTTGTATCGGGCCTCTGGCTCCCCTGCTGAGAAGAGGACAGCAGCTCTTCCTCAAGTCATTTCAGCTGGCCTGTGTCTGCACCAGCTGAAAATCACTCCTTATTCACTCCTGTCTGATGTGTTTCTCATGTCTAGAGGAGGGGTCCCCTGCCTCTCCCAAGCCAAGGCTGGGATAAGAAGTCTGCTCCCAGCCACACAAACATAAGAAATGCAATGCTCATGATTTACGAGGTACTCACACTCTGTTTGCTTGCGTGAGAAGCTGGAATAATTCACTTGGATCCAAAGTGACACCACTCCAGCCCTCCCCAACTTTGGAGCTGATGCTCTCTGTGTAGGCTTGGAGGTGATGCTGTTTGATGAGGGTTGGCAGGCATTAGAAACCTCACCAGTTTCTCACACCACCTTATGAGAGCACCAGAGCACCCAGGAGCCCACATCTTCCTCTACTAGCCAGACCATCAAGCACACTTTGACCTCAGCAGTAACCAGAGGGACTCACCCCACAAGGTTGTGGGGATCCTTGCACAACTCCTGCAGCATTCCAGGCTGTAGAGGGGCTCAGCTACCTGCTGCCCTGTTCGGACCAACCTCTCTCTCTGGTCTCAAAGCACTCGACCACTGCAAAGCCCAGGCACAATTTTCTAGGCCACTGACCTGAACCAAACTCTCCCTAGTCCTTGGTGCTGACTGGCTTTTCCAACAAGAGAGTGTGGTGATTACTGCTATAGCAGCAAGTCCACTAGTGAAGCAGAAAATAAAACAAAACTTATGAAGGTGGTCAATGATGGAGAAAATACCATTCCCTTAGGTGGTGAGAGAAATAACTTTAGCAGCAGCAGAAGGACCAGCACCATACTGGAGCAGGGTGGGAGGAACTGCAATTAGCTGATTAGCCCATCACTTGCCTCAGCAGGACATCTGTTTTTAGCACTGGCTTCATTACCAGGAGCAAGTTACTCTGATCATCATTCTCCTGCCTGGCTTCAACCACCTCACAACCTATCGAGTGCTTATTGCCCTCTCTTACCTAAAAGACATAAATTTTCCCATGGGTGTAGAACAGGCCAGACAGGGGGTTATGAATACTTTAGCCACTGCAGGGCGATGTGCAAGAAGGGTTTGACCTGGTGCCCCAGAGAGAGCAGTTCTCAGACTCAGCAGGACCAAGCTATTTGTCTTTCTTGCACATCCAAGGGACCACATGGCAGCTGGGCAGCCTGCACAGGGAATGGGTCACTCACGTCAGCAGCCAAGGAGGGCTGTGGTGAGCAGCACCTACACAGAGAGGGTACGAGAGGCTCCCAGTCCCTACACAGCTACAACAAAGGCAGCCTAAAAATCACTCACCAAGGCAAATACACCAAGCCCTGGCATATCCTGTGATACTGACTGGCTACTTTCACCTTTTTTGTACCTCAAAAGAGCAGGTGACACCAATGCTCACCGCCATAGCCACACACTGAGGCACACCTCCCACAGACCATGCACAGGACTCACCACATAGAAGAAGGCAGCACATGAGCAGAGAGGAGTCCTGCTCCCACCACAGCTCAGGAAAAGCAACCAGTGCTGGAGCCCAGGCTATGTTCCACCTCTCACAGGAGGAACAACTCAGCTAATAAGCCCTTTTAATGGCTATGGTGTCAATCAGGGGAGCAGCTGAGGCTGCAGGGCTGCAGCACAGCTGGGTTTGGAGGCTCTCACACCGTGTCTCACCTGTTTGTAGTTTAGTGCCTGTTTCCATGGGCAGCAGCAGGATCTAATGTCCCCCCCTATCATTGCCACCAGACCTGAGGTGCCTCAGGCCTTGCAGAGGACCTAGGTGGGCACTGGGTAGAAGCTTTGTTCTTGGGACCTGGGAGAACTTCAAGGTGTGCAGCCTGACTTCAAAGCATGTAATTCCCCTTCATGCTACAGAGCATTTTGGACTCACCAGGATGGCAGGAAACAGCATGGCATGTGTTCAGAGCTTCTGATTCTCTTTCAGTCCATTTTCAGTAGGTGTTTATCATCATTGCTATCCCATGTGAACTCAAACCCTGGAAGCACGCAGGAGCATCTAGGAATGTGTGCCAGGAAGAATGGATGTACAACAAAATTAGTTTCTTTTTAATCTCAGTTTTTTTCTCTTTGCACTCTGTGGATTTTTTTGACACATTCCTGACAGAGGCATAAAGCCTGATATGAAGAGCTTATGTCAGTATAACATGTCCAATCATCAAGACTGTGTGAGCACCAGCCCACATCTTTTCTCATGCTCAGGCTCCAAAAAATGCCTGCTCCAGTATTTTCATATGCCCAGATTCAAACACATATGCTGTATAGTTGCTCCTACAGGACCAATAACCTGGAAATCAGGGGACGTAAAACAAAATATAAGTCAAGTGGACTAAGAAACTTCAGCCCTTCCACCTCCAGAAGAACTTGTTCATGGCTGGTCCTAAAGAAAAAGAACAAAACCAGGCACAGCACCTACTTTTCTTACTTTTTATATAAAATAGACATTTACATACATTTTCTTCTGCAAAGACTTCGAGCATAACTCCTTGATGTGAAATCTAGCCATAAATCCCACCGTGAAAAAAGCAAAGACTTTGCAAATTCCTGCATCACTGACATACATCCAGCTGCTGCTAAGAGTGACTTTATTTTTAAAATATTTCTAATCCATGGGCTGTTTTCTTGTGGTTTTGTTTTTGTTTGGTTGTTTTTTTCTTTCTTAAAAAGATATGCACAGCTAATTTAAAAAAATTAGATACAGAAATAAGAACCATATGAACAACAGGCAATGCAAACAACTTCTGCATGAGAGGAACACGCAGCGTGACATCCACTTCAGGCAGAGATTTCTACAGTAATACAGTTGTGTTACAGTTGTAACTTTTACAGAGGATACCACTGGCAATATTTTCCAGAAGAAAAAATTCTTAGCAAGTCAGTACAAACATGGCAATGAACTTTTGCACAAAGTTATCAAGGTTACCTGAAGCAACTTTGCCACATTAAAACACCAGTGAATGCCAAGCGCTGTTTTTTTTCTTTTTCTTTTTTTCTCTTTTGCTGCTGGGCTTAAATGTACATGAAAGCAAAATGGTGCATTTTGAAATTGCTGCAATAGACTGAAGGTTGGGGGAAAAAGCCCTCTAAGGGCTAATTTTTTTCCTAAGATTGTGCATAATTGCATATATGAAAGATAGAAATTGAGCACTTGGTCAACTTAATCACATAAAGATTGAAGAGACTTAAGCATACACCAGCTGGTTCAATGAGCTGGAGGACAAGTGGGGCAAAAGACCATACAATAATATTCTAAATTGCTTAATTAATAAATTAGACTGACAATTGTCTTCTTTCACCAAACATTGTACACCATATCTGGCCTGGTTTCTGTAACTGTGGAGAAGCTTTCATAGTTTTAGATCATTTTAGGGGCATCCAGCCCTCCCTGCAAGTTAGGCTCTTTATTTTGAATTTTTTTGACTTATACTTCTTTCTACCTCCATGCACGCATGCATGCCCAGCCCCCTGTCCTCCTCGAGATCTCTGGAATGAAGGCAATTTGCACTGCTGCATTCACTTACGGTTTGGCCAAAACAAATTGCCTGCACATCTGTAGGAAAATCTAGTCCAAGGAGTCCATGAGAGAAAGAAAATACCCCCCACTGCATCATTTACCCTGTAGGACAGAAAAGGGATGGAAGCAAAGAATGCTGGAATTTAAATAAGCAATAAAGTAAAATCCATCAGCTGCAAATATTATCCATGGGGAAAGGAAAAAGCAACACAATTATTATGTTTCTCATTTAGGATTAAAATGCACAGTGAGTACACAAGAGTCCTGTCAAACCAGCTTCCCATTAATTCTCTGCTTTAAAATTAGTGAGCACTGAGGTTTAGCCAATGCAACTTGCAGAGAGCATGAACTCTCCCCCACCAGGCAGATCTTCAGCCATTTATTAATCTGCAATCTCTACTAACCATGCTGAGCACTGGAACTGGCAGAAAACAATGTATTTATAACTCTTTATTTTAGAAGCTGTGCGATGCTAGAGGAAGAGAACATTTCCTATTATTAATTAAAATAATATAAAGTTACCAAAAGGTAAGTTGCTCAATTTATCTTGCACAATAGCATTCCATTTTGGTGGAGGTAACCCATCTCATATCATACTCTGTTCTTCTTTGCCTGCAATAAACCTTTGACATGATTGATGCCCTGAACAAACACAGGGATTCAGCATGGGTGCCAACAGGACAGAGAGTCAGCTCAGAACTTCACAGGGGTTTAATTGCTTTGGTAGCCCATGGTCTGAGCCATTCTCCAAATCTGCTGCCAGTTTGCAGACTGTCATCCTGCATAGATGGGGTATAAAGTGCTGGTTCGGGACGTGGGGCTCATTATTGATCTCTCCTCTCTCCAGAGCTACCATAAACCCAGCTCCAAAACGTGGAGAGCCAGCCTCTCGGCACAGAAATGTAAACTGCTTCAACTGGCATTAAAATCCCTGCATATGTTATCAGCCTAATTCAGGAAAGTGGATAGCCTTGCCTTCCAACCAGACCACCTCCCTTACAGGGGCATGGTCTCATCTTTCTCCATTTTCTGCAAGTAAGACAGTGTTGTACAAATGGTAATCAATCCTTCTCCAGTATCTGGGAGGGGGGCATCCAAAGCTGTATTACACTTCCACACATAGACGAGTTTTAGGAGGTCAGGATTACTTTGATCAGGTTTTAGGACAAGCAGAAGACAGTAATTTCTACCAGGTCTCTCAGGAAAGACAAACTAAGATTTATGCTGAAGTTAAAAACATATAACTAAGTCTTCCCCCTCACAAAGCATTGCTATAAAAAATACAACTTCTGTATTTGAAAAAATATGTTTCACTGGCCACTATTTAAAGCCACAAACTGCAGTGAGGCCTGTATAATATATAGTATTTATTTAATACATCTTTTGAGGCAAAATTTATAGTTGATACACATTTTTAAAGGAGGCATATGTGCCCCCACGCTACCCCCCGACCTTCAGCTGGCTGCTGGAGCACTCTGCAGATGCCTCCTCTCTGGGGGGCTTTGCACAGTACCACTGTCAGGGCTGCACCAAACACTGTTCTGTCAGCCCCCAAATTTCACTGCATCACAGCCAGCCTGGGCACAAGGGCCTTTGGGAAGCTGTCCCCAAGAGCTCACCTTGGGGACAGGCAGAGAGCTTTCTGTTCCAGGTACCTCTGAATACCCTAACAAGGAACCATCTATGACCTTGCCATGCATGCTGGGGAGTTGATTGCTGTCAGAGGCCATGTAAGCTTTGGTGTCCCCATCCCATGGGACTGTGCTGGCATGATGTCACCTCCTCCAGGCCATCCTGGCAGCCCAGAGGTGTGCAGATCTTCTATGTGCATGGCAGCCAGCAGAGCACCTGCACTGGGGACCTGCAGAAATGTCAGTTCAGCCAGTCCACAGCCACAACAGACATGTGGAGAAACAAGAGACGGGTGCTGACCCAGCCCCAGGAGCTCAAACCTGCCCCTGGCCCCATGAAGTAAAGTAGGCTGCTTGGGCTGGGAACAGAAAACCCAACAGTGAAGAAACTTGCTTATTCTGATCCCAGTGCTCCCCTGGAAGCTGGTTTGGAGGGAGAGAGCCCAAACACTTGTAGTGCCACCTCTTCCCCCCAGCAGTCTTTCACTTCTGCCCAGCTGCAGCTGGTCTCCGTGGCCAGTGGGGACCAGTCCAGCCTGGTCTCAGTGGGTGCACAGCCATGGCTCTGGCAGGTCCATAAACCCTCGCAGGGCAGACAACTGTGCCTGGACTCCCTGTGAGCTCCAAACACAGTTGGAGTCACATCAATAATTTGTCAGTAACCTGACCACCACCTGCAGCAAGACACCAGGCTTTTCAGATGGAACCAGCAAAACCTCCAGCACATGGCTGAATCATCCCACTGAGGGAATCTGGAGCGTGTTGAGGTGCCAAGGCCAGCTAAATTGACAGCACAGGGATGCCTGCCACACAGGCTTTTCCTGACAGATGTGTTTTAGGGCATTGTACACTGAACTGTACTAATAATGCCAAACCCTGTGCTGGCCACACTCAAGCTCAAACAAAACAACTTTTTTAGCAGTTTAGTGCTGCAAGAAGAGCAAAATGATGACCGACCCTGATGTCCAAACCCAAAGGCAGGAAGCAGATCCCACTAACGCTCCCTGGGAACTGGTGCAAACCCCGGTGGAAGCAGCAGAAGTGCTGCTATTGCAGGGCCAGTGTGGTCCAATGTGCTCTGCAGCCATTTGCCTTAGAATCATGAGAGGGAATTATTCCAGCACACCTCATTGGTATTCACTTTTTCTAACTTCAGACAATATGAGTCACAATGCCCAACCATGTGGCCAGCTGTGAAGGATATTGCCCAATTCATATACAACAGAGAAAATATATTAATTATTTGATTATTATAAGTTAAATAAATAAAGCTCAAAAATAAAAGCCCCAGTTCTGAAGAGAATTTGTTTTCCCACATCAGTATTTAAAAATATAGATTTTTGACTGATCAGCTATAGGTTATTTTCTGTATCTCTTAGGGGAGTGGTGAGAACACTTTGACCAAGAATTTTGTCAATGTTGTCACCATGATAAATGGGCTTTGTCCCTGCACACCCATAAAAGAAACTCCTTCGTACCTTTCCAGGCTAGGAAATGTTCCCTAATCTCCCTGTGGCTTTGCTTTACCTCCTATATTGATTAGATAGGTTGTTTGTTTTCCATACTGGGGACTGAGCAGGAGGACAAGTAATCCTAGAGCTTCCCGTTGCTTTTGGATGCTTCAATTTTTTTCAGAGTAATACTTATTTGGCCTGGAGGGAGAGGGCAAAGGGTAAAGCCATATGATATTTGACAAAAGTGACATCATGAACCTGAATTACTACAAAATTATTGTTGAATGAGTAAAACATTCAGGCTAGGTTTTCCCTCAAAGGATCACCTGCCCTACTTGTAGAATCATCCTTTCAGGGTGATATTTAAATAGTTTCCCCTTTCTTTAGAATAATTTTCAAGTCCCATTTAGAGCTGTAAAAGTGACCATCATTTCCTCAGCATTAACCCCTTGGAACCTTTTTTATGTGACCATTATGACCATCTTTCCTGTCTGCAGCACTTGCAATGAAGCCCATCAGTGGTGCTCTACATGGGTGAGGTGAGCCTGTGTGGAGGAACAGGAGGTGCTACTTCACCCCTGCTGCAATGGATGAGTGCTTTGTCTCCATGGTTTCCCTGGTGACAACCAAGATATTGAAGGTACATGTCCCACCCACACTCCCGGTGTGACTAAAACGGGTTCAGCCTAGACATAAATCTTGATTAAAGGAAGGTTTTCATTCATGCTCCAGCATGTCCCACAGGACCTGAGTGTCTCCTGTAACTTTAATCGAACCTAAACATGCATTCGAAGTTTGCCTTCCATAATTCTGAGTCCTATCAAAGTTCTCTCAGCATCACTTTGAGCAACAGGCTTCCACCACACTCTTCTCCAAGGGGCATGTGTCCTTCTGCTGGTGACTGATTGCTATGTTTGGTCTTTCTCCTGGACTTCTTGAAACCGTTTCTCCAAGCGATCCAGTTTGGCCAGATTCTCCTTCAGCAGCTTGCTGTTTGGAACCAGCTGTAAGGCTTTCTCATAATAGTCACGGGCAGTGATGTAGCTCCCCTGCAAAGAAAATGAGCGGTAGGTCTCATTCACATTCCACACAGAAAGTTCGGACAAAGTGAAAAACAAGATACAGGGGAAACAAGAGTTTAAAAACCCTGACATTGTTGGGTTACAAAAGTACTTCTTCTTTATGAAATAGATCACCAAGTGCTGTTAACCTAAATTTGATGAAACTCACACAGCAAGAAATAGATTTACATTTTTCTGTTATGTTGCACCAGAAGAGTTAATTTTACTCAGCAACAGGATAGCTTAAGGACATCACACAATAAGACTCCTTAAGACCCAAATTGTAATGATATGCTAAAGTATTCAAAAGAATAAGCAACCACAGGGTAGGCTATTTCCATAATTTCATGCCAGTATTCTGCATTAGACATCTTTATTAAATTAATTAGGTAGAGAAGAACCTTAAAAGTCAACTCACGGTGACATTTTTCTAAGGTAGGTCAACAACTGAAGCAGGAAAGCTTTTGAGAGGAGCAGGTTGCTCCTTGCAGCCTGCACTCTAAAAATATGAGATTTGCTTTACCAAGCAACCTGGTTGGGAACTCTAGCTGGGGTGAAGAGACCCTCCTCCCTCCTTTTTGGATAAAATATGTCAAGGGGCTTGCTGTTCACAAATGTGCAACTCTTGGCAGTCTGAAAGCAATTTAGGTTTTTCGTCCTGTGTAGTAATGTCTGCACCTGGCAGCTTAAGGAAAACCAAAACTGTCATACCTTTATGTGCTCGATGCCTCCCATATTCATCCAGGCCTGTGCTTGGTCTGGGTTGAGCTCCACAGCCCGTTTATAGCTCTACAGAAACATGAAACATTTCTAGGTTACAAGTCTGACTCTTCAAATAAAACCAGTACTGAAGGGGAAAGAGAAACACAGGTTCTTCTCCTGAAGCCATTCAGAATGTAATTCAAATTCCTCTCATATACAACACACAAAGTGAATTTCAGTTTCTTTGCAGAAGAGGCATAGAATGTACTGCTCCATGGCTCAGTTCATCTCACAGGTTTTCCCTGCCAATGTGTGCTTTTCCTGTTCTCTGAGAAGAGCCACACTTGCAACCCTGTCCCTGCCCCCTGCACCACTGGGGTCTCCTTCACATCAAGGTCATTTCCTTAGGCAGTGCCAAGTACAATGCCTGTCAGCTACAAGGCATTGCTCTTTGTCTGCAAGGCTTTAATTTGGAGCTGGTGGCAGACTCTGGTACAGCCACTTGCGTGGTATCACAAGGACCTGAGGGCAATGCTTTCCTTCCCCACTGATGCTGAGTGTGGGAGAAGAAGCAATTAGGACCTTCTGGAGTCTGTCAAACAGCACTGTTTTTACATTGTCACAATAGGAAAGGATTTTCAAATCAGGATTAAGCATCCTTATCCATAGGGATATTGAGAATATGCAGAACAATCCAAATAATATTTTCTGAATCAGAAAATAATGGAATGGTTTGGGTTGGGAGTGACTTTAAATATTATCTACTTGCTGCTCCCCTCCTACAGGCAGTGACACCTTCCACTAGACCAGGTTGCTTCTGTACTATTATTAATGCTAACATAATTTCTGAGCTATCAATCATCCTTCTTCACAGGATAAGCCAACCTCTCAGTTACTGGCATCTGAGGTGAGATATAACAACATGGTGAACTCACATAGGTCCCCCAAGCTTCCAGCTGAGCCACCTGGAGCTGGTCACTGACAGCAAGAGGGGCTGGATGGAGCAAAGGTGAATCCCACCACAATTCTGTACTTAACCTCTCAGAGCAGGGAGCGCTATTTCCATACAGGAATGAGGGAAAAAGTTGCAATTAAGTCTGGTAAAGTTAGCTGCCTCCTAGCTTTCTCTGTACCAGTGATGGATTCTGAGCTCCTAGGGCAAACAGCCAGAGTGTATCACACATAATGAGCAAACTATCTTTTAGCCTATAAAACAACCAGTAGGTCTTGGAGCAGTCGTACCTCAAAAGCCTTGTCAAGGAGATTCTGTTCTCTTAGCTGGTTTCCTTTAGTGAAAAAGAGCTCTGATATGACTTTTGGATCCTTTGGTTTTAGCTGAAGCGCTTTTTCTATAGCTTCAAGTGCCTGTGAAAAAGCAAGAGGACATTGTGTACCTTCCATTCAGTGCCTTCCCACTTCTCATTCTTTCCTCACCACTATGGACTACCAGCACAAGAACCAGCTTCCTCCATCCCTCGTTTGCGCCACATCATTAACACACAGGTAAATGATATTTTTAATTGCCTGGGGCTGATTGGCACTGGGGCTGACAGCAGCAGGAGGTGTAAGTGATAAGAAAACCACCCTGCTTAGCTTCACTCTTAGTATGTAGATAAACTGAAGGTTTTAGTGAAGAAATAATCTAATGAATGTGTGCTGAGGCACATGACATGTCCCCAGAGAGACGGAGTGTAAAATTCAACCTGAGTTCTGTGTGTGAGCCCTTGGGACAAGGGTATCCCACACCACGATACCTTGGCATAGAGCTCCTGCTTGCTGTAGATGGCTGACAGGAGGCGGTAGCACTCCAGGCACGCCGCATCCTCATTAAGGATATGGTTTGTCATCTTCTCGGCTTCCTTCGTCCGCCCCATCATTGCCAAAACCTGAGCCTGTAACAGAGCCACATTACCAAGTGCTCTCGAGCAGCTCAGCCCTCTGGCACACGCTGGGCTGCACCCAGTGGCTGCTGCTGCCCTGCGGTGGCCCTGCCCTGGCCCTCGCTCACCAGCGCCAGTCTGATGTCCTTGTTCGAAGGCTGCAGCGCTGCCGCTTCTCTGTAAACCTGCAGGGCCTCCTCGTATCGCCCCGTGTTGTAATACAGAGCCCCCAGCGGGGACAGGATCTCAGCCTTCCGCGATACCTTCAGTGCCCTGGAGGTTAGGAAAAAGGCAAGCTTCAAGGTCGTGGGAGGAGCAAAGGGGAAGAGCGAGATGGGCTTGTGCGGGGATGGAGAACCAAAGCTCTGCACCATCCCAGCCTGGGAAGCACAAATTTTAAGTCCTGGGGAGGGATAAATGTGCCCACAGCAGTAATCCCACTAGCCACCTGAGAAGGAGCAGGAGCCACCTCCAAAGTGCTCATGAGCCTGCAGCAGGGGTGGGGATGGTTGACAGTGATGGAACCTGGGGAATGCAAGCACAAATCTATATGCCAAAAAAAAGGCAAAAGTATTCCCAATCCATCCTGCTGCATACCAGGAGTCAGAGCCCGACTGCTGGAACATTGCTGGGAAGGGCCAGAGTTCCTAACGGTGCCAACGGTTTGGTACTGAGCTGTGTAGCACTTATGGCTGTTCCTGGTGCAGCAACCACAGACCCCCTTCAAGCAGGGTGGGAGTTGTGGTAATAGAGTCTGCTCCTGCCACTGAGAAACCTCCAAATTTATCATCAGAGCGTCCCCCAGCCAAAAGCAGCAGTGTCCATCCTGGGGGTTGGAAATAGTCCAGGGAAATCAACACTGCCTGAGCCCATGCTGCCTTTCCAAGCACTCCCCAAAAACAGCCAAAACTAGTTTCAAAGAGATGGAGGGTGAAGGGAGGAAACCCCACGCATGCACCGACAGATCCGCAGAACAGAAACTCTTGAGCAGCAACAAGCCATTCAGGGGCAGGAGTAAACCCTCTGTCTCCCACCCCAAATCCTCACCTCTTGTACCATACTTCAGCCTCTTTGTTCTGCCCCAGGGAGCGGTGAAGCCTGCCCAGGTTCACCATGGCCACGTGGTGAGTGGGGCTCAGGAGGATGGCCTGCCTGTAGTGGGACATGGCTCTCTCGGGAGACCCTGGAGAGGCAAACAGCCATTAAACAAAAAAAAAAAAAACAACCCTGTGCATCAGAAAAAACCTGTCTCAAACTCAGCACATGGTAACGTTCTAGCTTTCTTTCTTCTATTGCTCTACACCTGTGTCCTGGGGTGACTTTATGATGTTTCTATTTTCCCCATTCATCTGTTTAGCCCAGAAATACATTTTGCACCTTTAAGACCTTCCAGGAGTGAAGAGGGGAGAGAAGAAGCACAGAGTTTGTTATCAGAAGTTGCACTTGCTCACCCGCATCCCTCTCGCAGACTGTGTTGTCTGCAGATGGCAGGACAGAGCTGTCCTTCATTTTTTAGTTAGTTTTTAGCTATCTGAGGCAGAGAACTTCCCTGGACTGTGGTTTTTCTTTTTCTTGGACCTGTTCAAACCTGCTCTGGACTGAACACCCAGAAGAGCAGCAGCAGCTCACACCTGTGGCCACCAGGCCAGGCCTGGGCCGTGGCATTTCCAGCACCGGAGGGACTGATAACAGACTGGGTGAGCCAAGCTACAGCCCACAAAGGGGACTTGCTGAGTTTGTCATCTCTTGGAGCAGCAAGAGGTTTTATCGTTTAATATTGTTCATTTTTTGTGCTGGTGAGTGCTTTTCCTGTTAAATAAACAGTTTTTTCCACTTTTCACCAAGGAAATCTTTTCTTGAACCAATTGGCAGAGTGGCCACTTAAATCTGTTTTCTAGAGGAACCCGTTTGGAGGTTTTCTCCCAAATTTGCCCTAAACCAGGACACCATGGAAACATTTTGAGAAAGAAACCCTGCCTCAGCATTTTGAATCTAAGTGTAAGAGAAATTGCTGTCCAAACTAAGATTTAGTCCACAATATTCAGAGACAGTCCTGAGAAATAGATTTTCTAGAGATGGGTTTTTTGCAAGCTAAGGATACAGTCACAACAAGATGACTCCTGACTGAAAGCACCCTCTTCATCATGCAGCAGTGGGGACACAACCCCTGTGCTAAGGACACAGCCCACCTCAGAGAAGGGGCTGGGGCACATGTGCCATCTCCTGGTGGAGCATCCTTTCACCCTGGCCCACTGGAGAAATGGGCAATAAGGAATGAAGAACAAGCCCCCCAATATTCCCCACAACACCACCAGAACTGCAAATAGTTTCAGCCCTCTCCAAACAGAGATTATCCCCTCCTCCTCTGCTGTGATGCTCTGAGCTCCTGCTCAGTCTCTGTGTACTGCTCAACAGGACTGGGAGTAGCTGCCAGGGACCAGCTAATTCCCACTCTGGGCAATAAATCCCAGAGCAGAGGTGGCCAGGTGGTTATTCTGGAGCATGGAGGCAGCATCTCTGTGCTGCACAGGAGCCATTGGGTGGCACTGCTTCGCTGTGTGAAAATGTGCAAGGTCCTGCAGCCCATGACATCACCGAGCACCACAACAAAATACAAGCAAAAAGAGAGGTGCAAGAGAACTACCCCAATGCATAAGGTTCTACTTTTAATAATATATTTTTATTTAGCTAAATAATGGTAAAAGTATAAAGTTCCAGCATTTCAGCAATGCAAATACTGCATTTTTAATCCCAGGGCTCGTTTAATTGGTTTGCAAACTCCAGACCAGATAATCTCCTGATGAAAACCAATACTCAAAGAGCTTTGTCCACCAACAAAGCTTTTCACTGTTGGCATTTTTTAAACCTATTCACTTCACAATGTACTTAATTCCATTTCGAGTTGGAAAACAGATTTCAAAAACAGCCAGTGCATGTTAGGGCACTGAACATGCTGCTGTGGGAATTTTGTTTTCATAGCTTCACAGATCAAGTTTGGTTTTTCTGAGACCATCTATGCAACTTAAAATATACACAGACACATCTCAGCAGCTCCTTTATAGGAGTGAAGAGGAACATCTGTGGAGAGGTTTAGAAGTGTTGAAGATTCACCTAAGGCTGAGGACATGTTGTTCAAGGTATGACTTTTTCAAAACATCCAGCAGCAGCCTCGATCTTTCCCCACCACTGAGCAGGCAGATGTTTTCGAAAATTATATCTACAAAACATCCTGGGAAGCAGCTGGGCACGCACTCAGGTCCCTCAACCAGGCAGCGCCTCCCTGGCTCAGCACACAGGGGTAATGTGCATCGTTAAGGGAGACACACTCAGTATCTGTGACCACTGCAGAGCTGTCTGGAGTTGCAGCTCCCCAGAGCCAACACTTGCTGGAGGCTTGCTGCACAGAACTCTGCAGGTTAATTGGCGTGGTGCTTCACAGCATCTCCCTGTGCCGCCGGCGCAGAGCGCAGCCGGTGACAGGCTCACCAGCAGCCACTTCCTTCACGCCTTGTCATGTCTCTAGGAGGGTTATTGACACATCATGCCCCAAGTATCAAGAGTCAGTGGGATTTTTTCCAGTTGTTTGTCTGTAGGGAAGCGTAGGAGTAAACCAGGAAATGATAGTTTTGACTTTGGCAGAGTACAAAAGTGCAAAAACCAGAAAGTGCTCTGCACTACATTTGAACCACAAATTTTGGCAGGAATAGTACAGTTTATCTGGGCTGGCAAGCAAAGATGAATACAACATCAGAGGGAAATTACTCAGGAATTTTTATTATTCGCAAACTTGAATTTTGCCAGGGCCCAAATTCAGAACCTGAACCTCTTTTGCTAATGTCACAATGGCTCTTTTGATTATGAATATGATTCTGGTTTTGTATTTGTTTCACACTGGTGCTACAGAGGGGTGATGGCCAAGTGTCAGCTCAGAGGCAGAAAAGCCAGTTGCAGACTGACAGACCCGTCATCCCTTCTTCCCAAGCACCACTGGAGCTGGGCACATGTGATGGGGAAAGAAGGGGTGGCAACCACACACTTCAAGCCTACACTATTTCATCACTGAGTCTTGGCCCTATTCTGGAGGAACCACAGTGAGACAACAGTTCTTTTCCATTAGTCATTTGTCAAACTTAGCCTTGCTTATAAAGCTGTCAACAAAAGGTGGCAATTAAAGTGACATTTCTGTTGTTGTTATGTGAATGCCAGAAAGTGCCAAGGAAGTTGGATGGGAACCAGGAGCCCAGAAAATAAAGGATGCCATTACAAAGCTCTTCAAAAATCAATTCACCCCACAGTGTATAAGGTTTTGTTTTCACAGATGATTGTGGTTTAAAAGCCATGTTCCTTTGTAAAGTCGTGGCACTCAAGCCTTACAGTCAAAGAGTTGCTTTGTCACAAAGTAGGCCTGCATGTGCTCCAGAGATCATAATGATCCATTTGTGTGCCTGTGATTTGCTTTGATGTGGCCATACCCTGCTGGAAAAAAGGCAGTACTGTCAGGGTGCTGCCCAGCACACACTGAAGAGGGCAACTGCCTGTGTGAAGATGGTGAGAAACACTGAAGGGAGCAGCGGGGCTGAATGCTCCTGCTGCACAGTGCCTGCACTGATTATGAATTCCAGTGTGCTGTGCCCTCTCAGCAGCACAGGGATATTTATTTCCAAGCTACCATGGAGGCACATCTATTGCCTTGGAAGCTTTTGACACCCTTTCAGATGTGTACTGCTGAATAAAATCAATCAAAGCAAAGAAGGCAGAGAGGGAAAAATCCCGTGCTCCCTCTCGCTTACCGGTATCAACCAGGAAAACACCGTAGTTGTTGTGCAGATCGGAGCTCTCTGGACAATTCTCTATGCCAGCCTTATAGACCTCCTCAGCTTCCTTAAGCCGTTCCTTGAAAGAGAAGGAGATTTCTTAGCCATGGCAGAAAGGTTGTCAGCACCATTTGCTGCACACCTGCACTCTGTGACAGCTCCCTCGCTGCACAGGAAGCTTGGGGAGTCCACACCCACCCCACCTTCCAAGAGGCCAAAATTTAACCCCATGGCATGGATGTGCTATAGCTGCCATGTGGTATCCCAGCGCAGTTCAGACAGATTTCCCCCATGCCTATGCTACCTGTGGAACACCTGGAAAAAGTGGTGCCTGTGCAATGCCAGTGAGCCCCCAGCTGGGCACATGCCCAGCCAGGAAAAACACAGCAACAGGGATTGGGTCGGTTCTGTTGAGAAATATCTGTCATCTGGGAGTGGATATGTTCTTACTTATTTGTTTAATGAGCATCTCAATGGCTAACTTTTCCCCTCTGGAGCTCTGCTGTTCTTTCCTTAAGTAGTGAGGAAAATACAAGGAATGAAAGCCTGCTGTGTGTGATAGCTAGGGAGCAAGTGCAGGGGGATAAAGGAAGCTGGAGAAAGACAGAGGGTGGTGAAAGAGCAGGGAAATCTGACAGATTCGGATAAAAACCAGGAGCTGTCAGTGTGTGAGGTGGAGTTCACTGGGACTGATGGGACATGCCACCATGCTGATTCCCCACATGCACTGAGCTCTCATTTTGCAGAGATTTCAGGGAGGTTTGCTGATGCTGAACATTTCTAGAAAATATAGATCTTTTTCTTGGGAACACCCTGTCCTACTGTCTGGGTTCTGTCTAGCTTGACCTATGGGCAACCTGGTCCTGAAATAACAAGCAGGTTTCTCCTTTGGATCAAAGAGCAACTTAAAAAGGTTTCCACTTCCCTCCAGTCAGACCATGTGTGCCCACTGCCTGCATGCTCACCAGCATGGGTGCCTTCCTTCCCCCCTACTCCCAGAGCCTGGCTGTGGGCTGTGTTTGTGGAAGGAGGCTGTGAACAGAAGAGACAAGCACAGAGCAGAGGGGTGTCAGGCAAGCCTCCAGCACCAAGGATGCTTCTCTCAATTCTAGCCCTTCCACTGAGCAGCACAGCCCTACAGCAACAAACTCCACAGCCTCACAAGAAAGCAAAATCAGCCAAGTGGCTCTTCACTGAGGAAGGCCGGGAGCTCGCACGCTCGGGACTGAATCCACACTGAAGTAAGAGGTTGGTCCACTCCCAGCTATGGACTCTCCTCAAAACCTGCAAATGGCTGAGCCCCCTGGGCTTTCCCTGGATTTAAAATCTGTACCTGACAGCAGCTTCTGCTCCACAGCTGCTTAATGTGAGGACTCTTTTCTCACCTCCTATTTCAGAACCGGAGAGCTGGAATAAATTGCACTGAAAGAGGATGACTTGATCGCAGAATCACACAGCTTGCCACAGTTAAGTCCCTTCACATTTACATGATAAAGGTCAGCCAGCAAAAAAGATAAGTGTGCAATAAAGCACAGAAACACGTTTTTAAGAAGTGCTTAACTTTGGAAGTTTTGGATAAATTGATGCGAATTTGACAACATTATCCTGCAGAGTCAGGAAAAGTGTAGTGATCATCAGAACTGACTAAATTGAAGAGCAATTTTTTGTGCATATTTTCCAAGATTTATGTCTTACTTTCTTTTCCTCTGCTTTTAATTTTCAGCCAATGAATGCAGCTTTGTATGCACGTATGTCAGCTTATTTTATTTTCTGATCATAACCCAAATTTTTAAGGCAAGGAAGGGCTGTGTTGAACTGGATTAGAGTGTTCCATGTCAAAACATTCACCAATACTGAGCACTTCTAGCACTTTTATGGTGGTTGCATTGCTTTTTTGGCACCTATCATCCTGACCCTGCAGGCCTCAGGCTCATTGCCCAGTCTAACAAAGTGTTTGCATTAAGCACAGTCAGAAAGTGGCAAGGGTGGAACCTGCTATTCCTGCCAGAGCTTTCCCTCCTCACAGCCTCTCCTCTTCTTAGCAGAAATAGAGCTCCAAGTTCATCAAGGCTTCTCATTAACACTTAATAATGCCACTCCCAGACCTTCATGAAACATTCATCAACCTCACAAAACTCAGAAGACTGGCATAAAAAATGTATGAGATTTTTCTGATATTAAAAAAATTATGCATATGAGAATCTTTCTGTTGAACTCCAGGGTTTTAGGTCTGTTTTTCATAAGGGTCAATTTTTCAGTTTGGTTATGCCTGAGTAGGCTCTCCTCTGCAGCTAAGTGGGTTAAAAAAATTCTTTTTCTAAGAAAAACACAAACACAGAATCAGCTGAAGCTAGGGCCTGAAAAGAGCCACCAAGTAGCACGAAATGATGGTTGAAACTGAAGCTGGGAAGATGGGAAACTGTGAGGAACCAGTGTTAGAATGTTGTGAAAACAGGCAGCAAAAATGTTTGATTTCTGTTACCAGCACCACTGCAGTGATCACAGAAATCAAGGAAAACTGCAATACATTGCAACTGAGTTACAATTCCAAGCAGAAAAAGCAGCCAGAAGGGCAAGCATTTATAAAAGGCACAAACAAGCCAAACTGTTTCGTACAATACAGCAGTGGTTTTTTGTCAGCTCTGGCTTCAGAATCAACTATCAAGGAGAGAAAAGGGCAATTACATCAAGTTACAGGTTAATTCCCTCGCATCTGAAACATTCCTCTTAGCAGCACTTTTTACAGGCATAGAAGGGAAGGAACCTATTTCAGATTCATCCTCTTTAATATGGGGGGACACATTGTGCAGGACTGACCAAGGCAATCCTGGCACTATTTCACTGTGTCCATACATTTCCCTTTTAGCCTTGGAGCAAAGTTGGAGAAGCAGAAATTGTCATGGGCACAGTCACCTCATGCAAGTTATTTTAACATGGCACTTTACCACATGCCTTCCTATCACATCCCAGCAAGAGGGCCCCAATGGCGCCTTCCCCAGAGCTCCACTGTGATGCCATCCTGTAACTGCCTGGCCTCACAGATCCCCCTACAGCTGTCACACAGGCTCTGGGCCACAAGGAAACACAAAAATACTTCTATTGCTCAGACAAAGAGGAAAACCCAAAACTGAAAAAATGAGCTCCTGTCATCATCCTTTGGGCTGAAGATGCCAAAACTTCTGCCTCTACCCCTGGAGGGTGTGATTCTACAGCTCCCAGCCACAAGCGGCAGCAGGTATTGTAGGACAGACCCTGCCGTGGTCACTAGGATGAATGTGTGAGGCAGGAGGTGCACAATCAAGCAGGTATCTGCTGTGGCTGAACATGAGAAAGCGTTAAAAGTCTGCAGAAAAATCACTGTTTTCTGAGAAAATTGTATTATCTTTTTTGCCTACCACTTACTCAAGTCACAAGAGGATGAACAATCCATATATAAGAGAGATGAATTATAGCTGGACTGCCTAATGGCATTTGCTTTGGGCAGAAGGTCTCAGGACTCTATAGTGGTTTTATTGCTCTGCTGACCTTGCAATCGATCGCTCTAATTAATAATTTCAATTAATATTAAAACCAGGTAATACTGCAGAGGACTCGTTTCCTATACTTGCAGAAGACTCTTCATTGATGGGCTTATTCAAAGCAGAGCTACCATTCAACAAGGCTCATCTTTAAATTCATATACTATATTTTGAGATCTCTGCAGATAATATTGATAATATTTGAAATTCTCTTAAAAGGGAAAAAAAAATAGAACATCTTTCAGTAATTCATATACATCACAGGTGAGTTTTGCAGAGTGGTTACATCCTTAAAGAAGATTAAACAAGACCTCTGCCTATAGTTTTGCTGAAATTCATCCTCTTCCCTTACATAGAGAAGATTTCACTAACCAGAATAATGGAGAACAGCAAAAGATACCATTTTGCTTTGTCTGTATTTATACTCAGCCACCTTTTAAGAAAGCTTCAGCACCCCATGCTATGGAACAATTAGATCTGAAAACTGAAGGAGAAAAAAAAAATCAGTTTTTAAAAGATTTGCAGAGGTGTGCTGGAGCTGTGCAGTTACAGGGACCTTGCCATCCACCCCCACAGCCCCAGAGAGGGACCACAGCACAAAGCACAGCATCTCTCATCTGCTGCTGCAGGTGTGGAGGGAAGGAGAGCTCGGTGTCCCGGCGTGGGCACTCACACCTCATGGCTCCTTCTGAACCCAAGGATTTTGTGCCTCAAGTTCTCTTTTCCTCTGTGGGGACAATATTTCACCTCCCAGGGACATTGTAGAAATAAATTATCTAATTACAGCGAGTAGGGAGAGCCTGAGTAATAAGCTGGGGAACGGGCCTGAGAGGAAATGAGTAATCCTGCCTCCAGAGCACAGCCTGGGCCACGTACAGCAAATAAGGCCTGGAGGCACCTGAACAACATGACTAAATAAAATATTGAACAGCCGCTCATTAAGAGCAACATAAAGCCAGGGACCCTTCCCACTTCCCGGCTCGTGATCATCTACCACGGTAACCAGGGGCTGTACCCTGTGTGTGTGTGTGTGTGTGTGTGTGTGTGTGCAAGGGGCAGAATCTGGGCTGCAGAGGCCGCCTGGTGTCTGACAATCCCCAGCTCTGGAATGAATTATTATGCAATCTCAAGGTTATCTGTGTAGGCGTGTGCATGAGGGGAAGCGCTCGCCTCTCCTGCTGTCACAACATCCAAGGTGCGATGGATTAAGACTTCTCCACAGAGGCAGGGAGGGGGTTTACTCACAACTTCAGCAGTGATTAAATTCAGAGCCACACCATGTGGGTGTAATTATTCACTGTGTATGAGTTGCCTCCCATCCTGGAAAAGCCATCTGTAGAGCAGCCTGGGAGCTGTGTGCAGACAGCGCGGACCCACGCCTGCCAGCAGGTGTGAGTGAGGCAAGGGTGGGAGGTGCAGGAGGTGCTGGGGCTGTGGCAGCAGGGCATGCACACCAAGGCAGAGGACCCAAGCTCTCCCTGTTACCTGTTCAGCCAACAGCGAGGCGAGGCTTGAGTAAGCATCTGCAAACTCTGGGCCGTACTTAATGGAGTCCCGCAGCAAGATTACAGCTTCCTCCTTCTTCCCTTGGGACCTGCAGGAAGGAGGGAAAAAAGCCAGAAAGGAATATTCCTGTAAGCACGTGTTTAGGTTATCCCACTGATTAACTACTTTAAAGAGACGTGGAAGTGCCCAGCCTGCCCTTTTCAACAAAGACTAAATGATTCATTCACGCCTCCTCTCCACATTGTGAGCACCCAGCATTTCCTCAGTCTCCAGCAGCTGGGAGGACAGTGGTTTTAATGCATGAATACAGTTAAGTATCTGAAGGGAGGGCACCGAGAGGATGGAGGCACTGTGATCTGGGAACAGGATGTTCCCTCTCACTTCAGTAGGCTGGAGACACTGTAACCCTTCATTTCCTTAACAAAAACCTTGAAGAGTCTCTGCATGTTCCTAGACAAGTTCTCTTACAGATCTATTTGCAACTCCATTATTTTGAAATTAAAATATCTCCAAGTCAAATCTGCCTGAGATCTCTAAATAATTCCTTAGCAAGTCAATCATTAGGCTGGAGGAGTTCTGTCCTTCAGATCCTAAGGATTATGAACAGAGATAGCTGAGAGGTGGCTGTGCTGATGAGCTAGTTTGTTTTTTTTCCCCCAGCATTGCTCTGCATTTATTGCTATAGAAAATGGAAAAGGCTTCCCTAACAAAAATCTTGGGATGTTTATTTATTTGAGCTACAATTTCTCCCCTTTTGAAAAATGAGAAGGTTTCCTGAACAAACATCTAAGGATGTTTAGCTGGGCTGAAACAACATTTTCCTTGTGCTGGGTGTACAAAGAATACAAATAGGAGGGCTTAGAAAAAGAAACAAAGGGCTCTGGGGAAACAGAAAATATGTGAACACCTTGCTGCTTTGGCCTTAGATTTCATCTGAGTGGCATGGTCAAGTAACCAGATCTTGTTTATAAGGTGCAAATTTCAGCTGATAATATATGTGGCTTTGCAGATTTTTTTCCCTTTCTAGTTGTGTAACTGGAAGAATATTTTGCCTGTGCATTAAGCTAAGTAAAACCAGTTGTGCTAGTCTTTTTCTTCTTCCAGTGGTGTTCCACATAAATTACACAAATGAAGCAAAAACAAATAAAGAACCACTTTTCTCCTACACTAATTAAAGTCTAGCTAGCTTGTCAATTTATAAAACTTTGGGATCCCTTGGCTGGAGTTTCATGACACATTTTTATAAATCAAAACCAGATGACTGCTTAATAAAGGTATTGATGTTTGGCAGAAAATGTAGGAAATGCCCGCTACAGAAATAAAAGAATTAAGTGATCCACTCAACAGCAGTAAAAGTTCCCATTAACCACAAGCATTCACTCTGAACATGGGGCAGTCCTCTTTAACTACTCATTTATTCCAAAATGGCCTCTTTTTTTCTCCATTTGATCCAAGAACAATGTTTGTCTCCTGAAAGTGGGGGTAAAGAGGGAAAGATTATAGCATCTTTTTATGTGACAGACTGGATTACGTTAAAAAAAAGCAGATCCAGTAGTTTCTCAGAGGGCTTATGCCTTCAAGATACCAAGTGCTCTGGCCAAGCACTTAAACATGTACTTAACTTTTATGCATGCAAGTTGAAAATTAATTACTGGTTGAAGTGCTTTCCTGGCTCAAGGCCCACACTTTGCAAGATCAAGGCCATCTCATATAAAAATCTCCTGCAATTTGGGAGAGCACAAAGCATTGAAAGAGCAGTCCAATACACTAATTTATCATAAACTGGGGATCTGGAGCAGGAAGAGTTAGGTAATGTATGTCTTCACTGTGATAGAGAGAATAACAAATTCAACTGACAGGAGCAATCTGTGACCACTTATTCTAACTTTTTACCCAAATCACCCTGTTTTATAATGCCCTTTCTTGACTCTCTCTCCCACCTGAGCTCACAGCCTTGCCTCTACAATCAGCATGCTCAAGCTGAGACAGTTCTTTCCACTGAGAGCATCTCTCCCATATTTTTGCAAGTTGGAGAAGCACCAAGTTAAACCACCCTGCCAAAGTCTGGCAATGCACAGGGCTGTTAGCACTGGAGCAAATTTCACATGCAACAAAGAGCAACCTGGGAATTAGTGCTCTAAACGACTTGGTAACTTTCATCTTTTATTTTGTGAAGTTATTTAGACTGTGTTAAAGCCAGAAACACAGAAATCAACAAAGGCTCCACAACTGTTCTGAACTAATTTTTACAAGGATACAGAAAAGCCAGAGCCAAACTCTTGTAGAGGTACACAACAACAGGACAAGAGGCAACAGATGCCAGAGTAGGAACATGGGACACCCTGATTAGATATCAGGAAAAGCATTTTTCACTACAAGGGTGGTCAAACACTGGAACAGGCCACACAGAGAGATTGTAGCATCTCTGTCCTTGGAGGGATCCAAGATTCAGCTGCACACAGCCCTGAACAATCTGATCCACTCAGACTTGCTCTGAGCAGCTAGCTTGATCTCCAAATTATCTCTAGAGACGCTAGGTTATAATAATAACCTAAGTTATTTTTTCAATTAACTGCAAAAATTAGACTGCCAGAATTTGTGGGGGTTTTTAACCAGAGTGTCCAATGTGCATTGTGATACTGAGGGATAATTGCACCACTTCATGAGACACAGAGTATCCTGCAGAGACCCTCCAGGATGCAGTATCACTGAACATCACCACCCAGTTTGCTTCTGAATGAAAAGAAGGAATGTTTCACTAGCTAAAAGGTCTTAAATCTCAATACATGTAATTTCTATCTGATGTTTTTCAGCATCTCCAGACAGTTCCACAAGCCTGGGTCACCACAGTCACATCCAGAAGCCTGTATCAGAGAGGGCAGAGAGTCCTTCCTCTTCTGAATAAATGGGTTTGCTCAACTGGGACTAAATCACAACAACAAACGCTCGTGACACGTTGTACATTTCTCCACATCCAGAAGAAAAATCAGTCCTTTGAATGAACTCAAGATTCAGTGGAGATTGTTTCTAGGCATTTCATTTTCCCCTTGAAAATGAAGCCATAAACACTCTCAAAGCATGTGAGGCCTTTCTTCATAAGGAACAGTGTACTGATATTGCAGGGCTTTAGGTGTGGATTGATACAGTACCACAAATAAGAAGGTCTTGTCCATTCTTGCTGCAACAGAAAGCTGAGATTGATATTTCTTTCAAATGTTCATAATATATTATTTCTTGTCTCTTTACAGATATAGCCACAGCCTATAAATTCATGAGGCATTCGGAACAATATTTATCTGTATCTCAACGAACCTGAATTCATACAGAGTGGTCAAATACTCAAAATACAAGAAAGCAGCATCAGGCTGCTCTGTGTCACTGATCATACAGACCATGAAAGCAGAGAGATTTCTTACTTTTAGGTAGACCATCTTTTAGGTCTATTTTAAGTAAGATATCTGTCAGTATTGTTTAATTATCTGCTCTCCAGTATTTATATTAGGCACGAAAATGATGACATACAACTTTATTTTAGCATATGTAAACAAAACCAGCCATTACCCTGCAATACTTCCTGAGAACATTCATCTTCTGGCACATAGCTGTCTTCTTTATGTGCAAACAGAAAATGGAAACATCATTTTTCATCTACAACTTCCACAGAAAATAACTTATAAATTTCCACCCTGTGTCCTCAAAACTGTTTTTACTCAAGTTTAAATCACAAGCAATGGATGCTTAAATAGCTTATTTGCATGGAATAATGAAAGGCAGATTCCCACATGGGAATGACAAACCCATCCTTCCAAAACCCCGGACTTCCCTTCTCTCAGTACTGCAGAGGAGATGAAATCTAGTATCTGCCATCAGATTTGCACACTGCGAGCAGGGATGGGTACAAGGAACTCAGCAGAATTCAACTGGGAGTTCCCCATGCCAGACAATTTCATTCCATGTCCCAGTACAAGTAGTGCTGTTACTGGACATGCCTTAAGCATTGCACATCTGTCCCTTCCTGATCTGCTTCATGCTCTGAAGCCTTTGTAAAGAGGACAGAAAATGCTTTTATTGCTTGACCATTTATCTTCTCTCTGACATACGTTTAAAAATCAAAACACTCTTCATAATGTCTCATAACACAGCCAGAAAGTAATGTCTATCTGTCATATTCTGCAGATTTCTATTTTATTTCATTTATTACCCATATTATACTAGCATTTAGTGTCTGCAGAATACTGGCTGCCATATTTATGCACATTTATATATATATATATATGAAAGGATAATTGTAGATATAGGTAGAAAATACAAATAAAGACATGGTTGTAGGAAGGGGAAACATGAAATCTCTGCCTTGTACCTGTCTGGTCATCTCACAAGTTACCTCATGCTCCAGCATGGCTGATGCTCTTTGCTAAGCTGCTGGATCATCTAGAAAAGGTGCTGGCCAGAGGGCTTGGGATCCTGTTTTAGGGGAGACATTCATATAGGATCTGCCCACACAGCACCTGCTTTACATATGTGCTAATTCCTGCACTGTGAACTCCAACTATTTTGGTAGGTTTTTTAAAGCTTCCAATAAAATTAATACTACTGCTGTATCCAGATGTACTACATTGTTTTGGAAGCCTAAAGGAAGTTTAGAAAATGGGAGCAAATGGATGTGGGAAAAGGGCAGGAGGATCCTTAGTGCTTGCTTTTGACAAGTTTAGCACAAGCACCACACACATTTAACATACTGCAAAATGTGGCACCACAGAAGGATGCAGAGCACATACAATCCAACAGGACACACAATATCTTAAGTACCACAATGTGAAAAACATGACATATTGCACAGAAAACAAACAGCATTTCTAAGACATTTCTCCATGTTTCCTTTGTGCTTTTCCAGCACAACAAGTCCAGTTTTTATCCATCTGCTGGGTCATAAAAGCCCTTTGACAGGCCAGATTTAAGTATAATTGACATGGAATGTCCCAGTGCTTCTTCTGGCATAGATCCTTTTATACTAATATTTTATATTTAAAAAAAAAAAACCAAAATGTAACAGAGAATAATAACTAAGGTACATATGATGGATTTAAAAGACAATGTCTTTTTAAACAACATTGCCACCTAAAATAATTTCAATCAACCAGATTTGATGAATAATACAAAGACCTTTCTTTTCTCTTGTAACAAGACTGTAACACTTTCCTTCCTTGTATTTCCAGTAAAGCACTTCCCTACTTTGTATTTAAGATTATTCATTTCCCATATTCTAACCTCAAACCAATAGGTTTACTTGTAACATTATTCTGATAATTTCTCTGCTTCTAAACAGACCAGGTAGAACTTCAGCAGCCCACTTAACATCCTTTATAGAAATCCACTCTCACAAAGTTACATTTCAGGACCAGAAAGACCAAATTTTAATGACACAGTGCCACTTTAAAACCGGTCCCACACTAAGCCTGTCACAATTTAACCAGCACTGTCTGTTCTAAAAGATTTACCAAGACCTATTATCAGCAAAATAAGGGCAGTTTATATCAGAAAAAATGTACTTTTACTGCTGTAGTTTATGCAGTTCTGTCAGCAAATACACCACAATAGCCTCACAAAACCAAGGACCTTTGTGCTGGTGCTAAACAGATATTTTCCTTTTTTTAATTGAATCTTTTGCAGATCTTATCATACTGGCTTCTTGTACAGATCTAAGTTTAGTCTTTAGATGTGGTTAGTCAAATTAATTTGCATGATTATGATTGTCTGCTATTCTCCTTGCTAAAGGCTGACACTCTAAACAACAAGTGAAATAATGAGCTCATCAACTTGCTTTTAACCATCCAGGGATGTAAACCAGCCTTCCCCTCAAATCCAGACCTACCTGCTCTGCAAGGGAATGAACTCTGCTGCTCTGAGCATCTCAGCACAAGGTGCTTATGCCTAAACTACACAACAACTTCCCATACAGCTAATGAGGAGAAGTGGGAACTTGAAGAGAGAGATTTTTTTGATATGTGTTATTTATTAGCTCGGCATCTGATGCCTACCTTTGATTCGAACAATACAGCTTCCTCTCCTGGAAAGGTTCACACATCTCCACCAGGATGGGGATCTCAGGTGCCTAGCTGGGTATAGGCAACTCATTTCTGATGCCTGTTTCGGAACAAATTAATTTCCTACAACTGGAACGCACTCGTAAACAGCACCTGGAGTGATGTGGCACAATGCACAGGGATATCCAAAGTAAGCCTCACCTTCGTGCCAGCACTTTCGGATAGCACCAAGAAATGATACCATAACTTCACTAGCTGGCAGAAAACAACTACTTTGGTGATGTGTGTAGGGGCAATGTGAATTTTCTTGGTGCCACACCTGCACTCAACTTACTTGAGCAGGTTGCCAAGGTTGAAGAGAGCTCGATTGTGCTGAGGGTTGAGCTGAAGGGCCCGTCTGTAGTAGTCCTTGGCCTCCACCACATCTTTGGTCAATGTCCCCAGGTTGTTGAGAGCACTTGCATGACGAGGGTACAGCCTGGCAAAAATGAAATATCAAGTTATAGATGCTCATTAATTGATAAATAAAGCTGATATCACTGACTGCCACCAATGCTGTTCGGCACTCAGTAAAGGGAAGGATGTCAGCCAAAAAACCCTGTTTTCCCTTAATTTGCTGAAGGTCAGGTGGGATCCTGAGGACCCCTTTCAACTCACAAAGAGATTGCAAATCAGATCTTCTCCTATGGCTCCTATATATCTCCAGGGCAAAATGAAACATTTGGAAACAAATGTTCAAAATGAAACAAATTGAAAACTTATCGTGCCCTTCAAGCAAAAGGCATAGTGACTAAAGCAGCCTTAATGTTTTTATTCAAAATGCTTTTGCAACAAGCAAGAACTGCCTTGTCAAAAAATGTTTCCAATGGAAATATATTTTGATATACACAGAATACAATGTTTAAAATTATTTGTTGGGTTCTTGATTTTTTTTTCACAATAAAATTGATAAAGTGCAAAAGGAAACATGGAATCAGCTGTTGACTAATGCTTTCAGGACCAAGCAAAATGGTAAAATAATCTGGAACCAGACTGCTTAACAGTATGAATTCTCTAAGCTTCTTGTAACATTTGATGCAGTACAGCTCTCCTTTTATCTGACCTGTTGATCTTCACATTTGCCTGTTTCAGTTACAAGATTACATTATTGAGCCCAATGCATCTCTGTTAAAATTCTCCGCGAATTAGGCAGCAGGTCATGGTCCATTCAGCAGTTTAAATTCTCAGAGTTGTGCTCCTACATTAATATTTCAGTTTGTAGGTCTTTCACCACAAAATTCCAGAGGTGGAAATGATCCAGGGCTCGATATAAGTATCCAGGGCCCTTTGTGTGATAGGTAGGTGAAAACTGAGGGTCATTATGATAAGGAAATAAATTTTTGACAGATGCCCACAGAGGTCCCTGGAGACCAGCTGTGTGAGAAGCTCTGAGGCCAAGTCATCTGACAGTTCTTTGCCTCAGGTCCCTGATCATGGGAAAGGGATGTGGAAAATGACATTAAAAGTAGTTGCCTATGAAAGCACAGGGTATAGCATGAGAAGGGGCATTTAAAGGTAGAAGGGATTAAGACTCTATAGTATAGCCTGACTAAAGTTTGCAATTGTTTTTAATCCAAGACTTTCCATGGTGGGGTTTTTGTTTTTTTTGGTTTTTTTTTTTGCCTGGAATTTTTCACTATGTCAGTTCAGCCCTAGGATTTTCTGTGCTTAAGTACCATGAATAATTTAGCATTTTATACACTGCTGCAACATTTGTATCAGTCACATTTTCACTCTACAGCTCATAAATTATTTTGGCAAGGTCTTATTTGGGGGTGAAACTGGAAGCATTCAAGGGAACTCTGGGATAAATGGGCATGCACCACTAACAAAATCAGGATGTTTCCTACCATTAAGTAAGAGAAAAGCCCAAAGTCCTTTTCTCGCCTAGCAAACAAGGACTGCAAAGCCCCACATTTGAGGAGAAATTGTTCAGGGATGTAGCCATGTGTTTTTTAAAAACTGGCCTGTTATAAAAACAAAAGACAAATGTAGTGACCGTCACTCATAGCAAATGACGACTATGGAGTGCCAACATCCCTCCCACACAGGTGAGCATCCTGTCTCTCAGAGGTCACCACTTCTGCTGCAAGCCCTCAGGGGGCACTTCCCAGTGTCCACACTCACCCCCACCACCTGCATTCACTGCTCAAGTGACTTGTGAAGAGACCCCTAGCTGAACTTGTCACAGAGGAGCAAAGAGTAGGGAATTTGTGGTGAGAGCTGCAGTTAACACAGAAACAGCATCACTTTCCATCACTGAAGCCCCCCAGTGAGCCTGATGCATTCTGAGGTGTGAGAGGCTTCCTGTGCTTGGAGAAGCACCAGTAAAAGAAAAGATGATGATCAGGGTGTGGTGTGGAGTCTTGACCTTGGCACTCAAATCCATTTGTCATCTAGTCTATGTGTCCCCAGGTGAAGCAGGCTGGGAGAAATGCTTTCCAGAGCAACAGCAGGGGAGGAATGGGAAGGGCCAAGCTGGCTTGCTCTTCAGCACTTGGGATGAAGCTCTGTGATACCTTGACCAGAATCTTAAACAATAAACACCTTAGGGCAAATGACCACGGGCTCAGTCGTGTATCCTATTTCCTCCAAGAGATTTTGACATTGTTTTGGACCAAGAAAAAGGTCTGGGAGTTAAATTTTTCAGCCTTGTTTATCAGATGACTATGATAAAGGTGTGCACTACTTCTGTCAGTACTCACACATAAAACAGCTCCAATATTTGACATGAAGTCACTTGAGTTATGAGTGGGCAAAAGGATTTCAGACAATTCTTTGTAAACTCAGAAACATATTAACATCTTACAGCCCTAAACCTGATGGGTTTTCTGTCAAACTTTCAGAAATTAATTCTGTTCTTGGCCTTTAGTGCTCCTATGGCATTTTAGGCCCAGAAGATTTGCTTGCACCAATGTGGAGTGGAATGAAAACTCAAGATTAAAAAAGGGAATGGATTTCACCTTTAAATTGCATAGTTCTGACCAGCAGCTCCATAAATACACTTCTGAGCTCAGTGCTAAAACCTCTCAACAGCAAATCACAGGATGCAAACATATCTCCCATGTATCCTGGGCTCTATTTCTTGTGTTTTGCATTTATTCATTACATCTCATTGCCCTTTCCAAGAAATCTAAGTGAAAACCCAGAACCTCAACAAGCAAAAATTACCTGCTTAGCATCTGGCCTGAAGAACTTATGAGATCTGCAATTTTACATGTCTGAACAAACGTTATGAGGAATTCTGACCACAGTAAGATAAGGTGGTGGTGTTGGGCTTTGCTGCTAAGGTTCAGCTCTTTTATTTCTCTTCAGATATTTTATTTGGAATATTACCTTGTTATGGTGGTAGAGCAAGCTGCCACTCAACTGAGTTCAGCAGAACAACCAAGCCTAAGAGAGCATTATTACCTCTGGTAAGGTAACCAGAGCCAGAGTCTGAGCTCATGACCATCCATGCTGTTACAGAATCATTGAATCACTGAATGTTTTGGGATGTGAAGGACCTTAAAGATCATCTGTTCCAATGCCCATCCACTATGGGCAATGCCCATCCTTCTACTAGTCCAAGTTATTCAAAGCCCCATCCAATGAGGCCTTGAACACTTTCAGGAATGGGGCATCCACAGCTTCTATGAACAATGTGTTCCAGTGCCTCAACATTTTCGCAGTAAAGAATTTCTTCCTAAAATCCCATCTAAGCCTGTCCTCTTTCTGTTTATGGTGCTTTCACACCACCCTTAAATAGTTCCCAGGGGTGGTCCAGGCCTGAGCCCAGATCAGGGTTTGGTCCCAAAAGCCAACTTGGACTTGGCCACTGTCTCTCAGAGGATACAAACATTTACTGAATACTTCCAGGTTCATTTATGCGAGCTGACCTCAGGGCTAGAGAATGTGACCAGATCGTTTTTTTTATTTATTAATATGGATGTTGAATAAAGGACTAGCAGTCCTATTTAAACTACCCTTTGTTCAGGCACACCCACTGCTGTTAACAACAGTTCCCTGGGAAAAAAAACGCAGCAGAAGAGTCTTGTGGCAGAATTTATGTAGGAGCATAAAACTTGACCATAAGTTACCAAACGAAGCAACACTTACTCAAGAACTTTAAAAATGGTTCTGCAAGACTTGCAGATACACCCAACTTGTTTGCTTTCGCTGCAGGTGATTTGCTGTTGTAATGGAGGGAGACACATGTACTTCTCCTGTTTTGAAGTTATCAGGAGATTTGTGCTGTTTATCAAGACTCCTGGAATTGATCTCAATGAATCCTGATGTTCAGCTTTAACTTAATTGATTGTAAGTTCTCTAACACAAACATTGTCTCTTCCTCATTCTTCATTCATAGGAAGTATGAACTTCTTAGTATTTACTTCTTAGAAGGGTTAGAAACACGCACCAAGGCAGGTAGGTCGCCAATTAACCTGAAATCTCTTCGAGCCACAATAATGACAACACTCAGAATCCAGACTTTGTTTTATAAACCATCACTCTGAAGACACTGAGATGCAAGAGATCAACTGTTGGAACATATCTAGCTTGTTTTTCAACTTCTCTCAAGAAACAAAGCTTTCTATCTGGACATATATAGGGCTGTATTTTCCTTGCCACCACCACTGATAATGGTAACAGTCTGCAGGCAATATCCTTCTTGCTATGCATCTGATTAGGTAGAAATTCCTCTAGGCTTCACCTAATCAAATGCAAGCGCTGCATTATTTATGAAAGAAAGCTGAATTTCATTAAACTTATTCTACAAGTAGCAGTTCATGTAAGAAATCAGTTTATAATTTCCTTTCTAAATCAGAATAATTTTCTTTAAAAATCTACATTCAAGGGTAATTATAATAGAGGTCTTGAAATAGCAAAATTATGGGAAAGCAACCCATAAAAATATATTTTAAAGCAGATGGAGATTTCATTTCTAAAGAGAAGACAAGTGGGTTGCTTCCTTGTTGTAGAATGAATAATTCAAATGGTTTCTCCAAAGCTGTATCTGCAATTGTCAGAAGAAATTTCAGCAGCCTTCCCTTTAACTATTACAGGTATAGACTGCACAAGAACTCCTGTTAGTAATTATCCCCACTTCTTTTAGGTTAGCAAAATTCCCTCTAATACCACTGAACAAAAGCCTTACTGACTTGCAGAGTCAAGAGATTTCCAGTTTCCCAAGACAAAACCAGGTATAAAACATATACAGTCATCAGAACGCTGATGACCATTTATTCTGCTTTTTCATTTAATGCCGCTATTACCTGAAACATTAGGGTTTTTAAAGAAAACAATTTGAAGGGCTTTGTTTGGCTCCATATGAAGCCAAACATGAATTACAAGACAATTACAGAAAGAAGAGAAAGGGATGAAATTTGTTGTCATGACTGCAACCTATGATCCACCAGGAATTTTAATTCTTTTAATTCAGATCAAGAGTGACCACTTAAACAACTGGCAAGCTCTGCTCACAGTCCTGCCTGGTCTGGTGCCAGGGGTACTCAGGGGGAGGAAGGCATTAGTGTGACAACTATCCACTTGCTCTTAAGACCATTATGTGGTTTTTGTACAGCCACTGCTGTGTGGATAGCAAGCAGCGGGGGAAGCAGCCAGACTAGCATGAAATTAGCCTGAAAAACTAGCATGGACAGCATGGAAGAAGTTTTAAAGTCATCTTTCAGGGGTCTGGGAAGCCCCCCACAACCACTGCATGATAAAAGAGGTTATTGAAAGCAGCCCAGAGACACTTCTCAGAGCTGGGACACCCCTGAGATGTCACATGGGGGTGACTCTTCCTGATGCCCCCAGCCCTTCATCACTCTCCAAAGGCTGACAATAAGCCTGTTGAAAGCACATTGCCAGCGACTTTCAACATGAGTTCCTATAACCATTATAAAACTTGTAAGCAACTCTGGTCATCATTAACCCAACAGCCATGCCATGGCAGCAGCAGCAGAAAGAAAAAAACCTGCCTGCATCATCCTGCATAATATTCAAAGGGAGTCCAAGCATATTAACTTCTTCTATAAATTAAAATAATATGTGAAAAAGAATAAAAACATAAATTATTCAGTTGGAGAGAACTAGCATGCCTGGGTTTTGTTAATGCATCTTTTGATGAAATAATTTATCTAAACTTAGCACTCACAGGGACCATGCCACCATTGAGGCAGCTGTGATAAGTCACCCCCCTGTGCTGCCCTGACAAAACAGGCTGCGTTACCTCTCTGTGGCAAGAGGAGAGGAGAGCCTGAAGAGCCCTGGGCCAGAGCTCTCCACCACTCCCCCTCCATACAAGAGGACACGTCCCTGACAGCCACTCTTGGCTCTCCTGGTGCCTGTCCAGCCCTACCACAAAGCATTCATGGGGCTCCCTGCAGCCACATTAAGCACAGGGACTCAGGCCTTAATTACCCAGGCCCAATTACTTGCTGGCAGCATGGCAACTTGCTTCTAAGGCACATTTTGCCCATTCCAATATATACTGTAATTATTGGCATTGTTTTGCCAACTAAAGTAAGAATGTTACATGAATAACATTTCTATCTGTGCCAAGCTTTAATACTGCCCATTTTTACTCCAGCATACTATTTCAAGCCAATTTTCCAATTTTAATATTACATCACACTCATTTTCATGTATTTATGCAAGTTCTCAATAAAGCTCTATGTCAGGTTGAATTAAAACACGATTTGATGTAATTCTGAGACCAGTCATCCTTCTGGGAACAATTTTGCACTGGCTACAACTCAGGTCATGGCCTCATGATGGTGTGGCACCCGTTTTCAAGAGCTGCTCTACATGATGTGGAGATGTGGATGGCAGATCCTGTGTCTTCCTCAAAAAAGTTTTCAATTTGCAACATTTTAATTTCTTTCAAGGAAGGAGAGGTGATCCTGCAATATCAAGCAGCAGCCATTTTTTTTCTTGAAGAGTTCTAGTAGTTGCATCAGTATTTCCTCAAAGGTAACACCCTTCAGCTTGGCAGAAAGTTTGTGGCAGGCTGGTATTTTTTGTATTTAAAAAAGCACCTGGAAATCCTGTTGAAAGTCAGGCAAGTGAGAGATCTAATGCTTTTAGGTTCCTTTGAAAGCCTCAGGCATAATCTTCTTCAGTGAAAGCGTGACAGAGCAGCGAGACTCCCGGCTGTACACAGCACAGCCCGGAGCTGGGTATTACATCACGCCCATTTCCACGCACTCAGCTGCCAGGGGGTCCTGACACAATGCCAGGGATAAGACAAGGAGTGATCCCATTCCAGCCTGGTGCTGGGGGCTCAAAGGACATCCCTGAGCAGAGCTGTGGGTCTGGTTGCATGGGCCAGCTCAGCTCCTGAGGGAGGTTCTGCTCAAGAAGTCAGTGTGGGGTCATGCCCTATCAGCAGTGCCTACAGCAGGATCTTGATCTACCCTGGGATCTCCAGAGGCTGACTTGGTATATATAGCAAGTGCTGAATCACAGCCAGGGATTTGTAGAAGGAAGTAAGGTCTTGGCTTTATGGCTTTGATGCCTTGTGAAGGCTGACCTAGAACAGAGACTAGATGGAGTTAAAGAATAAAGTAGGTGTTTATTAGGAGGCCTCAATGGATACAGCTTGGGCAGCACAAGAGCCCAGCCAGGGCTACACCCAAGATGAACCAAAATGGTCACAAAATGGACAACCAGTCACAGGGTCTCACACTTTTATAAGTTCTGGTCCATTTGCATATTGGAGTTAATTGTCCGATTATAGCCTTAGCTTATGAGGTCCCATCCTTCTTGTTTTCCTCTCTTCAGTCCATCTTTGTTTATGCTCTTGGGCCTGAAATTTGGATCGTTTGTCCTTGATCCCCAGCTAGAGAAGGAATTGTTTTGTCTACCTACTCTGTGAAGAGAGCTCACTATTCCCTAATATGAAGCTCACATTAAAGCAGTGCAGAATCTGAAAAATATAAAAGCTAAAACCTGAGGCATCAGCTTCTCCCGCTGCCCATCAGCCAGGAAGAGCAGCCCACAGGTGCCCTGCCACCAGGAAACCCTCTTAGCAGGGTGAGCCTCCCAGGCTGAATTACAGAGTGCCCTGATATTAAGAGAAACCTCTCCAGGACAGAAATGGGGAAGAAAAAAAAAAAAAAAAAAACATAGAGAAGCTGAATAGATTTAATCTGTACATTGACAAAAGCCTCGTGAATTCTTTGAGCTTGATATCCATTAAGGAAAAAATACCCCCAACCTACAGCAAGATCCAAAAGCATGCCATTCAAATAACCAACCAGTAGCACACTAAACAATATTACAGTTTATAAATTTTCATTAGATTTTCAAACTCGGGTAGGGGTAGAAGCCTGAGAGTTACAGTTGAGGAGAAAAAACAGGATTTTAAGTCAAACAATATCACCGCTAAATAGAAATAAATAAAATCTTTCCTGCTAAACTTGCATGTTCCCTGGAGTGACGAGGCAACACAAGGTTATCACACAGGGCTGTCTGCTTATTCTCTCACATAAAGAATTTATGCAGGATCCACGCAAGTCCTGAAAATACTAGAAATTTTAACACTCCCAAAGCCCAGGAAAAGACTAATAATTCACAACTTGCCTGACTTAAAGACAGTGTGAACAATGCAGGCACCTCCATAGAGCCCACAGAATCTTGAGGGATCCCACAGAAAACAAGAGACCATCAAGTGAGCCCTTCAATCAAAGGTGGCATGAGGGGATACAATAACAACATACTCTCACTGAAGCAGATGGGGGTGAAACCATGCCTGTCATCTCCTGAGGCTCCCAGGTGCCAGGGGAAGCTGTACAACCTCAAACTGCACAGTTTTCATCAAAACAAGGACAGCAGCCTAAGGAAAAAGCAGTGCCTGTGGGAATGAGCAACCAGCCCTTGGATCTGAGGTTATCATTAGCCAAAAGTGAAAGGTAGACTTGAAAAAGTGCAAAATACACCATAAGTTTCTCTCTGTGTACCCCACAGGAAAAGCAAAATAGATGCCTTGTCCCAATAATAAGAAAACAGTTTTCATTAGGGGAGCATTTTTCACTCTCCAGATATTTTTTTATCAGCCCCCAATACAGAAGAAGGCAGAGCTTTGATGCAGTTCTGAGGAAGGCTATGGAGTTGTCATCCTCAGAGATGATGGGGGCTTTTCTCTAAGATAATGTGTTTGAAACGCCAGCAAGTCTTTGAAGGGCAGCATAGAAGGACCTGAACCCACAAGATGACACCACGGTGTAGGAAGGGACCCCACCACCTGTAACCATCAGTGTCTAGGGCTGGCATATCCATCTGTCCATCCCAGCAGGCACACCCAGCTCCTATGGCTCTAAATGCACACACACTGTCTCTGCATCAGGGCTCGTGGTTTCATTTATACCAGTTCTGTTTTGAAGTACATAAAAGCCTGTGCATTGACTGCTATTTTGTCACTAAAAAGCAGAAAAACTGAACAGAGCTGGAGCAGCCCTCAAAAGAGGCAGGGATTACTGCTTTACACAGAACAGGTTCAAAAATAAATGACACTGGCTGAAGTAATTTGGCCATTGTCCCATGCAATGTGTTGTAAAGGCCATTAAGTCTCTGATTCAAATTATAAGGCAGCCCTTTCAGCCATCAATTACCATTAAAACACTCAACAATTCTGTCCAGCTTCAGGACAGTCACCACATAGCTACACATACTACTCCTTTAGGCCACTGTCAAAGCTCTGATCAGAACACCACACAAAGATATTCCCAACTGCCTGGACATGCTCCACCTCCAGCCCATAACATCCACTAACACAGAGCATTACATGAAATCTCTATGAAGATGTTCCAGGCTTGCTCCAAGGGCCTGACCTAAGTAATATCAGAATGTCAGAAGGGCACTTACGGTTTCGGGAGCAAAAGCAGCCACGGCAAAGCAGCACTGCACATTTTTACTCACTGTAAAAACAGGCTAACAAATGGTGCTGGTATTTTAATTCTTCCCAGAAATAAATCACAGATGGTATCCAAGGCCACCTGCAGTCCACACTGAGAGGCATTTTCAAGGCAAATACATTGACACACGCACATAAAGGGCTGTAAGAACACTATTTTTTTACTGCATGGAGAGTGCAATTTAACTGAATTTAAACAACCCCAGATACCGTTGATTTAAGATATATAAAAACCCAGCAGGAAGGTATGTGGGAAATCTTAGGAAGAAACCTGAGTCTCCCTTACAGCATTAGGGCTTTATTTCGAAAATGAAGTGAGGTGAAAGAACAGCCTTGCTTTTTTTCTTTTCTACCCATTCCAGTGATGCTATGAACCAATTTTGTTCCCTCAAATGAGGAATACAGATAAGCTGCTTACACTGTTTTCGCTTCTCCATCTAGCCTGTGTTTGAGTAGTAACCATGATTTCATGATCCTTACTGATGCCACAAACCAGCATTCCCCATTTCCAGGCTGTAAGCAATGCCCTAAGATGCATTACTTGCAAGCCGTGCAAGAGCCAGACCACACAAGTTGCAGCACCAAGTGTTTCCATACTGGTTTCCCTGCCTCCTGGCCCACTCTCTGCTCTCTCTCACAGCTAAACAGCAGAACAGCTCCCTGAACTGCAAAGAAAACCAGTCCAAGGGCTCCTTCCTCCAGAAGATGCCACAAGGGGGAATGAGGGTTCCTGCATGGCAGGCTGGTCCCCTTCCCACTCTATTTGGTCAGCAGCCTTTGGCAGGGGAAATCCAAGGGGAACTTGTGGCTAGGAACCTGTTGATGGATGTGCACACACACAGAGGTAACGCTGCAGAAGTGTGTGCAATCTCAGGTACACACACCAGGGCATTTGTGTAAATAAATCCACAGTATCACATTACACGAGGTGGACACCTCCTGCAGGACCCTGTACTGTCAGGTATGTTTCAACATCCAGAAGGCAAACATGAATTTTTAGATGATGACCTTTTTCCAGACACAGAAATGCAGCTTGGGTAGCAAAGAACTACTTATGTGTATCCACCCAACTCCAGCAAGGAACTCAGCAACCTCCTTCAGCCCCACCCGCTGATGCTCACATTGATCTGCCCTCCATGGGAAGCACTGCCCTGGAAACAAACACAGAGAGGGATGGTAAGAACTGCTTTGGGAATTAAAATGTTGAATGAGTGCAATTGTAGGAGATAAGGTGAATTATTTTTCTCCCCTCCATTGTTAAAAGGAGATTGATTTAATTGATAATGAATGTTCACCGATTGGGTATTAAGGCTCTGCTGTTTTTCTCTGCATGTCAGCCCATGTGCATTGCTGAAGAGCAATATAACACTCTCAAACAGTAACATCAAGAACACAGGGCTGGGGAGAAGCAGGACAAAATCTTGGTAACTACAAACAACAGCAAAAACATCTTCATTAGCACATCAGAGTTGCTCTTCATATTTGAGTGAGGTTGTTCGACCTCATATTCTCACTCACAAATAGGAGACAAGTGGTGAGATAAATTTGAGATAAGATCAGCACTGTTTGATCTCCAGGAGCAGAGGTTCTCCAGAATTCCTAACAACAGCCACAAATCTGCAGCAGAAGCAGCAGCAAGAAAGTAAGGCCAGCTTTCAGAATAGCTGCGGTCGACTCACATCTCAGATGGACTATTTCCAACATTTACTTTCTGAAGGAAAAACCCCAAGGATCTCCTGGGGTCACTACCATATGTCAGGCAAACCAGTGAAGCAGTTTAATCCAGCAGTGTGTTTTTCTTGTTTGACTGTAGGTAAGCTGAAAGGTTTATAACCCATGCCACAATTGCTGAACACCAGCTGTTTGTCGGGGCTGTTTTAAGGGTAACTCTTCTCTGAAGAGCTCCATTTCCATTCCCCTTTTAGGAACTACATATAGGAAGAGCTTTTCCTTCATATAAAGAATTTTTGTTATTTTCATTCTCCCCATCTCCAATTCAAATGTCATTCTCCATTTTTTGCATTGCATTTCAAGTGTTCATTTCCCCCACTTTTGAAGAACACAATTAGATTGCACTAATTACCCAAGTCTGGCTAGGTGAGGGTGTTGTGTCAGTGATCTCTGGGCTGGGCTGAGGAATGAGTTTTCTGATGGGCCACCTGCAATGGTGGTTTTTTGGACTGATTGCCAAGTTTGCCTTGGAAACCTGCCCAGCAGTTCCACTGTCAGAGAAAACACGTTATTCTCCTCCACCATTTTTCTGCCCTGAAGCTAATTCAGGTACACCAACATTTGCCAGCAGAGAATTCCACCTGCCACTGAAAGCAGGAAAGGGAGCAGTTAAAGCATTGGGGATCAACTTTCCCAAGATTTAGAATCAATTACTAGTATTTTACTAGGTGACTTGTGTGCACTTCAGCATCCTTTCCCACAGTTACAACTTCCCAGGAGCAGCGTGTTGCTCTGCTGGGCAGACACGTGGCAACCAGCACTTCTGGCAGAGCAGGAGTGCATGGAAGCGCCTCCTTCTGTTGGTGGAGTTGGTGGAATGGCAAATTGCTCGCAGTTCAAGCACCAGCGTGCAGACTGACAAGATCACGTTTTGTTTACTAAACAATTAAACTCATTCACCAGCAATCAAGCAGAACTGCACTGTCATTTGGCACAAAGCTGGAATAGTGGATGAGCCATCACCCAGTGAGGCAGTGCAGCTCTCCTTTCCTATCTCCCAGGAGCTCCCAGGCAGCAAGCCGTGTCCCTATCGACTCCATTTCCTTATTAATTCCCTATTGATCTGCTCACTGAGCACTAGGCAGAAATAATATTTTTATCTTCTGTACTCTTGGCTGTGCTGCCATTGGATTGTGAAGCCTCCTGAGTAGCTTAGGTTTTCTGTAACCTGGGGAGGATGGATCCACCCACACTCACTGGGAGAGCAGGCACTCAGTGAGGGGCACCTGTGGAAAATCATGAAAGCTTGCTGTGCAAATACCTCAGCTGCTGGTCTGCCTACTCCCTGACATGGAAATTTACAGAGTGGTAATTCATCTTTCCAGGTCAAGCCAGTGGCCAAAAATACCCTGAACCATCAAAGTCTGCTCAGGATATTACAGCTACTACTTCCTTCTCTCTAATTATGGAGATTGGTCTACAATCAGAGCAGTCTGTGAGGAGCTGGTGTCTGTGAGGATGGGTAAACAGCTCAGACATAGCAGCTGTTTTCTGTGATACCTGGGTATGTTCTGCCACCATATCCACCTGAGGCTGCCTGTCCCACACCCAGCAGCTCCTCCACTGCTTCAACACAGCCATCACTGCAGGCACCCTGCTAACAGAGGCACTGCAGAAAGGGTCTGACTGTCTGAGGGGAAAACACAGACATTACAGAATGAAATTCTCAACAGAAGAACATAGTGCACTTTTTTACTTACACTGTTCTACTGCTTATTACACAGACCCCAGATAATTTCCCTGTGCCAGAGGTGGGAAGAAGGAGTAAATATAAGGAAAATGTAAGTGCAGAGATACAATGTGACAAGAACAAGTAGTGCAGCTTCCCAAGGATGGAGACTGCCAACTCCTGGCCTGCACTTTTGGGTCAAAAAGAAAATGTGCAAGGTGAATTTCACTTTTCCAAACTGCCAGCTAATGCTGGAATTACTGAAGCAAGTTGAGTGCTAGCACCAGTGCCTTGAGACACCAAGCACCTAGAGAAGAGCACGGCTGGCTCTGTGGGGCTCCAAGCCCCAGCAAGGCTTCAGATGCTCTATAAACACTATCAGCATAAACAGTGCTCTGTAATACAGTTGAGAAAATGTTTACAATCAGTTTTCAAAACAGAATCTTTCATAATTGAAATACTGCAGAGCAGAAAACAGCATTATAATTACAATAAATGGGTGCTGCTGAGTTAGAGAAGATCTTTTGTCTGCAAATCCCATTTACACAATCAGAGGCAATGTTGGTAGAAGCAGTTACATTACTCTGTGCACTCCACCACAGGGCTTGGATAATTATTGTCAGTCCCTCTTCTTTTTAACTTGAAATGGGCTTTACTGGTAACTTGGAAGAAGTTCAGAGACTAGATACAGGAACAACTGAAGGACTGCAAAACCTTGTGATGCTGAAAAAATCAGCACCTATCAAGCAGCAGGTTAAGGGAGGAGTTGATCACTCCGTGGAAAACAGACATTTGGTAATGGGATCTTCAGTGTGGCATTGAAAGGTGTAAACAAATTCAATGACTGGAAGCTGGCATTAAATGAATCGGTCTAAAAATAAGGGAGGACATTTTCAACAGCCAATGTAATTAACCTTCAGTACAGTTTAATGGTGATTATGCTGGATTTTCCATTGCTGGAAACTTTAAAAAAAATAGAAGGTTTTTCTAAATTACTTCCTAAATGCCCAGCATGGCAAAACAGAACAGGATGTTGCTCAAAAAAGCTAAAAATCACCTTCACCCAGGTTCAGTCCCTCCTCAGTGACAATGAACTCCAGTCCTCACAGGTCAGCCTGGGTGGGTTAGGAGCCTTGGAGAGCTTTTAACATAACCCTGTCAGCTGGCCAAAAGACAAAACATACATGTAATTTCTGGAGTTTTCTGTCATATCACAAGTCGGGAAAGAACATTTTTTCCACCTCCTGGCATGCCCTATTGAGCTGAGCTCGGCCCTTGCTGTCCATCAGAGCTACTCTTCACCTTGCCTGTCCTTCCCAAACATGCTTCTATTCCTGAAAACACTATCTGTGAACTCCATGCTTGCCTTCCCTTGCCACCACACCATCCCCCCAGCCCTTTTCTTTGCATTCATTCCCCAAAGGGGTTTTTCCTTTCTCCCAGGTCACAAGAACCAGACGGGAGAGGTTTGGGGATCTAGGGTAAGCTGCTTGGTGCACTGAGAACTGCCTGGGGAGCAGCTGAGCTGCATGAACAGCAGTGGCAGGAGCAGCAAGTGGAGGGAAGCTGCTCACAGGGAATGATCCCAGCTGCGTGGGAGGGAGGGTCCTCCACAGATACCACAGGATGTGTCCCATATTATAGCCCAGCCCTGTGCCCTGATTTACCATTCATTCAAGCAAGGCAATTCATCCTGCTGCTTCAGCTTCCCCCTGCACAGAACCTCAGCAATGATATTTGCCCTGTTACTGCACAGGAGCATTTTCAGGATCAATTAGTTTAGCATTCATGCAAAGCTCTGTGGACAGAAGCCTCAACACAAGTAGTAAGTACCATTATTGTTACTGCACTTCAGATGGCTACAGCACTGACATTTTCCAGGCATGCACCATTAACAATTTACAAAGATAAATGGGCCAGGAACCTGAAAATGCATTTAGGACAACTACCTCCTGCTTACCAGCATACATTCAGCTGCGTAAATGACACCTCATCGCTCAACGTGTAGCTATGGTAACATTTCCATCTCATATAATGAAGTGTGCACACACACACACACACACGTGTGGAGCTGGATGGGAGCCAGGCTACCTCATTTCATGACACACAAACACCGAGCTAGGGAACTTTCCCAGGCTCCCGAAGCCAAGCTTCTCCCAAGGAGCCAGGGACGAGGAGCGGCCAACTCGCCCCATGCCTGTCAGGAAAGAGACAGGTTAACAGCAGGAGCCCCACCAGGCCCCTGAGGGACTTACTTGAGAGCAGTTTTGTAGTGGTAGATTGCTTCAATGTTACGGCCCTGGTCTTTCAGAAAATTGGCATAGTTGTAGTGCACCTTGGCGTTGTGGGGCAGGGTCTTCACTCCTGAGCTGTGAAGAGGAACAGAAGCAGGACACTGTTAGCAGCCAAGTTACCCCACCTTCCCCTGGGTGCACCTTCCTCTCACAGGCCCTCCCTTCTCCTGAGAAGCTTGCTCATAATCCGAGCACCTCGTCACCTCCTGTGCATTTGTGCCAACACAGCTCATGTTGTAACTCCCAGCCCGTCCCACGCACCAAGCGCCCCGGGCAGACATCAACGTGTGGCAGCAATTCAGCTCGTCCTGGTCGCTGTCACTGCAGGCACTTCCAGCAGCGACACTGCAACGCTCCCTGTGGCCAGACGCTGCTGTATTCTAAAATCTGAATTGCTACATTGAAAGACCAAAACCTAGTTACTATTTAGAGGGAAAGCACATAGTAATTTCTAAAAACAGGGTCCCTGATTAAACCTGAGTGTCATGAAGCATGTTATGAAAATCTTGATTTAAACCTGGCAGATACCAGAAAGAGGGTATCTTTCCCATGTGCATCAGCCACTAGATGGAATGCATGGCATACTCCAAGCACCAGCACATGTTCACTGCTAAAGGCTGAGCAGAGTGTGCCCAGGAGGTGAGGGCTGATGGGGACTCTCACCCTCAGGTGGCAAAATAACACTTTGCCATTATAATACATGACTGAGGATATCTGGCTGCACAGCCACCCCATCCCTCTCCCCTGCCATGTGTAGACTGAACTCAACATTTGGAATTAATAATGAGGGCACAAAGACAAAAGCAAGCATATGCTTATTCACTTAATTGAGAGCACAGAAAGCAAGGTACACCTTGCACAGCCAGAGGAAATGCCGTTTCAAGGTTAAACAGAGAAAGAAATCACAGGAGCACGTACACCACGGAAACATTTCCCCTGCAAGAATCCAGAGAAGTCAATGCTCCGTTTAATGGGGGAATCCTTTCCAGCACATAAATAGGGGCTCTCTGAGGTAACGGGAAATAAGGATGGATGAATCTGTTCATGTAAAAGCAGACAAAGTGCTGTTTCTTGCTCACAAGCAGATTCCTGCCAGCTGCTCTCTTTTCTACTCCCAGCATCTCCAACCCTGCTACCTCAGGTAGGAAAAGCAAAGACTAGAAAATTCCCAAGTCTTGTTGCTTTGCTTTGTCTGCCTCTCCCGTTTAACTTTGGTTAGCATGGAAGTTCATCATAATGAGACAGGGACTCAGGCAGCCCCTGCTGTGGGGTTCACACCTTCTTGCATGGGAAAATGCCCCCAGAGCTGCAGAAACCCTTTGAGGGGGATTTCACTGCAGAACAGCACTGAGGAATTGCAGTGGCAAATATGGTATCCTTTTGGTTATCTGCAGCCAGTGGCATCCAGCATCACTAACACCTACTTGTGAGAGCTTCCAAAGCTTCGCCCACAACTGCCTTGCAGAGTTCAGCTCAATACAGCCACGGTTTGCCTTCTAAAATTAAAAGTACACCATGCATTTGGCTTCCTAATCATCAGGTATTTCCAGATTACTTACTGGGAGCACTACAGGAATAAGACATTTTGTGACTAATCGCTGAATTAAATCAGTTAATTGATGCTATTCTTAAGAGAATGATTTTCTATATTAGTTTTCACAAAGATATACTGCACCAGCAGCAAGTAATGTGTGACTGCTATGGCTGTGTTAATTTCCATTGGCCTTGGGAGCTATTAACTACACACTTACAACCTCTGGGCATTACTGGAATATTAATTCTTATACAGAGAGGGTTTCATTACACTAGCATCAGTGTTACAGGCAGAGACATGGCACTCAGAAGCGCTGCTCTCTCAGAGCGACGTGCAAGGAGCTGCTCTGCTACAGCCTCTGCCGAAACAGAGCAGACTGAGCTAACAGCGAGGAGTACATTACACATGCACCAGCACTTCAGTTCTAATGAGATACAGTTTTAACAGCAAGATACATACATTTAAATATTTTAATTCTGGAGTGTTTTCCTTTAAGTAGAATTTATCACTAATTCCACTGGTCCCATTTATTAGAATATCACTAATAAAGCTTCTTGCATCTATGTGCTTCTGCTGGTGGCAGGGGTGACACAGAAAAGGCAGAAGTGGATTTGGGTTTTTCAGATGCTCTCTTCTGCATCACACTGACCTATTTATTCTCCTCACAGGGGCGGGGAGGGGGAACGTTTCATTCTGCAAACGCAATGACTGAAGCTGCTTGGAGCCTCTGCGCTGGGGGAGGCAGCAAACATGGCACTGGATGCAGAGGGGAATTTTCAGGAGAGTTTAGGAGTTAACACTCCTGCCAACTGACTCCTGACCAGTCGAGAATGCTGTTTGCTCATTGACAGAGGAAACAATGATGTCCACAGTGAAAGCCAAGAAGGAAAGGGTGGAGTAAAAATAACAAAGCAGAACACAATGTTTTTCCATTTCTGCTTCCCACAAGCTCCCTCTCACAATTTCAATGTAATTTTCCAATGTGCTTTTCCAAACTCTCCTATTTCCCTGTTCCCCAGCCTGTCACACACATGCCCTTCTGAAACCCTATGGCACCAATCTGGCTCCAGCCAGAAACGAGCTCACTGACATTGGACGTCACTTCTCCAGAGGATTTCCTTCCCTTTTGATTTCTACGACAGCAGTAAGCAACATAAATGGAAAATAAACAACAGGCAAACCTTTTTACGTAACACTTCCTCCCCGGGGAAAAACAAAAGGCCTATTAGCCATAAATCAGAGAAATTAAATGCCACTGGTATTTTCCAACCTCAAATACCAGCATCATCCAAATTCCACTTAGCTGGGAAAAAAGCCCTGTGATCCTCTCTCTTGTGTTCCTAAGTGTGTGTTCTGCTCTACAAGGTGACTGGGTGCAGGGCTGAGGCTTCATTGATTTTCTGTGATATTCATAAGAAAAGTACTCAGTTTAGAAGAACATGAGACCACCTCTACCTCAGCAGGAACCCTGAGAAACCGATGGTGTCTCTTCTGCTTTGGGAATCATTATCATCAACAAAGATTCTCTACAGCAAATTATTCTCTGGATGACACAAACAACCTTCTTCCTTGGCCTCCTACCCTAGTACTGATTTCACAGATATCTGTGTTGGGCCATATAAAACTGTCCTAGAGAAGATGCCCAAAATGCAATGGGACTTACTCTCTTCATCTGAGCCAGCTTTCAGAATTAACAAAATAACACAGCAGTAAATGCCACTTTTGGGACTGGAGCAATTTTTGCAAATTCCTGAAGTCAGCAGACCTGTCTTGGGAAGGAGAGCTGCTGACTAAGAAAGCATCATTTCTGTACAGTTCCTTTGCTGGTTGCAACTGGGTTTCCAGGCACTGTCACAAATGCGGACAGCGTGTGCGGATGCTTTCCAGGAGCAACAGGAAACATGGCAGCTTGACAAGTCTTGGAAAGGTCAGTACAGAGGATGCAGAGATCAGCCCACAGCTCTCCTCTCCCTGGCTTTGGACATTAACGCTGACCACAGCTGGAGTCTGACCTTCTGGCCTGTGCATTCATTCTAGAGGGTAGTTCCTTAAATAATTAACAGGTAAGTCCTCCCTGACCACCTGCCAACACAGTAAGACAAATTACCTGGGGCTTCTAGAGATGTGTTGGAATAATATGCCTCAAATACCTCGCTATATATTTGGCCATGTCTTATACTTGTGGTTTATTTGCTTCTCATTTAGTCCTTGCACACATGCTTGTGCAGCTATGTGGAGATGCATCATTTCCTCAGACAGCAGCATCCTCCCCCACACTGCTGCTTTCAGCCAGCACCCAGCAGGATTTCTGCACCCAGAAAACTTGTTGCCTGGGCTGAAGACTGAGTGGCCACAATGGCCCAGAGATGGCAACAGTGTCACACAATGTAAAAATGGTGTAAGTTTTAAGAAAGGGATGGAATGGGATACAAGCACAAAGCTAGGAACACACTCAGTATACAAACATCTCCTGGACAAGCATAGAGTAAGTGTATTTAACAGAACAGGCCTGTTAAAGCCAAGGGAATCAAGACAGATCAATCCTGCAGAAACAAGCAAACAGAGGAAAAACAAGTAGAGGTGAAAGAAAAAAACTACTAAGAGGAGGGAAGATGTAGTAATTAATTAAAGCAGCAACTGGAGAAGGAAGAATGAGGAACCAGGATCGTGAATAAAGATTCTCCCAGCACACACTTCCTAAAAAAAATTCAACACACAGAGAATACCAAGTAGGTTGATTATGTCTCCTTTCCCACATCTATAGATTTGCTCCGTATCCTCCTCCAGTTCTGTCCATTAAAATTTATTGTTGTTTCACATACTTCCATCCACTTCTCCCTCCTCTCCTCATCAGCCTCCTTCTTCCCTACAGGGGAGATCTCTCACTCCTGGAATGACATTATCTTCTTGCTATACTATTCTTCTTTTGCATTTCCTTCCCATCAACAAGGAGGGTCCTACCACATTACAGACTTGTGAGAGATGTGTAACACCTATCAAAGAAGATCTTAAAAGGACAACAAAAAGGCCAATAAAGGTAAACAGCACAGTGAAGACAGCTATGAGAAATGAAAACCATTATTTAAAAAGGAACAGCTACAGAAGGAAAAAGGAAAATAGCATAAACGTCAGCCAGTTAAACATAAACCATAATTAGGCAGACCAAAAGAGATTTAAAGAGAAACTTGCTAAAGCTATCAAAGCTAATAATGGAATACATCAGATAGAGGAAACCTGCCAAAGATCCCCTAAGGCAAATAGATGATGGTGGTCTAAAAGTAGTGCTTTAAGAAGAGAATACCACAGCAGAAAAGCTAAATGGATCCTCTGCACCAGTGCTCGCTACAGGGAAACCAAAGGAGTTGCCACACAGGAGCCTTTCCTCTTTCCTCACAGGGCAAGACCCAAGCACTGTCTCTGACTGAAGTGGCAGTAAAAGAGGCTTTAAAACAAATCAACACCCAGAACAGTTATGAATCCGTTGGGCCTGGGAGAATGCATCCAAAGGAAATCAAACAGGCAGCAATTAGCTGCGGTAGGTAACCTATAATTTAAATGAGACTGGCACTACAGGAATGGAAGTTGATGAACGTGACTTCATTTGGCTCCAGGGAAAGGATCTTGAGGGGGAAACAGACCAGAAAGTGTAATTTTCACTTCAGGCAATTTGGGAAAAACCATAATAAATTGTAATTCTAGCACATTTCTGGATAACTACAGTCCAACAAATGATTAGCCTTGCATACTGCAGAAAGAAGTTAGTTGGGAAGCTCTGTTGGTGTTTTATAGACTCAACAGGTACATACATGCTATTGAAACTATGGAAAGCCTTTATAAACACCCAAATATAGCCCAGTCAATCAAAATCACATACACCAATGTTGAGCACTTAAATGCTCAAAAGGGTTTTTTTAATATAAAATCCCTCACTAAAGACTTCCAATTTCTTCAAGGCACCATGGAGTAAGAGAAGAAGATCCTCTCATGAATCAATACCTAGCTGAAAAAATGCAAGCAAAGAGCATGAATATGTGAACAGTTTTTACAGCTGGAGAAGAGTACAAGCAGGGTTTCCAGGAGACCTGCAATGGCACCTGAGCTATTTCAGGTGTTCACAAAGGATCTTGAAAGAGGAGCAAACAGGGAGGGGACAAGTTTGCTGATGACACCAGTGAATCATACTGGAAGAATTAACTACACTTTGTTGCAGAAGGATCTCACAAGTATTGAAGACTGGTAAAAAAGATGGCACAAGAAACGCAGTGTTGGTACAGACACAAGCATCAGAGAGTGCATACACACACACTCTAATTCAGCATAAATCTGCACACAGATTCATGTCTAAAAACCTGGTACTTCCAGTCACAGTAGGTGTCATGGAATTTGCATTGAGAATGCTGTGAAATTATCAATCACTGCTTAGGAGAGGTCATAAAAGGCAAGCAGAAAATTGGGAATTAGTAGGAGAAGAGAACAAAAGCCAGAAAGCAGCCCTATGTTACTGTGCTGCACATACCTCTTGAAAGGTGATTCTGACCTCTTTCTCAAAAGGATGGTTTGGAGTATGAAGGTATCCAGAGAAGACGGACAAGAGGAATCAGAAATGCACAACAGCTTCCATGTGAGAGGAGTATAAGACCAGCTGACTTCAGCATGAAAAGGAGACAGGTGAAGGCATGGGGGTTCAAGGCATGGAAGTGCCTATATCCTAAGTGACAAGCTGTAGCTACTCACAACTCATTCAGCACACCAGAACTAGGGAACACCAAACCAGATAATCAGGCAGAAGGCTCCCAGCACACAGAGGGATAACTTAGTGTGCACGCTCTGTAATTTAACAACGGAGCCCAGCGCACAGGATGCTGTAGAAGCCAAAACTATAAATAGATTTGAAAAAGCAGTCAAAGACATTATGGAAGAAAAGTCCATCAGTGGCTGTTAAAAGCAAAAATAGCAAGTAACTCCTGACTCAGGAAGTCGTTAAACTGCAGATTACTGCAAGCTGGGAAAGAACTGGAGAGAAGCATTATTGTTGCTGGCCCTGTTCTTACAGTGCTTTTTTTCAGCAGCTGCTGCTGATTGCTCTCAGGGGCAGGCCACAATATGAGGTGACCCAGCAGGAATTTAAAAGTTCTGCTATCCCTTCAAATGCCTGGGACAGACCTCTCTCCTGGTACTGTCCCCAAAACTCCTAAGCTGAAGAGGGAAACAGCTCAAGCTAAGGCACTGAGCCCTGAGTACTGCCCTGGGCTACCCCAAGTCCTTCCCTAGAGGTAAAGGTGTGTTAGCTCCAGCTCAGAGCTGCACTGCAGCAATGGCACGACCTCGGAACTGGAACTGGCAGTAAATAGTCACCCTGCTTTGAATGGAGGCTGGAAGGACAGAACTCCATGTGTATCCAACTAAGCAGACATTACCGTATCCCTCTCTTCTGCCACAGACCCTGTAGCACTCCGTGTTGTCCCTAGAATGCTCCTTAGAAGAAGGAAACACCCTCCTGTCACTTGCTACAGTCTGACTTCATCGTTCTTAAACATGGGTGACCACAGCTGTGCACAACACCATATGATGCCTGAAAATCTGCATATGAAATTGTCACATTCCCACCTCCCCTTCAGTAAGAGAGTGGTCCAACTTGGAAACCCTCCTACTTTCCTCCAAGTGGCCAGGTTTGGACTGGAGGTGTGTCCCACGGGGATTGCTGTGTGAGTCCAGGCCAGTCACCATTGCTTGAACAGCAAACAGTGTTTGAGGGAGCTGAGATTGGCTCAGTGGGTCAGAGCGTGCTGTTAATAGTGCCAAGGTTGTGGGTTTGATCCCATCCCTCTATGGGCCATTCACTTAAGAGCTGGACTCGATGGTCCTTGTGGGTCCCTTCCAACTCAGAATATTCTGTGAATCATGCAGAGGGAAGAAATCCCAGTTCCAGATTTTTTAAAAAACAGCCCCACTAAGAGAGCTCCAACGACTTCAGTAGTGTTTGCTGAAGACCAAAGGGTACACATAAAAAACAAATTTCATACTTTTAGTGCTGCATAAATTAAACTTTGCTCTGGCCAATAAGTTAGGAAATAAAGCTCAACCCGTGTGCGGATCACCTGCGTTTCTGCAATTACTTCACAATTAGACAACTGCTGAAAGCAGCTGGAGGCAAATGCAATACATTTTCTAACAAAACACAAAATGAAACAGTCTGTTTCAATGCAAGAAAATACATAAATGAGGTTGTTAACAGAGCTGTTTGGCAAAGAGTAATCAAATAAAATGAAATATGGTACATTAAGTTTGGCACTTTGTGGCATTTTATTTTTGTCATTAGAACATTGCTGAAGAAATTTCAATATATTCAGTAGCGTTACTATGGCATTCTGGAGTGTTGCAAAAAACTTTTGCTATGTCTTTAGAAATGAAATCATAATGCTATCATTAAATTTACAGAATCAAAGTTATTTAAAAACAGCACGTCTTAAAAATGTGATTGTCAGAACCAAAGTTTGTCCATCAGCATATAAACTGCTGACACCAGTTTTTGCACAGTTATCAGACAGTGTTATTTTATTATCAGAAAGTGTTATTTTATGATAATAAAAATGTTAATTAGATCAACGCATCAAGAGCACAACTTTTTCTAAGGAAAAGTTTGTTCCATGTAACAAACCTACTTTAAACAATATAAAAAATGCAAGTACACTCCTGTGGTCACTCCTACCTGAAAAGGGATTCTCGTGACAGCCAGATTTCATTCTGTTTCACAGTCTTCCAAGAGAAGAGCAGCAGCAGCAAAGCAAAGAGGGTCGGAACAGTAATTCTCCATTTATTTAGCCATGTAGACAGCTTTTTTAGACCATGGACAAAAAGGATGCAGTACCCCATGCTGTGGGAAAAAAAGGAAAGGCAAAATGTACCTAAAGTTATATTTCAAGTGTCTGGTTTATATGCAAGACCATCCACTATTGCATTTATTATACAATTACAGGGGATTTTTGGACTAATGATATTTTCTGGGCTAACAAACTTCAATTCAACAGCAGTTTTCCTCAAGTCACTACACAATTTCCAAATTAACCTAAATGATAGACCCAGATGCCAAAAGTACAGTCGAATACATAATATAACCCAGCATAATGGTAGCTTACACCAGCCACAGAAGGCAGCTGCTTTTCTGAGCAGCAAGCTAGGAAAGCACCACGTAATAACAGTAATACTGAGCACTACTGGAGCAGTGTGGAAATGACAGACATTTTAACAGGGGGAAGTCTCCAAACAATCCCAGTGGTGGCTGCTATTAATTCCAGTTTACAAATCGTGAAGCTGAGGCAGGAGAGCGAATGCTGTAGTCAATGTTGCCACAGGAGTAGGTGACAGAGACCACCAAAAGGCAGAAGTGCCTGTCTGGGTCTTGCACTTGTACATAAAGGCCAGCCCAGAAGAGGTGAGATGTGCTGGCAGATCTTCCTTGCTGCCCTCCCATGAACTGGCACACAGTCATCTCCAGCCCCCAGCACTTCCATGGCCCTCCATGAATAACCTGTGGCATTTTCACAAGCCAAATTTGAACTGAAGTCTTACTCCTGAATAAATTTACATCAATTCATTAATTATTTACCTTAATTCAAGGGTTATGTTAATTCTTCCAATGATGTCCATCTGAGCTGGAAATTCAATGTGTTTGGTTGCTGTACTTGGTAATCGCTAATTCTACTTGTAATTTTTTACAAGGAATTTAAATTTCTATTGCTCAACAAATTTCATTAGCTTAGCTAGAACTCTTCAGGCTACTTAGCACCTGATTTAGTGTTAGACTTAAGACCTATTTTAGTCCAGGCAGCTCTCCTTGATGAAATAAGGGAGCAGAAGGCTCTTGAATTAGGGATGATCAATAAACAGGGACAAAAGCATAGCCTTTCCCAAACACTGGCACACCTTGAACACCAGCTGAATCCACATTCAAAAGCAGGCAGGCTGGAGGCAGAGTGATCATTGCACCTGCCCACACTCTGGACAGAGATTTACAGGCTTTCCTGGTCTGTACAGAGATGTTTGAGCAACTTCCCAGCGAGAATGCTACGAAGTAAGAAAATCTAAGAACAAAATTCCCCTGTCAGAGGTGACCTTGCAGGCAGGCACACAATATGGTAAACATCAATGTAGAAACTGGAAAAAGGAAAATGCTCCATACTTGAGGAGATCTGTGTGTGCTTCTTGGCATGGTTTCTCTGCCCTACTGGAGAGCTGGAAACATCGCTATGGCTTAGGCTTCCCAAGGATGGAGAAGGACGAGAATTCTTCCTGTCACTGAGGAATAACCCTGCCTTTGTTGCACGTACTGATTAGCACCGCTGCATTGTCTCTGGCACAGTACAGGTGCCCTATAGAACATTGAAAGAAGCATAGACATATGGGGAAAACCCAGAGACAGCATCAGATCTGCTGAGCATTCAGAACTCCTTCACTGCTGTTTTTGAGTTCTCCTATTCTTCAGAAGTGGTTACGTGTTATATTTATGTTTACTTATATATTTATGTCTCTCAATTATGCTTGCACTTTGCTGTAACACATTTCTTGTTGTGCTGTTTTTTCATTAAATGTTTTGCAGATATATATTTATTGCACCTACATTAACTGCATGCAAACATTTAGAACTATAGAGATACTGATAACAAACAATCCAGACTTTGCAGTTATTGAACCCTACTTTAGAACCTCTGAAAAGTTAATCTCAGTAATAATCCCTCCCTTTCCAACAAGAAATGCCTCCAAAGTCTGCAGACTGTTTTCACTGTTATTTTGCCTTTCCTCAATTTTATCCTTCCCTTGGAATTAATTATCTGAAATAAATATTATTTAATTGCTTTAGCACAAGGCCATTTTCAAAGTAATTTCCCTATACCTTCGCATATTCAGAACAGACCCTTCCTACAGAATCGTGAATGCATCCAGAAAACAAAAAATGCAAACGTCAGTGTCTTGGTATTTATGTCAAATCCTGTCCCAGCTGTTGGGAATTTCTGCCTTAGCAGCAGTACTGAGTCTGAGGCACAGCCAGCATCACACTACACCTCCTCCAGATCCCGTGATCTGATCTAAACAGAACAGAGCATCCACACCAACATATAAAAGCAAAAAAACATAATTATATTACTATTGTTTCCCAGCTCCAAAACCACATAATCTGTCATACCTTACTTCACTTGTTTCACACTAGACTCAACAGTCCCAGTAGAGAAATTAACTTTATCACAGTGACCATGACATTTTGAACCAGTGAAGCACCAAACTCTCAAAGATGGAGCTGCTGCACTAGCAACCTGCCCTGATGGTCACTAGACCTGGAGAGCCCCCTTCTCCCCACCACAGATTCATCCCCAGATGCATGTTCATCCCTCTTCCCTTGATCCCGACCTCACCAGGCTTCAGAGGAGCTCTTTGAAGCTGCTCTTTTCATCAAGTCAGCAGCAGCCCAAGCAGTTGTACCCTGGTGGAAAGAGCCTGTGCAGGTGATGATGAAGGTAACTTGCCAGGCAATGCCTCCTATGTGGTTAATTCTGCTGTGACCCTGCCACCACTGCCTACAAACACAGAGAACATTTCAAATAGATTTACTTTTCTTCTCAGAGTGATGGAGGAGTTGACTCCATATCAAATCTTAACACTGGCTCCACAGGAAATCAGGTTTTACTCACACACAAAGGAAAAAAAAAAAAAAGAACATGTCTCAAAATGACCTTTCATCAAAGACTTGTTGGCCACTTGAAAAACTTACCCTTAAGTACTACATTCCAGACATCTCAGTAGTAACTGCATATGCATTGAGGCTGCAGGGTTTCAGGTTTGGGGGTTATTTGGTTTCTTAGTTAACTCTAGCATTTCCTAGGGAGGGAACCATTTCTCCTGAAGGGCTTTTCTCTCAGCATTGCTACACGAGCACTTTTCTGAAATACTTTGTAGCAAAACCAAAACAATGGGAAACAAGCAAAATCCCCAAACCACTTTTCTAAGACCATTTTCCACTTTTCCACTGGATTATTGTAAAACTGCTAGGCTTTATTTCTTTTTTTTTTTTTTTTTTTTTTTTTTTTTTTGGCTTTTGTAGGATAAGCAACAGCCTACTACAGCAGTGAGAAGTCCATGCCACCTTGGTCCCTGGGGTTCTGAGAAACAGCCCATCAAGTCCACATGGTAGTAGATTTCATGTGGGCTCACAATGAGAATGCATTACAGGGGAACCTGTAACTTCAGGAATTCCATGACACAGCAGAAAAGCTGGGCAAATGGACCAACAAGCCAATGGTTTCATGATTCCTCATGGTTTCAGACTCCTGCAGTATTAAAGTGGCACTTTAGGCATGCCCTGAATCATAGCCGAGGGCCAGGCAGCCTGGCAGGGAAACCCTCTGTGCCACTGCCATGTGATTCTGGCAGACTGCACACAGAGAGCTGGGTAATGACACATTTTTGTCTATCATTTCTGTGGTTTGTTAATATTGTTCCACCTGTAAGGAAGCAAAGTGATAGGAGGCACAAGCAGATGGGAATGCGGTGGCATATAGATCTTATTTCCCACTGTGCTCTATATGTATTGCCCTATTAAAGCTAGAGCCAAAACAGCATATATTTAATATTTGCAAACACATTTTGGGTAATTAGATTGCAAATTCAACCTTTCCTTTGGCCATTACGGTTAGGCTGTTACTGATGATGCTTGCACACAGCTCTGCTCTCTGTGGATCAGGTTTCTCCCATTTTAGTAAAAGTCAGGAACAGTTTCACTGCATTTGGCTCTTGTGGTGATGGCATTTAATCAAAGCCACATGCCCTGGATTATCAGGATGCTCTGCTATAGGAATCTGCCTGCATCAGAAACCATTTTACCTCCTTCAGAAATTGCTTGGAGACCTGCTGCTGTGGAAAACTCCTGAAGAGCAAGGCATGTTATAGTCATGCTTTCTACTGCATTTTCCAAGTTGTGGCTTTGCACAGTGCATGGTCAGAGCAGGCTGAGAACCTAAGTTCTGAGAGAACCAGCCTGGACACCAGCAGCTGCAGTTCCAGCCTCTTCTAACTCACCCAGGTAGGGCTGTAAAAAAGGAATTTTAAAAGGGTGGGAGAAACCATGCAGAAAAGATGCTTTCCTCACACTTTTTAATGGTAATTTTGTGGATGCCAGATCTTGTGAACTAGCTGTTTGGGTTTTTTTAAAAACTGATTTAATCTCAACTACACGAATGTAAACTTGGAGTAAATCTACCGATTTCATCAAAGCAGTTACTCCAGATTTCATAGCTCAGCCTAGATAAGAATCCAGATGCATCCATGCATACATATCAGTTTGGGAAAGAGTTGCCTATAAGCAGTCTGTGGAAGCATGGGAGAACCACTGCCGTATTCAGGGGCTGCTAATGCAACAAAAGGGATTATATCAAAAGTATACTGAGACCAGAAAATGCACTTGGCTTCTACATTTCACCCAGGAGGCTCTTTCTGGGCTGCAAATCTCCTCCTTGATTTCCAGCACTTATTTAAGATGACTCCCTTACCCTCCATAAAAATCAACCCTCTCTTCCAAGCTGCTCTGAGGCAAGTTTAACCCTTGTGTTCATGACTAAATGTATGATGCTCCGCTGCTGCCCTTCAGAAAGCAGCGAGCACAGCCCTTCAGAAAGACTGTGTCTGCTGCCAGGTCCAAATGCTGAACACAAACATTCAGATTCTGTCACTTTTATAGCTCCCCACAAGCTTTTGAGCCTCAGCACCACACATATATTACCTGGCACAACACACTTTACATGCTCCTAGTCCTAGCTACTCCGGCTCTGCAGCCTGAGCAGAGAAAAGGCACTGAGAGGAAGAGGCCAAGCCAGCTGAAATGCAGCTTGCAGGCAGGGCTGTTGCTGCAGGGGAAAAGACAGTTCATCCCTGCTAAACTCATCGGCTCTGCTCACACTTCCCTAATGGAGAGTAATTGATTGCAAAAAGCACGCTTGGCATGCCCCAGGGGCTGCTCCTGCCTCACTGCAGCAGTCACACGTGGAAAGGAGCACTGGCAAAAATAAGCATAGCCACGGTGGTTCTTTCTGCCCCAAAAAGCACTCTCAGGCACACAGCTCCAGTGATGAGCTATGCTGGCAGAGTAGCAAAGATGCTGCTTTATGAAAAATGTCAAGTTTTTCAAGGTTGGAGCTGTTTGGACCAGAATGAAATCCAGCCTTTGAAAAAGAATGTTTCCATCTGGAAATAGAGTGCACTTGTATGTGCATGCTAGGTCATGCTTGGGTCATAAAATCATAGGAACATTAAGGTTGGAAAAGACCTTCAAGCTCTATCTTAGATCAAAAAAAGCCCCATTTTCTGGGTCACCCAAAAGATCCAGAAACTAAAGGGGCAGTTCTGGGCTGCTCTCTCCAACCTTTTTGTTGTCCATCTCCTCTGACTGTAAACTTCATCTTGGGTTGGAGAAGTCTTTTGTTTCTAATATTTTTGTCTAAAGTTTCACTACAGTCAGCACACCTTGGCAAAAAGTTTTGGGTGAACTACAACAAGGTGTTTTTCACAGGATGATGTGAGTACCAAAGTACCAAAACTTGCTCAACCAGATGGTACTAGAAGGGAAAAATCTGTGTAACAGTCATGTTTTGGACTAAATGTCCAAAGACAAGGAGGATGTGGGGTGTGTCCCTGTGCCACAGAGTAAGCCAGCAGCATTCACTGGTACTGTGTTTTGGGAAAAAATGGGAAAAGCGTTGTTTAAACTGCCTCAGTAAGACTGTCTCTCAGCAAGGCTGACATGGAATTGATATACATTTTCTTGGTCACTAGAGGTTTTGAAAGACTTCAGGAAGACCATCAAGATATAATATTTAACAAACAAAAAAAAAAAAAAAATCCCACTGGAAAAAAAAAATCTCTACAGTTTGGAAGTATCAGTGTGGCAACCAAGAAGCAGCAACATACTTAACTTATACTGAGCCTGCTGAATAAAACACCAAATTTTCACTGGAATTAAGAAGGGTTTTCCTGGAATAAAGTCTGCAGGTCATAATACAAAGACATAGCAAACTATAAACACTGGAAGAATATATCTAACTTGGAAAGGTACCTTATGAGTTAGTGCTATGACTTTGTCACTGGCTCTAAATTAAAAACTATGTAGGCCTGTGTTAAAGATACTTAGACATGATCAGCTAAGTAATCAAAATTATTTACCTCCACTAGCAATGTGATCCTCTAGGCAGAATGTGATGTAATTAGAGAAAATGCAGAATTTTTCCTTATTAGAGAAAAAATATGGACTAGGAATTAATGATTTCACTAACCCTTGAATAGCTATTCAACATTCGGACACAGTTCCCCTTCCTTCCAAAAAGTCACATGATAAACAAACCCCCTTCATTAGAGTGTTTGAGTCCAAGATTTCACATCCAACAGATTTCTACCTGAAATATTTTCAGGTAATACAGAATCTTTCCAGGTTTCTAATTACTATATGAATTATGGAAAGAAAACATTTTATAAATTAAAAATCTGATATAATTCCATGAGGATTCCACAGAAATTTCCCTAGATCTTATATACTTCAGTGGAGATGGGTCTGTATGCAGTTTAATTTAAATACTGTCACAACATCTGAAATACCATAATAGGAAATAATTTCCCATACAGTTCCATCACAAGTCTCCAAAAACTCCATTTAAGAATACTGTCTATTAAATTTCACAAGGCATCATCTCAAAGCCAATGTATTACCTTGTAAATAAGAATTCCACTTTTAATCAACATGGCTAAGTAGATTATTTTCACAAGTTGACATTAACTAATTATTTTTAAAACCGATGTCTTTAGCTATCTCTATTATTTTCAAGAGCAGAATAAATGCATTTGAAGGTTTTCCCTTTACGTTAATCTATCACTACAAAACCAGAAATCTTTCCACTATAGCCATTAATGCCCATAACTCCACAAAAATATAGCTTTTTCCTGTACATGCCCAAAACACAACACATTTCTCAAAAGCATGTTTTAAATTTAGTTAAAATAACTCAATACAGCAGCCTAGACCAAACATGCCATGAGCTCATCTTTTTCAGCTTTGCAGAATCATTTCAGTTTTTATTCCGACATCTTTACTGCCTTTTACCAAAATATATAGCACTGGCATCTCAGCATGTCTTGCCTGCATTAACAGAGGTTGGCTGCTTCGATTTCTCCTTGAAGTATTTGACAGGGACAGGGCAAGCCTCCAAAGGTAGGAGCTGAAGTTCGGACATGCATCTGCAAGGTAGCTGCTCACAGCATTTAGCCTTCCTCCAAGGAGTTATTTCTCATTTATTAATGAGAACTCTCTCTGCCCCCTTTTGAAGGGTAGAGTGGAGTTATCCCTATTTCACAGATGGGGAAGCAGCACTGGGGTCACTTGCCTCAGCTGAAGTCCCAACCACCTCGCCTCCAGCCACGAGCCATTTTTACAGAGTGCTGCTCAAACTGACACCCCGCAGCAGGGACAGGCACCCCTCACAGAAAAGAGGGACTCAGCTGGGGCTGCACTCTGGCCTACTGCCATCACATAATGGTCTCCCATTTCACTCCCAGTGTCCTCAGGTCTGCATCTGAATTACAGGGAATATAATCCAGTTCACTTCTTTTGAACTTTGGCTGCCCCGTGGCCCCTGCAAGAATGGCAGCAACAGAGCAGGCAATGAAATCATGTCTGCTTCAAGTAAATGGAACAGGTGTAATTTGGATTCCATATACAAATCCCAAATGACTTGTGGACTTAACTTGAAAACTGGCAAAATGCTTAATTGTGTCACTGAATTGAGATCAGGGAGAAGATAAACTGGCTCCACAGAGCCAATGAGACTTTCACTGCTGGCTTTGCTGGGTCAGTGTTTGACTCTCAATGAAAAGAGAAGCTTCTTCTGTAAATCAGAAGATCCTTTACAGGATCTGATGTAATACTGAAAGAATTTGGAAAGACAAACAGAAATTCAGTTCCTGGTGAACCTGTAGATTCAAATGACAAAAAGGAAAGGAGTGGCACAGGAAACTGAAACCCCATTGCACAACTGGTCCTTAGGAAAATGAAGATAATGTGGAGTACATAACATGCTCCCAGGAGAGAAGCACCAGTAAGTCCCATCTCCAAGTGGCTGCCTTGTAAGCACTGGGCACTTCTGCTCAGACATTATCAGGTTCATAAAAGTTACAGATGATTCCACCACGTACCACGTTCCTTTTTCCCCCCTCTAATTGCATAAGTTAGTAATGTTTGGGATTACACTAACTGGAAAAAATGCATTAGCACAAAGGATTAAAAACATGCTCTATGCAAAGGCAAAAATTCATACAGTCCCTGCTTTGCTACGGCATGAGGAAAACTTTACCATGATGTGTTAAATTCTTGAAAAATACAAGTGTGCTTTTTCCTGGATGCTGGCTTTCTTGCATATTTTAAGATAGATGGTGAAGCATATGCCATCCTGTATACAGCAGTGACTCCTCTCCTAGTATTGTCAATTAGGGTTGCAACATCAAGTCCTGGTATAGCGAGGAGCTGGCAAAAAAACCTGACAGCAACATGTAATTGGCCATGCTGGGAAAGAATAACTGTGCACCCTGCAACCCACTCACTGCAATATCCAGCACGAACGAGTGGCCATAAAAATGGGGCAGGTACCACTGGATTGCCTATTGCTTTCAGCAAATTGGAAATAACCCACAGAGTGATGTTTTGGTTGATTTGTTGGTTCATATGGGGCTGTGAAAACAGCTGAAGTTGTCCAGCTACAAAACAACAGCTCAGCCAGGAGCCAGAGGTATCAGGGTAGCAGTGAAAGATGAGGAAAGCACAGAAATTGCTCTGGTAGGAGAGGTCTGATCCCATGAGGTGAAGGCAAGCCCAGCTCTGTGGGAATGTCAGTAGAGCAGGTAGCTCCTGGATAGCCCAAGAGTTTGCATTGCTGCTCCTGTTTCTGCACACTAAAGGGTTACGCAGATGAAGAGCTGCTGCTTCTTCAGGACTACGAATTGCTCAAGACTCAGAACAACTGCCTGCACTCAGTTGTTCTGCATTTCCAAACAATTATACTGTCTGTGGGGTTCTGAGCAGCATTCACATTGACATTTTGAAGAGGAAAAAAAGGTCATTTAAGTCTTTCACTGATTCAGCTTTTTAAGTGATGCCACTTTGGAAAACTGGCCTAGAGAGGTGTATCCTGTTCATCACTCCCTAGATATTTCACACCCTTTGCCCTTCTGAAAACAAGTTTTCCCATCTTACACACAAGAAAAAACAAACAAACAAGCAAAATTAAAAGTTAAAAGACAACAAATTGTTTTCCAATGAAATTTTTCAAGCTAAAGTAATATTATTATTAGAATATCCTAATTTAAACAAGTAAGTGCTTGTAACCTTCAAATGAAAAATAAATACAAGAAATATTTTCTCCAAATATTTCTGTTTAGCTGAACACAACTAAAGAAAACCATTTTGACATAGTTTGTATGCTTCTCCCCTGAGGCAGGGCTGCAGACAGAAGAGGAATTGTTCCAAATACCCATCAATCCCCAAAAAGCAAGGCCCAGCCATATAATTAGACATTGAGCAAAAGACTTATTTCTTTCTTCTTTCTATTTATAATATCTTTTACATAAATCCTTGGGTCCTTACTTAACTTTTATTGAAAAGAAAATGCTTGACATTTTCCCCAGGTACCTACTGAGCACGACTGAATTAGGACTTCAGGCTGTGACACACACACACACACCACTGTCCCATCTGTAAATATGCAAGTGCCATAAGTATCAATAAAATGCTATTGCTTGAAACAGAGAGAGAAAAGTGCCTTCCAGCAAAAGCCCAAAAACATAGATCACCAAATCCACTGAATCTCTTTGAGGACTTTTGTCTAAATAAAACTGCATGGCAACCTCTGACTGCTAACTGAGTTTTAGAGACCAAAGGGCAAAGGACAGGAAAATCCCTTTTCAATATGCAACTTGAGAAAACTGCTACAGGCTGTTCTAAATAAAGAACATGAGCACTTCCTAAAGCCATCCTTACTAAGCTGCCATTCTCCCAAGAGAAAAAGCAAAACAAAACAAAATCACATTGTTTTTGTGTTGCCATAGTCATGAATGTTAGCAGCAGTCCCCCTCACCACCCCTGCAATTTTGGACCTGGAGGATGCAAGAGATGCTCAGCTCTCTCCAGATCATCTGGCAAGGAAGTCCCCACCTTTACCATGCACTGCCAGGGTTTGCCTTCCCTTTTCATGCCAGGTACCTGCCAGCCTGGGCTAAGAGCAAAAACCAAATGTTGCAAAGCAGGATAGGAGTGATCTGAGCCAAATATGAGATCCAGGGACTCTGACAGACTTACTCCAGAGTAACCATTTAATCCTTCTACCTCAGTCTCTCTAATTGGAAAGGAAAAAAAAAAAAAAAAAAAGTACCAACTATCAATCACCTACTTTGTAGGTCATATATTTGCAAAGCCCTCAGGGAGATGAAAAGCATTATACAAACTATATGCACACATGTTAACGCTGATTAATTTTCCCAGCGCAAACATACCCCTTTTTCTTCTTCATTGCCCCTCCTCTCATTATATCAGCAGTCTCATCTGGAGGAGGACGAGGAACTGCTGACAGCTGAAGTATTTTCCGCAGTTGTTCTTTTGAGATTCAGAAATGCAACCACTCAACACAGCCCTGCGTTCAGCTGACTGTTTCCTTAATAGCTTTGCTCTTTCATGTGTTTCCTCATTTTCTGTTACATGAATTTAAAGCAATCTGATTTCCAAGTTAATTTGAAATGATGCAGGATCCATTAGTTGAGGGTATCATTTGCAAAATAACTCTGAGAGACAACTTTCACTCCCTCCACTTTCAGGTGTACCCTCAGCTAACAAAGGCAGGGCTAGTGATGTGAACAAAGTCAGCAGAATTTGACCTAAAAAGCATATCTGTGTACAGAGGCACAGGGATACAGCCCAACTGCATAAGGGCCTCATAACACATGCAATAGCTCCTCCACAGCCTGAGGTTTACACCGATGAGCAGCCTTTTTGTGACAGTGCCTACACCGATGACAATCAGAATATATACAGATTTTCAAAAGACTATCTGTAAGCATTTTTCTTAGGATGTTTGGATGCACAATTCCTGAGGAATAGAGTTTGGATGCACAATTCCTGAGGAATAGAATTTAAATGTTTTGTGGAATAAAGCTTCTGTTTCAGTTGCCACAAAGTAACCCAGGGTGAAACTGAGGACTTCTCTTTTGTCATCAGCTCTGCAATGGAAGGAAGTTCCCATGAGATGTAACAGAGGCTGGCCCCCTGCACCAAGGGAAGAATTGGGATTTCTAACTTGCAGCATCCAAGACACAGCATTCACTTATGCTCATGCGTGGAACAAACTGTACTGGCACAGGTTTCCCAGAGATGTTGTGGAATCTCCCTCTCTGGACATATTCAAAAGCTGTTTGTACCTGGTCTCAGGCAACTGGCTCTGCTTGCCCAGGGGATTAGGACCAGACAACCTCCCAGGGTCCTTTCCAGCCTCAACCACCCTGTGTTTCTGTCAAATGGGCAATGGTCTGGTGCATCCTGGATGAATGGCCTCTGACTGCCACTGCAGCCTCTGGTGTGGACACTGTGGAAATGTCACAAGTAACACCTCAAAGCTGTCCCTGCATAAATGCAATTGGAAGCACCCAGACAGCTGAAGTGACAATTGTTAGAGGCTGGAAGCTGAGGGGAATTTGAGAGCACTGGCTGGGGATGGAGAAGTGGCTGGATTTTCCTCCTCCTGTGCAACAACTGCAAATCTCCACTCTTAGATGTGTATGCAATCAATAGCTCACCGGCAGGAGCCCGTGTGCATATCCCACAACTGAATCCAGGAGCCTTTTGAGACACCAAAAGTCTTCTTTTTATTTACTGACCACCTAATGGAGTGGAAAAGCTGAACAAGAACCCAATAAAAACATGACAGACTAACTTTCCAGCTGCTGTCTTTAAGATAAAATCATTGAGGAATTTAATTTGATAATGCTACCAAAAAAAAGGGTCTTGGAGGACAATCCTCAAGAAACAATACCTCATCTCTGTATTAAGCTGTGTCAAGCACACAGAAAAACCTGTGTTTAAAAAGAAAAGCAAGGATTCTGAGTAGCTTTGCTCCTGCCAAGCAATCTGCTCTCAGCTGACTATAAAATCTCTCATGCTGTAATGCCAAAACTCCCAGGCAGAGAACACACTAACTCACAATATAATGTTTGAAGTACTTAAAAGGGAAGAAGAAATCATGCCTGCTTTCAGAAAATGAGATGGTGGTCTCATTAGCAAAAAAAACTTCAATTGTAATAGTTACCTCGGCATGTAAAGGACTCGCTCTGCAACCACAAATCCCACCCTGAAGAAGAGGTTGCTGGCTGGGATGAATGGGAAAACCAGGAACAACAAGCCAACCAAAACTTCTTTGTGTTCCAGTTTCTGCAATAATACAAAATTAAACAATATCAACTAAAAAAATCCAACTTTATTCACCTCTAACTTTTTTGAGGGTCATAAAAAAAGCACCTTAGATTAACATTCGGCATGTTTTTGCATTTAAAAGAAATTTTTACAAGACACTAATCTTTGATATTTATGCACTCCTGCTGCATCTAATATGCCCAGAAAGTGTACAAACACTACCCACTGTGTGTATTATTACCCTTGGTATCTTTTCCAAGGTCAGCTCTACCATATGCATGGCACAGCTATCACCTAAGATATAACCCATATTGGTAATATGTAAGTATAGAGCAGTGTGAATGTATACATTAGCATGTCTGTGACAGTGTGACTGTATGTAAATACACAAATGCATATCACATACACACAGACTGCTGCGTTCAATCCTAAATGTTTATAACAGAGAGAAAGCTGTTCAATCAGTCACATTTTGTGTAAAGAAAACTAGCCCCAAGTGACACATTAATGCAGTCATTTTATCTCTTTCAAGGAAAATATCTGCACTTGAAATGATACTTTCGCACACAAGGTCTCCACACTCATATAGAGTCAGAAATCTGAGACGTGCTGTATGCTAAAATTAATGTTTTTCACTTGAGCTCAGTTAATGCCCTCCACTTGTACTCACTTTAATGTTAGCTGACTCTTTGAGGAGGAATGGAATTACCACATGCAATTCAAACCAACTGTGATTCGTGGGGCCAACACAAGTGCCGGGGATGCAGTGGCCACTCATCCTGCCATGGAGAGACCCAAGTCTCCTGAGCAAGCTGAGTTTCAGGTTTAGCTCCACCCCAAGAGGGTAAAGCAGCTCTTGCTTCTCAAAGAATGACACCAGGATAGAAGTGTAGCTTTAGGCCTGTTCAATCACCCAGGCAGACACCTGTGCTCTCCTGGCTCAGATACTGCTTCTCACTGCAGACATCCCGAGAAGCTTTGTCATACTCAGAAACAGATGCAACAAGAATCACTTAATGGTTGCAGCACTTTCTAATTGTTGTGGGCAAGTTCTCGGTTTTGGAGAACAAATTGACTTCTCTTTGCCAGAGGGAGCTACATTTAGAAATGTTGAACAAATTTTTGAGTAGAGAAATGGAGCCCAATCAATGATGAGGGGCCAAGCAGTACAAACTGCCTTGCTTTTGCACAGACTGCAACAGCAGTTACCACTGGTCTAGACTGTGGCTGAAATTCTGGAGTCCTACTACTGAAATATATTCATCCCATTCTATGGGAAAGACAACAGGTCTTTTCTGTGGGTACCAAAAGCAAGGGTGCAAGTCAGGAGGCTCTGATGTCACTTTAGAGGAGCTGAACCACAGGATCACAAGAAAGTGCAAGGATTTCTCCTGGCTCAAAGAGGAATCATGAGGCAGAGAGAGGAGTAGAACTCACGTCTCCAAACTTCTTTATCAATATGTGTTTTAAATAGCACCACAGTTATCTATAGTACTCCTATTATCCACTTTTTCAGTATCTTGGATTCAGTTACTAGTGCCTACATGCAGTCACAACAGCATCTAAAGCACATTATTCTCAGAGCTGAAGGAGACATCAATCCATAAAGATGATGAGCAGAGGTGCCTGGTAATTACAACAGAAAATTGAATAGGAAAAAAAAAAAAAGGATTAAAAATTTCTTCTCAACTCTGAATCAAAACTACCAGTTCTAGCTCAACTTCAACTTCCCTTCCCACCCAGATCTGGAAATGTACTCCATTTTTCTCCTGCCATTTGACTCTCCCTTCCCACTTTGTCTGACCTGATTATGGTGCCCATCTTCTGCTACCACTCTACCCCAGGGGTTCGACCCTAAGGTCCAGGAGGCACAACAAGGTATGTTGGGCCTAAGGGAGTGTACTGGTAGCAAATACAATGTTCTCTGTCCCCAAAATACACACCTGCTTTCAAACAAACCAGCTATCAAATATTTCTCCAGCTGTTGATCATTAAATCAATAATTGGGAAAAAAAACTCTAGTTAAACATCTCTAGGAAGGACATGGTGTTATTCAAGGCTGCAGCATTGCAGATAAGCAAAGGAAACTGAATGCTAGAGAAAGACAAATAAAACTTGTACATCAAATAGCAAAGAGGAAAATGTGTGAATTTGCTCAGCTAAAGGATCAAATGGTTCTGCATGCCCTTTTTCTCCCCAGAAAAAGTCACAACTCCATGCTAATGCCACTGAGGGCTGCCAGCTCAGTCCCTTGGGCAGGGCTCAGAGACTGGAACCCAGCACACACAAACCAGCCTCACAGAGCAGCAGAACCCTCCATGGTGCTCCTTATTTCTGAAACAAAAAATAGCTGGCAGTGCCCTTTTTTAAGCATTCCATTAAGGCAGAGGCTTTTGGGAAGAGCTGGTCCTCGAAGGCCAGGCTTCAGCAGGTTTTGTGCTACATGTGGTCATACCTGAAAGCCACTCATGGGGCTGCAGGAACAGAGGGCAACAGCATCTCCCATGCAACACAAGCCATAGGAAATTCCCTCCATGTGTTTTTCTAAATAAAATAAATCCAACCTATACAAAAGCTGTTCCATTTTCCTGGCAAAGAAATAAAAGAAATATTAGGACCATTTATTTGGTTTAGCTACTTGGGTCATATGATCCACTTGAGATAGCTGAGGTAAAGGTGTCAGAATCAGAATTTTCCAGGTGCCCAGAGCAGTAGTAAAAGCTTTTAAAGAGTAATAGGCAATTTTGTTTGTCTTCCTTTCTTCTTAAAATAAAATAGCTAGGACTAGAAATTATAGATCACTGCATTCAGAGAGACAATTCTTTTCCTCTTAAAGACAGTGCTTTCTTTTGGAAATACAAAGCTTGTCTTTCTGTCACTGTAGTCTCTGGTTGGGTGGGGAGGGCATCAACAACAAACACGTTTGAATTAACTTTAGAATGATTTATCTTGTCAAAGACAAACCAATTTCAAATCAAAATAGCATTTTTATAGTAAATAGCTTGGTGGGAGGGAGGAGTTTTGAAATTCACATCTAACTCATTACAATTAGGCCTTCATTATACTGTAACAAAAAAAAAACCCACCAATAAAACAAAAACCAAACCAAAAACTGATTTTAAAAAAGAGCTTTGTAACTTTCTTTTCACATACTTACCAAAGTACTAAAGGGCAATGCAAAAAAAGTGTCCCACTGTCTCAAACAGAATATCAAAGAATCACTCCAAGGTCAAACATGATCAGTACAGCAATAAATCTCAAAAACTGCTTCCTTAGCAATTTGGGGGAAAAAGAAGAAACTCTAGAATTTACAACTGAAGAGGTCTTTCCATTTTACATGTAACACATATTCCTGAGCCATAAATAAGTATTTGCTGCCTACCACTAAAGCACAAGTCTTCTACAAGGCAGAGCCCTCTAAGTGTGAGTGCAGGAGGTGCACAGATCACTTCAACATAACTGCCATAACTATGGGCTTGCATAAGCCCACCACCAATTCCTTACTTTTCCCCTGGAGGAAGCATGGTCTGAGGTGCCAGATCCATGAAGTCTGCACTGTGCTGACAGGACTGATGTTCACATCACCTGGCACCTCCAAGGGCTGAGGCTCTGGAAAGCAGAGCTGTGAGGCCAGCATTTCTCCTGGATGGACTAAGCTGCACCTCAGGGAAGACAGCAGCTGGGCAAACAAATCCAAGTAAATTCCATTCTGCTCTACCTCAGAATGTTTCTGAAGGTGTTTATACGTGCTTGCCTGTTTGATGGAAGGGCAATCAAATGGGTTTAATTCCTTCCTCTAACAGTATTTTTTGAGAATGAGACAAGTGTCACCTCTCCACCCTTTAGATCCAACAGCTCCATAAAGACCTCCATCCTACCAAAGGCTTCAATCCCTGTGACAGGGAGCTCTGGATGGCCCATTGCAGGCAGTGAGATGTTCTGCTTGGAACACCTGACCGCATGTGCAGAAAAGCTGCATCCAGGAAAGTTGGTAGTGCATGGCTGCATAAAAGCAATGATTGCTACTACACATTTTCAAATGCTTCCAGGTCTAGGAGGTAAGTGCATTATCCATCAAAAGAGACACAGAGACTCAGAGAAGCTGCATGACTCTCTGCAGACCACAGACAGAGGATGACATTTCTTCAGTTTATTCCTAACGTCCATTTGTACAAACCCTTGATTAAACCCTTCAGTTTATTCCTACCATCAGTTTGTACAAACCCTTGCTTAAACCCTTCAGTTTATTCCTAACAACCATTTGCACACAACCCTGCTTCATATATTCCTGCTGTACCACTCTCTCATGAAGCTACAAGAGGCTCAGCAATGTGACTCCTCACCAGCCTCCATCAAACCACTGGCAGCACCTCACCTGGCAAGAGGTCAGCATCTGCAAACACCCACTCTTGCACTTTCCACACACACAGCATAAAAGATAAAAGGGGTGGTGTAGAAGCATGTCAATTTCACTCTCCAGTCATGCATAAGGTGATAAAAAGAAAGCATTAAGCTAATCAGGAATTAACCCTAGGGATTGATTCCTTCAAAGGAAAAAAAAAATTCTCTCTGGTTCTAAAGCTCACAGGAGCTCTGGGTGTTTCCAAGTCCCACCTGGTGCACACGTATGTGCCATGGCAGAGCTGTACCATGCTCCATGCACCATCAGCATGCTCTCCTTCAGGTCACCAGCAGAAATCTGGAAGGGACACACACATCTTTATCTATTGTGACCAAACAGGAGGGCACTGTGGAGCTGTGGTTATTTCACTCTGCTGCTTGTGCCACTGCTTCCAAGTGAATGATGCCAACAGTCAGGTGTCAACAGATGGTCCGAAAAACTCAAGCATTTGGTAAGCAAAAGGTAACTTACCACCTTCAAAACTGGCTCAGACACCTGTCTTAATCAGCTTGCTCCTACAAAAAGAGCCACAAATTCTACAATCACTACACTTTATAAGGAGTTTTATTTTCTCATCTCATTAAAAAAAAATTAAAAATCAGCATCTTCAGTAGCACCAGCTACTTGAATGCCAGGGTTAGTAACTCACTCATTTCCTAAAATAACTAAATTTTTCTTAGTGATCATCTAGTTTTGATAGAAATAGCCATGGATTTCTAATGCTATTTTGATAATCACTGCTGACTGTTTATTAACTACCTGACACACTAATACTATTTCAAGTATTTGGCAGCAACAGAAACTACTTTCCAGTTCACCAGCAGCAGCACCTCTTCAGGAACTAATGCACAGGCAAATATAACCAGAAACTGAAACATACAGTCAGAATCTGAAACCAAAACCCTAGAAAAGAGCACTGGCTTCCTCACCCAGGATTATCTGAAGAGAAGTCCTCAGCACATGTCTCAGACCACCCTAACAAGATCATTCCCTCTCTGTTTCCAGAAGGAAGGAAGTCCTGGTCTGTACCAGGTAAAAAAGCATGGTTTTCAGAAATGCTGAAAATGCCTAAAAACTTAACCTGCATGAGAATTGCAGGTGCCCAACACCTCTGGAAATCTGACTTTCAGTTATGGAATTAAAGCAGAAAGCAGTCCTTTCCCACTCCCATAACAGGCCACAGAAATATATCCCATAATATTTCATATTTTATATTAGCATCTTAGAGTAAAATTTTGATATCTGCTGTTTTCTTTTTCCCTGTAGAAGTCAGCTACCCATCCATTCAGCTGTGTGTTTATGGTCTTTCTCACCCAGGTTTCTGAAATTCCCTTAAAATACAAGTTCATTTTCCCAGTCCTTAATCTCTACAACCTCTAATTCCACTTGACAAGCCAATTTGAGCAGGATGAAGAAGCACACAAATCTTTGAAAGAGAAGTGGAACATTCCAAAAGGAAATAGGAAAATCAACAAATTGCTCCAGGAATTAGAATAATCCTTTTCACCTTGTGGTTGCTTTTCCCTCTTCCCTTTCATTCTGTGATTTCAGGCTGCCTGACTAGGGGGGGAAAACAAAAAAACCAAAACAGATAAAATTCAATGCACAAATTTGCAGTACATAAAAGCACAATCTTTGGAAAAGCAACTCGGTTCATGGTGAATTTGCTCTTGAGAAGGTAACATGGAACAAGAAGAGCCTAACACAAAAAACCCCACACAATAGCTTAGCACCCCAATGTTTAACTAAGGCCAAGTAGCCACGATGAACAATCATTACCTCTCCCAGCTGTAAATTTCTTGCTCCTCATTTCACCTGCACTCTCCTGCTCACCCCTACTACTGTGCCATTTCAAAACCTTTCATCCCTGAGTAGGCCTTGAGATACTAACTCAAATCAGAAGAAGAAAATGGCAGAATAAAAGGAGTAATTCAGCCTCAATATGCTGAAAATGGCAGACCTACCTGCCCCCGTGATAATTACCTACACCACGATGCAGGCAGTAAGAGCCCATTTGGTGAGATGCTGAATATATTCATAGTGAGCCAAATGAGAACTACTTCAAGCTGTGGTTATATATACTCAGAGTACCACACTCCAAACCTGTTATTTTCAAACATCTACCGAGCAAAAGAAAATCCGATGCACAAGGTATTTTGACATTTATTGTGGTTGCTTTTTTAATCCAAAGCAGCAGTCAAAGACTAAGGCAGCTTTTCCCTTTAGCTTGAGTCTGTCAGCTGGCACAGCGAGCTCCCTGGGAAGGCTTCCCTGCTCCTCCCAGTCCCACCAGGGACCGCACGCAGCTGATGCAGTTGCAGCACTCGACAGAGCAGAAATGCGGCCGGCGAGCCCAGGGTGCCTGCAAGGGGCTCCCCTCTTCCTCCAGATTTCACTGAACAGAGTCTTTCTGGCTTATTGCTCTCTCCCTGCAGCAAATATTCACAACAGAAGCAGCACAGAAAAAACTCGCTGCAAAGGATTAAGAACATCAGTCCTGACCTTCTCTCTATGTGGAAGGAATTCAAGTGGCCCTCAGGAAAATGAAAGCAGGATTTATTTTAAATGGACCTTTTATGGAAATGACTGTGGTTTCCAGCTCGTCAGATAGACTCCATCAATAAATAGCCTTATTCACCTTGCTGTGCCTTTGAAGCAGGTATTGTTCTGGAAGTGTTGTGGCATATAAATTTTGCTAGGCATACTTTCTAACTATGCTGGTACTGCTGTAGAATATTATAAAAGGCAATTGTTCCCCAGGAAGGTCCATAAGCTGTGATTTATTAATGAAATGCCAAACCTGGGAAACGAGGCAAAGGTCTCATGAGTGCAGGGTAAAGTAAATAGCATGACAAAATACACATAATGAGTGCTAGCAAAAACAACAGAAACATGCACACAAAGAGAAGATGCAAATGCATTCCTCTCCTGGATGGTACTGAACATTGTCAGCCAAGAAATTTAGTCTGAAAGTCACTGAAGAATATGCTCAGATGCTATCCATACATATAATCCACCAGATAAAGGGCAATATGATGCCAATTACAGCACGAAATAAAGTAATCACAATATGGTATAAAATGCCCTGTCTTGGTTAAGAAGCACCATGCAGGGAAATTCAAAGAGGCAGCATCACCTTTAAAATTAGATCTGAAATTAAAAAGAAAACCAACTGTAGCATATGAAAGATCAGGATAATACATATGTCAGTCACATGCCATGAATATAATGTGAAAACCATCACAATTCCCTGTACCATATGTAGCCATCTCACACAGAACAGCCAAGCACGTTCTTTAAAAAAGTTATACAGCACACTAGATGTATTCTTTTTTTAATTGATGTGAAATGTTAGTAGCATTCCCTCCTCGGACATGAGCAAACAGCTGCACATCATTATGTGCTCCAGCTGAATGAGCAGAAGGTGCAGTGAACCACCAGAAGATACCTTTACAATGCTGGTCACGAGTACAAATGCGTGAGGGCCGTCAGTATGAGGTGCAATACACTCCCCCAGATTGCCTAGGTGCAAAAGCCACTGCTTCAAGTTAGTTTTCCAGGTCACCCCGCTGAATTAGCCCATTACACACATGAGTTTTCCCACTACCAGCCCTCCATATGTCAGGTACCACAGAGAAAATGGAATCCTATCCATCATGTGCTCTGTACACATACACTCACAGCTAAAACTACAGGGCAAGCTGATAATTAGGCAGCGACCTAAAAATGCCATGCAGAGTGGCGCTTCCAACATCTGAAGGGTCTTCCTTTCATGCTCACTGAATTATTATGACATGTCAAAGAAATAACTGTCATCCTGATGATAATGCCAAGAACTGTCCTCCCTCCAATTCACCAGGTGCTCCCTGTATCTTCCAGCAAAGAAAGGCAGTGCCATGGGCCCTTGGGTACCCCAGTGGCCTTCTGAAGCACCAGATTATTCTTCTGACCTTGTGACTGGCATGCTTGACATCCACTGAGAGAATGCCTCATCCATTTCCTCGTACCTTTGTAATCCATCCAGAAGTCACACCACATCCATTCCTCATGGCCAAGGCTATCTTTGACAATGAACAATAAATAAATGTCATCCTCTTTTCCCAACTATTAAAATTCCTCCAGGATGCAGGCATTTTCCATAGAACCCCCAGCCTTTGTCACGTCCCCGGCACACCGCTTGAAGCCTGTGTGAGGACGTGCACTGCAAAGAGTTGAGCAGAACAAGTACTACTTGGGGAGCTGTTCACAGGGAGCTCTCCAGCTGGTCAGGGAGAGGGATTCACACTACACAGGAGAAACAACCCAGAGAATGGACACTATACACAGTTAACAAAGCCATTTTTTTAAGTGACCTCCTCATTAAGTAAAGAGGCGGACAACAGTGAAGATGTACAAGCGGGATGAGAAGGGAGGCTTCTCTCTCCAAATAAACTGGAGAGCTGCCTTCTCTTGTTTCTGCAGTTTTCATCACTAAATCCCCATCTAGTAACAGACAATTCCAAGGAAAGCACCCATGGGTAGAAATCTTCCACTGTTTCTTCCCTTTTTGAGGTATAACAACATTCACAAAATGAAACAAGAAAGTTTCATGTCTTAGATGTCTTTTATCAGCACCACACATACATGCCCAACAGAGTTATTACCCTAATCACAAACGTCAACAAATTATCCCTGTTTAAAATTCAACGACAACAAAGGCAGAAATCCAATCCATGCATTCTGCAATTACAGTCCACACAAAACATTCTGTGAGTCTCCTGTGAGTTTGTGTTGTGGATGCACACACATCACCTCTTGCCACTGAAAATCAGTTCAGTGTTCACTGGGCCAATATCTTCACTGCTGCCAAAACAATTTCTAGCTTTTCCATTCTTCATGCTGTGGAAAGGAACGCAATGGTGCCACTGAGAATGAGTATGAGGTTTTGTTCTCTCTTACCCTTGCACACCTACACTCTAAAGAGAGAGGCACACAGACTGCATGTCTGTTCACTCTACAATCATTCCTCAGGAAATTGCAAGCTACCTCTTCCAGGTTAGACCTTGCAATGAAAAAGGAGAGAAAAATGGCTGCTAAGACTGTTCTGTTTGCTTCAAAAAGAAAGCAGAACATTTTACACTTTACAAAATGTGAGAAATCAACTGATATATCTCGTGCTGCCTCTAAGCAGTAAAACACTGAGTAATAGCTTGTCTGGGCCTTGAGTGAAGGATGGTCCTTCCTGGGGGAAGTAATGGCCAATAAAAGGCCACTGCTGCTGCATTTGGGAAGATGCTTTCCTAAGACCCTAATACAATGAATTGTGCCTGCAATTCTTGTGCCCTGAACTTCCCTCTTCCTGTTATAAAAAGGGATAATTTGAAGTCATCTGGCATCATTTATTTCCAGGAAAAGTGCTGCTTCCTGTTTGCTTTCCTCGATAATTCATACCACTCAGCCCAATACAACCATCTTCATACCACTGAATGGCAGTATCACAATTCAGAGATTGTGGGAGTTGTTAAAACAGAAAATAGCTTCAGAAATGTAGAATTTCTTGAAAAGCAAAATATTTCCAATTATACTTCTAACTATATACATACATTTGCGCCATCCCTTAAAGTGTTCAAGGCCAGATTGGATGGGGTTCTGAGCCACCTGGTCTAGTGCAAGGTGTCCCTGGCCATGGCAGGGAGGTTGGAACTGGATGGTCTTTAAGGCCCCTTCCACCCAAACCCTTCTGTCATTCTATACCAAGGGCTGAGGGAAACATGTCCAAGTTGATCCACGGGAACCATCACCAGTCCCATGCTCACAGTAGGTTTGTTGGAAGTTGCAAGTGCTCATGAGAGCACTTTGTCAAGATGTTTCTAGTTGTACTGGATTGGGTACAAAAGCAGATCACTACAGATCCAATTCATTCAGTGTTTGATGTTTTCAAGGATAAACACAAAGGAATATTTATGATGAATTTCAAAGCATCTAGTAAGTAAGTGCCCAAAGAGCAAAATGCATCTTATTTAACATTAACAGTGGTCAAGAGCAAAACTGAATTTCTCACAAAAAAATTACAACTTGAAGTTTCAAATCAAATGGTGGTATTCATAAATCCAAACTGAATTGTTTTTTTAAAAAAGTAATAAAAATATGATAAAATCTTTTTAAAGAAAACCAACAATATTAATCCTACATATAGTTCTGACAGCAGGAGAAGAAATAAAAAGCAAACAAGACTTCAATGAATATGGAATAAGATTTTTCAGAAGTCTTCAGTACTGGGCTAATGAGAATTTTATCATTAACTTTCCTGAGAACAGGATTATGTCTAATACAAACAGTTCTGAACATCTCTAGCAGTGAGTAATGAAGGCAGGATGAATATGAGATGATGTACAACCTGCAGGTAGAACTGGTGAATACCTAATAGGGTGTTTTCCCATATTTCCTATACAGCATCCGTGAATGTATCATCTAAATTAGTAACCCTGCAGTCTCAAACTGTTTTGGTTCATTTTCTGTCTCTTATCAGGAGCACAGGGAAGACTGCCAGGGTAGACTGAAAATGTACATGACCTGCACATTTTAGCATAACAAAGGTATTAAAAACCTGACACCCTTCAACTATGCTTTTCAGTCATACATACATTTAAGGAAGAGAAACTTCTGTACTATTTCCAAAGTGACTACTGACACCTCTCCTTCCACAACTCAACTGAAAGACAAACAGCTTGTAACTCCCTATGATCCACAAAAAAAACCCCTTCCATGGAAGTGAATATCTGACTTCTGACAAGGCTTATACAACCTCACTTTCATTTCTGCAATATGATTAATGGTACCTCTGAAATGCTGAATTGGGAAGTATGGCTTACCAACTGTATCATTTACACTAAAGAACAATTTCCAGGTCATTTCCGATTTCCCACATTCCATTACTCTGCTGAAAAAAAATCCCCTCATCAAGATGTATCCAATGTTTAGGTTTTAGAAGCATAGCAAAAGTGCAAATAGAGGAATCGATTTTGTTTTCAAAAGGCTCAGCAGATGACAGTTCCCAGTCCTGTTTGAAGTAAGTGACAAAAAGCTTAATGACTATGGGAGAGGCAGAGATGCTTAACAACTTCAGTGGGGTTTGGATCATTAACAATAATTGAATGCGGGAGTCCAGTCCAAGTTCTGCCCTCAAATCAGACCAATTAAAGACTGAGACATTCAACTAGAGAGACATTTTCATCAGTTGAGCTTGCCTGCATTAGTTATTACTGGAATGATTTTCCACCTCACTCCAATGCATTCCAGAGGAAAATATGCGCTTACCAACCGTTTCATCTGAAGACTACGAAACAAAAGATTTTTTTTTTTTTTAATTTATTTTCTTTCTATGTTGTGTTGCACGGCTCTTGATGTTACCTTGAATGCAGAAATGCAGTGTAGGCTGAGTAATGTCATCACCAGCACCAGGAACACCGTGGCTAAGTTCCTCACATCCCAGATGGACTCGACCAAAGGGATGCTGCCGACCTGCCAGTCGTAGCACAGCGTGATCGGTGCCAGCAGCAGCCACGCATTGAAGGCCAGAAGGTAGGAATAAGTTAAAAACCTGCAAATGAAAACAAGTAATGCAATACATGGAATGACTGCCAGCACAGGAAACATCTTCCTTTGGCATTTACCACATACCACACGGGAGGAAGAAGCAACAAAAAAACAACTAATCAACAACACTGCACCAACAGGCAGCACCACACCACTCTGTCAATAGAGATGCTACCATAGATGAGGGGCACTTTAAAGGTCATTTGAAGAAATAACACAAAACCAGTAATATTTACATGGTTTCTCTGCACCAGCCTTTGGAAAACTAACAAAACTTCAAGTCCCATTTGAATGTTAGATTTTTGAAGTGACTTTCTGCCAGTTTAAACAATAAATTAATAAGTACACAGGTACATACATATATATTGAACTTTTACACGCTTCACTGCATCACTGCTGCAATACAAAATATCCCTTTAGCTGGGTTTAACTTACAATTTAGGATTTCTTCTACCTGCACAACATGGAGAAATTAAAGTCAGACCCTTCTCTCTTTTCTCTTTGCAAATCAAGGAACAGGGAGAAAATACAGAAGAAAGGAGTGGCAGAGTAATTCTTAGCTGAACACATTGCAGTTTCTTAGGGCTGGGGCCAGATTGCATGAGATGTGCCTCAGAAGTGATGGGGAAGTACGGATTTCAAATTGTTGTAATCCTCAATAATTGTTATTCTCAACAGAGAGGAAATTAATAGGGAATGGAAATGGGGAGCGTGCTGTCCTCTGAGAAAGTATGCAGGGCTTTCAAAGGACTGAAAAAGAACAGTATGTGTGCTACTGGGTTAAAGAAAACAAGAAAAAAAACAAATCAAACTAACATCTCTCTCTGCCCCAGGCTTTTGCTTCTTGGCATCGACTTGCCAAAAAGTGCATCTAAAGTTGAAATAGTTTTAAGAGACTGCAGATTGACTATTCCAGTAATCATGAAGTCAACCAAGTAAAATTGTGACAGCCTTCAAAGAGACAAACCCATCCTTTGCTTGCAAATGGAACAGTCCACATTGTACACAGCACCGAAAATGGCAAATACTCAAAAAAGGAAAAATAAATGCATTCTATCCTGCATAGGATTTCTTCCATCTGAGCTGCTTTGGCAGCTGTTATCACACCCAGTTGCCATGGTACCTTGCAGGTTTATTAAAATGGTAACAAAGGACAGCAGAAATGTCAAGGCATGTAGACAGAGGATTGTCTCACTTGCCACTTACAAACATGGCCCTCTGTGGTCAAAATGCACCCCCTTAAAACAGCACTGACAACATTAGATTTGTGGCAGAATGATAAGACACTGAAGCTAAGTGCGACTCTGGGCAGGAAGTTCCCAGATGGGTGTTGGGCCCTAAATTCCTGTGAAAACATATTTAAATAACTACAAAGTGGGGATATCAGTTTCTCTTCTCATCCAAAAAACAAACATCTCCAGCAGCACAGTGACCCAAAAGCAAGGAGGCTTACTGAGCTGGAATGTTTCATTGTAAACAGTCACAGAGGCACATCCTTATTTTCCCACACATCTTTCCAAACTCCCAGTTCTGAGAAGCGGAATATTCCAACGTTTTTAAGGTTTTCAGCCATTTGATACACTTCTCTTCCATCCCCTGCACTTCCCTCACCTTCCCCACCCTGAGGTACTAAAGAAAAGGGAAAGAAAGACAATCCATCTTCTCTTAACAGAGGCAGCGATTAAAAAGCCAGTCCCTATTTAAGAGAGCACCCCTCAAAAATACAACCTAATTTTGCTCAAACAATTCTTAAAATTTTGATTGTTCATTCTTTCTAAAGAAACAAATCTGTTTTCTAGTCACCAACTCTTCTGGCACACATTACAGAGAAACACAGCAACACAAAATCTTGTGAGACTTAATCACACTGAGGCACTCACTTGTGACATTATGCGTGGCCTGACCCACCTCTGCTCAGCCACAATAAAACAGACTTCTCCATCACCCTCAACACATCAGCTCAGAGAAGGCTGCCAGTATTTATTTACAGCTACTTACTTCGCAGCCAAACTGAGATCCATTTCTGGCTTTGTTGTTGAAACAAAAGAATGTTTATTTAGATTAATCTGAATAATGTCATGGCATATGATATTGTTACTACAAGTATGTATATTTGACAGGATTTCCAGAAGCACTGAGTTGGTTTTGCACTTGATGCTTTAAGGAGAGTCCAGTTTTTGGAGGGAGTGTCCTTTTATCCCCTGGCATATTAATATTTTCAATAAGCATCACAATATCCATAGAAGTTTGTATGTAAACCACAACACACACCAGAAAACTCTCCCCTGCTTACTCAGACTGGGCTGCTGGGTAGGAAGGAGCAAGATGACATTTGGGATCTTTGCAAACTGCAGCACTGCAGTTAAGGACACACTAGTTGCTTTTCTGCATCTTCACTGATAAGGCAGGAGCTGATAGATCCTTACCTAGCACAGAATAAATAAACAGTTTGCTGCCATAACAAATTGAGTCCACCCAATTTCAGAGGTATTCCGAGTAGCCAGATCCGTGTGAGTTAATGCATTTCTGCTGGAAAGGTAGGACAAGCTGCTGTTGAAGGTGGGAAGACAACTGCAAGCCACTGACTGATCAGGACAGGTTTGTAAACAAGTGTCTATTTCTAAGTGCTTGTGAGGTTTCAATCTTCCTTGGGAGCCACGTGCACAGCTTGCTGCCAGAGGCAGCTCCCAAAGGAAAACAATTGCTCCATTCCACTATGGCAATAATTAATCTTTAAATACTCTCTTCCAACAGCAGTGAAACATTTTAAAGCCTGTGACAACCATCACCACCTGTGTACAGTTGGTTGGCCTCTGCAGACACCCTCCTGGAGAACCCTTGGCCACATCTCCCAGCTGAGCCCGAGCTCCCTCTCTGAACGTGCATGTGACATTAGCAGTCACTGTACCCGAGAGCCATGGAGGCACTGCCTGACTTTTGGAGGCATTTGTAAGCAGCAACAAAGCTTTCAACAGGCTCTGAGTCAAGCAAAAGTTTGGATATGCCTTCAACATTGGTAACCTGTCCTTAAACATGATGGATGGCTGCATAAAATAAAGTACTTATAAACTATCGCTATTCTGTGTACTAGGAACAGAAAAATAACAAGATGCTAATAATAGTTACTGACAATCCAGTGCTGCTTTTTATTTATGGCTCTCAAAAGCATATGATATTCCTTCACATCTATGTGGCTGTCGTATCACAAGCCCAAGGAAAAAGCTGAACACAGGAGAAAGTTTGGAAGAAACCTCTTACCAAAGCTGGCACCTCAAGGAACTAACTTGCAAATTTTAAACAGACTTGAAGAGTCTGAAATCACTCCAGGAGCTAATTACATTTCAGTAGCCTACCTGCAAATGGCAACAAGAGTATTTTCTTATAATGAGTTGACTGAGTGAATTACATTTTAAATTAATGATCTTCTTGATATTGCTTCTGGTGTCTGCTGGAATTCCAAGGGAGAAAAATTCCTGCCTGTAGCATCTCCCACTCTCTCAGTTAATCCTATGAAAATCACAGTATTACTGGTGAGGTGACTGAAAGATTCTGCCTCTTAACTAGCAAACAGTTTTCCCCCAGGCCAGGTAACAGCATTTGCATCACAGCAAATTTTTTATTTGCAAATTGAACATGGAAATCCACGTTTCAGTGGGTATCAAGTGTTCTTTTCAATTCTGATCATCTCTGGCATGCTCAGAAAAACACAGTTCCTCCTGTAGGTAGCCAGCGTTGTCATGGCAATCCACTTTGTTTAGTTTTAATTTTTTTTAGTTTCAATGTTCTGTTGCATGCTTTGAGATAAATAGAGGATGACTCATATCTAGAACTTGTTGCAGAAAACAACTATCTGAACTGATTGTTTCTGCTGCAAAAATGAATGCAAAGGGTACCGCTCAAAGCCATAACAATATGACAGGAAAATACTTGAGGAATTGTGTGTTACCCATTGCTGTAATAGAGATCAACGAGCTTGGAAAAGCCCTCATCTCAGCTCTGCCAAACCCAGGCAATCAGAGCACAAGGAATGAGAGACTAGGTTAAAAAAAATTACAAGATTTATGGAAATTTATGAGGCGTTTCCAGTCTTTTCTGATTTCAGAGCAGTTTAAGCTTTCTCCCCACAGTACCCAGGGACTGAGATTATAGATTTCTTTCTAAAACTGTGCTATAAGAGTGATCACAAAGCTCTTACCACAAAGCTCTATCCCACCAAAGCTGCATGGAAAAGTGGGGGCCAGTGACCCTAATTTTTCTGGTTTTTCAGCATACTGTGCTGCAACTTACCAGCCACCCAGCTCTTGGCAAACCCATCCCATTCCTGGCAGACAGCCCTCCCCACAAAGACCCACCAGGGTACCCACCTGCAAGTGAAACATCTCCCAGCACTGGGGATTTTAGCAAAGCAAAGGCAAACCATTCTCCTGGCTGGGGAAAAATGGACCTGTCTAGAAGGCAGGTAGTAAGTGCACTTAACTAGTACTTGGGGAAAAAAGAAGGGGAGGATCTTTCTTTTTGGGGGGAAAAAAAGTGGGGATCTTAAACAGAAGCAGGAATACCATTTTGCCCTTTCAGAAGTCACAGAACGTGTCGTTATGCTCTTCTGACACTACCTGCACACTGCCAGGCACTCAGGGAGGTTTCAGTTCACTATAACGGTAAGAAGAGCTTTTTTATTAGGGAAAAGAGCTTCTCATTTGTATTAACAGCTGAACTGATTTCGGCTCAAGGCTCTCTTCATCCTCTTACAAAGCCCTAAACCCAAGTGTGTTTGACATGTCAGTTCACAATAATGCCCTCCTAGGACACATGTGGCTGCAATTATAACCAGGTGGTGGTATTTCGGATATTGTCTTCAAACTGTAATATTTACGCTCCCCCTAGGGAACTCCCAGTCCAGTCATACCTTCCCACACAAGTTTATTTTTCTGCTCTGTATATTCTCAGCCTAAACATTTTCGTTTCAGAGCCTTAGAAGAAAAAAATTCCCACTCTGTCTATCCAGCTCGTTCAGAGATAGTGGAGTAAACTACACAAGCAGCAGACAGACAAATTCCATTTAACGTCCAAATGCGAGTATTAGACAGAAAATACTTGTAACTAGAAAAGTATCTGTGTATTCCCTTTCATCAAACCTTTTGCATTTAGTAAAAGAGCTGCCAATCAGTAGAGGACAGGAGTAGGAAAGACAGATAGGGAAAAACAGAGAGCTGTAGCTTGATGAATAGCAAGGTAACTCCTCTGGAAGGTGGGCTTGTGTGCACCAGGGACATGGGGAAAAGCAGACATGTTGTCTTCTATGGCTACAAAGCCTGAAGAGCTTTACTCTGGTTAATGGCTCTCTCTCAGTTGTTACAACTCTGTGGCTAAGAATCTGAAAAATACTGAATTCTCTAGGAGAAGACTTTGAAAGAGCCTGTGAGTTCCCAGTGAAACCCAAGCCTCCTGTCAGAATCTCAGTGCTGGAAAACCTGGGATTGACCTCGCAGTGTTTTCCCTCTGCAAACCCCCGTGTGCTGTGGGTGAGGACATCCCTTGTGATCACATCTGACCCTCAGCTCCTCACTGACAGCAGCACGTTCCAGAGTAGTGCAGCCCAAATTCACCAGCAGTGCCCAGCAGTGGGCAACTGCTTAAGAAGAGGATCACTGAGGCAGCAGCAGATGGAGGGTTCTGTGGACAGCCACTGAGATCCTCAAGAAATTAAAAACCAGACCTCATAAACCCGCTGGGACAATGTCCCTGAAAATGGCTCATTGTATCCCAGAGCATTACCCACCCAACGCTGGTGGGAGCCAAAGGGATGTACTGGGCACGCTGCTTTGTCTCAGAGACTGGCCACTTTCTACCCCTTCTGTGTGGAAGTATTTTGGAAAGCAAAATACATGTCCTGTAGGACTCAGTGGCCTCTGCTTTGGCTGCAGCCTCTCTACTCCAGATGCAGACTCTGGCAGGGAAGGCTTGTTGTGTAACCAGCACTTGCAGCGAGCACCACAGCCCTTTGAAATGCCTACCAAATCCCAGAGCAGCACTACCAGGGTCTGCTTATCACACCAAGAATACTTGGATGAGAGAGATGCTGAAATCCTTCCTGTGGCTCTGGGAGCACCACCTTCTCTGCAGGGTGGCCTTTCCTTTGGAGCACCATCTTCCAGCCAGGCCTTCCCCCAACACCCAGTGGAATAAAAACAACAGTTTACACTTAATGTATGGGCTGTGTGGCCCCAGGATAGGCACAAGAGCAATTTTTACCAACATTGCTGTTCTCCCTTTTGTTAGAAGTGATCCCTGACTGCTGGATGCCTGCAGATATTACATGCAGGGCTGAACTTAAACACCTTTGAGCACACAACAGAAAGCACTGACAAACCAGGCAGAACCTCACCACCCAGGCAGAATGTGCAAGCCTGGCTGATTAAGAGCTGATATGTCACAGGGGTCTATTTTAACGCTATTTTCTAGCCTAAGGTCCAGGAAAACACCATGTCAAAGTAGTTGCTAGACTTGACTTCTATTTCCTTGGCAGAACTGGCTGGCACAGGGACCCATTTTCCCAGCACAGGTCCATGGTTTCCCTCTTGGTAGTTCACTCCCTTTGAAGTTACAACTGGGATGATTAAATGCATTGCTCAGAAAACAGTAATAAATCTCTGTGAAAAGGATTATGTGCCAGTTTTTATGTATAAGCACTTCTTCAGCTTTCTGCAGCACTGAATTCTCATTTACCTGATTGAAACAGCAAAGCAATACAGAAAGCCAGCTTACAGAGAGAGCAGTTCAACCACAGGACAATGTTATCTCAAGGCAGTCCAAGTAGAAATGCATTAACTATTTAAGGAAGCACCACAAATAACCTGCTTCATGCCCCGGGTGATCAGCCACCAGAGATCACAAGGCAAATGCCAACAGAAATTAATATAACTTGACTCCCAAAGACATAGTTTTTTAAAAAACAGACTTCTAATTAGAAATTACAGGTAAGATATAATCTGTTTCACACAGCTTGAGATGTGCTGCACAGTGAATTTTTCCCTTGTCTTGCCACAGTACTGGTAATAAAATCTGTTTATCCAGAGGCCTCCTATTTCTTTTCCCTGAAGAAGGGTAGAAGAAAAAAACATTGTGCAAAACCTCTCAAGCATGTCAGTCCTCCACTCAACACCCTCCTAACTCTGGAGCTGCACTTTTGGTACATTGTTTATATAAAGCTGGGTAGCCCTCAAAACCTTTCTAGCTGCATTCTCCCTCAAATTCTATCTGATACAAGCAAGAATGTTCAAACAGAGGTTTGGGATTGGTTTTTCTATCTCAAATATTGCCTACTCATAGCAGATTTTGAGATCAAAGACTGAGGTCTTTAAGGTAAGGCCACTGGAGACAGTACATCCTGCAGTGCACAACAGCCTGGATGGAAAGGCTTTCATGGCAGGGCTTAGGAATAGCAGGATTCCCAACACCTTCACTTCTGGCTCCACTCAGAAAGGCAATGATAGACACATTTCATCTTCTCAGACCACCTTTGCCAAGCAACACATTGAAGGCCATGGAAATGTGGCTCTCGTTTATGCCACTAAGCTTTGAGGTATTTGGGAATATCGCTTGTAATTTTAACAATAGCAATTTCGTGAGCATGCTGAACTTTCCAGTCTTTTTAAAGACTGAAAAACTGTCATTATTTCAGCATATTATGCCCTTCAATTGTTAAATAAATCATTATCTGTCTACTTTAATTTATACATTTGTGTTGTCCAAGATTGGAGACAAGTTACATAGAACACATCAGCATTTTCTAGGGCCAAACTGAGCTACATCAAAGGTCCATCCAGCAGAGACCAGAAATCCATGCCAAGTAAAGCATATAAGATGATAATTTTCCCCCAGTTCCTAGCTGGGGAGTTGGATGAGTTGGAGTTTCTGAGTTGGATGTGGTCTCTGCATATCTTGATTTCTTATTTCAACTTGGCAAATCTCTCTTTGAGCCTGCATAAACACTCTTCCTGCAGGACACTCCTGGCGTCCTGCAGGAAGAAGCTCCCAGCTCAGCTACCTGTTGCGTGTCACTTCCTTGGCTTGTTTGGAACCTGCCACCTCTTAGATCCCTTTGATACACCCAAAGTTCTACATGCCCCTCTCCTCCCCACAGTCATGGATGCACAGACCCCTCACACCCCCAGTCCTGTGCTGTATGCTGTACCAGCTCTAAGGGATCACAGATTCTGACCTCACAAGTCACTGCTTTTTCAACCCCCTAACTGACACCGACCCCGAATGGTGGCCCCAATAAACCCTGCCGAAGTTACAGTGCTCCGTTGGGTTCATCCTGTGTCAGCCCAGACCCCAGCTCCACATCTAACTTCATGAATTTCACAAAGGCTGCCACGCATTTCCAAACTCTGTTTTTCTTTTTTATTCCACTGTTATCAGCCTTCCTTCTAGTCCCACAGAGCTGGCCAGGTCTTAGAATAATTTTTAACTCTGTTGAAAAGCATAACATTTACCCTGGTGAGACATGCACAGAAACCACATTTCCAGCTCAAATAAAGACAGCTCTCTGAAAACAGAAAACTCCCATTTGTGACCTAAATAACCTTCAGAGTTACAAAACAACTTGCCCACTGCCTGAGACTAATCCTTGCTTCAACTACAGTAACAATGTTACTAATCACTTGGAGAGCACTACCCAAAATTGATCTTTCTTTTAGTTTCTGGTCTGGACACCAAACTTAGCTCTTCCACTGCCTTCTTCCCAACTCAACCCAACTTGCAGTTAACATCTTGGCTTCACTGCTGTATCCTAACGCCTGCCTTCAAAACCTCGTTAAAAGCTTCCCACACCAGCTCTTCACATGCTGCTAGTACTGTAGCTGTCCACAGCTGAGGAATACACCCTGCTTAGGAGCTTCTCTGAAGTTGGACCATCAACACAAACTGCAGCCCTTCTCTGGACTCATTCCAACAGGTCCATGTATTTCCTGTGCTAAGTACCCCAGAGTTGGATGCAGTGTGCCAGGAGGGGCCTCACAAGAGCAGAGTAGAAGGGCAAAACCATTTTCCTCGTCCTTCCTGGAAACCACACCTTATGCCACTTGAACCTTGCCAGCTCCACCTGACATCCCGGTCCTGCACTTGGGATGACTGGCACAATGCCAGTTGGGCAGCAAGAGTTTCAGCTTTGGCCACAGCAAGATACAGCCTTAGATGAGAGTTATAGTTTGAGTCTGACAGAGGAAGAAGGAAAAGGTTTGTTGCTAATACAAGGGTCAGAGGGTGCATCGTGGGCTGTCAGTCCAGAGATGGTCCCTGGGTCTCAGTGTACCTGCAGGACTGACACTGAGACCTGTTTGAAGGCATGGGTTTCCTTAATGGAGGATAAAGCCTTCTGGGTAAATTGGCTAAAATGAGGATTAAGATCAAGCTCAGTAGAAATGGAAGAACAGGGATAATTAAAGGGTTTTAGAATCCCTTCAGAACAGTAATACTGCTTTTTATTGGAATGGATTTCCTTAATTAGCTTTGAAGTAGGTAGGTGTTGCTGCTGAACTGCAGGTGAAGCCGGGTCTGCTGCTGGGGCCAAGGGAGGACCTCAGCCAGCAGCACTCTGACTTGTTTTTCCTAAGGCTGTTAATAAAATCCGCAGTGCCGGTGGTAAAAATAGTCACTGTTTCATACCCTGAGAATGTCTTGGCTTTTGGGTTTAGAAAACGCTCCTCTGTCATTACAAGAGGCAAAGAGACAAACACGCAAAAGAACACATGCAGCACAGAAGAGGTAACTGAAATTAGGCCAGGATCATTTGTGACCTGGTGACCCCCATCTCAGCATAAACATATCAAAAAGGGACAGCAGCAAATCCTTCTGCTGTGCTGCACTGAGCCTGGTATTAATAACTTCACTAGAAACAAACACGTCAGAGCTTTCCAAACAAGACAATGTGCTTCCTGGAAGCACTTTTAGCCTTGATGGTAATAGGAGCTGTTGCCGCGTTATCATAAAGGTTCTCCAAATGAGATCCAGTCTAATTCTGCAGCAGATGTTGAATAAAGATTGCTTGATCTTAACCTGTCTCAGCTGCAATTTCACTGGTGGAATGAGGAGCCAGCAAGGCCGGTACTGACACATAGGAAGACTGCTCCCATTTTCTTTTGAGACATCAGGAAATTCCTCCAGAAGGCTCCAAAGTGTCTTGCAGCAGCTAAACAGAGCAAAGACTTGTGGCCCATCCACATTCACTGCTCAGTCACTGATATTACACCAAGAAGCATGGTCACTCCCTTTTTATACAAACTTCAGCTGAAGCCAAAACTCTGCATGCTTCCATGCTACATCTCAGGAGCAGCCAGTTTTAAGATTTAGGACTATGCCTTAGTTACGGGGCTTTCCAGTCCTGTGCTCAGGCAACTAAACTATATTCTTTGGGCTTTGCATAAAAGTAAGCACACCTTTTTCAGTAAGAAAGCACCTGTAATACAACCCTATAGCACCTGCAATGTGCTTTGGGATTCAAACAGTTCTGGTTGCTTTCTATTCCAGACAGAACAATACCAAGAATTAAGTTAAGGCAACGCAACAATTTTTTTCATTGTCATCTGCAAGCCATTTTGGTGTAGGAAAATGTAACATCAAGACCACACTTTTGAAAACTTTTGCTTGACTGCTGTCATCATACCTTGTCAGTAAATACGGTGAGAATGAGGCTGGATTGTCCTGCTCTGAAAACATTGGCATGGAACCTCCCATTATCCAGAGGCGGAAATACAACACGAGGATCACCTTCAAAGAAGAACACCTCAGTTAGCAATGCACTACTAAGAACAGCTAAGGCCTCCAGCAAAAGTTTTGCTGGGATAGCTCTCCGTGCTGTGCAAAGGGAGTCAGCTCAGCAGTTTAGGTAAAATTCAAGTTTGCCACATTACACAGGGTGACAAACCTGCCAACCCTCAGCACAGAGCACACTGTGACTTTGTGTGTCCCTCTTCCGTGTCTGCATTACTGACACATCTCAATACCCACCACAAGGGCAGCATTCTCAAGGACAAATCTGTCACTCTACTGCAGTGTAGACTGCAGGATTTTGTTATTGACCTCTACCTAAATGCAGAGGGGAAAATCATGGGTGATGTCTTCGAAGTCCTTATCATTTATCCATGCTGGCGTAGGTGCAAGGACAAGCTCCATCGGTGCTTCTCATGCTGCGCAATCCTAATTCCTGGAAGGAATTCTGCAAGCTGCCACTTCTTCACCTTTCTGTCAAAGGACAAGCAAGGGGATCTGGCTCCTGGAGCAGCACAGGGAGCTGCACACCCAGAATATTCCCATGGAAGTGCTTGTTTTCTCCTCTGCAACATGTTGAGTCCTGTGTGGAGCACATCAAGCAGCAGTTTTTCTTACGACTCTTACCTGCACTGGCATTAACAGCATGTCATTGACAAGGCAGCCCAGTGCCACAGAGTCCCATGTATTTAGGGCAGGAAATACCTGAGGATGATTACATGGTTGCAAGGGCAACCACTATCAATCAAAAGGTTTGAAGTGGAAACACTGTAATATTCTTGTTTCTGCACAGTTGAAGTTTTCTACACTAATTCCCAAGCCTAACTTTGTATTAAGATCTATCACCTGAGCTTGCTGAGTCTTTTGGGATACTACTATGCATTGTTATTCTCATCAAATACACAAAAATACATGGTCAAGTCCATTCATACTTACGTAGCTTATCACCAAAGCAGCTCTCTTCAAAAAAGGCCTTGCAGTGTACAAGAAATTCTGGTTGTTATTTGCAGTCAGGTAGCTGAAATACAAGGAAACAAATGTTTGTTGAAGTACGTTGGAACACTAACTCATTTTTCAAATGGAGAAAAATGTGTACATTGATTTAACCACCCTACATGCAGTAATAATGACATCACTCCTACTCTTCAAAGGTCTTTCCGCATAAGTAAAATATTGAGGTTAGTTCAAGTAATACACACTATAATACATTGCATTTTTGTCACCAAAATCTGTTTTTGGTGTGTTTGTTGGTTTATTTTTTGTTTGTTTTTAAGTCTCCAATTAACCTCTTAATCCTCAGAAAAATCCCAGGTGTGTCTCAGTGAGATTGCTGTCTTCAGACTCCCAGAAGACTACAAGGAGACATATTTTTTAAAGGTCACCCAAACAGAGCGATTCAATTTTAGACCATTATTAAAATGCAAAAACTCCTTGTTCTCAGCTCTCTGCTCAGTGTCTAGAGAGGAGAATAACTATCTAGCAGAACTGATTCTAAGCATTTTTTGGGAGCATATTCTGCACACTTAAGTTTCATCACAAGTCTGCTGACGAAGTGCTATGATAATTAACTGCACAGAGACAAACACACATGTGGCATACTGTTGTAGGAATGTTCATAACATTCCTGTTTCTCAATGGGTAAAATGAAACTGTATTTGGAGCCAAAACTACGTATTTATTTTAATATAAAGTAGAAGCACTTGCCAAAGTCTAAGGAACTTTCTTAATATAACAAATAGTGCCATATCCATGGCATTAATTTCATGATAAATCTGTTTCTATTGAACCCTACAGATGCTCCATCACTGTAATAAAGCAATGACAAAAAGAAATACAGAAGAGACAACAGGAATATTTTAAGCATATAGTAGGTAAAAAACTATTGAAAAAGATGACAAATTACTCTAAGAAATTATAAATCAAGTCAACAAAATAAATTCTGAAGGAAAACCTTTGCAGGTTCTTCTCTATAACACACAGTCAGTATCAGGATACTCTATTTAAATGATTTACAAAAACTGCAGTTTGAATTGCAACACCTTCAAGCAAGCTACCTTTCCAAGCATGAAATCCTCATATGTTTTTCCTGTAAACATGGAGCTCATAAAACACATCTTATTTCCTCTCCAAATTCTTTAAGACAGTCTATCACCTGATTCCTTCCACCCTTCAAGTCTTTGAAAAAACAAGATTGAAGCACTCCCTAATGCAGCCAAGAGTCTTTAATACCTGAGGTTTTGTTCAAATTTTCTATAGTAAGAAGTTTGCAAGCCTGGTCACCATGGCGAGATGAAGAAAAGATTACACTGCAGAAAAAAAGCACCAGGGCAAAGCCAGCAAGAAACAGAGGCAGCATTTACCAAGATGAAAGAAGTACATCTGGATGCTCTGTACAAAAGAACTGCACTTCAGAAAACTTCCCCTAAGTGCCATGCCTAAAACTAAGGAACTAAACCACACAGCATAAAGCAAGCCAGACAACTTTCAGTCTTTGGAGTCTACTTACTGTGAAACGTTGACATTTATGCACCAAACCTGACTTAAATGTCAGACTAGTCTACACGGGCTGAACGCCTCAAAGTGCAAAGTTTCTGGAGTTCCCACTGATTTTAATCAGGCTGCAGCAAGTACAAGGGAGATGAAACTAAGTTTTCAGCTTTGTCTCCCCATGAAAGGTCAAGTTGGCCTTCAAGTGCTCACCATGGCCCGGCTCCAAAGCCCACTGGAACCAAAGGGAAAGCCTCTCACTGACTTTAACAGCATTTGGACCAAACCCCAGGCTTTTCTCCCCTACTGGAACCCTTTATGAAACTCAACCCCCTTGTGATTTGCAGCAGGAAGTGTTTGGTTGCACTTTGTTTACATTTTTATGTGTAGAGAGAGGAAAGTCCTCTATTCATCACACTGACTCTTTTCAAGAGCCTGTTTTCACTCACTTTTAACTCTCTGCAATAGTTAAGCAGGAATTTTCCATTACAAACATTTGCTTTAGGTAGAATTATTCTGGGAAAAGATCAACTAGAAGAGTTCAGCTCTTTCTCCAAGGCTTCAGCTACAGACAGAGGAGCACTTTTATCAGTGTCAAGAAGTCTGCCAACTTTATGCTTGAGAAGCAGCCATCACCTTGCCCCAGTGACCCAAAACTTGTGATGTGGCCATCATCTCCAGGCCGTGTAATGCTCTCCTCCAGAGAAGCCACCTGTGGTCAGGTAAACAATTCAATTAAAAAGTGAAACTTTTCCATTTTGAGAAAGCTGCTGTCCTGAAGGCTATCTGGAAACCACAAAAGGTAACATGGTGCAATGTTCAGCAAGCCTCCTCTCCACCCACCAGATTGACCCGTGGGAGTGGCATAAATGGACAGGTCACACTCAATGCCTCAAAGCTTTAGAAGAACCACGTGGCTTTCCAGAGCACCCTACTGGGCTACCACTTGTGTCAGGGAAGGTAGTTAGTAAAACATCTCACATCTGGTGCAGGTGGAAGAATACCACACAGTTTGTATATTAAAACCAAATGAACTGTAAACGGGACCTGGATGAGGAAGTTTGCTAAAAGTCAGTGACACACAGCATGGAAAATGCAGTAGCTTTCTACATGTAAAATCGCAGCAGCTTTTTCCACGTAAAATCTCCGATTGCAAACATATCTAAGGTTACATTGAACTTCACACTCAGGCAACCTTAAGACCAGCCAAAGCTCTTCATTTTGTCTTTAGCTAGAAGAAGCAAAGAAATTACTATTCTAACAGTTAAACTGCTTTATACCCCTTTTTAACAGCTGTATTGTTAAAGTCATTTACAGGTCACATTTCCACTCATTTGCCAACCTCTTCAGGCTGCCAAACATCCCTCTGTTCATGAGAACCACACCCTATCACCTGCTCCACCCCAACCAGCACAATTGTGTGCCAAAACCATGCCAAAACACACACATGCATTCACTCCCACATGAGAGCGGGTGTGGGACATAGGGAAAGCATGCTGATGGCAGCACCACACAGCAATATGCTACCTCCCAAGTATGTGAACATTTCAAGGTGTGGGTCTTCCAGATCTTCCTAAAAAAAATTACAAAATTAGAGGAGAAAACCCAGATCATCAGGTTCCCTAAAAAGGTGCAAAAAAAGCCCATTTGGGCAGAGGTTCCACTTTGTGCCAGCTTTCCTACAAAACAACCCAGCATGTAATTGCCTGCTTGCTCTCTTTTAAAAGCCTTTCAGGAATACTTCCCAAAGCAACCAGAATCACAACAAACAATAAATCCAAGAAAAGATTAATAATGCAGGGACTTCTCTCGTACGGTTCGAGCAGAGGCCAAGACAGATATTTGGCAGCCCCAGCTTCCTGAAAAGCACAGCTCATCCTGGAATCAGTTACATCATCAGGGCACTCCAAGGTTTTATAATTGAAGACAGCAGGGTAGGTGGCCCAGTAAAATTCAATATGGTGCGGTTTATAGGAACATACACTTTGCTGGTACCAGATGGACTCTGGGTTAATCAAAACAAACTTCTCTAAGAAGCAGGCAGCTTTTTTAATTTGCCTGTGCCATTGGAGGCACCTCAAGCTTACACAACAGTGTGAGGCAGCTCCTCAGCTGCTGTTCATTGCCGTGGCTCTGTGAGCTATTGCAGACCACTATTGGAAACAGGTTTATCCCACACTGCAGCTGACTCAGCTTTGGCATAAAACATAAACTTGCTCTGTGCTCTCTTTGAAGGCTTTCTCAAAGGAAGCAAATAAACAATTAAGATCTGTGATGGACTCTCCATCAGTAATGTCTAAAAGACCAATGTAAGTATGCAGCAGAACAAGTGTTGGTATATCAAGAGATTGTTTTGGCCAGGTCACTTCACTCTAAGAGGATCATTGCTCTTATTTATATTCTTCTTAGGAAACAGATCCAGCTCCCAGCAACCGCCAGAGTTTTGAACTAGCACTTTCAAACCCCTAATACTACAGGAAGATATTGGAAGTATGAATAAAAAAGCAAGGCTGTTTTCTTATTCCTAACTATTGATAACAGTAAGACACCTCTAATCAAGAACATTTTTAAGTAGCCCTTAGAAGGGGCTATTTTAAGTGCACGTCAAAGCTTTAGGTCATTGATAGATGCACACCTAATCCTAAATCTGTTTGACAGACTCCCCTGCTGAGAATGAGCAAGTTTTACAGGAGCCACATTCTTGTCTATAGAGACCACCTTACCTTTCCTACTTAAACAGGACTTCCTTATCATCTGTCCAGATAGCTGCATTGGAGAAGTATCTTTTCCACCTAGCTCAGCCTACAGTCCTCCTTGAGGACAGCCCTTGAAGAGAAAGTGTGTGTATGCAATATCCAAGGGAGAAAACAAGAATAAAAAATCCATCACGGAGTTAAAAGAACTCAATGAAAAAAAAAAAAAAAACAATACATTCTACCACATCTGGATATTTAACTTGCTTAAAGTACTTGTCAATTCAGGGAAATAAAATACCAGTCATGGCTGCAGGTTTTGCAAGGGAGAAGAAAAGCCCTCCTGCTTCCTTCTTCATGAGTAGTCTTGACCTTGCCCACAGCATGTGTGTGGCATCCTTGCTCCTTATCTCCCTGGAGAGCCTTAAACGCCAGCTACCACTACCCACGCAGACCTAGATGCATAAACACGCATAAACAGGAGCAGTTTTACAGGCTCTTTTGGGAGCTATGGAGGGGTTTTATCAAAGTCACAAGTGTTTTAACTCATTTTCACTGATAAAATCATGTATTCTTTGTGTACATTTTCAATTGTGACCGTATTTTGAATTCTCGCTGTTTATTGGTTTTTTGGGGAAAGCAAGGCCAGGGCATACACAGCAGAGAAGTTGATCCTACTCATGGCTTTTCCTTATTCTCTTAGGCAGTACATCATTCTGTGTGGGATGAAAGTAGAGGAAGAAAACTGGGAGGAACAAGGAGAGGAAGAGAGAGAGGCACAGTAAGGGATCAGGAATAGAAAGAGAAAAAAGGAAAGTAGCAAAATGCACTTAACAGATCAAAGATGTGACCGAGAACATGAAAAAGGGTTTCTCCTCATACCAGACATTCCACCCATGTAAGGAGGAGACACAGTGGAGGAGGGCTAGCAGGAAAAATAAAACCTCATCAAAGTATGGCCACCAGATCTGCCAGATCTCAGGAAACCAAAGCACCAAGCCTGCAATTTCAAGCTTTTATTTTCAGCCATTTTATTTCCTCTGCATTACACACACCTAAGGCATAGGTTCATTTTTCCCTGTCCTAGCCCAGTGAAGGGCTCCTATAGACATATTTCAAGTAACTGCACTATAAGCAGCACTGATAGCAGCTTTGGTGCTCCTCACATTGAGCTACAAATCCCTATTTACAGCTGCTTGTGCTTCTGACAAGCTTTATGTATTCAGGCTGAAAGTTTTCTCTTCCAGTGGTTTATGTTAAGCTGAAACTGTTTTCTTCCTTGAAAGTATGAGGTAAAACAGTTTGTCTTTTCCGAAAAAAAAAAAAAAAAAACAACTGGAGAGATTTGCCCATGTTGACAAAGTTCTGAAACCGCTTTATTGGGAAAACTCAGTGGTTCCAGTTTGGAGCAAGGATTTGTTGTTCAGTAGAGGGACTGCAGAGATGCTGCTGGTTTTGATTTCAGTCACAACTGACTGTTTCTGGGCATGTGACAAGCCATGGGAAAATATCTCTATTTGCAATGCTCACTAGAGACATGTAGCAATTCCCCAGGCTCTCCAGCCCTACCAAACGCCTTCTAGAAGGAGCAGCATCAGACTCTCCTGGCATTGCTCCTGCAGAGCCACTGAGGTAGGAGACTCTCCTGCAATGCCTGTATCTGGCCTGGAGACCATTTGCTTGGACTGCAGAGGGCTGAAAACACGTGTCTGAAGAAGAGGCTATGTGAATACGTGTTATAAGGAAGAGAGGAGAAAAAAGGACAAGAAAGGAAGGCAGGCACAAAGAGGAAATGAAGATGAAAAAAGATGAGTCAGGAAAATATATATGGCAATATTCAGACCTTTGCTGCTGTCAGAGATCCAGTGGCAGTATCCAAAAAATCTGCTACCACTGGAGCTCCATTCACTGGTGTCCCCAGTGAGCACTCAGGAGCTGCACTGAAGCACAGGAAGCAGGAAAACCCCTGCTTTCCCCAGAGCAGCTCCACTTGCAAAAGCAGCTGTGCTTTCCCTGAACCAGCCTAGCAGGAGCAGATGAACCCAAAACCACAGAGGACTCCAAGAGACTGACTGCTGCCTTTGTGGCTGCACAGGGAAAGTCTGGCAGCACTGGAATACAGCCACCCCCAAACTACAGCACCACATCCATGCACCACACTCACTCTGCATGCCCAGGCTTGGGAAAGGGGCTGCTGGCACAGGCAGGGAGCACAAGGTCTGCACAGTATCTAAAACACTCCCTAATCACAAAAAACTATCTCAACTGACAGCTTTTATGGGAAGAAAGGAGGAGGTTATCCTCTTCTCAACCACAAAGCTCAGTTATCCTGAGTGTAAATTATTGAGGTGCCCCTGGGAATCAAGTGTCCCAGTAAAAATTTACAAACAAGCCATAAAAGATGAGGAAGCCTGCTGCCTTGCTTTGGTGCTCTCTGTAAAGGGTTTCATGTCACTAAACACACACTGGTCCAGCTAGTTGTTAATTTACAGCAGGAACCATGGTAGCTTTAACATTAAATATGTCCAGTTAGGGAACTAAGGAGTTAACTTTTTGTCGTTGTCTTTGACAAGGATGCCAAAAAGCAAACTTTAAAAAGAAAAACAACTAACAAACAAACACAAAAAAAAAAAAGGCAGAGAAAGGGCACAGAAATCAATGTCTGTGAGACTGTCACTGGTTTTGGTGATCTCCTTTCTACTCCATGCATCATCCCTAAAAATGGGATAGGCACTGATGAGAAGCAAGGGGTAGGTAAAAAGTCAGCTGGTCCCAATCCCAAACCTGAAACAACTTTTTAAGGAATTTAAAACATTTTACTGGTACAGAGTTTGACTTGAGGAAGGAGGGGAAGAAAGAAAACTTTTACAGGCAAAGCTGCTCTCAATCAAGGCAAATGCTCAGTTGTGGGTTGTTGGGTTTTTTTCTTAAATATCTTTGCTCAACTGAATTACATTTTATAAGTCATCATTTAGGGCCAGGTCATACCCAAAAGAAACCTTTTGGAAATGCTTGGAAAGGCGCATCATGTTTTAGCTGTGAGCACTTCTGGTAAATCAAGTAGAAGGGGCAAGTGAAAGTCTGGTTTCAGAAGGGAATATGGGCACAATTTGCAAAGAAATGCAGGGAGAAGATCACCCGAACCACTGGGAAATGGAACCTGAAGAGCATTGCTTTACTTCAAAACCTACTTGTTTGGATTTTTTTTAATTCCTACATAATTTACTTGTAACCTGAAACTACATATAAAATGCAATTTAAATCCATATTTTGCACTTAATTGAGGAGGGGGGAAAAATCAAGTATTCACAATTTGAATCCCTGACTTTGAGATATCAGGATGAAAAGAGAAGCAATCATCAGACTGCTTTGATGGGGGAAGAGGACTGTGGACCCTCAGGACAGCAAAACAAATGTGTATGGGGAGATTGGTCCCTTTTCCAAAAACTTTTCCCATCCTTCAGCTACTTTAAACATAGCTTACTGCATGTCAGTACTAAATACTTCAGGAGGAAGGTATTTCCTTTTCAGAAAACTCCTAATCTGACATTTTCTCTACACTGTCCCTTTGCTTCTGTCAGATTAAATAAAGCAATCTGTAAATATACCAAAGCCATCTCTAAATACAAAATAAATGGTAAAAAACTCCAACCTTCCTCACTCTTTTCTCTTAGGAAAAAGTCTGGTATTTTTAACATCCTCCAAAATAGCTTGTTCTTTTTAAACACGAATGACACGAGTCTGTTAGCAATATAGTGAAGAATCCAAATAACATTCTTCAGAGCTGATATCCCTTCAGAGAAACTTTTTGATGTTTGCAATCAAATGCAACTCAATGCCAAAGTTATTCTGCAACGCAGAGAGAATCTGAAAGAAAACAATTCAAACATTGGCAGCCAATTACTTCTTTTTGTCAGCAGCCCTGTAAGTAAATGGTGCCTGTGCTATTACTGTTGGCATGAAATACCAAACACTGTACTTCCAAGGACTTTTATCTCTGTTGCTTTTCCATACAAACATCTACAAATCCTTAAATTCTCCAAATTAAAAATGGACTGGTTCTTTCATCACATACATTTGTGGTTCAGTTATGATAGGGCTCATCTGTGAAAAATAAAAATTAAAATCTGCAATAGCCGGTAAAGATTAGTGGCTTACTTTAAATGGATTTCCTCTGCAAAGCTATTCTTTATATCTTGTCTAAACAGATAATAAATGGTAAAAGCCAAAAAGCACATCCATAAAAAATAATTCTGAAACTTGGCAGAATTATAAAAAATAATTACATTTTATCCTATTTTGACCACGATTCAGTCTCATCTATTGCCAGTAAAATAAAACCACAAACGTTCCAGTCTTCTTTAAGTCACTAAGATATATTCACTTTGAACTGCATTGGCAAGTTCCAAAAAATAAGCAGTAGCAAGAAAACAACATGATTTTGTAGTCTCCATTTCCACAGAAGTGGGCTTAAATTCTGATATTTAAAAGCCTGGCAAGCCTGAAAGATGCTGCACAGTTTCTCACGAAAGTTTATGGAATATAGCACTCAGCCAAAAATCCAAGCAGCTTCTGCCTTGGGGATTTGGTCAGAGCCTGTAACACACCCTCAACCTTTTGCAGGATGGGCTGGAGCTGACAGTGAGTAAGAACACCTTCCCACCTGGCTGAGAGCCTCTGCTCCAGGCACCCCCTTGGCAGAAGCACATCATCCACCTGGCTAGAGGGAAAACACATTGGAACTCTGTTCAAGGCTTGTTACCTTCCAATGCTGCAACAAAACCACTCCAGAGACTCTTGTTTGATTTACTCACAGGAAACAGGAATTTACATGAAACTAAGAGATTATTTTTCTCTTCTTGTTCTCCTTTAATATTTGCACTGCATGTGTTTGATCCTATCATTAAACACAAAAAATAGCCCTTTCTGAATAACTAAGTGAAAAGTACCAGCCAGCATGGATAAAATTGCCAACCAAGAAAGACAGAGAGCTGCTGTTATTTCTGTTTTTGAGTTATTGATTAAATATAACATCCATAACACAGCCATCAGAGTTGCTATTCCACAAACATTCCTAGAGAAATAAAGACTTATTCCTAGTGCCAATCACATACACTCCTGTGGTTAAAATGCAATTAAACAAGTAAAGGATCCAATATACCTACAAGCCAGACAAAAGCAAATCATGGGAAGCTGAACTGGGGAGTAAAAACAAAGGTAAGGTTTTTAAAACATAATTAAAATTTGGGAAGTGTCAATACTGTTGTTTGTAAGTCATTGAAAAAGCTTTCAGGTTACACATATATGTATTATTTATGCTCAGGCAAAAGGGCACTTTTACAAAACATGTCTCAGGGCAGGAGGTTGCTGCAGTGTTTTCTGAGGAACAGAGGAGGAGTGGAGTGGAGTGGAGTGGAGTGGAGTGGAGTGGAGTTTACCTAAGTGGCTGCTGCCTGTCAAAGCTTACTCCAGAAAGCACCAGCTCACCCAAGTGCACTCTGCTTGAGCAGAGCGATTTTGCCTGCTTCTGTTTCCTTTCCTCCAATTGATAGCTCAGGGCTACGATGGAGAACACAAAAGGGCACTTCTCACAAGGGCCAGAAAGAAACGGGTTTTACAAGATGGATGGAGTGAAACAAGGCAAAGCCTTGGTGAACATATTGTGCTTCAGGCAATTTAATAAAACTCACATTACAAAAATCACTATAAATCGTCTGCTTGAGTTTAAACTCTTGCCCAAACCATACGTGCTGCATTAGCCCATGGGCTGCTCACCTCAGGGACAAAGAACAGCTCTGCCCAACTCAGCAGTACCTCTTACAGAGCAATAAAGCCCTGCTCCCTTTTTTTGGTTATTGGAGGTTTTTAAACTCTAATGATCTTGTTTTAGAGCCCTGAGCAGATCCCGGAGCCCCTCCCTATGCAAACAGCCACCTGACAGCACAGCAGAGCAGCTGCCTCCAGAATTAGGACAGAGACATCGAAACACACAGAGGCAAATTGATCCCATCGATCTCTCAGAGAGTTGAGAAGCACACAGTCCTCAGAGACCTTTATTATTTCACTCTGCAATGAAAGGGCTTGGCAGTAAACTACAGAGAGCCAGTTTTATAGGCTGGGAGGGAAATGATTATAGAACATTATAGAACTGTAGCAGTTCAGGGATCTTCCAGCTGGTTTAAATTATTTGGATTCCTTACAAGCATATTGAAAGGGGAAAAAAAAAGGAAAACTTCTGAGGGTCAGCCATGAGTGCTGTAGGTACCCCATGAAGCAGAGTTACCAATTTATTCTCAAGTATTTAAGGTAGAGATGGAAAGGGGGAGGAACGAAGAAGAATACAGAGGGAGAAAGGAGATTACTGCATCCATTTGAAAATATGGATTAAGGAATACCTTACACAAATGAGCAAAATAAAGAGGGGACCAGAGAGCAACACAGCTCCGTGACCACAGCAGGCAAGTGCTCAGGTATAAATTTGTATTCCCACAGGAAAGTGCCGAACTGACCCCACTCTGCCCCAGCTCAAAAGGTAACTTTTGCTGCTGAGGGAAATACCAGCAATTCCCAGAAATTTCCAAAGAGAACAGGAGCTGATTCTTTGCCTCCTTCACTTGGTTTTCCTGTTTTATTACACAAGCTTAGCATGCTTGTGTATAGCATATATACACACAGCTTGTATATAGCGTGCTTGTGTATCACATGTGCCATACTGATAGTTTTGCAGGGTAGCAGTAACATACCTAAAATGTCTGGAGAGGAAAGAAGTGTTTGCTTCAGTTGAAACATTTTGGTTATTTCAAGCCAGATTTGCAAATACTTTTGCCAGCCTCACACTGCACTTCTGTAAGCTCCACAAGAAAAATACATGGAATTGCATTGACCAGCCTTCAGCAACCCAGGCTGGTGGGAACAAGAAGGAACATCTTAACACCTTCCTTTTTCTATTCCACCCCTGGGAGAAGTGTGACTGTTACTGAATCTAGCTATTTTTCCACATTGCTTATTTAGACAATGTCCAAAATAGAAACAAAACATGTTTTTCACTAAGAAATTATTTGTATTCCTTTTCCATTATGGGGCAGGGATGGTGGTGGCATGTTGCAGATGGTTAGGGCTAAAAACCAGCATCATTTAAGCAAAGACTTCTAGGATGTCCAGGTTGGTTTTTTTTCATTGGGATGAATCTAATAAATTACTCACCCTGCTGGCAGTCAGCAGGAGCTCGTTCATGTTCCCTCCCTCCTCCAGGGTCAGCAGGCTACCCTCTGCTTTGGTTTCTTGTCCTCTGTACCTGTGCCTGTCCCTGCGCAGAGAGTGAGGCTGATGGCCAACTGTGGGGTTGGACCTGATGCAAACGTGATCAGGATCCCGTGTCTGCCCCTCAGTAACATCTGCAGGACAGGGACTGTGCTGTGCCATATCACACCCCTCACCTCCACCAACCACCTCCCAGTTGCACACAAGCTCACTTTAAAAATCAAACCTGCCAGACACCTCATTTATTTCAATTTCTCCTTCTCTCTTGCTGATCTGTCTTCCTGACTCTGCAAGGCCAGATCTGATAAAAATAATATCAGCATCCAGCAAGTTACAGTACAGGAAGTCAAAACCCTACAGACCCCATTCCACTCTCACTTCTGTCAACAGCTAGCTCTTGCTGACTTCACAGCAGGAACCATAACTTCTTTCCCCTTCTTTATGATTATTTTTCAGAACAACTCTTGGTAGAGAGCCAGCACTTGATGAAGAATGAGACAATCCCACCGGGTGCTATCCATCCGTGTCCTGCCAGCATTCCTGGCACTGACCAACCCAGCAGTCATGATTTACAGCACTCGTGTGAGCACATCACTGCTCAGGATCATCAACCCCACCCAGGAGGGGATGCTCCCTCTCCTGCCCTCTCTGCTCTGCCTCAGACAGCGCTCAGTGGGAATCTGACAGACCGATCTACTCTCACAAAACAAAGCACCCCAAGCTTTGTTTTAGCTTTCACCTAAAATCCTGGTGAAAGCTGTTTGAAACCCCAGCAAGAACAGTGGCAGCAGAGGGGGTATTCAGAAAGGCTGACTTTAGTCAATGGAAATGGGCACCCCATGCACCCTTTTCAATCAGTGCATGGGGAGGATGCAGAGCCATCCTCCCCTCTGAGTCATCTTCTGGGGACCCTCTTTCTCCCAGTCAGCAACAGAGAGTTCATCTCCTGTGGACTCAGTTCCTCCAAACTCACACTGTCCAGATGCAGCTCAGGCTTCACAAAAATAATTAGAGCAACTAATGGAGAAAATACCTTTTGGATCTGGTATTTCTTGTGCACAAGAGTCCAAGATACTTTCACCTTTTTGGCACACCTGCCTTTGAGTTCACAGCAACTGATGCCAGCTTTGATGGAAAAATATCTTGCTGAGCCTCAAAAAGCACAAGGTTAGCTTTCCCTTTGCTGCTCTGTGGGTCAGTCAAAGAGACAGATTCATAAAAGGAAAAAGCTTCTATCATCTCACAATACCAGCACATGGACAGACTGCTTTTTAGCAGGGAAAAAAATAAGATGACTACAAATAACGTTGATATGGCAACACATGTTTAAAATCAATAATGAGAAGGCCAGAAGAGAGCTTATCCAGAATCCTAAGTGCCAGCCTGTCTTACAGAACTTTGGCAGAGGCAGCTCTGGAAAAACAAGGTGGAGATACTTGCTTTATGGCCTGCAGCTTGTCTGTGTCAATCCCACCTCAGCCATCTGCTTCAGCCAAAACCCAGGGACCAAACAGTTCCCGAGATGCAGAACTCGGGCAGGCTACTGGGGACCACACACCTCAGGTCTGAGGGGGAGCACATGGCTGCCCCACAGCTGCTGAACCCCTAAGGAGCATCCCCCCCCTCAATCACTGCCAAGTTCAGCATGAGCTGCACTGCTGGGCTTTTCCTCAGACACAAATTTTGGTAACTGTCACCTCTGTCTCTGTGTATGTAGGCAAACTGTCCAGCACACAGTCTACCACACTACCTATCCAAGGGTTCTCCAGGAACATATAGACCATGGTCACACTTCCCATCAGAAATTTCAAGGATTTCACCTCCAGAATGGCAGAGTGGATTAAATCAAACAATCCATAGCAGTGCCTGGCACAAAAAAATGGCAACATCACCATCACTGGAAATTAAATGGGAGGATACAGGACACAAAATTCCTTGCACTCTCTAAAGAAGGAGCTAGTGTTTGTGCTTGCTACAACACACCTTCACTAGCAAGTAAACATTTTGTAACAAGCAGCTTTTCATCGCAAATGGCTCACCTTCAATTTCCAGAAGCACCAGTTTATCCATCCTCCCAGATGTCCTCAAGCTGCTTCATGGACACTTTTAAAAGCAAGCATGTGGAAAATGCAGAACTGTTCCCATGATGAAGCTAACCGCTTTAGAGGAACCACAGATGTGACTCCTAACATTCCTAACACTGGAATCCCTAAGAGTATTTTGTAAGCAAGTCAACCATGCCAAAAAAATCCCCAAACACTGCGAACACCTTTCTTACATTTGGGTCAACACTGAGAAGTGGGTGACCTCTTCACCAGTTTTGTCCTGCTGCCAGTTTACATCTCAGCACTGCGGTAACAACCTGAAACAGAGACCTGCTTCAAAGCATTCCTAACGGAGACTGGGAAAAAGGGCTTTCCCAGTCAGCCTGATCTGGCATAGTTTATATAGGACACACTCAACATCTTTATTTACCCTACTCTGGACTGAAAGCAATTTCAATCCAGAAGGTTTTGTGGTTTCCATTCCTTCAACTGCTTAAAAAAGGGATGTGCTCTATCGTTTAAGAGAACAGCTGACACATTTCAAAGTTTCCTTTTAATTTCTATCATGAGAATAGAGAATGGAAGGCTGTGTAAAGAAACAGCATTCTAGAAATAAACTAGTGCAAAATGAACATTGTTCCTAAGATTTCAATAGGGATGACTCCCACCTTCGGGAAGAAAGACACCCAACTCCACTTACTAAAAAAAAACAAACATATGCTTTTATCAGACTAAAGTTTAAGATTATGTGAGTTAAAGAAAAGCAGGTGTTTTTATACCACCAAGTTTGGGCTTTTTACCTGTCTTTTTCTAAACCTAAAAACCTGTTAGATTTTTTTTTTTTCCTAGACTCCAAGGCATACACTTTTCTCCAGGAGACTGAAGCAGTGCCAAAACCACACTGCTATTCAAGGATCTTAACACGCTTTGCAAAAACATTAATTAAAACTCACAGAGCAAGAAGAAGGGAGTAAGGCAGGATCTTTTATTTCACAGCAAGGAAAACTTCACCACCAAAAAAAAGGAGACAAAAATATTTGACAACATACCAACTGCCTCAGATAGAAAGTTGTGCTGCAGAGAACAGCAGAGGGGATGCTGGGAGGCCAGAGAAGTGCAGGAAGAAGAGTAAACCCCAGCAGTTTATCTCTTGGCAGTGCTTTTGCTAGACTGTGCTCCTATTACGCAACATTAAGTTGGCTGAGATTGAAAATAGTGATTCAAGAGTCAGTTTCCTTTCTCCTGGCCCTCCTCTGCTTTCTCACCACACCTACAAAATTGCTGCATCCAAATACAGCATCCACACCATGCCAAACAAAGCAGTTGCTAAATATCATCTCTCATTACAAGGACGTCTCTTCTGCACTTTTTTTGAGATTTATCACACAGCCATTATTCCTCTGTGCAGCATGATTTCCCACTCAAGTGTGGCAAAATAAGGCAATAGCTATTTAAATGCAATTTGCAACATGGTCTGTGTGTATTAATTTCTTTGTGTCTTCTGGGAAGATGGTACCTAATCCATAAATACACATCCACTTGCTTAACAAATTTGTCTACAAAAGAAAAGTAGAACTAAAGGGACAATTTCATTTCTACCGAATTTTACACACTCATTACTTCATAATTCACCAGCACCATTCCATCAAAGTGAACTAAGGTTAGGAAAGCCCTTAATACATCCTTACCACCATGGCAGGGATAGAAAGGAAAATAAAGGGGCTCATTCACATAACTTGCTGCATTTGTAATTCTTATTTCCCTTAAAGAAAACCCCAAAAAGCAGGTTCTTGGTGACGGCTCAATACTGCTGCAGGCAGAAAAGACAATCCGCAAAGCTGTGAGTTCAGCAGAACACAAATGCTTTCCCGAAGGCAGCAGGTCGGGGAACACTGTGATTATCTAGGAGGCTGGCACACATCCTAAGCAAAGGTTCTATCCACTTCAGCCACCCAGAGCAAGCACAGCATGTGGGCAGGAAGGAGCAATAAAGCAGGTGAAACTGGGGAGCAGAGCTGCTTGGGTTCTGTTTAACATAAATAGCTCCATATAATACATTTTACCGAACGACAACACCAGAAGAGTAAAGAAGAAATCTGTAACCCCTCACACTTGTGCATTTTCATCTCTTTGGACCTCAGTACATATCTGACACCATGGCTGTTACTCAGAGCAGATAGTGTGGCATCCATGCATGAAGTCATCTACTGCCTGACACCAAAGGCTCCTCCTTGCAACAGAAGTGTTCAGTCTTCACATCAGGTTGAGAGACTGTACCACAATTCTATTTTTGTTACAGAAAAGAATGTTTTCTGATCAAATTTGTTTCTAAAACAAAGGAATTCACCTCCCAAAGCCTGCCAGGGAGAGGGAAGGACAACATTCCTTCCTCTGCTCTCAGGAAATTACTTACCCAACTGCTGGGAGGTGTTAAGACGACCAAGTCTCTTCCTGATGCCAATACTGGAAGGTGCCAAATGCCTTCATATCACTCCGCTGTCAGAGCACGGTGAGGGAGCTGAGCACCACACATCCAAACTCATGCAGAAAGTTTATTTTGTCTCCTCCGATCCAGAAACACTTCAGACCACTAATATATGCAGCTCCAAGTTATTTCCTCTCTGGTTTTTTTTCCTTTAGCTTGAAAGGAGCTGGTACCATTGCTGAGTGATGGGTGCCTCTTAGTCAGAGCTGGAGAGCCTGAAGCTGATGCTCAGCAGCTGAGGGACAGAATAACCCAGCCCACAGAAGACTTCCCTCACCCTGCAGCAGCCTGAACTCCAGCCCATCCAACAGCAGCTGCTGCATTGTCTCATGTGTCCATGGAGGCCAGCTGCAGCCATGGAAAGACCCCATGAGCTTCACCCCATGGCTGAAGAAAAGTCAGTCAGCCCTGGGGCTGGACCAAGCCTGAGCATGACTGTGTCTACACATCTTCCAAGGGGGACAGAGATGAAAGAAGCACACCTTGCTTCCCCTGGAGATTTTGCATCCCTTTCAGACTGTCCACCCAAAAAGGATCAAATCACTCTTGTCCAGTAACAGGCAATCTTTCTATGGGACTTTGTGGATAGAAACCCATGGCAAAGACAGAAGAACAGGCAGATGTCTCCCCCTGGGTAGACAACCCTGTGGGACCCAGAAGTACACTACCAGGCAGGGAAAGACAATGATCCTTTTCCTAAACCATGATTATGTTATTGACTTACAGGCTAAATCTTTTTAACAATTTTTCAGACATAACAGGCAAGCAGCACGCCATTGGCATAGCAACGGAAACCTATCCAACACACTCATGGAAAGGTAACTGGGGTCTCCAAAAGGCCTGACACAATGAGAACTAAAGCCTCTGGGAGTCCAGAAAAAAACAAGAAGCAGCAAGTTCCTTCACTAACATGTGGGGAAAGCGTTGATGTTTACGTTTTAGTCCAGTTTTAAGTTTCAGTTCTCATCTCTTTAGTGTTGTACACTAGTGTACAACAAGGCATAAGCACAAGCCACTATACAAAATAGTTCAACTTCACTTTTCCTGCATGCCAGTTACCAAGATGAAGCAGGAGGAGGCTCTCTCTAGTGCTTCACTCGCCCATAAAATTACCTGAAACATATCTGGTGGGGATCCTGATGGCATTTTTTTCATCCCTCATATTTGCAGTTGATGTTTTTTGTTCTGTGCTTTCTCAAAATGGTTGCAAGTCTGAATGAAAAGCTTAACTTTCTGAAACTGCTGAGATTCTCATGGCACTTGACCAAAGGACATAAATAAAAATGAAAATATGCACTCCAAACATACACTTCTCTTTGGCAAAAGCAAAACCAAGTTCTCTGGAGAGTATCAGCCATCATCACTCCACAAAACCTGCCTAGACAAAGCCAGTGAGAAGGTTAGTATGTTATTTAGTAACAAGAAACGGCAATCCTGTGTCCCCTCTCCAGAAACACTTACAAAATAAAGAGTCACTCCTGGATTCTCAGATTTTAACCCCAGGTTTGTACCTCGACAGTCTCTCTAGTTCTGTGTGCCTACACATTAACATGCAGGCAGGAAAAGTAAGGAGGATATAAGAGATGCACAAACATAAGGATTAAGTGGGCAAAAATTGGCTATTGAGAACTTTAGGCAAGGAAAGGAAAGCTTTTCAGGCAAGCTTGTCAGACAAACAGCCTTCCAAGGGGAGCCTTGGAGACAATCCAACTGGACACACACACAGCACTGAGCTAGTCTGTTAAAGGAATTACATAACTGGCTGTGCATGATAAGAAGTTCCATGTCTGATAAGCCAAATAGTCCCTTACCACCTGATGTTCATTTGACAAAAGCGATCGTTTGCAGATTATTTTCTGGACTGTATTGGTTTCCATAGCTTTGGGGCTTTTTTTCTTTTACTGAATCAGAGAGTGCATCTCCCTTCTTGCTAAAGCCACAGCAAGTCCCATCAGAGAAGCGGTCCAAGAAAATTAGCATTAACCGACTGGGAAAGGCCTTACAAACCAATGATCTAAAATTCACCAAGCCTAGTTTAAGAAAGCAAGAAGAATCTCCAGAGGGAGGTTCAGCGAGCTGGTGAGATCTGCACTGCCAACCATCCCATTCCCTAAGCTTGCAAGCCTTATCATGAGGATACTGGAGATGTGGAAACCTCATCTGTGCTGAACACAAACAGAACGCCAGCAATCTACACCAGCTGTTCTGCTGCACTGACCCAGTAATCATCATGATTATGTGTCCCACTTACTGGGGGACTGTGCTAGAGGGATTAGCAGATTGTGATCATCACACTAAGCTCTACTCAAAAAAGCATTAAATGTAAGGACCTAAACGTTCAAAATAATTTCCTGCTTAAGTACCTCAGCGTTTGGGGTGCCCAAGAGAAGAAAATTCATAACTGGAAGAGAGCATTACCCTGCAAGTGATTGCACAGGGAATCCCACATCTCAAAAGCTGGCCCTGGGGGCACCATCTGGACTCCCTCAAGAGCCTTGCAACATTATCCAGCTGAAAAGGCTTTGCTAAATCCTTTGACACTGTCTCCCCAGAGCATTTCTCTGGAGATACTGGCAGCCTATGGTCTGGACAGGTGCAGTGTTTGTGGGTAAAAATCTGGCTGATGGCCAGGCCCAGAGAGTGGTGGTGAATGGAGTTACATCCAGCTGGGGACTGGTCACTGGTGGTGTTCCCAGGGCTCAGCACTGGGGCCAGCTCTGTTTAATACCTTTATCAATGATCTGGACAAGGGGACTGAGTGCTCCCTCCATCAGTTTACAGACAACACCAAGCTAGGTGGGAGTGTTGAACCACAACAGAGGAAGGATCAGGACAGGCTGGATCAATGGGCTGAGGCCAACTGTGTGAGATGCAACAAGTCCAAGTGCTGGGTCCTGCTCTTGGGTCACAAGAAGCCCTGCAGTGCTGAAAGCAGGTTGTATTGAGCTGGGGGTCAGCCTCTTCTCCCAGGCAACAAGTGATACAACAACAGGAAATGCCCTCAAGTTGTGCCAGAGAAGGTTTAAATTGAGTATTAGGAAAAAGTTCTTCACTGAAAGTGTGGTCAGACATTGGAACAGGCTGCCCAGGAAGTGTTCAGAAACACTTTGGGGCTGTAGTTTAGTGGTGAACATGGTGGTGCTGGATTAATGGCTGGACTCCATGACCTTGAGGGTCCTTTTCAACCTTAATGATTCTATGAAAGCCAAAGTTGTCTTCAAACATAAACTGGGGGACGACCACACCATACTGTGCTCCCAGGACTCCTGCCTTCCCTGAAGCTTCCTTCATGTCCTGACAGGATTACCAGGGGGACAAGAACACACTGACTCACCACACTAAGTCAGTATCAGAATCACAAACTCTCGTGTCCTCCCATGGCAGGGAGGCATCTTTTGTCCAAACATCTGCCTTGAGTTTGATATGAAAACAGCTTCCTTTTTCAAGCTCTCACATATGTTTTTTCTTCCTTAATATTTTTTTAAGTAAGATACTAGATATAAGATCTGCCACCTACTAAAATATAAGCTTTGATGGCAGAAAACACTTCCAGAAATTATCTTAAGAATCTTACTGAACTTTATCAAATCTTGAGTCATCTTTCTTTTCGTACAAGTGTGCACTTCATTACTTAGTAATGGAACAGTAATTGCTCTTCAGTTATGCAAGGTGCACCTCTAATTTGTAAGGGGTTTCTGGAGAGGTAATGACAGATGCTTTAAAAAAAATCAAATATGAGAATATGAAAAGTTGTTATGTAAAATATAATCGTAACCACAGAGTAGTCTGACAGCTGGGTCACAGTCTCAGTGGGTATAAAGGCACAATGCAAATATTCTGGTCTTATGCATTCTTAAACACTGAACCTGAAGCCAAGTTATTCATATTACTTTGCACTTCAATCTAACTGAATCTCACAAATGAAGCATCATCTGTGTAGGTCAACACCTGACAGCCCTGTTTTCTTGACAGGTTCCTACACACTCTAGGTAGGGCTGCCAGCAACTCAGCAGAAGGCATTTTTCCCCTCTGAAATTATGTTTCCTGTTTATAAAACATGTTGGATATGAAATATATAAATCAAATCTATCTATTTTCTGGTTTCTAAAAGTAAATTCAACATAAAACCTGCTAGGAACCACATTGTGAGGGACAATCTTGTGTTAAAAGGGACAATCATTCCAAATTTTCTCTACTCCCTTTTCTCCAGCTATACCACTGTGAGCAGGGGCTCAGTGCAGCCTTTCAAAGACCATGTGTTGGCTCACAGCCCTTCCAGACAAAATGTCAGTTCCAAACTTGGAGCACTTGCGTTTGCTGATGCGTGGCAGCGCCAAGATCAGGAGCAGCACACCATCCAAATGTCATCTGTGTGTGCAGATGCAAGATAAGTGCACCTCCTCATATGACTAATTTTCCAATTAAGATTGAAACACTTTTGTGCTAAAAACACAACAAGCACACGGGAAGAGCTTGTTCTTGCTCCACAGGGATTGAGTATCAAAGATACGCTCATTTTACTCTGATCTAGTTGGTTTTTCTCAGCAAAGCTTTTACAATATGTCAGTTTTGCACTGCAAAACATAACTGTGCTTTACTGCTTTCCAACAGTTTAGCATGACATCCAAAGGAAAAAAAAATTAAAAACAAACAAAACAAAGATTGGCAAATGCTTAGAAAGCTTGCTTTACCCACTCTGATCTCCATGCCAGTGCAGACATATTATTAGCAGGACCTAACTATCTAATGTGAGACTTGTTCCAACCCAAATACATAAACTGCATCACAACAGCAACTGCTGAGTAGATGTACCCAGAGGAAGCCCAGCCTTCTATCTGGAAGAACAATAAAAAACAATCACAGACTGCAAAACTTTCAGCAAGGAGAGCCCTGTTTGATCTACTGGAAAAAAACATAATGAGATGCAGTACTTGGCATCTGAAATTAGATGGATCAAACCAGAAATAGGGACTTTTTTAACAGTGAGAACAGCTGCAATCATTCACCTAAGGATTATTTCAAATACTCCCTCACATCGAGTCTTTAAAGTCAGGGCTGTTGACAGATGTGTGACACAGCTCACAGAGAAGCACAGGCTTCCTGCAGTAATTCTTACATGGAGCTCTGTCTCTCGCACCATGCTCTGTTTCAGATTAGATGATCATAAATGGTCCCTCTTGACCTTAAAAATCTACAATGATGCTCAAGTAATGGTAAAAATTACTTCAAGGAATCACAAACTGTGAGACATTTCTGCACCAATAGCCCGTGTCATTTCCTTCCCATACAAACAGGCTGAGGGCCACAGACAGAGCTGGGCTGGACAGCTGGCAGTCAGGAATCAAATTCAGTCCCTTGCTCTTGGGTTAGCAAAAGCTGAAAGAACTGCAAAAAAACCACCATGTACCTTGAAGAAGCACTTCCTCCCTAAAACATCAGCTGCCTGAAGTGTCAAGGAATTTGAAAAGAAATATAGAAAGAAAAACTGGTCTAATTCACGTATTTCTCAGCAGAGGGTTGCTACAGTGTGGTCTTTATAAAAATGGCACAGGAAGAATGACAAAAAAATTTTCTCTTCCCCAAGTAACTGAGCAAATCTAAAATAGTTAATCCTGGAAACATTCTCAAAAGATTAGCCATGGCTCAACTAACTTTAATGATGATAATTTTTAATTTAATTTCAAGTTGAATATCCTTGTGCAATAATGGCAGAGATGAAGGACTATTAGGGAATAATCTTGTTTACGGATCAGTGAACTCAGAAAATTGCCAAGGCACTGTGAAACATATTCCTTATTCACACCTTATAATTAACTGAGTGTTCTGCTTCAATATTAAAGTCATCTTCCCTATAAGAAAGCTGTTCATTTGGGCTGGTGAGGGACAATTTTGGCCACTGAGGGAGTCTCATTTGGTTCTGGCATTTCCAAACTCCCAGGAAAAAGCACCTTCAATCCATAAAAACACCAGATTCCCAAAGTGTAAGGGAAGGCAGAGAAAGCCTTTGGTTCATGACAAAAGCACAGCTTGTGAAGACAAAAAAAAACACTTCTCTCCTACCTTAATGCCACCTAGGAGCATTTCTCTTTTAAAGGCAATTGAAAGAAGAAAATGCAGTTCTTTTAATTAATTCACATTGAAAGGTGCTTTTGATGGAGTCAAGAGGCTACATCAGATCAAAGTAAATAATGCAACAAATAGTGACATGAAAGCCATGGGTCAGCAGCTCTCATGGCTTACACTGTCTAGATCTTAGTACTCAAAAGCAACAAATGCTGAAGCTTTCAGCTTCCAGGAAAGAAGAGGATGATAGGGGGGCTCTATACTTTCAGCAAATTTTAAGAAAGAAATTGTCAATTTACTGGGAGGAAGACTTTTGTTGAGGTAGATCTGCTTAAGATTTGGGAAATCCTGGATTAAGTCTCTGCTTTATGTCAGATTTTATGTTTGTGAATTTGAGCAAATGCTCAAACTTTCTGCCCTTTGGTTTTGAGAGGTAATGCTTCTCCCTGAGTGATAGAGCACAGACTCGAGGGGATTCTGCCCTTCTGCTCAGCCCACAAGCCTTGCCCAAGGTTTCTTTGAGATATTAACTGATCCCCAAAGAGGAGTTATATCCCAAAGAAGGATATATTGTAAACCCACATCTAGGTAACTGAGACCCAGATACAGCAACTGCAAATTTTGATGGTGTAATCTCTGGCCCCAAAATCAGCCTGGCTCATCTCAGCTTAGTTCAGCATCTCACTCCAGCCTTTCCTTTGTAATGGGGAACAGGCCAGGCAGATACAGCCAAAGCCAGTACACACAATAGAAAACACAGTAATAAAATATACTCAGATTTTTCCATTCTGATTTTTACTGTACATATTACCTAAACAGACTCCAATCAAAACAAAATAATAAACAATAAAGAAAGAAGTGATGCCATAAATCAGCACCAAAAAAAAAAAAGCAGCTTATGAAAAACAGAAGTAATAATACAATGAATAAAAATCCAAGTCCCAGCATCTGGAGTACTGCATGATATTCTGAGACCTTCCCTTCCTCTGCCCATTTCCCAGAGGATCTAATAGAAATCAAAGAGGTACAGGAAAGGGTAATAAGGCTCATCAGACACATGGAATGGTGTCTGATTGAGGAGAGAGTCAAGAGAACAGGGCTCTCCACCCTGGGAAGGGAGTACACACAGAGATACTACAAAATTATGATGGGCCTGAGCAAGGGAACCAGCAAAATTACTTTCTACTTCTTATCACACAAAGTCAAAGGGCTCCCAATGAAATTATCAGGTTTCAAGCAAAGAAAAAGATTCCTTTATATGGCGTGTAATTAAAATCACAGAACTCACAGCGAAAAGAGGCCCTCAAAGTCAGAGGAGAGAAGAGTTCTAAAAAGGAAATTAGGCAACTCTACAGAGGACAGGTCCATGAAGAGTCTTAAACACAGTACTCTAGACACAGCATCCAGATCCATGGACTCTAAATCAATGCCTGGCACATGTTCAGCAGCCACAGTAAGGAAAGATGACCCTGTCCTGGCCCCATTCCCATTCTTGTCTTCTCTGTAAGCATCCAGTAATGACCACAGTCAGAACACTGAGCTAGATGGATCCCTGGTTTGATATGGTGTGTTCTTCTATTATGTTAAATATACTAATAGGAGTTCAACAGACAAATCCTAACTTAAAGTAAAAGGAATTATTTTTTGGGTTATTTTTTTCCCTTGAAGAAATATCGTGCAAAAATTCCTCTATTTATATTAATGCATAGCACTAGACAAAATGCATAAACAAATGCCTTCTGGGTGGAAAGCTGTCCATCATCTCCAAAAGCTTGTATGGACAATGAATGAAGGAATTCAATTTTCCATAGTGAGTAATTCCACAATGGAGATACCATTCAGGACCACAGGCAGGATCATGACAGTGAATCCACAGTATGCCAGCCAAGATCAGCAAAGGAATGCTGATCATAACAGACTGATTGGAAAGACCAGCATTAGCAGCCATTTAGACCACAGACCAGATGACAGCTTTCTAAAATGAAAATTCCTGATGCTTTTACCAAAAACATTTGTATTGTAAGCAACTCATCTGCTGAAATGAATGTTTGATATAATTAACAGTGGAGAAAACAGGAGACAAGAGGGAGAAAAACAACACATTAATTGAGTTTGCTACCAGAAAACAAAACAAAAAAATATATCTCTGCTTCCAACTTTTACAGATAATTTACAGCTGCAGTGATAGAAGGTGCTGTCATGAGATTAGGCAGAGATTATGGTAAATGCAATTAAATCAGCTAATACCAAAATATTCCCAAGAGAACCCAAGGCCATCATTTTACACCAGTTTGGTCTCTGCAGAAATTCCTAGCATGGTCTTGAAAGAACTGTATGTGTAACAGTGGTGTATGAGGGGATAAAGCTGTGTTTTATGAGAAGGATATAAAAGTAATGTTCCATCTCCCTTCCACCTCTAACTGATAATTACTCTTTCCCTGAATTTTACTGTGAACAATCAGTGGAAAAGTTTCTTGTCAATATTTTCCTGTTAATTTTCCTCTTAGGAAGAACACCCAGAGGGTTTACTGGCATCTTACACAGATTAAATGGAACAGTACATTATTCCATACTTTTTATACTAGCACAACCAAAGTGCAACCATAGTTAGTTTCAAAGTAAGAACTTTATGTTTAGTATCTCCTTACACCAGAGCTGATTTGCAAAACCAAGGGATTTCACAGGTCACAAAAGGAGAGATTTGAGCAGACTTCAGCCCCCAGCAGAGGATCTACAGCAAACATGCTGCCAACCAAAACTTTAAACAAAGGGAACAACTGCATTACCCACATGGCAAAAGAATAATACGTTCTTAAGAAAACAGAACCTAACTTTTTGAAAGGAGGTGAAAAAAAAAAAAGAATTCAAAACAACCACCACAGCATATCCCAGTAGAAGATTATAATTTAAACCACTCCATTATCAGCTGTGGCAGGCAATGAGAACTCATAAGGCAAAGCAGGGTGTCTCCAGATGCTGTGAGACCCATCAGACCTGGAAAGCACACACTCGACAGCAGCATTCCAACAGCCCAAGCACAAACCTCACCTTTCACGGCTTACTTTGGCCAATATCTGAATTTTAACATGGATGTTTGGAACGTGGAATGCATTTTACAAGAGTCCCTTCTCCACTGCAGTTTCCTGGATATTCACATTCTGGAAATTGCTTAAAAGAATAGAAACAGAAAATCTGCATTTCAAAGATCAAGAGAGAAAAGTGTGTTCCAGCATTTCCAAGCCAAGTAGAAGATTAAGGTTTTTAATGCACTCGATGGAAAAGAATATTGGGATAACTGCATTAGAAATGTGAAAGAGGATTTAATACTCTAGATTAAGTTGAAGATTAAGTTTCTAGTCAGGGAAGAATCTGTTCATCTTGGAAAGCATACAGGGAGGATGGGAGAAGCTTTACACATGCCAGAAGATTTTTTTTTATACTTTTTAAACCAAATATTAAATCTCAACAGCTACTTCATATTAAAAAAAAAATCAAAGTAACCCTTATCACACAACCAAAATCATCCACCTGAAGTCGCACTTGATGAGATTGGCGTCCTTGTGGTTTTGAGCAAATGATTGCTTGTATCAGCCCGTGAACACTTAAAGCCAAGCAACTTGGTTCTGAGAGTCTGCTGTCCCTCCCTTAATACATGCTGTGATTACCAGGTTCACAGAGGAAACAGGGACCAGCTTGGAAAGCATCAGTCATTAATGAGGTAGGTAGTTACAGCTGAGTCCTTTACTTCTGAGAACAGCCTAAAAGTTTCCAAAAAGATAACAAAAAACATGCCTAGAAGTCAATGTGTAAGAGAGAAATTGCTCAATTAGGTTTGCTATCCAGGGAAATACCTGCAATAATCTCGGTATCATCCATCTTCAGGTGTTGTGGTTGGTTTTTTTTTTTTCCCCTGGGTGACTGAAATACTGTTTTGTGCCAAACTAACCCAGATTTACTGCAAGGAAAATGACCTTGCAAGCCATTAGGGTTTGTTCCTGTTTCTCAGCGCTGTTAATTCTTTGACAGTGGTTGACAGGGCTTTCAGAGAAAGCCAATGGACACGGACACACTGCTACTTCAAACACTGGTTTAATGAGACTGCCATGAGCTGTGAATAGAAAGGCAGTCCTGTGAAGCAAAGGGAATGAACAGAGACTCCTGTGAGTCAGCTCTGGGACACACAGGCTGCACCTACAAATTGGGGATTTCCAATTAGCAACACAGGGAACAGAAGAGGCTGACATACAATGAAGTGACTGCAACTGCAGGGCTTAAACGCAATTCCCATTAATGAGAGAGAAAAACCTTCTCCCTCTGCACACGAATGAATGGGTGATCAGCATCTTTCAGAAGATGGGGAAAAAAGAAACCCAAAACCAGTCATTAACTTTTCCTCCTGATTCTGTTTTGCGTACCACCATTCTTTGTCCAAGGCACAGTTTCCACAAAAATGGATTTTCATGAACTAAATCAAAGTCTAAAGAATCTTTAGAAGACTAAATAGTCTTCTCTAGAAAAGAAAAAAAAAAAAAAAACCAAACAAGCTAGAACATGTTAAGTCATCATCGGCTAACAATAGTAACATCAGACTCAGTCTCGTCTCTTTTTTCTGACATTCAATGTACATGAAGGCAAACTACTTCCATTTATTTGCTGCTTACTGAAATAAACAGGGCCTCTTGGTACTGTCACATATAAATAGTCCAGGAGAAATTATTTACTTTCCTCTTCCTTCTAGGAAGTACTTAAAAAGAGGGAAAGAGGTGTTTTTCTGTACTGCAAAAAAAGTGCTATCCAGAACAGTGGCTGAAACAGGATCCAACAAAGGCTGTCGAATTTAAAACCAACCCTCTTCTATTCAAATAACTGCATGCACAAGTGCCTACTTTTCCAGCCACAGGGAAGCCAAGAGTGAGATCAACTGTGGCTCCATGCCACCCCAAGCACCAGAGCAGAGCAGAGCCGGCTCCTGGCTTCTGCCTGGCTCTCCATGCTCCCTCCTCCTCGAAGGCAGCACAGGGAAAACTCCCAAGTTAGCTATAGGGCAGAGGAGAGCTGGACCCCCAAAGCTGGAGAGACGAGGTCAAAAAGAAACTGGGGTTTGCAGCTCATAGAGCAGAAACCCATGCAGAGGGGAAGTGGAGATAAGCAAAGACAGTGAGTGCTGAAAGCTGAAAGAATCCAGAGGGACCTTGCCCCCATGCTGGGCAGAGCTACCATGGCAGAAGATTGAACCGGAGAGATGGGAGGAGTGGGGAGCACGTGGAGGATGCAACAGGCAGCACAAGGACACAGACCCGGGCCCTTGAATTGGCTTGGCAAGGACTTAGGGGACAGGAGCACAGGAGGGACCTTGGGAGTGAGACTAACACAGTAGCTCTTGAGGAAAGCAGCAAGATCCAAAAGGCAAAGCCTGAGAAGCAAAGACTGGAAGCAATTAAATGACTAAAGAAAAGCAAATGAGAAGAGATGAGCAGGCTGCAGCAGACGAGGCAGGGCAACTAACCAGGGAGAGAGGAAGAAAAGGGCTGCCAAAAGAAGCTGCACATGCTGGGCTGGGTTCACTCCTCTCCAAGTCTGGAATGGAATATCATACCATTATGCCGCCTCTGTCTGCAAATAGCTAAAGGAACAGGTCCCCCCATCTCTCAAGACTGACTCCTATAGAGCACAGTCTACTGCTGCCACCAGACAGTCTGCTTGCTCCACCAGCAGATGTCCATGACGTAAATACAAAGGTGAATCCAACTCTTAACATCCATGTGGTTCCCCACTACAAAATTTCTGGCTATTCACTTTACTTGTTCTGAATAGTAAGGAAGTTACACATCCAGAAACTATGCCAAAAGTACTTTAGAAGATTACAGACCTAAGTAACAAACTGCAAGGAAATACCAGCACTTGGGAGTCTGTACACAGACGAATTACTGAGAAGTGTAAATCTGTCTCAGAGCAGAACTTGAATAACATGAAGTAAATAGGGCATGGGGCAATGCTCTGGACCAGGAAGAAACAAAATATCGAATAGTTACTCATTATGTGAGCACCATCCATGCTGGGCAATGAATCGAGCAGGGATTGTGCAAAAAAGAAAAAGCTATGTGACAGTGTAATTAAAGACTGTCACACTAAAAACACACAAGGAGGCCAAAATTAAAGCAGATCTTTCTTATCTGGCTAGTGCATATTTTTGCAGCACAATGAGGTCTAAACAAGTCTTTTTCTGCATGCGTGCAACCTTAGTCATCACCATATCAAAGCAGTGATGTTCTTAACTAAACCTCCCCCTGCCAGCAGTAAGTCAGTTACTTGTACTGAAACAGCACTCGAAGATTTCAAAAATTAAGACACATAATGGCACAAGCATGCCTAAGAGAGAATCCTTGGCTTTGTTTCTCATTTGTGAGGGGGATGGAAGACAACCAGCATATCACACAAATGGAAGTAGAAAAGCAGCATTCATTACTGTGCCTCATCTTCCAGCACATGCCATGGGAACAGAGAGATGTAATTATTTTCCCAAGATTACACCAGGGTTCTCTGGAATCCAGTTGCAGGCCAGAGAATGTAAATCCTTGGCTGCATCCAAGGCTGTAAGCATGGGGGCAGCCACATCTCACATGTTTCTAGATTAGCAGAGCCTTCTGGTGGCCTCAGGTATCATCTGTGCATGACAATAAATATTGTCACTGACTGCAGGGGAATTCATGGCCTTCAGAAAGATTCACTCAACATTTCCTACACAGACTGTACAGACACAGCAGTAGAGAGAGCTATTGCTCAGACTGACAATGGAAAAACCATCTTAAGAACTTAGTCCAGAGAAGAATAAACCACAGGCCAAATCCACCTCTGCAATCCACCTCCCCAGAGGCAGTCAAACTTCATTCATAACTTCAGCTTACTAAATAGCAAGAATGGCAGAGCCTTAGCAAACTTGTTAGAATTAAAAAAAACTTGCAACACCACAGAAGCAGCATCCCACGGATCCCAGGATAGCAATGACACTTACCTAATCTACCATCTTTCAGCACACTGTGCCTCCTCAGGCCTTGGGACTCAGGACCCTACCTGCCTTTTGGAGCAAACTTGTGTTGTCCTATTCTCAATTCCATTTTAAATATCAATTAAGGAAAATAAAGAAATCAGCCTATAGCCAGTGACAGTGCAGCACTTCCTCTTCTCTGCTTTCACACAGAGGTAATTCATACCAACCTTTACTCAGAGCATCACAGACTTGGAGCTTTATCCCTTATTTGTAAAATCTTGCAACCCTGAGGACATCACCAGCGAGAGAGGAAGGAAAAAGACTAGGCTGGCTCTGTTGCTTAATGTTCCAGATTACTCATTTTGCTTTCCTAAAGAAGAAAAGCATTTTGACTGCTAGACTCCCAGATGTTGCAGTAAGGTAGAAAAATCATAAAGAAAGGCTTCATAAAAGTAAGCCTGCTCTCCTAAAATCAATGGCTGGCCTTGTCAGGCTAACATTTTGCAAGTTCCCCTGTGAAAGCAATCCCGGTGTGAGCAGTTCGTTAGCATAACAATCTATTCCTGGGTGAAAAACAACTTGCACCTGTATAAACTCTTGTTACACCGGTACATAGAAAAAGGAAAACTCTCTCTCACAAACAACTTTTTCTGCACATACACACGGAGGGTTTGAGTGACCAATTAATACAGGGTGACAACTTGTTACTAACCAATAAGTAATTGGCAAGAAAACTACTAAGCAAATGGAGTCACACACAAGGTCTGTAAAGCTGTATAAAAAGGAGTTATGTGAATAATTTCCACCCTGAAGGAAATGGAGTCTGTGTGATTTATTCCCATATCCAGACCTTTTTCACCACAGACAATCGCAAACTGCCCTGGAATTTCTCCACCAGCTTTTGCACTGGTGTTTGCAAAGCCCTTTAACATTTCCTTGCTATTTTGCTGTTGCACGGTAAGGAACTTTCAGGCCAGAGACAAGTATCCAGGTTTCCTGCCTTAATTAAGTCAAACATACAACATAAATAATAGTTACCTCCCTGCTGCTTTTCTCAGAGACACACATTGCTTTTTGCTGCTGTGCTTTGCATATGAAAGTGACCACCACTGACCTCCAGGGTGTGTAAGTGCAACTAGGAACAACTTACCAAAATTTAAGGAAGTTGTACCCCATCTAACAGAAAGTGTTTTCCTCACACTTCTATAACCCAGGCAGTTTCATATCCACACTTTCTTATCAAACACCCTCTAACAATTCAAGAAAAGGTGACGTTTGCACACATGAAAGCCCACATCTGGGAAAGTGGTCACACTGTTCTGTCTGTATCAGTTACAAATCTAGGACGTAGCATTGCACTGTGTGGCATGGGGAAGGAACAGAAATTCAGTTGACTTCTGCTTTTTGAACAGTAATTCCATGTTTAAGCAGAAATGTGCTACACTATTATATTAGTCAAAAAGGAAAAAAAATTAAAAATCATTTCTACACAAAGATTGGAAATAGGAGAGGAAAATCCAAGCAATTGCTACATAGTCCCACACTGTGTGTGCCAGCATCTTCCCTCCACCTCTCTCTGTGCTCTTCCTTCATGCTGAAGGACAGCATCTGTTTCAGCTCAACCCTGACCACGCACACTGCACAGGGACTCAGGGAAGAAATGTTATGACCTCAACATATTTTTCCTCACAGTCTATCAAACTTAGGGCCAGTGCAGACATCCCTGGAATGCACCACATTCTGCAGAGCATTTCCACCTTCCTTCTCTTGCCACTGTAAGAGGAAACAGTGGCACCAGTTTAGTCATCAGATCACATTTATCCCTGCTACAGCCTTTAGGATTTCATTGGATTTTGGATCAATGAGGTTTTGGGCCTGGTTCCCACAATGCTAATGAGTAGAGAGCTCCCACACTCTCTTTTGCACACACAACACAGAGTTAAAGTGATGCTGTTGGGCACAGCTCCAGGTACACCTGCTGCTTCTTCTGCAACCTGACAAAAAAATCAAAATAAAATACACAAACAAAAATAACACACAAAAAAACCTCATGCAACCGTTCATATACATGGAAAATAGCAGCATTGATTCCAGTCTATGGTCCACTCCAAGGAAGGAGTCGCACCACCAGCAGACACAATAAAAATGAGCTTCTAGGACACCAAAAAGAAACAGAAATTTCAGTTTCAAAAGTATGCAACCTATTGTGGAGTCTTGTTTTTCAAGAAGCTTATACTGCAGTCCCCAGCTATTTATACAGCTCAAAACCTTCAGAGTGATTAGGTGGCTTGGAGGTGTTCATGGGCTGGACCACATTTAGCAACACAGAGTGTGAGGCACATAGGACATGGCATAACCAAAACCATTTAAAAAAAGAAAAAAGGTAAAAAATTAGATTCCAGTTTTCAGTGGCTTCAACAAACCATGAAAAAGAATAAGTGACGATTGCCATTCATAGTGATTCTCAACAGGACACATACCACACCAGCGTGAAAGCACTGAGGCATTACCCCAAACACAAGTACAAGCCTGACATGAAAGTTCCTGTCTGTCCTTCCCCATTTATATCATATGGAAAGGCACATACACTCAGAAGCCTCGTTCAGGTTTTAAAACTCAGGGAGATGGATAAAACCCACAAGAGATTCTAGTTACCTCATCTCAGTAGCATATGCCAGCATTCCCCAAAATTGCAATAAATTGTGGCGATAAAACCTACAACTTCCTCCAGACTAACTCATTCCTTACTCCTAAAGGCAACTGGGACTGCAACCCACATATTCACTGGATAGCTGAAGATAAGAGCAAGTGACAACAATGAACAAAAATATCTCTGCACCAAGAATTTACATAACTAGCGCCAGTTACTGCTAATTAGACCAATTCCCTTAATTCCTCCATTACCCCTTCCTGCATTTTTCAGTTAGCTCTAGTAAGAAGAGGTATAATAAATTATTATTAAATAGAAACCTATTTGATCACATTACAAGTACTAAAAAGTACAGATCAGTGCACCACTACTACATTCTATTTAAAACCTTACAATTAGTAATCTGGTAGACTAAATAAGATACCTGAAGCTATCTCACTGTGCCAAATCTGTCCACCAATTTTGGAGCTTCTGAAATATTTAAAGCTTTTTCCCTCCATCCTTTTGCCATGCAAGAAGACCTACACAAGTCAGACAAATGTGAATTACAAGGAAAAATTGCATAATTAATCTTACAGATTCAACAGCAGCTTTATCTTTTCTTTCTTTTTTCTTTTACAGCAAGGATTTACTTTTTTTTTTACTACAGAATATATTTTAATAGAGAAATTGTCTTGAGTTCTTCCTGCTTCATATCATATAATATGTCAACAGCACAACTCTCACAGTCATGCTTCCCTCTCAGCCACTGGGACCAAGCCAGCTCCACTTTGGGCATCCCACAGCTAACTCTTACACAGCAAGTCATTGCAAGTGTGTTGTACACAGTCAGTCACTTGAGAAGAGAGCAGCTGAGCAGCTTACACCAGCATGAGAGCCCCTTTTCAAACAGAAAGCAGCTATGTACATGCAGGGCTTGATTTGCCATGAGCAGAAATCCTTCACAACAGTTGAAGAGGCAGCTGCCAAAAAGCAAATGCCAATTGGCAGCGTGGAGGAGCTCACTCTGAAGCCATCCCACGTGCACGGGCTCTCCAACACAGCTTCTGCAGCCTCTCCTGAAGAGGCTGGGAAGCGAGAGGCTTTCCCTTTGTGTAAGAAAGGGATGTTCCCAAAAGCAGGGGCAGAGGGAGGGTGTCTGGAAAAAGTACAAAGCAAAGGAGGGGAGAAAGGAGCAGTAGGAAGAAAGGAAGAAACAGGAGTAAAAAAACAAGGAACAAGATGATGGAATGAGACAGATGTTTTTTATATTGATAACCTCCCGGCCCCTGCTATGGGCATCAGTCTCTCCCTAGTAGCAACCAAGGGGTCAAGAGGAAATGGCCTCAAGATGTGCCAGGGAAGTTTTAAATTGGATATTGGGAACATTTTCCTGACAACCCTGAAAAGGTTGTCAACAACAGACTGCCCAGGGAAGCAGTGGTGTCACCATCACTGAAGGTATTTAAAATATGTGTAGATGTGGGACGTGGTTTAGTAGCAGGCTTAGCAGCACTGAGCTAATGGTTGGATTTTATAATCTTAGAGGTCTTTTCCAACCTGAACAATTCTATGACACTATCCATCAGAGAAAACAGAGACAAATACAAGGATCAAAGAGAACAAAACCACTAACGTGTCCTCAGATATTCTCCTCCTTTCTCCCTCCTTCCACCTTCTCCTGTCTTCCCTCTCCAGCAGCACAAGGAAAACTGTGGCAATTTCAGGATGGAGCAGGAGTGGGCAGCAGTACCTGCGAATGGCCCAGATGGCCCTGCTGGGCACGGGCAGGCCCCCGCTGGGCTGCTCCTCGGGCGCTGGCGGGTGGCAGGAGCTCCAGGCGCCGCGGTGGCCAAAGCGCTGCTTCCCGTTCTCCCGGCTGGACAGCGGCACCTGCGGCGCGCCGCACGGAGAGGACACGGGCGGCCGGGCGGGCCTCTGGTGAATGCCCCCGTTTCTCCTGAGAAAGGGGAGCAAAAGGAGGGAAAGGGGACAGAAAAGGGTGTCAGGACTTGTGTTCTTTGCACTTTTACTTATCAAAAGGTTGAATGCTATGAAATCGGCACAACAGGGTATCAAACTACAACAGACAACATTGATTTAATCCACAAAAAAAGCCTTTGTGTGCTGAGAGAATAGTATTTATTAGTTCCTAACTAAACCTAGAGACTTGACAGCAACAGAAGATGAGCATTCCTCTACCAAGCTGTTCTCTGGACCTCTGTTAAGATGGGAAGCACTGTGGTGTCACTCCTAATTTTTTGCTGCAGAAAACAAATGACGTTCCATCACTTTTAAACAGAAAACCAATCTGGACAGGTTGGAAGAAGGAGCAGATAAGTTTTCAGCAGCACATAGAAGGCTGTTTGTTTTCTGCTGCCCCTTCAAGTCAAATGCAGCCATAAAATCTTGAGCATCATAAAGAGATAAACGCACAATAAATGCAACCAAAGAAGATACAAAAATACAGCACATCTGGACTAAAGAGCTTCATTCCTACAAGCTAAATAGTGCCACATCTGGGCAACTGGCCGCCACTGAAACAAAAAAAAATATCTTGAAGAGGCCCCCTGGAATGTGGGCCTATGGGAAGGGGGAGACTGAGGAAAGGAGGGAGGAAGAAGGTACAGATTTTCCTCCAGTTAATTAACAGTTGTGTTCCCTTTAGCCAGGCAGCTCCTGAAACACGCCTGTCAGGGTGTAAATGCAAGTGTTAACAAGCAAGTTGGCTGTCAGCCCCCAGAAATCTCCCTGGCTACTTGCCCACCAGTCACACCATTAAGAGCTACTTATCCAGTGAAAAGAGGAGGAATCCCCTGCCGATTGCTAATGCTGCCAGAGGGCAGGTCTGAAACGTGGTGTGTCTCCATTAGGGCAAGGGCCACAAAGGGAGGGAAGCCAGGATGCTCCTGAGAGTCCCCCCTTCTCCTCCCCACAGTTGCTGCTCTTGCCTTGTGCCAGCTCTGTTCATTTAATTCACTGCAGAAACACAAATCCAGTGTCCTTTTTATAACACAGATACACACAAGCTCATGTAGGGTGTGACAGTTTACAGAGCTGGTTAGTCTTGCCAGGGTGAATTCAACATTTTAGGGATCAGTTCATCACATCTGGTCGAGTTACCCAACAAAAGTAATCAGGTAGCAAGAGAGTAAGAAAAAAATTAAAAAAAAAAAAAAAACAAAACCTAAACAATCCACCACCACAAAACAAAGAATGCAATTGTGGGTGCCCTCCAAATTTGTCAGATGTGCGCCATCCATCTAATTCAGCAGGGCAAGTCCATTTCCCCCAGTGCTGTATACCACAATAATACATATTTTAGACTAACAGGTGAAAACATCTGAAAACCATGAGCATAACAAGTTACTTACAATTTGAGTCCATTGTAGGAGAGGGAAAAGAAGTCATAAATCAAACACACACCAAACACAGTGACTCCAGTTTCTTTCACCAGCATTGCACACGTCCCAAGGAATAAACTAAGCAGCAAAAAGAATGGGGAGGCAGTGGGAGGGAAATGTTCCCCAACATAAAGCTGATCCACACTCCTGAAAAACAGAATTGACATAAAGTATCTTAACTTCTCTGTTATTTTCATGTTTACTACAGACACACAAACACTGAGACACTTTTCCTTAATGCCTTAAGATGGCCGACACGAACATGTCAAGACATGAACAATCTAAAATGAGAAAAGACTTAGCCATGGGACAGGAAGGGAACACGCAAATTTGCGGAGCTGCTCGAAATCTTGGTGCACAAGAGGTGAAACAAAGACAAGCAGAAAAATAAAGTAGATTTGAAACAGAGGAAGGCAGAGTAAGTGCAGAGAAGGCAGGAAAACACCTGCTTTCTGTCATGTGGAACACACATGCTTAATTCTCCTTCTGGGACCAAAAGCACTAGGCAAGCAAAAATTCCTCCATCCCTCCCACACTCCCCCTGAGTCAGAGATGTGTCCTAATCATTAACAGACTGGGCAGCAAGCCCCTATCACAGGGGAGAAGGCAGGAAAGAACTGAAATCAAACAGGCAGATTCCTGTGGGGTCACTATGTTTCACACCTTTGAAACCTTCTGACGAAAACAGCATTGTGGGTTTGTAGCAGACAGCCCCGGAGGGGTATCAGCAGTTTTTCCCCGTGGCTGTGATGACATGGTGCTATTTCTGAATGCAAACAATGTTATTTCAAACTGTAAATAATGCAAAAGGTGCAGAAACCCCATCCAAGTAAGCTATTTCTGTATCTGTACTTGTTCAGTTGCAGTTTTAGAACACAGAGCAGCAAGCAGTGCCAAGTTTTCACCTGAAAAGGATGACTGACTAATGGTCTAGACACACTCCTTAACTCTCTCAGACCAGGCATTCCAGAGTCCCACAGTCACAGCATGCATCTGAAGGCAAGCATGTGTCTGTCTGCTCTTCACTCTACATACAGACAATTTGCCTTCCATTGAAAACATTTCTTTACAATTTTTATAAGCCCTCTTCTGCTGTGTGGTCAGCTGTAATGCCAGTGGAAGAGGGATTGTCAATGTTGACTCCTGGTTTAATGTTTTGGTTTTTTTTTGTTCTCATAAGCATCACCATGGCTGCAAGCAGGGGCCAGGACACTTCCATACAGCAGAGCTGTGGGAAGCACTTCTGCCAACAACCATCAAACACTGACAGCTGCCTCTGGTCCCCTCCCTCAGACTAAAGAATCTCTTGATGTTACCACGTACCTATTATAGGAGAGAAAAGCCAACAGAAAGAGTAGACAGGCAAGGACATCTGCTCTGCCTACTATACCTGTTACCTGAAAGGAAAGGAGACACACAGGTGTAAAAACACATCTAAAAATGTAAAAACACTCAGTGACTGCCTCAACAATCCATGCTCACTGCTACTATTTTAAGCTTTTGATCTTTCAGTGTTATCCTCCCTCAGCATACCAAAATGTTACTTGGACAGTGTACGGCATGCTCAGTTTTGTCTGCTGCATTTCTAGCTTGGCAGAACAAATGAAGAAGCCAACAGTAAAGTCATTCCTTACTTAATAAAATATTAATTAAGTTATATAGAAAATGCCAATTTTAAGGATTTGTTTTAATTTTGCATAATAAGGCTTAGATGAGAAATGCATCCAACTCCCAATACTGAAATTTGTTAAAGAAAATTACTTACTATATAAGTAACATTTGAATGAACTTTATCACCAAAAAGGGATAGAATAGAACTTAAAGAATTTATTCCTCCTGAACAACCTGAGTTTGCAAGACTTTTTTTCCTACAGATTAATGAACAAAATCTTTTTGTAAAAAAGGGAATACTGAAGAACAGATAAACACTCCTTTTTACAGTTATTTCAATATCCTATTTCATAAGGATCTAAAAATCACCCATAAAGCAAATAAAGGGCCCTTTGAAATTTTGTCTCTTTTGAGATTACATAATTAAGTTATATTCAGAGCTCTGGCATTTATTTTAACCTTTTAAAGTTCTGATCCAGACAAAAAATAAATTCCAAGAGTGCCTCATCTAAAACCTCCCTTAAAATATAAAGCTGTATTATCAAAAGGAGCCCAGCTGATTAGTTCACACAACACAGCACAGGGAGTAACTCCAAAGCTTGTGGCTTTTTGTTATTAAGGTAATCTCTCCTCAAAAGTTCTCAGCCACAGGAGCTGTTTCCCTGCCCCATTTTCAAAGGCTTGGAATGTGAGCAGTGTGATGTCAGTGGTATCTCGGCTAATGAGAGCATTTCTTTTTTACAGTGTGGAGAGCTGGACATTACCTTTCCCTCTTCAAGACAGCAAGACTCCTTTTAGCTATAGAGGTGTCTCCTAGTGCTAACAGACTGAAGTTTTGGAATGATTATGTCTTTAAATGTTTTCTTATAATGACCAGAAAGATTTCCAATATGAGCTGTTGTTCTGTAAACTTATGCTGGTGTTTGTGAACAGTTTTTTTTCTGAAGACTATTCTCCTAGCTTTTAATTGAAGTAAATATAAATTAATCCATGGGTCACATCACCTCTGAGAGAGCTCCTCCTGAATACACAGTAATGGTACCTTCACTTTTCCTCCCTAAAATTGATGGCTATAGGAGATGACTGAAGGCATGCAACAATATCCCAGCAGGAGAGCACAGCCTCACTGAGGTCTTTGGTTTCAGAAAACTCCTGACTGTCCATTTATTCCCAGCATGGCTGATTAAGACCATCATTTAGAATTCAGTTCCAGAGCACAAAGACTGGTGGTATGAATACACTTTTTTCTTAATGACTCTGACAAATTATTTTAAATAGAGCACGTTCTCACTTTTACTCCCCCCATAGCAAAAAAAAAAAAAAAAAATCACAAGTACAACATTCTGTATGACTCAGAGGTTTCCCTAAAAAAATATTAAAATTTTGAAGAATTGATTTATTTTTAGGTTTGGTGGCATATACTTACAGCCTCGGTGTGAATGGGATGCACAGCAAAGAAGAGCGCCGTGACAAAAGCAAGTCGACAGTCCTTGAACACAGCTTTGTCACAAGTGTACATCAGCACAAGAGTCACCAGACAGTGTAAAATTACATTCACTGCATGGAAATAGAAGGGGTTCATGCCAGCCAGCAATATGTTTAACCTGTAAGGAAACAAAACAAAACCATTGCTAGATTTGAGAGATCTTCTAATAGGAAGACATCGTTCAAATACTCTAAATTATGCCTTTTATCCCATTTGCAGTCATCTAATGTTAGTGCTATTAAACGAATTACTGCATATCGCTCTAAACTTCTGGCTTATTTGATTAAAGAGAAACCATTTCCCCAATTTTTATATTACGTGGTTGTGTTTGGCAACCTTTTTGACAGAGAGTCCTGTGCCCTCCCAACAGAGTTTACTGCAGTGAGACCACGCCTGTGCTTCCTGAGCAGCAAATCACCCTGGCCAACATCACAGCCCTTGTCCTATTTCCCTGTTGGCACCTTCTGTGGTTCTGTTGGCCATGTGGCAGCTTTACAATATGGATAGTTATTTTCTGCTCTAGAATAGATTCTTTTGCCCAGGAACAGCCAAGACAAGGACTTGGTAAGGTGCTGGAGCATCTGCTTAGCATAACAGAGGTATTTATTCCCATTTAACTTTCAAAACAGTGTCACACACTGAAGGTTAAGCCTTTATTTAAATGCTTTACTGTCATAAAGAAGCTTGTCTAATAGTTTGCATCATTTTTACAAGGACATTGATGGCAAAGCTAAGTCAGCTAACATCACCCTAGACTCAGTGAGACAATTAGGGTTTCATTATTTGTGTCAATCACAAAAAAAAAATAAAGCGTAACAAGTTGTTATGACATTTGTTTGACAGCATGTATTAACACATTCTTCTGGTCACAGTTTTTTACAGCCAGCTTGCTTAACAGCTGCTGACAAGCCTTGTCTCACCTACAGTTGAAGATAATTCTCTTAAGTATTAACAGCATCTGTACATTTGGACAAATTTATATATGTATCTGCACAAATATACACACATACACCTGGTGCCTATCTAGGCAAGACTCCATATACGAACAAGGAATCTGGAAAAACATCTAACTAATGTTGAAGGATTTTTTTTTAAACAAACTACAAGATAACCAGTAAAAAGAAGACGCAATCTAAATATTTTACATGCAGTTGTAAATATGCTATAGGATTAATAATCTTTCCTGCTGTTACTAAGAGATTCCAGGTCTACCATAACAAGCATGATGCAACAGCAAGGCCACTGAGCTGTTGCTACTATAATAGAACACCTTAGGTGTTTTTGAGAGACAGAGGAGGTGTGAAGAGGTCTGTGAGAGCCAGACTTTTTTTTTTTTTTTAATAAATAACTCTCTACATTTCTTATTCATAAGCAATGAAGTGCTAGCTGTCCTGGGTTGAATTTTCCAGGCCAATCCAATTTTACCAGACCAAGAGTCTTACTTGTGCATTCCTGCTGTGCTCCTACTGGAGTGTTTGTGGAGGCAACAGATGAAACCCAGAGAGTTTGTGAAAAAGTGAGATTTTGGAATGACTTGACCTTTCCCTTTGAAGTATGGGTTGATGCAGTTACATTTTGACAAGGCATCAGTCTGTGTAATTCAAGAATACACAAAGAGTTTGGAGGTTTTTCTTTTTTTATCCCATTCCTCCTGCAAGCCACTTCAGGGCAGCAACATCCATCACTTTCCCTTATTTCTACCAGCACTGAATGACAAACCACAACAAATGGCAGTAACAGACACCCAGGCAGAGCTTCAGCTGCAAATACACTGCAGCAGAGGGAACCCCCAGGCCAGCATCCTGTTTTCAGCACGGGGCCACCCTGCCCCTAATGGAGCCACAGTTCACTCCAAGACACCTGCAGATGTGCACAATGACAGGGACTCTCTGCAGGAGACATTCCTGTAACAAATGAATCATTTCTGGCTGTAAATCAGCTGGAGCAGAGTCCACTGCTCCACCTCAAATGCCGAAGTGCCATCTGGGAACCTGATTTCTGAAGAAAGCAGATGCAGGCAGGTGAGGACAAGTGCTCAGGATATCAGGTGATATGAACTCATGCACCGAAAGGGGAGAAATTCTCATTTAGTTGGCCAAGTTGTGAGAACCAAGCACTAAACCCATGACATCTGACAATACTTTTGAAAAATCTACCATCAGTCTCCATGGATCACGCCTGATCACTTCCCATCCTGCAAAACAGGTCTGCTGGCAGGAGAGGCAGAACTTTATAGGCAATGGATCCTCCTACCCCCATCAGGTCCCCTATCCCAAAGATGGAGTGAGTCCTTCACACCCCTTCTGGGGGTGAACATCAAGTCAATGAGGCCTGTAAGCTGTGAGTTACCCGATGTAAATTATTGAGAACAGCTCTGTAAAAGCACCAGCCTCACAGCTTGGCTGTTCCCCGTGTGTTCTTTATATAAATGAAAAACAGCAAAACAAAATACAAACATAATACCATGCTATTGAGGTAATTCTTCCACTAAACAGCAAAATCAGACTGCAAGTATGTTTTAAATACCATCTTTGGTGGTCCATGAGCACTAAACGTGAGCGTGTGCAGGTGCTATATTCACACCAGTGCTTTTTGCTGCTAAAGCTCTTTGTCATAAGAAATTAGGCCACATGGCAATGAAGGAAACATTCTTTCATCCTGAAACAATCCCAGTAGAATGATGTTGAAACGTTAGCAGTGGTTAAATTTATTGTATGCCAAACGGGTGAGCAAATCTGGGTCTTCAAACAGCTCTAATCCAAGTCAGAAGAACTCTGCAAAGCTGCCCAGCTCACACAGCCATGGGGGAAAAAAGGCAGCCTACTATGCAATGCCAAATTTGCTCCACTGCAGGGGAACTGTGCAGGAACTTCTGGCCAAGGGAGCCAAGAAGAGGATGGGTAAATAAAAAATTACTTCTCTCCTCTTAATCTTTAATACCCTAACAGAGAGAGTCAGTCTTGTTTACTGGCAGCAGCATGCAGCAATTATACACAGTAGACCGTTCAGCAAACAAAGGAAGTAAAACAGAGATATGAATCTCAAAATTAAGGAAGAAGTGGTCTTTCTCCAACATAATGTTCATAAACAGAAGTTCTGGCAAGCAAAAACTGCACTACACTGAAGTGAGGTGAGGGTGGTGTTGCCCTTGTATTTCCGTACTTACCCTGCCCCACAAATGGGGAAAATTGTATCATGTAGCCATTTTTGCATGAAGATCATAACTTCTGCCTGAGCTAAAGCACAACTTGTAAGATACATCTTATGGCCTTGGTAGAGCACACAGTGAGGAGAGGAGATGCTTTGGGCTGTATGAACAGGCTGCTCCTCAAAACAGAGACGCGTTTGCAAACAGCATCCTAAAGATTTGGGGCTGAACACAGCAAGTGATAACACTGCTAGGAATAGAGACCCTTGAAAGAGGAGATACAACCATCTCAGACATGGAGGTTGATCCTCAGAGGAGCCACCCACAAAACACTTGGAGAAGAGTTTTTACAGCTTTAACATCTCTGCTGGAAGAGTCCCTGGAAGCAAAGATTCTGCTAAAGCTCCTTCAAAATGGCAAATGGTAGTTCAAATGCAAAGGCCCTCAGAGGACCCAGGGAAAGGAGGAGAAGAGCACATACACCAAAGTGCAGTCTCTCAATACTAGGTGACACTGACAGGTCTAATAGGGCTGACCAGCAGTCTCTCAGCCACCACCAAAACAAAAAACTGATTACAGAAATCTCAGCGTTGATCACATGTCCCACCAGGGCAGACAGGCTGCACTGAAACACGTATTCAAGACAACACTGTATTTGTGCCCAGGTGTGGCTCAGCACGTCACACCCAAGGCAGAACACTGCCCAAAATGCACACCCATGCAGAAGGTACACCAAAATAAGATTGATTTTGTTAAGGCTGATGGATGTTTTCAAGGAACAGTGGAATAGTATAGCTTGCTTTGCCACATGCAGCAGTTTTTCTACCATTCTTCCACCATCCACTCTTGGGAAAGAAATTACACCACTTCTGTCTCCGAAAGAGAGACTTCCACAGGCAGCAACCTACTGTTGAAGGTTCACCGAGTAGAGGCTGTACAACAGCCCTCCAGAAGAAAGCAAATTATTCTATCTCTTAAAAGTAACCTCCATCAGTACCCTCAGACATCCTCCAGAGAAGTTATCAGGGACACATCAATTCTGGGTAAGCAATTCCCCACAGAGAGGGCCTGGAAATGGAGTGGGACTCTGTAGCTTCATCCTCACAGACTCAAAATCAGAGGGGTCTATGCTGCAAGAGCTCAGGCTCACAGACAAATTCCATATATACCCAGTTAGGGTTTATAATCACCAGCACCCCTACCCCAGCTCAAATATAATGCTTTTCATCCACTTTTACGCATGAAGACTCATTCAATTTTTTTAAGGCCTCTTATGATTTAATAATATTGTAAACCATAACTGGAGAGTTTCTCTTTTTATAGACTTTGTTATTATCCCTGGGCAGCTCTTGTTTAGTTTAACCTGTTTTATTCTTTTCAAAGGACTAAGAATGAAACACAACATGTTATAAAATAGAAATACACAGGATAATAATGGTAATTTGTTATAGCAAGTAACACTTAATGGAAAGTCTCAGAGCATCCCCTACCTCATAAAACCCCCACAGTTTTTATAAGGAAGGCTCACATGCAGATTTATATAAATTAATTTAATACATAAGGATAGATTAAGTTTCCTGTGAAGATCTTTTCGTGTTCAAATTGTGTGTTAAATATGGCAAACTTTATGCAAAGTAATACCCCCTTTCAGTGCATGGTGGAATCTCCTTATAAACTCCACAGATGCATGTACTTCGTGCCAGGAAAATGAGCATTTGCACTCCAAAAGAGGTGCAGCTGCATCAGTGGCGATATTGGTAAAGGCTGTATGTGGAAACAGCTCAAAGATTAATGAAAAACCTGTAGCAGTAAACAGAAAACAAGTCCCTTTGCAGTGGTGCTCCTGCAATGGCCAGTTTCCACCACAAAGTGTAAGAGCACTTCGTGCTGATTTGTGCTGCTAATCTTCACAGTACAGTACAACACCTAAGAATTAAATGGACAATAGGGCTTAAATGGTTTGGCCCTTGACTTGCTATAACTGCGATGGGCGACAAGACAGAGGCGGCATCAATTCCCAAGCTGTAGCAATTGCCTCCGAGCACAGAAGTCATCACTTACAAGAGCACTAGTTAAGTGCAGGCATTCAGAGCGGGTTATTGCTTTCCAGCAGGGGTAGGGAAAGAAAAAACAAATCACAATTAGACTGGGAGAAAGCAGCACCTTGAAGGTGGCAAATGTGCCAGGGCAGAATTTTCTGGTAAAACCACAGCAAGTGTGGTTTGATGATCATTCCTGTGTTAAGAATAACAAGGGCACCATTCACACGGCTTTAGGTTTGCCTCCAGTAGTGGCCTTGGAAAACTAGAGAAGAAGAAAATCCAGATGATGGCAAGCAACAAAATTACAAATCAGGTGCCATTTTATCTAAATAGTGAACAAAATGCAGTTTGTCTTAAAAAATATTCTTATGTAGCACCTCAGCAAGAACTGAGGAAATTAACATCTCATGAAACTCTTCAGCAGCCATCCATCAGTGCGGGGAGAGAGAAAGAGATGAGCTGTGATCAAAAACCAAGCTAGGACAGTCACTCAAGAAAAGAAAGCAATAGTAACCAAAATCTCGTATAAAGTTATTAGTCCTAAAGACAGTATTTCAAACTGGATGTAACAGTTCTCCACCAAACATGAAGTAAGATTGAAATAAGCTGAAGGCCGTGAAGGAAATGCCATTCTAACTTACAAAGAAGCAAGAAAAAAAGGGGGAAAAAAGGTATAGTGAGTGAAAAGAGAACAGCTTTTTCTCTTTTCCCTTTCTTTAAGCATGTGAGACAAAAAAAGAGAAAGCCCAGGAAAGCAGTCAGAAAAAGAGCAAGAAAATGCAGAGAAATGCCTTTAGCTAACCAGCAGCAGCCAGAGTACTTTATTTTCATGGACTCTAAAGTGTATTGACAGGGATGCTCCTGTCGGTAAGAAGGCTGGTCGAAAGCTGAGAATTTTAGGTAAAAGATGGCCAAAGAAAATTAATGGTGACACTGATGCAGGAAGAACAGAATGCCTGATGAGAGAAAATCTCCAGGAATTGGTAGGTGTTAAATAGAGACAAGACATCACCGAAGCAAGCAGCAAAGATAAGTGTGACTGCATTCACCTTAGCCAAGTTGTTCAGGACAATTAGAGAACTCTTTCTCTCATAAAGGGCTTTAAATTCAAGAGACAGGCAGATTTTACTCAGGGTTTAGAAAATGCGAAGGTAGACTCCTACATACTTTGTACACACTTTTCCTACTGGACAAAACTTCACCTCTGGGCTTGGCTGCAAGCAGCATGACAGCATGGACCCCAGGCAGGTCTGTACCCCCCATCCCTGGGCAGGGAGCTTCCCCTCACCCTCCACAGGAGTCCTGTCCTCCTTCCAGGGAGTGCAACCAACCCCAGAGAAACACAGCCCAAACTTACGACCATAAACATCAGACACCTGCTACAGAAATTACATTTGTGAGGGAAACTTCTTGTGCACCTGAAACTGGGGGAAAAAACCTAAGCTTTGAGGCACCAAGCTTTGGAAGACACCTAAAATCACAGCAAGGCATTCTGCTCTGGGTCAAAAGAAAAGATTATGTGCTTATAGACATGTCTGTATATTTCAGCTATAACAAAAGCAGTCTTAAAAAAGCATCTGCTTTTCTTCACCAAGTCCACCTCATCCAGTGTGGCTCCACCAGAACTACATCCATTTCATGGCAGATATCACAGTAGCAGTGTGGAGAGTGACTGCCACAGCATAAATAGAAATAGTAGGCTAAGCTGTACAAGAGAAATTCTGACACAATCTTAAACATTGTGATGTTCAGAGTGAAGAAAATACTTGTGCACTGTGTATTTAACCTGACACATTATAGCTCCACTATATTACCCTGCACTGTCAAGCTGTAATATAACATTAAATCAATAACAAAGAAAATGTAAGGTCTTTTTTCCTTCCCCAGGTTGTTTTGGTTCTCTTAAGCTCCCTGTCCTTGAAACTTATGCCACTGATACAGCTGAAAAAACAGAAGGATCAGCTGTAAACAACCCAATAGATCAGAAGGCTGACAATGAGTTATAGAATCACTTCTCTCTTTGGCTATGTATTTACATCAAACCCAAGCTCATATTCACTTAAGACTTTGATCCAAAGCCACTGGAGCCTCACATGAGGCTCTCAATGCCAACCCAGAATACTGAGCTGCTGTTGAAGGGCCCTATTTATTTCCCAGGCAGGTACATACCCAAGCCATCACTGACTAGCAGCCTTGGTGGGCACACCTGGAAGGTTAACCATTCTGCAGTCAGCACCTGAGCACAGCCCAGACTTTTCAATTTATCTTTTTCCCCATTTTTTTGTCCAGCTAGAGTACCAGTAGGATGGCTCTCTGCACAAATTGTGTCTTTGCTTGTCTTTTCAAATTCCCTTTTGCAGCTTACTCCCCCTCCAGCTCCTCTTCTCCTAGGCCACCAGCAGCAGCTGGAGTGGACACTCTGACACCCTTCTCATAGAGCCAAGCACATTCCCAGAGAACAGTCACTCCCTCCTCCTTTGAGGAAGACCAGGTATCTGCTGTGCTTCCCTGCCATGCCATCCTCCCAAGTCTTTGTCACAGCCATGTGCCCTAGACTTGTCACCACCTTTTTCTTCTGTTCCTTGAGACATCCCTCACCAGCACTTGCCTTGGCACCACCAATGAGGCTGAGCACACAGGGCCTTCATTTCTCAGTCACTTGCAAACCAGGAGGCTCATATCTGATTAAATGTCTTTAAATCTTGGCATACAGGGGATTTGAAAGGCTTCATTCTCACCATTTTCTATCACTGTGTACCTTCACTGTGCTGCTGACTACACCTAATCTTCCATCACCTCTTTGTTTCTGGGTTGGAGAATCTATCTAAATGGGGATTTGACAGAAAGAGAAAGAGGAAGGGAGACAGCATTGAGGATTGCACCTTCTGCTTCAGCAGCTCAGAAACATTTCTGCAAAACCACTGGAAACAAGGAGTAACTGAAGTGCTACTGAGGGAATAAATGATTCAGTGAACTTCTGTTAGTGGAGGCAAGGTGTAAGACAGAAAGCACTCAGTTTAAATATAAAATCCTGACTGAATTACAGAACTGGCAGTTCTCTTTTTTCCTACCTTTCATCTTAAGATTTTATAGGGAAGACACCAAAAAATTGTATCTTCTGAGTCCAAAAAGTTGCCTCCTTTAGAAATAAGTATATTGAATCACTTCTTAGAGAAGAAAACACCTGCAGGTAAATACCTCTAAGTGACAGCAACTGGAGAAGAGAGCATGAAGTAAGTTTTTCTGAAGGACTAAGAAAAACCACTGCCTACCATCTCAACTCCTGTGCAGATGAGGAGTTGTGCTAGACCTGTCACCTAACAGCTATCCATGTGTAATAGGAATGCTTCTGAACCAACTCATTCAACATTCCTTTATTTTACAGAAGTCAAGAGAAAAGGTAAGAGAAGGTCAAAGACACAAAGCAAACATTATTTAATTCAACAGTCCATATGAAGGCTTTTTTTCCCCTTCTGATGATAATCCACAGAAAACAGTGCAGCAATTCTGTGACTATTTTAAATTTTGCTTAATGGTTCCAGTGGGCCACTGTTTTCTTCCTCTGATCATTCATACTGTCAGATCCAGTGTGAATAATGTCAAATACTTGAGCTCTTTTCACTGTTTGGCTCCAGAGCATTAGTCTATGGGAATGAGGACTGTCACTTATGATTTCCAATTCATCAGGGACACTGAACTACTGTTACACAATTTCAGCAATGTCTGCTTCAGATTTTTCTGACAGATGGGTGATAAATTTTTTTAATTGAGATCATTTCAGGAATACGTAGCTTATATGTAGGATACGTTCAGCCTAATGAGAAGTCCACAGGGCATTTTGAGTCCTGCCTCTTACTTTCACAGCCACAAAAGGCAGAAGAGACTGAGACAAAGTTTCAGTAGATTATGAATCTGTAGATGTAAATTTCAGCCCACCCTTCACATCTGTTCTGTACAGGCAGTTTGGAGATCTCCCAGATTCTTTAATCTTAATACAGCAAGATGCGAAAAAAAGCCTTTACAGATGAAAGTTTCATGCAAGAGAAGTAGAGCCACTAGGCTGATACAAAGATTCATGCTGCTATTGAAATGCCTTGGATTTGACCAAATTAGCACAAGATAAATAAAACAAGCAAATCTACAAACAATAAAGATACCAGAATACTTTGGTACTCTCTTCCCTCCTTCCTGCACACATCACACAATTTTCTCAAGTATCTTAAGTGGGTGGAGTAAATTCTAACAAAACTATTAGCAACATCAATTTCCATTCTGTAACCTATCAGTTTCTGCTGAGCTTTTTACAAGAATCAGCGTAAATCCATTTTTTCTTCTGCAGGAAGACAGAGAGCAAGCAGCAACCTCCTGCTGGAGCAAGGCAGGGGCAGATGCCTCAGGCAGGCAGAGCACAGCTCAGCCACAGGTTCAGCACTGCTTGGCAAAAGCTGCCCAAGGCTTCCTTGGAAGCACTGGATTTCACTGAGGATTCACTCCACCCAGTTCTCAACATCTTCCTCTGACATCCTACTGGTAGAAATGAAATGGGAAGAACGTGGAAACTGGAAGGCTGGAAGGATAATTTGGATGCAGTGGATATAATCTCCCTCTGCAGCCAGGGAAGATAAATGATTCCTTCCCTATTCCAAATGCAATGCCAAGTGGTGAACAAATGACTCTGCCTTTGACCCAATGTCTTGGCTATATGGTTATTATAAGCATAGAGGATTAAATCTTGTTCACAAAATTAGTGTCACTTCCCTTCCAGGAAAAACTAGGCAGAGACAGCACTTCATCCTTTTTTGACACACACCCCTTTAAATAGCAAAGGCAAAACCAGTTCAAATACATACAAATGGGAACTAGAACATTTTGTTTTCATTTTGTTATTAAAGTTTAAGTTCCTTTTGGTCATTAGCATCACAATCTCAATCCTGCAACCTGATCTAGGGGGCCAAGTCCAGCACTCCAGTGCTAATATTGCATGCAATGAGGTCGGTGGTGATACACGCATGTTCACTCTTCCCTCCCATTACCCCTAGGTGTATTGCTGGAGGAATGGATTAATTACATGGATCCCCAAACTACAAGAATTTAGTTGGACACACGATGGAGAAGGCACTCTGTGTGCGCAAAGCCAGCACTGCCTGCAACTACCTACTCCCACCTCGCTCTCTACAGAAATGTGATGAAATGCCCTTCAAGGAGAAGGTACCAAACCTGTTCTAAAAATCCAGTTTACAAGGGTCTGTGCTACTCAGCTTTCCTTTATGAGGAGCACGCCAGCCTGTGCCCAGACAGCCAATACTGATGCCTCTTGGCTCCAAGTCCACCTTTACAACCAAAGAGCAGCAAGTGCTCTGTGGGAATGCCAAAGGGACGTTCCATTTCCCAAAACTGCTCCTACTTCACAGAAACACTCAATTTCCACATATTCATGAAATTCTATTTATATATCCTGTGTGCTAATGAGTTACTCAATCAACAGAGTGAACCAGGAACCGGTAACACATCCCCTGGCAGACTTGCCAATGCCCATACCCTTTATTCCCAACACCTGCAGTAGTTTGCAATGAGCATCTACCGATCACCGATCACCGAGCACTAGACATCTTTCAGCCACACCACCAGCTCTTCAGCACAGCTCTCTGAAAACACATGTATCATTTCTAAATGCTAAAATGAGATAAGTATTCATCATCGTTAATGTTCCATCAGAATTAATTAAACAGAGAACAAACTAATGGAGAAAATGACAAACTGTATGGATTGAAACTGAGCTGGTGTGCCACAAATTCTTCTCCTGGGGGAGAGAGGCCAGCGAAGGTTTTCTTTCTAGGATTAGCAAAGGTAGCTGTCACTTTACTGCTGCTCAACTTCCCTTTATTCCTGTAAAACGGAAACTCCTCCTCAACAACTTTGCCCGGTACACAGGGAAGGAACATCTGAAGCAGGGAGGCTGCAACTCCGTGACTGACAAGGGAGGCTGGCAGGAGGGATGCACGAAACGGCGCGGTACCCGCGGGACTGACCCCTCCACTTAGCGCTACGAACAAAGGGAGAGGTAACTACGGGTCTGTTTCAAAACACAACGCGGTAAGTTTCTGGCATGGTCACTCAATTGCGGAGGAAAGGTACCCGAGATAAAGCACGGGAAGAACTCACGAGGAATTCACGTGAGCACCTTCCCCAGCCAAAAGCGCTTTCTGAAACGCTCCGTTTTCCCTTTCATCCCTCCCGCAGCCCGGGGAAGAGGCGCCACCTGCTCCCAAACGGCCGGGAAAGAGAGGCACTTGCCGGGAGAGCGGCGGACTCCTCCGGAGCGTCATCTCATCGCTCCCCTTCTCCAGCAAACTTGCCCGGGCCGGGCCGCGGGACCGCGCCGGCGGCTGAGCCCCCGCCCGCCCCCCGTCCCGCAAACTCCGGGCAGAAATGCTGAATCACGAAGCCGAGGGCGCGGGACCGGGGGACTCCCCCTGACCCCCACCCGGGGCCGTCCGCTCCGGTCCGCCCGGACACGGAGCCGGGAGAGGATCCGTGCGGAGGGGGAGCCCCCGCCCGCCCCGCCGACACTCACTTGAAGGTGAGGACGCAGAGGGGCCGGTAGGACTTGTGGCTGGTGTTCTCGGCCATGCGCTTGCCCCAGAAGTCGTTGGCGAAGGCGGCGGACACGGGGGCGGCCGCCCGCACGTCGGGGTTGTTCACGATGGCCCAGACGTCGTCGTGCACGAACTCGCCCCGCAGGGAGTTGCCGTAGCAGAGGGCGCACAGCCCCGCCAGCACCGCCGCCGCCGCCGCCCCGCCGCGCCGCCCGCCCGCCGACGGGCAGGGGGCCGGCGCGGCTCGGTCCCGGCTGCGGGAGCCCCGCGCCGAGCCCGTCACCATGGCGCGGGGCGCCGCGCTGGCGGCCCCGGCTCCGCCGCCGCCGCGGCGCGGGGAGGCAGCGGCGCCCGCATGGTGCGGGGCGGGCAGCGGGACCGCCGCCGGCCACTCGCGCTCTGCCGAGGCGCAGCCCGCCCGGCTGCAAATAAACAGCGGCCGCCTCCCCGCGCCATCCCTTCTCCTCCTCTTCCTCCTCCTCCTCTCCCCCCGCGCCCCCGCCCGCACGCATGCTCCTTGCCGCGCTGTCACCCCGCCGCCACCTCCTCAGCCCGTCGGCGCGGTGGGCTCTGCCCGCCGTGGCCCCGCCGCACAGCGCGGAGGGGACCCGGCACGGCGGCAGCCACGCGAAGCCGTGCCGCCCGCGGGCGGGGAGCGCTGCGGGGCGGCGAGCGGAGTCCCGCTGCGGCGGTCGGGTCGCCGCTGTCCCTGCTCTCTCAGGAGACGGGTGCAGGGCTGTCCTGCCGCCTGGGGCCAGCGCCTCCTCCGACCCCCGCGGGCGGCCCCCTCCGCAGCTCCCCTGTGGACCGTGCTCACCTGGCCAGCGGCAGCATCCCGGCTCCACGGCACCCAGGCTGCTCCACAGCATCCACAGCGTGCATGCTATCCGGTATCGATGCTGCTGCACCGCACGCTGCTCCACGGCACCAGTGCTGGGCCACATCCTCTACGCTGCAGCGTCGGCTGTGCCAAACAGTCCCCCGCTGTGTCCTGCTGGAGGAAAAGGCTTTTTGGTGCCACAGAACTTGTTTTCTCTACTCTGGTCCATTTCCTGTCTTTATTCCAAAATCATTTGAGAGCTGCAATGCGTCCATACCCTCCCACGGATAATCTTTCTTGTGTTAGTGATAAGCCTCAATAACTTAAGGAAAGGCCATGGTCAGATCATCTATTCACCCATTTATGAAAACTACATAGTCATAAATTTTTCAAAAAACAAAAAAACAAAGACTCTCATAATGGGGTTTTACCCTTTCAAGGAAACCTGCTTATAACCCAACAAAGCAATAACACTGCTTAGCAAAGAAACTTTAATTCAATTAGGTGAATGAACAAACTGGACACACTTTGAATTTGTTCTTGAGGAAAAAATACACTGAGCAGGGCTCAGCAGCAGCCTGCTCCCTGTGTGTGCGTGTGAGCGTGCCTGTGAATGTGTGGGAAAAAGAGGGGAGCGGAAGCCTTGGAAAGTTCATGCAGCCTGTCCAGGGCAAGCTTGCTTCAGGAATGCTTTTTCCCCCCAGCGAATTTGGCACTGGGAGTCATCTGGTATTTTCCAAGTGCAAAAGAACAGGCTTTTCAAATGCACTTTTGTTATAGCTAAAAATAACAGTTAACTCTGCCTAGGACAGTGTGTTTATATCCGGGACAGAAGGAAACTCCACCACATTCAGAGCCATTAATTCAAACTCTCAGTTTAAGCAGCTGATGAGATTTAGGCAGTTGGCTGCATGGAGCTTTCATCAGCAGTGGGAGACCACTTGTAATAGTGTGTTGGTCTTCATTTTCACCAAAGTTTCAAAGCCTAGGCATGTAAAGTTCCACTCCAAAGTCAATGCATGGGCACAGGAAGATAAACAGCCTGGAATCCAGAGGCACGCAAGTATCAAAGCCAACAAGGACCCAGCAGCTCTGGAAACAACCTCACTATTGCACACGTGCCTAAGAGGTGGCATCAGGACTTTTTGTTGACATAAATTAAAATAGTGGGGAGGGGGGGTAGAGAGGAATGGACTGTAATGTTGATGAAAGCAAAAACAATGTGTAAACTTTAAAGGCTGAAATTGCCTTAGAGTAGACTGCAGGTCATATTTGAAATTAATCTGCAATCCTCTAGCCCAGCTGGGCCTTAGCATGTTGACCCTCCCAACAAGACCCCCATACCTCTGGTCCCCGCCTCCAGGGATCAGAGTCCTCACAGCCTTTCTCATCAATGTCTTGCAGCCTTCTGTCCTCCATCATCACAGGTTGGGGGGAGCCCACTGTCAGCCTGCTCCTGCCACAGAACAGGGCCCAGGGCGGACATCAGGCAGCTTGGCACAGGGGCAGGGACAGGTCTCTCCATTTGTTATCCAGGGCTGTGGGACGTGTCCCTGCGGTGTCACAAGTCCTGCTGTCCACTCCTGCAGCTTAATTAGTTCTTTACAAAAAGCTCACAAAAAATCCAGAGTTCTAACCAGTAAATGATGAAGAGGTGATAGAAAATAATTTTCCTATCAAGGAATTTCCTGACAATATATTCTGACAGTATCATACACAGCCATCTAACACCACATAGTACAACAGGCACACTCTATGGAATAAATAACGTTGCTTCTCATGCAGAGCTACAATATCCTGCTCTCTTCCATAACCCAACATGCTTCATTAACACTGCAAAGAGAGAGATGGCAGTCCTGACCCACTCAGGACTCCTTCCCCTAACACTCTTTAGGAGGGCACCTACACAGACCATTGGCTTTTATCTGGCACAGAGACCTAGACTTTGCAATGGAGAAAACCCCAATTTATTTTTAAACTGTTTCTTATGTGCTTATTGAAATGTTATGCATAACATATAGTTAACGGTGATTTGCCAAATCCTTGTATGACAAGAAAATCTATTCTTACTTTTCCAAGACAGACCAGTTCTTTCCTTTCTTCCTTCAAGCAAACATCTGAAAGAGACAAAGCAATGCTCCAGCCAGCCAGTGAGGAAGACCTCCTGTTCTTCACACCAAGACCCACTGAAATACTAACACATCATATTCTACTTTCTCCACAAAGGGAAACATTACCTCTTCATGCAGCAGTCACCATCACAGATTGAATTCAAGATGTTGTCTTCCTAGAAGTCCTGTCCACTTATAAAGAAAGTAACAGCAAAAAGAATTCAGAGAGCAGAAGAAGAAATACTGAACGCTGCTGTGTTCTGGATGTCAGATCTGTACAGATGCATGCAGTCATAGACACAGAGGGAGACAAAAGAGACCGAGAGAGAAAAAAGAGAATACAGAGATGGGATTATTTGCCACGAAGTTGCTTTGTCACTTCCAAAAATATGTTATCTAAAATAAGTATTTCCTTCTTCTGCAAGCCTTGGTTCTTTCTCTACCTAAAGTAGCCATGTCATTGCTTCTGAAATCTGAAGCCAAATTGCTTCTCAGAAGAGCTGAGCTGTGTTCTGGAATTGTGTGTAGTTGAAGTACTCCAGCTATTTTCCTGCTTTCTTGTATTTGAATCACAAGTTTTGTGCCAGCTATATAAAAAAGATTAACAAATGGCTGTTAAAACTAGAGACCTTGAAACTAATTATGTGTGATGCTCAAAAAAATCCTTGCTCTGGTAATTGAGCAGAGCTCGTTACTCCCAAAGCAGGAAAGTTTTGCCTCCACTTGGAGTACAACATAGGGCAACCAATGCAAGGCAGGAGACACATTTGAGCGATACACTTCAAAGGCTGAGCACTGATTGATCTGCTATTATCTGACAATTGCAACTGCTCAAAGGCAGAGAGAAACTGCAAATGTTTTGAGTTTCAAGCTTAAACACAGAGTTCTGAAGAGTTAAGCTTTGCATTGACTGATTAAAGTATAGGAATGCAGTAAATACAATTTAAAAGTTAAATTACCATATGGTCATAGCTAGAGGTAAATTTCAAAAGTAGCACATGTAAATAGTTTCTTGCTGTCTGAGCAAATAATTTTACATTTAAATGAAGTCATTTGGTAACTGGTCCAATTGATTTCTGCTTGTAGTCAGTTACTGCAATTCATTTCAGTTGCCCCAGGATGAAACTCTGGATCTGCCATGCGTAGAATCTTCAGCAGATACAGATTGTGTTAATATTGTTAAAAACAAACCAAGTTTGGCATCTTAAATCCAGTGTGCTGCCTGTGCTCGAAAAGCTGTGGAGAGACAGAGAGCAATCCATGTGGACCTGAACCCCTCCAAGGAGTTCAATGCAGGCATAATTCTGTTTAGTCAAGTAGGATTTGCATTTTGGAGTTACTGGGAGCACTGCAACAGTGAAAAGCTGCACTGAGATTTGCTGGGAAAATACTAATTACGATCCTTGTTACCAAATTGCTTCTAAGTCTATTCAGGCAACAGAAAGTTTCTCTTTGGTGAATTCTTCCTAAAGCCCAGCGAAAGTTCCAATGTTTTTACTTTCACTTTCTGCTGTGGCCAAGAGCCAGAGCAAGCAAGAGAGGAAACCTTAGTACCTTGGTCCTGTCATCCTTAGGAGACAAAGAAATGCAATATCCTCAGGATGACCTATCCTTTTCAAAGGGGATATAGTATTTCAAGTTCAGCCCACAACCCCCTAGTAAACCTTCTCACTATGGCAGTCACAGACTGTGCTAAATATTAGCCCTGAAAATTCCAACCCCTCAGTATTTATCAAGGGATATCAACAAGAAGATATCACATGGTGAGCACTGCTTGGTGGATCCTCATAAACTCTCATTTCCCCCCCCCACCCCGAAGCAGATGGCAAGTAACAGAGAATCCTCTGTGACCCATTTTCACATCCATTTGTCACCTGTTTCATATGCTCACGCAAAATGAGAGATTTCAAGCTCAAAAAAAGCTTGCCATAGTTGTTACTGGATTAGAGGGAATCTCTTTTTCAGCTCATACAACGAATGCATTTTCTGCCTTTGAAGAGACACGAGTTAAGCCTTAGTCTACGGGCAGGATTGTTCAGAATCTTTGAACACCCACAGCAGAGGGAGCATCCATGATTTGACACTCTACCAGCAAATAGTAGAGTGACTTGGGTTATGTAATATCAGTTTAAACATCAGGGACAATACAGAGGTGGGACAAGCCCCAATAATGAGAATAATGGGGTTCTTCATCTACTGAGAGGAGGCAGACTATGGCATAGGCAGATGAGATTCCCCACTCCAGCAGCTTCCCCCATCAGCTGAGGAGATCAGTACTTTCCATTTCTGTGTGCATGATTTGGGTGTTCAGAATTCCATGAAACAGGGAATGGAGGTGCAAAAGCATTTTTCTTTCCTTACTGAGAATGGATCTGCACTCTTCCTCTGCTGGAAGCATTGAAGAAGTTTCCCAAAGCCAAAGAAAGTCCTCAGCCTTGCCCTTGCCTGACAGATCTTTTTTATTGCAGCAGAGTAAGGGAAAAGTACAGGCAAGAGGGTTTGAGTCATAAGAGTTATCACTTGTAACAGTCATCTATTTATTGCTGATTAACTACAAGACAGTATTACAAGAATTTTTATGCACTTCATGGAAATCAGTTAATGACTCAGAACCACAAAAATTAAAAAGGAAAACCCAAGATAGGCCACCCTCTGGATAAGCAAATGAGGGATTCTTATATGACCCAACATTTTTTTTCACTTACATTGCATAGCGGTGGATGACATTTTCACTCCTCCTGGAACATTGTTTCCAAGTACAAGCAGAATGTGTGTGAGGCTGTTTAAAGAAAATCCTGCTAGACAGAAGCTGTTTTAAAAGGATAGCTTTCCCAAGAAATGGACATTAGTAACTCAGACACCATATGCTTCCCACGAGGCTGTGCAAGGACACATGTGTATTGTCCTGTGGTTGTACTGTTGGATGCTGAGTCGCTGAGGTCAAGTGCAGGGTAGGAAACTCTGATCAATATTTAGTGGTTGGGATTCATATTGCTCCTGTAGGGAGACACTGGATTTGGAAGATAAACCTGGTTTTAAAGAAGGCATTTTGGACTGTACTGAAACAGTTAATTTGACCCTACACTCAGTCTTCAGAGTTGACTGTAGGTTCCCCAGTGCAATTGTCTCTTAAAAGTTCATATGTCAAAATAAAAACAGAGGTTAAAGCCCCTGAGTCTGTTCCCTATTCAGACTCAGTTGGTTTTGTTTTCTGTAAATCTCTGGGCTGGAATGCAGCAGCAGTTCTCTCCTAAAAGTAACTGATTTATACAAAAGATCTTCTGGCATCCCTACATTCAATTGAATTGCATTCACTGCAAAAGGTCTGATAAAATCAGACTGTTGGATAAAATCAGGAAATCTCTACATTTATTCTCTGATTACCAGGCAAGCTCAATTTCATCATGGTGAAGTAGAAGCCAGTGGTTGCAATTACCTTTCTTTCTTTTCATACATTTTTTAGTATTTGGGTTTAGAATGGAAAAAAATACAAATTAATAAATCTGCACCAAGTCCAGTCAAGACTGCTCTGTAATATTATTATTCATATCTCTATTATTAGCAGCAGCTGGAATAAATTTTATCACAAATATTAAAATCTATATTGTAGAATAAGCCACGTGGAGTCATTATAATTTGAGGAAGGAGAAAGTTTCCATTAAAGCTACTGCAAAAGAAATATGACATTATCTTTTTTCAGGTGACTTCTTTGGATTTTATTTTCGCAAGCAGCTACAATTTTATTTTGCAAAAAATTAACTTCAAATAAGCTTAACTTTCTAGTGTTTATGTTGAACAAACACTCCAGATAAAACAATGCATCCAAGCATTCACTCTGGGTTCTGCTTCTGCTCGCTGGTTCTCTTACACTGAGGTGTAGGGAACAGCTCTGGCTGTGTTAAAGCAAAGGTAGGTGCTCAAGCACAGTCACAGCAACCTAAGCCAGCTCTGCTGGCTGGGGAGCTATCCCACCAGTTAACTTTTGACTGGTTCTGTCCTTGCGGTTTCCCCAAGGCATTTGAGAAATTATCAGCCAACCAATAAATCAGTTAAAAATCAAAGCAGTAAAACCCCCTACAGCTTCTCAGAGGAAACAATTTGAAAACCTGGTTGAGGGGGGGCAGCATCAGGAGGAAGCAGGATGGAGAAGGAGGCAGCTGGGAATGATTGAAGTAGCTTTCCTGTGTTCCCTTTTCCTTCTCCACTGTTTCCACAGACCATGCATCTAAGTGACCCTGAAATTGGTAGTAGGATAAAAGAATCACTCCCCAGCAATCCCTGCTGTTCAGCACTCATCTGCACTCTTGTGAGTCTGCTGCAGACAGGTAAAATATATTGTAATATTCAAGGAATTTTTAATAAAAATATTAAGCCCATTCTGAATGGAAGTGATTATTTAGATGTGGAAGCAACAGAAGGATCAGTAGAAGTGCTGTGAGAATGGAAGGTGCAGATGACACCTGGGGGATCAAGATGCCAGCACATCTATGTGCAGTTTATCAGGACCTCCCTAAACTGCAAACAGAGTGAAAAAGAGGACAGACTACAGACCAAAGCCCTAAAGAAGTGATGAGAGGCAGAAAAAAAGCAGGCTCAGAGCCATCAAACACCCAGACAAGGAGAGAAAAATAAATCGTAATCCATGGATGGAACAGGACAAAGAGCGGGATGGAACAGGATGAGGGTGTGAGAGCACGTACAAATCCTGTTTTGTTTTGGCTAAAATCACCTTTCCCTCTTCCATCGGCTCACATTGAGATTTGTTACATAGTTACTGCACAGTTCTGGGGCTAGAAATATGGCAATGGAAAGAATTATGAGCCATATGCTCTAACAATACTTACACACCTTTTACCCAAGTGAATGCAAACTCTTGGCTCTCCTGAAATGCTCTAGCGAGACGTGTGTGACTTTCCCCAGTTTTCCCTAAGACAAGTGTACACTTATGAGCTCAGGGTTTCCAGCTCCTCCTGCTGATGGGGACTGAAGAACTCCCTCCTTTCAGTCTCTCCGAGGAGATGAGTCTCACTTGCTTTCTTCTGCCCACTCACACTCCCTTCAATGTTTCAGATAATTTCTTCTGCCTGATTCCACTCCAGTTTTCTTCTAAGCCAGAACTTCTAACCTTTGCATTTCTATTGCTAAACATTTTAAAAAACAAGGTACTGAGCTTTGCCTAGTTTAGAGCTTACAAAAATTCCCATGGCTTCAGCCCAAAGCCATCTGCAGTTCAGCTGAAACCGTCCTAGGATCCCTCAATAGGAGCTTTCTGGACAGCATTTGGAGCCTGGAAGGCACAGAAACCAAAACAAGTCTCAGTTTGGGAGCACATCTAGCAAACTCAGTGTTACTGAACCTGCGTGGCAACACCTCTCTGCAGGATTTTCTGTCACCTCTAGTAGACCACTCCTAGCACATTACATCTGCCCCTTCCTTCCATCCTTGGGACATCACATCAAACTCAGGGGCCCATCTGACCTCCCTAACACATCCTAGATCCTTCTTAGTTTTTCCTGTGTGCTGTCCAGAGGCTTTCAGAGATGCTCAGCATGTCTTAACTACTGCCAAGTTCATGCCACAGCTCTGTTCCTCAGGCACAGGGCAACCTTTTCTTTTGTAGATTAGAGGTCATGTACACTGAGACAGGGCTTCTCTGGAAGCTGCTTCAGGAATAATGAGCGATTCCCTGCCAGACCTAAGGATTTTTGTGACTCTCGTCAATATCACCTTCTCAGGGCAGAGAAAGTTTATAAACAAAAAAGAGATAATAATAGCAAACAAACCATTATAAACAAAAAAGTATAAACAAAAAAGATAATAGCAAACAAACCATTATAAACAAACAAGTGTAAACAAAAAAGATAATAATAGCAAACAAACCATTCTGCCAAACCACACTACACCTCTGTACTTTTAGTCCTTCCCTGGGAAAACACAGAGAGAAAGAAATTAATTACCTGAGAGCCAATTTAATTTGTATCACTGCTGCTTAAACAGACCTATTGGTAAAAAGGGTAAAACCACAAGAAAATGAATACTTTTATAAGGGAAAGGATTGGAGAGGAGCCTGAAGGAAAACTCAGGCACAACCCAACTTCAAAGAAGTGCTGCAGAGATCCATGCTTTGTAATTTGGGCCTATTTCTTGTTATCTCTGTACTTACATAGACTGACAATTGTGAAGAAGAGAAAAATCATAAAGATGGGGGTTAGTCTTTTTTTGGCATGTGCTGGCATCTGCCATGGGAAATTAATCCATGCTAAGCTGCAGTAAGCTGAGCTGCTGAGTTTGAATTTGTGTCACTGAGACCACTTATACTCATGGCTGGTCTATAAACTCTTATTAGTCAGACATGACAGTGGGTGACATCTTGATGAAAGCAATAGCCTATGGATCATCACCATCCATTCACTAACAGTTTATAAGAATAATTTTAAATGAGCCATTTTCCCAAAGACCACATATCAAAATATTTTGGGGAGATAAATAAAGCTATACTGGGGTGGCTTTCTGTTTGTTTGCTTGTTTTGTTTTGGGTTTTTTTGAGAGAGGGATTAGATGGTCCCAGAGTTCTTTGTCACTGAAATAACCACATGTGTCAGCTAAGTTGGCAGAGTTATTATATTTAGATTTTAGAAAGGGTTCCTTAGATGTTGAGGTCTTGGATACCTCCCAAAAGGTTTGCTCTCTGGACAGTTGAAGCAAAATAAAATTAGAGGGGAAAAGTAGTTCACAGCTGCTGCTAGTGTTTTCACTTTTTCTGAATATCACATGGTATGAGATGATGAGAAAAGGGGTGACTTTACAGGAATCACATTTTCATTTCCTTCATAAAATTTTGCAAGATTTTCTCTCACTCCAGTGGCCACCTTGGTGTTGCTGCCTTTTGAAGGCCAATATGATCCTCCCTATGAGTAAAAGATATCCCAAGGAATTTCCTTTTTTCTCTTTCAAGATGCAGACAGAGGATTCCATTAAATTTTTAAATTTGTTTAACTGGCTTCTAATTTTCCAGACTCCTGTCATGCCATAAAACTGCCTGAAGAATGACAGGGCAGTGCTAGGTTTAGCTGGGGTGTAATGTGAGCTCCCAGGGATGGAAACAATATAACAGAATTTTCTGAACCGGGGTTTTGCAAGAGACTGCTGGCTCTGACTTCACCACACCCTTTCATTTTGTCAGCTCCAGTTCAGCGAGTTGCTGCTGGATTTTGTTACATTTTCTATCATTACGAGCCCTCCGGTTCACAAAAACGTAGGAGAGAATCCTCCAGGTAGCTCAAGGTCGTTTGGGAAGACAGCTGGTAAGTGCCGTGCTAGGGACTTGCCCGGCAGGTACGGGAGCCAGGGTGTGGGTGTGGAACGGCATGGCCAAGGCTCACACAGCCCAGCTCCTCAGAGAGCATTTCAGAGGAATCAAAAGGCAGCCTCTCACCTCCCACACTGACCTTCTTGGGAGCTGCCCTACTCTGAACATTCTCCTTTTTTTTTTTTTTTTTTTTTTTTTGCAGTCATCTATACATTTTCAGAGGACCGTGGGTTAAAAAGAAGAAAGAAGCAAACACTAGATTTCATCTTTCAGCAGTCATTGTCACATGCTGGTTTTGGAAACCAAGTGACAAGATGATCACGACACAATTCAGTTCACTGTCACTAGCATGGTCAAGTTGTCCTGGAAGAGAAGCTTCCTCAGAACTCAAAACTGATTCCTTGGCTTTCTACAGAAATCCAATCAGATCTGACTCATTCCTGCAGAATGTCCTCCTCAACATCCAGGCAAAGGCAGCAATAAGTATTTTTGCCCTGTCAGGCTGCCTGCAAGTAACCTAATCGGATCTGGAACATTATCACTCATAATGAATTGGTCCCTCTAGCTGAAAGTGTCACTAAGCAACCGCAACAGCAAGCCTTCAACTTCGGGCACCAGCCTGCCAGCTGTGCCAGCCTGGTCTCCCAGCTGCCAGCAGCAGCACAGACACCAACCTCTCAACAGGACTGTTGTCACAGGTCCCAGCTGTGCCAGCTATTTCTCTGCCCTGGCCAAGCACAACCACAGTGCACAGCAGAGGTTGGAACAAGGCTTTCCCCAGCCTTTCTGTAGTTTTCATACAGACTTTTCCAGACTTTGTGTTCCAGGATTTTGAGATGGAAGTGAGACAGGTCTTGCTTGGGAGGGAAAATCCTGAACCGTTCCCACTAAAATCCTGTGCCCTCCTGCTGCTGACCTCAGGACAAGATTAACAGCAAATCAACCCCTGAGCAAAATCCCTATGGGAATAGAATAGGACTGTTACTTCTCTCTAGCATCTTGCAGCAGCCTGTGCTTGTGTCAGAGTCTGCAAAGCAGGAATGCACATGCCCTCACAGTGACAGCATAGGGGATTTTGCTTTGGTTTTTAATAAGAGATTGATAGGGTAAAGGCAACTGTGGGGGACAGGTCACACACAGCTAATGAAAAAAAGTAGACCCAGTCTTCATCCTGTTTTATTGCTTGCTAATAGAGTAGTGTTTGGCAATAGCTTGTGTGTTGTAAGGCTTAAGGTTATCAGCAGACTGACTGCAGAGAGCTACTTAGAATTCATCCTGCATCTGGGGCTGTAATCTGGCAATTTAAATGAAAACATGCACTCTGCATAGGTGCATGACATAGACTATTACTATCATTAATACAGCAATAGTCATAATAAATCACATATTGAGTGTGTTTGTTATTGCAAGGAAAACTTAATTATAATTTCCAAGCTGGCAGCATTTGATTTACTTTTTGCTATCTGTGTAATTAGTTTCCAAGTTACAACTGCAAAATCTGTCTTGGTGGGGGTAGGAGGTGTGGAGTTACAGCTGCAGCCATCGCTCTGGCAAAGACAGTTTTCCCTTGAGAATATTAATTTTTAACACAATTGTAAAACCCGAGTAAAATTCCTCTAGAAAGGATGGGACTGCTTGGAAGGCGCCTCTCAGGGAGCCTCCCCTCGCATTGCTGAGCTGTTTTTGGTACAAGGAGCTCTCTAGTGTCCAGCTGTAATAGTGCAGCTCGGCAAGAGGAAGCTGTGAGCACACAACCTGATCCAACAAATGTGCCAGCAGAAGGCCGGGGTCTCTTTTAGGTCCCCGGTGCTAATGTGCAAGGCAAAAAATTCCACTTAACATCACTGTTGTTCAAACCAATAGAGTACCCAGAAGTTCTAAGGCACAGCACAGAGGTCTCCTTCATTCCCACCTATCTTTCTCCGCCTGCTCCTTAAAGGAACTTCTGTTGCTCTGCTGAAGTGGGTCCTGCTCAGTATGTGGGGAGAGGATGCATGTAGAAGTCTGTCTGCATCCAGGCCATGAAAAAAGGTTTTAACTTCTAGTTTGCTCCTCTCCAGGGACAGCACAGAGCCTGCCATTTGTGGCTCTGAAGTCATGTGCTCATACTGGTTTGAGGCAGCCTGTTTGGTATGAGCGAACATCTAATTGGAACCCCTGACTTTTCATTTATGCACCTGATTATGTGAAATTGTCTCATGCCAGACAAAATATGCTCATGATCACTAACCATAGAAAGAAAATACCAACATATGTGCAGACAGTAGTGTCCAAAGGCAGATCATTTCCCTTTGTTTCTAAAGTGAAGACCTGAACATTTTAATTTGCAGTTGTGCAGGTTCGAGCCCATGCTAGAATAAGAATATATTTTCTTCACACTGATTTTAATGCTTGCATTTTGTTTTTTCAACATATTCGTGATGAACTCACTAATGTTGATAAAAATGGATTAAAAATTTCTTTAGTTATCACTGGGTATCACAAATGGAGAATGATGACTTGACAAATTGGCAAACATTATGAGAAGTGCTTGAAGCCCTTATAAAATACATTATCACTTTTAACAGCATTTTGCTATTATGGCACCTCCCTTGTGGATTCTGTGGTTTAACACTGCAAAAAGTGATGCCAGAGTTGAAGCCTTGCCACTGAAAAGCACCATCTTGTGCTTCCTATGCTCTGCTGCCCACAGCAAGGTTTATTCCACAGTAGAAAATAAATTAGGATGTAATAATTAACAAAATTCATTTCAAAGGCAAGAAATCCCACACAGGGCTAGGATGCTCACCTTAAATCACTGCAAACAAAACGATGGTGGCTTTCCTGTAAGTTACTGTGAGCCAGAGGTCCCAACCTTTTGCCTTCAGATGGGTTTGCAGCAGGTTTTCCTTTCCTGCTATCGACCTTCCTTGTCTGAGCTCAGCTTGCAGAGAATCCATAGTTGTAGAAGCTGGAAAACAATTTCAGTTATATAAACCACAAACAACAAAGAATCCTGCCAGATTCAGGCCAGTTGGGGCAACAACAGTTTTTTCTCCACTTAGCATTTTAGCTCAGTATTAAGGTGATCAGTCTTGATAAATGCAAAACCTATCACTGTGATAAATGCAAAACCTATCACTACATTATTATGTCCAAATGCCCTGTGGAATATCTGGGATATGGCAGCCCATTTTCCCTTAATTTTTGCACACCTGCAGGCAGGGTGGCAGTGGTTTTGACATTTTCGAGGTGCCTTTTCTTTGTTTCTTTTTAAAAGGAAACAAAACAAGACAAAAAAACCCTGCTGATATTTTCAGACCAGATAATTAAAGGAGGGGTCTGCCTCCTCCAAAAACTTTTTACAAAAACATCCTCTGATAGTTAATCTCAAAAATGTAGGTTCCTTTTCCCTCAAGTATTACGTTAAAAGCAACTTTTAAGATCTTCTTATTGGAACTCCTGCATAACACAGGGTGCGGGGTTTCTGCAAAGTCCATGACTAATTTCAGTTTTATTTGCAGTGTTGCAGCACACAGAGCCCTCACTCCCTGCTGATTGAATTGAGTCTCCTTCAGTTGAATTCAATTGCTATTGAGTTCAAGGGAACTGGACCAGAGCCTCAGAAAAAAAGAGCAGTTCCTGGAGTCCAAACACCATTTGTCAGGTAGGACTTGGTGTTTTACACTCTGTCACGTTTGAAAATGATAAACTAGAAGATGTGTCAGATGTGTTTTAACAAGAAGAATTAAATCTATAATTCAGGACAGCACAGAAAGCACCTGATTTTATGCTTAATTTCCATTTTAGAAAGCCAGAAGAGGCCCAGAGAAGCATCTGCTGAGCTTCTGAATGGGTTCGGATCAGCTGCAAGTGCCCGTCTGCCAATGGCACGTCCAACTCAGACATGAAACCAGGCAAATCTCAATGATGCTGGGCCAGTTTCACATTTACATCCCAAACCCATAGCAAATCTGGATTGGTGGCAAATGGATCTGACAAAAAAAAAAAAAAAAAAAAAAAAAAAAAAAAAAAAGCAGCAGCTTTGCATGTCCTTCACAAAATGAGATTCCTAAATATCAGTTACAGACAGAACCTAACCATCTGAGGCTTCCTTTCTGTCTTTCTCTGTATTTATGGACACAGAATTATAGAAATCTCCATCTGAAAAAGATTTTCAAGTGGAAAAGAATATTGTTGTTCCATGAATAGTTCCAGTCCTTTAAGATATTGTTAATGTACATGTTGCTAATGTAAAACTTCAGACTTTGGAGTACCCATAGCAGCTACCTGAGCTCACTTAGCTACAGCCTGAGGGCAGAGCAATTTCACTAGAAACTCCAAGAGCAAATCAGTTTTTGGACTGCCAATGACTGTATGGAAGAAATGTCTTAATTTGGTTGGTATAGAGGGCCTCCTGAAAAAAAAAAGTTACTTGTAGTAAAGAAATAAAAAATTGTTTATCTTGCTCTCAAGCTCAGCTGTGAGATTTTACTCTCCTCAGCAGGGAGCAGTGGTAAACCCATGAAGGAACAGATGTGGTAAGTCTGGAATCACTTCTGATCTGCCACAACCAGCACAAATCAGCCAGACTGGCAAAAGCCAAGTTATTTGTCATTGCCCAGGGAATAATAAGAAGATGTCCACCTGTAGCACCCATAGACACCAGCAGAGTCTAGGCAGGGTCCCAAGCCCCAAATCTGAAGGGAACCACTTCAAGTAAAGACATCCTGAGGAGCCTTGTGGGCTTGGGTTGACATTGCTAAACACATCTGCTGCCCCTGAACTCACCATGGCTGCTTAGTGAAGGCACTGAATGGTGCAGCCTCAGCTTCAGAGCTGGTTTGGTCTCTGCTGCTGTGATAGAGTTGTCTCGCAAGGCGTCTCTGCCCAACACTTCCCACGGCTCCTCTTCCCAGGGAGACGAATCTCTGCAGATCTGTAACAACTGCCACTGCCCTGAGTGACAGTAATGCTTTTGAAACAGGCTCTGAGCTCCTTTTACACTCTCATCCCAATACAGAGCTGTGCACATAACATGTAAACAACATTGGCAAATCCTGAAACAAGTGCAGATGCTTTGTCTTCTTTGATGGCTAGGAAGCCACTTCATAGAGCAAGATAAAGATGAATTGGCCTGCTCAGACCAGAACTTCGGAGAAGTAGTTCACAGGTTTAAAAACTTAATTTCTACTTAAAAACAAAATAACTATAGTAATTGATTAAAAAAAAAAAGATCAACCTAACTAACTAGTTGACAAGTTCTCTAAAGAATCGTGAAGGCTTTCTTTGGCCAACAGGCTAGACACAACAGCACATCCTTTCAAGCTTCGCCCATCACCTAGCAAGCTTGCTTAGATTTTCCTGTGCTCTCACTGGGAGCTGGTAGGATTAGTGTGGGCATCACATCTGAATCCTTGGCAGACCTCCTCCTGCCAGCAACACTGTAGTGGCACAGTAAGTGTCCAGGTTGGGAGACCCCAAAAGGCAAAGGATCTGGCCTTGTTGCCAGCGTGTCATTCAGCTGCTTCTGCTGAAAATTAGCCTGCCTCTATCTCTCTCTCTCTCTCCCCAGCTCTGATGAATATTAATGAACTTCACAGCATCAAAAGAAGCAAAGGCAGGACAGCTGTTTGAAGGGACAAACACTTCAGTTCTGGATTGGTAAAAAAAAGAGACAGAGACAGCAGAGTGCTTGTGATGAGCCAGTCCTTCTCCCTCGTTTGTCAAAATGTGATTTACAGACACTTCCATTCACCCTGTGGCTGCCAGTTCCCACATCCTATGTCCACAAATCTCTCTTGTTAATTGGATAAGCAATATGTGGGCTGCCTCCTCTATAAAAAGCTTCTTTAAACTGGGACGCTTCCCAGCTCATTTTAATAAATCATGACTATAATTACATTCTTTTGCTGCATATTTCTGCAATAAAATCTGTATCATTCACTTACTGGCCTTCTTTGCTGTCCAGCTATCATTTTGTCTTGCTTCTGAAGCTGCTTTTCTTTTTCTGGTCATTCAAAGACTGCCATTTGCTTTGAAGCCCTAATCTAATTCAGCTGTTTTTCCTTATCTTCAGAGCTTCTCCTCATTCTGTCCATCCCAAGAATCCCACTTGTGCCTCCAGCCCCTTTTTGCCATCAGTGACCACTGAAACTCACTCCTGATAGTTGTGCACACTAAGGCTGTCCCACTGCCTCAAGAGCCATTCCACCAGCATGCCAAGTGCATCTGAAGCTGCCTCTTCCCAGTGGCCAGCTGGCAAAAGCTCTTCCTTACATAACAAACCCCTTTGTAATGGAATTTGCGTCTCTTCTTTTGGGGAAGTGGCTGTTCTCCCTTCAAGAGTTTAACACATGATCAGCTCAGCCTTACAGCGAAGCCAGCAGAGTAATCACCACCCCCATCCAAGTGGAAGAGCTTTGCCAGACCCTACAAGGAAGTGCAATCTGGAGCTGCATTGCCCTCGGGGATGCGCAGGGAGGGGAACCAGAGGCCCTGATACATCTGTGCTGGTTGCTGTGAGAAGGAAGTGAAGAGGTTTGGTTTGCTGAAGTTCCTCGTGGCTGTAATTCCCCTTTTACACAGCCAAAACACAGGGAGGATGCACTGAGCCAGATAATCATGCTCCTTTTGGCTTGGGGTGCAGTCTGGAGAAGTAGCCAGAAGCCCCATCCTTCAGCTTTAAATCTCAATCAATCATCACAAAGCTTCTCTTGGTTTTGCTTTTCCTAAAGGTTCTGTCAGTTCTAATGTCTGGGGGCGACAGGACTCAGCCATGTTTTGGAAAAAGATGCAAAAAGAATTACAAAAGAAAAAAAGAACAGTCAAGCTGGATGGGATGTGGGTCAGATGAAGCAGTGTAAACATTCAGTCTTTGCTTTGAAACAACCAGATCTTGAGACACGACTGTGTGAGGGAACGCCTTGTCCTATGGTTCTTAAAAGAACTTATCTATTTCTTTTTATAAGACAGAATAATTTTTAAAAGTGAAAACTTTGTCATTTGCCACCTCAAAAGGACAACGTAAAGAGTTTTAATGTGTAAAGTTGTAATGTGGAGTTGGTTTTATATTGACACTCAGTTAATTTCAGATTCAAAACAGATCGAGATATGCCTCTTTTTTTGCATAACTTCAAGCTCAGCTTCAAACGTCTGAGTGGGAAAATTAACATTAAAATGAATCCTTAAGCTGCAATTACTTGGAAGATGCAGAGCATGAAGCATTCAAACGGCTCTCACTCAGTGACCCAGTTAAAATATACAGATCAGTACTGCAGTTTGGTTGCAAACATTTCGGAGACTTGAGGATGTGGGGGCTCTATCCTGCTCCCAGCTTTACTCTACCCTTGGTGCTCTAATGCAGCCCAAAGAAACAAATACATGTCTAAAACACTTTTGCCCTGAATGAATTTCCATTAGATTGAGATCTTCCTCAGGCTTTATTAGGGAACATCAAAATACTCAAAAGAGGAGGTGAGCTTTAGAGATGTGACAGAGTGTCACGTAATCTGGCAATATAAGGCAGGAACTATTTACACTGGAAATGAAAATTCAACTGCTGTGCTGCATTATTGTGAAGTAAAAATGTATTATATCAGACTACAGAGAAATAAAAATCTCAGTATCTGCACATAAGAGCGGCTTTGCTGAAGGAGGCAGTGGTCAATATATCATCTAGATTCTGAGAGAAAATTAATTTCTTTTTTTTCCCATTTATTAGAAGAGGCATATCCAAGATACACCAAGCAGTGGAGTGAGATAATATAGAGTTGTTAGTGTGAAAACAGGAGCCTATGGCCCTGAGTGGGCAGCCGCCTCCAAAAAATCCGAACGGTGAAGGATGTGTCCCAGACCCAAGCTGCCACCACCTCAAACTATTGCTGTCCTGACAGTCCCAAGGGCACCCTGCAAACTGACATCAGGAACCTGCGGCGGCGAGTTTTGTTCCACAGGGAAAAGGACGTTTGTGTTCAAATGTCCTTGCTCTGCAAAAGAGTAACAGAGCATACCATCAGTCTGAAGGACCTCATGAAGCTTCGCCCTCAAGAACCCCAAGTTGCTTGACTTCCTCCCAAAAACATTTCCCACCATTACTAAGGAAGCAGAAGTGAACAAGCTGAAACCTTTTTCCCTCTCTCCTTCATTTCCTTGTTGCTAGCCTTATTGTTTTTAAGGGGAAATGCAAATGAAGGAAACTTACAGCCATTGTAACAGCCCTGGCAACACGAGGTAATACAAGCAAGAAGGGACTCCAGGAACTCCGGCCCCAGACTTCTCAGAGGAAACCAAAGGAACAACCTCATCAGCTGACAGCAACAGCAAAGGCTTATTTGCCCTGTGGTTTATCTGCTAGTGGAAAAGGAACAGGATGTATTTGGCAAACATTGTATTCTCAGTGCAGTAACATGCTGTGCCTGCATTCCCCTTCTTTCCAAGGCTGGCTTTAGGTTTCATGTTTTTTTTTTCCTTCCATATCCACTGGCAGCCACTGGGCAGGGTCTGAAGGAAGCCTAATGCAGCAGTGAGGAGTGTGACCTTTCTCACAGCTCAGCAAGGATGGGCTGCAAATGAGATAAGCAGCCTGTTGTTCCTTGAAGCTCTTCCACTGACATCACTCGGGACCGATGCCAGCACCTGTGACAGCTCCTGGTCACAACCATCTCACAGAGCCTGCGCTCTCCTCCCTCTGCTCAGCTCAGCAGGCTCTTGTGGTGCTCTTTTTAATTGCCTTTGCAAATACCGAGGAGAGCTGTGAAACAGTAACCTACCTGCTGATGTCCAGCTGGGAAAGCATCCATCGGCTTCTCCTTTCCTAGTAGTTTGAAGGTGCTCCCACCTCTCCTCCAGCCATCTACACCAACCCTCACCACAGGGCTTTGCCTTTTTGCTTGTACCAGCACCAGACAAGCGAATAATCTGATGTTTGGGGTGGGTGAGGTGATGAGAGGGCTCTGCAGTGGGGCAGGGGCACATGGTGGGGCACAGGGGCTCACAGGGAACCGGCCAGAGAAGTTCCACAGCCCCACCCCTTTCCAGCTGCTTCTGATCTTCTCAGTAGACATGTACCACAGTCCTGCCTACTGTTCCAGGGACTGGGAGACAAGTAAAGGAGTGGGAACCACTAGTGAGGGAACTGGAACTGCACAAGGGTATTTTTTCCCCCAAAATCCATTTTGGGAATCAAATGGTAATTATGGTTACAAGGCAAAATTAGCACACCTCCTATGAAATGTGTATCTAAGAAGCAGCCATTCAATATAAAGCAAGAGGTCACGTTTGAAATCACTCATTTCTGTGAAGAATTCACTTTTTAATCTGTAAGAAATCCCTAATGACATTAATTAAATATAAATATTAAGAGTGATAGAGCCAACCTCTCTGAACACAGCACTTGCATTCAGTGAGGGCAGGGTGAGACACAATGCACAGCACCAAGACATACCCAGGTGTTCACAGGCTTAGGTCTATATCTAGGTTGCAAAAGTTGTAGGGCACACATTTCTTTTGTAAGAGAGACCATGAACAGCTGTAACTTGAACAACTAAGCAGTCTGATAGAGAAATCTCATATACTAGAAGAAGAATACAGGGGCACTAAAAAAAAAAGGGCAACATAGAATAATAGGCAAAACAGTCCAACCATTCCATTAAAAGCAGGACTACCTTCAACATTTTCTCAGGGTCTTGCAGAGTCAATTTTTGATAATATTCAGGGCCTCCAGCCTCTCTGGGCACCTCTGCATCTCTTTCCAGGTGAAAAACTTTTTCCTCAGGTACAATAGGAATTTCCCCTGGTACAAGTTTTGCCTGGTGCCTTTTGTCCTTTCTCTCCAGGTACCTCTCAACAGCTCTGGTGTCTCTGCAATCCCCATTATGTAGCTCAAGGTAACCATAAGGTCCCACCTCATTCTTCACTTCTTAAAGCTGAACAAACCCATCTCTCTCAGCCTTCCTTGAACATTGGAACTCCTGCCTACTGACCATGTTAGTGGCCACTCACTAGCATTACTCCAGTTTATCAATGCTTTTATCAATACTTTTTAGGAGCCAGAACCAGATGCATTACACCAGGTGTGGTCTCACAAGTTCTTAACAGGGAACAATCCCTGCCCTGCCCTGACCTGTCAGCTGTGCTGGCATTGTTGCACCTCGTGTCTAGGGTGGTTGTCTCTCCTTGCTGAAATGGCACATTTTTCACTCATGTTCAGTTTCATGTCCATCAAGACCTCCAAGTGCTTTTAGTTTAAGCTGATTGCCAGCCAACCAGTCCCCAGCTTGCACTGTTGCATGAGTTTATTATTTCACAGCTGCAGGACTTTGCCTTCTTAAATTTCATGCCTCTGTCATCCAATTTCGCCAGTCTGTTCGTGTCCCCCTGAATGACAGCAGCCTTGCCCTCCAGCATAGAGTACTCCCAATATACAAAATAACTGGAAGCAACGTCATGGGAGAGATGATAGCAGCTTAATGGTACTGTATAAACTCAGAAAGAGCAGGACTGACAGCTCTGTTATATTCACCCTTCTGCTGGAAAACAACCTGTGCTGCTGTCCTTCACGGGGTAGTTGATGCCCTTACTTTTCAAGACGAAACCAAAGGATGATGCAGTTTACAGAGGAAGCTTAGAGAATTCTTCTGAGAAGCTTTAGCAAGGACTAGTAGAATTAAGGTGCCTTTTTATCTCTACCTTCTGTCCCAGAAGTCAAAATTATTAGCATACCCAAAGCATGAAGCACATCATGCAATCTGGGGAAAAAAGACATGCGTTCCTGTGACCTTAACTAAGTCATATAGGTCAGGCAGCAAAAATTAGTTGCTTAAAATAACATCTAAGCAGGGCTTTCCTGCATTTGTCCACAGGTAAAAAAAAAAAAATGAAAACACAAAACAGCTACATTTCCTCTTCAGGGCTGCTTATTCATGCAAATAAAAAGAAAACAGCTAAGTAACAACAAGCAAGAATTAAGGAGAAGATAGTGCTGCATTCTTAGTTATGCAAAACCTGAATACCTATTGCTTAGGGCAAAGGAGAAAGTGGCTCCTCTGCACGAGCTGTGCTGACAGCTCTATCTACACCTTCCCCTTGCACACACAGCAGTGGTTTTGACTCAGCCCATTTGGATTGTCTCTCACATTATGTTGAAACACCATGCAGGAAATCAATACAAATCAATTATTAAATCCATTAGAAAGAGTTGAGCGCAGGCTTAGAAAAATCCAAAGAAAATTAGAAGAATCTTACCAGCTCAAAGAGAAACCCTGCAGCTTCCAGTGTTGAGACCCGGATGGCAGGAAGAGCAACTGTGAGGACTCACCCACCTGAAGGTTGACAGCTTTATTGAGCAGCCAGAAATCACCTTGAGGGGCAGCAGCTGTGGGTCACCCTCCTCTGTCCACCTGCCCAGCCTTCATGCTCTCACAGCTGTTGAGCTGAATAGATCAGGAAAATCCCACCACTTTCAAAGCAAGTTCACAGTTTTTCCTGAGCTCAGAATAGAAAAGGCTCCTTGGATCCAGGGTTTTGCTGCTGTGAGAGAACTGGCAGCACTGCATCATCTCCACTGGGTACCTGGCCTCTACAAATGGCAGGGACAACCAGCTGTGGTGTTCAGGAATCTGGGATACCCTGCAAACTGTGTGTCAGAAACCCTTTGCACCCACCCAAGGTAGATCTCATCTCTGCAAGAAACAGGCTCCTGACATCTGTCTCCCACAAATTTCAGGATTCAGCAGATTCCTTCCTCCCATGGCATCTGTCTGCTGTGAGGAGAAGCTGCTTTTGGCTACCTGCTCCTGAGAGTGTTGCCTGCTGAGTCTGCAGCCCTCTCCAAGTCTCCTCATACCAGAAGCACTGTGCAATGCAGGGTAGGGTGTAATGAATAATTTTGCTAATAAAAAAGCAATTTCAATTTCCTTGAAATCCCAGGTTGTCTGCAAGAAGTTTTCTCCAAGGAAAACCATGACAATAAGTTTCATCTTCATCAAAATGAACCTTCTCCTTTAGAGGACCTCCATTTGCAACAGCCCTTGCCAGCCTAAAGAAAAGAGATGCTGCCACAGACCACTTCAGTGACCAAGTTTTTGGCAGTCAGGTGGGATATCAGAAATCCCCTTCCCTAAATTAGGGCTGGGCTGACTGACTCCAATGCCCTTGCAGTACCCTGTCAGGTAAATGGGGAGGTTTTGGAATCTCTATTTTGTGGGACAGGAGAATGGCTGATGTCACAAAGCCCCGTGAGCTCCTGTCCTGAGATTTAATAAGCAGGACTGGAAGGTTTCTGCTGACTTTTGAGAGTCTTTAATATTCAGTTGCAGGGAGTCATTCCTTCAGTAGAAAATAGGCCTTCTGTTGGAGTCAGGATTGAGTAGTTTTGCTCCACTATTTACCCTACAGTGTTTCATCAGAATAATCCTTTAGCACCCAATTTCCTTGGGGTTCCTGCTTCCTTGACTCTTCCTTATTTGCATATAATCAGAGCATCTACCTTGCTTTCCAAAGAGCATTTCTTTCTCTCCAGAGGGCAAGCTAACCTTTTCATTTCTCCATTTTCACTCCGTGGGCCATCAAACCCAGGGAGCAGAGTCTGTGTAGTGGAAACTCACTGAAGTGCTGGCAGCTAGACCTGCCTGAAGGATTTTTTTGGTCACAGTTCAGCTGCTTTACTCTTTGGATGAAAAGTACACCATGCAAGTGCTGTTGGCTTGTTGTTTCTGAGACAGAAAAATAATCAGCCTGACCACAGAGAAATTACCTACATTGGCATTTCTTCTCCTCAGCTCCACATCTCCTTTTGTTAAAAAAACCAAAAAAGGGAATGCCAAAATGGGAAAGCAAGCCCTTGTTCATCTTTCGTGGACAGTGAACCTGAGCTCACTTACCTGCCAAATCCGTAAGAATGCCCATGTGTTTTTCCCTCCAGAGTGCAAAGCCACTGACTTTGCTTGGTCTCTGCCCCAGAGCCACCCAGAAGGATTCAGAGCAAGTGGCAGAGGCTCAATAAAATAGATGTGCCTCACTCTGAAATAGACATGGCAAGATGAGTTGGCGAGGAAGAAGGAGCCAATTTGTCTCTGGCCCCTGTAAAATCCCAGATTGTGTTCTCAGTAATATGATCAGATTTGGGGCTAGATGATCAGATTTGGCAGTTCTAATAGAGTCCATATGCCAGCAGTGTAATTGTAAACACAACCAACATCTGAATATAATAATAATAATAATGATATAAAGTAATGTTACCATGGCTCACACCCACTGGGACATCTAATTTTTGCTTTGGCTTTAGGATAAAGGATGATGAGGATGTTTGGACCAACAGCTTCATTTCAGCCAGTGTTTCTGATAAGTCTGTCACCACATTTGTCTCTGGAAAATATTAAGCATAACATAGGGCTCATTCCTATTGATATACAAGCAGCTTGTTTTTCTCATTTCACCACAAATCTTATTTATATATACATTGCAAATAGATTCATACCACACACAGAGCACATCCATAGAGCCTGATTTTCCAATGTTATACTAGGTTTATGATCTTGTAATTCCATAGACTTAGTTGAGTTTTACCAGAATAAATCTGGTTCCTAAAATGAAAGGATATATTATGGACTTGCACATATTACTTATGCATCCAACCAGAAATGTTAGTATAGGCAGACACCTGGCACAGATGAAACAGTTGAATCTGCCTCCTACTCCCTTTCACAAGACCCTGATTTCAGTTGCTTGCAACTGTCATACATTCAGTGTTCAGGCAGAAATATTCCCTGTAATATGCTCGCCTAAGGCTAAATATTTTTCAGAGAGTTCCAGCAAAATTAGCCCAGCCATTTGGAGGATGAATTTAGGGAAAACCACAGTGTTTCACTAATATTAAGAAAGGCTCTGCCTGCCTTATTTAGAAGTTCTGAAACTCCAGAGCAAGGCTTTCAAACACTGAAAGGAAGCACTGAGCTGTATCCCAGGAGTGGATGTGCTGCTGCCTTGGAAATCTGTCCACAATCCAAAAGAGATGTGCCCAAACCCAGCAGTTCACACTCAGCTGTTTCTGTACACCAGGACCTCAGTTACCCACGTGTGGAGAGGAGATCTCTGTGCTCACATCAGGCATCATCGCACAGCAAACCCCCAGAGGGTGTTTATAACACCATTTACTAGTAGTGATCAGTGCTGAAAGCATTCTGGGACACAAGCACTCGTGTTTGGTCTGCAGGCTGCAGTGAACAGAGGCTGCTGAGCTCAGGAGGCCAGAGCTGGAAGCTGGGCCGTATGGACAACCAGCAGACTTTGGAGAAGGACAGAAGAGGGGAGTGAGAAAACTACTCTAAGTTAAGGTTGTGTGGTTTTTTGTTTGCCTGTGGGTTTTGTTTGGTTTTTTGTTTTTTTTTTTTGGTTTTGTTGTTCTGGTATTTTTTTTTAATAAATAACTACCAGCAATGCCCTGGTTAGCACTGCCCAAAAATCCCTTCTATTGTCTTTGATTAGGAAGAGCTACATTAATTTCCGCTGCTCGTCTCTAAGGAAATACAGACAATCCTGCAGAACTTGGTACATGAGCAATATTTAGACAACAAAGAAATAGTAAAATTTAGGCTGGATCAGACCTCTGGAGTTACAAGCTCTAACAGCCCACCACCAATTTAAAGCAGAACCAAGGACCAAGCAAGGATTTTCTGTAATTCTTTGTTTCTGGGGGTCACTGTGGCATAAGATAAACCAGCAGCACGCACAGGTTGGCACCTCTCTCTTGGTGACAGCACCTAGACAGTGCAGGTAGAGGGAGGTGACTACCTTCATCAGAAAGAGAGTGATGGACAGGAGCTGAGACAGGAGGGATGTCTGTGGATCCACTCTTCCACAGCAACTGGAATCAAATCAAAGCTCTTGTTCTCCAGAAGAGCTCTTGGAGAATTGATCAGAAGAAATCCCTAGCAAAGAAAGTGACCCACCTTCTTCAATCAGTTGACCACAAAAACCAGCAGTTCCCAAACCTTGCAGCCCAGAGGTTCACAGCAAACCCACAGCACACCCTCTCTTCTTCAAAGAGGATATTCCACCTTTAACATACATTTAATTTGATGTTTAACACGTCTCTTGCAGATGAGCTGTTGACCACTCACTATAGCCACTGACAGACATGGACTGCAGACCACCCTGCCAGAGAAAACAACTTTTCAGTGCTCTGGCTGCACACTCTTAACTCAAGTGGAGGTCTCTGCTAGATAGTCTAAATAGCTCAGCCATTTTGCTGGCCCCTGTGAGGGTACATATGGTTCCATATGCTGGGAAAGCTGTTTTTTTCAATTTGCTCCTAAAACAAAGTGTATGGATTTATACACAAATCAATGTTAAAAAATACTAAGGTTGCAGAATCTAGCAGCTAAAAGCCAGGAACTGGCTGATAATGTCTTGGTCACACAAAAGAAAGATCTAAATAAATATGATTTGATAGCCAAAAATTGCTCTCTGGAAGACAGGATAGATAAATAGAAATAAAAGAATGAGGCTGTTTTGTTTGAGAACATTATCTTACATCATGATCATCTTTCCAGACCATTTCATTCTCTCCTCCCTAAACTTCTGCCAAACTGCAGGTAGGTTTAACATGAAGATTTCACAAAAGGTTAATCTTAGCACTTAAGAAGTAAGCAAAGTTTGAGCCTCAGAGGTGTTTTTCTTTGATCATTTTGAAGAGTTATAATAGTGTAAATTGAGTACCTTAAATTTACCACACTGGAAAGCTGCAGCACTACATCATTCTTCCTGTAATTTTTCTTCCTCTGCAAAGATGACATAAATCCCTGTGGTGGGTCTGCTACAGTGTTGGACTTATCAAGCTGAAATCTGATTTCAGCAGGAGGAGGAAAAAAGATTTCAGAAGGAATGTGTTTAGGGTTCTGCAAACAACCCCATGTCCTACTCGTGCCCCCTCTCCTCTGTCATCAGACACACCCCAAATAAGTAAAAGATTCCTCTAAAGGCACTGCTGAGAGCACATCAGAGCCCAGCTTACAGGAGACACCAGTCAAAAGGCTTTGAATAGTGGGCAATACATGGGAGGTTAAAAAAATACCCCCCCCAAAAAACACAACCCAAGCCCACACCCCTATGCCCCCAAAATTTTAAATGTGGTAAAAACCAGAAAGAATTCATATGCAATCAAAACAAATTCAAACCTTTTCCCCTGAGATTAATTCCTACAAGCCCTGCAGCAGCCTGTCTCCAGCAGGCTTCACAGAGGCTTATCTGCAGGTCAGAATGGGCCACTGAAGCAAACAACCTTGAAATCTGGTGACACTGCTCACACAGATCCTCCTGGGGGGCTGAGCAGGATTCCCAAATCCCAACCTCGTTGTAAACTTGCAGAGGAAAGGAGTACAGGAGCAGCACAGGCTGCCAAAGGCTGAACATAAAAGGACCAAACTGTAGGGCAGCCCCAGCTTGAGGAAGGGGTGGGAGTAGAAAGGAGAGGATGATAAGTAAAGGAAGGCCCATTTAAAATGGGAACAAGTCTCAGTCCTACCTGTCAAGTTCTGTCTTTAACCAGTAAAGGCTGTGGTTTTTTTTCCTCAAGAGCTTTTCACTAGACCCCCAAAACTGCAGACATGAGTGCAAGCAAGATGATAGCTCTGGAGAAGGGCCAGCAGAGTTCAAAGCCCCTAGCTGGAAACCTAAGCAACACTGACAAGCATTGAGGGAAAATTTATGAGGTCCTGATTGCTAAAAGCATATGTTTGGGATCTAAAAAAGTAACAATTATGCCACCCACGCTGCTTATTCTTTTCTTGTCTGAGGAGTTTTGGGCTAACATGCTGAAATGTAAAACAACCTGAGCACATTTTAGATAGGATTTATGGCATTCCCAGACTGACATTTAGAATCATGGCTTGCAGTTGAGCATACTATTCAACAAGCCACCTGCCTCTATAAATGTCACTATTTGGGCTCAAAATTGGTTTTTGTATAACTCAAAGCAACTCTGGTGATTTCAGCTCCTGCCTGTTTATAGGGATGGTTCATGGCATACAGCACTGAAAAAGACAATTTGTAGAAAATAAAGGTTAAAGTCTTGTGTGATTTATCTTGTTTGAAAGCAGTTGAAGGGGGCATGTGAACCTGCATCCCAGTAAAGACGCAGGATTGACCCCTGAATTAATTGGTGCTGCCTTGTGCAACCAGCAACCCTGTGAGGAACCCAGGGAAAACGCACCCATGGAGAAGAGCAATGGAACGCGGGGTGGCGGGACAGGTGACATTAGCTTTTCATACCTGGAGATACCTGAGCCTTTCACAAAACACCAGGGGTGCCCAACGGGCTGCATGGATTCTTCTTCAGAGCAAGTCCTGCAGAAAAGCAGCCATCCAGCCACATCCATGGGAGCAAGCAGTGAACCAAGCATGGGATGCAAGGGAGGCAGAGGCATGTCAGGACTGCAGTGTGCTGGAGTGCTCAGACTGCACAGTCCCCAAAAACTGTCTCTCTTGAGTTGTGCCTCCATGCTCCTCAGAAGAAAGGAAGGCAGCAATTGCATTGGTGCTGGGATCTCTGACACGGGAAGAATGATGCACAGAACTCAAATTATTTCAGAAGGCTAATCAATTACTTTATTATACTATATTGCACTAACGAGAACTATCACTAACTAGGAGAACTAGAAAAACCCGTGACTCTCTCCCCAAGAGTCCCGACACAGTTGTGACCTAACTGGTCAATCAATCCAAAATATCATCACCAGTGTCCAATTAATCACCTTGGGTAAACAATCTCCATAACACATGAACACAAACACGGGAGCAGCAAATGAGATAAGAATTGTTTTGATTCTCTTTTCTCTGCTTCTCTCACAGCTTCTCTCAGGAGAAATCCTCAGAAATCCTAAGTCTCTCTCTGTTCAGAGGGTATGTGAATACCACAGCACTTGGAGACAAACTTCTGCCCAAGGGCAGCTGCAGCAGCAATGGCTCCAGCACTGCTTCTACCAAGCACCTTTGATTCTGGCTACATGCTCAGGGAACTTTATTGGAATCCCAGAATAATTTAAGGCTGAAAGGGAGGTCTGCAGGTCATATAGGTCAATGTTCTGCTCCAAGCAGGACCAACTACATTAGGAAGGTCTTGCTCTTGTGCGTTAGGATGAACACACTGCCACAGCTAATCTGTCGGCTCTGAAGATCACAGAGACATCACCTAGACATGTTCTCTAAAAATAGAACATTTTGTACACAGCCTTAGGGTGTGGATTCTGTTGGGCGGCAGAAGCCATTGGCAAATTTACTGCATAACTGTACCACAGTGAAGCACAGAGAGAGCTTAAACTCTCATTCCTTTGATAATGCACAACTGGCAATTTCCTGCTTTGCAGGGAAGAAAAAGCACATAAGATGTTTCCCTGCAGTCTAGGCACACCAGAGACCAGTGAAATTAGGTGGTGAATAGCTCTTGAAAAGGAGTGATATGTTGAGACCATCATGTCTCTCTAAAATCTCTATATGAATAACCAGGTCAGAAAACTGGTATTTCATAACAGAGTCATAACAGATATTGCTCTGCTTTAACAAAGCTCTCTTCCACTCGACAGAATATGCTTGCCAAACAATCATATCTTACTTCATTTAAACATTGTGGTGTCTGAAGGAACCAGGTATCTTCCTGCAACCACCATCAACAAGGCTTTGAATACTACAAATAGAAGGGAAAATAAACCTGTGCCTATCATCTCATGCAATCAGAAATTTAGCCATTTGGGACTGAAAAAATGACAAATTGGTGACATAGAGAATGAAAATCATCTTGATAACCAGCTGAGATCTGCCTAACCTGATCTGCCTAACAGGATGACTATTAAAAAATAAAAAAAAATCACGTGTACATCATTCTTGAAGATCACAGGATGAAAAATTATACATTAGGCATCCTCAGGCTCAGCTTTTAATGGGAAACATGTTTTTCATTTTGTCACAGGTTTATAAATGGTTGTACTCCACTCTTGGAGCTTTTCCTCTACGGTTGACTCTCCCTATGCAGAACAGAGTCCTGCAGGCAAAGACTGGGTGATGGCACATCAATTGCTGAAATGAGTTCTTGCTTGACACAGGCAAGATGAGTAGCCTCCCTTGTACAGCCATTACTTGAACACGTGGGAAAAATGAAGCAGAGATTTCTAGAATCACATGAAATCGAATATATAACACAAAAAGATCCCATGCTAACAATACTCCTGAGGACAAGTCCTTATGTTGAAAGTAATATTGTTGTAGATGAAACATCATGTTCTTCCTGCAAGTGCAAGGAACAACACACACAGAAATAAAGCTATTATATCAAAGCCTGCAAATCAACATTGTGACTCTTACAGCCAAGGCTTAGCCATTCTGAATAAAGGCATTCATTCTGTCATTCCCTGAATTAAACTGAAACAGGACCCAATGCAAGATAAACGTAGGAACAGAAGGGAAAAGTGTCCTAGACTACTAACAGTGGCTTTTCAGAAAGGTGCCAAAAGGGATGACTGATAGAAGTTACAGCATCAAAAAGCATGTGTTTAGAGATCTAGGATCTTCTCCTTTCACATACTCCTTCCTTGGATGCTCAGCTGGCCTAGGAAACCAAGGCGATGCTGGGTGTTGAGATTGTAAGCCTGACAGCCATACATACTCTGTCAGAAGAAATCCAAGGACACATTCAAGTGAAAAACAAATCTATCATATTCTAAAGAGTTTAAATCTCTAAATGCTACACACCTATAGAATGGTACAGCTGAGCCAAACATGGAGCACCATGACAGAAATATGTAATAAAACCTATAGAACTGCCTTTTGCTATCAGCTTTCCTAGGAACTGCTGGACTCAAAGCAGCACTTCAACACCATCAGAGAGATTGCACCCATTTGAACAATCATACCTCACAAAGAGCTTTTAGTACTACAAAACTTTGAACTCTAAACAAATTCAGCATGTTAAATAATGAGGGAGACTCTTCCTTTCAATGTCACTCCTGACTGTCTCTCTCCTGCTTTTTGGCTCCTGTAGCAAGTCAGGCACATGGTGAAAAAAATATTTCAAGCCAGTGGGTGGCACTCAGTACTATATGCTGGATGTGTTGCTGATAGTTTGAATATATCAGATATTTTTAGGTACTGTGAGCAGTTCTAGGCAATCAAGTATTGTAATCAAGAGCATACAAAAGCTCAGCTACATCAATTCAGTCAGGATTTTAAGGATTCAGGTTTTGCAACTCTGTCAGTTGATGTGCTGGGATGGTATGAGAGGAGTTGCTCCTTGCTTTGGTGTAGCCATTTTCAGCAGCATTTCACAGGCATGTTCAGAAGAATCATCTTCCTGAGAACTCCCCACTGTGCTCAGCTTAGCAGACAGTTATTTCCATAATAGCAGCTTTCTGAGGAAAGAGGAAACGTGGCTCTAGGTGGAGATATTCAGAGTTACCTGCCACGGTGAAAATCCCTGGTTTCCAGCGGGCCACACCATTTGCAAAATGACACAGAGATGTTGTAGGCAGTAAGATTATAGAGCAGCCCATCTTTTTTAGACGATGCAAGTAGACAGCAGAGGCAGCCCCGGCGGGGAGCGCTCAGCACCGCGGACAGCGGCACAGCGGCTCTCGCGCTGCCCACGCGTGCCCGCACTCACCTTCCCTCTCCCTCTGTCCCCCGCTAAACTTGCCCATACCCGTGTATCCCCTCTTCCTCAATGCCACATTGTTATCTAGACCCCGCCACCGCCCGGTGTCTCCTATTTGGCTTTACAGTACATCCACAGAGAGGCAATACACTGTACAAATAAACTTTATACCAATTATAGAAGTACATTCAGTATTTACCTGCCCCTCTCACAGAGGGATCATTGCAAAGAAGTGAAGTCTGGTAGCGAAACTGGAGAATGGAAAGACACAGTTGTGTTGCCCTTGCATCTTTATGCTACGTTTTGAGCAGTTTCAGGGTCAGGAATGTGCTTATGCTTTCCTTGACAATAGCACAAAGTAAATGCCAGCAAGTGCCTTTCGCAACCCTCAAAAGCCAGTATTTCCCTGTTTAGCCTTTTCTCCTTCACCAATACGCTCTGTCTTCTTGGGAAAGAACATGGGGGTCACAACCCATCCCCTTGAAACCTCGGAGGTCCCTCCATCCATCTGGTTCTCCCATGCTTAAATCTTTTGTCAGAGAGATACTTTTCTCCTGTGAACAATAAGCCTCCTGCTTTCCTCAGCAAGCAGAAGGTACCAGACATCTGCTGACACTTGGCAGTCCAAACAGCCACTGGTTTCTCATGTGGGTTCTCCCTTTACACCTTCCCTTCCCCCACAGCTCTATAGTTCATGATGCCACAAGAACTCTGCAGTTCATGCTTCAGCTTTTGGCCCGCTCTGAGGAAGTGACATACCCTTGCAATTGAAGCCAACACTCCTTGAAGCGAGCTGTGGTTCCCAGAGTTAGAAACTACATGGTAGTGGGACTCCTGCCTAATGCTTATTGCTTTTCCTGATCATTTCCTTTCAAATGCAAAGGCTAATTATGCTCTGCTGGAAGCAAAGCCACTTCATTCAAGATTATTGCCATTATCACATTTGAACAAGTCAAGCACCTGCCCTCCTAATGATCTCTGCCCACACAGGCCAACCAAGCTATTCTGCTACCCTCGAATTTCCCCTGCCCATCCTACAGAAAGAGCAGAAAGACAGGCTGGATAAAATTCTGAGCCATCTTCTCTGATCTCTGAGCTGGCTGTGCTTTGGGCAGCAGGTTGACTAGGAACATCCTAAGCTCCCTTTTAACCTGAACTAAGTTCTGGTTCTAAGTCTTCAAGGAAGGAGAGTAATAGAAATCGATAGAAAATTCAGCTCTGTAACATACTCCTTCAAGGGCTCTGTTTCCTTTCTTTAGGGCTTTCCCCTAATTCTAAAAGACAGGTCAGGACACCATTGGCCCAGGGGCACAACACCTTCAGTAACTCAGAATCAGAACCTTACATACCTTTAGGTGCTTCTGTCCCACAGATTTCCCAGCTCTTCAAGCCAATGGCCTTTTTTCAAGGTCCTACAACTTTGGTGTTCATAGAATATCTTTCAGAGAGCTGATGAAGTGCTGCCTTGAATGCCCTCCAAGTTCCCTGAATGCTGTAGCATCATTTACTTGGGTTAGAGAATCCACAGTAAAAAGCAAAATTAAAAAGCACCAAAAAGTAGTGATAAATGGTGCAATTAAAGCAGCATAACATACTTTAAATCAAGAAGAGCTACAGCTCAGCTCCTGGGTATGGAAAGGTTCTAATTTATCATGGCAAGACAAAGCATATGCATCAAATTAGTCATGTTTCAGAATCTCTCTTAGGCACAAACATCAGCAAAACTGACTATTCACTTGCACACAACCAGCAAACAAGATGTGGAGACTTTTCTTCTCTAATTACTATTGGTTATAAACCTTATGAGTGTTTCTCTTTCCCCTCAAAATAAACCCACCGGGGGTGCACTCACATTAGCAGAATTCCCCACCCAACATGGATGGCACATTTCCCTGAGCTTGCTTTATGAGAAGGAAGCAGGCTTTGCCAGATGATGACTTTGAGCATCTGATGCCTTATGAGCAGAACTCTGGCTATCTCTCACCCTCCTAACAAAAACCTAACAAGATAAGCTTCCCAATCTAAATTAGGTGCCTAAAATTAGGTAGTGTGCTTATTTTTTCCCTTATCTACCTATTAGCATTCCATATCCTGCTCATCTGTATATCTTCAAAGGTCCACAGTTGCTGATTTTTGCCCTCTATTTTTTCCTCAACCAAAAGGGGGATATTTTTTAAAAAGTAAGAATATGTTATTGTACAAAGTTTTGTTGTGAAACAGGAACCATTCAGAGAAAGATAAAATGCTTCCCTGTGCTTTAATATAGCTTCAAAATTTCTTTAGATTATGAACTGTTAGCGTACTGCTAGGCAATCTCCTGCAGCAGAATAAATCTTGGACTCAGGTGTCCCATGACACAAGTGACCTTGGATGAAAGCCACAAAAAAGGCAACAAAATAAACTAGCACACATCCTTTGACATTAAGTAGCTAGTGCTATATTTTCCTGAAGCAATATTGTCATAAAGTAAAATCCAGAGTTAAAAGTCAACTACAGCTCCATAGCCAAATAAAACGCAGAAGCAGATTAAATCTTCCCCTGCCCAAAACTGGAACAAAGCAAAAATATGGAGATATTTTAAATACAAATACAAAGATAAATCCTAAGTATGTACAGTTTATAACAAAGCAATACTCTATTTTTCTTGTCATAGTTAAACTTGGATGTGTTTGCCTCATGTTTTCTGTATCTTCCCCAACCTGCAATACAGTTACAGAATTTCATCATTTAAGGATTTGGGCCTTGATTCAGTATTTTGGTCCTGAAACACTGAAAAAAAAATTGCACAAAATCTATTTGAAAACATTTTACATGAAACGGTATCTAAAGAAAGGGAACAGTAAGAGAATCTCAATATCCATGCTTTATGGGAGTATCTATTGACAGAAAAATCTAGCACCACACCACAGTTCTTCCTAATTCAGCAGATCACAGTCACAAACCCCAAAGAGGTGCACGTGTGAGAAAAGGACAGAGGAATCCAGAATCACAATGAAGTGAGCAAATTTCTGTGTTTACAAAAAGCAGAAGCTGAAGATCTAAGACAACATCCTGATGCCCGGGAAGATCACTGCATTGTGAAGCTACAGAACAGACAACAAACTAGAGGGCAACAAAGCTTCATCAGAGCAGACAAAGACTAACACAAGCACTCCTTCTGAGACAGGAAACCAGTGATGATTTGCAACCAAAACCTGCTATTACTTCAGCCACACAGTGACAGTGGTCTGCGTATTTTATTAGAAGAATAGCAATCACCAGTAGAAAATCCCATTAAACAAAAGATCAAATGAGCCTTCACCAGACTTAGGAAGAAGGAACCACAATAATGGAGGCAACCTGAGACTGTGCAGAATTCTCTCTTATTGATAGAACGACCCTTGGCAGCCAGGAAAGTTCCTGTAGAGACTCCAGCCTGGTGGCTCAGACAGCCCCAGGTTCCAAAGTACTTACAGATCAGAGGAGCACAATGGGAAAGTATCTGCAACCTCTTTACCTTAGATCTACCTTCATGTAATCAGTAAACCTTTTGATTAACAATGCATTGGGATAAATATTCTGTAACTGCACATCTTGAACAGTCAGTCTTCTTCGCAGTGATTTCCACACTTGCTGTTCCAGTGAAATCAATGTTTAGGGTATTTCTTGTGCATGGATTCTCTCTTGGCCAGGCTGGCTTTTTCTTTTCTTTCCATCACAATGGTGCAGACAGTTCCTTGTCAGTTTTTCTTCAAAACACTAATAGAAATTGAGCTAATCATGCTGTTCACCCTAAGTGAGTTGATTCTTGTTTGGCAGAATTATGATCCTTACCACACTAGACTCCATGTCTCTGTTTAATCTCACCTCATGCTGACACATTTCTGAGTGGTCTAGACATAGCAAAAGGATGGTGATAACCAGTCCAGTTCAGTGCAGTCAGATGCACTGTGGTGTTCTCTGATTATTCTCCTTGCAGTCTTGTTTAACCCCCTGCATCCTCCAGAAGATCCTCATGACAGGAGGAACATGAGACACAGGGTGTACTCTCCCTGTGAGGGCACAACTCTTGCAGAGCACAGCCACAACTGCTGCTGAGAGCCCAGTGCCAGCCCCATGGCTGTGCTCAAATCCCTACACAAAGGTGCAGACATTTGGCCCCATTACCACACTATGCACAACAACCTCTCAGGGCAGGCAAGGTATGTTGTGTAAAAAGGATAGTATGGAGTATTTCTATTAAATAGAAACTGCTTAAGGCACCCTTAGTTGTTGTAGTTGCACATTCTGCTCTACAAGGTGCTGAGAGATAGAAGGCCAATGCATTTAATAAAAAAAGAAAAATCCATTATTCATATACTGATATGTCCTTTCCATACTCTGTATTTTGCTTGGAATCTCATTTATGTGACTATGGAGAGTTTTCCTGATGTGCACACAATACCATGTAGCTTGAGCTCTGCCAGAAAAAAAAAAATCAGCAGGAAACTGCATGACACTGGGTAAAGTCCAAGTAATTTAATCAAGCGGGTAATTAAATTATTTAAATTGTTCATTTAACATACCTGGCAACAAGAGAAACCAAACACTGATCCTATTTCACCCTTGCTGGGGACCAAATGAAACAAGTTACCATTTTAAGAGACTGGGATTTAGAATTCAGGTTAAGAATGTGATTCTAGTCCAAAAAAGATCAACAGTGTCAGAGGGCAGGAGGCAGCACAGGAGCCAAATATTTACTTGGGTAACAAATACACTATTTAGAGCCTGTTAGAAGTGGCAATCACAACCTGCAACCTCACAACCAATCCAGGATGTTTGTTAATACCTGCAGAGGGCTTCCCAACCTGCACCCTCACACATGATGCAGATGATACCGCCAGTCATCTGGAGTTCTGCTTCCAATCCATCACATTCACTTCAAAGCCTCAAGGGGAATTAGCAATTGGTATGTCATTCATCACCTTGCTGAGAACCATTTTTTCTCCAGGAGACCTTGTCATACCAAGCAACCCACACAAAATACAATTAAACAGTGTCACTGCTAGACAGATTAAAATTGCAGTTCAATAGTGGAACTCACTGTTGCTGAGCAATTTCATAAATTAAGTACGTTCTGGCAGAGCTTCTGTGGAAGGTATCAGCAGTAATCCAAACACCAGGACCTAGTAAATTGCATGGGTAAAATCCTAGCTCTGTTAGAGCCAATAGCAAGACTCCCAGGCACTTCTACAGAGCCAGAATTTTAATCTCTCATGCCAGCTGCAACACGTTGCTATGGCTTTGGGCAAACTACACTAATTCAGCCTCCCTAGTTCAAAAACACAGACCACTAAGCACTGCTTTCATAGAGACAGACTGTGGAGGACACATAGAAGTGGCCCATACAGTAAAGGGCAAGCATTACCAACCAATGCAATTTAACAAACAGGCTACTTCAGCAACTCACCACCGGAGAAATACTCCACTGATACGAACACCAGGCTTGCAGTTCCAGCCTGGAAAATTCATTTCTTGTCCTGCAGAAGGCTGGTAACAGCGCCTTCTTTATGAATTCCATGCACAGCAGACTGGCCGAAGCTCTGGTGCAGATGATTATCTTCACTAGTTTGATATTTTGAGAATTGTGCTCAGGTGTTCTGTGTCAGCCATCAGTTATGTTCTTTCACAGCCAATGAGTGTAAATGAACAGCTGCCTTCATGAGTCAGAGATTAACAAACACACTGCTACACAAACACACATATTTACTCTGGATAACACACACATTTGTTTAAAATTAATTCTCGCATGTTTTTGCAAATAAGTTTTATGGCTGTATGAAAAGCAGTTATAAAATGAGATTTGGCTTCTTGGTAGGTGGCATGTTACAATTTTTTAAGAAATATTATTCTTCCCATATAAATGCACAACAGATGTAACATTCGACCTAAGCAATAAGATTTATTACTGTTTTTAAAGCAAATTCAGCACAGCTTAAGAGAACACTGTACAGAATTCTTTAAGCTAGGAAGAGGTTCTTCTTGTCACCAATGCATGCTTTGCATTTGTCAGTTCTTGCCCTCAAAGCCAACCCACAGTTTAGTATTTCAGGCTTTTTACAAAGGTGATGATCCTGCAATTCAATCTGCTAATGTAGCACATAGCAGGCTCCCTCCAGTCACAGCAGTCCTGGGCTCATGTCCTTGCTTTTAGTATCAAAAGAAATGTGCATGGCCTCTTTGGTCTCTTTTTGAGCCCCCAAAACATTTAATGGGATTTATGCTAGGCATTATTCCAACAGCACATGCAATTAAAAGTAAGTGTCACACATTGTTTGGCAATGAAAAATAAACATTACAGCTGTGATCAAAGAACATATTTTGCTTATATTGTCTTACATTAATTTCTTTACCTCATGCACTTTTGTATAAGTATTTATGGTTTCATATTTTCTTCAGAAGCCATAGTTCTTCTGTTTTCTAAAAATAACCTGCTTATGCATAATATTCTCTTTTCAAAGCACTGTTCTTCCCTTTGTTAAGTTCATTTCCAAGATCTCTGTGCATGAAAAGTGGTGAAAGATGGATATGTGCAACTTCACTAACAAACCTGTTGAAAATACCTAAAAATGAGGAACAAATCTTGGATAAACACCTTCTTCAATGGTAAACAGTTCTGTGAGAAATGAATAGGCCTCTATGTTATGCAGTAATTTTCCATTTTGTATAAGGGCACGAAACATGAAAATTAAAATATACCTGAGAATACTACTAAAATCTCATTTCAAGAATTTTTTTGTTGCTCAACAGCTTTAACTATCAAGTAATTTCACAGTTTTTGCATTTCACTTCATGTAACATAATCCAGATGGTCCAGCAGGCAGCCCCTGACGGACACTCTCTCAGGTGAATCCTGCAGCTGACACTCTTGTATTCACGTTGGGAGAAATCCATGTATCTGGAACTTCAACTCCTACACGACTATGAACAGAGCTAAACTCTTAAACTGCGAACCTCTATACAGCTTACAAAGAGAATTCTAGCATTAATATACCACTTCTACATCATTTTTCTGTTATGAACAACTTGTAATCAAAATTGTTTTCTGATCTCAAGTTCAAAGCACTGCACCAAATTTAGGGCTGTCCAAGCACTTTCTCTTCCCAAAGGCAGGCATGGGACAAAGTTCTTGGATGCTGCTCTAGAAGACCTTTGGGCAACATTGGGAATGCTGCAGATCTCCGATCATATCAAAAGCATCACCTCAATTTAGATGGATCCTTTCCCAATTCATCACAACCACATATGCCTGCAGATTCTCTCTGAATTAGTGTTCCCCAAAACTCTTCTAGTCCAGGAGTCGTTCCTCTGCCAGCTCCCTAGACAAAGAGCACTTTCAGTAGCTCTTTAGGAGGTATGCTGATCATCTTTAAGAAAGATTGCAAACCCACTGAGTGTCTCATGTTGGTGACTGCATATCAGTCAGGACAAGCAATTTCCAGACATTGTAAAGGGATGCATCTGATTTCTGCTAGAGAAAAATCACATTAAGTCTTCACCTCTCATTAATGGCTGTCAGTTAGGATACTGACATCCATACAGATGATGCATATTGTATTTGAAGAATATCTGTGTGTATTTGGAGGGAATATCAGAAATAGATCTACAGGCCAGGAAAATTTCCACCTGTCCAGTACCCGAGCACTGCTTTAACTTTCTTTCATTTTACACTGGTTTTCTCTGATTAGTTTAACAAAAGTAGTAGCAGTGGACGAGGTGTCCAAAGCAAGCAGCTTGCCCTGTTCACACATCCTCTTTCTGATATGGTTTTATGCCGAGACTTCCTGGTACCTGGAATAGTGTCTGGCTTCCTTAAACACAATGGGAATGAGCATCTCTACTGTGTCTCACCCACCTGGGTTAAACCTGATATCCCAGAGAAAAGAATGCTATTTTCACTCCTAAGATCAAGAAGTTCAGAGCAATGCATACGGCATGCTTTTCTGCAGTGAGGAAAAATCTATTCTCTGCCTACCTGCAGAGACAGCCTCTTGGACTTGAAGAACGTCCTCAGAGACAGAGACCCTTGAGGAACTGACCACCAGACTGCCAAATATTAACAAGAGATTGACTGGGGCATATCTTAGAATGAGGACTGGGTACTCCATTACATAGTGCATTTTTGCCTATCCTTTGAGCAAATTTCAGTGCAAGTTATAGAGATTTCAAAGTGCCCATATTAAGGAGTAAATCACAGAGAGGTTCATCAAACCTCACGCACAAGTGAGGGGCTTCTGAAGTTCTGTATCATCTGTGTACATCAAATGAGAGACCGTTCTGTAGAGAGAAATGCAACTGATGAATTGCATTCCTTCAAGAAAAAGATTTTATAAAAATTGTTTAAGGTTTACCTTTTCATGGCTTTTCAAAACTCCCTGAAATACACAATAACATTGTGGGTGACAAAAGAAGAAAAGGAAGGAAGAAAAAGACAGAAAAGTATCCTGGAAACAAAACAGTTGATCATTCATGTTGTCAACAATTCCTTTGGCTCAAGACAATCCCAAGACAGACTCTGGCTTTGTAGTAAGGAAAAAAAATGCTCTTCTGTCCTACTGTCTCTCCTCTACAATGTATCATGGAATCCAGAGTCACAAACTGCCAGGACTTCACAGACAAAGGGCACATCCTAAAGCAGAGCATTTCACGGCTCCCTGACACCCCACAGGCAGCCTTTTTCCCTAAAGCAAAGAATCTCACAACATTTGATTTCCCTAAAGCAAAGCATATAGTTTTGAGTGACGTTCTTTACATATTTTGACTTAATACTCCCAAAGTACATTCATTTCAGTCAGATTGTCCACATGTGGGTTTTAGGGGATTGTTGACATTTGGGGTTTTTCAACCTTTTCCTCAGCTTGATATTCTGCATTCTTCCTGGAGCTAGCTATTGTGATTAAAGATTCTGCTTTGTAATGAAAGCAAGCAATGTACTTCATTGCTGAAAGAAAGACAGCAAAAAGAGGTAGCCAAAACATGTGGTGATTCTTATTTTCCTTTCACAAGTGACAAAACAGCTTATGCAGTTCAACACCCATGATCAGTTAATTTTATCTGGAAAAGCAACTTATGTAAGTTCACATTTGCTATGATTATAACCCCCATAACACTAATTTCCTATGTAAAGCCACTGTGGTGCCCACACGGATCATCTTGCAGTTTGGGATTATGGGCATGGGGCAACATAAATCACCAGTTATCACCCTTTGTTTTATTTTGCAGTACATTCATGATTCTCTATCCTTCCATTGGCAAATACATCATGCTTGGTTGGCAATGCTGGTATCTGATAATCCACGATTACCTCGGCTTCAAAGTGAGACAGTAAATGCACATTTGTGTTACTCTTCCTTTAATATAGTACAAAGCTGGACACAGCTCAGAAAGAAACACCTAAAATCCATTACCTATTTATGATCATGTACAAATGGGTATTTATCATGTTAAAAGTGAACCATATGTTAAAGTGGAGGCCAGAGCCCAGTAAATCTTTTTGGATGAAAACCCTTTTCAAAAAAAAGGAATAAAATAATTAACATTTGCTTTTGCCAGTAGATACGTTTGCTTATGAATCTTCTGGGAAGGGAAAGGCATTTAACCTTTTTACATGCCATTCCCTCAGACATGTCTGACCCCAGTGCAAAACAGACAACAAAGATTCCCAACTCCACAATGCTGATTAAACTCTTGTATGAAACATCTGGATGAAATTTTCTTGGCAGCTGATTTGAAAAGTATAGTAGAAGCAGAACTAGGGAGCAGCCATAGCTCAGCTTAGTGACACCAAGATGATGCTATGCAAAAGCAAATTTTACCTTGACCACATCAACTCCTAAATATTAGCCTGTGACTGTGCAAGCAACCTCATTAGCAGAAGAAAAACAAATCCATCTTCTACTCTGCACACCAGTGTAGAGAAGACAAATGGGCTTTAAAAAAACCCAACTTGACAATCTTGTTTCTTTTAATAAAATAATAAAGGGCTTAAACAGTTTACCTGCCTAATACCTAACTTCAACTGACAGGTAAGAGAGAAGTCACCAGTGCCCTTAACTTCCAAAAACCATTTCTTAAATTCATGAATGATTTCAAAACTTCTGTGGTTTCTGATAAACTCCCCAACAAACTGCATGTATTGCTTTCCTACTTACTGTCTCAGTAAGTACACCCCCAGTCCTAAATTAGCAAGTGACTTGTAATTTTCATAACCTGACATTCAAAAAAAAGGATATCCTGGCCCTCTGCTGCTTGACCTTAAAGAATGCAGCTCAACAGACTGTTCCCTTTTGGAAATACAGACCCTGGAATTCTCACAACTTTCCACATGTACAACAGGCCTGAAAACGACATTATTTTCACTGTTGCTATTAACTAAGTAGCATCAGTGAAAAACCTACATGAACCAGGTCAACTTTACTCTGTAGCTGCTGGCGAGAGGAAGGCAAAAAAAAGAAAGAGGAAGCAGCAGCACAGAAACAGCCTCAGAGTCTGACAAAAAGGTGCAGGAAAAAGGAAAGCGTAGGGAACATTCTGCCCCACAGTTGCCAGGCTAGAAAAATTCCAGCAGGAATGGGCAGAGATCCTCTGGCCTTTTCCAGAAGCCAAGACACAGAGTGCTTCAGATTTATCAGACTCACCCAGAATGACAAAATGAAAGCTTCAGCACTGCACAGAGCCAGCAGTAATTTACTGTAGTTGTGGAAAATTTGATGGGGTAGGAGAAAGGCTTTGACTTTTTATTTGGGACGCTGCTGTAAAGAAATAGATTGTTAATATGCGTTTAAAATTGATTGGTGAATATTTTTAAATCATAAAGAAATTAACACAGAGACAAAATCTGGTCTAAACATTTTATCTCCAATCCAAAGTTCACATTCTAAAGCACCCCTACTGCTTTTTGCTACACCACTGCGATCCCAGTAGACCTAAAGAAGGGGCACCTATTCAAATTAGTACTGCTATCACTTCCTCTCTACATGAAATTCTCCACAAACACCTTGTCCTATAGAACCCTTTAGATTGGAAGAATCCTCCAAGGTCATCAAGTACAACTGCTAACCCCGTGTCACTGCAAAACCCTGTCCTAAGTGCCACAACTACCTGTTGCTTAAACACTTCCAGGGATGTTAATTCTTCCCACTTCCCTGGGCAACCTGTCCCAATGTGTGACCACCATTCCCATGAGGAAATTTTTCCTAATATCTAGTCTAAACCTCCAGTGGTGAAGCCAGTCTTCAAAATTCAGGAAAAAGATCTGTCAGAAGAAATTTCAGCATGGAACAAGAATAACCAACTGCAATGCAGACCAGAAATACAATCACAGAGTGTAACAGTAAGAATTAAGTTTAAAGCTGTTCTTCTTCTATCAAAATAAATAAAATATTGCAAATATTTTGTACCACATTATTCAGTACTACCACTGGAATGGTAATGAATGAAAAAAAAACAGAAGAGATTATCCCACATATAATCCAATATTCATCAATAATAGCAAAAATAAGCTGTCATGTAGAACATCTACATGAGAGGGCCATACCACTTGTCCAGGCAGGAGCTAATATTGATGTAGATTTAGGGTAGCCACCTGCCAGGCAAGCCACTGTAACTCAAGCGAGTTGAATTCATGGCTAATAGAAATAATTTAAGACTACTGCATCAAGGAAAAATCTGCCATACCCTTTGACATAACCAGTGTATGCTCTGCAACTCCAACAGACACCTCCCTCGACACATTTGGTCTGCACCAAATAGGGAAGGTGTGCTAATATTCTGAATTGAGCAATTTGTATGCAACCAACAAACAATTAAACTGAGCAGTGAAAAGCAGGTGATTGGAAAACATGGAACCAAGGCTTACAGTGTATGAAGAAATGTCCTTACACTTAAAAAATTATAATGCACTCCAAAATCCATTTGTTCAGGCAATCCATGTACAACAGAAGGCACTGTTATCCATTTGAATCTATCAATTCTGCACAGCAAAAACCTGAGAAGTGCAACTCAATTAGATGCAGCCTGGCCCTTCCTGGTGATTCAGGTTCCTTGAGGACGAACATTTCCTTTCAGTCCATCAAATTATAAAAACACCACAAGAATTTGTACATTACAGTAGCTGGTTAGAAAGAGCATTCCGGTGGGGGAAGCACGCCGCTATTTTCCAGAAAACCTTCAGCTGCATTAAATTACCTTCCCCTATCACTCAGAAGTCATGATGATTTCAAGAAAATGTAGTGATAAGACCCTTCCCATTGACATTTGTAGCCGATCCTTCAGTTGCCACCGGGGGTATTTCCAGCAAAATTAAATGCTGTGATCAGTCCTTTGTTGTCAAATGTGTAGCCACTTTGTTGTTCTATTGTCTTAGTCTCTAGAATTCAAAGAGAAAGGATATGAAAAATAGTCTGCAGAGAACACCTTTGTCAGAGACAATACAGCTCAACTGGGAATCCAAAGTTATGGAAAAAACTCTCAGATGAGTCAAAATTTCATTCCCTAAATGCAATGACAGGAATAAATTACACTCAGGTTTTCTCTGAAGGCATAAATGTGCACACCTCTGCAACAGAGTTGAGAAATTAATCCTTTACCAAATCAGTTTATGCTACACTATTCTGCATTCTTTTTGATTGAATCTGAATTTATTTTCATGATGCAAGCTTTCTACGCAGCTAAAAAACCTCACACTAACTGCAAGGCAACATAAGTAGTTAAAAAGTTAGAAAACTGTTAAACACATAATAACTGATAGTAATCTTCATCAAATGCCTGGCTGCAGATAGATATTGCCTTAATTTGCTCTTCATTTCAAATGTCAGATTGTGTAAAACTAGTTCATACCCTGTTCAAACAGCAGCACAAGTCAATGAGAAGGCAATTAATTAGAAATAACAGTAAACTTACTCTGAATAACACACACTTCCAGGCAAGGAATAATGTAATCATGATATCCTGCTCACGCTTCCTAGAAAACGTTAATTAGCACAGAGGTGGTTGTTACAGATTAGAAGCAGTTCCAACATCTCTGCCAAAGCTGAAAGGAGCCTAGGGAACTGACTCACCTGCAGCAGTTCTCCGGTGCTCTGCTAATGTGTAGATCTCCTGGAGCTGTTTCTTCTGATCCTCACTCAACGGCGCAGTCAGGGAATGGTACCAGGCTGCATCCCGGCTCTGCACCGCTGTCAGGGCAGCAATGGAGGAAAAGTCATTGTCAGCTTACATACAAGTTCATCTCAGAATAACAAAATGAAACACATGGAAATTCTGACTGGTTTTAAAACAGAATCTGCACTGCAAAACGAAATCAGTATTCCTGTCGGTTTTCTTTGCACAGAATTCCCACTCTAATAGAGGCAATCCATTCTGGGGAACTTAATTACATCCTCTGCTTTCTGAAACAGAACATTAACCATGTGGCCATTATTCATGGAGATTATGAATTGAATCTTCTCGTTTAAAACTCATATGAAAACTAAAAGCAACAAGATTACTGAAACAGGAAAGGGAGAAAATAATTTCTCCATTAACATCAAGAAGGTGACAAATATTTCTCTATATAGGAGTCCCTCTAGTGACCAAGCTCCACTTATTTAGGCTGTGATTGAAAAATTCTGAGGGAGAACGTGAAGAGAATTAATCTCTGGCTCTATTTGCTACCATTTGTTTTTTGCAGCACTAGTAAGCCAAAAAATCGTAGGACTAACGTAGAAAGCAAGATCGTAGGACTAACGTAGAAAGCAAGATCACATTTTAAAGTTTCAGTAATCTAAACTATTACTTGTAACAAAGAAAAGGGTTTTCCCACTGATGACCATAAACATCTCCAAATGATTTCATCATGTTATATCATTCTGCCAACCAGCAAACACATACTCAGAAGTGCTTGTGTAAAAAATTGATATTCATCGACACCATTTTCAAGGTCAAGAGGTGTGCTGAACCCTTCAAGAGCAGTCTCCTCCAATGCATCTTCATCCCAGTCATCATCATCATCATCTTCATCCTCTTCCTCTCCACCTCCAGCACTGCCACCTCCTCCTCCACTGTGGTTCTCTTGCATTGCCTGGCTCACTTCATTTGTCTCATCCTCATCGCTTGGTATCTCTTCTGCAAAAGCATTGATATGTTTTGTAAAACAAAGTTTAAAACTATAAGGAAACAGTAACTGATGAATTAAAAACAATTAGTAAATCTAGGTTTTGGCTGGAAAAGGGATGATCTGTTAATACTCCTTCCCCAAAATCTTAAAAGTCTTATGTTAAATGTAAAAACATTTCCGACATTCAAGATCAGTTAAACTTTTGGTTCTATGCAGACCTGAGAAATGTGAAACTGCCATCTTTTTTCTTCTTTCATTTATGCAGTCATTGTGCAATTACAGGGTCCAAAATTTTTGAGGAAATGTCTTCCATTAAATGGTCCATCACTCTGCTTTTCAAATTACAGAGACTTGCATAGAATTCACAAATGTACATAAAACCATGAGAAATTAATCTGTAGACTGTCTGCCTTCTCAAGTGTTGCCTTATTTGAACAACTTAAACCAACACATGAAGTTGGTGTTACCTTCCATTCTGCTTATGAAACTATGACACCCTGAATTAAATGCAACTACAACATGCAATTCTAAAATACTGCTTTTTCTTACTTAAGGAAAGGTATTTCTGGCTTATAATCAAGATTTTAAAAAACAAAAACCTTCATTTCCAAACCTGCAGCTCTTCCTGTGTTAACAGTTAAGAAAGAATAAAGATGACTATAGATGCAGCAAGCAGGGACTGAATCACAGGACAGAGATCTGAACATTCCTGTGCTGTTTCCATACTGCATTCCTATGTATTGAGAAGAATACTGTGACTCCATTACAGAACAATCATGGGTGAAGCGTGAGTGGATTACATAATCTGCTTACATCAAATCTAATTTTCAGACCTCAAAACATCTATTCCTTGTCAAACACATTTGCCTGCAATGCTGTGGAGAATTCCCTCCCCAGAATTCCCTCTATAAGGCATTCTTTGATGCTTTTTCTCTTCTGGCAGACAGAGAGGTTAGAGGCCTGTGTGCTCAAGGAACTTCAGCTGTCTCAAACCCCGCTCTGCAAACAACTTTCCGTTTGGACAAAGAAGACCTGCCAGGATCTCCTTCAAAATTCAATCAAAAAGGTCTTTCAAACAGCTAGGTATTGAAACAGTTTCTTTCCAGGAAGTAAGAATATACCTAGTGGAGTCCTGGCAAACTCCTGCTGCCAACGTGAGAAGACAGGGCATATTCACAACTCAGAAGAGTAGACCTGCAAGTTACTCTTGAACTAATACTACCCTTTCACAAAATGTTAGCTGTTACACCTTGAAACATTTTGATTACACTTTGGGAGGAAAAATCAACTTTTAAGATGGTATTTCAAGCACCCAGTAAGCCGAGCTATTTTCAGCAGACTAATGAGTCTTAAAAACAAACTGCAATTTCTTACCCCCTTTAAATTAAATCCAGACAAAATCCACAATGTGAAAAGGGGAGATTTTACCATTATCTTCTGCAAAGTGTTTTTCATCTTTAGCATGATCCTCATGTTCTGTGAGCTCTCGTGAGGCGCAAACTTGTTTTAAGCCCAAGAAGAGGAGGAGGATTGAAGGAACAATCTGGGCAGCCACAGCATCCACTGCAGGTGGTCGGTTCTGCAATTCCATTAGGATGCTCAATCCTATTATACACATCTTTCTGTCATGAAGTCTGAAACAAGACACAACTGTTAGATAAAACCAGATTTTCACTGCAAGGATATCGAGAGAACATTAAAATCCTGGTGTTTGACATGGCAGAAGACAATGTCTCAGAGTCTATGTTCAAAGATCCTACACAAACTGTTTTCTTCATTCTGAATGCAAGTTTCCCATTGGGAAGTACTCATCCAAGAACAATTAAATATCTGTCTAGCACTGGTCAAACTCCTGTCTAGCACTGGTCAAACTCCTGGAGCAACTTTTTCTGATTACCAAATGCAAAATTTGTAATGCTAAATAAATACTGTTTAATAATTATGTAGACTATCTTATCTTTAATAAAGCATTTGATACAGATTATCATTATTTAAATAGGATGGAAAATTAATTTGCCTTGGCTTTGATAGCAGTACTGTTTCAGGGATGGAAATTGGCAAAAACTATTAGTGATAAGTGGGAATGCATTGAATCACAGGGTGCATTTATGGAATGCCCCAGGGAGAGCTGAAGTTAAATTATGAGAAGTCCATCAGAATGGCTGTCTTATACATATTTCAATATACAATTTCTAATGCCAACTTGAGACACATTGCTAACTCTGGTGAAAGCAGGGAAATAATCCCATCTTATCAAGAGTAACTGGCAGTATACTCAAACTGGGAACTGACAAATGAGTAGACCTCCAGTAAAACAAACTGAAGACAATGGAAGAGAAAGAAATTAATTGAATTAGTAGCAGAAAAATTTTTACGGGACCACAGTCAGGAAACTAGGTAAGAACCTATGCTCTTAAACATAAGAATTGATTTTCACTTCCAGAAACAGGAATTTCTGCAAATAAGATGGAAAAAAAATCTCTAAATGCCTCTGCAGATACACTTTGGTTCTCCTTTACTGCAGAAGAATTCAACTTGGAGCTAACATTACATTATTCTGCTATTATGGGCTTGAGAGGAGCTTTTTTGTTTGAACTATTCAATTTGATGCTGACAGCTTCTGTGCAAGCCTTCTGCAAGAGAAGTAGTGCTACCAAAACTTAGAGAAACCAAGCAAACTTCCAGAGCTGCAATAAAGCTAACAGAGGGACAACCAGCTCAATCCACCACTTCAAAAATCACTACAGAAATACAGCTTTTCAGTGCTTAGCATTTCATTACCTAAGTTCCTATATAAAATGCTACTGAACTATTATATCCTTTAAGTAACACAAGTGATCCTACATTGCAGCTTTCTAAACGTTACTTGTGCTTAAACAAGGTTAGAGATCGGGAGGGATTTCATGACAACTCCCATGTTGTTAGGATTTACTGAAGTGATTCATTCTCAAGAATGAATCACTTGTAGCTGACAACAAAAATAAATTATATATGACCATGCAGAACATTATGATCCCAGAAGACCTTCCAAGAACAACAAAGCCAACCAGCATATCAAATGACACACTTTGCCACATTGGGTCTGGCTGCTTGGTTACACACGTTGAAGAACGCACCAAAGCATGAGCAGGAGTGCAGCGCTCCTGTAACCATAATCCTCTCTTTTCAGGTGGAATGGGTCACAAAAGAGGGCATACAAACCAGGGAGACTGAGATAGAGGAACAAGGTCTGCTTTCATGAAAAAACCCTATAAATCTGTTACTCCTCTCAGCTGAAATTACTTACTCCTGCAGGTTAAAAACAAGCTGTTCGCTCTCATGCCAACACTTTGCAGAACAAAAGTCAAGCTAAAGATAATGCTACCTATAAATGAAGGATAGCTGTTATTTGGAAAGTTATCCTTAGTGCAAGCACAAATGGAAAAAACTTTATCTACCTCCTCTTTTTGTCAGCAGTCATCCAAGTATGACCAAAGCTCTGTAATCTATGCACAAGATTTCCATCCTGCATCTTGACACTGGGAAGCCATGAAATTTCTTCAAGACCCAAATGTACAAACGGGCAATTTCAGCCACATGCACCAGAGTAAACTAACAACTCTTAGGACTATTTTTATTATACATTTGAAGAAGCTACCATTGCACAGCACAAATTGCAAAATGGAAAAGTAAAATGTAAAAAAAATCTTAGTAATTAATGGCTTAGTTTCATATTAAATTATCATTTTGAGACAGCAAATCAAAGTACAAGAACGAAGCCCTGCTGTTTGAAAGGGAGTCATCACTGGGAAGCAGCCCAAATGACCAAAACCCACAGTATATTTGTCGTGCTTCACTTTAAAGCTGCTAAAGAGAGAAGTTGCAAGAATGAACACATCTTCAGAATATGCATGTTATTAGAAGGCCCTGCCAGACAGCAGAAATTCAGGTATTGAGCCATCTTTAGTGAACCTGAGCCAGAAGGAGACTTTTCTGTCACCTGCCAGCAGAGACAAACAGCAGGAAAAGCATCTGTCTTGCCTGAAGTTCAGTATTCTACTATACCCCAGCTGTACTAAGGACCCGTAGGACTGAACAAGGAAAATGGGAGTTTTATATATTTTCATAATAGCAAAGAATGGCTTCAGGACCATTCCACTGCTATCAAAAGGCTCATTATTTCAGCACCCTTCCATCTGCTCCAGGGAGCCTGGATATGATTCTGCTTAGTAATTTGTGCTTTGAGATCTGTACTTATTTGCTCAGAAGCACACAATAGCCCTCCCTAACAATCAGGGACTCTGCTTACTCCTCAATGGTTTATCAAGCCTGGAGTGTTAAGCACACAACACACAGCACTGCAATGCACAACTCCAAGCCAAGTCTATTTTTAACAAGCTGTGTGTGGTCCTCATAATCTGCAGGACATCTTCTTGCTAACACATATTCCTCTAATACAGCACAAAGGATTTTAAAATCTTTTGTATTTTAAACCAAGCTGAAAGTATTTCAGAGAAAAATCACTAAGCCTTTCCTTTTACTGTGAGAATCAAGTTTCTTTCTATTACATCAATCCAGTTCCTGGACAAACTGCAAAAAATTTCTTCCTAGTTGCCATTTCCTTCTAGTTGCAAAGTTGGAACCAACATAAGACTGGGATTTTTATATACTACTCTGAGAATACTCTGCCATGGGCAGGGGCACCTTCCACTAGACCAGGCTGGCCAAAACCCCATCCAGCCTGACCTTGAACACTTCCAGGAATGGAGTGTCCATACATAAGAGTGTGAGATTTATGTGGACAAGGCATCTTGGACAGCCACTATCACCACCACTTTCCAGATTTCCTGCATGGCTGACAAAGAAATAACAGCAAGATTCACCTGGTTCTTCACATCTGGAGGTGGATCTACTTTGATCTTGTTCAGTTTCTCTAGGATCTGTGAGTTTACTAAATTATTTCAATCTGGGCCTAAAACTGCCTCTTAATCGAAAGCAAACTAAGTGTAAACCAAAACAGCAAATGGCAGTGGATGAGAAAAAGGACTGTACAAATAAGGGTGCCCACTGCTCTCTGATGAAGACATATAAATTGTTAGGGGGGAACCCAAGAAAGGGTTTCAAGAACACCAAAGTTTTTTGTACTTCTGTCTTTTCCTGTTCAGTTAGACCTCTGAATCTTGGGCTCCTTTAATACTCCTAAGAAAACAAATTGTCTGTAGAAGCATTGCTCTCCTGAGGGAAAGGGAGGAAGTCCCTTACAGCACATCACAGTGCCTCACTAGCAGTACTACAACAAAAGCCCGACCCTACACCTGGAAGCCACAAAGTGAGGAGACAGCACAGAAGGAAGAGTGACTTTTAGATTTAAGCAATATTACAGATAATTATTTCTCTGCTGGTAGCAGCAGATCAAAGGGAGATTTTTAATCCTCTGCTGCCATTCAAGTGTAGTCTGGGCAGGATGACGGGCATGACAACCGCGTTTAACTTTTCATTTTCACAGGCTTTGTTAACCTTTGTCTCAGCTCCAAACACAAGTTTATTTAAACAGTAGTTTCAGTAGCTGATGCTTTCTGAAGAGCAACACAGGAGAACTGAAAATTAAGCTGTAGCTCACAGTACTATTTGAGATTGGAGCCTAGTGAGACCCTCACCATTTTTCCTCTCTGAATCTGACTAGTTTCTTACTGAATGCTCCAGGATGAACTGTTTCAGGCTTTAGATCTCTTTCAGTTTACCATCTGTAAGGAACAGCTTCTTTCCTACAGTCTCTGTATTTGCTCAGCATGTGATATGTAGTAGAAAAAAATGAAAGCACAAAGATATGAAGCTCAAGAACTTTGCTTCAGCCATAAAAGAAAATTGGTATGCAGAAATCCTAAAATGTCTTGCCCTTTTCTGAAGTTGGTAGATATAAAAATAATTTAGCAATCAACGATAATATTACCACAAGGTGTGGAAGAAACAACTTAAAGAAGACATCCATCTAAGCCTATCCATACACCTACAGGCAAATGTCAGCCTCCAGTAACAAAACAAAACTTGAGCAGGAAGGTGAGAGGTAGCTGTTAACTAGGTCTGTCTGCTTTGCCCTTAAGTAGATTTGAATTTCACAGTTAAGACACCACATCTCAGCTGAGAGGCAAGCACTGGCCTTCACCTCTGCTCAGCATCAAGTGCATGCTTTGCTAGGTGATGACAGGCTCCCCTTCATTAACTTTACAAATGCTCAGCTCTTGCCTGAGTGCACACCAATGCAGCACACACACATTCAAGGGAGGTCACAGTGATGTTTACGTTCAGCAGTATGCTAAGAAGTCAATGGCACAATGATAAATATGCAAATTGATTGTGAAAATTAATTTAAAATCAGAAGTGGGGTTCACTGCAAAGAGTAATTTTTTTTTAATTAAATGGAGGAGTTAAAAATAACTTACAAACAATACAGAACAGAAAGCATGTACACAGTGTTTAAAAAGTTAACATGTTGTTTGTTATAAATTATATAGTTACTGGCTTTTGCATCTATGTATTAGCTTTTGCAAGCTATTATTGATCACAAAGATTCTGATATAATACAATTTGTAGTTCCTTTTAACTGCTTTTTGGTATAATACAACCTGTCAGTTTATGTATGTACCATATAGCTTATATAAATAATAGTGTGATAAATATATATTGTATCTTAGGGTTTAGCATATTAAAATAAAAACTGAGTAATATATTAAAATGCTTTTATTTGTGTAACTAGCCCGGATAATGGTGTGAAATAGCTAGGTTGTTCCTCACATTTGTGGACCATCTTATCTGAATGATAACAGTGACAAGAACCAGGACACCAAGAGAAAAAAATGTACTACTCTCAAATTATTAAGAAGTGTCAAAACAACAGAATGGAGCCTCAAGAAGAAATATATTGATTTAATCTGCAAGATGGCATGCAGACAAGTCAAAGGTTAAAACCAAGCAAAAGAGTGCCTAGAACATGTAAACTCACAGGAATGTTTGAATATGTATAAACTCTTATGAATATGCATGTACCCTCTGTAACTTAATGGTATATAGAGAATATTGTTTTAAGCTAACAGTGTGCTTTTGGCAGATGACCAAGCACCCTAGTGCTGGATATTGTCCCTTTTACACCTTATTAAACTTTTAAAAGTTTTCAAGGGTGATCATAGTTTGTCACATTGTTGAAAACCAGCTGGTCAATACTGAACACTGTAAAAAAAAAAAACCAAAAACCAAAACTCTCAATACTTGCCCAAAAAAACAGTCTGTATCATTCATCCACTGGTTTATGAACTGTGCAGTGATGGGCTCAGGATTGTGTGGAAATCTGATGTTCTCCAAGGTGTGCAAAAGCAGGTCAGGATTGTAGTAGAGCGCAGCTATGGCAACTTGAAGACACATGGTACGGAGCTCACTTGTTTTAACTCCTCGAGTCAAGCGCTCCAGAACAGCCTCCACAAAGAGGGGAATACACTGGGCATAAAAGAAGACAAGAAGAAAAGGAAAGGGAAAAAAAAAAAAAAAAAGAAAACAGTCATTAGTATGTTGCCAGATCATACAAAATTTTGTAATACTTTTATCAGAATTATGTCCTGAGTTATCTGAAGTTCAGGTATAGAACCAAGGAACGCATTCTATTCACTTTCTAGCCTCCAATCACACGCTTATAAATCTTCCCCGAAACAGCTCTTCTCTGAGCTAAAAATTGCAGAGTTATTCTGAGCACAGGGAGAATATTTGGGGCCATTTGGTGGAGTTTGTTCTAGCATGCAGAAAAGATTTAGAAAAAAACTCAGAGAGTCTCATCTTTGAAGATAGATACTAAACAATTTCAAAACTAACAGGCATTAGAAATTAAACTACCAAAATCTGTAAAATAGTTAGAAGTTTTTCCTAATAAATAAATGTAAAGTGATGTTAAATTTTTTACGGAAGTTTAAAATTAGTTTATTCAGATAAAAGCAAATATGCACAAAATTCTAAACAATGAAATAAACATGTTCTAAACACATATATATTTCAATGGGCAAATTTATACTTTACAAAAATTTGGAAACATTAAGAAAGCTTTAGTTTATGAGTTTCAGCTCAGTGTGCAACCATTTTAATTCACAGAGTTGTACAGCCCAATTAAGCCTTCCACCACATATGTATTTCAATGCAAATACATTGAAGTCACTTTAAATGCTTCCAGATTTCCTTTTTATCTTTGCTTACTTCAGATTTATACTAGTAAAGTTATATCACTTTCAGTGAAATTTACTGAAAATGTATCACTGAAATCCATGAATTGCACTGTAGCAACACCAAACATGATACCTCAATGTAGGTTCATTACATGAGTCCAGAATTTGGCCCTTAATAGGAAAAAGACTACTTTCTAAAAAGGTGTTCTAAGAAACTCTGGAAATTTCTGAATATGCTTCTCCCTGCAATCACAATCAAGCCATGCTAAAAAAATCTGCATTTCCAAATGCACTTAGTAATTTAAAACATCAAGAAGTTCCTATAGCTTGGAGAAACAACAGCATTTGGATATGTACAGTAAACCTCTCAGCCACAGTAGTTTTAATTATGTGTTTTGCATCAAAAGGGAAATTCTATTAAGAGAAAGCACAATATACTATATATCCTTATAATTCAGTCCATATCCATTTTGTGGCCCACTAACATCTTGTCTCAAAATCAAAAAACCCCAACCTTACAAACTTTCCTGAGTTCATTTACTTCTTTCTGTTTTCCTCCCACTGTACATTTCCCTCAAATTCCCTAATTGCAGCTGTTTCTCTCAGGAGTCATGGATCATTAGAAAGAAATACAAGAGAAAACCTGTTCAATATGTTTCACCTGGTCAATACCCCGTCCTTTGCACTGAAGAATAATCACTTCTAGGAGTTTGGCTGCATGGCACTCTGCATCTTCTCCTGCATCTCCTGTCAGTACCTAACAATCAGAGTAACAATTTAATTTATCAGTAGTCACTGACAACACTGAAAGCAAGTGCTCCTGGTACCTGCATACACCCAAAAATCTCTACACAGCATATAAATATGTATTCATATTAAATTTTGTGAGGAATTAAGACACATAATTCATTTCTACGGGACATAAACAAGGATAAGTGGCTAACGGTGAATTTTAAAAACTAGAAGAAACTGCTGTAGTTCTTAAAGAGTTATATTCTTTATATGTTTGCACTTTCCCTTTTTTTGAAAGAAATGTCACTTAGAAGAATCACTGATGTTTTCCACATTGTATTTCCATTTTTTCACTTCAATTCTAATAATCACTGGCAGATTAACAGCACAGCATAGTGAAGTGCTATGTCTAGGCTAGTTTCTGATTAAGAACAAGATGTATGCAATCATTCTGTGTTTAGGCACATACATATGAAGCTGAGTGCTTCATCTCAGTACATTCAACCCCATGGTCACTGTCAATCAAACCTGACAAAAGAAGCAAAATTTTCACATTCAAATATTCTAAGTTTGTTACAAGTAAGCAGGTAGCTAGATGCCTAACACTCTCTAATGCCCCAAATCAGAGGAGGACTACAGCATCATCTCCTACTTTATTATACATGAGAGACTCAGCCTGAAAAAGAAACAAGATAAATGTAGAAAGAACTTCAAATGAGTTCGCACCTTAGCTGACAACCAGAGAGTCCAACGGCAAGATACACAACCCAAGGAAATCAGGCTTCATTAATTCCCTACCTACCAAAATAGCTCTCCATGGAAGAGAGTCAAGACGAACAGCAACTTTCTCCCACACAGCTTTTTGCTATTTTCTTAAAGCACGTCACTTAAAAAGTGTGAAGGTGCTGCATGCGCTCAGAACTGAGTCAAGACCAAAATTCACTTAGTTCTGGAATACTTGGCCACCACACGGCATGTTCAGGTCACTCAGCTCCTCTAATTGTTATGTACCAGTGATAAGCACAACAGTAAGAATCAGCAGCCTTACCTTTTTACACATAGAGTAAATGATTTCTAAATGCTTTGGGTTAGACAGTAAAGTATCAGTGTCAATGGTCACATAATTATGCAAGAGAGGCATCATGTCTGCAGAACAGGGAGAGCAAAAGAGAAAAAAGTTACGAAAAGTGCTAACCAGAGAGGTAGTCATAAAGGGGAAATCATTAGCTTATATTCTTGATTATGGCTGGAAATTCAAACTCTGTGGAAGTCTTTTCTGGAAGAATTCTTCATAAAATGCACTATGCAGGGTGCATTCTTAGAACTAGAGTAGGATTACATTTTAATTAATCAATCTTTAGTTTCAAATTAACTTTGAATATTCAACTTTCTTTGAGTTCAGGATCTCTACAACAACTGATCACACTGACAGATTTGAACACGCTTTTCCTACTTAAATATCTCCTGTTTAAACTCCCACACTAAACAGACGGGCAGGGCATGACTCAAATACATGATCATTTTAAACCAAGACACTACATGGAAGCAACCCTTATCAGGGTGGGTTTTGGAGATGAATTCTCAAACAGTAAAAACATCACTAGAACAGAAGTGACTTTACCTGCAAAGTATTCAAAGCAATCCTGCTGGAAAACCTCATACAGAACACCTAAAAGCTGCCACATCTGAGGTGAAATCATCTGGCACGTTAAGCTGAAGGCCAAGGACAGAATTTCTTCATAAAACTCTGCAAAAGACAATTTGAAGCAGGGTGCTTTACAAAATAAATTTAACTTGCAAATACCTTGAAATCTGAAACTGAGTCCTGAGTCATGTAACAACTAGAAGACAGCAATTAGAAACTAAATCATACATAGAAAAATAAAACAAATTGTAAAAGACTCTTTCAGACAGACCTTGTGTTGGCTATAGTTACAATGATATGCATAGTTTTCCACTATAAATACATACCAAAAAATACATCAGCAGCACATTAAAGACAATGCTTCTAATTGATTTACTGAAAAATACATTTTTTCCTCAGCCTTTGTTTTTTCTACAAGGCCTTATCACAAAACTGTAACTTTTAGTGCAGAATACTGATAAAGCATTAATTTAATTTCAGACCATGTCTATAAGAGACTAATGTAATTGTAGACATTGTCCATTAACACAATTAACCAGAATTAGAATCAGAGCAGCATCTTCAGCTTTTGACCTCCAAAACACAATAGCCAATCAGACTAATGTACAAGAGTAGATCAGGAGAAACAAATTACAATGGTAAGGTAATGACTTTTTCTTTAAAGAAACACACACAAAAAGATGAAAATCTGTTTTGGAAGATAACAATAATTAATTTACGTGCTTTTACATATCTCTAAAACATACCTATAACGTGTTTCTGCAAAACAAGGCCGATGATCTGTAAACAAATGCTCTCGAGCTGTTGAGTGATCTGAAATAAAAACATAAAGCAGTTTATTAAAAAAATTAGAAATACAGCAATCAAATAAATGTATTTGACTAATTCAGTTTGAGAAGTTCTTCAAATCAAAAAGGCTTTTATCGTTTTTAAATGCTGCATTAACAATCATAATATTATGAAATAAGGTCTCCCTGATGCAAAAAGAACCTCTTTACCCTGATTTGTGGGCATACATTGCACCACAACTGGGAGACCAATTCCTAGGAATTCTATCCAAGATATTGCTGGGTAAACTAAAGATATGAATCATCAGCATAAAAAACTAGGCTTATGCAAAATATTTCTTTTTAAATTCTACTTTAACACTCTGTAATACAACTATCCACTGTGAAGAAAATTAACTCTACCCCAACCAAAACTAGCACATTCCAATGAAGTGTTTACCAAGTAAGGGCCAAGAATTTACCCCTGGGACATAAATTCCCTTGAAGTTGAAAGCTAAACAATTAATAAATCACAAAAGTAAACTGGGCTTTAGATTCAAATCTGTCAGAGATAGCTTGGTCCCATCCTGCTGCAGTAAGTGCACGTTCTTGCCAAGTGATGCAACATAAACAGAAGTGCTTCTTTTCGTGAATGAAAGGAGGAAAGTACCAAGGAAAACCTCACCTCCTTGTGATCTTCCACAACTGTCAGGATGGTGTCAATTGTGTGCAAGATGCCCATGGCCATAACCGTTTTGTCCTCTACTTCCTCATACTCCTCACTCTGAAGTACTTTACCAAATATTTCAGCCTGTGAACAAAACCAACCAACTTGACATTCAAGAGCAAACCCATGTTTCTAATTTGTCATTCAAAACCAAGGCAGTTAATGCAGCAGCAGCAATGCCTTATCTATAAGAGCTGTCAGCACTGAAAAATATGCTTGCTGCTTTTGAAAGGGGAACATAGCAAATTAAAATCTCCTGGTTTTTTTTCAGAAGGCTACGTTAAGTCATTTGAAATGGTAAATAGACCCTGGTTCATTAAAACCAGTGACACAAATCAGTGTCTTTGAAAAATCTATAGGTTTTAAAGATGCTTCATACAGAAAAAAACCAAAAAAATACTGCAAATACTACAGGCGGACTCTTACAAGGATTATTTTAAACAGCGTGTACTTCAAGCAGAGTTCATTAAATGTTCTCCAAACTAGGCATGTGCTTCTGACTGGAGTGGTAATTTACTATTCCTCTCACCAGGTGTTGAGTCATGTCCACAGCGATAGTAGCGACTTCCTGGCTGTACTCGTAGATCATCTTCTGGATTACATTCGTGAGATCATCGTTTTCTGTCTCCCTGACAATGTGCAGGAGCTCCTGCATCACTGGCCTTACATAAGGCTTCACATATTCCTTGGCTAAAAGATAACAGAAACAAGGTGAAATCAACTATCCATAAACACAAATATACAGCATCTCCAAACTGCCAGGTAGCTGACTGCTCTTGAACAAAATAAGTTTTTAAAATTTGAATTCACTAAAGAAATAAAAAAGCCAAAAAACATACCCCAGGCAATTTTACAGTCCATAACAAGTAGACAGAGTAAATAAATTGTGTAATATTGAAATGCCACCTACAGCTAAAATCCAGTTTTGAGGGAACACTTGCTCTCATATATAAAACAGTGCTAATTTTTAAACATATACACTACTTAACTTCACTAAAAAAAACCCCAAAGATGGGTGATATTTACTTTATTAAAACAAACATGCTGATTCTAACATCTTTTGTGCCATAAAAACTTGAAGTCAGAATTCTGGGATGTAATGAGCAAGTGAATTTGCCTAAACATGATAAAATATTCTGAAATCTATGTCTTCAAATGACAGAAATGTTTAGATAAATCTGCACCAATCTCCTTGTCTTGACAAAAAATCAATAGATCAGTGTATACAGCTGATGAATCACTGTCACATACCTTGTTCTTGGTTGCTTATTAAGGTCTGAAGGGCTATGGCTGCTTCTACTTTGACAGGCATCTCTTTATCATCAATCAGGCTCTTCTTTGCCAGTTCTACTGCATTCCTCAAGTTTAGCTCATTGTGAAATTTCAAAGCACTGAATGAATGAAGCACCCAACAGGACTGCAAGGCAAAAAGAGAAGCAAGTTAGGGACTATGGCAATTTTAAAATTTTTAACTGAGTCAAAACCAATGCTAACTATCTCCTTGTTTGCATGCATTGCTTTTCCCCACTTAATTATGGTGTATTCTTTCATTAAATGCAACACAGGTATTGCACTCAAGCAGTTCTTTATTAGACGTTCCCAAATCCCACTGAATAAATTCAGTGTGCACGTAATTTGGATTCATAGCTTTGGTCCTTCTGGGGGAAATCAAATCAGAAAAAAACAATGAAAACTGTTTGTCCATGACCGATATTGGCACTTGGGGATCTTCTGCAAGCAACACTCAAATTGATGCTACCTACTTGTGGAAATCCTGCCTATTCTTCACAGCCATCTCCTAATGAAAAATTGCCACAATTGCTGCTCAAATTCTTAAATTTGATTGAAGAGGTGAGCATTAATACAACACAGACCCTCAATCAATTCCTTTAACTGAAAAATCATTTTTAAAATCAAAATTTTGAAAAAATACAGCACAAGGATGTTATTTTAAATTTTACTATGTATTTACCTAATTTCTTTCAGTGACATGCAAAATTAAATCAAACTGCACAGGAAGCAACCATGGCAAATACTGGAATTGATGTAACAGGTGAACTTACTCGAGCTCTGAGGTATCCCAGGTTAGACATGAACAAGGGAAACACGTGATTCTGTAACATCAGCTCCATTTGATCCTTGAAGACACTCTTCTGTTGGAGTAAGGAAAAATTAATTTTGGAGACCATTCATTTTTCCTTACTTCTTTCTAGCCCATAATGTATTTCAAATATCAACTATGGGAAATACAATAATTTGTTTATATAATAAAGGTATCCTCCCACAAAGAGAACTGGATCCCTTACCTTGAATAGAACCAACTCAAAAGCACAGCAAGTTCAAAACTAGGTAAGCGAAAGAACTGCACATATAGTATTCTACTTGTCATTATTAATTACAGCATGTAAACTGGAATTTTCATGTTATTTAAGACAATTAGTACCAGCTGATTTTTCTTAAAAACAAACAAGGATCAATAACCTAGTAATTCCATTGTTCCTACAAAGGAGTACATATATACCTGAAGATAGATATGAGTGTAGTATGGAACAGATCTGAGTTTCAAATGAACTACTGTTACTCTAAGTATCAAAACTTACTATTTTGGACACTACAGCAACAAATTCCATCTTTTTTCATGTTTATTAATGGATGAAGATTAATTCCTTTGTGACAGAAATTTCCTTAGCTGGAGAAGGATACTGGATGAGAGTTACTCTTCATTATTCCAGCCTTAGCAAATCCCAAGATACTCACAGGAAGCTAGAACCAGAATGGAGATTTGAGACTTTCCTTATAGCCCCAGAATAACAGAAAGGATACATGCTAGGGATGTTGTTACCATCCAAAGGAATGATTCAGTGGCTAAGACAGAAGAGGGTGAAATGGGACACTCAATGCAACATGTATCTTACGTGATCACACTTTATTTCACCAATGCACACAGCTTTTTTTCCACACTCATTCCCCAGCCTTCACAGAGCTGGATGAAGGACTGAGCAGAAAAAAAGAGAGAAAGCAAAATACTGCTCTTTTGTGCACACTGGCCAGAAGTTTGTAGGCACTAAACTGGAGGTGCCGTAGGGAGCCAGGTGGCTCAGGCAGGGCCATTGTGTCTATGAGCTCCTTAGACTTAGTATCTCAGTCAGCTCAAGAGCCAGAAAGCATCCAGGATTTGATATGGAAACAGCTGTAATGGAATGTTTCAATGTGTCAAATTCCAAACACGAGAAATCCAAATTTTTAAGGGGTCTACAGTGTCTGGGGATATTACTCTTTCATAAAGTACAATACAATTTCACATTTCAGGATTGAAAATTTCAAATAGGAACAGAATACTGGAATAAATCCCCCTTTCCCCCACAGGACAGATATAAATGTATTAATATGAATGTCTCTTCACAACACAAACAATGTCAACCTCGTTCACTGTTATACTCCTGCATGAGGAAGGGCATTACAATCCAAAATAATCTACAAAAATTCTGCAAAAGTTACTGAAGTTTCAGGATTTAAGATCAGAAAACAGATTGGTAAAAAAGCAGATGGCAAATGTTGGTAAGATATTGCTCGTGATATGAAGACACATCCTGCACAGTGAGACAATTCAAATAAAATATAGTAAATCAGTTTTTAAAAGAAGCCTCCAGCACAAGATCACCATTCGCATGCTACAAGTGCTAATGTTTTGGCAATTACTTTTGAGATGGAGCAAAGGCGTATTTTGGACTCTACCATTTACAAAGCACCAGGCAAACTGTAATCAGTATCAATCAGAGAGCAACAGAGTGCATTAAATTTGCATTCAGATCCAGAAATGTACCCAAAATTCTGAAGATGCTGTCTATAAAAGAAATGGAGGAAGGCTTTTTGTTCTTTCCAGCTTTTTTCAAAACTCCCAACTGGCAGATGAAATAAGACTGAAAGCACTTGCTGAAGAGTGAAAAAGTTGGAAAGCTAGACAGAACATTCCTGTAACATGTTAAGTAAACCTTTTCCTGGAACCAGAAGAAGCCCATAACAGTGCAGGCTGCTGGGGAATTCCATAAAGAATCATAGGCAATATTGCTGATGGAATGCATGTTTGCTTTCTTAACACTCCCATTTCAATAGTAAAGCAGGAGGGGACCAAAGGACTGTTGTGTAACAAACAAACAGAGCTTTGGAAAAATGTGAGAAGGAAGATTTGTGTATAAAAACTGTGATATAAAAACCAGGAAAGAATGTTAATATTTTAAAATAAACAGACTCTCATATTCTGATTGCAATCAGAGTGCAATCTCTCTACAGACTTTATAAATGTGGCTAAGGGCTAATCATACTTTACAAAGTAAGACTGTTTTATTTTAAATCACAGTTGATAGCAAGAATTGCAAACTTTTTTCATTTCTTTACCCACTTACCTTCAGTAAAATATCTGCTAGGGATCCTATAACATGCAAAGCTCCATCTTTTTTCCTTGGATCAATGTTTGGCTCTGTCAGAATCTGGTAGCAATATGCCATCATTTTTGGTAATACCTGCGCAGGACAGAAAACACACAATCCCCTTTAGTCAAGTTATTTAAATAGCATTGTTTAAAAAAAAATCATATGACATTTTCAAGAAGAAATTTTGTCTTGGCCAAAGCAATGTGACGTACTAAATGCAACATTTTTCAATAGTTAAAGTTTAAAACTTTGGAATTTTCAACTTTTCAGCCAAACTGGTCAAAATTAGATTAATCTCCATGAAATTTCTCATTACTAACAGCAAGTAAGGTATTTTTGTCACTGTCTTGAAGCAAATAAAAAAAAGTGATGAAAATGCAAAAGGCTCAAACACCACCTCGCCCACTTTTTCTCTTCTTTTCTGGCTTGTCTCACACATAAATATAAATACATGTGTGTGTGTGCATATATCTATGAAAAAATATATATATTCGCAAGGAGAGCTTGGACTAAAATCTCAAACTTAATTTGATCTATTGATTTTGGCAGTATTTTCTAAAGTTGACTAGACTTAGAAAAGTTTCTTGGCAAAACCAACAGCTGAACGTGATTTCCACACCCATTATGTCCTTTTCCAACATGCCACTGGGATGGTCTAAATACTAATTATGAAAATGAGAAAGAAGATCAGTGGACAAGAACAGTTTTGACAATAAAAAGTAAAAAGGTCATATTCCACCCATTCCACCTAATGTAAAAACTGTGTTCTCCTCTGAAAATCCACCTGGAAATGGAGCTCCATGATTACTGGATGTTAAAATGGAACCTAGAAAAACATTTGCCATTTTAGCCAACTGTGCTTTCCAGGGCTTGCTTGGGTATTTTTGTACAGGTCACTGTAAATACAGAAAGATCTACAGAAAAGTTATGTCCTCATTTAAAGGGTAACTATATGGAATGGGCTTTGTCCTTGCTAATTTCATTGCTGATAAGAAGGATTTTAAATAGCATCAGTGAAAATTAATAAGGATCAGATCCACTTTCCGTCCCGCTACAGTTTGTGATGCTGAGAACAGCTGTGACAGAGGCTGTTTGTAAACCTGGGAAAATCTATTCCAGTAGATCTATTCCAACCCATTTTGTATCTGGCAGATGCATTTTATATCTTCAAGAACAATCCACTTAGTATTTATGCACACCATATTTTAACTCTCCCCAAAATGACAGCATTCAGCCAGGAAACATTTGACTATGTAGCAGCAAGTATATTTTTCAAGAAAATATAGCTTCTTGTAGCATCTTCAAATATAAGGGGAAAATAACATTATTAAGGAAAATTCAAATAATTAAAAGCCACTGGTTTCATACCTCTTTTCTCTTCTTTGCAGCAGTGTAAAGGAGATTCTGTGCTGCTGTTGTTGTGGATGCATAGTCCTCAAATACATCTAAAAAATGGGGAGAAAAAAGCATAACAAAAATTTATTTTCTAACTAATATAATTTTTATAAACCATCTTGGTTTGGGGATATCACAAAATCTGGATGAATGTATAACCTCAAAATTATTGACATGATTGTCTTCACTTCCTGGTTAAAGAGTCAGACCCAAGTTTATGTCACACACTTTACTTCTTGCCTTGCAAACCCACTGTCACTCTTCATTCCCTTAATTAAGAATATACTATTTATTCATTACCTCTTTTGAGACCATATACAAGGGATCCTGTCTCTTTTTAAAATTAAAACCCCTATAAGAACAATACACTCCAGTACCATCTGTATACCACATGTACACATTTTTTACTTGATTTTATTAAAACCTCATGGGAAACTTTTTTGAACATAAAATCTACTTAGATCTGGAGTAGCTTTATAGCTGCTGAAAGGTCAAGTTTTTTAGATTCATTTATTGCAACTAAATCTCCAATGTTCATATTGAAAGTATAATTTACATCTTGGAAAAAAAAAAGCTCTGTGCTGCAAACATGTTCTAATCCAAATATCCCCACACAAATTGAATCAAACTAAAAGATCTCAAAATGCTCTCTTAAAATGTGGCTCAAATTACACACCAACTTTTCCCAAAAACATTAAGATAAAACATCATTAGGAAATACTACCAGACCACTGGAATTCTTGTTCCAAACAAAAAAGTGTCTCCAAAAAAAAATTCCATTTAATGTACATTGATACATGAGTGTTATGTACTTTGAGTAGTTTTTTACTTTCCATGATACAATCTGAATCTGTATTTAACTGCCTCAGCTACACATAAAAATAAGATTCACTACTTACACAGAAAGAACTGAATTCACATACCAAAAATCAAGGATGTAGTTATACCCTAGTGATCTACACTATATTGTAATTAATTTGTTGCATAACAACTCTCCAAGCTTTTAAATTATTCTATGAATATTTAAATACTGTTTTCACATACACTAATCCCAAATCAACTAATTAAAATTTCCCAAATGCCACATATTTATCTCTGTGGTGCCTGGCTCGTAGGAGTTTTCCAGCTAAAATTGCTGTACTTTTAAAGTACCTTTCTCCTTTTCAATGACATGACTCTTTTCATAAATGTAATTATTCATAATATGGCCCTATGTGTTATTCCCAAGATTTTGCACTGTGTCTTTTGAAAGAATATATATATCTAATTATCTTACAATTGAGTAGTAATAAGGGGCAGAAGAACGCTGAAGGCATTGACAGTTTTCAACAGGGAAAGAGTAAGTCAGGCCTCTCCTGGTCAAAGTGAGAGCTGCAGGAACCTGCAAACAACTGGCACATCTGCAAGTCAGGATTCTGAAACAGGCACTAACAAGGGAGCAAGTCAGTCTGTCTGGGCTGCTCTGAGCATGTGTGAAGTAGAAAAAAGCTCTGAGAGAATCATTTAGATCAAAGCTACCAGCCAAATGGCCTAAACTCACCCGATCTGCCACCTGGTTTTAACTACAGATTGGTGAGATTTAAGAAAAAAGCTTCTTCCAATTGTTCAGGTGAAGAGAGACATTACAGTGGCCAGGCTGATCACTGGAACTACAGCGTACAGTTATGATGAAAGCAAAAAATAAAGCCAAATTACCAAATTTCATGCGGATATATTCATATGGATCCTCTTGCCAGAGCTCCTCATCCTCATCTTTGTAGCACATCAGAGAGAATATCACCTCTTCTGTTATAGTCTAATTTTAGAAAAGCCAAATACACATAAGTACACATAAAATTAAATTCCAGTACAGCTGCCCTCCACCATGCACTAATTTATTAGACTTATTTTTCTGGAGAGTTACATTCCTTTAAGCAGCACACATTTATTTTGTCTACCAGAAACAAATTCACAGTATTATAGGTACTTTCATTTTGAAACAGTCCCAGACAGCAGCAGAATAATACATTCTGCAGAAGGATCTCACCAATGCAATACTTAACATGAGAATGGATTTCAGAGTCCTTCCCCTTAAAACTCATGGAATTAACTAACTACAAAGGGGATCTTATAATATGAAAAAATAAAAGAGCAGGAAGATCACTTTTCATTTGTTCTTTAATTCACTTATAAGACATGTCTTTAGAAGAGGGTTTAGCTCCTCTTAGATGAATGTTTTCTTTGTGCACTATCTTTGCATTACAATCAAAAATCTACGATAATTCTGAACACCAGTATCTAATAAAAGCCAGAACACTATGACTCTCCAGCAGACTGTAAAAACTCAAATTAAGAACTTATGGAACAGAATCTTTGATTGAGTTAACATTATCTACAATAAAAGGATATATATACAAAACACAAAACACAACCACATTTGTGTAGAAATGCTATTTTATTTTCCAGATCAATTGCTGAATGATGCAAGAAACCTTCTTTAAAAACACAAAACTTGGGGGACTGGGGGTGTTTTTTAATCCCTCTGATGACATGCATCGTTTATGACTGGGTTTTAAGCACTGACCTGTATGTGTGGCTTCATTTGCTTCCATGTTATAGAGTGAATCACCCCTTGGTTCAGATAATTCAGTGTTTGCTGAAGAACACGTGGTGCAACATAGTCTTTTTGCCTGTACTGGTCTAAGATTCTTAAGAGAACCTAAAGAAGTGACAAATTGCTATTTTTGAATGAAGACTGAAAATTCTGCCTCATGCATAAACATACAGTGCACTTCCTCACTGAATATACATGAACAGATAAAGTAGTTTTACAGCAGATGTTCTAGCATTAGAAATCATTATAATGCCTTTGATCCAAAAATCATAAATAATTTAAATATCAAGGTTCTAATCCTGCAGACATTTATGCAGATGTCCACCTTTACTACTAGCCCTATGATGTGATCACTTGTGATTATAAACCAAAGACATACTTCAATAGTGAGAGGCTCACAGTTTACAGAGGCCTCAGCAAAATTTGGAATAGGTAAGGAAAAGGCACAGTGAGCTTTTCAAACCGGTGGCTTCTATACCTGCTAAGTGGTGTCTGCATTCATATTTAATGACAGGTCCCTAAAGAAGACAAATTACTTTGGAAGAAGAGTGAAGAGAATAGAAATACTAAACTAGGAAAGAAAAACAGGTCCAACTAAGCCTCTGCATCAGAAGAGCCGCAAAACCCTTAACTTAAATTACCTATTGTAGCCATCAGATAGTATCACCTGGCATGCTATTACAAACTCTACCACACAAAGCTTCCTTGGTATAAAAGTGTCCTCTAATAAGAAAAAAACACAGTACAAAGCTACTAATCTGCACCAATGGCAGGTGCATTATTAGTAAGTGCAAAGAAGTGGCATATATATGAATAACAATAAAAGTCAAGGGCAATGCATAACAAAAATTTGAGTCATATGCTTTCAGCAGAACAATTCTGCTTTGTAATTCTTCAGAACATTATAATAAATTTTATTTTGAATATAGCTCCTTCATTAGGAATACTAAGTTTGATGTTAAGTCTTTTATAAGAAATGCTGCAAGGACAAGAACTGTCTGTATCTTATAGAGACTTATCAACTGATGAATTAGTAACAAAGGCTTAGTAATGCAATATTCACAACAGAATTCTTATTAACTCTGCTAAGAATAATGATAAATCACTATTTAAGAGCCAGAAATTGAAGAAATGTGCAGATCCTCCAGTACATTTATCTTGAAAGCTAAACTGTCTCCTCTGCAGCATATAATACCTTAACAGACAAATTTTAAGTATTTCAAATTATAACTGCCCATGGGAGTCTGTTTTTCTGCTCAGGAGTTACACATTGCAAGGAATTTGCAAGAAAAGATATTAGGCTAGATATTATTTTCTTTGCAAGAAAAGATATTAGGCTATTTCCCTTTTCATTTAACTTACAGCCTTATCACAACCATTCCCCTCCTCAGTTCTTCCTGATGGATAAACTATTCTGTTGTCAGACTGGATGAAGAAGAGTAATAGTTGTTTAGCAACTTTATCAGAAGAAGAGTAAGAGTTGTTTAGCAACTTTATCAGAACTGGACTGTCTTCACACACCATGTTAAACACAAATAATTAGCATTCTCTAACAAAAATAATTTCCTTGCAAACAGTGAATTTATGCTATATTTTCACATAATATGCTTTCCAGGAATAAAATAATGTTCATTGCTGTTCTCCAGACATCTTCTAATCTGCTTGTATCTTCCTGAAATAAAACAGTATCATTAGGGTGCCTAAGTTCTTTGCAGCAAAAACATTTGAGAAAGACAGGCCCGAAAATACACCCTTCTGTGAAATGAGGCCTCTGCACCGAGTGCTCCTCTCAATTGTATCTAGAGTGCTTACACGTGACAATAATACCATTTTATCAGCACTCACCTTTCCTGAGAGTTTTCCTGCACGGTTTTTTGAGTTGCTGAAAAATTGTGTTATTATACCTCAGCTGTATGGCACTGAGTTCTAAAGTACTTCTCAGTCACCACAAGGAAAACCTGCCAGACTCTCATCATTTTTGTTCAATAAATGAACCTCAATACAAGCACACTGTTAAAAAGTAATACATTTCTTCAGTCAAAATAATGCAATTCATAAAAAATGAACTGTGCTTACCTGTTGTATGCCCACAGCATAGGTTTTTAAGAAGAAGTCTGAGAATTCAAAGTATTCTTTAGTTACATTTCCAGGACTTCCATATCTTTAAAAGGAAAAGAACACAGATGTTTACACTGTAAGAAGTCTATGGTGCCAGGAAAATACAGTACTTCCTAAACCATACAGGACCCTGAGTGGTCTTGCATCAGCAAAGGAAAAATTTACCACAGGTTCCTTCTAAGCCATCCTTTCCCATGTAACACCTCACTTCCCTTTTCTTAAATTATCCCAAGGTAAGGTATTATACTCAAGTAAACATGGCTTTTTGTCGCAAGCTCTGTAACCTCCATGTTTATGGATTTCTTTTCAAATCTTCCCCTGCCTTTATGTCTGAGAATATAAACACTTGCAGCTGAGTTTAGTAAATTAAATATGTAGTTAGATAGATTTACTTTTCCTGTGGGGCAAGTTTCTTGCCATCTTAAGGGAGTCAAATCATTTCACTAAGAGCTGAGACCAGCAGTTGTGCCAGTGCAAGGCAGAGGACAGCAGCAGGAAAACCTCTTCAGTGACCAGGAGCTGTTAAATTGATCAAACTGTCTTCTCTACTTGCAGGTCAAGTAATGATACAGACTTGTAACCCAAATTTAGGTTTTAATCAGTTTTTTACCGTTCAAAGAGACGAGCTACAATATGCAATGCCCACTTCTTGCATTTCCACCACACCAGCTCTGGTCTATCATCTTCATCAATCTGCAAAGTCTCCTACAAACAAATGTATTTATTTAAAATTAGTTACCTCATTTGCCGAGAAGCAATTATGCTTTAAATACTCCTTCCTCAGTAAACTAATATAAACACACAGCATGGACTAAAGCCTTGATTCTGTTAACAGTTACATGACACTCAGGAATTTTCAGTTATCTTAGTCAGGCAGTGTAATGTGTATGTGAAATACCTGCACAATGCCTGTACTTTAATTTCAAAATTATGCGTATTTTAAAAATGTAAATTCTCAAATACACTTGAATACTACATCACCTTGGCTCAAAAATCCAAGGATAAGAATCTTCAGACAAAAACACTTAAGAAAATCTTTACCCTGACTGTTCCTCAAATGCCAACACACAAGTTTCAGAGGTCTTTACAAAGCTAAAACTCACCAGTGGTACATTTCTATCAATGATGGTCCGGAAGATCTCCATCCACTGAGTCATAGTCTGGTTATTCACCAACTGAAGGGGCAATGCATACTGCAGTAAGGGAAAAAACACAGGTATGAAATACTATTTTTTCTCTGTAAAGGGCAGATCTTTCTGCAGCAGTTACATTCTAAGGAAGATGAGGTTTTAAGTAAAATTAAAACCAAATAGGTTACATATCAACACTACTCTAATTGCATCTCTCTTAGTATAATTTGAAAAGGAATTTCCAAGCAGACATAATTTGAGGAAAGTTCCTTGGCCTAAGAACTTGCCAACTGTCTTTGTTTTTCTTCTTCACAACAGCCCAGGTACTTTTTAGGATTACAGCAATATCAGTATTACAGGGTTTTGGCAAACTATTTGGCAAACAACAGCATTTTAGCAAGCAAAATGTACTCACTACTGAAAGAACGAGAGGACACAGGCTTAAGCTGTGCCAAAGGAAATATAGGTTGGATGTTAGGAGAAAGTTTTTTACGGAAAGAGTGATAAAGTACTGGAATTGTCCCCCCTGGGAGGTGGTGGAGTCACCATCCCTGGATGTGTTTAAAAAAAGACTGGATGTGGCACTCGGTGCCATGGTTTAGTTGAGGTGTTAGGGCTGGGTTGGACTCGATAATCTTGAAGGTCAGCCTAGTGATTCTGTGATTCTTCAACCTAGTGATTCTGTGATTCACTACTACTACCTAGCTACTATCCAGTAAACCTCACTTCTCTACAAAATCCAAAGGAAAGTAAAGATATTCAGCAAGTTACTGAAAAAAAAATAGGATTGTGGTATTTTTTAAATTCTCCATACATTTAGTAACAAACTATTTTAGCTTTTTAACACTCAGTAAGAATTTTCAGGCTATTCCTTATGAAGGATCTGGTTTGGTTTCTGATTGTCTGTAAGTACTCCTTCACAAAACTCATCTCAGTAAAAGCCAAACTCATCTCTCTAAAGTGCATGTGCCTCAATACATAGCATCTGCCAGATTTTCAGCAGGTAATGAGAAATGCCTCCTAGTGAAGTGTAACATTTGACAATTACACTACAATATTCATTACTGACACTTTCAGAGGCCAACCACACCATCTAGATACCCACGCAGCTCGTATCAGGCTATGTGCAACTTTATAAAAGTAGGAACACATCTCTAGTGAGCTTACAGATACAATGAGCAGAAGCACCCTACATTCATTAAAAATTTAATCTGGGCAATGATGTGACCAGCTTTAAAGTAAAAAAATCTATAAATATCCTATTTCTATAACAGCCGTTTATTGTACATGACTTTTCCCATCCAAAAGGGAATTCTTATTCAATCACAGCTCTGAATGTACTGAAAGGGGTCATAGTGCTCAGCAAAGTAAAAGTTTGGTTTTACTCTACACAGATGCCAACCTGAACAAGAGCATAGAAGATTTTTAAGATTTGTTTCTGAAGCAGTACAGAGTAATGGGAGTTATCAGGCAGAAGCTGGATCATCTGCTGCTGAATCCGAGGCAAAAATATTTGCATGGCTGCTATGAGGGGATCTCGCTCCTCTGCCTTTTTGTACCTGCAATGAAAACAAAAATGTTGGTCCAGGATCTACACACTGGTGATTCTAATGCCTATTCCCCACCAACAATTTCATTTCTGTGCCCTAAAAAAACAAAAAAAAGAATATCCAGAACTCAATCACTCTCCCCTTCTCTAACCCCCATCTAAACCCTTTGTGCAAATTCACTAAAAATACCTGTAAATAAAAAAATGGAAAACAACAAACATTGCCTTTCACAAAGGCAGTTATTGAGAGGAAGAACTACTGTTCTTTACTACTGAATTGTCACCTCACAGGAGCAGACTGAATTTCTCTGCTGTTCATACCAATGCTAAACCCAAGTTGGGTGCTGAACAAATGAGAGTGAACAGCCATTGAAAGGGAAAGACAATTCCTTGCTTTGGAAAAGATTCTCTTTCTCCATTTACATTTCTTTTGTGTGGCTAATACATATGTTTCTAATAATAGGCAATTAAAACAAAATAAAAAGAGTGATAAGCCCCACTACACTGCTCCTAATTTATGCTTTATGGATTTAGACAACCAGGAGGATGCTACAGATAACAATATGCAATAGCAGTATATGACAATGACAGCACTGTATTCATGACATAAAAGCTGAAAAGAACTTGTATTCATACATCTAGAATTTGGGGTATCTTCAAACAAAGAAAGTTCTAATCCTAAGGAATTTTTTTACAGCCAGATCAAAAGTACAAAACCTCAAGAAAAAAGTCTCAGTAAATTCACACAGATTATTGCTGGCAGTTCTGCTTTCAATTCACTAATGATACAAAGATGATGAATATTTTTCATTTATTTGCAGGAAAGGAAGCATATGATAATTATTAATTCCCATTTTTTATCTGAATTCCCTTGTAGAACTGCCAGTGTTCTTAAGAATGTCAATTTCTATAATCAAATTAGACAAAGTACCAATTCTTCATCTACTGATGGTCATCAACTTACTCATAAGTCTTGACCAGCTGATAGAGGCACAGGAGGCTCCCAAGCCAGCTCCCACTGTTTGGAGACTGCAGGTAGTATCCTATCTTGTCTACCACAGCTGTCCAATGGCCAGGGAAGTCATGTTTAATGATAGCACGGAGGCACATTGTCAGCTGGGCTCTAGTGCAGAGGAGAAAAAAAAAGTAAGTGAGTAAGGACATGGCATAGTGTTTAAATTGAAGAATAAATCCCAAATCTTGGTTTATTGGCTACAATACCTATATTATGTCATAAGCATCGAACATATTTTGACAGCACTGAAAGAGTTCTGGGAAGTAGCAGAGGAAAAGAAAAAAATCTAACAGGATTTAACTTTAAGGAATAAACTAATATATCAGAACATTTTAGCTACTTTTCTCCCTCCCTCCTCCCTCTTCACATGTCTCAAGCAGTATTTTAGAAGAATTAATTGCTCATGGAACCAGCTAGCTTTGTGCTTTGACAACAAATATTTATACTTGCTTATCAAGCTGAAAGCAGCCACAAAAGCACAAATTTGTATGTTTCCATTAAAGAATAATGGCCTGTGTTATGATCCAAGCCACAGGTTCCTCAAAAAATTGCAGTTTTCCTGGGATCTTCTAGAACAGCACTTTCTCAACCTCTAAAGCATATGGCAGAGCCAAGTAGTTAAAGAACACCTTAGTGTTTCTCTCCTGCCACACACTTTTAGATGCCACTCACAGTGGTGAGCAAGACAGAACTGTTGATTGACTAAACTGAGGTGTGACTAAAAAACTGAGCAGCACTGAACTAGAGCCTGTGGAGAAATACTTTTAGTTCTGCTAAGCAATGAAAAAACAAAGCCTGCAGAAAATATCAGCTCCCATCCTATCAGCTTCACTTTAATTAAAGGGGTGAAAAATGCTAGCGGTAGTATGTCTGTGATTCTTAACTATTCTTCCAGCAAAAGCAGAACCAAAATTCTTCATTCTTTTAACACCTGAAACCAAGAACTGTAATACATAGTTAAATAGTGAGGTTACATATAAAAAATGATAAAGTAATTAAGAAATGGGCTACTAGTAAAAAGGAATCTTGGACAGTATTTCCCTGAATGGTTAATCCCATATTGCACACAGTCCTGTATATACTATCTGCCTTGAATCAGCCAAGCAGACAGGCTGATACTACAGCAAGTGTTACAAGACACTTTGAACAACACCCTGAGAGGACAAACCACATCACAGGGCTCACTGCCAGGTTACTACTTTTCTGAAAAACACACATGAATAAATGTAAACAGGTTATTATTACTTTGGCAAAGAGAGTACTTGGCTCATCTCCCAAAACAATGAGATTCTCACAGTAACAACATCAGACCAGTAGGTCTGAAAACCTGAGCAACAGAAACATCTCTGTGCAATGTAAGGTACCTCACTAAGTCAGGAGAACGAATGATTCCTTCTACAATGTTATCCCGAATCTGCTGCCGATCGTTCTCATGAATATTAAACGGAAAAACTGCTTCTCCAGGAGGTGGCTCACGGTCCGGCCAGTACTGTGTCACCATGTTCTTCAGGTAAATGGCAGCTAAGGACAGACAGTGGGGAAAAAATAGTTTAATTTTATACATTGCCCAGTGCTCAACATGTAGAATGGCTAAAAGTAGAACAAAGATTTGAAAAGGCAACTGAAAACCACCGCCTGAATTCTTAACAATTATGGGCACTGAGTACAGCTGAATCAGAAGAACATTTTTGTTATGATTCCACACAAGATCAGCCTCAAGCACCTGATTAGAACAGACCAGGATAGTATTTCCATCAGCATCTATCAAGGTACATTTTTACTGCAGCAGTCTTCCATATGAAAATAATATCCCATCATTCTAAACAAGCCAACAAAAATCTACTTATGTGTGTTTTCACTCATTCCTAAAACAACAACTCAAGCTCAGTAAGTAATGTTTTGGAAAGCTTGTGTAAACAAATCACTGCACACACAGATGGGACACTCTGCTTGGGGAAATGCCCAGTATGAAACTGGCATGTGGCCTACCTTCTATTCAGGCAGAAACGTTTCTTGTGAATTCCCTAAGCTTTATTTCACTATTAGGATTTCCCATAATACCTTCGAATTGTTTCCTTCTGTCTCATGTGAAAAAAACAAGAAAAATAAAGCTAATCTTCAACAGAAAATAAAGCAGCATTTATGCATCAGTACTAAAAGCCTGAAGGCATTCTTAGGATACATAAGAAATATGGTTATGAGGCATTAAAGGAATGTTCTTAATAAACTCTTATGCCTGGACACTGTTTTGGTTGATTACTAGCTAGGGTTTTAAAGTAGAAATAAGATATCCTTGGGTACAATAATTTCTTTTGGTGATAAGAAATTGTAAAGCATGGAAACATGTAGTCTGTAAAGTATTTTATAGGAGCAAGAGGAAAAACAGCTCTTTGTCTATGACAAGCCAGACTAGTCAGACAAGAAACAGGTCCTGAAAGACCAGCCCAAGACTTTAATCTATTTTGTCCATAGATCTCGTTGTTATACAAATTTTTGGCTTTTAAAAAATTCCCAGGGAAATCTGTTGGCTTGCAAATATGACTTAAATGTGCTTTTCCATTTTACACTCCTATTCTGTAAAAAAAAAAAAAAAATTACATTCTATATAGTTGTTTTTTCCCTGAATGGTACTGAAATGAGAGATTAATTTATAAAAATGACCTTACGGAGTTTAGATAAAGCCTCAAACTTTACTACAGAATGGACTAACAACACCATTCAAAGTTGGATTAGCTTTGAAAAAATAAAGGCCAGCATGACAAACAGAATATGTCAGCACGCTCCAAAGCACTCAGGGGATTAATGGGATCTGTTAAAAAAAAAAAAAAAAAAAAAACCACCAAAAAAACCAGTGCTTCTATGGGAAATGCTGTTCCACAGGATAAAAACAAAGCTGTGAATGAAACTGTATTAATTAATTTACTGAAAGACCTGAACAGTCAACAGTCTCTGTATCTGACAAACATATTACACAGGAGTAGTTAAAATGGGTTATGAGAATTTAGAATCTGATCTTCCACAAATGTATGCACCAAAGTTAACTGCACCACTATACCTGAACTCACACACACAGCTGAGCAATCCCTCCAGACATGCTCAGACTGTAACTGTGCGACTTATCAGTGATGTGGCCTTCCTTCATATCTACTTATTTAAGTCACCAAGATACTGACTAAATGTATGTGGCTTCCCTTATCTATGAATTAAGGAGTGATTTCCATTTTTCAGAAATCTTCACTTTTCCAGGGAAAAGAGATTCAAACAGAGAAATGTGTACTCAAATGTGATATCTTTTTCTATTTTTAAATTCACACTTGTCTTGGCACCATTACTTCTGCACCACCAGGAGAAATAATACCTAAGGGTTCTCTGTTTTGAGAATTCATGCTTTTTTCCTGTCAGTATCACAGCAATCCAGTAGGGATCACTATACACACAGGAAAAGGCAAAGTAGGACTCTATCCTATACCTATGGTTTTAGCTGACCCTGATGATGGAAAGAAACAGCAGAGATAGATTCTTTTCATTTCCTCCTTCAGAACAAACCTGAACTGTCTTACATTGCAACAGTTCAAGAGTCTGTTCAAGTAACAGACTGACTGAAAGAAAACAGAACAAGGGGCTCTAACTCACCTGCTTGACGCACTGGAAATTCAACTTGATCGGATACTATGATTTGCAGCAGACTTGGAGCAAAGTTGATGATCTTATAGGACTGAAACACACAGACAACACAGTAAGTCATTATGTTTAAAGTAGATTGTACTAGCAAATGCTGAATGAGGAATACAATCTAAGGATTTTGCACTGCTTTTGCATCCTCCTAATGATGTATGAAAGTTTTCAGGAACTGAATTTACCCAGATCTGCAGAAATCCAAATAATTACTTGTAAAAGCAAAGCATGTAACCGCACATAGGCAGAATAAGTAATGTGAAAAGGGTGTCAATTAGAGATTAGTGATAATAAATATTTAAATAATTCTAAGAATATATGGTGAAAAGCACTAGATATCTGTCTTTGAATTATTCAACTTAGCCCTGTAAGTCAAATGGACATTGACAAGCTTCACCAATACATGCCATTTATTAGCAAAATAGTTTGTGGTACAACAGCAATAGCAAAGAGACTTTAAAAATCATTTAGAATTGTTTTCAAGTATAAACAGCATCTGCATTAACCATATACAATTATCTTTTAGCAAACTAGATGTATAGTGCATCTCAATAAAATCTGGGGAAACAGTGGGACAAGCATTTTCAATTAAAATCAAGTGTAGGCAGATAACATTTTAAAACCCACAGCCTTCATGGGAACTTTTCAAATGCTACATCAGCCATGCAGCTGAAGAATTTCAAAGAGAAAACAATGCTCAGTGAACTTCTGAGCAAAGCACACCAGATTTAAAAGATGTGACAATCTGATAGCATTATTCTGCTGCCATCCACTAGGGCTCCTCCATCGAGGAATCGCTGACTCAGCGTGGTGCAGTTACTACTAAAGCCTTGGCAGATCAGTAGTGGTAGGTTAGATCTTTCATCCCTTGGATCCATGTGTTTTATCTTCAAAGAGAGAGGTTTTTTGGGGCTAGATGGCAGCAGCTTTCTGTATTTCACCTTTTTATAGTATTTCTAGTATTTCTTCCCACTAGATTATGCCTGGCAGTTTTGTGGTTGTTCCCAGAGTTGTGCTTAAAGCACAAGTATAGAACACCCTCCCATAAACTCTGCCTCATTCAAAAGCTGTGAAATAAAAGATACTTTCTGCCCTTCATGTCCCCAGTTCTTTGATCTACCATATCCATAACAAGGTAAAATTACACTGCTTTTATACTGTCTAAGTGTCCCAGCTGCATCGCGACACTATCATTCAGTAATTTCACCAAATCACTTAACTTTCTGGCCCTCATTTTATTCACTATAATGATGGTGTAATTCTAACTCAGAGACTCATTTGATGTTTATAGAGTAATCTTAGATCTGAGATAAAAGCAGTAGTGGCAAATCAAAAGCATACTCTCCTGCAATTTCCTTCTCTATAAACTTTAATTATCCCTAAGAAATGTTCCAATTAAAGTAAAAGCTGTAACATCCAGCACAGAAACTCCATTTATCTACAGACATGCTGAACTTGTTGAAGCATACTGGATTCCAAAGATCACCTTTTAATCCAGTATCCTGGAGTACAAAGCTTGCCCTTCAGTCACTACTAGACAACACTGGTGGGTTCTGACAGGGCCACAGTCGACTGCAGCATCCTCCAGCACTCAACACCCAAGTTGCACGGAGATAAGAAAGCACGAGAAATCGCAGCAGCACAGAAAACTAAAACCATGCATGAACTCTAACCATCCTTTTTGTTCTCAACAGTGCCTGTACACTGTTCTCAGACCAATTCTACAAGCTTTTACTACTATAAACACACCAATTAAAAATGCAGCTTTGGGGGGTCGTTTTGTTGGTGGTGGTTTCCTGCTGCAATCCTACCAGTACCACATTTAGGCTGCACACAGCCTAAACAATATGAATTCCCTTTCCCTGTCCTAACAGCTTTTACTGAACCTACATTAAAATCACTGCTACGTCAGGAAGCTTTATGAGTACTACTCGTGCTGGTGAACAACTGCTCTCCCTGAAGTTTTGCCAGGATCCACACAAATATGGTTATTTGCCTCCGTGCCAGATCCACTCAGCAAGCACCCGGAGTGACAAAAGCCCTGTTCCGCAGAGAAGGCACAGTGTCCCCGAGGGGGTCATCCCCACCGGCACAGCTCCATGTGCATGTCTTTACACTTCACACACCACCACCCCTACAGAAATCACCAGGCCCATTAATCCTTCTGTTCCCTTCTATTGTCGTGCCTGTAATTCACATTTTTACATAGCTCTGTTTACTACTCGTTATCAGAAACAAGAAGACTGTAGAGATAACAGACACTGTGAGCCCACGTTAGAAACGAGACACACGATTCTGTTGTATTTGTGAAGCTCAAATTACATCCTGCTCACTTGTGCAGCAACAAACCCCGTCAGGAAAACTACATGCTGTTTGCACTTTTTAGAACAGAGGACTTTTTAAAAAGCTGCATGCAGCAACATTTTTCCTACACCAGCACATTCTCGTCTGTTTAGTTGTCATGCAAATTGTGATCTTGGGATGTGTCCCTTCCCTGCGTTGCTCCAGACATCAGCAAACAAAGCTGGACCTATGACAGGAGCAGGTGCAGAGCAATTGTCAGGTGTATACTGTGACATGGAAATGGACATGGAAATGGACATGGAAATGGACATGGAAGAGACCTTAGAGCTGGATGAGTTCAACAAGACAGTTCTTTATATCACTGCAGCTGCACCTGAACAAAAGGAGAGTAGGAATACTGTCAGTGCCACAGAAGGAACACAAAACTATCTGCAGATTTTGAAGAGCCATGCCCAGGAGCCACAGGGAGGCACCAGATGGCTGAAATAGACCTTCAGCACAACTCCCACAACACAGCGCCGTGCCTTGTGCACTTGGTGAATAATTACACTGCCTTGAACCCACACTGTTGGGATCTGGTAAAACTTTTTCTGAAAATGCTGATCCACTGGGGCACATGTTTATTTTGAAAGAGAAAGTGAAAGTTTTTGAAAGACAAACGTTCACTGAGTACTTACAAAGAGCAATTCTTTTAAAGCTGTGTAAAACACATACAGGCTGTTCTTGTATGAATTCCAGATCAGAGCATTTATCTTAAAAGATAATCTCACTTAATTTCCACTGGGATTAAGAGGATAGGATACAGCAGTGTGCAAGGCTAGCAGCTACGCTAGGAGAGGCATACAGCATGGGAAGGCATAATTGGGTATATTTACAGCAGTGGAGAAGAGATGCATATGACCCATGCATGTTGTTCCATCTGTGTCCACTGTCTCAGGATCTGTGCACGGCAGCTGCACAGCTTTTTGCACTCTGTTCCTTCACCTTTGGCCTGATGTATCCTTCACTGCGTCACCATCACAGCTCCAGGCTTCAAAAGATCAGAGAACACATCTTTTTCTGCCTATCTCCTCTTCCATTTGATTAGGTACAGAACATATGACACACAACTGAACCTCAGATGGGCCACTGAACAATACCAAGATGAAGACCATCACTTGTAAAGGGGCAAAATACAAGGAGAGCTACGTAGCAAAATATGTATCAAAATCTCCGACTGAAGCAAATATTTTTCACATCTAATGTTCATATTTGGCTCCCAGGTTCTCACGCACCATAAACTACTGAACTCATTTCATGAAGCATTATCCTTGTGTCTTGCTTGCTGTCACATTTAAAGACTACAACTGCTCCAGAACCACAAGAGTCAGGAACCTTCCCACTGTACTGATGACAACTCCAGTGCCTGAGTGCAGAATGGCACTGAAAGGTGCCTCTTCCCCTGCAAAACATCAGGACACTCTAGGACAACGGATATGGGAGATCTGGAAGCCTTCCTTCACGTTCTGCAAGCCCAGATCATCCTTCTCCACCAGTAGTAAACATCATTTTTATACCTCTGAATACAAGTATGGCACATAAAAATCGCTGAAAAAACAAGGCACTGCATCTTAGTTTGCAAAAACAAACACACAGAAGAAATTTGTACCTTGAACCTATGAACAAATAACTTTTTACAAAGATATTTTCAAGGCTTAAATACATCTGATCCAAATGCTCAGCTACCTGGTTTACCAAGTCTTATTTTCTGTTTCTGTGTACTGAAAATGTATACTTAGAAATTCCACTGGCAAACTTAGGAGTATTTCTGCAGTCTTTAATAGCATTTTCACTCTCTGTTTTCCTTCACAGTCAGTCACAGACAGTTGTTAAAACAAACCAGAACTTCAAAAGATACCTTTTTCTTTCCCTGCCTATATGCAAAGATACTATGTAGGGAGGGGAAAACACACTGTTTTCATACAGAGTGAAAATAAGTTTGTGTAAGAACCCACCTGAATTTCTAACCTGTATGGGTTCTGCTGCCAAATTCATCCAGTATCAAACTGGATACTTCACTTTCCACATAACATTTAATTATCTAAGTCAACTTCCTCATCAAATTGGTCTCAGATTTCTCCCTCTTGGTATCATGAAATGCTCACTGGCACTTACAGAGTGGTCTTAAGATCCCTGCCTACTTTAACAGCCAGCTCAACAAAGATGTGGAAAGATATGGAAGGAAGCCAAACTTTATTCTGGATTCTTCTGCTTTTGGGTAATCTTTTCACACTTCTTCCAGCACTGCTACTCAGTTGCTGTCAAAGCCAAATTATGTAACTCCTACTCAATATTTAAAAAGCCCAACTGTATTTCTGCAATCGAGTTCTTGTTTTCTCCTTTGCTACAGGCCAAAGGAATGTGTTACAGCATGTTGGGCCACTGAAGATTAATGTATAAAAACTGTATGGAAATCCTATCTGAACTGGAATTAGAATAACTCTGTACATTCAGTAAAGTATATTTCACAGTACTCCAAGAATTGGCACATGAAAGCAGTATATAAATATAATATAAATAAATAAATGAACTCAGCAAAAGTCCTTGAAGTCCAGGAGACAGATGTAACAGGAGTAATAGCCTGGAACACAGACTGACAAATGATGCGCAGAAACTGAATATATTTCTTGGTATGGTAACTAACTGTTCTACTAAGTACAGTGATAAATATCATCAAGTGCATGCTAATTACATTATAAAGCTGAACTAAAAAAAGGCAGGGCAACGGTACAAAAGAAAAAGAGGGGGATGGAAAGACATGTACACTTAGAAACCCAAGAGGCTAAAAGGGAAATGACAGCAATACATGACATAGACACTGACCTGGCAGGAAACTGCTCTAATTTAGCAAGAATCAGATTTCAAATAAATCCCACGCTTACAGTTGTGTTCAGATCACAGAGAGAAGTGAAGTTTGTTAATGATTTTGAAGTAGCACCAACCAAGGAGAAAGAACAGAAAAATCCTACTAAGAACTGAATGATCTATAGAACTGCACCAACAAAAATGGAGTAGGGTAAGAAGCCAAAGTACACGGTCAGGTATCCAAGGATGACAGAACTTCTCCTAAAAACTGGAGGTTTCTGAGTGAAGAAAACAACAGAATAAAAGGATCAAGGGACTTTGGTATATTGAGTGATAAGAAACATGTAGATGTTGGACACAAAGAAGATAATTGTAGATTTAGTATTTAATGAGGTATTAGCAGCTTTGAGTACAAGACTTTCTGGAACACTCCAATCACAAATGACCAGACTCCACAAGAAGGATTATTTCAAAGGGAAATTGGTGCAGAGAAGACCTGTGTTCCTATTACTAAATTTCATAAATTCAGTTTTATGATATGGCAAAGGAAACATAGCCTGCTGAGGCTAGAAGAACAGGCCTCTAGGGGAGGCCTTTGATAAATCTGTCAGAGAGGGTACCAAGAAACCTGAAGTAAGATTGGCCCAAATGGATATAAATGCACTATAAACCAATTTTGGCTGAAAACCAACACTTGTTTCTAGCTGCAAGAGGAAGAAAATTCACAAGCAGCCTTCTAATAGATATAAAAAGGAGAGGAAAAAAAGGAATCGTGATTCCATGTCTGAATGCAGTTAGGTGATAATCCGGAAGGCAGAGAGCAAATTCACCGATTTGGGTGTATCTTTACACAGGTGCAGGAACATACAGAGGAGAAAGAAGCATTTTCAAACATGTTGAGACTTCTACAGGTGGAAAAGCTTTCATTCATGCAAACTCCATTTCCCTGTGCTCTACACTGTAAGCAAACTGTGGAGTCAGGACTATTAGGATATTGTTCTGAAGAACTCTGTACTCGTACAGCACAGAAGTGCCTACAGACAGGCACTGTCTTGGGACACTGCAGTGTCTGGGAAACTCACGGCACTACCTGGATTCACAGCTGAATGCCAATGTACACTGCAGATGAGCCAACACAGGCAATTTTTACCTCAACACCCCTGAACCTGTCTCAAGAGCAGCATCCCTGCAACTACGACACAGAACAAAGGTGACTCCTGCTCTGTTCAGCCAAGGGCTCCATCACCACTTCAGGTACTTATCGACACAGAATTTTCTGTTTGTTTGGGGGATTGGTCCCTTTGCTAGAACAAGAAAAATGCTAGAACAGCACCTGGATTCCAGCACTCGCAGGAACACAGGGACATGTCAACACTACCATCAGATACAAGGGAGGGGAGTCTGACCCATCGCTTTGAAGCCTTGCTTCAAAAGCACTAAAAAGCTTCAAGATGTCGAAGTCCCACATTGAGCAACATTGCTCAGGAGTACTTTTGTTCCTCTCCTCCAAAGAGTCACGTTAAACCCAGCACTACCTCAGCACATTATGTCAGATACATCAGGCTTCACCTGGTAACAGGAAACCTACACAAAAAGAGGCATGCCTCGATTCCAGGATTCATTCTTCATAATAGTTAGAAAGAAGAAAATGCATCAAGTATTTTAAAAGAAAAATCTTCATCTCAACCTGTTCTCCGTAGGTCTGTTTGCACTCTTGAATTTAAAACCTGTGTCTTTCATGAGAACTGCGCTATCCATCACTTAAACTTAGAACATTTTACAGCTCTCAGTCTTAAAATGCTTTCAAGACTGTTCCTGAACTTCCCAGTGCTCACTGGTGATGTCAGTGTTAGGAGCAGGACCCAGGAACCCAGAAGCTGCCTCTTTGTTCTGAGCAGAACACTGTGGTAGCAGTAGTTTGTATTGTTGTTTTGACTGCTGTGCAACAGGCTGCTGACAAATATTTGTCATTTCCCTCTCAGCCCTTAACAGTAGGTGATAAAAACAGATGCTGATGGATTTTCAAAGCAACTATGCCAAGAAAAGGAAAAAAGCCTTGCATCCTTATCTAAATATCCACAGGAGCATTTTCAATGTCCAGCATTTAATCCACTGATTTACTAAAGGCATTTAGTAAATGCCAACTGCTAAAGCAAAGATTAGCTATATCTAATTCAGAAGGAGTTTTAAGTTGCCTAAATATAAAACTAAGCTGGAGGAGCAATCCTGAATAGCGTAATTCCTGACAACAAATTCTCATTGACTCTTTTGTTAACACACCAACACAACCAAAAAATCCCAAGTCCTCAAAGAGAATGGATCAAATATCCCATCAAAGCATAGAAATGAAAGTTTCATTAATGCTGTGCAAGGGAACTTTCTCTTTTCTCGAACGTTCAAAGGTTGGGGTCACAGTTTCATTCCGTGCATATTGCCGCTACTCTAGGAGGTTTTTCCCCCCAGAGGGTGACGGGGCACTGAACAGGCTCCCCGGGGAAGTGGTCACAGCAGCAAGCCTGACAGAGCTCAAGAAGCGCTTGGACAACACTCTCAGGCACATGGTGAGATTCTTGGGGATGGTGTTGGGCAGCAGGGCCAGGACTTGGACTCGATGATCCTGATGGGTCCCTTCCAACTCTGCATATTCTGTAATTCTACGATTAACTGCAGGACACCACGACATACAGTGTCCGTGAAACCTAAGGCGCCTTCCTCCAAGTTTCACTCGCCGTGCCGAACGGGACAGAACGCGCCCCCGAGCGTCACCGCCGCCCGTCCCGTGAGCGCCGGGGCGCGACCCGCGCAGGGCCACATCAATGTCATCCCTCCCAACGCCGAGCGGCAGCGCCCCGGCCACGCCGAGCGCCTGCCCTGGAGTCGCAGCACCGCGGTCACCGCCGAGCGAGGGCAGCGAGCCGGCCGGCCCCGGCCCCGGCCGCCGCTGCGGGCGGGCGGTCCCGGCGCCGAGCAGCGGTCGCCCCCCGCCCCTGCCGGCGGCGCCGGACGCCCCCGTGCCGCGCGTGGGGCGGGCCGCCCGCGGGTCCCCGCTCACCTGGTTGAGCTCGTTCTCGGCGGCGACGCGCAGCTTGGGGTCTATGGTGCCCTTCAGCGCCTGGATGATCCTGTTGGGATCCATCTTGGGCTTCGCCCGCCGGCAAGCAGCGCTTTCCCGGGGCAGCAGGACGCGGAGGAGCCGCCGCTAGCGCCGCCGCCCCCCCGTGCCACCAGCGCGGGCCCGCGTCCCCCACCCCCCCCGGCCCCTTTCCACAGCCATTCACCGGTTTGCGACAGCTGGATATCGGGAAGCGGGCGCTGCTTTACGGCCGCGGCGCCGCCTTCTGGCTTCGGGAAGGGGTCGGCGAGAGGTGGCCGCCATCTTGTTGTACGGACAGGAGTGAGCCGGGAGGGCTCGCAGGGGGTGGGGTTTGCGGGCCGTGACTCCATGGGGGCGCCCATGTCGCTGTACGGAACGGCGGGGGCGGCTCCCGCCGCGCCCTGCGCGGGTTGTTTTTAATTTCGGATTTAAAAATCCCATTTTTCTATCTTAATAGTTTACTCTGTTTTTCTAGGCAGCTTTTCAGCTTTCATGCCAGACTTGGGTGTTCTGTATGTGCTGTCCCGCGAGTCGTTCGCACAATTATTAAGAGTGAGAACACGGGGACCGGGCGAGGTGATGAGGTCAGGTCCATGGAGGAGAACTGGCATTGGTCTCACTTATCCAGGTGCCTCAGCGATGTGTCCTGCACAAGAACGACTGACAGCATACAGGAAGACAGAAATCTGCTGCAAGGATTTTACTAAAACGCACAGTTGGGTCACACGTCATAATTCCTACTCCGCTTCTGAGCAGGTTTCTGTGTGATACTCGTCCTCATCGTTATGTAGATTAGTGGAACCTGAAAAGGGTTTGCTCATCTTAATGCTGTTTCTGTGTGAGAGGGGGTGGGAGATGCTTACCCCTCAGGTTGTCAGGAATGTACAAACACCCCCTCTAACACTTCAAAACTCAAAACACCTGCCCCACCCTGATTCTCCACCCCTTGCCTATTATTTCCCCACTTAAACCCTAGAACATGCTGGTGAACCAAAGGAAGATTTAAGCATCCGTGCAGGTGTAAGAAAGATGTCTGTCAAAGGCGTAATTCTCAGGTAAATAGACCAGGAAAACCTCTGACTAATGCGGTTTTGGTGAGCCAAATCCTTTGGTTACTTCTGCAGGTGATGTTTCACATAATATATACAAACCAGAGACATGTGATTAACTGGTTGGAAGAACTGAAAGACTATTTGCTGTGCTTAGGAGGAGTGAAACACTACAGCAATTACAAGATCATCCCATTATATAGGTGTCTTAATAACACAGTTGGACAGTATGTCATTTGTTCATTGTAATTACAGTATAAACCAAAATGTTAAAGCAGCTGGCACTATAGTGATTTATTTTTTTTTTTTAATGTCCCCTAGTAACTTTGCCTCTAACAAAAAAGGAATCCAGCTGTCACCATAAACTGCACCTACCTGGAATGGGGAGATTGTGCACTCTCTTGTGGTTTTCATCACCTAAGTGTTGCAGAACACCTGATCATTATTTTTCCTTTCTCTTGTGATGCAGCTGTACAGCATTAGCAAGAAATCACTGACTTCCATTGACCTTTCCCTTTCTTCTTAAAAGCAGATGAGAGTACACTCAGTAATACTCATAAAATTCAAACAAAAACAGTGTTAGTGCAAAACGTTAGTTATATATAGTGTATATATTATTAACTGTGGTAATTCTTTGTTGCTGTCCCATTTTGATTAAGGTAATAAATTGTCCAGGGAAAACTGCCCACTTAAAAAATCTTGGATTCCCCATCATAGCAAATCAAGATTGCTTTAAAGGATTTGTAGTGGTGTATCTCTATTCCCTTTTCCCAAATTAACATGTTATGGCCTGTTTAGGAGCAGTTCTGTTTCATTCCATTTCTTTGTTTTCATCCGTGGTAGGCAAACTTAAAAGTTATTAAATTTACTTATTGAAGGACTTCTGTAGAGCTAGTGATGTAAAACATACCAATAAAGAACAGAATATCCTTAAAGGGTATGATAACATCTTCCTAAAACGAATTTATTGCACTTACCACTTGCATTTAAAATGGTACTTTCAGTGTTGCAAACATTGTAGTTTGCCTGTTCCCTGGGTTTTCTGGATGCCCAATACTTCTTTCTGTAGAACATGAACCTTCATAGATACCAGTGACTATGTTCGTCTAAAAATAAGTTTAGTCATTAATTGAAATAGTTTTATGTGACTTCAAAAACTTACAGGATGAAAGTAACTACTTGTAAGCAAGAATTCATAAGCCTTTTTGTTAGAGCAAAGATTCTGTTAATATTTGGGGTTTCATCTACTTAAAATGAATGGTTTGGTTTTTTTAATCTGTTCTGCTACTCTGCAAATAAAAAATCTGAGGTAAAATTCAGAGATTTTTCTTGTCAGCCCTCTACCTGCTGGTGATAGAAGATCAAATGTGAAAGATATTAAAAAACGAAAACAAATTAAATCAAAGTTGCACCAGTATGCAAGTAAGGAAAAAAAAAATAATGATAGTATGAGGGAGATAGGGAGATAACGCAAAGATGTGGGGTTTTTAAAGTTCCAAATCTTTCCAGGTGTGCTATGACAACAGTTTTGTAAAGTATTTATTACAATCTTACTTTAAAATTCAGTTGTGAAACTAAGGATTTTCAAAGTAACCAGTTTGACCTGAACAAAAATTAGACTTGTTTCTTTACAGAGATGCCATCAAGATAACGGTACTAAATTCAAGAACTTTGGGGAAAACTTGAACAGCCTTACATGTTGCCAGCTATTTGCAATTAGTCCTTTGACATTTGGTGGCTTTGAAATACACTCTGGTGAGGTCTCAGCTGCACGTAACACACTTTCTGTGGCATGGAACAACCCCTTTCTTTTCATGCCAACCAAGTCCCTTTAGAAGAGCACCTGGGTGTAAGTTGCTGTTAGTAAAAGACACGCCTGAAAAAGCGTGAGAAAGAAAAGAGCACTCCTCTGGGTGATGTGCTACAGGCTAAAAGCAAACCACTGCTCTCAATGCAGGGTTTATTTCATTATAGTAAACTAATGACTAAATGATAACTAATGAGCACTAAAGTGATTGGATCTGTACTTAGCATAAAGCCTTCATTCCATACCAACCACATCTCAAACCTTACTCTAGGGCCCAAAAGCTGTATGAACTAATACTTTCCAGCCAGATTAGTACTTCACAATATTATTTTTTCAAGTACAATGTTGCCAGGAAACATTTAATCCACAAATACATAAGGTTCTTCTCATTCTTAAGAAAACTGTTTATAGTTGGGAGAAAATTAAGTTGATCACAGACTTGTGAACAAGTGTGTAACTAGAGAACAAGTGTGTAACTAGAGTTAATTCATTTTTATCTGGTTATGGTACTGCATTTCTCCAATAATACACAACAGACTTTTCATATCCTTCACAAGACAAATATAGGTTTAATAAAGAGCTAGCAAGGATGATGTGCAGCAGATAAATGTATTCCAATCCTCCACACACAAGCCCTTGATCAGAAATCCCAAAGCCATCTCCCTTGCTGACTGTTTTGTTGGAGTAGCTGTAGATAACAAAGCAGTCAGGGAAGAAGAGGTACCTAAACTTAACCAGCAGGACAGGGCAGTGATATTCTCTGCACCACCACTGCAGCCTGCAGGATGGAGGTTTCCTTAGCTGCAGGGAGTCAGCCATGGCAGTGGTGGGAGATTATTCATCATCACCCCTCACTTCCATGCCCTGGAAAAAAACCCACAAAAGTCACAAGTCCGTTAGAATTTTGAAAACTTTAAGAAAGCCTTTGTCACAGTGTAACCCCTGATGAGCTGGCAGCTCAACCTTACACAGCCACTCCCCTCCAGTGGGACAGGGAAAAGAACTGGAAAGGCAAAAGTGAGAAAGCCTGTGCGTTCAGATAAAGACAGTTTAACTGGTAAAGCAGAAACTCAAGCAAAGCCAAGCAAGGAATTCATTCACCACTTCCTATGGGCAGGCAGGTGTTCAGCCTTTTCCAGGAAAGCAGGGCTCCACCACATGTATCGGATGGCTTCGTAGCTCAAATGTCCCCTTCTCCTCCTTCTTCCCCCAGCTTGTATTGCTAAACACATCATCATCACTACCTGAGCTGGGGTATCCCTTGGGTCAGTTGGGATCAGCTGTCCTCACTTTAACCCCTCCCAAATACAAATCCTTGTGCTCCCCCAGCCCACTTGCTGGTGGGGCAGTGTGAGAGGCAGTAAAGGCCTTGACTCTGTGCAAGGCTTGCTTGGCAATAACCAAAATATCCCTGGGTTATCAACACTGTTTTGGTCACAAATCCAAATTACAGCCCCATACCAGTTACTCTGATTAAAATTAAATCTCTCCCAGCCAAACCATTACACCCTCTAATTTCAATGTTTTTCAAATATTTCACTGATGTCAAGAGAAGGAAACATGGAAATTTACTCCCTATGAAAACATAGTGTTTCTTACCTTTACTCTTCAGCAGGCTGCACAAGAGAGGTAAATCAGAGAGAATTTAGGTGGCATCCAATTTGCACAGCAGACAGCAATAGGAAATTTAGCTGAATGATGATGCCCCTTTGTATGTTTTAATTGATTATAGTCGTTACATAGTGAAGGCATTTTTCCTAATGTAATGATTCAATCAACTTCATTTAAAAATTACTGAGGAAAAAGAAGTGTAAATACAACTTGTTTTGTCCAGAAGCAGAATAAAGAATTAGATCATTGGTCTGGACATATGGTCTAGACTAAAACTGTGTAGTAGAAAATGCACTGAAATATTCTGAAGCCCTTTGAGAAGCTTTCCAAAACAATTATTAGTCTAGAAGCATGAGATATCCCCAACCCAAGCGTTTATCATCATGGAAAAATTATATGACACAACAGTTTTAGGTATTTTGGAGATCAGAATAGCAATTTTCTGCCAGTGGATTGTGGCCTGCTATGGGTATGAGAAAAAGGTCTTCTGTAGTGGTTTTTAAAAATAGTCTTAGCATTTAAGATTCAGTTACAGCCTTTTGAGTTGCTTCTAGTCTGAAACCTTCTTGAGGACAGTACCTGTTCTGTTGTACTTACCCTCCTTTTTGTAACAGAGGTTAGTAAAACCTGCATTCACAGCTGGCTAAAAACAGTGAAAACCAACAATTCTTACTAAAAAAGTTGTGTGAAACCTACAAATCAATCATACTTTCTAGTTATTCTAAGGGATGAGACTTCTCCAAGTTGTGTATTCTTTTCAAATAAAAATAGCAGGACAAAGCCAGACATTTTATTTTAAAGTAGCTACTACAGTAGAGATTATTGTGACTCAGACTAAAGCCTAAAAACATTCACTTTGTAAAAAAAAAAAAACCGTTACATAACCTATGGCCAAGGAATTGTATACTTAAGTATTCTATTTCATCTTACCTGCACAATTCTGGCTGTAACTGTGTACTCTTTTAGCATGTAAAAATCCATCTTATATAAGATACAGCTCTGAAACAAAAACGTTTACCTCAGATTTAGTTAAACTACCACTTATTCTGTAGTGGGTGTTCTAGAAATAAGCCTCTTTGTTGGCTAGAGTCAAAACTAGCATGTTTAAAAATACAAAATACAGGCTTAGTGTACAATAGTTAAGGCTTGACATTTTTGTAGTGGTAGAAACCAGGTTTCCCAAAGCTTGTCCTATGTCAACTTCTCTCAAAATTTGCTAAAGGAATTAAACCCGTATTTAAAATATGATCACCCTCAGAATCTGTATGAAAAAGAAAGCTGAGCTTGAAACAAAATCAAGATCTTTATGCCAGTAACTTTACAAAGTCATACCAGACTTGTTTTGGTATCTGCAGGATAACAAGGGCAAACTGAAGTTGGAAGTTGTGAAACTACTCAGCTAGAAAGAGCAGCTTTCTATCAGGTCTGAAGTTTGTTCAGTTTAGGTTCTTACTTTTATTTAAATAAGCAGGTAGCTCAGTTGCTTTCACTCTGCATAGTTCTGCTTCAGCCAGATCAAGTGCTTTCTGCTATTAAAACAATTTACTGAAGCTTTTGAAAGGAGAGACAGCCAATGACCTACCTTCTTACTAGTTCACATTACCATTTTAAACGTTGAAACTACTTATAGTATTTGACACTGCATCTTAGACAAGGATATACATAATGGCTGTTCAGTTCTCAGGCCACAGGAGTGCTGAAGGCTGGTCAAAAAGCCCAAGAGCTTTATAAAGGGAATTCAGAAATGCTTCCTAGCATTTGTATTCAGGTTTGATGCAAAATGCAGGCACCAGGCTTCAACTACAAATACCAAGTTCCTCAGCAGTTCTCTGAAATGAGGAAATAACCTGTATTAAAATCTGATTCAAGTCTCATGGCTTCCCCCCATACACATTTATGCTCCATAAAGTTGAATTTTAACATTAAAATATATTGCAGCTGAATAACAGTGTAAGCTAGCCCCTTGAGTGACTGTTTGTAGGTTTAAGAATTTCAACTACTTCACTACTGAAGGACAGGTGCTATGACCATGCTAGATTTTTACAGGGTATGTATTTAAAAGAAGTTCTAATGAAGTATATAGCACTGCACTTGTGATTTCTTGACCTACCAGGTAATTTCTTGACCTTTAGAAAGAAAAAGGTAGCTAAATCTTGAATTCCTTTTGATCAAGGTAACATTCTTGAGAATTGCATTAAGCAGGAACTAAAACAATGCAGTTAAATACAAATTACCCTAAATTATTGAAGCTTGGAGACCAGTTCTATGTAATATTCACGTACACACCACATCAGGAAAAATGTCAGTGATATGTCTTAAAATTAAAACCACGGGCAAGATTAATACTAAAATGCATATTAACTTGTTTTATTGAGGCACAACAAGGCATTGTGAATAGCCCATACTTGAGGCAATCAATAGTGTAGTAAGCTGGACATTAATACAGTTTAGGGTAAGTGCAAACAATATACATTCACAGCTTTATTAGCAAGGCTACATCACAACTGATAAAGTGCCAAATTAGTGCTGATTCAGTACCCCAACTCCATGATTTCACCTTGCAAAACAGGACCACCATTTCCCACCAATACTGGAACCACATAACCTCTATAAAGTCAGTAATAAGTGCAAAGCTAGTCCCACCCCCCTCACCAAGGTGTTTGGAGCAGCTCTTTTGTAAACATTGCACTGGATTTTAGTCCTGATAAAGGAGGTATCCCGAAAAGGTGGAGTATTTCCAGCTGCTTCCATAGATGGCTCCCCGATGCAGCCGTAGCCAGATCTGATCTCCCTGGAACAGCTGCAGGACCGCATGGTTACTGGCTGTTTCATGGTCAGGAGCCCCATCATTTGCATACGCTGACACAAGGACCTCTTCATTCTTCATGAGATTCACATACAGAGGGACATTCACAGCCAGCTTCAGCATGTGGAAGATGAAGACGTAGGTACCATTCACTGGACAGTTGAACCTACCAAGCTGGATATCAAAAGTTTCTCCAAGGTTGTTCAGCAACAGGTCAAACACAATGGGCTGGTCTAGAGTTCCAGGGGCCAGGTTGGATGTTCGAGCGGCGGAGAAGGCGACCCTCATCTGCTGCGGCAGCGGGTAGACGTGCACCGGGAGTATGGTGGCAGCCTGGCTGGTCACTGGCATATCCACAGGGGTGATGCTGCGGGAGTCTCCCTGCCCAGAGTCCCCACTGTTAAAGGTCTCATTGTCTCGTTCTGGGCTGCTCACCTGAGAGGAGTCACTCCACCCTGCTGTTAAAAACCATTAGCAGTGGTGAGTGTTTTAACAGAAGGATACCCTTAAGCCTGTGGGCATAATCTTAAGGAGCAAGTGTACAGGCTTTGCAGCAGATTGATCTTTGAGCCACAGCAGATTGTCAGAGAACCCCAGTGAAAACACAACTTTGAAGCTGGCTTACATTCATCACACTTGCATTGAGCAGGATGAGACATAACTGAACTACGAACAATTACTTCTTATACTTCCAAGTGGGAGAGGGCAGCAGTTGTAATTGTTTTACTTTTAGTATGTCATGTGTCAACTTAAAAAGCATATGCTAGCTTCTGAGAAGAAATAAAATGTAATTGCTAAAAACACTGACAAAGTTAGAGCCAAGTTATCTTCAAGAACTCAATTTTCACTTCATGTTACTCAACACTCTTCTTCTACAGTTGCATTTCCTGCAGACCTTGTCAAGTTATGATGCTAGAATATTTTAAGTCTGACAAACTAGTGTTGCTTTTAAGTCTTCTGCACCTCACTCCCCAAAATAAAGCTGTTAATCTTCCCAAATATCCAAGTTAAAAGGGTCTAGAATGAAAACCTTATTAGATCTGAGAAATTTAGAGCAGTCACAGTCAAGCTGCAAACCATTGTTATTCCCACTGGAAAACAACACCTTAAGACAAACATGAAAATAAGTGAAGTTGCTGTGAGATCCTAATGCTAATGAGTACTTCCATCAGCTTTTAATTCACCATCATCTCCTATTTAGTTTTTTCTGAAGTATATTCTATTCCTCAAGTTAGGATATGACCTGCTTTATCCTAAAAGAGCTTCTACAATATGCCATAATTTCCCTTTAATCTCTAAAATAGTGATCTACAGCTACTCTTCATCTCACCTCTCACCTGTAGCACTGGAAGTCCATATTTTTCCAGTGCATACAGTAGAAACAATTTATCTTGTTTCCAATTCTTCAAAACACATGCTATTCATGCTTGGACACAACTAGCCTTATTTATTTCTTTAGGTTTTATACTTCACTATGGAAATACAAAGTAAACCTGTATTACCAAATACATTTTCATAGAAAAAATAATTTTACAAAGTCTGATCTGATAGCTGACCCAGAATAAGGGGAGACTACACAAATAAGGTGAGAAACCCAGTGCTTCTTCCCTGAACACAGGGAACTGCTCTTTGTGTTTTCCTAGTCAGGTTATTTGTGAAGTTCAATAAGGTACCATTGTGTCAAAATTTTGACATGAAGACTCCAGACAGAATAGTGAAATTAAATCCTCTGCTGTGCAATACTGTGGAAGAACAGCACTCAAGCCTCCAGCTAAGCTTGGTTAATTTACACCAAGATCAATCTTTTAGGTGAGGGATCATATTCTGCTTCTCACACTGTTCCCAGTAACACCCCAGCTGCAATGCCTAAGCACATACTGGACCACTAGGGGCCTGCTGTTGGCCTTACCTCTTGAATTTGCTCGAGGACCACTGCTTATCCCACCTCGTTTATAGCACTGCTGGTAATTAACATCCTGAAAGAAGTGTTAGGAAGATTGCTATAAGCAAGTCTGAACTCAACTGAGGCCAATACACTTTTTGCACAATTAATTCCATCTCTAAAATACAGTGACAGTTCAGAAACAAGATGCAGAGAAAGAGCTTTACTTATGGAAAATTTACTTTGATAATAGCTTATATGAAATTCTAGATCTACTTTGATGCCAGTTGTAGCAAGTTAGCTTCTGAACTATGGACTCAGTTGAGGTTACTGAGCAATACCCTTAAATCTCAAGTCTGTTCTAAGTCCATGAGCCTGCACAGAAGACACTGACAGACCCACCTCACACCAGGAACCTTTGCCTTCTTAACTTTGTTTTCTATTATTTTTGGAGTTCTGGCCTAGCCACATTCTCAGCCAGTCCATTTAGGAGTTCATTTTTTTCATTACAGAGGCAATTTAGTGAGACAACTTTTTAAAAATAATAGACCAGACTCATACAATGTTATTTATCATCTGTTTGCATTTCAAAGGTTGCTTCCAGACTAAAATCAACCTGCCATAGAGATGTTACCTGTCTGAACTGACTTATTTCAGCTGTTGTCTACCATTCCACAAAAGGATTTGTCTGTGAAACAAAACTAACCTCCAGCTTGTAAGTAATAGTTCACCTCTTAAAAATAATGAAACTGTTAGAAGAAATGTTAGAAGATTTGGCTTCTGTACAGTGGAAGGCTACTTGAAATAAAGTCAATACTTACCCTCTGAGAATATGGCATTCCAGCATAATCTCTACCAGGAAACTGTAGCTGGCCATAGTTGCCATTAGTTAATGAAGGTGAACCTCTGTAAGCATCAAAACCTGTTCAAATAAAGTTGATTATTCAGTATCATTCATTGTTTGATTTCCCGTACAAGTCCAGAATTTAACTACAGCTCTTTTTTCGGCAATTATGTCCATTAAGTTATGCAGTAACAGACCTATTTTTAAATTTGGAATTGAATAGGAACCTTGCTACTCCTATAACAAATGCATTTCATTAGCTACTCATAACTTAAACTGTGGCTATATCAAAATTGTGTATTTAAAAATATTAATATCAGGCCCTAACTATTCCCTGTGATACTAATGGAATGTCACAGAACAGCTGAAAAGCTTGCTAAATCCAGAAATGGGATTAAGAAACACTTTCTTTTCTGTTACATACACTGAGTTATTACTGGTATACATTTAGGGGCTACTATAGTATTTTGCCTCTTTAGCTATTAACTTAAGCTATTATTTAACTAGTAAAGCAGAGCTACAAGTAATTTCATACCAGACACCATCAAACCCTGGACTGCTGTTAAGTCAGAACTATAAAACTCATTATCTGGTACATGTTCCTACAAGGTACTGAGCAGGCTCAGCCCAACAACTGAAGCACAAACTAAGTGCCCTTCACTTCAAAGGGGAATAGGCCACAACCTGCAGCTGGTAGCTACCAACAACCTTAATTTAGTCACTGCTTAAATCTGCTGAAACTCCCTATATTACTTCAGCTAGCAGCCAAAGAATAACTGCTCTGCAGAGACCAAATAAGCCTCCTGTTAAAACTCTTCAGTTTGTTATTCATTTAGAAAGGGTCTTCACTACTGGGAGCCTCTCCTCCATCCTGGTTTCTGCTGGTAATATTAAAGTGAGCAGTGCCAAGCAAAAAATACCTTGTTTTGCACACACATAGTAAGTGGTATGTGAAGAAGAAGATGCCTGCCCAGTTTGTCAGCAAGATGCCAAGAGAAAGAATTAAGTGGGTGAAAAGTTCAGAACAGTAAAAGAAATTTCCAACAGAAAAGTCCATATGAGTAATCTAATAACCTATTAGTGAAAGCTTCTGTCTTCACATTTAGTCAAGCTATGAAATTGCTTTGCCATTTGGCCTGACATCTCAAGTACAGGGACCACAAATAAAAGTTAGAATGAATTTCCTTAAATTCTACAACAGGGGGTCCCATTCTCTGCACATTGCCCTTCAAGTCTTGTTTTGAGACATTTCACATACAGAACATGAATTTAATACTGTGTTAAATCACATTCTACTGGCAGGACATTAGATGTTCTTTAGGGTGACAGTAAATACAGACATACCTTTGTACCCACCAGGGGAGCGATACGAATTAGCCAGCGACCTTCCACCTCTAGCAGACCCTCTGACAGACCCACGGCTGTTGAGGTAAGGCTGAGGGGGTCTGGGAATAACATTAGCCTGTGCTGGATAAAAGGCAAGGCTACCATTGCTAACAGGAACAGCTCCATCAGGTTGATAGTTCACTGCTTAAAACAGAAGGCACAGATAAGTCAAAGCTTTTTATAACTACAGTGAGTTGCCACACGCAGCAGCAAGGGTTGTATTAGGACATTCAGAGACCAATTAAGCTGCTCTGAATAGACTGTTCTTCTGTCCCTTCATTACTTCATTTAAGTGAATGGATCCTTCCCTTTGTTTTAGAAAGTGTAGTGCTTGTTAAAATCTACTGTAGACAGCACAGACTCTCAGTGCAAGCCCCTAATGCATTCAACAAGGGTCAGTTGCACAGGTGAGAACAAGCTTACCAGCAGCATGAAAATAACCTAGGTTAAAATCAAGTAACCTTTGATTAAGAATTTGCACTGATAAACGAGGTCACCTCAGTATTGACATCCCTTGAAACAGCAAGACAAACTCCATCATACCTAGATAGCAATAAGATAACTTTGGAAGGCAGATATTTGGGTTCAGTCTCTTCAACAGACATTCCTACCACATACTAGGCCGTTCAACTCCAAGCAAAATGTATTCAAGAATACTTTTCACTCACAAAGGTGAGTGAGCAGTTAGCTTTAAACACAAACCTTGCAACCACAAATGTACTTCCACAAGGCCATGCTTTATTTCAATCCAAAAAGCTTAAAATTGATCCAGAACAACAGCATAAACCCCTATGTCAAGTGTGTGGAGAGCCATTGCACAAGGCTATTAAAAATATTATGATTTTCCACCAAAAAAAAATCCAGAAGGCTTATCACCTGTAGTGTCCATGATGAGAAGGAACATTGAACATGCTTTCCTGACTGCTGCACTTACACTGTTCTTTTGAGTTCTTAATGTCTCATTGACTTCACACACTATCAGTCTTTTTCTAGTCTAAGACCTGTGGAAATCACTCTGGCAGAAAAACAGCAGCTGTAAATGACCTTGAGCCATCTCATTCAATGGCCTTATGAATACAGGTCCCTAGCTGTACCTTCTTTCATCCTAAAACCTCAAGACATTTAGCGGCCAGTTTCATTTCAAATTTAGTGTCAGCTATACAAATCCACCTCTTGCACTACCCAAATATCAAGTAAGTCAGGTTTGTGTTGAATGCAACAGCTCAAGACCACTTACTAGCTCAGTATTTCTCAGGTCAGATTGAAAATTTATCCCAGCTTTCTTACACAGCATTCAGCAACTCCCAGCACTGACAGCACTATTACCAGAGACCAAATTAATGGTTCCAAATAAGAGTATTTCATCATTACTACTATTCCAAGCAAATAATTGTTTGACTGGCAAGTATCACCACACACTTGAATGTCTCACCTACTGGGAAATTCAGACATTTAAGCGACAACAGTCTGTTCATCTCAAGAAACAAGTTTGAACTGGCCTTTCATCCTGCTAGCAGTTTTGAAATTAAGTTTACATACCATCAATTACATTAGAGTTGATGTATGCCTAATATTAGACATTTCTGTAGCACCTGTTAAAAATTTCACTGGGGTAGGTATTCACAGCACATGACAGGGAATTTAAATACTATTATAAACTGAACATATTGAAAGACTACTTGAAATACAGATACAAGTGCAGTTCTCACCTGAAGACAGAGATTCTTGTGAAAGAGAGGTTTGTTCTGCAACATGAGAAGACTGCAACTGGCATTGAGGAGGAGTCTGTGTACTTGCTGTAGAGAAGCTCTGGTTATATCCTGCTGAATATGAAGAATCCTCTTTAATTTCCTGGTCTTTACGTGGAGGCAGTGGTGCATTCACTTTAAATACCTACAACATATTTGCAAAAAAGTGCTTAACACTACCAGCTATCTCTGCCTAATGCCACCACCCTGCTATGCTGTGGTTTGAATCCATATGCTTTTTAGTGTATTTCTAGAACACCAGCTGTTTCTTAGAAATAACCAAAACCATCATACATCAACCCATCCTTTTCCCTCTCAGTAAACTTAGAGAACACACTCCTGTTTATAGATCTACTACCCGGGGAACAGCTTGATTGGCCATAGCTACTGTACTCTGTCAGCAGAACAATTACCATACATTTCTATGGGAAATTCAGTGTGAATTCCACTGACTACCTGTCCTACAGCTCAAGCTGAAGCAGGGACAACCTCTCCTGAGATGAGATATTCACATTTGGGAAGAATCTGGGTCTTTCTGCATGTCTTGGAACCTGATGTAACACTGCTATCCACTCAAACACCATATTAGACATCATTTGCAACTTCAGTAAATGGAGCTTCATTTTTCCTACTCATGTGATGTTTCCTAAGAGTAAACGCTTAACCTAAGCAAGTCTCGTCATTCAAGTGTTATAGTCTGAGCAGTACAATGATGAGCAGATATTACTGCTAGTTAAATCTAATAACCCGGACTTCAGTCACTCCAGTGACTGTATTACTTTTTAGCCAATAACACAATTACCAGAAATAATGCTGTCAAAAATGACAACTAGCATCAATATCAATAGGCAAAGTCTGTTTTGATTAAAAGGATGTAAATTTCACATAAAGAGCTGTCAGCAGTACAGGTACTGAGTCTACACATGTGTCTAACAAGACTATAAACTCTCTGAAGACAGACTTGGGCAAAAGCCACAGCCAGATGATGCAAGAAACAGCTTCACAGCTTGACAGTTCTTGCCATTGCAGATGCCCTTATAATTAAAAAAAAAAAAAAACTTTTTTTGGGCTCAAGAAACCCCGTATTGCCTCTAAGAGGCAGTAGAAATGCCTTGTGATACTGAAGTGTTGAGCATAAATTTTAAACCATTGTCAAGTAAAACTAAATTATTTGTTTTATTTTTAATTTTTCATCACTTCAACCTGGTAAATAAAGTGATCCAAAGCTATCCTTTTCCCAAAAGGAATTTGAGAAGGCAGGGCAGTCAGGCTGTCAACACAGACACCCTGAAGAATTTGTAGCAAGTGGTCTGCTTTTTCCTGCAGTGAGGGTTACAGGTGGAATTCAAATCAAGGACTAGGGCTACAGGTCAAGCCTGCCTTTAAGATTCCATAAGCACAATAGCAGCAATAGGATGTTTGAGGACTTGTAATCAGATACTTCCATTACTGTCACTCTGATACCAGTATTTGGCAGGGAATCATCCTGCCTATCTGCTCAAGTCCAATGGCTGTGCTTTCCTGGCAGCAATGAGAATCTAAGTAATGTAGGGAAGAAGAAGACCCTGCACTGCAAAGTTCAAGATTCTACCACTACAAGAAGTATGAACATGCTTGTGACTTAGTGACAGATGTTTGCCAGGTTTTCCCAAAAGTCCCAAGAGCAATCTCAGACATTTCAGAAATTTAACATCTCTGAAAACATGGTAATAGTTCAAGTGAACTTTCAGTGGTATTGTTATGATTAAAGTACTCTGAACACAGACAAGCAAGTTCAGTCATCACCAGAATGACTGAGACCAGAACTCCATATTTATACCATGACAGATGCTTATCTTATAGACTGGCTCCCCAAAAGAATCTGGATTCCTGAACCACAGCATGCTACCACTTCTCCACTTCCAGGAAAAATCACCCCCTAACTACTTAGCATAATTTAAACACATCTAGCTTAGAAAAAAACCACTTCCCTACCACAAATTGCCTTATGTGTAATGTGTATCACAATTCTGTGCCTTTGAGGTAGGTTTGACTTGAACCTCTTCTACAAATACAGAAAACCAAGCAGAAAAAGTCAATGTAATGATTTTACTACAGACCATATCAGGATGTCAGAGAAATTGTAGTTAACTCCTGTGATTTGAAAGGCTATTAGATATCTTCCTCCACCATATTTGGAGGAATTTTTCCTACCATATTTGTATGAATACTGCAAGACAGATTGTCCAGCAAATTGTGAACTACACTGGTACTTCCGTTAAAATGGAGAATGCCTTTGCAGACTCTCAAGCTTGCTTTTGAGATAAACATTAAATCAATGTTTCTATCATCTTCTGCAGAATGTACCAGAGGAGTAAATAATGTTGCCTTCCCTGTGCTTAATGATGCCTTCCTCTGAACATCTCCAAGCCAGTGCTGCAGATTACCAGGAAGTAGCAATGTTTGATACTATTTTTTCAGGCCACACACCATTATTGATAGTCTACTATTTGCAGTGAACATCTCAGACCGTGTGGCATATTTCCTAGATATGTACACTGACTACTTGTTAACAACATAGGATAATGAGCAGTGCCAGTTTTCCAAAAGCACATTTTCTGTGATTCCAGTGGACTGAATTTTACCCCACTGAAGCAAACAGTATAACAAGACAAACTCAGGCTTCTGAAAGCATTTTGTCCTATTATCTATATTCAGAATTCCCTTTCTCCAACGAAGTCTGTTGTATTTGAAATCTTTTCCCAAGAACAGTGTAAGTGCAGTCCACCTTACTTTAGGGCACCTCTATCAATCTGTTGATTTCAGGCCTGACTCCTCCCTCTTAGTTCCTTGATGCTACTCAGATATCTTAGTATTAGTTTTTTGGCACTATACAGAGTAAAACCAGGATCTTTGTTCTTAGATGATCTGTTTTAAGTTCTGAAGGAATCAGAGAACTAATCTAGGTTTTTGTGTTAAAACAAAATGACCTATCAAGTTCTGTACTACTCCAAGAGGAGCCAGTTCCTACGTGTTAGTCCCAAGTTACTCAAATTTTGTCAGTTCTGTGTGTTGCATACTTACAGTCTGCATAGCCTGAAAGGGAGCTGCTGTTATTGTGACAGAGCTGCTGCTTGCTGGAGGAGACTGAAAGCTTTGTGCTGGTGGCACTGATGGCATGGGGGAGCTTGAAGTGGGCAATGGCGACTGTGGCTCACTTGGGAGGGGAATAGTTGCCTGAGGGAAGAACAAATGTAGTGAAAGGTCACTTGATAATTATCAGGCAGTAACAGAAGCAGTTAATTTGTTCTAAAGCCTAGACTGACAGAAGTCAGCAGTTTCTACAGGATGACATTTGGACATATTAGAGCTACAAAATAGCTTTTGCTTACAATTTCAAATCTTGCTGTGCATCCTCAGCAAACAGTACTTCTATTGCAGTCTCTGCTGATTAAGTGAAATGTGCCTATGAGCTACTATACATACCATTCTTTGGAATAATATCACAAAGAGACATTAGGTATTTTCCCCTACCACTAAGGACATGCAGAATGCTTTCTGTTTCATTTAGTAAAAGAAGATTCTTCGGCTGATACTAAAAATTACTTCACTTTTCTGGAAGAACTTAGGAAATTTAGGGGGTCTTTTTTTCCCCTTTCCAACTTAATTATGTTTCAGAATAGAAACAATGCTGAGCTGTCCAGACAAAGTATTAACCAGCATTAGGCCTCAGCCGAGCAGATGGCAAAATGAAGTGTTGATTTAGAACACCAATATTTACACAAAACAGGAGTCAAAAGGGACATGTCTAGAGCCTTACCATTTCAGCAACTTAAGTATTTACCTTACTTGTGATAGCTCACCTGGGAAATTTCAATCTTTTTAGGGATCAGTGGCTCAGAAATACGTGAACTTGTCTGATACAGAGGCTGGGAAGTATATTTCTCATTATCTTGAGAAAGTGATGTTGATGCCTAGAAGAAGCCATAATGCACCTGCTATTATGAGTAGTACTACAGAGTTCTGGTAAAGCTATGAAACACCAGTGCTAAAGTTGAAACAAATTAATTTTGAAAGACCAGGACAAGCATTAATTCCAAAGCCAAAGTATTAAATAGTCATCTTAACCAAAGCTTCAAGTAATTAGCTTTAGAGATTCAGATTTACTCTTCTTACACAACTGATTGCACAACTAGCCCTGCAAAGTCAGATCATTTTAAGAATAGTAGATTGCTTCAAGCACTTACAGTGAAGTCTGCAACATACACCTGTCCCACTGAATTAAATGGAAAGACACTGGTAAGCTCTGTTGAACAAGGCTTTGCAAAGCCTGCGTGTTCTATAGTTAGCTCACACTTGTAATGCTACGTTTAGGAATTGCTTAATACTTAAGTGTGGAGCCTAGGGCTAAAGACTACCAGTCCTGTGCTCACCATGTACATATCACAGTGCCTCAGACAGCACTGGGGGGTACTTGCACACCAGGAGGAGCACTGCCACCATGGCGTATATTCCCTGCTTCTGCTGGGACCAAAACCTAACTACTGCTTTCTCTGGAAAAGAAAGACACTAAACTTCAAGCTGAAGGGACTAGTGATAGGCTGGGCACAAGCAACCCTAATTCCAAACAATAAGTTTGCGTTCTACAAAAAAAATCAGATGCTCTACTTTATAGCACAGCACAGGCCTTCTGGAATCAAATTGAACAGGAGAATTAATGAATTCTTGTCAGCACAAGGAGTCTCATGGCACTGTAGAAGTCGTAGAAGGTGTCAAGAATTGGGACAAAACGGCTGTTTCAAGAGGTTACAAGACTAGTAGCCCTATCAGTATATAGTATATTAAGAAATAGAGGAAGTACTGCATACACAGTATGCTGATAACATGTACACGAGCAAAACAAATGTAAAAAGCAAGAACATTCCCCATTATAATCTACACTCTGAATTATAGAGTCCAACAGGAAAGAGCCAGCTGTGTTCTTGAACACAGCAACACAATTCACAAGAGATCTTTAAGACACTGATCTGCATAAAGTGAAACTTTTCTGCTCTAAACACCATTTGAATGTTATTTGAATGCTTAACTGGATATAAGTACAATTAAGCAAACAAAGTTTTAGGTCTTAGGTGAACATCAGGAAGTGAGATTCCCAGTATTTCTTCAGTTAGTGTTTGAGAGAATATCTCAGTCTTCAGGTTACACACAGATTCTGCTATTTCATGACAATACCCATCTCAATTTATGCAACCTCTTAGTAATCATTAGAGGGAATATTCTATACTGTAACCAAAGCAAATATTTATGCTGCTCCCATGTTCCCACAAGAATGTGGGCCACACTTTTTAGTGAGCACCTTTCAGCCCACACCCTTCCTGTGTCAAGAAGCAGACTGTTCACTTTGCATTCATGCAGTGTTAGCAAGAATTTCCCACCCATCTTTAAGTATTCCAGACTGTAGGCTGTACTACTGCTGTTACTTGTATGTTGTTCCAGTACAGTTATTCAGGAGGGCCCCAGCTGAGCTTTCTGTTAGGGCTGGCTGTCACACAGATCTGAATGCCAGTGATCCCTGGGGTATGCTACCTGTGGTGTCACCAAGTCTTCAGTTTCAGAGCCAGAAAGAGCATGATCAGCAGATGCTAGGGAAGTGTTTGAACCATGCAGCACCATTGATGAAGCAGCAGCCTTGCAAGGAGAGAAAACAGCGATAAGGTTTTGAAAATATCAAAACATAAATGTTTGGTTTCAGTAAAACTCACACCCTCAGCATGTCCAAGAAAGCCTCAGAATAATTCAGGGACTGAAGTGTTTTGACCAGTCAGTCAGACTTTTAGAAATTCTTGTTTGTGGTAAGGAAACATTTGAAAGCAAAAGTCACAAGACATGCAAGCACAGTGACTGGATTTAAGGTTCATTTAACCACAGCTACCAAAGCTTGAGATACAATCTTTGGTGTAAGGATCTTGAAGATGAAAACACACACTGTCTGGGAAAGAAACTAGCTGTTCTTCTGCACACCACTACTGGCTATGATCTGAATCTAAAGGCAAAATATGCAAACTATTTCTGCATGTCTTCAACATACTTCAAGCATTTATTGCCCCTTTTCAACCAAAAGAGCAGCCAGCTTTGTCAGCATTTGAGCAAGATTAGGCTTGCAAGCTACTACACTCTATGAAACAAAACTACTGGCAAGAAAAACAGCTCAAGTATAAGTCCATGCTGATAAATAACCTCTACCTGCCTCTTCAGGGCATTCCTAACTTCAACTTACTTGAAGGGGCTGTTGAAGAAAATCACTCTGACTTGGCAGTTTCTGCTCTTTTGAAGCTGTAAAAATAGAATGCATTAAGCAACATTTACTTTTAAATTCAAAGACTACATATAGTTTTGGTGTGCAGTTCTATTTTTTAAAACATTTGCTATGTGACAATGCAAACAATTTTTACCATGTGGACTGCAAACATTTAAACCTAGCATCAGCAAACTACACCCAATTGAAAACTTCGGGTTTTTGATAAAAGAGAACAGGTATTCAATGACAAAAATATTTTTACCACAGAAAAGATATTCGCTTACCAAATTAAGAAAAAAATTCATAAACTGGGTAATTGAGTTCTACAGCCCAAGATCCAGCAGTCTTTTAGCATGGTCTGCTCTTTATATTTAAGCAAGCTGTCTCCACTAGGCCTACTGATCTACAGCCCAAGCAAACCCTGTTAGTGCTTGCAAAATTGTACATACCATTTACACTTATAGTATCACCTACCTACAGGACTACTTGCTGGAGTAACTGAAGGAGGTTGGGATGAACCAATGGCACTTGGTGAAGCTTTATCAAAATCCAGAATGGACTCCTTTCAAAAAAAGATTACCATTGGGTAGAAAAAATTTAAACTCTAAATACAAATGAAACATTTTCACTTGACAAGCTACTTTTAGCTAATTAGGCCTAAATTCATTCATTCAGTGCCAACACACATTGTCAGCACTGTTTTCCTTAACCCAGAAGGAACAGGAGCTTTGTGCTACAACAGCAGAGAAAAACATACTTGCATGAAGTTGTAAGTCCCTTGTATCTGAGTCATCAGATCCTGAAGTTTTTCCCTTCTCAATACTGGATCTTTTGGAAGAGTTGAAGTAGAGCAAAATTCTGCAGCTGGCTGATGTACAGGTTTAGGCACCTAATAAGGAGAAGTTACATAAAATCTAATACTGGAAGCAAGACAAGCTGCCTTATCCAATATACTTCCAGAGTAAACGAGAGGTGTCAGACACAGAGGGCCAAGGAATTCTGTGCTCTTATTGATATTTCCCGAATCATGTTTTCACTTGATTAAGAAAAAAAAAAAAAGTCATCTTCCTGTTGCTACAACTAGTTAAGCCACAGATTCCATAGAATGGTTTGGAAGACAGCTTGAAGATTATCTAATTCCAATCCCCCTGCCATGGGCAGGAACACCTTTCACTAGATTAATTCACTTAAGTTTCTTTTAGTCAAATGTAAAGTAGTAAGTTGCCTGCATCTAGAGCAAAATCAGGGACTGCCATCTAAGGAAACTCACATTTCAGTTGAAGGCCAGAACAAACTTAAAAATCAAAGCTACATCAACTCAAGGTTTACTTCTCCCAGTAGAGCCTACACAAATAAGTACAGATCTTTTATCAGGAGGGCATTTCCAGACATTCTGAAAAAGTTGCACCTAAGAGATATATTGCAAGTGAGTAACTCAGGATGAGAACAAAGTGTTTCTACTAAAAAGCCAGATAATGCACCACCTTCTGCTGAAGTTATTACATCTGAGTTTGGCATAAATACACCCACGCTTCCACACAAGAGCCTAACATGGACTTTTGCAGGGATTTATTACTCCTTGATTATTTCAGCTGGTTCCTTGAGAGCTCATCCCAACTGATTCTCACTCCACTTTAAGAGAGGGAAATGTTTTGTCAGGGAACAAGTCTAAGGTAACAGAAAAATCACAATAGTGAGCTCCTTAAGCAGCAGAATCCCTATTATTTAAAGAGTGACAGTAATATAAGACTGTCTAGATGGTCTAACACATCTTTTGAAAGCAGCATGAAGAAGAGGTAGGCTCATTAGAAGTATTTTAAATTTTTTTTGTGGTTCTCTAAACTTTTACTCTTCTTAAGCTTGTTTGGGCAGCTAGAGGGAGGCAAATCTGAAGACATTTAGTCATATTATTTCAATTCATTTGAGATGTGCAGGAACATGAAAGCCTTTATTTTCCTACAGGACAAACAGCTGTGTTTCTAACAGCAGGTTACAATTTCAATATATTGTACAATGGCGTTACTGAGTATTTGCATAAAGTCATTGGAAAAATTTATGTCAGAAGGGTATTTCTGCTATGATGACAATTGTCACACTAAATTCAGCACAAACTGATGAGGTACTCTTTGTTCACTTTTAGGACAAGCCTAAAAACTCTTACATTTCCTTTCAACACTTTTCTGAAATACCAATACTGTGCATAGACAAACTTATAGCACATGATTAATTCTGGAGGACTCAGTTTCTAGTATCTAAGTGGCCCACATGATAGCTGCTTGATGAGCCGTGAGTAGTTTTGATTTATTCTATAGTTAAAATAGCTCATCTTTGTACAGCTCTATCTTAATTAGAAATGCTGCTGCACAAGCACTATCTTTACCTACCAGTTAAATACAAGTTTATATTGATACAGTTTCCAATAATGAGCAGTAACTACAGCTTTTAAGGATATAAGTGTAGGACAAAAGATACAGTTGAATTAAATTCATCTCAGCAAGTTATAGATTAAGTTACTGGCAATCTGGATCTGTCCATCACTTTTAGTCCTCACTTACAAAAAGTCTTAATTTTACAGCACTCACTGTCATAGTAAATCCATTATGGGTTAAACTGATTCATGCTATTGTTACCCTCTTCCTCCTCCACTGCCATTTCTATGAAGACTCAAGGACCAGACTGATTCTGTGTGTTTGAAAATGGGTAACAGAAGATTTTCACCTTTAGGTGACTTAACTAGGTCAAGTCTGGCAGTGTCTAAAGCTCTTAAGATAGTACACTAGCTACATAAGTGAGACTTGTACATTAAACACAAAAACAAGTTTTAAAAGCCCCAAGAGCATGGAAGCAGAAAAGACTTGTCGCTTTTACTTCCAAAAATTATAAAATTCCTGCATGTTTGTACAATTTGTCAAAGCTCTTCTCTCCGTCCCCAGCTCATACTCTATGCATTCTGTTGGTAGCATTCTTCACTTCAAGTACAAGAATGCAGGGTTACATATATGATATCAGGGCTTTAGGCTAGGACTGAAACACTGAGACTTTTCATTCCATAGAAGTTATTTTCTTGTTCATACAGATATTAAAATACACCAACCAGAAGAAGCTGCAGTGAAGTTACCTCATATTGATTTGCTGCTTTGCTGCTATCTAGGGGTCCAAAACTAAAATATTTAAGTGCAATATAAGATCATATACAGAAAGGTATCAGGAAATTAAAGTATTTCATTTTTTATGCTTTTTATAAAAAGAGATGCTTTGAAGAAGAGCAAGTACTTAACATTCTTAAGATGTTTTCTTTCTAGCTGACACATAGATGCTGTTTCTGGTAGTCATTAAAAACTAGCAGCACATTCTGACCTATTAGTCTGGCTCAGCTCAAGCCTGTACATGCTAAGATCACCTAACATTAACCTAAACATTGCTTGAACCACTAGAGTTGAACAGTACCGGTAAATTCAGAGTCTACCTTGTCATAAGAAACGTTTCTGAAACCTAACTTCAGCACTACTCATACATTCAACAAAATGCATCCTGACTTACATCCAGAGAACTGAATGACTAAAAGTAGAGGTGAAACATCTAGCATTTTTTCTAGGACCAGTTAAGCCATTGCAAATAAACCAATGGCCACTTTGGAATTTGGCTAGTCAGAATGCCAATATGTCCTGTTAAAGCTGGATTTTTTAGAGACTGAAGGTCTGCTTACATGCAACACTAACAGACCACTTCAACCATCTCATTTACTAGTGCAACTTCATTCCATGAGACAGGACTTGAATTCCTCTTTAGGTTTGTTAGTTAAGGAGTACTAAATGAGGTGGGATGGTCATACCTAAGCTGTAAGCAGTGATTGCCATGTAGATACACAATTAAAATCCACTTTCTACTCAGAGCAGCATTCACAGCAGTATGAATTAAATGACATGCTGTATGTCAGCACAAGCCAAACTGTTTTGCTTTCCCATACCAGGCCACAAATTCAGCTCTAACCAAGCTTGCTGGTCCACAGGTTGCACAAACATTTAAACAGAACAACAGTTAAACAGGTTGCACATCAGCTCACCCCGCTGTTTTAGGCTCAGCTTCTTAGGTATTCCACCTTACAGTACATTAAGTTAAACAAGCATATTTTAGTATCTCAAAACAGTTTTTATAAAGTCCTCAGAGCTCTAACAGTTAGATTCAGCTCAGAGGGCAGCAGCAGTGGCACAGGCCTTTTATCTGCCATGCCTACATCCCTGAACAAAAGCATTTATAGATTTTCTCAGAGTCAAATAGATCCAGCTACAGCACTGCATTGCCTCTTTTTTACATAAGCAAGGGCAAGAGAAATTGTTATCTGAAAAGCTTAACATGATTTTAATTGTTCTTTTTATGCACCTCAAGTCAAAGATGTCTGTTTTAAAAAACTGATTATGGAAACTAGTTATGTTGACAATACACTGTTTTCTACTCATTCAATATACTTTTGGTATTAGGTTTTCTCAGTAGTACTAAGCAAAAAAAAAAAAAAAAAAAAGGGCAGCTGACATTTTCCTATGGTCTATGTAAATCCAAGTTTGAATACTTTAAAATATGCTTTGTTTACTTAGTTCAGCAATCCCCCTTCAGTGACCTGACATTCCAGCATTTAGTTTAATTTTGTCAGTATATTGCACACTGCACACTACTAGGGAGATTCTGAAGCTGTTTGCAAGTTTCTCCAGATGACTGGAGACCCTCCTCTTTACTCACTGCAGTAGTCTTCTCAACCACTTAAGCCATCTATCCATCCCATATAAAAATAAGAGGAAGCATCTTCTCATTAGGAACCACCTTGCACTTAAGGTAATCCAACACCATAAATTCCAAGGCACCTTACAAGTGCTTGAGACTATTCCAGTACTTAGTTTCAGCTATGGGAATACTGTGCATAGCTGGGTGCACAACACCTATTTGTGCTCAGAGTTACTTAGTGAGGCAACCAGGTGTTCCATCTGTACCACCACCACCAGTGGACACAAGATTCTACTCAGCTTGACTGTAAAGATGGCTCAAGCTGAAACACCTTAATCCCATGCTGTTACCCAGTGCTGCATTGTTACATACTTTTTTTATCTCATATTCAACCTTCGGTTTGCGGTACCGCCTCTAGGCACAAGAACATAATTTTTCAGTTTTGCCAAGTTTACTGACAAGATACAAGCTTAATCATTTGCCATGAGTAACATAGGATGTACTGGTTCCTGCCTTTTGCAGGAAGACGGTCATGGTGACAACACCGTGTACAGAGAACTGCTCAATTCCCCATATTTTCTTCCTGAAGTCTACCTTTAGATTAACATTTATCTCAGTGGCCTAAGGCAGACACAGCAGAGCTCAGTTATCTCTTTTGACAGTGACCAGTGTTGCTGCTACGCAGGCACAGGTGAGAAAGAAGGTAATGTGATCAAAGGGCTGCAGCCTGTTTAGCTGTAAGCCATGCAATGGCTTCTCTTTTACATTTCTAACACTATGCTATTATTAGAGTCCCAGGACAGCAATATGGTTTATGCATTCATCTGGAAATACATATTTAAGCCCCTGTACAGTTGGTATTGCTTGATCTAGACATTAGATCTCTCTTGAATCAGCAGCTATTTTAATCAAAAGCCTAAAAATTACTGAAGTGTTATTTGCATGCAGCCACAAAGTATTTGATCCCTGGATGAGTCATACCTGCTTTGAACTGCTAACAGTGGCCAGAGCCAATAGCTAGTTATGAACCAAGTTAATTCTTCTGTCTTATGCATAAAGCAGTTATTCAAGGTTCAAACACAGCAATACTGTGCTGATGTAAAAAGCAAAGCAGACCATCTTGCTATTCACATATAAACTTTAACCACCAGAATTCTTTTCCCCAAGAAAGACTGAAAGGGGAGTCTATATATTGGCCTACAAAATACACCTTGGATACCTCTGCTGATAGGTGGCTTTATTCCAATTCACTAATGTCAAAAGCTTATGACAGATAATACTACATATGCCAACTCACTTCTTTGGGTTCCATATCAAACTTCTTTGGGCCCATCTGTTCCTTTGGCCCCATACTGGCAGCAGCCCAGGACTTCGGAGGGTTCTGTAACTGCGGTGATGACACTTGCTGCTGCCTGTCAGCTTTTTCCCAAGCCTCTCGAGCCTCCTGCTTCTTTTGTTCTGGCTCCTCCCTAACATGTGCAGCCCAAGCCTTCACAGGCTCCTGCTTCTTTTGCTCTGGCTCTTCCCTAACAGGCACTTCCCATGTTTTCATAGGGTCTGGCTTCTTTTGTTCTGGTTGCTCCCTAGTTTGGGTTACCCAAGGTTTTGGAGATTCCTGCTTTTCTTCTGGTTCTTCCTTAATTTTGGTTACCCACGGTTTTGAGGACTCCTGCTTTTTCTGTTCCTGCTCTTCCCTAACTTTTGTTACCCATGGCTTAGGTGATTCCTGTTTCTTCTGGTCCTGCTCTTCCCTGACCTTCGCTACCCAGGGTTTGGGAGACTCCTGCTCCTCTTGGACACATGCTACCCATGCCTTTGGAGCTTCTGGCTTCTTCTGTTTTTCCTCCTCCACACGGGTCTCCCAGGGCTTTGCAGACTCACGCTTCTGTTCCTCCTCTTTAACACGAGCTTCCCAAGGCTTTGGAGAATCTGGTCTTTTTAGTTCTTGCTGTCTAACACGAGCTTCCCAAGGCTTTAAGGTCTCTTGTTTCTGCTTCTGTTCCTGCTCTTTAATATCAACAAGCATCTCCCAGGATTTTGGAGGTTCTTGTTTTCTAGCACACTCAGCTTCCCAAGATCTGGGCTCTTCTGGCTTCTTCTTGACAGAGTATTCTGCTTCAGGCAAATAACGCCTGTTGAGAAACTATATAGACCAAAGAAACTTAATGGCTCCCAAGAACACATTTCGCTACTACAGTTCAGGTCAGTTAAATTAGGTCACTCAGCTACTGAAAGTGCTGACTAACAGCAGAGCCTAGACAGTCTAAGCGCTAGTCATAGAAACTATGTGGCCATGGCTTTATCCTACAACACTGCAGCCTAGCTTTGCTTGGCATGCCACAGAGAAAGAGAACAGCACAAGTAAAACCCAGCTGAGTGCATCTACTGCCCTTATCCTCAATGCTACCTCATGTTCCTAGGCAGTGACAATATCAAGTTCAATTGTGATTTTTATGAAGGTAGCTCTCCTTCTAAGCACCTAAAAAGCTCTGGTACTATATTAGCAGACATTCTGCTAAGCATCCCAAAATATTACATCCAGTAACCAAGTATAACCCTCATTCTTAGTGGAGTTTTGATACTAAAATGTCACCAGATTCTCAGATTAAGTACAACTGGACTTCAACTGCAGGCTGTGTTTAGTGTCAGTAAGTCTGAGAGTTCAGTGATGATGTCCTAAGTTTTTCTAAGTTACCACTTTGTCATGAACAAGAAGTAAATACATGAAGTGAAGAATGTAAAAGGTTCACTGGCTGAGATACTTTTTCTGGCTGAACACCAGATGAGAATCAGGTAACAGTGTTACCAGTAAATTAGAAAAACTTGTTCTAGAGTACACCCTCTAGTGGGATACCTGAGAAACAGGGATTCAGCATTTCAAGAACCAGTATTTCCACTTGGAAAAAGACATCCTTCCCCACTTTTTGAACCAGGTCTAATGACTTCTATGCTACTGACAGTCAAAGCTTAAGTTCAGGAGTCTGAAGAGCTGCTGAAACAGGCCTACACACCCCTGTGCACACAAGTCTGTCTTGGGTTTCCTACTTTCCTGACAAATCAGAGTAAGACCAATGTCATTCTCAATCCCACCAATATCAAGCCAACTGCAACAAGCTTAGTTTTTACGGACAGCTTTAGCAGATGTCTATTTTTTCTATTCTACAGTACACAAAAGATCAGAGTTCCCATTCTAAAGGCAGATGCTTTGTTTTATTCAGGAAAGTGCCAGAGCATTAAAGCACTATAACTGCTTCATGTAATCCTGCTCCATTTATCCCAAATTACAACACCAGATGCCATAAATTTGGCATTAAAAACAGAAATGCAACCAAGTGTTTCATGCTTCCTACATCAAGCAACACTTAAATTGCTCTTCAGACTCCCTTTAAGTTTAAAAAAAGGGCTGCAGAAGAGCATTTATAAATGCATGTCTGATAAATCACAATACTAAAGGCAAGCAATTAACAGTAAAGTAGCTTACCTCCTGTGGCTGTATTTCAGATTTCATAAGCTCCATAATGGATTCTAGAAAAAGGATGTTAATTTGTTTCAACTGATGAAATGCAGAAGGGTAGATCAAACAGTAGCAACTCTTTAAATCTATTTAAATAGTAGTAGTAATAGTAGTAATAGTAAATAGTAGTACCAATTTGCTAAACCAGATATTCTGAAAGCTTATCTTGCCATTCAACTTGTAGACAAGCTTTTATTTTCTAAGTTTTACAGCTGCAGAAGTTTAATGTGAAACAAGAAACATTTTATAGTATTCATTATTTTGTTATCCTAATAAGCAACTTTCCCTACGCACCAGACAGTCCCCACATCTTCAACTTGCTCAGAAGGCAAAAGCATTCTATTACTATGATTTAAAGTTTTTTTCTACATTACCTAAACCAGGGCTGCAAGCCCAGCAGATTCCATTTCAGTTACTACATTGCAAGTAAGCTACAGCACAGCATTAGATTTAGCACCAAGCTATGCAAAGTCAGTGCTCAGTTCAAGCCTTTCCCAACACTGATACAAAAATTGAAAACTGTAATATTCCACCTGGTTCTTTGGCAGACTCTCCTTTTGACAGCTGTCTTGTTTTCTCAGGTTTTCTATTTACTTCTTCTTCCAATTCTTTTACTGGCACAGTGGTGCGAGGAGTTGGGATACTTTCAAAGTAGCCAGAGTCTAGAAGTTTGGACAACAGGTCCTTCATGTGTTTATCTAAAGAGTAAAAGTCCATAAAGTTACAATAGCAAAATCTGAAATTAAGGGGTATTCAGATTACAGATTAAGACTTGTTACTTCCTCCCTTTATATGAACTGCAGTTTCTCCAAGTTCACACATCTTACCATAGTTATAAAATGTTTTAGTAAAGGCAATTATTTATTAGACTACTAAATGCAGTTGAAAATATCTTTGTAATCCCAGGCCAAGACTGCAGCTTGTGTTTAAATGCCCACAAGGTAAACACAGAACCACCTGGTTTCCCATATGCTTAGAAAGGGCTCTGTTTACCATGTATAAACTAGTCAGCTTTGATATTAAAATCACATGAAACTGCAACAGAGGTAAAGGTAAACAGTCACAATGGAACTACTGTACAAGACATTCTTGCTTGTAAGAGGATGGTGACTCAAAGAAAAGTTAAGAACTGTAGAAACAAGCAGAGGAAATGCAAGGGACTGATCCCAGAATGAACTTACTCCTCTGAAGTAAAAGGTTCAGAGCTGACATGGTTGAACAAAAGCTTAACTGTACTCTGAGAAGCACTGTCCAGTTTGCTCCTCTGTGCAAACAAGAGACAGCAGCTTAGAGTAGAGAGTAAGACCTCAGAAATAAGTGATTCTAGAAATTGTTCCAGAGGAGCTGGAAACATGGCAGCCTTGAGAACAGGAAGAACTTTCACTGAAAGATCACTCCTACCAGTGACAACCACACAGACAAGAATTGTAGCTAGAATTTAATATGGCTATAAAAAACTGTCTTCCAAGGCAATGAATGCTAATAAAACAACCTAACAGCTTTATCTGAAGTCTAGCTTGTACACAAAGGGATGCAAGACTGACACTAAAGAGATAGAGATACTGATAAACAATCTATTCATGTCAACAGATACAAGGCTGAGGTTACCAGCCTGTAGCAATCCAAGCTTGCAGTTTGTCCAGAACTACATGGGAAGATTTAACACTAAGTTGTCAGTTCAGCTACCTGTATGTGGAAGTTAAACAGGGCACACTAATGCTCTGTTCTAGCAGTTTCAGCTTTGTTGTCAGTAACAAATGAAAGGTTCCTCCCACACAGCTGGTACAAGACCAGTGTGAACACAACAAGCAAGGGCTGTTTGCAATAGAAAGACACTACAACTCAATTAAGGGCAGTTTCCTCACAAGCAAGTTGTAAATAGGAGCACAATGTGTATGTTGGCTTACAACCAGGGATTTTGGAACTGTGCCACAAGTGAAAGAAGATCTGTAGAGTCCCACAGATTTTGGTATGCTTGAAAAGTAAGGACACTTCCATTACATCAAAGAGACTGCACTGTGCATGAGAGATCTCAGCAAGTTCCATACTACCCTTCCCTGCTGTGATGTCCTGCACTGTAGGGAGACAATAGGTATGAATCTAAAATTCCTACAAAGAAAGGAGACTCTTCAATGCTGTGGCACCTTCAGCCCAGGGCCAATGAAGCTTTGTAATACATTATGGTACTCAACTAAGCATTTCATGGCTGGGAACTATTCCAAGCTGAAGTCATTTGCACATAACTACACAAAAAGCTTCCCACTGTTCTGTAAGGTATTCATGCATCAGGTTTTGAATTGCTACCATCAGTATTCCTCAAAAATATGCTAGTGCACTGATTGAAGAGTAATTCTTGACTGGAAAATGAAAGCACATGCCATTGATTGACCTGTACTTAACTGAACTAGGAACAGCCATTCATCCTTGGATAAGTGAGATACATCACTTGAAAGTGTTTAATTTGTAGCCTTCCATGTGTATTCACTGGTTTTAAGATGTTTAACAAGCACACAAATTTTAGATCTTTAATTTATTTCTCTAGATGAGACACTCACATGTTGTTCCAACCACAGGTTTCTCACTTCCTTCTAGAAGGTCCCAGAAGTAGAGAGATGATTGCTCCATCTGGTCTTCAACACTAAAACAAATGACAGTTTTACCAGGTAGAATCATAGCCAAGATCAAGTGCTGCACCATCGCAATACAACATTCACTGATGTCTAGCCTGCCCTCATTTTACAACATTCACTGATGTCTAGCCTTCCAAACTAAGGCTGCATACACAGAGTGAATAGTAAGCCCTGAAATCACTGGAGGCAATTCAGCTGTCTCTGTCTGCACAGGATTTAACCTAGCAAACCTAAATTCTTTGGTTGGTCAATATAGAGATCCTAAGCACTGTCCCACAAAACCATAAGGCTGAATTTCATTACAAGCCAGAATTCCCAAACAGGGCAACAACTGCCTGTTTAATCAGCTGGTCACATTTACTGGATGAATTTGCACAGGTGCAACCAAAAATAGCTGCCATTCTCACTAACTAGCAGCTCCTGGGAAACTTTACTATAGGTCCAAGATACACCTCCTGCAGAAGATGGAATTTTCAATTCACTGCAATGAAACACAGTATCTCAAAGGAAAGGATTATTACTTCTTGTAGAAATAATACCATAATAGTAAACTAGAAACAGTTACTTCATTGGGATGAGACACTCCTGCTGTGTAGTTTATAAGCAGATGTTCTCAGGAAGCAATTAACTCAAAAGCAAAGATTTGGCAAGTCTAATGTATGACAAGTGACTAGAATTTTGAGGCACTTAAAGAATTAGTCCATATTCAAACATGACTTATCCATAAAGTGTCTCAACTTACCACTTAATAACTACTTATTCCATATTCAAATACAATTCTTGCTGCACTACCCTACCAGACAGGCTGTCACACTAAGCATGAACCAGCACAGCACCAGAGCAGTGCCACATGAGCACTGATACTGACATTACCTCTGTTGACAACCTGGTAACATGCATGACATTTAGTGCAGAGGTATCAAAAACTTCAGGCAATTTTTTAAAACCACTTTGAAGCTAACAGCAAGAGCACCTCAGAAGCACCATCTTACATTCCCCTGGAATAAAGAAGCACATCTGAATCATCAATGTAAGTGAAATACAGAAAGGGTTCTGATTTTACTGCACTTTTTTCATTTCATGAACAGTGAGGCCTCAGACAAGCAGTGAATCCCCAGCCTCCCTGCTAAGGAGGGTATTGGACACATAGTCCCACAGGGAGACAAAGTGGCAAAGTCTGTCTGTAGTGTGCACCTGAGGCTGTAATTACTGCAGCTTCCCTCTAATGCTCTGAGTGAGCTAAATCTTTACAGTCCTAATCTCAGAAAAAAGGAAGTGCACTGAAGAGAATTTTAATTAATGTTCCAAAACATGGTATTTGAAGACAGCAGTGTCAAACAGAGGACATTTACCACAACAAATGAATCATACTAATTAGACAAAAACCCCTGAACTTACCTCAAGTTCTCATTTCTTTCTGGACACGTCAGTTTTGCAAATCTTATGAGGTAGTCTAGTTCTTTAGAAGGCAAGTACATTGCACCATTCACACCACCTTTGAAATCTTTCTGAACATGCTCTTGAGTGAAGTTCTGCAGCACATACTGGACTTGAAGTATTGTACGCAGCTTCTTCTTCTCTGCTTCAAGCTTCAATAGACTCTCTCTCCGCTGAGCCTTCTTCTGTGCTTTCAGAAGCTATTTTAATGCAAAATTCAACAATTAAACACAATTTAGTGTGTTTAATCCTCTTTAGTAACAAAATTCTAAGACAAAACATTGAGTTCTAGTATTGATTATCCTACAGTGAGGAAACCAACTATTAATTTTGGTTAGATAACAGAAGCTCTTCTTCAGATATCCAGAATCTTTTAAGTTCCTCCTTTGGAAGAGCTCCCCATTTATCTACTAATTGTCTACACATCTAACTTTCAGTCAAACTGGATACTGGTAGCTTCACTTGTGATATGCCTTTGTGATATCTAGACCCTGATTATGCCTGCTAGCTGTTTTATTGTAACCGCTTTTAAAGAAATTGATAGAATTGATGCCAATGCACCAATCCAGGCCTAGCTGACCTTTAACATTTACCACAGAGTTAGAGAGGCAGAAGTTGTCTCAAGTTTCTCCTAGTAAGACAACTGCTCTTCACTTTTGAATACCCTAGCTTAAAGAATACAGCAGGCTCCTACAGTTATTTCTGTTGGCAGAAGATTAAAACACTTATTAAAAAAGAAACAACATGAGTTACAGAACACATACAGAACACGTATTCAAGTTTCTCATCAGGCACTAATAGAACTACCCAGCAGAAGCTATCCAAGTAACTGCAGAATTTAAAATGCCTCAATATGTGTCACAACCTATGAAAATTTTGTTCCCTACAACACACTGCAAAGGATGCAAGGATGGTCCCTAGTGTTCCAGTAATGGCTATTGGCTGTAGAATCCATACCAGCAGTAGCAGGGACAAGTTAAAAACAAGGTGGGTTAGCCTTTAAATACAGCATAAGTTCAAGCACAAACATGAACTGGTAGAATGCTGGATTATTAAAAACACCTGCACAAAGACACACTGGGTCACAAGGTACCAGTCCTTCAGCATTCTGTAGAAATAATGCCAGAGCAGTGACTAATCATGTTTAGCTTCCCCACCACTACCTTAGATCAAATCTTCCCTAAGTGTAGAATTTGCTTGAGCCAAGAGACCAGTTTCTCCAAAGATAAAATACTTGCTTGCATTAAAATAATGTATGGAGTGCCTCAAATCCTGAACAAAGACCTAAATAAAGCACTAAATCAGTGACTTGCCACAATTAGAGACAACTACAGCAGATTTAGTAGCAAACTCCACAAGCTTCAGTTAAATTTTACTGAGGGATGTACTTCTCATTGAAGTCAAAGTGATTTAATACCAGCACTTTCCCTCACCAGAAGCATTAAAAATTCAGTTTGGAAGAGATCTTCAGTTTAGGACAGTGACTAGCCCAGCCTCCAGAAAGGCTGGAGTGAATCAAGACCAGATTGCTTGGAGCTTTGTGCAGTCAAGTGTTGAAGAAATCCAAGGACAGATTTTATCACTTCCCTAGGCAGCCAGCTTCTAATATTTAATCATCCACTGAGTGACCATTTCCTCCTACCTGGCTGGCAACTATTTCAAGTAATGATCACTGCTTCTCCTACCACATCTCTCAGCAAAAATCCCAGCTCCACCCTTTCAGTATTTGCTGTCTGAAGGATAATATTTCATCTCCTGGCAGGCCTTCACCTCACCAGGCCCAACAAGCCCAGTTGTTCCAGGCTCTCCTCACACATCTCATTTTCTAGGCCCCAGCCATTCAGGGCCCACCACTGGAGTCACTGAAGCTTCTTTAGCCTTTGCCTACCAAGTGATCAGAAACAGACAACAGGTTAACAAGTATCAAATAATCAGTTGTCCTTAATCAGCTGCCCCCTAGCCTATGCCTAAGCTTCACTGTTGCAGAGATACAAGACAGGAACTTTCTAGCAAGGGGTGTACTGGAATAGAAGGGTAGCCATTAAAGTAGTAGCACAAAGTTCTGCAATTATCTCCTGTCAATATAGAAAAAATAGTTATACTTACATCTTGGCTAAGCCCTGAAAAAGTCTTCTGAAGCTCCTTGGCAAATTCCAGGTTGTGCACTACTTCATCATATTTCTCTACTGCCTCCTACAAAGGATAGATAAAAATATATTTTTCATGCCTAAGACTACTGATTGCAACTCTATTGCCTTGTACTTAAACTCTCATTGTGAAGTTGTCATTTAGCGTGCTCTTTTCTGAAACTGTAGCTTTTTTAAGATACTGTGTCTGTGGCTGTTACGTTAATTGCAAATATCCTTCACCCATAACTGTCTGAGATGCAGTTCAAAACCAGCTTATACCAGCACACAGATACCCTACAAGTTTGCCTATATAGGTCTTGGCAATCAGAGGTAAACACTATTTAAAATCAGTGATCTGAAAGCCTGGAAGGAATACAGGAGAATGTCAGCACAAATCTTCTACCTTTATGCTTAACTGAATGCCTTTAAAGAAAATTTGTACAAACTTTAGACATATACAAGGCAAGTCATACTTCCAGAAAAAAGTCTTTCCAATTTAGTTTCCACAAAAGAAGCCACGTTCCTGTCTTCGCTAATGGCTTTAACCAGTATTTTACTCCCTAGTCTTCAAAAATACTAATTGCAGAAGATTATTAATTGCATTTTGATATACCCCATTTTAATGGGTCAGTTAATTTCTCTAAATTCCCTGAAGATAGCAAAATGCTGTAGTCCAGACATGCTGCCCATATCTTCACACCACAAGGCATGAAGTAACAAGTTTAATTCCAGTTGCTCACATGTGCTTTACACCCAATTTGGTTTATGTTCCTGACATGATATCACAGGTTTTTCTAGAACAGGCCCATCAATCTAATATAAAGCTCTTTGACAGCAGTGTTGGTGTTCAGTGTTTCATCAGTGCAGTGTCAAAAGCTTAATCTACTGTCCCAATAAGATTTGGGATATCTGCAAATTACATATGTGTTCCTAAGCAACTGGAAAACAAGTTATATGTTCATTTTTTCAGTTTGATTGCTCAGTTACTTTTATTCCCTTGTTTGTGATATACTAGACACTACCTGGACTAAATGCAACTCAACACAAAGTGCAGGCTCTCACCTGGTAGTTTAGGTCTTCACACAATTTACCAAGCAGCTTTGAAGTACTAATTAGCAATTCACTTAGCACTTGAGAGAATGACTTCTAAGAATCCAATGCCCACACATTTGAGGAAGACTCACAATTAGCACCACCAATTTACTACTCAGGGTACAATAATTGTGCTTTTAACAACACAAATTGCAGAGTAAAACTCTCCACCTGAAAACATCAAGAACAGGTACCTCTGCTGCCATGACAAGCTGTACCTCAGCCCACAGGAAAGCAATAGCTTTCTTCTGTCACACCTGTTATTAACATTCATTAACAGCATGTGGAAGAACAGTACCAAGGAGAATCTGCTCAGCTTGCAAAACAGCACAATAAGCTGCTGGAAGCTCCTCATTTTTGAAACAAATGTTGCCTAATATAAGGCTAGCACACACATTAGGTCTGGCAGGCATGCACCAGAAGTAATTACAGCTTAATCCAAATTGCTTGCAAAACAAGTTCATAATCAGACATACACTTCTTCCTCTGTGTGAGAAAATTAAAGCTATAGATGACATCAAGTTATATAAGAGCACCACTGTATTATAGACAGTTTATTTCTTCAGGTGTTAAGATCTGTTAAGCTCTACTCCAGCTTCAATTTGTATATACACCACAAATTTGCATCTGAAAGTTACAAATGTAATATTTCTGTATCTTAACCACTGAAGCAGAGGACTTCACAAGATTATTAATTAAACAATAGTCACCTGAACAGTCTGACTACCACTTGTCAGTTCACTATGAAGACTGCATCTAATCCTCCATTTTAGTAGCCTAAGAAAGCTCCAGAAACTGGGATGAAGACACTAAAACTTTAAAAGTGAAGCCCAGCTAGGAATACTAAAATCCAGTAACCAAGTTAATGCCATTTTCCAAACACTGTCACCTAACAGCTTTTCACAGTCCAGGGCATATACCAGAGCAGTCAATACATTCAAGGCTATTCCAACTTACAGAACACTGTTCAATAGTCTCGCTGTTCATGGCAGCAAACAGATTGTGAAGAGCACCGATGATCTAAAAACAAAAGTTTCTCACCTGATTGAAGATTGAGTTGAGAGGAATTGAAAGGTCATCAACCTACTCCAAACCATCACATTTAATTAATTTAGTTTTGCACTTGATATGGCAAGAGACCACATCAGATTTTGCAGTTAAGTACTAAATGACAGTTTACTCCAACAGGTTTACTCTAAGAAGGTACCATTTTCCCCTCTTATCCCATTTATGACTAACTCTTTTACAAATGACTCACAGTAAGAAAATAGAATTTGTTTTCTCAGACTGCTGCACCATGATAAAGTTAGCAATTAGTGACATTTTTCCAGCTGGTTCATTAGCAGGATCAGCACTACCACTGAAGTGTCAGTACCCCTCATCAGACAATCACTCTTTAGCATGTGTCCACTACATTTTCTAAATGTAACTTCTAGATTAGTAGAGCAATAAACTCTTTGGATTATGTGACACTCCTACTCAGCTCTGCTAAAGTTTTCATGTTATAGAAACTTGGTTTCAGACCTAAAATGACCTAAAATCCATTCCAGATGAAGACAAAAAAGAGCCAGCACTGTCAGTTATGTTAACAGCTAGCTACTTGTAACCAACAGCACCGTGCAGACAACAGGCAATTTCAAGTAAGAGCTGCTAATGAAGAAATCATGAGGATTAATTAGCCTCCCCAGAAATCTTGAGACTTGGGGTCTAACACTGCAGTGCCTTATAGATCAGCTGTACACAGATACCTCATCAAGAAACACAGGTGCAGGAGCACTGAAGTGGAAAGTCTACAGAGCAAAGATAAACAGGGATCTTCTATTCCTTCAGGGAACACTGTGAAAGTTAAAACAGGCAATAGAGCTTATGGGCTCAACATTCAGCCTGATTACTAATAATTTTTTCATTTGGTTTTGTGAAAAATACCTTTACAAGCCTGTAGTCACTGCTTCTATAAAAACATCCTCATCTCCTTCAACAACCCATCCTTCCAGATCAGAAAGTTCTGAAGCCTTCCACTCCTGCATAAAAAGCAAGCTTACCAATTGATCTTGATTGAGGGCTTCCCCCTTCTTCAGACGATCTTTGTAGTCTTCTAGTTTGAGCTGCAGAAAATTCAAAGCAAATATTATACAGAAATCAATACAAAAATTAAGCAAGGGATACGAGTGAAATACTGTGACATAGAATAGAAAACCTCCTGCTTCCTCTTGTTTCTGGAGAAAGGAACACAGTTTTGCTATGCCTTTGATTTGGCAATTTCAGTCTGCAGGACTGTCTACTTCCCCTGCCTACCACTGATCTTTCCATTCTTTCTTGCTACTTTTGTTTCATTTAAGAACTATTAATGCATTGATCCAAGATCATTAAGTGGCTTCAAATACATCCAGTGTCCTTGTTTAAGGTAGGCTTGTTTAGCTTTCCCAAGTCAACATTGGAATTTAGTTACATTATCCTTGAATAATCCTGGTTATGTCTTCCATTACATCAAAAATTTATAGCCCTGTTCATTAAGAAAGTGGACAAGTGTATTCAGGGAGGAAATAAGATTTATTTCCATTATATCAAAGCAGTCTTTAAATGCTGATGTAAACAATACAAAACTAAACTATATGGTATTGCAAACTTCTTTAGGGAAAAGAAAGGTGACTTCACTGTCACAAAGTCAAATACTATTCCATTTGTGTATCTAAAGCTTCACTGACACAGTACCTATAGGAGCATAAGTCTAGGAATTCTTTCTACTCATTTTAGTTGGTCAGTTTTATTTGCTGATGAGGTAATATTGTCATTCATGTGAAAATCAAAGGTACCAGAGAAATTCGCAAGAAGAAGCTTCCTTGGACAGAATCAGAACACAACACAAAGTTGTTTAATCACACAAGCATGCTTGTCTGATGTTATTCAAAGTTACAGCATGATGCATGACATGAGACAGCAGTAATACTGCATCTCCTGCAGGAGGATCAAGTCCCCTAAGCACATGGCCAGATATCTGATCTACTCTCTCTCCTTGCCCTAAGACATAACTAAAAGCTTTTCAGACATTTAAAGTAGCACAACAGATTCATGCAATTGCTTTACTTGCAATTCTGATCCAGCACCAAAAGCAACAGCACCTTTACTTCTTTTATCCTACAGAAAATAACATCCTCTCAACTCAAAACCAAGCACACAGTCTTCAGTCACCTGCCAATCAGCTGAAAAGCCTTCAAATGCAGAAATCTGACTAGCCACTGCTACAATGTTTTAGGTGTATAATTATCTCAGTTATTCTTACTAACACTGTTCTGTCCCCTCAGCCTCAGAAAAGCAGAGGTCAAAACAAGAGATCAAGTTTTAGAGGATTTCTGTATAAAAGTTTCCTACTCACTAACATTTGCCTGGTAATATTTAAGTCAAATATGTAAGTCAAATATTTATGCAAAATAAAGGGCAACATATATTTAATACAATCTGACATTTTCACTGTCAGAGGAAGCACTTATTCTAACTTCTGATTTTACAAACAATTTACATCTAAATTAATATCAGCTGCATATAATTGATGAGAGACTTCTGCAAGACTATAATCACGTTTAAATCAGATGCAAGTTTGTTCTGAACTGATTTGGTCAAGAGAAGCATCTTCAGTTTTGATCAACATATATATGCTCTCTATATACACAATTACCTTATTCCAGCTGTTAAAAATAATGGAAATAACATGAAACATTATTTAAAAGGCAATGAGCTTTACTATCGCCAGCTTAAATAGGTGCCACAGGCAAGAAAACCAAGTTACCTTCTTTTTCTCGATGTTCCTGATCTTATGTTTGAGGCAGATGAGCCCGTTGTCGATGTAGATCTCATACGCCTGGGAAGGAGAGGCCGCCGTGCTCAGCGCGGACTGCAGGGGGCTGGCGGGAGCCGGGCTCTCCCCAGCCGGGGTCACCTGCTGCTTGGCCGCCTTCATCCTCTTCTCCTCCCCTTCCTCCGACCGGCCTGAAGGTGATGATGGACGATGGAAAGGGGCTTGGGAAAGCTGCACCATTGAAATGGATGGAGCTGCAAAGAAACCTTTTCTTTAGCTCTCTCACACCCTGTTCCCCCTTTTCCAAGTTATGTCTTTTCTCATCACATCACACATTCAGAACATTTAGCCACAAAACTGAGCCTCGGGAAGGACCAACCACAATTATTCCATGCTTCTCCCTCCCGTTCAAAATATCTGTAGCAAGAATTTCAAAGCAAGGCAAACTTTGTATTGTTCGCAGCCTCCCCACGCATCCAGACGCCAGAAACCCTTTACATAGACAGAATTAGACAGCATAGGGGATGATTCCAGAAACTCAGTATAGTGACCATATAAAACTAGGCAGGTTTCCTGCACACATCACCCACAGGGGGAAAAAACTGCAAGCAAGCAATTGCAAATCACACCACCAGCCTGGCATCCAGGCTGCAGCCTGAATGAAAATCTAGAAGGGCCATGCCTGAAGGCATAGCCCCTCTTCTTCTCAATCCCCTTAAATCGGTTTTACCCTTTCATGACCTCCGCAGCAATCCAACCGATAACTTAAAAACAACTCAATAAAAAAACCACAAAAAACCAAAAACCACACACAGAAGAAAAAGCCAAAAAAAAAAAACAAAAACCGTTTGCTAAAGCAAACGGCCAGCTTAGTTACAACAGCATCATTCTTCGTGATTAACTGGTCCCTGCCTACACCCATCCAAAAAAACGTGCCTGTGCCACGGCACGACACCGGCTTCCATTCTAGGGGCTGTAACCTTGAGCAGAGAGTTTCTGCAAGAGATGCTCGGCCACCCTCATCTTCAACTACTTACGGACACCTGCTCCTGGAAAGCAATGACACCACAATTCTGCCTGCCCGCCGCCGGGGAGGCCGCACCACATCACCCCAGCGGGCAACCAGGGCCAAACCTGCCTTTCCCCGGGACAGCCTCCGCCGCCGGGGGAGCCGGGGCGAGCCCTCCATCGCGTCCTTGCCAGGGATGGGCGGGGAGCTCCTCGCGGGGGGAGAAGGGCACGGCCGCCACGGCTCCCCGAGCGGGGCGGTGGCGGAGGAGCGGGGAAGGGAGGAGCAGCGGCTCCTTCCTGCCGGGGATTCACCTCCGCCGCCTCCCGCGCCCGCCGCGCTGCGGGGCCCGCGGTCCGCCGGCCCGCGCCGCCTCGCTCGCTCCCGCCTCGCCGCTCACCTCGGTGCCCGCACACGCTCAGGCCCGCCCCGCCGCCCGCCCCTCGCCTCATATAGCGGCGGGGCGGGGCGGCTCCGCGCCGGTCACCGCCCGCCTCCCAATGGCCGGCGCCGCCTCACCTGCCCGCCCCGCGCCGGGCCTGCAGGGCGGGGCCGCGGGGCGGCTCCCCTGAAGGTCGGGGCGTCCGCCCGGCGGCTCTGTGGGATGCTCTGGGCTCTCCAGGGAGCGGGACGGCGAGCTCTCGGGTGGGATCTGGTGCTCCTGCAGGGACCTGAGCGACGGACCTGGCGGGGCACGGAGCGTCCGCGGAGAGTGGCCCTGTGACCGGCTTCGTGGGGAAGGGAGGTCAGGTGTGACACTCCGCCATGTGCCGTCCCTGAGGGCGAGGTTTGGCACAGGGCCCTGGCAAAGCCACGGTGCGCTGTGGCATGGCGTGTATCGCAGCAGCCTCTCGCCACAATCAGCCCGGGGCAGGCGGGCAGCGCTCCCCGAACAGCCCCACGACAAGGGCTCCTTCCTCCCAGTGCAAGGGGATCCCCTCGGCCTCCGGCCGTGCGCAGCCCGCTGTTCAGTCACACCCTGTGGCGGGTGCGACATTGAGACAGGAAAAGTGTTGGTGTGTGCCTGTAAACCAGCTGAAGGGCTCCTCTGGGCCCGCACGAAGTCCTGGAGGAGACCTGCAGGACTGCGGGTCACCTTACGTAGCAAAAAAAGTGAATGTCCTCTCAGAGTCACGGAATCAGTTAGGTTGGAGTCCAGCCTATGACTGAGCTGTACACTAAACCAAGGCACTGAGTGCCACTCCCAGTCCTTCCTTAAACGCCTTCAGGGACATTGACTCCAGCACCTCCCAGGGCAGCCCATTCCAATGTCTGATCACCCCTTCTGTGGAGAAATTCTTCCTAATGTCCAACCTAAACCTTCCCTGGCACATTTTAGGACTATCCTCTCATCCTATCCATAGTTACTGTGAAGAAGAGCCCAACTCCCCACGTGGCTACAGCCTCATTTCAGGTGGTTGTAGAGAGTGATAAGGTCTCCCCTGTTTCTCCTTTTCTCCAGGCTGAACACCCCCAGATCCCTCAGCCACTCTCCACAGGACAACCCAGTGCCACCCAACCCCGTGTAAACTCTTGGTAACTGGTAAAAGCACTTGAAGTGAATTGAATACACACAATATAAAGTAATCACAAACAAACTTCTGTTAACCCCTAGCAATCAATGGTATGGAAGGCTGGAAGACTGGGGAAAACAGACCTTCCAAAGATCAGAGGACTAAGCTGCAAATCTGTTTTCTGTGTTTCTGTTTTTGTGGCCATTACCACAAAGAATAAATAAACTATATGACAAGTTCATAGCAATCCTAAAAGATGTGAAAGCAATGAAAATAGAGACTTTTTGAAAGAGAGAAAAGTGATCTAGTGAGAAAGGATTGCAAAGACAGGTTTTACAGAACACAAGAAGTATTTATGTAGTACAATGCATGGATGAGAGGACAGGGGAAGAAAGGTTATACATAAGAAAGATTGCTTTTTAAAATAAAACAAGCAAATGATACATGATTCAAACAATAAAGAGAATTCACAGAGTATCACAGAATCAGATTCAGTTGTATGCAACCACCTGTAGCATCCACAATCTTGCCACTTCTCAATGTGTCAAATTCTTTAATCACATGTCCCAAAAGTCTACATTTTTTTTAAGCCCTGGCTCCTAGAATAAGGTCACTTTGTGAGGCAGTTTTCATGACTGAAAAGAAAAGCTAATGAGTAAGACACAGCTTGTGTCTAGGATCAGCAGTGTGCTCTGAGAGTCCTTGCAGTAGGTTTCTGTGTGTTTTTTCCAAAGCTGACATGGATGGGCTAGATCCTTGAAAAGTCATTATAAAATGAATGATCAGTTAATGCGTTTGTTAATAATAAGTCATAATTAATGTTCATACACCTGGGATTGTTCTGTATTCATAGTTACTACTGACAAACTGCTTTATAGCGCACTTTTACAATTATTTGTATAAAAGAGGAAAAATCAAAATGAAAATTCATACAAGCCAAATCCATATTTAAAATAAAATAATATTTTAATTTCATTTTTTAAAATAGAGAGTAGCTAATTGAGACTAATGCTATATACATTTATAATATATCTGTGGTCTCTAGAGCTCTAAAGAGTGTACTAATGTGGTGAGGTCAAGCCCAGTGAAGTTAGGAAATGCCAGGATTAAGCACAGCCTAAGTTAAATAGTTTAATGCCTTTTTGCAGATCTATTGTGAGATCATATCTAAGTAGGCGATCATAGGTTATGATAGTTTAGACATGCATCAGTCATAGCCATGGGGATCTGTGCCTTTTACTCTAGGATCAGAAGGGGAATACACTCTAATGGCTGAAGACAATAGTTCTGTTCTTTTTGTCATGTTCGACTGATTCTGCTTATCCCCTCCCAATGAGACTGCCCTGATTTTTCCCAGTCCTAGACGTTTATCCTGCTCTCATTTTTCTCAGATTCCAATTTCCACTCCTGAACCCCAGGCTCAGTCTTTCTGAGTCCAAGTTGTCCAAGTCACAGGCTCCTTTGAGAAGGAGGATCTCCTTTGCACACAATTCCAGCCCTTTGCCCAACCACTTCCACTTTTTCCCACCCAACTCTTTATCCAGCCCCTAAATCCCTTCCTAATCCCAGTGGCATTCAACATCAGCTGTGTCCCTCCAGCCCACAGCCAGCTGTGGTGAGCACTGAGACCAGGTTCCCATTTTTATTCCCTGCCATCCCTTCTGTTACTGCTTTGTGAAACTCCAGGAATTCGGTGTGTAGCATAAGATGAGCTGCTTGTTAACTTAAGGGGAGAAAGGCAGTGAAGATGTTGCTAAGATTATCCACCGATGGACTAGAGAAACCTGCTTCAGTCACAGAACGTATTTCAGACAGGAAGGCTGAGGAATTCTGGACCCAACATGAGATGAATACATTAGGTCTCACAAAGAGGATTGTTAGTCAGAATTACCAAATTTATTGGAAGGACCTGGAGGAAATATGTTGCTACAAGGCTGTTTTATGCTGCAAGGAGTTTTTTCCACATATAAACCCTGTAGCTGCCTGTCTGATGTTCAGAACTCAGAGCCAAGGGGTCTGGAGAAAGTTTGTCCACCATTGCCTTACACAAGCTGCTGCACCTCACAGTGATTTCTAACTTTAGAAATGCTTCTTAAACATACATTTCTTACTTTACACTCCAGCTCCTTGTCTTCTGTGTTTTCGTCTCAGGATCCTGATTTCAGTTTCCTTGTATAGAAACCTTTCCTCTTTTTTTTGCCTCCATGTTCAATCCTGCCCAGCAAACTGGTTCATGTTCCTGCTCTTTGCATGCAACCAGTGCCAGGCATTTCCATTCCATTTCCTTTCCAATTCCCAGCCAGTTTCAGTAGCCTGGCTCACTTCTCACCTCACCAGAATTCTAGATTCTATTGATTCCTTTCCATTCCTCACATTTTGCTTTTCTTTTTTTCACTCACTTTCTGTGTTTTCATCAGAAAAATTCTCCCAAAATTTTCAAGGGAAAGAAGAAAATGAGCAACAAAATTAAACAGAAATAGTTACTGAGCCAGGGAGCAGCCATTACAAGCTTAGCCAAATTTCACCTAAGTAGCTCCAGGCCAAACAGCTTGTGTTTAATTAAGGTCTATGTTAACACCTATAAGATCTGCAAGGGAATGGAGTTATACTCCCTGGCAGAAGCTGAAATTCCTGTTTCCAGGCTGTGGGTTTCTGGAATGTCAGTGAAAGTGTAGAAAGGATCCTGTGAACTGCTTGTTTTTTCAGTCCCTCCGGGAATCACCAAATGATTGGGGTTGGATGGGACATCTAAAGATCACTTAATCCAAACCCTAGTTTGTCTCAACTCAATTTGAAGCACTCACCCAGAATGGAAGAGTTCATTTGGAACTGAAAAAGTCTTACAGCAAAAACAATTTTTAAAGGTGCTGGGCAAACTTAGTAAAAAGAGGGCCCAGCTAAGCAGAAAGATGATGTGATCTGAGCAGTGGAAGCAGCAGCACCTGCCTCTCTTAATGTCTCTGTCCTTTCTTGGAAGTTAATCAAACCTCAGTTGCAAAAGGGGAAATGTTGCAGAGCAGGTGTTCATATGGGATTTCTTTATTGTGTGTGCATGAGGAAAAAGTTTTTTTAAAAAATCACTAATTTGCAGCTGTGATATTAAAGAGTCGTGCCTGTAAATGCTTCAAAACAGGGACCAGTCCATGAAAGTGAATGTTATTTGTGTCAGAAACATTTCTTTTTGATACACTGATACATGAACGCGTGTAGAGTGTTATTTTCTCCACAACAGCTCTTCTTTTTCTGTGCCTGGTATGGATGTGGCCTTAGAACAAAGCTGGACTGTGCATTAAAACAGCTGAGTTCAGAATACATTCTTCTTAGGTTTTGCAGGATTTAGAAGATTTACAGTGAATGAGCATAATAACTGTAGGAAAAGGTATTTTTATGGATAATTCAAGTGAACATTGACCTTTAAGTTAATTAAGCTATCTCTGCTACAAACTTCTGAGGAATTTTATATGGATGTGTTCTTCATTTTCTAGATGAATTAGGATCTGGTTGTAGGTACAGAGCAGTCACAGCTGCAACTAGCATAAACAAAGGGGATACTTTGAGCATAATATGGTCCTTTGAATACAAATATCCTGGAGATTGAGGAATTATGTATTGAATTATGTACTCAAAGTTAGTAGCATCTGTGACTTTTGCCTGTGGAAAAGGGGGATAATCCCACCTCCACCATTCACAGGAATGCTGGATAAAAACTGCCTAGGGTATTTGCCCTTTTGAAACCAACAGTATTTCCAAAACAGATCTTTATGATTTAGTTCTGTTAGTCTGTGCAAAAATGTTTTCTTTTCCCTAAAAGGAAAGGAGACTTCTGTGGTGGAAAGAGTTTATTGAAAAGAGGAACTATAGAACTGCACATGCTCACAGTTCTGCGCAGGAATTAATCACACAGTACTGAGATACTGGGTGTGCTACCTTCATCTGCTCTCTGGCAGAACCTCGATAGTCCAGGGATTCTTTGCTTCCCAAGAAGTACCTATGAATTACTTGGTGTCCTTGTCCTTCCATCACAGCCCTAAGAGCCCTTGGATGCTACAGGCTGTTATATTTTCCTGCTGCAGCACTATGGTTTTTTTGCTACGGTTTTCACTTCCATGAAAGTAGCTTCCCAACTGTTTTTAAAAACCTTTCTCAGGCCCTTCCTTTTCAGATTTCTTAGTTCTTATGCGATCCCATTTTCTTCTCCCAGAATTTGGTTTGCTTTTCCAATGACTCAGCTGCAGGATCCTGAATGGCTCACGGCTCCAGTCTCTGTGTTACAGGGGATCTCCTGTCACCTCACAAACATGAATCTCAGACTTCCTGTACCCTTACAACCCTGGTGCATGGGTCAGAAATACTTAGGTTAAATAGGTTTTAAAAATATAACAGCCTGACTTGCTTGGGGTTTTGATCCCTTTAATTGTCCTAAGTATGGTTTAGATAGTAATGAGTTGGACAGTTTTCATGTCTTTTACTCCACAACCAATAATCTGGCTCCTCCAGAGAAGCTAATGGATTTTTATTATTCCCAGGGAAATGCTAATGACAGATTTATTTCCTTCCTATTGCCACCTAAACACCTTTGATCTCAGGCTTTTCAGGTGGACCTGTGAAAAATGTTTTCACTTGTGTTTCCCTTTGAATCCTACTGTGTCACTGATGCATTCTGGGACTCAATTAAACTTAATTTAAAAGTCTGATTTCAGACCATTGCAGATTATCTCTGCAATTTGGTAGCTTTCTCTGTATCATTACCCAGTAAGTTGAAAGGAAAGGGAAGGAAAAAATAGGCATCACGTTCTGATTTTTTTTCTCATTGGGAAGAAAGGATGAGTGGTAGACAATTGACATTCCTGAAATCACTTTGTGACCTGAATTCAGGACGCAGTTTCTGTGTCTCCATTTTTTCCCACTACAAGTTCTGAGCCATTTAATACGCAAAATGTTATGCACCTGTATGTAATTGAATAAAAAGAGGGGCAAAATTTTACAACTCCACAAAGTGCTATTGTGAGATTCAGTCAGGAGGAAAAAAAATCCAAAATTATTAGTGAACAAAGCTTGAAGACTGTAGAAAATTTTATTATCAGTTAACTTATTTCACTCATCTGTGTTCCTGTAAATATTTAAATTTTACATGAAATAACATGGTATTTATATGGGGAAAATGTTGACAAAAGTTTAACATGCACGGTAAATAAAAATTATAGGGAAAAATTACAAAGCAGAGACCCAAAACATCTCTCTGGTACTTTTATAAAGCAGAGAAGGGTTTTCTAATATGTGCATGCTTATGTGTAATTTTATCTGTGCCATTTTGTCACAATATAAAACAATACTGAACACATGAATGCAAATAAATCCATCCAAGATTTATAGAACAGGCCTTGTCTTTCTTGAAGGCTTCCAATGGTTCCTTGCAGAATTCAAAGTACAAAAACCAATTTTGATAATAGTCCTTCATTTTTCTACTTTTTAATAATATCCAGGCTCTTCATTCATTTGTATTCTAAAAAGATCTTATCCTGCAACCATTATTTTCTTAGACTCACCAGCAAACAGATTGCTCCTAAATCTATCAGTATATTTATAAAAAAACCCATCAATTTTTATGAGAAATAAGAATATTGTTGACAATTTTTAACAAGGCTGAATGCATCCCAACAAATCCATAAAGCTCTCAGAGGGCAGCATGCCTTTGTCCAGGGATTCTGACAAGTTGGGTCTTAATATTTTTATACTATTAAAATTAATTCAATATTGGCCATTGATTTAAACCTTTGCCTCATCTAACTCCCATTTTCATTTACTGTCAATCTCTGTTACAAAGAAAGCTCCTCTTAAAATGCCTGCATAGAAACTAATTTGGTTTTCTCTTACCTTATTAAGTTTTGCCACAAGAAGAAAGTTTTCACTTGAAACAACTTGATTAAGTAAAATCTAAGTATGCTTCATACTTTTTGATTAAGTACTTGGCATTTTTTATGTTTCTTGTGTTGATGTGTCATTCACACAAGTGCCAGAACATGGAACCACAGGGAGTATAAACTGCAGCTGAACCTGCAAATTATTTTTTTATTAAGGATCCTTATTAGCCATCTGCATGATCTCATGTTTAACTCTGAGCAATTGACTCATCCCATTGACTTCATTAAAACAGTATGCAAGTTTCATTTTTATTAAAAATTAATACTGAAATGCATGGGGGTTTTTGCCTTTTCTGTTTTTCCTGCTCACAAGAGCTGTGATCTTAACGGGATGGTTCATCTTCTTAAAGAGAAGTAGCAAGTGCTTCCTTGAGATAAAAAATCTAGACAGCTTTCCAGGACAGTATTAGGATGCCAATGAAAAAGTTACATGATAGAACTTAGAGTGTTTATGAATAATTATTATTATTGGTATTATTCCTTCATCTAATTCAGATACATATGTATTATCATGTTTTAAAGGTGATGAATGCTGGTCAATTCAGACATCCTATTAAAAAAAAAAAAAACTAAACACAAAAACTTAGTGTTTTTGCAGCACTTAGAGCATGCAGACATGTAGTTTAAAAAAAAGCAATGAACAATGTTGTCAAAAACATACTGCTCTTATACCGCCTAGAGACAATGGAATACCAGGAACGCTTCCTGGTAAAAAAACACCAGAACCATCTCTGAAGCCTGATAGGATATAGGAGAATAATTAAATTTCCCTGGTTTTCAACAGGCTGCACACTAGATAAAAACCCTGTGAAATAATGAGAGCCTTCAGCCTCCAGACAAGGTAACAGCAGCAGAGTATCTTCAGATCCTCAGAAGAGCAGCCTTGCACCATCACTGCTGATAACAACACAAAGATGCAGGAGTAGCTTGGGAAAACTATAAAAACCACATCAAAGCACAAATCTTTTCTTACAGTAAGGCTGAAAGGCAGCATGGACAGATCTTCATGTTTCAATGATAAATAAATATGTATTCATTTCACAGAATAAAACACCCTGGGTTGACTCAAGAGTCAACAGCATGATGATACACAGGATTGTTAACATAAACTGAAAAAAAAAAAAATTCCCCTGTGTGACTGGTGAGTGGATCAGAGCTCGGATGCAGAACCAGGAGCCATTCCATCTTAACATCCTCTAAGACCCCTGGGGTAGGTAGGACCCCAGGTAGCCCTAGACCCAGCAGACAGCTCCATAGCTAAAATCTCCACTTCCAGAAATGCTGAACTGCCTATAGCTCCTTCTGACATCAGAAGGAACCAGAAAGGTCCAGGCACTCTGAAAACCAAACCAAAAGCCCCATGGTCTGTAACTTTTTGTTCACAGGTTTATGATGAAGTACATAAGTGATCTAGCAAGACATGACCCAGCCTTCATTGAAGGCATTGGGAATTTTGCTGTGGGCTTCTCACCAGTCAGTACTTTGCCCCTCACTCCCTCTGTACTTATGTATTCAGTGGGGACCTAAATTTGACTTCTTTGCTCACAAAAAAGCCCCAAACCAAAGAAAATAAACAAACAAAAAAAACCCCAACAAACAAAAACCCCTCACTCTGAATATTTGGATGTATTCTATGAGAAAGATTTTAAATTAAAAACATCCACATTCCCCCTTACTTTGCCATGATGCCTACACACGATGCTGCTGTTAGTTTCACATTTCCAAAGGTTTACCAGTTTCAGGTTTGCATGTTAGTTTGCTCCTGTTGAAAGTTTCTTTTGCTGTGCAATTCAAGTTTCTTGTACCCTCACAAAAAAGTCCCTCAAGCAGTACCTCACTGCAGTTAAGTGGATGTTTCTGCTCTCTGCAGGGAAACATACAGTAAAAACTCAGAGGATCTTGAAAATTCACTAGAAACTGCATTACTCAACCTGATTTTATAAAGATTCTCAGGTGTGATGGCCATGCGAAGTGCCAATATAATTTAGAACTGTTCTTTTGGCAGTTATTATTTGTCTTCCTTCAGTGGATCACAGGCTGAGTCTCAAACTCTCTTCCTTAAGAGCTGTGGGTTTTTTTAAATGACACAGGGGATTCACAAACCTGGAACATCCCCAGGAATAAAATGGCTCTACACAAGGCAGTACAATACTGCTCAGCTCCTCTTCTGCTCTTTGCTTTACATGGTGGGATATAGCAGAGAAAACCTAATATACCAAACCCCAACAATTATGAATGACCTTAGGGTGGAATCTAAATTAGTTGCCTAAATTTCCAATGCAACTTAAAGAAAATATTTTTATGAAATTTCTGCCCCTCCAGCCTCACAGCAAATGACCCTTCTCACAGCCAAACAATTATGTGATTATTTACACTGAATTTATATATACAGACTTCAAGTAGAAAAATTGTAGCAATTTAATGGGCTACAAAACATTTCTAAACTTTTTTTCATGTTTAGCTGATGTTACTCTCGCTATTAAGAGCTCATTCAAGGCAGCAGGTGCAGTTGAATTGAGCTTTACATGGGAATTTCCCTTGAAAACTGGCATCAAGGATAAAAAAGTATTTCAAGTAGCAGATTGAATTTTAGCAAATTGACTAGATGCTTTCTCTGCTTTCCAAACAGCCTGTCCCTCCAAATATATAGAGGAAGAAGAAGTTGCTGTACTTTTACATCACAATCATCAGAAGAGGAACATGTGCTTCACTCTGTGTGTGTGTAGGAATAGGGGGTGTTTACATTTTGTAGATTGAGAAGAAACGGGAGTATTTCTAAGTAGATGCATTTTATGTGATTAGTATGCTGCCAGTCCAGCAAAGCACAGGCTTAAGTGCACAAGAAATTAATTTACTCCGATTTAATTTAGCACCATTATGTGATCTTTTTTAGTTTCCTTAGGCTTTTAAAAATATACTGATTAGGTAATAAGTGGTTTGTTAGACTCATGCTAATTGTTCCAGCAAGTACTGTTAGTGCAGCATTCAGACAGAGCTCAGTTAATTTTATCCAGTAACTTTTATGGGAATCTCATTGTTGTCTGGAAGTTCCCCATCCTAGGAGAGAACATCTGTGATGATGGATAGCATTCTGATGAGGGAGGGAAGTTAAACTATGTTTTTTAATCATCTGTTGATTAGTTTCATCCTGTTTCCTTTTTTTATCCATCCTCCGAATACTCCATGGTCCTTAGGGGGTGTAAGACCTGTGTCCAACACTTCTTCATTGATGCTGCTTCTTTCTCATACCCCCAGGCTACCTGCTTCCCTTCTCCATCAGACAATTACACATGATGAAATGTGCAGCATGAAGTGGTGGGAAGGAAAGGATGTCTTGAACTCATTATTTGGAGAGACGCGTAACAATGAACTGTTTGTGATGCTGTTGGAATAGCATATGAAATAAATCAAGTGGAATCGACTTTGTCATTTTGCATATGATAATGGAGAGTCTTAAAGCAATGCTTTAAAAAATTATGAAGGTGATTGAAATTATTATACATTTGGGTTCTACCTCATACATTAATGAGAGAGCTGTGGCAGTGATTTCTAAATAGATAATAGAGAACAGGGAACTCATACACATGCTGTAAAACCGTGATTTGAAAATTTCCCACTTTGTTGCATAGTCATGAGGCTTGTTACTTGCACATTTAATTTCCTTTGAATCCTTTTAGCCCAGTGAATGTTTATAATTATTAAATGAATGTACTGAAGACTGAAGAATTTGTTATTTTTATTGCTATCTAGACACAAAGGCAGGTAGAAGTAATGATGAATGTGTGGGGTTTTTAAAAGCCAAACGTACTTATTCTGTTGGACATAAGCTTTCAACTAACTTGAAAATTTAAATGAATTTACAGTTTACAAGAGACCAGAGAAAGACAGTGCTGAAAACAGAGATCTCATTTTCCTTTGTGTTTCTCAGTGGTTGCCCACAACAACTGCTGTACTTATAAGGACTATGGCTGAAAACAAGCAGTAGTGGTCAGCTAATATCCACTATTAATTTGGTTGCTGGTTTTATTGTCTGGCTTTGGTGGTGTTTTTTGGTTTGGTTTTTTGTTTGTTTGTTTCTGGTTTTATTAAAAAAAAAAAAAAGACCAAGCTTTTAAAAAACCTAAAGTTTAAAAAAAAAATGGAGATTAGGTGGAAATTCCGAGAGGAAGGGACAGCTTTATAAAGTTAGCAAGGAGCCTGGGTAAACCCCCATCTAATGCATATACACATATAATTTACACTATTCCTGCACTCTAAATGAGAGAAAAGACTGAAACAAAAAGGTGCAGTTTCACTTTTTTTTTTTTTTATTGTGACAAAAGCAGACCTGACAGCATAAATTTTGTACTCTCTTCTCACTAGGTTTAGCCAATAATTTGGCAGTAACTGGCCAAACTCCTCCAAACAAGGAGAGAGGCAATAATTTACACAGTTTAAAATACCCTTTCCAAGCTCATTACAGAACACAGAGCTGTGAGAGCACCCATCTAATAATGGAGTGGGTTTGTTCCCCTGCAGCCACAGGCAGGCAGAAAGTATAATCCCTTATACAAACACTGCCCTTCTACTTTGGCCAGCTCATAGGTACATAATCTCCACATTAGAAAATCAGGAGAAATCTGCCTCATGGTTCACAACTCACAGACACTGCTGCTTTTAGCCTAATTCAAGAGGTGTAGGAAATTGTAAAGCACTAATGTGAAAGGAGAAGGCATGACTTTCCTGACATTTTTGTGTCAAAAAATCAAAATCAAATCTCCCTATGTATCCCAGTGCCAGAATCATCTTCCAAACCACAAGGCAAAAATTTCACCTCCATAACTTCTCCCTAGCCCCTCAAAGCCTACAGAGCTCTGCATTACATTACTATCCTGCACGGACACTAAATCGGTCCTATTCCGTTGTCGCTTCCTTGCTGTGTAGCCGCAGGTAAGGCTGGCTGTGAGGGATGCCCGCAGGTCCCCGCGGGCGGAGGTGTCTCTCGGGGGCGGAGGCCAGCTGTCCCCGCGCTGCCATCGGCAGCCCCGCTCGGCAGCGCCGAGCGCTGTGCACGGAGGCACGGACAGCAGCCGAGGGCTGGCCTGTGTGAAGCAGCAGAGGTGCTGCAGAGGGGTGCGCTCCGCGCTCACTGGCACGGAGATGAAGTGCCTGCCCAGCGAACAGCCCGTCTGCCACGGAAAGCTGCGGACACAGAGCAGGGCAGGCTCCTGCCTCCCGGCTGCCCACAGGAGCCTTCCAGAAGCACGGGAGACAACAGATGGTTGCTGTGTGCGAACACTGCTGAAAAGCTGTTCGGGTCCTGATGCTTCTCAGCTCTCCTATTCAATATTCGCACATATCTCCATGTTCTCTTGGACCCTTCTGAAAGGGCACATTCCTCACCTGCAATGGGAACATGCATTATATTATGGTTTACATTTAGAAAAAAAACACCCATCTTTTCCTTCATTCAGAAAAACGTACTCTTTTCTGTTTCTTTTTAAGAGGCGCATTTGCTTAGTCTTCCTATGAAATCCATGTGGATTCTCTGTTCCCATTTTCCATGTGATCTTTGTCTCAAACATTCAGCTAGTGCCAGGACTGCCATCTACCCTCAAAGGTGCAGAGTCAGCAGCAAACCCGGGATCATTAGTTATCACTCAGACTTCAAAAGTGTGTCCAACAGGCTGGACAAAAATGACAGAAACATTAAAAGAGACGAAGCTGAGAGAAAGGGAGAAAACAGGACAGGATCAGATTAAGCGGGTGATGTTACTACACAACATGGTTAGATTTTACTCAGGTTTTTCTTTCTATGGTGCCTTGATCCCTGTTCACGACTATTCTGAAATTTCTAGAAGCTCTGTAACTTTAGAAGGTGAAAAATAGCAGAAAGAAAAAAAAAAGGCGTAAACAGGTTCCTATTTTCCTGTTTTATTTCAGTAAGAGAAAAAGGGGGACAATAAATCTGATGCCCCTTCAGGACATAAAATAATTGCAGTAGTGTCTATACCACAACAGCTTCAAGAACAATGCCTACCTTGTTTCCTCTCCCAGCCCCCGGCATTTCTGTCCCTATGGCTGGCTCAGCAGGAGCCCACGGACTGGCTGTGTGGCACCAGGGCACACATGCCACTGCTGTGCCCCAGGCACATTGATTTGTGCACACATGGAGCATCCCTCTGCAGGTGCGCTCTGTCACACTGACATACATGGCACTGCAGCCATCCTGCCCAGCACTGCAACCCCTGCCAAGGCCCTCAGCAGGGTTTCTTGGCACAGAGTTCCCAGAGAATGATCTGCCTGGGGAGGTGCTGGAGTGTTTAAGAAAAGACTGGATGTGGCACTCGGTGCCATGGTTTAGTTGAGGTGTTAGGGCTGGGTTGGACTCGATGATCTTGAAGGTCTTTTCCAACCTAGTGATTCTGTGATTCTGTGAAAGGCTTGGATCATGGGCATTTTGGTAAATCAGACATAAAGAGGCTGCATTCACTGTTAATAATTTACACAGATCTAATTAGGTCCTCTGGAACTCTCCCTGTGCCACCATTACCAGGTGGCAGACTTTCTGTAAAGGCTGTGGTTTGCTCTCCAGTGCCTCACAAGGCGGCCTTGCCATGAAAGTAATCCTTGCAAGGAGCCATTAGTGACTAACCTGTGATTCTTCACCTGGATTCAATCCACTGCATTTTCCCAATTACTTAGACAGGTTTCTCACTAAGCAGGTGGAAGACCTCCCACTAGATCAGAACTCTGCTGCAATACCAATCTGCTGTGGAATGCCATGGCCTAATTAAGGCAATGTTAATGAGCAGCAGGAGCGCATGGATGTGAAATCTCGTTGGAGTGGAACAAAAGTTTTTGATTCTGGTTACGTAGTGTCTGGGAATCAGCTGTAAATTTCACAACCATTTAATTTACACCTGTTCTCAGATGAAAGAACAGGGCCTTGTGACTCAATTGCAGTGGCCTGCATCTTTGAGGAGGATTTGGCTCCATGCTCTGCAAGTTATAGATGCCATGTGTGCCTCCTGCATGTCCTGCACTTCCATTTCCTGAAGAAAAAAATCACAGAAGGCATACCAGCAGTTACAGGGCAATGTGGAATTCCAGAGCTTCTCAATGTAGCAGCAAAGCCCGCCTGATTTGTGACCTGATGTGTGCTCTCCCTAAAGCAGAGTTGAAAAACGACTGTAGGTGGAGATAAGATCTATTTCTCTCACAGTCACAGGTGGTGAGGAAGAGGTCACAGTCCTTGGTCACCTCATTTCAGGCAGAAGGGGAGCTCAGAGATTGTCACTTGGAGGCAAACACCCAGGATCCAGCTCCGTGATCAGGCAGAGCCATCAGGAAGCAGTTACTGCCTAGATGTCAGAAGATGAAACACTTACTAGGTGCAGCACTGCCTATCACCAGAGCATCCTGCTGTTCCATAGTTAAAATTCCTGGGAACAGACCTGGCAGCAGGGAAGTATCTTTAGCCCAGCTTCTAAGAAAATTGCCTGCCTTGTGTCCCAGCCTGCAGCAGTGCTGGGCCTGTGCCCTACTTTGCTGTGGAGGACAGCCAAGCGGAGAGCTGCTCTCAGAACCTCGCAGGGCAGACACATCCTCAGAACAGCGGCACCCGGGCCAGGATCACAGCGAGTGCAGCTGTGGCTCTCACATCATCGCACCGGCTCCAGCAGCAATGAGAGCACACAGACATGGGCTTTCACCGAGCTGCTTTCCCTGCTGAAGGATCCTGCTGGCAGCAGTTCCTTTGCACCTCTCCTATAGTCTCCAACTGCTTTTACTGGGCCAAATCTGGTGCCACCTGGCTTAGGTGACACGATGACAATAATTTACTCAGGCTGACAGCCATGAACTTCTGTATTACTTGTGTCTGCCCAGGTAAAAACTTGGGTTTTGTTTTGTTTTTTTGCGGTTTTTTTTTTTTTTTTTGTGTCCAATAACTCTTTGCCGAGATGAAATTAAGGCAATCAAAGCCCCAGTTTCGTGTGCCTGTGAGCAAGGAAAGGCGGCCATGAGGCCTGTGCTCGGTTTTTGCGGCGGGAGAACGGGGCCGGCCGTGCCGGTGCAGTGACGAGAGCCGAGTGCTGCCGGCGATGCCTGAGCCGCGGCAACCCGCAGCTCGATCCCGGGGCTCCGCCGGGACTGCAGCTGGGCACGGCAGGGGTGCTGTCACCGCAGCCGGGAATGCCCAGGACGCGGCGGCCGCAGCCGGGACCGGACGCTGCCGCTGTCGCCCAGCACCGGGCCGGGCCGGGCCGGCGCCCCCTGGCGGCTCCGGGAGCGGCCCGGGCCGCGCCCCGCCCGCGGCACGAAGCGGCCCCGATGGCTCCCGCGGGGCCCTCGGGGACTGAGGGTTCCCAGCCTCCTCGTAAACGCCCGTGCTTTCCCTGGTATTGTCAGGCCGTGCTGTAGAGGTCGGCAGTAAAAGCCACCCGTGCCACCCTTCTCTGTGCCCGATTCCCCCATTCCTTTCCAAGAAGTCTCAGCTATGGTGTGTTTCCCAGTCCATTCCCAGCGCTCTCCCATCCTCTGGCTTCTGCAGGGATGCAGAAGGGGCCAAGGTCGCAGTTGAGGCATGAACCCCTGTCTGTGGTGATGAGACATTAGCAGCGAGGGCAAGGGCGGAGCAGGATCATGAACAAGCCCTTCCCCTGCCCAGAACTGAGGGTTAGGATGCCTGGGCAGCCTGTGCCTTTCCTGTCACTCTTCTGCTGGGCCAGAGGCAATGGCAAGGAGATGTCCCACACTCCTGTAGCAATAACCTCTCTCTCAGATACACTAGAAAATATTTGCCAAATAAGTCTCATTGATAAAAATAAGAGATACAAAACCTAAATTCACGATGATAGAGGGCGTGAAATGTTAAGTGTCACATTAATTTCAAGCACATTCAGGATTTGGAGTGCACAAGGGTTCTGTGTACCTTTCTTTTCTCCCAGAATGTGTAACTTCTCTATAGACACATAACTATTAACTTACCTGTTCTCCATTAATGGAGTTCAAAGTTGCTGCTGGGTCAACACAAACATGGAATTTCAGAAATGCCACCAAAGAGCAAAATGGGCTTTCCTGAAAAGGCTGGGTTGGCTACCTGATGCCCATCATGACCAAATAGCTCCACAACAGCTTTACAAACCCTACATGTAGTTATCCTGAAAAGGAGCACCGGTTTTGTGTTGCTTTACTGTAGACTGTTTCTGTGGAGGAAGCCAGCAGCATTTCCCTGGTGCCACTTCCAGTGTCTGAGAAAGAAGAGCTGGACAGAAGCTAGACACATGCTCCCTTTCCTCTTCATGGACAGATGTCCAGGGGAAGGAGACAGAAAATTAAAGCAAAAAAGGAGTTAGTTGTGTCTCTGATGTTAACACTTGCAGGACCAGATCTGCAGAATACATGTCAGACTGCTCTTACCGCCGATCTGGACAACCTAAAAAATTACATTAGGTGGTACAAGAACCATTTAGTTCCCCTTTTTCTTACATTATATTCAAATGAAGTTTTTTATATGACTTCAGAAGAGCTGTAACTTTTTGGTCACTGGGACTGGATGGGACCCAGTCATCTGCTCAGAAAGCATGTCTCAGGTTCAGTGTTGTAGAAGTCACAGAGACTTCAAAACTGTACAAATCAGAATAAAATTACTCTTCATGCAGTAATTCACACAAAAGCAAACAGAATTTGCCATTGCATGCTTCAGCAGCAGCACTGGATGCCCAGCTCAGGCTTTGGAAATCATGGATCTACTCCCTGTCCACTGGTGACCTCCAACAAAATATCTTCTTGTCCCATGCTGTGTTTTTCTCATCATTCAATACAATCCTCTATAAAGCACCTTTATAGTGCATGCACTGTGAAGTGTTTTAGCAGATGTCATTGCAGCAGCTGACCCAGGTGAAACACAGGAGGGCTTTACACCCAGAATTTTGCTTCCTGTTGCTCTGAAGATGCCTCCCCAGTGTTCCCAGAGGAGCTTCCTCCTCCATAGCTGTAACCCTGTTAGGTTTTCTGCCCCACAAAGCCCTCTATCCATGAGCACAGATGTCCTCAGCACCCAGAGTTTACCTTGACAGTAGCTGTAGTCACTGGTGTGCAGCAGCAGTCTAAGGGAGAGTGAGAAAAGAAACTGATTGTTTGAAACAGGGTGGAAAGTTGCAAATAATGGGTTACACGGTAGGTTACCTGCTTTAAACCACCTTTTGGTGCATCTGCTTCTCTTCTGTGACTTCACATAGACTTTACATTTTAGATGAACTGAATTATGCCCAATGTATGTTTAGGCATCTACAGCAGAAAATGCAAATACATCAGAACCAGATGCTATTGTACTACAATCTGGCAGTCTATGTGGAGCTTTCTGACATTATTTCTACACATATCTTTGAATATCATCATGCTCAATTTGTAAGAAAACAGCCAGCACATCAGCAGGAATAAAGCAGTATCTCCACCAAAGTTCAAAACAGCCTCTTGGAACAAGCCATTGTGCTTAAGGTTGCAATGTTTTCCCCATTATCTTCTAAACTCAGTTCCTCACTGACCAGAGACCTTGCTCCCACCAGTCTGCTGGAGCTCATCCAGCTGCCTGTGCCTGCCGTGGAAAGGGACAGGCCAGGCTCCAGCTTCAACAGAGGAGCACGAGTCTCTTCCACCATCTCTTGTGGATTTGGAAAGGGATGTTTCCACATGCTGTCAGCACCAACCCTTCCATGCTGTTACTTCAGCTGGCCTTTGATGAATGCTGGTGAGCTAGAAGGAGAGCAAGCCCACCAGTGAACACAGATTGCCAGCACCACCCACTGCCAGTAAAGGAATGCCTGACACATGTGCAGTGCTGGGGAAAGCTCTGTGATTCTGTCCTGAGACAGCTGTCTGTCACAACAAACACCACCTCCCTCCCTTGCTCTGCTCTTCTTTCCAAATTAAATAGGAAGGGAATTACCTCACGCCCCCTCAAAAAAAGGCTTGGTCTTGTTCAAATAGAAACAAGGGTTGCCTGGGCTGGCTCCAACACTAAATCTAATAAACAGAAGAACGGAGCTGAAATAAACACAGGAGAAGTTGCTTATTTTCTAAATAAGACTAAATTTATTCATTACCCTAGTAAAAACAAAGTTTGGATTACAAGTGTCTGAACAGTATAAAAGTACAAAACAGGTTCCATAGATTTCTAATACATTAATACAAAGTGCATGACTACTCATTTTGCATTACTACCGGGAATGGAAGAGGTGGGAGGGAGTAGGGGAAGCAGTTGGCGGTTGAAATCTAGCAATAAATAAATAAATACAGAAGAGATGATCCGTATCAGAGCACATCCTACCACCAACACTGCAGCCTTCTTAGGTGTACAGAATTACTGATGCTGAAAACACAAATTCACATGAAATAGGTGTCTGCAAACACAGCGAGGACTCTTGCTCAAACCCTTATTAGACATGACCAACCTAGTTATGCCTTTATACAATCAAGTATCCATTATATCTATGGCTGGACTCAATGGGCTTAGGTCTTTTCCAACCTGAACGATTCTATTTGGTTGAGAATAAAAGCAAGGTAAGCAGCTTTGTCCTCCCTTAAGAACCTCAGCGTTTAGGAAAAGCAAAATGAGTCCAAGGAAAGCTCTAAGGCTGTGATAAGTCAAAGCCTTGTTTCCCCTGATTTTCTTTCTCTCCAGAGATTGATTGACCCAACAGGAGAGGAAAAAAGAAAGAAAAAAAAAGCTTTGAGGGTAGAGGCTCCTCTTAAAACCTGCATAACTTTCCCTATCTATATTTTCATTTGCTAAGTATTCCCATTTCAGGAACCGAGACCACATGGAAATCCAGTCCTAAACCCTACCCACCACAGGATTATGCCAATGACTCTCACAAAAAAGGAAAGTTTAGAATCATAGAATACACTGAGTTGAAGAGACTCATCAGGATCAACTCCAACTCCTGGCCCTACACAGGACACCACAAGAATCACACCATGTAGTAATCCATTGTAGGCTATCCCAAAAGAGTAATAGTAAAAAAAAATCCTCCCTCCCCCTAAAACCAGGAAAAAAACCAACCAAACAAAAAGCAGAATTCCCAACTCACACAAGTAAAACCTTCATAAAAGGAACGTGAAGCAACTGGGAGCTAAAACTGCAGCACAGTCTTCCAGGAAGCTGCTTCCACCCTAGAGGCAAAGGAGTTTGAAGGAGTGTCACAACGATTTGCACATGAGCTTGTCTGGGAATCTGCGCAGAAGTATTATCTTCTGATCACATATGCAAACAGAGCTGCTGCCTTGATTCAGCACAGCACCATTCTTAGTAGAACTTTTCAGATTCAATATTCACAAAAGTGTGGACCTGGCAGTTGCTTAAACAAACAAACAGAAAAACCTCAACAAAACCCAAACACAGAAAAGCACTGCAGGGGAAGGGTTTCAAAACAGTTATTGTGAATCCAAACCCCAGACTGCAACCAGATTATGTCCCTGGATGTGAGCCTAATTTGCTTAGCAAGGGGTTTGATTCTTTGTCAGGTCCAAAACCAGGAGGAGTCTTGTTTGTGGTCACATTTCAGCTGCACCGGGCAACAGAGAGCAGTTACTCAATTCTGGCTGCCATCTACACCTGACTTGAGCATCAAGATGTTTATTGGTCCATCTCTAACCACCGGGGGTTACTACACCAAGCCCAGGGTGCCTGCTGTTGGCTTAAAAAAAAAGTAACCTCCCATTTTGCTATGTTCAGTTCTTAGGTAAATCTTAATCCTTAGCTAAGGTGGAGAGCTCTCCCACCCCCTCTCAAGAGCACTTTTATGCTGGAGGGCTTCTCAGATAGCTACCACTTGAAGTAGAGATGTCTGCAGATTGCCAGTCTGTATCACATGGGAGGGATGAAATATTTGTCTTTTTGTCAGTAGTATAGGGTGAAATTGCCACACCTTTAAAAATATATATTTATATAACTAGAGAGGTGACTTATAACATTTCTATGTATTAGTTAATCTTACTGACTCATACATGTCTAAGAATGAAATATTTTCTTGGGAATTTAGGAAGTTTGCCAACCAACTTTTAAAGAAAGGAAAAAAAAAAGCCTTACAACCACTGCTTCTTTCAGTATAGAAATATGAACTACATATACTTTAATATACAAACCCCATCCTCATATTCACTTGGGAAGTGAGTGTGGGGGAAAATTAGACAACCTTGCAGCAGCATTCAGCTTTGCCAAGTGTTCCATAGCATCTTAAATATTATGTACAGTCTTTTGAAAGGATACAAACTGGCTTCAGAGTTTGTGGAAATCATAGCAGTAAGACCCAAAACAGTTCTAGGGAATAGTCTTTTGGCAGCATAGCAGGTGTCCAAAGTGAACAGTCACTTTTCTAGTATTTTTCCAGAGAATAAGAGGATCTGTATAACCTTCTGCAGCTATCCAAGGAAGTCACCACTCCTCTTGGGTGGAGATTGCTGGAGATTGGGGTCCTTCTTGTTCTGGCTTTTCAGTGGTAGACTTTTTATTGCTACAACAAGGTTTGAAGAGATGAGTGTCTATGAGGACTTCTCCAAAACGCCCTTTGTAAATAATTCCACAGCAGACCTTTTGCCTGGAAGAAACGGCAGGGAGATAGATACTTTGTCTGTTTAGAATATACAGAATTCACATGCAAAAAGTAAGTTTGACCCTAGACACTACTTTATTGAGCCTCCAGCCCAGAGGACAGGGGCAAAAAGACTGCTCACAAACAGAAAACAAATCTGTGTCTAAATCCACAACAGGTCTTTGGGAAAAAAAAAAAAAAACAACAAAGAAAAAAAACCCACAAAAAAACATGTATATACAAAAACCAAGTCTCCAACTTTGCTTCCCAGAGAAGTTTCAGACACAACCATATGGTCTGAACTAACCTTGGCTACAATACACTTGTAAATATTATTTGAGAGGAGGCAGCAAAGTCTCAACTATTTCAATTGAGCAATTAGCTAAACAAGGGATTACTGTGTCACAACATGCAATAAAAGATAACAAGCTCGTCAGCTCCCAGAAAACCTTGTGGTTTTCCTCCCACTCCAGGATTTTGTTGTTTTTTTGTTGTTTTTTTTTTTCCAAATTACTACCATCACAGGTCAACCAAATCAAATGCTATGTTTTGCTGGCAAGCTGGGAGCACTCTTGTATGTAGCAACACACCATATCTACAGGGCATAGTTTTAAGAAGAGATAATGACAGACAGAAATATAATCTGCTATTCCCAAAACCAGCAAAAATATTTTCCAGCAACTGTTTTAGTGTTTAGGGAACTAAAGGGAGACAGGGGGAAATGTCTTAATACATTTCTTTCCATGCATGAACAGAGAGATGTTGTATAATGCCCTGTGACTTAAATCATATCCTTACAACAAATCAGGATGAGGAGGCAGAATCAAGCAGTACGTATGCAAAGTGAGCTTGCTGCCTGCACAGAGGGCACGTTCAGCTGCTTTTTACCTTTTCCAGTATGTGAGATCTAGGAAGGAGAACACTGGTGTTCTGCTGGCCCCAGCGCTCAGCTCTGTGTCAGAGCCATCGTCTGACTGGTTACTGTAACAGGGTGACTGAGCTGGGGAGGCACTTGAAGTTGTGCTGTGGGCATCAGAATCTGCAGAGCAAAGAAGAAATGCAAGGATCAGGACATGCATCCAACGACTTACCCTCCCCTCCTGACTTGTGGATTGGGAGCAGAGGCAAGATGTGTTTTAATTAACAAGAAAAAACTAACAACGACAACCCATTTATTTCGCTTGCTCCTGCCTGTTTCACTCTAGAGTGTCAGGATTTGTGAAACAGCCATCAGAAGTGGAGGGAGTCCTTGTACATGAGGGATTGGAAAGAGGTTCAGGATCAGGCTTCAGTTTCTGGCTCTCAAACATAGCCTACACAGGCCACACTCTGAAATCACTGGGAGGTCCCTCAAGACAATGGAGATCTGTGTTCCAGTCTTTCTCTTTCGCTATACATTTTCTTTCTCATTCTTTCAGGTAAAGTGCTGCAAAGCTCTTCCCAATGGTGCATTATATATATATATTTTTTTTTTTTCTCATTATGTGTTAGGTAGTATTGAGCTTTTTCTGGATCAAGACCAGGAGCTACAGACCCAGTGCAGACACACCTTAACAGTGTCTTGCTCTCCCACCTTTCAGCTGCCATCTCTGGCAGCTACAGTGACACCATTAGATTAACTACAGTGCCTTGAATGAGGAGATAAAAGCTCATTGGGTCAGGGCCTTCACTGATTCTTTGGAAACTTCTCCTTCTGACTAGGTAGGATAATTGAAAGAGAGAGTCAGCAACAGCTAAGATGCTGGAAAGTTTGCTTTAGAAGAAAAGCCTTAAGTACTGACACACATTTACAGCATAACTGGCAGATGGTGTTGTTGGAAAGCTATGAATCCAAATCTGTTTGGAGAGTCCATGTGCTACTGGAAAGAAATCACTGAGACTGGCAGTGGAAGGCATATGGAAACATGGTAGGAATTTAAGGGGTGGGGGGTAAATCTATGTTAAAAAGTATGTATGGAAGAAAAAGGCTGTAATGTTTTTTGGGGAAAGAGAGCTGAAAATGGCCATAGCACATTATTGAAAGCAGGGAGAACCCTCTTCCAGCTTCAGTTTCAATGAGATCTTTGCCCAAGATGTTCTTTCTAGGGATATGTCATTTAAGTGTGGGACATAAGCTACAACTGCCTGCACTTTCAAGTCAGACTCCTTGTGCCCCCTTGCCACTTGCCCACCTCTGTCTTGCTGCCCACCCTGCACACAAGTTCTTCCTTCTCATTCCACACCCTCTCAAAACTCTCAGAGGACAGGAGGCTGTGAAAACAGGGAGAGCCCAAACGTGGGAGTGCACAACCAAATCTAGAGGGTGATTCAGCTTGGCCAGTTAACAGTGAGCTGTGTTAGGGGAGGCTGAAGTTTATGGCCAAAATCTCTTTGGATCCACTTACTGTGCCGCTTGAATTCCTTTTGCAGTTTGCTGATTTGATTGCTCTTTATTCTGCTTCCAGAAAGAGTTTTCATTTTCTTTGGTTTCAATGTTTTAAGGCTGGGTCCAGCCCTGGCATCTACCACCTAGGACAGAGAAAATGCATGTTTGAATACTTGTGCATCATGCCCAGGTATTGCCCCAGTCAAGACACAGGTAAGTGACTTAGCAGGTGTTCAAAATCCCTTTAAGTTAATCCAAGGCAGTTCTGTGCACTGACACTCTCATGCTTCATTTAATCTGGCTAAATCTCAGCCTCTGCAAGAGGCAGGAAAATGCAGCAAACTACTTTAAAAAGCACATTTGGTTCAACTTTTGCCAACATTTTTAACACATTCAGTTTAGAACCAAATAATTGTTTAAGCTAATACAGGTCTAGTTAAGGGTGTCTGCCAAGCATTTGCCCTGTAGTTTTTTTGAGGTTTTTTTAGTCAGAAATTTAACTTTTGAGTAAAGCTAGTGGTAGCAATAACCATAGTTATGGCTCCCATTACTATCAAGGCATCCTGGATAAAGATTATTATATACACAAGGAATCATGATAATCCTTCCAGCCTTAGGCCTGAATTGGACATATCAAAACAGAATATATGAGTGAAAATAGCTGCAAGATTATTAGTCATTGTAATTATCTGATTAAATGAGACTGATTAATGCGTTGCTTGAGCAAGTCACTTTGCCTGGTTAAAAAAAAAAACAAAAAACCAACAAACAAACAACCAATTTTGAATAAAGGCCAAACTTGAACTGTTTTTTGGCTTTGTGGTTTTTTGTATGTCATAAGAGACTTTTGGACAAAGTTATGAGCTTGTGAAAATAAGGAATTACAAGGTAAGTCAGTCTGTGACTGCATCTCAGGCTTGCATAATCACCATTTGCACATAAGCAGGTAGGAGCCACACAGTAGTAAGTGCTCCAGGAAGGATTTAGAGATGCTGAGGGTGGGAAGAGAGAGTGTGGGTGCAAGAGCAAACCCCAAACCTCTGCCAGCATTTCCCCTCTCTGGAAAGAGTTAGTTTTGGGGCGGAAGAGAAATAAATTACTAACGTGATTCCAGTTTTTTTTGGATCCTGCTGGTAATTTTTTCCATCTTTTCACCAAAAGAACACAGGCATTGCAAATATCTCCTGAACGAGCCTCATGGAGCCTGGTAAAAACAAAAGCAAAGATCACTTAACAACAGTTAATAAAAGCATACCCCCACTTGGTAACAGCAAGAAGTAAATAAAAATTGATGAATAAGAAGGGTTCTGAAATTCTGTTTTTCTGACATTACAGGTCATCTGGGATGCTCAAACACTGCCATTTAAAGACCAGGTCTCACTTTCAGAAAGCATTCTTCCATGCAGAAATAAAAAGGTGTCACAATTCTGCCTCCAGAGGGGGACTGAAAACTACAGTCCCATCACCTGCAGGTTTTGGAATCTTTTCCCCCAAAACCAAGACACAATTGCGGTGGATTGCTTAGTTTGGAGCAGGAGGAATAATCATGTTATTCAAACGTACACTTGGGAACAAACATCAAAAGCTTACTCAGGTCTTAACTTTCCCACAGAGCTTCAAGGATGAGTAACAAACACCACCTAACACACTCCCACACGAGCACAGGATAAGGTTTCAGAAACAGCAGTCACTGGAATGACAGTAATACTTGCTCCCTCTAACAAGCTTTCCTCAGGAATCGTCTCTACTGCTAATCCATGCTAAAAGAAATATAACAGGGATGCACCGTAGATTTTTTCAGCTAATTAAATAGGAAAACTTTGGATCATTTACAGCTGAATGAGGCAGGCTTAGAAAACCATTATTTGCCCAGTGTTTAGTCTGCATTTTTACCTTGGCAAACACATTTCAGATAGCACAACAACAGTGGTCCTGGTAAACTGCAAATTGCTTTACTGCAGTTAAAAACAACAACCACCAAAAAAAAGCAATGGATCTGCACACAGCCTTTGACTGCCAAGGACAGTAGTGAAGAAATATGATAAGGAAAACTGCCAGCACCAGACTTGTGTACAAAAATCTAAGGTAAATACAAAGCACTCTGAAGTTCACTACATGAAAAGAGTGTTTCTAGAAAAAGTGGGGAAAACTTGTGAATTTTATACAAAATTTCAAACTCTTCAAAAGTATTCAAAAAAATTCAAAGATCACAGTAAGTGGTACAAGAAATCTCTAGCATTTATAGTTTTATTTACCAATGCTTTCAAGAAACATTTCCTAACTGGAAAGCTAATCACCTTCCAATATACTAGTTTTCCAATGAGTAGTTTTAATAACACATTGCCGTGTCCTGTTTGAACAAAGACACCAATATTTGTAACAGGGTACTCTGCATAAACCCTGCTGAAACTGCTAAACATTTGCTCATGAAGTTTTATCTAACATTCTTGAATCTTCAGAACCCATGGATCTGTAGAGTTCTTTATTTTATGTAGCTGTTTACACCTCTATGGAACCAGCAAAAAAATGCACTGAGAGAAGTCTAAAATCCTTGCACATGCTGTGAGGTGGGAGAGACATGAGCCTGATCCTTTGTGGTTATGCATTACCAGCTCTCCCTTGGCAGTGACAACCTTGAAAATCAAACGGTACCATATACAGCAGCAGAGGATCCAGCCCCTCCTGGTCTGCCCAGGAAAGCTGTGAGGAAGCTGAAGGCAGCCTTCTCCCACCACTCCCCTCTGCTAACCTAATCTTCCAGGCTTTCAGAGCAAGAAGGACAGTACATCAGGTTTGCAGCTTAGAGATCAATGCCAAAAGTGCTGACTAGGGCAGGAATCTTACCCAAAACAATTCTGGAAATCCTTTTCATAACGTTTGCTGTCAGTGAAACGAGAACTGGAAGACTTAGCTCTGCAAATACAGCAGCCCTCTATACTCCGGTACATCTTCGGTTTGTGAAAGCCGAACATCTTTTCCTCCCAGCTGTACCCTGTGAAAACAAACAGAAACTGGTGTTAATTATCACTGTTAGATAATGAAAGAAAAAACCTGCTACATTAGGGCATAGTTTTTTTTATCCCATGTTGTCTCAGAAGAACAGATGCATCTAGAATGCAGTAGTTAAAGAAATTACATAATTAACAGCTGAAATATTAAGCAATACCCAGCAGGACCCATAACCCCATAACAAGATCATTTACTGCACAAATCTACTCCAAGGGCACATCTACAGGCAGCACAACCCAGATGTGTGAATGCAGCCAACCTGGCCACTGAAAGCCCTGTGCATGTGGCAAAACAGGCTGCAGGACAGGCTGTGTGAACCTGCCCAAGCCCATGGATAAGGAGCTGGCAGCTGAACTCTGGGTCACTGAACTACTTCATCACCACCACCTATGCTGGTTGGAAACACCCCTGGCAAACTTAGCTGAGAGTGAGTAGGAGTCATTTTAAATGAGCTGCAGTCATACCCCCGGGGCTGTAGGGCAGACATACCTGAAAAGCTGCTCTAAAAACAGCAGGGTGGAGTCCCACCCGGCCCTCCATGGCCCTGTCTGCACTGCAGGACCCGGGAGCACTTCTCTGTTCTCAGGGCCTGGGTAAGCATCCCAGCTCCATGTCAGCACATGCTCAGCTCCTGCCTTCCCCACCCTGCTTTCCATGGGAAGGAAACCTAGCTAGGAAAGAAAGGGCCAGGGAGCAGGACCCTGGGGCACATCTCAGCATGTGCCTACCACACATGCCCTGCCAATAGGGATGGAACTCCGGTTACAGGGAAGTTGTTGCTTTGTAACCACCAGCTCTGCAAACTTGGCTCCAGCCCAGAAAGCCAAGAATGCCCTCCTGCTCTCCGAGATCCTATTCTTCTCAGTACACCAAGGCTGGGACTTGCTATCAGAGCAGGTATCATACAGTGGAGCCATTTTCCAGGCAGAAACTTCTCAAGATAGTCACTGCAGTCACCATGAGACCCCTTCAACACATGCTGACCTCCCACCAAGCCAGATCTCCCCTAAGCTGTTGTTCCTCAGTGCAAACCCCTGTCAGGCACAGTCTAACACAGCATGAGACGCTGTCAGAGCAAACAGGGTTCCCAGAGCGCTTCAAAAACCCAAACCAACAACTGAGCAAAGCTGCTGCTCTCCTGGCGCTGGGCCTGGACACACAGCAAGTCCTCACAGGCCACACAGCATCCGTCTCATAACGCAGGCAGGGACCGTTCCAAGATGTTCTCTTTTGAACAGACCCCGGTGCAAGGTTTGCCTCCACCACCTGCTGCAAGGAGCGAGCAGCCACCTCTGCTGCTCACCACGCACCAAGGGCTCAGAGAGGTGACAGGCTGCAGGAAGCCCCAGGAGAATATGTTCCCACTGCTCTAAAAAAATTAAAATTGGATGGAGCCATGCAAATAACACAACATTTCCCTCTCTTTCCTTAACAAAGGCCAAGCTGCTGAATTCATTAAGAAGCTAACAGAAAACAATTGAATGACCCAGCAGCTAAGGAAGGACTTTCAGGAGAGGAGCAACTGTGGTGAAGGGGACCTCTCAGTCACTTCTCAGTCATAGGCACTACCAAGTCTCAGTAACCCAACTCAGGTTACTAGTTAACATTTGTGGCATAGCCATCTGTCCTGAAATCTTCCACCTTCAGAAAGGTAAGGGCTGGAATCCTTTTACCCTCCAGTGGTACAGAGAAAAATAATCTGAAATCTTGTGTCTACACTGCCAGGACTTGCTGCATCATTATGGCAATAAAATATTTTGAAAAGCAGGTTCAGGTGAGGTCAGAAAATGACCTTCCACAAAATGACCATACCCAGCATCACACTCACCCGACTGACAGGGGGATGGTGTGCAACAGGAAAAGTTCCCACACACTTCTGCAGGACCACAGCAAAAGCTAGGGAACCACCCAAGCCCAGGTACAGTCCTACACTGAGGTGAAAATACATCTCCCCACCCCAGGGGAAATATCAAGAGTCCAGGAGCACAACAAAATAAACATGCAGTTTCCCAGACTCCGGAGAACAAGAGAAAAGTAAAAATTGTATCCAATATTGTTGGCTAATACTCAGACACAAAATCAATAGAGGAACCCGTTTCCAGCTGAAAGTGTACATGTTTGCATTTCAGTCTAGCATATACAAGACCACTTGGGGCTCACTGAGGTTGTGGCTCTTTGCAATTACTACTGCACCAACATTTAGGAAGACTCAACTTTCCATAAAGCTTGCTTTGACTTGTAGAGCTTGTTGATGGCAAGGGACTTGCTCAAGCTGAATGCCAAGGAGATCCTCCAGGCCTAGGAGAAAGATGAAGAGTTTAAGTCCTTCCTTCCCTCTTGTCTCAGGTCATGCTGTCTTCCACAGGCTTGAAGTGCTGAATTCCTTTCTTCACATTTACAGCACAAGGAGCTCACCTAGGGCGACGTTCTCCCAAGGTTAACTTGTGCAAATATCCAGCAAAGTCACCCCAAATTGTGTCAGGCTTTTTAGGAGATTCACTGCTCTCTGTATTAGTACAGCATTGGCCTGAAGGCCAGGAGTAGATCTAGTAAGTAAAAGAAGGTATCCAAGTAGTGACCTGCTGAATGGACTCACTGAGAGATGGTTAAGTCTCAGAACTACTCTCAGCCTCTGCTGGATGTGTAGCAAATGAATGCACAGCCAAATCAGGTAAATATTCCTGGCATGTCAAGAAAATAAACAACAGAGTATCTAGGCAAACGCTTTGAGTGTTTAGTTTCTTAGCACCTTCTTCAGGAGATACTCTTGAGGACATTGCTCAGCAAGCCTCTGGAGATCCAACAGCGTGCTCACCTGGGAATTTTCAACTTCCAAACAGCAATTTTAGATGTTGTTTGACTACTCCAATGTTAAATCTGTGGTCTGGTACTTTTCTTTAGAAAGTCAAAGACTAATTGCAGACACAAAGTTCACCTGTGCTGCCAAACAAGCGGCAAGAAAATCTTGACTGCTACGTGGCAAGAAACAGCTATCAACAATGCAAGTTATCAACCAAGTTTCTTCCAGGTCACCAGCTGGTATTTACACCACAGTAGAATAAGATGCATGTTTTACAATCAATATTCTGGCAAAGACTGGAAAACACATATATTCTGAAAATATTTTAGCTTGCATCTTTGCTGCCATTCTCACAGGAGCAGCCTTTCAACACCATCCTTCAATAGAAGGGAAACTAGTGCCATCTGTTTCCCACTTGATGAATGGTCAGCAATGGTATTGCCACACATCATGCCTGAATGGGGAAGAGCTAGTAGCAAAACCACAAGTTAAACAGATTTCTCTGACAACTGCATCCAAGTGCAGTTATAAATGGAAGGTGTCTGTCCAGTTACACATTTAATCCTAAACAGTTGCCATTTTACCATTATACACTAAATATTCTGTCAGCTGGAGAGCTTAATAGCAAATATGGACTTAGAAGTAAATATGACTGTGCCCTATAAAAAGTTTAACTCAAAAGCTTTGCAATTTAGATCTTGAATTAGAACCAGGGATTTAGGATGCCAGCTGCCCTAACACCTGAATCTTAGCTGTGGAACTTTAACCATGCAAAATTTGGGACAGATAAAAAAGATTGCAAGTAGAAAGTAACTTGCCTAGAAGTTAAAAAGCATTACACAACATAATTCCACCAAATCTAAGCATGTTATTAATGCTATTTAGCACTGTTATTATTTGCCAAATTTAAGCATGTTATTGAAATATATCAGCAGTTGCACAAAAGTGAAAGGGACAGATCTCCAAAAAAGAATCAGAAATCTTAGCAGAGCGTCACCTGTCATTCTGCAGAAATAAAGATTTACCTGCAGTAGTGGGAAAGCAGGATTCCCCCAAGCCAGGGAAACAGTGATCCTTTTCCTTCCCTGGTGTCCCTCTCCACAGCTTCTCCTTGCAGAAGTTGCTATTCCTTCAAGTTCTGCTTTACACAACTGCTTAAGCAACCTGCATGGACTCAGAAAAGTCTCCAGGAAAATGCTCTCTCCATTCTTCTGGCCTCTCACTTTTGAAAAAGCAGCATCGAAAATAGCAACTTGTCTTGCAAAAGAGAACAGTAAAGTCAGGAAAAGCAGTGGGAAATAAAAAAAATCCCCACACCCTGCTTATTACCTTTGTGAAAGGCTGGTACAAAGAAGCATGTGTGTGAAAATGGTTTCATGTTTTTGTTACCTGTCAGGACTAGAATTTAGTGTTTAGTTTTCTTTGCAAAATTTAATTTGATGATCTAAATTAAAAGGAGGCTTTGCTTCAGATGCTCATTAAGTTTTTAAGTTAGGGAAGAACTTCTGAACTCTTTCAGATCTTAAAGTAAGCTGAGCTACTTTCATTTGCTTTTCCAGATTCCTTCTGCATTCTTTCTGATCACCCAAGAAGAATGAAAACCTTTTATAATAGAAAGGATGGAATTCCTAGAAGACAGGCATGTCTCCCTTTGTAACACAATTACCAGGCCAGTGGGAATGAACAGGCTCACCTGCTTCTTGCAAAGCTGAAAGAGAAACATTCCCTGGCCTTAAGGGAGAGCAGAGCATGCCAGTCCAAATACTTAGTATCCTCTTCTCTTCCCCATCTCCCCTCTCTGGCCTGGAACCATTCACCCTTTGTGCAACCCAGAACTGCCAGTACCTTTATCAGAGAGAAGAACAATGATTTGATTTCCCTTTCTGTGTACACAACAGCCTTGGCACAGCCTCCCTGAAGCTGGGCTAACGAAAAATACCATCTACCCTACATATGTTGATGCAGCCGGTTCCTGTCAGTAAAAATCTCACAATTGTCATCCCTACAGTATTTCATTGGAACTAAGAAACACAGCCAAAATTACACTTTTTTTTTTCTTTTAAAGGGAACTAAACAGATGCCTTAATATAGAAAGAACATAGGTGCTCTGGCTTTTGCATCTGCAAGAGCATACACCCAAGCACATGCACACACATGAAAAATGCTTCCAGAGCTGTCTACGGCGCCAGAAGCAGAGTTGCTCATCTCACAATAAATTATTGAGCCCGTCCCTCTGCTGAAATAAACTGCAATACCTCTACTGCAAATCAACTGTAAGACAGAGAATTGTACATCAACAGAGGAACTGATCTGTATCAGAGACTCAACATAAACATACCTCCCCTGAGTTCACAGGCTGCTGCAAAAAACCCTTGGAAGAGAAGATAAGATTGGATCCCTCAAAATAAAAAGAGTATTTTAACATGCACAGAGCCAGAGTGCTCCAAGGATGGAAAGAGACCAATCTAATTGGAGTCATCTGAAAATGTAACTTCAGCATCTGCAAAAATATTTTTTTACTGTCATCTCTCCCCATAGTTTAAAACAGAGGTACTAATAACCAACAACCAATAACCTTGGAATTGTGCATACTGTACAGTGCATCCCGTATCCTCAGATTTTCCTTCCACTTTCCTTCCTCTCTCCATTCAAAACAACTTTACTCGTAGGAAAGCTGTATTTACCAGGAACATCTGAATGCCACAGCAAGCAGTAGAGTTGTCACTTGATGAGTTTAACAAAACCAGAGAAGGTCAAAATGACATCTTCAGGAATCTTTCCTCTTTTGCTGGTAGATCTCCACAGCTACTGTTGTGTGCTCAGTGCTGAAGTGAAATCTCAGCACAGCCAATGCACCTAGCAGCAACTACTAAGCACATATCAAAAATCAAATTGGACATCTCTTCCCCATGTTTGAGTCTCCATGGCATCCTAGCTGAGTCACAAGCTGTTCCTGGTTCCATTTAAAGAAGCAGCCAAGTCATAAAGAAGCCTACTCACCTGCTGGATCTTCCCTGGGAAGGAAGTTCCTAACTCATTTAAGCTAGAGAACTGAAAGGCTAAGCCACGTGGGTGTTCCTCTGAACTGCCATGTGGTTAGTACTCCAGAAGGGATAGGCCAAAGCATGAAAACAATAATCAGCAAGATTTGCATAAGGAGAAAAAAAAATCCAAACCTGTCCCACCTGCAGACATTCCATCTTGAAAGATGACTTCCCCCTAGCTGAAACTCCTATTGCATAATTAACACCATGCTCAGCCTGAGCAGGAACCCAGCAAGGAAAACTGGGATGTTCTCAAACAGGTGCTGGAGTTCAGTCTGCGATGCTTATGAGTGCAGTCACCACAGGTTTCATGATGCTGTCTGCAAGCACCTGCTACTGAAAAAGCATCACAGCCACTTCATATCATGAGACACTGAACAGTTTTTGTTTGTGTTGTTTGGCTGGGTTCTTTTATGTTGTTTTTAAAGAGGATAACATACCTGGATGGGGACTTGAACAGAAGGAGCAGTAATTATTTAGCAGAACAACTGAAGTACAGTCATTCAAAAGGACACTTTTCCATGTCCTTAAGCAGTATTACTGGTCATTTCACTTGGACTTTGGACTGAGCATATTCTACAGAAATGCAAAGGCTTGAGTTGTGAAATGGAGCCCTGCCTGGGCAATTTTCAAGTCCCAGCTCACTGGCTTCTTCTTTGTGTTAAAAAGCAAATGCTACAGAGGGTGCAAGAATGAAGCTGATTGTCATGTAGGACCCTGTGGATGCCGTTCGTGTCATTATGAGAGAAGTACAAGAAGTGAGGTGTTAAGAATCAATGCAAAGCAGAGTTAGCTAACACAGAAAGAGCTGTTCGGCATGAGTGAGACAACAAACCGGCATGAGACAACAAACCGTCACAGTTTTAACTTTATTTTTAGCCTCTGTGAATTTATCAGCTTTTTAACATCTTCTACAAAGCAGTCACTGATATTTTCTTTGTAAAGGAAGACTGAATACATCGGCAATTAGCTTCTTTTAGAGAATGAAGTGAGGAGGAATTTTTCCCAGAGGCTCTGGCACTCAATCCCACTTACTTTCAGTGGGAGCTGGATGTTGCATGCCTGTGGGTGTGTTTGAAAATCCAGACTTGCTACTTGCTGCTTTTCTACCAGGTACCACAGATCCCAATAAACCTAGAGCTCACCTGTGTATCAAAGGCGTTGAGTGTCCACTGGTATCAGGAGAAAGGTTTCCAGTTCACTGTCTGTCCCTACGGTGCCAAGTTTGTGCAATCTTTAATTTTAAAAAGCTGTAAACTACACAGTGGATCTGTCTGCCTGCAGGCTGGTGAGAAGGGGGTGCACACACCCTGCACACGGCTGCCAGGAGCAGTTTCAGCTTTGGAAGCAAGTGCACAGCAGTAAAGGAGTTTGCTGAGGAGCCATCATCCTCACCGACTGCCTTGTCCAAAGAGTGAAACACTCGTGTGCACGGCTGTCAGCCTGCTATCTTCCTAAGCGCCAAATTAAAACTCCACGTAAAAAAGAGCATCGCGGGTTGTGCTCAAGCACAACCACTGCTGTTGCACTTGTGGGCTCAGTGCAGGACGCTGGGCCTTCTCCTGCCGCTCCCCAGCCACGAGGGGACGGTGGCACGGCCCGGCCTCCAGCCCAGACACGTGTTCAGGGCACAACAGCGGGCAGCATCCTGCATCGGCTGCCTGCACAGCCACAGCGGCGGGGGCAGCTCCCGAGATTTTTGCAATTGTAATGTCAATTGAATAATTTAGGTCCGAAGGACGGGCCATCAGTCAGGGGACAAGGCTCTTTGTAGGATGAACCGGGGCCGTTCCCGCCAGGAAAGCGCCGCTGGGGGGGCTCCGGGGCAGGCGAGATTCAGCCCTGTTCGCTGCGTGCGGGCACGGTCGAGTAAACAACAGGTTTGGCAGGTCCCTTTAAATCCCTTCAGCTACACGCATCCGGACACGGGGGTAGGAGAGGAGACGGCAACTTTTATCTCACCAAAGTGAGAGCGCAACGGGGAGTACTTTCCTGGCGCAAGACTGCGGCTTTAAAACAAAACAAAAAACCACCAAACCCTAAATAACAACGGTTAAAAACGCTCAAAAAGGCAGAGCTCGTTCGCGCCGCTCCCGCAGGGCACCTCGTGGCCCCGGGCACGGCCCCGCTCCCCCGTTTGCGCTGGCGGCTGGAGCGGCGGCCGGAGCCGGGGCCGGGCGGGCGGCGGCGCCGGGAACAAAGACCCCCCCCGGGGCACACGACCTACTTTCGCGGGCGGCCCCGCCGGTCAGGTGGAGCCGCGGGAGCGCACACGCGGGTGGCCGCAGCCCCCCCGCCCTGCGCGGGGCTGCCAAGCGCTCAAGTCGCCGAAAGACGAGTAAAATCAAAAATAAATTAGAAGAGCACAGGAAGGGGAAGGCGGCGCGCCAGGGAGGAAAGCCCCGAGCGCGGAGGTGGGCGCTGCAAGGCGGCCCCCGCGCTGCAAACGCCGCCCCACCACGCGGTCGCGGAGCAGCCGCCCCATCCGGCGCGGAGGGAAGCGGGGATGGAGCCGCGGCCGCACCGCCGAGCACCCGGACCCCCGTTCCGGCGCGGTGACGACCGTGTCCCGCCGCCCCCCGTCCTTCCCCTCCCGCCCCGCGCCGGTTCCTCATGGCTCGGCCCTGACGTAATTCAAACATGGCAACAGTTTCACTTCAAAGGGTCGTCGCAGACCTCCCGGCAACGCGGGCACGCCGCGACGGGGGCGACGCGGACCCCCAGACCCCGGGGCAGCCCCGGGCCGGCCGCCGGGGCCTGCCCGCCCACCCGCCGCAGCGCCGTGCGCGCAGCGCGGTGCCGTGCGGAGCGCTCGTGCATCCAAAGTTTCACCGCCCCTCCAAACTCCTCCAAAACCAGCAGGCAGCCCCTAAAAAATACCGTCCCGCGCACGACAAGTGTTACCCCAGCGCCACCCGCCACCCCGGAGCCGAGCCCCCGCCGGGCGCGGAGGAGCGCTTTCCCCCGGCGCGCCGGGGAGCCGCGCCGCCCGCAGCACATGCGAGCCCTTTGTTTTCCCTGCAGCCGGGCGCTGCCTACGTGCAGCGCCGGGGGCACGCCGCTCGCCCCGCCGCCCCGCGCTGCGCAGCCCTCCGCAGCCCCGAGTTAAAACTTGTTGGCGCCGGGCGCGGGCACACGCCGGCAGGAACGGGAGCCGCTTGCACTGGTACCGAGCTACGGAGCGGCAGGACGCCATCGCCGCCGCTCCGTCCGCACGCCGGCAACGCCGCGCACCGGGCCGGGGGCAGGACGGGGAAGGCCCCATACCGCGACCTGTGCGACCGACAGCACGTGTCCCGCCAGCCCACGGCCGCACGTTTTGCTCCTCTGCAGCGTGCACGGACTCGGACTCCCCCGCAATTACTAATGATAACTGGAAACAATAAGAACTGCCCCACTCTCCCCACGTGAAACACGGGGACAGGGATGGCGGGCACCAGCGGGTCCCCCTCTCCTCCGCCACGCCGCTGGCACCAACTTAGACGCGAGCGCTACAGGTGTGCGCTGCGGGGCGCGCCGGGGCCGCACCTGCGGCACCCGCTCCGCACCGGCGGGGCCACGCCACCCGCGTGGCGAGCCAGGGCAGCCGCGGCCCGGGAAAGTTGCTCTGCAGCCCGTCATCGCCAAGCAGCCCGGTTTTCCAAACCCGCTCCGCACCTCGGGACTGCTTTCGGAGTTAAATTATGGGGAACTGGCTACTCTTTCCTCCTAAAGACTTGGAGATTTAATCGTAGTTTGGGATGGGGGGGGGGGACAGAAGTCAGAGTTCTAGGGATGGGTCCGCAACAATGCGGGAGGCGTTCCTCTCCGCTCGCGCATCCTTTAAAACTCTACTAATCGAAGAAAAAAACGGGCGAAACGCCGCTCACAGAAGCCACACGCGTGTCAAAGTGTTTCAAGGCGGCAAAGTCTTTTTGCCGCTGCAAAACTGGGGACAAGCTCCGGGAAGTAACTTGGAATGAACAGAAATCACGGGCTCCTGGAAAAAAAAATAAATCCCAGCACCAAAAAAAAGAAAAGGAAAAAAAAAGAAAAAAGAAACGCCGAACAACAAGAAACGAGCAGCCAGGAAACTCAGTTTGAGGCCGCCGCTCCCTCCCGCCCGGGAGAAAGGAAAGCATCACTCACCGCCGCGCTGCGCCCACCAACACCCGTGCGGTGCGCGGCGCTCCCGCCGCTGCGCGCGCTCCCCGGCTCCCCGCGCTCTGCCGCCGGCGCGGGCGGGCGCGCGAGCCCGCGGCTCCCCGCCCACGCCCCGCCCCCCGCCCGCCCCTCGGCCGCTCTGCGCAGGCGCCGTTCCCACGGCTCCGTTCTCATCAATCGAGCCCCACCGGCTGCGCGCGCCCCATTGTCCTTTTAAGGCAGAAAGGGCCGCGCGGGAAGCGCGCGAGGGGGCGGCGCCCGCCGTGACGGCGGAGGTGACTTCACGCACGCGGCGCGCGCCCCCGCCCCGCACCTGCCTCGCGCCGCCCCGCCCCGCCCGGCGCCGGAACAGCCCCGCAAACAGCCCCAAACATCACCGCAAACACAGCCCCGAACATCACTGCAAACACAGCCCAGCCCCGCAAACACAGCCCCGAACATCACCGCAAACACAGCCCCGAACACCACCGCAAACACAGCCCAGCCCCGCAAACACAGCCCCGAACATCACCGCAAACACACACAGCCCCGAACACCACCGCAAACACAGCCCAGCCCCGCAAACACAGCCCCAAACACCACCGCAAACACAGCCCCGAACACCACCGCAAACACAGCCCCGAACACCAATGCAAACACAGCCCAGCCCCGCAAACACAGCCCCAAACACCACCGCAAACACAGCCCCGAACACCACCGCAAACACAGCCCAGCCCCGCAAACACAGCCCCGAACACCACCGCAAACACAGCCCCAAACACCACCGCAAACACAGCCCAGCCCCGCAAACACAGCCCCGAACATCACCGCAAACACAGCCCCGAACACCACCGCAAACACAGCCCAGCCCCGCAAACACAGCCCCGAACATCACCGCAAACACAGCCCCAAACACCACCGCAAACACAGCCCAGCCCCGCAAACACAGCCCCAAACACCACCGCAAACACAGCCCCAAACATCACCGCAAACACAGCCCCGAACACCACCGCAAACACAGCCCAGCCCCGCAAACACAGCCCCGAACACCACCGCAAACACAGCCCCAAACACCACCGCAAACACAGCCCAGCCCCGCAAACACAGCCCCAAACACCACCGCAAACACAGCCCAGCCCCGCAAACACAGCCCCAAACACCACCGCAAACACAGCCCCAAACACCACCGCAAACACAGCCCAGCCCCGCAAACACAGCCCCAAACACCACCGCAAACACAGCCCAGCCCCGCAAACACAGCCCCGAACACCACCGCAAACACAGCCCCGAACACCATCGCAAACACAGCCCCGAACATCACCGCAAACACAGCCCAGCCCCGCAAACACAGCCCCGAACACCACCGCAAACACAGCCCAGCCCCGCAAACACAGCCCCGAACACCACCGCAAACACAGCCCAGCCCCGCAAACACAGCCCCAAACACCACCGCAAACACAGCCCAGCCCCGCAAACACAGCCCCGAACACCACCGCAAACACAGCCCCGAACACCATCGCAAACACAGCCCCGAACATCACCGCAAACACAGCCCAGCCCCGCAAACACAGCCCCAAACACCACCGCAAACACAGCCCAGCCCCGCAAACACAGCCCCGAACATCACGGCAAACACAGCCCAGCCCCGCAAACACAGCCCCGAACATCACGGCAAACACAGCCCAGCCCCGCAAACACAGCCCCAAACATCACCGCAAACACAGCCCCAAACATCACCGCAAACACAGCCCAGCCCCGCAAACACAGCCCCAAACATCACCTCAAACACAGCCCCGAACATCACCGCGAACACAGCCCAGCCCCGCAGCATCCTCGCAAACACAGCCCCGCAACACGACCCTGCCACCGCCGGTGACATGCCGCCCCCCTCCCAGCACGGCGCATCCTGTCCCCACCGCAGGTAGCGGTGTTTGTGGCCATGGCTGCCTCCCCGCACAGAACCCCGCGGGGGGCGCGTCACAAGGAACAGGGAAAGGGTTTTTTTTTTTTTCCGCTACGGGTTAATTTTAAAGTTCGTTTTCTAAAGCGCTTTAAAAGTCATCAGTGGCTTATGTAATTTTTTCCTGCAGCGTCACAATGAGTGAATTAAAAAGTCGCGTCATCGCAGCCTTTGGGTTCACGCTCTTTTATGCAATTTTGGAAGAGCTGCCTCACGAGGTGGCTGGCAGGTTATGTTGAAATAGATTTTCTTTGAAAACTGTGTCAGACGGATTAGCATGTGATATACAAGGTAACACCTAAGGAGTTATGACTTAGCACCATTACAGCCTGTGACTGCAATAAAGCTGCGAGCTACTGCCTCCTGGGCTGGCACTCAAACCGATCCCAAATATGGATTCCCTTCTTTTGAACTACTTAAAAGTTTAAAAGTTTCCCACAGAATCAACTGCAGCTCAGGTACCACATGCAGGTGTTGTTGAATACTCTAAAACACTGAAATAATGCCAACGATTATTTCTATAACATTTTTTTCCAGTGACAGTGACCTTTTCAGACTAATCCTGATTTAGGCACAGAATTAACAACTCACCAAGAACTTTTGCTGAAATTATCCTTTTGCTTCCACCAACAGCACTAGCCAAGCTCTGGTAATTTTCAGAGTGGGACAAGCTACTTTTCCTTACCTTAGTCTGAGGATCTTACAATCTTCTCTACTTGCTTGTAAATCCATGGTGATTCTACCCCATCTCCTTCCTCAGTGCTGCCAAACCAGTCAGTTTGGGCACAAAGCACAGGAGAACACCACCCAAGGAACCCTCCAGGTTTGTCATTTGAGTTTTGGAGGGTTCCTTTCGAATGATCATAGAGTGCTGCCTCTGCTACCAGGGCTTCCTTCCAGACACAGCTAAACCAAATCAATATTCAACTTGTGAGCAACAGATGTATCAAATGCTGAATAATTTCTCCAAATATTTCTATAATTTTACTGCTTTTAACTGGTCTAGGGAACTCTACCAGCAGTTTTGGCAACTTTTGTTTACATATAATGTGTCTGATTTCATCTGCGTCTTTCTTTTTGATAGGAGGGAGTGGTTCTCCCAGATTTTCTCCCATTATTTCCTCCTTTCTTTATTCTAGCACACTTCTCAAGGCCCCTTGGTGACATTCCTTTTAGTCCAGCACCATCTATTATAGCATTTTAATCCCCAAGTGACAATGAAATGACATTTCCAAGGAGAATTCCCTAAGATATCAAGCAGAATCCAATGGAACAAAATGGATCTCTCAGTGCCAATCAGTTGCTGCACTCGTCACCACCATGCTGAGCATTCACAGAACATCTCAGGGTGGGCTTTGATTGCAAACAAACCAGGGGTCAGGACAACTTCTCTGGTATTTATTTCACAGCTTTGTGCCCTTCCACTCCAAATCTCATGAGGACAGGTGTTGCTGTAACCTGGGGAGGATTTGAATTACCAAATTCGGTGCTGCTCCAGCCTGTGAACAGCTCTGTCATTCCTGTCCTCTTAGAGGAAAAAAACCCTTCTATCCACAGAATTCCAAATGGCAACACAGAAATGAAAAACATGGTCCAACCTTCATTTCTGAAACATCTCTGGTTCCCCTGAAGTGTTTGCTGATGACATTTCAGGGCTATGCTGTAACTTGACAGTGGTTTGAGTTTTCATTTTTGGCTGATAGCCAGCTTGCAAATAAATAAAAGGCACTCAAATACCTAATGATCTTTCATCGATGTTCCCCTAGCCCCTTCCCTTGAGCAAGCCATTTCTGCTGTCCAAGCATCAGAGGGACACCTTGTCTGACCTCACTGTTTGGAAAGAGGGTGATGAAAAATAGCCTCCAACTTGGGACAAATCTGGGAAGTTTAATTTGGAAAATGCAGATATCTGAAATAACACATTCATCCTTACACTACAGGTAAGGCCTCATTTCACAAGGTTCTGTTTTAAAAAAATCAAGCATCTTCCTTTCCACTCAGAGCTTGGTATAAAGGAGGAACGTGGGATTTCACAGAGATCCCAGGTGACCTTGAATATGAGCTTTAGACCAGAGGATTTATCTTCATCCAGATCAGTTGTAAAAAACATTTACTTTAAGAATGCATCTGGAAAACTAATTGGACTGTTGCTGCGTTCCAGTTAAACTGGTACCCTCCCTGCCTGGGCTCTTAATTATTTTATCTGGGAAGCTAAATTATATCAATAGTAATAATAATAAAGTGAACCATGAGGGCTTTTAAAACATAAATGTATCAATGATGAGGGAGAGGTGCTAACACAGAGAAAAAGTAGGGCATTTGCCAGACAAGACATCTGATCCCATTGTGTTATTTTTCAATATTAATGAATAAGTAAACACAAATAGGCTACTTGTTTTTAGGTGAAGAGCAGCGGTCAAGACAAAACCCAGGCCGCTGTTGCTGCTTTGAGGAACTGCTCAATGCTCCTCAAACTGTAAAATTCTTCTTTGTAACTGGAGTAATTTGAAAATTTACTTTCTTGGCTTAGTGATTGGCCAAAAGATTTTGAAAAAAAAAAATACCAGGAGTTTTTTAAGGGGGAAAAAAAAGTGTTGAAATAGAGTTGTAAATAAGGTTTTGCCAAGGAGTACAATTTCAGAGCAAGATCAACAAATCAGTTCTTTAGCTTCTGCTTTTACCAGTTGCCCGTGTAAGTAGCAGCATGTTAATTTTTTGAAGGCGCAAATGCTCTGAAAACTGGTAGTTCTGAGCAAGGAGGTTAATAAAGAAATGGGATTGTCACCATTTTCTGGTTTAGGCCAAATAACAGATGGCTACAAAAAATGACAGCAAAGTTTGATGATAATCAAAATCGATATTATGATACTCATGCTTCCAGAATGAAGTACTCAAGCTATGAGGCTCAGAGAGACAGGACCCTGAACTGGCTTACTCCTCAGAAAAAGGCAGATCATTTATAGCCCAGCCTAAGAAATCCATTAGGGCTTAACAGAGAATAATAACCTTTCTGAAGTGTTTTTAATTGACATTTCAAATTCCTTAAGAGGAAGATAATTCTCTTAAATTCTCAAGGATTCCTCAAACTCTAGAGCAAAATGACCATTTTTTATTGCTGGTTAAACACCTTTAATGCAGCCTCTCAAGCACTGCTGGTTTCTTTGCAGCACTATTGCTTTCATACCTATTAAAGCCAGTAAGTCTATTCTACAGGGATTTATATTAAGGCGATTTGAAGACACCATTAAGAAGATCATCCCTCTCTGCCTGCCAGGCTGTTTCCTGTCAATAAAGTTATCCCCCCTCGTCCTGTCATTTGGGGCAGTTCTGAAAGCAGAGACCATGTTTGGAAACCCAGAATAGATTTCTCCTCTGAACAGAGCCCCCCATCTTTCCCAGATGCTCCAGTGGGGAGCAGTTCCAGATTTTATACTGGTGATTTCAGAGTAATCTTTAGGGAAGAAGAAGTTGATAGCTCCTTTGGAGAGTTCTGGGTAGGCTTGCTCTCAGGTGGGATCACTTAGGGGACAGAATTTGCTCTTTGAAGTTTCTTACTGAACCTAAGACTCCTGACCAGGTACATCCATCTCCTTAATCCTGTTTTCTACTGCATGGCTCTGAACACAGACACAGCTGGCTGAGAGAAAATGAAAAGCAAGGCCAGGTAGTTGGGAGAGCATCCATGGTGTCCAGGAAGCAATGCTTCGGTGTGACAGGCTTTTTATCTTGACCTCTTTCTTAACAGGAATCAAGAAGGTAAATAGGAATGTTTGGGAATAGAAACACCTAGGGAAGCAAATTGGTTTTTGTCAGAAATGGCTGATGCTTGAAATCCTCTGCTGGGAGCAGCCAGAGGACCTGCCAGGAAGGGTTTTCTTACAGGTGTAAGGTACTCTGCTAAATAAAAACAAGAAACCTGAGGCAGTTTTTTTCCAGGTTAAAGCATCACCCATTCTTTCTTCAGAAAGGTTTGTCTTCAGTGACACTACTTGATCTACAGTACCAGCAGGCAGAATGAAAGGAAAAAAGGCACTTTGAGGAGGTGACAGAATTTCAGATTTCAGGCTTAGACTGCAGAAAGCCAAAGAAACTATGGAAAAAACGTGTCTCTGTAGGCAGTTTTCACTCAGCCAAAGCAAGGCAGAGGATGGTGATACCTCTCCAGGCTCAGGTACAAGTGACAAGTCTCATCAGGAGATGAAGCATTGCTGACCTTCTTGCCAAGCTGTCAAAGGCAGACACAGTAATTGCAAGTCTTCTGGTGAGGAAAAAGAGCTGTGGGCAGACTTGGCTAACCAAGGAAAGGAGGCAGCTGGAGGAGCTGGTCCTTGCAGGAAATCTGCAGAATCTGCAGTCCGGATCACAAGCTTTGATCAAGCAGCCAAGAACCAAGGGGAAATCTACCGCCAAAATCTGGAGGGAGGAGCTGGAGGCAAAAATTTTTGCAAGGGTAGGAGGGAATGGAGTTGACTAACAAAGCCACCACATTACAGAGATAACTTCAGATAGCTTAATTGGATTGAATCAGTTAATTGGACTGCAACAAATCAACCAAATTTGACACTCAACATCCTCTGAAAAACAAGCCAAGGGCAGGTGGAGGAAAAGAACAGGCAGGGAGAATGCAGCACAAAGGGAGGAGGCAGCAGAATACATCCCCCTTCCTCAGGGCAGAGGCATCCCACTCTGAAAGCGAAAAGAAGATAAAAGGTGAGAAGCTTTCCAGGAGGAAGTATTCACTCACAAAGCTATGTAGATAAGGGGAGGGCAGAAGCAGGATGGGCAAGCTTCAGGCAAAATTTGAGCAAAAATTGATCACGGGTTCCCCAAAAGCAAGTCAGGTCCCATAATGGATGTTCATAGTCAAGAGTGAAGTCCACAGGGTGATGAAAGAGAAATAAACCCGAACCAGGACACACATGTGACCTTAGTGACGTTCCTCAGGTCTGACAGCCCGTTCATATTGCAAATTACAGCATGCAGAGAAGTCAAGGGACCCAGATGTTGCCTCCAGGGCAGAGCCTGAGCCACAGAGCCTGTGTGCAGCATGACCCCTGTGCTCCACAAGCACAGAGTGATCTGACAGACATCTCAGGGCCAGCGGGAAAGTTCCTCTTTCTTCACTGTCCCCGTGATGCAGAGATCACCAAGGACACAGGACCTATTCTGTTTGCATGTAGGAGAGAAGGGATGCTAGAGGGTACTGCCCTGCAGGATCAGAGTATTTTTCAACTTATTTCCACCACCAGCAAAAATGTAAGAAGCCTCTCAGAAAGGAGAAGGTGAGTTTTGGATCGGGAGAGTTTAGGACTTCTACACCACATACCTTTTACCTCCCAAAGAAGTTTCTTTGATTAAAGCCACAGCTGGAGTTTTCTGTCTCTTTCTCAGTCAGTAGTGATGCCTTGTGAAGGCTGACCTAGAACAGAGGCTAGATGGAGCTAAAGAATAAAGTAGGTGTTTATTAGGAGGCCTCAATAGGTACATCTTGGGTAGCACAAGAGCCCAGCCAGGGCTACACCCAAGATGAACCAAAATGGTCACAAAATGGACAACCGGTCACAGGGTCTTACACTTTTATAAGTTCTGGTCCATTTGCATATTGGAATTAATTGTCTAATTATAGTTTTAGCCCATGAAGTCCCATCCTTCTTGTTTTTCTGTCTTTGTCCACCATTGTTTATGCTCTTGGGCCTGAAATCTGGATTATTTGTCCTTGCTCTCCAGCTAGAGAAGGAATTGCTTTGTCTCCCAACTCTGTGAATAGAGCTTACTATCCCCTAATATGAAGCTCAGAAGGACACACTAAAGCAGTGCAGAATCTGAAAAATATAAAAGCTAAAACCTGAGGCATCAGTAGGATGTGACTGGGTTTGTCTGTGAGGGTTATGGCTGATTAGGAGCTGTGGAGGGGAAACACTCCAGCTTGGACTGACTGAGCTCACCTGGGCACCCGGGGACTGGGAAGCAGTGTCCTGAGGCATGAGGGTGGCTCCTTGAGCAAAGGCATCCCCAGGCCTGGCAGAATAAGAGCAGCCTGCAGGGATGACCAGACTGTGAAGAGGTGCCCTGGGATGCCATTGTCCTCCAGGCATGGGCACTTTCTGAAAAACAGCTAAACTAAGTGCTTGCTATTTACAGAGTAACAAGCTGGCTGCTCAGAAACATTCCAAAAACTGCCCTTTCTAAAACCACCAGTGTGGTTTCTGAGGTGCTATTTTCAACATGCTGTCAAAACAAATCTCTATCCATAGCTGAACTGACTGACTCTTCTTGTCAGGATGACTACCCTTAGCAGTGGTTGAACCAGTCCTAACTCAAGGTTTCAAAAGCAAGAGCAATATTTACTGGTTGATTTGCATTATCTGTAGGAGGAAAGTGGGAAAACTGGATAGCTCTGGAAGTGACCTCTTGTGCTGATCCTTCTTTGCCCTGCATATGTTAGGGCTCAGTACTCCACTCAGAGTGGATTGGGAAATCACAAACATCCCATTCACACCATGTAGTAAAAAAAAAAAACAAAAAACCAAAAAAAAACAGGGGCTAAATCCCTCCTGCCTGGACCAACTGCTTCATGGTGAGCAAAACAGTTTGAGGTCCCAGGTAATTTCATCTGTGCCATCTTGTACCAGCCACAGTCCCAGACAGACCCCAGACGGCAGGTCTGGCCAGAGGGGTGTTCCCTCTACTTCTACACCCTCAAGTTGTTCCACAACAGAGAGACCCGACAATTCAGCCACACAAAAAAGGAAAGGAGGGACACAGCTGCCACCCTCAGGAGCAAGGGTGCCCATCCAGCAGATGTGTGTGAGGTGGGAATGTCCAGATCTTTCCCACTTGTGTGTCTTAAGTGTTCAAATGCTTCTCACTTACACACTCAGGCCTGACTTTCCCTCTTATAAAACCCATCCTGTGGTAAATTAGAATAAGTAGCCATTCATAGAAGGTCTGCAAAACAGGAGGAGTTTTGTTTGTGCCATTCTTTAAGGCAGCAGCAGCTCTTTAAAGCCTCTTTTATAAGCTGTGGTAAATGGGCTCCCAGCATGCTCCTTACACTGAGTCAGCATGTAGATACTGTCTGGGGCACTGGACACAACATTTTTAGGGTGTCCTGGGAGACAGATACCAATGGCTAAACTCAGAAGTCAACTACAAATCAGTGGCACCTATTTATCTATCCCTATACAGACCAAAATGTCAGGAGGTGAACCTGGTACAGGCAGTGTGCCAGACTCAGCTTCTTGGGGACTGAGTGAAACAGATCAGTGTCCCAGTGCCCTTTCCTTGAAACCCTCTGCACAGGTGCCCCTGACCATAGCAACAGACCCCTGAGCTCTGGTTGAGACTGTGTGGGTTTGCAGTCTCTGTGCTGTGACAGTCCCCTCCATGGCCACGGTCACAGACTCCTAACGCTCCTTGCCTTAAGACTGGGATGGATGCTCCTGTGCTGGCTTCTACATCCACCCCACCTTCTGGGGACAGCAGGACTCAGTGATGCCTGCACAACTGTTTCCTTCCAAGCATTTTGGTGTGTCTTCATGCTGGCCAGCTTCTGCTCTGCAACAGCACCCCTTCCTGCTAGGTTTATGTAATCTACCATCATCACTGCTTCCTGCTCCACTGTTTTTAGTGCTTTAAGTGCACAGAGGAAGACTCAGACTTCCCCTCCAACAGGTAGCTGCAGTCATGCTTCAGGCAAGTCATTCTCTAAATGACCCAGGACCATTTAGAGGCAGCAGTTATGATAGCAGTTACTCATTTTCCATTCACCAAGTCTGTAATGGTTGGTAAACCATCTGCCTCTGTGTGAAATTCACATACAGCCCATGTGAAAACACCGACAGTAGCTGGCTGTAGCATCTTAACTACATTCCTCAGAGAAATTTAGGCTGAGTTGCTGGAGTGCAATCTGTTACCATCAATGGGTGAAGCCCTGCTAAGGAATTAGTCTGATGTGGTGGGGCGTAACAGCTTTAGACTTGAAAACATCCAAAAACCTCTTGAAGAAGCATGACATGTTCCCTTCAGTGCTAGTTCTCTGCTGGCACTAAGGGCTTATAAAACTCACCTGTTCTGTGTATGGCCCTGGCACCTCCCTCTCCTTAAACAGGAAATGACAGTAACTAATTTCTTTGAGGTAGTCAATAACCTTTTGCTGGAAAACTCATGTTTCTCTCAAGGAGGATCAATAATGCCCATAACACCAATCACAGGAAATTAGAAATAGTACTCAGCTTTAGGCAGGTGCAAAGTACATGTACCATAAAATGATCTTACAACAAAGGACTGTCCAAAGTGTTCATCAAGCAACAGCATCCATTCCACACAGTTGTCTCAAAATTTTGAGAGACAGGGCCATACATGGTGTGTGAAGCAGAGTGGAGTCTTCTGTCCTGGGAAAATAAACTGTGTTTATTATTCATTGTGTCCAGCTAAGAAACTAATCCAGTCTCTTACCAGAAAGCTGGGGCTGGCACAGAGACCATCCTTTGTTCTCAGGTTGTGAAGTGACTCTGACCAGCATGACCACATCTAGGGGGCTAAAGGCAACAGGGTTTACCTTTTGGAAGGCACAAGGAAGCAGTACCTGGATGTGCAGATTGGTTCTAGTGCAGAGCCAGCCAAGCATACTCCAGTTATTCTCTGTTAGGAACTGGAGACTGCTCTGACTGGATAAAACCCACCTGATCTAGATTGTATCAGGTGAACCTTAGTAAGGAGGTCATAAAAACCTTGTCAGCTTTCACATCTCCTACTGTTCACCAACACAGGATTCTCAGGGTGAGACAGAAAGTGAGAGTGATAGAAAGAATAAATCAAACTGGTAACTACTACCTGATAATTTCTTCCAGACTGCGCAGCTTGCAGGTCCAAGAGCAGCTTATTCTGTATGGACTCATGTTAGCTGTGCAAGTCCTGGGTACTAAACAAGACTGGATTCTGACATAATGCAACATCTTAGAACAAGGTTTTTCACTAGACACAGAGACAGAATCTTTTCCCAAAACTAAAACAGGAGAGGAACTGTGATTTTTGATTTGACCAAGGGTACAGTTATATTTTTGATCCTAGTCTGCTTGCAAGATGGCAAACATTGGCTCAGTGGGGTATTTGTGCCTGTGGATCTGATTCTTTGGGACAAGTAACTTAAACTGAGATTACAGAATGAGATGAACTCCTACACAATGCAAAGAAAATACATTTTCAAACATCTGTTCTCATCTGGAACGTTTACAAGCCCTTTATTGAATTGTTTCTAAAGCCCTGCCAACTGTACTATAACAGTGGTGGCAGGACCTTTTAGTGAATGGGCAAGGTTTTGTTTCTGCATTAAAGCAAAAGCACTTCTCCAAATGTCTCCAGATTTCAAGAAACAGGTATTTAGGATGGCTCATGCTTTGCAAGGCTACAATATGCACTCGGATTTACGTGCTCTTGTAATCCCAGAGTTCTTAATTTAGTTACCTCTAGAGGTTTTGTATATTCAGATTAGAGTGCTCAAAGGTTAGATCAAATTCTTTCAAGCTAGTCTGGCATTGCCACAGCTGAAGAATTAAATCAGGCCTGTTCCATAGCATCTTTATCAAGTGCAAGGAACAAGCAAGGAGTTTCACTCACTCACTTTTGCAGCAGGGTTCATTCTGTGAATGAAACACGCTTGGATTTTGATATAAATCTGAATACACAGGAGCTGTGTCCTAATATTGGACTTGACTTTATTCCTGGCTTCACATTCATGGGGTTTTTTCCCTTTATTTTACATTACAACAGATCTGCTGTTGAACAGGCATTGTGTGTTTAGACAGAGATTCAAGAACACGCTCCTGTCTCATCAAAACGTTTTTTCTTCTGCTTTGATGTGTTTTATCTTCCCGTTACCTTGCTACTTGTGCTAAGAACACAATGCCCTTGGAAAAATCTTGTTTCACTGCATATTCCACACCCTGTATATCTGTGCTAACTCCAGAGATGGGCAAAGTACAATGCAAAGGTGTTCAGGGTGCTTTGGTCCCTGCCAGCTGTTTGGCCTCTGAATTTCATGCATTTTAAATTGTACACATTTCTGTCTGTCTCTGGCTTAATGCTTTCATGAAGAAAGCCTGGTACTCACTTGATTTGCAGCCATCCACTTCTTCACAAGCAAAGTCCTGTTTCATAACAGCCTTTCTGTAACTTGGGTGCTGGTTATACCACAGAACAATGTTTTAATAAATGTTATTTACATTTTTCAGGGTAGCTAGAGGGGTTTTGGTTTTAATTAGCTGAGTAAGAGAGTCATGAGTTATTATACAGACACAAAAAGAGCTGCTACCATCATCTCCTTACCCACGGCCCCTGTGCCAACATAGGAAAAAACAGTACAGGCCCTTGCAGGCAAGTATTTTTTTGAAAGAGGGGGAAGGGGAAATTGATTAAGATGTTACAGTGTGTATTGTGCCTGGAGTCCTCAGTGGTTTTTCCTTACCTGGCCTAAGCCAGAGGTAGAAAGTCACTTCAACATTTGGGAGAAGCAAAAGGAGTGCAAGCCCTCCTGCCATCCTCCCGAAAAGCTGTGCTGTGCTGGGGGGGAGTCAGAGAGGTGCTTGCATGGAAACACTGCCTGCTGAGAACCACTTCAAATGAATTATGGACCCCATCCTCCCCCCTCCTGCTGCTGCTTCCTTCTCCTTCCCTTCCTAACCCTTATCATCAGCACAAAAGTCTCTCAGAATCCCCCTGCTCATGAAACTTGGAAGGAGCAAGGTCCAAGGGACAGAGGGGCATCCCAGGGAGCTCTGTGAAGAGGACCTTGCTCAGCAGCTCAGCTTATGATATCTCCAGCAACATGGCCAGCTTGGATAATGAACCAGATAAGGCATGAGGCTTGCAGTGCTTGGCAAAATGCACTGGTAGCCCTGCACCAATTTTTGCATGAAAACTTCCCAACACTATGGATGCTGGCAGGAGCTGGTCCCGTTGCAAACAGATTTAACTTCCAATGTCAAAGGAAAACTTAATTTGGTTACAGGCCAAGTGCAAGTGAAAGATGGATGTGTGCATCCTGCTGAAAAATGCTTCTGATAACGAGAGCCTGGAGTGGCTGTGGAGGGGACAAAAGGCACATGCCTGTCCTCTACTGCCAGTTCCTGCTCTGCCGTGGGGAATGAGGGCTCAGATTTGCCCCCACTTGCTGAGGGGGATCTATCCAGAACACCCTGCACTTTGTGATAAGACAAACCATGCTGCTCACAGCTCTACCCAGAGTCAACACCAGCAGCCTTCACAGTCAGTGTCCTGCTTGTCACACCCTGTGTCCTGCCACTGTTCTCTCCCAGCTATCTTAACTGAAGAGATTAACACGAGGCTGTACAATATCTTCCCTAGCACAAGCCTGGCCCTTCACAGAGATAGCTATTTGTACTTAAAATGCTGAGATCATCCAGAAGCCAACTCTGACGTGGAAGACTAGGACTGTCCTAATAAACAGTCCCAAAATTGTGTGTTGAAAGCAGCAGCAACAACAGTAATTTTATTATTTTCCCAAAACAGGGTTGCTTCTCTTCTGTGCACAAACAAATAGGTTTTGCAGACTACATCGTTCATGAATGCCTGTCTAAACTCATCAGATTTAGGAACTTTCACTGACTTCAGCAAGCCATGGTGGATCAACTTGTATTTGCACTTCCCAGCACACACATTTGAATTGAAGAGCAGCTAGTTCATTGCTCACTTTTTAGCATTGTGCCAGTTAAACACAAATGACTAAGCCCAGAGCAGCTATCGTGTTTCTCACTGAACACAGCTACCCACAGTACCCCTGTCTAGCACAAATTCCTGCTGACATCTGAAATTCTCTTCTAACAAAGTCCGTCCCGAGGATGAATGAAATAGTTTCTCTGGTCTGCAAGTTTTTCCTAGTTCTCCTGTATTCCTGTTACCACGAATGGAAGCTTTTCCCACAGCTTTAGGAACATGAAAGCTAGGCAGAGCCATAGGGTGGTGTTTCCATTTACATTCCCTGAATGTCGTTTTTCTTCAAGCCATTTTATGGGTTGGGGGAGAATATCCTGTGCACCACACCCACTTCTAGCCAGCTTCACACAATTTACACAGTCAGGAACCACAAACCATCTGCAAGAAGTTCAGACCTCAGGCAAGCCAGTAGCCACACTGATTCTGAGCTGCAGGGCTCATATTGCACAGTCCAACCTAGAGCACATTCTGTTTATCGCATGGGGTAATGACAGTTCAAAAGCTGCATGTGTGCAAGCAGATGAACTTAGGTGAGAGCACTGAGCCCAAGAAACAGGCTAAGGAGACTTCATGGAAGAGCTCACACTATCTCAAGTACAGAAGCACAGAGTCTTTGGGATGACTTCCCAGTTCATTTGAAATTGAATCCACACCTTTAAAAAAACCCCATAACCAAACAACAGCACCAAAGATGGTTCTCAGTTGTACTGACCACTTCTGATTACTATTGGAAATCTCTCCCTAGCACTTCACAGGTCCTCCACCATATATTTTCTGTGGGTGTGGTGGATCTGGTATGATCTACTTGGGCTTGCAATGAGCAGGGACAGGCTGTGCGGCTGGGGGAGAACAAGATTAACGCTATGTTAAGGAATGTCTGTGTCTCCTAGAAGAGCCATGGAATCAAGATGAAAAGCCATAGAAAGGTGCTTTTGCAAAATATCTGTTTCCTCTCCTTCCCTTTTGATAGGGAATCACTGCCATCCTCACACAACAGCCAAGAAAGGATCTTTATGTATTTCTGCAGTGCTTAATCACATTGCTGATAGCAACCATAATTCCTGTATTGTAGATAAGTAGGAAGAAAGCCTGTTCTTCTGTCTGGACAATTACAAAACTCTCAAACCACACACAGCTTGACAGACTTGCAAGCCCAGAACACCACAAATCAACAGGTTTCACCAATACTTTTAAACTGGATTTAACCTCAGGGCACTTCTGTCACAGCAGCACTGAAAAGCAGCTCTCAGTCACACACCAGTAGATGCTGGAGGGGCAGTTGCTGACCCCAAGGATGAACAGTCTTCCTTGGTGAGGCAGAACTGGCTGCAGCAAAGTCCCCCCACCACTCTGTACATCAGCTCCCTACCTGCAAGATGGCATATGACACAAGCAAATTGCTTAAAGCTCTTGGGGCAAGTCAGGGAGACTTAGAAATCGAAGCCACATTTTCTGGTCTCTACTGCGTGCCTCTGTAAGAAAAATAAGGAGTTTGTCTTCTAAAATTGATATCTGAATTATCAATGTATTGTAAAAAAATAACTGCCTGAGTCCATCATGTTTAGATTTTATGCTAGTAAACGTCATTTTTTTCATGTGTAAATATATCACAATGTATCACTTGGGTGCCTCTGAAAGAATGAACTCTGTATGGGAGGACAGTGCTGGTGGGAATAGTCATAAAGATTAATGCTTGCACAGCCTCCAAGGGCAAGCTGCCTCTGTTGGACTTCTTTAGGCATAATTAAAAGCAGCTAAGTGAGGTTACTCCTTGCAAGGCCCACTGAAGGAGCCCATCTCTTCCCACTGCCTGCAGGGGCACGGTAAGGGAAATGGCTTTCCTAGGCTAGCACCAGCCTTTGTGGAAACCTCTTTGAAAGCAGAATACAAGGACTGCAGGGCACTAAACTCAACATCTGGCTGCTATTGAGTTTAATTTTAGTTTAGACTTGTATGAGCTGGCCATGGGAGCAGGGGAAAATCTGTCACTGAATGTCCTGTGTGGAAGATGGGGACATCTCTTACAGATTATTCTACTACTCAGTGACTGGTGTGAACACCTGAGTCTCTCTTATGCAAACCACAACTACATTTATGGACCCTACTGAATCCATTACTGAATGGTAACAAGGCAGTCATTAGATCACCTAGCAGTGAGCTCCTTTTCAGCATGAAAAATACACTGCGGGTAAGGATCAGGGGGGTTGGCTGTATTTCCTCCTAAGGCTTTCCCCTCCCTCCCCTCAGGACAAAGGTGGGCTTGGTTCAAGGTGAAAATACTTGTCACATTCTGACAGAAGAAGTTCATTCAGAGGATCCGAGATGCCCTGTGAGGTCTGCAGGGAATGCAGATGGGCCCTGTGAAGTGTCAAGCCTTCCTGCAGAACCACAGCTCCCCACTGACAAATCAGCTCTGCAGTAGCTTCAGCAGAGAGTTTACCATAAGCAGCCACCAGATAGCAGACCCCTACAGGAATTTTCCCATTCCCTTCACACCTTGTGCTGGGCTCAAAACAGCTTATGGTACATGGCTGATGTAATAGCAGGAGAGAAATCAGGAATGTCAGCAATGAAATGCTCCCTGACTGCAGCAACAGGAGCCCCAGCCTCCGAGCTGATGGGGCGACAGCCAGGGAAGCAGTTTCACTCACCATTTCACTGAACACAATTTTTTTTTTTATTGAACGAGCTTACCTGAAATTCTGGAAAGGAACAAAGTAGATTGATGAGCTATTTCAACTCCTACCCATGCCAGTTTTCTCAGTTCTCTTCTATTCCTCCTTTCAGAAAACACTGCAGTGCTCCCAGACTGCATCAATGACAGCACAGTGGAGAGGAAGTTGTTTGCACTTGCTCACTTGGACAAGCTTAGTTCTGCCCTACTTCAAGTACTGACTGCCTTTAAGATGTCAGAGCTCACTATTTCTAATTTACACACATTTAGTAAGGAAGTGTAAAGCTGTGGCCACCCCACCCACTGACATTTGACAAGAAGCAGCTCTACAGATTTTGTTCACATCTATAATGTTGATAAGCACCAGTATCATCACACTATATATTTCACGATTCCTACATATAAGGTCCCAAGCTCTGAGACTTTCAGTCCTCTCCTGAGATTCTCTGCCTCTTCAAAACAGAGTTAAAATAAATGAACAGACATGCCACACCTCACACATGCCATGCACACACACATGCAGGGCTCTGCATTTCAAACTGTCCAAGTTTCCAAGAATTATCCTATTTTTGCCAATTCCAGCATATCTGAAGCTGGGAGGGACATGTGGGAAATTTCTGAAAATCCATTCCAACTTAGAATAGAGGACATTTCATTACCTTTTCTTTTTTTCTTGCACCTTTTTTGTTGTAGGCATCCATCTCTCTCTCTCTTGTCCATTAACCCTCCTTCCACAACATGCTACCTGACAGACCGGAGAGCATGAGCTCCATCCCAGCATTCTAACCCCGAGTTCAAATATCAGAGCAACTCATATCAAGAGAGGACAGAGATCCTTTGCTACAAGTTAATCCTGCCCTCCTTCTCCCCACTTCTCCAGATACCAAAGGCAAAGCAATCCCGGTTGCCGAGCAAACGCCACCCTGGAAAGAGCTCAGCTTCGCTGTGATCCCGTTTCTTCCCTGTAATCAGCCACATTTTCCACCCGAGCCTTGGAATCAAGAGCTGCTCGGGCTCAGCATGGTCTCAGCCTCCCCTCTGTGTCAGCGGAGGCAGAAGGGCTGGTTTTGGGAACAGTCCCTCACACCCCCTTCTCCCCATCTCTGCTCCTGCAAGTTCCCAGCACCAGAGTCGCCACCACCAGCTGGATCGTTCTGTTCAGTTTGTTCCCTCCAGGCTCAGATCAGCTCCTCAGCTTGAGACCCAAATCTCTTGGTTCCTCTGTAAGGAGAAAGTGACACCAACCATTAGTCTCACAGTTTTATTTGTAAAGGACATAGCATGAAAAGCTGTATTTCAATGTACTTCAAAACCTGAAAAACCCATGTCGGTTTGTGGTGTGTATGTTAAAGTGCTTGATATAACAATACTTTTAATAATGTTGTCTTGAAAATAATCCAGTTCTTATTCCATTGGTAATGATGTAAAGACAAAATATACTTAATGGAGACATTTAGGGATCATTTTAAGCTATACAGGGAACATTTGTACATTTCAAGTGTAACACACAAGATTTCCCCTCACGATGCGCACCTTCATTTGATTGAAAGAAGGAATTTTCTCCAACACGCTGCCGCGCAACTACCCTAAAAACACGTTTTTGAACAATGATAGCTAATTACACAAACCAACTTGGAAAAAACATGAGTAGATTTTTTCACTAAACAGTACAACTTCATTTATTTCAGAGAATTATAAATACACATTTTGTACATAGTGAGGCATTAGATTCTCTGACTCCCTCAAGTTACCATGCTGGCTGTTAGTACAACTGGACTATGCAAACTCAGACACCTGCAGATGGGCATTGGATAGGAAGTTTTTTGTTTTTTTACAAAGCAGATACCAGAGAGCTTTGGTCTTTTCCAAGATTCCCTTTCTCAACCAAAGAAGGTGCTTTAACACTGAAGTAAAAACTGTGTTAGCTTAGAAGAATCCTGATGGGTTTCTCACCATTCTAGTGGGTAGAATGATTTCTGTAAACCTTACAGAAAAAAACCTCACAGTTTCCAATCAACAAGTAGTCCACTAAAAAAAACCCATACATGGTAGAATAAAAATTCACTATGAAGAACCATTCTCCCAAGGTTGTCAAATCATTACTCCAGGAATCTGAGGCATTCAGCTGTGCCCCTTTCAATATATCTTGGGGTGATTTATTGCCTACAAGGAAACATGAGACATACATTATTTTTATTGTATTATTATTAATATGATGTGAAACCTGACAAAACCAAACAAGTCAACACTTGCTGAAAAAGCTGAGGTGAAGTTGCGTTAAGTGCTAAAGGTTTCTTAATGTAGCCTGGAATGGGGAAAGGCCCTGATCTGAATTTTAAAAATTCTCAGGTTTTGATTTGTTTTAACTTAAGAAAGACTTAATGTAGTTATTGCCTTTTTTCTCTGTGTGTGGTTTATTCATTTAAATGAATGACCTTTAGAGGTGCCTACATTTCTCCTTTATCCTGCTTGCACTTAACCCTTGTCATGTCAGATGAATGTTACGACTGCTCCAGTCAGACATAGCCTTTGGAGAAGTCTGCAGCAGCGTACTTTGGGAAGCATCCAGCCTGAAAATGCAGATGATGCTGTGAAGAAATCCAAGGACTAAAGAGGTGGTTATTTCAGCAAAATGAAAGTCACTTAGTCTGGGCTGGGCGTGAAAAAATCCTGTACAGCAGTCATTAGACATGAAAGGCCTGAGCTGTAATAGAAATCAAAACATCCTAAGCAGTCATTACCAAATAATGCTGCCACATGGTTTCTGGTGCTAAATGTATAATTCATTGATAGAGTTAAGTACAGGGACACATTTTCAATTGCTGCTGAAGAGTTGTCATGCATCATCTGCTGACTCTAAGCAGACATGCCTGGCCACACAGAAAATCCTAATGCCCCAAATTTCACATTTCTGGAAATGTAAGAGAGGTGTCACACGGCTGTGGGCTCTGGCTACTAACTTGAGACACCATTCACAGCCTTTACATTAGTTACTCAAACCCACAGCAGTGACATGGCGGTGCTGCCTGCAGTATTTGGGATGAGTTCAGTCAGTTTAAGGAAGCACAAGCTCAGGAGGAAAGAATGGTTATTGAAAGCTGGAAGCCTCATTAAAGTGGAAGGCTCCTTGACAGTGTTATTTTACTTCTTTCTTAGAAACAAAGACTTCTATAACATAAAACTCTCCAATGAAACAAAGTTACATGAAGAGTTTTCTTCTGGCTGGGAGTCTGACATGAAACTTTGACACTGAAGTGAGTGCTGTTCTAAGAATTGAGCAGCAGAAGCTCAAGGAAAGCAGAGAAGCTTGACAAAATGCAGGTGAGAAAGCAAACCTTAATTTTCATCCTCCTTCCTTTTCCTTATCTCCTATTCCTCTTTCGACCATATGCACACTATGCCAAGACCTGCCACTGTCCACCACTGCCAAGCCCCTCCTAATGCCACTTGAGAGCACTGTGCAAGGCAACACACTCACAGAACCAGTCAGGAGCCTTTCCCAAGCCTCAGCTGACAGTGAGACCTCCAAAGAATCCACTGACCAAATACCCAAGGTTGTAGGGAATAAACAAGTGAAAACAAAAACCTATATTTAAACTAACATCCAAAAATTAAAAGCAGGTGAAGCTAACTGTGTCCTCAGACCCTTCCAACTCCCACCTACAAGAATGGAAAATACACTCTGTATTTACTGCATGGTATTCACAAGGTGATGTTGATATAATCTCTTGTTCAATTTGTGTCATATAGTTGCTCCCAGCTCCTCATCAAGAGCTGTATCTCCATATATGCACTGTATTAGTAACGTATTAACTGGAAAGAGTGTAGGAGAAAAGCCTCAAAACACCAACGTCAGATTATTTTTTCCTCCTCTGCTTAATTCTTTTCTTTCTGTAGCTGAATAATTAAGAAAAAATCATCCAAGATCCTGTACTCCCCTAGGAACATTCATTCTGCAGGATAAAGGAAGACTCATAACCTGTCAGCATTTCAAAGCCAGCTGATACAGTTTGGTAGCACAGCAACAGCAGCATTTGTGGCTCTACAGCAATGATTCTTCTCAAGTACAGCAAGAATTTGGCAGAAACCAAATTCCTCATCATGGGGAAAAAAAAAAAGGTCACCCACAACACAAACTGGCTGAGGGTGAGGGTGAATCATGAGAACATCTAGACAGGGAAGGGACACACTGAGTGAGTCAAGCAAGCCACCATTCCCCATTTCAGGCTGCAGCAGCAAGGCTTCAACAGGTTTTTCATCCTCTCAGGCTCTGAGGCTGACAGCAGTCCTTCTCTCCAGTGTTTAAGCATTCCAGCCCTTGTTTCCCCTTTTGGAGATCAACAGGAGTGACACAAAACACCTTACAGAAAAAAAAAATAACGACTCACTACATCCATGCATGGGAAGGCGAGTCTTTGAACAAACAACAAACTAAAAGAGACCATGTACAGTAGGGTAAACCAGCATATGCTTACAGCATTTCCAAGAGTGACACGATCACAATGGCTACATAGGGATATTTCTGAATTAATTTGCAATACCTGAAAAAAGCCCTGCTGAGTTTGCGCTGTATTTACACATTGATTGGCTTCTTCCTCGCAAGCAAGTAGCGGCATCCCTTCCCACCTTGGTCCTTCCCTCCCTCCACAAGTCCTTCCCCTGGGTTTAAGCTACTCATAGTCAGAACAAGAACATTCACTCTAAGAAAAATTTCTTAGAGTAATATAATTTCTTAAAGAAAGATAGCATATTTACACACATCTAACACATGAAAATACTCTATTTTTTGTACTAAACTTCTGTTTCAAATAAACTACAATACTGCATATTAGCTTTCTGCAGCTTTAGAGGCCAGTCCCCATCAGGCACAAACTGGGCTTCCCAATCCTGCTTCCACCAGCAGCTTTGCCTTACAGTGGTGCACTACCATGGCATTCAAGTCCTGACAGGTCTCCAGTTGTGGTTTGCTTGTTTGGGAAAGGAGTAATGAAGTTCTCAGCAAAGCCATGCTAAACATCCACTCCTTTAATGAGTGATCCTTCTAGGATGATGTTGAAATCTTGCAATGTCTGTAGGACTCGGATAAGGGAGTTGACAGTCATGCGGTCCCGGAGGAGAGCATTCTCCTCGTACATCCTCGTGATGGGTGGGCACTCCGCCAGCAGCGGGATCCACTGAGACAGCAAGTGGTCCCTGAAAAGGGCAGGACAGGAATTGTTTTAACAGTTACCATAGGTATCACACTGGAATTCTTCTCCAAGAGCACAACCCAAAACATGCAGCCCCTTTTGGTGAGCGGTGGGTGCTTGCATGTACAAGTTTGCCATGTAATCGCAACCCTTGATTTGGTTAGTAAAATACTACCTACTGTAGAAATGAAATTGAAAGGTATTAGCAGAATTGGGCATTTGTAAGAATTCAGGAACATTTTCAGATCGGGAACAGTGAAAATAAAACTTGAGGAAAATCTGACAGACTGCCAACTGGTTTTCCAAGTATCCAGACAGGTACGACAAAATGGCACTTATTTCTAGATATACAAACTTCTACCCTCCAAAATACAACTAAGTCCCACCCTCCTGCCCCTCTCCAAGTGCAAGACAGAGAGTGCCCTATTAGGAAAGAAAGGTTCCTCTAGAACAGTTCTGACAAAATTATAACAGGCATCCCATTTTCACAAGCAATTGAATGAGGGTTTAGAAATTCATCAGCTCCTGAAAAGGAACTCTGCATTCCCAAAGTCAGTATTTCATCAAAAATAGCATTTCAAGACAGATTTCACACACATGACTGTCAAGCTAACAGCTATAAGAAAAGCTCAAAACATTTTTAGCAGTTTAGACACTAGCCATGTATTACTAGTGCTCCTTTGCTCTAATGTTTGACGTAGTACTAAAGCTGCCTAAAATAGGCTCTGGATAATACATAGGTGTGAGATGGCTTAAAATGGAAAACTAAAGGTAATAACAACCGTGGGAAAATATTCTTCTAGTTTAATGCCAGAGGACACACATAATGAAGAGCAGTTCAGTACCTTGTCCCCAGGCAAACCAGGATTTGGAATTTGCCATCCTTTCCAATGTTCCTTGGAGCTGTATTGATGGCATTGACATAATGACAGAAGGTTTTGCATGAAGATCTCTGAAGCAAAAGGGCCTCCTCATTGTCTCCAATCTGATCACTGGTTTCAAAATAAGCAACAGCTTTCTCTGTGGTAGAGAGAACATCAGGACCCAGTGAGAAGAAGCACTTTGTTGTGACACAGAATCACACAAGGGAATCCTTAAAAAAAACCAACCTGCTGAGAGCTATTCCACAGTTTATCTATAAATTCCTGACTCTGAAGACCACAGGTAGGTGGTCACCTCCACCTTTGCCATGGCATAGCACTGGTCAGTCTGGTTGATGTTTAACACAGGTAACACCAAGGAGCAGCACCAGAGCACCCCTCAATGGTTTCACTGTAAGTGATACCATCAGCATTGATTTTTCACTTTTTCTGAGTAAGCACTTACCCTCAGGCTGAGCACCTCTGCCTGCAAGCCTGTTCTAAGGGAGGAAGTACATCTTAAGTTACCCCTACATAGGCCTACAGGCAAGGATCACCATTGCAATGATGAGGAGAGTTCTCATAAACCAGGAATCCAAACCTTTCACTCCCTGCCCTTTCCTAGCTCTCTCCCTAGCACTGATAGCTCCTCTACCCCAACCTCCAGCCTACCTTCTTTCTCTCAGAAAAGCAGCTGTTTGAACTAGGCACTCTTAAATTTCTGCTCAGACTCACACTCTTCTCTTGCACAGAGTTTAGTACTTCTCCTCTGCCATCAGGTTTCTCATTGACTTTAAGCAACCTGGAGCAGGTGCTTGGCAGGATAAATAGCACCCTAGCTGATAAGAATCCAAGGTCTGTGTGTGATTTTGCCCTAAACCTTCTCCTCCAAATCATATACCAGCTTACCTATAAAATCCCAGATGAAGACATTCTTATGGAAAATGCGAGCTGATTTGAATCCGTGGTGGAAGACCTGCTCCAGTGCTGCAACCAGACCATTTTCTCCACACAAGAGAATGGTAAGGCTCCCTCTCTGTGGAAAAGGGAGAGCAGGTAAGTACAACTCGCCTTGTTTAGATGACAGAAACTTCAGACCTAAAGGTAGTACATCTACTGGTACTTCAGTGCCATTTCTGTTTATAAAAATTTGCAGGCAAGTAATGAAAAGTAGGAATTACCTCTTTCTCTGGCTTGTGGAAGTGTTTTACAATGTTGTTCACGGCTTCCCCGATTCCCTCTTGGATCTGCCCCGTATTAGGCTCTGTGAAATGATGGAGAGCAGACTAGCTGAAGGTTAATCTTTTCTTGCTTGATATTTCAGCACTCATGTCCTCTAATTTTACAGGAGCTGGACAGATGTATGAACAGGATCTACACTGTCCCACCTCTGTGCTTTAGCAGACTCTGTGACCCTCACAGTCCCGTGTCCTGTTGCAGCCAAGTGCAGTTACTCATAAAAGCTAATTTTAGGGATGCGAGGTCGATGTGCCCTAGGGTCCCTGCAGAGATAAGCTTTGCCAGAAGGCAGCTCACAGCAGCCACATCAAGCTCTGAGCTGCCCTCAGAGAGGCCTATCTTCCCACAGACTGCAAAGTGAGCTGGGAAGCTGAGCAGCATCAGCTACTGCAAATTCTGCTGCCTCCTCCTCCCTCATCTCATATCTCTATGCTCCAAAGAAAGAGATTATTATCTCTCAACAGTCAAAAGGGGACACTGAAAGAGGCAACATGTACGTCACAGAGCAAACACCAACCACGGAAGGCAGGAAAAGCTCATCAGCTTGCAGCTGCTGCTCTGCACCAAACCTTGCTTCAGGATGAACCCTCCTGTTCACAAAAGCCTTTTTTCCCAGCAGTTGGCAGCAGACCCCTTCCCTATGATCCTGGAGAGGAAGGCAAGGACTTACTGGTGTTCCTCCCTGTGAGGGAAGTGATGCTCAGCCGCCGAGTCACAGTGGGAGACTTCTGCTGGGGCGGCGTGCGGCACTGCTTGCCCAGCTCTTCGTCAGACGCGGAGGACACCAGCTCTCCAATGAGGATTCGCTCCAGACTGCCATCATCAACGCCTTTTCCCAGCCACCGCCCACAGGGGAACCTGCAGCGTGCCCAGGACAAGCACAGGTCAGCCACACACACAGTGCAGCCTGGTCTCAAAGCTGGGGGACAGCTGGCACCCAACAAACACAGATAACAGGCAGGGAAAACTTTGCTCCCAGGAATTGCTCACCAAGCAGAGCTCTGCAGGAGCAGCCCCTGCACCACAGCTCATCATCCTTAGAAACAGGGAAATATGCAAAGCTTGGGTCACACACATATTTTATGATCCACATCTTGTTTTCTGCCAAGTTATTTTGCACTTTCAGCCACAGCTGATATGCAGCCTTTAAGAGCTCTGTGATGATTAACAACCAAATCCCCACAGAATTTCCACCCAGCTGAGGCTGTGACATCTCCTCATACCTCAGACCTCACCTCACATTTTACTGCTGTAGCTTTGGATCCCACACACAGCCCTAATGAAAGCCATGCACATGTCCATACCCAGTCACTTTATGCCATGTTCTCCTACTTTCCCCTATACACTGTGGTCAACTCTGAGATCTGGAGCTCACCTCTCTGCATTGCAGTTTTCCAAGATCACATTTTTAAAAAAAATTTTGTCTGCTCAGCCCCGTTTTGTAAAACCGATGGTGAATTAGGAGACCATTTTGACACAGAGGTATGTGCTCAATGTAAGATTAAGAAATCATCAAAACTTTTTATTTTCTTGCTATTTCCCCCAGAGTGTCATTTCAGCTCGTGGAGTTTAAAGAGTTAATTGGTGCACAATTTTACCACACTACTTAGAATCAAGAGATCCATTATTAGACACAAATATATGAATCACTTCAAAAGTATCCATACTGTCTGTCCTGTCTCAGAAAGATGCAAAAAAAATCCTGCACTCAAATATCATTTAATATTTATCAGATTATCTGATTTCAACTAGGGCTACTGAAATGAGAGAACCAGGGGAGGGGGAGACCAACCCAACCCTATCAGGGACGCAAATCAGCCCCAGCCAGAGTTAAGGAGAAGGTGAATGCCTTCTTGCTTTCTCTAAATTCAACAAGAATTTCAGACAAGGAAAATGATGACTTGTTGCTTACTTGTATGTGTGTCCTGTTATTTCATTCCTGACCATGACACAATCAACTAGCCACTTGGCCAGTAGCCCTGAGTTGTCATGACCAATCTGAACGGTCGTCAGCTTCCCCAAGTTCTGGCACTGAAATGAGGAACAGTTTTTGCTTCATTTAAAAAAGAACAGACAACACACACCCTCACCCAATGCACGCATATGGTCAAATATAGGCTTTTATTCAGTTTTCTAATTCTCCTTGATTTGTAGAACAAGTATTTTCGACCAAACACGCAGAGCATTTTCAAAAGCAGCATAATTATTTTAAGACAGGAGAAAAGAAATAAAACTGTTAAAAGCTTGTGGAGAGATTACATTCTTTGTTGGGAGCACTCACTCTGAATACTTCTGAGAAGTATTAATTACACATTTCTGAGTAAGGTGATAAAAAGGTGTGCTTTTGCAGAAGAAATAGATCTTCAATACAAACAGCTTTTCAAAAATCCATTTGGAGCATACTGACCTTCAGGTGACCCACCCCACATTATGTAGCAGTCCCTAGATCCTTTATTATTTTCTAAGACTGATTTGCTTATTGTTGGCCGAAACAAAAAACACTAACATGAGACTCAGCATCACAAAGACACAGAAGAAGGAAAACAAGGCACTGTGAATTCCAGTGCAAGATGTAATTGTAGGTGGGGCTGGCAACAACATCTGTTGACGTCACCTAAACACTTCCCTTAAAAGACCTTGGTTTTCACCGCTTCTGATGCTGCCAAACAAGCAGCTTGGGCTGACATTTTCTACAAGTGGGTGGCTACCCAAGTTGATATTTTAGGAAAGCTTCAGCCAGAGGAATAATCCAGAACAGAATCAATACAGTCCTTAGAAATATCTAAATATGTAATTTTGCCTGCTAGAAGCCTGGATATCTTTTCTACAAAACAGTAATATCTGAATGAGATGTGGGCACTTATCTCAAAAATATCCTCTCTTTGTCAAAATCAACCTACATTTGGCAAGAGGCTTTTTTTGCTATTGTTGTTGAAGATCAGTCTACATATGCTCAGTGGATGCAACCTCAATTTCAGTAGCAGATTTTCTTACAAAATCACTCCTTAATGGGTATGGTACAGCCCGGAGCTAGAGGAGCTTGATGGGGCTTTCCCTGCAATTCCTGCTACCAGCTGCTTTGGCACGGCACCGAGCCAACCTGTAATTGCTGGGTGGGAAAGCAGAGGGGAAAGCAAAGAGAAAACCCCAGCAAGCCTAGGGGAGAGAGCCCAGTGGGGATGGCAGCTCCTGGTGTGCCACAGACAGCACCTGAGGCTGGGATGTTGAAGAGCAATGCCAGACAACGGGCTCAGAAGATATTTGGGACTGGCCAGAGGTCAAAAGGGACCTGGGTGGTGGTTAGTGGAAAGACAGAGTGAAAGAAGGGAAAAGAAACTTGGAAGGGAGATGAGGAGTCGCAAATAAACACTGAAAGGGAAAATCAGGCACGTGTGGAAGGGAATGAGACATGGAAATAGATAGGCAAGGTGAGGAATTCTGGGCTGGACAGGGACAGCAGCAAGGCCTGCGCTTAAAAGTGGTGTGTGCTCACAGATAACCCTCACCTCACACAAGAGGGGCAGGCTATTTTTCTGTACATATTTGAACCTACAGTGACACTGCAAATCAGGACAGAATCTGAAATGTTGTGCTCTTAAAAAACCCTAACAAATTAATATTTATTCGGAAGCATGTTTCAAATTGTAAGGAAAACACGAAGAGCTTGTACTCACCTCAAACGTCATTTCTAGGTGATTTTTAGGAATCTGCATGACACCGCTATCTCCCAGTTCTCCCGACACACATATCCACGGGTTTGATGTGGTTATTGCATTGCTTAGTTTTTTGATGGGAATTATCACTGACCTGTAAGGGATCACTGAGAGCAGGCAGAGGGGGAAGTACGTTAGTCGTGATCTATTTTCTTCTTCCCTTCCAGTAAACCCAATTTCTGGGCGAAGCACGCCTTTCCCCTGAAGGCCAGCTCTGTCGGCTGTCTCGGAAGCGGAGAGGCCCCTGCCGCTGCGGGCGGGGTGAAGGGCGGCGGTGCCGCACGGTGGAGCTGCAGCCCCGCGGCAGAGCCGGGACCGCGCAGGGAACGGGACGGAGCCGCCTGCGGGAGGATGGGGCACACGGCAGGGCACGGCGGAAAGGAGTGCCACGGTCATTCAGCAGCCTGGTTTGCAAGGGATCTTTAGCAGACATCTAGTCCAACCCCCCTGCAGTGAGCAGGGCCATCTTCAACCACACCAGATTGCTCACAGCCCCGTCCAAGCCAACCTTGAACGCTCCCAGGGATGGGGCATCCCATCCCCTGTGCCAGGGTCTCGCTACCCAAAATGTAAAAAACCTTCTTCCTTATATCTAACCTAAACTGACCCCCTTTTAGTTTAAAAGCATCACTCCTTGTCCTACTGCAACAGGAAAATGACAAAATATTTGTTCCCATCTTTTGTATGGGCCCCCTTCAAGTACTGAAAGGCTGTGACAGGAAATGGTGGCATGACTGCCAACACCACAGCCAGACTCTCAGGTCTGGTGTGTCTCTGTGGACATGCCCCTCTTTATTCTTATTCCTTTTCTTCTCTTACTCTTCTGCTTTTAAATCTGTACCAGCCATGCTGGAGACAAGGACTGCCACCCACCCCAATTTGGATTTGACTCAGACTGCACCTCCAGCACTGCAAGACCCACTCTCCCCATATGTTTCACAAGCTGCCTTTTTGACTTGGGAAGCTAAGCCAGCCTCTTTTACTTTTGTGTGCCAGCCAATCATACTGCACTCAAAAAAATACCCTCAAATTCCAAGCACTTGTTCTACAGGAGAAAGCTGTTAAGCTGGATGTCCCACAGAAATAAGGTAATCAAGGATGAATAAATCTCTTTGTGCTGCACTAGTTCTGAGGGATTTATTGCTTTAAGAGGAGAAAAAGTAGAATGAGTGCCTGTTTTCACAGCCATGTAAAATTTGCTTCACTTCACTGTGAACAGGCAGGAAAATTAAAAATAATGGCTGCCCAGGTGAATCCAAATAATTAGGTCATCTAATGGGATCTTGCTTTTTCTGCATTGTCCAGTACTGGAGAGACAAAGATTAATTTCTAGTTACCAATCCAATCTCTGCTCTTCTTTCAAGAGAGAGTGAGAAAGGGAATCTCTCTGGCATTTAAGAAGAAACAAAAAGAGATTTAAGATACAAAGAGGACAAAGTATTTCACCCTCCAATCTTCCATCTCCTCCTCAGTCTGAGGAGAGCAGTCTGCTAGGATGCACACTTAACGAAGGCCAGAAAGAAGCATTAGGAGGTAGAGGACTTGTCTGGGAGAGAAGCTGAAAGAAACTATACTGAGAGCAGCACTCCCTGCTGATTACCCTCCTTTGTGCAATGCTCTTATCCAGAGCACTCCCACACAACCTTGGCTCTCCAGCTGGTTTCCCAGAGCAACACCCAGCACCCAGGAGCCCTGCAGCAACAACCAAGGCTCCCAGATAAGGGCTCAGCTACTCAGACACCAGCAACATCATCTCTTACAAACCATGACAGCAACTAATTTTTAGTCAGGGGGAAAAAATTGATTCTCCAACTCACTGATTGTAGTGAAGACGCTTGTGAAGCAGAAGTAATCCACAGCATTGAGTGAGAGCAGGTGATACAGAAACTGTTCCCGTTCTTCTTCACAGCGCAGGAAAGCGTAACGTTTGTAAAGTTTCCTGGGAGAAACAAGCACATGGCATTTTTGTTGTTGCTGTTGAAAAAGCACAATGTATCTTAAAAGGTGCTTGAATCTCAAAACACCAAATGAAGTGTAGCTCTTAATGGGAGGTATGACTCCCCAACAACAGAAGCTGTTAGAAACCCACAGAGGGCATGTAAATGTGCCACAGGTGTTTTACAGATCACCCTTAGCTCCACGCTCCCACAGCAAGGCTACCGAGTTCCTTTCTGTTTGGGGTTTGCTGCAAAGCACAGGTAAAAACTAACATTACTCACAGCAGCAGATCTGAACAAACATACAGCAACCTCATTTCTTCCCCATACCTTTCCACTGTGGAATGGGCTCATCTAATAACCTCATCTTCCTTCTGCTCTCTACTGTGACAGAAAACCCAGCAGAACTCACCAAGCAGCAGCTGGGGTCCTCCCACCACTCTGTCAGTTCAAGGATCTGTAGGGCTGCAGGGGGGCTTGGATCAGTGCAGGGATCTGACCAAGAACTAGTGCCTCCTTCCTGAAACCTGTGATGTGCTTTCCATGTAGATGAGCAGACTCTTGCCCTGCTGGGTGGGCAGTACCACCTTTCCCAGCTCCCCCCTGCCCTTCAATCACTTCTAGCTGGAAACCACAGTACCCAAACAGGGTGCCAGGCTGTACCCCATGCAGCAGCACCTTGAGACACCACCTTCACAACGTGAAAGTGAAGGTTTGAAGAAAAGAGCTGGCTTACTTTGCAAGTGCCTGGTTGGAAAGCAGCTGCTTCAGGTGCTGAGACAAAAGTTTCTTCTCCAGAGAAAGTCTTATCCAGGCTCGGGCTCGCCCCACATCAGTCTTTATCTCACTCATGTTCTGAATGTGTCTGAAATGTGTGGGGAAGAAAATAAACAGATGAATCATAAAAATTCTGCATGCTTCAAATGGCAACATCCAGGGTGATGACACAGCAGGTGAACTGGAAAATGTCTTCTGACTTAATTTCTGGAGAGATCCCTAGCAGGGCCCCCAGAACCTTGCACTGTGGCAATGAGATCCCTGGCAGCCCCAGGCTGGCAGAAGGACACATGGCAGCTTTTCCTGGGCATGGCAGCCCGTAGGAGCTGCTCTGTGCTTGCCTGGCCAAGGTGAGGAGGGGTAAACCTGTTTACCCCTGCATTGCCTGAGGTAGGTGTTCTCAGGGACACTGCTAACAATTAAAAAAAGCAGGCACCTTGTGAGACCCAGTTACATCTCAGCTGCCACCTCAAGCTGCTGACTAGAATGGGCGTGTCTGGGAGGGCAGAGGACAAACACGTGTCCTGAGAGTTTCTCCAAGCCACAGTGGCTCTGAAGGTTCTAACAAACCCCTTGAGGGCAGCAACAATGAGAAAAGCAGGACTGCTGAGGCAAAAACAGCAGCAGGAAGCTGCAAGCAGAATCACATTTTTAGGGATATAAGAGGCCTTCCTGTAAGTGATGATTTGAACAGCCCTCCATATGGTTCATCTGTAGGAAAGCAGAACTGTTCCACAGGGGCCTTCTTCTACAGTTATGCTTTTCTTTTTAAGATTCCCACATTTCAGTTTGGAGAATGCCAAAAACTCTAGCTTTAGAGCACAGGGAGTTTTAGAAGAGGAAGAGAACTGCCATGGCAAGACAAAGTTGCTTCCAAAAACTCCCTACTTGGTTAAATAAAAAAACAAGAAAAATGAGTAACAGTTTTCAGCAGGTGAAAGAAAAGGCTCAAATTTCTTAATTTTCATGCAGTCTGCATATTAAGTGCACAGGCAATTCAGCCCTCCAAATCTCCATGGCAGGCTCCAAAGCACCATCAGCTGAGGTCTGAACTAATCCCAGTTGCAATTTACTGTCCAACTCCTGCAACTTCCTTGACAGCCCTCCACGCATTGCTGAGTGTTGGGGAATGTGGCAATATTTACTCCAAAGGAAATCCAACAAAGTCGTGCTGTGACTGATGCTTTTTACATTGACTACTATAGTCTCGTGCTTTCCCCCATCTGTTACATGCAAGTGTGTGCTTTGTGGTATATTTAGTCCCTGCATTACTTGAGAAAACTACTCTTTTGTTCATAGAGCCTCTAATGGAGCAGGCCCAGGACCTTTAGGGCAAATTTGCAAAGAACAACTTGGAGCTGTGGAGACATACGAGTTTTCTCTGCACAAATGAAGAGCACACACAGCCCAGCAGCCCTGCTCTGTGCCAGGCTGACCTGCAAGGCTGAAGCCTTGCTCCTGGCATGGGAAAGCCCTTCCTGGCTCAGAGCATGGCAGCCAGCATTAGACCTTCCAGCAGAAAGCTGGACACGTGACCCGCAGTCCTTGAGAAACAGGATGCATGCTACAGTCAACTACAGCATGTCGAGACACTCTCCTCAAACATTTCTAAGCCTTTTGAGATGGGAAGATCAAAGCACAGACTATCATCTCCCTCCCCTTCCCCTGAGTGCTCAGCTTGAATTACATCTAATATGAAACACTGAGCAGAATATGTTATTTCACTGTGAGAAGATTCAAGTACAGATGGACTCAACCTTATTCCATGCATGCTCTGTGCCTCTTCATTACCTGTGTCTGGTTCAGACTAGATAAGCATTAATTGTGCATTTGGGAAAAAAAAAATATCTGCAAACATGCAGCTTGCCAGAGATATTAAAAAGATTCAGTAATCAGTCTTGGTGTCAGCAAAAGCAGAGTGTAACAGAACAGAGCATGCAGGAACCCAAATTTATTTCACTGTCAGTTGTGAGAGTCAGAACAGCTCTATTTTTATCAGTGACCTAAGCGTAAGCACCGTATGCTCACCATGGCACAGCAAATTCTTCTTGTCATAGCACTGAACAGCCATTTCGACGCAACTCCTCTGGCTTGGACTTGCTTTTAATCCCATTAGTAATAAAGAAAAATCTATTTGCCCTGTCAAATGTAAGCCTGGGGTATGGTGAGACAAACCCTCTGCAAACAGCTGTGCTGACAGCAGAGGTTACAGCTGCCCAGCACCGCCGTGCCCCGGGGATGCTGTGCATGCTCCCACAGCAGCACAGTCAGGAAGGAGCCTATAGCTCAACCCAGGCAGGCAGCAGGTCTTTGCTCAGCCTTCTTTTTGAACACAGCAGGTTAAGGATCACTGCTGAGGGCCCAGTGGCCAGCTCACATCCTCCAGTGCAAGCTCTCTGAGGAGGGAGGCACAACACGGGCATGAGAACAAGTGCTGATAGCAAGGAAGAGCTTGCCCAAAGGGGAAGGATCAGAAACCTGAACCCAGCTGGACCAAAGGTTTGGGGAGGCCTTGATGTTGACTAGTTGGTTTGGATGCTCAGCAATACCTGAAGGGTGAGGCCATGCTGGAAGCAGGCTGTAGCTGGAAGAGGGGATAGAGAGATGAGACAGATCTGCGCCAGGGGAAAGGCTGGAGGGAGAACACCCAAGCTGGCTTGTGCCATTGAGATTCCATGCACAGAACCAAAATAAACACCTGAGCATCTTCCTGACAACATCTGTGATGCCTGGCTTTTAGGGGGGGGCAGAGGACACACCACAGTACCTGCAGCACATGGCACACTCAGAGCATGACTGTGACTCAGCCCTGCTTTTAAGTTGTTTACATAACCTTGCATGAGCCATCAGAAACAAGCCCTGCTTAAGGCAATGCTTAATCCTCTAGCCATTAGTTCAGTCAGCACCAAAAGCCCTGCAATTTAACAATTACCCCTCCTTCAACTTCAGCCTGGTGTGCAAACGAATATTAGGCAGCATTACTTCCAAGCAGGAGAAAGTATGCCTCGAGATTACAGATGACAAATTCAACTCACCATCTGCCCAGCATTTTTTCTGTGACCAGACATGCTCGAGGACAATCACAAATACCCAAGATATTACAAAATGTAGTGTTCTGCTTCTGTACTTTTTCTCTGAAGAGCAGTAAGACAGACTTTTGTGATTCAAACAAGAGAGCTCAGATCTGTGCTGGGCTTTCATTACTCCAGTGGAAGCCCGTGGAAGACAGAACCCATGCACACAGCAGTGAGCGCACACAGCCTCCTCTGTCAGCAAAGCCCCCCCCCCAGCACAGGAGTTTCCGCTCCAGATCCTCCTTCATCCTTCCCTCAGACTGACCCTCTACATGCCTGTCAGTCTCCCAGGACTGAATTAAGGAGAGAGCTGTCACATCCCATGAGAGGGATGCTAAAATGGCAGACACATGTTCAGAATGACCTCTTGGCTCGACACCCCTAGTTACACTGTATGTATTCTTTCTCCCTCTTTCACATGTTCTTTCAGCCCTACATGGCATGTCATGCTCTTTGAAATCAGAACAAAAGATTCAAACTACAAAGCATCAAACTAAAAGGTTGCACACTGCAGGTGGGGAGTACAGTGATTTTTTTTCCCCAGAAAAATCTGACTAATCTATCAACCCACATAGCAAAAATCACATCACTGTAATCAGGGCTTTGTGAACTAACTACGATAAATCTTATTTTTACGCTAAGGTTCTTTTGCCATATTTTTAAGTGTAAAAAGAAGGTAAGAAACAGTACTCAAGTTGTCTTACACGTTTAATTGCTCTCAGCTCTTTACAGATGAGCATTATTGCATTACTCCTCCTCTCTTTTCATAGCATGTTTATCCCACTGCAGTCCTTAGCCCTGGCAAGACAAGTGTCAAAAAGTGGCCTGACCTGGCAGTGTCTTAATCAAGGAGATGGCCTGAAGAACTTCTGCTTGCTAGTGTCACACCAGCCTCCACCTCTTCTGACTCCAAACAAACCTTCTGGTTCCAAACAAACACTGCTTGAAAAGCTCTCCAGAGCCAGGCTGTGGTCCGCTAGAGAGAACCTGCCCTAACTTCACATCCCAGCTTTAATCTCACCCAAATTCTAGATCTGATTAAAACTTCTAAACTTGTACATTTATTACTTTCTGCCATGAAATGCTAGCTGAAAAGAAGGAGTATTGCTCAGGCATTGTGAGCAGGTTTTTATGTCCCTTTGCTTTGCCTATCAGCTGTACTTGTTGGGTCAGTAATTAAAAAATTAACTAAGAGAAACAAACTGAAAATACTAAGGAATTTAACTTATTTGCTTTTATTTGTAGAAGCTGGCTTTATTACTGGAAGAACTCCCCTGGGAAAAGAGAAATTGCAGTAACACATGTGTGGTTTTCATTCTCTGTTCACTAAAAAAAAAAAAAAAAAAAATCAAGTGAACACACAAAAAAGTTTTTCAAAACAGAAAGGTAACACATTGTAGATTTGAATGTGGGCTGAAGAGAAGGTTTAATTCTCCTTAGCCTTTGTAGACCCAAAGCTAGTGAGGATCTTCACCTTATGCTACAGAATTAAACCCACAATTAATGCTTTAGGAACCAAATTGCATACCTCATATCTTGTATCAGGGAAACCCTCAATGTAGGCAGAGTAATTCCTGTATCAGACTTTCGTCTTTCTGTTCCACCACCAACTACAGTGGAGAAAATACACATAGTTAACACAACAATGCATTTGTTCTACATACAGCTGAAAACAATCTTAACTGGCTGGAAACTGCACTGTTTCTGTGCATTGTCATTAACTCTATCCTGGAAATATAGAAGTAGACAAAATGAAAATTCTGAATATATTACCTATTCCTTCCTTAACCCAGCACTGAAACTGGGAGATCTAGCTTCCTTTTTTTGTATGTGAAATACCTTAACTTAAATCTGTACAGCAGTGAGTTTTATCAGTAAGAAGTTTCTGTGGAAAGCTCACAACTGAGAGAACAATTCAAATAAAATTAAACTACAGTAACATATTCAATGCAAAGAATGCTATGCATTTCTGTGCTCTGCTCAAACCACTTTGTGGTGACACATTTTGCTCTCAGGAATTTGTGCCTGCCAGCCAGATTGTTTAGTGCATTACTCATTGGAGCTTATTAAAAAGTCCTTTCATGGGAGAGACTAGTTTGTCCATAAATGCCTCTTTGAGGACTGATCATACAAGTTTCCATCTGCAGGATCTGAATTGGAGAGTCCTTGCAAGATGACCCACTGAAGTTCAGAGACTTTTACTACAATACCCCAGCCCCTGGGCAGGGACATCTCAAGGTTATCAGAAAACCTCTCTTAAAATGCAGAATTTAGTGACTGTAAGGGGCCAAACCAAAGCATAAATTGAGCACCTATATTGATGGACAGAGATCAATTACACAATTTCTGAACTGTACCACCCAGCAGTATAAAGATTTACTGAACATGGAGTTATTCATATTGGGATTTGAGAGACAGATAATGCTCACTGAAAGAAAAATGTCAGCTGTCTTATTCCCAGCTCCCCATTTTCAGCTTCTTCAGAAATTCTCTCTCATGGAGACACTGCTTCTCATACTTTACTCATTAAAAGGGAATGAAGGTAGTGCACATACATCAAGTGATTTTCCAGACAAGGATGGAAACTATGTTCCTTTGCCTGCAGTGATTTCAATCCATTTTTCCAGACATCAAGACATCCCCACAATGATTATGAGAAGTCTCAAAACGTAAATGTGGTATTAGCAAGCAAATACACCGAAAATCCTGCACAGGTTTCATGTGGTTGCACTGTTCCTCCCACGGCCGAGTTCACTTGCTGTGATGGACTTCTCATAGAGTCACCTGCCAAGTACTCACCTGGGGACTCTGCACTGTGCTCTTGCTTCTCTTCTCTCTCCTGATACTGAAGCAAATGGGACCACAATGCAGATTTCCCCTGAAAAAGGAATTAATAAATAAACCAGGCAAAGAAATATCCAATAATGGCCAAAAAGCATGGCAGAATAATGTAACGACACTCGATGGGTAAAATGTTCAGTAATAAAAACCAAACCTTCTCTCTTGGGCCATGAAACCTCAGGAAGAGAGGACCACCCCACTGATTCAGCAGTCACGCCACCCACCTTGTTTCTTCGTCCTCCCTCTGGGTTTCCTTTGTGAAAGTTGAAAGGGAACAAACCAAACATGTACCTGACAACATCACTGCAATTTCCAGAGGGGAATACCCCAAAACAATCCCCCCTCAAAAAACCCAAACACCCAAAATTCCTCAAACCTTTGCAAAATATGAATCAGGGACACTGATCCCAAACACACCTCCTGCTTTATCTTGGAGTTATACCATTGAGTAGCAGCTTAGAAAGCAGAGATGATATTCAGTATTTACCAACCTGCTTGACCTGCAGACCATGGCTCCAGATTCTTTCTAGCAGATCACACAGACTGGCAATCAGTGTATTTTCCTCCAGACCTGTTATGTTGGCTTCTCCGTGTCCCAGCTCAACTGCTTCATGGCCCATTTTCTCAACCAACATGCGTTTAGTCTATTAAAAAACAAACAAACAAACAAAAAACCACCAAAAAACCAAAAAACCAACAGTTTTTAAGAATGTTATCCAACAAGGAACAGAATTTACGACGTGTCCACTTACACATGCTTAATCTAGAGACCATAGCTAATACAGAGAAACTTCAAATATATTTGCAGAGACTGTAAATTAACAAAACTAATTATATTAAAAAAATTTGCTTAATTACTTTGAATCACAGAATACCCTGAGTTGGAAGGGACACAGAAAGACCATGTCCAACTCCTGTGCATGCACAGGACAGCCCCAAGAGTCACACCATGTGTCTGAGAGCATTGTCCAAACACTTCTTGAACTCTGGCAGACTTGGTGCTGTGACCCCTTCCCTGGGGAGCCTGTTCCAGCTGTCCTGCTTCTATACCCTTTATCTATTATCCTATTTCTATGCTGATGATTTATTACCAAGCAGAGTACAGAATACACGTTCACTCTAACATAGCTTCTGTTTTAATTCTTGTCACAGCTAACAAAAGTTTAACACTCAGGTAAAGCAGTGTTCTACCAACTGCAACAGACACAAAGAAGTTGTATGTCCATGGCTGTGAAAGCTCCTTTAATACCAGGAACTGTTATATTTCATTTGCTCTGCATAAGCAACATGCACAAGCCCCACGGGCTGAATTCTTCGTTTTGACCACAGCTTTCCAGGCCATTCTGTTTAGGCTACATGTAAATATGAACAATTAAAGGAAATCCTCCAGAAGATGTCTGATCATGCTGATTCTCCTCCCTGTCCTTTCTACTTCCATCAATTTCAACTGCATAAACAGAAGAGCGAAACCACATTCCTTTCAAAATACATTCCTTTCTCTTCTAGCTGTTGAAAAACACTACAGGGCTATCCATCCTGCAATAACCAGGTATTCCAACAGAACCATGCCATTCCAGCTGTGAACCAGGAGAACACCTGCAGGTGCTACTTGAGCTCACTGCAGTCCAGGGGAGAGCACACGGGCTGACCTACCTTCATGCGACATTCCTTCAGCAACCCTTCCACAAATTTCCAATTGGTCTGTGCAATCACAGCTGGAGAGAGGTCTGACAGTTTGGGCTGCCTTAAATTTTTACCTAAACTCCTTGCCTCCTGCATGTATTTCTAAAAATAAAGAGAATAATTTTAGATACTACAGGTCAGAGTGACTCTCTTCATCCTAGGCAAGCAAGGTGATGAAAACAAATGATCTAGTGTTAATCTAGGAACACAGTCTTGATTTGTCTGATGTTTAGGTGTCAGGCTGGAGAAGTGGAATGATCCCTTTTGACAACAAAAAAGCAAGGTATTTCCCTGCATTGATACAGAGCCAGGCAATATTAGCCAGTGAACTGTGCTGTTAGTCACTAGCATGAAGTTAGGTACAAGTGCATAAAGTGTATTACCTTCATTCAGAAATAAAGTCAAAACACCAAGTTTCTTTCCACTGTTATTTCTCACTTAAATTTTTTTAATTGTCTAATTTGTGACCAGACTATACATGAATAGAAAAAAAATCCCTTGAAAATAAATTATAAGAAGCAGAAATACACTTAGTGAAAGAGAAAGATCTTATCCATTACTTTTCATCTAGCTAGTTTATGCAGGAAAAATGAGATGATCTTATTCTCAATTAACTTCTTGATTACAAGTGAAGCTCATTTTAAACAGAATTGACAGTTGGGATCATTCATGTTCTTACTATGGTAATTGTTAAATATGGACAAAAGTCAGCATACTCTTTAAAAAAAGACCCAAGTTATAATTGAAGAATTTCAAACTTTCCAGCTCCACTGCCTTGTCTTCAGGGGTAGGGTATTTTTTGCTTTGGTCTGATTTTTTTTTGGTTTTTTTTTTTTTATTTTTTTTATTTATTTTTTTTTTTTTTTTGTTAAGCCAAAATCCACAAACTAATCAGCACATGACCTCTGACCCCAACATCAGTGAGAGAGCTACATGCTAAGCTAGACTGACAAGTTGGCCACAACTATCAAAATGTTGTGAGCATTACTCGTATTTTGTCTTAAAAAGAACACAATAACAGAACATTGCCAAATAAAAGTCTTGGAAAACAGCACTCATAGCTTGGTGTGGGAATGCTGTGTTTCCATAGTGGGTTTTTGTCCTGTTGATGCCTCTCTGGGGGATGGTATGTGACAATGACCAGCCTTTCCTGGAAGGAGCAGATCACATCACTCCAGGGAAATCTTGCTGCTGCTGGCTGGGTTTTCTGGGGAACTGAGAGGTCACTATGGCTGCTGAATCCTTGGAGCTTTCTGTCTGGGCAGAAAATTTATTCCACAGAATGGCTTGGGTTGGAAGGGACCTTAAAGATCACATAGTTCCAAACCTTCTGCTGTGGGCATGGACACCTTCCAGTAGATCAGAAAAAGCAAAAGCAAAATCTTAACACATTGAAGTTAATTGAAATAGCTCCCCCCGCCCTTTTTTTTTCTTTTTTTTAAATGGGAATACAGTTTTTCTGGCGCAATTGGATTTTCTCAACACAGAAATTTGGACAAGAACCACTTAGCATCACCCTAACAGGCCAGACAAGAATGTAGGGTTCTGCCATGAAAAAGCTGTGTTCCACTGAAGATCTCAGGTAACTACAGTTTCAAAAATACTGTAAGGATTTTAAAATAGTTCAAAAACTACAGGTGGGAATAAAAGAAAAAACATTACAGATGATGAAAATATGTTGTTCAGCAAGCAACCTCACAAGTAACTTCTATCTCAGTGCCAAAATTAACAGCAAAATCAGTGAAAAGTAATACAGGGAATATATAACTAGGAAAACTAATATTTCTTTTTAAATGTGAAGGGATTAAAAGTGTGGTTATAGTCTGAAGAGTACAAAACACAGATAAACCTTATTCATTGTATAGATTCTTAATATATTAAAATTTAGAAAAAAAAAAAAAACACAACCAAAAAAACCTAAATAAATCAAAGGTTCCAGAGAAGAATAAGGGTGGGCTGAGAGAATCAGTTGACTGCCCTTTGCCTATTCCAGCATCCATGCACCACCACCCTCTTGCACACTGGGATGCAATGATCCAGCAGCCAGAAAGCAATGCTCTTGGCACGTGGCACCCTAAACTGAATTGCCAGGTGAGCAACTTGGGGGAAAAAAGCCCCAAAGCTGAACAAAATTCTTGTCTTTTAGCCTTGGAGCCGCCGTGTTTTCCAGGGAGCTGGTGTGGAAGCTCCTTTCCAGCTACTTTTCCGATCATAACCACACTTCCAAGCGCTACAGGGATGTGCTCGTACTCTACAAGAAAGGGGCAGGTTTGAGACGCAGCAAAGACAGCGGTTCCTCATGCAAACAACATCTCAAAAGCACCTTTCAACAAGAAAAACTAAAACATACCAGGCAGCATTCAGAGAAGGATTTTTTAGGAGGCCGTGCAGGAGGGGGTGGTCCCTGATCCCACTCCCAGAAGGCCATTGAGTTCTGACGAAGCAAAAGCTCCTCCGATGGCTAAGAGGAGGCAGATGCCCCAATGGCAGAAAAGCCAGAAAGAAAGAGGAGACAAAGCAAAAGAAGCATGCATATGATCCACAGCCAAAAAAAAGAAGAAAGTAAATACATGACAAAGTACTGAGAAGGCTCTGCTGTGATATACATGCACGAGGCACTGCTTAAAATATACCTGCAAAGCCCTGTTAGCAAAACTAGCAACAAATATGTACAAGTGCTGTTTTGCTGTGTTTCCATGAAACATTCATGAAACATTGTTCAAAGCTATGGTTGAAGAGTCCTCTCCTCCACTCAGGTTCTTTTGGAGAGCAAACTCCAACACTGACCAGCATTATTCAGCGAGTTTTACCACAAAACAGCATGAGTGTTATATTTTTGCTAGTGACACACAGTAGAAGCATATGGACATCAATGGGAAAATGTGGCAGAAAATATTTGATGAAAGATGAGGAACTGAAAAGATGGGAAAGAAACACGTGTATGCAACTGACATTTGTAAGATGCATGGGAGTTTCCAAGCTTTAGGCATAAAAAGGCCCCAAAGTCTTAACCTTTCATATAGGCATTCTCATGTCAGAAATCTGTGTAAGAGAACGGAAAAAAGTTCCTTAAAAAAAAAAAAAAAAAAAGGAACAATCCTGCCTCATTCATTTCTACATGGCTGATGTTTATTCAAGGACTTGACTTTTCCAGAGACTTCCACCCTGGCCAGAGTTTGGCAGCTGCACTGCTAGGCTCTGCTATCTGTGTGCAGTAACACAGCCAGGGTTTAATCAGCAAATCATTTCCCTGATGACAATGGGGCTGCCTTGTTCCAAAATAATAAAAGCACTTTATTTATGTTGCGTGCTTTGAAGTTGTACAGCATCTGTGACAAGTGGAGCAGCATCCAAACGGCTACAGAGACCCAACCAAACCACAGAGCAGCCACCAAAACTGCCCCAAGTAATAGGCACATTGTTGTCCAAACCTCCACCTCGTGGGCCACAGCGCGTGCTGCCCTCAGATGAGGCCACCCACCTCCCTCATGTCGTTGTCCAGCCCGATGTGCTCCGAGTGCTGCCGCAGGCGGTCCTTCCTCCGCTGCGTGGTGGCGCTGCGGCTGGCCCAGCGGCTGGGAACACAGAGAGGGGACACACGTGTGAGCAGAAGAAAAGCACGAGGGAAAGCCTGGGTCGGGAGCTGAAGGACATCCAATGGGTCTGCAGCAAAAGAGGGAAAGCCCGAGCGTGGACCTTGCAGTAAATGTGGGTGCGAGCTGGTGCCTAGTGTCCCCATGGGAAACCACCCGGGAAATGACAGACCAGCACTCACCCAAGGGACAAAAATCCCCACGGAAACGTGCCCAGCTGCCTGCCAGGGTCTCCAGTGAGAGTGCCTGGGACCTGAAATGCAGGTCATGCCACAGCATTGATGCCATCACTAGGTAAGTCACTGCACTTAGCTACCCAACACCATTGCTGCATTTGATGAGGTTTGACAAGAACAACATCTTGAGCAAAAAAACAAAGTACAATTATTTATTTTGAGTACTAATTTCTACAATTTTGCTCTTTTGTAAAAAGTGCTACTTCTCCTTTCTCCACTTTCTGTGGTACTTCCAGGAATTGAGACAAACTTCTCTTTGCAATTTTAACAACTGTTACTGGGTACACCTATGTCTAAAGGTTATAAACAATTCTGATGTTCCTGGGATTAGTCATGTTGCTATTTTCACCTTATCTTTTTTTTTGCATTTGGTTTCTAAGTACCACAGAAACCCTGGGTTTTTTTCCACCTGTTCATGTACACCCAGTTGAATTTTTCCTCTCTCCACACAGGTTGTATTGGTGAGGACAGCAGTCTCCAGATCCCAAACCCACATATTTCTGTGTGCACCCCAAACAGAAGCATATACAAATAAAATCTGGGATCTAACTGTCTGGGCAAGGAATTTCAGCAGGTGACAGAGTCACATGAATGCCTGGGGCGGAAACTCTTGCACCGAGTTGGACTTGAGTTCTGACATGTTGGGCAAAACACTGGGGATGTGTAGGGAGGGGAATCTGAGCCAAGAGTAGTGCAAGGATGTGGCGCCTGGTGACCAAAAAAAGGCCTCTGTTTCCAGAGAGAAGGACTTTGCAAATATGTACATAACTATCTTCATCAGTTCCTTCAGAGAGACAAGCAAAGACAGAATTTTGGCCCACCACACAGATACAAAGGGAAAAAAAGCCACAGGAGCTGTTGTTTAAAAAGTCAAATTGAAGTCCCATCATACCTCACAAACAACATCAAGAAAACAAGTACAAAGAAGAAATCTGGGTCTGCATGTAATTATGGTTCATCACCTCACTATCCCATATGACAACACATTTATTTTTAAAGCAATTTTTTTTGTAGTCTCAAGTCTCTGCTAACAAAATGAAACAGCCCAATAGGTGTCTGCACAGCAAATACTGATACCTTCTCAGAGGAACACATCACTGACATAAGTGTCTTTGCACCTCCACAGAAGCCTTAAAAATGTACAGCCCCTGAGTTTAATAAGTCACCATTTAATTTTTTTTTCCAGAAGTAACAACCAAAGCCTTGTTACATAACTAAGAGGGTGAAAATAAACCCTACATCTTAATAATCTCAACAAACAGAAGTGCCACAGAAAAACACTCTGGTGAACAGAGGATAGCAGATATTATTGTGACTTTAGCCACATGGCTCTGGAGAGCTTCCATTTATTGCAAGCCAGGACCACGTTTGTTTCACACAACAGAATGCCAGTAACACATTGGAAATTTAAGTTATGGATCAAATATTACCCCATATCATAGTTTTTCTTCTCCAATTTGTACGGTTATTTTCTGAACTCGAGATAGAGCTTAGATCCATCTCCACCTGCATTTCTGCATTTACTGGAAGATGAAAGAATTGCTTTAAGCGTCCTCTGAGGGAAAACATCTCACCAAAGGTGAAAGCAGAACAAAAGCCACAGAATAATTACAAAATAATACACCACCATTAAAGCATTTTCAGTTCATTCCAGAGCTGTACTTCATCTGGGAGATGGCACAGACCATTTTCCAGATTATTAACCAGAACTATTTGAACATTTTAATCATACAAATGTGAAGATTGTTGGATGTTAATGAAAAAAAAAGACTGCTGCTCATTAGCTGGAGCAATTACACACAGTGAGCTGCATGTGATTTGTTAAAGAAATATGGATATTGATCTAGTACCAATATCCAACTGTGACAGACAAACACTCTCTAACAGTTTAAAGTTAGAAAGTGTATGTTTATTGCGATGGCCGGGCAGCATGCGGGATAGCTCCCAAATACACACACTGCACCTTTCAGATGATTACAGAGTCCTTTTAGCCATACAAGCATTGAATACCCAAAATACAAATACACATTCATCATTTTGGTACATCCCATCCTCGCTTCGTATGCTAATCATTTCAAAAGCTATTAAGCATACATAGTTTGTTCCTTGAAATGGGTCAGTGGGTCCCTTTCATGGGGAGGGGTCCCAAAATGAGGAAGTAAATGAAGTCTTCCTCATTCTGACCTTTCTACCTTTTCAATGCAAATATGACAAATGAACTCTTGGTAGAACTCCCATTCCCTGTCTTCAATTGGTTTCAGAACAGAGGAGGCCCACAGTTGTCTTATGTTCCTAAAAGCTATTTGTCACTTTCTATATTCCTCATTACAAACCCAGCTAACTAAACATTGTGTTGACAAGCAATCAATTATTAGTTAACTACTAACTCTTAACTTCATCAAGGCCTACTCATTTATTTTAATTAACTCTAGTAAGGCTTATCTCTAACTAAAATCTTAGCTCCTCTAAAACCTCTAAATTCCTTAAAGTTTATGTTTCACGTGTTCTCTCTTTTCCAAACTCTAAGTTGAGGAAGAGGAGCTGTTGAGTCACTGGGTGAGGTCTGTGTATTCAGATGCTGCTCTGAATCTCTCTAGGAGGTTTTGTGAAGATCTAACAGCAGATAAACAGGATTAAGCAGCTAAATCTTTTAAGGCCTTTTCTTTACTGGGTCACATAAAATTTTCCCAGAACAATGCTTCAGTATTACAATAACCATTCCCTCTCCTCAGCAGTGACTGCATTTTAAATTGCTCTTCTCCCTGCAACCACTTGAAGTAATTTTAAGGGGAATAAAAGCCCCAGTGGTCACACCACCTCCCCAAGGCTGCTGAAATCCCATATGGATACCTCTGCTGGCCCTGTCATCAGCTGCTGCTCTATTCACACCTCAGCCCAGGTGCTACTGAAGCAGCAAGGAAAGCTGTTCTCCCTCCACCAGCCTTTTGCTTGTTGTCAGCCCTCAGACTTGGGCTTTTCAGATAACCATTGCTACCTGTGTCCCTCCTCTCCTTGTCCTAAGAAGATGAAGCCCTCCTGCTGCTCAGCCTGGATGCTGCCCAAGACCCTAAAGATGCCTTCTCCCCTTTAGTTTTTTGCTGGCAGGGCCATGAGCATGGACCACTGGCATGTTTCATTTATTCCTCGCAGTGGAGGCATTGCTCCAAGCACCAGGTCTCTGGGGATGGAGCAGACACAGCTCGGGCGCCATGCTGCAGGGAGCCCAGGGACAAGGTACCTCCATGGAGAGGTGAGGAGAGGCTCATTTCAGTGTGTCTGTCTGTATCTAACTCCCATATCCACAGATGAATGCTCCTCACCTCCAGGGACTGTGGAAAAGCAGTGATATTTCAGGGACCAGGGAAGACTGTGCTCAGTTCAACATATGGAAATTAAGTAAGGCATCTCCAACTAAGACCTTTGTAATATAAAAGCAGTCAAGTCAGCATCATTTAGTATCAAATTAGACCCAACAAGCATAGGAATAGTTTTGCAGAGGTTGGAGGAATGTAATGGTGACATTTGAAGCATCCCATGTTAAGGATCATCTTTTACATTTCTATAATAAAAGAGGTAAGGCAGTCAGCAGCAAAGCTGCACTGTCAGAAGCCATCTAGCAAGACAGCACCTCATGCCAGGGACTGGCCATGCTGTACTGCAATCATGTGTACATATCTCTTTCTTCCCCTACCTTCTCCCTGGCTCCCCTTTTTAAAGCTCCCTGGAGAAATGAAGAAATGATGTCTTCATAAATCAAACATGGGTGTAGCAGGCAACATTTATACTGCAAAGCACGAACATGCTGCTAGAGAACTTCTTTCTCAGATGGATTTAACCAATATTACCATCACCATGAAAATCACTACTGTAATTTACAATCCATTTCCAGTGATAACAGAGAGAAGGAAAGAGACAAATGCACTTGCCTGTAGGACAGAACCTAAATCTCCTCTGTCCTAGATTGAAAGGCAAGATGTATTCCATTTGCCATCTGTGTGGCAGTTGTCTTCTGTTAAGTGAGCAGTTTTCCTTATCTCTTCCACAACCAATCCTCTCTCAGGGGAGACATCTGCTGATAACAGGCTATTGAATGCCACTGGGTGACTGATAAGAACTATAACATCCCATTGGGAGATGCTCTGCCCAGAGGGAGGAGCCAAGCATTTCTACCTGGATATAATCTTGAGTTTCTGGAACATGAGCACAGCTTTTCCTGCACTGGATTTCCCAGAGGAACAGCTGCCTCTTCCACTGCAGGAAGACTGCGCCCTTTTCTACAGGATCACTGCTCCAACAGAACCACACCTGACACTCCAGGAGGACTGCAGCCACAATTCCAATTGGACTGCTGCCAGCACCCTGACCAACAGGGTGTCAGGTTGTATTCTGACTGTCAGTGTTGTTTTGGTTTAATGCATTGTTTATTTTATCTTTTTATTTTCTTCCCTAATAAAGAACTGCTATTCCTGCTCCCCTATTTTTGCCTGAGAGCCATTCTTAATTTCAAATTTATAACAATTGGGAGGGAGAGGGGTCTACATTTTTTCCATTTCAGAGGAGGCTCCTGCCTTCCTTATCAGACACCTGTTTTCCAAACAAAGACATCCTTATATACACCATCTCATGAGGCAGGCTGCTATTTAGGTCTGCAAATCACAACACCACCAATCCTACCTACACAGGTCCATCAAAGGAGTTATCTGAGTTTCTGCATCCACAAATTAGCACACAGCTGTGCTACAGCCTCCACCACCCCCCCTAAAGCATGCACACATTAAACACATGCAGACTGCACATGCAAACTCTTTGGGCTCACATGCAATTTGTGTGGGACTGTGCACAGAGATTCCAAGTCAGACACAGGTCAGACCAAACAAGAAAAGGAATGTTGAAACTGAGCTCCACCTGATCATGGATGGGCTGACAGGGGAGGGGATCCACAGTGTGAATCTGCTCCATGGTAAGGAGAATGAAAGCTTAGATGGAGACTTAGGCACCCTTTCTATCTCTGCCATAGGCTGGAATGGGAAAGCTCTAAAACTGCTGGATGGACAAAAATTAGTAAAATGCCTTAAAAAGAGTGGCCTTGCACTGACAGGCTCTTTCATCAGTTCACATGAAAAGAAGTGATTTTAAAGGGTGGCACACACAACTGTCACCCTCTGTAAGGAAGAGCTGTAGTGAATTGGCAGCATCACCTCTTAAGCCCTGAGGAACCACTGTCCTATAAGGTATTTAATTTGCAAGTCCCTTGAGACAGGAATACTATTCGGGGAGAGCAAATGGAATGGTGGATGCAAGGATTTCAATGCTCATTTTTCCCTGTCAGATTTAATTCTGCACAGCTATGTTAAAATGATATATTAACTCAAAGAAGTTAACTGCCCTTTTCCTGCCTTGCACCAGTTGAGCAGAGGATCAGTAGCTCAGGAGATTCACCCATCGGGTTCCAAGTCACCATAACACTATTTCCTACCTCAGAAACCATCTTTAAGCACAGATTGTCAGTCACACTTTATTCCTGAAAATGAATGTATTTGAGTACAAGTGGTTCAATATTTGCACTGCACCCATTAGTGGTTTGCTACATTAGGTTACCTGAAGTATAGCCACTGCTTGTTTCAGATTTTCTTATGTAAAAGGTGAGCTTTTACTACTCACAAAATTTAAATAATCTCAGTGCTGTGTGTGGATAGCTCCTTGCTGACCCATTTCGTGCTCACCTAGATGCACTGCAGAGATACCACTCTATATTACTTGCAATTGTTTGGCTTGGTTAAAAAAGAAGATATCTTCATTTAACACAGCCTTAAAACAGTACCTAACAGACAGGGGGGTAGTGAAAGGCCTTATAATATGAAGCACTCATTAAAAGAAAAAGACCATTTGGCACACAAAAAAAATAATTCCGTTAAAACCAGAACCAATTCCATCATCACACAGAGACACATCAACCCCTTTGTGTTATATATACATCATATTTCCTTTAAAATCATTACCTGATGTTAAATGCCAGTAACAAGCAAAAAAGAGTCCTGTTTAAAAATGAGGAGGACCATAGCCTCAGGCAGATTAACCCTGCACAGTTTCCACCTTGAAGGAGGGGGCTGAAGATGAAGGCCACAGGACAGTACCCACCAAGTCATGTCATAAAATGGAGCACAAAAATGAACCAATTCCACACACTCCTACTGCACGGGTTTTGTAAATAAATACTGACACAGTGGCCAGATCAGCAAAACACAGCTCAGGAACAAATGCCTGCAGAAAGCAAACAAATAACTTCTGAAATCTGCTTCATGGGTAAGAGCAACACATCACTCAGCAAAAGCCTGAGGTCAGAGGCCAAGAACAGTGGGACCTGTGCTTGAAGGTTTGCACTGTGCCCTCCTTTGGGGACTGCTGCAGGAAAGGCAGGGCACAGAGGACAGACCAAAGCACAAGGCTCACAGGAAGCTGGGATGCAAATGAGAGGGCTCAGGTGATAGAAGTGGCCAGGGCAGGAAAGAGGAAACAGGCTGGTAAGGAGAGTAAGCAAGGAGGAAAGCAGGGCTCCAATAAAGAAGTGGGAGGGGAAACAGGACCAAACAGAGAGGAAGGCAAAAAAGGGTAATTAAAGCCATTTTGTAAATGTGTAACAAAGCAAACCTTTCATTTGAAAACCAAAAGAAACAAGAAAAAAATCCCTTCATTTGTTCTTTGAAAGCATTCAATACAAATTGCCAGAATGCAAATATATTCCCATGCTTGGGAATCACTGTTTTCCTCTGCAATATTTAATCTCATTTATCAAGCTTCTTAGCACAAATTAAGTTACAAGGTAATCAATTAAATTGAAAACACAGCTTGTTTCATTGTTTTAATTTTGCACTGTAAGCATATTCCCCCTAATTTAACAATTAGATAATCAAAAACCATGAAGTGTTTATGTAGTTTGGCTTTTTGTCATTCAAATTCCACTCCTGCAAATGCATCAGCCAGTGGAGTTCCAGCTACAGTTTTAAAGCCTGGCAGAAAATGCACACAGGGAAGAAGGGAACACAGAGAAACCACAGCATGGTGCTGGTGTTTGAGAAAGGAAATGAGGGCTCTGGAAACCACAGCTGTTTTCCAGAATAACACGCAAATAGCCTGAGGGACTGCAGCCTGTTTGCTCCTGGGATGCTTTCTAGGAGGACTTGTGCAGAAGCCACTGCTTTACATGGTTAGAGCAGCGTGGAGGGGATGCTTTTGTACCCAGAGGAAGCTGCAGCTGCTCCCTGTGGATTCAGAAGGTTTTCCCATGATGTGGGGGGATGTATCAAAGGCAAGGAGCACCAAGGGAGTCCCTCAAGCGGGACACTGCTGCCTGAGGGGAGGAGGACAGAACTGGGGGTGTTGTTTTGGTTTGGGTTTAGTTTAAATCACATATATAGAATCTAGAACTGAAACGAAAAGTGTTTGTTGTCTGCATTATATTTGTGATTTAGATATAACATATTACACGTGTAACGGCCCAGTAACTGACAGAGGTATCTTCAGTGCTCCTCCTGCTTACAGGAAGGGAACAGCTAGATAACATTATGAGCTCTGGTTATATATTTGTTAGTTTATCAGCCCACAAGGGAAGCAATAAATCCCTGATTACTGGCAACTGAGGACACGTTTTCATTAAAACAGTTTTGAATTGGTTTGTTTGCTACTGTCCAGCAACAATTGACAGCAACATGGGAATTATTCCCCACTTCCCACAAATACACTTCCATACAAAATTCAGGACAAAAATTGCAAAGTAAAACTGAAGCCTGCAAAAATAATTCTCTATCTACACAGTGATATCCTTTACATTAATTTTTATATTATAAACACACAACAGCTACACCTGAAGACTCTGGAAATGTAGCTGGAACGTTCTCTTACCCCATGCCCATAAGCAAAGCTCCAGTCCTGTAAGTAAAACCTCTCCAAGAATCTTACACTGGGAAATTCAAATTAATGGAAAGCTGTACTTCAATTGATTTTGTGGTCAGAAAAGTCACACTGTATTTGCAGAAAGCATGGAAAAGCTGTTCTATACATGGGTGTAAAATCAGCAGAATTACATGTCCTAAATGGGAGAGAAAGAGTCTTCTCAGCTGTTCACATGAAAACCAGCAAGAAGAAAGATATAAACAGATGGTCTTGAGATTTTCCAATTACAAGCCTTTTTGGCAACATACAACTGGAGGAATTCCAAACATTTGTCACTTAGACATTGCTTTGTGGTAACAGGATTTTGGTACTTACAAATTCTGAAACATGATGCAATCTAAATCAAAATCATCACTCAAGGAGTTAAAGGCATTTTAGAACAGGTACCAATCTAACAGAAGCAAATCTCAAAGAGCATAAGGAAAACTATTTTTAAGTGATGCTTATTCATAGGTTCACTGTGATTCTGCAACAGAGACAAAAGATTTAAGCAACTTTAAGCAGGCTGGGCACACTCACACTGTTGCTGACACTGTGAAACTGAAACCCACCCATAAGGATAAGAGGCAGACTGCTAAATACAGCATCTCACAAGATGAAGAAATCCTCTATTCCTCAAAGGACCATTACCCATACAATTCTGTCTCCATTTGCAGGAAGCCTGAAAGCAAAGGAACTTTGAAATATGTGTTCCTCCTTTTTGGTTGGTTCTGGGTTTTTTAAAGAACTCCATTTCTTTAAACACTCAGTGCTTAAGGCTATCTTACTTTATCATTTGCAATTCTTATTCCTAGCAGGTTATTAAAAGGGGCTTAGCTAGCATTGGTATGCACAAAAGGTGTTTAAATAGAACTGAGTGGGCACCTCACGCAGAAGCTCAGAGCAGCATGTGTGCATGCACATGTCTAAAACAAGAGGTAGCTTTAACATTTAGACAATTGTAGCTTTTGAAGCTCTTGGATTTACCTGTCCTCTCACATTTTGACTACCAGAAACTGAAACTGAAGGCTTCAGCTGATAATTTAATGAGTTTGTTATCAATGATGCACAAATATTTCATTTTTTGAATAGGGAGAAACCCCTCACTCATGGGTTTTGCAGGAAGAAAGATTAAAAAAAAAGGAACTCACAGCACTTACTTTGTATTATAACTCTACAGATGTAAAGTGTCTTAGTGCTCCAGGTTTTCATTCCACATAGATGGTGTGAAGGTTTCAACACCACAATTTCTTTCAGAATCCTAATTTTGGCTTGAGTTCCCAAATTACTGTATTTAGTGCAAAACAGCCAAACAATTCATTTGAAACTCATAAGACCAATTATAAAACAAAAACTATGTATGAGAAAAGAGAGTAGTTGCCACTCAACAGAAAACAGCAGTGAGGAATCTTCCCCAAAACAGAGCTAATGCTTCCTGACATAACCCAAACTATGGTTATGTTTTCAAAAGTTGCAGCCCACACAAACCTGAAATAGAAACAGCTGTTGGGTTTCCATTCATTAGACTGGGTATATGCCATCCAAAATTAGGACTTCTGTCCAATGATGTGAAGCATTTGTATGCGAAACCTGTTTTTAAATCCAGAAAATAAAACCTGTGCTTACTTGTTATTGGTGGGTCCTGTTGCCAAGACATCCGATTGCAGCTTTGGGAAAAACCCTTGTTCGTACTTCCCTTGGCCAATCTTCATATCCAGCAGGTGAGGGTGGATGGCTGTGTGGTCAATCTTCATCAGCCGCTGCTCGATGGACTGGGCTGCAGGTGACAGTCACAGGTGAACAACTGCATCACGACCCACCTGAGGGCACATGCTGTGGCAACAGCAGTGATCATGCTCAGACCCCTGAAAACCCACTACAGAGTTAAATGGTGACCTTAGACACAGAAATCTGCCACTCACAGAGGTGAGGAGACACTTGTGCTGCAGGTTTTTAAATTTTGCTTTTAGTTTCTTTACCCAACACAACAAGCACTGGTACAAGCAAGTTAGCTGTTCAGCAAGCAGGTATTTACAGGAACCTACGGGATGCATTAGGAACTGGCAAGAGCAATGCAATGTTTCCCTGAAATTCTTTGCTTGATTTTAAGGCTTCTTCAGCAGAACAGACATCTCCAAGGCCAGCTGCAACCCCTGTGGGACTGGGCACCTTGCTTAGCCCCAGACATGTTCCCTGGGCAGATGCTTGCGGGGAGACACCTGAGTTTTGCAAGCATCTAAGACTATAATTATCCTCCTCCTGAATTTAGATATGCCTTTACTGGATGACAGGCCTTCAAAAAGCATAGCTAACTGTATTAAGACCTGAGCAGCATCAGGAGGATGAGCAGATTCTTGGAAACAAGGAAGGCTATGGTAAGATGGGAGAGGGCTCCTCGGGAATCTCAGCTCCACTGCAATAAAGCAGTTCAATCCTTTGCTTCAAGGACTTGAGGGTTTCAATCTCAAACCTTGCGCAGGATGAAAATAAAACCTGTCACCCTCTTAACTTGTGAAGAACTTGGGAAAGGAGGTGTATGGGTGAATTCCGCATTTAATTAGCAACTTTAATATTCAACTCTTTCTAGCCCATCTATTAATGGGCAGGCCTGTTCTTTCAGCATATCACAGCTAGTGAATACATATGCAAAATGTGGAAGCTAAATCTGTTTTCCATTTGTTAAGAACAACACAGAACTCATTTCCTATTTTATAAAACTATGATGGGAAAGAAGCTGTTACAAGATTTACATACATTATCATTAGAAATTCAGCAAGTATTTTTTTCCCCTCTAAAAAAAATAAAAATCACTTTGTATGGTTCTGTTTTGGAAAAAAGGAGTGGGTAGTGTGGGGTCAGAGGATTTGAAGGGTTCTGAAAAGAGTTAAACAAACAGGTGCTGGATCAGTGTTGGGGTCACATATACTGTGAATGGTAAATATGAAGGAAAATTGGTATTACTATCAGTTTGCTGCTTTTCACAAGACAGAATATGAGGTTCTGGTGCCACAATATCTGCCAAAACTAGACGCTGAATAGACAGCTGACCTGCAAATTAGAATTTGGTTTAGACACAAAAATTGAAACAGACACAGATTTCTATTTCTGACATGTTTATAGCAAGTAAAACACTGAAGGAGTTAAACCAAAAGAAAACCCCATGGGAAATGTGTTTGCCCTATCTTACTAATACATGTCCCAACAAATTTAGGAGTATAAGTTCCCTGTATTACTTCGAAATTAAATAAATACTTGCAAAAACATTAAGTAAGAAATTAAAATATAATTTGAAAAAGCATTCTGTGACAGTAATGGAAAAACATCCAAGCTTTCAGTACAGTGTATTGTTCATTAACACTGAACATCTCTTGCTGGAGGTACTAAATATGCCACACAGGATTACATCCCTGCCCAGCATCCCCTGCTGCTCTAACCAAATGGTGTAAGGCAAAACAACATTTTTTTATGGGAAGGGGAGACAAGGCCAGTGGAGCAGACACCAGGGCTCGACTCCTCTGTGTGGCTGGCACTGGTCCCACCACCAGGGTGAAGGAAAGCTCTCCTGGCAAAGCAACAGGAGCTGCCTGAAATGAGAAACGGTGAGCCAGTTCCATTTGGGTTTGGCTTGATTTTATTAAAGGCACCAGCCCAGGAGAGCTCAAAGGGAAGGTAAAGTCTCCTGCCATGTCTGGTGTTTAACAGCATGCTAAAGTTTCTGCTGAGATGAGATAAGGACACTGCTGAGTCCTTCTCAGGTAGCTCTAGGACTGCCTCATCAACTGCAACACTCAGATGACCGAGGACCTGTATTTCTTGGTGGCTGACATTGTACTTTTGAATATTTTACCAGCCTGTCTGAACGTACCTGCTTCTTTTAAAGTGCTGCATTTCTGGTAGTTGGATGTCCGCAGTGCAGGGGCCCTGACATTATACAGCCTTATTTTCTCAATTCGGGAGTCAAAAACTCGTAGGAAAGGGTCCTTCTCTTCCCACTGGGACATTATCTTATTGTCTATGAAGGTTGCAAACATCTGTGTTTCGATGAAGTGTGAAAGGAATGGGAGGTAAGGCTCGGGTTGGTCCGAAAGGAAGGAAGCCTGAAATACAGAACAGCTCATTAGTGCCACGCTCCCGCCCAGCAATGATGTGCCCAGCCATCCTTTGGCAGAGAACTGATGCGGCAGTCAGCGGGAAGGCTTGGACAAGGCTTCCCCCACCACAGAAACACCTCTCAGAGAGCTGTGAATCCATCTACCAAGGGGTTTGGTTCACAACTGTAAGAAATAAGCAGTCAGGGAGACTTTGTGACAGCTGGAAGAAAATGATATCAAGTTACTAAAGTAGTGCTCATGCTGCCTGCTTTTTCAAAGCAACCTAGCAGCTCTCACTCCCAGGAATAAACCTGTGAAATGCATGGCAGACCACCACATGTGCCCCCGGGGACCTCTGGTCTGGGCATCGTTGCCTGGGACCATATCACTTATTAAGGTGTCACACATATCAAGGGGAGCACAGTGCTCTTCTGTGATGTTACACAGGGCAATTAATCATGAATTTCCAATTAGAATTGACTGTGTGTCTAAGTCTCTAACCGAGCTTTGAAAACCCTAAACTTAACAGCCCATTTTATTGCCGAAGCACTAGCAGAGATTGCCTAAACAACCCCATCCTTTTGAATGCTGCACTGTTTAATGCCCAAAAACAAACAAACCAATAAAAGGCATGGCAGCAATTTTTTTAAATCAAAAACTGACTCAGATCAGTATTTAGTCTGTTCCTCACTGTTCATCCTCTTAACCTTTTCCTTAGAGAAGGACTTGTACCTAAAAAAGATGATGGCTAAGAACACTATCTGCTTTGTAGGATCATTCAGCAGCTGTGCAAGCTTCCCAACATTTCCCATTCCTTTTGCTATCCTTCCATCTCTTTATATCCCCATTTCTAATCTCAAGGGATTCCTTTTCCCTCTTGTGCATACACTAAAAGAGTGCTGCTATGACTCCATTGAAGTGATAACCTTCTGCAGAACAACATTACCCATTACCAAAACCTCTACCATGAGGTTAGGAAAAATGAAAGACTAGATTTGTTTTTTTGTCTCAAGTGTGCACCTCTCCTCCCAACAATTAAAAAAAAAAAAAAAAAGAAAGACAAACAGAAAAAGAAGTCACTTCACATTGCTACCCTTCCACCAAGCCCACAGGAGCAGCCCCATGAGCCAGGCAGAAGCCTGCCACCTTGGTTTGTACAAGCCAGGATGGCTCTGAACAGCGCAGTGGATGTGCTCCGATTTACTCTGGCAGGCGATCTGGCCCTGTGTAATGGAAATGGACAAATCTCACAGTGAGGCAGATGAGGAACAGCAGATTAAAGGGTACTTTAGGCTATATATACACAAATACAGCTATCCTCCCTCCCCCTTTTAGATGGAGACAGGAATACATGGCTATCTTTACTTTGTCAAAGTTTTGCATTTGCTCCCTGTTTGTCAGCCACGACTCCATGTCGGGGGCAGCCTGGATGACGAACGCCTCGTAGTCTGCGAACATCTGCGTGAAGCGGTTGGCGAAAACCTCGCGGAGCTGCACGTTCAGCTTGTAGTCCCTCAGTTCCAGCTCCTCACACGACAACTTCCCGTCCTTCTCTTCTGTGAGGGGGGTGGTGATGGTCATCTTCTCCATGGTCACGCCCGTTCTCTTGGCCAGGGCTTGCAGGCGGGCGATCGTCTCATTGCCTTTCAGCAGCTCGTACATGTTGAGGGTATTGCTGGGGATGTTCCCGTTCTTCTTGTCGTTCACCAGGTCGCTAAGAACCAAGTTCTTGAGTTTGGTGGCGCTGTCGCTGCAGTGCAGGTTGCCTTCTGGAGGGATCCCAAACTGCAGGAGAACCTCAGAGATCTCCTGGATAAACTCCAGCTTGTTGGGGAACTGCGGGAATTCCTCTGGCAGTTCAATGAAATGGTTATCGATGTCTACAAAGCACAAGTTTGCCTGAAAAACAAAAAGTTTCAAAATGGACACTCAGCACTGAATTGGTTCCCCTGCCATGTAGCCCTTTCTCCCATAGTGCTTCCAGAAAGAAGGGTAGGCGCACACATTGGCAGGACACTTTAGCTGTGTTGCCTAGCCTGTGACTATTCAGACTTCAGTAAAGCTGAGGGTCAACTGGATGACAAATAAAGGCTCCTGCATTCTCCTCCTTTCCCAGGACATGCAGACCCCAAACTTTCCACTACATAGATTTCATATGCCCTCCCAGAGCAGCCAAGGACACATCACCAAGTAGGAAGTGCAGCACCACTTCTCAGCCCATGCAAATACCCTTTGTGTGAATTACTGCATCTCACAGGCACATTTATTTTACCAAGATCCAACTGCAAGAAGCCTCTGTAGCTGTCCTACCAAGAAATGAGGTGTTCAGTGAGAAAGATGATGCTGCTTCAAGCAAAACTACAAAAGAAGATCCCACAGAAATCCTTTGGGATTATGTCTGAGTACAGCTTGTCCACAAGTGGCCAAATCTTATCTCCCCACTCCCCTGACCCACTGTTTCCATGGAGGATTTTAATAGCGGCAATTCCTCTGCCTGAGATTTAAAGAGAGTGCTCTTAGCTTTGCTATGAATGGAGATGGATCTCAGCCTGTAAAATTAAAGTTAAGTGAAGACATTAATCTAGCAGAGCAGATACTTTTACTAGGTAAGTGTAGATGGAGGGATAGAAGAACCCCACATAAAAATTAATTACATTGCAAATGCACCCTCAGGAATAACAGCAGAATGAAAAACAGTAATTGATCTTCTGAACGGTGGCTTACGTCTGAAATTTGCTGTCTGAGTGCACTGTGCTGAGTAAAATCTTAAACCAGGTCAGAGTCCCAAGGTGCTGAGCTCTGTTGTGTTTTATCCTGGCATAAAACTGCAGAACAGGAGAGGCATAAAACCCATAGGGCAGCAGCAGCTCTTTGTTAGCCTGATTTGGCCATTAGCACAGCTCCTCTGCCTTCTCCCAGGCACTTTCAGTGTTCTCTGCTTCATACAAAACACTCTAGATTAATCTTCAGGTTATGTGAAGACAAATTACTTCTTTTCCTTCATTTTTGAGAGGTTAATTTTCAGCAGGACAATACATTCCACAGCAAATATGTTTATAATATATTGGATATTTCAGGGACATGTTTATTAACATTAATCACCTTTCACATAGATACTTTAAAGCATATTAGGATTCACTTTGTAAAGAAGAAGTGTCCTTTCAGCTTTTTCGTATTAAATTCAGTCTGTACAAAGAAATGCATTTCTTCATACAAAACAATTTGCTTTATTTAACTATGTAGCTATTACACAGCTGTAGTATGCATCAGTATAGTTATTTAGCTCAGAGACTGCCTTCTTATCTATCAATATTTCATTTCAAAGGCGTTTTAATTTCAGCTTTGCATATCATTTACAAAATTTGAAAAATGAGATTTAGATTCAGAAAACCCTTGGGGAATTGGTCTCACTCCCCTCTTCAAAAACATCTGATGATTGAAGTTAATGCAGGGAGATTAGTAACCTTAAGACAGCATGATGGCCAGTTGCTAGAATTTTTATCTCTAACAAACAAATGGTTTATATTTAGAGCAAAAGCTTGAAAAGCTAGCCCCTGGCCCGAACAATAAAGGAATGGTGATGTAAACAGTGCTTCATCACTGCTCTCATGCTGAGGGATTTTTTATTTTTTATTGTCTAGAGGAATTTGAGATTCAAGGTCTTCCCTGTTCAATGTGTTGTCTTTCTTTCCCTCTCACACAGTTACTGGACCTGTGGTATTCATAAATGCTGGTATTTTTCACTCATTTGTTAAACATCATGGAGGGGGCAGATTCCACCCCACTCTTACTCTTCTCTCCCTGGTGATATCTGCTATTCCAACGATACTGCAATACTAAATACTATCACATTAAAATTTTAATTGAAGGAAAATGACAGCTTAATCTGCTAAGCAAATGCACGTGACTAATAATTGTAAAAATTGCAGTAATTATGTAATATTAGCATGGTTTTACTGAGGAGCATAGCTAGATAGCAGCTTTGCTTCCACACCAGCGCAGATTTCATGTGCTTCAGTCACTGTATCCATGAGGTAAAACTTGATTTGCAGCTCCATGCCACCAAGGCTGACTCAATCACCTTCATGCAACATGTAAAATAGATCTTTATTAAAAACTGTATTACCCCTGCCCTGTGTTTGTCCCTCCACTTGCACACAAGAACTCCCACTCCTGCATATTCTCCTCTGCTGCGGCTCCCATCTGCCTTCTCAGTCAGAGCAGATATTTGGAAGCCTTAAGGACCCTGCCCCCAGCAAAGTTCCCTCAGCACAGCCACTGGCAGGAGATGTTGCTGCTCTATGAACAGATACTCTTGGGGTTCCCACTGATTTTTAAGAAGAAACCCAAGTTTAAAAGCACATTGTATGCTCTGGGGCTCCAGTCACCCTCTGGAATGCAGACACAGGTGAGCCATATCCCAAAGACTTTGCTATATGGCCAGGTTAAAATGTGAAGCAGTTTTAATCACCTTCGTCAAATTTTGAGGAGAAAAATCTCCATTTCACTCTCCACTACCAAGGATTTAACCCAGAGATTAAGAAGATGTCCTCTCCTTTCTTTTTTTTTTTCCTCTCTATGTGGTTCACAGGCACAGTATTAATGCAAGTCTGGCTTGTTTGAGGCCAGGACACTGGTCTAGCACTAGCCCAGGAACACATGGGCTCAGCCACGGATGGGATGGGGCTGGCAGGACACAGCACACTCCTCAGCAGCAGGGAGACAAGGACAGGTTCACACCATCTAGTAACTGCACCTGAGACTGTGACACTGATGGAGTAACAAAACCTGGTTGAGTGTGTGATACAGGGAAAGCCAACAAAATTTCAGCTTTGCCACAACAAACAGAAGGAGATGCATTTAGAAATCAAAACAGTAAGTGGTACTCGCTAAATTCAGAAATGGACCAAGAAGGGCTGTGGAGGCTTCCCTACTATCTCACTCCTGCTGGCTCCACAGTGCCAGAGAAGCCTCCTAACACCAGGCATTATTTCCCAGCAGTAATTCACACAAATATTGGTAAGACATTTCAGGATAGCAACCCCAAAGGTGGACACTGACCTCCTGAGGCAGCTCCAGCTTGGAGCGGTCGGTTCCCTCCTTAGACTGCAGCCCCATCAGGTAGGGAACAGGAGCATCCAGAAAATGCAGGAGAGAGGCAGGAAGGATGGGGACATACACATGCTGCCACTGAAACGGGAACAGCAGCGTTGTGATTCCCTCTGCCACCGTCATCAGCCGCTGATAATCTGGACATGGGAGAGAGAAAGACATCGAATTATCTCCCTGTGTTCTGCTCTTGAGATCTGTTTGGCAAGGACATCCATGATAAAACAAGACAGAAACCATGTTTACATGGTAAGATATTGTTTGGAAAATAAGATGGTACTTAAAAACCTTAAACATTAATTAATCTGTTAAAACTCATTCCTCTCATAAAGAAACAGCTGAGCATAGATATTCATACCTTATCTAGATCTATTAAATTAAATTAATTTATTAAAGACATATCAAAACTTCTGTCTCTAGTACAGGATAATAATACTCTAATTCCATAATAAGCATGTATTTTTACATGGGAAGAAGAGGAGAAAAGTGAATTTCAAAGAAACATTGTGGTTTCTTGCTTGCTCCTGCCTGCCTGCTTCTGCTCCACTTGCTATTTCCGAAGTTGAGGGTACTTTCCCGAACACTTGTCTTGGCCATATACCAAACATTAGTTTACAGTCCCTAAGTATATAAAAGCAGTAATTTTAAGTTAAATCCAAACAGAAGCCTAATATAAATTTAGTTCTCAAATATATTCTGTGAAGCTAGTGTATTTATATTACATTTCTTTCCCAAATTTGTATTTAACCCACTAGTTAATTTCTTTGAAATATTTTGATTTTAGTAAGCACATGGCGCATTATTTTTTATATTAAAATTTCTTTTGGTCCAGCTGAGCTGGATGTTTCAGAATTTGGGTAACAGCAAATTATTTATCAAATATCTGGCTGGCATGATGCAATACCACAAGATAATTATTAATATAAATGAGGGGATAAATTAAGCACAAATTTTTAATATAAATAAATCAATCACATACTGGTCTTAAAGAGACTGTCATCCTCACAGCAAATCTCAAACTGAAGACCATCCATCTGTAAACAGGGGAAGACCCCATGGTTTGTAAGCTCCATGGCAGTTCCCAAACCCAAGCCTCATTAGTGCCAGGCAAATCTCACAAGCTCTGGCTTGAACAACCAAAAGATTTTCCCTCTCATGGAGGCCAGACCCAGATCCTGGGCAACACTTAGGTTGTTGCCCATCTCTCCTAATCATCTCTGCCCCTCTCCAGGAGACGAAAGATACATGTATGAACGCCCTGGTTCCGGGTCAGGTGAGAAGGCTTTTTCCTACAGCCCCACTGACTGCTTTTGCCTGGAGAGGAGCCCAGCTTGACCCTTCCCATCTCCTGAACATCCCAGCCCGAGACCTTGGCAGACACCAACAGCAAAAGTGCTGTCCATCTGACACTGCTCAGCTATTAGGAGGTCACTGGGAAGATGTTCTTGAATAAATATGCAAATTACAGCAACAAATTGCATCACCCATTCTCCTTGCTAGCACCTCTCTATGGAAAATCAGCCACAATCTGCAGAAGGTCAGTTGGCAGGGCAAAAACATTTTTCATCTTGTCTTACTAATAGCTATTCAGTCAGTCTGCAAAATTATTGTCATGCATACAAGTCAGTCTCAAGGTTACACCTCCAAAACACTCCCAGCTACAGAGCAGTTGCTTTGGAATCCCTGCCCATGCAATGGTCTGCAACTATACATGTGCATTCCCTGTCTTGCTGAAGGACATTTACACAAACTCAAGTTATAATACCTACTCGGAGAAGCTTAGGAGTCTCATAACGTTCCATAACTCTGAAAGCTTTAAAGATAAAAAAAAAAAATCAAATAGAAAAAGCAGCATGTCCTAGTATGTGAAACACCATCAAAGTCTGTCCTGATGTACACGGCCACATGAAGAAACAGCTCTTGGCAGAAAAGTCAAAGGAGCTTCTTGGATAAGGACATTCAGCTCTGGAAATGCATGCTGACTTTTCTCTGGTGCTACTGATAATATTTAACATGGTCACTAGCGCAAATTTTGTAACCAACTTACTATGAGAAAAACTGATTTAAAAAAAACAAACCCTAGTGATGACTAAATGATTAGGCTGTTATCATCTAGCAATCCTTGTCAGTGATTACCAGATAAAAAAATGTTTACGCACCCAGCAGTTTTGACTGAAGAGAGGGAAGTTCCAGTTTCCTCCAGAAAAATAATATACAAAAATCTGTAAATACTTTTTTTGTTATCTGTTTAAAGAAGTCAGAAACTCTAATTACTTTTTATATACTTTCAAGCCTGTACACGGTTAGACACCTATCATATAAAGCCTGAAATAATTTTTGATGGAGAGATTCTTGTACCTATCACCATTTGCGGGAAGTTTACATGGTTACTGAGGAAAACCTGGAAACAGTGGATTGAATAAATGGCCTCAAGTTGTGCCTGGGGAGGTTTAGATTGGATATTAGGAAAAATTTTATTTACTGAAAAGGTTGCTGAGTATTGCAACAGACTGTCCAGGGAAGGGGTTGAGTCACCATCCCTGGAGGCATCTAAAAGACATGTAAATATGGCAATTAGAGACATGATAGAATGGTGGGTTTGGCACCATTTGGGTTAGGCTTACAGCTGGAGTTGATCTTCAAGGTCTTTCCCAACCAAAAGTATTCCAAGACTCTTCATGTTCAAAGCTCCATCTCTAATTTGTTCACAGAACATTTTCCAAGAGAAACTGCCCAACGAGGATAACCCCAGGGCAAAATGGTCCCTGGGGCTTCTACTGCAACCACTGCTTCCTAATAGCTTAGCTGGATTTGGTGCAGTGCTGTCCCTCACACAACCTTTTCACTAAGAGAAGGAGAGGGCAGCAGAGTCAAGCTCAAAGCCTTTTGATCCACCTCCCTTTTCCAGCACCATCTGCCAGGGAACCCCGGCCAAGCACCTCAATTCCCTGCGCAGGACATGCGGCAGCTGCAGGGACCTGCTCCACTGCTGGCTGGCAGTTCTGCTGCTTGAGCACCATCTCCAGCCAGCTTTACCCAGCTCTGGTAACATTCACATGGCTCACAAGATACAGTGCTTAAAATGCACACCCTGAGATATTCCTGTAGAATTACTAATCACTGTTTTCTGCTGGAGATGGAAATGGCTTCAGCGTGTGAACATCAATTCCCTACAAATGTTTTTCTGAGAGAGGACAAAACTTGACAATTTGACAAAATTTGACAATTTTTTCTCTTGATATTGATTCTCCATACCACAATAACAGGACAATAATCAATAAGAAATATCTATCCCAAAGACCTTAAAGTTCAAACACAGGCAGTTACTGAAAAAACAAAACAAAATAATCTTCTTTTCATTATACATACTGGGGAAAGAAGGTCTGAGATGTTAAGCAATTCAAAAAGCTCAACATAAAAATTATTTTTCCTTCCACAAAAGAGTCTGATATCTCAAAATCCTTCTTAGGCTGCAGCAAAGCAAAACCAAGATCCTTTGAGGAGGCAAAAAGACATTGGTGTTATCCCTGCTCCAAAGAGCTAAGACTGCATTCAGGTTCTACTCCCAAAACAGATTCAAATCTTTGGCCATAATCAAACAGAAGAGAATTTCACCTGGGACCTTCTCAGCAAATTCCCAGTCACAGGAGCTTTGTGTATAAAGCATGTGTAAGAGCACACACAGTCATTCTCCCCAGAAAAGGCATTCCTGCTGGGAACAGTGCACTGTTACTCCAGTTTCAACACCTCCAGCCTTCCCAATGAAAACACAACTTGGCCATTTTCCAACTCTCTGTTCCAGTAACCTACCAACGGTAGGGCAGGAAGCTTACCACAGAGCTGGAGACACAGCCTGGATCCTCTAAATCCAGTCCAAGGCTTTAAAAATAGACTGCTTCTTTATTTTCCTTTTGAAGTCTCACTTTACATACAATTTGAAAGCACTTGGAAGCATTTGAAGAGATGAGTTACCTGGACACCACTTCCTTTGCTCTACTGCTTTCAGGACACACATAAAGGAAAACTGCAGCTTTGCAAAGCCGCATATTTAAAAATGTATCCTGGAAGATGATAATCAGATGGTATTCTCAAAGAGTACTTTATCAATATGCACAAAACAATTGTCTTTAAACAAAATAAACCAAACCAACAAAAGAGAAAAAAACCAAAACATCAATGAACCTGAATGAATAAAAGCTAATTCTTCAGAGGGAAACACCTGAACAGGCTTTAAAACATTCTTGCGACCAATAGCTTTTTCACATGCTACGACTTCAGTCCAAGTATTATAAGCAATTGTTATTCAGCTGCCCTTTTTTTCTTTTCTTGTAACAAGATATGAATTAGAGGAGCCAGGTATAGTGGAAAAACTGGAAAATAAAATTATTTTGCTTTGAACTCTGAGTATGAGTCAAGAACATCTCCTAACCAGACCTGTCTTGGGTCTGGGTACCTTCACATCTGTAATGTTTATATATAGCATACTGCAGATGAAAAAAGGAAATCTGAAATTCACATTGGAGACAGAAATTGTTTATGAAAGTAAAGGTTTTCAAATCAGATCTCAATAGCTCCACAGAAGCAGCACACACAAGTGCTGCAGACATCAAAGTGCCCTGGAAGCTTCCACCTTTCATCTGGTTTGTCTGCTGGCAGCTGTGACAACTGACAAGCCAGTCCTGGTGACTTTCGAGAGCTGCTCAGATAAAACACACAAAAATGGTGCAGGAAATGTTTATTCATTACAGAAATCACCTTGCAGCAGTGCTGCATTCAGGGAACCTGGACAGGTGCCATGACATGAGGCTGTAACCAGCAGCCTGTCCCGAGGAAATGACCACTGCCATCTCAATGCTCTTCCATCCCCAAAGGAAAGGTGCATTTACCAGGGAGTGATGTAGCACATTAATTACATGATAAAAGCAGAGGGGCAATTTATGCAAATATGAAAGTACATATTTTCTTAAAACAGAAGGGTCAAGACAAGCCTGCATCTAATTGCCTGAAGAATTAGCCTCTCAAACTGGGGGTCAGCTCTGCCCCAAGGGAAACATCCCATGGCCAATATTCACCAAGGCCAGCTCTTACCCTTTTTCCTTGTTGGCCAACACTTCATTTAAAAAGCTTCTGCTTCAATACATTTCCATTTATATAATTTAACTATGTCCCAGCCTGCCATCAGTGGTAAATTAAGCATGAATTAATTTATGATTAAGAGCCACCTCAAGAATTAGCTCTCATTACCAGCATGGTTAAGTCTCTGAGAAGAGGGCAAAAGTCTGTGACAAGGCTGACAAGGTGGCAGCAGGACTCATGAAGGTGCTCCTGAACACACAGGGAGCCCCTTGCTCTCTTCCATGGCTGCTGAGGCAGAACAGGCTCCCCAGCCAGCAGTAAGATGATGGGGAGGACATAAGAGTCCAACAGGGAACAATTTGGTCATGATCACTTTAGACTGCCATGTTATTTATCTGGCATTTGCCTAACTGCAATGCAAAGGGCCAATTTAACTTTCTTCCCCTCATTCTAAAAGGTAAAGATGTTTCGTCGTGAAAAAAAATTAGATTCAAGTAAAAAAAAGTGGAGAGGTTGTGGTGTGTGAGAGGAGAGTGTTAAAAACTGTGTCCCTATCTCCCTTTACAGCTCACTGTGAACACCAGCAGGAGTGGGGTTGTGGCACAGATCTGAGCCAGCTCCTTCTTTTTTCCAGATACGTTAAAAGCTTCACCTTTCAGGTCACAATGACAGCTAACAAAATTGAGCAACTTCTAATTAAAAACCAATTTTGTCATTTCACCTAACTTAAAAAGGAAGGCTATGTGTCATTCTCTGATTTTTCTACCCAATTACTTATCTTTTTTCCAGGGAAACATGCACTGCAGCCTCTGAGTGGAGTTCTACTGAGTCCATAAACCCAGGTCTCTTCCACAGCACACAGATTTTTGTCCCCATATAATTTGTTCTCTGCAATAACTTCCCACTGATTTGGATGAATATTAGTGTGGAGGGTAACTATTTAAATAATGAGTAGAAGAGCAAAGGTTTTCTATGTAACTATTTGATGTAAAAATGAATTAAAAGGCAAACACATTATTCATGTATTTTTAAAAAAAATCTACCCCAAAACAGATCTCATAGGAAAGATCTTTCAGACACAACACTTTCTAGGCAATGACTTTATATGTGTGTAGTAATTTGTATTACAATTTCTAAGATAAAAAAAAAAAGCACAGAATATTTCAATCTTGGAGGAGCAATTACTCAAGCCCTTGGAAAAACAACTTGGAAAACGCTCAAAATTATAATGAGCAGAAACAGCCTAAGCTCTAAGAAGTTTATCTCTGTCTCATCCACACGTTCTCTCTCATGCTTAAATCCCTCGAAAGGCAGACATACAAAATGGATTGCTGAGGTTTCCACAGAACTCACAGTTTAATTCATCCCTCTCCAGCAGGAATCTCACACCAGTGATGTTTTGTTGCTTATCCTTTGGATATTGTAGTAGCTATTGAAGAGTGGACATAGACAAGACCTTACATCTGCACAGTTGCATGAGAGAGCTGTGCTCTAAATAAAGGGCACTTACAAGACCACTGCAAATATTGCACCCTAAAGAATTGCAGTGAAAGCATATCTAATCCCTCCCCTTGGTTTTCAAAGCCCAAATGTTGAAAACTTGCCCTATTTAATCTTAAAAATATTCTCTGTATGCAGAAGGATGGAACCTGAAGCTGCAGGAATTAATGTAGAGTGAAGGTGATTTCAGGTACAGATTTCCACACCACCTTTGCAGACCAGAGCTGGCACATCTCACCACCAGTGGTTGTGATTAACTCCCTGGAAGTCCACACAGTCTCCAGGAACAATAAGGGCTGATCTTTTCATCTTGCCACTGAGGTGCAAGCACAGGTCTCTGCCAGTTACCCAGCTGTGCAGTCCAACATGCATCGGAGCAAAGCAGCTTAAAAAATGAGCTCATCATTCTTGGCTGCCAGTCTCTGCTAACCACAGCTGTAAAGTGAAGATACAACCCACAACAATCCCTGCATTTTCCCAAGTGATGGGGTACCAGTCACCCCTAAGACACCATCAGCAGTGCAACTGGATACCCAAAGATGACTGTAGCAGCCATGGTACAAACAGCCACTCATTGCTCCTGTCCCCAAGGCAGAGCTGTGCCAGACACTCGTATCACACTGGGAACACATCCAGGGCAAGCTGGATAAAGTCACCCAACACCCTCACCTCTTCATTGATTTAGATGCCTTTGTTCAGGCTGCTGGAAACATTATGCCCCAGCTACAGGGTTAAAAATAAACTCTTTCATCCTCAACTCCTAGCTCCCTTGAGAAAAACCACTTCAGAAAAGCCAGTACAGTCTCTGTGCAACCTTTGTGCCAGCCTTTCACCGCTGGTATTACCAGCTAGGCTTCTTTGTATGGTCAGGGTTCTGCAACAATTTTTATTTTCACTCCACTTTCCAAAAGAAGCCTTTATTGTATAGAAGAAGAACTAAATTTTTGACAAGCTTAAATGAAAAGCTTCCTTCCAACAGGTCTAGGAGAATCACAAAAAAGTCAGCTTACATTTCCCACACATGTTAACAGCAGCTCTCACTGAAATAGTTTAGCGAACTGAAGTAGGTGTTGCTCATGCCCTGATTTCATGAGTAGTACAGCATTATGTCAGTGAATTGTGATTTTGTGTAAATAATGCTGTCTTGCTTGAAATTGCAACCAGAGGATCTTCTACTAATCTCTTGTTGAGTTTGGGAAGGCTGCAGCAAGGCCCGGCCTCTGGAAACACAGTCCCTCTTTAAAGGAGGAAGGCAAAGAAGGATGAACTTGCAAAATGCCTCTCCCATCTGTTATTTTGGAACAAGAGATATGTCAGCCAAAGCCTTTTCATCCTTTGCCTTGAAAGAACTTGGGAGTTAAAAAAGTGCTTCTCCCTGATGGATCTCAAAGCTGAAGAGAGCAGATTTTGGTACCTTCCAGGCTGGTTCTATCTCAAACTGGAAAATAGCTGTGGTTTTCTTTTTCAGGAATTGAAAGACTGACATTTAAAAGAAGCCTCAGTGCACAATTAGCCAAGCACTCAGCTATCAGGGTATGCCAAAACTGAGGCTTTGCACTTGCCCTCCACTCCACATTCCTCACCTCTGTGAACCAGCATTATGCTGCTATTTCCATAATCACAAAATTTCCCTAACACAGCTATATACTTTCCCCCATGCACCACCAAGTTGTGTCTATGTTAGGCAAGCAAAAGTCATGTCAAGGACATCCCTAGATTCACAAATAGAAGAGAAGATAGGGGGAAGAAAAAATTCTGAAATTTGAAGGGTGGAAAGGACTACTTCTCACTATCTCACTTTTCTTAAAAAAAAAAAAAAAAACAAACATACAATGAAACCAAACAAACCAAGTAAACTCTTAAATTATAACCAGTAATTGGAAGAACAACATTTATCTAACTTCTGCTGGACATGAAGGCTGAGTCAAAATTATTTAGTAGATATTTTTTATCTGTCTCAATGACTATTACAAAAGTAATGCACATGCAGGTTGCTCTCTACATGCACAAAATATTACTAAAACCTAACCTGACAAGCACATTTTCCCTAATGCTACTATCTTTCAATGAGAAAGAAAAAAGAAAAAAAACCAATTCTCAGTGAGTCCATAAGCAGGGACCAGGGTGGGACTGATGAGCAGGGACGGGTGAGAGGCATTTCAATGGTGCTGCTGTTTAATATCAAACCCCAGTGCAAAGTGGCAAAGGCAGCACGATTCAAACGGAGGAAGAAAGGGGATAACTGCACACACACACACAGAAGCAGGAGGGAGGGGAAAAGCAGCCTAATCAAAACTAACAGCAGGATTTCTGCTCACACTTCAAACTGAGAGAAGATAAAACCTTTCATTTTCAGTTCTTGAAAGCAAACCCCTGGAGTCCATGTGGAGAAGAGCTCTGCAAAGAACTATCAATCCTCTGAATTCAGTCATTTGCAGAAGAACTATCCTTTTTCCACCTCCCTGAACATTCTTCCCCATTCTCAGTCATTTAGTTATTAGCATTACCATTACACACTTCCTGACCTTTTCTTTTATATGGCAAACGCAAGCGGTCCCTTCTGGAGCCTGAAGGTTCATTATCCATACCCATTTTCGACCATTTCCCATCCTCCCTCCCCGCTCCATTTCAAGCTGTCTGCTGCTCCAACCACTTCTCTTGACAAGCCTAGGTAGTCAGCATCTTTTCCTCTTTTCACTAGAAGGCATGTGTACTCCTGGATTCAGGTGTTTTAGTCTCCTCTGATGAAACCACTCCTCCCACCCCCGGAAATTTTTCCCTGACATACATCACCCTAATTTAGGGTCAGAATCACAGATGACATTTGGGAACCCAAATCACAAGGACAGGCTTCCAGTGAGACTTAGAGGTATACCCAAAAAGTCTGAACATCCCCTTGAAAGTCAGCAGGAAAACTTGACCTTGACATGTTGGACATCTGAATACTACCAGGGCCAGACTCACAGGAACCAACATCCTAGAGGAAACAGTAGTAGGGGTGTAAAATCCCAAAGCATACCCAGTAGTAAGTCAGGATTCCCCAAACCTGCAGCAGAATGTTGCACTATTACAGAAAGACACAACCATAAGAGCAAAAGTTTTCAAAAGCAGATTTTCCAAAGCTTGATGGATGGCCCACTTCAATATGGAACATGGGCAGGCTCTGTGCAAGCAACTTCTGCCAATGCTTGGCCAGCTGCAATCTTAGTGTCTCAAAAAGAAGTACGCCCATCCTTGTCAGCAACATTCCCAAATACCCCGAGCAGGACTAAAAAGGAATGACCAGTAGCTCCACTCAGTTTCAAAACCCACCATTAAATCTTTAGCCTCCAAGTGCTAAAACACTCTCGGTGTTTTAACATGAACATATCCATCATATAGGAGGCAGGAATCAATATGTTGCTGGAATTTGAAAAACAAAGTAGCAGCAAGAGTGTCTTCTGCAAGATATATTACTTGCTGCTGGTATTTTTGAAGAAGATAGGATTAATTTCATGCTGTCTTGCATGATCAAGGGCAGTGTGAGGATAATAATCAAATGTATTCTATTGCTAGCTGCCACAAGTGATAAATACAATGCATAATTAAGCAGCACCTAGACTGCCTGGAGGAAACAATTATTTGCTGCTTTCATTAGGACACCCTCATTTCTCTCATTTTTTCAATGCTTTCTCACATTTCAAAAATCAACCTCAGCTCTATAACATGAAATTCTATGAGCTCCTGTGGCTGCAGATGCCCAGGAACTTCCTGCTGGAAACAGACTTTGCTGAATGAGTGCCCACCTTGTGAGTACAGAAGGATCTGCATCTCCAGAAGAACACAGGTGAAGACCTGGACCAGGTTCTCCAGGCCCAGCAGCTCAAAGACCTCCCTCAGAGGGTAGTCAGAGAGCGGCAGCTCGTTGGGCCCAGGTCTCTGGCAAATGATGGGCTCATAAACCCCATAGAACTTGAGTGACCTCCCCGGGGGCGGCAGGGGCACCTCGTAGAGGATGTTGTGGATGTAGCTCTCCAGGGGCAGAGGTGGTGGCTGCTGGGAGGTCACTGCCTTGTAGAGCTGGATCAGGAACTTCTTGCAGGCTTGCATGAAGGGCAGAGGGGTGATGAGGCAGATGCACTTGGAGACATAGAGCGTGTCCCTGCTGATGTCGTAGGAGTTGTAGCGCTGGAGCTTGGCGAGGGACGTGGCGTCGCCCTCGTCGATGCTGCTGGCCAGGGAGTCCATGCTGCAGGAGGAGGAGGCGCAGACGCTGCTGTACTGCTCTGCATTGTGCATCTGGTAGAGTGTCTGCATGGCTGTGCAGATCTGCTTGCTCGTGACCTCCTCGTAGAAGGTGAGCACAAAGCCATACGTGCGGGAGCCATCCTCCCTGGTGATGATGAAAGAGTGCAGCTGCGGGTCTCTGTTATCCGCCTGCGTCCTGAAAGACAGCCCCTTGGGCATACACAGCTAAGAAAGGAGAAGAGAAATAGACAAGAGTTACCTAAGACTGTTTTATTTTGCTATTTTTGCTATACAGGCACATTCTTTTTATCCTCTGCATCACAACAAGCCAGTTACCTTCAAAAAAAACCAAACATCCAAGAGCAAAACAAGTGATGCTACTTAAGGAGACATGACTGAAGAAAGGAAGGCACCCTCCAAAATAATCCATCTATTAAGTCATTACGACTCATTTTCATTACTTGCTCCAACTGTTTTCACTACTGAATAGCCTTTGTGTCATTTATTTAAGTATCATATAAAAACATCCAGCTTTGCTCTCATTTGCATATATCAGTACTTAAAAATCAGAGAGTGAAAGAAGCATCTTATACCACTGGATTTAAATTACATAGACTTCTTGGAATTCTTTGATCTTCCCTAATTTTCTGGGTGGGGGGGGAACAACAAACAAACCAAACCCCAGCTGACTGGCAGCTATTACATTTACCTTCTTCTCTAAGTGCCACCAAATAGCTTAGGCAGGATAAAAGGAGGGGCAGAGAGGGAAACACCCAAAATCTATGAAAGCCTCATTTCTGATTTACCACTCAGCAAAATCCCTTGCAGTGATTCTGCTATACTGGGTGTTTCTCTGAAGCATGGCCCCAGTGATAAATCAAGGCCTTTTTCCAGACATTCTTTGGGAATGCTATCAACCATCCAATACAAAATAACAAACATCCAGAAAAACTTGTTTGAATTGCACATCAGTAGGAAACTCCTCATATTCTAGCTTAATAAGTACATTTATAAACAAATGACTATAGCTTTATTTGCACCATCTGAAGAAATAAAAGGAAAGAAGAGAAGGAGAATCTTCAAAGTGTTCCTTTTCAAAAAAGGCAACAGTAGAAGCCAACTTTTACCACAGTATTTGAACCTAGGCACAACTGAGTACGTCCCCTAATGTCTCACCTTGACCAAGAGTAAATTCCTGTGATGCTGGAAGAGGTCAGGAGAAATAACTATATATTTTCAGGCACATCCTACCGTGAACTACAGCAGTCCATCTTGCAGAGACCATTCAACAGCCTGGTAAAGCTGGGAATTAGGCAAGTGGTCCAGACTCCACAACAGGCTATCAGGCTCCTAAATTATCTAGGACAGCTCTCATATATTGCTCAAAAAGGTAATACATAGGGAAATAAGTAGCCTGGAGTTGGCAGAAGAATTTAATTCAATTGATGGGCTCTGCTGACACAAAGCATGAAATTGCAGCCTGAACTATTTCTGAAGAGCAGCCACATTTTTATTCAAGAGCTTTATAGTTTTTATTGAGGCATTAAGAGCAGTGCCATGGTTAAGGCTTCTCCAATAAAGAAGTAGTAAAAATCCTTGTTTCACACTTTATTTAAATTTATTCTCCACAATAAATATCTCTCGTAACCTCATTTTTTGGCAGGCTTGCTTAATAAAAATTTATTTCTATAGTGTGGGCTTTCAATGGTGGCTGTAAGCCTTATCAAAGCCAACCAGGCTGAAATCATAGGCTTTAATCTCAATGCTATCAGAGATTAAATTTTCTTCACTTTACAGAAAAATACCTGGACAAGCAAATTAGATATACTATTACAATCAGACACAGATAGGCATCAGGGAAATTCAGATCAGCTGAGACTGTTTCAGAAGGCTGTTTAAATACATTTCCTCCAAGCCTTAATTATTATTCCCTTGTCCTTTATATATTGGGTAAGCACACACAAAGGGATGGCCACCTATTAAGTTTCAGCCACAACTTGACACATGCAGAATATTGACCTTTTAAGACCCTGGCTGCAAACCTTGGCCCAGAGACTTCTGCTGTTGTTAGACCTGTAAAAGGACATAGGAAACAGCAAAGAAAAAAAAAAAAAAAAAAGAAGAAAAAAAAGAAAAGAAGATGGGAAGAACCAAGGCAGGAGGAATGACCAGGAGTCACTTAAGAAGCTAAGATCAAAAGGAAGAGCCTGTAATCATTTTCCAGCAAGAGAGAAAGCTTTGAATTTGTGGTTAATGCATGAAACTTTCATCTTAGGGCTTCGGACATCAATCACTTCCCATCTCATCTGTGTCACACATGCCACAGGAGAGTGTTGGAGAGCAGCTTGGGATGTGCTAAGGGGGTGAAATTTTAGCCTGCTGGTGTGAATCTGGTTCACTAATGCTGAGAACATAGTCAGTCACCTGCATTGCATCTTTGTATAAACACCAAAAACTATCCAAGATTACTGATCAAAGGACAGGATTTTGGTTTCCCGAGCACTTTACTATTAATAATTTATTTACTATTTAAAGGTATCCATCAGCAGAAAACCATGGAATCACACCAGATTTGCAATAAGGCTTATAACCAAGATGGTTTGTAAAAACAAAAGGAAGCTGCACCAGGATAGATAAAGAGGTATCAGCTAATCCAAAACCTGTCTCTGGAAGTCCTGAGTAGCACATACCCTTTCCCCAAACACAGAGGCAGACACACACCCCCCCAAAATCCCTGCCTCCTCCCAGCCATCATCATTTTCAGGTATTTCTGAACCAAAGGTCCCCTCTGGATCGCTGCCCACCAGCATTGGTTCACCTCTTCTCCACTAGATCTTTATTGCACCTTTTAAGCCTCTACATATTTCTCATGTTCACAACATGCTGTGGCAGCAACTCCATACCCAAAGTGCACTGTGGGTGAGGGGGTGGAGAGAAAGATGCTTTTGTTTGTGTTAAAGCCTGCTCCTTCAAATGCCACCAGGGAATATTTAATTCTTTTATTTCAGTACACGAGACATTAAACAGATAATGCTTCCTTGAGTTTCAGAAATACAGGCAAAGATTTATATACCTTGATGAATCAGAGGGCTAAAATAGGAAGCTCATATTCTAAAAATTTCTGTATCTCTTTACTGAGAACTTCAGTTTGGTACAACGCTTGCAGAATGGTCACAGAAGATGGTGTGTGAGGTTAGGCAGGGATAATCACAAAAAGCAGCAGAGGGAAAGACAATTCCCCATTAAAGAGAACTCTGTACTTTGACATATGCTTTGAAACAGAGAGAAAACATAACTCCTTTGCAGCTTGATTGCTTGGGTCTTCAGGGGGCTATTTTTAAAACAACAGGATGGTTCCAGAAGGCAATTGAAATTCCTTAGGCATCCAGCAAAGCCAGAGTTCTCACAAGTTACCCTTCAAGGATTTATGCATTTTCTTCTCTGAGGAAAATTGCTTCTGGAAGCTCACATAAAGCAAACACACAGGCAGAACTAATACAGCAAGGCAAGATCAGAAAGGCCAATAATTGCCTCAGGAGATTCCATGGAGGTGGATATTACATTAAATGATGTTTTAGATCAAAACAATAAAGAAATTTTCCAAAAGATAATTTAAAAGATCGTTAAATACTGCTGCTGTTCGTAAATATTTTTTATTTTCTCCAAGACAAATTGCAAATGAAAGATGTGTTCAATGCAGTTCAGTTCAATTATTTTAATAGGTCTCTTGCTGGTTTTAGCATTCCATTTTTGTCCAATACTGTGATCACACTTCATGAATATTAGACATTCTCCACTGTAACATGAGAGACAACACAGCAATTCCAGCTGCTGTATTCCTGCTGCACACCCCTCATCACTTCATACTGGAACACCCCAATGCAAAGGCAGAACTAAAAGGCATAAATAACCTTGGCAGCTGAGCTATTACCATCTTAACTCCTGATGAAATATTGCTCTGAGTCCTTCATGCCTTCTGTATCAGCACGGTGATGTGGAGACCAGCCCAAATACCAGCTCAACTCCAGCAGTGCACATTTGGAAGCAGAAGACAGAAATCCCCAGCTGTCAGCAGGCAGAGGGAGTGGCTGGACTCATCTCTGCCTTTCTGTGCAAGTGCAGTGCCACAGTATCAGCTCTCTGTGTCACTGCTACTCCCAGCTCCCTCGCTTTCCTGCTAAATATTTGTCAGAATGCTAAAAATAAAATTTGGTGAAAATTGAGATGAACTCCAGATTTCTACATCTTCATGACTGCAGGGAAGTCCCAAATGCATTTTTTCCATTTGCAAAAGCCAACTTAATGTGGGTTTTATATATTCCCCATCTCTCCATCTGCTGGGTGAGGGCCAGGAGATTCTCCTGACTTCTGACTTGCACCATACAATGAGGTCAGTTCTGTTTTGCTGTTTTTTGCTGTTCTGCCTTCCTCAAATCCAAAGCTTATCTGTCCTAGACTGGACAAAGGGCCTCCTAATTTTCCAGTATTGACTTAGACCCAATATACATTTTTGAAAACAGCTAAAATATTGTTCAATGTTACTACTACAACAATTGGTGTCTTTTAAGTTAAGAAATATATGCCATTTTCTGTACTGGGAAGCTCAAATACCAGTAATCTGTTGTCTGTCAGGTTATGCTCTTAACAAGTGCTTTGGTGATTTTGGAATCATCCTTGCTTTGGTGATTTTGGAACCAGCTCTTCAGAAAAATTCCCAGTGGATCATCAGTCTTTCAGTTGTCACTGCCCCCACTCCAGGAACTGTTTTCCCTTCCTTTCCCAGTCCATGAGACTCAGCCACACAGATGCTCACATCAAATATAACTGAGAGGAAAGAGATGTGCAGGAGATGTGCTGGTGCAGAGATGCCATTTAAAGTGATGACCCAGCAAAAGCTGTGGTTTTTAGCTGAGTTCCAGCTTCTGCATAAAGATTCCTCTTTCCCTTGTCTGCAGAGTCAAGGTGGTTTGTATTCAAAAACCTCACATGGATAGCAGTACCTTAAAAATTCTTTGTTTTGCCTCTTTCCTACCTGGGGAAAAGTACTCTAGGTGACCACACCCCTCCTCACCCAGTCCCTGGGATGCTGCTCGGACTTGTTTCATCACACAGCACACTTAGAACATACGAAGGAACGCAGCACTTTTGTTGTGCCTCAAAGTATTCTGTGTTTTCCCAACACCTCTTCCTCTACAGCTTTTCATGCAGCATGCCCAGTGAGTACTCTTAGTCCCAGCAGAAGCACCACAGCCACAAGATCACAAGAGCATCACAAAGGCTGGCTGTAAACAGCCCAGGAACCTCTCGAGGGCTGACGCTGCCGGTAACAATTTGAGAAGAGAGTTTTTCTCTACCTACCATGTTGACTGCATCCTGGTCAAAGGGGTTCCACTCGATGTTCTGAGGATAATGGGCCAAAACTTTGGACTTGAAGGTTCTTCTTAGGGGGCTCTGGTCGAAATTCTCTCCTGCAACAAATGAAGAAATAATGACTCAAAACAGCAGTGAGGCTTCAGACAGAGATGACTTAGTTTTTTTGGGTTTTTTTTTTTTTCCCCCTTCCTTTTTGGGTCAAATCTGATGGATATTTTGAATCTCAGAGGTACAACTTTTAAAAGAGAAACAGAAAAGTTTCCCATTCAGTCTGACCTTACCCTTCTTCCCACAAAATCTTACTGCAGTTGCAACACAGCCTCCAGTTTAGTATTTACAGAATAGAAATATATTGTCAAGAGAAAAATCACTGCTGAGATTTTACAGAAAAAGACCTTGCAATCAACTGGATTCTTGACCTTCTCCTACAGCTTGAGTATCTAGAGATGGCTTTACTGAGTCAGTGAAAGAGCACTTTCCCTCAAGTTTGTTAGAGGCTGTCTTTAAGGTCAATAAAAAATATGACCACCTCTTGGCTATTATAAATTATTCAAGCATTCATTATAGATGATATTTTTTGTATTACAAGTCCTATGTGACAATTAAACATTTATTTTTTTTCTACAACAAATTTCAAGGACATACTTTCTCCACACAAAGAATCCAGCAAGTGCAAAGAGGAAGACTGAAATTAGACTTCAAGTAGAAATGCATCCAGTTATCAGCATACAAATACTGTATTTCACAGTGATGTTGTTAATGGAGTTCCCCTCACTGGATTGTCTACAGCATGCAAAACAGTAATCAAAACAAGGAGTTCTTAAAATCTATTAATTAAATGACCATCTATTACACAAAACCAGCTCTTCCAACAGCACTCATATGCAAGTGCATTCTGAGAAGGGGTTTGAAATCTTTTCCTTCCCAAGTCATCGCCAAGATTTTAAAGATATTGTTACTTTTATACAATACTTATTTTGAACACAGGATTTAGACACATTGCAGCATCATAGTGGTGAAATTATCACCCTTGGAAGCGTTCAAAAACACGTGGATGTGGCATTTGGGGATATGTTTTAGTAGCAAAAAGACAGTGCCAGTTTTAATGGTAGGATTTGATAATCTATGAAGATCCTCCTCAAACTCAGTTGCAAGCTCAGACCAAGTACTCCAAAACCAGAGACCATATCTCTATTTCAGAACATGGCAGTAGAATAACCTCTTATTTTGGTCCAAAAGTTCTTTGCAGAGCCATTAAAGACAGTGTCATCCCACCAATTCCCAAAATGTCACAAAATAAAAGATCCCATCAGGCAAAGGCAGCAAAAATTTTCTCTCCAGGTATGTACTTAGACATACTCAGCAACATTTTTAGCTCTTAGAATCAAGCAGTAATTAACATGCTCATATAATCAAACAAATATGCACAAGGTTATTTCCCAATAAGATCTTCAATCATTCTCACATCTGACAGAGTTTACCTTACAACTGTGACTTGGCAGAAAGGCAGGTATTTGATATTAAATTTATTTGGTTGCCTCTACTAAAAGTAAGACGGGAATATCTGGATGACTTAATTAAGTTCTCTACTGCTAGCAGTAAGTGACTGCTGAAGTTTAAATTTCTTTGAAGGTTTCCTTTCTCATGACAAAAAAAAAAAATAGAAATAGTTTTGGTTATCAAGCATAAACATTGCTTTAAGAAATTCAGCTGCTCAAAACCAGCAGTTACAATGTCCCTGTAGGCTGACAACATGGATTCATTTTATCCAGGAAAATAAATGGCACAAACAACTTACCTTTGTAGAGTCTCTGCAATGTTTGTATTTTACTATTCCAGTGGTTTGAGAAAAATATAAACTTAAGGTAAAACACACATAGAGAAAATACAATTCTCTCAATCAGTGATCATGAGGGAAAAGCAAAGAGCCAAGACACCACACTGGAGTAAATCAACCTGTCATTAGCTTGAAAGGACACGGCACTGCACCCTCCATACAAAGCTGCCTCATGGAAAGACAAGCAGGGCAAGCTTTTAGAGGAGATACAAAATTAGGAAAAAGCCAATACAAGGCTGTGACAGGAGCAGCCTGTGTGAGAGAGTGAAATGCCATCATTTGCCCAAACTAGCAGGAAACACCCCAACTCTCACCAAAACCAGATGAAAAGCACAGACCACAACAGCCAGCTCCACACTGACAAGCAGCTGGAAGAGAACCACAGGGAGCAGAATCTTCTTGGCAAACGGGAGGGAAGGGATCTGGACTGAAAGGTACCTGATACTATCAGCTCTCAGCCTTGGTAGTTCTCAATGTTGAGTCACATGTGGCAGAGAGAATCTACTTAGCTGTTATTCTAGATGAACAGTGAGTTTTCATTAAACCTCCTACATGCTTTTAAGTGCTTCTTTGCTAACTTTCCAAACAGGATTAGCAAGGCACATTTAAAGTGAACCAAGTATTAAATGCAAATTGAATCCATTTGCTAAAATACTAATGGCCAGGTAACAGTACTATGAATACAGACAGGAACATTGTATTTGATGTGTGCTGCCCATGAAAATAGCCCAACTCTGAGGCAAATTAAAAATAATTTGGTTTGACTTTAATCCTTTTGCTTTCAGGATATTAAAAAAAAATTCAAGTACTTTTAAAATTTGTGTGAAACGTGTCAGATTCAACTTCCATTTCATTTGGACACTACATCCTGTTAATGGTACTCTTAAACTAGTGCCTTCCTTTAAGGAGCTGGCTTTTAAAGGGACACTTAGTTTCAAATTAAAAGCAAATAGTGATGCATGCTAGATCAAGAAAAATCTGTGCTAATTAAATTTCAAAACAAAAAGATTGCTCAAAATCAGAAAACAAGCCTGATCCATGTTTTGGATGAAGGATACAATTACTAGGGAAATGCAGCTACAGCCATGAAGTTGTTAATCATGATCACTTTCATAAGAGTGATCCTACGTCAAAATTTAGCCATCTTCAGGTTTAAACAGATCTGTTTCAATTAATTGTCATAGTGACAGGGGCACACAAAGCTTTGAACCAAATAGGCAGAGGCATCTTCCACCCTCTGCTCCAGGGAATGCCAGCTATCTGTCACTCCTTCCAAGCTCTGGAACACAGACAGGAATGCCTGTGACTACAGAAGCAAAAATATCTTTTATTCCTTTAGAGGAACGTACTGGGAGCACAGCTATGGACAGTGCTACTGGTGACCACCTCTGTGACAGCTACCTCTATTTAAAAGTGCTCAGCACACCCAGCTATGGCCTCTCCCTGCAGATGGAATGTTGTTAAGCTTATTTAATAACAGGATGACCCTGCACAAGAAGCAAATAATACACAATGTGTGAGTGAGAAAACAATGCGGGCACAGGAATAACAGTGCTTGGCTGGGGAGCAAGCAAGCTGTTAATTGTCAGGCCCAGGAACTGGTTAGTTTAAGTAGTGCAGAACTGTTCTGCTGCTTTTCTTCCATGCCTCCCCAGGATGCCAAGGGGGCAGAGAGAGGCTGATGAGTTCAAGGACATTAACTCCAAGTTCTTATTTCTGACCTCACATTCTCATAATCTCACAGCAGAGGATGGAGATGATATGAAAGGGAGGACTGGGACAAGACAGACAAACCAGTTTTAATTCCAAAGTTTTAAAATCTGAGTTGTCTGTAAGATGGTAGTAGATTTTGGGAGGGCTGAGGAGGAGGTCAGTGTCTAACCTGCCTTTTGCATGCCAATATGTGGAGGAATTGATGGATCCTATTTAAGCAGGAAACGATAGGGGGATGCGCACCCTGTCAATATATCTAAATTATTTGGAATTTTTTGGGGGTATGTGTCTATGTGAACCTCACCAGTACTGCTATTTAAATCTAGACTGCAAAATAATCTTCCCTGAGGTGTCAGGAAACTTTATATCTCTGTAGCAGAAACTGGTGGAGCTGAACCTTCCAGTCCCCTCTATTCACAAATCCATTAAGCCTCATTAGATTTCTGGGTGAGTATCCTGTAAAATGGCCTCATGCAAGATATTGTTCAATCTATTATGCACAGAGATCTAGCACAGTCTCCTCTCCACCAATATAGTGACAATATACTGACATCACTAGTGGGATTTTGCTGGAGAACCACATCTGCCAAGAGAGCTTCAAGAAAGAGAACAAAATTTTCCAAATATTGATTTAAATTAGGTAAAAGAATTAAGGAGTCCAAGAGGTTTGGTTTTGATTTGGATTTGTGATTTTCAATTTGATTTAAGAGGAGTTAGAAGACTGAAAATAAAGAAATAGAGAGGTCCTGATCATTGTTTTATCCTTAACCCCTCTTTACCTGAGGTTTTGTCTGTAGTGTCTGAGCTCTTGCCATGGAGATCTGCTTGCAGATATTGGTACAAGACTACACAACATAACAAACAGAAATAAAAAAAGCAAGTATGAACAAAATGAAAATATATACAATGTACTGGGGAAGGAAAAAACCATGAAGCAGACGTTAAATATTCCCCCTCACATCTCACTTCCCCCCACTACTGGCAAAGGATAAATCCACACAATAAATAAAACCTTCCAGGACTGGATTACTGTAGAGGTGCTGAATGCAATGACAGACATGGCAGAAATACTTGTCAAAATTAGTAACAAGATTAAATTCTCAGTGCTTCAAACAACACACTGCTTTACAGCTTCCATATTATGAAAGACATCCTTGTTCACATATTGAGCCCTCCTAGAGCCTGAGAAACTCTGGGGAAAAAACACACCAGTCCTTCAGCTAGTGCTGAACTACACCCAAGTAGTTTTATTTAGTATAATACTGTTAGCTATGTTGTTACACCGTCAATCCTGTACTGCATGCCATTTTCAGGACTTACTGAAGTTATCTAAGAGCTCTATTCATAATTTCTGTCTCATAACTGGGTGTTTTTAGACTAAAAGTTGAAGAAATAAGCTATGTTTAGAACTTGGATGAACAATTTTAATGTGTTCCAGCAACAGCTACCACTTCCAAAGGAAGAGCTTCCTGCTAGCATGTCTAACTGAGGCTTCTTCTAACTGGTTTGTTCATCTCCTGCAGACAAACAAAAATGTTTCCACAGATGCCTTGGCATTTCTGTGTCCAAAAAAAAAAAAAAAAATCACATTCACATACTACACAAAGTCATCACACAACACTCCTCAAGCTGAATCTTTTTATGGAGCTGGCACCTAGGTTAAAGCTGCAGTACCAGTGACCTCTCTGGTGATTCACTCTCTAGGTGTAAATTCAGAGTAGCTCTGCTACAACCTCCTACTTGAGTGTTAATCCAGACACCAGTGTAGAGAACATAGATAGCTCTGCCAAGGCCAGATTTTCTGGGAAGGCAACCCTCAGCAGAGGGCACAGGAGTTCTTTCTACAGAGATTTTTAGATGTGAATTTGTATTTTAGGATCATTTTGTCTTTTCTTTAGGAGGCACCTGAAGATAGCCCATATTCAGATCTGTAGGATGATGTTTCTCCATATGTCTTAAATAATTTCACTCTAATTTTGTGCTGTTTGAACTAAAAAATTGCATAAGTATTAAATTAAAGGAAACAAAACAATTGTCAAAACTAGAGAGATGCCTCTTGCTAGATGGTCCATACCCACACTACCTTTATAAGTCTCTCTGCCAGGCTGTCCTTTCAGCTCTCCCCTGAAGATTTTAACTCAAAGGGAATTTGGCACTGAGCTTCCACAGAGGTAGCCAGCACCTCTGCAACAGGAAGAGTGAAAAGGAGCAACCTGTGAAACAATGTAGAACCAGGTGCTCTAGGACAGGCTCTGGTTTGATGCCCATTTCAGCACTTTGACCATTTATTATCATCAATCACATGGCTGAGCAGTCACAGAAGTTATATAAAAAACTTCTGCACAGGAAGTCAAATTGCCAACAAAGCTACAAACACAGAGCTATGGACACTCCCCTGTGTTGTACCACCTAATTCTTTACACAAACACAATGTAATGAAACACTATTAGTGCCACAAATTAATTAGACTTGAAAAAGATGCAGTATTTTAAAAATTCTATTGAAAAGGAGATTTGTTCACATAAACAAGTCGTTGTATGTCTAAATAAAGAAAAGGCTCTTAAAATGAGAAATTTAGTTTGCCATAATCTCTTCCTTTGGTCCTTGATTAAAACACTAAACTATCTGCCTACCGAATAACACTATACAGCAACAACACTGTCAGTCTTAAAATAGCCCCAAGACCCAGCTGCCAAGAGATCACAGACATGTCACTACATTAGCAAGTAATTATTAATTACACCATCCCTTTTATCCAAAATTGCATTATCATCTTGTCAAATCCAAAAAATAAAATCAGGCCAGTTTGGGTGATTTTTTTGCAGCGGAGCAGGTGGAGTTTAATGAACAGGTGCCCAAGGCATGGTGCACCTACACAAGTACCTTGGAGTCTGTCTCCAAAGGCTGAAGGCATTAGCAGGCAACAGTGGAGCAGCTATAAAACCTGACCTGTACTTATAAGTACAGGGAATTAGTTATACTTTGGGCTTTTATTTTCTCTAGAAATCAAGGTGTGGAATTCACTCATACTTTTCCTACTGCCTTACAAGTATGGGCTCCCAAACTAGGGAAAATATATCCCAGAGATCCTTGGCCTATCCTGTTCATACACAAGTGGCATATTTTCTTTTCCATGTTTATATTCAAATCTGCTGTATCTTTTGAACACTTGATATGGAATGAATGAGCATTTTTACTAATAGAGAAAACAATCTGAGCAACAATTAAAAGTTCATTCAAATTAAAGTTTCATACATCATTATTCTTAAACTGCTTGCTAAGTCTTTGTTTAGTTACACAGAATGTGAGCAAGGTATATAACCATATGAAATTTCAGAGTTTGAAATGCAGCTCTTAGTCCCCAAAAGAACATTAATGATGGCAGAGTGACAAATGCTCAAGCAGGAATAAGACACTGCCTTGGGTCCTTAAACACAGCAGGATGCTAAAGCCTGTCCAGCAAGGGGATCCCTGGCTTTGGAGGTACCTGACTACTGCAGTCTTGGGCCAAACCATGAAGAAAATGAAGGTATTTTAGGGGCCATCACATTCCTGTGAAGTTTGAACAGCTTCCTACCCACTGCAATGCCAGTTTCCCACTCCTTGTTCCATGTGTTCACCTCCATCTGTGGGCAGAACACAGGACCACGTGCCCAGTCAGGCCTTTTGCACAGCACATCTTTCATGCTTGAGCTTTCTACTTATTTACAGGGACAGGTTCAAGTTCAAATGCATTTAATTTCTGTGTTAGAATATGATGTTGCATTCTCAGACTGATTTTGAAAATAGTCTCACCAATATAATTTCTGACTTGAATCTTAAAATAGGTTTTGTTCTCTGCTCCACTGTAGAGGTACACTACAGAGGTAGTACCAGAGTCTTGTCTCAAGATCTGCTTTGTTACAGTTGGCATTTCTGGAGAAAAGGTAAGGAAAAAACCCACCAAACCCCACAAACAAGTAGAACCTGTCATCCTGAAAATCCCTATATTACTACTGTTGAGGTTTGTGTGCAACAATGCAGGAAAGAAAGAGGAGTTTTTCAGTAAATTTTGCTTTGGGGCTTTAAGTCAGGGACAAACAGCTTTATTTTTATCATTCCAGTCTATTCAGTTACCTTTTAAACTGGGCTGTTAAGTTAGGGTTTTTTTAAAATACTCTGCAATGCACATACATCATGCACCCATATTAGTCTCCACTCATCAGGATGGCAAGTTTCAGCTGTTTTGTTATTTGAAGTCAGAAGCAGTTTCAACAAAGCTACATTTATAGAACATCTCCTGCCATCCAAATTAAGCTCAGCCTGCAAATCAGTACAAGAAAAGAAAGAAGTTTAATTTGACCTGGACCATTTTCAGCACTAAACAACTTTGACACCAACAGAACATGAAGATGTCCACACTGCAGCTAGAATACCCAGTTAAACCCAGGGGTTTAGCCTTCTTTTTACCCACTTCACACAAGCCTGAGGCCTCAATTCCCTGGACTCAGCAGCCTTACACTGGGATTTCCCCAGATTAAAGGAAGCCCTTCCTTGCTGATGTTGCCAAGAGCTGTCCCTTGATGCGCCAAGCCACACGGAAGATGCAAGGGACTCATGCTAGGTTTTTACTCAGCACTGCCCACATGCTGTTGGCACCAGAAGGAAGCTATCCCCAGTTTCTGAGGAAGATTCTTCTTCTTCCGACAGCACAGTCCACACTGGCACACAAGATGGATACTTAAAACAGCCTCAGAAGGAACAGCTTCTTTGCAGTCCTTTGAAGAGTTGGCCCACACCTGTGAGGTTTACACAGCTCGTTTCCTTAGTGGGGCAAAAGGAGGATTTAGAAAGGGTGAGCCCAGAAGTGGCTCCCCACTGCAGTGAGTTACTTCTTTTGCACAGGGTTTTACCCTTTAAAAGCACAGGGTTACAAGAGGGCAACTGTCACCTGTCAAAGGCTGCAGCTGCTAGCTTTATGAAAACTTAGTTAATATGTGGTCTTGGTGACAAAAGGGTCAGGCAAAGAAAGAACTTTGCTACTTGCAGCCAACAAAGCTCTTTCATTGGCATAAAGTAGAAGCACTCCCTTGTGTAGCACAAACTTTATTTAGGGAGTTTTGAGTAACTGCTGTATAAGTTGCTGCCAATAAGTAATTGGCCTTACAACAGTCTCCAACAGCCAGTCTTCCACCAGTTTTCAACAACTTAATCCTTTTAGAAGACAAAAACCCTTCTGTACACCGAAAATTTTGAATTTTGTCAACTACAAGTGTTAGAACATTGTTAAAGGAGAAAACAGCATCTTGGAAGAAAGATCAGTTCTAACTACTCCACAAACATCTCTACAGGTGTTAGACAAGACGAGCTTCATTTACAATCTGAAGAATGCCAGTGAGTTCACAGAAGGGATCATTAAGTGCATCAGTGCACAGTAATGGTGCATGTAAGCCACGTGAAGAATATTCTTTATGCTTGTGCAAACCCTAAGTAAATCATTACTAGTTAGATTAGTTAGATACAGTTTTAGGTTTTATTCATTGCAGCAGAGCTCTATTTCAGACAAAGCACAAACCCCCAGATTTAAGCTCTATCACTCCTGCCGATTTTATGGCCAGTTTCCAAGTTTACTGAGAATACAGAAAGCTGACAACAGGACCCAATCACCAGGTCACTGTAAAGTTTCAGGATTCAAATCCAAAGGCTTGGATAAACATTAATTTCTGCATCCAAACTAGATTCCAGGTGGAAAACTCAAAGTACAGCATCTACCATGCCTCTAGATTTAGCTCAGATCCCTACAAAGGCTGCCAGAACCAAAATCCTTTGGCTTCCCTTAATGCCTTGGGGAGTATTAGGTGCCAAAGAATCTGTGGAAAGAAGGATCTCACTTGAAAAGGCCAGAAAAGTAATTGTCTCTGGGTACAGCTCACAAATGCCCATGTGCCTCAGATCCTTTCTTCCCTTGTCCCGCTCTTCCCACAGACAGCTGGAAATGAAGGCAATTCTGCAAGTGCAGCCCTGACCTTGTGCCTCAAAAACACTGTTTCAAGGTTTCTACCAGATTTTCTCTCAGAGGTATTTTGGGGTTGCTTGCTCTCCCAACAAAGCAGCTTTAAACCCCATTGTACACCTTCCACTGCCATCAACAAGTTCTCGTAAAGAACAAAAAAGAAAAGTGCAAAAGGCTCTTTCTCTTACAGGTACCCCTGTTGCCAAAGCGCAGCAATGAAAACCAGTGTCTCTTCCTTTCTCCCCTCACATTTCTACAGCCACTCCAGTGAAGATCCCTCTATCATTAGATATCCATTCAAGAGTGGCATATCCTTCAGGAATGTTTTTAGACCCTAAAGGTAAAAAGACTCATGAGAGCCACAAAAGGGAACAGGGAGTAATTCCTGGCCTGAAATCGGGTTGAAGAGAGCCAGTACGACTCTGAACGAGGAGAGATGCACAGAAAGGACAATAAGAAATTGATGCCCACTTTCAACAAAAGTGCATGTCCTACCTATTATTCAGTGCCCTCTTAGCAGAGATGAAAGCAGCAGAGAGATCTAAATAAACCTAAAATTACTCGGCATTTAAGCAAATGTTTCCTCTTCACCACTAATCCACTAATCTTTTGGTGCCTGGATCCCAGGTTGATTGGCATGCTAAAAATACATAGGTAGAAGGCACATAATTGCTGCTCTAATTTTTACATAAGCATGAGCTGTCACCAACTACAGATCTACCTGAAAACCAAGGCTTTTAGAGCCACCTCAAACAGACACCAGAACCCTCCTGGCCATTGCACACAACTCCTGTTATTTCTACATGACATATGCTATAGTATTTTACACCTTCCTTTGGCATAAAGGGGAATTTTATGGAGTTAAATAAAATGCTTCACTTAATGAGGCAAACCATGCCATGCTGTTTTGGAGCCTCAGTAGCTGTTACAACATTACACATTAGAAACGGAGCATTTCACACTGAGCAGATCAAGGCTGGATTAGCCACAGACCATAGCTGAACACACTTTAGTACCTGTGGTTTCTGTGACTGTACAAAGGTCTGGAAAGGCTAATAAATGCAAGGAAGTACATGCAAAAGGAGAGAGAACAAACCCAATGTATGGGTGTAGCAACACAACTGAAAACAGTGGTGTCTTGGTGTGACAATGTAGGAGAGCTAAATCTGAATATCCTGTTGCAAAAAAACAAGAGTATTATCATTTTGCTTTGAAAATGTTGTTATTCCTTCAAATCAAGGCAAAAGAGAGTAATTTTGGGTCTTTGAGGATGGGTTTCAATAGTCCCCACTCAATATTCCCTATAAAACATAAGCCCACCAAGTCAAGATCATAACTCTGTGTAAGAAAGAGCACACGTGCAGTGTATTCACAACTACATACATGTGCACACTCCCTCTCCCTCAAAGAGAGGGAAATGGCAGGAACACTCTGCTCCAGGATAAAAGCTGCCCCTGCACCTGGGGTCTTCCACAAAATGGCCTGAGCAATAATAGAGACAGTCCCCAAACCTGGACACCAGCTGGCTCCTAACTCCACACAGCGATGCAGTAGCATCAGGAGCTCCTGCTTTGCTCCTGTGGGATTAAAATTCCCATCTCAAATCAGGCAGCATACACACATGTCAGATTAAAGAGACACAGGCATTTGCATACCTCTTCAGGGTTTGACAGGTTTGTGGTGATTTATTCTGCAACCTGCAGAATACACACCAGGAGCATCCCTGATGGATGCCTCCTCAATGCAAAGGTTAACAGGTCTGTGTGCATTACATTAAATATTTACATTAAGGAAGCAATTTAAAAAAAATATTTAAATGGGAAGCACACACAAGAAAGATCCAAGCTAAAAAATATTTCTGACAACAAATGATACAGATCTCAACAGCTACACAGATGCTGGCAATAAGCTAAGCAGGGGATACCTGAGCACATTACTGAACATTTGCTAAAATAAACTTTGTAGTTTTACTATCAGAATGAAAAAAATACTTTATTGTTAAGGACTGTAAGATGATTCACATATTAGATTACCACAGACTATAATGAATATTTCACATGTACACAGGCAATCAATCCAATGGGGCTGGTCTCCAAGTTGTCACAAGAACAGGCAGTGCATGCGGGGAGCAGAATTCCCCTTTGAAATCAAAACCACTATGTATGTATGAGATTAAAGGAATCTGAGCACTCACATACATCCTACATCTGCAAATTCAAGGGTCATGAAAGAATTTCAAACCACTGAAACTTCTAGCTAAACATATTTATGAGGCAAAACAACAAAGCTTCCAAAACATGCTTCTTTGCCTCTGAAAAAGGCTGCTTGCTAAAGTAGGACTTAACCACAGGCTTTGAATTCAGCAAGGTTTATTCTCTATACTGATATGACAGCCTGAATGTAACTTATTTTAATGCAGAAATATGAAACATCAACCTGAATCTGTATTTTGTAGCATCAGAGTATCCATTTATAAACAGCCTGAGGAACTGAGTGTTCTGGTGGTGCTTCTGGTTAACCCCTTCCCAAATTATTGCCTCCCTAAAGAAACATCCTTCTGCCTCCTATCCTGGAGATCTCAACTATTTGGTGTGTTTATCCAGAGATCTTGCCCACCTTTCCTGCCTCCTTTCTTACACCGGCGCTGCCCAACAAAGCTGCTTTAGGTTAAGCAGTGAGCCCTGTTTCATTCAGGTCAGGAACACTTTGATCTTGCAGTGAAGGGGGAAGATGTAACAATCCTGCACTAAAGGCACTAATCCATATCACCTTCCCACCTCTCCACTGCTTTCTCCCTGCCTAAGGAGTTGGTGGATTTTGATGCAGCCCGCAGGAGGAGATCTTGAGCAGCTGAGTTAATGGCAGCAAAACCTGAGCCCCACACAGGTACAGCTGCTCTCCTGTTAGATCAAAGTGCAATTGCCTTACCCAAATGATAACACACTCACTCACATGACCCTGCAATAGTCATCCAGGTGGACTCTGTGACAGAGGTTTGCACTTTCTTAGACATACACCAACACTGCGGCATCTCCCTGAATTGTCAGGGCATGTCAAAGCAGCCGTGAAATCAATATTGTCTAAAATAACTGATGTTTCCCAAGTCTTTGTTTTCTGCTTTGAAAAGACATTTAATTGCAACCATGTGTTAACCTGTAGATGCAAAAGCACTGACTGTTCTGACCCAAGGTCAGTTTTCCCTTTCCCTAACCTTTCTTTTATTTAATATTTTTGAAGTTATGCTCTTTTAAGAAGATCATACTTCATTAAGGAAACTGCAGTACTGTGTATTCAAAAAAAAAAAAAAAAAGGTAACACAAAGATCCTCAACAGAAAACAAAACTCCAAAGTCAGATTATGAACTCGGAAATTGCTGCATCTCCAGACATTTCAAGTCTGAGCTGTCCCTTTCTTCAAATCCCTGGGCTATGCAGGCTGGGCACATAGAAAACTTGAAACCACAGGTGGTCTTTAAGATGGAGAAAGCTGCACCAGCTCAAATTTACTGAGAGGGTGGTGAGGCACTGGCACAGGTTGCCCAGAGAAGCTGTGGATGCCCCATTCCTGGAAGTGTTCAAGGCCAGGTTGGAAGGAGCTCTGAGCAACCTGTTCTAGTGAAAGGTGTTCCTGCCCATGGCATGGGGGTTGGAATCAGATTATATTTAAGATCCCTTCCAAACCATTGTATGAGTTTTCCTGAAGGGCCCTTCTGCTTGAAGAATAAATTCCCTGACAAGAAGAACAGCTCTTCACTTCTCAGAGGATGCCCTGAGGCAGAAAGCCCAACACTGAAATCTGGACAGGAGGGGAGCCCTGGACATAATGATCAATGAGGAGAGTGTAGGTAAGCAAGTAGGACCTCTGACCTCAGCACTGGCCATCACAGGAGCATGAAATCCTTTCCACATTTGTCAGAGACACAGGATATGTTCAAACAGATTTGCAGAGTCTTGCCACTCTCTCCTGAAACCCAGTTTGTCATCACCAAGGTAGGAGTGAAATTGTTCCAGCATCACTTTAGCTGCCATCTGTGCTATCACAAGGAGGGGGCCCAAACTTGTCAAATGCCCTGAATTAACAACAAAAAAAAAAAAAAAAAAAAAAACCAAAAAAAAAAAAAAAAACCAAAAAACAAACACCTCCTGCATTAGAAATGGCAAGAGATGGCAATTTCAGGATAACACCCTGTAGCCACTGGCCATCACAGAGCACACTGCCTATAATTAAGCATGAAAAATAGGTCCCTGCAGAATCCAAGTGTAACAACTGCATTGGGGAAAGTAATTTTTGAATATCCACACACTAACAGAAAGCCTCTGAAACTCAAAGTCTTAAGCTGTTTAGGAAAAAAATACCAGTCTTGAAGGACAGAAGATAGAAGGGGCTTTGGGCTACAGCAAATCTAGTTTTTGTTACTGGCCCTACCTCATTTACACAGCCCAGCCCTCAGGCAAGCCAGGATGTTCTCAGCCAGGACTAGGAAAAAACCCAACCAACCAAAAAAAAACACCTAAAAAACACAAAAAAGCCCCAACAAAAGCAAAAAACCAAAACCAAATCACCAAACGAAACCAAAATTCAACAACAACAAGAAAAACCAAACCAACAAAACAAACCACTACCAGAATTGGAGAGGTTCATACATATTTTTCAGCCATTTCAGTGACTATTTGAGGATGTGCATTGGAGGCTCCTTCCAAAGCCCAACCAGCTCAGTTAGTACATGGCTGGATGGCAGGTTTTCAGAAAATTGGTGGCCTTTTTGTTTACCTGGGTATTTTTTAACCTTTTACTCCCACTTAAGAGTATGCCCCAAACATTTCACCTCCCTCGAGGAAAACAGTGTGTCGGAAGGCACTGCTGGTAGCTAATACTCTTCTGGCTAATGAATAATCTCACACCCACTAAATGTTCCAGGCCATCAGACACTGCTGGAGGAGACCATATCATCTATCAGTAAGTACAAGGCAAGGCTGGGCCTTGGGTCCTTTTTTCTTCACTAAGACCTGAAGGAGTTTTCTAGTGATAAAAGCATTCAGAAAGCTGCTCTGTTCCTGTGTCTCAGTTCACTCATCTCAGACAGGTTTGCCTCTGAAGATTTTTCCCTAAGAAGCAAGATTTCTTATGCTGTGTAGCTTATAATTAACTGGGGCACCCCAGACCAGAAGGTCTGCTTGCTCCCCCTAAATGAACTTTTGAAACAACAAAAACACGCTTAGCATGTGGCAGGAATATGGTTCCAAAGTTCATTTAGGCTTAGCTCTGTACAAGAAAACAGCTTTGACATGTTAATTCAGGCAGACTCATATTTAGCAGAGGTTCAGGCCTAGAAGGCATTCAGAGCATGGCTGGGCCTGCTGTGGATAACACATGAGCCCACTTCAGGTTGTTCCCAAGAACTCCCATAGCTGCAGTCAGAGAAGGGATGACTGATACTGGGCACATACATAAACAGACCCCTGACAGAGTCACAGAGGAAGCTGAAGAATTTCAGCTATAGAATCATCCAAAATATGTACCTGTATAAGCAGGGGGATCAGACTAACCAGATCAGAAAGGTTATAAGCAGATCTAGAAGTTATCTGGTCCATGCCCCGCTTTAAAGCGGGGCTGACTTCAAAGCCAAATGGCAGTCCTCAGGAGCAAGACAAAAATAATTTGAGATGAAAAACTGCAAGGACAATTTAACAGCTGTAAGGAGGGGAGAGCAAAGTAAGACATCAGTATTTCAGCATCTTAGGAGCAAACAATGTAAGGCAGGTTCTCTGACTTAATGCTTGCAGTGCAAACCAGGAGGCACTTGTGAACCTGCAAAGTAAATGCCAGGCAGCAAAACAGAGTCTGTGAGGCACTTGAGCTATAAATCAGCCCTTGACAAACCTCTGGTCTTCTCTTCAAAATATTTCACCTCCTAGTCTCCATGTTGTTTAGTATTAACACATCTATTATGGTATATCATAACAACAGCAGCAGCATCACTAACGTCATCTCTTGGCTGGAGACCACACACTGAACTCATTTCATTGTCTACTGCCTTGCCTCTCCAGGAGAGGAAAGCCCAGCATGCTCAAAGGCATCATTTATATCTCCTCAATACTACAGCTCTGTGGACACTGAAACTTCTCCTGGCTTTTTAATCTATGGTCACATACAGTAAATCATGCTGATTTCTCACTGGGAAGCCACTTTTTTTGGCAGTTTGCTGCGTGTTGTGAAAGCCCAAGAAAAATACACTACACAGTTTCAGTGCCTTTCCTAGCACAGATGCATCCCAAGCAGGACTTAGGCTAATCCCTCCCAAACAGCCCTGTTGCTCCTGCCTTGCCACAGAGCAGCCTGCTGCAGCCCCTCTGACATTGGTTTAATGCTGATTAGTCCCGACACAATTCTGGTTCAGGCTTCCTGCCAGGCGAGGGAATGAACAAAATTGGTTTGCGCACAGACCAGACGACAGCTGCAGTCACTCCAGCTCAAATCTGTTGAATAAGGACCCTTTTCTTGTTTACCAAGATGAGGCTAAATTAGCCCAGCATGAGACAGAAGGACAGAGCAAATCCTAAAAGCCAGCGATGCCAACCTGGCTCTGAAGGTGTGAGTTGAAACTTGGTCAAGCCCCATCACTTGGGCTCAAGGAAGACACAGGGGAAGTGTACGCTTTGTGTTAAGCAAACCCCCAATCCAGGGAAGAACTGCAGTTAAAAAAATTATTTTGTGGCTAAGATTACAAGCAGAATGCCCCCAGATTTTTTTTGGAGCCAGAGAGACAGTCAGTGCATGCTTTCTTGGAGCATATTTTTCCCCCATCTCTTTTTCCTCCAGCACCACTTCCCCTGGTTTCCAGTCCCTGCATAGCCTGATCCAGCAAGCAAAAAAGCTTCAAGTGTTTTACAAGCACCCTCACAAAATGCAGCTATAACTTTGTGATGGTTTTGGCTAAGGTAGAGTTAATTTTCCTCAGTAGTAGTGAGCTATGGCTTGGATTTGTCTTCCCAAGTCACCGTCACATGTGCTGGAGCCCTGCTGTCCTGGGGATGGCTGAACACCTGCCTGCCCATGGGAGGCAGTGAATGAATTTCCTTTTTTTTTGGCTTTGCTTGCACAGGCTGTTTTTAGTTTACCCACTAAACTGTATCTCAACACTAGTTTTCTCATTTTTACTCTTCCAATTTTCTCCCCCATCCCACCAGGGGAAAGTGAGCGAGCAGCTGTGTAGGGCTGAGTTGTTGGCTGGGGCTAAACCATGACAAACTTCTTTCTAAGGGGCTGCTCTAACACCAAATAAGAGGTAGAACACATGCCTTCAGGCATGAAAAATGTGCTCAATTTTCTGCTTGCTGGAGTGAGGAGAGACTGCATCTAAATTTCCCTCTCCTGCTTCCCAAAAGAGGTGATATCAACAAAAACCAGCCTGCTGCACAACAGAAGAAATGCATCTTTAATACATTCAAAGAAGACAAGCAAGAAGAATCCCAGCCATATTTTCAGTTAGTCCATGAATACATTTGGGGTCTGCTCCTGCCCAGCTTCACATGCACTGGGATCCTCCTAACCAGTCCTCATTTAACAGAAGGCTCTGTGTGGTATCTCTCAAGCGGTGTGTCTAGCCATCAAAGGAGATCCCAGCAACTAAAGCATCTAAAGAAAGATATTCCTCATCTTAGGTTTACTTCATATGTCACCTGCAACACTCCAAAAAAGCAATACAACATCTTTTGTTTAATAAAATTAAAAAAAAAAGCCAACACAAAAATAACAAAAGTGGTGGAGACCAAAGGAACTTTGCATTTAAAGCCATTTGGGGAACGGTGCAGAAGAACCTGGCCATGCAGAAAGCAGCCTCAGGTCACAATCTAAACACCTTTCTTTCCTTACCAGCTAATCAATAGCTTTTACACAGAGTGAAAAGTAAAAGCCAGTCTTACTGATGATTTGAAAAGAAAAAAGGAAACTTTCTTAAAAGACAAAAATGGACACAGAAGGGGAGGAGAGGTACAAAGCGAACTTTTATGTCTATATATCGACAAGACAGAAGCGTTACTAATTTTAAATTCACAATTTATTCATGCAGTTAACAGTCTTTCTGAAGTTCCCCATTTTACCACCAAGACTTGCTGTGTCTGCATAAATATAACTGTATCAAAGACTGAAGATTTTAAGCATCTGAGGATGAGCACCAACAAACCACCAGTTTCTGGAACAGTAGTTTCACTTCCCTGAAAGTAGCAGACAGGGCAGAAAGGTCTCTCAGCAGTCAGCAACCATCAATAAACAGCTCAGTAAATTTACCATGGCAGAGTTATTTACTGCACCGGTGCTGGTAAGTCACTTGTGCTAAAAGCATTTTTACAGATGAAGCTTTGCAGAAGTCTCAGATCCAGCACAGGACAAGCAGTGCCTTCCTCCATCACCCATCATCCCTCAGAGAGCAGGCACCTGAGTGAGTCTGTGGTAATAATCCCTTTGCTACACTGTTCCTGTGACCAAGCTGCACAAGTCACCTCTAAATGGACCATCACCTGGAGTGACTGATTAGAGCCTGTGCTGGTCTTGAGTGAAACCTCAAAGCATGCAAGGTGCATTGATCGCTGTCACACCTCAGGTTTAAAAGATGTGATATGGAAAACTCTAGTGATTTGCCATCAGCCCCTTAGGACATAAGGCTTTGCCAGGTAGCAGGGCAGCACACAGCTGGCTGGCTCCTGGGGAGATGGGTTAGAGGGATACAAGGATATCCAAAGCAGGGAGGTAGAGTCAGCTGTTTGGCTAAGCAGAAGGTGTTCAACAAAGCTCAACTTTAGTTTTCCTTTCATCCCTGTTCACCTATTTTTCTCAACTTTGCAACTGTATTGTCTGCATTTAGACCCCGTGATTTGTTTAATAAAATAAATTTAAAACAAAATATTTTCTATGTTGATCTCAAGCTGCTTCCCATTGGAAAAGGTTTCAGGTCAAATGCTGGACATAAGATATTGTCTTTCTTTGGGGTGGTTATCCCAGAAATGACAGCACCAGAGCACCATCACTATATGAAACCCTCTATCCTCTGGATATTATGGAGAAACCAGCACACCCTGAAGTGGCTGTCCCCAGGCTGTGCAAGGCAGGACACAGGAGGGCACACGGGTCAGGGGTGAGAGAACCCCGACCCTGGTGCCAGGTAATAACACAGGCCAGAGCCAAGCAGCCGACTCAGAGAGCAGAGTCCACAAGAAAAGCAATTAATGCATCACAAAGCCTGACTGCCAGATAGGTGTGTATTGCGACAGTCTGTGGCTCTGCTGCATTCCCTCCCAATATCCCAACAGCTTGCTGCTGCTTCTCACCCCACAGCCCCAGGTGTTCCTGACACATTACCAGTGATACAAAAGCATGGATTGCCTCAGTAGGCACCACACCGTGCGATACAGCGTGAAATTATTCAGAACAGGAAGCAGAGCCCCAGTTCCCAATTTTTAGTCCAGCTGCTTTCCCTTCAGTCCCTCCTAAATAACCTCCATATTTCTTTACTCACAAGTGGCCTGAGTCACAAACAGCATTAAAAGAGAGCAGGACACCTTGCATTATGTGATTATAATCCGATTTTTTTGCTTCTTGTTTGCAATGATCTTCTATCCACCCTTGACAGTAATGTAAAAAGCAAGGCAAACTCAGGCATCCAGAAAGAAGCTGGAATAAACATTGTTCTGTTTTAATGTGTCTTCAACTGCTATTTATATGAATGTCTAATTACCCTGGGTTTTTTGCAATACAAAAGCTGACTTGGCCTGCACTCATGCCACGGGCTTGGGGATGTTTTCAGAAGGGCAAAGCTTTTGAACAGAAAGTGAAATTGGGGAGACCACTCTGCTGCAGCCCAAAGGTGGGTGTAGGGGTGGGGATGAGAGAGGGAGGAGGATACCATAGCTCCCACCAGCAGTGCCGTGTGCGCTTTCCCCCAGGAGATGTGACACAAGGGAAACCCCCAAAATGCCCCAGCTGCGAGGAAATGCTTGTGCTCATTCTCAGATGGCAAAAATCAATTATGCACAAGGCAAATCCACAGGAGACCTGGGCTCCATTTGTTCCAGCACTCAAGGAGCTGATGGTTGTTTGCTTTAAATATGTATTATTTCCACACAATAGCAGTTAACATACCACTTATTACTCCCAGCATCTGATAGGAAGGGGTACATTGATGCTGGCTCAGAGTTCCCATGCAAGTCACCTACCAAATAACACAGGATCTGTCTCTAAAACTGCACACAAAGACTGCTCTGCAATTTAAGTTAACTGGTAAAATATAAACCCCCTTGCAAGCAGAACAAAAACCTGTTTCCAGGGGGTGCGTCTCCATCTTCTAGCTAGTGTTTTCCAACACTACCAGTCACTAATTCTCAGAAAGATACACTTCCACTTAAAAAGAAAATACGGCACAGAAAATGAAATAAGTTGGAAATTATAAGCTTGCAGTAATGACAGCAACTGCTATTAGATTTTGTCTGCCCTGCTGGCTCCTACTTAGCAGGTGTCTGTTCCAGTGTAACCATAGGAACAGCAGTGAAGAGTCTCATTTGAAAGCCTTCACTTCAGCTGGTGGGTTAAGTTATGAGACTGCAGTGGGCTTGAATATTAAAAATATTCAAATGGCTCTAAAAAAAGCTCAATTTCTATTGCAGGAGACAGACATCTGTGTTGTAAACAGACACAGTGCCCCACCAATAAATAGAACAAACCAACCCTACTGATGGAGGTTACTAAAAATCAGGCCCAATAAACAGGTTAAGAATACAAATCATGAATTAACACACTGAAACTGACACCATATGTTTCCTGTAGCTGGTTTTTTTTGTGTAACAGACCACAGCAAAACAAGTGGATAAACAATGACAGTCCTCAGTAACACGACAACTTCATTGCAACATTCACCCAAACATGTGAATTAAATATTCTAAATTTTACTTAATCTTTCAAAGTAAAAAATTACAGAGTTCTGGCACATCATCTTTCCTTTGGGAAATATGAAAAAACACAAGTCAGCTACTTTAGAAGAAAGCCACAGGAACCAAGCCAACCAAACGCACTGCCCAAGGACACAGGGATGTTAAATGGAACACAAATAAGGGAACATAGGTAAAATAAATAAATTATGAACCAAAACGTTCTACCTTGGTGCCTGGTATCTATGCACTTACACCTTTTTCCTAATGAACTTTAGATAGCCACTACCCTGAAGCATCTGTTACTTTTCACACACTAGCAGTAAGACTCATCTGAAAACAGAGTTGGAGACACATTAAATTATTCAGCAACAGCTGTTTAAAACACCATATCACAATAAACAACTGAACAAAAAACCAGATGGGAACGTGTTCATGTTGCATTCACTACAAGGGACAGGCCTGTACGTTATGGGAAGTCATAATATCCATTTTCATAGATTAGTGAATACAGTAACTTTTAAATTATTATCATGTCCATAATTTAAAGAAAAAGCAACTAATCTTTTGGTATTTATCTGTTTAATTTACTGCCTCAACTTAGAAAGAGTATTGACATTTTTCAAGCAGCTACAAAATGTATATAGATGGTACTGAAGTTTCATTTGAGGCAACAGGATGTGCTGTCCTTAAAGTGGCTGCAATCTTCTGCTTCATTTCCTATCCTTGCTCCTGCTCCACAGGCTCTGACTGGGGAAGAGGCAGGAAGAGATGAATATTCTCTTCTCATGGCTGTCTTAGCATCTCTTGTCAAGTATTTAGCGAGATCAGACCCATCCAGATACTTTTTCTTAAAACTTATTACCATTTCACTGGCTTCTTCACAATTTTCTGACTATTGCTGCTGCTCAAACACACTCTTCAGTCTGTCTTGCACACATTCACTTTTAACTAATGCTGAGACTTTGTTCCCACAGGCCACACTCTGCTTTGCCAGCAGCAATCAGATTTTCAGGAGGGTTTGGGATCACATGGATCCCTGCAAAAGTACAGCTGATGTGGTAAATAACGTGGAAAGCTTCCAGTATTTTTATGTTCTCTTGTATAATATTGGCCATCTCTAATCACAGCTTCAGAACTATGACCTTTGTAGCACTAGAGAAACTGAATAAGACATACACATGTCACTGGGAGCTTTTCACAACTAACCCAGAGCTAGCAGCCTTTACTGGCTGGACTGCAGTCAGGAGACTACAGGTGTTCTACCAAGAAGGTTTGTACTGGCTATAAAAAGGTACCACAAGCTGTGCTTGTTAATTTTGGCTTTAAGAGAGAAATCAATGTTTTCTATTTCCTGTGTCCTTGTTCTAAACACCTGTGCAGCTGAGTCAACTCACTTTGTTATGAGTGCCACAAAACCTTGGACATTTCTGTTCCAGGTTTTCACTTCTATTTTTTATTAACAAGTCTCATTATTATTGCAAAGCCCTGTGCCTGCTTTATTTACACGATAAATTACGCTATGTTCAGACCCACAGATAAAATTTTCATATCAAACATCTGCACCTTAATTACAATATAAAAATTTCCAGAAGCTCCAATGGGTTCCATGGGAGGCTGTGATGACTTGGAGGTGTTTTCAACCTCTTCTGTTAAAAAGACACCTGGAGGACGGGGAGGATATGAAGAAAATAAAGCAAGCAACACCAGCTTTAAACAGTTCAGGGAAACTGTCTCTGCTTTTGCAGGCAAAAAAAAAAGTTTTCAATTTCTCAAGCATGGAAATTTTCTTTAAACAAAAAAGGATTTCAATGAGCACTGGTTCAAAAAATGGAAACAAAAGACACCCAATGCTCTCTAGAACTTGAGGCCCCAAACTTGTGAAGGAAAACTGCTAGGACACAGAAGAAAGGAAGGTAAGAATGAAATAAGTGTAAACCAACCTGAAATATGGAATGATGAAAAATATATAATTACCTCTTTTTGAAAAAGGGTTCCCATAGCTACCTTACCAAAAGCTGGCTTATGAAGGAAGAATTGTGTAGCCAGCAACTCCCTCTTAAGTAGATACTGCTCATTTCCCCCCTCCCTCCCACACACTGCAAAGGCAGTCCAGTCATATGCTGTTATTGGACATAACTGCTTTTATAATTTATACCAAGACAACTATTACAGTGAGAGAAACCTGCACCCAAAGAGCCTGAGGCTCTTCACTGCTTTAGAACAGCCATTGCTGCAACAAGCTAGGGACATTTTTTTTTTTTTTTAATTATTCATTATTGAATAATTGCTGCAACCAAGAGCAAAAGGCCCTCTTGGAGATGCATGAACAGTGCTTGAATTCTCTGTATGGATCACCCAGCTGCTAACAGGGTGCTCCAAAGCATTGCCAAGACAATCACAGTCCTTCATTAAGGATTAAGCAGTGCTTCAAATGATGCCATGCCTTTGACAACACTTTAGAAAAGGAAAAACATCATGCCTGGCTAAGCCAGAAAGCTTGTAAAATGGCCACAGACAGGATCTGTAAAAGGTGACTGTACCTCCACAGGCCCCTGGTGATACCACTTACCTCACTGGGATGAGCTCAGCATTGCCAGGTGAAATACCTGGCCCAATCCTCAGCTGGGTAAAACACGGGGACAAATCCTGGGAGTGTGGACAGGGACTTGAATCTCATGTTGAACCTGTACCTGCATTACAGAATTAAAGTTCCTCTGAAATGCTGCAGCTTTCCTTTGATTACACAGATTCATGAGCCCCATTAAGAAGGTGATGAACAATTGCTTTTTACTTCCCGGGGCAAGCTCTTTTCTGGATATGAACCTAATGACTTAAATCCATGCATGTTGCTGTAACTGGCACTGCTGATGTCACACTACTTTCTGATGCTTCCTCCCTACTATTCTAAAGAGGAAAGGCAAGGGAAATCCTGTTCACATGTATATTTCAGGATGATCTTTGCCTGCCTGAACTCACACATTGAACATCAAATTCTAACATTTTAATGTGGTGGCTCGGCCATGTTTGTTGTAATTAAAGTTTAACAAGTTTTTAAAGCAAGATTTTAAGTTCTACATTAATATTTCACAACGTGCTGCATTACTTTGTGCCATGCCCTACCAAATACTTTATACAACTTGCAAAAGCCTTCTGTTCAGCCAGATACTGCAGTTCTCCAAGCCACAGCAAAGCAGTGACCTGTCTCCTGCCCTAGGAGAATGCACTCCTTCACACAGCCCCTTACATTACAACCAAAAGATTTGTCCTTGTAAATTGAAGCCTTGGAAAAACTACGGGATGACATTGAAAAGACACATCAACTTACGTTTTACACCGTAAGGATGTTTCATCTTTTAACCAGTGACAACTGGGCCAGAAATCAGGAGCTGCTACTCAGAAATCATACACAGCATCTAGACCCAGCCACACCATGTGCTCACACAACTTCCACAGAGATTTCCCACCACCTCTTTTCTTCCACAAGAGACTTGCTGTAGGCAACCATCACAGACAGCAGGACCTTAAACTTTCCATAAACAGCCTAATTACTTGATATCTCCTTTGTGAGGAGAATTTTGGCAAGAGGACTTTCTGTCTCCTCAGTCCCACAGATACTGCACACCAATTCTGATGAGGAGGCAGTGTTTCAAGTAGCGCTACTCCTCTTGAGAGGCAGCTCAGGAATGCTGCCTAGAAAGCAGAAGGGAAGGGCAGGAAAGAGTACACAGCCTGGGAACAGGATTCTGCCAAATCTTTGTCAGCCTGTGCCACTCTTCCCAAGTGCTCGGAGGTGAAGATCTGCTGAACCCTCAGCCAACCACAACACAAACCCACAAATTAAAATGGGACCTAGAGGCTCTTTTAGCTCCTCCTAGAAGGATTCTGGGGATCCGATGAGGAATTTTCCGTAGACAAGCCCAAATAAGAGGTCTATAAACAACCACATGTGTACTTTATTGGTAGACATGCAGAAAACACTGATAAAAATTAAGTTTTGCCATACCAAGCTGCTTCCTGTAAGACTGAGACTGGTGAGAAAAGCTGCATAACAAATGAACTGGATAAAATGAATACATCAAAGATCAACATATTGATGGACTCATTTGGAAATTAATTAATCCATACTGATGAGTCCACCACTTTGTTTCAGCTGGTTTTGTGGAGGAGGGCAGCTTTGATTAAAGCAATGATTGTGCTGAACTTCAATCTACTTGAATATTTTATTTCTTCGTATTCTTACCTCTGTTTGAAGGACCATGGCTTGTTAAGCACGAGTAACCACACGCTGACAAACCATTGTACCACTTGAGACAGATTTCCAAGAGGGCAGGGTACACCAACTCCCTTTCGGGGCAATCCACAACTGCTGCTGCAGTTTATTAGACTACTGGAGAGGTCTGGCATCTTCCTGAGCTGGAACAGTTTCCTAATATTGTGTAAAAGAGCAGCAAGCATATTCTTCAAAAATGCCAAATCTGTCTGCTCTGGGAGTCTTCAGAGAGGTAATCTGGCAGCCTCAAGGAAGCAATCCAAATAACTACATTCTCCTCTCTCACTTCCAAAAATATCATCACAAACTCTGTTGTTTCCCTCTCCCTCCAAACTGACTAAACCACTTTCTAAAATAAGGTTACAAGTTGCAATAGAGAGGTCATACAGCGATGGGGATAAATCTCCTCCATCAAACAAACTGAGCAAAGTTATACAGCCATCAGCTGAATTATTTCACATGCTGGGGATGATCATAAAGAGAAGAACTGAGTGCACAGAGGACAGCAAAACAAAACCTAACTGATATCAGTAGAGAATGAAAAGCCATTGCCCATGTCTGCCATCACAGACTGAGCTCAGCAGGAGGATGCACGCGCACCCAAGCTCTCAACTATTTCAGTATGGAAACCAACCTTTCCAAAGGGTTACCATGAAGATGTGTTTCCTGCAGCAAAGTTATTTCATAACACCGTCCATGAATCATACTCCACAGCAACAGCATATACCAGCTGGTAAACAAGATGGACAACACACCTGACCAGGACAGGAATTCCCACACAGGAGTTAACCACCATTAGGGGATGACAGAAAGCACTTTGAACCATCTCTAGCATTAGGCTGACCCTTTAGCAATCTACACAGACATTGATATGCAGCACAGAACAGCATCTGTAGCTTAAGCTACTTAATAAACACGTGGCATTGCTTGAGTGAGACATCTTAGTTTTTAATTCAGCCTTCCAACAGAATTTAACCCAGTGATACAACATATGGCCACAACTACAATTAGTTGTCTTGTATGAAATTAGCATGTTTCAAAAAGGAAACTACTTTTCTTCAGAGATGCAGCAAGGTAAAAGAGAAGGCAAAGAGACTGGCAAGATCTTTCTCAGTTAAGTATTGTGAAGATGAATTTCACACAGAAGTTCTCCTCTGAAAGGTATCTACTGTCAGAGCAAGTCCTTGGAAGCCTCTTGCACCACACCTCTCCTTGCAAAACACGCTTAGAGACCCTGAGATAAACACCTCCTGTTCTGTTAATACTTCAATACAAGAGCCAAAGATTGGAGGATAGGAAAATTTCTTTTGAAAATTCTTTTTGAAGGAAAGAATTTCAGACACCAATGAATGGACATAGATTTTGAAAATTGTCAAAATCTGCTCCATGCTCCCTGTGAGATTTTCAGCATGCTAGTTTGGCTAAGTCTTTTTGCGCAGTTAAATGTCCCCAGATAGGACAGTCACAATCAAGTCATTTATCTCCCTAGAATTTGTCATGAACAGTTGCAGCTCTCCTGCTCCTGCAGCCAGTGCTTGTCAGTGCTGCAGTAACCATCACCACTGCCAACTCAGTCCTCACTCACTGCTCCAGCAGCAGGACAGCTTGTGCAGCCTGTTTCAGAAGCCTGCAGAACTGTGTGCCATCTGCAATGCAAGGACAAAGATGATGCAGCCCTGAAAACCACCACCTTGGCTGACAAGACTCTACCTGGTTGGAAGCTTCAAAGAGAAAGGAAAAAGCACTCCTCTCAGTCACAATTTCACTGAATGTTTTACAGAACTTGAATGTAACCAAGCTCATGCTTCCACAGCTTTCTGAAGAAGCTTGGGGAAATGACTCCACATCAGAGCCATATCTCAAGAAAAATGTAAATGCTGTACCCATTTAAGAAATACTGTACCCATTTAAGAAATACTGTACCCATTTAAGAAATACTGTACCCATTTAAGAAATACTGTGATTTGGCTGTCAGAGGTTTAGCATTAGTTCATCTTGTAGTACAAACATTATATATATTTATATATATATATGTATGAGGTAATCCCTATATGTCATCTGTCTCAACAAATCCTCTTAGAAACATTTATAGAAAGGACTTCCCATTTATGTCTTTTTCTTACCTCATAGATTTTGAAATGTGGATTTTATATTCAGCCTTAAGAAAGTTAAGAACATTATCTTGACTTATCATGAACATACATAGAAACAAACAGACACACACAAAAAGACTGATTTCTTGTTTCACATTTCCACAACCTTCTATTAGTGGACCAAGGGAAAAAATGTCAAAATTTCTCCTGTTAGCATAAGTGAAAAGTTTGGAGAGATTTATAAGATCACTCCTGGTAGAACATTAGGACTTGTGGAATAATGAGGCTCTTCAACAAGCATTAGAATTGGTTGTTATAAAAAAACCAAAAAAGTGACACTGCATATTCTTATGTGCAAGAGCCCTGACACCAAATGCAGCAATCTCCTTCACTCAGATCACTGACTGGATACCTTATGCAAAAGATTACTACAGCTCTCTGATCTGGTGCAGAAAAAATGCACACAAGAAGCCATCAGGTTTCCAGGCTTCTTCTTGAAGCTGTCCCTATTGGCCATAGAGGTCATTGTCTCTCATTTAGGACAGTCAGAAATATCCAGTGAATTGCCATTAGTGAGTGGAAAAGGGTCTCAGAGAGCTGTGAGCCTGCAGAAACTCCCTCTTCTAACAAACCAGGTTACCTGGGGCTCTTTTGTGATGGAAAAGAGTAACTTGGTCTGCACGTGTATCTGTACACACACACAGTTCCCCACTGATCTGGAGAAAGACCAGCCACCACCACCCTCAGCTTCCCAGGCATTGTGCATCTTTGCTTTGACTTTCAGCACCCCTAACTCATCACTTCTGTTTGATAATCCTTCTTGCCTTATAACCTAAAAAAAGCTATCAGATCTCTTGCTGGTTTTGCTTATGTCCTAAACTACAGACTTCTTGTTCTCTACAAATTTCTGCAACTTAGCTACTCCAAACAGTATTCTGTATTCCAGCTTTAGTGTGCATTTAACCTCAAGCTTTGTATCTGTTCTATTTTAGTCCAGTGCACCAAATAGAAGTGAAACTTAAGCTAGAAAAAGACTTCTGCTCATTGCCTTCTATTCTTCTCACACACACCCCCCCAATACTATTCAAGTCACTTGAAAGTCATTTCCTCTGGGTCCAACAGAAGCACACACCATCGCCCTTAATCCAGGGCACAAATCTCACACACCCATAGGGGCACACCCACAACCACAGATAAACTACATCACTCTTCCTCTTGCTGCATTAAATCCCTCCTTTTTGTCATGACATCTTAGTAATCAGCATTTTGGATAGCACAAGGAAAAAGCTCTCATTTCAGCATGGGTAAACAAACCCAGCAGAGAGTCTGTTTTGTCAAGGAAGTGACACAGTCTGCTGTCTTGCTCAGTTGGTGGAAACTGAGCTTGCGTTTCAGAGGTATCTCAAATATATTTGAATATTATATTCAAATATACCTGAAAAACTGAGGTCTCTGCCTTTTTTACCTTAAGAACTTTAAAGAATTGGCATTTACCCTGAACTAGAGCAGCATTCATTTGACAAGGTTATTAAAACCACCTTCCTGCTCAGGCTTGAGCCTGTGCCCTCCAATTTCCTTCTCCACCTCAATTTATCTTCCTCCAATTGAAATCACTGTTACAGCAGATGAGGGTTATCAAGTTTATCAAACAAAAACAGCAGCTCCTACATCCAAATGAACTCAAATGGAAGGCATTCATTTGGACACCACTCCTCTCCTTCCCAACTCAAGTAACAACTAATTTGGTAGGATGTTAGCTCCCCACTATCTCACTAGGCAGGCTGGGACTGCTCCTCACTGAACTGATTCAGAGCCATCCAGTTGTGTGTGCAAATGACTGCAGCTTCCATAGCCAATGATTTCATTGCCTGTACAAATAACATTTTTTCCAGTAGACTGCAGGAATGACAGAACATAAAGCTCCTCAGGACCTACAGTCAATGCCACATCAGAACTGAAATTTAGGATTTAAGCTTCTCCACTATAACCCTTATGCTTCCAGACAAAAGTAATGCTCCCTTGCAATAGTATGTAAGAACTCCTCCTTTCCTCTTGCAGCTCCCAACTAATCTGAGTTTTCCTCCTCCATTGAGGCTTGATCAGATGCATTCTCCATAACACAGTTTATCTTGCACAGGCGCCCGCCTGGACCTCTGCAGGGAAGAGAATCCCTGCAGAACACAATTCATTTTTGTGTGCTGGACACATGCCAAATGTCCCAAATTGACTCAGGAGGAGGAAATGACCATCACCACCAGGTCAAGAAGGCATTTCAGTGCTGACTTTCCAGTTCACACAGCATTTACTCAGCGTTTTTCATCACTTCTCTGCAGCTCTGTATGCGGCTGACTAGCAAAGGCAGGGGTTGAAACTGCTATGCCAGGGCTTGTTCCAACTTGGCAAATTCAATTAAGTACAGCAGAAAAAGTTATTGTCTGATAGAGCCAAAGATTCTTTGGCTAAACTGACTAAACCAACTGCTGTTTATACAAATGACAATCCCACCATTTTTGTCCTCACTCTTCAGAAATTTATTCTTTGTAACTGTCCCTTTTAATCTTTTTTTTTTTTTTAAGGTCTAGAAAATACAAAGACTACACAAAAAAGATACAGAGGGTCATACACTTAACACTTCAATAAATTTGATAGCTCCAAAGCTGCAGTATATACACATTGCCAAAAACCTGGAGTCCACAAATAGACTATAAATAACTTGTTGGCTTCCCAAACTCAATACTCATTTTAGATATAATCATAACACAGCTACCTAGAAGTACTTGATGCAAATTTTTCTTAAACAAAACCTTTTCAATTTTTATCTGATCCTCTTGAGCTAATGATTGCACTTCTGTGAAGCTTCTGTGTCACTCTGTATTTTAGTGAAAGAGAGACAAGAAAGTCTCAGCTTTGGAAGTTTAAAATTAACTGCATGAAAATGATGGGCTTCCTCAAGCATATTTCCAAGGGTCCCATATACACATTGGGACTTGACACCACGGCACTGCTGCACCTAGAAGGAGACAGAAGTTTTTCTGCTGCTTGAAAGGAGTTTAGAGGTAGCTGGCTAGGCTCACTCCTGGGACATGTATTTGATGATTGAACCCTTGTCACATCTCCAAAGAAAATCATCAGCATCAGCTATCCAAAGCTGTCTAGATTACATATCCAGACATGATAAGCCCTTCCTTGGCAAACTATTTAAATTCCACAAAACAGCCAGGTAGAAGACCTAGGAGCCCGAATCAGTAGAAACAGCCTGTGTTTAGACTGCCTACTATAGATCAGCTCTCATCTTCATTTAAGAGCTGGGTACCCCCTCATTTAAATTAATCCTATTGACCAGGAATGCCATTTTTCTGGGCCTCAGGTCTTTGTCAGTAGCCTTTTCCACCCTTCAGAGGAAAATTTGGCAGAGGGACAGGCTATCAGCTCCTGTAGCAGAAAGCTCAGTACAGAACCAGGCCACCACATCAAAGACAGTCATTTTACTCCTTTAATTCCCTCCAAAAAAAAAAAAAAAAAATCCTCTTTTCACTGCTGCCTGCACAGCGTTGGCTCAGGCACAGTGCTGTGAGAAAAGCCAGGGCAGGGAAGCAGAGCTGGTCGTGCTGCTCACCAGCTGATGACTGGGTTTCCTTCTGCCCAGCAGGGCAGGGAAGCCAGCAAGCCCCCTCTCCCACAACAGCCCCCAGCCACTTGCCAGGGCTGGGAGCAAGTCTGGAGAACAGGTTAATTGCAGGAACAGCCAGAAACACAGCAGTGAGAGCATGAGTCCCAGTGCAGCCTGCCAGCTCTCTGCCAGCGGCTGGCAAACGCTGGTTTGCAGGAGAGTGACAAGATGCCTGGGATGTCTGTGGAGGCATGCCTTGGGCTGCTGTGTTTGGGGGCAAAGGGAAGGTGCCAGTTTCCTTTGGCTGCCACCACAGTCTTAATATGACATTCAGCAGCAGCATATTAGCTCACATGTCACAACACAGCACTTTCAGCCCCATTATTAGCGATGCTCCTGTGTACCTGCACAGCCACACCAGTCACTCCCCTTAGTAAAAAAAGAAAAATGCACAGTAAGAGTGTTAGGAAGGACTGCACCATGAGAGCAATGGGCTAAACAAATGGGCAAGACCAGAACCCAGGATCTCTTTATAGTGCTGGAGGTCCTGTTCATCTCCAGCTGTAAACAAGAAAACTGCAGAGGCTTTTACTAGTTACATTTGCTAAGTCCTGCAGCAGGATGTCTTCCTGCCCTCCAGACCTGGATTGTGCAGCTCTGTGCTTCCTCCAGTAGTTATACATAGAAACAACCCATTAACAGGTTAACGCACAGCACATAAATAGATCGTATCTGTCAGCGTGTCTAAGCCCTACAGGTCAGCTGGCCACTTTATTTAAGAGACTCTGCAGCAGACTCACTGCAGGAAAGCAGGAATTTCCACTCTGGACTATAGGGGCAGAATGTGATCAACTGCTTTTCTGTTGTTTTTAAGGGAGGACAAAACTTCAGCACAAGAGAAAAATCAAATGAAAGCTGAACATTATTTCTTCTCCAATCTGTGCCTTATATGCTTATGTGGCAGAATAAAGGCAAACAACCTGAATAAAACCAGATGTTGCATTTCAGAGTTTGGGTGGGGGCTGAAGAAAAGAACAGAACCCACTCTAGGGATCATTGTGTGCATTCTAAAATACAAATATTTTAGAAGATGTCAACACATCACTAACATCATTTGGATGTTCAGCTTGCCTGAGGGAGGGCAAAAGGGAGTCCTGCTATTAATAAACTGTGTTTAGCTTTGAAATGTAAAGCTCAACTATAAGGACACAACAGTTTTCAGGAAAAAGACCCCAACTTTTTCAGCATGCAAGCTGCATCACTTCTCCACAACAACTTGCTTTTAGAAACAGATGGCAGCCTGCAAGACCTACAAATCCTTTGTCTGGAGTGGCAAACTAGGCCCTGTTGCCCATCAAAGTCAACCGTGGCATTGTGAAGCACTGACCCTAACAAATCCATTATGTTTCTTTCTACCACAACGCTAAACCAAACAAAATGAGTCAGACTTACTAAGAAAGGGTGAGGGATTTTAAATCCCTTTCCCCACCATCCCTGCAAAAATAAAGACAAAGGGGAGAGTCTGCACTGACCCTCCACTGATGAGCCCGGCAAGGAGAGCTGCCCCCTTGGGCCAGGCTGCCCCAAGGAGGATGGATTTGGGGTCAGAGCATTTATATGGCACAGTGCAATGGCTTTGGGATCAGCACGCTCTGTCAGTCAAACTACCCACACAGACAAAAGTGAGTAGCCCAAGCAGGAAAGAAAGGCCCTTATGCTGGCTGAATAATTAGGTCTGATGTGCTTTGTAGTTTCGCAGCCCTCCCTTTCCAGCCCTGCTGAAGTGCTGAGCAGATACACAGCACAGAGATGGGGAAAGCTCTTCACAGGTGCTGCAGGGAAGAAAATATAATGTTTTTTCTCGTTTGCCAGCTGAATCCAGGCAATGTGAAGACACAGGAGCTCATATCAAAGAACTGCTGCCTTCAAGTCAAGAGAGAAAACAACAGAGAAGCCTGCTGAGGTGGTGATGGATGAGGTAACGGTGTGGAAAGGATCGAAAAGCCTTTTCCCTGCTATGGCTATTTGGTGCATCTTGACACACAAAGGAAACACCCATCACTGGTACTCTCAGCAGACACCTCCCAGCAAGGAATACTTTTATCAAAGAAAAGATCTCTCTCAATAGCAGTGGGTCCAGTTTATAAACAATTCAAATCACTTTCATCTCACATATCAAAAAACAAGAGACAAGAAAATCAGCATCCTCAGAGCAACAGTTTGGTTGGATTCTTCACACCCTCATAAAAATTGCTGCCCATCCCCCTCCTTTACTGGTTTTCTTCAGCATAAAACAATCTCTCAAGGACATGGCAACAACCACTGAAATTCAAAGCATTGAGATCAAACACATGAAGCTGACGCTCATTACAGCTAAATTATGTCACCTATCCAAAGGCTCAAGCTTATTATTTAAGACAATACAACAGTCATTAATCACAGCCATTGTGTACTGCTCGAAAGGCCTCTAGAAAGCTAAAGAATAAAACGGAGATTTATTATACTACAGCGCCAGATTTAATTACACGGTTTTCTCCTCAGCATCTCGCCACTTGTAGTTCACCACCTGTTTGCACCAGAGGACCTGAAGCAAGGAGGTGCTGCCCTTGAGGCCAGGCACACAAGAGAAGCCTGTGCTGCGCTCTTCTGCGGCTGCTGCAGCAGAACAGACCATTTTGGGGAATGCTGGCAGCCAAATCACTTGTGCAGAGCTATTGTTTTCCTTTCGAAGTTTTAAATTTCCAGTTCCTTTTCATACATGTGCATATGCAGAAAAAGCACACCCTTGAGGCCATGAGCAAGGAGAAACAGGTTGCTGTCTTCTTCCTAAAGCTGCAGCGCAAAGCTCCATGCCCTCGCCACCACAACAATGTATTTAAGCAGTATGTCTGTCTGCTGGCAGCCCTCTGAGTTTGCATTTTCTTCTATAAATATTTAATGTAGAAGAACTGTTCATGTTACCCACTTTGACCGAAGTGTTTTGACAGCCATGCTCACCACATGACAATGATGCTCTATTTAACGCTGCAGCTGCAGACAGGAGGATTTGGTTTCAGTTTTATACAATATTGTGAAACTGATGACCTCCTACAAATAAACCACTTAATACATTTTTAAGGAGCAGAATTTAAATGCATTAGCAAGACAATTGTCAGTAAGCCACTACAAGAAAGAAAAACATAAATTTAATTCCTGAATGCAAAAGCCTGCTTAAATTTAACTGCAATTCCTTTCTTATTAAACCTATTCAGATGGTGAAAATTAAAGATAATCAAGTCTGCAAAAGCTAAGTAGCCTCCTGAAACTGTTTTTCTTATAGAATAGTTTCCAAACTTTCCAGACCACATATTGTCATCAGCCCTCAGAGGCCTCTACACACTTTTACCAGCCAGTTAATTGAATACACACAGAAGATGATGATGGCTCAGTGGATCACTTGGCTGGCCCCAAGGGAGGTTTGATCCCAGCCTCTCTCTAACATACAAAGACTCGGCATGGTCTAGCAGCAACTAACCAAGAGTCAGTGTTGCACATCTGAAGATCATAATATTTTTTCAAGTCAAGAAAAGTCGGGGAAACAAAAAGACCTAAGTAACCCAGCCAGTCAAACCCACACAAATAGCTCTGCTACTGTTAGTGATGCAGTAAGGCGCTTAAATATTCTCACTTTAACATGGAATCACTTAAGCACAGTTTGGAAAAAAAATATGTGCTGTAAGAGCAAGAAACTGAGTCAGCAGTGCTTATCCTTCCCCACATCCCCTGGCCCCCAGGGGTCGTCTCAGTTACCCAGGGGCTCATTAATGCAGTCATCTGTTACAAGCTTGCTAGAAGCATGGAGCCATGCCACTTTGGTGTGAGCAGATTAATCAAGCACAGACTGCCAACCTTCCACTGCAAGGCAATGCCATCACCTTCTAGGCTATTTCAGCAGGCAGATTCAGCTGGATATTGTCATTTACTTCCAAGACAACTCATAAATGTAAAGTGATTAGCCATCCCTTGCAGCATCTTTTACTGGAGTTACTCAAAATTTAATGCACTTAATACAGTTTTATGACTCCTAATGAATCATTAGCACTTCAATACATCAGACTACAGATTTTTGTTCTTAACAATATCATCAGAAAAGTCAGAACAGTATTTTAGAACAATAAGCATGAGGATGAGCTGGTTTGTTCTTGAATGTAGGAAGGGGAAGATAGGAAAATAAAAAGATAGTAAAGAACTCACTTCCCCAGCATATTCTGCTTCTGTATCTCCCATTCAGTACATTTTGAAAAAATACATTAGTGTTTTTCCATAGACACATCTCTGGATGCAACAGTACCAACATAGTCAAGCTCCTACATCCTTTCATTAAGCTTGAGGGAGGACTTGGACCCTGCAAACAACCATCTGAGAACTGCTATTTACTGCCAAACATAGCTTTGTTCCCACTGCCTGTTATCACACTGTAGCACCTGAGACTGGGCAAGGGAGACTGATGGCTTTAGCACAGCTGTAGGTTTTCACAGGTATGGGTGAATAGCACTAAGAATTATGCAACAGGATGGCAGGACAGAAATCATGGTTCTCTCATCTTCAGCTCCTTTTGCTCACACAGGCCTGCTAGCTCCAGTAGTCCTTTCTTCCTCCCCCTCAGTACCAGGAGTTACCTTTGCTCCCCACCCCACCAGATGGGCAGGAGGCAGCACGTGCTCTGCTTGGATCCCAGCTCTGGGGCTGCCAATTAGCCTGCCAGGATAGCCTCGTGGAGGGGCCTCCCTTGCTTTACAAAGTGCTGTGGCTTTTCCTGCAGCCTTTGTGCTATTGTGTTGCAGCATATGTCACAGTTGAGACAGCCATAACACACAATTTCAGAAGGCTTTAAGCATTTGCCCAAACAGAGCAACAGCATACCTCATCAGAAGGCTTCAGTCATCAGCCCAAACAGAGTAACATCAGCTCACTTCAGAAGGCTGCAAGCACCAGCCCTTCTTGTTCTTTAGCCCAACCTTTTATAGTCTTCACCTTACATGCATTGCACCTGTGTGCACCAATCCCTTTGGTGGTTGGTCAGGGCAGCTGGGCACTCCATTCTCATTACCTTCACTACTGCTCACCTGCTTTTCACAGCTGTACCCACTGGGGATGAGGCTCGGCCGCAGCCCCACTCCCAATTACCACAAACTGTGTGACAACACTATTGGAAGGTTAATTAGGATCTCTGTTCTAGCTGCAGGGACTTCACAAAAAAAAATCCTCTTTCTTTTCCATTCCATCTCTGACAAAATTAGTTGAAGTTGGTAGATAAGACTGGGAGGGGAAGATAAGATTGGCTTGAGGGGGGTTGGTATTTTGACTTTTTTTTAATAAAAAGGAAAGAAGCCTAGTGTGATCTTGTTATCAATCACTCAAGCTGTGTATTGCGTGTGATAACACTGAACTATTAACAACACAGATGGTCTCCTGCTTAGTTAGCATCAGCATCCCTTTTGAGTTATTCAGTGCATCACAAGCAATACTGGGACACGGTCAGAAGTCATTGTCACAAAGTGCTGACAAAATATTAACCAATAACTGAAACCCAATACCGATTTTGAATTGCAGATAGCTTTCAGATAATTACCACCATCATATATGATCTGTATCTTGGACACGCCGCTGCAATGGCTGCTCTGGGACAGACCTAAATCTGTGCCTTTTCTCCCCAGTTCCTGGACAAATGGTTCCTCCAGCGCCAGCATGGACCCGAAGGCAAGGAGCATGAATACATCCAGGCCGCCAGACGACGTTTTGTCATTCTTATTCCCGCTGAAAGCACAAGAGCTGAACTAATCGGGGCCTGAGCTCCTGGGTCACAGCCAGGGCACCCGCGCCAGGGACCTCGGCTCTTTCTCACCTGCTGACAGGGACAAAGCAGGGCTGAGGGGCCTGAGCTCATTAAGGCACAGTTTTCATGGGAAGTTCAGCCCACATAAGGCTGGAGGGATTTTTTCTTTTGGTTTTGGTTGTTGGTTTTTTTTAACAGTGTGTTACGCTGAGCAAATTTCAACAGGGCTCTTTCTTTCCCCACTCAACTCACCACTCTGCAGGCAGCTCCAAGTAGAGAGAAACAAAGACATGGGCATAGAAATGACAATAAGTTGTTACCCAGAACTGCTGTTGTGAAAGTTAACATCTCCCATCACCATTCCCCTTTTGCTAAGTGCAATAGCAGACCACGGTTACAGCTGCCTCACCCCATGCAGATGTTCATATTTATACAGGAAAAAAATTATTACTTAATAGCATTCCCTACACCAGGATTCTTTAATTCTTAGTCATTCCCCAATTTCAGACACAAACACTAGACAACACATCCCTGCTTGAATTAAGAGAATCAAACAACATCTGCTATCACACTCACTAAAGCCAGAAAGAGTCAATATATTTGCAAATATGTTGTAAGAGAAACCTATCTTGAACAGCATCATCTTGGGAAACAGCTAAACACCTAATCCATCCATGCTGAGTAGCTGCTATCCTGATTTCCAGAGATAAATGTTCTCCCTTAATAGATTCATAGCAATAGTAGTTACAGACAAAGGCTGACAACCCCAAAAGGGGTGCATTAAAGACACTGTAATACCATTCTTCCTGGCCTTGATATTTCTGCAGTGCTTACAAGGCATCACGTACAGCAAAATACACCCTTTATAGCTTCACACACATCTACCATCAGTCATTTTATAAAGCACCTGGCAGTTTTCAAGCAATGTGAGTCATGACCAACATTTAATCTTCATATACTCACAAAATTTTAGGGGGTTGGGTGTTTTCAGAGTTTCTGTTAGTTTTGTTTGGATTCTTTGGTTTGGGGGTTTTTTTTAACAAAAAGTGGGAATTCTTCCTCAAATACTTGGTGCTGTATATTTTTGTGTAGCTATACTGGAAGAATAAAAGTGAGAAAGCCCAAAATCTACATTCCAAAAACTCCCATTCTAGAAACAGTGCAGCAGCCCTTTATCTTTTCCACACCAGCCAGCTTCACAGCTGAGAGAAAGCCTGTGTTAACAGAGCTAGTGGTCTGTTTTTAAGCATAAAATTGTTCTTCATTTTAAATTCACGTCAGAGTATTGCACAGCATAAAACAAACAAGAATACCAAGTGGGAATGCTGATAGAAAAATAGGATTGTGTGAATAACTCATCAGCAAATCCTCCCCTCCCTCAACAATGAAAAGCCAAATATTTATTCAATTGCATATTGCATTCTTTGCTCAAATACTTCATAATTTGAATTTAAAACAACAAATCTCAATTCTCTTTCCTGAGCATCTCTGGGGAGACCAGAGAGCCCAGCAGAAGGTATTTACACCATCTGACTGGATTAATCTCAGCAGCAATCTGGAGAAAAAGCAGGAGAGAGGGGTTCCTAAACAAATGATTTGGACCCTCTAGGCAGGCTCCGGGTCAATGAGAACACGGACTGCAGAACCTGTCAGACACCTGAAGTCAGTGTAAGCAATACCTATTTGGACCATGACAGCAGCATCCTCTTCCAGAAACCTCCAGCTGATTCCAGATGCTGGAAGCATTCAGTCCAAAGTAGGCTGCTTGGCCCATCTGATCAATATTTCATTGAGGAATTACCAGATAAATGAGTTCTGGGTTTCATCATTTCATTATGAAGAGCTCAGCCCTCTTGTGTTTCAGTCACAAGGGACTCAAAGCACCTCTGACACCTGGGCAGCCTCGTGTAAGGAGCAAACGTGGTGAAGCTTGATTTTCCCTTGTAGCAATAGTTCCTGCTCCCACAGGTGACATGGCACCGCATCGCGTGCCACCGCATGCCAATCCGCTTGTACGTGAAAATTGCTCTGCATGGAAATGAGCAGAGCTTTATAGAGATGCTGAGGGGAAAATGCAAATTTATACAAATAATTTCAGTCATCCGTGAAAAGCAGCAGCCACTACACACCCATGACGGTTGAGCTTAGCTTTTTTTTTTTGTTTAATCCTGCCATTGTTTACACAGAATGGTGTTTCAGATTAAGCCCCCTTACCCTTCCACATGTTAGTCTTTAACATGACAAGAGAATACCAAGAAGGGGGTGGACAGAGGATACTTCTGGCTTTCATGCTGGGCAACTTACCACTCACACAGATTCAAAGCATGATTTGACTCTATATCAAGCTTGATATAAAGCTTGCTAGGTTTTTTTTAAGTGCTACTAGATCCCAGAATTATTACTGCAATTTGATGCTTAAAATGACTGTAAAGCAAACTCAAATTCATGCTCCAGGGCAAAAGGGTGCTCACTCTACAAGACTGACATATTTAAACATTGCCTCTGAACACAAACCAGGAAGAGCTCACATGTTTGTATGAAATTGTGAAGGTTGTTCTCCTGTGAGAGAGACAGATTTCTTTACAGATCGACCAAAACCAGACCCCTCACTCCAATATCATATTCTACTAAAAGTTAATTTTGGTACTATCACTTGAAGCAAGTCACTGAAATCTGGCAAAGTACTTCAAACCACAGAAGGACTCTTCCCATTCCTCTTTCTCATGGAATACTCTTCCCATTTCACTCTTCAAGAATTTGCTTGGATGTTTTGATGTTACTTTTCATGGCTTGAGTAGTCATGGGGGTAGAAGCAAAACTTCAGACCCCAAAGGAGAGTGGCTTCACGTTTTCAACCAGGCACTTCCACCAAGCCTAGGACACCCCAATAAGAGAACCTTCAGCTGAGATACAATGATCAGACAGCTGATTAAAAATGATCTTTGACTCCAAGCAAGAAGCACAAATGGACTTGTTCATATTTTCATACTGGTAATATAACAAATTTCTTCCAGCCATGCGTACGTCTGACACCTCAGCAGTCTATCACACATTAGTCATCTCCCCAGAATGTTTCTTTTACTATGATGACCCATCGCCATTTCTTCCCTAATTACTTTTGGGATTATCAATATGGCTAATGTGATCAAAAAAACACAGTGAAATCTTACTGTTTCCTGACCAAATTTGGTTCTCCTCAATGCAATTTTTCCTACTGTATATATTTTTGCTATTCGCTGGTTAACAGATAGACAATGAAAAAACAAGAAGAGAAGGAAAAAATGGGAGGCTATTTACAGTCATGAGCTATATAGAGATTCACATATTCCACACACTTCCTCTCCATGCACACCAGAGGTGGCTCAAGAAGAAACTCTTTCCACATATGTAAGTGGTCCTACATGATCTCAAACAGCACCAGCCAAAGATCACAGCATTAACTGCATCGAGGTGCACATACTGTTTGTTTTCTTTTCCCTTCATTCACATTTCTCCTTGACTCCAGCCCTCATTGCAACAGACCAGAACTGCAGCAGGAGCAGTGTGCCAGCCACATATCCAGTGCCAGCCCACGCAGAGGCTTTGTGGGCTGAACACTTGCCAGCATGTTTTAGGGACGAGCTGGCATTAAGGACAACTTGATTAGTCCATGACAAGCAGGTGAAAAAGGCAGGCAAGAGAGCCCTGCCACCCTCGTCCTCCTGGCTTACATGCAGCCTCTCCTGAAGCAGCTCATTTTGGAGTGATTCCTACGTGGAGCTCTGCATTGGCACAGGCGAGCTGTGGGAAGGGTGTCAGGGCACTGGCACAGCTCCTGTAGCACTGGGAAATGGCTCTGGCGAGGACACGGGAAAACAGCTGAGCAGAGAAATCAATATTACAGTCACGCACCGCCCTGAGCAGTTCTGACATATTTATGGTTACTGCTCTTCTGCGTGCAGAGCGCTGGGCATCGCCTTCCCCCAAAGCCACCATCCTCCAAGCACCCTGAGGACCAGGGCGGAGGTGGACACCGACACGGGAGCCTCTCCCCTGGCGGCAGGACCTTGACCTCAGGCTCACACCACCACATCCATACCCTCCCCACTGGCACAGGGCCGTGCCGAGCCCGATCCGGCGCTGCCGCGCTCCCCGGGACGTGCCACGCTTGTCTCCCGGGGCTCTGTGCCCCAGGCAGGCGGCAGTGGGCCTGGGACCCTGCCTCTCCACAGCCACTGCACCACTAAGCCACCAGGATGGGCCAGCAGCGACTCCAGGCTGATGCGCAGGAACAAGATTAGGGCTGGATTTAGGTCGTTCTTATAAAGGACAGCAGCTCAGCCATTCTGCCTGGCAGTGCTTTGATTACCACTGCAATTACAGTGTGCGAAGGAAAAGGGCTGCCTCCTGCAATATTAATGGGGCAGTTCCTAGCATCCTCCCTGAAAAAGTCCCCTCACGTGCGCTGTCACACCTTCTTCTTCTCTGTTACTGCAGCAGCCACTGGCAGCCAAGCAGCCTCCGAGAGTGCAAGAGGTTTTAGTCTTTCTAAGTGGAAATCAAAACAGCAGCTTATCTAGCAAGCAAAGTACAAGAAATTCTCTTTGGTTTAGCATTAGTGAGTCAGTGCTATTGACAGGAATAATGATGTTTTTCCAACCCAATCAGTATCTTATTTTCAAAGGAATACAGTATAAAAAACTTAGATGAAGGCAAATGTACAACAGAGTAATCACACCAGGGCTGGGCGAGCATATAAATCCAGCATTTCTCTGGCATATATACAGATAGAAAATAAAGTGCTATTGCTGAAACACTGCAATACATCACAGCCATCAGCAGTCCCACAAATGGTGTGTTATCCAAGACAGCAAGAGAGTTACTCCTTTTTAAAGGTTATTGTAACTGGAGATCATACTTGTCAATAGTATTGACAGCTCTTTATAAAAAGCACTGTTTCCTTTGGCTACAGAAATCCTCCTATAGGAACTAAGTCTTTAATGCATAATTTAGATTTTTTTAAATAAAATTAAAATCTTTGTGGTATTACAATGGAATTCTGGTTTCCTCCAATAGCAAAAAAAAAGAAGAATGAACCATTATAGCAATTATCTGTGCCAGCACCTTTGAAGATGTAGAAGAGAGCAGAAACATTGTTTCTGTTTCAGCATCCAATTTTGGTTTCCCAAAAGCAGGGATTATCTCCATACTCCTTTAACTAGAAAAGCAACACTTTATATATGCAGAATAAGATTTGGTTTCACATGAACAAAATATTAATGCATCTCAGATTTTTATCAAACAGGTTTCCCAAATGAATACACAGTATTTCCCTATTATTATGACAGCTCACAAAAAATGACAGTTACTTCAATAAACCGGCTAGTCCATCCAATCCCTAATCCATGAGACTTGGTTTTTTCCAGCTATAATGTCAGAAGATTTAGTGCTGCATTTGAGCATCACTTCTTAAGGGGGGCTGGAGAAATGCTTGAATTCCATTCCTCCCACAAGCCCTGCAAAGATGAGAAATCCTAAGCAATCGACCTCAACTGCTTCTGAGGAGCAAGTTAAGTTTTGTTAACTTGAACAGAATAGGCCATCTGCCTCTACTTGCACCATTCTCATCCACATCTAGGTTACTTAATCTGGACAATCCCTCCAAAAATGCTTTGTGCAAATCTGGACTGCACTTAAAAGTGAAAAGCAAAACTTCTGATTTTCATTTGTGTCAGTTGCGTAAGTCATGAACAGGAATCGCAGCTGATCAGATATTCCTCGGTAAAGGGAAACTTAGTCTATTTCCAGCAAACTCGGAAAAACTCCAATTGCCTATTTTCAGAAAAGCCATGCACACAAGAAGTTGTATGACTGTAGTAATGCCACCAAGTTTTCTGGCAGCGCACTTGGCGCACAGACTTGGCACGGAGGAAGCGCGAAGGAGAGCGGCGCAGGCGGTGGGGAGGCTCTGCGAGGCGTGAGCATGCAGGTGCCAAGCACACACAAGGACAAAAAAGTCTTTTGGCTTTCTAAAAATAAGAGCCTACTAGATAAGAATCACGGTTAGCCAAACTGCAGCATGCCCTGTTTGGATTTTAACATTTCATTGAAGGGAAATTAATTTCCAAAATGTGGATATTTGTAGGGAAACAGCATGAGGTAGAAGAAATGTGCATTTTCCCCAAGACATTCAGCATTTTCAGTGAGCATGACCAGTACCTGCTCTCTGCTTTGCTGGCCATTAAAATAAAGAATTTGATCTTAAAAGTAGAGTAATGAAGCTCTCTACAGTTTTCACGCATACACTGAATAGGACAGTAAGACATTGAATCTTTACACAATGGCCAAAACTAGACAGTGCGAGGTAACATTTACAATTCATGTGTGTGGGAAAAAAACCTATAAAAAACTTATAAATCTTTTCACACAGCAAGCAGGCTACCATAACCACCAATATTCATGTCTAAAACAGGGAAGGCACCATTCAACATGGTCCTTCAAGTTCCAGTTCCCACACTGGCTTACTGCATCTTCTCTTCCTCAAAACTGCACCCTCAATGGAGACCAGTCCTTCCACTTCAGAACAAAACACCCATCCCTAATTCTCTCCCTACTTTCCTCCAGAGCACTAAATTACTTCCCCAGTGAAGTATATTTCATTTTCTTTTTAATTGAGTCGTGTGTACTCTGGATTTTTCCAAATTGTAGTTTGTGACACTTAAACAAGATCCTACAAAATTTAATGTGTTCCTCAAGCAAATGGTAAAAGCTGATACAGACAGAAAACCTTGCGCCCTGAACATATAGCTCACTATATATGCTCATGAAGTTCATATAGTACGACAAAACATATGATAGAAACAAATTAATGAACAATTAGGTCCTTTTGGTAAAAGCAATGTTAAATATTTACTATAACAAATTCATTTGAGCACATGCAATTCCAAGGCTGGTAGTCTCAAAATGGCTTTACCTGAAAGAAGCAGGCATGAAGAGGAAAAGTGAACTGAAATTTATTTTCCATAAGCCCTAAACATGACAGAAGAGCTCCCTTCACCCTACTTTAGTGGAGTTCAACACAGCACTGACACCAATACTGAAATTTTCATGCTTTTCAAGATATTTCACATCAAATACTCTGCTTTTCTTTTATGATCTCTCCAAATATTAAACGCCAAGAAATCCTTAGTTTCCTTTCCTCCTTCAAGTCCCTGGAAAGAGCCTGGAAAAAAAAAAAAGTTTTTTTCCCTCCATCCTTGAGTGAGAGCTTTGTGATAAGGGCCACAAGTGTTTTGACAACATCATAATCTACACACAATTTTGTTGTGTGCCTGGATACACTACCAAGTTGAGCAATAGGTAAACAGCTTTTAGCTGTTCAAAATTAGTTCACTTAAAAACCCCAAATCAGCCATCTGAAGAGCCAGCTGGGGAACAACTCACTCACTCAAAAAAAAAAAAAAATCTGTACCAGAAAACATCGTACATGCAAAAGACAAAAAATAATCTAAGCAAAATGAACCCTTTGCTTGGTGGAAAATTCTGATCTAACAAGCTTATTTTAAGCCCTGAGCATCCATTCTGTGGAAAAAGAACTACAAAACAAAATACTCATCCCTAAAAGCATGTCAAAATGTTCTACAACCATAAATGTTGATTTTATTTCATTTTCTGAACAGACCTATCAACACTACAAGAATCAGAAAAGCAGCTCTTTGGCCTACTTTCACGAGTAACACTTAAACATTTCACTTCAGGCCTGATGCAGAAGATGAGGATTCTTTTTTTTTTTTTTTTTAATTAAAGAGAGCTTTTGTGGAAAGAGATTTTGGGCTTAAGGCAAGGAAAGCCTCCACACAGGGGAGAGTCCTGGGATGTCCCCAGCCAAGGCAGGGCACAGTCAGGGAGATCCAGGTGACCCCAGAGCTGACTCACAGGCAGCTCCTCAGCACACCATGCACCACGGTGAGCTGCCTGCAGATCACCACCGAGTCCATCTCAAATCCTCAAAGGTTTTCTAAGTCCTGCTTCTCTCTTCACAGGAGAGGCCCTGGGCCTCCAGAGCAGCAGCAGAGCTCCTCTTGCCCCTTCTCCTGCTCTTTGCTCAGCCCCAAGGCAGCTCCATCAGTCAGACCTGGGGTGAGCAGGGCGCTCTGTGAACACTGGCTGCCAAGGGATTCACGGGTTTGGAGATAAGCAGGTTCTTGATGACTTTTTTTTTTTTTTTTGCTAAACTGGGGATGATCTGTGTAGCAGCTTAAGTCACAGCAACTTTTCATTGATGCCTTGTGACTTACCTTAACAAGCTCTTTAAGCACAAGGACAGCAAGATGTAGCTATCACAGCTACATAACACTGAAAGAACAGGGTCATTTACTTCTACAAAGAATTTCAAGAACATTTTTAGAGAGAATAGCCATTTGTGGGTTTGCTGTGATAGAACAGACTTTCTGTTCCCTCAAGCATCTTTCTCTCCACCCATTACAGCAGACAATTCAATTGTAGTACCTTGGTTTATGAAACCTGTAACACAGATTTCTAGATGGGCTCTCACTACTGCCTGCCTACAGCAGCATTAGTACTCCCCAAGCTTTAACAGAAATGTTTTCTCAGCTACATCTCAAACTAGAGTTAATTTTTCCACGGGCTGTATTATATTTGTGGCTCACAGCACTCCCTGTTCCTCCCCAGCATTTCCCACTGCTGAGCTCCCAGCTGATAGCAGAAAGCTCATGTCACGAGTCCCTAAAAATATAGCATTGCTCAGTGGCAATGTTAAGTCCCATCATATTTCTGTTACTCCACTTCTTCCTCTATCACATCCCAACCCTCCTAAGGTATTAAGAATGCCTCCTAAACTGGCATTACCAGAAGTGTTTGTATGTCCAAACCATATTGCTGGACCTTGCCTAGTTTAAGTCAGTTGCAAAGACATTGCTTCAAAAATTACTATTTTTATTAATTTCTCTTTGAAATTTTCACAACTGCACTGTATTTTATAAATTAGTGTATCCTGTATGTGACAAAATTACTTTCTTTCACTGAAAAATGAAGAGGGAGATTACTTTAGCTTTGAAATCTTTTAGTGTTGCTGGAGCAGTTCATGAATGACCATGGAAGAGGAGCCCTGTAGTCGAGGCACCACATTTGCACAAACCCACCACACTCAGCCTGTCCTTGAGCAGTGCTCCCCAAGAACACAGCTGTGCACCTCCCTGGGAAATCAGCAAAAGACAACTTGGAAAGTCTGGGTACATCGGAAGGCACTGCCTACCAGCCAACACGGCTTTAAAAATAGTTTTTTTTTCAGATAGATGACTCAAAATTTAGGTAGCTGAAACCCCAATAGGTCATAGCACGCAAATCAAACACTGTATGCCATCAGCTGAGAGGTGGCTCCTGGGAGTCAGGAGTTTTCTACTAAAAGCAGCAAAACTGAAAACACACAGTTTTTTGTGGTCGTAAGAACATGTGAAAAATCAAAGAGATGAAAGTACATTTAGCTAATGCTTCAACTGGGAGACCCCAGGGCTACCTCCATATAGTAGTGTGTGCTCACTGCCAAGGGTAGAGACTAAATAACCCTGCCTTAAGATAAGGTTCCTTGGAAAGTTGTTCCTCGGAAACATGCATGCATCCACCCCTTACACTGTTGTCAAAAACATGAACTTCAACCAGCGCACATTGACCAGTGATCTAGTTCATCGTGTCTTTCTCTTACACAACCAGAAGGCAAGGTACTTCCTGATGCAATAGCTGCAGAGACCTCATTAGGATCCCATCCTCAGGATCCCACTGCCAGGCAGAGGGGCTCACAGCTGACTTCAACTTCAGCCACGCACAGCTCCTTTGCCTGCGGTGTGAAGGCACAGGAATGGGCAAACATCGGCACTTAAACACTTCCAAACTCGTAACTCCATGAGGAAACACTTAGCTTCCATGCAATTAAGCCCTATTATTAAGCCTGAAGCTGATCGAATTTTATATGTAAAAACCTGACTTAAGTAGCTTTTTTTGCATAAACAAAAGTGACATTGAGGAAGAACTGCTGCCTTAAGCCAGCGTAATCAGCTCATATCCAGTCATGAGCCCACCAAAAATAAGCATTGTAGAAAATGTATTAGAGCCTAAGCAATAATTTCGTTCCTTTTTTCCTGTAACATTTTTGGGGTGGAGGGGGAAAGAAGGATGCGGGAAAACTATTTCTGAATAGACATAAGGTGCGAATAAACATAATAAAGATGCGATTCCATTAATATATTCAGTTCTTCCCAGATCCCTCCCCCTCCTTTCCAGTGCAGAGACTGAAGAAAATGCATCTGCCCCGGCAGAAAGCTCGGTCATTCGGCTCCCTCCAATTCCGTAACCCCGGGTTCCCTTCTCCTGCCAGTGGCACCCCGCTGGCCGCGGCCGGGCCGCTGCGCCCACCCGCCGGGGCTGCCTGTCCCCGCCACCGTCGGGGACCGGGCCAGCGGGGTCAGCGGAGCCCGGCCTGCGGGAGACGGCGCATCCCGGCGGCCAAACGCTCCCCACCGCCCGGCGGGAGCTGCTCTCGGGGGGATGCTCCACCAGCCCCTCCGGAAGATGCTTTATCCTCTAAAGTCGCTCCCTCCCTGCGGCTGCCACCGGCGCGGCGACCCCTCCTCCTCCCCTGCTCGGGGGGAGCAGACATTTTGAGGCAGCGCATCCCAAACGCCCGCCGAGCCGCAGCGGTGCGGGCGCGGGCGAGGCCTCCGGCGGCGCCGCTCACCTGCCAGCTCGTCGGGCTCCAGCCCGCTCTCCGCGTCGATGCCGCACAGCACGAAGTAGTGGGCGAAGCGGCAGGGCGCCGCGCCGGGCCCGGGGTTGCCGCTCCCGCTCATCCCGCCGGCGGCTCCCGGCGGCGGCTCCGTGCGGCAGCAGCGCGGCTCGGGCGCGCCCGCGGGCCGGTCACGGCGCGCCGCCCCCCATCCCCGGCGGGGCCGCGCAGGCGGGCACCGAGCGGCGGCGGCGGCTCCGGCGGGCGGCGGCGGCGGCCCCGCTGTCAGCTGAGCGGGGCGGGGACGGGCGGGACACGCCGCGCTGCCGGACCGCCCCCGCGGGGCATTTAAACCCCGCGCGGCCGCCCCCGCCCCGCGCCTTGCTGCAGCGTTCCCGGCGTGCCGGGAGAGCCGCGGGAGGCTTTGTCACCCGTCGGGTCCGCGAACCTTGGGATACGCGATTGAAGCCTAAAGCTCCCCCGCGTGTGAGCAGGAGAGGTTGGCTTTATTTAAATAAAGCAGGAGACGGGCCACTTCCTATCGGGAAAGTCTCTTCCCCCGGCCCAGGAGGGAGCTCCCGGAGCCCCGCTGCCGGAACGGGCCGAGCCCCGCCCGGCGCCCGGGCTGCGCTGAGCGCTTCCTGCGGGAATCCTGCCGGGGGAAACGGCTGCTTCTCCTCCCCACCCGCATGTGGAAGCAACAGCCACCACCCGCGGCGGATGGCTTTTGTGCGGTCTCCATCCCCGCGCCGTGATGGATGGCACGCGTACACGTTACGGGCGAGCTATTTCTTGGCTACACGCATCCCGTTTCCAAGAAAAATCTAAAATGTTGCTTCGTTCCTAGTTTATTTAAGATTTACTAGCCATTCCGCCGTGTCCAGAAATAAATCAGCATTATTTTACCCGCGCTGCTAGAATCCTTCTCGTTAGGATCACCCGATGCCAAAATACAGGCAGCTCCATCCGGGAGCGGCACCTACTTTTAAAGAGGCAGAGATGATTCTTTTGAAGTTCTAATTTTTTCTTCTCCAAGGTGATGAGATTCCCCCCCATATGTCGATAATTCTGACATCTGGATATCATAAGAATATCGTATCATTCAGTATTTTCCAGTATTATCCAGTATTCTGGATATCATATAATATAATTCAGTATTTTCACTTTTATCCTTTTGTGTTTCATCTGTTTATTAGTCCTGGTCCATGCCGCCTGTAGTAATTACAGTATTGTAATTTTCTTACTGTGGACTCCTATGACCCCTTTATTTTACCTCTTAGCAGTGTGAATCACGTCTTTTCTTCTTATGGTTTACATGTCCTTGTTCAACAAATGCCTATGATAAGAAAATGCCTACAAGGAACTTGATAATTCATCCACCTTGTGTCATTTTATGGAGGTACATGGAGTAACTGTCTGACCTGGAAGCCACCTAGGTCAGCATCTCTCTCTCTCTCTTCATCCTGTCAAATTAACAGATTTTATGCCCTTTTATTTCTTAGCTTCCTCTAGTGTTCTAATGAAAGCAGACAAGATCTAAACTAATATTTTTCCCTTCCCAATAACCCCAATCTCCAATATTTTTTTTAATTTAAAATAAGATTAATCCTCTCACAATCCCCAATTCTTGTAGTTGCAGCACTCAGTAACAACCTGAACCTTTCAGGAGCTGCAGAGAAATTTTCTGTGAAACCAGTAATTCTCGACTTTGCACCAGAGCTAGGTTGTTTTATTTAGTTTGGTTTGTTTATTAACTTGTATGTATTTGCTTATTCAGCTTTAGGTCAGATAGTAAAAGCTTGACAAGTCAATCTGTGACTCTCATTCAAAACCAAGTGCTCATGTTGTAGCTTTTTTTTTTTTTTTTTTTTTTTGTGGCCCAATGGCATGGATGTCTCCAGGAAGTCCAAGACAGAGGCTTCATCAGCCTCTCTAAAGGATATATGACTTAAGGCTGCTTCTAAAAATTACCCAAAAATTAACACAATGGTTCTGACCTTTTCACCTTAAGTAAAAACCAGCTGCTAGCTGGTTCTAGGTTGCTTTGGTTTAGCTGTTTTCTGTACAGGGCAGCATTTTTTTTCTTGAATAAAACTCAATGCACAGACACCTCAATTTCAATTAAATCAGTAGTGTATATAGCATTAAACAAGAGGAAAAAGTACAACACATGGGATTGGAGGTGTAAAATTAATAAACTCATTCTTCCTAGGTTAGCTGTGAGGTTGAGCTCCCACTTCTATATGTCCAGCTGTCACAGACACTTTTTTTGTGGGGGCACTGATTTCTTCTCCTAAGACAACTGATCTTCTGGGCACAAAAGGCATCCTAATGAGGCCACTCAGATCTTTTGCAAGCAGTGCCAGCAGACCCAGCTTGCCTGGGCTCTGTTAAGCCATGTTATGTCCTGGGCCTGGATTTTCACACCTAAACCCCTCCATCTAAGTTGTTGTAATATTTCCCTCCAAGCTGATCTAGCTTTAGATACTGCACACTATCTTTGGGTAACTCTTCTTCACTCTCATGGGATTTTTCCCCCTCCATCCTGGCTCTCATCCCAAGGAACCTGCAACTTTTATGACATTTGAGCAGAATATAGGCATTTTGGTTGTTTTTTCACCATCCAAAACCACCCTGCACTGATCACCTGTGCCTCCTTAAGAAGACTGCCCTGCTTTCAATACTATTGCTCTACTTGCAACATCCAGTGCTTAAATTTTACAGAAGTCACAGCAGGTCCACAAAGATGCTGTGGAGCTTCTTGCAAGAGTGAGAGAGAAACAGAGATGAGACCTAAAAGCATCACAAAGTGCTGCACATACTAACTAATCAGTCAAATGCCATGAGAAAAAATTTGTACAGCTTGGGAAGCAGCAGTGTCTGATAGGATTGTGCCATGAGACACATCTAGGATGATCACAGATAACTGGGTGGGATTACCAATATTTTTCCTTTCACCAACAAAAAGTGTTAAAGTTCCACAAGGGATTTGATTCAAATCATATTAACAATTACCCCAGGGCGATGAGGTTTGTCCCTGGCACAGCAGAGCACAAAGCAGTGTCAGAACTTCTTATGTATTGCTCCAAGGAACAGGGATAAGGTAGGACTGAGAATTTCAGACTGGGACAGGCACAAAAAACCTACTGGCATAGACCAGATCTGCCTGTGACCTTTCACTTTGATCTGCTCTCCCATGGCAGCAGCTTTGTTCTGTCACCAGCTGGTTTGCCACTGGTACAACAAAGCAAGGGAAGATTTTTGGCTTGGCAGATTTGTTCTTCTTCCTTAGGTATTTGTATCTCTAGTTGCCATTAATATTTCTCTCAATGTCAATTTGGTTCAGGTTTCCCTCTGCATAACCTCTCAGTGAATCTTTGTTCCTCAGAACCTGTTAGTTTAAACTGGGTCAAATGCTAACAAACGTGTCAGCTCCCCCTGCCCTTAGGATCTGCCATAAAAGATCAGACCATCAAGCTCTTTGGCCTACTTCTGCAAGAAGCCAATGCTCAATGCTTCAGAGAGGTGGAAAAACCTGCTATTTAAAGGTTATGTCCCTTCCCCTCGCTGTGGCATTGTTGCTTCACTTTCTATTTTCTTCATCATTCTTCCATGAATTAGAAATCATGCTGCTGTGATGGACTGCTCACTCCTCCACACAGCTCCACAGTTACCTCTCTAAGATCTTTCACAAGCTGCCAAACCACATTGATTTTCCATTGAAAGCCTCTCCTGTTTTGCTCTAGCATCTATGGGGTCATGAGATCCTGTGGGGTGGAAGGAAGGAAAACCACTAAGATGCAATACAAACGTTTGTAATGCTCAGAACATTTCAACCCTTGGCTGACTTTCAGTGGAGCAGTGTTGTCAGCCCCTTCATGAGGAGCTGGATGTGAATAGTCATGGGATAAGGATCAGTTAAGGATGGACTGTAAGACTGAAATCCAAGTCATTCTGGCACAAAGTGCGCAAGAGTCTATAGCAGAAGTTGGAAAAAAAAACAACAGCAGAAGATTTTATAGAGAGGTTCATAAGGAATGCAATTTTCATTCTCTGAGCTTATGCAGGAAGACTGCTTAGAGCATGGGAGAAGTGTTGGCTGCCTCAGGGTCTAAATCCAAATAAACCATAAGGCAAAAAGCAAAGAACACTTCCTCCAGCCCAATCCATCGTTGATTAGAAAGCAGATACTGCAGGCACATATTCTAATATCTAATCAAATTATAATACCATTAAAGCAAGTAACTCACCTTCTATACCTGCCTCATATCTATAAAGATTAAACTTAAATAAAAGCACATGGTTTTCCTCTGCCACATTGTGTAATTATTATTCATCCAGCAGAATTACAGATAAAGTAAAAGATTATTACTTTCCAGAACCTCTGCCATAGGACCTCTGAAGCTCCGGTGATTTAAAATTTGAAGGTTCTAAATCTCTAATTCCCTATTGTAGCCCACTGCATTTTATTAATTTTATGTACATTTGTCATACACTTGCCTTTGCATTGCAAACACATATAGATTCATTCCACTGTTATCTGCTTTCTGAGAGGATCCTTGAGGGAGAGGTTTCATGAGGCAACTGAAATTATGCAATCGTTTATTGCAGCTTCTTCCCCCCTCCTTCATGGGACTGGCTCTGTGTTCCCACTGCTTCCTTCACAAACAAATCTGTAGCCTTATCTGCCTCTACTGAGTGCATCCAGTTCACCATCAGCAAACAGATCCCAAAACACAGGCAGGGATGGAACTGTGTTGTCCATTTTCATTCACATCATCATCATGCTGCAAGCCAGGCTTCTCAGCATGTAGTTCATCCCTCTGCTGAGGAGGCAGCTCTGCTTCAGGGCTGGCCTCTCTGGCCTTTCAAACCTCACCCCCATCCTGAATCAGCCTCCTCAAGGGTTTAGTCTTGGAGGGGGGATGTGACAGCAACCCCCCAGGCAGATAGGGCACACAGAAGTCAGACTTTACACACCTGCCTCAGAAACCACTCCTAGGCAAGTTCTGCAGTTGCCAAGCCTGGTTTCTGGAGGTTTGTGTCCTTCAACACCCTGCTCTTTCCTCTCCCTGTGTTCAGTGGTACAGTATGGCAAAAATCTATGGTGATTCCTGCCATTTTCCTCCACTTCTGCCTGTGATTCTATACTGAGCTTTTGAGATGCACTTTCTCCTGCCAAGCAGGTGAGGGCTTGCTCCAGTCCCTCACTTCATGAAGTCAGGAGAAAGGTCATATGTAACCATTACTTTTTGTATGGTTCACTGTCAAGATCCTTGGGTCAAAGACCTTATTTTGCTCTGAGTAAGGTACACTTCCGGCTCTTTGGATGTAGAAGATACACAGACTGTTCCCACTGCTACTGAGATAAAACCTAATGAGCAAAGTACTGCTTGGATAAATCACTAGCATGTCATGCACTAATGGAGGTGTTGTGCTGGGACTATCAAGTCAAAACAGCACACAGAGATTTCCATCTATCTCTGACAGCATCACGCACTTGCTTCGTGACCTTGGCCAAATTACTTGTAACGTGACTTGCAGAAGCCCTTGTGCAAATCAGGTCACTGTGTTTCAACTGCCCCCAGGAAAAGAAAGCAAACATCGCCTGAACATCTGCCAGGCACAAAGCTCTATTGTTCCCCAGGCCAGCCCGATGCACCAGGAGGCAGATGCACCTCTACAGGGCAGCAGCCCCTGTGGAGTCCCTCCAGCCACGTGTCCCACCACCATCTCTGCTGGCAGATGCCTTTCACACCAGGCCTGAGATGAGGCAGGCATTCAGTGAGGACAGCAAACCTCTGTTCTTCACTTCAAACTAACTTCTGCTCTCTGCTGATGGTGTTTTGTTTCCCTGCCTCTAAACTCCAACTCCTCTGTTTTCAGTGCTCCAGGACCCCAGTCCTTTACAAACTGTCTGTTTGGGAAAGACCTGAGAAGGCAGAAGAGTCTTGCAACTTAATACATAATACAGCTGCCCACATAAAGCATGAGGAAAAGGCTGTGTGCTTCTTTTTAAAGCACCAGAGCTTCAAAGGCACATATTGTGGCAAGGAGAAAGGCATGAGGGGATCCTGGCAAGCTGCTTGGACCACATGCCCACAGCAATATTGTCTGCAGTGGCAGGGGTTCAGGCACAGCTGTGTCAGTGGTCTGTGCTCCCAGTTAGATGATCTCTGGCACTGGGAAAGCTTCCAGAGAAGATATTCAAGCTGTCACATCTACCTGAGTAACGCCGTTGTGTTCAAAGCCTAGCCACAAATATTGCCTGCCTTTATCTCAGTTATCAAAAATCAGGTAATCCCATGTCTGCCAATACCAGTGGAAGTGTAAGCCAACCCCACGGGTTTCAAGTGCTCTGGACAAAATCTGTCCATGAACATCAGGTAATCCCTTTGTCAAAATGCCTTTGGCATTATTACAAATGTAATTAGAGTCTGATTCAAATTTCCCTTTGAAGCCTCATTCAGTAAGAAGTGCCAGACACCCTGCATCTACATTACAATGCATCCTAGAACACTCGAAAGCCCAAGGGCATGCTAAAGAAATCCAAAGCCATCGAATCCATAACCAATATACAACATGCAATCAAGGACGGATGAAAAGTATTTCCTGCAATGAATATGTATTGTGAATTTTGATGTCTTTTAGCAAGGACTGCCTTTGCTCTGTCCTCTGTGTTCACATCATTGCAGTGGTGCTGTTCTGAATCTCGAAGCAGTTCATACTAATCAAGGGTCTGTTTCAATTTCTCTACTAGTGCTTTTAGCAAAAATCTAAACATTTGCATCCACAGGTTCAGCCACATCTCTCTGCCACTTATTCCGCATGCCCAAGAACAGCACACCTCCTTGCAGTATTTGCTGCTTAGGAGAGTTACTAATGACAGCAGCCACACCGCAGCTTTTCTGTGCCGGCTGACTGTGCTCGTGATTTGCTGGAAATCAGCTCTGAGCTCACACAGAGGAGCTCAACCAGAAGGACAGAGATCAAAGCAGTTTGCTTCTCCTTGAAGATCATATTTCTTAGTGACTTCCTTGCAAAGCAATAGTCCCAATTTATTTAAGCCCGGATCCATGCTGAGCAATTCCAGCAGCTCCCATCAAGCACATCCTTTGGGGATGGGAGCATTTGACACTGCCTAATGTGGCAACAAGCTAGCTCAGTACCTCCCTCCAGGCTAAAATTCAGCTGTTACTGGGAAAACCCAGTAAAAAGTATTTTCCCAGCTAAATCAGAGCCATTGGCTTCCTGGTCCTCAACACTAGCAGGGATGAAGGCAAGAGATGATTGGTAACCTTTGGTGCCAGGCACTGTCAGAGTGTCTGGCAGCTCCAACTCTGATATCAGCCCATGGGTGACATTGAAGGGAGCCAGACTGGAAACACAACCTAGGGATGGCAAGGGGAGAGGGATGGCTCACTGGGGGTCCATGAATGGACTGGACAGGACTGTGGGGAGCTAGAGACCAGCCCTGTAGTGACATTGCTTGGGCAGGGACTGACAGCCCAGAGGTGCTGAAATAGGGTCCTGGGCTATGGGCAGGGTGTGGGGAGAGCCAGGGCCAGTAAGACCCATTAGTGCCTTCAAGGCCCTGACACTCAGCACACGAAGCTGAGATGTGCTGATTTCAGTGGTGGAAGTGCTTATCTTCTTGTTTGGAAGATAACAGAGCCTGTATGCTTCATTCTTCTTGGGCCATTTATTCATATTGAGGATTAGTTCACCTGCAGGTGTTCCTGTCCTCCTGGCTCCCCCAGCACCAGTTCATGGTGCCACACTAAAGAGGGTCACAGAGACACTGCTGTCACGGTGACAGAGCTTTAGGGTCATGGTGACACTGCTGCTTCTACTTAATGCAGCTGCTTGCACTGAAGCTTGACACCTCAGCTGATAAAACCCAAAATGTGAGATCACACAGCACAAGGTTGGGGCTTCTCAGGTTCCCTTTGCTCTTCGGAGCTCTGGGAGCTGTGACAAGGAGGTGCCCAAGCTCCTGCAAGCTTGCTCCCCTGCAAGCTGTCCAGCCTTGCAGGTAGCAGGTCCAGCTGGAAGCAAGCTACTCCCAAGAAGCCATTTGGGTGTTGCTGCACCATGTCCTCTGCTGCAGAGAAAGAAATTGCAGTGTACTGCTAACACACCGAGCTTGCAGAAGCTTGAAATGGACAAAGACACTATATATGGGCTAATGTCAGCTTGAGTTGTTTTGCAAACCAAGCCCATAGAATTGTTTAGATTGGAAAAGACCTTTGAAGTCTTTGACCCAACTATTCATCTATTCACAAGTGTGTTTGAAATCTATTGACACAAAAGTGACAGAGCTGCCTGTATCCTAAAGGAGAGGTATGCCAAACACCCCATTTTAGAGGATATGCTGCATAAATATGGATGAGAAAGACAGTGGAGCTAATGCTTTGTAGGATATCAATGAAAATTGAGAGGAGTTTCAAAGACAAAGTTTTTTCAGCTCCTCATGACCTTTCCATGCCTCCATGTGCATAAACAGCAGCTATACTGTCCTTTGTCACATCCAACTTCAGTTTCATCCTGTTCATCATGTGAGGGAGCTGGCTGGTGTTGTGGGGGAGTTTTGTGTCCATTCCTTTCCTTGCAGTGGTATCACTTGATTTCCATGTCCTCTGGATATTAATGCAAAATAATAAATAGCACAGGTCCTGTCATAGCATGACCATGACTGACAGCTAAGTTGCTTGAGGACCCTGACACCCTCCCAAGACACAATAGCAAACATCAGCCAAAAGAGGAAGTATATTGTGTCAGGTCCTTGGCAGAGAGCTTCCTCTAGATGCTCTAGAGGGTAAGCACCACCTGTCTGTCTTGTCTGTCTCAGATCTCCACTGTTTCCTCTGTCCCCAGGTCCGAATTTCTGGCAGACTAACATGGGGAAGATTAAAGGAAAAGTTCTGCTGGTGCCAGGATCTGAACACCAGTGGAAAACTAGAAAAGTTGAACTGTAAAAGCAAACTAGCTGCTGTGAACTGATGCGGGTCCTTGAAAATGTGATTTGCTTATCTTGCCTCTTGGCACCAACTGCTTTTAGCATGATCCTTAAAATCAGATGACCAATGGTACTATGATTTCAGGATGTGTTTCTGGAGGAAGATGGAGCAATTGCTCTACCTGGAGAAAAGAGAAAAAATTAGTCAGAAGAAGAATTTGTCAAAGACCAGTTAGAGGTTTAAACACAGTAGTGAACCCAGCCTGCTTGGCAACACAGAGAGCCAAGATTGGGAAGCATCACTTGCATTTGGGCCCCAGCTAGTGGTCATGATCTTATGCTCCAGACTAAGTGTTGGCTTAGTTCTGGTCTTTGACACTGTTTTTGCCGGTCTGGGAAAAGCTAAGGACTAATATATACACTGAAATAATGAGATTTGCCTATCACCCTTCATATATCACACATGGGGAGAATGTGGGACAAAGCCACAGGGAAGACAGATGGGATTGATTTTACTGTCCCAGGAAGTCGGGAGGGATGAGGTCATGAAGAATGATTTTGTATCATTCAGGAAAACTTAGCTACTTCTTGTCTGGAGACCAGAACAGAGACACCCCATGGTGCCTAAGCAGCCTTCTTCCCTGGCTGCCCAAATTCACTCAGCTTCCACCATCTTTCAGGACTTTGCAGGAACACACACACAAAAATGCCTAAACAATTACAAAACTTCCAAACAAAGGCTGTGATGCCAGGCACAACCATTACTCAGCTGATTATCACAAAATATTGCTGCGACCTGAAACTCAGGAGCCCAAGGGTCATTACTGCATGAGATATATGAGAATGAAAGTCCCACTAGTTCAAGGAGACTTCAACTGCTGAAAAACAGTGTTTGAAAATATGAACCCTCTAGTTTTAAGAGAAAAACAAGTATCCAAAAATAGACTAAGGAGAAGCATATGCCAGCTGACTCTGTGCATCTCTCTGATCTTCATTCATGCTAAAAACGTACTCTTGTGTCTGACTGCACATGAATAAATCCAGCCAGCTAAGGCCAAGAATACTTCAACCACAGACATGAACAAAAGACAAAATCAAGAATGAGCTCAGAGATAATAGTTTTCAACTTCTCACTCTTAGCAACAAGGCTTTCACAGAGGAGAGATCTTCTGTGCCAGAAAACCTGAATCTACAGCAGCACAAAGGTCAGATTATTACAGTTTCTCCTCACTTCATACCACCTCCACTCTGAAAAATAGCTGCACCTTACAAATTCCCCTTCTTGCCTCCACTGCTGGAAGGCACTTGATGCCTTCATCTCTGCTAGCTGCTGCTCCTTCCTGCTCCTAACCTAATGCAGCTGGCAAGGCAGTGGGGAAAGGTAATCCTATGAAAAGCACATGTGGTGCTTTCAAAACACATCACAGGTAATATGTGATTGTTGTTATGTTAAGATGCCTATTCTTCAACTGCAAAAGATGTACTGTTGTTCTAAAATTGGATTGTAGCTGAAGGCATGACAGAATAACTGAATTGCCTTTCCCTCACCTAGCTAGAGCTCTCAGCTTCAATTTTACCTTAGCTACTTGCACCAGCTACATTCTGATAATGACTTGCTTCCACAGCCTCTGGGCAACCACAAATTGAGCCTGATGTGCAAATCCTGACTGTTCATATTGAGTTGCTGGAATGCTTTTTACAAATCAACAGCATCCTGAATCCATCCATTTTCCCCCTGGTGAATTTCCACTGAGGTCTTTTCACCACAGCAAACTGGAGCAGCTGGCCTTGTCACCTGTACCAGCTGGAAGAGTGACCTGCAGGGGAGGGCACTTGGCTGCTGAACCACTGGCCTGCCTTCCTTTGAGTTTAACCTTTGTATCTGTGAAGATTCATGAGTTGTGGGCTTGCTAACGTGAATGTAGCTCCTCTCTGCCTTGCCCTCCTCTCTGTCCTTGGGCAGCTCCATTTCTTTGTTATTAATTGGCTCCAACAAGATTTCCCCAGACACTTGGGCAGTTGTAGCATCAGCCAGTAATCCCCTAATTCCCTTGGACACCCGGGAGTCCCTTGTGTGTTACTCTACAACTGCATTTTGCAAGTGTTGCACTCCTCCATGATACACCAAATCGATGTTATGTGGTGATCAAAGACGTCCTTGTCCTCAGAGCAAATTCCAGCACATTTCTGGTAGTTTGCACAGGATACCAGAAATTGTAGCTGAAATTCTTGAGATGTCACCATCTAAAGCAAAACGCCTTTGGAAATTAAACTCTTTTTCTCATGGATGTCAGGCTTTGATACTTAGCTGAAATAATCAGCACAAACCTTGTCCTGGAAGGTTAAGGGGTTCACCTAGACTCCCACAAGAGGCATAGCAGCTATCACTGGTATTGGGGCTTTCTTATGTCATGCTAGGAATCTGTAGAACCTGTACAACTAATTACTTGTAGTTAAATGAGAAAAATTTCTGGTTCTAACATCCCTGCCAGTGTCACTGGGAAGCAAAGACTTTACCCCTCCTTTTTCACATAAGAAATCTCTCAGCTAGGAGCAGCCAGACTTCTTTGAAAGGCTGGAACTAGATGATCTTTAAGGTCCCTTCCAACGCAAGCCACTCTGTGGTTTTATGATTCTATCCTTTTTAACTGCCTTTTCAAGTGTGATGTTGGTCTGTATTGGACAGTAATGACTTCACTGATGTTCACATAGCTACTTAGTAAAATCATATACCAGAAGTTCAGAAAAACTAGATCTGAGAAGATACTCGTTAAAATGTCAATCAAAGAGGTTGGTGATCTAAGTGTAAAAGCTTCCCTGAGAACCATGTCAGGCATAAAATAAAATAAAATGTGCAAGGTAGAGCTGTATCACCCCCTGTCAGCATCCTGGCACTATATCTTACATGGCATCATGAGCTGATGTTGATAGCATTACCAAGTTCTTTATTCCTAGCATGGTGGTGAGTATCTAGAGGGCACAAAACCCCATGTTTTATTCACATATTTTATTTCACAAAATATTGCATGTTTTATTCACAATTTTGGGTGCTATGAGTGTTTTCAATATTTCCCTTCTTGGAGAGGACCAGCAAGAGCTGTCGAAAGACCTTTGGAACTTCACAGTTCCCCTAGGGGCTCCAAGAAATAATGTCCACATTAAATAAATAATTGCTTTGGTCCACACCAAATAAGCCACAAAGGTCCACGTTTATACCATTCAAGGGATCATTTCTAAAAAGACTGAGTGTGGGTTCTGCTTCAGAAGAGTAAAAGGCATGCAAGTATCCCTGTAGTTTAAACGTGTCTGTGGATTCCAGGCTCCTTCGTGTGGCAGGAGGACACCAGCTTCTGTCTGGGTCCTGTTCACTCTACAGCCCAACACGCAGGGGTCAACTTCTCTCGGGAGGCTGCAGATCGCCTGCATTTAAAGAAGAGATCCTGGTTTACAAGCAGCTTTCCGACCCTGGAGAGTACATTGTAATTGTAACAAGCTCGCAGATCACTAGATGGCCTCGTAACCTCAGAGATTTGGACAGACCCAGGCTTGGGCTCAGGAATCGCCCGGTTTAAACCGCTGGTACCCCGAGCGCTGCAGAATCATCACCTCGGGCAATGCACAAGAGCCTTTCAAAAACGCAGCGCGAGAAATTTGGTACACTTTGTCCCACCAGGAAGGTAGAGAACCTTCAGAAGCTGCTCGTATTCCCTAAATCCCAGCAGATGGGACTGGAGATGGAGCAGAGGCTAGTTGGAAGCTGCTGGGGAGTCTCAGTGGTCTCAGAGGGAGGTGAGCCCATTAGGGAAGATTTCTGTCAACCTCAGAAACTGGGGAATTGGAGGGGATGCAGGTGGGTTTGGTTCCTTGTCCCACGCCAATGTGTCCTAGTCACTGCCACGTGAAAATGTGGCCACTTCGAGGTCTCGGAGGAAACACCAGCGTTTGCAGGTGTAGGTGTGTCTTACCTGCCTCCTGAGGGACAGCAACAACACGGCAAGCCCCCTCTCTCCTGTCCACACCGGAGAGGGTCCGGGGGGAGAAGCGAAGGGATCTTTCGAGCAGCAGAAATACGGACAGGACGGACGGAGCAGGCGGGACGGGCGCAGCAGAGGAGCGGGCAGAGGTCCCGCTTGCCCGAGGCCAGAGCCGGCACCGGGCGCTCTCTGGGCGGCCGCTGCCTGCGGTCTCCGAGAGGCTGGAGAGCTTCCCCTGGGCCACACCGGATTGACAGCGCCCTCGATCTGACGTGCGAAGGGGAAAAAACCCCTCATTTTCGCTGCCGTTCAGCTGGGACGTGTGTTATCGCTGCTTTTCCCGCGTGGATTTTTATCAGCGTTTTTAAACACAGGGCTAGGTCGCACTGGCGCACGCCTTTCGGAAAAGCCTTTCAAACGCATTAGGAGCGGAGCAAGCCCACGGCACCGAGCAGGGGTCCGCACTCGGAGCGGGGCAGGCGCCGCAGGACGGGGAAGAGAAGCGGCCCGGGCTCCAGCGGAGGCGCCGGCGGCTCCGGCGCTGCCGCTTTAAGGGCGGGCGGGCGGGCGGCGGGAGCGCGGCCCGGCCCGGCCCCGGCCCGGCCCCGGCCCGGCGGCGGCGGCAGCGGCAGGTACGTGCGGGCCGGGAGCTCCGGCCGGGCCGGGCAGCGGGCCCGGCTGTCCCCTTGCCCCGGCCGGGAGCTGCCCGTGCTGCCGAGGCCTGCGGCCGCTGTGCCGGGCGAGCCGAGCGGCGATGGCGGCGGGGCGGCCCCGGCCGCTCGGCCCGCGGCGCGGGCGGCGTTTGCCTCCCTCGCCGAGCGGGCGTGGGGAGGGCTGGCATCCCCCGGGGGCAAGGTGGGGCGGGGTGGTTGGGCTTTGGACGGCTCTTGCTGCCTTAAAAATAATAAAAAAAAAATCACCCCAAAGCTTAAATTTCGTAGAAATTGGGGTTTGGTTTAGGGTTTCGGGGTTTTTTGGCGGGGGGGAGGTGAGGTTTTCTTATGTGTTTTGCTACGTTTTGCCTTCTGGTCCAAGTTCTACTCGCCCACTGATTTATAGTAAGAGGGGCAGGCCGGTAGTGTCAAATGCAGGGATATCCAGCCTGATTTTATTCCGTGTAAGATGGACAGGCCAGGAGTGTCAAACACAGGGATATCCATCCTGTTATCCATCCTGATTTTATTCCCTGTAAGATGGACAGGCCAGGAGTGTCAAACACAGGGATATCCATCCTGTTATCCATCCTCACTTTATTCCCTGTAAGATGGACAGGCCAGGAGTGTCAAACACAGGGATATCCATCCTGTTATCCATCCTGATTTTATTCCCTGTAAGATGGACGGGCCAGGAGTGTCAAACACAGGGATATCCATCCTGTTATCCATCCTGATTTTATTCCGTGTAAGATGGACAGGCCAGGAGTGTCAAACACAGGGATATCCATCCTGTTATCCATCCTGATTTTATTCCCTGTAAGATGGACAGGCCAGGAGTGTCAAACACAGGGATATCCATCCTGTTATCCATCCTGATTTTATTCCCTGTAAGATGGACAGGCCAGGAGTGTCAGACACAGGGATATCCATCCTGTTATCCATCCTGATTTTATTCCCTGTAAGATGGATGGGCCAGGAGTGTCAAACACAGGGATGTCCATCCTGTTATCCATCCTGATTTTATTCCCTGTAAGATGGACAGGCCAGGAGTGTCAGACACAGGGATGTCCATCCTGTTATCCATCCTCACTTTATTCCCTGTAAGATGGATGGGCCAGGAGTGTCAAACACAGGGATGTCCATCCTGATGCCTTCCCTCACTAAGCATTTAAGCTCAGTTTGGCATCTTGAGCACTGAGCTCTTGGCAGGTACTGATGATTAATTTCAGGAGAGTAACCATTGTGACACGAAATAAATGCTCCAGGATCTCAGCCCTGCTAATTTGCAGCAATTCGTGGAGAAAAGCCAGCATACAGCATTTGCTGACAAGATTTATCTCTCCAATTGATTGCAGTTAACATCATGCTTCCCTTAGGCAGATGAGGATTATAGAGCTCTGCCTTCAAGAAGGAAGGCATTTGCTAATTGCATTCATTAATTACATGGACTCTGCTGAGTGGCATTCTCTAGTGTGGAAAAATGCAAAATGTTTGATCGTGTGTATTTATTTGTAATAGAAACATAAAGCCTTTAGCCAATGATTTAAACAAAGATTTAGTGGGAGTATCAGCCTAAATAACAGAGTGTGAAGTTCACAGCTTAACGTCTTAGTAAGTGATGAAACTAAAGCTAGTACTTAAAGCAGAGGCCAGCACACAACAAAAATACCACTAAACATGTATGACTTTTTTTCTAAAGATACAGACAAATAAAGAAAAACCGATCTAATAAATACAAAGTGTTAAGACTCTTTCACTGGCATATTCTTCCTGTTGTCCCTTTGTCTAGTTTTAAGGACAACCTGCACAACTTGAAGTTGTCCATGATTCTTTTGTGAAAAATAGTCGGGGCTGGGATGAAAGTTTTTTTTTCTTCATGCATTATTTTGCTGGTTTGTGAAAACCACTGCAGAAGAGAGAAAACAATTACAAAACAACGAGTTCAGTTTCTTGTTTGTTTGTACTTGTAGTCTTGCTGTTGTGGAAGAACAGGCCTGAAATGCTTTCTGGTCATCAGTTTCAGGGGAGGTTCAAAAGCTGTGTCCTGAAGCAAGGAAGTCTGAGTTATTGAAAAGAAATTAGAGAGCAAGGTGAAGAAGGAAAAAGGATACAGAAATACTAATGGATGGTGAAGGAGATCTAAGCAGGGAGGCTGGAAAACATTTCCTCTCCCTTCAGGCCACTTCTTGCTGAGTGTACTCGCAGAATCAGCATAGGAAAGGCCCAGGGTCTGCAAGAGAAGGCAGGTGAGGAAAGTTTGGTGATAAAGTGCTGAGAGGCTCTTCCTTTGCCTCTCAATGCAGTGCTGTGGCTCTCCACTCTCCATGCTCTTGATTCTTAAATGAATCTAAACTCTGACATACCAATCTTTCATTCTCCTTCATTGTTTGTGTGAAGTGTACTACACACCTTGAGTGGTGTGACAAGGCTGTCCAGTCTGAATGTATCACCTTTTAAAAACTTAATTTAAATGTGTTGGATTCAGTTTCTCTCTTCAGACAGCTTGGAACATGTTTATATGGTGTCCCAGAGTGGGCTACAGGGATGGAGGTCTGCTTTCTTCTGCAACTGACAGCATCCACATGAGACTATTGCACAATAAGACTAACCAATCCTTTAAAAAACAGACTGAAATGCAATGAATTGGGACTACTCTGGTTAAGAGCAGTTTTGGGGTTTTTTTTTTTTTTTGTCAGTTTTGGAGCTGGCAGATTGATAAATCTTAGGGAGAGAGAGGAAATTTAATTGCTTGCCTTTAAAAACATGTTTTTGTATAAAGATTCATCACCATTATAAAACAGGTAATTAATGCTGTCTCTTCAAGCAACCTACTGATAACCACTGCTATGTCCACAGGCCCTGCAATGCCAGAGTCTTCCTGCAAAATCTGAAGATTCAGTGAAGAACCCTAAAAGGGAGTAGATTGTTGGGTGTATATCTTCAGGGCAGAGGGAGAGACATGTTAAAAGTTTGCACACTCAATTTTTAGCTCTATCGGCTGTCCCACTAACTGGTTGTTTCTCACTGGGTAAGTTCAGAGTACTCTTCTGAATGGGTCTCTTGATAGCTGCTTCATTGAATACCACTTCTTTCAGCCTTAAGACTGGGCAGGGGCAAGGCACAAGAGCACAGGGATCTCCTCTTCTTAAAGTCCCTGGTGGTGCAAAGCCTTGAAGTCATTAAAGAAGTATCACTTACGTAGCACTTTTCTCCTTTCAGGAATTGTCATCCATCACCATGAAAAACAACATCCTGTGAGTTCGTTTCAAGCTTTGTGCCTCATCACTTGCTTCAGATAAGCTGTGCTCTGAGCTCTCCTGAGGAAAGCTGGTGTCCTTGGGGAAGCATGGCCTTCCATGGCTGGAAGTGGCTCCTCCTCTTGGGCAGGCAGAACACCCTTGCCAAGGTGTGGAGAAGCAGGAGGGGAGGCCCCTCTCTGTGCTGGAAGCGCTGCTGCCACTGGAGCACAGGCAAGTCTCTGAACCCTGAGGTGAGGGCGTTTTTGGAGGAGAACACCGAGGTCACCAACAGCGGGCACCTCACACCAGAGATCCGGCTGCGCCTCCTCACCCCTCGCTGCCGGTTCTGGAGAGAAAAACCTGACCTGTGGCCTTATGGGGACCCTTTCTGGGCAATTTACTGGCCAGGAGGCCAAGCCCTCTCCAGGTATGCAGCAAAATTCACTAGGGCTGATAACTCCAGTGGGCCAGACCTGGCTCTGTAGCAATTCCTAGTGACGTGTGTTTGCCTATTACGGGTGCATTATCCATCGTCCTCTCTGCTTATACTGGAGTGTCCCAATCTCTGCTGGCTGGCTGCGAGTTCCAGCACCTGCTGTGTAAAATAACTTGTGTCTTTTAAATAGAAATTTGTTATAATCAGTGGCCATGCATGTGCTGACAACAGGGCTGAATTTGGATCCATGGAAGGGCTATGCACTTGTCATCAAAACCTAGTGAGGTGTTTAATTATATCACTCCAAAAGAGAGGATTGCTTATTTTGTCATAACGTGTGTGGGTTTTTTGTTGGAGACAGACAGGAGTGTGGATGTGCCTCTGGTCTGTTGAGAAAAGCAGTTTAATGCTGATGCACTTGGAGTGCTGTTTAGCCTGAATAACTCTCCTCATCTAGGATTCAGCAGCCTTATTGTTGTGACATTTTGCGGCTTTTAGTAACATCGGAAGCCACATTTTGATTTTGGCCACTGACTGTGAAAATGTGTTTAATGTTCCTGCTTCCCAAGAACTAGAGTTCTTTTATTTTGTGAAATCAAATCTCTCACTTGAATAGCAGAAAAAAAAAATCTTAATTTTTACAGCAGAGAACAAGCTGTCAGAGTCCCACATAGATGAAAGGGAAGAATCTGAATTGGGGCGTTACTGTTTTTCTGCAAGAAAGCATAAATAAGAAGGCAGTTTTGACCAGGTAAAAGATGAGTCTTACTGTTAAATTATGAGTTGACTATGCCATGTAGATGAACTAGAGTGCTTCTATAAACATGGGGTATATAAAATAGATTAGTTAATCTATTAATTTTGTTATCATATTATTTGTATGCTCAGATATTTGGGTAGCAATAATAATTATCTGGCATTTCATTACTGTCTTACTGTTTATGCACTAGTTTGATATATTAAGAAATGTCAGAAATCAGTTGCATAATTTGGAAGAGTAAAAAGGGAGCACAAAAACATATGGTTGCTTCCATAACTGTCCTCCTATCACAACTGGTGTTTCCACAGCATCAGGAGTCTCCTATTTCAAGCTACTCTTGGTGTAATCCAAGATTCCTCGTTAACCCAGGAGGGCAGAGACAATGTGTGCACTGTGCCAGGGGATACAGCAGCATCCAGCTGTCCTGAGTCACCACAATCAGCACAGCAACTCAGTAACCACTCACCTGGAAACAAGGCATTTGCAGCATTAGGGCCACATTGTGCCCTCCACACATCACTAATGGAAAGTCATGGCAAACCCCAGCGGAACACCTGGAAAGGAGAAACACAGCACTTCTGTGGAGATCCCACACCTATCCTTGGTCCTGGTGGTAAACCAGGGGCTGTCCTTAGGGGAGTGATGGCCTTAGGGGAATGCTGTTAAACATCTGAGCTGCTGAGCCTTGACACAAATGTTCTGCACTTGGCAAGCTTACTAGGCCTCTTGGTGCCATTCCTGCTGGTGCTTCTTCCAGGCCCAGACATTTCCATCTATCCATTCTCACTGTACACCAGTCTTAACATTTCTGTTGCAGTTATCTGCACTGGAGTCCCCCTGCAAAAGCTATGCTTACCTCTAGCCCTCTGTGAAGAGTCAGGCATCACTCTCCCTGTCAGAAGATAACACAAATGTAGAATCCCTTCTTATTTCTACTTCACAAGAAGTTATGGAAATTGGTAGTAAAATTATGGCAATTTGCAGTAATTCATTTCACCCAGGGCTCTCCTCCCTGACACCTGGGGCTTTCCCCTTTGCAGCAAATTGAATTTCAAGGCAATTGTTAAAGTTTTGAACCCTCTGCAATGGTTATAATGTGATTCATAGTATTTAACAGTAACTGCTACTTGCCTTCTGTCAGTTCTCCACTTCCAGCCTAAAGGTTTTTCAGGATTTCTCTTGGCAGGTGTCAGCAATTAGATGAAGATACCCTTTCTGCTCACCACAGCTCTATTCTTTTTCTCATTGCTACTCAGGAACAACACTAAGCAGTCTCAAAGTATTTGCATCTCTATCTGCATGGCTCAGGAAAAGAAAGAGGAGAAATTCCTCTTCTTTCAAGCAGTTGCATGAGCAGTATTTCAGATTGGTGGGTGGACACCATGTTCACTGTGAACACATCATGTTTGTTCAGTCAGATTGCTTTTAATTTCTACAAATCCTTGCTTCAGTATTTCTCATGCATTCTGATGAATTCTAGTTACCTAGAATTCTACTTACCAGTTTGTGTCTACTTAACAGATAAGCTCACCTGTCAGAGAAGGAGCTGATTGACATAAAATGTTGCTTACTTGGCTGAATTTGTTTTTGTTTATGGGTTGGGGAGGACACTAAGGGAGAAAAATTATGGTTCTTGATTTTTATATCATCTGAGACAAATAAGGAGTTTTGTGGCAGCTGCACATGTGGAATAGTGTTAAGGTACCACACTTCATTGCATGTTTGGCAAGAAACTCTTATGCAGTGTAATGTTAACCTGAGAAATTTGCATGATCTTGTTCACTGCTTTAACAGCTTTTTGTTTTTTTCAGGTATATTTTAGATAATCCACAAGTGGTTAAAGGGAGATCAGTTCTGGATCTTGGAAGTGGATGTGGAGCAACAGCAATAGCTGCTGTGATGAGCGGTGCATCCCAAGTCCTTGCCAATGACATTGACCCTAGTAAGGCTTTTTTTCATCTCTGTGTAAAGACGTACTAATTTTTAAAACACCTTTAACACTTTTCTTTGCTCCATTTGGGAGAAATTCAAGTTCCAAAGAGAATCCTAAGAATGCTAAAAAGAGGAATGGGTTTTGCCAGTACTGGAAGCTGGGTTGTACCAGCCTCTCTTGGCCCAGATATATCTCCATAGCTCCTTAGAACAAACAGCAAACTTTCTGTCCAGTTTTGCCTGTACACCATCACAGCTGGTTTGGATGAGAACTCCAAGCACAAGCAGCAAGTTGGCTTCTCTGTGGGACCACAGCATTTTCCTGTACTTTCATGTATATCAGGGCCTAGATTTTGCCTTTTTCCTCTAGGCTTTGTCTTTCCATAATTGACTTACAAATACAGTTTATTCATAATTTAATTACTCATTAGTTAGGAAGGAAGTATATCCATAGATTAAGGCAGTTATTATATTCTTCTTCAATTCCACGATTGGTTTCCACTGGTATTCATTCTAGGAAAAATTCTTCCCTGTGTCATGGTGTAATGAGGATAAAATTTCATCACTTCATGCTAGATTTTGACTCATAATAAAAACTGTGGAAGCCCCCTAGATAGGATGAACAACAACATTTAAGAGATGAAATTGAAAGATGTGTCACAGAAATATGTAAGAGAGCTGAATGGCAAAATCCTAAAATGTAACTTTAATTTTCCTTTGACTTTTCTTCAGTTGCAGGAATGGCAATGATCTTGAACTGTGAACTGAACCACCTGAATCCCTTCCCCATCACCATTAAGAACATCATTAATTCAGAGGCTGGCAACTGGGACCTCATAGTTCTAGGAGATATGTTTTATGATGAACAACTTGCTGATGGTCTGCATCACTGGCTGCAGAAGTGCATCAGGATTTATCAGACTGAAGTGCTGATTGGTGACCCTGGCAGGCATCAGTTTTTAAGCCACAGCATTCGCAGTCAGCTGCACAAAGTTATAGAATATTCACTGCCTGAGCATACGAGACAAGAAAACTATGGGCTAACATCAAGTACTGTCTGGAGTTATCAGCCCTCAAACAGCTTAGATAATTCTTGAAGCTGTCTTTCTATGGGATTTTGTCTCACTTGATTGGCATTTTGCAGGTATATAACATGAAAATGGGAATTAAACAAGGAACACTATCTGTTAAAGTAAAGCAGCTTGCTGTACCTTCACTGGACTGATTTCAGTCATACTCACTGAGGTTTTTGCTCAATTTGATGTAAAAGCTGCATGCAAACTGTATTCAAAGGGGCCTGCACTGAAGTGCAAATCTACAGACAACTTACATGTAGGAGTTTGCATGCTTGATGTTTCCCATGTGTATTTGTGTCTTGCTGACATTACTGTGAAATGTTTTGGATGTCCAGCATACTGCTGTGGGGAGAGGGCTGTGGCTGAAGGACTACTGCAATGCATCCACAGGCTTTTGCAGCTTATTTATAGAAAATTTCTAAATATAGAAAATTATTGCTGTCCTCCATAAAATTATCCACTAGATTATTAGCTCATAATATGCTCAACTTGAAGTGCCTTGCTCTTTTTCTGGATATCTCTTCTGAATGTCAAAGTAACTAATTTGAATCTCCCCCTTTCCCTCTATAATAAAAATTTCCTCTTCCTTGAAACTGACAGAATGATTATGTAGGAGTTGCACCCAAATCTAAACTCTGCTTCTTGACTGCCAGCCAGTGTAAAAGCTTTAATAAATGGAAAGTGAATAAATAGTACCAGCTACGGGGTAACTTCATTCCCTTGAGAGTAGGGTCAAATGATCTACATTCTCTACATTACCCTTTGCAAGGGTAAAACAGGCAATCTGTCACCTTGGAAAGCTGCTGAGGGATGAAGAAGTCTTTACTTCTGAGACAAACAGAGGGTAACAAAATACAAACAGGGAATATAAGACTGATATAATTATTTTGCTGTTCTGAGGAGATGCTGGACAAACTCCAGAATCATTCTCAGTTTTATCTGCCAACTAAGAACCAGTTTCATCTGCGAAACATGGTAAAAAAAAATCTGATCCTCAGGTAAGATGCTGTAACTGTAGCCATTTGAAGAAGAAACCAATGTTTTCAGAGCAGTCTTACAAGAAGTATCAACTTTAGCAGTCAATTACTGAACAAGCAGTAGTGGGGAGCTAATAACGGCACCACAGACCACTGTGCAGTGGTGCCAGGTGCTGTGGTGAAAGCTTACAAATGTGAAAAAGTGTGTGGTACTCACTCAGAAAACCACGGTGTTCATGAAGTAGGAGATTTAGGAGCACAGTCAGATGTATACGGTTCTATAATCCAACAAGTTTTCAGAACTATCCAAACAGCCAACTTCTAAACTTTAATCTTCATAACAATATATGAATATTCTGCAAGGCTCACAACAATAACAATGTCCAAACAATAAAGAATATGAAGTAGTAAGCACATCCATGAGGTTCTTCTCCCACTTCACCCAGTGTCTGTAAACATTTGTTGAAAATTACTGTGAACCAAAAAACATTCCAGTAGAGTTATGCAAATACAAAACACAAAATCTGAGTAAGGGCAGACTCAAGCTCTAACGGTGAAGGATTTAAAGTAACTTACATTAAACTTGTAAACCTAAAGTTACAATGTTACCTCATTGCAGTGTTGTACAGCTTTTTAAGCACCAGATGAGGATGTACCACTAAGTTACACATTGAGAAGAGGCAGTAGGGGAAGATGGTAAATCTACAGGCACACTTAAGGGCCCATATAAGCTGCATTTGCATTCAACATGACAAATCCAAGGTTATATTAGCAAGGAGAAAAAGGACATTTTTGCCATTGAGATTAGCAGTAGCACTGTTTCACAGAGCTGCCTAAACAGCTATATGATTCGATATCAAAAATAGTGCAACAGATTTATTGTCCAAAAGTTCAAAGGAATGATGGGCCCTGATTGATCCCAGGCATTCCACAGGACATAACAATAAACTACTCCTCAGCAAAAAAAAAAAAAAAAAAGAAAGAAAACCTAGTAGATTAGGTTATTAGGTCTGTATCTGGTGCAAGGATTTGCTGCAGTGACAGCTGTCAGATGCTTGTGGCTACTGTAGAAAAATCAACTCCTCCTTGAACCAGTGGTTTGTACTGGTGCAGTTACACCCACAGAGATCATAGGAACACATCCATCACTGGACTGAGCCATGCAACAAGAGTAAGGGTTTTAGGTGCTGGTCTTGGAAAAATACGCTTTTACTGACACCTGAACAACTTTTCTAAATACACTTGCACTTTCAAAAACCATAGCATCAACAGAAGAACAAACATTATAGTCAGACATCGTAATATCCTTTAATATTGGCAACAAAAAATACCTTCCATGCAATTAGACCTGAACTTTAAGGAGATTAATATAAGACTAGTTTATTTCTGCAACACTTAGGTGTGGCTATGCAAGAGTTAAATGGTAAACATATTCCTTATGGCTGCCTAAACTCTTCAGGTTTCCAAATGTCATCAAATCCATGTTAGATCACCATAGCTAAACCCTTCTACTTCCAGACCCAGAGGATGAACCCCGTGTGCTCCATGCCCTTATAAAGCTAAAATGGCTGGCATTAAGGAGCTTCATGCAGAAATCATAGGACTCTGACTGGAGGTTATGCTGGTTCAAGAAAGCCAAGGAACATGACTTATAACTGTGATGAGAGCACTGCACCATCATGTAATAAACTCTCTCTACAGTTCAAAAATTATTTTCCAATACTACTATAACTGAACAATAAAATTATTGGTATTTTCAGCTTCTAGGGGCCACTGGATATATAATGAACTGCATACAGCAGAACACATACTCTACCATCCAGAGATTTATGTGCTCAGACACTACATTTGGTCCTATTTCACTCACAGATACGTTTATGACTACCGGTGTTTTGTTCCCTAAAAGGATTTTCATGTAGAAACACAGGCAAAAGCCAGGGCAAATTAAATATTTGCCCATATATAAAATCCTGTTCTTGGTCACAGCTACTACTCTGAAATTTGTAAAGTCACCATAGCAATTCCAAAGCAAGTTTATGTTTACACATTCACAGGCTGTACTTTTGGATGTGTAAAAATCCAGCAAGTATTTGATGGTAAGTAAGAAGAGAAACCTGCAGCATCAGTAATATTGAAGAAAGGTACCTACGTTTTTTATTCCAGATCTAGCAAAAGTATATGGTGAAAGGAGATTCTTTGTTACTACTGAAAGTACATTTGTATCACAGTTAATGCCACCTCCATTCACCAGTTCTGGCTGTTGATTTTAGTTAGATTCAACTCCCAACCTCACAGCCACTGCTGTGTGTCAATGTTACATTTGGGCTGGGTGCTTTTAACTGCAAGTGCCACCCCAGAATACAAACTCGGAACACAGATTTAACTAAACTGGGTTTGTAGCTAAATTGCTAAAGGATACTAAGTAGCAGCCAAATCCAGCACTTAGGGAAGCCTGAGCAACGGCCCTGTAATATTAACAGTTTAACTTTACTCTTCATGAAGTTTGATCAATGCAAAGACAGGGCTCCAAGGAGAGACAATGGGGAAGTCCAGGCTCACAGGCAAGGACTGGAATGGCAATGGAGACCTCCAGTGGGAAGCAGGAGGGATGCAACCTGATGGAACAAAAGTCACCAGCTAGTTCTTCCAAGGTGCTTGTCTGCTGTAGGAGCTCTCCCACCTGTAGACTTGACACTCACATGTACAGGATAAATAATCAGTAAACAGTCCATGTTAGTTGCTTGATTTTGTTTGATATGATGAGTTGCTCCAAAGCATCTCGGGACCGATCTGAAAAAGAACAAAGGAATTTCTTGTTATTCATTCAGAAAATACAGGTGGTGTTTGGAACAGGCACACAACACAGTAAAGGAATTCTGTATCTGCATTTATACTTCTTTTGCTATCACAATATCACATTTCAGATACATCTGTAGTAATCCAAACCCTCTTGGTCCTTTTTTCAACCACCTAATTGTAAAGCGTCACCAACCAACGGAAGTTAAAACACCCATAGGCTGTCCTACTCCATTTCACTGTTCCTTGAATGGATGCTGTTCCACGCTTTTGGAATAGAGTAGGGGTTTAAGATGCTAATATTTTTCTGAAATCTTTGGGTCTTCATCAGCATGCTGAAGGGGAAAAAAAATATAATTTCCAAACAAACAAAAAAATCCCCTCTCTGAAGGCTGCTGCCGCATTTCAAAACAAAACTCTCACCTTGCTTTGAAAATCTCAGTGTATGATGATTATTTTATCCAGTAAGTTATTATTTGTTTGGGATTACTTATGGAGTACAGTGTGCTTTTCAGAAAGCAAGAAGGTATGATCAGCAAGTAATTATCTTCTTGTAATTAGACCTACCGGTTATCAGTGGGCATCCATGGAAGAGAAAAATGTGTATCTTGGGACAACAAGTAAGGACGGCTTCTACAGCGATGTCCGTCAGATTCACACAGCGCTCCATGTGGATCTCCTGACAGGAAAACAGCAATGACAACAGCCTGTCAGAGCACCCAGCGTTTTAGAGGCAATGCTTTCCTTTGCCCAACCCATTTCAGAGATCCCCAACCAGAAGGAATTAGGAGCTCTCTGCATTGACCTCATATGTGGTCCGATACAGAGCAGGAAAATACCCTAAGGAAAAATAAGACAGCTTTTCTGTAAAGAGTCTAAACTAAAAACATAAAGTCTAAGAGCCTGAGATGAGAGATGTGGGACTCCAGGCAGCTCTTCAAAATGCTGCTTATTGTATAGAAGATATTATTGTAACAGAGCTATGCCTACAGCTGCCAGCTACAGCTTATAGGCAAGCCTGAAGCCATTTCAGTTCTGATTACAACGCATTATATATTTTTCTTTGCTAAGTATCTTAATACATAACGACCAATCAGCATCATACACAATACCTTTACTATTACCTATAGCCTATGACAACTACTATCATTACCATATTATGGTCATGACTATCCAACCACACGAGCTAGTATGTTACAGTTTAAGCTTAAAGTTGTTTTTCTGTTTTCTTGCAGTGGAAAATTCTTACACCTTTTTTCTACTTGCCACAAAGGCATGCTTGCCTATGGTACCTTTCTGCTTTTCCTAAGACCTATTTCTGCTTGGTAAAAACATATTTTTCATTTGTGGTCAACATATCCTTTGCTCTAGTCATAAAACCTCCTTCCAGCTTGACTTAATCTTTGCTTTCTTGGTGGTCCAGTAACGACTGGCTCAGCAATTCCAATTTAGACATCTATTGTTCTTCTACATCAAAACTTGCTTCCACCTCTATTCCATTCTCTGGTTCTACATTCAGAGAGCTTTCTGCCAAGCATCCGTATCTGTGGAACCTTCTTGTCAAACTTTCATCTTTTCCAACATCAAAGGTGAGTTTTCCCAACACATACACACCACTCAAGACATCTGAGTAAACTCTTCAGTGAGATTCCATGGGGTTTGAGTCTCATCACTTTGCCTATGACATTCTCCTACCAATTTGTTGTCCAGGAGAACAGAACCCAAACTGGTGTTTCCCAAAATTTCCCAAAATAGCCTCTGCTGAAATTTCTGGTATTTCTATTTATCGACATGGTTCCTAAAAGAAATCAAAGAACTTCTTCAAGATTAGACTAAACCCTACTCTTTTCTACATTTCTCTACAGCTGTACAATTACTGCTTCTTGTACATGCTAGGAAAAGATGAAAAGCAGAATAAGGAAACAGATTATTACCAACTTTATTTCCCCTCCTCTAAATTGCCTTACCTATCAATAAATACAACATATAAGAAGAAATGCACAAAAAAGACCATCAAGTGAAATTAGTGAACAGTGAAATTAGGATTTGGCAAAATATACTTTGGAGACCGTAGGGTAAAAGTAAAAAGAACATTGTCTTATTGGAAAGTCTTTGCTATTACAAACTCCAAGGATCTTGAAAGAGGACAGAAATGAAAGTCAGTCAGTAAAAACCCTCCCTCAGAAGTAATGCTGCTGACAATAGTAATTATAATTTTAAATGCAGGTATTTTCTTTTGTTCATCCCTTTGTTATTAGGTTAAGTCAGTTACCTTTAAATTCTTTGAGCATGTTCCACTCACTAGTGCTACAACGCCATCATCTGTTACCTGAGGAAAAAACCACAATGGATTAAAGCTCAATGCTTTCAAACACAGCTATTTGGATGCAAAAATTGTATTAATTTATTCACTCCCTGCAGTCAGTGAATACACTTAACACTACAGTATTTTCTTCCCAGCTAAACGAGTAGAGAAAATTATCCAAGGTGGGTTTTTTTCATTCTACTGTTTCATCTTCCTGCCACCTGATCCAGCCTGGCTTTCTGCAAGGATACTTCCAACTGTGTAACTGCTATTTCTGCAGCTTCCTTGCCTCATTTAACAGTGGGTACATGAATATGGTCAGAGCATAGCACTTTAAATTTATAGGTTTAAAAAGCGTTTCTGCTCTACCTAGACCAATGTGGATTGGGGAAAAAAGTAATCATAGCAGAAAAGTTAAAAAAATGTGCAAAGCTTTTACTTCATTTAAAATACACATAGGGAAACAGCTATTTTCTATAAAGGAAGAGAAGCAAGGAAATAAAAAAGCAATGAAGTAAGTTTGGAGAAATAAGAGTTAAATGTCAATAAATAAAAATTAGCAAATGAAATTTTAAGACTCTTTTGATACTCTATTTCTGGAAAATCAAAAGAAGAATAGCATCTAAAATAAGAACCTCCTACATGATTTCCAGAACTGACATTTCATTGTGAATGCTCAGTACTGGACTCACATTCAACATAATTACTCACCATCAGCATCAACTGAACGCTACACTTACTGCAATAAACCTTTCCCTTGCTTCATTATCTCCCTGTAATTATGAAATATGTTACAGGATTTCTTTTGCAGCTTGTCTCCCCCCTTCTCATGCTAAACACTGTTGTTAAACCCTCTTCTCTGCCATTTCTGACATTTAAAATGTCATTCTTTCAGTGTTGACTCTGTAATATAACTCTGACAAGCACAATCATTCCTAAAACATCATTTAATTATGGAGTGTTTACTTCTACTAGGGGCTTGTACTGTTTGACATCCTAGATTATCACCCACATCAGTTTGTCCTAACAGAAAGCAGGCAATAATCTGTCCAAGATTCTACTTTCTTTGAATGGAATATTTTGGATTACTTTACAACTTAAAGAAAATTATTGTGCTAAATAAATATACTTAAAAAAACCCAAGGTAGATTCTAACAGAAGTTTATCTTTGGTTCACCATACATGCTCTAATACCAAAACATGTACTTTTCCAGTCACTAATAAGAAAAATATACCTTTCCTTTTCCTTAAGAGGCAGAAATTAGAAATAAACCATGGTCATAAATCTTGTCAAGAGTACAGCTACAACGATCACCTTTGAACTTTATCATGACAATCTTAAAAAAAAAAAAACAAAGAGAAGTTAATTGGCCCACTGCCACCATAGCTACCTGAGTAGATGAGAAGTCCACACTGTGAAGAAACTTGCAGTTCTCTCCTAGTGCCTGCAGAGATGCATCCGTGATGCCTGAGCAGCTGCCCAAGTTCACTATTTGCAGGAATTGGCAGTTGAGTGCAAGAGCCAGAACTCCACTGTCAGTTATATCACAGCACCTTTTGAAAGATGCTTCACGCAGGTAGGGACAGGATAAGGCCAGTGCTATGACTCCTGCCAAAGAAACAGCACCTGAAAGAGTTATTCATTCTCTAACATAACCACCATGCTGAGTCCAAAGGCTCTGGAACAAGTTTTGAGGAAGGAATAATTAAGATAAAGTGGAAAACATGTTGAGCATAGCGTGGTTTTAGCAGAAATCTAGCAGGAGAGTAACCTGATAGCTCTCTCCTAAGATAATTAGTGCTCTAGGCCTGAAATTTACACCACTGGAGAGACTTTTGATTACTACTGGGGTGGCACTGGGGATTTTTTTAAGCAATATTTACCCTAGATATATTCTTTGCAATTTATTCCAATCTAACAAGAAAAATAAGTCAGAAATAAGATCCCAGTTATCTGTGCACAGATAACACACCTTCTGAAGTAATTCCAAATCTGTTCTCCTTGCAAGAATTTAAGTTGATTTTTTTCAGCTGCTTGCAGTTATAAAGCTGCAATAATGCATTATCTGAAATATCACAGTCTCGGAGATCCAGAGACTCCACAGCAGGGTGCAATACCTGGAATAAAAACCCACCATTTCAGTCAAACTCTGCTATGCCATCAAGCACATGCATTTTTATATCAAATACTTGTAATATTAGACATCAGATAGAAGTTTGCAATAGAGGGCGGGGTTACCAGTCCTAGGAACTAAAAACTAAAGAAAATCTGGTCTATTTGTGCAACAGTTCAGCTCCTACAGCACGAACTGTACACAATCTCGGTGGTTCACTTGCTACATGTGTACCCAATACAATGCCCTCACACTTTTTAGCACAACTTTGGGGGCAGAAATCTGCAGTGCAAAAAAAAAAAAAAATACTGACTTGGATCAAAACTTCAACCTGCATAACAGGCAAGAGTGATACTTGGAAGGTATTTTCCCCTAAAGTATTTTTCTCACCCACACACACTCTTTTGCTCATAAACAAGCACTCTTATCACCATACCATGAAGAGGTACCAAATCCTCATTAAATGGGATCTTTCACTCCCACAAGACCCAGACTGGAATTTTTGTGAAACCTTTCCCAAGAGAACATTTATGGAAGTTAGACCCAAAGCAGTGGAAGGCCTTAGATTTTAGTAACAATAGCCAGATACCCCCTTCAGCTTGCCACTCCCATCCTTAACTCCCAGGGATAGAAACATAAATTTCCATAAACTAGCAAAGATAACAGCACAGTTGATAGGCTTGTTAAAGGCCAATTGGTCCAGCTGTTCACTCAAACAAAGTACAATAAAGATACTACAAGGAAAACTGGCTGTTTTGCAAATATATAAGATTTTTAGATAGACAAAGGGTTGTCTGGATGCAGCACACAGAAGAAAGAAATTTAAAAATACAGGCTTATATTCTGTGGACACATGCTGAATGGCTTTATAAAACTTTATGGTAAAAGTGATTTAGAATAAGGAGTTTGGCATGCATGTGAATGGCTGCTACAAGCAAAAAAGCAAAGTAATGAGGGAAAAGATGCATGGTAACACAAATTTGGACAAGAATAGGGAGGTAAGAGATTAAACAGAAGTATGCACAAAAATTCAGATTAACAGAATTTCAATTGAAATTTAACTTCAAGCAAAATTCTTTTAAAAAACCCTAAAAAACAGAGGAAAGACATGAAGGACAGGAATAAAAACAAATGGGAAACTGCTAGCAAAGAAAGCTAAGGTATAATATGCCCAGGGAAAATGATGACAACTAAAGATATAATTGCAGAAAATTGCAGGAATAGAGTAAGGAAAAACACATGAAAAAAGAACCAGAGCAGAATTTCCCAGGGTCACATGGAAAATAGGCTCCAAAAGAAGGCACTGATGAACTGCTAAATGAAGACAGAGGAGACTTTACGAATAGACAGCATAAACATCTGTAAATTAAAGCCTCTAGTTTATTTCCAGACTAAAAATAGCCCAATGGATTTTGTGCATTCATACACACACAATCACATGGCTTTAATTATATAATCTGGTATGATGTTTTGAAATTATTCCTTACTGAAAAGCTAGCCTAAACCAGATTTTTTCCAGTCAATTTTTTCCAAAGAACTTGATTTTTACTCAAACACTTACTTTGTGTAAGCACAAAATCATTTTATTTAAAGTTGAATTGTTTTGTTTGTACGTTTTCCACAGTGTTTCTGCCTCTAGTCTTGGCTCTACTATCATGACTCTGAGAAACTATTTTTCTCTTGAGTTACAAGTCAAAGCATGAATGCACAGGGAGTCATTCATTTTCTGTTTCACCAATGCCAAACTTTAGCTTCCTTCAATTCTCACGCCTCCCTCTGAGGCTGAACAAGATAACAGTAAATAAACAGCAAAACAGACATGCCCCTGAATTTACAGCTGAAGAAATGTCATTAACTGGGGTCATATTGAAACACTGACACACATCAGTGTGCAAAAGGGATGGGAGAATTTGAACTATAAATTCCTAGCTCTGCCATCATTACATTTCAAGGAACCAAAATTTAAATAAATTATATGGAGATTGTGTGCTTAATGTCAACAGAATTTTACCAACATAATTCTAACAAGCTGCTGAAATCCTTTATATAACATATATATAAAATAAATCATGAATGAGCATCTTGAAACACACTACACTCAAGAACAGTCAGGTGTGCAAGAGAGGCTGCTTTCCTCTCCCAAAACAGACAGTATGGTTTTGAATGGATTCTTACCTCACTGATATTTCCATCAGTAATTTGCCCTTGCCTACTCATTAATTTAATCAATTTATCCTTTATATTGGGTGGCAATGACTTAATATCTGCAGAGTATCTGGAAAGGTTCTTTGTCAAACACTGAAGGCATCTGAAATAAAGGAAAGTTACAGTACAGTCAAAAAGAGGCATTACATTGTAGAACTACAACAATCAAGCCATAAATTGTCATCTTCTGCATCTAGTTATGGTTCCCTCAGACATTATCAGTGCCAGCTGTTCCATGTTACCACTGATTCAGCTGTTGCCCTTTGGGATCAAGCTGATCCTTCTGTGAAACTGTTCCCTAAGTAAGTGAAGGCAAAAATCAGCCCCTCAACCATTTTTTTCTGTGCATTCCTCAAGCTGTCTCTGAAATTCACAGCTGCAGTGTGAGCTGTTCAGCATCTGATCTGAATGAAAATCCCCTTGAGTAAAACTCTGAGGACACAGAAACAACACTGCCAGGATAAGTGGCTGAGTGCAGGGGGCAGCAGCAGCCTGGAGTAATGCCAAATTAAATTTAGCATATAATCACAGCTCTGGAGTCCCTGTGTTAGAAATGAGAAGCCTGACTCAGCCAATATATCAAGCAGCAATTCAATTTATTAATTAATTTGGTAACTTATGAGCAAAGACAGCGCTGGATACAGTGGTGGGGGTTTTCCCCTCCAACTGCACACTGATTGCTGGGCTGGTTGGTATTCATTGATCATATTCATGCCTATTCATAAGCTTTTCTCAGCAGTTTCTATTTCCAATTTTTGACATCATAATTCTATACTTTAGGATCATAAATCTATGATGGTGATATTTGGTTCCTTTCCAATTTCTATACTCTACTGTCATCTATTTCAGGTTTCAATATCCCCGGATGTACGTTCCAGGATGTGTAGCTCAGATGGTGGGGTCCAGCTTCCAGATGTGGGCTCCAGCTTCTATTTTCTAGGACCATTAATCTAAGATAGTGATGTCCAGCTTCCCTTTTTGAAATCATTACTCAGTGACGTTGATGTCCATCTTCTTTTTCCAGGACATTTTCACCGTTTTGTTAGGAACTTGGGATAGGTTCACTTCCCTCTTCTGTTTAAATCCTTTATACATTCTAAAGCTACAGTTTAAAAATACTTAATACAAAGCAACATTCTAAAGTTATAATTCAAAAGTTCTTATTACAAAGCAGCTTAAGACTTAAAATAGTTAATTGCAAACAAAAGATTGGTTCAAAAGCCTTCTTCCATGCTTTCCTCGGTTGTTTATTAGCACCCATTTTTATAACTGTCCCATGGCCATGTTCCATACATTTCACAATTACAATGACACAGGTTGCCTTTATTTACCTGACATGAAACACAACTTTGTATTTCACAGCTACAAGCAACTGGTTTTGCAACAAAACTTTGTCTCACACCAAATAAAAACTTTAAAGAGGTCAAAATATTAATGCTGTAAAAATCTGAAGGGTAGCGCAGACTTAAGGTAGGAAAGAAGCAAGATTTCCAGCATGGAAGCACATTTTAAAAAAACCACTGAAGTTCATACCATGTAGGACGAGCGCCTCTAGCAGGTCACTGCAGAGGATGCCGTATGGAGGAGATATTTCAAGCAGAACCTGGGCAGTTAAACCCAGGCCTTGCCTGCAGACACCCTTATATACCCAAGCACACACCAGGATCACCTTTAACTTATTCCTGCAGAGATGTGCAAGAATTCCGTGCCTTCACAGAACCTCACTGACTGCTGGATGTGAAACATAAACTTTAAGGAATTTAGAGGTTTTAGAGGAGCTAAGATTTTAGTTAGAGATAAGCCTTACTAGAGTTAATTAAAATAAATGAGTAGGCCTTGATGAAGTTAAGAGTTAGTAGTTAACTAATAATTGATTGCTTGTCAACACAATGTTTAGTTAGCTGGGTTTGTAATGAGGAATATAGAAACTGACAAATAGCTTTTAGGAACATAAGACAACTGTGGGCCTCCTCTGTTCTGAAACCAACTGAAGACAGGGAATGGGAGTTCTACCAAGAGTTCATTTGTCATATTTGCATTGAAAAGGTAGAAAGGTCAGAATGAGGAAGACTTCATTTACTTCCTCATTTTGGGACCCCTCCCCATGAAAGGGACCCACTGACCCATTTCAAGGAACAAACTATGTATGCTTAATAGCTTTTGAAATGATTAGCATACGAAGCGAGGATGGGGTGTACCAAAATGATGAATGTGTATTTGTATTTTGGGTATTCAATGCTTGTATGGCTAAAAGGACTCTGTAATCATCTGAAAGGTGCAGTGTGTGTATTTGGGAGCTATCCCGCATGCTGCCCGGCCATCGCAATAAACATACACTTTCTAACTTTAAACTGTTAGAGAGTGTTTGTCTGTCACAGTTGGATATTGGTACTAGATCAATATCCATATTTCTTTAACAAATCAGATGAACTCAGCTGACTGATCAACAGAGAAGCCTGTACCAAGCTCTGTCTCAGTACATATAGGTTACACCATCCACATTCTTTGTTTTGAGATTAAACAGCTTATCTATATACAACATTCCTCTACCTGACTGCAGAAATTAAGAATAGTTGTTTACCTCTAAAAAAAATTTTTTTTATCAAAGATAATAAACACACCATTTATTATCATCTCTGAAGCCCACAAATGTGAACCTGCTCACAGGCAGGATCTGTGCAACATGGTGAGCAGAAAGCAGGGGCTTGTCTCACTAACGCAACTTCAAAAGGGGCCTCTAAATCCAAACCAACTACTTAGTTCAAATCTGCAGAAAATACTCCAAACCCAATGCAGATACATAGAAATCAATGTGAGCTATGCCAACTGTCTCTTACCATGGCATATTAAATTTAGCTTGAATGGTTATTAATCACGTTCTTTTCAAAAAGCTGGTTGATATTCTCATAGTACAATACTGATTTGCAGTTTAAACAATTAATCATTTAAATTCTAAAGGTTTTCACAGTAATTCTATTTTATAAGAAACTATAAAACACTTATTGGCTACACCATGGCAACTATAATGTCATCTTCAGTGCCTTTAAGGTATGAATAACAATCTAACTGTACCCTCTGCTAGCTATTCTTCTTTTATCTTTCAAATGAAATATTTTATTCCTGTGCTGTTTCTAACTTCCTCCAGAACACAAAGGAATTTGACATTGACAGATAACGCAGAGAATAGAATTTTTCAGTTCCCTTTGGGAGTTTCAAGATAGAGCTTTTAACTAGCAAGTTACATAAAATAATAAAAAATTAGACACACATGATGCTAAATGTAGCTGGAACCAGTGCATAAACAGACAATGAGGAATATAGTGGCTTTTGTGCCGAAGTTATGTAACAAGAAGCAAGCACACAAGTCCTAAGAGAAGTTCAAGGCAAAGTAACCCTTTGCAACACTGGGGACACTTGGTGACCACCAGAGACCCCTTTAGACGATCCTCTAGGACCACAAAAGGACTGCCAGTGTGGATGTATGCAAATTAGTTCTAGGAATGAAACATGGGGTTAGAACTAGAAGATATTAATCATAGAAATTAGAAGGTATTGAATAGTAATAGGCATATAAAATAATGGATATTGCTTAGGGCCACATCCTTAGGTTACATGAGAATATACCGTATCCTGGCCTATGGGAAAGGAAGAGACTACGTGCAGAGCAGCAAGGAGAGACCTGATAAGGAGGAAGAATGTATATGGAAAACAGGATACAGGGTGTAAAGACAACTGAAAAATGGGGCTCCTTATGTTCTGGAAACAGATGGATCCTGACCCCTGGCTTGGACCGTGACCAAGGAATCAATGGGCATGTGCAAAGCAGTGGGGTCGGAAAGTCAGCCTGAAGAAGACCATTCTTACTTCATCCCTTTTACGACCCCCGAAGCCTGGGACACCAGAGACAGCTGCACAGGTGCAGAGGACTGACAAGCTGATTAGCATAAAGAGCAGAGAGGGAGGGGAGCCAGGAAATGACCCATGGGGAAACTTAATGCATATGTAACACTCCAGGGGATAAAAGAACACGGGTGTAAGCAAGGGGCACGCATGTATTTGGGGAAATGTCCCACATGCGTCCGGCCGAGTAAACATACCTACTTTAAAACTCACTCTGTCTCTGAGTTTTAGAGTGTGGCTCCGCGTGTCAGGAAAGTGATGTTTATGTACTAGCCGGGAAGCATGCTTTAAAGAATACGTATGAGCACTACGGAATAAACATCTTGTCAAGTGTCACGATATACTCGCTTAGAGGAAAACCCTCCAGATAGGTCCAGCTATGCAATAAAGAATGCCTGCTTTCTAATACTTCAAACTGTGTTAGAAAATTTGCTTTCTAGCCAATTTCGGTATCAACATGGCGAAAAACTCAGAGCAAAGCACCATTCAGCGGATTCTCTGGGGCCAGGTGAAGCCAGGGATCCTCAGCCGTCCCTCCGCACCCGGATCTGTCAAGGATCACATCCTGTTACCTCCCTGCCAAACCTCGTCACCCGTGTCACTCCCTGTCACCTGCCCTGTAACTCCTCCCGAAGGGGCACCTCTGACAACCCCCGCCACCTCTGCCGCAGCTCCTGAACGCTGCCGAACCCTGCCAGCACCCACACTCGCTGCAGCCGCTCCGCCGCCGCCGGCCTGCGAGCCCTGTCCCCCTCCCTGAGCCCCTCGCAGGGCGGGCAGGCGGCAGCGTGTCGGGGCGGCACTCACAGGTCCAGGAGGAGCCGGACTTCCTCGCCGGCGCCGTCCCAGCTCATGGCAGGGAGCGGGGAACGCGGCGGGGCCCGAGGAACGCAGCGGGGAGCGGCGAATGCGGGCACCCCGGCCTGGCCCGGCCCGGCCCGGCTGCCGGTGCCGAGATGGCGGCGGCGCCCGGCGGGATGACGGGAGATGTAGTCCTGCTCCCGGCCCGCCTTGGAGCGCCTCGGGGCCGCTCAGGGAGCGCCTCCTGCAGCGGCCTGGGACGCGGAAACGCCCCTCCGCCGCCAAAGCGCGCCTCTCACTCCCCATTTCCAGAGCTAAATAGTTAGGAGAAAGTGTTCTCCCAAGCCTGGAAGAAGTACAGGGGAGGCTGGGAGCCTTCGGGCAAGGGGCACAGTGGTTTTAAGCGCTCTTTCCTCCTTGCTGCTATCAGTGGACGCATTCCACAGCACCGGCTTTCCTATTAGCGCCATCCATCTGCAGCGATAAGAGCATACTGTCTGCCAGCTCTTTCGTCCTGCAATTAATTTTGTCTTTGTTTTTGATTTAGGTTTAGTGGTGGGTTGTTTGTTTGTTTGTTTGTGTTTGTTTGTTTTGTTTTGTTTTGTTTTTTGTTTTTCCTTTCCTTTTTAGATGCGGACAGGGGTGTGTATTCTATTGCCAGCTGTTAGAGGTGGGGCAGATTTCTTTATCTCTTCCAGGACCCATCTTCCGTCCAGGAAATATTTTCTGTTAATGGGCCATTGAGTCTGTTATGAATGAGGACCCATGTGTCCAATTCCATAAACCACAAACTTAAAACTTAGCAGCAGTTTTATTTGAGGTCAGCCATTTTAATTGAGATGAAATAATACAATCAGATATAATTCAATAGTTACAGAAAAGAAATTTGGCAGTGGTTTGGATGAAGCATAAACAAAAACTGATCGATCGGGGTACGGGGAGGGCTTCCCACCCTGCCTCCTGTACGAAGGCAGAAGGATCCAAACACAACTTATATACTGTATGCTGATACATATTCATCAATAGTTCCCATAAATCTCCTCCTATTTTCGCTTCTCGAAATGTGTGTCACTCTGCTGCAGGGCGCATGCTCCCATTGTTGCTATGGGGTCTTCTGGTCTCTTCGGGGTCTTCTTGGAGGAAGGCCGAAGGTCTTTCTCACATGTCCTCTGGATAACCTGGCAGGTGGCATGTGTGCATTGAGCTTGGTGTTATATAAATAAGCACTATGTTCCAATTAAACCTTATTTATTTCATAGATAAGACCACTATTTTAGACTCCCTGTCTGGAATGGTCCCAACTTTATTCATATTCAAGGTCGATCCTGCTCTGGGAGTTGTCTTTTAACTTCAGTTGATGCCAGTTTTGGTTTGGGAGTCAGTTCCTGACTTCCTCCATTCCCAATGCCGAATCCAACTCCTGCATCCTGTTTCCCACATGTATTCTTGAAGAAACCCATCTGCTTCATAACACTAATCACATATACTTTTCCAATTATTTCCCAAAATTATCAATATAATTACAATTTTGTTAGCATGAGTCACATCCATTTATAAAAAGTCTCACTGCCTGACTTGTGAAAAATGCATATTTTATGATTGGCTTTTCGCAAATATTAAATTGAATACTATATGTATTATGTTATATTGATTAGAAGTGCTGTATTAACATTTTAATAGTATGGTATATGTAGTTATGTAGTTAAAATAGAGCCTATGTATGTGGGGTTTTTTTTACTAGCTCAAGCAAGAGATGAGATAGTGAAGAAACTCTTCACACAGAGATGACAATGATGGGGGCCCATAAAGAATTACTGCCTCCTTATCGGAAAAGACAAACATTCTTCCACCTTCTCTCCGTCTTTATGGAACCACCAGGATTAAGGGGAAGAAGTTGACAAAAACCAGAAAAGTTCTTAATTTGCAAGGAATTTATGCATCATGTATGAAATGTATGAATATGCAACAGGCTATTGCTTTTAAAGATTATTCCTTTGTTCACAAGGCATGCTTATTGGGCTTAAGTGCCCGAGAGCATCCGGACGTCCGTACTTCTTTGCTTTTTATTGTCTTGTAATTGTCCTAACTCTAAGTTTTCATTACTCTAATTGTATTACTATTTTTATAACTATTTTATTATTATTAAACTTTTAAAATTTTAAAAACCAAGTGATTGGTGTTTATAACAAATGGTAGCAGAGGATGGTTCCTAACACCTCTCTGCCGGTGCCTTAGGAGAGTCAGAGTGAGGGAGACGTGTCCTGCCCTGATTAGGCAGCCTCACTGTGCTTCCCTGGTGCTACCGACAGATGCAGGTTACGATCCGATGGACAAAAGGAGACAATAAAACAAAGAAAAGGGAAAGGATTCCCTAAAACTGCGGTAATTAGCCCCTAAGACCAAAGTGTACACGAAGAACAAAGACTCAAGGACAAGGGATAGGTAAGTATTTGTTGGGTGGGGGTGGATAAGGGGGGATGAATGTGTGTGAATGAGAGGTGGGCTGGTTACCCCAGACCTGCTAAGTGATTGCGGTAGTCTCCCATGCTGCGTTTTCGTCTTTTTCGCGAGAAAAGCGGCCAGTAAAGAGACGAAGCGAGTGATAAAAAGAGTGGAGAATCCCCCTGGGGAAAACCGGGACTGGGTCTCAGGGAAAGAGTGGGACCCCTTCGGGGGGGTAAAAAAAAAAAAAAAAGGTAAAATAAAAGGTAAAAAGAGGGTTTTCTTGGCATAATTAATTAGAGAAGAATAAAAGGTAAAAAGAGGGTTTTCTTGGCATAATTAATTGGAGGAAAAAATTCAAAAGGTAAAATGTGTGGGAGGGGCCCCTAAAAATTCTGCTTTGGACAACACAGCTAGATTGAGGGATGTCCAAGAATACCAACACTGGCCAGTAACACCTATTAGGTGAAATAAAAGGTACCTTCTTGTTGTGTACGCGAGGGTGGGTCCCGCACCAACAAGTCCCCTGTGGGTGGGAGCTTAGGCAAAACCCTGCAAACCTAGCCTTGTTCCCCCGGGCGTGAGGGGGAAGCTGTGACTCGCACCAAGTGTGAGTCGCATGCAGCCAGCCTCAAAGGTGAATTGGCACCAGAGGCAACCAAAAATAAACTTGAGTGAAAAAGTCTGCTGGGTTGAGATATTAACCTTCGAGAGCACCCAGGATTGAGTAACTCAGGGCACTTCCCAGAGGCCCAGCGGTACTGAGGCCCAGAGAGGCTGCCCCCAAAGCAAGGATGGCTCAATATCGTAGGACCTTTTAGCACCGCGGCTGCGTAAAGTAGTCGTCTAACCCATTTTCCCTGGGGGAGGGGGTGTGGGGAGTCCAGATCGGGCAAGGTACGGAGGTCCAAACCCCTGACTCTGAGGCTATCTCTAGGGAAGAGGGATAGCCAAACCTTGGGGAGGTGGAAGGGGTCAGGGTGGGGGCTTACACGATTCACGATTCTCTGGCAACAGAAATCCCTTTGTGTAAGTCTAAGAGGTTTGCTAACGTTTCCTTCCTCTGTGCAATAAAATAAAGGGAAATGTAGAAGTATGAATGAACAGGCCTGAGGGTGTGGATGTGTATGCAAAAGTAAGTGGAAAATAAAGGTGAGTAAATGGAAATTAGTGGAAGATATGCAATGCAGATTGTTTGTTTTGAGCTAAATAAAAGTAAGTGTGCACGAATGAAAGTATATGTAACAGTATTGTGAAGTCCAGAAGTATGAATGAACAGGCTTGAGGGTGTGAATGTGAGTGAGAGTGAGCGAGAGATAAAGGTGAGTAAATGGAAATGAGTGGAAGATATGTAATGTAGATTGTTTATTTTGAGCTTTATTTTTTAGAGGGAGGTGTATTATGTCGAATGGTTTGTGAGAGAAAGGATTTTTTGCATGGGTAGTTGAAAGAAGGTAGTATTTAGGTTGTTAGAAAATGTGAGAAAGAAAAAAAAAGATGGTGGGGGGGAATCTCTGCTTGCTGTAGTTTTATTTCTGGAATGAGTTAGACAGCTATGAAGAAGTTGTGGGTTCCTTGTGTGGTTTACCCAAGCCTGCAAGGAGGGCTTGGTCGTGATTCCCTCTGTGCTGCAAGTAGCCCTGCAGCGTGGCAGCAGTATCTTGCCTCTAGTGAGTTTGCAGGCAGGGTGCTTCACCACTGCAGTGCTCAGGTGCTGTTTCCTATTGTGACATTAAAGCTTAAATTCAAGAGTGCCTCTTTCCATCCAATTATTGTTTGTAGCACAGGAGCCTCTTTGAACAGTGTTTCCTAACAGTCAAAAAGAAAGTATTGCAGAGACAAATTCCTTACTTTTTGTCTCTCCCCACTGTATTCATGTTTTGTCCATTCTCTCTTCAAAATATGGATTTGTAAAACTCATGCTCTGTGTCCTCAGATGCCCTTCCCAAATCAAACCTTGGCTTCGTTGCAAATTGCATTGCACTAACTAGCATTGTCTTAAATTTTTTGGTGCAGGTAAGGTCACTTTGGAAGTAAGTTGTTGTTTACCATGTTCCTACAACCTTTTTGAGCTTGTGAATGGAAAAAATTGTGTTAGAAAAACAAGTCTTTAGTTTTAGTACTGTGTCAGCTGTGAGTGGCTAGTAGCCTTGGTGGAGAGTGCCATGAATTGCATGCTTGCAGAACGCACATAACAAAAGTAATTTAATTTGTAAAGAAGTTGAAAAAGGGGGAGGGGTGATTGGCAGACTTATCCCTCTGAGACATTGGAATGTGGACTGATGTTAGAAGGTGGACTGATGCTGGAATGTGGATGTTAAAATGTGAAGAGAGAGAAAGAGAGGGAGAGAAAAAGAGAGGGGGAGGCGAAGGACAGAGTTAAACGCAAGACTGTTAAAAATAAATAAATAAATAAATAAAAGGGACCACCACTAGAGATAAGATCAAGGCAGAGATAGCTGACTTTCACAAAGTGATTTATTTGTTTAAGCAAGAACTCTTTTCTCTTTCTGGTTTTTTTGTTGTTAAGAAGAGGAGGCTTTTTGTTCTGAAGAATGGGTTAAATGTTGCCCAAAAAGTAAAAAGCAAGAGATGTGATACATGTGGTGTTAAAATTGGCCTGGTCTTTCTATTTAACTACTTATAGCTCACAAGAAGAAGAATTGGCCTCTGCAGCTATTAAAACAGCTGGACACAAGAAGAAGAAGCGGCTGTAGAAAAAGCTTTTAGTTAAACCCAGAAAGTTTTGAAGAAAACTAATGGTAAAAGTTAGTGTATTGTCTTTCTTTTAACACTGTGTTATTAAGAAGTCCTTTCCAGGTACCACTAAAGCAGCAATCTGAACCACAGAAAGAGGGTGAATTCACGACAGCAAAATCAAAGAACTTGTGAAGAACCTTGAAGAATGGACTATCACATCTAAACCGGGTGATACCAAATTGACTTTTGACTGGGACTGGGTGGTAATGGTTTGGGAAAACCCAAATGAACCAAAGAAAGTACAAAAAAAATAACACCTAACTGAGAAATAAGGCAAAGCTTACATCACTGGTTTTAAGCACTGCCTAAATAAGCCCTCAGATGCCTCCGACACCTCCTTAAGAAAAAAAAAAAACAAACAAACAAACATTACCACTTCAAACAGGAAAATCAAGACTATTTTAATCAGAGTTCTCACATTCTGGCCTTAGCCTGTGACTTGTACAGGGAAGAAGGGAAATTACCATCAGTATTATACTGTATACTTTATTTGATTCATCCCAGTGCTGGACACGCTAACTGGGTTATAAGTAAATGTTCAAATTATGAGAATAATTGGTATTGGACCTCACAAAATCTATGTTCTCATTGCAATAGGTATTGAGTACTGAGTCTATCCCCTATACAGATAGAACTCAAAGCAACTGAGGTAATAACTTTGTTTTGTGGGTGGGAATTATCAGTGCCTGTTGACTGAGAGATACCTAAGGAATGGTAAGAAACCTCAGTTAAAGAGTGTTAAAAAGGACTTGCCTAAAAATATTTAGTAAAAAGAGTAAAAAAGGAAACAGAGGGCAAGCCTGGATTGACCACTGTACTCGCCACCGAGAAGATCACACATACCTGCTATGGGAAGCAACTCCATAGGCAGGGGAGGTGGGGGTATAAGCCATACCAGACCTCTGTTATTCCTGTTTCTGTCTCTCATTTGTTGTCTTTTACCTTTTGAGATACTGGCAAGATTGTGTCACAAATGCTACAAAAAATATTACATGGAAAGAAACCAAAGTTCCTTTTTGTTACACACCCCCATGTCAACAGCCACTGTTATAACCCTTCCAAATTGAGTACCTGCAAAAAAAAAAAAAAATGGGGAAAAATATTGAATTACAAGGAACTTAAGAAAAAGTGGTAATAGATGGGGCATTGAATGTCCAAAATGAGAGAGATGGATTTGTTTTACATTTGATTTCAGGAATACAGTCCAAGATTTTGCAAAAAGGCCATTAGTAAACAAAAAGGTGAAACCAGCACAGCAATCTACCTCTGTATTAAACCCAAATTATATACTGAATTGTATTATAAGACTCCAAGCAGTCATAGAGAAGATAACAAATAAAGCCGCTCAGGCATTAGAATTAAAGAAATAACCCAGATACCGGTCCAAAAGTGGGAAAACAATGTTAAAAACTAATTGATCGGGTAATGTATTGAAGAATAGATACTGGAAGAAATTAGGATTACAACTGTTCTGATGTTTCTTCCTTGTTTAATCCCATCTTTTATTTGATTACTAACATAGTCTAAAGAATACAATTGGATAAGAAATATTGCTCAAGCCAAATGATTTATAAAGAATAAGAGGAGGGATTGTGAAAAATGCATATTTTATGATTGGCTTTTCGCAAATATTAAATTGAATACTATATGTATTATGTTATATTGATTAGAAGTGCTGTATTAACATTTTAATAGTATGGTATATGTAGTTTTGTAGTTAAAATAGAGCCTATGTATGTGGGGGTTTTTTTACTAGCTCAAGCAAGAGATGAGATAGTGAAGAAACTCTTCACACAGAGATGACAATGATGGGGGCCCATAAAGAATTACTGCCTCCTTATCGGAAAAGACAAACATTCTTCCACCTTCTCTCCGTCTTTATGGAACCACCAGGATTAAGGGGAAGAAGTTGACAAAAACCAGAAAAGTTCTTAATTTGCAAGGAATTTATGCATCATGTATGAAATGTATGAATATGCAACAGGCTATTGCTTTTAAAGATTATTCCTTTGTTCACAAGGCATGCTTATTGGGCTTAAGTGCCCGAGAGCATCCGGACGTCCGTACTTCTTTGCTTTTTATTGTCTTGTAATTGTCCTAACTCTAAGTTTTCATTACTCTAATTGTATTACTATTTTTATAACTATTTTATTATTATTAAACTTTTAAAATTTTAAAAACCAAGTGATTGGCGTTTATAGCATGACTGATAAAATTACATCATCCCATTGTGAGATGCTCCACCCGAGGGGAAGAGCCAAGCATTCCTATGTGAATATAATCTGAGATTTGGAACACCACAGGAAGCCTTTCCCTACTGGATTCCCAGAGAAGCAGCTTTCTTTTCCACTGGATTCCCAGAGGAAGACCAGGCCCATCTACACCACCACTAGACCTTCAGAGGAAAACTACACCCTTCTATAGGATCACTGCATCAACAGATCCTGATGCATGATGATGCTGCAAGGCCTACAAAATATATTTTGTGATTGGATAGCTAGAAATACCCATTAGTAGGTAACTGGATGATTCAAATCGTACCATTATTGTGAAAGCTATAAAACCCCCTAAAGGAAAATTGCTTGTATGTGACCAGTTTGACTGCGACACCTTATGCACATAATTAAATATTTATCCTTGCAATGCTACTCAGTCATCGTGAGCCAGTTATTGAAACAAAGGTCAACAGGCCAAACAATTTTGGTCTGTTAAAAACACATTTATTAAGCTGGCTGTGAGAAAGCATTAGAGCCTGTGCTCTATGAAATGCTTCTCTAGAAGCATTGCTGTTCCATATGGATTTCAGTGGGTTTATACAGCATTTTTACCACATTTCCCTCTTTCCTTTTTTGGTTAGTATTCAATAAGCAAGCGGTTAGGTGTATATTCCACTAAGCTACTATATTTTTAACCTATTGTTGATGCAAACCAGCCAGTCTTCCTTATCTCTTACCTGCACATACTACTTCCAGCTGCTTATCTCCCTGTTTTGCCAGTTTTGCTTACTAAATTTCCTTCCCATTGTTAGCTATTCTGTTATACTGAAATTAATATCTTTATTTTGTTAAGTTAGAGTCATGTCAATACTTTAATTCACATCTGTTAATTACAAGCTCCTGGTTCCAAAGGCAGGCCTCCCTGGAGATCCCTTTCCTGGGGTCAGGAGACTTGATAAAGCTGCAGCAAACTGTGTGGTACTAACATATTCTGTGTGCCTGAGTGACAAACAGCACAGGCCTGGCTGATGAGCAACCAGTTCTTTTCCTATTTTTCACAAGATTCACTTCACCACTTTCTCCAGCAGTGAGTCTGGAAGTGGGTAGTAATATGGCTAGGGTAGGTTGCCAAACTTCACACTGTATGCTGTATCTCCAACTGGCATCATATTATCCCAAAGAACAGACGTATGCAGCTCTTATACTGGTTTGACTGCAGGCAGCTGCAGGAAGGACTTCAGCCACATCAGCTGAACATGTGGAGAAACTGTTCTGATAAAGCACCAGGCTATAAAGAGTGACTCAGGAAGTGCTCTAACACAGGCTCTCTGCAAAGAATGAGGCCTCACCTTGTGCTGGTATGTGGGGTTATTCCTCCCCAGCTGCAGAAAAGCACTTGCCTTGGCTGAACTTCATTAGGCTCCTATCTGCTGATTTCTCCAACCTGTCATTTGTCCCTATTCAGAGGCACATCATGATGTTGCCAAATGAAAAACCATCTGTGCCTTGTGGCCTAACACAATGCAAATTCTTCAAAAAACACTGGCCTATAGAACAGCACAATTTCCATTCTGCAAGAAGAACTGGAAAGCAACTAGCCCATGTGCCAACTTCTACCAGTTCACTGGGCAGTCAGGTATCACTTTGGGGTCAACTACCAGGGACCACCTAAGAGACTCCCAGGACAGAAGAATATGTGCATAAAGGGGTGGGAAAATGTTCATGATTTCAGGGAAATTATTATCATATATATGTTTTTTCTGGAAAATCAAGGAATATGCATGCAAAATACAGTATTTAAACAGGATCTTTTCTTTATTCAGCATACACAATATTTCAGAGGAGATATCCTCTTGTGCATCCAGCCTTCAATAAAGAATACCTGCTTCACCATACTACATTGGTGTTAAGGGGTTTTTTTAATTATTATTTTTATCCATTTTTGGGAACAATCAGTAACATCAATCACTATTTCCAGTTTTGAATCATCTACAAACTTCTGAGCATGCACTTTGCATTTCACATTGTCAAGGTCATTAAGGAAGATGTTGCATGATATGACCTTGGTATTGATGCATGGTAGTGGTCTCCAGCTTGTCTTTGTGCTGCTGATCCTTTGAACCCAGAAGCTGAAGCTGTTTCCAATCTGCCTCACTATAAAATTATCCAGTCCATACTGGGCTGGATAGAAACCTGATCAAGCTCAATGGAAACCTGATCTAGTTAAACATGTGCCTGCTCTTTGCATGGATGTTGCACTAGATGACCTTTAAAGATCCCTTTCAACCCAAACTGTGTTATAAAAGACTTAGGCAAATACTTCATTGAGAACCTAAATCTTTCTATGTCTGCTTTGTAGTGAAGTTCTGGTTCTGTTGAATCTCAAAAGGAAAAAAAGCACAAGATGCTTAAGAGAAAAAGGTGTTTTTAAAAGTTAGTCCTACATGTCTCCTGCAATGCTGGGAAACATGCAGTGCACCAGACCAGGACGGTCCTCTCTGGTGGAGCCACTGCTGTACAGTATTCTGTGGCACAGTTCAATAGCCTCATTGTTCCTCACATCTTTATAGTACTTTCCAAGTAAAACAAATCCATCCATCTCGTACTGTACAAACCAAATGTTCTAGAAGGGTACACACTGAGGCTTGCTGAAAGCATTACACTTTCACACGTTCCTGTGGGAACAAGCCCTTAGGAAGAGCACACACTGCTGCATTGTTAGTGGCAGCACACGTTGTGTGCTCAGGTTCATGATCCCTCATGCTAACGTGTCTCTGCGGCCAAAACCTAGCATTAAATTCTGCCTAAGTTCTACTTGAAGTCACCCACCTTTGCCATACCTTTTGTGATGGTGACATAAAATTTCAATAGCCAAGCCAAATTTTATTTCTATATCTTTTACTTTAAAGAAAGCAAGCAAGCAGCGCTGGGTGGCTGGGGAGTCACCGCTCCACTAACGGCACACGCCACTTACAAGTTTGACAAAATATATATACTGTTTTTAATCCTACAAAACATTTTCCAGTATGCTTGTGTTAGTCCAAATCAGCAAATATCAATAAGCTGGGATCAGCAATTTCATAATCTTTCCAGGTGGTCATTGGCTTCCTGTCCTTCTTATGGTCATCTGGAGGGAGGTCTTTCACCAGTGCTTGTTACGTAATTTTAGTCTGGTACAAGTGCATCAAGCTTTTTATTGTACATAAGCATTTAGTTGCTTTGTTGAAATATCCCTTAGCTTTACCCCAGCTTCCTCTATTTTATTCTAAGCATCAGTCGTCTTGCTGCCTCATCTCTTTACTATACTTCTATTTTTTTGTTCGATACTTTATTTGGCTATTTGGTCAGAAAGTTTAAAACACGTTCTTTGTAGTTATCCCAGGGAACATGTCCACTTTCAACACAGCAGATACATGCATTTGCTGATTCCATTGCCAATTGACATGAATCACAAAAACATTTTTCACAATGGCCCACTCCAGCATTGTTTGTTACCAGGTCCCAGTCACATTCAGGGACGGGTGCACTTTTTCTATTGTGGAAGCACTTCTTATTGCCTTTTACATCCCTTGATCAGATTGATTTAGTTTTTCTAATTCATCCTTGCAGAGTTAGACAGTTCCTTCTGAGCCACCTGTGCTGATGTCCACCTCTTGTATGCTTCCTTTTCATGCCTGAGTTCAGTCAAGCTCTCCTTGCATATCCATGCAAACCCTCCTGCCATCCTTTCAGGTTCTCTTGCACAACAGAATAGGCCATTCTTGAGCTGGTAGAAAGTCAATTCCTTGTGAGATACAAAAAAATCCAACCAATCAAAAACAGTCTTTCTGTTGTTCTCTTTCCAGGATCATATCAAGTGGATTCACCAAAGTAGATCCCTGAATGTGCTGGACATTGAAATCCAGGACAGCAGCCCTAGCTTTTGTCTTCTTTCCTCCTTTCAAGATCCTGAACTCTATTTCAGTGGAGTTCATTTCCAGTGAAAACATTGTGTTGTGAAAAAATTTAGTGTTGAAAGATGCTGAGATCAGCCTGACCAACAATCCTAAGTTAAACCCATCCCAGGGATGTGAAAGATAGATGTTTCCTGACAAAGACTGTCATGGACAAGGATGTGAAAGATAGATGTTTACAGAAGGAGAAAAACAAACAAGTGAGAACATCTTATTTAAAAATAAAGCTGGCATATCAGTGACTAGCTTAGCAACATGTTGGAATGCATGACATAGAAGCCTCTCGGAGTTCCTCGGAGAGAGAAAGGAATACAAGGATTGAATTGGAGCCTTTAGAGAAATTGAGATATATTAAACCACACAGATGTGAAGTAGAAGTGTAAGTTTTAGTTTTAAGTAAGTAGAAATATATCTTAAGTACCTTAAGAGACTGTGTTAGCTAGTAAAAGGCCCTAAAGCCTAATTTAAAGGTCACTCGTGTTACCTTTCACAAATTAACTTAGCTCCAGACATAACAAAAACTTAGTAGAACATTGCTTGCATTTCTTGATAGAACAGATGGAACTATATGCATAAATAGATAAAACTATTTGCATAAATAGATACAATTATATGCGTAGATTTGGGGTAAAAACTGACATTACTTTCGCACATTAGAATTAAGCTTAGATTGGTTTAGGAAGAATGTTTTAGAATTATCCTTTTAGTGATTGGATGATTTATGAATATCCCTGTATTGGGGTGAGAGAAAAAGTGGAAGAAGAAGAAAAAAGTGTGGGAGCTACTGCTGCTTTTGCTCAAAACACTGGAACTCTATGCCAGAAAGCTTTTAGCAGGGACTTTAATACTCTGAACTCCTTGCCTTCGAGGCTGATGTATGCATGCAATGCACAACTTTACTGCAACCAACAACTGCTCTCATCTCTTTGAAGACCTAAGACCCACAATATCTGATATCCTCGACAGCAACATATGACTGACATTCAATCACACTGTGCTATAAAGGCATAGTCCCACGTTCCAGTAGGGAGGACTTGTGGGAATGTATGTGGAGATTCCTCCCTTGAGTGGGGAGGCGCCTCAATGTTAATACTTGAGTCTGAGCAAAAAATATTTCCCCACGGTCATCAGTATGGGTAACACCAATCTACTTGATAATTATTAAGATTTAGTTTCAAAGTTTAGAAAGCAAGGGAATTCCTTCTGAACCTCGTGTTTATATGCATATACTTGTGTTACAGCCAAGTTGATTATAAAGTCCCCTCTGTTTGCATAAGACCTCATAATTTTCTTGATAACCTCATTCATCACATCTTCATTTGATTGTCATCCTCTCTTCCTCATCAATCTTAGTTTAAAGCTCTTACCAGCTTCACCACCCTGTTGGCAAGGATGCCCCCCCACCTTAGTACAGTGTATCCCAGCTCTTCCAAGCAACATTCAGGCCTCAAAGAGCAAACCATGTTCATAGAAACCAAAACCCTATCATAGCTGACCAGCAGGACTGAGGATACACCAGATGGTCTCTTATTCCTCTTCACCACCACTGCAGAGTTATATGTATAATATTTGATGCTATCCAAGTCTCTCCAGTAATTAGAGAAATAGAAAATTAGAGAGGATTTGATGCCCAAATGAAAAAGCAGCAGGTATCAATAATCAGAGAGCCAGAGAGGTTTCTGCAGGCTCTCTACAATAAATCAGAGTCCCTGAAAAGCAGCAAAGTTGATCCAGACAACAGGTCAGCAGACAGACCCATTCCCTACAGCAGAGGGATCAGCATTAAGCCCTCCTTCTGGTGCTCCTGTAGGGCTCAGACAGTTCCTTTGGCAGAGCTCTCAGCCTCTTGTCTCCAACCACAGCACTGAGCATATTTTGTACTTACAAATGTGCAGGCAGAGCATAAGCGTTCCTTCTAGAAGCAGGAATGTCAAGCTTCCAGCTTTCACCATCCTGAGAGTTTTTGACATCCCAGCCTGACAGAGAGAGTCAGCCTGCCCCTCCTTTAGTGCATAACTCCACGGTTTCTTGAAGCTGTAGGGACTCTGAGAGGATCCAGTTTCTTTCACAACCCCTGATGATGCATAGCTGCCTCCTGCAGCTCCTTTGCTCACTGAAACATTTCAAAAGGTACATCTCTCCCTCTCCTCCACACCAGCACGCACATTCTGAAGATCTCTTGGGGCTGAGACCTCCAACATTACAGGGAAAATTTTTCTAAAAGCTGCTGAGGACAGCAGCTTGTAGCACACCCCCACTACTGCTGAGGAAGTGTGTGCTGCTATGAGATAGGGCAGCAGCCCTTCCCACACCAAATGCCCAAAAGGCCTGTGTGTTTTTGGCCCAGCTCTTAGACAGCCCTCAGGCTCAGTGGGGACCAGACCCTCCCTAAACAGTGCCAGCTGGAACAAAACCTCCAAGGGCCCCTTTAATCAAAGAAGAACTGACAGTTCTGCAAGCCCTGCTAGTCTTGCTAGAAGTCAAGGCCTCCTGTCTATTCCCTACAGCATTAGGCAACCTCAATCTTCCCAAAGGCTTCTTAGATGTCCCTTGACAATGATCCCAGAGGGCCCCAGATCTAGAAGCACGAGCCCACACACTGCTGCTCTCACTGTTCACTGCCTCTTTTAGCTGTGCTTAACAAGGTAGATTCTTGGGACTATTAAATATTGTTAGCAATGGTGCTAACTCTTGTTATTGCTCAGTGCTAATGTGACTGAGAATTATGCTGGCAAGGAACAAGGTACCAGAGTGCATGTTGGAATAGTAATTTAAAAAACTCTAACCAGGTGGAAAGGAATATTGCAATATCACTATGATCTGATCTGACTGGCAGCCTGTGCTGACATCTGGATACAAAACAAGGGGTTGGGAGGGGACATAGCTAGGACAGCTGATCCCAGCTGACCCAGGGGATATTCCACACCATATGGCGTCATGCTCAACAATAAAACTGGGGGGAGTTGGCTGGGGGATGGTGGCCCACTGCTCAGAACTGGCTTCAAGAGCTGGATACTTGATCCTATACAGGCATTCCTGGTTTGTTTTCTTGAATGATAGCAAGATAACACTTGCAAACAAAGCATTAAAGAATGCCAGATGGATTCTGCATACCTGGTTGTGAAACAATGGCACACACATAACTAGTCCATTTTGGAAAATAAAGATCATGCTGTTTCCAATGGTTGTTATACAATTCTTGACCAAAAGTTACATGACTGTGGTTGGCTGATATTCCAACAGGCAGTGTCCTTCTCTCTTGGACATTCTTCAAGATACAGTTTTCTAGTAACATAGTGTTTTGCAGATGTGGCATCTTGACAAGCTTTGCTCAAGATACTTATGCATAACAGACATTCTTGATTTAGGATCAGTGAATAGATTGTGCATGCATTCTTGTCCAATGTTTAATTTTTTTTAGAAACTATACAAACACACACACACAGACACAGAGCTTTTGCATTAGTGTTACTACTATTTGCTTAATTATGGCAGTGTTACTGTCATAGTGATGTATAGGGTTTACCTAAATGTATTTGATTCCCTTCAGGTTCTGACACCAGAAGGACCTATGCTGAAGTAAGTAATTGTAAATCTTACTTGATTTGTAATTCAGAGCTCTGTTTACTGCTTAAGGAGCCAGGAGGTCACTGAGCTGTATTAAAAAAAAAAAAAAAGGAAACAATGACAGAGTTTAAATAGCAGTAAAACAATTTTGTTGTTTCTACTCAGTCTTGTTTGACAGTTTTGTTTTTTTTTTTTTTCACTTACACAATGATGGCTTGGTTATCCAGGCACAAAAGATGATGGGATTCACTCAGTGAGGATTTCATTTTCCATGGTTTTGAGCTCATGTATTGTGTGGGGTCTTGAAAGCTTTAGCCAGCCTAGCTCAGCTGCAGAGCTTCAGAATGATAGCCTTAATGAGGGATCCCTACAGACATCCCTGTGTGGGAGACTGCAGTTCTCAGATGTGTTTAATGCATCACATATCCAGGGTGCCTGGAATGCCTCATTGTAAAGGGTGAAATCTTTTGCTGTCTTGGAATAAGATACACAGATAAGGACCTCTGCCTAAATGGCCTCCTAGAAAAGAAGAATTTAGACACCCCAAAGTAATTTCCAATTAATTATATATTTACAACTGGCAGGCTTTTATTATAACACAGATTAAATCTTAGTCATCTATCATGTTCAGCTTGAATCCTTCAGAACAGCTTCCATTTTTTTATACTACAAATCTTGTGACCATTAACTATCTATATATTACAGTATTTTTCTTACATAGTGCCTTTTAGCCCATGGCATGTATTAAGGAGTTTCTAATTACTCATGGAAGTTCTGGTTTTCTTGGACTACCCCTTATAAAACCACCCTGAGTTCTTCAAAGTGATGTAGCAAGTGTAACACATTATGTTCTTTGAGGTCAACAAGAGCGGCCTCACTGCATTATTTTATTTTGAAAATAATATTTATGGCACTTCCACGGATAGTTCATCACAGGTATCACATGGTATGAAGAGTGACAAAAAGGTAATCTGAGAATGTCTTTTCCAAAAGTACCTGCTTTTTTGTTGTTGCAATACACACTTACCCAGAGATAGCATTAGACTGCTAGAACAATTCACCAGAGGCAATGACATTTCATGGGGATTTTGAAAGACATTCCATCTTACATTAACTTGGAGAAGCTAATCATACATAGAGGTTTATTGCTTTGGCTTCCCAACTGAGATCTGTAGTAAGAGTATTGCAATTACTCTAGATGGATTATGAATGTAGCATTTGTATGTGAAAGGAGCAGGAAAAACAATAGAGGAGAGGTTAAAAGAATGCCTTGTGTTGGTCTCTAAGTAGGGAGATGACTAAGAGCAGTAAAACTGGTAAGCACCAGGGAACACACTGTTCAGGAGTATAGCATGTACCTTACCTCTGATGCCAGAACATTTCTTTGGCTAGCAGTCACTAACTTCTGCTTTCTGGTTCATTAGCCTCTATGAATTCCAAGATGCTCTTTCCATGCTAACAAGCATAGTATTTTTCTTAGGAAAAGTGTCTCATGTTCTTAGCCAGTGTAACTTGTGTCTGATCAGTGGTCTCTGCCACTTGAAACTGGGCTTGCTGCATTGTAGTAGGAGAGCAGATCTTGTATCCTGCTTTTGTCCCTTCAAAGGGTGACTGTAAGTCAGTGATGGGCTCAAATCACAGGTAAGGAGAAGGTAGTTTGTACAACACTCATTTCAGAGCTGTAGCTGAGGTGGTATTCATGTAGGAGACCACAAGCAGTGCTGGAATACAGTCAATTCTATAGTGATCCATCATGACTGTACATATTGATTACAGTGTACTTCCTGGCTAATACATAAACATCACTTTCCCTAGAACTAATTAGAATGCACCTACCTCTTACTGGAAGTCCTTTAATGGTCCTAGAGTCTTGTCTGGAGGGGTCTCTGGTGGTCACCAGAGTGGTCACTGGAGTGTCCCCAGGGTTATAGATGATTTTGCCATAAATTTCTCTTAGCACTATTGTTTCTCATTACATGGCTTTGCCACAAAAGCCACTATATTCCTCAATATCTGTTTATCCACTGGTTCCAGCTACAATTAGCATCTTGTGTGTCTCATTCTACATTCTACAATAATTTATTTACTTCTTTGAAACTCTTCGTTCCCATACTTGGATAAGTAAGGCATTGTTATATTCCATTCCTATTATCAATTGCCTGTCACCAAGAGTGTGTAAGGGGGCAGCTCTCCAAAATACTCTTCTCCCTGCAGGAAGTTTCTTGGGTCACGGGCCCAGCTGGTGGATGTAAGTTCCCAGTACTGAGCAGTAAACAAAGATTTGTGTACTAAACTGTGGTCTAGATGTGCTGAGGCACTTCCTAATTTTTCCAGGCCTGTTACAATCTGTAAGTGCTCATTGTATTTTATGAGGCTGGTAATTTAAGCTGAATAAGATGCCCCTGCTTCTCAGGTGTTTGTGGATGACAACAAGCAACAATAAAGACATTATTTGTGGGGCAAATGAAAATCTACTGGCTGGCTGGCAAGTCTCAAACAGAAGCAAGGCAATGCTGCTCACATTGTATGCAAAATAAACATCTTTTGGGAAATAACATCAGCTACTGCTAGGAATTATGTAAGCAGAAGTTAGAAGTAATTGCATATTTGGCACACTGCAAAGGATCTCAAGTGAAGTAAAACTTAAAGGGCATACCACGTAGACATATGAGAGAAGTGGAGAGTTATTGGAGTAATGCAGATCTTTTAAGAGATGCAGTTGGAAAGCAATAGGAAAAACAATATCTAAGAACAATCTGAGGACTTGGTATTGGTTGCATTTCAATTATTTTGATCCATATCTTTGCAATAAGTAATTTTTTCTTTGCTCTTTCTGCTTTGCTTGGAAACTCTCAAAAGTGACAAAACCTGAAAAATCACATAGATAAAGTTCTGTTCTATAATTAAACTTACATATAACATAAACTGAACTTTCACAGAACACCCTAGAGTTTTCAGGTGATCGCAGAGAAATGGCTGACCAAGCAGTATGGATGGACCAATACTAACTGCATATATGAAGAAATGAAACATGTTTTTCAACTTCACTGCTTCTCTGAGGATGGCATCCACCAGGAACTTCTGCACTTGTCTAAGCTCCCCTGTCTTCTGCTTTGCATTTCTTTAGCTTAAGCTTAACCTTTTGAAACTGTCAGCCTGGCTATCTGTGTCCTTGCCCTTCCCCTTTTCATAGAATCACAGAATCGCTAGGTTGGATGAGACCTTCAAGATCATTGAGTCAACCCATGCCCTAAACCCATGCCACCTCAACTAAACCATGGCACCAAGTGCCACATCCAATCTTTTTTTAAACACATCCAGGGATGCTGACTCCATCACCTCCCTGGGCAAACAATTCCAATACTTTATCACCTTTTCTGTAAAAAACATTTTCTTAATATCCAAACTATATTTCCCTTGGTGCAGCTTAAGACTGTGTTCTCTGGTTCTGTCAGTGGCTGCCTGGAGAAAGAGACCAACGCCACCTGACTACAACCACCTTTCAGGGAGTTGTAGAGGGTGATAAGGTCACCTCTGAGTCTCCTTTTCTCCAGGCTAAACAACCCCAGCTCCCTCAGCTGTTCCTCACAGGGCTTGTGTTCCAAGTCCCTCACCAGCCTTGTTGCCCTCCTCTGGACACGCTCAAGTGTCTCAACATCCTTCTTAAACTGAGAGGCCAGAACTGGACACAGCACTCGAGATGAGGCCTCACCAGTCCCAAGTGCAGGGGAAGAATGACAACCCTGGTGCTGCTGGCCACACTATTCCTGATCCAGGCCAGGATGCCATTGGCCTTCTTGGCCACCAGGGCACACTGCTGGTTCATGTTCAGTCAGCTGTCAGCCACTACCCCAAGGTCCCTTTCTGCCTGGGCACTGTCCAGCCACACCATCCCCAGCCTATAAAGCTGCAGGAGGTTATTGTGGCCAAAATGCAGGACTCGGCACTTGGACTTATTAAACTTCATCTTATCGGGCTCTGCCCATCCATCCCACCATTCCAGGTCGCAGAGCTCTCCTACCTTCCAACAGATGGACACACAATCCCAGCTTAGTGTTGTCTGCAAATTTACCAATGAAAGACTCAATACCCTCATCCATGTCATCAATAAAAATATTGAACAGAACTAGCTCCAGCACAGACCCCTGAGGGATTTTCAATCCAATTAGCTCACATATGTTGTGTAATTTAGAAAAATTCCATATAAATCATACTTCCACACTGATTTGTTTCTGTTAAATTGGCACCAAACTTGTAGTGCTGCTGAGGAAATAACATGCCAGCAAGACAGGGAAAGGTGGATGGTGCTGCCTGTTCATGCCATACAGAAATGTATATTCTGTGCCAGATGTTAATACAAACATTTCTGGGATATTCTGTTTTAAGTAAAATAAAAGCTTGCAGAAACAGCTTTGTGGAATGCTTAGTTGATGGTTGCTGTAGGAAAAGCTGTTAGGATGTGGTTGTCAATAACCATGCACTAGATAGGAGACAACAAGAAAGTGTGTCATGGGAAAGAAATCACAGGATAAAGATTTGAGGATGAAGGTCAGAGAACATATGCTTTTGGCTGCTTAGACATCTGTGAGATCTTTTAGCCTAAATGAGGAGAAGCTTCCTCTAAACTGCATAGTTACATAATAGTGAAACTTAAATTTTTTTCCAAGTGTCTTCCTCTTTGGTGGTGGCAGGAAGGAAAGAAAGAAAAATAAGGAACTAAATGTATTTTACAAAAACTAACCACAAAAAAAAAAAAAAAAAAAAAAAAAGGGAAAAGGCCACTTCTCCTTCAACATAGATTGAGTAAATCTCATTTTTGAAAAGTCTAGTCTTGTGACTTTAACTCACCACAGACTTGCTCACACTTTATCTACTGTTTAGTTTTGTCTTGTGCAAGCCATGTTACCTGTTACAATGTTTTCTGTCTAAAAATTACCAGAAATATTGTACTGTTAAGTTGCAAGAGCATAGATGTTGAGGAATACACGCAGTGCACGTAGGTTGGGTTGCAAGCTGCATGTTGAGCTCTAGGTGTTGGGAGCCCCAAGCAATGAGAAGTGACCAGTCTCACACCCTTTGCACAACAAAGGGCACATGGGGACGTGAGGGCCAGCTGGGTAACTGGACAGCCAGAGGCACGCCAGGAGCCCAGGACTCAAAACCCCAGACTATAACTGGCTTAGACTGTGAGAGTATAAAGGCCCAGGGATTCTTTTGTTTGAGGTCCCTTCTTGGAGGCACCAGCTCCAGCTGTTACTTCAGCATGTTCTCAATTTAATTGTTGCTGCACCAAAATTAAGTTACTTGAAGGAACCAGAGGCCTGAGACTGTGAAGGAGCCTCAGTCTCAGCAGTGAAAGCTCTGGTGGTGAGAGTTGACTTCCAGAGTGGCTCCTGCATGGTCAGACCGGAGTTTTCCTCAATGATATAGTAGCCTTGTATACTCTGAGGTTTACCCTGCAGGCATGGGGTGATGTGATGGACACATTTGACCCCTACCTGTCCTTTGGTTCAGACTCACCAACAACAGGTCCCATGTCCTTGGGGTGCTCTTGCAAGATGTTAAGCCCCTGTCTCACCTACAAGGGAGTGAAGGCATTTTGAAAATACATTTCAAAAGATGGTTTCAAGACCCAAAGGTTCAAGATAACCAAAGGTACAGAACAAGATATCAGAGCTAAGACAGAATATTTGTCTTGTTATTGCTGTTGACTTGCAGCCAACTACTTCACTGCACAAGCATGGACAGCCCGTGCAAAGCTTTGATCCCTGCCCTTTGCTAAAGCAGATGGCATGGCAATGAAACCTCAATGATACCTCCATGAGGTCACTCCTTGGCCTTGAGAGATCCCATACCCATGACAGGTTCTCAGGAAGGGACTGAGAGCATGCTGAACTCATACTGTGAAATATTACTGACGTGTGTAGGTACTCAGGTCTTTGAGTGTGGGTAATTCCATGAGAAGCTAACCATTCATGGAGTCTCAGACCAAGACAGGATCCAGCTCTACCTAGGCCCTGGAAAGGAGGGAAGGGATCTACTCGACACCTCATGACTCAACAAAACAGTCCTTCTTACTCTTCATACCTCCAGTCCCTGTCTGAGCCATTCTAACTCATTTTTATTTTGTATGTCACCTCCATGCAATAATTAATAAAGTGAACTTTGCCATTGAACTTTGTCAAATTCCATCAAACTTTGTCAAAAAGCATTATTCTACCTCAATAAAACATTTTACTGCTTCTCTCTTTTGAGTGCAGTGCATCCTCCTTCCATGACAGAATCTGCAAATATTTAACTTAATTTTGGACAGTGGATCTGATTTGTTAGTCAGATTGTCTCTAAACAGATGTACTTCACACTTATTATGAGCACAATAAAAGCAGTAGGGGAAGGTAGACATTTTATTCACCCATTAAAATAAAATTTTTCACCTTCACTGAAAGAAATTCTGCAAGATTATTCAATAAAACTGTAATCACTGAGTTAGCAGAGCAGAGTTAATTGGGGATTATAATTAGTCCTTTTATTATTCTAAGTTTCTTAATTGCTTTTTAACAGTTATTATATATAGTGGCAATAGCTCAAAATGGGGAGTTGCTTTTCAGTCATGATCTGCAGGGTCTGGGTCACCTTGAATTAAACAAATTACACCTTGTAATGTGGGGAAGAACTATCAGTTTTATTGTGTCTGAACGTCATGGTATGAGCACACGGAACAGATTTCGTGCCAAGAACCCATCTCCTGACATACTGAGCTCACTGCAAGTTCTGGGGTGGATTCTTTTAAGCTCAGCCTCTTTCTCTGCCAAGAAGGACTTTATTTCATCACATGTGCTAGAATGAAACATTGTACAGTGGGCATCGCTGTTAACTCTTTTTCACTGTAGCAAGTATTAATAAATCAAAATAATTATTATAAATTAAACAAATTAAAAATTTGTTTCATCGGGATCCCGTTCTCCCTCATCTTAATTTTCATCAGACCTGACTAAAAAAATGTATGTATTCAGTTTGTTGCCTGCAGCTGTCCCCCCTTTGCTGGCGCTGTGACTCAGCATTCAGGTCACAGCCCTCTATGGTAAGAGTTAAGATCCATCACAAGCCTGAAAGCAGGTCAGTTCCATTACCAGAATATTTTCCTCATTCAGATAATCACAAACAGAACGGATTGAAGATACTGTTTTTGTGTGGTGTAGAATGAATCAGCAAGGGATAACACATTGAAAGAGATTTAAAGTAATACAAAACTGGGCTATGTCATGTGTTGTGATAAGTGGATGAAATTAGGCAGAAAATAAACCCTCTTGCATTCAAGCTTGTCCTCAGAGATCAGAGGGGCTGTGTGAGGCATGTTTTAGTTTCTGATTACAACCAATTTGGCACTATAGGTCATGTTGAATAAGAACTTTCATGATCACAGATTAACAAAAAGCATAGTTTATTCAAGCAACAGGTTATGTGTTCTTGTTAGATTACCAGTGATAAATGCACTATGTCCACAAAATATAAGTGTATAGTGCTGTGTAGAGGTGTTCCCAGGTACACTCCAATGCAGTTTGGTGGAGGTGCAGATCATAACAAAGAGGTGTTGCTGCTCTGGGGTGGACAGAGCAGCCAGCCCACAGTTTTGTCTGCAAAGTGGGTTCATATTCTTGTTCTCCCAAAGTAGAGGATTTGAAATATAAAATTCATACTTTTGGCAAAATGGAGATGTGACTGTAGTCAAATATGATTGGTTCAGGAACATCGTATCCTGCAAATGCAGGATTCAGTTCAGGAACAGCTGTTTTCTTGTGTTGATATTGGTGGGGATGTTTTTAATATTCAAATTAGAGACAATGAGGTCTTTGGTTACCTTTGGTCAAATGGAGTTATGTGACTTATAGAGAAACAAAGACAGAACAGAACCATGACACTTCAGCATCCTCCTCCTCCAGCTGAGGCAGCAGCAAAGGCCATCTGACCTTCCCCAGAAAGTCTTTACATCCTTATCTCCTCAAAGGATAAGAGTTATCACAAGGCTCCCATGGATGGGGGGGATGATGCTGGTACAGAGACCCTGTTGTTGTTCTGTGCTTCGCAGAGACAACACTGGGCTGTGAGGCCTCTGCTTCCTCACAGACAATGTTCTATTGTTGAGCCTTGCTCCAGCCAGGTGCAAGACAAGCATGGCTTAGCTCAAGCTTTTGGTCAACCATCCTCATCAATTCTTCATGAGAATTTTGGCTGGCAAATCACAGCAATTATCAATCCTGACACAGTGAGCCTGGCAGATTTCCACAAGCATCATCTAAAGAGCAAATCAGAATTGTGGATGTGAGCATTTAGAACTGTTATGAACATTTTACAGACATGATGTACTCCTTTTCTACCCACAACACAAATGAACCTGCATGGGTATGTTTTTGAGATGACACTCTGGCATGAAGCACAGTAGGATGGTTTACTAACCCATTTTAATCTCTGAAAAATTAAATGTTGACATTTTGATATACTGAATACCATGGGAATCAACAGAGTCCCGGATAAGAGATCAGCTTTCAGTGGGTTTCAGTGAAAAAGATCAGAGGGATAATTACATGATTAATCTTTGAAGAGGCTGATTGTCAAATTATTACAAATATTTTAGAATCATGATAGGTCATAACAAAGTGATACAGCTGCTCTAATATTAATGTTTTTAATGTATTAAAGATTACCTGCACTCAAAAAAAAAAAAAAATCCCAAAAAACCCAGTAAGTAAAAAGAGTCCTTGTGTTCTTTTATTGTTCATTTTTTGATATAAAGGATTTCAGTGTCTTACCAAATTTGTTGGCTTGGGTTTTTTAACCTTAATGTTTTACCTTAAAATTGTGAGATAGTGATGGAGAAAGTCACCTAGTCTTACTATCTGAACCTAACTTTGGAGGGTTTTTTTTGTTGTTAATCAGTAATTATATCTAGGCATCTAGGATTAAGCAGCTGCATTGTGAAATATATAGAAACTTGTAGGCTGGGCTAATCTTTTGTTTTAAGGAAAAGGGAGCACAATCCTGAGATGAATGGGCTGTCTGGATGAGAGCCATCAGTAGTGAAGTCAGCAGGACTAAGCAGTAACTGAGGGAAAAGTAGTTCTGGCAGGGGAATTGTGACCACGGACCCATTGACCACCTCCTCAAAATGGACCCCCAATGCAAATGGAGGGAAGAACTGTCCACGTGGATTAATCATCATCAGAAGTGAGATTTACAAATTGCCAAATACAGGTTTGAGTGCTAAATACTGAAAAGCTATGTAATTTGTTACTACTTCATGCTGAATTGTTTGTTTGTTTGTTAAAATGTATAAATAGTGTAAAATTTTGATGACTGGGGAGTCAACCCATTGGGGGTTACCACACACCTCCCTACTTTGTGTAAACTACAATAAAGAAATAGAAATATTTCTTCTTGGTGTATGAATTTGAGTTGCCTGCTGGGTAATGACCCTTCATTTGGGACAATAAAAGCACAATGAGGACACAAAATATATGCTAAAACTAATATTTAGGGGTATAAACGTAAAAGTTCATTTGTAGGACTAGTGATGGTCTTGTGAGGATGGAAAAGTGCTCCTCTGAAGTCAGTTGAACTGGAGATGGTCAAAAGATTGGAATTACCTTAAGAGGGTTTGGTCACAGGAAAAATTAGTGCAGCATTGTATGAACTGTGGAGGAAATACCCTGGTGAGAACTTATGGGGGTGACTTTTTCAGAACAAACTGAGACAAACCTGCTTTCAGTCCTCCACACATGCACCAGAGGTGTGTGGTATCCAAGGAGACTACCCAGATTCCACATACCAGGGCCTGGGTGTTCAAGCTGTGTAACCACCAGGAGGGTACCGTGACACCATCCAGGTCTTATATCCAAGACCTGTTGTGACAGGGAGGACAAGTGATGCTAAGCTACTCCTCAGCTCCTGCGTGGTTGTTAGGTTGTTGACCACGGTACATAGTTTTGTATCTTCACAGTGGTCAATAGTTTTTCTATCTCTGGGCATCATCAGGAGTCATTACAGTTCTTTGTCTCCATGATATGTGAAACTGGATTGTTCTTGATGAGCTGCTAGTTGGGTGCTGTTAATATAGGCTCTTCTCCCTGATCGGTGCACTTGGCTCTCTCCATACCCAAACATTCCCACTTATGTTCCATTCACACCAATTTTAGCCTTTCTATTACAGTGCTCATTGTTAAACACCCCAACATAGTTGTTGTCAGCTAATTACCGTTGCAAAGATAAGACCTAAGGCCAGGCCTACATTCCTTTCTTTTGACCCAGAGCAGTGTTCATCACCAAGGTGGTTTTATTTACTTTGTAGTGACACAGCTGTATTGACAGAAACCAAGAAGCCTCAACTATACTAACAAAAGAGTGATCCTGTCAGCGTACTTATGCCACTTGAGGAAACCTATATGAACTAAGCATAATTGTCTTCAGCTTTTCTTCACCTTTCTCTGATTTTTGTAATAGCTGTGCCCTGCTTTTATTATAGTTACCACATAGTGTATGTATATCTGTTGTGGGAAGGATGTCAGCATTTTTTTTCCTTACAGTGATAACAGGACACTTACTACACATAGCGATGCTGATCAGGATCCAGAGTTCTGCATACCCAGTCCTGAAGAAGACAGGAATCCAAGCAATGTCTCTTGCAGTCTCACACCCACACTGCAGAGGCACTCCCACCTCTGCAGTGAGAACAGATGATTTTTCTCTGGGAGGTTGGGGCTTTCTTTACCTTGCTGTCCTGTTTATCTGTAGATCACCCAGGAGAAGAGGGTAGCTAAGAGTCTTTATGCATTCTTGATAATCAAGATAATTTTTTTTACTTCAGATGCAGACTAAGAGTCTTTCAAATGTTGCTGTAGGTGTCATGTTTTCTTAAGGGTGATTCCAGATAGCCCTAATACCTTTTTTGTCTTGTACAGCAGATTAGAGTTCCCAAATTTCTCAGAGTTCCTGAATATTCCAATTACACATCCTTTATTATTTAGTTTACAAATTAAGCTGCAAATGGCTGGTAAATACAGAAGTTCTCTCTCCTTCCCTGGCTTCTGAACATACTTTCCTGCCCTTTACTTTTTAAGTTCATCAAACAAAGCTGTTAAAGCCAAGGAAAATTAAATAGTCTAAAAACCAGTTTGTCTGGCCTTCCTTCCAAACCTATTCCACCCTGGTCATCCAGCCTTTACCTTCAGAAATAATAAACAAGAACGAGCTTTGCTGATGAAAATTCAACAAACATGTGTTGAAAAGTTTGTTTGTTTTTTCCTAACAAAACTCATGCATTGCTGCCTGCTGATGCATTTCTGTGGTGCTCTGAAACAACATACATTGTTTGTGCTTAAAGCAGAGGAAAAGGTATGGGTGGCCTGAGAGCAGAAGTTCGATGGGAAGACTGGTCAATGACAGCTCCAGAGGTGAGTCACAATTTTTTTTCAGTCAGTAACTTGAAAATAATTGAATGGGAAAAAACTCATGACATGATGTAGGATCATATCATCATACAGAGACATGCTGACCATGTAATGGGAAAAGCCAGGCGCAAGCCCAGGCAGAGGTGATTCCTGAAGTTTATGAAGTGGTATTTGGGTGGGTAATCACAGCTTTCCAGAGAGTGCTTGTTTGTCTGCCCTCCATCGGGGAAGGCCCCTCAGACTTTAGGTAGCAAAAAGAGACTCAGCCCTTTTAGAGAAAAGTCCCTTGACCTCTGTAGGGACCTGAGGGACAGAAGTATGCTGGTGCTGTGTCCATCTGCTCCATTCCTGTACGGTGAATGCATCTGTCCTTGGAGGAGGGGTGCCTTGAGATGCTGCTTGTCTGTGAGGCTCTGCTACTGCAGCTGTACCTGGCAGGCAGAGCCTTGCTCCTCAGTGCACGAGCATGAGTCCCACTTGGCCTCAAAACAGCTCTCAGGATCTATGGCTTTCTTGTGCAGCCGACTGTGCTAATGCAGCCCTTGTATAACCTTTTCTATATTCCCACTCTTGATGCCTTGTGAAGGCTGACCTAGAACAGAGGCTAGACAGAGTTAAAGAATAAAGTAGGTGTTTATTAGCAGGCCTCATTGAATATACCTTGGGTAGCACAAGAGCCCAGCCAAGGCTACACCCAAGATGAACCAAAATGGACACAAAATGGACAACCGGTCACAGGGTCTCACACTTTTATAAGTTCTGGTCCATTTGCATATTGGAGTTAATTGTCCGATTATAGCCTTAGCTTATGAGGTCCCATCCTTCTTGTTTTTCTCTCTTCAGTCCACCATTGTTTATGCTCTTGGGCCTGAAATTTGGATCATTTGTCCTTGGTCCCCAGCTAGAGAAGGAATTGTTTTGTCTCCCAACTCTGTGAAGAGAGCTTACTATCCCCCAATATGAAGCTCAGAAGGACACACTAAAGCAGCACAGAATTTGAAAAATACAAAAGCTAAAACCTGAGGCATCACTCTAAGATGCAATAAAAAGCTGTACTTTTAGGGGATTTCCAGCAAGCCCTTTCTGACCTGAGTCTTCTTACTAGAGAGTAGCAAGAATCCAGATTTCCTCTTGGGACCACAGTGGATAATAGGCTGGATGAGCCTGGCGTGTGCCTTCCTGAGGATTATTGTCCCTTTCAGAAAGAGATCAAAGTGTGTGGGGGATGGAAGTCCTCGAGCCTGCCATTTGTGTAATCCAAATGGAAGGGAAGATCTTTGGGAATTATCAAAAAGGCAAACATCTAAATAGAAATGAATGGCACCTTTCCTCCCCTTAAAATTATATATAAATAACTGGTCTTGCTGGACTATTTCTTCTAAGGCATGAACCTGTATAAATGCATGAAACATGTCACAGCTTTTCCATGTTTAGAAAGTTCAACCCTGAGAAAGAGAGTTCTATTAATCTGCTTTTAATTCAGTATTTGTGTCACTGTGAGAACATGTAACGCATTTTTTGGGAGAGATTCTTCATTTGGTGTAGAGACCATGACTGTACAGTGCCAGTAATTTTGTTTATTAGTTAAATGAGGGAGTAAAAGACTGAGAATACTGTGTCTATATACATTTTGGTTGGGCTAGTCAATCTTTAAAGGTCCAATCCAACCCACTATGATTCTGTGATCTTAGCATATGTGCCAGACATTCTGGCAGTGCATGATATTTGATTTAACTGGGTTAAAAAGCAAAAGCTATCAGTACATGGACAGAGTAGAAAACACAGTTTAGCATAGAATAATTGGCTATTTAATCTATGTTTAAATTCTTGGGCTGCTTCTCCTTTACACCTGATATGGCCAAATGCTGTTTGCAGGAGAAAAATGTCCAGCTACTGATTGCTATTATTTTGATAGAAGTGCCTCCCTAAATACATTCAGTGATAATATGTATCCAGGAAAACAATGGGATTTTGTCAGTTTGTTCCCATGAGATGCAAGTAAATCACAGCTTCTCTGTGTGACCTTGCCTCCCCAGCTTGCTTTTCGTTTATCCAGGCAGAAGGGTTTACACTGTGCTTTAAGATAGCACTTATGTATGAATTAGCTTAGTTGTCCTTTAATGAGCTGGTTATATTCTGTCAAAAGAGTAGCTATTCACTTTTGAGAGATCGCAACAGGGACCACTGCTGTCTTTAGCACTACAGAAAACATGAGCGCAGTAGCAGAGCCAGCTCTGACACAGAGTGGTCCCACCAAATCCTCTGAATGCCTGTCTTTCCTCAGCAGAAGATCTTGGACTGAGAGCCATGAGTACATTCAGAGAGTGAAAAAATAAATGTGGTTTGAGAAAATTCCTTTAAATCGTACCTTACATGCTTGGGATCTCAAAAGTCACGGGTAGCAAGCTTGCAGGTTTAACGTCCAAATTCCCAGTGAGACACACAAACCACGATGGTCGGGGTCTTCCTTGACAGAATCAAATACAGGAATATGAATGCACAAGAGTACTCTTGTGCATTCTTAAATGCACAAGGGCTCCTTAAACATCATTGCTGGTTTTATGGGTTAAGAGTTCCTGCTTGGTGTACATCCAGAATTGCTGGGTTATGCCAGAAGGTCAAGATGACCTAAAGAATCAGTAAAGCATTCAAAAGCATACCTAGGAGCAATGACTTTGAAAGCCAGCCTATAGATCTTGGCTTCAAGTCCCAACTTAAATCAAGAATATGAACTACATAATTAACTGCTTTGGCTCAAAACCAATGTCCTTAAAGAAGAAGTAATTCCAACCTGCAGGACCAGCTAGCAAACAATGAACAGGTATTAGGGAGAGAGAGGCAGATCCATAGCATAGAGCTGTGCACATATTCTTCAGACAGACAATGTGCTAGCTTTGTGGAATTACCTCCTAGAACCCAACCTGAGTCTTCAATCATGTAACTGACACTCCTGCTCCTGTTTGATAGGGAGCTGCTTGTCTGCAGCCACCCAATTGAGATCCCCGGTTCCCCCTGATAAGGGCTTGATGAGCAAGCCCATGCTCCTAGACCGCTAATGTGGCTCACCTCACTTCTAGCTCCTCATTTCGTAACAACTGGAGTCAAGGTCCATTGTGTGGGACCGGACAGACCTCCTCTGCTACCTTCTGCTACATTATGGAGCCTTTTCAGGCTTACTTGCTTTAACAGAAAAGGGCTCTTCATTTGGAAGCAGTGTTTGGGGCAGCACCAGCAGAGAATGCAGGTCCTGGGCTGAGTCACAAGTAGGAGATGGCTGCTTAAAAGGGAGAATCATTCCCTTGAAAGGCCACTCAGGGCAGAGGCATCGAGCAGCTAACAGCACTTTCAGCAAGGTAAAAGCTCCTTCTAGCTCTTGTGGTACTTGTGGTACCGTGCCTGGAAGAGGAACTGCAGTGTCTAGAAAATTAGAACAATGATGATGTTCAAGGGAGAGTGAGCTCAAAACTTACGCTGCTGATTAAAAAGTAATAGATTTGTGAGAATGAGAGTATTTTCTTGGAAGTGGTAGATTTGTTTTTGATTCAGGAACAGGAGTGTTAAGATCCACCAGAATAACATTAGTGTATAAATGAAAATGTTCCAATTTATTAATTAATGAAAATTTATTAAATTATCCCAACAGAAATTTAGAATTTAGAAATTTAGAGAATAAAAACAAACAAAAAAAGCCACTATCAAAAAAGGTCAGTGCGGAGCCTGGGTATTGGCGCTGGGTGAGACACAGGTTCGACCACTGCAGCAGAGGTTCCCCTATGCTTCACACCGACTGAGCGATTTTTATACTGTTTTTCTTGCCCGAGGCAAAGTCCCTTTCCTCTTTTCTGGGCTGCACCTATTCATGTGGAGTTCTTTCACTGTGGCAAGTTGAACAGAACCTTCTGGAGAGTGATGATCACCCGTGAGTTCGGTATTTCTCGGGTACTTACCGTGTACTTACCGTGTTCCTCGGCCCACCTTGTCAGATGATCCATCTCCGGGCTGGCCATGTTTATTACTTTGTAAATGAAGCCCTCTCTCCTTTGTTCAGGTGGTTTCGACCCGGTGTTGCAATCCCCATCTCTGGCTTGTGCATTTTATTTTTTCTTTCTTACAAACTTTTATAAGAGTATATTTTTAATAGTACATGACTGTATAAAATATGTGATCTATCTTATTTGCACGAATTATCATGTACATACATGATATTAGGATTCCACTTCTGGAATAATGTTAGGGTCTGCTAATTGAAAGATGCCTCTGCCTGAATTAAGGTACAAACAAGATCACATTCCAAAGTCTATGATACAAATTTTACCTCACAATAAATGTGGGGTAGAGAGGGAGACAGAAATAGGAAGAGAAGCAGGGGAGAAGGAGAGAGGGACGGAGAAAGATAATAGTCATCTCCACATGGGTTCTTTCATGCAAACTTCTTGCATAGCAAGAGATACAAAATACCTTTCCACACCCTCCACACAAACCTTCACTTGCTCATCTACTCAGAATTTTGTGCCTAAATCTGTTCAAGTTACATGGTTAAAACAGGTACTTTGTGGCGAAATTTATCTGCAAGAAACACCATAAGATTAGTCAAATGATATAAAAGAACGCATCATAAATGTTCTGTATGACATAATGTATGTGCACATGGTTCTAAAACCCCACAGAAGGGCAGGGAATTTACAGAAGCAGAAAGCTGGTTGTACTGGTCATATCAGATAGGAGTTAATCCAACAGTCCTGAAAATCCTCCAAACAAGCACTAAACACCTCCACTCAGGAAAAAAAAAAAAAAAAGCCCTAAACAAACCAGCACTAAATACCTATGCTAAAGGAAAAGAAAAGGGAAAAATAACAAAAACAAAACCAAAAACACCCCACAAGAAACTCCAATGCCCTAAGGCTTAATTAATCAGAAAAGCCACAGCTTTAATGAGCCAAAGGAGAATAAAAATTCAGTACCACAAAACCCAGGGTCTTCACCATGACTTTTGCATCACCCATGCAGGGTTCCTGCAAATTACAGCAAGGAGAAATAACTATTTGCTTTTCTTTGTTGATATTATTAACCAACTTGATAGACACTCTCCCAGAAAAGGACAGCATGGAGGTTTATGCCCTTTCATACCTGACAAAATACCTGGCTTCCAGAGGAAGCCCTTTCATAAAATCCATTCATGCTTCAGGGAATTAGTCAAACTGATTTGTAAAAAAATAGGTTATAAAACACACTTCATAGTACTAGAAAATCCTCAAGTTAATGGAGATACAGAGAAACCAAATCAAACCATTGGAAAAACCTGAAAGGAAACAGTAACTACAACATTTAAATTACCACAGATCCCAGAGGCTGATTCTCTACGAAAGCTGCAGCCAAGCTTAGCCTGTCTGAATCAATGGCTAAATGGCAAAGGTACTCCCTTCAGAGCTGGGGTACTCCAGGCAACCTCAGACTCTTCTCTCAAGAGACCAGTATGCAAATAAACAGGGCTCCAAGGTGGCCCTTGAAAGGCAGCATTCTGTTTAGCATTTAGGTAGATAGGAAGTGTGTTTAAAGAGGGTTTGTAGTCAGCAAAGGGACAGACCTCTGAATTACCTCTAAACCTAGTCCTGAACAGGCAAGGCATTACCAGTCTAGCTTTGGGATGAAATATTTCCATCAGACTATATCGTCACTGGGATTCTTGTGAAAATTATGGAAACTCAAGAGACAAGCGGAATAAATGGTGGCTGGTGGTGTAATAAATCCTGTCTCTGCAAGATAACCATCAGAACCCAAGAATCAAGGCCCCACTGCTGAGAAGTGAGAACAAGATGACACCATAAATCTGCCAAACAAGGAGATAACACTGGAACAAACTGTTGATAAGGCCAAAGAAGAATTTTAGTTAAACTTTTGCGCTAACCTTTAGTTATTTGCATAGTACAATACACGTCCATAAGATGTAGTATCCCCTTACTCAAATAAGCCCCTTCCCCACAAAACATGCATGGTAAAATAAATGGTGCTGTGCCTTTACACGAAGGTGGGAAGATGTGCTCACATCTTGAATGAGGATGAAGACTGTTGTGTGTAGGGAAAATGTTTCTCTTTCCTAGTCTTGAGGCAAGGGGGTTAGAAATTAAAGGGTGATCGATTATGAATAGCTGTTTAGAGGATGAATATCTGCTGTGCTTAGGAAGACAAGATGCTTTCTAAGACAGGAGGAGAGAATGCAAGGATATTCTGATAAGAGAGGAATTGCTTGCAAAAGCAGGATAGAAGGAATGCCAGACTTGCAAGGCTATTGAGATAAGAGGGGCTCCTCCAACCCCAAACCAGCCTAAACTAGCTTTGTGGTTTCAACTGCGACCAAGAGACCAGAGAACATACGCAAGAAGAGAAGATGAAAACTTCATCTCTGAAGACGATGAGGAAAACTCATTTGCCTTTCTCCCGTGAGACCACTGGATGACCACCAGAGAGCTCTGCACAAGCGCAGAGGGATTGATAAGTTAATTATAATACGAAGTGGGGCTAGGCAGGACTAAGAAATGAATATGCAGGGTTGTATTGTGAAACTTGATGCCCATGTAACATTTTGGGGAATAAATAGAGGGTTACATTTTTCTTCGGAAGGCACATACGTCTTTGTGGAGATATCCCACAGGTGCCCAGCGCTGAATAAATACATACCTACTTTACAACTTTTATGAGTTGTGGAGTTTTTCCCTGTATCAGTCTGGAGTGTATAAAAGTGGGTAGCTGGACTACTGAGTGGGTGCTAGCTTTGGATTTACTATGTTGTACCCATCTCTGAGCAGACCTGAAGTAAATATCTTGACTCTGTGAGAACTGGATTCTTGCACGCTGGGTAGAACCCATATTTGGGGCTGCACTGGGACTGTTGTAGCTGGCAGTCACGAGCTTGGTTTTGCTCTTGTTTTGTCACAAAATGCTCTGTAAGGTCTCAAGTTCTCTGCAGTGCTGTGCATGACAAACATATCCTCCAGAGAGGTGAGCCAAGAAATCTGTAAGACTACTTTTAGGGCATTTGATACATTCTGTTCTTAAGACACTACACAGTCCTGGGTTGCACAAATACTGAATATGCCATAAAAACTTTTAAAACAGCGTATTAACCTATACTGAAAGCATCCTTACTAAAAAGAACAACAACTGGAAAGCATAACAGACAATACACCTCAGAAGCAAAAAGCTTTCCTATGGTGAGTCCAACTAGAACTTGTTTGACAACAGAACAGACAAATGCAACTAGCAAGTTAACATATATACATGATATTAGTGATTTATGGCTCTCAAATAAAAAGCAACTTGGAATCCTAATCTGCAAATGAACCTCAAACTTTTAGTTGGAACTTATGCAGACATTTGCATCTTGAAAACTCGGGTTGTTCTGGAAGAGAGAGTGGAAAGGTGCTTGGGCAAGTGGAAACATGAGAAGAAACAGTAGAACAAGTACTAAAATAATGGCATATATCATTATCTAAGGTCAGAAGTTCACCTAGATCACAGTGCAACCTGTGAATGGTTTCATTCAACGACCAGAGAACAAGAAAATGAAACCATGAGATAAGATGACAGGAGGATGAAGGAACTGGGCTGGAGCCAGAATGGAACTAGAAAAGGAAAACAAAAGCAAAACAGTGACCCAGCAGTGTTGTCTGAGACTCATATGCAACAAAACTAAATACTGAGATCACAGCAACTGTTGACTCTCAAGGGCTAACCAAAAGCAATTTGTTTTTAGCAATGAAGAGGAACTTAGGAAATGTAGACAGGATTCAGTACTGGCATGTCCTGTCCAACATGTTGTGCACAAACTGTACTGTCCAGATTAACTGGACACACACATACTGATACTTCTCCTGGTGAAAATAGGAGTAAACAGAGTCAGCTGATTCATGAAGTAGAAATCACTTTCCTTATCTATAGGCACTTGAACTGAGTAATTGCCATAAAGATTGGCAGAGAATCCAAAGTGAGGAGGCAAGAAGAGATCTTTCCACCACTTCATTGTGGAAGGAAGCAGTTAGATCCATTCACTAGAAAAGAAAGAAAAGGTAGGAACCACACACAGTGACTGATAATTTAGAGCATAAAAACTGATTTTTATATATTCACTGGTTTATTGATGCAGAAATTTGTGGTAGGAACACTAAGGTGGACAAATACAAAATGTGTCTGAAAGCACCACCAGAAACAAGTAAAACAGTAGGGTTAAAAGAATTGTGACTGTTGGCAGCATAGAGACCAGATTGTTACCAAGACCCCAGAACATCAGTGAGCATACTGGGAAAATGAAGGATGGAACTGAAGATGTGGAGAATGGCAGGAAGATAAAGAACAGTCTTTCATCCATAAAATCTCCAGAGGGAGACACATGAAGGGCTGTATCAGCAAAAGTAATTCAGGAAGATTGGACAGGATGAAAAAAACAATTTTACAGTCACTGCCAACTCCAGAAGTAGCTTGAAGAGTGAAAAGCACATTCAAAAACCACTTGTTCTTCCCCAGTCAAAAGAGACACGATGACCACTCTTCATTCCCTTATCATCTTCCAAGTAATCTTGGGCAGACCACAGACTCTCTTAGTGATGTGCCCAAGACAAATGAAATATGACAGACATTCTTAGTTGTTACGTGTTTGGTGCTAGAAGACCATGAATGTGAGTTAAATCAATACTGTTTAAAACAAAAAGCACCCTCTCATTCTCATTTTGCTACATTAGCAGCAACACAGACTAAGTGGTGAATTACTGAATGAGGAAGATAAAAGCTCTGGGCGGATGAGTTATAGGTGTTGGCTGATAATAAATTGGTTTAGAAATAAAAAAGATAAAATAGAAATTGTGTGGTGGCACACCAACCTGAATATAACTGAAGGATGGGGGTTGGTCATTGGACTGATGATGGCATGGCACACTGCAGAGACCCTATCCATGGTGAGGGTGGCCAGCTCTGTGGTCACCTGTGCACTCCTGTAGTCAGCGCTTTGCTCACAATGTCTTCGGTCCCAATAGCAATCAGATTTGGGATGTGGACTTAGCTTTGGAAACTCCCATGGCAATAAATCCTAATATCCTTGTTGCATTAATAATCATACAGTTCCTAGGAAGAATAAATGCAGCTGGTGATCAAAGACACATGGTGTTTCCCAGGGACAGAAAAATATGTTGCACATGTGCTCATGATTAAACACATTGATTAATTACCCAATCTTTAAATTTTACATGTTAGGCTCATGAAAACCATGTGACCATTGCTCAATCCTAACATGTGCATTTAATGAGTGGGAATGGGATCCTGTGGGGCTGCATCCTCACCCCTTTTTCTCTGGCCTGCTTGCATCTGCTCTATCATCTCAGTAATTGTGGTCTTGGCCTTTGTGTAAGAGCAGAGCAGTGAAGTGTCCCTTGATTGAACACTTGCAAGGCTGGGGTGGGGGCAGCACTGACCCTACCAGGAACTGCTGCTGCCTGGCCAAGGTGGGAGAGGAGAGTGGGAATAATCAATCATCCCCTGGCAGCCCAGAAACACCCCTTATTTGAATTGCAGCCTAAGTGGAACAGTACTACCCCTACTGGAATTTTGAAAATTTCAGTAATTGCCAGTCTTGGATTGCAGCCATAAAATTTATTGGTGACTGAAGCCAACCATCTCACGACCCTATAAACTGCATTCCTAAGTAAGACCCTTTCAGCTCTTCTAAACTGCAGTGGGCTGCACCAGCATCTCCCTCAGAGTGGGACCTCTCAGAGTGTGTGAACTCCCAAGTTTGTGAAACTTGGGAGGACCTTCAGCTGGTGATGGGACCTGGGCTAATATCCCAGCTACTCGAGGTTCAGCCCCTGCCATTGAGAAACACCAAAAGGCATTAAATATGAGTGCTTCACTCATTCTTGAGGGAAATTTTTAATAGGTGTGCCTTTCTACATATATATATATCTTTGTGTGTGTGTATTGACTTGAACATTCTACAGCAAATATAGTACACGCTATTATCTTGAGTCCATAACTGTCGTTGTCATGATTGTAATTGATTATTGGTTAATTTAACATTTAAGGGCTGCTAAATCATTTAGACTTAAACCATTGACCAAGTCCGAGCCCAAGTTTGTATCCTGTGGCACCCAGACTCCTCTCTGAAAAGGAGTTTAGAGAGGGTCACCCTTTACCCTTTTCTGCCTTTAATTTTTACATCCCTGCCCTCCATATAAATCACTCTAAATTGGTTCTATTTTGCTTTTTGTTTTTATGTATTATGCATGTAATAAGTAGTAAGGTGAACTTTGCCATCAAACTTTGTTGTGCTTTTGCAAATTCATATTGACATCTGTTTTCACCAAAACCTTTGATGGTGATTCTTTAAGTAAGCGAAACCACTCAATTTGTGACAGGTCCAAGGGAGGAAGAGGCTGTAAGACAATTGCAATTGGCAACTTTTCAAGCTGCAAGACTAAACACGCCAGATTCAACACATCCTTCTTAGCCACCATGCCAACTATATTGCCAAAGGCAATAGTCTTGCCACAAAAAAACCCATCAGAAATCAAGCTGATCCCAGCTACAACCCCCAGAAAACAAATCAGCTGCAAATCAGGTGATACAGTCCATGTTTGGAAATGTTTAGATATTCTAGTAAACATTTAAATATATTTAAATATTCTGGGTATATGTGGTCAGAGATCCTGAAATCCCCCTTAAGGCATAACTTATCAGATTGACTGGGAGGAAAAAGTTTATTTGATTTGTATTGCCTGAACAAGGAAATACTCCTGAAAATTCATCTCTTGGCCCAAATGGTTGCATCCATATTACAACAGGCTTCAAGTGGAAGTAATGAGAGACAACACAAACCTCAGAGGTATATTTGCCCTTACTAAGGTAAAACTGAAACAGACAGTTTGATTATAGAATGGTAGTGATTGATTCTGCACACCTGATTCTGAGACAATGGTGCCTGTGCTATCAGTATTCATTATATTGGAGTTATAACTGTTACCCTGCTTGTGGCATGTGGGCTTTGTTGCTGTTGTTCCAGTCTTAGGTGCACATCTAAAGATGGTTCCTGTTCTGATACCAGTCATACATATCCTCAACAGATCCTACTCGTGGTCATGTTACAGGTCCCTTGTGCAATGTTTGAATTACAGAATTACAGGGTTGTGGGTTTTTTTTTGACATTGGGCTGCAACAAGTACCATTTTTGTGGACTAAAGAACTATGTTCTACTAGTACGATTTATTGCTTGCAAAACTAGTGTCTTAACAGCAAAGCATTGCTGTCAGTCTGGTGAGAGTGGTAGCAACACGAATAGTTTAAATAATATAATTTTTACAGAAAAAGCCATCTTAATTTGCAGTTAAAACAGCTGTATGGAAACTTCCTAGTAGCTGTCCTTGTTCTCTAGTGTTAGAATCCCAGTACCCCTCTGACCCCAAAGGCTGACCGTGAAATAGGAGATTTGTTAGTGTCTTTTGTTCTTTGTTGGGAGAAATTTGATGCTGGTGGTGGAAACTTCCTCTCTCTAGGGTCTGTGCTTGGATTTATTTTTATATATATTTTGTAACACTCACGACATCTTCCTCTTTCTTCATTGCTTCACAATTTCTTATTATAACAAAACTCAGTGTCTGTGGTTTATTTTATGTTTAACGCTTGCTCTTTGTTCTTTCCCTTTTTTTTTTTCCCTTCCCTTAAAACTGGTTTTATCCAGCTCCCAAGGCTACATTCCTTTAGTGACCAATAACTGAGTGCCAGTAATATGTTTATGACCCTGGGGTCTCTGGTATCGTCATCTGCCTGGACTTTCAAGGCCTCTGCTATCATCCTGCACTCCTACTCTTCTAGGCAATTCTAGGTCACAGACACAGAATAATGACATATTTGCACTAACCATAGTTTCATAAAAAAATTCTATAACAGTATAGTGTACAATTGCACAAAGTTAACTAATGTTAAAACCAGTTAGATAATACTATATGTAATCTGATTGTTAGGCAACTGCTGTTACAGCTAAACAAAAAAATGCAGAGCTCCTTGCAGGCCAAAACAAGCTCAGCAAAGCAACTCTTGGCAAATCTCAGCCTTGAAGCAGTACAGAACTAAACTGCAGCCTCCTGCCTGTGTACCAGCAAACACAACACCAGTTTACCTGGGCTTCAAGGCTACACCATCAAAATACAGTGTCCTGACAGCATTTTCATTTGTGACTCCATGGGTTTTGCATCTATTGAGATACAATGCCCTGGCAGCACGGCTCATGTTTTCTCTGATGTAAGTTGATGTACCTTAATATATGGTATCTTGACAGTTTTATCTGGGTGTAGAGTTTTAATAGTCTTACCTCACTCAACCTTCAAAATTCAGTTTATTTATTAATGGTAATACAATAAAGGCATGCAACACCTTTTTTTCAACTGCTTTTCCTTAATATCTGTCTCATTATGGCATATTACTGGTATGGGTTTAAATTTGATTCCATTCAGGTTATGATTCCATGCCCTTAGAAAGGAAGGACCAAAACAAGAATGCACAACCACTGAGAAAGAATATCATGTGGGTAGAAGGCTTTGGAGCATGAATTTGTAATTTCAGCACAAGCAAAATGTAGCTGGCTGTTGGAAGTTCAGTGTTAAGTGCATGGGAAGTGCAGCTGTGAACTCCTGGGCAGATAATCCCAGAATGCAGGCCTGACAGTGATTTTAGAGGTCATGAGGTGATAAAAGGATGAGTGGTTTGAGATTCAGGTTATTGACTGCAGGGATTATGATTCTGGGTATTTGCTTGAGCCAAAATGTGGTGGAGAGATGAGAAATGGGAAGATTATTTCAATAAGGATCCCTGTAAAGAGATTGATGAATCATTCTAGGAACCATTTGTGGATCAGATGTGAAAGCTTATCAGAGAAACAGGATTAGGAAATTGAATGAAAGAATGGCGAATATGTCTGTTAGAAAGACTGCCAGCCTAAGGCATGTGATGCTGTCAGTAAAACCAAACATTGGTGCCCAACAGAACCAGGAAGATAAACAAAACAGAAACAAATACACCCGACATGTGTGATCCTACAGGTTACTGACTTAGCTAGCTGTAGGCCCTGGCCTCAAGGGTTTAGTGACCATGACCAGCCTCCAAGGTCTGAGGGTGAAGCAACAGTTGCAAGTGTTCAACTTCAGCCATCCTGACTGCATAAGTGGGGCAGGAAAACTGTTACAGAGTTGGTACAATGGCAGTAGACGAGAGTGGGAAGAGCTGAAATTACCAGTTATCCCTGATCTTGACAGTTTTAAGAAACTCAGGTTGATTGGCATTGGGGATTTAGTTCTTTGAAACCCTTTTCTGCAATGCAGATGCTGTTCATTATGCACTCAACTTCACTAGAAATATCTTCAGAGTGAGATATTATAACCTGGATAACTGAGTTGTATCAGGAATGGTCAGAGATGCAAAATAAAATAGGAAAATGCAAGAATAGAAATGATGGAAGTGCCCTTTTGAATATGCATATATGCAGCTTTGTGTTTGAATTTTTTGACAGAACACAGTTTTCAGGATAAAGGTGAAGGTCCTGCTGTGACTATAAATAGGATGGGTCATCTGTCATAAAATCATGAAATGCCATAATGAAAAATGAGTACTTGCACCACAGTTAAAAGGGGTAAACTACTAAAAATATTCTGCTGGTTTATATCCCTTTGATAGCTGTGAAAAATGAGGTTCACTCTCCTGGTAAAATTTAGAAATTTAATAAAGGACAATAGGAGACGAAGATGATAAAGCAAAGTTTAACGGCCGGGTGCTTGGCATTCAGCCAAGAGCACACCTGCCCTTGAGACACCCTTGACATTTTCTATTGCATCAGCCTACTGCACATTCATTAATAATTATGCATATTTAGACTTTTCCCCAAACTAGTCTACATGTTCCAAGAACTGTTTACCATGGCTCCTCCTCGGTCTGCCTTTTTAGAACATGAGTATTCCTTGGCTGTGGTTTTAGTCCATTCTTGTTATCACCTTCAGCTTGGGCTTTGGTCCATACTTTCTACAGATGGTGGGTGCTGATAGTTGGCATATCAGTAGCAGGGGTCTTCATCATACATTCATTGGATGTTATCCCAACCAAACAGGCAGTTCAATTACCACAAGCCTAACTATACCAGCTATTTCACTTCTATGTCTAAGTTAGTTGATGGCAGAAATAAAATCTATATCTTTATAGCAAAGTTACTTCAATATTATACATATAGCATCCATTTTAATACTTGTGAAAAGCCAATATTACAATGAGTATTTATGACAATAGCCATGTTATTCACTGCAAGGGGAGGACTTGGAAATATTGGCGAGGAGTCAAGGACAGGGCTTGGTGTGCACGACCCAGTCTCAGTTGACAAATATGAACATCCTGCGCCTGCTGACAACCATCAGTTCACAGTGACCCCAGCTCCTAATTACTGCAACATTGAACTGGTTGACGTGTAACTGTCAAAAAGGAAGGAGTGTGTTACTGTGGGCAGGGACAACACTGAGCTGAACCTCGGATGCCTTGCCCAACTGTCTGCTTTTGCCATGGCCAGTGGGGCAGGGCTGGCTGCTGCGTCAGGGACAGCCTCAGGGTGTCACAGCAAGGGCCAGGGATGGACCCAAGTAGGGCCATGATGTGGATCAAGGTAATAAAAAATGGAAAATGTTTGACAGCATCTCTAAAACAAGCAAAACACTGTTTCTTTCAGTGAAAACAGAATTTCCACCTACTATTAGCGAAGATCACGGAAACAACAAGTGTGGGAGTATGTCTGGGAGCTTAATTATTCTGAGAATTCATGTGTGCCTTCACTATTCTGAGAATTATGGAAAGTCAGAGCAATGGATGGGTAATGTGTTTTGTGTTTCAAGATGCAGGGAACAATACTGTTAATGATGGTGGGTTTTGATTGGAATAAAATTAACTTTGTGTGGACTACAAATCATAGTGACCCGACCAGTTTATTCAGACTCAATCTTGTCAAAAATCAATGTAATGTAGAGCAATTATAAACAGAATCTAAGCAGGTAGATTAGCTGAAACACACAAATAAGACATGCCAAGGATGGCATGTGAACCCAAGACAGAATGGATATTGAAACCAGAACATGTTTAGGTCATAGTACCTCCATTTTAAAATGCCACCATTGATAATCTCTCCCAGTCCTAGTGCCAAATGATCCCACCCTTCTTCGGTTTTTACCTCATATTATATCTAATCCATTTGCTCTTTTCATTGTCCCTGAACACACCTGCCTTTCTCTGTCCAAATTCCTCCCAAAAAACCCAACACTCCCAATAGTAATTCTTTCTAATTTACCTTAATTCTGCTACTCCTGATGTTCCTTCTCAATCTACTGTTTCCAACACTGTTACCTTGGCAATTTGGCCCAATGCAGTGTAATGCATATAATTGCTAGACTGCATCAGCCTTCAAGTAGAGCATCCTGACACCACCTTCCAGTATTAATTCATGGTGGTTATATGTCATGGACTCCTTTACTTTTGCAGAGTGCCCTCCTGTCCACAGTTCAGCCATGGCACACACATGGGCTCAGTATACCCAATTCTTGCAGAGTATAAGGTGTGGGTTTCCACAAATCAAGCACACAGAGGGACAAAAAGTTATCTCTTTTACAAAGCAAAATTCACTCATGCATAATCTTTGCCTACCTAATGCATATTCTTTAGGGGATGTGATCTTACACAATGCTTGAGTGATTTGGGTGAATCTTATCAGTTAAAAAAACCCCAAAGTTCTTCATTAAGCAACTTCTATTGTAAAAGTTATCTGACAACATAGTTATGTTTACAAAAGGTGAGAAAATTCAGCATGGGGAGCAGATAACTTGACTCACAGAATGCTGGTGACACCTCACTGTATTCCAGCTCCTGTTTGCACAGAATACTGTGCTAGTATACATACTTTACCAAGGAGAGGCGGTGCTTGACAGTGGAGGAAGGGGCAGGGGTGCCACACCAACAGCACTAGGATGGGAGGTATGCTCTGACACCTTGGAATCTGGAGAATGCAAAGGTCAAGGATCCCCAAAAGACTAGGCACTGGCTGGCAAGGAAACCATAAAGCCTTGGGCAACAAGAAAACCAAAACACAATAAGCATCCCAAGTGCATCTGCTGCAACAGACTCCAGATATCTCTGCTGTGATGGGATGTAGTGAAGTGCCTGTGAGGGTGTGGGTATGTGTGCAAGGGTAATTAGAAATGTAACATGATATTGAGTTTGTTTTAATTCAGAAATAAGTTTTAATTTCTCATTTGCACAGGCTCTTGAAACCCATTTGGCATGATGAAAAGGATATTCAAGTCCGTAGCAGCTGATTATGACAGAATCATAGTATATCTCAAGTTGGAAGGGATTCATAAGGATCATCAAATTCAACTCTCTGCTCCTCACAGGACTTTCTAAAACCGAACCATATGACAAAGAGTCTTGCTCTTTGTCAGATGCTCCTTGAATTCAGACAGACTTGTAGCCACAAGCAATTCTTTGGGAAGCTTGTTCATTGACTGGCCACCCTTTCAGCGAAGAGCCTTTTCCTAATGTCCAGTCTGGACTTCTCCTCACACAGCTTTGTTCCATTTCCCATTACTGGTCACCAGAGAGAAGAGATCAGCACCTTCTACTCCACTGCTCCCTTTGGTGGTGCATTCCTCCCCTCCTCAGTCTGCTCTAAAATCTCAGCAATTCTCTTTAGGACTAAGCCTTGAGGCATATCTAGGGCAATGAAGCTTCCCTCAATCTTATCAAAAACTCATGCATGACTATGGTGGGAAGGCACTGTCCTTAACAGAAGCTTCTGTTGCCTAACAAAGGACAAGAGATAATCAGCCATGCCCTGACAGCCTTGGAACACTACTTGCCTGAATCATCCTGGAGATTGACAGATGACTGAAGCCAAGTATTTTGCAACCCTGTAAGCAGCAGTCTTAAGTGAGACCCTCAGAGCTCTCCTGAAAGTCAGCAGGCTGCGTGTCCCAGCCTCTGAGTCTACGAGCCTCTGAGTGGGACACCTCTCAGAGCTGCCAGCTCTCGCACTGATACTTGGAGGACCATCTCTGAAAGCTGACAAGGGGGTCTGTGTTGATACACCACCACTCTTCAAGGCTCAGGCTGCTGAGAGATGCAAAGGCATTCCACATGAGTATTTCACTGACCTCTTTGTACATGTTGACTTCTGTCTGTGTGTCTGAGTTTCTGATTGGCTTTAGATACCCTGGAGCAAGTACTGTATGAATAGTGCCAACTTAGATTTATGGTTCAGTTACTTTGCTTATAGCAATCTCTACTGAATAATTTTGTAAGTGTTAAAATAATGATTAAGTGTTCCTAAATCCTTTAGACATAAAACTCTTGAGCAAGCCCGAGACTAAGTTTGGCAAGGGGATCTATCCTGAATATTGTGACCCAATGGGAATGTCTCCCTTATTCTTTAGCACTCTCATCCTTCTGTAACCCAGAGTCTGTGATAATTATTTTAAATATGTTCTGATCCAGTTTTTCTTTATATGCTTTATTCTATGTGGTAGCAAACTTTGCCACTGAACTCCGTTAAGCTACACTTTCACAAATATGTATTAAAACCTCCTTTACTAATAACTTTGGTGATGATTCTTTAAGCAGCCATAATACTCCTTCATGACATTCCCCCTCAAGGAAGTTGTAGGCTGCCATGGGGACACCCCTCAGTCTTCTCCAAGCTGAAGAAATCAAGTGGCCTCTGCCACTCTTCGTAAGAATTACAGCTGAGGTCATTCACCATTTTTGGTCACTCTGTAGTAATTTGATGCTACTCTTATATTGAGGTGCCTAAAACTTATACACAACTCTCCCTACAGAGGTGAGGTCACAGCAGTACAGAGTAGAGCAGGACAATCACCTCCCTCAAACAGCTCAAAGTGCTGTGCTTGATATCCACCCCAGGATGTGGTTGGCCCTTTTTGCTACCTGGGAACACTGTTGACTCATACCCAACATGCCATCAATCCAAATGACCAGATCTCTTTTCATGGGCCTGTTCTTCAGCCTCACATCCCTGTTAGTAGTGAGAGATGACTCTGGAGTCAACTACATGGACTTTATTTAACAACAAATATGAGGTAGAGAGATAGAAAAGGAACTAGAAAACAGAGAAGAGAGAGGAGGAAAGAGAGAGATATCAAACAGATCCACCATCCATGGAGCCAGGGGTGTTCTATTGGTTCTTCCTCACCCTGGGATTCTCGATGGTGGAGTGATACTCGTTCTTTTGGTGGTCCCACCTTTATACAGTCCAAGTTCTGAGTATCGATGGAGGCGTGTTCCTAATTTACATGTGAAGTGAGGTTGGGTGTGCCTTCATGACATGTAAAAGTGAGGGAAGGCAAGGTCCTCTTTCTGAGAAGGCCTTCTCCAAGGTTTTGAGGGCCTTTTGTTTGTTGCAGGTACTGTCTGTCCATAATATGGGGTGATCTTTGTTTGATCTTTGTTTGGTACGTGTATGAGTAGTCGCTTCCTTTCACACAGCTTGCCACAGCAGCAATTTTTGTCTGGATGCATTGACCAGGATGTGCTAACCAGATAAAGCCTCCACCAGGGCTGGAACGGGAGCCTTCTTTTTGTGTTTATCTTATTGCAAGTCCTTCCCTAGCCTTAACAATGTTTCAGATAGACAACTGTGTTTTTTAACTCCTTACAGTCCACAGTTTCCACATATAACCAGGATTACCCTATCCCAGGTGATGAATCCAGCACTTACTCTTGATATATTCATAGGGATGAATGATTGCCAAAGCTCTCCAGACAATCTAGATCTCTCAGTAGGACCTCTCTAGAAGCGGGTTGTGGGATTTTGAGGATCTTTGGTGGTCTCAATGCTTTGGTCAACAGTTAATGCCCACTTCTTGATCTCATCTCGGCGCTTGCACTGTCTTTTGTGTGTGTAGTCTCCATGGACCAGAACAGGGAAGTGGGCCCCAGAAAGGTGCTGCTTTTCCTACATCCAGACTTCCTCTCCCGCTACATGCTGTTCTACTTTGCCCACTTGCGCTATAGTGGCTATTGCTGTTTGAGACACAGCAGAACATTAACTCCTTGGTGCCCAGGCTTCTACAGAGACCTAGCCAGGAATGGGACATAATGATGCTTTACTAGTCCAAAGAAAGGAACAGTGTATTTCAAAGAAGCAGATAACAGAATGTAAAAGTAGACACATAAGATGCTAAATGTAGCTGGAACCAGTGGATAAACAGATAATCAGGGATATAGTGGCTTTTGTGGCACAGCCATGTAACAAGAAGCAACAGCATATGCCCTAAGAGAAGTTCAAGACAAGGTCATCTATAACACTGTGGGCACTTGGTGAGTAGGACCACCAGCAACCCCTTCAGATAACCCTCTACAATCATAAGAGGACTTCCAGTAAGAGGCAGATGTATGGAAATTAGTTCTAGGAAAAGTGATGTTTATGTCTTAGCCAGGAAGTACACTGTAATCCATGTATGAGCATGGGGGAATAAATCCTTTGTTGTAAAGTGTCATGACACACCTAATTAGAGGAAATACCATCCAGGTGACTAGCAACGCAATAAAGAATGCCTGCTTTCTAATACTTCAAAACTGATAGAAAATTTCTTTAAAAAAAAAAAAAGGACCAGGCTTTTATATTATAAAGTTATTGACTGCCAGTCATATGTTTCTAGGACAGCTGTGTCAGCCCAGCAACTTTGGATACCTTATCTGCAGTACCACTTGTTGGTTGCTTTATAAGGAAATTTGTCTGTCACATCATCCTCACCTGTGCCATTGTTCTTCACATCCTCGGAATGTCAGATTTCAGCATTATCCAGTTGTCACCAAAATGCAGGAATAAAACTCCCTAACACCAATTTAGTTTTAAGAAGCAGGCATTACTTCATGATGGTGCAGGATGCACTGGGATAACTGCAGTGAATTTTTATTAGTCTCCAGTTGTATGTGCAAATGGCATGGAAGAAACTTATCCACCATCAATTCTATGTTGATAGGAAAAATATATGCTAATGTCTTCACAAACAACTCGATGGGTGGGGGCCTTCATGAATTATAGGAGAAATAGGGTATTATTGTCTCCAGGAATGACTGAAAGAACCAGTCAGGCTCTGGAAGAATGGTATGGGGGCCTTTAGGGGAAATGGGCCTTCATGTCTCTATGAACATCAAGCCGAGCAAGTTACAGAACCCAGGGAGTTGGAAACAGACAGTTTGATTTTCTGAGCTTTAGAGTAATAGGAGAAAGGGGTCTGCACAAAGTCTATTGCAGAACTCAGAAAGCCTGAACTTCTGAACTTTAGGGGAAAATGACCATGCATGTTCAAGAGAGAATTTGTTGTAGGTGGTTCAGGAAATCCATGCTTTCCTAATACCTCAGCCAATGGGGAAAGGAACACAGCAACACGCGGTCAGGAGTTTAGGATAAAAGGAAGCTGCGCCCTCCAAAACCTCGAGAGACACTTCACAGGGGTATTGCCCAGTACATTCTCTCCCTGTATTGGAATAAATTTGCTGGAGTCCTCTCTCTCTTTTACAGACACTGGTTTTTCACAGCGTGGCTTTTCCACACAATGTGAATAAGCAGACGCTTCTTTATTTTGGTGCCAGGAACACAGGGAATTACTCCTCCAAGCATGTTCTACTTAGTAAACAAAATCCATCCATTTGATATACTTTTCTGCTGGGTCATCGTTACATAAGTTCTTTTACATTTTATGCATACTATGCCTGCTCTTAAATTTAACCTTAACCACAACTCGTTTTGCTAATTAAATAATTTCATCAATATTCCTACCATAAGACAATTGGGGCATCTCTACTGATTGATATTCCAATCAAGGTAGGAAGGGTAGGGGGTTTCCAAGCAGCGTAACTGCTCTGCATTATGGTCTCCAGAGTTTCTTGAACAAAGCATAAGACATCCATTAGCTTCTTGGCGAGGTTTCTGCTGCATATTTTAAACACAGCACTCCTGACATTCCTATACCTTATACTTCACCATTTTCTACTTGTAATCATAACTACCTCTTTTACATTATTAAATCGATTATTTTATCAGAATATTTTTAACATTCTTCTAACTGAAGTCTCAATTTGTCCTCAGTTCGTGGGGGAATGCGAAAGGACCACTCTATTTTTCTTAAAAAAATGTGACGCGCTTGAAGCAAGGAGCTGTGGGAGCTCTCTGGAGAGCTGAGAAGGCAGGAAGGGAGGCAGGGAAAAGGGGCAGGGAGGAGGGGCTTAGCCTGGAGGGATCTGAGGACCAGGAGGCTCAATCTATCGCTGCTGTCCGCGGGTGAGCCCAGGGGCGCCGCGCTCGCCTCCGCCGGCGGCCCCAACCCCGCACACCCTGCGCCGGGCGGGCAGGACGCGCCGCCCCCGCACCAGCGCCGCCCCGGAGCTCCCGTCCCGGAGCTCCCGCCCCGCTGCCCGGAGCCAGGGTCTCCTTCCGTCTCCCATCGGGGCCGACAGTCGGGGTTCCGGACGAGTGGCTGGCTGGGCTCGGTGAGGACGTGCGCGGCGGCGGCGAGAAGGAAGGAAGGAAAGGAGGGAGCGAGCGAGCGGGGCGGGGGGCGGCGGGGGCCGGGCCGTTCTGTCCTCTCCTCTCCTCTCCTCCCTTCCTCTCCGGCCGCGGGGCCGGCACCCGGCGGCTGCCAGGAGCCGCTCCCCGGGAGCTGCCGGCCCCTGTAGAGGGCTCGGGGCTGGCAGGCGGGCGGAGCCCTTTCCGTGGCCGGGCCGGGGAGCGGGGAGGCCGCGGAGCCACGCAGCGCCGGGGCGGCAGCAGCGAGCGGGGCCGCGCAGCGCCGGGGCGGCGGCAGCGAGCGGGGCCGCGCAGCGAGCGGGGGGCGGCGGCGCGGGGGGCCCGGGCGGAGCGCGGGGCCCGGCGGCTCGTCCGCTGCTCGTCTCGCTGAACCGATTGCCATCAATTAGCAAGAGTCCTGCGAGTGCCTGAACAAGGACAATGCGATGCGCAGGCTCCGGAACACATCCTCCGCCCCGATCACCTTAAGGACGCAGAGGTTTGTTCGCTGTATTTCTCCGTAGGGTATGACAATGCAGGGAGATGCGGTTGAAAGATACTAAAAACACCCAAAGCAGCAACAAACGAGGAAATCCCTCTCCCCCGCCTCCCAAGACAAAACTGACAGGAGAAAGTAATCACTGTCAGGGTTGAAGACTGGGTGTTTTGAGTGTCCTGTGTTTAAATTCTGTGATGAAAGTCCAGCGCTCGTGATTTTTTGCTTCAGCCTCTCAGATAGGCATCACAAGATGTGCGGTGAGGAGCCGGTGCTCTGCTTTGTGTAAGAGGGACACCTGCAGTCGTGTATTGTGGTGGAACTGATAAAACTGTTTGTACTATTAAAGAAAGAAAACCAAAACATATTTAAAGAGGTACAGGCTTGCTGTTGCTGCTTTGGGTTGTCTGAGTAGTGTAGCTGATTGAATTAACTTATTTATTCCATCTGCAGAGGCAGATGGAAATGTGAGAAAAAAGTGCAAGTACCCCATCAATGTGTAGCAACTTTCTTCCTGGGCTTTGGAAGATGTGCTTTGTTTGTCCGTGCCATCAAAGAAAACCGGAGGCATCGGGTAGAACACTAGTAGATTTTCTGCTGGAGCACAGAATGTGTTTCAGAAGCCCATAGAAGTGCTGGCAGTTGTTTTCCTAGAAGTTCTTAGGAGGCTGACTCAACTCTTTCTAGGAGCTCTGTGGTAACTTTGGGCATTTGTCTGCTCTTAACTAGCCTCCTGGGTGGACTTAAAAATAGAATAAAACAAACCTAGCTCATCATGACTCCTGGTAAATATTTTCTCCTGAGAAAATATTCATCGGAGAATGATGTGAGTAAAACTTGTTGCAAACATCAAAAACTCCTAACTGGGCTCTTATCACCCGTTCCCTTGAACTAGCCAAGTGATGTCCCAAAACATTCAAACAGATATTCCTGGCAGAGAAAACAGACTTGTGATAATGATTGCTTTTATATTACTGTCCACAAAATTAAATCCTTTACTCTTGATGCCTGTGCCAGCATAAAAGTTCCCCTGGGTCTCAAGGTGCAAAGTCTTGGAAAATTTACTGTGGTGGTTCCCAGGATGTTTACCAGGACCCATTAGTTCAGTGTGTTTGTGTGGCTCACTGCAGTGAGTTGGGAGGCAGAGTTCAAGGATCCAGCTCTCTTTGTAGTTTAAGCTTAAACAGTTTTTTTTTTTTTTCCCCAGGAAATAATATATTGTCTGATGTTTTGGCAGAAGACAAAAAACATTACAGCATGCTTTATGTTAAGTCTGTTATGGGGTGTTTTGGATTCCTTCTAAATAAAGCTAAAACTTTGTCCAGTTCATTGTTCTGCTATATTTTTTAGAAGTTTTATTTTTATTGTTATGGTTCTGATTTCTATTTAAAACACAGATGCTTTTTTGCTCTTCCCCCTTCCTACTAATCTTCAAAAAAAATAGTTGTAAATCAGTAAAATACTCTGATTTGCAGGAAGCTGTCCCTCAAACACGGTCTCTTTAGAAGCCAACAAATTGCTGACTTGGCTTGTTTTCTGCAGGCTAAGGTGTGTTGGTAGGAGAATATTTTTATATATTTCTAAAATGTACACAAATCAGCCTTTCCCAGCTGTTTTATTTGCCTTTTTTTTGGTTCAGTTTCATTTGCTGCAGCTATGAACAACATATCAGTGGGTTGGGGATGTGAGACTGTCACAGCATTTGTGGTCTTGTAATAATTAACCTGTTAGTTGGATGTTGAGCCTTTCTTCTTTGTGTTGAAGATTAACAGTTGTCATACGCAGAGCAGTACTCCCCACCCCATAATTTAAAAGGCATGGATGAAGACACAACAAAAGGAGTAAAAGAGGGAGCAGAAAGCCAAGAAGGTGCAGTTCAATTCTCTTGATTCCTAGGGGAGCTCCTGCTTTGCTAAGCATGGCCATGAAAACTCGTGAAAAACCTTAGAACCTGCTGGTGACTTAAAAGGAAAGAAAAAAGAAAAGCAAGGAAAAATGGTGAAAATACCCATTATGATTTTTAGCATTAGGTAATGCTAATCTTTGCCTTTTTAAACTGGTAAAGTGCATTGATGAAAGGAGACTGGTGCTGCACAGGAAACTGAAATTCAAAATCTGCCAGGGGATCTTTTGATATATTACTGGTAATCAGGACATAGGAGACTCTGGTGGTATTGTTGGTACGGGTCATTGCTCCTTTGGTAAAAGCAGCACTTAAAGCTCATGGACTGTTGTCCCTTCTAGGAGCCAAGACCAGTGAGGAGCTCCCATTCCTCCAGTGACATTTTATTGTCTAATTTGGTTCATCCTGAAGCATCACAAGTGGCAGCATCAGTGCAACTGAAGAGGTAGAAATGGGGAAGAAAATAGGGTTAAGGAAAATACAAACTTACCAACCTGTCTTTGTTACTCTAAGCATTTCTAAGCCATATTCAATACTGTTACATGCAATTTTTCAAAGAACTGTAGTGCTTTCCCATTGCTGACAGGGAATTTTTATCTTTTCACACTTTTGATTACTAGGCACTACTATCATGTTTCTGACTATCATTTGTCTTTCTGATAAATACAAGCAATTCAAATTTTCAGGAGTTTCAAAACTGCATAGGGCAGTGGAAATGTAGGAATTTATACTTGGAGGAATTTCAAGGGAACTAATTTAATGGAAGGATTGATATTATAACTTATAGCAGGCAGGAAACATCGCCAATCAGAAGATTTTTAAAGACTTGTAAAAAACACTCCTGTGATCTTGAAGGTAGTGCTATGCCTTCATGATGGATATAAATGGTCCCCATAAAATGCAAATATGCCAGAGAGCTCTTCTGGTGTGTCCTTGTGAAAGATTTCAATGACTGAAATTCAATTAACTTCTTTATTTGCACTTCAGTCAGTATCCTGTACATAGATTGCAAACTTGTCTCCAATGAGTGGTCATTAGGTGTTGGATGATTAGGGAACAATACTTCTAAAAGGGGATATCTACAACTACTGGGGATGTAAGACAGTTCTTTTAATGTGCATTGAAATTTGAAAGGAATTTGGAAATTCCTCTGAGGCTGAAGCATGTTCATAGTTTCTCTGCATTTCACTTGTTTCTGTGAAGTACTGAGGCCTGAACAATAGGCCCTGAGCTGAACTTGACACTCAATGAACCTTCCAACCATTGTATAATATTTGTATCCACTTGGTATACAGTGGAAGATGCATGATCATCAATGAAACATGTAGTGTGATAACAATGTATTTCTTCTTGGGTTTGGAGGCCAGTCAGCACCATGAAATCAGATACCTGGCCTTGTTTGGAGGTATATGTTCAAAGCCAAATCCCTTGATTCCTTCTTGAGCCCTGGCCAGGCTTTGGGTGGAACCCAGGAGGAGAATTAAACCAGATGTTCTTGCACGAGAAGGTTTGGAAGCTTGTTTATGCACCAGCATAAAAGCTGGACCGTCTCACAGCGAAGACAGAGACCTCACCTGTAGGTGGATGAACCTGAAGAATTTCCCAGTTACCAGGAGTGGCTCTCCAGTCCCTAGCTGTGGCTGGAGCTCCCCAGCTGAAGTGCAGATCTGGATGACAATAAAATATTAGGTGATGTACCTTTCTAAATTACTGTAGGCAATCTTCTGTAGTAGTGATTACATGCATTGCTTAGTTTATCCTTTTGTAATTATTTACTGTTTTAAACTATAGTAAATTACACTTATTTCTTAAAGTTGGTGTTTGTGTCTTTTGTGCTGACTATGTCCACTGGCAGACCAGTGTGATGGTAAATAGAAATTTGCAGTCGAAATGTAGGGGTGTAGGTATTTTCTAAAAAATGTTGTTCCATCTAAGAAAAGGCAGCTTAGGACTCTGCCTGATCCTTAGCTGACCTTCTTCCATCATAGTAATATTCACAACTATAGAAATATGAGCTGTAGATAATACTTATATCTGTGTGCTTCAGTTATATACATGAACTTTTCTGCAGAGGCAAGGATATTTCTGTATAAAGGTGACTGATGCTACCATTAGAAAAGCTTTCATCTGTAGGATTTCAAATTGAATATTTGGTGGTGTCAATTTGTCTGATAAATCCAGTCTCTGTTATTAATGCCTTTTCCCCACAAATCTTTTATGTTGAAAATTGCTTTCTCAGGCTTACAGCTATTATTCAAAAGTGAACTTTTTTTTTCTCTGAGGAGTGTAAGCAGTAAATGTTTGGTTGATACAATGAAGCAATCAAATACAGTCTTGAAGATTTAATTTTGTTCTGGACATGGCATCGCTTTTGCTGGTGTTGGTGTGTTGCTTGGCACCATGGAAAACTAGAATGTTGAAATTCCTTGTGAAGTATGGCTCCTCCAAATGCCTGGTGTGTCCATAGTGCTTGTAGAAGAGTCACTTTTACATTTTAGAATAACCTCTTGGAGCTCAGATTTGATGTTGCTTATGATAAATTCCCATTTTTTTTCTCTATTTAGCGCTTCTGGTTGTTGATATGTGGAATGGTGTTTGTCTGCATTAGCCATTTGTGGTGGGAAGAATGACTTCTTTATTCTTGACCTGTCGACTATGACCGCAGTTCCCATGACACGTCAGTGTTGCTGGGTGCAATTAGTAGCTTTAGGACAGTGGATTGGGACCATTGCCAGATGCCATGGCATGCCTTTTCCTTGATTTTTGTAATATCCCTGAATAATTCCATTCCTAAAATGGAATTACATAATTGTAATTTCTCAACTGCAGAATTTCTGGGTTCCCACTAAGATTTAAAGCACATTCAGAGATTGATGCTCATTTCGTTGTTTTTCTAAATTTGTTTTGCCGTGGGTAGGGTCAGAAAAGACACAGACACCAACTCAAGGAATAAGGATAATTTAATATAATATGAAACTGCAAAGAATTACAAAAAGATAAGATAGGATAAGCATCAACTGGGGGAAGCCACTGTCACAGCAATGGAGCGGAGAACCACTTCTGGTAAATGGGAAATCCTGCAGGTGTTTCCACCCACAGGAAACAAGGCTTCTTACTTAGCTGTGAGAGAGTCCCATTTTTATTCTGTTAAATAAACAAGCTACCATAACTTCTGGTGTGTTAACATCTGGTTTCTTTCTCCTACTGGGTTTCTTCCAAAGCCTGGCCAGGGCTCAAGGACGAACCATGGGAGTTGTCTTTGATCCTGTACTCCCAACCAAGGCTAGATTTGGCCTTGCCTGGGTTCTAAATACTGAAACCATGTTTTGCCAATGAGCAGATACATATAACATTTGGTTGGAAGGTTCATCTAGAGGTCAACTTTGGCCCAAGGCCTGTTGTTCAGGCCTTAGCACTTCAACATTTCCCTGTTGTTACCATGAAGTGTAATAAGTAGAAATCTGCAGCTGTAGTCCTGCATCAAACATCCTTATTGAAACGGAATTTCAAAATTTTTTGACATAAATACTAAAATTGGAAGCTTGTGAGCATAACAGGACGTTCTTGATGTATAAATGGGGTGAAAGAGCTTGAACTTCACCCTACTTGCAGAAATCACCAGTGATGGAGGGAGGGTGGCCATGTTGGTTTTGATGTTGAAGAATGCTGATATCGGCCTGACTGAAACACCTCAAAATTAAACAATAGGAGGATGTGAAGAAACTGATGTTTCCTGATGGGAACTGGCGCTGGCATGGATGTGGGAGACAGATGTTTCCTGATAAAAGGAACCTATGAGTGGTAGTACTAACCATGTATTTTAAATGAATTATGTTCTGCTGAGCTAGCCTAGCAATGTAGGACTGACAAGCAATCACATTATCCTATGAAAGCACAAACTCTCTTTTTTATGGTAGGGATTTCTAGCACACCCCTTCTAGGAGAGTGCGTGGAGATTCTTCCGTTAAGTGCGGATGCTTCTTGTGGTAACTCCTTGGGGCTGAGTGAAAGAGATTTGCCCATGGTCATGAGTGTGGGTGACCAAAACCAATCTCTTCTTGACAATTATTAAGCTAGTTTTGAAAATACCAATTTAATAAATAGTGCACTATAATAGCAGTTACAGCCTTTTGTATTGAGGAAGGTCATGGAGCAGATAATCTTGATCATCACACGGCATCTATAGGACAACCGGGGAATCAGGCCCAGCCAGCATGAGCTTATGAAAGGCAGGTCCTGCTTGACCAACCTTGCTTTAAGACAATTTAGGGGAACACTCTAAAATTAGTTACTCCCCCTTAGTTTTAACCAATCCCATTCCACCAATAAGGAGAAACAAGTAGAGGAGATATAAGTGGAAAAATAACAGTTCGCTAAAAAAAAAACCCAACATAGCAATAGGCAAAACATATCAGTAAGAGCACCAGTTTTTTAGGAAGTTGCTGAAATCTCACAGACTCCCAGGGAACAAAGAGAAGCTCAAAATGGTGAGGTGACGCCTGCCCCAAGATGGTGCCTTCCATGGGGGAGACAAAGGGAAAATGGCAGCAGCCCCCCTCCTCTCCCTTTATCTCTCTGGTGGTGGCAACTCTGGTGGCTGGGACATGGTCAAGGGCTAGAACTTGTGGAGGCACTTTGCCTTCTCCTCGGCAGAAGACAGTAAGGCAAAGCCTCTGGACTGGTGTGACTCAGAGCCTTCTGGCCTCAGCTGGGCACTGCCCATGGGCTGGGGTCACCGTGCTGTTACAAATGGAGAGGGGAGTTTGAACCAGGCCCTGCCTCTGCCCAGGTCCTTGACAGTCGACAGTAATGTAACTGAGGTGGCCAACACCCCAAAACTCTCTCTTGTTTCTCAAGTTCTTAAAAATGACTGATTAGGTCTATTGCAAAATGAATAATTAATTGAATAGACCAAGGAAAGCAGACATAAGACTTAACTCTCACTTCTTACCACACAGGATAAACAAAGAGACACTACTAGGAGATAGACAATACAGCGTGATTGAGGTACCTATATTACAGCTAGCAACGAAATAATATAGATTAGGATTCAATATATTTTACCATCCTTGCTGATCGACTGGATGGTAAGATACATTGAATCTTACATCAAATCTTTCCTGTCAATTTCTGAAAAGTATCTACAAAGATGTGTCCAAGCTTCATAGGAGAAGCTGCCCTACACATTTCTAGGGAGTGTGTGAGAGGTTTCTATCTCTGTAATAATTTGTGTCACTTTTACAGTTGTAAAGAGCAGTGTCTTTTGGTCAATGACATTTACTTTTCTTAATCTCTTCCCACATCTTCTCTCCAGACCAAGATGTTGATTCTTAGTTGGGGGTGTCAGCCCTCCTGACACCAGCGGTGTCCCCCTGCCAGGCCTTTGGCCTTGCGTGGGTTATCTCTTCCATAGGCACCAGCCATCTGTGGTAGAGAGGGATGTCCTGCCACACACACGGAGCTGGGCTGCTCTGCTTCTCTGGGCACAACGCTGTGGCCGCAGACAGGTGTTGCAAAATTTGATTGGGAAATGCAGCTTCTTGAGTTGCCATTGTTGATAGTAGAGCCAAAAGGCATGCCAAAGGCAAGAGAAAGCACCTGAACTTTTAAAGACTGTGGGAATGAAGTGTATTCACTTAATGTCCAAACAAAAATCCCCACTAACAAACTGAGAAATACTGTTTATTCAGTATTGGATAACACTGCATAAAATCCCATTAAGAGTCCTGGTGTTGGGAGGAGACAATGCTGAAAACAAAAAGGAAGGCTGAGAAGGACAGCCTGGTGCAACATGAAGGCTACAGGAGTAAAACATAACCATCCTATAAACATTTTACTGAAGTCCAAAAAGATTCACGTACTAGCTTTCCTAGATCAGCTAAGGGGGTTACCCTGTTGTAGAAGGAAATCAGGGATGACAAGCTGACTTTCCCCTCATGAAGCCGTGCTGGTTGTGGCTGATGATTGTTGTCCTCCGATTGTTTTTCTATGCCTTTCAGAAAAGCGTTTTCTATGATTTTACCAGACACTGAAGTGACACTGACAGGCCTCTACTTTTCAGGGTCCTCCTTCTTGCCCTTCTTGAAAACTGGGACAACGTTCGCCAGCTTCCAGTCAGCTGGGACTTCTTGAGATTCCCAAGATCACTCAAAAACCATTAAGAGAGACTTTGCAATGACATCAGCAGCTCTTTAACGACTATTGGATGAATCCCATCAGGATTTGTCAGAAGTTGATAGGTAAAAGGGGGAAATACACTGTTGGAAGTGGTGGAATGGGAATTTGCAAAGAGAAGTGACTACTAGTCTACATATGCTTAAGTTTACTGTAAATATTCTGTGATTGATTTGCGATCTGAGATTAAGGCAATTTCCAACAAATTATCTCCTATGTAACTGCAAAGAATTTTGGGGCAGGAAAACTCCTGTGTGCTGGTGCTGTTGTGACATCTAAAAAGTACCTAAAATACAGTTATAAAGAGAGGAAAATGAGAATTATGGATATTTATGTACTCCTTTCATTGTGTGTGTTTAGTTGATTCAGGCTGTTTTTCTATAACACCATAAATCAGATGTGCTGAATTAGATTTAAATACTTTGGGTTAAATGAGACATGCCGCTACAAGTCCAGAAGTAGAAACAGGAAAGCAAAGTTTTGGTGGCCTGCAACTGAACTTTTGTCCTTTCAGTTCTTAGAATCTTCTGTTTGCTGAACTGTGTTCTGCAGAGGTACAAAATAGCTGTGATCACATTGGCTGGCATTGAAATATGTATGTTTAGAGTTTTGGCTCTATTAAAGGGAGCTTTTAGCAGTGAATAAGAATATTTTAGAGCTATTGTGAATGCCTAAGTTACACTTGTTGCAGAGAAGATTTAGACCACTTAGGGAACCACTGGCACATGTGGCTGGAAAAGTGGTTTTATTGAAATAAAATGATGTAAAAGTGAGGCTTAAGAAAGTGCCTTGGCAAGGTTTAATCTTACTGTACAGATACAGTAACAGTAATAATTCAAAAGTATTAATATATTATCCTAATGCCTTATGATACAAAGCTATGCACAATATCAGTCACCTGAGATCTGCAGCTGGTAAGGGGTCTTTCAGCCTCGAGGAGAAACTTAGAGGTGACCCAGCTCAAGGAGAGGTTACAACTGTGCAGCTGGGAGAGATCAAAAAAAAGCTCACCTGGGCTTTCATATTTGTGGAATAAAGTGGTTGGCTCTCAGTCAAATTAAATGCCATGGAAAAGGTAGGCATGAAATTCCTTGCACCCACAACTTCATTTGTTCCTTAGTAATTAGTTCTGGAAGAACTACCTGGTATTCATGTCTTATTCACTTGGCTGGTGTTCCCAACTCTTATGCATCAAAGCTCTTTGTGTCTCCCTGTTCCTATGTAGGTTTTCAAAGAATAGGTTGGAACTAGAAAAGTCCTTGACCTGGTCATGGCCTAGGCCTTTACTTCCTTGTGAGCCTGAGCCAAACTGTCAATAATTTGATCAAGGAGTTGAGCTCATTCCTATGACTACAGTCAATCCACTTTATTGACTCTTGCCTCTGTCATCAGTGTGTGTTGTATTGCACATAAATGGTGAAAGTACAGTTATTTGATGAGTTGCTTAGCTTAATAATTATAATTAATGGTTATTAGATACCATTGCACAAACAGATACTGATATCATTGAATATTTTTAGGAGAAGGATTGGAAGTGTTTGTGCCTCATACTCCAGTCCTGGGTGCAATGTGTACACAGCAAGGAATATAGAGAGTAAGCCCAGCTGACTAGGACCTGGGCCTTTCATGATGAAAGTTTAGAACCTAGAAACTCGATATTTGCATTTGGAGGAGGGAGTAGATTGGGTAAAGAAAAAAGACTGCGAGACACTTTCAGAAATACCTTTGGTACTGGCATGCAAAAAGATTCCTTTAAAAATTACCCCAACACTTCACATTCTGGGCAGGACCGTGGCATTTACCAGGAAGATGAAAAGTTCCTGGTGTTCTTTGAGGGTTGAAATTTGGAATCAAAGCTTGTGTAAGAGTCCCCTCTATATGTGCTAGGAAAGTCAGCAAGATAATGGTAATGAGAGACATCAGGTGTGGCAGAAATTTCAGCTAATACTGCTTGAGCTACCTTAGCATCAATGGCAGGACGATAGCCATAGCCTGGAGGTAAATGAGTAAAGGTATAATTAATGCCATTCCAAGTACAAGCAAAGTGAGCTTGGTAGGCCTAGTGGGACACTGGAGGAATGTCTTTAATGTCCAAACTGAGTGTGCATAGATAAGAGGAAAGGTAGATGGCACTGATTGTTTTGGCAACTTTTGTGACTGTAGTATGAGGCAGAGAGGGGGCAAAATTTATGCCTAGGTAGCTGTCACGGGCAGAATGGAAGCTTCACACAAGGTTTATCACATGTGCCCTCCTGCTGAGTCACAGGGTGCAGAAAGGATGCCCTTGCTTTCTAAACTCCTCAGAGAGGAGTCTGGGTGTGGCTGGATCCAGTCCTAGATCCAGACCTACTCAAAGGTTTATGTCTAAAGAATTCCACAGGTGTAGTTGAACCTTTATACAACTTCATCCCACAGGATAAAGGAAGGCAAACCAATATAAAAAATTATTTATTTATGTGGTATTAATACTGATGATAATATTGATCATAATACTAGTTAGACTAAAGGACCTTAATCAGAATTAATTATTACACAATATAGATAGTTAACTGTAATTACAGTGACAATAAAGCTGGCAAAATAATCAAGTAGAGATTGATGTTGCTCACTCATACCAATGTCTGTGGGCATATCTCTTTAACTCAGGTTTGGGAAATAATCTTGGAGGCGTCCCAATCAGAGGAGGAATCTCCACACACACTTCTAGAAGGGGGTATGTTAAGAGTGTTGGAAGCACATATAAAACAGTCAAGCACAATAAAACAGTGAAGAAAATAGCAAAGCTCAGTATGAGATGGGGCCCACACATCAGTGATCAGAGCAGACATGGAAACCTGATGGAGGTTTTTGTTGCCATGACATCAGGTAGGAACACAAAGTGGGAAAGGATCAGTGCAGTCTTAATATCAGGAAACATTTTGTACAACTGCTACCAGGTATACCTCCTACCAAGAAATACTGCATACGGCACAACCACCAAGAACAGAAAATTTGACCACCCACAGCACTTTGCACAATAATGGCTAATAAGGTATAAAAGGACCCTGATTTTGTGTTTAGCTGAGGGATGAGAATTTGACATGAAAATTGTAGGGACACATTTTCCTCGCCCTCTGCAGAAGGGGCACCTTTTGGTAAGACTTGTCTCCTCGGCTGTGCTGAGTGTTTTGACGTGAGAAATTGAGCTTGTGATTGCCATTGTATTGTCAGGGCTATATTTAGCTGCTCTGCAGTTTATGCAGATACTGCTGGCACTGCAAAAGAGCAATGTCTGTTTCATTTAGTAAACCATAGTACTTGTGAACCTGGCTGGTTCTTTTGAAAGCAAGTAGACTATTGGAGCACCCAGTGCTAGGCCTTTAGTTATGTGTTCGTAACAAGTCTCTGCTCTTAAAAATTGAGACTGGGTTTTTATAGCAATCCACTGTCAGTCAGATATTTCTGGGCTGCTGTTTCAGCTCAGCAGCCTTTAGCTCAACAGTGTCAGGCAATTTATCAGTACTGTCACTTCTTGGTTGCTTTATCATGAATTTTGTTATATTCTCACCCTGTGCCAGTTTCTGCCAGGAAACATTGTTCCTCACATCCTCAGAATGTTCAGCTTTGGGATTATTGAACCAGGTTGGTCTCAGCATTGTTCTACACCAAGTGCAGCATGATCCCCCTTCTCCATCCATCACTGACAACTTTTACAATCGGGGTATTGTTTGGGCTGCTTTACCCCCACGGAGGCAGAGTGTCCTGTTCCAGTAGCCCTGGTCAGATGCCAGGACCCACTGGACTTGTGAGCTGACTGGCTGGGGCTGTTAAAAGGGGAAGGGGTGCAAGTGAATACTCACTGTTTCTTCAGTGCTCTAAAAAGAGACATGATGAATTTTGGGGCTTGTAGGATTACAGAGTGTTAACCTGTGATGGGTCACTGGAGGTAGGGAGGTGCATCTCAGAGTCTCCAAAGTAGGGGGAGTTTGATTCAGAAGTACCAGGAGATTGTACCTTCCCTGGAGCATCATGGAAGGTCTGGTCTATGAGTGGTTCTGTCTGTGGAAGTAAAAAAGCTAATGCCTCGTAGGCATTTGTAGGCCTTTCTAGTTAGAAATATCTGCAGCATGGCCTCACTGAGTAAGAGTGGCCAAATTATTGGAGTGAAATATTTGTAAAAGGACCTACTGTCTGAAGCTTATCTGAAGCAGTCTGTATGTTACCATTCTTGCTGGTAGCTTACTGCATCTTGCTTATCTGACATGTACCTGAGGTCCTGTGAAAAACAAGGCATGTAACACAGAGGTATATAAATATAAACTCTGTCACTGCCCCAGCTGGGCAAGGTTCAACTCAGCAGAGGCTGTTACTTGGCTGCTCTTTTTGGTGCATAGCCCTGCAGCTACTTGCAGTGAAAAACTGCTGCTGTGCAGACCTGAACAGAATTGTATTGGAGTTACTCCACAGCAGAGGTTAGAACCTCTCAAAAACAGATCCTCAGGCTGGCTGGCTCTTAGGGAAGTTGCACTTGACTGACTTTGGGAAGGGCTGAAGGGGCTTCTGAAACCTTTGGACTACTGCAGAGGGTGAGAGAAGTGGTCCTCTCCTTTATGATCAACTGAAGGCAGAATTTTGACTGCCATGAGGACACACAGATGATGATGATGCCATTGATGGTGCCATCTGCCTCCAAATGGGAAGTCTCTGTAAGGTGTGCCCTCCATGGCACCTGAGAAGGATCATCAGGTTCTGTCTGGGATGCTACCTGTATGTCTGATAAGTTTGGGTAACCAAGGGCTGGGGGGGTTTCCAGCTGATGAAGTGATGGGAGGGGCACTAGGGCACTTGCTCAAGCCCTGGTGGGAAAAGGTGCAGCATAGGGGCTTGTTGGCAAAAGCTGGTGAAACAAGTGTTGGGGCTCTGTGTGCCTGGAGCTAAAGAGGCTTTCAAGATTCCTTGGGTCAGGACCCTTTAGCACAGGCTTAAGGGGGTTTTTAACTACACTGACACAAGGTGTTTGGTGGTAACTGTGGCTGCATCCTGACAGAGGAGGCAGGATGACAGAACGAGCATAGCAGAAAATAGTTGGTGGTACATATATGTAAAACCTTGTAAAAGAAAGTCCTCGTAAAACATGGTTTAGGCCTTGCTATTCTGGCTAGGCTGGCCTGTTGAGTTCTCATGAGAAAAGAATCATAAGAATGAGAATCAGTTTGCATAACAATCTATTTTTGTGAGAGAACAGTTTGCACCTGCAAAAATAAGGAGTCTATCCCATGAGAGTCCGTGAAGAAAAAATGTAAACATACCTAGAAAGAAAAAAGTTTGATGGACATGTACGCTAGCCATTACCAAGCAATGAAGTGAGTTTCAATGATTTGCTGACCTATTAGATTCCAACAAGGTGCCTTCTGTTAGAAATGAGAAGCTTGACTCAACCAATATATCAAGCAGCAATTCAATTTATTAATTAATATGGTAACATATGAGCAAAGACAGCACTGGGTACAGTGGTGGGGGTTTTCCCCTCCAACCACACACCGGTTGTGGGGCTTGCTGGTATTTATTGATCATATTCATGCATATTCATAAGCTTTCCCCAGTAGTTTCTATTTCCTATTTTTACATGAGCTTGCAGCAGCTTCTATTTCTACCTTTTGACATCACAATTCTATACTTTAGGATTGTAAATCTATGACAATGATGTCTGGTTCCTTTCCAATTTCTATACTTTATTGTGATCTATTCCAGGCTTCAATATCCTAGGATGTACATCCCAGGATGTATGTCCAGATGGTGGGGTCCAGCTTCTATTATCTAGGATCATTAATGTATGGTAGTGATGTCCAGCTTCCCTTTTCGAAATCATTAATCAGCAAACTTGATGTCCATCTTCCTTTTCCAGGAGCTTGGGATAGGGTCACTTCCCAGAAAATGTAAATATCTTAAGTTTCCTCTGCATTTGTCTAATTCAAGGATGTGATTTTATTTTATCCCCAATCATTTTTCAGGAAATACCCAGTGAAACATTAGCAGCCTGAAAGCTTTACCTTGGATGCAAAAGCCTGTTTTCTTCACTGAGATTCCTGCATCACTGTAAGTATTGCCTGGACACTGATGTTGATGTTTTTTATGAATTTCATATGTTACTTCATTTTCCTGTCTTCTTTTGTTATTGGTATCTTATGAGAGCAGAGAAAGAAAAAGAGTGAAGAAAGATAGAGCTGTCTTTGAATCTTGAAAATAACACCTACTAAATTATAACACTGGGTCCTTTGTTTTTTATAGGCTAGATATAAGTGATACTTTTCATTCTCAAATTTGAAATCAGAAGAGTCTTAAAATCTAAAAGAGCCCATGAAGGAAAGTCAGGAGCCGTGGTGATTCGGGAGAAATGGCATGAAACATTCTGTTTAGAGACTGTTTAACACCTGCACAAAGCAAGGTGTTCTGTGCTAGCTGGGTTTGACCACATTGAGAAGAGCTTTTTGAGGTGCAGACAGACATTCATTCTTGTAGTTTGTCATGGGGGCTTTTGTGGATGTTCTCAGTTCAGTCAGGGAGAAAAGGAGAAGGATTTCTAACCAGGCGAGAGCCTGGGAGACAGTTGGGAAAGAATGTAAATAATTCTCTAATCTATCTTGTCGTTCACATTGTTTATAGATAGGTTCTGCCACCGTGCATCATTTACTGCACACCAATGATGTGAGAAGTTTTTACTCTTAAGACCAATGAAATTAGTCTGCATGATATTCTCTATAAATAGAGCGATGCTTTTGAAATAAATCGGAGTTCATTCTCCTGGCCTTTGATTTGGAGTCATTTTCGTTCCCGTCCTGGTCTAAGGTGACAGGCTTTTGTGCTTTTTTGTGCATTTTTGAAGGCTGAAATAGTGTTTGGCTTTGAAAACACTGTCTCTAAAAACTTAACAGAGTAAAACAGAAAGAAGGCACCCATTGGCTGGCTCAGCTGCAGTGCTGCCATCCATGCATCCTATCATCCAATCAGCTTTCTGCTCATACGCTGTCCATGCGTCCTATCATCCAATCAGCTTCCTGCTCATATGCTGTCCATGCGTCCTATCATCCAATCAGCTTCCTGCTCATACGCTGTCCACGTGTTCCTCCAGCCAATCACAACCTCACTCCCAGCTGTCACTCAGCTGCTGTGGCAGTGATATCCCTGCAGCTTGGCCCAGCCCCCAGTGACAGCTGTGGTATGGCAGTGCCTGCACTGGGGGAGCCGCCCACGCGCTACAGGCGGCCCTGTGCCTCAGAGGAGCGCGGCTCGGCTGCTTCTGCTGCCAAGGGCCCCGTGCTCTGGCTGCTGCTTCTGGGTGGATGTACGATACAAATGCTCTGGTGGCAGCCACCGGGCCGGCTGTGCTGTTGTCACTGGGCCACGCTTTGTGTGTGACGTTGCCGTACTTGATGGGCTGGCAGTCCCTGATGTGCCTGTGGCTGTGCTGAGGGCTGTGCTGCCATGGGGGTAGGGCTGCAGCAGAGGCTTGCTTGGGGGGCTCCTGGCGCTGCAGGCCACCTGCAGCAAGCCGAGCACTGCCAACATACCTGCCAGGACTGTCCTGACCCCTGCTCACCCCAATCCCCATCCTGGGGCCAGCCAGCTCTGACTCCTCCATGCATGTCCAGAACCCAGAAGTGCACAGCTAAAGCTGCTGCCAGAGAGTTAGTGTTACAAGCAGCAGTTCCCACATTTCGGCATGCTCTAACCATATCTGCTATGTCACAAGTACATGGGTTATGAACAGCAAACAGCGCTTTTCTACGATCTTCATTCATGTTTATGAAAGCAAGCTACTGCCACAGAATAGTTCTGCCCTCATCACTGTTGACTTGTTGGGAGACCATGGCATGCAGTCTGTCCAGGAGCTGCATGAACGACTCCGCTAGACCCTGTAAAATCTTAGCAAAAGAAGATTAGGATCAATACCCGTCCCCAGAGTCGCCGCAGGGCCTGCAGGGCTAAGCGAGCGACGGTATCACGTACATCAGGCGGGTAGCCTGCCTGTGCTGCAGGGACTGCGAAAGCATTCTCTCTGCTCAGCTGCGCAATGGCGATTGGTGAATTTCTGTCCTGCAGCACTTGGGCTGTACACAGCTCTCGGTAATCGGTTAGCCAGACTGCAAACTGCATTGCTGTTGGGTTAATTTTCATTATGCTTTTCCAGCTGTGGGGAGTCAGGACGTATGTGGTACTGATGGATTCTAGGTAGCTTAGGGCCTGATGGGAGGATAAGCCACTTTCTTTTACTAGCGTCCCCAGTTCTTTAATTATTTTATAGTCTAGCTCTCGGTATGCTGGGCGCTGGTTTGGCACATATATTACTGGGCAGGCTGTAGCGACTGCCAGTTCGCCCTCCTTCGTGGTGGCTTCCCGGCATTTTTGCCATCGCTGGACTACTGTGTCGCCATTTTGGGCAGGGAATGAGCCCGCTGCCCCCTTGCAATATGGGAATTCCACATGGAGGGGGCCAGCCACGCAGGGATTTTTATCAGGGTAAGGCAGTTCTGCAGGGCTTGGGTTAATCTTGGGATAAGGCAATTCTGTGGGGTTTGGGTCAATCTTGGGATTGTGTACAGGTTCTGGTGGTGCTGAGGGTTCAGGGGAATCAGCTTCCGAAGCCGTGTAATGGCTGACATTCATGTGACTTCCTTTAATGGCTGCCATGATTGTCCCTCATGTAGTGAAAAATCTCTGCCCTACCGCTTGCCAGGTTTCTGGTTTAAGGGGTCCATTAAAGGGAAAATCTTTAATGTGATTAGACTCCCAGTCCAGCAGGGTGCTTAGTTTCACATCAGCCATATTAATAGATTGCTGATGTAGGAGCCACAAAGCTCCTGCTTCGTTCCAGGGATATTCCACCTCCCATATTTGCTCCCACTTGTCTATTCACCGTCCAGGTGAGGTGTGCGCACTTTTATATTCCTGAGTTCCTTCCTGAACTCCTCCTGGATCCTTCCCTGGATCCTTTTCCGGACTCTTCCTGGCTGGTTCCTTGACCTAGTGGGAGTTGCAGCTGGAGCGGACTGCGCACCCTGCACCACCTTATAGGTCCCAGTTTGGGCCAGCCATTTACAGCAATGGGGAACAAAGTGACACAGACTCCCTTATGCAGCTGAAGGAGATCAGTTTATTGTAGAAATCACACTGTTTTTATACCTTTAATCTCTACCTGACGTAATTGAAACCAAACCGAGACCTAACAGAACTTAATAGAAAGAAGGCACCCATTGGCTGGCTGATCTGCCATGCTGTGTCCACGTGTCCATGTGTCCATGTGCTCCCACTTGTCTATTCACCGTCCAGGTGAGGTGTGCGCACTTTTATATTCCTGAGTTCCTTCCTGAACTCTTCCTGGATCCTTCCCTGGATCCTTTTCCGGACTCTTCCTGGCTGGTTCCTTGACCTAGTGGGAGTTGCAGCTGGAGCGGACTGCGCACCCTGCACCACCTTATAGGTCCCAGTTTGGGCCAGCCATTTACAGCAATGGGGAACAAAGTGACACAGACTCCCTTATGCAGCTGAAGGAGATCAGTTTATTGTAGAAATCACACTGTTTTTATACCTTTAATCTCTACCTGACGTAATTGAAACCAAACCGAGACCTAACAGAACTTAATAGAAAGAAGGCACCCATTGGCTGGCTGATCTGCCATGCTGCTGTCCATGTGTTCTACCATCCAATCAGCTTCCTGCTCATATGGTGTCCATGCGTTCCTTCAGCCAATCAGCTTCCTGCTCAAACGCTGTCCACGTGCTCCCCCAGCCAATCCCAATCTGGCTCCCAACTGTCATTCGCTCAGTGTCTCCTGGCTCCTAACTGCCTCTCAGCCCTCCGGCTTCCAGCTGTCCTGCCTGCAGCTGTGCCTGTCCCGCAGGGCCTTCTGGTGAGCACAAGCCTTAATCACTTTGGTAATTATATCCCCACGTCCTACAGTTGGTAATCCATGTGCATTCTGGAATATAACACATGAAGACTTAGAGATACGTGACTTTGTCAGCTCTCGAAGGTGTAAGTACTGCAGTAGCAGAAGTGTTGCTGTCATCTCCATGCGTCATGCCTTCTCCCAGCTCAGTAAGTTAATGCTACCAACAGAATTAGGAGCTCTTAGCTTGTAGCTCACTAGAGGCACAGTCGTACTCCTCAAAATTAAACTAGTGGGCCACATTACTATGAGAGATTCTTACTAAACTGAAAGTAATTTTTCCATTAATTTTGTTGTATTTAAAGGTGAAATTGAAATTGAGTCTTACTGTCTGAAAACCCTGGCCTATATTTTATTGTAGGTAATTTATTCTATAGATATTTCTTTTCGTTCAGCTCTTAAATATTGTTTATTGTGTCATGTTATACACATGCCTTGGGTTTTTTTTCCCATTGTTTTTGGATGAAGATGTTAAATAACAGCAATCTACTGTTAAAGTGAAAGCTTGATAGATAATAGAATTAGCAGAATAACTTGAAGGTTTTGTTAGTCATTAGATAGTCAATAGAGTTGTTAGTTGCTTTTCTTTTTATACTTTACTGTGTTCTGGGAAACAATTCATGCAACTTGACATTGACAGTATTGATGTCCACAGGTTGTGCTGGTGGGGTTGCTCTCCTACCCAGCAATTTAGGTTCAACAGTTCTGTTCATGATGCATTCTAAATCACTTCTTAGTAAGTGAAATAGGTCTCGATCAAAAGGTTGTAATTTTTGTAAAATTTTTTTTTAGCATTTTGGTTTTGCCTGAAGAAAAGGAAAACAAGAAAAGATGGACTGGAATGTAAGGCCAGTCCAGAATGCTGATGCAAATACAAACCTGCAAAGTGAAGGAGCGTGTTTCACTCAGTTACTTCCCAATGGACATGCCTTTCCTCAGACAAATGTCAACCCCTCTAAAAATGCATGCACTCATGCTGAAAATAACCAAATCGTGTATATGCCAACTATCAATGTTGCCTTCCCTCCTGTAAATGCTGAAGGATTCAAAACTTCAGATCAAACCTCACCAGGAGCATCTGTAACTGGTAATAATTTTTTTATGTCAAAATACTCAGTTAAAAGACATCCACAGATGTACGTAACAGGTCTAAAACCTCCCATTCAGAATTCGCCTTTGCGGCCAGAGATGACACCGACTTCTTGGCCAGTCTCTAATCCCTACAGTTATCCCTGCAGAAATGTACCTCCCATGTCCTCTCAAATGAACACAGGAAATAATGTAAGGAACGTGCTTGGGGAGCCTCAGTACACCAATACCAATGCTTACAACATGCAGCCTGAAATGCTGCAGCACAATTCCCTGAGACTTGGAACACTACATCAAGGTGGCATTCATCCCCAGAATAATTCTTTTCCTCTTGGTACTTCCGGGCAACATGTCCAACCCCAAATATTTAATTCCAATAATCAGTGTAAAGTTTTGTATTCAGTGAATCAAAATACTGGGACAAATGTACAGATGCCACAATTTCAGCAGAGTCAGACAACACCTGCTGTAGGAGCAGAAGCTCCTAGAGGATGTTCTGCACCATCTTTGTTGCCTGCCAACTGTGTTTCAAGACCTGCTGCACAGTCTTCAATGGGTGTACCACAGGAAATGCAAAATGTACCGAATGGATACAACATTAACCAGCAGAGGTGCTCACTGGATCCAAAAAGTGCTTCTGGGTATAACAGTATTCAGCAACACTGTCAGAAGCAGCAATCTGGAGAAGTCAGTCAATTCGTCAGGAATGTCTGTAATCCAAGTGGAAGTGTGACAGCAAATCGGTCTTTTAGTGAAAGTTCTGTGTCATCCCCTGGCATTCCCAAAGAACTGCTTGATGTTGTGAAAGAAATAGAAGCTCTTTCTTCAAAGCCACTGAGTGATCCTGCTTCAGTTCCAGAGAGCCAGACTAGCAGTTTGATGAATGGGCCTGTTAATGCTCAGATTTCTTCAGCAGCAGCAACACATGGAGCAGGAATTACAAAGGAGAGACTAGCTTGGGAGGCTGAAAAGCTGAAATGTCTTAAAAAAAGGGTTGTCCTGCTTGAAACGGTTCATAATTATAAAAAAAAAATCTATAATGAAAAAAATACTCTTCCTCTTCCTCCTAGTTATCCACGTTCTCCTTCTAATTGTCTTCCATGTGTGCCCAAACAAAATGTACAGCCTTCCCCATCTGAAGCAGTGAGGACAGAGAGGCCCACACTCATGGTTCCACATGAAGAAAGAAATGACAAAAGCCTTGCCAGTGCTGATAACAGAAAATTGGAGGTGACTCAAAGTAACCCTCAGGTGAAGCAGGGAAGTCTTTCATCAAGCTTCACTCCTATTCCCTCTCAGAGCAAACTCCCAGCTCAATTTAATAATCCTGATAGCACTGTGGAACAAAGGGATGTGCACGCCTTGGCTTCTTCTCAAGGAACTGTGACTTCCTCGAACAATGCTTCGTGTTTTACTCAAGCAGGGAGCTCTGTCAAGACTGCATCAAAGACTCTGCAAATTGGCCCCGAGAACTCATCATTCCTTCAGTTCGTATTGAGCAGCACAAATGTGCTGAAAGAGAAGACAGCTGGTGCTACTGCTGATAAAATACTGACGAATCTCCTGTGTAGTGAAAAACCACTGCTCGATACATCTGTCTCAGGTGGAAGCTTGCTAAAAGACACTAGTGAGAAGAATGTAGAAAGTCTGAAAGGTGAGCAGGCATCTGTGGCTCACACCAAGTCTCCTGCATCAGAAACAACTGCATCTGGTGATGCTCAATTGCAGACGGAGGTAACTCAGAAAAAAATGCCATTCACTGAAAATGCATCCTGTAGCCAGAGCAATTGTAGTTACTCTATGGAAGAGCTGGTTGCATGCCTGCGCTTGTGGGGGAAGTATCCACCAGAATCTGTAAGTGTGGAAAATAAACAATCAAATGAAAGCCCCACAGCAAATCAGGTTTCACCCTCCAATCAAAACACAAAGAAGGGAGAAAAAAAGGATGTTCTGGCTAGCATGGATGAGGCTGTTTTGCCTGTAACAACTACTTCTGTGGGACAAAAACTTGATACACTGACTTCCAATTTGATAAAAAATTTTGAACCTCAAGTTGCAGTTGTCTCTCCTTTAGTCCTTTGTGAACAAAAAACACTAAATGAGCAGGCAGGCAAGATCCCAACACCTGAAGGTAAAACCTATCCAGCGATCAACTTGGGGAGCACATCTAGCTTGCAAGAAGAGGGGGAAAATGGTTTAAGTGTGGCAAATACTGACAAAGGAACAATAGAAAATGCTTGGTCATCACCCAGTGATTGTGTTCTGGAACAAAAAGTGGACTCAGATTTGCAAGAGATCAAAGTAGGTGATGAAAACCAAAGGAAAGTTAGTCAATCTGCACAAGATGCAAGAAAAAATCTGCAGCTTGGATTACAAAACAAGGCTCCTCTTCCTGAATCAGGCATAAATTTTTGTAGTCAAATCTCTCAAGAAGGTACAAGAGACCATGAAGACAAGCAGGCTGTGTTAGAGGAAGGAGATACATCCACAGCTGTGCTGGAAAATGACATGTTTTGTATTTCTAGCGTATGTTCTCTTGTTGAAGGTGATAAATTTTATAACCCACAAATAGCAGGCATGTTCAAGTCAATTTATGAGACACAGGCATCAGAAGGAAACACATCTGGTGCAAGGCAAAAGGAACAACATCTGGACTTGAATAAAACTGAGCTGAGCAATAACACTGCCCAAAGAGAGAGCTTGCTGCTAAAGATGTTGGAAGAAACATCAAGTCATTTGGAGAAGGAAAGCAGTGGCAATCCTCTTAAAGCATTTTCTACCTCTGAACAAAACATGTCATTCAAGGCATCTTTCAAGCATCCTGAAAATTCCTTAGAAAGTCTTGCTAATATAAATCAGAAGTTAGCTCAAAATTCATTGGATTCCTCTATCAGCATAACTGCTAAAACAAATGCACCTGCTGTTTCAGGAGACCACAGTAAACAAAATTCCATGCCCAGTAAAAATAGCACGGAAAAGGAGGTGAACTTTTTTGGAGCAAAACCTAGTAAATATCTAAAAGATCAGCTGCTTTCTCTAGTGAAAGAGTTTCCATATGGCATTGAAGGTGCTGATATGCTAACAAAAGAAGCAGTACAACATCGTTCAGTGGCTGAAGGGACAGAGAATCGGTCTCAAAAAGAGGTTAAAATTTGTGACAAGAATTCTCATTTGAAGGACCCAGTAAATCAGACTAAAATTGCAGCGGTAAGATCTGATCAGGTTCAAGAACTGTCTCCTGGGCACAACCAGTGTCCCTCTAGTGACAGCAAGAGAGAAGTGAATCAACAGTTAGAAAAGGCTTCAGCTGACAAGGACGACCTTGAAGGCAGTGTCCAGCCTAGTCAAGATCTATGTGAGAAGGAGAAAACCCCACAAGAAACTTCTAATCCCAGTGAAAAAAGTGAAGATTGCCCTTTAATGGGTGGTGTATCTGTAGCTTTTAAAACACCACATTGTCCCTCTCAATTAGAAACATCTGGTTCAGAGAAAAAGGATTGTCAGCTTTCAAAAGCTGAAAATACTGACTCTGCAGAGACAGAAGAAAACAACTGTCAATCTGATACCTTGAAAAAGGAAAACTGTGCTGTGGGAGACCTGACAATTTCTGAAAAAATCCCAGACAGTGTTAGCAAAAATAAAGATATTTGCAAATACACTTCTGAAATGAACAAAAAACCTAGGCTGAAAGTGGATAATGAATACAAACTGCCTACAACACAGCAGGAAAAAACTGGACCAGTTAATTCCTTTGAAAACCAGGATGCTGATAAATACATAAGCAGCAGTTCAAAGGAACATCTGCAAATTGACAAAGGAACCCAAGTGTCAAGTAAAGAATTTAATTTTTTCAAAAAAGAGCACCAGACAGCCTCCCAGGAGTTACCAGAAAAAACTGATCATACATATGCAGACAACATGGCAAAGTTGTCCATAAAAAAGGAGAGAGTTTTCAAAACTGAGTCCCTTTCAAAAGATACAACCAAACCAGGTTTGACCATGAAATCCAAAACAGACATTCACCAATCTGTGAAGTCAGAAACTGTTGAAATTAAGCACTCTGAAGTCAATCAAGGACAAAAAATTAAAACTTGTGAAGAGAACTCAGCTGAAGAACAAAACTGTAAGGAACAAAAGGAGGTGCTTAGGCAAGACGTAGGAATTAGTGTCAAAGAGCAAGTGAAATTACCAGCAGAAATAAAACATAAAAAATTGAGTAGTTACCGAGCTGATGCTGTAAAATTCTCAGATAGTAGCACTGTAGACCTCAAATCAAGACACACAAAATATTCGCAGCATAAATCTATGAAAGTTCATCCTTTGCAGGAGCAGCCATACAAACGGAAGATGAAGGAAAATATGGTTGGGAAGAGAGAATTTAAGAAACCAAAGCTGGAAGAGGAAAGACTGAAACAATCTGAAGGAAAGAGTTCTAAGCAGCTTGCGCACAATTGCTTGCTAAATGCTGACAAAGTTAAAAAACTGAATGGAGAAAATGGTTGGAAACCAAGGAGTTCCTTAGCAGATTGCTCTGTGCTTAAACTGCAGAGAAAAAGGGCTCGATCTTCTAGCATGTCTAAAAACTTCTTTTCTAGCAAAGAAAGACATCTCGACGGTCAAAACAAAGACAAGTGCTCTGAGAAAATGTTTCCTGATAAAAATCTTCTGTACCTAAACAGAAGAAATAACAGACTAAAGCTGCATCTTCAAAAGGAACCCAAGAAACACTACCTGAACAGAGTGGCATTTAAACGTACAGCACAGGAGCGCATCTATCTGACGAAATTAGAGACATCACCTGTCAGACCCGTCTGGCATAGAACCACCAAAGTGTCACAAAGCAGCAACTCAAAAAAAGATGTGTCTGTCTCGACAGTTGAGAAATCATGCAAACAGGAAGTCCTTGAGTTCAAGCTGTGTCCAGAGATACTGTTCAGAAATCCAGCCCCTGGTGAAGAAAGCTTAGCTGCAAAGAATTCTCCAGAAAGAGATAAAGTCGTTGTAGAAGGTATGATGGTCTCTTAAATATTCATTTGTAAGTAAAAACTATGTATTTGTTTTTAAATTCATGTTGCACAAAGCTACAGACAGTGAAAACATGGGACTGTAGAGGCTGAAGGCTGAGATATCCTAACTTGCTCTCTGACAGACCACAGCTGTGTCTTCAGCTGAAAAAGAACATGGGAGTTTTCTTTCCATTTTCTGTAAGTCTTAGAGAATGAAATTGGAATACTTTAGAGCATGGCAGTTTCAAGTAACTCTGGGAGAAAGCTTTCTACAGTATTGTAGAAGTTAGCTTGGCTTGGTTGTGGAAAGTAGATTCCCTTGGCATAGTTACCAACGGTGATCTGATCTGTATTCACTGTTCACCTGGTTGTGCATAGTCTGGCTGGTCAGAGCGGGGAGAGATCTGTGACACTGAGGAATAGAGTGGCATAGGCCAGACATATCCTGCCCATAGCCCCCATAATCTTTGCCGTCTTTGCTTTAAACATCCATTTTTCCTTCTCTTCTTCCCTACCCCATTTTTCAACATTTTACATGGTGCATTCTGAAGCATATTATGTCAAATGTTGTATTTTATTTTTCTTAAGCTGTATATATCAACCCTTGGAGTCATTTTCATACCCAAAGGAAATTTCCTTTTGTGTGTGCTAGTATGTGTGTTAGAATTTAATGCTGAATAGAGGCCAAAACTTGTGATAAAGGAACCTCAGAAACATTTTTTGAAAATTTCTTTTTAGGTGTCAAGAGTAAAAAAGAAGATTGGTTAAAATGTGAACCAGTGAAGCAAAAGAAAGTGGAAGAGGTCTCTACAGGTGAAGTGACTCCTGAATGTCCCATTTGAAATACAAGTTAAATCCTCTTTGCTTGGTTTTAGATGTTGCTTTACAGTAGTAAACCTTAATAAAACGTTTAAAATTATTATTTACTCATTCTCCTGATTAAATGGATACCACAGAATAGACTTACAAGTCTCAAAGATTTGTGTATCTTTTTATTGCTTTATGAATATGTTGGAAATGTTGAAATTTTCCTGTGCCATTAACTTGGATGTAGCACTAGTAACATTTAGTAAATTTAAATACAGTTTTAAATTGTATATAAAGACTCTTTCATGCTTTATAATATAGAAAGTGATGTAGCAGAATCTACTGCAAAAACAGAAAGTGATTTTTAAAATAAATCTGGCTTTCACAGTATGTTGCTGCTGTCCACACATAACACCTGTGCTCACAAGTTCCAGGACCTGTGTGTCCCAGTAGTCTGGACAAGATAATCTGTATGACACCCAGAGGAAAAGTGGGGCCACTACACTATTACATCTTCCTCATTACTCTTGAATGGAAAATTGCTTTTTGGATGGTCTTTTATACCTTCTAGGGATCAACTGTCACAACAGTGGCAACTTTCATCTCAGGATCTTGTTTGTTCCATCCTTTGTAAATCTTGGGTGAGGTTGCTTCCAGCTGTCCTTGTTTCTTTGCTTTAGGTACCTCTCTAGCTCTAGTTTTGTTTTTCTAGTGGTCTAACAGGAAACAAAATGCATTCTGTAGCCTTGTTGCTATCTGCTTCTTAGCTTTAGAACTGAGGGCTTGCATGCTGGTACTTGTGTTGTGGTGTTGCAATTAACATAGTTTGCAACCTTTGCATCTTTTGTTGCTGTTGCCTGTGTCCTTGGGCTTTGGTCTGCCATCATTTTAGCTCTTCCTCTTGCTTCTTCTCTTCCTTTCACAAATGCATGCTTTCTGTCAGACCTTTCTTAATACTCTCCAAAAATCTCTCCTGTGAAGACACCCAAATAGCCATTTTGTGCTTAAAGATGCATTGGAGATTGTTTTAAATCTGGAATGCCTGGTGCTTTAGGAAGGAAGTTTGTGGCATCCTTTTTGACACTGGAAGGTCTTAGGTGCCACATGCATAAGGAGTAGAGTCCTTTGAGACTCTTGCTTTAACATGCTTGTCTGTCTTGCAGCTGAGGACAGTATTCCCCTTGATACAGCTATACAGATCCTGGAAGCAGATGGAGAGACTCTTCACATTCCTGTCAAAGACTCAAAAGAGATGTTTCAGACCTACAGGAAAATGTATCTGGAAAAAAAGATGCAAAAATCTTGATAGCACTCCTCTATCAAAGGTCTTACTGAGAAAAAAATGCCAACACTAAAGATGAATTTTTTTCTGTTTACTTCATGTTGCTGAATAATTGTAAAAGCCCACAGTTTTATGGTGGGCATTGAAAATTTCCTTCCTTATTTCCTCATATTTGTGAATAATTACCATCTTATTCTGTATTTATTGTCCAAATATTCTTTGGTGCTGTAAATGCTGACTTAAACGTATTGTTTCTTTTGGCATTTTTGATTCTTTTTTTTTTTTTAAGATAGAGTAGCTCATTGAATCTTGACCAAAAAAAAAAAAAAAAACCCACACTCATTTAAACATTCACAGCCTGTTTTCTTTCCTGATTCTCAAAACCTTCTACTTATTATACTTTCCATTGCTGGCAGTGGAAAAATATTTCTGCTGCAAAGGGACTGCAGTGGATTCCCAAGCATTGCACTTCTGTTTCCCACTTACAGTAGTCTGATGGTTTTGCTTCTTAAAAAGGCTTTCTGTTTTTGTAAAAACTTTTTTTCCTAAACTGGGAATAGAAATATAAACCCCTCAATGCAAGCATACAGATCAGGGGCATTTATGAAGTATTTATGCTGCTACCCAGTTTTGTTACATTTGTTTTTATGGAGCTTGTATGGACTGAACTCTGAGTTCTTCGTTTGAACACAGTGCTGCAGACCGTTAGTTTACTGAAGACTTCTCTTGCTTGTCTTTCTCTCTTTCTCTGCACTTCTGTCGTTGAAGTGCAGGGAGTTCGGATTCACTCTTGTCTGGATTATGTTGTTGAGTTCAGCTAGACTGTAATTAATTTCTTTGTTTATAAAGTGTTAGATAATGTTTGCTTACACATTCACTGTGACATAACAGTTGTATTTGTCATTGGCTATCTTTTGTTTAAGTGCCTTTTCACTGTTATTCAAAATTTAAAATGAAATAGTATTTTTACAGAGATTTGGTACTTGATTCTTTCTATCTTACTGAACCTTTATGCTGAACAAAAAAACCTGTAGATACTTTACTGAACAATTTTTATACTTGAAATAAACTTTTGAGGACTACATCTTGTCTTTTTTTTTTTTTTTTTTTTTTTTTTTTTTTTTTTTTTTTTTGTTCTAAAAATATGAAGTTGTACTTATTGCAGTTAGTTAAATAGGCATTGCCGATATTCCTGTAGGGGAAATGCAGCTTTAAAATAAGTGGTGGATCTTCTTTGTTAAAAGGAGGTAGTTGCAAGTTTATTAGTTTCTTTCTCTCTCTGGATGCCAAACTATTAATCTGTGGGGAATGTTGCCACTGGAGGATTTTGTAATAATGTTGTCAACTCTGAAAAGTTTTTTCATTTTCTTGAGAGTTTAGTTACATGTATTATACTGCCCTCATGAAGGAAGACTTATTGCAGCCTTAAGTGTACTCAGTACAAGCAACACGGAATTCCTGTCAGGAATTAATTCTGAGTTTTGTTCTGCACACTGATACATGAAGCTGACATAAATGCTTGAGTGAATTCTTTTCGGTAGGAAATTATTCAACCCATTAACCCATGATGTTTATGTTCTAAATATTTGTAGAAGTCTTCTCATTGATCTTGTGCATCCAATAAGCAAGAATGCCAGTTTTGAGTCCCAGTGGATGCAGCTGTGTCTTCTTCCTCCCTTATACCAAGAAGTAGATCTTGACTCTGTGACAATGTTTACATGATTTGTGCCTACACTGATTTGGTATGGCTGGGATCTTTGGGATAGACTTTTTGCTGATACTGGAATCTCTTTAGTAAATTGCTGTGGTTCATAAGTTGGCCACTATCCATTCAGACAGCTGTTGGAAGGAAAACATCTGTAAGGAGCAGTGTTAGTGCTGCAATGAGTACCTACAGAGAAACGCCTGGAGACCATCTGCTCCACAGAATGAGCACTGTGGATATGTGCATAAATGTCACATGTAAACACCAGACCTTATCGTGGTCATGCTGGCTTGACAGACAGATACAGAGCAGATACAACTGTCTCTAGCACTGCCTGTTTCACCTGTGGGCATCTCCAGCAACTACAAGATAAATGGGCAGTCACAGGAGCCAGCAAGAAAAACTTTCCATAGGGAAGCCTGATGCTGCATCTCAGCATTTCTGCTCTTCATCTCATGCAGCTAACTGTGGTTGAACCTGTTCTGATGTGCAAGTACATCCAATGCAAATTTCATCTCTGGCAAGACCTTAAACACCTGCAGACAAGATGCATGAGTCTCTAAACCTTAAATTTTAAAATGTTAGGATAAAAATATACTTTTTATAGAAAGAGTATGGGAAAGAGAGCACGGGACAAAATTGACATGTTTATTATTTGGAGGTGACTATTCAATACACACGGTAAGTTCTTAGGGTTTAATGGCTCTGTAAACTTCACTGATTGAGTGGACTTGTGCTCATTTAGTACTGTGATGATAAGTTTGCATACACAGTGTAAAGAAAGGCTCTCAGGGATTAGAAAGTGCAGTAAGATGAGAAGCCCCACTGCTGCCTGTGAGGGAGGCACTCTTCTGGTTTAGTGCAAGGGGCTTTCAGCTGTTCTGTACTCCTGGGAGGCTTTGTGGCAAGGGAGGTAAGAAACTGCAGAGAGCTGTTCCGCAGTGTTTTGATGAGAGCCTCACTCACTCCATTGTTCTGTGTGTTGGGAACAGGAGAAGGGCCAAAGGCATAGTTGATGAGAACTATACATGGATGCTATACCTGCAGGTGCTCTTTTCTATATGGAGCTGGTCAGAGGTCTTCTGGGATTCCAGCAGAAGAAATCCCTGTTGTCTTTTCGTAGCCCTGCTCTGCCCATTGCCTCAGTGAAAGAACTGAGTGTATTGCACCCTGCAGTGATTGCAAGAGGGGGAGGAGAGGTGCCTGGGGTGATGGAGTGAAGCCGGGCCTGGAATGGGGGAGAAAAAGTGCACCTTTGCATAAATAGTTGGGGGTTTTTGTTGTTGTTTGTTTGTTTGTTTGTTTGTTTTGAAAGAAAAATTCAAATCACTGCTCAAATATTTTTAATAATTGGAAATTAATTAAGTTAAATTCCCTGAGGCAAGTTTCACCATGTAGCAGGATGCTCTGCCTAGAGTGGGAGTAAAACAACTCAAACCTATTTGGAGAGCTCCCAGTGGTGAAGGCAGAACAAGGTGTCACACTGCTTCCCCCCAAAAATGAGCTAAAGCACAAGTACCAAAGCAAGTAAATCTACTTGCTTTACTTGGGAGACTTCGTCTGTGTATCCATGATAAGATACAGAAGGAGAATTCTGTTCTGAAATAACTGTTCTCCTGTCCTGACTTCTGTTACTCCAGTGGCCCTTTCATCAGGGACAGTTTTCTGTTAAAAGCTTGGTGACAGGGTGGATTAGCTGTCATCTCCAAGAGAGTGGTTGCCTGTTAGCATGGTCTAACACAGACTTGATTTCTAGCAGTTGTTGTTAGCTCCTAATTCTTTGTCCTTTTTGTGTCATGTCCTTCTTCATTTGCTTATCATCATTTGAATCTAAATTCTTGAAAATTAATTGCTGAAGAAGCCAATCCAGGTTTCTCTAGAGAAGGCTGACTGATTCCTGCACTCCCAGCTTTTATTTAGAAGTCAGCCATGAATGTGGCAATGGGTTTCTTTCCCTGATAAATCAATACTGTGGCCTGTGGAAGATGCCTCTCTTTTTTTTTTTTTCCCAGAGGCTCATTAAAATTATTATTAAACTGAAATTTTTTTATTAAAAATAACCCCTGCACTCATCCAAGAGGTTTTCGATAGAGCCTCTGGTACAAATGCAGAAGCACAGATGCAGAGAAGAAAAGCTGGTCTGGAGCGTGATTTGTAAACTGTTTGTAGACTGAATGTTTAAAGTTGCATTTCTCCTTTCTGCTGCACGTCAATGGCCTCATATCCTTTGTTTACAATTTCTGACAAATCCTTTTCCCTTCTCTCTGAGTTTTTGTAAGAGAAGCTGCAGGCAGTGGAGGGTCACAGAAAAGGGACCTTTGAGCTGAGATGGGCCGTTGACAAAATTGCCAAAGCAGCACAAACATATTTAGCATTTCTTCTGTAGCACAGAGACTGGTCAAATCACAGACTTACTATAACTGCAAAATGGTGAGAGAATTGCTGACCTGGAGATAATATATTTAGCTAATTGCTGATTTAACATCTGGTAAGGCCATAGGGTTGATGTTGCAAAATCCCAGTGCTCGAACCAGCTGCACAGCAAGAGAGAAGGGATCAGTTGTCTCTGGGTGAGCCTGGGGAGCTGACTCCTCAGGAAGGCAGCTGTGGGATGTGGATAGAGTGGGGGGATGCCTCTGGGACAGACTCAGAGCTGACTCCCCAAGAATGAGGAGCAATCTGGCTCCATAAATGAGCAAGTACAGAAGGTCACAGGTCACTACAACCTAGAGGATGAAAGGGAAAATCAAATATCAAGAGGTAGGCTTAGCAAAATAGGATCAACATTGAAAATCCCACTGTCTGGGAATCCACAGCTGCAAAGAGAAACACCTCCATGCCACCTTGACACATGGGGACACCTGTCATTAGCGTGGACCCAACAGCTGCATCTTGCAGACCCTCTTGAATTGGGACAACTCAGGATTTTGGGGTGCTTGTTATACTTCTCTTTGCTAATATTTATCATACCTGCTAGGTTTATCATAGTTCCATACTTGTTAGGTTTAGGCAAACATAACTGGCATAATTGTGTTTTCCTTGTGTTTGTAGTACTTGAATTTATCTGGCAATTTCTCAGAGCAGGAGCCTGCAAGCTGTGGGGCTGGATCCTGGAGAGGCAGAGGCACTGTGTAGCTACAGAGACCCAGTGTGTTCAGCCTGTAGAGCTGTCTTTGAAGCCTGGAGGGGTATCAGAGGGTACTTGCATCACTCATAATAAATCTCTAAGGGCATTTATTCTGCCCTGCACAGACAAGAAACATATTTCTACCCTAATTTAAGGAAAAGCTAGAGTCTCCTAAAAGAAAGGGAAATAGACTCTGCAGTCACTGGCTAGCAGTGGGGAAATAGCCTGCCTGGGAATTACAGTAACCCAAAAGAAAAAGGCATTGTTGTATTAAAGGCTTAAAATTATGAGAATAAAATTATTGTAAAAGGAGGATTCAGAAAGGAGAAATCACAGAAGAACTGGATGAGAAATGGCAGAAAGTATACAGAAAAAAAAAGTTTAAGCTGCAGTTATGTTCAATGAAATTACAGTGTAGTATTAAACTGAGCTCTGGCTATCACCACTAAATCCACTAGATGACAGTGTGGAGACTGCATTCAGCGCTACAGCAACATCTGTGTGTTTTTTAAGGGCCTGTTGCCACTGTCTTGCTGCTAGTTTGCAGTGTGCCTCTGCTCCCACCTAGGGGCTTCACCCCTGTCAGTGGAGAGAAGGTCACCTTGGTCAGTACTGTAACACTGGCATGAAAGAATTGGCCATCATTTCTCTGGCACTGGCTGTTTTTTCCAAAGCCTAGAGGTCCAGGGACTTGGCTAGGGGGAGTGGTAAAGGAAAGTGATCTGAAGGATGGAGGGACACCTGCCATCTCTCTGCTGTGCTTTGCTACCAGGCATGGAGGGGGACAGACTTTTTAGCAGAGCCTGTTGTGACAGGACAAGGGGCAATTAAAGGAGTTTTAAAGGGTTTTAAAAGGGAGAGGCTACATTCAGACAAGATAAAAGGAAAAGATAAGTGTGGTGAGACAATTACATAGGTTGCCCAAAGAGGTGGTGAATGCCCCATCCTTGGAAACGTTCAAGGTCAGGTTGGTTGGGGCTCTGAGTCTCCTGGTCTTTGTGTGGTGGCCTACCCAGAACAGGAATGTTGTGGGTGGCACACACTGGTCAGAGGGCACTAAACCATCCCATTGCTGGCAGTGAGGCTTAGCTGATCAGCCCTTCCCTTCTGCCGGGTCTCTCCCCTGTCAAAAAAAGATGCCTTAGTTTGATAGACATGAAATATTAATCTGTTGTGCCATTTATTCTAGTGCAGCTTACCATGCACTGGAATCCCAAAGTGCCCTGAATTTTGTCTTAGCCTCTTACAGATGCCTTGAAACTGGCATTTGGCAGTTGTCCTGGTGATTTCATAACACCCAGGATTTTAGGATTTTTGATGCATATGCTGCATAAACTTGGCCTTATATGGGATAACATGAAATTCCACGAGTGAGATTTTGCTCTGCTTTTTCTTTCCATCTAAGGGAAGATTTGTCAGTCTAATTTTCCTTACTGCCTTTTCTGTGGCTAGAAAGAGGAAAAGAAATGCCATGAGTGATCTCACTTAATAACAACCAGTCTTTCATGGCCTTTGTATCAGGCAACTCTGTTGAAAAGGATTTAAAAATCAGCATGTCTGTGAATCTTTCTTTTCTTCTAAATTAACCATATATTGCAATTTCATAAACAATTATTTCAGTCTCTTTACTTCTCAAACACAGTATTATTTATCATTAAAGGCTGCTTTGAACATAAAACTATTAGGATGCCCCTTATTAGAGTGGCTTACTGCAGCTCTCTTTCTAATGAATTTTTTGCTTTATGACTTGCTGGCTGAGTTTGGGCTCTTACTTTAAATCACACAATTGATTCAGTGTTCAAAGTCAGTTTATCAGACCGTATCTTCATGAAATTGCCTGCCAGCAGAGCAGCCAAGGCAATGAAAAATTAGGATGGAAAACAAAGTAACCTTGTTTTTATAAATTGTCAAACGTTTGGGCTTTGCTTCTGCAACCCTTAAATGCAGAAGGGTAGGGAGCTTCTGATGCCAGCCCAACAAAGCCAAAAACAATCCTCTGGAGTGGCACTGCTTCCTTCTGGAAGGGACAATGGACAGCCTGGGACTGGGGCAGCTTCTGTGATGGGGTTGTCACGTGGCTGGCTCCCTTTTCCTAATTTTTCAGGGAGATATCTGCAAATGCCTATGCTGTAAATTCATTTGGTCAGTGGAGTGCACAGGGAAGGTGTCAGGCCCCAGGAAAGCCATTGCTGATGCTACGAGCAGTGCATGTGAGTCTCCTCACCTGTCATATAAAACAACGTAGCAGCAAAAGACACTTTACAAGATATCACAGTTGAAGTGATGATGAAAGTCATCATTGGAGAGGATGATGTTATGGTGGATACTTCAGGAAAAATGTTTGTCTTTTCTCAGCTAGCCTGGTCTTACCTTGGTGAAGCAGAAATCGAGGGACGCCATGAGGGAGACATTTAAAATTTTCCTGGGCACATAGCTATATATCAGAGATCTGAAGTCACAGAATCATGGCATCATTTAGGTTGAAAAAGACCTTTAAGATGATGGACTCCAATCATCAATCAGCACTGCCAGCCCACCACAAAGCCACAACCCCAGGTGTCACATCTACATTTTTAAAAAATCTCCAGGGATGGTGACCCAGCCACTTTCTTTTGTTCCTAAAAAGTCAAGGGCAAAAGCTCACCTGCCCAGGGATCAGACAAACATCTCATCACCTTGATAATCAAATTTATCTGCTTTTATTTTTCAGTGCATCAGTCACAGCAGCTCAGCTGGGCCAAACTTGGTATTACACATACCTCAGTGGCTTGTAGGCAGGGACAGAATCTGACCCTTTAACAGAAGAAAATTCCATGATGTAAAATCTCTTGGTACTTATGGATTAAGAATTACCATGGTAAGTACTTCCTGAATGTGCAAGTGCTTAATTTGGGTACTTGGACAAAAATTAAGCACCCAAGTGCTTAATTTGGGTACTTGGACAAAAAAATCCTTGCACTGTGATGCAATATAAACTTACAAATACTTGACTGTGCAATGCTGCCAAAACAATTTGTAATTGTCCAGCAGAACAAAGAGTTAAATAAGTAACCAGGAAAAATCCTGATTTTGAAAGAAATATCTCATTTTGCATTTTCTTCTCAGAGAGCATAATTCATATTAAATATATGTTAGATCTTTATACCAGTTTTAGTCACTTTTTAAAATACAAATATGAAGTGTTTTCCCTTCAGGGTTTTGTTCTGGAAGTGCTAAAACTTTGCATCAAACAAATCAGCTTGAAATTGAGCAAGGGTAACACAGTTTGCTCTAACTTCTCATGAAACTACAGTAACACAGACCAAATTTTGATTTTAAATGAGGTAGTGCAGCCCCACTTGGAGTCAATTTGTTGTGACTGCTAACAGAACTTGATTCTATAACCAATGAATGCTGCTGCACTGTGCAATAATCACATGAATAACTTCATAGGACCAAATCATATTATCTGAAAAATAGCTGTTAATTTAAAAAATACTTTAGAGTGATTTGTCACATGAAGCTTTTCCAACATTGTGCATTGCATCTTGGATGTTGCTTTTGAATAACCTGAGATGCTCACTATAAAACAGAATTTCCTGGTCAGACACATTTTCCATAACACTATGAAAATCCTGTGGCTCCCACAATGAAACATTCATCTTTTTAAAATAAAGAATGCACTGGATTGTGTCAAGGAAACCAAGACATTAAGAAAATGGACATTGACACTCTAATTTGTATCATACAAGACACTGCAATTGGCATTTGCAGTTAATTGTAGAAGTCCTTCAGAATGAAACATTTTGGGTAATTTGGAAGAAGTTGAAGTTGAACGTGAACTTCAGTATATTCTTCATTGAGTACAATGAAGATAATATTTCAATTGTTTAAATTGTAAACAAAGTTTTCTTAGTGGAAAATTTCAGTTCTGCAAAAGTTGTTTTTACTTTTGGAAAGGAGCCAACTGTTTAATGCCAAAAAGACTTTTAATCAACTGTTCAGTACAGGGTCCATATGGCAGAAAATAAGACCTGTAGTCTTTGATCTTATTTGGATTTCATCACAAAGAAGGGAACATATGATCAAGACTACTCTGAACTGTAATTAAATGTTGTCCTCCTGTTGACCCAGTTATCAAAAGCTACTTCTTCAAGTGAGCTGGAAAAATCCAAGTCAGGTTGGTTTGACAAAGTTATGCATCTGGGTTTGGAAACAAGCATGTAGTAACTGTGCTGCTCTGATGGGCCAAAAAAGGGGTAGAGATGCATTAATTGCTGCTTTGATGGTGCTTGATGAAAAATACATATAGCAAAAGCAGAAGGGTTTGTAATGAATTACTTTTAACTGGAACCTTAGATCTTTGGGTGTTGCTTTAGTATTTTCTGTGGAGCAAATAAACAAAGATCTAGTTAAATTAATAACTTTGAATAACTTTGTCTCCTCTCTGAGAAGCAGGTAACAAGCCTTGCATTATCTGGCAAGGCATGGAAGTCCTCAAGGCAAGCCCTCTGGTAGAAGATGGCAGGTTTTTTTTAAAAAAGGAGTTGTTTGATGACCAATTTTTGGAGAGAGTAAGAAGGTAGAGGTCTGGCCTGGAACTAGGTGGAACAAAGCTGAAGCTGCCTGCCCAGAAGTTGAGGACTGGAGGCGTGGAATGTGGAAAAATGCTGAGGAGAGGAATTGCTTGCAGGCCTTGCTGTTGGCAAGCCTTAGCTTTTGTATAATTTCTTGATCAGTTTTTAGAGTAAATCTCATGTTTAGATACTCCTCTGAAGGCTCTGTGAGGAACTTGCTCTATCACATCCCCTATGAACATAAAAACCAGACCCAGCCTGTGTTCACAGCCTGGGGCACCTTGGGGCTGTGCAGAAGCTGCAGGTAAGATATGGATGAGCCAAGAGTTGCTTTCTAGGTCAGGCAAATGAAATACATCAAATTGGTGGCTACAGAGCATTTATTTGGCTTAGGAACTGAGAGCACTGGATCTAAAGGACACAGGACTCATGAACAGCCCCCTGCTAGCACAAGATACAAGAAAAAGGAAGTTTGGGCTCAGCACTGTAACTTTTGCACATGAAGCTTATCCAGGGCTTTACCAATTGGATTAAAGTTTATTAATTCTGGTAAGAAATAGTGGGGTAGATGATAAATGGAGGAAGAGACAGGAGATGGCAAAGAGCTATTAAAATCTGCAAATCATTATATGAGTGCCTGTTCTGGATTTAAATGTGTTAATATAAATTAATTATGAACTTGCAATCAAAGGGAAGAGTGGAGTATTTATGGAAGGGGTACAAAGTAGCATAATCTAAAAATAAAGTAGTTTGGGCTGAATAAGAGAAGAAATGGGGCCAAAAAACTTCCAGTCATCTATCTCCAGGTTCCATGTGTTGATGATAATTTGTCTGAGTTTGTTCTCCAGTGCTGCATAATATTACAAGATCAAAAAGGCTGACCCATATGGAAATTTCTGCTGGAAAATAAAAGCTATTCCTGCTGCTTTTCTGAAACGAACGAGGTCTGACAACAATGCAAATCACAGGAGTATGGAGAAATGCAGCTGAAAAAAAATTATTTTAGAAGAACTTCTTCCTTTTCCAATGAGTATATACATACACCCTTCTGTCTGGGCACAGACACCAGGATACAGGTCTTTGGGAGCAAAAAAAACCCATGAAAAAAAAAGCTGATGGAATTTATTAATTTTAAAGACTATTCCCACTTAAAAAAACAAAAAGGTATACATGACCCATCCCCCCAAGAAAAAAAATCTGAAACATTTCAGTTGAAATATGCTGAAAGAAGCCCAAATAAAATATTTACCCCTACATCTAAGTTTTAGACTCTAAAAAGATTGAAAGATACACAGACATTAAATGGAAGCAAAACTGTCCTTTGTATCTGGGCCAATTACCTTGATGTTGCATTGTATTGAGACACTACTTAGATCTTCATATCTGGTAATGTGATTTAATTTTCAATAAGATGTGTAATACCAAAAAATACAAATAATTACCACCTTTGAACAACAACATTCTAAAGTTGCAAGACTCATTGGGGATATAAAGAATCTCTATATGTACCTGAATAATCTGCAATAATTTTTAGGTTGAAATACTTAATCTAGTTGTCCTGTGATTGGAGATGGACATTATCAACTTTCCTGGGCATGTATAATTTGAAGAGTCTTTTCTCAAAATCTGTTAAAGAGGCACTGAGGTAACCAGTGCTAACTAACTATAGCCAGTAAAACCAGTTCATTATTGTAGCTGAATAAACAAATTTCTCTTCCAGCAATACTAATTTCTTACAGTACCTATCTGCCAAGATGGTTCTAGTAATTATAGTTCTTTATCAAAATGGAATCCAGGTCTCTTGTTAATCAAATTCTTTATCTTTGGCACTGGCTGGGATGTGAGCTGAAAGGAAATTAAATGCTGATGCTTAAGGCAACACTTTGATTTAAGCCTGTCTTAAATTCCTTGGCATCACCTTTAGAAAGAATGTGAAGAAAAATGACTGGTTGTACATGAGTGCTCCATTCTTTATTCTTCTTATTTCTCTGCATTTCCTGAGTTTATATGATTTGACTACCAAATTCTGAGTTCAGTCAGCTTTTAGAAAAAAAAAGTCTAATCTTTCCCCCTACCCCTGGTGAGGGAGAAAAATGACAGATATGAAAATGTCATTATTTTGCCCTATGGGCTCCTTGCAAAATTTAATCCTGCACATGAAAACAATGCTGCAAACAATGGAAAAGCTCACAATTTCACTGGAGAGCAGATATCAACCTCATAGGAAGTCTACTTCATTGTGTTCTCCATTTTTTCCCTCACTTGTGTAAATTTCTAGTGTTCTCATGTCTCCACTCCTCCAGCTTTAAAAGTTTGTACTTTACAATTCAAGATACATCGATTTTCTTTAGAGTTGCTTTTGTGTGTTTGATATAATTTTCCATTTCTGGCTATATGTAACTTTTGTAAATAGTCATTCTGATGAAATAGAAGACAAACAGCTGTACTATATACATATACCCCATCTGATGTGTTGACTTTCTATTACAGCACTGATAGTAAGGAAAAAGTCATAAAACCAATCTTGGATTCATATTTTTTCCAAGATACTTCTCCAATTTCCAGCAAGTTTTAGTTTAGAAACTTTCTCATCTAGAAATTGTATCTACGTAATGTTGTCTAACTGTTCCTAACAGACCTTTCCTTCTAGGAAGCCATCTAGTAGCTTTCAGAATTTATTTATACTTTGGGCATCCAAACAAATCAGGATTTTATAAAATAACAGGATGTTGTGTCCTGCAGTACAATTAGGCACTACATGTGCCAGTGGTTTTTTTTCTTTTGCCTTTGACCTGCTGCTTGATGGTTTCATGGAGTGCTCCATGGTTCTACTCTCATGAAAAATAATGACTAATCATTCCCTTGCTACCTGCTCCACATCAGTTATGTTTTTCTAGACCTCTGTCATGTCCTCAGTTAATCTCTTTTTTTAAGATGAGGAAATCAAATCTTTTTGATTTCTTCTATAGCAGAGATGAGTCAGAAATAGGAAACAATCTGACTCCCCTTATCTATATCCTTTCTAGTTGTAAAATCTCATTTTTGCAGTGGCCAGAGCCTCTCAGAAGACTGGGTACACCACAGCCTTATGGAGTACCAAAAGATAGTTTATATTCCCTTCCTGGTCTTTTTGCTGCTCAGGGGATAGAAAGCTTCATCTTGCAAACGCTGTCTGCAATGACGTAGGAGAACGCCTGGTGACAAAAGCTGTTGAGAACGTAGAATTAAGGTCACTTCACCGTGTGCACTGCTCTGCATTCATCTGTGCTGCTTTTCTCTTGCTGCTTTGTTAGCTGGGCAGTCCTGCCAGATCTTTCTATAACTCCTGGCTAGTGAGTTAAATGCTGTCTCTCTGAAGCATTAGCCTTCCTGGACAAAAAAAAAAAAACAAACCCAAACCCAGAAGTGATAGAGGTTTACATGCCACATCTCTTTGAAGGTTTTTTTTTTTTTGCTCCCCCTCTGTTTGCTTCCAGTTGTTCAGCACCCTAGAGTGAAAGAAAGAAAAATAAACAGAAGAATTCTTTTTGTTCCAATTTTGCCTTCCAAATTTTCAGGCAAACCATTTCCTTCAGTTATAAACTGAAGGCAGAGACTACAGGTAGGTTCCCTGACCTACCTGTGGAGTCTGCATGAGCAAAATTTTCAAGACCAGGCTATAAAGACAGCTGCAAGAAATGGCAGAATAACTGCTGGGAGAGGGAGGTCTTTCTGAGAATTCCTCTGATGCTACAACCAGAAAAGCCTGAGACATGGGATCAATTTGTTCACAATGAGTCCTTGCTGGCTTTGGCACATTTCATTTTACAGAGTGAACAATAATTGGTCTCATTGGTATATAGCTCTTTTATATGTGTTTTTAAGGATGGAGATACATCACATGTATTTTATCAGTGCTCTGTCAGCACATGGCAGCTGATCCCAGTAGCAATGACAGTATTATTTAGATTAGAGTTTATATATAGATATGCTGTGAATTTTCACTTTATTAATGGCTTTGCAGGACTTCTTGTCTTCTATGCAGTATAAATATGAAATTAAATCATGTAAAGAAGCGTAGCTTTTGTTGTACAACTTCATACTATCAGTGGTAGGGTGGCAGGAGAAACCTGAGGAAAGCAGAGAATATAAAGGGGAATGGAGAGAGGACAAAAAGAAGAGGAATATGCAGAACAAAGTGCTACATAACGTTGAAGGTGTATTTAAGAAAAACAAAGCTACTCAAAGACCAAAAATTTTTTTTTTGACTCCCAGAGAACCAATTGAAACTTCTTGGGAACTGACATATAAACCTGTGAGGAAGAACAGAGAGCAGAAATGTAAAACATCCATGCCTATGGCAAATAATTCTTGCAGTAGGCATGAGCTGGCCCTGCCTGCTGCTCCCTGCTGTTCAGAAATGTCTGCAAGTGATAGAATGGGAAGTGCAGGAACACATCTGGAATGTACCACAGAAACCTGCCCTGGCCATTTGAGAGACCAAACACCCTGGGCACTGCACAGCTCTGTCCCTGCATGTCAGTGTGGAGCTGTGTTAGTGGTTAAGATGATTAAATAGTCTGTGGAGCAAGGAAATGTGATTTTCCACATGTACTGGCAGGTCTGCAACATTCAGCATGAAGGGTTGTTTAGAGACATACTCATTCCAGATCTTATTCCTAACTCAAGGAACAAACACCATTAATTCAGAGGCATTCGCTGAAAACATCAGATCTGCGTGATGTGCAGAAAATGAAACAAAAGACTGCAGAGACCTTTATCTTTGAAGGGGTTTTAAAATTCACACTGACAGTCAGTACCTCACGCTCCAAAGACTGAAGCATTTATTCATGTAGAGGTTAACTGCAGTCAGGGGAAGCGGTTTAGCCATGCTCAAACTAATCCAGCATTGGAACAGCCTGTCAGTTTAGGTGGGAGGGTGTCTGGGGAGCTGTGCCTCGGGCATTGCCTGACCCTAGCATCCCAGCATCCCCATCCTCCCAGCTCCTGAGCCAGCCCTGAGCCAGCCTGGCAGCTGTGATGCTGAGCACAGAACAGGGTCAGGGAAGTAATCCACCAGCAAATTTTGGGCACCTGTAATACATTTTGCTTTTCTCTTTAAGCAGATCACTGGTTAGAAGGAAAATCAGGAGTCTCAGAGCGGCTAATGTAACCTCTACCTACATTTATTGTATCCAATCATTACGACCACAGCTTATTAATAGCAATAATTGAAAAGAAACTTTGCTTAATAGTGAGGTTTCTTTTCCCCTTAGGCTGCCAAAAGCTTTCCCATATATAATCTCATTTTCAACATTATTTCATCTATCAGGCTGACTATAATAAGTCTTTTACTTCATTTTTTAGTGCTTAGTCACCCAAGTAAGTTTTCTTCTGATATTTTTGTTCAAGCTCCTCTATCAAGACAGCAGAATCTGGAGCACACACAGACCTAGACTGAAGAGAGACCTGCACAGGGGAGCAGGCAGCTGGCTTGTCATCCCTAGCAGCCCCTTTCCTGACATCCATTTCCCATGAGTATGGCAGCAGCAAGGTACTGTTGGCTGTGTTTTCCGAAGGGACAGGAAGGGAGGACCCGTTTCACTCTGTGGTCATATCCCCAGACATTACTGACAAGGATCAGATGGCAGATTGCCATCTCTGAGGACAATTCCCTTCACCCTTGGTTCTGTCTCTGATCCACTGACAATTCTCAGCCAGTCACTGAAGTCCCACACATTTCCCAAACACTCGCTGATTTTGTTTTTTTATTGTCGTATTGACAAAGACATCCTTCCATCCCTCTTTCTGTTTCCCCCTCCCTAGTTTTCTAGTTCCCATCTACCACAGGTGAAAGAGAAACACCAATGTGATACTGTCAAGCTCAACCTACTTAGTTTCCCAAGCAGGGGACAGGCTACATGGGGAAAATCTGCACCTGCAGGGCTCACACATGAGAATTATCTGGGATCTTCACCATGCACAGTGAGTTGGCACAGCCAGTCCTGGACGAACGTGAAATTGCTCTGCCCAGTCTGTCTCTGTGTTGGGTGATGGGCAGCACCTCAGTGCCAACATGTGATGGCTCCACCTGAAGAAATCTGCTTCCATGAGATGTTGGATGTTTTCAGAACAATGCCTCCCCTTAATCCCTGTTATTCTGTACTACTCAGGGACTTCTGGCTGGATGTCAACATAGGCCACCAGCAAATTTCTCCATGATACCACCTTCCCAGCAGTTTCAGATACTGTTCTCCAGTGGCTTTTTGATCCATGGCCCATTACAAGGCTCACCTCACTACATTTGTATTATCCTATCAACCATATCTCATGATGCTCAGTAACTCAGCCCTCAATCAAGGCAAAGTCATGCTTCTCCTGTAATATCAGTATTTATAAACAAGTGTATAAATAAATGTGTGTCTGTGGGTGTTTAATTCTTGTTTTATATTTACTTAACATCACATCTCAACTGCTTTTTGTAAAAAGCACAATGAAAAAAATATTCTGCTTGCCCTTTTCTTTGGATAACCCTGAAGTGTATGTGTGTGCATGTCTGTTCCAGCTTTCTGTGGATTGATGTCCAAGGATGCCAGCTAAGGGCCACAGAAGTCATTCAAGAGACTTGACTGCCCTGACCATTCCAATGTTCAAAAGAATTCCCTCATCCTGCTAATTTGCTTTCAAAACATGTTCCTACTCTGACATGACTCTCTCTCTTGCAGAGAGAATCTGTGACAAGCTTGCAAATCAAGCTTCCCCTCTGCATCTATCAGTAAATTGTCAAATCCCTTAAAGTGTAGCAGCTGCCATTTTCTCACAATATTAAGGAGAGGGATTGCTCTTAAAGGAGGAGAGGAGGGTTAGTATTTGATTTTCTCCTTTTAGCCAGGCACTTGTGTTGTCTTCTCCATGGTGGTGAGTCTTCTTATGGAAGGTGTTTCCTACATCTTCAGTTACCTGTCAGGGACAGCTTTGGGTGATCTGCATTTGACAGCACATCAGCTGCCAGTAAGGAAGCTGTCAGGAAGGCAATCAGGTGCCCACGTTTATTTTTCTGTGGTTGTACTGAATGCTCCAGACGACCATCTTTCTTACAGGGAAGTTGATGTCTCCGTGTTTGCAGACATTGTTCCATCCATATCCCGTAGATAAACGTGATGATAGCAGCTGCCTGTGTTCTCAGACGGCCTGAAAAGCAGAAAGATTCATGAACTTATTAATTTTAAAAGGAATAATAAATGGTAGTTGTCAGGCATCAATGTTATGTAATATCAAGATATATTACCTCTGCTCATCAAAGCAGGCAAGAGTGAGAGGTGATCAGAAATGATGTCAGTAGCAGAAGTGAGAGCTGTTCTGCAGGACTGTGCAGCCTGCTACTGTGGCATTCACATTCTCTGAACAGAGAGACATCATTCTCCCTCTCAGGATTTTTTCCTGGAGAAGCACAGAGAGAAGGATCAAAACAATCCTTATCTCATTCACTGTGCCAATCCTTATCTCATTCCCCATGTGGAATGTGTTTGGAGATTGTTTACCCAAGGTGATTGCTTGATTGGATTCTGGAGATGATTGTTTGGATTCATGGACCAATTGGATCCAACAGCTGTGTCGGGACTCTCAGCAGAGAGTCACGGGTTTTTCTAGTTAGTGATAGTTCTTGTTAGTGTAATATAGTGTAATATAGTTATAGTATAATATAGTTTAATAAAGTAATTAATTAGCCTTCTGAAATCACTGGAGTTCAGAGCTCATTCTTCCCATGTGCTGGGTCACTTTTATGATATTCTACCACAGCTACTGTATGAGCTTTGTGTGGACTTCCCTTGCAGCCAGGTTTTCACAGGCTATTCTCACTCATGTATTCAATGTGGGACCTCAGGGAGCAGCTGCTTTGCATGCTGTCCTATATAAATGAGTTACTTCAACTTTTCACAAGCCTATTTTGGGACTCACCAAGAGCTGAGCAGAAGGATATCTCTCTTCTTGTAATGTCCCCTTCCACAAGCAGAACTACTCTCTCTTCCATCTTCTCCCATACGACCCACACTCACATTTGCCTCTCACAGCCTGTTTCTGAAGCTTTTCCACACTGTGTCTCCAGCAGCTCATAAGGGGGGCAGTAGCAGATGGGTTCCTTGCTATCAAAGGAATTACCATCTGTTACTTCTCAATTTCGTGCACTGCTGGCAAGAATTTGACAGTTTCTCCTATTCTCCCTTGATCCTCTGCTGCCCAGCTGGGCAAACAAAGGTGGGCAAATAGCAGCATCCCTCTTGCCTTTTTCCCTACTTGTACCAGGAACTGCTGTGAGCAAGGGTAGCACCCAGCACCCAAAGGTGGCTGTATCCCCACTTCATATACTCCCCATGCCAAGTTCCATCTGCTGTGCCTTCAGAAACTGCTGATCATTGAGAAGGAATAAAAAAAGCCTAGCAAGACAACCTCACAGAAACTCCCAAATAACTTTATCTCCCTCCCAAATGGTAGCACATATCAGGAAAGGCTCTGGCACTATAGGATGGGTTGACTCTCATCTTACACTGTATTAATGTTTCCCAGCTAGATACATTCAGATAGCTATTGTTAAAATGCAACATAGCCTTCCTACTCTGGCACTATAGGATGGGTTGACTCTCATCTTACACTGTATTAATGTTTCCCAGCTAGATACATTCAGATAGCTATTGTTAAAATGCAACATAGCCTTCCTACATATCTGAGGTGTTTCTTTTGAAAGAAATGAGATGTTCTTTTGAAAGAAAAATGTTTCACCCAATAGAACCGTACCATGTTCCCCTCCAGGAGACCTCTAGGAATTCAGTCATGTTTTGGGGACTGTAAGCTGAGGGTTGGAAACTGTTCCATGCTCATGATGTTTTTCTGTTTTGCAGGTTTAGTTACAGTCCATCTCTCCTGGACCTCAAAAGTTCATAAGTTCATTCAATAATCTGTTGGAGGTGGTTTTTTTGTTTGGTTGTTTTTGTTGTTTTTGTTGTTTTGGGGTTTTTTTGTTTGGTTTTTTGTCTTTTTGGGGTTGGTTTTTTTTTTTTTTTTTTGTTGTTTTGTTTTGTAAGAATAAAGCTCTTGATTGTAAGGAAATCTGGAACAAAATACCAGCCAGTTTTGATCTGGCTCAGAAAGCATAAGGCAAATGAAAATAGCCCAAAATATTACAGCAAAGCAAACAACTAAAAAAATACCCTTAGAAAGTCTTAGGGGTTTCAATTTCTTAAAGGGTTAGATTTCACAATACAGAATTCACATTAAATAATTTTATGCAGTATCTGTTTCAGCTATTGCAATCAGTGTCTGTAGGTTGAATAATGTGATTATTATAAGAAGCATTTATAGTATGAATGCAATTATTGAAAAAAGTTCTAGAGAGGATTCTAAAGTAGTTAAGTTTGCGGTACCCTGCATTGTGATAGAACAATCATTTAATCCAAGATGCACCAAAAGTGATTGGGAAAATTCCCACGGAAGTCAGTCTCCAGTTCAAGATCTTAATCTCCTAATTGGACTTTGACTCCTCTCTTAGCTGAGGAAAATAATTGTAGCTTTGATCCAGATGCCTTCTTTGTAATCCATTGTTTTAGTGCTTTGAATACACACCACCCATTCCGTATTAGGTATTTTGATAAAAACCTAACAAAATCCAAGTTTATAGGATAGTGTCATAAACCTGGCATCTTTCCCAAATGCTACACTCATGTAATAGAAATGTACTGTAATTTTCTTTGTGTTGTGTGCTCTGCATTCATTGTTATGTGTGTTTAGAAGCTGAGTGATGAAATATTAGCTTAGAGCTCTTGAAAAAAATCACTAAAACGTATGTTTTTATAGTATCTGAGTCAAATTTTCTTCACATTATCAACACAGCATTACAATTACATTCCACATAAAAATTTCAGTTTCTCTATCAGTGATCACTGTCTGTAAATGTTTTTAGTCATTGATGCACAATAAGGAATGTAAGGCAAATGCTAGCTTTAGCTGAAATAAGTGTCTTTTGAAGCTATATTTCATAGGTGCACTGCAGATTCTAGGCTGTCAATTTCAAGACAAGGCACATTGTTATACAGAGATTCATTCTCCCACACTAATGACTTCTGAGGAGAAAAACTAGTCAAAATGGGATCACAACCTGCAGTCTGGTTCTTATTTTACAGTCAGATCACATTTCAAATGTGGGATCTGCCTATAATTCTGGTTTTGCCAGCTGCTTTTGCCCATGCTGTGGTGATAGGAGGAAGCTGAGGAACTGAGCAGGTCTGCACATCCACTCACTCCAGAGCTGTTGGCGGTGACTTGACATTATAAAAGGAAGAAGGAGACTGGAGGAATAATGTATAACCTCATCTCACTTCCCAGAAACACACTAAAGATGACTGAGAAATTGATTTGTGAGAGTCTGGAAAAAACACAACAAACCAGAGGGTTTGAAAAGTGCCAGAATAGAACTGCCAAGAAAAGAGGGCATTGTCCTGTGCCTTTTGGCATTGAGGACAGCAGCTGGCTGGGGGTGTAAGCAGCCATGAGAGGCTTTGGGCATCTCTGCTGGAGCAAAAAGCTCTGTGTGTTAGTGTTCAGGAACACATAAATCACAGAATATGATTATATGCAGGTGCTTTTATTTGAAGAGATCTGGGAATCAGGGGTACCGACCCAAATCTGACTCCAACATGGTACCCAGCAGAACATGTTTTATATTCTATCATCATGTAACTACATATTAATTATTAAACTTATATTGTTCTATTGTATACATTGATCTCATCCAAGCATGGATTTCTTGTGATCCCCCCTCAAACCCCCTGAACATAGTTCTCATGATTCTTGTTACGATTAAACAATAATTATATCTAATTACTAAGCAATCATCAAATCTAACAATCGTATCATTTATCATATAATGATTACACAGGTGCTTTTTCACATGATCTAGCAAAGACAAGGCCTAACATTTTCCCAGGGCCTACCAAGCCCAACTTTCCTTCCAACTCCCCGAATTCCCCATGATTTTAGAAACCTTTTACTATCACGTGGAGGGACCAGGTGTTCCAGACAGAAAACTCCTTTGGTCATCCCCACAGGTGCTTTACCACCTCAGGAGGGTCCTTGCTGACAGCTTGGCCACAGTGTGACAGCTTTACCCAGGGTGTTTGGCAGCCCCCAGGTGCCCAGATCACTGCTCAGGGGGTGTCAGTGGGGCAGAGCCCCCAGGCTGTAGCTGGGCTGATGGGGACTGGGAGAAGATGAAGTGGGAGGAAGTAGCCATTACAAAGCAGGGAGAGCCAGGGACTGTGGCCAGCAGGAGCACTCCAGCTACATGCTGTTTTTGGAGTATTTCTGCTGTATATCTGAGATAAACCATGTTCTCCCTTCTTCTCTCAGGTTTACATCTGTTCAGTAAGGAACACTGTGAGACTGATTTATCTAGGCTAAATTGCCGACAAGTTGTTTGGACAAAGGATTCTTAGTGGGTAAGCAGGTCTTCCTTGTGTCACAGGAAAGTGCATGGTAGTTTAAATACACATAATAATCCTTTCTGTATTCCTTTCAGCCATTTTTTATTTGTGTTCCGAGTCTCTGCATAGAGTGGAAGAGCAGTGTCCTGGATCTCGAGCTGGGGGGCAATGCTGTCCATTAAAAGACTCAGCTTACATTTGTGGAGCTGAACCAACACTCATGTGCAACACTTGCTGAAATAACACCCTTTCAGGCTGAAATGATTTATTCAGTACAACAGTTATAATTCACATTCTTTGCTGCAGTCTGTAGGTTTTCTATATGCAAGTGTCAGTTGGCTGCTTAGTTATTGCTGACTGTATTTTCTAAATGTCTTACACTTAATTTTTTGTAGTTTTCTTGTAAAACTCATTTTTGATTCTCTAACCTCTGCTCATTACACACAAAACATCCTGCCAACCATTTTTGTGCAGCCCTCTTCCCTGATTTCTGTGTTGATGTGTTCTGTTTTACTCCATTTTCCTTTCAGGTTTCATATGTTCTACACAAGTGGTTTTCAACCTCCAGCTTTTTGGAGCCCAAAATTATTCTGGTGAAATTATGGTTTCCTGTTTATCACATTTATGTCCACCTGATAATAGGCTTAAAAAAATTTAAATTATGTACTTTTTCAGATCCTTTAAAGGCAGTTCACAGAGGACTCACATAAGGACACAGCTGTTTGAAAGCCTCTCTTCTGAATGCTGACACTCATTAATCAGAGAAACATCATTACTTTTTATTATATGCATTATTGTTTATTAGCTCCTGTGTTTAGTTTCTCTTAACATTCTCCATAAACTAATTTTCTTAAAACCTATTACCATTTCTATTGGACTAGGATCTCATAATATCTTTTTAAATTTCATTTTCTTCCCAGTGTCTCCCTTTTCTCTCTAGGCTGACCATTCATTACAAAGGTGGTGTTTATATTCAGTGGTGGAGAAAGATAAAGCTTTGGCAGTCTAACAGCCACTTGTTTATTTCCAAACCAGACCCAGCATGGTTCCCATAGAGACTTCTCTCAGTGCTTTTCCCTTTTTTTTCCCCTTCAGGAAATCAATGCCATTTTCATTAACAATGACAGAGTGGTCCTCATACCTTTCTTTTTCTTGTTGTTTTTTTTTTCCCCCCTTTGGCCACTCTGGTGAGCCTACCAAACAGGGCTAATTAGCAGTTGCTTAGATTTTGGGCTCTGGTGCTCTGAGATGCTCCATACAAACGGACTCACAGGGATGTCTGTGGATGCTGCATGTGCAGATTCAGCCTTCTGCCATACAGTACAGGCTGCTTTTAGAGCTGCATTGTCACTAAGGCATAGAACCAATCATTCATTTCATATAGGTCATTAAATGCTTCTTAAATGATCTGAAATTTAAATATCTCTTGTGTAAGATTTGAATTGTGTCATTTTCCCTGTCCTTGAATATCTGATTGATCAAAAAATGTGTAAACAGTACTGGAACCCATTATCCTTGGTTTACAAATCCACTAGTATCACATGTCAGGAATTCAAAGGAATTCAGTTTCATGCCCATGAAATGGATACAGTCAGAAGGAAGATTGTTTTATGAAGGTATGTGGAATGACATGTAGACGAAATTGTTTGAGATTTGTTTGAAATATTCATGTGAAGGTGGTGCACAGGGCAAAATGAAGGAGAGATAACAATGCAGGGTCATATGCCAACCTTTATTAAGACCAGGGCATGCTTTTTGAGCTTGGGGAGGCAGAAAACCTAAGAGCATTGCAGCAGGACTTAAACCCAATGCGAGGTGATCACACAAGGGCAGTAGAATTATTTAAAATGCCAGTATCATTGTTTCAGGGCTATCTGCACTGAGGAGTGAGCTCCTAAAGGTACCAGAATTGTGACTGAGACCAGAGCTTTGCTGGCACCACTGTACACTAACTTGGATCCACAGTTTATCACAGGCACTCCAGAAAGCCAGAGATCTCCATCAGAGGAGGTCCCACTGCCTCTGTTATGAGATAATCCCTAGGGAATGACCACCTTTGGGTCATGCTGCAGCACCTCCTTCTTTAATGAAGACTTTGGCTAAAACTTAGATGCTATTTATAATGTAAGATCATCCATCTTTTCTTATCTCCACAGAGTCAGGAATGAGGTGAAACCAGAGCTCCCGGTAACAGGGAAAGGACCTTGAATATTTTCCAGATCCATCAGTGATCTTAGTAGTCCATTATAAATACAGATGGAGGATCTTCACAACAGAATGTAGGTGCTGGTTTTTAGGCCTAAGAAAAGACAGAGAAGTGAAAGGTGGGATTCACTCAATTAAATCTATATGTCTGAAGGCATCCATGTGTGTGCTGCCCAGCCCAGGTGTAGTCAGTGCAGAGAAACTGAAAATTGACAACAAAAGTCCCCTGACAACTGGGGACTTTTCAAGGAAGTCTTTTAAAGAAGTAGATTTTTAAAACAAAGACAAATATGACCAAAAAATCCAGGTTTGATATTGCTTACATTCAGGAGGCAAGCCCTTGGCTTGTGAGTGAGATTGTGAATCAAATGATGTTAAGTGGAGTTACACCAAGGCTTGGTTAGCTGTAGACATCCTGTTGTTTCAGCCAGTTTCCACACCATCCTTGACCCAAACACTCATTTTTAGCACTGGTCTCAAAGATGTTTGTTTTCTGATCCATTCCTGTGCTCAATAAACATTTCCTTGCACAGTGGCTTAGGTGCAAATTTGAGAAAGACAACTAGACTAGAACTTGTAAAAGCTTTTGAGACAACATTTTGTTTCTTTGAATTTTGGGCTTTTTTTTCCTTCTGATTTGTGGAATCTCTCGTTGTCTTTGAAGAAAAGGGTGTTGAGGTTAGCTGTATAATGGGAATTACAGGTGGGAAACTGGTGTTTTCTCTTCTGACATTCAGTCATCAATGAGAGCCACTCACTCTTCTCATATATTAATATTCACACTTGTTTCTTTCCTATTAACATTCACACTTTCTTCTGCAGTAGAATTTATTTAAAATGTGCATTTTGGAAGCGGTTTTCAAGCTAAAAATTGACAGAATGTCCATTACTATAACTGCTTCTTCCATGAATGCTCTCTATTCAGTGAGAAGTGTTTGTGCAGGCTGGATTACAATGAATTAGTTATGTATGCATGCATGTATATTTATAAAATTGATATATGCCATATACTGTATGCTTATATTGTATAACTAGTGTTAGTGCTTCCATTTGCAGATCTCAAAGAACTTTGCTGAGCAGTCTAATCATTTTTACCTATTTCTTAGTCATGGGGAAGCCATGGTAGAAAGGGGATGTGGTTTGTTTAAAATGACATTATCAGGTCAGCAAGAAAGGGAATCTCTGCCTTTGATTTCCAATACAGTGCTGCATTGGTGGGCAGTGGCATCCATCTTCTTACAGGTAACTTCTATTTAAAACACCTCCATTTGGAAATTCTAACTCAGTTGTCAACCTCTAAAGGAGCACATTTAAAAATAAAAAAAGTCTGTAAAACGTGAAAAACAGGTCCTGCTAGTACTTAGAGCAAAACTTGACCAATATCAATTCAAGTCTACTTTGCAGGCCATAGTTTGAAGAAACAGTAAATTGGAGTCTAAGACTCAGAGTATTTAAAAAAAGGCTATGCCATTGATCCAGGATGAACTCACTCTTCCAGTTCAAGTATGTAAAATGCGCCTAATCTGGTGTGTTAACTTTTTACTGGCAGGCTTTGTAAGAGATCAGTTACTGTCTGTCTGCACCACTCCAATTTTATGCTGGACAAGTAGCATCTGCAGTCAGCATAAAGCCAGCATAAAACTGACATAATCTATGCATCGGGTCCTCCGGTTAATTTGACAGAGAAACAATGGTGTGACCGCATCTGAGCTGAATCAGTTCTGTCCTGCTGTCTAATCAGTGGCACCGAGACCTTGCGCTAATGGTGATGGAAGAGCAGCCCTAGCCCAATGCCCCGACCCCGCTGCTGTTTCGCATTCAGGTTGCCTTGACCATACTCAAACGCACTCATTCACCGGGGGCAGGGAAGAGAGCAGGTAACTCTGCTTTCCCAGTTTCCCGAAATAGCAGGGCCACCCCCCGCTCCCGCAGTTTGCTGGGCTGCATCTCCCTTTCTACTGATAGCCGCACCGCCGCCGCTGCGGCCATGGCTGCAGCACGCTGAGCAGAACCGAGAGGCGCTGACACGGCGGCGGAGAGGCGGGAGGGGACCGGCAGGGAGGGGGCCCGGGCGGGAGGGGACCGGCAGGGAGGGGGCCCGGGCGGGAGCAGCCCCGCAGGCGCAGCGCCGACATCCCGGCGCGCCGGGGCCGGCTCCGCACCGCTCCGGCAGCTCCGCCGCTGCTGCCGCGCCGCTTCCCCGCCCGCCCGGCGGCAATGCCAGACCTGAGGACGCTGTCATCTTAAAGAGCGCAGGGGAGGGACCGTGTGGAGGGGAGGCGGCGGTGCCGGCGCCGCGGGAGGAGGCGGGAGCCCAGCAGCAGCATCTCCGCGGGAGCCGCCGCACGAAGGCGCGCTCCCGGCCGCCCCGCTCGCCGCCCCGGCCTCCAGCGCGCCGCCGCCTCCCCGGGCAGCGGGGCTCGCCCGCCCGCTCGCCAGCCCAGGCGCCCCCGCCGCCGGGGCCGCCGCAGGGCCGGGGGAGGCGAGCGCGGCCTCGCCGCGTCCCGGGCGGCCGGCAGGGGAGGAGGGGGCCGCGGCTGCGGCGGGGCGGACCGCGCTCGGCGGCGGCTGCCGCGGGCGGCCCCGGCCCCCATCCCCATCCCCGTGCCCGGCGCCGCCGCCGCCCCGGGCCGGCCGTGCCGGTGCCGCCCCTCGGCCGCGCCCGCCCCCTGGCTGCCTGCTCGGCGGCGCGGCAGTGCCGGCAGGGCTATGGCTGCGGAGGAGGTGCTGCAGGGCGCAGACCACTACAAGAGCGAGATCGAGCGGCTGACCCGGGAGCTCTCCGAGACGACCCACGAGAAGATCCAGGCGGCGGAGTACGGGCTGGTGGTGCTGGAGGAGAAGCTCACCCTCAAGCAGCAGTACGATGAGCTGGAGGCGGAGTATGACGGCCTCAAGCAGGAGCTGGAGCAGCTGAAGGAGGTGAGCCAGCCGGGGCTTTTGTCTCGCCCCGCCGCCGGGGGCTGCGGGCAGGTGCGGGGCGCCCCACGCGTGTCCCTGCCCGGCCCCGCGCCAGCCCCTGCAGGTGGGCGAGCGGGGACGCCATGCGCGGGCTGCGGGCTCCGCTCCGGGGGTGGGGAGGAGGGGCTTCCCGGGGCCGAGGATCGGCCGGGACCGGGAGCTTAAGGACGGATTACGCGGGATCGCAACCCCCTTGCTCTGAGAAATTTCCCCGGGGCCGCGCTCCTGCTGCTGCCGCCGGCATTCTCAACTTGTGGGAACAGGCGTTTGCGGCAGGGGAGGGTCCCCCCGGTCCTGCCTGCACCGCATCGCCCGAGGCTTGTTTAGGAAGAGCAAAGCAAACAGTGGGATGAGAGCTGGGCCAACGCAGTGCATAAGGAGTCGGGATCTCTGTAAACAGCTGTCTGCAGTGCGTGAGGAGAGAGACAATTCCTTTTGAAGTTATTTATAGACCCGCTTTAGTCTGCCAGTGAGGGGAACCGCTGCCATTGGAGGGGGGGGGTGTATACAGCACTCTCGAGGTCACCCATCAGTGGAAATTAAACTTCTGCGTCATGCTGAAAGGGTGAAATATTTCACTGGAGGAGTCATTTGGGGTTATCTTTCAAATGTGTTTTTGTAACATTCAAAGTATGAAGTAAGTGGGTGTTACACCTTGCCTTTCAGCTCTGCTAAACATGACTGACTCCGAAAAATCATCACCTTCCCTATGTTCATCCTTAAGGGAAGTAACTTGAGGCCGGTAACAGTGCACGTAGGTGGGAGCTACAGAAAGGCTGTGTGTGCACACGTATGCAGCACTCACAGCTCTGCACTTCATGCTGGTTTTATACCATCTCAGAATGTAACTGACTAGGTTTTGTAAACAGAAGTTAAAGCATCAAGCAGATATTCTCCCAAGTTTAGAATGTATAGTTTTGTTCTAGAAAACCCCCAAAACAAAACAAAAACTCCTGCTATATAGAATGTGCAGAAATTCTGTTAGAACAAATGACATTTCTATTAGAAACCATGAATGTATTCCACATGGAGGGAATCCACTTAAAATACTTAGATTAATTATGTTTATATTCTTTAGAATACTAACTGATGCCCTTTTAGAAGTGTTTTTAATAAAATAAGGGTTTCATTTTACTTGCAGGTAAATGAGTTATGCTACAGACTTGGTTCAGTGTCCAGAAGAGTTGAGAACATTTTATTTTCAATACGAAGAATAAAGCTGTTTTTCAGAAAAACTTATTGATCTCCTTAATCTTGATCTCTGCCTCCCTGCCCCCCTGAGCCTATGGAGTAGGCTCAGGACTTTTGAAACCAGTAATCACAGAGTGAGGGATAGAGATACATAACTTGGCACTGGCATGAAGGCAATGCTGTTTGAAATGACCTGACAGTAATAGAGGAACAGAATTAAAAGGGGAAAGTGCAATGCCGTTTCTAGGGAAAAGAAGAAGAAGAAGAAGAAGATGAAGAAGGAGATAAGCAAAGCTGCAGCTAGCTGTTATTTCACCATAATCGTGTACAAAAGAAGACTGATGAGAAGCCAGGATGACACACGGGTGCACATGGCCACAGACAGAAGAGATAGTGCAAAGAATCGAGTAATAATCGAAATTTATGAAACTAGAGGGATTAGTCAACGCAATTAATTGAAATCAAAGATGGGCACATACTCTCTTCCTGTTTACCTCCCCTTGAAATCAGTGAGATTACATGCCCTGCAGCCCAGAGTATCTCCTTTGGGGCCATGCCTTCATGCTGTGCCAGCCACAGCATGGATACTGGGGGGATATTCACAGAAGGAGGAACAGGAGAAATCCCTCAGCTTGCCTGAGGCCAAGCAAGAGTGGAGCTTCTCCAGTTTCCAGTCCAGACCCAGGGCTCTCAGTTCCAAAGCTCTCCTTGGCAGCAGGTAGGGCATTTCCATCCCACACCTAGGCTGCAAGCAATTGTTTCCTTGCTTTTAGCCTTTATAGCAGAAACCACACTGATTCTTACTGCACATGCACTCTGCAGAGGAGAATTTTCTTTTAGCCGTTCCTGTTGCTGTAATCTGTTCTCTACTTCTGTGTTGGCACCTCCATAATGACAATTCCCTCAGCACATGTCAGACCTGTAATGGTGAGACACAAGCAAATGGTGCTTCTGACAGCACCAGTGAGGCAGAGTTCAGGTAGTGCAGGCAAATTGTCCTGTGGAGTGTAGATGTGGGGCGGTAGGGTTCTGTCTGGAAGGTCTTAAGGGGGCAGAGTAGTTCAAAGAAGCATTTTTGGTTTAGTAAAGTACCATCCAAAATATGTGGAAGAGGGTTTTTGTGTCCTTCCTCCAGCAGGCCCTTCCAAGAACATGCTGCCCAATGGTAGGAGATTGAATGCCAGGACTGGCTGACTGACTGACAGGAATCTGTCCTTTGCTCTTACTTCACTGCATTTGCATCCTCTCTGAAGCCATTTTGGGGCATGGAAATTAGACCTCAGGTTTGTGCTAGAATAAGGAGTTTGTCCATGCCCAAGGAATAGTAGGTGCAAGAGCGTGGCCAGGATTATTTTAGGACAATTACTTCTCCTTCTGCAGACCTCTGAACAGATTCAGCTACTGGGGTTGACTTTTTTGAGACAAGTAGTAATTTTTTAACAGTTTTGTGTTCTGCTGTTAGGATCTCATTGTATTTATTACTCAGTTGAAGAGCTGCCTCTCTTTAACTTTACTCAGCCATGGTTTGCCAGACTGGGATCTGAAGTCTTCTCCCATCCTCCCTGGCAATCCAAAACTCCAGTGGACTTCAGCAGTCCTTTTCCATATAAATGTCAATACCTCAGCTGTACAATAATTTCCATCATTGGAGAGTGAAATGGGAAACTAAGGCCATTATAGGATGTTGACGTAAACACAAATTACAATATATTACATTAAATATTAATAATTGTGTACAGGATATACGCTATCCACCCTGCAATATGAATTGTTTTAGTAACCTCTGATGTTTCTTCTGCTGTGTTCAGAGGTCTCTGCTTTAGCCCAAGATTTTGATGTTTTGGGCCATGAGATAAATTTATGTTGCAAAGCTACTATTTTTACTTAAAACTTTTTAAATTTTCATAGGGTTTGGATTGGTTTTTTTTTCAGCCTGAAAATGATGTTTCTCCAGTCCATTACATCTCAATCTAGTAGAATTTTGGATCTTTGGTGAAACACTATAGTTTTAGGCCCCCTGTTATGAATGTTACTTTAGCTGATGTGCCTCTACAGTCCATAAAAATTCAGAGACTAGGACTTGTTGCTATTGGCTAATTGGGATTGAAGGTAGATTGTTTTCATTGTCTTGCTCAGTTGGGAGTTTAATTACCATCATATTTTATGTAAAACATCTTCCAGTGGTTTTATTATATCTGGTCTTACATGTTCACATTGCATTTACTGTAAGAATAATGTGTGTTGTTAGTTCTGTTTCTTTTAATGGAAGTGTAAAATGGCTTCTTGCCTGTTCACTGTGGCTGTCCCTGCTTTAGCATGGGGGTCCCTTCCAACCTCAGCCATTCCATGATTCTCTGATCAGCCACTGGACCCTGGTAGTCCATAAAGTATTTAAAGCAGAGAAATACCAGTCACATCTGCTCATGATTAAATAGGGATGGAAGGCTTTGGAGTCCAACTCTGCAAGAGTTAGGCCTGGGAAATCCTAGCAGAGATTTCTCTTTGGGAATCAAATCATGAACATGGCAGCTGTTCTCTCCTTAACTCCCTCTCTGACTGACCAACTTAGACAATATCTCACTTGGCTTCTTGGCTTTTATGTATTTCATTCTATGGAGACAAACTCTTCTGCTGGGTTGCACATGGCACTGGCTATCTGATTTCCAGGCAGTTTAGTGCTTGCTTTACTTAAAAGCAAATTATCCATGGTAAATGCCTGGAAACCTGACTAGTGTCCCTGGCAGGTGTTTGTTTTCTTTACCTCACAGAAATGTTGTGTCAATTATTATGAAGTGCTTACTCAGTTTAGTAATAGCACTTCCAGAAATAGTTCTTGATCTGTGTCTGAAAGGGTTTTTTGAGGAGTAGAGCTGAAGGTCTCTGGCACCTTCTTTTGTGTTCTGCTCTTCCTTGCACTATTTCAGCACAGGTGACTCAATCTCCATCTCTCCTCTTCTGAAGTGATGGTGCCCCTCCAGCTCCCCACTGTTCTCCAAAACCTCTCACCCTCCTGCTACATGAATCACCTCTGCCTCTTCCATCTTTGAAGTGTACATTTGGTGAGACTTCTATGGATCCAAAAAGGCTGGAGGAGAGGTAGACTCCTCCCAAAAAGTATCTCAAATAGAGCCCTCTTAAATATGGATTCTTATACACACTTGTCTACTTCACAGGATGCTTAGGAAAGTGTGAAGTGGCTCATAAATCCCAGTGAGATGTTCTAAATTCTCCCCAAAGCTGAATGTGTTCCAGATATGGAGCTTGGGAGCTGTGAACTGCTGCCATCTCAGTATATCTTTACACCTCCTTCCAGTGACAGCGTCTGTGGGCTTGTGTTGGATGAGGTGAAACATTTTCAGTACCTCATCCTGATCTCACCACTTTGTGATCCTGATCTCACCACTTGGTGCCTGCTCATGTTGTGTCACTCAGAAAGGCTTTGCTGCCCAGCATCCAGCTCAGGGATGAGGAGTAATTCAGGCTGGGGACTGACTACTGGGGGTCAGGTCTGTGGCAAAGGATTTGGGAATCCTTGAGGACAATAAGCCGAATGTTGGACAGCGGTGTGTCCTGACCCTGAGAATTCTAACGGCATCCTGGACCTTCAGTAGCAGAAGCAGAGGTGGTAAATAGAGAGAAGTGTTTTTCACTTTCAAAGTGGCAGTTGTTAAAACACATCTAGAAAACAGCATCCAATTTGGGCTCCCTTAATACGAGAAAGACATGGGTAAACTGGACTGCATTCAGCAAAGGACCACCAAGATGGACAAGAGCTGAACCATTTGCCCTGTGAGGAGAGGCTGAGCGGGCTGAGCTTCTTCAGCCTGGAAAAGAGAGGTCTGTAGGGACCCATCATCAGCCTGTTCATACACACAAAGTGCATTGAGATATCAGAGTCAGGCTTTTTGCAGAAGTGCCCTCTACCTCTAGTTGGAGGCCTGTCACTAGTGGTGTCCCCCAAGGATTGGTACTGGGCCCAGTATTGTTTAATTTATTCATCAGTGACTCAGATGAAGGGGCAGATGCCTCTTCAGCAACTTCTCTGCTGACACAAAGCTGGGAGGAGTGGCTGATATCCCAGAGAGCTGCGAGCCCTTCAGAAGGACCTCAACAGAGATGGGAAAGATGGGCACAGAAGAACCTTCAGAAATACAGGAAAGGCAAGTGAAGGATCATGTACTTGGGGAGGGATAACCCCATGCACCTGGCTGGGTGCTGACCTGCTGGGAAGCAGCTCTGTAGAGAAGGACCTGGGGGTCCCGCTGGACAGCAAGCCATCCCTGAGCCAGAAAAGTGTCCTTGTGGCAAAGAAGGCCAGTGGTGTCCTGGGGTGCATTGGGAGGAACGCTGCCAGCAGATTGAGGGAGGGGATCCTGCCCCTCCGCTCAGCCCTGGTGAGGCACATCTGGAGTGCAGTGTCCAGTTCTGGGATCCTCAGGACAAGACAGACATGAAGCTCCTGGAGCAGGTCCAGCAGAGGGTGACAAAGATGAAGGGACAGGAGCATCTCTCTTTCAAGGGCAGGCTGAGAGAGCAGGGTCTGTTCAGCCTTTTCTAGAGACAAATGAGAGGAGAACTTATCAGTGTCGATAGTATCTAAAGGGAGGGTGTCAAGAGGATGGACCAGGTTCTTCCTGATGGTGCTTGAATCACCTCTGCATCTTCCATCTTTGAAGTGTACATTTGGTGTGACTTCTCTGGATCCAAAAAGGCTGGATAGTATCCCAAATACAGCCCTCTTAAATGTGGATTCTTACACACACCTGTCTACAGGTAGTAGAGGCAATGGGCAGAAATTGTTGCACAGCGAGTTCCACCTTAACATGAAGGAGAACTTTCCTGTGCAGGTGACCAAGCCCTGGAAGAGGTTGTCCAGAATGGTTGTGGAATCTCCTTCCCTGGAGGAAGGGAGGCTGGACTAGCTGACCTCCAGTGGTCCCTTCCAACTGAAGCTGTTCTGTGATTCTGTGAAGGGTGGGAAGACAAGAGATAACTGACATAAAATGAAACTACAGAGGTTCAGACTGAATTTAAGGTAGATCTGTTTCCCCGTGAGCACGGGCAATCCCACAGGTTGCCCAGAGAGGTCATGCAGTCTCTTTCCATGGAGCTTTTCAAGCCCCAGCTGGTTACAGCCCTGAGGAACCTGGTCTGAGTGCAGAGCTGGTCCTGCTGTGAGAGGAGGTTGCACTAGGGGAAGAAAGGGGGCAGACAGCAAGGGGCCTTGAGCAGTGCAAAGTCTCTCAAGGAGAGACTGTGCACAGTTAAATTCGAGGGGCGTGTTGCTGTGAGTTACCCTATACACAGTCATGTCCTGCCTGGCAACAGCGACTGTCAGCAGGCCCACAGCCTCACTTAGTGCTTGAATTTCATTTTCTTTTGCTTGTTATTAAGTCTGCAGTGACCTGGGGTTACTAAGGGCGGAGTTTGATGTGCTCATCTCTCAGCAAGACAATCCTACATCTCCCTCTGCCATTCCTGCCCCTGTTCTGGCTCTCAGCTGTGCAACTGTTCATACTGTCACAGCAGGGTAGGAAACTAGCCTCAGTTAAAAATAACTGAGGAGGGATTTTTGCTGTCTGTAACCCAGATTGGTTTCCTCATCTGATTGACAATACCTCCCAGTGAACTGTTTTACCTTTGTCTAAAAGTCAGCACCAGGAGAGGAATGCATGCAGAGGGAAGAGGGGGACGGGATGAGCTGCTAAAGTGGGTACTGATGTTAAGAGAGATGCTCATCAAATTACATCAGGCTTGCTTCCTCCAAGAGGAAATGAATCCTGTGCATTAGCCTACAGAAAACATAAGCAGCTGGAATCATGTTAGGGGAAATTAGGACTATTGTTGGAGCTTTGGCAGCATGCAAAGAAAAAAGTAGATGAAGCTTTTGTTTTTTTTTTTTTTTTCCAGGAATCTGTATTCCCAGTTGCTCTCAGTAATTTTGTCGTATCCTTAGCAGGCAGTACAGATGAACATGCAATATTAGTCCTCCTATAATAGCCAGCCCTTTAGCAGGGATGGTCAGCTTTCAGCACTGGGGGCTCACATATTCACAAAATAAATCTAAAGACACTTCAGTTTGTTTTTTCCCAATAGTTAATTTTTTTTCATTTTATTCTTTCATCAAATAAATTTCTTTCTAATCTGAGCGATTCTGATTGAATCAGTCATCTGGGTTGAACTCCTCAGAGATAAATGGAAGTTACAACTGGATATTATGTCACGGAAAAGTAAATTTTTCATAGATTTTCTAGGAAATACTGGATTAGTACCAACTCTAATATGACTGATTGAGGTGTTAATGGGTAAACCACACATTATCATTATCAACTACTTCCTGTGTAAGGCTTATGAATGTAAAATTGGGGGTCATAGGAGAGATTTTAATCTGAAAGTCCACATCTGTTTAGAATTAGGCCTTTTTATAGTGGATTAGAAAAGAAATAATTTGCTACCATCTTCTGACCTTCCTTTAGGTGAAATACTTTTTCCTTCCCTTCTGTGCTGCCTAGTGGATTTTCTTTCTCAGGGTGTGTGTGTGCACAACAGCATTCAGAGTGAACACCTGGCTTTATTGAAAGTGCAAGAGGGGCAAAACAATGCTGGAGAAAATAAGATTTGGCATAAACCAGTAATTTGTGAGCATTCATCATGGTAAAATGAGGAGCATTTTCAAAGTCAAATAGAGTGAATTTGCACCTGGGCAACTTTTATATACCTTATGCAATTGGCAGTTGGAGGAAAGTACATGCAGGATTATTTTCTGGATGTATTGAGGGCTTCTAGAAGAGGAGCTTTCTTCTTGGGATTGAATGTGGTTTTTCTTCAGTACCTCATTCTCTCTTATGTTTCTGCATCAGGGATTTTTCCCTATGGACAATGAGAGTAAAATCCGAATCACCCCTTGCTCCTGCTTCCCTTTTCCCTGTTATAGATTTCCCTTCCCTCTTTGGCTGATACCTGAGGGGATAATGTTTAATTCAGTACAATTCTGTACTGTACTTTTTTTTTGGGGGAGGGATGATTTTACATTATAATGGCAGAGACTGAAAAGCATGCATTCATTTCTGCTGAACTGTCTTACATTCATTTCATGATTTTTATAGACTTCTTCTTTTCTCATTTCCTTGAGAAATCAAAAACACTCATTTTATGTGGGAGGAGAGAGAGAATTTTCCTAATTTAGAGGAATTGGTATAGCATGTAGAGACATGAATGTGCCCTTTGTCCCTTTATCACTTGCATCTCTCACAGCAGATAATTATGAGGAGAAACCAGCAATTTTTTGTACTATACTGTGAATGTAGTCTGTGAAAAATGTGCCTGAGCAAGGGCAGGTGCCTAAAGCTGAAGTAGGCAGGTAGAAATTAAGCTAGGTTGCAGATTAGTGTTTTGTTGGTGCTTCTACTTCTCTGCAGAGGGTAGTATTAAAAATAATTTTGAGATTATAATATTTATGCTTCTGAATTTCTTTCACCATCAAAGTTTAATTGATTTGGTAGTTAAAAGAAGGAGCAGGCCACTGTCCTAAATCTGTGGTTTTGGGACAGACCTATGAGACACCAAAAGGCTTTCACTAAGACTGAAATGCATCCAGTCCTATTTTCTTCATCTCTCTTGGGGCTCCTCCCTCTCTGTCTGCAGCCTGATTCTCGTCGTACAGTGCTTGTCTCCTGCTCATGATGGTTTATGTACTTTTACATTTTTTTTCAATCTTTGCCCTATATCTTACTTAGTGCTCACTTGCTGCTCTCCAAGATATGGAACGGAGTTTTTTTATATTAAAGAACCTTTTTGTCATTGTGTGAAGGTAAGAAATCTGGCCATTTTTGGCAGATATTTGGCCATGCTCAGATATTGCAAGGACATGAGGGGTTCCTAGAAATACTTTGAAATGTTGTTTTTACATGGACTGAAAATGAAACAACCAAGGATTTGTCCCCTCTGCTTTGTAGCAGCCTCACCATTAAAATCATCCTTGGAAAGATCACTTTTAGGGCAGCTTTAAATTCGGGTTGTCTGTGTGGATGCAAAGGAAGAAGACACTTTTCCTTAAGGCTTTAGGAAACTCAACCCTCTTTAAAAAAAAAAAAAATTGTATGGTTTCTGGAATTATTTGTTTAAGCCCAGACAAGACAACTGATGCTCAGTGAAGTTAGATAATGCACTCAGACCTTTTGATCAGCACTGGGAATGGGGCCCATTATCCACATGGTGCTGCCATACCTTCTCCACACCCTTGCTCCCCTGAATCACACCTAAGTTACCTCTGCATTGTCTTCAACCCTTCTACACAGCCTCCTCTACACAGTACTCCTCTAGCAGTGATGGAAACACTCTGCTGAGCCAAGAAGCATGAAAGACATCCTCAGTGAGCGGAGCTGGTCACCTTTCACTTCAGTCAATCACCTCTGGGAACATTCCAGCTCAATTATATAAACTTCACTTCCTGGTGGTTTGGGGATTTTTGGTCTGTATTTGTTTGTTTTTAATTCTGTGATCTCTCAGAGCTCGCAGGTGACACACAGGTAGCAGGGGCAGTGCTGTGCATTTCATTTGTACTCAGGGAAGTCTGTCAGCACCAAACAGGCTTTCCTTGGATGCCTTAGTCACTCTGGATGGATTTAAATGTCAGTGTGCTGAAAATGAGCTGCACAGTGCTGTTTGTCATCACTGGTTAATAACTAATTCCCACGGAGGGAAGCTGGAAGATGCTAATAGCTGCAGTTCTAGCTTCTGTTTTGGATACTTAGAGGGGGAAACCCAGCTCCTAGTAGTTATAAAGCTCAGATAGGAAGACAAAAGCAGAATTTTAAGGATAAAGATAGGAATTTGGGTCAGGCAAAGGGAACAGGTAGCTTGGTGAAATAATTAATTTATAAAAGCTTGGCTGTTGGCCAAACATGAACACAGCATGACTTGGATTTTGTCTTCTCAGAAGTGGAGTATTGTCTACTCACACCCACAAGGCAAGGTGCAGGATGCCAAACTGCACTGAATTCTGGCCCTGCCCAGAAAGGTAGAACTCTCAACCTTTTGGCATTTGAGTGTTCAGAGAACTGGAGCATTTGGTCTGGAGGCAGATGGAGAGTTCACAATTGGGTTAAAGAGTCTGTGTAATCATTGCCTCTGGTTCTCAATTTAATGGCTAAGCCAAGATACTTAACAACTGTATTGTCCAACTTGAATCTGTGATTCTTTTTATTAAATATGGGCTCTAAGTAGCTTGTAGTTTCTATAATAAATAGTATTAATAAAGACAAGCTTGTGGGGATTTTTTTCTTTTTTAGGTGAGTAGGAAAAGTTTTGCTCATACCCTGAATACCTCATAGAGTTTTTACAAAGCATTAAAAGTTTGCTTGGTTCTGGATAATTCCAGGTGACTGCACAGCAATGGTAAACATGCAGAGCTCACCTGAGTTTAGTTGAAGGGATTGTCCTTTCTTTCTTTGGTAACTGCTTGTAATTCACTCCTACAAACAGTTAGGAAGGGTTGGATCTAAGCCTCCCATGTGAATAATGCTATCTCTAACAATGTACCCTCTATTCAGGGCTGTGCCTACGGGTCATTTGTAGCAGGTATGACTCGAAGACCAATGCTGAAGTCCTGCCTCCATGGGTAAGTCAAAGATAACAGGGGGCAATGATTTATTGTTGAATCTTTGCCTACCACCCGCTGGCAAACAGCACTGTCATCAAGATGCAAGTGATAAAATGTGTTACAAACTGAGAATTCAGTTTTCTTCCCACCAAAGTGGGGAAGAACTGGCATAATCATAATTATTGTGTCTTAAGCATGTGATCTTGTTCTTGCAGTTTAATGAGTTGTCATAGCTCTGCTGAGGTTCTGTGACTGCTCATGTGCATGCACTTGACCGGCCCCAAATGTGTAAGAACAAGGTGAAAAAACCCCCACAGCCAAACACAGAACACAGCAGAAATCTGAAGGAAAGAGTTTTCAGCTGACATGGATCTTCCATCTGCAGTAAGCTAAAAATGTGCACTAGATCAATTACTAATCCATAAAATCTTGGTCATAAATCTGGGTCCTTGGTGACAAATTTTAAAGTAAATTGTAAGGATATGGTACCAAGGACTCCTCTGTGAAATAAAGTGTATGATATATAACTTTAGAGAAGAGAAACAGAATTTAGATGGAATATAATTGTCTGTGTATACCAATAAGGGAGATGGAGGCTTGTGGCATTGTTTGGAGTACATTACTTTGGGCATTAGGTAATTCCATTTCTTGGGCATTAGGTAAGCCTTTCATTTCTCTGCCAGATAAGGGCTGATGGTTGCCATCTGGTAATAACAAAACTTTCACTTAAGGTGCTGTAAGCTCAGCTGTGTAAAAATAGTAGCAAATCTGGAACAACACAGTTGAGGGAAAACATTTTTTCCAAATGTGCTGAATTTAATTTTACAGTGATGATAGATGCTTTCTATTCACAATATAAAATCCATATTAAAGTAACAGAACTGAATTACCAAATTTAGATCAGATTTGGAAATTTGTCCCCGAAGTCTGTATTTCATTTGTACTGGAAAACATTTGGTTTGCTTTATTAAGCAGACTGAGCAACTTTGCATTGAAACCTGTATGACTTCTTTTTGCCCACATATTTTGAAATTACAGATCACATACCTGGGTGATTGATGTAATACACACATAGGCTCCTGGCTTTAAATACTTTTGCTGTAGTTATTTAATACTGCATCATGATTTGTAATTTAAAGTATTTTCTGTCTAATTGCTTGTGGAGAGCTATTTATTCAAGAACAGAAAATGCAGTGATACCTTGATTATAGTTTTAGCACTTGTGTTTGAAAAGTACTTTACTCACTGTTCCTGGGCTGATGTTAGAGACACTCAGAGTCATGCCTGTGTTTTAATGGTTGTTGAGTTTGCTTTTGTAGCAGATTAGACTGATGGGAAGACACTTAAACTTAAAATGAGCCTTGTTTGGGTATAAATAACCATTTCCCTGGGTATAACAGGCAGAGTTGCAGGTGGAGACCGTGCTGTGCTTTTTATTCTATAAATGTCTCTCAGTTGCAAGATGCCTTGAAATGTGGGCCTTGGTTTCTTAACCAGTGAGAGCCTGAGGTAGGCACCCTCAGCTGATGCTGAGCTGGGTACTGAGAGCTGCTGCTTTGTTGCCATTACTCAAGGATGTGCTTGTTAAACATTCCAGTCTGAAGAAGAGGGTTTGGGAAGGGGGATCCTGCATTCTGCCCCAAAACCCAGCAGCAGATATTCTTCTCCTGCCATCAGTTATTTTTGTAGCAGAAAGTAATCTACCCCTTGAAAAGGTGTCCAAAATCTGATAAGCAGCACTTTTAGGAGCCTGCAGTCCTATGGTTTGTGCTGTCTGTGGAGGAAGGAATTGCAGCTTTGCAAGTGATAGTGTAATGAATAGTCAAGCACTTACCAGAGCACTGGCACTGGATGGATGCAGGGAAAAGCCAGAGGGAGTGAGTCAGCATGACCTTGGCTGCTGCCAGAGGGATGAGTATCACATCCAGCCCTCCAGGGACACATTGGAGGGACTGACATTGGTTGGGGTCTTTAGTGGAAAGAGACTCTGGTTATAGTAAAAATGTGGTGAGCTCCGGATGCAGGAAGAAATGATGATGTCTGGCTCCAGATCAGAAGGCTAAAGGATTTGCTTTATTAAAACTATATGGTATTACATTCATATACTATTTAAAGAGATACTGTACTTTTCTACATACTTCTTACTTACCTAACAAACTCGTGGCTCTCTACTGACTGTCCGAGCCACAGCTGGATCTGATTGGGCATTGAACCCAAACAACCTTCACCAGAATCCAAGCCAGCAATCACTTCAGGTAAACAATCTCCATACCACATTCCACATGGGGAAAACAAAGGAGCAGAGATAAAGATTGTTTTCTCTTCTTCTCTCTGTGCTTCTCCTGAGAGACAGAATTATGTCTCTCTGTCCAGAGAATGTGAATGTCACATCTGGTGAAATAAAATCCTCTGCAATAATTAACCACTACTTCTGTGTGTCTGAAAAGCGTCACTTGCACGCAGAGTAGTGTGCAAAAAAAAAAAAATCAAATTAAGCCAGTTGTAGTTATTCAAAGGTAGTTTTGTTAGTATGCAGGTCTAGTTCTTTTTTACCCTGTGACACCACATGCTGCACTCCAGGAAAGCAGAAACAGCCTGAAAATTCGGAGTGCTGCTGGTTCTGTGAGCTGCAGTTTCGCACACGGGAGTCTCAGCAGGGTGGGGTAAATTGTTATTTATTGCATGACAGTAACACCTGGGGATTCTGCAGTGAGGCACAATGAGTTGCAGGTGTATAAACAGAAGAATGGAGATTTTACTGTGGAAGTAGGACTTTGTCAGGGATTTGGTATTAAGCTATAGTAATGGGAATTTACAGATAAGTAATAGAGGTCCAGAAGCTGTGGCAGGATAGGTTGTTCAGCCATAATTTCAAAGGAAATCTGTGAATAAATCACAAGGAAAACATGGATTTTTCTCAGATTCAGTCCAATCATTTATCTTCCCAATCCTTCCATTTAAAAAAGCTGGTCAACCAGAAAGCAAAAGCCATCAACTGCCTTGTGCTCACTGACCAGGGTGTGCACTGGCAGTGTCTCCCACTGGTGCTAGGGTGACCAGTAAGGCCATTTAGGAATGGTGTTGGGGTAGTTTTGCTTCTTTATCACAATCAAAACTAAAGAAAAAATGAGGATTTAAAAAACTCAGATAAAACTCTTCAGTTTCTCAGTTCATTATTTGGCAGTGTTTCAGTGGCAAAAGCCCTCGTCCTTAGAGATCACCAGCACCTCATCAGAGCACTCTGTCCCCTGTGGGCTGTACCGTTCCTTTGTGGTCCCCCTCCCACACACTCTGCTGATCCAGAGCACGTGTAAAGTACCCGGGATCCTGGAATCCATCCCCATCTCTCACCCTGAGCTGCCCTTTCTGCTTTGCTCTTTCCCCCTTTGGAAGCTGACTGCTCCTGGCTGCTGCCCCACAATTTGTTACAGTCTTCCTACTCCTTCCCACTTATCTCCTCCTGAACCACAACTCTTCTCTGCTGGGACATCAGCATTTACTAATCCCAGCAGCTGGTTGAAACTCTTAATTTTTCCTTTGCTCTTTCCATACACCTAGTTGTTCAGTGCTGGTGGGAGAAGCCGAGTTCCAGCCACCTCTCCCTGCAAGGAGTGCAGCTCACCTCTCCTTGCCTGCTGTCTGTGGTAGCCTCACCCCACAAAGTACCCCTTGTGCCTATTGCTGCATGGGGAAAAGTTAAATGACAGACTTTACTGTAGTGAGATCCAGCATGTGGGATGATCTTTACAATGGGAACACATGGGAAATCTTCATTTAAATCTCTGAGGGGTGACTTTTGCAGTTCTTTGGGAATTCAGGCTGGCTAAAATCTCCTGGGGTATATTGAGCACTAGATGAGGCTTCTTGCAGAGCTGGCAGTGGCTAACGTGGAGCTTGGAGCAGGAGTTTGCAGAGGGCGAGGTCCTTGGGGCAAGGCCTGCCCTTGCCCTCCTGTTTGTACTGAATGAACACAGTGAGCCTCTATTCTTGGCTGGGACAATTAGGTTCTATGGCAATATGAGTAATTAATAATAAAATGGGGCCTCTTCTGTGCATGGGCTGTTAGAAATAATTTCTTTCTGCCAGTTGCTTCTCTAGAATGTGGTTTTGAACTTTGAGATCCTGAAAGAGATAGTTGAAACACAAGCAGCTGTCACAAACCTTTAGCTGTGTTTGTGTAGGCAGTGGTGGAAAATCACAAAACTAAATTGTTGGATGGTTCACTGGTTTGTGCATCTTTTGTTGTATCATCAAGCTCTTATGCAATGGACCCCTGTTTGATTAAAGACTCTTCTCAAAAAAAGTGGGTTTCAACTGTCCAGATTTTTAATAAGGTGAAAAGAAGCCAAGCAAACAACTGATCTCCTGGTTGCTCTTCACCCAGTTCATGTATGACACAGACAGAATCAGGTGTGCTGTGCTGGATCAGGGTGATCCAGCTGCTGCAGCTGCAAGAGGTAGGCTCTTGTTTCCAGGTGTGGTGGATCTGACCCCTGCCTTCACCCGTGTGCCATCTGGGGCCGAGAGATGGGGTAAAGCATTTGGTTGCTTTGTCGCATCGCAGTCCTTCAACAGCTGTTCCTCATCCCTTGGCAGCAGGGGTGGCATCTGGCCACGGAGGTGGGCTTCTGAGTGCAAGGAGCAGTGTGACATGGATCCTCCTGTCCACATGGCTCATCCAGGGCTGAAGGCTCCTCCTGTTCATCTTCTTTCCCAGATATCAAGGAAGCTGAACTGTAGAGGCCTGCAGAGGCTTCTTTCAGAGTTTTCTTTTTATTCTTTGCCAGACTTCTGCCAAAAAAGATGGCGATGACTCTGAAATTTAAACTTAGGTATCCAAGGGTACGTTATTCCTCCACATTTTTTACTATGACTAAAAAGAACCTTCTTCCTTCAAAGCTGACATTTTCAGGAAGCTGACAGCTGGTGCCATGATGGTGAAGATGACTGACTGAGAATCTCACAATATCAGTCATGATTCAGGGGTTTACAGTACTAGGCTTCCACTAAGCAATGCAAGAATGCATTGTATCCTTGGTAGGTTGCATCTAATGATGAGGATATTCATCCCTGAATTGTTTCCTTAAACTAATGCTCTATTTCTACTCTGGTAACCATAGTAATTACACTGGAATTTTGTGTTTTAACATATTCATGCCCAATATCTCTTCTGGTGGTCAGTGTATTTTTATAAAGGTCATGTCATGGCCTGCAGCCCAAAGCACTGGTGCTAACACAGAATGTGATTTTTATCTGTTCTCACTAGGTATGCAGAGCCAGTTACTGTGAATATTTTTTCAGATTGCTTTTTCAGTAAGAATATTGGACTCTGTGACAGCAGTGTGAATTATGATCTGAATTCTCTGCTGCAGCACCTCTCCTGAAATCAACAGAATTATGCTGGCAAGGAACTTGGTTCTTCATAGTGTCAAGTCACACAGCTCTGACAGTGACTTCATTATGGCATTCCCAGAACTATAAGGTGTTTTGATGGGAGGACTTGGCAGCAGACTGGAAACACTGGTGACTCAGTGCACAGTGCTCTGCCTTCTGAGTCAAAAATGACCTGGTGTCCTGGCAGTGCAGTTTGTAGTTTGATTTTCTTGTTGTTTTTATGAGATGTAAACCCCTCTGTTTTAATGAAATTATTGCATATTACCTTTTGAAAAGGAAAATTAATATTCTTGCTGCTTTTTTTTTTTTGGGGAGGAGGAAATTTAATATCAAGATAGCTACTGTTGGCTACCTGTTTTTACAGAGTTGGTAGGAGAGATTAATCACCTTTGCAATCTGTATCCTTTAGTCAAATTTGGTTATAATTCGCCATCAAGGTGTTTCAAGTTACTCCATATGAAGCAGAGTAAGAATTGCTCCTTGTTTGCACTGGATAGTTAGGCCTAAGTTTGTGTTTCTGAACTTGGCTCACCTTCCATGCTGAAATGCAGATGACCTCCACAGTCCTTTCCTCTTCAACTGTGGTGTGAGTCTGAGTAAAGGAGTTCTTAAAAGTGGCTTCAAAACTCACTGTCTGCATGTGAATTCTATGGAGGATCTTTGCTTCTCTGTTTGAATTGAAGGTGAATTAAAGGAATGTAGAAAAAGAGGTCAGATTTATAAAAGGAGCATCTCACCAGACAAGGCTGAATGCTGGATTGTCCCTAGCAGAGTTAACTTTTAATACCTGTAGAAGACCTCCTGAACTAGCTGGAACTGGGATGCTGGTGTTAGATGAACACAGTAAATTAAGTGGTTTTGTTTTTATGAACTCATTGCTATAGGTTGGTTTAAGCATATCTTTGATGGAGAGTGCTGGGTGTGTCATTTTTCCTCATTATGTAGTAAGGAGTGTAATCTAAATATGAAACTTGGACGTGTGCAGGCCTCTTATCCTACAGGAATAAAGAGCATTCAGAGGGCACATAGATACTCATGGACCAACGGGATCCCTGAAATCTCCATCCTTCCCCCTGAGATACACAGGGCTGGATCTGCTGTGGCTGTAATTTGGTTTGTTCTGTCAGGGCTGTGAACCACCAGGAGAGAAAATGGACAATGTTGGTTCTCCTCCCCTCAACAAGCAGCTCCCCTATCCTCTCTGTCTCTATGCACACTGATGTATGGAAGTATAAAAATGTCAGCAGGAACTGGAATGAGATGGCATCTCAAACAAATGTAAAAATATCAGTTTGCAGCAATTGCTGTTGTATTTGTGGTCACAATAACTTTGGCCATAATTTACGAGTTAGGCTTGCATCTGTAACTGACTGAAATGAAACAGTTTAAAAATTAAGCTAAAAGCAAATTAAAATATATTGTGTTTTGCCTTTCAGTTCCAAAGGAAGCCTTTTTTATTTCCCAGGCTGTATCAATTTTGTGTACATATATATGTCATTCAGAGTTGGTGGGTTTCTACCTTCTTTGTAATAGCAGTACAAAGTAGTTTGAAGAAATATGGGGTGGGGAAAAGGTTGCAGTAGGTATTAATTTCATATTAAACTATTATTTGTATCTTCTGCAATATTTTTTATTTATTTGTTTGTTTTGTTTTGGTCATAATAATGTAACACATTCCCCAAATTTTTCTCATGTGTTTAAATACTTTTAGAGAGTTGTGAAGGAAAGTGAACTGCATTGCAAGGCTGTTTGCTAGGATAGTCTTCATCAGACGTGCCGGTGAACATGCTCTGTAATGGATGCAACAGAGGGCAAGAAAGCAGCAGAAAAGTAGGTGTAATTTACAGCTGGTAAATTGTGCTGCCTCTGTCAGCATCAAAAAAGCTGGTTTGTTTCATATCTGCTAAAGTAATAATCTAATCAGTTACAGTCTTTATAATATTGACATTTTAGTGAAGCATTGCTCTGTAAACATCACATTTCTGTGCAGTGCTGCATACCTGTAGTAATTACCATGGCTTAAAGAAGTCTAGTTCATAATTTATGAATGACACAGACATTCCCACAAATCCTGAGTGATAACGTCTTTGATTCGAGCTATACACAGGCACGAAGAAGCTCATTTTGAATTCACAGGGATTCAGTACTGGGTAAGGTGACAGTTTTAGTGCCAAACATGCCATGAGACAGGAGAATTTGCGTACATGGGTACATGAAATCTGCTGGTGGCTTCTGCTGCATTGCTGGGTGCCTTACTGGAGGTGAAACCATTTGTGTGCTGCTAGGGCTGGGTCCCCCGTCTTCTGCATGCAGAAATAACTAAAGAGACATTGAATTTTGACAGCATTTTTTCCAGGGAGATCACCTCAGGATAAGAGGCTGGTTTGGAGTGTTTGAAGAAAACCAGGCTGACCCAGTTTTTCTGCACATTTGGCGCTTACAGGAATGAATTTACAGCAATTCAAAGAGACCAGGTAGTCTCACTCTCCCTGAAGTCCCAGCATGAGAGCACAGGAATAATTAAGCCTGCAGTCATACATGTTATTCCTGCTGTTGTTTTGCCAAAATAAGGGAATACTGCCTTTACTTGCTCACCCTTACCTAGGGAGGTCTTCCTCATTGCCCAGTGCTGACTGTTCTTTAATGCAATTCTGGAAATATCATGTGAAAAGGCAAGTCTCTGGTTCTTAACTGAAAAATTTTAAGTAATATTGTGTGGAAAAGACATATGTAGGGGATTTTAATTTTTTTTCCTTTTTGCATGGCTTAACAACAGGATCAGCTGCAAAATAAAATAGGCTATAAAGGAGAAGGGAAAATAGGTAGGTCTCGAGGGGCAGAGATGTCCTGTGGTTACAACAGAGAAGTCATGGGGATTCTGATTAAAAAGCTACAGACTGATCCTCAGTAATATTCAAGGAACTATTTCTCTGCCTTAGTTTTCACACCAGAGTTGGTAACTACTGCTTTGATCTGTATGTTTCCAGTGCCATGCAAAGTAGAGAGCAGCTGGGTTTGAAAGCTTCGGGCAGTCTGTCTGCTTCAGCTGTGTGTCCCTGAAGGCTGGGCCAGCTCAATAAGGGCCAGCTGACAGCACAGGAGCTGTGATCAGGCTTTGGCTCAGGGTCTGCTGTGCTTATTCTGAAGGTTTCCGATGCTTCAGGGAGGTTGAAACAAAGAAATAAACAACCCTGTGTTTGCAGTAAAGAAATGAGATAGAGCATCTCCCCAGCTGCCTGCTCCTGCTTGGCTTCCAGCTGGCCGTGCTGGAGCGATGCTGCCTGGCAGGGAGCCGCACGCCTGGCTCCTGCTGCAGGTGCAAGTGGGCTCACCCTGACCAGGGGGCTGTGCGTTCTGCTGTGCTGGGGCAGGGCTCTTGGGGAGCTTGTGTTGGTTGGCTGAGCCTGTCCTATGAGGACCTATTTCCCTGCCAGAAAAGAAGGGAGCACCCAAGGAGAGTGGCTGGCCTGGCCGAGCTTGCAGCTGGGTGAGTGCCAGAGCAGAGGGGTTTGGCTGTGCTGGGATATCCGGGAGTCTTTTCAGGGCTGATTCCTGCTTACCTTGGGAGGAGAGTCTGCATTTTTATCAGTGTGTGCTTACCTGGCTGTGCACTGTTTCCTGTGTGGTCAGGAGCAGTGGCTGTGGGAGCTGCCTGGTCGTGTGGAGCCTTTCTCTTTGCTGTGCTGTGTGTCTGTCTTGACTGTGTGAAATGTGCTGCTTCTGCTGGTGCCTCCTGAAAGGCATCAGAACATTCTCAGCCCTGGATGGGTAAGCAAGGGCTTAAATAATGCTGTTTCTTCTGTCCTACAGCTTTAGTAGCTCAGCATGGGGGTAACTTGGGGGTGGTAACTGAGCTCCTGGAATCCTTTTTTTCTGAGGCTGCGTGGGAAGGGGTGAACTCTGTGGCTTTCTTATCTGTTGGGAATGGTATTTAGAGATGTAATTTTTTTCGTGTTAGCTCTCCCATAAAATTCTAAGTATAGAATTCTAAAATGTCAAAGATTTTATCTTCTTTTCTAAGGGAAAGAAAGACAACAGTGGAAGAGAAGACTTGGTAATTTCAGCACAAAACTATGCTTTTATTTTGGCTGTAGTCTGAGTTGATCCCTTGGGCTAACCAAGTGTCAGATATGTGATAGAATTGAAATAGGGATTGACCTTCCTGCTTGTTAGCTGAAAACTTAGTGATGATTCTGTGTCAGGCAGTGCATGAATGTGAACATTTGTAGCCTGCTCTACAGGAGTGAGTGTATGAAATGAAATATTTTGATGGTGTTTCCTTTCCCTTCTGCATTCTCCTGCCTTAATCTGATGGATGAGGCTTTTGTGTTCTCTGACATGCTGGGTGGGTTGGTCAAAGGACTCGAGTTCAGTGTTTTGGGGTTTGTGTTGTGTATCTCCCCTTGCCTGAAGAAGTTGCTGGATGCAGCCCTCAGTTCATCATGGATGGTCTTCAAAGGGATTTTAACTGGTAGTTTAGGGTGCAAAATTTGTTTCAGACATAAAGTAGCCCGGTCTTTAGGCCTCAGCCTTTTATGGTCTGTGCCATTTGTTTCTGCCTGCATGTATACATTAAATATTTAAGGTTTGCCATAAGGATAACACAAGCTGTTAAGTTTATGATGATTTTTGGAAATAAAACAGGGTTGAATGCTTACAAATATTTAGGGTTATTGCCCAGCAGCAAATCTCTGTGCTAGTGGCTCTGATTAAATGGAAATTGTGCTGAAAAGAATGATCTTCTGCAGTCACATTAACTGCATATAAAATGCATATAACTGCACATAAAAAATGTCTTGATTAGGCAGGGTGTTCCTAGTAGAAATCATACTGCCAGGTTATGGTTTTGTTTTATTTTCCATTAATTAGACCTGTGTTTTAGGAGGGTCTATAGGGAAGTTTGAAATTCTAGTCTTGTCCTTACTACTTGTCTGGATGGATCAAACGACTAATGGAAACCTGAAATGCAATTGTTGTTCCAAATTATTGTTCAGGTTTAAATGTCAGGGGGCACTATGGAGGCCACTAATACTGGAGGTATGAATTAAATGTAAATTCATACTGGTTTAATTTCTATTGTAGCAGGTTTTTCTAAACACTAGCTAGCAGGCAATTTTTTTCTTCTTGGGTGTGACAGTGTTTCAGTGTTTACTGCATTGTCTGAATTTTTTACTGCCTCTCAAAAGATGAGAGTTTGTGTGCTCAGTGTCAGCTTATCATCTTGTCATTCTTTTCAAGCTACAAATGTATTTTCAAGGACTCTAAGAAATGTGTGGATTTTTGTGGGTGTGAGATTGTCTGGTGTGTTTTTTTTTTTTTTTTTTTTCCTGAATTGTAGATGTATTCCAAAGCTCCGGGACTGGAATTAAAGAGCCTTCCCTGCATGGGTGCAGAAATGTCCCCTCAAAACCAGGGGACTGTTAACAGAACTGAGCTTAATGGATAACTGTAATTTTCATGTTTCGACCTTGCTTCGTTTCACTTCCTCTGGCCAAAGAGACCTATAGCATGCTCCTTTTCAAACTTGTAATACCTTCTATCTGTCCTTTGAAATTATCTCTAAGGATCATATAAAACATGCTTCTTGCATGGTTTTAAATCACAAATAATTGCTGATGCATGTGTGTTGCCTGTCCTTTCTTCCTGCTGTGCCACCTTAATCTCTCTAATTTCCTGTTCTTTAGTGGCTTTATCCTTTTTTTCCAATTACTAGGATTTTCTTTCTCAAGTGTCTGGAGTAAAGCTCTGGAAAACTGCATCATGCACAGCTGTTTAGATTTTCCAAAATATTTCTTTGGCTTGTATTCAGATACTATTTAAGTGGCAAATAAATTAATGGGATTGTTTAAGAATAGGAAACATTTCTTCACTAGCTATTTTTACATATGTAAGGGGTATTTAAATTTTTGTGTTTGTCTTCCCGATATCTGATTGACATGAGTAACCAATTCATGCTTTTGTCTTTAACAGTGTTACCTCTTGTCATGAAAGCTTCTGTTCCTCTTGCTCACCTTCTTCCACCCAAATGTTAAGTGAGTAGCCTTTGGGGCTGCCCCCTTACCTAATGGAGGTAGAGGGAGGGACAGACACTTGGGCTGCAAGAGGTCACTTCTGGGAGTGCTCCTGCTGTGAGGAGCTCCTGGCTTGTTTAGGGTGGCTAACTTTTAGATGAGTTCATGTTGGGGAAGATAAATCCCAGCTGAAGTACTTACAGCTGCACCATTCAGATTTGCTCTTGGCTGGGTGAGCAAATGCATGGAGTGCAAGGGTTGAAAAGTGCTTAAGGCTTGTGTAGTCTGACCTGGGGAGTAAGAGCTGGAGTGTAACTCTGCTTTAGCTTTGTGCTGAGCCCCTATGGTTTGCATTTGTCTTGTGGGCATCTTGTGAAAAGGCATCGAGTCTGCATGTGAAGAAATTTAAAGGAAGACTTGACTGTTTCCTTGGCAATTAATTTTAGTAGCTTACTCCCTCTGATTAAAACCTCTGTACCTTATCTCAGATTTCAATGTGTTTGGTTTTAAATTTAAATTATAGGTGAAAAATTCATTTTCATATGCTTTACTTGAATAAAAAGCCTCAAGGACTCTTAAATTTCTGCCTGAGGTGATTTTCTTCTTTCCTTTTTCTTTTTGCCTGATGTTGTAGTCATATCACCCAGCTATTGGCTTTCCACTCTGAAACAGAGCGAGCTCCTTACCCTCAATGCTGAGTTTTCATATAACTTTGAGACAGAATTGTAATTCTCTGCATCATCTCCTGATTTTTGGTGTCCTTTTTAAGTGAGTTGTTGGAACTCATGGTTAATCCTACATCTGTGCAGCTGATAACTTTCTAGGGGAGAAAAATTGCATTCTTGCTTCCCAATTCCTTTCTGTACATCCAAGGATTATGTTGGCTCTTTCCTCACAAAGAATCATGTAGAGACTTGTGCTGACTTGCTTGTCCTCTGCTATGTCTCATTTCTCTTCAGAGCTTTTGCAGCTGCTGGCATTATTCATAAAAACACTGAATAGCACCAGACCTGTGCTTTGTTAATTAGGATCAGTCCCTGCAGCCTGTAGTCTTCAATAGGAAATGGTGGTGAAAGTTTAATGAAAAAGCATGTTTGACCCTGTGTTTCATCTCTTGTATATCATCTGCCTGCAGTTATGCAATTTTCCCTGGATAATACTGTAAAATTGAGGAAAAATGAAGATTTTTGATAGCTAATTTCCAAGATCTTTTTGTTGTTCTTCAAAAGACTGAATTATGAAAAAAATAACTGCTTCATATCTGAGATATAATGGTATGAATCTTGCAGTAAAATCTTACAAAGAGCAGCATGAAAAATACTGTTTCATATCTTCATTCTTCCTCATTCCATAGCTGCAGATAATGATTTTTAGATTTTTTTATAGTATTGTAAAAAGGTTGTATGTTGTAGAGAATTCCAATTTTTCCAATTTCTTTTGTAAAGCTACACAATTAATTAAAAACCACACAAACCAACCCTGTAACCTCCTCCAAAATAGTGGTGTATTTATCTACACCATTATATCACTGACAGTGTATCACACTAAGTTAATTAACTAAGCTAAGAAGAGCTTTTTGGGTACTAATGTACTTCTTAACCAAATCCCCTTTAAGATGGGGGTGGTGGTGTGTATCTAAATCTGTGTGTTCATATGTCTTTGAATGTCAGTCTAAAATAATGAACATTATCTGGGGCTGTTTGGACAGAAGAATTCAATTTTTGGGAATGCTGAAGCTTAAATCAGAACAAATCTGAGTTTTCTGAGCAGTTAAATTTATTTAGCTGGGAGAGAAAATGTCAAGTGAGCCAATGCTGTCATGGCTTCATCATTCCCAGGTGATCTGAAAGGTCTGGAGTGCTATACTTCAAAACTAAGCAAAGTGCCAGTGCTATCCCCTTTCATTTTCTTTGTTTGTTTGTTGTTTTGTATTGTTTTTGTGGTTTATTGGGGGTGGGAATCACCTTTTATTGAGGAGGAGAAGAGATGGGCTGAGGGTTGAAAGAAGTTCTGGCAGCTCTCTCATGAGCAACTTTGTGAAGAGCAGATGTCTCAGTGCTCTTAAGATGCAAAAGTCATTTTTCATTGGCATCATATCTGTTTCAAGTCAAACCTGCCAAATTAAAAATTATGGCTATTTAATCACACTTTCTTAAGCAGCCATTTTTTTGTTTTTCTGAGAAGAAATGAACAGGAGCACAACTTGCATTGTATTTGCACTGAACTCCTTCAGTGCAATCTAACTTTTCAGTTTCCTCTAATTTTACCCCCAGCCAGCCTGGGTACTTCAAATCGATGGTTATGGTAACTCAGGCGATTGTCAGGATTCTACCAGAGCGTGAGTAGCACCTCACTGATCTAAACCCTGCACAGGCACAGGACTAGGAGATCATTCATGTCCTTGAGATCATAGAATGCCTTGGGTTGGGACTCTAAAGATCACCCAGTTCCAACTCCCACTGGATCAGGTTGTTTAAAGCCCTTCTAAAATATGCTAAAATATGCTTCCAGGGATGGGGCGTTCACAGCTTCTCTGGGCAGCTTGTGCCAGGCCCTCACCACCCTCACAGGAAAGAATTTCTTCCTGACATCTAATCCAAACCTTCCTTCAGTTGAAAGCGGTCAACCCCTTGTCCCATCACTCCACACCCCTGTAAAAAGTCCCTCTCCATCTCTTGTAGCCCTTCAGGCACTGGAAGGTGCTCTAAGGTCTCCCCAGAGCCTTCTCTTCTCCAGGCTGAACAACCCCAGCTCTCAGCCTGGCTCCATAGCAGAGGTGCTCCAGCCCTCTGAGCATCTTTGTGGTCTCCTCTGGATTTGCTCCAGCAGCTCCTTGTCTTTCTTAGGCTGGGGGCCTCAGAGCTGAATGTAGTGTCCCATGTGTGGCCTCACCAGGGTGGCTCTTCAGACTATGAACCAATGGTGACACTGTTAATGTCTCAGGTTTTTTATATGAAAACGCTTAAATTTTGTTGAAATACTTGGATAAACTGGAAGCTGAGAGGAGCTCACTTAAAGAGAAAAATGTGTTTTCATTTGGAAACAAGTTCAAGTATACATTTGATTTAGCAGCAGAATAAATATATTTTTACAGGCAAGCACACAGCTGTTAGGGTTGGAATTCTGTTGAAAAACCTTTTTCAAACGGATACTTTAGTTGCAATGTCACTGCTTGCCCCTCACCAGCATCACCTTCCCTAGTCATACTGTTTTCTCCCAAGAAGTGAATGGAGGGCTGCAGAGAATCACTTGTCCTTGCAGGTCATCAGAAAGTAGTTTTTGTTTTGTTATGACAGGAATTTCATTGAGGCATCTGTCCTGTTTAACAAAAGTTTGTCTGGAGAGGGGTGTGTAAGTTTGTACTATCTACTTTGATATTTAGAAAACTTAAAAAAATGTGCTGCACAATCTAATGCAGAAGGAAGAAAGACAGGAAGAATCTTGTGTAAGTTTAGAAGACAATTTTCCAGGGTAAAAGGCTTGTGGCCATCATTAGTCAAGGTGTAAGTGTACTTGGAGAAGGGGACAACAAGCTCAGTCTTCATGGAATTCCCTTTTGGATATAATGAAGGCATAACAATTCCATTGTGCTTTCTGTCAGGGGACAGCACAGCTGGAAAGGAATGATAGGAATCATTTGGCTCAGATTCCAGTAGAATTTTCCTGTAAGGGGCTTGGAATGGAAAAATTAATTGGAAAGTGCCAAGAGCCCTTTGGGAAGATCTTTTTTAAGTGACTGTTTGCACAGGAGCAGTTGCTTCCCTGCCTGAGTTGTAGAAGGGTGAAGAAGCAGAAATAAATCTGTAGAGTTTATGAACCCCTGATTATTTACCCCTTTGAGTACTGGCAGTTCTGTGCTGGGATAGCTCAGGTTTGACAGTGCAACCCAATAAATTTATATGCAGGTGCAATTTAGCCTGTGAGTCTAAAGATAACTGCCTGATTTGTTAACACAGTGTGGAAACCCTGGGATGTTTTGAGCTCTGTAGCTAATGAGCTTTGCATTCAGACCATAATTTAAATCAAATAAATGTTATCTTGTGGCTATTTTTGTGGGATTTTTTGTGTTTGTTTGGTTTTTTTTTTTAACCTAGCATTCAAATCTGTCATTAATTTAAGCATATCATGTTAACTAGAACACTGCTCTCTATAGCCTGTAAATGGTTATTTGCTAAAACAAGATAAAATATTGCAATTGTTTTGTGTCAGTAAGGATGTAAACAGTCTAATTGGAAACTAATTAGCTATTGGTTTCTGGTGTGATGTGTTGTTGATCAGTTGGCAATCCAAGTGCTGCTATTTCTCTACATTTTGATTGCTCCCTGATGTCCTGGAGATTAAATGCAGGTGACCCAGGGTACACCTTTTTGCACCAGTAGTTTTTCATATGTCATTGTTTCTAAAATATCTTTTACAGGTGAGTGCTGCATACATATATTAATAAAAAAATTAATGTTGAGCGGAAAAGTACTCTTCGTGTATGTGGGTTTTGGTGAAGAGGTTTGATGTACAGCAACTCTTCAAAGGATTTCACTGGCCACGCAAACAGGAGATGTTGATATGTTTGCAGCTCCTTTGTTGTGACAAACAAGAGGTGTTTTAGCTTCTTCAACTGAGATTACCTCAAATGGAAGTGGCACATTTGCTGTTTTTGTTTGGTTCAGCTGCAGCAAAAGGAGGTTTCACCTTGGCTGGTTTAAAACTTCAGAAAATTTTAATTTGGTTTTGATTTTAGGGGATGGAATGGTTTGCCAGTACTAACAAGCAGCTTTCTGTCTTACTCCTAAAATAACATGGTTATTTCAATGACTAATACCATTGCACAGTCTGTTAGAGTGATAACACTGGACCACGTGATAATAGTTTATATTTTTTCTTCTGTGGTTTCAATGTTTTTGTTTATAATTATTTTTCCTTTCCATTTTCTTTTATGGAGACATATATTGCTTATTAAGCAATCCACTACGCAGTTAATACAGAACTTGATTATTTGCCAGGGTTTCTTCAGCAAGGCTGATGTTACAAATACTTGTTAGGCAAAACTACTGTGAGCCTATTCTTGCTACCCTGCTTTGACAAAATTAATTCAGTAGCATTGCCAAAACCTCCACGAAGAGCTGCAAGCTCTTCTGTTGGGACTGGTTATCTGCTTAAAGGTAGGCTTTTATTGAAATCTGTGATGGATGCACTTGAGGCAGAATAGAAACTGTTATGAAAATAAAGTACTAAAGCAACTGCATGCCAGATTGTATACTGTAAGTTAATACAAAAAGAGTCTGCAGAGCAAATGGAGATTTTGGTACTGTGAAAAGAGAGAATCACAAAAGGGATCACACATAGGTGTGGTGGTGGCGGCACCTAAATAAGCAGGTTTGTACATAACTCCAGACCTTCCTTCTTTAGGCTTTGGCCAAACTCAAAGCTTTTAGCCCGTGAGGACCATGCCATCATCATTTAGGTGAGAGAATTTGTCTGCACCAGGAAAGACTCAAGCCTGTGAGGCTATGCAGTGGCTCTATTTTGAAGGGTGGTGTGAATGAAGTCAAGTGGAAGATAACAGGACTGAGTGAGAAATGCTTGAACAAGTTCATAATTTTTTTTTTTCTTTAATCAAGACAGATGATAAAGATGCTTTTTTGTGTGTGGGTGATATTGTATCATTTCTATGCTGGAAGTTCTCATGCATCCAGGCAGAGGAAATGGGCTCTAATGAATGCATCTCCAGTCAGACACTGGCTTAATGGCTCATAATGGGAATTGAGTGCTTCAGATTTCTTATGGAAAAGGCAGAATCTGTAACAGCTGTTCTTTGAAATACAATTTTTCCTTCCAGCAAGATATGAAAGAGATGAAGAAAAGAATGTGTGGAATCAATCCCTGCCAGTTAAATCTAATCTCTTATTGTAGCTTATTCTGCATTGAACACCTTTCAATGGATGGTTTATTTCTCCAGCATAGCTGCACTCTTACATTTCCTCCCCAGGATTGTTCCTCTCCCATCTCCTCTGTGGAAGCACCCCCCCCCCCTTTCTGTCTGTAGCCATGCAAATGGTACTGGAGGGGTAAGTCAGGAGGAATGCCTGGATGGATGGGAGAACAAATCTGCTTACAACTCCTTTAATCAAGCAGCAGATGGTTGTGTGATGCTGGAGCCAGTGGTTCTGTGTGTCTGCATGAGGCTGTGGAAATGGAGGACGGTAAAGCAGTCATGGCAGCCTACCCTGGCAGTAGGTTTTCTATTTCTGTGTTTCCTACATAATTAACTAGCTCTGCCTGGATCTCTGCTCAGCATCTGAACAGCTGATTTCCTGAAAATGCTTCCAGTTTTGTTCCAGACACCTCCAGATCTCTTGCTTAGATGATTCTGGAAAGGAGCCCCACCCTAAGCAAGCACTTTAGAATTAACCAGAGTGGTGGTGGTGGCTTCCTGCTGGCACTGGAGTCCTCAGTGGTGACTCCTTGCTTCCTACACTTCCAGCAGGCCTTTGCCAGACAAAGGGATGGCTCCATAACACTGCAGACCAGATCCAAGTTTTAGTCTGGAACAGAGCATTTACTCTGGTCCTGTGATGCCAGCTGAGCCAGTCACAGGGTTACGTCGAGGAAAAAATGCAGCTTCTGTCTCATGGCAGCAGCTTGTTCCATAGAGCACGTGCCTTCTGCTTTTTTACAGACTGGCTTGTGGAAAGAACTAGAATTCAGCAATAACTGCCTTGTTTACCAAAAAGTGTTCATGTATCCAGTTGTTTAAGCCATTTAGACTCAATCTGCTGAATGAGCTGCTTGAAGGATGATGATGAATGTATGTAAACCACATGGTCCAGCTGAAACTTGTTTACCACACCGAAATGTCAACATTATTTTCTGCTGCTATCTTGAAGTATCTATCTGCTGCTGTCTTCAGACAATGCAGCGTTGCTGGAATACCAATGAGGAGTCAGAGGACCTCTGAAGCTCATAAGTCCTTATATAAATCCATGTGTAAAATTCACTTCATACCTGTCATTTTGGGAAATAATGAGATTTTGGTGCATGTTTAGCAAAATACGTGATTTTCTTTTCACTATTTAAAGTGTCTTTATTCACATAAGAAGGAGTAAAAAACTTCATGGAACTTGTAACTAGTTCTTAAGCAATGGATACTAGGATGTGACTTATGACTGACAAGTGGGGAAAAAACATGTTTGTTTAAAATTATACATACTACCAAAAGTGTTTAGAGTCTTAGGCGATGGTGCTGTCTGTGAAAATCAGTTTTTTTGTGGTGTGGAACAAGTCAATAATTACACACTGGAGAGAAACATGGATTATTTATTTCAGAGTTGTGCAATCCAAAGTGCTTGGTGGATTTCTATAAATGAAGCACATCAGCTATCAAAATGTTTTACTACTTCTACATTTTCTCAAGGAGAGAGCAGTAGTTACTAGGAGAGCTATGCAACTTGTAGCCAATGAACACTAATTCCTGTCACCTGTGGGTTAATGATTCTCTTGCTTGTCCTGCTGATTAGTCCACATGCTCAGTCTTTCAGTCATCCTCTTGGGTTGGTGGTCCTGCTCTCCCCCTGCTGGAATTACCTTTTACCCAGTTGCAGCTGATTTTGGATTGATTTTTTTTTTTTCTTTTGAGCACAATTGTTCTCTTGGGTTTATCAGTTTCTTCCTTATCTTGAGAATTCTTCCTGAAGACTTTGTGGCCCATAAATTCTGCATACTTCATGTCCACTATCAGTGGTCATCCTTCTTCCCAAGGTTTGTTAACCTACCCCTAGGTCTGAGGTCACTGAAGCGTATCAAGCCCTGAACTTTAACAAGGCAATTCTTCCAGCAAGTAACTTGTTTTTTATAACACATGGAAGTCACTTAAGGCTTGCTTGTTAGCTGCTGTTTCATGGATTAGATCTCTGTTCTTGTTGATTAGGCTTGTAAGTGTGCAAAGATCAAACATCAAAGAACATCCTTTCTTAAGGAAATTTTTACATATTCCCCATTTTGCAACAGTGAAAGTTTTTTTTTTAATTACTTTTAAATTGAGTCTTTACCCTGGTTTTAGTGACAAAACACAACTTCTTAAGCCTAAGCCTTGAAGATACAGCCAGGATATCTGCAAGTACTTGTTTGCAGCAGCAGAGTTGGGCACTTGTAAATATCTTAAGAGCTCAGTTATTTAAAGGCCAGCCCCTTTTTGACCTGTCAGTGATTTAAAACTCTGCCAGAAGTAGTTATGCTAGTGAATGTTTGGTCACAAAGGGTGACAGTAAAATCCCAGTATGCACCAGAACAGTTGCTGCTGCTATAACCAACTTGCCTGTCCTTATGGAGGCAGAGGGAGGCACCATGGAGTGTCTGTTGGAATTTGTCGATATCCAGATCCCAGAAGGGAGAAATGGGGTCTGGGGACAGAGCCGCCATGAGCCTGGATGAGGGTGGCTGGGAGCAAAGGCTGTGTGTTGCTTCCTAGCCTGGCGCTCTACACTAAAGCCACCCCAAGAGGCAGAGCTTCTTGCTTCCTGGTTTTTACCTCAATGCCAAAAAGGGAATGCTTGTGGCAGGGTGGGTGATGTGTGCACTTGCTGCTCATTACCAATTAAGAGGCCAAGGGGCAAATGTGCCAAGACCTAATGAGACAGATGCACAGGGAGTCAGAAGGAGTACCTTGAACTGATGGGAAATAATATTTCTGGGCATCAGTGCTTTTGGGACGGCTGAATGGGAAGTACAGGCTAGAGAGGAAGCATCTTAATTAGCTGGGGTTTTCTGTAGATTGTTGTTCAGCAGTTTTGGCTCTTCCACCGTGCTGGATAATTTTCCAACATCAGCCATTACAGTAAGGAATTCTTTACTGTGTGATATTTTAGGAAAAAATTTATACAGTATCAGAAATTAATGGCTCATCCTCACATCTAATTTTTATCCTTTACAAAAGCCTGTTATAATAGATAGTTTGAATTCTAGTCACCCTCCAAGATGTTTTATTGTGTATCTGATCTGGGGGATAGATAATGATGGTTTGTATCCACAATTGTTATCACCTGTATCTTCCAGGCTGATCTGGAGGTGAAAAATCAAAGCTGTTTGGAATTTTCTGATAAGGGTTTTGGAAAAAGGAAACCAGATCTTGGTATCTGAAGGCTGAGCTGAAGATTTGAGCCCAATCTTGTCCACAGTGTATTTTTAAATCATCTTGGAGCTGTTTAAAAGAATGGTAGTTGTAAATGTACAAGCTCTAGTACAAATGGCTGTATGAGATTTGGTTCTCTGCCTCCAAGTCCTGTCCTAGGGCTGCAGTGTGAATCCTCTACCTGTAAAGGGAGAGAACAGTTGGAGAACCTCAGAATCCCACAGACAGCACAGCACCTGTGTTCTCTGGAAAATTCCATTGTGATCTCATGCTGAGCTGGGGTTTCATTGTGTGTGTGTGGTACCCGAGATGAGCCTGGTGCTGCAGAGGAGGTGCTGGAGTGTGTTTGGAGTTGCACAGCTGCTCCTGTAGCCCTCTTCAGCTCAGTCTGCTCCATAGCAATCTCAGATGTGCCAAAATAAACCCTGCTGGACCACCTTCAGCTGAACTCAGCAGTTCTGAAGGCTCTGAGGGTCTCTGGTAATGCTTGTTAGATCTAAAGAGGATTCTTGATTGCTCAGTGCTTTCACTGTTTTTGTGCTCTTAGCCTGCAAACCTTGCTGAAAGGACACAGGAGGGGGGGAAGATATAGCTCAGTCAGTAAATTAATTTAGAAAAGGCATCTTTGAGAATGCTGGCTGTCAGGGAAACCTCTGCCGTTTGGGAAAATCTCTTAGAAATCTCCAGGAATTGCCACTTCATAGATGTTTCCACTCTAATTGTGTTCTGTACATAGTTCTTCTTGCAGAGCAGGTTTGCTCTTAGCTGCTTTCATGGTCATTTTAGGTAAGAATCAGCACGTCTGAAATTTGGTACCGTTCTATGCAGTAAGGAGAATTGTGGGCTTCAGTGGTCAGAAAATGTTTGGTTTAAGCATAAAGATTTCATGATTCTTCTTGGATGTAATACTGTTGCTTTGTTTTCTCTGTCAGCCTATATATTTTGATAATTCATGATGAAACATGGGATGCTTTGTCGCTTAGTATTTTTAAGGAGTATCTAGCATAGCAAGAGCATTTGTGTTACAGTGATCTAGCTAATAACAATTAATAAAACTTCCTGAGCTTTTTCCCCTGCTTCTCCTTCCAAATGCTCTGAGACACTGAGCCTTTTAAAAACTCATTTATGGCTCCTTCTTCCATTATTCTAAATATAATATGCCTTTGCAATGAGTAAATTGTTGTTGTTGTGGCTAGAAAATAAACTGATGAAACAATTCTTGAATTCTTGATCTGCACTTGGCTCCTCTTGGATAAGTGAGTTTGCTTTTCTGAACTGGAATATGGAATACCTGCCCATCAGAAAAAAGAAAGGCAGGAACCTTAGGGACAGTGGCACACTAGGATTTAGTTTGCTGTCTAAATCGGAATATCTGCAATATTTGTGAGTTTGGATTTGAAGGTTTGATATACACTGGCATTTTAAACTAAAATAAAATATGAGGAACTAAGAGGGAGAATCTAATTAATGCTAAATCTGAAGCATACTGCTGTGACTAATCCATCCAAGTTGTGCATGTTTGGGTTATTGTGAAGTGACTTTTACAGCATTTGAAGGGCAAAAAATATTTGGAAACAATAATTAAAGCTTTATATTGTGATTTGGCATACCTGATAGACTTTTAGTTGTGCATTGACTTTCCCAAATGAGCTACTTTCTGTGTTACCAGCCAAAAAAAACCTTCCATGTTCCATGGCAAAATTTTCTTTGCTGCTTTTCTGTTTTCTAGAAAGTTGTGGGTTTTTTTTTGGTTTTTTTTTTTTTTTTTTGGTTTTTTTTTTTCCAATTAAGATGGAATTGGGTAATTTTGTGTCAGCTACAGAGAGCTTAGTCCAAACTGCCTGAAGGTTTGATGGTTTGCATTCAATGCAGCTGTGTGTGGTAACCCCAAATGCTAGCTTGGGGGATGGATGTGTTGCAGGCAGAGTGGAAGCTTCACGAGTTCATCAGGCAGAGCCTCCCACTGTGTCCTCAGGTGCAGAAGGACCCTCTTGTTTTCTCAACTCCTCCTCCTCGCAGAGCAGTCTGGGTGCAGCTGGATCCAATCCTAGCCCCAGACTGAGTCAATGTTTATATCTGAAGAGTTATGGAGTATAATTGAACCTTTATACAACTTTGTCCTGCAAGATTAAGGATGGCAAATCATATACATTTATAGAAATTATTTCAATTGACTATGATAATGATTAGACTAAAATATGTTAATCAGAATTGCAGAGCATCCTGCTGCAGTGTTGATACACAGCAGGTGATGTGATCTGTTTGTGCATCTGTTCAAGTATTTATTTAAGAATTGTAATAAGCTGAATGCAGCCTTATAGAATTCCTCTGATTTTCAGGAAGTGTGGCAAAGAAATTGCTACTATGAAGCTAAACTTTATAAGTAGTCTTAAAAAATAAGTAATTCCACAGTGAGTGATGCTTATGCTTCTGGCATTAGCCATATGTGGACTCTATATCCTGACCTCAGCAGTATTATTGGATTTGGAAGCTGCAGAAAAGAGCTTAGAATTTTTAGTAGGTTTTCAAAGTAATGGTTGCGTTGTAAGGCTGTGAGAAGTGAGGTGAGGAAGGAAATATGATAACTCCAAGAGCAGAACAAGTGGTGAAAAGTAAAGAAGCTTTTCAAGGCAAGGAAGATGCTTGTTTCATCTGGCAATATTTTGTAGTGCTCTGGTAAAATCAGGAGCTGTGCTGAACTCTTTATTTTGGACTGCCTTCATGTGGCCTTGAATTTGATTTTAGCTGAAATCCAGGTCATAGTCTCTCTATAAGAATAGATGAATTTATTAAATTGCATTCATTTAATAAAAAAAATAAATATTCTAATACACCTAGGAAGTTTTCAGGGTATATTTAGATTTGTTGCACTTTTTATGATGTCCATAGGTGAATGGGATAATGTATGTTGTGCTTAGACATGTAGTTAATTGGGGAACCCTCTGATTGGTCTGAATAGGGAATTTTTAAAATGGGGATCTAGGAGAAAACATTCTTGCTTACAAGTATATAATAAAGCCTGGGCAGAGAGCAGAGCATAGTTTGTGTTCTGGGTGTGTGTTTTTTAAAATGTGGTGGTTTTTTTTTGGTGTGGTTTTTTTTTTTTTTTAGTGATGGCAAGAGATGGCTTAAAATACCATTAGCTTACATGTTTATATTTCTGCCACAAATACATGTAATTTGTGAAATTCTAAATTTGTCACTAGGTCTGTTCCTAGGCTTTCCAAGGGTATTGCAGCAACCTGCAAAAAAAAAGCCATATACCTCAAAAAAATGGCTTTATGTCAACACTGTGAGCACATTACCAAGAGACTTTAACCCAATTGTTTGGGTTTTTTAAAATAATTTTTGGTACTGTGCCTGCACTTCTTGCTGTGTGGAGAAGTGATAGGTGGAACTGTAGCATGGCTGTCATACAGGTGCAGCTTGTGCTTCCACATTTCTTAGGTTGAGCAGAAGCCCTTTGGTAAATGAGGTTCAGTCATTTTATAGCCTTTGTGTTTAACGCATCACGTTAAATGTATTTGTCCCTGTCCTTTTGGCAGTGATAAATGGCTTATTGGATCAGGGGTCTGGGATAAATCAATAAGGAAACTTCTCCTTCAGTATGCATGTGTCTGCTGGTACCTGAGGGATGTCACTGAGTATCAGAGATGAACTAAAGAACTCTCTAACAACTGGCAATCTGCTGTTTTTATCAGATAAGCACCCAGTCTTTGAGTTAAAAAAATTTAAGCAATTTAGATATAGAATAGATAAGTAACCACTTCATGTATCATCTATGCAAGGGTAAGACCTCTTGCACGGATCTAAAAGCAGAGGTTCAGTGTGGCTAGTGGGGACTGGAAAGCATCTCATTCAAGCAATCACCTGTGTCAGCACCTCTTCCTGCACTCAGTAGCATGAACAATTTAGTTCTTTGTTAATGTCAGTAAGAACTGCTTTCAAAGATTCCTTTACATTCACTTTCTACTCTTGGTACCTGGGCTTCCCTCCTGCACCCCAAAATTACTTACATCCAGGTGATGTCCTTTCAGGATGGCACCATTGCAGCACCAGTGTTGTGGAGAAAGAAGTGCAGTGACAGTGAAGTCCAGTCCGCTCCCATCCCTATTCCTCCAAATTCTGATGCCAGTGGAGAGCTGTGGCTTCTCTCACAACACCTTGACCATGCCTGTACATTGCTCCTTAGCATGTGTGGAGGATGTGTTGCTGTGTGCTTTTAGGGTGGTTTTATGTTGTTCATGACAATGGAATGCCACTGTAATTTTTATGAAAGGTTCAGTAGGGAGTCACTGGGGATTTAGGAGTATCTGCTGCCAGGCAGAAGCAGGGAGGATATTTAATCACTTTCATGTTTGTGCTTCTCAGTTTCCTGCTCTGACTTTGCAAAACATGGTTTATCTTTGCTTCTCAGTACAGCTCAGGGCTCTGGGAGCCAAAGCTCTGCTAAGCCAAGGGTGGCTGATGTGAAGGAAAGCTGGGGAATGGAGGGGCTCACTGGCACTGCTGTTTCTGGAGGGGGGGTCAGCAGTGCTGGTGTTCCTGAGGGAAGGGGAAAGGAGGCAGAGATGCTTATTTAGGAACATGTCGGGGCTAAGGGATCCTATCTCTAAAGCAGCAGGAGGGTGGTGACTTGGTGGTGAGGCAATTGACTGTGATCATGAGTTCTCCCCTTGTAACATGTGCCATTGAACTGAAAATACATTCCCAGATTTTTTAAGTAGGAGGAAATATTAAGGGGAAAATATTAAAGCCAGCTTGTGTTCCTCAAGTAAGGACTGCCTGGTGAGGTGCTTGTTGGGCACTGGGGTGGTGGTGGGCATGACAAGGTGTTTGGACAGGCTCCTAGGAAGGGAAGAGGAGCACTCAGTGGTAAAGGCATCTTGCCTGTATCCATGGTGCAGTGAATCCAAGGATTCTGGAAACAAACCTTAGGCAGTAACTCCTCAGCCCTGCTCTGTGTAGGTCCTGTGTTGTCCCTTATCAGTAACTAGGTAGGAAACAGAAGGGTGGAACCCAATGAAGTGCAACTTAGGCACGCACTAGGGAAAACAAAATCAAAATCTTCTGATACATGTCATATGTATTTCTGCGTTAATCCCAGAAACCAAAGTACTAAAATGCACTTGTCTTTAAAAGAGGATGCTGACATAAAATGCATCTTAAATGTGGCAGGAGGGTGACAAATGCTGGGATGATGCAGTGGCAAAGTACAGAGAGAGCTGGGGTAGGCCGAGTTGGCAGAGCAGCTGTGCTGCGTTTTAAAGCTTCAAGTCAGATCAGCAGCCTGCCATAGGTAACAGAAAAATCCCTGTGAGTTCAGGCATAGAAAAGAAAAAACATGGTAATAGGATTGTGTTATCACCATCAGTGCTGTGGAGGAAAATGGGGAGACTGTAAAGGGATGGGGTGCAACAGCTCTGTCATATTGGAATGGGATGCTGCAAATAGGCTTTAAACACTGTCAGTGGCAGCTGCATAGATGAACTAGGGAGGGGATTTGTAAGGGGAGAGGCAGTATCTGGTTCCTGAGCATGCAGAGCAATTTCAAAATGTAAAGCTGCCCTATGGTAGTAGCTACAGTGTGCATAAATTCAGCATCTCTGCAGGGGCAACAGACGTGAGAAGACTTTCCCCCCCCCACCAGAAGTTGAAGACAACTGTGAGAGAGCAGAAAATGAGGATATTTGCTGCAGGGCTTGGTTTTGGTTAGTGGTGTTTGTTTTTTGGTTGGTTGTTTTGGTTTTTCTAAACAAATACTGAAGGAGTAGTTAAGGGTCAGATTTTTGTGGTGATTTAAAGACATAGTGCAGCAGACTCCAAGGAAAAGAGTTTATCTAACAGACCCTTTTCTGTGATGTGCATATCTGTTCTTTTTCCAAACACCTTCAAAGAAGTTAGTTGCAATAGTAAAATCAAATTATTTTATCACTTTTGCCATCCCAGTCGAGAGTGTGGGAGTTGTAAATACCCTGAAATCTCCCCTATGAGGGAGGCAGGTACCAAGGGATTTGTCTTGGTGCCTGTAGAAAAGGTAACTGGAGGAATAACATAAATAAAATAGAATATGACATATCATTACTGTAGTGTGGTGTGCCTTGAAGGGCAGGAAAAATTACTTGTGATATGTAACTGCTCACTTTAATATGATTCACTTAATATGATTTTGCACTTTCAGAAGACTGAAAGGATGGTAAAAGGCAAGAGGGAGGCAGTTTCCAGGGAAGCCCAGAAAGCCCATTGTCCTTATCTGGCAGATTCAGTTTACTTTTAATAATAGAATTCACCTTTGGGTGAACATAACAGATAGCAGAATAGTCAGTATGGCTCTTGCAACTGCAAGGCTTGCCCTATTTGTTTATTGGAGTTCTTTGAAGCACATGGTGAACATGTGAACAAAGATGATGGTCAGGTGAGGTGATATATTGGGATTTTCCATAGGTAGCTGACAAAATCACCAACCCCACTTCATTAAAAAAAAAAATTAAAAAGCCCCCAACTCTGCCATGGACCAGCAAGGTAAATCTTCAAATGAATTAATAATGGATGAAAAATGACAGAATGCAGGTATCAGTAAAATGGGCAAATCTCATGGTGGAAATCAAGCCACCAGTAAAGGGCCACAGAGGTCTCTGCTGGAGCCTGTGCAGCTCGATATATTGATGGGTAACTTGGAAAAGACAGGGAATAGTGAAGTGAACGAGCTGCTGATGATCCTTAGGCATGTAGGGTAGCCAGACTGGGATCTAACTGAGAAATTGCAGGCAGGCTTTATGAGGTTGAGCAAGCGGGCAGCAGAAGGTCATGGGAAAGTCAATGTATTGATTTGAACTGCCAGTTTACCTTCAGCAGTAATGCCTTAAGATTGTGAGCGACATTTGTGAAAACAGCCTCTCAGTAGTGGTCAGAAACCCCACCCCAAACCTGCAATCAAGAGGTGTGGTCATCTCTAAAGTGACGCAGTCTAACTGGAGGAGATGTGGTCAAGGGTAGCAGGGGTGATTAAAGCAAAGAATGATGTCTGGAAGTGGCATGATGAGCTGCAATTAATTCTTCAGGCTGGAAAGGAGCTGCAGTGACAGATGTGATGGAGGTCTGTGACTGTCAGGCAGGGGACACCTGGGGAGTGAGTGGTGCTGTGCTCTCCAGCAGAAGAGCTGGCAGCATCCGGTGTAACTGGTTGGCTGCAGGTTTAAAACACAGGGAAGAAATGCTTTTCTGCACAGTGTAGTTAGGCTGGGTAGCTGTCACATGGCCCTCTGCATTGGTTCACAGAGTGACAGAATTGGTTTCAGGAACATCTACTGGAGGCTGTTAAATAGGGAAAGGGTATTTCTGGCTCAAAGGCCCAGCCTCACCAGCTAGAGTGTGTTCTGAGGACATGGTGGTGCAGGCTTTGCCTCTTTATGAGCAGATTCCCTGGGGCTGTGCTGCTTCTGGCTGTTGGAGAGCAAAATGGGCTCTTGCCTGGCTTGCACAGCCTTTCATACCTCACTGAATACAGAAAACAAGTGAATGTATGACAAATACCTGTGAATTACACTGCTATTCTGTAGACTTTGTGGTTTACAGTAGTAATTGCCAACAAATCCTCTCATCATCCCTTGTGTTCCTAGGGCTACTTTTAGAGCTGCTGCCTTGAAAGAAGCAGGTGAGAGCTGTACTTTTTTTATAGGTAAAGCAGGTGGGGCTCTAGACCAAGCTTATTTGACCTCAGCAAATAGTAGACATGATCATTGGTGACTGAAAAGGGAATTTAAGGCTTCTTTCTTTTGGGTTTTTTTGAGTTGTGTTCTGGGTTGGCTTTTTTGGATCCCTGATCTGGCAGTCAGCACAGTTCCATGCATCCCACTTGGGATGGAGCTGTGCAAGGCAGGAGGAAGAGAAAGAGTAGGACCAGGGAAGGCTCTTCATGGAAGCAGATTGAGCTTGGCTTATTCTGTTAAGCTGAGCACTTTGGCCTGCTTGTGGAAGGTACAATCACACAATCTTTGCTCAAAAGTTGAATTTATTCAATCAAAATTGCTTTGGTTTTTGAAAACTGCTATGAAATAACAAGCAGGGTTTCATAAACCTATTTGAACCTGTTGGCTACTGGCTTAGCTTACATTAGCAATTAATATCTCTAAAACATGGCTTAAAAAAACCCCAAATTATAATTAATGACAAGAGGCTTTGCAGCAGTTTTACAACAGGAGTTTTAAAATAAGTAATTTTTTGGTTAGGTTGCAAATACTTGGTGTCTGTATTGCCACAGGGCTCAGAAGCTTCAGGAAAGCTTCTTTAGAAGTCTTTCATGCCCTTTCATTGAGAATGTGACCTAGCAACTGTTTAAAGAGCTGGACTCTTTAAATTATTTCTATTTTGGGTGTCTGCAGAGCAGAACAGAAGGATAAGCTGGTACCAGGAAATATAGAAAGAGACAGGCCCCTTACTTCATACAAAATAGGTCAGTGCTCCCCACTGCCCCAGGGTAACTCTGGGTGCCCCAGAATATCAGCTGCAGAGAGGATGGGGGTGTGAAATGTGCATCTCCCTCTTGGCCCTGGGAGTGAAGTGGCTGGGAAGCAGAGAAGCTCATCTGAGGATTGGTACTGGGTAATGGAAGTTCAGTGGTGAGCTTAAAGAAAAGTTGAGATGGACAGAAAAAACACACTGAGAAATGTATGAAAGGCTTTTTTTTATTGCTGCCTGTTCTCCTTTTTTATACATTCCTTAACTGAGTGTGTTTCTTGACAAAGTGTGCAATTAAATCATTGGTCACAATAAAAATCTCATCATGGTCATTGGTGCAAAGCCATCTGCATGAACATATCTGGCAAGCGTTTACAAAAATCCTGAAGGCATATATTAGTTTTGTTTCTCTAACTGCAAATATCCCTTGCTTGTCTCTGTTCTCTTGGTTCCCGTGTGCATGACTTTGTCTTCTTCCTTTCAGGGTTAAACATGAATTTTTAAATTTTTATCTACCTCTTCCTCTGCTAATTTGGCTCCCAGACCAGCTGTGAGCCCCCCCCCCCCCCCCCACAAAGTTGCATGATTTGCTGAACCTCATAGTGCTTAGCAGAGAAGCAGCTTTAAATAATGCAAATATTGCCAGCAGCTAATTAGGAATGGTGATGTATGAAATCCTGTTTTTTATAGCAAAGTGTTTTCCAGTACAGCATTGAAAAGCATGTTGTCATCCCTCAAACACATGGTAGAAGTCTGTTCCTGTTCATATGGCACATGGGAATTTAGGGTGCTGGAAACTGACCTGTTACATGGTTTGTATGTGCAAAATGGACAAGTTAAAAATCCTATTTTTGAACTAACCTAATCACCATAATTTGTTTATTTGAAAGAAAACAGTTCAAAATATGTAGCTCTTCAAAAGCAGAACTTTCAAAGTAATGCATAAATGCAGATAGCATTTACTTAAAGGTAGTGCTAATAATGGAGACCTACAGAAGAAAATATTAATTGTCCAGATTTAAAATAATCATTATAGTAATTAATGATGTTAATGTCCTTAGTAGCTAATGCTTGACATATAATCAGCTTTGTAGTGGTTTTTCACTAATTCTCCTAGCCTAAGTGTATATTTAATTGAGCTAGCATGGCTAATTCAATTTTTTATCAACTCTACCCATGGCAAAGGTATGTTATGCTCTTTATATTGAGGGAGACCTTTCCCTTTCCATAACCTCATGGGTTCCTTTACTACTGCAAGGTGCCCTGAAACCCATTACTTGTGCTTCAAGCTACATCCGGATTGAATTGCACTGCTGACATTTCTGCTTATCTGAGCTCTCTTGCTCCTTTTTTGTTGTCCTGTGAAACTATAAGAAATGTTTTCAGGTTTTGCTTTTTCCTTCCCCTTGAAACTGTGATTAAAAAAAAAAATCTGGTTGCATGTAAAATCAGGGGAAAAAAATCTAAGTACGGTGTGGCAGGAGCTACCTGATTGAAAAGCTGAAAGCAATGGAAGCTCTGAGGAATTAAATAGCAGGAGTGAAGACTGGTACTGCAGTAGATGGATTCTTTTAGTTTTAATTTTTAAGTTAGATTTAAATTTCCTTTACTATAGGAACACTGTGACTCAGCTTCATAAATCATGAAGGATTGAATTTGTTTATAGAATCTTCTTGAATAAAGGTTCTTGTTTTATGAGTGACTTAATTTTGCTCTAGGTGTGCAGACTCTGTCATGACCCAGACAATCCTTTGTACAAAATATTAAATTTTTTTTTCTTTTTCTGTGCTCACTTCAGTGAAAAGGAAATGGACTCTTTGAAACGCTTGAGTTGTGATACAAAGGAGGACCTAAAATGGAGAGGTGGAGGGCATCTGAGGCCTCACTGGTGCAATCTCCTGCACAACTGTGACAAAAACCAGCCCAAATCAAAGCACTAAGCCATCTTCAGGTCACCACAGATCCTGGAAGCAGAGGTGGTACTTTGTGAATATTAGGATGTTTTTGAGATTTTTAATTTTCCTTCTGAGTGGAAAAAATACTAAAATGGTTCAATGAAATCACTTTTTCTGGACATCACAGAGGATCTGTGGTTGCAGGTCTTACGCTTGCAGCTTAACTTTTTTTCAAGTGCATCTTCTCTACAGCATCTTCAGTGATAATGTAACTATTTGGATAGCATTTAAACAACAAGGCAGCTATTTTTTCAAGTGTTTCCTAAAGTGTACCATATCAATATTAATACTTTTACAGCAGGAACTCCTGGGAGCAGCGAGTCTTTGATGTCCATAAGGCTTGCTTTGCTTGAAGAGCATTTGCCACCTTTAAAAACAAGTAAAAAAAAAAAAAAAAAAATCAAAACTTCCCTGTGATTAGCCAAAAATCCACGTCCTACGTGAGAACATGCTAAAATGACTGTACCTGATCATTATTCTTCAAAATTATTTGTTTGCATGCATTTCTGAAGAAAATAGGACAGCTTATGAATGCCATAGTTTTTTCTTTTTAAGTACACAGTAGTAGTAGAAGAACATTAACATAGTTAACTTCCCTCAGAGGTGAAATGTGTCTAACTCACTGCATCCTTAATTTTGGCCATCTGCCAGAGGTCCCTCTACTGATGACTAGTAGTGACTTACCCCCCAGACTTTTACCTGTTTGCAGCCAGGCATAGCATAAAGAAAACCAAGTAATCCAAATTTGTAGTGAGGCATCATCCAAAAATAGTCTTCTGAGCTGTAGAACAAGGCAGGTTACAATTCTAGAAGAGATTTGGGAGGAAAGGAAAGTTGTATGGTTTCTAAATGAATTTTCCTGGCTTTTTGACTCTGACAGATGGTATCATTTTTCAGCATTGAATCATCTTGTCTATTCTAACTATAGTTATAACACTTTCCTGAGAGGCATTTCATAATGTATTCACTGACAGGAGTTATCACAGCTGTCTGACAGATGAAGATTTTTCTCAGCACTTAAAGAAATAGTTGCCCCAGTTTAAGTGGGATCCTGCTCTGGGGCCAGCTCTGGATTTCAGAAACAGAAGCAGGTGGACCATGGGTGCATTGTTCTAGCTCCAAGCCTGCTGTGGTCTCTGCTGCTTGCTGAGAAGGCCAATGAGAGGGGTAGCATGTATCAAATGTGGGGAAGGAAGTAGGGAACAGCCCCAAATACATCATAAGGAGATAGGTGGGATTAAGCAGAAAATTGGTGAATAACAAACTCATTTGCTTGCACTTACAGCATAAAAGGCAAAGATGATGAATAACCACAAATGCTGCTGTCTTTAAGACCTAGACAAACACAGTTCTTTAGATGCTTGATAGGGTTGCATCAAAAAAAGTTTAACCTCTTTTCCTCACTACAAACAATTCTGTTTAATAATGATGATACAAGGTGGCTGACAGCTGGCTGTGATTTGAAGGAGGGAAAGGAATTGTACTAAAGTTTGTCATTGTCCTACATGGGATTGGGAAGAAAAGGGTTTGGGTTTTAATGGAGTTTAGTAGCAAAACCTTTTGCCACCAGAATTTGCTGGATCTCTGCAGTTAGTTCTGAGCTTCCTGTGTCTGCAGTGTGGTGACAGAAGTAACCTGCCTCTCCCCAGATTAGTGGAAAATGGTGGCTGTTCAGCATATTTAAATTGGGCAATCTTAAAATGTTACGTTAGCCATTTGATGGAAAAAATAGTATTTAACTTGCATAGTGAGAAGAGATGGAAAAAAACCCAAATATTCTGACCGCAAGAGCCCTGAAGTGAGAACTGAAATGTTGATTTAGTGTTGCAGCACCTTGTTCTGTACCTCCTGCAGCTCTGCCAGACTTCCTTGCCCCCTGTCTTAGGACATGCCTGTCATGTGGAGGTGTCTTTTCCTTCAATGATGGAAGACCAAATGACTGGAATTAGGCATGACCAGCTTTTCTCTTAGTGCCAAGAATGTTAGTGACTGCCTTTGAATGCAGGATTTTAAATATCTTTATTCCTTAAAAAAAAAAAAAAAAAGCAACAACAAAATTCAAAAAACCCCAGCAACAGAACAAAACCTTCCTAATGATACTGGCTGTTGTCCTGCATGACCCTGAGTGTAGTTTAGTATATAACAAAGAAGTATTTTGCTTCCAGATGGCAGCATGGAGGAACATTAGCGAAATCAATAGCGCATTAAAGATTCAGGCTGCATTAGGTTGGTATGGCAGATTATTTTCTCTGGCTGCTGACATCATGTTTCGTTATGTCCATTCCTGGATCTCCATGAGGTAGTGTTGGAGCTGACTCAGCCCTCCTGAGAAGTTCAGTCTCTCAGGAGATGTCCTGCCACGGTGCTGTACCCGCCGGTGCTGTTGCCTGGTTCTCTCTGCAGCCGTGGGGGTGTCCTGGCATTGCTGTCTGCCCTGGCCATGGTGCTGCCTGGGATGCTCCTGGCAGGCCTTGCCAGATGGCTGACTTAGCCAAAAAGGGGGAAGGTAGGTGGGAAGAGGTCTGTAGAGAGCCAGCAGAGGAAGGGTGATGCTGGGGAGATCAGCAGGACAGGGCATTTCTCTGTTGTTGCCTCTGTTATTTGCATGCCAAGGTGTGGTGCAGTAGCAGGGTACTGGAGTGGGACTGAAGAGCCTCAGCTTTGCTCCTTAGATACATCTCTGTCTCTCTGTGGCCTTGAGCAATTGGAACCCAACTCTCCCCATAGGTAAATCAAGAAAATAATGCTTATTTATCCTTTTATGCTACTTTGAGATGCCCAACAGAAAGGTGGTGGGTATTGTTATTCATAGACTCGCATCTTTTTCCAACTTCTTGTATTAATTTTTGCTCTTCAGAATTAAATATTTAAATCTCCTAGTCTGGGAAGATTAATTTCCCACTTAAAGGTGATGTTTCATGCTTGCCAAATTATTGCTTTAATGATAATTATTCCAACATGCATCAAAGGAAAATGCCAACATGGTTTGGGATTCAAAGGCACAATGTTTTTTACTGTGTTATGTGGAGTGGCTGGTAGGAAGGGACTTCCCAGCTATGTTTATAGGAAACTGTTGGTCACAATCAACCAAGTGCCTTCAAAGCCCAGGAGTTAAAACTTGCAATGTTGTTCATGCAATTAAAGAGTTTTCCTAATTACATTGGCACATCTTGGAAAAACTTGGTCAAGTAGGGGAGGTAAGGTGAGAGTTTGTAAAGCAGCTGCATAACTCTTTAGTCTTTAGATCAATGATTTAAGTTTCTGATTTAGATTGTTTATACTCTTAGAATTTAATTTTGGATACGCCATTATGAAACTTGACTACAAAATGTGATTTTAAAATGCCTCATCAGCTATTCCTCCTTCAATTTGATTCTCCATCAATGCAGAATTACATCTTCCCCTCACTAATGAAGTAAATAAATCAATACAAATGACTTGCAGTCATAAAGTCTGCTGAGTTATAAGCTTATGCAGCACCACTAAGTCCATAAATGCATCATTTAATGCCTCATCCTTGGCTTATAAAGCAGCAAGTTGAAAAGGAATGTAATAAGGCCGGTGGGAAACTTATTAAGGCAAAATTTCCGTTCTGGAACAGTCCATCTTGGACTCTTTGCTGCTGTTCTGTTTGGAACATTCTCTATGGGCTTCCCAGTCACTGCTGTCATCCTCCACAGGGAGTGTGGGCTGGGGCTCCCAGGTACAGTGCTGGTTCCACACAGACTTCCCAGCCCTCCGTGCTCTGGGCCTCTGCTCCTGCTGCTTCTGCCCTCCTGCTGGCAAGTGTGCTTCTTTGTCTTCTCAGCTCTTGGACTTTTCTGTCACTTTCTGCTTTTGGCACCACCCTCAGTGGTTTTTCCTTTGGAAAAAGAAATTGCTTCTCTACAGAGAAATGGATTTAACAGTCTGGAGGAAGCAGGTGACCAGTCACCTTTATGTATGCTAGAATACATATGAAGCATATGTATATCTATGTCAATGTTGTAAGTTCTAATATGCAATATTTATAAAATTGTAGATTATATGTGTCAAATGTATATGGGTGTATATATAAAAGTATTTATATAGACAGATGTATAGTTATGCAAATATGTATATACATATGCTGTATATGAATAAATAGAAGGTTTTACTCCTGTGCAGAAGAGGTTTAAAAAACTGCTCAGATGAAGATTTGTTCTGGCTGTGATACAAGCTATCATTTTATTATTAATAATGCTTTTTTTTTTTTTTTTTTTTTTTTTGCTGGCTCCTGGAATCTCTGCAAGATTATGGTGCTGTATAAATTAGATAGTAATCTCTTCAAGACAGAAATGGCGTAAACAAGGTGAATTAAAGGCAGAGGAGAAGTAGACATGGAGGACCTGCACTCTGCTGTTCTTTGCTTACAACTACTTATTTTTGTAGGGAAAGGCAATAGCTTCCCAAAATCAGGATAAAACATAATAGGTTGCTATGAGGTAACAATTGTTTACCAACATTTTTCTGTTGTAGTAAAAGGGATGTTTGTTTGTTTGTCTTTTTTTTTTTAATTGCCTGTCAGTAGAAAGAATCCCTGATGTTGTGGTTTTGGAGAGCAGTGTATGTTACTCTGCTACTTCTGGCTTTAAAGACTAAATCAGTGGGAATTATGTCATGCTCTGGGGATCTGATAGCTGGTAGTAGCCAAGCAGAGACCTAAAGTCTGCCCAAGCAGTTTGACACCTGCATAAGGAGGTGGAGCAGTGCTGGAGGTGGAACCCAGCAGTGAGGCTGTGGCTGTGTGGCTCTGCTAATTGGTCATGGTCTGCTGGATTTCAGTTTATGTCTAGATCAGATCAGAGGCAGAGCTGGGAAGGAAACTGAATTTTCAGTCTCATTCACTTAGGAACTTCAGCTTGATAAGGACTAGGAATAGTTGGGAGCTCAGTTTGACTCGTGTTCTGAGGGAATCAATTATTTGATAGTCTTGTTTGAAGGTAAATTCTCATTGATTTAGCATGATGTGTGTCAGGAGAGCCTGGGCTGTGAGTGCTGAACTGCAGCAGCCCTACTCACTCTGTCTTCAGATGAGCTGCTGGCCTCTCTAATTTAAATTACGGATTTGGTTTCCTGAAATGGATGTTCCCTAACTTCCTAGGGCACGGTGTTAGGAGTTGTTGAGAGATGCTCCTGTTTGGCTGCCCTTTGAGTTTCTTCCATTCCATGGCACAACAAAGTTCTGTGGCCTTTTGTGCACTGCCACAAGAACTAAACCAGACAACAAATTGAAAAAGAATGCTGATTTACTGAATTCTGATTAGGAAGAGAAGGATAAACCTGGGATGCAAAGGAAATCACTCACTCCCTCCCACCATCATACTGATAAGCGATGGCTACCTGAGGCAGACTGTCCCCAGTTTAATCCCAGTTTGGTGTTCTGGGGTCTGGCTTACTGCTTTGGGTGGTTGGGGTCAGCTGTCCCAGCTGTATTCCCTCCCAGCTTCTTGCCCACCCCACTCACTGAGGGGGAAACTGGGACTTGGGAAAAGGTGACCTTGATGCTCTGCAAGCACTGCTCAGCATTTGCCAAAACACTGGTGAATCACCAACAGCGCTTTAGCCACAGATATAAAACCCAGCAGCATCTGAGCTGCTGTGAAGGAAGTCAACTCCACCCCAGTTTACCACAATAGGGTTAATTTGAAGATACATTTTTTTTATCAGCATCTCAAAGCTAATATTTAATTAAGGACAATTTTTAATGCTAATGAAGTTTCATTTCACTTACTGCATGTAACTGTGGGTAGCAGGTAAAATGAAAATGTTTGGTTTCTGTTTTATTGCTCTCTGAGATGCAGAATTGAAGCAGATGGAATGTAAGTATTAGAAAGAAAAACGGTTTCCTTTTAATAAATGCAAGCTTCATACTTTTCTTTTGCCAAGCCTGCAATTTTATTTGCTGGAATATTTTTTCATTCTTCTTTTCTTAGGTACAGATGATATTCAGATGGTTTTGTAAATGAATTGTTGCAGAAAGGTTCAGATGCAGGACACCTATAACACCTTTTTTAACACCATATTAATTCACTAGGATGGAAGTTTATCATGTCATATAAAATGGAACTCTCTCTTGATGTACACTCCATTCATGGTAACACCTAATATATTGTGCTTCAGTGACAACTTTAGTGGGAGTCTGTTTCCACTCTTCAGTTCTCAGATGATTGTGGGTGTTGCAGCTCCCTGCATGCATTCACTAAGAACCTAAAATGCTGTGGTCTGGCTCTGTTTCCTTGGTTAGACGTGGAGTAAAAGTTAAATTGGAGTTCACTGATGCAGAGGATGTAATGCTGTGTTCAGCAGCTGGATAAACTTTTACTTGGAATATTGAAAATAATGTTTTCTGGAAGATACCAGTATGCTTTTCTCCCTTTTATTGTTTTTGCTTCTACTGCAGTAAAAAAGGGAATTTGCATAAGACTTCAAAAACATCATGATAGCTCAGAATTTATATGAGTTTGGAGGGTGAAGTTGAGGGCTTTTGCAGATTTTTCCTTGCTCTTTGATCTGTGTTTCTAAAGATGATCTTAAATGCAGCAAGTGCCATGCCAAAGGAAGCATAACCTGTTGTCTGCTCCTCCTGTTGCACTCTTTTAATTCTCTTTAGCCACATCTTTTTAGGCCTCAGGGATGTGAATGGGTGATTTTGAGGTGGAGAAAAGGTGTGTATTTTGTTTAAGGTCTGTAAGAGAAAGCTGCTACTTGAGGAAGCAAGAGGAGGTTGTGGAAAGAGAGGAGATGCATTTAACTTCCCCCCTCCTGCTTAATTAGGGCTACAGAGCAAGAGCCTGTTTCCCTACATCTATCCTTGCCCTGTTGTTCGTTGTGTTACTCCTCTTATCTGAAGTGCTCTCCAGGCTTTGGGGTTCTTCATCTCTTCTTGGGAAGACTAGTGAGGACATCATGTGTGTCATGGGCACTGCAGTCTGCAAGAGCAGTTCCATGGAGGAGGTGATTTTTTAAATGAATTTGGGGATAACACTGTCTTAATGGCCAGTCCCACAGATTGACTGAGGCACGATCTGGGTAGCTGAGTAGTCTCACATTTAACAGACTGTCTAGCACTTCCTCTGTTGACATAGTACAGAAGAGAAATGACATAGGAAATACAATGTTGATCTAATAATTCTATTATTGATCTTTTAACAGCAAAGAAGTGACATGCTGCAAGATGAGGAAAAACAGATGCAGAACTGATGGAGATCTGGGTTTAGCATTCTAATGGGTCTTGGGAACATGCACTTTGAAGGTTTGCATGCTTCTACATGGTTCTGCAAATCATTTAAGAAAAACTGATCAGCTTATTTTTAGTACTGTATGTCTGTAACTGGTTCACTGTAATGATGCAAGAGATTCCTGGAAATAAGGGCTGGTTCTGCATCCACTAAAGCAAGAAGAACTTAATGTCAGGATCTGTTTGATACATTTCTTAAAGTTGTTCATTGAGTTCTGTGGAAAGATGGGGGGTATAGCAATGCAATTAATGGGAGAGGTAGAATGAGAAATTTAGCCTATTTAAGGATCTGTGTAAGTGTTGCTGGTGAGGTGCAGATCCTTGGTTCTGTGCCATGTATGATATAATCACTGTGCTTTACCATGTGGTTGGAGGAAGTCTGCTTGTTATTTCAACTTCATGAGGATGTTCTACTGCTACTTCAAACCTTGTATCCTCAGTTAAACATGAGAATTTGTTCTTGCAATCATAAGGTTTAAAATGTTAATCTTCTATGTTTTTCTTCTTTCCTCTGTAGTCAAGTTCATTAGCATCATTCTTGGCAATTAACTGTTTTATTAGTAAGCTTAATGAATGCCCTTAATTCCCTTTTAAGCAGAAACAGAATGTCCTGGTTTGGGTTGGGACAGGGTTGTTTTCTTTCATAATAGCTGGTTTGGGGCCGTTTGGGTTCATGACCGGAACAGTGGTGATAACTCAGGGGTGTTTTGGTTACTGCTGAGGAGGGCTGACACATAGTCAAAGCCTTTCTTGCCTCTTGCCCACCCTCACTGGTAAGTGGGCTGGGCTGCACAAGGAGTTGGGAATGGACACAGCTGGGACAGCTGATCCCAGCTGACCCAAGGGTATTCCAGACCATATGGCATCATGCTCAGTGTATAAACCAGGGGAGAAGCAGCAATGTGAGGGGGAGGATGTTCAGAGTGATGACATTTGTCTTCCCAAGCCAATTACGTGTGATGGAGCCCTGCTGTCCTGAGCATGGCTGAACACCTGCCACCAATGGGATGTGGTGAATGAGTTCCTTGTTCTGCATTGCTTGTGTGTATGGATATTGCTTTAGTGATTAAACTGTCTTTTAACTCAACCTATGAGGGTTTTTTTTTCCCTTTTTACCCTTCAGATTCTCTCCCCCATCCCACTGGAGGGCAGTGAGAAGGCAGCAGTTTGGGATTTTGTTGCTGTCTGGGGTTAAACCATGACACAGTCCTAGATTTAAAACCGTAATGGCAAATAATAGAATGAATGGGAATTCATTCCTCCTGTCAAGGGTGGAATGATTTGTCTTTTGGGACAGTCAATAATAATGTTATCCCATGCCTTCAGGTAAGTTTGAGGTGGTCAAGTAGGGAAACAAAAGTCCTGCCTCCCGTGTTCTCTATCTGTGGGAGTGCTTGGCTGAACTTCATCCACCCATTGTTGGCTCTGCCTCTGAGGACAGCTTCAGGTGATGGGACTGAGGTAAAGGCTGCCTTTCAGGATTTAGTGGTTTGACAGTTATTTTGAGATTAAAACAAACTAGGCTTTCTGACTTTTTCTTGTGTGTGTCACAATGTTCTCATGCTGAAGAGATGCAATCAAGCTAGTCTTTGATCTCAGACACTGTTAAAGCAGATGAAAATTATTCTTTTTTGGTAAGCTGGGAGTTACAGGAGACTAACTGTGGGTGAATATACATTTTGCATGTCTGTGTTCTTTAAACATAATAAGTTGCATTTTTTTTAATATTCTGAATAGATGTTTTTATCTGTCATCTGATATCCAGATCTCTCCATTTCATCTGTTCAGCTCACCTGCTGGCTAGAGCCAGCAAATGAGGAAATTTCCAAGGACAGCACTGAGACCTGAGTTAAGATTGTCCAAAGTAAATCAAGGGGTTCCTGCTGGCATCCACAATCTCTTCATCAGGGTATATGCAAGCAGTGGTGATATAGCATGTCCTCTAGATTTAGGTGAAATCAGTGGTTTCAGTGGCATTTTGGAGTGCACCTTATTCTATATGGCTGAAATTCGGGTTTTGTTTGTGTGTGTGTGCACAGACACTGTTGCATGTCTCAATACTGTTTATACTGAAGAATCTGGGTCCAGTTAAAAATGTTTTTAAATTGAGCAGACAAGTTCCATAGCTCAGCCCTTATTTTAAATTTTAGTAGTATTTTTCAAATGGTTAAAACAAAGAGAAAACATTTTCATTACCATGGCCTGAAAAGGAAAAAGTAATCTCTTGATCTAAAGAGAAGCAAACAGATTATCATCAAAATCCATTAATGAGTGAGTACAAAGAACTGATTTTCATCTCTCCTGCCTTTTAAAATAAAAATTGTTTTTGCTTGAGTTCAGTCAGACACTTTTACAACAGGAAGGACAAAAGGGTCAGGCTGAGGACAATGGACTGAGAGTGTCATGGGGAAAAATTCCTGAAGCAGCAGAAGCACTTGAGGTGGTCTGGTGACAAGAGAAGTCCTGAGGATTGGCAGACTTGAAGGGCAGGGTTCAAACTCGGGAAGGAGCTAAATACAGATTGGCAAATGGAGCAAGCAAGAGATATTGGAAGCTCCAGGAAGGGTAAGGGCAAGGGAAGGCATGAGCAGTGTAGGACTGGAAGGACCCAAGGGATGCTTGAGTCCTTCTGTCTGGGGGTGCTTGGAGCAGCAGAGCTAACATCACCAGGGCTGCCAGCTCAGATCTGAGGTCCTGAGATCATACCATACCTGGATTACTTTGTCACAAGTCATCACTGCAGAGCCTCAGGAGCTGAAACTGGATTGGCATTTTGTCTCTAGTGATATTGCAGGGTTGCAGTCCTTATGAATGTGAAGATGGCTGGGACTTGGCATGTGGAGAATGTGCAGGAAAAAATAAAAATACTTCCTAAAGAACAAACTGACTGGATTTTAGGTTGGACTTCAAGATGGTTTTCCATGGTGGTTTTTGTAACTAATTAATGTTTTTAGCTAAGGGATCAGTGAAGAGCCAGGTGGAAGCCTGCCTGTGTCATTGAAAAGTCCTTGGCAGGGCATTTTATCTTTCCTTAGTCTGATTTCTATATGCTGTAGAGGAAAAGATTTCCAGTAGAACACGAAGGGACTTAAAAAAAAAAGGCCTTCTGAGTGCCAAATCTATCATCTGCTTTATTAGTATGTCATTTGCTGTGTTTACTGAAAACTCCAGCCATGCTGGGAGTTATCCATCCGATATGATCCATGTGCTGTGGCTATTTCTCTGACTAAATGTGATTTTTATCAGCTCTGTTTGCAAGGTAGAAAAATCATGCAACTTCTGCTGAAGCCTTTACTTTGAGTGTCTCAGTCAAGGTACTGGAAATACCAATTCCTTGAGGATCTTCAGGATAAAAAGGAAATAAGAATTTTGTCTTTAGGATGAGATAAAAACAGAGCTGTCAGAGCTGCAGCTAGTATATTTATGTATTTTTTCAGAAATAATAACTAAGAGTTTAGACATAAGAGGATAACGGTATAGGAGAGGGCTCCATCTTCAAGAGACTGAAAACATGTCTGTATCGTGTTGGAAAGAATGAGTTTGAGAAAACAACAGGCTTTGAGAGTAACTTCAGCTGTATTCCATTGTCATGACCCCCTGAAGCATGTAGAAGAGGGAAGAATGAAATACTCGGCGCCTCATCCATAAACTAACTGCAATAAGAGTAACTTGGGGGATTTTTGTGCAAGGAAGTAATAGCTTGTTTTGTTTTTCCATCCATGTTACTCGAAGCTTAAGTATTCAAGGACTGTCTTTTGACTGCAAGACAGATTGGGCTGCAACTCCCTTAAGGCAGGAGTTTATGCAAGTCAGTATGTGTGAGATAAGCCCATCAGAGCTGTCCTCATAGATGTGAATCCCAATTAGAGAAGGGAATATTGATCAACCACTCCACCAGCTGTGGTGGATCTGCCCCCTGGACAAAGACTGCAAGGCTGCTTCCTTGTGTGCTCAGTTTTGTGCTAGTTCAGGCTAACCCAAGGATCTTCACCTGGGCTGTAAGACCCTTACTGCACTGCTTCCCTCCTGATTGCTGTGTGTGGGTTTGGACGCTTAAGTTTGTTAAATACCTGACAAGGCAATAACCTTATCTCACCATCAAAACCTTGGTAATAGAAAATCTCATTATTCAGTGTATTATCTCCTTTTTCTTCCAGACAGAAGCACTGCCTAGGAGTTTCATGTTTCATGTCTCGGTACTTACCATTATGACTTCTTAAATCTTCCGCTTCTGCCAATTAAATCAAGGTTTATGTGTATAGCTGGTACAGGGCTCTGGGTGCTGTAATCAGATCATTTTGCTTCACAAGAATGAATTATATTTCCATCCTTATTTTGGTCTAGCGCTTAGACTTGTCACAGAAAGGAGCTGACAGGCAGAGGGCACTTTGCTGCTGTGTTTTTCTGGCTGTAATTGAATTATGTCCTTATGAAGTAACTGATGGAAAAGAATCTCTGCTCCTTGTAATCAACAGGTGTCATACTGAGTGTGTCTCATGGATGGTATCTCCACAAACAGATTGTAGGCACTGGGGGGGTTGTTTAGTGGTGCTTTTATATAATCTCATGTTACTAGCATCTTCCTCCAGAGAGGAACACCCAATCCACCTGTATATAATTTTTTTTTTCTTCTTAAAATGGCTATTAATACAGATGTGTATCACTTTGAAGTACAGAAGATTTTAGTTCTATATAAATGTGTAACACGTTTGAGTTAATAAAACACTTGTGTTCTTGACTTTGAAATTAATTCCACCCCCTAAAACCCCCACACCCTTCTCTTCTGTTTACTAGCAAATAGTAGCATCTTAGTTGCTCACATGTCTCGACCATGTCATCCTGCAACAGTTGGCTGTGGCCAGACTTGGGAGCCAACCCAGTGCCTTTGCTGGAGTTGGCTGGCTGTAACCTTAGGTCAGAATTCAAAGATGGGTTAAGAATAGCAGTACAGGCTTTTATTTCCTTCCATGAGCCACAGCAATAATACAATGAATATTAGTTATGTTAATAAAGGCATAAAATGTTTGCAATCAGATTAACCTGATTCTTGTGAATTGGAATGGTGAAGTATACGAGAATATTTGAAATGTAATAGATGCTTTTGGAGTATATATGTGACTTCCAAATATGAGAAGTGGGTGCATAGGCACTCTCCTGTTACCTGCTCTACACTCCTGAATTAAAGATGCAAATTATTCTGCTTATGCCTCCTTGGAGATATTGAGGGTTGGTGACTCATTAAGTGTTTTCTGAAGAGAAAGCTTTTCAGATTAGGCAAACTGTCAAACATATTGTGTCTCTCCTGAAGGAAGCTGCAAAAAAAATTGCTTTCGCTTGTGTATTTGCTGCATTTTTAATCAAGGAGGGAGAAGGGGAATTGTAGATATGTGCCAAAAGTATGCAAGTCGAGTGAAACATCCTGCCAGCTGACTGGAGGCTTTTCTGATCCTGCTGGATATGTATTAGTAAAATCAATGCAAATATATTTCCCATGCAATTCTCTCTCATAGCCTCAGTTTCTGTGATTTAGCTGACTGGAACACCAGAGCAATTACAAAAGAATAAATTGGCCAAGGGAAAAGCTCTCATCACAGGTAGTGTTAGATAAATGAGAGGTGCAGCAGAAAGAATCCTTGGATTGCAATCTCCAGGCAGTGGCTGTCCTTTATACTCACCCTTATTGATTCACAGAGCTACTACATTTTCCACATTGCTCACTTTAAATCTGCTGTAGCGTGGCCTGTAGGAGGAGTAAATAGATGAATGTACCAAAATAAGGAACCCAATGTATTTTATTTTGTATCTTATTACAGGAGAAGTGATTTCAGGTTGTGCACGGAAAACAGGAAGTTTCACTGAGATAAACAAGCTTGGATTACATCAGAAATATAAAATATTCATTGGCTGTGTTGATGTGGCTTTATTCGAGGGGTTTATTCTAGATCCCCTTAGTAAATACATAGTATTCACATTAAGATGTTTTCTTGATAATGTTTGGAATTGTTTTTGTTACATACAGTGCTTCAAAATACTTTATTTTGTTTGTTTGTTTTTTCACTGGAGGAAGTCACAGAGGAACTCTTATGCTGCTCTCTCCTCAATTGAGAGCAAAGAGGTTAAAACAACCTTTTGTGCATTTGAAGAGAAGTTGGTTTAGATTAAATCCAACAGCAAAAAGCTGTCAGATGAACATTCCTAGTAACAATTTGGAGTCAAGATTGGGAACATAGCAGGAATTTTTCATGTTTAAAGAAACAACAATTTGCAGGTATTTATATACACTGTAACATCCAAGATTTTTTAATAGACACTCCCAAAAGTCCACGCAGTTTACTGCACTCTGGTGTAGGTGCTTCTTTTAGTTACTACCAGAATATCTGTCTTTGTTTAATAGATAACCCAAGTTTTATCCAGCTGAATGGTGCTTTATTAAATTTACTGTGCTGGTTAGACAATTGCTATTGATTAAGTTTTCTGGGGTGTGCAAGCCTATGAAATGGCTCCCTTGCTGTACCTGCAGTGTATTAATCTTAAGTTTTCTGGGGTGTATAGTTTTCTGTGACTTTAACTCACTCCAGATCTCTTTTGTTCTATGATATCTACTTCATCTCTAGTTACATGACAACCATTAAACAGTTCTTTATTGAATTTTGTTATTTGGCTATCAAGTTCTCTAAGGGGTATGGGTCCATGGAGTTCCTTTCTGTGTGCAGTGAAGCAATTTCTCAGGGTTTTCTACTGACACTCAGCAAACGCAGATCTAAATCAAAAGCAGATCTAATCAAAATCAAATGTTCCTTAACTATTTAAACATAGTTCATTATAAAGTTTTTAAAGAAAATCTGTTTCACTTTTATTTCCATTTAGCATGTCTGCTCCTAGGTAGTGTTTTGGGAGAGAACTGTATGAGGGAAATTATTTGGAGCTGGTTGGCAGAGTGAGGACCCTGAAATAGTGCTTGGCTTTGGCTGTGATGGCACAGTAGGGGACAGAGTGGGTAGAAACTTGAGTGCATGTTTTGCTCAGGATTATACATTTCCTAAATTTGTTGCTGCTGCTGGAGGAAAACAAATTAGCTTGTTTTGAATTTTTATGTTTACACAGCTTCAGCTCTTTGTTTCATTGGAGCTCTGCTAAGTTATGCTTTTGATACTGCTGCAGATGGCAAATAATACTCAATTAGTCAAAAAAGATACCATAATCTTTTGAGATGGTTCTCTAATTTGCTAATGGCATGGCGTTTTGTTACAAAGCAGGTGTGCGTTTGTCTCTTTGTGTTACACTGAACCCTAAGCTTCACTGGGAGAAACAGACCAAGAACCTATTTCTTCTGTGAAATATTCATTACTGCCTGTTACTGTCTCTAAAACATAGCTGGAAGATTGGCTGTTTTGAAAGTAGTTACCCATTATCTGATTCTTCCAAAACATTGTTAGGGTAGATGAAATATAATAGAAGTACTCAGAATTGTGTTACATCACCTTTTTTTAAATGTCTCAAAAAGATTGTTTATGGATGACACTGTATTACTGGTGTATTTAGAGGTGATGTGAGTTTCCCTGAAAACTTAGTTATCCCCTGTAATAGCTAAGAAATTTTCAGGTTTAGAATTGTGAAAAGCAGCCAGGATAACATATTGGTTTGTTTATCTGACTGATCTTTTTTTCAGGTAATAGTGAATCTGTCTGTGAATAACCCAGACTGTATTCAGCCTGAAATAATTGCTTGAGTAACTGCAAGGAGAAAATAAGGAGTTCTGTCCCAATGCAATGAAACATCTTTGTTATTGGTTCCATGGAAACCTGGAGGCCTATTTAGATGCTAAGGCTATCATGTGCTTGCCTGGATTGGGAATTCTTTTGCATCTTTATTGAAAATCCACTTTAAAAACAACCGGATCAATCTTGTTGCCATTTTGGCTCCTAAAACAGGCTTTGCAGTGCTGCTGCTTTTGCTCCACTGATGCTGGATCTTTTTTGCACTGCTTTTATTGTTCTTTGTGACTTGAAGTGAACCTGATGCCTGGTTTTTTTCAGCCTTTTTAGGGTGACATGCTTTGCTTACACTTAAAGAACAATAATATTGCTGACAATGTCAATGCAGGGAACTTTTTTTATGTTTACATTCATCTAACATGCTGAATAAAATGACTACCACTTCATATGGCCATTAAGTTTTTACATTTTATCAGGTAGGAGAGGAAATCTGCATCTTAAAACATCAACTGAGACATTTTGAGCTTCCATTTGAATTTTATAGGGCTGAAATTTATAAAATCCACTGTTGTCCTGAGATGCTTCATTTGGATAGCTGTCATTCTCTAGGTCCAGGTTAAGATAAAAATCATGTTTGACAGAAACATTAGTTGTATTTGGGGCAGAGGAAAATGGGGGATGGATGAAAAGAAAGAATGTTTGTTTTCTAATGTGCTTCTTAAGGATAACATTTTACAAGATTAATGTGTATATACTTATCCTTACATCTTGAGCTGCTAGGGAGTTGAGCAGCTGTTTTACTATGCAAATTCAAAGTATAAGTAGAGTTCCTAGTCAAGATTTCTGAAGGGTCTATGTGCCCTCACCTGTGATTAATGCTGGGCCTGAGGCAGTGGGATGAATCCAGCTCCCTCTAAAGACTTTGATCAATGTGTTTATTTAACTGAGTGTAGTAATTGTTATGTCTTGCTAGCTTTAGGAATGATGTTTTTGTATCACAAAAAATGTAGCTGTAAATCATATCTATAGAATAGGGGCTGTTAGCAGTTTCTGTAATGCAGAAGGAGCATCTTTAATGGAAAGTTTTATGATGGGAAGGTGTGTTTGTTTGTGGTTGGGGATTTTTTGGAAGGGCTGAGGTAAAGGTGATCTTTCCCTGATCTTTCCTTGCTGGGAGACCCTGCCTCTGGAACAGAATTAATAATTCTTTAAGTTGTGTTACTTGACCTTAGTAATTATTCACAGTCAAACTTTGTTTCATGACCTAAAGGAAAACATAGCAAGATAAAATCTGTGGATCCCAGTAGCAACTCTTAAAGATTTGTGTAATGATATTTTACATAATCCAAGTGCCTAAATAAGAGCTTGTGAGTGGCTCTGAGTGCATGATGTAGGGATGCCTCACAGCTCTGAAATTACTTCTCTTAAGGGGTGAGTAGCTAACCTAAATATAGTCTTGATGTCAATTGACTTAAATTCATTCTGCAGTAAAGTTCTTACAGGTACCTGGAAGAAGAGAAATGCAGAAAATTGCTTATCTAAATTGATTCTCTGGAATCTCAAAAACCCTATGGGTGAATCTCTATTCTAAGCTAGCCGTATGTGAAGGATGGTAAAAATAGTCTTGAATAAGCAATGAAGATATAAGATGTGCAGATATTCTAGTTTCTTGTGTTGGATAAAGTTCATATGACTATGAAATCCATTTTTTTGGCAGGGATATTTTCTTATGTAGGAGCAACAGTTGCCTAGCTTAATTCTTACCTCCTGTCTTGGCTTTCTGGAATGAATTGGAAAAGCTTTGTTAGAGACATCATTAGAAATTATCTTGTTCTTTCCTTGCCATTACCTTCAGCTGCTCTGTATCATCGATGACTTCAGGTAGGCAGATGCATTTCATTTTTTAAGGTTAGGCATCTCAAAATCCATGTATTCCTTACCCTGAGCTCTGGAAATGCACACTGTAGGTATGAAAACCTGTAGGATTTATCTTTTACTTGAAATCTACTTTACCCAAGAACCTGGAAACATCTGAGGGTTGGAGGGGGAACAGTACACCAAACAAAGCTCAGTTTGGTGCCTGAGTGTCTTGGTTTGGAAAGACAGGTGTCTGCTAAGGAAGGTAGGAGTGTCCCCTGAAATGGAAAAAATGTAGACCTCCCCCCCCCTCCAAGTTGTTGTAATTTTGAAAGTAAGGGGGGGCTCTCAGGCAAAGGTATGGGAGCAGGAATAACAGTTCTTTATTAGGGAACAAAACAAAAAGATAAAATAAACAATGCAGTAATACAAAACAGCACTGACAGAGTCAGAATACAATCTGACACCCTGTTGGTCAGGGTGTTGGTAGCAGTCCCATTAAATGGTGTCTGAAGCCCTCCTGGAGTGACAGATGTGTTTCTGTAGAAGCAGTGAGCCTGTAGAAGGGTGTAGTCTTCCTGTGAAGGTCCAATTGTGGTGTAGATGGGCCTGGTGAATCCAGTGGAGAAGACAGCTGCTCCTCTGGGAATCCAGTGGAGAAGCCTGCCTGTGGTCTTCCAGATCTCAGATTATATCCAGTTAGGAATGCTTGGCTCCTCCCTCTGGGCAGAGCATCTCGCAGTGGGTTGCTGTAACTTTTATCAGTCATGCACTGACACTCACTGGCCCATTAACTGCAGATGTCTCCCTGGGGGGGGGGATGGGTTGTGGAAGATATAAAGAAAACTGCCCAATTAACAGAAGATAACTGTCCCATCAGATAGGAATAGAATGCACCCCCCATTTCCAACCTAAGAAACTGAGCTAGCTTATTCCCAGCTAACTGGGTGCATCTGAAACACTGGGCAGTGTTTTATATCTCACTTTGCTGTGTGCTATCAGTGATATTCTCATGGACCCCATCCTGTTGATGGAGGCTGATACAAGGACAGCCTGTCTCTTTGAGCTGCAAGAAGGGCTTTTGTGTCATTCACAAGGTAGCTTTTATCTTTTTGTCTCTGAGATAATGTAAAAAATATAAGATCTCAGAACGAACAGCAAATGAACCACACAACCCAAAGCAGAAAAAGGCAAGTGTTTCCCAGACTCTTCTTTTCTAGCTAAGAAACTGTACTTTGAGCATATTGATGTTGTGCCAGATTTTTATCTGTGGGTGGCACTTTCATGCTCACTCTTCCCCTTGGAGCCTGGAGAATGTTCTTGGAGGCTGCAGCTCTTGCCAGTGCAGTAGGTCAGTCTGCTCCTTGGCCCATGGGTCTCCCTGTGCCTGCCTGAGGGGGCACCTCTCTGAGCTGCTTTAGGTTCAGTCACTTGTTCTTCCTAGAAACACTTCTTATTGGAGATGTAAGCAGTAGAGCTAGTACCCCCTCCTCTAGCTGTGTGCTGCTTAGTCCACCCATGGCCAAGGCCGCAGCTGAGAAGCAGGGAACTGACAAATATCACAGGCTGACCTTCCTCCCCTGGCAGAGGAAAGGCTGAGCCCTCTCTTCCTTTAGCACAAAGGTACGTACAGTAGTTGCTTGTAGCACTTTGGATTCAGAACAATTGGTTTGATTTCCTAAGTCATACAGAGCTAATTTTTATTAAACTGCCTAATTCACTGAAGTATCACGTTGGTTTTGTCATCTTATTTCTTTAGCATCTATCAGTAAAGAAAATAATTTTCTTTGTCCTATCTTCTTTTCTGCAATTGATCAGAAAGGTCTTTCAGTCATGTTTGGTGTTGATGGCAGCCACAATCCACAACTGCATTTTTTCCCCCTCCTACTTGTGTCCCTAGAGCTGGTCTGTAGTTGAACAGAAGGCTGAAAATTCCCCACTGAATTTCCAGGACTGCTGAATGAATAAATTGTGAATTGTGTAGGGGAGTGAGTGGGAGTGAAAACACTTCTTCTTTGTTGTGGCTTTTTTTTTTTTAAATGAAAAATGTATTCTTTAAAATAGCCAAGCAAATAGAAGTGAGCAGCACCAACTATAAAATGGGCTTGAAATGTGTAGGATATAATGTCCAAGTATGGTTGTTTTGTAGATAAGCCATATGATTTATTTTCTTTTCCAAAAGAAGCTAAAAGCAATCCATGCTTAGTATATGCATGGAAAATATTCTTTAGTATTTCATTAGGCTACTTTATATTACAGGCTGTCAACTTGGACAAAATCCAAGCAGGGAGGAGAGTTCTTAAAAGCAGCCCTTCCCCTGCCTCCCTCCCCCATCTCAATGAAGTACAAGATCCAACTACTTTAAATGTGCTTGCATGCTCACTGCATTAAATATCCCTATTTATAATTGCTACATGTGCATACATATTCATGCATAACACTATCTATGAATATTGAAAAGTATTCCTTACCATCTTACCATTATCATAAAGCAGCTATGGCTTTTCAGCTTTTTTTTTTTTTTTTTTTTTTTTTTTTTTTTTTTTTTGTGCTGCTGATGTATACAGGAAAACCAAAAAATACTCCCTAAACCTTGAAGAATGTGATACTGTCAATCTGATGCTCAGAAAATACAAGCTGTGCAGGCATGAAACGTCCATGGAATAATAGGAAAGACATTTTGAAATAATAGGTAGAAAGGGATAGGTGATTCAAACCAGCTGGTTTAGTCAGGGAAGATAAATCCAGTCCCAGACCATTATAGAAGATATTGTGAATAAACCCAGAGGGTACGTGCAAAAGGAAAGGAGATGTTTTCTGGCTGATGGAGTAAGCAGAGTAATTAGGTGTGAAAGTAGGCATATCACAAAGCAGCTTGAAAATATAATTGATGGGTCTCTAACTGGCTCCTAGCAAGGAAAGAAGGGACAGTTAATGGGAAGCAAAATACCTGATTGTTTTTTGTAAAAGATGTTTTGATTTTTAGTGTTAAAATGACAGATTGCAGGCTCACTTGCCCAATATGCTGACACTGTGGGCATATGTTATACGTGATCATTTTCCACCTGACCCTGATATCAGGTGCAGTTTTAATGTAGGGGAATGATAATCTTTGTAGGAGCTTTTCATTTTCCTTAGTGTGCTGTGAGATTCCAGCTTCATACAAAGTTCTTGGCATGCAGGAATTGATTGGCATTTCATCAGTAAAAGCAGAAAATTGGTCTGCAATTGTTAGAAATGTGCTTAGAATTACTGAGTGTTTTTCTCCTTATTTTTTTCTTCTGGTGTTTTCAGAAGTGTGGTTCTGTAGTGCTTTTCAATAGGCTAAAATTAAAGTTGAAACCTAACCAGCCTTGAAACTGAATTTCCTTTAGCTGTCTGTGTCAGCACCTTGTGTGCTTATAAGAAGCTGCCTAGCGCCCCATCTCTCTGAAGTGTTGAGATGCTTTTGTGGATGAAGAAATTTGACTTTAAATGTTTGAGCCTCATTCCTTATTTTGCCTCAAAACTCATGAGTAACCTTTGCTAAAGAGGGATCGGGTGTAAAGAAGCAGTTCAGGCTATTTCCTTCAGATGCAGTTTTAGAAGGGGCAGCAGCTTTGTTCAATAGCATTGATCAGGCTGTTAGGATGCACAAATATGCTGCTGTCTCTGCCATGTCAGGAGATTAATTGCTATTGCCGTGGAAGAGCCTATGTGTCCTGGACAAGCAGTTTGCTCTTCTCACAAAATGGGTGTTAGACGTTCCATTAGTGAGAAAATGGGGAAAGCAAATATCTGGCCCCTGTAAATTCAGTGAACCTTTCTTTTGAAGTCAAAGCTCATTTGGGTTTCTCACAGCACCATGTATCTTGGGGCTCCAAAATTAGGATTAGACTTGCTCAGAGCAGATATCACAGGAGTGAAAAGTTAAGGATCCAAAAGAATCTCTGTCTTGCAGTACTGAGGTTCATTTTTTCTCTTCCCTCCCAGCTCCCATAGCTTCCCCACTGATTAGTCTGTTATTCCTGCTACCTTACAACTGATACAGATAATTTCCCATGGGACCAGGGGTTCTGGGTTCTCCTGCCATGGTCACATGTGCTGAGAAGAGATTTGGGCCAATGCTATTGATCTTTGTCCATGAAGAGATAGAAACTAACAGTCAAAATGTATATATTCAGCCAAGCAGCCTATTTAAAAAAAAAAAAAAATTTGCAATCCTAATGAAGAAAGTTGAGGCATGTCTGTAGCTGGCACCCCTGGAACTCTGTCCTGTTAATAGGCTCAGGCTTTTGGCATTAACATATTTTTTGCCTTCTAGAACTATATTTACATGAGTGTGTGTGTATATAAATACAACGTTGTAGTAGCATTATCTAGTATCTAAACTAATGCTAGTTTTTTAGGCTCTGATTTTGTGACTACTGAAGATATGGCAAAGACTTGTGCTAAAATATTTAAGTATGAAATATGATTTATTTTTTCCCCATTCCCCTTTCCTCATGACTATTACCTATTGCCTTCTTGGTGAACTACTTGGAATGAAAATAAAGCAATCTAATGCAAGAGGAATTTAGTGAATAAGAGACTGTGTTATTTTATAGAATAATGTCCAAAGATCAGTGATAGAAACTAATTTCTGCTTATTCTCCCACCTAGTTTTTGGGGACCTTTGTAATTTTAGTGCTGTCCTTCACCATAAACTGAGTGAATGTCACAGAGCTGGCTTTTAACACATGCTGTCATGTCTCATCTTTCAGGGACCTTTGTAAAGCACTTTGAGGTTGCTCTAATGGGACCTCCTTATTACAGGTAGTGTCTTATCTCAAAATACTTGTAGTAATGTACTGTTATTAACATAAGGGTTTCTTTCTGGTTCAGCAGAAATAATAGGACAAGCACCCCTGCCATCACTCCTTGTCAGTGTTTTAACAGCTTAAAATCTAATTAGTTTATCTCAGAACTGGTCTCTGTAGTGGGGGTTTGCCCATTTGAGTTCTGTGTACAGAAATGCACTAACCCTTATGGTTTGAGTAATAGTCACAGATGACAGGCACAGTACGTTGGGGGGAAATCAGGAATATTTTCTGCAAATTGTGAGGCTGTTTCAGCAGCATTAAAATTGGCTGTATAATTTTACTGTTGTGTTTTTGTTTTGTTTTTTTTTTTTTTTTTTGGCCTACTGGGACCACAGCTATTTCAACAGAGAATCACAATAGCATTTCTGTCTTTCTTGATATGTGATTTACCCTCAAAGATTTGTGGATTTTTCTGAAGCATTTTGAAAAGTCAGTAAAAATACACAATTGCTGCACTAACTGATGACATACACACAAAGTACTTACAAAGTAACATTTTTTTTTGTAATTAGAGGGAACCTAGTTTCTGGCTTATTTTCTTTTCAAGCAAAATGGTTTTGCTATCTCACTTAAAAAGAGCATATAACTATTCCTTTAGTGTGTAAACACTTGTAAATGACTGTCACTGCCATTGATAATCTTCACAGCATGTGTCTAGTTAAAAACAGGCTAAAAACTTCTGTTTTGGGACTGCCCTTAACAGAAGTTCCACATCAAGTTAAGAAGCCAGGTTGAAAACATTAACCCTGCTGTATCCGATTTGATAATTTGAACAACAAAATCCGGGTATATGACAATGGTATCACCTCTTTGGAGAACTAAGGAAATGCTTACACAGCCACAGATTGTCAAAATGAGTGTGGGGAGAGAATTTGGATTTTTTTCCCTTTATCAGATCCCAGACTCTTCAGAGTGAAAGGTTAATGCATTTTTTCACATTTAAAAGAAAGAAGTGTCCTAGATAGAGAAGGGTTTCTGCTCCATTTTTTGAGGGAAATATTAACTAGCATTAACCTTTCCAGGAAGCTTCCAAAATAACAACAGCAATGAATTACTTATGAATGCCCAGTTTGAAACCAGGTTCCAGGGGACTTGATATTTAGAAAGCACCAAGTGCCTGGCTTTTAAAATCCAAAGGCCTTCGAGGCACAAAATAGATACTTGCTACTCTTTGGAAAATGCTGGGTATTGCCTTCACTTCAGTATTGAAAACCATTATCCAGATGATGTGGTGATGTATAAAGCCATGATTGCTGTGGTACCTACTTAGTGTATAAATTAGGCATTGGTCGATCCCCACCATCCCCCTGACCCTGTGAACACATTCCTGTCAATAGGTTATAATTTATTCATACTGAAGTGGTATCTCTAAGTTTCAGCTATCTGAGGAGGAAGAAGAATTTTTGTTAGTTAATGAATAATTAACTCAGTCAAGTAGTGGAGAGGACTGATGCACACAGAGGTGATGAAAAATGAGTGTGGTTACAGAGGAAGTTCTCCTGCATTTACAATATAGTTTCTTATTTCTTTTTTGCTTAACTTGTAACTCCTGTCTCACTTTTAACTCTCTTCTGTGAAACTCATGGATAACTGATTTCTACATGGAAAGCATTCTTTGCTGTTGAACTCTCTTAATATCTCAGCTAAAAGATAGGCTTTTGAGGATAGTGACAGTGTCAGAATAATTAAATTAAACTGTTACTTTCAGTTAACTGGAATCAACTCAGTAGTTACCAGTGTAGGTTCTTCAGTATTAAATTTATAAAAAGAGAAAGGTTAATGAGCTTTACACAGGTATGTTTTTAAAAGGCCAAGACTGCTCAGAGATGAAGCTCTCTGTAGGCTGGAAGAGACTATTGTATCAATTTTCTCAATTTGCTATTAAATACAGGCAATAAAATTTCATAGTAATTTTTTTCTTTTGAATTTAAAACCTTAGGTCTGACTAATGTGGTCATAGTGATTCAGCTGCAAGTCAAACTGTTTGTGAAGTGGAAAGGTTTAGGGCTTGTTCTATTGGATTTGGGACTATTCTGTGTATTTAGGATTCAGTCTCCTGCCTGCTGCAGCACTGACCAGACTGCAGAGCTGTGTGTGATGCAGAGCTGCTTTCTGTAATTAACTGCAGTCCTTCCAGCTCTGTCAGGTACCTGTAGTGGCACTGTGGAGCTTGACCAGTGACAAGTATATATCCACTTGGACACTCCCACCTTTCTGTTTCTTTTGGGTTGGGCACTATTATTGCCCAATTTGAGTAAATCACAGAATCTATTGTATCTATTATAATAGATTATCACTTGAACAGGCTCTTGTTCATCCTTTTGAAAAAAGCATACAAAAATTCATCTCAGTCTTCCTTTAAAATGTTTCAATCTTTCAGAAATTATCTGCAAGTTCACCCAAGAGAGCTCCTTATATCTGCTGGGGTAATGGTCACCTTTAAAAGGTGACTTCATCCTTCTTACACTGTTACTTTGAAGCTGTCTTAGTTTTAATTATGTTTCCTTTTGTTTTTGAGCACAAATGCAGCTACAGTTCCCAGCAGTCACTTTTTTGTGAAGAGCAGTAAGAAAATGTGAGATCTGAGAGATGTACAGCATTAAAGCAATCTTGATATAGCCAAGCCTATAAAACACTGCAGGACTCATCAAGTCCATCTTATTAGCTCATTTTTAGTTATTAGATTAGCTTGCATTTCTGAATTGAGCCCAACCCTGTCATCTATTATTCTGGTTCCTTGAGCAATTTGATTTTGATCTGTATTTTACCCTTCCATTGCAAATCACTCATGTCTCCCTGTTTAAACGCTTAACGAAATTTGGTACAGTTTTAACTGGATTGGCATCTAATTTTATTTCAGTAATAATTTGCTCATTTCTGCTTTGCTCATGATCCATGGCTCTCTGTATTTAATAATATGCTCTTTCACAAAGTTTTTACATTTGGGTTATTTGTTCCAGTGGTGTGTGGGGAGAGCATATATGCTGTAAAGTCCTGCAAGGTGTGATGCACTTCAGGTGTTGTTCTGGCTCTTTGAATTTCCTTCAACTTCTGTGGCTGTGCTTCTAACGGAGGATTTATTTTGCCCTTTTTCTGAGACAACAAGAGGAAGGATGGGGACCTTTCAATCTGTGTTTTCAGGGTATTATTGGTCAGGTTACCATCCCCTGGGTAATTTCATAGTGCTCAATCACGTAGATTACTTGAATGTTTCCAACTACCTTGCAGTAAAACAGTGAAAGCATAAGTTTATAACTAGTTACTTCTATCAAAGCAGAAATGAAAAATGGGCTTTTCTTTATTTGTTTCTTTGTTTTTTGTTTTTTTTCCATCCCCTCTTTCACACAGTGGTAGTTACGATACAGTTAAAAAGTTTGGGTTTCTTTCAGAGGTGTGATGGACAAAAGGTGGCCAATCACAGGATCTGAGTGACTTCTTCAGTCCATTTTAAGGACTTGGCCAGGTCCCTGTTGAGACAGGCTGGTAATTATGTGCAGTGCTGCTGTTTCTTAGAGAGATTGAGTAACGTGTTCCCAGGTATTTAACTTGTCTTCTTCCACAGCAAGGAACTAGTGTTGCTGGACAGACTTGCTGTCATTGGTGACCCCTCTAAAAAAGAAAGCTAATAAATTAATTTTTCATTAGAGGTGCACTTCTGTGCCACCATTTGAAATCTTTTGTGTAGGAAATGATTCCAGACATACAGGTTACAACTAAGAGTCATTGAGTTTTTCATAGTTGCTACAAAAGTTTGATCTAATCTTCTGCATAGCATGGGGCATATGAAACCTTGCTCTGTGTTGAGCACATAATCTTAGTCTGAGTGGAAGCAAATTTTATACTGATATCACAAGATGAAATCTTGCTACTTCTGTGATTTTCAGTGTTTCTTGTTATGAGAAGCCCAGCCCAACTGAGCATTCAACAAATGGCATTGCAGTGTTTCTACACAAAATATGTCGTCTTCTTACTCCGACCTTGACAAAATCCCAGACCTTCCTCTCTCACATTTCACTGAAGTTAAAGCTCAAATACCTGTTTTTCTCTAGATACCTGTTCTTTGTCAGTGAGGGTTGCTGTGTGCTGTCATTCTAATATTTGTATTCTGTGCTGCATTGCCAGGGTCAGCAATGAAACATGAATATCTTGGGATCTAATGAAATAGTTTCCTGCCTCCTGAAATTCTCACAGTGGCTCAGACATTTAACCTTTTCACCCCTTGGGACTAGCCTCATAACAAATATACTGCTATGACAGCAGAGCTGTCTCGATTGTTTGCTGTATTTCCAAGAAATCAGATATTTTAAACACTTGAACATTTTGCTCTTCTTTTAATCCTTCCACATGTTGGTGTTTTTTTTTTTTTTTGAGCACAGCCTAATAAACTTAGTATGTGTTCAGTTTGAGTCTTAATATTTACATGGGTTTTAGAGTAATAAATTGCAGCATGCCAGGTATTGTCTGGAAGAATTTTTAAAGGCAGGAATTCAAAGATCTCCTATTATACTACATGATTGTTTCTTTTTTTTTTTTTTCTCCCTTTTTTTTGGCCCATTTTCCATTACCTTTGTTAACTTTCTGTCATTAGATTGTGGTGGGTTTTACCCTAGACATGGCTGTGGTGAGGTTCTGGATCCTTGCTTTCTCTCCCCTTTGTGGCTGTTCCTGTAATGTCTCTGGACACGGTTTCATCACGTCCCTGTGTTTCTCAGCTGTGAGATGGCAGTGCTAGCCCAGCTGAGCTGTAACATGCTGCTACCAAATAGACCTGCATGAATTTACATGGAGCATGTTAGTAAAAATGGATTGAGTAACCCTAAAAATGCCCCAATGAGTTGCTAATTTCAAAGCAGTTTTAGAGTTTTGGACAGTCTGCTCAATAAAAAAAATAGTTACCAAAATTGGCAAAAAGAACTCCTTAACACTAATGTAGCATTAAGAATCAGGAATTCTTTATTCAATGCTGGATGCACGAGGGGATATTTCCTCTGTAATATTGTGCATGCTGAGGCCAGAAAAGGCTCCTGCTCCTTTACTGTTTTTTACATATGTATTCATAGGTTTTCCCAGAAGAAACATTCCTGTGATAACCATTTCCCCATTGGCACATGTGTTCCATTTTCCCAGGGATTCCTCCAGTGGTTCCTGGTGGCTGGTGATCCTGAATTTATACTTTGACAGCCCCATGAACTCAGTGCTGCTTTCCCAAATAGGAGAAAAGTTGACATAACTGGTGTAGTTCATTAATTTGTGGGTCCTTAGATCAATGAAGTGTAGTTTCTCTCCTTTCCTTGGTAATGTTTATCATGGTTTTGATTGTGTGGTTCCACAGACTAATGGTTTTGCAAAATGATTGTTATATTAACCCACCAGGTACAAACAATTCTTCATCTGGCAATAAACCAAGCTCCATCTTGGAGTGTTCTGAAATCACCAACACTGGTGTGCAATTAGGTGTATGTGCAGGTAATTGCAGAGCACAGTGTCTTTGTCCTATTTCTGTCTTAAGCAGCAGAGTGATGATGTGTTAAGTTTTTTTTTTTTTTCTTGGAGTTCTGTCCTGATTGATTTCTTTTCAGAGATCTAGCACTGTAAGTCTGAGTTCTCCATATTGACAGCCTTTTAAATTTGCATTAGGGCAGGAATGTATGGTGACCTTATACTAGACATTTATGAAAAATAGTTCATTCTGTTCTTCTTTCCCTGATTTTTCCTTCTAAGCTAGGCTGAGTGTAGTTTGACTGAGATATCATCTACACAGATTTTGTTTGAAGTTACCACTGTTTTTAGAAGTCTAACTTACAGAATCCCAACAATAAAGGTTGTTGCAACTATATTTTGACTCAAGGGAGTATCTATAAATCCATTGCAAAAGAAATATGTGGTTTGATGACACTGTATTTTCACTTAGTGATTCTTTTTCTAGTGATGCATGTTCCCTACAAATTAACTCACAGATGTGCTGCAGTTCAGAGGGTCAAGTTTAAGACAAACAGAAAAGAAACCATCAAATCTCTCAGGAATTGTCTTGAAGTGATAGTCAATAGGGAGCTCTTTGTCCCCCTCAAATATAAAAAACTTCAATTAACTGTCATCTTTACAATGTGGATTTGTCTGACACTCTCAAAAAGCTCTTTGTAAAGCACTGAATTGAAAATGAGCATCCCTATAGCAAGCTGCATCCCTGTCAGGTGTCATGTTGTAATAGTATTTTTTCACCTAAAGAATCATCAAATGTGATACATTATAAATTACAAATGTAGATTAGAAATGTTTTTTCAGTTATGGAAGTGGTTCATAACACAGAGTATGAGAGGCTAACAATAAATGGAAATTGCTTACAGCTTGTTTTACACTGAGGTGATCCTGGTTCTTTTGGGATCCAGGTAAGAAATACAAACAGCCATTGGGTATCTAGGTTATCCAATGACAGATGGGAATGATGGTGAGTGATAAGAATCTTGCATCCCTCCTGACACTGGGACCCTGCCTGCTGTGGCGTTGCGTGAGTTAGGATGGCACAGAGCATCCTGTGTCCCTTCCATCCATGGTGAGTGTCACCAGCCTTTCTGTTCACCTGGAATTCTTAGGGGGTCTTGATCATAACACATGTTCATCAATCTCTGATAGTGGTTAAGGTTAGAAGATGGGCTTTGCTTTGAAAAGTCTCTTGGATGATTTGCTCCACTATCTTCTATCAATAGAATGATAGCTCTTTTACAGGTGCATACAATATTTCAAGGACATGACAATGCATGTACATAGTCTTACAATTGGGTATATATTGTACATATGCACATTGATTTTGTGTGCTCTAATTATAATATTGTGTAGAGCAGCCACACAGTATCTGAGGCATGCACAGGAGCAGCAGTAGTGGTTGGTCTGCCATGGTAGGGTGGTGTGATATACCACAGGGACCACGCACATGTGAAAAGGAAGAGAAAAGTTGTGTGTCACTGACTCCAACTGCAGTTTTCCAGCTTCACCACTCACTGCATCACTGGAGAATGAATTAAAACTTGTGAGTTGTGCTTTCGACAAAGTACTCACTGTGCTACCTGCCCAGTGAGCCAGTGTAGTTCTGGTAGCGTGAAGAGATCTTGCAGTGGGTCTTTATGGTTAGAGAGGTAGACTTTTTTAAAATTAAAAAAAAAGCCATATCCCAAGTGAGGCAAACTATTTGTCCTTCTGGAGACCTTACGGAGTGTGTAGGTGTTGCTAATTTTACAGAGTGAATCAGATGTCTGACTTCTACCTACTGCATTCCTGTTTTTACAGATTTCATTCTTTCAGATTCTTATACAGTCTGTGTGCACAGGTGGTCACATCAGGAGCATTTGTGTGATAAGGGACAGGGGACATCAGGTCCTTAGCACGTGTCTTACTGACTGCTTACGACAAACTAGTTTTGTGCATCAAATGATGAGTTTGATATTGTGCATCAAATTTCATTTCATACCTCCTGAAGAGTGAATTTCACGGTTGTCTTTATCTGGATAGTTTATGGTTCCACTCCTGCTGTTCATTATCTTAACACCTTACCTTTGGGTCAGCTTGTTCTTCCTTTTTTTTACACAATATCACGTCTGTGATACTGTAGCAAATAACTGCTAACTTTCCTTTTAACCCCTGTTCTGCTGTTTTCTTTGGTGTGCGTGTGAGCTTCATTGGCACTGATGTTAATTGTTTTGCTTTAAATCTCTCTAGAAAAGCAGGAAACCATCCACCTCCATTTGTAGGAAGCGTTGATATTTGCATTCTGCTGTTGCAATTGAGCAAATGGCCATCAACCCGTGCTGTGATGCATTCCGTGACAGTTTGCTAAGTATCAAGTTCAGAGACGTGTGAAAGCTTCCTTTCTGGAAAAGAAAGGGACAGCTCCACATCCGGCGCCGGGGCAGATTTAGGCAGCCAGCTAAGCACTCCCTGGCTGGCTGCTGACTGAGGTGTTCTCCTGTCTGTGCCGCTGATCCTCTGCTCTGCAGGCCACCAGCCACACTCCCGTGGATGCGTGTCAAGGGAGGAAAGAAGACTTCCTATTCAGCGAAAACTGCTGCTGTGAAAAACAAGATTGTGGAGGGAAAATCATGGTGATGCTGAAGTGGTTTGAAAGCCTCTGTGAAAATAAGGTGGTTACTGAAAGAGCTGAGAGTGACAGGTTTTGCTGATTTTCAAAAGTTTGTTGTTGAAACGGTTTGTAATTTGCTGGCAACTTCCACGTGAGCAAATACAGTAAATCAGGAGCTGGAATACAGTGTCAGAAATAAGCACTGGGGAAGCTGTGACTGGACACATGGCTTGGGTTGCAGATTTCTTGCTTGTAAAGCCAAATCTTTGTTGGATGACTGCCTTTTGCTTCTGTTGGGGTGACAAATGGGATCAGTCTGGAGCCCTGCTGCAGTTGGACATGTAGGTTTACAAATGCACAGCATGGGGCATGGTCTGTCTTCTTCAATTTCTCGTTGGGTTGGCTTGAGACAGACACGTGTGGATGCAGCAGTGCTTGGAGGAGTGCCAGGCATGCCACCTTCTCACTAAGCCTCCCGTGTCAGACACGCCCCTCTCTCCTCCTGAATAGATCTTCTGGCCAGCAGTGTACACTGAGTTCCTTTCATCACTGTCTCTGTTTTGGTCAGATAAGTAGGCAGGGGTTTTTTGAATTGGGTATTTTGTGTTTGTTTGATGTTTTTTCTTCTTAGTCTGTGTAAAATGAATTAAAGCTCTCTGAGGATTACAGTGGAACCATTTATGGCAATCCCATTCTTTAAGTCTCACTTTTTTGAGGGCGTTGAGTAGGCAAGCTATTGTTGCTTTAACATGATTAAGAGTACCTCCATATACCTTAAAATCTCACTTGCTCTGGAGACATGAGATTATCCAGCATTTGCAGTGAGCACCCAGCTGCAAGAGCATTCTGTGAAACAGCCATGTGCACTGCATTGATCAATACCAATGGAAGCATAAGGTTCCCCATGATAATTCTGTGGCTGGCAGCACTCTAATTAAACCTTCCTTTGAAAATAAGTGAGAGGTTTGTAATTTTGGCCTTTTGTTCTGAGTGGCATGCTTTTATTTAGAGATTTTTCCAACCTAACTTTTCAGGGATTTCTGTAAATGCCTGAAGCAGCAGAAATCTCTGGATAATTTTTCTCCTTTCAAATGTTTGGTTTCAAAAATTATTTTTCTACAAGTTAATGTGTGCCTCCTGCCAGCTTATACTCCATCTCCAGGAACTGGAATATGGAGCTCTTTCCTTGCAGTCCATTGTCCAAGGCACTTGCTAAGCGCAACTCTGGTTTCCACATGCTGACATTAGAGGAGTCATGTGTGATCACAAGGAGAGAGTTAATTCTTATTAGTTGTCTGTGGAGTAATCAGAACAGCTGTGCTGGCAGTTCACATACAGAACTGCAGAGAATAGGAGTGTAAGCGTAGTCAGGCAAATTAAGGCTTTAAATTTAATGAACATGATTACTTTAGTAGGATATACAGAAAACAAGTATTCTGTAAGTATAATTGTTCTTGAAATTCTTATTTTGGAAGACTTTTTTCTGCCCTGCTATAGGCCCAAGACTCACCTTGCCTTGTTACTATGAATTTGGCTTAGACTGAGCCTTACTCTCCGGGTCAGATTTGTATGACTGCTGCAATAAAACTGGTTGAGGGTGCTGGTGGCACAAACAGGTAAAATTCCAGGTCCCTTTGTGCTTTTGGCATTAAAACCTCACGTCTCTGTATGCTCCATTTAAATAATCAGATATGTTTATTACAGTAAAACCACGTTGGTCTTGCTTTTGGTCATCTTCAATTTTAGGCTGGTGTTGAAGATACCCAAGGAAATGGCCAGCCATGAGTCATGGCTCTTTCAGCTGCATGGTTCATGAGAAGTGTGGTGTCTACCAGAAAGTTGTTCCCTGAATCATAGTGGAATTTAGTTTGCAAGAGGTTCCTGGAGATGATCTTGTCCATCACCTAACTGAGGTTCAGAGTTAAGTGTTGTTCAGGGTCTTGTCCTAGACCCTGAGTTCGGAAAGTCTCCAAGGATGGAGGGTACACAGCCACTCTGGGCCCTTATTTTGCTGCCATACCAATCTCAGGGTGGATTTTCCTTTGTTTTGTGTGTATTTCCTTGGTTTCAGATTGTGACCTTGTGTCTTGCCCTTTTCCTGTGCACTGCTGAGAGGGGTCTGATTCTCTACTCTATCCCCCTTCAGGTACTTCACTAAGCAACTGGGCTGTTTTTATTATTCACTACCAGTTTGACTTTGCTTAGACCATTCCTAAAATGCTCTATAAATGTGCTCCGAGTATGGAATGTGAGTTTACATATGGGGAGCTAACGTGAAATAACTAGAATGTCCCAGCAGGCTGGCAACTCTTAAAGAACTGGATTTTGGCATTAGTGCTTTGCTGCTTTATTCATGCAAGCACAGGAGAGAGAACGACAGTTATTTCAGCCATTTCATAGTTAGAAAAAGAGAATAAAATCAGTTGGGAAAGAAAAAAAATTAAGTTTTTGTAAAAATGGGGTTTTGGTGCTCAGTGCAAATGTAATAAGTTCTCCCTGGAAGGCTGGTTTCATCTCTGCCTTCAGGCACGTTTTGTTTAAAAAAAAATTAAAAATATCTTGACAGTCTTACATGCTTGTTCTGGTAGTGTTTCTATTAGTTTTAATTGAAATTTTATAATCGCTGGATGTTGGTCTGATAGTAATTTGTACAAAATTGTAAGCCACCTTATGTTTCATTAACAAGATATGAATTATTTTGTTTATCAAAATAATTTAATTATTGGCCATAGGAATTTTGAATAGAGCTGCTTTAGAATTACCAGCATGAAACTAATTTGTTGTGTTGTAGATAAGTGGTGCTCTTTGTTATAAGCTTCCCCTTTCTTGTGTTTTCTGTGCCTGGAGGGAATGCTTAGGGCTGGGGAATGGAAATCCCCATCTAGAGTGCAGTTAAAGGCAATTAAATGGAAATTCTTATTCACTCTCCCTTTTGCTGGAGTGCAGATGAACAATGGATGTTGGCATTGAATGTTCATTTTCATGGTAGTGCTTTCTTCTTGTCTATAAATATTTCCTAACCATCACATTTAGGAATGGTTTTGTTCCTTATTTATAAAAAGGCAGAGTGGTTGCCTGAGGCCTCACATATTAATGGAAATCAGCACACTGTGTACTGGGAGTGCAGAAGCATGGCTGTGTCTGTAGCTGAGCTGAATATAAATTTCTCTGTGTTTTCTGAAGGCTTTGTTGATTAGCATCTGATATAAGAATTTCAAGAGGACTGTAGATACTGAAGAGATCCGCTGAGAACAAATAGAAGCATCTGTGTTGTTATTCTTTTACCCAAATCGTCCTTGGGGAAAAGCCTATGAAATGTTGACATTTGTCCTACTGCTCTACATCAGTAAATAGACTCTGGATTAGTTATGTTTTCCATGTATCTGATCTCCTTAGCGTTTCTGCCATGGGTAAAACCTCCATCACCTTGGCCTGCAAGTCCCTTTTGCAAGTGAGAACTCTTATGCAGGTATTGACTTACGTGACTTTATCATTGCAACAGCATTTGCATTTTTATTGGAGAGAGTTGAATTAATAAGCTGGTATTTGGAGATAAAGCTAAATGCTTTTTGCCTTTAGGTGGTAGCTTCTTCAAGTATCCTTTATAGATTTCTCAGTTGCCTGTACCATGATCATAGAGTCATTAAGGTTGGAGGAGATCTCTAAGGTAAAATCCAAACTTTGACCAAACACCATCATGTCAACTAAACCATAGAACTGAGTGCTATGTCCAGTCATTTTTTTAACACTTCCAGGGATGGTGATTCCACAACCTCCCTGGGTAGCCTGTTCAATGCCTGACCACCCTTTCAGAGAAGAAGTTCTTGATGTTCAATCTGAACCTCCCCTGGCGCAGACTGGGGAAATTTCCTTTTGTCTTGTCTCAACTATAGTATCTTTTATTTCAGATTATGAATGGATCTATTCTAACATCCTTTTCACTCAGCAGCAGATACTCTCCTCTACACTTTTCAAATGGGAACTTGAGTTTCCTCAATTATCTATAGCAAAGCATGAATTGAAAAAAAACCTACCCTTAAAAGTATAATTTTCACCATTTTCAAAAGGCAGACTGCTTGCATGTGAACAAATAAGAAACCCCCAGTTTGTTAGCTTGCTTCATATTGACTGCAAAACATTTAACCTTTTTTTTTTCTGCAAGACGGGGCCTGTGAAGTAAAAGGTATGTTGTTACATTAAGAAAATAAAACTCATACAAAAATCACATTAATCTTTTGTTCCATAGAGCAAAAAACTTATCTTGAGTCTAGTATTTTGAAACTACCAGTGCTTAGCCAGGTGCTTGGGTACAATGAAATTTTGATCAGTGATCTCATTCCTTTTGACTGGGGAACAGGTTAGGTCTAGGAATCTTGTTTCATGTTCTGAGCTGAAAGCTAAATTAGTGATAAGATAGATGCTCAGTCTTCTGCCTCTGCAGAAGAGTTCAGTATCCTGCTTTGCTGCACACAGGAGGAATCAGACAATCAGCGGTTTTCAGCTAGCCTGCCAACCCAGAAGTTCATGATCTAGTTTTCTTGCCTATAAGCCCATGCTGATTCAGGCTGTGATCTCAATCTGGTTCTGAGTTTTCCATCTGCTTCCCTGCATGTGCTGTCCATCTCACATGCACTATCCACACAATGACTGTTAATTTTTTACTTCTGTCATCATTAAGCATGCGTCTGCCTGTGTTTTGATTGCAATATGCCAAGTATTTGCATTTGAGAGCTTTAATAACTTCAGTATTGGCTTCCAAAAGGAAACCATTGACCTGTCTCAGCCATCTTAAATGAACATGAGAAGGTTGTGCCAGCTGCATAAGGATTTAGCCTACATTATGACAAAATTTAAAGGTCTAAAACTTGGGAAAGTTTTAAGAAAGCAGATATAATATGAATAGAAACCATCAGTCACCTCTGCAAAAGTGTTTTTTGCTGCTGCACTGCTGAGAAGCATGTTGGATTTATGGTGCCACATCACGAGTTATGGAGGAAGCAGCTTTGTACCAACTGAATTTGAGGGAAGGAGCAGATCCTGCTCAGATGCTGCTCCTCTGCTCAGCCTTCCCTAGAGGGGATTTTCTCACAGACCTCTGTCTGCCACTGATTGGTCCTTTGCAGAAAATTTTCAAAGAACCCTGAGCTTTTTGTCAATAAATTTTGAAAAAAAAATACCCAAGGAAAAAATCCCATATATAGTAAACTTAAAAAAAAAAGTCTTATCTGAGGGACACAGAATTACAAGTGACTAAAGGAATATTTGGTGATAAATGGGCATTCAAGCTGTGCAACAAAATAAGGCCTGTTCCTGGAATTAACCAATAGCATCCTGAGCAACGATTTCCATCTGTGATGCCATACTGACATTTGACTAGGAAATATGCTACCTTTTTGGATAATCCAGGCTGTTTTTTCCCTGCTTTTGTACTATGAATGTGGAGGTAACTAATATATAATACATTCTGCTTTGCAGCAAGTTAGCAGCTCAAATAGGTAATCATTTGAACAAGTTCAGTGCTGTTGCATTATGCATCAGAAAAAACTACGGTCAGTGTCAAAGCCATAAAGGTAGGCTGCCTGCTTGTCCTGATAGCAGTCAGGTCGTGTTTACTGCTTATTAATCATTCCAGAGTAGAAGAAATAATTTCTGTGAAGCATTTCAGAATTCCAGCCCCAGGAGGTCATTAGTAAAAATAAAATTGAAATTCAGAAATAGCAGCGTTCATTTCCTATTTAAGTTTTAAACTAACCTCTTGCATGTGTGCTGCTTTCCACACCTAAATTAGAAATCCAGCTTCTCTTTTTCCTTTCTTTCTTGAAGTGCTAAATATAATTTGTTTTAGACATCATTTTATGTCACTGCACATCAGCTTTCTACTGCTGTTTATATTTATCATATGAATATGACATGTCGGGAGCAGTCATTTTTCCTTTGTTCCTTTGTAGATCTGTGCCCATTCTGTTCACAGCATTATTTCTGTCATCCTTGTTTGCTTCTGACACTGGAATTCCCATCTGGGGTTACTTAGAGTTCAACAGTAAATGGTGCTTTTCCTCCAAAGTTACTCCTTTCTGCATGATCAAATTTGACCTCTTCCCTGTGTGCACTCACTTTTACTATCCTTTTAATGACCTCAAAGAGTGATCACAATTTTATTGTTCTCAAAGTTCAATTTTTAAGATGCCTTTGAAAAATCATGGTAGTGTTACACAGTTCTGATATTTCAGGAGATACATGTGTATACATAGTTTAATGCTGTCTTGTTAATTGACTTTTACAACCAATTTATTAAAAAAAAACATATTCTAACTCAGTCAAGAGCATCCTTTCAAACAAAATCTTGATGGGACCAGTGTAAGATGAAAATCTGACTGCTCTCTGTTAGGACAGTCTTTGCTGAAGCAGTAAACTTGCCTCAGTCAGTCTTTGTAGCTGATTTATTGTGCCTACTCTGGGAGGGGGTTTCACAAAGAAACAGAAGCCCTGAAGGACAACACAGCCCCTTCTGGGTCCAAACTTGAATCTGGAAGATGTCAGGAAATCCCCACACTGTGATTACTGAACCAACGAGCCAACAAGGGACCAACAGTGATTTCTAAGTGGTCTTAATGAGGAGTCCCACCAAGAAGTATGCTGAAAGGAGCAGTGATGATTAGCTGATGCATCTGCACAGTATGGTACAGCACCTCCTCAGAATACTTGAGAGCATTCTATGAAAATACCAAGATCTTATTCAATGGTGAATACAGGGAACATCTGCTTTGGTTTTGCTTTGTTTTTCCTCTCCCTCAGTGTCATGTCACAGGAAAGCTGTTTCTCCACTCAGGCTTCCATGGCAGGCTGGTATTCCCACATCCATCGTAAGATCTATTCAACAAGCCAGTTGGTATCCAGCACATGACCCAATTGCAAGTGAACTTCCTTTAACTTGCAGTGCAGGTCATCACCTTTTCATATGAGCACGGTTACTTGAAATATTTCACATCATAGCAAGGTTGTAAGGTTTTACAGATAAGTAAATGTATTAAGCAAATTATTAGAACATAAAATCAAAATAGAACAAATATTTGGCTACCAGCTGAAAAGTATTGATATGTGATATAATTTAAAAGTGATCAATCTTGTGGAAGACTTTAAGTGGACATGTCTGGAAAGTTTAAAAAGTTTTTTGGTGTTCTGTACAGGCTATGAAATAGAGAAGCAGAACTTTTTGCTTGCTTATAATTAGAAGGTATTTAATGTTTGTCTCCTTGTTGCATTAATCTGCATAACTACCATCAATATCAAAAGTGAACTATGCTTGCTTGCTTTCCTTCCCCTGATTTTAACATCTTGATGGCAGTTTAAGAGAGAAATTAAATATTCTGATATGGATGAGTTGGGACAGGCTTGACCATCAAAGAAATGAGGAAGAAATTCTACTGTACATGTGACTTAGCACTGGGACAGATTGCCCAGAGTTTATGGAGTCTCACTGGAGCTGTTCAAGAACTATCAGGATGCAATCCTGTGCCATGTGCTCAGGGATGGCCCTGCTTGAGCAGGGAGGTTGGAAAAAATGACCCACTGTGGTCCCTCCCAAGGTGACCCATTCTGTGATACAGTAACATTCAAACCGGTTTCATAGGAAAAAGAAAGTTTATGTATTTTCTGTAGTCATGCATACAAGGAAACATGGAGTACACAGTGATTTTCCACTATGCTATGTACCCCCCTCTAAAATCTATATTTGTAGCTGTTCTCAAACATCGCACATGCTAAAAATGCACCTTCAAAGTAGACTAAGGAAAATCTGGTACGCATCTGGAAGGCTGTCATCACTGTGCACTGGTGTTGAACTCTGGTTCTGTGGTAGAGAGAGTGCTCCAGGTAACAGTTATTCATGAGCTTCTCCACCCCTGCAAGTCCTACCTGCTCTTCTGCTGTGTTTTGATTTTACCCCTGGATAAGTGGCCTTTACATTTGTCTTGCAGGGTCTTTATCTGACTGGTGCTCACTAGGAAAAGTGAGCCATAAGTATGTAGAGGAAGATAATTTATTAGCAGTGTTCCCAAAACAGTTGTCTTAGATTCACAGATATCAGTGCTTAAGTTTCATTAAATTGAATTTCTTGTTATTTGGAAAATCCTGTTTGGCAAGTTGCTGATGCTTGCTATTTCAGTAACTTACAGCTTTTTGAGAAGACAGCTGGGTTAATACATTATTGAATATTTTTAGAATCCTTTAATGCTGAGTTCACAGGATTCTCCAAGTGAAGTAGACTTAAAAGTTGAGAAGTTTTTTAAAAGAGTTTTACTTTGAAGTTTCTAAGAGTTGCTTCAATTCTAGTGCCAGTGAAGCTTAGAACGTGTTCTAAAAGTCTTTAAATAGCAGCAGTAAAACAATGGATTTAATTTGGCAAGGCTTATCGATGGGAAGGCAAAGGAGGTCACAGCTCACAGTGGGTACAAATGTGTGCTGTGGTTCTACAGAACTGGGTAGATATGAGGCTTTTAGGGATAATTTTTCACTGAAGTAGCATGTTACCATGACTCAAATTTGTCTCATTAATTAGGAGAAAAAAAAAAATGGTGATCTTTCAGATGTGTTCATTTGGATTTAAGATACGAGAGAACTTCTGCCTGTGTTAGGCTAAATATTCTAAACATTAGAAGCCCTCTTTTTTATTTCTCCAGAAGCAGGTCATGTCATTTTCAACTAAGTGTCTTTTTCTAAAAGGTAATGCACTCAAATCAGATTTTGCTTTTATTTAGTATTTTATAGCTATTTTTATTTTTTGTGTCAATTATTTTATCACATTATTTTTGTGTTATTATATTATTGCTGGGTTTTCCCCCTTTTTTTTTAGTTAAATGATAGCTCCATCATGTCTATCATAGCTTGTAGATTGCTTTCTTCGAGGTTGCTCCAGAGCTGTCCAAAATAACATCAGAAATTGTCACGGAGAAATACTGTCTTATAAAATTGATCAGTGTAAGCCAGTAACAAGAAGACAAGCACTGAAATTATCTCTATTTAAACACTTCTCAAACAGTTAAATATCCAACAGAAGCAAAAACACTGGGTATAAATGAAATGAAATGAAGGGGCTGACACACTGTGTTTAGCATCCCAGAGGTGTAGATGGCCACTGCTTGGTTCTCAGCTCATTTCTTTTTCTTCCAACTTATGGGAACATTTTTCCATACCTGGAGATGAGCTCCTATAGGAAAAGGTTGTTGGAAAGCAATTCAGTGAGATTTGTCAGTTATTTATGCTCTTTAAGCCAAAACAAACCACGTGTTTATTTTGTGGAACCAGAGAAGAAAGGAGTTGATGAATTATGGGCTGGCCTCCTGCAGGAGGATTAAACATTGGCACTAATTAATGGCCAGTTAGCAGAGCACCATCTTGATCTCAGTGGAGGTCAACTGGATGGGGGCCATAAATCCAGACTGCAAATGGGAGCAGCCTCAAGATGCTTCATTCCAGCTAAGTGGGATGGTGGCCCTCAGCTCCTGGGACAGTGTTTAATAGGTCAGACCTTTGGGATTTGCAGATCTATCCCATTCCTGCTGGCTGTGCAGCTGCTCAGTACTGTTGATAATTGTTCTAGGGCTTCAGCAGGTTTTTACTGTGCTCTGTTTTCTTCTTGCAGGCTTTTGGCCAGTCCTTCTCTGTTCACCGCAAAGTGGCCGAAGATGGCGAAACGCGGGAAGAGACTCTTCTCCAGGAGTCTGCATCAAAGGAAGCCTATTACCTGGGCAAGATTTTGGAGATGCAGAACGAGCTCAAGCAGAGCAGGGCTGTGGTCACCAATGTTCAGGCAGAGAATGAGAGGCTCACTGCTATTGTCCAAGACTTGAAAGAGGTAAACGGGGCTGAATTTCTTTAGGGTGTTATGGTGTCTTCATTTGGAAAGACAGGTGTCTGCTAAGGAAGGCAGGAGCCTCTCCTGAAATGAAAAAAAAAAAAGTGTAGACTCTCTCCCTCTGAATTGTTATAAGTTTGAAATTAAGGAGGACTTTCAGGCAAAAATATTGGAGTAGGAATAACAGTTTTTATTAAGGAAGAAAATAAATAGATAAAATAAACAATGCAGTGAACCAAAACAACACTGACAGTCAGAATACAATCTGACACCCTGTTGGTCAGGGTGCTGGCAGCAGTCCAATTGGGAATTATGGCTGCAGTCCTCCTGAGTGTCAGGTGTGGTTCTGTTGGAGCAGTGATCCTGTAGAAAAGGGCCCAGTCTTCCTCTGAAGAGGCAGCTATTCCTCTCGAAATCCAGTGCAGCAAAAGCCATGCTGGTGTTCCAGAAACTCAAGCTTATATCCAGGTAGAAATGCTTGGCTCCTCCCTCTGGGTGGAGCATCTCACAATGGGATGCTGTAACTTTTATCAGTCATTCAGTGACATTCAATAGCCCATGAAGAGAAGATATCTCCCCGGGGGGGAGGATTGGTTTGTGGAAGAGATAAAGAAAACTGCCCAATTAAGAGAAGATAACTGCCATGCCTCTTAACAAATGGCAATTGAATACATCTTGCCTTGCAATCTAGCACACATGGATAACATGGCTCTGAGTAAACAAAATATTACAGGAAATGAAAATGCTCACCTCCCAGTCTGTGATATTCCCAGAAACCACATGGCCTGAGAAGGTTACAATTTAGAAAGGAGAAAATATAACTTTTGTTAGTTTTAAACAACACCACCACCTTACAAATATAATAAAATCAATTCAAGAAGCTGTAATTTCCTAAGCACCCTTAGCATTTTGCATTGTATTTTATAGCACTGAATTTTACATCAAGATATTTTCTGCACACTTCTGATATTTATGCTACTTTTCTTTCTCAGCATTTACATAATTTCTCAGGTATTCTGGACTGCCTAGAACTAAATGAAGCTTTTGCTGGTTTTCTTCTACTGTAAAGCAAAATTAAAATGCATGCTTATGTTTAGAAAATGGGTAACAGTAAGGAAGTCGGATGTAGTTATTGACCCTATGTGACATTGAATAATTTTGATACAGAATTAAGTAAGATTTAATAACTTGCCTTTTTTTCCCCATTTGAATCTGGAAATTATGGAATGTAGCAGAACAACTACATGCAGGGGAGGGCAGCACTTGGAAATGAGCCCACATCTTGCCTGCATTCTCCAGGAATGTTTAGACATAGGGATTCTCCCTACTGTCCAGCTGCTGGAGGAGATATTTCCTATGTGATTCTGGAAAGTGATTACTTAATGCATTAATTTGTTAATATTAATGGTTACTATGTTTTCCTGTAGCTGAATGAAATAGCATCTTTTTAGCATACAAAAAGCCCTGGAACAGGCTATCCCTGCAACTGAGGCCTTTACTCCCATTGAACATTTTTATTGTACTGGACTTGCCCATAATACAGATCAGGTTTCAGGAAGAAGTACACACATGCCAGTTGTTCACATATTCCAATTAAAATATGTGATTGCAATTGCTGTCTCAGGGGTTAACAAAAGAAAATCAAATCTATTTTAAATTATTTTTGATCTACTTGTCCTAAAATCCTATCTTAAAATCATCTTGGCATCAGGCAGCCAGCTGCTGACAGCCCTACCTGCTTGGTTTAGCTCACAGGTCCTTGATGACTTGGGGTTCAGACACAAATGAGACACAAAGTTAGAAAACATGCACATTTGTCTTTGTACTCCATTCTTTTCCTCTGGGATTCCTTCAAATGCAAATCTCCCTTCCATTTTCTATGATGGTTATTGATCTGCAGTTTGTTCAGGAGGCAGTTTCAGTACCTGTCCTCCCTGGAATATTGATTGTTCTCATTTCCTTGCTGATAATAGTAACCCCTAGTGTGAAGCCAGCTGCAATTATTTCCTGCTCTAATGCTAAATAGAATCAAGCCATAGTAGTTAATTGAAATGCAATAAAGGAATTTACTCGAATAAAAATAAGGCTGATAAACTGATTGTTATTACTAAGATGATGTTGTACCCCAAGTATCAAGTCCTTGACTATGTGGAATTTTTATTTTGTGTTTCTACAATCAATGTAGGCAGCATAAATGGAGTTAGTACAGTCAGCTCATTACACCACACACTATTATGATTAATTACTTGAATAATAATAAGAGATAGAAGGTGATTGGTACTTATTTTAGGCTCTTTGTGATTTTTTTCACACTGAATTATGCTGGTATTTCACCTTGTGCTCAAAGGAGTCTCATTTGTGCCCAGCCTGGTATCCCTTGGTCCAATGGCTGTCATGTCCAAGTGCCTGCTGAAAGGACATGACCTTCTCCTGTAAGTGTTTATGAATTTGTCTGCTTGGTTCTGCCTCCTACAAGCAGGAAAAAGCAGACTAAACTTACTCCAAATCTTGACAGCTAAAAAGGTGAGGAAAAAAAGTATGAAGTGTCTGGTATGTTTTGGGGTAAAGCCAGAATTAGGTGCTGCCATGGGTGGATTGCTACAATGAGGAAGCAATTTGTCTCTTTAGGCAGTAAATCTGGAAATCTAATTAGAGAAAAAAATGAAAGAAAAAATGTCATTTTTATGTGGGCCTCTGTACTGAGTGATGCAAAGGTAGACGGGTAGATTCTGGACATAAGTAACTTGATTGTATCCTGTCTTTTCCCCTCCCTGCCCATTACCTCTTCCCCTCAAGAAAAACATGCTTTATGGCTGTTTTTTAGGCCTTAAGATAATTAATAAACTAAACAAAACAAGCAAAAAAAAAATTCCTTTCACTTTCAGCCTTAATATAAAGTTTTGAATAACTGCTGTGTGGTTCTGAGAATAGTGTTTTTGCATGGATGACACAAATGTATGGTAGTTTCTCCATGCACTCATCCACTTAGGGTACTGAAGACTTATCAATCTTCAGTAGATAGGTGGGTTTTCAAAAAATTGCCCCTGTTATTGGTATCACACTCCTAAATAATACACTCAGTGTTTCTCCACTCCGCAGTTTGTCATGGGAGTTATCTGATCAATTCATTGTGCTCTTTGAATTTGCACAGAAATCCATAGTCATATGAATGTGTATGAGCATTTTCTGAACCATCAGAATGCACTCACATGAATGCTGATGGCTTTTAGCAACCCTGGGAATTCCTTAGCCCGGAGTTTAAAAATTCATACATTTCAGCAAGTATCTGCCTTACACTCACAGCTGATGTCTGTAGGGCAGCTTGACCTGCATCTCCCTTGCTATAAAAGGGAATGTATCAGGCTCAAGTCTCTGGAGAATTATGCACCTCAGACTGCAAAAACAAACAAACTGATTTCAGTACCCATATCTTGAAAAAGATGCTTTTCTGAGAACTTGATCATGTGCTTCACCCTGATGGGCATTAATGAACCAGGAATCTCTGAACACAGATAGCTTTCTACTTCATGTTAAAATGATTAAAGGAGTAAAACACCACCAGCTTTATTTTTGATGTAATAAGAATCCCTAGAGTGTCGGATAAGAATCGTATTAACTATTGCCTAACTAAATAAAATATGCACTTTGAAAAGCTGGTAGGTTTTTCTTCTCCCACCATGACCTCAGATAGGGAATGTAGGCTGTTTAATTTGAACCAAAACTATACAGATTTTAAAACTGAGACCAGAGATATAATATTTTAGCAGTGAGAGACTAGATTTACAAAATCTGTATGTTAGGTATCACACAGTTTATGATGGTGGCCTCTCTGTATTGAGAGATCATTATGGTTATTAAATCATGTAACCTTCTCTAACAGTGTATAAACTTCCCTCATTTATTATAAATGTTTAAAAAATACTTTTCTTTGAAAAAACGTGTTTTTAAAAGACAATCTTTGATCCTTTTCTGATTTTCTGGAATCTGTTTTTATCCTATTTAAAAGCACTGTTCACTTATAGTTGGGAGATGAGTAACTTTTTCTCATTTGTGCCAGTGAGAAAATCTCCTCTCATGATAACCATAAGTTTTATTGGTGTATAGAGAGGAAATCACTACCTTGAGAAGCTGATAACTGGCAGAGGTGGTTATGAAAGCCCAGATGACCCAGCTCAGAAGCTGGAGAAAGCTTTCCATGCCCACAGACAGGAAATCTCCATATAGAGGTGATGTCTCTATACACTCTTCCATCATGGGAAGGCTGGGCATCTGACTCAAAACAAGTGGCAACTAGAGGGGAAAGAGAATGAGGCAAAGATTGAAGCAGGTGACAGTGTAGAAAATGGAGACGAGTGATGGTACAGTTCAAGATTTGTAGGTGTTATGAGACTAGGCTGACGAGTTGTTTGGGGTGGGTGGGTGAATGTCTTGGTGTCTGAAGGGGCTGGCAGGTATGGACCAGCTCTTTCTTCCCATTAAGACTAGTGAAAAGGAGAAAGCCAGGAAGAAAAGGGTTAAAACTCATGGGCTCTCTACAAAAAGCCACTGCAGCAGCTGCATGGATTGCAGAAAGAAATGGGCACCTGGGTACCTGCAGCCCTCGAGATAACAGATGAACAGGGGGCTTTATGTGATGACAATATTAATGGGCCATGGAGACAGCACACACCTGGGTTTCTGGAGGGCAAAAACAGGAAATAAGGCAGTGGAAGAGTAGGTGGAGAGAAAAATAGAAATTTGTGATGTATTTGCCAAAAGCAGGTGAAAAAATGCCTAAGGTGAAATTGTGCTGCCCTGCTGCCCTTGAAATCAATAGCTAAACATTGATTCACTTCAGCAGTACAAAAATCTTGCATTTCATGCTAATCAGAAAATGTGTGGGCATGGTACCCTGGATTTTTTTGAGGGGATCCAATGTTTGAAAACAGAAAAAATTTACAATCATTGTCTTCAAGCTGGCTTTCATCTAAAAAGTTATATATTAAGAACTGGACTTTCTATATTAAACATGGCTTAAATCAAAATTTGCCATTTCCTATTTAGAAATTATATTCTTTCAATCTAAAAAATTATATTCTTTCAATCTAAAAAATTAGATTCTTTTACAATTTTAAGTAAAACCTAAAACTTTTAAATGTGAACGCATTTAGTCAATATGCTGTCATGGTGCAACCAGGGCAAACACACCAATTTCAGATTCTTGTTTTTCTGCTTTGGGTTTAGATTTGGGTACGTAGTGCATCCTGTGTAATGTAGGATGCTCTTAGATCCTTTGTACATTCAGTTGTCATCTACTGCTGGAAGCTTCTGCAGATGCTATGTGCTTCAGTTTCTGCCTTTTGCAAAATTTTCTGTCCATCTAAAGGTATGGCTTGGCCTGAGGTCTGTCACTACCCTGTTGAGTACAACTGTAGGAGCTACTGAAGTCTTCCAAGGAGAGGTTTCCCAGCTGCCCACCTTACACAGTGATGTCCTTCCACTCTGGTTCTGTGATTGTGGTGAGGTTTGGGGCTCCAGTTTATTCTCTGTCCTGGGATTTGTGTATCTACTTTGTTCTCTGAAGAAAGTGCCCAGCAGTTGGTTGGCAGGCTCTTTGTTCCTGCAGATGAAGCTGTTCCGCATTGTTGGGAGGTAGTGTTTTGTGGGCCAGGGAGAGTGGGGCTGAGCAAGCTGATGAGAATGAGTGTAGCCTAAAGGCTAAACCACTCAGATGGGAATAGGGAGCCAGTTCTAGTACCTATTTCAATTAATGTTGGATAAGAAATACTTAAATATTAATTGGGTCAGAGAGCAGAACCCCAGGCTCTCCTCTGTGAGGTGGCAGCCCTCAGCACAGGCTGTCTCCATCCCTCAGAGAGAGCGTGGTCTGCAGCCTGGCTCTCCCACAGAAGGTGGCCTAACTGCTGAGCTCTCGGAGGGAGGTAACTCTGGGTAACAAAGTGAGGTGACTTTTACCAACTCTGCATTGAAAAAAGACAGAAAAGCTAAGTCTGGGAGAGGAATCACTGCTAGGAATTATGTGCTGCAGGAACACCTTTTAGCTGCTTGGCTGTAGTGACAAAGCTAGTGAACTCTCTTCACTTTTGTTGGCTTGCTTTTCTTGTAGTTGTCTAATTTCCTGTGTGCATAGAACAGGGAGCCTGTGGTTGTGCTCTGGTGTTTACCCCAGACAATGAAGTGGTTTAAGTGGCTGCAATGTTGACTCTGACCATGAAGCATCCTTACATGATCTCCTCTGCTCCCTTGTGGTGTTGTCCAGTGCTTTCCAGTGTCTGCATCCACAGCCTTATCCCACTTAGTCTATGTGGAGAGGAAGATTGCTTTGGCATCTATGCCAGTCAAAAAAAACTTGCATTAAAAATATTTATCTCCTTGCTGATATTAAGGTGGCACTTGCAGCAAGAGCCTTGTATCATGACCTGGACAAGGGGATCAAGTGCACCCTTAGCCATTTGCAGACAACACCAAGTTGGGCAGAAATGTTGGTCTGTTGGAGGGGAGAAAGGCTCTGCAGAGCGATATGGACAGGCTGGATGGGCTGAGGACAACAGAATGAGGTTCAACAAGGCAAAGTCCTGCACTTGGGCCACAGCAACCCCATGAATCACTACAGGCTTGGAAGACAGTGGCTGGAAATCTCCCTGGTGGAAAAGGGCCTGGGGGTGCTGGTTGACAGCAGCTGGACATGAGCCAGCTGTGCCCAGGTGGTCAAGAAGGCCAATGGCACCTGGCCTGTACCAGCAATAGTGTGGCCAGCAGGACCAGGGCAGGGATTGTTCCCTGGTACTCAGCACTGCTGAGGCCACACCTCGATTCCTGTGTCCAGTTTTGTGGCATGAAAGATGTGACAAGAAGGACATTGAGGTGCTGGAGCAAGTCCGGAGAAGGGCAGTGGATCTGATAACGGGTCTGGAGTACAAGTCCTGTGAGGAGCAGCTGAGGGAGCTGGGGGTATTTAGTGTGGAGAAAAGGAGGCTCAGAGAAGCCTTTATCACTGTTTGCATCTTCCTGAAAGGAATTGTAGCGAGGTGGGGATAGGTCTCTTCTCCTAAGTAACAAGTGGCAGGACAAGAGGAAACAGCCTCCAACTGATGCCAGGGGAGTTTGGATTGAATACTAAGAAAAAAATTCTTCCCCACAAGAGGGGTCAAGCATTAGAGCAGGCTGCCCAGGGAGGTGATGGAGTCACCAGCCCTGGTGGCATTTAAGAGACACATGGGTATGTTATTTGTGGATGTGATTTAATGGTGCACTGGCCATGCTGCATTAATGGCTGGACTTGATGATAGAGATATTTTCTAACCTGAATGATTCTATGATTTTTAGAGGGAGAATAATTAAGAAAATACGCTGACATATTCAACATGGACATTGTTAATGGCGTTTTGATCCTAATGGACCTTAATGCAAGCACTGCTTTTTGAAAAAAAGCTGTAGGAGTGAGATAGAGTGAGCTCTGGTGCTGCTACAGCAGCCCATGGACATGACTGAGGGGTGGGTATCAGGTGTCTGAGAAACAAAGTGGAGCTAGGTGGGATAGAGAGAGGACAGAACTGTTCTGCCTGTCAGGAGAGTGCTCACATCTCAATTTAGGGCATTTTCAGCATAATCAGTAGAGTTGACAATATTTACATTCCTTTGTTTTGGAAGTTACTGTCAACTGGTTAGAACCAGCTCTAAATTAGGCTTATAATATGTGTTATTTTGCCCACTGAGAGGTATTTTTATTTTCTCTTGCCTGTGTTTAGAAAAGCCTGCCATAGGGAGATTCTGCCAAGCCACCCTCATAAATGTTTCTCTCTTCTTTGCTGATAGTGTTAATGGGTGATGTTTTTGACCTACGGGGCTGCAAAAATTGTTAAAAATATATTGTTTCCATCTACTTTCAGGAAAAATTTCAGATGGCGCTTAGTCTGAAAGCTTGTTACAGGTTTCCTCTGCTCTGCACATGTACTTTCCCTGGTCACAGGACTTCTGAAAAGAAACAAAATAATTTTCTTTGTTTTGGAGACAAAAAGATACAGCAAGCTGTGGCTTGCAATCCTGCCAAATCTTTCTTCATGCTGTGAAATTAATGGGTATACTAATAGACTGATGCTGTCTCTCTGTAAGAGAAAGAGCTTTGAGTATAGGCAGCAAGACCACTGTTGACTGCTTCTGAGTGTTCCTATTAACAGACAAAGATTTAATTACAGATCTGCCATTCATCTCCATCTTCTGACTTAGTTACCACCAAATGCTTTCTTTGGGCTCTTGCTTCACAATTTGGCTGACAAACCACTCAGGTGAAACCAAAGGTGGCTATGGAAAGATTCACCTTTTTGTTTCCTGAAATGTGGTTTATGATCCTAAATTGCGATAATCACTCATAAGATGGTTGTGTTTCCAAGTTCATACTCCTCATAAACACCAACTGTAATAGAATAGGAAGGTCGAGAGTTCAGGATAAATACATTTTGTTGTGACACTGTTTTCTTAGGGTAACCAGCTCATTGTTTTGCTGTTCTTACCCTCAAATATACTTGCAAGCCACCAAAAGCATCTTTGAGCGGTTGTGTTTCCAGTTAATGAGCCCAAACAAGGATTCTGGATACAAATTTAGGGTTTGACACATTCATGACACTGTTTTCTTTGGCAAGATTCAGGCATTTAGCTCCACTGGGAATAGCAGAGTCAAACAATGGACACTAGGGAGGTCAGAAAAAGGCCAAGTGGGATAATGGAGCATAACCAAGGGACTGTTGCATAAATACAGAGTGCCTTATTAAAAATACTCAAATTCCCAGCTCCTTCTTTCAGAAAAGCGGCCTCAAATAGAGAATGAAAGAGGGTGCGCTTTCATTGCCCTTGGTAATCTTTGGGCAGTAATTAATCAAATCGGGATCTGGCAGTGCTGGGTCTTACATAAGTTCTTTGAAAGAATGACCCCTTATTTGTGCCATGGTGGTGTTTCCAAGCCCTTTGTGCCCTCCTTTGTGCAGGGTATTGAGTGAGCACGTGCTGAGAGGACAGCTCTGGAAGCCAGAGGTGTTACCTGGGTTTAAAGAAGAGTGAGGCATATTTCATGGAGCATTGGGCCATCGTACTGCTGCCACCTGAAGATCCAGTCCCAGTGCCCAGGGTTGGTAGGGGATGCCAGGGAAAGCATCTTGATATAATACCCTTGTTTCCCAGTATCCCACTGATACCACACACCAGTGGCTGCTTGGATATCGGACTAGCCGCCCTCTGAATATGTCGACATTATTTTGCTTTTTCTTGTGGCCTCTACATTTTTAAAATGCGTAACTTTTCTGCCTTGGTTTTTTTTCTGGACGAGGAAGCCCTCTTAAAAACGTCTTGTGCTGACTCATTCTTTTCAGTACTAATTTGCTGGTTAAAAATAACTTGGGCTTTTGTCTATTCACGTGGTGTGGAGTAAGATGTTTTTTGGCAATGCTGGGATTAGCTGCGTTGCCAGTTTTTACAGAATCCTTGCAATGTGATCTGGACTCTCAAGAGCAAGAGCTCAGGAGCTGTGTTCACGTGTACCTTGTGACTTCATTCTTTAGCCTGGGATTAAGTAAGAAAGATAAAATACCCTGGGTGCCAGACTTTCTGAAACTTGAGTCCAAAAGCTTAAGTAGCCTTCCAGATAAAGTAAAGGCATAAAGAAAAGGAGAAATTTTTGCTGGAAGTCCTCACTGCCTGAGTGCATAAGCAAATAGGGCATAAATTGTGGTGACATGTGTCACTGATAAAGAATATTAAACAACAAATTAAGGTAAATTTGTTGCCCCTGTTCTAATTAGTTTCCTTTCATTTTTTAATTAATATCCTGAGCAGTTTTCAGTTAAAAAAAAAAAGATAGTTAAAGCTTCCCTGAGAGACTTCTTCCCAGTCATTCAGTATTAGAATGTGCCTGGCAATTGTTGAGTGCTTTAAGCCTTCAGTACTCATTGGGATCTCACTGGGATTACAGAACAGCAATCTGGATGTATTCCCAGCCATCAGTACACAAGGGCCACACTTCTCCTCTCCTGGGAATCCACACATGCACTGTAGCCCTGCATGATTGTACCTTCTGTTGTTGATTTTCTCCTGTTCCCTGCACATGGATGCATCACTGCCTGTTTTCTTTCCTCCTAAACTTTTTTGCTCATTTTTAAGCAGTACAGAATGGATGGCACTGACTGGTCATTGCTTCAGAGATGAGATCCATCAAACAAAACTGAAAAACCATGTGATCTCTACTGGAGCTGTGATTAGTTACTTGGACCTTAGGGAAACTCATGGGTGCTAATCACACGTGGACAATAATTATCAGCCAAGGTGCTTGAGCTTCAACATCTGCTCTTATTTGTTCAAAACCCACGTTTATTTTCAGTCTATTTTTTTTTCTTGTCTTTTAATCGATACTAATTTGTTTGTAAGGGTTTCTCCTGGGATTTAGTAGGTAATTTTGAGAAATGGGATTTACCTTTTCCTGGGGATATGTCTTGGCTGCCAGGACATGGATCATTGCCTGTGACCTGGCCCCCTGACCCCAGAAGTTCATGATTTGTGAGATACAATCAGAGCAAGATGGAGCAAAACACATCTAAATTATGTCTTTGGATTGTAAGCGACTACTAAAGAGGTTTTTGGCAAAAATCCCCACCCCCCCAACAAAAAAGAAAGAAACCTTGTAGAATCAAAACCTCTGAAACCCTGAAAAATATGAGGAAAGTCATCATCTATGGGGTTTATATTTTTGTGCTCTTTATACTGGTATTTCCCCATTTAGACTCATTCAGACTACATCTTACAAAACTGAAGTCTGTTCTGTGTGGCAACCTTGAGGCTATCCTTAAATGTGGTTCTCTGTGGGGCAGGTTCTTCTCTTCAGTTTCCCACTTCTGCCTCAAAACTTCAAACTCATTACCAGTTTGTCATTGGTATGAAATAATTAATAAGTTCTTGGCTCCCATCATCTGTACTAATTGTGCTTTCTACAACAAGGGGAAAATTTATAAGAGGAAGGTGACAGAAGGGTGAACAGCAAGAGCCTCAAATATGCCACCTCTTTTTCTCCCTTTGCCCTTATTACAATATATGACACAAGCTGGTTATTTTTAGTTATTCTCAGCAGTCAGTGCCAGTCAGCATCCAGGAGGTGGGCAGCAAGTCAGGCAGAGGTCAGACAGTGTTATCACCCTTTCATTGTGATGGTCAAATCCACTCTTAAGCTTCAGGATTGAGAGAAATGCACTTTTGCTGGCAAATGTTTTAGATGTGTACGTGCAGATGCTCATACATAATCACAGCTTGTCTGCTTCTATGATCTTATTGTTAAAATAACCCCCCATCAAATAGGTAGGACTAGATATGAATGCAATTTTTGCCTTTGCTGCTCATTCATTCTGCCTGTGTAGCCTTTCCTCTCCTCCTGAAGCACAGTGTGTTGGCTCTTTCAGCTAAATGTGCCTTGAAGGCATCATTGTAGAGCTCTGATTTTTCACTTCAGTGAAATGATTGGGCTGTCTGCTGTGACACTTGCTGTGAACTCTGCCTGAAGAGTGGCTGTGGCATCACAGTGTCAGCTCAGAGTGAGCTGGGTTAAAAATGTGTCATTTCCCACCAGTCCTGCACACCTAGTCACCAAAAGGGCATCCAGAGGCAATGCTCTTCACTAGTGCGACACTGTGAGGTTTGGCTCATGATACAGGGGTTTTTGCACTTGTTTGCTGGGGTCCCTTGTGTCTTGTTTTCCTGAGGGAAGTGGCAACACAACAGCAGTGACAAGTTACAGGATTCTGCTTCTTTGCTTAGTAGCTGGATGTGATTATAGTGGCAAGGGCAAAATTCTGGGTCACTGTGGAGGAAGGAAAGTGTTTCTTTCACAAGCAGCTTCTCTCATGTGCCATGACTATCTGCCCTTCCCAGATAAGGTACACAGAGAGATGTATGAGAAAAGCAGGGAAGAAAGAGTAGAAAATTCAAGAAGTAGGTATGGATGGGTGTTGGTTGTCAAGTAAATGGGAATATATTAAAGGGAAAACTTGATAGTTTGGTCTATATCAAGTCACTCTGCTGGTGTGGTCGCTCTATTGGTGTGCTCCACAAATGTGAGAGGAAAACAGTGTCCTTGGTTTGTTATCCAAGGCAGAAATGCAGTGAGGAAGAAGCATGGAATCTACAGGCCCCTTTGCAAGATGTTCATATGCACTTCGTAGAGCTCGAGCTCACCTTATTTTGGCAGCAATTCCCATTTGCCATTTTACTGCAGAATAAGTTGCTAAGCAGATAAGACATAGCTAGGGATGTAGATTTATATGATTGATGTGTTCTTGATATTAATTTTATTGAAGATCTTTGAGCCATTATTGTGAAAAATGCATGTTATATGATTGGCTCGTCACAAATATTAAAATGAATACTATTTGTGTTATGTTGGAAAGTTATGCTGTATTAATTTCTTTTAAGTAGTGCTGTACTAATCTCTTTTAAGTAGTGTGGTAAATATAGGTTTTAGGCTATAGAATAATATTAAAATGGAAACTATGTGATATAAGATAGTTTTTGTAACTAGCTCAAGGAATGGAAAAGATAATCAAGAAATGCTTCGCATTATCCTATCTGGATAGACATAACAGCAACAGCCACCAAGATTCCGAGAGAAGAATTATTGTCTCCTTATTGGGCAAGCTCAGACTTTGAGGAACCAAGAAGGTTGATTTATAAGACGAGATGGGAAGCTAAAATTAAACAGAAACACCCTAGTTTGAAAGGAATGTTTGAATCATGTATGAGATATATGAATATGCAATAGGCTATTGCTTTTAAGGGGAAATCCTTTGTTAGCAAGGTGTGCTTTTTGGTGGAGTGCCAGGCACCTGGACATCTGTAATTCTTTGCTTTTTATTGTCTCTTATTGTCCTAATTTTAATTACTATTTTCATTACTATTAAACTTCTAAAATTCTAAGAGACGTGAATGGCGTTTTTCACAATCATCATCTGAATATTTGAGTTTTGGAGGCCAGGATGTACAACTGTTTTTTGTGCAATTTGGTTTGCCAGTGCTCTGTAAATGTCAGTGGTGATTTGAAGTCAGACCCTTGACAGCTTTCATATTTTTTTTTTTGAGTTTTTATGTTTTTATCTATCATAAATACTTTTAAAAAGCCAATTATGAGTTTTGCATTGCCACTTTTCTTGCCCTCTAGAATTTATTACTTACTCTTTCTTCCTCTTAACCTACCCAATTTCTTCCAAACAAATCTGCTCTGAGATGGAGCTTTATGCCAGAGTCATAACTACCATAACTCTCTTTTAAAATAAATCACTTTATCTGCTGTAAGTGAAATTTAATCTTAAATTGCTAATAAAATTTAAAAACACTTCCCTATTGTTAGTCCACTTGAAATTATATTAACATTTTCAAGGGAAAGAAGTAATGACAGTGCATGTTTTGAAGTTCAAAAAGTGAAAAATTTTAGAGTATTAGGAAGGAAAAACAAAGCTAGGTGGGTCTTTAAACTTAAAATGGGAAGTGCACAGCCTTGGTGGTGTTTCTGTTTAAGAAAACATCCACCTTTTATCATGTTATCAAGAGTAATGAACTCTTATTTTGTGGTCAGCTCCAGCACAGGGCAGCTGCACCACCTGTCTTGTGCTGAGTTCAGGCCGCGGATTGCCTGGGTGAGCTAAGAACCAATTTTCAGTAGTTCAATGCATGCTGTTACCCAGCTTCTCACTGCAGCTATCAGGAAGGCAAGGCAAATCAACGACCAGCTCAGCTTCAGCAACATTTATGTAAATTAATCATTCTTTTGCCATATGTTTTGGGGAATCATATTTCCTTTTCATACCCACTAATTGCATGTTGCAAAGTGAAATGGTGATTTACCCTTCCACAATCTATATTTTTGTTCTTAGCTCCTTTCAGAAATATCAAAAATACTGATTCTTGGCACAGTCAGAACAACTGCTACACCTCTGTAACTCTGTGCCTTGAGGCAGAAAGAGCCATGATCACCTATTTAAAGACAGGATAGTTAGCAAAAAGTGTTGGGCTTTGACTGCAAGGTTGCATATATGTTGGAGATTGTTTCCATCCCTGTTGTCATTTCATTAAAAATCTTGGCAATAACTCAGAGTAAACTGGAGAGGTAATCTTTCTTTACATCAAGAAGCAAACACAAAATCTGGTTTATCATTCTGTTTTTCATATCGTATTGCGCTGACCTCTTCCTCAGGAGTTGTAAGCAATTCCAGGACATTAAAACCAAAATAGGCTGTGTTCTTCTTTATTACATGCCCCTGCTTAAGGAAATTTAGCCATGACTCCTTCTTTTCTGTCCAACACTGCAGCAAAATTTATAAGCTACATTGTCTTGCAATACTTGTCTTATTGCAAGAAACCTAAAACCACAGTCAGTTTTTGTTACATGTGTTTAAGCATTTTTCTTTAACAGGTTTTTTTTTTTTAATGCTGAGTTTTAGAAGGGAATCACTTCTCTTAGTTGTGCCTTGTAGTAGTGGAGCCAGCTCCAAGCATCATTCCCATCTGAGGGCTGGAAGGTCAAGTTATTTTTAAATCTAGTGCTGCAGCTGGAAAACAGTTCAGGCATTGTAAAGGTGTAATTCAGTGGGATGGTAAAATGGGTTGTGAAAACAACAGTAAAGTAAAATACACACATGTCACTTCCTCCACTGAAGCACGTAATTCAGAGTCTGTTGGGGTGAGGAGCCATGTGCCTTCTCCTCTTCTGGCTTTCTCTTTCCATGTCCTGTCTGTAATCCATTAGAGACTTTCATTATTTCAGCATGATTGGGGTTAACTTCTAAACATGATTTATTGCTGCCTTCTCTCATGAATACAGAGATGGAACTTGTTTTTTTCAGCTAGGATAGTCTCCAGCTAGATTGAGATTTTTTTTTTCTTACTGTAATTTTCAGTTAATCATGTGGGGTTTTATTGCACAGCCTTGATTCCATCAAGGGTGAGGAAAATTAATGTGGTTTGAGAGAGGTTGTATATGAAGTAGACATTTTGATTTTTGTTTTAGGAAGTACTTTCTTGTTCTTCAGAAGATAGACTTTTAAAAAAAAATTAGCATTTTCATTGAGGGTTAACTACTTTTCATTTAGAAAATACCAATAAGCACTGAAACAGTAATTTGACCCATCAGCAAAGTGTGCCTGTAATATGAAATATCTCTCACCCTCACTTTTCCTCCTGTGCTGCAGCTCCTGCTGATGTGTGTGGTGTTCATGCGTTTGGCCAGCTAAACAGCATGTCCATTGCAGTACCAGTATCCAGAACTTGCACATACCTTAGAGAAGCTTTGCTGAAAGATAAAAATGTAATTTCTTTCAAGAACATCTGCAGCTAGATAATGAATAAGCAAATTCTTTTAATAGCAGAGATAGTTTTCCCAAGGTGAATATTTTCTCTGTAGTTACCTACGTAACTTTTCTCAAAAGAGGCCTCAGACTGCCTTTGAAGCAAATTGTTTTTCACATATCATTGTCACACAGTCCAAGCCACGTCTAACCCCTTAAATCCAGCCAGATTTTAAGATGTAGCTGTCCTGGGAGGCTTACCTGTGATGATGGAGATGTGGCTGGGTGTGCAGAGATCTCTTGTGCGTGGCTGTGCTTTCAGATTGCCAGAAACGTGGTGCTAGCAGAGGTTTCCTGTGCTGTTGAGTGGCTGGCAGCACGTGGGGCTTATTTGAAGAGGATTTTTCTCCCAGAGGAGATGGATGAGTTTCCTGTGGCTCCAGAGTGGCTTTTCTGGGAGTGGATAAGCAGAACAGCAGTTGACTGATGAGGGGACATGATATGAAGGAAAACCAGAAGCACTAGTAGAGCATCTTTCCTGATGAAGACAGTGAACATGAAGAGGTTGTATCTGGGCCTTGTCTCTGGACTGATGGGATGCTAGGCTTTTGTTTGTTAGTCAAGATGGCTGCTGTGTAAGGTAAGTAGGATTGGAGTTTTAAGAGGAGCTAATGGAAAAGAAGCCCCAGCATTTAAAGCTGATTCCAGGTCTTTTTTTAGCCAGGAAATGACTTTTGCAGACATCACTTGCTGTTGTTTCTGAGTAAAGGGAGAACTATAGATATGTGTTCTCTTGTGGACTCAAACATTTTTTTCTGCGCATCCCCTCCCAGGAGAACTATCTTCCATTCTTTACCTGTGTGTTATTGACTTACAGTGTATTTTAGAGCCTTATCCTTTTAATAATTTCATGCCTTACTCAGGCCAGATAAGTGTATTTCAACTGTTTTCAGTGTAAAAATTGCCTGAGGGCAAACTTGGGCATGTACTGCATCTTCAGCTTAGTTAAGAATGTCCTTATTCAGGGAATGCAGTGGTTATGCCCTCCAGCACCGTGCCATTATAGAAAAATCACCATCCCTCAGCTTTGTGCACTTCCCCTGCTTCAAGGGTGTTAAACCTCACAGTTATTGTCAAAAAATGAATGCAAGAGTTACACTGGCCTTAAGTTCTGCAGCACAGAAAACATTTCCAACCTCCTTACACTGCGAGAGTTGCCCCAGAAGGCTTTTCTTCCCTTTAAGGTCCAGCCAGCTGGCTACAAGAAGCATCCTGGTGCCAGACCAGACTTGAGAAGCTACACTCCATTCTGTGGTCTTATTTGACTTACACTTTTCTGATGTTTATGTGAGGGATAAGTTTTTGAGACTTTAAGTGTTTGTGCTTTCCCCCCCCTTCCTCTTTGGCAGCAGCTGAACCATATCTAGCATATATTTGCCTCATTGTTTGAAAATTGCTACTGAAAATTGCTCTGTGTTGCTGTTAAACCATTTGCATGATGACATGCAAAGTCAAAGGAAAAAACAACCACACAAACCCTCAGTGCTTGTCTTTTCCATTCTGTAGAATTGAATAATTTTTTTGTCCTCTGTGTGCAACTCTTCACTTAGAGCTCACAAATGGAATTTTTATCTGTTAATGATAATAGTGATAAAACCAATTCTTTTTTTTTTTCTGAAAAGGCTCTGCAGTGCTTTGTAGGCAGGGAAGTGCTTCAGTAACTGCTGTAATTAAAACCTTTCTCCTTTGGAACATATGGCAGGATGGGATAAACAGGCGGGAAGAAGAAAGCTTTGTATGAAACACATAGTGGGAAAAAGTGCTTTGGTCAGAGAGAGAAGCAACTTTATAAATTCAAAAAGTGCCCAAACCAGCCATGGTTAGCCTTCTGTGAATGCTGTCACACATGTTGTGGCTGGGCACGCTAAGCATGCTCTCAACTTGTCTTTTTCATGGGTAACATGAAGGTGGATGTGCAGTTCAAGATAATCTTCTCCAAAAGAACACCCTGCCTACAAAGAAACCAAACCCAGGGTTGCTACCAGCAGACAAATTAGGAGAGATGAGCTATCTCTGTATGGGATCTCCTTTTAGAACCACTAACATTATTATGGTAGACAGTCCATAATATTTGATTCCACGGGAAACAAAAAAAAAAATTTCTGCCTCACCCTCAGAATGTTGTATTTATTTCATAGGAGAGTAATTTTCTAATCTTATGGAAGTGATAAAGATCATCTCTATAAGTGAGGTCTAGTGATGCCTGGTGCTGCCATCTGTTCAGCTCCCTGCCTACTTGGTGAGATAATTTTACCAGTCTGTTCCTATAGCACACACTTATCTTATTCATATGAGGGATAAAATACTGTGGAAATAAATTCTGTTTGCAATAACAGTATTTTTTTTAAACCAGGACATGTTTTGCCAATTTCCCACCTCTTTATATGAATGCCTGCATTGTTTTGACTGCTAATAGAAAATCTGCACTAATTTAAGGTATATAATTTGTACAGATTTGTTATAATGAGGTGATTTTTTGCCTGTAATGGGGTGTTGAGGCACTGAGGTTCAGATCTCCATTTTTAGTAACTGGCTGCCCTCTTGCATTTTTTTGGTCTCTTTGACACTTGATGATCTATGTGAAATGAGGGAGGAAGCTTGGATGAAGAGGATGCTGGTTGCATCCTAAAGCTCAGAAATTCCTGGGATTCTTGTACCCCTAACACTAACTGAAGTGTAGTGCTTACCCTACCCAAAGTTCAAAAATTGTAATCTTCTTTCCAGTGTTCCTAATACTGAAGAGCTTTTGACAGAGCTAGTATTAATCTGTTTGTTTCTTCTTTATGTATTGTAAAGGAGAACCCAGACTCTGTCATGTAGCAACTCCTTCACATGTATTTTGTGTGCTTAACCATGGAAATCACTAGCAATGCTTAGCACTTTCCCTGATGGAGTATTTTAAGAATCTCCCACCATTTTTTCATTTGTTATTAATTTACAGGGTATTACAACAGTTTTTCTATTTAAAGAAAGGGTTTTTTTCACTTTAAGAAATCCCTTCTTCATAAACTCTTCTGTTGCATTTCCCATTTACTTCCAAAGCTGTGTACCAATGCTAAATCCAAGTTTCTAATTGAGATTCTAGGCAGGAAAAGTTGCATCATTGACTTTTGTTCTCCTGTGAAAGCCCATACTAATGGAAAATGCCTTATATAAAACAGTCCCCTTTCACCTTGGAAAACAAAGAGGAGATCCTGTCTGAAACAAGTACTGTGGCATTTCAGTGTGTTCAAAGAGCTGTGCTGAGCATTGTCCAGAGCCTTGGCTGTCCTTAGCAGCGTGATGCACACTCAGCACCGGTGGTGCGGTGATGAAATAAATGGTACTGCCACAGTGGGGCCATGTCTGAGCCACTGGCCGGGCTGGGAGAAGCCCTCGGGCTTTGTGCAGAGCCTGGCAGAGAGCTGGTGCTTGAGCTCTAGGCCAGTGCAGGAAAATAGCTGTGCCCAGTCTGGTGTAGGCTGTGAGACCTGCTGCCCTCTTTACCCTTCCCTTCCAGTCTTGCACTTAGCAGAAACACAGGATCCTGTTCAAAGCTCACCGAATTGACAGTGTGTGAAAGTTTCCTGTTTGAATTCCTCTCCTGATTGTCCTGGATTTGGGTCAGACTTAGGATTTCTGTGTGGAAGAAAGGGATGATGCTGGAGCTTGTGGCACGGGGTATCTCTTACCACAGTCAGTTACACCTGTTTAGCTGGAGTTCTATAATAAGGGAAAAATAAAATTTGTTTGTGATTAGTCAAGTTCTGACTAGTTTTGATTTATTACCCTTCATCTGAAGCAAACATTCATGGCCTTACAAAAAACCCCAACCCTATTATAATGTATATAACAGAACATCTATCATATGTCATATATATGATGTTATGACTGTTTCCACTGTATGCTTTTAATGTGGGTTGATTAGTACACAGGCTGGTATATGTTAAAAATACGTATTCTCGCTCATGATCTTAAAATGAAGGGAGAACTTGGGAGAAAACTTTATTTAAAAAATGGCATTTGATTGCCACAAGATATCCTGAGGCTCACTAAGATTATTAGAAAGTGGTTTGTTTCTCTGCCCATGAGACAGACAACAGTGACAGAGACTGCCGCTATTGGTCTGTTTCTGGTTTTTGTTATTGGGATTATTGGGACATATTTTCTTCTATTTTAGCAAATGAATAAATAGCTTAAAACATCTGTCAAGACTGAGATATGAATGCATTTTATTGATCAGGTTTGGTGAAGGATCAGCCTGCAAGATTAGCAATCTTTAATTCCTTGCAAATTTGAATTTAGTTATTAAACATTATTTGTATGTTTTTAATTAAACCCCTGTTTAACCCAAATGTCTGATATTGGGGGGAAATTAGCATTTGATGCAAGTTCAGCACACTGACGCCTCTGTTGAAAAAATAAGAAGTGAAGGTTGGAGGGGCAAAAGAACAAAACATTTTGACAGTCTTTAGTGCGAAGATAAAGATGTTAGGGTGGTGGGTTTTTATTACTGAGTTTAGAGCAAATCAGGGCAGGAAAAGCTTTTAGTACAATGTTTAGATTTTAGAAAATATTTACTGGAATTTCTCTGGGACACCCAAACACTTCCCTGAGAGAATGAGAAAAAAGAAAATGAAAGAACAGCAGCACCAATCCCTTAATGGGATGGACTGAGGAAAATATTTAGGCTTTATGCTACATTTCTTTACAAAAATGGTCCTGGTAGAAGGGGTTGTGATACCATAGTGTGCTGGGCCAATTAACAAGAGCACATCTTCATTCTGTCTAGATGCTTCTGAATCTCAGCTGATCTCTGAGGGACTCAAGAGTATAGGGGGAAATAATTTAGGATTCAAAGGCTCATGTCTTGTCTTTTTGTTGCTATGTGAGAACTGTCTTCAAAAGCTTCCCTTTTAGTGATGATGGCTGGAAAGCTCCACAGGGAAAGTGATGGTTCCCACTTTCTGAGGACTGAGGCCAGAAATGGATTTTTAGCTTAATCTTGAAGCTTTGAACTGCACACAAAAAGAATTCCTTACTTTATGGAAATGCAGGGATTTTGACTTGGTACCTCTTAAGGTGCATAATCAATGTCTCTGATTTATAATGGAAATTTGCTTTTCCTAGAGCAGTTCAGCTTTCTTCCCTGTGCTTGCTGCAGCTACAGCACTCCTGTAGCAGACACCAAACTGCTGCAAAACAGTGGCCACCCTACTTTGGAACATTAAAATGGGTAGCACTTTATTTTCCTATACTCGGGCAGTTTGGCCACTTGATCTTAAGGAGGCTCCATTAACTAAGGGAGGATGAGGGCAAAGAACAGACAGATGTGGCTGCAGGATTCATTTCTTCTCCTTGTTGTTTCTGTCCTTCACAAGAGGTACTGTACAGGCTGAAGAAAAAATACCTATGTTATGGAAGTTCTGATGTGATCAAAGGCAGAGACTATTAAACAAGAGGTAATGCACTTCCAAAAGCTGTGATTACACTGGAAGTTCTGTTTGGGGGATTTTTCCCATTCTGCCCTTGTATTTGGCAATGTCCTACATTACCCTGCCCAGAGAGCATGGTGCAGTTGTGCTGTGCATCCCATGATCCATACATACATTTGTAGGGAGGCACACAGGGTCAGTAAGATGACAAGCCAGTTCTCTGGTTGATATGCTGGGTAAACTCACCCTCAGTATAATAATTAAGAGCCCAAGGAATTGTTGCAGCCTGGATTGTTTTCTCTATAGACACTGGTAGCAGTATTTCAGTGATGAAAAACCTGACAAAACTCCACAGCTGTGTAGGTATGACATAGAATATATTGATTAGTTAACAAAGGGGAGTTCATAAATTTCATCTTATTACTGTTGCTTGTCTGAATTCTGACCTGGTTCAAGTGTGATGTTGTTTTTTTCTCCCTGAGGTTGGCTGCCATTTTATTAGATTGATTACTCTGCTGCACTTTTTTTAGTGTATAACTGAGTTTAGTGTATAACTGTATCAGGCCATTGGGTGTATGACAGAATCAGAACTAAAAAACTTGCATTTAAATAGCTATTTGCTGAAATTGATACTGAAATTCATTAGTAATGATGGCATGTTGAGGCCATGATTGAGAGCTTTAAGCAGTCAGAGAACACTGATGAATTTGGAGCCATCCTCTAATGTTTTGTTGTGTTTTATATTAAAAATAAGTTAGAAAAAAACAAAGGGAGCTTAAGCTATCAATCAGCAGTGTTCTAATGGGAGGGTAGGAAGCAGAGGGAGCCATTAAGTCTTTGAACTGCGATCCTTCACTGCCAAGGAAGTTTCTGAGCAGTACCTGGAGATTTACAGTCCAGCACTTCCCTGTTATCCATGGGTGCCCTTGCACCTCGGGGGCATGGCTGAGGGCTGGATGGGCAAGCTGTCACACTGCCCTCATCTCCCCAGGCCACTGAGCCTGCCAGGGCCACCAGCGGGGCCAGTCTGGCACCCCCATTTCACCCAGCTGTCACTGGCGGGCTTGAAGGCTTGAGAGAGGGCTCAGTTCAGAAGTTGGAAACACTGATATTGCCATAGATGAGGCTCAGGTGAACATGTCTTTGAAATTCAATGTTTCCCCCTCCGCTTTTCACTTGGATGTGTTTTTCTAGATTTCCATAAATCTGGAAAGCAAGTAGTTCTTCATTTATCAAGGTCCTTGAGCACAGCTTCAGCAAGGACAAGAAAAGTCCTTCCTTTTCTTGCTGCAGCTGAGCCCCCAGAGCTGCTGAGTCCCTTTGCTCACATGTGCTATAATGATCATCAAGATTACTTGGTATTTGCCACTGTCCTCCTCAAGCCACAAGGTGTTTATAGAAAATTATCAGTGCTTTAGGTGGATTTATCTTTAGATTTCTGAAGGGCTGCTTGCAGGGGTTTTTTGTGTGTGTTCCCAGTTAGTTTTTATCTGTATCTTATTAATGTATCATTGATCTGTTTTAGCAGAAGGCTTCAGCTGTCAGACTAACACCCATTGTGAGCTGGGTGAAAGTCCAGTAGAAACAAAGGGTGACAGGAAAACAGCAGTGGTTTTCAGGGGCAACACAACAGTAGAAAAAATAGATTTAAACATAATTTTTATACCCATAGCTAAACAATCCCATAACTTGCTTGATATTTTCCTCCCTGAGCAAATAACAGAATTTATGGCTTTTTTTTCCATTTTGATGCGTTGCAGGCAGTTAATGATACTCAGTGTTTATTCAATTCCCGAATGAATAATTTGATTTTAAGGCAGTGCAGCCATAGGCAACATGCTTCAATAATGTGTGTGAGAACTGCAGCATTAATAGTCAATCCTTGCACTGTGTTCTTATGGCATATATTACATCTGTATTTGTCCTGCATGCTGAGCAGCAAGAATCTTGTTTGTGCAGCCTTTAAAGGAAAAGATAGAAAACTGTCAGCATGAAAATTATTACTGTTCATTGTGAGATATATATAAATATACATTTGTACAAAGTAAGTGTGTGAAATTTATGGTCTGTATTAGAATAAAAAAAAGGGCAGATTATAGAAGCCAACACCAGATTTCAAACCAATTTATATTGAACAGTGAAGAGTATTACACTGTTACAGCCACACTTCCTGAGTACAGGTATTTTTACTGACCATAAAAAAATTCAAGTAACCTTCAGTGCAATTTACTTGACCAAACCTTTTATGTGGGCATTTGTATTCATGAATCACCATGTGTGCTGTAATGAGTAAAAATGATGTGTAAAATTCAGTCCTAAAAGTTGTGGTTTACAGACAGATGAGGTACTTTGACTTAATTTGCTACCTAGGTCATTCAAATATATGCTTTAAAATAAAAACCCTAAGCCTCTGATGAAAAAAAAAAGCCATTAGTCATCAAGCCATGTTCATCTTTTTAATATTAATCATCTGCTGTTTCTGAATTGATGTTTCTGTTCATGCCACAGAAGAATTAGTGGGGGTGGGTGGGTGCTCTGCACACAAGGTCAAATAGGCTGCAGAATGCTGTGCTGCTTTTTGCAGCAGATGGGTAATGTTACATGGACTTTAATTACTGCAATTGCTCCTGACTTTGAGGAAGTACTCTCCGTTAATAATGACAGATTTGGCCATGTAATTATATTTAAATTCTGTGGCTTAGATGTGTTTGTTTAAAGATGCCATGCCTCTGCCCATCTGGAGAAGAATAATTAGTGAAGTTTAACTTTCTTGTTGTTCCTCTTTTCATAGCAACCCTTTATACTGTATTGATATTTTTCAAGGGGAACTTGAAAGAGCCTGTTGTCATTGGGAGGGTGGTGGGTGTCAATTCACAGAGATTTTAAAACACCTCTGCAGGAATAATTTTGTTGAGGGACGCTCTGCTATGAGTACGAGCTTACAGAGCTCCTTTGATGTTGAGCTCTTGCGGCTCCTCTGCAGCACAATAGAGAATGTGCCAGCAGATGACCCCTTGAAATAGATTTGTACCTGTGAAGAGGTTTTTTTATCTCCTTTACCCACTTTTTCACTCCACTTTCTACAAAGTACTAAAGATCTCTTATTTCTTTCAATGTATGTCTCCTCCAGTGTAAGGAACAGTGAAGGAATACTGTGTTAATTGGGGTTTTATATTCTTTTTCCCCCTCCAATATCTACTTCTTGTTATAGTTCATTGCCCATCTCCCTGCATGTCATGCAAGGGCATCTAAAGAGTTTGCTCTGTAGTGGGAACTATCTGGAATCCTCATTTCTTACCTGCTTTTCTGGTTGAAGAGGCTGAGAGATGGCTGAAGATGGATAGAGTGGGCATAAGGAAGTCTCCTGCAGAGAGGAACCGATGCATTCATTTCTTTCCTTCTGCGGGTAGGAGAAGAAATACTGGTTTTGTCTTTCAGTGTGGAAGACTCTGCTTCAGATTTGACATTCAAAATAGATCTATGGCAAAAGCCAGGAAGCAAGTGTCTGGGAAAGGTGATGGGATTGTTGGAAGTCTTTAACAAGAGATTAGATGGATATCAGGAATGGCATAGATGTAGTTGCTCTTATCCTGGGAAAGATAAATGGACTACTAGATTCTGCCCAGAGGCCCCTTTGAGATCCATTTTTTATTACTTTTATGATCTTTGGTAAGCTAAGGATCAGGACTAGTTACATGTCTGATTAATTTGAACTCTGCCCTCTACTAATTTAACTGCACTGACCCAGGGACCAGGTTTATTGGTACTGCTGGCCAGCCCTGGGTCTGCATGTGAACTCCCTCATCTTTCTGTGCTCTCACCCAGTCCGGCAGCACAGCCTGCCCACAGCAGGGGAGAGCAGAGGCACTTGCTCACAGACATGGATGTTGCAGTGTCTAGCTGGTGTTCCCAAGACCGAAGATTGGCTCGGTGTGGAAATTAGAAAAAGCCGAGCTTGGGTAGTACAAGGCAGGGCAGGTTGGGGAGGCAGAGCTGAGAGCCCTGACCTGGCACGTGCATCCCTCAGCAGCACGGGTTGATTACTGGTGTGAGGAGTAGAGAGAGGGAAGGTAGGATTGAGCTGGCAGCCAGCTGTAACTAAAATAGCTCCAAGTCCTGAGGAGGAGTATAGTAAAAAATGTGGTGGCCCCATATGCAGGGAAGAAATGATGATGTCTGGCTCCAGATCAGAAGGCTGAAGGATCTGCTTTATTAAAACTATACTATATTGCACTAATGTACTATTTAAAGAGATACTACACTATTCTACATAGTTACTTCTTACTTACCTAACTAACAAACTCGTGACTCTCTGCTGAGAGTCCGAGCCACAGCTGGATCTGATTGGTCATTGAACCCAAACAACCTTCACCAGAATCCAATCCAGCAATCACTTCAGGTAAACAATCTCCATACCACATTCCACATGGGGAAAACAAAGGAGCAGAGATAAAGATTGTTTTCTCTTCTTCTCTCTGTGCTTCTCCTGAGAGGCAGAATTATGTCTCTCTGTCCAGAGAATGTGAATGATATAGAGAAGAAGAAGAACATGGGGAACAGAAAGCTTACAAGGAGCATAGCTCTATGCCTGAAACATGGGACAGTGGAGCCACTGCCCAGAATGCCTGTGTTATGAATAACTATGGAGTTGTTGGCTTTTGCTATTATGTATTGGCTTTTGCAAATTATTATTAATCACAATAGTTTTGATATAGTACAGTTTGTAATCACTTCTAACTGCTTTAGTATAATTAGTTAGCTTTTGTGGCCAATATATTAGTGTGATAAACATATAGTTTAGGCTTATGCAAAATACTAAAATAGAGACAATGTGTTGTGCATTGTAATGTTAACTTTTGCAGAAGTAGCTAATGCTTTTTTTTGTGTAACTAATGGACAATGGTAAGAATAAATTAGATAATGTTGATTTAATGTACTTGAGGAGTATCTTATCTGTATGATAAGATAACATTGAAAAGAGCCAGGAAAATAAACATTGAAAGAAAGAATGCAAGGAGGAATTTACCACTTTCCCTCTGGTTATCAAGAACTGTCAAATCACAGAACAGGGCCTCATGAAGAAGTAAAATATATAAAATTCACCTACAGTATGGCATGTACTTTAAGAAAACAAGTCAAAGGTTGAACCAAGCAAAAGAATTCCCAGAACATATTATCTCAAAAGATGTTTGAATATGTATAATCTGCATGAATATGCGTTAAACCAATGTAATGAAAAAATGTGTAAGAAAATTGTTTTGAGCTAACTCATGTGCCTCTGGTAGTTGCCAAGCACCCAGCATGCTGTTTGTTGTCCCCTTTATCCCTTATTAAGCTTTTAAAAATTTTAAAGAGTGAGCCTTGTTTCTCACACCTGGAGACAGGTTACCACAGGAACTCTGAGACCATCCTGACAACAAAAGTTAGGGAAAGATACAAGAAAGCAATGTGAAAGCTAATGAACAGGGATGTATTTTTCCATACCAGCCAAGCATAATATAAGCCTAAAATAGTAGAGCTCACCCCTCTTATTTGGGTGTTTTGGTGTTTTTTCTCTTTCTTCCTTTCCACCTTCAGGCATTCACTTTACTGGCTCCTCAACGTTTCAGTGCATACAGTGAGATCTTAGTCCTGCTGAAGGCTATAGTTAATTTTATAATTTATATCAATAGGGCTGGGTTTCCACCTCTGGAACTTGGTACAGGTCATACAGTTGTTGCTGAGCAGCAAGCATGCCCAAATTAGACATGACATGTTTTCCTATTCCCTACCTCCTGCTAGTACCAGTGCCCGTGTATCCAGCCTGTCAGCAAAGTCAGGGAGTATAAGCCCCATTAAACTATCTTTGTTTGTTTTCTGGAGTGGCTTGCTGCCCTTCATCTAGCTGGTGATGTGGAAGGTAGCACTGGCCCAAGGGAGGGTCAGGGCCTGGAACAGCAGCTGTGGGACTGATGAGTTTAAGCTGATCACAGCCCCACACCCTGTTAGCACAACTTTTCTTTTGTTGGTTAGCCAGTGCCCCTTTTGGGTCGGGAAGGAAATTTGGCATTTCGGACCTGACAGATGGCCTCTCAAAGAGTTACATGTAACTGGCAGATGCTTCTCCTAAGTGATCAGTTAGGCTTTAAAACCAGCTCTTGGCCTCTTGATGAGCTTGAAAAAGCCTGTGCAGCTTCTCGATCAAAAACTCTGCCTTGAGGCATTGTCATGTAGAATCACCGCTGTTGGCTTCTTAAATTGTATATAGAAAGTGACAACATAATAGGAAAGGTTATAACTGGGGAAAAAAAATCCATTCAGTCCAAAATGCCCCAGATTCACCCAAAAAGCCCCAGAGCAATTTAGGTTTGGTATTTTTATACTACTACACATCCTGCTGTAAGGTGATGTGGAGTGGGCAACAACCCCTGCTTCAGAGAGTGCAGACCTGAAGAAAAGGAGCCTCGTGCTCTCCAGAACTACCTGAAAGGAGGCTGTAGCCAGGTGAGGTTCAGGCTCATCTCCCAAGTAAAGATTAATAGGAAAAGAAGAAATGGCCTCAAGTTGCACCAGTTTAGATTAGATATTAGGAAAAAATTTCTTCACCAAAAGGGTTGTCAAGCATGGGAACATGCTGCTTAGGGAAGTGGTTGAGTCACAAATGCTGGAGGTAATGAAAAGATCTGTGAATGTTGCTCTTATGGATGTGGTTTAGCAGTGGCCTTGGCAGTGCTTGATGTGATGGTGATGGAACATGATCTTGTCAGGTCTTTGGTCTTCATGTGCATCCTACCTCCTCCAGCACCCTCTCTCCCTTGCCATCCATGACAGGCCATGTGGTTTATCCTAAGACAAGTACATCAGGTGGGAATTGCAGGAGGACCTGTCTGGATGCTCACATAGCATCCACAATGTCCTCCTCATGATCATATGTTCATGCATTAAGCCATACCACAGAGATGTAGAAAAATCATATTAACTGAACAGTGCTATAACCCTGGAGTCTGAATTTTCTCTCACACTCTTTTAATAAAGTTTAATTTGGTGAAGTTTCTCGTTCTTTGAAGGAATGAAGACTATTATAGCAGTGTCTGTTACAGAGCTGATATTAATTATAAATAAGTATAATTAATACAGTAAGAGATAATTTATGTATAATTAATGCACTAATAGTAATGTGTTAATTACTATAAATGCAGTCAAAGCAAACCATTATTTTTCAGATTATATGTACGATTAGAGATTTGTGGTTCATACAGTCTTATAAAGAAGTCATCGTAATATTATGTGGCAATGATACTGAGCAGAAAAATTTAATACCTGAACCACCAGAGCATTGCTTAGTTCTATCTTTTTCTATATAATTATACATGAAAGTCAATAAAATAGCTACTTTGTAGGGATTTATATGGGGCAGGATTTACAATGTTAATTATGATGGGTTTCAAACCTGTGATAAGTACATAAATGGGCCATTTAATTGCCCTTGATACAAATTCACCTTAGTTCTTTAGATTTAGCTATTCCAATTAAATGCACTGAACATTTCAGATTATTAAATTATTAGATGTATTGTAAATGCTTTATTTGAGATCTGTTGCTGGTGAAGGAACTTGAAACATACGTTATCATAATCTGCCTTCTAATCTGTATGCTATAGCCAACAAACATATGGCTTTTTTTCATCCTTCTCTTTGATAGTGCTGTCATTCTGTAAGAATTCTTCCACATTCATTCCCTTTCAGAAGGGAAAGATTGTAAGTACTTATGCTATGCCACGGATACATTTTCAAAAATATCTTGTGGACAATAGCATTTATTGTTTCCTGGTTTTTAGACAATGAGTGATATATCTAAAGCCAAGGAATGTCAGAATTGTACATAATTTCAAAAGTTATTGATTTCTGGGTCTGGACAATAGGAGATGAATTTGTGTTCTTAAAGTAGGATGCCAATACAGCTGCTTAGAGCAGATACAATATCACAAAGTCTAACAAAGCCACCTGAATGAAGCTTTTTGAAGGACGAGACTGGAAAAAATCAGGTTAAAAAGGAGTATGCAGACTTCTTACAGCCATGAAGATAGATGTCTTTGAAATAATTTATTTTGGGGTATAAAGATACCTATGTATTAGTTCTGTATCTGTGTATTAGTTCTGTAAGAGATCGTCCAGCCCTGCTTAGCTGGACATCTGCATGTACGAATCAGGAGGATTGGGGTGCAAATTCTGTAAAAGGGTCAGATAAGGTCACTTTAGGTCATCCACAAAATCCCTTAATGTTTTTAAATATACCTGGAAGCATGGAAAATGCCATTCTTTCAGTTCAAATTGAGTATTCCTGTATATGAGGGAAGGAAACGTCAAGGCTAGTGTACAGGACTTTGGGGACTTAAAACACTTGATGACAAAAAAGGAGAATGTTTTTACTCTTCAATTGCCTCTTTCATTCTCTCTTCTCTCAACCCCTGTTAAATTGAATTTTCTATCAGCATTGCTGTTCTTCATAAAAAATACATCTTTTATTTTCCTCTGCAGAATAAAGTAAACATGGCACACAAATTTACAGTGAGACTTGTCAACAAACACATAAGATCATGGATATTAGGCTGAGCATAAACTTTCTCTTATATTCAATTTTCTACTAGTGCAATAAAACTGTCATCAGACCGAATGGGGTTTTATCCTGCATCAGCTAGAAAACAATGCTATTAAATTGGAAGTGTACAGTTTTGGTGTATACCATATACCATTGTTCTCTTGCTCTCTTGTGGCTTATGAAAATTAAAAAGTTATGTACAGTATCATGCTATGGCTTGCATGTTCCAACATATAAGTAAGGATTTAGTCTGAGTAGTTCAGGGCGTATAATTAATTTATGTTTTATAAGGCTGTTTTTCAGTGTGAAAAATAGTATGTTTTACTGCAGTAAGGACATGAAATCTCTTAATGAACATTTGTTTGAACAGAGTGGATGGAAAGAGCCCAACCATTAGTTCCACATTTTTTTGGGGGATATAAAAAGCAGTAGACAAAAAAAAAGTCCTTTATGTACTCCAGCTTGGGGGGGGATGACACCAAAATAGTTAATGGGAATGCATTCATTTAAAAAAAAAGGCTTCAAAAAACAAAAGAAAAAAAAAGGCTGCTGCTTTCCCAAGAAATTCAGTCTATTTTTTCACAGTTCAGGAAACCAGAAGCCATTGGAATTCACTTCTCACCTTGGAGATGAGAGTACTCAGCTTTAGGGGTCACTTCCTTGCCCTGTTTGGTTTTTTTAGGTGGATTGATAGGCCACAGGAGCACAACACTGGCTTCCTAGGGCAGCACTTGGGAGTGTTCTGACTTGAAAATTGTATTTTTTTTTTCATGGTATTCAACATTAGCCATTTCCATTCCTTCGTTTTAAAGTAGCTTCTCACTTGCAGTTATTTGATATTACACAATGTATTGCAGTGTATCCACATCCACACATGATTAATACAACGTGTTCTGTATGTGGAATATGAAATAAAGCATTTTGAAAGTCTAGGCTGAATAAAAAATGAACAACGTATGAATATATAGTACATTTAATTTACTAAGAATTACAAACTTCTGTTATTTAATATTCTCTGAGCATGTATTATGTTTAATTTGCTAAGAAGTACAAACTTGTATTATTTAATAGTCCACTGATACTCAGAGGCCTGTCAGGATTGATGGCTGGTAGTATACAGACGTGGTTCTTGCCTCTGCAAAACCTAGAGGTGTCTTTCACTTTTCATTTATTGGAATTTTGAAAATATATCTAAATACCAGTAAATAGGTGACCTGAACAGACTGAGCCTCCTGTTTTTCATTTGCCATGGTCTGCTCTGTGATGTGTACGTTCATTAGAGGTGCTGTGGGGCTGACATCTTCCACAATTAGTGCTCATGTATAATGAGATGCATTGCTGACAAGGACTCTCTTGTTTTCTATAGTTTCACTGAGAGGCCTTTTCCTCCTTCTTTGGCACCAATCCATTAAAGCTGTTGCACCGTGTTGAGCTGGTGGCTGGGATCGAAAATAATTTTCAGCCATTAAAACTTTTCTCATGTGTCATCAGCTCCACCTCTTGGATTAATTTGGCTTTTGCAGACCCAGTACATAGTTCATGGGGGGATTTCTCTCTGGGAATGTAAAAAGTCCTGAGGCAGTGCTCTAGTAAAAGCATCTGGCTCAATTGCTTTGCCCTGCAAGTTCAGTGCTTGATGAGTAGCAAAGTTTAATAATTAATTACTTTGCTAATAATTTGGGTTACATTGTCCTCTAGTGGCTCATGTAGATAACAGCCCTGCTGCCAAAATCCTTTTGCCTTGTGTTTTTAAGTCCTCTGATATTCTTTTCATACATGTCCACCAAATAAAAAATTTGCTTCTTCTTGCCATTGTATCAGTACAGCAAGATCTCTCCTCTATAACTGCAGATGTTTTGCTTCATAAATGAGTATTTTGAATTGTTCAAAATAACAATGGGATTGTGAGAAGCTAATATATTTAATCAAAGCATTTGATGAAAATGAATATATCCTTCATATCAACAGTAAAAGAGAATAAACTCAACATGAATTTTTTTAATAGGTTCAGGACTAGTTTATTTCTAGAAAACATGTCCTGTGGCTACTCACTCGTATACCTCAGAAACGCTGGGTTTTAGACCTGTGGAGTGGAATCACTGCCTTTCCTGGCAAGCATAGAGAGCACTGGAGTGCTTTGCAGCTGGGTGTTTGCCAGCATAATGCAGATGTTTGCAAGTAGGAAGGGAGATCTGAAGCATGGAGAATTACTCCTGGGTGTTTCCAGTGACAAAACACACATTTTATATTGCTTTGCAAAGGTGATGCCCTGTTCTATAATGTGCTGAGTTGGTTTTTCCCCTGTGTCAGAGCAAAGGGACCGCTTCCAGTAGAGGCCTTGGCCCTGGCCATGGGAAATGTGGCAGGCAGTGTTTGGGCAGAACATGGCACATGGGATGCTCCAACAGGCAAGTCTTCCTTTTTCCTGCTGTTTCTTCCTCGATGAAATGCCATGAGCAAGGACAAATAGAGGCTGCACTGCAGAAAGAATTTCTCTGTGTGTAAGAAGAGGAGAATGATACATGGTTCTGTTTATATCTCCAAGATTACTTAGGAAGCAGCAGTTATAAATGGTGAAGAAATGTGGTATCTCTTTTAAAGAAATGGTGGTGCACTCCAGCAAGGTGATAGCTCATGTTTTCTTGTTGCAGTTTGCAATGACAGGAGAGACAAAGGAGTACTTTTATCTTACAAGTATTAATTTTCATGGCTTTTTCAAGCTACCCTGCCTTGTAGTCTATCACGGAACTACTATATCAGGATTCTGTAAAAATTCCTTGCTCATGTCCTCCATTTCTGGCCACCTTTTTCATTCTTCCCTTTCAGAATCACAGAGTCAGAAAGTGGATTGAGTTAAAAAGGACCTCAAAGATTGCATAGTTCCAAGACCCCCACCATGAACAAAGACACCTTCTGCTAGAGCAGGGTGCTCAAGGCCCCATCCAGCCTGGCTTTTTGGGGAGACCCTCCTTTCCCTCAGCAGTGCTGATGGCAAAGGCAGTTTGGATCATGAGCAGGTCTGTCCTGGCTGCTGCTGCTGGTGGTCTCACCCCAGTGAGGTGCGGGCAGCGCCTCTGGGAATGGCTCACTGAGCTCTTCTGGGATCCTGTCAGGATGCTCCCTCTCCCAGGGCTCCTGGCAGTGTGGGATGGACGCCAGCCAGCTCATTCCCTGGGCTGGTCATCCTCAGACACTGGGAGAGTTGCAGAGCAGCTTCATTTACCCTTGACACAGTGGAGTTGTACATTTGGTGTTGTCTCCATACTGGCTCAGAGTGGCACACACTGCCATAGCTGGGAATGGGGCTGTGCTGGCAGAAAGAAAAGGTATAAAGGCAGCCTGGGGGTATAAAATGTCTTCACCTTTTGAAATCATGTGGTGTTGCTCTTATAATTTGTTCAGAGGTTTATTAGGCAGTGATGGATGCAGGAATATTTGCATTTTTCTAATGCTCTCTTCTGCTGGGAATCTTTTCAGTTGTTTTCAGTTCAGAAATCAGGTTGTTTCTTTACTTCTTAATTAGCTGCTAGGCTGCTAGGAGGAGGGTGATGGTTTTTAGTTTTCTCTAACAAAAACTTTTCCTTTTTAAAAACTCTTTTGTCAAGTCTTGCATCAATTTTTTTTTTGTTTGTTTCATGCTTTGTAAAGTTATTTTCCAGGGGTTTGTAATTATTTAACCAAGATGCTAAGTGAAGTTCTGTTTTTCCTTAATTCAGAATGTGGGGTTTTATCCTTCATGTACCACAGAGTGAGTGGTGCAGATTGATTAGAGCTCCCTGACTACAATTTCCGCTTAAACATTTTGACTTTTTTTCAGGTATCTATCAGTCCAGTGATTGCCCCCACTCCACACAGGAATATTTTACAGAAACTCATTACGGCTTCCCAGGTGTGCTCTCTCTGGCATCCCTACAGTGAGAGGGCTCTGCCCCATCAGTAAGGTGTCTCCACCAGGTGCTGTGGCAATGCTCAGGATCGTCCTGCAGGAAAGGAGATGTGATTGACCATGCCCATTTCTCTTAATCAGACAAATGCAGGCTTTTCTTCAAAGCAGGGCAGGAGGTTGTTCCTCCCAACCAGCTGTATTGCTCTCTGTTCTCTTCCAGCTGTGTGTTAACTCCACCTTCCTGTAGTGCCTTTTACATCGTGGTTATGCCAGCAGAGTCTTTCCAGAATAACCTCACCCTTAATGTCAAACTTAGAGCTGGAATCTGACAGAATCGATTTTTGGTGAAACTGATCCCTCATGTTCTCTCTCATAAGGCTGTCTGGGCACTGTATGTGCTAATGGGAAAAATAAAATGGTGACCTTGTGTGTTCTGGAGTGCTGGGAGTGATCCTGCTCAGCACAACCAGGCGTTTGTCAGGCTTTTAACAAGTGCTTCCCACCCTGTGCCTGCCTGTGAGCCTCTCTAGTGCCTGCAGATGCAAATGTGAGTGCACCTTGCTCCCTAGCAGATGTCTTTGGAGAACAGATGTCAGTGCTCACTGCTTTTCTGTATGAATGTAAAATGCATCCTGCTGTGGAAAACAGGTGGTAAGTTTATTAAAATTCTGCTCTATTGTAGAGCAATGAAACTAGTGAAATATGGTACAGCCTTTCCAGGGTTTCCATTTCAATAAGCCTCTAATCTTGAAACTGTTTTAATCAGGCTTCTCTATCTATGAGACGCTCTCATTTCTGCATTGCCAGCACCCACCTGAAATGATTGCTTGCCCTCAAATTAATAAGTGATGGTGTTTTGATGGTGCACTGTTAAATCATTTCTATTTCAGGATTAATTTCTGTTTGGCCTTTTCTGAAGGCAGTGTTCAGCATTAAAGTGGCTGTGTGTGAATTGTAATGTACTTGTGTTATCTCGTGTCAGAATAACGAAATGGTGGAACTGCAGAGGATACGAATGAAAGACGAGATTCGAGAGTACAAGTTTCGAGAGGCGAGACTGCTGCAGGACTACACTGAGCTGGAAGAGGAAAACATCACTTTACAGAAACTGGTGTCCACACTGAAGCAGAATCAAGTAAGCCTCGAAAGATTCAAGGCACTGAACTGTAAATTGTCACTATTTTCTCCAATTTCCATAATGTGATCCCGCAGGGCAGTTTGATAGAAGTTTCTTTGTATGTTTGGAATTTTTTTTTCCCCCAGTTGGGTTTTTGCTGATCACTTATTCTAAAATAGTGTTGGTGGCCATTTTTGAAATATGGGGAGGCTCTTACCTGAGTTTTGAAAAATTGTGGTGGAATATTTCATTGCAGAACTATGGAATCACAGAGGAATTATTAAAAGAGATGTATTTTTGTTTCATGCTTTTCCCGTTCTTCAGGAACTCGATGCCCAGCAGCCAGCTGTCCTTTAAAGTGAGCAAAAGAGATAGGGTCTCTTGTCAGAAGAGTTAACTTGTGGTGATGAAAATTTAAATACCCAGGTTGGATGGTATAACACTTCCTGCCTTTTAGGTGCTGTCTAGACCATTGTAACATTTCACTTCATAACACCCTCTCCTCACCTGCCCTCAGAGGGTCACAGCTCTTCACTGCAGCCCCTGGTTGTGTCCTGACCTATTGCCTGGTGCTCTTGGGGCTTCTGTGCAAGAGCAGCCCTGCCACAGTTTCTGGTGGCAGCTTGGGAACAAAGCTGCCTTGTTCCTGCAGGAATAAGCAGTGCTATTTCAGCTCTCCTTTACTGCTTTTTTTTACTGCTGCAGCACCAATGTGATTTAAACACTTAAAACAACAGAGCAGTGCTGCAGGGAATACACAGGTAATAGAAACGGGTGCATAATTTCCTTTATTATGAAGATGCCTAGTCTTTCACACTCCTGAAATTGAATTTATAGTAGATCATCTTTTTGCCAGAGTTATTTACCCAGACAGCAAATTCCTCCTTTGAGGCATGGATTTTTTTTCTCATCAACCTCATAGGAGACATTTTCACATTTTCAGGAAGTAAATGACCCCTTTATGGACTGTCCTAGTTTTCCCTTAAAATGAAATCTGTTTGCAAGTGTTTATATTTGTCATAATATTTCATTCTGACTGAAACTGAATGCCAATAGTCTGTGGAGAGAAAAAACATTGCCACATTTTGAAGGACTTTAAAAACTGGTTATTTTGCATCACAGATCCGTGCACTTGTGAGTCCTAAAATTACTTTAATCTACAAGATAAAAATTTAAGAGCATTTTATACTTTAATGGTTGAATTTACAAAAACATGTGTTATAAATCTTGGTGCTAAAATGTCATCATCTACATGTTGGGTTGTTGTTTTTTTTTTTTTTTTTTTGGTAGCTTTTTAAAGTAAGAGTCTATGAGAAGGTAACCATAGAAATAGAGACCTCTGGCTTTTATATGTATTTAAAATTGAAAAAGTGTTGGTTGTTTTGTTGGGTTTGGCTTTTTTTCATGTCCTTAAGTTATAAACATAGCTACTTGATTGCATTTCACAATTTTTCCAGATGGACCTCTTCCTCCAGTAAGGAAAGATATTAAATTGCCAAATGTAGATTTGAAACACATGGATTTTCCTTTTCTACTGAAGAATGCCCAGTATGACTTTGGGCCTTTTTTGTTGTTCAATATCTTTCCAGTTTCTGGGTTTGAAGAGGGTGCTTTGGTTTTTAAGTTTGCCTTTCCAAAGGTTTATGAGTTGAAGACTTTTGACAGGTTGATAAATATTCTACTTCAATAGGAATGGTGGATATTTTTATTTGTGCCAGAACCTTATTCTAGTTTGATTAAAAATTCATATATGTCAAATATAAAAAAAATCAATACAATGCATTAAGATTGCAGATATTAATGTGTTTGAATTATAAAAGCATCAACTGCAAAAAATTATGGCTTTTTAAGGAAACATGAAAAAACGGTACTTTTTTCCCTCTTTCACCAAGCTATTAAATTATTTCACCTGATAATGAGACTTTTTTTTTTTTTTTTTTGACATTAAGATGCAGATGACTAACATGATTAGAATTAAATAAAAAAAAAATCAAAGTGTCATGATTTTTTACCAGGAGTGCTAGTCAAGTGTGGATATGGACCTTGACAAACAGAGCTCTTCCTTTTCATTGCTGTGGGGTTTTCCAACAGTGAAAAGGAAGATGAAGAAAGACAGCAAAGAGGAAGCATTCTGGAGTGGGGATCTCCTGCACTGTCTAGGTATTGTTGATCAACTGGTTTTGAGCTAGGCTGGGTTTTTCCAGGCTTTGTTTCTTGTGAGGTGAAATGGAGAGGACTGAACAAGAGAGCTGCCTCTAAAGGACAGAGAAGAAGCTGCTGTTTAGCTCAGCTCACAATGCCCATAAATACCTTGATAAAATACCACAGTTTGGTGTGGGGCAGGGAGCTGCCCTCTGAGAACGACAGACCAGTGAGCCCCTCCAGTGCTGCCAAGGGGTGTCACTGGGACACATTCCAGGCACTGTGGTTGGAGCAACAGGTTCCTGTGTGCTCCAGAGGGACAGCCCTACACACAGTCCAGGGGCTGTGGTGGGCTGAATGAGCTCTTTGCTGCATTCTTCTGGTAGTTTTAAAATCTCTAGCAATTTTGGGGCATCTTAGAGTTTAAACTGACTGTACAAATAGATTCCTGTTTAATTTTTAAAATTAAATGCCTCTGGGGTAATGGAGAGCCTTGTAAAGTACAGAGAAGAGATTTGAGGCTCTTCTACTGGTTTTGTAACTTCCATCCATATTTTTGAAAACTACCAAGATACTTCAGAGTATCTGTGCCCATGTGACTTTACATCCAGTAGGAATTGAGATTTGAGGTCATCTTCAGAATATTTCAGGCTATCATATATCACATATCTGGCTATGTTAACCTAAGATCTATGAATACCATGATATAGCAACATTGCTTATGGCAATTCATAGTAAATCTGCTAATAAACAAGCTTTCTTCCCATGAAATTTCATTGCTTATCATAAGTTATTCAGAAAGAGGTTTTCTACTTCTTGAGTCTCACATGCTGAAAAAGTGAGCACTGGAGTATTTAACAGAGAGAGCTCCACTTGCACTTTTTGCTCAGTCCTTCGCAGCAGCAGACAATGTCTGGTGTTCCAAACTGTAGTTTCTCTAACACCTATCTCAACAGGGCTGATAAATGGCAGGTTTCCACAACTCAAGTTTTAGTATTATGAATGTTCTTTGTCTTGTCTAATTCAGGTTGAATATGAAGGCTTAAAGCATGAGATTAAACGATTTGAGGAGGAGACAGTGTTGCTTAATAGCCAGCTAGAAGATGCCATCCGGCTGAAGGAGATTGCCGAGCATCAGCTGGAGGAAGCTCTGGAAACTTTAAAAAATGAAAGAGAGCAAAAGAACAATCTGAGAAAGGAACTGTCCCAGTATATCAACCTCAATGATAGTATGTATAATAACCATATTAATATATCAGTAGATGGGTTGAAGTTTTCAGAGGATGGGGGTGAGCCCAACAATGACGACAAAATGAACGGACACATCCACGGGCCTCTTGTGAAACTCAACGGCGACTACAGAACTCCCACGAGCAGGAAAGGAGAATCTCTGCACCCCGTCTCTGACCTCTTCAGTGAGCTCAACATATCAGAGATACAGAAACTGAAGCAGCAGCTCATGCAGGTAAGGGCTGAATTTAATGTCCTGGAGTGTTTAGACACATCCTATGATCCCTCGTGCCAGTTTTGCAATGATCATTCCTGGTAATGTTCTTGACCACATGTGTCCATTTTCCAGACTTCTTCTTTGGTGCTTTTTCATATCCTGGTTTTGCCAGAAATATCCCAAGTAAGCAGAGTACATGCCTGCACAAAAGTCAGTGTGACCTGAGCAGATATTTAGGGCAAAGGGGAGAAAGGGACATAGATGCTGGGGTTACAGAAGGTTAGATTCCTTTTTTCCTGCTGTCATAGTGGTAAATGTCCCTGAAATTGCAAATGAAATAAAGTATTCCTCAATATGACTAAAGCTATCTGGGAAAAAAACCTCATTAAAATACTGCATCTACAGATTTGATTATGGTCCCTTGCAAGTCAGAGGGAGTTTTTGGCGTTAAATTCAGCTCGAGCAAGGTTTGGCAGGCGGTCAGGAGAGAACAAAAGGAGGGCAGCGCTCCTCTCAGCAGCCGTGCACTGGGAGCATGTGGCATGTGGGCTGTCACAGAGCGCCCTTGTCCCGCTGGCAGTCCCGGCGGATGCGCGGCTGCAGGGGGTGCCTCGGGCCGGGACAGCCAGCGCTTGTTCCCTGTTCATCCGTGCCCAACCAGAGCAGGAGCCTGGGATGCCAGCCAGAGGAAAGCTCAAGCTGCCAGCCCCAGTGTTGCCATCATCTTAGAAGTGGTGCGGTGCCACGCAGAGAAAGGGTCCTGCTGCCCAAGCTGTTGAGCATCTTGTCTGCCACAGCAGCTTGAAAGGTTTTGGCACCGTCAAGGAAACACCCAGCATCTTCCAGCTTCAGGCTTCTGAAATGCACCTCTTCTAAAGAGGGGAAAATATGAGCCCTTTACTGCTTGAAATGTAAAAGGTTGTTTGTGAAGTAGAGCAAAACCAGTTTTCAGTGCTTGCTAGAGAACAACAAACCCCTCTGTGGTCTGTCTTGTTTACTGAAGAGTTAATTGTTTAATTGTTAATTGTAATCTCACTGCCAAATTCACTGTGGGACGTTTTGATCTGAGCTGTGACATGGTGAACATGGATGACATCTAGTGCTTTGCACCAATAACTTTGACACAAAGCATACATCATTTAAGTGTGAAAGCTGGAAATACAGGATTTTATTTACATGACAAAATCTGTTAAACCTTTCCAGTTTTAAAGTGTACACAGAATGTATATTGTTTATATATGCACCTGGGAGAACATATACATGTGTATATATATAATATGTGAACATATATATTATATGCAGCTTCTAATTTGATTCAGAAATACTTAAAATTTTAAAAACACAGTTTCCAAAGAAATGCTTTGAAATGTTCACATTTAAAAATACACTGTGTTTTAAACCATAATTTATAATGAAATATATGCAATATAAATTTTGAGTGAAAGTTGCTTAGAAATGAAAAAAGAAAGGATTTCTTTGAGTAGGCTTTTTCTTGATTTTATTAAATTAAATACTTACAATGATGAGTTAGCAAACTTCTACTTGAAGGATACTGTAATTGTCTTTATCTTCTCTGAGGTAAAAACTTATATTCCCTTAAAGAAGCAGCCGTCTCACGGTCACTAGGAACACACTTAGAACCCTAAAAAAGAAATTTTAACTATTTTTGGTCATAGCATTTTTTCGTGCTGGGCCCCAGCACATCTGTGCCAATGGTGGCCACCACTGTTTGGCATTTACATCCTGTTAAAAGGTTCATGGTTTAAAAAGACAGACTAGACCTCAGTGAAAGCCTTTAGATACTGTAAAGAGTCACTGCAAAACGCTGATGTTTTGCAGAGTGATCGCCTTCTCTGTTGAGTTTCATCAGTTCACGTCACACAAATTAAATTTGGATCATACAAATTAAATGTGAAAAATTTCACCAGAAGTTTTCTGTGTGGTAGATGTGAGACTTAATCAGGTTTAAAAGCTGACAAAAGGTAAATCATCAGCAAAATTGGATTTTTTTTCCCTCTACAGTGTCTTTGCCATATAGCGTTCATTCAGCTGTATCTCAATATTTATTATGAGTTCCTCCTATTTTCTGTGAAGAGGCTGCACTAGGACAGAGTTTCTGAGGGAACTGATCATTTATTGAGAACTATTTTTATGATTATAGGACATCAGGTTCCTTTTTAGGATAAAAGTAAACTTCAGATTTTCCATTTTATAAGGGTGTCTGGCAAATTGAAATTGTTTTTGCTCCTCAATTTCATAAAGAAGACTTCATTGAAACAGTATGACAAATATAATTCCTTCTACAGCTTTTGGGTGCTGCTGCTTCATGGGCTGTGCTGGTCCCTAGGAGAGAGAATTAATTGCACCTATTCCCTTTCCATATATATATCTTCTGTGTAACAAATATCCTGCTGAAAATTTTCATATTCTGAGATTTTCTTCGGAAAGCTCAGGGCTTTGCATTCTTCCTTCCTATTTGTTGTCCAATGGAAAGAATTCTTTATCTCACCCTTGAAGTCTATGACTTCTTTTCTTCCCATAGTCATGCTTTCCCTTTTTCTGAGGCCAGTATCACATTTGGAAAACTTAGACAAAGTTCTCTTAAAAAGGCAGGAAAATAAAAAGTCCCTGCAGCTCAGTTTCTGACTGTCTTCTTCAGCTGCCCTGTACTCTTGTGGCAAATATGCTATAGCTGAGATTCAGGGTTCTTGAGATGAGTCCTCCTGTTAATTTGTTCCAGTCTCCCCCAGGAATTGTTCACTGAAATTCTGATATCGTTGAAAAAAAAGGAAAAGTAAAAGGTGAGGACATAAATGGCTATGGTTAAATTGCTTTCCGTAATTGCAAACTATAGATGCAAATTGGGAAGGAAATCTCCTCAAGCTGAAATCTCTGAAGGGAAGGATGAATCACAAAATAGGTACAGCTACTTTTGAATTGCTTTTATTTTTATTTTAAGATGATAAAAATCCTTATTGCAGCTACCAATTTCAGTGTCCAAAAAATGCACTAACTGGGCTGAAAAATACCTGGAATTGCCATAAGTTTGCTGTGGTGGAAATAAGAGTATAGTATTGTCTAGAACAGGAAATATTATTACCATATTTGGGAACAGCAGAGTCATTAATATGCAAAAGGTGTGCTCAGGACTGAGCTGGAGCTTTGGAGTTTTTCCCTTGGCAGTAGGACCATGTATTTATGGTTTTAAACAGAAGGGGATTAGCTTAATCCATTGTTGCTAGTCCAGAATTAATAAAATTGAGTAGGTCTGTATTTCCTTTTGCTTGCTGTGCAAGTTGATATAGGGGTTTTAAAAGTTTTAAATGTTTTTTTCTGGAAAGAATCCTTTCTGTTTGAAATGAGTGTTTCCAGAACACATTTATGTTCAGAAGAGAAATTATCGTCATGATCCAAATTAGCTCTGCTACAGTTTTTCTTCACAATAGGGTATAATGGCTCAGATCAGTAGTCCTGCAGGATCAATTCTGTCTGATTAATTTAAGCAGGCACTGAAGCACTGTGCTGCTTTAACACACAGGTGTTTCCTCAAAGGAAAGGCTTTATTATAATAAATATTATTAAAAAATTTATATTTACATGTAATCTATAGTGAATTGGCTTCTTTGGTGTGAACATGCCCACAGTGGACCCATGCACTTTAATAAGCCAACTGCCCTTGGTGTGTAATATGTGGTTCTTTATTATCACTACAATTTCTCACTATATGGTGAGAAGATCCTTTAATTAGCCAAAACCCAGATTTTTTGTGCATATGCATAGCTCACCTTACCAGCCTGGAGGAATAAATACCTTCATCTGCTGAGGGCAGTGTAGCTAACACTGAAGCCTGCTATACCAAGTGGTAACAACTGGAGTTCAGCTGGAGGTTTCTAGGGAAAGCAGACCTGGGGCAGGCAGCTTGATGAAAAAAAAGAGGAAAGCTGGTGAAGAGACTCATGCTGGGTTATCTCTGAGGGTCCCCGAGATGGGCCTGACCAGGAGATCTGTAGAAAGTGGTCACTTTTAAGAAGATGCACTTGGCAAAAGGGAAGTTTACCCTATTTTGGATTTTCTCAACAAGAGTGGTCTGACATGGGGGCTAAGCAACAATTAGAGTGGCAGACATACTGGGATAGCAACGGGGGAACGAAAAATGGAGAAGGATACCAAAATACTTGTGGTTCTTGTCTGTCCTCTTCTGCACTGATGATGTAGTGCCAAAAGTGGAACACGTCATATCTAAAGAGAGAGACTCTTCCTGGATCATAAAATAATGATGAGGTTTGGCCCTGTTTTTTTTTAATTCTTAAGGCATCAATCCTCTGTGTACAAGAAAAGTAGGCTGATTTTTCTAGATGTTTATTATGGTTTATATTTTTATTTGTACATTTCTGCCTACAGTTGATTGCAGATCCTAGTGGAGGCCACGTTTTGAGAGCCTGTGAAACCAAGGGTGCTACAATGTCTTAGTACTTATGAGCAGCAGCCATGGCTCAAAAGCCTGGTTAAGAGGAAACAAGAGTTTGAAGCACTGCTTGGAACATTTTGTGAGATTATACTAATACCTTCTCAGTTTCTCAAAGGCTTTTCTTTTTCTTTACTAAGATTTGTGGTGGCTAATTTGATTCTCTTCCACATACTACTGATAGGGAAGGAAAACTTGGGTTTGCTTCTTTTTTTTTTTATTTTATTTTTTTTATTTTTAAGGTTTCTTCAAAACTGAAAACTTTAAATTTTCAGAATTAATAATTCCAGCACTTTCCAAGGGAAGTGCCATTTTCACTGCATGTGCTGAGATACAGCAACAGGGGGAGAGAAGATCAGTAAACCTGGTAGGCTCAGGGTCTTAGTGTAAAAGTCATGAAAGGAAGAAAGATCTTATCTCTGTAAGCATTCCTCTTCTTCCCAAGTCACACCTCAGAACAGGACAAAGGCACAGGGAAATGTTGGAGCATTACACTTGAAACCTAGAAGTCTTTCAGGGGTGTTATGATGAGTAGCAAATACCTGAGCAGATCAAACTTCTAAGTTTGTCTTGATCACCTGCTTTAAAATTGCTGTGCAATAACTTCTAGAGGTGTCCATCCTGATGTCTTCTGTTGCTCAACATCCACTTTTCTATGTGGATATTTGGAAGGAAACTTAATAGGTCACTACCTGTGGATTGTTAGTTACACTACAAGTCCCACGTGTTCTGGCTTGAATTTAAACAGGTGGATTTTGCTTACAGATAAGTGCTGGGGATGGGCAGTCCTGGGAGTTGCATGTACTCAGTGTCCTGATCTGTGCTACATTTCCACAAGGTAGGTTATTCAATCTGTGGAAATGTACACAGCTAGTTTTTTACTGCATTTACCTTAATGAAAGTGTGCAGCAGTTCAAAGATATAAATGAATATTGCGAAAGATTGGTAGAACTGTTACAGGGAAGTGTAAATTCAAACTCTCTTGAGAAATGGCTTACAGCTGACAGTGATGCAGTTTCTGTGTTCAGGGAACATATATCCTAATAAATCCTGTATCATCACTCCAGCTGATGAGACAGTGCTTGAGCATTTGGTAATTCTTCTGTGGGCAACATATAAAATTGTGATCTAGTGATATTGGAAGTTGTAACAGAGTCTGGGACTTTCTAAACCCCTGAGAGTTACACAGTGCTCTATAAATTAATTTTATGGTTTAAGTGTACATGGCTAAAATTTCTTGGAAGCCCTCAGGCTGCAGGCAGTGGTGGGGTAGAAGAGATGACTGTGGCTGCAGAGTTTGGTGCTGAGCATGGGTAGGATGGGATGCTGGGTTTCTCACTCTGACTCTGTTGCAGGTGGAGCGGGAGAAGGCCATTCTCCTGGCCAACCTTCAGGAGTCTCAGACGCAGCTGGAGCACACCAAGGGAGCCCTGACAGAGCAGCACGAGCGCGTGCACAGGCTCACGGAGCACGTCAATGCCATGAGGGGGCTGCAGAGCAACAAGGAGCTGAAAGTTGAGCTTGACTGTGAGAAGGGCCGAGATTCCAGTGAGGAGGCACATGACTACGAAGTGGACATAAATGGCTTGGAGATCCTGGAATGTAAATACAAAGTAGCTGTTACTGAGGTGATAGACCTTAAAGCAGAAATCAAAGCCTTAAAGGAGAAATATAATAAGTATGTGGAAAACTACACTGAAGAGAAGGCCAAGTATGAGAGCAGAATCCAGACATATGATGAGCAGGTGACAAGCCTGGAGAAGTCGACCAAGGAAAGCCAGGAAAAAATGGTCCACATGGAGAAGGAGTTACAAAGGATGACAAGCATAGCAAATGAAAACCACAATACCCTTAACACTGCCCAGGATGAGCTGGTGACGTTTAGTGAGGAGCTGGCTCAGCTCTACCACCACGTCTGCCTGTGCAACAACGAGACGCCCAACAGGGTCATGTTGGACTATTACAGGCAGAGCAGAGTCACCCGCAGCGGGAGCCTGAAGGGGCCGGATGACCCTCGAGGTCTCCTTTCCCCACGACTTGCCAGGCGGGGGGTGGCATCGCCTGTAGAAGCCAGGACCCCGACCGAGCAGGTGACGAAAGAGGCCGCAGAGCCCGGCAAGGAGCAGAGCCCAACAAAAACACCTTCCATTTCTCCTGTCATCACAGCCCCTCCTTCCTCCCCCGTCTCTGACACCAGTGACATCCGCAAAGAGCCTATGAACATCTACAACCTCAACGCCATAATAAGGGACCAAATCAAGCACTTGCAGAAGGCTGTGGATCGGTCGCTGCAGCTGTCGCGCCAGCGGGCCGCGGCCCGCGAGCTGGCGCCCATGATCGACAAGGACAAGGAGGCCTTAATGGAGGAGATCCTGAAGCTGAAGTCGCTCCTGAGTACAAAGCGAGAGCAGATCGCGACCTTGAGGGCAGTGCTGAAAGCCAACAAGCAGGTAAGGTGCTCCTAAAGCACTCGGGAAAGTCTGGTATTTATAGAGGTCACTTACGAGCTTTCCCAGAGGTATTTTGATGGAGAGGTTTTACTCACAGGTTATTTAGCCTCTTGCTCACTCACAGCAAGGACACGCCTTCGTTCCCTCCCCTCCCAGCCTCCTCTTTAAGCACCTCAGTTCTGCTTTGCTCAGCACCCACCATTCACTCAGCAGAGGTGTAGGCAGGGGCCAGCTACTGCCCAGGCATGTTGCTGGTATTATCACAAACTGTTTAAGATTACCAGGGTTGGAAAACAAAATAGAACATCCCTGGAGAGGCTCTCAGTGGTATGCTCTTCTATTTAGGAAAATAAAAAATCTTCAAGGAATTATTTTGAGTTTTTTTCAAATCTAAAGAGAAATTCATTTAACCACTTTATTTTTGAGGTTTCACCAATTAAAAGAAGCCAAAAATTATAGTACTTGATATCAAATGCCAAAAGAAGTCCATCTTAATGCTATATTTTTCAAGAGTACTGTAAATTTTCTTTGCATAGTATATCTACCAAGCCCTTGACATCCATTAGATTCCAGGTTTGAAAACACCATAAAAAAATCTAAATTTAAACATGCAAATAGTTTTATTTACTTTGATGCGTCTCCTTTTGCCCAGAATTAAATCTGAATGCAAAAGGCTGCAGTGGCAGTGGTTTCATTCTAGGTTGCCTGGCACTTTCCTCATCTGAAAACAGTGCAGTGATCACCACTTGGTGGCTTGAATCCTGGTCAGCAGCCTGGCACTCTTTTAGCTGTTGACAGCAATGGGATTTCAGTGTTAAAATTACCAATAGTCAACTATTCTGAAGTTACAATTTCAAGTTTAATTGATTGGTGTATAACTGCATAGGGTACTGGGGAGTTTTAAATTGCAGCAATATTTCAACATATATTGAGTCTTTTATAGCATTCCCCCCCTCCCTGATACAACACATGTTAAATATTAACTCAAGTAATTAAATACCATCTCTAACTAAGAAATAATAGCTCTGAGCAATTATATGTAGATTTTCCATGCAATTAAAATGTAATTTAGATGGAATTGATGTATGTGGGTATACATTCTGTGATTCCAAATTAAAGATTTTTCCCATTAGCATAGAGCTATAATTTATTTTTTGCTGCTACCAGAAGATCTATCTCAGTCTCACTCTTTTATTGCTGTCAGAAATAAGGCAATATCCTAAGGCATGCTCACTGAAATGGAAAAGATCGATTTGCTGACTAAGGAGCTGCTATGCTATTAACTAATCTTTTGTTTATTAGATAGCAGCATAAGCATTGGTAAATGTACAACTGGGTACAGAAACTTGCAATACTTGTTCATGCAAACCTGATACCAGCTTCCTCAAACTTTCAAGCTAAAATACATAATAATGTAAAGGGAAGGAGAAATTTAATGTTGGAGAGGCAAAGAATCATTTCTTATGTACCAGCCTCAAGTGGTGGGTGTATCCCAGAACCCAAATTCATGTTTTGACTCATGTTCAAAAAAACAGGAGTTAAGATTTACTCTCTTGAGGTCTTCCCCTTCAAAAGAGTAAGTATCTAAGCAGCAGAAGGCTGGGGATGTTTTTCCCTTGTGGGCCCTTCCTTGGGTCTGGTATTTTGGGTTTGGTATTTTGTACTTTAGTGAAAAACCACCCTTAACTAGGGAAGCACAGTTGGTGTGTAATGATGGTCAGTAGTATTTGCAAATAAGCATTTTTACTTTATAAATAAATATTATTTATAAATATTATTTTATTTTCACAAAGCTCTAGCATGAAAAAGAGAGCAACATTTGGTGCAAGAAGATGCAAACCTAAGTCCATAAAAATGGATTATTAAATCAATTGCCCAAGAAAGCAAGGCACATAGATCTTGCTTGGCTTGCTTGCTTACCTTGTCTTGATTTATGTATCCATTTGTTCATGGCCCAAATTACTGTGTCGGCACCTGACTGGTGGAATAAACATGAACAAGTAGCATAAATGAGAAAGTAAAATCAAATTAATGATGTAGTAACTTTTAGGACTGGTTCAATAATGGGTTTGATTTTGATTTCTAATAGCAAGCAGAAAGCAAAGCTGCCTATGAGGGGAATTTAATATCATGAAGTTCTGATGGAAAGCTGATCAGTTGTTTTCGTAGTCAAATAGTTCAATGAGACAGAATTGAGTCAGCAAGACCTTCACGTCTGCATTAGCAGTAACTATGGTGTCTCCAGTTCCCATAACTGCAATACCCATAAAAGTCTTTCAGAAAAAATACCTTGATAACCCCAGACATACAGAATTTTATCTATAAACTAATGCCCTGATATTATATGGACAGAAAACAGTAGAATTTCTGCTGTGAAAGAGAGGCTTGATGAAAAGACAAGGTACCGTGTGCAACTTCTGCTCTAAAAATACAGCCTAGTTTTCTGCTTTTGTGTGTGTGAAATAAAAATCCTACCAGTGTAGGATTTTGTCACCAGAGGACACAAGGAAAAACGACGCACCACAGCTTTGGTCACAATGAAGGACTAATTTATTTCTTCTGACTCCAATCATTTATAGTTCTCAAAAGGTGTCAGTGGATTGGAAGGTGAACATGCCACCTCTCCAACGACACTGGACAAACTACCAGTCTATCAAATTTCTCCACCTCTATAAAAGAATGCGAAACAATAGGTTGTTTACAGAAAGTTGCGTGAGAAAGTTCTCTACAAGAATGTAAATTCAGAAGGCTTTAGAAAATCCTAATAAATCAGGGTGACAGGAATTAATATTTATTAACAGTTATTTTAGCTGGTCTGCTTCTCACACTGCTGATATAAAGTAAATGGGATACAAAGCTGTCTTAGAAAATGAGATTTGTTCACTGATTTCAGGATGAAGATGGCAGCCTTTGGTCTGAGTTTGGGCAAACATCTCCTCATACAGAAGAAGGTGGAAAGGACCCTGTTAGTTCTGGCAGTGCTTGAGGTCCTGTGTGTGTACTCACCTCAGCCTGTTCACCTCCAGGGCTGGGCGTTGGGGATGGGGAGCGAGCTGAGCTCTGTGCTCCCCAGCTCTCTTTTCCTCACTGGTATTTCACACCCTGCTGGAGTCCAGGCCTTGGAGCTCTCTGCTCCCTCCTGGTATTGCTGTCAGTTCCAGGTGACTTCTTCTACACGGTAAATGCACAGTGAGCCATCAATCCTGTGTCTGCAGGCGGCTGGCTGAGAGCCTGGGTACTTCATTTGCCCAGGTCCTTGGCATGACTGGTCTGACAAGAGAGTGTCATGAGCACCTCTGCTGTCTTATTGGATTATTTACTTTACTGAAGAGTATTCATGCTTTTTTTTTTTTTTTTCCTGTGTTTTCATCTTTTTTTTTTTTTTTTTTTTTGTGCTCCCCATTTACTTGAGTCTTGTGAGATCGCATTTTTATGTGGAAAAAAATTATCTAATTTTTCTGGCTGAATTTTTTTCTTTAACCACAGATTTAAAAAAATGCCAGGTCCTGGCATCTGCTTCCTTGTGCCACCCACTACTTGGAGATTAAGGCTTTTATTTATCCCATCTTTCCTTTCAGAGAACGCTCTGCCTACACTATTCTAGATTACCTAAATCTAGATTAGCCTATGGAACTGGCACCAGGCATAACCAGGCATATATGGCTCAATGAGTACAATTTTGGAGATTGGCTGAGATGGGGAACAAATCGAAATAATTTCAACAAGAGCTGGCGCTGGAGAAGGAGTAACACGAAGCTGTGTCTTTAGTTCATTTTTTCCCTGTTAGTTGGTCACAGTGTGATAGTCCAGCTGAGGTGACCAGACATTCTGAAGTGTCTCTGATGGATGGAGGCCGAGTTGTGTATAGCAATTTCTGAGAGAAATGGGTCACGATCTGGATGTGCATGATTTATATGTTTAAAGTGAAGGTTGAGCTACCCCAGCCTAGGCCTCAGATGTGGACCTCAGTGAGGCCTTGAAGCCTGTGGCGCAGTTAAGAATAAGTGTGTGGCGCAGTCAGAAATTATGTTAAGATATAACACAGTGTACTGAGCTATCTAGGTGTGAATTAGTATAGGTCTGCAGGGTGAAACTTTAGCCACCTTAAGACAGGAACAAACAATGTTTGCTTGCCAATGAGAGTGTTCTCACGATTGTAAACTGTCTGGAAGTGTATAAAAACTACTGTCTGTAAACAGTAAACAGAGAACGTTGGATTAACCATATTGGTTTGGATCTGCGTTTGTTCCTGTCCAGCTCACCTTTTTATTTTTGGTCCCTGTTTCAGAGTTCCTCTTCTGTCCCCTGTCTCACTCTCCAGTACACATTCAGGCTTCAGGCAAGTTTCCTGTCTCTTCAGGCTCCCCAAATTTCCAAGAGAAGCTTCCTCAGCTTCTGCTCCCCATCTTTCTTTTGCTGCTAAACCCACCTTTTTTGTTAGTTTTATTTGCTTCTCTAGCAGAGCACTTGTGCCCATTTGTTCTTCACTTTCAGGAGGGAGATCCTCAGCAGCTTGGCTGGTGCATGGAGAGATGTGAAGTATTTCCCATAGGATTTGAAACTTATGCTTTGTTTTCTCTATGTTGTTTTATAGGAAACTTTAATAGGAAGAAAAAAATGTTTGAAGATTTGACACAGTCCTTCCTCTGTTACTTTTATTCACCAAGTAAATGATATTTTCATCCTCTAGTGTTGCATGTCCATTAACTTACCCTGAAATCCAAACTAGAACATGGTGATCATGATGTGTCTGATCATTGTGCAGAGTTTCAGTGATGCGTAAATTACTGTAATTTATGAGTGCACATTTTTGGTCACAGCTGAAAACAGACAGAAAGCTGATTATTTCTGCTTTATCCTGCCAAGACATAGGCTGGTGTCCACCATCCTACACTGCACCAAAGCATATATCAGCAAGGTTGAAAAAAGCAGAATTGATTTAAATAGATCACTAAGTGATTGATAATTTTTACATGTTTTGCTGATGATATCAAATCTGGATTGGAAAAATGCATCTATTTAAAATGATAGGTGGTTACTACTGCCCTTTAAAAATCTGTTCTCTTAATGTAAATTGGTGTGAAAGTAAGAAAATATTATTTGTGAGTATACAATTTAAAAAAATTATTATTTTAATGGTGTTATTTAACAAGACACAAATGAATACAGTTGTAATTTAGTAGGAGATTCTAATGTGCCCTTTTGTTAAGAGACATTGGTAATGGGAAATGTATTGGGTTTCGGAAAACTGAGTTTGAAATAGGTTTTCAACTGTTTGGTCATTACCATCTTTGTCCTGTTCCCTTGCTGGTTAGTTCAACCTAATGTTCTTCTGAACCTCTCTCCCCTGGTGGTGGCTCAAGAACCCATAAGATCAACAGAGGAAATTGATTGCAACTTACTATGCACTAAATGAAGTGCAAAAAACAACCATAAAACCCTCTGAATAAATGTAAAAGGAAGCAAATTTTTCTTCATTTCATTCAAAGGCAATATTTTTAAATGCCTAAAGCAGCAGTAGGTATAAAGCCTCTATAAAACTATGTATTTTGAATAACTTCAAAATGATACTAAATTCATAGGTAAAGCAGAATGTTCAAGTCTTGCAGAGATAAGACAAATGTAACTATTAAAAACAGCCCAGTAGTAAATTAAAGAAATTTAATGGATGGAATTGAAAACAGAAAGAAGGGAGCCGCAAAAATTTAGGAATGGGACTAATACAAAGCTTTGCTTTCCTGTTAAATGAAAACTGTAATTTACACTTTTTTATTCTCTCTCTTTTTTTAAGTGGTTAAGATTGGTAAAATAATGCTGGTTTGCACAGCAGTGATCATTGCCAGTTCTCAGGCATAAATCAAGCTGGCAGGTCCTGGCCGTCCCTGTGCCCAAGGATAGCCTCAGCCAGCAGGAGGCTTGAGGCCAAACACGGTGATTCACAGCTTGGCTGCAGAGGCTGAGCCTCGTGTGCTCTGTGTCCTGTTTGCAAAGTGGCCAGGGGAAACACTTGGTTGTTTATTGCAGCTCAAACAATGTGGTAGCAGCTCCTGCAGTAACTTTACTCACTTGCCTGAGCCCTCCACATATGGCTGCACAGTTTTGCAGAGATACTCGAGGTGCTGAGTTGTTGCCAGTTGCTTTTGAAATGGGCTTTGTCCTTTCAGCTGCTTTCTCCTTCTCCTGGTTTCATGGAGTACAACTTAAAAGAAGTTAAAGTGTGCAGCCCAGTGAAGATCAGGTTTAATTTCTTTTACTGTGTGAATGAAAGACATCAAAACCAAAATCAGGCATGGGATTTTCACTGTTCTCAGATTTGTCTCTCATAAGCACATATCCTTGTTTTTGTTTTTAGACAGCTGAAGTGGCACTGGCCAATTTGAAGAACAAATACGAAAATGAAAAAGCAATGGTGACTGAGACCATGACCAAGCTACGGAATGAGCTAAAGGCTCTGAAGGAAGATGCAGCAACCTTCTCATCCTTGAGAGCAATGTTTGCAACCAGGTAAGGGAAACAGTGTCACCATCTGGCTCAGCTCTGTAAACATGTGTGTGCTAAGTGAGAACACACTTAGCTGTGTATGTGGGGTTCTTAAAAGGGTAGAGAAATTATTTTCTGCATGGTCAGGGTTTTGCTGGATGAAGGTGAATGAGTCCTAGAATGCACACTGTGCAAAACTTGCAAGCTTTCAAGTGCTGCTGAGACATGTGTCTTGGAAAATAAAGCTGAAGAATAGCAATGTCAATACAACCTTGAACAAAGTGTTATAAATGGCAGTATATGCCTACAGAATATTTGCATTTATAGGGTTTTTTAAAGTGGAAATCAAATAGTGGATTTATGTGGCTGATTTTCCCATTCAGCAGTACGCAGTGATTCTGTCATGTAAAGCTATCGTAAGGTTAATGATGAACTTCAGAACTCCACATTTTCATCACAGTGAGATTCATTACTTACCACTAGTAAAATCTATTTAATCAACCAGCCTATGCTGTAATCCAGTGCTAATAATTGTAAGGCCACTGTAATTTCCAACTCCAGCATAAATTCTTATTTTCTTCCACTGTGATGTTCAATTTATTATCTTCTCCTTCACAGGATAAAAGCTTCACTTATCTTCTGTAACGTACTCCCTGCTGGCAGGACAGTAATTAATCAGCTTTCATCTTTCTTTCTTCCATGTCTTCTTCAGAAGAGCTTTTGGCTTTACATGGAATCACACAATCAAGTAGGTTGGAAAATACTTCTGAGATTGATTCCAACCTATGACCCAACACCACCTTGTGATCCAGACCATGGCACTGAGTCAAGTCCAGGCTTTCCTTAAACATCCCCAGGGATGTGACTCCACCACCTCCCTGGGCAGCTCATTCCAATGTCTAATAGCCCTTTCTGTGAAGAAATTCTTCCTAATAACCACCTAGACCTCCCCTGGCACAGTTTATGATTGAGTCTTCTCATCTTAGCTGCTTTTTAAAAGGTTACCGAAAAGTCTTTTTTTTTTAAACCTCCAGCATTTTCATCAATAAATTCTTATTTTGGAAATACACAAGAAAGATTTTTTTTTTCCTCCCCTCTTATGGTCAAACACAGTACAGACTTGTTGTTTGTGCTTTAGTCCATAAAGGATAAGACATCTTTGTGCCTTCTGCCAACATTTCTTCAGTGCTGCTGGCAGTGCCATCTTGCAACTTTCAACCTTCTAAGGTGCTTTTATACTTAGGGACAGTGGCAGCAGCAGCTGGGAGAAGTGGGGAGGAGAAAAGGGGCATTTATATGTCATAACATTGGTGCTGTGTACAAATTCATCATAGATCCATCGTCAGAAGAGCACGTATAGCGACATAATGGAAACAAAGACCTAGCTCAGCAGATGGTGTGCACCAAGGTAGCCTGATTGATTTCATTGACATCTAAAGGTTTTCTTCCAGAAAGGAGAGTTGTGTGTGTGTGTTGGAAATGCATGTGTTGACCTTTCTGTGCAAGCTCCTTACTCAAGGAGACACAGGGATGTTCTAACTCTGTGAGAACTCATGGAAGGCAGGTAACTCTGGAGCAGAGGAGTGGCATCATGAGCATAAAGCAAGCAAGGGTCTCGTATAGGCCATAAATCATCAACATATGAGGTAAAAGTAGCTTGCAAAGCTTTAGAAGCTAATTAAAGGGAACATTAGATTGTTGGTGTACTGAATGCTCCTTACCCAATTTGGGCATCCTGAGTGCAGACTTCTGTTGGGTTCAAGGCACATCCTGGAGCTGATGGGAGGCAGCAGCATCCCCTCCTTGAGAATTAGGCTTCACTGATGCCACTCCTCCACATATCTTTTCTAGATGCCTTGTGTGTAGGATGTAAATAAACTTTGTTTCCTCTTCTATGAGCTATAAAAGGAGTCTGTGTGACCTGCTGAGTTACACATTTTTAATTTAAAAATTTCTAATGTTAGTAGCGATAAATTCCACCCAAAGAATTTACTACTGTTGGTAAACTCCATGTAGTAATGATTGAACACTCAATGTATGGCCTATGGGACATATCCCTGCCCTTGACATCCTAAGTTTTGCCCAGTATTCTCTGAGCACAGTTATAAAAAATTATTCACTACAAGGTCTTCCACATCATTATACTCCTATAGATTTTACTGCTGTAAAATATTCATTTTTCTTCCCTAGCATGGAGTTTAATGGCCTTTATAATTAAATCAATCTTCCTAAATGGTCAAATCATTGACTCATTCCAAATAGTCCATTTGGAAGAGCATTTGTTTAAATGACAAAGAGTTGATATACTCTACAAGTCTTCTGAAGAGGAGAAATCTGTTTGAAGATACAAGGCTGTAAGATTTTTGTGCAGTAACATTCGATGCAGTAGCAGCCTTCAGCATAAAAAAGCAATTGTTTAGTCTTTAGTTGAATAAAACAGTGGTTTCCATGGTTATAGTGCATCACATGGTACTTACTCCTGAATTTGTACCATAGAGAGATCAACCTTCTGATAGCAGAATCGTATTATAGATTTGCAAATGGTTGCTTATACTGTTTGATAGAAGAATATCCTTTCTCTTTCCATAAAGCATCATTTTGGTCCCCAAGTGGATGTTCAGCTGGTGTTGAACTGTATGTTTCCTTCCTCAAATACACTGGATAAAGGTCATAGCACACATCATAAGGAGAGCCCAGCATCTGTTTCTGTTCTGAACAGCAAAGTTGCCACTTTCCTCCAAAGCTCCCCTGTGCAGAAAGCAGGAGCCTTCCTTTTTCTGTGGTTTTCCTGACACTGTTCATCCTTCACTCCTTAAGTTCTTTTTTCAGTTCCTTGTCTCAAAAGTCTTTCTGTCCTGCTTGTCCCTCTACATTTGCCCTTTTTCCTTCTGGAGCAGCTTATTTGAACCAAAAACTTCTGAGATTCTGATCTCTACAGCTTCCTCCTTCTCTTTCCTCCTTGTGATCCCTTTCTGGGATTTATGTGCTTCGGACCTGTCAAGAATATTTCACCTCTCTTAGAAAAAGAAAGCTACAGCATATAAAACCTCTTTTGTGGGATTCAAGGGGTTGGCAAAACAGAGCTGAAGTTTCTGTTAGATGCCAGTGCCATGTGCAGCCTTTAACCTGCTTATTTTGTTATGGGCTGGTCCTGGTATTCCCAGAGAAAATGAGGAATTCCCAGAGAAGCCTTTCCTGCCCCTCCTGTTGTTTCCCCTCACTCTGAGTTGCTGACCCAGGGTAAGAGCAATGTGTGTTTGTGAGGCAGCGAGCAACACTCATCCAGAGGAACAATGAATAATTATTTAGAACATTAGTTTTCCAGTCTAGAGTAGGTGTTGCCCTATTAGAGGAAGTCATGTACTGAAGGAGAGAAGGAGCTACTTTTAAACAGGATCCTTAAGCTATTCAGGAAGCAAACTTCACTGAGTCCTTACACTGCTTGCTTTCCCAGCCTAAATAGAGATATGTAACAGGAGCAGGAAATATACTTGTATTGCCATAGTCCTGACAATGCATGCATGGATTTTATTCTTCATCCATCAAAATATTTTCTTATGATCATTTTAAAAGAAAAATGTGTGCTGAAGAGACTGAGTAGGAAGATTGAACAGATCCTGGAGCTGAGAAAACATTTTTGAACAGAAGAGAATTATGATTATCTGATTAGAGCAGGGACCTGTCACTGTCAGTGTTGCCGGGTTTTAACTCAAGCTCTGCTATGATTTATGTTACCTAAATTACACATAAGCCTGATTTGGTATTTGGTTTATGTTCCTAGATGAGAGGGATAGATGGAACCAGAAATCCCTTAAAATCCTATATAAGCTGCTTGGATCAGTTCATAAAAAATAAGTGGGCTTATGTGTCTGTCTGCTTCCTTTCTGAGATGAGAGAAATGAAAAATAGGTGAAACCTTGACTTTTGCTCTAAGTACACCAGCAGACAGCAAGAAAATAGTGGTTATTTAATAGTCACTTGCAGCTTACAACCTGTCCTGGAGCAAGAGGGAAATTGGGGAAGAGTTCTGACTCAGGAGGACATAACCTAACTTTTGCTATCACTATTTGAACCCTCCTGAAAGACCCATTCAGAGCCCTGGAGTATCCTGGAGCTGCAATGGTCTCTGCCATGCCAGAAGTCATCTTTCCTAGGAGCTCATTACCTTTTTCTCTTGGGAGATCCTTAACATTTTTCTTCCTTCTGTGAGACTTGATGAATGTTTATGAAACGTGTGGGCGAAAGGCAATATAGATGTGTGAAATGCTTTTTTCTTTTTAATTGGAAACATTTCTCCTTTTATCCCACACTTGCACATAGCTGGGAATATTTCAGTGAAGAAGAGGAAAGCAGGAGAAAATAAAGGACATGGACACAAGACCCATCTGGTTACAAGAATGAGGCTTTAAAACTCTGATAACACAGACGTTAAAGTAAATTAATTTGAAATAGGAATTACTATAATATTCAGAATCTTGATTTCATGTCTCTGTCAAGGAAACTGACTTCAGCATCAACAGACATCTCACAGCTTGGAGCAGAAATAGGTGTGCAAGTTGGCTTTAAGCCAACTGGCATTTCATAAGTATCTCTTTTCCTCAAGGCTTGAGTAGCAACAATCATGCTTATTAAGGTCCTGTAGAAGAAAGATAATACTGAAACTGCAGATGAAGCTGTATCTGACTTAGTAATTTTGCTTGCAGAGCCTGAATTGTTCAAAAGGGTTGTGCAATATATGTATAAATATTTCTGTGTGAAGAATAACTAACTACACATTTTCAAGGATACTGTGTTTCTGTTTCCCAAGGGGAAGATTAAAATTTCAGAGAAATTACTTTCATCCCTCAGTTCACAATAATTCAAAGGTTTATTGCATCACACATTATGATAAGGAAGACTAAAATAGTTTTCTATGCTTGCTTTCTGTAAGTGATACTGATAAAATTATATCCTCATCCATTATACAATTGCAATTACACAGGAAAGCTGCTTAGATTTACCCAGATCTTGTGGGAAGGCGATCTGGTGAAGCTGCATCATTCAACGTGAAAAATCCTTGGGTGTTTCCACAAATGTCTCATGGTCAGGCAGTACTGCTGTCTGTGAAGCATCTCATTGCTGGGATACATTTATTTTTAGTGCTCTTGGTTCTTACTGATTAGATGGTCTATTGCTATCCACCTGAAGCTATTTCACTTCAAAAAGTGTTTTAAGACAATTTTGAAATGCCTTGCTTTTCCTGTTAACGTTGGGAAGTATTGCTAAAAGCAGAAATAAATTGAATTTGGTTTTAAATAGAATATAATAATAAGAAAGGTGGTTTTAGTTCTCAGAGATCTAAAGCAAATGAAAAGATAATTTTTCATGTGGGTAAAAAAGGCTGAGGATTAAAAAGGAGTAGGTGACCATAGTGATAAGCACGCCTCCAAGAGATTCAACAGTAAGTGTGAAATATCTTCCAGGTGTGGAGTTTCCTGAATAGTGTCCTTTTAATCAATGGGAACTAATGGTAATCGTGGTAATAAGTGGTTAACAAAGGTAAATAATGGAAGGTTTCTCATTTCACAAAATCTGATATATAAGTGTTCAAACTACTCGCAGTCTTCTTTTGTAATACTTTCTTGAAGTGGATATTACTGCCTGTGGGAAATAGTATTTTCTCATTGGCAGACATTATTATCCATGGTTACTTACTGGAAGAAGAAGCACCCAAAATTATTATTTGTGGTCTGAACTGGAAATACTCCCATACCTCCCCTCCAATTGCTTTATCTGCATCAGAAACATGTTACATTGTCATAGACTATGTCAATATAGGCACAGGTTGTCTTGCTGTATGGGAAGCGTTGACATTTACATCCAAGTCCAAATTTATTCAGAGTGGGAACAGAAGAATTCAGGCTGCCTGCTGCCAGGATTAGGGTCAGCAAAAGCTGAGATCCGAGTCAAGCTCTGTAACTGAAGCCCGGGGATGTGTTCACTGGTAGAGTGGGTTCTTGGGCTGTTTCCCCAGATTTCTGCCCTGTTTTTCCGCAGGTGTGATGAGTACGTCACACAGCTGGACGAGATGCAGAGGCAGCTGGCGGCTGCGGAGGATGAGAAGAAGACCCTGAACTCTCTGCTGCGCATGGCTATCCAGCAAAAACTTGCCCTGACCCAGCGACTGGAGGATTTAGAGTTCGACCACGAGCAATCCCGACGCAGCAAAGGCAAGCTGGGAAAGAGCAAGATCGGCAGCCCTAAAGTAAGTGAGGAGGCATCAGCCACCGTGCCAAGCATAGACACTTTCCTCCTGCATAGTCAGGGCCCACAGCAACCAAACTTACTGGTCAGCAGTGGCACTCAGAGGAAAAGGTATGCATGCAGTGATCTTTACAGTACAGTGCAGTAGCCAGACTTGCATTAAAGTCGTTCACTGAATTATAAACATAATGATTCCTTTTTTTGCTCTTATTTTTTTCTTTCCTTCCTTTGACTGGGGAGAAGGAGGGGGGGAGGATATGAGTATGAAATTCAAAGCCTGGCAACATGTGGTTCTGATCCACCTACTCAGTGTTATTTCCTCCTTTTGAATACCATGTTTTGAACTATATTCTGTCAGTGTCTTGGTGCATCTTGTATGTCTTTAATATTAAGTGTGAATGTATTTTCTTTAACAAGTTTTCTTTAAGTTTTCCCTATGGTTTTTCATAATGAGCATCTGAAATAAAAGAAGGATTGTGCTCTATGAGAATTTTAGTGCTTAACATGAGAGAAGCTGCATTTCTTTGTTAAGCTCTGGTGCTCACTTGTTCTTTATCAGTGTGAAAAGAATATGGACGTGTTCACTCAGATCATTTTTTCTACATGGGAGCAAGAAACCTTTTGAAGGGGATGGCTGCCATTCGTAATCTAATGCAAATGTTTTGCTGTTCAAGCTGTGAGCTCATGTCTTGTGCCTGCCCCTGCCAAGACTCTCTAGGTGTGGGCAAATCCATGGTTTTGAAGATGAAGAGGACTCTGATAGAGAAGTCCTAGATAATCATCCCCTTTTCTTGTATGCTCTAATCACAATGCAAAACCAAGAGAACAATCAGGGAACCTTGTACAAGCTGACTTGAGGATGCTGAGATATAAACCAACCTCATCTCCTCCTTCCCTAAGGTGAAGGAGGATTTCCAATGCAGACAAGGTGTCCTGCTCTGGAAATGACATGGGGTGTCAATGATAGTTGATTTTTACCTGTTAAGCAAGTTAAGATGATATTGTCATTCGTGAGGCTTTGAAAGGTAATTAAAGTAAAACTCTTTTGTTTCCATATGTATTTTTCTTGGATCTCCTGCAAGACTATTCTCACCTTCCCTTTGTGATCAGAGCCATCCCAGGACTTCAGGGACCTACCTCCAGAAATTATTAAGAGCCCCCCCTCATCCCGCCTCCACAGAATCATATCTTCTGAGGGGCCCCCCTTCCATGAGTGAATTCATCCATGGGCACCGTCTCAGCAAGGAAAAAAGGTTAACCGTGGCCATACCAGGTAAACATTTTTTCCTTGGGTGCATGTGGTGCTGAGTGGTTAGCAGAGCAGGGGACCCTCCCAGCACTGCAGATGCAATTTAATTTGGGCAACTTCTTGAAAAGCAAAATGTCTCCTCCTGTGTTACGGGTGGCAGGAGATGACATTCTGCTGGCAGCGGCCCAAACTGGTTTCAGATGCAGTGTGGAAAGCCCTGCTGTGGTGTATGTGGGTGCAGTCCCACTGGCATCCACAGAGGCTGCACCCCTGTGCCTGGGTGGAGCTTAGCCTGGTGGTGGCATTGGTAGTCCCCCTGGAAGACACAAATCCCGCAGGACAGAGGAGTCAGATGTGTGAGGAGCAGCGAGGAGCAGCTGGCAGTGTGCAGGAGCCTCCACAGCACCCCTTTTCTCACCCTGGAGCATTCAGTCAGGTTTTTCCAAAGGGTGGCGTTCAACTCACAGAAGGCTTAGTTTATACAAATTGAGTCATGAAGTTAATCTGTGCAGGAAGGTTGTTCTTAATTTCCTGCCAAAATGTAGTGTCTGCTTCAAATGAGGCGTAGAAAGGAAATGCAAACTGGGATGACATTTCAAAGGTGTGATAGCTTTCTTCTGCTGAGAGAACAGCTAATAATTTCTTATCCTATGTACCTGAGCAGGACCTTTAGCCTTTAACTGGGCACAGTCTTGTCGGGTGGTAATTTTGTTAATTCTTTCTTTTGAAATGTGTTATACACAAAAAGCATAATAGAAAATATGAAAGCTAAAACCCGTAAAAAGTAGTTTCTGCTCGGGTAAATGTTTATTCTGGGAAGCTGAGCAGTACCCCCTGTAGTAGGTTATATTTCTCACCTAGTGCCATCAATGTCACAGCTGCCTTTGAGTAGTGCTGTGCAAGTAACGCCCACTCAGAGGACAAGTGTAAAACTGCAGAGAGTCTAAACAAGACATTCTCCTAGAGTGTGTTGCAGTAAATAAATCAAAGAACTGTCTCCTGAGGAGAAAAATGTGGGAGTGGGGGGAAAGAAGCATCTGATATCTCATGGAACGTCACAGATGCGTGGACCACAGATTGAGAAATGCCAACACAGTCTTTTTGTCCAGTAACAGAGACCAAAGGATGAAGCAGCCTGAATGGTAGAATTGTCCAGAAAATTGTTTATTTGGAGTCTTACCTGTCACTTTAGGTACATCTCTACATATTTAAAGTATAAGGGTCTTGAGACAGGGTCACTGATTTATGTTAAGGTTGTCCTTATGAATTTATCAATCTCAGCTTTCTGAATGCATTTGTCAGAATTTTATACTGTCACATGGCTTTAGTCTCAGCCTGTGAGACTGACAGGTCCAAACCCAAGATTTTTCTGAGCATTCAGATTCCAGTGTTGGCAGGACCAGGTTAGTACCAAGTTCAGGATTAAGCAGGGAATTATTCATCACTGTTTTTACCAGTTTCTGGAAGATTTCTTACTGTTGTTAACAGATGAAAGGAATGATGCACCAAGTAGGATTTTTTTCACCATCTGTCTAATTATCTGTTTCCTGAAAGTAAGGAACAGTGAAGAATGTTATTCTGCTGCTTTTATTGAGAATATTTAAAAGCCTTGCCTCACAAAGAGTTTCTGTTCTCAGATTATTTTTGCAGTCAAGCAAGGCAGCAAAAAGTGTAGCAACCCACACTTGCGTCTTCATCAGAGAGGGTGCAAAAAAGTAGCATCCAAACTCAAACACTGTGGAGCAAAGTGTAGCTTGGTTTGAGGCTGAGTCCTCAAGAGCAGAGTAAGAATGAATCAAACCTACATTAAACAGAAACATATTTTGGTTTTGTTCTTTTAAATTTGTGAACTATTTCCTTCACAAGAATTTTTCACCTGTGTGATGTGAGGCTTTCCTGTCCTTTCATGAGCTCCTGGGGATGTGGGGACTGGGAGGCTGTGACTAGGAATGTGTTTGGTTGGAGATGGAGACCAAGAGCCAAAATAGCTGAAGTTGGTGGTGGGGACAAACAGGACAGGTTCCTCTGCCCCATGAGCCCCGTGCAGAAGCAAGCTGTGTCTGTGTTTCTCTTGCTCCTTCTTCTGGACTTGGTGCTTGGCAGAAGAGGCTGTCTTTGCTTTGCTGCTGGATACCTAGAGAGGAAAAGATGGACTGCTTTTGGCAGCCTTCTTCAGAGCAAGACTAGCTGAATTGAAGACCTCTTCAGCAAGAGATTGTCATGTCCTGCTGCATTTTCACTTGAATGCCTTCAGCTTTAGATCAGCATGCAGGTACCTCTGACACAAAGCTGTGACAGCACAACTTGATCTGGGTTTTCTAATTGAACTAATGGCTCTTAACTGCCTGCAGGGGCTAAAAATATCACTCAGTGCTTTTCCAAAGTATCGTGTTTCATTTCTCCTAGGTAATGGCATGCATGTTTGTTTCTTCTTTGCTTCTGTTCTGCTGACATGTATTTTTACTCTTTCAAGTCTTTATTCTTCTGGTAACAGCCAGTATGTGCCCAGCACAATTCCAGCCCACCTTTGGATGTGTTTGTGTTTGTTTTCCTAACTACATGAAAAAGTCATGGCGTATAGAAGGCCTAGTGCTGGTTTTGACAGTATGTAACACTGAGAAATGACCTTTCCTTTGCAGTTGTGCTCAAACTCCTTGAATATGAAGTCACTAGGTGCCTCTTAATATACCACAGTCCCAAATATGAAATATGGCTCTCTCAACCTCTTAAAGGAAAGAACAAGACTAAACAGGTCGCTTGTAGTATCTGCCTTGACAGCACTCTTTTCTCTGTCAGATACTTTAGCATGGCAACTCCAAATGTTGAATATAAAGTTCTGCTGTTTTAGCTTAAAATTAAATCAAGATCCTTATGTAGAAGATGTACCTGAAGTAAAAGGTTTCCCAACAGGTTGTGAGGAGGATAGTTACCAATGGCTGCAGTTCTCGCTCAGGGTCAACAACGAACCACCTGAGAAGCTCCTTTGTTGGAGCGCTCTCCAAACAAATTGTGGTGGATGCTTCTTTCCCCTGTTTTTTATGCTTAGTATTTAAAATCCCACACAGGGAAACACTGTAAAAAGTAAAGTATTTAATATTTTGGAGGAATACAGCTCATGAGATCATAATGAGTAATCCTTTTAGAGAAATCTGTATGGTTGTATCAATGTTATTTTATTACAATGGAAGAAGGAAGGTAACAGCCTTAAATGTAAGCCTTAAATGAAATGACACATTTCCCTCAAATTCCAAGCCCAGCTGAGGTGAGATATTTGGTTGACCCAAGCCAGGATAGACCCATGGATTTCAACAGAACTATGTTAGTTTGCTGTGGTCCAAAGTTTGTATTTGTGTAGTGTTTATATTAATTGTTCTTTATTGTTACAAACCATTTCATAAAATGGCTCTTCTAAAAACCTGTAAAAAACCAAACAAACCAACAAAATTAGGTGGTTTTGTAGGGTTGCTGATTTCTGAAAGCACGTTAAACCTGAAAGCACGCTTGCTTTATCAGCTGTCTTTCAAGAGTGATTTACAGCCTGGCATTTAATTCCCACTAGAAGAGACTAAAGTGGAAGAGAAAGACAGCACAAAGAATGCCACATAATAGTATAGCAACTGCTCAGGCACCACCTACCATAAAAAATAAGAATATATAATAGTTACTCTTACTGAAAAAATAATCTAAGATTAAATTTTGACGTAGCTCTATACTTACAACAAATCAAATATGAATCACAATATGATACAAATAACTAGCTCTTGTTTGTTGGTTTGCATTCTTACCATAAAATTTAACTTCATTTGTAAAAATTCTATCCCAAAGAATTCTATTCCTACTGTGTCACCAAGAACTAACTTACAGCATCTGCAGGTAGAAAGTATTTTTTAAAGCTAGCAAGGAAAATGTTAGCTTTAATAGAAAGTCTCGATGACCCAAATGTTGAGGTCCTAGGAAGTCTTATAATTAAATGTTTAAGCTGGAGCTCAAGGGAATTTGCTTTGAAGAGAGCAAAGAGTTGTCCTTGCTACTTGCTTTACACTGAGAGTGGTTTAAAATGTGAAGAATAGGTAAGGAACCTGGGAATGCATTGATCTGTTAGATGTAGCACAAATACAATTTAACACAACAAGGAGCAGAAAGTCTTCAGAGTAGAGTGGTTCTTAGTGTTATAATTAAGAGAATTAAGGGCTTTTGATAGGCCAGGTGAGGTGTTGAGTAACCTCTCTTGGCTCAGGGGATGAGGAATACACTTCCATGCTATTTTAAAATATTTGTTCTTTCTGGATTTTGAGCTTTTTTAAAGTGCAGCGTTTTAGATGTGACTTTCCAAAATACTGTATAAAAGATTATTGTTTGTGTCATCAGAAGCTAATGTTCTTTCTGTATTTTCCTTTAAATAACCTTAAAGTGGAACTTGGCATTTGGGGCAAGATTGTTGCTTTTGCTTCTCCTTCTTGCTTCAGCTTGTTTAAGTAGTGTGAAGTTATGGGAAATCCTCTTCAAAAGGTGTGTTGTGAGTAGAAGCTGCCTTTCCCTCCCCTTTTGGATGCAGGGGTTGGGAAAACGAGCAGAGATTTTCAGGCTGACACCTCTCTGCACAGAGGAGCCTGTCTGGAGAGTTGTGCCTGTGTAAAGGTCAGGAAAATACATTTTTGATAGCAGGTTTGTGTCTACTTTCCGTGTGTGATGAAAAGGGTTTCTGTTCAAGGTCTTAGCTGAGCACATTTTTTGTTTGTTTAGGAATATTTTGCCAAAAACATTCAGATTGGCTTTTGAGCTGAAGTACCAATGTTAGAAAGTGCCTCACAAATTTCTAAGCTTTGTTGCTGTAGGCATTACTTCAATATCTCAACTTTGCTTTTTTTATGCACATTCAATTTTGAAACAGCAGGACTGTCAGAAATCTGAGCACAGAAAGCACAGCTTCTTTTGTAAATGGTTGTGGAGGAAGGCCTTTGAGGAACACTGTCAGCTCAGAAATGAATTTTGCCAGGGGGGTGCTTTGTAGATCTTTCTGATTGCTCAGGTCACACAGGATTTTTAAATATTTCTTACCTCTCTTTTGGGAATTAATTGTATAGATTGATGAAGAGGAAAATCAACATGATTAGGATCTAGATACTCCTTTCTGTGCTGATTTCAAGTCAGAGAATTTAATACTGAGCTCTTAACAACGTGGATTTATCTGTACTTTTGGTGAAAGAGTTTATTCTTGAAAAGCAGGACGAGCGGATAACCAAGCTGCCACTCTTATGTAAGATATGCAGCCATTTAATATTTAACTAGTCAGTCTGGTCTGTTCTGAATTGTTCTCTCAGGAAAGTTTGATTTGCTTCATCCAAGCAATCCAAAGCATGGAAGTTCTTCAGAACAATTATTTTTTAAAAAAACCCACAACTTTATTTAGGTAACACAAATTTAGTCTGAGTACAAATTGCCCTTTGCTTCATTAGAGATCCATGGATGATTCTTCTAAGAAAGTATGTTGTATTTTTATCGACTGGGAATGAACTTGTGTTGATGATGATCCTGTACCTGCAAGATGTCTCTGAGCTTGGGCAATCAGGCCACTGGCTGTTGTGAGACTTCATGCAATATTGGTTTAATCTGTCTCTGCTCTTCATGAAAAATGGATTTTATATGTTTTTAGTAGTTTTTTTTAAAAGTCATGTGTTGGGTTTTTTTTTAAACCTGAATATGATGCTCTTCACAAAAGGGATAATTCAGTCATTATTTACTTATTATCTGTGTTCTGTTTTTTCGGTTCTGCATTGTCCTATTTTCTGTGGGTTCTGTAAACATGCCATTTTTATGTCGGTGTGTGTTCATTGTTTGATGAGCGGTGTCAGTGCACATATACAGATCCATGTATATATCTTCCTGCTCTCAGGGCCACGTCCTGCATCTGATATGCTCATTTAGCTCAGCTCAATGAGCATTGCATATTTATGCCACTTCGAGCATGGTGTCTTGTCCCTCTGGAGGCTGTTTTGAATTTGAGGAACATTGTCCTTGCCAAGGACATTGGTTGGCTGTAACTAATGAAGAATTCAGCTGGCTAAATGTACTTTTACCTCTTGGTGCCACTGTGAACAGGACCTTTTCACTCTGTGCTTTTCCTCTCTTGCATTTAGCTTTCCAGTTGCCACTGATGAGACCAAAGTCATACATTTCATGCTGATCAATATAATTTAGCTACTTCAATATGATTTAGCTATTATGGCATGAATTCACTGCAGTTCTACAAGTTTAGTTCATTTTTTATTTATGTTTTTTTACTATATAAAGAAAGCAATCCTGAAATAAAATCTGTTTTTGATAGAAGCCCTAATTTGTTTGATAAGACCTTAAAAATAATTTAAAAAAAAGACTGCAGTGAGTCCATGCCTTACTGCTGTATATTTCCATTAAAAGGTTATTGACATTTTTCTCTTTCTAAGCTATGACATCATTGCTGGATGGAATGGTTTTCATTAGCATCATTTGTTAAAATTCTTCAGTGAAGTCTTATTTAGACTTTTGGGGTTTTTTCCTAGCTAAACAGGTATACAGGTAAACAGATCAAATCTTTAAGGCAATTTACCAGATATTTGTTGCTTTCTCTGAAAATTTTGGGCTTTGGAATCCAGTCCTATCAATTAACTAAACCAGAGAGTGAAATATCCTTCCAGTGTTGGTGACAAAAGTCATCTCTCTCTATATTCTTTTATGACAAGGTTTAAAGTGGTTTCATGACTTGCTAATTTTTGCCATCAAATACACAGGAATATTCAATATTGTGCTTTTTGCCTCATAAATTAGGCAAAAGGGAAGTTAGTCTCTGTTTAAATTAGACATTTTGACATTTTAGCTCTCTAATAGAGCAGTTCCTTGGGATGTTGTGTTTGGAGGAAGCTCACAGCAATTCTTTAAACAAGACTAGTGTCCTTGATTGTAAGTATCTCCCTGTCTGCATTTTTTAGGGGCATAAGAACTTTATAATTGTAAATTATGTTGTTTCTTCCAAAGCCTACTAAAGTTACTGTTCCCACTGACTTCAAACTTTGGATCAGGCCCTTCTTTATCCATATAATAGTGCAAGTATTTTTGCTCTGGATGATTTTGTGACCTGAAATGTATCCTTATGTTTCCATGGTAAACAACAAGATTGAAATGTGATGATTTATGTAATTTTAAGACCTTTCTTTTCCTCTTCTGAAATGTTTAAAATGTGTATGTCTTTAAGTGTTTCATGACTCATCAGACCTTTCTAAATGTGCTTTTTATGAACTATATATGAAAGAAAGGAACTGAAGATATATTTTTCAGCTTATGCCATTTCCATTTCTGCTGTTTTACTAACCCATTATTTAGCTTCTCAGTAGATTTAATGAGGAATTATTTAAAGTATTCACAGAAACCATTTGAGAAATAACATAAGCACGTTGTGATATAGAAAGTGTGAAAAAGGCTACAGAGCTGACAAGAAATCTCTTAGTGTTCTGAGCCTGTAACTGGAGAAAAATGCATTTCAGTAATTTATAGAACAAGGTATAATTTATTTTTTAAAAGCTATTCTTAATATGAGCTACAGGAAAAGGCAAGGCTGGGATATGGCTTTATCACTATACTTTGAGCTAGCAGGCACATTACCACTGAAACAAATGGACTGATGGAGGAACAGCTCTATAGATTTGGGATAATTCAGATCTAAAAAGAAAATACAGGCGAAGTCACACAGAATAAGGGAATTAAGAGTAAAAGCACTCCATATAGCATAGCTGCTGTATAGATGAAAGAACTCACTAGGACATAGCCAAGAAAGCTCCTGAATCAGTGACCTACTAAACCACAGCTGTGCTGTGTGCCAGGTAGTGCATGAAGTGGTTAGTGATGGTCCATGAGCCTGTCTGTGAAAATCACCAAGACATACAGCATTTCCCTAAATGCCAGAAGAAAATAGCAGTTGAACTCCCTACCTGCTCTTACTCTCGAGAAGCATTTAACAGCAAGCCCTCTGTTAGGTTAACTCTGCCTGGCTTTGTCCTAAAGTGCTCAGAAGAGGAGGAGAAGAGGGCCTGTGTCAGGAGCTTGTGATTGTAGAAACAGTGGGACATTCCTGCTCCTGCTTTGCAAGAAAAAGAAGATGGGCATGGGGAGATGACAGGAGATGAGGATTTCAGTTGCATCCTGTTGCTGTCCTGCTGCCTCCTTAGGGCAAAGGATAGATATTGGTAGTTAATGGGAGCTCAGCAGGGTGCTTGCATCTCTTATTCTTCAAATGGTTTTAAAGAAGAATAAGAAATAAGTAGTGGAAGAATTAATTGTTGTTTGCTCTGGATGATTTGTAACTTCTCCAATTAAAAGTAATCTAAGCAATTAAGTTTCCTGACTAGCAAGCTTAAGATGTGAGTTACCTGTGTACTTGGACTCCCAACATGGGAATTTCATAGTAGATTGTATTTACCATCAAGAAAGCTGAAAATTATACTTGGTTGACACATTTCTTTATCTCCAATCAGTGACCCATTATTCAGTTGAATGGAACTGAGGTAAAATTCAGACAGTGAAAAATCACAGATAATGTGGGTGCTGGAAAATGTGCGGGAGCTCAGCAGCACCTGGTGAACTTTATGTGGCTGCCGTGTGCAGCTGTGCCAGGAGGGGACTGGCCCTCCTGGAGTGGTAGAATGGCTTTGCACAAGGGCCAGTCCTGCTGCACTGCTCCTTTTGCTCGCAGGCCAGGACAAGCTGAGTCAATCCTGCTCTGAGCAAGCTGGGGTTAGTTAGACCAGGCAGGCTCCAGATGGAACTGCAGTGGCTGGGGAGCCCTCTCCTTCCCGGGCAGCCTGCAGAAACATGGAGCCGTGTCCAGTTTTCAGCTGGCAGCCTGATCTGCTGGGGCTGTGTGTAGGGCAGAGGTAACTGTGTTATTTACAGACTCAAACTGACCCTGGAAGCAGGAGAAGGAAGACTCTTCTAATCTTTGACCTGTGCCATTGTTTGTGGCTTTTTCTGAAGGTAAGTCACAGCAGTCCTCTAACCAGCTGTTCTTTGTGATAACTATTGCCTCTTTAAGTTCCTCTTGGCCTTGAGGAAGGTCAAAGTTTTCTTGGCATTCATTAGAAAAAATGAAGATAAATTTTAAGTGAAAACAGCTTTCAAATAATTGTATAAATTTATGTCCTTGTCATCCCTGTATATAAACAGTTTGAGGACTTTTCTCATCTGTCAGATCGCAGCTTGAAAGCATCTCTACAAATCTCAGCAAGGAGGGCAAGCATCTTAGTACCCTCTGCCCCATTCTTCTTGACATCTCACATTTGTCTTTTGGTTTGGAAATGTTCCTTGTTTCTCACCTTTGAGCAGAGAGGATTGATTTATTGTCTTTGTAGGTCTTGCTCTGTGGTGCGACACATTTTTACATCTGTACAACTAGAAGGGTACTGATCTGTTCTTGGTCCAGAACTTTCAACTCATGCTATTACCCCTTCATTCTTTCCCATTAAATTGACATTTCAGGGATGAAAACAATTTGTGACCGTATTAATGGAGACAGCTTCTCTTTTCAAGTAGATTTTCAATAACAGCTTCACAGACATGTTATCAGATTCCTCAGACTTGGTGGAGCAAGTTCAATTGACATTGGGTAGAGTAAAAAAAAGTCAGATAGCCTGAAAACTTTTACCTAGGAAAGAAGGAGTTTCTGTTGGCCTGAAGGGATCAATGGGATGCTAGGAAAGGTTTGGTTTAACAGATTGAAAAAAGCCTCAATCTCACATTTGGTCATAAATATTTATTGACAGATTTTCATTTATCAAGAACAAATTTTCCCAATGTTTTCATATCAGAAATGCAAAATATGATTGGTTTGCTGTTTGGCTCTCAATTTTACCCTTTCAGATAAAAGAGGAAAAAAAAATAATTGATTAACTGAACTAAATGCAGTTAAAAGTCTATTATGCTTATCTTGAGATTCTGAGTAGTCTTGCTGCTTGAGAGCACTGTGTAAAAATTAGGAATTTACTGAGAGTCAAAGTGTGCTGAAATGTTCATTGCAGTGTGCTGGGTCCTGGGTGGGACTGGAAATGCTTGCATGTAGATTTTTCACTGAGGACATTGCTGATGTCAACAGAAGGCAAGCCCATCTCAGACACAAATAACGCAGCAAAGCAGACCTGTGTTGGTTAGAGTCACCCAGTTCACAGACTGGAGGGCAGAGCCCATCTTGTGACACCAGGGAAATGTGTTGTTTTTGTGGCTGAGCCAAAGGGAAGCACAGGAAAATACTGTCTTTTTGGTGAGATTTGCTCTCAGCAGATAATTTATAGCAGCACATTCAGTGCTCATGTGAGCAGATGTAGTTTCTCTGAGCCTGTTTTTTTTTAAATGCTCTTGCATCAGGAGCTGATTAGCCCAATTAGGACTAGGCATTAGGTTCCAAAGGAAAACCAGCAATGGCTAATCTGTGAGAGAGGAAATCTCTGAGCCCTTTACATCATCATTGTACAAGTGGCTAAAATGTCAGGAACTGAAAAACTGAAACAGGACTAACATATAGCACAAGTCAAACCTCACATTTCCAATAGAGCCAGTGTTAGGTGTTGTTGGATAATGTCACAAGACTCTGCAGGCACAAGTCCTGCTGAATTCAGTGAAAAGTGGTGTGTGAATTTCTGTGTACAATAGCTCCTCTGCTATCTGTGGTTGAAATGAGCACTAAAATAAGTTTCTTTGTTATAGGTTCTTGGAATTGTAAAAGGACTTGAGATCAGCCAACTCATCCTCTGCCCCAAAGTGGTTTATTTCCTAACAGCAAATGAAGAAGAAGAAAGACAGGAGAAATAAAATAGTCTGTATTTAAGAACTTTATTGATGATTTTCTTGGTGGTAGTGTCAGAAGACACAGCAAAAAGTGTAATCTGTGTCTGTACCCCAAGTACCTTCTACATAAATGACAGACTGTCCTTTCCCTCTGTAGCTTGACTGACAGGCCCTGATATTTGAAAAGTACAAGTAACAATTATTTCAATGTGATTTTAAAATTTATTTTTAGATTTTTTTAGTAAAAGAGAACATATCTTTCTTACCTTGTCTTTATGGCATGTGACATTAGAATTAGTAAAGACTTTTTTGAGGCTTTTAACCTTCAGCAGAGTATTTCAGAAAGAAACAAACATTTACTTAACACAGGCAGGAGTTCCTTAGTAGAAAAGTCATTTTATGATTGTCATGACATTAGAGAAGGGTGTTATAAATCCTCCAAAACACTTAAAAGGATTGAATATAGAAGGAATAAAGTTAGCTCTCGCACAGCTACTTGGACATAAGTAGATAAGAAGCTCCTTTGAATTTGAAATGTGTCTGTATAAGCCATATGCATTCTGCTTTCCTAGCATAATCCTCAGAAATTTCACTCCTGGAGGATGTGGGAGGACGATTCAGTCATCTTGAGACATGTGGATCACTAGATCTGGGCCTGATGTGAATGTGAGCCAGATTGCAAGAGCTTTGCTGATGCCAGCTAGAATAGTGTTTCACACAAAGTCAAGGGAGTATGCTCACTGAAATAGTTATTACCCAGCTTGCATAATCCTCCCAGAACCTGGCTCACTATTCAAGCATTCTGCCAAATGTAGCAGATCAAGGTGCATCATGAAATATTTGCACCATGTTTGAGATCTTAGAACAGGATCATAAATCAGGCATTTGTCTTGTTCTGGAAAAGCCTGCCAGAACAATTTCTTCTGTATTAGTGAAACCTTTCTGCACCTTTTCATCACACAGCATTCTATTCTGTATTTCTTTCTTCATTGATGACCTTGTATACCCTGTCAGGCATGACTTTACTTTGGACTTCTGCTAATGATTTTGTTTAGAATAAAGCATTAATTATTTATTTTTTGCCATATTTTTTTTGTCTGCAGTTAGCCTGATCTGTCTGTTCCTCAGACACCTCTTATTTTAGTTGAGCTTTGTGCTGAAATGGCAGACCCTTCTATTCATGACTCAAATACAAGGCCAACTCTTGCACTCCTCTGCTAAAAGATGCAGTGAGGACTATAGTGACAATCCTGGTAAATGACAGTGGCAGAGTTTCTTATTCTTATTAATTTCTGCTTCTGGACACAATGGTGCTGGCATAGACTCTGCATATATTTTTCTAGAAAATAGGTCCAAACTCTTCTTCTCTTTGCTGAAGCAGGAAGAAACCAGTGATTTGGGTACACTTGCTTGCTACCCACTGGAGGTCAGCACAGATCTTTACAGGAACTAGGGAGAGGCCCTGTGGGCTGGTGTGGAAGGGAAATGTTGTAACAGTGGATATGATGCTCAGTGTGCTGTGAGGATGTGTTGCTCTGCAGTACCTGATGTCATCTCAGCACTCTTGACAGCAAATTACTTGCATGTTCTTCCATTGAATGAGACAGAGAAGGGGGTTTTGAAACACATCTACATTGTAAATTAATGATTACTGGCATTGAGCTTTAAGTAGCAACCAATTAAAAACCAATTTTAAAAAATCAAATCCTTTCTAAGTACATGGAGTTCCCTTGTCTCATTTTTAAGTTTTAGGGGAAAATAACTCCATCCCATCAAACAGGTTGAGAATCAGGTTGAAGCAGTCAAGAAGGATGATCGGTCTGCAAGTCCTACTGGAAACAAAAAGGAATCTCCAGAACTTTTTTGTAGGGTCAGGATTTCACCCATAGATTCTAATGTTTGAAAAGATCCTGATGACTCTGTTGTGTGACAATCTGAATCACACAGACAGTGGAATTAAAGGCCAGAATGCTGAAGGGAAAAAGAGCAAATCTTGAGATCTGGAAATCTCAGTAAACACTACTGACTTAGAAAGCAGGGTTGCCTTGTTCAGCTACTTCCATGAAGCCCCACAAGTATTTTCCAGTCTAAAGCTGTCTTCATATTTTGAATGTCACAGGGAAACATAGCAATGCAGGATTATTTGGCTTTACTGTTATTTAATAAATTAAGAACCATAATACAGCTTTGCAAGGGATTAATATGGAAACTTCTTTGACAGGGAATTGATAAAATAATTGAGACAAAACAGTGAAACTGACTGTATCAAGTTCTCCCTTTTTCCTACAAAAAACCCCAATCCCACAAGCATTGTTGAGAAATTGAAAAGACTTTCTTACAGCTCTTTCTTGTATGTTATAATGAGATGACATAATTGTTTTTGAATGTATATAAGTTTTTTGGGTAAATTTTGAGTAGCTTTATTGACACTTTTCATGTTAGATGTGAGCAAAACAAGATGATGAGCAGAAGAATGAGAAGTACAAGGTGTAAACCCAGATCCTGAATACAGCCCGTTACTGCTGTCTGTTTAAGCAAAAATTTGTCAGTGCTAAGGGAAAACAAACCAAAATGTTTCCAATGTTTCTTCTGAAAAGGAGAAAAAGGCAACAGCCAATGTCACTGCTATCAGAAAAAAGGTGTTTCTGTCAGATAAGGCACCAAGAGCATATTCCTCACTAAATCTCTCCCTGAGATGCCTAGCCTGTGTAGTGCTGTTACTAACCCCTTGCTCTGTAATCTCTCTGTATATATGTCTAATTTATCAGTTTCTTGTAGATTGTCAGCAGCCTGCTGCCTCCATACCGCCACACGGCTCACAACTAGCCAGGGGGCCAGATTGCCAGACTGTCAGGTAAACTCCACTAACTCTCCTCTCTTTGCACATAGCTGCATGCACGCCTGCCACCCCCCTCCTCCTCCTCCTCAGACAAAAGCTCTTCACTTTTTCTCTAACAGCAAGCCTTTAACAGCTTGAGGAACGGTGGTAATTTCTGCAGTGACAGTACCAACATGAGTCACAGCATTCATGCACTTGCTTCCCTGTAAAAATATGGAAAAAATGCCAAGCTGGATCTTGCAGCCCTCATTTGATATTTTGATGCAGTTTTCAATTATGCCAAAGTAGCAATGAATTTATTTTGTTGCTAGAAAGATTTACTTAAATGGGGGACTTTTAATTTCAGGGGTAGGTGTAGGCTTCCCTTTTGTAAGGTGGCATTTTTAGAAGCATTTGTGAGATTTTAGCAGACACTTCTTAGTTCTCCCTGACTCGGAAACTCAGACCTAAGGCAATCAGTTGTTAATCTTGTTTTTAAAAGTAAACTCCTGGTGTCCTTGCTCATAGGTGGTGCAAAGGCCACATTGTGCTTCTGGATGGCTGAGCTAATCAAGGCACAACCCCAAACCTAAGCAATGCAAAAGGACATTACAATAATTTTATCTGTTCATGGTACAATCAGTGCAAATCTTCACTTATATCCATGCTCTCATTGAAATAATTCACTTTTTTTTTAGGAGTGCCTCTCATTTATTGCCTACAAAGTGGAAGTGCTATTATCTTCTTTACTATGTAAGAGCAATATGAAAGTTTTACTGAGAAGTTGGTGTAAACTCATTATAACTGGAAAGTATAATTTACTGATTTGCAGTTTGGAGTTATACAGCTCACTAAAAAAAATATTACAAGTTACATTTAAAATCCTTAATATGCCAGTGAAGTGATACTGGTGTATTTTAGATGTTAGAGCAATTTGAGATTAGCAATAGGTGCTTTGGAAACATGGAAGGTTAATGTCAACAAGTCTTATTTTAACCCTATTTAATTTAATTAAAGGCTATTCTGTTCCTTTCAGAGCTACTCTCCTAGCATATTTGAGAATATGGTCAAATACCATCCCTCTCTAAATGCTAACCAACTATTGCTTCTGTAATTTTAAAATATCTTCTCAGAAATCTGCAAACATTACCTTGTTCTGATAATTTAAAATATGGTTAACATTTAAAAAACTTCAGGTCAGTCATCCTACAAACAACACACACGCACTTAGCTGAAAAATTGACTTTCAGGTGGCTATTGTTTTTTACCACTAGATTTGTACTCATCTGGTGATGTCAAAACAACACTGACTTTGATATATTCCCACTGCTGCCTTGCTTGCCTCAGCCACAGTACCTGCCCAGCTCTGTAAAGCAGTGAAGCATAACAACAGATTTGATGCAAGTCAGCATGATGACATAAATTGTTGAGCTATTGAGATAAAGTAATTGGAATCTGGAGTAAAATTTCAGGGCATTTAAGGACCAATTAGACTTACTGAGGTTTGGATTTTCTAAATGCAGCAGAGAAGGAAGCCAGGAGCTTGTCCCACCATTCCTTGTCCTCTGACTATCCCTGAAGTCATCCATTTTAAGAGAGAGCTGTGCTTATTTTTTAAAGTCTCCAACACAATTCTTGCAGTAATGTGACCTCTCAGTGGCATTTCATCCAGGACTAAACAAGAGCTGGTTAAGGCTTGTGCTTCACACAGATGTTTTCCACATCCTGTGATGTCTAGTTGTGTTCAAGCCAGTTAATACACCTGACACAGGTAGATTCACAGAGAGCTTTCCCTCATTTATTATCTATACTATGGTTTTTAAGTGGGACTTGTAAAACTCTGGCATTTTCAATAATTGTGATTCCAGTGCATAGGCTTTGGTAAATCTCACTAGATAAGCAATGCAGTTTCAAGCCAAATGGGACTCCAGGGCAGATCTAGTCAATTCATTTTAGCTTTACATTGGTCTTTTTGCTTCAATCTGCATGTTTCAACTGAAACTTGATTGGAAGATCTGTGAGAACTTTCCTTAAAAGATTTTTTAAAATTAAACTGAGGAACAAATGCACAAAAGTCTCGCTCTGTCTTCCACGCATCACCTCAGTTTCTAGGTCTAGGGATGTGGGGCAAGCAACCAAATCCAGGCCTGCCCTGACAATTACTGGATGCTGTTCCCCCTTCCCAGCACCTGTAGCTACCTGTCTGATGGACTATATTGGACAAGATTAAAATATTGCCATTATCCAATATTAAAAAGAGCATATCCATGTTTAGATTGTATTCTGGTTTCTGTTGAATGCAGAGAAAACCTCATTTTCATTATCAGAGGCCAAAACTCTAGGCCCAAAGTAACTATTAATAAAAAACAAATCACAACTCCCCAGTACCTCAGTTTAAATTAATATTGCCTTTTCATATGAAATAATGCTTTTATTTTTATAAAGTAGGAAATAAATTTTTAAAAAAGGTGAAATATGCAACTTAGCACATACAAAATTTCTGCATTCTGAAAATATCATTGAGTCTGTTTATATTTTCCTTTTCTGATTTGTTACAGTTACAATCAATGCCAGACAATGTTGCATGTGAATGACATCTCTAAGCCAGAATAGAATACTTAGAAACAGTGAAGGGCTTTGCACACCATTTTCCAGTTAATTTTAGAAATATGTGATTAGTATTTTGAGTGCCAGGGAAAAAAATAAAAGAGCTGCATAAAGCCAGACAATAATACTAATGCAAAAAAATTGCACAGACTTTATTCATCAACTGAATGAATACATCCCCAAATGATACCAGCATTTAAAGAGATGTTCACAAGAAGTCCATAAAACCCAAATGTTTTAAAAATTACACATATCCCATTGGGTGAATGTAACAATGTTCTTCCTTATTCTCTGTTTATAGTCAAAAACTTGACTTCTTCCATGTCTCTGTCTTGCTTTGTGTTATTAATCTGCCCTACCACCCTCTGCTGTCTGCGACTGCCAATGTGTCAGATAGCTCAGCTCCAGGACCTGCTGCCACCAGCACCTCTACTGCCATAAAAAGCACATTGAATGCCATGTGTCACTTGCTGATTCTGGTGTATTTTTAGTTTGTGTACTGCTACAGCAATTTGCATTAATGAACTGGATGAATTGTGTTTGTGAAGAGAAGAAGGTATAAGAGCAGAGCTTTAGAAAAAGATTTCAATCTATTGGAGCTGCAGGTGATGTGGTTATATATGCTGCTATAAAGGTGCCTGATAGCCTTGACATTTTTTTTCTTCCCAGTGCCCTTAATATTTATTATCGGTTGAAAAGGAAGTAGCGAGACAATTTTTTCTATTTCTTCTGTGCACAAAGTGTGCTTGTATTTCAAAGTAAGAAGCAATGCAGAATTACCAGCAAAAGAAAATTAATATAACTTTAAGCACAGTGCTTAGAATTGCTAATCTGAGCATAGCCTGGGATAGTCAGTAGTACAGTTTTTACAGTCATGGCTGGCTTTGTACTGAAGGTCATGCCATAAAGTTGTTATGGTTTTTATGTTTGTGTAAAGGACAGTCTTATGTGTCTCAAGGAGGTTCTTTAGGCCACTGATGCTGTACATAGCTAGTTGCAACTACAGCCATTTCCTCACCCATCCTCTCCCTCGGAGCATGAGCATCTTTTGTTGCTTAGTTTTAAAGTTAGGAAGGAAGCCCCAAAAGACAAACACATCTCTGCTAACAAGCAAGGAATGTGTGTGCTGAGTTTCTGTTCCTCTCTGGCAATTACAGTAGTCCTGTTTAAAAAGAAACAAGGCAGCAAGGGAGAAGAGTAAGCCAGTCTTGTAGGGTTGTGTAATCACCTCCTTGTTTGAATTCCCCGAATGGGATGTTAAGATTCTAATTTAGTTTTCTGTCTCTGAAGGAATTAAGGCTAGTGCTTCTCCTAAGCCTATCTTGAAAACTTAGGAGGCACTGAAGGCAGGAGCTGGCTCTTGATGAGTGGATAAGTTTGAGAATAAATACAGAGCTTTTGGGTTAATCTGCAGTCACACCTGACACAGTCATTGGTGTGGAGCAGGTAAAGATCTCATTAACATCTCTCTGTGGATGCTGTATCTGCATCTGCATGTGGCAGAATATGACAGAAGGATGGATAATAGCCATGGAAAGAATTACTTCTTCTGAGGGGTCATAGTCCATAACACTACACATTTTGGGACTGAACTATTAGACAGCTGGGTATAAAGCAAAGCTTTTGGAATCCTGAGCTTCTATGACCCCCTCTCACCACCCAGTTTGCAGTCAGGAAACTCATCTTCAGGAGCATTAATGAGAAACAGAATCTAACTTAAGACATGCAATTCTATGATCTTCAAATAAGCCCAGACGTGCAAGGACTGTAGCTCCTGTAGAATTGTAATATCTGTGTATTTGTGGTCAAAGCCTCTGTGATTTGAAAATGTGGACATTGCCATCAAGTTATTTAATGGTGGTGGTGCACACTTCTTTCTTTCTTCAGTCAAACACAATATCATCTCTCTGTTTCCTTAAGTAAATGCTGTGTGTGGAAACTAAAGACATTTCAGTACCACTGGCATTTCCAGTAGCATTTTTCCAAACACCTCTGGCATTTCAAATTGATTCATTTCCAGCAATAGGCTAATTGCATTCCTTCAGCCAGTAGTCTGTGCTGCAGAGATAATATGTAAAAGCATGGTTTCTAAAGAAGGAAAACAGAAAAGGCAAATTCTCTTGAAGACAGAGACATAAATGATGGTGCTTTATCATACATCACACTGTTGAGCTTGGAATAACTTCAACACTGTAGAACATTTGAAGCATTAGAGAAAAAAGCTCTTCCCAGACACATTAAAGAATTGGGTGTTTTGGTATTTTCCCCCCTTTTTTTTTTCCCTTTTCCTTCTCTTTATAAATGAAATTTTCTTGCATTTTATTTTGGTATCTTGTTTTACTACAGCTCTGCACCAAGAAGTGGGGTGTGTTTGTGTTAGCTGCCCCTTTTCATTGCTGCTACTCCAGCCCCTGTAAGCTGGTTCAGACCTCTCTGCACTATGTGCCAGTGAATGCTATAAATGTACTCTAGACAGGTGAATTAACAGGTGAATGCTGTTATCAGACAAATTGTTCATGAAAAACAGTCAAATGACAGAAATATATGACAGAATTGAAAGAATTCAAACAGCACAAAACCCTGAAGAAAACAAAATATAATAAGTCCCCACACTTCGGCAGTGTAAATTACATAATATTTAATGGTTAAGGGGCCTGATGAGGAAGACTACACTGTATTTGTACAAATGAACTAATAAATAGGTCAAATTCAGTAAGATATCACATTTTCACAGAGCTATGAGACCTGATTTCTAGCCTGGCACTGTCCTTCATTTCAAATTCTGAATCAGCTGCATCTAGAAAATCTTTAATAATCATGTAAAGATGGCACCTGCATCTTGTCCTTCAAATTTGCTCTCCCATTTCACAGATACATTTTTTCTCTACACAGTCTTTGTCATCCCAGCATGCAAACAGCAAATTGTGTACAGGAACTGTGAAGTGGGGTGTCTGAGCCACCTCACAAATGCATCCACATGTCATTGACTTGCTGTGCACTGAGAGCTTTCTGTATGTATACTGTGTGTCTGAGGATATGGATTTAGAGATGAGGCTTCACCCCCTTTTAAAGTTCATTCCCAGCCCTGTACTAGCTACATGCGTGTAAAATGTTTGCCTTGTATTTTAAGCACTTTTTCTCTTTTCTTTTTAATTTTCAGTCCTAATGCTCTCCCAGAAGAGCAGCCACATTCCAGCTCTCAGTGTGCCCCTCTCAACTGTCTCTCTAAGCCTCCTCCTTACCCCTAATCTTCACATGCAACGTAAGAGAAAATGCAAACAGAGTGGAGCTCATGCAACAAAGGTTGGGGTTGTTCCCAGAAAGCGGGTAGACAATCCTGCCTTGTTGCTGCATTGGCAAGTCTGGATTCGTATCCCCTGCTCTGGCAACTGAGGGAAGGTTGAGAAGAAGAACACAAAGCACAGAGCCCAACCTATCAAGAAGACTTTTTATGGTTCCTCTGATTGTACTCAAACTGTGCTATCACAACTGAAGTGTAGTGAAATTAAACATCTCGACAAAAATGTTCCTCCCAGCTGCTTGGCTTTACCTCTGAAATGGTAAAAAGAGACTTAAGCCAATGTTAAAAAAATATGTTACAAAAATCCTACCCTCACATCCTCTAAGTTCAGCCATAGGAACCAGTTCAAATTTCTTTTTGTCTTCAAGGGTGTGATATTTATTACTTACTTTATTTGCACCAGAATTTTATGCTTATAAAATACAGTCTTTTTTTTTTTTTGTGAGAGTTGTATTTAACTAATTTTATTTTTAAAATCCAAGCAGAAATAGCTTCAATGAAGAATGACTGTGTTAATATTAAAAAAGGCTTGTTGCATTGGCCAGCATATGGCCAATTTTTATTGCACAAAAATGTTGGAAATGGGTTGAATTGGAATGTTAACAACGACTGTATATTTTGTTGCTGCACTGATATTGTTTATGCACTTGTTTTTTTAATCCCTATTACACTAGCTTCTGGTTTTTTTTCTAGCTCTTCACTGAAAGAAAATTATTAAGCCTAAGAAGGAGATGAAAGGATAATGTACTGATTTGTTTTCAGTTGTTTGCTTGCATTGTAATTATACTTCTCGCATCATGAATTGGTGCTGTTTTTTGGGATTACTTTCTATTTGGTATCTGAGAAAGAAAATCTTAAATAAGTAAAATGCTATGTGCTAATTGAAAACATTCTTTCCTCCCACTCCCATCTTCAGGATCCTAGCTCGAGGCCTTATCAGGAAAGGCTAGTTTGAGTGGGGAAGTCGTGTGCATTTTGTGTGAAGTATTCTGTGGAAAAAGAACTCATGCAGGTAGGGTTGATGGTGTGGATCAAAGTCAGCAGGACTTTACTGTAGTGCATTTTTTCCTTGCCAAAAATCAACAGACACAGAACCTTAGCTCATGTCAGTTTATGACAAATACTCAGGTGATCAACACTACGCAGACTCTATCGCAACAGTGCACAGTGTTCCTAGTTAAAGATTCTTTCTTGTAAAAGCTGAGTAAGCCTGTTTTTTTCTTAAAAGCAGTGAGTTTCAGAACAAAATAAAGGATAGAGGAATGTATTTTGCACAGTACCTGGCAGCAAGGGAAGTGGCTAACAAAGGGTTGTGGTTCAGCATCTATGGGTTTCCTGTCCGGTCATCAGCTGAAGAAACAAGTCTGCAGTGCTGCCTACTTGTTGGTAACTAGCAGGCTCCTTGCTTTGTTAGGTGGCCTTAATTTATTTACAGAAGAGAGGCTTGGGTATTTCTGCATGTCTTTATTCCTTCTCTGCAGCACATCTTTGACCGACAAGTGGGAAACACAGTACAGCCTAAGGTACGGGGCAGCTGGGGAAAAAAAATTGCTGCAGGTGTGGCTGGAACAATTCTTTCAAATTCTGCCTGAATCTGAGAGAATGAAGTCAGTTTTTTTAATAACAGTGTTTACCAAATGTTACAATGCAGAAAACATCAGCAGAGGAAAGAATCTGTGACCACTCAGTGTGCCTAACAAATCAATATTACCATAGTACCAAGAACAAAGGTGCTGTAAATAGAAATATTTTATGTCATCAACAACGTCTGTCGTGTAACCTTGGCAAAGCAGCTGAGCTATAGTAACAAAACACTCTGAGATAGAGAAATAGGAACAAACTGATACGCAGTTCTGGTCAGATCAAACAGATAACACTCGGCAGTGTTTTGACTTCGGTTTCCATGGGGTTCATGTGATTCTTCTCATATACCTTTGCATCACTATTCAGTATCATAATTGAACTGCCTGTTGTCTTGTCATAGAAAGGTCAAGTGAAACCTTGTTCAGCTCCATCATGATGTCTGACACTGAGTTTAGCTGCTACTTTAATTTTTTTAAAAAATCCCCACAGTATTTTGTCTGAGGCAAATTCAGCTTTCAAAAAGCATCTCCAGATTCCTAACCTTGTCTGACTGGTGTAAGAATATCTGTGTCCTACAAAGACAGCTACTGTATATTGTTAATAAGAGAAGGAGCTTGCATAGCACTTTGAATGCAGTTACCACTGACTGTACTTGGAATAGTTTTTCCTATTTTCGTATCCAAATCAAAGGCATTTTCCTTAACTTTAGTTAAGCAGTAGTTCAGTGAAATACATTTCCTTTCTATATAGATACAAATTTATTGGGGGAAAAAAAGGTATCAAGACAGTTTAGAAACATATGCATGTCCATGTGGATCAAGAGTTATGAAAGAACATCCTGTGGTATAAAAGTTGTGGCCCTGTTTTATAGAAATAAATGTTTTTATTCTCTTAAGTTTTAAATTTTTAATTCCTAAGTTTTCAATTTACATTTTTTTATATGTAATAAAATGTAATTGTTGGAAATGTGAGAGAACTAGAACTAGAAACAAATCAACTTCAATGTACAAATGGTTGTAGTTATTGCACTGTAAGTTACAAAACTCTGTAGGTCCCTGGGACAACTTTTGTCAGTTAACCAGTATAAAATAAAATACATATCTTGAACTTAAGATTAAAACCTCTTCTTTGTTATATATTGATTTATTATATAAAACTTTGTGAGAGATTTTGTAGGAAATATTTACATGCAGACAAAACCAGAAACAAAAGCCTGGAGTTTTTTAAGGGTTGCAAAATATTACATTTGCCCATTTAAAATTAGTTTATGTTGTGTTGATATCTATTCTGATTTTTAAGAACTAAGAAAAAATTATACCTATATTTGTAATGGTTGAGTATACTTAGAAACACAACTGTGTTTTCTACGCAGTAAGGAAGCAATTCAAATCCTGCTCTGACTTTTGTGTTTGAAACACAGCGTTTGTTCTCTATGATGGCCTTGAAATTTCTTCGGATTTGAAGTAGCCTACTCAAAATAGGGTCATTTAGGTCAAAACAGGAGCATTTTGGTTTGGGTTTTATTTTCTGATATAGTGAAAAATTATTCCTTGTTCAGTGAAATGATCTACTTGTGGAAATCCAGTTTAGAGTAGATGTGTGAGGAAAAGAAGAAAATGAAAGAAATAGGAAAAAAAACCCAAATATAAAGGGAGAAAAAGATGAAAAATAAATTGTAAAATGTAATAGTATGGAAAAATATATTTTCTATTAGTCAAACATATATGGAGGTTTTAAAGAAAGAGGACATAACTGTTTTTCATGCTAATTGTATAGAATTTTCTGCCTTCTAAATGGAGGCAGTGGTGATATTCTTTCTGATTGATCTGATTGACAGGTTGGCATCTCTTGTGCTTTCTCTATCCACATTTTTCACAGTAAATTCATGTAATCATAGCTATACAGCAGAGTTTATAGAATGAAACTATAATTAGCGCTGCAAGTTTTAATGCCAATTGGATTTTCAGTTTGTTTTTTATTTTAAAAACAATGACGAAGTTGTTTAAGCCATTTACCATATTAATGTGTGTACATAAAGGAGATTATGTTATGAAATATAACCTCACTTATGAAATATGACCTCACCTATGAAGGCTGCTCACCATAATTACGTTGGAATTACTTAAGTAAGCTGTTAGTAAAATCTGACCCAGTCCTTATCCCACTGGGAACGACACCCAGAGTCCAGGCCCTAATTTTGGTACCAACCTTATCGTTCATCCTGCAATGCCAAAGTCAGTAGCTGTGCTGCCAGCTCCACTTCTAGCTGGACTGATCATCATCATCACAAGGTATAGAACACATCAGCCTTTCTGAGGTCTGTTCCTTTCTTTGGCAGAAGATGCATATCCACTGAGGTTACAGTAAATTTCTTTCTTTTGTTCCTCGGAAGTCTTCATTTGAGAATGGCAGGGACTGATGTTTTACCTTTGAAGTATGATAATTGCTATAGTTACCTCTTTAAAAATTCCAGTCATCACTTCTTCAGTTTTCCTTTGCTGTGTGTGCAGTGAGTCTGAAAGAGATAGATATTATTCAGATGTTTTTTAACCATTAAGGGGGTTTTTTTTGTGTAATTAAGCATCTTGTGGAAAAGAAAAAAGCAATTGCCTTTCGCCTTCAGGCACAAATACATCAAAATATGCAATGGAAAATGTGTGCATGACATTGTTAACATCATGTAGTTTCTCCATATCCATAACTAGGCTAGAAAATTCTTGTTTCTTGTGTGATATGCATATTCCTCTTGCTAGGAGTGCAAGAGAACTATCACAGAGAGTCTGCATCTTTCATTTGGAGGTGCACAGCTTAAATCCTTATTGGTTTTTAATCTGTTTCCTGTGGAGTTCTTGAAAATCCCCTTTGTGAAATGTAATGGCAACCAAGTGTCAAGGTGACAAAAGGTAAAGGAAAAATCCAGTGTTTCATTACTGGAGTTAATGTGTGGGCAGACTCTGGGTGATAGAGTCTTGTATTTCAAAAATGTCTTTCTACAAAGCTATTTGTTTTGATTATCATAATTTACTGTAAAAGAGTGGATAAGAGTGTATGTTTTTTCTCAGTGTTAATAATCTGAGTTTTTATTGAATTTGTGGTTGCTTGATTTCAAAAATATTTTGGAAAATCAATAAAGAGAAGCCTTTGATAAAAGTTTCAAGTAGACTGGCTTGCTAGCTAGTTAGTATTTTCTCAGCTATGAACAAGAAATAAGAGTAATCTAGCTTATTTTATTATTATTTCTCCTGTTCACAGATACGGCTATGTGTGCTATGCCAGTGATTAAATTAAGTCCATTTTATTACTTATTGCCCTATTGATTTTCAGCCCTGTGGTTTGACTGTTAAAGGGTTAATTAACTTGATCCTTTGTAAACAATTAAAAAAAAAGAAAACTGATGTTTTGTGACTTTTGTAATCTATTGAATGTTTCCATTTGCATGATGTTCTGTATTTAATGAACCATACAGATTGCTGTGTTCCTTTCAAAAGAGTTTTAGCATTGGTGGAGTTTGTGACAGACACAAATTTGTATACTGTATGTTTACTGCTGTAATAACTCAGCTACTCCTATGTTGAATTGACATTATGTTGTCCTGCCTTCTTGGGTTTAAATGATGAAGTGTTTCTAGGTGGTGAAGAATATAAAAATATATATGTTCATTTGCTAAAGACTGAATATTGGAAACTCTTCTTGTTGCTACTTTATGCTAAAAGCAAAAAATTTAAATAATTCTTGTTTCCAAAAATGCATCCTTTATTTTAAAAATTGAAGTAATTCTCATGTTAACTTTTCCTTGTCCTTGTAGACAATCCTAGATTAATACCTTGTGAGGGATTCATAAAGTCTGTGCTTGTACATGTGTAATATGATCATGCAGTCAAATGGTTGGGAAAAACACTCTAGTGCTGAAGAAAATAATTAAAAGAAGCTGATATACTGATTCTTACATCTTTATGTTCCAATTAAAATTACAGTGTAATGCATAACTGTTCCAGTGAATAAACTGGCCATTTTTGTTCATTTAACACCATTCTGTCTGGTCTACTTCTATTTACAGCAGTTTGTGGTGCATAGACTTAGAATTTCACAATCATTTCATTCTTAGAGACCAATGATTGTAAGTTTAAAAGGTATCAAAGAGGAAATTAAGAAGGGAAATCAACATTAAAGGAAAAGGGAATCAGAATTAAAGCTGAGATGTTTCCTCTGTTTTCCGAGTCTGAGGCAAATACTGAAATACGGTTTTCCCATATAGTGTTTCAAGCAGATTTGAGTGATACCTGAAATGCTGCAACATCTGCATAAACTTTCAGCACAAGAACACTCTGTAAGATGCAGATCTCCATCCTCAGGGGATGTGGAAGCAAAAGAGCTGAAGTCAACAAAAATTTGGCTTGGGAGCACTGTACCATACCTGCTTCTTTACAGTAAGAAACATCCTTTTCCCTTGCAGAAGAGCCATGCTCTGAAAGCAAAGAGGTGAAAATCACCCCACACTGATGCGGGAGCTCGGCCCTGGCAGGAAGGTGGCTGCTGCAGCTCCTCCAGTGAACCTTGCTGTTCACAGGGTCCCTGAGGGGTAGAAAATGTCCAGCTTTTAGAAGTGGGCCAGGAAGATTGTGGAGGAAGGATTGCATCTCCAAGCTTGCTGTGGTGTTTGACTCAACGGGAACTGTTGGACAGCTGAGTTGGTTTTTGGCTGGCTGGGGAGGTGCTATGGATAGTAACACAAATTGTGCATGGTGACAGAAATGGAGTCTGCGGGCTGTTATTTGTCTAGGTTCTTCCCACTTGTTTCTTTTCTTCCCTTTTCTCACCTAACAGGGGTTTTCCCACGTTATCTTTGCTCATTGCAGAAAAGCCCTGGAAATGCAGTGTTCCAGGATCAGTTAGCAGAAGTGTGACTGCTACTATTTTTTACACTGGGTACTCCTCTTTTTCAATTTTGAATTAAGAGTTTCTGTGAGTTAAAAAAAGAAGGGGAAAGCAGACTTCTTTTCTTCAGCGTGTTTTGAAAGCAGTTTCACAGTGAACTACCTACCCCTTGTGGGAATGTTCTGATTTCAAAGATGGTTTAAGAAACTTCTAACCCATATTGCTCCTTCCCCTTCTTCTGTGTCATCCCCTCAGCTGGTCCTGTGCAGGGCTCTGAGAGGCAATGGTATTGAGTAAGGTCACTGAAATAAACTGGGGGGAAAAACCCAACAAACTGAAAAAACCCTCAAAAAATACAACTTTTGTTTCCAAAGAAAATGTCTATGTAATTTCTGCCTTGGGAAGAAGCATTACTCCATATTCTGGAGCAGGAGGTAACTTCTAACCATTGAACTGTTGGTTTTCTGCTATATACACCTCAGATTTTAATGCAGAAAATCCTGAAGCTAAAGTTTACAGTGACTGTCACAGCAAGTCTTGGTTTCAGGATACCTCTCTTAATAAATCCAGCAGTTATGCATAAAGAAATGCAGAGTACTTCCAATTGTACCTAAAGGCAGCAGGAGCTATGGTTTGACTCTCCTAACACTGTAAAACACTGACAGGACACTGGCAAGTGAGGTATGCAGGAAAAAAATTACAGCATAATTTTGAACAGTGTTGAAACCTAGGTTTCATTTGGCCAATAATAAGAACAGAGATACTAATTATGGAGAGGGCCTGACAGCCACATCTTCTAGCAGCCTAGGAATGACAAACATGGAAGATTTTATATATAGAACAAGATGGAGGGGGAAAATGCAGCTAAAATAGATAGTCATAATTATGTGCATCCTGGGAAAAATTATTTGGAATAAAGCCAGTTCTTATCTATTTGTTCATGGTAAAGGCACAGGCACAACTGCTTTCTTTTCAGTAGAAGGTTTGAGTGATTGCCTGGATGGAAGAAGAAAGCCTTAACTTTGCACAGAAATAAGGCTCAGTGCTATAGTTGTCAACTCAGCAGAAGCTTAATAAACCAGTAAAAAATATTGACCTTTCAAGACAGATTTTCTTTCCTTCTTGACTAGAGTGGTGTATTAGAAAACACGTATTTCCTTCATTATTACTTATATATTCTCTTGTATCACAGTGGAAGTATCCAACTTCAGGAATATGATTTCTTGGCTGGTTTTAGAGAAAAAAAGTTTATTGTAATAACAATTTATGATTGAGAAAATATTATTTGTGAGAAAGAGCTATGTGAGTGGGGGAAAGAAGGACTTTCATATCCCTTAAGTGAGTTATCAGGGAACTTTGGAAATAAATAATGTGACAGTTGTATCTATTTACATTAATTCATAGGATTTCCTACCTGTGGAGGGTTTTAATATTTTTAAGCATTGATTATATCTCTCAAGAAAATTGATTTTTGCTGTTCAATGCTGTCATATTGGTTGAAGTATTAAAACTGAAGCTATTTACTCAGATTGGAAACGTGTTATGGGAAGTGACATTGACTGCAGAGCTTCCTTGAAGAGCAAATTCTGAATGTAGAGGATGTGAGCCCCATATTTGGTGACCAGTTTGTGATTCAACTTCAGCCTTGCAAACCATAACATTAGAATTTACATAAATGCACTCAATAAAAATACCAACAATCTCAAATTCCTACACTACTGAAAAAGAAAATGCTCTGTGAAGCCACCGTGGCTTTCAAAGGTTTTTGTTATCTTAGACAAATGCAGAGTAACTCTTTTTATCTTCAGAGCACTCTATGCATATTAATTCTTTCCCAAAACATCTCTGCAAATCGGGTGCTGTTATCTCTCACCTCCAGATAGGCAGATTGTGTGTGTGATGGGAAAGCATCAACACTCAATGAAGTGATTACATATAATCCTTCACCTCTCCATATACCTCACCCTGCACACACTAAATACCAAAGTGGTTTTAGATGTGGGCAGGAAGGTGAGTTACTTACTCCATGTGGTACATACACTGCCCCAGAACCTGCATTGCTCAAGTGCTGGAGTTGGTTCAGAGCTTTTTTCCTATTTCTGCAGTGCTTAGTATTGATAGAGACTCACTATAAATAGCTGGAGTTTAACATCCTCTTGCTGGTTTTAATTTCTGTAGACCTATGCCCTCCTTCTGACTGTCTGCCAGGCTTGTAAACCAAAATGGCAATTTGACTCACCAGACCCAAGACAAAAATAATGCCTGAACATGGGAAAACTTTTCTTTCCCCAACAATGATAGCTCAGTAAAATATAGATGCTCTTATTCTGGTAAAGAATATGAATTTCCTTTTAAGTGACTACAACCCACTAAAAGAGTGTTCAAAACCATGAATATAAATCTGTGACAAAGCCCAAAAGGAGATTCTGGAGGTTCTGAAGTTTCAGACTCCTCATCTGTGCAATTATGCTTAGTTTATCTCTGCTGGAATATAAACACATGGCACATTTCAGTATGGAAACGTATAGCCATTTGCACTACATAAAGCCTTGCATAGATATACACTGTAGAGATTGTTTGAAATACTAAGTTCCAAAATTAGACAACGTTAGATCTCTGGGGGAAAAAATAAGTTTTAAAAATTATAAGTATGAATAGAATGTTACTTTTTTTAGATTCAGGATAAAACAGCAAGTTGAAGTGGAATACGAGCAACATTTTTATCCTTTTCATAGTCATGTAATAATAACATTTTATCCCAGAAACATCCAGGGGAGTCTGTGGAATTCCGAATAGAATGGAGGAAAACTTAAGAGGAATCTGCAAATGCAGCAACAGCTTTGAAGTCTTTCTGTTTTAAGTCACCATAAATTATTAAGAAGTATGCTGAAATTCCTGTGCATGTACCATATGCCTTTTTAGAAATAATATGAAGTACGTGACAGCTTGGTTTTTACAACAAGGAGAAAAAACAAAGTTAGGGCAGTATTGCAATATTGAGAGTGGTATATTTTCTTCCAGAGCTGGAAGTTATAATTAGGCCTTTATTTTCACAACAGGTTTTATCAGCCATATGCTCTACCTGTGTTGATTTGTTAAGCAGAGAACCAAAACATTTTGCTTTACTGTTTAGGTAAGCATTCACAGAGGGACAGTGGTTAATATTTAATGTATCCAGCACCTTAGCAGTACATGACTCTTCAAACAAAGCACCTCTCCTACGGAGACAGACGGAGGGAGATGGGGTTGTTCAGCCTGGAGGAGAGAAGGCTCCAAGGAAATCTTAGAGCATCTTCCCAATAAACTCCACTTAAAGTGAAGTGTCTCAAATGACCAGGTCTTTTTAATTTTTTTTTTAACATGGATGTTGATTGTCACTACAGAATAAAAGATGAAATAAAAAAGTAGAACATTTTCTGGTGCATATCTTGTTTTCTCTCTCCTTTCTGCTAACATGACCTTATGGAAGTTTGTTTTCACCTGAAGTTAATGCAAATCAAAGCTAAAGCACTGTTGCTAATGGTATCTAAATGACTGACATCAATTGGATAACGAGACACATTTCATTAATCGGTGGCGATGATAATGAAGAATATCCCAACTTCTAAAAGCAATCAGTCTGTTAAATGAGTGCTGTTCTGCAAGACTTACCTAGCAAAACTGATTAGAGGGAGCAATTACTCCCTCTAAGCAGCAATCCTTCAGTAAAATTAAGGTGTGTTTGATACTTTTTTCTCAACCTATTTTCAGTAAGTTCCAAGAATTTGCTTGCAATATACCAAATGCTTCTGTGCTGCGAAAAAAGAGGTGACACAAAATTACCAACAAAGCAACATGTAGCAGGGATGTTTACTCCTTTAATTATCATCCTACTATTCTTGCAAAGCGACATGTTAGAGGGAGAAACCTTGGCTCTAGGGGGATATAAATAGGATTCTTTATTAGCTGGAAGTGGACAAAACCTGCTTCTAGATAGTCCCCATCATTATCTTCAATGGGGCCCAAAATGACAACAGGGAGAAAGAGATAAAACACAATATTGTTCCCTCTTACATAGTTAAGCAGGGCAGAACAGAGATTTGTATTGTATTATATTATATTAGAAGCATGGTTTGGATGAAAGAAGCATGCCATGGATTTTCTTCTGAGGGCTATCTACCCTTCCAGTTTTGTTCCAGCAGTTAATACTTGGGATTTGTCTGACCCCTCTTGGATTGCTTGTCGTGGGTTACTTCTGATGTTTGACCCCAGTTCCTGCTGCTGACTCTGCAGCTCCTTCCTAAGATATGGCAGTAAGTCACAAAATAGCCCAAGTACATTTTTTGGTGGAAACCAGCATAATGCCACACATTGAGGCTCCCCACCCTGTTCTGACACACACACACTGGGTGCTGTGCAGGGAACAAGCACAGGTCTCAGTCCCTCTCCTCTCTGTAAGCCACTCCCCAGGCTAAGAAGCAGAGCCTGCAGCCTCAGGCTGAAAGTCACATTGTGCCTCTGAATGCTGGATCCTGTGTTTGCCTGCATCACGACTTGGGGGAGTTTGATTATCTGCCTCAAATTCGCTTCTTAGCCTGTGTATCAGTGTCACACACTGCAGTGCCTTTGTGCACTGTAGCTGCTGCTGCTATTGGAAGAGACTTTTCCTCTGGAATGTGCATGAGGGTCTGAGATGAGTGAAATTCTTCTCTAATTAGTATCCTACTCAGTCTTCTGCTCTACCGGTTCTTTTTCTTCATTATACTTCCCTGCTGGCAGAACTGGTTTGTGGCTTTAAATGCAGTTCACAGAAGATTCAAACTGTCTGATGAATTAAACAATAACTTGGGCAGGACTTGGCTTGGTTGCTTATGTATTTAATATGCATTTTCTATATTATAGCCTATATTCTAATTCAGTTATTATTTGGAGTTTCATACCTAACAGAAAGGCAGCTTTCCCTCAGATCTCTCAGAAGATACTGTCTAAATCAGTTGGAAATAAACTATAAACAAGTTGGTGTCTTTAATGTTTAGAAATATTTAGAAATGTTTTTGTGTTAGGTGCTGAGTTCATGCATCTTCTGTCTCAGGGTCCTGTGGATTAATGCTCTAAAAATATGTTACTACACAGATTTTTCTGTGGGGTACAACACAAGAGAGATCTGAGAAATTTCAGAGAAATCAAAGCTAGATGCTTTGAAATGAATCATGGAACAGATTTATAGTGCAACTATGGAGAAAGTAAAGTTAAATTCCAGCAGAAATAAAGAATCTTGACCAATGGCAACAACAGAAATGTTCTCACTCGATGAGTTAGTAAAAATCAAGTCTTCTGAAGGCTGCTTCCGTTAGTAAAAGATTAATCCAAAGAGGTTTACTGGAGGAACAGTGGTTTACATGCAAAGTGATGCATTTGTTTTCTGACAAACTTAACGAAGATTGCCTATAAAAAGTCCTGTTTCCCTGAATGCTTTGGGTCTCCAGCAGCATGAGATGAATGCTTCCAAGATTTTCACACACCAGAAGTGCTCTTTCACCTTTTTCTTGAGGCTGTCTTGCCAGCTGTCCTTGCTCTCCTTCTCCACCTCTGTGTGCTTCCGCAGGGCTCCTGTTGTTGCTCCCACATGCAAATAAGGTACAGTTAAATCAAGTCTGCACCACTGCATTTCTCACCACTCCCACAAAAGCCTTGGAGCTGGATGGCCCAGCTATTGCCCACGCTGCGTTGGCTGTGGCTTCCTGGTGACCAGGCACCAGAGGGGTGTGCAACTCCTCCTGCACTTTTCCTGGGGTGGGAGGTGTGCTGCAAGGCTCTTAGCCAAGCAGTGCCATTTTCTGACCTTGATATATTTTAAGTAGCATTGACAGTACTGTCTACATGTAAGCTTATTTTTTCTGTTCTCAGATCCCTTCTCCAGTTATTACACTAATCTTTCAGTCATTTAGGGTAATGTTTTCCAAGATAATACTTATCTCTGATTGACCTTTTACATTTAAAATGCTTTTCCTTTTGCTGCCATTGCCAAAGGACTCTCTGTCTATGCCCGGAGATGGAGAACAAGAGGGAATGAGAGTGTACAGAAAAGGAGGAAGGTCGTGCCAAAAGGGGCGGAAGTTTTTTACCCTGTCAAAGCAGGCGGAACAGAGCAGTTGCTGGTGTACAGCAGCTCAGAGCCAGCTTGAACCAGCTGCTCCAGGTCTGTGTGTAACTAGCTGAAAAGAAGAGAGACAGTAAGCTGCTCTGGGAACCCTGCGCCACACTGCACCGTACAAATGCTTTGCAGTTACAGTGAATTTACTGTCTGCATGGATTTCTTCTATCACAGGCTGTCACCTCACTGCTTTAAATATGTCAATGTGCTTCAGGGGGATTTTCTCAAGAAAAGGAGCTTTTGTGACCAATTTTCTGATTCCATGGAGTTGGCATGAGCCTCTTTTCTGAGGTGACCTTTTTTTTCCAGAGTGACACTGTAATAAGCTACCACTCACTGATAACATCGGAGAGAGCAAAATCAGCACAGTTCCTGGTTAAGATTTGGTTAAGATTTGTAGGGTGTGTTTGGCCTTGCTTCCTTAGCTGCTTTCCTTCCAGGAGCAAAGCTCTGTGTTTAAAGAGGTAAGTACAAAGTTCAGTAATAAGCAATACATGCATGTCCATATGCCCAGCCCTAGTCAGGTGACTGAAGTCAGGACATAAATCAGACTTTTATCTCTGAGTCACTGCTTCTTTTTGTATGTTTCCAAAAGTCAAACCTAATGCTTGCAATTGCAAGCAGACAAAAAGGATCCAGGAGGTGGTCTGGCTGCTTCTTTTTTATCGGGAACTGAAGGGGATGGCTGTAAGATATCTGCCTCTTCTGGCAGAGAATGATTACAGAGATCAAAAGAATGAGTTCATTGGCACATGGTGGCAGATGCCCCAGCTACACCAGTTCTTCCCCCCTGCTCACTGCTGACACTGAAAGCAGAAGATCCACTCATTTGGCTTCTGCCTCAGGATCCTTCACTAGTGCATGTGTGGTATGGGAAAACCACCACGTCCTCTCTCTCCTGCCGTGCCTCCCAGGGGTCACACGCTGCTGGTGATTCACACAGGTGGTCCCCTGACTCAGTAGGTGGTGTGTTACTGTCCTGCATGACAAGAAAGCTTCCTGGAAAAGACTCAGCAGGATCCTCACCCTGTAGCACAGGACTCTGGAGGAAGCCGATGCCCTGTATCATGGTTCCCCCCTACAGATATGGCTGCGCTGTACGCATGGCTCTGTGGGTGCTGACAAAAGGTATCCTTGTCCCTTGGGACTCAAGGAAGTTGTGAAGTCAGCAGCTTGCCTGAGCAGTCCATAAAATCTCATTTTGGAATATGTAAAAGCCTAAGAGTGGCTGTATGTGTCAAATGAAAGGTCTTGACTGCCCACTTCCCATTTCTGATAGTGGTCAAAAAGAGATGTAAGAGCAGGGTAAGTACAGAGGGGTACTTCCCCAAAATATTCTCTCAAGGCCCAGCAATTCATGGTTTCCTGGCAACTAAAGGTTGTGTTGGACAGCTGCTAAAGGGATACCATCCCTGGAGTGTGGCTGACTGCACTCCTCTTTTGTGAGGAAATCCTCCAGCTACAGCTTATGGCAAATGAGGCAGCATGCTCCAAAACAGGAGACCACCTTTAGGGAAGCCGTAAAACCCTGGGTTTCCAAAGGTGAGGAAATCCCTGTGTAGCGGGAGCACCGTTTCTCAACTGGTTTGCCCCAGACTGCACCACATCAAGCTCCATGACAGACTTCAAAGCTCTTAACAGGCTTGCTCTCACAATGGCACAGGTGGAGATGTTCTTCCTCTGAACATTGTGTTTTGGTTAACCAGGTAAACAGGTGTTTTCAGACACTGTTGCTGTAGACGTGATTGTAATCTCAAAGCAGCATAGCCTGCTGATTGCCTTTCACATTGATGAAAATTTAGAGACTTTGGCAAAGAGGCAAGAGCTTTGGCCTGGATGGGATTATTATTGATGAAAGAATTGCTGCTCCATCCCTGGCATCAAAACTCACTTTTAAGTGCTGGGACTCCGAGATGCCTTTGAGAATGTCCTCGTCGGACACGGGGGATTGGGCTAGAGGCAGCTCATTTGATGAACAGTGATGTCAGGTGCAGTGTCTGCCAGGAGCTGCCCCTCGCAGGGCAGGCATTGCGGAGGTGAGCGGGGGCAGAGCGCGGCCGGCCCAGGCGGCTCGCCCGCAGGAACGGGAACGGGGCTGGGGTCTCCCGGCGAGGCCCCGGGAGGAAGCACGGCGGGTGCGGTGCCCGCGGGGGGAACTTGCGCCGGGGGCACCCGGCTCGGATAAAGTCACCGCGCATCCCCGGGACGGGCCGGGCGCGGCGGGCTGTGACTCGCCGTGGCTCGCCATGCAGGCGGGGAACCTCGCCCGGGGCCGGCGGCCGCTGGGCAGGTAGCGAGGGCAGGGCTGCGGGAGGCGGTGCCCGGCCAGGTGCCGGCCGGGGAAGGGCGGGGAGGGGAGGGGAGGGGAGCGGCGGCAGGTGACGGCCAAGCGATGCAGGCGGGCGGCGAGGGAGGCGCTGCCCTCGGGGCAGTGCGGGGGGCCCTGCGGACCCCCCGGCCTCTCCCCCAGTCCGCCTTTCTCCGTTTCTCCGCCGCCCCGAGGACGAGCGGAGCCGAGGGCGCGCACTTCAGGAGGGTGGCGATCCGCAGGAAATCCAGCGCCGCTGCAGGTGCCGGCGGAGCGGCGCCCACCGGCCCCGCGGGAGCCCCCGCCCGGAGCACGCCCGCAGGTAACGGGGCAGCGCCGCCGGGCGAGCGTCGCTCTGTCCGCGGGGTGGTTCCGGGGTCTCCCGTGGGCTTCCTGCGCCTGGCGGGCACGAACAGAAGGTGCTGTTCACCTGCCAAAGGCGGGGAGCTTCTCCTATCAGCTTCTGCCGTGCGGCGCTTGTGGCCGGGGCGGCTGCGGGACCGCTGCTTGCAGGGGTGAATTCGGGGGCTCATCAGGAGAAAGCCCCCCGCGCCTTCGGAGCTCATGCTTTCAGCACGAAATGTACTCAAGTTGTTATTTCTATTCATAACCACGTTTGTTACATTGTTATGTATTAGAACATTATTCCATATGTTTTTATATCTAAGAGTTTTGTACTAGCAGCTCTTAGGACGGCAGGGAAGCAGTGTTCCCCCTCTCACAGACCATGTCTTGCACCTGCCCCTCCCTAGTGCCTCCCTCTTTTCCCCCTTCAGCAACAACCTGTGCTAGACTTGTTTGACACGTTACACTTCAGAAAGCAGCTGCATGATGTTGAAAGGCACAGTCAGGCTGGCTACCTGGGGTGCCTTGGCCACCCTGAAGAAGTACTGTCGTAAAATCTGAACTTCAGAAAGTTGTCCTTTGTCACGCAGACACACATTTCTAGGTTTGAACTCTGTGATATGACAGCAAGTGCGATGTGCTGGCCGCATGTTTGTGGTGTCACGGCATCTTGGGTGTTTTATGGGTGTGTAGGGGAAAAGTGGGTGAAATAAAGCTTGCAATCTCTGCCATATGATTGGTATGATGTTGGGAATTATGACATGTCAAATACTAGGATGGGGTATTTTGCTTGGGGACAGTCAATTCCATGACTTCCTGGGCAAGAGGCCTGCTTAATTTAACAATGAATATGCACAGAGAAGAACAGACTACCACAACGCTGTTCGCAGGATCCTTTATTTTGGCTTTAATGTGTTTTTGAATTTGCGCATGAAACCACAATTTTTTTATTGGTGGTGGGATTTTTTTCCTCAAGGCTTTATGTGTTCGTTTACATTGAGAAAGAGGAATTCACCTTCATTGTCATGTGCAAAGTGGCAATTATTTTATTAGCCTGTGAGTTTGAAAAAGCTTGGTGTGTTTAACTGCCTACAGGACAAAGCAAAATTTCTCTCTCATTAGAAATTGACACTAATTTAAAAGCTTAGAAAAAAGAGTACTTGAATCTTCAGAGATACTTTGAAATTGATGGAAAATGCCAAACCAGGTATCTGGAGATAGTTTAGAGAAGGGCGTTGTGTGGAGTAACATGATTAACAATCTCTTTTTGAAGGGAATAACTGTTGTGGATTTGGTGTATTTTTTTTTCTCCTGCTGAATTAGAATTCAGAGTTTGTGTGACTTGAGTGAATTTTTACTTCAAAAGTGTGTGTGCATGTTAACTCAAAATTAGCCTCCCACCAAGAAACAGGTGTTTCACAGCTTGCTTGTTCAGCACTTTCACAAGCCAAGAGCTCTGCAAGGTGTGAGTGTGGCACCACTTGGATTCTGCAGAGGATCCAGCTGTCCTAGGAGCTTCTATCTCCACCTAGCCGACTTAATCAAGGCGTGAAGCCATCACTCAGAATACAGGGACGCAGTAACTCACTTTCATAGCAAGAAATAGCTTACTCCTGTCATCAGCACAGTCACCTCTGGCCTTGCTGCACATAAACTAGATTAACTTCTGTGACATTCGAATCTTGCACCGCTTCCCTGGCTTTGCGCACTGCAGTGCAAATTTTCGCCCTTTCTAGAAAGTTTTCCTCTGACCACTGACTCAATGTACATCTGCTGGCTCTGTGCTGTCTGTTGGCAGTCTCAGACATTGCAGAGTGCCTCGTGGGGAGCTGATGTAATTTGCATTCAGGACAGCATTCACTGCAGCAAGGTGTCTTCTAACAGAGACAGAAAAAAAAAATAGTTCCCTGATGCTGCTGTTGTAGCTCTGCCTGTAAATGGGTATGAAAAGATGGGATTATGTTATAGAAGCTTCAGTAATCTTTTGGGTTTCCACCTTGCAGTAGGAGATAACTCAATGAGACTCTAATAGCATGCTGCTCTAGTCTTTGAAAAATGTCTTTGTTGTTTATTTTTTAAATGCTAGAAGGATAATTGTGCCCTGCCTGTCAGTTTCTCATTGTTGTTGTTTTACCTTTGAAAATACAGTAATGAACACTGGATTTTGATTCTTCTTGTTCCTGGCTTTGTATAACCCACTGCATTTTTTTGACTGGTTTACAGTGATTGAAAATTTGTTATACAGTGTGTTCAGGGAAAACCTATACAATCATTAGGGCTAACCTTAGCAGTGATTTGTATCTCTAGGTACATTAGAGACCACTGACAAAGAAAAATAGCTGCTTTACAAGCCTTCCTGGGGATTTGAGCCTTTTTGACAGTTTTCTAAAATTGAGTTTTATCAAGGAGTTGATACTTTAAAATGTTGAGAGAGGAAGGTGAATATGAGGAAACTGCTTCCAAACATTCCTCTCTCTTCAAAAATGAGGGAAAGTAAAGCATAACAAAATGCTTTATGCAGAACTTGCATGAAAATACATTTTCCTCTCATTAGAGAGCTTCCTGTTTCTGTGGGCCAAATTAATCACCTGGGCCTCTTATTGAAGCAAAGGTGGGGAAGGGCCAAGAAATGGAACTTTGCTTTTACCATTTCTTTTCCCACTTCTCCTCCAAACATTTAGGATCAAAATTATCCCCTTAAAGCCAGTAAGAGTGTACTGTTTAGTTCATACACTATCCAGTCATGTCTATATATATGTTGAGTTGGTTTGATGTTTCTATTTAACTCTTGTCTGACAACATCTACTTTTCCCAATAATTCTTGTTTGCCCTGTAATATTGACTTCCTGGTGATCTGAATGCTGATTTCCTGAAATAAATTAAAAATTGTATTCACTCACTGATTTTCAAGTGACAATACACAAAATATTTCAAAGGAGAGTTGCAATTGACATGGGTTTGCTGAAACTTGCCTGTTCCTTTCTTTAGAAGCTTCTTTTCAATATAGCCTGACAGGCCAAAATCACTGAGGTTCTGGTAAGTACCATTGCTGAAATGCTTCTAGGCATTGCTGAAACTTGGAAAGTAATAATTTGCACACCCAGTACAAATTATTTTGTTGTACAGGATCGTAAAGCTGGTTTCTTTTGTAGATAAATTAATAAATGTGCTTGGGGGATTTCTGGATTGGAAGAGGAGAGCTTGTTCAGGGAATGTATTGCCTTTAGGTAAAAAGTAAAATCAAATATTGACAAAGGAAGCTGTTAATAACAAAAAAAAAAAAAAAAAAAAAAAAAAAACAACAAAAAAAAAAACACCAAACCAGTGATTTGCCCTTGGCTATTATTTTGTTCCTTTTTCTGTCAACACCCGTGCTGCTTGAAACTGCAGTTATCAGACTTTTCCCCCACTTCTTAAGTCCCAGTGAGAGACTATCTCATCTCCCAGCATTCCAGTAAAAATCCTGTTTATAACTGGGCAGTATTTGGCAGTGTTTGTCAGTATGTCTTGGGTACAGTGAGATCTGTGATAAAGCCCTTCAACTGCTGTGTTTTGCACTGTTGTGTCTTAAAGTAGTGTTATGCATTTGATAGATTGTCTTCCCATGATGAAGGATTTGTCAGAGGGAAAGGAAAAATATGAAGCAAGGAAATTTTAAAATGAGGCACTTTTTCCTCTAGTTCTCTTAATACTGGGCAGATTTTCTTCAAAACATTTCTGTCAATTCAATATTTTAATCAAATTACTGATTGTGAATTTTGTAGCTGAAACTCTGTTTCTATGAGAGGAAAAAATGGCTTTCTGTTCCAGAATGGGATGCTGTGTATATTAGCTGTCCTAAATATAAGGCGATCTGGGATGAATATTTACACTCAGATGATCAGAATGATCCTTTTCATCTGTGTTAAATCTGTGAATAAACTTTGCCTCCAGCTATTGATGGTCAAAAAATTTTAATCAAAAGCATAGCAGAGGACAGCTCAATATATTCACGCCATTGTCAACAAACTCGTGTACTCCTGACAAAGGGAGAGAGAATGCTGCTTAGGGAGTGTATCCCCAGAGCACCAGGTTGTGTAAATAACCTGAGCATAAAGGAGGAAACTGAAAGAGGAATTTTTAATGGTTTCTTCACCTAGCTGCCTTGGAAATAGCATTTTAACAGAGATAAGCCTTTAGCAGAAAAGACTTTTGAAGTAAGTGTAGGGAAGGGAGGATGGGACTCTGTTGAAATGTTGGCAAGCCATGTAGAAATCAGATGTGGTCCCAGGGTGCAGATACACAGCAGTAAGGTGATATCAGAATATATGGAGAATTGAGTAAAAACAGGAGAGAAGGAAAATTACTGCTACAGAAGTCTGCAAAGCTAGGCATGTAAAGAAATGTATTTCTAATGAGTTTCAGAGCAATTTGACACTTCTGATTGCACCGAAACTCAGTAAAATGGAGCATAACGTGTTAAAATTAGAGGCAAAAGACACTGAGTGGAAGGTAGGACAGAGCAATGAAATAGCATTCATTATAAGTATTAATGCTAAGTATGTCAGATGTTAATGTGAAACAAGTTAAATAGCCTGGAAAGAAGGAAAAATGTGGTGGAACTCTAGTGTGACATGGGAAATTCTGTGATCTGTAAATGACTTCTGAACAAATGTCTTGCAGCACAGGTGATAATGTAGCTTAGAGGTGTTTCCCCTCTAAGCTACCCTTCCCCTCATGGGTAGCTGCAGGCACTTTCCTTCCCACATACATGCTGGTGTGGCCAGACTTAGGTAAGGCTGGGAGAGAGACAATGGTGAACAATGATTAAAAAGTCACTGGTTGAGTGGCTGAATGTCTTCTGGCCTTTTTAAGGGTTTGGCTTGTTATTAGCTGAGCATGTGATGTTTCTATGCCATGCTTTTGGCTCTGCTGGTCGCCGTTGGGGACTTTGTGGCGCTTGAGAAGCAGAAGTCAACAGAGAGGTTTCTAACTGCATCTTCGGTGTGTCGTCTGTTTCTGTGAAGCATGAGAGGCCTCAACCTGGAAAACTTGAGGCCAGATCCCCCTGCCCATTCCTGGTGTCTTCTCAAGGTGGAAGAGCTAGGGGAGAGTGCAGAGCTCCCTGCACTGCCTCTGCTTCTGGCTGAGCATCCAGATCTGATCAGTTGCTGTTCCTTTTGGGGACTGCCCAGCCTTTAAGCTCCAGCTAGAAAGTTGGGATAGGATGATTTTTTATTTATTTACTTAAGGCTTCATCTTCCTACTAGGCTGAGACATTTGGTTGCTTAATCTCAGGAGTCTGTCATATGCCATGTGACTTTTTTGAATGCTGTAGTATTGCCAGCTCGCAGGAGAACAGGCTCCTAGTTTCTCTTCTACCATGAAACAGGTATTCTAAATCAAAAATCGAAGTTAGGGTCTACAGCAGACTTAAAAAACTCTAAACTCTGCAAATTCCCTGAACTGCAAAATTTTTAAAGCAAATAATATTTGAAGACTGATTGCTTTTTAAATATTTTGTCTTGTGTCACAAGGGCTTGATGACAACTTGTTGCAGTGAATTATTAGAATGTTTTTCCTCTTTGCCATCACTTACCATCATTCACTATCTTGTCTGTGATACTTCACTTCCTTAATTAAATACTAGTATATATGCATTATTTATATTAACATCAGTAACTGAGTCAGGAAATTAAACTTACTGGCTGATTAGGTCTCTCTTCAGAAATGGTGAGTTAAGAATGAAAGCAAAGTCACTGATACAGAAAAAGTCAATTGTTTTTGATAGAATTGAATTTTTTCTCAGTTTTATGCAATTATACTGCTATCAGCCTTTTCTTCAACTGGCTCTTGCTAAAACGTCCCTGTCTTAATACAAACATACTGTGCTTTCCTATTTATTTAGTCTGACACTAACTCTCCTTATTAAGTGGTTGCATTTCATCTGCGAGGGTAGAATCCTTTTGTACTTCAATTATTCTCCTAAGGTTTAGTGGTACTAGAGCATTCAAGAAAGTAATGTGAGATGAGGCACCTGGGGATGGCTTTCAAAAGCCTTAAAATTCTTAATTCTCGAAACTTTAAAAGAGGGCTTTTATGTCTTTATAACGAAAGCTTGGAAATTTTTGTGTGAAAATGTGGTTCTAGGGAAGGCTTTGCAAAACACCCGCTTTTTTGTGGTATGTACAATAAAATCAGAATTGCTATCAGTGCATAAAATTCAGCATTTGTGTTTTGGTTTATTTTAATTCTAAATATAGATCAATGTGAATTTTGTTAGGATGTACTTTAAACTTGAGAGCAAGTTGCATCAATCTACTACTAAAAATCATCGTTCATTTTAGGAAGCAGAGTGGTTGTAGTGCAGCAGTTTAAGCTGACCACGTTCTGGTAATCTGAGCAGACTGTTGCTCTGTAATTACCTCCTTGTGCTCTTGAGTTATGCATGATAATGCAGGAAACAGTGTTCTTCATAATTTATTAATCTATAACTGATCCAGGGGGCAAACAGGCTCACCAGACCTGCAAGTCAAGGGCAGGCAGGTGCCTGAGCTGGCTGTTAAGGTGCTCTTTAAGCCTGCCAAGGTAGGTGAGGCAGCAGGGGGTAATTGCCTGCCAGCTTTTGTGTTTGTGGAGGGGTCAAAACAAAACAGCCCAAGAGGTGGGTTGTGCACATGCTTCTAAACTCCCCTACCTCCTTTCCCTGGGCTGGATCAAGCATAGAGGGTGTCCTTAGAGCAACATTCCTGTCATGCAGTCAAGGGTGAGAGAAATATCCAACTGCTGTGGATAGCCAGCAGGAGACCTGGCTCGTGCTGGTGTGGGCTGCCCTTGTTCTTCAACTTCAGTGTGCAGAATTACCCCTTTAACTGTTCATTTTATTTATTTTCTGTATAAGGGCTGCTTGTGCATGGGACATATGAAAAGCTTTTTGTTCATGGAAATGAGAACAGTATTAACATTGTGTGTGCTAATAAGGAATTTAAAGGAACTTCAAAACCCAAGCGAGTTACCTCTTCAAAGGATTTTCATGGAGTTCAAACAAACAAGTGTCTGTTCATCATAACTGTGGAGAATGATTACTTCCTGGTTTTAAAAACTGTTACCTTTTGACACTATTATGGTTGCTTTTCCCAGGTGGCCAATGCCAACTGTAAAGATCACTAGTTTTTTATGAGATTTTTGGGGCTGTTGTCACCAAATGCAGTTGAGCTGCTGGAGAAAAGTAGGCTTACCATTTTAAAACCTGAGTAATATCGGGGTGTTTTAACGTGGTATATATCATGTACCTTATCACTGTGAATATTGTGCCCTCTTTGCTAGGTCCCAAGTGCCATTTAGGCCTTGGATGGGACTGGATCCTGATTAAAATGAATCTTAATTGAATTTTGTGCCTCTTGTACCTTACAGAAAATGTTGAGATAGGACAGTGGTAGGTTCTAAATGAAAAAGGGATCAAGTAGTTTCACTGTGCATGTCTTATGATTCAAAGGCTTACATCATTTAGAAAACAGGAGTGTTTTAGCGGTGTTGTGTGCATCTCAAACTGTCACATTACTTTTTTTCCCAACAGGGCTAAACAGTTGTTGATTAAAGGCATCTGCCAAGCCCTTTATTGATTGCTTGTGTTCTGCTGGGGTCAAGGCAGCTGTGACCAGCATTTATCTGAAATAGCACGCAGAATATGACAATGGACCAGGGTTCTGGTATAGGAGACATCAGAAAGCCTTCACAGTCTTCTAAAACTACTTTGGTCCAGATATTTCAGACTCTTCTTCTCTAAAACCTCATTATTTTCACTATGGTTTTCTGGGAAAATATTAATGTAGTCCTTTCAAATAACAAAGAGATTTAAAAGTGGACACAGAGAAAATGACTGGTGTCTACAAATGTGGGTTGGTAATGCTGCTGAAGTACCTGCAATGGGGAGCAGCTCCAGTTTATAACTATTCCAGTTCATTTGTTTAGACGTGATATTAGGAATACTCAAATATGGCGAAGTTACAGAATCCAAACCCTCACTTGCAGAGAGGTGACTCTAGAGCAATGCAAGCGAAAACTCCAGTTACTGTGCTGACACCCATAAAGTGTCACAAGTGCTCCTTTGCAGCACCAGCCTTTCGCATTGTTTCCTTTTGCCTAGAGGTGGAGGTAATTGATAGATCAGGAAAAAAAATTACAAAATTCTGTGTCAGTGTTTTTTGGAGAGAGTTTTCTGCAGGAAAAAGAATTCCATTCTGTCTGCTGCCCTGTGGTGTACAGTGCTATTGCTCACACCATTGCTGTCTTAACAGGAAAAAAAAAAATCTTTCTCTCTTTCCTTCCTCTCACTGCAGGGAAGGAGATTAGAAACCTGAGCAGAAGTAGATGAATTGTTCTCTGTGGACACCATGAGAGTGCATATATTTAGCAGTCATAATTTTCCACAGTGCTCCGCTGAGCACTTTTGCTTGTACAAAAGTACTTATGGAAGAAAAGAACCACTCCTGCCCCTCTCTGCTCCCCATACATTCATTCTCAGGTGGTTCTTTGTGCCCCTGAATCTATAGTTTGGGATGGAAATGGAGGAATTTCTCCAAGTACTCTTCCTCTTTCAGAAGTCAAACAAAGTAGCTGCTTGCTGTCAAATGTTAGCTTCAGTTTCAGGAAGGAAAAACGCTTTTTAAATATAAGAAGTGAGAATATATTATCCTTCCTATGACTGACAAGGACTACATGCTTATTATAGTCAGTGAGCTGGCAGGCAACACTAAATGTAGGGTAAGGCTAGCAGAACTGGGAACTCAAGTACGCAGAGCTGGGGGATCCTAAATCCTGTAGTTGGATTTTTTTTTTTTTTTGGTTGTTTTGCTATCTGTGGAAGAGCAGGTTGTTTGGAGTTAAAATACAGTATTTGCTATGGCACAGGGTATAGAAGCAGGATCATCTTTCTGATGAGTTTTTTTCAGGTATAGTGTACAAGGGATTAGAAAAGCAGGAGCTATTCCGTAACTATGGAGAGGACTGCATGGTGCTGAAAGGACCCTATTCCTAAGGATTTTTTTTTCTTTATTCTTTTTTCTTGGTGCATGGGCATGCATTGAAAGAAGGAAGGAGAATTCTGATAATTAGTAAGCATGTTAAACTCGAAAACTTCTGAACTGCTGAACAGTGAAATGAAACAATGAAAACTGAACAGTGTCTGCTAGCAAGCCACATAAAGCTAGATAATGAAACTCTGATCATGGAGAAGAACCTCCATTTTTACCACAACCTTTTGAATGACATATGTGCAAATACAGAACCAAATTTTGTGTGGAATGTATGCTTCTCCCTCTATCCTTTTTTTTTCCTATGTGTGGATGCTATAACTTTGAACAATCTGTGGTTTAAATTATGATCATGTAAGTAATTATTTAGTGAGTGTAGAAAATCAACTCCTTTACTCTTTTCTACTTATTAACTTGGCAGTGTGGAATTTTGGGTTTGTGGGGTGGATTTTTTTTGTTTGTTATTTTTAAATACTATTCTAGTATTGGTTCCCTAATTAGGATTTAGCTTATACATTTAGGAATATACAGGCAAAATAACTTTCTGAAAAAATGCATAATGTTTGTTTCCTGATTAGTGGATTGTAGGGAATGACTGCATATCTTCTCTGATTCATTTATTTGATATTAAAAAGGAAGCAGGTGTGAATTCTTTCTATCAATTCTAATTCAAGCATTTGAATTTAAAAAATAAGATAAAAGCACACCTGTGTTTTTCAGCTCCTAAGAGATTAAAAGGAAGGTAACTGTAACAACATTATATCTATGACAAGAATCTGAGTTTTGAAATCTAAACCAGATTTTTATTCTACTTCTGTTAAGGTAATTCTAATATAAAGTTAGTAAGGTAATTTCTATTTAATAACTTTATTCTACTTCAGTATCTTTGAAAACATTACCTGTGTTGCTTTACCCACAGAATTGTGCCCTGTGTTGAAAGTATGGAAATTCAGTCTTAGTACATGAAAGCTATGTAAAGTTAAGATATGAGCAGCTGCATATTGCTCTTTATTGACAAATATCAATAAAACAACAGGTAGGCAAGTCTTGACACATGAATATTGAACTCCATGTTTGTACACAGACTTAAATAGGGATCCTGCTTTTATTAGGGTCAAAACAGGCAGGCAAAGTAAATGCAGTGTTTTTTTTAATTGAATTTAAAATCTTATTTCCCTCAAGGCATCTCACTGATGCCTTTACTAAGAAAAGCATAATAAATTGCTTCTGTGCTGGAACCAGGGAGGGAAGGCTGCACCACAGCAGCTGTGAACATGCAGCAGTGGGGATGGCAGGATTTAGAGGTTGGACTACCAGAGTTCTCCATCCTGCTGCCATCCCTTGGGCTGGAGCTGTGGCAGAGCTGTGCTCGAGCAGCAGGGGCTACTGCTGGATTTCCAGCTGGCTGTGGCTCAGCAAAGCTGGTCTGGTTTTCCTTCTTGGACTGGCTCAGGCTACAGACAGTGGTTGATTTAGCAGTGTTTAGGGGTATAATATTAAACTCCTTAGAGGTTCTGAGCTTTTCATATTCAGGAAAAAAAAAAGGAAAGGTGATAACAGCATTATTAATATATGGTTTCCTCTATCTTCTTTTGTATATCTCTTCAGATGGAGCTCCTCACTCCAGCATAGTTTTTAACAAAACTTCCAGCTGACTTACAGCTCATGGAAGAGAATTTAATACACAAACTGATAGTGATAGGACAAGGGGAGCAGTTTTGAACTAAAAAAGGGAGAAATTTTGATTAGATGTGTTAGGAACATATTTTTTACTCATGAGGTGGTGAGGCACTGGCACAGGTTTCCTGGAGAAGTTGTGTTCAAGGCCAGGTTGGATGGGACTCTGAGCAACTTGGTCTGGTGGAAGTTGTACCTGCCCATGGTGACGAGTTGGAATTAGATGATCTTTAAGGTCCTTTCCAACCCAAACCATTCTGTGATTTTATGGCTCTTCATACACTGAACTTTTTTGAACTCTTTGAAAGTCTTGAGTACTGATCTACAGCCAGTAAATCAGGTTTGGTTTTTCTAAGGTTTAATTTAAGTGAACTTTTTGCAAATATGCTGTCCCCGATATTGCTAGGATTCAATAGAAATGGTTGTGCTGAGTAAATTGGCCATGTCATATGAAAGGTGAGGGGATTTCTGACCTGTCTGCTGCATATTTACTTAAAATCAGACCTGGTGTTTTTTATGATCAGGTGAAAGAAATATGACCACACAGAACACAGGTTTGTTTCCCACAGACTTCATTCAAAAGGTTTCTCTGTCACAGATTAATCTGTGATTAATTGCAAAATGGTTACAATTAGCAATAACTCAGCATGATAGTTTTCTATCCTTATTTCAAAGTCTAGTATGAAAACAGAGCAATTTACCTGCATATCTCTTTCCTTGAGAGTGGCTACTTGTGAGCTGGAGATCAGTGAAGAAAATTTGGAATTGAGGGTGAATTGCCTATGGAAACGGATAAAAGGTAAAACATCCTTAACCTTTTAGTGGCTTTGCTGTAATTCCTACACTATGCTTTTCATATCTGCAGTGTGGTTACTTATGCTGGGTAGTGAAACCTTTCTAAAACTCAATTTTGCTTTCTGCTTCCATGGCAATAGATGCTCTTAAAAAAAAAAAAAAAAAAAAAAACCAACAACCCCAAAGAAAGAGCAAATGCACTTCTCGTTTTCCCTGTGTCTGTGCAACTTAACACTTCACCTTCAGAAACTGCTCTAAGGGCTTGTTGAATGCCTCTCTGAATCCCTTAGTGACTCTGCTGATGGTTGACAAAATTTGTCTCAACAGTTTTCTTCCCTGTCCCTCCTCTTTGTGACTGAGCAGCATAAGAAATGATATACAAGTTATTTGCTGTAATTTTTCAGACATGTGAAGCAGATATATTTGTCAAATGTGCTTCCATCTAAATAAAAACAAATTATTTCTAGGACTGTTTTGTCAAATTGTAAGCCAAAATGCTGGATCCTGTACAATACTGTGTCCCAAATTTAGTAAATTTTTGTACATTTTTATTTTATTTTCAAGCAGCCCTGGGTAGCAAGTAATACAGTTTTGAATGGATTGAGGCTCTTTACAACTTATTTTTTCAAATCTATAATGTTTTCATTTGTAATGTTCTCATTTGTATATGTATTTTTCATCTCAGGAGCAAATCATCAGCCTTCAAGCTTTTGAAAGTATTTCCTTTGATAAAATATTTTTGACCTATTTATCTTAGTTTGTGTGATAAGTATAGTTTTACCTTCAGAATTGTCTTCTCTGCAAAAGAAACTTTAAAGGACGAGAACTCCATTTCCCTTCAAAAAGAGGAGTCAGCTACTATGTTTTATTTGATTGATATCTCTATCTTATTGGACAAATTATTATTAAAGCTTCGTATTTCTGTATAAACCACTGGAAAGGACTATGGCGGAGAAGATTGCAGGTGATGTTTCTATATTTTAGGATGTCTTTACGCCAGACTATTAAATTAGAGAAACAGGAACTACTTATCAGATTATTGCTTTTGGCCTGCTCTGCTGATACTGAGATTGCTTTGAGAGCAGTGCTGTGAAGAGACATCCTTCAAAACACTGACCCAGTGTGAAATGAATACAGAATGTTTCAGCTGCAGGGCTATTCCAAAACTGTTTTATATGAGCTTATTACTGCACTTGCAAAACTGAGAAGCAATTGGTATAAGCTGAGCATTCTTTGTGTCCCAGATCTTAAAAAAAAAAAAAAAAAAAAAGAAACCAACATTACTTCTTCCTTCTACCAAACAGCTGGAAGTGTGAAGTGTGTTTATGACCATCTTGTAAGTATTTTTGATGTGGATGCCTTGTTTTACAGATAAACTGGCAAGAATTGGGTATGGGTGACAAAAAACCCACTTTCATTTGATGTCAGCTCACTCGTTCCTGTGGGAAGGATGGGGAAGGCTCAGCAGGCAATGATACTGCTCTGCAGGGAATGATAAGTGCAGTCTAACAATATATTCCTCTGGTTGCCACAGTACTGTGCTTTCCATTTGTCTAGGTAGAGTTCTGCTGTTCACTGAAGTTTCTGCTTTCTGGAGGAGGTTATGCACACAGAGAGAGCAGTAGGCATGAAGTGGAGGCATTCTGAGCTTGTGTGGGGTCTTGCCATCTTTCTCTGCACCCACAAATAAGAGCAAAAAGTAAGAATAAAGCTCTCACTTTAAAAACATTTTCACATATTCATAAAAGACCTGAAGAGTGCAATATTCTGGTGGAAAAAAAATGCTCTCCCCCTCGTTTTGGCCTTGAAAACCACAAAAGGAAGTGAAAGAGACAGCGAGCCCTTCAGTGTATAGGTTGTGCAGCCACCTTGGGTGGTGGCTCTGAGGATATAGCTCAACGTCAGCTGGGTGTAGAAAGAATCTCGTTTGACCTAAGGAGAAAATGCAAATCCTTAATTTCTTACCAAATGCTCATAGATGTCTTCACTGGTAAGTAAATAAATTGCTGTATGTAGACAAGAATCCTTCAGAAAAATAGGGTAGGGTGTGCATGTCGTAATTTTCCATAGAACTTTCCTTAAGGCAAATATTTAATGCAGCAAATGTTTAAGTGAAAAAAGTAATCAGGGATTTGTTTACTGAGAAACACTGAAGGACAAAAAGAAAGGGGGGGAGTGGGATAAAAAAGCAGTATTCTATTCTGCCAACAATGTGATTCAGAATTAAATTCCTGCCTGCAGTTAATTGGGATTGATTGTTTCTAAATTATGCATAAGAAAAGCAAAGGTATTACTCAGTGGGGTTAATCAGAGAGCTGGGAGAGCAAGTTTAGAGTTTTTCATTCTGCAGCCAGGATTTTACATGCATACATAACAGCTAAATATCCTGTTTTTCTGAGGTATTGAGATTGAGCTCTTCTGAAAACTGCTTCATTAATTTACAAGTCTGAATATTGGATTTTTATTTCTAACTTTAGACAGGTAAACCAACAGATTCAGGTATCTAATTTGGTGCATTAATATCAGTAAGTATATTTCTAGGTATTTTAACTGTTTTTGGAAACCCAGAAGTGCCTATGTATAAAACAATGGTTTCTAGCCCCGTTTCAGCACGTGAAATTGTCAGTAAAAGCTAAATCTAAGCTGAGCAAATGGCTTCTGTGGACAGCTGATGTTTGTGCGGCAGTGAAAATGGGAGGTCTAGAATGCAGTAATTAGAGAGGGTAGTCAATACTTGTTAATGAAGGCAGTGCTTGTGATCTGTCTTTGAAAGGGGAGCAGAGCAGCGCTGCCCTTCCTGCAGTGCCTTATTGACCTGCTGCAGCAGCCACTCTGCTCATCCATGGAATAATGGACATGCTTTCTTTAAGAATAAATAACCTCATTTCCAAAAAGTGCTGGAAATAGTCCAGGAAAAATGGAAGGTGCTTGGGACTGCAAGGTGTATGGGTACATAATGTGTGTATGCAATTACAAGGGGTTTTGGTGGGATTTACAAGCTCCAATAAGGGCTTTTAAAAACAATTTCCCTATTTTTAAAATGTGACTTTCATTTTTGTTAAACAGACTAGTCTAAAGGGTTTGTGCATAGCTCAAATGAGGGAAATTTAGTCTGTGAACAATTTGCTGCTGTGAAAGGATAATAAATGAAATATGAGGTGTTTGGCAGACAAGCCTCAGAAATGTTTCAGTGATTTACTTCTCTGGGAAAGCCTCTTGCCACGTAATTCCATTAACTGTATGACATGGCCATGCAGTAGCCAAGCGTGTCACTGCCCTTGAATTTCCATTTTGTTCACTCTCTTTTTTGTGCTGTTCCCATGAACTGTTTTCCTGCATCTTTCCTGGGGTGCCAGCTTCTCGGAGGTGATCAGAATAGCCAGCTTGTGGTGGTGACCTCTTCTATATTGTAGCTGTCAGAGCGAGTTTGAGAGGATCAAAGATGGAGAAAGGGGGCTCTATTAGAAAATGAGTCTTTGCATGGCATTTCTTTCAAGGCTATTCTAAATCTGGCTTAAGATGAAGAACGTGTCACTGAGGTCTCTGCTATGCTATTTAGTTCCACAATTACAGAAGAAAGTACCAAAGATAGAGAGCTGCTCATTTTCCCATGAAAAGGGAAAGCTACCACTTATTTCCTTTTAGAGCAAGGTAAATGAAAGGGAGAACTTTTGGGAATTCTCCTGTGAAGTGTTAGTACATTGTTTTAATCAATTTTGTTCAGTGTAGGTGTGTTGCCATGCGTGGGAAAAACATGTACAACCCCCCAAATTCTGCTTCTTCAATTAGTCATGCTTTTTTATGGTTATTAACATGATTTGGTAGTGATCAAGGCTGTTCTCAGAAGTTCTTACAGCACTCTATAAACATGCTGGGTAAGGTCCTGATATCTCACAGTACTCAGAGCTGCTTTGTATAAAGTAAAACATTCTGCTGACTCCTGGGCTCACAATGTTCGCGATTCCCAAATCTATCACTTGGAAGCCTGCGTTGGCCTATATGGATTGACTTATTTTGTTCTTTAAAAATGCTTCAGTTATTGAAAATATTTTATTTCTCAATTACTGTTAGGAACAATGAACACTTAATATCCTATTCCTGTTGTAAAGGAAAAGTCTTTTTGGAAGTGACTCCTGTCAGGACTGCTCCAACTTAGGAGTTGCAGGATGGTCAGTGGCAGACCACTGGTGCTGGTGGTGGGTTTTAGATTGCCATCCTAATCCAATGGACATTTAAAACTTCTTTGCCAAGATGTTTGCAAGATGGCCACATGAACCTGAGCGGGTTTTATGTGGTGGTATATTGAAACCACTTGTTGACCTCTGTTTAGCAATGGTTTTCTTTGTAGATGATTTATGCACTGGTGTTCACAGTCTTTTACATTTTCTGCACTAAACTCAGTGTGGTGGGACTTCAAATACCACTTCTGTGCTCAAAGATAGAGGGTTACAATTTCAGCCAGGCCAGAGCCATAGGAAAGGTTGTGTCTTTTACACTGGTACGTCTGGGGAGAGTAAAAAGGGTAGGAAGTCAAGCTTTTGAGTAAACTGAACACCACCAAAATTGAATGCTGCTGTTCAGACTTATTTTTCTATTTGTTCTCTTTTTGGTAAATCTGCTCACTGTACTTGAAGTGTAGATGGGGTCTTGTTTGGGAAAGCATAACCTCAAAGCACAAATCTTATATGACTAAAGAATGAGCTACATTGGTCTACCTGTACTTTTTGACAGATGAAAAGCCTTATTTAGATATTTCCTCTCTGCTGTCTTGCTGGAACCATGAAGTCGTTCTCTTTTGATGGACCTGCGTGTGATTTGAAGCAAGGAGGAAAGAAAATGATTCTTTAAACAAGGCATTTGTGTCATTGTAGGAGTTCTGGCAACACAGCGTAAAGAACTGATGTTCTGTGTATGAAATACCATTTTCAATGGAAAATGTTTGCTTAGAAGAAAGTATATTAATGTTGCTCATTTCAGTTCTGTAAATTTTACAGAAGCCAGGCTGGAGTAGGAGAGTCCAGTTTTGGTTTTGTAAGTCGAGAAAAACAAAAGCACAGATGACTGCTGCACTTACTGTTTCTACCTGAAGTGTTGTCTGTCACACATTTGAAAAAAAATCAACCTTCCCGTCTTCCTAAGCTGCTTCTGGTATGTCTAAAGTAACCAAGACAAACCAAACCAACTACAGTCAGAGAACTGTGATTTACGCATGGTGAGGATAGATGACAAGTTTGTCTGGGTTTTAGACTCCATATCTCAGTTTCCATGCTCAGCCTCAGGTGTGGCTGAGCCCTTCCTCAGCAGGGGAGGCTGGTGCAGAAGGTACAAGGGGGAGCCAGCTGTGCAGCTGATGTCTCAGGTTCTCCCAGAGACACCTGTTCTGGAAAGTTGTTTGCTAAGTTGGTTCTGTCATGTGCTCTTTTTTACTGTTATTTCTTCTTTGCATCTGATTTCCTCAATGATCTGAGCTGGCCAGACATGGCTCAGGGCACTTTCTGGCTCAAAAATTTCTGTTCTCTCCTGGCCCCTTGGACATCCTTTTATTTGAGATATCTGCCACAGTTCAAGAAGTCCTAGGCCTGTGCTCTTTTCTCTACTGCCTTAATATGTGATCTTCCTGTGAATTTTTGTCTTTAGGATCCTGACATTGCCTAAAAATAGCTCATGGTAATTATTTTTTTTTTTTTTTTTTTTTTTAATCAGACTGTGCTATTACTGTAAGATATGTGGAACACAAAGGCTATGATACACAGCACTGTAACTGCAGTGAGAATCTAATGAAATACAGTCCTTATGTAATGAAGGTTCCTTATGATTACCCAGATATCTCAGAAAATAGCTGGGGTTTTTTTGTGAAACCTGTGTCCGTTTTTAAACAAAAGTTTAAAATATAAAAGAAAACGTAAACGTTCCTCATTAGTATTTTATGTCTCTCAAATAGTCAAAATGAAACTGGAGAGCCAGTGGCAGTGTCTGCAGTTAGGTTTATTTTTAAAACTTCTGTCTTTCTCTTGAATGTATTCCAGATATGTATTTTTATCTTCACACCTCCGGAAGACACAGTGAGTATCTGACAGATAATTGTAAACCTGATAAACTTTCTTTGCACTTTCACACGTTTTGACACTTGAACTTTTAAATATCAGTGTTTTATACATATTAGTACAGCGGAAAGGATGGGCTAAGAAACACATATTTTGTTAAAAAGGCACTTTTTAACTGACTTTTGCAGTGTAAATATTTTTTTTAATTTAAATTTCTCTTGAATGTAGTCAAGCCACTCTATACTTATGGAAAGCTTCTTTGGTGTCCTGTCTTTAGTTTTTCTCTCTCCTTCTGTGTCCCTTGATAAGACTTTTGAGACTGAAGTAGGATATTGAGATTCCTGTTTCATGGACCAGTTTGTACTGTAAATAGGACAGTAAATGGTTGGCTGGCTACTTTTTCATCAGGAAGTTTATACTGCCTTAGAGATTTATCTGTCACTGAAAGTAACATCCATGCTGATTGCTCTGAAACAGCAGTGAAATACAATAACTATGATTGAATTGCTGCTATTGGGATAATGGTGGAGGGGAGCACTACAAAATAATGAACTGTCAGGTTCCAGTAGAAATCTGCCCTTTTTTTAGTCTAATGTTTGTGGTTTCCAGTGGATTCTGCTTTTTGTCATGCTTGCTACATAGGTGTTTAAACTTGTATAACAATACCTGATGATAACGATCTAGTCTTTTGGCTAATTATCACTTTCAGTGCAGAGTAGCTCCCCACACACATTGGGTACTACCCACCCTTGTTATTACAGAGGAAAAAAATTGCATCTGCTTCTTCCCTCAAAAGTGGTGAATTTTAGGTCATTTGGTTGCTTCTGATTCAAGAGAAAAGGTAGCAGAATTTCTAGCAAAAAGTTTGTAATCTGGAATAAATGTTTCCTGGTTGTCTAGAGTGGTTAAAATAAATGTCAACTGATTGTGGGGGTGTTAAGGGACGTGACACTGTGCTTATGGAGCTGGGTTTCTTCCTGCATGTGTCTTTTCTATGCTTTTTCCAGCTGATACTCTATGTGATGTGTATGAAACCTAAGTGCAGATGTTATATAATGAATCACTTTTTTTGTTGGTTTGTGCACCTTTACATCGCTTCTTCCTTCATCACCTGTTTGAGGGAGTTTCTGTTAAACTCTCAGAAATGTCACAATGGTCATCCTTCATGTCTCTTGATATCAATACTGTGCCATACAGACATATTTTTCTCTTACAAATACTTAATCTGACAAAAGTAGTTTAGTTTCAAGCACATTGTTACATGAGTAAAACCTTGCTGCTTTTTTCTTGTTTTTTTTTACTAGAGTTAGCCCTTTTAGGTCCTAAAATACTTGTGAGCTTATTAACAGTGCTTCTCTAAAATATCAACAAATAGTATTGCTGAGAGACCTGCACATGAATAATCTTAAAATACCGAGAGAAATGTTATATCTGCTGTCTTCCCAGAAGCCCCGTGCATCAGCCAGTAAAAATAGATTAGTGATGATATAGTAGTAGCAACAGTCTCAGTCTAGAACTTGTTCCCTTTGGAGTGGGATGTGCAGAACTAAATCCAGACAGGCACATGGGAGACTGGCAGCCCTGTGGGTAGCGATGTGAGTGGGGAAAAAAGCAACATTGGTTGCATTTTCGGAATAGCTCTTTTGATGCTGAACCTGGGAAATCATGAGATGACTTTTAACAGGATTCCCAGGATCCTGGAAATTTGCTGTCTTCTCGGTGGAATTTTTCCATACAAGGTCAGTATCTAAACTCCCTAGTGGTGTTTTTCAAATATACTTTTAGAACAGCTAACTCTTTAAACTTGGCAAAGACAAGCAGCTGCAGCCCTAAAATGATCCTTGGCAGCTGATTACCGCTTTGCCCAGCTGGCAAGTTTTCCTGTTGTTTTCCTCTTCCCTTTTGTGTCAGGCAGTTGGTGATATTTATTTGTCCTCTAATGAGAAAGCAGTTTCCTCTATCCCAGATTAGAACGAAGTCTGATTTTTATTTTGATTCCTGAGGCCCTTTGTTTTTTTTCCTCTCACATGCAACTGCCTAAAACCACCATGGGTGCCATCAAGAACTGCATGTTCATTTTTCTTGCCTTATAAATATCTGCACAGCCTCAAGTAATTAATGATTGTTTCCTCCTCCTGTGTTCATAGTCAGTGGGATTATTAATGCTGGGGTTATGCACACAGAAGTCTGCACAGAGAATTGAGGAATATGGTGAGGAAAAATTCATTGTAGAGATAAAGATTTTGAACTTAGATTTCTTGAAGCTTCAAGTAGTTTACCATAGGAATTTTTTATGTTTTAAGTTCTCCATGCAGGATATCATCATAATTACATGATTGTTTGGTTTGCCATATTTCCCGCATTTCTTCAGTAAGTTTCCTGTTTGTTTGGTTTTGGCTTTGTTTCTTTTTTTATTTTCTTTCAAAGCATCTCTGTGACAAATGCAGATATCTCTAAATTGGTTTTGCACTTGAAAGTGAGAAGGACACAGTGGTAAGAGTGACTTCTCTTCTTTGAAAACGAGTAACGTATCATAGTTTCTAATGGAGCTCATTTATCTCATGGGAGGTGAAGCCACCTTTCTGAATGGAAATGTTTTTTAAACTAACTTTACATGTTTTCTATGGTGTCTTCTTGATAATCTAGGAGCTCTTGTCTAGACTTAACCTCTCATCTAAACTTAATCTCTCTTGCCCAAGTGCAATCCTTTAAGCTATTCCTCTCCATCCTAAATAAACTGTGCAAGATTTAATGGTCAGCCAGAAGTAAAAATTCTAGATGAGTGAAAAAGAGTTCAAATTAGTTTTTTTCCTCGGTATGAACTGCATTATTTGAAGGGATATTTTAGCAGCTGTGCTTATTGTTAGTTTCTAAATTCCCTAGGGCACCATATGTGTCACCAGTTTGCATAGGACTTTAGCTAAGGTCCAAGGTGGTGCAGCGCTTCAACTATGGAAATTATCTGCCAACTTTTTCTCTGTGAATAATGATAAATTGATATTGCTATTATATTTTCCTAATCCCTGCCCCTCTCTGAATAAAAGCCAAAGAACCCAAACCTAACATGTTACTCTGACATTTATTATATCAATTTATTTTTATACAAATAGTTGTGCCATGCCTTCATACACCAAAAATGTAAACATTCTTTCCATTCTGTGAAGTTACTGAACTCAAAAGCTCTTCAAAGGACCCTTGGGAAAGAAACCCACCAGAACAGCTTTGCAAAGTTCTTCTTGTCTCTTTCTTTGTTTATGTTTTCTTTCTGTCATGTACACAAACAGTTCAGGGCAGGGAAGAACTTAAAACACTTGAAGCGTAGCAGATGGAGACAGATAGTGGCTAACAGTTACTGATGAGATTCTTGTACTTTAAATTCTGCTCTAAGTAAAGCAATTTGCCTGGAGGTAAACTGGCATTTGAGCATAGAGGAGGAGCCGCCTTATGATTTTGTACTTAGATTTAGGGAATGTTGTTCTTTGGGTAAGGACAGCATGGTCAGAAAGTGATTCTGGAGGTGGCTTTGGCTCCCAAAGCACTTTTAGTAGTCCACTGGTCAATTGATTGGCCAGCCAAATGGCAGACAGGGAAGGAATAGGAATTCCTTTTTCCTGGGTTAACCCTGACATCGATACTGTTCCATACTGCTGTGAACTACCTGGACAAGGGAAAGCAGAGCATCTTCAGCAAGTTTGGGGATGATATTACATAGAGAGAGAGCAGCTGGGTAGGGATGCTTTTCAGAAGGACTTTTTCAGACTGGAAAAATGGATTGAGAGGAACTCCATGCAGTTAATTATGGGAAAAAAAAAGTTTTACAGTCCTTGATGGAAAAATCTCTGTGTGATAGCAGAAGCTGGTGCTTGGAGAGCAATGCAGATATGGGGAGCTTATGAGACAATAATATGCCTTTGTGCATCAACTGTGTTGTGTCATGGAAAGTGAGCTTGTTAGTGGTCAGACTACATCTAGAATATTGCCTCCAGTTTTGGTGGCTATTAAGAGGAGATTCTTTACTGTGAATGTGGAGAGACACTGGAAAAGGTTGCACAGAGAAGCTGTGGATGCCCCATCCCTGGAAGTGTTCAAGGCCAGCTTGGATGGGACTCTGATCAGTCTGGTGTGGTGGAAGGTGTCCCTGCCCATGGCAGGGGGCTGGAACTAGGTGGTTTTTAAGGTTTCTTCCAACTCAAACCTTTCTATGATTCCTTCAAAACTAAACTACTGCATGAGTTGAGGCAGCAGGTAGTGCAGCTTGATCCAGAGGGGGTCTGACAACACTTTCTTGCCTGTTGTGATCTGCAAATATTCCACTAAGAGTTTAGATGCCTGGCTGTTTGACTGGAAATATAAATGGCCCAAAGCATGGGCCTGATGAAATAACCTTTGTTGTTGGTTGCTGTTCTTTGTAAGGCAAATAAAGTCATTGTTTTGCCTCCTAAAGGAGAAAAATATGCACAATCTGCTTTGTCTTGAATAGCAAAAAAAAAATCATATTTTGGTCATGATTCCTGCTTCCTCTTGCAGCTCCATACCTGCAATAACTTAAGTTATATTCTCATTGAATATATCATAATATGTGATATTGTATCTTGAGACATCATCCTCATTTTTTAAGTTACTGTGAGCTTCTGTCCTGAAGGAACTATAGACTTAAGATAAAATTTATTCTTGAATACTCATTTATCATTTTTCCTTCTAAGAGTTAAGGTACATAAAATAAACAACAGATAAGGTGATAATGAACTCTAGGATCCATATCTTGCAAAAATGTATTCCTCAAGGTAGGACAGCAAATACATGCCTGTTGTAGCTGGGTATTTATTTCCTTGATTTCGAACTGATTTCCCAGCTTCATGCATCTGCTTTGAAAGTCTTATGAGAATGTCATCATTCATATAAATAGTTTCAGTTCTGGAAGAGGTAAAAAGTCATCATTTCCACCCCCACCTTCACTCTCTCCCCACAGTCTCATGTCAGTCATAGTAGTTGATAGAAAGGCTTAACAAAATACTCTGATGAATGTCTTGGACATGGTGCAAGGCAATGAAGATGTTCAAGCCCTGTACAGAAGAGGTCAAAGAAATCCTTGGAGAAGGCAAAGCAGAACTGTTGTTTGGTTGGGGTTTTTTTTTTTTTTTTTTTTTTTTTGTTTTTTTTTTTTTTTTTTTTTTGTTTTGTAAGCACTTTTGTTACTTTTAGTTTTTAAAGGTGTAAGTGTATACCACAGATCATGTCTTTCTGTGTCCAACTCATTTCAGAGTCATAATGAGCATGCCCTAAACCATAAAGATTAGGAAGTAACTGAAGAATAAGCAGCCGTGTTTGCAGTGTAAAATGGTGAGTCAGAGTCATGGGTGCATGTGGCCACAGACTTGGCAAAATGCTGGGCAATCTGCAGTGAAGGGAGAGGGACCCAAATTAAAGTGTGCATTATTTTTTTGTGTGTAGGTGTGCTTTATTTTTTTTTTTCTTTTATGGCATTGCTTATCTAAACACTTCTTTATTTAAAAGGAAATTGAGAAAAAAAATTCCAGTGTGCACTGGCTAAATAATAATATGGATAGCATGAAGATTTTGGCAAAACAAACTTAGAGCTTTTGTTCTTGTTTAGCTCTGTGAGTAATTTCCACTTTATATGACTCTTGCTGCATGAAAATATCTTGTGTGCTGCCACTGCTGATTAATATTTTACCATTGTAATTCAGAGGGACATGTACAGAATGTACAAGTGTAAGGGCAATCAGATGTTGACAACTTGATGTGATTTGATCATGATTAATAATAACTCTGCTTGTTTATACACTTCAAACCAACCAGCCAAACAGCCTCACCACCAGCACCCCATCCCCCAAAATTCTCACCTTCTCTGATACTAAAAAACTTCTGTATGGATGTCTGTTCTCTAGAAGCTCCTCTTCCTGCTTTCTTGCTTGCAAATCTGAGCCAAATTATGGATGGGACTGGAGGAATTTCAGTTTTGTTATCAAATTTTCCTGTTTCAAGGACTTAGCGCTTTTTTTTCCCTATTGGCTGCTCTATTGAAACTGGATCTTGAGTAGCTGAGGGTAAAATTCTGCTAAGCTACTGTTTCCAGAATGTCTGAAGCTTTGTCTCTTTGCTATGATGTAGTGTATGAGCAACAAAGTCTAACCCCAAAGTAATCATTAATTTTGGTTGTTTATTTAAAAATAATTTTTTTAATATAATCAAACATAGCTATTGTTCTGTTATATTCCTGGAAACGGGAGAGACCATAGTGTGAACAGGGAAACATTCCTCTCAACACACATAACAATTTTGCTTGTTTTGGGTTAGAGGTTGGTTGCCTTCCTATAGCAGCATCCAGCAGAGATCCTTGCTGTCAAAGAGGAGAGAGTAAAAAGCAAATGTTTACCATTGTATACTGCACTTAATACATAGGCTTCCTGTATATCCCAAAAGAACTTCTCAAATCTTTTTGCTTCCAAATCGAAGCATCATAATCCCTCAGCTCTCCAGAGAGATCACTGAGGAAGACGTAAGGCTTCTTGTGGCTCACAGTATTCTCATAGTCTAAATAATTGTGACTAGAATCTCTTTCAGCTATATCATTTGTGTTTTTCAATCTCTTTGTGAAAACAAAATGGATGGATTTTCCCTTTTCGAATCAAATATTGAACAGTCTCTCCACTAATTAGGAAGCATAGGTGTGTCTAGCAGCCAGCTGCTGCTTTAGAGGGAGGTGGCAGAGGTACAGGATGTGTGTTGTGTTCAGAGGAACGCACTCGAGGTCAGCTTGGCAATCATCCACTGCTGCTGTGCTGTGTTGGGTCAGCTGGAGTATTTGTATCCATTTTTAGCATCACTTCTGATAAATCACATATGTAGATGTCTTTGCTGTGACAAATACATGTCCTAAATTTGAATGTGACTTCTTATGAGTTGGGGAGTGGATGCATTTTGGAGATTGGTTGTTTTGGATCATGTAGGACTGAACTGAAAATAATTTCTGGGGTGCTTTGTCTTCGTTTTGAAGCTTCCAGGTATGAATGTCACAACTTATGAAAGTTTCTACTTGTTATGGAATAGAGAGACTGATTAACAGCTGAATCTGAAACCTGTTAGACTACAGATTTTTCTGTATTGTGTCCCATGATACTGTGGGATTGCCTTAAAATTAAATATTAGATTACAATTTACCTAAGCAATAGAAATAGACTATTTCAAGAGCAAAAAAAAAAAAACACCCCCTCCAAAGAAAATCCTAGTCTTACAATATAGCCTTAATTATTTGTCATAAAAAGCTTAACGGAAAGTTAAATAAAATAACATAAGTTTAAATAAATGGCAATGTACTATATGATAGTATGTACTATATGATATAATGCTACTGAATTCTAAGTGACTGGAGTCCAGATGAGTAAGTGCTCTTTGCAGACTGTCGGATGCAGCTGTTTTCCTGTTGATGACAGCATTCACTCCTAATGGTTATAATGCTGAAGTCAAAGGTAATTCTGCAAACCACAAACTCTGAAAATCACAATTTTTCTTTCATTAATTTCTGTTCAGCTATCTCTTCCTCCTATAACCTGTAATTTTGAGATGAAAGAGTGTGAAAATGTAGTGTTTCTGCTGTTACAGTTGCAGGAGGTTGCTAGAAGTAATATGACCAAAAAAGATCATTATAATTCATACTGAGCTTTCAAATTATAGATTCAGAGCTTGAATGAAAGGGTCAGAAGGGTTTCTGGGTGAAATAGGGGACAGTATTGAGAGAAGATGATGCTTAAGCTCCATTTTTTCATGGGAATGCTGAGGATCTTTGCCCTGCTGGTAGTTAGGAGAAAATGAGAGTGGTTGATTTACACTGGTAGCATCAGACAGCTTTCAACTGAAGAACCATTAAAAAGTACTGTATTCTTCTTTCTCTTCTATTAAGCTGAGAGAGGTATAGTTCATATTTTTGATGACGTAGTTTTCTCATATTTATCTTCCCAGGACGGGTTAGACATGCCAATTATGCTTCAGGGCTGGGTATTGGACCATGTAGTCTCCTGTTATGTCTTCAGTTTGTGTATTTATAGAACTCTTATTGATAATTAAATATAATTTTTCTCATGTGTAAGTTCTCACGCTTCATGAAGTAGTAGTACAGTAGTTCTAACCCTTTTTGTTAGAACTCTTAGCTCCTCCTGCTTAAAAAAAAAATCAAATTGAGGAATGGACCTCTAAAGAAGCTGCATGGAGTGGGTGCTGTGACAGGTGAGTGTCCAGCTGTCTAGAAAGCTGCTGGCATTATCCATGCCTGATGCAATGGGACTTTATCTTAAGTTTTTTTGTTGTTGTTTTTTGGTTGGTTAGTTTGATTTGTTTTTAATTGAGGCATGGTGGGAACTGTCAAGTCTTTTTATTTTGCCTGAAAATTCTCTCAGACTATTTCAATAATATAACAGCCAATGCAGAAAGGAGTCAGGAGCTTTTTGCAGTCAAGGTGTGCTTGGTTTCTGCTGAATTTTGCATGGTGCAAATGTGTAGCAGTAGAAGGGTTGGAGGCCTCCTGCTGAAGTAGGGTATAAAGACCACAAGGATGAGAAGCAAAAACAGAGGAGCAAATTACTAGACCTGTCTTTTTTACAAGTTTCCTGCTACAGGAAAATAATAACTTAGTACTAGACAGTTTATTACTGTAAAAAGAATAGTGAGGTTACAAGTGAAAGTAACTCATCTAAATCCTTTCTCTGAATTTATTCATGTGTTTCTAGTTCTTAACAAACTAAAATACAGGACTGCTCTTCTACAGAGTAATAGATATTCTGCTCTGCCAGAGCTGCTCATTCTTTTCTTAAGTGAGGGTTCCCAAAAGGCCCTAAAGGTGAGATTAGACTATGGCTTCCATAATACAGAAAAGAAAATAGCTATTCTTGATGGCACTGAGACAAGCGATTCCTGATGTGTAAGGATTTTTTTTTTTCTTTTTAAAGAGAAATTTTAAAGACACATTTCCTTTGACATAGGTGCCCACTCACACAATCTGCTGTTAGTATGTTTTGAAATACTTCTTGTTGCTTACTTCCTGAGCTATGTCACTAAGTTATGAAATTCATAACTTCCTTTTTCATAGAATGACTTGATAATGCTCATTCTGTGTCTGCTTTAAAGATCGCCTCCCAGATAAGTAGGTTTACTTGCACAGAATCACTGGAATGTAAGGATTTCTGCTTGTGGCACTGGCATTCCTTTATAAGGCATGGGTAGCTGTAAGTAGCTGTATTTTGGTTTTGTTGGTTGTTTTATTTAGTAGTTTACTGGTTTTGAAGTAAAGAGATGCTCTCTGGGAGAGTTTCAGAAATATTTGAAAATCAAAATATACACAGTTTTTCTCATCTTGGCCTGTAGCTGATACATGTAGTAGATCTCTCTTGAAGAATTAGAACTCAGCAGGAGACCAGTAACTTCTCTAGTAGCCTGTGACCAAACTTTCTGTGCAGGAGAGAACCTGTGGTCTAGATCTAATTTTTCTGCTGGTATCAAAAAGAAAGCTTGTTTCTTGCTGTTGTTGAGGTCCAAGCCATCTGTCAATGTCCAAAGGCAGTTGCACTAAACTGAATTCTCATGGCCTGGGAGAGCAGCAGCAGAAGCAGAACAAGAATGTGTTGATCCAAGGCAGTTAGCCCTACAAAGAGAAACAGAGGCTTGTGACCTTCCTCATTGCACACCATTGACTTGTTTTCAAATTTGAACTTGGTTTCTGACATTTTCTTGACCTTTCCTTCCTATTTTTCTATTGCATGCAGTCTGAGAATAGTGATGATCTTTGAAATTATGGATAGGAGATGAGGGGTGAGTGTCACTATGGCCCCCCACATCATTATCTTGCAGTGCATTGCCAGAGGTTTTATTTCCCTGAAAGAAAAGTGTAGGTAATACATTTACTAGAGTGCTGTTTAAATATATCAACATGTATTTATAGGTATATTTCTAGATATCAAAATATCAAATATATCCTGGCTGTTTAAAATGTAAGTACAGGCAGATTGGATAGAAAATACTTCATTGTAGTGCATATATATGCTATATATACACATTTGCACTATATTGCATTAATTAAGGAATATTGAAATGCAGTTAATTATTTACCCCTGCTGGTACTGCATTCTTTGGACTATTTTTCTCACCAGTGCAAAGACAATCAAAACTTCAAAAGTGTCTCCAAAATTTTTTTAGTGAACAAGATCATTTTAGTAGCTCTGTTTTGTGCACGTGTCAGTCTTGCCCATTTCTCAGAATGTGGAGTCTTTCTTTGTAGGTGTGTCTTGATTTATCCTGTTTTTTTCCTTTATCTTTATGTGTTGTAAGTGCAATTAGAGGCAAACTCTGAAAATTTTAGACGTTTTAAGGTACTGCAGCGACTCATGTGTTAATATTCTTTTGTGTTTCCTTGTAGCAAAATAAAATCCTTGCAAGATCCATGTTTGTTGCATTATATGGTAGTAGCAATAATAATACAAACCTTCATGAAATGCCAGCAATACTGTATGGCAATAGGCTGTACTGGACTGATTACTTGTAAAGAAAATGATCTGAAATAGAGACAACCTGCTGTATGCCTCTAGTACCATATATTTGTCAGGAGTCCACCTGGAAGCTCTAACTGTGACCTTTGGCAGAAAGGTCTTTGGCAAAGAACTGCCTTTCTTTGGCAGAAAGACAGTTTCTGCCAAAGTCTCTTTTTCCTTTCTTTTTTTCCACCCCAGCTGTGAAACTTATGGGAGGTGGTAGACTGCAAAGAAATCTCGGAGCCATTGAAATATAAAAAAAAATAAAACCCAGGAGTAAAAAAATAAAACCCTCTAGTACCATATATTTGTCAGGAGTCCACCTGGAAGCTCTAACTGTGACCTTTGGCAGAAAGGTCTTTGGCAAAGAACTGCCTTTCTTTGGCAGAAAGACAGTTTCTGCCAAAGTCTCTTTTTCCTTTCTTTTTTTCCACCCCAGCTGTGAAACTTATGGGAGGTGGTAGACTGCAAAGAAATCTCGGAGCCATTGAAATATAAAAAAAAATAAAACCCAGGAGTATTTTGGGTGGCTCCAGTGGAACACATAGCAACTGTTGGCCTAAGTGGCCCTGTAAATTTGGGTTGTAAAAAAGCTAACTCTCTTGTGTGAACTAGCATGAGAGGTGGGTGGAATTTTTAGGTTTTGGTGGTGTTGTCTATTCAGCTAGCAGTAAATCTTGTGATGATGCTTTTCCTTCCTCTTGTCAGTGGAGATGTCAGCTCTAGTCATGGAATAAGCATGCTCCAGGTTTGCCTTATCAAATACCTTCCAAAATGAGGTTTCTTTAGATGGCTTTGTGCTCAGTCAGCCTGTGGAAGGAGCTTCTGGGTAGAGAAAGGCAAGGTCTATTGTAAAATGAATGTGGTGTTTTTCTGAGAACTGTTACAGACTGCCTAGAAAAGTACTTGTTTGGGTTGGATCTGGCACCGGTATCTCTAGACCTTAGAAATCCCTGGCAAAGTGGTGCCTGATGAGTTTGGAAAGGAATTTAAATCAAATCAATGTGTATTATATAAGTGGATCTGCTAAATGCATTTCAAGAATATTTTCTGCATTTTTTGCCACTAATAAGTTATCCACATGCAGTGGGTGAAGCATGGTGTAATATTTAGTACTGCTCAAATACCACTGCTCCTGCTGTACCTCAGATTACCTCTGCAAAGACTAACTTCAAGTTCTGGAGTTATAACAACCTTTTTTCTTTCCAAGTTTGATTGATGAAGTATGACAGCTTCCTGTATCTGCGTGGAGGAGACAAGCTCACTGAATACCTATAATGTCGTGAGTTACCTCATTGTGGTTGCATTGGTTTCTCTACATTTCCTTACTCTCCTACTGGTTTTGGTCCTTACTGTAGGGTAATTTATAGAGGAGGGAATGTACAGGCTATTCCTCTTCCAGCAGTTCTATCTTTGTTTTGCCAGTTCTATCTTTGTTTTGCCAGTTCTGTCTTTGTTTTGCCAGTTCTGTCCAAGAGCAGTCCCTCAGTTCCTGTGCAGACTTTTCAGAAACTCTTTAGTGAAGCATAAGGAGAAAGGAAAGCCCTGTGGCCACAGGTTCCCACCCATGTGCTGCTCTGATGTCTGTTCTGCTTTCACTGGGAACTTAACTGGTAAATAAAAAGCACAGAGCAGAACCCCTGGGGTTGGGCTTTTCCTCAGAGCTGGATTTAGTCTTGCATTGCTCAGAACCACATCCAAAGAGCTGTCTGTGATCTCTCTTTGAGCCTTGTGAGTCTGAGCTTTGGCTGGCTCAGCTGTCAGACGCTGAATGTCAAACCTAGGAGGCTGCTGCTTTTCCATGGAAACACTCAGTGAGATTGCAGAAATAATCAGGCACGTCTGCTGGCTGCTGTGCCCTATTGTTGGGTGCTTCCAGACAGTGAACTGAATTGTCCTACCTAGACAAAATGAGTTTTCAGCTGAAATCTTCTCTATTTTTGTCATACCTCTTGCCTTTTTTTTTTTTAATCGAATTCATTAGTGTGACAGCTTATTCTGCTGATGTGAGGCAAGCCTCTTGATGTTGGCTTTCCATTTCTCTCTGTTCATGCACAACTTGCAAAACCAAATCCAGCCCTCTTGCTCCTGGGTAGGTAGCACCAATATGAGCTGTTTCATGCCTCAGAGGTGCAAGGCCTGAGCTGCAGTGTGCTCTTGAGGGAGCCTGTGCAATCATACATTCTCCTTAACAATTCTTCTATGCACTACATTTTGCTGTTGACATAAAAATAATTCAGTGTTTACAATATAAAATTCTGTTAATTAGCTGTGTCTATTATCAGCAGTTAGCAAGAGGATTTTCTTTACTAGAGGAAGGGGCTGAAATCTAGAGCCTTTTGATGGCTGGATTTTCTTGAAATTAGATTTTACCTCATTAACTTTACATAATACTTGAAAATTATATTTATCAATGTGCCTGGATAACTCTAGATATGCTTTAGTATTTGCCTTAGGAAGAAACAATATCCTTGCTACAGGCATTACTAACTTGAAGGCAGTACGGATACAGCTCAGTGGGAGAGGTGCCATAAACTGCTTGGAAATGAAAGCAATTCTAGTTTACAAGAATGTGTTTCAGTATATTGGGCTGGTGCTGTGCCTGATCTGAAAATAACTATTTTTGGAGACATAACAGTAAAAGTCTTGTTTCTTATATTTCTGTAACTTGAAAGTTGTTCTGGAGAACTGCCTAAGAAGGAAGGATAACTTCCAGGCTTGTGGGCCAAACAGATAAATAAGATGGCCTAGTACAACTTCTGTCCGTGTTTCTTTGTTGTCCTGTCGTGATAGATGCCAAAAATAGACATCCACAGGAACAGCTGTTGTAACATCGGAGGAAGGATAGCTGCAGGGATGGAGACAGTGTCATTGAGGTGGAGAGAAGGAGATAGCTCATCTCTCTGCTGCAAATGCCCTTTCTGTGAACAGCAGCAGTTTGGAAGGGAAAGCTTTAGCACCCGGAACACTGACATTGTGTGAATCAAACGCTGCCTGTCAGAACAAAAGTAAAACAGCTGCCCTTTTTTCCACGCCCAGCACACATCTCCTCTCAGGGCACCCTGTGAAAGAAAAATGATTTCCATAGTCTTGTTTCCTGTGGCACTGAGGAGCACGTGCAGCCTGAAATCGCTGGGGAAGTAACAGGAGCGCAGCACACCAGGCCTGAGGTCTCCTTTTGCATCTTCAGAGCCTTTATGCTTGCTTGCGAGAATAGATCTGTTTTGTATACTCTTAAAAATGTAGACATCCTGCTTCCCTTGGGGTGCACTTCTTCAGTACTGGATGATTTGGAGCTAAAAGGAGCACATGACCATTTTGTGCCCCTTTGCTTTGCACTGGTGGGGCTGCACCTCGAATTCTGTGTTCAGTTCTGGACATCTCACCATGAGAAAGACATGGAGGTGCTGGAGTGTGTCCAGACAAGGGCAGTGGAGCTGGTGAAGGGTCTGGAGCACAGATCCTGTGAGGACCAGCTGAGGGAGCTGGGGGTGTTTAGGCTGGAGAAAAGGAGGTTCTGGGGGCACCGTATTGCTCTCTACAACTCCCTGAAAGGAGGTCATAGCAACGTGGGGGTCAGGCTTTTCTCCCAGGTAACAAGTGACTGTCCTTCAGTTTGCACCAGGGGTGGTTTAGACTGGATCTCAGGAAAAATTTCTTCACTGACAGGGTTATCAAGCATTGGAACAGGCTGCTCATGGACGTGCTGGAATCACCATCCCTGTAAGTGTTGAAAAATGTGTGGATGTGACACTGGGGGACATGGCTTAGTGGAGAATACAGTGATGCTGGGTTAACAGCTGAACTCCATAATCTTGGAGGTTTTTTCCAACCCAAACAGGTCTATGAGTCTATATTTATATCAAAGCTGATTTCTCTGTAGAAACAAAGGTGATACTGTAACAGAACTGATCCATGTTCTATTGTTTTACTTTGTCTGGCAGTAAATGTCGCAACTGTCAGGAATTACAAGCCTGTTTCAGTAGAACTCTAAAAAATGGTATAACAAATGGGCAACAACTTGAAACCATCTGTGTGTGGGGCCTGACATGTTACTTACTTAGATGCTGTGGTTGGTTTTAGTTAAAGCTTTCAAATCTTATGCAGACAATGGTGACTAACTGCTGTCTGTATGCCTCATTCTAAACTCACATAACTTGCTTTGGGTGAATAGATTTTTAAGTGGTCATTACCAAAAAGACACACCCACTCCTTATCCAATTAAAAAAAATACATTTCTAAAGCTTAGTTTCAGACTTCATCAACCTGAATAAAATGGCAAAATCTTAGTCTGTCAGATAGCAGCTGGGACTGGAAAAGCTGAAGCACATGGTGTCATTGTTGTGAAAGACAATCCTTTCAATGGAATCAATTCAGGACACCGGATGTCAATATGTTCTTTCTTTTCCATTCATGTCTTCCAGCTAAAACCAGTTTATTCCTAAAATTCTGCCTCTGAGCCAAACAAGAAGGAGAGATGACTAAATTTTCTTTTCTTTGTCCACTCCTCCTCAGAATAATTTTGGATGTGCTGTTTTCCTCTGTCCCTTTCAAGGAGCTTGAATAAAACTTTTGTCATATGAACAGAGGATACTTTCTTCAGTGTTGGTCCATATATGTTACCTATTGCTTCTATCAAAGATTGTAGTGTGTCCCATTGTCCCTTCCTTTGTGTGATGGCTGCTCCACGTAGTTGATTTTTTTCCCATTGTCTTTGTAAAATCAGACCTAATAATTAAATAAATTCCAAGTAAGAAACTGAAATGGATTCTGACTGCTGTTGCCCTTCATTCTGCTAGCAATCCTCCTATAATGAGTACAGCTAGTTCTTGTTCAAGAACAGATGGTCTAAGGGTTTTTATGGTGTATGGAACAGGTTTTCCAATACCAAGACAGCTTATAATATTTCAGTAAACAACTTATTTTTTAAATACAGAGTTGGAATTAACATAAATCTAGAAAACTGTTTTGTAGGAGGTGTCTCTTTCATGATGGAAAAAAGACTGAAACTGAATTTGAATCCCTATAATTTTGAAGTAATTTTGCTAAGAATTGTAATTGCTCCATTTTTTAACCCCAGAAATGCATAAATGCATAAAAATCTCTAAGTACATCAAACCTAATTTCTGAGCCACTGTCTTTATTTTTAAGAGGCAAAAAGAAAATGTTGTTGCTGCCTTTCATGGCTCTTTAATGCTGAAATTTTTTTATTATTAACAATTGGCAAGTTAAATAGGATACTGGTTTTTTTTTTTCCTTACTTTATTTTACTGCTGTTGCTGATGGATAATTAGGTTTGGTGTTCATATAAGCTTAAGAATTTTTTGATGATGTAAAGATTGCTTATTTAGAGGAAGAAAATGGATTGAAATCAACAGCATGAGTCAGAATGGTCTACTAGTCCTGGAGAGCAAGCTGGCAGACCTGGGTTTTGTCCCACAGCTTTCACCAGTATCCACAATAACCTTGTGAGTTCTGCGAGTCCCTTCTGAAATCTGGGTCCTTGTCAGCTTTCTGTGGTGGGGACTTTTGTGTTGATTACAGATACTCTTGTGCTGTCAGCAGGGATCTGAAAGGCTTCCAATGGTAATGCACCAGCAGTTTAATAGTGGTGTCTTTTACCAAAGTAAATTTAACTGGGCTTGCTGTGAAACAAAATAAACATCCTTGTGCAGTGAGGATGAGGAAAACTGAAAATTTGGGTGGGAGGAGAGAGAAAATCATAGAGATGCGTGTCTGAAACCACTTGCAGAAGAAGACGTGTTTTTGTGATGGTGGGGTCCAGCTCAGGGTTTTTCAGTCTTTTAGAGGAATGAAAGCTCTTCTGCAGGACCAGCTAGAAGGTTAAAGGAGAAAGGAAAACCATTTTCCCTTCCTCTAAAGAATCGTTTGCTAGACCTAAGTTAGCATGCAGGAACCTGAGGTCCAAATTTGGTGCAGCTTCAAGTAAAATTACCCAGGTTTTTTGTCACACCATTAGTCATAAGCACTGAGTAGTTTTAAGAGTGAGGCAGACAAAGTTTGTGTGAGTCAAAGCAATTGTACATTCAGTGTTTCAAGTCTTAAATATTTTGAGACTGTAGTAATACATCGGTATTTAAAACCTTAATATGTTCTTTCAAAGCCCTTTTATGTTGCAGAGAAGATCATTATCGGTTGGATGTGGAAAGCCACTTCCCTTTTCCCTGCAGACATCATCAGTGGGAATTCTCTGAGCTGGTGCACACACCTTCACTGTAGGTGTGGAGCTTGTGCAGGATCTGGCCCGCTGAGGGCAGAGGTTTCAGGCACACCTTTGATATGGAAAAAAAAAAGCCCTTTCCAGACACACCTCTCCTGGCAGTGCAGCAGAGACAGGGCAGTTTTGCCTGCTGCTGAATCAGCATTGATCTCGGCAGATGCAGAGCAGATAAGCCTGACAGAAGCCCTGAGACCAAAACAGAGGGTCTGTGCAGTTCTTGTCAAGCAATAGATTATGGTATCTTGAGGGGAGCAGTTTCAAAATCTGATAGAGATCAGGCAGCAAACGTTTCCAATCGTGCTGAAATCAAACCCATTCAGGGGAAATAAGCCTGCCTTCAGAAAACAATTTTGTCAGGGGGAAAACCAGATCCCAGCTAATTTCCCTGCTTTAATAGCAAACAGAACTCCCGCTTAGCTTCACCTCCATCGCAGCGGGTGTTTCACCCCCTGCACACCGCGGGAACAGGCAGTGTCAAGGTTAAACCTGGTCGCCAGCTTTTGTTCAGGTGTCGTGCCTGCCTGCGAAGGCAGGGCACCTGCCAGGCATGCCCAGTCAGCCCTGGAGCCGGCTCTGCCTGCGCTCAGGCTTTGCGAGGCTGGAGCACAAAGAGCGCCTGTCGCCCCGGTCCCCGGGAGTCTCCCCGTGCTGCCGCTAGCTGGGAGGACTGGTTACCATGGAGGCTGCCATCTGTTCACTCCCTGCTGGAATGTGATTATCCTCGCTGGGCTGGGAACCAGCAAAAGCAGGGGAGCGTGTGCTGTCGGCAATTATCTGCAATGGAGTGCGTTAATGGAAGGCTGGAATTAGCTAGCTGGAGGAGCACATAAAAGGATTTTACCAAAACTGTTAATGATTTCTAGCCAAGAGGAGCAAGCTTTTTGCAAGGTCGGTGCTAAATTCATTTTGTATGTAGGTAATTTTTAATTGATGTAGTGGCTTTAAGATTCGAGGATGCTAGCACCGCAGAAATAATGCTTTATTGTTAGGAGGGTGTGGGGGGATTGTATTTTAAGGTTCTTCGTTTGTCTGTTGCAGTTCAAGCAGTTTAATCTGGGGTAGTTAAAGTAGTAAGTCAGAACAATAACTGGCCGAACTGACACAAATGGAGCAATCCATATCTCTGGTCTTTATGAAATGCTATTTGCTGCCAGATCTGTTTGATTTACATGTCTTTTCACGCTGGTTGCTTTTTGTCTGAGTGATTTCTTTTTGGATGTGATACGTGTTTGGTTTTCATACTGCCATGAAGGGTGAGACGAGGGGGAAATGTTCGAGCAGAGCTGGTGATACAATGGATGTTTAGGGTGTTTTATGCAGTTTGCCCAGAGGAAGCAGCTTAAGGGAGGCAGAATGCAGGAGCAGGTTTTCCACTCCTTGCTCCCACCCTCTCTCTCTCTCTTTCTAACTCACCAACTGACTAAATATTTTGGACTATTTCTCTTATTGAGCTTAGTTGTATAAAGACTTGAGTTTTTGGGATTCTCTGCAAATATAGTGACTGTTTTGATGGCAGGATTTAATATAGAAGGGAAAATAAAATTAAAGGTATATCCTTGTAAGGTTTTCTAGTCCTAAAAATACTTTTTTTGCTGTGTTGCAGGAGCTAGGAGTATTTTTTTTTTCATAATATATGCATGGTGAACATTTTAGTGCAACTCAAATTGCTAACTTAAACGAGGGATGTTAAAATTTAGCACCCCAAAACCACAAAATTTTGCTTCAGCAGATGTTTTTAGTCACATATGGGCTTTCCCTTTTCAAATAAAGGTCTTATGCTGCATCCCTCTTGCCAGAACTGCCATTTTTATTTGGTGCAGGGAAGAACACTACTAGAGGCTTATAATTAAAACTGTGTCAGTGCTAATTCAACCTCTCTGTCCTCTGCTTTTATGCACTGAAAATGTCAAGGCATCGGAGTCTGGACGGAAAGTTACTGATAGAGTTAATAAGTCACGATTGCAACATATTTGACTAAGATAAATTTTTAACCTACGAGATGCTTTTCAAGTCTTGGTGCCTAACAAAAGTGTGTGTGGGAGGTTGAGAGGGTTTTTATTTCTTTGAGTACTTTAACTGTTTGTGGTGAATGAGCTTCTCTTGTGCTTGTGGGAGGTTGGTATATGTGCCTGAAGTCCTTTCAGACATCATGTAACACTCTCATGCTGGCAAAATTGGGTGACCACCCTTAATAAAAGCTGTATCAACTTGTAATTAAAAAAAAAAACAACAACAACAAAAAAACTTTTTAAAAATTCCCTTCCCTACCCAGAATTTAAATATTGCACTGCCTTTGAAGTTGGTGATTTATGCAAAACTTGCTCTTAATGGGCTGCAGTGGACTTGTTCACACGTGTAATTGCCAAGTCTGTAATTGCACTGTCAGGAGGAAAGGGGCAGATCGGCTTTTGTGCTTGGAAAGAGATTAGACTTTCACCCTTCAGGTGTTATCTTGGACCTGCCTGGAGTGAAGGGCAACCCTCCCAAGGTTATGCTGCTGTGGGATGTGTTTCTCTTCCCTGCTCTGTGTGGAGGAAGGCAGCTGCTGCCCACAGGATTCACTGTCACTGCGTGTGAATTACTGTCTCGCTGGCAAGTCTTCAGAGACAGCAACTATCCTAAAGGCAGGAAGGTAATGGCTTGTGTACCCTTTCCAGAGGTGATTTCTCCTCATTGCTAGCTGGGGCTGTGCTGAGCTGAGGAGCCTGTTTTCCCACTGCCTGTGTCAAGGATAAATAGGGGACTGCACATTCTGCACTCTCCAGCTCTTATATTCTCATGAGCACCATGTATATGTCCAAGCAGTCTTAGGCAAAAAAATTATTTTTTAGATTTGTCTTGATTGCTCTGTATGTGGCTGTTGGGTGTTTTTTTAATTATTAAATTTTGCTTTAGGTCACTAGGTCAGTGTTGATTTGTGGATGCAGGATTTAAAGGCTAGACACTGTTTAATCCATTTGAGCATCTGGCCTTTCATAGTAGACATCCCATTTCCATGTAAGAGAGGAACTGTTAAATGTCTGGTGGAAACTGATGATTTTTTTTAAAGGCTTTTTTTTGTTTTTACTCTTAGGTAGATTATTACAAGTGGCTCTGATGTTTGTGCTTAATGCAAATAAATGATTGTCAATGTAATCTGCTACATGATCTCTTGAAGGAGATTTAGTCTGAAATACAGGCTTTAGGGGCCAGCAGAGACGATGGGTCAAACTGAGTAGTGATTTGGTTTGGGCAATTTTAAGTGGATAAGCTAAACTTAGGTACATCATCTCACAATAAAAGGGCATTTGAATGAGCACTTAAATAAATAGTGTCTAGAAATGCAACCTAGTATATAATGAGCTCATAATGATCTTGTTTATAGTGTCTGTGCTCACTAAGCTTTCAGGAAACTTGTCATTAAATGGTAAAATCCTGAGTCAATATATAGGAAAGTGGCTTGTGCATAAACGATCACAATTGTTTTCTTCAAACAGACAAGTCTTTCTGCTTTTGACTTGACACATGACTGTGGAATGCTGCTTGACATGACTTGGCTTTATTTATACATTGTGTTCGGGTTGCTTCTTGGTGGAGGTTTTAAACATGCTTCATTTTCAATACACTTTGTTTTTGCCATTTACTCGTGTATTGGGAACATTAAAACAAATCAAAAAAGCTCAGGCTCCTGACTGTCTCCTTACAGCAGCATGGCTGATTCAAGGTTAAAGCCTGCAGCTCCCTCTGAAGGGCCAGCTGTTTCAGAAAGTCCTGGTGCCTGTTTACAAACTGTTCTCTTTGCAAGTCCCATGGAAAAATGGAGTTCTGCAGCCTCTGGATGTGGGAGGATGAACCTGCTGACACAGGCACTACTGCTGTTGGTCTGTTAGCTGGGCCTTAGTCACTTAAAATTGCTGGTGCCTTTTTGTGCTTTCTGTGGGTGGGGTCAAAATTCAGGCATTAACACTTCTTTTTCCCACGATGCTGGAAAGCACTGTACCAGATTTTAGAAAACGTCCAATTGGTTGAATTTGTTCTAAAGCTGATCACCTTCCTAAACCTCTGCAGTGAGATGGTGAGTAACTAAATGGGAGAGACTGGCAGATGAATTATGGTAGGTTTTTTTCGTCTTTTCCAGAGGGGCTTGCATTTAGTACAGAAGTACTTCTGTCCTTCCTTGTGGTTCCACCTCGTTAAGGTGTCTACTTGAAGAACCTGAAGACTCAGAGGTATTCTGCAAATAGTTTTAGAAAATATTCCTCCCAAGTAATTGTTACTCAAAGTTGGAAAAAGAACAGGATGGGAAGAAATGACTGCATGCCAGCAACAGATGTCTTGAAGGGGAATTATTATTTTTTTTTTCCCAGTTCATCCATTTGCTCTTATTATATAATTAGCTGTTCATTTTAAGTATAAAAATACAACTTGGACTTATAAGAGCCATGGGAATTGTTTACTTTTTGATGAATATCTCTGCAAAATAAGTCCTTGATTGCATTTGGGAATGTGGAGCTCAGGACTGGAAAGAGCCATTTGATCACTGAGGGGTTTTTGTCTGGGATTTCCCCACTGCCACCCTCAGTCACTGGTAGCCTTATAACTTACCTGCCATTTAGGTGATCAAAAGGCTTTTCTTCTGGCATACTGCAAATCGCAGACTCTTATGGCTATGGGAAGCAAACTTTAAAGAGAACTTTAAACTCTGCTAAATGATGAAAAGTCAGTGTTACACTATGCTTCAGAAACTGAACAAGAAAGATTGAACTCATTGTGTCATGAGATCCCTGTCAGAATACTCGAGCAGGCACTTTGAGACATGAATTCTGCCATCAGGATGATGCTTTCTGGGCTCAAGCCAGTCTTCAGTGCCTCAGATGAATGGTAACCCTGGGCAGCCAGATTTTGAATTGAGGGGAGGATAGCCTTCTACTCCTGACAGATGGCTAGCAGAAGTGCTTTTTCAAGTAGAAGTGCTTTCCAGCTGCTGATCTTTAGAGGAACCTTCATGGCAAGTTTTTGTGTAGTTCTTCCTTCCTGTCTGTAGACATTTTCTGGCTTGTGCTTTCTTCAGATTGTACTTGTTTGTTGTGGTTTTCTCACTACCACAGATGCACTTTACCTTCATGAAAAGGGTGTAGGCGCAGCTAAACCTGATATTAAACAGTGTTGTAACTTGTCTGTTCCATTTCTACTTGTAGTAACACTTACCAAAAACCAAAACAAAATCCATGTTCACCTGCTCAATTAGGTGTTGGTGTGGTTTATAGTTCTGAGTATATTTAAATTTTTTTTTAGCTAAGATTGAAACAGAGATTTATGCAAACCTTTTCAGCAAAGGCTCATGAACTGGGGATTGAGGCTGCAGAAGACCTGAATTGCAGACTTTTCTACAACCAAGGGTTTTGTTTTGAAGTCATGAAGTAGTGCCATGGGTGGTGTGGTGTATTTCTTGGAGAGGTGTTGAACATTGCTGCTGTTTGAATAGTAGAGGGAAAATTAACTCAAAAGATTGTAAAAATACTTCAAAGAACAACTTGATTCTTTAATGAGTCATTCCTACAGGGCAGGGCCTGAACTTCTTACCTGGAATTTTTCTTCATCTTATCTCTTTCTCAGTATCGGTGTCCTTTGTGTTCTCCTATACTGCTGTCCTATTTTCTACAGAAGCTAATATTTATTTTATTTTTTTTATTCTCCTTCCTTTCTTAAGGAGGTCACTGATGCTCAGGAAGATGAGTGAAAGCATGATGTGGCTTTTTGTGATTCAAAATACTTTTATGGCTTCCTATACCATGCTTGTAGCAGTTGCATTGAGATTGAGACAGAGAATAAATAATTTATGCTCATTTTACTTGTTCAGTGTGGTTGGGCATTGTTCAGCTCTTTAAAACATCGAAAGGCTTCACAGGTTATGTAAGAGTACCTGTTGCCTTTCTTTAAAGATCCTGTGCCACTTTTCTCTACAGCTGAAATAGTTCTCTGGCAGCTCTATTTGTCACAGCAGTTTCCAAGACTAATTTTGATGTCTGTTCTCTTCAGTAGCTCTTGTTCACGCCATTGCTTGGAGCCTTATGTTGCTGTTATGACTTGGCCACCCACTAGAATGTAACTGGCAAGTGTTTTAGTCCCTTGGCTTGTCAAGATTTCTGTAAGTCAGTTTCAACTGTGGAAGCTGCTACAAACACTCTTAAAGATAGCTGCTATAAGTCAAAATAAATTCAAAGGCTCAGTGATGGAATTAGAGCTTTGCCTGAGAACTGAAACACAACAGTTAAAACCTAATACGATGCAATAGTCACAATTAGCAGTGTGAGCCCTGTTTGCCCTCAGTGAAGACAGCACTGCTGCACTCCTCTGTTGTCTGCTAGCATCCTGTTATTTTGGGAAAATGCTCATTTTAAAATCTTAGTCTGGAACATTGTAGATGAAGAGCCTTGCCCACAAATTTTGCCCAACTGCTCTGCAAGCTGGGCCTGGTTAAGTCGTAAGAGACGAAATACTTGTGTGTGTGTGTGTATGTGTTTATAAAACTGATTTGATTTTAAAATACAGTCTTTCTAAATTAAATTTTCTAGGTTTGTCATTGATTTTACTGGTCTTATTCCTGGTGTTTCTCTGGCTTGTCTGAAAATATTACAAATATTCCAAAATTTTCCCACTGTTGAAAAATTCTGAAAACTGTAGAATGCATTTTTAGTTGCTGCTTAACACAGGACCAAAACTTCAGTTAGCAGCTGAGGTGGTTTTTTTGTGTATATGTGTGGACACTTCACTTCCATGGAGTGTCCTCAGCTTGGTGTGAGCAGAAGTGTGATATTCCCTCAATCTGATACTAAACATTTGCAGTGCAAAACAATGCCCAGGACACTGTCATGATGGGAGGGAAAAGCCTCTCAGTCTGATGTGATCTACTTAGTGCTCTTTGATACTCTAGTCTGTTCATCATGTTTTAATGGATAAGGATTTTCTTTGCACTGCTTTAATCCCGTTTATCACTAAATCGGGTGGAGTTTTAGAGTTTCCTTCCATAAGAAAGGCAACAATAAAACCTGGCTGTTTCTGTTTTATAGCTGGCATCTTCTCTGATTCCAGGTTTTCAGAGTTCAGAAATAGCAGTAAAGAGACTGGGGGGAAAAGCTTATTGATTGTTTTTGTGTTGAAATAAATGATGAAAAGTCATTACTGTCTGGCTGACGAGGTCTGGTGTGTGGATGGCAATAATTTAAAGGAAATTACAGTTTCATTAGTGCGGATGTGGTCTCAAAGGCTATATTTAACTATCAGCACAACTTCACTATATAAAAACAGTCACAGCTCTCTTTGATCTTTGACCCTTACCGCTCCAAAAGCTGAAAAGCATTTCTACGTTCTCTCATTGGTCACCACTGTCTGTATTTTTACCTTCCCTTTTTGAATCAAACTGGTTTGTTGAATTCCTTGTGATCACTTTTCTCTGGACAGTTGAGATACACAAGGGTGGATGGACTGGGAAAAAAATCAGCTCTATGTATTAATGGCAGGGCAGAAAAATCCCTGCAAAGAAGGGTCCAATTTGCTGACTGTCCTGTAAATACTAGGTTATATTTGCCCTAACAGGACAAAGTAAGGAGACTACAGCTGTAGATATATTTGAGGCTGAAGAAAAGAACTGTGAACAGATAGTGACACATTTTTTTGTCCTGAAACTGATCTGGTGAAAGATGTCTTTGCCCATGCAGGAGGGCGGGACTGAATGGTCTCCATCCAAATCATTCTGTGCTTCTGTGATTTTTGGGAGCTGACGTGTTCTGAAGAAAGCTCATCTGATACTTTTCGTAGTGTGACTGGGAGGATGGAGGAAGGTGAAAGGGAGAATGTCTTGTGCTTTCAAGTTTCTTCTCCTCAGAAAGCATGGAGTCAGAGCTAAGGGGGAATAGGTTCAAAAAGCCTGTACTGTCACACATTCTGTTTAAGAAATGTAAATGGGATTCAGAGAAAGACTAAACAAATTCATGGTGAATATGGCTTTCTGCAACTGTAAAATACACTTGCACAAATGACATGGGTGATCTATAAAGTGATGCTGTAAGCCATGGGGCTTGTGTGTTTGATGACTTCTGCAGTGGATTACCCAAACATTTCCTACTGCTTCTTGTAAGATAAAGAATATTTGACTGGTTTTTCAATCACTTTTCCCCCGATCATATTTTATGTAGTCTTATCTAGCCCAGAAGTGTATTAATGCATTCCATTCTGCTGTTTGTTATGAGCCCTCCATGCAGGTTTTATTAACTCAAACCAAGAATAATTTGTACTTTATTTTTAGTATCTAGCACTGCCCTGATTTGAATTCTATATGGAAGTGAAATCACAGTCCCTGCAATCTGATCTGCTTGTTTTGTGAGTCTGTTTGGATTTTTAATGTGGAAGGGGTAACTTTAAAGTTAGGAATTCAGCCTTTCACTGTACTGCTGAATCTAAGGACAGTTCTTAAATTCTGTGGTGGTCTTCCTGGATTGGGTCATGGCCTTTTCTTGTGGGATGCACATATGCTTTGTGTGTTTGTATGTGACCAAAAGCTACATTACCTGGAAAATGAGTCTGCTTCCTTAAATCATAACACGATTTTGCAGGATATATATTTATTGTTTGTATGTATAGAAAGGATATTTTAGAAATAAAAACAGTTAAACTATTTTTTTAACAGAAGAATTGGCAAATCACACCCAGATGTTGGAGACAATAGCCTTTTACCACTTTTCATGTCTAAGGCCAGAAATCCTTTAACAATTGCTGAGCTTTCTTTACTAAAGAAGATTAATTGACAAATAAACCACAGATTCCTGGATTTTAGGGTGTTTTCTCAAGTATAGAAGGTACTTTAAGCTATAGAAACCCAGATTTATATGGTTAGTGTAAAACATAGAGTTACCATAGATCCTTTTGTAAACTCTAATAGAATAGAAGGTACTCAATGATCTTTGATACTACTCTCTGATTGCATTGAATTGCAACCATTTCATTATTTGTTTGGGGAGTTTTGTAGTTGCTTGCATTACTCTTACTCTTCACTAAATTGCAGACAACAAGATGCTACAGTGACAAATGCTATGCAAGCATAGGACAAAAAGTTCTTTTCTTCTAAGAACTTCTGTTGTGTGTTCTTTGAGCACAACCACAGGCTTTCCCTTTGGGACACATAATACAGCTGAGCTGGAAGGAAAGAAAAAAGGATGGAAAAACATTGCTATTTACTTTCTAATTATGGCATGGTAATTGTTCATCACATCTACCTTGAGATTGCTTTTCCTGCAATGTGATGAAGTCTCAATCTCCTTGCATGTGAACCAGGAGAGCTAGGGAGAAAAGTGGTAGATGTTCCTGATTTTCAGAATTTGGAGGGGGAAGTGTCCTTTCAACAAATGTTTTTTGTTGGACTGCAGATCAAGTGTCCCTTTGTGTTTCTCACTTTGTTGAGGGTTAGCTGCCCATCTTTTTAAAGATATTGTTGCTCTTCCTTTTTGCAGTAGTCCTGAATACCCATTCCTAAACATCCTCCTTGCCTAGCCCACTTGTGTGGATTTTATCTCCTCCTTTTCCTGGGGATCACTTATCTCTGTAGCTCACTTCCTTAATATAAAATTTCCCCCCATCCATTGATTCATTATATGCCTGCAAATCTTGAGTTGCGATATGGCTGTTTCTTCCTTCCTTAAATGCTACTGGGGCAAAGCTTGAAGGGTGCACTTTAACAAGACAGCAGTTTTAGATGAGTTGTGTTCTTTGGGTTTTTTTTAATATATTTGTTTAAGCCATCCAGGCTTCTGCCCAAAATCACTTGTTACTGGTTTTAGCCTATGCCATGAGTCATAAAAAGGACAGCATGTGGAAGGTCTGACAGAAGTGAGGGTCACTTTGGGACATGGCTGTGTGGTGTCCCATAGCCGATCCCATTTCCCTAAGAATAGCTGGGAGCCAAGTCAAACCCCTCTCCAGAAAATGCCCAGCTTGTTAGTGGGGCTTTTAACAGCACCTAAGAAACTCTTTGGGGATGAGGACAAAGCATGCTTTCATTTCTGCCCATGCCCCAAATCCTGTGGTTTTCAAGTACAGGGGTGTAATGGAGAAGAGAAAGGAGATCAGTGTGAGTAACCAGAGCTGCTTTATGGCCCCTGTAAAAGGGGCCTTCCTCTCTTGGACTCAGTGAGATGTCTGTAGATCTCTCACATGGAAAAAGAAAGTTGGGAGGCGTTTCCATATTGAAATTCAGAAGTTCTCCTTTTGAATTCTGTGTCAGGGTGCAGGTGGGCTACTGATCCTTTATCTGGGACAAAAATCCCTCTCCATCACTGGCTTACGGAAACTGTGCATCACGTTCTGATGTGTGATCCACAGCAAACCTTTTCAGTCACTTTGTGCCTGAAGTGAGTCTGCAGAAAGGAGGAGAGGAGGAGAAGACAGCTCCACTGAGTGCTGGACTGTGATTCACTGTCACATGAGCCAATTTGGTTTTGGGGGTTGTGTGTCACAGTGACACACTGCTCATGTAGCTCTTTAGTACTTAGTTCAGCTTTCCAGGTTTCCTAACGGTACTCATGTGACTGCCTTCTCAACGTCATCTCATTAAGAATATTCGAATGAGTTATGTACACAGTGTGAGTCCCCTTGTCTGCAAAATAGGGAAAGTATTGACAAAAGCTGGTATTCCTTTGGTTGTGTTCCAAGTGCTTGGAGGTGGAAAAAAAGTAAGTGCCATCTATTTATTGTGAGATGTTTGTGAAAACTTTCAATTATTAGAGTGAGGAAGTCATATGAGCCAATAATTTTGATTTGGGGTAACATAGTTTCATAGAACTAGTCTGCTGTGCAAGGACTAAAGGCATGCTGTGTTTAATCTGTGTAGTTATTCTGGATATACTATTTGATGGCAACTTCTTATCTTAGTAGTATGACTTTTATGACACATTAATGAGAGTGTTTTATTTAACTAGTTGTTCTCTGTGCCTCTTTATCTGCCTTTTAGAGAAAATGAATAAAAAGAAACTTATTTTTAAATTAACTTTTCTTTAAAGTTCATAGGCATGTTGTGGTGCCAAGGAAGACATAGCTGCACCTTTTGTTGATGAGTGTGCAGCTAATACTTGCATTGTACAATTTACATGTTTCTGCTTTTAGAGAAAGCAAAGTTGGGCGTAGAACACTTGTGAAACCAGGGTAATAGGTTAATGAGATATTCCCCTTCTAGCAGTTTAATCTCTTCCAAATCCCCTTATCTGCTAGCTAGTCAAATAGATATGGGACAATTAATATATTTTTTTTTTAAAAAGGAGGCATTAAATACGCATTTCAAAAATGGGCAGTGGCGACTTCTTTATACCTGTTCAAATGTTGCTACTTCTGGAAGTGAAATAGGATTCCCAGTTTCCTTCATGTTTGTAAAATTTCTTCTTTCCCAGTGGTAGCAGGGCTGCAGTGACTCTCCTTGTCTGGCTCCTGCTTTTCCTTGTGTGATTCCTTCTCTTCTCTTTGCTTGCAGTGGTCAGTAACAATTTATGTAGCTGCTTATCTAAAATAATTGCTTCCTTTGCTGCCATTTGTCTTATAGTTTTCTAACCTACTCTATTGTTTGTGTCAATATTGAAACCTATATTGCTGACCCAATCTGAATTTAAAATCTGGCATGTACTTGTATGACAGGCATTATCAGTTGTTTTCCTGGGTTGGGGAGAGTAGACCGAGCTGAAGAAAGGCTGGCAAAGCCCTCAGTCACCAGCAGATGGACAACCCAGACTCCTGGGGAAAGTGATTTGTTCCAAATGTGGGAAACTGAGCAGAAAATGTATCTTCTCAACAAAGGCTTTTGTGGAGCAGTAAGGTGTTCTGTTATAAAGGCACTTCATGTGCAAGCCCAAGCAACAGGGGCAAGCTTTGAACTCCTGGAGGTGAACTTTCAAAATACAAATATAACTTATGCATTGGAGTTTTCTTGGTCAGATTATGAAACTCAGCTAATGCTATTTTTTATTTTAATGGTATACTGATGACCCAGGTGAATAAAATTTGTATGTGTCTTTAAGGAGCCTGGGATCACTTGCTAGGAGTATCAGGGATGAGGAAATGCAACTTCCTAGCTCAGCAGTTCCCAGCTCAACAGAAAGAAAACTGGTAAATCTTGGCCAAGGTGCTAAAAATGTGTTCCATTTAGGTTTCAAATCCATATGTGTGGAGCTTGCATCTGCTCATCTCAAGACGAATAAGGCACTAAAATGTTGAAATAACTGGAGCACAGTTGTTTTTTCGCTGGTTTTGGCAATATCCCTCTGCCGTACAACATCTGTAATAGAAAGGAAACAATTAGCTGCCCAGAGGGCAGTCGCCTCAGTGACAAACAGATTCTCATGGATTGTTTTGCAAGTGTGTTCCCTGTAACCCTTGGTGCTCACCCGTCCAAGCAGCTCTGCAGTGTTGTGAGCGTGGGGATTGTGAGCTGCTGGAGATGGAAGGGGCTGCAGGGAGCTGTGGTTTGGACCAGTGCAGAGGTTGAAAATTACCTCAGCTGGCCGCTATATTCTGATTCCTATTATCAGAATTGACAGGATTTAAATCCCAGGTTTTTTCTCCTGCTGAGATGAATGTGTGCCAGCTGGAGATCACATGGTGTGGGAGCTCTGAACAATAAAAGAAAGTTACTTGGCGTAGCTTCCCTTTCCAGTTAATCCTTTTGCTTTTTGAAACTGAGTATTTCCTCGGTTAATAATTCACTCTAATATCTTTGTATTGTGCCCTGGAGCACAATATGTAGTTTATGTAATTAAAAAAAATTGATTTTAAATTATTCTAATCAATTTTTATCAATGCCAAATAAACAAATGTTTTCATAACAATTCTTTAATGTAGATTCTTTTGGTCAGTGGTATCCTGTGTGTCCTGTATACTTAATTCTAGGCATAAATTCAAAGACATTAGGAAATGCAGAAGATTATTTGAAATGAGCACCATGCAATATAAAGGGAGAAAAAAGCACCAAACTGAAAAATGTACTAGCTTGTCCTTAACGTTGATGCTGCTTTAATTTCAAACAGCAACACAATGAATAATGACAAAACTTTCATAGTGGCTGAGGTATTAGACAAAATAACTTACAGTAGTCCCTCCTTCTCCTCCTCCTCCTCCTTCTTTCTCCAGCAGTTTGCACGTTACATAAGCTGATTTCTTTGTTTTCCCCCTTTCCTCGTGAACAGACTTCACTCTTTTCTCCAAGCAGACTGATTTGTGTTGCTTACGCCTCTCCTCTCAGCACAGCCTTGCTCTCTGAGAGGAGGAGCATCGTGTGACTGAGACCCAGCATGTGAACTGTGAGCACAAACCAAGCATCTGGAGAGAAGTCCTTTCTGGCAACTTGTAGGGCTGGTAAATGGGATAAATGTGAGCCTCTCGTAGCGTTATTACCATTGCAAAATCGGTTCCTCGTGCAGTGGTACTGGATTACATTTGCAAACAATGTCTTCTGAACCAGGTAAGGCTGACTGGGATGCTTCTGGCAAACTTTAATCTTTTCAAGACTTGGGGTGTGTTTGTGTCCAGAGACACCAAGAGTTAAACTTTCTAGTCTGGGGTAAATAAACCGGTGAACATCAGCTGCCTTGTGATGTAATACAGCTGGAATGCTCTGGTGGCTTTTTCCTCCTATTTGCAGTAAATGAACTTGAAGTCTCCTGAACTGACTGCCTGATACAACTGCCACACCAATAACCCCGCTGCTTTTGCCTTGTTTTGCTGTTGCTTTCACCAGCTCGGGACTTTGTTAAAAGCAAATCAGTTTTCTGATGTTTGCAAGTGGTTTCAGTTCCTGGCTCGTTTGCCAGATTCACTGAGCTCTGTTCATAGCTATAGGGTTTCTGTAGGACATATCTATGAGAAAGCATTGCCTCTGAGATTTAGATCCTGCATAAGATTTATATCCTTGTTTTAGGAAGTAGGTGTACACTTGTCACTTATACCCAGCTTTTCACATATAATGTTGCAATAATCCATTTAACTGATGCTTATGCTACACTTAATGTACAGAATTGGCTTCTAGAATAATAAAAAAACCCCTTTTTTTGCACCATCCAGTGAAAGGTTTGAATTTTTCCATTTATACTTGTAAATGCGTTTTAAAGAATACCATTGAAAATACTGCTTTACTTCTGAGTGCATTTTTCAGTTCTGAGAAAAATTGAGCTTGGGATAAGTTCAGTCAAAAGGCATACCAAACCCTAACACTTAACATAAAATAGCAAATATTCTTAGTTAGGTTTTTCACAGAGAGATGGATGAAGCTGATCTATGGAAGGTTTGGGTTTAGCATGGCAGTTTCCCTCTCTGGAAAGCCCTCTGAGGCTAAAGAGAGGGAAGGAAGTTAGTGGCAGAGTGAGTTTGAGATTTGCTAGAGAAGCTTGCAGTAGATCTATGTAAATAGTTCTACCCAGTTCTCCTGGTTTCAGTTCCTGTGGGCATCTGCTTTTTTTTGGGGGGGGGTACGAAGAATACTTGTTGTAAAAAAATTCTATTGTCTCCTTATCTGTTTTATGAGCAAGCCGAAAACTGCCCGTTTCCCTCTAGCATTTAATAATCAACAAAAAGGATGGGAATCACACCTTTCCTCCCACTCCTTAAATACCATTTTGCTGTATCCTGAGAAGAATTTACATGTGGATGTAGGAAACTTTCCTTCTCTGATCGTTCTCTGATCTGTCTCTTAAGAGCTGTTTTCAATGTGTATCCTTTTCCTGTAAATGTGACGGGAGCCCTTACTGGATCTTTCAGGAAGGATAATGTGGTGTCATAACCACTATTTCCTCTTTCCCTTTGGCTTACTTTCAGTCTGCAAAGGCCTAGGCCTACAGAATTCTTACATGTAACAGTGCCAGTCTGACGGTCAAATGAAGTGGTGAAGCTGTAATATTTGGTTTTTTGTTTTTTTTTTTGTTTTTTTTTTTTTTTTTTTGAGATTAACTATGTGATGCACAAATACATTTGCACATGCTTTAAGGTGACATAAATTGTACTATCAGGTGTAGGAGACCTATGGATATAGACAGTGCACAGAGAAAGAGTGACAGCAAATAATTCCAGACTGTGTGGGTTTTAAATCAAGTGGACAGATATCCCTGGATTCCCCTAAACAGTGCCAGAGAAGCAGCAAGTCTCTTGCTGAAGCATTGGCTGCCTCCAGTCTGAACCATGAAGAAATCCTTCCGGTGCTGACTGCTGGGGCTGGATGAGAGGGCAAAAGGAGGGACAGTACCTACAGGAAGTATAAATTCACATAGCAGTTCATTCATTATTATCACCATGGGCAGGTTGGGCAGTTGAGTGTCTGTAGGTACCTGGGCAAAGCAGTTTTTGCAAGCACTAAAGGCCACAACAAATATGTACAATGTACTTTTCCCAGAGCGTTGATGTTTTTGAAGACTCAAACTTCATAGATTTATATTCTTTTAGTAGTAGCATTCACTATAAGGGAAAAAACTGATTTCAAGCAATGCCTTTTCAAAGGGTCATTGATACCATGACTCAGAAGTCAACAGGGAGCTGACACTGGAGTCAGTTTTTTTCATTAGTGCCACCATTATGCTTTTCTTTGTGCCTTTTCTTTGAGTCTTATGTTAGTCTTTCACGTGCTGTATAAACAGAAAATGTCTGTTGGTTTACACCAATGCTTGTAAACCCAGTGTATTTGTTGAGTCATTACTAAAAATTCAAAATATTTATGTAATTCTCCTCTATCTCTCCCCTTCTGCCCTGGGTTTATAATTATTATAAAACAAAGGATTAAATTTCTTTAGTGTTAAGAGTTTGGAACTTTAGTGCCTGTGTATTTCTTACAGTTTGACAGGCAATGCTTGACATTGAGAAGGACAGGTAATTAGGAAACACAATCTTTCCTTTCCATTGCCATAAGATATTTAATACATTATGATAGCTCTTGCTTGCCTGTGAAAAAACCCCTGCAGTCATGACCCATTGCTATAAAAAATAAAACAAAAAGAAGGAAAAGCAACAGCTGGTTTACGTCATGTGAGGTGGAGAGGGCTTGGAGTATTGCCAAACCTTGTATTAGAAAAGAAATTAAATGCTTAACCTTAAACAAATGTTATTTTTACGAGTAATTTCGTAGAGTTTATTTGCTCTCTGTTTTGGAAAACTTTTTTCCCCATCTTGCAAACCATCCACTTTTTTTGGTGACTATTACAATGCTCTTTCTTCTGATGCCAAGAGCTGAGGCTCTAAGGAGAGCACTAAATATTGCATAGGAGTCAGCAACATTCTGTTGGGCTGCAATTTTGCAAGCAGCTCAAGTGATCCAGTGGGCAGCTGCTGCCAGGAGGCTGCCAGGTCCCTTCCTGCAGTTTTTGGGCTCACCCACGAGCCAGCTGAGCTTGATGCCCCTGTACAAAGCTCTGGTGGTAAAAGCCGTGTCCACTCGCCCGGGAGCTGTGCGTGGTTACACTGACCTGGAGAAAAACCCAGTGAGCCCTAGGGTGGGTAAGAAATGAGCAGTGGGAATTACAGGGATGTGGAGGGATGGATGGAAAGGATGGAACTTCTCATCTTGGTGGAGACTGTCTCGCTCTGGGCTAGCTGCAGTTTGGGTGGGAACAGCCTTTTTTTGGTCTGTCCTGGGGCCTTCAAATATTTGCGCTTTGAAACGTTTGCAAAGTAAAAGGTTACGCATCCTTGAGGTGTTTTGGACAAAACTCCAGCCATTTCAAAATTAATTCTCTTCTTGAAATCTAGTTGGACTTAATGTATTTTTTACATTGCGTTACTTTTTTTTTTTTAATAGCATTTTCTATCCATTTGCACACTCAACTATAAATATTCATAGGAATATTAAGCTTTTTGGAGCAGTATGATAAATTTTCAAGTTTGCATAGAAACAAGATATTTGAATTCTCCAGCTTTTTATAAGTTTTAAGAAATTACATTCAAAAATCATCATACAGTTGCTATTTTTCTTATATTTTTTTAACATTTAAATTTTAAATGGAGGTCTAGAAAAGAGAGGAGAGAGAACTAAACAATAGAATACTTTTGATTTTTAATCTCTCAGCCAGTTCAGAGCATGAAGTGTAAAGCTGTTTCAATCTGCATAATGTTCAAGAGGCAAATGCATTCATGTGCAGGTCTGTTAACCTGGTGTGAATTCCGTGGACAATAAAAAGAGTGGTCATCTCTGGCAATTAAGGGCTAAGGGATTTTTTTATCCCATTTGGATTCCAGGCAACTTGTATTTGGCTTCCTTACATAAGGATGATTATGAGCCAGTTGGTTTATGTGAAATGGTGATTGGTTTCTTGTTCCTTACGGAAAGGAGGCGATGTAAAAGCTGGCATAATTGTGGTAGGCTTTCAAGAGACTGGACAAGGAAGGTCCTTCGTGAATGATTACACAGGAAGGCTCTAAATGCACTTAAACGAGGCTTTTTGTGGCTATTCTTCACTTTTTTTTCCTCAACCAGGTCAAAAGCAGGAAGCACTTGAATTCTTGTGAGGTGTCCAGCTTTGGGTTCTTTATATTGCTGGTTTGGTGCAGTGAGCATTCCCAGGGAGCTGCTTGTTTCGAAGCTGATGCTTGTTAATGACTTGGCAGGGAGGCTGAAGCTCCTGGGGAGCCTGAGAGAGCCGGGCTTGGGGGAGGAAGGCAGAGGCCATGGAGCAGCCGTGGTGCCGCACAGCTGCACCGCTGGGGCCGCTCCAAAGGGGCAGCAGGGTTTCTCTCCATCCCCGCCTTCCTCTTTATCATAAAGTTCATGAGTTTGCATTTACTTGTAACCTTTCATGTAACAGGAAGCAGTGCCTGGTAGCCTGTTGTAATGCTATTGTGCAGTTAATACCCTGCTGCCTGTTCTATAATTAGAGCATATTTCAAGCCATCCGTTTTTAGATAATGTTTATTTTTATTATTTTTTTCCCTTTCTGTCCCTAATGTTTTCTCCAACCACACTGAGATATGATTCAATAAAATCAGTATTACCTAGTGGCTACTTGCTTCTGGAAAGGGAATCTTGTCTTCCTTTCCCTATCAATAAGTTTGCATCTTTGCCCAAGCTCCAGTGCATCTAAGGTGAATGAATGCATGGAACTGGCTGCCTTATTTTTTGGGCAGGGTTACATTTTTGATGGTTTAACTTTCCCACACCACATCCTGAGGCTAGATGGGTGCCAACACTGGTGCACAGAAAGTGGTGGGAGCAGGCAGCCGGGACGAGGGAGGGGAATGGGTGGAACAACTTGTGTCCGTGACAGCTGGCTGCTGGATGAGCTCTGGGCTGTCAGATGCTGGCAGGATGCGTGGACTGCCTCAGCAGCTGGATCAGGGAAATAGTTGCCATCTATCAGTGATAATTTTATTGACTCGTGTTGAGTAATTGACTTCTTTCTGGATCTTTGGCTGTTCTGCATTTTGGATATACTATATTATGTATTTATTTGTTTAAATTACTTGAATGTGCCCATATTTTACAACTTCTGCGCAGATCTTCTGAAATAATACATCAGTTACAGTTTCAACCTTCTGTAATAAGATACTTTATTTTTTCCCCTTTGGGTGTGTGGGGGCTTTTTGCTTTAGGTTGTTTAGCATCCTGTTTCTAAAAATACTTTCTTTTAGTGCTTTTATCTACAGAATAGCTGATTTCATGTCTCAAAGCATATGGATAGTTTCCAAAATAGCTCTGAGTTGAGATGAAATAACTTCTCAGATAACTGGGCAGAGAACAAGATTGAAGTGTCAGTGACATGTTAGAGAAGTTCAGAAGCAATGAATACTGTGCAAAATGATGAAACTTGTAGTTAGCTCAAATTTCTCTAAGCACACTGTTATTTTATAATGGCTTATGAATTATAGAAGGGGAGGTCTTTCTGTCATTGTCTGAGTAATCCCTGCACTTGCCTGGTAAGTATATGCTAATGAATTCTCTTGAATTATTCCAGTGATTTGTATGAGATAGTCAGCTGCATTTCCCCTTCAGTTGATCCCAGTATTGCAGGTGCTTTCCTTAATATGAAGTTAAATTGGGCTGCCCAACATGGTGTCATACTGTTTATCTGATATATGATAAAAGAAAGAAGAAAATAAATCATCCTAAAACTCCACAAATAAAGTGAAAAAGCCACCAGGCTCAGTGCAACAACCCTTTCCCAGTCAAGTGATTCTTCTGTGATCAGTAAATCTGTTTTTACAAATGGGGTGTCTTGTTTAGTAAATAGGAGCTTGGGGCACTTAGTAAATGATGATTGCCATCTGTGCAGAATATGCTGGTGACAATTGTAAACCTAGTGAAAATTTTCATTGTTGCATAAAATAATAGTTGAGGGGACATTGCTCACCTCATGCAGCTCTGTGGAGAAAACTAAAATGAAAAAATAATTCTGGGAAAATGTGGAGGGGGTGTACCTTGTCAATCTTTTCTTGTGGTAGGGTTCATAAACAAAATTACTATTAATGCAGTAGGAACTCAAGAAAGCTACACAAAACTTGCTCCAGCCCTTCCTTCATCAAACATGAAGGAAGCTGTAAAGAGAGCATGGGACAGAGAGGAAGTGCCCCTCAGATACAGAACTCACCAGTGCTCCCATTACCATGATGGGGGAAGAGGTTGACAGATGTAGTCAGGATGCTGCTGCAACTTTGTGAAATGCAGCGATGTGAGAGGCAGCTTTCGAGCTGAAAGTTGCCATTGTGAGTTATGGCATTGGCAAAAGGCAGTGCTGGCAAGGAGGGAAGAATTACCTGAAGTTACCTGGTGCAGAATTGAGACAGTAACAGCAGGGCAGTTGACTTGGGCTACAGGGTCAACTTGCCCTGCCTATTCCTGGAGAAGCTGATGCTTCTCATTATACCCATTTTCTTTCTTGTTTTGTGGCTTTGGATCCTGTGGTTCTTAGCTACATCAAGTTCATAGTACATGGCTGTAGGGTCAGGAGCTGTATTCACATGTAAGTCTTGTAGTTGTAATAGAAGCAAAGAAAAAATATTGTCCAAATCTGCTGAAAGGTTTTGACATTATTTCATGAAACACAAACCATGAAAAGTCTCTACAAGTAAAAGAATACTATTGCATATTTTCTCTCTAGACTTTGTGCTTGATAATATGTGTTCAAATACAAAAGTGAAAACAAGGCTTTGAGGGAACATACTGTAATAGAGGAACTAAGTATGTGGAAGAGCAGTAATTTATTCCTGTGAACAGAACTGCTCGCACTCAGAACTCTCCCTTCAGTCATGTGTTTCTGGAGATGTGGTTTGAACATGTCTCTTCTCTGTGTATTTAAGAAACCCCCATTATTCATTAAATAGCTGATGAGCTATTCCACCATCAGCAAAACCATCGTCACAGTGTGTACAAGTGTAGGTGCGTAATAAAAACCTCAGTGAAGAAATAGTGTGGTTTGGCAGAGGACCTCAGTCATAAACTTCTACTTTCAAACTACAATCATTTGAAGTTCTGTGTAATGCTTTTTGTCTTCTTGGAAGAGCATCAGCTGTGCATGTTATATTATTGTGCTAATCTGACATGGAAACAAATGTTGAAAGATAATCCCATTAATTGTTGACTCATTTTACTAAGAGTCACAGCAGATGTGCAGGTTTGCCTGCAAGAAAATGATTATCAGAGCCAAAAGAACAAAGATTGCAGCCAGACAGGACAACAGAGTGAAGCACACTGAGACTGCCTCCTGTAGCCAGCATTGGCAGGACATTTGTAGTGACTGTGGAATTCACTATTCAGTTCCTTGCTTTGTGTGATTCACTGTATGCTGAGACTGAGATCAGGGGATTACTGATAAATCATAATTAGTTAATATTTTGGTGCTTCTTGTTAAAGCTTGGACTTTATAATCTTGAATTTGTTGCCTTAAATACGTATCCTACTTAAAAGTGGTGGCATCCATAGCAACTCCATCTTTTTAGTAGAAATTACTGAAAGCTCTCTTTCAGTCTAGAAATAAAAGTTACCATCAGAAAAATGCATGATTTCTTCCAACCAAAACAATTGTAATACTTGGCAAGACATGGGAAAAACAGCAGGGAATGCTCCAATCTCCTAAATACCTGCAAATCAAACCAATGCAGTAATGTCTCACCTTAGACCAAGCAGATATGGGAACATTTGGTATTGGGTTCTGTCACTGATGGTCTGCATAACCCACCTCAGTTTATTAAAAATGAGACTATTTCAGAAGTAGTTTTTTTCTTTTAAAATAATTTGGGTGTTGTACACAGTTAAACTTGCTGAAGTTTCTTTCAGTTTTCCTTCTGTGTTGCTGCTCTGTGTTTGTTGCCAGTGGTTCACACACTGTCATGCATACCACAATCTGGAAACCTTTGCTCTCTGTTACTAAGTAAGGTACCATATCTACCAAGAAGTTAAATATTTTCTGGTTCTTGACAAGTATCATATAGCAAGTGTTTGATCTGACAGTTTGAAATTCAGTAAGGTTTCCTGTTTAACTTCACCATCACATATTATGAGTGCATTCACAGGGGTCATTAAACTGAAAGTGCAGTATTTATATACTTTTTGCAATCTACAATTTATATCTACCATAGTCACTTGAAGATTTATTTACTCCATGCATAAAATGCTATGAAAGGCAGGTAGTACTGGTTTTATTCATGTTTGTATGCAGTGAGAAATAATAGTTTTGTATGGTTTATATCTTTTTTACTCCCTGAAAATGTTCTACCTTCTTCTGTTAAGCCTAGAATATTTTTGCCTGCGTCTGGGGAATAGCTCTGCAAGAAAAAAACTCTGTTTTTGCATTTTGTCAGCATAGGTATCTGAACTAATCCTTTAAAAGAACCTGATCTGTCCCCTATACTTCGCCAAGATTCCATTTTTCAAAGATAATTCTAAACAGTCTGTTATTTGCTATTTATTTTTCTGGCCAGCACCTTCTTGCAGAAAGAAAACTAATTTATTTGGTGAGACAGCCCTCCTGACTTCAGCAAAAGCTATTTTTTTCTCTTTTTGCAGTGTTTGGTTGTCAGCTATTTACAGTATTTCAGCAGTGGCTCACCACAGTAAAGGCTGGCCCGATGTTTAACCTTTATAGCTCATCTGCACAGAGCAGAATATCAGTGTGGAGTTTCTGCACTATTCTGCAGCTGAAAACATTCACAATTCTATCACCACTGCACTGGGAGAGGTGAGGATGTATCAGAGCACCACCATGTAATTAACTTGGAATGATAGCTTTTAACAGAAATTGGAGGAAGAAAGATTATATTTTTTTTTCCATGAGAGAAATGTTAACTTCCAGACTTCCTACTCTCCTCCTTCGCACTCCTAATTCTCAGATAATTTGAGCTTAGTCCAGTTGTTATTGACATTGGGTATGCTTCAGCAGTATAAGCCTCTCAGGAACATGCCAGCTCCCCTCATACAAAGGATAAATCTGTGAAGGGGAAGTACCAGGTTACTTGAGACTTAGGTTTGAGGGCAGGTTTGGACACAACTGTGTGCAAAATCTATGACCTCACGTACTGGATGTCTGGCTCAGCCTCAACATGTGGTGTTGTAACCAAGAAGGTGCTTTCTGCCTCCTTGTTCGTGATCAGGAAACTGCTGCTCACTCTGGCTCTGCCCTTGCTACAGCTCCTGTAGTGTTTGGTGAGTAGGTGGGTGGGTTGGAGTGGTCTCTGGTAGCGTCAGTGTCACTTAGCACTCCTCTGAGCTGGTCAGGAGAATGTCTGGTGTGGTTTCTGTGCCTGAGCCAGTGCCTTGGCAGGGTCTATGCTGAACACCCACTTCTGTCCAGGGCTGGCAGGAAGCGTGAGGCTTTGCATTGGTGTTACATGAAAAGACCCAGCAGCAGAACAGCAAGACCACAGCCATTGGGGTAGGAGCTCTTGGGACTTAACACATGGGGCATCCATAACTATGTAATTTAAAAGAAGTAATTTTGATCCTTTAATTTTGCCTCTTGTCAGAAGAGACTAAAATTTCCCCCATACGTTTTGTTTACATCCAGAAACACAGCATTTCTTTCATTCAGAGTGCATGAACAGGAGCGGGGTCACAGTGGCAGTAAAAATGAGACAGTGCTGAAGCAGTAGAGAAGCACTATGTGCTCGTAAGTGGGAATGAAAAGAAATACAACAGAAGAGTTAATGGTGTTGAGATGGGCTTACAGAACTGCTGATGGAGGACATATCAATACTAAGACATGAGTGTAATCTTCGTGATATAAATAAGCCATTTTTTAATCTTACTGGCACTTCAAGCTGGCTGATTTTTTGTCTAAATGCTCATGAATCCAAGTTATTTCTAATTAAAACACCCTGAAAAAAACATATAATGCATCACCTAGCTTCAAACATACTTGCAGATGTGTGTTAGCAGGCATTCTAGCCTCTCATTTTCTTGCAGATGATAAGCAAAGTAATGAAGTGCTTATCAAATTTGCACTGCTTATTTCCTTTTTTCTATTACTTATTATTACCTTTTTCTCCCTTACACCTCTTAAATCTTTCCCCACCTTTCTCTCCTCTTCAGTGTAGGTAATTATTCCTGATTATAAGAGGGGGATATTAATCATGTACCAGTCAACACAGCAAGTGGCTGGTAGCATTTTGTTGCTCATGGCATTTCTGACTTCAGGTAAAATTCCTTATAATTTTTATTATAATAATTTTTTATAATTCATAGGAGTAGTAGAAGTGTACAAGTAAGTGTTTCTTTAATCAGGTTAGAAATAATCATGATGGGGTTCTACTTCAGCCCAGTAAAAGGTGCAGGTTTTTGCAGCACGTCTGCATTTTTGCATGTCTAATGGGATTTTGCGTTGTATTTACAGGACAACAACTGTATTTTGAAAAGGTAGACTGTGTTACTGCTTATTTAGACCTCAAGAATTGAGCAGCCCTACTAAAATGCATGCTGCTGATTGTGGAGCAAGTATTTGGGCTGAACATTGCATGTATTGGGCTTTTGTTATAACAAAATGTATTATTATATTACAATACAGTTGAATACAATACACTAGATACAGGAATTTTCACCACAAGTTTGTGTTTCTGCCACAATATTATTGTCTACGTCACCTGGAAGGTGCTATTGTTCACTGCCTAGAAACTAGGGCTCATATTTCCATGGATGTTAAGGGATTCACTTTGCCCAGAGAATTTGACTACTCAGTTTTGTATAGAAATATGCTGTGGCTAGATTTCTGTTACCTTTTACCATTCCAGCTTTGCATGGCTTGAGGATGTGACATGATTAACAAAATCACTAGTTTGAAATATGGGTTAAATGTCTGCAGCATGTCCATCTCGAGCAAACATGGCTGTCAGAGAGGAAGGAGAATTTGTTTAATGGCTTGTAACGATAACAAATTTCAAGTCACTCTCTTTCCCCACACCCCCATGTGCTGAGTTGTTGGTGTGAATCCAGAGCACATCTTGAATCAGAACACCTCTTGGAGCTTTTGTTTCCTGTAAGCAGTTGCAAAAATCCCATTCTAGAGAAGCACTATTTTCTGTTGCTTGTGTTACCGTTCTGTCTTACAGTGGATGAGCTTTACAAAATGGCTTTTACCCACTGAATGCAACTAATATTTGCCAGTCTAGTGGGGACCATGTGATGCTGACAACAAAATTGATTCTTAAGGCCACCCAATATTTTTGCATTAAAGATTTGTTTTCAGCTGTTGCTGGTTTTGCTGGACTTTGTATTAGGGCTGTGTGTGTGCATGTGTAAACCAAGTAGAATGAAAGTCTGAACAGCTGCTTGAGAAACTGGGGTTGTGTTGAAATGATCTCGTCAGGCAGGTCTAAGGAAGGGCTGCTGCTGCTGAAAGGAGCTGTCCTGTCCCCTTCCAGCCATATTCCCAGCTGTTCCCTTGTGCAAGCAGCAGTGCTGGGGCAGCTGTGAGGTCAAACCCATCCAAAATACACTCCAGCTTCCACCTACCACATTTCTGCTGCTCATCCCACAGTGCCGTGCAACAAGGGCTGGTGCTGGCCCAGGGGAAGGAGTAGCCAGAAGCAGAAGCTGGAGCAGAAGGTGACAAGGAGGGGGGGATGGTGGCTGGCCACAGAGCAGCTCTATTCTCAGCAGCAGCTCTGCATTTGGCTGGGCATGATGTGATCGTGAGCGATAACCTTCAACAGGTGTGAATGCCTTGATAAAGCTGTGTGTGCAAAAGAAGTTCCTATTCTGGCTACAGCAGAACTTGATTTTCTTAGCAAATCCTTTTAATAAATAAGATACCATTTTGATGGAGATTTTTAGCCTTGGCCTGAGGAGTTGACACAGCAATGCCCCTTACTGAGCTGCACTCTGGGAGCTGTGGATTTTGCAGCATGTTGGCTGACAAATCTGCAAACCAATTAGTTTTCAGAAAAGTTTAAGCCTTCACACTTTGACCCTCACTGCAAACTTATAAGTGATCTGAATATAGATTTTATAAACTGTGTGCAATTGCCTTCCAAGTTTGTGCAACCTACAGATCCCACAGGAGTTACTCCTCTTAAATTTGTTTCTGAATTTAGAATTGCCCATTTGGAGTGCAAACCGCTACATTTGTAGCAGTATTTGTATAGGATTCTGTAGGAAAGGGAAATCCAGCCTGTCAACTCTTAGGTGGAGACAAGAAAAACTTGCTGGTCCACCTCCCTGTACCATCAGCTTGGTCTTTCTAAGAGCTTTCACTACCCCCACCCCCAGGAGAGACAGATATGGCACTTAAAGTACCTTGTTGGGCTTTGAGGAATGCTGTGGGACAGAGATCTCACTGCAGTAGTACAACAAACTTTTTGTGGATGGGAGTGACACCAAAGGAAACAGAGTCAAGCAATCTCTGCCTGCGATCAAAGGCATCTGAGACACTTCTGTAGAGTGGGGGCCTTGTTAGATTATCCTCATCACTCTGGAACAGCCACCTTTATGCTCCTGGGAGAACTCTTGCTACTTGGATGTGCTCCTGGGAGAACTCTTGCTACAAGAGGGAAGGATGCTGTGCTGCTGCTGTGGATGTTATGCATGTGTTATCACCGTGTACTGGGGCTTTGGTAGCACGGATTGTTGATCTCACCGTGGACCTCTACAGGAATCTGTGTTGGTAGAGGCAGCCTCTGGGTCTAAGGCTGCCTCAGTGTTCAACAGGAAAAATAAGCTTCCAGGAAATAAAGAATAAATACTTGGAAGTATTGTTGGAATCCAGAAAATGCTGTAGAATCATTAAGCAGCACAGAGCAATAGTCGTAGCATCTGTTTCCATTGCTTGTTCTAAGAGCAGGCTTGGCTGTAGCTAGGGGTGGGTGGACTTTGCAGTGGGAGAGGGAGTTGGATCAGACCAGAGGGTCCAAACTTTGCAGACCAGTTGTTGTTCAGAAGATATAGGAAACCTTATGAAACAGTTGAGTGGATTTTGGATTTGCTTTTTATGGAACCATGTAAAGAAAAATCCAGCAAAGGCAAGCAAATGGAAAGGGTGCCAAAAAACAGTAAATAGAGGTGTAGAAACTCTACCCTAATATTTTTAATGAAAATAATTATGGCAACACCACAGTAAACAATAAATGGGCCTTCCTCCTTTTCCTCGCTCCTCCCACAAAAATGTTGTGGAGTTTTTTTTGATTCAGAGGTAAATTAATATTGACCTAAGTGACTTCTTAAAGTCCTTCATACTATTCTTTCAGGTTTTTGATTGTGTTTAGAGAATCAATTGCTTTTAAGCCCCAAAACTAGAGAGCATGGTTTTGGCTTCTGTAATCACATTCTACTAAGTGCTTTTATTACAGTTTCCATTGTTTGCATATGTTTTACCTTATATTTTCTTTCACATTTCTTATCAATAACAGCATATTGATCATATGAACGAGAATAGATTCCATTCTGCTCAGAAAGAGTCAGCTGGCTTTGTGCTGTGCTCGTTTTTCCCCCCAATACTTATAATAGGGCCCTTTCCTACAGAAAAAGTGCAATTAATTTAGCTGACTGTTGGATCCTTCCATCAGTAGTTAAATAAATGTTCTGAATATATAGCATTTTGTACACGCTTTAAATACAGAAATAGAATAGGTGAACAAATTGCTGGTTCTGTTGAACCAGTTAGTCCAGTTCTGTTGAACAAGCAACAATTCAAATGGGAAAAATATCTGTTGGATATTCTCATGTTCCTATAGAAAAGCTTAGGCTAGTCATGGTGGAAGAATATTCTTCATATCCAACCCTTCAAGGTTTAAACAACATAACAAATTTCAGTGAAATGCAAAGAGTGTTTTTAGGATGAGACACTCTTAAATATTTTAATATTCTCTGTAGAGAATTGTTAGTGCTTTAATAAATGTTCTTGTAGCCACTCTACCCTATACTTAATCCTGTTTCTTAATTTTGTGTGTATTTATTTTCCAGGTAGCAGCATCTGTCCAAAGCCCTTAATACTGTCTAGAGTTTGTGCAGCGGGTGCCACAGCCAGGCTTGTGGAGCAGAATGTACGCTATGAAGCGGCTCAGGGAATAAATGGAAGTGTGCCACTCAAACAGTCCCCACGTTCAGCTGCAAGTCCAAAGCCACAAGGTAAGTACGCTCAAATATTTTTGTTAGGGAAGTCGTTCTCTCAGACTTCTGAGAGCAACAGAGCACCTTGAGAGAATTGTATTTGAAAGAGAGAAAACCATGGGGCATAACCTTGCTACTGAAATACAAATGTTCTCTAAATGCCTTGTGATTCTGTAATTTCTGGCTTTTTTTAAAAAAAGTATTGCTGTATTTGAGCTGGGAGGTTTGGACACTATTTTGAAACTGGAGTGTTTGACAATCTGGCTTCAAGGCAAGGGTAGTGGGAAGATATTCAGGGTCTTTGGAGTTCTAGCAGAAACTGAGAGGATCCTTCCTGTAGGAGTATGTGGAAGGATGGGAACTTCATGTTTGTGCACCAAGAGCTGACAGTAATGTACGCAGACTAGAATTAGATCTTCTTTCTCTCTCTTTGTGTCCATAAATATCTTTACTCTTAAAAGTGAAATAGATCAACCTCTGTGTGTGTGTATATATACATACTTTATATATAAAATATATATAAAGTATATATAAAATAATTATTTATATTGACTCAAGCCATCTTTTTATGTGGTCTTCTCAGTAATATTGTTGATTCTGCTGTGGCTGATCACAGCTAAGAGTCACTACATTCCAGAAATTTTGAATTCAAATCAAATCTGGACTGATACCTTTTAGAGGTGACATGTAATAGGAACTTTGATTATTTTAAAAGTTAAAAAAAGGAATGAGTTTAGAAGACATAAATCACAATGCTGCTCAGTGCATTGAATTCTGAGACACTGTGCTGATAAGACAGAAATGAGAATTACTTATGGAAAACTAGATGTGGAGGGCTGACCCCGGCTGAGTGCCACCAAAAGCTGTTCTATCACTCCCCTCTTCAAACGGACAGGGGAGAGAAAATATAACAAAAGGCTCCTGAGTTGACACAAGGACAGGGGGAGATCACAAACTGATTACTATCATGGGAAAAATGTTGAATTTATTATTAACCAAAATCTGAACAGGATAATGGTAAGTAAAACAAATCTTAAAAACATTTGCCCCCCACCCCAACTTCATTCCCAGGCTCTGTGTCCTTTCCCCAGTGTCAGAGGGATATGGGAATGGGGTGGGGGGGATTATGGTCAGCTCAGCACAGGTTGTTTCTGCCACTGCTCAGGCAGAGGAGTCCTTCCCCTGCTCCAGCTCAGGGTGCCTCCCACAGGAGACAGTTCTCCATGAGCTTCTCCAGTGTGTGTCTTTCTGTGTGCTACAGTTCTTCATGAGCTGCTCCAGCATGAGTGGAGGGTGCAGTCCTCAGGCACAGCCTGCTCCAGCATGGGTCCCCACAGGGTCACAAACCCAGCCAGCAAACCTGCTCCAGAGTGGACTTCTCTCTCTCTAGGTCTGCAGGTCCTGCCTGGAGCCTGCTCCAGTGTGGGCTTCCCATGGGATCACAGCTTCCTCTCAGGCATCCACATGCTCCACCACGGGTCTCCTCCATGGGCTGCAGGTGGATCTCTGCAACCCCATGGTCCTCCATGGGCTGCAGAGGCACAGCTGCCTCACCCTGGGCTGCACCTTGGGCTGTGGGGGAATCCCAGCTCCAGCACCTGGAGCACCTCCTGCCCCTCCTTCTGCACTGACCATGGTGTCTGCAGAGCGGTTCCTCTCACATATTGTCCCTCCTCTCTTCTTCATGTCTGTACAATAACTTGTTTTCCCCTCTTAAATGTATTATCATAGAGGTGTTACTCCCTTCCCTGATGGCTCAGCCCTGGCCAGTGGTGGGTCCATCCTGGAGCCGGCTGGTATTGGCTCTGTTGGACGTGGAGGAAGCTTCTGGCAGCTTCTCACAGAAGCCACTCCTGTAGTCCCCCCAGCTACCAAAACCTGGTCACACAAACACAGTAGTAGAGCCCATCTAAATCAAGTACAGAAACTAGAATCACACAGAGTCATCATGTAGTGGAGTCAAAAATACCTGTATCACTCAAGGGGAAAATGCACCTTGAAGAATTTTGCATCAGTCCTGAGTTCATCTTAGAGTTAAGGGTGGGAAGAAATTTTTGAGGTGTCAAGAAAGTTTTGTTTACTTCAGGAGAATGAGAGCAAAACAAAGCTGTATTTTTTGGTGTAATTTGTTTTTACAGAATATTTGCCAGTATTGTTAACTAAACTAAGATGTTTTTGCCAGTCATGTGTAAACAGTACTTATTTGAGGAGCCTTTCTGCACCATTTCCTAGGTCTCTGGAATGAATTCTCTACAGCAAAGAGAACATGTATTCTTCCTAAGAAAAATATTTTAGAAGTCATTAATGGATAAATAGAAATGTGCTATCAATAAAAAGATTTTAGGCCTTTCAAAAACAAAGCCAACACACTTATTATAAAATTTTAGCTATTAGATAAATTAGGAGTTGTATATTATTGGACCCCATTCATTCAAATTACACAGCTGTTGTTGCTCTTTCCAAGCCATGTTTCCTTTTGTTTGTCAATATTGCGTACTCCAAAATGTGCCACAGCCAGGAATAGTGTGGTAGTCTAAGAAAATGCAGCTGTGTGGATGAAATTCAATAATACTGTTGTAAATAGTATTTTGTGTCTCCTTTGTTCATGGGTCGCTCTCCATTTATTAATATTAAATATGTGCATCAGATGGAAGTTTTATAGTATATCTTTTGTTTGGCTTTTTATTGAATTGAAACAAAAGTAGCCACAATTAATGAGAGAGGCATTTGGGAGACTAAATGTTCTAAGCAAACTAGGCTGCTCTGGTTTATTGGTTTAAAAGTGGCCACTATTTTTTAAAAGAGTTTTCATGTGGAGGTACAGAAATGTTTTTGGTCTATAGCAGCAGGAAACATTTTTCCATATGATGGAAACCAATCAATCAATCAGTCATGCAAATACTAAGTGGCCTTTCATAGTGAAAGGAAGCAAGAGGCCAGACCTGAATTGTAATGCCAATGTATTTGGTTGTTGAGGAACTAATTGCAAAATGACCTTCATCTAACCTACCAAAATAATTAAAATGAGAGATATAAACATGACTTTGAGGTTGTGTTGCAAGTGTGGTACAGCCATTTTCAGTAAAAATTTGCTTTATTAAGGGAAATAGAGCTTTAACATTGAGGGAAAATGTTAAAAATCTTGCACTTTGAGTGAACCCTCTACTTTTGTCTATACTCGGTCTCTGAGAAGTAGTTTAAGTATTTGGAAACAGTTCACTCAGGGTAGCTAGGTCAAGTGAATAAATTTCTACATGCAATCCAATATAAAATTCTTCATTTTCATTTTTTCCCCCTGGCATTTCAAGGAGTAAAAAAACCTGTCTGATAGACTGTGAGTAATAGCAGAGTTTTTGTTCTCCAATAATTCCTTCCATCAATTTTTGTTCCCCAATAATTCCCTCCATCAACAATTCAGCAATTCATGTGTCAGATTTCTGTCTGGAGGAGCGCTTGATTCAGGAAAATCATTGGAACAAAGTTGAAACAAAGCCTGAAACGGGCTGAAAGACGATGGGGGAGTTTAGCAAAGGGATCGGGGCCATGGAGCAAAGCAGTCACAGTCTGTGTGTCTGTACCAGCTGTGAGATGTGGTGCTTTGCCTTTGCACCAGTGCAGTGCATTCCCTGATAATGGAATAAAGTGGACTAATCCAGACTGGAGGCAGTCAGTGGAAATAACAAAATATGCTACCCCATATGAATCCACAAGAGAGGAAGCAAATTGTTAAATAATTTGAAATTTACCCTTACCTACAAATATGTGGGTGGTGATCTGAACCTTGCAATAGCAGAGTTCATATAGAGTGACATGAAAACATTGGCCTTTTTTCCCCCTAGTTTCTTCTATTTCTTGCTCTTTGATTCTCTTGCATCAGTTCTTTTATGATGTCAAATTGCTAAATACTGGGCACTGAAACTGCTGTCTGTACCAGGCAGTTTTATTGTAGAATGCAAAATGTGTGGAAATGCCAACACTTCTTCAAAGCAGTGAAGTGTCTTGTCAGTTCAAGACTGTGCATCAGTTGCTCATTTAAATTTTTCTAATGAGAGCCTAGGAGTACTTATGAATCTCCTGCTGAGGCTGAAGAGGCATTTTTGTTTGGGTTGGAGGTGAATTTCCACTCCAAGAGATGGCTTGGTTTGTGCTACTGTGAAATGATAAGGATGCAAGAGATTCAACATTTAAACTTTGGCAGTCAATTTTAGCTGCCTATCTGCTGTGTAGCATGAATCCGCTCTTCCTTTCTCAGTTATTATGTAATCTGTGGTTAAAAGTTTTCAGTGGCCTGGGCTTAAAAAACTGAGAGACCTCTTAAAGGTCTGAAATAGAGACTGTACTTCCCTGGCAAATGAAACTTGTACAGTTAAAGGTGAATTGAACTAAAACTGACAGCTGTTCCTAGGTAAGCTTCTCCAGTCTTGGTGGTCCTTGAAGAAACCTGATACAATGTCTCTTTTATCAACAAAACTGACAAATCTCCAAATTATCTCTGTAAAAAAGACAAATGAGAGAACAAAACACATATAGTTATTATTGGTCTTCTCTCTTGATATACTAATGAAAGATTCTTCTTGTGGTGTGAACTAAAAACGTGGAAACGCACATCTCAAAGAGAAGATGATTTTTTTCCTCTCTTTCTGCTGTGTTTAGGTTACTGGTTATTTCATATTGTTCTTAAGAGTATAAATCTTTGGCATCTATTCAGCAGTGCTCATTTTATATTCCTGAAGGCAGTGGAGCATGCAGGGAGGTGATGATGGATGACTCAGCCAGGAGAGCTGTCGCTTCTTACCACAGGAACTTTTAACTTCATTTTCATTGAGTCAAGGCATCGCAGCATTTTTAACCATTGAACACATAATACTTTCTAAGACAAGAGATAAATGACCTTTGCTGATATGCTTTGGAGTCTGCAAAGGTGGTTGTACCTTTTGAGCCATTTATATAGCATTACCTGACATTTCCTTATGTATGTATGCAAAGTTGAATGCACAGCTAGGCACTGCAGCATATATCTCGATTTTGGCTAATGGTGTACAGTATCTGCTACCTCAGTATATGGAAAGGTTTTATATGGGCAGAATAAGCAGTTCATATCTCCTAATGAGCTCAAAATTCTACAGTACAGAGGCAAGAGTATTTATAGACTCAAACAGAGCTCTGTATTATGCAGGTTACTACAATAGGGCAGTCTTTTCTCTTTTTTTTTTTTTTTTCCCTTAAGATCCTTGCTCTGCACACACTGAAAAATAATCTGCTTAAAACAAAACACTACAGAAGTCCATTGAGGAGAGAATTAATGGAATTTGCTTTCCATAATCCCTGTTAACAAGGCTGATCTTACAGGAAGGTTTGAGGGTTGTGCGTTTTTTTTTTTTTTTTATACTACTGATTCTTTTCTTTCCATTGATCTTGTGACTATTCTTTCTCCACTGCACTATTTCTGAACCATACAGTAGTTACAGCAGCAGCTGGTAGGGGAAATGCTGTGAGCCAGGTGCTGATAGGGAGTAAGGAATAAAATATTGCCTAAGTGAATTGACAGTTTGGTTTGTGGTTCTCTTCTGAAGCCAGTACAGTGATTTTCAGTATATGGGGATTGTCCAGTTTGACAAAAGGTTCCTCATTGCTTGCCATATGTAAATGCCGCTTAGCTGTGGTTTTTCAGCTGCAAAAGTTTGTGACTTCCACTTCCACAATATGTCCTAGAAATTGATTTTTGTCCCAGTGGATCCAGTACAAAAATAGCTACCAACTAATTCCTTCTGCTTTATCAGTAGACATTAATTCCCTCGAGTTTAGTAGTTTTAATATATCCTTGTGAGGATATTAACATTTCATGAGATGTACAGAAGAATTGAGGAGATGTACAAGTCCATTACATAAAAGAGCTCACAGGGATGGGGGTTACACAGAGTCCATTGCAAGAGCAAGAAATGTCCTACAAATTGCTGTGGTGCTGGTCAGCGAATCCACTCCGTGTCCCCTTTGCTGTCCACCTCATCCCTGAGGAGATGGCAGTGCTTATGATCAATTATGTGTCCTGCTTTTCCCCAGCCTGCTTGTGTCTCCTTTTTTCAGCTGTCCCACGGCATTTGTCAGCACAGTGAGCTATTCAGTGCTTGGACAATTATCGGATGCTCGCTGGCCTAATTCTGCCAGGCCTTGCCTGAGCTCCCTGGGAAGAGGGAATTTGGGGAGAGCCATTCCACTGCACTGCAGCTGCAGCCCAGCAGCTGCCCAGGGCTTCTCAGGAGGAACTGCAGTCACTGCAGCTGAAGCAGTTGCACAGTTTGATAATCTGCTTGTTTCAGGGTTGCAAATAACTATTTCAAAAGAGCAGAATTCTGAGTCATCTTTCTGTACTGCATCCTTCCCCAAACTTGCTTTTTTTGCATGTGTTGATAAATATAAAGCTTCTGAGGACTGAAGGTGCACATATACACAGTAAAAGCATCTGACTTACAGTAATTGTCTTCCTTCTCCCTCTGATTATTTCATCCATCAGTCTTTGCAGTTGATATGGTTGAACTCTAAAGCTTTTTATGGTAAATTCATTTCTGCATAGAGTCTCGTGGCACTTTTCAGACTGCAGTGATCACTGCAGTCCCATTAAACTGCAATTAGGTTGTTGGTAACACAGACAAATATTACCTCCTGTATTGCCTACAGATTAAATGAAGGGAAGAAATGAAAAATTGCCCTTAATTGAGTGTTTCTTCAAGTTTATCACCATCTATGATTAGTATATTTGAAACAACATCCCTCTCAAATGTTGGTTGGTGGGATTTAAGATCATTCCTGTGGTGAATGGGTTTTCCAGGGTAAGTTAGGAAGATACTCTAGCATCAGCAATGCAAGGAGCATGGCTTTTCCACACCCATCTATTGTGAATCCTGTACTAGAGCTTTTGTGCCTACCACAAGAATGGTAAAAAAAGCCAGTTCAAGTCCTCCTTCCCTTCCCTTGCTCACTGGCAGGTCTTTATAGTTGCTGGAGGGCCAGTGCCTGTGCCCCACTGCAATGTGGTGCCTGTGAAACAATGCCTGAGCCCCTAGGCCACTGGTTCCACTGGCAGGGAATGTCAATTTATGCCTGCCTTTTAATAATTTTTTCCAATTTCATACAAATGCTTTCACTGCCCCCACGGTGTGTTTTGGGGATGTGTGAGGGAATATTAAGCAGGTGTTCTTGGGGAATTCAGGTCCTTTTCCATCAAATCTCTCCTTTTGATGGAGCTGGACATTCAACGCTCCAATGTGGAATGCATTTGGGCTCAGTCTGTGATGTGCTTTTGTTGCCCACAAATGCTGCATGTTTGCTTGAAGTTAATTTAAAGATTTTAGTGCTGTGACTTTAGTTGCTTTGTGTGTCACTTTGTCTTTTGTGTTCGAGTCACTGCTGTATTAAACAGTGGCTGATCATTAACAATCTAATTAGAAGGACTTATGGTAAGGATGGGGAAAAAGCAAGAATAAAAAAAAAACATTTTCAGGAGGGAAGGTTTTCAGCAGTATAATTAGACAAAGGTTCAGTGAGTAAGGGAATTTTAAAGCTGAAGGCAAATACCTTTTCTACTGATGATTATTATTGAGGTCGCAAGGGATAAGATGAAGAATGAGAGCACCAGAGTTTTGGGGCAGCAATTTAAATCTCTCTCTTGAGCTCCACAGTATTGCTCTTTCCTTTGTGCTTAATTCTTTTTTATTACAAAACTTGCAACCATAAACTTCTCATACGTATTTCCTACAGTACACTATGAAAACAAACACACAGAAAGGAAACAAGAAAACTCCCTAATTTCTAGCTTGTTAAAGTAGCATATGGTTCAGCTTTATAGTCAAGAAATATAACAAGATCCCTAAAACCAAACAGTGCATGAAGAATTATATAAATCCCTGTATTTGTAAATCAGCTTTAAGGTTAATTAAAGCCAAGAGTATCTCTTTTTCATTGCTGCAATGAGTTCTTTATGCAAAAATCTCATTTGTGAGAGTAACCTGGTGTTGCAGAAAGTGTCCCTGCCCATGGCAGGGGGTTTGGAACTAGATGATCTTTAAGGTCCCTTCCAACATAAACCATTCTATGATTCTGTCTTCTAGAAGCGCAAAGAAATACGAGTGATTGATTTTTGTTGTTGTTGTTCTTTGCAGTGCCTCCAAAGCCAATTCATCTGCAGAAGGCAACATACCAAACCCCTAGGCATAAAGCTTTAACAAATCAGAAACCAAGAATGGAGGAAGAGACACCTGCTGCTGTTTCTAGTGTCACAAAGGAAAAGTCCAGTAAAGTGTCAGATCTCATCAACCGTTTTGAGGGAGGCAGGTATGTAATAGAATTTGAATTGGTTTGTAACTCTGTTTGTTGTGTGGGGATTGCTGGAACTTGAAACTGTTGATGCCTTGTGAAGGCTGACCTAGAACAGAGACTAGACAGAGTTAAAGAATAAAGTAGGTGTTTATTAGGAGGCCTCAATGGATACAGCTTGGGTAGCACAAGAGCCCAGCCAGGGCTACACCCAAGCTGAACCAAAATGGTCACAAAATGGACAACCGGTTACAGGGTCTTACACTTTTATAAGTTCTGGTCCATTTGCATATTGGAGTTAATTGTCCAATTACAGCTGTAGGTTATGAAGTCCCATCCTTCTTGTTTTCCTCTCTTCAGTCCATCTTTGTTTATTCTCTTGGGCCTGAAATTTGGATCATTTGTCCTTGGTCTCCAGCTAGAGAAGGAATTGTTTTGTCTACCTACTCTGTGAAGAGAGCTCACTATTCCCTAATATGAAGCTTAGAACTACACGCTAAAGCAGTGCAGAATCTGAAAAATATAAAAGCTAAAACCTGAGGCATCACTGTGAGGAAGAACATTGGTACTGTGGTAGGGCTCACTCCTATCCCTGCTAAAGGACTTGATGGCAAAACTGTGTGTATTGAAATATTGAGAGCCAGGTGTATATTTGGATTAACAAGGTGTGCTTTTTCATAAGGCATTACTCCTAATTTTCCTTTAAAAGAAAGAAAGAAACTTGCAGCATTTTACCAACAACCTGAAAAATGTCAGCAATTTGAAATGTTTAATATTGAAGCTAATATTAAATACTTTTTTTATTTTTTTTATTGAAGAAGAAAAAATACTTTTATGAGCAAGTTGAAAAACTTGAAATACTGTTTTTAATTTCATACTGTCTTAACTTCTTCAATTGTTCATGTGAAGAGGATGAACTCTACAAATTATTTGTAGTGGTATGGCATACATTCCCTAAATGGCTTGCTTTGTAGTACTTGTTGCTTTTGGTGGAAAAGCTCAGTGTTCTTGAGTTTCAGTTCTGTGGTTTATGGAAAACATTTGGAACTTTGGGAAAAAAGATCCACAGTGAAAACTTCTTTCACAAAACAGTGTTTTTCTTGGGTGTCTTTAATTAGATACACATGATGCATCTCTAAGTAGATACATTATAAGCTCTGAAACAGGAGTTTCAAATATATCTGCTCTGTACAAAGAGAGGGACTTTCCAGAAAGCCCATGACAGAGGAACAGCTCAAGAAACAGTCCAGTGACAGTTGTGCATTGCAAGTTTTGGATGTGGTTTTTTCATGTTCCCTTGGGATATGAAATCCCTTGGATCTCAGAAGAGCTGCCCCCTGTGGGAGTGAATGCATGATGTACAGCAGAGTACATGAATGCATGACCTGCAGTGGAGCCAGAGTAAAAGGGCTTTCATTGAAAGAATTTCCCCTCAAGATGGATGAAATGCAATCCTTTATATGCAAGCAGCTGAGCATTGCAAAAGTATGTCTGTCCATTGGAATATAAATAATTTCAGACCTTCATCTGCAAAAAATTTCTGTAATTAGGCAGAGACTTAATTGCACTTGGTAATAACAGGTGCTTAGAGTTGGGTAAAAGAGATTACTGCAGCACTGGAGGTCCTGTGAATTCTTTTAGCACCATTCTCTAATCCTGCTACCACTCTGTTTTCCAGTCTTCCTCCAAAGCATCACCCAGCTTTTAAACAGTGCAGTATCAGTAGAAAAAAAAATATCCTTTCTGAAAGAAAATTCTTCAGGTTCATTGTGCCCTACACAACTGAGCCCTCTCTTCCTCCTAGACCTGCCTGCTGCATTGTGCAGGAACTTCTTCTGTATTATGCAATCAAAGAAAACTATAAAGAAAGAAAGAAAACTTTCTTGTTGATAGCCCTTTACAAGTAGGGACATTTTGTGGCCTTGGGAAGCTGAGTTGGTTTTGGGCAGCATCATTTATTAGGTACAACAGTAATATCTGTCCAGTGACTAAATTCTACTCAAGTCTATGATCTCTGCTTATGAGAAACTTTCATGATTAGCAAGCTGGGCTCTGGATTATCCTGCTTTGGCAGTGGAGGTAATTCCTGTTTTTTTGAATGAGCTCAACTCACAAAATGTGTCTTCTGTGAAGTTGAACTTCAATTTAATTAAGGATCTCGAAATGGCTAGGTAGCACGTTCATGAACTGCAAGCTGTGATTATCAACTATAAAACTTATTTTCACTAGTCTGTACAGCCCACAGGCATGTAGGCATGTCAGAAAGTTAATTAAACCTCTTTGTGCAGGCAATTGAAAAATGTATATTAACTTTATCCTGGAGTTAAGTTTTTTAAATAAAAAAACCATATTCTTTACATGCCTAAAGAAAATGAGATTTAAGCTCTTTTTTGTTATATGATGGAAGAAGAAAAAGTTAGTGTAAGTTATTTTCGGTCTGTGTGCACAAAACTGCAGAATATGTTTGCAACATTTGTGTAAAGAATCCTATATATAAGGAGTAAAAGTACAGTTTGTAAGCAGTTTTCATCCTTCCAGAAGATGGAAGTCCATACCAGGAATAGTTAGAGGACAGTCAGGAACAAGAGATAATGTTTTTAAAGCAGAGACAAATTTTGGAAGAAAAAGATCTTCAGAAAAGATGCAGCATGAAAAAAGGACACTGCTAACTAAGGAAACTGGAAAAGAAATTAGATAAAAATGTAAAGGTCCTCATGTCATATTCTGAAGTGAGGAAAGGGATGCTAAATGTTCTTGATTGATTGTGTTTGATTAATTTTAATAATTAAAGAGCTGTTAGGGAATGGGCTGCTTGTTAGTTTAAGCAGTGGACTAGGACTTGGGAAATTGTGAGTCTTGCTCCATTTCTGCCAATAACCTTCTGAGACACTTTGGACAAGTTGCTTCATCTATCAGTTTCTTGGTTTCCTGCTCTGTTTCATGGAGCTAAGAACAGAAAAATTTAGGTTGCAAAAGATGACTGAATCCAACTGTTAACCCAGCGCTGCCAAATCCACCACTAAACCACACCCTCAAGCGCCGCATCTTTGCATCTTTTAAATACCTCCAGGGGTGGTGGTTCAAAGTCTTCCCTGTGCACCCTATTCCAGTGCCTGATGACCCTTTCAGTGGAGAATTTTTTTCCCTAATATCTAAGTTAAATCTCCCGTTAACATGGGATTCAAGACACATAGGGATGCAATGGCTCAAAATGGACAGAGGTCTGGGTTTCTAGTAAGAGAAGCTTGTTTGTAAGTGTTTTAATGCATTTCAGGTCTCAGAACTTCCTAATCTTAATGCAGGAAAATAAAAGATTTTTTGGGAGGAATTGATTATATGGTGCAACTCTCCTATTTCCCATACCAGGATTTTCTAGAAGTCCCTATTTAACTCTTCTCTCATCAATGTTTTGTTTGCTTGGTGTTTTTAGCTCACTGAATCCTGGCGATTTCAAGAAAGATTCCTCTCTTCTCCACATTACTAAATCTCAAGGAAGATATGGGTCCACGCCATCACCTCAGCCAAAACTCCCCTTCCAGCACTCACTACAGAAACAGGGAAACAGTACCACTGACAAAACTCAGGTTGCACAGCTGCCCACGGCCAACGGCGTCGTAGCACAAGACCAGCCGGAAGATGAGGAGCAGAGATGGCCGGACCGCGGCTCGGCCGTGTCCACCCCGGTCCCGGATGATGCCATGGACAGCAGCTTGATAAACAGGGAAGGGGAAAGCTCTCGCAGGGAGTCGTTGCAAAGTGTGGCTGCCTGTGAGGAGCAGGTGCTCAACAGCTGCCACAGGACTCCGAGCAGCGACACGCTGCTCCCACCTGAAAATGAAACTCTAGGAATCAATACTGATGTCAAGGAAGAGCCAGCTGAGGAAAGCAGTAAACAAGATCAACCCTTAGAAACAAAGGTAAAGAGAGAAATGGTTTCGTTCCTGATGTATCACTACTCTTTGTTTTTCTCTAGGTTTTTACTTAAAAAAGTAGGCTTCCAGGAGCAGGTCAAAATTGAAGGTATTTTGGTTATTTTTCATCTGAAAAAAATGGGAAAAAATTTTGCTTGCCTTTTCCCACTCTCTCCCCTCCTTTGCTCTTCTTCTCATCCCCCTGGCTCCTTCCCTATTAGTTAACTGAGGTTTAAAAAAAAGTGAAACTCAAATATGTGAGCCTGTTTAGCACCATGCTTCAGCTGTGCCAGCCTACAAGGGACACGTTAGTGGTGTATAAGAAATAAAATGCCATGTGCAGTAAACTGTAATGACAGGGCTTCATGCAGAAGAGTTGTGTGAATCCCTAACTTGGATGTAGTTGTCAAGTCAAAGCTGGAACGGCAGTGGCAGTCTGCTAGTGATCAGATAGATGCAATGTTCAGGGTATACTAAATATATGACTTCTTAGCAAGGAGAACTTACACCATGATAAATTTGAGCTCCCTTGTAAGGAAGGTTTTAAAGATTTAAGCGAAGTAAGTGGGTGGAAGGAAATCTGTCTTGGGAAATTAATTGCTGAAAAATGGTGCATATTTTTCACTTGTAAAAGTCTACTTATGCAGTTTGCCTCCTTGTACCACAGCAGTAAATGTGATTAACAGTTCCGGTCCAGCCATCTGCCCTGTTTGGCAGAGGGAGCTTGTCCAGCCTTCCTCTTCACCACAGTGCCAAACAGCTGATGCTGGAAAAGCTCCTCACTGCTGGTTGGGTGTGCACCTGCAACAGTTCACTGCAGCCCTTGAGTTTGGATAGCTGGGGGTCACATACATATATGCCTGGAGGTAAATTCTGTGAGTGGGAAAGGTGGGAAATATCCTGAGTAATGATAAGAAAGTGATGGGTTGTGTGGGTTTTCTTCCTTTTTTTTAGGGGTTGTTTTTGGTTTTTTTTCCCAGTAATGAATGAATGCTATAATCCCCACCCAAGCATAAGCCTGGGCACAGACCAAGGCACTTTTGGCCTGTCACACCTGTCATAATGTTTCTGTCTCCTTTTGGGTAATGCCTGTTTCCCCTCTCTATACCTATAAAGTGCTGAATTCTGAATGGGCAACGATGTTAAGCCTGAATCCAAGTCATGCAGTAAGGTGCTGGCAGCATTTCCAGGAAAAAAGCTGAAAAGGGAAGCAGTTCTGTTTTAAAGTTCAGGAAGGAACTGGGCAAATGCTAATGGCAGCAATCTCATTAAAATCTGTCTTTGAGCTGCTGGGACCAGCACGTGTGATCTGTCTTGTATTGACACTAAGTCAGCTTGTGAGGTGTAACGTGACTGTAACTAGATGTATATTGTTCACTGGTGCTTGAAGGGTACAAAACCAAGATATACCCACGCAGGATGACTTTTAAGCTTGCACTGGTGCAGAACTGAATCTGTAAAACTGAGCTGGGTCACAGCAGCCCTTCCTGAGCTACCTTGTGCAACAAGGACTTCCTTTAGTCTAGTGAGGTTAAGAAGTGTGTCTGCCACCCTTTACAGAATCAAACACTGATTTAGTTTGGATTAATGCAACCTGGAGGTGAAAATCAGCCCTGTGGTGGTCTAAGTAGCTGCTGCCATGCTGTCTGGATTAGGAGAAGGATGATGAGCAACAGGAGAGCTCTGGTGGAGCTTTAAGCTGTTTCTGTGTTCAAGCACACACTGATAAGAAGTAAGAGCATTAGACAATCTGTGATTTTGCTAAATGCCTACATAGTCATTACAGAATATTAAAACTGGGATGCAGTCCAGCTGAAGTTGCACTGCACAGGATAACAACACTCCCCTGCCCTTTTGATTAAAAATGTAAGTACAATTAAATAAAAGCAAAAGGAGAAGATGCATGTGAGTCATAGTCAAACTTTGAGTCTGATATATGTATTTTGATGCTGATGCAAAGTATCTTGTCTCTTGTGTGCCATGTTTCTTAGTTCAGGAAAGAGGTGCTCTCTCTCTTTGTGGGGGTGTACATGTACAGTAGAAGTTATCCTAAATCCACAGCTGGAAGGGGTGAATTAAATTGGCAACAGGTGCAAAACTAGTGCAGAAATTACTTTTTGGACTTGGAAAAGAAGGCTTGTTTTGAAATAGTGCTGCTCTTATGATTATTCCCCTCCCTCTCCTCCCAGTCACTGTAGATCTGACTAAAGACAGATTATTGCAGGTTCTGGAAAAAGTTGAGCAAAACTTATTAAATTTGGCAGTGACCTGAAACAATTTCCCCAAACAATGAGAGTAAAGTATCCTTTATTTCTCTTATTTACTGAATTAGTTTGAAGGTAATGAAACACAATCATAACAAGGAAAAAGACAATTAAAAGTTAAAAGTTTTCTGCCTTGCAGCAGAATCACCTCCTGTCATAAAAATTGTCTAAACTGTGGAGGCTGACTATTACAAGAACATCTCAATCAATTAACTTCCTGAATAACATCTTGTGGGGAATCTGCTGCTGCAGCTAACTGAAGAGGACAAATGTGTCAGTGTTTGTTGTAAGACTGGTAGGAAATAGGGATATAGATTGCCTGTATGCCACAGATGGGGAAGAATCCACTGGGCATTTTTAATAAAGTCCTTATATGATATCTTCTTTTAATGATAGTGTCGGGGGCTCTGATGTTTCAGATGCAAAAACCTGGTGTAGATACTGGATTTATAAATGTAGGGTGATGTTTCAGTTTAACCAGGGAAAAATTTTTGGTTTTGCAAAATTAATTCTCTGACAAGAAATGTTTTACTGTTGAAAGTCTTGAGAGGTTCTACCAGCTTCTCGATTCTACATTTTTTGGTCTTCTTTAGGAGCAGTAACGGGAACAAAGCTGTGTACCTTCAGCAACCAATATAAATGCATAAATCTTCTTGTGAACAGTCACTTCTTTAGGGATATCAGTCCTGCTTTTTTGGTTGCTGTGCAAGAAACAAGCACAGTGTAATTTTAATTGTATTTGTTCATACTCTAGTTCTCTCATCCTGTCTGTGTTGTTTAATATATTCTTTCAAAGCCCTTGGGGCAAGGGCTATGCCTGAGTAAGGGTGAATCATATGCATCACTGTCATGTTGACAGGTACAGTTTTCTTGACAGGAGATGGCTCCTGTTTGGTTTGGGTAATAAGAAAGTTCATCCTTTCACCAGCATTTTTCACACCTCTTCTTAATTTCAGAGTTCAAAATTACTTATTTTAATTTCTGAAGCATCCATGGTAATATAATTATTCTGAGGATGAGCAGATTTGTAGTAATGAACTGGATCCAGCTGACACATTTACTGTAAGCATTGGAATAGAGATTCGGGTTTGCAGTCCCTGCTGATGCAACTCTTGGTCTCTCACACTGCTGGTATTTTGGTCCACAGATGAAATCATGTACCTGTGTAATGTAAATGTTCTCTATATAGCAAACTAGCCATTTCTGCTTGGTTTTATATGTTGACTTGCCATGTGTTATGGAATGTCACAGAAGTTTAAAATGTTCCTTGAAATAATTGTTCCCTGAAGTTACCTTCCCCTTCCCTCAACAACACCCCCTGCTTCCCCACTGAGGACGTGCTGAAAGAAAAGCAGTAGTAGAGTTTTCTGTTATTTTTGCACTGATCTGACCTTGTAGGTGGGTGTTCTTATGCTGGAATAAGAGCATGCTGCAGTGGTTAAAATAGAACTCATCCGTGATGTGCGTTTTTTCCCCCACATAGAAGATTCCTCTGTCAGGGTGTGCAATTGATGCAGAAAGGAGAGGCAGGTTCAAGAATTAAGATGATGGGTAAGGTCGATACTGAGAGGATTGGAAATCTGGGCTCAGCTCATTTTATGTGATTTTTTTTTGTGTTTGTTACGCATGATTTTCCCTCTCTTAATTAGTTCAAGTAATCTTCTAAAAACTACGGATTGCTTCTATAGCCGTGCTTCAGGGAGAAAGTAAGGTTCTGGGCTGAGAAAAAAATAAAATAAAATTACTGAGGAACCAGTAACCTCAGTGGTTTTGTGTCTCAAGTCCACATGTGAGATCTTTCGTAAATGGCTGCACTAAGCAGCAAGCTGTAGCTGTAATAGCTAATCCTCCAGCTCCCTGCAATGTCTCTTGACAGCACTTAAAACACTGTTCTGCAGGTTACTGTGGTTGCTATGCTGATTTAAACAGATTTAATGAACAGCTTTGAAGTCACTACTGAAAGCCTGTTTTTAGGGAGGAGGTTTGCCACATAGCAGTGCAACTGTGAACACTGCATATTAGAACTGAAATATGTTGAAATTTGGAATACTTATTGAATACCAAAATGGGGGGAAAATGCACTGAACTTCCTTAAATATAAGACTACTTTAATATTCGGTATTCTTCACACAATTTTTTAAAGGTACTTCCAAATGTTTATCATACTGTTGTTGAAAGCAGTGTACGGTTTGAAATCAGAAACCACTCTCTCAAGGTTTCCTCTTTTTTTATGAAGAATTTTTATGGTTTGTCTAGCAATCACCAGTTTCCCATAAGCACTGTGATAATACTGCCATTTATTTCAGGAAGACTCTGATGTTGTTAGATGTGAACAGACTATCACTAGATCTGGAGAAAGACTCTTGTAATGGAAGTGTCAGTTTGTTGAGCCTGACACTTGCAAGTCTGAGGCATTTCCCTAATGTTTTGACATTGTAGAAGGCTGTCCTTTCATTTTTTGTTTTAGAGTAATTTTGCCCAGCAACTCATAATTACATATTCTAACATATTTAGTTTAATACTGAAAACTGAGTGAATGTTTTAATTTTCTGTTCAGCAGAAGAATCAGAAATATATTTTGTGGAATAGAAGATTTTAAAATGAAAACTTCCCTTAATATGATAAAACGACTTCCATAAACACTTAAAGAAGCGGTCCTCTAGTTGCAGTCAACAATTATTCAGCAATGAATGTATTGGTGAACATAAAACATTTTGTACCACATTGTTCAATAATTTTGTTGTGCAAAGAACATGCAGTTCAAATAATTGCTGAAATGGGGTGGGGGTGAACACTGAGTGCTCCCATCTGTTCCCTCTTACTCTGCAAATCAGTTCTTCCAGCTCTGAAAGGTCAGTGGTACTCAATTACCAGGATGTGAGCTGATCTGTTGAGTAGGGAGTTGGTGCTTTGGCAAAAATCCCTATACAAACTGGAAAATACAAAATCTTTTAGGCTTTAAATTTTGCACTGCAATTTAATTGATTTTTAACATTCTCTGACTTTTGTATGTGTTGATTACTGCGGGAAATTATGTGTTTTTCAAAGTCGGTGTTTATTACTAAATGTTAAATTTGTATTTCAGTTTTTGGACTATAAGGTAGTCATAAGTATTTTCAAAATTTTATTATTATTATTAAATTATGTTTTATTCAGTATCCTAAGAGCTGCTCTTATTTCCCTCCAGGAGACAGACGAGCAGAAACGTCACAAAATTGCCAATGAACTTCTGCAAACAGAAAAGGCCTACGTCAGCCGACTTGACCTCCTAGATGGGGTACATTTTTCTCGAATTTGCATTTATTGTGTTGCCTTGAATACACTCAAATGGCTAAGTGTGGGTATAAATTACATGAGATATGGCATGTTTTTCACAATTTGCTGATTTTCCAGTCATCCATTTTCTGTTGCCACATGGTTTCGCCTTTGCTTCTATTTTAAGAGTGCTATATTTTTAATAAGTAGTAGAATTTTGTGGCTATTAATGCAATATGTTCTGCGTGTGGAGATGTCACTATTAGCAATCATGCTGGTAGCCAGCAAGGAGGATCGATAACCATGTCTTGGCTTCCAGTGATTTGAAGAGAATGTTGCAATCACCCACTCATTAGAAAAGTACTAAATCCTTCTAATTTGATCCACCCAGTCAGAATTTTTCTTTAGTCCCAAAAACCCAGAAGTTGCCCATTCCAAAAAGTATATAATCTATTTTCCCTTTATGTTTTTAGAAAGAGAAATTACTGTTCCTGCAAGGAAAGGGTTGGACTTTCATGCTGTGTACAGTCTAGCTGATATTTCTTAAATGTAAAAGTTTGTACTTGAGAATTTTCCTTCCTAAGTCTTGTTTACTTTCCACATAACACATACACGCTTTACCTGGATGCCCCTAGCTTTGCATTGCCTTACTATAGGATATTTTTCTCAGACTCTACACTTTAAGTTTCTCAGGTCCAGTGCAGAAGTTTTGTACAAACAGTTGATGAAAAGTAAAAAGTCTCAACTGATGCAATAATTGTTCAAGCTGCTTGAGGATCTAAGTAACTCTCCTCATGAAAGTGGATTTGCACAGCAGACCCACACTGTGATGGATATATGGTGACTTTTAAAAGCCAAAATATTGCAGGAAAAAAAAAGCTATTTAGAGAATTTTAAAAATAAAAAAAGACGTTTACTTCCTTCATAGATTTTTGTGATGGGTAATGTACAATTATTTTCCTTAATGGCTTCATAAATGCATTACTGCTATGTCTGTCTTCCAAATACTAACTGAAGAGAATTTTGAAAAATGAGGTTCAAACATAGCTGCTCAACTGCTTCTAATGAGAGGAAAGCAGAAGACTGGGAAGGGACTGTTATATTTCTGAAGTTGGTTAAAAAGTTCTGTAATCTTTATGGTCTTCAAAGTAACTAACTGTCCTGTTGGCAATGCAGCAAACTGGGCATGTTTTAGAGTGTATATGGCAGTATATGGCTTTCTTTTAAGACACTTCTGCTGTCGCAGTTGGGGTGATCAAAGTTTCTGTCTTCAGATTTTTTCTATTTTTGCAAGTCCTTACCCAGACTTTTGGAGTCTTTTCTAGGGACATGCAATCTGTTCAAGCATGGGAGAGGGTGGCAGAGGGACAATAACTCTCCAAAAGTTCTTTTTTTTTGGTGATGTGCATATTAACAGATGCATGTTTTGTAGCTGCACCTAGTCAGGTTGAGTCCACTGAAGGAGAAAGAATATATTTATTTTTAAAAGAGACTATAGTCGACTCAGAACTGGGTCCCTTCTGTACTTTAAATATGTGGGGACTACTCATAGTCTGCTATTTACTTTGATTCAAAAGGATAAGGGGATACAGCATTCAAGGAAAGTGCTGGGGCTAATGGTGATCAGACATCATGCTAATTGCAAAGAACAGGAGAGTGGAAAATACTGCTGGAAGACTGGGAAAGCTGAGATGATCTAGCTGTTAAAACAGGCAGGATGTCTGGAGCTGATCCAAAATGGCACTGCTTCAGCTTGGCTCTCCTTATGCCAGCCCTGCCTGCAGTGCTCTCCTGGCTCACGAGAACAAAAGTGGGGTGTAAGCCTTTCACTTCCAGTGAGGGAAAGGCAATGAATGAGTTCATCACTACCCATCTATATTATTGAAATATTAATCTTGCCTCAGCTGGAGCAGGAGGGGTGGATAGGCGGTCTTTCATTGGTTAAATGTAATCAGCTGATAGGTTTGTGGCTCTTTTTCTGTATTGCAGGTATTCTATTCCAGACTCCTTGAGGAAGCCAACAGAGGTTCATTTCCACCTGAAGTAATTAATAAAATCTTTTCTAACATTTCATCAATAAATGCCTTCCACAGTAAATTCTTACTTCCGGAACTTGAAAAAAGAATGCAAGAATGGTAAGAGGCAATTTACTGGTTACATTCCTAAAACTGTGTCTGTAGAAACTCTCTTGCAGGGTTGAGGTAGGGAAAGTATCTTCAAATTAAGCTCTCCAGGCCAAGGAACTATTGTGAGAGAACATATGCTCTTTCACTCTTCCTCAGGATCTGACTCAGCAGAGGATTTGCATCATTTGCTCAAAATAAAGGACATGGATCTCACTGAAGCCAGTGAGATTACTCATGATCTTGCTAAATTAGGGGTTCGGACTCAAATTATGTGCTACCTGGTGAATTTATTGTACAGAATACAAAGTTGAGGCAAATAACACATATGTGGTTTGTGATAATGCTGAAGTACAGTAACCTCTGTTGTTACTGCCTTTTGTAATAAGGTGGGGGCAGTATCTTCTTTTTTCTTCTATGTTTTAGTTTTCTGTTTGAAACTAAAATCCATGTCAGATATATTCCAGGGCCATTTTCTCCTCAGCTTTTCTTGACATCTATTTGGAGCCAGCAAAGATAGAACAGGTGTAAATATACTGTGTAATACTCATGTAGAGATGTAGTGTCTTTATCCTGCCTTGTGATGTGTGATTTTGGACATATTAAAGCATAGCCATGCATTTTTGGTCTCTTCTATGTAATTGGAGAAAAAGAAAAGATCTCAAACCTTTTCCTGCTCCCCTACCTTCTTTGGAAAAAAGGATAACCTCATTTAAAAATAAATGGCAAATACAGTTTCATCCAGTCATTTCACCTCAGTGCTTGTTTGCCTCCTATATTCTATGTTATCTAAAATTTATTATGAGGAATTCAAGTGTTTGTCCATACATAATTTCTATCATAGAACTCCTTTATTGTCAAAAAACATATCAAAAATGAGAAAAAAATGGTTTTTTTGTGATATATATGAAAATCTTAGACCATACAGTCGTGCTTTAGACAGCAACTGTACATCTTCTGACTCTGTAAGATGATTTTTTTTAAAATGATGATTCCTTAAAATAGAATACTTACCATGCACAAACACATGGTACCTCTGTGTAGTCTGTAATGCAAGGAAGTAAATAAAATGTAAGCATTGTGAAATATAAGAAGTTCCCAGCAGAATGACTTGAGTATGTAAAAACTACCCATTTCTTTTAACAGAAGTTGAAAAAAATCTGATAGGAAATATGAACGCCTGGATTTCATTAAAGTGCATGTTCATGAGAAGTTTAGATGTTTAAAAAACAGCTCACACCACATTGTGCCAGTGCTGTGTAATTTCAAATGAGATTCACGGCGTAATCTTAAAATTCTGCTCTAGACACTTTATGAAGCACAGAAATATGGGTTGCCTTACTTTACATATTTGCAAAATGCTAAACTGCTCACTACTATTCTGTGTATAATTATATAGCTTCAAAGGTTGAAAAGTGCTTTTGCAAATAAGCTTTGACTCCTGGTGCAGAGCTAATAAATTGCATCACAAGGATATTATCTTTTCCACATTGTGTGAAAACAGCCTTTGTTCTGTACCTGAGACAGCCTTTTTAAATGTCCTTGAAACATTGTGCTTTTGGGAGGAGATAGAAAAAAGGGTGCAGTTGAAGACAGCTTTTTCTGATCTTCCTGAAAGTAAAATCTGGGGTAATTTTCTCTTCCCATCACTGGTCTCTGAAATTGTCTGGAATAATAGCTTCTGCCAGATACAGTCTTCTCAGCAGTTCCTCTCATTAGACACAAGAAATTAAGTATGTTCTAGGGGTAGCTTTATGTGCTTCTATTTTTCTTTATCTTCCAGTAAAAAAGCTGGATAAAAATTTCTGACTCTTTCCTTGAGTTGTGGTTTAAATTGAAAACGTAGAGTAAAAAATATCTGATTTTATAACTGGGAAAGCAGATCAAATGTAAATTCTTCTTTTTTTTAGAAGAAAAGGCAGTGTGAATCTACACTTACCAAGTGAAAGTGAAATTGTCTGGTAGCTGCATTTTGAATGAGTTGAGCAACAGCTGGAGCTGAATATCTCTTGCAACATATGGCTTGAAAACACTGGAAACAACATTGTTGCAATATATTTCCCATGGAAAGCGTGTAACAGAGCGTAACAGTGATCCTATGCTATAGAATCATCAAATGGTTTGGCTTGGATCAGACCTTAAAGATCATCTAATTCCAACTCCCCTTCCATGGGCAGGGATACCTTCCACTAGACTATCAAACAAAAAACTTAGATACAATACCCTGAGTCTTCTGTATCCAAGGATGAACAGTAGCAGATACTTGGGAATAACATAGGAACCCTTCATGATTTCAGAGACCCTGAAATCCCACCCTGTCTTGATCCCTCATTGCCAGCCCCAGCAGCAGCCCAGTCCTCTGCCGGGTGTTACACAGGAACTCTCTGCCCTGCAGAGGCAGCTGGAGCTGGACCAGCTTTTGACAGTCCTGCAATATTCACTGTTCAAGTATAACTTTTCTGTTCTGCACAGCTTTTCTCTCAGAGAAGTGGTGCGCTGGAGTGGGCTGTAGAATTTTTCACTTTAGACTGCAATGAGAATATTGATTTCAGACTTTTAGAAATCCATACTGACATAATGAGTTTCTGAGTCTGTCCCTGAAAATGAGACATGAAATGTGCTTCCTATAGTAGTTCTTGGAGATGCCTGTGTGCTGCTCCGCATTTTTTATGTGCCTTGGAAGTGCAGCTTCTCTCAGCCTCTCCATCTGTTGCTTTACTATTCTGTTTTATCTGAAGATGCCATCAGGAATTGGGAAAAATGTGGGAAAGTTCTCACAAAAGACTGAAATCCAAGAGATTATCTTTCCTCCATAAGTTTCCTTAGATAAATAGTAATTAAAACCAAAATGTTAATATCTATGTTTATACAAGGCACAGAGTGGAAGCTGTACAGAATGGGTTTAGCCCTCAAACCAAACCACAGGTAAATATTTTAAGGGTTAAATTATGGTCAAAAGAAGATAATGTAGTTTTAAGGAACTGCAGATAAAACCAGTTAGGCCATGTTTTGTAAATAAAATCTTTCATGTCTTCAATTTCTAGCTTTACTTATTTTAGTCCTCTACTTGACCTGTGGTGCTTATACATCATCAAAGGGGATACAAACACTCTTTCTATGTGAATTCAGATTTAATGCTAGAAAATCTTTCTAGATTTTCTTATTTTAGTCCTCTACATGACCTGTGATGCTTATACATCATCAAAGGGGATACAAACACTCTTTCTATGTGAATTCAGATTTAATGCTTGTGCTGGAACTCCATATGAGGCGATTCCAAACAGAAGGATTCTCTGTTAAACACCTGAAACCTTTTATAACCTTGTGTGACTTTTTTTCTTTCCGTTTTGCTCTGAGATTCCACCCTCTTACTTTGCAGGACTACCACCCCTAGGATTGGAGATATTCTGCAGAAGCTGGCTCCTTTCCTCAAGATGTACGGCGAGTACGTGAAGAATTTTGATAATGCAATGGAACTGGTGAAAACGTGGACTGAACGGTCACCTCAGTTCAAATTCATTATTCAAGACATTCAGGTAATGAGGAGAATAATGTAGATCCTCAAGTAATACATAAAAATACATAGGTTTGTGGATGAAAAAAGGATTAAAGAGGAAAATAAATACCAAATCCCTTAGAATTAACGTAGTTGTTTTTATCCACTTCACACTGCATTTTTCCCTGTTCCTTCTGGCGTATGTGCACAACCCACCCACAAAAATCCAGGTTTTTTTTCTCCTGCAAAATAGAGGCGCAAATTATAAAGGCAAAAACATCTGAAGATTATAAAAATAGTGCATTTTGTTGTAAATACCATTTTAGGATAAAGTGAAAAGGCAACTCTAGATCCCTGCACTGCATCCAGTAATATTGTGTTTGCTCACAGTAGTGCTGAGCACAGGCAGCTGAAGAGCCCAGGGATGCCAGTCTTTTCCAAAGGCTCCTTTCACACCCTCTGGTGCTCCCTGGGGGTGTCTCTGGGAATTGGCAGGTGTGTGTCCTGCTGCAGTCTGAGCACTTAGAAATAGGATGGAATATTTCTGCTTAAATTTTACTGCTCAGTGGGGTCTTTTGGTTGTGAGCCAGGGAAGAAAACAATGTAGGTTTTAATGTAATTTTTGTTTTTATAATCTAATTGCATCTAATATTATGGAAATGAATATACATCTTAAGATATGAGGGAGGAACACTGCTGAGGGAGTTGACATTGTAAATGAAACTCAAAGAAAGCACTTCCTCCTCAGATAGGTAAAATGCACCTTTGCAAGCCCATTTGAGTGATTGTTTATAATATGTGGTCATGAACAGTTCTTATTAATTTAGAAGTATTTCTCTTGTCTGTTACTACAAACCTATATTAAAATACACTGGAAATTAAAAGATTTTTTTTGGTAAGACTGTCAAATACTTAGAAATGTTTTTACAGATCTTTTTTGGTGAAGATTTCCTGATTATCTGGTTTGGTAAAATAGTTCTGTATTCTTTCAGAAGATCTATCATGCATGTCTCAAAATACATTGTTTATGATTCATCAACCATAACTTTTATTTTATGGTATTGTAATGACATTTTTGCCTGCTTCATTGAAATATGTTTACAATTTTTTAGAAGGAAAAAGTGTGTGGAAATTTGACATTGCAACATCACATGCTAGAACCAGTCCAACGCATTCCACGCTACGAGATGCTTCTAAAGGACTACCTAAGGAAATTGCCTCAGGATTCCCTAGACTGGAAAGATGCTGAAAGTAAATATCTTCAGGCCACTAAAGGAGCTATAATAAGACATTAGTAAGAGGATTCTGTAAATTAAAGATATTTTCAGGAAAGATCAAGTGAAGAATTACCCATGAAAAGAATGATAGAATTTCTTTAGTGGAATCATAGCATTCCTTGAAAAAAAATCTGTTTGAATTGAAGTTAATGTAAAAACCATAAAGCCTTTAGTGTTCTCCTGGAGCACATAAGTTTTACTTTGGGTTTGGAATAGTGCACGGGTTTTGATTTGTTTGCTTTGCAGATGATCGGGGCTTGTGGTGGCTTTTTAATTTATTTTTTTGTTGGCATTTTGGCTTGCTTTATGCACATTTGGAATGTGTGACTGCTATTTGTAAAAAAGTGAAGTTAGGCTCATTGTATTTTTAAGCTTCTGCAGGGAAAAAGCACAGCCCGCTCTTAAATTTCTTTCTCTCTGTATTTACATGAGAACACTTCAAGGTATTTGCATGGAGTGTTCAAAATCACTTCCCAGATAATTCTTTTAAATATTTCATTTTTAGTACCATTACAGTAAACACTTGTAAGTTGAGCTGTTTCAAGTGAGAAAATATAGTTTGACTTTCTGAAGTACTTTGAGAGAAGGAGGGAACAAACCATGACTGTTCTTGTCACAGAAAAATGTGATTCTAAGTGCTGAAATGCTACAGTAATCTGCAATAATTCTCTTCTGGTCTTTCCATATTATCATTTCTATTTGGTACCTGACTTTTTTAAGCCTTCCACTCTAACTTGTTTTCTTTTTATTGCTACCTGAAGAAATTTATTATACTTTGTAATTTACATAAAAACAACAAACATTTTTGTAGAATTACCACTGTGCCCCCTTTTGTCCCCCCTATGTAGTACCTAAGTAAAAGTGCAGCTTTTTTGTTTTACTTATTTTCTTTTTCTTCTGTCTAGAATCCCTGGAAATTATATCCACAGCAGCAAGTCACTCAAATAGTGCAATAAGAAAGATGGTAAACGATCCTTGTTTTCCTGATCACTTTTCAATATATTACATTTCAATATTTGGTCAAGCTAGGAGAGTGAATTGCAAATCTTCCCTAAAATGGCAAGAATTGGTTTCTTGGGTCAACGTGATTGTTCCTACTCAACGTATTTATACAGCTCCTGGAAATGATAGACAAAATCTGTCATTGCAACGAATTCTCTCAAGTAGAAAATGGGACAGACTTAGTTCTCCTGGCTTAATCACTGATACTGTACTGAACTCTTAACCTTGTTTCATCTGTTTTTGTGAGTGCAGGGCAATGTTTGTAAGGAGCAGTTACTGTTTCTCTGCCTGATTGGGCTGGAATGATAGGATCTTAATTGAAATGTGAGATGTTTTGGGAAAGAAATAATGCAGACTGTATAAACAACTGCATTTTAAAAATTACCGAGGATATAACATTTAGTACTTCTAGCTTTATCAACTAAATTAATCAGTCAGACCACACATGCTGGGTATAAATATGTTTTCCAAAGCTAAAACAGTCTCCAGATTTATGCCAGCTCCCATAATTTAATTGAAACTGCATAAAGATATGTGCTTTCAACTAATAAGGTTTATAATTGTATTTTCACCATAAAGGAGAATCTAAAGAAGTTGTTGGAGATATATGAGATGCTGGGAGAAGAGGAAGACATTGTGAACCCTTCAAATGAGCTGATAAAAGAAGGACAGATCCTTAAACTGGCTGCTCGTAACACATCTGCCCAAGAGCGCTATCTTTTCCTGGTGAGTAAGGTGGCTGCTGCTGCTGAGAACTTTGAAATTCTCATTAAACTGAAATGTAAAACCTTAGGATCTTTGCCCTGCTAGATTGTGTGTTGAGGTCCCAATAAGTCTGTCTCGTGGTTCTGTGGGAGCTCTTTATCATGGCAGGTCATCCTCTCAGCTGGGACTTGGAAAAGTACAGCCATACTCCCTTAGAACTCCCTCAGAAAAGGTTTGGTGGAGTTTGCTGCTTCCCATGCATTGAAAATTGTTGATACATTTCTGCTCAGGGGTCTCTGTCATAGCCCCTCTTCTGCTTAATAAAAGGCAGTGACAGGATGTTGAGGCACAGCTCCTCCTTACCTGTGCTTCAAACAAAAGGAGAAATCATAGGATATTAAGACTTCAGCTGGGGCCACACAGCTGACTCAAATGATGCTCCCTTCATATGAGAGGTGACAAGCTCAAATGTGCTGTGTCTGTGATACAGACTAGGCAATAGTCTAGTCAGGATTTCTATGAAATCGGATTCAACTGAAGTGAGTATTTCTTTTTAATAATTAATTAATTTTGAGAAAAAAGAGAGGGGGGAAAAAGTGAGAAAATTGAACACTTTAAATCTGATTTAATAACTGTGCTTCTAGGCTGGGCCTTTAGACATTTAAACACTATTTAAAGTTCTACTTTAATAAAGGAATATATCTTTGTCCTGCTCATGTACTATTTTTGCCCCACGTGATATGGAGGGTTTCAGGGAATAAAAACTTTAAGAAATGTTCTTTTGTCTTGGAGAAAAGACAACTATATATATATTCAAATAACATTAGTTACAACTTGTATGAAACAAAATTATTTTGGTACAGGATAAATATAAATATGTACACTTAAGAAAAAAGTCCTTATTCTACAATTTACAGTAGGTTTTGCAGAACTGGGGTGTAAGAATGGGTTTTGGTTAGAAAAACTTTATATTGGCATAGAATACCTGGTCTGAGTATAGTTTGATAATAAATACTATGAAGACTGCTGCATATGCAGAACAATTATTCTTACATTCACTGAAGCTGTCCTTGAATCCTATTCCTAATGAAATAAGAAAATTAAGTTGTCTTGCATTAGGGCTTTGGTCTTCTCATGTATCAGCTGATCAGGAATGAACCTGCTTTTACATGCACCAAGTTTAGCTATGTGATATTGTCCAGCTCTCAGTAGACAAACTATGGCTTTACCTGTGTTTTTCTTAGTACAAAACCACGTGTTTATTTTTCCCCCCCAGTTTAACAATATGTTGCTCTACTGCGTCCCCAAATTCAGCCTGGTAGGATCCAAGTTCTCGGTTCGAACCAGAGTTGGCATAGATGGCATGAAGATTATAGAAACCCATAATGAAGAATATCCACACACTTTCCAGGTATCTGGAAAAGAGAGGACACTGGAGCTGCAGGCCAGGTAAGCAGTCTTTTTAGCCAGTTTCTTGAGATCAAATATATACATGAAGAAGAGTGGATTAACAGATTTGAAGAATGAGGCAGCGGATTTCATCTTAATGTTGGTGTTTTGAAAATAGCCTAGGCTACCAAAAAATCATGAATTGTCAGTCCAAGAATCTCTCTGAGCAGAAGATGCATCTAGGATGCATAGCACATTGGCTAACTTTGCCAAACGTGCAGAAATGCCCACGATAGCTGTGAATGGGCTGGCTGGGCATTCGAGAGCAGTGCCAAGGCAGCTTGTCTGACTGAAGTGTTTTAGGACACTGGGTGTGCTAATCACTGGAGCCTCTGGGATCTGAGCTGCCTTGGTACCAATGAGACTGTTCACCGCAAGGCATGTCCAACAAGCAAAGCTGTCCCTCTTAGTGGGTTCATCTCCACAGAACAGAGTTTTCTGCAGCAGTAGGTGGGCGTCTGCTTTCCTCTGTTCCTCAGGCCCATTTCCCATCTACTTGTTTTCTTCCAGTCCCAAGTACCAACCTCCTCCTGGAAGGCAAGCTCTCCTTTTAGTTCTTGTGTCCTTTTCCTCCAGGTGCACTCTTCTGACTGCCACTTCTGCTTTCCAATTTATTAGTTGTCGTATCCTCATTTTGCTGAGTTGCCTCCTTGTATCCTCCTTTTGCTGAGTTGCCTTCCCCTTACCTTTTTGCTTAGGCTAAATCATCCCTGTCTAGACTCAAAGTGAGATGCTCCTCCTCTCCTTTTAGGCCTGCTTAAAAAAACTGATCTTAGCAGTCAGGGTTTCATGGCAGCAAGGCGAGGATTAAATAAGCAGGAAAATGTCCATGGTGGGAACAGTTCTGTGTTGGCACCATGTATCTGGGGACAAAACATAGTTTGCTAGCCAATGAACTTGCAAGCTATTTTCCTTTATGGAAAACCTGTAATATTTAATGAGAGTTACAGCAGAGAATGTGCAAAGATAACAGCATATTGGTGTTTTCATTTAATTTCAAATTAAATATGTACTTTTAAAAATGACACAAAAAACCCTTTCCACTAAGGTCTACAAAATTTCTGGGACAGTTTTTTAGCTATCAGTCATATCTACTCTAAATTACTGTGTGATATCTTGCTAAATATTTTGTCAATTGTTATGCCATATACCTGTTTCAATGGTGAAAGGTGGCATCTTTCTATACCATTTCTGAAGCATGTTTTAATTGGAAGAAAATTCATACAGCAAAGTAGGTTTTTTTTTTGTTAGCTTCCCTACATTACCAGTAGGAGAATGTTTATAGCATTAGTTTATTTTAGGTGAGGGAAGCACAGATTTTTATCTTTTGCTGTGTGATCATTGTTAGAATACATTAAGTCTGTACAAAACTGTGAAGTAATAAGTGCCATGAAGCTCTTATTCAATTATATTAGAAAAATCTTTATTTATGTATAAGCAGTGTATATATCCTATGCCTTAATGCCCTTAATTCATGAGCTTGTACTAACACTAATAATTTTTAATTTTCTCTTGGCAAATTCTTTAGTAGGAGGATTATATTTATTTTTCAAAATACTATTGGAGTACATTTTCAATTACTGTTTTTAAACAGCTGGTAGATTATTTCTTTGTAAGGTTGCTGGTCAGGTACTATGCTTAATAGCTCAGCTTTTTGTTTTTACTGTAAGCAGGTAGGAAGAATGATTCTGGCTGCTTGGACAGGTTTCTTCTTCCTCATGTACAGATAGTAGGTGGGAAGGGCAAAAAATAGTTTAGGATTCTGCCAGCTAAAAAGTTCCGCTAATACTGCAAAACAACAGGTGGGGAGCTATTTTAATAGAGCTGTTGCAAAGGTTCTCTTTTACATCCTTCAGAGAAATCCATAGAAAAATTAATTTTTATATGACTGGTATTACATGGTGCAGCAGGGTTTTTTCCCCAACACATTATCCAAGGAGGATGCAACTATTGGAAAGCCAGATACACTGAAATGTTAATTCTCATGCTTCTAACTTTTGTCTCCTGGTTTAGTTTTGGTTTGTTTTTTTTTTTTTTTTTTTAAGTTGGACAGTTAACAATTAGTATTGTTTAAATTCTTGAGAATTATATTGTTTAAATTCTTGAGAATTACTGCAGTTACTAGGCTTTTGCAAGAAGTTGATGATAGTGGGATAATGTTTCCTAAACTAGCCTCAAACTAACATGTCAAATATTTCTTTTAGTTCTGAACAGGATAAAGAAGAATGGATAAAGGTAAATTCATCTACATTCTTTATTTTCTAAACGTTTTGTCACTGAAGCAATCAGAAAAGTAATATTCATGTTTTCTGTCTCTACCTTCTCTCTGCTGATCAATAACTGGTCAGAATGCAGAGTCTGGTTTAAATTTTACCATGTCTGAGGAATTTCTCTACTGTTTCCTTAGGCACTTCAGAGTACTATTGAAGCTTTTCAGCAAAGGAATGAAACTTTCAGAAATGCTATTGCTAAAGAATATGAAGACATGCCTGTTGAAGTCTCTGTAAGCTGCTCTTATTCCTTTGTAACCTTAATACCCATTGTGTTCTTCAATAAGTGGAAAAAGTTTGACAGAAACTTTGTTTTCAAGTTCATTATTCTTAAAGCAGGGTAATCACAAAGCAGTCATCTTATTGGTAATTGGTTTTCTTCATAATGCCAAATCTTGTAAACAAGACTCTTGGTTTCTTGAAACACGTAACAGAGCACCCTTTCAGTGATGCATCATGATTTTTGACTGGGTTCTTTGTTATTCCTTTTATAGATTTCAAAATACATCTTGAGCTATGTTTTGTAATTTCCTTTCCAGAGGACGAGAATAACTATTTTTCCCTATTTCAAGTACTGTCCATTTTTTTTTACTAGCTTTTTAAATTCTTTTATCGTCCTCCTGGCCCTCCTTTAGAACGCTGAGCTTGGGAAGAGAGCGCCAAGGTGGATCCGGGACAACGAGGTCACCATGTGCATGAAATGCAAGGAGCCCTTCAATGCACTGACGAGGAGGAGGCACCACTGCCGAGCGTGTGGACACGTAAGTGCAAACCCCCTGTCTGCAGCTGCTCAGCAGGCCTGGCAATGTCTGCAGGTATCTGAACCCAGGACATCCCTCTGGCTGCCCTGGCTGTCTCAAGACCCTGGCAGGGGCTCGGAGACCTTGGCATGAAGTCAAAAACACCCGTGGCTTTGATTTTAGCCCGTGGAAAACAACTGCCAACTTTGTATGAGAATTTACAAGCCACAAAGGGTTTGAGTAGTGTGGTAGTTGAATTAACACAGGGTGAAAAGTAGAATTTTGGGGCTTTTTAGAATGAGGTTCAGGGGACAAGATGGAGGGATTTGTGTGTGTCCTGACCTTCTTCTCCTTCTTCTTGCCCTCCATGTCTTGCTGTGATGGTGGCACTTTTCTATTGGTTTAAGGTAGAGACACACTGTCTAACATAAATGATATATATTGGCACATTATTGTAAACATAGTACACATAGTTTTTAGTATAAAATGTGAACACCGCCCTAAAGGGCAGACAGAATGCCATGGCTGACTTGCTAGACAGAGCTTAGCAGGTCAGAGAAAGAATGTTATAGATAAGAGAAAATAAGCAACCTTGAGAAGCTGACCCTACTCATTCAGACTCCTTCTTTAGCTGCACAGGCTGGGAAACAAAGACTTTTACATTCTTGGGGTCACCTCAATCCACAGACCCTGAGATCCAGGCACCTGCTTGACTTCTCATGGCTCCTTGCATTCACAGAATCTTAGAATGGCTTGGGTTGGAAGGGACTTTAAACATCCAGTCCCAACCTCTCTGCTGTGGGCAGGGACCTTCCACCAACCAGGCTGCTCAGAGTCACGTCCAACCTGGCTTTGAACCCCTCCAGAGATGGGGCATCCACAGCTTCCCTGGGCAGCCTGTTCCAGTGCTCTGGAGTCTGCTGCTGCACTTGTAGCTGAAAGAAGCAGCTCTGCATGCCACCAAGGACCCTCTGCCTGCTTTAGCTGGCATGGTGAATTTGGAAGTCATTTGGAGCAGCATACATTTGTATACAATGTCCCAAGGCCCTGCACACAGTATATTGTTAGTTTTAAGAGACCTCTACTAATATGAAGAGTTTCAAGACCATATTAACATGGCATAATTCCACATTATTTCATTATATTGTTAGTTTTGAGAGACCTCTACTAATATGAATAATTTCAAGACCGTATTAAGGTGGCATAATCCAGCATTATTTCAGACAGCACTGGCTGACTCCACCAAAAGACTGTAAAACCCTGCAGGTCTTCATTAGGTTAACTTGGAGCAGCTCCCAGCTGGGTTCAGTGTGTGTGAATATGTGCAAAGCATCTGGGAAGGAGAGAATATGAGGGTGGGGAGAGAGTATGGCTGCTGCTTTCCATGCAGGATGCTGCAGTAATATAACTAGCTTGAAAGCAACCCTCAGACAGTGGTAGTATGACTTGTGAGTTTCCAGAAGTTAACAAAAGAAGAGCAAACATACTGTGCTTTCTTCTCTTGCCACCCAGCAGCTCTGCCTGTCTCCACCAGATGGTACTACAAGCTCAGATTTAATGTTTGTGGTACAGGGTGTCTTGTCTGATTTCTTTGTAATATTTTTAAGTGGGATGAGGACTTGCTGCATTCATAACGCTGCTTTTGTGCTTGGCAGAACACTAGAAACGTTTTCAGAAGCTCTAAATTATAGGTTTTATAGTTGTCATAGAGGGATTTTCCCCAGATCTTTGTCTTAAAATTCTGTTAATGTTAACAGAATTTTTATTTCTCCCTTTTTTATTTCCCTTTTTATTTAGACTCGTAACCACTTCCCTCTGTTATAGTTCTATCACATCTCCTTGTGCTTTAATTTCAGAAGATTTTTTTCATGGGAGTTAATTTGGGCTAGCAATGATGGCTTTCCAGAAGTGACTGATTTGGAATACTCAACTAGTATTGTCTAGACCTACAAGCTGAAGGGGGTGATCTAGATTAGCACTGCAAAGCCTTGGTCCACAATAAAGTTTTGTTCAGATGTGTCAATGGTTCAAGTCCATTTATCTACCTTTCTTTCTTTAAATAACTTCACTCATAATTTTTATTCAGGGCCTCTTTTTTCATGGGAGAGAAGAATTCTGTGGAAAAACATTTCTAATGAAAAAACTCTGATATCTCTCTTGCATTTTAGTTACATATATACTGAAAAGAAAAATAATGAAAAATCAGTGGATATTGGCTTATTTATTCTGTGCATTTATTATTTGATTTTTAAATTGTACATTTTATATGTATAGGCATATATACATTTAAACACGCTAATATTTCTTAGCAAATTAAAAAAGTAGCTACTTCTGATTTTATCAGACTTTTATAATTAAAAGTTCATCTCAATTGTAGGTTTTATTCATTCACATAACCTCATTTTGGTTACATAGAAAACCAGGTAGTAAATGTACCTTTTCAGACTGGCTTATAAAGAAACTGCCAACATGGCTTGTGCAATATTCTGATTCTATACCAAACTTGAAACTACAGATATAATTAAAAGCCAAATGTGATTTTATGCAAAGTACAAAATTTCCACCAGGTAAATAGGAAGAAGCACTTCTAGTTAAGAAGTAGTGGCACCAATTTGGGAAACCATTATTTTCAAGTAAGTTATTGCTGAGATATTATAAACACATCTTTCTTGTTCTGTATAATAAAAAATACACTACAAAATAGCATAATACTAATTTTTATTTATATTTTAATTATCTTCTATAAATACTTAAATATTTTATGTATTCTATTTTTCTAAGGTGGTTTGCTGGAAATGTTCTGATTACAAAGCACATCTTGAATATGATGGCAATAAATTGAACAAAGTCTGTAAGGATTGCTATCATGTTATAATTGGTTGTACAGACAGTGAAGAAAAGAAGAGGAAGGGCATCTTGGAGGTATGTAATTCAAAATACTATATATGTATAGCTGCAATCATTTTGGTTCATCAGTAGGTGAAAAATGGTAGCATTCTTGCAGAGTTTATTTTCTCTTTGAGAACTAAAAAGTATGTGGATCAATTTCATGTCATTCCATAGATTTTGGTTTCCAGCACTCACCTTTGCAAAATTGCTTTGTTTCTTGCAACTTTACATTTTTAAGGGAATTATAAAACTTATAACTTGTTTGCTTCTTTCAGTTACATCATCTCCTGTGACAAAATTTAACCTTCCCTTACAAATTTTCAGTTTTCTTCTTCTGCACTTAAGCTTTCATTGCAACAAACCCCACCGCTACCAGTTGGTTTTTGAAAATGTATACCCAGACTGAAAGAACTAGGGATGGAAATGAGGAGAATGGGGGAGAATTTTGCTCTTCCTTCAGAATTTGAGTAGTAAGATACTGTTTTGATCAGTGCATAAAATGGACCTTTAAGTTGTCAGGTTGCCCTCAGCTTTTGGCATCTGAAAAGTCAAGGTCAATGGAAATTTTAACACGGAATCATTTTTGTGTTCTTTCTTATCATCTCAGGTTCACTATTTAGCTTGAGTAGCATTTTACTCTGGCTACACATTTTAAGCAACTAATCTAATCTTTTCTCTAGGACTAGTGCTTGAATGCTTATGTTTTTCTTAGAAATGTGTTTGAATTTGATTCTGTCGTAATATTTTGACTGCCAAAGTAGATAAGTTGTCATGTTGGATAGTTAGTGGCACTTCAGTGCCTAACATGGTGTTATTTTGGAAATCAGACATTGTTGTAGATGCTCAAATACAGAGAAAGGCTGCTGTGGTGGATAAAATAAAAATTGGAGTGATATAGAAGTCTATAATCCAAAATTACTGATGAAAAAAGGAACAGATTACACATGCTAAGGGAATATGTGTTGTGATTGTATGTGTTTATTATACATATATTCTCCATAAATCCAGTCCTTCTTGATCTTTCTTGGGTATTTCCTGAAGCCTTTTTGCAAATGCTATCCAAGAGTTGGCGTGAATGGTGATAATTTTCCTGATTTTCTGTTCTTTCTGTTTTTAGTCTTTATTGAAGGAAAGTTTAATTTCCTTTTTATGCTTTCTACTATCTCCTAGATTGAATCTGCAGAAGTCTCTGGAAATAGTGTCATATGTAGCTTTCTTCAGTACATGGAGAAGTCCAAGCCCTGGCAGAAGGCATGGTGTGTCATACCCAAACAGGAGGCTCTCGTGCTCTACATGTATGGTGCTCCACAGGTATGTACAGGGGAAATGGGAAAGATTTTAGTAATTACTGTCACTGGGATTTGAAGAAGAGACAGCAAATAACTTGGGAATGAGGAAAGATCCAAATGTTTTCACCAAACTGTCCAGCAAATGAGAAGTAATGGGTAGATTACTTGTCTGTTCTTAATAAAGAACAACTTCTTCTTAGGATGTGAAAGCTCTGGCTACAATTCCTCTTCTGGGCTACACAGTGGATGACACTCCAAAAAGTGCTGACCTCCCCCACAGCTTCAAACTGACCCAGTCCAAGTCTGTGCACAGCTTTGCTGCAGACAACGAGGAACTGAAACAGAAGTGGCTGAAAGTTATCCATTTAGCTGTCAAAGGTGAGACACCAGAATGTCAAAATGAACTGCAAATGAATTTAGAAGAGCAGCCTGAATCTTCTAAAAGATCTGAAAGCTGAAGCTTAAGAACACTTGGCATTTTTAAAAGGTTTCAGTTGAAATTGTGGTTAGCCATTGTGTTAACCTTTCTTTGCTCAATCAAGGAAAAAAAAAGAAAAAAAAAAAGAAAAAAAACTTCTTACTACCATACACATCTTGGCACTTTATGTTTGGGAAAAAATTCTGGTCTTTTTAGGGATCTTTTTCTTATATTTATGTTCTGTCAATAAAAGTGATGTACAGGTCCATTTCAGAGACTTTTTAAAAAAATGTGAATGCTATTAAAAATACTTACTAACTTTACTGTACTACTCGTTTGTTGTAATGCATTTTTTTTTAATCCAGTTGCTCTTCAGTTAACATTTGCTACTTTCATTAAGAATGCAAATATTTGAAGCTTCCTACTTACATGTTAGGACTTGCAACAGGATAAAAGATATACCTCCACATTGCCAAAATAGATCTGTACTTAAATATGCAGGGACAGATTGTTTTAATGTATGTAGTTTATAGATTGATTTCCACAGTTCTGTACATATGTTGTATTCACTTGTATCTTTTTAATTAAAGTAATGCAAATTGCTTTCACAGGTATATTGGCTTTTAAGATTTCAATTTATCAAGGAAACAATCTAATGATTTTCAATGTAGAAATAAATACCTAAAATATGAGAAAAATATATATAATATATGTACAGTATTAGAAATGTACAATACTTGATTATTGCTTTGATTTCATGATTCTGGGTTCTTATTAGTGAATAATTTATTTTAAAAAAAGCATGTTTTCTATTTGAAATTAAACACAGTCCTAAATTGAAAAATACTGTTCAGTGATTTGTTTTAATAGCTGACACTTAATGATCTTGATATTTTTATGCATCAAAAAATTAACAGCAATGTAAGTGGCATGCAATGGATAAATGAGTTCCAGTTGTGTTTAAACAAGTAGTCTCTTTTCTTCAGTCTCCTATCACTGTTAGCTTTTAAGAGTGCAGTAGTTTGTTGCTCAAATGCAGTATGTGGTTTGAGAAAAGCAACAGATTCTAGTAACCTTCTGGGAATGTGTATTTTTGCTATTATGGTTATTGGAGCAAAAGAACATTTTAAACGTAAGTTTTTAAATTTTTGTAGAATATTAGGTATTGTAATGCTTATTTATGACAACAATCTTTGAGGAGTCTTGTTTTAAAGTGGAATCTGATTTATAAAAATTTAGTATGAAGTCTGAGCTTGCAAATCTGAAATTTTATGAACTAACATTATTTGTTTTCTGCTTCTGGGTATAAGGACTCACTGGCTTCACAATATTAAGTTCCTTATGAACTTCCATTCCTATTAGAGTTTTTATACATAGAGGCAAATGACCTCCATAAAATTTTTACTGTAATATCCTTGAATGAAATATGGCAAACTCAGAGGTAGTGATTGACTATAAATTAAAATCATTGCTGTCTTTCATTTTTTAAACCCTTTAAGGAAGGAAAATATGTAACTTCTACTATCAGCTTGTCATAAGGACATTCAGAAGTCTTACTTCTCAATAAATCTGCAATCTGTATTTTAAATCGTGTCAAGCTGAAGAGCTCAGGTTCAATTTTGTTAGCAACATGACAGATTTAAATTTTTGGGTTTTTATCATGAGTTTGCCAAACAAACTATCCACTGAACTCCTACTCCTGCTTTACTCTTTCTGCAACACTATAGGGAAAAAAAAAAACCAACTCATTTTGCATTTAGCAAGGGATTAATATCTGTTTGTAGTGTCAAGCACACATGAGCGTGCAGTGTCCATCATTCCTTCACAAGAACGTCATGTATCTTAATGTTAGTGGGACGGATTTTGCTCTCACCTGCACAGATCCAGGATCTACTATATCCTTTAGTTTCCACAGCTTTACACCAGTGTTAATAATGATCAGGACACGGTATGGTAGAGTACTAACTCTCCAGCTGACTTGGTGCATGTCCGTTCTGAATTCTCTTCCTTCGGTGCTCCCTGTGTCCAGATTCTTCTGGAAATAACCTTAGTATTGCTTTTATCCAATGTGCAAGCTCTTCTGTAACTCTCTTAGTGATTTTAAGTTACTTCTACTGGCAGCTGTGTTTACCTTTAGCAATGGGCAGCTCAAGCCTGTTTTGATTCACATTGGTGAATACCATCAGATTTTTGCCAAGGTAATACAAGATTTCCCTAGCTAATACATGTAATCTTACATATACCTTGGCAAGGGATGGGCGAACATTCAGGTAAGCAAGCAGAACTCTTGGTGGCTATCTTTCCTTCACGGCCATCTCCCAAGAGTGGGTATCTTCTACAAGAGCCTCAAGTGCAATTGTGGGATATGGAGAGTTGTCTTCCCACATCCCAATGTGTAAAAACAGTTTCCCATGGTCAAGATGTTGAGTGTAAAGGAAGAAGTTGCTTTAAAGGAGTTCTCAGGTAGGAAGGACTGAGCTATAGTGAAAATGTGATGATATGACTGTAGAGTCTTTTGTGTTGGAAAAGCCCTCTAAGATCACTGAGCCCAACCATTGCCCAGCACTGCCAAGCCCACCACTAAACCATGTCGCTGTGTGCCACATCTACACACCTTTTAAATACCTTCAGGGATGGCAACTCAACCCTTTCCCTAGGCAGCCTGTTCCAATGCTTGACCTCTGTGTTGGTGACAAAATATTTTCTGAAATCCAATCTAAAACTCCCCCGGTGCAACTTGAGGCCATTTCCTCTTGTGCTGTTGCTTGTTTCTTGGGAGAAGAGACCAATCCCTTCCTTGCCATCATCTCCTTTCAGGGAGTTGTGGAGAGTGATAAGGTCCCTCCTGAGCCTTCTTTTCTCCAGGCTGAACACCCCCAGCTCCCTCAGCCACCTCTCACAGGACTTGTGCTCCAGACCCTTCACCAGCTCTGTTGCCTTTCTCTGGGCCCACTCCAGCACTTCCATGTCCTTCTTATCCTGTCTTTCATGTCCCAGAACTGGACATGGCTTTTGAGGCACAGCCTCGCCTGTGCCAAGTACAGGGGACAATCCCTGCTCTGGTCCTGCTGGTACAGGCCAGGGCACCCTTGGCCTTCTTGCCCACCTGGGCACATGCTGGGTCTTGTTCAGCTGCTGCCAAACCAGCACCCCCAGGTCCTTTTCCACCAGGCAGCTTTCCAGCCTTTCTTCCCCAAGCCTGTAGTGCCGCTGGGGCTGTTGTGACCCAAGTGCAGGACCCAGCGCTTGGCCTTGTTGAACCTCTTAGAGCTGGCTTGACCCATTGATCCAGCCTGTCTGGATCTCACTGCAGAGCCTTCCTGCCCTCCAGCAGGCCAGCATCCTACCCAGCTTGGTGCTGTGGAGTACATTCTGTTTCCTCCTGCAAATCTCATTCTGAGCCAGGAGGGAAGCCCCATTCCAGATGAGTGATTAGAAACAGCAGTTTCTTTGCTGCCTTGTTGTTATAGTGGTATTGAGCAGTTGGAGCTACTTGAATGGCAGCATCTCCCAGATGAAGCCTTGCACTTGAAGCAGTTTGAAATGAAGCTAGCACTGGGAGTTGTTTGTTTGGATGTTAGCCTCACATTTGTTCTCAGCCATTAAATTTTATACAGCACAGGATATTTTATTTACCCTAGTGAAACCCATTTCATGTTCTCATAATCAATTGCTTGGTCAGAATTGTTCTCTTCTGAGTCAGAATGCCTTGGCACTCAAATACATGGTTCTGTGTGTGTTTTATGGGAAAAGTGTGTATTACCAATATTAAAGGACATCAGAAGATGGAGAAATTGCTTCTAAATTTAACCACCCTGTTGTCTCCATTCTCCACAGACAAGCCCTCCTAGCTTTAACTTTAGGCATCCCAAAGCATCCTAAACTTTAACTTTAAATTGTAAATTATGTCTGCAGAGGAACAAATACAAAGCTGTAGCTGCTGTGGCTTAAGAACTATGATGAAAGCGGTGAAATTAAAACCATCATTCTAACAGGGTGGAAGCTGTTCCCATTTGAAATAAATTCTCAAATTCTTCAAGGAAAAGAAAAAATGCATTAAATTTGAGAGCATAAAGCTCTGTTTGCAAGGAATAAACTGTAACTAAGCACTCATTCATAATGCATGAATGCATGTGAATGGCTCTTCTGAATTATTTAAGTTTTGCAACTCTTGTGTTCAAGTAATGCTTGTTTCCCACTTTAAAAGTGATCAATCTTCTGTGTGATTTAAAGCAGATCAAAAGTTATTTTAGTGGTTTTATCTGTGTTCAACCAGAACAAGACTTAAATTTATCATTCATATTTTTGGATCATAGCCATATATTTTTTGAAATTACTTATTTTTTCCCCCTACTATGGGAAAATAGTGTGTCATGATATCTGCATGTCTGCACCATTCCTCCAGACCCTCTAAAAATTCTTTTTTGGTATCAGGTACTCCTGCTTGGTTGAAGAGCTGCTATAAGACCTGTATTATATAGTATTTTCAAATCCCTTTATGCCAAGTAGTTTAGTTTATTTCAAAATGTATTTAACTTATATGTGCAAAATAGATATTAAGAGTACAAAACATTCTCTTCTATTTGGAGTAGAATATTAAACCACTTTAATTGCATGTATATACAGTAGCACCTTTTTATGCAAAACCATCTCAAAGTGCTTTATAAATCCCCTCAAAAATTCCGTCTTTCATAAAAAAGAAGATTTTTATTGCTCATGTTTTTAAGTTATGGATGAAGGCAAGGCACTGATTAAATATAGAGTAAATACACTACCACCTAAGTAAAATTTAGGTGAGATTATAGAAGTATGCTCCAGAGTCTTCCAAGTGGAGTCAGAAGGAAAAATAGTACATATATCAAAACAAGTGGGAAAGATGTGGAAACACTTGACAGGTTGTTTGGGTTCCTCACCACATAGCTAGTATAAAAAGTCATCAGCTTTTCATTTCAAGGAAAGATTAAATAAAATTAAGAAAGGGTAGTTATTTCTTATACTGAAGGAAAGTCTTTCTGGAAAGAAATAAACATTCCATGTAGAAATAATCCTAAGCAATAAGAAAAGGTCTTTCTCCATATAGCTGGTATAAACTACCATGGGCCTGCTGGAGCTATCATACCTTCAGTGATTTAAATTCACAAAGAATCTGCCTTACATTATACACTTGTGGAAGATGAAAATTCCACCAGTTAGGGAGCTGCTGAGATAGCAGGTCTCACTTGGACTCACAGAGCTCAGGTGGAGGTAATGGATGTAGGGGTGAATGCAAACAACTGGAAATATATATCCAGAAGTAAATGCCTGGAGAGAAGTAACTTTCTGGCAGAACTGACTACCTTTAAGGTAAATCCATTGGTGGAATGGGAATCATTCTTAGTCTCTGTGGTGTACTGTTATTTGAAATCTGAAATTAAATACATGGGGTAAATGTTTTTTGCTGTAGTCCGTGACCCTGTTGGTGTGAGGAATTTATCTAGCTGGTTCTGACCCATGGGACTGTAGTATGTTCCTCAGATAGGAGTTTTAATCTGCTAGTCAGATTGTTTCCTAAATCCTTTTCCTTTAACAGATAATAACATTAATTTAATGATTATATATGTGTGTGTATACGCACATATACATATGTATGTGTATATGTATATATGTGTATTTATATATTTGAGACTATTATTCAGATGACTTGTTTTCAAGCAGTATTTTACAATCAAAAAAATACACTGTGCTGCATTCAAAATAGAATGTATAATGACCATGTTGAGTATGCTTTCCAGAAAAAGATGGAGGTAGATCTGCTGTTGTGGCATGTTTACTATTTCAGCCTATAAAAACAAACACAGAGGCCCCCACAAACATGCTCATTCCAGTGAGGATTTCAATCATCTTCCTTTGAAACCCTGTGATTAAATTTCTTCCCAGAATAAACTATGGCATTTTGTTTCACCCCTTCCTCTTCCTTGCACAAGTGAATGTAGAATGTGTTTTATTCTCAAAATCCTCAAGCAGATTTCTTTGAATAAAACATGTTTTCAGCCTCTGCATAACACAATCCTACTTCTGTTTATAGAGAGTAGAGTCGTTAAGACTCTAGAGTCATACAGTCATTAAGTATTCATGGTGGAAACATTCAGAAAAGAGGGAACTATGTCAAAGCATTTTTGCATCTATGTGCCCTGGTATTTTTAAGTCAAATTTGTTGCGTGTAGAGAACAGTTTGCAATAGAAATATTATTTTTTTCTATCAGTGTATTTTCTATTCTGCAGCCCTTAAGGCAAATTAATAAAGTAATTTTAGTGGGAGCTGTACCTGCTGTAATGTTTGACATCAGAATTACAGGCTATACATGTTAATTTCCCTTCATTATGGAAGCATTTCTGATTTTAATTGCAAAAAGATTTCTTAAAAAAAATAATAATTGGAAGAATTGTAAATTTGTTTTGGTTTTGCAATAAAGCGAATAATATTAAAAAGGTGAAATACAAATGCCATTGTAAGTTGTGCAAATGTAAGTCATCATTTTTATGATTAAGAAATATATGAATGTAAAAAGCTTAAGATATTGTACATATTTTCTGTAATATATGTATATTTGATCCTAAAGTGGGTGGAGAATTGTAAAAATTAAGCACTTTAATTCATGTTGAGTACTTAAAAAGAACAGAAATTTGTATCCTGTAAAATAAAAGCATCATTAAATAAGTATTGCTGGTTGACTCTTTTTTTTTTTTTTTTTTTTTGTCTACCTACCCATTTTGCTGATAAAATCTTTAAGCAGTATTTCTTGTTTTGTGTGATTGTGAGGACCAGTTTTGGAACACTGGTATTTAATTTGCTGAAGTGCTGGTTACTCACAAGTACTGCTAAGTTGGTGAAAGATGTATTCTGAGTTTATAAAGGGTGTATTTAGTGCTATGGCATCCTAGGTGGGAAAGATATATAATATCTGCACAATTTAGTCCATATTTCTGTAATGGCAATGTGTCAAAATTTCTGTAATGGCAATGTGACCAGGATGTTATATGAGTGCTTTATGGATTTCTGTACCACCATCCCCATAGAAAAGTGCAAAAATAAAGGAAATTGTTCAGCAGAGCCCCAAATCTTTCTGAGTATTACTCAATACTAAATGATCAGCATGATCTCATGCACTGAACTAAAGTGGTGCTGCAAAGCAAAAATGATCAGGTAATTAGCTGGATGTGTCCTTTAACAGACTAAAACTGGTTGCAGTTGCCTCTGATTTCCATCGTCTGCACACATTAAACCCATTTTGATTGTATCTGATTTATTCTTGGTATTCTTCTGCAGGTGGCCACAGTGTTGCAGAAAACACAGAAACACAAAACAGAGGAAAAGTTACTGTAGTACTTGGTAGTTCCTGATTGGAAAGAATTGTATACAATAATTTTTGTTTCATTTCTACATCTTCTTCTCTTTGCACACACCGTAAATAAATCAGTATTTGAAATAAGCACTGATTAACCACAGAGACTAATGCTTCCCTTTGTGTTTATCTAACTTACTGATTTTTCTGATTTTTTTTTTTTTTGTACTGTGGTTAACTCTGTTCCAAACCTCATTTTCCCCATTAAGCACAATGCAATGCCTTCTGCATGGAGACAAAAACAATAGCATTTACCCTTAAAATGTGCTTTAATAAGAGAACACAATTATAAAACTCAAACTACAGGAAATGGAGCGCCACAGGTCCTACTTAATTCTTTTACATCAGCAGGGTTAATAAGCATTGATATTTCTAAGTGGCAGCAAATTGTCCAGTGCCCATCAAGTTGGTGAGGAAGTGGTAGGCGTTGCCTCCTCTGGCTTTCCCGAAAAGCCTGACTAACACTGCCTCATTACCACAGAATTGTTCTTGGCATTGCAAGAACTTCCTGACATGAGAGAAGTGGCAGACCAGCCTTTGGCAAACAGTATTTGGAGCTGGTTTGCTCTAAATAAATTGCTCTGGAGGGTCCTGTGGTGTCTCTAATGGACAGGCAGAGGGATCCTTATGATTGTGACCATTTTGCTTGGGAGCTGCTCACTCCCTGCCTTCTTGGCCCTGTGCACCAGGCCGCCATGGCAATATTTAGCCTCACCAGGCCCAATTCTTGTGTTTGGTTCCTTGAGGAACACCATGTCTGTGCTGCATGGTGCTGTTTCTGTCTCAAAAGCACAAAGCTCTTGTGTCATGAGCAGGATGTGCTGCCTGCCCCCGTCAGAGTTGACATGGCCTTCAACCATCAGGATCTTACCAAGAAAATTCATTAATACTTTCAACTGCCACATTTGATTTTTTTTTCTTTGCTAAATGAATGAAATTACTGCTGTCAGAAGCATTTCCTTATGGAACAGATCCTTAACTGGGAATCTAGGGTGAGATGAAGTTCCGGATCCTAAAACATCTTCATACTAATTTTACTGAATACTACCTTATTTAACTGACAGATTCCAGAGGTTTCTGGATTTGATTTATGCATTTGTTACATCAAAATAACACGTGCAAAAAAACACATTAAAATAACATGCCTAAAGAAATGGAGATTGTTTTAGGAGCAGAACCTGGGAGTACTCTCTCTTTGGCCTCTAGTTGCCTCCTGTTCTCTTCTGCCCCTTCCTACTCCTCTCTGGGAATAAGGTAGTCACAGCACCCTTGCGTGGAGAATGTGGAAATGAACTTTCTCTTGGGTTCACTGGACACTGAACTTGTACCTTGATTCTGTGAGCTTGTGTGTGGAAACAAGGCTGGAGGTTTGTGCTCTCTTTTGAACGTTTAAACATCGTATGCCTGACTCACTTTTCCAAACTCTAGGTAAGGGGAAATTCCTGCTCTGGGGAAATGGGATTTAGACACTGACTGCTACTGAATAGGGGATCCTTCTCTCAGTGTGAAATTAAATTAATGACCCTGTGATGGAAGAAGATAGAATTTCATTGTACTTCTCTTTTGATGTACTGCCTGGCATGTAGAACTACCTGCCTTACCTGTTTTGTCTTGAGTATTTCTCACCAAGTAAGTCCAAATCTTACAGCCCGAGGTTCTGGGACACAGCATTTGCAAAAGGCTTGCCACCTTATCTATGTTGTATTTAGGAAGTTGATCTCAGACTAGCACTAAGTTGGCCCTATGAACTGAATGCCCTTTAGTTGCTGAAGTGCATCTTACAGTTGTGTTTCACATGGAAAGACCTGCATCCCTATGCCTCAAGACCAATCTGCAGTGCAAAGCAAAGCATGGCAGGTGAGACATGAAGTGTCTGCTATCATTACTCTTATGGACAGGCTGTGATGTTGTAAATCACATATGTTCAATTGTTGCATTGCCAGCTTCAAATTGTGCCAATCATAAGCAGCATGCACAAGAAAATGTATCATAAAAATAAAAAATGCTCCTCTTGGCATACTATTTTACCTTACAAAGACTATAGGAGATGGTCTTCTTTAATTACTAGATCCAGAAGTAGAAGATACAAGCTCAATTCCTCCTGAACACCAGCAAGTTTTGGTTGAGGTAAGGTTTGGTTGGGGTAAGATTTTTTCTGTTTATGTTGCTTCACTTGAATGCTATATGTGCATTTTGTTTAGCAATTAAAGCTATTTACTTGATAGTAGACAGGAGGTTATTGTCTTTATTCCCAAAACCTCGGTCCTTTAACATAAAGAGTCTTCACCTGAAATTTGAACTGCAAACCATTGGGGTGCTGAAAATATTTTACTGAAGCAACTGCTTAAGTATTGTGTTTGTTATTTCAAGTGACCACCCCAGTTGCAGCAAGGAGGGAGCACTGCTGTACAGGAATCCACAAGGATACAAGAGATTACTTTCATCTCCAACCTGAGTTTTTATCTTTATTCGCCCTGTGAGAAAAGCTGATGTCTTCCAAATACCAAAGTGCTTGAGCTTTGTTACTGATTTATGAGGTTCAACTGCTGTCCTTGCCTTGTGGCTCTTGACCTCTGCTCTCCCCTCCATCAACTTGAAACCTGCTTTAAGTTTCAGAAGCAACGTTTACCAGAAGTTGTCTGACACCTCAAATAGCCAGAGGAATTTCATAAGTAATTTCCCAGTGTTCAGATTAAGAAAATGAGAGGAATTCTCTGTTTTTTAGTTCATGTTGTCCAGCAAAGTTGCATCCCTGCCCTGGGATAAGTTTGTTTTGTCAGAGACTGGGTGTCAGCACAGGTAACATGTTCCCCACACTCAGGAATTCCTATCAGCACTATGATTTCTTACAGCCAGCTGAAGCACGTAAGAGAGCTTGCTTTGCCAACTCAGCAGAATTCCTGAAATATGGATTTTTCACTCTGACTTCTGTTGCTTCTGGAAAAGAAAAAAAAGAGCAAGACTTAGAATCTCTCAGCCTGGCAAATCTGTGTAGAGCAGCCAAACAAAGGGTCATTCTATCAAGGGATTTCAGGAATTTATCTCATCTTCCAGTGGTGCCTGGTGTAAGGAACTGTTACAGTTAACATCTGTGACAAGGTTGCTCTGGAGAATACAGAAACACCATTCTATTTGACCTGACATAAAATCTGATCTCTGCCAGACCCATATAATTGCTGTGCTGCATGGTTCCAAAAGGTGATATCAGTAAGGAATAATTTATAGAAGTATTTTGCTAATGGTGTTTTTGCAGCATAAAGCAGTATGAATGCATGAGGCACAAATGCTACATTACATACTTGATATATTTCAGTAATAGTTCTCTAGACAAAAGAGGATGTCAGGAAAAATACTTTGCTGAGGTGCTAGTTTGTGGTTTCCTTGTCTGGCATAAACGAACTAAACGGCAAGTGACTTGTCATTACTGTCAGTATGCCAATATAAAAGACTCATCTGTCTAAGAAAAATGGAAGCAAATGATGATACAAAATTAAAAAGAAATTCATATCATGGAGAAGAAAGTCTGGAAATGTTCTCCTGATGTCAAACTTAAAACCAATGAGGCTTATATGGAAATTAGAAGATGACAAATACAAAACTCATATCAAATTGAATTTTTGCATTATATATAATTAGATAATGACATTTACCACCAGAGGTTGTCATTGGAGCCAAGAATTTAGTGTGATGGGGCAAAACACTATTATATGTTAAATAAAGCAATCTAGTTTGCAGTAACGTGGAAGAAATATTGAACTGTCTACTTCAGATCTTCAGCAATATCAAAATAATTTAACATACAGTTTTGGAATGATCTTATTACTGCATTTTTATATTTTCCCCAGAGGGCTGATGCTGGAAGGTCTTAGATGAGGTCCTGAAGTAGACTGATATCAGGTCACATTTGGTGCAGCAGTTCCTGTGTCCTCATGTCAATTAACTTCAATAACCAGTCTGACTACTATTTTCTTTATCAGATCTTTGAGTTTCTTGCTCAGTACAATGTAAGTCAGCCATGGAAATTTAGAGTTAAAGCTACAGACAACCGTTGCTTGTTAAAATATTTATTGCTTTGGCACAGTCCTCAACAAGACTGAGGTAACTGTTGGTGCAGGCCATGAAACTCCATAGCAGAGGTATTTCTGGCTCTGACTTTTTAGCTAGAAATGTAAAATGTGTTAAACATAGCATTCTGATGCTTCTTAGCTTTTTATCTTCTTTAGTACTTCTTTCTTGCATTTCTTCCTTAATTCACTTCGTCCGTCTCCACTGTGCTTCTCCATTGGTGCATCCAGCCCTTGACAGGCCTTTCAACATCTCTGTTGGGCATGCTGGCTTGTCTCAGCTTGGTTCAGCAACTGATATTTCCTCTGTGTGCTCCTTGAAATATTACACTGATAAAATTCTAAGAATAGCCATAGCGGGACAGGCTAACGGGCAAGCACACGCAGTGTTTCTGCATGCTGCTCTCCCAGCTCCTAAACATTGCCAGCTCAGAAACAGCCCCAGCTAGATTTGATCCCTTCAGGGCTGTTTCTATACATGCAATGCATTTCTCCTTCTTCAACTAATCCATGCAACATCTGAACCAATTTAAAGTTTTAATGTCTACAGCATCCTTTGGCAAGGAGCTCAAAATGTCACCAAAGCTCCTGCAAGGGGCTACTGTCTTTGTCTTGCTCTGAGCTGGCTCTTACGTTCATTAGATGTTCCCAAAATGTCTCTATTGGAAGGGAGAGTAAAGAAACCTGATCCTCTTTCACCCACTCCAGGTTGCTAATGATTACACAGACCTCTGCTCCTTGCTACCCTGTGCCATTTCTTTTGTAGAGTGAAGGCTCCTGGCTTTCATAGTCGGTCTTGATATAGAAGCTGTTCCACTCCTTTCATCACCCTTGTTGTCCCTCTCTGACCCTCTTCCAGTTTTACATTCTTGCTGAGATGTCCCACTTCTGGTCTAAATTAAGACATAAACCAGGTTTCACTTTGTCCATTTCACAGGGATGTCCATGAAATCATATAGCAAAATAAAAGTGGTAGGAGAAAAGAGATTTGCATAGAGAAATAAGCTGGTGTTAACCACTTCATTGGGAGCCAGCAGCTTCTTGTCCTGTGCAACTGGGATGCTCCCTTCCCTTCCCTTCCCTTCCCTTCCCTTCCCTTCCCTTCCCTTCCCTTCCCTTCCCTTCCCTTCCCTTCCCTTCCCTTCCCTTCCCTTCCCTTCCCTTCCCTTCCCTTCCCTTCCCTTCCCTTCCCTTCCCTTCCCTTCCCTTCCCTTCCCTTCCCTTCCCTTCCCTTCCCTTCCCTTCCCTTCCCTTCCCTTCCCTTCCCTTCCCTTCCCTTCCCTTCCCTTCCCTTCCCTTCCCTTCCCTTCCCTTCCCTTCCCTTCCCTTCCCTTCCCTTCCCTTCCCTTCCCTTCCTTTCCCTTCCCTTCCCTTCCCTTCCCATTTTTTTCTTCTTTTTTTTTCCTTCCAGAGACTCAAGGAAGGAGAGGAGATCAGCCTTGACAGGGAAAAGCAAACCTTTTAAAAAGATTATTTGCTGTGTCAGGAAAACACTTCCTTTTGTCCTGGAAGCTGGAGAGGTGGATGCCAAATGACTTTTTGTTGTTAATGATCTCTGGGAGTCATCGGCTGCGGGATGCTGGGAGCTAATGGGTGAAATCACTGGATAATGTTTGTATGACAGGAAGCCCTCACCAGTCATTCAGGACCTTCTTCCCAAAATTTTACATGCATTTACTGCTTCTCTCTGTGCTGAATACATTGAATTTTGGAGTGTTTCAATTTGCTTAGCCATCTTTATGCTTTTATCACAAAGTATTATTCCTCTGACAAACAGTGTGAAATTGCTTGGCCAAGAATGAGAAACTTTGTTGAAAAGATATACAAGTAAGAACACATATCCTTGTTCCTTCCATTGACATTTGGGTGTTTCAAGATGTGAAGACTGGAAAAGACTAATTTGTATAGAACAAGAATAAGAATTCTAATGTCATCCAAAACTTAAAACTTTCAGAAGCCTTTTTACTCTGTTGCTTACAAGAAAGAACAAAGTCCATATTAACTCAGTGCCAGCATATTCATAATTTATCTTTCAGAAAATGCACTCAAAGGAAAGACATTTGAAAATGAGACGGCTTATTTGTTGTGATCTCTCATCACAAGTCATCCTCTGGTTTCATTCTATCTCTTTTTATAACACAGCTGATTATTAGATCTCACAGTTCCCCACTTCCTAAGACACCTCAACCAAACCTATAATTACACATCTAAGAATTTCAGATGATTATCCAAGAACCTCAGAGCAAAACAAAAATCATCCATAAGAAAGCAAACAGAATAAATATATCTGTACCACGTGTGTCCATTGCAATTCTCACTATGTGAACAGAAATGAAAGAATATTCCTTTCACTGTGCACTTCGGAGGAGCAGATCTCCAGTTCTGTTCTTCCCCCAGAAATGACCTCCATTATGCCTCTTCCCTGCCCCAGCAGCTTCACTTTCCTGCTCTGCTGACTTTGTGACAGCAGATGCTGCCAAGCTCTGGCACTTTGCCACTCAGCACCTTTCCTCGCTGATACCTCTGGGCGGAAGGAGGCCAGCCTGCCCTACATGGGATCCCTGTGGCCCCTGCTGGAGAGGGCCTGGAGAGGGCAACAGAGCTGGGCAAGGCTCTGGAGCACAAGTCCTGTGAGGAGCAGCTGAGGGAGCTGGGGGTGTTCAGCCTGGATGTGAAAAATGCACATTAAATGATTGGCTCTTCGCAAATATTAAGTTGAATACTCTATGTGTTATGTTGGAAAGTTATTTTGTAGTACTGTATTAATCCTTTTTAAGTAGTGTGGTAGAAATAGTTTTAGGTTGTAACATAATGTTATAATAGAAAGTCTGCGATGTAAGATATTTTTTAACTAGCTCAAGAAAGGGATGAGATAATAAAGAAATTCTTCACGCAGAGATAACAGCAACAAGACACCTAAGAGTTACTGCCTCCTTATCAGAAAAGACAAACATCCTTCCACCTCCTCTCCGTCTTTAAGGAGCCACCAGGATTAAGGGGAAGAAGTTGACGATGACCAGAGAACACCCTTTGTTTGAAAATAATGTATGCATCATGTATGAGATATGAATATGCAACAGGCTACTGCTTTTAAGGGTTAATCCTTTGTCAGCGAGCCATGCTTTCAAGAGGAAAGCATCTGAACGTTCATAATACTTTGCTTTTTATTATCCTTTATAGTCCTCTGTCTAAATTCTTATTACTCTATTTTTATAACCATTTTATTACTATTAAACTTTTAAAATTTTAAAACAAGTGATTGGCGTTTTTCACACTGGAGAAGAGGAGGCTCGGGGGGACCTCATGGCTCTCTACAGCTCGTGGAGAGGAGGCTGCAGCCACCTGGGGACTCCGGCCTTTGCCCCGGTGTCAGCGACAGGACAAGAGCACATTGTCCTAACTGTGCCGGGGGAGGTTCATGTTGGACATTAGGAAGAATTTCTTCACAGAAAGAGTGACTGGGCATTGGAAAGGGCTGCCCAGGGAGGTGCTGGAGTCACCATCTCTGGAGGTGTTTAAGGAAGGACTGGAAGTGGCACTCAGTGCCTTGGTCCAGCTGACACGCGGCTGTTCAATCACAGGCTGGACCCAAGTATCCCACAGGCCTTTTCCAGCCTCGCTGATTCTGTGTAATAGAACCTGGCCATGACGTGTGATTCAAGACCTCAGCGATCCCGCTGCGCCCCTCGAACGCCGGCGGCCGCGGCGCTGTCCGAGCAGGGCGCGGCCCGGCAAGCCCCGCCGCCCCCACGGCCTACAACTCCCATGGTGCCCGGCGGCGGCGCCGGTGCGCGCGGCGGGCACGCAGAGGCTGCCGGGGGCCGGGCCGTGCGCGGGGGCCGGCGCCGATGGCGGCAGGCGCAGGGGGCGGCTGAGGGAGCCGCCGGTGCCCGTCGCGTCCATCGACCGCCGACGCCTCGCCCGCCCCGTCCCTTCGCCCGCCGCTATGGAGGCGCTGATCCCCGTCATCAACAAGCTGCAGGACGTGTTCAACACGGTGGGGGCCGACATCATCCAGCTGCCGCAGATCGTGGTGGTGGGCACGCAGGTGAGGCGGGCCGCGCCGGGCCGGGGGCGCGGGCGTTCCCCGCCCCGAGGGCAAGGTCGGGGTGTCCGTCGCGCTTCCGCCGCTGCAGAGCCGCGGCTGCCTCCGCCAAGGGCACGGGGGGACGCGGCAGGCGAGGGCGGGCGGGGCGCCCTCGGTGCCCGCGTTCCCCCCGCACGCCCTCGGCGGCTCCGCTGCCTCAGCCCCGGCTGCGCCGGGAGCGCCTCGTGCGCCGCCCGCCCGCCCTTGGGCGCTTCTCCGGAGCGGTTCGAGCGGCCCAGGAGCTCCGCAGGGCTGCGGGAGGGCCGGTGCCCCGGTGTCCCGTGGCTCCGGCCCGCACAGCGGGGATGTCAGGGGTCCCGGGGAGCGGCAGCCGCCGCGGTGCCGTCAGCGTGACCGCCATCGCTACTCGGCCGTGGCTTCCCTTCTTCGACAGCGGCTGTGCAGCCAGGGCCGAACAGAAGGGATGTGGTAGCGGGACGGCATCTTGCGGGCTGGATGGTTGTCCCTGCCCCCGAGTTCTTGTGCCGTTTGGACTCTTTGTCTTAGCTGGTGATGGGGAGTGAAGTGAGAGGCGAGGCCAGCGACTGTTGGCTGCAACAGTCGCCAACACGTGCGTGTGAGCCTGGTCGTGCTCCTGGGCTCGAAGATAGCTCAGACCCTCTCCTATCTCTTCAAATGGGATGCTGCTCTTCAGCAGAACTTTTGGCAGCTGAACATGCCTGACCAGAACTGCAGCAGTCACAAGGGAGTAGATGAAGCTAAGACTGGAAGCTAATGGATCTCTCGTTTTGTTTCTGTGAAATTTAAATATGGATTGAATGTGCTGTGCTCCTTGACAGTAGCTTGCTCATCTAAGACTTCAATACCAAGTACTCTGTACTCACGATTTTAATTGATAGCTTAAAACACCAGCTGTATGTGTAAATGCAATGGCATTTTTCTATGTAAGATTAAAAAAGTATTTTTTCTAGTTTCAAAAGTACTTTTAAACAGCTCTATCCTACTTATCTTTTCCTAGGTATAAATACTTTCCATAAGTAAATACTGAGAGTTAAAACAGTATTGACATGTTTGCCTTCAGTAGTCTCCCCATCAGTATCAATATCTATTCAGTGCTGTAGCCATGATATTTATGAACCCCCATGAATTAGCATGAAATTTCCTATCATGCCAAAACAAAGTCCCCTATGAACTCCAGAAAAATATATAGCAAAATATCTAGCAAGCTGTATCTTGGGGTTTTTTTGTTTTTGTCAGGGTTGTTGGAAGAAAAAAATGTCTTTACTGACATAGTAATTCTGTAGATGCTTATTTAATGCAATTAGTTTTATTTTAAATAAAATATTATTAATCTATTTATTTGGAGTTAATTTGTTGAAGACCAGATTTCTAGAGATGTGTCAGATATGGCCTTAGAGCTGATAGTTTTGCTGCTGGTAGCTTTCTTCCTTTTATTTAACATGTGCCATTTAGATAGTCATGTTTCTTTGTGAAGTGCTGTGTGGCCTTTAAGTTTGTTCACACAGTTGATGTATCTGTAGCCCACTGGCATATGCTGTCTTTGAATAATATTCACAATAAACAGTCTTGAATTTTTCACCTCCATTTTTCTTGTAGGAAGCAAGTGCTGCCAGTTAAGGTTTCTGTAATCCTCTGTTAATTGAGTTATGCTTTTTTGCTTCCAATTTGCCACTTGCTTTTTTTAAATGACCTTTTTACATATTCAGCAAGGAGAGGAAAAATGCTTTTTGAAGTAGTTTATTTTTCTCTCTCTTCCCTACCCTTTTGGTTTTTTGTGTGCTTATGTCTTTCTCTGCTTCTCATTCTGTGCATTAATTCTTTCTTTTCTAGACTGTGTAGAAGCTGTTTTTAAGCCTTAACTCAGCTGTGAATATTTTCTGTTTGCCATGTTCCCTTTCCCCCACCTCTGTTGTATGGGATTTGTTTCCTACCTCCCTTGTGCCCTGAGCAGTTGCAATGCTTGAATTTTTCTTCTTTCTAGATACATTTTGGTGCTAATTGCAAATTGTTTCTCAGTAAATATTGCACATGTAGATGGCCTCTTGCACTTGTAGTGGTTTTCCTGCCACTCAGTCATATGAGAATTCCTTCTCATTCTCCCCATAAATTTTGTGTAAGTTATTTCTGTATCCTAGTAGAGAGTCATTTAAGAAAACTGGGGACTGTGCTGAACTCAGAGGATACCTTCAGACTGCCAATTTTTCTTCACTGTTTCAGGGTTCTTCTGCCATTTCCAGATAGGTGTTCTATTTTTTTCCCCAAATCAGTATTCCAGTTCCATTTTTAGAACTGTGTGACTAAAGTGCAAAAAAAAAAAAAGTGTCCAGGTTAGGAATATGATATAAAAATATCAGTTCAGAAATGTTGTAATACTCAGTATTCTGGTTTATACAAATGCTTTGTGCTCTATAAGGGGTAACAGGGTGGTATTGAAGTGCCTCAACTAAACACTTTAAAACTACAGTAAAGGAGACAAGGGGAAGAAAAGTAATTTGGTTAACAATGGCCTTTTGTGTGGATAGGTGGTATCACAAAAATTAAATGCCTACACTACACAAAGTGGTCATAAGATTTAGAATAAATTTAAGAAAACCAGCCAGACAACAAAATATCTGTCTAGAAGTAGGTGAAAATGAATTGTCTTTATTTATTCTTTGTGCCATTAATTCTTTGAATGTGTTTGGGATTTTTAGTAGTCATCAGCCTAGTTTTACACAAACTTTGGTGGCAGCTTTGTAGCAAAATTCTTCTTATACTGACATTATAAAATCACCTTGTGGCCTTTATTTGCACTTGTAGTGTTAATTGAACTAGAGACATTGTAGTGAAATTGATGTAGCAACTGATGGAATTGACAAGTCAGATTTTAGAGTGGCCTTTCATGTGTACATTTATGGAGTTCTTTTGCTCTGTCTTCTGCCAATGCCATTTTGAGACTTTAAATGGGGAGGTGTGGTTCTGCTGGATGTTGCCCTGGGATTGGCTCACAGATGAGTGTTAGTTACATTTATTCCTTTTTTTTTTCCCTGTTTTGTGTAAGTATGTTTGATGCTAATGCTAAATCGCTTTTTATTGCAAGGTGGAAGGTTTCTTGATCTGAGGTCACAGCCTGAGCACGTGGATATATATAAATTTATGTTCTGGTAAGATAAATAATTGGAAGAATGCTGATTTGGCTGTTAAGAAGTTGACAGCAATGGGAAGGTAATGTACAGTCCTGGCTAGTGGGATAAGGAAATGAATGCAGCAGATGCTATCAAAGCATCCTGAGAGAGACTGGCACCTTGGTCTGGAACTTCAGGTGCTCTGCAGAGCTTCTGTGACTTTTCCTGGCAGGGGAACAGAAATTCAAGCCGCTTAGCTCATTCGGTGTAGCCTACATTGTGTTGGCAAAAAGCCAGTTTGAGGTGAAGGAAACTCCAGTTTGTGCCAAGCAACAAGGAAAACCCCATGCCAAGCACAGCCATGTCTTCCTCCCTCCTTTCTTGCTGAGTTGTTGGTTTGATTTTTGTGGGGTTTTGTTTTTGTTTTGACTTTTTTGTTGTTGTTTTGTCCATAGATCTTTGTGGCAATTCAAGCAGATGCAAAAACCCATTTGTATCTACATGTGAATAGAGGATGTAACCAGAGCATTGCTTCCATGCTGGCTGGGGAGTTTGTTTTTTCTCCCAAATGTTTTGCAAACTTCCTAATTTCATTTGGCTTTTTTTTTTTTCCTTTGTTTTCATATCTGACATTTACAGTCTCTGGTTTTGGGTGTAACTGTTTTACTTTTTTTGCCATCCTTTGCTCCTGTCAAGTCATGCCCCAACTGTTCTGTTTGTTTCAGACAAGCAGCAAAGTGAGGCTGACATTAATTAGCTGTTTACATTTACCAGACATAATATACATGTAGGTGCTGACATGATATAGGGCAAACAGCATTTAGTGTTGTGCTGTTTCTTTGCTCTGATGGGCTCCCTGTGTTTCTGAACAGCTGAACTTTTTGGGTCCTGAAGATTTCTGTGATTGAAAGGATGGCATTTTCACTGTTTCTATCTGCAGACCTCATATGAATAATATAATAACTTGATCCTGCATTTTATGGTTCTTAACATGAAAACATTATTAAACACCATTTAGAAGATATTAATTTTATTGTTTGCAAATGCCTGATTATTTTAGAAGAGCAAAGAGTCTGCACAGAATTCACAGTTTTAGAATGATGTGGATAAAGAAGTCTTATGCTTCTCTTATTTTGTTTGTGTGTTTTGTTTTGTTTTGGTGCTTTACTACAAGGGCCCTGTTCTGTTCATCTTGTAATTGGCAGTTGTTTTTCTTGGAAAACTGGTATTTTAATTAGACCAGGTGAATCTTGTATGTTGTCCAGTGGGCACAGTGCAAAGAAAAGATATTTTCAGGAAGATGGAGAGGAAGAGTATTAGAACATACAGCGCAAGCATTTGTTTTTCACAATCTAGAGAGAAAATGCCTGTGTAGTTCTAGGAAAAGATTTGTTTGTGTAGTAGCCAGAAGGTTGACTAACTTAGAGATTTAGGGTTTGGGTTTGTTTTAATAATACTGTTGTTTAGAACTTTTGAAATTTGAATATGCAAGTTGGTTTTGATTTACTTTACTGCAAGTCATGAATATAGCAGTATACACAGTCCTATGTGAGGTCAGGATATCTGGCTTGCAAATGTGAATCTTCAAATCCCACGGTTCCATGATGTAACTGAGAGTCTGTAAGTTGTTTCTACTTACAGAGTAGAAATGAGGCGGTTTTTTCTTAAGTGAATTCTCGGAGGGCTTTGGGAATTGATGTACTGAGGAAGAAAACATCAGCTAATCATTGCTGTATTTGCTGTTGTTTGGCACTTGTCTGCAGTTAGATATGGTGTAAATGCAGGATTTCTGAAGAATTTTGACTGAGCTGTATCAGTTCTGGCATTCCTTATTGCTTGTACATAAGCTGTATTATGTGGAGGTAGTTCCTGTGACTTTGAGTCTCTCCCTGATTTATTCAGGAGAGCTCTCAATTCAAGTAAATGGGTAATGCCCTGCAGGAACAACAGTCTTGTAGTCTGGACAAGATCTTGCATGTATTTTGCAACAATGAGCAGTGCATTATGCTGGTTTTACTGCTTTCTTAAGTTGGGATCAGCCTGTTGTCTCTTCTGCATCTTTTAGAAGTGTTATTTTGTTTCAAACAATGTGTTAAAATAATTCCTTTGGCCTGCTTATAACTTTAACATTATTTTTTGATTAGTAAATAATTTTTTAAATTTGTTAGCTCTTTAGAGCCAGCCTAGCTTGGGGCATTCCTAGTTTGAATATGAAAATTTTGTTATAATATCTGTTCCAACCAAAGCAGTTCCTTTGTGGAACTGCTCTGAAACTGCATGTGTACTCACCTTTTATTCTAGAATAATTTGTGTTTGCAAAATAAGGAAAGAAGAAGAAATACTGCTATTCTTTAGTTATAGTGGGCTGAACTCTTCTAAGATGGCTACTGCAAATAACTTTTTAAAGTACCAACTTGGGTAATATTCCTGTGGATGAGATCCCAGCATAAGTGCATTAGCTTTTATTTCCCAATGATAGAATGAAAATTTAGGAAATTCTGTATGTACAGATTGCCAAGAACAGGATTTACCAGCAGGACTTCTGTACTTCTTGTATGACAGAAACTGCAGAATTGCCACCATTTCATCTCAGATGTCAAAGCCAGATGCATTGCTTTCCTTAATAGAACTCTTCAGGAATTAGTATGTCTCATTGAGAAGCATCTCTTACTTCACAATTCCTTACTGTCATTCTTGAATGTTTGTATTGTGCCACTCCAAAAGTCGTAGGGAATTCTGCTATCACTGCCTCTATTTTTTTGTGCTGTCCTGTAAAAGTCCGTGTTGTGTTGCAGGAGTTCTTTGCATTTTTTCTCTACTGGATGAAATAGTAAAAAAAGTATCAGTTTGCCCTGTTCAAAAGCAATGAGATAAATTTTACACTCCTTTAAACTAATTTTTGGTTTGGAAGTTTCCCAGTAGTTTATTGGACATGTTTCCTTAACAAGGCTTTTTTCCCACAGATGAAATATTGTGCATTGGCTCCACAAAGACATGATGAAGTCTAAAGATAGACAGAGGAAGGCAGGAGGTTCTTGTAAGATGACTTGAAGTTTGTTGCAGCTAATTCAAGTCCATTATCATTTTAATAATACTTGAAATATACAACAGTCAACAATCCAAACATGTGACTGTAAGAAATTTGATGGTTCTTGTGCATCAGTGAGACTCCAGGTGAGCCTTGTGTTAATTTGCCTTCTTGCTTCATGAACTTCGTAATAGTAAGAGCAGACTTTGCTTATTTACTGAGCTTATTTGTGAGTCCCTGTGAGCTAAAGGACAGTGAATCACGAGGGACCTGGCATTCCTTTAAGGACAGCCTCATGGAGCACAAAGCAATAGTCCATCCAGTTGCTTGGGAAAATGAGTGTGGGTCTAAGAGCAGTATTGAGGGAACTCAGCCTCAGCACAGCAGACTCATGCAGGAGGTAGAAACAAGGACAAGCTCACTCAGGGATATAAAAATCCTGCTGCATAGGCAGAAAATGTGTCAAGGAAGCCACTGTTAGTGGTAAGGGCATCAAAGGCAGCAGGAACTTCCAGCACTGGATCAGGAGTTAAGGAAAAAGAGAAATAGGGACATAAAGGCTTGCTGCTGTCTGTGACAGGTGATCCAGGGACAGTGAATATGGACAAGGCTGAGGCACTGGATCTTTTCTTTGCCCTTGTCTCCTCCATCAGGGACTTCTAGGCCTTTGTCCCTATAGGTGGGGTTAAAAGTGGAGAAAAACTCAGTGGTGCAAGGGGATTGGGTCAGGGTTCTTTTTTTCATATGGAGAAAACATCTTTGCATTCTGTTTGGTGTAGGGATCAAGACTCCTAAAACAGTAATGCTAACGAGGATTTGGAAATAGAATAAGAAAGCCAGTGAAGTAAATGAGATGAAGTGAATTTGAATGGTTGTTCACAGTGTTACTTCAGCATTTTCAAGATGGAGTCTCTTCTATCTGGCTTGTCAAAAACCCTGAAGTGTTTTTGGAAGTAACATCTCTGGCTATTAACGAAGCTGGACAATTATAAAATCATGCACTTGCTGTGTGCTGTTTCAGAATTCCTAAAACTGTGGTTTGTAATGCAGCAGATTGTAACCCACATTTTCTTGTAAGAATTAGTGTAATGGGTGGGAGCAAATGTCTTTTGATACTTAAGTACACACAGTTGAAACATGCAGGGACAAGTAAAGAAGAAATGAAGGACAGAGAAGCAAAGCAACCTCATGAGGACTAATAAAGGTACAGGTGCTGGTTATTTGGAGTGGATCACAATTCTTACAGCTTGCAGCTTTTTAATTGGGAGGATAAATGCACAGTTGTTTCCCAGTGATTGCCCATTGATTGTCAACATCATTTTCAGATTAATCTAAACCAAAAATGAACATACAGGTAGAGAGGCAATGAGAATGCTGATAAGGTTTCAACACACTCTGACGGTACATACATTGTAAAATACTGAAGTCATGTATGCATCATCTCTTTTTATCTTAGTACTTCAGGGGAAAATGGTTTTACCATGCACCAGACACAGGTGTTTCTCTGTGAAATTAATGGTGGTTGACAGAGCAGAGTGTGATACACTTAGCCATGGTAGTTTGACATAAAGGTTAAAGGAGTGACACAAGATGTTCCTGTATTTGCTGCCCCTGTTTTTTTTCTGAGCAACCTTAATTAAGTTCCTCTAGATACCACAGCTAGTAGATATTTCAAATTAGGATCAGATATTGGGGTCCAGAGGGAAAATCTGCCTGATGGCCTACGAAAAGTTAGAGTTTATTAATGCTTTTTTTGACCCATCATGAAATGAATTTATGGATTTCAGTTCATGCCTAAAATTGCGACGAGCATTTTAATGAGGTGACAAAACAAGTGTGATACTTCTGCAGACTCGTTCCTAAAAATTCCTTTGCTTATCAATATTAGTGTCTATCTACATCTATTGTATGAAGGACTGGCTGAACTGACTTTGTATTCTTAGCAGACTCATATCCCTTGCTTCCCCCTCACTGGCAGAACAAGATCAGCTTTGTGTTTACTGCTTTCTGCACTGTGTTCCCAGACAGTTCTTGGTAATGGATGCTGAGGAGCCCAGATTAAGAAGTGCGTCATTAGATAATTGTATTCCAGCAACAGATTGCTTTAGTTGGGAGTGTAATGCAATTTGAAAGAATTTCCTGATGCATGGAGTACTGTAATGTTTCATTTAGTGTGTTTGCAAAGGATCCAGATTGTTCCTTCCCCATCCAGAGGTAACTGGGAGTGGTGTAAGACACAGTGATTTGCTTCTATATGTAGCTTGGTGTGCCCATTTTAGTTCCTGCATTACACCTCCTTTGGAAAGACTAAAGAGCAGCAGTGTGCAGCAGCTTGTCCCATGGATTTTGGTTTCCTTTCGTGGTTGAGGTTGTTGATAAGGATTCTTGCAATTTGTTACTATCCCTTATGTGCTTGGATTATATGTTCATGAGAAGCCACTTCATCTAAGTCTGATCTCCAGCCTTGTGAGACTGAGTATTCATTTTTCCCATGCCTAAGAAGATCTTGCTCAAGAGACCACAGAATCACCAAGACTGGAAGAGACCTTCAAGATCATCTAGTCCAACCATCAAGCCAGCATAATCACCCCTAAGTCATGTCCCCAAGTGCCACATACAGATGCCTCTTGATGTTTGAAATACTTTTAATAAATGAAGCACTGGTCTTTGTTTTTTGGTTTTTTCCAATGCAGAAGATGAACCTGTATCATCTCTCATTTTTTGGTTAGGCTTTTCACTTTTTTTAAGTAAGTTTGTGGAGACGTGGTTTGTTATTTGTCTCTATGAAGTTTGTTTTTTCACAGACCATAATATCAGTAGTTCTTCAGAAGTGAGCCAGAACAGGAGCTCTCTCAGGGAGATTTGCAGACCTAGTTCATGCTGTGGTCAGGTTGTTCTTAAGTAATTTGGTAAGAGTTCGGTGCCCAATGGTCTGTTACAAGTTGCTTGCAGGAAAGGTGCCCAAAGTTGATTTGGAGAAGGACAGTTGAAGAAAATTACTAATTACTTTCTAGGGCAGTCTTTTGAAGAAAAAACAAACCTTAATTAGTCTGTATTTATGCTTGACCCTGCTCTTTTTCCAAGTCTTTCTAAACGGTTGATCTCACTGCTGTCAAATGTGATTTAGATTTACTTGGAATAATATACATAATCTGCATTGTTGCATTAATTGCCTATTGAGACAAATGATATTTTTGAGAAAACATTTTTTTCTGTGCCATAAAGCATATACAATAAAGTGGTAAAATAAAAGAAGGCTTTCATTTGTTGCTGTTCAAACTTTCTAGGGGTTTGGCCTTGTATTTTATATTTATTTTGTCATTTTGCATACAAGCCCTATTTCAATAGGTTTTGAAGCTCTCATATAATATGTGTCTTGTTTTACTGCACTAGTAGAAATGTCCTGTCTGATAGTAACGTGTTGCTTGACCACTGATCTATTTTTCAGTTTTAAAAAAGTCACCTAGTGTCACTAAATTTGTGAGATTTAAGGATATTCATCACTTCTTTAGTATCATGTTATGCTAGATTATATACTCATCATTTGCTTGCAGTCTCAAATATATTACTTCAGAACTGGTAGGCTGAGTGGAGGTTCTGTAGCAGTTACATAATGCACATTCCAGCTGTCAGAAGCATCTGTTGGTTTCCTTATTTTGGTTTGGTTTTCTTGTTTGTTTGTTTTTTAACAAGAGAATTGTTTGGTAGTTGCATTAATACAGAAATATTTCCTAGATGGTGGCAATGACTGTCAGAACAGGTTTTCTCATGGTGTCACTCCATAGACTTAGAGCTGCAGAAAATTGGAGGAGTTTAATACAGTGTTATTAAAAAGACAAAATCTTCTCAATCAGATTGAGTGCTATGTTGACATAGCGGGGTCTATTTTTTATTGTTCGTTTTAACATGATATATGTCTGGAATCACTTTTAAAACCCAGGTTTTCTCAGTTGCTTGTTAGACCAGTTGTGAATCTTACACAAAGGTCTGCAGGAGGACATTTAAAATGTAGTCTCTCAAAGAATATTTGTAATTTCACAGCCTTTAAGTATTTCACAACTTTTTTACAGTTTCTTGTTATGTAAATACTTAAATATATACAGAGAGAGTGAGAGAGCTAGCGTGGGATGCCATGAAACAATGTTTGTTAATATGTTTAGGGTGTAAAACAATGTTTGTACTTACCAAGCTGATGCAATGCATTATACCAAAAAAAAAAAACCAAAAACCAAACCCCAAAAACCAACCAAACAAAAAAGCACAAAACTCCCCCACCTATCCAAACCTCAAACTGAAAGGAATGTAACATTGTAGCAGCCTATGTACCCCCCCCCCCCCCAGTATACATTGTTAATATATGTTTATGTAATGGCTGCTGCTGGTATCAATACGGGCAGCCCTTGTTAATTCTAACAAATACTAACCAAGGGTTAAATTCCTCAGTTTACAAAGCAGTTTTACTTCAAGATGTTAGAAAATAGTACAAGACATCAACTTTCTTTCTGAGCATTATAAAGAAAAGCATTTTTTCCAGAAATGTTTCTGGAGAGTTTGATATTTGTGGTAGAAAATGTTAAATAGGAGATTAATTTTTCTGAAACCTATTATGAGTTTAGTTTGACCTTAAGAGAGAAAAACCATGGGACAAACCATGTAGATAGAAATCTGTTCTGAGTATCCCAAGCAGGTTTAGGCAGTTCCTGGCTTGTAGCAGACCTGTGTCCCTCAGTGCCTGTGCAGTGGCACTGCTGTGTCTGCAGGGAGTCTGTCATTTGCTCCTTCAGGCACTCTTTGCAGTGCTCTTTGCAGGCCAGATGAAAGCGAACTAAAATACCAGAGCATTTTTATGTTTCAGAAAGTAATGTAGCTGTGTTCCACTTTTCAGAGCAGTGGAAAAAGTTCTGTGTTGGAAAGTCTTGTGGGGAGGGATCTGCTCCCGCGAGGTACTGGGGTTGTCACCCGGAGACCCCTTATTCTGCAGCTGGTGCACGTTTCCCCAGAGGATGGTCGGAAAGGAGCTGGAGATGAAAATGGTAAGTGTGATCCAAGAATGTGTTTTGCCTTTTTATTCAAGTCTTTCCTGTCCTTTTAAATGAAAAATCAGTTGCTGTAATCTTAAAACTCTCGTAAATGCTTTTGAAAATTTGCTTGGAAGGAAACACAGCTGTTGTCACATGTGTTTTTTCCATTTAGCAAATGTCATAAAGTCAAAATCTTCTGGATATTCAAAATACCTTTAATGTTTTAAGCTCTCCTGTTCTTGGGAATTTCTTTTGAGAAAAACAGGCATTTCAGTTGTAAAGATAATTGTCTGAAGTGTAGAGAACATGATTTTCTTATGTGTGTTTTTCATCCCCTCCCCTTTTGCTGTTTATATAAGGTATTTTATTGAGAGGGTGATGAGTATGAGAGTTTTTAGCAGGAGGGTAGGAAATAAGTAAGTTCTGGAGAAATGAAAACAAACTTGTAGTAGATGCAATCAGAATTGAACTGATGAGTTCTGTAGCTTATAGATGCCACCCTGCTGGGCTGCACTGAGAGACTCCCAAGTGCACCAAGCAGGGCACTTTAAATGTTCTGTAGTTTTTACTTTGAAGCTTGTCTTCTGTACTGCTTCTATTTTATCCTTCAGCAGATCAAGAAAGTGATCTCAGTTGTCCCTTGGGAGTTTCAATGCTCATTTTATACCAATTAATGCTCCTGATTAGGAGCAGCAGGAGCATATCCACCTTCTAATTGTAAGATAAATCTTAGGGTTTTTTATATACACACTAACAACTGCACAGGCTTTTGTTGGCATGATAAACTTGGGACTATAAATATTAATTCTCATTGTGTTCATATTTTTCTTAATTTGTTTCTACCAATAGTAAGTCAAGGTATCAGACGTTCTTTATGGTATTTATTTTCCTGTAATATTTATGGCCTTTGATTTCTGAAGGACAGTAACTTGTATTGTGCTGTTTGAAAGGTTTAAGTTCCAATCTTAATTACTGTCACAAGCAGAGAACACAGTTAAGGTTCATAACAATTAACATGCAAACCATGGGAGAAATTGTAGGGACAATTCAGGCTGGAAATGATTTCAGAAGACCTCTAGTCCAATCTGCTCAAAATAGGGCCAACTCTAAAGTCAAGCCCAGGTTTCTTTGGTCTTTATCTGCTTGGGTCTCAAAACCTTAAAGGATGGAGAATTCAATCTCTATGCAACTTTTAGAAATGGCATATTTGATGTCTTTAAATGCAGTCTTACATTGATTGTATTGTGCAGTGTGTAGTTTGTATTTTTGAACTTCTCAGAATGGATTCTGAGTTGTAGGGTAAAATATTATTTTGCTGTTTTTTGCAACTTTACAGGTGTAAAAGGAGGTTTTGTAATTAGAGTATTCTGAGTCAAGGCAGAGCCTTTTTGTTTTAGGTTACATTTGATTTGGGGATTTGGATTTTAAATTTAAAATTCATAGGGATGTTAGGCTAAATTATTATTTATGGTGTCTGCTTAGATTTTTTTTGGGAAAACAATACGTAAGATGTAAATGTTATAATCTCATCTTGTTCTTCTAAGAGAGATGTGGGCTTGTTTGGTAATAAGAGATTTGATAGGAACAGAAATTATGATTTACCAATTGAGTTTGAAATGTCTCTTCTCGCCAAAATTTAGGCAAATTGTTGAATTTTGAATTGTTGAATAGTGTTGTCACTGATCTGGTCTAGTTTATGTCCAGATTTATGTACATCTGAGAAGATGGGATCAAGTACCTTAGAAAGAAAAAAAAGATGACAACCTCTTATCCTGGCTGTGCTGTGTAACATTGTAATAAGTGCTATTAGAGATCTATTTTTAGAATAATTTTATTTGTAATGAGGTGGATATTGAAGTAGGGTTGAATATGGATTTGGAATTTCCCAGAGGGAAATAGTCTTGCAGAAAAGGATTTTATCCAGATGAGGGATTTCTTTACAAGCTGTACATTGGACAAAAGAGTATCAGTCTTGGCTCTACTGGTATTATATATTAGCATAGCCATTTCAAAATAACTACTACTCTGTGGTTCTTACAGGCTTTAATTTTACCTCTTTTGGAGTGTTGGCATCCAGAAAGCTTCCCAGTTTTCAACACAAAGCACTTTTGACTGCTGTGCTATTCACTTAGGGAGGGACAAGTGATACCCTTTGTACTGTGATCACTGCAATAAATCAAGAGAGTCAGAAAATACCAAAGATAAATTTTCCATTAAATGTGAAGTTCTGTATTTTTATAACAGGATGATCTGTATATTCTACAGAGAATGTGTGTAATTTGATGGGATGGAAATGTTCTCATCATGCTTTTGCTGTTTATTGTTGGCCTCTAGTGATTCAGCACATATGGTGTGTTTGATGTGATGATACCACACTGTGGTGTTCTCTGATCAAATTGCAAGAGAAGCAGCACTTACCAGAGAACTGGGCCTGGTCTTGTGAATTATTAAATTGGCCTTGCAGTGAAGACCTATAATGGTAGTCCAGAAATGGAAAATCAGAGAGAACATACGAGTGGCCAAGTAGTAAATGCTTATAGGTTCCTTTTTTTCCTTTGTTCCAAAATAGGAAACAGAACATTGTTCAAATTCTGAACAGACAGAATTGATACAGAACACAGGAATAATTAATGCAGATCCATTGCTTGATAAATCAACACTCTTTTGTCAGCCTTTTGCTCTCTACTTCAGATAGGAATCTCTTACCCCTAGCTCCCAAACAGTGCTTCACTGGGTTTGGCTTTGTAGAAGCAGTAGAGAGAAAGAGCTTTCCCTCAAAAATGCTTTCAGTCTAGTTGGTGTCAAGGATGGGAAACATGGTACAACAGTTAGTATTTGGGAAGTTCTCATTGCCATGCTGCAGGAAATCCTCTATGGTGGTGGCCTTCTATGACTCTCAGCAGCTCCTCCCACTGGAAATGAGTAAAATTTCTGTTGCTTTAGAAAGGGAGAGGAGATGCATGAATAACTGAAGTCAGTAATCTTTGTATTCTATTGAGTTTCTTAAAGGGGTGTTACAGAGTAGGACATAACAAGTACAATTTGGTGGAGGGTAGTCCTGAGAAAAGTCAAGTAATATATGTGCTTTTCCTGGGTATTAATTAAGGTTTGCAGGTCTTACTACAGGATATGGAAAACCAGAAAAATAAGAGACTGTTGCTTTATTCACAAGATGTGGTGGGGGGTTTTTTGGGTTTTTTTTGTTGTGTTTTTTTTTTTTTTTTGAAAAGCAGGATCTGTGTGTTCTTAATAGCTGTTGTTTTAGTAATTTTTTATAATGTGTAATACTGGATTTCATCATGACCAAAGTGTCTTTTCCTTTATCTAGCATTTAATCTTCAGTGTAATCAGGCGATTAAGTCTTTTGAAGGTATTGCCTGAAAAGCTTCCAGAAAGGAACATAGCTGAGGGGAAGACTGATTTACCAGTTAAATGAGTGATAAAAAAACATTATTTGTGGAAACCAGAAGAGTAGGTTGCTGAATATAGGCTAATTAAAACACTTTCTCCTTGCCTTGAGCATTGTTACATTTAGAGAAATGCAAATCCTTCCTCCTTTCCTAAAAACTCGTTTCCATTAAATTAGATATATTGGGAAACTTTTCCATAGGTGTTAGCAAGTTAAAATGAAGTGTCTCTGACCCGGGTGTGTCTTTTTAATATTTATTTTAAGAAGCTTACAGATAATAGTGAAAAAAATTATTTTTACATAGAACTAAGCCTAGTAGCTGGCTGCAAATTCCCACCAGAATTTGCCACCAGAAGGAGAATCATTTGAGACTAAAACTGTGTCTGAGAAGGAAATAATCTCCCAAGGAGGGACATAACTAGAGAGTACTCGTTCCATATCTTTCAAATGTAATAGTGTGTTTTTCTTCCTGGCTTTAGGCCTCTCTTTACTCCCTTAGATTCAATTTTCAAGAGGAGATGAGCAATACAATACTGAACATCCTGTAGTTTCTTTCTCTATGTACATTTTACTTTATTTCCTCTAAACAGTAAATAAAATCTGTTAAATAACCTGGAAGGGAGGAACCCTTTCATTTTGCACTTATTTTGGAGACTGGTATGTCATTTTGCCTATTTACTGGTATGTCATTTTGCCTATTTACCAACCAATACAAACAAAAGCTTTTTCCTAATGATGTTTTCTTCATAGCTCTTGTGCCTGTAGAACAGTAGGGATGAAAGTTTGGTTTTAAAAATTTTCCTTAACAGATCCAGTCCATCAAAATCATATTTCTATTGATGATATACACATCTTTGACTGAGCAAGACATCAACTCTCCAGATGAACTAAGCTTTTGAAACAGATGAGTTGATTATTGTTGTGCTACCTGAATTTTGTACCAAACAGGCACAAACCAAAAATGTCTTCACCAGTTTGTTTTGCTGTTTGCACTTCCAGGGTGTTGTACAGACATCACAGGAAAATAGAATTTTAAATTCATCAACCCCTCAATAAGAAGTTGGGGTTTTTTTGTAATGAAATTTCCATAAATACTTTGAAAAATTAAAAGTTGAGAAGGGTAATGCATATGTTGTCTCTTCTTAAATCTGTCTCAGAAGTGATGTTGTTCTTTAATTGAGTCTTAAAAATATTGATGCACAGCATCAGATTTCCTTCCCATGCAGTAACACTACTTCCAATGACATTAGAAATGTTTCTTTACTCTTTCTGGTTCTTCCTGTGAGTAAATTATGAGAAACATATTTTGCCTAAGAAGTTCAGCTCTGTGGAGCTGTTTTCTGTGCTCAGATAAGAAGATACGTTGAGCTGTTGGAATTAGCTGTATGGCAACAATAGTCATCATCAAGTCAACTTTATTGTATAGAATATCTGATTAATAGGCATCATTAATATGTGTTTAGTTAAGGTCTTATTTCTGTGCATATTGCTAATGTGTTACACACTTTCATCAATACTAGAATAGCATGCACATCTGTCTGCATGCATTTGTGCTCTTTGTAATAGAATCTGGTACTGAAAGTGAATAAAATGCTATATTAAATATGATTAAAAATGTTAAATGCCATTCAATGCTGTTTCTCTTTAACTGCAGACCCTGCTACATGGAAAAATTCAAGACACCTTGCTAAAGGTTGCCTTTATCCACTTGCTTTTTCTCCCTACACCTGAAGTGCATGCTTATATACACTAATCACCTACATTTCATGCCACATGATTGTTGATTGATTTCACATTTCCTTCTACACTTCAGCTACTGTGGTGATTATTTTGCTGTCTTGTGATCTGATTGATTTTCAGTTTTCTGACCTTGTTGCATTAGAATGAGATAAGTTTTGCTTTTCTCTGTGCTGTTGCTGCTTCATAGAACTTTCTGCACTTTTAATTCCCAAATCCTTAAAAAAAATCTTTGTTGATCAACTTTCTTAAATTTCAACTTTAGTGAAAAAAAAAAGTTTTGAAAGATTACTTGATTGTAGGTAAACCATATTGTTTGCCAAAGGGCCAGATTTCTTGTAGACAGTTCTTGTAGAGCAGGTTGTTGTGTCAGGGAGCACAGAGGAAATGACCCCAAACTAAAAATTGGAAATGGAACTTGCCTCTAATACTTGGAAACCTAATAGTGAAAATGTGAGTATCTTGCAGTGTGACTCAAACTGCTGCCTGTGCTACAAAGCAGAAATTGAACAAAACCTCCTTTGCTATTTCTGGGACTGCTCTTGCATAATCCCCAAGTAATTCTGGACCTCAGTGATGACTGACAAGAGTGAAGATGTTTGGTCCTTGACAGATTTGGGAAGAGACATGTTCTCCTAAGGCTTCTTCGTTATGCAAAATTCTTAAGTATTTTCTGTTTGCTTGCTTTTAGTTCTACAGGTTTTTCTAACTTTTTCTTTCAGCTGTAATTTGATCTCACTTGCATGGATTAGAAAAAAAGATGCTAAATGCCTGCCTTTTCTTTCCCAGGTTTTTAAGCTATTGCTAATAATTATTTTGTTTTCTGTTCCAAGCTGATATTTAGTGAACAAGACCATTTCTGAAGGATTGCAGGATAGATGATTGGCTCAGTCATAGATAGGAAGGTGGACCTCATGTGAGACAAATTAGACACAGTAGTAAGGTGCAATGTTTCAGTAGACAGAGACATAAATCTATTTATACTGAGCTATTTAACATCTAACTGTAGAAAGCTAACTAAGTTTTTCTTTTGCTGCTTGAAAAAAAAAAACCTTGTAGTTTTCAATGACCAGGCCTTGGAAAAAATGTTAGTGAAACATGTACTTTTTTCTCATGTATCCATTTTTGTTTTCAGAGGTAGATGCTGCAGAATGGGGTAAATTTCTTCATACCAAAAATAAGGTATGTTTGCTCTCTTGATGAAGTAGCTGTGTCATAAATATATTAACAGATACATACTTAATTCTGGTATCTCTTCTCTTGGCTTTCCTGAAAAGACAATGTTCATTGGTATTATTATACCTGCTGTACTGTATGGCAGAATATTGAGGAATTTGTGTTTTGCTTTTTATGAGTAGAAAGCTTTTGAAAACATAAAATGTCTGTTGTGCAGGTCATTGATTCTGCTGAGTTATCATAGTCCTTTTTGGATTATTTTGTTGATTATTCTGTTTTGTGCACTGCCAAAATTAGAGTGGATGTCACAAAGACAAGGTGTAAGCACAAGTCATTGCAGTCCATTGAAGAATTGGCTACTTAAGAGGTTTATTAGAAAGCTGTGAGAAAGAAGGAAGAGCCCCATGTGCATCAGCGTGAAGGAGCACAAACTGAGTTGACTTAGCACCTCAGGAAGAGTCAAAGCTTAGTTCTTGCTTGAAGACAGTCATATTTTTGTTGGCAGATAAATGATAGAAGTGTTTATTTATTTTAAACTGATTTTTCTCACCTTCTAAGTAGTGCTAGAAATTGAAGGAAAGCTAGAGAGGAATATAGAGGGAATCAGTGGAAAGATAGCTCTGTGCTAACCTTTTTTGGTTGGTGGCAGGAGAACAGTTTTTACAAGAGTGGGAAAATTTGAAAATGAAACTGCCCTTTGTCCTCTTCAAGATGAGGAGTGGTTTAGGCCACATGTTGCTTATTAACTTCAAAGGATTACAACTAGACTCAAAATGGAATTAACTGTTTGGAATTCTTTGTAGGTGGACACCAATTAACAACTTGTGTCTGACATTGGTTATAAATCTTAATAACTGCCATCTCACAGAATTAGTCAACAGATTAAATACCAATTTCTGTAATTTTTAGCACTGATCATTCCTGTTGGCATCAGTTTAAGGGTTACTAGTAATTCTTGTATATATTTTTTTCTATATTCTGTATACTTAGAGAGTTTTTCACCATCCCTTGAAGAAGAGAACATTATTTTGCAGTTAAATAAGCGAATGCTGTCTTTGATTTTTAAACTTTTTTTTTTCTTCCTTCAGATCTATACAGATTTTGATGAAATTCGTCAGGAAATAGAAAATGAAACAGAGAGGATTTCCGGAAACAATAAGGTAAATCCGGTACTGTCCATCTGTTGTCTTGCTATTGATTTTCTTGCTGCTTAAACCTTTCTTAAAGAGTTTCAGGAGCTAGGAGTGAAAAGCACTTAACTGTTCTCATGAAGAACATGGGAATACTTCTTGCTATCTTGAGATGTTTTCACTGTGTTCATGAGAACAATTCAGCTGAAAGACAGAATTGTTGCTTTACTTCAAGATTCTGTAATAAAAGTGCAAAAAATAAACTTTCAGTTAAACTTGCTTTCATTTTTCTACATACCTGGCTTTGTGTGTAATTATAAAACTGGCTGCTTACAAAGACACAATAATTGGTTGACAGATGGTTGGCTTTTTTTCCTTACTGTGTGTTTTAAGGTATATGGTGAAAGAAATTCTTTGTAGTATGAAACTACAGCCTTTGGATTTTTATATGATAAATTTAAATAATCCAGGGCAGTAATTATTACTTCTTATTAATGTATTTCTAGGGGATCAGTCCTGAACCAATTCATCTTAAGATTTTTTCATCTAATGTTGTAAATCTGACTCTTGTGGACTTACCTGGAATGACAAAGGTAAGGTGCAAAATGCTCCTCTTCTGACTCAGTGTGTATTTTTGAACAAGATGTGCCTGTTCACTCTGCCATTGTTCTGCATTGCTAGATAAACTGCTTTCTTGGGCTTAAGTAGTGTTATGTAAATTTGACATGTCACTATCTTCTAGGGTAAGATTTGGGTTTGTGCTGCACTTTGCTGATGTCAGAGATAGATTTGCTTATGTTTTTCCTCTTTCTCCATATAAGTGATGGTAGGTCTGTGGGCTGCATGTTCCTTTCCATAGAAGAGGTAGCACACCAGGTCTCAGAGCTGCACCTGATAGATGAGATAGATGAGTATTTGGCAACTTGGAAAGTCTCTTCCACATTGCTTCTCCAGGAGTGGCTATGTGTATTTTGTGTAAGAGGCTGTATAAAGTGAGGATATCCTAACAGAAATGTTCAGATCCTGCTTGTTCAGGTTACATATGGAATAATTTTCTGAGACATGAAGATGACAAGATGACTTCTTTCCCTGCCCATGCACACATCCACACCCCATTCTGCCAGTTGTGCACGTGGTTCTTGGAGACCAAGCCTCATGCAGGCATAAAGATACAATTTTGAACAGTTCCATCTTGTTTTTTTCTTGAGGTTCCTGTTGGTGATCAGCCTAAAGACATTGAACTTCAAATAAGAGAGCTCATCCTTCAGTTCATCAGCAATCCCAATTCCATTATCCTGGCAGTCACAGCTGCTAACACAGACATGGCCACTTCTGAAGCCCTGAAAATAGCTCGGGAGGTGGATCCAGACGGTAAGCACCAAGGCTAACTGGATGCTGTAATTCAACTGCTTTTTAAAACTCAATCCTAAAATCAAACTGAAGTTGTTTGAGCAAAATATAGTAAGAAAAGTAAATGTCACCACATTTCCTGGAAAATGTAAGTTTTGTATTTGCTTAAAGACTTCTTGCTGCAGTCTCTGCAACTCAAGAGAATGCTGGGATGAATCAGTAACTGATAGATTTCTGGCTTGCCAGCAGACCAAGTAGCTATTTTAACAGTCATGGAGTCACTTCTCGTTCCACAGCAGCAGATTGATGTTAAGAATGTTGGGGGTTTTCAGAGTTTTAGTAGTTCACAGTGGTCTGTTGGGGTAACTTCATGCTTTATTATCCGACATTGTTTCTTTGGTAGAGAAAATATGCCACCCTGCAGCTAGTAATTGACTGTCTAGCTGTTAGTTTAGTGACTTTTGGTAAGGATAAGATCAGTTTTGGCGCCCTGAATTCTCAGTGGGAGAACTGGGTGATTGAATGGAGTAGGAAGATTATAATTTTATATTTACCTAAGGACTTTGAAACAAATCTGAAGCTACTGGCTGTCTGCTTCTTGCTTTTGCAAAGTGCTGTCAGTACCATTGACTAACAAATGGCACTGTGTGTTTTGAAAGAACTTGGAAAATAAGCATACAGAAATTAAGCTAAAATTTAATGTTGGTACCTCAAATTTTTCTTTTTCATAAAATGTAACATTTCTTGATTGTTTCACAAGTGCAAGTCTGCTTTGCTTGTCTGCCACATAACCTTGAGGGAAACCTCTTCTGGCAGTCTGCTCAGTTAAACTGTTCTGGTTCAAGATATCCCTTTTATTTTACTCCTGTAAAAATGATTGACAGTGTCTTTTGGATCACTTCCCAAAATTCTGAAACTTAAAGGTCTAGAGTGGCAGATCATGTTGCAGGTTCTGCAGGAGTAATGCTATATAGTGAGAACCTACAGTACTAAAGTAGCTACACTCACATGAAAGTTTCAAGACCCAAGAACTTACTAATTTTACTGAGATGCTGATTTATTTTTTGGACTCAAAAAGTGTCTTATATTTTAAATAAAAAGTTCTTGGTACATTTTTTCAGACAAAGAGCTCAGGAAATATTAAGGTCCCAGACAAATCCTTTGTGTGTTAGCCTACTGGTTTAGATGGGCAACATTCACCTATTTAATGAATTTAGGTCACTAATTCTTCATTCGCTGAATTATGAGTTTTAGTTACTCTGATCAAATCAGAACATCCCTGTGAGTGTTTTCCTTTTGGTAGGTCGAAGAACCCTTGCTGTTATCACAAAGTTGGATCTCATGGATGCTGGCACTGATGCTATGGATGTGCTCATGGGAAGAGTGATTCCAGTCAAACTTGGCATCATTGGAGTAGTGAATAGGTCTGTGTGGGCACATTTGGTGCTATTTTTAAAACTCTGTTAATATGAAGTAATGCTTCTGCTTTTTTTAGCCATGAATATAGTTTTAAGAATAAGGTGACAATGTTGAAATAATCTTCTGAATAAGCAAGTGAGAAGCTTGTTGCTCACTTCTCAAAAGCCTTTGTTCTTCCACTCAACCAACTGCTAATGAAGAGAGGAGTAGGGACACTTCTAAAAGAACTGTAGTGTCACCACTTCTGCTGTTGTCCTTCAGCTTTAGGGGTGCTTCTGTTCACATTAGCTCTGATCCAGCACAGGTCCTGTATATATTAGTCCTAAGTGTATGTGACTGTGGAACTGTTTGCTGTATTTTTTTACCTTACTTAGGTCAAATCTCATGTAGTTTTGATAAGAGCATTGCTTACTCTGTGTATAGTTGCTACCAATGCCAATTTGTTGACTATGCTGCATGGAGAAACAAATAAAAACCTTTAAAGTCTAAGGATGGTGAGTTATATGTGTAAAGCAAAACCCAGCTGTTTAATGTTCTGTCCAGAAAAGCAGAAGTGTAAATTACTTGTACTTTGCATCCAATAACTAGTGTGTAACTCTGCCTTTTACCTTCAGGAGTCAGTTGGATATTAACAATAAGAAGAGTGTGGCTGATTCCATTCGTGATGAGTATGGGTTTCTTCAGAAGAAATATCCTTCCCTCGCCAATCGAAATGGAACCAAGTATCTTGCTAGAACACTGAACAGGTATTCCTTGAAGACATAAACTGATGTGTTAGACATATGTGCAGACCTTTCTTTCTACCCTTAGTGTCTCTTTTGGTGCTGTACAGTAATGCATTAAAGAAAACTCTGGTTGCAAACTCTGGTTCTCTCGGTTTCTGAATTCACTGTAATTTTCCCAAGTAAATGTTTTCTCTTGGTGGTTATTTTGTGTCTCTTCTCTGTTTTGATGGAGATGATAAAGCTGAAAGTTTTCCTCCCTTCTAATGAGAGACTGTTTTCTATTTTTAGATTGCTGATGCATCATATCAGAGATTGCTTGCCAGAACTGAAAACCAGAATTAATGTTTTAGCTGCCCAGTACCAGTCTCTACTGAACAGCTATGGGGAACCTGTTGAAGACAAAAGTGCTACTTTATTGCAGCTGATCACCAAATTTGCCACAGAATATTGTAACACTATAGAAGGAACAGCAAAATACATAGAGACTTCGGAGCTGTGAGTACAAATGTTTTCCTGGAATATTGACTGAGTGGTTTGGTTGACCCAGTGGCTCTTACTGGCTCTCACTGGCAATACTGCTACACTGGACCATAACATACTCAAAAATATTTGAATCCAAGTAACTGTAAAAAAGGTTTTCAACAAGAGCTTTCTTCTTATTATTTGCTACTTCAGTTGTTATTTTCTTCTTTCAGATGTGGTGGAGCCAGAATCTGTTATATTTTTCATGAGACTTTTGGAAGAACTTTAGAATCTGTTGACCCTCTGGGTGGCCTTAACACAATTGACATTCTGACTGCCATTAGAAATGCCACTGTGAGTGTTCTTCTGTATTTCTGAGTGTTGTTGGCTGTATGTTAGAGAGGAAGCTAAGGTTTAATTCTATATAAGGGGCACAACTTTGAAATGGTTCAGTGTTTTCCTGACAGATTTGGTTTCTTGCTAATATGGGAATTAGTGTTGCTGAGAATTAACAGAGTAAGGCCACTTTTCTATTTTGCAGTATATAATAAAATGTTCACTCCTTCAGGCTTGACTTTGGATGTCAGACATGTCAGTCTGCTTTTGTACTGTGTCTGTTGTGTGTGTGGACAGACAGGAAGGTTTCTGCATGGTCTTGGACCATGAGGTACTCCATAGCTATGATCTGTGTTTATGTTCCTATTCCTCCTGTACATGTAAAATGTAAAAACAGGATTTAGTAACAGGAAAGATGTCATATTTCAGGTAAAAAATGTTATATGTGTAGCTAAGCATTGGTCTGTATGGTCATAAATGAAATTACTCCAAACATGAAACTGACCTATCTTGTTGGCATGGTATTAGATGCCCAAGACTGTCCAATAAACAGTGGCAGTTTATCTCTCTGAAATTAGAAAGAAACAGTCTTTGCCTTTATAATAGATTTCATCAAAATGTGGATCCACAAAAAAGCATTGCTCAGATTTGTAAGCCTAAAGTGACATGAGTAGGTAGAAATCTGCAAGATTCTGTAAGGATGCTTGTTAATCATTGTTTAATACATTTTTTCTTAAAAACAGTAACTTACAGCTTTTATTTTTACATCTACTTGAGACCTGTTCTGAGTGTCACTGTGACCTGATTTATTCTGGGCCTCATCAGATACTACTTCTTAGAAATGCATCATGTTTTATATACAATCTAGCAGCTTTTTCCCTCTTTTTGAACCAGGGTCCCCGTCCTGCCTTGTTTGTTCCTGAAGTTTCCTTTGAGTTGCTGGTAAAAAGGCAAATCAAACGTTTGGAAGAACCGAGCTTGCGCTGTGTGGAGCTGGTTCATGAGGAAATGCAGAGGATTATCCAGCACTGTAGTAATTACAGTACACAGGTAAAAATGCATGCTTTACAAGTGAGATTGTAATTACTGGTGTGTGCATGTGGGTGTGTGATTACTTGCTTAAAAACTTCTGGAAGTCTCACCAGTGAAATTTTGGTTTGTTTTTAGGAATTACTGAGGTTTCCTAAATTGCACGATGCCATAGTTGAAGTAGTAACCTGTCTTTTGCGTAGGAGACTTCCTATCACAAATGAAATGGTAAGTTTTCATCTACTGTAATTTTGCTGGTAAAAGTGCATGTTTTCTGGACTCTTGATGCTTCTGTTTGCAGAGTCAGGAACCCAAATTATTAAAAGAATCCTATTTGTTAAATTGATAGTTATTTAATATGTACACATTTAATATGTACACACTCTTCTATATTAGCGTATAGATATACATGAAACAAAGGGGTGGGGTTAGGGTCAAGCATGTCGTCCCCTATGTTTCAATTTCCCAAGAAGAATTTTACAAATTTTCAACTTAATATCTTCTAGTCTTCCTCATATAGGTCATTTCACTTCCTTGTTACGGAATGTATGTTTACTGTAGAGTTTGGGATGCAGTGATGAAAATTAAATTGTAGTCCTTACTCTGTGTGTTTCAGAGACTTGTAATGCCCTTTAACTAGTGAAAACTAAAAGTTCAGCTTGTACCTTCAAATAAATATGTTTTAATATTAAAGTCTGATTTGGACTGCCTGTTGGAGAGTAAAGAGTGTTTCAGTATTTGACTCTGAGTTTGATGTGAAAAGCAAAAATTGTTTTATATACTCACTGTGCCTCACAGTGAGCCATCTCTCCCTGGTTCACATTTTGTAGGTGGTTTGTAGCTGAGTGGTCTTTTGCTATGGGCAGTTAAGCTATGCTTGCCAGCATTGTAGGTCATTGCTCTGCACTGGCAATAGGTTTACTCCCTGAATTTTTGATCTAGGAATGTCTTGCATTGCAGGTTCATAATCTGGTGGCCATTGAGTTAGCTTATATCAATACCAAACATCCAGACTTTGCTGATGCTTGTGGGTTAATGAATAACAACATAGAGGTAAGAAAGTACGTCCTCTTAAAAGGTTTATTGTCTATTTAAGTGAAAGTGAAATTGATAAAATAACAAATGTTTCAACTTCTTTCCTTGAAGCACATTTTTACATTTTGAGGCAATAGAAATGTGATGAATTATGAATATGGTGTATACTCTAGTGATGTGTGGATTTGTTAGTTTCTATTGCATATTACATTCAGGATCACAGGTTGATACTTCACTGAAAGGATTCTACCTGTTTTTCAGTCTGGAAACTAAGATGGGCATCTAACTGAGTATTGCCTATGAAATGATATTTTTGAAGGGGAAATTTAAATATGTAGTTGTGAGATGGTGTATCATCTTAAACTAACTGCATTTTGACTCTGACACAGTGTATCAATAATGTTCTTCTCATTCACAAAAGGATAATACAAGTATTGTTTCCTCTGTTCAGGTTCTAATTTCTGCTTTCTTTTGGCACTGTTCTTGAAAATCTCTGTGTTACCACAGTTCAGTCTCCCTGAGACATTCTGTCCATCAGTCTCCCACCAGTAATCTTGTGTTTTTCAAGTCCAAATCTGATAATACTTGTTGCTGCCATCATCCTGTGGAAGCAGCTCAAAAACCAATCTGCTAGATTGGAAGAACCAACCTGGTGTTGTTGCAATACCTCATCTCTTTGGCTAAGAACTCATTAATTACCCTCGTGTTTATCCAACACATCGTTTTCATTCATCACAGAATCATAGAATGGCTTGGCTTGGAAGGTCAACACATTCCAACCCCCCTGCCATGGTGCAGGGACACATTCCTCTAGACCAGGTTACTCAGAGCCCCATCCAGCCTGGCCTTGGACACTTCCAGGGATGGGGCATCCACAGCTCCTCTGGGAAACCTGTTCCAGTGCCTCACCACCCTCACAGTAAAGAATTTCTTCCTATGGAATATGTAATTTAAACCTGCTCTCTTTCGGTTTGAAGCCATTCCCCCTCGTCCTGTCACTAGATGCTCTTGTAGTGTTCCTTTTTTAAATGCTTACATTAAAATTTTTACTCTAGTTTTAACCTTTTACTTCCTTCTATACATATATTCTGTACTGACTAGGCATGCATTTGAATTTGACTTGGTTGACTGCTCTTTAGTTCAAAAACAATATGTATGGAAACTGCTGTGAGTACAGAAATTAAGACTTTGTGAAGCTGAACATACAAAATTGTATCATCATGTGTTACTTCAAGTAGTTCTTTCCTAATGTTTTCCTGAACAGGACATTGATGTTTTTGAAGAACCAAACCATGTAAAGCCAAGCCTTATTCCGTGGACAATCAATTGTTAATTTTAAGCAAAATCAGATATTTCTTTGTCCTGATTGCTTCAAATTCTGTTTTTCTATGAAACAAATTCTTCCTCCTTGTTCATTTTGGGCTAATCATGTGCTGGCCACAGAATCAAATCCTTTCGATTATTTGGAGGATTTACAGCTTAATGAGGGCTGTAGAGTATCTGTGCTGAGCCAAATTGTGGAGTTTTGATATTGTTTTGTAAAGGCTCAGGTTTTGATTAGGGAGTGTGGTGCAAAAAAACTTTGCAAAACTTCTTATATTGAGAATTTAGTTTTGACCAGGTAATCAAAGTATGCAAATAATCAAGGTTTTCATAGACCACAGTATTAGTGTGGTACTGGATGATCTGAAATTACTCATGTTTGTGTCTAAAATTGAAGTCATCTGTAAAATGAATCTTGCCTATGTGTTGATAGAGAGTAAGACATAATTGAGGTCTTGCTGGATTGTTTTTAAAGGAGCAAAGGCGGAACAGATTAGCCCGGGAATTGCCTTCTGCTGTGCCACGAGACAAGGTAAGGCTTTATTTTTTACATAGAGCCGAATGCATTCTCCTAGATCCAATCTAAGTATTGGAAGTTTTGATATGCTGCCCTAGTAACAGTCTTGGGAGCTTCCAGGTATTGTGTTTTTTCCTTTCAGTTTCACAAGATAGAAGTGGAATATAATTTTCTTAAAAAGATGCAATTTTGGGAGGTTTTAAATCTGATATTTCGGAAGACTTCTCTATAAATGTAATAATACACTTACTACTTAAATTTTGTTATCTCAGGTAAAGTGTAAAATGCCTGCAGATGTTGAAGATGGACTCAGAACTTTCATGCTTAAATTTGTAGCTGAGACACATTGATTTCAAAAGATAAACAAGTGATTTGAAATATCCAGTGCCAACATAATGACTTGGTTTTTCTTAAGTCATTCTTAAAACTGCAGTTTATTGCAGTCTTACTTTCTTTGGGAGCGGATGTTGGAGGTGACATTTTTGGTTGTTAATGAAAATCCAGTTATGTATTCTGTCTCTGGGGCTTGCATAATTTTATCAGATTTTGGGATTAGTGCAATGACAGGAGTGGAAGAACAAACCAAATGTCATGGAAAACATTGGTTGTAGAAAAGAACAGTCTGACAACAAGCTGGAATTTTAGATAGTTATTTAATACTATATGAATTATTAAGAATTCAAAGATAGAGACTATAGTTTAGGATCCTCATGAGGTTGTAACAGGAGTTTCTACAGCTGATAGAAATCTGTTCACTAACTTCATTACCTTAAAAAGTGAGACAAAGTCCCAGAGTAGATCTAATACTGTTGCCTTTAATCAGTCTAAGACAACTGATGGATGAACTGGGAATTTAAGGTAGTTATCTAGAGATTGCTTTCAGTGCTCTTTGATCCTTGATTTTATTGATTTCATAGTTAAATTATCAGTGTAGATGCTTAAATGAAATTGAAGGTCAGATAATCCAAAATAACTGTCTTGGAGATGCTTTTTATTTTTCTTTTTTTTTTTTTCTTCTCTTCTTTTTTTTTTTTCTTGTTTTTTTTCTGCTTCTATTACTGTTTTTCTTGCAAATTCAAAATACTTCTTTTCTGGATTTTGAATGATGCTAGTAGGTAAAAGTGTATGGAATTTGCTAGGTAAATTTGGTGGTGTTCAGTTGAATTTTTTTTTCCCCTCCCTGCATTTTTTCACCTTCCTTAGTCTACTAAAGCTCCAGGTGCATTGGCACCTGCTTCCCAGGAGACTGTTACTGCTGCTTCTGCTGAGGCTGATGGCAAGGTCTGTCTTGATTTTTCCTCTAAGCACTGCATGCACGTTTCTGTTGTGGTGCACCCAGGTGTAAGGAAAGCAGTTTGTCCCTAGTGTTCTGTCACCAGCAGTGTGTCCTATCCAGTTTGGATGTCCTCCCCAATGTGGATTACTTGGCACTACTGGTTTTATGTGCAGTGGCATGTCAAGACATGCCATGAGGTGGCCAAGTCACTGCTTTCTCTTTGAACTCTTGTTTGCAATGTATTGTGGTGCAAATATGCACCTAATTTAACTCTAACTGTTAATAGATTGTTGGGTGCAACAGTACTCTAATCAAAAGTCTCCAGCATGGCTGTTAAACTGCATGTTTTTAATGTGTTGACAGTTAAAGAAGGAGGACAGAAGATAAGCTAAAATGTGAGTTTCCTGCTTCCTGCAGGGAATCTTTACAGGCTTTGTTCAAACTGAACCTCCTTTGTGTTGTTTCACATAATTGTTGAATCCCTGGTTTACTTATATTTGTGAAATGTGTTCTGCAGTGTTTTTTTACATGTTAGGTGTGATGTCTTATCTGTTAAAATAACAGCTCATTATTCCTCTGAAGGCTTTTCTGCTAATTGCTCTTGTTATAAACGCCAATCACTCGTTTTAAAAATTTATAAAAGTTTACTAAAAATAAAATGGAAAAAAAAATAATACAAATATAGTAATAAAGATTAAACAATTAGAGTTAGGACAATTAAAGAGACAATAACAGCAAAAAGTTACAGCCCGGGCTGGGTACCTCTCTCTGGACAAAAGTGAGCCAGGAGAAGGACCCCGATAAAAGAGAATTCCCTCCTTAAGAGGGGTAACCTGTTGCATACACAAAGCACTTCATGAATATGCATATATTTATTTAAAACAAGAAGTTCGTCCGGTACTTGTTGAGGAATTCCTGTTAATCCCAGGCGCCTTGGAGTCTAAGTCGAGTTTGGAGAAGTTCGGTTTTTTGTTGATAAGGAAAGCCATAAATTCCTCTCCTCTGGAAGATTTAGGGGTTTTTGTAATTGTTATCTCTGTGTGAAGAATTCCTTGATTATCTTCTTCTTCTCTTGAGCAAAACGAATACCACACACACACATATTTTCTATTTTAACAACTGAAGCTTAATTTCAATTACAAAACTACATTTACTATATTATTAAAATGTTACTACAGCATAACTTTCCAACCTAGCATAATACATATCGTAAATATCTGCGTAGAGCCATACATTCTGCATTTTTCACAATCCTTCCTCTTTCTTTTTATAATTATTTTGGCTCGAGCAATATTTACTGCTTTCTAGTCTTCACTTTTCGTTCATTTTCTTCATAAATCAATCTAGCCTCTTGAAAGGGGTCTTCTATATTATTTTGTTTCTTTAATACCATAATCTTTTGCACCGTTTTTGTTGTATCCAATTTTTGATCCATGGTCACTAATTGCATGCCTTGAACTACACTGGTGATGAGTCGAATGAAACAGGGGATCAAACAAGGAAGAAATATTAGACCAGCTGTAGCGCATAACAGGAAGAAGCCTAGCTTTTTCCACCATTCTATTTCCAACACGTTATCCCACCAGCTAGTATTCAGCATTGGTATACAAATTGTCAAGTGAGATTGGTACAGGTTTAGGTGGTGGTGCTGGCTTAGCTTTTTTGTTTATCAATTGCTCTTTTACCAGATCCTGTGCTTTATTCCCAATAGCGTATGTGAAACAAATCCATTTTTCCCCTTTTGGGCATTCACTTCTCGCCCTGTTACCACTTATTCCTAAATTCTCAGTAATCCAGTACTTTTGTCCACTGTGCATGCAGTTTCCTAATCTGGATGGGTTATAACAGTGACTGTTGACATGAGTGTGCGAGATAAAAAAGGAGCCTCGGTGTCTTTCCATATACAGCTTCTGGTAACACCTGTAGCATGGCTTTGTCAATATCCCAAAAGGGAAAAGACAGAAAATGAGTGACAGAAAAAGGAGAGGTCCAGTATGGCTTATACTCCCACCTCCCATGCCTATGGGGTTGCAACCCACAGCAGGTGTATGTGATCTTCTTGGTGGCGATTATAGAGGCCAATCTGGTCTTGCCCTCTCTTCTTTTGTCACTTTCTTTTAGCTAATTTCCAGGCAAATCGTTTTTGACACTCCTTAACGGTGGTCTCCCACTGTTTCTCAGCTATTTCTCATTCAACAGGCACTAATAATTCCCATCCACAAAACAAAGTTATTATTTCAGTTGTTTCAAGCTCTGCTTGGATGGGGATCTAGTTGACACTCGACACTTCTTGCAATGGGGGCGTCACTTGTGTGAACTACAATACCAATTATTCCCACAATTCAAACATTTACATTTAACCCAACTAACATGCCCAGTATTTGGGTGAATCAGGCAGGGTATATTACGTGGCACTGATTGAGGTTGTAATCCGCCCTCCTCTTTGTATAAATCACAGGCTAAGGCCAAAATACAGGAGTTTTTTTGTCCGAAACTGTCCTGATCCTCCTGTCTGTGGTGGCAGTATTCCTTCCCAAGGAGGGTACCGGAGGCACCTCAAAGTTTGTCCAGGCAGTATTTGAAACTACTGATGTAACTCGGTCTTACTTCCCAGTTAGGTGTGATCCTGTGTATATTTCTTGGATCATTCAGGTCTTCCCAGTTCATTAACACCCATTCCCCGTTTAAGAGTCAATTTTATATCACCCGGTTCAGATGTTATTGTTCACTCCTTAGGTTCTTCCACAGGTCCTTTGATTCTGCTGGCGTGGATCCACCCTCGTTCCCTGGTCCGCATCGCAGCCTTGGCCGTCAGCAATACCTGAAAAGGACCTTCCCATTGTGGAGTTAAAGATTGTTCTTTCCATGTTTTTACCAACACCCATTCTCCTGGGTGAATATTAGGGATTTTAAAGTCTAAAGGTGTGGTTTGGGGGATTATTCCTTTTAATTTCCAATTTTTAAGAGTTTTTGCAATGGTGGTCACATATTTTTTAACATTTTCTTCCCCTACCTCATGAGTAGCATTTTCATGTAGAGTAGTCAAAAAAGGTAATCCAAACATCATTTCATAAGGTGACACTCCCAGGTCTGACCTGGGTTGTATTCGAATCCTCAGTAAGGCTAAAGGTAGTCATTGTACTCATGACATTCGGGTTTCAACTATTAATTTAGTTAAGGTTCTTTTTAAAGTTTGGTTCATTCTCTCTACTCAGCCAGAACTCTGTGGATGCCATGGGGTGTGTAATTCCCATTTTATCCCTAAGGTCTGAATTAATTGTTGTAACACTTTTGACGTAAAATGTGTTCCTCTGTCTGAGTCTATCCTATTAACTATTCCATATCTTGGAATAATCTGTTCCAAAAGGGTTTTACTTACCACGTTGGCTGTAGCTGTGGCAGTGGGAACTGCTTCCACCTAATGAGTTAGATGGTCTGTTATTACTAATAAATACTTCCATCTTTGAACTTGAGGGAGTTCAGTAAAATCTACTTGAATACTTTGAAATGGCCTAAGAGTTAATTCCCGACCTCCCAATGTGGTTTTTCTCATTACCTTTTTATTTATCCTTTGGCAAGTTATACATTTTTCAGTAACCTTCTTTGCTATCCCAAAAATCCCAATATACCCATAGTTCCTTAGAAAGTGATCACACAGAGCCTGAGTACCCCAGTGAGTTTTTTGATGCATGTCTTCTAATATCCTTCTAGTAAGTATTTTATTAAGTAATTGTCTTCCATCAGGAAGTTTCTATTTCCCTGATTCATCTTGAAAACCTCCTATTTTTTTTTAAATTCTTTTTCCTCTGCTTCACTAAATTTTGGAATTTCCAATTTCTCCTCATTTGGAGTTAATATTAGCATAACTCTTTCAGTTCCATTTTCTGCTGCATCCTTAGCTTCCTGGTCTGCCAAATTATTTCTTCTTACTTCTGGAGTCACTCCCTTTTGGTGACTTTTAATATGTACTACAGCTATTTCTTCTGGTAATCTTAATGCTTCTAAAACCTCTAAAATGAGCCCCTCATGTACTAATCCTTTTCCCCTTGAATTAAGCAATCCTCTTTCTTCCCACATTTTTCCAAAGGTATGTACTACTCCAAAGGCATACTTTGAATCAGTATATATAGTTCTCTTTTTGTGTGCTAAATATTCCAGTGCCCTTTTTAGAGCATATAATTCACAGGTTTGAGTTGACCAGTTTGAAGGTAATTTCCCCTTTTCAATGGTTTGCATGTTTTTCCCATCAACTACTGCATACCCTGACATTCTTTTTCTGGTACTGGATAATTTCTAGACAATCATGTATTAGATTATCTGTTGGTACACTATAACTTTTTGGAATATTTAACAAACAGGTTCTTTCTGCTCCTGTATCTACTACAAATTCCAATTCTTCTTCTTGGGGACCTACTTTTAAAGTTATCACAGGCTCCAGATGGTATCTGTCCCCTAGAAAATAGAGCCTTTGACACCCCTATTCTTCTTCTGTGCTCATCTCTTTGAAGATTTTCAGATCTTTTGCCCGCTTAGGACAGTCCTTCCTATAATGTCCTTCGCCCTGACAGTAAAAACAGACATTCCTAAAATGCTCCTGAGGTTTGGTTTGTATTGGGGTTTTATTCTTTTCTGTTCCTCTGTCTCTACGACCGTTAGGAGTAGAGTCTGTGTGGTTTTGATTTTTCTTGTACTTGTTTTCTCTCATGGTGACTGCCATAATTTTTGCCTTCAGTTTAGCTTTTTCTTCATCTCTCCGGACATAAACTTTCTGAGCTTCCTTTAATAAGTCATTTAATGGTTTATCATGCCAATCCTCATTTTTTTTTCTAATTTCTTTCTAATATCTGGCCAAGCATTCGTTACAAAGTTAATTCTTAACAAAGCTTTCCCCACATCAGTTTCAGGATCTATTCCTGAATATTGTTTTATATTTTTCCTAAGTCTGTCTAACCATTCAGTTGGGGTCTCTTCTTTCCCCTGCTGTGTCTCAAAAGCCTTTTTAGCATTTTGCCCTCGAGGTGCCGCCCCTTTTATTTCCTTGATTATTGTATTGCGATAGTCATTCATAAGTTTTCTCCCCTCCTCACTATTTTGACTCCACCCCGGAGGTTCAGTTGGCATTATGTCTTCTCCAGAGGGCCCCTGTGGATGTTCTTTATTCCAGGCTTTAATGCCTGCAACTCTTATAATTTCCCTTTCTTCTTGAGAAAATAATATCTTCATTATAGACTGCATTTCTTCCCAGGTATAAACGTTTGGACCTAAAAATTGGTCAAGTTGTTCAGCTGTGCCGATGGGATCTTCTAAAATTCTTTTGATTTCCTTTTTAAAATTTCTGACTTCGGAAGAAGTCAGGGGAGCATTCACAAATCCAATCCCACCCCCTTCCCATCGGGACCTCTCTTAGTGGAAATAGACCAATTTCTTTATTCCAATGTTTTTCTGCAGCTTTATTTTCGTGTGGTGAGGAAAAATCAGGAGAAAGCTGCCTCCTAACTGCACCTCTAGTATTTCTATAAGGAGCATCTTCCAGGGACAGGGAGTTCCTTGGAGCCGGAGCTGCGGTTTCCAAGGGAACGGAGCTCCGGGCAGGAAGGGCGGTGTGAGGAGGACATACCATAGAGGCCAGGTCCTCCAGAGGCGGAGCACGGGCGGGGTTTGCTGCCGGAGCTGCTGAAGGGGGCAGCATGTCCGGGGGATACCGGATGGGAGTGCGGTCAGCCTCCACGTGGCTCACGGCGGCTGAGCCGGCCGCTCCCGGCAGAGGCAGGGCAGCGGCGGCAGCGCTCAGTGTAGCCGGAACGGGCAAAGCCGCGGGGGATGGGGCCGAGAAAACCGCTGCGGGAGAAGCGGCCAGAGACGGGACAGCCGGGACTAACGGGAGCCCGCCGGGCGCGGCCAGCGGACCAGCCGCGGACAAACCGGGCAGGATGGGGAGGGGGTCGGTCGGGCAGCCGCGAGCAGCGAGGAGGGGGCCGGTACCGAGGCGGCAGGCGGCGAAACAGGGACCGGGAGGGCCGCCGCAGGCAGCGGGACGGGAGCCTGCAGAGCCGCCGCCGCGGGCACGGGAACCGGGGCAGGAACACGCGGCGAGCCAGAGCCCGGGGTGGGCGCAGGCACCGGGACAGGCACCGGCACCGGGGCCGGCGGAGCTGAGGGGAGCAGCTCGCTGGGACCCAAAACCGGTGCTGGGGCCGCAGGCGGTGCAGGCGCGAATGGGAAGGGAGGAGGTAACATTTCTAAAGGATCCCATTCTTTTTCTTTTCCCTTTTTTTTCCTTTCTTGTTTTGTTTCGGGGATTTCTGATACCTTAAAGATTTTTACTTTCCTAAAATCCCCTGTCCAACACGTGGCATATTCTCTTTCTTCTGAATTAAACGGTTCCTTTGAGTTTACAAATACATTTAAAGCCTGACAAATCCATTTCTCAAAAGAACCATATCTAGGCCAATAAACGTGGTCAGATCTTATTTCCTTTGTTGGCCATTCAAGCATACAAAATTGTATCATCTTTACTTTGTCTTTATTTCTTGTACAAGGGTTTTTTTCCCAGTTGGCTAACATAACTCCTAGGGGACTATCTTGGGGTATCTCTGTTGATAATTTCTTACTGGATTTCTGTCCCATTTTTCAAGATTTTATCTACTCACCCCCTGCCTCTGTTCCACCTTCCTCCCCCTACTTAAATACCACTTTTCCCTCGACTACACTCTCAAAAAAAAAAAAAAACAACTCCTTTTTCTCTCACCACCCTTCAACACAACACACTTTCCTCCAAGGAACTACAACAAAGCTTAAAATAAACAATCTGCATTACGTATACTTTCATTTGTCCCCATTCGCTCAAGTTTATTTTTCACTTACTCACACACACAACAAAACAACCACAACAACAAGGTACCTTTTATTTTTCAACACACCTATTACACTTTTAGGTGTCCCTGGCCAGTCCCGGTGTTCTTGGATACCCCTCAATCCGGCTGCATTGTTACCAACCCCAGATTCTCTTGGGTGTACCCTCACTCCGGCAAAATTTTACTCAGTCCTGGGTGCTCTTGAATATTAATATCTCAACCCAGCAGACTTTTAATTCAACCCTGGGTGCTCTTGAAGATTAATATCTCAACCCAGCAGCAACCCTGGGTGCTCTTGAATATTAACCCCTCAACCCAGCCCATTCAATTCAACCTCCCTGGGGGGGATTCTCTCACTCTTTTATCATTCGCTTCGTCTCTGTACTGGCCGCTTTTCTCGCGAAAAAGACGGAAACGCAGCATAGGAGACTACCGCTCTCACTTAGCAGGTCTGGGGTAACCAGCCCGCCTCTCATTCACACACATTCATCCCCCCCTTATCCACTCCATTCACACATTCATCCCAACAAATACTTACCTATCCGTTGTCCTTGGGTCTTTGTTCTTCGTGTACACTTTGGTCTTAGGGGCTAATTACCGCGGTTTAGAAATTCTTTCCCTTTTCTTTGCTTTATTGTCTCTTTTTGTCCATCGGATCGTAACCTGCGGTCTGTGGTCACACCAGGGGAACAGAGCGAGACTGCCTAATCAGGGCAGGACGCGCCTTCTCACTCTAATTCTCCTACAGCACCCACAGAGAGGTATTAGGAACCATCCTCTGCTACCATTTGTTATAAACGCCAATCACTCGTTTTAAAAATTTATAAAAGTTTACTAAAAATAAAATGGAAAAAAAAATAATACAAATATAGTAATAAAGATTAAACAATTAGAGTTAGGACAATTAAAGAGACAATAACAGCAAAAAGTTACAGCCCGGGCTGGGTACCTCTCTCTGGACAAAAGTGAGCCAGGAGAAGGACCCCGATAAAAGAGAATTCCCTCCTTAAGAGGGGTAACCTGTTGCATACACAAAGCACTTCATGAATATGCATATATTTATTTAAAACAAGAAGTTCGTCCGGTACTTGTTGAGGAATTCCTGTTAATCCCAGGCGCCTTGGAGTCTAAGTCGAGTTTGGAGAAGTTCGGTTTTTTGTTGATAAGGAAAGCCATAAATTCCTCTCCTCTGGAAGATTTAGGGGTTTTTGTAATTGTTATCTCTGTGTGAAGAATTCCTTGATTATCTTCTTCTTCTCTTGAGCAAAACGAATACCACACACACACATATTTTCTATTTTAACAACTGAAGCTTAATTTCAATTACAAAACTACATTTACTATATTATTAAAATGTTACTACAGCATAACTTTCCAACCTAGCATAATACATATCGTAAATATCTGCGTAGAGCCATACATTCTGCATTTTTCACACTCTTGCTTGGAGTCAGAAAAGATGGTCAGTCACAAGTTTGTGTATTAGCAGAACCAAGGGGACTCAGTCTTTCTGCTTTATTGCACATTCAGATTTTAATGCAAAGCTTCCATTTCTATCCTGAACAAAGTGGTTAAAGTCAAAATCTAGTCAATAGTAGAATTTTGACTCTTATTTTCATCAATGTTTTAGAGGTTTTGATATGCTGCAAAATTTATAAAGAAATCAAGATCCACTGTGAAGATAGTTTTGTAATTTAGGAAGCTACATATAGCATATATCTATAGCAGGAAGCTGCCATATTTGGTTTGCATTTCCCATAAAAGCTGTCCTCTGAGGGGATACATTCATATTCTCTTGTGTAGCTTTGTTTTTGAAACTACTTTGGAGGTAGAGCAGGCTCCACAGTAACACAGAATGAGAGTGGCATTTTTGTCATTTTGAACAGCTGTCTTGCAATCTGAAATCATGCAATGGAGCTTTCCTTACCAATAATTTTCTCTTATTAACAAAGTTTGATTTGAATTTCTAGTGTGTTCTACAATGCCTCTGAACAGTTGTGCAATTGAAATAAAATTTTTGATGTGCACAGATTAGCTGGGTTTCCTCCTGTATGCTACTGCTGTAATTCTATTTGCTATGCTTTGTTCCTCACTTTTTTTTAGATATAAGATCAGCCTGTGGTGTTTCATTGTAAACACAATAGATAAATTTAGCTTTTTTCCTCCTGTATCTGAAGCAAGGCAAGTACAAAGCCTTGAATGACCTTGACTGTTTTTCAAACAGGAGTAGATTTTAAAGCACAGAGTAAATAGAAGAGATATTAGGCTTGTGGAATGGTACAAAATAAAAATTGCCCCTCTTCTACATCAAAATAAACTTTTGGTTTTTTAATACTAATTAACACATGATGGATACCATCCACTAATATTTCTTTTGTTCAGTGATTCCTAATGTTTAAGAGTTGATTGTTACATCTTTTTCTCAGAAGATTCTTGAGTCATTCTATGTCTGGAACTCCCCAGAATCTCTGATCTTCACTCCAGAGGATGAAGATTTTTGTTTTTATTTGTTACAAAAAAAGCCTTCCGTAAATTCTGACAGCACAAATATGATCATAGCTGTGCTACCTCAAAACAATAATGAGCATATTTTTTAGCTGTTACTATAAGAAACATCAGTTTGTATTTAAATAAAACTTGAAGAATTTAAATTCAAATATTACAAGAGCTGGTGGTGATCTTCAAAATATACCTTCAGAATGATCCTGATAGTATAGGATGTGTGGTCAAAGTCAAATGACTTAGAAAAACCACCCCATATTTCAGAAGTGATTTTTTGACCCTTAAAATGCTGTGGAGCTTCTCCATTTGAGACATTTTAATACCCTTTATTAGGGAGAGTAGGAATTTTTAAAAGTTTTCATTTTACTGGTACCTTTTGTGAGCTGTAACCAGCAAAGGGAGAATAAATGTGGTGAATGTGAAGAACATAATGAATGGAATATACCTATGAAAATCTTACTTTTTAGTGAGTTTTACCTGTAGTGATTTGATCAGACTCTTCTCTACAGTGGCCAAGTTCTAATCCTACCATGTCTTTTCAATGTGCTGTTTGTACAGAATCCTTCTGTAGGAGCAGATGCACCTCAGGAGTCTGGAACAGGCAGCTGGAGAGGAATGCTGAAACCCTCCAAAGCAGAAGAGGTATCAGCAGAGGAAAAATCCAAGCCAGCTGCAACCCTACCTTCTAGTCCTCAAAAAGGACATGCTGTAAACCTATTAGATGTGGTGAGTCTTGGAAGACAAACTCCTTTTCTTTGTAGTTCAGGCTCAGGAAAGAAAACATCTGAGTTCCAGACCTTGTAACTTTGCTGCTAATATGTGGTATCTTTGTAAATCATTCCCACTATAGCAGCAGGGAGTCCAGCCAGTCTCTTCTGCTTTGCTTCTTGACCAACTCCAATCTCTCTGCAACCTCCCTGCCTGCTCCAGTTTCAGGTTATGACTGGGACAACTGGCTTCCTTTCACAAATTCCTGTGCAAGTGAACTTGCACAGGAGTGCAAGCAGTTGGTACAGAAACAAATGTTAGCTCAGCTCAAATTCCTGCTTTTCTTGTTCTGAATTTTAATGTATATAGTAGAGGAGAAGAACTATTAAAGACAAAACCCACTTTTTAAAAACAGATGGAGATATTTGAAGTATTTGGAGAGCTTTAGAAAAAATGTAGTGGTGCCCTCTGACCTTTGTTTCACACATGTGGATTTTGATATGTCTCTAATTTTATTTCTGAAGAATTACAGGTTTTTGCAAGACAGGTTACATCTATCAAACTCGGGCTAAAAGAGCAGTAGTTAGAGTTTTGAGTTGTATTTGCAAATGAGTAGAATTGGTAAACTGAGGGTTTTATTTTTTCACACAGCCTGTACCTGTTGCACGCAAACTTTCTGCCCGTGAGCAACGAGATTGTGAAGTGATTGAACGACTTATTAAATCTTACTTCCTCATTGTCAGGAAGAACATTCAGGACAGGTAAACCCAAACTTCCTTGAAATATTTAAGCCATGCAAATATTGTGGTATTTCAATAATCATATATATAATCATGTTATTTTTATCATGTCCTTATGTTTGTAAGAAGAGAGAAAATAAATTAATTTTTTAGAAGGGACAGCAGCAGTAAAATTTGACCCTTCACAGAATGAAGCAATTTGAAGAAGCACTTGTTTCCTCTAATGGTTTCAAGTTCTGTATAATAAGTAAAAGGTTTAATTATTTAAGAGATGCCTGCTTTTCTGGAGGATGCTTCAATTCAGATGGAAGATTTGCAGCAAATAACTGGAATAAACTCTAGATGCTGTGTACCCCAACAGAATTTAGCTTTGCCATCCTGTTATTTCAAATGGGAAGGTCAAATAGGAGCTAGTGTGTGTGGCTCAGTTTTCTAGCACTTAGCTATAAAGATGGGAAGGGCATGAAAAAGTTTGTTCTACTGTGGAAAATGCCTTAAAAGTTCTGGCTTAAAAATGTCATACCTTTTCTTTAATTAGGAGTTCTATAAAACTTCTTTTGCTTATGTCTTTGTGGAAATGTCTAACTTCATATAAACTTACATTTTTATGTATATGGGAAGTTTGGGGGGAAAGTACAGGAATCTGGAAACCAGATTTTAGAGCAGGTTAGTGAGGCTCATAGGTGTGTTAGTCTATCCAGTAAACTAATACCTTCAATGTAATTTTTAGTATTTCATGGCAGGGGAGTGCTTTGTTTACCTTTACTGCACTGCTCGTACTATGTAATATCAGAGATATGAATTACTTCTTTGCCTCTTTCCCTTCCCATTTACACATAAAATTTGGTTTTAGGGTTGACATACTTAAATGTGTGTCATCCCCTGCACAGTAGAGATAGGTTGGTTTCTAATGAGCAAAGTTATTATTAATTTGTGTTTCACACTCTTCATGTTTTTTTACAATGCAGCTTTTCTATTTGGAAGAAATTAGGTTTATATGAATTAGTTCTACTCTGATATTGTACATGATGCTGGTTTTACTTGAGAGAGCTTTTATTTATGGTAGTGATAGATTCCTGGTAGTTTGAGCCAAGGCTTTGTGTAGCTGCTTGCCCTCATTGTGCATTGTTCATCAGGAACAGCCTGGTTTTGAACCATTATTTTAAAGAAACAATCTTTATGTGCTTGCAGTGTGCCAAAGGCAGTGATGCATTTTCTGGTGAACCACGTGAAGGACACTCTCCAGAGTGAGCTGGTGGGCCAGCTGTACAAATCCCTGTTGTTGGATGACCTTCTCACAGAGTCTGAGGACATGGCACAGCGCAGGAAAGAGGCAGCTGACATGCTAAAGGTAATGAAGAGATCAGGAGCTCCTGGCAGCATTTCACCATATCAGTGAGAGGCTTTTTGAAAACTTGTCTTCCTTTTTTCTTTACTGCTTTTCAAGACTGTGCCAGTGTATTGCTTTTCTGTGCTAGAGGAATTAAAACCAATACATGACCAGGAAGGATTACAGATGAGCTTTTACATCTGCAGTTGAGCAGGCTAGATAGAAAATAGGTACAATTTTTCTCTTTTATTGCAGACTTTTAAAACTGTGTATGGTGAAGAAGTCTGCCCTTCTTGAGAATTTAATGGGTTGCAACTTGTTTCATAATGACACTGACTGGCTTTGGTTTGATTTTTAGCTTTGCACTTCCCAGACTGCTGCTGTTTTGTCCCCAGGAAACCTCTCCAGCATAACTAACTCTGGCTTTTGTGTGTTCCTTTGTGCAGGCCCTGCAGCGAGCCAGCCAGATCATTGCAGAGATCCGTGAGACTCATCTTTGGTGAAGACTGTATCAGCCACACTATTTATATGCATTGGAGGTTACATTGGCTTGACAATTGCTAGGCATGGTATACGGAGTAGAATTTTTATTTATGAACTCTTATCTGTGTACTGCAACTGTGTAAATCTGCTCATGTAAAGACAGTTGGTTTGATTTGCAAACAGAAAAATATGCTGTATTTTGCAAAAGAAGTCATATTTAATCCATATAATAAATGGCTCTAAATGTTTCCTTACCAGGTTTCTGGTGCAAATTAAAGCAGACCAAGTCTTCTGTCTCAGTGACAGTCTCATTTGAACTTGGGGAAAAACGTTCAAGTTCCAGTGCCTGACTTGCTGAACAGGTTGCCTGTGGTTAAGACAGCCGGTGTAGTCTTGTGGCATAGTTTTAAGCTGCTTTTCCAGTAGAAGTTTCAATACTGTGAAGAAAAGAGAGCACCGAGTATTTTCTTTCATGAATATATTGCATGCACTGTGACAGATGGAGGTCTCCATTTTATAGCACAGTAGAGATGTCGAGCGTATTACTATGTATGTGTGTTCCCTTTTTTTTTTCTCTTTGTCCCCAAATGTTTCAATGGCAGACAAAACTTCAGACTTTGATTTCATGGAGTATCATGTAGGAAGAATTAGCCTGGAGCTTGTGAACAAGAACAGCCTACTAAAAAGTGGCTGCAGAGTTATTAATGTGCACTGGAGCTTGTGAATGAATGTTGGAGTTTATAATCAGGCACAAGGACACCTTCCCCTTCCTCCCCCCTGGGACCAAGCCCCTGGACTATCTGACAGTAAATTTGCTCTGGCAAAACTGAAAAATAAAACTGGATTTCAAAACTGTCATGGGATAATAAGCGTTTCTTTTAAAAACAGATGAAGTTGGCCAGGGAGAAGAGGATGCCCACAAATTCTGCAAATTTTGGAATGTATGACAGTATGAAAGAAAGTCTGTGGAATTGGAATATTTATATCAGAGATTACAGTTGCTTTTGAGGAAATTTTATTGTGCTGTAAGTAGCTTTTTTTTTTGAGGACAATCACAAGATTATGCAATTTTAGGTTGGAAATTAAGTTGATGAGGTTTCTTTTTTTCTTCTGATTATAATTCATACAGATGACTATTGATCACACTAGCCTTGAAAAAGTAAACGTTTTAATTTTTATGAATAAAAGTTTATTTAAACTCCAGCCAGCATACTTGCATGTACTTTTCAAACAGATTCACTCTTTTTGTATAAAGTGAAAATGTTTACTATGGTGTTGCTGATACATTTTCTTTAACACAACTTGCATGAATAATAATAGGACACTGCTGTTAGCCTCCATGGCTTGATTTTATTGTATTGGACGATAGAGAGGGTTTAATTACCATATGCAGTTCCTTCCCCCTGAAATCAGTTAGCAAAAAAGGAATTCCTCTGGTAAGCTGCTAAAGAGTGAAAATTAAAAAATCCAGTTTACAAGGAGCTCTGTTTAAAAATGTATTTTTCTCATGGTAATCTTCAGTTTGGCATCAATATGAGCACAAGGAGTTAAGTCTAAAAGATGCAACTTTTGGATACTTTGTGTATGATCTGAGGTAATTCATGCAGAACACAGAAATATATATTGTGTCTTTAAACAGCCTAAAAATCATGGTGTATGCATTACATGTAATGAATACAAAGGAGGTGCTTTTATCTTGCATTGTATCCAGGGATGGTAGTTCTCAGATTTAAGAAATATGACTGAAGTGCAAACCACTTTTGAAATCAATTTGGTGATCAGTGAAAGCTTTTTACGTTTTGTCAAAAGCATTACATTTCTGTTTGGTATTCACCTGACACCTCTCTCCCTTTTGCTTTCAACATCCAAGAAATTTTCAACAAGGTAGTGCCGTCCATAAGTGATCTGCTACCTAAGCTTTAATTCCCAAAGTTCAGTCAAGTCTCTTTGTTAAGAAATACTCTGATTTGTAAAGTTTTGAAATGCTACATAAAGCAAATGAATTTCATTTATTGAAGAAATTCTTGCAAGTGATACCTGGCTCTGTAATGTCATGTGAAATTTCCAGTGTTAATTTGGTTTCTGAAATGTTACGACTTTTTTTGTTTAAGTTTCACAAAAAGTTTCAATTTGGTAATGTTGGAGTGCCAAGAAATGAACTTGATTTGTAATCCTTAATGCAAGACTTTGAAGGTCCATGCTGTAACAATCCTGTTATTTAATAAACAGATAATACACAAAATTAATTACGCCAGAAATAATTTTGGGCTGACTTGCAGTTCTGGTGGCAGGATTTATATGCACTTGTAAGTTAGTAGTATATGTTCCTACATGTGTACAGCCTTAGTTATGATTTCACTTGTTCTCACTCAATTCTGCATTCTTGAATAGTTCCATAACTCATATTGTAGACAGGCTGCTCATGCCTACTGATAGGTTTGAACCAAGTTGTGTTCTGGACCTGAGCTAAAATACTTCAAATGCTACTATTACTACCTGGATTAAAAGAAATTAGGGGGAAGCTGTGGAAAAAAGCCTAATGAGGACAGCAACTGAAAAATTCCCAGATTAGATTGATGGTTTACAACTATCTTCTTGATCACTTTATTTAATTTAAACTTGAAAAACTTTTGTCACCAGTGCACAAGTTTTAGCTAACTTGCTCTCCAGGGGGGAGAGAATCATGGAGGAGAAAAGTCCCTGTAGCCAAGTTCAGATTAGTAATATCTGACATTGTTACCTGAGCTGTTGCAGTCCTGCTGTAACTAAAACACAGTATCCTTCTGATGTGAAGTTTGTATTAAGTAGTCAAGTTCAAATTTTACTTAGAGAGACAGAAGGGTAGAGGGTCTAGTGGTGTCTGTGTGCTTCAGACATTACTCTGAAGTAAACGGAGCAGAGCTTGCGTAAAACCTGCCTTTATTCATTGCTTTGTGGATGAATGACAGATGCCAGACTGGATATGGCAAACTCAGATCCTTGCTTTATGGACCACAGCAGGGGAAAGAAACAACTTGCCACTTTGTTTTGCCCATGTTGGGAACGTGAATGGAATTATCCTGGGTAATTTTATTCTTCTGCAGTTTTCTCCTTCAGCTTTGAGAGCAATGGGTAGCTGTTGTTTTCTGTAGTCACTGAGGATCTCCACTACATCTGCTTTTTGTTGCTAATTAAACACTGCTTTAGGGCGAGACCTAGAGGAGTTTAATACCACTTGGATATGGTTTTGTGCTCAATGACACTGTTTAAACTAGTGAAGGTGCTTTCATGCTCCCATAGTTTTGAGTTTACCTGCTGCATGCCCTTTCACCCTTTACTTCTTGACTGGTAGGTGCCACAATAAGGTTAAATTCAAGTCTTCCAGGTTGTGCTGTACAAATGTTTTTGGTGGAGCTTTTTTAGTTTGTTTGCTTTAGGTTTTTTTAAATATCTTGCCCAAGTAACTACTTTTCTTTTTGCACTTTTAAATCATGCATGTGTAGCCATGTTAAATACTTTAATATTAATTACTCTTTGTTCACATTTGAACACGTTTGGACAATCTCTTTCTGATCATCTGAATGTACCTGTATATAAGAAATAAGACCAGGCTAAGAAAGAATTGTTGATTTTTCCAGTCATCTTTGATCCTTGACCCAAGTGTTCAGATGCTCAGTTGTGATGGCCCTGTATGGTCATGGCAAATAGTGCTGGCAAATAGCTGTTTCTCTGGGAAGTGTCAGGGAAGGGTTTGGAGTGCTAAGACTTGGTCAAAGGCAAGCATGGACTAAATTTCTTGGGGTTTATGAATCTTATTAGAAACCTGGCATGCAAAGAATTTTATTCCTTTTTTTGTTTCATATTGCTAAAAAATAAATTAATTTAGTAGATGTGGATATATGTGTGTGTGCACCATTTGGTGATGACAGCAAACAGGAAGGAAAGAGATCAGATGTGAAGCACTACTTATTCTTAGGAGTTTTTCCTGTAACCAGAAAGAAACTGTCTAATGGGCTCTGTTGTATTTCTCTGGAGGTGAACATGGGAGTGTTCTGGAGTATTTTGGTCCCAGGTGCATGTTTCTGATTTGCTCTAATGCTTCTGTCATTTAAGGAACAAGGTGGCTGTGTTGGGTGGATGAACTTTCCCCTTCCCTTCCCCCTTTTCTTCCATGTGCTTTCTTTGAGGTAGAAATTACTCAAATTACTTTTCTTTGTTATGTAATAGAGATTAGGCTAGAGATGTTTCATTATGAGACAGATAAGTAGAACCTGGAAACTGAAACTAACACTAAGAACATGCTGAGCTTCTGAAAGTACCATTATTTCAGTTCCACTGCTAGAAGAAACTGTCATCTCTAACAAGCAAGCCACTCTCTTTTATTACTGCTGAAATCTTGAGTCATGGTGCAAATGAAATCAGCATGAAACTTATCAAGTAAAAATAAACATTAAAAAGATACCTAACACAACAACAAACTCCCCACCCAACTCTAGAATACATACCACATTCCAGAAGCTAAAATTAAGGCTTTCCCCCTTGTGGCTGCTGTCACTGCAAATTTGAAGATTTCATGGACCAGGAAATTGTTCAACATGTGGCCTCAGAGTGAGGCCTGATCCTTGAAAGCAACACTGCAAAATACTTCAGCCTCCCTCATGTGTTTCCTGGTCCAGAGATCCTTGTGGTGCTGTTCACCCACAAGTCCTGAGCAGCTAACATTAAAAAAAACCCTTTCATGTACATGCTCCAAATCTTCTGGTATAATGTACTATCTTCCAGCTGACTGCAGAGCCTAAGAACTAGTACCAGGATATTCCTTCAACAAGGAATGCTGGATAGCATGGATGCAGTCATTCACAGGACCAAAGAAGTGGAACGACTGTCACTCACCTTATAAGTCATACTATGTACACAGAAGGCCTAAAAGGGATTCATTAGGTTGATTTAAGCTTAAAAGGCTCTGTACTTTCAGATTCCAAAACTGAATTTGCTGTGTATTCACAAAGGAAGTCTGGAAAACTTTGGTGCAATGTGTCCCCGTATGTAACCAAGAACCAATTTACATTAGTGCTTTATCATTTAGTCCTTTATTATGAATTTTCTGCAGCTTCCTTCAAAGCAAACCTGTTCAGGGAAACATGACCATAGGTTGGTTGTCTTTGCCCCCAGCAAGGTTTCTTGGTTAGATGAGCACACACTGGCTGTAAGAAGGAATGGGTTTGAGTTTGCTTTGGCTATTTTCCTGCGGGTTATCCTGTGGAATAACTGGGCACTATTCTCCTACAACACAGAGGGCTTTTAAAGGAGTGAAAGCACATCTCCATCGCTGGACTTTGAAATGAATCTTTTTATTTTCTTCTTATGCAGATCCTTATGAGTGGTGCTTTGAATAAGGCAAAGTATCTGCCATCTCTTCAGTTGTTTAACTGAGCTCCTTTATTTGAACTGTGGTGCACTTTGAAAAAGAAGCATTGGGCAGTCTGTGAGCTGTGTAGCAATGCACAGTACAGAAATATCTTCAAGTACATCTTCAAGCAGCACAGTTAGAGACCTGTCATTTTCGGGAGATATTCTGTTGTCACAACTGCAGCCATTTTATAATGTAGTAATTTTTCTTTCCAACCCTAAGTAATGATACTCCATTCTTCAGAATATGCTGTCCCAGAATAAGAACGGTCTCAGGATTAGTTACACGATTCCCATTTATTGAAACTCCTCCATCTGTAATTTTCTGGTACCTTAAAAACAAAACAGAAACAACTGTTAATTGCAAGAGAAAGCTATTTATTAAGAATTGAAAGTTCACTTACTTTTTTTTTTTTGTTGTTGTTGTTGTTGGATAAATAATTGAATAAATTTTAATTCTTCTGCACTTCACTTCTAGTCCAGGTCAACAGTGACTGAAATTAACTTTAGCCTCTACTGCTCCAGTTCTTTCTAAGAAGGGTAAATACTGTTTTGAGTATTTACCCATGAGCACAGGTGAGAACTTACCCACTAGGTCCATCTGGAATGGCATTTGCTTTGCGACACAAGTCAAGAACAGTCATCCCAGGTTCAAGCATCAGTTCAGCAGAAGTAGCTTGTCTGAAAAGTTCTTGTAGCTCTTGGTCAGACATTTCTTCCAGTGCCTCCACACTGCTGTAATAAAGGGCCTTAGTGCACCTGTGAGAACAAAGAGCATTCAAAATACAGAGCTAGTCTTCTCTTCACACAAAGTGCTACTCGACTCATCAGATTCCCCTTCCCAGTTTCTTTTGGGAGCCCACAAACTAACAGAAATACTTGAAATACACCCCCATTTCCTTATTGTACCCTACTGCCCTGCAACTTTTAAAAAAATATTTTCAGTGCATTTTTAAGTCTCTACAGGATTATTACATTTTTCTCTTTTAACATCTAAGCAACAACTTACTAGATTAAAATAGTCCTTGAAAAGCTATGGAGAATTACCACAGAAATCTGAAGCAAAACTGCTTGATAAATCAAACACTACCTCTTAGCAGATTCCAGCCCCTCTCTACCATGGACAAGCTTAGTTACTTCTGCAGCCAGTCGTTTCTGAGGTCCCCATTTCTCAGGTTCTTTAGCGTGCCTTTTCATGATGTGGGCAATCTCCTCAAGAGGAAGGAAGGTGAATAGTTTCAGGTATCTATGAGCAGGGAAAAAATACTTTGTCTATATAGTCATCATTATAGATTTCCTGCCTTTGTCCTTCAAACTTCAGTAACTGCATGAAAATGATTCTTAGTCAATTTAAGAAATACATATTAAGATGCTCTGTCCTTTCAATCAAATCTTTAAAACTCACATTTTACTTAATATTCTGCCTAAGGTCAAGTCTTCAGGCATAAGATAGTGTCAGCTGCTTTTATGAAGCTTGTACTCCAGTCAACAATTTAGTTTTCTCTTGAAACTTTTATAGGATTTATTGGAATCGTGTGTCAACTAAGAAGGTTTTGTATTTATCCTAGGAGATCCACAATATGCTAATGCAAAATTGCACTGCCAGTCTGTGGCCATCAAGGGACAGAAACATTTGCCTTGGCAAGTATCTCAGCAGGAAGATTATTTAGGATAATCAAGAATTTAAAGAGACACCCTAAGCCTACTCTTTACAACAAAGTCCATTTTAATGAGCTGTCAGTCCTATGCAGTGTATTGAAGGTACCTTTATGGGTAAAATTCTGAATGGCTGAAATATTTTAGTGTTAAGTACCCACATACCTTTCTCTTCAGTCTGAAAGGTGTTGGGCATCAGAACATGGATTTGAATTATCAGGGGATAAACTTCTGAGAGAGGTAAGTTAAGTTATAAGGCAGATCCCAATATGAAAGGGAAGTAGCTCAGATTTAACAGAGCTACTGACGTTTAAAGTAAAACAGATTTAGAAAAGAACACAGAACAACTTATAAAAATCAATGCAGTAATGTAATGTACTGAAAAAATCTGTGATGCTACAGTACTAAAACTAATATGCCACGGAAGAGTCAGCCCACTGGCAGAACAAAATGCATTATGCTTCACTCCTTTCTCATCCCCCTTCTAATTTTCTGATGCGTTTTTCAGCATATGGAAGTTCCACCATCCCGTCTACTTAGGAACCAGTCATGCCTTTTTATTTCAAGAACAGTTATAATTAACACATGCTTCTACATGGAGCTTGTGTTGCACATAATTGAAGGAAGCAGTTACAGTGAACAGTTAGAATAAGGTTTTATGAACAATGACAAAAAAGCAAGATGGAGAAAAACTTACTTTTCAACTATGTTATCTTGCTGTCTGACAAAAAACTGATACAGCTCAAATGGAGAGGTCTTATCCCTGTTGAGCCAAACTGCATTTCCAGCAGTCTTTCCCAGTTTATCGCCAGTAGTACTGGTAATAAGAGGTACGGTAATTCCAAACACATCTGCTCCTGTCATCCTGAGAAAGAAGAGTCACTGCACGTTAAGAAAAATAAATCATATCTTGGTAAAGCTGAGTAAAATACAAGCATTCGGCAAGATTCTATCCTTGATATAAAGTTGGGTGTGATGGGCAAAAAAGATGCCAGAACACTGTTGTGTGAAGAGGGCTTTAGGGAAAAAAACCAGCACCCTAAGTTCTTACAAAATGTAGCTATGTACCAAGCCGAGTCAGGCCAATTAATTACTCCTCTCAAATCACAGATTTGTGTGTGGTCAGATCTCTTGTTGCTTTAGAGACTGTGAGCACCAAGTCGCACAGCATTCTGTCACGGAATCACAGAATTGGTGAGGTTAGGCAAGACCTCTGAGACCGTCGAGTCCAACCTGTGACCGAACATCGCGATGTCACCCCGAGCATGGCACTAAGCGCCACGTGCAGTCCTTCCTTACACACCCCCAGGGACTGCGACCCCACCCCCTCCCCGGGCAGTCCATTCCATCGCCGCCCTTCTCCGGACTCGCTGCAGCACCTCGATGTCCCAGGACCGTCACAGCACTCGAGGCGCGGCCTCGCCGGAGCCCAGCACAGGGCCACGGTGACATGCCCGGTCCCGCTGGCCACACCGCCGCTGACACAGCTCGCCCGACGCCCAGACCCTGCGCATCACCTCCCGCCCCGCGCTCCCGCCGTACTTGGTGACGAGCTCGTATCCGGACATGATGTTCCCCATCTGGTCGTGGCCGCCCAGCTGGATGCGGCAGCCGTGGTGCTGGTGGAGGTGCAGGAAGTCGTAGGCCTGCAGCGCGGGATACAGGAATTCGGCCAGGCTCATGCCCTCGGCGCTGCGCAGCCGCGCCTGGCAGCTCTGCCGGCTCAGCAGCGTGCCCATGCGGAGGCGCCCGCCGGCGCCGCCCAGGAAGCGGAGCAGCGGCTCCCGGCCGAGCCAGCGGGCGTTGTCCAGCAGGGCGGCGCGGCCGAGCCGCCCGGCTCCCGGCTCCCAGAACAGCTCCCGGTGGTTCCCGAACAGCCGCTCCAGCCCCGCGCGCAGCGCCCGCGCGTGCGCGCGCACCTGCCCCGCCGGCAGCGGCTCCCGCGCGCGCTCCCGCCCGCTGGGGTCCCCGAGCCGCGCCGTGGCCCCGCCCACCACGGCGATGACGTCGTGGCCCGCGCGCTGGAAGTGCAGCAGCGCCATGACGGGCAGCAGGTGCCCCACGTGCAGCGAGTCCGCCGTGGGGTCGAAGCCGCAGTAGGCGGCCAGCGGCGGCCGGCCCGGCTGCAGCAGCGCCGGCAGCTGCTCCTCCGCGCTCTGCGCCGGGAACACCTCCTGGAACAGCCCGCGCTCGCACTGCGCCGCCAGCAGCCCCCCGGCGCCCCGCGCCCGCCGCGCCTGCTCGTGGGCCCGGCGGCGGGGCGGCGGCGGCGGCGGGAGCGGGCCCCGGCCCCGGCGCAGGCCCCACGGCCCCGCCGCCCGCCCGCAGCACCGGCACAGCGTGGGCGCCGCCATCGCGCGCGGGGCTCGCCGGGAGCGCCGCGGGGGCGGGGCCGCTGCGCCGGGACCGCCCCGGGACCGCCCCGGGACCAGGAGCCGGCGTGGGACGGGCGGGAGGACCTGCTCGGGAGGGCCTGCTCGGGAGGGCCTGCGGGGGGCGTGGGGTACCCGGAACGGCGGGACTGCGGTCACGCTGTGCGCTGGCTGGTACTTCTTCTCCGCGACATTAAAGATGCGACAAAACCGGCGTGTGTTGGCTCCTCCTCCGCTGCAGTTTTCCCAACCCCAGATGCCGGGATTCCAGGTGCTGTCAGGCGCCCTTCGGCTGGCAGCAAGGCAGAGCGGGTACCACGGGCCTGAGTTGCTCACGCCGGGGCTTTAGAATTTACAGACCCTAGAATTTATTAGCTGTGTTACCAGAATTTATTAGCTGTATTCCTAGAATGTGTTAGCTATATTCCTAGACATTTTTAGCTGTGTTTTAGCACAGTTTTAGCTGTGACATTTATCTTGAATGCTTGGGAAGAGGCGACTCATGCTATAGATAGAGGTGTGCAGCTGTAGGCACGTGGGTGATAAAAGGAAGGCTGAGGAAACGTGGGCCCTCTGCAGGGGAATGGAGCGCCTGGGATATGGAGAACACTGAGGTGTACAATGGTTTTTTGCCTCAGTCTTCACTGGCAGGTGTTCCAAGCACCCCGGCAGAGCTGCAGAAGGAAAGGTAAGGATGAGGAGAATGAAGCACCTGCTGCAGAAGATGAGGTTTGAGCCTGTCTAAGGAGCGTGAGGGTGCACGAGTCCTTAGGGCATGATGAGATGCTTTCACAGGACCTGAGGGCACTGGTGGATGAAATGTCTAAGCCACTCTCCATCATATTTGAGGAGCTGTGGCAGTCTGGTGAGTTTCCCACTGACTGGAAAAGGGGCTCAGTTGGTCAGCTGGTTACCTTTGAGACAATGGCAATCGCTTTGTAGACATTGTCAAAATCTTTGCTATTCTCTGTTAGAAGCAATATGTAGAGGTGATAATACAATGGGAAGATCATTAAATGGAAATACTGTGCAAACTTAGCAAAGTTTAGATTATTAACTCACCAAATAATAGTGGCAAGAAGAGTAGTTCTGACACACTAGATCCCAAAAGCCAGCCATTGTGGGCCTGGTAATGTTCTCCATGCACCACTTTCACACTCAGCAGAAATTCCTCTTCTCTAGAATTCTCTATTCCTATTTAAGTGCTAGCAAATGCAATGGCTATGGCAAGTTCTTCCTTGCTGTAGGTTCAGGTAGCTGCCCAGCTGGAGCAGATGGTTTGATTCCTTTGTGCTGGAAGGGGCCACTGACTTCAGATGATCCCTTTTTCTTCCCTTGCTGGCTCACAACAACCCCCTGCAATGCTACAGGCTGGGAGAAGAGTGACTGGGAAGCTGCCTGGGGAAAATAGGCCTGGGGCTGCTGGTTGAGGATGGCTGAATGCGAGCCAGCAGTGGGCCCAAGTAGCCATGAAGCCCAATGGCATCCTGGCCTGTGTCAGCAATAGTGGGGCCAGCAGGACCAGGGCAGTGATTGTCCCTCTACTCAGCACTGGTGAGGCCACACCCCAAATCCTGTGTCCAGTTTTGGGCCCTTCATGACACAAAAGACATGGATGTGCTGGAGCATGTCCAGAGAAGGGCAATAAAACTGGTGAAGGACCAGAAATTAACTTTGAAATCTCTGAGATGCTGTGTTGTGTTAGCAGCAATGAACCAGTTAATTCTGTTACAGCTAATTTTTGCCCTTTTGTTCTTTATTCATGCCTCCTGTATTTCTGCTTTCATTTCACAGGGACAGCCTGTGGCTGCTGGGATGGTGAACCAGCATAAAGCTCCACTTTGAAAACTCCAACTATGAAAATCATCTTTATTTTTAAAATACTGTTGTGAGAATGTTATTATTTGTGTCGTGTTAGCTTTCAGCAATTATTCTTTTTTTACACAGCTTTTTTAGACACGACAGTATCCTGAGTCCAAAATCTCTCCATTCTCCACAAGCAGTCATGCAGAGACTTAATTTTCAAATAAGAAAAAAGTCTTGGGAAGAAAGTTCTGCATCTCCCATGAAATTTAAGTAATTACACAATGTGTATAGGCACATGGTGTCTTTTCCCCAAAGCTTATGGGTTGGTATCACTCACTAACAAAGTATTTGCTTGTGGCATAACCGAGAAAACTTTTGTGACTATTTTGCAATCCTGCCATACTGTAATGGTCAAATTACTCATTCTGAGAACCATTCACTTAAAAGATTAAGGCAAAGCCAAGGGTGATCTCTCTTGGCTGTATAATGGGATGCCAGTAACGTAACCAGGGAAAGTAGGAAGTGTTTGGGACTAAATCCCATTGGGAGGCAGGCTAAGCCTAAGTAGAAGAAATGTGGATGCAGCTAGAGATGATTAATGTGCTTAGTCTTTCCATTATAAATCATCAATCTTCCTATAAATCATAAACCAATTTATTTTAGCCTTGTAAGCAAATTATTTTTTTCAGGCATTTTGAAAGCATTTTCACACAAGAAATCCCAAACTGATAGTAAAGGCTTAGCTTCCATTATGATAAATAGAATAGTCATGAAAGGATCATTATTTTCATGGCAATGTACTTGGAAAAATAACACAGATTAAAATAAGAACTAACAAGTCATAATAATGAGAATAAGAATGTTTATTTTTCTAATTCAGTTGTTCAGAATGAATCCTTTATTCTGGCTGACTTAGTATTCTGGATGATGATGATGGAAAGGAGAAAATCCTTCTGCTTTCAGAAAGTATAAAAGTAAATATGCAAGCTGAAACTCCTTCTGCTTGCTAGTGCAGGTGTATAAACTTCCTGGTGGTTTGAAGGAAATTACTTGGACAGTTCAGGGAACTGCTATGCGAAATTAAAGTAAATACAACTTGCTGGTATGAAAGGCCTGGGTGGAGCCTGGGGTGCACCCATACAGTTCTCTGGGCAGTGCTTGATGTCACTTCCAGTGGTAGGCACCCCTCCACTTGTATTTTCCTCCTTGTTCTTCACTGGACCCATGGCTCCTTTGCCCTTCATTATTCTCAAGTAGATGCAGATATAATCAAAGTCAGCCCTTATAGTATTGTGGGATGTCATTCCCAAAGAAAGGTAACATTTCCTATAAATCACAACTCTCTCTATGTCATTGAATATCAAAGCACAGAAGGCCTTGCAAACTATTACAAGAATTTCCCAGATGGATTACTTAAACGGAATAATTTTGAAGTCACTTATTAGTGGCACCGTTGTCTTTTGTGTCCCACCAGGATGAGTGCCAGGCTGAGGGACACTTCAGAGCTGACACATCATGGGTGAGCTGCTCGCTTAAGTTTCCCCTTCATGCCTGAGTTTTCACCCAGTGTTTGATTCACATTCTTCCTTCAGAGAAGAGCCTCATTCCATTGCAAAGTATCATTATTAAATGTAACTCAGTTTAAAACTCTGCTTCGGTTTGTGCCAGCATTTATTCCCTTCTTATGCAGTAGAAGGAATTCCTGATCCACTCTCTTCCCGATAAAACCAAGTTATACGTGCATCAGCCACGAGGTGGCAATACAAGAGCTTGATATGCGGCATTTTGGTGGTAATTATAGCATTCACGGGTAAGAACTGGGGTATTAGCTAAGTAAATACATTTACAGTGTTTCTGCAGAGTTTGGCTGTCTCTGCCAGTGTATAATACGTGCCTCACATCTGCGTAATTGAGCTCATGCAAAAGCCAAGGGAGACTAAGCTGATTTTCTGGATCAATGATTGAAGCCTTTAAAGTGGCTAATAATTGATATCTTTATCTAAGTGGCTCGGTAGTGGATGAGGGATGTTATGTGAGGAATTCAGCTGCCGTTAAAAGCAAAATATCTTAAGAAAGGGGATGCACTGGTAACGTACCGCTGTCCCACTGGAAGTTTTCTCCTGGCTTTAACTTCTGACCTTCCTGAATGCCAAGGAAACCTGAACACCTCACATGTGTAGAATTCCCAGACATGATTGCTTCACAACATTAACATCTGCCTTCTTCATCCAGGCTTTTTGATTCCCTTCTCAGCATGGCTGATGCTTGTTTTTCTGCCTGATAAGAGCATTCAACACTGGTGTCAGGTGGAAATTGTTAATTTCCAGTCTTTTTCATCCTTTCTTGTCATTTTCAGGCATTAGGGAGAGTAATGATATCTCTGTACTTTCAAGGACTAGTCTTCCACCCACTGTAATGGAGAAAGTATTTTAAGACATTTTCTATTTTGACATTAGCTCTTTCAGTAGCAGTCAGTGCTACAGCTTTTCAGAAGGTGGAGTTCTCTGTTTTCTCATTCAGATAGACAAAAAAGCTTCTAGCACAAGAAATGGATTGTGGACTTGGCAGATGTCTCATGTCGCTATATTCACCACAGTGTTTATTTGAACATAGAGAAATTATGGATGTGCATTTTGTTATTTCACATGAAAGTGCCAGCAGCCTGCTACTGTCTTTTCCTGACATGGAAACAGTTTTCCTCTGAGTACGCTATGGGAAATCTTACTTTCAGTCACACAATGCACTGTGAAGTCTGTTAGCAAATATGTCTTTCAAGTACATGCAAGTTTGTGGTATAGGAAATAAATAGCAATGGAAGGAGAGGAACATAGTAGGCAGCCTTGAAAGAGTAAATAATTTTTGAGAAGGGAACGTGCCTAAGAAAGATTGGAGATAAGATCCTGCCTGTGAGTTGGGTGTTCAGTCTGTCAGAAGTGCTGTGGGCACAGATGCTGGGACTGCCTTGTGTTTCAGATAACACAAAACTCTTCTGCATGGCAGTGATGGCCCCTCTCAGTCTGGACACTTTGCTGGACCAGGGGTGCTGGCACCTGTGTGCCCTTGTCCCCTCAGAATTCAAGATTCACAACTATTAAAGCTTGAAGGAAACTGATTTGGCTGATTTGCCCTCTGCACAATGCTGACCATGGAATTTAACAGTTGACAGAAATTGCAGAAATAGAGACCTGTATTTGGCAGGAGCAGATACACCATGGCCCAGGTGCCTTTCAAAAGGATCTCTAACCCTATCTATTAACATCAAGCCTGCTTAGGCAGTTGATAAACAAACTTTGTCTTCAAAGCTGATAACAACAGATTTCTCCTGGGAAAACATGCAGGATCCCTAAAGCCTCTTCTCTTTCTTGAGGTTGTTTGTATGCACGTCTCAGCTTTCTTGGTGAGATACTGCACAGCCTCAGGCCATGCTCCTGGCAGGTTACATAAAAAAAAGCTTTGAGAAGCTGGCTGCTGACTGAAGAAATGAAAGTGAGCCTTGGGACATGATGTTTGAGGAGCTGTATGGCTACTGCTTTTCCCTTGCAGCTTTCTCCAGTTATAATCACCAGCCAGGGGGCAAGATGCTGGACATAGATCCCAATGAGAGCCATTTTTCAGGGATAACAAGTAACTGGTTGTACCAGCAGAAGGATAACTCAACTCAGTGCTGAGCTTATAGGATAACATTTATGTCCACCTAAATTGTTCTGCAGTGTCAAGTGACAAAAGTAATTTCAAACTTTTATTAATCCATGGGTTTTGGATGTTACCCTGACAGCTATGACTGTACAGAATAGCATATGCCTATGGGAGGGGAAAATTTGAAAGGGAAAAGAGGAACAGAATGTGACCACTAGCCTGAAAGTACAGTGCTAAAGAGAGAGGCCACACACCATATACTTTTCTTCCAGAAAAACAAATTATGACAGTGCTGTGTCTTCTCTCATCATGTAGATTGTTTTTGTCATGTTTATCTTGAAATGGATACTGAACATTTGTTGTATTGCTCATTTCTGATTCTAGGTGTTTAGTATATATTTCAACCAAACAGAAGAAACCTGGTGGCCACTTAAGCAAGACATGAAATGATGTTCCCTAACATAGACAACAGTGTCAGTGTTCATTCTGGATTGGTGGTTATTTTTCCACATATATATATATATATCTATATATATATATATGTGGAAAAAATATATATGGTTCTTTCTTGCCAGGAATCATTAGTCAATGCACTCGGTTCGGGCTGTTCATGTCTTGTGTATTGTTATGTGATAAGGAGGAATTACAGAGTGGGATTCTGCCTGAAATCTTCTAGGCCTGTGGGACTTTCCCCAACATGTCGCAGACTTCTTCAAATACTTGTTAAGGCAAGCTGCAAATACTGATAAAAGATAGAGAAAAATGTTTGTTTTTCACAATAGAGGGGGATTACCAACTGGAATACTTTACAGATCAATGTTAAGATCAGTGCTGTTTGAAATACCTATAAACAATGTGGGCAAGTAGTTGGTTAGTGAATGGTTGTTGAGGAGGGGATGATATCAGCTCCTAAAGACATTTCAGGGTACTCCCACCTACTCATGTTTAGAGATTTGCTGAGTATTGAGGTGCTATCATATCTAGTCTGGCTTCTTAGGCATCATGGAGTTATCAGGCTGCATGGAACTCAGGAGGAGGAGGAACCTTAAAATTAATGTTTCTGCTAGGTTTGTAAGGAAAAAAATCTTTTCTTCTAAAGCAGGTTTCACTAAGAGAAAAAAACATTTGTTCCTTCTGTTACCAGAAATGCTTTGTTACAAGACCCATTTGCAAACAGGGAGAATAACTTTAACCTGTGCCCAAATGCATTTGTAGTTGAAATACAAAAGAAAGCAGTAGGTGGTACAAACAGCCATTGAATATGAAGAAACAAGGGCCCTCTCTGCCCTGCCCAGCCTGCCTTGGAGTCTCCCCACTTATCCAAGGTGCAGGACCCTGTTACAGCTCAGCCCAGGACATCTGTCCTGGCTACTTTATAGGAGTAGCCCTGCCTGTCCTTTTGTTCCTGTTGAACCCCCTGATCCTGGCTTACCCCTTGATGTACCTGGTGTGGCAGAGGTCTGCCCTCAGCCCCCTGCTTGTCCCCTCTCCTGGGGGACTACAGGGTTATATCTAGGAAAGGCAGGTCTATCAGTGAAACACAGGATGTCTGGGGATGCCAGGTGTCTCAGAAGGGTGGGCTTTATTTTCTGTCTTTCCTGAAAAGGGCCTGCCTTCATCTGCAGCTCTCAGCATGAGTCTGTTCTGAATGTCACCCCTCACCCTTAAGAGGCAGCTCTTTGTCCCCTGGCTGCAGCTGTCCACAAGTTCAGCTTGTGGTAAATATCGATAGCCCAGAATCTTGAACTCTGTAAGAAGCAGTGGCTTTTGCTGGCTGTGAAAGTTTGGGTGAAGTGTCTGTCAGCCCAGAAGTTTTGTTCTAGCTGTGAAATGTTGGGCAGGCCAAACCAGCAGAGATGGAAGAGCAGCCTGAAATACCAGCTTCTCCATGGTGATTCAATCCACGCCAGGAGTGAACTGGATGCAGTATCTGCTGAAGAGCATTAGAACAGCCTGATGTTCATTCTCATTATCAGCTGAAAGTATGTCTGTGGTCCTACATGGCCCCAGAGATGTTAAGTGGTGGGGCTTGCTCCATTATTTGCCTTCCCTTTGCTAATCCACCCCTGTGCAGCAGCTGCAGGCTGGGAGATGTCCGTGGAAATTGAAGCTGCTCAGTCATGATTTGGGTAATGGAGACTTAGGGATTTCCTCAGCCCGTTGAAATGGATCTGGCAATGGTCAGTCTTCCTTATTTCTGTGGGACTCCAGTGACCTGAAAACCAGGCAGACAATGGCCCTGTATATCCCTGTCTACAATTGCTTAATTATACTTGCAAATAAGGAGAGTGAGGGTTCCTCAGTGCTATGTGTATCTTAGCATTATGGCTAACTATGGGATATTGTTAGCTGTTTACATTGCTTAACGTTTTATTAAACAAGACAAACTATTTCAGAGCCCAGGATAGCTGCTGGCTGCCAAATACAAGGGAAGAAGTCCAGGTGCAGCTGTGTAAGCACTTTAAATTTTTGTGTGTGTGTGTGAACCTGAAATAACCCTGAGGAATTCATTATTCAGTCTTTATCATGAGCACACAAACATGTTTTCTATAAATAGCAGTTTCATTAACAGTGGTGGGTAAAGGAGCCTCTTGCATGTGTGGCCTTGATATTGTGTTTATGTACAACATGGATCATTATGTACAAGTGGATCATTATTAACATTTATTAGGGTTAACCATGATTGCTATATAATCTATACTATATATTGCTATATAACCTCTGATTGTATAAGAGGTTATACTCCTACACACATATATGGAATGAATTTTAAAGTGTATATAAGAATAATTTGTATATATGTGTATATATATATATATATAAAATATGTACATATACATGAATACAGCCCTGTAGTCCTGTTAAAGCTCACAGAAACTCATGTGAAGAAGGAAGAGCAAAGAGCAGGGAAGTCACCCTGGCTGTTGGAGGCTTTCCCAGCTGGCTAAAACCAATGCAGCTGGCTCTTGCTCTCTGTCTTCCACAGAATTAGATTAAGGCCTGCTGACATTTGTTTGTTCAAATGCATTTGAGTAAAGTGGAAGAGCAGAGGTAACTTCAGAAGCCAACTTTTTAAAATAAACCAAACCAAACCAAACAACCCAGAAGTGTGGTCCCTACACTCAGCACAGGCAGCTTTGGCAGCTTCTCTGATGGTGCTTTGAGTGCTACAGAAAGCTCAGTAATCCAGAGCAACTGCTGGTACCTCCAAAATATATTGAGATATTCACTAGGGACTGAGAAACATTTTAAGTCCTCCTTTTTACCTTTTGTGACTTACTGCATTTGGTTCTTTGGAGCTTTCCACCCCACATCTCCTGTCACAAAAGCCTCAGAAAAGCTCTCTTTTCCCAGCTGCAAGAAATGGACATGTTCAGAGCCACGTGCCCTCCACAAGGTATTGTTTCAGCTTGAGCTGGTGACAAGTCCTGGGAACCAACAAATTCAGAGCTGGAGAATGGGAAGAGTGCAGAAGAGCCAAGTCAAAAAACCCTCAAACTCAGCATTTAAACCCAAAGGGAAATCTTCCTGTTCACTGTACTCCCTTGCCCGAAAGCCTCTGTAAAGCAGCATTTTTGTCTCAGGGCATGAAAAGTAGCCCCTGCTTTCTTCTTGAAGCCCAGTTTCAGTGATGTGAGGGGTGGATAGCAAGGCAGAAGCACAGAGTACCTTGAGAAATGATCAGGATAAAAAAGATTTAAATGCAGCCATTCAAAGGTAAGTGGTAAATCCATTAAATGCAATCAGAATTATTAGACTGTTAATCAGTTGCAAAAGCTGCAGTGAGACACCAGCATAAGCAAGTGTGCAGCAGCTGCAGGGACAAAGAAAGGTGGGGAGTCATTAGCCATGAGTTGTATCTGTTCTCCATGAGCTACATGATATATAGATGTTTTATCACAGCGACATTTCTACTTCATTTATTTTATTTGAAGCAGATAAGTCACTGTAATTCACAGGCAGCAGTTTTTTTAATAAGACAGCAATTTAACCGTTGAAAGCCTGGAGAGCCTCCCCAGGGGATGACTGTAGCCCAAGCAATTGCCAGTGGTTCAGCTGAGACCCCTGAGGACTCGCTGGAGGCTCCTGCAGCCGGGCAGCTGCTCAGAGGTGCTGGGATGTGGCCACCCTGCTCCTTCCCACCCTGGTGGGAGGCTCCTACACCGGGGCTGCAGTCCTGGGATGCTGGATGGCCATTTCTAACCAGGCAGAGCCCCTCAGCTTTGAGACTGCCACGTGCTGCACAAACAGAGGCCCCAAGTCCCTTTTCAATTTTTTTTCTTTATTTTTTCTACCCATAATAGTTGAGTTATACCAGAAATTAATTTAGCTTTGGCACATATAATTTCCACAGTGTTTGTAATGGGTTTCCTTTGTGCTCAGCAGCTCGATTTCTGTTTGGTTGTTTAATATTACCTGATCTTTTGCACTGTGATGGGTGATTAATCTTTAGCTGTCATATTATTAAGCAGTTCCTACACAATATGAATTCAAAAGTCTGCACTTCCCATTCTCTCTCAATAGCCTGGGCACATATTAAATTTCATTTCTAATTACATATGCTAGTGTGAGTTATGGGCTATTACTCAAAATAAATTGTTCTTTGATGTCAGTTCAGCATATGAATGGCCAGTTGTAATTATACCAAGTTAAAACAGAACTTAGTGCTACTGTGCCTAGTCCAAAATAATTCTGTGCTTCTTTTAAATAGAATCAAATCAGCAATTTTCCATTGTTAATCAGCTCAATGCAGCCATTATGAAAGAATTTTTTCCTTTGTAGATTTGAGCTAAAAATGCAAGTGGCATTGACAGAGGCAGAGGAAAGGTGATCCTTTCTAAAAGTGTGCCATCTCTAATTTCCATTTCCCTTCAAAGGGACCAGCCACTGGTGATTCGCTGCACTTTTGCTTCGGTTCATTTCATTTTTATGAATGTGCTGAGTTCCCAATAAATGTGCCTATTTGTCGCAGGAAGACACCATCCAGAGTCTCAGCTGGCCTGCGGAGCAGCATCACACAGAGCTGTGCACCATTTGGGGTAGGGAGAGAAAGCGAGGACACACATCTGTCATTTAAAGACCCCAAGGATGTTCCTGGGGTTGTTTTGATGTTAAATACTGATCCTTTGCCGTGCTGGAATGCACAGACACGTTCTGCTGGAGCATGTCAAGCCTCTGCACTTAACACAAACATAGGACTTTTTAAATGGCAGGACTAAACACAGTCCTGGTGTCAGACCTTAACTTCCAGGGGTTTGGTTATTCAATCTGTGGCTGGCACACATTTTGTGCTGGGTGGAATTTGTTATCAGCTGTGTTTACAGGCTGCTTCAAGGCTTTGTGGAGCTGTAAGGCTCTTTAGCATTCGTAGTTCTGCTGTTGGGCTGCCTGTTTTACAAGTGTGTGTGTATTAGCTCTATTTTTGTTTTAATTATTGGCAGTAAATATACTTCAGGACTGAAATATGTTTTGTCAGGAGAAATCTGGAATTGCTTTCTCAGGAGAAAAATAATTAGAAAGGTTAATGCAATCCACTCTGCATAAGACTTCAAACTCATTTGCTTGGAGATGTGAAGCAGATGCTTTGTTCACAAAACTAGATTAAATTAGCCCTGGGGGGGGGGGTTCCCATTACTGTTTCTCAAGTACAGCAAAAAAGGCAAATTAAATCTATATCAATTTTCAATATTGACGATGCAGTTAGCTTTTAGGTATGCACAGTCCCCCATGCAAACAGTCTTTTTACTGCCTGCTTGGTTTCACACAGGCCTTGAGAGAGGGAAAACTGGAATTTTCATTTTATTATATTAAAATGATAGATCTCCTTGTCTGAGCTGTGTAGGAATGTGTTTTTAACAGGAGGGCAAATAAATTGCCTTGCAATAAATGGAGACCAGTTTTGGGAACAGTTGAGGGGAACCAACAGCACTGATGGGTTGCCCCTGCCTGAGAAGGGCTTGCTCTTTTTTTTTTTGTGGAGAGGTGTTCAGGACTGGCTGTGTGTGCACACTGCATTGTAAAAAGCCTAATGCTGCTCTTTTTGGGCTTCCATAGTCCTTGTGCTGGGCCGTGAGGAGCTACAGTGTGCTGGGGGTCAGAGCCAGCAGCAGTTTCTCGGTTGGTTCATGTTGGCAGGGCAGAACTTCAGCTTCTATCAAGTTAGCTCTGGCACAGTGACACTCCCCTGACACACATCACATCCATGACTCTCACTCAACAGCTGCTTGTGCCTATCTGGCTGAAATTTTGACTGTGATTTCAACAGACTTCCTTGCAGGATGTCATAGCCCAGACATTTCAACCAGAAGAGGCAGAGGCTAGCCCTTAGTGGAAATAACTTTTTGATTAAGTCAGATAGATAAATCATTTATTTGGCTCCATATAAAACCAGTTTTAGAAGCACAGATCATGTTTCTTCCTGTAACCCAGATAGGAAATAGATTTCACAGCACAAAAAACCTTGTTCAGGTAATGGTGTAAGTGTGCCTTGAACCTGTTGTGACCGCACTGTCACTGCAAATGTAGGCTGAACTGCTGAAGAGATGCATAAAAGTGAATAAAATGGGAAATTTAAGTTCTGTTAATTTCCTCCCTTTGAGATTAGTGGGTCCATCAGTCATTTCAGTTACAATAGGTTTGTTATCTCTGCAAATAATTTTTTACTACTGAAATCATAGCCATCCTTCTGCTGGGATTAAGGCAGAAATCTGCAAAGGACAGAGGTAACTTTGGGGCTAAGATAAGAGAAGTTGTTTTTCAAGAAAGCACTTCAGAGGAATTAGTGCTCCTTAATGTGTTTCTTGATCATTGCTCGAGCCAAGATCTCATATATTTTCTCAGGCTGGTGGGACAGCAGTATAAAACTTCTGCATTTTATTATCTTGTTCTATATGCTCCAATTTATTACTTCCCCTTTGTCTGGCTAAACCCAAAGATATATGATACAGGTAAAGCTACTTGGTAAAAATACAGAAATGCAGTTCAGCCTGAGGCACAGAGGGAACAACTGCAGAGGCAGATTTCCTAATGGAATGTGAGGTTTTCATTTTAGCACTTCACTTCTTCCCAGGTCTCCTGTCTGGGTGACCCCCAGGAGCATTATCCTTTCAGCACCAGAAATGCATTGCCTCAGGACTGCTGGTGAAGGGCCCAGCCTCAAGCTCTCCTCTCACACTTGTGGATTGCTAATCAGGCAGCTCCCTACTTAGCCTTCCACACTGTTGCCTGCCTTTTGTTTGTTTGCTTGTTTGTTTTTTGGTTTTTTTTTTTTTTTTTTTTTTTTTTTTTTTTTTTTACAGCATTCCTGTAATATGAAATGTGATTTATTTATCTTCTGTCTCTGAAGACATTACAGAACTTGTGCTGGGAGTGATGCCCTTCCCAGTAACTGTTTGGCTACCCCTTTTCCATGGTTTGAGCCCAGGCAAACTTCTCTGCAGCGGTTTCCCAATATAAGGTGACTACAAAGGGACTCTCGGAGAACTACACAAGGCACTACAATCGTGCCTTTGAAAGCCCAGTTGCTGGCACGCATGGAGTTTGTAGTTAAACTGCTTTTACTTCCTCAGCAGTAATATTGCAAGTTAAATAGAGCAACTCGGTCAAAAGTGACTTTTTCTGGCTTAATTCCTTCCTCTTGTCATTTGTGCATGCTTCTTTGGTAGGAAACCACAGCATTTTCCAACAGCAGCTTCTCTGGCCCCAACAATTTTTTATTTTCCCCACAGAATCTCAGTTGCTGAGCACCATCCAATAGTCCTGTCATGGAGGAATTTCACCGATCAAAGGTGGTGTATGATGAAAAGGAATAAGAGTATTTGGTTAAAAGTGTGTTTACCCCATCAGGCTTTAAAAAAAAAAAAAGTTAATGATTCTTTTCACAGCTGGAGTAGGAGTGCTTGCACATGAAACTGCAGGCAATTGTTCTTAAACTTTGATGGGTATACTTTGATTTCACTCTCATAATTCTTCTTGCTTTACTTGGATGCCTTCTTATCAGAATCAGGGGCCCTACAAGATTACAAAACAACGCTCTTACCTTGTTATGTGGTAGCCTGTTTGGTTTGATTTCCTAAATATCCTTCATCCACACCCTAAATGCTTTTAATAGTTTAATAGTTTGATTCTGTTATGTCAAGGCTGCTAACCTTGATGTCAAAATGCTCTTGGCTCCAGCTTATGCTAAGTAAATCTGCTTTATGTTGCGGAGTCTCCTCTTGCAAAATTCCTGGAAAAGTGATTCATATGTTGGTGATTAGGAAAACACACGAGTCCACCCTTAGGATTTACTAGAAAGGGTGGGATTATTGGAACGTTTTTAACCAAAAGGATTTAATGGGACTCACAGAATGATTTGGGTTGGAAGGGACCTTTTAAAGGCCATTAGTCTGATCCCACTGCAATAAGCAGATTCTTCAACTAGATCAGATTGCTGCCAGCCCCATGCAACCTGGCCTTGAGTTTTTCCTGGGATGAGGCACGGGAAGGAAGCAGTTATCTCTGGAAATTTGCTATTCAGCAGTACAGAAATTCTGATTGATTGCTCCTGGCAAATTGCAGCTGGAAGAATTATGTTACACCTTCATGGAAGGAGTTCACAGGAAGAGGACCTGGACTGCCTGATCCCTCCTACCAGTGCTTTGGGAGCATGTATTGCTTACCTTGGGCCTAAATATTTGTGGCACCATCTGTGAAAGAGAAATTGGCTGGTCTTAGAGAGGTGACAGGCTGGTGTGTGCTCTGTGAGCCCTTTGGGTAGGTGAGGGGCATAGGGTTTGCTGGGCATCTCTCACCTTTGGGCTGAGTTAGCTCTGAGGTCACTGGGAAGTTCTGTGTGCCTCTCGTACATTTTATTTATTTGTGCCCTCCACTTTCCTTTGCTTTTGGTAATACAAAAGAAAAATCTAGAAGTAGGAAATACTATGTTCAGTATGTTCAAAATGCCTTTTTTTCCCCCTCCATAAAACGAGATGGTTCCTCTTTTCTTATAAATCCTAATTTAATTTTTGGGGGGTTTCTGAAGCTGTGCCTCCTCTGCAACCTGGCTGCTGGGGAGACAGGGCACAGCAGAGCAGGAGGCTTTGGTGTGCCCCATGTTACTGCTCCCCACAGTCAGCCCTTGCACCTGGCTTTGCTGCAGCCATCCTGCCACGGGCACTGGCGTGGCAGCAGTGCAAGGTCCCAGCAGCGAGGCCGGATCCTGGCATCAGTGGCTCCACTGGAAATAATTTCCCACTCAACAAACCCTCACCTGCCGGCGTGGCAGTGCCAGGTTAGTCACCAGAGGGGCTGTGCTGGCAGAGGCCAACGCCTTCCCCTTGTTGCTGCCCTGGGCTGGCTTCCAGCAAACACCGTGGGCTGGTCCCAGCAGCAAGGAGGGGCTGTGCCAGCTGTGGGCTGGGGCTGGGGCTGGCAGGAGTGGGACAATGCTCTCCTCTGTTTGCAGGGTGGTTTCCTCTACAGCTGGGAGTTCACAGGGATGCACTGATTTCTCTGTGGCTGCAGTAATGCACTGGAGAGACTTTCAGTGGAAATTACTTGTGAAAAAAATGGAGTAATCCATTTAAACCAAAATTAAGGATGGGAATGCCTTTCCAGATTGGAGGTCAGTTGGCCAGCTGTGGTTTGCAACAATCACAGCCATAGACAAAGGACCCAGGGAGTGAAACTGTGTCAGTCAGTTCCTGGCTGAGCACATACGGCACAGACCAAATGTGTCAGCGTGACCCCACCCTGAGCTTTTGCCTCCTGTGCACTCAGCAGCCTTGGAGTGACAAGAGCACCTTCCTGAGAGTGGCACTTGGAGACCTACAGCCCTATTCCCATCCCACAGCTGGAGCAGCTGAAACCTGCACAGCTGGGGCACACTCCCACTTGGGTGCTTTTTCTGTTTCCTTCATCTAAGGCTTGCTCAGGAAGACTGAGGAGGCAGCAGGGAGGTGTGCTAGCAGTCTGAGCAGCAGAATTCCAGCTTTTCTCCTCACTGGCAGGTAGAGGTGAGGGGAAAGCAGCCTGACACAGAACACTTCCTTTTGTTAACGACCCATTCGTTGTTCCATGTTTCTCCACAGCAACTATCCGAGTGAGTCCTCATTAGTCAGTTGCTAATGAGGTCCTTCCTTTACCAGGTCGGCTTTTTACCTGGGCACCTGCACTTTGCTCAAGCCTCATTACGGTCAGTCAGCACCTTCCCTAAATCTGCTGCCTCTGACTTGGGACTGTCAGTGGCTGAGATTCTGAGCCCCCTTGGAGGTCTGAGGCTGCAACTTTCCAGGATGCAAGTCCTCAGCTAATCCAGAAGAGAAACCCAGGACGGCATTTCAAGGCTTTAAGTTGCCAGGTAGAATCCAAACAATGTGGGTTTGTGAGTCACACGTAAGACGTGCCACTGCAGCTCTTCTGAGATTAGTGAAATAATGGGCTGTGATGTGTATCTTTATGTCTTGTTTAGTGGTTGTGTTCCTGACTCAGTGGGCAAGAGAATGCTTCCTGAAATTAATTGCTTTGGGGGCAATTAACATCATCCATGATCATGAAGCAATGTGAGCAACAAAGATTCTGGTTTTTCTCACTTGCCTAGGGAGGAGGTGCAGGTCTGGGACCTGAGTCAAATGGCTTTGAGCAAAAGAAGACTTGAAAAGGAAAAGGAAAGAGGAAAGGAGAAGCCCTGTCCAGACTAACATAAAATGTTGAGACCCATTCTCACTGCATGAACAGGGCACGACGGCCTGGCATGATGGGCATGCATGCAAACACTGGAGACTTTTTTTCCTGGAGTGCTTCTCTTCTGCCAGCTTTCAGGGGATCTGGCTCACTCTATCATTCCTTGAAAGCCCTGACCTGAAGGTGTGGCATCACAGTCTGGCCAGGGATGTGGCTGCCCAGAGATGTGCCATGGGACTCTGCACCTGACCAGAAGGCACTTGATATCAATCAATTGCATAAAATAATAGCAAGAAAGAGGATATCTACGAGGTCCAGTTACTGCCCTTGTGGTCTTGTGCCATTCTGAGGATGTCAGCGAGAGTCTCTCTTCTCTGAAGAGTAAGGTGCCCATCAGGTCACGCCTGTCAGAGTCATAGCCAAGGCTGGTGATGTGCCCAAGCAAAATGTGCAGGGGCATCTGCAGGCAGAGCCTCAGCCTGTCCCTGGCTGTGTGTGCCTGGCCCGGTGAATGCCACACACACCTGGGACCCAGGTGAACTGGCTGAAGAGCTACAGGCTCAAAGGAGCCTCAGCAAGGTGAAAAGTACTGAAGGAGGACTCAAATAAATGCCAGCATTGATGCAAGGGTAGGCAGAGGGAAAGTATAGTCATGAGGGAGAAAAAGCAACCATTTAAGTTGGTTTAAATACAAAACCACACTCTGGGCCAGCAATGACATCCAGATTGAACAATAAGGTTTCTGTGTCCCGTATGATGCGGGCAACTGCGATGGCTGCCTGCCTTCACTTTCCATAGAAAATATCTTCTAGCAAGACTTGAGCTTCTATGTGCTCCACAAGCCTGCAAGATTTGAGCTTCTAAGTGTGCCACAAAACTGCTGAATGATCATGCGTTGATCAACCTCACTAGCGAAGCATTGCAACTAGGCCATTAACAACTAGTTGAAAACTAGTCATTAAGGGTATCGGACTGGAAAGGTGTTCTTTACAAATGCATTCTAAGTGTAATTAGCTGGTGGTTCATAACACCTTGAGGCTATCACTCTTTGGTTTCATCCATTTTTTTTCCCTCTTTCAGTTCAAAGTCAGGTAAATCTCACCTTAAATCAGAGGCCATCTTTCTGCTTGATGGGAGTCTTTTGTTGAGTTTGTTTGAAGATTCAGTGGTGAGGGTGAACCAGGAAATCTAATTGTGCACCATTGCTGAATTTCAGCGGGAGAAGCATTTTTCAAATCTGGGTGACACCTAGTAAATCTTTAGCAGGCAATGAATGAGGCACTTTCAGACTGACCTTATTTATTGTTGGAATGGAGATTAATATATCATCCCAGAGGCCAAGTTGGCTTGACTGATCTCCAAATTACTGACCTGATTTTTACCCTCTCTAATGGTAAGTCCTGTGGTTACCATCCTGTGGCCCTTTGGAACCTTCTGCTGGAGATAACTGGTTCTTTCCAGAGATTATGGCAGTTTGCACATTCTAGAATGTGTTCTACCAGACTCTAAGAACTGCAATATATATTTGATTGGATTAGTGATTAATTTATTTTCCATCCAATCTGTCTTGTTTCATCCAACTCCTTTATCCAAGCAAGATCATTCATGTAGGATTTTTCATCCTCTTTGAGCACTGAGCCTATGGGACAAGTTGGAAATGGTCTCATGCTTTTGACTTGGCCAATTCTGATGCTGTACAAGATTAACAAGAAAGCAGTTCAGCCACTGAAATTAGCACAGTTCAAACTTGATAGATTCTTAGCTGAACATGCTGCAGGCCTTGCTGGAATAATTTTTTCTTTTGGTCTTTGTACTTTAGAAATGGAAGAGAATATACAACACAGGTAAAATAATGAGGAATAATTTTATTAGCATAAACACAAGTTGAGCATTCCATATTAATTTAAGGAGACATTTGAGCAGATCTCAGCTTCTGCAAGGTAATTTCTGCAGAGCTATAAAACTACAGAGCTAAAATACCAAATGTTATGCTCTGTCTGAAAATCTGGTTGTTCTAATTAAGCTGTCTTCTTCCATTTTGGCCGGGCTAGAAATGTACTTTTTTTGAATGCTTAGAAGATGGTTTTAGTAGTGTCATTAAAGGAGCTACATTTTCACAAGCCTTAATAAATTTTGAGTATGAACTGATAGTATGCAGTCAGGATCTTCAAACAACTCTTTAAAAGAGCTGTTGGATACTGTCCTCCCTGGCAGGCAGACCTTCTTGGGCCACATGTTCTTGTATTTTTTTTCTGATTCTGGCAGAAATTTTTTGGAAGACTGTGCTTTAATTATTAACATTATGAGAAGGGTACTCTGAAATACGAAGGGATTGTTTCTACCAAAGGGTTCCTTGCCTGAACTGGGCTAGAAAAACCAGCTGTTCTAGTTTACCTGAGCTATTTGCCCTTCTGATTCTCCTTTGCAATGTGAGGGAGAAACAGTTGCTTTTCTGCATTTTCTGTATTCTTTTAGGTGCAGGGTGAATTTGCAGAGACAGCTGATAGATCAATCATTGCTGCTCTTGTCCATGCAGAGTGCCTTTAAAATTAATATTGTAAATATGCCACTTTCTCACTTCTCTACAGTTAGCTCTTGGCATGGGGCCTCACTCTGTGGTCCTCAATGCACTGCAGACATGCTTTAAAGGCAACAGCCAAAATGTAGCAGGAGCTTCTGCCTAAACTTGGCACCTAAACACCTCCTGCCAGGATTGTGGGTGTGAGTTGCCAAATAATTCTGTTCAGCCTTATCGCTGCATCTGGCCCTCTCCTGGCATGGGATGGGCCTGTGCAGGGGGAAACAAAGCTACAGCTTCAGCAGAATGCTGAAATGTAGTAAATTAAAGCCCCCAGCCAAATGAAACTTGTAATTGGTGTGTCACTTTCAAGTGAGAGAATGGCTCGGGCAGGTTCAGCATTCTGCCTGGGTTGCAGAACTGGTGTAATTATGCCGTGTGGTTTTTAATACTTCTGAGAAGGAAAAAAAAAAAAAAAAAGAAAGGTGCACTAATTTTTAGAGCTATAATCTGTTGCCAATGTGCAGCTGGCATCTGAGGACATCTGAGCATTTCAGCCAGATGAAGTCTTTGTGAGCACTAAGGCTGGATCAAAAATTGCTGTTGCCAGTGCAGGCTGAGTTACTTTTGAAGTAATGTGACTTCTTTTGTATATAGACATTAGACTGCCATTGAGATTGTAATTTAATTTGAAGATCAGACCCTTTCTCTCTGTTCAAATGCAGAGCATCTGCTGGAAACATGAGAGGACAGACTAAAAAATAATTTTACTGTTGGTCCTTCTTAACTTTCAATACTTAGCTTTCCCCCCCTCCATTCTCAAGGCCATTCTTATTATAACCCTTGCACACAAATTGGTACAGATACACTTAAACACACAGGTGTATTGAGAGAGACATTGGAATTGGGTGTGCTTGAATGGATTCCACACCTTTCCAGAAACAACCTAGATGATATGAAATCTCTCTTGGCAAAAGAATGCCCTTGGGGTGTCATATTTGCATGAGGAAGCTCCTAAAATAAATATGTGTGAGAGTTGCTGAATATATTTTATCTACATTTGTCTGTCAGAAACAATAAATCTCAAAAAATAAAATCTTTTTAGTTATTTCATCTTGAAGGTGAAGTAACACCCAACCAACTCCTGAACCTGCTGTGCATATTGCAGTCTGAATACTTGTGAATGCTGCTGGTTCTGCTCAGAGCATTCATGCTCTCTGATATCAAGTTTGTTCAACAGCTATCAAAAGCAATTTACCAGGGAGCAACAAAATAAAGCACTTTATCTGAAACACTTGCTTTCAATTTATGTCACTATATATATATAGTGACATGAATTTATATGTATATATATAAATGTTTCCAAAAGCCAGACAGACTAGTGTTTGGTGCATCTACTGCTTGTTATCTTTGAAGGGCAGACATCATCATTTCACATACTTGTGGGCTCCTGGAAAACACAGAAATTTCCCTCCCCTTGGTGCCAAAATGGTCCTTTCAATAAGATTTTTCAAAGCATTAAAAAGCAACATCAACAACAACAACAACAACCAACAAACATCAATGCTTTGCTGAGGAAGTGGCTTGGATTGTCCCTGGAAAATGATCTTAGGTGGATATTTGAAGGAATAGAGTGTATCCTTATGTGTTTGAGGTGGAAAAGGTGAGGTTAACTCAGCTCTTGTAGCTGATACCAGAGCTTGTTCTGGTATCAGCTTGTTTTGAAGGGCATCCCCTTCATGGGAGATTTCACTGATGCCCAGAGGCTTTCATTGATCTGACAGGTGAGCAGCAATCAACAGAATACCTTTGGGTGTGGGAATCCAGTAAACTCCTCAAGAACAGGTAAAACTTGTCGTTCTTTTCCTGCAGTACATTCTGAACCACAGCCCTAATATAGAGAATGAAATTTAAGCACACTGCTCAGGCTGTTATTTCCTCTTTTGTTCTGTGTAAGGAGAGGCTCAGATGTGTAATATTAAAGGGGAGTTCTGTATATAAGTGGCATTATATGCTTTTTTTTCTTAAAGTGCTTGCATGCTCTAGGAATAAAAATTCCAATTTTTACATGCAACTCGTGATGGCAACTAGGCTTTTTAAGGCTTCAGACATCCTGAAAGGAAGAATCTAGGCTTAAGTTTTCTCTTATGACAAGGTTTTTGATGGTTCCTAAACCACCTAATTCAGCTTACTCAGTGCCTTCTATCTGGACTCAGTGCCTGGGCTCTCAGGGCAGCTTCCATCTCAGGTTTGTAAGGACAGGACTAACTCCTCTATTAGTAATTACTGCTGATTAGTTTATGTATTTTTAAAGAATTTCAACTGAGGCTGGTCAATACAGCAGAGTTGCTGAGTACTGGGGATTTTAGCAGATAACCCTTAATTTTTACATCAACTAAGGAGGAAGCATGGGATTTATCTTGTGAACAAACCATCTCCAACTTTATTGCTGCTGTTAGAATAGCAGATTGCTGCAGCATTCTGCCTTGGAGGCATAACAAGTAAATTATTTCAGTATGAAGTTCTTTCATGCAACTTTGGGCTCTTCCCTCCTAATTTATGATGTCTTTTCCTTTCTCTTTGTTCAGCATTTACTAAATGACAGATACAGTACAAAGTTTACCCGTCCATTAACTGCTCTCCACTGTTGTGGCCCAGGTTTTTTTCCATTCTCCTTACTTAAGTAGGAACAAGGTTTAAAAATATGCTCTAAATAGGTTTAAAAATATACTCTCAGTCTCCCTGGGCACTTTAACACATTGCTTGTTTTTATCTAGGTTCCCAGGTGACCTAGGACCTCTAACTTAGGCTGTTGGGAAAAAAAAAAAAGTCAGCAGAATTAAACCTATTTCTAACTTATCATATTCATTACAAAAGAAGCTCCAAAATTTCAAACAGTAAATTTTTAATCTTCTCCTCTTTACCCCTAATTTTATTCTCTCTTTAAGAAAAGAAAAAAGAAAAAATAATGGTGACCCATATGTCAAATCTGTAATTGGAGACTTTAATGATAACTTCTAATATTTACTACTTAAAATGCTCATTAGAACTTTAATGAGTAGCAACTTTAATGAGAAAAATGAGTTCCACATTATGCAAATATTTGCACTAATGGACCAAGATTTGAATTCATCCAGATTATAGCTGGTGCAAACAACTAAAAAACAAAGTCAAGTTTCCTCCTTCTGTCTGAGACCTTTTTCACAGCTGACTGGGTTGCTCACTCATCAGCTGGGCAAGACCCAACATCCTTTATGTTATCTCTTCAGGGGGTGTGACTGCTGCTTTATGTGGGGGCTCACAGATAAACTCCTGATCAGGGAGCTGATTAAAGGAATTTCCAGAGCTGGCCTGCTCTGGCTGATGGTGACTATTCCACTTGTAGTGTGAGAGCTCTACTGAAAGGAGAGCATAAAAAGATAAAAACTATGGTGAAGGAAGCTGTCACCATTATGGAAAATCAAAGCTCAAGCAAAAGTACTTGATTTCAGTAGATTCTGAAAACAGAGATGGGGGAGCTCTCTTAGAGTGGTGATTTCAAGACCCACTTCAAGGAAGTCTGTAAGCAACTGGTTTTTCTCTCAAACTTGTGTTTTTCCTTTCAGGTATGGGCTATATGAAATTTTTTGGAGGCAGAACTGATGGCTTGATTAGAACAGCAACAACACAGAAGTACAGAAGCATTCAAAACTTGAGAAAAATTTATCTGCTTTGCTGTGGAACTAAGCTTTGTGCTGGGGAATGAGAAAGGGATGAAGCAAACATCTTGTTCTGGTGTCATTGGCCAATCCCACTTAATGCTAATGTTATTTGGAACTAATGATGTTCTATTTGCTTCATGTAGCTAGTCAGGCCCAATTGGAGTTTAAATTCCCAACCAGGGCATGCGTTTGCCTTCAAGGGGAAAATATTTACCAGTGTCCAGTTAAAGTTACCTCAAAGATTTTTTTTCTCTATCCTCATAAGCCTAAACTGGTTCCACTTTATGACAAGAAGTTTTAAAATCCTAAAGAAATTGTATTAAAGGGGAGCCACTGGAGCTGTAACCACTTAAACTGTGCACAGAATAGGAAATATTGAGTTGCCAGTCTGCTTTTTTCTTGCCAAGTCTTCCAAAGTGGTAGGAATGGAGCATCTCTGACCTCTCTGGATAGCTGTTTCTAGCATGGCATGTCTGTGCCCTGATGCCCAACCTGAATCTCGCACACCTCAGCATGGTGCTGTTGTTCTGTTGCCCCTTGCTTCACCATACTGGAATAAGTTTGCTTCTGTGATCTCTGGGGCTTAGATGCAAGTATTTGTAGGTTGCTTTACATCCCTCCCAAGCACTTAAAAAGTACAGTCCAAGAAGCATGAAGAATTTTTAACAGTCTAAATGCTATGCTGCTTTATTTCTGGGGAACTATGAGTTATAGCTTCAGTCATGGAAATCCTTTAACAGAATTTGAAAATCCAAGGTGTGGTGATTTAATATTTTTTTTTACTTCTTGAAGTTTTACCACATCATTTTTTATACCAAACTACAAGCTCAGCTTTCACAGAAAATATCCATCTTCCTCATCACCAAATCATCCTCCTTGTCATCAAAAGCCCTTAGAGTAAAGAGCTGTTTATGGGCACAGATGTCTCATATCAGCAGACTTAAAAAAATACTCCAAACAGAATTTATAGTGCACTCAGTAACCAGACAAATGCAAAGAACTGCACAGCACAGGTGTGAGAAAGCTTATCTGTCTCCTTATCTGCAAATTACAAAGGTTAGAGATACACAGGTTTGAAAAAGTCATAGCAGGAAGGAGCAGATGGCAAATGATGCAGTCTGGGAATAATCTGCTAAAATCAGCCATGGGTGACAGCCAGTGGCAGGTGAGTGACCTGCTGTCAGGAGGAAACACGAGCAGGCAGGGCTGTCAGAATCCAGTTTACTCAGAAATGCTGGAGCTGGGCTCTTTCCACCAACCATTGGGTACAGTTTCTGAGAAGTATGTTTGGGCAATTAGAGGACTCCAGCAACTGGAATAATATTACTGAAGGTGTTTCCCATCAAAGCTCTTTAGGGAATAATGGGTAATAAATAAGCACAAGACCTTAACTGTGGCTCTCTTGTCCCTTCAGAGCTTACCTATCATGTGAACCAAGTTTCAGTGAGCAAGGCTGAATGTCCTGACCTTGTAGCCCTGGGAACCACCACTCTGTCAACACAGCTACTGTTGAAATGGAGAAGGACTCAAAAAGATGTACCTGATTTTGTTTTGGGAAGAAAATCCTCAAGCCACACCTGAAACATTCTTTGTTTTGAGACCTTCCGTTCCCTCAACCCCGTGGTGAACTTCCTGTGTCTGAGGTTTTGGGTTTTATGGAGGTAAGCAAAGAGTTACTCTGACTTCACTTCCAAATTTACAGAGATGGAACTGACTTTGATGTGGAAACAGAGATGGGACTGCTGGATTATTTCTGTCCTCAGCTTTGTCACCTTCAGAGGCTGTGTCCTAAGGCAGAGCAAAACCAGTTTATACTTTATAGCATGAATGCACATTTCAGCATGCCTGTTGTACACAGGGCATCCCAAAAAAAAAACCAGTAATTGATTTATCTTGGAAGAGGCTGGGAAGAACCATATTTTTCTTAGTTTAGGAGGAGTTATTGTTACAGCCCAGAAAGAATGTTGGCAAGACCTTCACAGAAACTCTCCTCTTCTTTTCCTCTTTCTTACCCTGACAAAGCAATTGTTAAATTGCATGCATGTAAAAATTAAACTGTCCTCTTCCAAAAAGGGGACTTTGCTTAAGGGACAGCAGCATAAACCAGTGAAAACTATGGGCTATTTCCTGTCCTTTTGGTGATGCTGTCAGCAGTCAGGAGGGTGTCTTCTTGACCAAACCACAGGGTCACGAGCATTTAACAAGAATTTCATGTTTTACTACAATTGTGGCAAAATATTTTTCAAGCTTGAGATGTTACACTGGTTTAACTTTATTTTTGCTTTGTGTCTACTGAGAAAAAAAAAGTTCTAGCCAAGGTCCTACTGCTTGACTGCAGGAGTGGAAAAAGTAACAGAGCAAAATATGCATCTACCACAGGTGGTTGGTTTGAACATGTGAGAGGTCAGGGACCACTGTCCAGGGCTACACCTTCATTACCTTGGTTTTCTTTCCTGTTGGCAATCAGCTCACTGCTGTTTGCTCACCTTAATGGCTTTTCTCTCTCTCTCTTTTATTTTAATGCCTATTTAACAAATCTATATCTGTAGCCACTACAGTGGATGAGAAGATCATGGGGTTGCTTTGTCAAACACAGGTTTTACAAAGTGCCATTTTAGTGCTTCTTCTTTTATAGTTGAGCATATTATAGACTGTATAATTCATTGTGGCCTATTTATTATCCATAATAACCCTCACAATAAGTTAATTACAACCCCGAGGTAATGGTGAATTTGTCCATCTCTCTGCAAAACAGCAGAAAATAACTGATGTGATCAGGAAACCTGTCCTTGGAGGATGGGTAATTCATGCTGCGTACTCAGGAGGAATTCTTTCAAAGGCCTCTGCTCCAGTTTTTCACACCAGAAGACAATCTTCCCTCCACCTCTTTGTGTCATTTCAACAGTGCCAAATCTTCTCTAATAACACTTTTGCAAGAATATTACTGCTATCCAAGGCACCAGTTTTTGACTCCCAGGTTTTAAGTAATTTCAGGTCAAGTAGTAGTACCACTAAAACAAAACAAAACACAAAAACCCACTGCAATGCCAGTGCAAATATTGATTTGTAGATTCTCCTTTTTATCATCATGTCATATCATCAGACCTGAGTTTCTCATCCCAGCCTCCCTTTATGTTAAAAACTCTTACCTTTTGTCCATATGCTTTTAAAATAACAAATATTATCCTACTATAAAAACAGTATTTCAAGGCTATGTGTATCATATGTTCAGAGCACTTCTTTTTCCCAGCATCAGGAAAGAAAAAATTCCTCAAGAATACCTATTTTAATTTTCAGAAAGGCATAATACCTCCACTGCTCTCACTGCAGCATCCTGTGTGCTGCTATGTTGTAACTGCAATGCAAAGGTTGCCAAGGTTCTCCAGTCTTAAGGAATTGTGCAGGATTTAAACTCATACACAGTTTGTAATGGGGCTAATCCCAATGTCCATAGTTTTGAGTTGAAACTCAAGGGTGCTCATATATCCTAAGGCACAGTGTGCTTTCCAGGCAGAGTTCAACACTGATACTACAAAATTACTGATTTATTTTGTTGTTATTCCAAGCCAAACACCACTATTCTGCCTGGAACCCATTTTCTTATAGCCTTCATGGGCTCAGAAAGTTTCTGAACTTTCTGAAAGATTTTACCCTCCTTGGCCTATCACTATTATTTTTCTGTGGCTCAGACATGACTATTTCCCTTTCTGGTGAAAACACAGTAAGGATGTATTTTTGAGGGTCAAAAAATGCCTCTAGATTTCTCTAGAACTGAGGAAGACCTTAAGTCTCTTACTGAAGTTGCAGGAGGACCCAGATGTTTAAGTACAGTTGAGGTAGTAGTGGTATAAAGAAGAGCAGGGTGGGGAATTTGGGGACCCAGCTCCTTTCAAGGTGTGAGTGGTGATAGTTTGACTCATAGTCCTATGGCTGATTACAAATTAAAGCATGCAAAACACTGATACCATGGGAGTATTTGCAGTATTGGCTCTAAATTGTAGCTGCTAAGGACATGCCTGCTTCCTCCTTTCTGTATCTGTGCATGTTTAGGCTGGTCTGAGAGAGGACTAAAAAAAGATACAAATAAGAGAATGGGAGCTTAGGTTGAATAATTGGAAAATTGTTAAAGAAATGTTAAGTTCCTAAACTTCAATTATTTACAGTCACACTGGGTATAGCACTGGTAGATACAGCTGAAAGAAGGATGCAGGCAAATTCTAATTTATGATCCTACAATGCCTCTAATGCGTATTTTAGGATGTTTTTAGCTCTGAACACGTGAAATAAGACAAAATTAGTTTATTTCCCCTTCATATGCAAACCTGTTAATATATCCAAAGTAAGCCTGTAGAGAAAGGCAAACCCCTGATCTGGGAACAGTGTCTGCACTGAAGATCTTTTTGTCTTTTATGTATTTGAACAAATCTCTCTGCTGGGTTTCCAGTGGGCTGTGCAACATCTACACCAGTATGCCAGGCACAACTCACATGGTTGCCCCAGGATCTGATGTTCCAGCGTTTGGCCTTGGTGTGCTGTGCTGTTGAGCTCAAACATGCATTTCCTCCAGTCTGATTGCTGTTTCCAGATCTTTGTCTCCTATCAGATGATGCCTTAAGGTCATGTTATCTTCCCCATGGGATGGGTCTGGAGCATGAGTCAGGAATGTAAACTGAGGTTTTAACCAGCAGCACATTAAGTAAAGGAATGGAAGAGCAGCTGCTGGAGTTGGAATAGCTTGGGAAGCACCAGTCCTCAACGCTTTGCATGGCTTGTGCATGATTCACTGTGTGACTGCTCATCAGGCCAGCTCCTGATGCATCCCCCAAGAGGGCTGTCAAGAGACACTGTTGGGCTTTTTGGCCCTCAAAACTAAAGCTAGGAAAATGTTGATGGTCCTGTCAGGCTGGAACCTAAGGACTAAGCATGGTAACAAACAACAAACCAAACAAACAGGCAGCCTGACTGCCCTCAGCTTCCATGGGCTGCCTTCGGAGCACGGACTGCCAGGCTAAAGAACAGTCAGGGGAGGGCTGGGCTTCTTGTGTGGGGCCTTTGATGGTGCCAGCTCACTTCACCTGAAGTTTTTTTATGGGCCTAGAAGGGGAGGTTGAACCTGTCTTAATAGATAGCATGTTCTTTCTCAAAAGAAAAACCCCACAAAAAAGACATGTAACCCAAACCCTGTGACCATGCACAATATAATGCAATTATTTTTACATAGTTTAATTATATTCAGGAAAGGAGGGAGAAGAAAAAGCACTAATGTTTAGGAGCAGTGACAGTAGAAAATAAGGTAGGAGGATGAAATGAGGAAAAGAATGACTAATTCTCTGGTAATGTCTATAATCTACTACACAATTATCTGTACTATTTAAGAGTTTCTACTAAAACAGTTCTGTAAAAGATGGTTTTACTGGGTTGTGGTTAAGACACAAGACAAGAGGACCTGGGGTAAGTTCCTTTTTCAGCCAAGACTCTTTGGGCACTGCTCAGCATGTTTAAATTCAAGGTTTGCAATCTCCTCTCAGGAAGAGAGCAAGTGGAAATGTTCTATTTCCCAGGTCCAAGACTATGGTGAGAATGGTTTAATTATATTTGAGATCTCCAGTGGCCCATAGTGAAGTTTACTGGAAAATACCCATTAAAGAGAGGTGAAACCAGCAGATTCTGGGTGGTTTGACAGGTCAGCAAAACTGGACAAAGAAATGATTTGCAGGAGGCCTCTGATGCCAACAGGAGCATTACATAGCTTGCCATCAGTAACACTGTCCTGTTGTAGGAAAGTCTAAGTCTCCATACCTAGATTTAATTTAAAATTGAGTTTGCCCTTTTGAAGGAAGGGCTAAGGCTTAAAAATACATTTGCTGCATCCTAGCCAAGTAGGTTCACTAACAACAAAAAGACCAAAGACAGATTTTTTGCATTAGAGAGAGCACTTTATTATTTCTCTGCTTTGTTTTCTTTGGAGTCCTGCTGAAATGTTTTTGATTGCATACAAGTAGGAGATCAGTTGTAATAAGGCGTGTCTCATGTTTCTCATGTTGCTGCCAGGTCTGAGATAATTCTTAGTGACTTCTGAACACTGCTTTGAGTTTAAAGGGGCACTATCATAGATTCATTTTGGTTGAAAAAGACTTTTAAAATCACTGCATCAATGGAAACAACCCAAAAACCTCTGCATTTCCTTTTTAAGGACATCTTACTAAGAGGTACAGATATATTTAAAAGTACCCAACACCATTGCTTGTTTTGTTTCTTAAATAGCATGTGAGTTTAATAAGACTAAATGCATGAGCATTTCTAAAAACTCCCTTCTTGATCTTTTAGATTGCAATTCTTCATTCCTATGCTTCTCTGTATTCAGGTTTACTCTTCATTTATTAATTTTGCCTACCACTTATTTTGGGCAATAAAAGGAGACTTGTCCAGGTTTGTTGGTATTCATTCTTTCATGGCACAAGCAGAGTAACTTGGGTTAACAAGTTAGAAGAGAAAGTTGGATTTTAATTGTCTGTTTTCTATCATATTTGAAAAAGTTATAAAAACAATTCCCTCAACATGCGGTGCTCTAAGTTCCCTTTCCCCGTGTTGTTTTTGGACCTGCAGTATTTTGAATGTGACATCCTACAAAAAATAATAGTATTTTTAAAACCTCCTACTGGAGTGCATTTGATTTGAGTTATTCAAAGCAAATGTGGAGAGCTAAGAGCCCTCTGAAAAGGATCAGTGACAGGAAAGCAGCGTTGTTTGCTTCCCTCCCCGGGGCACATTGTGTCCTGTGTGCACATGTGGGACTTTCTGGGACTCCTTGGAGAACTGTGGGCATCTGCCAGCAGAATTTAGCTCCCAGATATCCAGAAATATGTTTGGACATGGTGCAGTTGTACAACCCACTGGTTCTAAATTTCTGGTAGGAGCCAGACCTTTAGCCAGGAGTGTTGAAATGAAGAGGCCTGGTGACCTTCCCTGTGAGGTCCCTACTCCAAGGATTTTGCATCTCCTTCAGGACAAGAGCAGCTGTTCAGCAGTGAGGGTACAGAATGGGCTCTGTTGGAGCAGCAGGGCTTGTAAATACACATGACAAAACATCCATATTGCCATAAAGGTAGCTCACCTCCCCTGAGTTCAGAAGAGTAATGCCGGATCACATCTGCTGATAACCCAATATTCATATAAGAATTTCTTGCTGGTTTAATGGACAATCTAACTCCCCCTTTTTTCTTTTTTTTTTTTTTTTAATTTTTGTTTGTTTGTTTGTTTGTTTGGGTTATTTTTTTGGATAAAAATCTGACTTACTAAATGTAGCAGATGGGGTTTTTAAAAGTGCTTCTTTACCATCTTGAGCATCATATAATGAAAACCTGAGCCTTCAGGTCCTCATGAATTTTTTTTCCCCTCCTGTCACCTATTCTACATGTGCAGGCATAGTCCCAAAGTTATCACATTGCATGTAATTGCTGTAGGGAGGATGAATATTTTGAGTAAGAGAATATGAAACAGGATCAGATAAATTCCTTAATCAGCACAGAGCCCAGCCTCTTGTGTGTGTCAGCTACTTCAGAAATAAAGGCAAGACTCCACTCCCTTTATTGTATATAGATTATCAACAGAATTGATTTGAAATTGCAATTTTCTTAAAATAATCACTGAAACACCTACAAAAAAATTCTCCAGTAACGAGCAGCTGCACTTAAGTTCAGCCTGAAGTGTCTGAAACACAGTGCCTTAAACCAAGCGGTTCTAGTTAAAATCCTTTCTGGACACAGTTTTAAAATGCAACAGCCACGTGAGGGAGGATGAGAGGAGCAAGGGATGGTAAGATCTATGTAAAATCAGTTTTGCTGCTGTTGCTAATGAAATGTCAAAGGAAAGAGGCTTAAGAACCAGTGAGCCCATGAAAATAAGCAATACAAAAATAATAATTTTAACTTCATTGGTGCTTTTATAATTCATGTAGTGAAACAGCTTCTTGTGCATACTCATAGAGTCTGGAGATTCTTATTCAGCTGTGTGAAGAAACAAAAGAGTGAAAACCAACTAAATTCTGAGCAGTGCACTTGATGCTTAGCCACTGTAAAAAACTTCTGGTATAAAACAGTCTGAAAAGAATTTGCTGCCAACCAGCACTTCAAACTCCTCGGTATGGAACAAAGGCAGTCATCTGGAGCTCTGACTAGTGGTAATACTGGATGAAACTTCACCTCAGACATCCTGGAGAATCCATCTTTGGTTATTCTTGTATTGACAGTTGTACTGATGTTGACATACTTGTATTGATGTTGTCAGTGGCAACGAGGTGATTAGGATTAAAAACTCAAAAAAATTACTCTCTGCCTACTCAAGTCCTTCTAGAAAATCAGCCCCTGTTTTCCTGAGATACTTTGTGGTTCATGATGGTGACACCAACCCTGTGAAGATGGTTACATTGGCTGCTGTATGGACTCTGTCTTCCCTGGTGTTATGCTCTGATTCAATCTTTCAGTGAGTTGTAGGCTTTTGTGGTCCGGCTGTTGATGAAATCTGCCTTCTTGAAGTCAGCCTTTGGAATGGAAGAAACAGAACACTTCATTATTTTCAGTGCTGATTCTGCAAGGCAAGGCTGGGTCCAGCTGCCTAAGAGCTGAATAAGGAGCCATGGTAGGGGTCTAGGCAGAGTCCTGAGCAGCCACAGAGACAGAACAGGCAGTGCTCGTTTAGTCCAGGATAGATGAGAGGATAATTGGAATTGCTGAACTCCCTCACTGACTGTACCAGGAGCCTGTTCTTCCAGCTCAGCTCTACAGACTCCTAACTTTTAGGTGACTAATAGCTGAGATTAACCTAGCTGAGATAACCCTGTCAGAACAAAGAACACAGGGCAATGCCAAAATGACTCAGGATTTTATCAATTTTATTTGATCAAGAGTTTTCCCTGGCTTATTAGACTAAAGTTTAAAAAATATCTGGGCATTAGGTGGTTCTGAAGTTTTCAGTGCCGTGCCTGGTGTCTCTAGGGGACTTGATCTGCATAGGAAGAGCAGATAATCAGCATTTTTGAAAATCAGGTCTGACAAATGTTTGCTATAGACTTTTCTAAACTACCAGTAAATTCATAAAATTCATGCCATCAGGGATATTGCTGTATGGTGAATTCAGGAATGCAGTTGTAAAAAAACCAGAGACAACTAGTTAAGAATTTATATGGCACAATAGCCTTATTCTGGAACACAGATTTCTGGTTTGTGGGGCAGTACTTGCTAAGTGTGATGCAACACTGGTAAAGTTTATGCTAAGAAAGTTTTTTGGAGCAAATTTCAACAAAAAAAAAAATTACAAAGAGAAACAGATGAACAATAAATGCTAACAGCTTGCTTGTGAACTTGGAACAGTTTTAGGTTATAGGGGACTTGAAGTGACAAAATCTGAACAGAATCTGTGTGTTTACACAAGGACTGAAAACAGTTTGAGATGCAGGATGAAGGTAGGTAGGTGGAAGTTACCTGAGCTGTGGGTTGAAAAAGCAGGCACAGAGCTTCAGAAGAACCAAACTGGTTTGTGGCAGACTCATGCTGGTCATTTTTTGTTTGATGACTATGGCAGTAAATGTTTGCCAACACCTTTCCCACAGCCTAGGCTTTGTCTGACTATAGCTGACAGCTGGGCTAGCAGGCTGTGCAAACAGGAGAACAGAAGTGCTCTGGTTTTAAAGCAGGAAGCTGCCTCGCCCTGCCCTTGGTTCTGCTGCCACCGTGGCTCCTCTGTGCCAGGCTGCTTCAGCCAGTGGGGATGGGCACCTACTCTGCATCACTTCCCACCACCTGACACTTCTGGCAGGCAGCAGCAACGCTTTTCATAAGCTTTGCCAGTGGATTTAAAACCACAGGGGGAGAGAACATGAACACAGAGGAGCAAAAATTAAGGCCACGCATTACTTACACAGGTTTATGTACAAGTAAATAAGAAAACCAAATTCAGGGACTGCTTGAATCCTATCATAGGTGGATTGTTAAATGTACAGGAGTGCTGAGGGCCCCAGAGGACAAATGAAAGGGTTGTAGGTCTCAAGGAACAGATTCTTTTTCTTTGTGCTTACCTTTTTGTAGGCACTGTGGAGATCGGCGTGTGACCACAGGGAGTAGAGGAGGACTGAAGCAGCCCTGCTGGCTTTGCTGAACATATTGCTGCCATTTTGCAAAAAGAATGATAAAACACATTTAAATTCCCACATCATAATCATGGTGCATGTACAGACCTCAACAAACATAACCTCATAGCATTTGTTTTATCTCTCTAAGTGCTGGTTCGCCACCCTTTAGGTACTGTAGCATGTTTCAGGCTGTCCTTATTACTGAAACAAATGAAACTTGCCTCCCTGCTCCACTCATTCTTCAAATTTAGGGAGAAATCAAGTGCTCTGTAGCCTACATCTAACAGCAGCTATCATATTGTGCATTTTCAGCTGAGGAAAATAACCTCAGCACAACCACCATTTGAAAGAATCATTCCAGAAGGTAAAATCTCTGGTTAGTTAGACAGGGTTTAAACTATTCAGGTCCTCATGAGGCTTCCTTTACTCAGATTGATTTCCTCTTCCATTTTGTAGAGAGAGCAAGGCAAATGGAGTAATTATTCGTATTTTTAAAACATCAATTATCTTTGGAGTAAATATTGATTGCACTTGTTTACATATTAAAGAACAATTAAATTCTGTTCTCTAAAATTCCAATACATTATTTTTAAAATCTATTATTATTATTAAAATCTGCTCTCTAAAATGCCAGCATGTTATTTTTAAGTACAGATCTATAAGTTGTGTGAAGTGTATCCCTGCACTTTATTGCTAAAGTTTGCTAGGGCTGTGTTACAATGAACAGGAAAGACATTTTGGGTACAGATGAGATCTGATGATCAGTCACTACATATATATCAGAATACAAATAATGTGGTGCAGTTATCTTCTGAGGTGTTATTTGAAATGCTGGAACCCAGTGAGTTCAGCTATGGATGGGAGAGTTGTCTCAAGAGATCTTTCTGTATTTCCCTATCAGTGCAATTCTATTCACATCCCTGTTTGGGCTGTCCTGTACCTTGAGATGAAGCGTTTTTTCCCCCTGAGTGGCAGAGGCTGCAGTTTATTTTTTGCCTGGGGAAAGAGGGAGGCTGGTGGAGCCCCTTACCTGTCATTCATGCTGATGGCAATGACCTTGGGCAGGCCCTGGGCGCTGAGGAGCAGCCGGGCGTTGTGCGAGCTGCTCTGGGTCAGGTTGAACAGGGTGTAGCAGATGGACGCCGTGGTTTCACAGGCAGCCTCGCAGCCTGGCACACACTCGGGCAGGACTGACACCAAATCAGGCAGAACTCCTCTGGCTGCAAGGTGCAAGAGAGACAAGCAGTTCCATTACTAACAGGGGCAGATTTGCCTTATTCCTCCCACTCTCCCTCAGCAGGGAGCTGTGTGCCCCCACCATGCACTCATGGCTTCCTGCCTGCATTGCATCCCCACAGGTCAGGTGAAGCTGCACCTGAACTCACCAGGCAAGTGCCAGCTGCAGGCTGCCACTTCCCTGCTAGAGATGTTTTATATTAAATTTATCTCCAATTGATATGGAAGTTCGTTTTGCTTGATAAATTTGGTTAAATGTAGGTTCATTTTTTTGGACAGATTCAGACCCTTATCATCTAGAAAACAGCGTGCCCTCTCAAATGTTTTTCTTTGGCCAAAGTTTTTCTTTTTGGAATTTGACCTGAATTCACACATGTTTTCAGTCAATCAAAAAGAACATCTTTTGATAGGGAAAATGTTCACCTGAAATTTCCCCAGTTCTCTCTATTATGGGTAAAGCAAAGAAACAACTGTGAATGTGCAACATGAAGCACCCTCCCCCAAAGCTTTGTGCTATTCTGTCTTTCCCACACTCTCCTAAATTATTTTTTCCTGATGAAATCCCAACTTCTTATCAGTTTAATTTCTTCTCTTTCAGGGGGATTCACCACCTGTAATTGTTAAAGCTATATGGATTATCCCTTTGTAATCAGCCCAACAATGTTGTAATATTTTCATTAATAAGGAATGTTCTTTAAGGCTCAAACAAGGCCCAGGAGACTGTTCTGCAGAATTCTGGAGGTCAATCTGCCCCATGAGCCATCTGTATACCTGCAATTTCCCCTTTCCCCCTTGGTGGGAACACAAAAAAGGACAACAAATTATATGAATACATTTTATCCTGTCAGTAGGAAAAAGTCTTAACTACACAATAAATTGAACGGAGAATACTCAGAATAGAAATGGCTTTTATTTAGAAATGAGATAATTTAAAAAGAATTAACTATTATTTTCTATAGCATCTTATAGCTTCCATTCTCAAAAAAAAATTGCAGGAAAACTGTGTGGGCTGCAAAGTTCTAAAGCTTTGTGTCTAATAAGACAGAGTCTAATCTTTGCTAGAAGAATTAGAGATGTTCTGTGATTTCTTGCAAAGCATTATTCAGCTGTGTCAGCACAGAACTTAGCACTCACCTTCCTTTACCCTATTTTGAGCAGAAGAAAAACTCTCTCTCCAAATCTGTGTAGAATTTACTTCAATGATGTATTTTTGAAAGTAACAACAATGGAAGTGTCTGAAGAGGAATACCCAATATAGTGAAAACTTTGTTTAGGAAAAACTCTTTATTTTAAGCCCTGTACAGAGACTGCAAGTGTCCAGTGAAAAATCTACTCACAGATCAGCGTTTGTTTTTTTTATGCATTTCTTTTTTTCAAGGCAGGAAACTTTGACACGAAGAGAGCAGAGCAAGCTCTCAGTCTTTGCTCACCTATGTCATTTTGCAGGGAGGTGTTTCGGGACAGGTTCCTGAGCAGTGAGACCGCTGTCCTCTTCACTGCGGGGTGGCTGACGTGCAGCATAGCTCGGATACTTGGGAGCCCGTTTGCCTTTTGAACAACAGTCCGGGCCACTGCGAATGGCATCTGTGGAAAGGCACTTCTGTGTCATTGCCATGAGTGAAGAGCCTCAGAAAAAGCCACACACAGCCAGCTCTCTGCACCAGTTTAAGCATATTTAAAATAGTTTGAAGCCGGAGTTACATATGAGTTGCAGCAGGAAAGGGAGGTGATAAAAAAGAAGTTGCAAGCCCTCTTTCTCCCAGGTGCTCTTTGGCTAGTTCCTCAGACAGATCTCATTAGTTTCTTTAACACAAATGTGATCTGCTGTTGTGCCAGAGCCCTCCTCTCTCCACAGGACTGTCTTCCACAAAATGACTTTTTTATTGCTTTTAACATCTGTTCATCCCTCACTGTGTAATGAATTAGCAAACTCCACACATGGAGATGCACACAGAGGGAGAAGAAGCAGACCCCACTATCTGCCAAGCAAGGAAAAGCTGCACTGCTGGTTATGACTTTCCCTTCAATGTTCTTCATTCTCCTTCACCATGTCAGTGAGCCAGTGACTTGTCAGTGCTTATTTGAGCTCAGCTGCACTGCAGCCCTGAACTCAACATTCACATCAAGAACTAAATGAAAAGAAAAGGAAAAAAGCTGACTTACTGGTCCAGTGCCAGCTGTGAGGTTCTGGAGAGCTCCCAGGGATGCTTCCTGGGTGTAGTTTCTGGTACTCTTTGCTATTAAGGAGAGGTATATCCTAATCAGTGTAGAATGCCAGAGCGATTCAACACCTTTGGGATTGCTCTTTTCCTCAGGAAGCGGGGTGTCCTGCTGCTTCTAAACATGGCAACAGATCAAGCCTTTAGAAACCGTGACTTCTATACCTTAATGCACCACAAGCTGAACTAGCCATTTTGTAACTCTGCATGACCAGGTTATTTGGAGACTGTCACGTTCTGAGCTCAAATAATAATGTGCAAAATTTCAGTATTTAATGCTAGTGGCCAGTCCATCCAGTGGAGTATTCCTCAACTATTAAAACATTTGCTATGTCATTGCCATCAGCAGAAGCTGAACAAGAGAATTGGTGTCAAGAACGACTACCAATAAATTTGCATTTTTGGGGCAAGGAAATGTCACCCTACCAGATACATCAATAACAGACTGTTTATTAGATTGCAGCCTTATTCTTCAGAGGTTGCTACAAGTTATTAACCAAATGAGATGTAACTAATTATGTACTTTACCTCTTTTACTTTTCTGCTCCGTGTTCCAAAACAGCCTGGTGTTTTATCATTGTTAGAAATATTTCTTCTTTGCACATATATGCTCTGGGCATAGCTCTCAGGGAGCTCTATCTCTAGCTGGTAGGAAAGATTGTGAAGAATACACACACAGTTCTCTGTGGCCTAAAATAACAAAAGAATAGAAATTGAAAGCTTTGGCATGTGTTGAAGGGACATGTACAGACATGGGAAGAGATTTAGTTTTTGCATCTTCAGTAACTGACTGCAGAGTTTCTAATGCCTGATGGAAGAGCCAGGCTTCATGCCAGTGATCCACCAGACTGCCTTTACTCTGACAAATGAAACATGCCCCAGGATGTTCCTGAGCCCAGTGGGCAGCTGGCACACGGGGCTGCATTCGGAATGGGGTGCGTGCCTGTTGGAAACGCTCCTGGGACATCAGAATTCCTGAACAGTGCCTGGGAATTGTTTGGGCGAGTGCTGCTTGACATGGAAGTGTGCCAAGAAATGTTTAAGGGCTTAGGAGTAAAGATGGTCATGTACACACCTCACCATAGCATCAGCAGGAGGAAAGCTTTTTATCTTCCCCAAGGAGGAAGCATTTTTCTGTGGTGGAATGCTTTTTAAAATAAGACATTCCTTCCTGAACATGGCTAAGGTCAGGTCTGCAATTTCTGAGTGATGAGTCTAGTGGCAAATAGCTTTGTTCCCAGTTGCTCCTCTTTTGAAAGTCAAAAAGGAATTAGTGGTTTTAAGACAAAATGCAGCAGGGAGCTACTGGCACACGTGTAATGTGCTGGATTCTCCCTGAAGCTAATGGCACTGGATACAGGGAGATGGGGAAGCTCAAGGAACTAATCCTAGAACAGAGCTATAAATGTGCAGCAATTACCACTACGGAGCACAAGTTATGGCAGGCCCACCAGATGTGCCTTACAGGCTGCAGCTAATGTCAGTGACAGCTGCTCTTCTCACCCAACTTCACCCAGCTGAAAGACAAGCCTCTGCTCCAAGAATCTGTGTTCAGGGTTCACCTGCACTCAGTGAGGGGAGGAAGAGTGACTGAAACTGGCACCTGGAGGTGTCCATGTCTTTTTAGTTATTGGCTTAGGCTTAGGAAGCAAGGAAAAATGTGCAGCTTTTTTCCTTGAAATAACCAAGGGAAATTATTTCTATTCTAAATGATGTGAGCTCCTTAATCACACTGCCACCCAAAGGGATTTAGGTGCTTCATTTCCTAAGGGGTATGTAGCATCAAATATATGGGAGAGTAGCATTAAATACATAGGAGAGTAACCAGATTAATTTTTTAAGCTTCTAGCTAGCTGAGACAACCAAAAAGGCAACATCTCACTCTTTCGTGTTTCAGCATTTCTGACAGCTGTGATTTTATCTCACTAAGGAAAAAAAAAAAAAAAAAAAAAAAAAAAAAAAAAAAAAAAAAAAAAAAAGACAGGTGTTTCTACCTTTCTCTCTAGAGATTCCAAGAATGTTTTCCCAGTGCTGAGTTATACTAGTCTTTTAGATTGCAGGATAAAAATACTTCAAAAATCTTCTTACTGAACTTTCACTTTTGGTGGCAGTTTTAAAAGCCCTGGAAATAAGTTTTGCAATTGCAGCACAGCTGTTTCTGAACATTGGTTTCTAAACAACAACAGAAAAATGTTCACTTGGCAATTTCCCCTAGGAAAACACTTTTCATCTGGAAGAGTACCTTGTCATTGGGCTCATGGTCTGCAATAGCTCCTTGGATATAATACACAAGAGAATCAATCAAGCCCTCACATTCTCTCATCTTCTTCCTTCCTTCTGGGCCGGCAGAGCTCATGTTTCTGTGCAGGAAAGAAGGTGTTGGGGAGAAGAGATTTAGTCAAGAGATTTTCTTGTGCTCCTCTGACAAACTTTTCCAGCTAAATCTTAAAGATACTGAAGTTCAGGTTGACTGCCTCTTTTCTTCAGAGGTGTAAGACAATGTGAGCCTCTTTTAGATAAAACTTTTACTCCCAGACAGAAACAAATAGTCCAGGGAAACAAACTGCTGTGTTTGGACAGATAAAGTAAGATCTGACTCAAATTGTCATCTCAAAGTTGAATCAATCATTTTTAAGCAGTCATAAAAACCCCCAAAAACTTTGTATTTTTTTTTCCTTATTCCATTTTCAGTTAAAATTTTAATATTTAGGATGGTGAAAATATCAGAGGAAAGATACCTGTAAAGATTTCCATGCACACAGATGTCCTTTAGAATTAATTTACTCACACCAGGCTGGTCCTTGATTCACAATGATCCATCAAAAGGCACATGGTCTGAGAGTTTTAGCAGCATCTCCACATTCCCATGCAAAGACTCACTCTTTGCCTGGCTTACAAGTAACATTTGCTGTGCTTTGTAGTAAACCAAGTACAACTTACAAATCAATTACAAAACTGATTTAAAAACTCTTGAAAAACCAAACACACACTTGCTGTTTGAAGCTGCTTGGGTCTAAACAAGCTGCTGATTTCCATGGAAGAAACAACACTTACACTTTTGGGGTATAATTATTTTTACAAAATCTGAATTATGGAATACCAGAATTATAAATCCAGGCCTTTTTTTTTTTGACTCCTGCAGCTCTGCTGGACAAAAGACTGCACATTGAAGCTTCTTTGTTTGAAATAACATTAAATATTAGCCAATGCCAATCTTAGCATCCATCAAAACACAGAGGGACATGTTCCTTTAGGTAGTTTCAGGTTGTTTTTTTTGCATGCTTACTTTGCCCACTAAAAATTACAATGTTTGCAATTTTATTAATGACAAATTCAGTAAGGTTTAAGCCTTCCTGTGGCTTATGACTGTAAAATGAATGTAGCATTTTATACACTATCGCTTTACTTCTACTAATTTTTTTTTCCCTCTGGGAAGTACATGTTCAGGTTACATACTAAGCACTGTAATTACAATTTTACCTTAGGTCACGATGTTAACAATGTCTCTATTTAAGAGTTCATTTATTCTCTCATGGAATTATATATCACAGAATCAATATTCAGATCCCACAACATGGCCTACTATAGAAATCCCTTTGGAATTTAATTTTACCTACATATGTCACATTCAAGGCATGTCACCCTTTCCTATGCTCATGCTGACAGAAGTGTACACGTTACAGCCCTCCTGGTGCATAGCAAAAATAGTTTCTGGGGCACACCGACTAAAAATACTGTCAAAGATAAGTGTGGAATTTCCCTTGCCAAAGACACTTCAGCTGATGCAGTGTTTTGTTTTGTCCCACATATTCTAAAATCCCCTCGACTTTTTACAACTGATCCTGCTGAATGCTCGTGCAAGGAGAGGCCATGCCCTGGCCTTGCTGTCAGCATGAACAGGGTAAAGAGCTTCTCTAGCTCAGGAGGCAGAGAGGAGCCTGAATTAGGAGCACTGTCCTGTTCTGCAAGGGAAATTAATTTCTGGGCTCTGTTTCATTAAGAAGTTGATGCTCATCCAGGGACAGGTATCAGTGTGTGTCTGTGTGCACACATGGCTACTCCTTTCTCCACCTTTCCCTGTTTCCTTAGAGTGACAACGTGGACTGGGAAGGGAAGAGCTCCTGCTGCCCCACTCCTTCAGACACTGCTGTAAGCACCTTACTGAAAAGAGGGTCAGAGAAGAGCATTTCAGGCAAAACCTCAGCTGACAGCTTAAATTTGTTTGCTGATTGAAGCTTGAGAAATTCCAGGAGATAAAAATATTATTAGATTGGTAAAAAAAGGAAATATTTCTGAGAAGTGTCATAGAAATGTAAATTTAAATATATATATTTTTGAAACAATGGAGACATTTTGCTTAAGAGAATTTCAAAACTGGCTTCATCTTGGCTTCCTCAAGATTTGAGGTTCCTGACAACTGAAATGCCAGCCTCTGAGCTCGGGAGCTGGACTTGATTGTAGTGGAGCTCCAGGAGGCCCTGAAATACTCAGTGCTTGCAATGTGAGGAGAAGGGAGCCTCAGGGAGATTGCCACTTGTGGGGATGCGCTCTTCTGAATGACTCAGAACTTACAATTTGGCAGCAGCCAGCCAGGAAAAATCCCTGACTTTGGGCATGCTTAGCTGTGGTAATCCTGGTGACATGCTCAAATGGTGCCATTTGCTGATCTGTCATTTATCTCATCTTGCATTTACTGCTTCTGTCCCCTCCACACATGCATGGTGCAACTACATCTGTGATCAAAATAGCCCTTTGCCCACAGTCCTGTGGTGAGGATCAGCTAATTTCCTGTTGGGAAATGTTATTTTGATGCAGAGTTGTGAGGTAAATACAAAGAAATTCGAGGCAGTAAAACCAAGCATAGCTTTGAAGGGAACAGAATGATGATAATAAACGTTCAATTAGCAGATCAATGGCACCAAATGAAAGGGATACTCCCTCTAAGCCAACACTGAGTCATACACTGACTGTTGGAAAACGTTCTTGAACTGCTGTGAATGGTCCATGTAACTGATAAGAAGAAGGATTTTGCTCCTGGGACTCATTCTGCTGAAACTGGTAATGTGAATTTAATTCAATTACCAGACAGCATTTTGGGAAATTCTATTCCTTTCCTGCCTTGCGCAGTTCAAAAATTCATCAAGGAGGTAAAGGTATCTGGGATGTACTTGGTAACTACATGTGCCAGGCTTCACGCTGCTTGTTGGAAGTAACAAAATTCCTTTCAGGAATTGGGGGAGCTGATAAACTGAAGAGGAGGCAAGAGGAGATAAAAATGGATGGAAATAAACTTAAAGGAATGGCAATGCTATGCAAGTGGTCTTGGTTCAAAGACTTATTATCATCAGTCGCTTGTTTTATGCTCTCTCTTAGAAGCTGCCATTGTGAGTCCAAGCTTTTCAAACACAGGGGCACAGGATGCTTCAGTTGCAGGGCAGTTAAAAAGAAAGGCTCTGTAGTGAAGTATGGCAGCTTCAGCTCTTAAATTAAATGTTTTGCAGGGGAAAATGTGATAACTGTGTATAAATTTGGGAAAGTTCAGCATTGCAGAAGCTCTGGGAAAAGGTATTTCAAGATAAAAGTGGAACCAGTTCATTATCAGCTTTCAAGGTGTGACACAAACAGCCTTCCACTAAACCTCCCTTTCAGAGGAAAAGTCATGCCAGAGGTTCACTTATGTACATAGATAATATTCAAAACCATGCATTCTACATGCTGTTGGGATCTTATCCTTTCTGACTCAGAGTATGGGAAAATAACTTGAAGATTTTTATCCTTTGTATTGGAACTGGAAGCAGAACTTTTATGTATAGGATTTCAGGCCAAGAAAAAGTGACTTTACCTTTAAAATCCTACAGGACTTGTCTACAAATGTCTGTAACACTCCTCTAGATAGTTTAATACACCAATTTTGCTTGTTCAGCTCATTATCAGGCAAGCAGTGAAGTCTGTTGATTTGGCTTACTCTGTGGGTCCAAGCAGAGTGCATTTTATCATATTTCACAACCAAACAACACTTACTTATTTTAACTGCCAATGCAGAATTCCGTGGTTTACACAGCTTCTTTTTATTACATAAAGCTTATGACCTGTGGTTGCTGTAAAACTTTGCTTCTCACAGGGTCTTAAGACAAAATGCAGACCTAGAGAATGGGATTAACAAATCCTTCTAACGTCAGACTTCTTTATCAGTGACTGCATGTGCCGACACAGGCGCCAAGATTCAGGACCCCACAATACTTCTGGCAATAACTGGGGACTGGTCTGGTCATGCACTCATTCCAGTGCTTGGAAGTACCTGCAATATTATCTGCTAGATGTGGATTCACTTCTCCTGCTGCTGTTTTCTCAAAGAGGATGAAGGAAGCTTTAATTTACAATCTGGTAATGGTGTGGTGCAGTGCATATACCCCCACCAGATGCTAGGGTTAGGTTTGGGCTGTGTTTGTCCCTTTCAGTCAACAGCTGTATGGAAATTTTTGAAAATAAGTTCTGGCATTCCCCTGTAACTAAGCACAGTACTATGCATAATGTATTGCACTTCAAAGTATTATTTTTACCCTCTAATAGAAGCTGCAGGCTATAGACTATCAACACACCCAACAAACATGTTAGCATCACAAAAGGGAAGACTAATTACAGATTTATATTCTGGCAAATAAGTAGACTCTTTAAACATATTCATAAGTAACATAATTCCCTCAGTGCACACTTTCATTACTCCGTGGCATGCCCTCCTTTTTATTGATGCAGAGATTTTTTTGTTTCCCTAATACATAAGGAAGAAATACTTATAGTGACCTAATCTGGGAGGTGAGTCAATTTACAGAGAAGAGATGCAAACTGATTAATCTTAAAGATCTTAGCTATTTAGCATGTACAAATAGGTAAGCCTCATTAAAAAATATTGTGCCAGAAAGTATGTGGCAATCCTGCAGATCATCTTTACCTGGGAGTTTTCAAGCCCTTCTTTTTCTATTTCTAATTTTCAGTGTTGAAGCTCTTAAAAATGAGAAGGATTAGAATGTGGATATTGTATTTTTAAAATCAATAATGTATCCTTAAGCACCTACATAAGGGCAGTCTTAGAGACTTTTAATTAAGACTGGAGAGCTCACAGCAATTCTGGAGCAGCCCCAAGCACCGACTTTGTGTCCAGAGTGAGGTTAAACCAGGAATCCACTTTCATTTAAAAGAACTCAGGTACTGTTACACCCTATTTGTCACTTAACAACTTGTGCCAATCTGCTGAAACAAGCTCAGGAAGAGCAAGACCAAGCTAAACCTGAGAATGATCCGTGCCCCCATCGGCTGCTTCATAGGGAAGAGACAGTTCCAGAGTCCAAACACCAAGAGAGGAGCAGCCAGACTGGTTTCTGCACAAATGCAGCTTGGGCTAATTAATATGAAAAAAGACAACCTCCTTCATTTCCTAGACAGCAGCACTAAGCGTTGGCTAGAGAGGTTTTATGATGGGTGGTTAATGTTTCTTTCTATTTGTTTTCGAGTCATCAGAGTAAATAAAAGTTAATTATTACTTAAAGATGAAATTAATTAGTAGTTAGTGGGCTGACAGGAGTTCCTGCAGAAAAAGGTGCATTGCTGTTGAGTATTTTGTGTAGCTTACCATTCATTTGTCTTCTGAAACCACACGAGTCAGATACAGAGCTGTTGCACAGGAAAAATCAATGCCATACACCTACAACTACTCTGCTATAGGACATATCAAGATAGCAGGTATGTCTGAGGCAAAATGGGCACATTTCCAGCCTCCAAATTCCAAACTTAATTCCTTGAACTCTACTAGAAGGAGTTTAAACCTCAGGTCATGCCTTCACAGTCGTACATTACTCCTTAGGAAGTTCAAAATATGTCCTTTTGTGCATTTTTAAATGTGTAAACTTACTTAATGTGCAATGAATTTGAACTCACAAAGGGCCCCCAATTTATAGACTGTTAAGGATGTTTTCATTGAAGATGTAATTTTTATACTTCAGACATTTAAGGGTGTGTTCACTGAGGCCTTTGGTGTTTGTCTCTAGTAACTGCTACTGTGCCCACGAGTCTATTAACAGATTGCAGTACTGAATACACAACTATAAATCTATTCCTCCACCCCATGGCTGCACCTTGCTTGAACTTGTGCAAAAGGCTGGACAGAGCTTACTCTGGTTTAAAAAATGGCTGTCCCACAATTTAAGTTGAATCACTTTCTAATCAGTTTAGACATGGATTATGATATGTTCAAATAAGCATCTTTGGTAGCAGCTGGAAACAGAAAACATTTATGTGCTTGTCCCCTTTCTAAGTCATCTGTTTGCATGAAAAGTGGTTGTGGCTTGAAATGAACTCTGTGTCTTTATCCAAAAATAACTGTGTCCCCTGTTTTGTCATCACTATTGCTTTGGGTAGTTGTAGACAGAGTGCTCACCTCAGGCATCCTGTGGCATTGTAGAAGATATCAGGGTCGGGTAGAACACTTGATTTTGGGTAATCTCTGTCTGGCCAGCCTGAGTAGGGGATGAGGACAGCTTCAGTCAGCGTCTGCAGGGCTTCTCTAATCAACAGGTGCTTCAGCTGGTCATTGGAGGACAGATTCCACAGCAAACCTGGAATATGCACAATAAAATCAGAGAGGCAAAAAGACTCCTCTGCACTTTGAAAGACTCAATCTCACACCCCTTCGTTGCAGTGTCTGTCTCTCAGGAACGGGGGCATCCTACACCCCTTGATGTTAATGAGTGAAGAGCCTGCCTGGCACTGATAATCTGAAGAGAAGCAGAAGGGATTGGTAAATGCCCACCAGCCTTGATCCAGGGACATGGAAACAGGGCAAAAAAGGGGGCACAGTTATCCATGTGGATAAAGTAAAATCTCTGCATAGTCAGTCTAATGCCCAGCCAAGAAGTGCAGCTTCCCATGCCTCTGCATTGTCCATCTGCTGCAATCACCTTCTCTGTTAGCAAAGCAGCGTGAGCTAAGGGAAAACAAACTCACAAAAGAGATAGATGGGAGGTGCAGGGAGTTTACAGGAGATCTGCTGGAAGACAGGAAATGCCCATTACCAAGTTTCTCTAACACTTGATAGCAAAATTTCTCATAAGAGGGAAAGCTGTTAACACTGGTTGGCTGCTACTGCCCAGACATTAGTCACTAAACAAATCATTAAGTAATGCTACAAACCTTGTCTACTCACAATCTCCAAACCTAATTTCAAATATAACCTTGTTGAATTTAACAGGTTCCATTATGTTCTATTCCAACAGACAACAATTCTTTTTAAAGTACTCTTCCCTTGCAAAACAACATGTATTTCTGCTTTTCACTACAAAGACATTCATTGTTCCTTCAGCTTGCTGCTCTAAGTTTCACAGACCTCCTCCTCCACACACTGGCAGAGTATTAGTGAATGTTCCTTTCATCAGCTCACAACAAGAACAACAGAAAAATGTTTCTACTGTATCTCCTTACACTTTGAATTTAATTTCAGGTATTGTGAGCAACAGTAAAATCAAAACAAAAGCCAGCCAGACGCAGCCCATTCCTTCTTCTGGGATCAGCTCTTCAGCCTCTGAATCAGGGGATAAAAGGAAGAATGTACTTTTCTGAAGGATAGGCAAGGCTTACAGGAAAACAGACCAGCAGTCCAAAGGGCATTGGTAAGCAAAGCAGGTTAAGACAGAAGGGCACAAATGCAAGGAATGGCACAAGGACAGAATATACTTTTAAAAAGAACAAATAAATTTGGAATTACAGGCATATACGTAGAATTGTCAGAAGAGAATTTGAGATAGTTCTCTCACCGTACATTTTCCAACAAAAACCCTACCTTTACCCACAGGCACTGTGTCTCTGGGCTCAGAAGGATTCTCTCAGTGGTATTCTGGGTGTGGATGAATTTGTGCACATTAGGCAATGTCTTAGGAGTGGATTGCTTCCTTGCACCTATGCTACATTCTTAGGAGCACAGTTTTCCCTTAGATGGTTATTTGGAAAAATGGGTGGGGTCTGCTTTTAAATTTACATTTCTTTTAATGACAGTTCTGCTTGTGCTGTAATCTTCCCTGCAGGAAAAGTTTTCTTTCATTTCTTTTTTTATGCTGCATGATAACAAGATCAGGAGGTTAGCTGCTCCCTGGAGGCTCATCTGGCTTACCTTTAAAAGCTAAAATCTTATGCTTCTTTCATGCCACAGCCATTTTATTTTCTGTTCCTCAGTATGCTCTCCAAATACTATAAAACTCCAATCCTGTCTTAGGTCCTGCAAATAAAATCCTCTCCTACAATTTAGGATAAATTCCTTTCCTAAGAGATTTCTAAGTAGCTTGTAAGCCAAAGAAAAGACAGAGCCTCTGTTTACTTTATCTGTATCAATGCTTTTGTGAAGCTAGCAAATTCAGTCAAATGTAGTGATCTTGGGCAGGTTTGATTCCCTCTGTGAAGAGATCATATGAGCACAGAAATTGCAGAGACACTGGGCAGCTGTTTTCTGCAGGGGGGCTTTAGGCAGACTGGCCCACAGCAGCTTTCAAACCCCTGTCATCAGCACAAAGCTGCTTTGGTGGGGCAGTGGTTTGGTGTTTTTTGTGTGTTCACAGAGTGCGAGGCAGTCACAGCACGTGCTGTAATCAGCATTTATCTCCACACACTTTGGTTGCTCTCAGTGTTTTCACAGCACAATACCAGGCACGGTGCAGGACTGGGCTCACTCTGTATTCCTAAGCCTGGGTCTTGAAGAAAATACAGGCCTTCAAAGTATTCTTTAAGAACATATGATAAAATATGGATTAATGTTAGGCAAGTGCTTGTCTGCATTAACACTGATGGTCCTAATAAACCAGTGACCTTTAAAGATAAGCTTCTAAGGCTGAGATTTACTTATCTCATGTGCACAAGTACTATATTTTTGACAGGTAATGAAGTACAGAATCAGAAAACTTCTGTCTCAGAGTTTTAACTTCCTTCTCTCCTAAAACTTCCTCATTTCATATACTTTTTTCAGGTGGAGTGCTTTGGTACCATGCTTCCCACACAGCAGCAGAAACAAAAAAAACTTCTCTCTGCTGAGCTTAGACATCTTTATTAATTAATACTGCATGCTTTCAATCCTTGGCCAAGAGTCTTTCACTACCGTTCAGTGAGGTATTATCAGGTACCAAGATGATTTTTCTAATCTTTTATTCAACATTTAGTTGAATATTATGCCCTACACTGGGAAGTCCCTTATTTACAGTCAAAGTAGGCAAGTAATATGTATGATGTGGAAAGACAAATGGACCTCTGGTGCTACCTGGTTTAAGAACAAATCTTTCACATTAACCTTTTCCTGGAAGTGCACATTTCAGAGAGATTGCATGCATAAATATGATATTCCACTAGTCCTGTGTGAAGTCAAAGGCAATGCAAGAGTTGAAATTCATTCATCCAGACTGCCCTTTGCTCTTCTAGGCTCCTTGCAGCTTGCTAGGGAGCTGGAAGAACTGTTCAAGTGATAGCAAAAAGTATGTCCTAGTGGCGTTTTCACTGAGGCACCCAGTGCATTTCCTCCTGGCTGCACATCTGGTCTTGAACAAAGTAAGAAATACTTCTCTCTTGGTGTATTTTTAAAGTTGTCCTTTGCAACTGATAGGCATGAAAGAACATCATAATATTTTGCTTTACACAAGCTACATCATCCTGCTTGGCATAAATATTTTTTTTGTGTCTTCTTTGTTTTGTGAGTAAATATTCACGTTCAGTGACAGCAGTAATTGCTGAAAGATGTTCCTTTATCCATTTCCACATTGGTGAAGGGGAAGACAGTAATATTCACAATATACACGTGAGTACTCAGGCATATTCAACATTTTTGTCAGAAATTATGAAAGTGCTAACAAGGAAAGAGCATTGGCTTTCTGGCCACTCTGCCACCACTTTCACTGCCCCTCTCACTGGTCTGTAACAGCACTGAGAGTTAAGGCACTGTACAGTAAATTACTCTGTGACCCAATTCTGCAACTGATGAGTGTGAAAAATTTTAGAACACTTTAACGTTGCAGAGCTGCAGAACAGAGCTAAAAAAGAGCCAACAATACAAAGCTTTGTTCTCCAGCTTAGGGAGCAGAGTATTTCAAATACTTTAAAGAATGCAGAATTACAGAAGGTCTCGACATGTCTGCTTCAGGACAGGGCTGCTTGACAACTTCGGTATCTTTTCATGCACTGTTCTCTATTTTAATAGATTTTGTTCCTGGTGTCTTTAAAGATCATTTGAAATAATTCCCCATTCATTTATTCATGTTTTCCATTTATAAAATATAAGCCTGCTCTTCTGCTAATTAGAAAGAATGTGGGTCACAAGCAGTGGAATTCCAAGAGACACACTATGGACACGTGGGACTGCAGGGATGAAGTAGGAATCTGGGGCAGTGGGGTTTGGGGGAATAGAACAACCACTTTCTGTCCATGGCACATGACAGCTCTGGGTGACAGTCTTCAACAAGGAACTTCCAGTAGGCACTGTCAGCACAGAGTCAAAAAATGAAGGCTGAGCTGCTGTGTAAGTAGCAGGCATTAATTATGGTCCCAGGCAGCCCTAGGGAACCTGACTTTCTTTTCTGGAATATCAAGGACACTCACTTAATCTCTGAAGAAGCTTTAAGAGGGAAGTTGCAGTTCCTAATCTCTTGTTAATGACTGAAAGGCTGGTCTTGAGTAAGGACCTTGGAATTTTACCCTCTGGGAATTGCTTAGAGTAGGCGACAATGTTTTTGTATTTAGTCACTAAACAGTCATGTACCTCTCCCTGAAAGCTTTTGCACTACTTAAAGCACTTCATGCTTGACTGCAGAGAAAACCCTACCTGTGATTTGTTTCTTAGTCTCTATGTCCCTGGTGTGCCGGAGCAGGCGGAGCAGGAGCGGGATCCCTTTCTGCTCTGACACTTCCAGTTTGTTGTCATTGTCCTCAAACACCAAGTTTCTCAGAGCACCACACGCTGCCCGCTGGATATCCTCATTCTGAACCTCAAGGAGCTGTAAAAGTTTGGGGATGCCACCAAGTGAGAAAACCTGTGAGGAAAACGAAACACAGCAGAGAATCGTCAGATGCTGTAAATAACAAACTCCCCTTTCCCCCCGCCCCAGAAAACGTTTAAATAGTTATAGTTATAAAGTTTAAATAGTTATAACGTTTAAATAGTTATAAAGTTTAAATAGTTATAACGTTTAAATAGTTATATTCATCAGCTCCTACTTGACAGACTTGAAGCACAGATCATTAATAATTTGGACATGACTATTAACCTCTGGGCTTTTGTATGACTAATACTTAAAATCCACGACTAGGAGAGGCAACATGTTTCCATAATTAATGTCAGAGAATGATACTAAATCTCTTCCAGCTTTGCCACAGATTTGTACTCTCTGACAAGACATTTAATCACTCTGCTTTTTAGCTTCCATGTTGGTGAAATGAATATTTAAGATTCAATTCTGGAACATTTATAAACAGGTTTTGGGGTTTTTTTTCCCTTCAGCAACCAGCCTGATGAAAATACAGTGTTCTTCCCAATGCATGTATTGAAAGTATATTAAAAACCAATACATTAACCTTAATACTTCTTAACTATGCCACACAGAGGAAGAATAGCAAAACTAAGCACCAAAATGTAGAGCATTAACCATTGTTAGCCAGCTATCCACTGAACTACCCACATTTAGCACAAACTACTTTTCAGTGTTTAAATCTTTAGAAAATGAGGTTTTGGCCCCAAATGAATGAAGAATTTAAAAGATGTTATTTTACAGTAGCTGTATGGAAACTAATAGTTTGTTTTGTTTGAATGAGGAATCCTATACAAACTGTGATATGACACAAGCAAGCCTGAGCTGACTCAGGAGTGAATTTACTCTGGAAAGTACCTTACATTAATGTACCATTGCCAACAGTCTCCTCCAGCACCTCAAAATGCCATACGGTTTTGTGGAAAAACTCACCCTTGTGCAGAACCAACAGCACATGAAAGGCTCAGAAATCTGATACAGGTGTCTTAAACAGTCCAGAGTTTAATGATAAAAAGAATTCACTACAACCAGCAGGTGTTGGCAACACGAAGAAATGGAATGCAACAAAGCCTTCATGGAGTAAACTACACAGCCTGGCAGCCTCTCCTCTGATCCACCTGTACAAAAGGCACCGTTTCTTTATCCTGCTCTGCTGAGCTGATTCCCCCTCTGCTGAGTGATTGCAATCACTCAGCAATCACCTAAAGGCCAGCAGAATGGAATACAGAAATATCTATGGTGAGGGCAGTGCTGCACAGAGCATGCTGAAGGCACATCAGTCTGTTTTATTGCAGTAAATCAGCCCTTTTGACACCAGTACTGTAGTTGTTTGGTTTTTTAAAGTATTTCTGCAGACTTTCTGTCAGTAATTTTAAGGCATTTGTAAAAGGAGTGCCATTTCAACCTAATTTGCTGAGAATTTACAACAACTATTGACTGGTCCTTCTAAATTTTCATTAGCAGACAAAATTCACCAAAATACTGAGAAGTTCACAGAAGCAAAAACCACTAGACCCACAAACTCTCAAATATCAGGGACCAATAGACAAAGAAGGCAGGCTGAAAGGCTAAAAAGTGGACACAAGACGATGCCAACGTGAACAAGCCTGACGGGCACCAAACAGAAAAGCTCATTATGGGATATATGGGTGCATTTGTGAAACATGTGGCTTCAGGCTGACTGCTCCAACCTGAACACTTGTTTTTCTGGGAAGCTGCCCGAGAGAGGTCTGTGTAATAACCCACTTGCAAACATTCAATTCTGAAGCTCTGTCCTAAGTTTGAAGTTAAGGTTGCCACCTGTACTGTTATTTTCTCCCAAAACTGACTCTGACATACCTTAAAGCAAGTCAAAAGCACAGAGAGATGTTTGGCCGTCACTGAACTGGACTGCATGCACATAATTATGGAAATAAGGCTGGGATTACTGAGCACATTACAAACCAAAGCAGGTGTAATAATGTTTTTTTAATAGTTAAAATAAATGATTGCCTTACACTTTATTGTACAGAACTGTTCAGCAGGAGAGACATATTTGGGTTCAGTAGTGACATTTAAAGAAAAGGAAGAGAGAATATTTTTTAATAGACCCTTTCAAAAAACTTGTAAGAGACAACAAGTTTCTTGTAAGAGACTTCAAAATTTGGTTAATCTAAACAATGTACTAATGCATGTGCACAGTTCCAGTGAGCCTTTGACCTTTTCCCTAATCCATGTACTTTTTAAACACATTTGTGCAGTCCTAGCAAACCCTGAAGCTTGGAGAAGTTTGCACTGTACTCAGAATTTTGTTTTTTGGAATATTTCTGCATACAACTCAAAAATGACAGACAGGAGCAACTATACTGACAAAAAGTTCAGACTCCATGATTTATAAAGGCTGAAAGAATTAAGTTTGTTCAGCTGAAAAAGGGCAAACTGAGTGGGTATATGCTGAGTGGGTTCAAAAGAATCTGCAGCAAAACACATAAATGCATTTTAAGGAAAATATCTAACATCAGTATCCTATAAGGTTACTCAGACTGCCTTCTTTCTTTTCATGTTGGCACACAGTGCCATAAAGTATAGAATCTTATTTTCTCTGCCTGATTGCAACTGGCAAAATAATAGTTACTTACTTTTCTTCTGGCATCTGCTTTTTGGAAGCACTCATGCTGTATGAAAGTCACTGCAGCAAGGATCCTGGGGGTGGACTGTGTGTTTTCACTCTTCAGAATGTTCACTGCACGCTCCAGGGTCATCTCCACTTCTGGGCTCCTTAAAAGTATAGACAGAGAGATTGAGTGAAGAAAGACTGCAGAAAAAAGATCAGTCTTGTAAAAGTAGGATTTTTGTGGTTTTCATGTAACTCTAGCTTTTCTTAGATTTTTTTTTTCCTTTCCAGTAGCAGAAAATATCATAATGGCTTTGAGAGATACTGACATTCAGGGGGAAGAGAAAGTCATAAATAGAAGTGTGGTTCTGGAGAAAGCAAGTCATGCTTTAAGTTATAATAACAAAATGGAAATATCAGTTTCTATCAGTGTTTCCATCCAGTGGATGAATGAAGCATGTGAAAGGAAGGATGAAGAAGTGGATGAGGATCAAAAGAAGGCCATAACCATGTCAGAGTGACTATTACTGGCCATGAAGATACTTTGATGTTTTCCTCAATAGAGTGAGGATTGTTTTTTTATATTTGTCCTTATGCCTTTCATCAGTGTCTTAGTTCCCAGACTACATCTATGCAGGATTCAGAACCTCCTTTTTTCAGACAAGGAAGTTGTTCTTGTTTGAAATAGATGGGCAAAGCTATTTTTCAGGTGGGAAAAATAAGAATAACACCCATTAAACTGAGTATGTAGAGATCCTGTGGTAGAGAGCATCAAAAATATGTGCCACCACTTCCCTTCCAACTTCCAACATGTTTGCTTAAATGATGATTGTGTTAGACAACCATATAAAAATGGAAAGAGAGGTCACCAAACACATTTTGTCCCCAGTACATGGAACATAAAACAATTATGGGCACAATCAGGTGCATTAGCTCTGGGACAGGTGGTTATGCTCCCCAGATTTTTTATTTACTTTTGGTTTCAAATATGCTGCACCCAGTTAAAAAATGGGGAGAGAAAAGTTGACAAGAATGTGAGCATTCTTTTTTTTTTTTTTTTTTTTTTAATCCAGATCATTTTGTAGTAGCAGATGTGCCATCAGCCAGAAAGGGATGAGAGGACAGTCTGTGACCCACAGTGAAACAATCAGAAATTGGCAATAACTCCCTACTGCAGAGCTACCAGAATCAGAATGGTGTACTTGATAATCATTCTCAGCAAATGAATCTGTAGTTAGACATTTTAACTCAATTGCCCTTTACATTAAAATTAGTACCTGGGAAATATATTAACTAAAGTTGAAACTTTAAATTTTTTTCTTTAAACTAAGCAGAAATGTAAATAATAATTAACAATGCTCAGAAAAAGGGAATTTGGAAAATTAGCCAGATCATATTCCTTCATTTTACTCTGTAGTGGAACTGAAAAACAGGCTTTTCAAACTTTGGTTTCAGTTACAAGTCTTAAATCAGCAAAGGATTTGAGACCGTGTTATAAACCTGCACATGTGACCGTGTTTACATGTTGGACACAGCAATCATTTTGGAGTGTTGTGACCAAATTCAGTCACTTTGTATAAGCAGCAGGCATCTCTGATGTACTAAATCGTGGCATTTCACTGACCAGCAGCTGAAGAGGAATAGAACCACGGGCTTCCCAAGGTCCAGGCTGATGCATGAGCTGATCCCTCAGGGCACACCAGAGAGTTTATGTGGGAACTCAACCTCAGGATGCCAAGTGTGGCCCAGAGGAGTAAAAGTCCACCAGGAGCCACTGCCAGGCTGAGATGGACACATGGACAGGCAGACAGTGCATTTCTAGGTGCTGGGGGTGTAGCTCTGCCCTGACACTGACAGCAGCTCCCCAGTCAGTTATCCCTTCATGCAGCAGCAGAGGATTTCTCTCCTGTTGTGCACTGCCATACTTGGGTTGCTCTCCATTGGATAAAAATAACATTCCCTAACGTTTTATCTGGCAGCAGTAAGGGACGCAATACCATCTCTGACCCTCAATGGTATTCACAAAGCTGCAGCACCCTAACTCTTGTCAAAATAGAATTTGATGCAAAGATTCCATTCCCACCCTCAAAGTATTTACAGGCAAACTTAATTAGCTCTGTGGCTGACTGGCACATAAAGAGACACCAAACAAATGGTCAGCCAGGCAGAGGTTGTTAAACAGAACAATGATTTGACAGATTCTGACTTAATTGCCAAAGTATACCAGTTTTGAGACAAATACCGGTTTGTGGCAGCTTTCAGCACATTTAGAGGTCAGATTCTGCAAGCAGCCATTTCTCAGACAGCTTCAGGTCAAGCCTCTCTCTTTTCTAAGCTCTTAATCACTAGGATGCTTTTAACTGATTCACTTCACCAGAAGATACAGAGATAGCATCTCTGCACTCTGATTTTTACTACTTTGCTTTCATAGCATGAGCTAATCCTTTTACAGGAAGTTTGGAAATGCTTTTGTGAGACGTTTCAAATACTGTACACACAGCTGGTCCACTACCCCTCTTTAACCTTACACAACTATTTTACATTCTCTTAATTCACTTGGAAAGACTTAAATGGTGGCTTGTGTAAAAAAAAAAAAAAAAAAAAAAAAAAAACCAAAACAAACAAACAAAAAAAAAAACCAAAAAAACCCAAAAAAACCCAAAAAAAACCCAAAAAAACAACAAACCTACAGATTTCTGGAAAAATTAAATTACTCCAAAAACAGAAACAAGCTTATCTTTTTTTTTTCTCTCTTTACATTACTAAGGGAGCAATATATCAGATAAATGCAACCTTCAAATAAGAGAACGAGAAATAACAAGAAAACTGAGAGTGTCTAGAAACTCCTTGAACTGAGAGAACTTCTGACAAATGCTGAACCTAAAACCTGGCACTTAACAAATTATGCCATCACAATGATTTCCAGCAGATCACAAATCTTCCGTCTGAGTTAACATGGTCACGTTAAAGCTACTTGCACAATGATTCAAGACTGATTTTTCCATCTGCAGGTATTAAAATACTTTGATTGCTGCTTGTACAGACAGACAACCAGACTCCAGTGTCTGCACCTGCAAAAGAAAAGCCAAAATTGCTCCTACATGTACTTCAAGATAAAAATTGTACTTCAAAATAAAAATTGTTGTTTGTGGCTCAGAAATGCATTCTAGAATGTGCCAGAACTTAAGCAGATTATTAAATCAATGAGATATATGTTTGTAAATTGTCTTACTGAAAAACAAAGTCCTCCCTACTGAAAAACAAACCCAGGTACCTATTTTCAGTATTACTACTCCAAAATTCAGCTGACCTCTCACTTGGTTTTTTTGGACTTATTAGCTGCAAAGTCTGAATACTTATAAGCCAACATAATTAATGTCAGATCAACTAAATCCTGCATCACCCAGAGATTAAAATTTCAATCCAGACCAGAAATGAGCATAATACCATATATGTTTGCAAATATAATCATAACACACAACACGTAGTTGACAACAAAAAATACCTGATCTGCACAGTGCAGTGATATCTGGTGATGCCTTTTCTCACAAAGCAAGAAACTCAGAAAAAGAAGAAAGGTCTTCAGAAAAATGAACTTAACAGCTACACAGTTATGGGAAAACAGCCATTTCTTAATAGCACTGTTGTAAATTACACTATGATTAACTTAAACAGAAATATTAAGATCCTTATTTGAACTATGAAACAACAACAAAAACCAGAATAAACATGCAAGTAACCATCTCCTGTATACCAAGTGGCTTGTCCTGTCCACTGAAATCTAACAGCTCTGGAAACATTCAGAATTATTCTAAAATAAAAAGATATTCACTCCTGATGGGAAATGCAGAAATAATAAAATTTTTCTTTTGAAAATGGAACAGATTTTAAACATTCTGAAACCTTCTCTGGAAAGGAATTTTGCTGGGGGGAGTAATTTTGGGAAAAAACCCAAACAACCCTTTCCAGTATTTTAAACAATTTTCATGAAGTCTGGGGGCAGATTTAGGACTTTTTGGCATGGGGCTAATAGAGTTTCAAATAAGGACAACTCCCTCAGAGCATGTAGGATCTCATGGTAGTGGGAAGCTCTGGGGTCTTGGGATTCAGAGCAGTTTGCATTTGTTCTAGGGAAGGATGGTGCTACAGAGCTAAGAAAAATTTCTGTCTGTGTTTTACCTGAAGTTTATAAAAACTAAGAAGTGTCCTTGAAACCATGGAGGATTTTTAACTGGAAATTGTCAATCTGCCAAAAGCTGTCCCATGGTACATTTCTGACCTGTTCCCGTGGGAACCAGTGCTGATATTGTATGAGCTCTTGTGAGCACAACATTTGCCAATACAATTTTGTGTATCGCGACTTAGGTTGTAAATTACTCAGTTTCGTGTCTGCTGATAAAGTTAACTCTTGGCAAAAGGGGGTCCCAAACTTCAGCAGGAGGTGTAGACCTTGCACTGTACATACATATACTTTTTTTTCTCCCCTTTCCTCCATTGCACTGGATGTGGCTTTTCAAAAGCCAATCTACTTTCTGTCCCTTCTGCACTGATACTTCATGCATGGTGCTGCCTGCTGAACCACAGGCTATCAGTTTACTTTCTAACAAGCACGTTCCTGTCAGCTGTGAGAGCCCAGAGCCAAAGCAGGTCCTGCACTGTGCTTACCCCAGCTGAGATCCATTGAGGGTCACTTGCTCGCTCTGCAGGAAACCACTTCTCCCTGCTGCGGCCACAGCAGCTGTCAGTGGCATCCTCTTCCCATCCGTTTCTGCAGTGACACTGGCTATGGAAGCTGGCTGGGAAACCTCCCTCCTGCTCTGGGTGTTTCTGAAGGTGGTTTGGTAGAAGCTGGACCTCACAGATTGCCTGTTCTGAGACAAGCGGGACGCGGTCGGGGACCTCACTTGTCCCATCGTGCTCTCCGAGGCCAGGTAGTTTTCCTTCTCCAGGAGGTTGCTCATGCTGCGGCTGTTGCCAGGCTGGTGGTACAGAGGGACAGTGGGGCTGGGGTAGACACCATCAGGGACAGAATCGGTGACAGTCCCCACGCGGGACTGTCTCTTGAAGGAGCGTCCCCTGTGCACGGAGTCACGCAGGGTGTAACCGACAATCTCAGAGCGAGCGTATCTTGGCGGCACAGTACCGCTGGATCTCAGGACGTCTCCATGCCTCATGGAGAATCCGGCTGAAATCCCTCCATCGTAGTGGAAGTCGTTGGACACGTAGGCCAATCTTTCTGGATTTCGCTGGGGCGAAACCTCCAGTCTCTTCAGAGGCTGCCTTTGAGCTCTCTCTTCCATCGTCCTGTAAGCAATCCTTGTCCCCCAGCCATTGGTGTAAGAGGATGGGGAGGCAACCTGCTCCAGGGGGCACGAAACAACAGGAGTCACAGCAAGGTCACAGCACGTAGGATTAGCAGCAGAGAAACCAAACCAAACAAAGTAAAGGCAAAAATTCTACAGAGCGCTCTCGGAATCTCAAAAAAATTTGAGAATATGAACATTGACAAAGCTGTGCATCAAATGGCATTCTGCCACACTCCTTGGTACCTCCCTCATGAAGGCAGGAAGAAGTACAGTCTAAACATCAAGAAACAAAGGCTAAGCATCCAATCTTCTGTCATGAGCTCAAAATAGTTGCATAAGTCAATTAAGCCAGGTAATGAACAAATTGATTATTAATGGAGATTTTTTTCTGTTGAAACTCCTTGAGGAGTAACACCAACGTCTGCTATTAAAGTTAAATTCAAGGCTGTCTAATAGACAGAAGAAAATTAATCAATCAGATATAAAGAATATTATACTGAAGTGTCTGCATATTGATATTAACCTTATAAATATAAAGTTATTTAGCTCTCATGTTCATTTGTGGTAGTATCTAGTAAAAAGAGATAAATAGTCCCCTCCTTGTTTGTCTAGCCTCTTAAAAATTAAGGGGATTGTATAACATTCCAAGAAAATTAAAAAGACCATTTCGCCATCTCAATGACTTCCCTAATTCTACAGCTGCAATTTTAGTTTATTTTTTCTTCCTATACCTAATGGGGACAGACTGTAGTGGATCATCATCTTGCTTTACAATTTTCCCTTTTCTAACCAAACAAATCCACTGCCATCAACCTTTCTTTGTAGAACGTATCTTCAAGATTCTTACTTTTAGGTACTGTTTGAGGCCTCTTGATTCTTATATTTTTTTCTTGTACTCCATATTGGACTGCATACTCCATTCAAAACCTTCCAGAACTAAATCAACTTGGGACACTATCTGGCCTTGAAATAGAGGAGTCATGGACCAGTTTTTAAAAAAATCAGTAAGCACAGGGGCATACATCCATAGAAGAAAGGTCCATATTTTCCATTTTCACACTGTGTTAAAGTTTAGAAATATAAACGGCATTTTTAAGGTAAACTGAGAAGTTTACACAAGCTTTTAATTAAACAAACAGTGCTTAGCAGATGGATGCCAGACTGAATTCCCTTAATTTCACTGTTAAGGAGATCCTGAGGGTGACAGGTGACTCACAAAGGAGTAAAGGTTATAGAAACTAGCAGGCTCAGGCAAAGATCATTGGATATATCTGTTTATCCCACAGAAGATATGCAAGGATATCTTTATCTATTGTTTGGGGATAATTAACGTTTTTTGTGGCTTTTCCCAGCTTTTACACTTTTTTCTCTTTTCTCCCCACCCCCTGCCTGGTAAACTGTATTATATTCTAGTGATTCCTATGTCACCTCCAGTTTTCCTCTTGTTGCTGTCTTCTGGAAGGAATGAAATCAGGTCAAATATTATGGACTGCAGGAGAGGTGAGAATAGAGGATGGGAGGACAGAGAATGGAATGTGTTTAGGAAAATGCTTCTGTCTCTCCCTATACAGAGCCAGAGCTGCTTCACTGACTGGTCAGAAACTGGGCTATTGCTTTTAGTGACAAAATGCCTTGAGTTTTGCCTTGAGTAGTCTAAAATTAGGAAAGAATTTCCCCTTTCATACACAGTTGTTTACCAAATAAATGTTTCTGTTCTCAAGCCAAAATGCTTTCAGTTTACTAAATTGATTGTGCAGGAGTATTGTCGTCGAGCTGTGTTGATTTCCCAGTGGCTCCTTCAAATAAGTTCAAAACCAGTTATGAGCTGTGTCAAAAACCCTGTAGAAAACCAATTATTTATCTCAGCATTCAGGCCATGACCCCAAGAAAAGCTGGTCAAAATAACAAGAGAATTTATGATTAGATGGTTTAGAAACACCACTGTATTGCAAGGACTGTACTGCTGGAATTCTTGTAATGATAAAACAGGTTACAACAGGAGTAGTTAAAATGATAAGGAACTACTCTATCTTGTGAAAATTAAAGTATTTGTGAAACTAAAGCAATCTGTTTTCATTTGGTTTTGGATGCTTAATTCTGTTTGCCCAGGCAGCCTGGCCTCTGGCCACCCTGAGGTACAGATGTGCTGACTGAGCTGCTGTCTGGTGGGAGGGATGAAGATCTGACTTGTCACAGCTTTTGCCTTAGTGGAGTGTAAATATAATTTTTTTTATTTTCTACCCTGGTGCCAATTCTCATAGACCCAACAGGACTGCAAACAGCCCATCTGTATGACTGACTTGAATTTGGATATTGAGCTCTGAAGTCATTGGAAGGAAGGGAGAACATGAAGAGATTTCATTGTAAAACCCTCATTTTCTAAAAACCAGATTTTAAGAAGAAAATAAACAAGCAAACAAACCTTGTAACACCATCTAAATGCTATTATTTGTGGCAACAAAATGAATAAACTATTTGTGTGATACTATTTTTATTTCTATTCATTTTCTTCCTTTCCTCACCTGGTTTGCCTGGTAATATGAGAAACTGTAGGGAGACCTTGGTGCAAAATCATTCTCGGTGATCCCCATGTTGTAGACTCGCTCTGGTACACTGGATGCACGGTGCAGGCTGCCTGGAACCAAAGACTGATATTAGTAAGATCTTACCAAAACGTGGCATTGTTATAGAGGATGATACACAATACTGGTAGTAGTCAGCACTGACATTTATATAAGATGAAAACTGAACAGGAAAATGATGGATATTTGCATTTTCCTGAGGATACAAGCCATTTTGTTCAGTTCCCTATATACTTTGCTTAAGAGTTATTTTTAGCTTTTAGGAGTCCAGTGACTTGTGCACCTATGAAAAATGTTTTAGCAAAGCAAGCTGATATTTTAAATATCCCAGATAACGAGCTGATTACGTGCTGAGAAATAGCATCACTGAACTAAGAACACTTATTTTTCACTGTAACCACTTTGAATGTACATGCAAATATATAAATGCATGGTTTACCCTGGCTGACTATGACATGCAAAGGACACAGGAGATGAAAATATTGCAGCTGTAGATTGGAGCTGATGTCTGTGTCTGTTACTGTGCACCCTAGAGATGCAGATTTCACCATGTGCAGTTGTAAACAAACAGCACACTCTGAGTATAGACTCTTTATTTCACAGCTGCCTGCCTCAGCAGCTGATGTTTCTTCCCCCTCAGGTGCTAATTTAATGACAATGCATTGGAGCAAACAATGACCTCAGTGCTCCACCCAAGCAGCACAAAGAGTCTGAGAACAATCTCTATGGTTCATGGTGCTGTAAAGTTGGGTTGTCCAATGACACTTCAAATCTGCACCTGAAAGGTTCACTAATCCTACAAATAATATCAAAGATCCACATCTTATCTAGTTATCTGCTCTGATTATTTTTTTCTGATTATTTTTTTTCCATGACCCAGCTTTGAAAATAGAGCAGCACATTGTGGTTATTTTTTCCAGTAAAACCTCAAACAGGCCAACAAAACCTTTGGGCTGCTCTTTTTTTTCACTGATAGAATGCATTTTCAAAGAGTGAGTGCTTCTATTAATGAAACTTTCAAAAGCAACCGATATTAATTAAATATTTATTTATGAGATGCCCATGTTACTATGAGAATCTGCATATAGGAATATAATGAACACAGGTTTAAAAAGATGAAATAGTAGTTGAAATCAAGACCTCAAATCAGTCATAAATGGGCCTACTAGGCTGAACAGGTAACAGTGGTCAATAAAGAAGTTGACTGGCCATCAATTTTCAAAATAGCAAATATTACCTGAGATACTAGAGAAAAGAAATCTAAAGAACCAATTGCTGACTTGCCCAAACTGCTGAAGACCAAATTTGTGTATCACATAATACAGTAAAATACAATGTAATATAATGGCAGACTGTGATAATTTGAGGCCTTATACAAGCAATTATTTTGCTTGTTTAATCATACTTTCCAATTCTCTCATTTTGGCAGATTTAAACACGTATGAGGTGATTTGTTAGGACACATTCACAGTAACTTCATGTCATGAGAGTGGAATGGTGCAGCTTGGTCAAACTCATGATTTGGATTGTAATCATTCCTTCCAGACATTACAAGGTTACCATAGCCCAAGGGTTACCTGAGCACACGAGAAAGAGGCAGGAATAAATTGTTCTCTTATACTGCAAAAAAATCACAGAAATGTGCACCAACATCCCAAATCTACAGATTTGTATGGATGTCTTATTTGTGTCATGTAACTCCCATAGAAATGTACTATTTCAGGTGCCTAGTAAGAGTCCATCTCAGCTAAGTGCTGGCTTTTTAAAGATTCACTTTCTTCATTGCTGCAGATTCAAGGACTTTCATACAATAAATAATGAAATATAAATAACCATTAATTTTTCTTTCTTTACAATTGGTATTTTTTTTCTGTTTATACTGTACTTACTGACAAAGTATTCTCAGTTACCTACTTAGGTCATAAAGGCCCTTTCAGCAAGTAATTTTTGTGTATTTCAGGTAAATCTAAGCTTGTCTTTATTAAAAATAAAAATACAAAAAAGAGGGTAAGTTAAAAAATAACAAGGCCATCCACTAACTGGTTGAGGATAAACTACATATCTAATAGTTCCCTCCTTGGAAAAACAAAATACAGTCAATCAAAAATTGTACCATGCAGTTATCTTTCAAGCAGTCCCCTTTTTTCACCTTCAGTCTCCCTGTGAAATTATCCATCAGTAAAAACTTTTCTCTTTCAGAGACAAACACACGGAATTTTCCAACCTATGGAATTTTACTTTGCAGTCATGCCTTGCTTGCTCTTATCACATCAGTAAATTGTTTTGCTGGCCTTTTACCTGTAGATTTATTAGGCAGACATAAAAGGCATGGTTTTTACTGTGTGCTGGTTACTTGTGCCAAAAGTCAGTGTGGTAAAGGAAAAAGTGTGAAGTGCTGTGCCTTTCCAACAGTTATGAGATGCAGAATAGGTGACCTGATCAGAACTTGCCTGTGCCAGTGAGGCTTCCCTCAGTTTATTTTCACCATACTACAAAAACCTTACACACCCAGTGCACTGTTTTGTTGTTTGATTTTAAAAAGCCATGAATTACTAGTTTTTAAATTTATATGATGTTCTCATTTACTGTTAGAACTAATACTCTCTGACTCTGGTTCTCAGTGTTTTAAGTCTCACAAAAGCTCTCTCCTCGGGAAATAAGCACATGATTCAGTTACTCATCCACAGGGGACAAACACTATTTGAGAGACCAGAGGACACCACCCTTGATTTCCAGCAGCCAGTCAGGAAAAAATGGGTTTGCTGCAGGCCCTGCATCATGTCTGTCAACCCATAAGGGTATTTTGGACAACTCAGGCATCTCAGACAGCACCAGACACCCATGTGTGGGCAGTTGAGTGGAACTGCTTATCAGTTGCCTCTCTGCTGTCAGGATGAACTAAAACAGCTGAGGAACACCTTGGATGCATCGGTGGAGGAGGCAAACTGAACCCCTCCGCTCTTCTCCACGCCTAAAATAAAAACTGTGCAGAAGCCACCTGATATTGCAACAGTTACAAGAAAATTCTGAGACCAGAAAAAAGAATTCCAGTATCAGGAGGCAGCAGGCTGTACAGATGACAGCAAAAATCCCATCTGTCTCCAGAGAGGCTCTTCTCAAGGCCCCTTTGTTCCCCTGGAGGTGACAGTCCCACCACCTCCCAGGACCATGGAACTTTCTCCCCAGCAATCACTGCCTATGGCTGCAGAGAGACCACCCCAATGCTTGCTTTGTTTTCAGAATCAACAATGACAAGAGGCATCTCTAAGATATCTGGAAGCTGAAAAGGACAATTATCTCCACTAAGGAGCTGGGTGTATCAAATCCCCCTTAAATCGGGTACAGGGGTAGCTCTGTTGTGAGTCTTTTTCAGTGTTTTTGTATTTCAATGGATACCATGAAAGCCAAATTTTGACTTTGAACCTCTCAGTGCAGTCCTCAATGTGTGCCTGTGTACATCATTGTAAGAGGAACTGAGAGACTGTCACACACCCCAAGTGCCCCCCTGCCCAGTGCTCACTGTCCGCTCCCGCTCGGGGCACCTGGGTGGTCACCTCCCCCATGGGGACTCCTCAGCACTCCTGGCCTGGCACCCTTCCATCCCTTTTTATACTTCAGCACTCAGGATGGACTGAGATGATGACATTTAATAGTGGCATATCAAAACCATCACTGAATCCCTTCATCTCCAGATCAAAGAGCCTTCCTTGTGATTGTGCTCCTTCATCACTCTGCCAGCACATGTCTGGTCCCACAGGAGTTTTTCTAACATTTTGTGTTGGTTAGGACATTTACACTAGGGTTCAAATTTAAGGAAAAGATTTCTTCTGGCTCAGGAAGCAGAGGTAAGGAATGTAACAAAACCAGCAAAATCTGAAAGTCAACACAGATACTTTTTCTACTTCCTTATCCCAGAAAGATAGAAACAGAAAATTACTATGGAACAGTTAACCTGCCAGCATTCTGCAAAATAGAAAGCTAAGGACAGAAAAGTGCCCTGAGTCCCCAAAAGCAACTGCAATAAGAAAACGCTAAGAATTTTTAATTATTAAATGTGAGGAATAAATAAGTCTCTGATTTCCACCGTCTTATATCTGATGGAAATCATGTAAGATTGAATTCTGCTTTTATTTTTTTTGTTTGTTTTTTTAATAAACACACTGTGTTTATAAAACTTTTAGAAAAAGAATCAGTACACAGGCAGCAGTTCATCACGCCTTTTAGTTTTGTGTGATACATTACTCAATTCTGCCCTCATTTTTTACAGTCAGGATCTGATAAGGATACCTTAAAGAGCCAATCAAAATCCTAAAGGAACAAGAGGAGAGGCAAGTGGACTCATAAACAGAATGAAGTTTAAAAAAATCCCAAAATGTATATGAAATAAAAACAACATGTGCAACAAAACACCAGTCATTAAAATCTCTGATTCCAAATGCCACTTTTACTTTGATAAGGTGGAACTACCTACCATTGTATTTCCTTTCCTAAACAGCATCCAGAAATTTGATATGACTGCTTCAGTTGTTCGAAACGTTTAAGGGCAACACAATCTTTAATTTATAAAGGCTCAGCAGTGGATAACCTGGACAAGTTGCAGCTGTTGTTGAGCTGCTTGAAAAGCTATTAACAATGCTTGACAACGTCTTGAAAAGAGTTGAGGACATATGTAACTTCAATTCTTTGGCAGCAGGTGGAATCCTCAAATCTGAAGATTACTGAATTTCTATTATCAGAAAGAAACACACCTTCCAAAAGGGGGAAAAGGACATGAAACAACAAACAGTATGGGGGTAGGAGATAAAAAAAATTTTTTTCCATATAAAAGTAGTGCTGAAGGCTAAGCAGACACCTCTGATTTGAAACTCTAAGGAGAAAATATGCTGGCTGACAAATTGCTTGTTGTGGCTTCAAAGTTTCAGTATAGTCAGAGTAGAGTTAGAAAATGGGTGTGCACTGATGACACTGGGCAAGACCTTTCCCACCACTGACTTTTCACTCCCTGTGGTTTTGTGCTTGGCTAATTTTAGGCATGCATGTGAACACTGTGGTTCAGTATGCACTAAGTACCTTGCTGAGCAGAGTCTGAAATACTCCTACAGACAGGACAGTTATGTCACAGAGAACTGGTCCTGTTCCCTCTAAATCTTCATAGTCCTTCCCTGAAACTACAAACAATACAGGAACCTTGGTGAATGTAGCCAGAAAAGAGCTGTAATTCACAGAAAGGGAAGCTTTTGCATGTAAAAAAGGGCATAGTTGATAAAAGTTCCCTACATATCAAAATTCAAATGTTTCTGAAAGCATGGTCCATTTTTGAGCAAGTCTATATAGAAAGCACATTGGGGCACACATGCAAGTTTATATATATATTTTCAGGAAGTCAACATGTTAAATGCAAGACTGACTATGATTCACATTATATATATTAAAGATCTAGACAGATATACATATATTATACGTATGCATAAATTAATGGAATACATTTCAGTTTTCATTATTTTTTTCTGAGTTTTACAGTGGGACTAAAAATTGTACAGCAACTTGTCCACAAAAATATGTTTCAAAGAAGAAAATTTCATTTTTGCATGAATAAGACATGTTACAGTCATGGCATTTTCACCCCTTATCCTGAAGTTTAAAGGTTTTGGTGTCTCAGAAATGCAAGGGCATCAAATACTTGACCTTTAGAAAAACAAAGCAAACCAAGATAACTATCCCCAAATACATCAGGTCTGTTAATGTATTCCAGAGAAGCCAGGATGATTTGAGAGCAGGGGATTTCTGTTTTCACAGTGTTTTATGCATGGTTTAGAGACATGAGCTCAGGTTCATGACACTGTATCATTTTTAAACTACTGCTTAAAAAGCTTTTTGCAGGCTCTCTGCTGAGAGAAAAAGAAATTAAGCTACCCTAAAAGTGTTTAGAATCCGTATTTAAATGACAGCAGCCAAGCTAAGGACTTGCACGTTTATCTGTACATTGCACACCCGTTTATGTGATTTAACTAATTTCTACAAGCAGAATACATCCATTTTTGCCATGAGCTGTTTTTTAAAATAGAAGCCAGACAAAGAACAAGAAAATATTCGTCTGCCTGACTCTTAAGATAGATGAGTGAAATATGGTTATAAAGACTTCTGTCTCACAGCTTTTAGCAAGTGAAAAGTGACAGCTGCTTTAAGGACAACGGAGCAACAGGGCATGTAGCCTGCGAGTCAGTCACGTCTTCCTACTGAAAATTAAAGTCTCATGGTATATAAAGTTTTCATGAATAGTTAAGACTAAACCCCTCGAGCATCTTGCCTTTAACCCTCAGCACCTGGCAGGCACCCCGTGGGTGCCTGGTGCTGTGGTCGGGCTCTGCTTGGGGCACAAGGTGTGGCTGCAGATTTCCTGACGGGCTTGGCCTTCTGGCTACAAGATCTGGGAAGCCAGGGATGATTGACGTCAATTTGTAGCACGCATGTCAAAGAACTGGGTAAATAATGTCTGATAGCATTATCGTTCCGTGCTTCCCGTTCATGCCTTTCCTAGAGTCACTTCTCAAAACTTCTTTTTTTTTTTTTTTTTTTTTTTTTTTTAATTTCACGGTTAAACAAGGCAGAACTTTTCCTACGATTCTTCCCATTTTACTTCGCAAACAGGAGCAGTTGGTAAAGCTAAAAGCACTAAAATAAGCACATGGAGCGGCTGTTGGATGAGGAGAATTTCAGCTCGGTTCCCCTCTCGGGCAGCGGAGAGCCTGGAGCGGCGGCGCCACGCACCGAGTTACGGCGGAGGTTGGGAGGGAGAAACTTCTGACTCGCGGCGGTTGCAAAAGAGTAAAAGAAGAGGCGACAGAGCCACGGTTTTGTGACCGAGCGGTCCGCACGCCCCAGCGCCGGGAAGCCGCGGACACGGGGCCAGCTGGGGTCCCATCCCGGAGCCGTGTCCCGGGTCCCTTCCCGTCTCCCGCCGCCACCGGCGAGCATCGCGGGGCGGGGCGGGCACTCACCATTGTACAGCGAGCCGCGGCTCTTCCTGGCCAGCGTCTGCTGGACCTGCCGGTGGATCCGCAGCGCCTTCTCCTCCCCGGCGCGATCTCCCGACAGCTTCAGCCGGTCCTCGGAGGGCAGCGCCAGGCTGGAGCTGTCCAGCTCGCCCAGGATCTGCTGGCCCAGCACGGTGCGGATGTAGCCCTGCTCGGGCCCGCGGCCGGCCATGGGCACGGCCGGGCTGGGCTCGGCTCACGGACCTGTTGCGCCTCCGCCGCTTCCCCAGCGCCGGGGCCGAGCCGCGCCCGGCGCGCCCCGCCCGCCGCACAGGTGCCAGGCACGGCCCCCGCCCCGCCCGGCCCCGCGGGGACCGGCACTCCCCTCCCCTGCTCGGCCCCTGGCCGCTATTCCGCTCCCCTGCCCTGCCCACCGGGGAAAAGGGTCCGCCGGGGCTGCCCGGCACAGCCCAGCCCGGCACGGCACAGCACTGCCCAGCCCGGCACGGCACAGCCCAGCCCGGCACGGCACAGCACTGCCCAGCCCGGCACGGCACAGCACTGCCCAGCCCGGCCCGGCACAGCACTGCCCAGCCCGGCACAGCCCAGCCCGGCCCGGCACAGCCCAGCCCGGCACGGCACAGCCCAGCCCAGCCCAGCCCAGCCCAACCCAGCGCAGCCCAGCCCTCGCTAGCGGGGAGCGGCCGCCGCCTCCGGCAAGCGCCACCTGTCCCTGTCGTCCCGCTGGGGCAGTCCCGGAGCGGCCAGGGCTGAGCTCCCGGGGCCGCCATCGTGCGTTTGTATGCGTGTTTGTGTTTGTTTTTGTTTGTGTTTGTGTCGCACCCGCCAGGACACCGGGTTCCCCGTGGCACACGCACCCCCCCGGGAGCAAATACACGGACCATTTTAAACATATAAATATGCGCTATCCTCATGTGCCATCCTCATAACGGTGTATATAAGATAATTCGATATTCTTAATCGTTTAGACATTTTGTAGGTAAGTTTCAGCCTGGAAATAGAAGATGCTGTAAGCGCGGTGGTCCGTGCTGTGAAGACCAAACTTTCAGGCGGGAGTGGTTGTAGGGCTGTTGGTTTGGAAGGTTTTCCTGCTGTCTGGGCTTTTTCCAGACTGCCCTAAGGGATTGCAGAGAGATAAGTTACAGCCGCCTTCTCTCCGTTTGGTTGTAGAGAGGTGATGAGGGAATTGCTCAATTAAAGCTTGGAAAAACCCCGACTGGCTCTGCCCCGGCTGTCACGAGGGTTTTGTCCCCTGAAGTACAGCTGGGGGAAGGCTGAAATTCTCACACGATCTCAGGACACAGCTTGGAGTTAGTGTTCAAACACTCTGCTCACGGTGGGTTCAAAGGAGGAGGAACAAGGGAATGGACAGTTTTTTGAGGAAAGGAAAATTCAGGCTTTAGAAAAAGAACTAGGCAATCCGAGATCGCACAATTAAAAAAAAAAAATAAAAACAACAACAACAACAACAACAACAACAACAAAAACAACCCTAAATTCCACCAAACTGCATGTAGGTATTTCAACAGAAAACCCGCTGATTCTTAAAAGCAAATGAAAACTAATGAGGCTTTCAGTTTCACGTATTGCTATTTCAGAGACATGTTGGGACTCAAAATGAGCTATTGAAGCATGTTTTTTACCAAATTTCAGACAGCAGTGGGGGTGCACATGGCTGGGGAGGAACTGGGGTGACCTTTGACTTCGGGTACACTGCACCATAAGAAACTGGGCACCTTCTCACAAAAATCAGGATGGGGAGGAAGAACTGGCTCCACACTTCTGAGTCCAGAATCCTTTTACCCCTGATTTTTACTCTTTGTCTCTCTTCTGTTTTTTCACTAAAAGGGGGAGGGAGCTCTGGCCCTTCTCATCACTTGGACTAAGTCACTCCCCTTTGCTCTAATGTGGCACCCACAGGAGAGTCCATGCTAGTGATACATGAGAATAGTTTCACAGGTTGAGGGAAAATGAGTGACACACTCCTTTCCTTATAAACGGGGAAAAGCTATATATGGGAGCAGAAAGGCTGGAGATGGTGGGGCGGAGGGGCAACCAGCTGGGAAAGAGGAGCAGGAATTTGTGGAGAGGAGGAAATCGGAGGTATGTGGCAGAACTGCAGATAACAGGGGTTCCTCCGGCATACAGCTCTTTTTGTTGTGCAGTAGGATAGGACTAACTTGCACCTTGTCCTGTTAATAAAGCTGTGTTTATGTCATCAGTCAATCATACACTCCTGATGAATATGGGCAGGAAATAATTGTAACAGAAAAGTGCAAGGGTAGAAAAAAAAGAAAGAATGGACAGGATAGGGTAGGAAAAACAATGGGGAAGACACATCACAGCTAGAAAGGAATGTAAACTATGCCAGAAGCTATGCTAGACCCTTTTGCTGACATGCAGACAGTCACAAAAGCATTTCCAGTAAACAATAGATACTTCATTCTCAGGCAGTATGAGTGAGGAGATTAGAAATAGTCTAAAAAATGTGAAACATTTCCTCCCCTCCTCCTTTTCCCTGCCCTCTTCTCCATTCCTGAACTCCAGCACAAACATGAATTCTAGATAGTTTTTATAATCAAACCCAATTTGGTTTAACACAAAATAATGCACCTGAAATGGATTTAATATTTAGAAAATGCTCTTGCAGAGGGTGTCCTCAGATGCCACCGACACTACAGAGTGTCAGTACAAGCTCTTGGCACAGTGGCATCGCCTCTGTTGAATTGTTATTAACTTTATTTAGCAAGTATGTACATTTCTTTGCACTTATGAGATCCATGGCAAAAGAAACAGCAGTTTGCTCTGGGCTTTAAAATTTTAATTAGATTTCTGCGATAGATTTCTGTCCTTGTAACTGGGAGTGCTGACTGGAGAGCTGGGGGCAGGGGGAGAGAGGAGAAAGAAAGAATTTTGCCTGCACAGCAATTCAGAAAATGCTTAGCCAAGATCTGAAATAGAAATGAATTAAGGTTTTTTCTTAGCTGAAGAAAACAAACAAATGTCATGTAACTGATTGCCCCATCAATAGCAATTCCTTGAAGTTGATTTATTTTGGATTAATATCACATCTCAACTAAATTAAAAAAAAAAGCCTGAAGTCTTTTGAGAGTGAAATACTTTAGCAGCGTCATTTGCAGGTGGAAAACAACATAGCTGCGAGTATCCATAAAAGATTGCAACTTGTGATGCATGTTGGCTCGTTAGATTTTTGAAAAAGATAATTAATTACAATGCAAGTGCTGATTAAGGGATGTGAAACACCATATAAAAACATTTGCTTTCAGCCCAGTGTCTGATGCAGTCAAGCAGATCAGGAAACAATTTTTTTTTTTTAATTAGACATATTTCTTATTCTTACCAGATGTGTTTGGCCTAAACACATCTTTAGGCCTAAACCTTTCTCCATCAGAAGTTTCCCACAAGTGATATTTGTATGAAAGTTGTGGTGATTCGTTCTTTCACTCTTTTTTTCCTTCCCAGTGCCTCTCTCTCTCTTTTAGGACTTACGGAACCAGCCGGGTTTATGCCCTGGAAACAGATGATTTTCAGCCGCAGGAAAAGTGGGTGTAAGTATGAACACTGATGTGTTTATTTAAACGTGAAACAGCATCTTAGATACACCCAGAAATAATATGTGTAAACCTCTAGGACCACACAGAAAACACGTGTCCTCTTCTCTCTGGTTGGATTTGCGTGATCCCAGCGAGGGAAGGGGAAGCGACTCCTCCCGGGCAGGAAAAGCCCTTGGAGGAGCGAGAGGCCACAGTGCCACCGCGTGTCCCCTTGCTGGAACGGCACGGCCAAGCCCGCCCGGTGCCGCCTCCCGGCCAGACCCAGCAAAGCCGGCAGAGCTCGGAGAGCACACAGGGAAGAGGTAACTGCCTGCTTTAAAACCTGAGATCCGTATTTTATTGCAGTTTTGTTTGTGTCTTCTTCCAGATGCATTTTTTTTTTAATCTAGCATCATTTTTAGAAATAGAGTAGCAGAAGATGATCTATTTGGTTGTCTAGGATAATTTAAAGTCAGTACTTTTTTTCCTGAGACACCTAGAGGAAAAGTGCTATTTTTACATTGGTAAAATGAGTGTGATAGCAGTTCTCTGTCTGTAAGAGATATTGCAATAAACGAAATAAGGGCTGTGATTGAGACTCTCTCCCTGACCTAGACAGAGTTCAGGGGAGCAGCAAATTGCCTGAGGAAAGGAAAACCACAGTCACACACACACACGATGAAAATTATTCTCATTGAGACGTCACAAGCATTCACTCACTTCCATGAGGTGAGTGTGGGACTGCTGGTTTTGAAAATCCAGGCCGTTGCCTAGAGCTGACTAAGTGACTTGAGCAATGCCATACCATAACTGCTGCGTGGCCATGAGCTTTGCTTTATGTCTCAAGAGAGCCAAGGACTGCAGATAACAGTGGCTCCTCAGGCTTCTTTTTTTTTTTTATTGTGTAGTAGGACATGACTCACCTGCATCCTGCTCTCATGAACAAAGCCCTGTTCATTTCATCAGTCAGGCCTCTGTTTCTCCCTGCAGCTGGAGGTGTTGGTGTCTATCCCACCTAGAGCAGGGTGGCAGCTGCTGTTGGCCACTACTGCAGTCCCCAGGTAAGATCTCTGCCTCAGCCACAGTCTGAGGAGCAGCTTTGCCTGGCGTCACTGCCACACAGTGACAGATCAGATGGGAATGGGGTGGTGCTGCCAGAGATCTGCTAGGGAGCTTTGCTGGGGTGCATTCAACCAAGGGATGTATTTGAAGGCTGTGCCCAGCACAAGTTGTGGGGTTAGATTGTGCTTTGCTACAGCAGAACAATCTCCAGGAGAAAGGGTGGCTGCCCTCGTGTACAATGACATCTGTCCTCTGTGATGCTGTAAAAGGGTTTTGTCTCAGAGAAGGAGGCAGCAGCAACAGAGGAAACTGAGATAACGTTTTTAACACACCCGACCGTGAATAATCCCTGTGGAGCTTCCCCAGATAGATCCTGGGGAATGTTTTACTTGATAGTAGGCTCCTCTGCACTGTGGGTAGGGGACAGTCTGGTTGCACAGCCCCATTGGAAAGGTGTTTTTCAGAGATTAAGAATGGAGGAGACAGCATCAGTCTAAATTTCCTGTCTCCCAGCTGATCCTTTGTGTTTGGCAGGACCAGAGCACGCTGTGCTCTGGAGGTGGGGTGGTCAGCAAGTTCTGGGGGAAGGTGGCAAAGCCTCTGCTGTCCCAGCCAGTCAATATCTTGTGGATAACTTTCCCCTGACTGTGCTCTTCTTGCCCAGTTTATTGCAGCCGGCTCAAGGCTTGCTGGCAAAGCAGACAAAACTGAGCAGCAGGGAAATATGGGCAAAGCTGGTAATGCTGCATTTAAGCATCAATAAAGTAACAGCATGACCCTGCCCATGTGTTGGACTGTTGTCCTGCTGACTCAAGCAATTGCCTGTGCGTAAGACTTGTCCTCTTGTCCTCATTTCTTTTCTCTCCAAATCATCCTATCAATTTTTAGACTCTCACTTTAACAATCAAGTGTAATACTTTAAAAGTTTTCTTTTTTCTTTCTCTTTTTTTCAGCCTCAGAGATGCACATAAGCAGTTTTTAGGACAAAGGTTGTGCCCTGCATCTGTCAGTTCTTGAATCGTCTGGGAAGACAGCCAGGAAAGGTCTGGGAAGACACATTCAAATGGTGGTATCAAACACTGTGCTCTAAAGAGCAGCAATGCAATGTGACTCGTCTGCAGGGCTTGGAATGAAAGGAATGAAGTGGGGCTAATTCCAGGAAGCTGCAATCACTGCTCTGGGTAGCACACTTATTCTGTTGTCTCAGGTGTGGATGCTTTCCCAGGCATTAACATTTTGGTTGTTGTAGTAAAAGAATGTGCTGTATATGTAGGTGGAGGTATAAATATTCTGAAAGCTAGGACACTGGGGTTTATTTTTGTTTATTTGGGCAGTTATTGCATGCAATAGCACCTAGAGGCTCTGAATTTTATCAAGGCCCTCTTTCATTGGGTGCTTCATGTGTGAGAGTTTTTTGACTTCACCTTGTGCTACAAATAAACAGTATTATCCAAATGACTGGTGTCTCCTCTTTATATACAAGTCAGGGATGGAGAAATTAAATGTTTTTCCTTAAGAAATGCGGTATCCCAGAGACTGAAAACTATCTCTTATTTTCTGGCTCCTAATTTTGAAATGTATGAGATGAGATTATTGAGGAAAGTATTAGAGTAACATTTTAAAACACTCTTTTTTTTTCTAGTGTTAGTCAAAGAGTTTCTATTGGTCATATCTCCCCCATCAATAAGATGATAAAACTTTGAGATAAAGCTACTTTTTTTTTTTTAATAACTGTTAACACCTGTCCTTCAGGCAAAATGAAAATTCCTATTTTCATTAAAATATCCTAATTTCTTTCCCTATTATATTTAGCAAAATTGTAGAAATCAGTACTAAGGGGGCTTGAGGAATATACCTACTCATTTTCTGCTGTAAAACAGGATTAGCTGTATCTAAAATAACACAGATACCTTTCTAATCTGCTTTTAATATATTTAATGTGTGATGGGAGACTATTTCTGTATCATTCTGTTGATCCACAACCTGAGGATGCACACGTGAAAGACCTGTTATAACAGACACTCATCTGCATTGCGCCAGGTAAAGCACCCTACCCAGTCACCACGAGAGAATGATGGAATGCACTGAAACTTACAGCAGATGAAGCTGGAAGGAAACTGAAGTGCACATGCATGTTCATTTTGGAAATTCCTCACTGCACAAAGCAGGCACAAAGCTGGCTGGCCTCTGTCCTTGGGGAGGAAAATCTCAGACTCCAGTTGCCAGAAGAGTTTGTAAGCAATCTGTGTGTAAGCCCAACAGGTCCAGCTGGCCAGCAAGGACTGTTGTCAAGAGCTGTTCCACGACACAATGACTTCCCAACAGTTTAGGGAGGTTTTTTGGGGGGTGGGTTTTTTTTGATCAATCAGCTTCATCCACACTTTGTGGGCACATTTTTTTGTAAGTGAGGTCAGGAAAAGTACAGTCCAATCTGATCCTGGCTCAAAATAAATGCAAACAGGTTTGCAGTGTAAAAAGCTGCCTGGTTTCCTAAATCTTTTAAGGTTTATAACTCTTTTTAGGTTTTGCTGTTAGCACAACGAGTAGTGGGTATACTACAAGGAAAAAGTAAATATCCTAGGCATTTCCAACATGGCCTAGGGAGTGCACAAGAACCATGGCTACCCTAAGGTAGCCTACCATGCTGCCATAGTGGCCAGCAGTGGATGTCTGGTATAAAAACAGCACAAAGGTGGAACAGTACTCCCTGAGTATCCTTCTGCAGCTTACAGCAATGTGCAGCTCAGGGATATCTCCAGCCAGAGGCAGTACCTTTGTGTTTAATTGCCTTCAATGATTTTCCCCTATTTCTTTGAGTGATGCCTTTTTGCATGACTGTTGCCCTTCTGTAACAGGTTATACAGCTTAATTACAGGGTATGAGAAGATACATTCCCTTTTGTGTTGTTCCAAAATGCTGGATGATAATTTCGTTTGATGTCATCTATTTTTGGCATTATGAAAAAAAAAAAAGGAATAAGAGTTTCTTATTCATCCTGTCTGTGCTACTGATTATACAGTTCACTGTTATGTTCCTCTGAAATTGGTTTTCCAGGCTGAAAAGTCCTCTAACCTTTTCATCTCCCTTTCTATGCAAATTGTTTCAGATAGTAGGTCACCTTTATCAGCCTTCATTTTTCTTGCTCAACTCTACAATTTTTAAGATGGGATGCCAGAACTGCACACAGTATTTAAGGTGCCGAGACACAGTGATATAGTGAACATTTCCTTTCTTTTCCTGCCTATTCTGCACCTAATAATTCCTTTATGTTCAGTTAGCATTTTTGGCTGCTTCTAAACTGACATTTTGAAGTCAAACACTAGTGCAGAGTCTCTTTTTTGACCTTCACATTCCTTGAAGAATGTTGAATATAAACACATTTTAGTGGTTACTACAGAGATAGTCCTTGATAGTAACATTGTGACACGAGCCAAAAATGCCACTGGGAAGGGAATCAAAACCAGACGCTCCCCCTTGAGTTGCCTGACTAGCTTATCCATGAAACATTCCTGCAGAGTGTCTAAAAATACCACAGTGACATTTAAATCTACATAGGAGTAATTAAATTCTACTATTATTATGATATTTCCAGTTCTGGCAGACTCTCTGAAAGGGATTTTTTCTTAGCCTGTCGCTGTTGTTAACTGTCCTGATCTTGACCTGGATTAGTGCTAATGTGTAGACTTGGCTTTGAGAGTTGCTTTTAAATATTTTTCCTGGCACATCTGTATGAGATTTGAGATTTGCAGTTGGACATCAAACCACTGGTTAGTTTTGGTGGTCTTGCAAGGTGTCCATGGGGCTTTAGAATACACATCAGCTTTAATGATGAAGGTCAAGTGTGTAAACACAGTTTAAAATTGTGAAGGTCTAAAGGAGTAAACCAAAATATTTGTTAGAAACACATTTCTAACCTGTAGAGAGTAAGCAATGGATGAAATCCAAATTTACATTGCTTGCTTTGTTCCAAAGACTGCAAAATGTTTCATGTGTGTTCATGAACCAAACTCGACAGCATCACCCAAACAGACAGTTTGGCACCTAGGGCCTTCCAGCCATCTGCAAAATGAGCTGAAACCTTGGAGGGGTTCTTACAAACATTTTATAGCTGTGGCTTGATCAATATACTCAAAACACTCTCATGCCTACCCTTTGATCCCTTGCTGCATAATAAATTCATGTATACTTATCCATATCACAGCACGTGCCATCTGTTAATGCAGATATTAAATTTGGACAGTGGAAGTTCTCTGTGCCAGCCAATTGTTCCTTGCTATGTGTTACTTCTCCTGAAGTCAACTATCATTTTAATATTAGCAGGAGATTTGGGTGCTGCTGCTCTGCTTTTTTTGCCAGTTTGTGGAGACTTTTAGATAAATTATAGAAATATGTGCAGACCCATTGTGCTTTCTGTAGTATCCAGTTTCATTTTTAGATTTATGAAGACTGCAACTAGGAATTTCCTTCTCTGTGCCAGCAGACACTGTATTTCACTCCCTTTGGCACCTCCAGGCAATCATTCCAAATGGGAATATGGGATAAAGTGCTTCCTGAAAATCTGAAGTAATGCTTCCAAATACACTCCTGATGTGAAGCCACTGTCAGTAATGCAGATATAGCATGGATGAATATTGTCTTGGCCTCCACTGAATCTATTTAATTTGGTTTTGGCAACACACTTAAGATTTTTTTTAAATGAATCTGTCAGTCTCTCCACAATCTGAATCCAGTCTGACTGATCTTGTTCAAGTTGTACTTTTTTTTTTTTTTTTTTGACATTGATGGAAATTAATTGATCCTTAGGCATGCTGTTTATGCTAATTTATTTCCTACAGCTGCAAAAAGCCTTTATATCAACATGCAATTTAAACTGGAATATTCAACCCAAAAGCAGTCTAAGCAGACAAGGACATTTCTTTTTTGTCTAGATCTTATTTGGAAGAAGGGACTGCACAATGTGCAGTGGCAAGTAATTTAACTGCAAAATCACTGTGGACATCTTCTGTTATGGACAGGTTCCTTTCCAGCCTCTCTGAAAGCCCTGCTGAAAGTTTTCCCCACTAGACCTAGAATCATGTGCAGAGAAAGATTGGAATTTCATCCCCAAACTCTGTTTTTTTTTTAACAAGGAAAGAACACCAAAGGCCTTCAGTTGTTAAATCACTGTTTCATTTAGAATATAAATTTATCAATTAGGGCATCACAGGTTTTTTGGGGCAATTTTACAGTTAAGATGGATGAACTATAATAAATCTCCTTCCTGGCCACTCTGATATTTGCAGGTCTGTTTGTTTCCCCTTGCCCATCAAGAGGACGATGCAGAAAGTCCCACAGCCTCTTCTGGTTTGCTAAGGAAGTGCCTGTCTCAGGGTACTGTGCAATGCCAAATTTCACAGAGTTTGCTGTCAAAATGATAGGTTCCACTTCTTTCTTTGCACTTTCAGTTAATTGCTTTTGATCTTTCCTTTGTGGTGGGTGTAGCAGCAGCTTGATCACAGGGTGAGATTCTAGGCTTGCCTTACTTCATCTGCTGCAAAACTAGAAATTTCTGGTTTATTGGGCTGGCTTTCTGTGAGATTGGCAGGAGAAGGAGCAGCACAAATCTTCTGGCAGTAGCTGGCAGGTGACTCAAGTTGAACAGGTCTGTTCTCCCTTGCAGGCTGCCCCTCACTTCTCTTGGGAGTCTCTCCTGTCACTGCTTCATGCCTTTTTCTCCTTTCTCCCTCTCTCTAAAGAGGTCAGTATAACTCAGAGTGCAGTGGCCCAGATGAGACAGAACTTACTCTCTTGCAAGATACCAAAAATAAAAAAAATCCACAGTATGGAAAGGAAGTGAAGTTGTTTCATCAAAATTATATAGAGAAACATGCATGTAAAATGCATACATCCAATTTTATACATTTTAGATGGAAAAGAAGATGAAAATTTGTGTCTGTAGGAATTGCAGTCAGTTGGAAAACATGCATGAGCTGCTTTCCATTAGCTTTCCTCTCACTACTGGGATCCATCAGTAACAGTTTGTTTATTCCCTCCTGGACTGAGTAATTTAGCTCCTCTTTTTCATGGGGACATAGCTGAAAAAAGGCTCTGTCTTCTATGCTGTATTCCACAGCTCTGAAACAACATCTTGGCAATAGTTCAAATCAAGAAAATTGAATACTGTTAATATAGACCTCTTTGTGTTGTATCAGCTTTCTAGGATTGTTTTTTTTTTCCTCAGCTTCCTCTCCTACCTCATTGTGAAAGCTGCTCTGATATTTTTGAGCTCCTATTCAGTGCTGGGCTGTGTTCTGCTCTGAGGTTTGGCAGTCTATTAGTAACGGGTGATGTGGCTCTTCATTTTTGTGTATGAGCACACAGAGGAATGCACAGACAAGCACAGACTAATGCTCTCATTCTTGTATCCAGGGGAGTTCACTGGAGAGGAAGAAACTCTGGATTTCTTGTCTACTCATAGCTATGAAAAAGGACTGCAAATTGTTTTCTAGTGATGTCGAGGTTTTAATCAGTTGCAATTCCCCATGGACAAAAAATCCAAAAACAAATAACTTACAACATGAAGAGCATAGATCTGTGCATTCAGTGGTTGTATGTGGGACCAAGGAATGCATGGTTCATCCAAACAAGAGCAGAAGTTTGACCCTTTTTCATCAACACATTCCCCAAGCTGTATCAGTACAGAGCTCATTGTATCTTTTCATGGATTGCTGTCTGCAATAGAAGTGGGGGACAAAAATGCCTTGAGCTTCTGCCTCATGTCCCGAACATGTTCATGGGAATTTGGCCATATAAAATAAAATGATAATGGAATCTGGCCATATAAACAAAATAATAATATGATTTGGCCATATAAATAACATGGCTGCACTATATAATGTTTGGCTTCTTGTAGCCACACTCCTTTCCTCTGAAAGCCAAGGTGTGACAAGGGGGGAGTGAAAAAAGTGAGGAAAAAAGAGTGAACCTTGCATCCTTGGGATTGGATTTGTACATGGCACAGCCTGTGTCCAGTTCAGGAACACTCTGAATCTATCATTTAAAAAATAACCTCAGTAAGGCAGACTGACAGACAGGGCAGCAAAAAAGCTGCATGACAAATCCAAGCCTATCAGTTGGAAAATGGAGACAATAGAAAACCCCAGGAGATCGCCTACTTCCCTTTGCCTAAAGTCATACAGGTCTTGAATCCTGAGATCCAGTCCAGGACTTTGACCCTTCTGCTGGCAATTTGTTTGTTCTAAGTATGAATTTAATGGTTCTTTGAGCCACTTCTCTTGTATTAATCATCAAATGGCAGTAATTCTGTTCAGGTAGTTAAGAACCTTCTATCCCTGTTTTTATCTCTTCCAGAAGGAGAAGTACTCAAAAGTACAAATTTTATATTTGTATTCCATCTTATACAGAATAACTGTATATTATTATGGGCTTCAGTGTGAAATAAAAGTTATTAAGAAAAATAAAGAGTATGTGTATCAAACGGGCTATTTTGCTGAAACTTAACTACATCTTTCAAGCAGAAGGTCTTCTCTGTGTTCTTTTTCAAAAGCTGATTTTGAATTACTGACATTGTTTCTTGGTTACTGTACATAGAAGAAGAGTGTGACTGCACTTGTCAGCCACTTTTTCTTCAAAGTGTTATTCCTTTTCAGAAATTATGTAATCTTGTAGCCTACTGGGAAATAAATTAAAAAGCACAGAGTTTTAATCCTCAAATTAAATCTCCAAAGTTACAATTGCTCAAAGTGTTGCTAATTTTCCTTTTTCAAACTTAGTAAGAGGTTACTCAGAATATAGGTAATGACAATTTTGGTGGAGTTATAAGAAAATGTGCTTATGACTTGACTTCAAAGTCACATGAAAAAATTTCATGTGACTTCAAAGTCACATGAAAAAATTGCAATTAAGTTCTGTAGGACTTACTGAAGTCTTTGGTTTCTTTATGTGCAGACTTTGCAGGAAGTGTTGCAGGCAGGAGCAAAGATGGGGAGGTAGAGAATATAGCTTACCTTCAGCAAGGTGAAATCTGCTTCCAGCACAGGGTTCGGAAAAGAGCAGCATTTTCTGTTTTCATCAAGAGGAAGTAAGTAGGAAATGATGAAGAAAGAATAATAAAGAGATGGGAAATGGTGTTAGATTTCTTCACACTGAGAATAGAGCCTTCATGAATTGAGTAACAATAGCAAGAAAGTATTTTGACTTGGAGTTGAATCAGTCTGCTCCAAACTAATAAACTTTATTGTATTGTTAGTGTCTTTTAATGGAAAATAATAAAAGATTGGAAATATATGCAAGTTACATGTTACAATAAGCATGGTAATGAGACTATAAATATACTAAATTGTCGTAATAAACATAAATCTGAAAATGTAAAATAAGTTTCTGAAAGCAGAATATGTTGGGATATCATAAAATGTCTCATTAAAATTTTGGATAATTTATTTTCTAATTTATACTTCTAAACTTTTTACTGAGACAAATAATAAAGAAAAATGACAATTTCTGTTTGGTCACACAGGCCGGAAAAAGTTTTAAGAAAGTTATTTTATGTAAGAGAGAAGGAAGGGTGGGTTGAATTTATCACACTATAAACCAAGATGAGGATTCATAAAGTACTAATGAGTCTGCAAGTTTCATACCCCTCATATTATATTCTGCAGAAAGTGAAGGTGACACTGTGGGATATTCTCTCCTGCTGGGACCAAACTGACATGACGTCCATAAGGAATTGCAAGTTTACCTGTTGATACACTATGAGTTGAGGCCTGAAGAATAGATAGAATGTATTAGCCTTTTGAAATGACATGGAAGCAAAGAAAAGACAATTCAACTCATGGATATTATAACCCATCCAGGACCTTAGAGTTCTAGAAAGGGATATTTGCACAAGCACAACACTTCAGGAGAAACAAGGATAAAGTATGATGGCGATAAAATAATGACTGGTTAGTGCAACCTAGAGGCCACTGAAGATGGAAAGATTTATTTTGAGCAACAAAGTAATCTTTTTTTGTTTTGTTTTGTTTTTTAAACTTTACATTAAAATAGCAGTGATAAGTCATGGCTGAAATAAAGACATTTCTTGCATGTCAAACAAAACAATATATTGAAAGGTGTGAACTTTATCTCTGACCATCAGGAGAGCTTTTAGCTTTAAATTTAGCCTCTATGAGATGCATCTGAGATGTGGTAATCATTAAGAGTTCAAAAATCTCCTACAGAATAAAATGAAAGGATCACTTTGGTCGTTCATCTGTCAGTGAGGCTTCAGTTCACTGAAATAACCTGTTCTGTGCCAGAGGCAACCTAAATGAAGCTAAGTCAGTGATATCTTTCAAGATTGGAAGGTACTGCCTTTTGTGAGATATTGATGGGAAATATGGAAGACCCCATTTCAGATAATTGAATGAATCCCAAAAAATAATAACAGAATAATTTGTGTTGGAAATGAGCTTTAAAAACCACCTACTCCAACCCCCCTGCAATGAAGTGGGACATCTTCACCTTGATCTGGTTGCTCAGAGTCCTGTCTGGGAAACCACAGGAGCTACTGCATTATTGTCAAGCACATTTAAGAACAAACAGGCTAAACCATCACACAAATATTTCGATTCTGGGATAGTAGTGTTGTATACAGAGATCCCCCCCAGGACCTTCTGCTCTGCTGCTCTTTGTTGTTCCTGTGCTGCTGCACAGTGCCCGAGTGATTTTCCCCTCTCTTGGATCTTTATGAAAAATGAGATTTCTTCCCTGGGAGTTCCTGACCAGCTATCTTTTGTCAGATTTTACCCCTCTCCAGTCTGTACAAAGTCAACAACAGGATGACAGTCTGCTTCCCAGAAAAGCAATGCAGGAAAGCAAGTTCTCACAGGCAGTTGAATATTTTTTTCTTTGTGTGTACAGTGCAGTTAGAAGAATATTGCATAACTTGAATGTGACTCTTCCATCTTTGAAGGGCTGTATCAAACCAGGAGGTCAGGATGCAGTGATTTCAGTGGCTTTATTTTGTCGGAGGAAGACCAGCAAGGATGAGAAGCATCAGAGGGAGCAGCAGAGTGACAGGGAGTGTGAGGAATGGCTGGTTGGGCACATGTGTTGGTATTTATTAGCCATGCATGTGCCATCTGCTGAAGGAAAAGCAACAGAAGAACAATCACATTGAGTGGATTTTGCTTCTCCCTCTGTAGAGATTTTTGTGTGAGTCTTTCAGGGGAGAGAAGGCCTGAAATCTCTATTTCCTATAGAAATAAAAATCTCTATTTCCTACATAAGAGAGAGAGGCCTGAAATCTCCATTTCCTACATAAGAGAGCTACCATCACTGGTAACTATCTGGAAATGAGTATAACTGTCTGGAATGAGTATTCTTTCCCTGGAAATGACTATACCTGGCATAACAGTTCTCAAACCACTGACACACAATATAAATTAAAGCTTGCAGCTTTAATTAAGAGAACTTCAAGAAGAGAACACCAAGGTTATGAATTTAAGGATTTTGAATTAAGGAAAAGTGAGAGTTAAGAAACGCATAGAATACGTACAGTTCTAGCCTTGCCAGCACAAATCTGGCAATAAATAAATTATAGGAAAGTTTGCAGGGGAAAGGGTCAGAGTAAACAAACTGAAAATGAGTCATCTGTTGTTTAAATGCCTTTTGATATGATAAGAACTTTAGATTTTGATCAGTAAATACACTGAAGGAACTTTATATGAACCTGGCTGCATTAAGCTGAATTTTCAAAATTACTCAAATAAAGGATGGACCAATTTTAGCAATAAACTCCAGCTTCTTTTGGAAATAAGACTTTAATGCTGTGATATTAATCTTACAAGCATATTTTTAGTCCCCAAATAAAACTAGAAAGAAGGAAAAGAGACTACAATATGAAGAAATTTGAACTGAAGAATTAAATGACTTTGCCAAAAAATGCTGAGTATGAACATTCTGTGTGTATTTTCCATGTCATCTGGAGGTAACAGACTGCCCAAGGGGCTTTTCTCAGCATCTGCCTTAGCCATCAACTAGAAAGTATAAAACATAGAACTGTTCCAGTGGGTAAAAACTGACCTGTAGTAGTTCTTTGTAATCTCACAGCATTGTTTTGGGAATGAAATATAAAATGGAGACACAATTCTGTGTTCTTACCTGTGTGAAATCTTAAAGGAGCCATTTCTATACAGTGTGCATATTCATTTCTATCCAATGTTCAATATTGTATGTAACATTCACTAGGAGCAGTGCTAAAAGGAGGTCATTTTACTACATTCTTTCTTTCTCAATACCTGCTAGCAGCATTCTTAGTATAACTCTTTCATTTGTCTGTCCTCCATTGTTCTGCTTTGGTTGGATTGTGATATTAGCTGAAATAAGACTTCTCAACTCCAGCCACTCTTCTGCTGTCAGCTATGCCTTCGCATTCTGATTTGCATCATAAAAACATGCAGTTTTTTTATTTTCAGAAGATTCATAGTGTTTAAAACATTGATAACTTAGGGCTTTCTTTTGATATCAAACAAATTATTGTTTTCTCATTCTTCCAATAGGGTGCTCTGTATTTTTGAATGATGGTTGAATCCTGTGGTCTTTTAAAGACAGCAAGAGTAATACATTCTCTCTCTCTTAGATTGATTTTGCTGGTAAAGGCATAGGTAGGATCTTGGTGGGGATGAATTATAAAATTAAAGGACTGCTGCAGCCATATCTTTTTTCTCTTTTTCTTTTTCCTTTTCTTTTTTTTCCTCTTTTTCTTTTCTCTATTTCTTTTTCTCTCTCACTTTGTCTTTCTTTGTTTCTCTATTTCTTTCTTTCTTTCTTTCTCTCTCTCTCTCTGTCTCTCTCTCTCTCTTTCTCTTTCCCTCTTTTTTTCTCTTTCCCTCTTCCTCTTCCTCTTCCAGCAGCTGCCTTCAATATGAGCAGTGGTGTCTACTCTGACAAAGCTTTTATGCTTGTAAAAGCATAAAAAGCAGGGAATATTTTTGTCCCAGAGGTGAATCACATACCTTAGTGATGAGCATAAAGAAACTTGAGAAGGCAGAAAACCAGGTATCTTATAAAATAGGCTTTTTCTACCACATACTTTTTGTGTGTATGTGTGTATGTGTGTAATTAACTCTAAATCTCATATCCTAGGTTAAATTAGCTCTTTCTGAAGCAATCTTTGTACTTTTTTTAAAAAATTGATTGGTATTTCAAACCTACACAGGAAAAGTTTTGTTGAGAAACATAAATGGCACTGTATTTAAAAAACCAAACCAAAACATGACTGATTTGAACAGCAATTTTTCTCTTACTCAAAGTTTATTAAACTATTATCTGACAAAGTACGTTAACTTCCCTGCAGTTGACAAATAGGCATTTTACAAATATTATGTAGGATGCACAAGCTAATATCAACTAATAGGTTGCCAAGTTAGATTTTTTAATTGTGTTCAGTGTTATTTAATTAACTTTATAAATTTCAAGTGAAAAAGAACCAAAGCATACAATCCAAAAACATGCTAATAAAAAATCTCAATTATCTGTCAGAGAATTTGGTTGACACATGCAGTGCTGTGGTTGTCAACAAAACTGTAGTTAAAAAAAAAACAAAACAAAACATTGTACTCCTGAGCAAAGGAAAACAGCTTTTTTAGTCAATACTGGTCTACATGGTGAACATGACAAAAAAGATACTCTGGAGGAAGGGGTTATGGTTATTGGTCATGATTCCTCTCTGCAACACTTTAAAACCTTTTTATTCCATGGAAGGTTTAAGATGCCTGTCATTTGCTCTCCAAGGGTATAGTAAAAAAGGTGATATAGATATTTTTGAGTCTCAGAAGTCAGTCACAGCTCTACTACCATAGACTTTCCAAAAAGGATGCCCCAGGTGTTCCATCTTGTATCTGAGGTAAAGAAATGAGATGGCCAAGGCCGAGGAAAGGACTTTCATTTTTGCTGTTATAGATGCTGAGTCAAGAGTTGGAGTCACCTCCAAGCTGTGGTGACTTTCATGAGGCAAAAGAAGGGGAACATCAAAGTTGTCTAGGGCCAACAATTTAAGGAATTTATTGCCCCTGTTAAAATCCCAAAGCTGGATGACTCTCAGGGACTGGAATTTATCACTCTGTTGTATTGGACAGTTTATGTGAGATAAGATGAGGCCAAGAGGCCAATTTTTAATTGAACTATGATTTTCACAAATCATTTAAAGTGAGCTTTGCTTTCAGCCTCAGCACACACAGAAAATACAATTAACCATTGCAGTTCTATTTACACTTTTTTCTTTGGAACCAAACTTCTCATCAGTGCCGTGAGTACTTGGAAAAATGAAAACCACAAGATTTCAATGATCACATAAATCCAGCTCCACATTGACTCAAAGCTGACACCAGGATTGATACATTTTCTCAAATGCACTTATCCTCACCTGAGTAAGAAAAGCAGAGCACCCTAGGGCTCAAAAATGCAACTTCCAAATTGGCTAAGCATTCACTTGTAAGTAAATGAGTACAGTCTGGACAGGCATTTCCCTTCCATTTTATCAAGCCTGCCTTTGAATTGTGCCAACCCAGTTGGGATATGGTCTTTCATCATATTTGTGAGCTACTCCTGTCCATCATTTCACTATGGATTGTATTTTCCAAGAGTGATCTACTGTGTGAGCACAGATAATCATCTGCCCCATTAATAAGACATTAATTTCCTAATTTAAAAGGAAAAGGAAAGGGAGCATGGCCTAATTTAAGGGGAAAAGGGGGTCATGCATTGGAACAGGTTGCCCAGAGGTCTTGTGGGGCATCCATCCTTGGGAATACACAAAACCTGGCTTGACACAGCCCTGAACAACCTGCTCTGACTGACCTTGACATAAGCAAGGGCTTGGACTAGACGGTCTCCCAAGATCCCTTCCCATCTCAACTTTTCTGTGAGACTGTCCAGGTCAAACTCCAAAATGGAATTGAAATAATATTGTCTAATTTCTAGTTGTAACCAGCCTGTAATTTAATTTCTGATCCACCTGTTTAAAGCATGGGCAAATTGGTATTGCAATTGTAATTGAAAAAAGTTAGGTCTGTAACGCAAATCACATTTTACAAACACTCTTATTCGTGTAGAAACTCAATTAAATAGATATACCTTAAGAGAAATAAATGACTGTAAGAACCTAGTAGCAGAAAAGAAAGTGCTATCAGGAAACTTTGATGCAATGTCATTCTTGATTATGTTTATTAAGATTTGTTTACTAAACTGATCTACCTATTTTCATCTCATCTAATTAAAATTAATTACAAGAGGAGTAATTATGCTTGCAGTCAGGTTGCTACACTGAGCAGATTATTTACTTGAGTTCTAATTTTACAGCTATATCTGATTTTGCAGTATTGGATTTTAATATGTGGATGCTCATCTTGCAGTTTCTAAAATGAAATTACTTATGTCATGTATGATTACTGAGACTTTCAAGAGTCATTTTGGTTGAGAGTGAGATAATTTGCCACTTTACCATGGAAAGAAGGAATTTAAGCTGAGGAGATTGCTGTGTTGGAAAGATATACTTAGTTAAGTTACTGTCCTTTCTCTGAATAGAATTAGAATAGTCATTTTATGAACATATATGTGTGCCACTGTCATATGCTGGGCAAATATAAAAATAACTGTTCAATTTGAAAAAAGGACATTTAACAATTGCAAGAAGATTGAAATCAGTGGGGATGGCTTCATCATGTTTCGTGTAAGGAAATGGTGTGCTCATACTAATACGACAGTTTGTTTATGTCTATTTATAAATGCATTGCATGTATTTCCTTCAAAGTTTAATGGTTTAAAAATAAGATGTGGTTTGCCTAAATGGAGCAGGTTCAACACTTTATCTGGAAGACAAAAATAGATTTTTCTATCTCAGTAAAATATAAATTTTCTTCTTACAATCAAAAGTGATAAATGCAAATTAAAAGCTCTGAAAAATTATAAGAAAGCCTTCTAATTTACACATCAGCCTCAACTTGCAGGATGAGATTGACATCCCAGTGATGGAGATGTGTTTTGATAAATTTGTGGTTGTGGTAAGGAAAAGAATGAAGGAAGTGTTGGATGAGCTGCTTGAGTGCAGCCCAGCAAAGCTTGGGGGAAGAATGGAGTGGAGGCTCCACTGTCCCCCCATGCACATTTCCCACTCATTCTGGTTGAGAGACAAAATGCAAAGATAAAATATGATTACTTTATTAAGAAGTAATTCTCTAAGGAAAAGAATAAAGAATAAGGAATAAAGAATAAAGAATAAATTGGCCAGTGCCTACTGTGCACCAGTGATGAAATTAATGGAACACAGCCACTGAGAATAGAAACTGAACTCATTGTCCAGGGGGGTGTTTACTCCACAAACCAATAGCACCTGAACACAACCAACCTAGCCAGAAACAGCAACTGGCCTAAGAATTAAAGCAATTAATCAACTTTCAAAAGCAAGTTCCACTGTAGTTTATTTATTTCAAATTGCTAAAGAAGTTCTTTGCAAACCTTCTGCAACTAAAATATCCATTGTCTAAAATTATTGATAAATTCTATTCCTGCTGAAAAGGAGTGCTTTGCTTATCTTCATTAGGGTAGCTCCTATTTATCTAAGACAAAATGCACAGAAACTTGCTAAATATTTAATGTAAGCTGAAATATTTTGTTAAGAATTGAAACAATATAAGAGATGTACCACCTTGTTTGTTTATTGTGTTGAGTTTTTTTTTTTTGTATTTTAATACCTAGGTAATGTTGCACTGAAACACACAAAAAATCCAATGACACTAACCAAAACTCAGAAAAGTATTTCTCCTTGACTGAATTTTCTGATTATTTTATATAACCAGAACACACTAGGCCCTTTAAAAATGTGATGCACTTTAATAAATGGAACCCTGGAAATGCAGCAATGATATAGCATATGTGCCATTCATTAAAAAGCACCAAAAAAGAACCCCAAAGCAAAATGTATTTAAAAATGCATTATTTAATGGTGCTATTTCAACATAATTTTCTTTTCTTCAATGAATGTCCTACTGACTTAAAAATGCTCCAAGCATTTTTCAAGTATGTAAGGATAAAATAAGAAAATTGAGAGATGATGTTGAATAAGCATTTTAATCTATAAAAGTTTTATAATAAGTTTAAAAAAACCCTTAATATAATACTTTAAGTGTATACTTAGGAAATATTCCTTATTTAAGCAAAAGTATTTTTCCCTGAAAAAAGAGAAAATTTTAAGTCACCATAATCCATCTGCAAATCATTTTTGCAGATCTTCAAATACATGAAGTCTACAGCTTTCTTTTTTTTAACAGAAAAGAATAAAGAGAGGATACCATCAGGGGAGATTTCTGACATTCTTCTTGAGTTATTTTTCCTTTTAACTGTTAAATGGTGCTCTTCTTAAATGGAAATTCCTGCATAATTCTGTTTTTTCATGAGTTTTTTGAGTTTTTTCAAACCCGCTTAACCTTCTTTTAGAAAATCTGAAAGCAGCAAGCTCTAGTAAGAGATCCAGACCAAACTTTTCAAATAAAAAAGAAATTTCAGCTCCGTGGAGATAAATTCAGCAAGAGACTCTGCTGAGATTTCACTGAGAGTTTAATGCCCAAATCTTTTAATCTCAAAAAATATGGTAACAGCTTTTTGTCTTATTTTCTTGATTGCCTTCAAAATTTAACTAATTTATAACTAAATTAAGCACAGCTTACTTCCTTAGGGGATTTTTAATGTGTAAGTGAAAAGTTATAGAGACTTCATATTCCACAGGAGGGAGCCTCTCTCCCACTGAGCTTGGAGCAAGACTTAGGCATAGGATATTTTTCTCTTTTAAAACCTTTGTAAAAAGACAGTGGCATGCACAAAAAGTTTGAGCATGTTGGACTAACTTCTTAAAAAAAACCAGACAACCCCATTTCTTTCTAATTATGAGTGAAACTTTGGGATAAACAAAACTTATGCCATGAAATATATGAAATATAAAAATAACCCTGAAGTAATTTGCAAATATGCCATTAAAATTTGAATCTTCCTTTAAATTTTGCTCTGCAAATTTTTTGTTTGGTTGTTTTTTTTTAAATAGATAAGTAGTTTTATAAGAAGTTGAAATTGGTTTCAAATATATCTTTGGAGACAAGAAGCTGTTTTGGGATACTAAAGAATGGAAGGGTCTGAAAAATTCTTCAGGACTGGCTTTTATAGAATAATTTTTAAATTCAATAAGCCTTGCTGAAAAGGGTAGATTTTTAATTGTACACATTAAAGCAAAGCCTGAGCTAAGCATGATAAAAAATACAGGTTTATTATCTTGGCAGAGATTGTGGCAGCCCTGGACAGCTCATGTACATTTGGAAGGATGAAGCTAAATGGAATTCTTGTCCTGCAGGCTGTTCAGGAAATTAAACTTACAAAGGATGCAGGTTAACTAGTTAGGCCACTCAGGAAACAGGGAGAAGATTAAACTAAATCTTGAAGAAGACAAGAGGCAGCAGCCTCCACATCAAACTGCAAGCTGTGCTCACTTCTTCCTATGGGAAAGGACACCAGATTTTGGAAGGCTGGTTCTGGCAATCCCAACTCAGGATCTGCATTTTCCTTAATGCTTTGTATTTCCTTCACCAGCAAATTTCTGAAAAAGTTTTAATGCAGGAAACATGTCTTGGATTGCCCCTTGGGGATGCTTCAGGACTCTGACAGTGGATTTTAAGAACAGGTTGCCTTGCTGTTGTCTCCAGTCATTTCACACTCTATTTTTTTACTTACTGCAGTTCCTGGGCTCTGCTATCTGCTTGCAGGTGGCCTCAAGAGAGCCCCCCTGCAGAAGGGCAAACAGGATTCATGTTCTCACCTGACACCTACCTGAGTATATTGCATGTGAAATCTTACAGAGGGGTGATCAAATCCTAATGATTTTTGCATAGTCTGGGCATTCTCAGTGCTAAATGAATCAGTACAGCAGCAGATTGACCAAAATGCAAAGAGTTGCTTTTATCACATTATAGGACAGCAAAAAAAAATTGGGAGAGTAAGTCCTTCTTACTATTGTTACTACTACTATCAATATTAATAATATTATCATTACAACAAGAATTATTATTGTAATAACAACCAGAACAAAACAAATAGTAAAATTTCAGAAAAGTTTCTTTCATGTTTCCTTTGAAAGGATCTTTCCCAGGAAAAGCTGAATGATAAAGGAAATGTCTCTCAAAATCTATGAAGAGATTGAAAAAGGCTTCTTGTGATGTTAATCTCATCTTTAACTCTTGCAGACTCAAAATATTATTTTATATTGTGCACAAAAATGCCAGGCATAAAGTATGATACTTTGGAAACTTTATACCCTTACAAACATGGACTTTCATGAACTCGCAGTTCCTTTCCTGTTGAAATGGGAACTAACACAAAATTATCCCTATAGGGATTACTTAAAATGTCTCACTGCAGCAGGAAGTCCTAAGTGAGAAAATCTGTTACATTAAAAAAAAAAAAAAAAAAAAAAAAAAGCCACATTATTTTGTGCTCTCTGCTGTACTCACAAATGCAATGTGATTGTTCCCAGAGCCAGGCTGGACATGCAGAACTTTGTGCATGAGTGGAACAGGAGCAGCACAGCTGAAAAGTTACTTAAGAGCCAGTGAGTTGCTGTGGAGCTCACATCTGGTTCCCTCATTCCCTACAGAATAAAGAGTGAATGGCTTTTGACCCCAGAGAACTCAGATGCCCCCAAGAATGAAACAGATCTCCTCATTAACAAGGAAAAATCTGGTAAAAATTCTGCCTGAGAACCTCTGTGCTCTGGATTTTTAGCACATGTTCTTTCTGCATCCAAGATAGGGAGTTCAAAGGGGCAAAGTGTCCTGGCAGAGGTTTCAAGGCAGATCACTGCAGGAATGGGAATAACCACACACATTCCTGTAAGATCTTCCAAAGTCACCATCTCACAAATATTTTAAAGATTTAATAAGGTTTGTCAGAAGCCATCTGAATATTGAAAGTAAAAGAGATGCTACATATTTTATGAGATATTTTTCAACTGCAGTGATAAAATTTTTAATGCTATTTCATCTTTTTTTTTCCCCTAGAACCACTGACAAAATAATCGTTTTACAGCATTCTTAGACTCAGGATCCATTTAATAATGTGGGGAAGTGAATGCAAAATACAAGGGAGACAGCAACTGAATACTATTTGTTTCTCATTGAAAATTTCCCAGGAGGGCCATGCACAGAAGATTGGTTTTAACCCTTTATATTTTTGCATGTTAGCTCCAGTCAGAAATTAAAAAGTATGTGTTTAAAACACATATATTAGAGAATACTATCTCTTCCTTGATTGAAACCAAGGGTGATGAATATATCAAAATAGCAGGTCTTTTTTTTTTTTTTTTTTTCTTCAGGGAGAAAAACTAAAGGACAGAATTTTGCTGAATAAAACCACCTCTAATTAACTAATCTCTTTCTCTATCTCCATCAACAATTCCTGTCAGGTCTCATCACATTTTCTGCTTCCTTCTGCAAAATGACCTTCCACACTTCATTTTTGATATCCTTCTATTCTTGCCTAAGCTCAAATTTGATGTATTTATTGCAAACTAAGAATTTGGATGAGATGGTTTTATAGCAGTACATTTGCTATTAACAAGCCCATGCCATGTGTTGCCCCTTCATTTTTCTTTTAACATTTTCCATAACATTAGGAGAGGTCCTAAGATGAGTTCCTAAGTCAGGGGGTCGATCAGAAGGGCTCCTGGAAAGGACAGATTTGTTGAGAATAGCAACAGGATTTGCTTCAAATAGAAATACTTAAGGGCCCAATTTCTATCTTAAAACCAATCAATCTTCATTGTATGTTAACAGATCAATAGGAAAACTGAGATGTTATGCTTTTTAAAATGGAAGAGAATGACTTGTATTGAAACAAAAGTGATGTTGTCCTGGTTTTGACAGAAATCAATTAAATTATTAACAGATCCATGGGCTGTCTGCATTCATCAGTCAGATGAACTGACAATGTGAGCAGCTGCTATAGTATTTAAGTGTTTTTGAAAATATGGATGGCCAGAGTGAGAAAAACCAAATTGTTATTTAGAGATCTGAAACAAATGCTATTAGTGCTGTGTAAACAACAATGTTGTGAAGTCAGCTAATACAGGAAACTCTCTGTTTCCATTCTGATTTCATTTTTGTAACAGAGAAATATGTTAATAGTTGTATAGATCATCTAAATTGGTTTCATTGCAACAAAATTGATTCCAAATGAAAACAAAACAGAACAGAAATTTTGATAACAAAAAATGGAATTATATTTTGCATGCTGATTAGCCTTTTAAAATGATTACTCTGACTTTTGAACTAAATCTGCTTACTTTTTAGGGGTGTTTGTGAAACACAGGCTTAAACGCAAATGGGTTCTGATTATATATCCTATTTTATAACAGTAACTGTAACTGAAATTTCAGTTTTTCTGCATGTACGATATTGTTAACCCTAAGTGAAATTCAGTCCCTGTATTGTTACCAAATCTGTCTCTCAGAAGTTAAATACACATGGAATAACTAAAGTAAACCCCAAATCTATCACAAATGCAAAATTATCAAACCTGCTGCTCTGATGTACAAATCGATCTCTGACAGTGATCTACAACAGTGACAGTCTCTAAAACAGAGTTTTAACTAATGCTGACCTTGACCAAAGCAGTGCTTACACAGTCTCAGGGACTTTTCTGGTCCTCCCAGTGCCCTAAAAATAAGTGGGGACAAAACCTGAATGGTGCTTGGTGGCCTACTAGGGCTAAAGCATGACAGTGATCACTGATTCAACTTCACTGAAATACAGGGCATGTTCTAGAAGGTTTGATGCTGATGTCAAAATGTAAGAGCATTAAAGGGTTAAGTGGCTCATTATAGTCAATTTAATATAGTGTCAGTTAAAATAATGGAATGGTTTCATAACAAATTTTTGTAAAAATAGTGTAATTAATGTAGATAGATATGAACTTATGAACAACTGATCTCAATTTACTTGACATCTTTTATTATTACTTATTTCATAGAAATATTTAAGTCTGTGCCCTGTACCAGGGCTTCTGCAGGGTTGTTTGACCTGGTTATCAAGGAGCATGAATAATACAAAACCAGTGTAATACATATCAAATGATTGCCCGAGTCAGATACACCAAACTTTAATTGTTTATGGAGAATTTCTCTCCTAGGCAGCTCCAGTGAGTCTTGGAATGATAAGTTTTTGAAAAAAAAATCTTTAAACACTATAGCTTTACTCTTTGGCAACTGAAAATTCCAGATATTCTTAAAAAAATAAAACAGGCAAGTCTGCAAGCAGTCTCAGCCACATCATAATCTGAGTCCATTAAAAAAATAGTTATCCATAAACTACATAACCTACATCCATAAACATATCACCACTTGTGTTGATATTAAGAAAATAGGCTGCATCTACAGAAGAAGCATTAAAGACCAAACGCCATTTAGATGCCAAGTACCCTTGGGCAGCAGGCCTTTAAAGGAGGAACATGGATGATCTACTCAATGCAAAACATTTTTATTTTCTTCCCAGGCTGGCTATGATGAAAACTGACAGCAATGAGACACTTTGTGGTGCTACCTGTGGACCAGCACCTTTCTGGTGTGGTAGTACCAGTGCTATGCAGACAATGGAGATTTGTTCTCTAATAACAATTTCTGAAAACAGACTTCTTGGCTTTGTCCTATTATTTATCTGGCAGTAGGAGAAAGTGTTTTGGCATCTCAGATCCTTATTTCAGCTTCAATAGAAATAAAATGCACATGGGTAGGTTTGAAGAACCCAAGCTGCTTACTAGGCATACATTGATTAATGAGGAAGAAAATACTTTAGCAGCTGTGATTTCCCATTTTAGATATTTGTATGTCTGGTGTAGAAATTAACTAGAGGTACTCATTAAACACTTTTATTTCACAGGAGCAGCAATCTAGGGTTGTGTGCTTGTATTCATGGATCCAGTGACTGCTTAGATATCCTTGTTTCTCTCTGCTGACTGTAAGGGACCTCAGTAAAAATGAAGACATAAGTCTTGTAGATGGCTGAGTTGGACAAGATGAAGCCTACACTGCTTGGTGATTTCCTAGCAAGGCACAGGCAGCATCCAGACACCCTGAAGAGCCAAACTCAAAATCACAGAAGGCCCAGGCTGCCTAGTGCGTCGAAATCTTCAGCTTCCTAAAGAGAAGGGTTGTAGCTGCTTAGAAAACAGTAACAGAAAGAAAAGAACAACTGAGGCATCTCTGGCAGGTAAGAGGAGGACCTGTTACACCACGTGTGCTTAATTCTGAAGAGATGAGTAATTACTTTCCTCTTCAGCAAGGTACTGAAGCACACATTTAGTGGCAACATCATTATTGGCCAATGCACTTCCAAAAAATTTGCATGACGCTGGGTAAGTGGCTTAAGTGCTTCACTAAAACATGGCCATAGGGCAAGAGACAATTCCCACTTTACATACTGTGCTGCTAATAGCTTTTCCGATCTCTGTAATGGAGTTCTGAGGGCACAAAATACAATTAAATTAGAAACAAAAAATAATAACAAAGCACTTAGTCCTGCAGTATCATATCTTTGCATGATGGAATTCCTGTAAAAGAGCAGCTACTCAGTTTATTTACTTCCAGGAAAAAAGATTTTTTTTCCTGACAAAAGCAAAACCCAGCCCCACCAAACAGTGAGGTACAATTTTATCTGGTCACTGTGTAGGAGTACACAAACAGCTGACAGCTGGATCGAATAAGGCACTGCCACACTCACTTTGTAAATGATACTCTGGACATAGAAGAGATGTTATTAAAAGGCAAGAATAGCATGAGGAGCTAGTTAAATAGGTGAGACTTTGTCCCTTTTCCCTTTACCCCAGGTTAACCATTCATCATAAGGTGAAGAAGACACACTGACCTTGCTGGAGCCCATGAGCAGATTGCCATTGATTGCAACACTGCCATGTCATAAAGTTGTATCTCAGAAATATTTCTGAGCAAAAAATGACACAGGGATTATTGGCCGACTGTCATAGGCTAAGCAGAACTCCATCTTACTCCACTTTCTAGTCTCTGTAATGTAGATGTTTGTTAGGAAAAAAGGAGAATAGATGTTAACAAACTGAACAGGTACATTACTATGTAAATTTTGCTAAATTTTAACTAGCTACATGGGTGTACTATTATGTTGATTTTGTTATGAAGTAGTTTTGGCTGTTGTTTTGACCCTCTTAATATTGCCATTGGTATTATTGTTGAAAATACTATAAACAGAAGTTTGTAAGTAAGGTCATAAAAGGTGTGCCTGAGCTAAACTAAGTGTCGTCTCAGTAAGAAAAGACAGCGAACACCATTGAAAGGTGAAGACAATGAAAATTAGACAAAGCCCCTGCTCCATTCAGGATATACCCCAACAAGGATGTGTAAAATTATTCAAAACAAGCCTGACGTCGTTCACTGAAGCATAAAGCTGTGTGTGTTCTTCCTGGTTCTTGCCTTAAATGCCCAGTTTTAAATTATTCACAGTAGTGGATCAGTTGTAAAGCTGTAAAGCTGGGCAGCAGCCTCAGTACCTCCAGCAGCTCATCCTCCCAGGCAGCTGGGTCAGCTGCTGGTCAGTGGAGCTTTTCTTATCTTCCCCTTCCCTGCAGTCCCCTGTGCTGGGCCTGCTGCAGATCCTCAGCAAAACATTGGCCTGATGCCACTGCTGGGGAAAGGAAAACACACATAGTAAACTGCTGGGAGCTTAAATAATTGCCAAAGCAAAATCCAGATTCAGGCATTTATTTTCCAAGGCTTTTCATTAGGGTTGATTTTTGTGTTAACCACCCAGAAAATAAATCTGTGGAATAACCAATCAATCACTTCCCTGCTGCATACAACCCAAATGGGAGAGGACATGTTTGTTCTTCATTTCTCTTTGATCCAACTTGCTCTTTCCTTTAAAAGCCCACCTTAAAAAGTCAAGAAATATTGAGTGGCTGGACCTGTTTTGACTGTGCCCCACATCTGTCACTGATGATAATTTTGTATGACGGTCTTGTTGAAGTTTGACCAGCCTCTGTATGGATAGTTTTGTTATCAGTGCGAAACTTTAAATCAGGGTTCTCAGAGGGTAGTAGTGTTATTGCATCATGTCTTTATTGCCTAAGAGGTTTTCAGGGTTTTTTTTCACCGTACTACCAATAATTTTCATGGTAAAGACATATTGTTGGTCTCCCCATTAGAGATGCATAGACACCACTGAGAGTGAGACAGGCTTTTGAGGGGTTTGGGAACTCCCCACGGGAGCTGTTCTTTCTGTAGTCACTTAATGTCACATCTGAAAATGTTCAAACTAAAACCTCCGGTGCTCTGTGTCTCAATGTCAAGATGGCTCACCCCCTTCTCCAGCAGCTTAAAGATTTTTCCAGCCGTAAAGAATCTTGTTTGGGTACAGAAGACCTACATGATACTCAGTCCCATGCCTCTAATCAATATTTGTTTTGGAAAGTTTATCTGGAAGTTAGGTGTTGCTTTGAAGTAGTTTTTAAGAGCTGGCCAGAGCCTGGAGTGCTCGGGATAATCTGGATGGGATTAATGGGCTGAGCACAGGAGAGACATTCAGTCACAAAATACCAAAAATGATCATCTGAGCTTTGGTTTTGCATAGAGTAATATGTCTGCACAGGTGATCTGGCTTTCAAGTCTTGTAGATTTAATCTTCAATTCTAGTTTATATTTAAAATGTCAGCTGAATTTTATTGGTATTTGGGAAACATTTAATCTTACTCCTTTATCACTGAGAACACATTGCTGGTGATTTAGGGCTTAGTTAGCTTGTAAGAATTGCTTTATGTTGCTGAAGATTATTGGCCATATTCAGTCAGCCTAAATTCCACCTTACCCTCTAAATCTAGTGTTTCTGACAGGCTTGATCTTGAAAGCTCCTAATTCATTCCCTCTTCCTCTGTGAATTACTTTGTCCATTGAATTAGGTGAAATTTAGGCTTTCAAAATATTCTCATTTCTTCTTTAAAACCAGAAAGAGAGAGACAGAAGCATAGTGTAAATATGTTTCTTGTAATCTGTGCATCCACCATGAATAATTGTGTCCATGTAGTGGTACAAAGAAATCACTTGTGGATCTTCAAAAGAAGCTTTTTAAGAGAAGTGAGAGGGTTATGACAGATGAAAGCAAATGGAAAAAAGAAAAGGCTTTCTGTTCCAGACTTCTCGAGATTACCAAGAAAATATGATAACAGTTTCTTGGAGTATGGGGCAAAACGAGTTTCTGCTAATACAGCTCTTCTAAAGGAAGTTTCTGGGAAATTGTGGACCATCAGAGCTGATTGGTAATGCAGGGTTGGTTTGAAAGTCACTGCTCAGGGGAATTTGTATGCATGAAGGAGACAGAGGCAGCATCAGCCACACTGAGTGGCTTTTACTCTGATGTGGCTCTCAGAAATGTTGTCCATTTCTGGAAATAGAAACAGAATTTTACAGTGGTACCTGTAAAAAAGACAGCTGAAAATGAAAAGACTTTGTTGGTGCTAGAAAACATGGTATAGACAGGATTTAAATTTCTTAAATCACTTGCATATACCTATATAAATTCAGTTGCAACTAAATTTCTTTGCAGTACTGTAAAAAAAAATCACACATGAAACCCCTTACTGCTAATTTCCTAAGATGTTTCAGATAAGTTTATGTTAGTAATGGAGACTTCTTGTTTGTTGCAAGTTGTTACAGAAAATTTTGTATTGCATAGCCAAGTCTAGAAAAAAACACAAGAAGACAGGCTGCTAGATGTCAGACGAGGAGAAGCAGTAGGTGTCTGAGTCATCTTCCAGTTTGTCCCCATGTAACCTCAAAGATGCTTCTGGTTTTCTAAGAAAAGGGCTGTGAAGATGTCATTTCTCAGTTTGAGGAAGATATTTTAAATCCCAAACAAAAGACTTTGTTACTTCGATGAAAAGGTCTGGAAAATACGAAAATAATGTTTTCATTTAAAATGGCATATGATTGAGTTTTAAAATTAGATATACACTGGAAAAACTTCACTGAAGGGAAAAACATCACAAGATTGATTACAGTGACATAATGGGACATAGACCTTCTCTGAGTGCTTGACCAGCCTTCCACCTCCCTCCCATGGCTTGGTTTAATTGCCAAGCAAAACCAGGTGGAATTGGAACCACATAACTTCTTTAAGCTTCCTTCTTTCCCAAACCTGTGGGCTAGCGGTAAGAAGAACGGCAGCAAATGATTTTCTTCTTCCTGGAAAACCGTGCAGGGGAGCTTGTGCTAGAAGGGTCACTTCTGGCTAATCTCTTGTGGACTTTGGAGGTTGATAGAAAAGACAGGATTTTGTCTCAAGAACATACCAGACCACAGAGAAAATGCACTTCAGCAGGTACTTGAATGGAAATAAAGATTTTCTGGTGAATGTTTCTTGCTTCTGCTTCTTTTTAGTGGCCAGATTACAGAACTTCATTTTCTGTTAGCTAGAATCACTCTAAGTGCCTAATTGAAAACCTGACATTGTAGCAAACCAGAGGAATTGAGAAGCCTGCAAATTTCTTCCTTTTACATCTAGTGATGGAAGAAACAAAAAGGCAAGGTCATAAACGTAAGACAAGTCTTAAATAAAAGTAGATTCTTATTCACAAATCTGTGAAAGGGAAGCAATTTGATTCAACAAATTGATGTGAAGCATGGTTTAAAATGAGTTGGTCCAGAACTGAAAGCTTCCATAGTTAAACACCACTTTTGTAGAGATTAAAACCTGTCTACTTAGTAGAAATAATGATGAGTTTAGAGCCTGGGAACCATGTCCTGTGCCAAAGAACTGTGAATAAGACTTGTTATGTAAAAGATGTTTTTCATAGTCACTCTTTCCACATGCAGTGAACTCCTTCCACTTTGAATTCTTGTTTGACATTGGTCAGACAAATAATTCAGAACTCAATATGTTCAGTACAAAAAGATTTATTTAATAAGGAGATAGCAAAAAGAACTACCACAGCTGTATCAGCTTAAATGGGTAGATTTTAGTGCACACTTAATGCTGAGATGTGTACCAAATGATTTTTAATACCTCCTTCTCCTCAGGTATGAGTAATTTCAACCACAGTTTACCAGGAACCCACTCTCTTTGCTGTGAATTGCACAGTGCAAAAGATAATCTGTTATTCCCTCCTGCTGCCTGCTTGCAATTACCTTTACTTATTTGGGATCACTGAAATAATACATTTCATGTGAATCACAGTTGTTTAATTGCTATACTGCAGTGGGATAAAGCAGCCCAAATGGAGGCCTTTTCTTCTTTTTTTTTTTTTTTTCCTGGACAGGCAAAGAAAGCAAAGACTTAAAATCCACTGAGGTTGGAGGGATGCTGTCCATTGATTCCAGTGCCTGCTGAAGTAAAAAAAAAAAAAAAAAAAAAAAAAAAAAAAGGAAGTTGTGCACCCAATATGGGGGCTTTTGCAAACCTCACTAGGCATCTATCTGTGTCTTTAAATGTCAGATACTGTTATAAATGTGGCTGTCAGTGATTGCATGGGAAAAACACAGTACCAAATCTCAGTTCCCTTGTATTTCATGCCAGTGCTTTAAAAACATCTCCTTTAATACCTGCAGATTTCTATGTATGTGTATGGACACAGCAGTCATTTAAGATATTACAAAAATAGTAATTTAAGCAGTAGTTGGACATAAGGTACAATAAAGTTTTTTGGTGATTGAAGAATCATGATATCATGCAATTTTTCAGGCACAGAAGTTTTGCATTGCCTTGGTAACAGGTAGCTCTCAGTTGCTTTCAGACAATTAAATGACTTCTTAATTTCCAGTTGGTTTCCATTGTTAGGTTGAGAGTATGGCTTGAAATCAGCTTTGTGACTACACAGCTGAATGTGGAGGCAATTGATATCACCTGAAAGAAGTCTGCAAAAAACACTCAATGGATGTATCTGGTTAAAGAATTTGAGATGATTTGTCATTTGTTTGTAATCAGAACAATATGAAATCTATTGCTGAGTGGCGAGAAGGAAAGAGATGCTGCTGAACGTCCTGTAGAAATGCTTGACGTACTATGCCTGGATGCAAGTTTGTTTGGGAACATATTAGGAGGGAGCCTGCTCAGGTTTTCTTTGTGAATTATAACAGTTTAACAAAGTGCATTGCCTTCTAGATGTGCATAACTGTGAGAAAGAAGAAACAGCCAAAACAAGCTGTGTGGTCAGTTCTGGAGGTTTATGAACATATGTATGTACATATATGCTCCATGTACAGCTGTAGGGCTGGGGAACTTGAGGTTAGAAAGCAGCTGCTCTAAATTGATCATGGGCAGAGTTCTGGTTTGAAAGCAAAACCAGTGAGAGACTCCAAGTCAGAAATACAATTTATTGGGAAAATAAACAAAATCCATGCAATAATACAAAAGGAAAACTACTGACAGAGTCAGAATACAACCTGACAGCCCTTTGGCCAGCCTGTTGGTAGCAGTCCAAATTGGAGTGGCTGCAGTCCTCTGGGAGTGGCAGATGTGGTTCTGTTGGAGCAGTGATCATGTAGAAAGGGTGCAGTCTTCCTCTGAAGGTCCAGTAGAAAACCCCACCTCTTTCATCCTAGGAACCTGTGGAAAGGCTAGCTTTGATGTCACCACAACCCAGATTATATCCAGTTAGGAATGCTTGGCTCCTCCCTCTGGGTGGAGCATCTCCCAATGGGGTGTTATAGTTCTTATCAGTCACCCAGTGACATTCAATAGCCTGTTATCAGCATATGTCTCCCCTGAGAGAGGATTGGTTGTGAAAGAGATAAGGAAAACTGCTCACTTAACAGAAAACAGCAGCTACACAGATGGCAATAGAAAACATCTTGGTTCTCAGTCTGGGACAGGTAGCTGATTTAGTTCAATCTGTTCCCTACTGACATGCTCTCTCCAGCAGAGTGCTGTAAGTCAGTCCCAGCGTCCCTTTTCCACCCTGACCCATCCACTGTGAGGAAATGTGTGCAGCCCTTCATGGAAGGGTGTGGTGGGTAACCGGACAAGGGCAAGAAAGCTGCAGTTGTGCAAACCATGCCTGGGAGTGCAGGACTCCTGCAGGACACTGCCTGTTCCTGGTCTAAGGTACATAGAAGCTGCATTCTGGGGAAAACATTAGCACCATTCAGTTAAAAAAATTCCACAACAGTCAGGGAAATAAAATAAGGATGAAACAATTGCATTCTGTGCAGCAGAGATGGAAAATCACAGACTTAATTCATATTTACAACTAAGATAAATGTCTAATACATTACAGTTCTGTCCTAAAGTTGGAATGCATATCTATCTCCCCTGCCAACAAAAAATACCTGATTAATGATTAATTAGTGATAAAAGGTAAAACAGAACCAAGTCCTAGCTCTAAATGAGTAATCTTTTTGACTAAGACTATAGATTTCAAACTATAGCTGTTGCGATTTGCACAGCTTTAGAAATTACATATATTCAAAATATTTTCCTGGAATTCCTTTAATAACCTTTTTCACATTTGTTTTAAAACTAATTCCAGTTTTTCTCTGATAAAGTAATTAGGAAAAACTTAAATTTTATTATCTCTATCTCAGATTAAATTATCACAGCTCCTTGCCAAGATAATTACTTAGGTACTGTATGTTGTAAATTGATTAAATTAGCAGCATATGAAAGAATTTATATTTCTTTTTCCTGAAGTGTGAGTTTGGATGTATTGTAACTATTTCGCTGTGTTATGAGCAATAAAATATGCATTGTTTGGATTTAAAAATGCTTTATGAGCTCAATTACTTGAAAAAAAAATACAAAGGATTTATTTTAGTAAAGCTTCTGCCTCCATTCACATGAGATCATATTTATAAGCACCTTATATTACCTATATGCCTTCAACATGGGCCTTAGAGAGCTCTGTTGCTCTTTATAATATAAATTATTTGCCAAATATCCAGGCTTGACTTTGAGAGATACTTAGGTATTAATTTTGCATTCACATCCCAGATTTACTTTCCTAACTTTTTTGTGTATTGGTTAAAAATTTGGTGGATACTTCATTGTGCCCTCTAAGATATAGATATTAAAAAGTATATTAGGAAGTTTAAATATATTTTCTACTGTGTATAGTCACAATTTCACTTTAGCTTTTCAATTTGATATACTATAGACTTTTAAAAACCAATAAATAAAAGAAGAAATATTTTGGATATCAAGTGTCCTAAAATAAGAAGGTATGATTTATTACTTAAATAAGTTTAAAATAGATAAATACATAAAATGACATTCACATTTTTGGTGTTTTAATATATACACTTTTGCTCACACCTCAGAAATATGTACATGCTTCTGTCCCAATTTGGCAAAGCCCTTAAGCACATGTTTAACCTTCAGGGATGCTCTTTAATATCTAGAAGTGAGTATTAATAATTGACTGCACACTCTATAAGAGCCTAAACCACTTACAACCAGCCTGCAATTTGTTTCATCTAATTTGTCCATGTGTGTTTATGGTAACAAGTCTGCAAAGCCTGTCTGAATGGACAAGACCTGCTGGAAAGGATTAAATCTCTAAGATGTGCCTTGTCAGGACTGATGTTCTGTCATCAGCAAGAGCATGAGTGCAGCAGCTCAGAAGCGGTCCTTTGCTTTTCACAGATGAAATGGAAAAAAATTCCAGACTCTCACTCCTTACACACTGATCTGTTTAGCATTAATTTACACTGGTATTGTAGACCTTTTGCTAGTCAGAGCTTGGTGTCTAGAGGGATTAATTTTGTATAGAAAACAAACATTTGGTGGAATCACGCACTGCGTGCAGCTCTGCACTTTTACGAAGAGCAAACCTGGAATATTTCTTCCTGTTCTGTTCAGAGAAAACCAAGTCTGTTTACATGCTTACACTTTCAAGGACTTGCCAAAAGCTTGGTTCAAAAGCTTTTTCTCTTTTCTTGCTGTCAGTGCAGCTCATTCTTTCTTGTTGACCCTCTGCTTTCTCTGTTAGCTCTCACTCTGATGCATACAGGAAAATCTCTACTCAGATAAACCCTTCATGGATCTCTGTTTTGGATTTTGGGCGTTATTGTGTCAGCTAATTAGAGTAGGTTCAGCTCTGTGTGAAAATTTTTATAATAGAAACAAAATGGATTTAAAATGAGGAAAGTGGGGAGGAGGGTTAGGGGAAGGCAGGGTCTGGTATGACACCCACAAACATCCTACACTGATGATTATTTGTCCTGCTTTAAACTGCCTCTGAAGCTACTTGGTTCTAGAGGAGAAATTTATTTTTCTCTTTATTTTTTAACAATCAAAACTAAGACTGCCTGTTACACTTACCACTTAAAGAGCTACTTATCTTAAGCTGTTAAGCTACCTCATATTCTATAAACACATTTCTTCATCATTGTTTTTTCTTTTGCACTCATCTCTGTTAATCAACTGCTCCTTATGTAACATAGACTGTAATGAAAATACATGACACAAACTGCTCCAAGCCACAGATCATGAACCTCTCGTCTTCCACTTTCCAGTCAAGAAGCATTTTGTTTAAATTATGTGCATTGTGTTCGTTCTCCCTCAATTAGAGTAACCAGGTAAGGTAATTGGGCACCTAGCAAATGTGGCAGCTGCAGGCAAATAATCATAGCTCCAGCACCTGCTCCCATGGCAACTGATGTGTTTACACTCACAAAAGTACACATTTTCTTCCTTCTGCACAGTAGAGAGAAAAAAGGATTTAGAGCTACGAGGAAAGAGCTTACAAGGATAAATGTTTAAGCAAGTGGTTGGAAGAAACAGTGCTTGTTGTTTGGAGTGAAAATGTAGGGAGTGAAAATAACAATAAAGAGCTGTTATCAGAGAGCAATTAAACATCATCTTCACCTCCTGAACTCAGTGTGCAGTGGCAGCTCTCAGAGGCAAGTCTCACTCCCTTTAAAACAAATTCCTCAAGAGAAAGGGGACACAGGAGGGATTCCAGACGTTAGTGCTTCAGCACTGCTTCTGCAGATGTGACTCCAGTGCTGCTGCAGATGCACTTTTTTAGAAGTTAAAAACTATTCCTTCAAAGATACCATCTAAAAACATATCATTGCTCCCAGCTTTGGCTGCAGGTTTGTTCATCTGCTGCATCTGTGTGTTGCCAAGTGGCAGAGAGAGAAGTGGGTGGACGTTTAGGGCCTGAGGTATGTGCATACAGGGAAATTAAGGACTTTTCACCTTTCCTTGCCTTCCCAACAACTCAGCATCCTCTGCTTCTCCTGCTGTAAATCCCAGGCAGCCAATACATAAACACTATTTTCACTTTCCTGCCCACACATACCCTAAATTTAAATAGAAGGGAGACCTGACCATGCTGGGAATTTATAGCAAAGGTGTGTCTGATCATGTGGGCGGTTTAGGAAAAACAGCTACAAAACAAATATAGATGAAATTGTAGGAAACCTGGTCAGTGGTAACAGAGTTGACCTTGCTTAAATTCTCATGTGGAAAACGTGGGCATAAGAGAGCCTTAAGCTCTAGAAATATATCTGTCATATTCTTTCAAAAGATGGTGCTCTGAATCTGAGTATCTCATAAATAAACATTAAGAAATGACAGTCCTGTATTTCTTAGACTTCTCTTTTCATTCTGTGAGCTGCTCATCCTAATGAGCACTTATTCCTCTGCACTGTGGCTCTTGGTTGACTCAGAACAGATTCCAGTCACTAGAGTAAAATACCTGGAAAAAATAAGTTATGAGCACTTCCTCAAGCACAGAAGTCTGGACTGAAGAAATAAGCAGTTAAGAGACTTCTGACATTCTGTAATGAGCTGTGAATCTTGAAAGGAGAAATTGTAACAGTGCAGCTGAAGTTGAATATGTCTGCTCCTCATTACCATGAATTGGGCATGCTTGGAGAATCATGTACATGAGGGTTGGACCAAATTTTTTCTCTTTATGGCTGCAGCTTACCCCAGAGTTATAAAAGAGGCACACCTGTTAGGATTGCAAAGCTCTGCATCCTTACCTGATAAAGAAGGAAGAAATTATATGTCCTCTCCATTTAGCTACCATTTAGCAGGATTATGAGGGAAGATGTTAAAATGTCTCAGTTTAAGAGTGTGGTTTATGATTTAAGCAGTGAGAGCTGGTATTGCAATCAGACCCCCTTTACTTGTATGCAAATTCACTTATGCCAGATCATCTCTGCTGGGGCACTGGTCTCTCTCTGCAGAGATTTCATTGCCAGATTGTGTTTTAAGTGTTCTGATTTGTTTCTTCAGATAAAAAGCTCTGTTATGGCCAAACAGATGGAGTAATTCAATAGGATTAAGCACATCAAGATTTAGCTCTGCAGAAATTACCCTGGCTCTGCCATAGGTGGTCCAGGTGATGTGGTGCATGTTTATTTTCCTCTGCCTTTTTATCAGATTTTCCATGTATGAAATGTTACCTGTCTACTTAATATTGCTTAGGAATTCTACATGTACTGCAAAAGTTTTTGATTTTTGTGGTCCAAATGATCCTTAATTTTGACATTATAATGATGTTACCCAAACTGACTTTTAGATTTAATTTCTGCTATCAAAGATGCTTGGCTGCAACCCTTTAGAAGAGCTGTGACAGACTTCCCTTAGTGACTGCTCAAAAAATGTCAGTTACATAGAGGTGACATCAAATGAAAATGTGAGATGTGGTACCCCATATAAAGGTAATAGAAAATATTAATATATATCTACCAAGACTTCATTGACATTTTAATCACTTTCTAAAAAGATTCTTCTGGTACATTTTTTTTTCTTAAATAACTTTGAGCATATTCAGTAATTTCTGCACACTTCAAATACACTATTTCAGTGCCATCTCAGTGGGAATACTGTCACTGTACAAAGATGCACAAAAGAATTTTATGATATTTAGGAGGACTGAATCCATTACCTAATTTAGGGAAAAACTTATGATGGGTTAATAAAAATATCTTATTAGTCCCTAATAAGGAAGGGCACCAGCACAATATGAAAAAAGGCCCTAGAAACTATAGACTAATTAGGTCCATAGAGGTGTAAATATGTTGCAAATGCTATGACTTTGCCAGTTTCATTTTGGAACAGAGAAATTGTGGCAAATTTAAAAAGTCTTCCTCCAAAGTTTTTTAGATAAAATTTTTCTGTAATTTCTATGTAAGTTTTGTTGCAAAGAAAGGTATTCTAAAGCAAAGTCAACAATGAACAATGTTTCTTGGTAATGTATTTTCTTGTTTAAATTTAATGTTTCAAATTTCATGTGTAAATCATTAGTATGTCACTTTTTGAAGAGTTTTACCTCTGCCCAAATGACTTATGGCTTATTCTTCAATTTGTTAGCCACTTAAGGTAGTGTACAACAGGCTACAGAAATAAAGGATAGAAGAGCCATTTGATTTTTGATATTCATTTGGAGACATTTTTTGTATAAGCCAGCAAAACCTGAAGTAAATTTTGTATAAGAAGTCATTCCTATAAGTAGTATGAGGAGGTGATCTTTGTGCACTTGAGGAGTACAGTTCCCTGCCAGAACAGGGGTGCAAGGTACTGCTGAAACATTCTAAACATACACTGAAGCTTCCACAAGGTCAAATGAAACATGAAGCAGATCAGTGAGAAAAAATTTAGAGTGTGGCTTTTTAATCTGAACATACTTAATTTATGGAAATACAGAGTGGATTTTTGTGACTTTTCAGAATTCCCTTTTTCATGATATGTATCATTTGTGAATCTGTGTTGACATAGAGTGCCAGTGTGGGAGAGGAACCCCAGAAGAAAAACCAAAAGCATAAACCCACTAACACTTGCACTAATTATCTTTTCAGCTGTAGGAACCAGCCTCCTCTCTTCCAGCCCCAGTTCAGTTACTCTGAGAATATTGGATCAAACAGGATATTTGTGTCATTCCAGACTCAGATTAGCAATATAGACAGCTCAAGAAGTGATGCATACCTAATTATGTTGTAATTGAACCATACATCAATATCTTGTGCTATCAGTGCTCAGTGTAATCCCAGTCAACATTATTCTAGTAATTTAAATGACAATGGGGAAGATACTATGAAAGCAATAGAATTTCACTGAATGACTCTGCTCAATGTTCTTGCAAATAAATTTTTCCTGTAAATGGATGGGACAGGAGCTCTGGCCTTGGTCAGCCCTTGGGTAAGGGTGTGCAAATTCCCCTCTGGCTCCGAAATACTCAGGAAGGTGAAAGGATGTGTTGATTTGAGATAAAGTTAAAGCAAAAACAGCAAACCCCTCAATTTTTCTTTCCCCGTCCTCCAGAAGCTGCAGTCCAAGCATTTATTTCTCCTTTTATTATATTCAAAGGTCTTATCAATAGTTTACTAATATTACTGTAGGCAGGCTAATGGGATCCAAGTTGAATTAAGGACTGTATTTAATTTAGTTTGTTTATCATGACTAAAAAAAGAAAAAGACTCCCAAACAACCAAGAAACTTAAGGCAGCCCTTCACCAAACATGTTCCTATTAGAAGTGGCATTTGCCCTACATCTGGAAAAGGCAAAGGACTTTACAATCCTCAACTGTGCCTTTCTGAGCCGCTGCTGGAAATGACCTTTCCAAAGCCTTGTGTCTCTGTTGCATCCTGAAGTTTTCTTCTTTCTATTATCTTTGAAAGTCTGTGCCCCCTCAGGATAAGTCAGGGTCCATCTCCTCTTTGGTCAAAAATGTGTGGGCCTGTTTCATAGCTCCCCTTTTGACCTTTTCCTCTGAGGTTCCACTGGAACTTTCTACTGTAAGACCTCCATAAGGCTCAGGAGACCAGAAATCAGTGGCAAATGGTTTTTAGAGGAACAGGGAGAGATGGCCAGAGCATAGCAGCTGCATTTGTTTGTCTCCATCCCTGGTGAAGGGCTTTGGCAGTCCCTTGAATATAGCTGGCTTGCTTTGCCTGAGCCTTCACAGATATTCCCTGAGCATCTCCAGCAAAGCCCCTCAGGGCACTGCTAGTGAAGTATTTTTGTCTGTCATTTTGAGAAATCCTGTTCACAGTTCCATATACTGTATTTCTGAGCTCATGGATATCCTGTGCAGCTCAGTTAATATTTGAATCCACTTTCTGAGAGAAAGACTCGGTGCTGGAGTCACTGTCACTGCCATTTGCTGATGCACAGGGACCAGCAAGTGCAGTTGAGGTGAATTGACCACCCAGGCACTGTGATCTTTGTTTCACACCACATGAAAGAAAGAAGAAAAATAGGCTCACACAGTGTCCAGAGCACAGAAAGGAAATATTCAGTTCTACAGAAGAGCTTAAAATCTTGGAAATATTTTGAAATTTTTATACTTTGAAGCATCAGAAGGTACAAGAAAGGCTGTTTCTATCCGAGGTTTTTTTTTTTTTTTTTTTTTTTTTTTTTTTTAATTGTGACAGGACCTAGTGTATTATTGGAAAAACATGAAGGTTTTGTCTTACTGGAATGTATCAGCTCAGCTGAGGATAAATTTCAGAAAATGGAGCAATTTCATTTGCTGTCAAAGTCTCCTACATGAAGGACTACATACCTTTTTTCACTTTTGTAGAAGCGAATGTATTTTCCATATTTTGACAGTTGTTAACAAGAGAAAAGGTCTTAAGATTGTTGTTATTGAAGTAATGTTAACATTTTTTTATGAGATGTTCTGTTTGCAACCTAACATTTGACAATCCACAAGGAATGAAAAACTCTCTGTTCACACAACATGGTCTCATGATAAAACTGTTGTAACTTTAATGCTCTGAACAAAACCGCTCCCTCACTTGCTCCAGAAAGTAATGATGCTTTGATTTTTAGGGAAAGTGCCTTGATCTTCTGAGTAAATATTGCCATGGCAGTTACTTGCACATCATCATCCATACTAGCCTAAAACTGAGCTGGTACAACTGGATCTGCCTAAGGGAATAACAAGAAGTGCCCTAAATTCTCTCTAGAGTTCTCTGAGTTATAAAAGTGAAACCTCTGAGGTCTCTCTAGTAATGAAGGTGGTTCAAAGTTCTGCAAATCACAAAATTTCAAGCTGGTTGACTGCTGCAAACCTGTTCCCTGTCTTATCTATGCATGTGACTTTGTGAGTTCTTAGATCCCTCAGTGAAAAAACAAATGAAGCTGTTCCCACAGGCACACCCCTGATACTCAGCAACCCCACAATCGACTCTCATAACTGCAGCTCACTTGTAACCCTTGCCACAGAGTCACTGCTGCACTCCTACCCCAGAGGGGGAAATTATCCAAAGCCTGTAATCTTCTTCAAGTGTGCTGTAACTCCTGCTGGCATTAGTGGGAGGTAGTAGGAAACACATCACCTAGGATGGCTTTACTCAAGTCATAGGGATAATTTACACTGTCAAATATACCCTGCCTGAGGTCAGGCTGACTGGGCAGGAGAAGATCCTGCCCAGCTTAGCTCCTGAGGATCCAACAGCTTAGGTGCTCTTTCAGTCAAGTGTTGCCCACTTGCTTAGTGCCAGCATTTCAGAGACAGCTCCAGACAAATGCAAATGTCCTGCAGGCAGGTGTTTATTTGAATTTTCATCTCTTCATCTGTATAAGATGCTTTGAATGTCTCTGCGGGCTATTAATAGGCATGGGGATGTCTCTTAAACGGCAATAAACCAAAACTGTGTGGTTTAAGGAAATGGTTGGTTGTGCAGGGAAGGCAAGGACTGATTGGCTTTTGATCACCTACCTTTTGGCTAAAAACAATCCCTAAAAGGAGTGACACACAGATAAGGGAAATATAAGAACCTATCTTTGCTTCTACTGTAACTACTGAAAATACGAGGAAAATGATTGACCAGCTAATGTGAATGTTCCTATTGTTAGAGAGGCAAAATCAACACTTAAAAGTGCTATTGGGAAAAATGCTGTTGCTGGTGTGATGAATAAGATGGGGCACAAAAGGGGGTCATTTGGAACCAACTGAGTGTGGAGGCTCTCTCAGACTTTCTTCTCCTAGCTCAGAAAGACACTCGTGGCTCCAAGTTGTTCATATTAAGCACAGCTACTTTCCTGTTGGTCCCTTGGCTTTTATTGTCCATTACTTCAGCTCTAACAGTTCTCGCCTGCCTTTTATTTTGACAGACTGCATTGCTTGGATACTAGTACTGTATTTCTTTTGAATTTAATCTGCCAAAATGGAAGAAAGCTGTTTTCTTGAATACAGTTTCTTCTTCAGCCAATGACATTCAGCCTTTACAACAAGCTGTATAAGTTACAAACATTTTAGAGATTGTAACTTTGTTATGGGGAAGGGACGTAAAACAGTCAGGTTTGAAATATTTACAGCTGAAGGGAGTGTAGAATGGGTAATCAGTTTTCTACCAGAATTGGATAGAAGATCAAATTATAGAGATGTTAATGGGACCCTTTATGGTGCTAGAAAATTTCCTGCCACTTTCTCAGACTGTACTTTGCTTTTTTCCATGGCAGACTTCTTCTATCTTTGTGTTCTTTCACATTTTCAAAGTGTAAATGACTTACAGATGGCCCAACAAATTCTAAGTTAAATTACATCCAGTGCTGCATTGAGGCATACTACTCAATGCTTTCCATCCATCACATCAGCTTTGAATTCACTGCAGTTTTATCCATCCATTTGAGGGCTGAAGCCTTCTGTTCTTGGCATGTTTCTTAGAGGTTTTCTGGAAGTTTGGTTAAAAACCAATTTGTTTACTTTTAAGAATGAAATATAAAAATGGGTTGTTTTCTTCTGATTATTTTGAATGGCAGTGCTTCTTCAAGAATTAAGATAAGAAATGTGAAATTCAACAAGGTCAAGCTAGAGCAGTTTTTTTTTCATCCTCACTATGCAAATACATTTGATATTGTTGATAATAATCACCTGTTGATAATCACCTGTTGATAATCTGTGCAAATGCAGAGAGATAACACAATTGTATTATAAGTATTTCTATATCTTGCTTAGTTTATTGATTCATCTTTAAATTCTTGCATCTGAGTAATGGCAAAATGAATTTTCCTTTAGCAGATGCTCTTTTTCCTTGTCATAACAATTTTTACCATAAGGAAAGAACATTTTTTGGAAAGCAAGGAAGAAATGCACCATTCTCAATTCTGAATATAACATTTCTAAATGTGATAATTCAATTAAGTCAAATTTTTTCAGAATAAGTGTGCTTATCCTTACACTTATAGTTGAAATTCAGTTTGAAATATATTACTTGCTCAAATTACTTTGGCAACTCAATATACAGATGAGCTGGACCGAACAAGACGTTGAAAATATAGATATCAGTTCTCCATGATAAGCAAATTTTACGGTTATTGAAATAATCTATCATTATTATTGCTGCTAATGAAACACCGAGATTTCATCAAGTCTTCAAAAAGTAGTCATTTAATATAATATTGTATAGCATTTCATTATTACGAGACTGTTCATACCTCCTAAGGAAGATGGAACACATTGTTTTCCACTCTTTTGTTTTGATTTTTTAAATTAATTAATGAATCAAGTTGAATTCAACATGGACAAAAAAATGACCTTGACCAACAAAATCCATTTAATATCTTTGTCCCGTCTATGTGTTCCACCTATCTGGCATTGATTTATAAGGAGAGCTTGCAGAGAGCTGTTGCTAGGGGACAGAGCTTTTGTAGGTCCCCATTAAAGTAATATTCCTGAAGAAGAAAATTAATTTACATGTTTCAAGTGCTGCCTACAAAAAAAAAAAAAAAAAAAAAAATTAATCAAGCCCAAATAAGTTATAAAAGGGAACAAGGATAATCTATATGAATAAAACCTCTTGTGCCAGGGACAAATAAAGGAGCACAGGTCACATACTCTGATCTAGATGATAATCCTTTGCAACCTGCCAGACAACCTTGGTGATTTTTTATTTTATTAAATCCCTTCCATTTCATATCTCATAACCAAGATCAGAATATCTAGAATGAATTTTACCTACCATATACATTCACTACTTCCATTATACAGAATAACTTTGATGTTAACCAAACTGCCAGTCTCCAGGGTAAAAGCCATAGGAGGGAAGAAAACTGCCAAGACCACATCCCCTTGTTCCCCAAGTGGTCAGATGCTTTCTGAGCTGTTGTCCTGGAGGGGTTTCTGCCCTACTGGGAAGAAGCACCCCTGGGATGGGATTTTTTATAGGTGTTTATGTCCAGTTCTTTAGTTCCTATTATTTTCTTTTTTTTTTTTAAGTTATTTCTGTTTCTGCTCCACATATATAAATGCATCTGAAAACTTTCTTTTATTAAGCTTTTTATATATATGTTAGAAATAAGATGGAAAAGGAGAAAGATATTGAACAAAATGTTCTACAGAGGAAAAGAATAATTTTATTTCATCAGGGGTAATGGAAATTAATTGTTTTCTTTAATCTTTGTGGAAAAGGTAGATTGTGCTGGATACCTTAATATTAATTTTAACAAGTTTTTAAGAATTCAGGCTGGAATAGAGAAGAGAATAGTTCAGGGAATATTTATGTAAAATTGGTGCATTAAAATTCTCAGGATTTGATGAAATTCATCCCAAGAAACGAGCCAAAGTAATCTCTAATGATTAGTGATTATCTCCTGGAAGATGCAGACAGGAAAGGTCCTAGAAAACAAAGGAAAACAAAACCTTTCATAACTTTTTCTAAACGGAGCCAAGGAATTATAAATCAAGCAGTCTGGTTTCAGTTCCAGGAAACAATATGGAACAAATTATCGAGGCAATTTTAATTACCTAAAAAATACAAGGGTTGGAACATCAGGCAACAAGGAACTGTCAGGAAAGGATCATATCAAATTTTTCTGATTACTTTCACTAAGAATGGTGGCAGTCTGGTGTAGAAAGGAGAAGGCAGTGTATATAGACGTAAATTAACTCTGATGGTGTTCTTAAAAGTTTTTTCAACAGCAGAATATTATAAATTTAGGAAATATGGCATGCATGGATTTGCTTTTGGGTAGCTATAAAAGTAGTTGAAAACTTCATAATCAGTGAAACCACATCAAACATGGAGGACATGCTGACTAAATCCCCTTAAGCATTTGGTCAAATTCTGCTTGGTATATTAATAAAAATATGAATAGTGGAATGGAGAGTATGCCTTTTAATTTATGGATTGTGCAAAAATGAAAAGAGTTTTAAGTATTTTTGGGGAAAATGCTAAAAATACTTGTGGCAGTTTGGAGATTTGCTCAGAAACCTGAAAGGTTGCAGCCAAGTATTTATGAACCAAAGTTCTGTGCCTGAGAAAAAAGAAAGTAAATTAAAATTTGAAACAGGATATTTTTTCCTTAAAGAAAGTAAATAGTACAGTGGAAAAGATGTAGTAGGAAAGTACTTTTCATTTTAGATTCATGAAGCAGAAGTTTATACAGAAAACATCTAGTTACAGTCCTCACTTAACTCCAGAGTAGCCTTGGAATGTATATCATCTCTGTTTGGGAAATGCATTTTTAAGGCAAAATAAAGAGAAACCAGCAGTGCGAATGATGGGTTTAGAAAGCATGACCTAGGAGGGACCTGGCTCACTGAGAGGTGCTAGAGGGTGACTTGATCATATGTAGTTGCAATATCAACGATCACTAAATGTTTCCCACGGACTGAAGAAATCAATTTGTCTTTCATCATAGCTAATGATGACTTTGGATGCAAAATTTTAGAAAACTTGGGAGGGTAGTGAAGCCAAGACTGGATAACCTGAAGATACAGAGAATTTGCTTTTAGGAGAAATTGTTAAGATCAGGGAATGATACAAATTATGAAGGGTGGTCAAGGCCTGTAGGATCCTGGTTTTGGTGGGGCTATCACTTTAAATGATCCCTGGGGTGCTCTTTGAGTCCAACAACCGCAAAACAATGTCTGAAAGGAAGTTAGAGAGGATCCATTGCAACTCATCTGGAGGAACCAATGTTGAAGGAGAGAAAAAGTGTCAATCTAAGGACAAGAATATGAGCTTTTGAGGTGAGGACTCACATTGTTTTATGAAGGAGCACAATGATCTCTTTTTAATGTTAAACTTGTCAACTTTCAGAATGTATTGGTTCTTGCCACTTCTTGTCATGTAATTATTTTGCAATCTTTAAAAACTGTTACACAACTAGAGGATATTATGCTTTTATCTTTATTTTTTAAAAGCAAGAATAAAGAATATTTTGAATATTCCATTAAAAAGCTCTGAACACAATCAGTTTGTTACTTTCTTTACAATTTTCCACATTAAATTCTTATGTGGTAATTTTCTGACATTTGGAATAACTGAATTAATTTGTAGGAGTGAGATCAGGTTCAGAGTGATGGGATGATGGAGATGACAGGGGTAAGACAATTTACCCTATATTTGAATGCCATCTCACAAGCTACTGTTTTGCCTGGTCACAAACAAAAACCAGTAATGAGCTGAATGTATTAATTCAATTTATATGATTGAATAATCTGTGGCTGTCAAGTTATGTCCTTTGCAAAAGCCTGAATGTGGATTGTCAAATTGGCCATCCAGGAAGAAAAAAGCTTTTTACTTACAATGGGCTAATGATTGTTTGACAATTTAATTATACAACAGGGGAGTTCTGAAGAGGAAATGGGGTATGGAGGCAAGTCAGATTATCCACACTGAAGTTTACTGCTTTGAGATGAATCTGAAGACACAGAATATTGCATACAGAACAGGTTTCTCACTCCACACGTTCCGAACAGCTTCTTGGATGGGTACAGAAAGGGGGACTCTGTTCAAATTTGGTCTGAAGCTAAGTTGACCAAATTTGCTCCTATACCTGACACTGTACTCCATAAATCTTTGAACCCAACTTGTCAGTTATAGTTTCTTTTAGAAACTGATGTTTTTTATTTGCTGTAACTTTATGCATGCTTTGTCTATAGAAATTTTCAGTTAGTTGGTTGGCATCCCACCTTTCACCTGTATGGTGTCTCATTTTAAAACCAGGGTCCTGGCACAGACTTTCTGTGGCCAGAACATAATGTGTTTCTCTAGGGCATCCAAGGAGTGAGATGCATCTTCCAGATCCTCAGGTAGCTCAGGAGATGGCAATACAAGAGCTAAGGAAGAACTCTGGTGATCAGCATAACTAGGAAAGTTTGGCCTTAAAGAGTAGGTTTGAGGAAGTGAAAGTATCTGGAAAAATATTCAGCAAATCACTTCAAAGTTTCTCTAGCTTTTTTTTGCTTCAGTGATAGACTGTGAAGTGTCAATTTTAAAGGAAGCTTTTTTTACCACAGGGTAAAATTCACAAATTCTGTGTCTCTGAGTTCAGATCAACTCAGTTCACAAAGGTTGCAAAACAATTACCAGACACTAAATCCTCCTTTACACTGACTTGAAATATTTTTAAACCAGTGACCTAGAGAGGACAGTCTTGCTAAGGTGCTGTTAAATTCCCTTTCAGTGATTTTCCTTCTTGACAAAGAGTGAGGAGTTGAAAAAGTTTGAAATAAAACGTTTAACTCAAATATCCTTAGACACAAACACATTCCATTGCCTTAAAAATGGGCATAGTCTTCCTTTGCTTTACAGTTTGAATGGGGAACATAGAAACGCAGTGAACATTAAGCCTTTTTCCAAAACACAGTATTTTTTGATCATGAAGGACAATGCAGAGACTGAAATCTGTTTCTGTTAAAAACAGGCACATCTCCACATGGCTTGTTAGCACTGATAACTTCCAGATGGCACTACTGACTCTCATAGTCTGGCTGTGTCTGGGAATGCACAGCACAAGCTGGAGAAAATGTCTATTAGCACCTGTGGTACAGCTGAGAAAGGTGCTGAGAACATGAGGGGAAAGGATCAGTTCTGCACTTTATTCCTTTACTTGAGATTCGTGGTTTAGTATAGAGTTTTAGATCATATTCAGGTACTCTAATGTGTTGTCAAAACACGAAAGCCCTTTTAAAACCAATTTGGATAACACCCATAATAATGGTGTAATAAAAATTGAAAAATGCTAAGTGCTGCTGTGTGATCTGAAAAGCCAGGTTCTTTGTTTTAACTTTTTAATTAGACTGCTTCTTCAAATAAAATAACCCTGAAGAAGAGGGTTATTTTTACTGATTGAAAAGTCATATTTTCTAGACAATGGCATGAGAGGATTCCATGCAGTGTATTTTCTCTGGACTTCTTAATGGATGTGCCAATTAATATCTATATTGCCTTTGTCATCATACAGTCCTTACTGACTACACCCATATTGTAGATATAATTAACATTAGAAAAAAGTCACATTCTTCCTTTAGAAACAGAAAGAGAATTGTGCTCCACAGAATCTATGGAAGTTATTTATATTTTCCTGCAGTGTGCCAGCATTCTCCAGTCTTTGGGCAAGTTTTTCTCCAGATGTGCTTACTAAAGTGTGTGACAGGAGTGCTCTTCTTTGGATGACTTTTTACTTGTACTGTCCCGTAGAAACAGCTCCCCAGCTTTCTCAAATTCACACAAGGGTTGAGGTTGAAGAGGCTTCTAGAGGTCCACCTTCCCCAAATCCCTGCTCCAGCAGAGCCACCTAAAGCAGGTTGCAAAGGGCCATATCTTTTGAGTATCTCCAAGTGTGGAGACTCTACAACTCCTCTGGGCAACCTCTGCCAGTGCTTAGCCACCCTTAGAGTAAAAAAGTGTTTCCTGAAGTTCAGTGGGAACTTGTGTGTTTCAGTTTGTGCCCATTGCCTCTGGTCCTGTCACTGGGCACCACTGAATAAAGCCTGGCTCTGCCTTCTTTGCACCCTCCCCTCCTTTGTGCTATTGGCAAATTTGCTGAGGGTGTGCTTTGTCCCATCATCCAGATCATTAATGAAGATGTTAAACGGGTTGCATTTCTTAATAAAGCCTGGGCAAAACAAAATGTATAGGTTTTCATTTTAGAGGGGTGCTGCTGTAAGTCTGCTAGGAAAAACAGTGATAATTTTGTGTATTTCTTTTCAGGATTCATGAGATGTAATGATAGAGCAGAGGAGACAATTTGCTTTTAATTGAACCCTCTTTTCTCCCAAAATAATTTTGGAGTTTTGTTTGGAATCACTCAGAAATTTGTTGCTCTACACAAAAAAGGGAATATTGGGAATTAAAAGTGTTCCAAAATGAAGCTAATTATGCAACACTTTTTAATGAGTTCTTTTTGATGAATAATTGGTGCCTCTTGGGCTAGCTGGTAGACATTTTTGTATTGACCTGGACCTTGTTCATGGGTTTCATGAATAGTATTAACTTTCCTTATATATATATATTTTTTTTTTTAAATCCCTGGAAATTCCTAGATCTAGCCTTTGTATAATCAGGAGAGAACAATTTGGAATAAAAATGGTAGTCAGATAGCTCTTCCTCTCATTTCTATAGACTTGTTCTATAAATCATAGTCTAGATAATTAGAGTCTAGACTAAAATATAGTACTATAGTCTATTACTCATCCAAATTGGATTATCCATGGCTAAATGTCATGGGTTTTTTGCTGTTAACTGGTATAATTGAGAATATAATTGGCTGTATTTAGGTCTTTCTTACCTTTTCTCATTAAAAAAATCCTTTATCACATTAAGTTTGGTGATTTTAGAATGAATCTGTTTTCTTCCAGTAAAAAAGTGTGACATTTGAATATACTGTATTGAAACAAATAGACAGAAAATAGACTCAAAGTTTAAGGAACACATATTTTTTTCTCCTTTTCTTTTTCAGTGGTCATCTCCAAACTCAGAATCCAAGGTTGCTTCCTGAAGAAATACTTCAAAGTCAGTTTGCTAATTTTTTTTTTTTCAACAGGACAAAAAGAGACTCTGGCCAACATGCAAGTTTGTGGTCAGATAACTACATAAATGTGCTCATATCCCTTCTCATGGGTTAGACAATGTGATTGAAGCAGTCCTTCTGTTTCACTTTATGACATGAAAAACATTTAAAGGAAAACCCAGGAACTAAGAAAACCCATTGTAAAGGCAAATGAGGCCAAGCTCCCCAACATCAAACCTTCTACATTTCATCTGAATTCTGTTTTAAGATCTTTTTAAAGATACTTTTTTAACAGCTTAGAATTAAAAACCAGTTTGGACTTGTTTCTTTTGATCAGCTTCTTGGAAAAAAAACCAGTTTCTAAACAATATGAATTTATTTGGTATTTTTTGTTGGTTTTGTTTTGTTTTGTTTTCCTTACTAAACAGAATGAAATCAGTAAAAAGAGTGATTCCATCTACATTAACGTATTTTCTTTTTCATTCTTAAGCAGTCTAGTCACACAAAGATAGTTTAGTAACTAGTAGCATTTGTGATACAGCATTTTGTGACATCAGCTAGGCCAACAATTTTTAATTTAAGATGTTAAATCAAATTGTTTGAATCTGTCAACATAAATGATTGAATTTGTGACTGCAATTAAACAGCAATAGTCCAGAATAAGCAAGCCATGATATACTGTCAATATAATGGATAGGTTGTACAAATATATTCATAAAAATTAATATTTTTCAACCTTGATTAAAGGATTTTCCGTCCATTTAGCTGATTTATCTCCATATCAGTTTTCTTTCAGAGTTTTTCTGACATGATTAATGAAAATATTTATGTCTGAAGTCCCAACTGTAAACAATCGAAACTCATATTAGGATGGGAAAACTAGTTTTTACCAAGGAGATTTAGATATTAATATAATTTAAATTGCTTAGAGATTTTTTTAAGTGAACTTCACCTATGAGCCCTCTGCATTATGAGTTAATTTAACACATGTATGTGGCTCAAGGGGCAGATTTGGCAGGAAGCAATATTAAATCGGTTATTAAAGAAGGTAGTGGGCAATATAATCCGCAAGGTTAAAGTGATTTAGTGAAACTTTTCACTAAAATACAAGCATGATTTCAAGATTGAAAATAATGTGGAGAGTTGCTCTTTGTAAACACGTGTCCTCTTCCTTAGCCCAGTGCAAGCAGAATAAGAAAATGATCAAGAGAACCTCAATCAAAAAGAAAAATGTGGACACAATGAAAAGAGTGTGTGATGTTGCAGAGCAAGGGCTAGAAATAGATAGCTGACCAGGAAATGTAGTTTGATAGTCAATTATTTGCTGTTACAAAAACAAAGGGATAACAAGAATATATTTATAATTCAGAAATGAAACTTAATTAATTGTAGTTTGATTGTAGTTTGATTGTAGTTTGTAGACCAAACTAGCTGGGTGATTTAACGAGGTCAAATAAAGGGTTTCCTGGAATTATTGGCTCTTCCTTCTGTGATACAGGGAAGAAAGAAAGATATTCTTCATAAAAGTCTGTCTTGAAAAGTTCCTACAGTACCCTCATTATTCCCAGACATGATCTTAGTCTTTCATGTCCCTTGCTGCCCTTCCTCTTGTACTTCAGCATGAGCAATTCTCATGTTCTTTGAATGATAAGAGAAATCCACTAAGTCAAAATCTGTGTGCTTCACGGTTTGATCAATATCATATGATTTGTAATTGCAAAGTTCATTTTGAAATATTTTCTGCAGCATTTTGTCATAGCAGTATATAAATTAAATCCAAAAGTATTTGCTCAATACATCTACCTGATAAAAAGTTCAGCATTGCACTGAAAAGTAGACTTTCATTTTTTGGACATAGTACAGTACAGCATGAACTTGTAAGTATCCACCAAGAGACTTAATTACCAAAGGAAATAGAAGATATATCTGGAATTGCAGACTCAGGAAATAGAAAGGATCTCTGAAGTCTGCAGTAATGGCCATGGAAACAAGCTTTCTTTTCCTATTAAATAACAGACTGATGAAACTCAGCAGATCTGCTCCCTAATAAACAGCCCCACCTTGGACTACAAGTCACTGAGAATGAAGAGACTTGGTAGAAACAACAGTGGATGAGGCTGTGCCAGCCACAGTTCTTTTGGTAATGCTGGAACACTAATGGATGCAAAACCATATCAACAAACCTTGGACTCAACACCACCGACCATAATTTACTAGTCAGCCTTTCCAGCATCCTTGGATTGCTCACAGCACAGTTGGCTGCTATTTACCAATAGCAGCTCCATGTGATAAAGTCTTGTTTGTAATTAATTTTTGATTAACAAAAATTGACCTAAAAGGAAATGAAAAGAGTTATTAATTTAAAAAAGCCCTTGGATAGTACACTGCCACTACAGCTGAGATCAGCTGTGTGCAGGTATCCATACAGAATAGTTTTTGCTGTTCAAAACTGGGCTGCCATAGTTGGTCAGCCCACATCTGGGTGTGTTGTGTCTGCCTGCACCAATCCAGTAAAACAGGAATTAGTGTCACAAGAGGTGTGACACTCCTCAATCAGATCACAGAGCAACTGGTTGGTGTCTCCACACTCTGCTGCTTTGCTCAACTCTTCTTTCTGCCTTGTCTGGCACCAGAACTGATGTTACCACTGCCAAAACTGCTGCTCTGTATCTTCACAGCTGACTGACAGGGCAGAAGCCCTCTGGACTAAGGGGCTTCTCCATGAGCCTATGCTATCAACTGGCACAGAGCAGCTCTGGAGTGGTGTTCTGGCTGGAAGTGATATGTATGTGTCAAAAGGAGAAGACTCATGGGGTTGGAAGAGGCAGTCAAAGAGAATTTGTGAATTCAGGTCCAGAACCTGAGGTGGGTCTGATGGGTTGATGATGCCCAACACATCATACCCCCAGGAAACTGCACAGTCCAGCAGGGTCCATTGGAGTGTCAAGCTGAGCAGCACTATCTTCCAAAATGCTTAATGTAGGGAGAAAGTTTCTGTTTTGTTAAAATAATAACAGTTTGCAGTAGGATACAGCCAGTCTATAGAGACAAAGAATAATGAATTAAATATGCAATGAATAGTTCATCTAAACACAGTGAAAAGTAAATCTCTGTAAACAAGACCCCTCAACCTCTCTTTTCCTATCTGACAAAATAAAAGCTGAGTATATTGAAGGTCTTCTAACCTTTACCATAATAATGTATCTGTTAGCACACATTTGGAAAACTCATAGTATGTGACACACTATGAATTTTATCTGTGCATTTTATTTTATAAGTTATTTTATCACAAAGGTTTTGAAGCACATAGCAGATCTGTCAACTCCAAATGCCTGCTGGCTGCTAGGGATGTAAAATTCTGCTTGTGTATTAAAATTTTTATTTCCTATTCAAAAGTTTGCTCCATCATTTATGCTACTGAAATGGCTATTTAGCATCTGGCTCTTGTGTGAGTTAATGATACAAAAAATAGCTGTTGACATTTAAGTAGCCATAATATGCACTTATTACCAAGCAGAGAGGCAGAAATGTTTATGTTTGTTAATTATACAGAGCTTCCTTGTCAGTTTCTGAAAGATTAATCTCCCTTTAGAAAGGTCCTATAATATTTCTTATTTTATACCACTTTTGTGAGCAATGTAGCTGAATTGTGATATTGAGTGTCATGGTGTACCAAGAGCACCACATTTGTGAAACCTTTTATTAAAAATTTTTAGATGTTTTGGCAAATTATCTTCATATATCATAATGGAACAAACAAGACTTCAATGATTATCTCCATCCCTTCAGGCCTGGATCTTTTAGAGATTTACTACATAAGCCTGATAAGCCCTATGTTTATAGCTGTTGAGTTGATAGATTAACCTCCATATTGTCTGTTGTGTTATCACCACAACAATATGAGATTGTGAGAAGATGTCTCCATCCTTGTGCGTCTTATACAGGCCCCCAGCAACAGAAAATTCAAGCATTTATTTGTATTGAAATTTATATGAATAAAAATGTAATGATTTTCCTTTAAAATTATTGTTACTCAGCTAAATAAAATTGACAGGCCCTAAGAGTGTGAGCCTCGGGCTATTTTGAAGGTGATACCAAGACTTAGAACTCACATCAAGCTTGAAGGAGAGGAGTGTTGTGATTTTTCAGGTGCAGTCTGCCCTCATCTTAAAATGCAAACTAAGCATTTGCATACCCAAATATTAAATTTGTAGACATATTCTTTCTAGGAGTGATAAAGCAAGAAGTGATGAGACACACTTAAAATAATAATGCACTTAAGCAGACAACTTGACATTGGACTGAGTGCAGAAGCACTTGCTTTTCTTGGAGTCTCAAATCTTCATTTATTTATTATTTAATCAGATACACTCAAACTCTGTAGAGGAGATTGACTTGTAATATTATCTTGCCTTGAAAATATAACATTTCATTACAGAAGAGACTACTTTCAGGGAATACAGAATTTTCCTCCTCTACTAATGATACAAGTTCTCCTTCTTCCTCCTTATCTTTCTTGTCCATTTTGAAAGTGGCAGGTAACAAAATTATTGCACACTCTTGAACTAAATTTCTCTACATCACTCCATAAACTTCTGTACTCTGTGCATCTATCTCCCTCTAATTGCCTTCATCTCCACCTCTGATGCCTGAACTTTTGTGTGTTTAATTTTCCCAGTCTCTCACTGAGTTGTTCCTCTTGTCATCTTGTGGGACACTCATTTTCCTCATGGCAGATTGGTCTCTGAATTCAATGTAGGTCTTAGAAAAGTGGTTCAATCAGGATTTTTCCTGTGCAATGCTCTCACTCTCCCTATCCAGACCTGCCTGTGTGTCGTCACTCTACCAATTCCATCATAAAGTATTCCTTGTCTATTCTCTATAGTTAATGGAAATTATTTGAGGTTTCTCTAGCTTTAAATTTTAATAAGAAGTGAAGATTGAGCAGGCATAGGAGTTTTGTTTTACTCCAGAGCTTCATGAACCAGTCCACTACTTCTTTGGTCAGAAATTAGACAGGAGGGTGAACCTAGCTACTTTTTCATTGCTTTTCTTCCCCTATTTATTTCTTCAGTGTTTGCATCTGTCACAAAAAAGTCTGCACTGTGATGCCATGAAAACACTATGAAATTTCAGAATGGATTAGCTGCAGCATCGAGCATTTACCATGTACAAAGAAATGCCAGACAGTTGAATGTGAAACATTACCTCAGTCAGCCAAAGGGATGGACATTGCTTTGTCCTCTGGAAGCCTTCCATTAAGGTTGTTTGTCATTGACTAGCCTGACTCTAGGGGAATGTTAAAAACATACTTTGTGTCTGCAGAGGCTGATTGCTATGTATGTGGATGACATATGTATTGGTGAAAAATCTAGAGTCACCTTTCCCATAATATTTATGGTGCTGCTAAGTTAATAAAAGTTAATTTCAAGAGATATGATGAATGATAACAGACTGCAAGTTGTGAGTTGATAAAGGTCGCATCCAGTCTGACTTATGTTTCCTAAAAGTGTAATTCAAATGAATGTTTCAAATTTGCTTTACCTATTTATAAAATAAATTAGAGGCTAGATGATTAAGGTAAATAGGATTTAGCAGATTTATGACTTCTAATTCTTAGTTGGGGGAGTTTCTGTAGGTTATTAAAATGACATGTACTTATTTAATTAAATGTCTAATGAGTGCTTCACAGTGTGTGTGCTCTGTGTGTGTACTGTATTCATAAAGAGGATTTTTTTTTCTTTTGTTTATTTGGGAAATCCATGAGTTACAAGAAAAAAACATTAAAAATGTTCAAACCTGGTTTTTCTCCAAAAAATTATAACACAACCCTCTGAGTATCAATTATTTTTCAGTTTCTCTGTTGATGATGCATTACTGATCATAAAAAATATGTGGTCAAGGGATGTTAGAACAATTTCATTGTAGTAAATGTGAAAAATAAATGCAGTAATAATAATTTAAAAAACAACTTCATTCAATGGCAGATTTTGTTTGCAACAGATGAAAAAATATCTTCATATTTCAAAGAACAGCAAGCCACACATCAGGTTAGCTGAACTATTAAGGATTACAGGTTCAACACCTTTTTTTTATTTTTGTCATGAATGCAGGTCTTTTTGTCTTGTGCATTTTTTCTCAATTTTGCCTGGATCTTCCACAATAAAACCATGTACAAAAAGAAATTCCTGTACACGCTTTCTCTAGAACTATAGCATCTACTTCCCCATGCCATTCTGTCAGAAGATTTTTAAGCTTATTCAGGTTTCTCACAGCTTGGCTAAGTTTGCGCATTTTATTAAACATTTGGTACAGAAACATTAAAAAGTGCCAACAGCTGAACAATGCTAAGCAGCATTAACATATAAGCAATCTTCATTGGGTTATATTAATTTTTAGTTTGGCTAGAATATTTGCTTCATAATAGGATTTTTAGTCTTTATCAGAGTGCTTTCAAAATTTGCCACTTGTTCTGGCCAAAAAAAAAAAAAAAAAATCCCCAAACAAGCCATAAATCCTTGTGGTTTAGTTATATCTAGTCACTGATTTCTGTTTAATGTTAGACAATATGTGTTGCATTTAAGGTACCTTTAATTACCCAAACACTTTTCCTTATTGGAATGACATTACAGCAAGATACTTAGCATGGAAGATGAGCTCTTGAGTATCAGCTTTCTAAGATTTTTCAAGAAGTTTTGCGAATTCTAACAAAAGTGCTCACCTGACACACAGAAACCTAGCAAATCATTCTTGGCAAGCTTTGTGACAGAAAAGAGAAAGCTGGATTAGCAGTGGTCTCATTTCCAGCTGTTTCTAGACTAGTAATATTTCAGTACTCTATTTTAAGCAGAACTTAATATACTGAAAACACAGATATGGGGTTACTTTTTTCAAGGGCATCAGTGGGTTTAATCATATGTGAGCTGCTGGGGACAAGAAATCCATACCATCATCTTGAGTTACCAGACACTGATGGGGTATCAGATATTTTGTAAAGTCATCATGTGGGGTACACAAGATGTGCTTCAAGTGAGTGCTGCAGCTGCATTGAGGCTGCTTTGAGGCAGTCTGTCAGAAGAGAACTGTTACCTGAGTCAGCTGAGGATAATCCAGTATTTGAAACCTGTCTGATACGTAGGATTTTTCTCCACCAATTTTATAACCTTGACTACTTAAACAATAGCAAAATTTCACTTGAATCAATGCAGCACTGTGTCCAGAGAACATAATTCATGCATTTGACTTCAAAATAAGGGTGTTTCTAGCAGCTGAACATCTGTTGGTATGCAGCCTTGTTATATGTTCCTCATGGCTTGGAAGTTAATAGCTAGATACAAAGATTTTTCTATTGCTTTTCCTCACTTCAGAAGATCAGGCTGACAATATTAAGGGGTGAGAAATTGATCCACCTGCTCCATTTCTAGTGCATTTATCACTAAGTCTAACCACTAAAATATAGTTTGTGTCTCAGTATTTTGAAGAACTGAGCGTTATATAAAGAGCAATTTCTACCAAGAATCTTTTCTGGCTACGTACAAGGCAAGTTCTAGGGAGGAGTTACAAATTTTATATCCTTTTGCTAACAGCTATTAATAATTACAAAGCCTCCCTCTCCCAATTTTTAGTAATGGAGTGTGCATTTGCATTTGGATTTTGAAGCCCATTTATTTTGTTTTATTCATCATTCAGGCTAATCCAGTGGCTCAGCAACATGCTACAATTCTTTTAGTTGATGGTTGTTTATATAGTACCTGGAAAAGGAGAGAGCAAAAATAGCTTTGTTTGCTAGTACTGTTTTTATTTATTCCAGGTTCTTGATTTGGTTTGTACATGTATCTTTGCCACTGATAATTTAAGATGGAATTTACTTTGAGCAATCTGGTCTAGTGAAAGTTGTTTCTACATGGGAGTCAGACCAGATGACCTTTAAAGGTTCCTTCCCACACAAAGCATTCTATGATTCTATGATAACAGCACTCAGTTTAGGGTCATCTACTACTTTGCTTAGTTAAAAAGAAACAAAGTTTCTGGAATTGCAAACAGAGTACCAGAACTTAGACAGGGAAGTTGAAGGGGAAAATAACAACTTGGAAGCATTAAATTTTAAACGCAACGTATTGCAAGGCGATATTTAAATCATTCAGAGGATGAGATGTTTGATCAAGAATGCACAATGGAGATAACAGTATAATCTGAGAAAGACAGTGCTTCTAGTGATCTGTTATTCATAACCAGAAAATATGGTCAGTGGGCAGTCCTCAGTTTCCTAGTAGAAACTAGAGTTTTTTTGTCACACAGTAAGGTCTAAATTGGGTGTTTTCTTCAAGCTGTGAACAGGGAGCAGCTTGTGGCTTGTCTGTTCCAAGAATAAACCCAGAAACTAGACTGTGTGTTTTGAGATTGTTAATTTTTCTGTTTTCTTTTTTTTTTTTTTTTTTTAAGTGTTCAAAGACTACCTTAGTTTCCCATCTTGTAGAAAAGAGAGTGTGTTTCTTTCTGTGGTAGTGAATGAGGCTGAAAGTAGATCTGCTATTGCCCCTGTAATTCTAAATCCTCTGAAGTGAATAATCCTGCCCTGGAGGTGTATCTGTGCATCCAGCTTCTTCAGGCTGGACAGAGGTACAAAGGATAAAAAGCTTTTCTCACAAGACTTTCAGAGTGAGACAAATCATTATAATTGGGAGAAACATTTTTTTTAATACAGAAGGCACTTTTTCTTCTGAAAATAAATTGTATTGTATTACTTACAAGCATTGTGACATCTCAAAAGCCATCTAGAAGAGTATTTAAAACTTCTATTAAGTGTCATTTTGTCTCTCTTTCTGTCAGAAACTGCAAGCTGGCCAGTTCAGATACCTTTGTCAGGTGTAACTGCTGTCCAGATTTGTTTTCTTCCTTATTTTAAAGATACGCAAAACAAACTTTAACAAAGACTTCAATATTTGTTTTCAGATTGACTTTCATTGAGCATCAAGACAACAATACTGGAATAATTTTATAGGGATTTTGGTAAGATAGATGCTTCTGGGGTACAAAATTATATATCATATAACAGAAGCTAATGTTGAAAGGAAAATTAGATATAAGTTCAAGTTAAAAAACAGACAAATCAAAATTTAAGTAGAAACACTTCCCACTTCAACAAATACAAAGAAAAAAAACATGGAGAAATGTTAGGTGCCTTACCAGAGAATATCTCACTTTCCAGAAGTTTATCCTTTTGGTTTGTTTCAATGTGTTGTGACCAATACAAAGAAAGCAGTAAGAAAGAATAGTTTTGTTATTTTGACACCCAGTTATTACAAGGAAAAGCAGAAGAGGTCTATCTCTAGAGCGTATCTACAGAAAAGAGCCATGACAAAAAGCTTGCATTGGGCATGTGTTTGAAAGCATAAAAGAAGCTGATATGAGTTAAACAGTTATGATGTATTTAAAATAAAATATGTTAAAGCTATCCCTTTAATTTCTGTTATAGTTGGAGCTATTTACATCCAGTGGTTTCTGTCCCCACCATTTTCTAGATAAATGGAACATTAAAAAATATGTGCATACTTTAATGTTAGATTGAGGATGAAAAAAGAAAGGATGGCGAATGAGATGTTAAAATCCTTTCTCTTAGAATGACCTTGATGCATGCACTAGGTCTTTTAGTAAATGTAATCCTCCACTTAATATTAAATGAAATTTTTGCTGTGTAGATAATTTCTTTGCTTATCACCACACTAAAGTCTTTGTTTAATTTCTTCTTCTGCCTTTCCCTCATCTTTCTAAAATAAACATATTCTTTTCAAGTGTCTCTCATCCTTTACAATTCTTTCATTTGCTTTGGCTCAATTTTCCTTCTCTTATTTAATAGACTACTTCTACCTTTCTTTTCCAGTGATTTCCTTCCTCTGCTTCAGTTCAATATATCAGGACAGTTTTTTTCTAGTCAAAGTGCAATAACATTAATGAAGGGATAATGGAACACTGCATGGCCAATAGCTTTGCTAACTTTTTCCTTTTGGGGAACTGAAGTTGGAAGAAATGGTGCAAAAAAGGAGTATAAATAAATAAATAAATAAATAATTGAGTACTGGGAAGGTACAAATTGCATAACAAAGGCAATTCTGAGGGCACGTTATAATTATAAGCTTATTAAAGTGACTTTGCTTTAAGACCAAGGCCACTGTTTCAAGCATTGCCTTTGGAAGAAAAGCATGTTTCCACTCTTAGAACATGTCTTGAAAACACTTCATTTTTGCTTTACCAACTGCAGGGATAAGTCACAAGAGAAACTTGCAAACACTAAGACAGATTTGAGATTAAAAAAATACTACCAAAATTCCCTCTAACTAGGGCTGCCAAAGGAAATAACAGGTCCTGTTGTCTCACTGCCTGGTAAGTGAAAACCACCTGCTTGAAAAATTCAAGCTAGCAGCTGGTACCTGGACCTGAATTTGGTTGCAACAGCCAGAGAGAAAGGCAGTACTCCAAGGGAAATTCATTATTGCAAAATTCAATCATGGGGCAAAGGAAAGATCACAGGTTTTTTTGTCTTTCCAGATGCATATCTGGAATAGTTTAAAGAGCTGGAGATAAGAGGAGAAAGAAAGAAAAGCAATGCATCCCCTTTTTTAACAGACCAAAAATCAATGTCTACTAAAAAGCAGAAATTCAATACTATGAAAAAGGTACAGCAGATAATCAACACAAGCAGTAAGGACTGAGCACTGATAGATGAATAAGGGCATCGTGTTAGGAGATGGGATGTTGAGCCTTTGATCACAGGAGTTAAAGGTGTGCAAGAGTCAGTGTAATCAAAAATTAAAGCATCTCTTCAAAACTAGTTTTGAAAGCTCCTTTGGATGCTCTGGACTCAGATGCAGAAGGCATGTTATGATCTCAGTTATCAGCAGCCCTACATTAGAACAAGAGGAAACAATGATAAACTCAGAGTGTGAATGCAGGAGTCTTCATCCTTTCCGAAGGGGTAGATTAGGAATTAGAGAATTCTTGTAATTATACTTGCATTAATATGCTATAGCAACACTATCCCCTAAAAAGAAAGATTTTTTTTTTTTAATGGGGAAATTATGCCAACAGTATGTTTTGGTTTTGTGGTAGGCCTCTGTGTCTTCTTGCTAAACAAGAAGGTAAAAGAAAACTCTATTTATTGAGTTTATAATCTAAATAGCTGTGTGAATGAGGCAATGATGAGACTATTATCTTTCTTTAGCAAGCAGTACAAACTGATCAACTGGCCAGTCCACAATTAATAAGCAGAGCTTTATCACAGATTGTTTTTCCTCTCTGAGTATCAAGAAAGTGAGTTTGTAAAAAAACTTCAGGCAAATATGTACCTTTGTGGAAGAACAATTTGGTGTGGGAAAAGAAAATTCATAGACATGATACCTAAAAACATTGGATAGAAAATATGTTTACATTTTTCTTTTCAGAGTTTGCTAAGTTGGGGAATACCATTCCTAAGCCATGATATGGACCAATCCCAACATTCAACCCTTGATCAAATGCAGAGATTAAGCACACTGTATTCACAGAGGAACATCCAGACTTAGTTTAGGATGGTCCCAAACAGTCTGCCTGGGAAGAAGTAGTGAACACTTGTGCTTTTCAGCCCAGAGAAGTGTAAAACTAATGATAAATGCAAATGTATTTATTGGGACATAAGGGCTTAAATGAGGAGGTCTTAATTCCAATGGATTTTGACCTTCCAATTGCAACAGGGAAAGAAGAAAGAAAAAAACCCCAAAAGAATGAAACCTGGAGCAGATATCAGCTAGTTATGAGCTAGACTTAGAAGGGAAGATAGAGCAACATGAAAGAGACTTGGATTTTAGAATATGAGGAACTAAAATTGTGCAAGATGAGATGGCAAGGGAAGAGTTAATGAAAGAACAATTGGAAGAAATAGAAAGCGGTCTGCAGATAAGGCCATGAATGTGATTGTGGTGGCCACTTTGAGATCTTTTATAAATGTGACAAAAAGACAAGGTCTGTTTATGCAGGAGCACATCATGTAGAAGGAAACATATCGCCTATCTCTGCAGTTTGTTGGGAATTTGAGCTGAACTGATTTTATTCTTAGTACTTCAAATAACAAAGATATATGCAGTCTGAGAAAAGAGAACAAAAGCTATTCACTTGATGTCAGCATGGACAACCAAGCAAATGAAACCTGGTTTGGTTAAGTGACTATCAGGGTGCTTATTTCATTATAATGTTTCAAAGATATTGTGAAGGCTGAAACCCTAAACAAACAGGAGGAATTGCCTAGAATGGTACAGTAATGCAAAGTAAAGGGAAAATCAAAGGTTGTGTTTAGACCAAGTTTCTGACTGGAAGACGTTAGGCCAAACAATGGTTTTTCAGAGCAGAGGAAAATAATAATTAAAAATATGTAGATAGACTTAATGGAACAAATTCTGGTTTTATGGAGAGGAACTCTTATTTTTATTTTTATTTAATGCATAATATCCTTCTTCTGAATATTATCTGTCATCACACAATATATTCAAATTAAATTCTAGTGTTTCCAGTTTGCTTGAAACAGTCCTGCATCTGCAAGTTGAAGTTCAGCAACAGCTGTTTTGTGGCAAGACAGCTTTCTGCAATTTCAGTCAGTCAGCTGTACTGTGGTTTTTTGCATCTTCACTTGGTGGTCAGCTTTCTGTCATATTAGTGATTATTTTTCTAATCCCTGATTGTGCAATCCCAGAAAACTCTCTCCAGTTTTTTAAGGCATCTGCTGATGCACTTAGGCTTCACTCAAGAAAAGCTTAAATCTTCTGTAGAGTTACAGTCCTCAAATAGAAGTTGCCAATTGTCTGAATGCAGATTTGTTTGACTGCAATCTCTTTGGGTCAGCCCCACTTTTAGAATTCATGAGTTCCTGCAGTGTACTTCTCTAAACACCAGATCTATGCTTTACGCTCTCCATGGTGGTCCTGTTTCTGTTTTTTGGCAGGAATCCTGAGAGTGAATATCAGACTAAATTAGCTCCTCTAAAATACTGATTCTGGGGATGGAGAAAATACTCTATGTTTTTATCAAATTAATGATTTTTGACACAATAGTTTAATTTTCAACTAAAAAAGTGGAACACAAGCTGTCCACTCAGATAAGTTCCCCATGCCAAGTGTATTGACCAGTTATTTATGCCTGTCATTAGCAGCAGGGTGCAAGTTCAGTAAACAATTTCATTGACTGTGCCATTACTGCAGATTGTTCCATAGCCAGGTGCAAAATGCTGAGGTTTATGACTGACATTTTGTCAGCTGGGCCATTTGCTGATATTTTGCTACACAGCACAATTTAAGAAAGGATGCAGCAGTACAAGATGTCATTGACTGCTAAGATCTACAAACTCAGACTCATAGCATATGTACTCATCCAATAGCTCCTGTTGGAGTCCAAAAACTCTGCTAAACATCTGCCATAACACAATCTGCCAACAGACAAAAGTAAGCTATGGCTTCTTCAGGGTATGGAAAAGTTCATGTAGTTGATCTTACCATAAGTGTAAAAAGTAACATATTTTAAATGATTGAGAATGTGGCTTGTGAAACTTTACAAATTAAGAAGCATTTTCACTTTGTGACCTGTAACCATGTATTGCCCTTTTGTAGAATGAGGAAATGCTGCTTTGTGATACACTAGGTAGTTAATCACTGCTTCCAATCGATCTTCATAACATTTCTCTAATGCCTTGAGTCTCAGATCTTCCTTATGTATGCTCTGCATGCAAAGATGGTGGTGATTTATAAAAAAATACAGCTCATTTGAGTGTGAAGTCAATAGATCACTCCCTACCTGCCCTACTATGGCAGTACAGAATGCCAGATTTAATTCCTCAGCACAAACTGCTTTTAGAAAAATCCAGTGCTGTTTGTAATGCCAGACACAGCCACAACGCAGTTTGGGTTAGAGATATGAGCATTGATCTTTCAGAAGATTTGCTGTCTGCCCTTGTTTTAACTTTATGTGTGCCCTGCTCTTCTAGACTGAGAAATCCCGTCTAGCCAACTTCTATATTTCTTTCCCATTGTTACCTGTGGAAAGAAAACAACAGGACTCAGAGAAAGTCTGGATGCTTTCATTATAACAAACACCTGTTCTGGGCCCACTTGGCTACAGGATTGATTGGCAGGGCAAGAAAATGAGAAAAAAAGAAGTTGTTCTCTTCATCCCCATGTTTCTGCTGGTCGGAGCACAGAAGGGAGAGAGCACTGAGCTCTGCATGGAAGAAAAAGTCCAAAGTCATCCATGCTCATTTTCTTGTTGCTTCAGTGATGCCATCTGCGGAAGTAATATGGCTTTCTTGTTCATTTGGACACTATCATCAAGATCATCTATCATCTATTATCTATCATCTATCAAGATACTCTCTTCACAGATTACTTTCTGAAACACTGTTGAAAGACGAAAACATGGAAGGCCAGACTGAAATGGGAATAGATAATGAATAAAGAAGACTTTTTGGAACAACTTAGCTTTCACTGCCAATAATTAGGGATCTTCATGCAGCAGCAAATTGAAACAAAGAACTGGGGTTTGAGATGGCAAAAATGAGCAGGTGTCATGGTTTGACACTGGGCGCCATGCCAGCGCCACCATGAAAATGCTCTTTTCCAAATAATTGCTGTGAGATATCATCAGGAACAGAGCAGAGCAGGCCCAAGCTTAATAACAAAGAAAAAACTTTGTTAAACTACTACTATTATAAAAACTAGAAACATTAAATCCAGGATGAAGACCTTCCAAAACACTCCTCCTCCTCCCACCTAATTTCCAAACAAACCCACAGTGAGACACCACCCAGGATCCTGATCAAGTTGCCACCCTTCAGAAAATCGATACTCAGTCTATCAAGGGAGACAGGAGTCTCTCCTGTGCCACAGACCCCCCAGGAAACACAATTGCCACCCTTGTGTTTCCATGTCACACATGGCAACTGCCCGGAGAAAATCTACCAGTGTGACACTCTCCTTTCCATGTCACAGTGCTCTCACCACCGTGCATGGACAGACTGCTCCTCGGGCTCCTTTAAGGACGCTTTGCCAAGGACCAAAAGAAACAACAGTTCAGTTTCTCATCTCGGGACTGCAGTCTCCCCCCATTTTCCCCTGGGGCCGAGGGTTCAAGAACAGAGATCTTCTTCTCTTCTTCTTCTTTGAAGACAGAGGGCCTCTCCATACACTCTTCAGCATTCCTCTGTTCTCTCCATTCCTTTGTTGGTAATTACTGAAACAGGTCTCCTGGCCCACCACCGCATCACCCTAAGTGCAACCTCTGTCAGGAGAATTTGGTTCAATCTATGGCTAACAAGAAAAGTCCAGCCACAAGCCACTCCATCATCTCCTCCCAACTCAAAAATTTCCTCTTCCATCATCTCGGATCCCAGACTGTCTCTCTTCTACTTCAAATCAAGGAGGAGTAATATTTTACAAAGCCTTCATTTCCCAGGAATGGGTTAAAAGTTCAGACTCCCTGGACGGCTGAAATCTCTGCCCAGCAGCCGATTCCCAAGGCCAAGGCTGGGCACCTTCCCCCCACCTCCTTGTCCTCCGTGCAGGCAAAGTTACAAGTGCCGTCCGGACTCTCTGTCTCTTCCCTCTGGGGGGAGGGGGAGGATGACAAGGGCATCTCCGCTTCTCTCCACCCTTCCGTCCACAGGAGCTGGCTTGGTTCCAGTCCTTCAGCCCCCTCAGCTCACCTCGACCAGGTCGCATGGCTTCCCCTCCCCCACCCAGACCGTGGCTGGGCAGGGGAGGTCTGCACAGCACCTTGACCGGAACCAAAGAGAGCGAGCTCTTGGGAGTTCTTGCTTTTAACCCCCTGTGTTCTCAGAGGCGTATCCATACCTTCAGTGGCCACTCCAGGTGCCAATATCCAAACCTGACCACGGATTGGTTTGACCCAACTTCCTGAAAAAATTCACTTCCATGTCAAACCTCGACAGCAGGGTATTTCCAAACCCTTGAGATACAGTGGAAGAAAAAATGAGATTTGGATTTAAAACAGTTTAAAATTTTGCAAAAAGAATACCTAACTAATAAGCTGCTACATTGCTTAAGTCAAAAGCCATCTGATTATAACTTTGGCTCAATTAAGTTTTGTCACAGCCACATGTACATCCATGCCTTAGACAATTTAGCTTTTCCATGCATAATATTTTTTCAAGCCAGAAAAAAGGACCAGTATAATTAATTTTGTGTAATGTTTTGAAGAAGGAATACAGTAGAGATTAATTCTTTTTTTATACGGTCTTTGTAAAAATTATATTGAAATGAGCTATACAACTGTCATCTAGAAAGTGGGACAAAGTGGAAAATCATACTGAATTCAGTCTTAGATTAGAATTCAAATAACATCGTTGAAATTCTTCTTTAGCCCTACCTTTAAATACTATAGATTCCTGTTTGGTAACAAAAATCTAATTCAGTCTTTTTTAGGTTTGGAAAAATCCACATAGCAAGCAAAACATGAAGTAAGGTAAATAAACCTCCTTTATTTTTCCTATATAATATAATACATTCTTGAGTTATATTCAGACAATAAAGCAATTGATTTTTATGAAAGAGCTAAGGTTTGCTCTTGTGAAACCCAGCAGCAAAAAGGCTTTGAATTGGAAACATTTCCTACTATCATTTTAACACCAATAAGAAAGTAACAAGACCCCATTAATATATGTTGTTACAGAGAAATTACAAATAGGTTATATGTGAGGGTGAATTTCAATCAACAGTTTCATCAATGTGATGGATATTCTATTAACAGTCTCATTTTCATCTCACTAGTTTTCCAACACAAAGAATTTACTGACCCTGCATGTACTTGGTTCTAATGAGGCTTCATTTATATTTTTACCATCAAAATACCAGCATGATTAACTTTTAACATGGAAGGGGAACCAAGGTCCTTTTTATCAGTAAAGAGCACCTCTAAGAAACCATTTAATCCCACAAAAGTGACTGCAAATATCCTTTCCTTCTTTCATTCTTTGCTCAAGACAAGGGGGGATGCAGTGGGCAGTTGTTCTGCAGCAGCCCCAGGTATGTGTGCTGTGGCTGAGGATGGCTCATTGTGATCTCGCAGTGCTGGATTTTGGTGCCAGGGAGAACAGACCTAGTGAAGGATTATGATGTCTCATAGCTGTAGAGGTGGTCTGGGAGGGGAAACCTTACCCTGACAAGCTGGGAAGGTTTCCTTCCAGGGGCACCTGAGCATCTCTTCCACCCGCCCCCAGGCCAGCCAACTGTGGCCTTTCTCCCTCTGCTTGCTCGACATCCGCAGTTGCAGCGCTAATGAGAGGGAGCGTCCCAACATCCCAAGCAAGCCCGTCTGCCACACAACTTCCAGCACCTTCCACGTCTCTCTGGGCAGCACATGGCGAACGGTGCCAAAGAAGGCACAGAGGAAAGCGGCTCTGCTGCCAGGCCAGAGCCTCTGAAGGCAGCAGTGGGCTCGGAGTGCCCCATCTGCCTGGGCGCCGTGAGGAAGCCGGCCTTTGTGGCCTACTGCATGCACCAGTTCTGCTTTAGGTGCATCCGGCACTGGGCCCGGGGCAGGGAGGACTGCCCCGTGTGCCGGCAGTCCCTGGAGCAGGTACTGCACTCCGTGCGAGGCGCCGACGACTACGAGCTGTTTGTGGTGGGCCTGCCCACCCGCCTGCGCAGGAGGATGGCCGCCGACAGGTCCCGCAGCTGCTGCCCGCAGCGCCGCTACAACCTGCGCAGGCGGCCGGCCACCGACCCGCCCGTGCCTGGCCAGAGCGATTCCACGGGCACTGGGAGTTCCCAGGGGCAGGGGGCAGCTCCAAGGCCCTCCAGGATCCCAGCCCAACCAGCTCCTGCAACCGGCCCTGCGCAGGAGCCACCCTGCAGGACTGGCCCTGGTGCTCCTCCAGACACACACAGTGGCTCAGAGTAGCTGTGGCTCCTCTACCGTTTGCAATGAACAGTTTGGTGAATAGAAAGAAATGGGTGACTGTGGCCTCTCTCTCTCCCCCAGCACAAAAATCCAGCCTTCTTGATCCATTGAGCAAAGCTGTGTATATTAACCCTAATAAATTCAGGTAGTTGTTCTACAAAGAGAAAGATGAAGCAACATACCCCTGAGTAAGCTTCTCAATAAACTATAAATTATCCATGTTCAATATTAATGTCATTAAGATAAGAGAAAATAGAAGATGTCTATTCAGACCTTGATTTTACATGTCATAAATAAAAAAAAAAAAAACACCTCCTTTGCAGTATTTAGGCCATGTTTTCCCTTTTCCCTTTTAAAACTGATTCAGAATGCCAAGGAAAAACACATCACCATAAAAACAGGGCTGAAAACACATGTCAGGAAATGCACTATATGTTTGTTTGAATCTGAAAACTAGATATCATGCATATGACGACTAATCTACATTGAACCATTTGATTTTCAGTATGACTCAGATAACCACATGATATTTCCTTACTACTGTCTACCAAGAAATTAGAAAATGTCTTTTCTTTTGTATGTTACCCAGTAATAATAACACTGAGCACTCTGTTTGTGGAGTGCAATTAGTACAGAGTGGAGTTTCACACAGTATTAAGTGGTAATATAATTACAGAGGCAAACTATCTCCTAAGACACAGTTAAGTCAAATTTCCTATGCAGAAGAGTTTGTATTATAGTTGATACATATTCATAAGCAGACTCATTTGATGTCATCTCTCAGCTAAAAACTAAAGAAAAATTAACTGCGCATCCTTCACAATTGCTTAAATTTGCCACGAATCCAAATTGGATACTTGTAGTCTTTTTTTCCCTGACTTATAGAACTGTGGCCCTTTTAATCCCATGATTGAAGAGAGACGTCTCTCCATTTCAATGATTTAAGGTTGTTATACCTAGCCAAGTTTAAAAGAACTTGTTTTATGAATGACATAGCAAGTAGAGATACATTAAATGAGAGACTGGTTAAGCACTTGGAAGATCCATTGTAGCCTAGACAAAATAGGTAAACTACATTAGGGTCAAGAAGTCCCTGGAGCTGTTAGCACCTGGGACAGTATTTTGGGCCAGTATCAAAGATGCTTGTCCTGCTCTTCAGATATTGGCTAATGGCTGCTCTTCCTACTGATGGTTCTGTCCCTGTTGTCTTCCCCTCATTCTATGTCTCTTTTTTTTCTCCAAAAATAAAATAGAAGTGAACAAGAAAAATCCAGGTCAGTTAAGAGATAACTGATGAAAAAAGGGAGAAATGTTAAGAGGTGAATTGATAATAATAACACAGGAGGGTTACTACAGATTTTTCTACCGCATCTGTTTTCAGAACATAACACAAACTTATTACATAGGCTGGTTTAAGGGGTGAAGGTGAAAACGAGCAAAAATATTTCCCTAATATGTAATTGAGAGAGCAGGGTACAACTGGGAGTTACCTAGCTCTGTTGGTGAATTTATCCTTGGGTTTTTGGAGTAAATACACAATGAATGTGTATGAGACTACAGATAATGTCATTACACCACTTACCTTGATTGTATGTGATCCATATTATGAGCTGATTTATAGGCTGTTTCAAGGACAGGTGAATCTAAACCCAAGAGCAGGTTCTCAGGCTGAGACACAAATGGAGATCCTTTTCAAAAGCAATTTACTTTTTCTTAGTGAAAACATGGTAGGTAAAATTTAGAAAAGAAATAAAACTTCAGAAAAGATACTCTAAAAACAGGAAAATACTTATAACCCATTAAAGTCATAAAAGGGATCTTCACAGATCTCACAGAAAAGGTTGTGGAAATATAGCCATGCAAAGAAGTAAAATCAAACACAAATAACTGAGCTCATTAAAATTAACACCAATAATATTGTGTCAAGCTTTAATATGGCATCTTCTATTCTTACTTCAGTCTTTCTGTTACATCCAATTCAGCTATTCCAGCTCATTTCCCTATCTGTTCATCAGCAGCTCTGCTTTTGGGACAGATATTCCATGGTTAGATCAATGTTATAACTCAGCACTGCACGGCTTGATGCACAACCTGTTTGTGACCCACACCATGAAGTCTTTGAGCTGGCACATGGCACACACATAACAAAGAAGAGCCCCAAGAGCTACTGAGAGCTCTTAAAATCTTTCTCCAGAGAGCTGTGTTACTTCTCATCAAGTCTGTAAGCACAAACTTCTAGGACAGCTATAATTAAAAGTACAGCAGAAACTTCTTCTTTCAAACTAGATAAAATTTAAGTCCAAATTAATCCTGAATCCTAATAATAATCGTGAGCTAAGGTAAAATGGTTCCAGGCCAAAGCTCTGCTAAATTACAGCAGCAGAGTACATCTGTCTGCTTTGTGCTTAGCAAGCTGCAAATGTCTAGACTTTTCTGTCCTTTATTGTTTGTATCATCACAAGTGTGGTGCCTGGCACCAAAAACTAACATGCTACTGGAACAAAAGATAAACATAGTAGTTGACAAAATAGTAAACAAAAATAAATGTGTTGTGTTAATCGTGTTAGGAAGAGGGTTGTAGAGGAAGATTGTGTCTCATAAGTCATCTAGCTAGGGGAGAAAGAAAAGGAAGCCTGCAGAAAGAGCCAAGTTCTGTCTTTGATGCCCTGTGGGAAGCAGGGGAGCCCAGAGGCCTGGCCAGCAGAGCAGGAGTGTTGGCACATCCTGTGGGACTCAGTCCATGGGCTGGAGGACAACCATGAAAGTGTTTTAAACAATTCAAACTTTACAGAAAGAGGAGAAATAAGAGAAAGTTTTTTCTCACAGACAATATGAATTATCAGCAGTTAGGTGGGAAGGAAAGAGTAGAAATAATTGTTCAGTTGTTGTGATAGAGAGAAATTAGTTGTTGTGATAGAGAGAATGGGGAGAATTGTTCTTACACTGATGTTTTTCAGCATTCGTCTGAAAAATACGGAAAGTGGAGACATGCATAAGATATCAAGGTTTGCTAGTGATATAATATTATTCACAGTTGTCAAAACTAAATTGACTGCAAAGAGTTGCAGAAGGCTTTTGATTGAGACATAAAGCATCTGATGAAATTTCTATTCAATAAATGCAAAGTTATGCACACAAGGAAAATACAGTTCTAACTTTATGCACAAACAGATGATGATAAGCTTAAAATGAAATATTACCAGTTAGGAGTCATGGTAGATAATTCTTTGAAAACAGAGTAAACAAATGCAGAAAACTAGTAGGGCCTTTCTGCTGGATCTTAGGGACAAGGACCACACTTCCAGAATTAAGAAATTAATCCACTAAACCTGTGCTAAACAGGACTTACAAAATTCACTTGTATATTCATTTTAATTGATGATAAACCTAGTAAAAAAATCTGAAATCACCATCTGTTTTCTGGGTAAATGCTTGAGTAGTTTAAATTCATGTCTGTGTTGCTTGGGAAATTCAGGATAAGTATTAAGGAAAAAACTGCATTTCAATCTAACCTGATAACATGAGGCAAGTTGAACCCTGAGGACTCTCACCATGAGAAGTTTTGGTTCCAAAAAAGATTGAGATTGAGAGGGCTCCATACTGGGACATAAGGTAGGGCACAAACTGATGGAAGCTTATTGACTCTGTGCCTCTGACAAGACATGCCAGCCAGAGATGCATCTTAAATTCTATCCCATCAATTCTGTCATACAGAGGAGCACAAATCTAAATCTATGACCATAATAATTCACTTGGGAAAGAGGAGGGCTCTTTTCTCAAGAACCCTCCGCCATGTTACGAGCACAACACACAAAAACACATTTTAATTGTTCAATCAAAGTGCAGCCATCTCTTCTTCCATGTGCAGTGTAGGGATCCTCCTGTGTGTACACTTTGCCCTTGCTCTCTTCCTAACACTGAGCAGAAGCTTGGAGTGCCTGGAATTCTACCTGCATTATTTTTAGCAGGAAGAACTAGAGTGAACTTCTGTCCAGTGAGCATAAGTTTTTGCCTATGGAGGTAAAAAAAAAAAAAAAATAAATAAACAAATTCACAAAACCATGCAAATTTTGACAGTACCAAAGGCTTTTAGAGTCAAATGTTTTTGCATTCATACAAATGTCATTTTGGCTAAAAATAGGCTAGCAAAACAAATCATTCAAACTGATCTCAGAATCTGATCTCCATAGTACAGCAGGATCTCATGGAAGAGCAGTCAGTTCAGAATAAGCCTATACATTCCACCCTTGTGCCAAGTGTGCGCACAACTTTGGCTAGCACAGCTAAGGACTTCCTCTGGGGAGTGATCCCAGATACATTTCTTTTAGCTAAGGAGAAATATGGATCCTGGTCACAAGTAGGTATGCTGGGCATCACATGGGAAAAATATATTAGATACAATCTGATTTGGAGAAAAGCTACCAAAAACTCTAGAAGTGCTACTAAAAGCTGGTGCTACAGCATTTTGAGGGAGGTATTGAACTGTACTCAGCAGTCAGAGAATCAGTAGGAGACAGACACCAAAATAACATCTGAGCAGGATCCATTAACACAGCAAGTGAGCTTTCCATGGACCAGGACCATTGACTGGAAAGAGACACAAAACACCACTGCCAGCACTGTCTTGCTGCCCACTTCCCTTGCCTCTGCTGAGTGGATCCCATGTTCCAACCTTCACCTGGTCTCAATGTTTTCCAATAGCTGGATGGGCAACTGGGGAGGATGGGGTTGATATCAGAGTTGAAGGTCATTAAAGAATATTGAAAACCTGTTTTTTTTTTTTCTGGAGCTGACCAATATTTCTGAAAAAGGCAGAGGCAGCTGAAAGGCTCAAGCACTTATAAGCACAAGTAGGTACAGGCACAGATAGGTAACTGCAATATTAAATGGAAAAAAATAAAGAGAAAATATTTACTTATCTTAAATCCGAATCAGCAGGCAAGCCAAACAGCATCAGTCCAAATACCACTGGGAAAAAGCTAGAAGCGAAACCAGGCTATCTACACCAAATATTGATAGAAAAGTTACATCTTGCCTTTACCTTTGGGCAGAAGAGAAAGCATAAATACAAACTTTGATAGCCTGTGACAGCCTGACCACATCAAAGCCAAGTAACACATACAGCAATTGTACTGCAGGCAGAGCATTTAGATCTATTGAAACCTGTGTTCAAAACACAGGCCATTACGTGACTGTGGATCACAGAATTTTTTTTCCTCATGCTATAACTGATCTGTCTATGAGTGCATGAATCTAAATCATTCCCTTGCAGGGAAAAAACAGGTGTGGGTTTGGGGAAGATCCAGCAGATGGCTGTAAACCAGCAAGCTTTTCAAGTTCTGTTCTTCACTTTTTGGGAAAGAATATATGGATACCTCACCTATGTTGGCTGTGCTTTTGTAATTTTACATGCAATATATTTTGCAAATATTTTTAATATTAAAGATATAATGTGATTCATTCCAACACAGTCTTTACTTTTCTGCCCTTAGTTACTGCTCTGCCCCAGGAGACAAGTTTTGTTGCTAGAAAATCACTGTGCAATCAAAATTTTTCAAATAAAATTTTTCATTTGAAAATAAAACATTCCTATTAAAATTGGCTTTTTACAATTCACTTTATTCAGTACTTGGCCTTCCAGCAAATGACTTTCTACCCTATTCTGCTTCCCATTAGTTGGTTCTAGCATATCAGACATTCCCACCACTGAGATGCTCATGAGAGCTAACAAATACAGGAGCTGTGCAAGCCCTCTTGGACACTGCACCTCTCCCTGCAAGAAATTCTTCAGGATAAGAACACACTGAAAAATATGGCAAAGTGTGGCTTTAAAGTGTTATACCTGTTTTATCTACAGGATTATTCCTTACTGAACATTAATGGTGACATTATTCCTTCACTGCCAGATCCATCTACAATGCCTAAGTCTACCTCTCCCACCCTTTAAAGAACATGTTATTGAAAAATTAAGATAATTCACAGCATCATAATCTGCCATAAGATTTTCAGAGTTCTCCAACCTGTAGTTATTTTTCTCTAAAGAGAAAAGCACCCAACTGTTATCTTTTAATCAATGTCATTAGAACTGGTAAAGTTACTACTCAGTTTAAACTGTGTAATTTTGCATTTTCAGTACTTAAAAATTATGATCCTGTGTATTGTTTTTGGTGCAAAAGCACTTTACAATTTCCAGAGAAATAACACAAGAACTTTATAGTCTAAATAAAGAGCACTTCAAATGCTCTTTAAATGCATCTATAAACTCCTTTCTTCATGGATCTGATGCTTAATACACTGTCAAATTCATATGGGAATAAATGAGAATTTAAGAACACGAAATAGAAGCCATAGCATATAACAACCTCAAATGAGGTAAGAATATTATACATGCATTTTCTCTTGCTGTTAGAAAAGATAGGAACTCACTGAGTTCAATTCTGCCTGGAGTTCAGACCTTTATTTTATCTGATCACAGTACGTGCTCAAGGATCATAAAATAATTTGGTAGGGAAAAACTCCCATTGTCCTTACACAGGTTGCTGGTGCATGATATCAATAGCAAGAACATTTCCAACTCCCCATCCTGACCCCTTGGAGGCTGCTCTGCAGCTTCCTTGCTAGACCCAAAATCATCAGGGTGCAAATCTCACCTTGTCCTCCTCTGGTCCGCCATGGCTTTATATCTCAACATGGTAGGAGAGTGTTGAAGGCAATTTCTAAAGCTCAAATTTTATTTCTGCACTCAGTTAAAGGGAGTCTGTTTTAGAGCTGGTACAATCAGCATGGCCTCAAATATGACATTAATGAGGAGCTGCATAAAGCAAGACAATAGCGAAAGGAGAGTGTTTTCATTGACATATGAACATTTCCATAGTTTCCACAGCCTTTTCCCAGGATAAGGCTATCTTTCAGATGCTCAGAGATTTAGGGATGACCATTGCCATGCTGTAAAAGCAGCAAATATAAAGATAAGGCCATAATTATATATATAAACTGTAGTGCACTGCTCCATGGAAACTGTCAGTAGGTTTCCAAGGCAGCCAAATCAATAAAAGAACAAGGCTGTAAAAGGGTACAAAGAACAACAGCTAACAGCTTGATGTGTAAGGAGGTAAATTTTGGTAAGTGCTTAAGCCCCGTTGAAAGTCAATGGCAGTTGTGCTCTTAAATCACTGGGGACCTTCTGAAAAGCCCGGCCAGAAGCATCAGGGCTTGAAGTGTGTGACTGATTATTCATTGTCCCACACAGCTGTCCCGTAGCTGCACTTCCATTCCACCCTGTGCTCTGCTCTGTAGCTGCTCCCCTCTCTTCTCTCTCCCACAGATGCTGTGCTTCAGAGGACTGAGATTCCTCCTCATCCTCCTCTTCCTCTCCCTGCCCTTCATATCCATTTCCCCAGCTTTATATCCATCAAACAGCTCAGCAACTGTATGGCCTCTCTAACAATGAGGAACGTGATGCCAAAGTAGTGTCTGCTCTCAGGGCCAATCACCAAAGCAGGTTTGCCTGGCAGGGAGCAGCAGGTATGATCCATTCCTATCTCACAGATATTCCAGCCTGAGTTGGCAACAAGATGAGGGAGAGCCCTGCTGATAAGAACAGATAACGTGGTCCCTAAGAAGGGCTCTGAGGAAGTGAAAAAGAAGAACTCTTTTGTTTTTTTTTTTTTCCCTAAAAGAAACAATTCAAGAGTGGCTTGTTATTTTGGAAGCTGGAGCTACCAAACTGAGCTGACCTTGGGCACTGCATTGCTTTCCAAGCTTTCAGCCTTTCCATTTACATTAGAAGCAAGCAAAACACTCCACTGTGCCAGGGTATATGGCACCTCAGTAGAACATGCAAGCAGCCTAAAAGCCCTGGTGTTTTTAAGCAAGACAATTGCAAAATGCCAAAGCAATAAGAAGTCTTCTTGAAAAAAGTACAAAGACAGATGTTTAGTATGAAATTAAATCCTATTTGTAAAATCAGCATGGACTAGGTGAGATTTATAAGATTTTATACTTTAAATAGAAAACAAGTCCCATAATACAACAGTTTTTACATACACACATGTAGAAGCCTATAAACTATGCAATAGGAATTCTCTTCAAGCCACTCGGTAAGACTTTGCCCATGAAAAAAAAAAAAGAAAAAAAAAAAGCTAGCATTTTGATAGTGCTAAAAAAAAATAATACTAATAATGCATATCTGTCGGGATCTGTGATATTTAGATGCTCCTGAGCTTGTAGAAAGTCTCTGTCTTTCAGCCCCACTGCCAAAGAAGGAGTCGTACTTTGGCTGTGCTGGTTTTCAAAGTTGTTTATTTCTTCTTATCTAAAATCTTTTCTCTCTGACCTGCAGCAGGTCTGTCTTGCAGGACAGTGTGCAGGGCTCTGCCCCTCAATGGGATGTTACAAACATTATATACCAAAAACTACGTGTGCTATATTTACAATAACATGCCAATATCTATCACCCTTGTTGAACAGTGTGTCCCCAGCCTAAATCAATAGAAAAATGCCAACACTACAGTGAAACATGGAGGGCATGAAGAAGAAGAAAAAGGACAAGGCACGCCCAATTTTCCTCCATCTTGCCCCCTCTGAACCCCTTATCTAGAATCCTAAAATTCTACTTTTGCACCCGTGCCACACTAATTACTACTTATATCAAACACTCAGAGCTTGTAATTCATCCTGTAAGATTGAAAACTCTTTTCCATGGACAGAGATCAGAGACAGTGTCTCTCGGGGCTCTGTACAGGGTGGTTCCTGACCCCCTGACAGGGTTCCAGGCCTTCCAGGACAGCCAAAGGGATGCTTTGGATTCCCACACATACCAATTGTATGATGCAAATTTTACCCACTTTCCGTGTCTAGAAATTTCCAGGTGGTGAAATCTCCGAGATCAAAATGTGATAAGTCTTTTATGGCAGCTGCCAAAGGAAAGTCTGTACTTCAGTATACCCAATATATTAACTGAAAGTATTTTGAGCATGGATAAGAAAATTTCCCCTTCCACCTTGAACAGAACTGGAGTTTGGTTTTCAGTGCATTTGCCACTCTAGCTGTAGTCTGAAAACAATGAATATAACCATTATAAAATGAAATGCTCTCAATATCTTTTAAGGAAATAAATATGTCAAGCATTCCTTTAATTTAGAGTATAACTAAGATTTAAAGCCAGTGATTTATTTAGTTGATTTATAGTGAAGTCATGCAGCTATACATTTTTTTTACTCTGAAAAATAAATATGTATTTATGTTTGGTTCTTCAGCTGAAAATTGATCTCCCTCTTCACAAAGTTTGTGTGAAGTGAGAATCCTCCTTCAGGACACTGACCCAGTGAAATCTCCAAAAGAGGCTTTAACTACAGAGACATCATGCAGATTATCTTTCTGTTCTCAGATATGTGGACATAAACATTTAATCACAATGGGTGCAGAAAGTAGCTAAAATAGAGTCCTGATTAGGAATCAGTGCAGGGCAGTGGCTTCTCTTGTTGTTTTTGGTAGAGAGATTTGTTGCCCGAAGTTCTTATTTCAAAAGGATTTGACCTATTTGCACAGCAGTATTTACTGAAGCTTTTTCTGTGGGAAGGGCTGTGCCTCACACATTTACATTGCTGTTAATGAGAGGTTTCTGAGGTAAAGTTTTAGAAAAAAGGTCAACAGATACTATTGGGATTTTTATTAATATTAATAATGAAACAACCAGCATCATAACAACTGTAGTTAAACTCCATATCTCTAACCCAGGATGACTGTGGCAATGGCTTTTACCTCTTTGGCAACCTGCTGTACTTTCAGGTCAAGATGATCTGGCAGACCCATCCACAGCACCAGTGTGAGGAATTCACGTTCCCAAATGCCTGAAAACTCCCTACACTCTACAGGACCAATGAAACAAACATCATTTATTTCATTAACTCAGGTAATTCCTGTCTTTCACAAGGTAGAAACTTCCAGAAGTTGCGTATCCAAAAGAGCTTTTGTTGTGTGGGTGTCAGATTTTCTGGGGAGAGGAGGAGGAGGGAAGGGCAGAGATGTGGAAGAGGGAAAGTTCCCTGTGAGGAAATACTGGAGCTCCATTGGGCATGCCAAGTGCTACTGATCCCAGGTAGTGGGCAGCAAAGTCCACAGTACTGGAAACCAACAGAATCTTGTCCCAAATTTTAGATATGAGACAATGCCCTCCTGTTCCTGTCTGAATAAAAAGTATTACCAGACTGAGGGCAAGAAAGCATCCAGCCAGCAATGAATGGGAAAAATGGCACTGGGACCACAAGGACGATTTTTCTTCAAAGATGTTGAATGAGATCAGTCTGTTTACATGATGATTGACCACTGGGCTCCAAGGAAGGCAATCTTAGACCACCAGAAAGACCAGGCTATGGGCCACCATCCCACGGGACCAGTCAAGTGAGGCAAAGGAGGTGGAGTCATGAGGGAGAGGCCAAAGGAGCCTGGTGAAATATGGGTGCCTTTATCACTTCTAAGCCGCTCTGAAACAGGCTGCACTTTTCACACCTCTATGTTTCTTTTGGGACTTGACTAATCACATCCTAAAGGTCTTAGCACATGAATAATGCTCAGCCTGGCTTTGGATGAAGGTCATATTCCCTGTTTTCACACTTTAATCTTGAAGTCTGATAAACTGCAGTGATCAAGTAGAACTTATTTATAAATCTACTTATTATTTAAAGTTATAACTCTCACTAGGCTTTTGGCTCACTTTCTATTTTCAATTCCTTGCCCATCTTCAGAAATTATCTTTGAGATGTGATAAATTTGTCTGGCAAAGTAAACAGTTTTGTCTGAATTTTTAATACAGTTATTTTGACCTTTTTCTTCAAGCACAGATAAGGCACTTAGAGTTATCTCTTCTGTCATACATTATCACCTTTTCAGAGAAGTAATTTTGAGAAGTTATGATAAATGTTTCAGTTTGTATTTTGTTTAAACTGTTGAATATAAAGTGAGGAAATTAAGCACACTGTTAAATGTATACTGAACTAATTAAGTAGAAGCATCATACAGAAACAAAAATTTGAAAATAGAACACTATTAGCTATTATAAAAGTTACAGTCACAAAAATCAGAAAATATTGTTATTTCCAGTGTCTAATTTATTTCAGCTCCCTGGCACCTTAGGATCATTTTCTATAGCAATTATGGTTTTTAATGTGTCTTTTAAAAAATTTAATTAAAAATACATAAGTAGGGGGGGTTTTATAGCTTTGCTGAGAACATAATTCTACTCCTTTTTCTTCTCAAACTATTTCAACCATTTATCATCTGACTTTTCTCCATATGTATTGAATTAATTTTTTTTCACTGCTTCTACTGCATCTGAAAGTCCTGCATCATATTGGTTCTCCTTCATTAAATTCCTCCAAGTATTGTTGGTTCCTCACTCCTTTCACTCTCACTGTGATCAAAGAATTATCTACATTTGAAACAATATGCCCACGACAATTTTTTTTCCCCCCAACGCACAACATTTTCATGTGTTTCTCTCCCTCTTTGGAAGCATCCAAAGCAGACTTAAGTGCATACAAGAGAGCAGAAATAGCAATAATGTATCCATAAGAAAGCAAAGGGAATCCAGGGAGGTAACCACTTAAATTTACATTTTTTGTGGCAACAAAGAATAAACCACAGGTGAAATAGACACTGAATAAAGAGGCAAACCCTGTTTACTTGTTGTAATACAAAATCACATTGTGTCACTACATTAGGAGTAGCTTGGAGCAGGACTCTGTTTCTGTGGCATTTGGGGGTCTCCCAGGATGTCTTTGCTCCTGCCTGCCAACCTGATCTGACCCTGCCTATTCCATGGACCTTCCCCAGCGGCAGCATATCTGCAAGCAGGATGCTGTGAAAAATTAATTACCTGCTAAAAGAACCAGCTTTGGAAACATGACAGATATAATTCATTTGGAAAACAGGTGGACTGCTACTGCAGGATTCAGGTGCTTGCTCAGGCAGGGCAGGATCTCAGTTTCATTGTCTACCATTATCATTATGAAGTAGAAACCAGGCACTCTGGCTAAGGAATGTATTGGAAACTAAAAATAAGAAGCATTTCTTTTCTATAAATTTAAATGCTAAACAGAATATATTTTGTAATTTCAGAGGTATTTGATCTATCAGTGTACAAAGTCTATACTGGATAAATATGTTGGGCAATGCAACACAAAAATGGATGCTTAAACACACTAATGGATTTTTCTAAAGATAGCATACATTATAAAAAAGTCAGATCTTTAAGTTGTTTAATTTAAAGTTGGGTCATTTCCATCCTCAGAGGAATAATTAATTTGGAAAATACCTAAATATTCCACCAGAAAATGAAGGCTAATATTTTTCCATAACTGTCAAGACAGCTGGCTTGAAGTGTTTGATTGATTTCCCTAAAAATAACCTTGAGCTGTGGAAAAAATACACTGCATGAAATGTATCTTGGCTTATAAAATAATTACACCATACTGGAATGAGGACTGAATATGCTACAAAATCTCATTTGATGTGCAGGTTCATCTTTGGGTCGTAAAACCTCACCACATTCTTTGGATAAATCCCTGTGGCCTCCAAAGGCACCACCTAACTCTAGGGCTATACTGCAGCTCAGGTGGGCAGAATCTGATTGATTGATCTGATTGATCCACAACACCAGACTGTTCCCAAAACAGCTCATGACCTTTTTCTCAGAAGGTGCCACCTCAAATGGGACATGAGGAGAGTAAGGTGTTACCAGTATGGAATCAACAAACTGCAATGTGCTGCAGCAGAAGCAAACAGCTCATATCCTGCAGAGTGCAACTCCCTGCCCTCCCACTCATGGTAGGGCCCAGATTATCTGACCCTTGAAGAGACCCATTACTTAAGTCCTTCAAGTCACCAGATGAGCCACGAGAACCTCAGCACAGAAGGACCCAATTCATGGAAACCTTCATGGGCTTCCTGAGAGGAACACGACTTCCCTCGTGAAACTGCAGTGCTGACAGCGTGGTTAACGACTGCTGTGACCCAGGATGCCCTCAGCGCACATAAATGTAGCTCCTAATCTTGGTAATTTCTACTATTATTGCAGGATATTCTGTTTGGTATTTGTCACTCATGGCACCAGTAAGAGTCTGAGATATGTGGAAACACTGCAGGATGGGCAGTCAGCAGTAACTGTGGTGCACTAAGGGGAAATTCCAGACTCTTGAGAGAACTTGATATAAATTGTCTTAATATTTTAAAAATGCCCTCAAACCTCTCAGCAACAGGCTTGTCCAAAATTCCCATTTACTACAGGTTATTGCAGCCTGCTGACTGGAAAAAACTATAGATCCTCATATTATAAAAGGAAAAGGAAGAAACTCAGGAACAGGCATCACTGTCATGAGCAGCTGCTACTTTGCATGCATTTTTCCTCCTCTACATGATGAATATTACAAGAAAAATAATAAAAAATGTGACTCCTAAAAATGAGTCATAAATGTGTGCCATGGCATGTATGTAATGGCAATGCTGGCCTAGGAAAGACTGATCTTCTGGCTTCCCCTTGCATTGAAACCAAATATACCCAAGTCCCAAATATGCCTGGCTTTGAAACAAGTTAGTACATCAAATCAAAGTACAAAGTCATGTTAATTTTTTTTTTTTTTTTTTTTTTTTTTTTACTTTAGAGAGAAATGGCTAGAAGGGAAAGAATTCCTACTGAGTGACTGAAGGAAGACAGACACAGGCTGTGCTGAAAAACAGTGTCAAAACCTTGTAATGCTGTGATGAAATTTCAGTCCTGACTTCATTTATTGCTTTTCCAAAATGACAGCAAGAAAATACTTTTGTTTGCTCTGTTAATTATCAACTTTTCCATATCTTCTGATTCTGTTCATTGAAACATTTTGCTCCTCTCCATCAGTCAAATACCACTTTCCCAATCTTGTACAGATCTATCCTTACCTAGTTTCTGTTTAGGAAGAAAAGAAATATTTTTCCTAGGAATAAGAAATACTGGCAAAAATAGGTAAGGTGACTAGCAAACCAAAAAATAAGTTTACTGTGCTCAGTACAGTGACCATCCTCCACTAATATTCTTATTTCCATTACTGCAATGTGTTACCCTGAACACAGACCAGTTGAATTTCAGAATATTTTTTTTTCTGAAGCTCACGGGACAATTTGTTCAGAATTTTTATGGACTGGCTCAGAATACAACTCAACAAAGTAAGGACAAAAAACTTGTGGTGTTAAATTAATGCAAAAACTTAATTAGATGAAAAAGAGGGGTGCTGGTTGTTATTCCAGTGGCTAAGAGATAACTACTGGTTTTTAAAAAAGCTACCTGATGTGGTCAATGCTACTGAATTTACCAGCAGACATTTGGTCTACCCAAGTAATGTTCTAGCACATTTTAGTCCACTCACCTGTTTTAAATCCGCATTAGTGCCCGTTGCTGAACACCAAATCGCTGCTGCTCCCACCATAGTCAGAGGAGGCAAATACAGACCACAGTTAAGTTAAACAGGAAAGGGCACAAATTATACTGGCCCAAGGAGAGCTACAATAGCCATGAAAATGGGGAAAGTGATCTGTTGTTTACATGCAATGCCAAAAACTATTTCCTATTTTCCTTGGGCCCTTGAGGGAGTCAAAGATTTACATATAGACTTTGTTTTCTGAATAGTAAAGATATTTAAAATTATTTCTATTTTTCAGTTCATTCCCTCAAGGTTCAGCTGCATCATTGCTGTAACTGCTATCTGCTGTGTTAATGAGAATTTTTATTAGCATTGGAAAGCTGCACTCAGCAGCACTTTGTTGGCCATTGGCATTGCTCTTGCTTTGATACTCACTGCCTGGAACTTACACCTGTCTGATCTCACTAGTTCAACACAGCAGCAGCCACCCAATTTGGGCTAGACCTTTAAAGCACTTGGCTTAGACCAGCTTTGCATCTCCAGTGCAGGTTTTGTCTCATTACTTTTTAACTGAATCTCCTTTGCCATAATATATGACTTAACAGCTATAGCAAATCTCAAACCTCAGCACATACAGGCTTGTTTAATGAATACAGAGTAAACTAAACTACTTTTTTGTGTTTAATCACCATCAGGAAGTTTTTGGTCCTGTGATCTAAAGGCAGCTTCCCTGTTGACTTAATTCCCAATTAGTTTTGAGGTACCTCATCCTGTTACTTAACCTTGCTAATAATGAAAGCCCTTATGTGCCTCTTTTCCTTTCCCCCCCCTGCAGAGTAGAAATTCTTTTGAACTTGAACATACTGCTGCAGGAAGCAGGGCAAAAAGCAGTCATGTTTCTCCTCTCAGGCACTTTTATGATACCTCTACTCTTTCCCCTGACACCTCACGCTGGAATCGCATTGGGAGGTCAGGATGAAAAAAATCTTGGAGGAGACTCCAAGTGGCAAATGGTTTCTCGTGATAACAAAGCTTCCACTGTCAATTAGTAATTTAAAGAATCTGCTTTTCACTCTGCCCAGAGTTACAGAGGGCTTGACTTTAACTAAATTCCTGCATCTTTGTTAGGAAATTGTAAGATTTGCATTTACTTTTTTCCTGGAAGTTTTGAAAACAGGCAAATATTTTGCATAATAAATTCAAATAGAAGCATAATCTATATTTTTTGCTGTGATTTGAAACATTCAGAATGACAGACCACTCTGTTCATCTTTAAACACGTTGTGTTCTACTTTGTGCTACTTTTCCTCTTCCCTCCTTGACTCTTGTACATACCTGGATGAGGAAGAATTCACAAAATTAACATTTGATAGGCTGGGGTAAACCCTAGATTGGGTTTTAGGAGAGATTGATAGAGAGGACAGATTTTAAAATCCTCTCAGTATAAATAGAAAATATTTTTAGTTTCAGAGCATACACCAGGGGAATTAATTCCATCTTGTGCTGCTATATTTTCAGCAGAACCTTAGTATTGTGGTGCATCAGGTGCTGACATTAAATCTACAAAATCTATGTTCAGCCAGTGAAAGCCATCTCAAGCTGATAAATGTTTACAACCACTTACTCAAAAATTAAGAAGTTATTCAAGTCTTCAACTTTACCTTCAAAGATTTGATCTGGTTAAGAACACTCCCTGTGTGTACTTCTCCTTTCAAAAGTACTTGCAGTGTTACATGCAAAAATCCCAAAATGAATCCTGGAATAAGGAAAAATGAGTATCTGTTGAAGAATGATATTAAAAACCCCAGCTAGACTAGTCTGGCAGCTATCTGTGATGATAAGAGAGAAAAGGGCTTCCTCCATCACTGGGATACTCACCCAGGATGTAGATTCTGGTCAGTGAAGGTCCTCACAGTCCTGCAGGAGCCCAGGGCCAAGTGGCTACCCTTTCTCAGGCAGAACATGTACTCAGTTTAGCAGAATGCAAGGCAAGGAGCATCATTCAGTAGCCTTAGTGCAGAGGTGTGAAGGTGAGGCAAAAAGACACACAGATACTTTCCATCTCACCCAGAGTAAAACGTAGATGCAGGCAAATGATGTTATTCCATTTCTTGCTTGGGCAATTACTCCCTGCAGGTTGGCCATTTATGAAATAAAGAGCAAACCCAGGTTTCCCTGGCACGACTCCTCCTCCCAACAGGAATTCAAGTGCCATCTGCCACCTTCTGTTGCCACAAAGTTGGAAAAGTCCAAGGTACAGGAATAGGGGAAAGAAAACAGCAACTGGAACACCACGTCCTACCTCCGTTACCTGCACAGCCTGAACTGCCAGCAATGGTTAACTTTACTTTACCAAGGAAAGAGTTAGTTCAATAAGAGATTAAAAGGTTAAATCATTTTTTAAAATGGAAAAAGCATTCAGTTTCAAGTGTTGCAACCCAGGTATGGAAGCCCTAGTATTTTAAATGAAAGAAGTGAAAATTTAGCAAGTACACTTGTCCTTGGCTGCTTTCCAAGGCATCTCAGCTGTTGCAGTGAATTCAAAATGTGAAATGAATCAAATATATGAGAATAGATCTTTCATAAGTCATAATTTTTTCTTTAAATAATGAACAAAACTCCAGCTGATCCTGGGAAAATGTCCCATTTTTCATAAAACTTTTAGGAGCTGTTTCCAGTTGTATCTCCCAGAGCAATAGCTTCCAGCTTTCCAGATTCAAGCACTCAGCTTTAATTTAGATATATCTGGACCATACATGTTCTGGGTGTAAAAGAAACAAAATAGGAAGGCTCGAGAAAAGGAGGCACTTGAACAAACTGCCTCCTTTTGCAGGCTTGTCTGAGATATTCTCTGCTTTAGGGACTGTCTGCTGCTCTTTCTGGATGGACACAAAAAAATATGTGCTGGGAAAAGTGGACTACATAAGTTTAGGTCTCTCATTGATGAAGTGATAAATTAATGAAGTCTGGAGTGAAATTATTTAGTTTCTTCATTTAGTTTTTCATTCCATGTTTTCCAAAGGATCCAGTGAGCACCACAATGATCAAGAAACCTTTGACATCATGGTAAAATCAGACAACTGCTATGCAGAAGCAAAAGTTAAATCAGAAGAGAACACAAAACACACGGTGAAAAAAAAAAAGAGATTTTACATGTAGTGCCAGAGAAATGCTCTCCAAATAAGATAACATAGCATAAAAAATATTTTGTTTTTAATATGTCCAGGGTCTGGGCTATGTATATGGTCCAGCATGAAAGTTTATTGAAAACAAGTCTTGTTTAAGCAAAGGAAATGCTCTGAAATTTCTCTGTGAAGGGATAATAAAAATTGTGCATATATTGTACCCTAGGGGTAGTTTCAAACTCCATCCCCAGATTGGTTTTAGAAAATGTCCTTCCTGCTTTACTAAACTAATTTCAACAGGCCCAAAATGTGTTTAGATGTGAGGTCACGAGAGCTGGGAACCTCAGTAGAGAAAATGATAGATCATGGGGTTGTGTTTAAATCAATTGAAGAAAGCCAAACCCAAAGCTAACCAACCAACAAACAAAAAAAGGAGACATATTCTTTAGAATTTCTTCAGAAATTAAATTTTACAATGTTAAAAATATGTAATTTTTTGTTGAAGCAAGAAAAGCTTAATTTCAAGATAATTGGTACTCTGCAATTTCATTTTTTGTCCTTGTTATCATATTTATTAAAACAGAGGGCATCCCATTTATATATATATACAAACAAAACACTATTAGTGTTTACTAATAGAAATTTAACTGATTACAGTAATATTCCTACTCTCTTGTATCTTGGTAAAACTATTTTTCTCTTTCAATGCTTCAGCATCTCTTCATGGTTGCTGCAGTAACAAAGTAATTTTCTGATAAATTCATCAGGAAAAGTGCACTACAGAGAACATGTATAACTCTAAACCTGTCAGACTATCACAATTGTAAGGCACTTTTTCTCCCAGGGAAAGAAAAAAAAGGAAAATTACATAATGTAATTGCACAGAGTGAAAGATAAGTTATCATAATTTTATGCTACCAAAACCAACTTTCTTAGATGTGCTCAGTATCAAGTGATGCTCCCTTATGGACAATATAGATCATCTCTAGCTGTATCAACCACAGTGTCAACTAGGCTGACAAATCAAGATTTCTGGCACACTTGAGCCACTAAAGATTATGGATGAAGGAAAAGTTTTAAGATAACATTCATCTTCCAAGTTGTAGTGAGCATTTTGCTAAGCAAATTTAAATGCCACAGTCTCCTTGACTCAATTATTTCAGGGGTACTCAAAATCTATAGCATAATTGAGGGTGTAATCACCGGAGTTAAGCTTAAGATTTATCCTGTAAAATGTGAAACCTAAAATACCTGAAACCAATGGCAAATCCTGGATAAGGGGAATAAGAAACTGCATTTTAAACATTTTATATGAACCTTCCTTTACTTATTAAAGGAAACAAAGGACATGATGAAGAATGCTCAAAACACTGATTTCGAAACTGCCTTCTGTTGTCTCCTCTTCTTCCCCTGATACCATGAGAGGTTCCTAAAATGTCATTCAGATTAAATATAGAATAAGTAGTTTTGACTTGCTAAATAAAGAAATACCTACAGAATCTTATATTTTCTATAAAAAAACAATATTATATCCTAATTTTGGCATTCTACACAGCTTAGCTGTGTATAAATCTGGTCTGTAATTTTTTTTTACATTTGTCTGTTTGATTTACAGTTGTTAGTTATGACCCACACCTTTTTTTGTTTCATTTTAAGAAAATGAAAGGAAGGAAGGGAGGGAGAAATAAAGGGAGAAAGAAAGGAAGGACGGAAGGAAGGATGGAAGGAAGAAATAAATAATGAAAGAAAAAATGAAGGAAAGAAAGAAAGGAAGAAGGAAAAGAAAATGAAAGGAAGGAAGGAAGGAAGGAAGGAAGGAAGGAAGGAAGGAAGGAAGGAAGGAAGGAAGGAAGGAAGGAAGGAAGGAAGGAAGGAAGGAAGGAAGGAAGGAAGAAAAAGAAAGAAAGAAAGAAAGAAAGAAAGAAAGAAAGAAAGAAAGAAAGAAAGAAAGAAAGAAAGAAAGACATACAAGATGAGACAGAAATCATGTCAACACTGCATGTCCAAGTGGAAAAGCAGATATTAAAATTTCTGACATGACTTCCTTTATGCCAGTGTCATATTAGTTCTAGACTTCTGCTCTCTGTTAATTGGTTTGTGTAGATTTGACAAATTATTAGTTGGAGGAACACAGACATTTTGGTATTAAATTGTGATTTAATACCAAGTCCTGCCTCAGAAAGATTACTACTGCATTTTTGCTTCCTCCTTAAACAAAGTTTCAAAGAGTCGCAACTCAGATTGTTGCACATTCCTGAATTCCCACCTATGTGGTTGATCTGCATCATTTATTTCAGTTTGTTTTAGAAAATACTGTGCAGCAGTGGTATAGAGTAGATGGAAACTCTATCAAAGTGCTGTTCACTGGTCAGTGACCATCTGGAATTTACAGTGGGTTGAGAACTGGTAAGACTTCTGTCTTGCATGAATTGCATCTTCAGGATTTGGATTCTGGCGAAGATTTTGCTTTGTCTTTGGGAGATGTTCAATGCAATGGAAGTGTGGATGAACCATATCCATCTATATGGACATGCTTTCATGGACAATGTGAAATACCAGTGTGGCGATTGGTCTTCATTCCAAGGATATGTTGACACTAGGCAGTTAACTCCATGAGGAAAACCTTTCCAACAATCATAGATTTGAGGATTCACACCAGGAATAGGACTGGTACAGGGTATCTTGTGCTTGACATGTGTTAGCTCTATTATGACCTCATCACTTCACATTGGCTGCTCTCCACTAGAAATAACATTCCTGAAAGACGATAAAGGAGAATGAGTCAGGGAATAGTAATTTCAAGAAATACACACCTGTCAGTGTTTGAGGAAGGTTTTGGATGCAAGTATGAATATTTGACTTGCAGTGTGGATTTTCAAGACTGATCCATTAGCAACTTCTGCATATTCTGATGTACTATTTTGACATTTGTACCGTGCTCTTCAAAAGGCACTCACTCACCTCTTCCATCAGTGTTTATGAGACACAATGTCCCAAAAGTATATTATAAATAAAGTATCATCTAAGTGCTGTTCAGATTTGCAAGTCATTAAGTGCTTTTGGAGCTCTTCAACACAGAGGCATCAGCTTCTCACCTGCAGGAGAGTTCAGTGGTAAATGATCTACCTGCTATGTCCTGCTCATCTGATTTGAGGAAAGGAAGAGGAGAAATGTAATCAAGAACTGCTCCTGCCTACTCCAATAGGCTGATTTTCTTCAGTGTTGAAGAGGATTAGCCCTTTTGCAAGCCACATTTTATCAATCTCCAAAATTAGGAGACTGAGTGGGAATCTTGAGTTTTAGCAGAAAGTCTCTAGACATCATGTTTGCAAGTAAAGCTCAAAACTGTGAAACAAAAACCTCCTAAAGGCTCCTAAACCAAAGGCAGCTTGGCTCAATAAATAGCTTTTCACTGCCTGAGATTTGCAGTACATGTTAGAAACTGATGATAAAAGATATTGGCTATGTTATTAGGGACCACTCCTCTGTGTGAAACACATTTTTATTTCAGTCCTGCTTTTACTCATATCTCCCAGTTTGTGTTGATGGCATTTTGAGAAACACCATTTTCAGAGAGACTGTGTCTTGTAGTTGATGATTGTGTGGCAGATATCAGATCCTGACCCGTATTTAGGTCAATTTTGAAAATACAACTGGTCTGTAAGGGCTGTTGCACTCCAGTGGTGGACAAAATGACTTCTCTCTTATTAAAGGAATAATTATCCAAAAATGGCAAGGAAGAGACTGGCTGATAAAAGCCTCTAGAATTCTCCTACACGCTACAAGATTATGATTCTGAGATATGCTCTAAGTTTTTGTTATTAAAGGTGGGATTCCAGTGTCACTTTTTAAACTCAGTGAAAACATATGAAACATATGTTTAAAATAAAAGGAATATACAAGAAATGCAAGCATCCTCTTCCAATACCCATAAGTTGTGCCATAAGCATAAACACAATTTCAAATATCATCCACAGACACTTTCTCCTTTACAGTCTCAGTAGGAAGCACAGCAAATGGTCCCAGAAATTACTGCAGAAATTACAGATAATCTGGGTAGTTTATGAATTTTTATATAATCTTGACTATAACCTGGACTTATTTTGTATTATAAACTATCATAAGCTGCACTCAGTTTAGCTAAACTGAAAGCATAAGTTTGCCGTCCAAATTTAGAAGAATGAAGATAAAGGTTAAGAAGGTTAATGAAGTTAACCTATGGCAAAATAGGAATGTCTATACAATATAATCAATATTGTTGAGCATTCAGGTTTTGAGCTATTTCCCCCATTAAGTGTGACTATAGAAAAATGTTACCACAACTGTATGGATGGATACTGAGTGATATCACTAAAATTTAGCAATGCTTGGACATATTTCCACCATTAAGCTTTGATCTATCAGCTGTTCTTTAACTTGACTCCTTCCATCACATTGAATGATTAAAATGAGTATTAGTATTTATGATCTTTTGATCTTTTGTGATAACTTCATTCAGGATTGAATCTCTCTATATCTAAAACAATGTCCTGGAAATCCCAACAAAGAGGAAAACCAGTGTCATGCCAAGTTTGTCCATGACAATCAGAAGTATTGGAATGAACTTCTGAAGGAACAGAGAAAGGAAAATATGAACAGTGACATGGTTATGTCATCACTCCTAACATTTTAGAACAGATTGAGAAGAAGCAAAGAAGAAATTACTGTAGCGCATCTTACAACCTATTTGGCTGTGCATGCTCATGCAGAGCATTTGCTCATTGTGGTAGAGATCTAGAAAATACATCTTTAGAATGCCAAACTACTTGTCTAACATTGTGTAAAAAGTGATGCTTGCTCGTTCCTTTCTCTTCTCTCCTCTTGGATGTCTTCAGAAGTAAAAGTGCTTCAAAGCTCTGGAGCATTAAAACTTTTGCAACAAATTTGTTTGAAAATATAGCAATATGTTTTTCAGCACTTAAATATTCACAAGCTCAGGTTTCTAACATATGGCTATTTCTGCAGAACTTATTTTGTGATGGAGAAGTCCCATATACTTAAAAAACAAACCTGCGGATGAACAGCACATCACAGCATGATATACAATAACTTCAAATAAAGAGAGAGATGTACACATTGCAGATACAGAGGGGGAGTAATGAGGAGGGAAATGAAAAATAATTGTGTTTGTAGCCTCTTCTTTTTCTTGTATTTATTATTATCATCACAGTTTTCGGTTTTGAACTGATTTAATGCATGGTCATTATCCCTCTGCAACCAAATTCAGGCTATTTAATGTTTATTAAATAGACCATATAAATGAAATACACAGATTCTGTAGTACTTTAGTATCTTTTATAAGATCTCTTTGAACTATCAGGATAAATAGTCCTGAGTCCAGGACTTGTATTTTAAACTCTTGTCTTCTACCCTCTGTTCTTGGTGATTCTGGAAGATTGAGGATATGGGACATGCAGGGAATTGAGTCTATTTACCTTGTTCTGTAAGCTAAGGAAAAATGTCTCGATCTGTTTTAACACTTGAAACTGACATTTCTATAAAACCCAATTCATATAAAGACCAGTAATCAAAGTTACTAATTTGGCCATAGCATATTCACACTTTTAAGAACATAACTGAAAGCCAGGAGAATAAGGCTATTTGTTTTTTGTTAAAGCAAGCTAAACAACTACCTCTCAACCTCAGTTGTCTCTAAGGTTTCAGAGAATCAGAGCAGAAAACCAGTAAAACACAAAATTTGTTTCCTAGGTGGCTAATTTTCATTCAGCTTGAGAAGCAGCCTGGATATGGAAGACAGCTATTCTTTAATCAATAAAGTAGTGAGAAGAATCACAAGAGAAAGCAGAGAAAGAATTTTTCCCTATTGCCAAGCCATAAAATCAAATGTGTTGTGTTCTTTTTTTTTTTGGAGTTGCAAGTGGTATCTCAAAAGATAGCATCCTCTCTCTCAAAGAAAGATTTCCTTCATGTTTCCAGAATCTGCTGATTTCTTTCTTCAAGTTAAGCTGTCTTTGAATGTCCAACACAAGAGATTGAATATTGTACTACTAGAAGACTATGCCTTTACATCTTCTAAAGCTACACTAAAATGTCAGAACAACAATTATTAAAAATACATAAGACACATTTTATTTTTGATTGTAGCTAACTTTTGGCTTTCTGATGCTTAAAAGAAATCTAGCAGAAAACACAGAAGCCACTGTAAATATAAAAACCCCTGCCAATGAGCCTAATTTCTCCTTCCAGCCTCACTCAGGAAAATAAGTGGAAATCTAACTTTTTGAATGTAGTTCCCTGAGCATGCTGTGTTGCTGCTTTGATTCACCTGCTTCAGGGTTTTCAGGCTGGGGTGATCAGCCCTCTTGTTAAGGTCTGGCAAGACCCATTTTGGTTTTGAAAACCACAGTGCACACTTACTATGAAAACCATAATGCATATCCAAAAAATATGACTGGAGGCATTTAATATTACATTTTTGTTCAAATGTCTCAGTCACACATCCCAGACATCTTTAGTTACTGTGTTTCTGGTAGCATCATGGAGCAGTTTCAGGGCAGGAGATCTGTGTGCTGCTGAGCCTAGAGCAAAGCAAAGCAAACCAGGGAAACTGTGACAGTCTTAGATACCTGAAAAAAAGACTGCTGAGAATATTTAATAGAGATATTTTCCTCTGTGTCCATTTCGAATTAGACAAGAAAAATCTGCCAATTTCTGGAAAGGGAGATTTAGGATAAACATTAGAATAACTTTATAATTTCAAGGATTGTTAAACTTTGGAGAAAATTGTTTGAAGAAATCATGAAATGCTACCCTGTAATCTCTTAAAAATAGGCTAGACAGATATCTGATGGGTATGGTTAGTCACATTGTGGAGAAAGGTGATGGGCAAGACAACTTTGAAGCTGCTGCCATCCTGTCTGATAAATCAGAAAGACTTCATTTTCTAAGAGTGAGTAACTTGGTACCGACTGAGATTTCTGAGGTCACAGAGAATTAGAAAATGGATACTGAATAGCTAAGGTGTGGCCATTAGTGTGATAAATCTTTAGGAGCTCTTTACTTATGATGAAGTCAGTGGGAGGCTTACCTGTTACTGAGAGCAAGAAGGGCTCTTTGGTTCAGCAGAGTTTATTTGGGTGCATGGCCATAACTTGATGAAACTAGCAAGTCCCAAAAGCAGTGATTGGAAAAAGAGAGGTACAGGTGGTACTCTTCACATGTTATTCTGGGGAACTGAAAAGCTGAAGGCAACATTCCTGACAACTCCATAGAATGCATGACACAGGGAGAACCTGGGCTTGGTTTGGGTGTGTTCATTCTGCCAGATTATGCTGCATTTCCACTTTGTGGGTTTGATTTTTTCTGATGCTTTCCTGTTATATAACTGCACTTTGTGCATCCAAGACCTGAAGTTAATAACTCTTAAACAATCTCCACATGAACATTGCTGGCTATTTATTTATTTATGCTGTTGCTGATCTCCTGTAGAGGCATACAGAAGAGAATATTCCAAGTAGGAGGTGGAAAAAGAGGCTGCATTTATGAATGAATTAAGCTGTCTAAATTATTTACTGCAATATATTACCTGAATTCCTCTATCATGCTGTCTGTGACTATCTGTAATTTTAGCCATCTTGGCTGTGACTGGAGTTTGAATCTTCACAGCTCAAAACGTGAACTTCTGCAACTCAAGAAGAAAGCAAAGCATGAAACCAGCATCTAAGGACAAGCAATTTCCATGGATCAGGGGCAGAATGCATAACTGCATAATTGATGTGCAGCTGGAACTGAGCAAGTGATGGATGTCTCAGTGACTCAACAAAAACCCAGAAGGATGTTATACTGACTACAAGAAGAGTGAAACCTTCCCTAGAATTTCGTTTTGCAGGGATGAGCATAGATTCCTTTTTTAAAGAAAAAAATCTGAAACAGAATGTTTTGACATATTTTTGATTTTCTATTATTTCTCTTTATATTTAATAAAACATTGTTTAATTATAGCACACTTTTATAAAGTGAAGAAATAAGTTTAATTGCCTTAATGTTAGAATGACAAAAGTGAAACTGAAATATCACTCTTTTTCATAGAATTTCATTGATATTATTAAGGAGTAAATAATTTCTGGTGTATTTCTAAATTAGAAACAGATGATGTGCCTGATCAATAATTCATTTTTTCCCCTGAAATTAAATATTTTTAAAGGAATTGCTACAATTCTGTGGCTTACACATACTGGTTTATCTTATCATACTATACAGTGACCCAAACCATCATATCTAACATATTATTTCACATCATTTATCATTGCCTAAAATGCCTAGTCATCTTCTTATTTCATTCTTAACCTACTGAGTATTTAATATTATATATCCCATTATTTATTGCTGCTTCTCTATTTTACATCTCAGAGAAGCAGGGTAATATTGCCAAAGTCAGACTGTCTCTAGTCCTTCCAGAAGGTCATGATATCATTTTGTGTGGAAGGCATCACACACAGCCCTAGCATACCTAAATACTGTTCACACAAAGACAATCAGAGCAAGAGAAAACAAGATAGCACTGTGGACTTTTCTCACAGTGTACATATAGAAAGAATTAACAAGTGGATAGAGGAAAATAAAAGTCTGCAGGAGCTTTGGAAATAGTCCATGTCAGTCATTAGAGAAGCACAGAGTTGAACACGTATTTATGACATACCTTCAGTCATGGTCCTTGACTATCGAGTGAATATGTAACATTGATTGTACCTAAAAGGATCTGTGAGTATTAATACAGAATAGCATTTCTTAACAGGAGATTTACCTGTTTTCCTGTAGATCTCAGTGAAATTTGGGGTTCTGGCTACTGGTGAAGATAGAATTCAATTCAATTGCTTGTGTGTAAGAAAGTGCTTGCTTGCAGATCAAGAAAAAAAAATTATATGTATTTATTCCAGAAATAATTGAATAATAGACTCTAAAACCACATGCCATTCAAGAAACATATGTAAATGGCAAGTATTCTAGGGATTTTAGCTATTACAGACTTATATCAAAGCTGTTAAAATTATTAATACTTACCAAGAGACAATGGAAGAGTACATAATCACATTATAGGAAAACTTATTGTCTGCTGTACAATTGCTCACCTGTATGTATATATGGATTGCAAGCACAAAGATGATAAAATCCTTTAAATTATTTTATTGTTAAGCAAGAAGGCAGGCAAAATAAAACCTTTTTTCCCCTGCAGATATTAGAATAACCTTCAAAATATAGCAGTGAAATGTTTTAGGTCTGCCTGTGTAATGTTAGCTGGTGACCAGCAAAGATGTATTTAGGGTTACTCAGGAATTTGTCCTGATGCACTGAGCACGATTGTCTCAGCTAGAGTTGTCAGATGGGACAGCCAAGTGGGATAAAAAAGCTTATGCCAGATCTCTCCTCTGCTTCTAATTAACTCTCTTACAATCATCAAGACACTCCTGGCATGACAAATCCATAACCATCAGAAAATTGTCTACTTTTTTCAGTTGCACAAACACATACATGTGTGCATATAAACAGGTATGTATTTGTATATATAGAGCCTGATCTATACTTATGAATAATTCATGTGGCTGTTGAGAAGCTTCATCCATCATATGCAGGGCTTAACAAAGCACAGGCAAGCAGCTGGCATTGATCCCACCGAATAGGTTATCAGAGTAGACCAAATATATTTTCCTAAAGTGAAGTAACACAAATATAAGATGTCCTGCTGAGAGAAGAAAAGATGTATTTCAAAGGCTGGTCTCTAAAAATCCTGCTGATTAGTGCTGAAGAAATCAATTTAACTCAAGGAAACTTCATAAAAGCCTATTGACTGTGCAGAAAAGAAGTGTGCTATTCTATGGGGAAGTAAATGAAAGAAGAAAGTATCTATCCAGACAGCTTCTACAAGATTTTCCTTCCCTAAAGGGTCCTTCTGTGTGTAAATTAAACCACTCTACTTGAAAGTGTTTGACTCAAAGGGAGAGTTGTGTAAAAAACTGACTTGCTATTATGCACGTACCTCTGGATCCTGTGTTTGAAAGGTTTATGTTATATAAGGTGCATATAATATTTATTTAATTTATTACACAAATAGTCAAGGGGCCTACTGCGGTATTGGTGTCTGACTTAAAAATTAGGGATGTCTTGAAGGAAGTTTGACACTTTAAATGGAAAACAAGAGAAAACAACCAACAAGTCTTCAAAGAAGATCAAAACCCCATACATAACAAACAAAAAATATATAAAATGTATATATATATGTATATATAAATACTTTATAGATGTCTAAACACTTGGACACAAGTATTGGTTTTTTCCCCTTGTGTGATTTCATTTTTATATTTTGTCATTTTTTTGTTTCTATCTTAGAAAAGCTGCTGCTAAGTCCAAGGGAAGATATAGATACCTCACACCATGATATATCCACTTTTTCTTGATTTTCAAGTTTTTTGGAAAATATAGGCAATCAAGAATGGCTTTATTGCTGCCAGGAAGTTTTTCTTGGTGTCACCCTGCATAGAATCACTGACTTCAGCTGTGTTTGCATATTTGTTCTGCCAGAGAATCTGGTCAAACAATTGCCAAATGCAGAATGTTAGAATCCAGATTTGCCCAATCCAGATCTAGAAATCATTGCCTAATAAAATTTAGATTTTGGTGTTGAGGTCTCTGTTTTTCAAAATTTCTGTCCCTGCTCTTAGGAAAGTAAAAGAGAACTCAGGACATGTTTGCTATAAACTTTATCAGCTTTTTAAGAAAATGACTGTTTCTCATGGAACCTATGCCTTATGGAAATCAGGACTTGGGGGAAAAAAAAAAGTGCAATTGGTATCAAAGCAATGAAAGAAAGTTTCTATCTTACAATTCAGATTTCAACACTCATGTTTCCATGTTTTGAAAGCTGCAACTTTGGGTTCTCTTGTGTTAAACTCCAGCTTCTGTCACTCTTTTTTCCAGTGTTTAGTCTTTAGGTAAGCTTTTTGGTTTATTGATTTATATCCTAATAAAATAATGTAAAACATCCTGGAACTATAATTTTCATATATATTTATTTGAGGTTCAAATTCTCCTTGTGCTTTGCAGAGAAAGCTGAAAGCATTCTGGGATGAATCTGGGGCCTTCTTTTGTCTTCCTGCAAAGATCAGATAAATTTTTATTTTTTTACATTTATGTGAGACAAGAAATTGACTTTAAAGACATAAATAAGGGACAAAGGTAAGAAAAGTGAGTCTTCCAGCTTTAACTTTCTATGTAAAGATGTCCACCTCCAATGGAAGACTTTTATTTTCTGGATACCTAGAGATCCCAGTGACTGAGAGGAATTAGAGGTGACTGCAAAAAGACAGAAAATTGATGAACTCCATTTCTCATAGTTCCCAGACTGGAAAAGTGAAGGTTTCTGTGATTAACACAATAAATCTGTTAATAAATAAAAGAACATTAGTAAATACCTTTTCCTCAGACTTTTCTGCCCATTCCTCTCAGTCACTTGTCAGTTTCCAGTCTTCTCAGAGGATTCTGGAAATTCATGTCAATTAAAGCTATTTTTGTCTGAAGTTAAACATTATTTACAATGCAACTAAACTGCTAATTATGCAGTTAATTTTCAGATCAGATGTTTACTAAATGAATTCTTTGACCTCTAGCAAAGTCATCTTCTGCAGAGCTGTCAAATGAAAACATTTTAGCTAAGATACATAGTATATGGTCTTCAACTTTGTGCATTAGAGTCTGCCATCACTTCTGGCCAAATGTTCACTGTAGTCAGTGGATTTGAGTTGGCTATGGAATACAGCTCAGTTTCATGACATTGTTCATAAATGAAAATGAAAAGTCCAACCCCAAACTCCAGAATTATTTGTAGCCTCAAAACAATCTAACAGTAAAACTGACAACACAGAAACCAGAAGAAACTGAAGTCATAAAACTGGTGCTGAGTTTCTACCATTACCATTTCATTTGAAAGCAAAATTGTAATAAACAGAAAATAAAGGAATCTACAGCAAACCAGCAGGGAAGGATGTTAAAATGTTCCTCATCAATCTGCTAGAAGTGCAAGACCAGACTGGAACTGCTATGACTCAAAACTTTATTAAAAAAATTATTGCTAGTATTTTCCTCTAGAGAAGAGGAGGAATAGAAACAACTTGCTTATGATAGATGTAGAACAAAACTGACTTCAAATTATAGTTTTAGGAAAGGTCCTCTTGAGGGTCATCCACTGTCCATGACAAACCTGTGTTGCTCATAAGCAAGTCTCCTCTTCCCTTTCAAATTTTTTTTTGGAAAGTTATCCATGTTCCATTAAACCACTTAGGTTGGCACAGTGTTGTTGCAGGAGTGGAGAGGACTCTTCTGTGCTCCCTGAGGTCTGGCAGGGAGACAACTGCTGAGGTGAGGTACAAAGGACCTCTTTTGATGAAAGAATTTGGTTCACCTGATTCGGGCACTTTCACATCATGAAAGCCTTGCAATGTGACATAGTTACATTTTACCTGTCCATTATTCTATGCTCTTTATTTTCCACCTCCTCCCAGTGTTGATTCATATAATTTTTTCTTACTGGATTCTTGGTCTCTTCATTCCTCATTTATTATCATGACTGTTACTCTCAGTGAAACCTATACCATGTTATCATGGTAAACCAAAAAGATTCAGGGGCTGACCTTTTATTTATAAGGATAGAAACAAAACTATGCAAAAGTCAAACATCTCTTCCACTTGAAGGAGGATCAGGTAACATCTGGTAGCACAGATTCTGCATGCTATAAGGGTTTGCAGTGGAGATGGGAAGGACAGACAAGGACCTCAATGCTAACATACCCCACTTTGTACCATTCAGAAACAGCAAAGGGCCCAGGTTCGCCTGCTAAGCAGAACTGCCTTAATTAAAGAGAAGCTTATCACAGAGAAAACCTTGTAGCTGCTTGTCACTCAGTCTCCATCTTCCACATACACACCAGGGAGGAAGGCACTTGAGAAGAGGCCAGAGTTTGTGAGGAAAATATGCCTTGTCTGTCCCAGTGCTTCTGGCTGCTCTAATATCCCTGTGGAGCAAACTAAGATGAACAGAATTGACTCCCAGAATTTTACACTTGAGCAGCACTTGGATGCAGGGAAGGATTTTCTTTGACACATGTGGCAACGCATTGCTCCCAAATCTACGCGGCACTGGCTTAGCTCACCACTGACTCACTAGTGCAGGGACTGGCTTTTTCTGAGACATGGGCTTTCATGAAAACACAAAACTTCAGTTCTGCATAGATCAGCCCTCTGAAGAACTTTAGAAAATAAATTCATTCAAGTTTATTTCTTTTTACCTTTTCCAGTAAAGCCAATTATTTGGCTGTGCGAACAGTCAGCTGATGCTTATTTTTCTTTCTGTATCTGACAATCACTTTTGAAAGTAAATAGTGGGAAATGACCCATGATGACACTGTATTAAACAAAAGTTCCAAATGTGCCTTTAATGAGTTACATCTCCAGTGCTGAATGCACAAGGCTCACACTTCCAATCTTAACACAATTTAACAATGTCAGAAGCAGAAATAACAACCTTCTTTTATCCTGATTGACAACTCTTCATTTACAGGACAAAATGCATCAGGGCAACCACACTACAATACATTTTCTCTCTTTATTTCTTGTTTTTGTGCCTATTAACCCAGCATTTTATTTTTGGAATTCAGAAGCATGTGAGGGACACAGAAATCTGATGTCTAATTAATTTCAAGTGAACACAGAACACAGCCTATAACCTCCTTTTAGAGGATTTTTGAGGCTTTTTTTCTTTCTCCTTTTAAGGTCTTCTACCATTTTACATTAAAATTAAGATTCCAGGTGAAACAGGAAGTTTTTAAAATGTGAACTCATTGGTTAGGCACAGTTTTCATTTACAGAGTTTTTGCTGCACCTGAAGTCATCATAACTACTCTGAACTACCACGGTGGCCTCACTGGCAACTGCTCATGTGGTTTGGAGGACATGGCAGCTGAACGTGTGACAAACAGCAGTGACAAAAGCCATTTCCCACCATTCTCCCCCTCTCTCCCTTGAACCATAATGTTATGCAGTGTCTTCATTTTTGTGGATTTTTTTGCGGCTATGGAGCACTGTTAAGCTGTTGACTACCTGAAGGCAACTCGACATGCCCAAGGCAAGATGTGCACTATCAACCTATCAGCATGGAGGGTATGGGAAAGACACACAAACTTCAAAGAAAGAAACACTTCAGAAGACATCTACAAGCTTGTACAGAGGATCTGAGCAACTTCAGAGAGGATTCTGTAGATCCTCTGGCTGTAGAGATGCTAATACTCTTAAGAAACAAAGTTCAGAGATTCTTCCTATCTCAATATAGAAGCAGAATGAAATGAAGAAAATTATATACTTTAAAGTATTCATTTTCTTAAGGATAAATATTAAGGCATTTTTTGGGCTCATGAACAAGCCAGAGAAGGTGTGAGGTCTATGTTAAAACTACATCTGAGATAGCTGTCCTTCAAAGCTCTCTCAACACCCAGCATGCTCTGGTTATCTGGCATCTTAAGTCCCTATTGACCTTATTGGCAACTGATGCTCAGTTGGAATTTCAAAAGAATACAGACCCAGCTGTCTTTTCATTCTTCACCACTCTTTTTCCCAGCAGGAAGCCATGTCCACCTGTCATGGTCACAGGACATCAGCACACAGAGTTTGGATGGAGGCTGTGGGGCCAAACAAAGAGTTAAAACCTTTTTGGGTATTTTACACATGGAGTGTGTTTTCATGGGGTCAAGGGGTACCCCTGGGGATAGATAAAGTGGATGAAAAACTTGGCCTTGATCTTGGTAGTTTTCTAAAGCAGAAACCTTAAGGTTGAACTCTGAGAGCTCCCTATTTCTGTCTGGGATCAGGGGAAAAGCTTTTTCAAAGCACAACTACTTTTAAAATAGTGGAAGTGCATTGATTGGAGATAAAACTCTTATTCTGAACACCTGAAATTATAAAAGCTAGTTATTTCTAGACTGTTTAGATGCATGAATCTGTATTTTGTGGTATTTATAAAAAGTAGGAACTTCTGAGATGACTGTCTCGACATTTGTCCATGTCCTTCCATGATCCACATTGCTGCTCCAGCCTTTAGGTGTCTCGGGGTGACACCTGAGTAGCTGACCTCCATCCCTACTTGCTTGCAAAGTAGTTTTTAAATTCTCTGGAAGGCCTTCTCACAAGTGGCTGCAACTCAATGTAGGCAGATCAAACACTCCCTCTGTTGTGTAAGTGTTCATTGGCCTTTGTAAACTCCATAGCATGGACATACCAAAAATACTTACAGAAATTTGACTTATGCTGAATGATTTATAATTTCTTTATTTTTCCTGAAGACTGTGTTACTCAACTGTATTTATATATATTTAGACTATATATGTGGCTTTATAAACTGCAAATGCTTTTTCATTTTTCTTGGGCTTTTTGTTTGTTTAGATATGTTTTTTTACTTAACAATTGCAAGCACACTGCAAGAAGACAGACCAAGGCATGGAGGATGAGGGAAGAAAAGATGTTTTCTCTGATGCAGCTGACAGTCGTGCAATTAAACTACCAGGAAAGAAAACCAACGTGCTTTACTTGTCTAAAGAATGCTTTCAAGCCAAGCACATTTTGTACTGCACATTCAAAGAAGTAATTAACATATCTGGCATTGTAATAGCCCAGCTGATGGGCAACAAGATATTAGTCACTGCAAATAGCTGCAGTTTGTGACTAAAGTAAATTACACAGATGCTTGTTTGACACCATTTATTTGATGAGAAAGAGCACGCAAATGCATCCAAATAAATTAGAATGCAAAATTACATTTGTGCCTTCCTTTTGAGAACAGGATTAAATTTATCGACATAAATTGTACATGCTTGCCTCACATTGGCCTGTGTATTTTTTAAGACTAAATGGGCCGGAGACAGTTGGCAATAAGAGATCCTCTAGCCAGTGCATTAGCACATTGGTTCTAAGAGCAGTAGAGGTGGTGATTATTCTAGCTGGGTCCATTATTTGCAGTAGTGATAAAGACAAGTACAGTAACATCAGATACAACTTTCTTTGTGTAGGGCTCTTATGTTCCTCAGGTGAGTCAAAAACCAGTTCATCTGAATCAGGTACTTATGAAACTGAAGGTATAATACAAGACCCAGAGCAGAGCAATGCCAAGGTAAGGAAGGAAATTGTTGCAAGGAGCTACACTCGGGCGCAAAATATCAGTGTCAGATGGGAAATGAGTCAGCCTGTGTTCTCACACTGGATAGCCTGAGGACAGCCACATTATTTCTTTTTCTGATAGAAGCAAAACAAAACACAACAAAAGACAAACCATAGAAAGGAAATGCAGTCTTCTTTCCAAGTACTGCTTTCCATAAAATTTCCACTGGGGTAGTTATTTAGGTCTTCAGAAAGTCTGTGTGTCCCTGCATACTCAAGGATTATCACATGCTCAGCTGGCACAATATGAGTGGCAGATCTGATACAGTAAGTATGCGTCAGCTCACATGTGACAGCAAGTTCAGAATTATTCTCCATAACCACTCACTGGATGAATCTTTATAAAAGTAAAATCACAACTGCATAGCAGATGTCTTGGCAGTGGGGGTGGTAACAAAAGCTCTTTGCTAAACTGGACTATTGGTACAGTGGCCTTGACTTTGGTCTGTGGCTGTAAAACCTGCACGTCACCTTCTACAGGATGCTAATCTTAGGTAAAACTCACCATGGACTAAGTGACAGAAAGGACCTATCAAACAATCCCACACATGACAAGGCAGAGATTTTTTTTTCACTTAGAAAAACATCTGATTTTAGGTACACAGTGAAATGTCAGCTGTGACTATCAATATTACTACCAAAGGCAGGTATCCATTGTGGAAAACAGATAAAGCAGCATATTACCTGCATCTATTATTGATTACATGAGAAACTCTGGGTATATGAGGGGCTTTGAAGAAGACATCCAAGAAGGATATGTTTACTTTTCTTAACAGCCTCAAAAGGCACCAAATCAGTTTACCTCTTTATCAGAGGACTCATTTTCATTTTACTGACCAAATCAAATTGAACTTCAGTAGTTTTAGATACAGTGTTCTTGGAGGAGTCATCTATTGGTAATCTCTCTGTATAGCCCTTGCTGGCACAAATGTTAGCATCTTTGGTGGAGAAACACAGACACAGAACTGCAGACTTGCAGGTGGAATTGCAGTTTATATGTGAGGAGGAACCACGGGGGAAATTTAATTCTCTTCAAGGGAAAAATTCTCTTCAGAAAGGATTGCATTCTCTTTTATTCCTCAAGAACTTCTTCCATCCTGCTGCTTTTATTTTGATTCTTTTTTGGCTCTTGGCTGCAGCTTATGCTTTTATAAATTGGCAGTGGGAATACTGCATGCTTCCAAATTCTCACTACTGCAAATGTTCTCATTGCTCATTCATGAATTAATGCTGCATCTGGAATACAATTGGACTCCTATTCCTAGCCAAGGTAACCACTGTGAGCTGAACTATCCAGCTTTTTATTACTGACATGTACAAAAGTAAGATTATGACCTGATCTGAATATTAGCACATGCACAGCTATGTATGGTGCTTGTGTCCAAGGTCTCTCCTGGCAGAGTTTGGCTTGGCTGGAAGATGAGGGCTGGGCTTCTGAAATAAGTGATTTGGGTGCTGCCACTGGGGTCTTTTTGTATTCAACCTGCTTTCTCCACTGCCTTGTTCCAGGTCCTCTCTGGGACATCCTCTCTGGGTTAAACAAGGTTCTTTTTTACTGCAGAGATGGGTGAACATTTGGTACATATATAAATGTCTGTACAAACTGCAATACAAGAGTGAGGCAGGCTCAAGGAGAATTTTGCTTTCCATATTTATATATTTTTTGAGCCTTTAGAACTACTTTAAAACTTTTTAAAGTAATAAATGGGCAAATCTTTTTTTTTTTTTTTTTTTTTTTTTTTTTTTTGTGGTTTAAATGCCATATTACCAAAATATTTGTTACATGTGGCTAGTGTAAAATTGTGCTGCTTTATGGTTTTTGGGTTTGTTCTGGGCTTCTTTTGAGGTTGACTTTTTTCTGATTGGGTTGCCTAAAAAGATGATCTTATAATTTGTATTCTACTTTACTTTCACATATAGTTTTGGGGCAATTTAGCAGGTAAAATTCATCACTGAAACAAATTCACCTACAATAAAACACAAAAATTCACCTACATATGCCTGGTCAAGAGACTGCAGTGCAGGAGAAAATGTACCAGGGAGACCTGATAGTGTTCTAAGGTTTGGATACAAGGGAAGATGCAGCAACAAGAAAGGGAAATTCTTCCATTTGCTGAGACAAAAAGAGAAGATATTACATTTATTTTTAAAATAAATAGGTGTGCAGCAGGTTGAGGTACATGAAGCTGATGCAGCTGAGGGAAGCAGAGTGGGACTGAGGGGATTTGGAAGGTACCAGGCATTCTCAGGGATGAGCAGAACAGGAAATATTTGTCCATGCAGATGGGTAGGACAACAGATGAATGCATGAACATGAGGTCTGTCACACTCTCTACAGTTCAGGTACCTCAGTTTGGCCTTTCATAAAAAGAAGAGGCTACCTTGCAAATTCTTGCCCATCATCTCTTCAGTGATCCACACAGGAAATCCTTAGCTTTGGCAGCCAAATGACTTAAAAAGTGAAGGAAATTACAGACTTTTCACAAGCATAAATGCCATGCTCCAATAGTCCCAAATTCACAGGACTATCTAAAAACTTAAGTGGTTCTTACTTATGGATGGTTAATGTCAACATTTACACGTGTCTGAATTTGTAGGCTTCCAGGTATGCTACAGTTGCACTTCTCAAATTGTCAGATTTCAGATTCATCACATGTTTTTCAATTTTTTTGACTTTGCACCTAGCACCTTCTTCTGGGTCCAAAGGCTGAAGTTTTGGGGAACAAAAACCCCCAAACCACTCAGAACAAGTACTGTAGATTTCCTAAGAAACGCAAGATATCTGGCAATTCCCTGATCAAAGGGACCAGGTCTGTGTTTTCATTTGTCCCTTATACAGACAAAAGCCCTACTCAAGATTAAAACCAGGGCTGTAGTAATCTTGATAGGCAATAAATAAATCTGTGAATTTGAAAACCCTTTACAGATTGTATATAGCAGCCAGAGCACCAGCGCTCCTCAGAAACAAGAACTGAACAGTGCTACCTTGGCCTTAATCATCACAGAGGGCAATGGGTTTATTCCAGAAACAGGATTGTGAACTGCAATGAATCCACCTGCATATTCAGGAATTCTCCTTGGATGCAGGGAGTAAGAACACTCTTCTTGCTGGGAAAAATCCACCTTTGTATGCAGAGACATGCTGTATCTATCTATATATCTCATTTGTTTCTCTAGAATGCATGGTTATATTTGAATCAAAATGCTTGCAATTTGAATGGATGTTCCAAAGGAAGATGCCTTATTGATGTATTAAATCTAAATAATTCAAAGTGACACCGAACACTAAGAGTAATTTGTCTGACTGCTGTCACCAAGCATTGCTTCTGAAGATAGATGATAGAACTCCTGGAGGTTTTCTGTTTCCTAGGTAAACATCTGAAGGAAATGTGTCTGTGTTCCTCTAATCTTGCCCTAGGGCATTTGGATTAATACTGACATCACCAAGCCCTGTGCCAGTGGACCGAAGGAAGAATAGCACATTCTGGTGACTAATTCAATACCAATAGGAGCAAGCAGCCTGAATTCAACATAGAAAAGTATTTTTAGTGGATCTCTCATGAATCTAGGAGTGAAACCAGCCCTTGGCAAGTGTCATCACTCACCAGACAATCAGCTGGAACTTTGAAAGCTTTTGAAAATATGAAACAATATATTCTTACCCTTTAGCATTTCACCTTGCACAATCAGTTTAAAGATAGCTCCATTTTTAAATTCAACTTCTTTGGACAAACGAGTTATTTAGACATATCTGGCAATCTGCAGTGTTGAGCACAGAATTGTATAAACAAAAACAAACACCAGCAGTGGTACACTTAGAGAGTTAAAACCACATGACTTTCACTGGAATTTAGTATGTTCCCATTCCCTTTGCTTCCCTCTCCCTTCCCTTTCCTCTTTTTGTCAATTTTTCCTCAATCTAGTTAGGATGGAAGTAATGTTTAACAAAAGCAAACACTGATGGGCAAGGCAGAGGGCTACTCTTGTGACTGAAGACTGTGTTGGTAGGAAACAAGCTGTGCTGGTGGGACTCTGTTTTTGCAGGGAACAGAGGAGCTGGGTGCAGCCAGTTGCTTTGAAGACAGGACATGCTCTTACTTACACAGTGGAGAAAGAGCAGAATCCCACAGTATCTTCTACAACTTCTCTGTGCTATCTGTCTAGTCATTCAGAGCAGAGTGGGGTGGTTTTTGTGTCGAGTTCATCCTCTCCATGCAGGTGAGGAAGTAGAGAAGATAGGGAAAGGGCTCAGCTTGGCTTTTTCAAAGTATCATTTCAAATGGAAATGACCTGGATATAAGGAGATAACAATTTGTTGTGAGAAGAGTCACATGTACTTTCTTTTCTGAAGCAAAAAAGAGACCCCATGAAGACAATGAAATGTCACAGATTACACTGCTCCAGGCTGATCCTGGGCTTTGCAAGTTCTGCCTCTGGAGAGAGAAGTGAGGCTCAGTCCAGTTACCTAAATATGACCCATGAAGGGGGAAGTACAGGAGCTGATTAGTGCAGAGGTGGCCTGCCTGCAAGGGAAAAATACCATTTTCCCTTTCAATCCCACACCTTGCTAGGGTACAGTCTCTAGCTGGAACAAAATAGAAATTTATATTCATTGGCAAATGGGAAATAACCTAGATGTGAATTTCCTAGTTACATATATAGCTCTTGAGGTAAGAGAAAAAAAAATAGATTCAAAAAGATTTTAATTTCTTAATATGCTAAGCTATTCATATAGCATGCACTTATAAAACATTACTTGCAGGTGTTCAATTAGTTTTCTGAAAGCTATGCTTGGTATCACTTTACTTGAGTATGCAGCCTGCATTTGTCTGCATAATAGAATTTAAATATCCAAATTCAATAAGAATTCAATGTAAATATTTAAATCTAATTTTTACTAGCTACAAGCACACACATAAATATTATCAGACTACAATGTCAGTCAAAATTACACATAATTTAGTGCACTTGCAAAACAATCAGAGTTTATATGAGCTTGTGAGTGCTTTATGCCATTAAATGGATATGAAAATTAGCTTGCATTACCATGCTGTAGGCAGATTAATACAATCCTCTAGCTAACACCCTGTGTGGCACCATGGCTAGGCAGTGTCAGCTTTCCTTCTCTCATTTGAAAGAATTAGAAACCAAGCTCTACTGCTGCTCAGATAAATGGTTTTATATGCCTGAATGACATTTGTTTTCCTGCTAGAGATATTTATGTAAAACCACTTTAAAATCAGGCCAAGGGAAAAATGGGAGTCAGCTGAAAGCAGTCAAACATGGTGTAGTTTGACAATATGCTTTGTTTTCTTTTTCTTATCTACCCTGGATTTCTTCCTTCTGACTCACCTCAAAGGCTGCTTCTCTGAGTCCTCCTGAATAGTGGTTGAATTTATGGTTATGCTGATCTCATTAAGAGCCTTTGTGCCACAGCTTGGGCACACGACTCAGTTTCTACTGCCAATGAAAATATTTGTGAGACGAGGAGAATGATCCCTCGTGTTATTGCAGTGGACAGTTGTTTTGAATACAAAAGTGATTTCATGGAGCTTGGGAAGAAGATAAGCAAATGTTTCTTCTGATGCTTGCCACTATTTCACGCTTGTGTGACAGGTTCACAGGTTAAATAGGTTAATTTAACCTTAGTGGATTGATTTTATCAGGTTTTGGGAATAAAGGACTGATCAGTAGTTCAGGAATAAAGTTTTAGGAATAAAAAAATAGACATACATTTCCAGGAACACCTACTTTCAACTTTTAGCCAATGGCTACAACTCCTAACCAAAGTTTTGCTCTGGCTTCTTCTGGTGAAGAGGCCAGTTGATTCCCTGTCCTAGTTTGCTGCCTGGAGGTGATGCTCTCCAGCCAGGTGTTTCCCATGCCCACCTTAGCAGTTAGAAGACCTGGCATTGTCTGAACCTCAGCACATTGAAGTCAGAGGCACAAGCTACAACAGAAAAGCAAAGAATTGCTTGATGCTGTCCCTCTGGATGCCTTCCAGGTTTGTGAGGTTGGCTGCTGTGTTGGTCAGGCCCCTGACTTTAAGAACCTGGGCACAGGTACTTCTTTGTTTGGCTGTAATTTGTTAATGATGAGAAAGGTGCTGGGTGCCTAGGATGGTTATCCAGCTTGCTTCAGACTTGGTATCACAGGGATTTTGAGTAGGATGTTTCCTTAACAAAAACTGTTAAATGACTATATGATTTAGAGATGTCCAAGACTCATTGTTATGACTTGGTTTTAACCAGATGGATTTAGCAAATACATTCTAAAGATCAAGGCTAAAGGCCAGACAAACATATTCGGCAGATTCTTTGTGGACTTAATGGGCTCAGCAATCAGAAATAAAGAGTTGAAAAGTCAAGAATTCCCAAATGTAAATTCAATTCTGTTAGTTTCACCTATAATTAAGTACAAAACCATTACTGTATTTCAATATTTTTGGGGATTTTTTTGTAATACCAACAAAATTAATATTCAATGAGTGAAACACTATCAATTCTGCATAAAAGATGTCTGCACAATCCCACTATTGTTAGGACTTTACAAATACTTTATTTTTATATAGCATCACATATAGCATTTAATATGTAAAGTCTCAGATATTGACTTGGTTCCTGAATCTCAGTGAGCATGTCATAATAGAAAACCTCATAGAAAGTATTCTTCAGTCACTCCAGTTTTGATCCTCAAATGCTCTGGGCTTGAAATTACCTTAGAGTTGGGACACGAAGCAGACTCTTGTCAGTCTCACGCTTTGGAGCAAGACAGTTGTGTTGACCATTTTTCTTGAGAAACAGCACTAGAGCAAAGAGAATTTTTACAGAACAGCTGGGAAAGAAATTAAAATGAGAAACTGTGTCTGGTCACCTTAACTGGAAATGCACTCCATGGAATATATAACACAGACACAAAGAGAATTGCTATTTTTTGAGGACATAAAATATTCTGGACAAGGCAAAAAAACCACCTGAGTGTGAGTGAATATGCTCATCACTTCAGCAGAAGAGTTTAGGCTGTGATTGCTGCATTTTAAAATTCCAAAGGGGAGCTTAATAGATCAATTTAAGCACAGTGGGTATGTTAAGCAAAATTAATGCATGTGCAAATCAGAGCACTTGCACTACTCCCAAAATGCCACTTTTCAGAATGTGACAAGCGACAAAGATTTCTGTCTTTATTAGGCCACAGACTTAAAGCTTTTAAAACAATACTTTGTATTGCTGTAACCAGCATTGTGATCAACTGGGCTGCATCCAAGCAGCACAGAGGAGGGAGTTCATTCAGGACCTTTTCTTCTGAAAATATGTGTGTCTGTCTACTGAGTTGAAAAACAGGCGCTGTTATCTACAGCAGTAGCAGCAGGAGGGCATTTATTCAACTTTCAGAGAGACATAGTAAACAATATTGTGTGACAATCATATTTCTGTCTCCTTATCTGAACCAATGTGTTTTAGCAGGATAAGAGGTTACTACACATATATTTTTAAATAATTTGCTGCCTCCTTCTGCAATACAGCTTTTCCTTTGGGAGAATCTCACATATTCCATGCAAAATATAAATCCTATTAGAGGAATGGGAGTTTTGTAGTCTAGAAGATGGGAAATCTGGATTCACTTCTGATCCCTGATTTTCTCTGCATCGCTTTTAAAGGCAATACATTTTGTGCAGTGACTGAAATATAGTGCTCTTCTATGTGTGCAAGAATACTCAATAATTTGCAAGATTTTATCGTGTGTACTTTTTACTGGGCTTTGTTTGCCTTTCTTTCTTCTCCTCTCTTCCTGACAAATCTGCTTCCTTCTGGTTCTTGCACCATTTTAAGCTGCACATTGTTCAGCTTCTCTGTGGGCTAGTAAATTTCATTATTGTAAGGAATGAAGATATATTCAGGAGTGACTGAAGCAAAAGGATTAGGACTTCATGCAGAAATTATATTTCACAGACTGAAGTGAAATCTTAAAGATTATCATGTTACTTCTATGTGAATTACAGACAAGTTTTCAAAATAAACTATAATATTCATAACCCTCAGAACCCATCACTCTAATGAAAATCAGCATTTTATATGTGAGAGAGAGAATATTAAGATTAAAGGCAATGGCAAACTGGAATGACATTACCCTTGCTAGAGAAAGACAAGCAGTTTTCCAAAGGAAACAGAATTTTTCAATCAAGAATGTGGACCAAGTTTTGGAATTGAAACAGAGAACAGAATTGTATTTAATATCTTAGCAAAAACTTGACTTGGGATAAATTAATGTTCAGCCATTAGAGATCAGAAACAGGATGGGAACCTCAGATATATACATATCTAATTTCAGGAGAATTACATAACTCTGTCAAAGATCAATTGCTTGTATGCTGCTTTTCCCCCCAGTGTAATATGGAACTTAAGTATCTGGTAGAATGGAAATAGATCACATCCAGCTGGTACTGAACACTTGCAGCTTAGTTTTCCTCTTTTAACTGTCCTTGTATGTGCCAGCAAAGATCTGCCATGCTTGAACCTGTCTACCCTGGATCATCATTGCTGCATAAGGTGTTGTCATTAAGACCAATTCAGTTTAAACATAAATCCTATTCAAATCTAGCCTATTCAATTCTCTTCCATTTAACGGTGGTGAAGTTCTTGTCTGTTTGATCTATATGATTGTGCAACTAGAAACAAGGAAAATGGAAATTAGGCTTGTGTTTCATTAGTGACATACTTCAATATTCTTAAATACTTTAAAAATATTAAATTGAATAGTTAATCCATTATTTAAAACACGGTCTAATGATTTTGAACATTACAGTAAACAATATCATAGCAGGAAATGGAAGCTAATGTGAAAAGAATTACACAAAATAATAATGGAGCCGCTTGATTTAATTGTTTTCACTCAAGGGCATTCTCTCTTGAACCTTGCAAATCTGGTGACAAAAGTATCCTTTGCTTCTTCAGAGTGTAGACTTTTAAAGTAACAAGTTCATGAGAAGAAAAACCCTTGGATATAGACAGAGCTTCTTGGGGGCATTGTAATCCACAGGTCTTTATTTACCTTTGAAAAGTGTTCTTTTGTAAAAACGACAGAAAAAAGTGAATAATTTTAATCACTTTATTTCTTGTTCAAAATACATATGAAACAATTAGAATAAAATTATTTCAAATGAACTCTTTGATTTTTCTTGTCTTTTTTAAATATAAAATTATCACAAACTGTACACTTCATAACATTTTTTGAGGTTTCATTGTTACATATTTTTTTTCAGAACTGACAAATAGATTCACACTTTCTAGAGATTACATTGTAAAAATACTGAAATGTGTTACAGCTCCCAAAGGCTAGTGCAAAAAAACCCATTTACTATCAGTAGTACAATTTATGTTGTCAAGTTTCACAAATGGCCATTTAGCGCATACAAAAAGCCAGTAACACAAGTTCAAAATGTTTTGTTTTCTTGTTTCTATAACGCAGAAGCCAAGGATATTGACTTGAACAATGTCTAGGTATCAAATCACAGACTTCATTTAAAAAGTCACATCATGAACACTGAATAAAGGGTACTAAAACAGTCAGGTATTTAAGATTAGATCTTGGTCAGCCAACACCACATAGCAAGAAGAGACAAAATCTTAGAAGAACTCTGCAGTTCTTTGTAAGCTACATAGACTTGGCAACATTTCTGCTCTAATCATAGAGATTATTTTAAAGGTAGGGAGTTCTGTTAGAGTTTGGGCCAGTTAGGGCCTAATCCAGAGCCCTCACTGTCACAGCAAATCCTGACAGACATTGTGTTGGGCGCTTTCGTTTAAGATATCAAGATATTAAGTGTTTAAATACTAAGTGGGTTTTTTTAGCTGTCAATATTTTCTGTGGCCAGGAACTCCATTTTAACTTCCTACCTTTTGAAGCATACACTCTGGAGAATGCCTTCCCCACAAACAAGCATATACCAGGAAAACATGATGTTCTGTGCTGAAGCAAAAATGTCTGCTCTCCTGCCCCCGCTTCAGTTCTCACGAGGAGCGCATTGAAGCCAGTCATCTCAAACGCAGCATGGACTACAAGCTCATGGAAAGGAAGGAGAAGGTTTTTGGGACTTCCCTTGTGGTTGGTAGCTGGAGGAGCACCTGGATGGTTCAGAGGAGCTGGTGCTGCAATCCTGCTGCCCGAGGTGATGGGTGCTGGGCAGAGCAGGGCAAGGAGGAGTTGCCATCCAGCTCTGCCCGCTCCCATCCCAGCCAGTAGGGCTGTACTGCCATGGAGGGAGCTGAGGTTAACAGGTCAGAGTTAACACAATATTTCACATGGTTTTCTAAACAAGCACTCTTGTGATCTCCCCCAGAAAGTGGAGAAAGCACAAGTCAGAAATGCCTCTCCAAATCCAGATGCCAGCTTGCCAACTTCTAGGATATAAAACAACCCACATCCCATCCTTAGACATGTGCATTTAAGTCCAACATATCCTACAGAAACCTAAATAGAGAAGCATACAAAGAATTTAGAGCTACACTTGGAAGAAAAAGAAATAAAGAACAATACTAAATATATATTTAGGCTTTTTCCTTCTATTGAGAAATAGTTTTCTATTTATTTAACAAAATTAAACTTTGTTCAATATTTCTTCCATAGAAATATAGACTGAAAAGAAGTGCTCTATATCTGATGTGCAACAGGACTATCTAAAAATTCCATATCAAAGGTTTAGTCTATACACACACCCTCTGAGCTTCAGAACAAAATGGCATTTTGTGGAAACCTGCAGGCCACCATTAAAAAGGAAAAATCTGCAAAAACACATCACCTCCATGTCTGACTACATACACCAGACATTTTTATTCAGGCAGGCAGCTGAGGCCCATCTTTCCTACCAGTATTAGTAAAATCATCATTTGCAATAATAGTTCATACCCCAGAGATGCACTGAAGATTTCTAATAGAGTCTGAGCTGTCAGAAAGTGACAAAAATCCATGGTGGATGTAAGAGATATCATTCTGCTTGCCTTGAGACTGGGCTCATTTCATAAGATGCTATGACACATCCTCACGTGTAACCTGATGCGGAGTGCACCGAAATCAACAGCAGTGGTCCTGCTGGATTTCAGTGTTGGGCTGCCAAGTACAGAGTGCTTTCAGAGGAAATTACATATTAAAAAGACCTACAGAGTGACTTTGTTCTATTTGGTCTATTTTCATGATATTAAGAAAATATTTTCATTTTAATTAATACAAGAAGTATTGGCATATAAATTAGCAAGTAATTAGCTCAAAAGAAAGCTCCTTTTGAAAGCACGCTAGAATACTTGTTTGTTTGGAATAGGGTGATAAATAGATTTTTTAGCAATGCAAAATATAGAAATGAATGTGTATTGTTAATACACATTAAGATTAAAGAGGCTGAATTGAATCACTTTTATTGTGCTATATTATTCCAATAACTATTAAAACTACATTAGATACATTTACCATTTTGTGGTTTTTTTTTCAGATAGCCCAAAAAAGGAGGAGGAATATTTCAATTCTAGTCAGAAAAAGTCACATATAAAGAAAAATGCCTTTTTTCCAGCATCTTTATATTTTGCTGCCACAGATATTTTTTGCTGAAAGGCTTTTTAACTTTCTTTTTTGCATCAGTATTATTTTCAGTGCATGAGTAGATTGGTATTTTAGTACCATTTTTTGCCCTGCTAGAGATTAAATTAGAATGTTCTGTCTTGAGAAAAATTCCATTTTTAACAACAATACATGAGAAAAAAAGAAAGAAAAATTTGAAAGCCATATTGGTATAATTTGAATGAAATCTCTTTTCTCAGCACAGATTGCTCATCATCAAGCCCTCTTTTGGTAGAACTGCTCTTTGACTTCATAGAGTGCCCTGTGCCTGGAGGGGAGGCAGAATAAGAACCAAGATTTGAGGGGTTAATCCTCAGAGCTTCTCTGAAACCCGGCTGTGACCTACAATTGTTTGTCTGCTACTGGCAAGTAGCTAAAGTGCAATAGTGCCAGGCTCCCTTTCAGGGGAATACAGAAAAGGTCCAGCTGTGCAGATTTCGGCTGCTGGCTAAGATAAAGCTATACTTTCTCATTAGTGATCCTGATTCCATAGCCCAAAGTTACTTTTGTGGACTAAGAACTGAAAAGGTTGTAGGTTTAAATACATTAATCAGATTTTGTGCTATAAGGATAATTAAGATCATTAAACACTTACAATACATGAGGCTTGAAAGGAATAGATGTAAGAGTGTGACGTGCTCTTTGGAGAGTCCACAAAATCTCCTTTTTCGTTTTCTGTGGTAGCCAAATCTCCATTTACCTGAAGAAGAAAGACCCACCCATCCACAAATACCCATTTGACAAAAATAATTACAGCTGGCAATTCTCTGTCTTGTTCAGCTATGCAGTCATTTCCCTCATAACTATTATTACACAATTAAGCCTCAGAAAACCATGGTGAGGGAAGTAATTGTCCTCTATTGATGACTCTGATTTTTAATAAGAGGCAGACACTCCCAGGGTGAAACATTCACAGTACACCCACTACTATGTGACAATCTGGGACAAAGGAATAAGAATTCATTATTCAGCTGAACCCCCATGAATAGGAAGAACAGGAGGAGATGGAATTTGGCTGAAACCTCAGTTCCAGGACCCTATTCATACACAAAGACCTGTGGGATATTAAGGGAAAAATACACCATAATTATGACTTCCTATTTTTGAGTCATCAGAGAATTAGCACCTGCAGCAGCCCAATGACTTGTCCACCATTTTGTGGTATTAGTTGAGGCTTGACTTGAGAACAAAACCAGTACCTTGTGTACCACAGCAGCATTTCCAGAGCTGTTTCCTATTGGTTACTCAAGCACTCTTTGTCAGGAGTGAGAGGAATAGCGGATTTTTCTTTACAAACAACCTGTGTGTCTGCTGGTAGATAAAACTAGCACTGAGAGATAAAAGAAACAATGAAAAGGATTCCACTGATTGATGAATGGAAAAAGATATTTGCTCATACAAATAAGCTTTAAGTTTGCTGATAAATGAAATTAGGCATTGAAAGATAAAAGAAACAATGGGGGAAAACCCTAAATTTCATAAGAATTAAAAATTAAAAGGGAGAGTTATACATTAGAGGGAAATCTTCAGTATCAGGTGTATCGGGAAGTCTGTACCTCTCAAGTACCTCAGCCAATAGGGAAAGAGAGAAGGGAAATGTGGCCAGGAAATTAGGATAAAAGAGGAGGCTGCATCCTCCAAAAATTTGAGAGACCCCAGGGGAATGCCCCATGGCCTCTCCCTTTATTCGAATAATGTAAGAGGACTCCTCTGTCTCCTTTTTGGATATAAACCTCTGATGTCTGTGGATTAATTTTCCTGACAGGAGGTTTGACAATGTGAAGAGGTGACATTATATAAAAATGTTTTTTTCACCTGGAGATCTTCCAACCTATGTCAGGTGCAAATAAATAGGAGGCCATCCAGCATCCATCCACATGTCTGAGCACATGTGGGAAATGTCCTTTTTTTTGCCTCAACTGTCCTGCAAGATAAAGACCAGGGGGACAGGATGTGCCATGAGCTCTTTGCACTGTGAATTCTCTGAGAGCAGGATCTGTGGGGAAGAAGGGTGTTTTCACTTGAAGAACAGACTCAGGTTCTGTAATTGGCTCCCACTACCCTCATGAGCTGACAAATGGCCGTACAAGATATGAGGTGGGGGAATCACGTCAAAAATCCCTTTCTATTTGGAAGTATTTGTTACACATACATTTTTCTCTGTTGAAAAGACTATTCAACCCCTTTTTATACTTTCCACTTTTCCTATAAACAGATTTTTTGCCTTTTTTGGGTGGGGTGTTGGATAGTTTGTTTGTTTTTTTAATTTTCCAGAGGGCTCTCTTCATACTCTATAGGCTTTTCCTCTCCTCTCCTGTCTCCTGTTATGACTCAGATGTCAGAGATTTTAAATATCTTCTTGTTCAGTCCTCTTCACTTCTGATCCTATTATCAGTCTCAACTCATAGCATATTGAAAAAAGCAACTCGACCTTTTTTCTCTCTCCTCTTGCAGACTACTTTTATGTAAATGTATCTGCTTCACAAAAATATCCAACAGCCTACAATTTCTCCTGAAATTAACCTAGAAAGTGTCCCAAAAAAACACAGATTCTTTTTTGTCAGTGATAATCTTAAGTGCTTTAAATTCCTATCTGTGATGTTGACAAATATTTGTTGGAACATTTCTGATATTTGAAATCACACAGGGCCAGGCAACTAGGAATTCTATACCTGCAGGAAAATATTGCTTTACAATCAGAATCATAGTTTTTCCTTTTTAAACTAAGAGGTCCCAGGATAAAAAAAAATCTCTACCATTATTCAACACAGGAAAGCAATTTTAAGCATTTCCTAGACCTTTATTAATTGTACAGAAAGCTTTTAATCCCCACTCTTGTTTAAATTTTATTTTATTTTCCTCATGGGTAGATGCATGGATAGATTTACTTTACTTTATGTCTTGAATTTTTAAGGTATGAAAACATCCCAAACTGTTTAAAAGCAATCTCTCAAAAACACTTATATGCTTGTATTTTGAAGGAAAGGAAAATTGTATAAAAGGTAGGTTGCTGCCATGAAAATGTTTCTGGCACTCTTTTCTAATCAATGACTTTGTGAGCCCTGAAGTTGTGATGAAATAGCTGATCCCTCATCCTTTCCTTGGTCTGTCTTCAGTTCTTTTTTTGTGTCAGGCTTCCTGACTTCACTTCTCCAGGGGAGAGGCAGGATTTCACAATTCTTTAATTTTTGCTGGGCTTTGGGACACTGTGTCTGTCTTAACTGTGCCAACCCAGACAGTCTGAATGGATGTGCAACTTTTCTTTTAGAGAGTCTGTGAATACTCCACTTCATTAAAAATAGAATGGTATTTAAATTTTTAATCTTAAATATGCAAACTTAAATATTTTAAATAAATGGAATTTAAAATAACATTCTATATGCATATTTTTCCTGTCTCAAGCTTTCCCACCCATTCATGGGAGAGCAACCAAGCCTATTTTCTCTGTGAACTACAGTACCAGCTTGCATCACCAGCCTGCTCAGACATAAATGTTGTCTGCTCTGAATCAGATCTCTTGACCTTTCCTGTGCCTTTTCCCCTATGCCTGCTTGGGATTTCTCCATTTTAGATGAGATGCATTTTTCAGACTGGCTACAGCATCAGCAGACTCTCCCAGGCCACCAAGATGGACATTAACATTTTATACAACTCATTTGCTCCTGAGAGACACTCCCATGTCAAACATTTCCCCCCAAAAGTAGATTTATTGAACTCACCTAGTTTGGGACCAATAGTCAACTCAACATATTGTATTCATAAATTATTACAGAGCAGCTCCACTTTCATTACAGCAGCTCTGTGACTTCCTGCAGGTCCAACTTCTAGAATATACTGCCTTGATTTATTTTTCAGGCAGTCATGATCCTTTTCCATGGGAGGGAGCTTTGGTGTTCTGGCAACCTATATAACCTGTATTTATATGTATTAGTTGTATTTTGACAATGTTGGTACTGAGGATCTTCAATAGCATCAGCATGGCTCAGCAACACAGGCTGAGCCACAGAATGCTGTAAGAAATTTCCTCCCTTGGATCAGCAAGGCACAAACACTTGTCTTTAATACCAACAAAGTGACTAGTCCCCATGATGGCACAGCGCCAAATTGGTTTTTCCTATTCTGCAAATTTAACGTGCTTTGTTCCCTTCCAGGGGACTGAGCCCCATGGAACACAAGAATCACAGTCTACACTTGGGTGGAAAAGAATTCACGTGGCAATAGCAGAGGCATTCTCCTCTCAGAGCCTTTAAAGAGGTTTCCCAGCAACAGCAACATTGTAGAGGTGCTATCAGATAAAACATCAAATCACAGCCCTGAGCACCTGCTATCACCAAACATCCCTTAGCACTCAGCACAGGACTGAAGGTGTTAGTTCCATTTTCCTGACCAGATTGCCCTGTGAAATTCAAATCCCACCTGCAGCTTCACTTTCTCTTACATTTCTAGCTCCTGGTTTCCTTCATGCTGTTAAAAAACTGCAGTTTTCCAGGGTTAAGGAAAAGTGCCTTGTGCAGGAGATATTTATTCATCTAGACGAGTAAACAAAAGACACTTTTAGAAGTTAAGGTAATTTTTGCCTTGGAAAAGGCAAATGGCTGTGATCAGCACCTCAATTAACTCCTATGCTTAATGCTGATACTTCTTCAGGGACGTGCTTCTTTTGTCCCATTTTACAGCAGAGAAAGAAAGGACAAGTGGTAAAAATGTTGGAATCTGTTACAGGGGGAAGGTTTCCATTTCAGGACATTTGCATGGAACAGCTTTGTGTCTACTGCCACATTTTCCTTCATCTTTCCTAGCTCTGGTTCTGCTCTGTGCCACAATTTAGCTGTTTTCAGAGAGCTCAGTTTAGACTGGCAAGACTCAGAAGCTAAATGAAAGTGAATCTTGAGTTAAACTGAAACTCTGCTGTGGTGTGAATGAGAGAGAAAATGTTCCATGAAAACTTGCATTAATATTTCTCATATATTTGGTATATTTTATCCAAATTTTGGATGGTCCAACACATATTACATGAGCTTTGTCCAAAAGTCACCTCACTGTCTGATTAACATATATGTCATATCTTAACACCTATCAAATTTTCAAGCATGTTCATTTGTAGAAATAATGTCATATGAAATTTCATGTCAAGGAACTGTCACTCGGTACACATTTGTCAGGTGTTTATCATTAACTGAAATGTATTTCTGATTAGATATGGGTGTTCTGTTGTAACAGAAGTGGTAAATAATAGTGATTGTACATCCAGCAAGTGCAAATACTTGTATGTGCAAACCTAAGTTTTTGCATGCTCAAATAAGGTGATTTTCAAATTTGGCAGGCACATTTAAGGATTTCTGAAAAATGTTATATTTTCAGCAGAAGAAGAACTCTATCACTGAGTTCTGAAATACCCTTTGTTTGAATGTTTGCTCACCCAAAAAATACAGACAAATGATTTCAGATATATAAAGCCTGTTAAATTAATTGAGTATAATAAAAAGTTAGTACATATAAAAGTTTATAAAAAAGAGATAGCAAAATAATCTTGTAACTAAACTATCATGTATATGTTGAACATCATCATGCTAAAATTTTTTAAAAAGATTGCATTGAATCCAATTAAAAAGCCGAGAAAGAGGAGAAAAGGATGGATCAAATGAATCTTTTAACTAAACTTTTCCTTAATATTGCTCAAAAAATGCATCCACAGAAAGAAATCAGGTAATTGCTTTTTCCTTTGAAAAAAATCAACCCAATGAAAACATTCATTGGTAGCTCAATATTTTCTTCAAAAATATTGGAAGCGGTGGTGATTCTTTAAGCAAAATATATAATTTTGTTACTTAAACATAAATAATCCAAAGAATTGCATTTATTGAAGAAGAAATTTTGCAGGGGAAGTTGCTGGCCACTTTATCTCTGACCAATATTCATATTCCTATGCCCAGCATAGACAAAAGATGGTGAGGAAAGAGCTGGTTGCTTGCTGGGAGGGCGAGGGGAAGGGCCATGTCACCAGAACTGTAAAATGCTGGGATCCAAAGTTGAGGTCATGGAGTGCAGTACATGACTTAAATCTTTGTGAGCTTGTGCTCACCTGTGCATTGTGAAAGCATAAAAAAGCCAGGCCATGCAAATACAATTCTTATTAAGTACTGCTGCATTTTCCAGTAAACTGCTTCATGCAAAATAACTCAGGCCTTTAGGAAAGAAAGGTTTTCTAACTGTTGTAAAAGAACTACAATATATTTTAAACCAGCCTTTTGCCACATTTGTTTTTTCCCAAATTAGGGTAATGCATGAGATATAGGAGAAATGTGAATAAGCAGAAAAAAAATCCAGATGGGAGCAGACAACTTTCATATTCTCCAAATTTCTAAATTAAAATATTTAAAATTCCTTAATAAAGATATACATTGAGCAACATATTCCTTGACTTAAACTGTGCTAAGCTCTTCCTTGGTGCTTCTGTGATGTCACTGAGAGTAACTTGTGAACAAGCTCTAAAGCCAGTGGATGGGTTAAGCTAAATACCTATCCTGTCTTTTGAGATGGCTAAGGAAACAATGGGGGAAAAAGATCTTTTTCACTAATTCTATTAATCACTGATAAGGGAATAAAGATAATTACTTAAGGGGTCATTTTTTAAGCTAGATGTCCAGATGAGTTTGCAGTCTGATTTCTCCTAGATGCAGAGCACTATCAATCAAGTTTAGACACAGAAGTAATTTACTGTTGTTATTAACAATACTAAAAATAACACAACACGGGGCACAAACTGAGCCTTTGGTATTTGACAACAATTAAAATTTAAGAAAATGAATCTTGAAATACCTTACTACCTATGATGAAACACACAGGATAGTCAGAGAACAGTAAAATAGGTAAAAATACGTTGCTCATTGCTGAACACTTATGCTACATTTGACCGTGAATTTCTTCGCTTTTTGGATATTAGGTGCAAAAAAGTGCAAAGAATATTTAATTAACTGTTACAGTATCACATTACAAAAAGTATTTTCTAGGCCACAAAGGCCACTGTTGATATAATTTATATTAAGAGAAATGTATACATAAAATAGTTTTCAATCTCCATGTATGTGTATATATATATATATATATATATATCTGTTTCTGTATCAGCCTTGCAGAATCATGTTGAAAATGATCTAGGCCACAGAATTTTGTTAGGATAACAAAGATGGGAGGGAAAAAACTCACAGAGGAGAGTTTGTTCTCCTATTAAAAAAAAAAAAAATTACTCATCCAGAGCAAAAGGAGGAATGAAATTCTGCAAGGCTGCTCTGTATTTATGGTGATGAAAATACAATCTTAAGCAGGGAGGATCAGTGTTCAGCATTACCAATCCTCTCTGGGAGAAACCATTTCTGCCTAGAGGCCATGAATAACAACCTGAAACAGGCATTCAAAAACTTGGGTGGAGCCTTTTCTTTTTTTTCACTTTTTTCTTTCTTTTATTTTCTTTTTATTCCCTTATTTGTAAAGACTGTCTGATAGATTGATTTTTATACTTATTTCCTTGCTTGCTTTGTTCATAGGCACAGGAGGCAAGGTATAAAAGCTGCCTCCTTTTTTGACTTAGATACATCTGCAATGTTAAGACCAGCCCTGCTAGCTTTTCTGGAGCAGCTTAAGACACTTCAAGGTACTTTCGACTGTCTTAGTGATTAATCAGTGGCATGGAGGGACTGGATCTTCAGAAACATATTCTGTGTCAGTCAGGCTAAACCAACTCAAAATGGTTCTTCAGAAGTCTGCCAAAACAACCTTTTCCCTTCATATACAGATGAATTCTCAAAATTTCTTTCATTATCATAAATCAATCTTCCTTTATAGATTTTCTCCTGCATGACACTTCTGTAAAAATGCTGTTTTGGAAATCAGTCTCCTCTGTTTTCTTTGTATATACTGCAAAGACACAAAAGGTGCCACCACCCAATTTTTCTAATTGCAGTCCAGCTTTCAAAACCTCAGACCCAACCATGCTGTCTGAGAAAGAAAATAAAAAAAGGAAAAAAAAGAAAGTAACTATCTAATTTATCTGATTGAGGTAAACTGCAGTGTTTGGAGATAAATCCACAAAATAATATATAGTTCTCTTCTAGTTTTTAAAGTATCTGTCTACAGCCAATAGATTTTTGCATTTGCTCTCACTGTGTATTCTAATAAATTAGTTTACTTGCTTGTAAAATAGTCACATTTTGATTTCTCTGCCTATAGACTGACAGAAAACACATCTCAAATTCATATATAGCATATGTGTCTAGAGGCATCCAGCCAGCAGCCAGAAACTAAATTCCATGTGTGTTGTGCACTCAGTCAAAATAACTTCAAAGAAATCTGTCACATTAAATCAAGAGTCACAAAAATGTTGTGGGTAACTGCAATATTTGGTCAATTTTGTGAAGAGATAAATCACATTAAATCAATTCCTTTACATCTGAGCATTCTCTCCTCTGCAGTTTGACTTGTGTAGACATGCAACTGTCATCATGAGTGCTGGAAGGTTATAACTGCATAGATCCAGTTCTCATACCTGTTTCAGAAGGGCTGGACCTAAAACCCATTGAAGTCAGTAGATCTGCCTCATTGGCTCCAGTGGGCTTTAAGTCTGCCCTTCCTCCCTGCCCAAGGATTGAACTGATTTTCCAGATACTCAAAACACGACAACAGTTTGTTTTTTTCCATGCAACATTCAGTTTGAAGTGCTATCTTGCAAAGTCATAGAGGATTTAGTGCAATTTAGAAGGAATTTACTACATGAGTTGTATATGACTATTTGCTCTCCCTCAAAAGAATTAGGTGTTAAAAGGTGCAGTAGTTTTGAATTACTTAAAGGATTTTTTTTTCTGGTTTCTTTGCCTCTGAAAAGATACAGGCCCCATCAAACCACTGCTTGAATATGATACTGGATACATGCCAGAGATAAAACAGGTTAATGAATTTGCACAAGGAAGGGTTATATTTGACTCGAGTCAACTTCATTCACACTTTAACAAATTATTATAAACCATCATTAATATTATTATTAACCACCATTATAAACCATGTAAACTATTACATTAGAATAGGAAAGATGTATTTTGATTAAAAAAATGGATACAGTTCATCTGTGGAAGCCAAACCTTCTGTTGATTTAGATGTGAGCTACGGGGGAGTTTTGGACACTGAACACGATGGATCCATTTGGGCTCCCTAGGGCGTAAGTGGTGGTTTTGGTGAGGAACAGGATCCCTGGCTATCAAAACTGGTTGCTCGGCCAGGTAGCTGCAAGAAAAGTGTTATTTTTACAAATGTCATCACATCTGGCTGTGTATCAAGCTCATTTCCGAGGATGAGAGACTCTCTCAAAAAAGAATCCAGATCACATCCAGACCCTTTCTAGTCTCTGGTTCAAAGTCTCCAGCAGAACTAATAATGGAAAGAAAATTTCTGAAGTGACCTTCTAAAAATGCTTCTGACTCATTTCACAGGAATGGGTTTATTTCACCAACAGGGGTGGTACCTCTGTCTCGTAATTTACATAAACCAGACAGAGCCATGAACCTCTAAAAGACACTTCTCTGGTGCCTTGACTCAGTTTCCTTGCCCCCACACGCTTCTTGGTGTTTTACTGAAGCCTTGATATTATGGTTTTGCTACCTCTCACAGGACATCTTGTGCAGCTATGTGCTGCAGAGTGGGGGAATCACATGGCCTCAGGCAGCAACTCATTTTTCTACAGATTGCTTTTATGGTGGGCTAAACAGTGCCCTGCTGCTTCCTAAGGTTTCAATATGTATCTTTCTGAGTCCAGAGCTGTGAGGAGTTTGTGTACAGAACACCAACAATGTGTGGCCACAGCAGATCACAGAGGGAGTCCAAGCCCAGGGACTTGTAGATATAATCACCCCTTACATTTGAAAAAGCTCCAGTAAGCATCTATTGAATAACTCTGGAGGGAGCTGCTCTTACGTTGCCACAATTTAGCCTAATTTGCAGGCCAGTTACAGATTAATGTTTTAGCAACAGCAGCTTATGCTAAAGGTTTTTGAATAGGAAATTATTGCTTTGGAAATTTTCGCAAATGATCTCTTCTAAGTAGCTGTAAGCTCTTTATCAAAATCTCTGGAAATTTTAAACATCTAAATGTAATCTTACAATGCCATCAGAGCATCATGGAAACTGTTGAAATGGCCCTTTTAAATTACAGATAAACCCATGCAACTTGATTCAGGCTGTGCTAATGATCTTCTATCAGATCTATAGGTGCTGCAATGATTTTCATGATTCTCAGAAGCGCATAAATGTGAGGGGCAAAATCTTTCAATACCAAGGAGAGAATGTTGCTACTTCTTACCTCTACTAGAGGGTGCCAGTGAGTTATTGGTTTTCGTGGGTAAGCCAACATTTCATTCCAATGATCTCTTCCAAGGCCTTCGGCGTCAATTCCTGTCCGGCATACTCCAATGACCTCATTGTGCCCTACTCTGAGAATTGTAGAGTGAGAAAGAATTTCTTTTTAATAAAAAATAGTTTTAATAATATCTGATATACAATTCTGTTTACTGGCTTAGTGTGGAACAGAATACATGGCCAAACTTTTCACATCATTTATTACAGATATTAGTTTCAATGGTAGTATAGTAAAATTAAATTCTGTAATGGTAACATCAAAGACCTCCAGCCACTACCAGAGTGCTTCTAGCAGCTATAAAAATAGCAATGAAAACAATCCTTGCCATTAAAAGGTTACAGCCCAAAAGACAGAAGGACAGAAAAGGATCATAATACACAAAGTTATCTGAAGGAAAACATGCTTGAATTTTGTGAGAGAGGAAGGTGAAGGAAAATGGTGGGGAATACATTTCCTGCTGAAAATGCTTCAGACATAGTTTCATAAACTATTTCTTAGCTCTAGCTGTTGTGATCTTTGGAAGTTCAGTCAAAAATGTGAAAGGTAAGAGTCATAGTTGTAATAGGCTATACTTTAATACTTTGTGCTCCTCACAGTGCCATAAACTGGTTGAAAAACATCAGAAAGTTTCTGTACCTTGACTCTATGTACCTTAGAATAATGCTTTCCAATTTCCCCTTAGCAAGTGCTGGGAAGGCAGGAGCTGAGGAGGACTGAAAGTGTGCAAGCTGCTGCGCTCCTTCCCTGCTAATGGCACCACAGTGCCACTCTCACATCTGACTGAGAAAGTCTTCTTGGCAGAACTTGGAGAACAACCAGAAATCTGATGGCAAGGGAAAACAATCTGAAGGGTGATGTTACTAAATTGGACTTTCACTGTTTATTTGCCCTGCAATCTCAAGAGCTCATTACTAATAGCACTTGAATGAAGCAGACTTGGCTTGGGCAGGGTTCTGTCAGTCTTGATCAACCTGCAGTCCTTGAGCCACTCTAAAACAGGAGTCTCTTCCTGTCAGTTCTCAGTGAAGCCATAGATAATTAGCTTAAGACATGTTATCAGTGAGGGCTGAACCCAAAGGTTACATATAGAAGGTTACATATTTAAAGGTTATTTTACTGAATCAACTGAAGAAATAATTACAACTTAGTTCAATGACATAATTAGCATTTAATTCCTTTTTAGTCATCGAAATTTTCTTTAGTTTCAAATACCTGCTATTTAAATAGAAATTAGATGGGTGAGGGACTTTCTTAAGCTAGAAGACATACCTGATTTATAAAGTTTGTACATAGTCCAGCCCCCAGAAATGGACAGGAATGTATGTCAGGCCTAGTGGCCTGAAAGAAAATTGAGCCATATTTCTTTCTCATCTCAGTCATTTATTACACAGATAAAATGCCATGTGCTCTCAGAGGTGTGGAAGCTTTAAACTTCATGAAAAGGCCCCAAGGCTTTATCTTTTGTGACGCAAAAGCTGCTTGTAAGCTCGAGGCAGAAAGCAGTTGCTTGCAGTGCTCAGGAATTGTCTAAATGGTCAGAAAGTGAACTGTGCTTACCTGTCATAATCCATCACTGCAATGGAGAGGCTGACTTGGTCCACGTTCTCTGGAGGGATATCAAAGATGATGGCCTCATTATAAACGGGATTCAGTGTGTTCTTCTTTGTGGTTGTTTTCCGCTTTTTCAGCCTCCGTCCCTCGCACATCAGCGACACTTTGACGTATGGATCTGAGTAACCGATAATCAGTTCATGCATTAGGACTCAAAGCCATTCAAATGGGTAGCATAAAAACAATTATTTGTGGTAGGAACGTTATACTGCTAAGGTAAAAGGTTGCAAAGGTTTGAGTGACCCTGGCAAACGCTGCTTTCATCATGCTGTAAATGCAAAGGAAAGGTACAGCCATTCCGAACAGACACACTGGCTGCCACTCCATCTAAAGAGGGTTTGTATCCTTTCTCTTCTACTTCCATCCCACAACCATGTTAGACACATAAAACCCAAGGAGCTCTTATTCATCCCCTTCCTGAATAGACTCTGCCTTGTTTAAAAGAAGTAGAGTCACCTGATGCACCAGTTATATCCATTGCTTTGAGATTCCGACATTTGATGACTGTCAAAGTCATTCTCCCAGCAGTAGGCAAATAACAAAGGGAAAACATGATCTCACCCAAATCTATGCTTTCCTGAAAAAGAAAAGCAATTATTAGAAACCTGATCATACTACTAAAATTCCGTTCAGATCATGCAAAACTGTAATATTTTTTTAACATGGAGAGACGTATCTTTTGCAGCGTCAGATGCTTCTGAAGAAGTCATAAGCAATTTTCAAAAATAATTTCCATAAAGTACAGAAGGAGTAACAACAAAATAATAGTTTAGATACAAGATCTTCAATTACTAAACTGAGAAATTAAAACAAAATCAGAGACAAAACTTTCTGGATTCCTGGTATTTTAGTGCTGAATTCACAAAAACGAAAAGGTGCTGAAAGTAGAATGTCAAGTTCTACTCTTGAAAACACTCATACTGCATCAGCCCCAATAGAAAGAAATCTGATGGACTATTTAGATCATGCACATTTAGATGCCATTTAGACACTGGAATTTATGTAGGAGAATAATTTCTGCACAGGTATGTGTATAAAAAGCTAATCCTGTCAAAGGGCTTCAAAAAGAAGAATATGCTTGTAAAAGTTGCTCTCTTTACTGCGCTCAATGTGCTTTGAGAGGTTGTTCTGTTTCAGAAGAAAACCAAAGTAAAGGAGTAGCACCTACAATTTTCCTGTCTCAACAACAACTTTTTGGAGGATAATATACTCAGAAGGATGGATAGGTTCCATATGAATTTTAATAATCCTCACAAAGAGACAGGTTCTACATCGAGACCATTTGCTAAGTACTCATGCAATAAGATGTTGTCATGCAGTTTAGATACTACTGTACTTGAGATGTGTAACCTAAGGGAGTTTCTACCAGTTCTTATTTTTTCCTTTTCTCAGTTATACAGTTATCCTAGCACTGCAAAAGTTAAGGTTTTGAGATGTTTGTTATGTTCTAAATTGTTCCTGTTCTAAATTTTAAATACACCTTCGCTACCTCCCCACCCTCCAAAAATTGCATATTAAGAACCTAGGATATGTATTTGTAAGGGGCATGTAAGGAAGCTACTCTGTAAGGCAGCCACTCTCAAACACGCTCATATGATCTCAAACAACTTTTTTTTTGGACTAATACTAAAAAGCTTATTTTTAACATCTCAGCTTCAATATTTTATCTGTCAAACCTACAGTTACCCTGAGAGTACAAGTTCGTTTGAGAGCTGCTGGATTTACTACATAGCTGTTCTAGTATCAAAAGGCAAGCATACTATATTTTTAAATGAAACATATTAAAATAATGGTTGCTGTGTAGATAAGAAATATATTGTTTACAGTTATAAGACAAGACTGGGCTTCTTGTTCACATTCTTCAGCTGTTGTCAACAGTTTTATTGACTTCCTTCAGGCTAATACTCTGTCTAAATTGAAACAAGTATTTCACATCTTTCTTGAGTAAAGATGAACATAATCACATGCTTTAGGGTGTGAGGTTTTTTGTATTTTTTTTTGTTATTGTTTTTTTTTCCCTCTGCATTGCAGACTAGATTGAAGAATATAGTTTTTGAATAGCTTTAAAGTGTCTGTTGCAGTGGTAATAAAATATTGACTTTTGTGCAGGCCGGTCAACTCACAAGTTCAGTCATTTTGCTGGGATTTTGTTTTGACAATTACTAGTTTGATAAGCATGTGAACATGCACTGTGGGCAAATTTCATGCTTGTCAGAATTTCAGATTTCTCAGAATTTCAAAATGATTGAGCTCATTCAGTTCACACAAGACAAATATAGCTATTTGACCTCTCCCTTTCTTTGCCACAAAGAGTGCAGAATTTTGTGCCAGAGACTAAATTACCAAACCCAATTTTCTATTTCAGAAAACAAATAAAACTTGAACAACTGAATTGTAATTCTTTCCATTCATTTGTTACAGAGGCAAGCGATGTCTTATATCTTTCAGTTCTGATATATCTGAACGTTGTTTGAAGCAGAGCTTCTACTGGCATTACTCTCTGAGTCTGATGGTTGTTTCTTATATCCAAATATCAAACAGATCTTCCTCTTTTGTTTGAAAAGAAAATAGAGTTCCCAGAGTTTCAGTGCTTCAAAGTTACCTAAGATCTGTGTAGAGAAAGGTGATGAAGATGGGTTGGATCATGAAACACCATGGGTAGCTCATAAAAAGATCTAATTTTTTATTTTTCAGAGAGATGGCTTGAGTATGTGAATAGAGAAAAAATAATTTTTGAAGATGGGAGTATGAACCTGCGTGTTCTATTATTTCTTTTTGAACAGAAATTGGGTAGACACTGAAAGGTTTGTGTAAGCCCAGATGATAAAAGAGAATATAGACAAGAGTATGTACTAGTATTTTAAAATACTTTAAAAGAAGCATTGCTCAAAATGCTTGACAAACTCACTCTGTGGTTACTCTACATTTTTGAGAGGCAGAGAAAAGCAGTTTCTGCTCTGAGTATCTGTCAAGACTGGTGATCTTTCTTCATACAGGAGTGTGAATGTGTGAAGTTCTAAATGTTCTTTTGAAGAATTAAGATTAAAATTATACCTATTATAGTATAAGAAACTGGGTATTGCAAAAAATGTCTGAGATATGTCCATTTTCACACACACACACTTTTATTGTTAATTTGAGCACTAGAAATTCATAAATTTGGAGCTGAAAACACAGATTCAGACCTAGATTAGAAACATAGCAACTCTTTGTTTTGTTTTTTTTTATTTTTTAAACTTCTCATGACAGTCTTTGTTAATCACATTGATTATCATGAGTAACATTTTAAAATTCTCTGGATCCTTAAGCATTATCAATTTTAATTGAGATTTAAATATAGCATTCAATTTAATTTAGAATCTCAGTGCTATGGAAAATTCATGTGTTTTTTCACTTTATAATTCACTAGATAATTATGTTGACACAAGTAGTCTGAGAGGGGCCCTTCAGCACAAGCAAACCTGAAGGAACCAAGGCACAGAGTGCCCCCAACAATCAAATCTGCATCACAGTGTGCCTCAAACAAAGCACAACCCACAAGACACAATCAAGTGGATGTCATCTGTACATATTTTTAAATAATCCTCGGATTGCCTTACATGTATCACATATTTTCCGAAAATTGTGCGTGACTTGGATAACTCCCATGACACTTAATCTCTTTCATAGACCTATTTTGAATTTTTCTTTTTTTTCTTGAACTAAATTTGGGTTTCAATTAACAGCTAGCTTTATGGATTCTTGTAATGATTGCCTTCCACTGGCTTCCAATAACAGGTACAGAAAACCAAGTGTCGAGCACAGATGCCCTTATGCAAAAGGAAGCTTTTGTTGACACCTCATATCTCTCCTTCACTTATTTCCCTTCTGTATCCACCAGCCACCACACAGCACTAAGGACCTGACACAGTGGCCAGCACTCTACCAGCTTCAGTTACTTTCATAGCTGCCCTTTTACCTCTGCCCCATCCGTTTTCTGGCACGGTGGGTCTAGAACAAAATAAAATAAAGAAAAAAAATGGTCTCACGTGAACATATCTGTTATTCTGATGAACTTTGGGAGGTTTGAGCTACAGAATGCAGATTTTTTAAAATTAGCATAATTCCCATCCCACATTAGTAAGCACGTGAATGAATGTGCTAATAATATTTTTCCATTACTTCCATTAGGATGGATCCATTAGGATCTCTCCACATTCTCTGCTTTGTGGGCTCATGGGAAATTAGTCCAGGAGCTGGCACAGTCAGAAATAAAAGGTTCCTTATTCTATTCTATTTGTTATCATACCCAATGGACACCAGTGCTCTCGTTTCCACACATATGCCTGGAAAAATTGCAGCATTTCTACAGAGGCTGTGCTCCCCACTCACAATATGGATAAAAGGGAAGGGATGTGAGGAGAAGTTTGGAGAACTTGTAGGGGAGCTTCAGTTAAAGTGATTGAGATTTTTGAACTGCTGTTGCTGGTAAAAGCTCTGCTGCCACTTACTCCAATTAATTTTCTCAGCAGTTTCCACAAAATTCAATGAAAGAGACAACTTTTAGCTAGGAACCTCCACAAGTTCAGTGGGGAAGGTGGCTATAGATCCTTCTACGTTCAGAGTGGTTTTTACTCACATATCAACTTCCACAGCTCTGAAACTGAACAGGAAAACTGTTTATTGCCTATACTGATAGTCTAATAACTTTTCTAGTCTCCCTCCTCTCTGCCAACATCTTAACTCATTTCCTATGATAGCAGGGGTAAAAAGCTTATAGGGACCTGATATGTGAAAAAAGGTTTCATTTCTGAGTCACAAGTGAACTTTAGACCATTTTTTTCACTGATGTTTGTTTCTTCCTCTTTTCCACTAGTTTTTCAAGTTTTGAAATTCAAGCAAAACCTTAAAGCAGCAACTTGCTCTGTATTCTTACAATGAACTATGCAAATGTTACTGAAACTGGAAAATTTACATGATTTTGTTGTTACTAGTCTGTCATTAATTTCTGTGGTTAAAATGACAAGTATCTACATAATTAGTGGTGCAGTAGAAATTAGATTCTGTCAAAAAATTAATTGATGCTACTTTATTTATCATTCATATTATCACAATCCACAGTAACAAGTTCAGTTCTTAATCTCAATTTTAATATCTGGAACGACTTTCCTATTAATTGTAATTGAAATGATGTTTTAAAGCCTGCATGCAAGAGTAGCACAACAGAAATACTAACGGTGGCATGAATTCCATTTGTACTGGATTTCTAACCAAATTAATTGCAAATTTCATTCTCAGTTTTCCTGCTATATTTTGAGCAAGCCATTGTAATGAATAATAATAGTAATTTTCTGGCTACCCAACAAGGTATTCAGGCATTAGCTTTTTTAGACTTTTAGCTGTTTCCTTTAGTAACACTGAAAACTGTTCTTCTATATAGTATGTAAATTTAAAGAAAAATGTGTTGGCAGAGTTAGATCTTTGGATTACTTGAATATTTCAGGAAGAGAATTCCCCCATAGCACAGATTTATTTTGCTCTGTTTAGAAACATATTATGTATATTTCTGCTTTCCAATAAAAACTATTAACATTTAGCTTCAAGATTCAGAGATAAAATATAACAATGAATGTTGGGAGTTGGATGGAGAGAGAAAGAAGACCTGGTCCCTGAGAAAATTAGCTAAGAATGTGTAAAGGTATTTCTGGTTTTGAGGCATATATCAAGAGTTCAAAGTGTGATAGCAAAGACCAGAACAGAAATCTACCAGTCAGTTTTCTCATTTATGCATTTAGAATCTGATGGTACCCTCACTATCCCAGAAATTATTAAAAGCTCTGTGAGGCTCAGGCTGGAGAGCCAATTCTACCACCTCTCAAGGGAATTTTCCTTTGGAAACCTTGTTCCTACCACTAATATTTATTTTCGTCTTCTGTTATTCTTTGCATATCAAACCCAGCTCTTTCCTTCCTCTCAGCACCAGCTCCTGATTGAGCTGTTGCCCTGGGAAATGAATCAATTAAGTTTGTGTTTGTTCTTGCCTCTCTGGAAGACAGTATGGAAGCAGTGGGGCCTGTTGCTCTATAATGATTGTGTCATCTGCTTGTGGAGGGCAGATGCTTGTCTGAGCCTGTCACCCTGGCTGCTCTGGGTAAGCTCTGCTGCTGGTTGCAGCCCTGATGGCAGAGGGAGGACTCCCTGGGGCTACAGAATGCCCTCAGTAGCTCCCTGGAAGCCTCCTGGGTGCTCCTTGTGCTGCTCCTTCTGTACAGAAGCATCTGTCTTGTGCACTGGGGTGTTGTTACGTCTTGCCAGGCAGCAAGGAAGCCCATCCCTGCCTCAGAACAGCTGAGAACAGAGGTGCTTCTGGGAACTAACTGTGACAGGAGAATGAACCAAATTGTATGTGGCCTCCCATAGAAAGATGCTTTTCTGAAGCTGCACAGCAATGTCTGCAAAGAGACTTTGCAGTGAGAAACTCAGAGAGCTTTCAGGGCACAGCAGGTCAGACAAGTCATGTACCTGCAGCTGCCACAGCACTGTCTGGATGCAGAGATATTAAAATCCCTTGAGGAAACCATGCCCTTATTCACCTAATGTTTATTACTTTTAGGGTAGAGAGAAAGTAGCAGTTTGCCTCTAGAAAATCAAAATATTAAAATAATTTGTCATTTCAAATGAAAAGAAACATTAAATACTAATAATAGAAACCTTTCCTGCCTTCAGGAACTGGACAGAAACCCATCCTTTTTCCATTGTCTTTTCTAGTTATCAACCAGACCTAAAGCAGTTCCAAACATAAATTAAGGTCTCCAAAAGGTTTCAAGAATGATCCAGGGTATTCTCTCACCTGCTCAGCAGCAGCATTGGTCACATAGATCCCTTTTATCGCTGGCCCTGAGCAGAAATGACAAGTGCCAGCAGTTCTGGGTTAGAAGGGGCTGTTCTTGTTACAGACATGATCAGTGCTCCTACACTGACAAGCCCTTAGTCTTTCACACCGGTTTAAGGTTCTGTTGAACCTTTCAGGTGCCTTTCCAGAGACATTCACAGGTCTAAGTGCATTCTCATGAAGATGGGTAGCTGTAGGGCTTGGCCCACTACATCGCTGGTGGTAAAACATTTCCTCATAGTGCTGCTCTTTGAACACTAAGAAACAGGACAATCCTGAAAACGTGGCCTCAAGGCTGGGCTACAAAAGACACCTCTGTCAGCTCTCTACCACAACTGCCTTACTCAGGAAAATGTCCAAAGCTTTGTCCACTTACAAAACAGGGGAGATGGAGAAAACAAAGCAAAAATTATGCTCTGGGTGAAATTCAGAGATAGGCTTCATTCTTTTTTGATGAGGAAATCAGAAGACTCTATTTCCATAACAGAGGCCAACAGCCAGCAGAATTACCTGTGTTATTTCCTTCTCTGGCAAGTGTTTGATATAAATGAACTGAGACAAATGTTACTGTCCTACCTATTTAAAAATACATATATTTAATCACTTCTGTCTTTCCCAGTGATGTTATTAATTATATTCCAATTGCTTTAGAAACAGCAATCATGCACCACAGACATCACATGAAGACTATGTCCTTACAAAATCTGCTTTTACATTCCACTTCACAAATGAGCAAACTGCAGCACTGAAATGCCTGCTGTTGGGAAATAATAATCAAATTCCATCTGTCTACATGAGATAATTCAAAAGGGTACAAGTACATGACAATTTAATGAATAAGATCCTCAAGAGGATCTTATTGGAATAAGATCCTCCCCAAGAGGATCTTATCTGTTGGAAATGGGAATGGCTTTCCTCTAAATTCTGAGCTTTAAATTTTTTCCCAAATGCATGGTTTCCTATCATTGGTTACTCCAACAGACTTCACAGGATACCTTCATAAAAAAAAAGTCTTTCTGACAGTCACTTGCCAATATTTTTAGGCAATAGCCTTAGAGGAATTTTCCAAAGCAGGTGATTTTAATTTGTTAAAAGTATTATAGTAACCTAATAAACATTTACATGCAGAAATTGATGGATCACAACCAGTGGACTTCTTGCCTAGAAAATTTTAAGACACAGAATATTAGAAGTGCTTGTTAGCAATTCCAAAAAGAGAGCTTTCTTTTTTTAAAGTATGCAGTATATTCTGATAGTAACAAAAGCTCAGAAATGTATGCAAAACTTACAAGCACTTGACAAAAACAGAAGCCTCATGTGTTGATTAAACAATCCATTTGATATTATTTATTTGCCTCTAATGCTATGAATTAATTTTCTCAAGTGTAGTGAGAATTAAAGTATTCCAATATAATGAACAACCTTCACAGGCAGACCAAATCTGACTCTTGATTTTTTTCCTTTTTTTTTAATTAATCAGGTGAACAGAAGCAAATGATGGGTTATTAACTGAAAATTCAATCACCTATTCAAGCAAAATTTGGGGGTATATCAGATATCTAAGATACTTTTCCTATACTACTGATTTTGCTCTAAATTTAAATTAATAATCTAACTTTGCACGTTAGATTATTAATCTAACAGGTACATGTTGCATATTATAAAACGTGGTATGTTTTCAATATACAATACAGAAATACAACAGAGAAACGATGGTATGAATGAAGAAATGAAGGTAAAACCCAAACTATAAAATGTGAACAAATATCAGCATCTGAAAACAATGGGCATAAAAATGAGTATGTGTGTGTGAACCAATCCTGCACTTCCACATAATAATTTCAAATTACTATTAGGAGCAAAGAAAGTGTATTAAAAGTGTAGATTCTCACAGAGTCATTGGGTTTAGAGCCAAAACTCTGATTTTCCCAGACTGTATTTCCTGTACCAAATAAAAACTCTTTATGGTTGTGCAAGCAAATCTTTTTAAAATTATGTTAGCTACTGACAAAGAGTTGTTGCATAACAAAGAATCTCCTGATCTTCTGATCTCCTGTGGCAATTTCCTTCACAGGCAAAATGTTGCAATTAATTTTCTTGGTAAATCTCTCAAGTAGTGTTTAGGACTGCAGAGTTTGGTGTCATAAGAATAGATTTTTTTCACACTGGTAATAGGAATTATTTTTACCCTCATTTTAACTTCTGAGTAGAACATTCTTGAGTGTGGAAGAGATGTAAAAGATTCCCAGATGAGGAGAGGCTGCTTCCACTGGGGGTTTTTTTTAAGTTTTGGACTAATTCTTTGATCTATCACTTCTATAATTTTCCACATCTATCATTTAGCAGCAGCATGAGCAGACCACTGGTATAGGAATCATATCAGAACAGAGACAAAAAATTCTCAGAACATGCAACAAAACAGACCAAAGGTGAAGAGGTAAAAAGCATGAGAGAAATGTATTTGCAGAATGGCATCTTGGTTCCTGGGCTCTAGTGGGTGGGTATGGCCTTTTCCACTCACACAGCCTGCTTGATTTACAAAGATTCTTTATAAACACCAAAGCATATTTGCTTGGATTAGAATGACTTTCCACCAATTGTAGAACCAGCTGGATCTTTCTTTTTCAAGGTTTATCAAAGTTCAGTTGACTCTGGCCAACATTAGTCATTTAACTGCTAGTTAGTGACTTTGGTAAACTTTATATTTGGTGTTTAAGACAGTAAGTCCTCACTGATTAACATCTCATACAGTGTTTATTCCTTTGGAGGTTTGACTCTCTCAACTTACAGTTTCTGAAATGACAAGACTAGAAGCCTGTATTACAATTTCATAAAACAAGTAAAACATAAAGCAGCACATTGCACATACAGTTACTGGACATCTTCTGGGAAGGCCTAATTTTTCTGGGAAAAACAATCAATTGCCAGTTTTTTACATAATTTTCTGAGAATAGGCTAAGGCTTGTGAAAGCTGATGACGCTAGCCAGCACTAAAAGATATCTCAATTTTATGTGCCCATTGTTGATGGTTTAAGTGAAGACAACCTTTTCATACACATGCAGTACTTTAAACTATACTGACTGAAATCCAAAAACCTCATGCTTTCTTTTAAGCTTGATGCAGAGGAAAACACCAGCAGAGCGAGTTAGGCACTAGAACTGCATGCCTTAACCTTAACCCTTACTGAGGAAGAAACTTGAATTAGGATCCAGTGCCAAGTTGAGCAACCATTTTCATCCGTATGTGTATTAGTGTCAACCCCAAATGCATAATCTGGTATGGCATTTCAATCTGCTCAAAACCAGTGATGAACAGTCCAGAGATTATTATTTGCTGAAACCATTCTAGCTATCAGTTAAAAATCTCATAGACACTGCTGCTAGTGACCAGTGAGCTTTTAAGTAATGACTAAAGTATCAAACACAATATCAAAGCTAGAAAAAAATTCCAAAAATGGTTACTTGGACTATTATTCCAAGACCTTAAACACAGATTCAATTTTAAGCTTGAGAACACAATTCTTAGATTTGCCTTAAATCTGAGCTTGATCAAACTAAGCATACACAGAATCAGATTTCTGGAGGTGTGCTGAAGGCTGCTCAGAGCAGTTTGGTAGGCCCAGCAGTTGAAATAAATAGCTGCTGTTGCGAATTCATATTTGAAAACTGCCTCCACTATTTGACACTCTGGTATTTCTCCTTTCTCAGGGATCACAGTGCTCATGCTCAAACTAGTGAGGCCATATCTGTGCTCCTTGTCCTTCTAGTCAGGCAGACCTGGACCTGTCTAGCAGGTATGAACATCATGAAAGCCTCTGGTGAAAAAGGCATGGGAAGTGTCTGGCTGCAGAGAAGGGATGGTGTGAAGCTTCTGTCACTGATGTGTAGCACTGGTCTGTCCTCTGTTCACCCCCGAGTGGAAATCCGGCCTGTGCTGAAACCCTGGGATGAGTCACACTGTTTGGATACACCCACAGAACCAGGGATGGCAAAACTTCTGTATAAATAGCATGCTAGTTGAAAGGAAACTGAAACCAAAACCAAAACAAACACCCTACACCTCACTATTTTAACTGTTTGGTTTTTTCCCCCCCCTTCAAATGCCAGCCAGGGAGGATGAGTTGGAAATTCAAGGTTAATAAAGCAATATCTGGAGACTGCTGTTCTCTGGTAGCCTGTCATTCATCCTGTCACCCGTGCACAGACCTTCTTTTCTTGCTTGCAACAATAAAAAAAATTAATTTCTATTTCCTAATTCTTCTTGCTTGTGCCTCTTGAGTTTTCCTAGCAACCAGCAGCAATGCAGATACAACTACTGGGGACCCTAAGCACAGTGCAGTCAGCAAAGAACATTTTACACATCAAGCATTTTCAGCCTCTTTTCCTTACCAAGATTTCTAACCTATGAAAATTTCCTAACAAGAGCAGGATAGGATGGGCCCTTTTTCTTAATAGATGGTCACTTTTCAGGACAAGGTGTTTTGCTAACAGGAAAATGTTATTAGTTCTGGCTAAGCAATGACTTTCATAATGCAGCATTTAATTAATAAATGCAATTTATATACACACAGTGAGCCATAAAGATGACAGTATGCTCCCAGAAGATTTTTTGGTAATTAAATTTTATATCTTCCCAAGCATTATTCTCTGTGCTCAAAGGAAAATATTGACAGCTCCTCTTTTAATTATTTTTTTTTAATTTTGGTCTCTGCTGATAAACAGGCTACATTGCCAAAAACTACAAAAGAGAAATGAAAAGATGATGTTAATATTTTTGTAACACATTACTTACTGTGGTGGCACAGTGGATGTCTTTCCATACATTGGCTTCCCTGGAGAGATCTGAGACTTCAAAAAGGTTATCAAGAATAACTTCCCCAATCATGTCATGTCTAGAAAATCTGTCAAAATCATAAACACTGAAATGCAATTTCCTGTTGCTGAGTTGATCATAGGCTACAGGAAACTGAAAGGTTTCATCAAAGACAGGATTTAATGTCTTTCTGTGAACTCGTGTCTGAAACTTCTTTTTCCTATCTGGAAGCAGATAAATCTTAACGTAGGGGTCGGATGTTCCTGTGAAGTCTTTAGCAGGCAGATCTAAGGCTTTGACAATTGTGACAGCCAGAAGTTCATTCTCATAATCATACCGGAGAGTGAAGTTAAGTTTTCCACATGTTTTCACATCTTCTTGCTGCCCATCAGAATCCACGGACTTCTGTTTGTACAGTTCTGGTTTTATTCTCCCAATGCTGGTTGTGGTCTCTCCCCTTTGCAAAACTGGGTCTGTCCCCATGTTAAAATCAACACTGGACACTTGCATCTGCCTTGGCAAGTGCCTCCTGAAAGAATTGTGCCTGCACACACACACAGACACACAGACACACAAAACAAGCTGTGGTTATCTCTGGGAAAAGACCATCTCTCAATAGAAAATATAAGAACAAATTAGTGAAAAGACTAAAATAATTAAAAAATAATCCTCTTCACACCCCCTTCAGTGTTTTGCAAATGTTCATGCATCCTTGAGAGGAAATGATCATTCAGAATTAATTTTTTGGCCCAGGAGACACCCGCTGTCCCAGAAATAAATATATTTATAGCTTTGCTTTCAGACTATGCAGCTGAAACTGAATTCATGTACTTTCACAGAACAAGTTGACAGCTCCAACATCCCATAAATCCCACTTTGCTAGGGCCTGAGTAAAGTATGGTCAAACAGAAAAAAAAAAAAAAAAAAAGCACTTGCAGAATTTTCATCAGTGCTCTGTTTTTTGGAGGAGGCATTCCATAGTGATTTTCCAATTAAATATTTACCAGCCTTCACACTGATGACTGTAAAAGGCACCTGAAAGGGAAATGTAGAGCTGTGTCTGGAGGTTTTTAGCATAGTGCTTTGCCATACTACAACATTTTATGTAAACCTGCTTGGTATCTGCTACACTGGTGCAGGCTGCCTTCTCCAGAAGCACTGGGAATATTTTGTTCTGCTTGCAATGCATTTCCGAGTTTTACCAAAAATTTTCTGCCATTGCTGCTTTTTTTTTTCTTTTGTTCTCATGGTCTGCTGTGCAGTGTATTAGAAAGCTGATTCCTGTGCCGCTAGCAAGAAACAGCATGTTAAATTCCTTGCAATTCTGAATACAATGTTGCATAAACATATGTGTTTATGGGCTTATCTTGGCTCATGAATATGAATGGGAAGTTGTGCTGTTCCTACTAAGAGTGAAATCAAACCCCTGGCGTGCCATACAACCTTAGAGTAGTATAAAAACACTGGACAAAAAGCTTCACAGCATTTATCAGCAGCAGATGCCATTATGACTGCACTATCCAGTCTATTCTTTAGGCATTTTCCTTGGTACTTCCTACCCCAACAATCTGTGCTGCAGAAGCTTACCACCTCCTCCTGTGAGCACACTTAGTTGCCATTAAAGAACAATCCGATTGTCAGAATTTCCTCTGCTTTTTTCAATCAATTGCTTATTAAAGCCACAAGTAGCCTTGCCTTATTGCTTGGTTCCCCTGCGGTGTTGTGTTCTAAAAACAAGAGGTGTCACAGCTGTGTGTTTCTTTCTTTAAAACAGAAATGCAAATTGTCCATTTGAAAGCAACCAGGACTCATTTCATAGATATTATTTGTATTTTTGCTGTAAGTGAAGAGGTCGCAGAAGGCAAGAAGCACAAAACTGTCGCAGTTCAGTTGAGCAGAGATACAAGAGGGTAATCAGCAGCTATTAAATAATAGACAAGAACGTTTCCCCTTCCAGCTGTTTCAGGCCTGCTAGGTGCAGGGAGCAGTCCTAGCTCAACACAAGAACAGGGCAGGGAGAGCTACATAGTCTAGACTTGAAGTAGCTCAAAAAACCCCAGGTGTCTGGATGTCAAATTTAGAAGAACACTACACCCCTCTTGTAACACATTTTGCCTTTCTTTCTTTACAGATAGACAAGTTGAAAGATTTTCTTCTCTCTTAAATGTTAAAAATCCTTGAATTCATAGTGTCTAATTTCCACGCTGGAATGGAGTGAGGAATGAAAAGGCCCTGACTGGTCAGAACAGTAGAATATTGTCGTCATGGAGTTTCACAGCTGTTCTTGTGCTTTTGCCTTCCAAGAAGCACAAGACCTCATGGGTATGCCAAACATGGGGAAGGGGCTGAACTCCACACAAGATGTAGTGCAATAACTTGCAGCAGCAGTTTAGGGACTATCTTTTTAGTATCTTTGACTCACAATGGGATCCAGGAAGACCTGTGTTACTGCTGCTTCTGTCAGTGCTAAGGAAACCTGGGCAGAGAGGCCTTCCTGAGTGCTCCTCACACCTGCAGCTGTACTACTGAGGTGCCCAGATGATCACAGAGTCACAGGATAGTTTGAGTTGGGGAGGACCTCAAAGATCATCCAGTTCCAATCCCCCTGCCATGGGGGTATTGTGTTCAAACCCTGCTGTACATAAGCAGTGGCTAAAACTGCGTCTGCAGGGGAAACAGTGAAGCTGATTGTACAACATCAGTTTGAGCAGAAACAGGTACATGACAAATTCTCTTTTCTTCAACTTCTCTTGCACTTTTGACAATCTGGGTTAATGCAATCAAAAGCAAGATATAAGACCCCAAATCTATAATTTCTAAGGCACCAGCTTTCTTTTAAATTTTCAGATTTCATGCACTTCAGATCCTGTACTGAATTGTTGTGAGATGACACTAAGTAAAAGAATTTGTATGGCTATTCCCTGTGGGAATCAGCAGCACTTTTGCTCTAGTAAGCCAAAGTCCTAATTACACAGTGCCTAGTATCTGTTCTGAGTCACAGCATTTCACCAAGACAGCTAATTGGTCTGCTAATTATTAAGATGTTTCATTGTTGTCATGGCAACATATTTATCTTCCTTTGTTCTGCAGTAACAAAGGGATTAATGACTGTGATAATGAAATACAAGGATGTCAGAAAACCAGGTTGTTAAAATGTGGCAGAGCTACCAACATCTGCAAATCCAGGTATGTCAACCTCTACTGACTCTAATATGCAGCACTCCTATAGAAGACTTGCCTTCCAAACAGAACAAATGCATTTTGAGTGATAGCAAATTTGCATGTAAATGTAATATAAAACTGTATTTTCATGGGCATAGTGACACTATAAAGCTGATTTCTAACTCAGTAAGACTGTCACATCTGTGACAAGAGGGAGGGATAGGATGCTGATTTATTATATGACTTGAGATTTATAAGGGGTGACGTGGGTCTAGCTTTCCTAGATAACATTAGAGCAATCTTTTGGCCCAAATCCAGAAAAGAGCATGATCACTCATGATATTTAGACAGAACAAAATCTTCTCTTTGCAAACACTAAAATCAACATATATGTTTGTTTTTCTTTAACCTTAACAAACCCATGCACGTCACCTTTGCCTTCACGCCCTTTGGGAACTGACTGGCTCAACATGTTCCTCTCCAGTTGACACTAAAGAGCAAAAAGCATGTTCTTGGAAAATGCAGGTGAATCTTTAAAGATGGATTTCCATAGAAGCAATCAACTATATTGCAAAATACTATCACAAAGGATGGGAAAGGGTGGTTCTCAAAAACACAGAGCAAAATTATTTGCAAATGAGCACCACTGCTGCAGTTCTTCTGCTGCAGTGATTAGTTGGTGTTAAGGACTAAAGAGCTTTTAACAAACAGGTCTTTTCATATTATCAGGGACTAGGAAAAATATGTAGTTAAAACTAAACAGAAATGTATAATTCCCCCATACTACATGTCTCTGTGCCAAATGTACAGTCTAAAAAGTCTAAAAAATGTGATCAGGCACATTTGATTGTTGCTCTGATTTCCTTATTAAAATCCTCATGCTTCAATTACATTTATTTTATTGAGAGCTGATGGCTGCATGAAGCCATCACAGAGCTGGTTACAACCCTTTAATTTGCCCCATCTCAGGTGAGATCAGTGTACAGGAGACCATCCAGACAGCAAATGGTTCTCTCAGACCCTTTGTCAATGGAATGCATTTAGAAGAGGTTGCATCTGGATCCCTCAGGACTCCTGAGGACAACAAAGCAGGGCTGCCTTGAAGATGGTGAAAGAGAAGTTGTGCTACCTCTGCATCTGCCTTTGGCTCCTTTTTATTTAGAGGCCCCCAGACAAGGACTGAGGGGACAGGTTTCAGTCATTTTGCTGGTACATTGTTGCCAGATGGGCTTAACACAAAAAAAGGAATAATTCAGAAAACTGGTCTAAATGTCCAGGCTTATTCTTATATGTGATATTCTTGGTAGCAGCAAGTAATATGGGCTGTTAAGTTGTGACTCCCTTAAGGCAGGCAGGGTGTAGATAAAATGTGTTTACAAACAGAAAGATCACCATTTCTGGGTAATTTTTAAGGCACATGTCATTCTAAACATGTTTTGCAAAAGGATGCAGATTTTTTCACCGAATTCTAAAAGAAGGTGATGCTTCCAAACACCCTGTTACTGATTGGCTGTAGTGGGTCAGTTACTCAAAACACAGGAATTGTCCCTTTCAGAGAAGATTAACACTGATAATCTTGAAATAAAAAGAAACCTCCCTTACAAGGTTGCAGAAAGACTGGTATTGATAGGAGGTTTTGCTTATGTAAAACTGTCCTTGGCTTCACAAATATTTTGTATTCATTTAGATCCCAGTCCAAATCACTAGAGACCTGTGAGAATATTTTCACTGCCTGAAGTAGATCTGGAGCATATTCCTGGAACTTCTTTCTTCTCCTATTGTACCAATGAGACTATTCAAGTCCATTTGCCAGACAGCTATTTCTTCTGTCTATTCAGGAGGTCAGACAGTCTGAATACTTGGATTCCATGGATAAACTCTTTCAGTTAATATCCTTTCAGGTAGCAGTGAGCTGGGTAATGGGCTTGCCATGCTAAACTGTACCAATTTTTGTTCCTCTGTGTTTAGTCCAACGGTTACAAATTCAAAATTATCCGAGTGTTGTGGGAATGTTCCTCAGTGTTTGGATGCTGCGCTTCTGCTCTGAGCAGATGGATACAGTAGCAGGAACCAGTCATAGCCAGGGTAATGTGGCTTAAAGCCAGCTGGACAGTCTCATAATTCAGGAGATGCTTCAGCTGCTAAAGTCAGTCAGACCTCCTCTGGCTGGAGTGCTCTCATTTTGGGAGCTTCATGTGGCTTCCTCCTGGCTGTTCTGTAAGGTTGGAATAGCTGGGAAAAAGCACTTGAGCACTCACCACCACAGCGAGTGCACTGAGCTGGCAAAACATTGTCATTAGGGCTCCCAGGAGGCCAGCAATGTGCCCACTCAGTGTAAAGCATGTGTCTTCTCCTCCTTTTGCCTCTAATTATTGTGAATGTGAGCCCTTTTTTGTTTGTTTCTTTGGGTTTAGTGGGTTTCCTCATTTGGTTGGTTTTGGGATTTTTTTTTTTTGGTAGTATGTGTTTCCTTAGCAAACAGCATTTTGAGAAAAATGCTACTTCCTACACAGTATTTGTACTGTAACCTATGGCATTACACAATACTTCAGGTGCCTCTTTTAGCCTTAATTTTCCCAATCTTTGCTTATAAAACAATCCCCTTTTTATTTAGAATTTGATCTTTGCAGTTCATTGTTTGTTTCCATGCATTAAATTTGCTGATAGTGTTTGAAGAAAATCCCATTAGAATCTGTAGATCCCTGCATGTCTACACTGCTTTTCAATACAAAGTGGCACCTAATGCAAAATTAAATTTTGTGTCGTCCACTTTAATACTAAAGAAACCACTAAGGAATGCTGCGTGCTTGTCATTTATTTATGGACCTATATGGATTCTATAGAGCTTTAAGATGAGTCCATAAGGATCTGTATTTTTAGACTGTAATTGTAATCCCTTCGTAATCAGCAAACCATGTCTTCAGGAAATGTGCCATCAACAATGAGTCTGTCATTTATTTGGTTGAAAGGGAAACTTTCATCTGCAAAAACAACTGATATATCTATAAAAAACATCTCTGTGAAAATTTAGACTTGCAGTTCTTTAAAAAAACACTGAAATCTGTTTTCCTGAAATCAAAACCCAAAAGAGTAATGCTTAAAGTGGCAACATCTATCCTTACAAAGTAGTGGAAGATGTAGATTTCACTTTCATATGCTAAAATGATTATGTAACTGAAGGTACACTAAATTTTTCAGAATATTCTGTCCAATGTGGTTTCACATTCACATGACTGATGTTTTACCCATAACTTCTAAGAAACCAGTGAATAATACTGGATCCTGGAAATTTTCAGCAGTGTTCCTGGTCTACTTGTTCCTGGGAAAGGCGCCACGATTGTGAGTGCCTCTGACTTACCTTGATGAAGATGTGGGCTCCGTGATCTGCCTCTGCATCCGAGCATGCCGGATCAGGTGCTCCTTCAGTGCATTCTGGACCTCTGCTGGTATATCAGGTGAAGTGTGGCTGATTTTCAGCGCAGCTTCAAGCACCTTGGTCGTAGCTTTCCCATTTTCTTTGACTTCCTTTTTCTCGCTGTTCTCCAAAACCTCCGTGGGAGCGCTGGAGTTGCTCTGTGGGACATTACTGGCACTGGAGGTGAGAGGTTTGCTCCTCCAGCAGGGCCAGCACAGCTTCCAAAAGACAAAAAGCGAGACCACCAGCAAGGCGAGCCCACAGAAGCTGACGACGACTGCTAAGAGACTGACTGAGACATCTGCAAGGAATTAGAAACACAAATCATCGTGACAGACAAACATGCAGAGAAAAAAATTAAAAATTACACAGGCAAGGAGATAGAAGCATTTTAATTATTATGTTTGTGTAGAGCTTTAAAGTCCTATTTAAGATTGTGAGGTTTTTTTTTTTTTTTTTATATTTAAACCTGTACCTTTAGGATGTTATTATTTTCTAATATCTGCTTCACAAACATTCTATTAATTGTTCAGGCCAGGGGCCAGTATGTGTACCACTCACCACATACTCAGACATCCTTCTCAAGAATTTTCCTTCTCAGGAAGTAAGGAAACAATCCCAAAACCTCCCAGCCATTGTTGGCTAAAGGACTTTGACATCAGTAGGTGAAAGAAATATTGACCTACTTTGCTAAAGAAAAGTTATTATAATCAAACAACAAATATCCTCACTGAGATTTAAAGCAAACACGTGAAAATTCTGTTCCCAAATCTAGATTTCCAGTTTTGAAAACAAGTACCAATATAGACAGCCTTCTCCTTAGCGGTAATATACACATCCCTTTACTTACTGGATTCAGGTGGAGGACACAGATGCTGAAAACATCAACAACTTTAATTTCAGTCAGAGGTTGTTGATGCTTAGTTCTCTAGAACATATATTTAGAACATCAAGAACATGTTGATGAAAAATTTAAGCCACAGTCAACATTTTCTATCAGTACACATGAAGACAGATTAGATCTAAACTTCTGATGCACAAATTTTTTTGACATTTGCCAAACTTCTGACTCTGTGTGCCAACGGCTTCAGAAACATTTTAAACCCTAACATTCAGGTGTAAATAGGAACAAGATAAAGTCTGTCATAAATAAGAGATTTCTGTGGTTAAATCATCAGCTCTGGACTAAGGCTGTGTCAGACCAAGATAGCACAGATATATCCGTATCTAAAATTCTGCTGTGAAAATGCAGCTGGCTTCAGAGAACACAGTGAAATGCCCTGAGCTGTACAGAGGTCATGCTGTGCACTGAGCTACTTCTGCTGCCCTGTATTTGATTTTTGCTGCCAAAACTGCTTAGAATATCCAATAGCCTGGCTATAGATAGGACAGATTTCATACCAACAAAACTCCATGGGCACGCATGTATTTTAGGAGATGGTGGATCCCCAGGACTGCCAGTTGAGCCCTAATTAGGAGTTTTATTCTATGTGACATGCTTCCATTTGATTTTTCCAGTATCCTGTAATATTATAACCAAAATATCCCTTTCCTTTTCAAAACAGCCTTTTATATGCCTTAAAATTATTCAGTAAGCCCTACTTAAATATCCCTCAAGTAGTGGCGGCTGCTGTTTGTTACAACAAGTTTTGACAGTTTAACAGCTAATACTTTGTATCCATAACTCCAGGCTACAGGCTACTAAACTGAATCACTGGAAAAGTGCAAAGAGAGTTTGAGCATATTTTTATAGATTTTCACATGGGCAAGAAGGTATGGATTAGCTCCATGAAACACTCTGTACCTCACCTGTGCTTATGATAATTGAAGACAGAAAGATGAAGCAGAATGATGAAGACAGAAAGCTGAAGGTGAAAATTTGAGAATGTTTTCTTTATTAAGATATAATATCCAGATGCATCTCTCAGTAACAAACACTGAACTTACAGACTACTCCTCATGAAAATGTGTGAGAAAAGCAAAAATGTATAGAAAATGTTGTAGTCTGGAGATCATACCCTCCCACTCAATTCCTAGACATGGATCAGGAATCAGAATAGGAAAATGATCATTCTTAGTGGGTGGTTTGGATGTGCCCTTCTGTTTCAGCAGACAACAGACTTTAACACCAAGGAGAAAGGCTCTTGCATGACCTCAGTTCCAAGGAATGGCCTGCAGTGGGTTGATTGGCAGATGCCAGAGGCCTATCAAAGCTGCTCTGTCAGCCCCCTCCTCAGAGGGACAGGGGAAAAATATAACAAAAAAGCTTGTGGGTCAAGATAAGGACAGGGAGAGATCACTCAGCAATTACTGTCATGGGCAAAACAGACTTGGCAGAATAAATTTATTACCCATCAAATCAATGGTGACTAATAAAACCAAACCATAAAACACTTTTCTGCACTCCTCCCTTCTTCTGGGGCTCCTGCTTTCTCTGCCTCCCCGCTCTAGCAGTATGGGCATGAGGCAGCACCAGTTCATCACACATTCTCTCTGCTGCTCCATCCTCTGCAGGACTCCTCACGCTCTCGCCCTGCTGCTCTCCTGCAGTGTGTGGTCCCTGCACAAACTCCAGTGGAAATCCTTCCCACACACTGCTCCAGGGTGTCCCTTCCTCTGGGAGCAGACCTTCGGGAGCACACTGCAGGGTCAGGAGTCTTGCCAGCAAATCTTCTCCATTGAGGGATCCTCTCTCTTTCCACAGGTCCACAGATCCTGCCAGGAGCCTTCTACAGGGTGGGCTCCTCACAGGGTCACGGCCTCCTTTGGGAATTCGCCTGCTTTGGGACTGGGTTGCTCCACAGGCTGCAGCGATGAAGGCCCGCAGAGGAAGGCACCTCACTCTCACACCTGGAGCTCCTCCTCCCCTCCTTCTTCACAGACAGTGGTGTCTGCAGAGCTGTTCCTCACAAATTCTGACTCCCCTCTTCCAGCTGCTGATACACAGCAGATTTTTTTTCACCCTTCTTAAAAACGTTTTCCTTCAACCCCTGCGTCTGGGGGGCTCGGCCTAGGCCATCCTGGAGCCAGCTGGCCTTGGCTCTGTTGGACATGGGGGAAGCTTCCAGAAGCTTCTCACAGAAACCTCCCTCCTGCTGCCAAACCGGGCCAGGCAAACCCAAAGCGCAGTCAAAAGTGAATTTAATATACTCCTGCAGAGGTAGGCCTCACTGAAGAACCTTCTTTGACGTATTGAACCAGACCAATTGTCAGGCAACCTGCCCAAATTTATTTTCTGTTCTCAAAGTGTGACAAAAAGTAGAACACTTGAAAATGTTGATGGTCTGCCAGAAACAAATAAAAATAAAGGAAAAAAAAAGAGAGAAGAAAACAAAAAAATAAATTCAATTTGGGTGATTTGCAGTATTGGCAGCTCAGTTTAGGGACGGTTGGCATAATTAGGTTATATTTTGAGAGGAAGACTTTTAGAACTGAAAATTGTAGGGTTTTTTTTCCATTTGGAAAATGTTGAAGGAGGATGTTTTAACAACTTTGAAACTGCTGGAAACATTTCAAAACCAGAAATATGAAAATTGATCCCTTCCAGCAGAGCTTCAATTTGATGAATAGATACTATCAGCTGAAAAACATTGCATCAAAGCATTTCTAGCCAATTCTAATTTAAGTTTGTTCACTGCAAGACATTTTTCAAGCCTTCAAATAACTTCTTGTCTCCTTTCAACACCTACTCCTGTACTTCAACTTTCTCTAAGCTGTTTTTCTGGATTTCCATTAAGCTACTTCAAAGTTGAAAAAGCTCCCAAAATCTTTACAGAAAATATGTTTTATATCTGTAAAATAATCCCATGAAACATCTAAAGTCTCATGAGCAGAGATAAGGAACTAATTCTATAAACAGTTGTAGTCTCAAATTTTTGCTATTTTATTAATAAATTAAACAGCCTCACATATTGAATTTCATAGTGTAACAAATACAGGAAATATTTGAATTCCAAGAAAATTGACCAAAAAATAGTTCATTACAAAAAACTACTTAATCACATTTATCGCCACAATTTCCACAAAGCAATCACAATGCCATTCAATAAAAATTGACATACAAAGCATATTGTTTCATGTTCTTCCTTCTGTCAGTCACCCAGCTGAGCAATTATGAGACATTTGTTGTTATGTGAAGACTGAAATCATCTGAAGGGCAGTAAAACCCTTTATGTGTTAGGCTGGATATGTCTCTTATATTAAGGTTTTATAGGAAGTATGGTTGAAGATTGTAAAACATTAAGAGGAACTTCTGCAGGCTTGGAGCTTCTTCACACCCCTGCCAAGGAATCCTGATTGGGAAGAAAAATGGGTACTGAAGGATGGATTTGCTATCAGACAAGGGTTGCACCTCACAAACAATAGTATAATTTTAAGATATAGAACTGGTGACAAATTCAAAGAGTGCCTAAGTTTTTAAGGGCAGAGGAGATAATGCTGGGACAGTATTAATTGTCAGCATTGTGAATAATGTTCTGAGTGGTCCAAAAGAAAACAAAAACAATCTTGAACAACTCTTTCTGAACTGGTAATTGCAGATTGTCTGCAATGATTTAGGTTTGCACAGAAAAGGACATCCCTCTGAAAATTTAGAAATATTACAGAATTATGCATCTCCCATTCTTGTTCTCACGCTTGGTATACTCAGGAATGTCAAGAAGATCTTTGTTCTCATACCATCCCTTCTGGTCAGTGGGAGATCTTCCAATGACTTCATTTCATTCTTGGTGAAGTCCCTTTACTGACATTTGTAGCAAATGTCATATTTCTAGTCTTAATAAAATTTAATAACTGAAAGCATCCTGTTTCCTCATGGTTTGTATCTAAAACTACTCTTTCAAGGTATGAAATTTTGGACAAATTTATATTTCTCATTTAAGAAAGGCATGTCTACTGAGAAGCCTCGAAAATTCTCTGCATTGTTATAAACATCCTCTGATACATTTCTACCATGAAAGTCTCCTTGATAGCAGTCTTTTTCATCAGGCAAGTATTTCAGAAACATCCCCATGTGTCATTCTTTCTTTTTTTTTCTTTTCTGGATGCTAGGTAATGTCTTGAGCATTGGGTTTGGTACTATGGATTTAAAAAAATTTTGTTTGGAACTTGCCTCAGAAAAGTTCTGTCCATGGACCCATTTGCAAGCATGCACATTGTCAGACTTCCATTTAAAGACCAAATTAAGGTCACTTACATTTTAGGCAACATATGCCTCATGAGGCTGAAATTGGAAAAACATACTCCACAAACCCATGATCTTGAATGGAGACAGAAACACCACACAGAGCTGTGATGTGGATGCCCAGGTGTATGAGGGTCAGGCACATCTGAAATGAGCCACATTAAAGAGAATGGATTCTTCACAGAAAAGGAGCAGAGGTGAAAGGAACGCCTGGGGAAAGGAGGGGTCTAGTCTCTTCTGGCCCATTTCTTTGTCTATATCTGATCTTGGTTCTCTTAAATATTTAAAGGGCAATGTCTGCAACTTGTGTTCAAACATATTTTTCTTTAACTTTGAATTTGTTCTCTTGTTCATCAAGCCATAAGGTACTTCATCCTTCCCATAATAAAGGAACCCTTGTGTATGCAATACCAGGAGTCAGCTCAATCAGATAGATCAATGTCTCTGATTTTCTAGGATTTGAAGGGAAGCAGGGCCCTTATAAATTATAAAAGGTCTGGGACCAATAAATCTCCCCTATTCCCACGAAGATGAACTAGTTGGTTCAACCCATCATTTCTGCTGATTGGTTTTCCTTGGGGAAATTTTAAGCACATAAAAACTTGCTGGTATTAATTTTTACTCTGCATTAGCAGATCTTCCACAATTACCTCATCCAAATCCTTTCAGATGGGGACATGATGCTCTAGCATGCTTCAGAAAGTGGAGATGCAGAGTCTTGTATTTTCTCTCTCAATCTGAACCTGTCAAAACACCGGACTTAGGTATCAAATGGAAAAAAATGCCTTTCACTTAAAAGCGTTGGTGTGACCTCCTCTCTTGTTCCCATGGAGAAGCATCCTTAGAAGATCTTCCTCAGAGTTTTACTCTGGTCTTATTGTGAATGTGTTCCCTCCCTGTTAATTCATTCTGGTGTCTGAATTTGTTCCACACAGCCACCACAATCTTCTGGTTTGTAGATAATTTCTTAATGCTAGCAGAACTCTATGATAGCTTTTTTCCTGACAGGAGGGGAACCAAATTAATTCAGGGATCACTGTGATTTACTGCATGATCACAGCATGCAGAATTATGAATCTCTTGTCAAAATCAATTTATCTAAGATATATTAGATATGATGGTTCTCACTTTAGCCTGGCTGGGTCCATAAATTATTGGTCTTCACTTTCAAGCCTCTTTCTGGCCTACATGCTTTTCCGCTTGTTTACTCTCAATCTCAACAGGAAGGACTATCTGCTAGACCCACACCTGCCCATTTTGCTTTCTATTAAACAAAAAAAACTACATCCTCAGGCTTGGTCCCATGCAGTTCTCACACTTTTGAGGATCTCTTTGCGTCTGCAAGAAGCCCGCCCTATCCTCTTTCAGTTAGAACACACCACAAGCTCACAGCACTGCTGTTCACCACAAGCATACCACAAGCTATAAGGAGGTTCATGCAGCTCAAGTGTCATCTTTGAATTGTCATGGCTATGTTTATTCTTACCCAGCATTATATAACAAACATCTCACACATGTGACAGCACCCAGGAAAACACTGTCTCTTCATCATCTTTACAGATTTGTTCTCCAGATGGTATGAATCTTTCTGTATTTTTCCCCTGTATTTCTTTATTAAATGTGTACAGAGGAAGATTCTTTTGTAAACCTCTTGTTTTTTCTGTGTATCACTGCTGTTTGCATTGTTGTGACTGCCTTCACATTTGCTGTAGATAAATCTGGTTTCAGTGGTACGTTTACCCCCCTGTTTTGCCTTTATACTGTTGCATTAGATGCATTTCTGGTTTTCACAGCTTGTTAACACTGATTTTGTAAGTTATGTTTTTCAGTAACCCTGCACCTTTTTCCCACCAAGCCTTATTTCTCTGACAGTAACATTGATCTAACCAGGTGATGAACTGTATGGTAAATAATTTGGTCGGTCTGTTAACTGTTAAAATGTTTATTATTTGATTTTCTCACATTCCCCTGTAACAGAGACACTGTTTCATTTCACTGTAACAGAATGCTCACTTGTTTCACACAACAGTTACTTTATCACAAAGAAAAATGCTCCTTTCTTGCATGACAGTCCTACACTGAACACAGTAGCCCTCAAATTTGTCCAAGCCATTTCTCATCCCCTTCATGCTTACTTTGGCACAGTTGAGCAGAACTTACAACCACTCTATGGGGTAAATCTGTTCTTCCCCCTCTGCTAAACAGATCCAGGCAGTGCAAGCACAGCCACAGCTCACACTGTTTGTGGATGTGCGTGCATTGTGTGCACGAACGCAGTGTGTTCAAAGGAACCAGGACTAAATGTAAACTAAATCAGCTGCCATCCAGCAGGCTGAGAGCTATCAGAGACATTTCTGACAGCCAACAGGAGGCACATGGCAGCTACAGCAGGCGGACACAAGGCATTGCTTTTCATAGAAGAGTGAGTCTGTATTACAGACTGGCCATGTGCAGGATGCTCCAGTGCTTTCTCACTCTCTCTGTACTTTTATAGCAAACTGTCAATCACGGGTTGGGTTAAAAACTTGATAGGTTAAACTGTTATGTTAACAGAATAACTGTCAGTAGAATATTTACATGAATAACAAATGATCCCCTAGAAGCTGATGCTCTCTGCATGGTCAACTTTCAAAAATCAATTGTCTGACAAGCAAAGGAGCAAGAGTGAACATCACTCTCAAGATATTCACTACCCACTCTAGTGGGCAAAAATATGCCCTCAATGTTTATAGCAGAGCTGGGTTTCCAGCTCTGTAATAAACATTTGTCACTTATGGGAACTGATAATGAGAGAGTAAAGTTTTGCATGACCAGCAGGCCTAAAAAAAAGGCAAAGAGCACAAAGTACCCACCATTTGCAGCGGACATAAAATGAATTTTAAACACGTGTCCCTAGAGCAGAATGTCCAAACTCCTCTCATTATGCTGTGTGCAATTGGCTTAATCTTCAGAAATGCTCACAACTGGGACCTTTGATGTGCTTGGTTCCACTGAAAATGAGGAGGGATGCTTAGCTGGAAAAAATTAATTAGAGTCCTTTGTTAATGAGATAACCTGAGCCAAGATACCAATATAACCACACTGCATATATGAGTTTGGGACAGTTATAGAAAATTAATAATTTAATAAGTTTAGAGATAAATTTTATTATGTGAAATCTTGCACATCCAGCTCCCATTTATTTTCCACCTTAAATCTTATAATTGACATCTTAATTATTTTGCCCAAATGTACTGGAGGTATAAAATAAAAACAAAGCAGCTGCACATCTAATTGAGCATTTTGCCAAAAATGCTATAACTTTCAGAAGAAAGCTCACAGTCATCTAAGCATACAAAGGTACTATAAACCTAAACAGCTTCCTAATCTTTTCACTTGAGCATTCCCCTGAGATGAGCAAAATAATAGTTCTTGTCATTACTGGGACAGAAAATATAACAACAGATGTCTGTATTCACTTGTCTAACGTTCTTAGAAATTTACAAAAATTTTATGTCTTGTGAAGAGTATTTGCTATGAGTTCTGTAGATTGATTGTTCATTACACTAAATATGTGTTGACCCAAGTAGTGAGCAGTAATTGAGAGTCCTAAGGTATTGGTTCTGACACTGAGGAAAAAAAACCTGTTTAATAATCAGTCATTTCTTTGATAGAAACCTGTCTGTTCCCTTATTGGCAGGAAACATGAATATCTCCCCTTTCTGCTTTATTGCTTCATTTTGTTATACTCTGCCTTCCCAGAGCCATACTCACCCTTTTTTCTTCTGACTGTATCTCCAGCTTCCTCTTCTTTGTTTATCTTTCTTATGCTTCTTTCTCTCATCTAGGCATAAACACTACTAAAAAAAAAAACACTGCCCAGTGTCTCTGCTTCCCTCTGAAACTTATTGGGTCATGGGGTCAATATTGTCTCATATTTTGCTTTGAGCCTGTGACTGGGTGATGCATCTTCTGACTCAAGTAGCTGATTCCTCTGAGAAGCTTGGCTGCTTTTCATGGTCTAGCTGAACAGAAAGCTATCACCACGCTCACTAACATAACCATACCAATGCAGTTCTAGTTGCATTTCACAGTGTTTTCAACTTCCAGAACCTGTTTTTATCCTTGTATTAAATAAAAATGGTCTACTTTCCTTTTTACCATCGACTCTTTTACTTTCTGAAAGGTTGCTTGCACTGTTCACTCCTTTTCAAATATCTGTCTCCTCATGGTTTACAGAATCACAAAATATTCTGAGTGGGAAGGGATCCATAAGGATTACCGAGTCCAACTGCTGGCCCTGCACAGGACCATCCCCAGGAATCACACCATGTGCCTGGAAGCATTGCCCAAATGCTTTTTGATCTCTGTCAGGCTTGGTACTGTTTAGACTTCTCTCCTTTAGTGGCATCTCATTAGTGATTTTTGCCTATTCTACCTTTGTGATACTTTCAGGTAACTTTTTGAGACAAGGAAAACTGAATGAACTTACCATTTCCACCTTTAATGAAGAGGGTCTATGGTTGTTCATTGCTCTGGACAACATTAGCTTTATCTATAGAGATGACAAGGAACTCTGTACGTTTGAAGAGGAGATATGGCATGGCTCACTGTTCAATGACACCACTTCTCTCACCTTCGACTGTATGTAGAGTATTTCTGCTCATAAAATTGATGCAAGTTGTATTTATATCTTGTCTACCTAATTGTTCACATATTAAAATATTGTCAGTTATCAACAATGACAGTGTGTCTGGTCCTCCTCTGGAGACAGAGTATTACTATATGTTCATTAGCAGTGTTGTTAATGAGACAATGCTCAATATACTGGGCATCTCAGTAAAGCTGACATCCATCATCTAATATTGGTTTCCTTTTAAGGGGGAAAACTGAGATTCAGGAATTCAGCTGAGATGGTATTCACTAGTACCCAGTGGTTCCAGCTCCTGGTCTATTAACTATATCTTTTTTCCCTAAGCCAACAACTGTAAGGTAGAGTTAGAGTTTACAAAGGGAAACCCAAGAAGATTTTGACTTTCAAGAAATGTTTAAAGAGAAGATTCTCTTTTTATACACAATGCAATATTGGACCAAGCGTTGAAGATTCACATTTTCTAAACAGCAGATCTTGGTTTACCTCATGGAATGTTTTGTGTCCTTCATATCCCACCTGTTTATACACTGACTTTGCAGAGCCCAATTTTCCAGGCTCCATAGGGTAATGCTATTTTCATTCAACCTTCCACCATTCAGACCAAGACGAACAGAGAGCATGATCAGAATATTCATGATCCGTGCTGGGGGAAAGGCTGCAGTCCCCTAGCCTCTCCTTGCCTTGCTGCCCTGTCCCGGCGGCTGGGTCAGGTTGGGCTGAGGAGAGCAGGGTCAGACAACAGTGATTTTGATCTGAGATACCACACATAACCTGAGATTTGTGGTAAATCTGTGGGTGTTCAAAGAAAAGAAAAGAACAACAAAAAGGCCATCAGCTGTGGTGGCAGAGACAGCGCAGCTGGGGCACCCGCTGAAAACCTGCTGCTTTACCTGACCCAGTATTAATTTATTTAATTTACACTGTTCCACTTGGCATTTGCTGGCCATAATGCAAGCTGTTCATTTGCATTTATGGACAGACAGTAAAGGTTATCAATCCCTTCTAGCAGAAATTAAGGTCAGAACTTCGAGCAACTTTCAAGCCCTGTCCTAAAAATAAGTGCCAAGGAAAACAAGGTGCCTAGGGAGCACAACACAGGATAATGAAAAAGTGCAGAGTTGGTACCAAAAGGTGCAGAAAATCCAGATATCAGGGACCAAAGTCACCACTATTATGACTCAAAGTCTTAGTTTCCATATGAAAATTTTTATGAATTTGGAATCTTTAAACCAAATTTTTTTCCTTCCACCCTACCCAATTTTTCCTGGGCAAGTGTCCTGGGCCGGACAGAAGCTGTGCTCTGACTCCACAGGTTCCCACTGCCTGTCAGACGGCTCTCCTGCCTTCCCCAGCGATGAGCGGAGAGGATGCAAAACACTCTAACCCCACTCAGAAAGGGGAGACTGCGGGGCGGGACGTGCCGGGCTGCGCCCCGAGTCCCGGCTGCGCCCCGAGCCATGCCGGCTGCCCGCACTCCCCGCCGCCCAACCTGTTGCCCGGGCCCCAGCGTCACACGCCAAACGCAGACGGACGGCCGGGGACAAAAGAGGGAGAGCAGGTGCAGCCCACGCGTGGCGCGCCTGGCGCACGAAACCGCTGCCCACCCGTGACAAGAGCATGGACCGCAGCGCTCTGCCCACCCGTGACAGGAGCATGGACCGCAGCGCTCTCCCCCGCTGCCCACCCGTGACAAGAGCATGGACCGCAGCGCTCTGCCCCGCTGCCCACCCGTGACAGGAGCATGGACCGCAGCGCTCTGCCCCGCTGCCCACCCGTGACAGGAGCATGGACCGCAGCGCTCTACCCCGCTGCCCACTCGTGACAGGAGCATGGACCGCAGCGCTCTGCCCCGCTGCCCACCCGTGACAGGAGCATGGACCGCAGCGCTCTACCCCGCTGCCCGCCCGCACGGCCCCGCCAACACATGCAGCAGCAGCCCGGCGCCGAGCTTTCCGTACAAACTGCCGTCGTGGGGAAAATCTTGCCGAAGCGGAGCTGCGGGTGGCAAACGAGCGAGCTGCGGGGCTACGGGGCCGTCTCCGGCGGCGATTTCTGTCCCTTCGGCACCTGTCCGTGCTCCCCGGCCCCACGTTTGCCCGCACCCTCGCCCGCTGCCCCCACGTTTGCCCCGCAGCGCTGATCCCCGCCCCGGCGGTCCCGGCGCTCCCCTCAGCGCTCCTCGGCAGCCTCGGCGGGCTGCTAGAGGGAGCGGATTTTAAAGCGGGCTGCGTGCCTGCCCACCCCACCCCCCCCGCCCCCTCCGCACGCAGGGAAAGCAAAGGAAAAAGTTGCGCTCTCCGGCCGCCCACGCCTCGCTGTCCGCCCCGCGGCGGCGGCAGGACGAGCCCGGCGGCGGCGGGGCCGGTGCCGGTACCTGTGCCGCCGATGCCCTGCCGGGCGCTCTCCAGGGGGAAGATGCCGGCGCACTTCTCCCGCTCCACCTGCCCGCCGAGGCACAGCTCCGAGATGATCTGCAGCGCCTTGTGGCAGAGGCTGCCCACGCCGTCCTCCGCCGGGAAACTCATCTTGTGGCCCGGCCGCCGCCGCTAGGCCATGGCCGGCGCGGGACGGCTCCGCGCCCGACCCGCGCTGCCTCCCGCGGGGAGCGGAGCGGCGGCGGCGGCGAGAGCGGCGCGAGCGCGCCGAAGAAGTAGTGAAGGAGCGGGGGGAGGCAAAAAAAAAAAAAAAAAAAAGTGAGGGGGGGTGGGGGGTGGGAGGGAAAAAAATAAAAAGAGGGGATAAAAAATAAACATCCACTTAGCAACGCCTTTTGTGGCTCCGGGCTCCGGCAGGCGGCTCGGCCAATGGCAGCCCGGCGCGGGGGGCGGGGGGCCCTCGCATCCCCCGGGAAACTTTTCCTTCCCCCGCCCCGCGGCCCCGCGCGGTGCGGTGCGGTGGGCGGTGCGGAGAGCGGCGGGCGGAGCGCTGTCCCCTCCCGGCCGCAGGACCACCGGCCCCGCGAACAGCGGGGACAGCGGCGCGTTCCCGGAGCGCTCCTCGGCCGCTCATCGCGCCGCCAGCGCGGCGCGAACCAGAGCTGGCTGCCCACCGCTCCGCTGGTTTATTCTGAGGTGACCTCAGCGGGGTGATCTTCAGCGCTGGCTACCGAGCCGCGTCGAATAACTTCATTGACCAAATCACCGTCACCACCCCGCTTCTCCGCAGCGGAGGCAGCGGGACGCTTGACTGTCGATTTCTTTAACTTCTAAAGGAGTTAGAGGAACTTTACGGTTGTCTGGTCTGTTTCCTCAACACATTCTGTAACGTTGGGTTATTTTATAGATACTAAAGTTGCAGCTGCAGCGTATGTTTGAATATACTTCTAAAAATCAGCGCAGCATATACCACTAGTGGTTATTTCAGTTATTGGCTGTGGACTCGAACAAGACTTCATCTGTTAACTTCTTCATCTACTTACTGATATTCTGACACAATTTTATGTTTGTGAGGGAAAATTCCTCTAGTTCGGTGGCATACATACGTCTTGCAATGTTAATTCTAACTAGGCATAGCTGGAAGGATGTCTGCCAGCAGTTTACTTAGCAGCACTGCCTGTAGTCTGTTGCTTGGGTGTCTTGGTTTCATAAGCATGAGAAGTTAACTTCTGTGCTGCTGTGCTTTTTTATCCCTCTGGATTTTGAAGCTTTTTATCTGTTACCTGTAAATAAATATCTCTAGCAAACTGTCAAGTTTAACAGTTGAAAACTTTATAACTGTTCCTCAATAGCTGAATTACAGAATAAGAAAATGAATTATTATTCCAGTTTTAATTCTGAAATTCTATATTTGATATAGCATAGATACTTGTTAAAAACACAAGAAGATACTTCTAAACCCCAACCTTTTGGTGTTTTGAAGGAGCATGCATTTATACAGATGAATTCATGCACATGTACCTTTCAAAATCTTGGGAAAGTAATAGACTGAGTTGTACACAAACTGTAACATCAACACAAAATCTGTTCCACAGAGTTTTTTTTCACAGATATAACACCTATTTCAGAAATATCAGATGCTACTAAAGAAATTGTTCCCCATTTAACACCTTTCCTGAGACTAGCATTGTCAAAACCCTTTGTTAATGCTGCAAAATGTTCTGTCAAATCTTAGAATGTTTAGACTGTAACTAGTCAGGGCACAGAACTGTGGAGGTCTATTTGAAGACTCCTTTCAGTCTCATAGGGAACTAAATCTGTATAATTATTTAAATAGTCTTGCTAGCAATAGAAATGTATGTAGATATTTTCATTAGAGTGAAGGCTGCCTACATCCAAACTTCAAAATATGAACATATTTACTGTCTGTGTGACATTTACAGTCCTGTTCCCAAAATTCTGTCATGCATCACCAACTAATAATTAAGCAGTCTGTTTATCTTTGAGACATACCCAGAACTCTAGCAAAAGCTAACAGGAGACACATATACATAGAAAGGGTCTTAATCAGAAATTGGTGTTAATGAGAGCAAGGACTGCATTTAAAGGCTGAGACCTGAGCTCCTTCACTTCTGAACTTTTCTACAGACTGTACCCATGGATGTATCACACAGCCCATGAATGAAATTTTTAGTCTCTGAAGTGAATGGCAGCTTTCCACTGATTATTGTAAGGTTCCACATATGGACCAGTTTGCTATCCTGCTTGTTTATTTATGTTGTGAGATTTTGGTGCATTTCTGTATTGCTTGTCTTTGCACACAAGAACTTCATTTCAGTGAAAATCACACCACCTTGGTGTTATTGATATTTTCGATACATACATAGATGCAGAAAAGCACAAATGGGTGGATTCTACAGTAAATTTAAAAAATATAAGGCTCCTGCTTTTGACGATTTTCAGGTAGGTATCTGGAAGTGGATACCCAACTCATCTCTCTTAGATGTCCTAATTATTTTTTAAAAATGCTTTTAGGTATATAGCAAACACTAGCCACACTAACTAGTACCTTTATCAAAGGCATTTAAAGCATTTAAATCCTGTTCTTCAGTAAGTAGCATGGATATAAACTGAAATTAATCAATAAAATAGTTTTTCTCAGTCTCAGTACTACGTACTATTTCAACAGATTATTGATTCTTCTGGTGAGATATGCTGACTAACTTGTCCTAAACCACTTCCAGAAACAACTTTTATTGTTGGAATCAAGTTATTGATGAAAAGGATGCTTCACTTTTCTATTGAGGATTTTAGTCTTACATATAAATTCAGATTACCAATCATGGCATTTTTCTCCAATATGTTCTTTTAGTGGAAAACAACTTTTTCTGCATATGGAAGGACATAACAGCTTGTTTTCGAGCTACAACTCCTACTGCTCTGATTTGCAATAGCCTGGCAATTTTTAAATTAATATGCAGCTGCACTGTGTGCCCTGGTATCCACAAAGACCATTAATTTTCCCTGTGGGAGTGGTCCCACATGATGTTTTAGGACACAGTAACCTCTTGCCTCATGGGTTCCAGGCGGTGCCATCAGACCAGACCATACCAGGTCTTGCTGTTCTGACTACTGGTCATTACTAGGTTCACACTGGCTTGACAGCTCCCTGTTGACTAAGGGAGAAAATTCCTCCTTTTTTTTTTTTTTTTTCAAATTAATTGCACGCATTCACATCCTCAGGTGGTCCATGAAGTATCCAGCCAGAGGTAAGGGTACTATGCTCTGGACAGGAAAAACATGGCAAAAATGCTCAGTTTTGTAAGAAGTATCCTTTAATGAGGACTGTGTTGGGGGTTTTGAAGTTTAGGCAATACAGGTAGCCTATATATAAATGCAGACAAAAGTTTTGGCCTCAGTCTCTTGATTTGGAATCCAATAAGGAAGCCAAAAAAAAAAAAAAAAAGCATTGGGGTAGGGGGAAAAGAGACATATCAACATTCAGCTTTTAGGAAGCTATGAGTAGAGGAAAAGATGGAAACTATAGGTTACAAACATGATTTGCCTTTGCAACAGTTACAAATACATTGTTCCTCCCCCCCCATAACATCTCTGTAAATTCCTTGTAAATAGCAAAATAAATCCCTGAAACATTAAATATTGCTTTACTTTATCTACATATTTTTAATCCTCTACTTTTGAATAAGAAGTGAAGAAAAAAAAAAAAAGGCATTCAGCAGTAGTCCAGGAGCCAGTCAAAGCTGAATGTTCCTAACCTGCAAATTAGAAAGGACTGCCATGAGCACATATGAACAGGGACCCTTCCTTAGTTTAAGCAGTAATACAAAAAAAAATATCTAATTTAATTTTTTTTCCTACCATTTTTATAATGTTTTCTTCTTGCTTCCACAGTTTCATAGTGTGTGGTACTGCAGAGTCCTCCTCTGGGTTGCTTCTTCCAACTTCTAATTTACTGTGAATAAAACTCAGTCATAAAGAGAGCTCCCCATATTTTGTCCAAACAGATGCTTCTTCAATTTTCAGAAATACTGAGCAACTGTTACTTTATTTTTTTTTCCACTTGATTTGGTGCAGTTGGTACTTAAGACCACAAATCTGAGCAGAGACAGTCCTTCAGGACCTGCACAAACAGATGAAGCCACTTCTGAGAGCCAGCAGCTAACAATGTTGGCAGTTTTGTGAAAACATTTTTTTTAAGAGATGTATGGCATTGAACAATTTATGACGATTTAATATAAATCCTGCAGAATAATTGGCTAGGGACAGAGGACAAAGTGATTACTACTCTATTTTATTTCAAATTGTGCTTTTTATGTGATACATGACATTGACAAATTTTTGGTGTCTTGGAGCCCTGCATCTACTGTGAGTTGTTTGCTTTTTGGCTACTAGCAGATAATTACCTAAAATCCCTTTTTTTCACTGCAAAATGCTAAGCATGGTGTGGCGTTTTTCATGGCTGCTTGAGCAGGAGGAATGGCAGAGCAACCAACTGGGAAGCCAGCAGATCCCTAGAGCTCATCCTGGCTCATGGGGAGAATGGGCATATTTTGGTCCTCACTTGGTGTGTCCAGTGGACAGACTGTTGGAAGAGGTAAGAAGGGCAAATTAAAGACAATTTCCTCCTCTGATAGTTTTGCCTTTTTTTTTTTTACTAGATGAAGTATTTTTGTGTCCAATCAACATTTTATGTCTGCCATTTCTCAGCAGAAGGGCTTCCTTGTCTCCTCTCTGTGGCTGTATTCACACAACCTCTCATTTTTATCATTTTCACCCAATTTTTGAAGCAGAAGAAAAGCAAGGTCACAGAGAAGCAATATATTAGAGCATGTATGTGTGACATAGTGCCTTAAAAGGACATATCCTATTGAATTATGATTCACGTTAACAAGCTCTGTTGCCATTTTTCTTCCTATTACCTTCCCTTCTTTCTCCTAGCTTCACTTACTGAGGAATGAGGTTGTGACTGGCATTAGCCAGCTTTCTTCAGCTTCAGAACAAGATACCATACTGAAATAATGATTTGCAAAGTTGGTTGGTTTGAAGAACCCATAGAATAATAGGAAAAAAAATCTTCTCTCAGCATACTTTTCGAAGTTTTTCCTGAAAGCCAACTTTCTTAAAATACTCTCTGTATTGTAATACAAGGCAACCCTAAGCTTTGGTGAAATAAGGTACCTTTTGCTACTAGAATTGTTCTATGCAGCCAGGTTTTGCTGATTAATTTAGGCTATTCCTCTGCACCTAATGAATTTCTGTCTCTGTGTGCCTTCTAGTGATATGGCTGTGAGCATGCTCCTTAATGATTTTCAAGCTCTATTATCAACCTAAATGCAGACACAAGGAGCTTGTTTGGTGAATATAATTTTTGTTCCAGTTTTGTTCCTCTGTACATAATTTTCATGGTAGAGTGCCACCTATAACTGCTCCAAAATTATTCTGCTTAAAAAATATTTAATTTAAAAATACTGATAAATTAAGGATATTGTGGCCCATTTGGCTGTATCCTGCTCCCACGGCAACACTATTCAGTAAATGTATGATTAGGTCCTAATAGGACAGCACAAAACTCACTGAAATAATTTGTGGTAGTGCAGATACAGCAAAAACATTTGCTTTGAAGGGCAACACTCTTGCTGCAATACATTTAATTCATATCCTAATATAATTAGAATAAAATAGATCAACTATTATTAAATAAACACCTGTTCACCTGCACTATCAATAGCCACTGTGGAGATGTACATGTAGATAATAAAATTATTACATCTATATAAATCATTAAGTTCCACATAAAAGAAACAAATAATTGCTACTCAGCATTGTCAAAAGAGTAAAGCTCCATGCTTTTAGAGGACAGCAGCTCTGCCTCGACATTCATTCATGATAAATGAGCCTCATTTCAGCATTTGTTGAGCACAGGAGACCTTTATCCTGTGACATTGTTCTATTCCACTGTCATTATTTCTTAATTAGCTCTGTCATCACTAGTTTGGAGCTTGGTGTATGTTATGGCCAAATTCAGCTTTGACTTAAGTGGGTACAGTGTCATTTAATCACAATAGAAATTATGTTCATTTGCATCAGGGCTTTGCTTGATTCCCAGCTCTTAACCAGTAGATCATGGAACAAGGAACAACTTTCCTTGTTCCCAACCGGTGCTGGAAAATAACTTTCAGAGTGAGAAGATGCCATTCACACATCTGGGGAAGAGTCTCACCCTGCTCCCTTCCTCCTTCCCTTGTCACCTGCCCCTCATTCTGCTGGGGGACAGGCAGAGCTGCCTGAGGGGTGTCTGACACGTCCTGCAAGCCAGGTCTGCCACATGCACAGTGAGATGTGTTCTTGGAAGGTCTGATAGTGGCAGCAAGAACAGCGTAGTCCTTGACCATCTCAACCAGAGCAGTCCTCTTAGGTAATTGAGTACTAATCTGATTCTCCCTGCTGTGCCTTTTGCACTTATAACTCCTGCTGCATAATATTTTGGCTGGGTCATGGAACCTTAGCAATGTGCCCAGCCATCAAGTGCTATCTATGTTATGGTTCTCCCACCTGGATCATAGTAAATAAATTCTGTTGGGTTTGAAATGGACTTTTCCATTCTCTAGGAATTTGTAATTTAATTTTTTTCAGTGAGAGAAAGGAGCTAATCCCTGGTAATTCTAATTAACATAACTCTGATTTTCCATAATCATTCAATTCAGGGATTTCTTCCTAGCCCTGAATTGCTGCTTTTGTTTACAGTCAGGGGAAAAAGTCAGACACAATACCCAAAGACAATGAATTAGTGCCATACAGAGAGCCATTTATGGGGTCTTCCATCAGCAGAGTGAGCTTGCCACTGAATGGAGTCTTTGGAAGGGATGGAGGCTGGCAGTGTGCAAAGCTTCCCAGAAGGGATGGGAAGGGAGCACACAGGGCCATGGCATCAGGTATTTTTTCCTGCACAGGCTGACAAAATGGGCAAATCTGCCACACCAGAAAATGTGTGCTGCAAATTTTTGTCCTCATCCTCAAGGAGGTGAGATTTCCTGGTGGAAACCCACGACTGAGGCTTTGCAAATGGCTTAAATAAATGGTAGGAATGCTGATGCCTTCCACCTCACCTCGAAGTCTGGTTACCCATCTTGAGCTAGTAATCATATCACAAAGTAAAAAAAAAATATTTTTTACAAATTTCTGATCTGGTGTGTGAGCACTGGGGAGATTGACAGCAGCAGAACCTGCCTAAAGGTCACAGTGTTTAATAACTGTGAAGGCTGTATTAGGGCTATTTTATTTTAAGGAAACTTTTATTTTTAATGTTTATGAAAAGAAAATATGTTTCAGCTTGTTTGAATATGCTGTCAGATTGCCCCACCACATTGAAAAGAGTCCTGGGATGCATATGTGGATGTTGGAAAGAATAAGGATATAGGGAAGTATACCCACAGGAACAACCCAAACATGTAAAAATCATGTCTCAAATGTGGCTGAATCATGAATGTTTCATCAAGATTTCATATCATAGGTCTCTTAACTTGTCATATAATCATGGTGTATATATATGAACAGTATTTAAATAAATAAATTCTGGTGAGGCACAAAGTGAAAGAGGTGGAAGCAGTTTCAATCATTCTTGGTAGGACATCTGAGTCTCTAAAACATGTGATTCATTAACTTTCATGTGAAGATTCTCCTGATTCTCCTCTCTGTGTCCTTACAGGGAGGTCTTGTAGTGTTTCTTTAATTCCAGAAATAACTATCTGAGAAAGAACATGATAGCACTGTAGAGGATGTTTTACCATTTCAAAAGAAACAGCAAAATTACATTGCTACATTTATTTTTCAGAATTAGGCCTCACAAGTGCTTTTTCTATTAAAAATGTTTTCCTGAACGGTTTACAATGCACATAGTCAAAGACAGCAAATCTAATGATAAAAAAATATAATGATGCTTTGAGAAAGTCATATATTAGCTGACTACAAGCAAAATTCTGGACTACTGCAATTAGAACATCTTCCATTTACTGTAAAATTCCGAAATCAAGATTAAGGGAGAATCACTGCCAAATAACTGTGAACATGGAGTGTTTCATATTCCTAACTGTGAATGATGCACTTAGGGAGAAAACTTGGAGATGAACTTTAAAAATGCACGTTTTAAAGGAGAAGTGGAAAAAATTAAAGAAGCTTTTTTTGTAAACTTAAAAGTTTTTGCATAAATTCTGAGTCAGGCACTGTAGAAGCAGTTTCTTCGGCCCAAAAAGGATAAATATATGGCTGCACTCTTCTCCATATCAAATTGTAATTTGATTTAATGGAAAGAAGCTCAAAAAGAAGCCACTTGTAGGTCTAGCTGTGAGACTGGTACTATTTGATGAAGATTTCATATTTTGATCTATTTCAGAGCAGCCTAAATCTCTTTTTAATATACACTAATAGATAGTGAATTGTGCCTGTCCATCAGCTTAAAATCAACTAGAAATCAGAGGTCTTGAGTTCTGAAGGCCTTAGCCCATAAAAGAAGAGTGCAGAAGAATTTCTTTGTCTTTCCTGTATTTAGCAATCTACAGCGTAGATGTGTTATCTGTCATCTGTTCATAGTTTATGGACAGAAATGGGCACTGTACTGTGAATTATCTGAGCCCCCTTACTTGCTAGCTTCAGATGAGATAGATTTTTCTTTGACTGTGGAGGGATGGCCAAACAGGAACATGAATTGCAGTGCAGGGCAATAATTCTAACTCTGAGATTTAGAATTTCAGTCTTCTAAGATAATGGCATCCACAGAAAGCATCAAGATGTTGCAATATTCCGTAAAACTATGGAAGTTAGAGGTTCTGGGGAAAGGGATTCCCCTTTCACTAGCCTTCTAGTTCTCACACAGACTGATCTCATGGGAGTTTTTGGTTTTTTTTTTCATGATGAACATCATCTGTGATGGAAGTTGTAGCCCAAAATACTTTTGAAGTCTCCTTGTAGAACCTTCTCCTTCAGCTACTTATCTTCTGGGAAGCCAGAACCCTTCCACTGGTCCCCTACATGAGAATGTGACTCATGAAACATCCATGGATCCAGCTGATATTGCTGTGTGGGTATGTGGAATTGCTTACAATGAAAACAGGTGTGCCTTCTAGGAAGTGGTAAATCTGTTCAAAAAATGAACTCAAACTGGGCTGGACTGGAACATCCTTAATAAAAGAATAAAGTAAATGTGTGCTTCTGCACACTTACAAATGTACTTGTATATGTGTTATACACATTCTGTGTAAGGAACAAACCTAAATAAAAGCTGTATTTGTAGCAACTTTTCTACATCATCAACAAAATAACATTCTATAATTTCTAAATCTGAAGGCAATCTGAGCTCTTTAGAGAGAACAGTAAGGCTGGGAGCTAGTGAACTAATAATTTTATAACAATATTTTTTATGGCAGTGATGGTGAAAGTGGTTTTTGTGGAAGAAGGATCAAGAGGATGTAAGGGGACACTGATATTTGAGATCCATTTAAAAATTTAGAAAAAGTTGCAGTGCACAATATTTATATGATATTTGGTGAACAAATCTAAAGAAGATAGAGTCTGAAATAGGAAAAATACTGACCTGATAGGAGTTGTAGTCAGCTACTTGAGTGAGAACTAACATCAAGAAGTTCTTCAGAGGAACTAAGGAAAAATATTGGAGAAGTTAAAATCAAAGAAAGTGTAAATAAACTTTACACTTATAAAATAAAAGATAAATGAATGTTCAAAGTTATGCCTGCTCTGACTAGCAAAAAAAAAAAAAAAAAAAAAGAAAATCCCTCCAAATAAGCAGAAAACTTTGCTTAAAAGGTAAGAGAAGAACTGAAAAAGAAAAGCAGGATAGAAAGGAGGTGAGGCTGATACCCAAATGTTAGTGAACAGTGCACTGTGTCCAGAGAGAATTGATGAAGGTGGCCAATAAAGTTCAGAAGCACTGAGCTGTGATTCAGGAGCAGGCAACACATCATATTTATTACAGTGGGATGGAAAGAGCTGTATTGGCAGGGGATCTCTAGCTCATACACTTGGGTTAGCACTACCAGATAGCAATCCCTTACCCACATTTAGCAACCAATACGATGAGGAAGCATCATACTTTGCTAGTTTTATCAACCAGAAATTTATGCAATTAAAAACTTTTTTTAATTATTATTTTTAACTTCAACAAAAAATCTGTATGTCCTTTGGCTGGGAGTAATCAAAGATGACTCGATTTTAAAAAAATATATGCCAATATGCTATAAAAAACTAAAAAAAATACAATAATGCAGCACTTCAAAGTATGAGTTTTGTATAATCTCTATTGAGCAAAGCCATGATGGTTCATAGTGGATGGGAAGCTTGTTGAACAGTAAGGATTCAATTAGCATTCAAGATGAACATTTCATTTTAGCTGTTTAGAGAGGCAGAGATTTGCATATTTATAAATACATGTATGCATAAAATACATGTATGCATCTAAAGCTGGTTTTTGTGTCCAAATTTCAGCCCCCTGCTGCTTTTGCTTCCTCTAATTTATTGTTGTCCTACAGCAGCAGAACAGTCCTGAAGTTGTCTGTGTATCTGATTAATATTATACAGTACCTACTCAGGGCCAATCCAGAGCCACTTGAACTAATGAGCAGATTCTTGTTAAGTTCCAGGGGTTTTGGAGCAAACTCTCAAGAGATGCCTGTTACTCAACAAATACACTGAATTCTTGCTGTTATACAATCTTAGATAATAATAAAAAAAATGTGTTCAGAGAGTCGGAAGCAGAAGGTACAAATACACCATATTTTAATAGACACATAAAAACTTTCACATAATGCATTTATCTCTGAAGCAGTAAATTTGCTCTGAAGCTTTTCATGTATCAATACATGTGTCTTTTAAGAATGTACAACTCTCTACTGTTTTTTGTTAGCATTATATCTTTGGGTACTAAATAATTAATCACTTCGTCTTACTTTTCAGTAGAGGGCACTCAGAACAAATCATAGATCAAAATAATGTATAAAAGACACTAAACATAATGCAAAGTATTCATTAAAAACTCTCTTGTGTCTTAAACAAAGCTACTATATATTTGCATCTGTTTCATATGATAAGCAACTGTATGAAAAGATAAAACTTTTCAAAACTTGAGCTGTCTCTTGTGCACCTTCTTATGTGCTTCACAGTGTGATGTAAGCAAGCTATTAAACTTCGAGAAAAAGAAGTTTGTTCCATTTAATGGATTAACTAGCCAGGGTCTAATAAAAAATTTAACAACTTTGTAATGAACTGAGCCTGTCCTCTCTTTCTGGATATAATGAATAGTATGTGTAAGCCTTGGTAATAGACATCATTCCCTTTTTTGGTACAGCTAATTTAAAATATGTAAAGTTTAAAACATGCAGGTTTTGTTTCCAGCAGAAACTGATCTGTATATGAAGGGGAAAGGGTCCTGATGCCTCAATAGTTTTATCTAACTTTTATACCAGTATAACCCTAATGAATGCAGCTATCACATCATTACAAAAAGAGCAATGCTGTGTAAATCTGGATAAAACATTTTAATTATGTTGGCTTTCATGAAGAAAAATACAGATTCAAATGAACTTTATTTTAAATAAAATTCAAGAAAAGAATCAATCTGTGTCACTTAGAAGACTTTACAAGGCGATGCAACAAGTAACAAGTAAATGTAACAAATGTAAGGCATGAAAACTTTTAATATTTGTCTTTGTTGTATAAGAGCTCCATTTGGCTCAATAAATGGAAAGGAAAGGTGTATTTTTTGGGTTTTTGGGCTGTTTTTTTTTTTTTTTTCCACACAAGTATCTAAACTTAGGTTATGTATCTGTAGTTTATAAAATGGGTGCTTTTTGAGTTAATACTTAGTAATATGACCCCAAAACTTCTGTTCATAAAAAGTGTTCCATGAACATGAAGGGCTTCAATGCTTACATAAATATGTGTCTATCATCTACTACGTCTGGATTAAACCCAGAGAATGGAGGTGTGTTCAACTGTTTCTTCATTGAAAAAAAACATCAATCACATAATTTTGCTTATTTCTTCCAAAGATAACTTTATAAATTTTTTTACCTTTTTTTTAAATCCTTGTGAAATGGTAAAACTGCCATTTATCTACAGATTATGAACACCAGGACTCCAAATTTTCTTATGGCTTTCCCAGTGGGTGATTCAAATTTGATCTGCTGGAGAAGAAGGCAATTCCATCTGCACGCTAATTTGTCACTGGGCATAACTTCTTGAAAGCTGGCCACGCTGAGGTTAATCTCCAGCACACTATTTTTGAGACCAAGGGATGAAGAGCATTGATATTTGATGTGTCATTAATATGGCACTCCCCCTGCTATGATAGTGATAAGTTTCTATTAAAACAACACTGGTAATCATCCAGAACCAGGCACCAGTTCTTTGGGACTAACCACTGGGTATAAGCAGGAAAATTGCAAACTCATTTTATTTCTGAGCTAAATTATCACCAGGATGTGAGGCTGCTTCTGTAGAGGTGAAAAGCTAGCAAACTAATCTACCATGCTGCTAACTCTAAAATATTAGCCAGTCCTGTCTTGCTGTGTGACATAATTCACGGCTTTTATTGTTTCAAATATGTAACCCTGGTGATTTAGGTATTGACTTTAAAGATCATCACAGAAGAAAGTTTATTATATTATCTCTCTTCCATGTCAGAAAAGTACATACTGTGAAATTAAAGTAACATGTCATTTCTCATTAAAGGAAGTCAGTCTGTGCTCTAGATTGATTGGTGGGAAAAAAAATCTTTATCACAAAGCAATTTAAATGTGTTTCATAAAATTACGTGCTATATTTGAAGACTGCGACTCAGAAATACATACACATGGTTTAGCTCTTTGAAACATCTGTGTGTGTATTGTATTTTATGTTTATGTGCAAACATTTTACACTCCTAAAATAATACTTAGGACTGCTTCAGAAATATAAATGTTGAATAGCTTTTAAAATCAGTTAGAAATCAGAACTCTTGAGTTCTGAAGGCCTTAGCCTGTATGAGTTCTGAAGGCCTTAGCCTGTAAGAGTGCTTTTTTCCATATTGCATGAAACTACCTTGCAGTATAAATTCTGACAGCAAGCACTGGAGACACAAGACCACCTGCAGCCCTGGTTGTGTTTCAGATCACCTATGCAATTCCAGCTGTTCCCTTGTTCTATGCTTTACTTTGCATCTTGGGGTGCTCTCAGAGTTAGGAATTGGATTCCTTTCTAAGGGAAAGAACCTTGAAAAAGGTCCTTGAAGAAGGAGCGTGCCTAACATCCTATATCCAGTATTGATTATTCACCATTCATTCATTCATGCATTCATCAGGGGACCACCTTAAACTTCATAAAAAATGTGACAGGAGCATTGGGCTCTCAACCCCAATGGTTTCATCCTGCACGACTCTTCTTTTGTGCTCTACTTGTAACACAGTCAGTGCCCAAACAACCCAAAATATATATACTTTAGATATCTTATTAATTTTCATTAGTATTTCTTGGTCCTTAAACCATGTAGGGGCAGTTTAACATGGGCAGGCAAAAGCTGAACTATGCAGTGTATTGGCTGATTTAAAATGTGTATTCAGATCAGATGGGAAGCTTCGTATCCTGATTAACTGAGGATGGGAATGGAATATTTATGTTTATAAATTCAGTTTGCTTTCCATGAATATTCTCCAGTGGTCACTTAAAGTTCAGTGTTTTATATATTTCTGCCAAAAGGATGTTTGCTGTAAAAGTCAAACACGAAAAGGTTCATGATTATAAGCATTGTGAGAGCAAATTAATCTTAGAAATGATTTTACACTCTTTGCCCAGAAATAATTTGGTCTGCATCTCTTTCAACAGCAGACAACATAGCTTTTGATTGCTGTAATACACATTTATAATGTTCAAATATTAATAACTACAAGGAACTTAATTATTTTCACTTGAAAAATAAAATGTTAATGATGGCTGGAGGAATCATTGTTGTTTTGCATAATGGCATCTACTGTAGCCACACAATAAAATGCCAAAAGAGAAGAACATTTATTTTTTTTTTACTAACACAACATATTTTATATTACTGAAAACATGATTTTTCAAAAAAAAGTCTGTTCCTACTTAAATATATGTGTCATTGCCCTCATCCAAACACAGCTCAAATGCTCTTAAGTGGATTTTTATACCAAGAGGCCACACCTACTTAGATAAATGAATAAAAGTGGGAATGCAGAAGAAACTGTAACTGCCAGCTACATGAAAAGATGTTTTAGAATATGTACAAGCTTTGATAGATGCCCCAACAGCATGGGCTTTTTAAGCTTCTCAAGGAATTACAGAATTCACACACAGAACTCATTATAAGGTTACATTTTATTTTAATCTTAATTCTTAAATAAAATATGTTGGTGAAAGAGGAAAAATTTTACTCTGCAAATTTTTCTACATGAGCTCTATTGCTGGGTCTCTGTGTAACTACAGAAGATGGTCACCACAAAGCCATCTGCAGAGCTGTGGTCTTTGACTGCTTTATCCAATCTGTATTCAGGAGATTTAGAGATTTAATGACTCAGTTTTTATGGTAAGCATAAAGCAGAACAAACACCAAGCTATGGCAAATTACCCATGTGCTGTTTGGCACATTTTATTTCCCTGTGTTGAGATGGAACTTTTGTAACACTAAATTTGTGCTCACATTTACCTCAAGAAAATACATGTCTTGAATTCTTGAGTAATGAATGAGCATGCTCGTTACTCATACACATATTTTTTTTTAAATCTCATCTTTCATAATTCTGTTTAGAGCTTGTCTTGAAATAACAGTTTATGGAAGAAAGATTTTTAGGGCATTTTCACTGGTCAGAAATGTTAGATTTCAAATCAGATATATCCCAATGAGCACATTATTTTCAATTTTATTTAACAGTTACATGAGAAACTTGTGGTCCTGTTTCCTAATTTCTAGAACAGAATTAAAATAACATTGGTCCTAGAAAAGCTCATGCTTTTTCCCAGCTCTGGAGAAGGGAGAATGAATTTTTTACTGTGAGGATGGTGAGGCACTGACACAGGTTGCCCAGAGAGTTTTGGATGTCCAATCCCTGGAAGTGTTCCAGGCCAGGCCAGATGGGGCTTTGAGCAACCTGTTCTGGTGGAAGGTGTCCCTGCCTGTGGCAGGGGGGTAGGAACCAGGTGACCTTTAAGGCCCTTTCCAACCCAAATTGTTTAATGATTCAATGGATTTGAGCCCACTGAGGATTTTTATGCCTCCAGAGTAGCTACTAAGCATTTGTAATCCTTGCTAAGTCTGAATTATATTTGACTATGGTGTAATATTGTGTGTCTTACAGCAGCAGATCACTGCAAATATTTCAGCAGGAGGAAAGCTCTAAGTCCCACATTCTTTTGTACACATTCCTATTAGCCTAATGATGCCAGCACAGGCATGATAAGGATAACAAAGGAATGCAGTCACAGTGCTGTCAAACTGTTTAATGCCAGTGTCCATCCAGCCCCTTATCTACTTTCAGACATAGCAAGGTATTTTGGAAAGAGTGCAAGAAACACAGAGAATTCTTTGCACTTCAGAAAAAGACTGCAAGATCCTCCTCTGTCCACCAGCTTCTAACAACCTTCCTGATTTACAGCCAGTTAATTGTGTTAACAGCTGCCAAAAGACCTCTCCTGAAATTTTCTTTCCTAATCTAGAGACAGGGTTCTTCAGACCAGTAGGTGCATATCTCTAATTAAAAAAAAAAAAAAAAGAAAAAAAAGATCTTGTTCTCCAGAAACTCATATTTTAGCTCAGAATCAGAATCTATAATACACACATATTTTTGCGTATTTCCTAGGTTAAACTTTAAATCACAGCACCAAAGCACTGAGATGCAGCCTATCCCTGGTGCAGAGCAAGGTCACCTTGCTCTTGTGTGCTCACAGCCTGACCCCTTTGTTTCCCAGTCTGGTGGCACAGTGCAAACCCACCCTCAGTGCTGATGCTAAACAATCACTGGAAGAATATGAATCATGGCCAGCCCCCTGCTATTTTTGCTGGAGGGCTAGAAAGCAGTAGCTCAAAGAGAAGACACTGAATAAAATATTTAAGCATCGTCATGCCTCAAACTAATGCAGCAAGTTCTTTCAGAGCTCACCTGTCCTTTCTGCTGCTAAGAATTGTAGTCAAATTCCTGTTACTGGCTCTGGGTTGATGAGGCAATGAGATTATTATGTACACAGGCAAGATAGGATAAGATTTTCCTTTTACAGGCAATAGCAAGATTTCCTACATGAGTTCCAGAATTCATTATTCTATTTGATTCAGGAACAAAGTACTATGCTTAAAAGAAGGAGAAATGAAATGTGCCCTTCTAGGTGAGGTACTTGTTATTCCTAATGATCAGGTGGATGCCACCCTGATCAGGCTGCAGAAAAGAAGAGAGAAGAATGGTGTCCACCTGCATGGGTAAAACCATGTTACAGATGCAAGAGCACATTCTAAGCCAGGCATTGCTCCTAGGAGGTTAATTTTTCCCAAAGTCAGGACAATAAAGTTTTCAAGGCTTCTGCTCTTGAAACTTGTTTTTACTTCATCTAGAGACTTCCAGCTCTATTAATATTGCATTCTTCCAATACCTTCAGAAGTGTGGGCATATACAAGAGTCTAGCATTTCTACTTCAGAAATGTGAAGAAAATAAAACTCTCCTAGAAATGCAGCACATAAAAGTTTAAATTTCTTTTAGTGCCTGCCTTTTCACAGAAGATCTGCATCACAAAAAGGAAAATTGAGATTTTCCTTACAATCATTGTAGAGGAATCATTTATATAATTTAAATTTGAGTTATTGCAGTTTTTTTTTTTTTTTTTTTTTTTTTTTTTTTTTTTTTTTTTGTTAAGGTGGAACAAATAAGTGAGGATTGTTGATCCTTCACTGTAGGCCAAGTCCCAGAATAAGGAGAGTATTGGTATACTGAGCCTTGCAATGATCAGGACTCTTTGTAGATCTGTCTCCATTTGCAAAGTGTTATTGACAAGGAGAGGAAAAGCAAGTGAGCAGCTTTTGAGGGCTTCTTAATCTCCAGTTAAACCAATTTTTCCACTCCGGAGTGGCAGATTACTTCCTTGCCCATTTTTGGCACAACAAAGAAATCATGTAAGGGATTTTGCAGCTGGAATAAATACTAGAGGAGACTGGCAACGTGGTGGTTTCATGAGCTCTCTGGCTATTGAACTTAATGGCAGTTTAGCAAAACAATTGAACCACCAATCATTGGTGGTTAGAAAAGAAAACACTATACAATACTTCAGTTAGGGAGCAGAGAGGAGTGTACTGAAGTGAATAAATCAGTTATAAATTATGGCTTTGTTGGCCCCACGTTGGGCCTCCCCCTGGGGGCTCCCCTGACAGGGGAAAGCTTCCAGGAGCAGTTTCATGTCAGGAAAAGGACACGCACAGGACTTTTTTGGTCTTCAGCTTCTTGTTTATTGTTATCTTATCAAAACTTCAGCATGCTGTCTGCACCAGACCTTACATGCAGGAAAACAGCACAAAAATGGCTAAAAATCTAGTGTTACAAGGCCTTTTAAGCCTAATCAAAAACTAAATTGCCCAATTAAGAAGTGACACCTAGATTACTTGCCCTTCTAACCCAATAACTGACCCCTAAAGACTTGCAATGTGGATTTTTCTACCCAATTACAAGATACCGCCTAAACCTATGAAGAAGAAGGAAGAAAAAGGAACACAAGACAACATCCTATATACTCCATCTTGTTCCCATCTACAACATACTAAAAATCCTAAAACCTGAATTTCTCACCCAAGTGACTTACTACACTACTCACTATAGTCTATTTCATGCTTTTGTGGTCTCTAGTTTATTTTGAGGCTTCGGAGGCCTTCTCCATGAATGAGGGTCAAAGTCAGTGCTCCCCTGGCAGTCAGAACCCCTCAGGGCAGACAGAGAAATATTCCCCTTTCTCTGGGTTTCCACATCTCCCCCTTCTGTTTGAACCAAAAACACTCCTTTGACAACCTCATCCATCATCTGTCAGATACACCAAAATAGACATGGCACAAATATTAAAAGGTCTACGACACCAATCAGTACAAATATACCTATCTTCACGAGTTCTCTCCATGCTGGAGCAAGATTAAACCAATTGAACATGCCATCCAGAAATGACCCATTCTCTTCCCTGAGTTTGGCCATTCCATCCTCCAGCTGTTGTATGCTTTCATAAATAGATTTTGAATGATCAAATTCATGCAACACATTCCTTCAAATTCTTCACAATAAATATGTAAGACCGATCAAGTAAGGTAGTAATAAACCAAGCCTGTCCTCAAATTTTCGAGAGGCGCTAATGCCAGGAACAGGGACTGCAGGTGGCTTTGAGACCAGCTCCAAGGAGCCCAGCAGGGACCTTGATGCCTTGTAACTTCTGATTTGGGACTACGACTGCCTGTCCAAGAGCAGTGATATAAATCCTTGTACAAATTTTGTATTAGTTTTATACAAATGTAAAGTTTTTTCCCCAAACTTAGGTCCATCTGAATGCAATGTCTGCTAAATAACATTACAAAATCCATCCATCTATGAATCCATTAAACAACATCAGCTTTCCACTGCTGATCTTCCACATCAGTGTTTGGTACCAAACATGATTGTTCCATTGTGCAGGATTTCTACAAAGGCTGTTTCTGGTTACTCATATGAAGCACCACATTCTGTAGCTCCTCAAGTACAGATTTGGCAATGAGGAAATAGATGTGGCCATTTTAAGAGTAACGACCTGTTCTAGTGACAGTGAGGTTGCCAGAATCTGCCAACACTTGCAGCATTTGGCAGGAAATTACAGGACAACATACGCTGAACAAATGAGAGAAAATGCAGGGTAAACTTGGATATTTCTCCCCCATGTCCTCAGCAGAGGAAAGGGAGTGATAGAGGAACTCTGGTGGACAGCTGGCACCCAGTCAGGGTCAACCCATCAGACCATGTTATGTATCAATTTGGTTGTGACCAGCAGTGGGAAAAGGAACTATTACAGATAGGGCATGGTGGCAGGTTGAGAGCTTCAATAGGAAGTATTTGGAAAAGAAAGTAGAACTGGCAAAAATGGATTAAACTTAATTATTTCATTTCTGTATAAAGACGCAGTGTGGCTACATTCTGCCTCAGACATTTTGGCAACTGCAGGATGCAATTGCATATCTGGGCAAAATCTTTTTAACTGGAAATAGCAAATAATTATGCTCAGTCCATACATGATGATAGGAAAAAGATGAGTTGGGAACTTTTCTGCATCTAAGGCTTTCTACAAGTGATGAGTGGTCAGTACAGATTTGCCCAAAATCCCAGGTGCAGGTATTAGATAATCTGTTCTACAAAATCACTTGATTTGACATTGCTGATGAAAAGATTATACATAAATGGTAATTCAAAATGTCTGTCACAATCACTGAAACAAAAAATATTCTCTCTGCTGCTATAGATTCTGTAAAATGATTAACAAAGTGACAGCCTTAAAAAATGTTCCTGTTAAATTTGTAATGAAAGAACTGCAGTGTAATCTGTATTTTGCTGTATAGGAAAGAATAGAATATAATGTATTATCAGACATGGGAAAAGATAGACCTAAGAGCTTTTATAGGGCATTAAACACAAAAATTAAGTGAATTTTAGATGGTGTTAAGCCTTCCTAACAGTCCAGAACAAGCATAACATGTCAGACCAACTTTTAATAAAGAAGTAATTCTTCTACTATTTCATTTCTTCAAAGCTGGAAAATTTTAAATCTTCAAATATAAATAGATTTTATAAACAATCAAATAATTTTCATTGAATTAAAAAGAGTCCTTTCTAAAAATTTCAGAAAAAATAGTGAAGAAGTAAAGTCTGAACACAAAAAAAAACAGAGAGCATTGTTAGGTGGTCAGGGACCTGACCTTTGACTTAGCTGTGAATGATTGTGGTGAAACAAAGCACCTGGAATGTCAGAATAACTAATCATCTGGAGATTTCCCAGAAGATACCTAAATGCTGGAGATTTAAAAGTTCATCACAGCAAGGTGATCTTTGTGGCAGAAAAATTGCTCACACTGAGACAATCTGCAGGAGCCAAAGGAGAGTCCTTACCTTCTGCACTGTCTGCAAGCAAGAGCAGTCAAACATTTCTAAAAGCCAGGAAGGCACATTAAGCATATTAACCTCTGAAGTGCAGCCCAGCAAGCAAGGGCACCTCTTCAGGGTCTTGATTGGCTTTGAGAACGTCCTACAGGGATCCAAAGAAATTCTCTGGCAGGTTTGTGACTTAGTTGCTGTCTTTTCAGTCAGTACTGAGTGACATAGAGGGTCAGGATCATCCGCTTGGAAAGCTGGTTACCAATCTAACCAGTACAGGAAGAGCAGCACTTTGCAGACTTTGCTTTATTTGTCTACACATAAAACTCTTCCCCTGACAGTTCCAAGTCAAAGAAAGGAAGGCATCTTTAGGCTGCCATTTGCCTTTGTGTGAGTTCTGAGAACCACAGGCAGCTGCATAGTGTTTTATCTACTGAGTGCCACACTTTGCAGAAGAGTTCACATAGACCTGCTACTGCTTTTTATGTACAGTGGTATAAGGAGATGTCCCAAAATTCAGATAATACACAATGGGTAAAAGTGAGTGGAAGTATAAGCTATAAACTGTTAATAAAACAGAGTTAAATTTTCAATTTAGAAATTAATATTTTCAAAATTATATTTAGTTTATTGATGTGTTTCCTGACCTTCAGAGTCTACCTGCTTCCCTAGATCTGTTCAGTACCATGCCCTATTTTGGTTTGACTGGGATTTTTTTACTTTTTAGCTCCTTTTGTTCACAGAGGACTTTAATTTCATGTTTTTTCTTTCATTTGAAGTAATGATATTGTCAGTGTGTAGTGATCTTTTTTATGTGCTGGGCAGTTCAGCACTTTTAAAATATTTTTGATAAAGGTTGCTTTAATTTTGTTTTGTTTCTGCACCAGTTACCCACTTGTTTATCTTTTCTTCAAGAAGATACGGAGGTCTTTGTAGCTTGCTGTGTGTTCATGAATTTTATGTTTGCTATACTTGGTCAGAATTTTGAGTCTTTATAAATTTGAAATGATTCCTTTGACTCAATATTTTGGTTTATGACACTTTTAGTGTGATAAGAATTTGAACAACTGCATCTACCATGATTAGGATTTTAGAGCCATTTGTACAAAGGAGAGGACTAAAGAAGCAATCACTTCATTAATAATGAATAGCCTTGATCACAGTGAGGACTATTCCATTAAGGAACTCCACAGAAATGAGAATCATAGAGTAGCCAAGGAAACAGTGAAAAACTTGGGGCATGTCCTGGTTGGGTATGAACAGTGGTCCTTGCATCTCTTTTGACTATGAGTGGTTATTAATTATTAAGTGTGGGGTTTTTTTAGATTTCCGGATTCCCTCTTGAACAGTCAAGGCCATGAATGAGTTGAGGCTCAGTAAATTTGATTCAATGCACATCTTTCCATTAAAATCATGTAAGTGTAAAGGTTTAACTCTTGTCTCTTAGGAAATCACTGTTTTCTCCCTTTCTGTTATGAATATGGAAGTGTTCATATGCACCTGCACTACCATGCTGAATAGCACAGCTTCAGAGTCAGCAACTGCTCCAACTGAAGGAGCTGCCGGCATTTCCCTTTTCATTCCTGACTTCTCCATTACAAGCTCAGAAACATCACACTGAATTTCTAAACAGAAGGATCAAACCACAGCATTCAGGAATTCGGTGGCAGATTTGTTTGGCATAACCAAGGAGTGAGACCATTCTGGAGGGTGAATGCCCTGAAAACTGTTCAGTTGGACCTTTGATTTGTGTTTCGTGTGTGCACCTTTGCTTGTGTGCTGCTTTGCTAGACCAGTGGAAAACAGTTTTAAATATCAGTGATAGAATCTAAATTAAGTCTGGGTTTTGGCTAGATTCCTCTAGGTACTCTGCTACAAACCAAGTCTTTGTAATCCTGTGGTGAGCATTTGGGTACTCAGGGTGTGATTCACCAGGTTCAGCAGATAGCATGCAATCTGAGAAATAACTGGCACTTTAGAGGTAAAGACAGAAAAACTTCACTCTTCCAATCTTCTTGCCTTTTATTCACTGAATGCCATTTTAGAAATGTAAGTGCTTCTCAGAATTTAAGCAGACAGAAGTTTAAATAAGGTGAACTGGTTCAACTTTCCCCTAAAATCTTAGCAACACTTTATACTGCTAGAAGCACAAAGAAGGGCCTTATTATTCCCTTGACAGGTAATTTTCATGCAGAGAAATAGAAATTATGAGTTTGAACTAATGATGGTTATCTTGTTACTCCTTTGGAGAATTTTCCTTCTATAAAATAGGCTAAGAATTCAGCCTCCTCTGTACACAAATTGTCGTGATCTGGAGAGGTCAAGGTCATGAGCAGAGAATCAGGTCGCATTCAAACCCACCTCCACTTCTTTATTTATTTGATGTCTTTTGTAGTGGCTGCAGTAATGCTATTCGTAAAGGCCACTACAAAGATGGAGAGGGAAAAATGGGAGTGGTGTTCCATTCTACTACACAGAAAAGTTGAGGGAATCTCTAAAGCACTTATCTCCCTAAAACGCTTAGGAAATTCTTTCCATTTGCTTGAGCAAGTGGAGCTGCAGCTCCTTCCTGAGCATGTGGGTGCTTCAGGAGTTTACATCAGGCTAAGCTGACTGTTCTTTCCTTAGCTTCATCAGTGGGTTGGGACATTGCACCAACCTACATCTCCTCATGGTGACCCTGTGTGCTTTTATTGCCTTAAATAAAAAAAAATATTTAGATACTATTATTATAGTAAATATAAAGACTATTCTTTGACAAAAGGACATTTAAGATCAGTGTGTGGGCTGCAGATACGTCTGAGTTATTTGTGTTTTCAGATTTACACTAATTTTTCACAAGCTTCTTCTTCAATTGCAAATGTCAGACTCATGCAGGAATGATACTGTAGATATATAAATCTTAAGATTTTATCAAATATAAAGAAAATATTAATTCTCTAACACTGTTATTTGGACTGTGCTTTTCAATTCATCATGCTTCAAGTAGAAGCAATGTGTTACACTTAGCTTCAATATAAAATTAGACAATATTTAAATTCCTTAAAACATGTACTTCTGTAAAATTACTCAGAGTATGTAGTTTCTCAACAGGCATGCTAAATAAATTAAGCACTCAAGGAATATTTTAAAACTCTTAAGACCTTTCCTGAAAATGCTGTTGGGGAAAACATGTTTTGAAAAATTCTCTCATCTTATAGTTACACTTTGGACATTCATGGAAATAAAATTCCAGTTGCATAATTGTGGAAAGACAAGGATTGAAAAGACTATACAGACAGATATATCAGCAACTGAGGCAAAAGAACCCTTTAGAGCTGTTGAAGATCTGGCCTTGGCATTGTCTACATTCACTATAAGTGCTGACTTACTTTATCTGGAAAACTGAATCTGAGAGCAAACAGAATATAAACTGCTGCTCCCAGACCCAGAGATTATCAAAAGGCATATATTACCTTCCCTAACATCTGTGAGAAACTGGAATGTTGTGTTTGCTGCTTACTGTGAATATGTAGGGAAAGCAGCTGCCCTTGATTTCTAAAATAGTTTAGATACTTCTGTGCTTTCAAAAATGGTAACAAGTTAATTCACTCGAAAAAAGAAATGCTTCTAAAATTGCCATAATTTTAGATGCTCTGCTCTTTCCATGAGGGTGCACATGCACATGTTCCAGAGCATTACCAGCAGGCTGGGCTACAAAATACCACAAACTGTGTCCCTCCAAGCAGTCATTTTTCCTACTGTCTTGCCATCAGTTTTCTGGAGGCGATGCAGGCTCATTAAAGCACCGAGAATGAAATAAGTAAATAAATAAGTAAAAGTGTAATACAGCAACACTCCTTTGACAGCAACCCTACAGGTACAGTGCCAAAACCCAAATGGAATCAATCATTAATTACAAGTTTTGCTGGACTTAATAGAATCTGAAAACAATCTAAAGTGCACAGGGCATGGTAAGTGATGAATGTCAGGATAATGGGAAAAATTTAGCTTTCAGACATATCTACTGCACATTAACTCTGATCTGTCTTTTGATCAAACAAAGAGGACAATTTCAGGGACTGCAGAACATGCCCAACTCACATAAATCAATATACTGCCTATTGAGCTATTGGAGCATTGCTGACACAGATGAAGGGCAGATCTACTCCTGTATTATTTGTTCATCCTTAAGAGCAAAGTTTGGCCAAGAAAGAGCTGAAGCTAGAACTTTCTAAAAACACACAAAGTGCATATAAATTGGTTGAACAGGATATGAAGCCAGAATCATTCAAAGTGTTCACACACCAGAAAGCTGTTCTGAAGGAAGATCTTGCAGGCTGTATTGATGTACATTTCATTTCTGGGTAGAGATAAATATCACTGTATTTATCTCATAAAGCCATACATGATTTTTATTTCTGCCGGTATTCAAAAAATTCAACTGTCATTTTTCAAGTACAAATCCATTTGAAATGGTAATGGGAAGACTTGCTTGAATTAATGGCCTTTTGGATCAAAAGGTGAGGCAAGATAAGGATACATAAATATTACTAATTGCTGCTGTGCAGAATGGTGTTGTAAATAGAATTTTTAAAGGCAGAACTAGAGCATCACAGATCCATTTTTAGAATGACATGTTCCTCATGATTTGTAATAACTTCAGATAGACTTCCTTTTAACCCATAATTGAATTTTTCTCCCTCAGAAATTGCTATGACACTCCTACTTAAGTTAATCAGAGAATGGATTCAGTATTGCACAATCATAGAATTACAGAATGGTTTGAGCTGGAAGAGACCTTTAAGGGCCACTGAATCCAGCCCCTGCAATGAGCAGGGACAAGTTCAACTGGATTAGGTTGCTCAGAGCCCTGTCCAACCTGACCCTGAATATTAAGGACTTATTTATTCAGAGCCTCACCCTCTTACATACGCTGGTGGAGGAATGCTCACCCACTTGTGGGATTTTACATTTCTAGGGAAATAATGCCTTTGCAGCATTTTGTGTTCTCAGGAGAGAAAAAATGAGATTGGGAAAGAAAGAGTAGCAGTTTAATATTTTACAATGAAATCCTCGGTGTAATCACTTGGGGAAATATTAGTTTAAGCCAGGAGTGTTGAGGGGGTTTGTTATGCAAGAACCCTCATGTGTTATTCTCCCATTTCTTAAAAGCTTGACTGAAAAAATTAAAAGCTTTCTTACCTCATCCCTTGTGAATGACAGAGAGATGCTATCAGGCATATATTCTACCCTCATTTAAGGGCCTGAGTACAGATAAGCTTTGATGTAGTTTACCAATTATTCATTCAGGATTGCAGAGGTCAAAATTCATTTCCACCTGAGCTGGGTTACAGGTAAAGAAGGAATTCTGTATAGTGGCCTATGGAATGGCATACTTGGAGGTCTGAAATACACAGATATCTATGAATACGTATGAATTAATTCAGTATTAGCAATTTTTGTGTACTGATTTTCTGTTTATTTAATCTGGGAAGCTTCATGATTCTATGTAGAAACCAATTTTCCAAATGAATATGAAGCTTGGGTTGTTAGCCAGGTTCTATATCACTGTGGATTTAATTTTGATGATGCTTGTGAACGGAATTTTTAATTTTAGAAAAAAGACCCTTTAAAAGTCACTTTAAATGAATGCAATTGCCTAAAAAGAAACTATTCCTCACTTGCTTCTTAATGGAGGACAATATTGTTTAAATCCTCCATAATTAATTAAAGGCTTGAATATCTATGCTATCTGTTTAAGAAAGAATAATGATGCCAATTTCTTTGTGTAGAGCTTCTTAAAATTTGCTCTTTAGCAATTTATTTTTGAGAAATAAACAATAAATTTGCTTATTATTTATTAAAGAGAAATTTTAAGAATTTAGAATATTCTCTCAGAGAACTGCTGCTCCTAACTTTGTTTTTTTCAAGGTAAAGGCGTTTGTATGATCATTGGTTTCATCTCCCTTTGTTAGGGAAAGAAAATGTGTTTCCTAAATTTATGGCTGCTTAATATGACTATTTCAATCTTTGTGTTCTGTGGTTCTCTGTTGCAATTACAGGGAGATGCTGAGAGGGAAAGTAATAAATATTTTAGTGCTGTTTTTATTTTCCTCATGGTCTAATCTTAAGAACTAGAGAGTGACTCTGGGTAATGGCAACTAACAGGGTCCCTGTTAATGCCAGACTGCCTATCAACCTGCTCTGCCTGCCAGAGACTGGTTTGCAGAGGCTGGATCAGGGAAGAGAGACCCAAAATCATGCATATGTATTGCATGATTTTCCCAGATGGTGCATGGAATGCTGCTCCATTATTTCCTGCCCTCCCCCCCCACCTTTTCCTTATGAAAATAATATTTAAAATCTGCACTTGATATTTAAAATCTGCATTTTAGGTAATTTCGAATAATGCTTAGGACTCATTACTTTATAATCCTCAAAACTTGGTATTTTCTTCAGTTTCACTGAATGGGATATGAATGATGGGCTGAACATCAGAAATAATGAATTCTTTATGCTGTGTCCTTGTTGCATTCTTATGGGCTGGAGGAGATGTTTCCCACCTGCTTTGAACTATGGCATTTTGAGAACAAATGAATTTCTCCACAAATGAGAGAAAATTTGCCATGTTAGAGTGAAAATTTTGGTTAAATACCCAGTGTTCAGGTGGAACACAAACTCCTGACTGGTACAAATAGTTCTAGACTGGTTTATATAGAAACAAAAAGCTATAAATGTGAAAAATGGAAACAGCAGAAGAGAAGGAAGACTGATAGGGCTTTCTTACTTCAGGTTTTTGTAAAAGGAACCAAAAGCTAAAGGGAGATTCAAAACATTTGCAAGCTACAGGTGAAAAGAAAGTTTTAACATGAGAGTGAACTTTTATTTTACAGTAGTTCACCAAATTCTAGCATAAATTAGAAAGAATGGTTTAGTGGCTTTCTTGTCCATTCTGGTGAGGGATCTGCTGTTGAAAAGACAGACTATTGGGTTAGACAGACCTCAGAACTACTCTGGGGATAAGTCTTACATCGTTAAGAATGTTCTTGATGGAGGGAAAAAATGAAAAAAAAAAGAAAAAAAAGAAAAAAAAAAAGGAAAAAACTGCAAAGAAATCAGATGTGGGAAAAGCTGTCTCTCTTTGCACTGAATTCTTTTTATGTCAGTCTGAGAGAGTGATAACTTTAACTTCATACAAAAGTTGCAAAGTCCCAAAGGAATCTGAACCTGCTGGACAATTTGATCCTTGAAGTTGCTCTCTAAAAAACACATTAATAAATACAGATAGAGACCATCAGGAAAGCAGAACAATCTTCTGGCTTTAATAGCTTCCTTTGCAGAATTTCTTTGTTGCTGTCTTACAGCTCTCCATGGTATCTGAGTCCTGAGGCTCTTTTTGAGGAAGAAGTCTAACCTAATCTCTTGTCATTTTAGCCTTAAAACAAAGGCAAACTTAAATTTCATATGTACCTATTTTAACAACATTTACCTGTCTTGAGGACAAGAAACATGCCTGGGTAGCTGTGCCTGTGTTCTGATCACTGAAGATCTTTCTGAAAGGAAAGGAAACAAGAAGGGAAGGATTGGTCTGTGTTTAAAGTCTGAGAGCAGGACAGTGGGTCTTGAATCTCTCCATGGTTCTGTAATACTTTTCCTTCACAGATTTAGGAAAACCATTATATTTTCTGAGATGTCTGTACCTCAAAAGACATATGCACACACACACAAGGCTCAGGGGCGGAAATGATTTATTTCTATCTGTTCTTTTATCCATCCATAAAGAGTTTAACTCTGAGTTAGCATCTGTCCCTTTCAACTATCTACCCAGCCCCCAGCAAAACAGCCTCTGGGATTTCTCAGCTCTCCTGTTCATACATAGAAATAGTGTAAACCCCAAATATTAAAAAAAAAAAAAAAAAAAAAAAAAAAAAAAAGAGTAGGTGAGGGAGAAAAAGAAGAGAAAAGTGGTAAGAATTAATTTCCTGACCTGAATTCATTTCCTGACCTTAAACAGAAATAATGCAAATGGGAGGATGCAAGGAGTAAAAGGGAATCTCAAATTTTATTGTTCCATAAGAAAGTGTGAAAACACCAATCAGTTTTCACAGTATTTCATCCAGCTCTCAGCTGTCCAGGGCAAAGCCTCTTTTGGGGGACCTTTGCTGTATTTTGCCATATGTTTTTCTGGATGGAAATTTCCGTCTATTGAAGATGTAGTTTATTTTCTTTGCTTATTTATCCAACTAAAGCCAAAACAAGGGAAAACACAGCTTGGTTGGTACATCGTTTTTCTGCTCTTTTTGCTAGAAAGAATAAGTAGTAATTATAAGTAATTATATGAGCCGCGTGTGGGTTTGTGAGCAACTTGTTTTCATGTAGGACACAGCAAAAAGCCAGAAACTCCTCCCCACCAGGCAGCTGATGCAGGCACAGCTACAAAACTCTCCTGAGGCTGGTAAGGGTCTATACCAGACTTGGCCTGTCTTAGTCCATGCCTCAGTGAACAGCATGGACTCATCTGTTCTTGGTTTTCAGTAGCTCTCCTACTGTCAGTTCAGCTCTGCTAAACCCAGAACTCTATCTTTGAAACAAGATTGGATTATTTTATAAATGTTGCAAGGCAAAACACTGAAAAATACACAAAGAGAAGGGAGCAGTATGATAGTAAGACATATCCAAAACCACTGAAAAATAGACAAAGAGAAGGAAGCAGTATGATAGTAAGATATACCCAAAGTACTGATGAAAATGTTTATATGTGTAGATGAAAAATATATGCATATTTTAGATATACATGCATGCATGTAGGTCTTGTATTCAAATAAGAAAGGAATTTGAGAGGTTATAACAATTTCTTGGAAGACACTAATTTATGAAAAATTCAGATAGCTGGTGTTCTACACCTGCTGTTGCTTCCAGAAGGAATAAATTTAAATTGCTAATCTATAAAGCCCCTAGCTCTCTAAAAGCAGGCTTCACACTGGTGCCAAAAATCTGCAGTCTGCTGTTGGGACTGATAGAACCAGCTAGCTGATTCAGAAGGAAGGGGCAGGCCATGTCAGGAAGTCTGCTGTCAGAACTTTAACATATATCCAGGGCCTATTTTTGCAGGATTCTACTGATGTGACTGAAATATTTTGGCACAGGGAGGGAGTTAGGAAAAAGGGGAGTGACAGGTGCTAAGGTGTGATGGATTCTGGGCTCTGCTTGCAAGGCTCTTTTCTCTGGAGAGGATACACTTATCCCCAGACACATTTTATCCAGGTTCTGCAATTATAAAACGTGAGTAATGCTGGATTAAACTGGGTTAGCAACAAAAAGTGAAACAACTTTAGCAAAGATGAGCACACAAGAATCTCCTGACTCTCCAGTGTCCAGCAGCTGTTTATTTGAAATCACTTGGTGCCCAGGATTAAGTTTCCATTTAATGACAACAAAATGTACAAGATAGGAGATTTAATGACAAACTTCATTTCAAGGGTTAGATCTTTTTCCTCGCTTCAGAGTAGCTGACCAGGACTTCTTACTTTCCCTTCAGTTCTTTATAGAATACACCATGATGGATCATATCAAATCTATTTGATCAAATCCATGGTAGCAGAGCAAAACAGTGATTGGATGATTATTAAAATGGCATGGAACACTATCCTATGGCTGCTACTGGATGTATCATCCAAGAGCATATAAAAGTATAAATATGGTGCATGAATATCTATCTGGGGGAAAAATCCCAGCAATAGGAGTCTTTTTAATCTAGCAGACACACTTATCATATTCATGAAAAAATGCAAATACTGTCTTTTTAAAATGATTATTAATAGAAGGGGCAATTAATCATCAGAGTAATTTGTCCAGGAGGATGTTTTAGCTTCTCTGTCACTTGGAGTTTTACAGTGAAGATTAAAATGTCATCCTGAAAGATTTGCTCTAATCAACCAGAGGTTATTGGACTTGATGCTGCAATTAATAGACAAACATCTCTGACTGTAATGAACAGGGAGTTTGGCCAGAAGACCCTATCTCTTCCTTTTGACATTGCCACATCTGGCTTTACCTGATGCCTTGTGAAAGCTGACCTAGAACAGAGGCTAGACAGAGTTAAAGAATAAAGTAGGTATTTATTAGGAGGCCTCAATGGATATACCTTGGGCAGCACAAGAACCCAGCCAGGGCTACACCCAAGATGAACCAAAATGGTCACAACAAATGAACAACCGGTCACAGGGTCTCACACTTTTATAAGTCCTGGTCCATTTGCATATTGGAGTTAATTGTCCAATTACAGCTGTAGGTTATGAAGTCCCATCCTTGTTTTTCTCTCTCCAGTCCACCATTGTTTATGCTCTTGGGCCTGAAATGTGGATCATTTGTCGTTGGTCCCCAGCTAGAGAAGGAATTGCTTTGTCTCCCTACTCTGTGAAGAGAGCTTACTATCCCCCAATATGAAGCTCAGTAGTACACACCAAAGCAGCACAGAATTTGAAAAATATAAAAGCTAAAACCTGAGGCATCAATGTTATAGGCCAGGGTGAACTTCTGAAAACTCAAGAGAGGCTTGAAAAGAGTAAAAGCTATGCATTAGAATCCCTCTGAAATAAGGACTGGACAATGTGCTGGACAACCTGTTCTAGCTGACACTCTGAGTGATGGGATTGGACTAGACAATTTCTGGAGGTCTCTTCCCATCTCAGTTGTCGTGGTTCTTTAGCACAACACATTTTCTTCTAAGCTCACATAATCTTTACCCTTTGGGACCAGCATACCTCTGCCCATCCTCAAAAGAACTAGAACTGGGAATGCTGTAAAGGTAGTCACAGATTCTTCACAGATGCTCACTGTTTTCTAAACTGCATTTTGACAGCCGTGGTAGTAACCTATGATGTCTGGCAGGCAAAATACCCCTTCAGTCTGTCTGGGTACTTCTGCCCCTTATGCATTGTTTAGTGTTTATTAATTACTAAAGAGTTGAACTTTGCTGGCTTAACAAGTGCACAGACACAGGATTAAACCTGCTAGTAAACAGTTGAGAAGATGAGAAGGAAATAATAGAGGTTCCATCCAACCTGAGAGGCATTTAAGAAAGATTAATCTGTTCAGCAGATACTGCTTTGTTCAGTCTGTGGGTCACAGCACAGAGAGCTGGGTGGGTCATGGGGGCGGTGGAAGCTGTGGAGAAACTCTCACCAAGCACTCACTCAGGCAGCTGTGTGGTGCTGTGCCTGCCCTTGGGAGAGGAGGCTGCTGCAGTGCCCGGTGACTGTCACAGCCACAGGCAGCAACACGTGCTCTGGCTTGGAGTTTGAATGTTTTGGAAGGCCTTCTGAGCCCAAAATGTGGAGGACCTTATGCCCAAATGGTTCTCCAAAGCAGCTGGCTTCCTTGCAGGGGTGAAATTCTCAGCAAGCAGCTGGAAGCAGGTTATTTTCCCATGGCAGCTATCTAGAGTCCCAATGGAATTTAATTTAATTCTGCAGTGGTTTACTGAAGGCAGTCTCCAATGATATATTAGTTTCAAAGCATTCCCTTTTCAGCTTCGTCTCTCAGGCAGCAATTCTTCTAGATCTCTTAGGCTCCTTAAATAAAATCTATCTTCTCTATAATTCTTTCCTGTCCCCTATAAAGAGGTAGGAACAGGCATATGCCTGATACAATGCTTTTTATGCCACAAGTATTGTTACCAAGCAACCATCCTATGCAGCTTTGGCAGAACACAAACTTCTTCAGTCACTAACCCTTCAAACACCTGAACCAAGATGTGCCAGCAGAAAATATCAGAGAACTAGGTGAAGCAATGCAGTAGCAAATGATTTTTCTGAATCAACAAATGATTAAGGATAATTACAGGTCTGTGGTAATCCTGGACATTTTATAAAATGTTGCCACAAATAACTGTGCTTACGTGTATATGAAGAATAATAATAGCTACTTGTGAGAGAAGGAAACCTCAGTAATCACTAGCCTATAAATTTTTATTATGGCAGGTTCAGCATATTCTATATGAAATTGAAAAAACATTCACAAATTCCACCCCAAACTAGAATAAAGGGAGAGATGAGACACTTGTCAGTTGCCAACCAAATGCTCTCCCATCAAGCACTACGGGTAGTAATTTGTGTTAGCACAAAGCGAGCATAAAATTTATCTAACCTCACTGTGGCATTGCTGAAAGATCTTCCATTTCACAGCCATTGGAATAAAATTTCTGTGCTTTGCTCAGCTTCCAGATTTGTGGCTTTTTGGGGTTTGTGAAGCTTTTTGGAGTCTATGCAAGTGCATAAGTAAATGTGGAGGATCAACATGTTCAAGTTATCACGACTCAGTTGGCTGCAGCCACCTGAGAGCTGCTGGGGACTGGTTGTAGGGTGTATTTATTTTTGCCCAGTGGATTAAAGGAGCAGAAAACAAAGTAAATGGAGACACGTCTCAATCCATGGGTATAGATACAATCCCATTCCAGCTGGAGGACATGAGCATTGCCCAAAAGAGGTCACAGGGTAAGAAGTTCCAGAATGGGTTCCCATTACCTGAAAAGAGGACATTTCCATATAATCAGCCTTCCCTTTGCTTCTCTGCTGGTCAAAGGAACTGGCTTTCTACAGAAGCACAGCTTGGTTCCTCACAAGAAAAGGTCTCACAGTCCATCAAATCTTCTCTTAGTTCATAAATAGAAACAGGAGTTAGAGACCTTTGAAAATGAGAACATAACTTTGGGCAGTGCATTAATCTGGCTAAAAAAGAGAGCTGGTGGAAACCAGCGGGTAGATGATAAAATTAATGGTACTTAATGACAGGCATTTGCTCAACATTGGTATGTGCTTTGAAAACATAAATGTTATGAAGCTCATCTGTAAATTATAGTGGGCAGAATCTTGCATATACAGAGGCCAAGTTTGTCCTTTTCCATGCAAATAAATATCCAAGAGCTAAGAACAGCAGTGCCTGAGGTCCGTTCGACAGCTGTGTGATTGAATAGGTTTGACACATCCAGTCCCTCACATGCTATTGATGCAGAATTCCAAAGTGTTTGAAGACTTCAGAGCACATTGAAAAGGCCACAGGACTGATGCTGGCCAAATGACTGACTCAAAGGCACAAGTTTCTCTTACTCTTTGATTTCCTGGAGCTGATTCCAGGTAAAAAAGTTCCTAAGAAATAATGCTAGCTTCCAAAATATAACAGTACTCAGAAAGAAAGACATTTGAGATATCATTATAAATTTTGCCCTTTGTGTTTTGTGAGGAAGAAGAATCATTAAGTAGCTCATTCTATTTTGAACTTTCATGCAAAATTTCTTTGAATGTCCTCTCAGCGAATGCAAAAGGGCAGGAAGAAAACTGTCTATGTTATTTCCTTCAGTATTTTTGTGGTTTGAGGGCTGTCTCCTGTCATCACAGATCATGTCTGAATGTGTGATTTACACTTGGCTTGTGGACCCTGGCTCTTTGAGACTTTGTCATACCATTTTTATTTTTTTTAATAAAAATCTGCAATTAAATCAATGGAACTGTACAAACAACCATGACTAAAATAAATGTTCTGTTTTTTTAGGATCCTACAAAAGCAGGTTCACATAGTACTAAAGGTTTCATGAAACTTTCTGTGCTGTTTCCGAGCTATACATGACATATGTGTTCCCATTTTTTATTTAAAATCTTGCAAATTTATGAGTCTCTTTTGCTGGTTATATGCCAGGGTTCATTGTTGCCAAGACAAACAAAACAAATGACAGAATTGTCTAATCCTTTTCCAGTTCCTTCCAGAACAAAAGTGATCATTACAGTCTGGCTTCTTCACATACTGTGTCTATTGATTTTTTCTTGAATTCTTTTTTGAATGTATTATTTAAAATATGATTTTCCATGCTGAAATACTTCCTTCTAACTGCTCTTCCTGTGGCATGAAAATGAACACTAAATATTATTCAAAGGTGGACCACTGACAAGTTTAGTGTTTCTTTGAAGAATGATGACTTAGGGTAGCACTGATGCCTGCTAATCTGGACACTGTGCTGTTCCTGAACATTATTGCAAACTAAAAACTCATCCAATAAAATGTTCTACTGACCAGTTAAAATATTGCCAAAGTCCAGTCTTTTTTTTTCTTTTTTCTGTGTGTCTTTCAATCCTAGAACTATATATCATGCATGCTAATCTTTAATTTTATATTTTCTTTTTAAATACCATCTGTCTTCAGGGGAAATAACTTTTCTTCATGCCATCATTTTACCTAATTTCTACTGATGTGATATTGAAATATTGCAATATGCAATTATTCATTGCATTTCTAGCTGTATGTCAAAGTAAAATTCTGAGACCCAATAAAAGTCCTTCTGAAAATTAAGGGAACTATTAGAATATCATGCCCCAATCTCCTGAACAATATACACAGAGATAATTTTAAATTTGTGAGTTTAGTTTTTACCTCCATTAATTTATCTTTTCATGCCACAGAGTGAATATGCATGGCGATTACATTTGCAAAATCTGAATGAAACTCCTTCCTGTCAACTAACATCAAAGGCAAAAAAAAAAAAGGAAAAGGGCTAGTCTGCTCAGTAGGTGAAGAAATTTCACAAGTGGCTAGAAGTAATTTTTCCTCAGTTTAGTATACAAAAAGTGTAAATATTTTTGTAGCATTCAGAGATCCTAATCAAATCATGTCTTTTTTATACTGTTGCATAAACACATGTACATTAGTAATCAGAAGCTCTTTTAAAATGGAAAACATATTTCCATTTCCATATTTTGAGAAAGGATTTTCAAACATTTTTTCACTATTTTTATCTAAAAATATGTGTAGTAACATGACATAGGGATAAAGGTGTTATTCAGACTAACAAGAATTTGCTTATTTTTTGGACATTCTCTCCAGTTCAAATTGGGTAAGCAAGTCCAACAACAGTGTGACAGCTCTTCCCACTTAGGACACCACTTCTATCAATATCCAAGTTTTCCTGTGGAATCATGCATTTAATATTCCTTCTCCTGGAAAGTAAATGCAGAACCCAGATGGATCACTGTGGAATGCCAGTGTCCACTCAGCACTGTTTTGTTACAACACTTCAGATCGTGTTGTGGATAATGGAAAAGTAATCTGATATTTCACTTTCTGTTTCATTTTGGGTTACACGCTTTCCAGCCTGTCAAGTACAATAAAGATATGACATGTGCAATAACCTTTTCTTTCATTGTGAATCAAGATGTGTTATCATAAAATAGGCTGGCAGAGTTCCATCAAACAGAACACTTTAACAAGTTACTTGCTGCAATTAAAAAGTAAGTGGAGGAGGAAAAGAATGTCAGTTTGTCTTTGAAACCAGGAACAGGCAGGGTCTCATGACACATTTTTTCTTTTTATCATTTCAAGCCACAATAAAATAGCTAATAAATTCATTATTTATCTAATTTGCATTTCAGAGATTTTCTAAATTAATTTTTTGTGCTTTCTTTAACAATGCATGGCTCTATATACGGCTCTGTTGCATTAAAATGTGGTTAATTCTGCTGGTATCAATCAGCTGTCAAGAAAAGCATCATGAATTCCTAGAGAACTCCACCTCCAGAGAGTCCATGCTCTGCAGAACTTTCATCTTCCAGCAAAAGTCAGATTTAGATAAAATGCATGTCTCTCACTTCAAACAACAAGGACGCAATATATTTTTCAAGCATGCATTTCCCTACTGTCTTGTTTCACCAGAGTAGATTTTATCAACATTTGATATATTACCTGCTTCTGCCCAATTCTAGTTAAATTATAAGAACAATAATACTAATGTTAATATTACTAAGGTTTTAGGGGCTTCTTAACCTGCATATAGGGTAGGAAAACATCCTCCTCTGTCTGCCTGTGAGCTAACCTGGAGATGGGAATTCTTGTCATGAAGATTATCCTCCCCTGGTCCTCTGAGTCTTGACTTTCTGCATTATATCAAACCACTAATCATGGAAATCCTGTAGCCTGGCTCTTCTCTTTACAATTCAACTTCTTTCTCACTCTGTCTCTTGCAATGGTCCTCTTGATCTCTTTGTTTTCTTTCTATTGCCAGTCTTTAGGTACTTGCACAGGAAAATTGCTGAAGAGTAATAATAGAGACAGAAGAGCTCGGCATTTCTGCAAGCTGTCTCTATCTTTCTAAAATATTTCCTTTCCATTCTTGCAAATGGAATTTATGAGAATTTTTAGGCTTTAAGTGCTTTTTTGCTTTTCAAAATATACCTTTGAAAATAATTGTTGTTGAGAAAATAAAATTACCTTGATGTGTAAGTTATAAAATGGGGTAAAAAAAATCAACCTGTGCTGTGCTGCATTCCCTAAGAGAAAAAAGATGTAACTTCATGGGTTCTTAAAATACCCATAATATTACATGAAGTTTTAATGACAGCAACTTGCAAGGCACATCCAAATGGATTTTGCAACAGACTCTTCATCCTTTGTGTAATTATCATACAAAATATTTCATATGGGAGCATACAGCTGTATAATTACAGGAGTACCTTGAACACTCTGATTCAGCATCTCAGAGAAGTACGGTTCAATGGGTAGGACATTACACTGGTTATTGTGAGAAACAGGTAATTTTATCAGCTTTGATTGTAGTGAATTTTAGATACTTAATGTTTGAGGTTATTGATTTATAAAATTGGTTTGATAATGCTTGTCCCCACTCACATATCTACGACACAGCACTTGTAGCTATGGTAGCTTCAAATACAGAGGAGGACCACAGATCTTCTGGAAAAATGAAGACTTTTAAGAAGAAGGATGATTCTGAAACAGAATGCTCTTTTTAGTTTTCTGGCTCAACAACTGTGCAGTACTTAATATAGAATTATTCTTCCATCTGAAAGTACTCCCAGCTGTTGCAGTCTCGGGTTTTTCAACATTTACTGCTCCTTAAAATAAGGTGGCAATTCTGCTGGGTCTGCCACATATTCTTGTCTAGTCAGGGACATGACCAGACTAACTGGATGTGTAAGAATGACTGGTCATACACAGCATAGTAAAAATGACAATGGCAAAGTGGTTGCAGGAAGGATATAAACTAGAAAAAAAGAAAAGAAAGAGAGTTGAGAATGTGGAGAGTACTGCTAGGAATATTTATCAAGAGAGTGCAAGCATGGGTGGTTTAAAGTATAGGGAGATCATGTTGCCTTAATATTTTATTATCTGGCTTGAAGGAGGAATATGATTTCATTGACAAAACCATGATTTTTTCCTGCCTGTTACAGAATTAAAATTTATTTTGCTGGCTGGAATTAATTTAAATTGCATATTGTAAGTCAGGGCTATCACTTAACAATCACCTCCACAAACAGGTAGTTGCTGATTGTCAGCTGTAATATTAACTACACATTTACTTCTGTAGAAATGTGTCTCTGCAGCCCTATGTACCACACTTTAAGCCACTAAAATGCTTAGGTCAATCCTCTGCCCTGCTGTCCTGTTTAGGAATGAATTGCATTTTTTGTCTCTGTTCAGGGCAGAGGGACACAATTTGTCCACCGGGACCTCAACATGGGAGAGAACAACTGCACTAAACTGTGCACAAATTGTACACATTCACTATAGCAAGAAAATTTCCCCTGAAAATAACCTCAGAAGCTCACCAGGGAAGTAAGAGAAGTGGCTTGGTTAGCATCAGTCTGTGCCTCATTGCCTGAGACTCAAGATAAATTTATTTGCCAATTGAGATTTTCAGATAGGGGAGTGCTTGGAAGTTATAATGGAAAATAAAATCTGATCTACAATCCTTCCCATGAAAAGTATCACTGCCTGTTTAGAAACCAATATTCATTTCCTTTAATGGCAGAAGCAACACACAATCTTCTGTAGCCTTGGTGCAAGTATTGTGTTTGACCTAAGGAGAAGGGATGCAGGGACAGCAGAAGGGCTTTTCAGAGCAATCCTGGTGAAGATCTAAGGTGAAGGATAAAGCAGCATTTACCTCAGACCACTCGGGCCCTGACATCTCAGCTAAGGTGGCTGTTCAATACCAGTTACATGATACACATCTCACACCCACAGAATGAAAAACACCAGCTCGTTTCCAGTAGGGCTTCAAACATTCAAGAGTAAATATGAAGTATTTCCTAGGCAGAGTGGATCCAGAATTAGGGAGCTGCTGACAGTTTTGCTGCCTGCTGGAAGGAAAAGCAGCAGGATTTGTGGGTGCAGGGGTGCAGGGACGCAGGCAGGCACAGCACTGAGCAGCACTGCTGGTGAGCCCTTCCTTCGAGCACCACGTGTGCAGGGCTCACACTGCTCTCTGACCCTTCACAGCTCCCCAGAAATAAATCCTCCCTGGGCTTCTGGGAAGGAAAAGCAGGCAGCTAAAACAGACAGAAGGATTGCATAATAAAATATGCAGTGCTGGAGGTACCTTGGGAAGATATGAAGGACTTTGATTTTTTTTTTTTTGCCGGGAAGTTGGAAGAAACAGAAGTTCAATATAACCAATAATTTAGTGGAAATTACTTAGCAATTGTTTTAGTTTCACTCAGCTCAACATGTTTGCTATTTTCCTCCCCTTCCTGTTGGGTGTCTCAGCAATTTTCAGCAAATAAATATGTTTCACTCCAAAGAAATAGAAGCCTTTTGATTATTATTTGGAACTGCAGATAAGAGAAGTCCATGAAAATAATTTCAGAGCCAGACTACCTTGAAATTTATGGGACAGAACACATGAAACATCTTTATCAAAGTCTCCATAAATCACAGTCTCTGTCCACTCCTAGACTGAGAAAAAAACAGAGATACCAATTAAATTTTTAAGAAGTTGCCTGTTTCCTCCTTACAATTTTAGGAGTTCTGAGGAAGCATATGGTGAGGCACAGGATTTTAGCTTCACTTATAATCTGGATTTTTGCAGTGCTTCATTTCAGTTAGAGATGGTGGAATTTATTGCTTAGGAATCTCTACAAACACAAGATTGTTCTGTCAATCCTTCTTTGAGGATTTTTGCTATGTTTTTTGCCAAGTCTGGTAAAACTGCAAAAAAGATGAAACTTACCACAAAGAAGGTATTTTTAAAAGAAAAAAGCAATACATTAAATAAGTATAATTTTGGAAATAGACAACTTAATGAAAATCAGGATGCTTTTCAGTTTATATTTACACTGTAACAATACTTGTGCACATATTTTTTAGAAGATATGGATGCATAAAGGGTGAATTCATGACTTTGTAGTTTAAAATATACTATTTTCAATGACTTACATGCTTTTCCCATGAAGTGAAGCAGAAAAATGTAATTAACCATGAAGAAAAAAAATGTATCTATGAATTTTGCTTTTCTTTTAAACAAATAAACTTCTACTAATATTTCATGTAATAAAATAAGCCTATCAGGTAGCCTTCAAAATATTATGCTCCTTGTTTTTCAGAAAACTTTTCTGATGTTCAAGTTCACTGTTTGAGGGTGAAGGAACAGCCTCCAGAAGAAAAGAGGGATTATGGAGACCCACTAAAGATCAGATATTGTCAGAAACAGTGACTGAAATGCCTCTCTGGAGCTGAACTAAATCATGTCTTAGCCAGAAAAAGAATTACTAAACAACATTTAATGGTCTAGATAATGGGATGTTTTGTATTAATACAATATAACAGACTTTATGGTAAAATTTTCTATACCTATAAAAGGAATACAAGGATTATATATCCCTTTAAGGGTTATAAAATCAGGAGCACAGTGAAAAGTGGCTGAGTACTTATTTTCCTGGGGAGTAAATTTGAGTTGATGGACTCTACTCACAATTTTCTTATAGCTGTAATAAATTTTTATATGGTTAATTTGGATTGTGGACACCTGTAAGGATGCCAACAACAAGATTCTGAAAATGGAAATGAGACTACCTACATCTAGTTTTGAGGATGCAAGCAAAAAAAAAATTATATTGGAACAAAAAGGAATTTTTTTTCCCCAAACAGCAAGCAATATACCATGCAGGGAGGTTTCCTTGAAATCTACAATATGCAAATACCTCTTAGTTGATGATGGAGAAGCAATGATCTCCCTACTCCACCCTGTGGTGGGCATGAGCTGAGTCTACCTGTTTAAACTGAAGATTGAGCATGTTGAGTGAGCATTTCTGGAAGAAAACAAAAAACTGGGCTTGGCATAGAAATGGTGAACCTAAAGATAATTCCCTGTTATGTGTGCAGTGTGTGTTATGTGTTCAGCAAGCAGACAGGCCTCTGAACTTCAGCTGAATGAACTGCAAAATCAGGGGATGATTCAATGAAATTCAATTCATTTGGGTGTATTCCCTAGAGCAATTAGAAGCGTTATAATTGAGAATAGCATTAAATCATTAAAAGGCTCTAGCCAGAAATGGATCTGTAGGTAGCTCCCTAATAAAAAATTACATCAGAAAAGAGATGAGGAGATGGAGTTTCCCAAACCGAACCTGTCCTACACCTGCCAGCAAGAAACATGAACTGGGTCAGAAATGCTCTGACAGTGAACACAACCTACCCACCCAGCTCTGAAAGACAGAGAAACCAGAAGTTTCTGAATTTCAGAGAGAAATGGAGGAAGAAAATGAGGGGGTAAATGATGGCTGCTCTTTGTAAAGACAGCAGTGGAGTCCCCCCAGAACACTATAAAAAGCAGAGGGAAACAGAGCTCATACAGAAAGAGAAGTATTCATTGCTTGGGAAGCCTGGAGGAAGAGGGTATAACAACATTTCATGAACATCCATCCAGGAATACTCAGCTGAGAATAGGTCCTATATCACAGTTCAAGTGTTGGAACCATGAATAAGGATTTTGGTGCTGACAGGTGCCGTGGTTTAACCCCAGCTGGCAACTAAGTACCACACAGGCACAAACTCACTCCCCTCCAGTGGGAAGGGGAGAGCAGAGGATGAGTAAAAATGGAAAAATTAATGGGTTGAGGTAGAGACAATTGAATAAATAAAGCAACTTGTACTGTTCTGCAATTCTCCAATGAATTATAAGGACAGTGCAGTTCTGTACCTGCAGAATATTCTCCTGATGATCCTCCTGTGACAGCAAAGGAAGACTGGAGAGACAAGGAAAAGCTTTATTACACGTAAGATTCTTTACTTACCTTTGAGGCAAAAAAAATCACCCAAAGATGCTTTAATAGCATAGAAAACTCAAGTTAACTCTCAGAGGGACTGTTTTCTGCAGGAATTCAAGTAATAATAATAATAATAATAATAACAAAAGCATTGTTAGGAAGGCAACTATCAGGATTTTATGGGTACCATTGAGATGCAGTAATAAAAGCATGGAAAACCAAAAGTTATTTCTTTGGACCAGCTGACGACCAAATGGAAGTGTTGGACATGACTCAACAAAGGAAGGATGCTAAAGCAGCACCTGTCATCCATACCAATGTGCTGCAGAGCTCTAGAAGCAGCAGGAATCTGGCTATGCAGGGAAGAAGTAAAAAATAATAAGGAAAATCATCAAACAGCCACTAAGTTGTGGCTGAGATCTATTCCCTACAGCCAGAAGTGGTGCATGTAATACCAACCTCTGCTATGAAAACATCTAAAGCCTGGTGAGCCATACATGCTGTACAACTCAGGATAACTCTGGAGACCTACTGTCTATCACCCAAAGTATTCTGAGCTGGGAGAAAATTTGGGTAAAACATTGACAGAAGCTCTGGTCAAAACTGAAACAAGACATTGTAATGAAAATATCCCATTTCTGCATAAATTTGTTCTGCAAAGAGTGCCAGTGGGGTTGCTTTTAAAATGCCAACTGTAAAGTAGATTTATTTACTAAGATCTGGGTTACCAAGAGTGCTGGAGTATGAATAAGTAGGAAATAAAATCTCCAAATACTGAAAAATGATGATATACATTTAATACAATTCCTGCATAAACCAGACAGTGCTGGCATGCCTTGCAAAGGAAGAATAGAGGAAATAACTGTTAAATCACAGTATTACTTGTCATCTATTAAGCAGAGATCAAAGGCAAAGGTACTGGAGAGTTGTGTTGCTCAGGTACAATCAGATGGAGATTTGCAGAGGTCACAAGATGGGGCTTCTCTGGCACATAACAGGGGTTATATTTGCTTGAGGAGGAAGAAAAACAGCTATCAGAAAATGATTGACAAGCTAAAGCACTTCTGGGAATTGTTTTCATAGTTTCATTAAAGAATCAGAAAACAAAAAACTTAAAAACTTGGCACAGATAACACCAGCCAAAGAGAAATTCCCAGCTTACATTAAAGCTGCACTTTTATTGCAGTTTTTTATCTGTTCTCTTTCAGTCTAGTTTCCTGTTCTTGGTGTCTGCAAGTGCACATATCTGCTGTTTATAATAAATTCTGAATTCTTTTGCTAGCCTAATCCAGGTTTGCCAAGGAAATACAAGTTTTATATGTGGTGCATTCCTATGACAGAGTGAAAACAGGCTGCCAACTATGGATATATTAATATGCCCTGTGAAAAAGAGTGCAGTCTGTGCTCAGTGCTTTGTAGTTAGCCCTGAATCTACATTAGTGTTTGTCCAAGAGTCACAAAGTCAATTAAACTGGACTGCCTTGATTGCTGCCCCCTGAGTTACCTGAGGGAAGATATTGTTTGAACAGGGGGAAATGCACCAGGGGAACAGCCATGCTGCTATTTTTAAGGTGTATATATTTGATTACTCTTGATTGTAAGCTTGAGGGATCTAAGATAGCATGAGGCTGAAACTCAGATTTTTTCATGTTTACCTTTATGCTTAATCTTCTTGCACCAAAGTAGGTTACATTCTGATTGTTTATGAAGTTCTTATGGTATGGTTTCTGCCCAGTTTAATAGCAGCATTTACTGTTTAGTATTCTAGCCACATTCCATAATCAGAGGCAATAATATTTCCTCTTTGTTATCAGTTTTCCTTTTTGCAAAGTGACATATGCCACTGAAAGTAAATAATATATACCTTGTCTATGGGGTCTCCTTCAAATATGTTATGCGTGAGATTCAGGTACATAAAACACTCTTCTCCTTCCTTGTTCTCCATTTATGGGCTCAAATACAGATATTTAACATTTTAAAATCTTATTAAGCGTGCACAATAAAAACTCTACACTCAAAGCCATATTTTTTTAACAGTTACTATGTATTTTATGGCTGAAATCTGTGCAGAAGAGCAAATGGTGATATTGTGTTCATCTTCTGTATCTAATGGCAGGATCTAGACACTGCTATTCCCTTGATTGAAGTGTCTTAGTCCTCAGCTAAACCCTTTCATTCCTCCTTGATCAGGGAAGCAAAAGTCCAAAAGTTCACTCTTCTTGTCTCAGATTTTACAAGGATTTCTTTGCTGCCACATTTGATGAAAAGGCCTCTGCAACTTTCTCCAGATTTCAGAAAAGCCTGTTGCTTTCTAGCTCAAGGCATCACAAACTCCTCAGATTACTTTTTCAGCTTTCTTTCCTAACCTTTTGGACCTTTCCAGACATTTTGCTGAAAAGGAACAATTTGTAAGCTTTCCACATTCCAATTAGAAATGGAAAACATCTTACCTCTTTTTTAAAGGTCAGATATATGGACATTATAGTGAAGAATTTGGCCAAGGGGTAACTGAATTCTGAGAAAGAAAATACTTTACATAGAGAAATTCTCAAAAATGTTTTAAATTCCTACTTGTATTTACCTCCAGTTTCTTGTATCTCGCCAGGGCTCTTCCTGCTTTACATTCTTCCTTTGTACACTGCTGGCCCAACCCAAACACAATTTCCAAGACTTAGGTTTGGGTTTAAGACACCAGCCTCCTTTGAAAAATTCAATTTTTCATCTAATAAAGGGGTAACCATTACAAATGGCACAAATTTTCTATGATAAAAGTGTGGCCATAGAGGAAAAAAGATGAATTCTTGACAGCATGAATTTATTGATGTCCCTCAAAACATGGTGTTTTGGCTCTTTATTTTTAAGCCCATGTTATGTAAACTGCTGTGAGGAACCCATAAAATCTTTGAATCTTGTTGTTCAAATGCCCCAAACTGTTCAACATTTAGGTCCTCAGCATAACCATCATATTAAACAATATGAAATTTTTCATTTGACATGTGCAGCTTGCCCTAGCTGCACCCAAATTAGAAACATCACATACAATTTTCTATTTTTCTCCCCTATTATATTTCAAAGAACATTCAGAGATGCAAAGATATTTGAAAATTAAAGCTAATAAAAAACGTAATTTGTAATTCTTCTACATCCCACCAAGGGCCCAATCCTGTTTAAGCAAGGGAGAAGGTCTCTGTTTTAGACTGAAAATATCCCTTCTTCCCTACCCATAAATCAATCAAGAGAAAGTTGTTAGGCAGAATAAAACCTGTTGTCAGTCAAAACTTAGTAAAAATATATCCTGATGCATATAGACACCAAGAATACTGAATTTAAAAATAAGAAAAAAAAAAAAAAAAAAAAAAACATATATTTTGATGAGATGATATTTTGATTTAATTCATCAAATTTCGTCATTTCAGTTATGCAGGAAATAGAGAACTCTTAAAATTATTTCTAACTTAAATTGAATACAAATTAAGGATGTTTATTCCCTGAAAAATGGCTTTCTGCAGACATTTGTACCTAATTGCCCACAATGTTATTGGGGACTATGAAAATTTTAATTTAACATCATCATTCATTTCTTTAAAATTGTATTTATTATTTTATGTGCTTTTCTAGTATTTCACTAATGGCAAAGTGTCTCCTTAAGTGTTCTAGAATTAGCTAGTGTCAAGATCCTTCACTAAAAAACAAGTGGAATGATGATAGAATAATTTGGGTTGGAAAAGGCCTTCAAGATCATCATTCAGGGCAAACACCAACCTAACACAGCCAAGCTCACCACTAAACCTTGTCCCTAAGTGCCACATCTACATGTCTTTCAAATACCCCTAGGGACAGTGACTCAACCACTTCCCTGGAAAGTCTGAACAATGTTTGACAACTCTTCTGTGAGGAAATTTTCCTAATATCTGATCTAAATCTCCCCTGCTGCAACTTGAGGTAATTTCCTCTTGTCCTACCATTTGTTACTTGGGAATGAGATCTACAGAGCAATTTTTCCATCATGATTTTGAAAGAAAAATACCCCTAGTAAAATCATATTCCAGTTATTTTACTGGTTATACATTTCACCATTAAAAATAGCAATGCATGATGCAAACGTTTCATGAGAAGCAGTACAAAATTACTGAGACACAGTAAGTTTTGAATTTAGCACATTTCAATATTTTACAGAGCAATCTGTTGGAGGAACCCTTTCCATTTAAAAGCTTTTCAAGGAAATCTGTTTTGAGATACATTTGAGAGCCTGAAACAGAGTCAAATAGAAAGCTGCTGATGAAAAATGCCATCTCCAGAGGAGAGAGAACCCAAATTAACACACAGCACTGGAACAATACCAGCTTAGAGGAAGTTAAAAGTTGAGTCCTGTGCATGACTGGCTATGCTGATGTGTGAAAAATAAGGTAATTAATCAGTTGTTCTTTTATAAAAGTAACAAAATACCCCTGTGCCCCTTAAAAACATCCCAGGCCAGGAAGAGCGTTGCACTATGGGCCATGCTTTAGCAATATCTGGTTTATGGATCATTCCTCATCTATCAGAACAAAACCTCCTTTCCCTGAAGTCCAAAGGCAGCAGACAGCAGGCAGCTAGGTGGATTCCCTGTCCTGAAATATTCTACCAGGTTCCTTAACCCCTTTCACTATCATCAATGCAGCTGCCTTTATTTTTTTTAAACTAATATTAAACTAATTTTTACTGATATTAAACAAACAAAAACAAACCCTAGTTGAATAACAGAAATCACCCATAAATTCTCCGAGGAACAACAGAACCAGAGCTTCTTGAGCCGTGTTTGGGCAGCTTATCTACATTCCCAAATGGCATCTGATAAGAGAAAAGGGACATCAACCCTCAAATACTAGAGTGGCCCCAAAAGTAGCTGCTGAAATATGAACTTTATGAAAGAGATTTTATGATACTATGGTAGTATTCACTGTTATAACAATTGGAAGGAAAGGATGAGAAGATACTATGAATGCTCAAACATACATGGAAATGGCACTAACATTTTTCTTGGAAGACTTAATATATAGATTTGGTCCTGGCTTTTTGAAGGTGTTTTTTTTTTGGTTTTTTTTTTTGTTTTGTTTTTTTTTTTTTTTATGTTGTTGCTGCTGTTAATGGGAAGCATTGTTTGCTGGTTTGGGTTTTTTTTTTTGGTACTTGAAAGTATTGCCTTTAATATATCATTCACAGAAAACGCTTGATTATTTTTTGGGTATTAGCTCTGCTTTTCCCTTATATCTGAGCAAATTTTATCTACTCATTAGAGCAGTAGAAAGACTTAGAATTGATCATTCATGTTGGCTTTTTCAGGTTTGTATTCAAATGAACTTTTAATTTTAGGGAGCAGACTGGCAATGACAACATAGCTAAATAGTGATTAATAAAGGTTTACTACAACAATATGATATTATGTTAGCATTATGCTAAATCCTTAATGAAAATTGAATTGAAAAGATTATTTTCTTTAGAAGAATGTAAGATAATATAGTCAGAGATATTAAGGGTAGCAAAAATATCTAAATGAGCCTGTTATTCACAAAAAGAAGTTGATCAAGCATATATTAACTTCCCTGATTACTGAACAAGCCTTTATAAATGCAATTATTTACAAAATTTAAATAGCTGTTGAAATTAACAATACTTAGTAAGTGTGGCAAACAGAATAAAATTCTGAATATTTCCTTTTTCTATCTGCCAGTTTCAGGACATTTATGCTCATGATTTCTAAGTGCAGTTAAGATTTGTTAGCTTCTGTTTTGGTGACAGGCTCTGACTTTTTGTCACCCATATCTACAGTTTTAGATTTATTGATTCTTATTGATAACAGCTAACTGTGGCCACAGAGAGGTCAGTATGGATTATGAAGAAATGCCATTTCTTGCTTAGTTTTTTTTTTGACTGCACTGAAGTTCACAGTGCTGTGACACCACTCCAGACCATACCCATGTCAGTGCAGTGCTTGCTCATTTAAATCTATGCAAACAGCAGGCAGAGCAGTGGCTGCTGGGTGCTCTCAGCCTGAAATAATGGCTCTGACCACACTTCTCTCCTCCTGGAGGACGATTATTTTTCTCCTTTGGTTTGAATTATTAGGAGAAAACTTTCTCCAGCATTGAAGACTTACCAGGACATGATGATCCACCTGTAATAAAAGTAGGGCTGTATTGATCCTCTGCAAATGATAGGGCTGTAGATATATATATACTAGTATTCCCATTTTTCAATGATTATATAGTCGACACGGGGAATATAAAATTTCCCTGCTGTAATAAGACACTGTGAGATTTTTAGTGCCATGTTCCCTTCTTCTTTACTTCGCCTCTACTTTTCATATAATATCCATTTATATTACACGTCATATTAGACAAAATATTGTATTCATCTTTCATAATCCTAAACAAGCTATAAGATTTCAGGCTAATAGGAAAAGTACTTCAAATCTACTCTTTATCATTTATTGCTCTCTCCTTTACTATTACCTTCATCTGGGTAGCTCAGTAGGAAAGGAGACAGCCGGAGATTTTTGGGTTTGAGTTCACTGACCTTTTTAAAGCAAATGCTCTGGACTACTACACCTTTCAGTCCTGTTCCTTGGCTGCAGGCAGTGCTGGTGTTCTGTCAGTCCTCACTCTGTTATAGTGTCTCTTTGAATAAAACACTTGTTTCAGAAGAACAACAAACCAGTCCCATGTCTTTACCAACCCTAATCTTACAGGACAAGTTATCATTAGTCCTGTGTGCAATATGATTTATCAATCTCAAATACTCAAAATGCCTCAAATTTACTGAAAGGAGGGCATTTCAAATACATTGATATATGTTCCATTAAAAAAAAAAATTAAATCTGAAGCAGTTCAATGTGTAATTTTTCCCAAATGGCTGTTAGATGATAATAAATTTTATCTAGAGTGGGAATTTTGAGCCTGGTCTCTTAAATTCTATTTCAGTCTCACAGATATCAAAATATTCTTTACATTTTAATCTCAGTCACATTACAAATTAACATGACTCAAAAGGAAAAGATCTTAGAGTTGGAACTGCTGGTGCTGAGGATGCAGTGAACACACCACACATGGTTTTGGGGGAAGTGCCAGAAGCAGGGCTCCACTCTGATCCCATGTCCCTGACTTATGGCACCCTTAACCCATGGCCCACTAACAATTGGTCAGCATTTTCCAGTTCAGTTTGATCTGAAATAATGAGCTCATCTCATGATGTTGCAGGTTCACCTGAAAAGAAATCAGTCATGCACTCCAAAACTCTGTGGTGGGAACAAAAGTGCAGAAAATGGGGATGATCAGGTGAAGAAATTCAGAAGCAGCCACAGTGGATCTGAACTAAAAATCTAACATAGACTCCCCCTGGCTTGACCTTACACCTGCCACCTTTCAAAGACAAAAGAGAAGCCAAGATTTTAACTTTTATGGCTACTCAGTAAATGTGCTTCAGTTGTGTTATAATCTATGAAAAAAATCTGTGGGAGTAGATTGAAAATATTAAATGCAGAATAAAATATAATTTATAAAGAAGAATTTGCAGTGATGCAGTGTTTAAAATGATGCTCTTGCTGAGGTTTGTTTTCCTTGGATATGATAATGACTAAAAAAGCAACAGAGTCTGAGTGAGTGTTTTGGTTTGGAAAGACAGGTGTCTGCTAAAGAAGGCAGGAGCCTCTCCTGAAATGGAAAAAAATGTAGACCTTATCCCTCCGAATTGTTACAAATTTGAAATTAAGGATGGTTCTCAGGCAAAAATATGGGAGCAGGAAAAACAGTTCTTTATTAGGGAAGAAAATAAAAAGATAAAATAAACAATGCAGTGAACCAAAACAACACTGACAGTCAGAATACAACCTGACACCCTGTTGGTCAGGGTGCTGGCAGCAGTCCAATTGGAATTGTGGCTGCAGTCCTCCTGAGTGTCAGGTGTGGTTCTGTTGGAGCAGTGATCCTGTAGAAAAGGGCGCAGTCTTCCTGCAGTGCAAGAGGCAGCTGTTCCTCTGGGAAATCCAGTGCAGGAAAAGCTGTGCTCGTGTTCCAGAAACTCAAGATTATATCCAGGTAGAAATGCTTGGCTCCTCCCTCTGGGCAGAGCATCTCCCAATGGGATGTTATAGTTCTTATCAGTCACCCAGTGACATTCAATAGCCTGTTATCAGCAGATGTCTCCCCTGAGAGAGGATTGGTTGTGGAAGAGATAAGGAAAACTGCTCACTTAACAGAAGACAACTGCCACACAGATGGCAAATGGAATACATCTTGCCTTTCAATCTGGGACAGGGAGTCTGAAGATGGGATTCTGCACTTAGGTTCCTTTGAGATCTCTCCAGTGACAACCAGTACAACACATCAGCATCAGAGAGGTTGTCCAGAAGTCACAGATGAGAATTTAACAAGAAATTATTTGATGATGTGCATGAAGGACTCAGGCCTCATTCACTTCAGCACAGCTGCTCTTACTCTGTGAGGCTGGCCTTCATTTTGTCACTGGAGACAACAAATCCATACCAAAACCCAGGTCTAAAATTACTTTCCAGAACAACTTTAACTCCCATTTCCTGACTTCTACTTTGAATTTTTATTCAGTCCTTACTAGCCATGTGTTTTACCTCTTAGACTACAATGTTTCAGCCTCAACAGTTTCATAAGGAAAAAAAGATAAACAAGCTTTCTGAATCTGAACCTTTGGTCATAGTCTACAATATTCATTAGCAAAGAATTACCAAATACCCAATTACCAAATATATTTTTAAGCTGCTAAGACAAATACAAACTTCAATAATAAATTGTTACTTCAATGTAGGAAGTATTTTCTATGTTGCCTTAGGCCATTTGACAAAATTTTGATTATTGTTTTTTTCTTGAGGATAAGTTTATTTGACATATAATTAACGTGTTTAAGCGCCACTGTTTTAAAAATTACCTAATTAGTTTATTTATAAAATATTAAAATAGCAAAGGCAAGAACACATTGATAAACCTCTGTTAATGAAAAAAAAAATTAAAATTTAATTAGAAAGTTTAAATTTCTAGGAATCCGTTTTCCTTCAAAAAACCCCGAAAACCCAAAACAACAAAACCAACTGAAACTGTTTGGAAAATAAAATGGTGTGCTTCTTTGACATTTTTCAGTATGTAAGTATTGAATAATCTACAAAGTTATCTATATAGTTTTAAGGATGTTGGATGGGGAGGAATTAAATTATGAAACAAAAATTAAATTATGAGGCATCTTCCATTAGTATAGAAATATTCCCAGCCATGTTATTTATATAAAATATGTCCTTCCTGATAATCACATCATAAACAAGACAGCTGCTTATTGCTTTTTTTATTAAGTTAATTTATTATTGCAGACTCAGAGACAGGAGGCTCTGTAAATGTGTGAGTATGACTGTAGAGGTACAGATACATGGTATTTAAAATAAATTATTGAGGAATTTCAGAATATGATTGTCCATTGCTGCTTGATGGTACGTCCTACAATAGTACAATGAAAGGAGAGGAGATATATTTTTTAGCTTCAAATTAAATTGAGAACTTTTTATATCAAGTCCTTAAAAGCACCAAGAATTTTTAAAACAATGGCACTCATCTCTTTTGAGAGTGACCACAGCTCCCTGTGGTGTGTGTCTCTAATCCATGGAGGATGACTGTGCCCTTGGGAGAGGGAAATAATGAAGTCACACCCTCTCCCTGTGGAGCAGAGAGCCCCAAGGGTATGTGGGATGGCTCTTCACAAAGAATTCTTAACTGCATGGATCTTGTTAAAGATGGGATTTTCAAGGCAGATTCGTTAGACCTTGGTTCCCTGAGTGTTTTAAAAAATCCCACATCACAATAAAATGCAAGACCTTAAATCCCCTTTGTAGTTTACACAACTTTTATTAAATCTTTTCATATGATTAATGATGAAGGAAGAGAAACAGTTATAAAAAATACTTAAAAGTTCAAGTTATGCAATGTATATTGACCCAGCATTCATAAGTCAGGAATTTTTAATGTCTGCATCATGCAGGTGGACATCAAGCAAAAAAAAAAAAAAAAAACAACAAAACCCATGCATCCAGGTTTTGAACATCTATAGAGGTGTTGTTGCTTATATAATGAGTTCTGGCTCATTGCAGTATAAAATAAGCTGTTCAGGAAATCCACACCTCTATGTGTAATTAGTGTGGAATTTAGATGCCTCCAGAAACTGTGTGTTCAGATCTGAGGAGTAGTGTGGGTCTATTTTGTAATGTAAAGTATTGTGAGGCTAATTTCAATCTGTGTAAAAGGTCTTAATTTGGAGACACTGTAAAGCGAAGTTTCTCATTTCTCCTGTCCCACGAGGGTGCTGACGCCCCCTGTATAAGTGTGTAACAGCTTCCATGCACACAGGGACTGCTTCTTTCTTGATCCTTTATTTCCTAAGCCTTAGGAAATAAAAACCAGAGAGCAGCAATCAGAAGACTGCAATGGAAATACAAGGAAAGAACTATTCAATATACATCTATTACTAAAAATTTTTGGTGAAACAAGAGATCGTGAGGATTATTACATGGGTAGCAAAACGAGCAAGAAACAGGCTGAAGGGAAGATATTTATACTGTATAGCAATAAGAATAAGGAAGATTTACTACAATTCTTGAGATTTTTAAATAAATACTTTCAATAAAGTAACTATTAAAAAAGTATGCTGATGGCATTTGTTCAAGATACAGAGCACGAAGGGAGAATTACATAGTCACAGAATGGGTCAGGTTGGGAGGGACCAAGGTGGGATCATCTTATCCAACTTCCCTGCTCAAGGAAGGTGATCTCAGAGCACATGGCACAGAATTGCACAGCAGTGGCTGACAGGTACCCAGACTTTAATTTGCTCACACCCTTTTAAGCTCTCATGGAGCATAAAAATCATTATTTTTGCAGAGTCCAGTCATTTTGTTGATTAGATACCTTAAAGACCTAATCATTATAGAAATTACCTTATTAAAGAAATAGGATGAAATTTCACACTGTAAAACGAAAATACCTCCATTAAGAAATTAATAATGAAAACTGAGGAGTTACCAGTTAGAAAATACAAAGGTGCTGAAAGATTTGGAGAGACCTGTTGATCAGATGGTGACTCTGAATTTGCTATCTCTCTGCAACTCCTGCTGCAATTTGGGATTAAGAAAAGAAGGTATTTTTGTGTCAATCTGACAGTAGAGATCCTGTCAAGGTGGCAAGCCTCGACTTCATATGAGGAACTAGCAAATTGTCTTTTTTGAATTCTGATTCTCCAAATAAAATAAAGAAAGAAACAAACATGGCATGGAGCTAAAAAAAAAAAGACAATTTGAAGGAACAGAAAGCCTTTAAGTTTTAATTAGATTTAATTTAATTAACCTTTGATTTGATCAGCTGAGTAAATCCCTAAAACTGCATGGACTAAACATGAGAGAGGGAGAAGACTAACTTATGTTAATTAATAAGGGCCTGAGGAAAGTAAAAGCTAGATAAATACAAACACAGTTATATTGACAGTTAGTTTACAACTTCTAATACTCAGAGGACAGACATTCTGAAATGTCCTTCCTACAGTGGAAATCCAACTGATTTGAAGTGATAATTTGGCATGTATATGAAATATGATTGATATTTTTACCTGTATCAGCAAGGGACATCACTACAGGACCCAACAGATCTGCTTAAAACTATTGTTCATTGAAAAATCAGTCACTGCACTGATTGCTCTGAGGCAATTCGGAAGAAGCAAAGTGATTTATTATGTACACTCAGCAAAATTATTTAATTTCCCTCGTGCCCCAGTGTTTGTGCAGCACATTCTCTATGTTTGGATAATATTTTTCAATAATTACTTTTCTCTAATAGCTGCAAGAATTTATAAAACATCTTCATTTCATTAATTTAGCAGCCACTGTAGAATTTTAAGCAGCAAGCGCTCCCAAACTTCAGTGGCTTTCCAGATATTGTGATGAGTAGAACTAGAAAATTGAGGTATATTAGTTAAAGTGACATACAATTAGTCATGCCAAATTACATTTGTTTGTTTGGTAAAACTGGGAAAAAAATCAATTTCAACAAGAAAAGAACTTTGGATGATCTTGCATATTTTGTAGAGGATCTCATCTTCCATCCTCTTGGCTCTTACTGCCTTTGAGAATTTGAATTCTTTTCCAACTTATTTTTACTCTCCACTCTGGCTTCCTTTCTTCTGATACCACAAATAAATTTCTTTCAACACTTTTCTGACCAAAAATGCAATTTTTTTCTGGCTACAGTGCCTTTTTGAACCTTGTTTCCATTCTCTTAACATGAGCCTTTCCCCATTGAAACTGCAAGTGGGACTGAGAAGAAAAACATTAACATTATGTAAATGTTAGAGCTTTCAGTACACTTCCTCTGAGCCAAGATTTCTTAAATGTTACACAATCAGAAAAAGGAGTCTAATTGCAGTAAGTTGACTTTTTTTCCCATGTGGTCCATTTTTTACTTTACTCCAGAGGTAAGATGCTCCCCTTTCCTGCAAATCCCAGCTACTACTTCATGATACAAGAAAAATAAAAGCCACATCAGAGAAACATGGGATCATTAAGGTTAGAAGACACCTTCAAGATCATCTAGGCCAACAATTAACCCAGCCTTACCATGATCACCCCTAATCCATAACCCCAAGTGCCACATCCAGACACCTCTTGAAAACTCCCATGTTTATTTGAGAACATTTTAGTGCAGGCTAATGAAAAAAGAATCCTAAAATTATTACTATAACACTTTATGTCAGACTTTGATGGTTTCAGGGACAGCAGGCAATGGTTTATGACTGGAAGGTCTCAAGTAGCTGGACACAGAAAACTTACAGACACAACACCCTCAAGAAAAAAAAAAAAAAAAAAACTGGTAAAATGCTAACCCAGTGAAAGTGCATACTTGTGTGCTGTGTGCCCGTGCTTGTGTTTGGACATATGAATGCATCTAGGCTTAACTGTAATTAAAACCTGAATTAGTATTTAAATAAAAGTATGTCCTCTTATTCATTAGCCTTGTATATTGGTTTCAGAATTATCCATATTTTTCAATTAATTGAGCATTTCTTACTTGATGTGGAAGGTCAAAGAACAAAGTCACAGAATAACTGAAACCAACAATATTTTTAACAAATAACAATACTCATTAACTGGAAAAAGGTCATTATACTGCAATTCCCTGCTGCTTTGTTATTTTCATAAGCACTTTACATAATGAGATTTGAGAAATCCTACAAATTGTACACTGTTTACTAAAACAAGCATGAAGTGTTTAGTTCAACTCAAATAAAAAACTATAATATTTCATTGTAGTAATTAGAGTTATTTTGCAGCATCTGCATATCAGGATCTTAATGCTTCATGTATGATTAAGACATCATTAAAAGCAAGCACATTATAAACTGGAGATACAAAGACAAATATCATTAAAAGCAAGCACGTTATAAACTGGAGATACAAAGACAAATATCATCCTGGAGAACTTCTCATATTAAATGTCAGTCAAATGTCAGAAGGACATAAGTCCATATTTGTGTTGACAACAGGCTGCTACATTTAAGCTGCACAAGGTCACATCTTTGCTTACTGCAATGAACTGGAATTATTCTTTGAGAAAGAGTTTGCTTGTCCATGGGCCTTCTTCATGATCCAAAAGTGGCCATTACCTTCTGCTTTATGAGTCCTTCTCAAGCTGTTCCGTGTGGAAAATGCCATACCCAGCTGTACTGGGTCATTTGCTAGACACATATTTTCACCTAAGAGATCTGTTGAATGTGCCTCTGATAACACAGGTCACAGGTGACACTGCTCCATCATGTGACGTTTGAAAATCTCTGTAGATAATTCAAGTGTATTAACCTTCCCTAATGTCTGGCATATTCCTCCTGGGCAGGCTGGCATCCTTTTCCTGAACAGTGACCCCAAAGAGGAGGAATTGTTGTGGGCCAAGGATTCACCATTGCTAAGTTCCCCTCTCCTTCCCCCTGTTCAGAGTGAATGTGTCCATACTGTACATTATTGGGGGTGATCTTTGGCTTTATGCCCATCCCATACTCCTTGATTTCTCAAGGATGTGCCACGTGAGCTGCTACCTGCCAGAGTAATCACAACAGAGCAGGAAAATCTGCTTCCAGGAATCCTGGGATATGCACAAAGATTGAAAATGTGAGAACTGCCCTAGATTTTTGAGTGGTTCCAACACTGAATTATTACGATCAGGTTAATTTGCCCCACATAGTGCAGAGACTTCTCTGCAACCACTGAAAACACAATTTTAATAATATGAGGCATTAAGAATGTAAAGAGTACTCTCAGACATGTTTGAGAGCAACAAGGAGCACACGAGGAGAGCTTTCGGATGGCTGGAATGCTGAATAAATCGAAGTGCATGTAATTTTATCCATACAACTGATGGATATCAGTAATATCCATTACTAGCAGGACCCAGAACAGGTTGCTTCCCATATGATTTCCAAGTTTCATTTAAGAGAAGGCTAACTTAATGTCACCAAAACAGTATTTGAGAATGCTATTAAAATTGCAGTGTTACTGACCATGCTTTTAGTATTTCAGCTTTTTTGCCTGATGTCAATTTATTGAGAGGTATAGACGTACTGGAAGCCACCAAATATTTAAATTCTATCTAGAACCCTCTAAGATTGCTCAGACTCCAAGCAGAGAGCATTAACTACTCTCTATGTCCTTTTTTTTTTATCCATTAAAATATGCAGTGAAAGAAGCAGAAACCTTGTAGTAGAAAGGTTTATCAGTAGGAGCAGTGTAATAAAATTAAAGGGTCCTAACCCACTCTGCCTTCCAGTATCACATCCCTATTCCAAGCTTTGGGCTGCCTGCCAACTCTGTGTTCATTATTGTTATATTCATTAAAGCTGTCTTTACAAAAAATAATAAGTTTAGCCTGCCTGCAAAAATGCAAAACAAAACAGAACCAAAAATGAAGGGAAAATATACTTCATTTAGCTCCAGCTCTACCTTTCCTTGCCCTTCATCTTACTGATCAAGAGCTTCTGTCCCTTCCTCTGCCACTGACATTTTGACCTCCAGTGAGCGTGTCCACTGCAAATCTGCCCAAGCCAGAGGATGCCAAATGGCTGCCACTCTCCTGCCTATGAGCTCTGTGGAGACTGGGACCTCCTGAGTGCTTTTGAGCCAGGGGACACCTGGATGATATTAAGACCTGGGTAATTACTGGGAGTGCTCTTCTCTCTGGTTGCTTACCTTGAATCACGGTCCCACTGAAATCACAGGAGTGCTCGTCAGGAGCTGGAGTGTTCTGTGCCTGGCCAAAATCTTGTATAAGGATGATACTGAGTGTCAAAACACAGAACATTTGATTTGATTCTAGTGAAGTCATCTATTGTGATACAGCCTACAACTTGAATCTGACAGATTCTCAGGTGTTCAAATCTCTTCACCAAGATGTGTTAGAGAGTTCTTGAATTTTCTCATTCCAAACAGTCAACAAATACATTAAGCAGAACAAACTTTTTCTCTCAAGGTGGAATCCAGAGGTCTAGATAAAAGCCAACCTCATTAAATACTGTTTTGATGGTTAATGAACATAGATTAGCAGGCTGTTGGATAGATGTGTGTAAATTTGCTCTTGATGTTTTCCTGCAATGAACTACTAAAGAATATTTTCTTCTGACAACTCTTTAATCCCTTAGTTCAACTGCATGCAAATCAAGTACAGTGAGATTTTTTTTTAATTGATGATTTTCTCAGCATCTCATTTCTTTACCTATCAGCCCAGTTATTTTGTGTCATAGTGACCTAAGATTTCCTTTGAATACAGAATCATAGAACTGCAGAATTTCAGGCGTGTGAATGCACCTCCAGTTTGGGAGTTCTCTACTCTAGTCTTTCTCCCCTGATATACAGCTGAGTTTTGAAAATCTCCAACAATGGAGACTTCACAAAGGCTCTAGACAACCTGGCCCAGTGTGTGACCAACATTACAGTAAAAAAAAAAAAAAAAAAAAAAGGAACAGTATTTGTAATGTTTAAAGCAATTTCCTCTATTTTATTTTGTGCCCATTCCACCCTATCCATTGATTGGGGTACCAAAAAGTTCAGTGAGACCCCCCCATGTCACAGAGCCAGGCAGTGACAGGGGCAGAAGGAAACTTAGCCCCTCTTGAGGGAAAATATTTGTCCTTGCCGAAGCTACATCTTCAGCCTTTTCACACAACCTAAAGACACTTTTGAGATTCCTGGGACTGGAAAAGTCTTGACATCTTTCCTTTTGTGCAAGTGGTAAAGTTCACTTCTCATGCCTGACACCTGTAGACTGCTGGTTTGAAGATTTTGAGGGGCTCTTTGTAATCTTTTAGTGACAAGAATTTTTCAGCGATACAGATGGTTTGGAAAAAAATATTGATTTACTTCAAGGTGCTTGCAAGTAGCACGACTTCACTGCATGGAACTTGGTCTCTTTTTGCTGAACTTCAGTTATTTTCAAGACACCTGGATTTGTTTTAATGTTTATGGTGAAAAACAGAAGATGTATTATTTTTCCTGCGGCACCCATCAGAGATAGATTATGTCACCTGCACCATTCATTGGTCAGAAAAAGCTCAGACATCTCTATTGCAATTACTAAATTCCCTTTTCCAAGCACAAATAAATCACTCTTTATTCATTAAGAGAAGCACTTAAACAATCTGAATTTTCAGCATTCTGACCTTTATGAATACTGTGCTGATTTCCTTCAGGAGGAAGAAAAATATGGCCGCTAAAATAGCTGCAGGTCAGCCAGCAGTAATCACACTGCAGGGACACTTGCTGCACCAGGAGCTCAGTGAATGCCTGCAAAACCACCTGACACCTGTCCAGCTTTCATTCCTGTTCAGGCAGAGAAGTTGGACTTTTTCCTCTTAATTCTTCCATAATAATTTAGGAACAGTGAGAGCCTCTACAGGATGTCAGTTTTCAATCAAATAGAGTTCAACTAAAGCATAAAGAGCTTGTATTTTCATTATGAATTTTCAGTCTCTCCTAAAGCCCAAAAATCTTACAGTTTGGTGGAAAAAAACAACTACAATGGCTATTAAGATTAATAAGTCCTATTATGATGATGGCACCCAAGGACCCCAGCCAGGACTGAAACATCTTCTTCCCCTCTCTTCCTTCAACTTGATGAGATATAAAATAACTCATAAATGGTGCCTGACAGAAAGAACTTCCTGCCTATGCAATGCCTGTCTCTTCTCCAACCTGCTTCTTACCTTGCTACGGAGCATGCTGTGCAGAACACTATGAGTTAGTCTTGTACAGTAAGCAAATAATGATGATTATTTCTCAATGTGTTTATTTCCTCAATCCAGTTTATTTTCTCTATTTTTGCATCCTTATTTCAGGGTCTTACATCAGTTTTGTGCTCAATTGCACCACTGATTTTCCATTCTCCCTCAGCCTCATTCTTTCCTCATCCTGCCCTTGAAGGCTCTTCTGTCTTTCATATTTCTTTCTTTTATAATTTCTACGCCACGTCCATTGTGTCAGATTGCCAAGGCAGTTTTCAGACCAACCAGAAACTGGAATTGCCTACATGACCTTTCTCATTCTGTATAAAAGGATTGCACTAAGAAAGACTGATTCCAGGAAATCAAGAAGAGCAATGATCCTGTCTGATACTGACACCAATTCATTGCTCCATGTCCACTTTGTTTTCCTCATCTGAACCGTCCTGTTATGCCCTGTGGGTATCTTATAACACATTGCTTAACTTCTCATATGGGATCAGAGTGACTGAGAGCAGGGATATTCTTACTCTATCGAGTGTGCACCACACTGATGATTAGTACAGTTGATATTTCTCTGATGGATATGCCTAATAGTCAAATGAAGGACTACTAAAATGGACGTGAAAGAGGAAATCCCCACTTCCCCATTTTCTTCCAACTTCCATGTGTCAATCAGATTATTGAAACATAGGATGGTCAAGGCTGGATGGACATCTACAGGTCATCTTGTCCAAATGCCCTGCTCAGCCACTGTCTGTTCATCCAACCCATAATTCATCATCTTTATTAATACCTTATGGGAGTTGGTGTTGAAAGCCTGCTAGACAATATTCACTGCTCTCCCCTCATCTACCAAATCACTAAAATTAATCACATATATGATTCACAAATTTTCTTCTCTTGTCTCCCAAAATTCTGGTGTTGCCCCTCAGTACTTTGGCCACACAGTAGGCATGTAAGCTCTCTATTTTCCTGGTTTAGAATTACACCTGATCTATAAATGAACACTGTAGTTCACTTCCTTCTATGCAATCATTTCACTGATATATTCTAACCAGATCTAAACGTTATGCTCTCTATCTCTGTTTTATTGGATTCTGCTGACCTTTGTGCTGTACCTTTTTCACAGTCTTATTCTTCATTATTCCCCTTGCACAATCCTTTTGTATCCAAGACAAACTGGAAAAAAAGTTTGCAGGAAAGAGAAGAGATTTGCTGCTAATAGGAAAGACAGAAAGAAATTTGTTGAGTAATGAAAAATAAGTTTTTTTAACATTTAAACAATATTCTAAGTACTCTTTCTGTGAGTTGTCATAAGGTTCTTTCATTGACTGTCCTGCTGCATATTCATGAAGTGTTACCTCCTGGCTGATCAGAACTTTATTGCCTATAATAGAGATGTCATCTGCCGCCAGATAAAACCCTTGATCCAGGTTTTCTGTGCAGCATTTATAATTGGGAACAGCATCTGACTCTCTCCTGAGATTAGCAGCACACTGAGCAGTGCCAGACAGTTAATAAATTCCACAAATTGCCGTTACGAGAAAGTCAGGACATTCAGTGGAAAACAGAGCTGTGCAAGAATCAGGCAGGCAAGAAACTTAAGGACAAAAAATATCTAACAAGGGAAAAAACCCTTACAGATAAACTGCATAGTAAATGAAATATCATGTAGGAAGTTCAGACTGTTTAATAGCCTAGGAGGATATTCATATATGATGTTCTCAAGACAACAGTGTCATGGTAAAGAATAATCTATACTCATTTGAGTCTCTCCTAACTAATTTCAGTAGGACAAAAAAATCAGAATTAAGTATAGGTTTAGTCATAGATGTTACAGAACTAAACCACTTAAAAGAAAACTTATGATTCCACCTTACAACTTGGCTTCTGTTCAGATCAGAAGTTCGCATTTCAGTGGCTTCATGAAAAGAAACTTTTTGTCATAGATTAAACATTTTTAAAACACCAGAAAGGCAAGGGCTGGCTGGTGGGACCCAGTCAATGCTTATTTATTCAAAGATAGCTCACTATTCTGCTTTGCACTGAAACCAAATAAGAAATAATTTCATTTCTGTAAGAGTAACATCAGCAGCAAAAAGCAGCTGGAAGTTGGAGGTAATCCTCATCATGAGGTCTGCAGTGGTCTGGGGTACCCAGCCTTCCCCTCAGCATCAGTGGGTTTAAAAGTCAAACTCTGATAGGTACAGAAAATTGTCACCATCTAAGGAGTGCCCTGGGTGACAGGCTGGTCTCTCTGTGAACACTGACACCTGGATGTCTGCATGCAACTGGGTGTGCATAGATGACAGAGGGCAAATTTATTTGCTGTGTGGTCAGATGGGATATCCCCAGCACATAAAGTTCAGAGTCTCTGAGTCTGTTTTACTTGTTAGACACAGGTCATGGTGTTAAATGACTCTCATGAGAGCAGCCATGGTGTGGGTTTTATTCCCAGCGTCATTACCAGAAGGCCAAAATTTCATTTACAAGGACAGTCCTTGAACACCAAGTACAGCTGTTTCTTTAGTAACGCTCTAACTGGCCTTTGAAAAGCTGCTCCTGACCCAAGGACCCAGGCAGCTGCATTCCTGGAAAGTGTTAGAGTTCTCTGTAACCTATCACAACAACCTCTTATTTCTACTTTCAACATGCAGGCAAAGCAGGTGAACTTTAGTTAAAGGCTTGTACATAAGAGGAACGCAGAGCACCACCCTCTCCCATCTCAGGCTTTTCATGTAAACATTTTTTATTCCCCTGGACTTAGCACCATTTTGAAGTGCTACAACTTTTACAATAATAAGTCTTTGAGCCCCCTTTAGCCCAACACATCCTCCTTAGAGGTTAGTACAGAGGAAGTTAAAATGCTAAAGGTTGTTCTGCAACTTAACTGAAAACCATGAGAAACTCAGGTGTGTTTTACCTCTTTTAAATGGTTTCCTACACCTGTGTTTTTTGTTCCTTTTTATTGAAGCAGATCTCATCATTGTGAGGAGTAATCAAATTGTTTTCCTTATTAGTGTGAGAGGTTAAAAACGATTACACTTTAATTATTAAAATAACAGAGACAGAAGCTAATTTTCCCAGACAATAAATGATGACTTTTGTATTAGTCGTTATTTCTCATAAATTCTGTTCACTGCCATTTTTATTAAAAAGAACTCCAGAAATGAATACATACTTATTATAGATTTTATAATTTATTATGGGTGAGAAATTTCACTAGTTTCTAATAAGGGTTCACCTACTCCCTCCTGACATAGAGACAAATTACAATTCCCCTTTCTCCAAAATTCTAAGCTGACATCTACCAAGAATGTACCAATTGTAATTGATCCAATTCAGTGCAAAAAATATCTGAATATCTTCCCCTGATTCCTTCTACCCTAGCTTGCAATTATTTTATTTTTAAGAAGACCACTACCAACAAAAACATAGCTGAAGTGTATCCTTTTGTAATGTGAAGTACAAGAACCTTTGAAGATAACAAGGTGAAATATATTCATGGCTTTTTCTTTGAACAACTTCATTTACATGAGTGCTTTAAATATGTGTCAGATACAATTTGTTTTTAATGAGTCCTTGATGAGCCTAATTACATCCTGCAATTCAAAAGGCTGTCTAATTCTCTCCCTAGACAAAGTTGCCCATTTGTTTTTCTTACCCACTGTAATCAGGACAGTATTTACTGCCCTAATTCACTGAATCATGAGTCTCTTGTTTGAATCAGGTAGAGTCAGTGATCCCTGGTTTGAAAAGCAGCAAGAAGCTGGCACAGATGCACCAGCTCTTGAACAAAAGGATCAGACAGCACATTACCTGTAAGAACAGCCTCTTTTATGTCTTTTAATATCAGTGAAAAATACCTGGTTACAGAAGTCACAAAGTCACAGTCACAAACTGAGTTGGAAGGGACCCTTAAGGATCACTGAATCCAACTCCCAGCCTTGCACAGCTTCCCCAAGAGGCACACCATGTGCCCAACAGCATTGTCCAGAGGCTTCTTGAGCTCTGTCTGGCTGGTGCTGTGAGCACTGCCCTGGGGAACCTCTTCCAGTGCCCAACTGGGAGAAAAAGGATGCAACTTTTTTCTAATATCCAGCCTAAACTTTGCCTGACACAACTTCAGGCCATTCCCTTGGGTCCTGTCACTGTCACAGAGCAGAGATCAGTGCCTGCCCCTCCTGAGGAAGCTGTAACTGCAGTGAGGTCTCCCCTCAGTCTCCTCCAGGCTGAACAGACCCGGTGCCCTCAGCCACTCTTCATTCAGCTTCCCCTCAAGGCTCCTCACCATCTTTGTTGCCCTCCTTTGGACTCTCTCCAAAACTTTCATGTCTTTTTTATATTGTGGCACCCAAAACTGCCCCCATGACTGGAGGTGAGGCTGCCCCAGCCCAGAGCAGAGCAAGACAATCCCCTCCATGCCTGGCTGGCCATGCTGTCCCTGATGTCCCCAGGACAGGGATGTCCCTCCTGGCTGCCAGGGCACTGCTGGCTCATGTCCAGCTTGGCATCGACCAGGACCCCCAGGTCCCTTTGTGTGGCACTGCTTTCCAGCACCTCATTCTGTCCCGGCTTGTTTGATTTTCTCTTTTCTCTTACTGGTTGGAATTGCCCTTTTGAAGTGTAGCAATATAAACACATTTTCAAACAATGGTGAAAAGTAGCAGCCAAACCAAATAGAAACTGCTCATAATGTCTGTGACCACACTTGTGGCCTCTCTGGGTGAAACTGAAGGGTCTTCTCATGGGCTGTGAAGTAGCACTTTGCAGCCTCCACAGCAACAGAATAGACATACTGACAGCAGGGTTAGGGGAGGAGATGGGATAATCTCAAACCCCTGTGTTTCTCTAGCTGAAACACAGTTACAAATAAATATTTTTGTGTATTCAGCTGAGGGTGAATGCAGAGTTTTAGACTTGCAAAGACAGTAAAAAAAAAAAAATCTGTGTAGTGTACAAATGAAGAACCAGAGCATGATAAAATTTTTGCAGAAAAAAAATATTGTAATATAAAATAGAAAATGTAAATTAAACACGAGAAAAAAAACATAGTGAAGAAAAAAAGATGGGAAAACATTCATTTTACTGCAAAGATGATACAAGGCTTCTGATATAAGTAAAAAAAGATTTTTATCTGTAAAATTTTGGAATATATCAGTAGTGTTAATGCTGCTGTTTTTCTGATGTAAATCATTATGGAGATTAGTCCCTTAAGTCCTAACTCAATGTATATTAAAGTTATTCAGAACCTTTACTTGAAGAGACATCTGTATTAAAGTATCTCAGTACATAAACACCACTCAGGCAAAAATAAAAAGCAAAAAAGTATTTGCTTAAGAAGCTGGGGAATCTCCCTGGGCTAAAAGTGATAAAGAAATTGAAAAAAATGATGTAATTTGTCTTTGGCAGGAAAGGAACAAGTGAAATGACACCAATTTATCTTGAAAGAAACAAAAATGGAAGTAGGAGAAGACATGAAAAGGCAGGAACAAGAATTCTGACTAAAACTTATCTGTTTTTCTCTAGGCTAAAAATAAATTGCTAAATAAACACATTAAAACATTCACATCTTTTTACGAAGAAGGAAATAATCCTCATTTCACAGATAAGCGAACAGAGGGGATGCAGGCTCAAGAAAGGGAGGTATTGATGCTTTAGGATATCTCCCACCAAGAATAAAATTCTCCAAATCCTGTTTATCTGCCTCGCCCTGGAGTATCCGAGCTGCTGGCGCTGCAGTTGTGCTTGCAGCGTGCCCAGAAGGGCTCCCCAGGGCTGAGCACCACCAAGCCCTGCTGGAATGACAGGAGGGGTGGGTGCTCTTCTGATGGCCTCGTGCCCAGGGCTTCATCCCTCAGAAGTCCTCAGGCATCCCTCCTATGTCAGACAGCCAACGCGGCCCAAGACACCAAAGGAGCATTTGCTGCTGGCTCCTCGATTTTTTCCCCGTAGTTCAAAGACTGTCACGAAAAAACAGACCAAGGTCTCATCTGAATCCACACCTGTCTCAGCTTGGCAGTGACCAAGCTGTGCAGTGTCCTGAGACAGTCCCTTTTTATTTGTCTACATCAGAACTGTTCTCCTTTGCTGGGAATGATAAATATTCATCGGACCGAAGAGAGGAAGAGGGAGTGCATGGATTTCATCTCTCTCTGACCAAATAATTTAGACTCTAAACTCTAGTAAGGGAAATTTGGATTCCTGTTTCTGCTCCAGATGAGTATTTCAGTTTTTTCCCACATTTTCTATTCAATTTCTAGAAATAATATTTTCTCCAAGTTTTATTTGTCAATCTCAACTGCTGAATATTGGCCTCAGGAATTAATGGGGAAAAAATTCCTTCATGAATGCTGTCCTCATATATCTGATCTAAACCCACTGAAATCAGACTTGATGTGTCTATCTGCTTGTTAAATAAGTTTACCCAGCTGCAGCCTATGATGATGCAGTCAGCCAGAGGAGGCCAGTATATCTGGGTTAACACAGTGTGCTTAACATATTTTTCCTGACTGCTGGCTTGATGCCCATCAGTCAGAAAAAAAGCATTCTGAGTCTGAATAACCTCTTTCGTTTGTTTTTATCTATGCAAGCTCATACCACAATAGGAAATTAACATTATATATGAAGTATTGATTTGGATCTAAATCTATTATTTAAAAAAAAATTTAAAAGGCAAAACAACCTCCAAACCAAATTCAGAAATTAATCCAAAGCTTCCCTTTACTTCAAAGGTTGGGCTGTCATCCCTGAGAAGCACTCACCAGATGATTAGAGTTTGGATAAAGTGACTCTAGCAGATCAGTCTCCCTGCAAAGCTTTAATTAGAATATATATTTAGAAGGCCACAGTGTCATTGTTACTGATACAAGAACCTTACTCGCTGAGAGGCACAGCCTCAGGCATTCTTAGTGGGGATCATGAAATGTTTGTTTTGCACATTTTGGTCCAGTATAGAGGGTAGTATAGGCACTGGTATTTAAAAGAAAAAACCCTCTGTCCTGCTCTTTTTTGTTTACCACACTTACACCCATAGCCTGCAAACAGCTTTAGGATCCAGCATGGGAGAACTGCTTGTTAGAATCAGGCCTGTAACAGTTTTGTTCCTTCCGTCAAAGCCCTACATCTCAGAAATTTACTGACTAGTATTCAGCAAGCTTGAAAGATAGATGCAAAGAGTCATAAATACATGGTTGGAAGGGACCTTGTAAAGATGTCTAATCCAATTGCTTGCCACAAGGCAAGATCAAATGCAGCAAAAGTATTTCTGACAGATGTTTATCCAGACTATTCATAGGAATGTCAGCGATGGATGTTGTAGAGTGTCTCAAGGCAAAGTGTTCTCAAGACAAAGAAGAAAAGTTCAAAATGTTCTAGGACTAGGAGCTAAATGATGGCTGTTTGAGAGCTTTGTTATAGTGGTACTAATCTTGATTTACATTAATATACATATAATCTATAGGGTGTGGAAATTATGCCTCCTGCATGATGTACTGGCAACTGGGACTGTGCGAGGTGACTGGAGATGTATATGGTGAATCATCTGGTGAATCATTTTCAGCTAACTGCTCTTATGAAATCTGAAATCTTTGCTATGTGCCAATGAGGTTTAAGGAGGTCTGTCTTAAGGATGCTATCTTTAGCCATATTAAGAATACATGCTGGCATCTTCAAATACATTCAAGGATTTTGACCACAGATGCCATTAAAAGCTAGAAGGCTTTGCATTCAGAAAGTTGCATGCACACTTTAGAAAGGTGCATACTTCACTCTGCCACTTCATGAAAAAAGATTTTTATTGGAGGTATAAACCACAATGCTGTTAATTTAGAATTCCTAAGTACTTGCTGAAAATGTGGTGTTACCTTAAAGTGAGGACGCTCATGAAATTAAATCAAACATATCACAGGTTGATGTATATGTGGATTTCACTGCATTTTTTCCTTTGTCTAGTTTCAAATACCTACTTTGTGCATATTTGAAAGCAGAAAAAGATAAAGATTCAGCTTATCTTTCATGGCCTCAAAGAGAAACCAGTTTGAGGCACAATTTTAAAATAAAATTAATAACTTCTACAGGACTTTTTTCAAAATATTTTAAATCTTCAGGTCATTTGTTTAGATCATTTATGAAGTCAAACTCTCAATTTTTTAAACCCTGTGGGGCTGAGCAGCATTATGATTATGAACCTTTGTAACAAATGGCTAAGCTGGAACCAGAAATTAATCAAAAGGCTTATGTGCTAAAAAATGAGGGAACCGCACTGAATACCTAGACAGATATTTCTCAGGTTTCCATGTTGAAAATGCCCCTTACACAAAGAAAATAAAACATTTCATGATATATTAACATTTTCTGATCCTGAGGTGTACTGAAGACATGAGTTAGTAAGAATAGAATTTTCAGGCTATGCAACTGCTTTTGAATACTTTTTGGGGTTTCTCTAGAAACTACTAATTTCACAGTATGTGTTTAATGATACAATCTGAACTTGACAACTAGGCAAGCATGGGAAAAACAACAGGTTTCCCTACTAAAAATACAGGAAACAGAAAAAGATAGTTTTATTCAGCTCTCTCAATGACACTTTTAGTCCAGTATGACAGGGTGTAGAAAGGATCAGTGAAAACAGAACTCAAAAGACATTATTCCTACCTCATTGTGCCTTTACCTTACTTCTATTGCTTGTAAGAATTTTTTTTTTCAGCAAATATATACAAAACAATGAACAGCAACACTTCTATGAAATTACTTTCAATGCACTCTCTTTCATTTACTACTTTTTTGGAAATTGAGAAGTGTTTCTAAGTTTTAAAGGATTCAAAACAATAAAATGTGCATAAAATAAATGCATGAATTCAAGTATTAGCTTGACTCTTTTTAACATAATAAATACTTTAAATGAATAATATTTCCCATAGCTATAACTATTATTTTTTCAGCCATACTGTAACCTTTTTTTGTTTGTTTGTTTGGTGAATTACAAAATACTTTTATTGCTTGATTTACTACAGGAGAGAACATTCCTCTTCAGACCTCCTGTTTCTATTTTGCTGTACCATCCTTCACTGTAATGAAATCACAGGATCTGTAGGAGCCACAGGAGGATTCAGGTGCATCATGGACAGTCAGAAGGATGAAACATTACCTTCTCCTGTGTAGAAAACCCTGTGCTGAGAAATGAGAGAAGAAAGGCAGACTCATTGAAAGGGTATTATGGAAACCCTCATTTCTGGAAAACATTCAGCATTTTTCATTCACTGAAAAGAGACACTAAATCACTCCTGTCTCACAGTCCTGGCTTGCTTATAAGGTACTTTCCAAGACATGCACACTAGCAAGGTAAAGTGAATTTGAGGGGCTCTCCTACAATCCCCTAATAAATTAGCAAGTACAGCCATCCAAGAAATGTTGACTTTTCTGACTGTCATTCCTGTTGTCCACAGTGTCACAAGCACTATATGTTCCTCGACAAATCATGTCCTTCCCTGAGAAAACATTTTGTTTGAGTGGACATATGTTTTCATAAGATACCTTCTTTTCATATAGTAGTCCTAGGTCACCAAATCACTAATTCTTAAATGTCAGTAATTTTTTTGAGCTAAAGACCTAGATTTTTGAAACTAAGTTGTGTAGGCTCCTTAAGAAAAGTTCTACTTTATCTGGTGGAAGCTTGCATAACTCCAAATTTAATCAAAAGCTTTTTAGCCCCGCTGATAACCATCTTTGGGTGCACTCTAATAATAAAACAGAAACAACAGCTATCACTGGAAATTTGATCTGGACAGGCACAGCAGAATTTCTGTGTAATTTAAGTTTAGCCTTTTTGTAACAGAAGGGCAGCCTTTCAATCTGCCAGGTAATTATGTTGGCAGGAGTTTTAGTTGAAGATACATCACATTTTCTTCAGAATAAAATAAGCCTCTATCCTGCTAAGCTCTGCAGTATAGGTGGCTACAAAATGTGTGTTTGTTGAACAATTACAAGAGTGAAAGAGAGCTCAGTTCTGTGGATAGTAGGACTGCGCTGTAGCTTGCAATCAGGAATCTGCCCTCTGCCTCCCAGTGTTCCCTCTTCCATGTCACTAAGTAGAAGCACAAGTATATTTAGATGAGACCAGAGCACTGAATTATAGAAAAGGGAACTGTCTTGCTGAAGGAAAAACCATGCATTAAAGATATGGTGCTATTCAGGTTCCTATCTTGCACAGTTTCATGGAACTTTAAACACTTTTGAACACATTTACACTTCCATTTTTCTAAGGCACTCTGCCTTTGAACCGCAGTTATTTTTTATCTTTTTGGTCTTGGGAACTCTTGCACTTACTCTAGTTTTTTTTTTTTGCCTTTGTCATTACTTCCTCTGTGTGAAAATATTTCAGGGATATGCCACACATGGTCACAAACACTAACAAGTGCCATATTATCTTTCCTTTCTATCTAACTCTCTTCCAAAGCAGCTGCAGTGTCATAACTGATCAGGGACATTTAATTGCTATAACATTATGATAAACAGTTGGGAAATACAGAACTTTTATTTGCAGTGATTGTATTCTTCTCTGTTACACTTCCTAAAGGGACTTAGTAATGTTGATAATACTGATTTAAGAAGGCTGAGATTAATTTAAATAGAATCTTATTCTAAAGAGGCATCCCAGGAGTTGTTTAAAATTGAGGGGAATTAGGGGTAAAGGAGACATCTGGTGAGAAGCCAGTGAAAAGTAACCGAAGATTTTAATTTTTTTTCTTGTGTACCATAGCAATATCAAGAAAATAGAACAAAGCTAATTCCTGGACTTTTTCTAGCAGGCACTACATTAACCCCACTGTAATTCAGATATAAACTCCACTCTGTACAGGACAGGACTTACCTTTTAGTACCTTTTTCAGGCTACCTGGAGTGTTTCACACTGTAAAATGATCACTTTATTAAAAGGAATCCTCAAAACAGTTTCTGAGAAATGCATGAGAGTTTGTATAGTCATACACTACAGGCTGTTCCACTGAGAGATTAGCAAGTATCCTTCAGGCATCTCTTTGAACAACACTTTCCAGAGAACCCAGCCTCTTAGAAAATATATTTTATTAATGGATTATCATGTTTCCATGTTTTAAATATTTATGGAACTCACAGTCCAACTTGGTCTTTTCTGTAGTGCATGATACACGTGTTAATGAGGAAGTGTGGACATATTTATATAAAAATAATACCAGGTCTTTCCTTGGAGTAGTTTGGGATTTCTGTACTGAGTAGACTGCAATGATTATACTGATTTTCTGTCTGCTTCATTCTGCTTTTTTCCTTCATTTAGTCTTTGATTAATTTTGAGGTTTTCAGCAGCAAAAATTATCAAGACAACATTCTGGTTGAAAGCAGGCTTCAATATGCTTATAAAATCCCATTCTTTGTGTTTGCAAATATTTCTCAGGATAATGAATGGAACCAGTTGGTACTTTCTTCTAAGTACAGGGCTCCTTCAGAAACATCACACATTTTCATATGCTCTGAAAGACAATCCAAAACAGACACCCTGGCTCTTCACTTTGCAGACATACACATGCCAATATATCTACTTAATTCCTCATTAACCTTTGTGCTGGAGAGGTAGATACACAATGATTTGGAAATAGAAAGAAAGGAGTTATACATATACAGAAATTTAATTTTCTAACTACATGTTGCAACAACCAGACAACTGAGATAGGCTTTTGAATGGATGAAAAAATAGATATTTCAGTATAAGCAGGAGATAGTAAGACTGATTGTTTCAGTCTGAAGAGGGAAACATATATTTGAAATTAAGAGGATTTCAACTTCATCAGTAGTCAGTGATAATTCAGCTTGTAATATAGACAGAATCAAGGTTAAGGAAACTCCCAAACTGTTGGAATGAATATAATTAATATGTTATAATGATGAATAATGAGAAAGTTAAAGTGGTCAGTGTTATTATCTGAGGAGCTATACCAAGAAAACCTTGAAATGTTGGGCAGGATGAAGAGCAAAAAGAAGTCAGTTTCCCATATCAGGTTTATGGGACCAAGATATGGAGAAACAGTGACAGCAGAGAACATAGTTTCTATCTGATGCCTTCTTAAGCTTCCCCCTTCACACTTTCATTTATTCTACCTGAGAATGTGTCAAAGCTTTGTAAACATCCAAAGACAGACTGTAGGGGAAGGTGCAAGACAGGAAAGAAAGATCTTGAGTAGAGTAATAAAACAGAATGTTGCCCTTGAAAAAAAACCAAACCAGTGAGTATATTCTTGTTCAATAGATATTAGCATATTGGTCAATGTCAAGAGGAAATTAATGGGGAAAGTTGCCTATGTTGCATTAAAAAAGTCCTATCTGTCTGTCTTGCTCATGTCTATTCCCCTCACTTTCCAACACATTTGAAAATACACTTCTTCATCTAGATCCTTTATGGATCAACCTTACAGGGATTAAAATTTTGCACACAAAGCAACCTCATCTTCTGTAAAAATGAAATTTTTTCTAATAAACAGAAATTAGATGGACAATTATAATTTTTCAAGCTCTTATTGACCTTGTTGACATGTGTAGTGGGTTTCATAATTTCAGTTAAAAAACAGAAAGCTAAAATCCCAGAGGAAGAGATAATTTTGACCTTTCCTTCATGTATATATTTTGCTCTTTCTAGAAGATGTAATCTAAATACCAGTTAAACTAGCAGCTGAATTTTTTTTACAAAATTTGCTCCAGCTGTGAAGCTTTGCAGTCACATCATTAGGATTAACTTGTATTCTAAATGCTATCTTGCAGCTCAGTTATCTGCTACTAAATATTGGATGCTTCTCTGTGGAAACCATTTTATTACTTGCCTAAATATATCATTCAGAACGCTCATCTGAGCAACTGGCTATTGGATAACACAGAAAGAGACTGGAAATGTCCAATGGAAAAAAACAAACCCAAATGAAACTAAAGAAAAATGAGACTGAAAGATAAATGCATCCAAAGCTTTATGACCTTTTTGAATCTCCAGTATTTAGAACAAAGTAGATAAAAATGAGGAAAACTTAGGGATGAAAGATATCTGACAAGATATACTGGCAAGGTGTGACCACCACGTGTAATAGTTGGATGTTGAATAATTTCTCCTTGTGAGAGCAGTGGATCTTGTGACAGCAACAATGGTGGTATGGACGTTTCCCACTGTAATATCCCATTTTTTCCAGAAATGTGGAGGGATGGTCTGCAGTCAATGGAATCAATGCAGAATATCAGCTGAACCAATTAGCAAACTTCTTTGAGGGCTCACCAAAGGGCTCCACATATTGCTGTGCTATCCCCAGTTGCAGAGTTGGGGCAATAGCAATGGCACTGCCCAGTGCAATGAACACATACCCAGAATGTTATCCACCACTCTTCAGCCTCCTATGGGACCAAGTAAAGATGCACTGCTTGATTATTTCCACTCTAGTCTGTTCAAGTTATTTCTATAGGTCCACTCAGTTCTAAGTGACTCAAACAGCAGATACTCTGAGATAGAATGACTAACTGTCTAAGGAATTGTTTTTACAGAGAAAATGATTGATACAGAAGTAAATAAGACTTCATTGACCAGGAAGGACAATAAGTCCTCATCCACAAGTATTTTCAAGGACAAATCCCTTCTTACTTACCTTTCTTAATGAAGTTTGCTTTAATAACATATTTTTGTTGCCTTACCTATATTTTGCCTTGCCTATATTTTGTTGTCCCTAATCCTATATTTATTTATTAACTCTTCTCCTCCATAATCATTCAATAACTGCTATTTTTAGGGCTATTTGCACATGGAAGATAAAAAAAAAATTAGGATTCTTGGTCCTAATTAACTGCAATTTGTTCCACTGCAATTTCTGCATGCAAAATTTTGCAGCCTGTGTGTCTCTGCTCCTCTTGTATATAAGAACAGCAGGAAATATTGGCACTTGTTTTGGATCATGAAACTTGAACAACAGTGAGTTGTACCCATTCTATCAACAAATCCTAGAGAGCTGGATTTGGGGCCATGCTTATCTGTACCTTCTCTGTTATCCTTTCATTCAATCAAAGAAGAGATAACCAAATAATTAATTCCCCGTCCCCTGAACTGCGATGCAACATGCAATATAGTTATTTGTACCAGATCAAGTTCACTTCTGCCACCTGAAAAAAAATGATGAGTGGTACAGCAGTGTGTAAGTTCAGATCCATATAATTGAAATTCTGCTATGCATTGGCCTGAATATTTGACCTATGAAGTAGGCACGGAAAATTGCATTTGCTTCAAAGACAACCACAGTAAACAAGCACAATGGCTTTTCAAATTTTATTGGATGCAGCTATTACCTATTTAATGGGGCTTCAGAGATGTTGCGTATCTGCAAGTGTAAATGAGACAGTGAAAACACTCAAAGGCTTTGAGTATTGTACTTACACAGGCTACTTATTATCCACATTTTGATTATTTCTCTGAATCATTGTCAAGAAAAATAATAATAGCGGTAGAATTAATAATCCAGCTGGGAATCATTCTTTGATGTTCTTTATGTGGATAATTATGAGAACATAAAATAAATCCTACTTCTGGCATATCTTCCAGCAGTGTCTGTTTACATCTGAAACTGTGAATGCATGTTGGATCTGTCAACAGTAGCTGCCTTGGAGAATATATTTTACATAAATAATGAAAGAAAATGGCCTGAATGGCATGAAAAGAGAGTTAACCTTTGTCTAATAGATGGGTCAATGACAGGGTATGGTTTGAATGATGTCTTACTCATTATTTTTATTCCATCCAAAAAAGCTGAAAAATTCTGGGATGCCAAACTATTATGTGTGTCTTTTTTAAGAAATGAGAGCTTATTCCACATAGAAACTGGGAAAGCAGGTACACTGAGGTAGAAATACCCCTCTGAATCTCTCCCTCATACTACTGGGGGAGTGAGCAAGCATTCATGTATGGCTGAGCTGCCAACGGGGGTTGCCATGCAGCAGTCAGGGAGCATTGTCATCATACAGACAGAAAACTGCTTGCTAGTCCCTCCATTACCTGTCCATTAGCTCCACTTGGGAAGCTGACTTCATGGATTTTTCCTGTTGTGAATATAGCAGTAGGTATGCAGGAGAGAAATGGTTTAAGTCAGAGCCACCAGATGGGATGGGAGATGTTCAGGACATTCAAAATAACACAGAAATGAGAATCTGAAGCACAGTGTAGAGTTAAGCTGTACCTGTTGGATGTTATCAATCTAAATTACATTTCATTACACCGATCCAATTGCAAGCCACCTCCGATTTCCAGCTGGATACAAATATTTTCAGTGTTGGTATTGTTTCACCATCTAAATTAAATTCCCTGCTTGAAACTTTTTCCTTCTATTGATTTTTTTTCCTGTTATGACACATCAATGACAGACTACATTATATTTTCACCTGCTAGAAAAACAGGTTTCTATCCAGGAGGCTCTTTATCCTTTGGATTAGGGCTCTTTCTGTTACAAATAACCCCTTCTAGCAAGCTTCAGTGTATGGTCTGTATTTGTAGGCTAAAGAACTTTCTCCTTTTAGGAAAATCTAATTTAGGTTTTACCTGGCTCACAAGATGGATAAGGCTCCCAGGGGTAAATTCTTTCTAATCTAAATAGTTGGGTGCAGACAGCCACATGTATGGAAGGGAGAGAATGCTGGACAGACAATGTGCAAGTGAGAGGAATATTTTGAGTGGTTTCTAATGGATTTCCTGTTTAAAGTTGGAACTTGTGTTTGATTCTGAAAATGGTTTAGCTTATAACGATTCTCTCTAGAAATATCGTAACAGTACCACTAAAAGCAGCATTTTAATTCCCACTCTTGCTTTTCATGCTGAGTAACTATATGGAGGAAAGCTAAACTGGCCTCAGAATGCCTGTAACCTCAGAATGTCTGATACTGAGCTTGCTCCACCTTCTAATGCATTCCTTGAGACAAATGAAAGAAACAGAACTGTGGGACACCAACTGAGTTATGTGACTTCACCTCATGGAATAATATTTACTTTTTGTGGTACACAGGGAAAAATCCATTTGAAGTTAAGGGAGTGTTTCTTTCATTTAGCTGTTGTGTGTAAATGAATGCTGCATGTTAAAATCTGCAAGTCTATGTGGAAATATGTAACAGAAAAAGTCCATTAATTTAGGATATATAAATAATACAGATTTCCAAAATAAGTGGCATGCTTGCCATAGCCAAGTGCTCTTTCACAAACCGTTGTCCCTCTGTCAGAATTTTTCACCCAGTGTGTATGGATTGATGGCAGAGCCACATTGGAATAGCACTACTCTGTTGATGATCCTTGCTGCATTCTTAAGCACCTTTGCATTATAGCTGCAGCAAAGATCATGCATTCATTTCAGAAGGGAATCTCCCAGTGGTCTCCTTTAGCTGTGTTCTGGTTCACGTCACAGAGCAGTCTCAAAGCACAAAACCTGTACTCCTTCTGGATGAAATTAAACTGGATGATGTGTCCAGGAGAAAACTTAGTGTATCCCAGCTGCTGATGGGATTTCAGTCTCATGTACTTTTCTCCAGAGGTAATTTGAAGGAGCTCCTCAAAAATCCTCATGGGGAAATGGAAGGGCTGTGTATGCAAAAGTAAAACTGATTGTTTGAAGAGGTGGACTGAACAGATTAGATTCATAATGGTTTAGGAGGATGTGCACACCATTTATTTCAATGAGCTTTAAGATGCTAAATATCTCTCTGAATCTGGGCTGGAAGATTTGTAACTTTATGCAGCTGCTATGCCCTTTGATTCTCCAAACGATCATAGCAACACAGAGGAGCAACACAGGTAACATCTGTTACCTGTACTGAATGTGGTGCTGCCCTTTGGACCAACTCAGTGACACATTTTTTTCTATTCCTTTTTATTCCATTTACACAGAATCCCTTCAGAGTCCTCCCTGAGACTGGTGTCCATCACTGTCTACAAGCAAAGGTGCAGGGTTGAAACTCCCAGAGACTGATGATAACTCCTGATAGACTGCTGATAACTTCCCATCTGCTTGCAGTCAATCCTTAGTGTGCTGTTATGAAGGGCAAAAAGCAGTACACCAAATTACTACTTTTGTTTCTACTTTGTCTCAGTACTCAGAAGGCTTCACAAGGGTCTCCCTTTCTAATTTACACTGCAATATATACAGCATCTGGGCTGTAGAAGGCTGAGGGGTGCCTGAACTACCTCTTGCTCACAGTAGGACGGGTCAGCATGAACAGAAGTGTGACATTCACATTCTCTGGACAGAGAGACATAATTCTGTCTCTCAGGAGAAGCACAGAGAGAAGAAGAGAAAACAATCTTTATCTCTGCTCCTTTGTTTTCCCCATGTGGAATGTGGTATGGAGATTGTTTACCTGAAGTGATTGCTGGATTGGATTCTGGTGAAGGCTGTTTGGGTTCAATGCCCAATCGGATCGGGCTGTGGCTCGGACTCTCAGCGGAGAGTCACGAGTTTGTTAGTTAGTTAGATAGGTAAGAAGTAAGTATGTAGAATAGTACAGTACCTCTTTAAATAGTATATTAGTGCAATATAGTATAGTTTTAATAAAGCAGATCCTTCAGCCTTCTGATCTGGAGCCAGACGTCGTCATTTCTTCCCTGAGTCGGGGCCCACCTTTTTTCTGATACAGAAGGGCTCCTGTTCCCTTGACCTATTAACCCTCCCATAACAAAATGTCTGCTTTCAGTAAAAAAATGATGATATCTGCCCAGGTGTCCAAATAGCATATGTTTTTTGGAAAAATGAGAGAGACCAAACTGGCACACATGTTTTATGGAGGCCTAATGTTATGTTTGGAATTGTCAGCTCTAATCAAGAGATTTTTTAGCAGTGGATGATGATGAGGTGCCTTTAGATTGATTATTGCTAATTCTATGTAGCATTATGTGGGATATTTTGAAATCAAGTGCAGAATGCACAAAATCCTTGACCCCTCAGTAGAGAAAGAAAAGGAGAAAACTTTATGTAAAGACACATCCTTGTAATTCAGCTGCTGTGGTTTTCTTGTGTTTTGTAAAGAATTAGGGAAAATAGAAAAGAGAAGTGAATCCTACAACAATAGCTGTTTTATCTGGAGAAAGTCCCATCTTTTTTTTCCTTGAATGAATTCCCATATCTTGTGTTCTAATCCAGACACTGATTAACAATGTTCTAGCTCTTTGTTTGTTTGTTGCTTTTTGGCAGACATTGTGGCTTTCATACTTTGTTCCTTAATTACTTGCCATTTTACCCCCTGATTGTTTTCAAGACTCTCTCAGCACAGCTTCCACAAAAGATTAATTTTCACAGTGTCTTGTAAAGTATTATTTATATATTTGCTGCCAAGCAATCTGGCCACTTTGCAAAGCCTTTTTCTTGCATCAGAAATAAAGCTGAAAATAGAAAATAAACCAGGAAATTTTTCTTGTATTTCATTAATGTACTTTGAGAAGAGCTCTTCTACTGCTTGGTCCTAGGTTTCCTAACTCTGGCCACTTTTGAGGATTCTGAATTCTACTAATGTGAATGGAACCCTTCTTCCTGAAGAAGAGAGAGGCCCTTGAGACACAAGACAGCAGAATAATAGTCCTATATCAACCTTTCGTGCTCAGGTGTAAACTATATGAAAGTTGGGTTCAGTCCATGTAAAGCTGGATAAAGATCACAAAAGGGCATGCTGGTTAGTCTTGAAAGAGGGAAATCTTGCCAAATCCAAAAGCTGTTCTCCTCTTTCTTATCCCATTTAGAGTGGCAGGAGCAGAAAGGCCTTCCCTTTGGTGATATGATCCAGTATTACAGCCAGACTTGCATCTATTCTTGTCCTACAAGAGGAGCAGGATCTTGCCCAGGTCCCTTCTTTCTCATCTGCTTTCACAGAAGGATAGCAGAGGGAGGAAATTGGTTCACAAAGTGCATTCCTCTGGTGACCAAACTGTGATCAGGCGTGAAAACAGCATGGTGAGGGCTGGAGTTCTGTACTGCAGCAGAACAGAGAAGAGAAATCCTATGTTGAGGAGCCCCTAAAAATCCCCATCTGATGTATTCCCCCATCTCTTCTCTCCAGCTACCAGCACTTGCTTTGTTTCTGGGAAGATGTGCAGGCATAACTGTGTCTCTTCCCATATCTTCTGGGAAGATGTGCAGTATTGCAATGGTGGCAGCTATACCAGGCCACAAAACTCAACAGGATCATAGGAAAAACTAAGAGCAAATAAGAGCAAAAATGAAATTTCTGTGGTATAACTTTAAAATTACCTTGTTGAACCAAGACATTTAGTGATAACTAGAGACTGAGTGTACTAATAACCCAGTCTGCAAGAAAATTTTCCCAGTCAGTGAGGTACAGTTGGAGGAGGATGCACACTCATCAGACCTTTGCAATGAATGAAGATATTTGATTCAGTGGGAACTAGAACATAGATAAGTGCATTTGGTATCATATTGCATATCCCTTAGTGGAGTGTCTGGCCCCACACAACTAAGGAAGTCATTCCCCTCAAGTTTCCCTGATCTTTTCTTTATGAATGTTCTGTGCAGGAGTGACTTACAGACCTGCATAATGTTGTGAGTGCTGTTGAAAAATTAGACACATTATTTTTGCAGTAAAGAACCTTTCTAAAAAATAACAAAACAGTCTTAGCATCATAAATGAAGAAAAAGTCTTCAGCCTGATGACATAATCATGAGTCAATCTGTTAATATTACTCTTAGCATAGCCTTCCTATGATTTTCTCAGAACAGTTTTCACTGAACAAGAGTTGGCTCCACATTAGGTTGTATTCAAATGACTGACCTCAAGAGTGTGAGGATTTTGCTAATGTCTGAATAAATAATTCAGAACAGTCAGTGTGAAAGCAGTCATGGTCTCTTCACTCCTTTGCTGCTCTTTATTCTAAGAAGGAAAAGCAAAAGAATGTGATAAAAATATCTTCTGATGACTCTCTTAGTGAGAGTAGGTCATGATAGTAGAATTAATTTCAAGTGTTATAATTTCTAAATCTCAACATTAAAATAAACATGTCCTTCAATTCAGGAATTGGTTGGTTCTTTCCACTGACTATAAGACTAGAAGTGTAGATAAAAATGTACATATTTTTCTCCTGGTTCAAAATACTGTTGCATGATAGAGTGAAATCTAACTGTAAATGCTACTTAACTAAGAGGAATTTCACATATTGTATCAATTTTCTGATTTCAGGGGACAGTGAACTTTCTTGCATGGATGTGATCTGTAACAGCATCTCTGAGCACAAGCAGGCAGCAGAAAGAGACATGGGCAGCTTTTGGCCCAGTTCTTGAGTAAACCACATAACACCAGCACCACTGAACCAGCAGGCTACAGCTGATCTCCATGTGTCACACAGAACCTCACTGAACTTCCTCAGCAATGCATTTAAGCTCATCAGTCTGCTCTGAGATAATGCCACTCCTCCCTTGCCAACTACCAACCAATATTGAATTCTTCCTATCACAGCCAGAGCTGTCATGAGGTTTGTACCTACTCATTTCACTGTATTTATTCATTTCACATGTCCACTTTTTTATCAATTGCACAGGTGCATTCCCTCAGAGCAAATGAAAAATAAAATAGTCTCTGACCAGAAACCAAAGCAGATCATGCAGCAGACACCAATTTAGTGTGAACTTGGAGGTGAGTAGAACATGAGGTTTATTCCAAGATAAATTAGTACTTTTTGTTACCTTCAAACCATGCTTGAGTCCCTCTCATCAAAAAAATATCTAACAACTGGCACCGAGAGTTAGGAGCAGTCATCTTACCAGCCTAAAAGTGGTCCATCCAAATCCCTCACAGATTTACAAACAGCCAAATTCATCATTTCTTGTCATGCTGCTGTCGAACAGCACACCAAGGTGTGTGAAGAAGCAGAATTGGCTGCACTTTAGGAGTCCATCAGAACGGTATTGAGGGAAAATGTCACCTATTTTTCTTGTGTCCCTCTCTTGTCAAAACTGTAGTAATTCTGTCTTTTAAAGGACTGAAGACTTATAGCAGATTCAGTGTCTAAGCTCAGCTTTCCATAGTGGTTGTCAAAGATATTTCCCAAACCACTCTATTTACACCCATGGAGATACCAGGAGACAGAAGTTAACCACAGTAAAGATATAGAGGATTTAGCAGGACTGATTTACTGTATAGGTGAGAGAGACAGAACCACAGGGTCCAGTTTTGGTCCAGGAATTAAATTTCTCTATAAACCATCTCCATTTGTCCTATTACTTCCATGGCTTTCCTTTCAATTCTGCCAGCTGATACATGTATTTAAACACAGCACTGACCCAGAGACTGTGCTGATATGTAATAACTATATTTTATTTATATAACTGTATTTTAGATATGGCCTGTGTCATAACACTCCAAATACAAACACAGGTCTTATTTTCTTTCCCCTACATCCCCTGGTAGGGATCATATTGGACAGGGGAAGGAAATTTTCTGCATTTGAATTTCTAATGCTGTATGCCCAAGGTAGTATGAGTGGAGTCCTGACCCTACTGAATTTATCCCATTGATTTCTTTAAGCTGGGACTTTATAGCTCATGAAACAGTTGCTACAAAACATACCTAGTAGAGATAGCAGAGATCTTTCCTGCCTTTATATTTCTCTTAAAAGAAACAAAAAATAGGGATTATTGACAATATATGAAAAAAAGCATAATGGTAAATTGATAAGCAAGAACACTTATAAGAAACCCTTATTTCAACTTGATTTTTCACAGCCTTTTTGTGTAGCATTTATGCATCTGATATTAATGGTGTTTTCTTTGTTGTATAAAAAGGGGAATAGAAAAAGAAATGTCCTTCACATTTGTAAGCAGAGGGAATAGATAAAAGAAAACATATTAGTAAGATAAGTGCAAAACAAAAATTACTGAAAGTGTCTTCTGAATTTTGGGTTGATAGCTAAATAATTAAAATTCCACTGGGATGAATTATTTGTCATTATTAATGTATCTGCAATTTGGATAGAACTCACTGATGAGACATGCATAACACCATCCTCATTTTCAGAATGAATCATTTCCTGCTGACACTGTCTATCATCTCAGAGCAATGGAAACACTTCTGAAAAACAGAGAACAATGTACACAGACACCCAAACTCTGGCTTTTGCCATTTGTGGTTAATGACCCCTTCATGATTTTCCTCATCCTGACTTGGTTGATAAGAAATCCCTTATAATTTCTTATGGCAGTAATTTTTACTGTCGAAGATGTCTTGCTATCAGTATGTCTGATATAATTTTTTTAATATTATCCCTTTCTGTTAACCAGGCTCCAACCTGTGTGCACCCCTTTATCCCTTCAGCTAACAGCTGACAAAAGTTTTCTTCTTGTTTTCCTGGTATATTCTGTTCATTTCTGCTAAGAGCTGCATTCATAGCTTCACTTTTTTCTATATATTGTTTGTTTGTTTTTCCTCTAATACACCACAAATCTCCAGTACAACAGGATCTGAATTCTTATTTACAGTAGAGTTCCATCAGAGTGCCTTAGAGTAAATGAAAATCTGACCCTCTGAAGGCATTCCATAGGCAAAGTTTCTGATGGGGAAATTTGATCTTTTCCTTCTGTTAAAGGTTTGCATTGTGTTCATTTCAGTGGAAAGTGCATAGATATCAGCATTTAATTGGAAAAAAAGGTCACCTGCTTCCATGTTTAGAAGCAAAATAATCCCTCTGTAGAAATCAGATCTAAAATTGTCCCTTATTTCAAGGGGACATCAGACCTCCTCATGGCTTCACTTATAATTAACTATAAAATACTGGATTTTACGTTAACAGATTAAAAAAACATTTACTGTTAATCTAATTGTGCTTGAGCTCATTGGCTATCACTGTATGATTCTTAGAATAAAGGAAATCCTGCAAAACATCAGCAAAGAGGAGTTTGATGGTGGTTTAAGAACTATGAAGCACATTCCTGAGAGAAAGATGCATTTTTAATCTAGACATATTACAGAATATCAAAGAAATGTACAATATCCCTTTCTACTGCTTTCAGGCAGAACATTGAAGAGACATCATTTCATTGTTACAAGCTAAGATGAAACTTGAAATATTGCTGGGTATGACTGTGCTGATTTGGAAAGGAATATTTTGCTGTGCCTTCCATAGTGAAAGCCAAAGCAACATATTAATTCTCCCTTGAGATGGGATTTTCACAAGCAGAACCCATTTGTGTGGATTGATTAATATCTCTTTGTGGTGTGTCTTCAGTGTGCTGGCACAGCAAGCCACTTTAGTGTGCCTTTTTCCTCTGTCTTCCCTCCTTGGAACTGGAGGGTACTGTACTGTTTTCTCTCCTTGGAACACTTTGCCTTTTGCTGTGCTAATCACCCACAGAAAATGAGCTTGGGGAGATGCTTCTTTTGCAAGAATGCCACTAGAAACTGTTTAAAATAGGTCTTCATATTTGCAGTGTCAAATTGTCATAGTGAGCAAGACAAATATAGGCTAATATAGGAAATCCCACCATGAATCAGGGCAGAATTTGATATTCTCTGAAGACTGAGATAAACCACCATTTTCTGATTACAGGTGCCACATTAAAATTGGATGAATCCTGTAAATATTTAGAGCCATGGAAAGACTCTGTCTCTCTGTTTTTGGATGATGTCTTCCACAGATATATTCAAAAATCCAGATATGATGCCACAGTACCTCAAACAGTCTCTGCATTAATGTCTGCTCATACACCAATTGCTTGAGCAGGCTGGATTACAGAAACAGTAGAGACTCTGAACTGATAATTTGTTGCAGATAGAGGCTATGAAATGTTAATTACAGGACAGGAAAAACACTCTCTTTTATGTTATCACTTTTGCCTGGGTGGCCCGGTGTGATAAGATATTGTTCTAAATTCAAATTAGTCAATGCAAAGCTGGATTGACATAGCCTTAGTGACTTAATGGGAGAGAAATGAGCTGATCCACATAAAAAGCATGACACTCCTAATCTGTTTATGCACTGGAACAGATGGCAAAGCCACATTTGGTTTTACCTACAGAATCTCCAGCCACACTTTGTCCTTGTTCCCTGGGTACTGCTCTTTGCTGGGCTGTCCCTGCCTTAACACTGCAACAAACACACAATGGGAACCTGTTTAACTTGTCAGTCAGGGCATTCAGTGGAGCTGTTGAAATCCAGCCAAGTGCCAATTCCCTTGTTTTAGTAGGAGTCATTATAATCTGGTACTTTTGAAGGGCACTTCTGCTTTTGGCAGCAATAGGTGGACTAATGTCAGCTTATTTCATGTCAAGAGAAATGTCAATGCATTAAGCAAGGCCTTAGATGATGCCATTCACTTAAAATAACTGTGGGGTTCTTCTGCTTCACACCTTGCCGAAAGACATTTTTGGAGTACGTGTATAAGCAATATGTTATGCAAGGGGTTAAGATTTTTTTTTTCCCTAGCACTGCTGTTATAAAATCATGTTTCGACCACTTGGCTGACTGGTGTCACATAAATCAACCTCTGAGTGGTAGTGTGACCTGAGAGAAGGCTCACTGGCAACCTAGATGGGCTTTGGAGCAACCTGGTCTAGTAGGAGGCATTCCTGCTCATGGAAGAGGGGTGAAACAATATGATCTTTATGGTCTCTGCCAACCCAAAACATTCTATGATTCTATGATTTTCTGAATCAAAGCATTTGGTGCCCTCATTAATACCATGAGATGGCACTTCTTCTGAATTATGCTTCATAAACCATTAGTATTCCTACATACTATTATTTTCTTATATTAAAAAGAAGGCCCAAATGGGAGTAGTGACCCACCTACTGCTGATTAAAGTGGTTGATAATTTGGCTACAAAAAGATGTCATATCTCATATTTTTGCCATTTAATATAACATTATGCATCTTCCTTGGATACCTGTACCATCTTGTGTTAACATCATGAGTGCCATCATCAAACTGAATGAACAAGATCTTATACTGTATATTTGAAGTCTCAAAAGTTGTGTTCAACACAAGTTCTCCCTGTTGCTGTTAATCCACTCACCAATGAGTAGTCAGTGAACAGCTCTGAAGGCTGGATGCAATATTGCCAGAGTGCTGTGGAAATAAGACAGCAAGTGAGAACTCCTTAAACCATATGAAGATAAAAGTTAAGGTAACCAACCCATAGTTATTTGAGGTTATTTGAGGTTGTTTGAAGAACTCTGAGACAGAGTACAGTTAGAGTCTCTAGAAATAAATGCCTCCCAAGTTCATCTTTTGATTTTAACACCTCTGTTACTAGATTCTGTCAAATTGTGATAAACTATTTATGTACCTTGAAAATTTAAGCTTGATTTGCTTGGTTTCAGATCAGTGGATTCCCTGCCTATTCTGGCTGAAATGGTGTATTTTCATTTCTGCATGCCCTTCTGACCAGGGTGGTATCTCTCATTCCTATTATCTGTAAAAATGTCTTCCAAATGCTACGTATTCCTTTTAGCATTCCAGCCAGTCTGTGAGCCTGCTGGTTTAGTTAATTTCATTCAAATGACTCTAGAATTGCCTCATGATGTGTTCACCTGAAGTGGCATAGCTTTGCATGTATCTTCCTCTAATTAGGCTGCGTCACTGCCAATTAGAGACAGCAGAACATGTGTTCAGAATGTTCTAGGACATTAACGTGATTGACAGCAGAAAACAAAGTGTACCAGTCCTAGAAAAAAAATTTCCAATTAATCCATTTTGAAACAAGTGAAAGATATTCTTCCTCATACTATAGTGCTTAATCTATTCAAGCAATAGAATAAAAGTTTAATGATGAGGCACTAGTTGCTTTTTTCCTTTTTTTTTTTTTTTTCCTGATCAGCTGAGGAGATTTATTCAATATTCTCCACAGTAAGTATATTTCAGACTTACTAATCATAAAACAACGGTGAAAATAATGAATGATTAGGGTTGTTTTTTTACAAAAATGTAAATCATGTCCTGATTCAGACTCTTCAAACAGCAACTCCCATTTCTTGAGGACAGAGATAATAGCCTGCCATGCTGGTAGGATTCAGAAAGCTAAAGTGGTTCCTTAGTTTTCACAGATAACCTACAGAGGATTAATCCTCTTGGTGCCCTTCGAGCAGTTTCCACTTCCCAGATTCCTTTTTTTGGGAAAATGGTTCCCATGTGTGTGTGCAAAGCCTCTCTAGAGTCCCAGAGCTCCTGCTCTGTTACCCAGTCACCAGCTCTAAGAGCATGGTGCCAGGTATCACAAGATCCAAGTGCTCCTGTGTTAGAGGAGTCAGCTGTCATGAATCCTTACTCAAGAATGGAAGTAATAAATGTAGGAAAAGAGAGCATTACAGCCGTGATTGGCAGTGGGTGTGAAATGCTCTCCTTCCAAAGAGCAGGAGAGCTGTCTGGCATTTGAAGGCTTGACTTTGCTGACTACTGCAGAAGATAGAGCTTAAGCTTTGGAAATTGTATTACCTGGGAAAATAAAATAGTTCAGAACACATCTTGAAAGGTGAAGAACAGGCAACAAAGCAGTGAAAGAGAGAATAGTGAGAATTGCAATTCAAAGAAAAAAGACACACAATATATATTCTATTGTGGTTTAAGTATCAAAATATTTTAAAAATACTCATGAAATCAACTGCAGAAAGATATTTCTCTCAGTACCAGAGCAAAATAGCATTGGGGAACAAACACGTGGCAGCAAAAGAAGAAATCTGTAGAAGAACTGTTTTCTTTCCCTGGCCTGAAAATGCTTCTTAGAGAAAATGGAAGGCTTGACAGAAACATGAAGCTGTTTGAAATCCTTCCATTTGTGTTGACACACATTGGGACTTATGGCAGCCTTTGAAACAACACACCTAGTCAAAATTTCAAGGATATTGTGAAGGAGCTGAGGGAAAGGTGAGTTAAAAATGAAAAAGGCAAAAAATAGTGGAGATGTCACACAGAAACTGTGTGAAGTTGGAGATACCAGTTCTAAGGAAAAGCTGTGAGAAGACCTGGAAGAAAGTGGGGAAAGAAAAGTAACATTGTCAGACGAAAGCTAACAATTTTCTGGGGCAGACAGGAGTTTCATTATATGGATAGGAAGACAGATGTGAAGAACTGAATTCAGAATTGGAGCGATGCAACTATGAAGGAAGAGAGATGGAAAATTTCTGACAGGAGTCCAAGATGTGTTTTCAGGTTCGTAAGTTCTCTTTGGAATGCAGTAAAATTGGCATTACAAACATTTAACATGAAGATTCATTTGAGTTGGATGTGAAAGACACCCATTTAAAGTCTATATTGTTCTTATTGCTGTTGTAAACATCATCATGTTTGTCCCCATTATGTTTGTTTCTTAAGAACCCACCAGAGCAAGCACATTTCTGTATATTTTCATATCCTGAGAAAATGAAAAGGAATAAGATGTGTCTCAGATAAGTAGCAATCTATCACTGTACTAGGCATTTTGGCAACATGAAATGGTAGTAATTTCTTTTCCCTGAGATTTTACATCTTAAACCGACAGCAGGTTCATGGAAAAATCCAACAGACAAACAGGGTGAACAATGTGTTACCTCAGCACTACAGTTTCACTCATTTTCCCCAAAAGAGATAAAGGCAAAATGGAAAGGAAGGGTATAGGACACAGAAGTTGGAGGGGGTAGGCTGAGGGAAACCCTTATTCATCAATCTCAGAGGGGAAGAGCACAAGACAGTTTCTTTCCAGAACAGGCACTTCCTTCAAATTAATTTATACTCCTGCAAATAAGGAGCAAGACTGATAAGGAGGAAATACGGGAAAATAAAAGCTCAGCTAAGCTGTCTGATATTTCAAATAAACACCCTCTGCCCGGCATCATTTATGTTTCAACAAATTAACATGTCCAAATTAGCTACAAATTTCTATTGAGCTCTACTTTTTCCACATAAACAAGGACAAATATTTTGCCACTCTTTAGTTGCTTAGATATATACTACTGACTAGGAAAAAAACCAAAACAAAATAAATCAAAAAGCAACATATGGCATTCCATAAAAATTGTTTGAAAGATCTCTGATTTGTTAAATTTCATCTAAAAAATCTTAGAACTCCATGTACACTTCAGAGGAATGGAAGAACATCATGGCATTGGCTAAAAATGGAATAGTTTTTAACCTTATTTGATAAGTTGAAAGCTTGAAATCTGTTACAGTTTGAATCAGAACTAATCTGACATAAATTAGAATTCAGACAGAATTAGTAGCATAGCTGTGAAAAAAAAGACCTGTCCATGTATTTCTTGTTAGATAAGATGGGTACAGAAACAACCGTTGCTCACTCTTTTCTTCATTTACTCTCTCACAAAAAAATCCTCCAGGAGTTTCCCATGCCATCTCAGTTACCCTGGCCACAGTGTTAATATTGCAGAGTAGAGACATGAACCATAAAAGTGAAACTTTACCCAGAAAATTGCAATGGAGATGAAAACCAATTCAGTCTATTGAGTTTACTAAATAAAGTACTGCAGGATTACTTACTTATAGTGTGTATGTATCTTCCCATGGGGAAAAAACCCACGACACTGGGAATCAAAGGACATTCTGTAGAAAAGCAGCCAGGACAATTTGTTAGTACCTAAAGTCAGACATATTGAAGTTAGAACCTAAAGACACATTTTTAACTAAAAATTTATTTACTGATGAAGTAGAATATCCAGGAAAATTATAGACGACTCAGTTTTTTTCTTGTTGATGGCAAGATACAATTCTTCTGTGGAAGGCACATTTTCATTTGGTACAATCTCAACATAGGAATGGATAGTGAAGTTTAGCAGCCTAAAATATGCTGAGGATTAGATTGGTTTGTTCCTTAAGGCATTTCTGAGTCTAAGAATCAGTACACAAGTTACTTTAATAGATATATAACAGCAGGATAGTTGCACAGTATGTTATATGCTAAACATTGTATTTTGAATTAATAGAATTTAAAAAGTAGTTTTAAAATTTGCTTATAGAAGGGACCCAAAAAAGCAAAACAAAACAAAACACCCTCAAAAACTTGTCCTAAATTATCCACAAGTTATGAATATTCAGGGAATTTTTTCAGTTTTGTCTTGAATTAGCATTTTCCATGCAAGATCTGACTCATACCACCTGAGAGGCACAGGCCTTGAGAACACATGCAGTCCTGCAGTCCCAGATAGAGGGACTGGGAATATTGAGAACTGTGGCTCCAGCTGAGCTTCCCAAAGCTCCCTGAGCTCCCAAGACTTTCAGGATGCTATAGCATCCAACGAGCAATCCATGTATGATCTCTTGAAGCTTGGCAGATATTTAGCAAAGATTCCCTTCAATGAAGATGTCTTGAGGTCAATGACTTCACATTTCCTTGAGAAACCGTTTCAGTAGAAGTTTTATGGATGTCTTTAATGCTAAAATATTCCAACTAAAAATCCAGTGTCCAAGTCCCCGTGATTTATTTTTCTTGAGAACAAACATTTCTCAAATTATAAAGAATCCAGCTAATGCAGCGTGTTTGTTCCCAGCTCAGAATTTTTCCATTTAATGAAAGGAATACTTGATGAGGCTGTTGCCATAGAAACAAGACATGTTTACATAGGCGCTGAGATAGAGAGTGGTATGTGTGAGTGGGGCTGCAGGAGCTGGGTGAAGTATTGGAACTGTACAATCTCTCCAGTTTATTATGGATTTCCTTCTGGATTTAGTCTAGTTCCTTCTGGATTTATTCTGTGCAAATTATTTGTGTACAAATGTTATAGTTGGTTGCATAGAGCTAGAGAAGGGTATAAACCAGCCCAGAACCAAATCCAGACTAAAGTTACAATTACCAGAACTCAAGATTTCTGCTTTTTGTAATGTTAAAATGTATCAGCAATCAAGCACTGTCCTACCTGGCACCAAGAGCTTCAGTACTAACATTTCTACACTCAGACTCACTGCCAGAAGTGCTGAGGTCTTTTTGGGTGCCAGAGGAAGAGATCAGCTTCTCAAGAACTCAGCATGTCAAGCCATGAGGTATTTTGAAAAGATGGACATCACTGCCTGAGTGAAAGCTACACAACGGGGTGGATGTAGAAGTTATCCAACCTTCCAATTTTTAGAAAATTAATTTTGCAAAAGCACTTCTATCTTTGTACTCCTATCCTCCGCTTTTCTGGGGGCAGGATTAAATAGTCTACTTCCGACTCACTTTTTCACCCTGAAATATCCTTTAAAATCTCCAGTGCTGTGGACTCCACTGCTGCCTAAAGCAGTTGAGCTGGCTGATTATTCCCACCAAAGTGAAGGTCTTTGCCCTTGTCCCCACCAAAAAGCATCCTGTTTACTTCCTGCTGCCAGGTGAACCTCACCAGGTCTGATTTTTCTGATTATTTCATACCCTTACCCATACCTCTTCCATCTAATTGTTTTTGGTACATTTCTTGTTAAAAACAAACATATTAGGCCATCCTTTTTGTGAAGACTCCTTTAAATACCACTGAATACTTCAGCCTTCACAGCACAATCAGCTATCATTTCTCCACCTGGCTGAATAATAAAGTAGGCCTGTCTTTTATTTTGCTCTTATTACTCCTACTAAAGAATTTATTGCTACTCTGTGCTTCCTTTGTTAATATTGGCTCATTTATTATCACAATAACCACTTTTTAAAGCAAAATATTGGCATGCAATCAATTGCTACTCCTATTAATCATCTAACTGTGCCTTTGACAGTTGTTGATCTGCTTCCTAAGGTCTTGGTGAGTGGTCTGTTGTTTTTTCTCAGGGGAACATTGTGTCTCTCCCACTGATACAGAGCCCTGGGCTGCAGTGACCAGGGACTAATTGAGATTGTCTCGGCAGGTCTAAGTGATGTTTTGCACGTCTGTGCAGAAGCAGTAGCACGTTGTCAATAAACTGACCAGACAGATGTCTTAAAGCCAAGTATTATTTATTTAGATCCAATGTTTTCCAGAGAAAATCCATCTTTATGCAATAACTGTCTACTCACATGTTTAACTCAGTGATTTAGCTCAGTGATTCACATGTGGTGATTTTGATAGGTTGAAGTTTCCAGCAGACTCTCCCAAAACTCTGGCCAGAGGAATGGGATCCTTTTGCTCAAGAAACAGCTTCTTTAGCTTGGGCATAGAGAGAAACATGTTTCACAGAAGAACAGATGTGGTTATCATCCTCTTTTCCAGAGATGAGAATACCTTACACATACTTTTTGTAGTTTTGACTCACCTGTTTGCAGCACTGGCAAAATGGTCTTCTAATTTTGGGAGATGCAGTACAGAAAGAATCTGTTGCCATGGATCCTCTCTCTCCTTCCCTTCCCTTCCCTTCTCACTGTGTTCCTTTGGAAGCAATTTATCCACATCCAGCTGTAGCTTTCCTGCTTGATTTTTTCCAGTGGCCTTCTATTAAGCAAAATCAATATATTGTTTACAGGATATGCATTTCATTGCCAAGGTTGTCTATAAGAATCCCAAAACTGCTGCAGCAAGGAATGTGTTGCAGCTATTCCAGAAAACCTCTTCCCTATCTTACCTAAAATATATTTACATGGGCTAGTAAGAAAATTGATCTTTTTTTTTTTTTTCTTTCTTCTCCCAAATGCCTTTTCAGGTAGTTCTGGCTCCTCATTGAAGGGAAAAAGCTCACATAAGAATGTTATCAGTCAGTGCTTTGAGAGGCAGGGGAAAGCTTTTTGAAAGGTTTAATATTATTTAGTTAACTCCTCTTAAAAGAAAATAATTAGAATTTATTCCTCAAATGGGAATTCTTCCTTCAAAGAGGTAGAGTGTGTGGTGAAAATGTAATTTAAATGGTTATGATAGTAATAACCCACCATATATGAAGAAAAAAATGAGACCAACATGGCAAAGCAGATGCATCCTATCAAAAGGTGTCCTGGAATTAATTGTAGGTACTGTAACAAGTCTGTATCCTAATGCTAGTTGTACACTGAAAGCCAAACTCTGAGGCCCTCTGTGATTGCACTTGCTGAGGAAGCCAGAGCTGCTGCTATGGCTGTCCAGGAACCACTAGCAGGTGTAAGGCCAGAATACGGAGGGGATATTACTCTATTATTGCTTAAAACTCACTTTTTGGGTTTGGGGATACCAAAGCATGCAACAGGTGAGTGAGAGGATTTATGGCTGGACTACCAATTTTTTTTTGAACAAAAAATTATCTTGGAGGCATCTCTACCTGGTCAAGCCAGTTGGAAACCTTCCTTCTCCTAAATTTTATCTAAGCTGATTTCTTCCAACACACAGTTGCAGGTGCTGGAAAATGGGCATTTGGAAATTTCAAAATGTGATGGGCTAATAGATCAGTTTCTCAAATTGCAAGTTAGTGGTTGCTGTTTGCCATTAGGGAAAATTCCCAAGTGCCAGCAAGATTATTGAGCTGTGTTTAGTGCTTAGAAAAGCCAACAAAGCTACTCTGGGAATGGTACAGTGCTGTGCTTATTATATCCTTGTGATACAAGCCACGAGACAGGAGGTGAGGTGTGTTCATCTCGTAGCCTGTACAAAGACCAAACAAGTATAAAAGTAGAACTGCTCACTTGGTGTCACTGAACTTGCACACCTCAGGCACTAGTGGAAGCTTTTTGTGGCCAAGCTGCACTTTATACCCCTGAGTGGAATAAAGAACACACAGCAGATAAGATGCTGGTAAAGCTTAAAAAGCAAATATGTGTTTGGCTTTATTTTACTTTTCTTGAAATATATTACTGTGATCAGTACAGACACAACTTTGAAAGATCAGTGTGAGAAAGACATATAACTCATGTAAAATATTTGTCTGAACCTCTGACTGGATGATCTTTCTTACTAAGAATCCTATCATTATGAAGACACATAGAATACTGTGCCCCTCGTGACTGCTGAGGAAATACCTATAACATGTGTTGTTAAGCAGAGAAAAAAAGCCCATCTGTTAAGGTAGGAGAAACATTTTACAAGGTTAGAAATTGAAGTTGGTGTGCATTCAAGTAGGTCAGAAAAACAAGACAGGCAATACACAGCATATTGAGAAAAGTTCATACATTTAAAAATGGCTGTTTGAGATACAGATATTCAAAAGCATCAGTGCTAATTTAGCAGTAAATTTCAAGTTCACCCAGGTCGAGCCAGTTGTAATAGATCAGCTCAGCTTTACTCTGCAATGAACTTTGGCAGTCCAGCAGAAAACAGCAGTGGTTCAGCTACTCAGTAAGCTGCAGCAAACTGTAAGTGAGCTTGTGTTCTCCTGTGGAATTCTGTTCTCTCCAGCCAGGACCTGCAATATTGTCCATACAAAACCGCCTGACAGTGGGGCAGGGTGGAGCTTTCAATTACAAGTGGACTTGGTCAGGGTTGAGCACAACTTGTGGAGGCTGAGCACAGCCCTGGGGAAGACAAGGACATTTTGGTATAAGGCATATAGAATATTATTTATTTAAATTTCATGGAGATATTAGGGGATTAATAAAACAAAGCCAAGGCCAGACTTGCAGATGTGTCATTCTGTATAATCCCCAAGAGCTGGTTTGGTCAAAGACATAATCTGTGCATGAACAGAGGAACTAAGGAATAATGGAATGGTGCTTATTTTAACAGATTATCATAAGATGTGTGGTTTCAATTTACAACATAATTCTGGGGGATTATATAAAGAAAAACAATCAAACAGATAAACCTGCTTTCAGGATTGCTTCACCATTTATAAATTCATGTTCCTGATGGAAATATGTCCCTAAGAGGGCTAAAACTTGAGTTTAAACTGAGAGACTTAAAACTTCACAATAAAACCTGAAGTAGCACTTCCATATTTAAAATTTCTGTATGGAGTGAATGACACTTTCTTTCAAACATTGCCCAGTAGCAGAATATGTTCTGAATCAGAGATGATAATTTCAGCTGGTTATATAATTCTTAATTTCATTTCTTATCAGCCACTGTTGTGTTTTTTGTTAAACAACCACTCATCCCATCCTGAAACAAGAAGCAGTGAATTAAGTTTATACATGTCTCAGAAGGAAACATGTGATCCTTGTGGAATGATAGGTGGGTGTAAACACAGAAGATGTTTATTCACTGCTAGTGTTCAAACTGCTCAATTTTTCCTTGGGAATATTGGGCCAACTGTTGCAATGAAGGTGTCTGTGGTGTGAAGGAACACTTCACAGCAATGCCCTTATCAACAAATTGGAAACGTTTATAGAACACTCCATTGTCAGTTCCCTGACAAAACTTTTTGTCATACAACACTCTTTTTGGAGATGTGCACCTATAAATCTGACAGGAAATAAAACAAATTAGCTCTATTCCCCTCTGTATGCATATAGAGATCTCTGTGTTCCTGGCAATGCTTCAATGCCATCTCTCCCTCTCATTGGCGTGTCTGTCTTAGTGCCTGGTGATGAGTTGGATATTGTTTCTTTTATTAAAATTTTAAAAAAATATTTTATGAAAGGAAACTCTGGGTTTTTTTCCTTCCTTGACCTGAACACCTTGGTGTCCAGAGGCAGAGCCAGGGCTGGACCTCTCTCAACAAGCTTTGATAAGGTAATGTATCAAATAATATATCCAAATAGACCTAGTGTCAGGCTTACAGGACTCCTACAGTATAAATCATAACTCAGGACAGATTCCCCCCAGTCTAATGGCTGGAGTCTGCAAAGTCTTTTCAATCCTCTTTCTCATGTGCCCCACGACAGAAATCAATTGTAGGAAAATTATTAAGCTTCTCATTCTCTCAAAGGCACAAGAATCACTAGGAAAATATCTTCTTTTTATTCCTGAAAGGTGATTCTTAAGCTTTTTAATCCTCACTGGATAATGGCCACAAGCTGTGATAAACAGGACCTGCCTTTCAGCTACTTAGTATTGACATCTCTAATTCTTCTGCTCTTTCACCTGGCTGGACTATAAAGAAGATGAAGAAATAACTTTCTAGTTCCTCTAGCTGCTTTGATCCCAAATGAAAAAGCTTTTTTTTTGTCACAGGAAAGGTGGTAGGTCAGACAGATTTTGGAAGCCATGGCCTAAAAAATTCCTGAGAGTTTTCACATTATTTATATTTATTTATATTAAGTGAGAACTGATGGAAGGGACAAAAGGTTGCATTTTGACAGTCTCTTTGCTCAGGTAGAGGCTTTCATTTCACTTCTCCTAATGTCTCTCACTTGGGGAAACTGATAAGGACACTGATAAACTAAAGATAATCCCATGACAATGATGGGTAGTCTGAACTGCTGCATTGCAGAATGTATCAAGCTGAGCTACTCAGAATATTTTAATAATTATCTGGTATTTATTATATTTGACAAAGTGGAAGGAGCTTGTGAAGATTCATCAGCTCTAGTGAAGTTTAAGGGCAGTGTCTGAAGCTCTGGGATCTCTGGTCATTTCTGTTGAGAGAAAGAACAGGAAATATTAAAGTTAACATTTTAAATCTGAAAGTAGGCTTTTTGATGTAGTTTCATTTTATGTGAGGTCATTGGTTTTGCCTCATCAACAAACTATTTTCCCTAAAACCTCAAAAGCTGTCAAAGCTGAAGTTAGCATTCTTGAATTATCTCAGTTTTAAAAAACATGGAAAAAGCTTCCATAGGAGTTAATGGGCCCTGAAACAAATTATCAGTGGAACAGGGCTGAAGTGCTATATAAAAACTGCTTCTCTCCTGTATTAAGAAGCAACTTTCTGAATTACACCACAAAAAGAGTCAGTAACATCAGATGATCCAATATCAATTAACTGTATTTCTGTGAAAGCATTGATAAGTTGAAATTCAGGCTTTAGTGAATCTGTGTAGATCCTGTACCAGAATTTGTTCAGATCAGAAAATTTGAATTTTTTTTAATGAGCAAACACTGGGGATTATAGAAGAGCATCTCAGTTTGTCTTCTAGATATTTTCTTATTTTCTTTCTTTTTTTTTCCTGTAGCTGTTTTAGCTAGGCCTAACAGAAAAAAAATCTTCAAGGCTTCTTGTCTCACACTTCTCTTTTTTAACAAATATTGGTCATAAGCCATTCTGTCAGAAGATCATTGAAGGAGTTAACTCTGAGATGAAGGAAAATCAATCTGAATCAGTCACTAAACTCGATGATGGAAACATAAGCATGGGTGACACAGCAATGTGTCAAAAAAAGGTCTGAAGGACAAACTGAAAAGTATTGCTTGAGAGGGGAATGCCCCACACAGGGTAGAGCAGCTCCAGGCACTGCTTGGCAGGAGCAGGAGCAGGAGCAGAGCAGGAGCAGGAGCAGGAACAGGAGCAGGAGCAGGAGCAGGAGCAGGAGCAGGAGCAGGAGCAGAGCAGGAGCAGGAACAGGAGCAGGAGCAGGAGCAGAGCAGGAGCAGGAGCGGAGCAGGAGCAGGGGCAGGAGCAGGAGCAGGAGCAGGAGCAGAGCAGGAGCAGGAGCAGGAACAGGAGCAGGAGCAGGAGCAGGAACAGGAGCAGGAGTAGGAGCAGAGCAGGAGCAGGAGCAGAGAAGGAACAGAGCAGGAGCAGGGGCAGGAGCAGGAGCAGGGGCAGGGGCAGGAGCGGAGCAGGAGCAGGAACAGGAGCAGGGGCAGGAGCAGAGCAGGAGCAGGAGCAGAGAAGGAACAGAGCAGGAGCAGGGGCAGGAGCAGGAGCAGGGGCAGGGGCAGGAGCGGAGCAGGAGCAGGAGCAGAGCAGGAGCAGGGGCAGGGGCAGAGCAGGAGCAGGAACAGAGCAGGAGCAGGGGCAGGAGCAGAGCAGGAGCAGGAGCAGGAGCAGGAGCAGAGCAGGAGTGGAGCAGGAGCAGGAGCAGTTTGACTCTACCAGAGCATTTTTGCTGGCCCTTTTCAGACAGCCAGGGCAGGAGCAGGGTGTTTGCAGGGTGCCTGCAGGAGACTGCCTGGCTCAAGTTATTTGCTGTTGTGAGCACTCCAGCCTGGCTGTGGATGAGTGCCATGGTGGGTTCCAGGTCACATCCTTCCCTGCAGGATGCCAGCAGCCTGGTGAACTGAAGGCTCCTGACTTGAATTACCTCCCCTCACTCCAAACTCAAGGGAGAGCCATGGCATAGGGTCAGGATTATCTTTACAAAACCATTTCCATTAAAGCCAAGTGAGAGCTTTTACCCTTCCTAATCCCTAAACTCTTCTGTTCCAGAAAATAGAACTAATCATGAGTTTTTCTGATATTATTAAGCGAGCAAATATGTGGCTGAATGATACACTGCCTGTTATTTTATCTCAGTTTAAGACACAATATGCTTCCTAACCCCATGACATCCCTTTGTGTTTTTCATAATTAGAAAAAATGTTGACATTTAGATTCAGCACAGCTTTGGATATCAAAAAACGGCCCATTTAATGAAAAATCTCCAGCTCACTAATTAGTTTCTAAACTTGGAATCAGGTGTTTATAAGCCATTTAAGCAAAACAAATTAGTGTTCTACAGAGACTGTTGTTGGCCAGGCTATTAACTGAGTTAAAAAATACAAACTGGGTTAAAAAAAATAAAGAGTTACTCTTTGTAAACTTTGCAAAACTGAAAAGCAGAGCTTTATAAATATCAAGTGTTCTAAAAAAAAAGTGTTTGCTTCTATTTAGTACCATTCCTAAGTCTATTTACTGATATCTTTGAATAAAGACCTCCTAATTCTTTTTCATCCAATCTCCAAAGTAATGCTTGCAAGGAAAGCGTGAAAGGAATGGAAGAAGATGACAAAACAAATTCCTGAAAGGTATTTGAAATAAGCCCATTTATAGTGGAATGCTTCTTTAATTTTAAGGACAATCACCCTTGGTGAAAATTGCAGGTGTTAAGCAATTTCCATTATTTTAGTTATCTAAGGCACTGAGCCAGCAGTCAGTGACACAGATATTTGTCTTTAGATAAGCACACCAGAGTCTGCTGAAGCTGCAGCAAAGCCTGTATGTTTGCAGAGCTGGGACGCAACTGGGTATGTCCTGTTGCATTTGCACAGAGCCCCACAAATACACAAAGTGAGCATAAAAAAGGCATAAATATTAATGGATTTGAAAATAAGCAGTTTGCCCCCAGCCACCTCCAGCTTGTTTGGTCTTATTGTAAGTGGCTATCCGATTTGGGTCTGTAAAGGACAACCATTCTTTTTGGAAAAGGAAAAAAGGACCTCCCAAACTCAATCCTGTTCAGTTCCTGCTCATACTTCATAGGCCAAATTCTCAATTATCTCCTTTCACTCCAGACTCAAGGGAGAGTGATAGCATTGGTCCAGGACTAACTTTCCAAGACAATTTCTATTAAAGCCAAGGGAGAACTTTCCTGTTCTCATCTCTAAACTCTTCAGAAAGTAGAATTAATCGCAGCTACAGCCTGTGTTCTCAGGGAAGACAGTGGGATTGCTAGATATGTGTGGAGAAAAACATGAAATCAGATTGGTGGCAAAATCATATTGTGAATTTGTTAGTTACAATTGTATTTAGGGCCATACCTTTGTCATCAGCATCAGAGAACAAGTAGATTTACCAGTGATTTTGAAGTGAAACAGCATTATCTGGTCTTGACAAAAGTGTCCAGTCTTTTGAAATATATTGAAAAAATTAATTTATCACACTATATATGTTTTTGAAAGTTACATAACCAAATCATTGTTGACCGAGCAGCTAATACCTGAATAAATGAAAATGTGACTGATTGTTGGTGTTTGTTTGTCAGGAAGTGGTAAAATTATATGGCTAGAAAAAAAATCTTTTGAATTCTCAGATTCCTTCAGCCTGTGTCATCCTTGAAACTTTCAGTCAGCCCACAGAGAGGGTCAGATGCAATTCAGACTGCACCTTGGGAAAAAAATATGTGAAACTTCTGCAAGACCATTCAATTTCTGATTGCATTTCTTTTTGTTGTGGTGTTTCTCTTCTTTTCTCCTCCTACTGAATGGAAAGAAGTAGAATGAGTCCAGTTCCATTTCTTACATTTTGGACTTTTCAGTTGTTCCTTGCCATTGCTGCCGACAGAACCAGGAGATCTTTCTCATATTTTCAGACTGTCAGTGCTCTAAAGGAGAGGACTTCTACACTGTAACCTTGGAAAAATGAACTTTCAACTTGTTGACTCAAACTCACATAGTAGTAAAAAGAACAGAATTTTCAATTCATTGGCTATGCAAAGACTCAACATCTATAAAAGTAGTTCAAGACAAGACAAACTGAAAATGCTCTGCTTAATTTTTTAACAAAAAGAAAAATCAATTAAAGGGGAAAAAAGCATTATAGTTAAACTAAAATTCAACATCTCCTTTTCTTTCGAGAGAATGCAAACTTTTCATCTATTTAAAATTACTAGACTTTCACAATGAAAATGCTTCTTAGAAAAAAACAGGCTTAAAATAGGTAATTTTCTACTTTAAAGAAACCCAAAGTTGTTATAAGAAACCATTCAGCTTGCTATTAAATATAAAAATACTGCTTTTCTGTGCTAAGCTGTTGAGGTTAGCAAAATTACTTTCCTCAAGGTTAAAAAGAACCTCCCTAACTCTCTTTTGAAAAGTATAGTGACAAAGAACAGCATGGGAGGGGATTATTTTTGCTGCACTTGCAGGAGATTATCACCAGGGATGGTTCTTCACTCAGTGCCACTTGAGGCAATTGTGTGCAACAAAGGAAAGGTAAATATACCTGCTCAATCTGCTTCCTATTTAGATATCCTTGAAAATGCCTTATTTTCACTTCCATTCGCCTCAAATACCCAAAGCAGGCCATCTCACTCATTTTTTGAGGCCAGTTCCCTGAAGGATAGGCTTGCTGCTCACAGGAACTGCTGGCTACAACAGGATCAGCTCCCAGGTCTTTCACTACACCCGCTCTGCCTTCTCAGATAAGAGCTGCTTTTTTCCTTTCTCCAGGTGCCTTTACTTCTGTGAGCAACCAGTTTATTTCCTGGTCTGTAAAACTGCATTATTCTTATCAGTATTTTCCTCTGTGAACATCAGCAGGGAAATTATTGCATGCTAGGAACTTAATTATTCATTAGCTTATGGCCAGTTTCTTCATACAACTTCTTCTGTTATGATTTCAGCTGATATAATAATAGCAAGACAACAAAACCGTGCCTAGAACAACTCCCCTACTAAAAAAAGAGGTGAAAACAGATGCTTGGGTTGGGTGTCTGAAGTTTTTCTTCTATTTTATGAAAGCCCTGGGTAGACTTGTATTTAATTTCAAATAACTTCCCTTGCTTTGAATTGCACACCGTCTGCAATTTGATGCCAGAAAACCCTTCCAGAAGGGTTCATCATTTGTCCATAGGAGGAAATTATTTTTCTCTGGTGGATCTCTGAAGCTTAGAAATATATTCCCAGAACAGACCAAGCAGCGTAAATGCAGCATGAATTTTTTAATGTACTCACTGTAAACCAGCAAATGAGATGCTGCCAACTATGCTGAGCACTCTGGTTTTCTTCAAATCACATGTGAATATGAGCTTTCTCAGCTGTTTTTTTGTTTGTTTGTTTTTTTAACAGAATCACATATGTATGTAATTCCCAATATGTTCAGTTTTTAGATCTCATGGAGTATTCACTGGTGATAGTTTATCTGACAGATTGGATCAGTTGTATTGAGAGCTCCTTTTACATATCTGTGTTTATGCAAGTTCCTTCTTGAAAGAATAAAATAAAAATAAAAATAATAAAAATAAGTGCAGTGGCAGTTCTTTTTAGCATTCCCTCTCTTCTGTGAACAAGGCACTGTCTCTGAGAAAGGAAGGTGGTCAAATAATGCTAATATCTATACCAGTTTTCTTTCCAGCTGCAGGATTATGAGACACTTTCAGCAATTAGACAAAATGCATCTTCTGATACATAAAATATTTTATTCTCTAATAGCCTTCCAATATATAAAAGGCTATTAGAGAGAAGACAGATATCTCTTGTTCACTGTGTACGAGACAAGAAAAAATTCACCTGAATTTGCCACAAATAGTAATCAGATTAGGTACTGGGAAAATACCCAAAGTAAATAAGGTCTGCAAGAGGTGAAGTAGAAATGTTGAATCTCTTAGAGTGTATAAAACACCTTAAGACAAATTTGTCAGCTGTGCCTCAGATATACTTGATGCTTTTTTCAGAGCAAAGGAAGGGACTTTATGGTATTCTCGAGTTCTTTCCAGAAACACAGTGCCTGCATGGATGGTTATCTACAATAATTTATGCTAACCACTATCATATCCCCGGCTTCTGCTTGTTACATTAAAAAAAAATCTGGTTTAATTGCAACATTAATCATCCCTTATTGGTGATTCAAATTCAGAAAGTGCCATTTCCTGGTTTGAGGCACATCACGCTTTGGGGGCTCGATTTTAGCCAGTGATCCTGTGCTCCTCAGAGAGATCTGAGCTTCCAAAGCCTCTTGGGCTTCTCTGGTAGCCCAGCCTGATCAGGACTTCTAAAAATTGAGGTTTAAGTGTTACATTAAGGGAACACCTTCCACTGGAGACCCATTAAGAACCCAGCTGATGAGTCTGCTGCTCTCTGGCTCTCACCTGAACCCCAGTGAAAGGGAGTCATACCATCTTTTCACCTGACATTGCGAGGCAGGTGAAACTATGTGGCACTTGAAATCTGTTTTGACATTTGGCATGTATTTTCTATGTAAATCAAACTTAACTGTGTGCTCCAAAAGACATTAACGTGTATGGAAAGGGAAAAGAAAAACTGGACAGACTGCTCAGCTACATATTAAATGTTATTGTCATCTGTTCAAATGTGTAAAATGACCTGTACTGATTATCCAAGAGCATTGTATTCCTGGGACTATAAAAATATAGAGTTAAATGGAAGAGATAAGTCACTAGTCTTTTTGAACTAGCTGTTTCATAATTCAAAGTATGATTCACTTAGGAGAAATATGTTCCTTAATAATTTCAACTCATGTAATGACCCTCCTTTCTCATCTTGTTAATCGTCCAATCTTCTTTCAAGTAAAAAACAATAGAAGAAATGCATAAAATGAGTCCATAATGCAGTCCTCAGGCAAGAAAGTCTCAAAACACCAAAGAAATCAAAATGCTTGTTGCCATCTGTGGCAATTCTGCCATTTGCAGCCAGTTTGGTCATTCAAATCCTTATCTGTCAGCAGTATAATGACATGCTGATTAAGCAATAGGGATATTAAAGTTCAACAGTTTTATTTGAATATGATCTGCATGAAGGATCTTATGCTCCCTCTGATTCCTAAAATCTGGCTTATCAGATGATAAGATTAGTGAAACACTAATCATCCTTGTACAAAAGTGGATGCCTGTTTGTAATACAGCATCTGTTTCTTCTCCTTCCCAGTAATTCCAGGGATGTGATGTAGGCTGTCTCTGCCAAACATTTTTCCAAGGAGTCATTACTCTTCAGCAAAAACCATACCACAGCAAAAATGCTCTCTGCTGGAAGTCAGTCCAGAACCTAATTCCCACCTCATCTTATAAATGACCCTAATTATGAAGAGATGTATTAGTTGAATTCCCAGCCAAACAATTTCATTTAGAAGAAAGAGAAGAAGAAAATAAAAATAGGATAAGAAAGAGTAGGGAAGGGTCTTGCTGCCCTGACAGTTATGAGGAATAGCTACAGAATGCTCATCTAAAATCACAAAAATCCAAAGGATTTTTTTTTTAATCCTTCCAATCCCAGGTTTGGGGATCTCTAAAGTCTGATTGTACATTCTGGCGTAGATTGTCCAAGTGCTATGCATGATGGGGAAATGCATGTTTGTAACAGCATATGAGTGGTCTAAAATGTGAAAAGATATTTTGTGAGAAAATCTCAGTTTCCCTCATGAAAATTGAATTTAAATTTCCATCACTTATTAAAAAAATTTCATCCAACACGCCTTTTATTTTTTTTTTCTACACATAACTTTGGTATATCAAAGAGTAGCAGCAAGACACAGAAAATGCCTCAGCATATGGCCATTTTCTATAAAACTTTGTATTTCTATAAAACTGTGCCATATTCTAAGTTTATCATCATTGTTATTATGAGATGGTCTATATTACTTTCTGGATTCTTGGCTTTCCAATGTCTTTGCTTTGGCTCTAGTTTTTTCCTTAAATAAGTAAATCCTGTGGAATTTAAAACCTGGTATCTTACTATCAGTCAAATTCTGGTTTTTTTTTGTTTTTTTTTTTAATTTTTAAAATTCTTTTCAATCCTCTTTACATACTTTTAATTTTTTTTCTCCATACATGGCATTGGTTAGCCTTTAATAAGAACATGCTTGCTATAAAACTGAAATATATGTACCAGCAGCAAATACCGAATGGGATAGGCAGGGGGGTGACCTGACTTGTGCCTCCGTATAAGCAAGATGTTTTCTTTTCTTGCTGTCTAGGGTGAGAGACAGAAGTGTTGTTGCCAGCAGAAAAAATGTTCCCAAAAATGAGCAGCGTGTGTGTAGCTGGGTCTGCATTACTTACAGCTCTCGCTGCTGCTTGGGAGACTTCTCCTGCTTGTGAAAATTAGAAGTCAGCTGAGCTGAAAGACTGGAAAGAAAAAGATGTTCCAGGCAGTGATTTTGTCATGCTGTTGGAAGTATGTTAGTGGAAGGAAAGCTTATAATTTCCACGTTCCAAACCAGTGCCTATGAGAATTCCTTCTCCATGGCAATTCAGTGTCTGGCTTGCTATCACATCCCTATGATCACAAATATTGAAGTTAATGCAACGTCTTTTCCCTAGTTTATGCCCCCCACACCTATAAACAGTTTTTCTATTATTGTCTTTTTGTTGATTTATACATGAGAAGCTCTATTTTTAGACACCATAGCTGCTTGACTGACAAAGATTTTGAAGATAGCAGTGGCAGATCCATCCAGTGTCAGAATTATCACATATCCTACAGACTCCTAAACAGAAATAAAATTATCTGATCAAAAACCAAGGTGAGAACAGTCCTGATGTGCTTCAGAGATTTCAGAAATACTTTAGTGATTTTGTTTTTTAATTCAGCCAGCTAAAAGAGGCTGGCTGAGCTGAGGACAGACTGTGGTAAGGAAGAGGATAAACTTTTTGGCAGGGATACTACTGCTGCTGTAATTGAACAGAGATATGAGTGACTAAGACTCAGCCAAATGACAGAAATATTTGTGATATTTCCTTCAAAATGTCTTTTCATAAATTTAGTTTAAAAAAACCCAGCAAATAAGTTGATAAATTACAGAAAATATTTGCCAGGAATTTTTTTTTTTGTTTTGTTTTTTTTATCAACTCTGTGTCTAAGTTAAAATGAATATCAGAACCAAAACCCTTGTTTCTTCTCTCTGCTATAAAAAAAAAATAAGATAATATTTTTGTTTTCCTTCTTAAAATACCATATGCCTATTTTTCTTTAAAACAAGATTTTGCAATTTAAAGGCCAAAAGAGCCTGGTGGAGGAGAAAGTTTGTGAAATTCGTGTTTTATGCCATCAGATCAAAAAAAGCATATGGTCTTTTTGCCAGACCCAATTTTGTTGTGTTGTTTTGCGTTTTATTTTAGGTTGCAGTATAATCCAAAAAGTCCGGCTCAGATGTCAGGCAATGGTATTCTCTGTTCAATGTGAATTACTCATGGTGCACTGACTGGTAGGGAGGAATTTGAACAGCAATTAAAAGTACCCATATTACCAGTAATTTATTCTCATATTAGCAATAATATATTCTCATATTATCAATAATATATTTTCCACCTCTTTTTTAACAAGGACTGGCAGAGCCACAGCTGTCTGTACACCTGAAGAATCTCTGTGTAGGTGCCAAAAACTATGACAGACTCGCAAAGTTTGAGAGAAGATGTGGTGGGTATTTAATACTGCTTCATGGATATGTATTTCCCCCCAAAGACATTTCAAGCCATCAATATCCTTCTAAAAATAGACAAGGCTGTGAGCAATGCAGCAATGCCTTCACAGCTGGTGAAGAGAATGGGTACCCACAGGCAAGTGAACCCCTTAAGGTACTGACATATCTCACTTCTGAACTGGAGCAAGGAGACACCTCCTTCACCCCAAATTTTGACCCATAGGCAAAAAAATGTGCTCTTTTTATAATCAGAAGTGGTACTTCAAAGAATTGCAGGTAAAGCCTTAGCTCCTGAAAGAAATAGCTAAGATGATCAAATTAATCAAAAGTGTGGAAAAAACCAAAGTCTAATTTGGGCTGAAAATGATGTTGCTTTTGGCAGTTGGGATAAATCAGGATGACACAGAAAGCACTTGAAATAGAGCAGGCAATGCTTCTTCAACTTCAGAATGGTTAAACTCCATTTTAAAACAGAAAATATGAGGCTTAGCAGGATCAACTCCTGCAGAAATGGATATATAAGATGTATAATTGCTGAAGTAGGGGTATTAATCTTTCTAATCTGTAACAAATGTTTTGTAAACCTGTCAAAAACCTTGTGGGAAAGTCATACTGCAATTGGTGTGCAAATTGGGTGTGATCTATTTGACTTCCTAGGATACAGAGGACAAACAGGCTTTTTCTGTCTACTCTTTTCCCTGTGCTATTCTCAGTGGTCAGATTCAACCCTTTGTTAACTTCCAAGATCTTCTTAGATGTGTCACTATCAAATCATGCAATCCTTTTGCCCCAAACTGAAACCTATGTTTGTATAAGGCAAAGGTAAGTAAACTAGCAGGCAAGGCTGAGGAGGAAACCAAATCAAAATAATGAGGGAAGACAACAGTGTGGTTATGCACAATAAAAGGCAGTAGTGAAGAGAAAACAGGTATTGATACCACCTACCAGTTGAAATAGTCTTTAGAAAACTTAATTTTCATACTCATGGCATATGCAGGTTTGTGAATGCATGGGTGATAGATCTGAGGAAAATATAATTTCTCAGTTCCCAGTGGACAGATGTGATTAAAGGATTGGTAGCTTAAATTTGTCCAAAATATTTCCAGATCATCCTGATCTTGTCCAGCCCTACTTCAAGCACATCCATGAGTCCAATTTAGTCTTAGCATAGCTTTGAAATAAACTGTATGGAAACACAGTGACATCATATTATATTATTGGCAGCTTTTTAAAAATCAATCATTAAACTATGTCATTGTCAGGCTGTGGGAAAAGTGTATGTAAGAGTGTAATACTAGCACCACAGATTTATGGCTGCATTTGTTTTACTTTTAAAGTACAGTTTCTTTTACCACTTGAAGCATTTTTAATTACTGCTCTTCAGTCCCACCATATGATGTGCTCTCAGAAATCTTGATCATGAAAACAAGTAAAATTATTCCCCTTCACTTCTTCCTTCAATATTTGGATAGAAAATATTCCTCAGAGTTTCATATCCATACATGATTTTTCCTTTGTGACAGACAGGCTGTTAAACTATTTAACAACATGCTTATAAAACTGTGATTTAACGGTAATGTGTTTTCCTTATTTCCAGGAGGACACTTGTCTTGGTTATGGAAGATTAAATAGCAAACCATATGTGCTGGGAATGGATCATAGCCCTTGAATCTTTCATGTGGCTGATGGGATGTATATCACATCTTAAAGGAGGGATGAACAGGCATATTGCACCAATGCAAAGGGTTTCATTATGTGCTTGGCTTTTAGAGATGGCTCAATAATATTTTATAAAGGGTGCTTTAGCAAGAAAAGCAATTGGTGGTAGCTTTAATTGGTTTAGAAGTGTAAATATTTGATAGACCATCTGTTGGTGACACTGCAGCAGAGCAAGAATGGCTTCATTTTGACTCTCTGGATTCTTGAAGAGTAGAAACACTCATTTCAGATACTGAGAGCCAGGAGAAGATGGAACTTCAATCTGAATCTGTCATACTTCAAATTCTAACTAAATTTGCAAGGCAGGAGAGTTTTCTCAACAAATGTGGTGCAATTACTCAAAATGGGCACTGATTTTCAGAGATTATTTTTTCTTTTGGCTCAAGTCTAGTGTGTATGACTTCATTGGGAGCTACAGCTGTGAGTATGATGTTAGGACAAGTCACACTAGTAAACCAAGAATATTTGATTTAAAAAAGAAAAAAAGAAATAAAAAGGAAAATCAGGTGACCTGAAAAAAATCAGAAGTGACAATAAGGCTATCAGCACATTTATTTCTATTTTGGACTCACCAGAACAACATCTCTATGGGAAAGTTTTTGTAGAAGTCAAATCTTCAAAGCCCATGTGGGAAGGGACATTACTATTTTCATCACCATTGAAAAAGTCTGATTTAAAGTGCCTCAAGGAGTCTGGTGACTTACTGCCTTATATTTGAACTCTCCATTCTTGCTTTCCAACCTCAGCAAAATTCCAGGCTATCACCTTCAGCTCAGCTTCGGTTTAGTTTGCACCCACTTTGCTGGCTTCATTCACTCTTAAATTTCACTCCTCATGCCCCTTCTTTACCTAAGCAGTCATTTAACTTAGCTTAGCTGTGAATCAGAGACAATGTGTAATCTATTTTTTGCTGGTGTGTGCAGTTGAATTTACATGAATCTCAGTGTACTCTAATACCCTCTGGGTATGGAAAGCTGGAAATTGCACTGAGCCCATACAATTGAACCACCAGTGGTAACCAGTACTAAAGAAACAAAGTAAGATTATTTTAAACAGCATTGCCTTGGAACTGGAAGACTAAAATCCACAGTTTATGGCTGATTAAAACAAGTTAATGGTACTCAGCAATAAGCCCTTCTTAGTCCTTCTCCTCCCCTCCACGGTTTAAAATGTTTTTTAAATGCTTATTTGAGGTTGTATCCAGACACTATGTCTTGTGCTTGAGAAGGAGAGAAATGACTTGTAGAAAGTGCTGGAGAAGGCAAATGTGTGCCTTAGCAACGCCCGGTAAGAAAGCAAGTGGGCTGCTTCTCACCTTTGTTTCCAGTGCTGGTTTACTTCCTCATGGCTGAGTACAGACTGATTTTCTCTTCATTCCTGCTTAAATCTCCTCCAGGGACAAGAGAAAATGTGCTGGACTGGCAGGTATAAAACCTCAATCAGCTACTGTCTTGAATATGATTTCTGCAATCCATTTCTTAAAGGATTCCATGTGTTTTAATCTTGGTAGTCAATTTGCACGTTCACTTCTCCTTAGCATAAACACTTCCCCAGGGATTTCATATCTAGAGACAATTTAAATCTGGTTCCTTTGTCCTTAGGAATAGAAAGATCAGCATAAAATGTCCAGAGATTCTAAATATTTGTTTATCATATTATGAATTCACTGAGTGGGCAGAACTCAGATTTCCCCTCTAGAATTAAAAGAGGAGAGAATATCCCTTTCATGAGAAGCAGGCTTTGAAAGTTCACACACAAGACTATTGATGAATGATTTGAAGCAATGAGATTAAACAGCCCAGGCTTCTACCTATCCCTCTTTCCTTTCAGCTGCCTAGTTCACAGAATCTGAAAGATGAAACCTGTTTCATCTTTCTCTTTTCCTTTTCCTTTTTACTTTTTCTCTCTTTCTCTTTTCACTTTGTTTTGTTCTTTTTCTCCTTTTCTTTTCTTTCCTTGTTCAGAAAAACAAAACCAGTCAAGCATTAGGAACAATTGTTCTCAAGTGCTCTCCACTGAGAAAGACTCAAATGTACTGAGCTCACCACCTGACCACTTGTAGATTAGGAGGACTACTATCATTAGCAGAGGTGCACAGACACAGTATGAGGGTGTATTTACCCTTTGTTCCTCAGCTAAAAGAACATTTCATTTAACTCTTTAGAAACTGAGAAAGAGGTGAGCTACAATTTGTGAACTGTATCAAAATGATTTCTCATTTTTCTGTCTTACATGGATAATTTAGCAGCCGATTATGTCATGATTATGTTTGAACTAGACTTTTGGAGAGATAATTCCTTTTCTTTTCCTACAATGTGGATATTTTCCTAGTTGCACCGTGAGCACATACATGCTATTTTTGGAGGTTCATGTTTATGGTTTTTTATTAAAAGAATTCAAAGATGAGAGATGTCTCTCACTGCAATTTTGGCTTTTGTGCCCTTGATTTCTGGTCCTAACATGACAGCTGTGTCAATTCCAAACTAATTTATCCTGGATGAGAGCCTGATGCTTATAGGTGGGTGCTTCCTTTTCTCCTTCTTTGCCCCCCAAGCATGAGCCAAATTTGAAGCTGACTCAATTTGCATTATTGTGACAAGTGCCAAAGATATTGCTACGCTTCTAAACCCATGAAAACAACAAGGTTTTTTCTGTTTTTCCAGAATACCAGGAGAATTTGTCCTTCAACTGGTTTGACATCAGCTCTATTTGAAAAGACTGAGCAGCACAGGGAGAGAACATCTTCATACAGCATTCTTGCCCATTTTGGAACAGGTGAAGCCCAAAGCCCAGGTTCTCCATGTGTTAAGGCATGAGATCTGACAAGTAAGCTTTTAATGAAAGGGAAAGGTGAGTAACAAGGGAGCAGAGGGATCAGGAGTTTGGTTCAGTAAGGTTTAAGGTCCTAAGGTTTAAGATAGTTACAAGATTCTTTGTTCCTTGAAAAACATGCTGGACCAGACAACCACTCTCCTTGGGGCCCTGTAAGTTTGTGCACTTTTTGCAAGGTTGCTGCCTGCAGGTGAAAAAGATCAGGTTACCTCAGACTGTTGTCCAACTCTAAGTGAATATTACCTCTCAGCTCGAGTTATTTATTGAAAATGGCAGTTTGTGTGACCCAAGAAATGAGGATTTAGGACTTAATTTCCTTACAGGCACCATTTTGAAAATCCTGTTTCATTTTGTAAAGAAAGTCAACAGGGATTGGATTTCTGGCTCTCAGTTACACTTGAAAATAGGCTTTTGCTTCATAAACAACATAAGTAGTTGAGTTGATTCAATGCTCCTGGTTCTCTGAACCTCATATTATTTTTAAAATTTTCTCTCAGGTGAAGACCTGTGCCTGTGTTTTAGAGCCACTCTTCCAGCACCACAGGATCAACACCCTGAAACAATGTGGGACTTCCTGGCGTCTCTGGAGGCGTGAGAAGCTCTCCGGTGGGATGAAGTCAGACAGTCATAAATAGATGCTGAGTGCTGTAATGTGACAGATCAGCTCAAACTTCTGTCACTTTGAATGATATTGCAGACCTGAAGGCTTCCAACTGGCTGAGTCTTGACCACTGAGGTAATTTTCCATGTGCATTTTCTGGCTATGCTGCACTGGGCATTCCACGGCACTGAGCACAGGTTGTTACTGATGCCAATCATGAGAGAAATCTCTTCCTAATTTAAGAATGCCATGGTTTTTCAGACACATAAGGGGTAATTTTGATTTCATACTCACACCATGTACCGAAATCAGTGAGCCTTAGGAATTAGACAAATACAGTGGAATTTAAGGACACTCTTTGTGGCTGGCACTTGAACGGAACATATGAGCAGAGCTGTACTCTGTGCTGGGATTCTGCTGTAGCAAGGAGGACTCTTAATTCCCTTGCCATAAGGATGTGAGGTGGTCTGGGACTGCATTACTGCAATCATCATCTCAGGTTAGGGAGTGTGAAGGAGGAGCACAGCAGCTGTGGGAAATACAAGGGTGAAGCATCTAAGTACAATCCTCAGCCCAAAGTGTGTGGTACTTTTTGGACCATGGCAGGATCAACCATCTAATGCTCACAGAAAATTTGTTTTAAATATGTAGATATTCTTCATAAAAATCTTCTTTTCACATGGATAAAATGTATGGTTCTGAGTGGTCTTAGTAACTGGGTTAGAAGCAGTTCAGTTGTTATATTAATTTTATTACTCAGTACCTTACCACAGACATTGACATGACAGGACTGAGAAGTGGAAGTCGCTTGACACAAGGTATGGAATGGCACTAAGAAGCACAGAGATAATAAATTCCAAAGTCCTGTGCATATCTGCTGGCTTTGATAACCCTGTGAGATCTGAAGGGGAAAAAAAGTTTTGGTTATTATTTTTTATTGGCATCCTTATCTATTTTATTTTGAAGAAGTGTCTCATCAGAACAGCTGTGTAACTTCTGCCTGGCTTGCAGCCTCTCATTCTTTAGCCAGACAGGGCAGGCAGTGTTGCAGGATGGCTCATGGTCAGGCAGGCTGAGAACCAGAGTCAAATGATCTAAGGTTCACTGAAGCCTCTACACTCCTCCGTTAGCAAAGATTTTGGGAAGCTGCGTCTCTGGCTTTGTCTACAAATGTAGGTCAAGTGTTCACAGAAACACAGATCTGTGGTTTAAAGCTGGATCTCATGACTTATTACCCAATTCTACTCAGCATCATCCCACAAACTCAAGTGGATTAGCCAGCTATTGACTTTTTCTTTCAAGCCCTCAGAGACCATAGTAAAATTAAAGCTTATGCAATTTTGATGGCTTATAAGTGGTCCATAAAACATCAGTTAGTTGCAGGTGGCCATAAACTGCTTTTAACACTTATTTTCATTCTAATTTGCATCATTTTCGGTGGGTAGTCAGACTGCTATTGTCACCCTTATTAAAGATCAGTGTTCTCAGATTTTGACAAAACTCTGATTTTGAAAAACTCTCAGAAGTTTTTCTTTTGTTTGTCCTTTCCTGCCCAAAAGAGATTTTAATTCCCCATAGTGGACACTAGAATTTCTCAGAGCTTTTGATTCCAGTCTTCTAACTTCAAGGCAAAAATAAGTCAAAATAACAGAAAAAGATCTTCCCCATAGTTTGTAGACCCCAAAAGTCTGTGTGAGTGGACAGGTATACAGCTTGCTCCAATTTCCAGTGATTCTCCTGGATACATAGCTTCACTTTGAATATGGGATAATTTTTGACATTAGGAGAATATTTTCCCTTTTCTAATTGCAAGGGGTTTACAGCTTGTTGTCATTCAAAAATAAGTAAACAGTTTGAAACTTCTATCCAGCTCAAGAAGTTTACAGATCAAATCTTTTTCCTCAGCAATAGGGACAGAGCACATAGGGCTGTCAGCTGGCTGTAGGGCACTGGGAATAAGGGTGAAGTTGTGCCTGGTCATTAAAATGGGAAACAAAATATCATAACCCAGGGAAATCCATAGTACAGGACATGATTCACCTCTGGAAAGTTAAACACAAAATGAGTAAGGAAAAGACATACCAGTGCTGGGGGATTGAAAGTCTGGAACAAGGCACCTCAGCCAAAGGGCAGGATTTGCAAAGAGTCACCTGGAAACCTTCAGGCTGAAGTTTTCAGAAGGTGTTCAACAGGGAACTGGTGCCCAAGTCGCTGTTTTCACACTTACCTCGGCTCTGGGCTTCTTTTGGGCTTCATTTGAGGGAAATGCTGTTCTCACTGTTAGTGTAGAGAATATTTTTCCTCATGGCTGGAAACACCAGCTGAAATCCCTGTGTGGCTCTATGACCTGTCAGCAGAACAGCCCCTTCTGATCTGTGCTTACACTATTGAATCTCAGGAAACTTGAGGTCAGAGAATCAGTAAAGATCACTGAGTTCAACCCAAAAACCTCAACCCCACCCCAAACCCTGTCCCTGAGTGTCACATCTACATATCTTTTAAATACCTCTGGGGTGATGGCCCAACCACTGACTTGGGCAGTCTGTTTTGGGGCTCAACAACCCCGTTGGCAAAGAAACTCCTCCAAAAACTCCGACCAAACCTCTCCTGGTGCAACATGGGGCCATTTCTTTCTGTGCCACCACTCATGATTCAGGAAAAGAGACTGAGGACAGACATAAGGTCTTTTTTTTTTCCTTTATTCTGTCTCAATCTGTTTGAATGAATGTTAAAGCCATCTAAACTCTGGCTGTTCTTGAAGGTCCTGCACAGGAATGTTCCTTCAAAGAAGCATTTCCACTGCAGACAGAGAAAAAGTGGGTATAATTTCTGAAGTTCTCTCTGTTTACTCCGCTAGCACATGATTTTCTAGTTTGTATAGTGAGATTTTCTCACTGATTTTCCTAAACTGTTTTTATAATTGTCATACTTTAATAATTCTACTTTTCCCCCTTCTTTTAAATAAACATTTAAACACTTCATGAGAAGAATACACTCATGCCCTCATACCTCTTAAGAATTTTCCTTCTTCTCAGAATAAATCTTTTGACTCCAGAAAGCTATTTTTACAAGTAAAATAGGTAGGCTTTTTTTGTTTGTTTTTCTTCTAGGATTTACACAGTCGAGTGCATAGTGTGATATATTTAAAAAGATTTTTCTTCCACATTTGTTGAGGATAAAAATATGGAGGAATAAACCAAAAAATCTCCATGTCTAAAATCTAAAGTAGTTTCTCCAGATAACAGCTGAGTAATATTTTCTTTTTGCTTTGAATGGAAAGATGACAAATTTAAAACAGAGTAACATTGATAATCTGGACCAAATGTTTGAGCACACTTGAAAAAGCCCAGCAAAAGTATTTTATGATGCCTTTATGACTGTAATTTTGAGTCATTTCATGTATCTGCAGGCATCATAGGAGCCCTAGGACCCCTTAGTTTCTTTTTCCAGTGTTACTGTGTTCTGTCACCAGCATTAACACCATCAAACTGCCAGTGAGCAGAGTTGCTTTAGAAATAACAAAATGTCACTCCCATTACAGAACAATGTGGCATTTAATGATTTAATGGGATGATGCAGAGTTTATTTGCATTATTATTCCACTGCAATGATTTCTCCTGGCAGTCAAAGCTGCCAAAAATATCACTGAATGTTAATTTAGATGAACTTTAAAGACAGCCACATAGGGAGTGACCTGAAATCAAAGCTCTTGGTCCTAGCCTTCAAACGAGGCTACCCTGGAGGGTGTAATTAGAATCTTCCTTTAACCTCACAGGCTTCAAATCTGAGAAGAGGACATTGCAAAACAACACCCCCCACAATGGGCAGGAGATGTGTCATTCTCAGAAGCAAAAATTTGAGTAATATAATTAGCTGGCAGGGGCAAAATACCCCTGGACTTAGACATCATTAACACAGTTAATTAAATATCAAAAAATATTACATGGAAATATTTGGGGGGGGGGGAAAGATTCTATTTCACATTGATGGAAATTTTAGCAAACTTTACTCATCTTTCAGCGTTAATCTCTATCAAACATTGGCAATTCTAACTGTGTTGGTCCTTTAGTTATTTGAGTGAAAGTTGTCAGGTGCATTAATACTGAACTTGGCAGCTGGGATAGTTTCCCAACTAAGAAATACAAATATTTTAATTGGCATATATATGATGATTGTACCTGAAAAGAAGAAACCAGTGACTTCTGAAGTCCTTGGTTTTGCTTGGCTCTCCAAAAAAACATACACTCCACAAGAGGAGTTTAAACCAGGGGCCTTTATTCAGTTTGCACAGTGCCATCTTCAGAATTGAACAGTTGGTTTTGTTTAGTTGTTTTGGTTTTTTTCTCAGATGCTAGTTTGTTGAATGAAGAATGAGATTTCAAATAAACATCAAAAAAAGAATAGGTTAGTTTGTGAAGAAAAGTGATACATTTTTGGATGTGGAGATTATCTTCCCTGTAATTTTATAAGCATTTTGATAATTTTGCTAGATAGAAATATTTTACAATTTAAATAATGAAATTTAAATCCTGATTAAATAAAAAAAAACAACAACAATGAAACAAAAAACCAACAACAAAAAACACCTTGAAAGAAAGACAGTAAAGTATTATAAGGGAAAAAATAGGAGAAAAGAGAAGGAAAGAACATTTTCTTTTGAAATTAATTGGTTTTGCGTGGAAGAGAATAAACACAGGGCTCCACTCTGTCAATAAATACAAACCAATAAACTGCTGTTGTTCTGCTCCAGTTCCATTGTGATAACACTATTTTGTGTTATCTGTAACACAGATAGCACAAAAGAATATTTAAATCATGTGTGAGGATGCCAATCAATGACACTCTAACAAACCTTCAGGTCTGAGGAACTGCCTTTTCTTAATACAATACATAAATAGAAAAGATAAAACCAGATTTACTGAAGGTTTCTTTTATTTCTTATAGTTAGAAACCAATTAGTACCAGCTTTAGCTAAAGACAAACAAACAAACAAAAGCCCAAACCTACCCAAACAAACAAGCCAAGAAAACAAGACAGGGTTTTATACCTCCCTAACAGACAGAAACTAAATGAGTGTTAAAAACATGAATCTGAAAATGTCATGTCAACATTATTATTGAAAGAGGACAAAAAAGAGAAGCATGAAGTTGTGCATAGAAGTGAAAAAAAAGTACCCACTGCAGACAGATATCAATTTTTTTTAAAGCAACCTCTCAATACCTTGCTTGGAAAGTAAATTAACTTAACAGCAGGATCCAGACTGAAATCAGCTCTTTACTCATTGTAATCTTTAGGATCAGAGTTTTCTCAGGGCCTATGCAAGACAAGCCATGCCACAGAATTCAGCTTCCCTGTGCTTATGCATAATGATGGTGCCTTTAATTATTTGCTTGAACGCTACTTTTCTGACTGGAAGCCGGGTGGACGGGTGGCCTTTGGACAAGGATGGAAAGAAATTCTTGGCAGCAGAGCCTCTGCCATGCTGGCTGCAATGGGGAAGGCACAGCAAATGCAGCAGGGAGGTTCAGGAAAAACTGATTTTTGTGAATGGAGAGTTGGATTTTTTTTCCTTCTCCCTGATCATGTGGCAGCAGCAACAGCATTCAGCCAATCTGTCCCTAGGTGACTGTAGTTTTCCTCTGTGTCTTCATAGGTATCTACCTAAAACTGTTACTTCTCCTGGGAGACTTTTTTGGCTCCAACTGTAAAATCACTGTGCATTTATTTGATCTACTGAGTTTAGAAATATGTTGTGTAAGAGCCATGAGTTACATCTGGGCAGCAACCAAGTACTCACACCTTGATGTGTGCCTGGATATTTGCATTTATATTGTGAGAAATTAGTGGATTTGCTCCCAGGGCTGAAATCAGAATTTTCAACTGAAAATGGTACTGTGAATATTTTTAAAAAATGCATTTTGCTGCACTGAGGGTTTGAAATAGATCACTACTTTTCCATGATAACTAGCATTACAATAGGTATCAAAGACTGGTTCTTAACTTTGGTGTTACTGAGTCTGATGCAATCAAGAGTGGTAAATAAATTTGTGGTGACATCAAGAGTGCTCAGACCCCATCCCAATGTGTGATGTAACATGTAATATATAATATATTGCATTTAGACATCCTGCTGCCATAGCTTGCCCTCAGATGTAACACTGTTATTATATCAGAGCTGCATAATTTAGATAAGCTATTTTCTACTGAGAAGGATCTGATTTTACTAGAGATTAAGGATTACTGGGTAGAGTTATCGAACAACAAAGAGAGGAATCAGATGAATTTCCAGTCCAAACTCACTTCACCTAACTTTAGCCATTTAAAAATTAGGTCTTCATAGTAGGAGTCAAGGCAAGTAGGCAATAGTGGGAGATCTGTGCTTCCAAAGAGTGATTAATTTCAACTATTTTAGACACTTCTCTTGAAAGGGGATGAATTATGCTCCGTAAATGCACTTCCCCATGCCCTGACTGTAGCTGGGCCTGGATGACTGGATTGCATTAATCACCTACATTATCATAGCTGAAGTTAGATTAAATGATGCATGACTGTATTCTAATGTACTTCAGTGCTCAGGCACTGCAGGGCCTCTAAGAGGCTGTCATTTTCAAAAGGATGAGACCTGCTTATTTTCCAAGATTTTTAAGACCCAGTACCTCAAAAAAATAAGCAAAACAAAAAAAATTCACTTCTTTTTCCATTCTACTTTTTGTAATTAGCTATTTTTTTTTTCTACAGGTCTGCTTGCAGAGGAATGGCATTGTCTTTTATAGTTAGAAACACTGAAAAGAATGTGTTTTGATTAAAAAAATAAATAGAGAAAAAGATAAAGAAGTGGCAAATAAGTCACAGGTCTATGTAACTAAATGTTTCTGTCAACTATTTTTGGGAGATTATTGCTTTACATTGAAAAGGAGAAAGTATGAGAAATCATGAAGAAACCCTGAGTATTTTGAAAACAAAAAATCCTCCATGGAAAAAATATTGCAACATGCCATGTAAAATCACTTCTATTTCTGATTTCAGAATGTCTTAAGAGGCTGTTGAGATAAGTTTTTTCCCATTAACTGGCAAGAAACATAGCCAAAGCAAAATTACAAGTAGTTTTACTTGTGTGCTGACACTTTTACCATGAGGAAAGCTTTCTTCTTCAGAGGAGCAACAAAAACCGGCCCATAAAGCATAGAAATAAAAATCTTCCAAGGCAACACTTTACCTCTGGGAAACAAATTTAAACCTAATGAGCAAACCCAGCCACTTTTGCATTTGTATGCTGGTTAACGAAGAGTGTGTCACAAGCATCCACAGCTGCTCTGTTTCTGAGCACAGCAGACAAATGAAAAGGCACTTTAGCAGCAAATGGCACTCACTCTATCTCCAATGAGGTCAGTGCTGTTTCTTAAGGTTACCAGCTGAAAAATTGGCTGAGAGGTAACATCTTTTCTAGCCTGCATGCTAAGCTGTCATGAAACATTGCGAGTCCTTCTGATAACCCAATGACATATGCCTATTATGCTCTGCAGTGGTATTAACCTCTGAGATGCTAAAATGTGACCCATAATTAGAATTTGATATATAAAGTGAACTCTAATAGGGCTGCTAAAGTGACATCTGGCTTCTAAGAATTTCAAAAGAACAGTGGTGTGCCAAGTTGTCTTGCTTCTTCTCAAGTAATTGAAGCCCACAGAGGGTGGCTGCTCACAGGAAAACTCCCTTTTGTGCAGCCAGGTACAAGGGTTGTGTTTGCCAGATTTTGAAGATGGAAAGTTTAATATGGAATGGGGGCTTATGCTTGCCCCTTGCTCTGAAACAGACTGCCTGGATAGGCTCTGACATATTATCCTCACATTTTTATTTCACTGCAATTTGCTGAGAGCTTGGCAGTCAAAGCTGAAACATATCAAAGAACCACAATTACTTTAGTATTCTGACATCAATTTTAAGTTACCACAGCACTTCAGTTTTGTAAAGAAACCATTAATGCCTATTTGAAATGTACAAAAATAAGTTTAAAAAGGAAAAAAAATATGTTTCAGATCATTTCATGAACTGATCTAGCTATTGGGACAGTCACCTGGCAAATATGAGTTTATCCTCACAACACATGACTGAAAAGCTCTTAGGTGATCAGCTTCATTTCACACAGACAGCCTGATCTGTTGGGATATAGGCTCAGGCCAGCAGCTCAAGTGTGACCATTTAATGCCATCTGAGATGCTGCCTGATCTCCAGGTGAGTGTGTACCTCCCACAGACAGGTGTTGTATCAAACCAGCCTCACACAGATATTCTTGAACAGCCCAAATAGAACAGCTGAACCAAACTGTAAGGGACTTTATAACTGAAGTGGGAAATTAACTGCATTTCAACAAAGCTTCGCTTGTTCTTAGCCATTACCTGCATCACATTGGTCTTAACACACTCCAAAAATCTCCTGGAGAACAACCCTGGCCCATTCTTGCCCTTCCTTCTACCCTGCAGAGCCCTGTAGCCATTCCTGATGTGTTAAAGGTTTCCTTCACCATTGGTGATGGGGGTTATTGGGCTGGACAGGCCCCTGGCAACACTTCCATGACATCCTGGTACCTTCAGTTTTGATCATGTGCTTTTCCTCTGTATTGGGCAAAGCAACAAATAAATAAAAAATAAGTAAATAAATAAATAAGTAAAAAATATTGCTGCTTTTTTCTGCTGGATATTTCATGGGGCTGACAGGGACATGGATAACCTTGCCAACAAAACTTTCTGCTCTGTTTGGTCTTGGTGGTTTTGTTTTTGCTCCTTTATTCCCTGAATAGCAACCACTGAATGTCAGAAGTGAAAGACAGGCATATTTATGCCGTTTCAGTTGGAGCAGAACAAATAACTGGTTGTGACTTCTTTGTGGCAGTCACAGTGTGGCTTGTGCCACACTAACATGTAAATCACCCTGTACCTGGGCTCAGAACTGTCCTCGGGCACTCACTCTGTGAGTGGGAAGAGATAAAATGAACATTCATTAAAAAGAAAGAAAAAAAGTCACCCTGTCACAGTCCATCACTCTTTCTCATGACACTCAGTGCTGTACTACTTTAGCATACCTGCCTCTGAGAAGGAAAAACAAGCTTTGGGAAATGTTGTACAATGACAACTTCATATTTTTGGTAATTCCATGCAAGGGTGTAAAAAAATTACAGAGACTTGGTGTGTGACTCCTTTGCATGCTGTGTTGGGAGAGAGGCATGTAATTTCTTCAGCATAACAATCAAATCAAGCGAGCCTGACTGCTGCCATCAAGACATTGACAGGATGTCAGGGAGGCAAAGTTTGTAGGGAAAAGAAATATCCACTCCCTGAAATGCTCAGCCAACACTTAGTAATGAAGAACTCATATGAGACTTATTGCAACTTTTTCTTCTTTGTGAATCAACCCTAAGTGGATTGAAATTTCCTGCAGTGCATTAGTTACCTAAGGATAATAATCTTAGCACTGTATTTTTGTAATTCCTCTGCTGTACCTGGTTCACAATCCGTTGATTGTGACTGTTATTCTGGATTTTAATTACTCAGGTAATTTCGCATTCCCAAAATATTGATGGTCCACTGATGTTCATTGCAGTTTAAATCTTGACTTTCTACAAATATTTTTCAATATTTGTCCCCATCTACATTATTGAATAATTTTACAGGGAAATTTGGTAAAATATTAATGTAAAACTACACAGAAGACATACCTTTGCTAAAATTTCTGACTATAGTCTTAGTTGTATACAGAAAAGTATTCTAAAAGAAGATTCAAAATACAGGACTTCAAATGTTTGGAAATGCCAGATTAGTGACAATCTGATAATTTTAAATCTAATCTGTCTTCAGCCCTTTTTTGTTAATTTACAAATCATGGTATGGTTTGGAAATTATTATTGTTGTTGTTATTCTTCTTTGGTTTTTTCCTACCACAACCATTTATTTCATTTGAAACAATTTATTACATTTATACATTTATTACATTTGAGAACAATTGAAAAATTCACCTGGTCACATTCCTTAATTTTGTTCATTTTTGACTTATGGCTACCAAAACAATGCAACTGTTGGGGAAAAAATATTAATGAACAATTACTAGTCCCAGAAATATTGATATATTTATATATAATTAGGAATAAAACTTTTAGCTGAAATTAATAAATTATTGCATGAAGGAAAAATGTAACATTTTGCACATGATGCATCTCCACCAATGTGTAGACTCATTTTCTATAGAAATATTATTAAAATATGATTATGAAGAAGAATAAAGGATTGTGCAGAAAAATAAAATTTAAACTAAAAATAAAGTTTAAAAATATGTGGAACTTTTGGCAATTCAGCTGCTGCAATTCCTGTAGGAAGGTTCCCAAGGATATTACATACAGAATATTTTCCACCAAATTGTTCAACTATATGTGCATTTCCAAGTGAAAACTGGATTTGCAGAACAAGTATTTTCTCATAGCAAATTGCAACTTCATGTATCAATATGTGCATGGAACAGTAAATTGCCTCTTCTTTTTGGTGTACTGTCCAAAAATATTTATTTTTGATGTCAGTGGGAAAAATTTCCTTAGGTGTGTTTTGGAATGGATCAAATTATAGCTTAGTTAATGACATAATTTTTGCAACAATCTACATGCAAAAAAAAAAAAAAAAACAAACGAGGATAACTTTATATGCCTGTGCTTCTAAAAAAAGATTGTCAGCTGCTGCCATCAGAAAAGACAGCAAAAACCATATAATACAAGAGCAGCAAATGCTTTATGTTGGCATGACAACTGCCTCTTCTGGTCTGGAGAGCTGAGAGGAAAATGTGCATACACAGAGCAAGAGCTGAGAGAGAAAACTTTGTGCAGGGCAAAATGGAATTCAACCATACTGCCTCAAATATTTCCAAGTAAGGATCAAAAGAATCTTGTGTAGTCACTGTTTGATATTGAAAAATGCTAAGAAATATAGAAGTACAAAGGAAAAATCACCATCCTGTAGTTCTTCTGGAGTGTTTGAAAGCAGAGCTAACACCCCTTCTGTTGTAAAGAAGGAAACCTGAATCCAAGTTTCCACTATCCTAGCTTACCTGAAAGCAGAAGAATTTCCATGTTATTTAAGCTTAAGTAAGTCATGGATGCAGTGATGACATCTTTATGTAACAAGTTGGTTTTTAGGATAAATACCCTTCTTGTGTTTCCACAGCTTGATTCTGTTATGAGCATAATTTGTGGAATAAAAGGGACATCCAGAAAAAGAAGCAGCTTTGGTGTCTGGGGTCTATCACTGGACTAATTTCACTTAAAGTACACAAATGAGGAGTTAAAAGGTTTGGCCCCAAAGTCAAAAATCTGAACAAAACTAAACAATATCTTATTGATCACTTCTCATGCTATGCCAGAAACTTAAAAGTAAGGATAAATTCTGAGATATAAGGATTTATTTCCCTTCAGTCACTGACCATATTAAAAGTACTCATCCGTGGTAATCTCAGATTGTAAAGCAAGAGAAGAAAAGAGAAAACTCAGTGATTGGGTTCATGTGAGGCAACCATATGAGGATAAAATATGCCACAATCAGAGTTGCAGCTTCATGGCTCAGTGACAGTTATTCCTGAAAATGGGGAAAAGTAACAAGAAATTGCAAATCAAAATTATCCAGAATTAGACAGCATGCTTTAAATTCCTCTGTAAGTGATTTACATGGTTACCTCACTACTGAGCCAGATCATCTTACTGAGTAGCAAACTGAATGCACAATCTCTACCCCTTAACTTTCCCTCAATCCCAAAAATACTGTTAGGGAGATCTTTATTTTGCTTGTACAATTCATACATTTTACATGAAATTCCTTATACTACTTCACTCTCTGCTTCAAACAAAACATTTCCCTGTGCTGAAGCTAGTCTGGCTTGATGAGGGAAGGAGAAAGCTAAGGTATTAATAATTTAACAGAGGACCTCTGGAATCAGGAGGGAGCCAGGAAATCACTGAAACGTGGTTTAGGATCCAGAAGACAATTAGAACATGGATAATAATAATAGAAAAATCATAAGCAGCCAGGTCTATAAAAGGCTTTGCAGATACTTCCAAAATGAAAAGAAGAAAATATAAAAACTGATTCACTACCTAACAGAACAGGAAACTAAGTAAGGAGTGATGCAAACTCATGTTCTCAGTGAACTCCCTGATTCAATTTTTACACAAAGACACTCAGAGGCAACCAGATGCGTAATGCAATTACATTAACAGTGCACAGGTGTGCAGATCAGAGCAGGAGAAAAGAAGAGCTCATTCCAGTCTATTACAGAGTTTATGGCAGGGGTATTTTTGTGTTCAGGGCCTGATGAAAATCATTAAGAGGGCTAGTTAAAACAAATTCTTAACTTAGAATTTAATTGTTGTTGTTATTGAAAGAGAAGGAGGTCCCAGGAGACAGGAAAAATGTGGAAACTTTTATTTTTAAAAAATAACACAGAGAGATAAAGTCTGAGAATGAAGAAGATACAGGCTAATTTCCTTAACAGGAAATAGACTTAAATGTTTAAAAAAATATAATAATTAAGCATGTAGGAGAGATTAACAAAAAAATTAAGAGTTTGTTTTAAGAAGTAACTTCTCCAAGCAAATAAATATTAATTTTTGCATAGTTACTGGTACAAACATAAACACAGGCGCAGTAGTGTCTTAAATTCTGTAAGGCCTCTGATATCAACACATAGAAACAGGAAATATAGGTTGAATAAGGAAAAATAATTCTGGGAATATTGTCATAAAATAGGCACATAATTTGCTGAAAAAAAATCTGCTTATATCTGACTGTAATGGTTTCTGTCAAAAAAAAAGGGCCAAGCAAAGCAGGTTACAGTCTCTTCTATACCCATATTTATACCATTATTTCCATTAAGAATTCAGATGAAGAAAATGGTAATAGACTTATCAAATACACAGAACAGACAAAAAGCTTTTCAGAAGACAGGAACAAATCAAAATAATCTCAGCAAGGTGGAGAAATAATCTAAAATTAAGGAGGGAAAAATCAGATAAGGTCAAAGGTAAAGTCTGTAAGAAGAGCAAAAAAAGAAGATCATAATTAAAAAAGAGTGAACTCAAGACTCATTGGAAGTTGTGCAGGAAAAGTATGGTGAATTGTAATGAAGTGGGAAATAATCATGAAATAGTTACAAAAACTCCCAAGTCTCACTCTGGGATATTTTACAGAGAGCACAGTTACCAGGCACAGAAAATAACTTTTTCCTTAAACTCAGGTGAGTCTTTGCCTAGAATAATGTCCAGTTTAGACACATGGTTTTGGGGATCACTTGAAAAATGAAGTTCAAAGGAATGATATTTTAAAGATCTGGTTGAAGTCCAGAAAAAGGAAGATAAAGTGCCATGTCTGTGTGTAACCCATTTTCCCCTATGTTTATTCAGCAACTGAAGAACCAACTGGCTCCATTTTCAGAAGCATTTTAAATGAGAAAATAAAAAATATATTTGTCTGTCAGCACAATTAAGTTACAGAAAAGGGAGTTCAGAAGGGAGGCTCCAGACTCACCTTTACAATAAAGTGCTAATGAAGAGAAGCGTGTTGCTGTGACACAAACATGGGAGCTGAGAGAAAATTACCTGGATGGTTCTCCCCAGAAAGTGAATTTCTACCTCCAGGCTGGCCAAGCCCCTGCTCTGTTTCACTGTAGTTAACAGGAATATCCAATTCTCAGATATGTGGGCAGGGGCTTCATACCAAAGGGCAGGGAGTAACAGCTCTCCATGTCATTGTGGTTTCACTGGGCACAGAATGTCACTTTCTCATTAGTGTAGATGTTTCCATTATTGAGATTGCCAAAAGAGGCACAATAAATATTACTTGGGGGTTCAGACTCACTGATTTCTTGGAACAGGTTAAAGCTCTGATTCATGCAGCTTCTTAAGCAGCTTGTGGCTTGTACATTTGAGTCATCTCTCAAACTGAGTGTTTTATTATATGTGTATAATGAAATTATTTCCATTGGGGTCTCAAAATTCGTGGTATAACTCTCTCACCTTTTGCACACAAAATCAGGAGAGGCATAACTTCAGAAAACACATTTCAGGAAATAATTCTTTATTTGGACTGGATTGCCAGGAGCATCCCCATGCACAGCTCAGGCCTTGCCTCTGCATGTGTGCTGCTCACACTTGACTCCAACCGCCCATGGCACTCAGTGCACCGAGACCATGATCCTGCTCTAGCTTTCCCTGGTCTTGCTTGCATGAGAGCAGACCTCTACCTGCCAGCTCCACTTTCCTGCACCCCCATTCTATGCACACATCTTTTCCTTCCTATTATTATTAGAACTAAAAGAACCTCTTGTGACTCTACAGTAAGAAACCCCCCAATGATTCCCGTGTAGAACATAATGACAAATATTTTTAAAACTCCAGGGGAAAAAAAACAACATCATCATCTCACACATTCCAAGTTAAACAGTTTCACTTCTCCCAGGTAGTGGGTTTCATTTTTCACTTCTTTAGCTCTTGCTTAATGATTTGCCCCTTTTGATTTGGTAGGACTTGATATCTGCTTTTGGGTAAAGAAAAGAGCCATGGAGAATATATTTATTCTATTAGGCAGGAGGCCTTAAAAAATAACATGGGTCTATGATGCTGAATGTGGTGCCAGGAACCAAAGCACAAATCTGCTTAAAGAACCAGAAAGTTTTATTAATACTTTTAAGCACAAAATGAAATTCCACCTTCAAGTTATATCCTGTGAGATCAATGATAATTACATTTGCTTTGCAAGGATAAACACCTCATCTCATTGAACATGCCTTCTTTTTCATCTTTCCTGCATGGAATAGATTGAGTATCCCTGTGTATTGCTTTGGGAGGTACCTGCCAGTAAATAAAAGAGTCGATGAGAACACATAAAGCTCTCTGATGACTATTTCATAAAACTCAACCCACTTCTGAAATGCGTACAATAACTAGGTTTCTAAATAAATGACAATTAAAAAAAAAACCCAAACATGATTTATTGGTCATGATGTGGAAGTACAAGAAAGGATAAGAGTTCTCTGATTCACTCTGAATGCACATGCCTATTAAATAATCTTGACAAAGCTAAAAAGCAGCCACGTAGTTTTCAGGCCATTACAACAGCAGAGTAAGTTAAAGATTTCTAAAGAGTGATGTTAAAGAATGAAGTATTAAAATGTATGGCTCATAAGGACATTGACACAAACAATCCTTAAACCCAGCTCTTTTTGGAAAGACAAATACATCAGCATTCTGAAAATTCTGACATGGACATGTCATATGAATGGAAGGATTGACTGTACTTTTCCCTGGAGTGATGAATTCCTGATAAGTAGAGAGACCAGGAGAATTAGACAGTGATTTGACAGGTCCATCATTAGATTTGAGGACATAAATGGCACGATGCACTATTTGAACTGTGTCATTATCAAAATATGAATAAAGAAATGTGACAACTTTTAATTTATTCAGGCTAAAATCAGAAGGCAGTGTAAAATAAGGAGGTATTGTTATAAACATTCATTTTGAGAGATTCATCACTCAAAGCTCATATAGATTCATTGAGTTTCAGCAAACAGCTTTTATCAGAACAATTTTGACTTTAACACTGTTTATTAAATATGTGGAGAAGGTCCAGAAGAAAAATTAACAATCCCAGAATAAAAGCAATTACATCAGAGTTCTATAAATTCTCAGCATGAATGTTCTGTAGGAAGAAAGTATATTTATGACTCAGAGTGGAATGACGTGCTTTTATTTGTTGCAGCAATCTTGTATGGGAAGTAGGAACCTCAAAAAATGCATGCTTTTAATTATATTATGCAGTGGATTCATAAAAATGCAAGTTTGTGTTTTCTTGTAGGGTTTTTTTTAATGATGAATTATCACATAATATGTTCTGATGATATCATGTAATGAAAAAAAAAGCCCTTGAATAGATTTTTTTTAATGAATAATTTGCTATATTACTTTTTCATTTAGGATTAGAAAAGTTAGGCAAAACTTAATATTTAGATGATAATATTATAGGAACACAATATGTCCAAACTAGAATTCATCTTGGTCATTGCAAATTAAAATTGGGTTTAAATGCAAAGTTTCAGTAAATAAAAAATTGCATTGGTTTGAAGTATCAGAAGGTTCTGGAGACAAAATATAATGTTGTTCTTATTTTTTTTATAATTATCTTCATAAATTTGCATGGTTTTTAAAGCCCAGTCTAAAAATCCATTCACTTGGATCAGCATTTATCAACACCACTTTAATTGGTGGCCTAGTCAAAGAAATGAAAATACATTTTAATGCATGGCAACCAAACACAAGAGGATCAGTTAAAGCAGTTCGCTATCTGAATTCTGTAATTGGTTAAAAAAAAATCTGCATAACTTTTTCTCACTTCTCAGAGCTTAATATAGCTGTGTTTCAATATCAGAAGTCTTTATTCCCTAGAAATAATACACACACACACACACACACACACACACACACACACACATACAAAGTTTTGAAAGAGAAAATTTTGCACTGTATCCTCTGTTGCATGAGTGAGATAAGAAGAATTCTTCCAATACATATTGCATGACAGAGAATTCTCATTTAGTTCTTCCCCAGAGCCAGAAATCAATTGAAGTCCTTGGATTTATGCCAGTTTATATTGGTTTAGATTCAGAGTTTTGATGTAGAGGCTTCTGACTGTAAGAAATCATAGTTATCCTGAATTTATTAGCATATGCTGAGTTCTTAAATGTGTTTTGAAGGTACCAAGGTACTTTTAGACATCCAAAAGTTAAGAGGAAAGAGACAATCAAAACATGAACTGGATTGTACATGAACTGGATTGTAGTCTGTCCAACAAAAGTTTTTTATTTCGGAGTCATTCATCTTGTTCCTTGGAAAGAAAGAAGAGGCTACAGGAGAAATCCAACAGAATTTAAGAAAACTGCCTCACCATTAAGTAATTCACTGCCAGCTTCTTGTCCAAAAGAACACAGCAGTGTGAAGGGGAAAGATCTGGTTTTTCATTTAAAGACATATTGTATGGTTTGTTTCCATTATTGTTCCAATTCAGTCAGTCTTTATTAGAAAGCATCCCCACTGATATCTGAGGGAAATTATATAATAACTCCCTTGCATGTCTTCTCTTAAATGTTAAAAGTAATTATCATGTCCCTTCCCAGAGCTCTCTAGCACTGTTTAGCAAGCAGGTCATGGCCTTATCACAGAGTGAGCAATGCTTTGTGAGCAGCACACCTACTATCTGTGAGAAAAAAGGTATAATTTGTCCTTTTGCCTTGGCTTGCTGGCAACCATTGCACAGCCCAATCTCTGAGGGAGTCACTTCAGTGATACCACTCCACTTTGTGTTCAAAAAAAGGGAAAGATAAAGAAAGAGATGGGGTAAACTCCATCCAACCTGGCACAGGAAGAATTCAAACCCCTCTTAAGTGTAATAACAACACCTTCATTCAAATCAAAAGGTAACAATCTAATGCATAAAATACGTTCTTGCCACAAGGAACAAGATATTAAATTGGGATGGGGAGACTTGTGTTAACATTAAAATTGGCACTTCCTCCCTTTTCAGCACAGTGATGCCTTTGACTTCTTTCAGTGACAACTAAGCCTAACTGGTTAAAAATGTCCTGAGTTTTCACACCTGTGAAAACAGGTTAAGGAGAGGCAGAGTGTGTCAGTCTTATGGAAATAGAGTCAGGTGTTTCACAGAATATAATCTCTTATTTTTCATTATCAGACTGCTTATCAGGCCCACAAGGAAATCAACAGGAAAAAAGAAGAAAGATAAACCGAAGTAAAAACAAGGGTAAAGGATCAGTCTTCTGCGGCAGGATTTCTAGCAGATTTAGAGTTGTGGTACAGCCAAGCCAGTACAGAAAATGGATTTCCACTGAAGGCACAAGAAATATTTCTATCTTACTGAAAATCTGACCACTAAATAATAATGTTCTAGATTTTTTTTTAATGGAAGATGTTAATAAAACTGTGACCAACATGCTGCATGTTTGTCTGGCTTAGTGGAATCACTGATTCTGAAATTCAGTTTTCTTCTGTCTCTGTTGTATCTGGCCAATTTGAAATGAAAACTGATCCCCTTGCTAGGCTCAGAGGTATGTAATTCCTGGGAAGGATCTTTGTGTTTGTCTTTCCTTGTTCTAATAAGTGGTGTGCAATGCAAGGTGGTGTTAGCAATTGTTTTTGTTTCCCAAAGGATATGATCTAAGGAAGGTTTGCAGTAACTCTTTTAACTGTTTATAAGTTGGTTGAAAAAACAGGCTTTTTTTTTTTTTTTTTTTTGTTTAGATTTATTTTTGCAGACTTCTTAAAGATGAACATGTTTTTTATATGTTAGACCAAAGTGTACACTGGTCCTGATCTATTTTATTTGAATGATTGAACTTCCTGGCAAGATAACAATTTGCTCTCTTAAATGCTTTGAACTGGAAGTTCACCATCATCTTACAAAGGAATTAACTACAGGAATTATAACATCTTCTAGTGGGCAAAACATTCAGCTTCAAGAAACCATTTTAGTGGTGATTAACTGCCTGCTGATGCCAGTTAAAGGTTACAAGGCAAATTCTTTTAGCAGCTATAAAGCAGTATTCACATTGCTTGACTTTATCCATCTGAGTTAGGTACCTGAATGAGGAGTCTAATCTGCACGAGATGCCCTTGAGCAAGGTGAGTGAAAGTAATTTAGAAGCCCCTGGAGGGTAATTCAGAGGGCATGAAGTCGAGGCATTCCACACTTAGGTGGAATTAAGCAGAGTGGATATGGCAGCCCAGTGACTTGCTGGGGAGCAGTCTGAAGTACTGTAAGTCTTGCTTTCCCCACAGTGACTGTAGCCAGATTTGTGGAGCCCCCTGCTCTTTATTACAGATTATTTGTGCCAGACCTAATTAAATGCCTGGGAGGAGATAAAGAAATAAGACAGAATGTTACAAGTTCAGTAAAGAATCTAAAAATTTAGTTTAATTAGAAAAAAACGGGGGGGAAAAAAAAGGCAACCTAAAAAAGTTCTTCAGGGGGAACCAGTTGTAACTCAGCGTTATCCTCAAAGTGCAAGCTTTTAATATTACATGAATTATAAATTATGGAATTTAACAGTCAAAAGATTTCCAGACATTTCCCTGCTGGTGTATAATCTTCTATCACTCATTTTCACCTTGTGCTTGTATCATCTGCAGCACAGAATTAGCTTCAGTCCGTGACAGTGCCTTCAGTGCTGTTTTTTACCTCAAGATTCAGCATTGTTGTAATCAAAATGTAACAGAAAAAAAAAACTGTGGTGTAAGTAAGTGAGAAATATTTTAGCTGTAGTTGATATCAACACAGCTTTAAAATTTCCCTGATTTTACAACAAATCAATATATTAAGCACTGGTGAGAAAGTCTAAACTTTCATGGTGATCAGCAAATTTACACCACTTGCAAAATAACTTGACTAACAGAGTGAAAGATTGGCATGTCCAAACTTCCCAATTTTCTGGTTTAGGTCACAGCTGGTGTTAACTGAAGTGGCTTCTTTAGCATTGTGTCAGTTTATATCATTGAGGGATCTCCTTATGCTTCTTTTGGGTCTTCTCTTGTTTCTTTTACTCCAACAGAGTTTTCATCATAATTTTTCATCTTTACAAGAACAGCAAACCTTAGTTTGCTCACCTAATGTAAATTCAATTGCTCTTTTGATCTGTCTTACTAGCCTATGCCAGAAATGTGCAGTGATGACTTTAGGTCTGAAATTTCCTGTCTGCCTTGGGCAACAAATATACCAGAAATGCTGAAACCACTTAGATCAAACAATCCAAACAATCCACCTACTCATTTAAAGAGAACTGAATTCCATTTTCTTCTCTTCCCCTCTCCATCTATTTGAAAGGACAACAAAGTGGTAGTGTGGGCTATTATTTTCTGGGTTTGCCTTCCTTTAATGCATCCTATTTTTACTGAACCATCTGAAAGCTGGGTATCATCTAGCAAGGGCACGAGCTTATTTCATGGAAAACCATATGGTCTGATGACTAAGGGGCATTCATTAGAGGGACATGGTCAACTTTAAAATTACAATCTTATGACTCCAGACTTCAGTTCAACTATTTTATGATTATTCTTTTACTGGTTTAGCAAATGTGATGCTGAAAGCAGGGAGAAAATATGTGAATTCAGCTTCTGTTCCCTCTCAGCCCCCCCAATTCCTCAGCCAGTTCCTTGCCCTCCTGGGAGCAACTTCTGGCAGGTACCATCAGCATGTGCACAATGGTTTGACCTTCAGCTGGAACCTCCCTTGTGTGGTACAGCTGCTCCTATACCTATAATTGCTGTCTTACAACTTTCTTCTTGCTAACTGCTTCATAGAACAGCTCACAGACAAAAGACATTTGAGGGAAAAGCCTTCTAAATGCATGACTTCTCTCAGATGGGTTACCATGTGTGTTTTAGGCACCAAACTTTTCAGCATTTTTACTGGGAAGAGAGGTGCTGGAAGGTCCTTCATTGTTGCAGCTGTGACTAAAATGTTTTCAAGAGAGAAGCACCACTGTGCTACAAACAAAAAATTTACATCTGTAGCTATATTTCAAAACCGGTGTTATTTGTTCACTTTATTAGATCTGCTTGTATTCTCTTACAAATTCCCAAAGAGAAAATATATTTGTCTGAGGAGAGATAGAAGTCTCTTAAACAATACAAACATGTAATCAAACAAAATTGACTCACTGACTGATGGAGTAATAATGTTCTGGAGATTTTGTTTGATCAATAATGTACTAATTCTTGTATACAACACAACTTAGGTGATGAGAAAAGGACAGTTTTAGTTCTTGAAGGCTTTTAGTCTTTCTCTGTCACTGGATAACATGATGAAGTACACACCTTTTGCTCTATTTAAGATAAGGTTAACTCCTTATCCATTTGATCACCTATAGGATTTCACAGTTTTGTGTCACTAAAATGAGGAACAGTATGGCCAATCTGATATACTGATGTTATGTGGCCCAAAACACTTCTGGTTTTTGAAATGTGATAGTAGCACACTCCAAGTTACTGTGTCAGATATGTCAGCATGACGTGTCAGATATGTCATATCTGTTGTCCAGATATGACAACAGCAACAGACTGCTGGAGGGTGGATCTTGGGAAAAAAAAAAAATCATGGTGCCAAAGGCATTCTGCAGCCTGTAGAGAGCAAGTTGAAATTCATTGTCAGTTATCTACTTCTGGCATCCACACCCTGCACAGGCAGTTGTTTAGCTCATAGGTTTATAAAGAGGGAAACAGGCCATTAACTTGGCTTTACATGACCTATCACAGGGTGTATTGCTTGGGAGTGTCCCCACAGCTGTTTGTGCTACATAACAGTCATGTTTCTTCCTTCAGTTTAGCATTCTGACAGACATCAGTGAGTTTTACAACTCTTCAGTTGTCCACAGCTCCCTGTTGGTGCCCATAAGGATCAGCGTCCCCTTGTGCAGAGCTGCTTTGGTTTCAGACACTGCCTTTTTCACAGACACTGCCCACAGCTGCCTTCCAGCACCTGTTATGCTGCAATTCCTTCAGAAAGAGTAGAAATCACAGTGCTTGATTTCCAGAGCTACAGTTGGGACTTTGTCTGATAAGATTTAATGTATAACACTAAGGAATGTTTCCTGAAGCTTTCTGAGCATCCCAGCTTCTTTAGACAGCTCTATTTTGTTAATCCAGACCCTGTATGTTGTTTATATCTCCCTGATTTGGATGAAAAAAATTAAAATCAGTTCTCAATTGCAATAATTAAGTAACTTTCAAGGTGTCTCAAATTGATTTTGAGTTTTATTCCGCTCTCAAAGGAATATTTACTTACCTGCTTTTATGTCTGTTTTGGTCAGACAACACAGAGACATTCAGAAGAAAATAGAAGTATTTTGTTGGATCAGTTGCACAGTTACTTCTAAAAAAGAAAGCTAAGAGTCGTTCCTTGTTTGTGCAGCACAATTACATGGGAAAGAAACATGCTTTGTTAAAGAGCAGGTCAAAGAAAAGGGCATTTCTAATTTCATGTCCTTCTTTTGGGAAAGTTCTGTTGGTGAGTGGAAAGATGGAGCATAAAGGTTTTCTGCATCACAGAGTAGCACTGTTTGACCCAGTCCAGTGAGTTTTGAACTTGGAAGTGACAACTTTTTTGTTTTACTGAACTGCACTGAAATTAAAATTGTAATGACTTTGAAATTCCTTGGAAGAGTGAGTAAATGTAAAATGTAAGATTCAGAGTAATTATTAATGAGTGTAATTAAATAAAAAATGTGTAAAGAATAATGAAGCAGAGAATAAATATTACTGCTTCTTTCTCCTTTTTCCTTGCATTTGTGGGTTTTTTTAAATATTTTTTAACCTGCCCTATGTTCAGGAAAAAGAGAAAGAAAGGAAGAATGAACAGCATGTGATAAACTGGATTATCTGATCTGCACTGTCATCTCTGGTGACAACTTTACATGGAGGAAATTATCCAAAAAAACGTCAAATCATCTGAATTCTTTCACAACTCTCAGTGATTTTGAGATGAGGACCCAAGGTTATGCCAAGTGCCTCCCCTGTTATCATATGGATTTCATGTAGTAGGTAGAAATCCCTTTGAAATTACAATCAATCCCATAATTTAATTCTGGGAAAAAATCTGAGACCTGAAATGAAGATGGTAAGTGCAATAAAAAAAGATCATTTATGTGTGTTCTTCTAATGTTCCTATGGCCAACTTTTTTCTGGAGTAACATTCACCACTTTTTTGACTTCACATTTCTATAATTTCTGCCTAACTAATTTCATTTGTCACCAATGCCAAGAGAGCACAATTGATAAAGAGCAGAGAGATAATAACAGGCTTTCCAGGCTGTCCTCAGGGGGTCTGGTATGAATGCGTTCAAACATCTCGGTGAACAATTAAACAGGAAGCTGCCTAAAACTGAGCAAGGGTATGTCCTTGGCTCTTGTTTTACTTTAACACCAAGAAAATCAAGAAATTGGAGGTGCCAGGAAGCAGCACAGGCTGGGCTCTCCCTGAGGGACCCATCTGTACACCAAAGGGGGATCCAGGACCAGGGAACACCCAGGAGATGGGGATAAAAACCATCATGGCAGAACTCTGGGAGGGTGAGATAGCCCCTGAAGCCAAGGGCTGCACTGGGACAGCTCAAGGTGAGCCTGCAGTTATGGTTTTTTGGTACCCTCAGGGGTACCAAATGAAGATGGTAGGGATGGAGAGCTCTGAAAGCCTCTCCACAGGACATGTGCCCCACACTAAATTGCAATGGAGAGAGTAAAGTGAGTGTTAATGTGACTTACAGGAGCTTGCCACACATCCTTACAAGGAATCCCTGTTTTGTCATGGAATAGGACTGTAGGGAGTTTTGGTGTCCATAGCAACTTCAGGGGAAACTGATTTATCTACCATCAAAACAGCACTTAGTCATGGTGACCTCCCCCCCACCCCCTAAACCACGCCACTTCTGATTAGAAAAAAATCAGGTGTCTACAGACATGCAAAATCTGGGATGTTGAAGGACTCAAGGCATATGGAGAGAAAGGTGCACTGAGGGCAGAGGGATCTGGGGCAGCAGGACAGGGGAAAACAAGACACAGATGGGAGCCTGTGCCAAGAGGGATAAAAGAGGATTGATGAGAACAGGACAGGGTCACCTGGAGCATCTGTGGCCTACTGGGTGTGGAGCTGGGCTGGGTGATTTGTGTTGTGAAGCAAGGACCATTCCTTGCCTGAATATTCCTTGATACGGCCACACAGGGCCAGCATCACCATCTGGTGCCTGCTGCCCCGGGAAGGACAGACACTGCTCCTTCCAGGCCACACGAGCTTTGCCATCCTGTGTGGCAGCAGGCTGGATGCAGCTATGCAAGGCATTGCCTGCTCCCAGGGACTGAGAAATGGCAATGAATTATGCAGCTGGGATTGTTTTTCTCATGTGAATGCTGTGTGCAGGACCAAGAAGACACCGCTTGTCCTCAGGCTGTGGTGTTTTGCATCCGTGATGGAGTAGCACGTTTGGTCATGTCCAACAAACCAGATGTGACCTATATCCTGAGAGATGAAAGAATCCAATGTAGATTATGGATTTCAGTGGTAGGAATAACAATGCTACTTCCAGAGTTATTAAAAAAAAAAAAAATGTTTAAACCAAACATAAGAAACCAAACAAAAAACTCCAAACAAACAGACAAAACAATCCCCAACCAACCAACCAAAAAACCACCAAAAAAGTCCCACCAAAAAAATAACCAAAGCAAAATGAGTCCAGAAAATGAGCAGCACACAGGACATCTGAGGCAATGACAGACACACACCAAATTATGACTTCACTTTATCCCCAGGGGTAGCAAATCCCAGGCACCTGTCTATATGTCTGATAGATGGGAATTAACTTCCCAGCTGGACAGCCTGGCATTTTCCTTTGAATAAAAGGAAGAAGGTTCAGGAGGGAGGAGCTGCTCTGTGTGTCAGCCTCTGAAAGAGCAGAGATGAAAGCTGTGGTTAAAATACGCCTTCCTAGACCAGGTATAGAAAAACAGGTGATAGTAGTCAAATCATCATGGAAAAGGAGGATTTTATGGATTTCCAAGCTTGGATTATGTCATGCATCTAAAAGAGCATAGCATTTAAGAGGATCTTTTTAGATTCTTTTTGGTAAAAATAGCTACACCCTAGTAGAACCTGCTGACATTTTCACATTAAATGTACATGTATGCATATACTTGTACATATATTTTCACACCTAATCTGAAATGGCAAAGGTTGCCCAGGGACATTAATAGGGGCACTCACTAATTTACTGGAGTGAAGACAGGCTTGTGAAGGGGCCATTTCAGTTTCAAAGAGTTCTTTCTTTTGGAAAAAGAAAAATTAACCTAAAATTGTTTTGTGTTTTTCAAATTGTTTTCTACATAGAAATGACTACGACTTGCAGTTCTCTTTCCTTCAAGCCTGTTCTAAAAGAGACAATAACTTTAAAGGACACTGCAATCCAGAACACACTTTCCTGTGTTCCCCCAGAACACACATAATTTATACTCAAATTATGTTTTTCAACCTGTCTATCAACAAAAAAGTTAAACTGCTTTTAATTTCCCCACCTGAAGGAAATCATTTGGGATTGACAGCAACCAAACACATTAACCATTGTTAGAACTTAAATCTAGGTGGAGTTTTTAATGACATTTTCATCCCACCTCCCTAACTGCTGTTGGATTTTACTTACATTTTAAAGAGAGAAAATTCAGTACAATTTGTATCAATCATTCCAGTGCCATAGTAAACATAAAGGAAAAAAGAATGCGGCAAATAGTTCTAAGAAGCAAAGTATTAAAATAAAAGTATTTTTTAAATTATTCATCAGTTTACAGGATGTTGATTTAGGCAAATGATTGTCTTCTTTTAAGGGTTTACCAAGATTATTCTCTTAGAGTTGTTAATCTGTCCTGTATTTAAAGACCATTAATTCCTTAGCTGTTTAAGGTATGATTCCTCACAAAATTTCCTAATTAACTCCTGCACACACTATTGCTTTTCATTTATCATACTTGAAGCTAATTAACTTGCATGTTTGTTAAGACCCTTAAGGGAAGAACTGGCTATATGAAGGAATTGGGGGTTTTTATCAATGAATCAGATAAGACAAAATGAGAACTTAATGGATATTCTGCTTCAGGTTTTTATTTCTATTACCTCATGGTGTAATAGCAGTACTGAATAACTGAGTGTAAAATTGAAATCACCACTTGGCCTTCAAGCAGCAGCAACTTATTATTTTAGTAATACCTCCTAGGACTATGCATACAAGAAAAAAAAATGAAAGGAAAAAAAGTTGGGTCAATCCAGTACAGTTTCTTCTAATTAAAACGTTTTGATTTACTGAATAAATGGGTTTTGGGATACTTTTGGAGGAAAATATATATTTCAAGAAGAAAAGTCAATCTTTCATGCATTGGCCAAATGTGTCCCAAGCAAAAAAAAAAAAAAAAAGATTTGAAAATTAATATTTGAATTAACATTACAAGGTAATATTTTGATAGTTATTAACAAAAGAAAATATCTCTTCCTTTTTCTATCACCTTTTATTAAAATTCAGAGGACCTAATTTATTTTATTTTTACATATATATATATTTATTTCCAATTCCTTTGAATGCTTTGTTGGTAAGTTAATCTCTTAAAATTCACTTCAATTTTTATTTTGACTATCAGAATAATTATTTTTTTCTTAAAATTTGCCCTAATTTGATTTAAAAATGAACCCGAGGTTTTGCACAAAACAACCAGGTTTTGTTGTTGCAAAATTTGTTTTTGTCTATCCTAGGTACAGAGAAAAGGTTAAATACACAAATTATAAAGTGTCCACGAGCAGAATAAAAGAGAAAAACTAACATCTGCATTGTCCTTTCAATCTTCTCTCTAGAAATCACTTCTTGGAACTTTGGATATTTGAGTCAGGGTTGGAACAGGTTGCCCTGAGTGGCAGCAGACTGGAGAGCAGCAATCAGCAGCAGTAGATGGACCCTGCTGCTCTGCAAGGACAGTTCTCATCTTCCTCCAAAAGCTCGGGGAAAAGATTTCTGCTGAGAAGAACTCTTCCCAAGTTTTATTTAAAATACCATGCTTACCCTCTCTGACAGCGCTTTCACTTTTCATCTGAATGTCTAGGTCAGACTTACTGAGAGAAGAGAGATTCTCCAGTCTCCTTTAGTTTCAGCTGCAGATCAGCGTGTCTGAGCGCCTGCCACTTGTTTGCCCGTGGGAGCAGTTCCAAGTGCACGCAGCGCCAGCCACAAACCGTGTCAGTCTTCCAGGCTGATTTCCAGGCTGCACCCTGGCCTTATGTGCCTGCAGAAAAAGGCCAAAGCAGCACGCAGAGCCTTCCAAAGCCCAGCATTGATTCAGGGCTGTGTCTCTGCAGCGCTGGCAGCGTGGGGGATAAGCTCCCAGAAGCGCCTGTCCAGGGGCTGTGCCAGGGTGGGAGGTGTGCTGTGGGGCACACCTGAGCCTGAGCCCAGGATGCTGACACCATTTCAAAAGCACTGTGCTGAGCTCATGGACACAGCAGTAATGTCAGATGGGCCTGAGGAGCTGGACAAAGAGGAAAAAACAGACATGGAAACTCTAGCTACCAGAGCAACCCAGCAGCTGAGGGTTTCTTTCTCCAGCAGCAGTTTCTCTGATTTGTGCAGTCTTCATAAAACATGTGCTACTATTAAAAAAATTATAAATCATATTTAAAAACCCAAACACTAACAAACTGAAAAAGATAAGCAGCAATGGGCAATCTCATGTTTCTGTCATGCATCTGTACTCGACTTCCACAAGTGGAAGAAGTCTCTCAAGAAATCAATTCACCTTACATCATATACAGTGAATTTTGAGTTCTCCTCAGTGGCATGAATGTTGGATGTTTAACTCCTAATTAAGAGCAGCTACTTAGAGTGCAAAGTGGATTCATTAACAGACTAATATTTCTTGTGCAAAAATCATCTATAAAATTTCTGTCTTTCTTCCAAGGACTGATTATGTGGATATGTGCAAGACTTTCTTAGAAAACCCTTAGAAAAGGGTTTAAAAGAATCTCCTGCTCTTTCAAGAAACAAAAGGTACATGAGTTGTAATTGTTTCATTCTGAATCGTTCAGTCAGTTTAAAATGCAGTTTAAAATAGTAAAGGCAAACCTTTCTGTTGATTAATTATAATTAGGTACTTTTTTCTTAGTCTCTAATTTAATTTTCAACAGACAGTACCTCCTGCATAAATGTTACACTTATCTTTTTAATGTCATTTTAGCTTTGTTAGCACAGCCTCCCCAGATAAAGAAGAAATCATTATCTTCACAACCATCTCAAGAGAAGCCCATTTCTCACTGGAATTCATCATCTGAGTCTCCAGCTTTGACCAAGGCAGCCATCACCCGGTAAAAAGGAGTTCCACAGGCACTTGTGGGTGTGAATATTTGACAAGGCAGGGCTGCCATGAGAAGTGACAGGGTCACTCATGGCAGGTCCCCTGAGGCCATGGGTGAGACATTGAGGAGCACAAACCCCTCCTGGGAAGCGGCAATGGAAGCCTGAGGAGCTGGAGCTGGACTTTCAGAGGGAAGGAGCTGCTTTCTCCTTAGAGTTATGGAGACTTCCCCAGCTTTCATGGCAGCTGCCCAGCAGCTCTGCAGGGCCATTACAGAGACAAAGGATGGGTGCACGAGCACAGGCTCTGAGAAATGGCATTTGAAGTGGAACTTTGGTAATAAGAGTCATAAAATTTTGACTCCATGGCTAATTTTATTACTTTGCTAGTGAGAGTCATTGAAAAAACATCATTCAAAAGTGACTTTTATGAGAAATTTTATGTGAAAATGGAGATTAATTTTGAAGCTAATATTGCGATGCTAACTTTGTGATGTTGGAGTGAAAAGAAGAATTCCAGCTTTTCTATGCTGACTTACAGTGATGCAGTCTTTCTGGAGGCATGTCACTTTAGGAAGCCTTGAAGTTGTCTGAGGTTTATTGATGCGACTTCAATTGCTTTTGGGATTCATTTCATATTCTTGAGGGGACATGGAGTGAGGGAAAAAAGGTTGAAACTGCATTACCCGATCAGGTTCTAAAGGGTTTTTTAAGCCTTTTGCTACAATCTGTAGGACTAGAAGCCCATTCCACATTTTCAAAGAAATGTTTATTCTTCTATGGGCCTTTGAATTGGGTACTGTGTCTTTATGGAAAACATTAAATGGTTAGGAATTGCTTTAAAATCTTATTCCACAACAGTGGCACTATCACGAGATTAGGAAATAGTTTAGCTGTGTTTTGTAAGTCTTTACAACATGACCAGTGGCACAAATATTCATGCACTCCATCTGAAGAAGAACAGAGAAAGAAACATGAGTAAAATACAGTGACAGAAACAGCAACACAGATCCATCAGGGATTTGTGACCTACTGGGCACACTGTTTATTACCAGTGATTTAGTTATCTCTTGCCAGTGACAAACTCATTTACTGAGCTCACAGTGATACTGTGAAAAATATTCCATATTTTCTTGTTTCAGAGAAGTTTCTGGATCTCCATATGAATGCTTTGAATCTGTATCTAAGTAATTTACTGATGAAAAAGTTTTATCAGAAGGCAAAGAAATAGGGGAGGTTCCCTCCTCTGGCCCAGTGTGATGGATAATGCAGGGACAGAGAGAGCAGTATCATTTCTACATTGCCCCATGGAAAAAGAACTAGCTCAGCAATCTTCCTGTGACAAGATTGTGAACTACACAGATATCATGCAATTTCATCTTTATTAATTTCCCTTCACAAAATTTCAGTGAAGGGGGAAATCAAACAAGACTTCTTACAGCAGGAAGAAGAGAACACCAAGAACCTCAGGGTCTGACCTAGCCTTGACTTTATGTAATGGCAGGGGCTCACTACATGGAGGAAGAAGTTTATATTTTCTGCTTTGGTTTTAAAATCCCCAGCCCTGAGAGCCTTTAGACTGGCTATATTTCAATTTGGATAGAAGAGGCTACTATGGTAACCCTCTTTGTGTTGCTAGGGCAACCATTTAATAACAATTAGTTCCTTTAAAAATAATTCACCTTTAATAGAGCATAAGAGATTAAACCCAACTCTTCCAAAAGGTGTGAAGGAAAGAGTCACACTACCATTCATAACAATTATTAAAACTACCTTTTTTCCTTTTGTTTGTTAGGGTTTTTTTAAACAAGGAAGCATAATTACTCCTCTTGCCACATGTATTTATGTAACGTGCATCCCATGTACCGTCTCCACAATATTTTTTGTGCTTGGAAAAGATACACTTGACATAAAATGTTAACAGGGCTGCACCAATTCAGATCTCTCAGATGATCTTCATGTTCTCAGATGATCTTCATGTCCTCATGGCATTCTGCTCTCCAACCCTTTGGTATGGGGTGTCTTCAGGCCTATGGCTTAACTGGGCGCTTGAAGCAACTTTCAAAGTCAGGAACATTTTAATTCAGGTCTCCAAGATGCAGAGATGAGCTGTGAACTTCACAACGTGGGAAATGTCACTCTGTGTATATCCAGTTAAATGACAGTTCAACAGTTGTGAAATTTGAGTCTGAATCCATACTTGGTCCCTAATTTATCCAGCAGGAATACAGTTTTTATACAGAATATTCTCTAATCACCTCATTGCTCATCAGGATTTGGAAGTGAAGGTTGAGAAAACCCTCCCACTCATGACATTTTACTGTTGGTCACCTCAGTTTAGTGGCTAATATTCAACAACACACTTATAACCCTGAACTTTCTCCTTAGTGTTCTGGACCATCTGTATTTCCCTTTAAAAAACTCACCTGAGCTGCCATGGAGAGCCTCTCCTGAGAAGCAGAGTGACTCACCACAAAGCTGAAAAGCATTTTGGCACTGCCCTTCCTGTGGTGTCCAGAAGATGTTGTGTGCAAGGTGGTTAAAACATTCCTTATTTCCAGGAGTGAAGCTCAGTCCTCACTCTGGGGCTTTGGTACCTGCAGGGACTCGCAGATTTCACAGTGGCCTGACATTTCGTTTCAGCTAATCCTAAATCCGATGGAGAATTTCAGATTAAAATTTCATCTGCTCTGTGTTTTGAGGTTCTGTTTGTCTGGTGTGACCTCAGATGATACTCTGGGCTGCATAAGAGTGCTTAGAAGCAACATTTCTCCCTCCTCTCCCCTACTCATCCACACTCAGACCTCAGCCAAGGAGGTGAAAGTGTTTATCTGTTGTTCTTTTGTGCAGCCACCTGAGGAAGGAGATGATGAGAAATGGGAAACCCTCTGAAACCACTGCCCCCATGGCTCAGATTAGCTGGGGGCATGCAGAGAAAAGAAATTACAACAATGTAAAGGAAATGGGACTGAAAGGAGAAGCACAGCTGAGTCACTACTGTTTTTCTGATGTGTTCAAACACTCTGCTGAGCCCTTCCCACCACAAAGGTAAACAGACTCCCAGTCCCCACAAGCTGAAATGGATTAAAAAATGCAGTACTCTGTCCTTGTTGCAACATGAGGCTTGCAGTTTGATGTTTCATGCCTGTAGCTATTATTGAAGACATTATTTTGAACTGTAACCAAAAAGAAAAGTGAAAGTGCAACAATTTTCTAATCATCATCAATTTATCTGGCCTTTCATCTCTCATAAAATATTGGGTAACATCTGGCAAAGAACCTTTTTTTCCCCTCCCCTCTGGCACTGCTTTTAAAGTGGCACTGATGAATCTATCTGACTGAGGGCTGTAAAAGGAAAGCAGATGGCACACTTATCACTCAGAATCCAATCCCACAAACTTGTCCTTTAAAAGCATCTCTGGTGAGGAAGCAACTTGCTAATGATAGCAATTAGCATCATGGAAATACCAAAAAGGCCAGAACCTTGCAGAAAGCATTTCTAATAAACTCTGGGATTGATGCTTCTGATGCCAACCAGGCAGTTAAAACCCATTAGTGTCTAATGTTAATTCATCACAATTTACCAGATCCCATGGGGCTTTCCTTTGGTGCATCAGTAGCTTGCCATTAAATGCTAAATCAAGGAGAAAAAAGTAGAGATCTCTGATTTTTGTTGCAGTACAAGAGTCTCAGATTTTTGTTTTTTACTCTGATTCAATAGGGGCATTCAACATCAAGCTGTCCTGTGTGTGTTGTGGTTTGGTGAAAGTCACACTTTCTCCTTTGAAGTAACGTTTTCCGCCAAAGGAGGGGAGGAGCAGTTCACAACAATTTGGCAGGATGAACGCTGTGCACAGAAACTAACTTCAGTATTGCTTTAGCCTGTACTTTTTTGCTGTAATTGGACTCCTTCTTGAGAAGGTTTCAATGATAGGAACAGAGGTGCCTGGTTAAAAGCAGGACAGGGTTTCCAGGGAGCAACAGCTTGCAAGAAGACTAATTTGGGATTCCTTGTTGCAACCTATGTAAATGCAGCGCTTTTCCTCAACTTCATGCATAAAGGTTGCTGACACACAAAATAAATTTAGAGGATGCAACCTTGCAACTAAATTGAATTATAAACCCAATTTTGGCTTTGTACAAGTCACAAAGATATTTTTTGTCACAACACTGGTAAACTGTCAACGTCTCTCTTTTTCAGCATGTCTCTCAGCCTAAATGACTTTTCCACTTGTAAGTAATGTGGAAAGAAGCAAAACTAGGTCTTGTTTTGACAAATGACCCTGGGTTTTGCTCTAGCATTTCTCAGAAGGCTAAATCTAGAAAATCAAAATTATAAAGACTGTCCCAAATTCTTAGCAGTTTGAAAGGTGCAGGACCTTAACAAGTTTCAAGGAGAATATCAGTTTATTGCTGAGCACTCATCTTCCATTTTAAAAATTAATAAAATTTTATATTGATGCTGCTTTATTACACAAAAAAAAACCACAAATTCCACCACATTTGGTATAAAAAAAAATGTCCACTAAAATAAAAACAAATCAGGGAAATCTGTTGTGAATTCAATCACGTTTGCACTCCAAATGTTCGTGTTAGAATTTGCATCTGCATGTTACTTTTGCAGTAATTTAGAAGCTTCAAAGACTCATTTTAACCTGAAAATGTGGTGGGGTTTTTTTGTGAAGGTGGATATTTTATTGTTTCATGTTTTTTTGCTTTTAAAAGTGAGCCTAAGAGAAAATGAATGCCCAGACACAAAGTAATGAGCAGATAAATGTACACATACATATATTTCCCATTTCTCTTGAGTGGTTCAGGTCTTGGCGCAGACCAGCAGCGTGTGGTGAGATGAAAGCAGAATCTCATCTGTTCTCCTGTTCTCATTGATCAGCACCCACAGTGCTGCTGGGATGAGCGAGTGCCTGCTCAGATAAACCAGGAGCTGCAGCACAATTTCTGTCTGATCCCTCAGGCCAGAAAGGTGGTACATCAGTGAGACAGCTTCTCACACTGTCAGATTTGTTCAGAAGATCAATAGAAGACCTCTGTTCACAGGGCAGTCAATCTGTTACCTTTTATAAGCAGTAAATTCCCTTAGTAAAGTGTGAAGAACAGGAATACAACAGAAATTCATTTGCTTTGATCACAGCCAGATCTTGACATTTAGTTTCTGTTTTGAGGATAATAACTCTGAATGGTTTGATGTTTTCCCCCTCCTGAGCTATAATATTAATAAGGCACTGTAAGTATAAGAACAGAAATCATTCTAACTTGAAAAATATGAAACTCCAGGCATGTGCCCAAACATCTTCCTCTTAAGCCATGCTAGATGCAGCTTTGGTCTTGTTCATTCTCTGGTTAGATGATCTCTTTACGATGAAGAATCTTTAGTCTGCTCTCACTTTTCTCAGTAAGAGCAGTCTGACCGTGGAGGTTTAGTAGTGCAGACTGTGGTAATCTCATACAGCACAAACATGAACAGTAAAGCTCAGAAAACTTACAGCAGCTTGTTCTCATCATGTATTGGTGATGTGTTTTAAAATAATGAAGTAAATACTTTGACTTTCACGTATTGCTTGGCTGATTAGCCCATTGTTTTTCATCATGTGCTGTCAGACTATGGTTTTAAATAGATTTATTCACATATATAAAATAAAAAAAAAATACATGCCAAAAATCCCAGACAGTATTTGTCCCAGCTGTCTGCTGCAATCTCATCTCAACTTTCTGCTTTGATTCCAAGAACATCTGGCAGAAACTGATTGTCAGCAGCTTGTGAAGTAAATAACACCAAAAACATTGGAAACGATCACAAGATAATATAGATTAAAATGGCTGATTGAACAACTACAGTAATAATAGATGGGGAAAAGAACTGTGAAGCCATTGAACTATAAAAAGGAAGAAAACAAATATTAGGTGTGCAGCTGTTCCAAGTCCAAGATGAATAAGTTCTGTGAACAGTTTCTTTTTCCATCTCTGAGTACTGCGCTGGCACACCAGAGACAGCAGATATTAAAACAACCTAGTTTCCAGATTTGTTGAGCTGCCTTATTTCGAGATCAAGACCTGAAGTCAGAACTGAATGAGACCAATTGAGGAAAACATTGGATACTGCCAGAAAACATTTTGTCTTGTCCCTTGTAGTTCCAGGAAGAGATACATAGAATTATAACCCCAAGCCTACTTCACCTCTGTTTCCTGGTAAATCTTGCTCTATTTAACAGGAAAAAAAAGTGCACTGAGTGAAAGAGGTAACAAAAAGAGAACAATGAGGAAAGGAAAATTTCCAGGCATTAGAAAATAAAAAGCTGGTAACAGAGCAATAGAATAAATTACAAGAACATTTCATAAACACAGAAATAAATGGTTTTTATCTTGTGAAGAAATAATACTGCACATAATGAATTCCAATCAGAATGCAAAACACTTGAGAATGGGTGAGAACTAATTTTCTAAGTGACTTACTTGTCCCCAGTGTTCTTTTTTATTCAGTTTATTCTTACAGCAGAGGTTCTGCTGCCACATTAAAGTACAGATCAGCTGTAGTGAAGCAGCAATATTTTGTATGGGAGCTGATTCACTTTTATTTTGCCTGCTTTTTGATCTTCTGTTGTGAAAATTAGTTTTCCTACATCATATATTTTCTGGTTCACTGACTGCATTGCTAAAATATTCTTGCTATCTTGTTTGGTTCTTTTTTTATCCCCCAATATTCCCCTCCTCTGTTATTTCATGTAAAAAATCCATGGCCAAATCCTATTATTCCCATTATTCTGTATATTCAATTTCCTGTTTGCACTACCATTTCCATGATACAAATTGTTGTTATTGCTAAATGAAAACAAAACATCTTTATGAGGTTGAACTGTCTAATAACAACATTGTTTAGCAGTTTTTACTGCTCGCTCTCAAAGGGTTAAGGGCGGCAATATTGCTGTGGCCTCCTGTTCCACAAGATGGGAAAGGACATATTCTTTCCTTTCACCCCTCTAACATTAAAAAGAAAACCTAAAAAAAACCAAGCCAACCCCAAAAAATGCCAAAACCTTTAAAAAATATAAAATTTAGTAATGGACATCATAATGGATTTCCCACAGAAAGAGCTTTCAAGTATGGGACTTGTACAAATAACATCACAGCACTCACCAATATTGACTGCCATGTGTCAAGATGTTAATTCACCTGACTCTGGGATGCTCTTAAGGTATATAGAGGGCACTTCTGACAGAAAATCCAGTTGCACTTTGGAGACTGCTTTAAACCATTGGCATTGAATCCTTAATTCCTGTGGAGCAGAGTTTTGATATAGCAAAAAAATACAGATTGATCCCTCGGTAGCAAGAAAGATTTTTCTGAAGTGAATCCCAACCTAATTCTCAAGGGAGAAAAACATGGGTTTTAAAATAGAGAGGGAAAAAACCAACAATCTAATAAACAAATTGAACATTACTAAATGACTGCAGAAAAATTTAATTAAGTACAGGTGACAGTATAATGTGGTTTCACAGTCTAATAGCAATGGCAATATTTAAGTTCATCTTCATGGTTTATTGGTTCTTGTATGAACAGTGCAAGTACATTTCTTAGAACTGAGATGAAGCCTTTGATGTAGGTCTTCATAAATACTTGAATTTGCCAGATTTTTTTCAACATGCATGTAATATGGACTTAGAGAAATCAGTGGATTTAGAGCTGTACACACTACCTATGGACTAGTTGTTATTCATTTAATTGATTTTAATCTAAACGAGAGGCTGGCAGAGCAAAGTGATCTGGTAGCTACCCTCAAATTTTATTTCAAAAGTGCCTTCTCCTGGTTTGCCTCCTGTTTGTCCCAACTCATCTTCCCATCAAGAGAGAATGTTCTTGACTTTCCAAGAAAAAAGTGGTGAAAGAATTAATAAGGTGTCAGAAAAGCCTTTTTAAGTCTGAAAGATTTGTTTTAAGCATTCTTTTGAGTCTGAGGATAAGGAACTTCCATTTTAACCTCCAGCTCAAAAGATTCATATTAAGAATAATAACAGCCACAAAAAGAATTTCCTTCCCCAACTCTCTGCTGAGGGCAACATCTTAATAAAATTTCTCAGAAGAATATTTTACCAAGAGAAATTTTACTTCCACACTTGGAATTCACTTTGACAGATCTATGCACAGTAGTTGACAACAGGTGTCTATGCCATAGCATGTCTGAGAGAATGAGTAGACTAGCTCTCTTTTTTTGGCTACTGGAAATGTACATAACCATTATTCCTGTATATTTTTAATTACCACCTTTGTTAATAGAGCTGCAATATGGTATCTTCTGTCTTTCATAACACCCTCTGAAGCACTCTGTGTTCCTGGGTCTTTCTCCCTATGTAAAGGCCTTACAGGGTGACAGTAATTTCAGTCCTAAAGGTCTCAAAGTTGGAAAGCAAAGCTGAAGTGTGGCTGGACTCCATTTTTTCCCCCTTTAGCTTTATCTTCTGGTATCACTAAAAGGCTCTGTAAAAAGAAAGGTCTTGATCTAAACTTGAAGTGTACCTGGGGTTTTGATTCATTCTGACATCTCTGGCAATGACAGCACCACAGCCAGGGACCTTCAGACAATTTCAGAAGGAATAGAGTATTCCTTGCTGTTCTTGTAGCATCTCAGGAAGGAGGGAAAAAAAAAAAAAAGTCAGCAATTATTTTAATAAGCTTTATACTCCTGGTAACAAAGGTGAGGAACCATCAGTGGAGGATGTGGTCAAGCTGCCACATAGCTCAGCATCACTGCTTACCCCTGTGCAGCCTTAATTTCCTCTGACTGCTTACTTGATGTGGCCAGGAGAAAAACCCAAAAACCACACAACTGCAAAATCACATGTAAAGCAGAGAAAATATCCTGGCAAAAGCCAGTGTTTCCCACACTCACCCAGACCTGTTGCATCTGATCTTTTTAAGCCAGGTTTAATATCCATGGGACTCTGCAATTTTGAGGGTTTAAAGCTGCTGGCTGATAGATTGCTTCTGGAACAGCTTCCTAAGTAAATAATTTTATGGTCACTGCACACTGTTGGTAGTGTATCATCAGCTGCACCTACAGTCAACTGTTCATAGCTTACTGACAATATACTCAATATGTCTTGATGATATTGGTTGCATTAGAGCCATCTACCTGGAGAACCATAGCCTAATATGACAGATCTGTGGAAAAAAATTCAGGGTTCGTGCTAGATAAAGGGTGCATGCAAGTATTGAGGATTATTCTAGCAAATAATCATTGCCAAACAAGAAACTAGTTCCAGTGCTGAAAAGGTCACTGGCAAATGAAATGTTCTTTAAAAGATTATGCAATTCTTCATATGGGTTTTAATACCAATTTACTGAGCACTGCCTGCAGGTTCACAGAGCTTTAGATCAGATTTTCAAGTTAGTAATGGATAGAGATCTATGTCACTTCTGCAGCCAGAAACTGCTTGAAGTGGAAAGGGGGAAAGCAACATGAAATGAATACAGTGGGCATTTATCTCCACAGAACCAGTGCTGTCAGCAGAGCCCATCAGAAAGCTTTACACTGGGATTGTCCTCAGCATACAACATAATCAATACAGACCTGACCTTTCCCGTGCCTTGTGTGGTCTGTGGTGTTCTGAGGGATGGAGGCAAATAAACAGATGCCCTCAAAAGATGGTAAATGGCTGCCCTCTGTCTCTTCTGGAGGTAAAAAAGAGCTTTCCCATTAACATTTCATCTCCTATCACTTGGTAAAGGGTAGAAAAGCAAAGATAGCACATCTTACTTTAATTAAGAGTTCAGTCTACCAGCAAAATAGCTTGCTCAATCCAGAAGTGCAGAATTCAACCTTTGGATTAAATTGCATGTAATACACAGAAAACTATACTGTACCTCAAATTAGAAGAGCTGGTTGCATTTTGAAACAATTTTTATATTAAAAAGAAAAAAAAATGTTCTTGGGTTTTAATTAAAAGTATTTAAAAGGTCATTTAAAGAACTTCTTACAGAGATTGTAAATGAAACTTTGGAATTTAAATGAGAAGCTTTTTATTCCCTGCTTTAAATAAGAATATCCTTACTGGCTATAAACTTGCTTTTTCAGGGTATGGTTTGAGCCTCAATCTCTTTATCTATGCTGGTAAATCATATATTAGATTCTTGGAAATATCTTTATTTAATTATAAAGTAATTAATGCTGAGCCTCAAATCCCCCTCCTGTTTACAGTCCTTCTCTTAAAACATTTTATTATTGCTGAAACAGATTCTCCTGTGCACTAAACAACAGTTTTATTATATTTATGTAATCCATAGTTTTCATTCCCTGCTGTGTTTTCTCCATTCACACCCAGCTGGTTTTTCCCTAGTTAGTGTATGAATTTGCATACCCTAGTCTCAAATTTAATTGTTTTGGGTTTGTTTTTTTTTTTTTTTTTTTTGCTACCTTCTGTTAGATCCATGTTCCAAGATGTTTGAATTCAATTCATTAACATTTTTCTTGAAAGAATAAAAATCTGCCTTAGAAATGCAAGTCTCGACATTTAACATTTTGGCAATGTCTCCTTCCATCAATAAATTCCCTTTGACACCTGGCAGAAGCTTTTCACTCTTTCTCCTTGACCTATTGTTACAAGTGTGCTTCAAAAATATCGAATTTGGTATTTAAGTTGTGTTAATATCTTCTTTCTGTCCTTCCTCCTAAGCTCTTTCTGCAGTTGTTCCCTGGTCACACCTCTGCTTTCCTTCCTCCCCAGGATTTGTGCTCCAGTGATTGGGGCTGGACAGTCTGGCACAGTGGCTCCACAGGGGAGTCAGCACAGGCTGAAATATGAATATTTCTTCAGTGCTGGGCATTTTCCCTGCCTGTGTCTCTGCACAACATGCATTGGAGCTTGCAGCTTCAGTTTTGACTTTAGAGACTATATTTAAGCACAGATCTGATTTACAAAATTTCTGAATGCCCACTTTTCTGCCAGGGGCTTCAAAGTCACTCCTGGCACAGCTGCAGACTTGGGACTGGGGCAGGGGTTGGGAATGTCCAGATAACAAATATGGGAATATTGCTTTTGGAGCCACGCGTCTCACCAGCACCCGCTGGGTTCCCAGTCCTCCAAGGAGCCGTGTGACTACAGACTTCCAAATCCTAATTTTGCATTTCTAGTCCTTAACTCAAGGCCTGCAGGTAAAACTGGCAGAATGCCAGGTGGCTGGGGTTCCTCATTGCAGTCCATATTCTCTGCTTTTTCCTGGTGATTGCTGGACCAGCACACACTGATCCTTCTTTCTCCTTCTATTGATTGTGGTGCTTCTTGTTTGTTTGATGAAGAGGTGAAAATTACTGAGCAAAGCAGTGCTGAATGGTCTTACAATGCTACTATTGCTGCCTTAAAGGTCCCTTCAGACACGAAACTGAGCCTTGACTCCCTTCTTATCAGTCTCTACTAGACAGTAAACTGCAAGGTGTTTTCACACCATTTATAAAGTAAAACTTGAATCAATGTTCACAAGCTTAGGGGACACATCTTTTACCATAAACTAGTTTTTATCATAAGCTAATTAATTATTTATGAATCAATATTGACTTTTATTTTCTGGATTTGTGTTGGAAGAAATCCAAATTTCTCTTTTGAATGATTTTCACCTTTTTTGGACAGCTGGTTGAACTGAAAAGATTCCATTACCTACAAAAACAAGTTTACTTTTGTGTAGTCTTCACAATTTTAGAATACAAGTGACTGTGAAACACTCATTAATTTCTTTGCACAATAATTCTGAAGGCTGTGAACTATTACTTTATATACTTTGATGATAAGAAATTAGAGACCAAATTAATTCCTACAGAAATTGCAGAAGGGCCAGACAGAAGCTATTTTGTGAGAACTTTTGTGAGTGTTTATACAACCACTTGCAAATCAAGCTCTATGGTTTTTTTTTTTTAATTTTAAGAAGACCTTAGCATTAAAATTTTTTTGTTTTGTTTTAAAAATTACTATTTGTTTCATTAGGATAACTCTAGAATGTAGTTAACAGTAATTTCATGCTTTCATAAAATGCTTTCAATTATTACAATAAAAAATTAAAACCTATCTCTGCTCTTTTTTGTGGAATTTTGCTCTCATTTTACTACTCTTATCTTGTCTGCAAATTGCAGAAATCCTGGAGCAAAACTTCTGGTATCCCTTTATCAAGCTAAACATGCAAAAGCAGCTTAATATTCTGGAAGTTCCTGGGTACAATTTCTGTGCCGTGGTAGGGGTATCTTTCTATTTCTAGAAACTGTAGAAGGCCTCTAGAAAAGCAGTTTAAAGAGCGAACATTTAACTTTGCATGGCTAAAATCCAGGAAGACAGAACCTTCCAAGGTGACAGTCTGTGAAGTGTGGCTGCAGAATAGATACTGGTATTGCGAATGAGATTTTCCCAGTGCTGAAAGACAGCCTCAGAGATACAGATGCCACTGGATTCTTAGACAAATACCTGAAAAAACTCTCAAAAATAACACAAATCTCTCCTGCTTTTTGTCTTTGGATATGCCCAGAAATTAGTTATTTAGGCATTATGATTGCTGTGTAAGGAATCTTGCAATAATGATATCTATTTGTGAGGTATTTTCAGTTAGACTGAGCTCTTTCAACCCTATTTTTATATATTTTTTCCTCTCGCTTCCATTATTTATTAGCACTGCACAAATTCCATATGAAGCTTCAAGAAAATTATGTGAAATATGTTACACAGGACTAGAAAGGAGGAAGGCACAGTGGGCAGTAATGGAAAGTGACTCTGAAAAAAATCAAGTACCTATGGGAAATATCTGAAAATAATTTGAAATAACCTTGGACATTTATTGGTTCTTAAAATACCCAAGCAGAGAAACAAAGTGGCCAGACTTGGGAGGGTTGAGAAGCCATGCAGCTCACTTCTGAAAGCACAGCTTGTCACCACATTCCACATGAAACAGGTGAGAGCCTCTCATTACACACAGGAAAACACATTCCCACCCCAAGGAATTTGAGCACCCCTGTTTTCCTCCCCTGCCTTCTCCCTTTTGAGTCACTTTTGTACCCACCTCAGTTGCCATTAATATATTGTGAGTCACATTTCATTCCACATATAGACTCCTGAGCAATGGATGTGAGATCTCAAAATGCTAAGATGACAAACACTTGCTATTGCAGCCTAGATTAGATATTTAGTCTTAAAATATTGTTTTTCTCTGTGTTATATGTGAACTGCAGTAGAACAGGACAGAGTGGTGTTTTTAGAATGTATTTTTTTAATTCCATTTCCCAGTGCTTTCTCTGAATACTGGCTTCCTGCTGGATTTTTCAATATTTTTCTAAACATAACTTTTGACCTTCGCAGCAGTGCTGGACCCATGGCTTTCACATCATACTGAGTCCCTCTCTAGTCCTCTAGGCAAAAATGCACTCTGTAGTATTTTCCTATTGTCCTGCCACAAAGAGCCTTGGTCATAGGACTCTCAAAGGTGTCGGTCTGCAGTGACCTCTTGACATTTGTTTTTGGCAATCACTAGGGTATATTTCTCTTTAAATAATTTTTACTAAAATTCTTCAGCAAGTAGCTCACCTAAGGTGCCAGAGGCACCTACTGACCTGACATCACCCATCTTTCCTTCCACTCTTTACAGTTTAGCTTTCTATAGAGTCACTCCTCCTCCTGATTTCTCTTTTATTTTCCTTTCTCTGTTAACATAATTATTGTCAAGATTTTTCTTTCTATCATAGAAATATTTTCTCTCATGCGCCATTTTAGCTTGTGCTGGAATGCAACCCTGGTTCATCCCCATTGCTTTTTCCCCTTGTTCCTCTTTCTGGACTTAGGACACTTGTGGAATAAATGCCACAAAACATTTACTACACCTTTGCTATCTTTCTTCTCCAGTTAACAGTTCTCCTCACATTTCGTGGATTTTCTCACCCCAACCATCAATCACCCTGTCACAGTCTTTGAGGATCTCCCCACTGCAGCCAGCATTTTACTGGTTCCATAAATAGTCCTCTCAGCCTCCCAAGAGGAACCTGATCAAAGGGAGGGCTTTTGCATTGCTTCTGTGTTCCTGTTCTAAAACTATTACATTTACCTGTTAAAAGCAGATGCTTCTTGACTGGCTTTTGTCCAACTCCTTTACTCTTTGACTGCCTTTGTCCAAAACAATGAGATGGGAGCTCATTGTTCCCATGACCTCACTGTGTAGCTTCCTTGCACTCTTTTTATCTTTCCTTTTTACTGCTTTCACTAGTGAGAAGAGCTTCCTGGCATGTTTTAGCTCACAAATTCATCTTGGCCTTTTACCTCTGCGACATCCCTTTTCTACACCATTACAGATGCAAGTGATCTATTTCTTGGCTTTGCAATCTAGGTTTAATCTTTAATTTAGAGTGCTTTTTAACACTGACATGTGAGACCTATTTTTAAATGTGACAGGTTCCTTTTCAGTGGTGGTGGTGGGAGCTTGCAGAGCACTGCAAAGATAGAGTTTCATTGTCCCTTTAAATCCTTGAAGCTTTCCTATCTCACAATTCACTTGCTGTGGCATCTTGTTGTCTGTTCCTGTCAGAGGCACTTTTGTGCTGCCATCGTGTGTGTGGCAGGTTGCTGCTAAGGTCATTTTCCTAGTCCATCACTTTGACTTTCACACTCTGCTATTGCTCTCACCTTCTGGGTTGTATCAAAGAGAGTACTTTTTTTTCATTTTCCAAGCTCTTCGGGTCTTATTGCAGAATCAAGTTGACATTTCCCTCCTGCAGGTGTCTGTGAGGCCAACTTTCATCACACCCATGTTAAATTCTGAACTTCATGCATTCAGGCATCCAGTGACACCTTCACCTATCTTTTATTTCTCACAGCCTTCCCTAGAACTCTGGTTATTCTGGTTATTAAAACCAGTGCTTAACTACCATTCTTCTTTGGTGAGGTGCTCACAAAAGCAGGGACTGCTGGGATTTGGGTATATTCTGAGATCAGAAGCCAAGCACGCCCACAAATGTTGCCTCACTATTTTCCTTTACTCCTCTCATCTGTTTCTGTCCATCTGTTTTGTCATAAGGTTTAATTCTAATCTCTCTGAACAGAAAACAGATTTATATGTTCACAGCACCAAACCTACAGCATTTGACACACCAGGATCCTAAACTGTGACTAAAATTCAAAGATGAAGGCCATAGGATAATGTGGACAAATAAAAGTAGAAGTAATTATTAGAATAATTTTACCAATATTTTACTGATTATGCCAGTATCATCATTTCATGATCGTTTCATGATCTTTATTTTTAAATTATTAGCGTAATTTTCACAGTATTTTAGAAATATTGGTGTTGGGGGCTTTGTCACAGCAAACTAATCAAGATTAATTTCTCTATGTGAATCCTGGCAGAATTTTGCCATCAACTGTTCATGAACATTTTCTCTAAAACAGTCTGTAATAGTGTGACACAACTAGTTTTAAGAGGACACATTAAGATTCCTGCCAATAATGACAAGAGGGAGTTAATCCATATGTTGATATTCTGTCAGTCAAAAGCAAACTGAAAAAAAAATCTGTATTTAAGCAAAAAATAAAGGGAACATTCCTTATTGTTTTTTAATTTGTTTGTTTGGCTGTTGTCCTCACCTGTGGCTTTCTGTACCTATTTTGCATAAAGATAAATACCATAGCTCATGGTAGACATGTTGTGGTCTACATGTTAGGAAGGCAAATTAAATTTGATTCTCTTTTTCTGAAAGACCATTCTGCTGTATGGCCTAATATTAGGAAGCAGAAAGAACAACAGGTATCTTTTCTCAAAGCCTTTTGTGGAGATCCATATACCTACTATATCATTTTTATACACAGGCACTTCCTCAGTTTAAATATCAGGGGCAGAGGTGTGTTAGGGGCCCTGACTCCAATTCAAAACCATCAGAGCAGAATTTTTGAAACTAAACTCTCCTACTGGTTATAAAAAATGTACTGTATTTTTAAAATTTTGATTGTATTTTTAATGTCAGGATTTGAAATTCTAGTTTTTCTGAAATTTCTCTTTCTCTCTCTACATGGCTACTGTGTTCTCCTAAATTGTGGTACTGAATTTCAAGGGACACCATCATGTCTTTAAAAGATTTGCTGAATTGAGAACACAGCTTTATTCATGACAAGTTAAGACAATTTTTCCTCTCTGTGCCCTGGTTAATGAGGTATTTTGATAAAATAGTCTCCTCATGTATAACGTCAGAGCCCCTAATGTCCGTAACCTCTGAAACAATTTCTAGAGCAGACAATGAAAGTCGGTGCCTGCATGTCATTTATGCCTTTGAAAACGTCCCCTGAAGCCCAGTGACACAGTGGAGTGCTGTTCTGATACCGAGTGCTTAGAAGACCTGTCAATTAATGGTTTGACATTTTCTAATCTGGATGCATGAGATAAGTCATAAAAGAAAACCCAGTGATCTCACTATAATGGAAAATATCAAATAATTTTGTCTTTTATCCAACCAGGTGTTGCACAGAGTTGGATTTGGCACTGCATTCCTTGGGTAGCTTTGGAAAATGCTGTCTGTTTCACCTGAATTTGTACATGTATATATGAGGGTTCTAACTAGTGGATGTCTCTGCTAACTCCACTGTGCTAACTCAATCACACTGCTTAAGCATCTGTACTTCCTAATGGTCAGAAAAATAGGGTACAGCCATTGCCTTGAAAAAAAAACTGATGAAATTAGCTTGACCCCTTCTGGGGTTTATGAAAAAAATGTATCTATCTATCTTTCTACATGAATTCTTTGCAGGTCTCCTTGGACCTAAGAGTTCTTAGGGAGAAACTTTGATTTGGTCTTGATGTAAAGAACAAACTGCTGTAGTTGCCCTTCCCCATTCAGCCTGTGATTCTGTCTGCACTGAGGGCCAGTATTTCAAATGTGACAGAGGAAGCTGTAATGAATCCTAAACTGGGAGGTTACAGACAGCTGTGATTGCATGCAAAGATTCATTTTAGCCCCCTCAGTCACTGGTAGGAGCTCTTGATAACTTTTAATGTGTCAGGCAGAAGCAAGAGCAATCCTGAACCCAGTTCAGTGGCAAATTTCCTGCTGACCTCAGTGAGGACAGATTTTCTCTCTGGGACCTCCCTCTCAGATATCATCATACAAATCTGCTCTATCTGCTTCCCTTTGAGAAAGGAGGCAAATCATTTTCTCAGGGATCAGCAGTAGCAGAGAAGACCTCTAAGGTTAACTCAGTAATTGTTGCTAATTTACCTCTTTCTGTGGAACTCCTGATATGAGAGCAAACAAGATCCATGCCACTTGTTGGGTGGAAGGCAAGAATTTGTTTGTGTTGTGGTGTTATTACAGGTAGTTTTTGACTGATATAAACAAGAATGCAATAGACAACAGATGGAGAAGTAACAAACAATAAAGCCCTCTAATGGTAAAAGTGAATGTTAATGTATCAAAGAATAAATGACAATTGCATGAGAGAATATTTTTTATAAATTACAAAAAAAGTACTACCTATAATCCTTTCTCTGGTACTATGGAGATCAACTACTGCCTATAATCCTTTGTCTGGTACTATGGAGATCAACTGGACTAAAGTAAAGAAGATGTTAAATCCAAGGAACAGGTGACGATGAATCCCAAAGAACAGCAAAAACATGTAACCCTGACCTTGAAAGGCAGCAGAGCTGAAAGGGACAGGAAAAAGAGGAAGGATGCAATGCTTGCTCTGTGACTGCTTTCCACCACCACAGAGCTCACAAACTTGCACTGGGCTTTGGGGGTTCCTTTGCCTGGTTTCAAAAATCAGTCACTCCACTGGGGACATTCATCTTTCCTAAGCTAAACCAGGATGTGACCGACCTGAATCCTACATTTGAGTGCTGAGGAATGAGCCTAGAGCTGCTTTTGTCACTGACTGTACTTATGGTAATGTCCTACAGCTTCCAAGGCAGTGATCCTGTGGTGCAATTAAAGCAGCAACTGAAACGAATGGAGTTTATTCTCTTCATAAACTTAAGAAAACACAGTTGAGTTCAATTAATTAAAATAGGAGATGGCCACAGGTGGGAGAGGTTCTGGGCTCTGCTTCTCATCCAGATCTCTGAGCTGTTTGTTTCTAACGCATGCTCAGTTTTTCCCTTGTGAATAGTCCAAGGGTGAACAGAAGATGTTTGAGGAACTGGTTGAAGATATTTACTAACAAAGTTGTTTATGTTGAATTATTTCTGTTACTATGTGGGGGTAAGCCCTCAGGTTTAGGAATATATTTCTCCCTGCAAAGTTTTCTGTTTCATGCCTTTTGCAAGGGACTAACCCTAAATGAAGGACTGTAGTCAGTAATGAAGTCCTGGCTTGCTAACAATCAAAGCTGAGAGCCTCATCACTATCCCAAAAACTATGATTTGTTCTCATGCCCCTATAGCAGTCTCTACAGGTCTGACAGGATGACATGGAAACACAGATCATTTCCCCTCTTTCTCCATATTAATGAATGAGGAGTTTAATGTAATTTCTATTTAAATCCAGACCTTCTACCAGAAAGATTACAGCTGTGTTGAAGCTGGCCAACACAAACTCAGTGTATCCTAGAAAGATTACATAAAAACCGCTTGTCTCTTCTCCTGGCTGCTATGGCATTCACATCTTACATCATAAAAACAGGACCTTCTTCTCCCTTGCCTTTGTAGAAGAGAGCACTGACCCCTTGCTGATATAACTGGGTGCTATTACTGTGAAGACAAATCCATGAATAAAAGGCTAAACTCTGCTCTTACAGCAATCAGTAAGTAGCGGTGTTTCCAATTTGAATGCTGTTTCTATACATTCTTACTTTCAGCTGAAGGTATAATTTACTTTCTATATGGTATAAAGTGTTCAAGGCAGATGTATCTTCCAGCAGATTGTTTAGGCTGCTCTTTGCATCGAGGCATTTGTGTAAAGCCTGATTATTCTGGGTGCTGCTACAATTATAACTGCACATAGAATCTCATAAGCATTACAGAAACTCTGTACTTAAGCCATGACTTAACAAGACCTATAGGTTCCTATAGGAGACAATAGTTTTTGACTGGTTTGCACCTTTTCTAAAATGGGAAGAGACAGAGGATACTAGTATCAGTTTAATTAGAAGTAACTCCAGGAATAAATCCATGAAAATGACATCAATGGCAATTCAGTGTTCAGTGCATTTTTCAGCTATTCTGAGTTTGAAATAGAAGACAGTCAGGTTTCTGCAGATCGCTTACTATTAATATTATTTTTTTCATGTTGTAACTCAAAAGAAATCCAGGCCAAATATATCATATTTATTCAAGTGGGTGATACTAACAGTGACACGGTAGACATGAAATTTATCAACTTTGCCACAGTATGTCCCATACCATACATGCATATTGTGACAGGACAAGGGAGAATGGCTTCAAACTGACAGACAGTAGTTATTTGTGAGAACTTCTTTACTGTGAGGGTGGTGAGGCACTGGAACAGGTTATACAGAGCAGCTGTGGATGCCCCATCTCTGACAGTGTGCAAGGCCAGGTTCGATGAGGCTCTGAGCAATCTGGTCTGGTGGAAGGTGTCCATGCCCATGGCAGAGGGTTGATCTTTAAGGTTCCTTCCAACCAAAACAATTCTGTGGTTCTGTGATTCCATATCTTAAACTCCTGCTGTTTCTTTTGCTGCACAGCAAGATGTTGGAAAGTACGAGGTTTACACAAAATGAAAACAATTTGTCATTTTTCATTCATTATTTTTATGAAAATAATTCCTTAGATGTTTATCTTTGAGCTGCCAGATGGGATGTGACAAAATAAAATACCTAAGGAAATAGTAAAGTAAGATTTAAATTATATGTCCAGGTCCTACCATTGACAGTTTAAGTAAACTTTCTTAGTTTAGTAGGATAAAACTGATTAGTCTTAATTGAGTTTCCAGCAGATACAGTCTCTTTAATTAATCTCCTGTGTAAAGATATTTCTCTGAATGAAATTATCTCCTGTGTGTGCAAACATATTTAATAGGAGCAACTGAGCTTACGGAAATTCTTAATGGTTTGAAATTCAGTTGGGATGAATGGTTTGAAATTCTGATGGTTTGACATTTTTAATGGTTTGAAATTCAGATGGAATTCAGAAACCAATGGAACTTTGAGGCAGTCCTTTTACATGCATGTGAGGACTGGAGAATTCTACTAGATCTGAACCAAAGATTTCTTATATCCAGCAAAATAATGGATGTTACGAGAGAAAAAAATCCTCCATCTAAGGAAGACAGCTGAGACTCTAAAATAGTACCTGCAAAAGGGTTCACTAGAAGTAATACACACAAGAAGAGGCCAAATCCCAAACCAGCCCTCTGCTATTTATCACTTTAGGCTTCTCTGTCATCAGCATGTCACAGACTCACTGCTATGAACCCAGGTCCATGTGAATGAGCATTTTTCTCACCATCAGTTCAGGTCTGTTGAATGAAGAGGGAGTCTGATCCAAATCTAAGAGGGTGGAAAAGAAAAGGAAAAGTATTTAATTGAGCTTGAGGCATCTATCCTCACTCTGGGAGAAAAAACATGCCAGAGGAAAAGCAACAAGGAGAACCTGGGGAACTACAGGCTGGTGAATGTAACCTCAGTTTTTGGTAAGATTTTGGAGTAAATTCTTGTTTAAACTATTTGCAGGCACATGAAAGACTGGGAGCAGCCAGGATGGATTTAGCAATAGAAAGCACAGCTGATCAACTTGATTTGTTTTCCTTGAGGAGATGACTTGATCCATGCACAAGCAGACACAGCAACAGATGTTGTTTACCCTGACTCCAGGAAGAGTGTCAGCTTGGTATCCATGATGCTAAACTGGAGAACGAGATTTTGGATAGATGGAGTATAAAGTGGAAAACTGTTGGATTTGGTTTTTTTTTTTTTTCCTGACCTAAAAGTCTGATGGTCAGAGGTTTAAGGTCCAACTGGCAGCTGGGTACCAGGGGCACTTCTTGGTGGTTGGCACTGATATTATTTAAAATCTTCATTAGTTACTGGCTGTATAAAATACCTACCCAATGGGCTGCCAAACGAGAGCATATTGGGGGAGTGGTTGAAATGCTGGAGTGTAGGGCTGCCATTCTGAGGGCCCTTCATAGCCTGGAGATGTGGGTCAACAGGAGTCTTGATAATTACAGCAAGGACAAATGAAAGTCCTGCAATAACCACATAGACTAGACTAAACTGGTTCCCTCCTGGTTTTTCTAAGTTTTACTTTTATTTTGCATCAATTGTTTCAATATAATGAAAAAGAGATGGTGAAAACCATCTAGTGTGAAGAAAAGACATCTAATGATTTTCATGGAACAGAGCAATTGTAGTGCAGGTTCTTTTTCTGTGGAAATGTTCTATCATCAGATACCACCCTAAACTGGCACCTACTGCCTGCTGTGTTTGTGCTTTGTTTTAAAGCATTCATTGTGGAAAAAGTGATTTTTCATGCAAGGCCTTGATCCTGCTGAGGGTTGTCTTGACAATGAGTTATCCAAAATTCTCCACAGGGCAGGAAGCTAAACCCCTGCGCCAACAAAAGGAAAATGAGGAGAGTGAAATAGAAACCATGAAGGAAAGGACTTGAGAGTTTTGGTGAACCACAAACTGAACATTAATCACCAGCATGTTCCTGTGATGCCAGAAGCTGCAAACTGGATTTTAGTACTGGGATCAGAGACAGCAGGTGGAGGAAGAGATTATCCCCATCTTGTTTCCATAGCACACTTTTTGTGCAACACCTTATGCTGGTTAAAAGCTGCAGAAATATTAAAAAAATGTGACCTAGATGGAAAAAAAGGGAGTGTTTTTACAATCTAATGATCCACTAGAAAAAGTACCTTTAATTTGAACACTTTTCTCCTTCATGCGATCTCTTTATTTTGGGGGATCTTTATTTTTACAGGGAGGAGACTAATTATGAGAGAGTCTAACAAACAAGGAAAAATGGGATTCTGTCACAGAACCTTAGAAGATAAGTCATAAGGCTTGTGTGTTCATACAGAAACTCAGGAAATTTGCAAAAGCTTTGGCGCATCTTCTGTTTTGATGGGTGTCTGAGCAAGGAAACAAAAGCCTCCACTGATAGAAAAGGTTCTCAGCATGGACATGAAAGGAGACAGGAAAGCTGCCAAAATAAACCCCAGTTTTATATACTTCATATCTTCCAATTCTATAAAGAAATGGCTCATTTACAAGATGGAATCTCTCTAAGAAAAACAGTTGATCCATTACCTGTGTCATGATCAGCTCCTGGATCTCTGGATTGCATTTACTCTTAAGGAAAGTGTCAATGGCAAGGTTCATCAGTACTTCTGCCATGGTCAGATCTCCTCTTACAGTGGGTAACAATAGTATTTTTTCCAATACTTTTTTCCCAGAATAGTGTCTCAATGGCTGATTTCAGGTGTGCCTGCTCCCAAGCAAATTTTGCAGCTTTCTTTCATCTGTCTTATTTTTCACTCCCTGACTGGACTGTTAGTCTACACTGGGTGCATATTGAAATGACTTTGTTTTTTATACCATAATGTGGATCTTCAATTCTAAGGCAAAAAGCATATTACTCTCAACTCTTTCTGCTCTGACTGTGCTGCATTTGCCAGAAATGTTTTGGTATTAGACAAGACACTCAATAGGACAAACATAGGTTGGCCTAGCCTTGTGTTGTTTTAAACTTTCAAGAAAAGATTCTGCTCATTAATAGCTCCCTTCAAAGCTGTGCAGAGCTTTATCGTCATGGTGCACTAAGTTAGTGTTTGGAGGTACCTCTCTCTTTGCATTGACTCTAGAGGAGAAATTAAAACTCATGTCTGATTAATTCCAATTTTACCAGAAGAAATATGGGATAGGTTATCAGAAAGAAAGCTGTAAAAAAAAAAATCTAGCAGAATAGATGGGCTGAACAGAAATTATATTTATTAAGCCAGTAGCCTCCAAACAGCTCCATATATTATTCCTGCTCCCAATGTGTTATTAAGATGATTCTTCTGAAATGAAAATCATTGAAATTTATATTAGAAAAACCAGCAGCTCAGAATAATAACCAGCAGCTAAGCTACTGGGTTCTGAATAAGGATTTCTAATTCTCCTTAAGCTCTTCTCAAATTCCTCTTAATATGGCCAAAGACATCCACAAATTGGAAAAGCTTCATCCTGCAGAATATGGCTTATGTGCTTCATGACAGAAAGAGCCAGCACAGCTTCACAAAGGCTTCTCATGGCTCTCCCAGAAGAGTCTGAAGTGACCAAAACCAGTGGCTTCTCAGACAATCTTATCTTTAATGGGTAAATGCAATATTAGTTCATCACCCTGCTCAGAGTGTTTGTGGATCCTCTGGCAGCTGTATTGCTCAAAAAGCCCAGGGTTTTTGTTATAAAGTGAATTTCTAGTGGAATCACATATAAGAATAGCTGTAACTAACATTTTGAATGAGAAAAATTGTTTTCTCACATACAGAAAGAAAAACCAGTGGTTTCTACAGAACACTGGGTTAGTGAGTGTCATGGTTGAGCAGAGCAGCAAAGGATATGTTGCATTTTGGAGGTCTCTAACTGACCTTGCAGGGAGCTGTTTCAGTTCAACAACTGTGCAGCTCTATTGCCAAGAGAGCTATTGTGCTGCTATCGTTATACAATTTAATTTTTCAGCCCAGATAAGGAATTATCTAGTAACGAACCCTGCTACACAGATATGGTCATTTATATTATAAATGGTGACAATAATTTCTGTCTGTGAGGCACTTGTACATCATACAAGGTACTGCAGTCTCACAGGATTAAACATGCTCTCTGTTCCAAATCACTGGCCAACATAATTTATGACATGGGGCTCCTTTTTGCTCTATTCAGCTCCTTCAAAACTCTTCATCTGTTCAGAAGACTTAGGCATGTTTTCTTCTGTGCTCTTCCCTCCTGGCTTTTCTAAGTTTTACTTTTATTTTGCATGAATTATTTCAATATAATGAAAAAGAGATGGTGAAAACCATCTAGTGTGAAGAAAAGACATCTAATGATTTTCATGGAACAGAGCAATTGTAGTGCAGGTTCTTTTTCTGTGGAAATGTTCTATCATCAGATACCACCCTAAACTGGCACCTACTGCCTGCTGTGTTTGTGCTTTGTTTTAAAGCATTCATTGTGGAAAAAGTGATTTTTCATGCAAGGCCTTGATCCTGCTGAGGGTTGTCTTGACAATGAGTTATCCAAAATTCTCCACAGGGCAGGAAGCTAAACCCCTGCGCCAACAAAAGGAAAATGAGGAGAGTTATCATTTGTACTCCCACAGTTTAAAAGGAAAACTCATGTGCTTCAAAGAAAAAGGCAAAATTGAATCAGAGGAGGAAGCACAGCTCGCTCAGGTCAGCAATTTTAACCACATGTAACCAGTGTGAGATCTTGCACCTGCAGAGGCCTTGAAACAATAGCTCAGGGTGGGATTAACCACTGCACCTATCTCTGCTTAAACGTACATAAACAGAGTACAAACACGTTTTTAGCTTCAACTCCCTCCCCTGAATTCCTCTGACAAGGGATGCACTCCCTGTAGCCCAAGGCTTAGCCCCGATGCAGCCCAGCTACAAATTCTGGGGATTAATTTAATCAGAGCAAGGTTTCGTGTGAGAAATGGATCTAGGGAAGCCCCTATGGTCACACCAAGGAAAGAAGCTAAAACTATGAACTCACAGCAGCTTGAGGGTCTATGAGGATAAACACCAGAATGGAGACTTGGTGTGTAAAACCATGAAAGAAAGAGCAGGAAGCCATTAGACAGTAAAATAACAATATCAAGGCTTGGTGCCCCTGCCTCGCCCACTGCCCAACATGCAAACTCTCAGGGGCTTCTTACTAGGAACTGCAAGCACATGAATTGTTTAGACTAAAAGTTTGGTAAGTGTAGCTGTTCCTTGCATGTATTAGCTAGCAAATTACTACTTTGCTTTTTCAAGTAATCTGTGAAGCACTTGAATAAATGCTAAAAGTGCCTGAATAAAATGATCCAGGGAGAGTTAAAACAGCAATATTGAAAAGAGCTTAGTCAATTTTACTTTGTTTTTCCATTTGGAAAATCACTATCAGCTACTCTTTTCTATACTAAGCTCTGACTGATTAGATGGGAGTATAAACCAACAGAGAAAAAAATATAAATCAACTCTATCAACTAATGTACTTCACTACAGTAATTTGTTTAGTTTTACTTCCTACACTATGTATAAGAAACCCCTTAAACTGGCAAGTCCTCTTCCACCATATTTGCAGCCTTTTATATTTCTGCCGTATTCTTTGTTGTTCGTATCTGAATCTAAAACTCTTAAACTTGGTAGAGTTCAAGGATAGGAATAAAAAATCTAATATGGAGGTTTCTGTTTGATAGAGAAATAGAAGAAATATAAATGAGATCATACCTACAAGGGTGTTCATCCAACCAGCGGAGAGAAATATGCAAATTGATCTGCCTTTGAAACTAATTTATCTTAGAAAATCTGATGAAATTGTGCAAAAAATAAAATTATTTTCTGTACAATTTCTATCTTTCTTTAACTCAAGGAGTTGTGAATTGAACAAAGCCAGATCTTATTTAACCATTAGAAGCCCTTCAGAAAGATGGCAGCTAAGCTCTGTAGAACTTATTTAACATTCAGACTATTTTTATTCTAATAAAATTATAATATTTATTATGTTATATTTATTATTATATATTTTATATATTTTATATAGTTATTATTTTATTAATTTTATTATTTTTATTATTTATTATATTATTTTATTTATCTTTTTGCTTAGATAGAAGAAATATGACAGAGATAGATAAAGGTGGGAGGCACGACATCTTACTTCGATGAATATTTAGAAAGTTCTTAGGCTATATTGTGGAAGACAAGTGAAACTGCTACCCCATAAAATGAATGTGCAGTGTGTAAAATGTAGACTATCAAGGGTCTTCAGCTTACTGTAGTAGAATATAAGAAGGAGTAGATGTGTTTTAGGGTAAAATTATGCACTGTCTGCTCTGAGAGCAAGCAATGGGAATAGAAATATTGAAATGAAATAATGCCTCTATTGAAAAATCAGATGAGAGGAAATCTGTCTAGAGGTATTTTGTTCTCAGGTCTTTATGCGGCCTGACATTTCTAGCTAGACTAGCAGGCAGCAGCTGCACCACGTTGGGAGCTACACTAACAAAGATTGCTCTCCTGGAGAGCTGAGCCATCAGGACAAGCTTCTGAATATTTCTGGCATGAAACAGAGACCTTCACTAGGCTCCTTCTACAGCCTGGATGGGGAAAAAAGAAGCTGACACCATACAGGCTCCTTTCAAACAGGTTTGAAATACTCTGTGCCCTCCTCTGTTGGACTCCCACACTGTAAACAATATATCTATATCTTTAACACCTCTGATACGCCAGGCATAGTTGGAACGTCCCTAGCTCTGTTCCACACCTCACCTCAACACCTTTTCTTTCCTCTTTCACATCTTCCCTTTACAATCCTGGAGCCTTTACAATTCTGCCTAAGAATTGTGGTGAAGCCTCTGCATGTGTCAGAGCTGGGCAGAAGGGCAAATGCATCTTTGTCAACTCTGTGATGAAAAGGTACCTGGCAGTTTAACTCTCCTGTGATTTTTCATTCAACTCCCAGCAAAAGGCACGCCATGGGGTGGATGTGGGGTCTGACCTTTGATCATGCAGTGGATAAAATATAGGTACAGAAACAGGCAGAGACTTCATGAGAGAATTACCTTACTCAGAAGCCCATGAGAGCATAGCAGCCTCTGGCTTTGACTGTCTCACCTGTCTGTGTAGGGTCTGACAAGGTTTACAAGAAGCTCTTTCTATTTGGCTAATTATTTGAGATGTAGTAATTTCAGTGCATTTCTTCTGTTTGCAGTTAAGGTAACCGAACCCTATAGACAGCAACCAAGAAAACCCTTAAATTATCTTTGTGAATACCCTCTGACTGCTGCAATGTGATTTTCAGTGTTAAAAACCCCATTCTGGTCCTATAAAGACTGCGCTTTTTACAGGACTCCAGTGTGGTTTTTTTTTTTTAAACCAAACGTTTCTGAATTACAAGTCTTCTAGAAGTGCATGGAGAAATGCATTTTAGGTCTGTTCCTAGGTTTGGGTCTTTCTATTCCTTCACAAAAATAACTGGTGAATTACAGGAGCAAACTGTCCCTTGCATCCCAAGAAATCCAGTTCAGGCTGTCTCACAAAGATAAAAGTACCAACACAACAGCATTCACATACCACTTGCAAATAAGACACAGGTATGTAATTTTGGGATTTAAAGTAAATTAGAATAAGATAATAAGTTTGGAACAAGATAATAAGTTTGCTTTCCTTAGAAATAATTTTAGGGATTTTGTAGCACGAACTGAATATGAAGTTGTAGCAGTTTTTTCACTAGTATAATATTCTGCATCACTCCTTATGAGTGATGAGTATTTTGTACAAATTTCTGTGTCCAGACAGTGTGATATCCTGAGACTCTTTCAAGATTCTTTGCTGTCATGTTTTTAAATAGATATGTGCAGAGAAAACACTTTTTGAAAACAATATGCTCTAAGTATAAAATCAATGTTTCCTTGATTGTATGTCTACCCAGAAGAAAAGTTCTAGTTCATTTACAGGCTATTAGATTCAAACCAGAAATGACCAGACAAAATTCAGTGACTCAGATGAATTGGTAAGTCAGAATAGATAATGCTTATGGCTTAAAATCTTTAAAATTGTCTAGAAAGGGAAAAAAAAAAAAAAAGCAAACAAACCCAAACTAATTATCTATATAGATATGAAGCACAATGTTTTGTTTTTCTGAAGGGAAAGAGTGACAGCTCAAGTCTAGAAATACACCTTTCCCTCAGAGATCTGTTTGGTTTATCAAACTAAGTACAAATCTACATATTTTAAAAGGCCAAGAACTGGAGCTGAAAATTTGGGCACTGATTTATCAAGGTACCTAAGAATGAACTCAGTCCTAAAATTGCTCTAAACAAAGTTCCTGGTGCTACTGCCTGATTTTAGAAAGCAAATTTAGCACTAATGAAAAGGTGCCAGAATTAAACATACGAGAGCTGTCATCTCTTTCTGCAGAGCAAAAAAAATGACATAAGAAGAAAAGCAAGCTTTATTGGGCCTTTCTTGCCCACCCCATCCTCATCACCCCTACCCCATGTGTTTAAACTTTAACTCCTGATGCAGTGTTTGAGGTTTTCAGTGGCAATTTTAGTTCACACCAACAATGGTAGTGCTGTATTGAACACATTCTGACTAATAATGGAAAAGGCAGTTCGTTATTCTAGCCAATCCTCTTGACCAGCCTGCTCCCTGAAGAGTTCAGTATCCTTTTTTCTTCTTCTTGTCCCAGATTCATTGTTTGGACTTGTTTTCCAAGGTTCCCACATTAGCAACACCTCAGCACGATGTCTGCTAGGTTTTTCTCTCTCTCAGAACAAGTCAGGACACTTGTCTGAATGACAGGTTTAATTATGAGTAGCTGGAGCATGATGCAATCAAATACACAAAGGTGACAAAGATAAATGAGATCTGGGGTGGATTACTGGAGGCCTTTAGCACCCTCATAAGCTTCCAAAGGTGCTAGGCTGTGAAAAAAAGGGTTTTTTTGGTAGAAACTTTTCAGGAGAGTCATGGTTTCTTAACCAGGGAACAGTTTTAATAAATAATAATGAGTAGCTTAACTGAGACCTCAGTTTTTATTCCACAATAATTCCCTGCCTTTGGCATGGATAAGCTTCTCATCAGGATCAAGTATCAACGTGTCTCTAACACAACCCTGAAAACCAAAATTCTTCTGTGTCTTATGATTAGGGAAGGAACTTTGGTGGGGGTTGGTTTGGAATGTTTGGTTTTTTTTTTCAAGGTGCGTTTTCCACAGTGTCCTACTGGGCTGAATTAAGAATTCTGCAGCTTCATGCAAGCTCTTACCTGAATTTGATGAAGGCATGCACTGTCATGAGTTATCCTGCACCCATAGGACAGGACAGGGAATCACCCCATACTTCCCACATGGGACACAGGGAGGCTGTCCTGAATAACAGTCCCTACCCCGAAACACTGCAGAATTTCTACAGCCTCCTCAGAAAGCAGGATTCAGGGACAGATGGAGATAGAGATGGGAGACACATGCAATTTTTCTCTGCCAGCTTTCTGTCTCTGACTGTGCCTGGAAGATGCACAGGGAAGAACACAGCATCAAAGCAAGGAGTGAGTAGTTCTTCCTGAATGTTGGCCATGTTTGGAGAAATGAATAGTTACAGGATTTAGATGAATTTTTCTAACGTTTGAATGGGCTAATAATTTCTATACCCATGATGTTCTAGAGGAAAAGTTCCAAAATTGCCAAATCACCATTGAAAAAATCCTTCCCCGCGAGTAAGTTTTGAGATTTAATTTTTACTATTATGAATAATTTTGTGTCAGCAAGCAATTTTATTATCTCGCTAATTTCCCCTTCTTTCTGATCATCTATGATTACGAGGAATAGCACAAGCTCTACAAAGACTCTTGAGTGAAAATATCAATGGCAAGCCATTTATTTACATTTGCAATAGCTTTTCAAAACTTTAGTAATTGAATTGAAATTCAATAATGCTGTATTAACTAAGGCCCTTTTATTGCTTGCTTGTTAACTGTTACAAAGAATCTGACACATCTGTGGTGCATGACAAAAATGTTGATTTTCCCCAGTTCTATACTTGTATATCAGAAACTATTCCTGTTTCATTATAAAGTCTGCCAGTTTTCCTACTGTGGAAATCAGATTTACTGAGATGTATTTTTGTGAAATCACTCTTAAAAACTGATTTAACTTTCTCTGTTTTTTGATCAAAGCCTTACTTAATACTTTAGTAAACAATTTTAACAGTTATTATCATTTGTATAAGTTTGTTCTAAATATCTCTTCTGCCAGTATTTCCTTTTCTAAAAGGTTCTCAGACTTTTATCTGAATGCAGGACTCTCTTTTAAACCTCTCCATAGTGAAAACTGGGGTATAACATCAACATTTAATTTTTTCACTTCCCTTTTACACCTGGATAATTTTCTGTTTTGGCTGATTTTCTGTTTCGCTCTCTGCTTTGATGTATTTTGAAAAACTCCTATTAAGTTTTTCTGCCTTCAGCAGCTTTCTTATCAAGGACATTAGTGATGTGCCTCCTTGCCATTTTGTGTGTCATGTGCTGCTTTCTGTTCTTTTTTTTTACATTTCTTATTTGGACAAAAGAGGGAACACAAATACTTACTTTTCATCTGAATCCACCATTGCCTGGTAGTAGGATGAAGGGAATACACTTCACTGGACTCTTGGAAGAAATCCCTTCATAGCAAAATAGGGAGGTTTGGGAGACAGTTCTTTGAAGAAAAAGTAGCTTTTGGGGACAACTGCCACCCTGAAATGGTACAACTCCACTCACAGTACTTCCACTGAGAAATAGAATTGTTTTTAAACTGTAGGTATAACCTTTGAGTACAGATATTATATACTGCATGAATTACAAGCTGCTGAGTGACATTTGCCTAAAATGTCACCTTCTAAACTCCTGAATTAGAACTGAGTCCTTAGAGAAAGCAGTTAAAACTCTCCATGAAACTGACAGTCACACGGGTTACTAAATTTCCTAAGCATCTTTTGTGGGTGGATTTTTGCAGATTTTTTCTGGGGAAAGTATGAATTAGTCAAGCACTGGTAGTCACTGAAACAACTTCACCTGGGCACAGCAGCAATAGAAGGAACAGACCTACAGGCATGGGGCAAAGGTTTGTCTTGACTCTTCAGGCTTACCACAGCAGGCACTGCTCCTGCATGGCTCCTGTCCAATATGCTCATAGTCTTTTCAGTTTACTTTTTATTGCTCAGTCTTCCCCTTTTCAGTTTAATTTCTTTTACCTTTCATATTTGTACTCATCCACAGTGCTGGAATAAGACCACAGACCCAAGCCAAGTGAGAAATCCCATCGTCCACCTCCAGGGCTTTCTTGGTGAAATTCCACTTTTTTCAGCTTCCAACATCATGTAATCTGTATCTAATAAAATGGCAGCATAGCACTTGGTATTTCTAAAATATTTGTAAGCACTTTATTCAATTGTTAAATATATTCAACCTTAGCTGGATGTGGAATTGATAGAAATTGAAGCACTTGACATTTTAGATCACTTGGTGCAGATTATTTTACTGCACTGTGTTTTTTCCCATTTCAAAACCAGAAAATAATTACGTGCCCTTTTTTCCTCCCAGTTACACAAAACTCTTCAAATGTGTGTTCTCAGGAGTTCACCAGCAGCTATAAAGAAAATTAACCCTATGCCAGCCAAAAATACCCTGTAAAATAGCATTCCCCCCCCCCCCCCCCGCCTTATTTTATGGCATTGGACAGCATGGGACCTGATGTTAAGTGATCAAGAAGGTGCAATTAGGGTTACAGGGCGTTCACAAAGGTCACCAGCTGTTCTTCTGATAACACTGCTGGGCTCTGACTCTTTCTACAATATCTGACATATCATTTTTCAAACAATAAGTCCCACATTTAGGGAAACATCTAAAAACGTTTTGCAAAGTGATCTGCAGGTGACTAGACCTGCTGACAGATTCAGAGCCTTTAAAGAACATTTACAGTCAGATCCCTCTCTGGTGCATTTTCATTTTGCAGTCACAGAAGGTTTCTCCTACAATTCAGCCTGTATGGGATGTAGTAAAATTGTTTTTCTGTTCTACACGGGCCAAATAATTTCATTTCAGCAAGGAAGTTGTCTGTAGCAGTACCCTACCTGGTGAATTTCCAAGGTCTGTTACTAATTTAAAGCATTCTGGTTTCATCTCTTTTCTATGCTTACTTACTTTTGTGTAATATTGGCTCTTTCATTAATATATTCAAAGAAACAGAGTTCTTGAATCTTCATCCAAACTCACAGTGGCTGACTGCCTTAAATCCAAAATGAGTAGTAGGTTTCTGAACACTTAAAACTGCTGCTTTGGTACTGGCACTACAATGACATCATACCCAGGTTAACCACTCTTGGTCGTTAGGGAGGGAAATATAAAGAAAGGAAAAAAAAGCAACTGTAAAAAAGAAAGGTACTCTCAGTAACCTTATGCATAAGGAGAAATACCAAGCTTGACCCATGTGATACAGCAACTGTTAAAATTTTAAGGAAATGGAAGAGAAATTAGATGTACTTCTTTCTGGAGGAGAATTCTGAAGAGCATAAACACAAGTGATGCTGTAAGCTGAGGTGACTGCTAAATAACATGGGAATGTAAACTATTGTCCCAATAGAACAGAAGAAAACATACATTCAAATCGGCTTATTTTTCAGAATATAAACTTTAGGATTAATTACAATGGCATTCCTAAGAAAAAAACCCATATACACACAAGAGGATGCATGGGATAATTACTTGTTTTTAATTTTCTCATATCCTGTGTATTAATTAAATTTGAATACTAGTTTTAGACTCTTTCTAATGGGGAGATTTGAAGAGACATCTTGACAATTTAAATTTGAAGTAAATACAAATTTTTTAGTTCTGAAAAGCAAAGATTTTCAGGACAAGAGTCCTGAATTTCTTCTTCAGGGTACTTTGAATATATTGGGACTTGTTTATTTTCTCTAGAGGACCTAATTCCTAAACTGCAAAGGAAAAGCAAATTATAAATATCCATCTTCTCTATTATTCATATAAACATTAGCTGAATCTCTGTCCAAATAATTTTTTTTTAAATAAATCTTCACAGAAAGGGCAAGGATCTCTTGTTCCAAGATACAGGTGCAGAGCTTTCAAACTGTGAGATGCGAGTACTGACAGAAGAAGAAACTGGTGAAATCTGAGTTCATTACTTGTCTCCTATAACACAGCATAAGTCAAACTTTCCAAAAAACAAGCAGAAAAGAATGCCTCGAGAAAGAAAAGTGTGTTTGCAAAACAAAATAAAGCTCTTGGCTTTAACACTCACTGCTCTCACTCTTGCCACACACAAATCCACACTCGACCTCCTGTAATCCGCCTGTAGCCGGGGGCTGTCCTGGCAGCCAGCTCCCCCGGAACCCTCTCATCATTCTGCTCAGCCTTATGCTTCCCAGCACTGCTGGCAGTGGCCAGCACCATTCCAGCTGAGCCCCCAAACTCAGATTTACATGGCTCAGGATGAGCTGCGGCTCCTGGACCCACTCGTGGCAGCTGCTCTGGCATCTGCTCTCCTGAGCTGCACAGTGCAAGTGCTCAGTGCCTCCCACCACTGAGCTGCTTCTAGCCCTGGCTATCCAAATGGTTAATTGCTCCTTTGATTTACACCAAAAGGAGAGTACTTAGCTTGTCCTTTGGCTTTTCTGAGGTCAGTAACTAGCAGCAATGATGAATATATTCCAGTATAATATAATTGCAGGAAGGTATCATAGACAACTTTTAAAATATCATCTCTTTTTTCACAGAAAGTTAATTCAGATACACTGTCAAAATGCTTGCTTTACATCCAAGACTCCTAATAGCAACATCTTGGAACAAACTAAGGAATATCTCAGCAATACAGTCAAGAGGAAAATACAGATTCACCACTGCTAATTTGGCATTAACTTGCAGCTCACTTTACTTGACAGCTTGAAGAGCCACTCAAAGGAGTTTTCAAGCTTTATCTTATCTTTATCCTTGTTTTATCTATCTATCTATCTATCTATCTATCTAATCTTTATATATTTATCTTCCTCTATCTACTTTTTGGTGCTGCTGTAAATTAAGACTATCAGTGTTTCATAGAGTGAATTTGGGGATTTAGGCACTTTGAGATGCCTACAGGGTAAATTGCACATCACCTAAGTAGGAAATAGCCTAGTAATCCTCCAACACTAATTATACTTTGAAATCTCTCTAGTGGCTGGTGCTGTCCTGGTGTTTTATGAGCAATAAGGCTTGAAAAAACCCTTAGAAGGTAGATTTCATTACAACTTATAAATAGTGATATAAAGTGGGCTGCAAAGACATCAAGTTCTTTCCTCAGCACTGTGCTGTGAGTCAATGATAAACTCTGAAATTTACCCAAAAATGACCCACAGCAGGTTCCTTTTCATTAACTGCCAGGCTGTATTTTCTCAGATATTGAATTATGAGATACACAAGTCTTCTCTTTTCCACTATGGAATACAAAGGATCAGTAATTAGATGTAGGCAGACTTTTTTATTTTTGTTTTATGAAGCTGTATAATGTTTAACAATTAAGACATTTCTTGATAGGAAACTTCTGGGACTTATGGTTTTGCAAAGGTTTAGAGCATTATAGAGCATGGGTCTATTCTATTGTTTTAGCTCTTATTTTTGTGGAAAAAAAAACCCAAACAAACAAACAAACAAACAAAAAGAACCTAAAAAAAAAAAAAGAAAAAAAAGAAAGCACACACACAAAAAAGGAGAAACTTTTAGCTTGCACTCATTTGTTTTGCCTCCACTTCAAATATCTGGACTGGAAGATGAAAACTGAAATCTTCAGACATGTTCTTTTTTGAAGGTAGCAATTATGAACAAATTGGTTTGAGAAAGGCAGAGAGAATGGCCTTTCATTAAAAGGATTCAGAAGGAGAAACTTCTCCCTATAAAAATATGTAGGCAATTGTTTATTTCTTTCAGTCATTGTTAATAAAATGGAAGTACTGTTTTACAAAACTGTGGGAGAAGTACTGTCAGAAATCTCTCTTTAGTTGAGACATCAATATAATGTATTCAATTTTTCATTCACATCTCATTCTTTTCTTCCATTAGCCATCAGCACTGTTTTTACAGCCAGACTGCCATGGTGTGGTGTTTGTGTCTGGGACAGAGTTAATTTTCTTCACAGTAGTAAGTACAGGCTATGTTTTTGGTTTGTGCTGGAAATACTGTTTATGCTACAGAAGTATGGAAAGCTACTGCTGAGCTGGGCTTACCCAGGGTCAGGGCTTTTCCTGCCTGTCCCCCCACAGGGAGTGGGCTGGGGGTGCACGAGAAGCTGTGGGAGGGCACAGCCAGGACAGCTGATGCCCACTGACCCAAGGGATATTCCATACCATGCATTGTCATGTTCACCGGGCAAAGCTAGGGAAGGGGGAAGTGGGGGCATGTTGGGAGTGATGGAGTTTTTCTTCCCAAGGAACCTTTACCTGAGATGGCACCCTGCTTTCCTGGGGATGGCTGAACTCCTGCCTGCCCATGGGAAATGGGAAGTGAATACCTTGTTTGGCTTTGCTTGTGTGCGTGGCTTTTGCTTTACCTGTTACACTGCCTTCATCTCAGTCCACGAGAGATTTCACTTTTCTGATTCTCTCTCCTATCTCACTGAATGAGAAGCAGCGTGGGGGGTAATTGCCAGGTGGGGTAAACCAATACACTCAGCAAACACTTCTTGTGAGAGAAAGAGCTGCTACCAAACGAGGTGCAAAGTCTAGAGTGGTCTCAGCAAAGAACTGCACACTCTAGTGCCATAATGGTGATGAATCCCGTTCCCCTCATTCTGATCAAAACAGTGGAAAATTACCTTAGCACTGAAGCTCTTTAGCCTCTTAAGTGTTTCTTTCATATCCTTTGATGATATTTGTCAACCAATTGCTGTTACACAATGTAACAAAGAGTAGGAACCTGGTTTTGCACAGCAAACTCCATCTGCCATGCAGCTCTGGTGACTGTGACCTGGAATTCAAAAGCTCTTCATGTGCCGGCCATTAGATATCTCCTGATATTTCCTAGCTGACTGACAGCTTTATCAGACCTCCAACACACTGGTGACTTCCAAGCACTATGAAAAGCACATTCAACACATCTAGAAACAGCATTAAGATGATTTCCAGGTACATTCTCACTGTGCAATACCCTTCCTTGACCACGAGCGTTGTCTACAGGTGTTTGCCAGCCCTCCACTGGGCAAGAAGAGTGTTGGATCAATTAATGCATGCTCAGCATCCTCTTTTAGTATTTTATTACTTTACTATTCACAGGCAGTGAACTTCAGTGAGCAAGTTCAGTCTGTCCCAGGCGATGCCTGATGTGTTTCAGTATAACAGAGAATCCTACATATTTCCCATGTATACTCACTAAGTGTGAAAGACCCTTTAAGGCAAACTTGTGTTAGTATTAAGGAAGTTTAACACATTAAAATAACTCAAACAAAACCCCTAAATTTGAACTGAGAGTTTTAGAAGGAAAAACAAGATTCTGAGAATTGAATCATTGTTTTTCAAAAGGCTTTAGACACTTAGGAGTTCAAGTCTCCCTAATTTGCAATGAATATTAAGCTTTCACAGGTTGTGGATGATTGTAAAAATTAAGATAAATGTTCCAAATTACTGGGGTGCTTTTATAAAGTTTCCACTAAATCACTGTGCTAAACACTGCTCACAAATCAGACCAGGATTGTGTTTTACATACTTGCTTCTCGTTGACAAGAAAAAGATTTCATCTTTCTTTTCACTGCAACAATCATAATGTGTCAGTATAACTTAAAGGGTCAAGCCTTCTGTTTTCATAATCAGCCTATGGTTTAAGTGAACTACAAAGCAGAAAAGTGCTGTTATCAATTCAGTTCACAGAACTCCAATAGTTACCCTATGTGACATTTTAAACCTAGTATTAAAGCAAATAGTCAAGACATAATAAAAGAAAGATTATGGATGTTGTAGTGCATAAATTATTGAGAAAAACTATTCTAGCCAAGATAAAATGGAGAGTACTGAAAATCATCCCTTTATTCTACTTCTACCTGTAAAGTTAGCTTAGATTAAATGAGGTGATTTTAAGTTTTGATCAAAGATTTGTTTAAGATACAAATTTTGCTGAAACATTAACAAAATCTTATCCAGTCTTTCAAGCTGGATAACACAGAAAGCATTACAAACAAAGAGGATTTCACACATTACTCCTGTGCAGCTGTGGAGCAAACAGGGCAGCTCTTCTGCTGATCAGCATCTAGCACAGCATTTAAACTTCTCAGTCATGCTGGTACCCCTGAATGAAATCTCATGGGCTGTACCAGGAAATATCAGGCTCGCCAGTGTTGTTAAAGTGGCAAAGCAAAACTTTCTGATCTCAAAGTTAGGTTACTTATTTGCAAGCCAAATCCTAGAACTTAGTGCATCATTTCCATGTAATATATAAAATTCACAGTCTTCCTGGGATAAACTCTGCTACCCAGTAAAGATAGGAAAGTTTGTACATGGCCAATAACTGCTTGTGCCTCAGTTTACCAGTCTGGAAAATTAATATAGGTAACATCTGCTTTCCAGGTCTGATTTTATTTAAGATTTTATAACAGAGGTCTTGACATGGAGAGGTTTAAATGAGCAATAGATATTATTACACATTTTCACTTCTGCCATTTATTTAGGTTTTGTAATAGCAGATTCCCATCAAGGGCAAGTAGGCAGAGCAAAACAGAACATTCAAGATGAGCCACACAAAGCCATGCAAAAGAGGCAGGTCAGAAATAACAAATCTTTAACATACCTAAGGAAAATCATAGGCATGGAGTTACTTCTAAGTCAGAACATTGCAAGTTCAAATTTTTCCCTGCACTGCAATCCCAAAAGTATAGTCCTGCCTGTGCCTCTTGCCTGGCTAACATAGTTGCAACCCTGTGCCCCTGTGGCCACACCACTTTCAGCATTGGCATCTTCCCTACAACCTCGTGGCACAGGCAACACCAGCACCTGCCCTACTGGGTACCTCAGCTCTGCCAAAGTTCAAGTGACACTGGGTTTCTTCTTTCAAATAAACACTTTTGTGAGCCTTTGCTGGAAACTGCATGACAGGGAAATGTTTTTGCCAGATGGCAGAGGATGGTTTGGATCTTGTTGGCAATTTTCCATCAGCATTTATATATCTTTACCTTTCACCTGAATGCCATGCTGTGGCATATCTAGATAAACACAGGCAGCCTGTGCCCTGCTTCACCCCCACACCCAGCAAGGTGATGTTCTCAAGTGCAAGGCATCAGGTTCCTGCCAGCTTAAGGCCACAGATCTCTGTCTGACTGAAATGTCAGACACTATATTAAAAAGGTACCAGATTGTGGTGATAATGAAGTGCTGTAACCTGTCACTAGGTTACCAACTGCTCTGAACTGACATGTCAGAAGGAAGAGCAAGGAAAATGCCCAGAATCCCTGTTTGGATCCCTTTCCCACGCCTACCACCAACTGAACTATTTTAAATATTTACAGACATAGCCAGCATGTTTCTTTATAAACAAAGCCTAAAATGATAAATAGATAAATATGTTACCCCAGCAAGCCTGCTGTCTAAAATCATCCTCTTGCCTCTCCAGGGGATGGGCATTTCTGTGCCCCTTATCTGTCCCTTAAAGAGGCCAACCTCACCCTACCCCAGCACTGTGTTCAAAAGTACAATGAAAAAGTAAGTTTTTAAAAAGTTTTCCTGCTGACTGGGGGGGTTTGAGGTGAGAGCTGTGGATGATCTTTAAAAAGAGGGGGACACTCTCCATCCCTCAGCCTGCAGATTTTACCTATTATTGCCTTATTTATACAGTGTTAGCATCACCATCCTCAGCAATGAGTGTTGCTGGATAAGACTGGCTGCAGCTGGTCTAGGGGAGTGAGGGCAGAAGGAAGGAGGGTGATGTACAAGGGAGGGCACAGCCAATGCCTTGCTTTCATCCTGTACAGAGCAGCACAGAGCTCCCAGCAAGCCTAATTCCTTCCCTTTCCTCAGCAAATCCACCTACTGTGCCAAGCAGAAAACACTCCCAACCAAACTGCTCCTGCTGCCATGGCAATTTTGCATAAATAAAGAGAACAAAGCAGAGACCTTATTATGATGCCAGAGATTCACTGTGAGCTGCCTGGCAATTTCGATATGAGATGGGTCTTCATCACAGGCCATGTTTGCTGAGGAGAGATTGTGTTTGGAAGAGCACCACATTGAGATGTGCCTCGGTGCTCATAGGACCCAATGCCATTTTTAAAACTCTCTCCTCAGTCAAGTAAACAAACTGCTTGGAGTCACTTTTTTTTTTTTTCTCCTGCCCACTATGCAGAAATGGGATTCTCGATTATTTTACCAGTTGTGGCCGAGTTTTCAGTTCCATAAAATGGTAGGTTTTCCCAAAACTATGTAAAGTGATCTGTTCTTTTAAAACCTACAACATTTAAATTAGAAACGGGTTCATTTTCTGCTAAAAGATCTAATATATCATTATCCTAATTCAGCAGTAAAATATTTCAAACTGGTTTTGGGTGAAAGTAAATTTGTGCTAAAAATACACAACAGATACATTTTCAAGAGCCATTTTCATTATGGAAGTAATTTTGTTGTTTGTGAAAATCACACCCAAATAGCAGTGGCTGCTAGGCATTAAACTCCAATAAAGAATTTTTTTCTAGATGATATGAATGTAAGTATCACAAGGAGAGTGTCTGGATTTCTGCAGGGTACAACCCCTAAGCTCCAGGTGCCAGATGAAATGAAGGAAACAATGTGGTATTATTTGCTGCTACTTGACATGGTACTCCATAGGTAATAGAAAACAGAATTAAAAAAAAAAAAGACAAACCAAAACTACTTAAACCCCACAATTCCTGATACTTCTGATTGTGTTTAAAAACAAATTGCTCAGGGCATAACTGAAGCTGTGTGCACCCAGGAGGTCCAGATACTGTCCATGTCCTTCCAGTGGTAAGGGCACACAGTGGCAACAGCTGTACTAAAAAGGAGGGGGAAACAGGCATTTCACCAAATTTCTGATTAGCAGTGCATGAAATCTTCATGGCCTATCACACTCAATCAACCCTACTTACCCTCGTGACATATGCCATCAGTTCTCATTGCTCCTGCCACACAACTCAGAGGAAAATTGGCAGAACTTCTGCATCCAGTGCCAAGGCACACCAATATCTTGCAGGTGCTGTATTTGCTCCTCTCTCAGCTTCATTTTCTGTTCTTCCTTCTTGCACCCACACTCGTGAATGGGCAGAATCCAGACATACCTGAGACAAATATCTGAGAAAACATCTTATTCTTTAGGGTCTGCTTAGCAGCAGCTGCCATCAGACCTATTTGGATAGGGTAATATTGCATAAAAAGGAAAGAAAGAGACTGCCAGGGTCAACTCCAGTGCTCTACAGCAGCTTCCAGTGGTACTGTAAAAGGCTGGGTTTTGCTAGAAAAGGACAGGGCTTCAGGGGAATGTGTGTGCTTTCTTACAAGAGATAATTACTAAAGACAAGGAACTGTTAGTCCAAAAAAGCTGCGAGATGTCTACTGTTCGAGATTCTGCCAGGTATATTTTAGGCATGAGGTGCCAATATAAGCCTGATGATTAAATAAGATCCCTTCCAGCCCTATTTTCTATGATTATAATTCTGACATATATTTTAATATATTTTCTGCTCCCTAAGAAAGAGGAAATGCTGCTGTACAGTTCTTTAACAATATTTCGTGGTATATTTTTATTGACAGCAAGGTCTCTCGAGTGCAAGATGTCAGGCACGCTCACTCAAATATAAATAATAAAATAGGTTTTTTGCTCCTCTATTAATTTCACTTAACCCTTTCTTCCCTTCCTGCACACAGATTCCTGATTAACATAATTGGAGCAGAGAGTTTTGTTTTCCCCTTTCCAGCAGAAAGTTTTGTTGGCTTTTCCCCCCCATGGGAATTCAGTGCATGAGCTTAACAACACCAGCCTGGTAGATTGAAATGTGCCTTTTAACTTTGTCTTAAAAGAAAACCTAGAGGAAAAATGTGAAAGAAAAACAACTCTAAATGAAAAGTGCAAGGTAACTACTACTCCACAGTGGATCATTGGCAGAATATTGTTAAGGTCTGTCTGCATTAGCAGGGCTTGTAATGGAATAAATTTTCGGGGCCTTCAGACAGTTTGTTGTAATGAGGAGAAGTCTTCTGTGGTCAAGTCTCTTGACTCTACTTGTTTTTATCCATTTACTGGCAGGGTGTGCTTTACAGATGAACCATTATTGGCAGATGGCAGACAAGCACATGTGCACTCAGTTGGACACCCAGGAGCTTCAGTAAATCGTGAGATATCCATAAGACCAAACAAAGCATTGTCTAGGTAAATTTTGGCCATAGGGAAATCTGGTAAAACAACAGTCTCTCACATCCAAAGGCTTGACAAATACTGTGTACATGGGAGCTGATACCTTTAAGTTCTCTGTTTTTCTGAGCCTGAGATGTTCTTTGCATTGTTAAAATTCCTAGGGGCATTCTGAGTTACCAGCAAAGGAGAAGAATCCTCATGGATGTATCCACATTTCCACATTTCTCTTTATGCCAGGAAAGCAACAGAATTAATTTTCTAGCTCATAATCAATAATTCCAACACTACAGTGGGAAAAGAAGCATTTAAATGATTATACAAATGTAATTTCATAAATGCAATTTTTCCTAGATATCAACTTACACCATGTGCTTTAATTTCACAAAGTCAGTGCAGTCAGACAGAGGCATCTGTGAATCTTTCCCACTGTGCCCAGGCTCTGCACAGAGACTTTGTTCTTTTCCAGTTCTCAGAAGTGCAGCTCTTATTCTATGCAAGAAAGAGAAGAACATTCCTTGGTGTTTTCAGCTTCTCTAGTGCTTCCTTGAGTGGCTTGGTGCTCTCGTGGCAAGAGAAAAATTTAACTTATATGGTTAAAAAGTTGTCCATCTCTTCCCTCTGCTTTTGAAGCATCCAAAACATGTGGAAGGGAGGAACATTATAGAGAGTTACAAAAAGATAAAATGGAGAAGTAATCAAACAGATCCAAAGATGGCATGGAAGAGTGAGAAAAAGCTGCTCTCTGCAGCCAGAACTTTTCTCCTGGGTTTTCTGAGTTGAAAAACAACACTTTTGTGTTGGACAGTGGGTGATAATAAGGCCGTTGAGATGGACCGCAGACCGACAGTGAGTGTGCAATTTATTGGTTCAGAATGGAACCAATAAATCTTGTCTTGAGAGTGCAGAAGGGCAAACTACAATGAATTGAGTTGGAATTTAGCATATCTGTAAGGAAAACAGCCTGCAAAAGAGGGCAAACTGAGTGGCTTCCAGTAGGCTCAGCCTCTTACTGCCAAGCTTGCATCCATATCCAACCCCAGGCTCAGCCACCTGCTGCAGAAGGGAGAATACCACCTCCACCACCAGGAACATACAGACTTACATGGTTGAAAGTCCTCAGTCTTTGTGGCTTTAGAAATCAGAGTTTCTGGTGTTCTAACTTAGTAGTATCCCCAGCAGTTATTAGCATCAAATTTACCCTCTGAGCATTTCATTTCAGTGCGCTGGCACAGGTTGCCCAGAGAAGCTGTGGATGCTCCATCCCTGGAAGTGTTTAAGGACAGGTTGGAGAGAGTGTTTAAGGACAGGTTGGAGAGAGCTCTGAGCAACCTGGAATAGTAAAAGGTGTCCTTGCCCATGACAAGGGAGGTTTGGAACTAGATGAACTTTAGGGTCTTTTCCAACCCAAACCATTCTATGATTTTATGATCTTTTTATAATATTTCATCTAGAAAATTTCTTAAATATTAACAGTGATCTCAAGGAAAAAGAAGTTTCTGAGAAGTTACACTGAGACTAACATCCACAGTAATATGGAACCATTATACTACCATTTCTTATAAAAACATTAACAAATATCCAAAGAAAGTGTATAAAAAGGGGATTTCTAGTGGAAGTACTGCTAGCAAATTTCTAATCAGTTCTGATTCTTAAAATAACAGAGGATCAGATTAAATTAATTACATGACAAATATAACATATATATAAAATAAGACAAATCTGATTTCTCTTGATGACTTGCATTCTGTACTTGCTAAGTCATTATTTTTTATAATAGCCAATATTACTTTAATTTTCAGGGTCTGTGATAATGCAAATGTACTTTTTAAAAACTAAAAAGTAGATCCCATTGTTCCCTTGGGACAATTTTAGGCAGGATAACTTTAGCTTGCTTAAATGGGTTCACTGAAATGATAAATTGCAGCATTTATAAAAGTAGCCATTGTACTCAAAGGCAGGTGCTGTCCTTTACTACGTTGAAGTAATTTGTAAAAACATGATGAACATTAATCAAATATTATTATAAAAATTATATCAGTTGCATGTTTGTTTATCAAAAATAGTCTATTTCAGATTCTGCCAGAATCCTGGCAGAAGCACTGCTAGAGCCATTTAGGAGCATATAAACAAATTAGTAATTTGGAAGACAAGCTCAGATCAATACATGTTAGATCAGTTGGGTCTCTTAAAAAAAATTGGATGGAAGGCACAACAGAGATGGACCTCTTAATGGATTTTAAAAGTGAAAGTGATTAGAGGTAAGATTATTCTGCACTCTGATAAGATGTGCTCAATGCCTTCCTGACAAGGTGATTACTAGTATGGGATAGTAGAGAATTATACTTCCAGTTATTTCTAGAATATCTGCTAGTATAACAGTTTGTGCACAGATGTGTGAGGATCTACATGCCATCTACACCCCACACACACTTTCAACAAGACAATGTTGCAGAAAATTTTGGATTCAGTCTACAGATTCCTGGATTGTATTCACTGTGGTACTGTCAGAGAGATGGGTGACCTTGCATCAAACTCTGTTAATTCTCCATACCTCAATTTCTTCAATTCCAAAATTATGCCAATCACACTTTGTCGTGGACTGTATTGAGATCTGCTGATGAAAAATATTTCATGTTAATGGAATGAAAATCACTTACAGCTATTTCTCACTAGTGTGAGTTGGTTAAAATAATAGCCATGAGTTTGATTTCACTGTGTCAGTGCCAGGGTTTTGACCTCCTTCTCAGCACACTGCTTTTCACTGAACTTATCTTTTCTTTCCTATGGCATGGTGTCACAATTTAGGAGCCTTATCAGATCACACCACTTGCACAGAGAACACAGAAAGGTTTTACTATCCCAAAGAACTCAGGGATCCATAATGGGAGTTTTCAGTGCATTTGTGTCAACTACATTTGTACCCTTTAGCATTGCTTTCTCCACAACTTTTCCAATATTCCAAACTTTCCTGTTTTTCCCTGTGAGTCTCAGAAACACAAGGGGAAGGAAGAAAGAAGAGAAACTCTCTCTCCGGGTCTAAGAGCCTGTTCACTGATTCCTTTTCACACTCCCAGTCTAGAAGGCCCTTAACAGCTACCTGCCTAACTGGCCCCATTATCTTCATGCCCACCAAAAGCTTTATTGTAGGATGGTTATGGTTATTTGGTACCTTTTTAAATGTTTCCATACACCTCTCTCAAAGCAAAAAAAACATCTGAATAACACCTGACAGCGAACATATGCACAGGCTGTAGACACAAAAACATTTTCCAATTCTGCTACTAACAACACAACAATGGTCAATAACTTTTATTTGCAAGATATGAAATGGAAAAAGAGTGAGATTAGAATATATGTATAAAGTGGACCTTCTTTCCAATAATCTTTTTTTATTCTTTCCACTACTCAGTTGTTGAGGATGAGATGTCTGTGTTCCTCAGAATGGTTTTTCCTGCATCCACTGTAAGTGCAATGTTGCATGGGTTTACTGGAAGAAAAAAGGGCCACAAAAAGAACAAATTGCATGACAGCATTACTGTCATCTGTGCAAAGAAAGTATTGCACTGGCACCTTGCAATGTTGTATCTAGTTTATTGCTTTTCTTCGAAGTACAAATATTTGAAATATTCAAATACTATGGAAGAACATGCTTATTTTACCTTGTCTGCCTGAGCTTTAGGCTTTAACTTGTACCAAGGAGTAAAGGAGATGGAAACAGAGGTAGAAATGTCAGGACAAACTGTCTGGGATCATTGAGCAGAGGGCATGGTGTGACATTCACATTCTCTGGACAGAGAGACATAATTCTGTCTCTCAGGAGAAGCACAGAGAGAAGAAGAGAAAACAATCATTATCTCTGCTCCTTTGTTTTCCCCGTGTGGAATGTGGTATGGAGATTGTTGACCTGAAGTGATTGCTGGATTGAATTCTGGTGAAGGTTGTTTGGATTCATGGACCAATCAGATCCAGCTGTGTCTCAGACCCTCAGCAGAGTCACAATTTTGTTAGGTAAGTAAGAAGCATGTAGAATAGTGTAGTATCTCTTTAAATAATATATTAATGTAATATAGTATAGTTTTAATAAAGCTATCATTCAGCCTTCTGATCTGGAGGCAGACATCATAATTTCTCCCTGTCGGAGGTTGCCTGATTTCTGGTAGCTTGGAAATAAATGCTGGGGGCAAAATGCTTAACTGGTATTAAAGTCAAGGATAATTTATGAACAGCACCAAAAGTATTTTTTTCAAATAAAACTTGTATAATTCAATTATTTTTCTTCTTTTTCTATGGGCTGTTTTATTTGAGGTGGGATGGGACTTTGAAAATCATTTAGCTTGTCCTGAGGCATTTACCTCATAAATAATATACGGCTTGCAAAATATCTATATAGTACACAAAAAAATTAGGGAATACTAGGACTGAGGAGACCTTTTCAGTTGTGCTTCCTCCCTTTGTGCAGTTCTACTTCTTCATAGTCCCTTAAGCTTTCATTTCATGCTAACAACTGGTTTTCTCAGCAGGCACCCTTCCTCATACAAAGAAGTCTCAAGCCTCTCTGGAAACTGTGTTTAAGCATTCCTGCCTGAGGTCCAGGCCATCAGCTCAATAGACCATTCCAAATGATCTTGTTTTATATGTTGCTGCACATCAAGAGCCTTACCGGGGCCATGTGGCATGACACCGCTGTGTTTTTCCAACGGTTTTAGACAGAAGGAAAATTAAACTCTTGAAACAGCAAAATAAAATATTGAAATGAAGAAAAAAAGATACTTATCTGGTAAAATCTAAACAAAAGGAGAATGTCTAGTGAGGCCTCCTTGACTCCAGGCTATACTGATGCAAAGGGCTCTGATTGCTAAAACAGCTCAAAAGATGCATTTCATATAGTGCACACTGCAACACACTGAAATGTGTTTTTTTCTTTCTATAACTGCTTCTTACCAGGGTTTCTCAGCTAGCACATATCTGCTGCTCAGGTATCACACTTCCTCATGTCCCTGAGCAATGCCAGCACAAATTTTTTACTGTAGGAGCTCATCTGATATCAGGTCTTTTAGGGGCCAGTTCAAGAAGACATGAAGGAAGAACAGTTTGATTCCCCTTCTCCTTTTATATCTTTAAGATAGGACAGTACATTGTGCAAAATTCCCTGAGTACAGAACCAGCTCCAGCTATAGCTTAACACTTTCGTTCTTTGGCTTTTTTTTTTTTTTTTTTTTTTTACCTTAAGCTTTGACATAATTCTTTTCATGCCTCAGCAGATCTAACTACAATAACTAGAGGCAGCTCCTGGAATGAGCTTCAAGGATAATTGCCTGGGTACTTGTGAAATAAGGGACAAGAAGGGGAAAAGAATATTATCTTCCTGGTTTTGCTAAACACTTCGCTAAACAGAATCAGTAACTTCAAAACTACATTTGTTTACCTGTGCACTTCCACAAAAAGTCATCCTCAGATGTACAGTAAATTTTTATGAAGATTTTGATTCTTACATGCATATTAAACAAAAAGGGTGCAGGAAAGTGTCCTGTATTTAGGTTATGTAACAGGTGAACAGGGAATGGAGCCAAAGATTTGCCATAATGTTACAAATTAGCCTCTGTTTCTTCCAGCAATTTCATTCAGTCTCTATGAAATGTTTTGAAATGTTTCCCTTTACTATAACAGGGAAACATCATGGGTTAAATTTACATTGCATGATGGGTTAAATTAAATTCTCAGTGGGGAAGGAATGGTTACTAAGGCAACAGGAGCATGCATTTGATACCTATTATTCAAGTCTGTAACCTCATGCTCATTACCTATCACATTGTTTTTTAATATTCACTCTAAAATGGATGTTGCCAGAACCACCTTACTTCGACCTAAGTAGCAAGACATGAACTAATGTGAAAAGAACTTGCAATCACTATTAGTATATTAAGATACTTCTTGAGAAGTAGGGATCTGTTTATCTGAAGATCAACTTTTGCTTCTACAGAATAAGAAATATCCAAAAAGCATTTGCAAACACAGTTCTGAAGGAGTTCTGAACTAGAAAACAGCAGCTCATACTGTGATTTCCTGAAAAAAACTGTGAAATTAGCAAAACTGAAATACCCACTACCCCTTAGTAGATAGTGAGCACTGACAGGTCAGAACTGCCGGCAGGAGAAGATTAAGAGCATCTGGCTGTACACATTGTTGAAAACCATGAGCAATATGAAATGTTTGAGATTAAAGTGGAGCACTTGTGTCTCTCTATGTTTTTCTCCCATGTTAGATGAGAACAATACATTCATTATGAGAATATATTATCAAAATGAGAATGTATATGCCAGTTTTGGTCTGTGGTAGTTAACAGAGGTCAGGAATATTATGACAAGAACTTGCAAGAAGTAGCACACATTGTACAATACAATAGCACTTTACAAAGCTCTTAGGACACCCTTGTGTAACCTTCCACAAGATCACAGAATCAAATACACATAGCAATTCATTTCTAAGCTTATTCAAAACTCTCTCATTCAGAAATTAAATGTCAGCATAAATGGATGCTTTAGCTTGAACAAAAAATAACTATATACTTTTAAAATGCTTCCTTGAGAGTGAATTTTTTCCTTCATAATCATCAGATTGTGTTATTTCATTTTAGACTTTTAAACCACTCTAATATAAGTATGTGATATTATACAAAAATGTACATGACACACATGAACACAGTGTTTTATTTTAATAGGATATAAATTTGACAGTACAATTAACAATGCCTGTTCATGGAAAGTGTGAGCTTGCCTCGCTGTTTCTTGACACACTACCAGAAAGAAATTAGGATCAGCTGGATCATCTCAGTTTTCTACTTCATTAACCTTTCCGAGGGCAAGACATTAATTTAGTCCTTTTGTAAATTAGGCCTTAAATGTCCAATGCTTTTCATAATTTGGAGTTAGGCCTCTAAGTCCATCACATTTCCTCATCCACGGAATTTACACCTTTGCAGCCTCAATGTTCCCAAGCATAACAGAGACATATCCATCATCCATCTAAAAGAATTGTGCTATTGAAGTAAAGGATCTCATTGTCTGCATCTAAATGAGCCTATGAAAGAGGGAGCACTCAGTTTCTGAAACAGAAGGAAACTATGTGTTCTGAATTACATATTACAGACAAGTACAAAGCACAGATTTGATCTTACATTCATCAATCTGGTTAAAAAAATCAATACATATTTTGCTTAAGCTAAAATCTCACATCTCATAATATCCTTAACTTTAGCTGTATGAAATCACAGTGATTTGAATGCTCCCTGTAACACCACATTGGCCTAAAACAGAAGAATCATTCAATCAGTTTAAATAGTCATTGCAGGAAAAAATTATGTACATGGTATGAGTTCCAGACTTTTTCTTTTACTTTTATTAAATTCTTGTAAATGTTCCATTCTCTAAAGGCAGCTGTCACATGAAGCATGTGTTTTAGTAGCATTTGAAACTCTAAATCCTTTTTGGGCTCTTTAAACTATTTAGCCCAAACCCCAAAGCCAGGAGAAGGCTTGAGATGCTCTGGAGCTGTAATTCCTCAATAGAAGCACTCACAGGCACAGCACTCAGGGGCAGGGCGGCCAAAGAGCATTCATAGAAGTTGTGCTTCCCAGATTGACTTTAATGGCTTGTCTTGTACAGTGATGGAAACTTGGGAAGTGGCAGCACAAAATTTCTTGGTAGCTTGGTAACTGGGAGCATTTGAACTCTACTTGCCAGTGAGTATGACAGTCATCAAAGAAAAACAGAAAGTGAGTGAATACCAAATTACTGAAATCAAGTAAATGGGGTTTTGCAATTCTGTGTAATGTGTGCAGGTTATGATTTGCACTGAGAACTAAAAAGAAATGTGGACAGGGCTCAGCAGAAAGAAACAGTGTGGATTTTCTTGTGTCAGAGATTAATTGAATATTTAGAGCCATAGTCCTGCAAAGGCATGACATCTGTGACTTGTCACCTGAACTTCTCACTGCATACTTGGAAGTTGCTTCAAGACAAGAATCCTGGGGCATTTTAAAAAAAAATCTCTTCCTTTTGACATTACTACTGTAAGGAGAACAGGTCACTCTTTAGTTGATCTCTATATTAACTCCGATTATTTTAATTAACTGAAGAAATGATGTCTAAGAAAATAACACCAGGGAGTTCAAGGGGCTTGGGATTTTGGGGGTGACAGGTTGGTTTTGTTTGTTTTATTTTTTTCATAAAAAAGCAAAACAGACTATCTCATGATAAAAAGAGGAGAGCTAATTAAAATCTGGGCAGATAATCTTATTCTATTTGAAGGGTTGCTTTTTAAAGTGCAACATCACAATTACATTATTCTACCAAGTTTAATGAAGTGGGTCACTTAAACCAGTGTCTCTGTCTCTTATGTAGTGAAAATCCGGACTTTTGGAAGGAAAAAGGTATTTGAAACAACTTTTAATAAATATTACCTAATTCTGGAATAAAAAAAAAAGGAAAGATGTTGATAATATTTTTGATAATTTGAAAATATTTCTTACATTCTTGCTCAGGAAAAGAGCACCATCTACTGATCATCACTATGAAATTCCTGTATGAGTTTCCCTTGCGTGTGTTTTACTTGTGTGCAATGTCATAAACTTAACTCCAGAAGTTCTGGATGACTCGAACACATGTGAAAGAAAGCTGGTGTACCTTCTGCCATCAGCTAATACTACTGCAATGTTTCATTGTTTTAGGAGCCAGCAACACCTTAGCAGCAGGAAGCGAGCTCAGCTTCATATCCAAGGCACAGAGGGCCCCAGTGAGGATTCTCAGTCTTGTCTCACAACCCAGGGGTGGTAGCCAAGGCTGTAGAGCCTGTGAGTGCACTCAGGGCCTTAACTGCAGCAAGAAAGCTTAGCTATAAATAGGTTTTCTTTGCTCATTTTTCTGCACTTTTGATAGGATTTGAGTTCTTAAAAAGCTCTAGTGCTGTTCTGAGAAACAATTTCAGAAAACTGGTGTGCAGGTGATTGCTGTCATCCTATGAGTGATGGGACTATTTCCCCAATGTCTCATACCTGATGTGATTGTGATGATTGTCTCTAAACCAGAATGTGAGGAGCGGAACCAAGGGCTCCCAGAACTGCATGCACAGCTACAGTTTGAAATACCAGCTAAATCTGCATGACTGGCACCCATGCCCTCTGTGGGTCTGGCACAGAGTAGAATTAATTTCATATCTATTATCTACTCATGCAATTATGCCTCTCTGTGAGTCACTGGAGAATTATATATTCCTCATACATCACCTGCTTCTCATATATTGTCTTTGTCAGGCCACAGCCCAGCAGCTAGAGCTGAAAGGTATCATTACTCAATAATTTCTTGCTTGACTCAGCCTCCAATTTTTGAATTTCTAGTCCCAGGGACATGTATTCATGGGAACATCTCAATTGGCTGGGGGAGGAGTTGTTTCAAGAACATTTCTAGATGTTGTAGCTCCAGGGTAAAAACTTAAAATCATGACTCATTTGCATTTAAGATACTCCACTACCCTGCCTATAAATAAAATAATCAGTCTTTTGAGTTTGAAGGGTTTTTTCATTATACACTGGAACTTATATTGAACAGGTTTCCATTTCTTCTGGCAGGGTAGATGATTATTTCTTTATTTTTGTATGCAAAGACTGAAAAATTCATTTCGTCCATTAAAACAAAAAGGAAAATCTGAACGATGAATATGGCCCAGCCCCTCTGACCTGCACCAGCATCTGACTGACCTCATGATGAAACAGTTGAAATCTGAGTCCAAGTCAAATAGAAGTTGCCTATATATATAAATATACTGAAGGAGTGGAGAAAAAAGAATAAAGCAGAGCCACTTACATGGGTAAAACCAGAGACACTAAGACGTGTGGTCAGAAATTAAGCAGATAAATTACAGCCATCTGTAGGCTTTTATATACATCACTGTGTGAGATAATTTCAAGGTATATGATAAATTCATAGATAGGGCTTGCAGATCACCTTTTGTTGAAATGCAAGATTAAGTTGCAATGCTAGGATGGAATGAATAGCTAAATGAGTCAGGAAGTGCAGTTTTATGCATCTACAAGTAACAAAAAGTGTGGCTGAATTTTTTTTTTTTTTCATTTAAAGTATTTCAAATTCCATAGTTGGTTTGTTGGAAGAGCATCCCATTGCTAATATTTTGCACATAAAGTATTGCTTGTATTATGTATATTCTAGCTACTCCTCAAGTCCCTCTGATTCCCTCCCCTTGTGCCAAAGGTCTTGTGGAGTTACTCTAGAGAGGAACAAGCCATAGATGTTTTGAATTAGAACATCCATCATCAGACCATGCCACAAGAGTAAGGACCACTTTCTCATCTTATTGGAAATGCAGAAACAATCTTCACTGAAATGGGGCCAGGGTCTTGCATTGTTGTGTCACCTCAGGAGCGGGACAGATCCCTCACCTCCAACTTATGATTCATGCTGCCCCTCAGCTCTGCTGCTCAGAGACCCTCTGTAGTTTGTCTCTTCTGGTTCTCCTGGGGCTCACGTTCCTCATGCTTTAAAGTTTCCCTCTTTCTGCTGAGTAGCACTTTTAGGAGAAGGGAGTGCTCTGGAGTGCACTCTGGAGTTCACTCTGAGCTCAGTAGTGCCTGACATCTCCCTGTTCCAGCTGCTGCTGAAGCCTATTTCCTCCAGGGCAGCAGAGGGGAGCACACACTGCAGGTTGGCTGAGGGCTGGCACAAAGGGCTAAGCTGCTCTCTGCCTCTGAGAAATCATTCGCACAAAGCCAGGCAGCCTCCAGTGTACAGAATCAGCTTTGGCTCTCAGAGAGCTCTGTGTAAAAATTGACTTTGACACGGTCAATATGAGCCACCATAAACCAACTACCTCTTCTAGTCATAACTACTTTTGAAAATTTGGCCTTAAACAATCTGACTTATATGGTTAGTCAGGGAGGCTTTCTGGTTTTCTGTCAAAAATGTAGTAGGCTATTGATCTGAGATTTCCAGATACTTTGGGATACAGTCACTAAGAGGAGACAGAAGGCACTGGAAGTTATTATGGAAAAGATGTTTTCAACAACTTTAATTAACAATAAACTGCATCTCCACCAGGAAAGATTTGAGATGAAAGGCTACCTATTTTTTTTGAGGTAGGCAATTACACTTGGTATAATGAAAGGTCATAAGTTCTACTTATTTTTTGACAAGTTTACTGCCCTGCAGTTCTGATTCCTTATTACATAGTGTTCAATACGTGTCAAGTGCAGAATACATTCTCTATCTATTGTGTGCTATTATAGTGCATGTCTCCATGGCAAGAAAAAAGAGTCCTGGATAATTACAACTTCTCAGAAACCTTGAAACCACATTGCAGATTATAAAAGATATTTTACTAAAACAAAGCAAGGAAAATGTGCAGAACTAAAACCAAAATGTACAGATTAAACACAATAAAACTTTAACAGAAATTTTAGTAGATGGTTTTGTGGCTCCATCTGGTGTTTATTTTACAATATTTCTGTCTCAAGGAAGTATGACTTCCCTTTCCAGCTGCACACAGGAAATGAAGAGTGGTATTAAAAAGACAGGTAAACGTACATATTCTGAGGACTTATATTCAAAGTTGTATATAATTTATTGTGAAAATAAAAAGAGAATACTTTTTAAAATTAGTTTTTATATCCTGTGACTTGAATAATTTTCATGTCTGAGAAAGGTCTTCTATAGCAAACTTATCATTTCTCCTTAAGATACCAGTTAGAATGCCAAAATACTATTCCTCCCTACCAACCTTGCTTTGCTTATATCCTCATGATGGCTAAATCAATACTACTGCTTTATTCAAGTAAACCCTCAGATATTTGCAACACAATTATCACAAGTTTTCATGTCAAATATTTTACTGGTGCTTTCAGATGTGCCAATCACATATTTACTGCCTGTACAGAAAAATCACCTGCTTCACTTGGTGTGTAATAGTTTCTAAGAGGAGTTGATCCATCACTGTTCCAGGGGTTGAAGCAACACTGATGAGTCTTTAGTTTCCTGGGCCTTCTTTTGGGCCCTTCTTGTAGATGTGTCTGACATTTGCCCTCTTCCAGTCATTTAAGATATCCTCTGATCTCCATAACTTTTAACTCCATAATATTTTAATAACTGTTAAAATTTATAAATTTTAACATTATAGACAGTGGCCCTGCAGCAATATCAGCCACTTCTCTCACACTGGGGCAAATTTTGTCCAGGCACATGGACTTATGGGGATATCAGAGTATAAACTCTTCTTTGTTAGCAATTCTCAAAATATCATGACAGAACACCCTTCTTTTTCTACTGGGCCTAACATATAAAACATCCTTGTCCTAGTATGCTCATAACCCAGCAAACTTATTGTAAAAGTGGGGTAAATTAAATGTTATCCTTTAAAAAAGGTATTCTCACTTTCCACAGAGTGGAGTACATATGTACTGTACATGCTCTATAAAAACAATATGAAATCAACATGAATGCATCTCCAAATATGATTTAGCAATAAATAATGTTGAGTAGCCAGTACTTCCTGACAAACAAGCTTTCTGTATGCCTCAGGGGCTTGGCTGTACTTGCAGAATACGAGTATAGTAGATAGCATTTAGAAAGTCTTCCCTAGCAGAAAAAAAAGTAGGTTTGGGTTGTTTTTTTGGTTTAGCTTCTCCCCCCCACCCCGCCACAGCCCCATTTATAAAAGCATAATTGTTGCATTTAAAACTACCAGACTGAGCTCTTCCTTCCACTAACATATACCATCCACAGCACCCACCCTCTACATTCTCTGACCCAATATGATTCAGCATTGGCTGATGCAAACGAAATAGTTTTACTTTAAAGGAAAAAAAAATTGGCAGTCCGCTAAATGTCACAGAGGAAATTCATGGCATGTAGGAAAATAACTGTGTAGAGTAATGTTGAGCCAAGACTGTCTAACACATGCTGGATTCATTATAGCCTAAGCATAATAACAACGTTTTTAGTGAAACTTATCTCCCTGTGATGATACTGCAGAGGCATTATAACTACTAAAAGCCTTGTTTGCCCCATCTGATTTCTGACATGTGCCCAGGCTGGAGTTTAATATTATCTCCATGCTCCGATCCTGCACACATGGAGAAGGCTTCAGTATTAGGAAAATAGCTTTTAGCAGCTCATTTGTTCTTCTTTCCAGAACAAACCTCATTTATGAGACCCCTGGAAGAGTCAGTCATTCCAGAGGCCAAGGAAGCCCAGCCCTGGCTCTTATGCCACATCCATTCAAATATTTGTGTCATTTTCAGAAAAAAAGTTGTTACTTAGTGTCTTTTTTTTTTTCCTGAAGTGGGAAGGAGATCCTTCTTTACTTCACCAAGGTACCTTCCCTAGAAAGGCAGATGCTACGTGTTTTCTGCTAGATGAACATTTGAGCTTTCTGGGAACTGAGATGTAAGGTGAGTTAACTTGCTTTCAGGGGAGAGTTTCCCAATACCTCAAAAATCTACGTATCTCCCAGTGGAGGGGGGGGTTGGTTTGGTGGGAGTTTTGTTTTGTTTGGTGTTTTTGGTTTGTTTTTGTTTGTTTGTTTGGGAAAGTTTTGGGGTTTTTTGTTGGTTTTGTTTGTTTGGTTGGTTTTGTTTGGTTTTTTTTTTGTTTGTTTGTTTGTTTGCTTGCTTGCTTTTTCGTTTTTTGTTTTTTTTCCCCGGTTTTGTTTTTTCTTTTTTTTTCTTTTTTTTTTTGTTTTTGTCTAAAAATTTGCGAGGGCGAGAAAAGAACTTTGAAATAAATTGCGATAAAGCCTGCCATCTTCTACTGACTTGCAGCAGGACAACTCCTCCTCACTGGCACTTACTGCCCAAATCTCAATCAATTAAGCACAGCCATTAAAAGAAGCTGAACCCAAAGTGATTCACAAAGAACAACTGCTCACGCAACCTAAAAAAACCAAACCAAACCAAACCAAACCAAACCAAACCCAAACCAAACAACCAGCACCGCTCGGCATCCCCGCGCAGCCCTTCGGGCGCGGCCACCGCTCCCCTCACGCCGGGGCTGGGCCAGCGGCCGAGCCAGAGCCTTCCCCCGGCCATGGCGGCGAGGGCGGGCCCGGAAGGGGAGCAGCCGCCGCCCGCCTCACTTCCCTTGCTGTCGGGCGGGGCGGCAGCGCGGGCAGCGGGCACCATGCTGCAGTTCTTGGTAAGGCTCTGGGCTCCGGGGCGCGGCGCCGCGCCGCCGCCCGGCCGAGGGGAAAGGGCGCGGGGTCCGGCCCCCCCGCGGCCCCGTGTCCGGCCACTCCCCGGCCCCGTGTCCGGCCACCCCCGGCCCCGTGTCCGGCCACCCCCCGGCCCCGTGTCCGGCCACCCCCGGCCCCGTGTCCGGCCACCCCCGGCCCCGTGTCCGGCCACCCCCCCGCCCCTGTCGGCGGGGCGGCTGCGCCCGGTGTCGGCTCCCCGGCAGCGCCCCATCCTTGGGCGGCTTCCCCCCTCGGCGGCTTCCCTTCTCCCGCTCCCTCCCTCCTCCCGCTCCTTCCCACCCGTCCCCCCTGTTGTCGCAGAACGGCGCCTTAAAGCGGCTCTGAAAATGGGGTTCCACGGCTTGTTCTTCCTCCAAGTCGTGCTCTTAATTTGCCTCGGAGATTCTGCTTGCTCACGGTGATGCTCCCCTCGCTGCTCAGATTTCTTTGTGTAAGCATAAATGCCTCTCTCCTTTAGTGACAGCAGGGGTGTCAGCCCTTGCCGTTTCGTACACCCTTGAAAGCGTACCGCTGGAGATGGGGAGTTTTATATGTGGAAATTAAAGCAAGGGATCGCGTTTCATTACTGCCCCGAAGAACAGCAGAATTATTAGACTGAATATTAGACTTCCTTGGGGTGAGATAATGCAGCAGGCTAGTAAGTTTCATAGCAGGTTTTGATACAGAGCAAGAAATGATGGCCTGTTGTAAATTGGGATAGTCTTGCCTGTTTTTATATAATAAATAAATAAATGAGGCATATTTCTCATCCTAGCTTCATAATAAGAAGTATGAAAGCCTCAGCCATTTCCGTAGCTGTTTATAATCCCCTCTGCACCCCAATGGAAACCTTCAGTAAGGCTAAATATGGTTAGCCTCTCTCAAAGTTTCTGTGTTTATAAACTCTACTGCTTTTTGCTAATGGTTTTGTTTTGTTGTTTTTTTTTTTTTTTTCTTGCTAGATGAAAATACTTTATAATTACAATTTCTCATTAGTGCATGACCGTCAGACAAAGATATACTAATTCTGGGTTTCTTCCCTGCTTGGGTGTATATTGGATGTTTGGCTCTTGCTCTCCTGGTTAGGGCTGTAGCAGAGAGATAAAGGGATAATCTCACAAACCTTGTGTTTTTGCAGTCCAGAGTTAAGCTTTAAATAAGCCATTTGTTTACAAAGCACCTTGAAATGCTGGGTAAAAATTGGAAGACCCTGAACCCTCATCAGTCCTGTTGTTTTTAGTGAATATGCACATTTTCATTGGCTTTCCATATAATTGAAGTCTTAAGTAGTGATTTCTTTTTCCCCACTGCTCGAATCGTCAGTTCTAAAAATAAATGTAACTGAGTGGATGCAGTGCTGGACTTTCCAATAAAGGAGTACACTTAAGGGAATACTGATCTCAGTACTATCTCTACTGAGTAAGGGTTATCTCACAACAGAATATGACATATATTAGAGAGGTTCTAGAATAAAAGCTAGAACACTGCTAATAAACAAGGATTTGGTTTGTGTTTCCACGTGGCTTCTCAGACCCTGCTAAAGATACAGGAAATTCTCCTCTTCTAGAGTGATACTCTGAATTAAGAGGAGCCACGGGTCTGTTTTTCATCAATGCATTGTTAGTATCTCCCAGAGTACCTGCTTAGCTGGTAATTGAAACTACAAGAGCATATGATAAGCAGGACAGTACACACAAGAATAATTCTTCTTAAATTATTGAAGCTATGCTTTAAAAAGTAATTATAATCAAGGAATAAGACCAAAAATGGGTTTAAGGAAATACTGAAGTAACTTGCAGTCAGAGTTCATATGACAGCTCTCAGCCAATTTTAGTTTTCTGTAGATAGATTTTCACCAGTGCTGCTTATGGTGTCTGGATCACAGAAAAGATGAGCTGTGCTGCTTTGGGCCTGGAAAAGATGTGTGGTCTGTAAGTGAGGGCAAAGTTACTTTGTGGACTGTGGTTTTATTTTTCTTAAAATAGTCTTATTTTGACAGCAGTGACCATGAGCAATAACAATTTTTTTAAATAGAACTGTCCTCAGCTGTTACGAAGAGTGATTTGTCTACTGACAATGAATGAGAGCACAATATTAGCAGTGTCCCCTTTCAAAACAGTTAAATGAGCTTTCATGGTATAGGGCAGACTTATTTTGAAGTGCAACAACAAAATAAAATGTAGGATACTGAGCAGCTGCTGAATGAAATCTCATCACCTGCCTTTGAAAAGAGGAATTTTTTTCACCCTGGAAGTGTTCTTATGCTTGAGGATTTTCCTTAGCTGGCAGACAGGGTCTGGGCCAGAAACTGTGCTTGTGTTTTGCTCTTGCTCTACTTCCAGAGTACATTTTTATGGACACCTTCCATCAACTATAAGCTTGCACAGTTGTCAGAAGAGGTTGTGCCCAGCTTCCAGCCAACTGTACTGCCTTGGAGGAGCCCCTAGAGCAGAGTGGATTTGGCTGAGGACTAATCTCTTGGGGTCAGAAGGGTTTGTCTGGAAGATGCACAGCTGTTGCTGCTGAAGAGAAGAAGCAGGTTTACATCAGTTTAAGTTCATGTTGTGAAGTTTTGGGTTTTTTACTTCATCCTAAGACATGTATGTCCTTTTCCAACACTGGGCACTGTTCTAGTGGGATGTTGCATTAGGCTTTCCCAGCATGGACCAAGAAGTCTGTGATATGTAGGTCCGTGCTGCTGTCTCCCCCATTTTTCTAGGAGTTATTGCCTTTGTGGGTGTGTAGAGAACCTTACAAGAACGAACACAGCTTGATCCAAGTAGTCTTGGGGATGTGGATTGAATAACAAAACTGTGTGGTATTTTGGAAATGATGGCAAGGTGTTTCTGATGAGGAAGATGGGGAAAATTGTACCTCTCTGGATGAAAGATGAGAAATTATGTAGGAGTGGAGTTGAAACTCATTAAATAACTTGCAATATCCCTTTTTCTTTATTTTAGCCAATAAGCTTTTGATGGAAGGATATTAACTCTTCTCCCTTTCTTCCTTTTTAGCTTGGTTTTACTCTTGGCAACGTGGTTGGGATGTATCTGGCTCAGAACTATGATGTGAGTATCCTAGTATTCTCAGAGGTAAACCTGTCCTGAACTGAAAAGATACAGCTGTTTTCCCTCAATTAGAATTGAATCAGTCTTTATTTTGATGGCTTATATTATTTGAACAGAATGCAGATCATGCTGACTTTAGTTACAGGAGAACTGAGACTTCTTCAGGAAGAATTACCTCACTGAAAGAGGGTTAGCCATTGGAGCAGGCTGCACAGGGAAGTGATGGAGTCACCATCCCTGGAGGTGTTCAAGGAATGACTGGACATGGCACTTCATGCTCTGGTCTAGTTAACAAAGTGGTGATTGTTCAAGGGTTGGACTCTCTGATCTTGTAGGATTTTTCCAACCTTAATTGCAAAAAAAAAAAGTGTAACCAAAACATCATCTGTGGTAGTGTAGTGCTTAAAGCCTAAACTTCTGTTCAGTTCTAGAGCCTAGCCTTCTACTGGCAAACACAGGAGAAAAAGAAAAGGTTTATCTGTTGCTCATGGATTTTACCAGCATTAAATACTGGCTTCCTGTCTCAGGTAGCCTGTCTTCTTACAGTGTTCTCCTCCCAGTATAACTGTTAATACAAATTCTCAAAGCATGTGAAATGTCTGTTTTCTGGACCTGTAATGAAGATAAGTTTTGCCAGTGTTTTTTGTAAATGCAATACTTTCCCCTACTTCAAAAAGTGTATTGTCCTGCAATCTTTTTTTCCTTCTTTTCTCACAGTGAGAAAAGAAAGAGAACTTTCTTTTTTCAGTTTTCAGTTAACAGTTTCCAATGTGAGAGGGCAGAGGAAAAAGATTTCAAGCTGAGCCTTCAAAACATGCTTTTACTTTTTGCCAAGTCAGCAGAATCCCTTGTAAGAGCAGTGCCACTTTACTTACTGGCTAGAGGAGTTAATAACATTTATCATATAAATCCTTTTAAATTCTTAGGCAGTCTGTATTGGCCTTGATAAAAAACTAAACAAAGTTGTTGAGGCTTTGGTGACATTTATGTTTTGCTTTCCTCTCATCTTCAGTATTGAATCATCTTGCTTAAAAAAAAAATCTTACATTTTGCTCTTTATTTATGCAAAATTTGGTGATTTTTCCTGTCAGTCAGTCCAGTAAAAGGACTAATGAAAGGCTGGTGTTTCTGTCCAATGCAAGTTTTACAGTGTTACAAACATGTAGTCATAAGAATATATTTGGATGTATCAATATGTATCACAAGCATTTTATGGTGCTTTTCTGGCAGCACTGATAAAGTATTGCCACAAGAGGGGGACTCAGGCTTTGATTTGCTGGAGATATTTCCATGGAAATGTAACACTGACTTGCAGGATGAACATGGAAGTTTTACTGCTGGTGTTGAAGATGATTGGTTTGAGGTGACATTTAATATAAGCTTGTCATAATGAGGTCCTAATTCTGCAGCTGTACACACAGTGTGCTTAGTAATAAGTACATGGAGGGTTCTGCTGACAGTGGTAGAGTTCACTTGGTTTAGTTTAAATGTCAGGCTGGGCTCTTAATTTTATTTGCTCAAACAGAGCTTAATTCTGAAAAGGAAGGTAAGAGGAGCTTGTTACCAGTTCTGTGATCCTCAGACCATTCAATACGAGAACTGCATTCTGTTTGGATTAACTTCTGCTCTGTGGTCAGGTGACATATGAAGTAAAAACCCAGGATTTTTTTTTTTCAAAGCTAAGAGTGGAAAATTTGCATTAATTTTGTTTCAATCATACATTATTTTGTAAAATCATACATTATCACTTCCCTGTTTTAGCTAGTCATAATCTTCTTTGCTATTAAGAGCTTCAGCTTTTTTCCCTTTTAAGTTATTGAAATTTACTGTTGGATTATTTTATCAAAATTATTTTATTTGTAAGAGAAAGCTGAAGATTTGGAACTCACAAGCAGTAAATTGAATTTTCATTCAGGTGTAAAACTACAAAAGGGTGCCAATTTGCATTGCAGCAGAATTCCCCAGTGAGGAATTTTGTTTCACACAAGATGAACCAGGAGAAATATTTCTCAATAAATTTCTTGAGAACATATTTTATGCTCTTGAACATCTCTTTTCTCTTGGGTTATGACCAGTATAGTGCAATCTAATTTCCCCTTTGAAAGCCTGTGCATCAGTGTTTAAATCTGCTTATTCTTGGAAGTTTGTCTTCTTTCAGTCAGGAAGCCAGACTGGTCATGCTAAATTTCCTGTAAGGTGATCCTTTTTCCTTCCTCCTGTTCTCATCACCACTGACTTATACCCTTAATAATCTAAGTATTTCCTGAAGCCTCATCTGCCGTTTGCCTGATACTGCTTAGGTTTAAGCTCTGTTCAAGGCAACAGATACTGGAAATACCTTTTAAAAACCAGTTTAAAATTTATGGGATGTCTTGCTGTGTGTATGGTATTGTCTTTCCTGATGAAACTCACATAGCCCAGGATTTTTTGTAGTGTGGGGTTTGATTGTTTTGTTTTGTCTTTAAAGATTCCTAACATTGCAAAGAAGCTGGAAGATTTTAAGAAGGATGTGGAAGCCAAGAAGAAACCTCCTAACGACAAGTCTTGAAAGAGCAATGTTCCCTAGGTCAACTCTGTGTGTGCACCAAGGATGCAATTTACTTTTCAGGCAGCAAAGTTCAAGTAGAGTATTGGCATGGGAGGTTCCTCCACTCTTAGTCTCCTAGAACTGGAATATCCTCCTTTTGAAAGGGTGGCTGTGAACTTTTCCTGGGACTGATTTTCAAGGGTTTCAGAGTTTGGATTGGCAACTGATGCATGACTGGATGATATGATTTGTATTTTTCAGTGTTTCTTTTCCTAATATTTTGTAACCTGTTTTTACCTGATCCAACTGGAGTGCTTTTGGTCCTGTTACATTTGTAACCTCACACTTGATAATACTCTAGCTCTTAGAACAGCACAAAAGAAATTAAATGCATCGAGAAGTAACTTTCAGAGTTTCTTGTCATTTGTTGTGAATAGTGGTACTTCATTGTCCTTATGCCACACACATAAGCAAAGCAAAAAAAAAGCAGCCCTTAAAACTCCTGGTGTGCAAGAAAACACACATGCATTGTAAAACTCATGTCTTCTCTTGAAACCATAATTCTGCAAAAATCCTGTTGTAAATTCTGAAAAAAAAATTGCAATTATTTGAATAGATGTCAATTTTATTAAGTCAAGAATCTCTCAAATAATTTTCTTCCCTTAAAATGGAAGAGGTCTATCAACTCTGTAACATGGCTTAAATGACAGAGTCCCCTTGACAGTTTTTTGCAGGACATGAAGAGCACAGAAAAGTGCCAGGAGGTGTTCTTGCTCTTCTTGAGAATGCCTGGTGATGAACTGCTACAGACAAGCACAGAGAATGACCTCCATTTGTTCAGGCTCTAGATTAAAGTATACCTAGAGTGCTTCTCCATCAATGTTTTAATTAGGATGAGGATTGTGCCTTAAAAGTGATTTGTCCTTTTACGATGTTTTCATTCTCATCATAGGAAAACTGTAGAGCACATGGTCTGTATTCCTCTCAGAAGAGACTAGATCAGAAGATGTGCTTTGATCTCTCACGGGTGTTTAGTCCATTAGACAGGTCTAGGGGCACTCAGAAGGAAAAGAACCCAAGCTCTGGGCACTAATTGTCTTGCTTTGTCAGTGAAATGTGCTGTTTGATATAAACATAGCTGCAAAGTACAGAACTGTCTATATGCTCATTGTAATTTTCACCCTCTACCCCAAAGCCTTTAATTTGGATATATCTGAGTGGACTCCAAGTGTAGAGTTCTCACTGGATCAGTAAAGACACATTTACAGAGTACCATACACCAAACACTTGCATCCTTTGCCAGAGTTTGTTGGTGACAGAGTTCTTCCACACTGCATTCCTGAAAGAGAGGAAAGTATTCCTTATGCAAAGATTCTCCTTCTTAAGCAATATAAAGATACCTAAGGAATATTTCACCTGTAATTTTAAATCCTTCCTTTCTCCTCTGCCCTGAAATGTGTAGCTGACATAAAAGCATTCAGTCTTTGCAGAGGGTTACTTGCTAAGTTTAAAAGCCAGCTCAAGTCAGACAATCTTAGTAGCGATGCAAACAATTTTCTCTACAGGAAACACTCCAAGAAACTCCAACAGGGAGAAATGGTTGTACCACCTAAACCCAGCTACCAGAAACCCTGTGGTAGCAGCATGTGTGGAAGGTACCTAGAGAGATTTCCATTACCTTCAGACTTCAGACTTGACTGAAAGAATTTTCTTCCATGCCCAAAAACATTTCCCTAGAATGATAGTGCTGCACAGCTGTTTCAATGTTTTCATGAACATGATGAATTTAAGTTTCCCCCAACTTTCTCTCCCTCCCCTCTCTTTCCTGTTCTTGAGCATTGAAAAATACTGTCTCTAACCCATTCATTTTTCTTTGCTTGCCATGTAAAATTATATTAGTGTTTAAAATAGGATTATTTCTTTGCTCAAATGTACTTGATGTTCTTCCTTTTCTTTATATGGGGATGAGAAGTGAAATAACGTTCAAAATCTCTGTATGTGTTGCCAAACAGGCCAGTTACTCTAAAAGTGTTTTTGGACCTGACTCTTTCAGCTAAGCATTCCAAGCAGCTGTTAGAATTTTTTTTTTCCCTATCATATTAGTAAGTGAAAAGCTGCAGCTGGAATGCTGTGGAAACAATATATGCTCATTAATATTAAAGACAGGATTTTTGAGGTGTTTCACATTGTAACACCTTCCGTTTTAGCTCAAGCTGGGTTTTTTCCTCCCACATAGTATGCTGTAAATCTGGATAACATTGTAACATAGCTGATGTGGACTTTGCAACTACTGCATAACACATTTTAGCTAGCCTGAGGTCCTAGGTGATACTAAAATTTGACTTTATCTTTCAGAAGGCAGAGGGTGAGCACAGATAATGAGCGCTTGATGCAGGCCCTGCATCTGGTGGCTCAGAATGCTTTGGATGCACTGGTGTCATAGCAGGGCACAAAAGATGGATGCTCCATGAAGTTACCTAGGAGCAAATTTCCCACTTAACATGGACTCTGGGAATGTCTGCCCATTTCAAATGCCTATGTGGATAGCTAAAATTGCCAGCTAAAATACGCAGGCTTCCTTCCTTTCCTAAAAACAGTTGTGTTCATGTATTGATTCATTTGAGACATAGTCTGGAGCTGAAGCTTCAAGGCAAAATACGAGGAAAGGAATATATGAGCTACTGACAGGCTTCTAAAACATTTGCTGTGGGTTGAGAGTATTATACTGTGTTGGAAAATGCTGCCCTAAGGCTCTTCTGCCATTAAACAGTCAAGAGTTAATAACTAAAATAAACAAAAAGCCAGACAGCAATGCTAGTTATTAGCTTATTGGGCACCAGAACCCAAAAAAAGTTGGTGGATGCACCTCACAGAACTTCACTAACATGAACGTTCATTGGTTTTACATCCCAAAACCACTGCCTCATGCATCACCTGGTGGGACATGGCAGTGACAAGTGCCAGCAGCTGTGAATGTGGAAGCATGCCAAGAGTACCAAAACAGGAGAAACAGTTTGTTGAGGAAATTCCTTGCCTGAGTCCGCTCCAAATGCCTCTGTACCAATCTTGTGAGACACAAGCTACACCAGAGCCTCCTGGAAATGTTTCTGAAGAAATATTATTTGAGATGTGCAAGAGCACCGAGCCATTTCATTTACCTACTGTTATTGCTGTTCTTACTGAAGAGCATTGCTGGACACCCTGTTTGATTTGTGAGTAATCCCAGGTCTCCCTAAGGCTGGCTGGGATGCTAGCTGCTCGTCTCTCACAAATGAGATTATCCCGTGTTCATATCCCCTGGGAAATCTCTGGGATAGCAGGGTGTGATGGGAGCTGAGCAGAGCTGAGAGTGATTTGTTGCTGAGCAGCAAAGCAATTGGAAGATGCTGGTGGATGAAGCATGAAGTGAAAAGGATCAGGAGATGAGTGCAAGTAAAAGGTGCAGAGCAGCTAAAGCCCTGGGAAGAAAGCAAGCCAGAAAGAGTTTCTTAGCAGAGGGAGAATGGTCAAAAGTAACTTTAGGTACTGTGAACAAAGAGACATTCTGCTTGCTGTGTCTAGGGACAAAACTTGGTATTGCAGACACACCCACCCACTGTAGTGCTTGTCCTGTAGGAAGTTGCCCATGTTGGTGAACAGGCATTGCAGCCCCTTCCTCTCCTGCTCCTGGGGCTTCAGGATGGAGCTAGTGTCAGGGGAGGACAGTGCCTCTGCTTTGAGCACCATTTCAGGGTCTGTTCAGAGCAGCCTCCTGCTGGGGAGCAGGGAAACACCCAGGGAGGGGAGCAGAAAGAATGAGGAGGCTCTGCATGGCAGAGGCTGCCCTGAGCTTTGTGTGCTGGAGTGCAGCAGAGCAGCAGCTCAGGGTGGGGGGAACACAGGAACGGGTGAGGTGGGAGAAGAGTTGGAAAAAGTGAGGCCGAGGTCTTTTTTTATGCATCGGGGGTCATGGAAATGTTTTAAGTGACTGATGCACAGAAACACTTTGCAATTCAAAATGAAATTTACAGGAACTACCAGGAATAGCAATTGTTTTGCTAAAGGATGCAGCTTCCTGCTTTTGGAATGAGGGCTAAGACATGCTTTTTGTTTTTTCCCATATTTCTCCCCTCTGCCAACTTTTTATTGTATGTTTATTTCCAAGATGATTCTGTGGGATCCCTCTGTTTTGACACAAGCAGTAATCCAAAACCTCCTGCTGGTTCAACACCACTTCTCTAAGGGTTTGGTGGGTTATGGGTGAAAGATACCCAATTTATATGCACATGGAGCACCAGAATATGCAGTAGTAAATAATTTATTTTATTGACATTTTATTTTTGCAGAATACATTCACATCTAGAGAGCCTAGATTAAAAGTGGAAAGCATAAAAGTTCATTAAAGTGTGTGTGTGTAATTACATGAGATTCAATCATTCTAATATACAGCTTAAATGTATTGACATTAAAGAAATTATTAAAAACTGGACATAATACATGAGAATTAATGAGTGTCACAGGGATCCAGTGAGGAAAGCAGGGCATTCACTTTGATGATGAGAGATAAAGTGGTTGGCCTTTTGGCTTGGTAGTTATTTACTCTATGCCACAGTTTCCTACATTTGAAGTTCCTGCTTTCTGGGCTGCTAGAGAGCAGGGGGTGTGAGATTCAAGTGAATGCACAGGATGGGGAGATACACCAGCACCACTCCACTTCAGCCCTCTCCCTTCTTACTCATGGAGCAGCACTGAGTGCCATCAGGGAAGAGACTTTCTCAGTCAGGGGAATCATAAGTGCATAACTAAACAGCAGCCAAAGAGACAGGAGAGATAGGGGGTGTTGGCCTGGTATGATTTTGCTGGTCACAGCTTCCCCTGCTGAAAGAACTCCCACTGCAGTAATGATGAAAAAGGTCTTGAACAAAACTTTCTGTTCCTGAAACTCTTCCTTCCAAAGCCAAGACTGCAAGTACTGCAATATTGGAAATTTATGCTAGTGCTGTATGGAAAAATAACCCATATTCTCCTTCCAAGGAGATTTCTCCTTCCTCTCTGGAGGTTTCTATTATCCCTTTGAAGTGCTGTAGTTGGTAGCTGGATTTCTATCCAGGTCATAGGTGGAAAAATGGTTTTTGCAAAATAGTGATGAGTCATCTCAAAAAAAAACAAGAATAATTTACCTTCAAAAGAAGTAGGCTTATAAAACTCCTCTGGATTTGGGAATAAGGCTCACCCTACATTCAGTGTAGGACTGAATCTGCTGCTGCTGAGTACTCCAGTGTATGTGTACTTGTCTTCTGCCACGAGTCCTGCCTACCAGTCCTATCTAACTGCTCTAAGGCATGAAAATCTATAGGCAAATAACTTGGAGGAGTGGATTTTTTCTGAGTTATGGTATCTCAGAGAAAGCAACAACAGAGCAAAGCTAATCTCTCCTTTTAACTCACGCTGATTTTCAGAACTGAAAAGACGTTGCAGAAGACCTCCCAGTGGATTTTCTTCATGGTTTTACAACGGATCCTGGTTCAAACTTCCTTCTTTCTTTCATATGTGAAATGTAGGTTCAATATTTTGTCCCAACTTGCTGTGGTCTTGCACTTTTGCTCTTTTTGTCATTTAAAATTACGTTTGGCTTGTGATGTTGCTGACTGCTGCCCATTCTGGAAAGGTGTTCAGCTGGAAGAGTCTAATTCCCCACGTGTTGATGGCCACCATGACAACAGCCAGGCCAATCAGATTTACACCCAGGCCAGCTTTCACCTGCAAAAGCAAAATGCATCAGGGCAACTTAATCAAAAACAGTTAACATAGGAAAAAAAAAGCAGTAGGATTTATACTGACTCATATATAGTATGATAATTTATGTATAGTGATTTCTAGAGCAAAAAAAAAGCATAAATGAGAGCATATGTGTCAGGGTATATGTTGGAGTATTCAGGAGTGAATATTCAGGTTAGAGGCTGATGCAGTTCATTGTGAACTGCTCAGTTTGTCACTTGGACTTCTCAATCAGATAATCAGAATGGGGAGTTAAACCATACATAATAGTGATACACAACTTGCTGTGGAGCTAGCTGATAAATCTAATTTCTTATGCTCTCTTGTGCTTGTCTTAGTAGGTCAGTGAAGAAAGGATTGCATACTCCTAAAGCTCTTCAGACCATTACATTCATTAAAAAAATACAAATAAGAAATGTGTGCACCCTACAGCAGATTTGTGGTTGTTCTTAACCTGACAGCTCTATTGTGTAAGAGCAGTGCAGACATCACTACTTAATATTAGCAGCAATATAGTCATTTTTATTGCACCAATGCTGCTAGTATTAGTATTAGTATTAGTATTAGTATTAGTATTAGTATTAGTATTGACTGCTTGATGCGGGAGTTGTGTTGGAGTTGTATGAAGCATGGGAGGATAAACCCAGTGCCAAGACTCACCATATCTTTGATCTGGCAATGCCCATAACTGAAGACAATGGCATTTGGAGGGTTACCCACGGGCAGCATCACAGCAAATGAGATGCACATGGTGACGGGAATCAGGGTGTATAAAGGGTTGATAAGCAGGGTTTCTGACTGGAATAAGAGAGGGAGAGAGGTGTTTCACCTGATCAACAAAAGTGACCGGCTGACAATGACTATGAAAGGACCCTCTCTGCTGTGAATCACACCTGCCTAATTTCTAAGCGTAAGCATGAAAGTATTTTTTGGTTGGTTTGGTTTTTTTTAGAGCAATGCCATAATTTTGAGCTGGTCATGCTCCAGGGAACTCTCTTGAGACATTTCACACTGAGGGAGGGTGGAGTTTGCTACTAATAGGACATGTTTGCTCTTTCTCCCACTTGTTCTCTGTGTCATTCTGTATTGTGTCTTCTGGACCTTAACACTGACTGCTGCTTCAGTCTTCATCCACGAGAAGCCACAACAGGTTAACACAAAGAACTTGCTTCTTCCAGTTGCTGAATATGCTGAGACCATTATGTGATGTCCTCCTGAATAGTGGTTGAGAGAACCAGCTGTTCATGATCCAAATTTGCATGGTGAGAAGGCAGAGATGATGGAATATTTTCTACAGTGGGCTAAAGAATACAGTTTTCAGTGGTGATTAAATTTTCCATTTTCATTTGCATTGCTTTGGCCCAGTTTTATATGAGAGGGAAAGAGAAGGATAAACAAGGCTACAATCATTTTGGGGAGGGAAGTGTCTCCAGCTTACTTTTGCAATCTGAAAAGAGAGTCTGCCTTAAGATGGCATTTCTTGCTATAAGTAGATTACTGCTCTAAATAGTTTTCAGGAGAATCTCTTTCTGCATGGAGCAGAAACAAATCTGAACTCCTAAGCCACGGAAACAGAATTACATATTGTGATCTGACCACATCTTAATATTAACTCAGAATTGTTCACATAATATGATTTGGGACAATCCCATAAAATAGTTATAATAGGGAAAGATGATTCATGACCTCCATTCTTGGACAGAAAAGTTTCATGTTGCATTAAGAAAAAAAAAAAAAGGAAATTTTCTGTAACTGCTATTCCAATATAAAATTAAATTACTCTCTCTTTCTTCTACCTTTGTCAATAGCATCCTGATTTTTTCTGCCCCTTACGAACATCTCTGCTTTCCATGGTGAAAGACAGTATGCTTACCAGATCAACCCCTTGAACACTTCTAAATCTGAAATAAAATTTGTCACTCCAGTCTTTTCTCACAAACAGGGAGCAGGTGACTACTAAGTAATGAACAACACATTTTAAATAACATTGACAAAAGCATCTCAAGCTTTATGTGAAATTCACCTAACTTGTTAATTCCATAGTCACCTTCTCTTGTACCTGGCATATGAATTCCTCAGTGCACTTTGTCTGAGAGGTATTATAAATTCCATGATGCTAAAATATGATTTTGGCTGCCCAATTATATTATATTTCCTAGTTTCAAGACTACAGAACAGTATCTTGGGAACTGAGGCTGGATTTCATGTGGACAGAGTGCCAAGACCCTGACATCCTGAAAAATTCCCACAAGCCTGGGAGGAAACTGTCACTATTTTAACTCACCATACTGCATAAAATAGGCAGAAAGATGGTGATGGTTGCTGGATTACTAACAAATTCTGTTACCATGGACACCAAAATGCAAGCCAGCAGAGTTACAGCCCAGGAGGGAAGGCTGCTCAGGGAGAGCATTTGACGTCCAATCCATGTAGAGAGGCCAGAGGTCTGGAGAAAGGACAGAAGCACAAGAATTACTAAATACTTGGTATGTTTGTAAAACAGATTCTTCTTTCTGTGGCAGTTTACAGCAGAGAATCCCACCAGCAAATAAAAAAAGTTCAGGTCAATGCTTTCTGCATTTCCTTTTGCTCAGTAAACTAGATTTCACTGCAGTGTTTAACAAATAGCAAGAAAGACATACACTGAATGCTGGGAGTGCTGCCCACTACATTATGTACAAACTTGTAAGCATCCACATCATAAATCCAAACTGGGGAGCATAAAAAAGAATAAAGAGCAAGTTGATAATATGTTTAGGAAGGAGGATAAAATAAAAAATCTACACCAGTACCTTGCATCCAGCTGCTAAGGCATAACCTCCTCCAACCAACACTACAATCTCCCAGGGCATGGTCTTCTGAAAGTCCTTCCAGGTAATGATGGGCTCCAGTGAGTTAATTTCTGCTGACTTTTCCCCATCTCCTATATCAAAAAAGGTGTGTGAGTATTATACTGCCTTTTTTGCAAAGGCCTTCACATTTTTCACAAGAATAGAAATTACTGAAGATGCATGGGACTGCCTGAGAGAGAGGCAAAGAGGCAGGGCATAGCCTGTTTCTCTCAATAGCCTGGCCTCACAAAATGCAGCGTATTAATTCTAAACATCTGACTTTCTCTTGGCTGCTCCATTGATGCAAATGTTTGTAAACCCCTGTGTTCTCATGTTACAGCTTTTAGAGGGACTGTGTACTGTGTTGTGGTATGCATGTGCATATCTCTGTAGACCCCAGAGATGGTGTTACAATGGGATTATATTATCAAAGAAGGGCTATGAAGTAGGCCATGATGCTTGACAAAGTGCATTTAGGCCCCTAGACTTTATCTGAGGACATTAGGATTTTTTTTAGTGCCTGAGTATTTTCTTAAAGAAGGAGTTAGAGAGTGTCATATTTTCCTAAAACCTGTACAAGATATAATAGCATAAAAATATATGTTTCTATAAATTTATAATCTTTGCATAAGACTGTGCAGACAATTCTACTTTCATACAGCACTGCTGAAAGACTGATGCAGCAAACTGATCAAACCACTGAGTGCTACCCAAACACAAATGTGAAATAATCTCACTATCAAAAAGACTGTAAGAGAAGCATTGCACAAAATTGAATATTATCTGGCACTTTATGACCATTTATATTTATCTTAAGACAGTGCAATGATTTCCACTGCATGAGTGATGACTCTTTTTTTTTTTACTGGGGTTTGTCTTGAGCTGATTTTCCATTATAGTTTTTTAATATGGAACTCCATCTAAACCTTTCCCAAAGCTCAGTCCTCAGTCCTGAAGTCTAATAACTGCTAGCACAGAAGAGGCAGCAGTCTCAGATTCAAGACCTGTTTGTCATCCTCTGGATGAGACAATATAAATTACAGCAAAGGAAAAGGGGATCTGATGTAGGAAGGAATGGTATCAGAGGAGAAACTGAACCTTGGCTTACCAACATAAAAGTATCTTCTTGGAGCTTTTTACAGACAAAAAAAAAGAAATCATTAGACACTGAAAAATGTACCAGTTCTCTTTCTTACTGCATTCTCCTCACCTTTTCTCCTTTTCCCAAAACATGGCTTTTTTGCTGGAATCAGGAAAAGGAGAAACCCAAGAAACACAGAGACAGTGGCATCAGTCCGGTAACCTTTCCTAGGAAAAAAATAGCAACGTTTTCATAAAAACACCTTAACAGAAACATTTCCAAACCAGGTACATAGCTCCAAGCACATTTCTGCAGGTGCAGTTGTATTCCCACATCTGAAGTCATGCTAACAGCCCACTAGAAAAATATGCCTGCATATGAAGGGTACAAATTGGATTTTTTCCCATTTATTAAACTGACTGTGGTAGGCAACTTCAATCACAGCTCAACAATTTTTAATATTCTGGTTGGAAAAAATAATCCCCTTTGGTTTACAAATCTATTAACTTGTAGGTACAAAAAAATAGTGTGTTTACTGTAGTGTAAGAAACAGTAAACACGTTCTGGGGAAAAGCCAAACCCAGGTGATCCTTTAGAAATGAACTGTAGATTGATTTGAAATTAAATGTTTAAAACTCTTTCTGTAAAAGTATTTTGAGGAGTGCCAAACTCCAGTGATCATCAGAAAATCACAGTATTAGGAATTGTTTTTCCGTTGAAATTGGCATGAAAAATTAAAGCAATTTTATATAGTAGTAATATAAATTACATTCAATTTGCTTATTCTTTGATGTGCAAAGTGTGTTACAGTAAGCTTTAATGTAACTTGTTTCAATATTATTTAAAATAAAAGAAAAATTATTTGCTTCAGTCACCATTCTCAGCAATATTTAATTGAATGCATATTTTCTTGATAAAACACTCTTTGTCAAAAATTTTAATTTCAATTATAGTTGCAATATATTCTAGTGAAAACTTCTTTATGAATGCACTAAAATGTTTTAAGCTCAGAATCTGACCCTCCTAGTCTTTTACATTTGAAATGGTTTCATTTACTTTCTCTACTTAACTCACTTTGAATACTGAGAAAGAATAAAATTGTTCACTATACAGACAGATATAATTTAAGAAAAAAAAATCCTAATTTTTGAATAAAGAGTTCATTTTTCACTGCTTCGTTAAATGTGGCTGGTGATGTATTAGGGGGAAAAAAGTAGAAAGTAGAAAGTCAGAAGAAGCAAAGTTGTATTCCTGTGCAGTTGTTTGGGGGATTTTACTCACTTCTCAAAAAAAGATGACCATCCTGGTACAAAGCCAGGCTCACGAGTGAACCAAAGCAAGGTCATCAGGATGAAGAAGAATCCAGTCACCATCTCGGGATAGCTAGAAAGAAAAAACAGAGAAAGCAAGGAAGTAATTCCAAGTCCTGTCTCAAAACTCAAGAAGTAAAAAAGAAAGCAGAAACTGGCTCCAAAAAAGGATAAAAAACAAATGAAAAATAGCAAGGAAGATTAGTTTGAATTAAAGAATTTTAGATTTGGCTCCCAGTTGGTAACCATCTAAACCTGGTAAGAAATAGGCTAAAAATATCCATCTGTATTTGCAATTCAATCATTCATGGGCAAGACCTGAAGGAAAATATTTCTAAATGCTTGTTTTGTATTTGCATTATTATCTGATTAAATGTGTTAACAAGGTGAAGTTCCTATTTGCATTGCACTGTAAACACATTCTCTTGCATTTTTCAGAAGGGTAGAAAGCCTAAGAGCAAATGACAATGTAAATTAGCACCGATGGTGCACACAAGGTGACTTGAGGATACTTGAGGTGGCTTGAGGATTTTTAATTTAGCATATATTTAAATTAAGAGTGATTTCATATTCAGGCACAGCCTGAACAACAGTTTAGCTCCAGAGTTTATCATATTTAGGCAGCTGATCTGTCAATATTTCAGTTAAACAGCACAAAAACATTCTGTGAAGAAGGAATTGTGTGCCATATCAGCCCTTTTGAAAATGAAAATCTTGCCAAATAATCTTTCCAAGAGACATTTCTTGCCATCATGCATGAATATTATGGGCAGCTGGGAAGGCTGGGTAACTCATGGCATGGGAAAAGGCCTTTTTTTAACTTACATCCACTAAAATAAGTATGTGCCTTAATTAGGAGAAGGGGTCCTTTAGGATTCAGACAAACCTGGACTCAGATGACCTTTGAACCCTGGAATAAACTTGAATCCTTTCCTTTCTTTTCCTTTTTCCTCAGAAATAAATGAGTTACAAGTTAACACGCATGCTTGTAACAAATTCTTTGATTTTAGTTAATTTTTTCATTTTGTTCTATTTCTATCCTGGAAGGGAGGAAAAAGAGCTGAGAGCGTTAAAATAAGCTACATGAGTCTAAGGCAACATGGAGGGCAATAGGAGACAATAAGAGACACATTCCCAAGGAAGGCAGGTCTGGTTTACCTAACGTTTCCCAGTTTCTTGTATTCCTCTTGAATTCTTCTCTCTGACATTTCTTCTCGTTTGGTCTTCTTCTTCTTGCTTACAGAACAAGTCTCTTTAAAACTGAGAGAGCACAATAAAATTAGGCAAGGGCATAAAGAGGGGGGAAAGGTAATTAAAAAAAAAACAAAACAGCAATGAGATAGTTGGAAAATTCTGGTATCAGGGACTGTTGGGAGAAGAAGTGACTGAGGCAAGGACTGATGGCAACGGGAAAGGAAATTACTGAGTATGATATTTGATTAATCTGGTTTCAGTTATTTTAAGTTCTTTTAAGATTCTATTCTAGACATAGTTGGAAGGTCCCTAGGGTGCTCTGACTAGTACTGATTGGTATCGCTGAGCCATCTTGAGCCGTGGCTGGGCTCCCTCTGCGTAGGCTTCCTCGAAGAGCTGCCAGAAACCTCCAAAAGCTACGGCTAGTGTCTATCATCACGTGGAAAGATTGTGACAGAGCTCAGCTATCAATAGAAATTTTTCATGGGCTAACTATGCTTTCCTGGATCAGGGTTATCCAACATATTTGGGGCCTGCTCTGGCTTTTGAGACCATATTTGCCTTGAATATTCAGGATTCATAAGGAGGGAAAGCTGTGCTTGGGATCCCATTAGCTGCCACGACCTGTCTGCTTCTGCTTATACTGTCATAATAACATTTGTTTCTAAATCAGGCACAGCCAGAAAAGCACCACAGAGGCCAGGGAAGTCAGCGTGGTATTTTGTCCAGGTGAAAAATGCCTGTACTTCTGCCAGGGACATGAAAACAAGCATGAATCTATTGATCCTCCTATGCACTGGTATGGATGTTAAGTGACTCTCTTCGTTTTTTCCATTTTCCTTCATTCTGTAAGGAAGCATGGACATTCTTAATTGAAATTAAGATGCTTTCAGGCTCACTTTAACCCTCTCCTTTTCTTCTTTCCAGAAGTGTTACCTAGCTGTGCTTTGAGCCACAGAGATCCCTCCTTTTTCACTCCAGCTGTACCCTCTGTCACACAGAGGTGTAACAGGATCTAAGCCAGTCTAAAAGAGGCAGCAGCAGTGATTCAGGTACCATGGCAGCAGAATTTTGTAGTTCTTTAAGGTGATAATAAGTGCTTTTATGGTTCCTGCTACTTTAATATCTCACTGAGTACCTCACTAGGCACCCAGCTGTAGCACTGGCCAAGCCATGGACTGCAACCTCCCTCAATGTATCTGCTTAAGGCCAGACTCGCAAAGGAATTTCCATTGCTCAAGATGCAACAAAAGGACTGGTCAACCATAGGACTTAACCAGGGTTTTCATTTCACATGGGCAAATACGTAACACATTTTTTTAACTCACTTAGCACTGCCCTTCACCTATAGGTATTTTAAATTTCCTTGCAAATCTTGCTGTTAGACTTTAGTAAAACCTACCAGCAGGGAGAGACAAGGCTGGAAGAGAAGAGCTATATAAAGGACAGCTCTGCAGTAACTTCTACCCTTAACTCTTTGCTAATGATCCTTTGGTGGGTCCATTCTCTTTGGTAATGATCCTTGAGTGGGTCCATTCTCTTTCACCCTTGACCTGGTCTAGGGCCGTAAAGTCTGAAATTCAGTTCCAGCTAAGCCAAGCAATAACAGATTGATGGCACAGGGCTTTCAAGAAAAATAACATTACGGGAATTCATTAAACATTTATGCACAAGCATTAGGCAGCTGTTTCAACATGTTCTAAGTGTTTCCAGGCTCAGGAGGATGTGAAGGCAGAGAATTGAAGCCCAGCTCCCAACATAATATGTTCTTTAATGAAGTGCAGTGAATAGAAGTCAGAGATTAAGAAGCCTTGGAATCAACTAGTTCTTCTCAAAAAGTCAATAATGCTTCAGTCTCTGGTATTATTTAGAACAACATTAATCAGCATGAAGTCTTGGATGCAATGTGGAATTTCAATTTTTTTTTTTTTCAAACCAAATTAATTGAGGGTCATGTTAGGACCTGTTTCTTCTCAAGATTAAAAAAAGTGGCAGAGGGAATTTATGTTAGCCTTTTAATTTGAAACTATAAGACTCAAAGACTGACTGAGAGGGGCATGGAGCCATTCACCTCTAAATTACTTCTTCAAATCTAGTCAAGGTCAGCAGCAAGCAGAACACATTATCAATTTATTCATTGTCCTGGGTGAAATAGCAATGTCAATTCAGTTTACTTTTAAGAGTGAACTAAATCAAATTAAGGCAAATTTAATTCAGAGTAAATGTGTCTGCATCACAATTCAATGCAGATTAACAAACCCATTCTAAATGCACACATTTAGGCAATTTTCATTAACTTTGTAAAGACAATATGTGGTACAAATGAACTAGAAGACTGAAACTTTTTCTTATTTTGGGGCTTAGGGACTGGTATTAAATGTATTTGTCTCTTGGGCTGTGAGTCCCTTCCACTTTAAAGAGAAATATATAGAGAGTCTATTTACTTTTAATTTTAATTGGTTTTATGCTAATTTCATTGATCTGGAGGAAGATCTGAAAAGTGACTTGTTCACTTGCAGTTATTTTTCTATTCATCTTTTAAACTGTGCTTTTCCAAAAGTAGTTATAACAAGATATTTGGTCCACAAAGGAATCCTCATTGTCATAAAAGTGAAAAAAAAAAAAAAAACCCAACCCAAACCAGTTGAATGCTTAGTATGGATTTCTATCAGCAATACCTGGGCACTTCAATTTCAAGCAGCAACATTCTACACTGCTGTCTATGCAGGGCAGCTAAGCAGTGAGATTTCCTTTGGTAATTGTTCTGGCAACAAGAAGGAAATTGTGCCTTAAATCCTATCATTTGCCAGTCAAAACTTCTTTATGAAACATGTTTGAGAGGAGCTGCAGATGCCCTGCTTTTGTAATCTGTATATCTTGAACAACTTTCACTCACTTGCAGCCCAAGAACAGCCAGTGCAGCCAGAACCAAGTCAGCACCAACATGATGAGGGAGATGGGGAAACTGAATAGAAACCAGGTTCCAAAATTCACCACTTCAGCTTTTGGGTACTGGCTGTGAATTAAAAAAGAGGATGCATGAGGAGTTAGAACAGTACAGGGACAGGGACCTCCAAAAGACATAGTTGCACACACATCTATGGGCATATATATCTGTCATGGGGTGAGAGAAAAATTCCATCAGTTTGCATTTGCAACAGCTGCATTACCTATGCAGAGCGAAACCAACAGATAAACAGTGTAGCTCTCCAAAGCTTTAACACCAGATGGTCTGGATTGTCTGTCCAGCTTCAAAAACACTTGGAGATACCTGAAGTGAAACTCCATCTCTACCTGTGGCTTATATTAAAGCTTATTTTAGAGTTGGCAGTCTTCAGAATGATTTCACCCAGAACCTCCTTCTATGTCTTCTCATGGGCCACACAAATATCAACTACATTCTGCTGTGCTCTGACAAAGATGTTGGATGTGTGCATTTGATGCAACTGTCATAAAAGCAAGATCTTGGAAAATTTAGTAAAATCCAAATCCGTGGCTGAAGCATGACTTCTGAACTTAGTCTTCTCTCTTTAAGAGAGAGAAATGAGAGATATCAAGGCAGTAGTGGTAGCAGGAGATGGTCAGAATCAGATCTGAGCTTGGAAGTGTTTCTGTGCATGAGAAGTGCCGCTAGTCTCCTGACAGAAAAACATTAATGTTTCTGACATTGAAACATTCATGTCTGTGAGAGCCCTGGGCCTATGATAAAGGAAATACTTAGGTGATCAGAGAGCTGCTTCTCATCTTCTCTGAAGCAAATGCATAAGGCCACATAATCTAAGTTGGTTGTTTGGGGTTTTTTGCACTACATGTTGAACACCTGTTTTTTATGACATTTCTTCTTTTGTGAGTATTTCTTTGTCTTCTCTGCTCTATCTTCATAGCTTTAGTGTTTACTTTTCTAGAGTGCCTGCTGCCTTCATGATAATCACTATGTCAAGTCAAAAGAAGTTGCTGGAGAAACTTCAATATTACTACACTGAGGAGTTTTTACTTTGCATGAGAGAAAGACATGGATATATATTAACTTTCAAACATGAGCCACTGGTAATAACATTAGAGTAGAGGAAGAAGCAAACTTTCCTTCAGAGAGAGTGTTCTTACTAGGTGAGGTAGGAAATGACCCACAAGGATGACAATGATTCTCACCAGTCCCAGTGCCACTTACTTGTTGAAGTGCTCGAGGAAGATGAGGCTGGTGGAGGTGCCTATGATGGTGGTCAGCCCCCCGATGGTTGCCGCGTAGGAGATGCTCAGCGAGAGGCATTTGCAGACCATGTGGTCGTGCCTGGTCTGGTACCGGTACTTGCTGCTCAGCCCGAGATCTGAGGGTTCAGGGGGCAGGACCAGGATCTGAGCCTGTGAGGGGACATATTCACAAGCAAAGCAGGTGATCAGAGCAGCAGCCCAGCTCACTCTAATGCCAGAATGATACGGGGCCCAGAGAAGCAACAGGTTTGTATAAGGGAGGACAGGTTTTTCTTCACAGAGATTAACTGGGATCAGTCCTGGAAACTTGTCCCAGGGCCTAAAATTGTCTGGTCTGTGACATAGGTGTAGGACAAACAGTAATCAGACTTCTGGCTAAGGTTTGGACCAGCTCCAGGTCTGACTGGAATATCAGTGGGATACCAAAAGCCTTTGAGGGCTGCAGGGACAGGATGCCAGCACTGAGCAGAAGGAATCCATAATCCTTGAGGCTTAGGAGCAGCCACCACACAAAGGCTTGGTGAACTTTTCACACTAAAACTGGCTCAGGGCCTCTAGGGATGGAGTGCTAAGGACCTCAAAACAGCATGGAAAAGGCTAAGCAATGGGAATATGGAAGGAAAAGATGCCAGAAAATTTTTCTCCAAAAGAAGTTTTCAAATCAGTGACAGGAAAATGTCTATGTTGGTAGATCAAGTCCTTGTACTGGGAAAAAAAATGTACAGTACTTCAAGGCACTTCTCATGCAACCTATAATTTAAGAATGAGGAAAAAGGCAGCAAGTGGTTCAGAAAGATTTTTTACATTTACTAATTTTTATTTTGATTTATTTTTGAACTATGAATGCAAATGCATGTGTTGATTTTAGCCTATTCTGTCATGGACATAAATTTATGCCATTAGGACACTACAAAATTGTCATCAGCAATCTCTTCTTGGATCCACTCAAGAGAAGTACAAATATGAATTGATTTAATGGAGGATTTTGAGGCTGGGTATTTTGGAAAAATTGATTTAATGGAGGATTTTGAGGCTGAGTATTTTGGAAGACCAAAAGGAAGTGGATATTAAGAGTACCTAACAAAGTGGCTGAACAGATTAATGGTCTGCTTTTTTCATTCTGAGTAGGGTTTTGTGTGCCAGGGGTTATTATTTTTGAGTTGGGCTATTTTACAAGGAGGATTTGCAGAAACAAAGTCGCTATTACAGTCAAATAATAAAGGAAACTCGTGAACACTTTACTGGATGTAAAGCTAAATGAGTTGTCCCAGCCACTGGGGAGGGGTCTTCTGAGCAACCTGTGCTGGGTGCATCTAAATGGGAGCAAGAACTGGCAAAGGGCCAAGCTGTGGCTGTGCTGAGATGATGGAGAATGATTCCTTTCAAGGAACAAATATGAAACAGTAGGGAGCAGGTGATATCCACATCTGTCTTTTGCCTCACCCCAGGGTCTAACATTTCCTTACCTGAGGTAGGTGCTGCCCATTGCTTGTCGAATTCATTGTTCCAATAGGGTTGGCTAACATGTGCACACCATTCATACTCTGCAAGAAGGAAAATGCCTTTGGATTAGCCTTTCTTGTGTTCCTAGGGGCACTTGGAATAGAATTTGTGATGCTTTGCAAAGGTACTGGGTGGCAGGCTTTGGGGTCAAAAAAGGAAAAAGAAAAAGGGTTCCAAAACTACAAGAAAATCCAACCCACTAAAATCTGCTGTTAATTTTACACTGGGGGAAAAAAAAAGTTTAAACCCCCTGCTTTTTAAAATTTTAAAGTGATTTTAAAGTCAGATTAGGTCTTCATCTGTCATGTAGGAGACTCTAACAGGTCCCTTGAGCCTGCGGCTTTGTGATATGTGCAGGCTGCTGTAGCAACTTGAGAATTCTCAGCTTCAGAAGCTTGCAATACTGGAACAACAAAAGATCATATCTGAATTTGCTATAAACCATATGGAATTGTTAATTCACTGACCAGATCTCAGGATCTCCAGCAAGGAGTACAACAGACTTCTATGGTTTTGTACTTCTGTTGCTGTTACAGAGCTAATCTTACTGATTTCTGCAAGCAGGCTGACAGGTTAAAAACAAAGCAGGACATTCTGTAATACCTGCTTTCTGCCAACAACCACCACACATTTGAAATAAAGGGAGCAGCAGTTTTTTCCAGAGCTGTGTGCATTTTGCTCTGCTGGCTCCCGCATTAGAAGACAGTGTAGCACAGAAGATACCACCTATGACAATACCTTTGAGTGCATCAAGGAGCTGAAGTCAGCAGTAGTAGCACTAAAAACAAAGAAAGGAAAATATGCTTTAAAAATGTCTGTTCACCCAGCTCCTGCAAGAGGCACACATCATGGGTAGCAGGGGCAACCTCTGCAGGAGAACTAGTGCCTACTGAAATGTTGAATACCACTTATTAGAACCTCTTGTGTGGGCTCTTGGCCAAATAATAAGAGTCATTATTATGTTTCATAGCTCAATCTCGAGCTGTGTAACAGTGGAGTTCCACCTCCATGCAAGAAAAATTTTGTTTCTTAGTAGTATTTACCCCATTCCAGGAGATGACTCCATTCTCTGTGGAGTGAATCACCAGGCAGTCCAGCACCACTGCTGCCTGTTCTAGTGAAGTTCTTCCTCTGCCAACTTTTCCAATGTTGTTTCTGAGTACCTACCTGTACCTCATTAAAGCCTTCCCTAAAACCTGCCCTGTGTGGCATGTGGATCATGCAAACAATCCACTGAAGCAATTTCCAGAAGATGTGCTACTTTTCCTGCCAAATTCAAAACTCTTTTTCAAGTAGTCCTATTTTAATAATAGTTCTGTTTGAAATATCCCACACATACTCTTCAATAAGGGGTTAAAGGGTTTAATGGCACAATGCCAATCTGAAGATTTGATTCTATATTGCATAGAAAATATGGCTGGGATAGAAAGAGATATGGCTGGGATAACCAGAGGGAATATTGGAGGACCCAAATAGTCTCTAGATTAATGAGAAAACTATTTAGGTCTCGCAAGTTAACTTAAAGTCATCAACCTGTACTGTTTTTATTATAATATTTGTTTTAAGGCAAATTAAATTTTAAAGTAAAAGAAACTTGTTTCTCTTTTATTTTGAGCTGTTGCAAACAATACAGAAGGAGTTCAAAAAGTGACTGTGCAATTTTATTCTCACACTTCATAAGATGCCCCTCAGAACTGGCTGATAATTTTTAGAACATTAGCTTTGTATACCATCTTGTATATCTTGAACTGATGGTTAATTAGATAATTTGACAAAGAAATTAGTCCTTTACTTGATTTAGCTTTTCCCCTTACTAGATTCTACCCCAAATAGAAACTACTGGTGTTTAAAGAAATTTAAAGAAATCTTCTGCAAATTTTGTAGGGGAGGAGGGGTGGTTTTTTGTGGCTTCTTCCTCCCCTCATGTCCCCCTGCACTCCACTCTCATCTCTCTTAAATGAAGGCAGTTCAGACTTTTTTCAGAAAGGCCCTGTAAGTGATGTCCCTCTGGATATGTCCTGTGAGCAGTCTGTGCTGTACTTGGATCTTCTTCATCACTGATCCTTCAGGGGAACAGAATAAAAACCTGTGGACAGCACTTCCTTACACAGCATAAACTCAGATTTCAAAAGAGCTTTCAAACCCCTAGAAATATTTTCCTTCTCCCTAAAATATCCATAGTGTTAAAAAATGAATGAACACTGTGAAGTTTTAGTGAGATCCAGACCATTGCATTAATCCTATTTATCATGTAAGCCTTCCTTGTCAGTCACATGTGAAACATTCACTTGTAAGGTTTTGCTTGCCCTTCCTGGCTCTACTCTTAGGTTCATTTCATTGCAACCTGTGTAGGGCTCAAATGTCCAGTCCTGGTGTACAGGGCTCATTCTTACTCCTCATTGATGAAGATAAGCTCCAGTGAAGGTTGGCCGTGCTTTTCACCGAGACCTGCAACAGAGGAACAGAGGTAAGAACTGAGCTGAGCCCCTGGCTCACACCACTGCACCTGGAGGTGCTGCTGCAAACAAAAGCTTGTCCAAACAGTCTCAGGTTCTCTCTTGATGTGGCATTTAATTATTTTGTACTGTATTGATCATGTGCATCTGGCAATTGAAACACTACGATACCTATGTATAAAAGACAAGGTTGGATAAAATAATTTTCAGCCTGGAAACTGTAAAGTGAAAGAAAAGAGAGATTCTTTTCTTTCTCAGCCTTTTTCTTCTGGGAAGGAATGAACAAAATGAACCTTAGAGCTCTTATCAATTTTTTTATTATGAGATTGTCAAGAGAAAACTTCTGAGCCTCTTCTAAATTTCCTGGACTTTTTTCCCAAAGGTTTCCTTCCACCCCTGAAAAACCCTATGACCAAGAGTTTATGACACACAGCTACAGCAGATGCCCTGATTCAGTAAAATAGCTTCCCAACTCCTATTCTTCCATTACTTCTAAAATTTCCTTTCATTTTTTGAAAGGAATATCAGAGTACAAAAAGAAAGAGTACATATCAATGTTTTTGTCAGTATAAGTCAGACAGCTCTGACCTCGATAGAATTTCAATAATACATATCAACAAGTCTGGTCACTGACAAACAAATGAGAAAAGAGCGAATGCCAATACTGACAAATACCTATTGGCTTGTTTTCTTCAGCAACGGTGCTGCCTGCAGTCGTGATGACCTCGCACTCCTCCTCAGCATTCACCAGCTCCTGGAGCACTGCCTCCACGATTGGCATCACCATGGCTGTGGTGGAGGTGTTGGAGAGCCACATGGAGAGCACCGTGGTGCAGCACATAAAGCAAAGGAGCAACCTGGAGTGCAGTGCAGGGAAACACGGGGAGTCGGAGGCGGCAGAAAAAGGAGGAGAAGATTTCTAAGCTTTCAAACTCTGAAAGGAAAGTTGGGTATAAAAAATGCCCCAAAACAAGGTAGCTTTTGCCCCTGAATGGGAAGATCAGAATGGTTTCAAGCTGCTGCTCTCAGCCTCAGACTACCCCAAAGCCAAAGGTTCACTCACATGCCTGGCTTGGCTCCAGCCATCATCACCATGCGCAGGGCAATTCGCTTGTGGAGATTCCACTTTTCTACAGAAGCTGCCACACAAATCACACCCATGAGGAGCAAAGTGGTGTTCTTGAAATATTCAGCAGCCACCTGCATTAAGGGACAGGGGGAAGCAGCCAGTTAAAAAAGCAGTAAATACCCTACACAGAAAGCATGCTGAATGAGAAAAAATATAGCATAGTGCATTTTTGCTCCCTCAAGTAAGAATGACAGGGAGCTGGATAAAATGAAGAATTCATAAATCAAAATATTCTCTTTAATCTCTTTCTTGTTGTGTTTACAAATAAGGCTCTATCCCCTATTGTTTATAGGCTTGTGAGTTTTGAAGATATCAAGAGAAATGTTATATTTGCAAGCAGGATGTCCAGTGCCTGCAGTGAGTCAGTCATACTCAACTAGGCTCAGATGGAAACGAGCACAGACAAAACTGCACTGAAGGCAGCTTATTCATGTGCTTCATCTGCTTTTTCATTCTGGAGGTATTGCCTATATTTATCCTGTCTTGTTCAGCTTTTGGGCAAAATGTGGCATCCCTAGAACCTACAGTGTCAGGAAAAAAAGTCCTTTGGGACTTGCTCTTTGAATGCAATAAAAAAAGGTTTGTATATTGCTTCAGTGATCCACAAATCCTGTGTCAAGACTTGTCACATTGGAAATCCATCTCCATTTTATCAGGAAAAGAGGGAAAAGTTTCAAGAAAAAGAACTTTAATTTAAAGACAATGAGCAAAAACCATCACTGGCTCAGGAAAATATTCAGACATCACCTCCAAAGCAGGAATCATGGATGTGGGTCTTGCTAAAATATGAGAAGATATTCTGTAAGGCAACTGTAAAAATGACAAATTAGGCCAACCATAAAATTCTTACTCAAACATACACACATACTTCTGTAAAAAAAAACAAAATGGGAGAAAATAAAATTTGCAAACAGGTGCTTGGGGCCTAGCAAAATTTTTCATTTCACTTTGATGCAATCCTTCCTAGGCTGTTGCTGGAATATTTTTCAAAAAATATAATTTCTTCGGTTTAAAACTAGTTCTCTAATGAAATGTAGGTGCCAGCATTTTAAAACAATTAAGATCAGAAGAAGCAATAATTTTTTCATTGTCCTCAGTTATACTGATGATCCTCCATAAAATGCAAGAATGACAATAATGTTATTTTGTGAAATCTGCAACAAGTTATATATTTAATGACATGTATTTAATAAATCTCTATCGTGACTAAATAGACTTGGCCATCATAATTGTGCGCCAGAACTTTTAAATATCACCTTTTTGGCTTTCTTTCACTGGTTTCTTTCTCATTAACTCTCTTTATTTTCCTGCTACCTTTTCAAATAACAATGAGGTGAATGAAGGAAAACCATCGATCCAGCAGCATGAAGAATCTGGGTTTTTTTTCTCCTTTATTCCTTTCATAGGCATTTTGGAGAATAAGTGAATGCTATTAGTCTCATTAATACCAACATACATAAATATGACACTGGCTCATGCTCTTAAGCCCCTGTGAATAATTTGTATCTTCAATAGTAGCAATTTTCTAGGCAAGAATCAATCCAGAACAGCAGACTGGAAATAGTGCTTCAGAGTTGTTTATTTTTGAATGCAGGGATTTATTTCAGTTCCTAAAGCAAATAATACATTCTTTGCAGTATTCTTACTGTCACTTTATTTGTTATTGCGTTGAATTTCTCTCAGGCTGACATTAAATTTCCTTCTCCAATGTGCTGCCAAATTTTTAATGAAAATGCCCTACTACTTTACCTTTATGTTAGGAAAAAAAAGATTGTGAAAATACTGAATTGTGTTGGTGTGAAAATGTATCTCATTCTATTACAAAACTTGGGGGAATAAGGAGTCATTAAATTCTCGGCTCATGCTTGTTTCTATCCATTTATGGGTATTCCCAGTGCTAGATTGTGAGAGAAATCCAACAATTTTATGTTTTCTACATATTCCTCTGCATTCTTATCTGTATTACTCATCCTTAAATCAAATGTGCTGTCCCCTCATGCCCCCAAAAAGAGATAGAAAAAGGCAGGGGAAAAAAAATTGCAGAGAAAATAAAAGAAATTCTTGGCATATAATGAAAGAAATTAGCATTCAAAAAAACCTCAAGTAAGCAAATTCAGGTCTGATCATAGCGACTTTTTTGTACAGCTACTCCTTTGCCTGAGAACTTTTGGCTACAGCGCAGCAGAAGGTTACAGCTTTGAAAAAGGCTAGACATTCACCTGGATAACAAAATTATCTAGTCTTTTGCTAATTTAACAAAATTATCTAGTCTTTTTCAGTGGATGGTAACTGGTTTTAGCATATGTAACTGCTTGCCTTATATGACATCCATAATAAATAAAATTGGAAGGAAACTTTACTATACTATACTAAACTTTACTATTGGAAGGAAGCTTTATCCTACAGCTGCTGTTCACACGGGTTTGAGGAGGGCAGAGGTGGGATCTTTTGGTGCAATAGGTTTTGGTAATCGTTGGTGATGCAGGAGCTGAAAGGATGGACACCTCTCCTGGCTATTATAGACTATCTTATATCCTAAATCTATCCTCGGATGAAGAAAGGGCTGGTGGGACCCAGTTACACATTACAGGATGTACACTTCTGCCTCCCATGCCTCCAAGTCTTGCTGCTGCACTAAGATCAGCCCCGTTCAGATAATTAGCTGAGAGTAAGAACGTTAAATGATAGAAACACACAATGGTCTGACCTCGCTGGACTTCATGACCCCAAAGAAAGGGTACAGGAAGGCAGGAACCAAGGCTGCTGCCCCAAGAGGCACTGCTTCAGAGACCCAGTACACAGCTGTCACGATGAGCACGTAGGCACACGAGGCTTCCTGCAGGGACAAAGCACAGGGGATGAGTGTTACTGCCCCACCACATGCTGTGGGGAGCCCTGTGAACTCGCCCAGAGGATTCTTCAGACTGTGGGTGCCTGAATTAAAAAAAAAAAAAAAAAAACAACCTAAAAGGACTTCATTGGGACCTCCAAAGGTGCAGCTGTTTGGGTGTGAAGTCTTGGCTACCTTCTGAAAGGAGACTGTCAGAAGATGATGCTAATGAAGATTTTCAGACATGATCCAAGGCGAAGTGTTGGGATAAGCCTATTTATCAGCAAAACAATGGCTTCAAGGGCATTTGAAAATTCTTTTGATTTCCATAATCCAATATATACCAAGTATTCAATCATGACTCCTCAGATTAGACCTGTTGACCTGTTATCTCAGCATGTTTTTCTTTCCAGTCCTGGACAAAGACAGGAACTGTTAGTTTTCAGGACCAGATGAGAGCATTCATATTTGCCATAAAACTGCCTCATAGTTATTTTGGGAAATGCTCTGGAAACTTGGGTTGCTTTGGTTTTTGGTTTTTTTTTTTTTTTTTGAGTTTTTGTTGTTATTTTGATTTTTGTTTTGTTTTGTTTTGTTTTGTTTTTTAAGCAATGTGCAAACATTTTTGTTAGCCAATTTTATTTGCTCAGGTAATTTCTACAGACCTTTGGAAGAAGACCACAGGCCTGCAGGGTAGGAGGCAATGGGTGAAAGGAGTTAATCAAACAAATTTGCTGCTGTCCAAGGTTCTGGTTGAAAAAGGCATGAGAGCATCATGGTGAGCAGTCATGGGGAGCTGGGATGTGGTAGAGAAAAGTGCTATCTGCTGAATATTCTTACAGGAAAACACAGCTAGTGAGTGGAAGTCTTCTGGTCCATTTCTTTAGAAATGTCTTTATTTATGGCTCTCATTGGAGTTTTTCTTACACTCTGTTGTATTTAGCAATAGTTCTTATACTTAGAAACATGGGGATATCTGCTGGTGATAATTACAGAAACTGTCCTCAAGAAAAGTTTTTTTCTCTTCTTTCCCTTTCTCAAATTTGAAGCCAAGTCCTGTACTTGCCTTAACCTGCTGTTCTATGGCAGTTAGTAGGTCTGCACTGATTTACTCCAGCTATAAATTTATCTCTTCATTAAATTTATTTCTTCATTATGCACCAGATGCTCCATATAAGCTTATCAAGCCATATGAAGTCACAGCTCGCAAATGGCTATTGTTTGGAAAATTCACTATTCACTAGTGCTATTTGAGTCTCTTAAAATATAATTTTATATATTATACATCCATCCTGGCTGGATGACTTCTAAATAAAGAAGCTTTCAAGAGGTCTCACAAGCAATTCTCACAGATCCTTGTGCAAATCAAAGAGCGTATTTTACATTTCATTGTTTTCAATCGGTTTTGTGAACAAGGTGGTAAAGCCTAGTGAAATTATACAGGGATGTGGGTTCAATGGAATTAATCAATAGCTTGTATTTAAATTCATCTTTATAGACGTAATTTTTACAGTACCTCTAAAAGAACACAATCAGATGTTCATTTTTTTTTTGAAGTACAGCTTATGCTAACAACAGGCAGAGCACAGCCCAGAGAAGAAGTTAAGGTAGATTGGTATGTACTATTTCCTTTACTTGTGCAAGAATTGTAGCCAAAGTTACTCATAAACTTGGATTTAAATTAGCTGCCAGGTCTTGCTCTGACTCCTGTTTCAGAAAAGTGCAACATTACACAGTTATAATTCAACAAAGCCAGGTTAGGTTTATATTGGATATCGGGGAAAATGTCTTCACTGGTAGGGTGGTCAGGGATTGGAACAGATTGCCCAGAGAGGTGGTGGATCCACCATACCTGAAAGCTTTCAGAGGACATGTGGATGTGGCCCTTGGGAATATGGTTTAGTGGTGAGCAGGTGGACTTGATGATCTTAGAAGTTTTTTCCAACATTAATGATTTTATGACTCTGTGATTCTATGAAGTAAGGCCACTAAAATAACTGAAATAAGTTTATAAGAAAACCTAAGTTCCTTTGAGCAGATAAACTCGAATTACTTGAGAGGTTATAAAGAGTATCTGAAAGGCTGCTGGAGAAATTTAGCTCTGAATTAGCCAACTTACTGCTCAGTCACGTTTAACTACATTGTACCTCAAGGTTAATATTCCACAGAGAGCAGAGCATGGGGCCTTTTTTGTGACCTCGTGACTCCGAAACACTTTTAATTTTTAACTCATTAGCTTCTGCTAATGTTTGCATGGGCTCTGTATCAGATTCAGCAGTTGCCTGAGGAGAAAAATAACTTCTAAATAAAGAAGAATCAATGATTTTTTATTTCAGAGCAGTCCAGATATAAGATCCAAGGGGTATCCAAACCATTTTCTCCAAAAATGTACTTCTCTCTAATTTATTTGAGCAATTATGTAATTTTCTATTACTCCTCTGTGTGTGGCAAAAAAGTAGGCTGGTAGTGAAAATGGAATAGGACAGAGGGAATTTGCATCTCTACCAAAACCTTACTGGGATGGGCACTAAGTCTTTGTGTTTCCTATACAGTAGGCTGTAATCATTTTACAAAAGAAAAAAACCCAAATAAATTGCATTTTTAAATGGTACAAAACTGTAAGCAAGTACTGGGAAAGCCAAGATTGCTAATCTCCACTAAAGACTTAATCGGCTTGTCTGGCAACTTTATTTATTTTCTCAGTTGGTTTCCAAGAGAAACCATATTAATCTCTTCTATTTAATTGAACTGAGTTTATATATTTAATTAATGGTTACCAAAGCTACTAAGTATTACACTGAAGCGGTGGCAATGTAATTTTAACTGTTTCACCATCCTCACTTGTTGTTTTTACAGCTGAAAAATTCTGTTAAACCCGCCTCAGAGCTTGAAGCAGGGAATAGGAAAACATGTGATGGTTGGAGGGACTGTCATCTAATTATCTCTCTTCAGTCAGCACCTTAGGTTAAAAGAAGAGCTGAAAGGAAGCCATGGTTAAAAGCTCCACACTAAGGGTCATGCATAAAATTTCTGTAACTAAAATATCCAAGGATCTCAGAATGATTAAAAGGAAGAATAAATTCTGTGTTGGAAATTTGCCCACTTATTTGCCCATTGCATGCCTTGCATGCAGATATGTGGTTAAGCTCTGCAAAGTGGTAGTCCAGCCTCTGGAATAACATCTTTGATTTTATGGGATCATGCTGAAATCCAACCTTGAGCTTGGTAAATAATTAAATAATAAAAATAATAATAAAAAATTTCCGTCCTTCAGCTCTATTTGGTAAATAAAACCAAAGGTGAATTAAAATATGTCAACTGAGGCTCTTCAGAGCATGTTCTGTGCTTTAGGGGCCATTCTGCTGATTTGGCATATCAAGATGCCAAAATCCCCTGATACTGCAGGTCTCACAGCTCTGTCAACAGGTGACTTTCAGGAGTCATCCAGATGTCCATGACTGGGTGTGCAGTGTGGCCACAGCAACAGTGGTTACAGAAAGCCTGTCCCCAGCTGACTGAAATCATGTGGCATGCCTTGTGGTATCTCTGGCTTTATGACCAAAAAAAAAAAAGTGGATAAAGATTACCAAAAAAAGAAGCAAAAATGCTCACATGTCGCTGTAAACAATGAAGGAAATGAAGACAGAATGAAAAAGACCCTCAGTTTGTAAAGCATACACTTTTTTTTGACCTGAAAGGCATTTATGCATGTCCAAACCTGTGGTACAAGTTCAGTTGTAACTCCAGAAGGGGAAAAATAAATTTGAGTAAATTTTCTCAAATTTATTTTTCACTCAACCATTTCTTTTCACAAAATAATATAAAAGAAGCTGTGGGCTTTATTCCCATTGGCAGCATCTACCAACAATTCTGAGTCCTTGTGCTCCCTTTGATCTCTCTAGCCACTACACATGTAATGCTCCTTTGAACTTTCCAGAGATGTGCTGGTAGCATCAAAGAAACTGCAAGCTGATTCGCTGAAGAAATGCAAATGTAAATGACCTGGTAATTTCAATCTCTATAAAAACCAAAAAAAACCCCTAATATAATTCTAAAAATGCAAACATGTAATCTTCAAATTTAAAAAGTAATTATAGTTAATGGGTTGTAACAAAGTAAAATCTACAAAAAAGCACTTGGATAATGTACAGTCAGCTGAGTTTACTTGGTGTAGATGTTTTCTTAATAGCACTATAAACATTTGCCTAGCTCTTGGTCAGATTGTCAGCTGTACTTTACCCTCTGTGGTCACTCACATATATACAAAGTGGATGTAAATCTCCACTGGATGGATTTTCCCATCGCTTTGCAGGAAAGCAGCACCACGAGGTGCAGAGTGACAGTGCAGAGGAGCTTACTGTACAACAGCAATTCTTGCAGCAATCCTGTCAGTGAACTGCTTCAGCAGCCATAAGGTGCTTTACAATCCTCTTGGCTGAGCATGCCAGGGAGCATCTCTTTTCATGTCACCCTTCCAGTGACATCAGGGGAGATTAAACCCCTCTGTAGAACAAGCCTCTGTGAAAGGGTGAGCCTTTCTGTTCCCTGAAGAGCACAATTGTCTGTTATTCATTCCCTCTTTTGAGATAATAGAGATGAAAAAGCACTGTAAGACAACAGCCAAGACACATTGATGTTCAAAGCAGGAAAACTCAAAGTGCAACATACAGTTCAGTGGTGCAGGAATATTTCCTTTCTATGAATCCTGGTTTATTTTCCAAACAAAATGTTACTGTTTTGTTTTTGAAATCAGCTATTCAATTTCTAATCCTTTGCATTTCTATTGGGTAAAGTACTAGTATTCAGAAATCCCCTGATACTTTAAGGAAGAATGAATCTTTAGCAGGCTAGAGGATGGAATGGATATTGCTGCACTTTTTGGATAGATTTATGTCTAGGTCTATGGGGAAGGAAAAGCTGCAGATTTTTAATACACTGCAGATTTTGATAAGTTAAAGTCTCTAAGGATGGAAAACATTGCTATTTTATGGGTTACAACTGCAGAGATGTGCAAAGAGAGGACTTTACCATGTGGTCAAGGCATTCAATATCTCCAAAGCAGTGTCAGGAACCCAGCTGCACTCACTCCTTTCCCTGGTCTGTGTGTTAAGCACAGGATATTCCTCCTTTGCATTGCTGTGTATGCCAATGTCAGAGCTGCAGTGTTCCAGCAGAGGTACCAACACCTGCTCTGGAGCAGTCAGTGCCAGGCACTGTCACCCAGTCCCAGCTCCTCCCACACCTGAGTTGCTGTCTTTATAAACACACACTTGAAAAAGTCCCTCCATGCATACTTATAACTAAAAACTAAAGACTCTATAAGCATTCCTTTTAAAGACCTCTTCTTAACGAAAATGTAATGGATGTGTTTGTTCTGTTCCCCCTTCCACACGATATGATTTTAGGAAGAGATGCAACATTTCTGCTTTAAAGCAGTGCTTTTCTAGCTTCACCTGGCTCTTCATCTCTTCTTGTGACACCACAAGGTATCTCTAGCTCTTAGTGATGATTACTCAGTGACCCTCACAGTCATTCAAATATGAGTCTTTGATTTTTCTAACATCTGTGCTTCTTGACATCTTTGTCTTTCTTTTTGCACGCTGCACACTTAAACAGCAGGACTACCTGCTGCACTCAGAGGCTTTGGTAAAAAGAAAATGAAAATGTACTTACACTGCTGGGGTATATGAGTGGCAGAGGAAGCAGCAGAAGTGGAATGAGAACAACGAGCAAGAGATTTCTGGATCGGAGAATCTCCTTCATCACTGCCATACTCCTTCTAGTGGCTTTCTTCTCCTTCAGATTCTTCTCTGGTTCCTCAGATATTCCAATTTTCATGCCACGTTTTCCTTCACCTGTGCCTGGATTTCCCCCCAAAAAAACTCTCACAACCTCATCTCCAATCCCCACAGCCAACTAAAATATCTTTCTTACTTTATTTATTCTTCAATCTGTTGTTTTGAAAAGGTTTTTTGATTAAAAAGACATTCAGTTTAGGTAGGGCTCACCAGCACATCTGAATTATTATCACACAACAACATGCAGAGGTTTGCAAGTTGGAGCATAGTGATCTTTTGACAAGTTTTCTTTTTAATTCAGACTCACAGTTGTAAATGTGTTGTATCCTTATTCCCATGTTTTGCAAAGTTTTTTTCTTCCATCATCTGGTGGTGTTATTTCCGTTTTCATAAACCAGGCAAGATATGTTTTGAGCTGCTGCTTTGCCTCCTGTTTGATAGTCTGAAAGTCTCAAATATAGTTTCTTTTCTGCTGGAAGATTATTAAACCAAACAATTTATTTTCCAATGCATAGCAGTAAATTTTCAGGTACTTCTTCTTTAAAGAAAAGACCAAACCCCCCCTCCATTTGCAGTTCCTTCAGATTTTATTTCTTTGCTTCTATTTTGTATCTACCTTTACCCTACTTTTGCCCTGAGCTTGGAATTCACAGGGCAGTAATTCCAACATGGATTATACTTGATCTCAAGACAAAAAATTGTTAAAAAGCTACAGGCAACTCTAATTCACCAATGAGGTTTGCAGAAGGTAGAAGTTGCTCCACCCATTGTCCCAAACCCAGTCAGAACATTTGAGAAAATCAACAGCCTTCTGACATTCCCACAAATATATAAAAAGACCTTTTTTAGGCAGCTGAACAGTTTGTTATTGTTTCAAGGTCCCTGTACTGATGATAAATAAATAATTGTTGTTTTCTGAACAGTATCTTTTGTCTTCGTGTTTCTTCCATCATGACCCTTGAATGTCACTAATTCAGAAGGCATGGGCTGAGGTCTGTACTGACTTGTGTGCCTTGAGTTCCAAATCAAATTGAGAAGTTTTAGACTTTCTACTCTTGTCTTCTAGGGGAAAAAACATTTCTCCAACTCTTCTGTTATTAATGCTTTTTTGTGGGGCAGAAAGCACTGGAGATTTAGGACTGAACCCACTGGCTGGTTACATGCACCATCGGTAGACAGACAAATATATATTTGCTCTGTATCTCATGGGAAGAACACATCTAGGATTTTCCATGCCCTCCAAACTTGCTTGCCTGTCCTCTGCCCACCCTCTTCTAGTCAGTGACAAACTGAGCTCCCCAGGCTGGACTGTGATGCCTCTGTGACCCTGAGTCCTGGAAACCTGGCAAATGCAGACTTGCAGAGGAGTTGGATGTGCAGGGTGAGTTCTTGAAATTAATTGTATTGTATTAATTAATTGTATCTTAGCTTTCTATACCTCAATACTTCAATCAAGAAACAGAACCTTGAGACCTTTCAGGTAAATTTAACTAGATCTGGAAGAAAAGCTATAGTTAATGTGAAGATTTTGGTTTTGCCAATACAGCTCAGGATGGCTTTTTTCAATAGGTTCAGAGAAACTAAGTAAATAATAAAAAAAGGTCTAAAATATTCATAAAATTAAAAATTGTTTTATTTTGAATGGGAAAATATAATCTTATTTCATATTTTTATGATCCATAAGGTCAAAGGGTGGATAAAATATGCCATTTAGGGGCAATGGTTTTCTAACCTGTGAGATAAGAACTGCCCATGAAGAAGATTCAGTCCAAAGTGATAAGACAAAAACTGAGACAGGGAGAAGGCAACCTAGACCTGCATCTTAAGCAATACTGAGGCAGGGAAATGCCCTCAGCCTAAAGAACTTCCCTGAAGGCAGAGTGCTCCTTTCCACCGGATCTCTGGAAAAAGGAGGCACTCTCATTTCTGTTTATTATCTCCTTCAGAGGGAAGGGCTGTTCCCTCTTCTCTCCAGTACTGTTGCTCCCATGCAGAGTTTCACAGTCTGAGATAAACAATTACTCAAGCTGAAGTTGCAAAATAGTAAATCTACTGCTGAAATCAATACAATGCAAAGACAAGGACTTTTACGTAGAATGTTTTTATTATTACATTGAGAGTCTCTGTTAAATTAACCTGGGCAGTCCAAGAACTTGCCCAAAGAATAAATCTTTTTCTTACATTACACACAGTAAAGGGAGGAGGGAAACAAACTCATAAACCCTTTATTTTCCATTGAGGACATAAATGTTTCAGTTACCAATTTGTAATTATGGTATGTATGCCATAGGGAATCATAAGCTATTTAAAACGATCTGTAATTCTTTTTTTAGGGGATATTTTATGATTAGCAAATTCTGCTGGGCAGTCCTGTTGTGGGGTGAGGAGCATGGCTGGGAGGTATTTCTCTGATTGGTGACTGCTAGCAATTAATATTTGCTCTAGTTCTCTTTCTTGCTATTTTTGCAGACTTGGAGTAGCTGGCTATGAGGCATTTTTGAACTGCCCTGGTTCCAGGCTCTTCCAGCAAGTGGTGTTTCAGGGAGCCAAGAAGCAGAGCTGGAAAGGCAGTGTTGCACTCTGTGGCACTTCCCTTTCATGTGTTTACAAAGCATGGCGGGGGAAGAAATCACAAGCAGATCATCAGTGTTAAAGCTGAGGGCTCAAAGGGCATGTGGGCAGGAAAGCAAGGCTGCTTTGGAGGTGCTGAGCTCTGTGTGTGCAAGCAGAGGAGGCAGAGGTATTTGTGGCCCACAGCTTTGTGCCTGAGGTTTGCAGTTTCCTTTGCCATCTGCCAGACAGGCTTTGAAGATGGCCAACAAAATTCTTCAGGTATAAAGTGCGCCTACACATTTGTGTGTCTAAATGAACACGCACACTTGTACACACAGATCCAGAAACTCCTGGGGGAAACAAGACTAACTCTGTCTTTTATAAGCTCTTTGTCCAGCTGCTAATGCCATGGCCAGACTGCCTCAAGGCTGCTGTGCTTCCACATTCCCACAGGTGTTTGCCAAACCCAGTGCTCTGACTGCTTGCACTGTGCTCTTTGCTGTGCTTCTGGGTGGATTTTTTCAGCTCCAGTCCCTGAAGTATCCCTTTTAAGGGACACAGAATTAATTCCTTTTGCTCAACTGATGCAAAAGTAGTTAAACATGATTCAGAACTTGGGCTGAAATCCTTAGGTCTGTTTTAGTGTTGGGGATCTGTGATTTGGACCTGCATCCTTAATACATCATGCAATAGAAAAATAGAAAGTGATGATATGAAAGGATGAAATAAATGTTCAGCTATTTTCCCATGGTCTGGAAGCAGAAGCACTCTAATATCAATAGAAAAACAGAGTTTGTACCTCTTGTGCAAAAACATTAGGGAGTTTGATTTAGAAAAGTCTGGATTTTTGATAGTTAGTTATCCTTCTGACAAAATAGATCTCCTTTTTCTGTCTATTTGCTGTTAATTTTTTTTTGGGGGGGGGGGGAGTTCATTATAATAGGTTGCAGTAGTTCTACATTTTTTTTCTTTGCTGCTCCCAAATTCATAATTCGCACCACTGAGTTGGTAAATGACCTTTTCTGCCAAGTGGTCAGATGCAATTGTTCACTGACTGAACAAATTGGGATTCTTCTACGTACTCAGCACTCATGTGCACACACATGCAGGAACACAGGCACATACACACACACACACACACACACACACATGGATACTGAAATGATTATACAATTTACTGTCCAAAAAAAAAATAGCCACAGTGCCAAATTCAGCACCAGGTATGTTTTAATGCACCTTCCTCCCTTGCCTCAGTGGGATTCTGGAGCATAGGTTTAGATAACCTATGTTCAAGTGATAGAACCAGGAAAAAATGTGTCATTTTTAAATTAAATAGGGCTTTTATCTTGCCTTGAATTACACTGAGGACAAATACATGTACCTTTCAAAAAAAAAAAAAAAAAAAAAAAAAAAAAAAAAAAAAAAACAAGCATCAGAAGCAAATTCATGTGCAAATAATGAAAGAATCATTGCAGACTGTGTGGGACGACAGCTCCAGGAAGCAGGGAATATGTTCACAGTCATTGTTTGCTGCTGGTCTTCACAATGCCTTTTGTCTTCTGCAAATGTTATTGCAATTAAACACTGGCTCAGCCCAATGATGTGAATCAGAGAGTGCTTATTTATGAGAACATTTGGAATGAATAGTATGTGGCATAATTTCTGAAGGCTGACAGTTATGAAACCTCTTCCTTTTACAGAGGGCCTTCATCTCTGTAATATTCTCTTACTGGCCAGCCAAAATATGAACTTGTTTCCCCAGCTAGGAGAGCAGCCCTCTCCAGCACTTACACATCAGCATGTGAGCATAAGCACACTATATTTATGTATTGTTTATAGGAAACCTAAAGAATTAATCAAGGGTTTGCCTCAAACAAGGGTCTGCCTGGCTGTGCACCAAACTCCCTTCTTTTCCTGTCACAGAACGCGCCTCCAAGCCAGGACAAAAAATCGAATTCTCAGGACTGACGACGTTTTTCACCGTTTAGCATGGAACTAGAAAGCGGACTCCACAAGAGGGAGCCAGAAAACGAACAATCTTTCACGAAGCAGGCGATTAAACTCTTTAGAGACTAAAGTGGTGGGCGTGCTACATTGTGTCCTTCACCAACCAGAGCAGGCGGCTGAGCCGCTGCGCCCCTTCCCTTAGGAGTGCTGTTTGTTGTATGGGAGCATCAAGTCGTTCTTCAGGGCTTTGTAGAGATTGACAAAGGATTCAGCCCAAGTGTCTTTCTGGTGCCCTTGGGACTGAGCAGCTCTGTAGGCCGTGTAGACCATGGTCAGCACTGTCCTTTCAAAGTCCTCCTTCTTGAGGACCCTCGGGTAGGAAGACAGCCTGCTGCTCAGCCTGCGGATCTCTGTGATGCTCTTGGGGATAATCTCGTTGCAGATGGTGTCAAACTCAGCAGCCTTCCTCAGGGAAGCCAGCTCCTCATCTTTGATGGAGATCCTCTGACCTTTGCCAATGTCAAGCTCGGCTAAAAGAAACTGGTACAAAATCAGAACACAGAAAGCTATTTATTTTCTCCAGGAGACTCTAGACAGAGTACATGTAAATTAACAACATGTCCTTGGGTCTTTAATTTTTGCAGACAGTTGCACTGTCTGGAGGTGGGGAAGACCAGAAAGTTTCTATGTGTTCCCACTTTTCTGATGAACTATCACACAGCCACGGGTTTATTGCTGGGATGAATAAAAGTGACACAAAGCCAGATAATGGATAACCCCAGTATGGGCAGTACCCCCAGTCTTGGTTAAGGTTTAAGGTACCATATACTGAACCTCATAAAGCAGGACCACATCTTCCAGCGAGTTTTGTAACACTGGGTTGATAAAGGCAGCTGAGGACCTCTTGAATCGCTGAGCAGCTGGGAAAAGCACAGCTGGAAGATAGCAATGGGAAAAGAGAGGTTCCATAAGGTGCCAAACACTGACAAGAAGCAGCACTTTTCAATAGCAGAGTCAAGTAAAAACTGCCTCTTGCAAAGTCTTACTGTGCAGTATGGCCTTTCACTGTAAATGAAATGTGTGGCAGGGATTGCTTTGACCCTGATCTACCAGGGATAGAGGTTAGCTGGATCCATATGGCACCTAACACAGGGTGCTTTGTTATCCAAGCCTGGGACTCTGAGTTGCACCCTCACAGGTGAAAGGAATAATGATAATTGCAGCATTAACATTGTCTGAAATACAGGTCCTTTGCCTGCATCTGAAAGGGGAAATCAGTACTGATACTCAACAAAACCTACTCTTTTTTGGTCCATTCTTCTACTGTCATGCTTCTGAAAGTCTACATTTCTCCTGGTTTCAATTGTCTAAAAGTTGATCTCTCCTTATTTATTAGAGACAGATCCACCAGAGAGTAATCAGCTCATCTGTCCTGGGCATTTACGCTTGGAAGGAGTGACTCACCCAGATGTCTGTGTCTCTTCACTGAGCCTGTTACCAGCTTAGACAAGGCAGCTACATCCAGTGAGGTGAATCCCAGCTTAGTGTGACTTTAATGCTTTGCAGTGTAATAACTGGAAAAACCAGAATCTGCTACCATCAGGTATCTGTTCACCACTGTGAAGGGCACTACAGATGCTGTCTCAGGGAAATGAGAAGGAAACATATGTACAGTCCCTGAACTCAGCACCCCAGTGAAGTAGAGCATTTGTGGAATCAGTGACCTGGACAGACCAGGGTATAGAAAACATCTGATGCTGCTTCAGAGAAGACCTAAATGCTTTGAGTTATTAACCAGGTTACAAATCATCCATATACTGTTTAAAAGTCTAAATTACTTTCAGAGCAGAAGGAAAAAAACTCTGTTTAGTGTTTTATTTGTATATTATTATTTATATATTATTTTGATTTTGATGTTTGGGTAAGCATAATTTGAATTTCTTGGATTTTTCCTAATATTCAGGAATAGGAAGGGTTTTTTTTTTTTTTAATCTTGTGTTTATGTGACTGTTGGTATGTTTCCCATAAACTTCGCTTCTCAACTTTAACTGTTTGCCAATAGATAAATTTGTAAACCAGTCTAAGAAAAAAAGGAAACAAATCCCCCAAATTTTGATAGGCATTATGATTCCCCTGTCAAAATTAAGATTTTTTTTAGAGTTATGAGTAACATGTAATAGAACATGCATCTTATTTTGAATTACTGGAAGGTTTCAACCCACCCTTCCTCTACCAGATTTTTTTCCCATGAAACATTTTTACTAAATCAATTTTGTCTAGTTTTGCCAAAGGTCATGTGATGGATTTTGCACGCTGGCTGTAATAAAACTGAACATCATTTAAAACTCTCTCTTCTGGTCATTAAAAAAAAAAAAAAAAGGCTCGAGCAACTGTAATTATTTTATGGAAAAGTTGTCCCAACTCTCTGACTACATGGTTCATCAGACAATTTGCTTCTTTGGGGTTACCCAAGCAGATCATAAATATGCAGTTTCTTCCAGACTGTACCCTAAATGTAGCTGGCTTCCTGCACCATTGGCAACTGCTGACTGTTATAGTTTGGCTTGTTAATGTTATTTAAATTCTAGTAAAGCAAGAAGAGAGAAACCAGAGCTTCAGGACCTTTATTATCCTGCATATGGAAAATGAATCACAATAATGTAAGGTATGAAGCAATTCATACTCGATGAAACAAAGGCTATTTTGGCCTTAAATTAGCTAGGGAATAGGTGAAATATTTTGTTGAATTGCAATAAACATACTGTAGTTAGATAGAGTAGTTGGGATGGGTTTCAGGCATAGCTACTCCATCCCTGATGTTTCCCTCTCTTGCTCAGAGCTTTGCTCAGGCACACTGGAGCTACTCTGTTTTTTGCTCTTGACAATTCAAGAATGTAACTGAGTGTGTGTGAAGCACTTGAAACTTCAAGCACTAATTGCTGAGTAATTAAAACTTTTATTACCAGGCAATTAAAACCCTAATTACTTAGCAGCTGGCAGAAATCCAGTCCATAATGATGACTATTCATTTTTATCTCTTTTAGCTTTTCGATGCCCTTTTGGTGAAAACAACCTCAGAGCATGGAGTACCTCTAAATATGCAGATGGTTTACATCTCAAATATCCCCTGAGCCATGGGAAAAGTGCCTGTGGCACCTTGCTTCAGTGCTGTAATGCTTATTGTCATCACACTGATTGCTTTTAAGCTTCAATCCAAGCAGAGATTCCCATCGTGGAGCTGAGCTGGGAGCCACCAGCTCCAGCCCATCACCACTCACCCAAAAAAGCCTCAGCAAAGGACTCACACAAAAATGCTGTTGATTCAGTGCTGGCCCACTTGCTGAGTCACAGGTAACACCTCAGAAAGAAGAAGGGTTTGTTAGGAGATTCAAAGGGACAAGGGCTTGGGCTGCTCTGTTGTGAGAAGGGATTTTTATGCGTATCAGAAGCATGCCAGCCTCTGTAGCACTGATTCCCTCATCTCATTATCTCGTTCCCAAACCATATTAAAGTTTGTTATAGTTCTTAGAGACTCTACTCAGAAAGTCTTTCAGAGCTCATTTGTATTTGTCATGGTTATCTGATTTTCCTGATCAGCATTTTATTCAGACTTTCTCTTTCTTCCTGCTCAGTAGTCAAATCACTCTCTCCACAGTCCTCTCCATGAATTCACGAGTCCCTCCAAGTCTATATGAACACTTGGAGCAAGCACCCTGATTTTCATTGTACTGACTTAACACGCGTGTCAGTTAAGTACAAAAGCTGAGATACAGAAAGATTTTCAGTCAGTTTCTGCATTAAATGATTGCAAATTCCACTTGAAGCTTTTTTGCTGACTTTTACTTCTTCCTGCATTTACTTCCATTTCTGACATGAGTCGTCTGGGGACATCAAAGAACAGTAGAAGAGTTTAGAACTCTTTATTAATTTCTTTCCCAAGGGACTTGTCTATAAAGCTCTCAAGCAACTGGAGATGCAGAGTGAAGTGCATGTTTTATGTTGCAGACAATTCATTTCAATGGCAATAGCCATGAACATCTAAGCAGCAGAGATCCTCAATTAGTACTGACAGAGAAAGCCCAGCCTAGCGATCTCTGAAGTCAGTGGAGAGTCTCCAATTGATTTATTGTTTTTATTTCTCTTACAAATGTGTTAAGACATCTCCAGTGTAATGGGTGCTTCTGTCCTAAGGGCTGGTCAATCATGTAACAAAAAACTTAAGATTTGTGGAGACAAGTTAGGGAAAATAAGCTTCGCATTATCCCTACTGAAAACATTTTCTATTATATATTTATATATAACTGCCATCCTCTTCCAAATCCCTCCTCCAGAGGGGCCTTGGGAGCTCTGCCTTGCTGCCTGCTCAGGGCTGGAGGTGGATCAGAGAGAGCAGTGTATCTGGGTACAGCCACCCCCTCCAAGCCTCCCTGCCTGGCCTCCTCTGCCTGGAGACTGCAGCCAGCCCACATATCTCCTGCTAAGGGTGGTTATTTAAAAGTGCCCTTCAAAACTGGCACAGGAATCTCCATTTTCTTCATGCTGCAGGAGCCCATCCAGTCTCCTATGGCTATGTTGACTCAATTCTACTCTCTTTCAAGACTACCCAGGCTCTAAAAAAAAAAAAAAAAAAAAAAAAAAAAGCCACGTTTGCCAACTCATTGACCTCCTTCTAACCACTAAGCTGCCTCTTTATGGCTTAAACTTAATATCACATTTGAGGCTGACAATAGCCTCATTTTAAATATGTTTTCATTTTTCTTAAGATATTCTGTCAGAATCTTCTGCACTTCATTAGCTGTGTGGTAAATATTTGTGATCTTCTCCCAGGTTTTCCCTGCAGTTTGATTGGTGAGGGCACAGATGTTTAGTTTTGCTTTCCAGTTCATGCATCTGTTCATTATTTCCCAGTTGCTTCCTGTGATGTGTTTGCTCAATAAGCACAGAGCATAGCTGCTGGAGTTCTCAGTTATTTGTGCATCATCAATGCCCTTTTCTTCCCCTATGAAAAGGTATGAAGCACGATTTGGGCTCGGTGCAGACCATTGCTCCAAAGCAAGTACAGCTCCCCGGGGCTCTAGGGCATGAACAGTTTAATTGGGGTTATGACTCAGAAGGAATGATTCTGATTGTCATCAGAGGCATGGAAAAGAGTTATCTCATTGCTTCAGAAGGACACTTTTCATGAAGGACAGGAGGAGCAGAGGAACAAGACAGATTCAAGTTTTTGCCAAAGAAAACAAACTCAGCACTGTCCATAAGTGATTGCATAGGCAGATACATTAGCCATTATAATTATGCAAAAAATGATGAGTGGTCCAGGCTGACTGAATTTATTTGATAGCAGAGACTTCTGGGCAGTTCCTAGAAGATGTTGGTTTGGATTTTAGGGCAAATGCCTGAAATGCTCAGAAGAGGATTCTTTACTGTGTAGGTGACTGCACACTGGAGCAGATTGTCCAGAGGGGTTGTAGAATCTCCTGCACTGGAGACATTTAAGAATTGTCTGAACACAATCCCTGGGATTGACCCTGCTTGAGCAGAGAGGTGGAACCAGGTGATTCACTGAGGTCCCTCCCAACCTGGCCCATTCTTTCTGGATGATTCTATAAATGTGTGTAGGAAGCATAGGTTTGAACTCTCCTTGACCGGGTTGTGCAGAAGAGAAGAGGACACGAGTGTCAAAGTTTACATATACTTGAAAAAAGCTTTTGTTTCATATTTCTTTGTGATAACCTTACTTCTGAGGGCTTGCACACAGACCAGAAGTATCTTTTATACATAAAGAATTTTATTTCTGTCTAATGACACTTTGGTGTGTCCATGCTGAGTTGCTTCATTGCTGGAGGGATAATTCATTATTCCCTATTTGCTGCCTCAGGCTAACAGGGAAATACCCCTGAAAATATGTTAAAAATGGTACCCTTTACCATTCTGCAGTGGTGCCAAAAGCTTCACTTACACCAGGGTTGGGGGATGTTAACCTGTGACAGGTGTGTCAGGCAGTGAAAGTGGTAATGTAAATCACAAAAAGGGCAGGATTATTAAAGGATTAATGTGGGTTTTATGCATTTTAATCCTTGTCTTGTGCTTGGCTCATCTCCAGAAGAATGCATCTTCACCATCTGCAAGGCATTTGCACTGTCCTGGGCCTGCAGCTGTTGCCAGGGCAGAACATGAGCTTTGGCTACACTCCCTGACTTCTGGCTTTTCTGTATCAAAACTGCTATATTAGAAATCATTGAACACTTTGTCCCAGTGCAGGAGAAATTGACAGACTGGGGATTTGGAGGAAGAATAAGGGGAATCAAAAAAGGGAAATACATACAAATTCCTAGAAAGACAAGAAAAAAAGCTGCAGTGCTACAGCCTAGCATCTGAAACTTGTGTCTGGATTTGCAGTTATTGACATAAGTAGCTTCTATGACAACAAGTGCAATGCAAAGACTTTTATATTCCAACTTTGATACATTTAAATCTCCATCATTGGGGGATTAAATCCCAATGCCCCTTAGGAGAACATAGGAGTGAGATGGAGAAAACATTTTAATTACAAAATAACATGAATTAGCACATGTTTAAAAGCAGCTGCCAAGAGAATGTGCCTCTTTTTGCCCTCAGTTCATATCCTTGCTATCTTAGCTCCCAAGACTAAACTTAATTCATAACTGTGACTAAAAGTGAGAATAGACATTAGCATCATATTGAGTTATTAAGAAAAAAAATGGTTAAAGGAGAAGAAAAGCTTTGTCTTGAAAAGTTTTGTTAATAAGGATGTAGGAAGTAGATCTCCCTACAAAAGTTGGCAACAGGCAATACTGTTCTTAGGAAAAAAACACCTTAAAACACGTTAAATTAATAACAAATTGTATTTAATTCCATAGTGCAACACATTAAATGGTTTTTTCAAATTTAGATTTTACTAATTTATCTTTTAAAGAAACAAACACATTCTGAAAGGGTGTCTCAGTTGCATGAAACAGAACCCATTCCTACATAAAACTTCTGCCCTTCATAAATGACTTGAGATGTGTGAGATTAGATTAATGTGCAACGGAATTCCCATTAAAAAAATAGAGTGGTAATAGCCTGTCTAGCTACTTGGCACAAGTAAGAAATGTAAAGGTGTATTAGAAAGACCAAAAACATTATGCTTGCAGAAATGGATATTGCTAGAGAAGAACATAGTTTGGCTGAGCCTGTGTTTTTGAGAGGTGGAGGATATTTACATTTATGACTTAAGTGAAATGGTTTCAAAGATATCATGAGCACCAAGCAACTAAAATCGTCTGAGAATTTATTCCCTCATATGGAATTTCCATTATGTAGCATTTTCACCTGTTCCCAGGCTGAAACAATGTATACTGTGTTATTTATTCTTCCCTTGGTGTGATAAGGAGGGCTCCCCAGCTGGAATTATTTATGCCCATAAGAAAACATTCCAGTCAGCCAGGAGAGGCCTTTAATATGCTGGAGTAAAGTTGCTGCAGAAGGTATGAAGAGAAAAAATGCACCCAGAGAAACTGAAGGAAAGAAGAAGTGAAAGAAGAAGAAGTTTTCTTATCCTTCAGTTTGCTGCTATATTAGCACAAACTGGGGATAGACTATGGCAAAAACTGTATAAGTGAAAAGCAGCAATAAAGGAAAGAAATATCAACCCTGCTCCACAGGTTTAACTCAGAGGCAATAAATAATTGTGGTAACACAGTTAATTTCAGGCAGAGTCGGGAAATGGACCAGTACTTTATATTCCTGTCTTCACTGCACAGCCACCTCTCCATCCCTGTGTTGCTCACAGTGGTTCTGATCCAAGGGAAAAGACACCAAGCAGTCTTAATTAAACACATTTGAAATAGTTTTCTACAAATGAACAGGTGAAGGGGTACAATGATGAGCCAATCTACTTCCATTTCTCCCAGGAGGCAGCAGAGAAGGGAAGAAGGGAGGAAGGGAGGAAGGAATACAGCAGGGTGTTCGTGTTTGGTGCTGAGCTGTGGGGAAGCACCCAAGGAGCAGAATGAAGCAGCTGCCTCTGCTGTGGAGCAATGGAGAGAGAACAAAGGGAATCAGAGCTCTGCTTCACAGGAAAAGACAGAACTACTGCAGCTCCAAGAGCTGCCTGCAGGGTGCTATTGCTGCTCTGGAAGGAAAACCTTTCAACACCAAATCCCTCTCACCAGTCCCCTGCCCTTTTTATATCAACATCACAGAGCCCAAAGCTGGGGAGCTCAAGCCTTGCACCACCTCCCAGGTACATATTTCCTCAGAGCTGAGTCACTGGGCACGCAGAAAAGGTATTCACTGAGTAGTTAAGCATGGCTGGGTTTCCTTTGTGTCTTGGCAGGCAGAGGTGACAGCTTGGCGAGGTTTTTGCTGAGCCTGACCTAATCGAGCTGTAGCTGCAAGGGGCAGCTCCTGCCTGGTGCTCCCTCTTCCTTCGCTTGGTGCTGACACCGCTTTGTGCGGCCACACAGGCAGCTAAGCCAGGAATCTGCCTGGTCGTGAATGAAGGGGAAAAGCAAACAAAGAAACCAGCGGTAGTTTTAGGCAGTCTCACTTCACAACACATCTGCTACGCCAGCAGCATTTCCACATGTGAGAAACTCCCAGTGCAGTTGTGCTCTAACTGTTCTTGGTGTAGCTGGTGATGATTCAAGTCCTCAGACGACCTAAGGATGGAAATCAGCCCTGGGAGGAAAAGCAGAAGCCCTTGCTCATGCCTTCACACCCCTGATCTAACCACCAGATGGATAAGACCCTTTTTTTGTTGTGGATGGACACCTCAACAAGGGCAGTCATTGCTCCTGCTAGAGGTGAGGGTTGGCTGCAGGACCATCAGCTGCCAAACACTTCTTCCCCTTCTATGCTTCCACCCCACTGAGCTTTAAACAGAGGAAATTTGACTGGCAGAAATAATATTTATTTTTTTTTTCCCAGACTGGATGAAGATAAAAGAATCATAGGTCCAGTTTGAACCACAGCTCAGAAATGCCAGGGACCCTGGAATTATTCACTTAAGCCATCTGTGAGTGGTTTCAACTGGCAAATAAATTCAAGTGTCTGACAGTGGGTCGAGGAGCAGTCTCTGATCTGATTGCCAACAATTAGTATTTTATTCACGTATGAACCGCTCACATACATGAAACAACAAGGTACTCCTCATCCTCACTAAGTATGAATATCACAGCTCGGAACTGACCAGGAATACACATTGGATTAACCATTGCTTCTCACTCCAATTAGAAACAACCAGAAATGTCTTCCCTTTTTCTTCAGATCCCCATCCAAATTGAAATAAATTGTCAGGAAGTGAATACATAAATAGCAGTTTTCTGCTTCCTCTGCTCTGGGATTTCACATGCTCTTCAAAAGCAGGGAAACCCCAGCTGCCTTTCCAGCTGTTCATTGAACTCCAAATGTCAGTGCACCTGCTGGGGTTTTCTTAATGACATGAATATGTGCTAGATGAGAAAGAGTATAAATCAGCCTTGCCCAGAAAACTAAAAGAATAGGGACACTGGGTCCTTTTTTGTAAAGAATTGTGTCATTTTTAGGGGCAATGCCTTTTCAAATCATTGTATGATTTCTAGTAGTGTCACTAAAGATATGAAGATTGAGAAAGGGACTCAAGACCTGAAGATGGATTTAGGTTTGTCTCTGAACTGGACTGGTACAGCTGCTTTGTTACATAAGCACAGCATGAAGCTGGGCTGTAACCCTGGTGAGAGTCAGGGCAAACACATGTTTCTCCTGGAGAGGTGAGTGAGGATCAGCATGGGAAGACATCTGTTCTGTCAAGAACACACCTGTGTGCATGTCTGGGCCCTGTTATGCTAATGTCTGCATCTCTGTGGAAATAATATTAAAATATTAGTGAAGCTCAAAGATAATCCTCCACTAAATCTGATCAGTGGATTTAAATGTGTGCAGATATGGTGTTGGGCCAAGACAGTCTTTGTGATATTACCATAAAAATAGCATAGAAATATAAAGGATAAATGTAAAATGTGTTGGGTTTATAGCTGCATTCCCCGTTTCACAAACATGCATACGGGATTTCCATTTTACAAAGCTGATATTTTTCCAATCTTCATTGTTATTCCAAACTCTCCTAAAACCTATTTTGAGATTTTTCAGGTTTCAAAATCTGCTGAAATAAAGCTGAGACTGATGTACAACTGGATTCACCACTAAAAACAGAAAGTCTTGCTAAAACCTGGAATGTTGCAAATTGTTAAAGGCTGCTGGACAGTGTGGGTGAGATCCTCAGATGACCTGAGCTGGCACCACCAGCCCTGTGATGCTGCTCTGCTGGCAGCCAGGCCACAGAGAGCCCTGTGCTGTGAAAGACAGGCTTCGGATCACAGAGGAGACAAGAACGGTAGAGTCAGGGTTACAGAAACCTTACAGCCGACAGAATAACCCAAATATCCTGTTTCCTGAGGAGAGAGACCTGAAAGGCACAAAATGCTGATAGCTGTGCCTGAAGTTGATGGAAATTCAAACCCTTTCTCAGCCACTTTCACTGCTGCAGTCCCTGCCATCTCCCAGTGGTGCCATCTCCCAGTGGCTCCCTGCCAATTTGTCACATGTATTTGATTCAGTGCTCTTCTTCCTTAATGTACACCCTCCTCTGGAGCCATTTGAGCTGAACTTGTAACATAGATTTTGGCTTATGGGAAAATACTGTAAGTAAATGTTTAAGGAAAAAATGACCTCATCTTCTAGATTTAGGATGAATAAATTTAGAGAAAGGTAGGAAGGCCTAATTGCCAAGAAACCCTTTAGCATGCTACTGACTGAAACTAGCTGGGAGTCAGTTCCTTGGTGTACCTCCTCTGTGTGTGAAGGCTTTGTTACTGTGGAGAAGCACTTTAATTAAGAAGCTGCGATATTCATCTTAAATCTCATCCTGTTGTTTCCTACATTTAGGCTTTCTACTTGCTAGCTCAGAGACTCTGAAGCTTGCATAGTGAAATGAGCTTGCTTAGCAAGGTTTTGCTGGTGTGTGGGTTACATCCTGCTAGAGAAAAATCTTCTGCTCAGTCTGCTGTCTGTTGCTTTGGCCTACAGAAACACTCCTTGCCAAAGCTGGACTTCAGCACGTGATATATCTGCATGACAGATCTTCCTCAGCTTTTCAGTGATGGTGACCTCCCAGGTAAGCTTATAGACACCACCTGGTTATGAATATGTGATTGATACCCATCTTACATCATCTTCATAGGATTTCCTTTTGTCAAGTTAGGGTAATCATTGTCTGAGAGGCTGGAATACAGTAGTCATTTGTAGGGGTAGATTGATATTTAGTATGGCCACAAAATAAGGCAGGAACTACTTTCCTCCTTATTTATAATTCCAAATGCTAGCCCCAGTAATCTTTAAATTCTGCTTTGACCTCTGAGTGTAAAGGATTAAGAATGGATGAAGGAGAATGAAAACTAGCTTGTCATGGCTGAGCTCCTTGGATTAGTAGCTGTTAACCACTGAGTTGGGTTACAGAGACAGGCATGCTGATTTGTTGTGAAAGGAATGCTCAGAAGGTGATTTATAACTTTGTCTAAATAATACATGTATTAGTTTGTCAGCAAAAGCACCCATAGGGAAATGCACCGGGTTTGGAACAGCTCAGTAAACCACAGTTTTCTCCCAGCTGGAGCTGCAATGGGAAGGGCTGGCACTCTTTCCCACCTCAGTAGGCAGATATCCGGGGGGTGATGAGCTCCATCCTCAGGTCCAGCAGAGGACAGATCATATCATGTCATGGTTGGTAGCATGAATTCGACCAGGAGAGAAAAGCTCCTGGGGGAACATCACAGATGGGTGTGAAAAGCCAGCTGGGCATCACACACATTTCCATCTTTGATCATGAATATAGAAAGGGAGTATTTAAGACACGTGACAAGTTGGTTACACTGCCGAATTTGTGCAAATAGAAATTGAGCTCTTTGCCTTGATGGTGATATTTTACTTCAGAGTCCCTCTATGTTCCTTTGGAGGATCTAAGTGCACACGTTTTTCAGCTCTGGCATTCACTTTGCTGGAGCACACTGTCTGGGAGCAGCAGGCACAGGGAGTGGGGCTGACAGAACTGGTGTGTGATGGATTGATGGGCTGTGGCACATGCCGTTAGTCATTCGGGGTTTGAAGGGTATCCAGAAATTCCCAGCAAGAGTCCAGCAGCCTGCTCCCCAAAATACAGCTTCTGCCTAGAAAATGAGCATCTTTCTAGGGAAGTACAATTTGTTATGGTATCCTTAACATGTAGGTATTTACCAAGCAGATTCTTCAAAACCAGACTTCATCAGCTGAAGCACTACCCTGCTGTGAACATGGAAAATGCAGCACGATGGCAACACTACTCCCCAGTCTGTGTGACTGCTCCATCTCTCTCAGTCCCATTGCTAAACATCTCCATCCTGCTCTCTGCCTTCCTGCAGGATTCCCTCCATGCCAAATATGCAGCAGTGCCTAGGGCTCAGCCAGGTGGCTGCTGTCTTTCCTCAGAATAGCAGGATGGTTTTAGGGAGAGGTCAGATGCTGTGATGCCCATTCATTTCACCCTGGCTTTTCCAAGATTTCTGTGTGTCAACAGGGCCACATCATCATCCTCCTTCTGCAGGAGAGTCCAACAGGGCAGACACACAGTGTCCCCTGCCACTTGGGCCTAACTGGGACTGATAGATCTCATTTTTGCTGATTGCATCTGATTCCTGCTATGGGATAGCCCAGTGTGGAAAAATCTTTGGATATTTTTCTATGCTCATTCCTTTGTGAGGAGCCAACTGAGTTTTATGTTTGCTAAGTACAGGTCAAGGTAGGACAGCCCCTCTGAGTTCTCTTTATTAAAAACCTGGCAGTAGAAAGCAGCAGAACAAGTAGTGTATACATCTTTATCATTAGACTATTACCTTCCAAAATTTCCTGCCAAATTGGCATGGTAATCTAGGAAAACAGAAGTGCTGCAACTATGAAAAATAGATGGTTTCATTCAACACATGCTGTACTATATTAGGAGGTCCACAAGTAGTGTTTAACTGGAAATGGAGTTTGTTCAGTGCCAAGCCATGAATAATTACATAAATAAAAAATGAAGCATGTTTTAAATGTATTTTATTTTAAAAGAGGAACAGTTCTCTGAGACATAAAATCTGTACTTAATAAATAAATTCAATAAACACTTTGTGTTTCTTCAGAGCCAAGCATAAACAAAAAAAGTAATGTCATGGCTGTGAGCATTATGAAAACTAGGGAGAAAACTGAAGGCTTTCAAAACTTGATCCATTCCTCCAGGGACTGATAGGGAGCTACAGGGACTTGTGCAGTTATGGTGCTGTTTTTATGACTGATGTTAATAGGAAATGCTGTTGCTCCATAGTCCTATAAAACTGCAAGATTCCTGCAGCTTCTGTGGAATAAAACAGAGTGTTGCTTGGGCAGTGGCAAGTCTTTTTGCATACCTACATTGTGTAGAAGATCAAAGGGAGGGGTTAAAAAAAGTGAGGAAATCCTGACACACTAATGATTCAGTAGCAGTAACTTTAATTTTTATACTGTGACTAGAGGTTAATTGCCCAGACTGGAAGCTCTCAATATCCTGGTAGGATGAGAGGCTGTTGGGACTAGAAGTAAAATTGAGTCCTGCTTACATGAGAAAAAGGCAGAGCCAGCTCCAAAGAAAAGCAACCATTCCAAGAGCCTGAGAGGCAGATGGGTAAGATGGAGACCAGCTGTGGCAGATGGGCATCTGCTGAAGTGTGGGTTCAAATAAGGATGCATACCATGCTGACGAGGGAGACAATGCTACTCTAATCTTGATGTGGTGCACTTTAATATTTCCCATCCATATTTATACATTTCCTCTCTCTTTGCACCTTTCCTTTATCTTCATTTTTCTTCTCCTTTTCACCATTTTCTGTCCTTTGCCTTTGTCTCTGTCTCCCTCTTTGTGGTTCAAATGATCCCTGCCAGATTGGAAAATCTCTACTCTTCCCAAGACAGAGAAGAGATCAGAAGCATCAAGGTCATTTTGTGGCACACCACCACCTGCCAAATGGATGGAGATGATTAAATCCTGATGTTCTGGCTTGCAGCAGATATCCACATCCAGTCCAGTGCAGTTTACTCTCTTTTCAATTAGGCAGAAGCTATCTGAAGTGTTCTGCTTCCCCTGTGTCCTGCCAGGGGGTGAGGGGGCCAGGCAGGTGTCACAGAAGACCCTGTGAGTTTGGGTCACCAGTGTGAGACTGGAGCACAGCATTGTCCTTCCACTGTCCCACAACTTCTGAGCACTCAACAACTTATTTTTCCCTTTCTCAGCATCTTTTTTCAGCTACCCACCTGGCTCCTCCTGAGCAGAGGGAGGCTCAGTGGTTTGGAGGCTGGCTCCTGGCTGGTGACCTGCTTCCCTGTGGCCAGGGAGGAATTTCCAGAGGAGGAGTGCTATGCAGGCTGCTCTCAGGGGAACTGGGGGGCTGCCAAACCTAACCAGCAAACTGGGCCAGGAAAGGCCTCACATATGCTTTCACCAGAGGAAAGGAATGTTTGTGGAAACTGGGAGTAGTGGAGCTTTTTTAACTTTGCTTCTCTCCTGCTCACACTGTCAGCCTCCAGCCCGGCCCTGAGCCTGGGCTGTAACAAGCACTGTGACAGTGACAGAAGTGCACCCAGGTTATTGCTGCAGCCTGGAGCACGTCAGGGAGGGCAAAGGGGCTTACTGCCTGAGGCTTGGTCACTGAGTAGCCATGGGAACACCACAGCCCGTGGTGCAGATTTGGACTGGTTTAATGTCTCTGAATGAGCAAGTATGGGGATATATCATAAAGCTGCCATAGCAACTCCCAAATTAAACAGGATTTGGGTGCAATGAGAGATGGTCACAATAGAGACACACAGGATCCCTGCCTTGACTTCCTTTCCTTCTAGTTAGAGAGAAAACCCCATAGATGACAGTCCCTTTGGGTTTTTTGTTTGTGTTAAATAACAAGTGCCATTTGCAGCTTATTCTCAAGTTGCCTTTTTTTTCCTTTTAATGATGCTTTAATACATTTCCCCCTCTGCTTCCCAGCATCTGCTCTCTGTACAGCTGACCCTGCATCACCTTCACCCATGACAATGCCATTCTTCTGAAAACAGAATGACTTTAAGTAACAAATACCTGATTTGGCCTGGAAGATTTTTTAAAAGCAAGGAAACAAAATTTCAGGTAATGAATTGTGGCCCAACTCCTGAAAGCAGAAAAACTACTCTTGACTTTGTCATCATGCTAGTTTGTACATGGAAATGCTCTTAAAGTTAAAGCAAGGGCCAGGTTTGTGCCCTTCAAACCAAGACACTCACACAGCTGCCTATTCTGCTGCAGCCAGGTCCAAGTACCCAGCTGGCTTCTCTGCATCTTGGATGGACTCAGCTCCCCTCAGCAGAGCCACTGGGCTGCAGGGGATTCACAGAGCCCTGGCACTGCTGGTGGGCAATCACCAGTGTCTCCTCCTGGGCTTGCCCTGTGGGTCCTGCCCTGCCTTGAACACAGGCACTGCTGCAGAGTTAATTGCTGCCCCACTCAGTTCTTTATTGGAAAACAGGTGACCCCTGACGCGGGAAGAAATGATGATGTTTGGTTTTAGATTAGAAGGTTGAAGGATCTGCTTTATTAAAACTATACTATATTACATTCATATACTATTTAAAGAGATATTATACAATTCTACATACTTCTTACTTACCTATCTAACTAACTCAAACTCGTGACTCTCTGCTGAGAGTCCGAGCCACAGCCCGATCCGATTGGGCATTGAACCCAAACAGCCTTCACCAGAATCCAATCCAGCAATCACTTCAGGTAAACAATCTCCATACCACATTCCACATGGGGAAAACAAAGGAGCAGAGATAAAGATAGTTTTCTCTTCTTCTCTCTGTGCTTCTCCTGAGAGACAGAATTATGTCTCTCTGACCAGAGAATGCGAATGTCACAGTTCTTTACCTCAGCAATTTACATCTTGCCTGTCACCAGCCGAATAATCAGAGCCTCTGCAGCCTGATGATGTTCATTAAGGCCTCCTGACTTCCCTTTCAATTAGATTGTACTGTTCAGTGCATCTGACAGGATTCCTTTCTGCGTGAGAACTCATTACACTCCTGCTGAATTTGGCATGATCTACCCGAGGAAAAGCACTTTATGCTTCAGAAAGAGAATTAAAAAATAAAATAACCACAGCTATTAACAATACACAGGACTAAACACACACACAGCCATCCTGAAGAGATCTGGGGCAAGGGATTTAATGACTCTGTGCCTCACAACAAAAAAGGATGCTAATATTTCCTCTCCTTAATTACACTGAAAGTTCTCTGGAGAAGGACAGATTATTTTTTATTCTGTGTGTTTGCATAATGCCAGGTATCACGGAGGTGTCTAGGCCCAGCAGTTGAGTACAAGGTCACCAGGAGGGGACTCACAGTGTTTTACAGTCTTTGCATGAGTGGTTTCATTCATCACAGAGCTGCCTCACCTCTGGAAGAGAACACAACAGGCACTAAGAGTAGTGAGATGGTTGTCAGGGACGAGGTGAAGGGAGCTATTTCCAGATGAAAGTGGAAGGAGGGGCTTCCCAGATGAGCTTTGCTGGGGCAGGAGAAACTTTGTGCAAACTGATCCAGATCCCAGGACAGCTCCTTCTCTGGAACTGGGGCAAATAGATGTGACACTAAAGCATGCAGGAATTCTGAGAAAGATGACCAAAGTAGCAGCAAATGTCTAAGTGACTTGCCAGTCCTCAGTATTGGGATGGAACTGGGATCACCAGGAAGTTTCTACAGGTGCCACTTTCAGCAAATAGATTTTTTTTGGTCTCAGGCATATCAAAGAGTAAATAGCTTTACTTCGTATGTCTTCCTCTTGTTTACTCAGGTTTCCTCAAAATTGTCTGGTTCCTGTCTCTTTTTAACTTTTACTGTATGAGCAGTAAGCTGTAGCCATTTTTTGGCTGTTTTCTGTGGTGAATACAGTCTCAGAATCACTTAGATCTTTGCTTCCTAACAGCATGACTGCTTTTAAAGAGTACAAAATCCATCTGTGATCTAAACTAAATGTGAAAACTTCATAATCTATCTTACCTCTGATCTCATCAGAGTTTAGCATCTTTGCCCTAGAAAAAAATGGAAACTTTGATTTTTATTTTTTTTAAGCATCCTTTGCATGTCTTTCAGGTTCATGTATCCACTGTGAATTCTGATTCAGGGATCATCCTCTGTGCAGGTTAAATTAATTAAGTCTGGCCCTAAAGGAGCATTTGGGGAATCAGGGCATTCTAGAATGGATTTTGATTACAGTCACAGCCCTGCCTTACTGGGTATTTATCCTACCATGGTTAAAATCCATTCAGAGACTGTGATATTGCAGCTACCTTTGCAACACCAAGCAGCTTTACTAATAACTAATCCTTCTCCAGACCTTCTTTAGGAGATGCCTTCATCTCCTTATAGACAGAATTGCAATATTTGGTGCAGAAATAATTTGCATCAGGGGACTCCAGCCCACAAACATCCATTCCCAGGAACTGATCAGACTCATGGAACAGACTCTGCGTAGGTGGGAAAAACCTCTGCAGGAGATAAATCATCTTTTGCTGCTCCAGTGAGGTTGTTGGAATGGGCCCAACGAGCAGGAAAGTTGGGGCAATTGAGGCAGTTTTCCAAGTGATCATATGATGACTAGAGAAAAGGGAAATATTACATTTTCCTCATAAGAAGTAACGTTCTTTACACAGCCAGGCTCAGACAGAGTGGGTGCTGTTCCACTGCATTTCATATCTTCCATTTGCACTGCACATTTTAAGAACTGGATAACAGTGTCTTCATAGAAATTGAAATAAGTTGGATAGATGTTACAATTTAAAAATTTCTGGTAGCTGGTCCAGCTGATGTAAGTGCTTTTTACACTTGAACCAGATCTCTGGAAACCTTGTCACATATCAAATAACACAGACCATAACCTGGGTTACTGAAGGACCACTGGGTACCTAAATGTGCATGTGTTTGACCATTTTTGTTGCAATTACAGGCTGTGTTCAGGCCACATTCCCTTTGCTCATGCTCTCCAAGCCAAAAAAGTCACCCAAGAGTTAGTCAGTGGTGGAATCCCAGAAGCTGCTCAAGCAGGGAGTGCCTGGCTGTAGGGATGCAGTATGAGACGCAGCAGGGAAGAGAGGGCAATAAGATGAAAAGGAGTGGGGATAAAGGGCATGCTCTAACTTCTAAGGCACTCAATCTTTGCACACACAGCAGAGATCACCAGCAACCAAATGACCACAGAGATTAGAGCATATTAAACAGTGCTTCCTTACAAAAGTACTGGCTGGCTTTCTAGCAACAGCCAGTCTCTCTCTTCTACACAGTGTTCCCTCTCCTGGCACTCGAGAGCTGCCAGCCTGCTCAGGCTTAGTCCACAAGCAGAAGAGCAGGCCAAAGTTGCTCAGGCAGCAGCTGCTCCATCAAACCCACAAACTGAGCTCCCACCACTCTAAGAGTCTGCAATGTTGTGGGGAAATCAAAGAGGATGGACCTCCTGTTCTTTCAAGCAATTCCTTCTGCAGAAAACCTTTAAGGAGAGCAGAGTGTTCCCCTGGTGCTCTCAAACAGCCATTTCACTTTCACCAGCCACTAGAGACTGGGTAGAAAATAATGCACATGGACCAGATAGATCTGGATGGGACTATAGTGCTGCTTTTGAGGTCTGGAAGGAACAGCACAACTCCCCAAAAGCATGAAACTTCTGTGGTGCTGATTTATCCTTTTGACACTGATGAGTGAAAAGCTTTCTAAAAACTATTCTTAGAATTTTGTGTCTTTTAACATCTCCTTTTCCAGCCTCCACTGAGGGGTGAACTTACCCTTGCAGCTGCTCCTGCACTGTCCAAAAGCCACAACCATAAGAAGTCTGCATCTTCCCTCCCTGAGTAAACACACAACAAGAATGCTACTGTTTGTGTGTCCCATTTATTAGAATCAGGCAGCCTTTACAGCAAATAAACTCCAGCCAGCTGAGATGTGCTAGTAAAGATTGCCTTAGGGCTTCACCTCAGGGAACAGACAACTCTTGTAATGCTCATAAGGCTGGCTTCTGCTCTCCAGTGGATTGGTACTTCTCAAAGTTTTCTGGAAGCAACCAGCAAGCAGTGACACTGGTTGCCATAGCTGCATGGAAGGGTTGGTGTTTTTTCTTATTTTTGTTGTTAAAACCCAGGATTTGTTCCTTGGTTTCTTCAGAAGAAACCTATCTTAAGATCTGGAATTCTTATTTGTAACTTGATGAATTTATATGACCACACCTCTGCTATTGCATTGGGAAAAATACTTAGTCAGTAAAGACTTTTAATTACCTTTTTTCATTCCCTTTTTTCCCTAGACAGGAGGTTCACAAAATCTGAGAGGATACTTCCATGCAGCTAAACCTACAAAAGGCTCAAGGAAATTTGAGGTGATGACAAGAAAATTATTTGATCATCACTCAGGATCTTTTCTTTGTTGTTTTAAACACACCCATCCTAGCGACTAAGTTTTGCCTGTGACTTATGGACCTGTGTCCACAGTTCAATCAAGGCAGGCTGGGGAGCATGTGTGAGATTTTTAATGCAAAGGGCTGAGGCAGTTTAAAAAGAAAAATGAATGAATAAAGCCCTCTGTTTTCCTGCCAGAAATGCTTTTTTTTTTTTTCCTGACACTCATTGATGTTTCCAAGGAAAAGGAAAAGGGAGTCAGGAGCTCACAGTCACCAGTCAGCACGAGTGTGTTCATCTTATCTCATGTCTGAGTTTTTCTGGAGCCAAAGCTTGAATGACTGGTTATAAGGGCTGGGGATCCCAGTGCCTCCCATGGAAAAATGGTCAAAGACAGACATTGTTGTATACAACACTGACTGCTCATTTCTGCTGGTAATTAAAGCAAGACCTTTGCCCTACTGTTTTGTAAACAATCTGGATGGCAAGTCAACATGGAGATGATACACAGATCTGTCTTTAATTTCCGTCAGACCAGATGCTGATCTGTCTTTCCTTTTTCACTGCAAAACTCAAATCAGGACTCAGATAAGACTTAAATGACTGAGGTTTAACCTAAGCAAGACTCAGCTGTCATTTGTGGAGGGAGAGAAGAGCTCTGAGTGTGCAGAAGAATGTGTCATTTCTCAGTACTCAAATTTTATCTTAGGTTTCTAAGCAATTCAAAAATTAAGACAGTGCTTGGACCCTCTCAAGGTACTGCAGATTTTGTTGGGCTGACACACAGTTCAAGGGAGTGGAGGTTCACTGAAGTAGTTATTGCTGAAGGAGTCATGCCTCTAAAACACCTTTAGAGCAGAATAGTCCTAGTAGATGTGGAAAAGAAATCTGGTTTCCTCCTCAGAAAATGCCTGCACATACTATTTGTGGCAACTGAACTCCTTATCACAACAGGGAATTAATCTTCTCTTCCCTCTGAAGTCTGCAAAAATAAGCACTAGAGCTTCCAGCTTGAAAAAAAATCTGCTTTCCCAAAAGGCACAATAGAATTTATATAATATAATAGAATATAATATATTATGTTTACTTTAAATATTCATGGTGATTAAAATTGAAATTTAATAGTTGCATGAATTCCCTTTAGGGTGGTGATTTTGTTTAATAAAAGTGTGTTAGCAAAAGAGAAGGACATCCTTAAATTGAATAGTGATTATTACATGAAATTGAACTCCTTTTTCTTAATTTTTTTCCATTTCTTAGGCAACGTGACATCATTCTTCCAAAGGGTGGGGCTGTGTTTTTTGTTTTTGTTTTTGTTTTTGTTTTTTTAAATTAATATCTACAAATCTAGTTCTGATTTTCTCACATTTTTATGTCACCCCTGGAACAACAAATTCTTACCAACAGAATTATAGGATCTTAAGACAAGATAGAAATATTGGTGCTATTTCCAGTCTTATACCAGAAGAGAAAAGTAAGGAACATGCAGGTACAATGACTCATGCAATATCAGCCAAGAGTCTGATGAAAAAGTTGTGGAAAGAACCTGCCATGGTGAGTCCCAGGTCAATGCCCTGCCAGTGAGCTCCCACTAACAGGGATTATTGAAAGGAATAATTAAGCATTGTAAGGAAAAATTAAGCAGCCTGAGCTGGATTGTATAGCTCTTCATTAATTCTCTCAACCATTCACCCTCCTACAAAATCAAAACCAAACCCACATGGCAGACTGGAATGGTACCGGCTATTATGAGGAAGACACGGGAGACTGGAGCAGGGAGGGAGGCATTTAAATGCTCTATTTTTTTAGCAGACTCTGATTCCTTTAAATGTCTGTGAATCTCAATATCAGAACCAAAGAAATCGTTTGGGAGGTGTTTCCTTTCTCCACTTCCAGCAGTTCCTGAACCAGTGCCAAATACCAGAGGAGAGAATAAAACCAAAAAAGGGAATGGACATCATCACTAGCTTTGAAGCAAGCGTCTCCTATGCAAATCCAATAGTCCCCAAACATTCCATATGCTGCTGTCACACTTTAAAAAATCTACAAATATGTCACAACTGTGTATTGTCACATTGGCAGCTGAAGCCTGATACCACACCAGGTCACTTTCTCTGTGTTCCCTGTGCTCCTCTGCCAGGGTAGGGTAGCAGCATTCCCAGGCACCTAGCACAATCTAGGCATTCTTTGCTTTACTATTCCCAGGTATCTTCCTGCTAGAGCAGATTATGCCACCTGTGACTGCACAGGCTTTCACTTTAAGGTTTCATAAGCTATACTTTTTTGTTAATGCAGGAGAAAAATTAGAAAGAAGAAGGGAAGAAGTGTAAGAATGTAATTCTGGTTCTTGGGCTATTTTATATATTTTTGTTATAATAGAATACATATATCATTTTACCTTTTTGCATTTATTCATGTATATTTTTTATTTATCTATACATTTTTAGCTGACCTGTTTAACGTAAAAAAAAAATTCCAGAGTTGGGAGGGAAAAAAAATTATAATTGTATATATCTATCTACAGACATGTATAATGCAACAAAATCTGAGACCAAATCTACAACTCAAATTTTTTTCTTAAATAGTTTTTCAGGTTGAAATCTTACCTCTGCTCCATCTGTGGGTCACAGTGGCATAAGCACTGTAATAGAACAGCAGCAGCACCAGAGTCTTCCAAAGCATCCTTCTCTTTCAAATATGTGTGTCTAGCTGTACAGTAGCTTTTTTTTATTTTCCCAGCTCCTTTCTTTTCAGGAATAAATAATGGCCTTTCCTCTCCCCCTCCCCCTTTGCAGAAGAACCTGCCTGTTCTTCTGAGTAGAGCTGAAGTCAGCGCACAGCTCCTCTCCCAAACCAAGTCTCCTCGGGATCAGGAAACTTACTTTCACAGACAGACTTTGTTTTTATCCACATCTGGAATGACTCATAGTGCATGTGAGTTTGCTGGCAGCTGGGTGAATAAATATCATTACATTTTTGTAGTTGAGTTTCATTTGTTATATGGGCCAGTTGGAATTTATTTTCATCCAATAAACAGCCACAAGGAACGTCATTAAAAGAGACTTTGGAATTGTAGCTGCTCCTCTGTAACACAGGGGGCTACACACTAACTAACCCCTGTCCAAGGCCAATCCCTCCTCTGGAATGACGGATCGCCACCCTCAGACACTTCAGTCATGGAATGGGGCATGTGCTCTGCAAGAACATTTTGCTACTGTGATTCATATAATCACTCATTTATTAAGAACATACCATGCTGCCTTTAGATTTCAGTTCTAGGCAAGACAAGTCCTGGCCTTTTCCTCCATTTGGCCAGTATGGATAACAGGAAGGTCCAAATCTTTAACTGGCTCTCCTCAATGGAACCATGAGGAACACTAAACAGTCCTAAGGACAGTCTACACTAGCCAGGCTGAATGTGGAGGGGTGAAGATGAGAAAAATAAAAGGCTACTGATAAGACATCTCCTGGCTGATGCTGGTGCCAAGGAACACAACCCTGGGAGAGTCTATCCCAAACTGACTCAGCATGGAGGAACTGCAGGTATCTACTGTCCCTGACACAGCTTCAGCAGCAGCATCGTGGGGAATATAGCACCAAAATAACAGCAGGCTGATGTGTGTTAGAACAGATTAATAAAAAATAGGGATACAAGAGTATTTACAAAACCAAGGGATAAGGGATACACCATTTGGTACCTGGAATTGATGAGTCTAATTCTCTTTTTTTTTTTTTTTTTGTGGGTGAAAGTAAGCCAGTAACAAACCTACAGACATCCATGAATTTATACTGGTGTAAAACTGGCACATAAGAAAGGAGAGTGCAGCTCAGAAGGTATAAATAGAAGGATTAAGGGAAAGGATCAAGAGCTGGAATGACAGAGGACACTGTGGCTCAGGATTAATGTGCACTGGCAGGAAGGCATGGAGAAAACCTGTTCAACTCCTGCGTGCCTGATGCCAACATCTGGCCTTAGCCTCAGTCCCCTCATTCTTCTCTGTCCCAGCTGAAACACCAACTGTAAAGGAAGGAGGAGGGTCAAATAAGGTTGTCTTGCTCAAGGCAATTCCACTTCTTTTCCTACATGTACAGATTTTCCTATGCTCAGACTGCCCCAGGTTACTCCCACATGAACAGCACATGAATACAAGACAGTATTTCACATGCCAAGGAGATGACAAAAGGTGTAATTCAAGTGGAGGGTGGCTCACCAGCTCTCTCTATATACACTCCTGTTACCATAGCATAGTAGGGGTGGGTCTGAATGCAGGGATAAATTTAGGCATGGGCTCACTCCTGTGTCTGTCCAGAAATTACAGAGCTGGAGGCAACTGAGTTCTAGCTTCCCTAGAGAGGGGGAGAGAGAAAGAGAGAGAATTTGTACTTTGTTCAGGTCACTTAGGATGAGTTGTTCTTAAAGGAGGTAGGTTCAGTCATCAGCTTGGCCAGTTCTGAGGTGATGTGCATCAAGAACAATGATCTTAATGTCAGCAGGGTCTGTGAACAAGGTGTTTCAAAGTCAGGTAAACAAGGTAGAAGCATTACTTGGGATGCACATTGCAGGCTTGAGAAATGGGAGAAAATTATGAGAGAACCTAAAATCCTGTGGGGTGACAAAGGAACATCTTTACATTGTTATTTGGAGAGTGTGGATAGAAACTTCTGAGGTGCTGTATTGTGTAATTTCTTACATTTAAGGTAGTAACAGCTGATAAGAGAGGATTAAAGAGGTCAGACAGGCTGTATCCCACCCTAAGCCAGAATCAGAGCCATGTTCTAGAGAGAGTTTTTGGAATGGCTCTCTCCTCTGGCTGGCAGCAATGGGACACTTCTTGTTTCTTAATTGTCACTGCTTTAAATATACAGCCTAGAAAAGGCTGAGAAGAGTCCTAGGAATTCCCTTGCCTAATATTCCCCCTACTTCCATCCTCTGGAGCAAGAATCCTAGGAGCAACGGAGGAGTTGCATCTGAGACAGAAGAGATGTGTGGTAAGACAGGTGTACAGATCAAAGGGATATGAGAGTATGAAATGATTACTGAGCTCTCCTTTTTCAGACCCTGGACATGTTGCTCTGAAGTTACATAATATATTTTCTTAATTGTTATTTGTTTCTCCTTAATCTGAGTCTGGCTACAGAATCCTCTCCAGCAGCCTCTTCCCCATCTGAGCTCAAATACAATCTCTACCCACATCCCACATACCAGTGCAGTCTTCAGGCACCACAGCTTTGAGAGTCTCCCTGCATGTACCACAAGTGTATGGCAAACTTGTCTGTAAGACTGTGAATGATGCACTCACACCTGTTCTTGCAGGAAATTCAGCAGCTGCAAATATAGCAGGTCCACAGAAAATGAAGAATGCTCTCTCTTTAGCACCTCCTCAAGAAGTGTAGATGTCCCTTCCCCCACCCCGCTCCTTAAAACTTTAAAATATTTTTCTCTCTTATATGGATATATACACACCCAGGGTCCAATCCTCCCTGCTAAAAAGCCCTCCAGAGGAAGCCAGGAAATAAATCTTTCAAGCATGCTCAAGGCACTTCAGCTGTATAACTCCTATTCATCTCATGACTGTATTTTATTAGATAGTTGCTCAATTTCAGCTCAAGGCAGTTCCTGTCTATGCCGGAGGTTTGAATCACTGCAACTATAATGAATGCTGCAGAAGGGTAGAAATCCTGGCTATTTATAAATATTAACCATGCCTACATTACTTTGGAAGTATATAGCAGGGGAGCTTCAGAGTGAAAAATTCATCCCAAAGATGCATCCAGAAGGAGAGGGAGCCATGCTGCTGCAGCCAGGAGGCTGACGGATGCTAGCCGGTCAATATTCAGGTCTTAAATCAGTGTAGTGCTAGACTTAAGTGTCACAGTTATGTTAAGGTGAATATTTATGTTTTGCCAAGTCTCACAAGTTTAGGTGTTGGAACTGCAAGTCCTCCGCTGCTCCCAGTACCTGTGAGACCTCTCCGGCCCAGGAAAGGTGTGACTGCTGCCTCTGGTAGGCTATGTGAGGTGAAAATGGACATTTATGTATCTCCAGTGACTAGATACTAACTAGCAACTTTTCCTTTTGAGTCCTCCATCCTGATGCTGTCAGTGACTGTCTGCCACTGCTATTGCCACACAGTCCTTTTGAAGAACCTGGAAATGGGGCAGGGTGGAAAGAAGTGCATGAAGATACAACAGGGAAGCTGTCAGCTGGCATTCTGCAGCGCTGGAAGGGTGAGAGCAGGGCTTGTAGTGGTACTCCAAAGCTCTTTCTTCCCATCACAGATGCTGTCATGGTGGAAGAACAACTTCAGCCAGCTGGATATATAGAAATCCTGAATTTCCCAGGAGATGCTGTGGAGTGACCAGTGTATCAAGTAGGGGGTCCCTTGTGTTTTTTTTAGTAGCTCATGGTGTGAAATGACATAATTAAAAATTGACTGGAAGGGGAAGTAAGGCAATGGGTGATCAGGAGCCTGTGGGTCTCCCAAGGAAAACAATCTCTGGTTCCACTGGGGAATACAAACTCATGATACCAGCTCTGGCTCTGATGAGCTTCTTCCAAATTCAAGGCAGGATTGCAGTCTGCCCTGACACCCCCATCACTGTGAGTGTCCCTTGCAAATCTTCTGTTAAACAGACAGATTTTTTTTTTTTAGAATGTACCTTGTTTCAATAGGAAAACAGAGTGTGTATGGAAAATTCCTCTGAGCAAGAATCTGCTCTGCAGCCAGAGCCCTGCCCTGTGTCATGGGCATTGCAGGATCTGCCTGCCAGTCTGCCAGCAGCGTGGAACAATGTGTGTGACACAGACACTGCTGTCCTGCCCACCACAGGGATGGAGAAATGGAGACATGCACACAAAGTGACTCACCCACTGAATGAAATGATGGCAGAGCTGTGGGCACACACTGAGAGCAGATCCATTCCTCTGCCCAAAATATAAGGGACTGCTCTGACACTGCAGCAGCTCACACAGCACCACTGCCATCTACCAAAAAGAGAAAGTGGCTTCTCCAAGTGGAAAAGAAATACCCTCTTAACAACGAGAACAAAGAAAGGGGAAAAAATAGCTGTGCACAAGCTCCTAGGAGAAGAAAAAACCTTTTGAAACTAGACTACTGGCATTTGAACCCCATAGTCCATAATGACTATAGCTGGCCCCTCAGCTGAGCTTGCAGCTTCCTGCAGCAACAATTTGGATGTCAGAATCTCACCAAGCCTCAGAGCAGGATGAACAGCCAGGATGAACATTATATGACCACACAGTGACATGAGATGGAAGCTGGAAGGGACTTTAGGGCATCTTTCAGTTGTCCTTGTGCCCCAGAGCTCCCTTGTTGCCTTCCTCTAGCTGCCTGAGCTCCCATTCACGGAAGCACTTAGATGCTGAGCTGATACTCTACAGATTTACATTTAAATAACTGAAATTTAAATTCTGCACATGCAGCTTTGCAGATATCTGAATTCCTTGTGCGCCTGAGCTTCCCCTGTGAGGCTTCTTAAATGCTTGTATCACTGTATCTACCTTAAAAAACAGAGCTTCTTACTTCCTAGTTCATATTTCAAACAAAATGTTGAGACTTGTCTTACTACTCACAAAAACATATGACTGCAAAGGCCCCTCTCAAGTCCCATGTTGCACATTTCAGGTTTTTTTCCACATATTCAGGATGCAGATGGGGAACATATTTTGCTCTGGGACTTGTGTGTTTGAGAAGTTGTCTGCTTTATAAGGTGTCCTGGCTCAGCCCATTCTCTCACATTCTCAGCCCGAGGACATGTGCATATACACCACAACACCCCTAAGACCTGAATTGCAGGATCTTCTGGGATGGAGCTTTTCAACTCTGCTGCTGAATCTCTTACTATCTGTGGGAGGTAATGAAATATTTGTTGTGGCAGAGAGAAGGAAAAGGAGGGTGGTGCTTTTTGCCATGGTCACAGCACTCACACGTAAGACAGGTTTTACTGCCTAGCCATCTTTTTTATTTGGAAGCAGGATACATTCCATCAGTACTGCATTACTCACCAAGCTCATATAAAAATGAAAGTTCAAGCTGCCTCAAGTAGAAGAGCTATTTGAATCCAGGTTCTTGCTTCTTCCTCAAATATGTTAAGTATCTAAGAAAAGCTCTCCTGCTTTAGATACAAAAAATATCATGTTTGCAATGAAAACTTGAGCAGAGACAAATAACTCCCACTAGCTTTAAGCTCCACAGAGACACAAAATTTAATACACCCCTTTCTTCTTGGTATTTCCTCTTGACTAGCTTAGAGAGTCTCTGTGTTTCAGCCTGGATTATGTGAAACATTCTCAAAAATCAGGCTTTCTCCCCAGACGCTGTACAGATAGCCCAGATACTGAAACTGGAGCTGTGAATACAGCTCAGAGTGATGCTCACAGTTTCATCCCAGCAACAGTGAGCCAGAGTCTTCCCTAAACCAAAACTTCATAAAAAATGGAGTGCCAGTAAGGCAGCTTTGGTCAAATGTGTGTTAGACTACGTAGAAATTAATGATGCCACCTCATGATGCAAGTGCAAGGGCTTTTTTTGTTCAGTCCCTCAAGCATCAGTCAGGGGGCTGCTGCTGACAGCAATCTGCAGTGGAAGGAGCATGGAGACAGGAGAAGGAGTCAGCAGTCAGCAGGATGTAGCACAGAAAGCCACTGATGGGAGGCTGATTTCCTTCTCTTGCTGCACCTTATAAAGTGCAGACTGTTAACTTTCCTCGTGGCTGCTTGGGCATTGCTGATGTAAATCACTACAGCCACACCTCCCTGAGAGACTCTCTGAGGATTGATACCTCTCTATGAGCAGGCAGACCTTGCTGGCTAATGCAGCATGACCCTTTTGGACTGTTTAACTTCCCAAAGATCCCATCAGTGCTGCTTTGTTGCAGCCTGTTGGCTGCCAGGGTAAGCCCCAGTGGCACGAAGCCAATGGAAAGTCAGGGCCGTGACTTACAGTTAAGCAACAGAAAATGCTGTTAGCAGTGCTACTGTAAAACGGGGTCTGAAATGCAGCAGACAAGAAATATCTGCCACAAATCACTGCTAATATCATAAAGGAAGGTCAGCTATGCAGAGCATTTCCTGCTTTTCAGCCTGTAAAACCAGTAATGACAGCAGTGAACATTCACAGGGGGAGTTTCATGATTAAATCCTCAGAACTGCAGGGGAAAAAAAGTCTCCTCAGTAAATGTTATGAAATGTTAAATACAATGCAAAATAAGAACAGAGCTTTACAGCTTTATCAGGAAAAACTGGTGCTATCTCAGGAACAGAGTGAAACACCAAATGCTGAGCATAAGCTCATTTCCACTCATTATCAAGAACAGCCAGACCAGAGCATTCTAGAGATTTACATTTTAGTTCAGAGTCCTTGATTCATCAGCTTATCGAAATTGTGGATAAAATTGTTCTTGGATAAAGAGAGAGGCAAAGACTCTGGCTAATAATTATAAAATTGAGAGATTAGAGACACAAAAAAGATGGATTATGTGGTGATAGTGTTAGAGGTGGGGTGCAATGAAGTAGCATTGCATCAAGGCTCAGACTGGAGTGGGATGAGATTGAATCATGCAAAGATGATGACAGAAGAGGAGAAGGGTTAGAAGTGGGTGCCAGATGCAGGTGAGGTTACGACATCAGCAAACAGACACAGGAACTGGGCAGAGCTGGGCTCTTGTGCAAAAGCCCTGAGATAAAACCAGAGTCAAAGGGAAGTGTAATTGAAAGTTTGGTTCCTGATCTGAAAACTTTCATCTGCTGCTTCTGCCTTTTAACACACTGATATTCCCACGTTTACTCCAGGGAACACTGGTAGGGCTCTTCAGGGAAGGGTGGGGGACTAAATACAGGAGAGAGATGAGAGGACAACTCAAACCATTCCCTTCAGGCAGAAGCAGAAGGGTGGTTTAGCTTTTCCCTTCTTCCTGGGCAGCCATGTGAACAAAACAAGGAGAGATGAAACATGTGGTCTGCAAAGCAATGTCTAACCCTTCAGATACCAAACACTTCCCTCTGGAAATGTTCCCTGCCACACCAAGCCTTTTTACACTGAGGAATCACAAACCAAATGCATTTTTCCTGCAGAACAATAACTGAGAGCTCCTAGCCTCCCAAATAAGCCCCTTAAACCAGTTTGCAGATAGGTAGGATGCGGGAAGTCAAAACATCCACAAAAAATGGGAGGTCTGATGTGTGTCTGACACCTCAGATCCACTGAGAATGTGCAGATCTTTAGAGAGGCAAGAGTTACTTTTCCTTGCTACCAGTACACTTGGCTGTCACACCCCCAGGGAACCAATCCAACATTTCCTGAAGCAGCAAAGTTTCCAAATAAGAGAACAACTTTGTGACAAAGGTCTTCAAGAGTAATTCAGGGATACTTCCATTTCTTTCTTTGTGTGATGCAGGCAAACATTTGCTTCAGGTAAAAGGCAAACTGAGTAAAACACTGATTTTTTTTCTGCCTTGTTTACCTGTGGGCAGAAAAGGAAGGACAACACTTCCCTTGTTCCTTGTCTGTTTATCTCTTTAGACTCTAAAATCCTTCAGCCACAGCCTGTCTGTGCCACACTAAGCACACAAAGCCCTCACCTCTGAGATGCCCTGGTGTGCTTTAGGTGTCTGACCAATCCCCCATACTGTTCCTATGATTGCAATGAGCCACCAAGATGAAGGGAAAAAGGAGTTTTCACTTTATTCAAACAGATCACACCCTGAAGGATTCCCAGCTAACATAACCAACAGTGATACTTAGTACACAGATTTGTTTAGAAGCCTTAGGAGATGAAAAAAGTGACCAGATTCTTCAGATTAAAAATCAAGACACCTGTTTCAGGTGTAGGGAAGTGTGTGGACATATAAGAGAGACTGCAGATCAACTCACTTCTCCAGGAGTTTCTTTGGCTGCATTTAGTGAACAGCAACTAATCATAGTGATAAGAGTTGAGACACAGCTTTACTGACAGCACAGAAAATAACACACAGGTTGGAGAGGAAAAGGAGGTCAGAACCAATTAAATCTCCTAGGCTGCACAGACTCAAGTAAAAATCAATAACCTAAACCCATTAAAAGCTGGATTTTTGTTCAAAACACATTTTTCAGACTTGTGAACCAGGATTTTTCTTGATAAACAACTATGAAGTGAATAGCATCTTAAAGCCCTAGACTGTATCTTAGGCTTCAGCAGAGGAGTGAGCTCATTGATTTAACAACTCAGGCTTATAACTAAAATCTGTCCAGCATGCAAGATTTGATCAAGGATAAAGAAGCGAAGGTGAGTGGAAAGCACAGGTAATGCCCTGGCTTTAAAAGAGCTCCCACAACTGCTTTAAATCACTACAGCTTTCAAGAGACTCTTCCCAGCTGTGATCCCTGGCTCTCTGCTCGGGCTCACAGGGCATCCTCTCGCCCTGTGTGCACACAGGTGCTGGGGCAGAGGTGGATGCAACCCTCCAGCCATCCCACAGGCTCCTGCAGCTGCCTGTGCCTGGGGCACGTCCTCATCCCCAGCAGCTGCAGCCGCCCAGTGCCACGTTGCATGACAGCATAAAATATTACACTGTGGTGACAAAACTGCCTCAGGGCCTTTATAGAACTGTTTCCAACAGTGCCAGCTTCCTAAAAAATCCCAGAATAAACCAAAACAAACAGACTGTGGGAGTGAATAACAGGCATGAAACAGAGTTCTTTCTCTTCCAGAAAAATAATGGATGCATACAGCAGGCAATTCCCTTGCTGGAGAGGTCTGAAAACTCTGAAGTTAATGTATATTCCAGCTTAATGGGAATTGTAATCATTGGCACCAGGCCCACATTTAGCTCAGTACCAGCCCTAGGACAAGGGAGGCATTCAGAGGCAGCTCACATCCGAGGGCAGGAGAAATGAGCTGCCAATTGTGTCAGACGTTGCCTCAGGAGGCAGGAAAATTGAGCTTTTGCTGCTGCTGCTGCTGCTGCCTGCTCCCTTTCTCTGATCCCTCCCAGAATAGGCTGCCCCTGCCGTGCTAGCACCCACAAACCACCCAAATTTATAGCACAGCCAAGATTATGATCTGCTGACTTCTTGATCATGTACATCACAGTGAAGGGGTGATAACACAACCAAATATCTCTCTTGGTGCTGACAAGGGTGTGGACTGGTTCCTCTCTGAAGTGCACTCACATTCTTCTTCAGCTTGGCACAAAAACTTGAGGGCAAATGTAATGAAAAACCCAGGAAATTCTACCTCCTCCGTTTTCCTTGAAGAGCTATAGATGGAGACATGTACGCATGTCTGTGTGTGATCATACAGCAGGACAGAGCTCACTGCTGACAGCAGCTCCCTCAGCCAGGGGACAAATTGTCTTTCATGCCTGTGAATCCCAGCAGTACAAAATCTCCTGCACCACAGCAACCTTCCCTCTCTGATGGGTGTCACTCATCAGAGGTTCTATCAGCTGCTCCTTTGCATCCTGGGCTGTATCAAGTGCCCCTGCTGTACCAGGGGAACAGCCTAATTGGCTTGACTTACACCAAGCCTCCAGTGAACTGAGGATCCACTGAGCACTGAGACCTCCACCCTATCGGTGAGCTGAACAATTCCCTATTGCTAAGTTACTTGACTTCAGTGGGACTTGAACCATTACTTTTGTTGCCAACTCTTTCTGTTGTACACAATAGCAAAAAGTGCCATGGAAGCCAGACTGACCCTGTTTCTCATGTTTCCTTTTCCTTTTTCCTTTCCTTTCCTTTCCTTTCCTTTCCTTTCCTTTCCTTTCCTTTCCTTTCCTTTCCTTTCCTTTCCTTTCCTTTCCTTTCCTTTCCTTTCCTTTCCTTTCCTTTCCTTTCCTTTCCTTTCCTTTCCTTTCCTTTCCTTTCCTTTCCTTTCCTTTCCTTTCCTTTCCTTTCCTTTCCTTTCCTTTCCTTTCCTTTCCTTTCCTCTTTCCTTTCCTTTCCCTTCCCTTTCCCTTCCCTTTCCTCCCCTTTCCCCTTTCCCCTTTTTACAGAATACAGTAGGCATGTTGCAGAAGAACGAGAGAAAGCACTATCTCCCTTTTCTAAACAGTAAAATCAATAAGATTCAGTTAAACCTAGAGGTCTCAGGATCCTGTATGTTTAATAAGTTTCTTCTTGGAAAACGACAACTAAATAAAATTAACATTTTCTGAGTTGGGGAAAATATGTGTGCCATTTCTGGCAGGAAATGTTTCTGAACCCCAGAGGGAACTGCTGGTCCAACTTAAGAGAGCATTCAGTCCTCAGTGAATGAATGAAATATTTTCGTGTATTGCTACAAAACATAGAAAACTTGGATTCAAATCCTTGTAACTCCCACATTTGAGACAGGAATCTTACCTGGCACTTGCCTACATGAGGAGAGAATCCTTCAGGCTCCTCCATTGTAAGGACTCAATTTCTTTCAAGGAAATCAGTATTCATGGAGACAGGGATTCCAACTTGTCTCCTTCACATCCCATCACCCTTTTATAAACCTAATGAGCACCTTCCTCACTCTTCTTCTTAATGAGTATTTGCTTATACAAATTGAAACCTATTTAACAAAAGGAGTGAAGTCAAACCTCTCTTTCTCTGAAAGGTGTTGGATTTCTCTCAACATTTTTTGACAATTGAAAATCTTTTGCAGGGCAGAAAACCTGGTTTCCACTCAGCATTAATTATGCCCCTGTAATAGGACATATGATAAGGTGAACTAGGTTTAATATATCTCATTAAGTGAGGTTTGGGCACCAAAATTCAAATCAGTAATGGCTTGGATTTAGTACTTTTAATTTAGCTTACAAAGTTCAAAAGGATTCTGCAAACAGTTGCAGAAGTTAGTCTTCCCTTGGAGCCAAATTGTGTCCAGGCTGCACAGAAAGCAGTGGTAGGTTTTCATCTATAGACACAGGTTTTATGACTCTCCTCTTTGTAGGAACATGAAAATGCCTAGTGCAAAACAAGATGCCTATCTGTCTGTGTCCCTTTCATACCTCTGTGTTCACGTGACTGAGACATCTTATCTTTTAACCAAGCTTCAGAGATGAGGTTTCCTCAAGCAGAATTCAAATATCTAATAATGTGGAACTTTAAGAGCTCAGCATCAAGGGGGGTGCATCAGTATCACTGCTCAGAGTTCTGGAAACACAAAAGCATCAGAAGAATCAAAGGGAGGTGTGATGGGAGCTGGGCAGAACCACACCAGACACATCCCCCTGTTTGTAAAACTCCCCCACTGCATGGGAGGACAGCTCTGCAGCACCACTGGCATGGTGAGATTGTCTGAGGCAGCTGACACTGAAGAGCTTTCACAGTGGTCAAGAGCATGCAGATAAGGGAGATATGGAATGGGAGTGAATGATATGGATGTCATGATATGGAATAAATCTCCAGAGGTAAGGAATAATCCCACTGGGGCAATGCTGCAGGGCAGGCAGTAAAAGGAGGAAAACAGCAGAGCAGAAGTGGGGAAGAGGTAGCCTCCTGTCTAATGCATGTGCAATTGCAGCATGGAAGCAAAGGTTTGAGTCGAATTGCAGAGCACAGCTGGAGATGAGAAAAAAAGTACAGAAAATCCATTTCAGCATAATGCTCTGAGGATTTAGTCTGAGAATTTAGTCACAATGTGACTCTGGAGCTTCATAGCCTCAGGGCATTTCCAGCTTGCTATTTCCACAAAAGCTCATTCACCAAAGTGCTTACTGCACCATGAGTACCCCTACTCCTCCTGGACACCAGGAGAAGCTGTGCTTCATGTTGGGGGATGAGGACAGGCTCCCCAGCCAGCACAGCTTCATTCACTCCTGTGGCCTCATTACAGCTCTGGGGCCCCTCTTGGCCAATTTGCTGGTCAGGATGGTGCAACTGGGAACTGCTTGGCCTCACTGGCCTGGAGCTGCTCCTCCAGGTCAGATCTTGTGCCTTGTGTTAGCAAAGGGGTGCCAGGCTGGTTGGGTACAGAAAACACGTGGCAAATTTTATCTGAGCACAGGTAGGCTCAAGTACAGTGACAAAAACAGTGTGTGCAGTGTGCTAGCAGGTTGTTAAGGAACCAGAGAAGACTTGAAAAAAGAGTAGGAAAAATTACTCAGATAACAGTCCTCTTGTGACCACTCCTCCGTCCCAGTGATCTCTAAATGCAGATCTATGTCACTATTAAGGTCAGTATCAGATAACCTCCTTCTGTGACCTGTGAAATTTCTTGATCATTAAATTCAAAAAAAGTGTCCAGATGAATGGAGAGTTTCAAAATGATGTACATTTCACTTCCAACAGGGCCCTCTGTGTCCTCACACGATGCTAGCTGTTGACAGCAGAAATGAGGGAAAGCAAAATTGACCTGTACTCTTTAGAGCTGGATCTAATGGTTATGCCACATTTGAGTTAAAATAGGAGAATAAGGGAAGGAGACAGATTAGGTGGAAACAGATTCTGGGAAGTATCAAAGAGAGATTAAATGTAAATGTTGATAAATTGGGGAAGCAGGAAAAAAATAAATTTAACATAATCCTTTATTAAATTAGAAAAAGAAAATGGCTGATCCCTTCTCTTTTCCCTCTCTCTCTCTCTTTCAGCCAATATCTTTTTTATTTTTATTTTGACAGTAACCTAATAGAAAACCAACAGCTGAGATAAGTTGTTGAAACATTGAACAGCAAAGGGAAAAGATGAAGGCAATTTTGCAGATTTTACAGGTTACTGCCTCTGTGACAATAACCTCTTTTATTCCCTCCACCCACTCCCTCTAGGGATGAGCATGGCCTGCTGTGTTTAGCTGGAGAGCAGAAAGACACAGCAGATAACTGGTTTCAAGCATGTGTCCCAGGGAGATAATAATGCTGACGTTTTTCTAATTTTTCCTAATAAACTAGGGCTTGGTCCTGAAACACTTTCTCGGGCAAGGGGCCCAAACATATTTCAGGAGCCCTATTTTAATCACAGAATATTATTTGCAACAGAGCTGTTAGGTCTTCACAGATGGCTGAATGGGGCAGAACTTTATGTATGGTGTTTGCCAGGCAGAAAGGAGATAGGACATTCAATGGTGGAGCAGAGACTGTCTCTCCCACTGTAACCCAGGGACCCATAGCAGCTGCAAATTAGGGAGGATTTACATTCTCTTCAGCAGCTGTCCTTACCTCTCTCTGCCCCCATGTCCCACAGTCTCCTCTAGCAGTGACCCAGTGTCTTGCTTCCTCCTGGTATCCAGCTCTGGGGCTGAAGGAATGGCAGGAGCAGAGGTGGGCTGGGAACCAAGCACTGCGTGCCAAGTTTGTGGCTTTGTAGTTCACCTGTGGTGGTTTACTCTGCCTCCCTCTTTGGCCAAATGCTCTTCTTAGTTCACTTCCAATTATAACAAATTCCATCTCTCTATGGTTCCCTGTGGGTTGTTAATTAGTCTGCTGGGGAATTACTGAATTCCAGGAGAGCAGAGAAGACATATATGCCAAAACCTTCCCTATGTTGTCTCTCTCTCCCATGTGGACACCACCAGAGGAGAAGCAGCTGACCCCATTGGCACAAAAGGTAACAAAAACGTTCAAGACCCCACCCAAGGCGATTGAAGTAATTAGAAAGACGCCCAAAGGCCATTAGTCAGGCTCATAAAGAGCACATATTTTTAAAATTAGTTGTCACCACTGCTGCAGGGAAAGGAAAAATGAGTTTTTTATAGCTTGTGGTTGTGTCAGCCTGAATCTTCTCTGCGCAGTTAAAGCAAGATCCTATGTGGAGCAGCCTCTGACCTGGATTAGCAGATTTCCACACCTGAAGGTTGTTCCCTGGGGTCTGTTTGGGATTCAGCTGGCATCCTTTCTCCTTGCTCTGAGGGGACAGACCAACCTACATGAGTGCAGAAAGACATCTCCAGGCCTTCAGGCCCTTTTTCAACAGCTCCTGTTCCACTCCCAGCCCCACAAAAGGCAGAATAATGTTCCTGAATTCAGGTGGGAAAGCTCTGTAAGAGACATGGGGCTGGGACCACGGGCAGTGCTGGGGTGTGCCAACACCTGGAGCAGATGAACAAGGAATTGCACACCCCGGAGCCAAACCGAGCTGGTCAGTGCCTGCTGTGTCCTGGCACTGCATGGCCCGTCCCAGCTGGTGCCACTGGGATATGCAAGGGTGGGAGGAGAGGTGGAAGCCTCCTGCAGTGGCGGAGCAGGCTGTGCAGGAGGAATAGAAGCTCTCTGTGCACAGGTGCTCTGCAGCCTCACTAGCACATGGGAAGGACACACATGGAACGTGCTCCTGCTGTCACCACGGCAGGTCACCTGGGAGACCACGGGAAGAAGTTCCACTGCAGTTGGCATGGCCCTTTTTTAAAATGAGGAAAGTTGTGTTCAGTCAAGGAAAAAAGCACACTTCTTCCACCCACACAGAGATTAATTTTCCAGGTTCTCAAACTTGGCAAGAAAGTTATGAATACTATTTAAATGAACTGTTTGTTCTTTACAAGGAAGCATAACATAGATTTTTTTTTTAAGCTGTTTGTGGTGAGAAAATGATGCCATTCATATTTGGTGTCTGTGCTGTATGTTGTTGTTTGTTGCATGCTTGTTGTGTTTGGTTTTAATTGGAGAAAATTGATGTCGTATTCTTTACAGCTTTATGACCACTTGCCTGGGCCTGGAGCTGTTTTTGTATTTAAGGTGTCTTGTCCCACAACTGCGTGAAATTCATCTTTTCCTGAAAGGGAAATTTCAATATATGACTGATTGCAAGACTAAAATTCTCTCCACAGGGTAAAAGCTCTTCTACCAGTATCTGTAACTATGTGAGGGCTACATATAGTCAAAAGAAAGAAAATATCTGTTACGTACAGATCAGTATTTGTAGGACCACTGAAAAAGGTTGAAACATAAGACATTAATATACAATGTGAAACATTTGTAAAACAAATTTCAAATTGTGAGGCGGAAAGAAAATACTGTAACTCAAGTATGCTAGGGTTGGATCTGTTGTACGCCTCACTATGATGGGTGGTTGCTGCCAAAAGAGGGTGAAGGAATGATACAGGGCATGGGACTCAGCCCAAATCCTGATGAAATTGAAGAAATCAGTTGGACTTCAAATTTAGAGGTTCATATTTAATTTGAAAGCTGCATTTCCCACTTTCTGATAGCTCCAGACTTTCAGACTTCCTTAAACTTTTTTTCAGTTCTTGTACCAAGAATTTTCTAACTTCTCCTTGAAATAGGAGGCACTGGTACTTCTCCTATTTCAAAGTTTAGGTAAGGTTAAAGGCAGGAGTTTGAATCCACAAGGAAAAAAAAAATAGAAATGCTATTTGAATTATTATTTTGAGCACTACCATCAACATACTTTTCCAAAATACAATAAAACTTTTAAAAAAGTATTTCTAAAAAATATCATAATTAAAATGTGAATTTACTTAGTAGCAAGTATTTTCTCTATCATGAAACATGATCCATTTGCTGGATACTTTAACCACAAGAAATCTGTTCTGCTAAATTTGCAGATTTGTGTGATTTATTTTATAAACATTTAAAGGAAACAAGAAATTACTTTACATTCCTTGTGGCTGGATGAATACAGAAAGAAAAATGTAGATTTGGATATAGATGCAATTTGTTAAGGCTTTTGAAGCCTAAATCTGTTCTGAAATAAAAGGAAATTATAATCATAAAAATAGCTAAAAACCAAGTAATTACAAATACTGAACTTTAAATAATACTACAGTGCTTCCATTTTTAATTGACTAATGTTGCATTTCCAACTGGCTCATGGTGCTTTGCAGCTGGATCACACATACTTATTGCTGGGACATTCCATATTTTAGGATGCCCTCCACGCTGCCATGCAGCCAGGTGATAGGTGTATAAAATACCAGTGTGTGAGCACTGCTGAAACAACCACACATCATCTCTGCTGTGTTCCCCACTGCTCCTGGGACCTCTCCACACATCCTGACAATCTACTGGGTGGCAGGAGAAGGCATTTTTAGGTCAGGCCATCTTCATGCTTGGAATTTGACCATCCTATCAGACATCAAAAGCAACTGTGAAAGTCCTACAAGGTGATCTATGGCAAAGCATCAGTCAGAAATTTGGGTCCAATCAATTCCATATTTGCTCCAGTGAGCATCTAATGATGTGGTCGACTTAGACATTTGGGAAGCTGTCCCATCTTGGCAAACAATGCAAATTTATGGTGAATTTGACAAGTCTTTTCTAAATTTGTTCCAAAATTAATTTTCCTCATTGTTACAGCTGCTCTACACATGCTCCAGGTAACCTGAAGTTCCTGACAAAATGAAACAGCATTACAGCATTTCTTCATTGTGAGAGTGGTGAGAGACAGTGGAACAGGTTGCCCCGAGAAGCTGTGGATGCCCCATCCCTTGCTGAAGGCCAGAATGGATGGGGCTTTGAAAAACCTGGTCTAGTGGCAGGTGTCCATTCCCATGGAGGGAATTGGATGGTATTTAAGGCCCCTTCCAAATCAAACCATTCCGTGATTCTATGATTCTGAAGGTAACAGGAATGTATCATCTACCTCAAAATCTCTGACCATACCTAAACTCATACATGCCAAATATGTCACCATGAAAAGGCTTTCAACCTTTCTGAAAATGAGGAAAACCTTAGCATAAATGGAACCCTCATCGCCCTATGGGTGTTTGAAATGAAAAGGTAAAAAGATCTCCAAGACTAAGGGCACAGTTACGTGAGCAAATGGGCACAGGTAAGGGACCCTTCACAGCAGCATGGTGAAAGAATGTACTCAGTGCCACAAAACCTGCTGAGTTCGCAGGAATTCATACTCTGTGCCTTTGGCTCTGCCACTACATTTGTATAATCCCTCACACCAGCTTTGTTTTTATGTCTCTGCAAAGTACACCAGGCTTTAACCACAGTGGCTGTACTTTCAAAGGTGCAGCTGAGATTAATTTATCTCATAAAACAGTGTCTCATTATCAAGACATCAGTATTTTAATCTGAAGCCACACAGGAAAGAACAAAATGATAAAGATTTGCACCCTTTTTTTTTAAAAAAAAAGGAGTATTCTCACTTTTTGCCCATTATCTTTAACCCAGGGTTGTGAAGGGTTTCTAATAAAAAAAAAAAGTCTAAATGAAGACTCCTAGGATTGTTCCAGGAAGAAACTGTTATGGGTTTATCTTAAAGACAAGCTCCTGTAGGCAAGCAAAGGGCTGAATTTGTGTTGATTTATTAGATAATTTAGCTCTCAGGTGTTTTAATCTTTGCTTTGGTTGCTAACTCAAATACAGGCAAGTTAAGCTTATAAATACTTCATCAGAGAAATGGCAGCACAAATTGCACTTGGTGCCCTTCTGCTTTCTATGTTTATCTGTAAATATCTTATGTTAAATCTCTCAGGTTCATTAACTCATTTTATAATTGGGCAATATACACACAAAGAGCTTGTATTTTCTTTTTACTTACAGCTTTGAAATTACGAACACCATTGAAGCAGGCAGACTATTGATCATGTATTTCTGGAAAAGTAAAACTGGTAATTTAGTTTTTTATGCCTCAAGATGCTTCATATCCATATAAGAATTGTGGTGAAGCTGTGTTATTACTGCCTTCAAGGCTCAAAAAAAACTTTGTAAGGAGCAGTAAACCCACCTTTGTATGGTTCACTTCTGAGCTAGGAAAAAGGGACATTATATTGATGAGAAAATCTTTTGCCATGCTGGGCTGAAGACCCAGCCTCATGTAACTCTTTCCATTGTTAGTTCATTCTTCTAGGTGAGTACTGGCAGTCTGAGACAGCTCCCAGTATGGGGAACATGACTTAAGGGCCAAAGAATGGGTCAAGAGACATTTTGACATCTAGGGACTCTTTGGTTTAACAGCAAGGGAGTTTGTGCCAGGATCCGGAGGCTAATGCCCACATGGAACACGTGACTGGCATCCTAGTGGAGAATCCTGGTTTGAATCAAATGGCACATCCACTGGCTGAGTGGCTCCTGTCAAACCATCAGATAAATTCACTTTCCTCCCAAGATGCTTTTTGGTTTTCCTTTATATGAGAACTACAAGAGCAGATGGTTCTTGCTTCCAGCTCCAGTAATTATACCTGAGATGTTTACTGCTTCCTTGCTTCCTGCATTTCTTAAATTTGAAAGTGTCCCTCTTTTAAGGAAGAGAATAGACCAGATGATTCCCCAGAGTCCCTTCTGGACTGAATTTTCTATGATTCTGTGACCTCATAGAATGGTGTGAAAAGACCCAACTCATAGTGTCTAAACTGTCAGATTGGTTTTGATGTGTTTTTTTTTTTGTTTTGTTTGTTTTTTTTTTTTTTTGGTTTTGGTTTTTTTTTTTGGTTTTTTTTTTTTACTTTTTAGTTGTTGATGTAGTCGGCAAAGCTTTTGATTGTACAAATACGCTGTAGTATGACAGAGGAATTGCATGAGCACAAAGAAGAACAAACATTTCCTAGAAAAATAGTCACTGCATGTGAAATGCCCTTTTATCATTACACACCTGGAATAGCAAATGAATCACATCTATGTTTCTGAGAAGGATCCTTCTGAAATATGGGAAGCATGGATTCTGGAAATAGCCCTAACACAGGAAATGCTATGAGCCATTTAAAGGCATTCTTCTCATGACAGCATTCATAAGACCAACAGCAAGCATGAAAGATTTTAATAATTTTCAACAGGGTAAATCAGTTGCTTTTGATTACAGTCATTCCTAGGCTGACTGCACTGCATGGAACTATTCCATGACAGCAAGTCTGCACTGTCCTGCCCAACCACTCATCAGATGTGCTATTTTATAGCACAAAATGGCCTTGGGTGTTTCATGTCAGGGATACTGCTTTTATAGCAATATCAGTAATTGCTGGACACAGGGGTGAAGAGCATTTTCAGAGCTCTCAGACTGTAATAGAAGGTTATGATAATGCATTAAATGTGGACCTTCTTAAGGGGTCTCTCAGATGCTGAAGAATTGGATGGAAATCTGAGATGTAATAGCCAGTTTCATGTGAGGCCATTTTTTGCCTATAATTCTTCTGTGTTCCAACATTATTGGAACTCTCGTGTTGATAGCTGAACATCTCTTTATAGTGGTGTAAAAGAAACATCATGAATGCAGAAACAAGGAGAGAACATTCCCATCACTGCCACAGTTGATAACCTGAGACTGAAGTGGTTTATTTCCTTTTAAATCAGAGGACCTGCTTGTTTTCATATGAACCTTGAATCACACAGTATTTCCTATATTGTAACCCCAAGCATAAATTACACAGTATAAAAAGCTATTTGTCGTTCACTAGTGCAGTTCTTCTCTAGTTCTCCCTGCTCTCTGTCATTTAGTGGAAACCATATTTGATGGGGTAGAATGAAAAAAAAAAATTAAAAAACCACTTTTTTTTGGGGGGGGCGCTTTGTTTTGTAAAATACTTCTCTTTTAAGACTCATCTGCATTCTGGGTCTGTCTCTGCTCCCAGATGGTGCATTTCACAGGCATGGTTACTGATCATTTTAAAAAGCCTTTTGTTAAGTCAAAATAATAATGGGGAAAAAAAAGATTAAGCTATAAAGAGAATAAATAAAAGATTCGGTTTTCCTTAAACAGATGCTGTTGAATGAAAGACTGATGGTGAATATGGGTAAATGTTTTCATCAGGAAAGGTCAGTGACAACAATACCAAATTCTCATAAAATTCTTGCTTCAGTAAATGCAGCAATGAAATGAAAGAAGATATTAATATTTGCTATGTGCTTTTAAGACCCATTGCAATAACAATATTGGGCATCTCTTGTGAGCTTGAAGTGGCTATCAGAATGTTTATCGTTGTACTTGTCCTCTTCAAACTGAAAGTGAAGGTGGTGTGAAGCTGGAAATAAACGTGTTCTTTACAGGTCCTTGATTTCAAGTAATTGTCCAAACATACCCACAATGCTACTCTCCAATTACCTTTGGACTTTTATACTGGGAAGCTGAACGTGAATATTTTGCCTGAAATCAAATATAACACCTCTATTCTTTGCATGAAAGAGCTGAAGTACTTTGTAATTTATTTTCTATGTTTAGAAATAATTCACTGAATTAATTGTTAATTAATTTATTAAATAAATTGCTATATTGCTGTATCAGAATCATTAATGGTTGGGGTTGAAGAGACATCTAGAGATCATCTAGTCCAGCCCTCTTGTTAAAGCAGGTTCACTCTAGAACATCAAAGCTCTGCTGATCTATGTGCTGGTAATTAAGTTACAAGACCTCATAAAGCAGTGAACCTAGGCACTCTTTTAATTGAAGCACTGTTATTTTGCTTGCTGCATATTCCTGGGTGATCACCCCAACTCAAACTAAATAATTTCATGGGAAGGTAACTACAGAGCACTGATTCCACCTGTTACAGAGTAAGCAAACTCTGAAAGCTCAGTGTCTGGATAAAAAGTCCTGGAAGAGAAAAATATTCTTTTCACACCCAGAAAAGAATACTTCTAAGCTTCATGTGGAAATGATACCTGATGTTTTATATAAGAATATTTTTTGAGATACCATGAGTGATAGAAACTCTTCCTTAAGCATAGCCACCCTCTAAACAGGATAATAGTGGTAGTCAACAGAGTGATGTGTTTTAGTTATAAAAGGAAATAGATCTACTTTTACTGTAGATGTATTTAAAGCAGATAGATAGTAGCAGATAAGTTAGATAGATCTACTATCTTCTTTAATATATCTACATGGTAAACATGGAATAACCTGGGTATGACAATTTTTAATATTGTGCATCAGTTTTGGTTGATAAAGTTATAAAAGATTGAAAGAGAGAAGTGAGAATGTGCCTTAATGGGGGATAAGAAAGGAATAAGCTGGAAAAATGGGGTGCTGGAAAAATGGAAAAGTTCCCTGGAAGCAACTTGGCTGTGTCAGTGTGTGTGGATAATTGCAGGATGATAGTCTATTTTCAGGTCCAAACTCAGCTAGACTTCTGCTCTGCCAGTACTGAGATCAGTCCTCAAAAAAACCCTGAAGCAGGAGAATCTTGTTGAGAGGGTGTCGAGGGCACAGTTTATGCAGTGATCTGTTGTGACCCTAAGACAGCCTGAAGAAGCTGTGCTCTCCAAAAAGCAGCAAATTGCAAGGCTTGGAATATCAACTAAGGATAGGGTCTGGGGAGCCATTTGCCTACTGAAAATCTCAGTGCTGTTGGAGGGAAGAGAAATACGCTGTTCAGTCTGTGCTGGACCTGCTGACATAACTTGAGGTACAAGTTATTTGTCCTGATAGTACAAGGACTGCAATGCGCAGACCTGTCGGAGAGCGAAAAACAGCTGTGGTGCCTCTCCTCCACACAAGGTCATTTAAGTGAGGTGATGGCTGGGAAGGGTGACCAGGCAGGCCAGAGTTAACCTGCCCAGTGTGCAGGTTGCATGGCACTAATCTCTTTAAATCCTGAAACAATGGGCTTGTATTTAAATTGCAAGCTCCTTAGCAGAGGATTATTCTCTCTCACATTTTCCCTTCCTACCACTGGGACGCCACATGATCACAAAAGCATCCTTCCCACTTGCAGCAGAAAAATGCTGGTCTAAACTGCAGCACCAGCAGAGAAGACCTGAGCTCACTCTGCTCCTCAAGAAGCAGTGTTAACAGGATTTAATGTGCCACCTCCAAGAATTGCTGTCCCAAGAGTTCCTAGTTCTGAAGGTGTCACACTTGGTGCCAGTTGCGGGAGAGCAGCTCCACCCTGCCAGGGAAGCATATAGGGTGACTCTCTCCCTTCTCCCAGGATTAGCAGCCACAGTCAGGTTTCACTGGGCAGGGCAATAAAGCAGGCAAGGAGCCTGAAACCTCCTCTCTGCCAGGCACGGATTAGGCTGGAAATTAATATTTGAACTTTACTTCTGCTTCCTCTTAAAAACAAAGGGCCAAAAAATCCCCAACCCACACACATTTCTCAGCAGCTTGCCTTGTGAATGCTCACTGATAACAAGCCCTTGCTCCTTTCTTACCCCAAATCACCCCAGCTTCCCCTTGCTGCCACAACTGCTCATTGCCAAGTGTGTGCTAGTCTGCAAACAATGTGAAAGATCTGAGTTCCCTAAGGCAGGTGTTTCTTACTCTCCCTACCTGCTGAGATCAGGACACCAGAGAATGGATATTAAATGTGAATTACTAACCTGGCCACAGTTCAAAACGCAACAATAAAAAACAGCCCTTAGTAGTAAGCAGGTATTGGCTTATTAACTGCTCCAATCAGTATTGTTATAATAAAGGCAGAAATATATGAAAATACTTTTAATAAGGTTTTCAACAATAGCAGTTGCTCACTGACACTATGCCATGATAAAATAAAAAATTTCAACCCGTCAGGTGTCGCCCTGATTTCTTAGGATTTTCTAAAGCCTTCTGAATTTACATTCTTGTAGAGAACTTTCTCATGCAACTTTCTGTAAACAACCTATTGTTTTGCATTCTTTCATAGAGGTGGAGAAATTTGATAGACTGGTAGTTTGTCCAGTGTCGTTGGAGAGGTGGCACGTTCACCTTCCAATCCACTGGCACCTTTTGAGAACTATAAATGATTGGAGTCAGAAAAAATAAATTAGTCTCTTCATGGTGACCAAAGCTGTGGTGCGTAGTTTTTCCTTGTGTCCTCTGGTGACAGTCAGAAACTAAATAGAAAACCAATAAATAATTAATTGTAAACCAAATAAAAATATGCTTGCAAATGTGTTATGAATAAACCCTCAAAGTGAGGCCTACTTGATGATTTATTGAATGCATATCAAGGAGCAACACTTCTGGGAAGTATCAAGTTTATTGCATATTAGCTGGGCATTTACTGTGGGACTGGTGCAAAATTCCATCATGTCCCAGGCAGTGCAGTGACACAGACAGAGTGATGGCATCTGCCCTTCCTCTCAGGCAGGCAGAAAAACCTTGTTCTGGCTCACTCAGCCAAATACCAAAGAATGGGAATCATGATTTTAATCTGCTAAAATGACCCAATCCTGGAGTTAGGAACTGCAGATTTGTCTCTTCTAAGTGAAGACTTGTATTTTCACACAGGTCCTAAGGCAAATTTGATGAGATAGTTATTCTGTTATAAAGTAACCCAAAGGATTCAGTCAATAAATCATTTTTTCCCTCAGTTGATTCACTTTGCCCCCTTTAACTCAGTGAGGGAATAACGTTTGCCAACTTTCTGTAGTCCTGGGATAGCTCAGTGAGTCCAAGCAAAATCACACCTACATCAGAAAACTGACTAAACCTACTGTGCAGGATGTACCCTTACAACTCTGAGTTGGGAAGCTCTGCTGGAGTTATTCAGACCAGCAGCAGATTATCAGGCCAGAAGACTGGTACTTACCTAAATTCTACTTCACACATCTATGTCCTTTTGCAGTCTTGGACTTTTAAAATCTAGTGGTTTTGTTCCTAAACAAGAGAAGACCTTCCAAAACTTATTTTTGGTCTTCCCCTGCATGTTTACATATCTAAATAACTTAAAAGTTCAGCCTGAAGTAGTGTAAACAGTTTTGACACTGTCATTTGTCACACAACTTGTGACTGTCTAAGTTTTGATCCTGCACACTGAGCACCCAGTGCATTGGCATTGCAACTAAAATTGGGGATTGCACATGTGAAAACATTAAGGAGCATTTGTAAGTTTAGGAGACTTGCTTTAGGGGGAGATCTGATGTCATCTCATCTTTTGTAAACAAAATAATTTTTACTGTGGCTTGTGAGGGGAACAAAGGCCATGGAAAGAGAAAAGTGAAACTTGAGGGCATCTATTTCCACTGAGTGCTGAAACAAAGAGAGAGTGCTCTACCATCAGTGTAAACATCCTAGGGCCTTTTAAGGGAACAATTGCAGCACTTTTTCTTTCCTCTAGTCATCTGTAGATGAATTTGGCTAAAGAACAACCATGTGGAAGAAACATGAGTCCAAATTTCAAAAGGTCTAATCGGCAGACAAGAAAGTTGGTATGGAGTGTATCTCTTGATGGGAGAACATAAAGGAAATGGTATAATCTATGGTGTCTGCAGGTGTCTGGGGAACAGCACAGAACAGCGCTACATAGCACAAAGGTTTAAATGTGCATATGTGGAATCATGGAGGTGTCCATATGACACATAAATCCAGCACAGATGTTTCAGCACAAATCCTACATAAAATTCAAGGTTTGGAAATATACCGGCCTGAGCTTGCTTGCTTTGCAGAGGGAAATAAGTGCAATGAAAAGTTTCACTGGTCAGGATAACAATATCTGGCAAGACTAAATTCTCAAGACAGTCTGGGAAACTCCAGCCAAGAAAAATTCTGTGGTCTACTTCTCAAAAACGATGTGGTTTAAAGGACACAGACTGAAAAGTGCCTGTGCAATTCATCCATAACACAACCTAGCACCAACTGGATCCAGCTTCAGAAAGCAGATGCCATCACCAGTGCAGAAAAGGGAGAAGCTCTCTTACATAATGTGCTGGGGCTGGTGGAAACTTCTATGAGCTGAAATAAGGTCACCTACTTTTTCCTTTCTGGAAGATAGTAAAAATTATGAAAAATTGCCAGCTGGGGTTTTGGAGTTTGGATTTAAAACCTCCACGAACTGGTTTTAAATCATATGATAACTTCTTTCCTACACCTGCTGGTGGTTACTGGATAAGGTGATCAGTCACACACCTTTATCCACTTTCTGGGACCTTCACTGGCTCCCCCATACTGTGACCATGGGCTATGAGGCTGTGCCCTCCCTCCTCCATCTCAGTGCATGGCTGTGCAAAGGGGAAAACAGCCCAGCCTATGTAAAATAGCTGCAGTCAGGGTTTTTTGGGTATTTTTTTTGGGTTTTTTTTTTTTTTTTTTGGTTGGTTAGGTTTTTAAAACATCCTGGTATTCAAGCAGAACCTGTCACTAGAAAGAGTAGAGGGCAGTTTTCCTAGAGAGCTGGGGCAGGGAGAAGAGGTGTGCCTTAGAACTGAACCTGTTAAAACTCCTGTGGCTGGGAGGTTGTCAAGACTGGAGGAAATGAAGCAATAAATCCAGCTAAAAGTCATAAGAGGCAAGTATCAATGGACTTATATGTCATTTCTTCATGGGCTAGACTGAAAAACTAAAGGAAAACAATTGAAATAATGTAATATGTGGATTTGACAGCAACAATTTGTATATTCTGAATATTTGAAAGGAGTAATTTTGTTATGAGAAGAAACCTTATTACAAGAGATGAGAGTAAAACCCTGTCCCAAGCTTTGGGAGATTAAAATTGGATCAAATTTGGTGGTTTGGCACTGTCTTAAGTTGAATAGCTTGGGCTGGGAAAGGGGCCAGTAGAATTTCTATTGCCAGGAGAAACACAGAATGAGAGGTTCACGATGTAGCCAGTGAACATCAACTAGTGGCCAATGATAGCTTATGCTGAGGAATGAACTGTGGGTTCTCAACCTGTAAATATTCTTTTGCCTCCAGAGACCTTTCTGTCTGTTCCCCAGCACTTGTCATGGGCTCCCCAAGGTCAGTGACTGATCTCAACGTCCTCTTTTAGTCAGATACTATAGGAATTAAAAATGTGCCTTAGTCAAAACTCACATGTAGTTATATTTTCAGAAAGGTCAAAACCAACAGGGAGGAATTTAAAGCAAATATGGAGGACTGTTATGGCATATTTTTTAAATCACACTAGTTAGGCTGTGCATAAAAAGGAATCCAAGCAGGATACAATCAAACATCTGTGCTGAATTGACAAAGAGGCCATTCAGCAGTGGGAATATGTAGCTGCTACTGGCCTGATTAGGTCTTTATTCAAATACATTCCTATTTCCTTCAGCAGAGTTGATGCTGTCATCAGAGGAAGCCCCAATTAATAGAGCTAAAAGCCTGAGCCTTCCTAAGTGAAGCTCACCAATGCATGATGTGTTCAGGATAGGTGTACATAATCCATCTTCACATGCAAAAAAGCCTGCTGCAGCATGGTGCTGAGGCTGACTCCTTGCTAATTCTCTCTCTGTCTCACTCTCTTTCCTCTCAGTATCAGGGCCAGATCCCACATTTGTGGCTCATTTTCTGTTCTGTCTTTGCTGCAAAGGACTTGGTGCTGGTACAGGCAAATCCAGCAGCCTTCATGGCTGCCCTGAGTATTAAGGCTGCAGGTGCCAAGAGCCTTGTTGCCAAGGCTGGCTCTGCTTTTTTCTGCATGCAAGTGGGTAATCCTGTGTGCCACAAGGCAGCTTTGGTTGAGAGGGTGGTGTGATTGATGTTTGTCATTCTCTGCCCTTCCTGGCAGCCCCAGGCAAAGGAGATGCTCTGCCAAAAACCCCAAACCTTCAGAGCTCTCTCTGCCTGAGTCGGCCTGGGGACAGTATTATTGTGGCTACTCAGCACTCTGTCCAGGCTCACTTCAGGGAGTGCTGAGCAACAGTTTGGCACAACCAGGACACATCCATAGGGGGAAGAATACATTGCTGAGGGCACAAACATCCCATGTTCAGTCTTACTTTGGACTAGACATAATGCCAAGGTTTAACCACACAACTGCTCGTTCCCCCCGAGTGGGCTGGGGAGAGAATTGGAAGAGCAGAAGTGAATGTCCCTCCTCTTTCTCCTGCTTCCCTTACTTTATGTGCTCAGCATGGCAACATTTGGTCTGAGGTATCCCTTTGGCCAACTGGGATCAGCTGTCCCAGCTGTGGCCCCTCCCAGATCTTTGTGCACCCCCAGCCCAGGTGCTGGTGGGGTGATGAGAGTGGCAGGAAGGCCTTGACTCTGTAAATTCTGCTCAGCAATTACCAAAACATCTCTGAGTTACCAACACAGTTTTTTCAGCACAAATCCAAAACATGACCCCATACCAACTACTCTGAAGAACATTAACTCTTACGCCAGCCAAAACCAGCATGTGTAAGTCTGGTGTCCTGAACCAAACATCCCCAATGTCAATGTGGCCACAGCAAAGTCCTGATTCAATCAGCCAAACTTCAAACATTGCAGAGAAATCCTTTACTTTTCTCTCTGGACCCCTCTCTCTACATTGGCTTCCAAGTAACAGAATGCACTGAATCTCCATCTTAGCTTAAAGTTCAGTGCCTTGAGTCTTGCCCTACTCCCTGCCCTGCTCTCACTTAAAGTAGGTTCTGTCAACAATTTGGACATATCACATGAAGTTTCTTTTTATTTTGATGCTTTACCTTCTCCTTATTTTGTACTGTCCTTATTCTTAATGGAAAAATAACAAACCAGACTAAAATTTTTCTCCCTGCCATTGAACCCTCCCTTATATCTCAAGGGTCTGTTAATAAAAAAGGGAAGCTTTCCAAGTAGCAAAAAACACAAATTTTCAGACTTCCTTTTTTGCTGCTTGTTAAGACTTCCAACAGTCTTTTATTTTTTTATATATCCTTTTTCCTTCCACTGTCCAGCATCTCTCAGTTGTTTTTATATTTAAAGCATGTGTGTCCCAAATATAACTTTATAGCAATGCATCTTGTCCTGACCTGCGTTCTTGTTTGTTTTCTTCTTTTGCATTCAAGAATTTTCTTCCATACTTTGCCTTATTTAAGTGGCTGTGGGAAAGCAGTGCAGCTAATAAGACACATCTGATGCTTTTTCCTGTCAAAGGGTAAGCCCAGCTGAGAAGCTTGAGCAGCTTGGGCTGTACAGAGCTCAGTAACCTCACCCTTTAGAAGCAGTGTGCTGCAATTATTGAAGCAGCTGTGAGTAGAGGGGCTAAGGGGTGGCTTTGGGCTCCCTCCACAGCACCAGGGCCAGGCTGGGACAGTGGGAAAGCACTCCAGGCACTGGAGAAGGAAGGATACAGCACAGCCATCCTCTGCCACAGACTGGTACTACCTATTCTTTTCTAGGACAGTGGGCTGCTTTCCCCACTGTTTTTTCTCTGCCTCCATGCCCTGGCCTCACAGATTCAAGTCTCTTTTCTCTCATCTTTTCTGCCTCATGATGCCTCTTGCAGCAGGATTCCTGAGCAACAGCAGCCCAGTAATATTCATGGCCAAATGTCTCTTTGAAAAGCATCACTGTTCCAAGCTATATAAATAATCCAAGGATTTGCTGTAGAGCGTTTGAACTCTGACCAAGACATTTGTTGCTATTATCTAGGTTTTATTTTTTACTGCTAATACAACAGGATTCTTGTGGATACGAAGTCTCGTGGGCTTACTCTTTGCCAAGAACCAGAGACTGATGCCCTGATGATTCAAGTTTTCTTCTGCCAGTTCTGATAGTCTTCTTTTCCCCTAATTTTCATTTATGTCTCTTCCGATCAACCTGCATATTCTCTTCTTAAAAAGGTTCCAAATTAGGATGGTACGAGTTAGCTGGCCTACGCTGATTTATTTTGGGTAGGAATTAGCCCACTGTGGAAGTTCACAGCTGGATGGGAAAAATCTGCCAGACTGGCACTTATCAGTAATAAATCACCTGCTTGATTTTGTCTTCTCAGTCTTAGAACTACAAAGCCCACGTAAGTGTTTAAGTCAGGAAGCTGAACTTGTCTTTTGAAGGTTTTGGTCCTTCAGTGCTCAGGCTGGGGACTTCCCTTTGCTGACTACTCCCTCTCATATCTGATCATGGAAGCACCTGCCTTCCGTTTGGCATAATGTATGTGAAGGTATGGTTTGATATTTTCTACATTTTCCCACAAGATGGCACAATTTTCTTATGAACAGTGCATGCTAAAATATGGAATGCTTTCTGCTCTGACAGTAATACAAGGAAATGACATACTCTGCACAGGTCAGGTGCTTTATTTTGTTCACAATTAGTTGGTTTACCCTGACTAGTTGTCTTGGAGAATTTTGCTTTCTCTCTCAACTTCTTGTTCTCCTCTCATTGGTTCTTCTCCAAGTCCTAAGAGGACCTGTGTCCCTGCCATGACAAGGTGGGCTTCCCACAGCTTTGTGTTAGTGGCATGAAAATGTCTACAAGAAATCTCAGATACTGTTTTTCCATTTGGAATGGGAGAAAATAGAATATTTCATAGACTACAGGGTCTTTGACACTGTTTTGGACAAGTTATTAACCAAACTCACACACACTGAGTAGCCCTGTCACAGAAAACAAACCTCACAGTAGCATCAGTATTCAAGACAGTGAGCTGCTACATCCCCCTACCCCTTTACTCACATTAACAGTTTATTCTACTTTTCCCCTTCTTTAATCTCAATAAAGAATAATTTTTCCCTGGAAAAAGAGTCAATTACATCAAGTGAGAAGGAATTATTTTAGGGAAAAGGAGATAGAGAAAGACAGAGTTAATATTTCAGTACCCTACCCAGTGCCTGAGTATGTTGAGTCAATTTGTGCAGGAGCTGGAGAAGAAGGACCTGGGAGAAGCAGGCAGCTAATCAGCTGCTCTCCTGTCGTCTGCGAGTTGTTTTTGGCTCCTCAGACCTAATAACAGGCACTGAAAAGCAGGCTCAGGATTGGTGCTTTTCTTTTTCTCTTGCAACCATGAACTTTTCTCCTCTTCCTTAAAGTTTGCTGTGGATTGTTTTTGGAACAAAACACATGCTGACCTGCTGCAACAAGTTTCAGTGTTAGAGACTCAGCACTGCTCTTCTCTGAGTGAGAATGTCCTGTTCCTGTGCCTCTGCCATGCCAGTACATCCCTTCTCCCAGACAGAATGGCTGCAGGACATAATCATCTATTCAGAAATATGTTCTACTTGAACCCTTCAAATCCTATTATGTCAGAATTCACATGACTTATTTCTCATGGTCCATTACAGGCCAGACTCCTTTATCCCACCCTGAACTTCCCCTAGGTCACTGCAGCTTCATCCCAAAGCAAGTGGCAAGCCAGGAGAGTGCAGCACCCCTGGCAGAGATATGCTCATTTTGAATTGACTTCAAATAAAACTCCAACTGAGTTCAGCAAGACAAACATTCTAATTTGGGAACATCAACATTGTTCATTTCAGTCAAAAATGTTGAAACAAAATATGTCAGCTTTCCAACACGTTATTTAAAAAAATGGTAAAATACCAGCAGTTCCTCTGGAATGGAAATTGTGATTCACACTTAGCCTGTCCATAGGAAAAGAGAACCATGAGTGATACAGAAAAGGACCTTTTGAGCCAAACCCAGGGAAAGAATGTTAAAGAGCTTTGCTGTTCAAGGCCTTCTAGATTTGGCTGAAGGACAAATCTAGAAGACAGCATCCAAGAAACCAAGTGATGGTGCACAATGCCACATGATAAGATGATGGGGGCACAGTCTCATAGTCTCTGGCACTTATATGCCACCCCTGTACAGCCCCCTAAATATTTGTTTGAGGTGAATGATAATGATTGAGCAGCCTAAGAGTGATTGCAACTTCCCTTCCTCACCCTCCCAAGTCTGCCAGTCAGGCAGGAGCCAATGCAACAGGGTTTTGTCCTTGATTGCTCCACAGAACACTCTAAGCCTTAATCTTGTTAAATCATGTACTTCTATCTCACTACTTTTTTAATTTTCTCAGGAGTTTATAGACTTTTCCTGTTCTTATTTTAGTCTTAAGTATTTAGATAACTAAAAGTGAGTAATTCCATGTCTCTCTTCATTCCAGTCTTCTGTTGCAAGGTTTTAGTTACCTTTCTGCTACTACATGATCTTTCCCAGCAAGCTCTGCAGAAGAGCAGTGGCTGTAGAGAGGGTAAGATGCCGTTTCTAAGACAGACTTTAAGAGATGTTGTTGGGGGTTGATAATTTTTCAGTCACCTTAAGCAATCTTTCCTTGCTGTTCTTCCTCGTTCTCATCTCTTGGGATTTAAATGTATTCAAGTCATGGAGAGATAAAAGAATGAATGTGATTGCAAGATTTTGTCTCAAGCACAAGCGAGCTTCCTCCTGAGCAAGGTTGTTCTTTTCGGGGTGGGGAAGGATAAGGAGATTTTTTGTTGTTGTTGTTGTTTTTTTTTTTTTTTTGTCAGTATCCAAATGCCAAATAAGGAACTTCATATGATATCAACTCAGGGATCCCAAGCATAGAGTTATAGGGTTTCATCCAGCAGTGTAGTTGGATGAAAGGGCTCCAATTCTTGCAGCCATCACTTAGATCACTTAGATGTGTGACATTGGACCTGGTAATTTCCCTGCAGCTGGTGGGAGCCAAGAGAAATATGTGCTTCCTTGCTGCTTTTAATAACAGAATGAGGAAATCTCTTTGTAGATAGAAATTTAGAGACAAAATGCTTAAACACAAGGAAGAATGATCAGCTCCTTGACCTCAGGCCAGTTTGCAGGGTGGAGAATTAGGTACATGCTGAGATCTGAAAGTCACTTAATGAAGCAAATAGAAAGGCACTTAGTGAAACAACTAGACTTTGCCAAGCTGGCGAAATAAAGCAATCCCAAGTGAAGCTCGTGGAGCATGAATGATGCCTTGGCATTGTCAACTTGGTAGAGAATTCAGCATACTAAATTAAATACATTTAAGACAGAAAATGGTAAGAAACTTGATAAGAAACTTGATTTCATGGAGTACAAAACATCTTCTAATGTGGTGACTAAATTAATGACTTCATTTTACAACTGGGAAGACCTCACTGGATAACCTCATTTTATCTGATTTTTCAGGAGCAGGCACCATTCACTCAGACAAATTATGTGTGGGGCACACTTGGGCAGGGCTGTAGCAAAAGATGAATGGATGTAGTGGATGGATGACCATGTGACAGCACAGAAACCCTGGGAAGAGCTCTGGTTCCACACTGTCACCTCAGAGGCAAATCCAAAGTCACTGCAGCACTGAAATATGGATTCATGTTACAGCACTGTGTTGTATCACTGATAGTTGCTAGTTATAATTAACGTTATGTTTATCTGGAAGGAAAATGTGTTGATAAGAGGCTTCAACAACCTTTTGCAAAAGCCAGTTGGGCTCACTTGAGCTGCCTGAAGTTGATATCACATGAAGTTTATTATTTGGCCTTTGGATACTGAGTAAAACAAACCACATCCAGGTGCCATCTCAATTTTTCCAGTGTGATTCCCAACTTTGACAGGAAGAAGACTAAAACTGTGTGTAATAATAACAGTGCCATCCCTTTTTGACATTGTTGTGAATATTACTAACTAAGCAACATTGTGTTGCATACAGAACAGCACTTTCCGACCTGCAGAGAGAACAGATTGCCTAAAGATTGTAATTCAGTAAGATAAATTTGGATCTCCACTAAAGGGCACCTCAGTAATGTAAATGGTAATGCTTCTCTCTGTGGATTTTACCTTTAAAGAGTACACATTTCCAATTTCTCTGTCCCTCTATAGACTGAGGAATATGCATTAACATATAGCTTCTTATTGGTCCCATCAGATGCTCACTCTCAGAGCTGCTCTAACCAGGATTGTAGTGGAACTAAATTAAATTTACATATTTGAGAATATATTCCAGCTGCTGGTTTTTGTTTGGTCGAGTTTTTTTTTCAAGTTAACTTTCTAGAACCAAGTCATAAAGGAAGAAAATAAAAAAGGGATTTGCGTAGAAGCAAATACTTTGCATGGAAACATCCCTAATGTAATAATCTAGACCTCAACCCAAATGCTAATCCAGGCTTGTACTGTCCCAGTGGGGAAACTTTAGCAATATTACAGAAACTGTGGTGAAAATCTTATGAAGGGGAGAATATCTCATGTGCTGAAAAAGGCAAAGTTGCTCCAGGCTTTGAAATGATTGCTCTTTCTGCTTTTTAATATTAGAAATATCCAGGACAATGCAGCAATTTATCTCTGCTGCTGTAAGGTGGGATATGAAAATCTGTCAATGTCCTGCCTGCAAATTTCTCATTTGTGAAACTCATGTCAGTTCTATATCCAATGAACACCTTTAAGTTTCATTACTAACAATGATAAAAAATACATATTTCTCTTTCATGGTAGTTTTGACCATACAAAACTGCACATAAAAAGAAATACGTACTTGTATTTCCTATGGTAAAGGAAATGTCATTTACATTCCAGAGAAATAACAAATTTTTTTTGTTTGTTTTAAAATGGAAATAAAGTCAGGCATTGTGCCCTCTTGCAGAGCACTCAATAGAGCAAAGAGACCAGCTACTGCAGTTTGCCTTTGACATCCTTCTTGAAAAGTCAAGGTTTAACCTCCAGGATTTTATTTTTTGTCTTCTGGTCTTCTGATAAGGGTTTCTATCATTTTACTTTCTCTGCCAACATGGTTAAAGATTATTAATGGTGATGTTAGCAAGAGATAAAATGCAGTGTTTGAGTTTGGGTGGGGTTTTCTTGTCTTGGTAAGGATTTTTGCTTCCGACAATTGTTTTAAATTTGTGCATTTCCTCACTCGCTTAAAAACATAATAGAAGAGCCTGAAGTGTTTTATTTTCTTTTAATTTACATGACTGTGTAGCCTGAGACACTTCTTTAAAATAAATAACCTGAAAGAAGGACAAGTAAGGTAGAAAAGGAAATAAATAATCCAGAGAGATGGATAGCAAGGCATAGTGAAGGCCTTATGTTATAAAGTTACATTTATTTTGGGCAGTTATGACTAACCCTGAGTAATAGGATAGGAGGGAAAACAGGATTTCTTCTGGCTCTGTAGTGTTGACAGGCAGCACTTGCACTTCTTGGAGGTGTATAGCCTGGAACTGAAAGTCAGAATTTTCAAGGATATTCTTAGAACTGAGCACTTAGTCCCAAGGGAAATTCCTGGCTCCTTATTGCTTATTATATGCTTGTTCAGCTCCCACTTTTCCTTGTGCCAAATCAGAGATTTTAATCTCTATTCTAATTGCAATATATCCTTGATTTAATCAGCAATCATATGGATTATACAAAGGCAATAACAATCTTGAAGATGTTCAGTATTTTGGTCTTTATCTGGCAAAAGAATGAAGTGGAGTGTTATCTTCAGCATGGACACAGTTTCCATGGAACAAGCCTGTTGGTCCTGCACACAAGAAATTTGCTCTTTTGGAATGAGCAGCAGCCTCCAGAGAAGGAAAAACAAGGAGAAGAGAGGAGGAAGCAAGAACAGTGCCTGGAAGCACCATATAAAACAGCAGTCACTGTGTGGTTTCAGGAATTTGGGAGCCCATCTGCCACCAGGCAATGACCTGATTGCTCTCTAGCATATACAACTTGCTGTATGCTTTTGGAAAGCATGGATTATTTTGGCAGTTTCTGACCTGCTTCCCTGAAAGCTTTTTGAAAATCCAGACATTGAGGATTGGTGCTCCCAATGCTCTCGGGTGCTGGACACATCCTCTGCTGAGACTAGAAACACTCCTACAGGAAAATTTGCTAGGTAGTCTACTTTTGGAAAAGCAAAAAAAAAAAAAGTCTTTCACAGTTTGAAACGATTTTTCTTCATTTCACATGATTTGAAATTGTTTAAGAGGGCTGTGAAATGATTACTCAGAGCTGCCCATCTTGGCCTGGCAGTAAGGTACAGCTCTGTGCTGGTGGAGCCAAACCTGTGCACTGCCAAGGAAGGACCAGCAGAGGAGCAAGCTGAGCTAAGGGCCTGCAGCAAAATAACAGCGGCAGGATCAAATGTGAGTTACCTAACCTGGTGCTACTCACAGAGACAAGGATTTCTGACTCTGAGAGTGATGTCTCTCTACAAAGCCACAAGTGAGAATGAGTTGCTTCACTGAGGTCCCAGTGTAGATGAAGAGCTTCCCATATCATGGAGCTGAGATTTTGTGGGTGTCTACTTAGGTTATTAATCTGCTGGAAAGAGAGAAAGAAATCACACAAAAGGACTGAAAAGCAAAGGAAGACTTTTTCTATGTGTTTCTGGAGTATTTAATTGTATAACCTTTGTGCTTCTGCTTCCAAAAGGAGATAGGATACAGCCTGGCTCTGTCAGTGAGCTTTAAAAATAATTTGATTTTAATCTCTGCTACTGTCCTACCTAAAAAACAGACTGAATGACAAAAAAGAAAGAGTTCACAGGACTTTGAACTGCAGCAATCATTTCTGTATCAATATAACAAAAGATGAAACTAGCAGCACTGAGAAACACAGAGAAAATTGTGAATAGGCTGATGTAGGTGTGAATTGTGCCATAGATTTCAGTAAGGCTCCTAACAAAGGTACAACAGATGAGCCACAGACCAAGGCACAGTTACTTAAAGGCACTAGAGTTGAGAACAATTAGGAGATGCAGCCCAGCATATCCAAGGCATTATGGTAATTTCACAAAATGGACTTAATTAGAAGGGAAGGATACAAAACCACAACCCTTTCTTTCTCTCTTACTTTTGGGAGGTGAAAGAACATTGCCTTATTGCAATTGCCATTTCCAAGCCTGGTTAAGTAAACTCCCTCTAGTACAAAGGGTGAAGACCATGAAGGCCAAAGTGATATTTCACTGTTAACCACAATAACTGCTCCTTGCAGACCAATAGTCAGGAGATGCTAATTCACATCTCAGTCACACATTTCAGTTCAGCAATTTGTCCATCCTGCTCTGCAGTAAACAAACCCAGAGTCTACTGGGGTGAGCAGCTGCAGAAAAATCCAGACAGCTGTGTGCATGCAGTGAGGTTCTGTGCTACTCTGTGCTGGAATGCTCTGGATGGTTCTCCAGGGATGAAGCCTCTGGATTTCTGCAGAAGTCATCCTGTGAGTTAGATATACAATGGGAGACCTCTGCATGTCAAAAAGTTTTAAAAAGGAGTTCAAAGCTCTGTTATTGTAATGCTTCTTTCATTGATTTTTTTTGGTAAATTATCACCTCAAGTTTGTAGTAGGACTCAGGGTGCAACAAAATCCAACATGTCAGAGCAGTGGGACAGCAGAAAGGCAGGGAAAACCTTTCCTATGGACATTGATGGAGGGAAATCCGGAGGGAGAGTCTTGGGAGTAACTTGAAAGTTTTCTCTCCAAGTCCATAAATTTAAACAGAAAAATTTCCAGGTGACAGGCAACCACTCCAGGTGTTAGGCATGCTGATAACTTATCATCTCTAGATGCATCCTGCCCTGCTCTCAGATCCTGCAGAGGCAGAAGGTAAGACAAATCAATTTAGTAGTGAACCAGTTGCTGATAAGCTGAGAATTTCCCCATAACAAAACTTCACCATCCCTCCACAGGTCATTACTCTGCTATTGGTGGCCTTTCAGACCACATCTCTCCTCTGTCTTCCAGGTGGAACAAAATTGGAGAGACCCTAAGAAACAAGGATCACAAACTTCTTTCCTGTGAGCTTGTCCTAGGGCAGAGTGAGCTCATAAGCCCCTTTAAATTTTTCCAAGATGAGCATAGTGGCAGCTTGTTCTTTCCAAAGTTAGCTGAGCTGAGTTGCTCTTTTTTCTCTAGCAGGAAAAAAGTGTTGCTTATTGTCAGTGTTGTTCATTGTTACTGGTACAAAAGCTCATCTCAGAGCTCTGGCAGCTTTTGCAACGTTATCACAATTTTTCATGTAACTGGTATTTGGTTGCATAAGGTAGGACTACAGTAGGAGCAGTGAAGTTTTCAAAGCACAGAGTCCTCTGGTAAATTGGCTCTTTTGACCTCCTTTACATAGTGTAGTCTTACCTAATGGAGTTTTCTGGGTGCTCAAATATGAACATTTTATATTTAAAAAATAAAGGAAGAGCATTTCATTTAGAACTGCATGTGTGGGCTAGTACCTGAGCTGAGAAATAAATCATTGTATTGTTGTGGTCATTCTCCTTAGACCCAGGAGATTTAATGTGTAAGCTGTATTTTAAAAGTTAACAGATTTCCATATGGAAATATAAGGTAATGCGTTTAAACAACTTTAACAAACAAAGAACTGTATAGAAGCATTATTCACAGCATTATTGATGGAAAAAAAAAATTATCATTGCCCCAGAAATAGCTCCTTGGAAAATATTTTCCCCTACTCTGGAAGCACGAATATTGAACATCTTTTATCATAATCAGCATTTTTTTCCACCATTTTGTTGAGGAATAATCACCTTAAATTCTGAATGATCCAATTCTTGTGCCCGTTTCTCATATCTGTCTGGCATAATTACACTTGCAGAGTGATGAAAACACAGCTTTGTGAGCTTATTGTCTCTGGAGTAATTGCTGTTTACCCTGGGATATAAAATTTAAATCACATCCTTTCTGACATAGACAACCTCACCCACAACAAGAGACTCTGCAATCACAAGTGAATAAACAAATCTGATAGATAGTCAGAGGAAGCAAGCCTCCAACTCCAGCTTTGTGTCTCATCTTCATTTCCCAAAACCATTCTAAATGCAGAAAAAGGTGTCAAGTTATCAACATGCTGAAAATAGAAGCCCTCAAAGCTCCAAGTCAAAAGAAACTACAAGCTCAATCAAGTGGCCTTGTGACTTCCCTTCCAGCCTGGCCCAACTTGGCCTGGCCCATCCCAAGACAGAGAGAGTTGGGTTTCCTAATCCTGTAGGTTTTGGGACTACAATGGGACAGTAGTATGAGTTATAAAAACGAAGATGTGTGCAGTAATGGGAGACAATTTTTTTTTTTTTTTATGAAGTGCGTAATAGGGCCAGTGGAGTGATGGAATTATAGCTGGCACAGTTTCTTGCAAGTATTTACTTTTACAAGCCAAATGTTTTTTTGTTAAATTGTGTCAGGCAGCATGTTCAGCCCACATACTTGTCTGTTCCCTAAGGATACGAGGGCTGGCCTTGATATCCAAATGAGGTCAGAAGAAAATTTCCATCTCTGCACTATCTTGCTGCTTTTAAGAAGTGCAGAAGAGGAAAAGGGACACCACAGAATTCCCCACAGCAAGTGGGGCTTGTGTGGCTTCCACTTGGGCCAGCAAAGGTCCAGTGTGCAGACCTGAAGAGCCCTCTGTGTTCAGCCTGGGGTGCCTGGACAGTGCAGCTGGAGCTGGTTTGCCAGCAGCCTCCCTGGAAGCTGAGGGACACAGAGAGCGAAATCAAAGCCTGCCAGAAGGGACTCAGAGCTTTCAACAGTAACTTGAGATTGCCAAGGACATAGCTCTGGATGACACACCTAGGGTTATTTTAGCAAATGAGTGTTTCCACTGCAATGTGGATGCACACAAAGATGCAGCAGCCTCAAGAAAAACAGCGTGACTGGATTACAGCATTGTGGATAAGACGGGTGCTATTGAATTGTATAGCTGCATGAGTCACAAGGTAAACTATCCCACATTGCTCCTGAAACAGCTTCAACTTCATAATCAATGAGAAACACTTTCCCCATTTGCTATTCTCATTCTAACATCATTTTATAGTAAAAGAGCACTGAGGCCTCAATCAGGAAAGCGACCACGCTGTAGAGCGCTGAACAATCCAGGGATTATTATGATGCAATGTTTGTAACAGCTCTTCCTTGAGTACAATTTTGTGGGCAGCAAAATGCTACAATCAGGACATAGAACCTATCGAATAAGACCCAAGTTAGGAGAAAACAGCCTAAATGTATTTTCCTCAAAAGTACAGGAGGCAATAGGCTTCTCTTAGAACTTGCCTCACAAAAAGTAAGCACCAGTGAAATGAATCTGTTGTCCGTGTGATGAAGCTATCCAACACATCGTTTGGGATAATAAACTAGCACTCCTCAGTGCAAATCATAATATATTCTTATGTGCAATAACACAGGCGCAGCTGAACTGAAGAATGGCTCAGACACTGAAGTATTGGCCCTTCCCAGTCTCTTCTCTTGTTTTGGAAATCAGTTTAGAGACTGATTGATTTTCCTGGGCTACAGGCAGGGTGCAGACAGAGAGCTTTCCCCACTGTTGTTTGTTTGGCTGGTTTTTAACAGCATCTTTTTACTTTTCCTTCCTCTTTATTCACCACCTTCAGGGCTGCTTGGACAGAGGGAGAGAAGCAGCATCCTGAGACATTTCTTACCAAGGAAGGGGCCATGTCCTGGAATTTGGGTTGGATGGTCACATGCAGAAGGTGCTCCTCTGTGTGTGGGTTGCTATCTTTCTTTCTTTATGCTAGCCAAACTGTTTTAATCTTTTCAACAGTAATGATGTGTGCAAGGAATGATATTTTTTTGTCTATTGAAGCAGCTGGACAATAATTTCAAGGAGAGGGTAAAGGAAATACCTTTTTTATATAGTTCTTGATACAGTTTCTATGGTAATAACACTCAGATTGCTATGTGTGACAAAGAACATATATATATATGTGTGTGTGTTTATATATATATATATATTTATATGGGGGGAGAAACACAAGCAGTGCAGGAAAGGTGGCTAAGGAGAGTGATGCATTTAAAATGCCTGGCTTAGTCTGAGAGGGTGGGAATAAGTAAGATAGAAATTGCAGGCTTGACTGATTTCTTCCCTGGATACCTGACATGAGAAGCAGTGTTGGCTACAGCCCAGCTGATGGGACCATTTCACAGTTTGACTGCAAGCCAAAGAAGCCTGTTGGGTTTCTGTGCTCCATTTGGTTTGTTGCCACAAACAGAGAATACAGCAGCCAGCAAACACCCAGCAATGTTGACCTCCCCTCTGCAGCTGTTTTATGGCTGCATCAGCAGATGGTGGCTTTTTGGTGTAAATCTAGAGAGCTACTGGAATGATGGAATAATATTTTCACTGTTTTATCACACAAGCATATTTGGAGGCATATGGGGGATGTGATCTGGTTACTCCTTTGTCTGTGATCTATTAATTTATGCAACACCTGCTGAAGTGAAGGGTGAGATTAATTTTGCTTAAGTCTAAATGCTTGCCAGGTATTCCCCCTGGACTCTTTTCATGCTTACTGGACAGAATTTGACATTTTTAGTGAGCAGATAGTCTTGATCTCCTTAAGTGTCCCCTTGAGTTTAAGTGAATTAGTCAGTGCCTTTTTCTCTCCCTTGACCTCTCAGGGTGGTTAGATAAGGAGCCCAGACCTAAAGGTATGTGCTGTAAACAACTTAAATGAGATCCCACAAAAGATGTCTGGACCTGACAGAGCCATGATGCATCCATAAGCATCACTCCTGCAGTTAGTGGTAGCCTTGTCTCCCCAGGTGAAATGGTTACAAGAAGAACTTTTCAGGAAGACTTTTCCTGGATCATGGCAAAAATACTAAAAAAAAAAAAAAAAAAAGGCAGTTTAATCGGCAGTGCTTTCTAATTACTAGAATAATGCTAATAATACTAATACTAATGCTAATAATGATGTGCCTTGGATTGCTATCTTCTCAGTTTGGTTTTTTTTCCTGCAACAAGTCTTTATTTAGATCTTCTGTCACTATGAACTGAGAATGTCAGTATTTTGTGAACAGAACTGGAGACACATTTAAAGGAGAAAAACAAACCCACTAACACTCGGAATACAGTTAAATCTCATTCAGCCTGGTTTGATATATTTTGTGGAGGGTGAATATGGAGAGAGCACCTGTGCAGGACTCATGTTCGACTTCATGCAAAAAATATTATTTCTCCAGGTTACCACCTAAAGGAGACACTATTCCAGAGTCTTCATTTCTGTTTTTAAAGGGACATTTTGTTCCCCTTTGATTGCAAATGTATTTTAGAGATGTTTCAACTCTTTTTTTCTGCCCTTGTCACTTCTCTAATCACAAAGTCTTGTGGTCTTTTAGGCAGCTGCCAGACATACAGGGCAGGAGTAATGAGATGTCATCATGCTTACTTCAGAATGAATCTCTTATGAATAAAGGAGGATGTCAGAATTCCAGGTTTTATACATTGTTTTAAATATATTTTTCAGAAAGTATGACTAATTCCGATTAAAATATTATATTATAATATCTTCAAACTCTGTATCACAAGTATTTTTCCATGACCAGCAGTTTCTTGCTGCAGATCAGAAAGGCTTTATGTGGCCAGTGTGTGACACATTAGTGTACACTGCTCTTCTGGATTCATCACATCACACACAACAGGGCCAAGTCCTGTATTATTAGTTAATTTGCAACAAAGCACACATTCCATTTAGGCTTGAAAAGTGCCTGACAAAATGAAGTCCCATAATTTTCAGAATGTAATTTCATTCTGTTTCCATCTGCAAAGTTTTTTTCCCCCCTTTCCCTGAAGTGAAAGGTCTGCACAGGTGTAACAACCACTTTATTTCTGCTTCAGCATTTCGATTGCTGGGTTTTGTCCACCTCACAAATGGTGTCAATGGGGTCACCTGCAGCTGATCATTAGAGGGAATGCATGTCCTTATCTGCATCCCACACTTGACTAGAAGTGTAGGCCTCCTCATCAGGATGGAAGTTATTAATTCAGTAGGAGCATCTTTTTCTTGATGTCAAGGAAAGAAAGGTCAGTGCCAGCAATTGCTGATTAAGTTTAGCAAAGTGAGGAAAGAAGATTAGCAGGATTGAGCTTTGTCACTTCTTGCTTTTTTGGTTCAAGTCTTCAGTGAATGAAAAATCATTTGTGCCTGATTAGAATTCATGTCTGTCAGAACATATTTCAAAGAGACAGTAACTTCTACATGGCTCAGGCTGAGGTAAGTCTGGAAAATTCACCTCGCCTTACAGACAGTTCAGCAAAGACAAATGAACATTGATGAGACTGGAAGATTATTGTTTCAGAGGAAGTAAAGGAGAAACTTTTCCTGCAGTTTAACTGCAGCCAAGGAATCATAAGGATGCTGTGGATTTTAACTGCCACTTCTCTACCTTCCATGAATAGCATATGAAAGTGGTACAGAGAAAGCCCTCTTTAACAATAGCTAGAAGTTCAGGGTTCTTTTTATTTAATTTGATTTTGCCATTACCAGGAAGATAAGCCCTGGTTATTTCATTCAGGAAATAGCCACACATTTTTTGAGGACTGTGAAAAGTGAACTAGATCCCTTAAAGAAATAAAGCTTATAAAGGAGGAGGAGGGGGAAATATCAGCAATATTAAGCCTGCAAAAGTCAAGCTCATTTCTCATGATCAGTTGTATAAGAGTAAATTTTGGCACGATATTTTTAGGGCAAATATGGTATACAGGACGAGTGGGCATGGAAGCCAGCCTATCTAAGATAACCTGCCTGATACTGAAGGGATTTATTAGCAAATTGCACAGCATGAGAGACTGTTGCTGTTATGATATTGTACCTTAATTGTTAGGTATTGACTGATTGCAGTGTCAGTTCACTGCCCCTGAAGAACAGAGAAATTGGAAAAGAGAAGCAGCATTCTGCTTTTCTTGAAAGAGATCTCATTTACTGTCTGTAGGTTCTAGAAATGTGAACAAATGTGAAAAAAAAAAGAGAAAATTGAAAAGGGCGAGACAACATCTTAGTTAAAGTTCCATGTGTAACTTGTTAGTTATTTGTACAGTTTTACTTACAGCAATTGTAAAGTGCTGAGAACAAATCCCAGAGGATAAACTCCAAATTATTCCTTATGGAATTCATAACCTGACTTAGAAGGGCTGCAATATCTCACAAGCCCTACATGTGAGAGTGAATTCTATGTATGAAATGTTAAAGGGGAAATAGATATTTCTGTGGCCTGAGACAGTCACTTCTTCCAAGCAAGTCTACAGCTCTGGTGACACCATGGTGGCTACTGTAATGGAGCCACCTCATCTCTCATCTTAGAGGAGCTGCTGATGTGATTCCCTTCCACTGGACAGGAAAAAGCAGTCATGTGTCCTAGGACAGAAGCAGCAGTGGTGAAGGAAGGAAAGATATTGAGTGCTACTCCCATTCATGACGTGCTGGTTCCCATAAATCATCTGGAAGATATGTGCCAGGACTACTGTTAGTGATGTCATGATTTTAACCTGGAGCATTTCCCTGTGCTCCTGGGAGCCTGCAAATAGAGCAGAGGTGGGAGCATCTGGCCACTTCTGCTGACAGTCAAAGCCTGTTTGACCAGCTCTAGGCACAAGTGATGTGACCTGAGCAGGAATAACAGAACAACCTCTGAGAAGTGTGGAAACCAGACTCAGACAAAAGATTCTGAGAGCTAAAACTCTGGAGAAATAATTCCTTTTGTTTTAGCAATTTCTTTGCTCTTTTCCCCTGCCTGGGACTGTACTGTTGCACTTTACATCAGCTTGTCTCCCTGTGTATATTATAATTCAGTTGTTCACAGACACATAACTCAGGTTACCAGGTAGAATGAGTGACTATTCACCATTGGCCATGTCCAAAAACCTGATTCCATCTGTCTTTAAACAACAGCTGTGAACAGGAGAGCTGCATGAATATTATCATAAGGCCTTAAAGGAATTTCTTTCTCTTGGCAACACAAAAAAAGTAGAACCTCATACTGCATTGTAGAAATCTCTATGTTTGGGAGCTCACAAAGTCAAAGGTACATGCAGATTACAGAAACAATGAGACAAGTTCACAGAAGAATACTCTCATCAGTCTTCCCCCATTCCTTCTCTCTGCTCTCTACCCTGGCAGGAACTTTGGGCTTCCTCTGGGAAGTCAAAGACTTCCTTTCAGAGAACAACAGAGAAAGAGCAAGCAATTCTTGTCCTGAATGGCTCTCTACACTCAGCTGTCTGTGAAAGAATGTGCAACCCTGCACAAGACTGCAATTACATTACCTTAGAATTCCTGCTTTGAAATAAACACAGCATATTTAAAGCTAAACCCAAACTTTGGAGCAGTACCTTTGAAAGTAATCAGTAAATTAACAGTGTAACACTGTGTTTCCTTTACTGAAGGTTTGTAATTCTTCGAGTCCATTTTCCCAAATTTCCCCTTATTTATCTGCTTTGAATTGAGAATGTGTACAAGACTTAGCAGGGTGGTGGCCTGATGGGAATGCTGATCTCTCAGAGAGCTAACAAGAGTATCTGTATCTGCCTGTCTCCATGACTCATGCACTGATTTTAAGTTATTCCCCTCTGAGGGCCAGAGGCTGCCAGCTCCTGTGCTTCACTGCACATGGAATCTCACTTGCACCCTCTGGAAAGCTTACTTACCTAGACAGCTCTGCTGCCAAAGGTCCCATTTTAAGATTCTGCATTGGTTTCAAGGAGATATTTCATATTTAACTTCAGTGTTTGCTAAAGCAGCTAGTAAAATGAGGTTAAAAGAGAGAAAGACTATCCACTCCATCAAGAATTTTTTGTTGATTCCTCTCCTCTACTTTGGCCCTAGTGATGCTATCAAGATAATTCCCTGCTTTCTTTGGCAGGTCACATGGTCTTCCAATGTGTGTAGTTACCAGCATGGCAAAGTGAAAGGGAAGCAGAGCAGAGAGAGGCTTCAAACATCAACCATTTCCTTGTTTTTTTGGTCTAGAAATGTCTGTTTTCAGAGGCTGTTTCTGTAAGGCAGAAAAAGAAGCCGGCACAGAAGGTTGTGGTTGTGGTTGGTTCACCCACAGCAGCAGGAAATACACATCAGCCAACATACTTGAATATCCTTTCTCTGGCAGTCTGATAGAATTCTTTTACAAACCCAAAACCCAGCAAACTCAAACCCAGTGCTGAGGAATGTTTTGTCTCTGAAGCCTTCCTGTTCTTGAAAACAGACCCACTGGGACTAGAAGCTGCACCTGCGGTTTTCACAACCCTCAGGTGATCACTCCTGGAATTTGCTCCTGGGATATACTTCCACAAATTCCTCACGCTCATGGTTTACCCCCTGTGACAAAGCCTGCCCAGTTCTGAATATAAGTATAGAAATAAACAAGTTTTATTTACCTGGGAGCCAGTCAGGATAGAGGTAATTTTTAGAAACTTTCAGCTCTCCAAAACCTATGTAGTGTGGTCTCAGCTAGTCCTAAGAAAACATTTCCATTGAAAATTCCATGTACCTCTGTTTTTCTTCCCTGGAAGTTCTTTGCTTTTCTAATCCTTTTCTGCAGTGGTAAAAAGCATTTGATCTGCTACTTATTTTAGAAGTTTGGTACATGTGCAAAGAGAATAGGATGTAAATCAGCACAGGATGCTGTTTTCCCCAGATGAATAGCCCTATGTAAATGTAAGGAATCAATACAATCTTTGCTAATCTAGTTTATTTATGTAGTGAATCATCTTGAACCCTATGATTTTATTTTGAAGACCAAAGAAAGCAACCACTTTTAAGCTGAATTTTCATATGATTCCACTTCTTTCAAAAATAAGTTCCATTTAAAAGAATCTCATTAAGAAGTTGCTTGTTTGAGCCCATCCAGCTATAGATTCCTTGTCATGCAAAGTTTTAGGCAACAGTAAAACATAATTCTCCATTGCTGCTGCACTTATACCTAGTTTGACTTCCAGTACAAGCTTTAAAGCACATGCCCTGCAATTTATTGGGATGGCACAAACAATATAAATGAACCTTAAGTGAGATGTTCTTTACCAGCTGCTAACAGCATCTATCCATTTTTCATCTCAGAAATTATGTAGGTAAAACATTTCACATGCTTAAGAAGCTTTTAGTAGGCCTATCCAGCATGTATAAGGAACAAAAAAAAAATCAGTAAACTTAAAACAGAAAAAAAATAGCATCCATGAAAACGTAACCTGCTGAAAGGATTTCTTTCCTCTCCAGTGGTTTTACATTCCATAGCCTATGGAGTTTTTTAAACAGGAAAGGAACAGGTTTTCTTGGACTTTCTGGCAACTCCCTGAAAGTGAATTCAAAACATAACTTAAATCTCTGAACACTTCAGTGTTGCCAGCCAGATAAATAAGCATTGCAGCAGAATGCAACACTTGCAGATGTATTCTCCCAAGTTTGTGGCTGTCTTCCACAGAACAAGCATTGTGAAATTGCTTCTACAGGTGTACCACAGAATTCCTGTTTGTCCCAGCTCTGGAAAACAGTCCACACCACAGCCCAGGCTCAGACCACTGCTGTGGGCAGGATTGCCAAGGTTTTGTCAGGGTAAAAGAGTGTCAGCCAGAACAACCAGCAAGGCAGAAAGAATATTCACCTGCCCACTGCCCCACTTGTTCTCTGGACACGTAAGAAGGCTCCAGACAGCCAGGACAGCACCAAGGACCTTGATCATTCATAGCCTGACTGACAAGAGCAGAAGCCTCTTCCTTGGGATGGTGAACAATCCCGGAAAATTAGGGCTGTGAGGCACCTCAGTCTAATAACCAGTTTATTCATCTGCCCTAAGGCAAGATCTACTGGACTGCCCCAAAAATGACAGATGCTGATCTAGCTCTAATGTATAATTAAAAACAATCAGTAACAGGCACACCACAACAACCAGAGAATTTATTCCTGTGTTTTGCTGTACTTTCAGCTGCAATTATTACCAATGCATTTTGCTGGATGCATTTTGCATCTTTCTCAATGCAATCAAAGTTAAAGTCTTGTTGAGAAATCCCACTCATTGACAGCAAAAATAATTTCATTTCCCTTTTATCACTTCTGGAAAATTTCAACTCTATTTCAGCAGAGCATGGAGGTACCTGGAGGTTCCTCTTGGTGGTCCTTTTTTTTTTTTTTTCTTGTTTGGAAAGATATTTTCCTTTAAAAGTACCAGAAGAATTAGGCTGCCACTCTAAGTTAATAGTCCCAGTTATTTATTGATAAATGTAGGGGATTCATAGGAACAATTCTGGAGAATTAAGTCCTTGTTTTTTCCTGTTTTCTGGATACCTTCCACCCGAGTCCAAAGGGTAGCCACCCTTACTGGGGAGGATGTATTTGTTAATAGTACAAGATTTTTTACCTAAATAGTAGAACTGGGGAGAACATTAAGGTGATGTTTGGGTTAACCATGCAATTAAGGTGTATTTAGTGCTATCTCTGACATTACTGTACTTTATGAGAACTGAAATGAATGAATGCCTTAGAGTAATAATCTTGGTTTATATCTGCTCATATTATATATATCTTCTATAATTCATGAATTTCTCCCTATAACAAACCTATAATATTTGACTTTATAACTGTAAGACCCTATACAATTCAGCTTTATAAAAGGAGACAAAAGACAATAATCAACACAAATCAGACAATTCCAGGGGGCAGAGTGATCCCACCCTGTGACTGTGCTGCTTTGCAGAGGCAATAGATGAAGCAATGCCTTCCTACAGGCTGTAATTCAAAAAGAAGTACCAAAGCATGTCTGAGAACAGTGCACTTTGTTTCCCTTCAAACATTCCTTTGCAATGAAATGCATTATTATTTTAAGCATCCACCTCTTGCATTGGGAAAGTTGATTCTCACTGCAGAGATAAGGAGGAACATAAAGAAGAGATAGGAAATCAAGCAAAAATGTTACCTGGTGGGATCTTCTATGGCCAATGAAGTAATTAAGAGCACAGCTGTTTGCAACCAGGTGGAACTAGTTCACAGTGACCCCTGCAATCAGAAGTAGAGACAAGGAAGTCAGGAAAGCAAGAGAAACTAGAGGTTTTCAGCTGCCAGAGGAAAATATATTGGCTGGCTCTTCGCCTTTCCACTAAGCTGTCAAGTAGGCACATCTTGTGCTTCCCAGCCAGCCATGCAGGCTGCAGGCAAAGAATGGTTTGGGGACTTTCCATTTTCCCTCATCAAAATCTTAATCTTCCAAATAATAATGCAGCATGTTTGCTGCAGAAGCCACGAGAAGGGAACAGAGAAAACAGCTGGTTAGAGACTGAGGTTGTTGGAAACCACCTGCTTGAAAAGGTGCAATGCACACACTTCTTCATTTTTTATTCATGTGAAAAAAACATTCATTGCCACTGGAACTTTAAGCTGACACGTCCTGTGATTAGTCTTCTGGGCTAAAAGGGTAAGGGAGTCAACATGTTCTTTAACACTGAACATGGTGATTGAATCTTGTATTCTGAGCAGGAAAACCTGATTGAAACAGTGAAGTTTTAGGGATATAATCTTGACTAGAGCAATTAAGTGATGGCAACCAGTGAAAACCACAAGTCTTTACAGAAACCTGGTAAGAACTTTGCTGAGCTACAATCAAGCCAATACACCAAGGTGGTGTCTGCCATGCTGTGTGCTGCCTTCCAGGAGCTGCCTTACTCTGGAAGGCAGAGAACTGATCTCTGGAATCATAGAATTAACAGAAAATGACTTATTTAATGGTATGAGAAACACAGAACAAGTACAAAAGCAGCATCTTGTTCATTTAAGTAAACACCTATAAAGATTACTTTTCAGTATGAAAGCAAAGCTTGCCACAGAACAGCAAGATTTGAGTGGGCTGGGAGAGATCAGAGGTAAGGGTGACAAGAGTTGTGACAGCAGGCAGTGTGAGGCACTGTGTGCCTTTTTCCTAGGAACTGAACTGGAACTAGCATTTCCTTCAGTGCATCATGGAATGAGCCATAAATTCATTTGCAAGCTTGTCTGAGCTCAAATTTGAATTTGAGGGTCTTTGGCTTCAACTGAAACAGACTTGAGGAGGAAGAAAACTCTAACAGCAAAGATGTTCAGTCTGCTGGATAAGTTATTTCCACCTTGATGTTCATACTAATTTTGTTTGCTTTGCTACCCTTTCTACCAATCCTGCTAGATATTAAAAATATCCAACACAGTAAAAATCCAGTCCTTTCCACTGTGAGCTTTGGCATATGACAATTCCCTCTAGACACAGACATGAGATGTGGAATTTCTGAGCTCAGCACATGCCTGGAAGAGGCAGAGGAATATGTCAGTCCCCAGTGGTGACCAAAAGGAGATGAAAAATGGGGGGATGCTGACTCTGACTTGAAATGTGTATTTTTTCTGCCCTCCAGAAATAAAAGCCCAAAACTTTTGTTTATTTATTCTCCTACTATTCTAGTTAAGAGGTGAAGAAAGATGCTAAAAAATGTAAATTGGTAAATTATTCAGAAAAAAACACTTCTAGTCTAAGAGATAGATTTTATATTGTTTTAAGAGAAAAAAAAAGAGAAAACTGTCATAATACAATCTGATTCCTACCATCTCTCTCTTCTGTAACAGTTTTTGTTGAGGCTGAAACAAGTACAGACTAACAAAAATCTCTGTGCCCTTGATTTTCATATTTGTGGTTTACAGGGTATCCACTCCAATCAACAGATAAATCATTCCAGTGACCAATCATTCCCACGGGTGGAGTGCTATTCTCATTAAATTCTGGTTTCCGCAATGAAATCTTAATCTATGGTGTGGCAGTTTGGCAATATTTGGAGATATTTGCAACACTGTCACAATGACGTTGGCTGATATTCATTATGCTCCTGACTGGAAGACATTTAAGAAAGAAATGAGTGAGTAAGCACTTTCTGTAACTCAGTATGAGCCAAAGCTCAAAGAAGTTCCAGGGGAAAAAAAGTGAAATGCTGATGCTTAACTAACAAATCAAAGTGTCATTCCAGTTTAGCTTTATCAGAACAAAATAACTGCTGCTGTCTGTGACTCTGGGTACCCACCATCCATCTAAGAAGAAAGGTGCCTACCAGCCTCAGGAGAGCAGCTCAAAGCCAAAGGGCACAAATCTCTTTGCCCTGAAGTTGGGTGTCCAGGGAATATGCCTTCCCTTCCTTGGCATGCTGAATATCTGGATAGCTGACCACTTCCAGCACCTGACCTAGGCTAGAGGGAGTAATAAAATAATTCCTGTTCTGCTTTCAGAAATGGGTAAAACAAAAAAGCATCTGTCTGTTAAAGTACAAGAAAAGGGTTTTGAGTTGCTGGGAAAAGGCTGAAAGGCAGCAGAAGTTGGTTTATGTTCATCACTCTTCATGTCATGTAGCCTTGTTGTAAATCTACATAAGCATTTAGGGTTTGAATTTCAGAAGAACAAAAAAAAATAAATAAACTACTAAGTAGGTAATCTAATGGTCATATCATGAACTGTCTCATAACCATTCCATAAAAGGAAATCTTAATTAAAAAAAAACCCAGACCATTATATTAAACTTCTGTCTATATTGTGTTAGATTTTGCAGTTCAGGGAAAAAAAAAACAAAACTCATGGTGAGAGGTTGGAACTAGATGATCTTTAAGATGCCTTCCAACCTATACCATTCTGTGAGTCTACAATGATTCTGTGAAAAACAACAGTTGAAAACACAACCAAAGTGTATATCAAGACTCAGAACATTACAGGACAAAATAAAGCCTCAACTTATTGTTATAGAATATGTGCAAAAATAAAAAAGAAAAAGGACAGAGTGCCCTGACTCGTGCCTGTCAGGGGTGGACAAAGCAAACAACACCCCAGAGTGACTATGTATTTAAAGTTTGTGACAGGACATATTGCTAAGCTACAGAAGAACCTCAAAGATTTTCAGAAGCATCTAATGGCCCTAAAAGTATCCATGAATTTCCTACAATGTAGACATTCTTCACCAGGAAGAACTGCCTCAGCTTGATAAATCAATACTGGATGACTTGGAGCAAATTGAGAAACTGAACCCGTGAAAAACTCCCCAGATGAGATGATATTTATTCAGGAGCTTAAAGCACTTCAGCTATGGAGCTGCCATGACATGTGATCTATAGTTTAGCACCGATAAAGTGCTGGAGAAATGAAAAGTGGCAGTGTGTCACCAACCTTAAACAAGGGCTCCCTGCCACTGCTGGAAATCACAGAAAAGAAGACAATGAATAGTAAATATTATCTGTATGATCTATGTATCCCCATTCATTTTGTCCAGGGAAGCCATCCACGTCACCCATCACAGGGACACAACCAATGCCCAAGTGCTGAGTTTACCATCTTCCAAAAAAGGTGGCAACAGTTCTCCTCATTGAAAGCTCTTCAGCCTCTCATTTTGGGAGGAAGGATTCCCTCAAGGACTGATAATGGTTTAAGAATTAGGAAAGAGAACAATGAACTAAACACAGCAGAAAGGCAGCTGTCATGATGCTCCCAGGTTCAGTGCTGGGTTCTTTATTCTTTAACATATCATTAAATTACATGAAACGGACTAAAAAGTCACATAATGGTGTTTTCAGATTAAGCAACAATTTCTGGATACTGACGTTATGTGTGGCCTTCAGCCCTGGCTACTGTGAACTGCTGCAGAAGGATTGCATGATGTTGACTGACCAAGCAATAAAATGGGCAATAAAACTCAAGAACAATGACTGTAAAGAAATGCACATGTGCAAAAACTAAAACAACCCACCACAACCCCCATACAGACTTCTTCATAGATTTTAAATGAGATATTTTCATTCAGGACAGAGCTCTTCCACACACTGTACATGCTGCTCTGGGAAGGCCAGCTGGATTTTCCAGTAGGTGTCAAACAGGCAAAAATAGAAGGTTTAGCCAAATAAATGTCTCACTGCTGACATAGCTTGGAAGCCTTACTCCCCCCTAGTCCCTCCTTCTTAGTTCTTTCCTTCATTCCTGTCCAGCCTTCCCTGCTCTTTCCTCCCACATCCACTGATCCCAAGTGCCTGACCCCTCCGTCTGGCGCTGCGACCTGACGGAGCAGGAGGCAAGCCAACTTGGCTCACCAGAGACAAAAGCACTTCTTTTTGTTATTATTTAAGTGACCTTTCTGCCACTGCAGTAAATTGGCTTACTGTGTGTCTGGAGGAGCACCAGCAATGCACAGGCCATCTGGGGTTTATGAAGGCAGGAGCTGGGGGTGCAGAAGCTGAAAAGAAGGGCAGAACCTTTCCCTCTTGGCAACAGTGAGCTTTTATCTTGGCTTAAGCTGTATTATGAAATCATAAGCTGGTGCTCATTTCTAAGCATCTGCTCCTGGCCCTGGACAGCAAATTACCTAAATTAATCTTTATTCTAATCCTGCACTGAAATAATTACACTCAATGAATCAGTCTTGGAAAGCAATATGGATAGTTACCTTCAAACAGTGTAGATAATTCTGTGAACAATGTCCCAGAAATTCAATAGCCTTCTCACATTAAGTCATCATTAAGTTCTCCCAGCACTTCTCCCTGTTTAACAAATCATGGGGAATTTAACTACAGAAGGCTATTATAAATTTTATATAAATGAACAGGTATTTTTGACTCTCACAATTTGTTCCTTGTTTGAAGGTGGAATACATCCATCTCTATTGCATTTTCCTTTTTCTGAGCACAGAAATAAACATGTCGCTATATTCCCAGCAGAAATGTTACAGCTGAACTCATACAGACATTTTGGAAATGATTTCACCATTATTGTGAAGTCCCATGTGTTGCAAAACTCGTCAAAGAATGAAATGCTTTAGGGATTAATTACAGGCTCTGAGGTCATACTTTAATAAAGCTACCACAAAATGGCATCCAAGGAGCACTCAGAGATGAAACCATTTTAAGTTTTGAAATCTTACAGCCTGAGATGACTCTACCTGGAGACAGCCTTTATGCCTTTGCCCTGATGGATCCAATCCAAATTTGGAAATATGGGGGCCAGTCAGTCAAAAAGATCCTCAACTTGGGATGAAGACAAGGTCAGCAGAAGAATATGTCATTTACAGACATTACCTGCTCTTTCTTCAGGACATACAAATGCAGCAAAAAACTGGATAAACTTGAATGTTTAAACTAAGGAAAGCCCAAGAGTCTCTGTTCGTTTTTCTGAGAATAAGGCATCTTGCACCACTGTTACTGTGATAGTGAAACTCAGGGGGTCCGTGCACAAGGCTAAAGAAACACAAGAAATGTGAACACATCCAACATTAAAACTTCTGAGTGCTTGTGCTCTAAATAAAAATGAAACATTTAGCAGGTGTGCTAGCTGATCAGTTGTTGCCAACACATTTTAAGGACAATCAAGTTTGGCCCACAATACAAATATGGGCTTTGGTATGTTTGTGCTTGTGTGGGATTTTTTTGGTACCTTTTTTTTTTGCTCTAGAATCGCTATGACCATACTGATCAAAACACCTAGAAGGTTTGTGTGTATTCTTGCTGGTACAGCCTGGCACAGAACTGGTCCAAAGCATTTTAAATTGTGCCACACCTCTCTTCCAGCAGCAGATCTGTATCCAGGTTAAGTGCAAATATAGCCAGGCCTATATGTTCTGCTTGATTTTTGTGTGAACAGGAGGCCAGTGAAGCCAGGATACCAGCCTGTCCTAGATGGGAAGATGCTGGAATTTAAATGAGCATTACAATCCACTGGGGTAACCCTTAGGAAAATAGCCATAGGCAGCTAACAGATTGGTTAAACATGCCTCACCTTCCTGGCCTAAGTGGAGCTCTGGGAGTGCATTAATATAAACATTTGCATTTAATATATTACCTCATCCTGGAAAAATTGTCATGCATAAATAGAAACCCAAACACAAATTTTATTCATCTAGTTTATAGTGAGAGAAACACATATCCTCAGCCTGCAGGAGCCCAGGCAGCCAGCTTGTGAAACCATGACAAGTTGCTGCTACAAAACATGAGGGAGGGAGCTCAGGAGCTCGGGAGCTCAGGAGCTCAGGAACAGCACCTGGTGCACATCCTAGAGCTGAGATGGTGCAGCTCTGCTCTGGCTCCCACCTTCCCTTTGACTTTGGACAAAATGCTGCCCTCCTGACTTCTGTTTCCCTTCAGTATGTCAGGCATACAATTCAAGGTGCAGGAGTTTGGCTGAAAGATTCCCTGAAAGACCATTTGGGAACTGAACTAAATGTAACTAAAAAGTACATTTTAGGTCTGAGATTCACAACCACACACTACCTAGGGTAAACCCAGCTGTTAAAAGTCTTGCCAAAGAAAACAGTTTTCCTAGTCATGTAGCACTGCTTAAGAGGGGCAACTGCTTGAAATCTCACTTTGCAGTTAATTCTCAACTTAGTGAGACCTCACAAATTGGAACTCTTAAAAAGGGCATCTTTGTAATCTGGTGGTTCAGCATATGGGTGCTGGGGGAAGGAAAGCTACTTTGCATGTCTATAAAAGCTGATACCAGAAGCTGACAGTTATGAAATGTGTTTCTAAACAGAGTAGAAGCTGTTGGTCTGATGGTAGGTTGTGTGGGGAGCAGGGGGAATATCCAGAAGTGAGTAGGAGGATTCAGCCTGGCTTCAGCACTGGGATAATCACAACTGATGTGAAGCAGGACTGATCAAAGGCCAACATCAGATGAGAGCTAGAGAGAATGTGTTGCCCATTGATATAAAAAACATTTCTTCACTCCCAACATCTTAAGGGACATACGATAATAACATTTTTAATGGCCTGTGGAAGGCTGGGGTGAAAGAATGATCCTCTGCGTGGTTTTTGACAGTAGCATTGTTGTAGCTCTGGTGGCCAGAGAAGGTGAAGCTTGGAGCAGAGCTAACATCATTCATCAGAGCAGATATAAAACATTTCCAAAGCACAGAGTCACCTGCAGGGTCTCAGAACCTGGCATCATACCTGATTTTTCCAAATATATCAGCAAGGCTAGTATATAATGTTGTCTCTCCCTAGAAATCTTGCTTTTCTGAAAATATTGTTCTATACTTTTCTACTATAAAAAGTTACAACACAATTAAATTATGCAAAAAATGAGGTCTGGGGAAATTCTTGTACCAATACTGAATAGAACAAGGGAAAGAGAATAACTGCTGATGGACACATCAACTTTTTGCTTCTTAGCAATGTTGAAGGGACACATCTTTAAAGTTTTGGTACCTCATCCATTACTAGATTCAGTGGATGTGACTCAAGTTAGACAGAAAGAATAGCTATGCTTAGTATAAAGCAGCCATGAATTTCAGAGAGAAATGCATTCTTAAATGAAATGAGAGGCCCCAGTCAATGCTAAGTGAAGTAACTGCTCATTTTGGGTGTCAGTGGAGCTAAGGCAGTTTGTCAGACAAATATGATTCTTCTCATTTCTCCAGACACTACCTTACAAAACTGATTCAGGAATTCAATGATTAATACTAGCAGCAGTCACTTAAATTCTTCTCTGACAGCAGCAACATTTACCATGCTGGCTGAATGAATTCACACTGGGGCAGGGAGCCCAGTGACTGAGAGCAGAAAGTAAACCCAGGACACTAGAAAGCCAACGAGGGAACAGAAAATCTGAAGGAAAAGAAAAAGTAAAAAAGTAAAAAATTGGTAAAACCACAATCAAAATAAATTTGCCTGTTTTATCACCTGCTGATCCCACTTCTTTCCAACCAATGCAGGAGGCCACATGCCAAGCCAGTGTAAATGGAATATGTTTATTCCCTTGATCACAGCACTTTCTCACTGCTGGAATGCATGTTATGAAGCTGGGTCTGACAAACCTCTGAAAAACATTTCCCTAGACAAGCACAATGTGACAAGAAACCAAACTCCACATAAAGTACATAAGTTCTCCTTTATGACTGGTTTTCCTTTAACCTCTGTCATCTTTGAAGAAAATATCAGAGTAGCAAAAATGTCAAGCACCTTCTGAAAGTAGACTCTAAAACCTGGCTGTCCAAAATAGTCCAAATCTCTGAAAACTGCCTTCAAAAACTGCAGTACAACAGCCACCCATCCATTCTCAGCTCTTGTCACAGTAACTCAGAGACACACAGAGCCATGCTGACGTGTTGAAAGCCAGTGAGATTCCAGAGAAGGCCATCTGCATGCAAAGCTTGCTCAATTTTTGCTGTCTCAAGTAAAGCCTACTTCTGTTTTCTTAAATGATTTTTGTGTGTGTGCCCATGCGTGGCTTGCAATAGCATTTGCTTGAAACAGGCACAGAAGAAAAGAGGTATCAAGCACAAGGCTGGAAAAATGCCCCTGAGCACACCCACCCTTTTTGCTCCAAAAGGCAAACTTCTTAACAGTGTGGCCATTGCCAGGAAAACATCATATTTTAGGACTTGGTATTTTTTGTACCTTAAAATAAAGAGATTTATAAGCTTTTATCTCCTGATTTCATCCAGTTTCCGTTCCCTCTCTCCTGGTTGTGCCTTTGCTGCTGTTCTTCTGCCTACACCTCCTCCTCTTTTTCATTCCATTTCGTGACTATTTTCTCTCAATCTCTTGAACTATATCTTCTTCTAAAATATTCTGAAAATAATTTATTCTGAGAATAATTTATCTAAAATTTTGTGTTCTATGCTTTAAATTAGTTCTTCATGCTGGCACAGAAAATCTCCAAATCCCTGGTTCAAAGGCATGGGGATAAATGGAAGAGTTGTCAAAAATAATGGAAAAACAATTCTAGTGTTCTGTGTCAGGAAGGAGGCTGCTCCAGAGAAGCAGGAATTGCCATCATTTTGAGGGACAACTCACACTGTATTTTTGGTAAGAAAAGGATCCACAACTGTCATAGCATGACTGCACTAATTTCAAAGCAAGCCAAAAGCTGAATCATTTTAATTTAGTCTCACAAAAAAATGCATTTCAAGTCACCCTCACTGTGCACAACTCACACGTACTATGTTCCTTCCCTGAAAAAAATACAAGTGGTCTATTATTAGTAAAGGGCAACAGCAGAGACGGGAGAGGAGCACTGGCAGGTCTGGAGAAGGCAGTGCCTGTAGCTGAATACGTTTGCTTGCTCTTCAGTGAGCCTGGCCAGGACTTGCACAGCTTTTGGGACTAGCAGCCTGAAGGGCCAGGCTCCACAAAGTTGCAACAACAAAGCTGTTCTGTGCTTATTTAAGCAAAACTCTTCCTCTGAGGCAGAGTCTGAGAGCTCCCCATGGGAAATTTATTTACATATTTGAGTGATACCTCACTCGGTTATGCAAACACTTCTCAGGACTGTGAATCCTGTAGCTAGTCTAAATCTGGGATCCTGCCATGGTTTCTTAGCTTCTTCCCAGTTACAGGCAGAGAAAAATTCCAACTGATAAACCCTTTTAAAAGCGACTTTTTTTTTTTTTTTCACTGCTGAAGGAGAAAGAGGAGCAAGACGAGCCTTAAGTTTTCATCCATCTGGTGGTGACGTTTGTGACTGATTTTAGCTCTTGGACCACAGATCATAGGCTTTGAAGACTTGCAGGCCCACACAACTCTCTCTTGGAAAACTGAAGGGGGAAAAAAAAAAGTTCTTTCTTCTAGCTAACAAAGCTGTTTTGGATCATTGAAGCAGAGCAAATCTGTAAGAACAAAAATCTAGTTGAAGTAAGGTTTGGGGAATCAGCTTTTAATATTGAGTGTTATGGAATGGAAAGCCAATGTATCCTTTAAAGCACAGGACTCAGATGTTACAGGAAAGGCCACTGGGCATCTGTGCCACACATACCTTATGTTGCATTGGACTGGGGGACTGACACAAAAGTATGGGATTTAGAGGAGAGGAGATGCATGGATAAGAGAACAGTGGTGGGAGTTTATCAGCAACAGCATCCTGCAGAAATGCACTTCTAGAGAAAGCACAGGACCGAGCTATTCCACCCACACCCTTTGCAGGAACAAAGTTTGAACAAAATTCTCTTGTTCTTTTGTGACTAAAAGGGAAACTGGAGAGCTGCGAGCCAGACGCTGGCCCAGAGCTGTGGTTCACAACCACGAGTGCTGTAGTCCCCAGAGCTGCAGCAGCACAGAGCCTGTGGCCACAGCAGGAGCAGGCAGCAACGCTGCCCAGCAGCACCAGCTGCTGCTCTGTGCACACCAGAGGTTTGCAGGCTGGAGCCCTTCTGGTGGAAAACTTCAGGAGCTCTGAGCTGCTGAAGGAGCCCCACAGACACTCGGTGGGGCTGTGCAAGCACCCCTATGGACCTTGCTGGAAGGGTTTCCCCGTGGAAGCAGATTTCTTCTTGTTCTTCAGAGCACAGATGGAGGACAAGCAGCCCTACACAAAGCCATTAGCATTCAGAGCTGGGCCCTAAGCTGCTCTGGAGTTCAGAGGGGAAGGTCACACACCTCTCATATTGCTGATGGCTTATTTTGCACAGGGATGCTGCTGGTGATGAATTACTCAATAGCACTGTCCAAAGCCCTGTGCTGTATCTCCCTAGTCTAGGGCTGTTTCTCTCTCCATAATTGTGCAGCCCCTGGGAGCCAGGGCTGGGAAGCTGAGGGAATGATCAGATTACTGCGAGGCAAGGCAGGGGAGAGCAGGTGGAATTGTAAACAGGCACAGGGAGGGGGCAGAAAGACCTGAGCAAATAGCTGTTGTTTCCAGCTACTAGCATAGTCAAGTTATTCTGTTCAAGGCCAAAATTACAGCTGAGGCAGAGTGTCCCAGGGAATCCATCATTACTGGAGAAAGGAATTGGCACAAGCTACCTTGCAAGCACTGCTGTGAGGAAGTGAGAGCTGGCTGATGACAGACTTCACCTGCTGGCCTGGCTGGAGAGAGGGACAGAGAATGCCAGGGACAGTGGGGAGCAGGCCTGAAAAAGAAAAAAAAGAAGAAAAAAAAAAGAGAGAAAAGAATGAAGGAGGCAAAGAGACCAAAAGGGAGAGGTGGGAGAAGGAGTAAAACCACTACAAAATCCAAGGTGTCTGTTCATCCAGAACAAGGGTACATTGCCTTCTGTCTGTACATACCCAGCTCTCATCTGAGAGGTGCAGCAAGATAAGGCCCTGTGCTTGGCAAATCCTTTTATTTTGCTGTGTGTCATCTGCTAGCTGGAGATGTCTGCTGCCTGTTCTTTTGCCACGGGTCTTGTTTGCCTGATTAGGCTGTAAACTTTGAGGTGCTCATGCACCATGGTCCCTGTGCCTCAGATGAGCCCAAGGAGATGCTGTAACACAGCAGTGCATGGGTTACTGAATGTTCTGGTGCCCTTCAGCTGCAGCAGCAGCTGGATCCCACTGGATGCTGCTGAGGCTGAGGATCCTCTGAAGCTGTTAATACCAAAGCAGAAGAGAAAACATGTTAAAGAATAAGTGAACTTTCATATTCATGAGTTCTTAGCAAGGAAGGAAGGAAGAAAGAAGAATGGACAAGCAGATAAACAGCAAGTGAAGTGAACAAGGTACTATGATCTACTGAGGACATGCAGATCTAGGCCCAGAAAACTGGAGTACAAATAATCACCTTTTTGATGCTCCCAGAGCAGACCTCTGAAGTAGGTGCCCACACTTCTTGCACAGCCTTCGGTGAGCTCAGTAGCTCTCTGTAAATATTTTCTTTAAGGCACTGTAATGAGGTCAGTATCATTACTCCCAATTTACAGATGAGAAACTGAAGCAGAAGGAGGAGAGGTGAGTGAGCTAAATATGCAGCCTGATCCAGCTACAAGCTTGCTCAAGCTCCTTTTATTATCTCTTCCAAAGCAAAGAGAGCATCGTGCCATCCAGGAGTACACACAACCCAAACTTACTTGGTTCATCAGCAACCAACACTGCAATGTCATCAGTTACTGCTAATCTTTTCTGAAAGTTATGGTTTGAAGGGATGGGTAAGATGTTTTCCAAAATCAACAGAGTGCACTAAGAAAGGAAAAAAGAAAATAAGATCTGCTACATACAAATTTCACATCAGAGACAGAGCTAATATTTCCTATGAGCTGGGAAGGGGCAGAGCACAACCCTGCTAAGAGAAAGTCTTGTTATGATGTTTAGTTTAACAGTTTCAAAGGGAAATGGGAGGTGAGGTGTTTTCACATGGTCTGTGGTTTTATTCTGAGGCAATGCTGTGGATGTGGCAATTCCCAAGCTTGTTCTGATCTCCCTGCAGAGTTGTGGCTTAGTGATGATAATCTGAGGGATGAAAATCTCCCTGCTTTGTGCAAACTGTTCTTTCACCACATTCTGGGTGTTGCTGTTCTCTGTTGTACTGATTGTTTGGTTTCACCTGCCTCGTATCAGAAGAGCACAGTCTACTCTGGCAGATTGCATAAACAGGAACAGAGCCTTCAAAAATAGTACTTTTGGTATTTTTTTTCTGGTATGCAAGCTGAAAAATACAGACCCATTTGTGACTTCTAGTGCAAGTCAGATGATTCAGAACTGGAGACAGACTTTAACTGGCACATTTAACCTTAAAAGACCGTCATATCATTGACCTAGGAAATTTTTCAGAATGGCCTGTGTTTTTGAAGATTAGATAGATAGATAGATAGATAGATAGATATCTGTATATATGTACTTTCTTTTTTCTTAGAAGAGGTCCACTATCTACACACTGTATGTATGTCAGGAAAAGCATAGTGAAGATGCATATTGCTTAAATGTGTTGAAAATAAGGATGCCACTGCTAGGGCTCCAATGCTTAAAGCCAAGCTGGAGGAGAAATAAAATTTGTTTGCATGTAAAGTTACTGGAGCAGTAGAGGGAGTCTGATGTGAAAGGACTCTGGGAAGCAGCAGTAGTGGGTAGGGTGTTGGAAAGGCAAACTCCTCTGAAACCTCTCACCCTAAACTGCAATTGTTTTAATGCCTGTGACAGACCCTGAATGAGCAATTTACTCACTGTTCACATGCCCTGAAGGTGCTGCTGCAAACAGCTCATTCCGAAGTGGTTTGCACCTAAAACCATATACCCTTGAATCAGAACGCTACAAACCCAACAGGACTCCGCAGAGATGTGTTGGGATATTGACGGGCTAATTCTGGTATCCCACCGGGGAGCTGCTGAATCCATTCTGTAGGAAAACAAAGGGAGAGAGAGTTGGACAATATGCAAAGGCTTTTGTAATTTTCATTAAAGACTGGAGAATCCCCAGGGTTTTATTTAAGCAGAGAAGCAGTGGGCAAAGCCATTTTAAATGCACACAGGCACCAGTGCAGAATGGGAAATGAACTAACAGTAGCTATAGGTCAGTGAAGGTTGCAACATTAAAAAAAAAAAAAAAAAAAAAAAAAAAAAAAAAAAAGGAAAACCAGATAATTATCTTTTCTTTCCTAATTAACCCTTGTTTTCAGTTTCTGCCTAGCTTTCCAGCCCTGAGGGAGAATGTGTTTGCAAGACAGATGCCAGGTGATCCAGTTCAAGGTGTCCCATCACTTCTGAAGCAGAAGCAAATTACCTGAACTTGAGAATAAGCTGGCAGCTACAACAAAACCTGCTGTCACTTGTTATTTTTAGATCAAGAAAACGAGATATGTGGCCACAAAGGAAACCCCACCTGCATGCTTCGATTCTAAGGCTGAGGACATGTTTTTTTCTTCTTAAAGGGCGCCACTCCCCTAAGTAAGGCAATTTTGACAGACTTTCAGAAAGTCAGACTGCCCTCTGCAAGCCTCTGCAAACTCTAGTGAGTAATACTGAAACAAGCTGAGAAGCAGCTCTCCCTGGTCTTTATAAAAGAACCTTTAGAACTGTGCTTTTCAATTCTTTTTAACTGATCCATATTTTTCCTCTTTCATATAAATGGTCATATCTAGAAAAACCATGTTTGTTTGTTTGTTTTTTATTTACATGGAAAATAAATTCTTGCTTGGTATTCTCTAAAAAAAAAAAAAAATCAAAATTTTCAGGAGGTAAAGTAACAAGCTAGTGTGACTCATAATCTTCCAAATCTATATTAGGGAGAAACCACCTATCCTGCAGAAAAGGGGGTAGTCATAGTTTGATCTAATCCCCACTAATTCCAGACAGTGCATAAAATCTTCCAGCACCACCAGAGGTAGATTCTGAATCAGGAGAAAGAGGAGTTTACAGGTTGCACATAGCCCCTGACTTCATGGAAATAATGGAAATGGAAATAATTCTAAATAGAGCATGGAAATAATCCTTACATGTCACAGAAGATCATAAAGAATAGCTTGAATAGGACATGAAGTAATTACTGCTACGAGCTCTTTACAGCTCTCTGCTTCTCAATCACTCCTCCCAGCCACAGCCTCCTGGAAAAATTTACATTTCTTTCCCATAGCTCAGGCACATATTCTACAGAGCAGGAAGAATGATGGGAAAATTAAATCCACACATTAGACTAAAGTGCTTCCCTGCCTGAGTAAGATGTGCTACATCCACAGGAGAAGAAGAACAAGCAATTGATCACTGTGTCACAGGACAGGATGGAGCTGCTGAATTAGTATTGAGCTGGAGTGTTCCTTCTCTTAGGAAGCCAAGCTGCATTTCACAGATGTCATTTATAATGAAAGATAAGGTTTGCACTCATCTGCAGGTTAGGTCTATAACGAGATTCACTTCCCAGGCCTGAGTCACAGTGAAGTGACTTGAGCTCTCCAGCAGGCAGTGTATTAGCCCCAGCCACGGACCTGCCAAGCATCAAATACAAAATGCACAGCAAAGCACCCTCTCTCTGTCCCTTATCATCACATATTCACCTGGGGTATGGCACCTTCTGTCACCCACAGAGTCATGGAAAGTGTGACACGAACCTCCCCTAGAGAAATAAATGGTGCTCCTAAAAGTACTGCCTAAAAGGGAAGGCCTTTCCTAGGATGAGGCTTTCCTTCTTTGCAAATGAGAGTTTGCTGCAAAATAAAAAGGGGCAGTAAACCCCAACTCTGAACTAGATCACGTGTCTGTGCTTGTGTGACCTAATATAGGACTGTGTGCTAGAGAGATGTTAGTTCTTCCAGTGCTCCAGATGCAGAATTTTAGGCAGCACTTCAAGAGGAAGCTTAGTCCAAGTTGCACTTTCTCTTTCCTAATTTTTGAGTGATTTGACAATGTTCCTTAACGCTGTGTTTAGGGCCTCTGTTTGAGTGGCTAAACGTGATGCCTGTTTGATGAAGCCAAGCACTGTTTCTAAGCCATACTTAGCTAGCCACCACTTTAATAACAGCATTTGAATAATTCATTGTGCATCTGCTTCACATGATCTGCTTTGGAGGTGTCACCCAGAGTCACCCAGCACAACCCACTCCTTTGCAAGAGCCCTGCTCTGGCCATCAGGAGCCAGCAGAGTTGCTTGGCATCATCCTCAAAAAGTCCGAAGTTTTCACAGGCTCAGATGCTCAGCAGCTTTACAGTCTTCTCCTCAATCTGTCATACAAGCACCAAAGAAGGGAGTAGGACCAGTCAGCATGGGGCAGGAGAAGAAGCAGAATTATTGGAGCCCTAAAGAAGACTCTTTTGAGGTTTCATCATCAAAATCTCTGTCTCTTTCCATTTCAGTCTTTTATGAGGCATCCCAAAGCTCCTAGTCGTGACTCACAGGTAAGGACAGTCAGGTTACCCTGAATGGTTTGAAACTTTTAAGTAATTCTCAAATATTTGATATTGCAGCTGATGACAGTGGCTGCCCTTCAAGTAAATTTGATCCACTAATCCAAAATGCAAAGCAAGGAGACAGCAAAATGAAACTGGTCACTTTTAAAAGGTTTTGGGTTTTTTTGCTGCTTATTGCTAGAATTGGCTGAAATAAGGAGTGCTGAAATATATACAGAATAAGCTACACTATTTCTAGCCACACCAAAAATACTTGGATGCCAAAGCTTAGCATGCAACACTGTTCTCACTAAATTCAGATGAAGATTAAAGTCAGATTCAGCTTTTGGGAATTCTTACTGGTTCCCAAATGAAATTTCTTAACTTAATAAGGTTTGCTTATTGTCAAATATTCTACTTCAGCCATGGCAGTGGTGAAATTTCATGAAAAGGTAACCCAGGATTCACCTTGCATATAATACATGGCTCTGCAAATCATACAAAATCCTCACCAGATCAAAACATGGGTTGCTTTAAATGTGACATAAAATGGTGAGATTCTTGTGGCTGTCCCATGCAGGGCCAGGGTTGGACTTTGATGATCCTTGTGTGTCCCTTCCAACTCAGAGTATTTCGTGATTCTGTAATTCTGAAGGTTATTAAGAGAGCCCACATGTTTTTTTCACAAGTCTGTTATGTAACAGACTTGTAGAAATAAAGTAAGATCTTGAAGCCAGCTTTTGTTTCCTTATTTTGCTAATGTGGGGTATGAGAACACTCAGACATTTTGGGAAGTAACCAAGAATTCTTTCATATACAGAAATTAAAAAAAAATTAATAATTGAATTCCCTAATAGTTAGGGAAATAAATAACAAAACCAACATATTTTTTTGATATTGCACCTTTCTAAAACCAAGAAATCCTAAAGTTGTGAGGTTTTCTAAGGTTTCCTCTAGTCTCCCCGTCCTCCCCACTTGTTTTTTTTTTATCTTAGTTATATCAAAAATGTCCATTTTAGCAGGCAGGAAAGTTTACCTTTCCCTAAAGCCTATTAACCAAGTGAAATTTTTTTATCCTTGAGGTATAGGAGGTCCCTTCTTCAGTTTCAGTGTATCTGATGTCTTCTAGTGCCCCCACAGAGGCCTTCTGCAAAGGCAAACTAAACGTGTCCAAGTCAACAGGAAGCAAAAAACCTGGGATAAAAAGGTGCCTGTAGTACCCTTGAACTTTTCTCTGTGTATTTTTAAGAGAGCTCTCTAAAAAGGAAAAGGGCAAATTGTATAATAGCTGAAACAGGGCTTTAGAGCCTGAAGACATTTAATATCTCAGCATTAACTATTCATTATGAGGCCATATGGATCGGTTCAATAAGTGATGAAATATGTTATTGAGAAGCCAAACCAAGAATACTGGAAAGAAACATTCCCTTATCCAGCTCAGCCACAGATTTGTTGCTGAAGACCAAAATGCACTTAGCTCACTGAAGGCTCTATGTGTATATCTAGAGTCTCATAACCATTTTTCCCAGGTTGTGGGAAGCTAGTTTCCCATTTTTCTCTTTTTCATTCCTTTTTTTGGCCCTTTCTCTGATGATTGATCCTCATCTCCTTTGTCATCCTTAGAATGACTAAATCTGTACTAAAAAATGACACTGAGAGCTAGATGATTAGGATTGTTCACTGATGATTCAGAGCAAACTACGTATGGCATGGAACATGTACAGGAAAAACCTTCATTTTGTCACATCAAGAGATTGCAGCTGTCCCAGGTAAGTATAGCACAGCAGATCATTTTTCTAGGAAGGAGTACGTTATAGCAGCAATGCTGTTAGGTGTTGAAACAAGTGTTTTATGCGTTATCAGATGACAAGCAAGGTGAGAAGATCCTTAAAATTAGGTACAGTTAAAAGCCCTGCAAAGTCAAAGCTTTATCCCACTTCCAGATATTCTTAGAGATGTAATTATTCATATTTCTCTTGTACCTTAATAAAAACCTAGTCACTAGAGAAGAAAAAGCATGGATTTGTTTGCAGCACAATAAAATTTAGAATTAACAGATATTTCGTTGCAAGTACAGTTGAAATCACCTTCCTGATTATTTACAGCTCCTCGTTTTCTCCCTAATAATGTAGGACTGGCTCAAGGAAGCCACTTTTATGGTCAATATGCTTTTGTGTCTTGGAGTCCTTTGAGGTTAGGATATTTATTTGTAAGCAGGGCTGCTTTTCAGGGTTTTACATTGCCTCAAATGTGGTTCCTGTAGACCCTGGGGTTGTTGAAGGACCACGATTTCCATCATGAGGCTTCTCCCAGTTACCTGAAGAAGGCCTCACCCACTTCTGCCAGGTCAGAGAGGCTGCACAGACCCCCACCCACCACAGCACTGCCCATGTTGGTCCCCAGTGCTGACCTGGAGCAAGACCTTTGGGAAGAAATTGTACAAGCCCTCAGAGAAATCTCTGGTCACTCTGCAGGATAAGGCAGGGGGCTGCTACCAGCCCGTGGCTTGCCAAAGCCCCATTCAATGGCTGAGCCATAAAAAAAGGCTGCATGTCACAGAAACTGCCCCTGTGCAGTGGCAAAGTGCTCTTTAAAATCATTGTTAGGCTTGTTTCACCTGTAAAATGGACAAGCTAGATCAAAACTGGAAGCCTATGTTTGACTGACTCACTGAGACTTGCAACATGCCAGCCCTTTCACACAGGATTGCTTGTCAGCTCTAGCAAGATTGTTCTTCAAATATCAGATTTTAGCCTGCACTTGACTTGAAAACCAGCAAGTACACCATCCTACAGTTCCAGAGGAAAAACAAGGATCATGAGGAAGAATCTTAGGAAATACTTCTTTTCCATGTGCATGAATTCAAAATATAACTGAATGAAATATTAGCACTCATGCAAAATGCAACATATAATGTGAATTGTGGCATGGTTCTAAGGAACCTCAGGAGATCTAGTCCCACCTCCATGAGAAAGTTTAACCTACAACCCAAGCAGATGCAGTTTTGCAACCAGGAGGGATGTGATATCTGTGGAAATACTTAGCCACTGAAGCTGATGAAGCAGATCTTGCCATACCAGACATTTTACTGGTTTTGTGTGGTTTTTTTTGTTTGTTTTTTTTTTTTTTTTTTTCTTTTTTTTTTTCTCAAGTGATGTCTGGACTGATGGAAAGCATGATTTTCCTACTGCAGCTGTGTTCAGTCCTGCAGCATTTTTTTAGCATAGCACACTAGTGGTCCTGGTAATGTAGACATGGCCTGCAGCTAAAATGATCATCAAATGAGCTTTGAAAAGCTCAAAGTTTGCATGCAGACCATGGTGCTTTCCTTTCATTTGCTACTTATGCACTTATTCACTTGCTACTTATAAAAAGACAATAATAAGAGCAGATTTGTACCTTAAGCACAAATGAATAATAGAAGATAAATTATCCTGAAATATTTTTCAAAACTCAGGGAATAGTAGCCTCATAGCAGAAAAGAAAAAGGCTTTTACAACCTCAAATGTGTTTATTAAAGGGTAAAACAACACCCCAGGCCATGTTATTTCAAATTAATGGGGCCTTTTAACACACATTTCTTGATATATCTTATTTGTATCTGCTGAAGTAATATAGAGCTGTGAAGCATGGCCAGAAGTGATGCTCTGCAGAGAAATCTCTGCTGGAGAAGCTGCAGAATTTTTATAATTTCAATTAACTAAAATGAATGGGGGAAATCTCCAAAGAAAGTTGGCAAACGGTTTGTTTTTTATAAATCCCATTTTCCTGGCAATAAAGATCCATTAAGCAGCAATGCTACATCATGAAGGAAACTAAAACTTATTAAAAACAACAAGAAAAAAATTCCTGTCTAGACTTGTAGCCCTGTAGAACTAGAGAAGCACAACCATAGCACTGTGGATGCAGCATGAGTGAAGAGAGGCCAGTGATGGCAGAAATCATATCTGAGTGGGAATGGAAATAAACTTTAGTGCTAGAAGCTGTTTTCACACTAGAGTACAAACACAGCCAGTGTGTAAAATAAAGTATTACACTTTGAAATTAATTAATCACACCAGCATACAGCCTGTGGCTATGCAAGGCATCAGAACTGAACTTTGATCAATTGAACAGCTTTGTGTTTTTAACACTGTTCAACATCCAACGTGGCTCTCAGACCCATTTTTGAAATATTTTTCAGGTGGTTTGCAATCTGTTTTTTCACAGACAGAGCTGTCACAGTGACTCAGTAGGATTCTGCAGAGTAGTCAGTGTTAGAATCAATACAAACAGCTGCAGGGGATGCATCCTTGGAAGAAAGAAGAAAAAAACCAACCCCATAGTCAAGATTTATAATTTTCTTTTTTAGATTCTAAGCCTTTATCACTTTTCTTTTTCCATAAGGTCTACACAGAGGTTGCCTTCAACAAGCACAATATATGAAAAGAGCTGAAAGTATCTATAAAGCACACTGAATTACTCAGTTTCAGAGGGTACCAAATCCAAAGCCAACCTTTAAATAGCCCAGAAAGGTAGATGAACTTACAATTCTCAATATGACTTTAAAATATGATAATCCATATAAATTGCATAAATATGCATCCCTTGTATACTTTTTTGTCAGGCATGTATTTTAATGCTTTTTTAAAAAGTATATTTAAGTGCACTAAATATATATACACCCCTCAAGAAGATGAAACGTCACAAAATTGCTGGCCTAGGAGCAGTTTGGAAAAAGCACCTTGTTGAAAAGGTTAACATGAGTAACTCCTTAAAAAAAGAAAAAAAATTCCCTCATATCTGTTTTTAAATGCATTTAGTGATGGAGACTCCATAGGCATTCTCAGAAATGTCTCAGAAATTCACTATTCCTTGATACCAGTTTCCTCACTGTAGTTTATACTCATTTTTATCTCATCTGCCACAGTCATTGAAAAAGACAGCTTCCCTTCCTCTTTGCAGGAGTGTTTTACATATCAGAAGGTCTGTTATTGGATGTTTTCAGGACCTTTGATCATTCTTGCTGCTTTCCTCCGCGTTCAGAGTTTATCCTACTGGAACTGAGGACTTTTGATTTCTCAGAACTATTTGAAGTGGCAGCTGATGTCAAATATTAGCCTGCTCTAAGCTGTTTACCTGTGTGCATTGTATCACAGAACAGAGACACCAGTATTTGGCCAGGACTTCTGGACACCACTGCAAGGCCCTAAATAGATTTAGTAGCAGCAAGCCCCAGAGGAACTTGACTGAGAATTTGGAGACTGTGAATTTTCCTTCTATTTCTGTCCTTGACCATAGTGCTTTTATCTCCCAGTATCTGCTTCCTCTGTCAAACCTCCCACATGCAAATGGTGTGGAAGAACCAGGCATTACTAATTTTATTTTTCAGCTGTTTGCCCATGCTATCATTGTAGTGGGGAACTCTAGCAAAGTTGATACATTTCCATTCAAAGTATTTCTTCAAATTCCAAAGGGCTGCCTACTGTATTCACAGACTGATGATAAGTAATTGAAACACAAGACAGTATGATGGCTTGTCACGGGCTGTTTGAAGTGTCAGCCTGCTGGAAAACTTGGATTTTCAGTTGCAATGCATTTCTGGAACATATTGCAGAAATACAAGCTCACTCCATTCCAGGGCCTGCAAAATTAATGATCTGTCCCAGCTTAGTTTAGATGGAGATGAAGTCGTGCATCGAAGCTGCCTTAACAGCCACTGGTAATTTGTTGTTCACTACAAGAGGCAGGGGCAGGGAATCAATTAATTCATTCAGGAAAGGAATCGATTGCTCCCCTAAGCATATGTTTACCCTTGTAAAGAGCAGTTTATAGAGGAGGATGCTTCACAAGGACTTTGGGGAAAAGGAGAACTTTTAATTGCCTGACCATTTACATGTTTGGGATGCTCACATTCTCTTGCTTCCTTTGAAGTCAGAGTCCAGAGTCCCCAAGGACTGTAAAGTTACAGGATAATTACTGATTGTTAAGGAACTATGCTTTGTAAAATAATTGTCCATATCCTTTCTTCTCTCCTGCCCCTTGCCCCTGGTAGCCAGTTGATTTTAAAAGTGAGAAACTTCTAGATAGAAAATGTTTAAGTTTTCCAAAGACTTTTGACAAAAAAAATCTCCCTTCACAAGAAGCTATTGAAGAAATCTGGCAACCAGCACGGAAAAAAGTCGTGGCACAGTTTAAAACTGGAGACAGAAAGAATTGGACATCAGTAGCCATTTCTCACTGTTGACAGAGGTTAATATTGGAGTGACCTAGGGACCAGCCTCAGGGCTGGACTGAGGACATCCAGCCCACGAATTAATGAATTGAAAGGGAAGGTGAACACCAAGGTGACAATGTTCCCTTGATTATTCTAGATTCTTGTGGCCACTAAAGGATTACAAGAAACTTTGGAAAGACCTAAAAAAGACCTGGGGAATGTGCCAGATGTGATGAATCCACAGACAGCTGCAATTTTTGTCAGTACTGAAATTTAAAAAAGAAAAATTTGCTTCTTCTCCCTAACAGCAGTTAAAATATTGTCTCAGGGTTATCATAGTTTTGCTGTTAGGCTGCATTTTCTGCTATTTCAGCTCTCTTTAGGACCAGGTGAGAAGTAGTGCAAACGCAGGAAAAGATGTTGGGGCTCAAACCACAGTGAGGAAGGTGGGGGAATTCTGCTTTTTCAGCAGCATTTGTTATTTTAACTGTTTCATCAAACCACAGCACAAATGATTTGTCTGAAGAGCAAACAAAATAACAAGGAAATCAGGCTCTCCTGAATCCAGAGATGCCCACTTAATCATTTGGAGCACCAATCTTCTCAGCCGGGGAAAGCACTGAACAGCAATATTCTCCTGCCTGTGTCTCCACTGTGTCTTTTTGTGGGTATCTGTAACTCTCCCACCACTGCTCCAACGACAGCAACACATTTGTAGAAGCCAGGAGAGCTCATGTCACTGTACCTCACACCAGTGGCAAAAGGATCCTTCACACCAGACCCCAATATGTTACCCTTTTAATAGATTTTCCTCTCCCTCCGGTGTGGCTTGTGGAAGCTCATCAACCAAGGCGTGCAAGACCAGAGAGTAAAAAAGGTGTTCAGCAGAGCTTCAAGCAGCCCTAGAAGTGACAGCTGTGAAAAATGAAGTCATTTGCAGCCACCCTACACAGGCACTCCTGCCACTGCGAGGCAGGAAGGCAGGGAGCTGCCTCAAGGACAGGAGAGCCCACAGCTTTGTCACAGTGGATTAGCTCACCTTCAGCCACAGAGATTTGTACTTCCCAGCCTCCACTGGGATTGCTGGCTCCAGAATGGAGAGAGCTTAGTGCTTGTTTATGGCGTTGAAATACGCATTTATCTTTGTTATTTCTGTATTAAGAATTACTGGCTTGGGTGAGTGGTTCTCAAACTTTTTTGGGTAATCGAACCAAAAGGAAGTTTCACAACCTCAAGCCAGCTGTATAGAAATTAATAGAATGTGGTCATTCTCAAAATAATAATAATAAAAAAAAAGACAGAGTCTGAAAGTGTAGAAAGCCTGTGGAAAGCAGCTCTTGGTAATTATTTTTCGCTTATATACTGCTAATTTTAAATAGGCTTTTGCATTTTAGAAGGGCTGCTGTGCTTGTCTGTTTCAGGAAAAAAACATTACAACTGCTTTCCTGTGCATTTTGCAATACTATATTTCACAATGCTCTTTCAACTCAGCAGAATATAGTGGTTTTACAGTTCAAGATTAAATAATAGCACCATTTGGAAAGCAAATATTGAGACAAAGAACTTCAAAGCTGCAACATTCACTAATTCAGCTTCCATATATTTAAAACTGTAGCTACAATAAAAGAATAAAAGCTAAATGAAAAAGCACAATTAATTAATTAGAAAATATTATAATTAATATCTCAAGTTTGGACTAATTTATTTTGCTCTCTCCCAAATTGAAGTACAAAAAGTCCTCTGAACTTTATCAATTTTTGCCTTTCTATACTGAATCAAAGCCCTCTGCAGCTGAAACTATTGGACTGTGTAAACATGAAAATTATTAGCGAATGCATTGCAACAGGCACTCATTACTTTCCTTTCCTGTAGGGTTAAAACTCTTTCTCTTGCCCCAGCCACAAAGAAAGCTTTGCTGCAAGAATCATTTTGCCATTTGCATTTTTTCACCAATTTTTTTCCAGTGCACACTCTGCATTGTTTTCCTTTCTTATGTTACCTGATAATTTTCTTGTTTCCTTAATAACACTAAAAATATTCTGCTTTGCCCCTCTTATATATTACCTCTAGAGATGTTTTCTGTAGCATCCCCTTCCAATGCAATTTCCTCCAAAACTCATCAAATTATAATGAAAAAGAGAGCAATGGTTTGGACCCAGCTGCTTTGACAGCACAGCCACATGAATTGCACATGACCCTGCACACTTCACCTTCTTGTTTTTCTTGTTTTGTGTTTATTAAAAAGTCCTCCCTACCACTGGCTCGCTCCACTTTTTAACCACATTTTATTTTCCAGCCAAGTATTATTTCTTGACATGCAAGCAGGACAAATTCAGAGTTCTTCAACTTGGCACTAATATCCTGGGCAACTGCACTGCACAGGTTAACAGTGTTTAAACTCACAAGCATTTCCCCCTTTTGGTCATATCTTTCCAGAAGGAAATCAAAACTGGCAAGGTCAAACCAAATCTTTTCAAGGAGGGACGTGCTAAACAACTGTGAAACTGAGGGAAGCACAGTTTTTCTGTGGCCTGAGTTTATTTATATGTTGGAGAACCAGAAATCAACACAATTCTCTTTTTTCCTCTCTCTACATACTTCTTGTATGAGTCTGAATTCCTTTGCTGCAAAAATAACTTGTTGCAGGAACAACGCTCAAAGTTCAACTTTATCTTTGCAAGAGCTAAACGCTGCAGATTAAAAGAGTGAAACTATTTAACACCCTCCCTAACATTTCCCCCTAGTATTTCTCAAGTGAGGGAAGCACTACACCTCACAGAAGTAGAAAAGATGAAGTTTTTGAGAAGAGCTGGCCTCCTGTAGGCAGTTGGCCGGGGTATCAATGAAAACAACACACAGAAACATTTGCCTCCTGACATGGTGGAAAATAGAGCAGACTGCAAATACATGAACCTTCGAGGCTGAGTATCTCCTATTTCTCTGATGTAGTCACACAGCCTTGGGGAAACCAGTTATAAGATGCTACCAGCACTGGCACAGGTATCAAAACACCAAATAAGAATTTAAGTAAGTGGCAATTTCTCAGGCAGAAACACAAAGTCTTTTTTTTTTCCTGTTGTTTTTGTTCATTAGTTGGTTGCTTTACTTTTTTTTTTCTTTTTTTCTCTTTTTTTTGTAGTTAGTTTTTTTTTTTTTTTTTTTTTTTTTTTTATTTTGACAGCAGAGGGTAGGAGGTTGTTTATTTGTTTTGCATTTGGAAAGGAAGTGGCAGAATACCAAGGTTATTTTCATACCAGCTTTTCATGTTTCTTACCAGCTGCTTCTCAAACCCAAGTACAACCATTTAATTCCTCATTACAAAGAAAGTGTTTGGATTAAACAGCCCTAAATTCTTCAGTTCTCAAGAGGAAATTCTTATATGTTAGGTACCAATTGTGATAACAATGATGTCTGATGTGATCCATTTATGTAGCATTCAGCTGTTACAAAAACTTCATCAGTTGTTGTTTTAATCTAACCCTGCCAAAGAGATAAAGTATCAATTTTTAACCACAAATTTTATCAAAGTCCAGGAATCAGGGAAATTCCTACCTCTTATTACCTGGTGATCAATGGTCCAAGAGTACGATGAATTACCCTCTCTCTTTCTTCTTAAAATGAAAGAACAGTAATTAAAGGAAAAAAAAAATCTATTTCTGTGCTAGGCATTACTCTGCCTATTTACACATACAGAAGTTTCCCTCAGGCAACCAAAGATTATTCTATTTTAATCAAAGAACATATCCAACATAACTCCCAGCTTTAAAAGACCCAAAAGACACAGAATAATGAATTCATCTAGCATTACAGGTAGATGAATTTTTGAACGCAAAGGAAAAACCTGACTGAATTCCTCATTATGACAAAAGAAACCCTGCAAAATAATCCCAGCTGCTGATAACATATTAAAAAGTGACATTTCCTACTATTAACCTGTCAAAAAATAGATCTAGTATAATTTCAAAGCCTCTGCAAGACAAGCTTTGTATTTGCTCTTAGTCAAATGCTTTACAAAGTTGAATCCCTGACTAGATATTTGCCTTTATCACTGCTGCACTTACACTAAATAAAACTTAAAAAGAAACTTGCTACCCTCTCAGTGTGCATCCACAGTGATTCCTTAATGGGACTGGTGGCAAGAGTGACAAAGCTTTGCACTGGGGGTTTTGGCCACAGGCTTTTTAACAGTGGGACACAGAACCTTTGAAGAAACATTCCAAATCCTCAGAAAATCACTGAAGCATGACCCACCCATAGGTGCATCCTAGCACACCTACTTACTACTACCTGGCAAAACTTTTAGCATTTCCTTGGGAGAGATTCCAGCTTTTTTATCTGCAGGAAGTTTTCATCAGGCAGGTCAAGCTCAAGTAAGCTCTTTCAAATCAGCATTTCCTCACTTTGGTATTTTATCACTAGATAAAAAGGACAACAATCTGGTTGAAACCTTTTTTTAAAAGGTAACAGCTTTCTGCCTAGATGGCCATGAAATTATTGATGGGTTTTCCCAGTCACCAGTGCATTTGGAGGTGCACAGAGTGTCACAGCTGCTCTCCAGAGTGAAAAGGCTTGTGTGTCCAGCAGGCAGCTCTGCACTGACATGGGCCTCTGCTTCACAGCAAAACTGCAGTGCAATAAACCCAGCATTTTCCAACCCAAATGGCTGAGGAGCAAGAGACACCTAAGATCTTCTGAAAAAAAAAAAATTAAAATGTAATAAAACCCAATTCACAGAGAACATGTTTCATCTACATTTTGCAGCAGGAAGGCAATAAAAAATAGGTTCAGCATGAATACACACAAGTATTACTAAACGCTCAAACTCAAAATATACCAAAATCCAATAATTTTAATTAATTAGATTATATCTCACAGATGCACAAAAAAATCTTATTCATTAAAGTACCAGGTGCTCAGGGAAACAGGCTGATTTGTTGAACACAAGAACACAAAATCCAAATGCAATGCAATACACCTTTCTTTGCCTTACCTGAACAGGTACTGCCCTTCAACCCCCTAGTCTGCAGCTCAGATTTTTATAAACTTGGCCTATAATTGTTACTGAAAAGCATTTAGTCTCCAATAGAAACTGTGAAGAAATCAGCCTGAAATAGAAACTGGTCTCTGAAAAACTTCTCAGTCGCTATGGGATCTTATTTTTTATCCTTCGCTTGCCTGTGTTGTTCATTGGTGCAATATTTTAAAATCCTGCAAAGCCCAACTCTAGCTCCTCTTGGGCTCCTATATTTTTCTACTTTTCTACACTGCAGATGGTCTTTTAAATCCAGATCTTTAATCAAAAATGTCTGTTTCTGAGTCATCCTTCTATCAAAAATGCCTAATCTTTGAGGCGTGTGCTTGCCCAGGTGTATTCTGAATTATGCTGTATCACAACTAGCATGAACATTAGGAATCACAAGGCCAACTACAGCATAAAGAGCTGCAGGATAGCACCATGTGATGTCTTCTATTTCTGCTAGCAGTATGATGTATTAACCATCAGCAGTTCAGTATGATAAATTCAGTACCTTGCAGGTTTCAGAATATTATCTTGCTGCAAAGGTTGAAACGAAATCAAGTCATTTACATCATTCCTAGCAACTGTCACATTACTGTAGAACAACTTGGGTTGGAAGGGACCTTAAAGATCTTCCAGTGCCAACCCCCTGCCAAGGGCAGGGACATCTTTCACTGGAATTTAGGAGAGATGCAGTCAAAAGGGCCTCAAGAACTCAAGCAACAAGCAAGTTAGACCACTTCTGTCACGCCCACGTTACTTCAGGGTAGCACCAAGGATCTTCTTGGCATTAAAGTATTTTGCAACCACTTTATAGTAGCTTTCAGGAAAAAAAAAAAAAAAAACAACCAAAAAAACCAAAACAAAACAAAACAAAACCAGCCTCCCCCAAAGAAACAAACAAGGAGAAAGTAAGTCATAATATTCCAAATCTGCAACTACTCTAAGCCCCTCAAATGTGAAAAAAAAACAGTAAGGAAATAAAGCATCTGATCCTTTAAAAAAGGTAAAAACTACTATAAGATTTAAAAAAATATTCCTGCAGTAGAAGGGAGGTAAGATAGAGAAAACCTTTCATTTACTTACTTTCTCCTCAGTCCTTCCTCCTGTGGTTTCAATTCTTCCTTTCCTGTTGTAGATGAGAGATAGTCTTAGATGGAGTTTTTTCTGATAGCATCTTCTAAAATTTCTCTGCCTATTTTCAGGGCATCCATTAAAAAGGGAAAACTGTGGTGGAGGTAAAGCACAGCTTTTGGAAGCTGTGCATTCAGGAGCTGTGCATTAAGGATAGGCATAAGAACAGGTGTCACAGGCCAGATCTGGCACACGAAGAACAAATGCTTTTTGACAGAACGTGATCTTTTGAAACCACTCAGGGAGGTTTGGGTGGTAATTTATAGCACACTTCACTCAGCACATCTCTCTCAACCTCACCTCTTCCAATTAAAAAAAAAAGTCAATCTCAAACTCTGAGATTTGTAAATTGGAGACAAGGGAATTCTTTTCCCCAAAGCAACTATTTGTTAAGTAACTGGCAGTTAGCTACATTTTTTTTTAAAGAAAGGATGGCCAATATATATTCAGCTTTTTATAGTGAGAACACAGCCTCAGAAGCACCTCCTTATTAAGTGTATAGGTTATGCAGCCTCATTGCTGTAGGCTGGATCTATTTTATTTCAAGCTTAATACTGCTTTGTAAATATTTAAATGTATATAGCTACCTTTAGCAATTTCATTAATTTATAATTTAAGGTCTTGTTCTTATGTTTGAAGCCTCTCACATGAGAATTTTTTGTGTTTACTCCATCTGTCTCATCTCTATAAATGTGCTCTTCTGTGCTTCTGAGAACATTACTGACCTTGACTGCAAATTGCACTAAAAAACCCTTTAAGGTGTAATCAAGAACTGAGATAATCCTCCCATCAGCTTACATCTTAAATGAACAAAAGAGAAGGAAAGAAGTTAGTAAGTACAGAGAAATTAGTGTGATGTCTTGAGAGGCTACCTAGAACAGAAGCTGGACAGTGTTAAAGCAATAAAGTAGGGATTTATTAAAAGGCCTTCAAAGAATGCCCCTTGGGCAGTACAAGAGCCTGGCTGTGGCTAACACCCAAGATGGACTCCTGGTCACAAGTTTTGACACTTTTATAAGTTTTGGTCCATTTCCATATTGGTGTTAAGTATCCAATTACAGCTTCAGGTTATGAAGTCCCATCCTCCCAGATTGCTCTCCTCAGTGCACTGTTCACACCTTTTGGGCCCAAAGCTGTAATGGTATCCTTGGTTCTCAGGCTGTAAAAGGATTGTTTTTCTGACTAAACCGTGAAGAGAACTTGCTATCACTTTACATGAAATTCAGAGTTACACATTAATGCAGTACAGAATCTGGAAAATATGAAAGCTAAAACTTCCTTAAGTTTTTTCTGACTATGCATCATCTGGATATGTCATATGTAAAACCAAAATTTATTTGCCATAGATCTGGTTTGGTGGCTGCACTAAGAAGTTGGCAGTAACCAACCAACCAACAAGATATTTTGTGACAATTGAACAGATCTGTTGGTTTTCCACTGAAAATAATACACAAATAAATAAAAATAATAATAAAAGAAAAAAAAAGGTGGCTGGACATGATCACAAGAGGCTGCAACTCAAATAAAAGGCTACAAACCTCAGTTAAGAGTGTATTTCAAAAGGAAAGAGGTAGCATAATTTAACTTCCATGAAGAGTTAAATACTTTTCAAGACTTCCCCCCTCCAAGTACTTTTCAGACAAAAGAGGTAAAACATTAATCCAAACTAGATACTTTTTAGTTGAACAAACTGAATGTTCTTCTAAATGTAATGAGAAATTTCTTTCATTTAGAGGTAAAATAATAAGAAACACATACAAATAAATGTTTCAGCGTTTAATTGTTTAATATATGCACAAAAATTGAGCTCAGTGGCCAAGAAACTATTTTTAAGACTGAGTCTTGGACCCTTCAAATTTATGTTCAGCTTGAGACAACTGAAATAAATTTTCCTTTAATGAATTTTGATAAATAGAGACATGCAGTCTGTCATGGTTTTGGCACACTGTCCTGCCTCTCAGCTTGAATGGCCACAGGATGAACCTCTTTGCATGAAAGCCTCTATTCTTAGTTTTGAAATGTTGCAAAATGATGTTGTAAACAAGAACTGACTGAAAAGCACAAAAGAATCCTGTGTTGTGTGGCAGCCTGGAGTGCACCCAACCCAGAAACATTTGGGACGTGGGAGAATGGAGAGGTGCACTCAGGTGCTCTCCAAACACCACCTGAAGAGTGAAGACACAAGACACTCCAGGATTTCTATTTAAAAGAAGGCACTCCAAAACAATATTAGGTCACAACAGCAAGCAATGGTATTTAAATGCAACACTTTCAAGTTTAAAATTAGAAAACACTGACTGCTAAGGTGGGGAGAGAGGAGCCCTGATCTCAGGAAAAAATGATCACTTATTACCCAAGCAGACAAAAATTGCATGGGTTTGAAGACTCTGAAGGCACTGCATGAAACCAAGTGCTTTTCCAACACTCATCTAGGAAGTTTATGACATAGCTTTGAGTTGAAAGCTGTTCCCAGATGTCAGATCATGAGTAAATCATAAATATTTTGAGGAGAGCACTGAAAGTATAGTTTTCTCCAAACTGAGAGAAACAATTAAGTGGTGCAACTGAAAAAATTATTTTCTTGGGCCAACATCCATTAAGAAGGGAGCTGGGAAACCATTCTCTTTTAAAAGATCAGCCATAGATGAATATTAGAGACTCTGTATCTGCATCGATGAATTTGGTTTGCCAGTCACTGAGGAATGTGAGTGAAAAAAATCTGCATTTGGAACCAAGAATATTTCCTCCTGTAGAGAAACTGCCCATTAAAAACAGCTCCAAAGTCACACCAAAAACATTCACAAAACAAAGAACACAAGAAGTGAAGCTCACACACATCAGTTGCCACTGGCCATTACACCATTTAAACTGCTTTGGCATTTATAGTGAACACACACTTGTTCTCTCCAATATTTGACTGAAAGGTTGTGCATACAGCAAGAGAAGTTCTGTAAACTTTTCAAAGTTTAGCAGAGCAAACCAGGAAAATTTAATTTATTTTGAAACATTTTTTTGATATTTATAGTTCTTCTACTTTTGACACATCTTCCTGTACTTTTCTTTATAAGTGTCTATTTTAAAATAAATCATATCAAACACTTCAGGCAATTAGATTCAAATCTCTACTGACAAGCCAAGTTAAAAAAGGAAGTTCTGACAAAGTCACTGTAAAGATGTCACAAGAATAATGAATAAACATTCCTATACAATTTTATTCATACTTCAGCTGCGATTTCTGTTAATAACTGTTTTCAATTTCTCTGATGAAGAAGAAAGCAATTTGCTTCAGTCTTCACAGGTAAAAGGAGGAACATTCCTCTTTCTACAGCTTGTCTCTTAGAATTTAACATGAATAGAAGACCTTCAACCTTAACCATTTAAGCAGGAAAAACAGACTACAAGGCCACAAAAATTATCAAAAGCCCCTTTAAATGGATGTACTTTAAAACCCCCCAAAACCAACCACAAAGAACATTATATATTTAGTTTTCAAAGCAGCTTCCATTCCACGTTTCTTATAAGCAGCTAAACATTTTAATCACTGTACATGTGAGCTGGAATTTAGATGCCTTCCAGGCAAATAAAAGTTGTAGCCTGAGGTTAATAAAACACAGGAGCAGAAAGAGAAACGAAACTCCGAATTCTCATATCGCACAATTCAAGTTTATTCCATTCATTCTTGCAACACAAACTTAAAAATACAGTATCATTTAGCATTCTGATGTCTGTGAATCATGATAATGATGAACCCAACTGTGTCAAAACAGTTAACAATGGTGAAAAGAGAAAGTCAAATATCAAAATGCACAGAGCACTATTTTTTCTTCTGTCACTGCGTAGAAAGATGATTGTTTATCCATTTACAAAATATAATTAAGACAAGTTCGTTTTGAAATTTTGCATGCAACACTGCAATTGCTTGACCTAGGACACTCTATTCTTACCAGCCTCTTCTACAAATAATCAATGTTATGTTCAGTTCCATTTAGCTATTGTACTCCTTTTCTCATTTGCTCCCTGTAAGAAAAAGGGAGCAGAGGGTACAAAATCCAAAATATACTTAAGTTTATAACTTATTCAGCACAAATTTCAAAGGAAAATGTTTAAGAACAGAGTGGATTTCCAAGTATATGCAATTCCAGTCTGACAAAGTATTTAAATTCTGTTTATAGAATGAAAAATAATTTACAGTTTGGTTATTTTTATCTAGTTAGGATCTACTCAAAGATAGAGGAAGCCACCCATTATTTTTTCCACAAAATAGCTAGCAAGAAAGAAACAAATGAATAAGCCCAGTCTCCAGAAAATTACAAATGTATAAGCTTTTATTTTTTACTTTTTTTTAACTTTCAAATCCTGGGCAACATGATTAAACACCTGTTATGTAGTGCAAAAAGCAGAAAAGTATTTCTTCTTTATAAGCCAAACACTGAATGCCATCTTTTTAACTATCTCAAAAGGCAGCTTGGGTATATATTACAGCCAAATTAACACTTGACTCACTGAAGTCTGTTTGCTTCTTTTTTCCCCTCCAGGGTGAAGTAAGAAAAAATAAGGTGTCCCCATAATTGTAGAAAAAGGGAGGCAAAATTGCCTCAGTGAATCTCCAGAAGAGTTAGTACAAAGATGATGTTTCTTTGCTCACTTAAATGAGAGTTAAAGGGAAGGGTACAAAAGAATACAGAAGAAAAAAAACCCAACAAAAATACAAAACCACTATGGCCAGACAACTTGACACTAATCAACACAAAAAACTTGAATAATCAAGTTCTCCACGTAAAAACAGATTGCAGTTTTCTAGACTAGTATTTGAATAGCTAAGTATTTAATAGCATAATATGGAGGCCAATTGATGCCAAAGATTGTTACTTTCATAGCTGAATAAAGAGTTAAACCTATAGTCTGTGTTCACACTATTACAATGACATGACAATCCAGCACTGATCAGAGATAAGATTAAAGAGTCCTCTTATAAATAGATATTAAAAGCACTGTTCAACAAAAATTCTTGTTCTTTTATCAGCAGTTCAGAAATTGATTTATCACTGATTTCCAACCCTTCTGTTCTTCCTTGCCACCCATCTCCAAGAAACAGAGTAATTGCACTGTACAGTTTATGGCCACAGAGTTGATTGTTTTCTCCATTGCTTTTCTTATGGTATGTGTAGATGTAAATCAGTTCCTGCTCTCGTTTTACACTCTCAATGCAATGCTTTTCATATCTGAGACAAATCAATCCTAATATGCAACATTATTCAAGTAAAACTAAGTCTCCATTAAATATGAGTGGTAGTCAGTCTACTATATATCCTCTCAATTTCAACAGAGATATCAAATTATTATCAGCTACTTTTGTTTAATAATTCAGCATGAGACATTATATACATTTGTTTTTTCTGTATTGTGTTTGTTACCAGAAAGTTTGAAATCTGTATTCCAAAAGAGAGGAAGATGTATAGTTTGTGGTACAGAACCTGTTACTCAGTTTTAGGTGAACCAGAGTCTAATGAAAATTTTCAGGATGAAAGCCAGCAGCTCAGATATTCCTGAGGACCACAAGATGTGACAGGAGTGCCTACAACATCATTAAATACCTTCCCATGAATGATCAAGACTGTCATACTTACTGGTATAGGAAATCTTATCTAAAAGTCAATGGTTAATGTGGTATGGTCACACTGGTAACTTCCAGAACAAGCCTCATGCCTTAATGGAATTTAAAGAGGTACATCCATTCGACAATGAAACACTGATCTGAAGATATGCACAATTAAAAAAAATTCTGTAGCAGTTAGAGCAAGTTAAGACTTCTGCTTGTACATTTTCCTGCTTCTACATCTGAACTTAGAAAGGTTCTATGTTTACCAGAAAAGTTTAGCAACAATATTCACCTGATATGAATGTCTAAATAACTACTGCTCGTTTTCCACATTTGCCTTGATTATCCTGGTGTACCTAACAGCCTGGAGCTTTCACATGTGTTTAGGAATTTTATGCTGATGTGATGAGTAAAGAAATTTTATTTTACATTCCGTTTGGAAAAAAAACTACAGTGAAATTTGGACCTCTCTCTCAAAAGTAGTTACTTAAAATGTCTGTCCTGGACTAGAACAAATATGGGATAGAAAGGCTTCAAATTCAAGCATCCAAAAGTACCTTGGCAGATATTATGGAGTGTAACACCACTATACCTCAACTGGTCTTTCTTGGTTTACTCAAGAGTCAGATAACATTAGTGTGACATCCAATTAGTCAATATAAAGAACAGGTCCAATAACTAGTATCAAAAGTCCTCAAAACTGCAACAGAAGCTTTAGGCAGAAGAAGAATAAAGCTACCCACTGAAAGAGAAGAGAGAAGAGCAACCCAGCCACCTACATTATTACTACACTTCAGATTATGGCAGACACTAAGAGCATGGGACTATTGTCTCCTTCACAATTAGTTTCAGGTACATAGCATGGTACTTCCATCTAAAGGAAGCACTTCCATCCATCTAAAAAATCTTAGTACTAATCTAGGAGGCTTACCAGCCAAATATTCAGCATGGTTTGTCTTCCTTCTTCCATTTTCACTGGAAAGGGGAAGAGATTGTGCACTGGAAAGATGTCCTAGAGGGACACTGTTCATAATAGTTTTCCACCCTCTCCAACCAGATTATCTTTGATAAGATAAGCCTCTAACTAGTCTGACTCACAAAGAATTTCCCTCCCCCCAAAGTATTTAGCTGAAGAAGCTGGAAGATGCAAAGAGTGACAGACAGGCAGCAGTGTGAGGCCACAGGAGAGACATTTAAGATATCAGTCCATCCGTCACTGAAGAAGAGCCTTGATTGCCTGGTTGTCAGTGGCTTCAAAGGCAGTTAGTCCATCTGGGCCTTTCACAGTCTTATCAGCACCCTGGAAACACAATGAGAAGGACTGTCAGTTCATAAAGCCAGGCTGCATCAGTACAAAGTGTGTCAAAAGACACATAACTTGAATAATTATATTGATCACATACAGCTTTTTACTGCAGTGCCCTGTTTTCATTCAGAAACCAACCAGACAAGATTTATGCACAGAACTTTTCAGCATAGAGCTGAGTTTCCAACTTTGTCATTTAAAAATAAGGAAAAAAACCACAATTTTTGTTACACAGAAAGCTGCAAGTACAACAAATTATCAATTAATCTTAACATATATTTTTTTGTTTCCAGCAATTATTACTCTTACAAAAACAAAAATTCAGTGTTACACACTTCTACAAAATCTATGGTGCAAGAAGGTCTCATGTGCTAATTTACACAGGTAATATCTGGAAGAGCTGATTTACTAACAAATCATACTATATTTGTTCTGTATCAAAAAAATGGCCACACTCATCAAGGACTGTGCTTCTCTTTGATTCTGAAAAAAAAGTCCCTGTTGATACATCAGAAGAACACCACAAAATTGTTCAAAGTCCAAAACTGCTCAGGTTTGTTTTGAAACAGAACAGGGAGGCAACAGGAAAATGAAGGATAATGAACCAACTGGATAAATTGGAGGATAATGCACCAACTGGATAAATCAAAGAATTAGAATAAATTGCTGCAAGTAAGCACAAGCACAGTGCCAGATTTATGGGAGGAGAACAAAAGAAGGGAAACAGAGTGATTTAACTAGTCATGTTTGCTTTGAGCACTGTGTAATCACATTCATGAAAGGGAAAACACAGACTAAATTGTAAATAGGGTAGCTAAATAAGGGGACAAAAGTTATTAGAGATCACAGGACTGATTTCAGAACAACTCTGCAAGATGATATGCAAATCTCACTTGAAAATGACAGGAAAACACTTTGGATATAAACATATTTTGTCAAAAGTGTGTACAGCAGAGGGTTGTCTTCAGTTTACGCATAAACTCTCCACAGACTAGGTACAAATCCCTTCTCAATTACAGGGAAGATTGTTAGTTACTATTAAGGACACTGAATAGTTTAAGAATATAATGGATCTAGAATTTCCATAACTTCTTCACTCATTAAACACACAAAGCCCCACTGAACTTCCATACATAATACCATGTCTGTTCCCAAGACAACTCTCACTTCCCTAAACTTTTATAACAGTCTAATAACTGGATTTGATATCACTGTGACGTGCTACTACTTCTCACAATGTAGTATATTTCCCTCTCTGAAACTTGTACACTCTTTACTTGCATGTACTCAACCTGTCATTTGAAAAAGATGGTTTTGCAGTGGTTTTCATGGCAGCACTGCCAGTCTTGTGGTCCACTGGCCAAACTGATCCTCTTGGAGTTGCTCATCTTCCTTGTGGCCCCTAGAGACTCTCACTGCAAGAGATGCATTAAGTTCACTCCAGCATCAGGAGCAATTTTTAGTATTTCCTCTCTCCTATCACTGTGTAACATCCTTGGCCCAAACAGTACAAGGATGTTGCAGTTCTTTGGGATATGAACATGAGCTGAATTAGCCTGTTCTCAACGAGTGACAATCTGGTTACAGCAAACACACACTTGGGCTGAAACCATGGGAACATGGCTTGTAAAACATTTATTTTCCCCTAAGAAAACCCCTGAGAGATTTAGCAGGTATTCAATACTTATAATCTTAGTTGTCCAGGGAAAAGAAAGGCAAGTAAGAGTACAAACAGCTTCTTCTGCAGGTGTTGATTATTTCTACGGCTTAAATAGCACTCTGACTAGAATCTATGTGGAAATCAAGAAGGCTTCAAACCTGTTCCTTGATGTTAAGCTCAGAAAATCTTGATTTGAAGAAAAATGGAACTATGCAGTAACTGACCTGACAGAATTTAAAGAACTTTAATTCATAAAACTCTCCACCAATGTACCAGCATTTAGGGTACCAAAGTTAACAGTTAACTGAGGTAACTTTGAAGTATAAAGAGAGGTTTTAATCTTAACATAGGACTGCTCTCCCCACTCAGAAAAATTATTCACATTCAAGACCTGGGTTTCTAAAACAGCTTTATTGAATGTAGGATATGAGGGTCATGACTACCTAAGGAGGACACTGTTTATTAAACTCAGTACTAATAAATTTAGAAAATTGGCCATTAGCTAGACAGAATGACTCCTGCCTACATTCAATAAAAAGAGAAAGAAACAATAAAGGTCAGGTCAAGAGGACTTTAATTTGTAGACATACAACACTGCCTGGAAGCAACTTTAATAAAAAACTCATAGAAGTATAATAATTTCATAGTATTCATTACTTCCCCAAAGAAAAAAGTTAGTAATATTTGTGTTATGTTCTACTCCAAAAATACACAAGTAAATATACACCCTCTCTCCTGGGCAGGGTAATAACAAACAAGAATGTTTGCCCACTTACGGCACCAGGCAAAGCACAAATGTTAAACAGGCTCCGAGAACCACACGAGCTACTTGGCTCCAGCTGCAGTTCTGGAAAAAACCCAAAGCACAAAACACAGAACCCATGATGAGAGCTGCGTTCCCACCAAACTGTGAAACCAGAACTGGGGGCACTTAACAAAGCGGGGAGAAGACTGGTTTACACAGCAAGCAGGAAACTGCTAAAAAGAGTTGCCAGATGACACAACAGAGGCAGATGTCTTCTTGTCCAAAAAGTACATGGATGAATTCATGTCCAACAGATCTGCCAACACTTCTGAGCAGAGGACAGATGTATGCACCTCTGAAATCCCCGGTACAGCAACCATGAATGAGGGGAATAAGTGAGCAGATGTGGTCATACTCACAGCTCTTCCTTTTGCCACTGTTAGAGAAGAAAATAGGGGCTAAACTGCCCAGCTTAACAGGATATTTCTTGTAAAACAAAAGTAGAACTATTTTGGAAGTTTAACAAATGGATGAAGTTTGTTGCATCCTACACAACAACCCTCATTCTCCATTTGAAGCTTTCAAAACTGTTAATTGTCTATTTTAACATATTAGTTTCTCTGACACTAAAAAACCATAACTTTTTACATTACAAATCAAACACCAGATTATTAAAGAAAAACATGGATCAAGGTCTGAAACATTTCTTGAAATACTCCTCCTTCTCCTCCCTCTCAATAGCTTGAGAGTCTCACGTAAAAGGTTTCAAACACCTCCACAGTCCATCCACCACAGAAAGCAATGGAAAATGTTGGCTTAGTAATTGGGAAGAACATTAAACAGTCAGGAATTTTTAGCTCTTTCAGTAAGGGTTGACTCCTGATTCCCAGGTACCTGCTACCAAAGAACATATGACTAAGGTACAAACCAGGCGTGATATGCTTAAACTAATGTTTAAACAAGGGTCATAAAATAGCTGTTAAGAGACAGAACAACCTCTACATATAAGTCCTGCCTCAAACAGACAGAGCTGATAAGCCAACTTCCAGTTTGTAAATATTTCATCAGCTAGCCCATGTAAGTGGAAGCAATCAACATTTAACTCTGCATGAAGAAATTCGAAAGTAATTTATTATTTGAGCAACTTATCTAGGATGGAAAACCCTCCAAACCAGAAATGGAAATAAATCAACATGGGATAAAGGATACCTTACTTTTTGATGATCCTAAATGAAGGATCAATCCTCACAATAATTTTAAGCAAGTTGGGTACACCATTTCAATCCTGTATAAGTCACTGAATCCTGAATCCAATTAAGTCACTGCATTTGTTCACAAAAAAGCCTAAACAATATCAGACAAGATGAAAGAAGTTAAGTGAAATTCATGCAGCATTAAATTAAGGCAGTTAAGGAAAACTTTACCCTGGAAGTGGCATATGAAAGTATTATATGGCAAGAATTCCTTTGGCCAAATGACTTAAGTGTAATCAAGAAGGAGTGCATGTGAATGGAGTAAAAAAACTGCTTGAATTAACTACTGGCTTTGTAAAATTGATCACTTTTGTAATATAAACTGAAGTGCAAACACAGACAGATTAAGCTTATTCTCCTCAGGACAAAATTTACAAGCTGTAGGACAGAGAATGTTTGGCTTCCTACTTTTATTTCCCCTCCCTCGGCCAACCCAGATGGGTTCTCAGTCATCCGGCAAAACTTGAGGGAAACCACACCTCTGAGCAACTTCACAGCAGAGATTGCATCACATGAAGCACTTAAACAGCTGCCAAAGCCAAATCCACTGAAGGAATGCATTTTTTCCCCCTTACTCATTTGCAGCTCTGCTCTCTATCTGGAGCCCACAATACTCTTATGGTCACTGTTACTTTTGCTTCACAACAGAAGTCCTTCAACTTTGTCCTTCAGCTATCTTTCACCATGATCAGTACCCTTACACCAGAGAGTACCCTCTCTGTTTTAGCAACGCAAATGGCATTTTTTGGATGTTCTGAACATATCACCTGGAGCATCATAATCTTATTGCAAAAAAAAAAAAAAAAAAAAAAAAATCACAGTAATATGCTTTGCTAACATAGAACTTGTTCAAAACATTCACATCTCACCTTTGACAGAAGCAATTTCACACAGGAAACGTGGCCCTCATAGACTGCTGATAAGAGTGGTGTGATATTGTGTTTGTCTGGAGCCTGCAAATTGAGATTCAATTACTTGAAGGACAATTTCACACAGCGTTATAAGGTTTCACAGAACTTTTTAATTTTCTTTAATCAATGGTAGAGGAAGTAAAAATTTATGAATATTAGCTAGAAATGCATTCCACAGGATTTTTTACCTCTTTTTTTAATAAAGAAAAGTTATCATTTAAAAAAAGAGGTAATAGCAAGATACATCTTCCACAAGACTTCAAGGTATCCGAAAGCTTGTCCATAATTTTAGGCTAATGGTGCAGTTTCAGCTGACAAATTTTGCCCAATTTAAAAACACCGCTCCTAATTCTCCCATTTCAGAGCCAGCATCACTTCAGAAAACAGTTCTGGCTGAAACATTCTTTTGGCTGTCTTCTCTCTAAACTACAGTCCTGGAAAGAATAAGAAATGGAGCAACTCAAATGCTATATTTAACTCTTGCCCAACTAGAAAAATGCCCAAGGAAGAGATAATCTTTCCAGACATCCAGGAGCAAAATCCAAGCATTTTTGTTACGAACTAAAGCTAAGAAATCTTACATGATAACTTTTGGACAAGCATTCTAAGGCACAACATTTGGGGTGTATGGTTAAAGTATTTAGGAACTTAACTTCTGGAGAGCTGATATAGCTTAGTCAAGTCTTTTCAAAACAAGAAGCCATGCATGTCAAGCTACATCAAAATGTTTTAAACAAGAAAGAATGTCTCCAAAGAAGAAATAAGAATGCTAATTAAAATAGCTGATTCTGCCCTGGCTGAAGATGACTTCTAAAACCCCTTCCAAGAAATGCAAATATGCATTGCAAACCTTATTCTGATGTGATTACTGGAATCATTTTTCTAATTGCGGTCAAATTAAATTTTAATTTTTTATAGCTACAAGCAACTTTTTCCAGTGTGTCCAAAGAGAATTAAAACATTTAATAAGCATAATTGTAAACTTCTAACCTCTAGAATCCCACCTCCCAAATATTTTTAAATGTACGTAATTGTTTTGTTTGATTTATATTTTTCAGCAACCATTAGGCACTAATACCAATTCCTTCGGTGTGTGTGGGAAGACTTAAATACCTGTTTGCAAATACATTAATACGTACATTAATGTCAGCTCCTTTCAAGAGCAGAAATTCCAGAATCTCAAGCTGGCCACAGTCTGCTGCATAGTGAAGAGGCTTCCTCCCACCTTCAAGTGTCCGGTTGACATCTTCACCCTTCAAAATAAACATAATCTCATCAGCAAAATTTTAGAGCTAACACACGAGGAAAACCTTTAAAGAAATCCAACACCTTCAAACATGCTGAAGAATGTTCCACCCAAGTATTTCAGTCACTGCCCAAGAAAAATGAAAATTAAGTCGCTCAATTTCTATTCCCTCACATCTGCATTTATGACTCTAAAACAACCTTGATCCTTTGCTCTGTACTGCATCTCAGGTGTAACAAGTACCAACTGCACTGTGTAACTCCTGATTTAAAAAAAAAACTTAACCAAACCAATTAAAAAAAAATAATTAGCTCATTTTGCTTCTCTTTTCCCACAGCTAGGATCATAGTTATCTGGCTAAGTTCCTTTATCTGCTTTTATGAATGTTGAAGCTTTGCATAATGACAAACCCGCTGCATAGAGGTAAGACAGCATCATAACTACCAGCAAGTGAGTCCAGGCAATCCATAATTTAAAACCCAACTATGAAACTGTTCACCCTGCTTTATAAATAGCACTTGCCAATTCTACAGGATATAAACAAGTCAGAAGAGTCAAGCAAATCAGGCCACAGGAAGTTGTACTCTAATGCCTCTCATACGAGTGGATTGAGACAGCTCTTAAGGCATAAACAAAATTTAATTTACTGAGTACCTAATCAGCTTTGTTTCCTCACCTTGGGTTGTGCAACTAAGGATAAACTGATTTACTGCCCTTCGTTAGTGACAAGAAACCAACTAGAGACAAGCTGTGTGGTAAGTGGCTTCTTGTTCTTATGTGTAAGGAATCTTAGTATTTTAGGAAGTGGCCACATTTTGCATCATACCTCAAGCCCTGTATCTCCACAGAAAAACAATCAGAAGAATTTCAGCTGCAGCACCAATTCATACTTCTCTATAGAGCCCCTGCAGTTCCCTCACTCCTGTCCCAAAGTTTTAGAAAGTACACAGAATAGAGGAATTGACATATATCTTCCAGACATTACTCCCTTCTAAGAATGGAAGAGAAGACTGCCAGAAGGAAATCTTATTCTGCTTTTGATGTTATATATAATCAGAGTTTTACACTACCAGTCAAATAACAAGATGACCTCATTATTCTCCTCTGTTCTCAATAGAATATTCAATTATTCATCATATACCCTTGTAGCAGATAGTATTGTGATGTTGCTTCACATTTGCTGAATTTCATTGACAATTAAGTTCCAATTAAAAAAAAAAAATCAACCAGATCAAAGTAGGCTAATAGCACATAAATAGTCTGGGAAAGCATATAAAGAAGCAGCATATACTTATGTTGAACATTAAACTCTACCCATACTTTTATTTGCACATGGACTCTTCCCATCAATTTTAAAACAACTGGCATTTATATAACCCATCATGTTTGCTGATACATTAGGGATTGTGTGTACAGGTTTGAGAAGTCAACCACATGAAAGCCACATAATAACCAACTCAAACCAAAACCATCTCCAACAACCCTTGTAAAGTCTGACACATGCCAAGACATGGTAGGTATAGGAGCATGGGAGAAGGGCAGGCAAGCTAAGTCCTGGGATAGCACACAGTCAAGCCATAAAGTTCACAGTCCAAAGGAAAGTTAGAGTCATCACTTCTCAAGATTAGGACAGTCCAGCAAAGCTCTCACTTCCTTAAGCTTATAAATATCATTTGGCTCACTGGCTTATACTATAGTAATTTTTCTTTTATTTTTCAAGAATAAAACTAAGGTCCATCTGTTCTCTCCTAAGCTGGCTGTGGAATAAATTCCTGCTGGACGATGAACTTTCAGAGGAAAAAAAACTTCACCCAAACTTCTAATTTTTTAAGATCCCCATAAAGATGATGTTTATAGGGGAGTACGTAGCAAAAGGTTTGCAAATAAAGAAGTCCCAAACACAGATTACATGGTATTGAATACTGGCACTGAGAACACGTATCATTAACATTCAAAGTTAAACATCAGAACATTTTAGTCTGAATTAACAGAACACAGACATCATGTAAGTTACAAAAATTAAAAAAAAGTACTCCTATATTCTGCAATAAGCCAAGTTAAATATCCAGTTGTTTCATAGGTTTGAAAAACCACAGTAAAACAGACCACTGAAAGTCATAAAGCTTTACCTGGCCTTTCCTACTCCCAGTCCAAGAAATACAGAAGTAGGAATGGAAGATAAACCAATGTGTTTAATATACAGGGATCAAACTCTGGCAAAAACACTTGTCTCAAATGCAATCACCAATACATATACATTAAAAAACTTGCAGGACTCTTCACAGGTAATTTCTCTCTGGCCTTTGGATCTCCTATTTCTATTGCCTAGGGCATCTCTCCATAGGACAAGCAGTGGTTTCCAAAGTGAGGTGTGAAAACCCAGAGAGATGTGCAAGACAATGCACTGGGGTGCGAAAAGAAAATATATATTGCACTATTAATAAAATGTAAAAATAGCATTTATTTCATCTTTAGTTCATCTTTAATTTCCATGTTTGGGGTATATTTTATAATGTGCACATTACACAGTAAGTACAGGAGTACATATTGAAGTTGCCTTAAATATCAAGTCCCAGTCACCCTGCTTAGGGCCAGGCTGGATGGGGCTTTGAGCAACCTGGTCTAGTGGAAGGTGCCCGTGCAGGGGGGCTGGAACTAAATCTTCAGGCAGAAGATAAAGACTTGAGCCCCTACCTCATAAATGAGACAGCTCTGGTGAAGGTGTGGCTAATTATGCCAACAAAATGAGACAAAAGGGTCTCTCAAGCCCTGTCACAGGTGGGTGAAGTAAACAGCACACAAGTAAAGATTCAAAGAAAAATGTTATCACTGCATCAAGATTTCCAAATTTACTGTGGTTTTGAACAATACTGGCCAAACATGCCATAATGAATGTTATGAACTTGGGTATCAGCACTCTTATGAGGTGATGATTCTCAATACAGAATTCTGAGACAGCAACGTAACCAATATATTGGTGGGCTGAAACTACGTTGCTAAAGGTATACACTAAAATCACCATCCCCTGCAGAAGTACATGGCCAGAATCCACATGAACTGACAAAATGGAGCATAATTTTTCCTTTACACCCACAGGAGCAAATCTTCTGTGCACTAGACCAAAAGTGACAGAATGATTCTTCAAGGAAGTTTTATGGGACTTCTGCCATATTCTAGAATCTAACAGAGCAGCAAGGAGGTTAACCTGTGTATTTGGAGGAGATACAATTAAGCCAGGATCAAGCAATCCTATCACCGTCAAAATAAAACACAGCTTCAGTCAAAGGTCAGGCTTCTCCTGAAAGAAGATTATTTATTTTTACTTTCTAAAGTAGACTACAGATTCACTAACAATAGTGCAAATATTTGTGCACAGCTTCAGAAAGTAACTTGCTCATACAAAAGAAAAGACATGATCACCTCTTTAATGACCTTCCAGAATACATTGAATTTACTCAGTCAGCCATTTAAGGCTAAGTCTGGCATAAACCACATTAGTACCATTTTTCTTTTAGATCAAAGACCCAGGGCACCAGCTATGCAATAGCATTAAAAACCTGTTACACCCATGAAACATCAGAAACAGCAGTTCCCAGGTATCGGCTTTAATCCCCTCTATTTAAATCTGATTATGGGTAAAGAAAAGCCTCTGTGAATCTCCAATTACTAAACAAGACGACATAAAAGAAGACCTTTATACCCTATTTCAAAAAGTCACATAAAATGGCTAACAGAAGAACATTAAATTAGGAGATCTTAACGTATCAGTGTCAGTTGAAACCCAGCTATCAATTTTTCACTGCAGGACAGGAAAATAAAAACTGGAAACTCACTTCCAAATACTTTTAAGAACTTTGCCTTTTGAGTAACTAAGAGTAGGATTCATTATAGCACCCTATGAATGCAACTATCACCCACTTTCTGTAATGGAGCAATTTAATCCATAAAAACATCTGTTCTAACTAATTTCTTAAGTGAATACTGACAAAAGTAGTTACTCTTGAACTTAATTATTTCATTACCCTCTCTCTCTCACACTTTCCTTGCTTTACCTTCTCTTGCCAATATACCTACACAAAATCCCTTGTTACAATATCCCATGTCCTTTTCCAGTTTAGCTCTAGTCAAGGCTTTGGCTTTTTTAATTGCATCCCTGCACACCCTGGGGAAGTGTCTATGTTCTTCTAGGGTACCCACCCCTAATTCCCATTTTTATGCTCCCCTCTTTCTTCCTGAGCTCAGAGAGGAGATCCTGACAGCCAAGTTGCCCTCCTGTACACCTGATGGATGTCCCAGAGTAATCTGGAAAGATGTGCACCTTAACAGCTACCCTGAATAAGTTGTGCCAAATTTAATTCTTTTTTCTTTTGCAGCCCTTGTTAAAAGAACGAACCAGGGTTTGCTTTGTCCCTAATTCACGTTATGACATCAGCTCCATGAAAATGTTGGATGAACAAGCTTAGTCATAAAGTACAAGTTCTGAAGCTCATTATTTTCCAGGGAGATTATTTAACCACACCAAAATGACTCCATCTTTCAACTGCCCCTGCCTTTCTGCAGCCTTTATTACACAAGGATGTATTCAATGCCTGCCTTGGTCTCCTTTTATCTGTTAATTCCCTCTTTTCCCAGCTCCTGCCAGTTTCAGAAGCATCAACACTTAAATCCAAGTGAGCTAACCTCAAGTTTAACCTCATCTAGGTGCCATTCTAGCACCCCTACAGCACACTGCAGGTGCTTCAAGCACAGGCTTGTTTTGCTGTGGCACAGGAACTGAAACCAAAGCTGAGCCAGGTGTTCACGTGAGCACTGTGGTTTGTCAGAAGTGTTGTTCTAGAACATTACTGCCAGGCTACAAATGTCACAGCTCACCCTTCAATTTAGCACCAGCTTTTCTCCTGGTGTGGTAACAGCTCTGCTACTGCCAGCCAAAGTTTGACCCTTCCTACTGCTGCACCAGAATTAGTGGCTGAATGATGAACCCAATGAGGGAACTAATCAGTGTGAGAATTTATTTGATCATTTCCTTCATCTGTTCCATGACTTGGCACCTGAACACACCAGCAATTAGTAGCTGGGATTTACATTGCAGTTCTACCACAGGAATAGAAACTGACAATTGTGGCCTCATTAAATCCTATTGCATAGGTTAACTGTATTAGTAGAGCAGTGCCTGTAATACTTGTGGCATTAAAATGCTCTTTCAGATTTAGAAACAACTCCATATCCCCATCTGTACTTATCATGCAAAAATAACTGCATCTCCCCTTTTCATGCATTCCTTTCATTTCAGTTTTAATGAAGGAAATCAGATTCCATGCAGTCAGATGTTCTTAGAGCGCAGGGAAGCCTCTTGCAGCAGCTACTGTGTAATTCCTATCTTCGTTATTCTAGGAAAGAAAAGAGCTCACTGTACAGTCTGTTGCATTACTTCCATCTCTTTGCATACAAGGGATGGCCACCCTTACAGTATTTTAGATGACTTTGACATTTTAAATATAGCAACAACCTTGCTGTCTCAGTGGGAAAGAGTAAAAAAAATCCTCCTTCTATAAAGAAAAGTTTAAGCCCTATGGATGAGATATTTTGACTATTTTGCTGCATATTGAAAATACTACTTCCAAAAACATTGTATTTACTATTTTCCTCACAGGCTTTGTTTATGCTGGTTGTATTATTTGTTTTTAAAAATTCAAAGAGATTAAATGAGATGACAGAAGTAAATTAATGGTGTTGGATATAATCTCAAGACATGCTTTGCTCTAACAGAAATTATATTGGTATCCACTGAATGAAATCTTTCCCTCCAATATAACTAAGTTTTAGTTTTTAAATCAAACTAAGTGCCTGAAATGTTAGGCTCTCTGTTTTGAAGTGGAACATATATAAACTGAGCTTTGAAATCACTTAAGAACAATATATTCCTTAATCTTCTGAAGGAAGAGCTAGTTTGGATAAATCACACCTGTAGAAAAAATTATTAGCCATGTACTCAAACAGTTTAGAAAACAATCTTGCACTTCCACAGTGGGTATGTGGGGGCATGGATGAACTGATTATGTCTTAATCTTCCCCAAACACTCTATGTCATTTTCTCACATCCCTTCAATTGTTCTCTGCTATAACTTTCTCCAGATTCATTCATCACTGGAAAGACTTTTAAAAAAACGACAAGCCCACTCCCCCACCCCTCAAATATCCACAAACACCAGGTAAGTACTCTGAAGATGAAAATACATTAAGTTATTTTTGCCATTCTACTTAAATTCTCAAAATGGTTGTATTTTAAGTACTTAAGCCAAAGTACTTTACTGTTTAACCTGTGTTTGTTTCAGTTGTATGTTCATAGAGTTTTCAAGTGTTTATTGCTGCCACATGGCAGCTCTGGGGCTCATCTAACCAAAAGTTACCTCTCCAGTACTGAAGATGCAAACACCTTGACTGAGAATCCCTAAAAACAATACAGTAGAAACAATTGAAAAAAAAAACCACATTTTCTACACACAAGGTCAATCATTCTACAATTTCTAAAATAACTGTGAGCTTAAGAATATTGTAAGCCAAGCATAAACTTCAGTCCTCACTCAAACAGCAAAAACAAGATGATGTTTTTTATACAGCTACTCCATGGGTCAGAAACACTGGTGGTAATGAGGGAAAACAAATATCACACTTCCTGCAATCTGACTAATAATCTAAAAATATAAGGAGAGTTTAATTCTACAAGCTTGTCAGTCTAGTGACTCATGCCATTACAGACTATTTAAGGCTGAAAGGGAACTTTGGAGGTTATGCAGTCTAACATTTGCTCTAAGTAGGTCCAATCAGATCAGGCTGTTCAGCTGAGTTCCACAGACCTCCAAGGACTGAGGATTACAAAAGTTCTCCAGGCATAAGCCCTTTCCACGGTTTGATCACCCTTACAGGGTAGTATTTTTTTTACACCTCACCAGAATTTCTTGCCTTTCACCTGGAACTGTTGTCTCTTACAATTTCACTGTGCGCAACTAAGTAAACTTCTCTATATCCTACCCTTTGTACAGAAAGATAGTTAAAAATCTTCCCTTTATCTTCCTAAAAGGAAAAATCCAAAAAACTAACAAAAAACCCAAAAAGCCCAAGTTATCACAATTCTAACAGCACCAACTTGTACATCCTTCACCTACCAATAAAAACCAGAGGTAAAAAAGCTTTTATAATTTTTTTCAATAGGTCCTTTGTTCCATAGAGCAGTTGGTACAGATATTCCTATGCCTTCCAGATTCCTAACTAAATTCAGTCACTTCAGCTGTTATACCTCCTCCATCTCTGCATATTTGTACAATGTTTTTAGATTCCTTCCAGTGGACCATTTTGCTTTCCCTTTCTCAATAACTCTGAGTATTTGCTATAAATTCCTCACAATATGTGACCCAGGATGCAAGCTGCAGTATTGAAAAACACTCAGCATTTCTCCTGCTCTCATGTAAGAGTTACAAGTTCTAAAGAAAGGCCCTTACAGGATCTTGAGCTTCTTCACTTTAGAAAGGCTGCAGTACCATCTGATTTGTATTCAAACAGCTCAAGTACAGCTAAGCACAGCTACAGTCTGGGCAGAGAATGGATCAAGAGCTGCCCTAGCTGGGGAGAAGGACTTGGGGGTGTTGGTGCATGAGAAGCTTTGATACATCGCAACAAAGGGTTCTTGCAGCCCTGAGAGCCAAAGGTGCCATGGACTGCACTCAAAGCCATGGGGCCAGCAGGTCAATTCTATCCCTCTTCACTCACCTGGAGTGCTGTGTTCAGCTCTGGGAAACATACAGATGAGATACCAGGAAGAAATTTTTTACTGAGAGGGCGGTGAGGCACCAGACAGGTGGCCCAGAGAGGCTGTGGATGCCCCATCCCTGGAAGTTTTCAGGGCCAGGTTGGAAGGAGCTCTGAGCAACCTGGTCTGCTAGAAATTGTCTGTGTCCATGGCAGGGAGGTTGAAGCTAGATGATGTTTTAAGTTCTTTCCAACCCAAACCACTCTATGATTCTATGAAATAACACAAAAAAGGGCAATCGGACCTTTCATCGTAGAAACAGAATTTTATAAAGCTTTCCTCCTCTGAATTCTTCCACAAATCAGTTGCTCAAGCACAGAACTGGAACCTCAAATACTCTGAACAAAGAGTGCTTTGCCTCAAGTGTTTGCCTCAAATTTTGCTTTTGCCTCAAATACTCTGTTTTTCAATTAACTTTTAAGACTTGAGAAGAACTAAAACTGATTATGAGTTCAAACAAAAAAGCCAACACAGTAGGCTGAGTTTTACCAATGAAGACTCAACTGCTACTACCCTAGTTTTCTGACTATTGGAATTTTATCACTATTGATAAAATCAATCCTTGGGCTTATGTGCACAAGTACTAGATTTCCCATATGACCTGAACAAGAGTGCTTTCCTACTCCTCAGTCTGCCTCTGGAATGATTCTGTATAGATTCCATTCTGTAAACCTTGTTCTCACCCAAAGCACCGATTCACACACTGCCAACCTTAACTGCAAACTGGAATGAAATACACCCACATACTCAAGAGATGCATTTTTATAAAATATGTTGAAGAAATGTGACAGCATTGTAGAATACCAGGTCTTAACACTGCAGCTCGCTACACGAAAATAGTCACCTGGTCTGCCCTTTAGGCCTTCACTTCAGTGATCCCAGAACATTCCATCAGTTCAGAGCAGTCTCAGAGTCTAAAAAGCAGCACTGACTTTGATGAAGCAGTTTTCATTCTTGCCAAGACAAACTGATTTAGCCAACCAAAATCCATGCTAGCACTTTCACAGGTCCCTGGAGATTACCAATAGGAAAAGACATTAGGTATGAATTACTGAATCCATTTTATGGTGTAGCTAAAAAAACTTATAGTTTTCAAGTGCAAAATTAACATTACTTTAAGCACCTTTGACTAGCAGAGAAAATAAGTTAATTTCTTCTTCCAAGCTGGTTATAAAACTTCCTTTAAATGATTTGTTATGGTAATTGAAATAAGCACCTGCCTGAAGCAGTTTTTGCTGGGAAGAGAGGTTAAATTTTTACATCTGTGACAGGAACTGACACAGCTTTACATTGCTACAACAGACAGACCCTCACATCATCTGCCTTAATACAAATATGAAGGTAACTGAACCACCAGTCCAGTGCTTTAGACAAGGGAATAATTTATGCAAGCTTTTGTATATTTCATCATAACACTAGTCCAGTGTGCTGTTTTCACATTCCCATCTGTTTTAACTATGAGCAAGAACAATTCAAATGACCAGCTCAAAACAAGTCAGTGCAACATATCATTTAAACTTCTGTACATTTTTTTCCTATAAATGGAAAATCTCTTGACATATTATGCCTCAGGGATTGCAGACCTAGGAACTGGGCAGAGCAGATGGAAAAAATAAATTTCACATTTCCACTCAACCTGTTTTATTGAAAAAACTTCTAAAACAATACAGGAGGCCTAAGAAGAAGCAGCAGTATTTTATCATTTCTGTCCAGCAAGTATATTGAGTCTCAGGTTTTCTTGTCTCTATCTTCTGATTCACAAGAAAAATGACCATGTCTCACTAATAGTCACAAAATAATCCAACCAAGAGCAATAGTGGAACCTGGTGGAATAACTAGTAACTCAAAGTCTAGGTTAAGCCAAAGAGCAGAAAGGGAAGTAAAAAGATTAATGCTGTAAACTGGGAATTATTTATAATTTTGAAGCTGATTTCTTCAGTTAAAAACTTGCAATAAGAACCTGCCAGAGCCGAGGAAATCAACTCACTGTAACTGCAAGTAGGTAGTTTCCAATGGCAACTGCAAAAATTTTGTGTGCCAGATCCGAATTTTCATGTGAATCCCCTTTATTCTCAAAAATTACTTACTTTCAATCCACCCAAAATAATCAGTGTAACCCGGCCTCACTCAGCCTGCAGAGAGACAACTGCTATTGCTGCTCAGCGGTTCAGCACAGTTCATATTCCAACCATTCCAGGAGTTTTCCAACTGCAGCCTGAGTGGACTACAGTTGTCTGCAGACAACTGAACTGAAGCAAATGACCTAGATTTGTTGTGTGGGATAACCACTTTGAACTTGGAGAATTTCAGAAAACCTAGAAGTTTGTTGGGTTTTGTTTAACAGCTGAGAGTAATTGCAGTAGCTAAGCCTTCTTACTGATTATTTCTGTGTTTACCCTCACAGAGATATTTAATAACATATTTTCAACTGCTCTGGGTGTTTTATCCCCTGTCCTCTAAATTTTGTAACTTGAAGCAAAAAGGAATTTTCTCCCAGATGTCTTCTTTCTACCCTGCATGCTTTGGGAAATATATGGGACAAGCTGATTTTACACCTCCCCCTTATCACATCTTACTGAAACAAACAGAAATAGCAAAAACATCCACAAGAAATCCTGTAGAGATAGTGATCAAAAACCAAATCCAAGTTAACAGATGTTGAGAAGGGAACGTGAACACAGAAAGTTAAATCCCTGTGGAAGAGGCTGAAGACATGAGTATCAAATTTTCATTATTTTTCTGGATTCACTTCTAGTATTTGTTATTAGTTTATCCACAATATCCAGCTGAGCTTTCATTTTTAAAAATATGAAAAAAAGTCTACTCAAAGAATTTCAGCACAACATTCCCCCTAAAAGACCCTCATCAGTTTATCACAAAGAGGGTTTCTGTTTTGAGGATAGCATGTGTCTCTCCAGCTGGCATTTTGCAGCAAGTTCTACAACCAGATGTCCATGTAAAAAATGGGTATCTACTCTGCAGTCCTCCACTTTAGGAGAAGCCTTAATTGCTAATAACAACACCAATACTCAGTCTATAAAAGTTAAAAAATTAATTATGAACCTGATGATGAATTTTGTCTGTATTGATATAATATCTAAAGTACTCTGAAAAGCTTTCAAAGCATTGCTACACTTACTCTGGCTTAAGCCCACAAAAAAGGTGCTTAACAGGCATACATTTCAGGTTTTGTTGGTGGTAAACAAGTATCTAGCTTATCCACCATAATCAAATACAATCTGAAGTCCTTTGTCTCAGTCAAACGAATACAATTCCAGAAACAACTGCTAAATAAACTGAACTACTGAGCCATCTGTGTTTCAGTTGTATCAGCATTTTGGGAGACAAACAAACCTGATACACGAGTTGCTCTGTAGAACAGTAATGAACCAACTGTTTCCTAGCTACAGCTTCTAGAAGCCCATGCTACAATCCCAGCTTCAAAGATGTGCCAAACATATGTTACTGAAAACAGTTGTTCTTCCCCACCCCCCCCCCCCTAAAATGCTTAACCTGTGTAAGATTTGAGTGAGAATAATGTAACCCACTCACTACTTGCACTAGAAAGGGATGAAACAGGAATGAAGGGCCCAGTTGTGCAGATTCTCTTGGTTCCTATGAATTTCCATTTACAAGTTTGGTCCAAAACTTCCACTTATACGTTTGTTTCTTAGTTAGGCAACAGCTCAGAGTAATGGCAGCAAGTAGTTCTGACAGAATAAGCTGCTGCAGACAAATCTGTTCATATTACCTCTTTAACTGATGAATGGTAGTGCATGAAATATTCTGGATCACAATCTGAAACAGTCAATGATCAGACACTTTCCAAACTGTCTCTGCTTAGAAGGACTGCTAGAATTTGGAATTAAAATGCTTTAGTTACAGCATCAGGACTCACCTGTCAACCCTGATACAGGGGGCACAAACATCAATAAAAGCCTTCAACCATTAATTCTAAAGAATTTCAAATCAATCTAATGACTTTATACCTTAAGTTGACATAAACCTAATGCTCACTCACTCTGAAGAGCTGTGTTAAGCACTGCATCTATTGAACACACCACAGTGTCCATTTTCATAGGCAACACTGAGCTGGCCTAAAAGGGTTGGATTTTTTATTGCAGAAGTGATTGGCCAGACTCCATGTTTTACCAGTGTATTTTGGATGATGTGATCTGCACGATACCTATTCTAAGAGTATACTAAGCAGAAGATATTCCAGCTCACATGGGTGCCAGATGATTGCTAAATAGGAGCCATCAACCATACATAAACCAGGAATCAGAGCATTAATTCTGTCTCAGTAATTGACCATCAGCAAACTGACAACAGATGACAGGATGAAAACAGAAAAATCTACAAAACAACACCTGTTCCTGAAAAAAGGAATTTTTTTTCTCAAGCTTGTCAGAAATTGCTCTTAAGCAGCTGAGCAAAGGATCCCAGCCACTGCCATGCATTCTGCATTGAGTTGTTAACTGCCAATTAAAACACTTTCAGTTTCTGGATGAACCCCACATCAAGTTCTGCATTAAACTGCTCAGTTCATGTTATCCAAGGAATGAACAGGAAGTGGATGTTTTCCTTTGAGGCAAACACACGGCGCCAGCTACTGGGTTTCAGTTTCAATAGATGCCAGCTTGATATTTTGAAGTCTCTGCATGATCTAAAGACACAATAAGTTAACTCCTGCAACAATAATAAATGTGAATTCTCAAAGCTCAGGTTGTACCGTATCAGGAAGATATGAGAGAATAAACAGGAAGATGAGCGTGTCTCCCAAAGATTATTGCTATGGTTAAAAATTCCCTGAATTTATGTGCTTTAACTGGGGCTTAGCACCATAAGCAGGAATTACTTCTCCAGAAACTGAACAAAAGATATGTCCAAGGCAAAATCAAGTGTTCTATCAAATCCAAAGCAATGAAGCTTAGCTTCTAAATAGGTTTTCCTACAAGATTAACAGGCATTATTTTCCTGTGCACAGTGAATTTACATATTCTTCATTCAGCAATGCATAAAAAGATATGAAATGTCAAAAGCAGCATTAATGAGTTCTATAAGTTTTGTGTCTTAATGCAGAGTTTTGTTGACATGATGAAGCAGCTGGTGATTGGAATCATGCAAAAACAAAACACAGAAGCAAAAGACTCTCTCACAAAAGCTATTTTTACATCCATAAAATAAATGCTACTTTCTAAGCAGCATATACTTGAAAACATATGCATTAACAACTACTGAATGGCTCCCTAAACCAATTATGCACACTTTGAATATTCAGCTTCACTGTAATACTTTCCTTAAAACTTACAAATATTGGTATTGCACTTTTAAGTTTGAAATGATCCACCTAAAAAGTTAAGCTATTTTCTCCAGGAATTACTGCTGAAAACGCTTTAGTAAATACAGTCTACTAACTTGAGACAGAAATGGAACTAAACTGTATCTCATGTAATACTCTAACTAGAGGACTCTATTTTGAAAGTAATTATATTTACTCATTATGCCCAAGATAAATTTAAATAACAATTACTGGTTTTATCACAAGCCAAACTCAAGTTTTTTAAATTATGCTAAATATCCATGACTTTAGCCAAGAAACAGTTAACAGCATTACTGAAGTTATTGAGAAGTCAGCAATCCAAGAAATAAAGATTTTCACAAATGCCTCACTTGAGTACAAAGAATTGTGTGGGTTTTTTAATGAGTTTGTTTGGTTTTTCTTAATACAGGGCATAGACAGAAATGCAGATCTCACCTCACAGGAATTCTCCTGACCTCTTTCTTATTTGACTTGAAATCTTCTACTTTCAATTGCGTTACCTGAATCAAGCACTGGAAGTATTTTTGAATATACAGAAAAATACTTTTTAAACATTTATTGCCTATGGTATTTGCTTTCATAGTGTCATTAACAAATCAGTTTAAATGAGAGATGCTGATGTAACTGTTCTATGGACTGCTCTCTAGCTATTGTCTCAAATGGCCTAACAGCTCATCTTTCCTCCTTGAAGCTAATCACTAATTTATAGGTCACAAGTGTGTTAAAAAGCAAGTTCATAAATGACCAGAGTTTAGGAAACCCAAGAATCAGTCATTCAACAATTATCAAGACTTGATCTTAGCTGATCAGAAACGTTGAGCACACAATTTTGTTGTATAAACTGACTCAGAACATTCTCTGAACTTTGGCTGGAAGTGTGACAGGGCAGTCTACAGAACACCTATCTAGTGATGTTTTGGTCTGCTCAGCTCATTAGCCACAGCATGCAATTACTCTCTTTGATTTCCAAAACACTGCTGAAGGCTAAGTAAAAGGATTTCACCATTTCCCTTCTGGCTTGTAACCACTGAGGAAGGCAGCAATGTCTGTAAGTAAAGACTAAACTAAACTGCGGACCATATTCTGTATCTTGGTGCAGCAAGAAAGATTAAAAAATTCTTTCTTTGAAACAATGCAATGCCCTTGGCAAACAATGGATCTGAACTGAGCTACAGAATTACATTGCATAAGAAACACTAATAAAGACTGTAAAAATGGGCAAAGTGCTAAAAGCACCAAATCCCAACACCCTCAAGCTACTTCAAAGCCATATTCATGTGCATTATAAGTTTTCAAGACCATATTTTTCTTTCCCTTCCTATTCTCCCTCATCAGGATTTCAGTTGCTTTTGGGAAAACAAATTATATGCTACCCCAGTCTTTATTAAAAAGAGGGAAAAAAACCCAACCCCAAACAAAAAACCCACACAAAACACACACAAGTACATTCCAATCAGAGAATTAAGACAAACACTGTAGCTTGTTCAATAGGACTTATTAGTACTGATTGCATTCCAAATCAAAATAGCAACACTACAGATAGCAGTTCCTTAACCATTTAAATGAAAGTATTGTTTCCTTCCCCATCTGCAGCCCGTGACTGTAGAATTTGCCGTCACTGGTCACAATCAACATAGGCTTTAACACCAGTATACTATAAAAAGAAGTTAATCTCCTACCCAGCATCTAATAAAAGTTTTACACTCGCTTTAATATGAGCTGTATTAATTTGTACCTACCCCTCCTCATAATGAGCTAAAGCAGAAAAACATCTAATTGTTCAAAACTGCTGAAACTGCAACTTGTAAGAAAAACAACTGTTGTATAACCAACTGGTCAGTTATTGGCACTTAGTAATTCCAGCTCATGCTTTTGTCCTAGCAATAGACCTGTCTATGGAAATGACAACTGCTTCTTCCCACAGAATTGTACTGGGAAATTCAACATCCATTTTGCTATGGAGGAGATGAAAAATTAGGGATAATTTAACACAAACCTTCACCTTAAGAAGTGGGAGAATTAGGTAGAAAGAAGTAATTCTGCTCACACTTTTGTGTGGACACATATTCCGAAGTTCGAACAAGCATAAACATGAAACCATAAAAAACATGCTAAATTCAACCGATGCTTCACATGAAACTGTATACCCATGACTTCAGCAATACAATCATATACATCTCTGGTTTTCTGTATCTTTCCTAAATTTTCTCTTCTGGACCTTTCATGAGACATAAAAATTCTTGGACATGAGAACCATAAGTCCACAATGCTCTCCTTGAACTTAAGTAGAATATTTGACCTTCAAATCCTGATATATTACCAGCTGAGCCTATGGTCCTTCAGAAAAACCACATAGAAGTTGTTTGGTCTATGGAGAACTACCCAAAGGAATCCTTATTTATGCATTTTGACACTGCTGCAAGATCCACTCATTATTTTTTACTTATGTGGCCTGCATGAGTCACCAATGCCACGGTTCCCCCATCAACACTCACTGCACCATCTTCACATCTAACACAACTTTCCACATATTATTCCAAATGGATACAGATCCATACGACTGCAGAACTGTTCTCTTGGAATTTTAGAAAGCTTAGCTCATCTCCTGTAAGCCTTATGTTGAAGTAAAAATTAACTGAGCTAGGCTTGAAAAACAAGGGTTTATTAAAGATAAAATTTATACAAGAGGGAAAACTGTGGTTAGAATAAGGGAGAGCAGTAGAAAGAAGAAAAAGAAGAGCAGTAGTAGAATTTTTCCTCACACCATCAAATTCTCTGCTTCTTATTCATAACCTATTCCTAACTTTGACTGTCATACTTAGGAATGCATATGCTGTATACCACAAACTTAGACAAAATAAGTTATATTTCAGAGATAAAATTTGCTTTCAATTTAGGGAATGGAATACATTAGCACATCAGCAAAAAGAAAAAAAATAAATTCAGTGTTTTATTATCTGGTCTTAATAACTCTACCTTTTGCAGCAAACGCACATTAGAAACAGGACAAATCAGCATGGTATGAACAGCCCAGACAGAATCAAGTAAGGAAGTACTTAACTTGGGGTTTTCAAGCACAGAAAGGTCAATTATGAATCACTTAGGCAATATGTTATAGCCACCAAGATTTTCATAGCACAGACACGAACTCAGTGAACAAAATGACCACAGCCTGACATCAACATCCCAAAGAAAATATTACATTTAGCAGTTCCAGATTCATGATCATTCAAATGATCACAGCTGGAATGAGCTTTAATTAGATTTCAAATGGAAATGGCTGAAGAATCAGTTCTATCTGTACCTTCACAAAAAAAACCCAGAGATTTAAGAATCCTGGGATGTTCATTCAGTCAGTGAGTCACACATTCTACTGCAATGCCAGGTTTGCAGTCAAGTTTGTTACTCCGTGCTGCTCTTACAAACTGCTTAAGAACTGATGCACAAACTATTAATATCTTTGAATAATTCTTTGCCACATGTCCTCAGACTCTCTTGGATCAGACTGGGGAAATTAATAACCATTCCTGAAGAGGTGGTTTTCAACAACCTCATTCATTTCATTGTGCACACTACTAAGAAGTGGCAGTTGTGCTGTGTTTTTCTGAAAGTTTTTCTAGTACATTCCTGGGATTTTGGTTAAGAGTAACTCCACCAAGAATATGGAACCTGCTAAAGGCAAGTTACAATAGCAAACAATTCTCTTGTTCCATAAAAGAAGGATTTAGGTCATCATGTTAAAATTTGCAAAATGTAAATTGAACACCAATTTTAATTAGAACTATGCAGTAAAACAAAATTATCTTTAGCAATCACACTTCAACAGACTCAACAGTAATCAAGTGGAAAATAACAGAACTCCAAGAATCTGCAGATGAAGACAAACCCTCATAGTACAACTGTTGGCATAACACTGGGCAGTTACAACACATAGATATCCAAGAGACCCCAGAGGGAATAAGCTCAGTCCAGCAGCTCCCAGGTCAGGGCTAGCTCGGATATGCTCCTGGACAATCTAGTGAGGTATAGCTGCCCTGCACTGTAATCCAGACAGGCTTCCAGGCTGTCACTCAAGAGCAGGAAACCTGTTACCTGACCAGAGGCAATTCAGGTATCAATGTAGCCATAATAATACTGTGCACTTCATCATTCAGCATGATGAGACAAGGGGAATTTCAATGTATCCATTATATGCTTTATCTGTAAATCAGGTAATCCACTCATATATAGCAACCATTTAAGCACTCATTTTCATTTAGTTTGTAACTGAAGGTGTAAAAGTCATTGGAATGGACACTACAAAGAGCAGAGTTTATGCCCAAGAATTAAAAGCTATTTATTAGTCCATGTCGATCTTTCTTCTTGCAGATATATTTAAGTCTCTTCTCTTTTTCACAACACTTAACTGTACCCCTGACTGCTGCTTCTAGTTTAAAAAGGTACTTCTAGACATTTTCTTTATTTTAGCCTCCTTAGGTAGTTCAGCAGTAGTCAAGTTTTATGCATTTCTCAAGACATGTATTCAAATTTCACTATATCCCAAAGAACTGCAAGACTGCAGCATCACAGTTTTGTCAAGAACACACAGGTGGTCACTGTTGTCTAGATGAGTTATTGGAGGTCCTCCAGAAATCTGGTTTTGTTGTTTCGTTGTTTAAAAAAACAAGACTACACACCAGTAATGCCTACTAGGCCACTTTCTACAAACATCCATTTCACAGCCTACCATAACTTCAACCTCCCAGTCCTCTGAGCAGTAAAAATCAGTTTGGTTGCATGTCCTATCTTATTATGGTATTAGGTTAGTTGGTTTACCAAACTTGAATGTAAGCAGCAGTAGGTTTTAGGAAACAATGTAAGAGATTAAATCAGCTCATGAAAGTAGGGAATTCTCAGTTAAGCTGTGGGAGATGAAATTACTTCAGAACAAACATTTATTGAAGCCTCTCCTACAAATCTAAGTTTATCTTGCCAAAAACTTTATGCCTAGTGAATAAAAGAAATTGTACTTCACCTCAGAAATCTACTGCTTAGTGGAAATGCTATGTGCACGTGCTGATAAAGAAGTTTTTTCTTAGCAATGGCATAGTTTATCTAATTCCACTGGGGAAGAAGGCTAAAGAAAAGGAAAAAGAACAAACATCATTCATGTTAAGAAACTCTATAGGCTTAATACAACTTGCTTCTCTTCTAACTAGTACTTTTTAATCCACTCCCTGCCTTGAGGGAGGTAAATTTCTTTCAGCAGCGTGGGTCCTCCTCACCCATTAAACTGCACATTTGATTCAGTTGTTCCCATGGAAGTTTCTGCTTTCCTGAGGAACTTTAAAAATTTGAGTGGATGTACGTGGGAAGAGTGCAGAATTCCTTCAATCCCTTAGATTCCTGTAGGCATCTCTGAAGCTAACATATGCTAGCTATTTTAAAAAGGAAGACATCAAAGAAAGCAAACAGTAAAAACTACTTTTTAATCTAGTCATCATAAAAATAGCTGACATTGTACTTGCTGGCTTAACACACAGTATTCCAGGTGAAATTTACATTTACCATAAAGTTGACACTGTTGCAAGTTGAGAAATGTAGACACTAATATGATGTCTCTTACAAACAGAAAAAGTCTTACAAGACTATTCAAACTATAAAAATAATCTTTCATATTTTCATCAAATAGAAGCCACCAGTATCTTTCAAATGCAGACTGGCGACACTAAGATCTCGTTTGCTAAGCAACAGAGCAGTATCATTCGGCATTGTCTGTTTCATTGGCACCCCTCAGAATTACTCTTTCTGTGAAAAGTCTTTTTCCTGAAGAAAGTACCTTCAGGAGAATGCAAAATCCCTACGTAGAAAAACACATAATGCAAATGGAGACCCTTGCTTCTGTTTCTGTATCCTTTCTTTGTCCAGGAACTGTTCAAGTGGCAGAAACATTCACATTCTTCTTGGTACTTACTAGCCAAACTTCAGTTTAAAAAAAAAAAAAAAAGAGATACTTATGACTTCACAGACAGACCCTCCACAACTTATTACACACAAGTGAAGGAAAGTCCAGTCTGATTAAGGGAGTTCAACTCCTACAGTCCCACTGATAACATCCATTTGTATTATTATTTTTAGAGCACCCAGGCTCACCTAGTTAGCATTTCAAGCACTGCCATTCACCTATGAAACAAAATCAGAGGTCAAACCCTTCATATGGTAATTGGTGGCAAAAATGCAAGATCATAGTTAAAGGCTGTATTGTTTCCAGACAAATAATGAGGAAACAAGACTAGAACAAGAAACAAAAGTTTCAGGAAGACAGACAAGGAAGAATTTTATGAAGATGCAGACTGTAAGATATATGACTGCCTCCCCCATTACAGAGAGAGGAAATTTCTGCCACTGCAAAGTTTATATAAGTAAAATTCCTGAACATTAAATCATACTTAGAGCAGGAAAGCAGCAGGGAGCAGAAGCCACATAACTGATAAGGAAGAAAGTCAGAAAGAACATAGAGCACAGAACAGATACTTTCCTGGGAATTCTAACTACCAAAGCATGATTTGCCTTCACATATTTCATTAATCTCAGAACTGAGAATGTGAAGCTCCAGCTGAGGCTTCTCCTACATTCAGATGATTTACGGAGTTCTCTTGCCCCTCCTCAACGTACATTTCCTGTCGAACAGTAAAACAGAAACTCATTCTTGTACTCTTTTCTTCCCTGAAGGCACCCCCTCTATTTCATTTACCTTACCAAAACCCACCTACCTGCACCTCTGTAAAACTTAAAAAATTAGAAAAAAAATTTACAAACCACTCGGAAGGATGAGGATCAGTCAAAACTTGCTTATATAAGCCTCGTTTCCACAGGAAAACCAGACTAAGAGTTTATTAGCCCACTAGTCTGTCAAGGAAACAAAAAGGACTGAAAACATTTGACTTCTTGTAGGTTGTTTAACACCTGAAGACACAACACATACTTGCAACTGTGGGAAAAGTATGAATAAGATTGGATCGCAAACCAACAGAAACCACCTAGAATTTATTTAACTTCTACATTAGAAGCAGTTCTACAATGTAAGAGTACTCAAGGATTGCAGGCTCCTTTTACACTAATCATCTAACCCCAGCGAGTATCTATCTTTTAAGGATTTCTGCCTCATTAGTGCAGCTAGATGATAGCCTTCAGCCTCTTTACTACAGCAGCATCCAGGCTGGCTCAAGCCTCTTTCAGTAGCAGATGGAACCAAGTATTTGACACGGCACTGAAGCAGATGAAGAGCGATCACATAAATCCATTTGCTACACGAGTTGCAGTGCCACTCAGGAAGAGCGGGAATACAAAAAAAGCTTTCTAATTAGCACTGCAGTGAACCTGTAGATAGAAACTGAACCAAGACACTGCCAAAGCATTAAAGTTTTTGCCTCAGCAAAAGATACACAAGGACCCAATAATTACTAGCATGCAGTGAATTTTCTAGACATGGAAACCATTTAAAAGCTGTAGGAAAAATCCAAATATGCTGCTGACACACTCTGCAAATCTGAGAAGAAAACAGACATACCCAATGTATTACCCAACTTTATTACACAGACACAGGTACACAACCCTTAGCAAACAGCTGAAGTGGGATAATTGCATTATTCCCGGTTATTTCCTCTAGAACTTTATAGGCAGAGCATGTGAGTGCACAGCCACTTTTTTGATGCAAAGTCCAGAAGCTTAGCTGGAACTGTCAGAGAAGACTATTCAGGCTAAGCTGTTGGACTTTGCACTAAAGCAGCTGGAAGTACTTGCACAGTTTTCTTTTTGCCAGGAGTGCTACAAGTTTGAAAGTTGACAGCTGGAGTAGAAAGAACTTAAATCATCACGGCAAGTTGTGTCAGCATGTGTCAAGCTCCCAAAGACAATCATTAACTTGTTTGGAGAGCTAAATAATTACAGGTAAATTAGATGTACACCTCTGCTCTGATGTAACAGTTCCCAGACGATATTCCTGAACAGTAAGGATTCACTGAAGCAGACTGTCGCCCTTGTGTACTTTTCCCACAAACCTCAGTGACAAGAGAAGGCAAATGAGGACAGAATGCAGCTTTCAAATCCTGCCGTGTACCTGAGGACTCTTCCGCCATCACACAGGTGTCTGCTGCTCCCGCAGCACTCGCTCTAACTAGGCATCAACACACTTCCCAGAAGGCTAATGAATTAAGCCTCAGCACACCCGGTGGCTTAGCATCACCCTATTAAGGATGAGGCACAGAGGGGAGCGATAACCAAACCGAGGCCACAAATCCGCACAAGATCAGCGAGGCAGGACCGGGATCCCGGCTGTCAATCCATTAAGTTTCCCGCAGTGACACGGACTAACTCCACCGGCATGCGCGAGGGGCGGCCGGGGGCAGCAGAGAAGGAGGAAGCCGAGGAACCCAGAGGCCCCGAGGAGGGGGAGGGGGCCCTCAGCTCCGCTCGGAGCTCAGCCCACGGCCACGGAGCGCCCGTACCCGCCCAGGCCGCGGCTCCCGCCGCCCCGGCCCCATCCCGGGGGCTGCGCGCACATCCCTCCCTCCTCCGCCCGCGCCGCCGCCTCCTCCTACCTTGGCCACGTAGTCCTTCACCTCATCCAAGTCTCCGTTTTTGAGGGCCCACATGAACTCCTTGTCGGACATCGCGGCCGCCGGGCGGGGGGACGCGGGCGGTGCGAGGCGGCGAGGGGCCGGCGGCAGCAGCCGGGAGCGCGGGCGGCGGCGCGGGCGGCGGGAGCCCCTCCCCGGCTGCCGGGCGGGGCGGGGCCGGGCTCGGGGCAGCGCGGGAAGGCGCGTGGGGCGGGGCGGGGCCGGGCCGGGCACGAGGCAGCGCGGGCGGTCCCGCCGGGGCGAGGAGCGGCTTCAGTCGCGCGCGGCCGCGCTTCCGCTTCCGGTTCCCGTGCCCGGCCCCCGCTCCGCCGCGACGCCCACGCGGGACGGCGGCACACGGGGCGCAGGGCGCATGCGCGCGCCGCCGGCGTCCCCGCGTTGCCACGGATACCGCGGGGGGAAAGGGGAGGGCGAGCAGAGAGGGCTGCGCATGCGCCCTGAGCCCCGCGGCCCCGCCCGGGCCCCGCGGTTGCCGTGGAGACGCGGCCTAGGCCGGGCCCGCCGGGACCGGGCCGTGCCGAGCTCTGCCGGACACGGCCGGGACGCGGGACCCGCCCTCACAGTCTGGTCCCGCTGCGGGAACCACGTGTTTGAATAGCTGTTCTGCAAACCCCGAGGCTCTGAGCTGCGGATAATTACCGTAATGCTTCCAAAGCAGCAGCGGGGAGAGATGAAAGGAAGGATGCGGTGGTTAATTAATATGTTGGCACTCAGCGGTTGCATCTGTTTAACGAAGCCGCATGTTTTGCATATGGAACATGCAGCCCGTTGTGTGACTCAGGCTTGTCCGCCAACAGGCAGCCGCTCTTCCTAATCCCCCCGGCAAACACCCTTGGAGCTGGAGCGGCTCTGCAGTGCCTGTAGCCAGGCTGAATCACAGAACAGTTTGCCTGGAAAAGGCCTCTGAGATCAGCCTGGCCTGTGACCCAGCACCACCATGGCACTGCCAGACCGTGGCACTGAGTGCCACGTCCAGGCTTTCCTTGAACTCCTCCAGGTGGCTGGAGACAGTATGAAAACACACAGATTAGGAAGAATTTCCTTACTGGGAGGGTTGTGAGGCACTGGAATGGGTTGCCTGAGGAAGTTAACAGTTGTCCCATCCCTGGAAGTGTGAGGACCAAACTGGATAGGGCTCAAAGCAATGTGGTCTAATTTTAGTTGTCCCTGTTCATGGCATAGGGCTTGGAGCTAGATACATCTTTAAGATCCTTCCAACCCAAACCATTCTATGAGTCTGTGGATCCATTGTTCTATGATAATGAGTTAAAGTGTAGAGAGCCTGCTAGATTAATGAACTGTGCCTTTTCTGGCCCAGTTACTCCCTTTGAGATAGAATGCAACTTTCTGCTTATTTGTTAAGCTCTGTTTTGAAGTCCTGCCTTACTGCTAAAGTGTCCCAATCTGTTTTAATAAATAAATTGGAATTCATTGTTGCAGTCTGTTATACACTATTGGTATTCTATAATGTATCCACTTGTATAAATCATAAATGCAGTACACAAACAGTCCAGAATAAAAGTAATCTAATTAATTCAGCTATCCACCTAAAAAAAAAAAAAAAAAAAAAAAAAACAAACCAAGCCACCAAAACCCAAAGAACAAACAACATAAAAATCCAAGAAGAAGACTTGAATTCATATTGGTCCCATTGCAGGTTTGATTTAAAAACTCGAGTTTGATCTCATACTGTATATATTCCCTTTGTGTAATCCTGAACAATTCATACACAACAGCTGTTAGTTCAGCAGCAGCAGCCAAGCAGTAATATAAAATATCATCATATAGAACTCAGTCTGTTGAGGAGAAAATAATAAAGGGGCCAGATAGCAGCCCAGGTAAAGTTATGGAACTGACACAAGAGATCTGGGAATGACAGGTGAAAATTGAACAATTGGTTTTCTTTCTGTTTATTAGCATGTTGTATTTATACTGAAGGATGAGGGAGTGGAAAGGAAAAGGAAAGAAGAGTTATTTTTTTGTTTCCCAAGGTCAAGTGAGGCTTGCAGACAGGGAAACCCAACAATTATTGACTGTATTCATTGTTGGACTTGAAGCAGGAGGGGAAGCACACAAAGTCAGACACACACCACCAGTTCTTTGGCGCTTGTTCATGAATCCCAGTAAGGCTGGACCTCAGAAAGTCACTTGGGGCCAGCCTTTGGGGATGAGGAAGGGTGTCATTCTGTGGAAATGTGTCTTCCCACGGAGTAGAAATGCTTTTTTCTTGGGCACCGTATTGTAAACACAATTAGCAATTGCTAAACAAGGGGCTGGCTTTGAAAACTAAACCAAGGGATGATTCAGTGTTGACAAATACTCTCAGCCAAATCAGAAGGTGAATAATGGTTTGGAAGTTCGACCCATAATTCATTACCAGACTGGACTTATTTATTAAATAGCACAGAGTACAAATCTCCTTTGGCTGTAGGTTTCCTTTCTTTCTTTATTATAGTTTTCATCACTTATTTTACATCTAAGTGCTGCTGTAGGCACACAGTTTGTGATAACTGGGAGTGGGGCTGCAGCCAAGCCTCATCCCCAATGGGCTACAGCTGTGAGAAGCAGGTGACTGATATTGAAGGAAATGAGAATGGAGTGCCCAGCTGCACTGACCAACCACCAAAGGGATCAGAGGGCACACAGGTGCAATGCATGTAAGGTGAAGACTATAAAAGGTTGGGCTAAAGAACAAGAAGGGCTGGTGCTTGCAGCCTTCTGAAGTGAGTGGATGTAGCTCTGTATGGGCTGGTACCTGAAGCCTTCTGATGAGGTATGGTGTTGCTCTGTTTGGGCAAATGCATAAAGCCTTCTGAAGTTGTATGGTGATACTCTGTGTGTTATGGCTGTCTCAAATACAATGAGTGCTGTGGTATACTGTGCCTTTCCTTTAAAGGAGTATGCATATCAATCACTGTTACATTGTTCTATTCTTCATGACTAAAGCAAGCTACAATCTTTGTGCCTTCACACAATACCAGTTACCTTTTTTCTATGACTTTAATCATCTTTTCAAGAGCAGGTCATAGGAAATAAACATTCATGGAAGCATTTTTTGTAATCTTTATTATTTCTTAAAGTCAGAGTCATAAAATTCTACAAATGCAGAATAATTTTGGTTGGAAGGAACCCCTGGAGGTTATACCTGATCTAATCTCCCCTCAAAGTAGGGCTAAATTAGATGTGGCTGCTCAGGGCAACCAGTTAAGTTTTGAATATCTCTGTGATGAAACCACAACTTCATCTGGTAGTTTATTCTGGTCTTTGATTGCTTTCACAAAACAAACAAACAGTTCTTCTTTCTGGTCCTAATTTTATTGCTGTAACTTTTTATTTGTTACTTCTTATCCTGTGTCTACCTCTTCAAGAGTACTTGTCTCTATCTTCTCTCTGTAGTCTCATGAGCTAGGGGGGCCTTATGTCTATCTTCACCTACCTTAACCTTGCCATCTCAGGGCTGAACGAGCCAATTCCTTTGAGCTTTTGTCAGTTGTTTAAGTCAGTTTATCATTGTGACCATCTTCCAATGGACTCAATCCAATATGTCCCTATCTTTTTTACCCTGGGAAGTGCAAACCTGGAAGCAGTACTCCATCTGCAGCCTCACAAGGGATGACTAAAAAGGCTCAGTCCCTGATTTTCCTTTGGAGGCTGGAATTACCTTCAAGCAAACCTTTGAAACGAAGGGTTAAGCATCCGGATCCTTAACTGTGCCTTGCTCCTTGCTGGCTGTGTCAACACATCTCCGTTCCAAAGCAGGGGGCTGTTCAGGACGGCTGAGCATCGCAATCGGGAGAACTTAGCCTGAAGCTTTGCTGATGGGGCCAGAGGCTGAATAGGTTGCAGTTTGGGTTTTTTCCACAACAGCTCGGGCTTTGCAGTGCTGACAAAGGTGAAATCTTCTGCTAGTAAGCAGATGAGAGTTGGATGCATTAGGAGCTGATACTTACAAAGAGGAAATGTAACAACATTGTTTCCCTCACAGTACTCATTGTTAAAGCAATAAACAACTGACTACTAAAAGTGAAAGCAATGTGATTTTTTTTTTTAGCTAAATTAAAATAAATTATTATTGCATTTTCTCAGTTGCCTAGAGTAACGCTGTAAGTGACATGCTGGAATTTCACAAGCACTTAGAAAACTGGGAATTCCCAGGTCTTTATGGAAAAATTGGATAGCAAAATTCTGCCTTTTGTGGAAATGGTGGCCATTGAGGGGAAAAAAAATTACACCTATGCATGTATTTTTAGCCTAATTCAGAAAAGGTGTTTGTGTGACAGTTGCAATTGGAAAGTGAAGGTAAATATGTCTAATTCATATGTTGGGTGAAAGAAGGACTGGAGAGATTGGGTAATACCAGAAGTAGGGCAAAAAGCAAGAAAACATCTCAAAATTTCAGGGAATCTGCCTCAGGATCTCTTGCTTGCTAGATCTGCAGTTTTCCACTCATGAACTATGTTCTTCATTGTGTGTTATGGTTTCCTTACTCTTAATAGGAATTTTCTGAGGCCCTTTTTATCATGGAGGCAGGATTTTGCAAGTGGGAGAGACATTGACTGCTGCCTTCCAAATCTTGCTATTTTTGAAATAATTTCATATTTTAAGTGTATTAAGCACTGTCTGCAACTCTGCAGTGTGTATAGTCTGCATGTGTACTGTAAGCTGTCATTGTTCTAGGAAACATAGAGGTTTTGATTACAAGGTGTGGAATAAATCTGCTTTAATCAAACCAAAAGTTAAAGTTCAGGATGCCCAAATTAATCATACAGATTATACATAAGGGATTTAATATTTTTGTGTTTGAAAACAGTGATGAAAAATTTATGTTCGTAGTCCACTCAGTGTCATAATCGAATGGGGACCACTGAGGTAACACTTGGGGTTCCACCCTGAGATGTACATTTTCAGAGCAGTGTGGTCCTGGCTTTGTGTAGGCTGCTCATAGCTATACTGGTTGTCCTCTAAACATCACAAGATAAAAAAACCAAACCAAAATCTGAAAGCCCTTAACTGATCAAAAAATTTTTAAAAATCCTCAAAACTAAAAAAAAACCCTCATTTGGTTATGTATGTTTGTGCTTATTTATTTAGTCTAATTTATATATAATTTATATAGTCCATAGTTTATACTTTGACAAATATTTTGAACATACCAATGTATCTCCTTATAACTAAAAGGGCAAGGACAGTAAATTCCTTATTCGCTTGTGTTTTGCCTTATTCACTGGTGCTTAACAAACAACAAGCAATAACAGTCAGACTCACTGTGCCACAGGGAGACTCCATTGTCTCAGCCATCATTTTCTATACCTTCATTTTCCTATCCACTATCCAATACTTTTCTACAGTTGTGGAGAGCCTTGAGAATCTCAGAAGAAGAATGCTATATCAGTGAAAAATATTGCAAATATTGTGATTTTTTTCTGACAATCGTATGCTGAGATGCAGAATAGACAAGTCCAAGGAATCAGTTACAGTTGTTATTACTTGCCTTTGGAGAAGAGTTGGGGAAAAATAACTAGGATACTTTGTTGACAAGTAGGTTTGTTCAAAAATTTCCTCAAAAATATCCTGTTTTTTGAGAGTCCTGGTTTCAAAAAATAAATGTTTGGAAACAGATGGAAGAAAGACCAAAGCCACACTATGAAATCTTTTTTGTGGTACAGCACTGAAAAAGTTTTGTTTTCTACATTAATGAAAATGTTCTTGTTTTACAGTAACTAACCATATTCTTACGTAATTTTTATTTCAGTTGTGTCTCCAGTTGTGTTTTTCCTGTAAAAATCTGAGAGGTTATATAAACAAAAAATGCTGTGTTTGAGAATTCTCCAGTGTTTTTCAGCTAAACATAATGACTTAGTGTCCATTTTTAATCAGCCTTTTCCTTACTTTGAAGCTGCAGCTGTGTTTTTTGAGTCTTTTTGCCCTTCCTTTCCATATTTTTCTGTTGTTCATTTCCTGTTTAATACATGGGCAATCCCTTTATATTAACAGAGGCAGAACTGTGGTAATGCTCTTACCATAATCTATTTATGTAAGAGTTTGTGCCTCCTTTTGCAGAAGGGAATAGCTTCCTGGAGTGGGTGTATATTCATCTTGCTGCGTTGATTGTATGGATTATGAAACATTTTGCTCTCCGTTTGGAGTGCATCTCTAGTACAGTACAATCTGGAGCAATGTTGTGTCGCAGTGCTGCCCCTTCTATTCTCCCAAGAAATGTTTTTGCTGCATTCTCCACGGCCCTAGCAGGCAGTGGAAGTACTAAATGCCATCCTAAATTGAAATGGCTTAAAATGTTATCTTTCACCTTAATAGTGCAGTTACTGAAGGCCCTGGCAGATCTGTAACATTCATTATCCCAACACTGTATGTGGGAATGCTGCAGGAGTATCTCAAGGGAACAGCTAAGTAATGCTCAGGTTGCTCCTGTAGTGTGTGTGTCATGCTTCTGAAGCACAGCTGCTGATGTTTGTAGTGACAGGGCACAGCCATCACCACTGTTAACAGTCTGCAGCTCTCCATCACCGTGTGCCCTTTACACAAAAACATCTGCATTGCTCTTTCTTGCCCTAGGAGATGCCTGGCTGGAGCAGTGGAGCCAGCTCAGGTGCCTCTACTCTGGGCTGTCCCATGCCTCCAAAAGTACCTGCAGTACCCCCGGTAATGGAAAAGACTGGCTATTGTAGCCCTTCCTGATTCTCATGGTTTATTTATACTTTCAGTTAACCAACCTTGTGCTACTAGGGTACTTCTGTTTATTTCCTTAGCAGATTAATGAAGTTGTAAAATCTCAAAATGGAAAAGGAGAGGGAGAGTCCTATGCCTGGAATATTTGTGCAGCTATAGTTAATCTTAAAGCTTTGTGTTTATCCCCCATGAATTGGCAGAGCCACTTTTTATCCATGCTTTGCTCCATCCAGCCAATATGTTCAGGAGCTCTGTCACTATTCTTGTGGTGGTGCTTACTGTCTCTGCCAGAGGGGATGGAGTATAGAAGCAGTGTGCTAATACAGCCTCTATGGATAAACCAACACATGCTGTGTATGCCTCATCCCATATCTGTTCTGTCTTTCTGGCATGGCCTTCCTTGTCTTGCAGAATCACTAATGGCACCTGATTATTTAGAGTGTTTTGTCACTGTTCCCATTTGAAGGACAATTGCAGATTATGTTGTGAACATGGTAATAATAAAGCCTGTGCACAGAGATGTGACATTTATTTCTCTATCCATCCACCAGGTGTTACTCTCTAATTTCCAGCTGCTCTGCAATGTGAAATTCAGGACCTAGCAGTGGTGGTAAAATACAAAAGAGAAAAAGAATGACTTTTCCTCTGTGTGTTTCCTTGTTCCTCTTCTCTGTGGAAACTGATGAACAGTTGGCCCTCTGTTTTGTTTGGTTGGGGTTGTTTGGGTTTTTTTGAGTGCTTTTTTTTTTTTTTTCTTGAATCTAAGGAAAATGAAGAATACATGGATTTTTGGCTATGCCTATGGTTTAGAAGTATTAAAACAGCAATGGCACTTATGTACGGGGACACAGGAACCAGAGCAGACTTCAGTAACACTTTTCAGTTAGCCTCTGTAGATGATCATAATGGTAAGAGGCAAATAAGTCACTATTAGCCAAAGTTTCAGAAACAACTTTACATTGTTACAGGTAGCAATCAGACATTAATTTTTGTGTGTCTATTCAGACATAAATCACAGCAGAAAAGTTTTCAGCTTTTTATGCTTTGTGTGAGTTTGGTTCTGATACTGAAGCAGCTAAATAGAAGATTTAGGACTTACTTTTTAATATCTGTTAAAGATGATGTGAGCTGTCAGAAATCAGTAAGTATTAAAAGATTAGCAGATTCTCTTTTAATGAGTAACATATGTTTACATGTTTTCTCTTTATTTCCCATCATATTGTGGCAAGTACACGCAAGTTTTTGTGTTTTTATTTTTGCCTAATACCTTTAAAGACTTGGGTACTTCAGACAGCTATCTCACAGTCCAGTAGATGGCAAGTACCTATACAGATTTTGGTTAACTTGAATTAAGTGATATTTCTCCTGGATATGCTGGTTTTGACAGAGCTCTCAGAGCCAGTTGTCACTAAATATAGATTTACAGGTCTATACTGAATTAACAGTGTAGGAGATCCAGTTAGATGTGAAGCTTAGTAAATGTTGCTGAATTTTCAATCACTTCTGTTCACTGAGGGTATGATAGCTGATCAAATAAATATGGCTTTTTGCAAGTGAGTAAACAGACCAAAGCTATTGTAGCCTTCTTTTTGTTAGCTAAGCCTACCTTGATGTCAGTGTTGGTGGAATTATTTTGAATGTTTCCTGGGAAATAAGCTTCCAGGAAATACAGGAGTGTCATTAGAGCACATAGCTGCAAATCAGGCAGGTTGGTGAGTGCACCAGGTAGTGAAGTGGCACAGGGGAAAAAGATACCTGATTATTTGAGGAAGTTCTCTGAAGTACAAAATGCCACCTAGCCTTTGAGCTTACAGCCCTGTAGAGGATACAGGGGGATGATGAGTATCTGTATCAGAGAGGAGGGATATTTTTGACAGAAGTAGCACTTTTCCTGTGGCCAGGAAAACTTGTGAGGCTAAAGGAGGCTGTGGGAGCTGCAGCTCAGCTTTCCCACTGAGTGGTGCCACCAGTTTTGTGACAGGAAGTGGTCACCCACGAGCCCATGAGCTTGGTTCATCCATTTCCACTGAAGGAATAGATGTCCCTGAGAAGATCAGCAGAACAGTGATAACTGACTGGGAGATTCAGGAAAACAGCTGTTGAACAGTTGTGCTCATTTCAGTATGATATCCTACATTTATTCCAAGACTGGGACTGCTGTTCTCATTCAGAGGAGAAAAAAAGTGTTACAGTCTTTTTCTACATAATGTCCTGTCCAGACACACCTTTGTGTAATGAAATCAGTGTGGAAAACCTGTGTCAGGTGGCAGCTGAAGATACAGTAAATGAGTAAACTTCGGGTAGGTTTGAGCACTTTCTGAGTGTTTGTTCAGCAACTGTGTTTACTGTTAACAACTTCAGTTTATATAGAATGCTCATATTTACCTGCACATCTGTTTTCCATCTAATAAAACTATTTCCTCTCTGATAATTTCATAACAGTGCATGTGATCTGTTTTGAATATCAGTTTTCAAGAGGACTGTTTTGCTTCCTGACGTGAAAAGTAGCCAGTTTGTTTTATTTTTAAATATAACTATCACTCTGGTCCCCGATTTCTCTTGCTAATGGCACTCTGAGCAATCTCTTTTCTCATTGTGGCCATGGTTATATCCCGCCTGACCTCTAGTGGTTTCTTTCCGAAGTGAATCTCCTGCTTGCAGAGAGTGCAACTCGGAGCAGCTAGATGGGATTTCAGGAGCTTGCCAAAGGCATCCCGGCATGTATCGGCCAGGATGTGGCCAGCAGGACCAGGGAAGTGATAGTCCCCCTGTGCTGGGCACTGGTGAGGCCACACCTCGAGTGCCGTGTCCAGTTTTGGAACCTTCACTACAAGAAAGACCTGGAGGTGCTGGAGCATGTCCGGAGAAGGGCAGTGGAGCTGGGGAAGGGTCTGGAGCACAAATCCTTTGAGGAGCTGCTGGGGGTGTTTAGACTGGAGAAAAGGAGGCTCAGGGGAGACCTTACTGGTTTTATAACTCCCTGAAAGGAGAGTGTGGGCAGGTGGGGGTTGGTATCTTCTCCCAAAGAAACAAGCAATAGGAGAAGAGGAAATGGGCTCAAGTTGTGCCAGCAGGGTTTAGATTGGCTATTAGAAATCCTTTCCTTACTGAAAGGGTTGACAAGCATTGGAACAGGCTGTCCATGGGAGTGGTGGAATTGCCATCCCTGGAGGTACGTAAAAGACATGTAAATGTGGCACTTAAAAACATGGTTTAGTAGGACTTCACTGCTTTAAGTTAATGGTTGGACTAGATGATTTTAGAGGTGTTTTCCAACTGAAATGATTTTATGATTCTATGTTTCTTCCTCAGGGTTGTTTTGTGATTAGTAGTGTGTGATTAAAGACTTGAAACCCCCTGCATGAGTTTAGTCCTATCTTCATCTCTTGAGTTGAAATAATGCCTATCCATCTTTATAAAGTGCTTTAAGATCTATGGATAAGTTTTTCATGGGTTTAGGTTGACTTGGTCTAGCAGAGATAAGGAGGTTGGACACCAAATAGAAGTTATCCTGACCTAATGTTATAAAGCAATGATGACCTTCTGGAGCTATGTAAGGGTGTGTGAACTCTGTGTGTTATGTCCATATTAATCACACCAGTGCCTGGATACTCAAAGGTTATCTCTATTGCTTGTAAAATCAAATGAAGCCATCATTGTAATTATAGGCCTTTTCTCTTTGCAGGTCTGCTTGCATGCATGTACATGTAGATTATGCAGAGAAGTGTTAGAACATATTTCTGCAGGTTGAATCTTCATGCAGATTTCTGCTTGTTTTAATCCTATTTCAGTGGGTGCACAATCAGTCTGACGTCCTGAAACTTGGTTTTCCTATGAGGATTAGTCATGTTCCTTTTCTGTGGATTTAAACCTTTCATAACTGTCTGCTTACTTAACAACTGCTGTAACAAACTATGGGTGAAGCATAAATAATTCACATTCACCAGAACAGACATGTTCAAGTCACCTGAGAATGGAATGGGCAGGTATTCACACTGCTGTTCCAGTCACTTGTATCTCAGAAGCTCAGCTCTGCAAATTCCCAGGTGCTGCTGCACTTTTCCATCCAGAATCTTGCTGGCTACATTTGCCTTGCTAGTAGAAAACCAGTTTTGCTTTTAAGTATGTACCTAATTCTAAAAATGATCACCATATATAGGTTTTTCTCCTAGAAGAAATAATGTGGCTTTAAAATGGTTAATGTCAGTGCCTACACCAATTTCTCTTGGTAATGATTTTAGCATAAGCAGTGTCAGCTTAGAAATGTAGACATTACCGATTTCTTTTAGCCTGATATTAATGTTTCCTGTCTGTATTGCAGATACCAAAATTGGTAGGATAACCCTTCTTGCATTTGGAAGTGGCTTCTGGTTGATAGATCCACCAGACTGGGTAATGGTGTAAAATCCCAGTGCATCATAGTCTGAACATCTGAGAGGGAATAAGATTTCCTATGCAAGTAGGGAGAGAAAATGTGGGAATGTACTCTGAGTAACAGTAAACAGATTTATTTTTTCCTTTTCTCTGGAGCCTGTCCCTGTTGTACCTAACTAATTCTTTAATATATTAAATTTTAAATTTAATTTTCTGTTATTGAGCCTTGCATGGTTGATGAGCCAGCCACGGTATTTGAAGCATTACCTTAGTAAACTGCAGGTTTGGAGCTGAGCTGAATGTTCTCTGTAATATTCCACACTACCATCAAAGGGTAACTGTTCCATTTGCCTGCAGTTAGGGGAGTTTTACTCCATAACCACCTGACATCAGAAGCATAACTAATGCTTGAAGTCAGCATCACAAGAATAGAATCTGAATTAAAACTCTATTTAATAAAAAAAATTAGTTGATGAATCATGACATTGGAGGCATAAAACTTCTGTAATCTGTTGGCAATTCGGATATTAGCTACTTTTATAGCCTTGGGCTAGTAATATTAAACATATTCTGTCAAGACTTTCTGAATCTGGCACTTGTGTAATTGAAGTAGCTGTGCAGAGTTTTGACCATCATAAGTTGGCTTTACCTGCTCAAGTTCATTATAATGAGAGTAGATTAAAAATGCAAGGTCAAGCTCTTCTAAATTAGGGTGTGCCAGACTTATTATTGTCCTCTTTTTAATTATTAACCAGTGCCTAAAATTTAGCAAAATTAAGAATTGGGATAATCAACGGTCAACATTAATTAAAATCACCATTTGCAGGTGCTGCAAGAAAAAAAATATATACAGGGAAAAAGGTAGACCCAGCTTTAGCCTTGCTAGCTAGCAGTGATCCCAGCTGTTTGGTTTGGTGGTACTGAGGTTCACTTTCTAAGAAGCTGAGAACTGGATTTAATCTGCACTGGTATTTTGAGATGGTTACTTATTTTACTAGTGAACATCATATAAAGCATAGTATTCCCTGTCCCTGATTCATTATGTATCTAAAATGATACAATGCCCTTTATTTGGGAGTCATCTATATTTTACTGCTGTCCTTAAAAGAGCAATTCCAATTGAAGGAAGCAGAAGGAGTTAATTTATAAATGTCAGCACAGCACCTGTAATGGGATGCAGATGGAAGCTTTGTTCTGTTATCCTGTCAGTAAACTTAACTGTCTGTGCCTTCTGCAAAAAGACAGATTTTGCATTGCTTTCCTGTCAGTGGATGGAGGTGGCAGCTAGCTCAAGCTCCCATCCTTAATGCAGTGTTAGATTGTTAATTTTGGAGGAGTTAGCCCTGTGAGAAATGCTAGGAGATATTTTTGAGGAGTGGCATAGTGATTTTGTGCCCTTTTAAATGAGATGCTACCAGACTGTGTTCATCTGGAAGCTGTTCTGCACAGGGGTGGAGAGGTGAAAGAAGAGAGGGATGGTGCAGGATCCTCTCTGAACCACAATAGGAAAAACTAATGCCTTCATAATAGAATGGCTTTAATAGGACAAAATAATAAGAAGAATGTAGAAGGTCAGTAAATCTTATATCCCTTAAGATTTGTCACTCTGATTGTGGAGCAACTGATGGAGCCTGGATAGATTTTCCCACAGCATTGCTCAGAGCAGAACAGGAGAGAGAGAAACTCTCCCTTTTGGTCATTCAAGCTAGATTATAACAAAAACCCTCTGTTCCTGCAGGATGCTCTCATGAGAACTTCTTGATGCACTTTTAGTTAAAGGCAAGATGTGGAAGGCAGGTGATACCAGGGCTGACACCACATGGGATCTGCTTGCAGGTTCCAATGAAAGGAGGGCATGGACATGCTCAGAGGGCTGGAGCACCTCTGCTGTGAAGACAGAGAGAGAGCGGGAATTGTTCAGCCTAGAGAAGAGAAGGCTCTGGGGAGACCTTAGTGCACCTTCCAGTACCTAAAGGGGGCCAAAGAGAAAGCTGGAGAGGCCCTTTTCACAAGGGCATGTACTGGCATTAAACTGAAAGAAGGCAGGTTTGCATTAGATATTAAAAGAGAGGAAAGTATGTTTAAACTCTTTGCCATAGCTTCTCTTCAAACCCGCAAACCTCAGCAAAGACTGCAGACAAATTAACGTTGTTTTATGCTGTGTGTTGCCAGCACAGGGACTGAGTAACTAACCCCGAAGGACTGCTATTTCTTTCCCTGTTTTTTTCATGGCATTACAGGAAACAAATTGTGATTTTTTTTTTATTTCCCCCCCCCCACCTATACATGCATATTTTCTCCTGTTTCCTGGCTTTGCTTTATTAGTGTTCTATGTCTAAGCCATGCTTTTCTGACTGAGCCTTTCAGATGCAGAAGAATCTGTAGAAATGCTGTTTTTGTACAAAGCACTTCTGACAAGCTATAGAATTTTCATGCAGTTTTCTATGGAGTTTTAATATTTGTTGTTTCCAGATCAGAAGCTAGGATTTCACTCCATGCATTGCCAACTTTAATAAAACTTCAGGCATAAACTTTGGAATGGATGGAACATTTAAAATCTGTCATATATCCAAGGAGTGAATAATCATGAAAAATTAAGTGAAAAAGTGACACTTGCCATTTAAAAAGTTCTATTAAAATAATGATAGTTTTCAAAGAAACTGTGTACAAATTTTAAAGTCAAATATCCCGAAGATATTAGGGGATGTGAAATCCCTCCTTCAGCTTCTGCAATTTCAAGGTAACTTTTCAATTCTTAGTGTAGGAATGGAAGGGGTCAAATAGCCAGAAATGACAAGGTACATTATAAAATCTGCAATGATGGCCAAATTTTAGACTTCAGCTCTCTAGAAAATCCATATTTGCTGTCAGGCTCAAAAAGAAAACTATTGTGCATGAAGGATCCAGGTTGGCTGGAACCTGCTAGAGAAGGAGAAAATAACATTGTTGTCATTGTCACTTCTGGTGGATTGCAAAGGACTGACAAGCAGGCTGTGTGTGGTGGTCATGGGCACTGCTGTTTTTGTCCCAAGAGCAGCAGTGGTGACTGCATCCACACATCTGTCAAGTCTTGGCCACTCTGCATGAGCTTCCTCCATCTGACTTCTCCTTCACTCCTCCCCACAGCAAGGGCTCTTGTCTCTCTTTGGCAGGGCTTGTCTCTGACATTTTCTCCTGATAAACCTACCAAGGGCAGTTGTGAAGATCACCTATGGGGTCATGGGCTGAGATCACAAAATGGAGAAGAAACAGGGGCACTGTTGCTGCCAAGGAGCTGGCTACCCATCAGACCTGGAGTAAAACATTGTCCTGCCAAGTGGCACAATCTTCATCCAAAGCCCAGGGCGGTGGCTTTTCCCAGCTACACCATCTGAAACACCCAGAACACCTGTTGTCTGATGGGAAGATGCATTGCTGTCTTGCACCTCAGAAAAAGAAATCTAAAATGTCTGTGTGCTCAGTGGGGTGGCTGAAGGCATTTACTGAATCTGATTTCTAGCATGAATTTTCTTAACTAAAGCATTTGTTTGTGTTTCCCAACTGAAATATCACTTTAGATGTCCTTGGAATCTGAAAGGATTCACATCCTGCTTCTGGACTGCGGTTGGAGCCATCTCTAGTCACTACAGATCTTTAATCTGTGGTGTTTTTTTTTTCCCCAAGGGTTATAGCTATGTGATATGATAGCTCCTAAGGTTAAATGTAGAAAACAAACCTCAGTTTTTAAATAGGAGCTTTGAAGAAGCTATAGAATATATAATGCTATTTTGTGAATCAATTTTTCATTCAATACAACTTTATGTATGGACAGGCTTCCTTTGATCTATATTATCTGTCACTTGCCTTGAAATGAGAAATGTAACTACTCTGATAAATGGATTTGAAAGGTTATCTAGGTTCATGGTAGCTTCTCTAAGTTATCATTGCATGCTTTGCTAAAGTGCTATTTGGCAACTTTCTGAAGGGATATCTGCATGCTCTGGGGTAGTTATAATTTTCTTTTTTTCATTGTATGAATATACATGAAAAGATGTTTCACCTTCCTCTGTGCAGATAGTTGTTAAAGTAGCCCAGCACTCTTACATTGGCATGTGGAGGTCACTCATTCTTCACACCTTTAGAAACCACCCTAAGTCACTTTTTTCTTAAACTTGATGTGATCTATGACATTTAGTTTTATCTTGGCCTGAATTCCTCAAACAGAAGAAAAACTTACATGCTTGCTGCTTTGCTTATTACATGATATACCTCAGGGCTTCTGAAAATGTCTGTATGACCCAACCCAAAAGTTCATGTACCAATGGGAATCTTTCCTGCAGTTTGGGATGAAAGAGCCGCAGAAGATTCCATATGCAGATTATGACCCTTTGTACTTTGTGATACATCCAGAGACTTGCACCTGACAGTTTGAGAGCACTCCCTAAATGCTGTTATTCTTTCAGCCTCCCTGTCAGGAGGTAGAGGATTGGGAAAAGTAAATAAGGTACTTATCTGGGGAAACAGCCTAAAGTAATGCTTTCAGGTACTTTCTGTACCTTTGTTTCAGCCAAAGACACTGCTGTCTTGCTCCCTGGAAGGAAAGGACTGTTTTTCACTATGGCAAATTACATTCTCTGCTGTTGACCCACCATTTATCTTATGCAGATAGTTAACATTTTTATATATATATTGCCACTTTTGTCAGGACATTTTATTCTTCTCTGTGGTTTCTTGGATCTCTTTCTTCCTCTTCACCAACATCCTTCATACAATCACTGACTAAAACACCTATCTTTATTAATCACAGTTTGGTGTGCAGATTTATAGTGCATCAGCTGTACTTTTATGGTACCTCCTTTATTTTTGTCATCTATCTCAAGACTACTGACTGAAGCAGGACAAAACAAAAGTATAAGTACTATTTTAAGTACTCTGCAACTGAAATAATCCGTTTTCAAAAATGCTGAAGGAGATTGGCAAGGATATGGAAATGAAATATAAGTTCATTATTGATCATAATATAGAGAGCAGGGAGGGGAAAAATACTGCCTTGTGTGGGTGTATTCATATATAACAGGCAGGAGAGGAAGCCAGGCTTCTTAAACTAAAAACAGTAAGCTATTTGGTTCTGGATGGCTCAAATGGGAAAGAAGATTCAAATTGTAGACATAAGTTTTTTGAGTGAATGTATTGTAGTAATTCCTTTTTTTTTTTTTTTTTTTTTGGGTAACTGATTCTCTACAGTTACTTTGCGGTAGCAAGGTTATTTTCTATTGTCTTTTGTTTTGCTTGCTTATGATATTTTTTGAAAGCTCCTTACTCAACCATTTCTTTCTGCAGTGCCCAATGGTTTTTCTGTGAGGAGAAAGGACTGCGCTCTGGTGGGCTCTTAAGCTGCTGCAGCTTAAAGGGTAGCAACAACACAGCCTTTGTCAGACCTCAGCTGTGCTTAGGTTAACTGACAAAAATATTTGCCTTTGGAATGTAAAGTTCAGATCAGCTACAAAACACGTTAATGTGCCAATTCAGCAGGGAAGAGAAGTGTGCCCTTCACCATACATTCTTTCTCCTGGTTTTTAAAGTTTTTCTTCGGCCTTGTTTAACTGCAGGCAAGGAAGTTGAAATCTTCTGCTGAATCAGGGTCTGTATGTGAAAGGTAGAGTTCTACTATGAATATTGAGGAAGTGAATTTAAAATCCAGAGGAAAAGGCAAGACAATCCTTTTGTTACTGTTATGTTGCTGTCACACAAAGCCTGTTTTGCTAAAAGCAGTGAGTGTGATGCAGCTCCCAAAGAGCAAATCCAATGACAAGGAGTCATAGGTTTTCATTGTATTTGCTTGAACATGTAGCAATTTGAGACCCAAGTGAATAATTCACAGCAAACAATTCCTCGTGTGTTTTTCCTTAGATCATTAAATATCTATGAGCAAATTGTAGCTTCCTAGTATTAATTTTTGATGAGTGCATTTTTAAAATTTTATCTTTCAAGCTTGTGATTAACAGAAGTGCTTTAAATACAGACTGTGTTATAATTCATCATTTAAAGTTGTCAATTTATTTTTTATGACTCTTCAAAATTCTCTTTTGCCTTCATTGTCTCATTCTAAATGGGATAACATTCAGTGTGCCTAGAACTTTGGGATTTTCCCCAAAAAATTTTCCTCCATTACTTGCCTTTTTACTCTAAATAGACTAAATGTGAATGTTGTATCTATTTGAAGAAAACTTAATAAAACCTGTAAAAAAAACTATGGAAAATCTACCAGAGATTTCACAATTGGTTTGCATTTCTGGGTATCCTATCCATGTACCTGGTAGATCATATGTCATTTTCCTGCTTTGAAGATACATTTTCTGTCACTCTCACTCTTTTCCCCCTGCTTTCCACATGCGCATCCTTCCCTCCATGTCAGTAATCTGTCCTGCTAAGATCCTCCTGTAACACAAAAAACAAGAACAGGCACAAACATTACTGAAGTGAATTTCATTAAAATTATCAATGAACATTGCTGGATATTTTCCTTACACTCCTTTGTCTAGCTTTTGTGGTAACAGAAAAGAGCTGTGTGCATGTCATGGCTGAGCAAAGCATGGAAAGATATTGAAGCTTATTGTAAATTTCTTCTGTAAAAAGATATTCCATCCAAAGGAAGAAATCACCAGCTAGAGAAACAAGGAGAGGAGCAGAAGGAAGGGAAAGCAAGAAGATTATCTTGCCAGATGCTCCCTTGCAGCTGATTGATTATATGGGTTCATTCTAATGCAGTGTATTAACTTTTCCAGATGGGTATGTGCCTACCTAATATGACAGTATTACTGCAAGTGGGAAAGAGGTCCTGGGCTTGAGGGTTCAGATAAGGATTCAGAAATCTAGGGATCAATCTTTAGTTATGTCTGAGAAACCTTTGCTATTTCAGACAAGTCTTTTATCTCATGTTTGCATTCTCCATGTGCAAGATGGGTGTCTATCCCTTTTTCTTACCAGCTGCCATACCTGCATTCTCTACAGTTTTCATGGGTAGGAATTATTTCTGACACAAAGAGGTCATTTTACACAGTCAGTTAAGGGTAAAGTTAATTAGCAACACACCTGATGTTCAAAGCCTATCTGTCAGCTGTGCCAGCTGAGAAGTACCCTTAGCCACCTTCAATTTAGGAAGAGTGCAGCCTTCCCCATTCTACTGCTTTTGGTCTTTCACAATCATCTGTTTCTGCATGGCACCTGGTTCATCTCCGACCCTCAAACCTGATGTATTCTTTACTCTCCAGGTTATCCTGAGAGTTTCTAAGCAAGGAAAGGTCCTGCCACTCATTGTCTATGTGGGGCAATAACAGTAACTCATACAGTGATCCTGTTCTCTTCTAAAAGCCATCTAATATTTTCTTAGAATAAAATGTTTTCAAGAAAATTGTACCACAAAATCAGTAAACCCAAACTGTGTGCCCTTTTTCCCATGTCCTAATGTTTCCTGGATCCAAGAAGGCTGATTATCCTTATGTTCCCTCCACAGACTCTGCCTGTCAGCTTGGCATCAGTTCTGGTAATTGACCTTCCATTCCTTCTTCTGAAGTGCTTTAGAACACATTACAGTTTGATATACAGCCTGCTGATTTAGTTAGGAAGTTGATTGCTATCTGCTGGAGCTGGGTTGCTTGAAACAAACAGCTTGTCTGCCATATTCTCAGTGGAGAGAGTGTCTCCTATCTCCTCTTCATAGGCTGTGCAGCTTTCCTGCATGCATTCCAAAAACCCCAAATCAGTTGTTAATCAGTCTGTTCCTGTAAGGCACAGTGATGATTCACTCTAAATCTACAGTAACGAACATGGACAATATTCCCATGACAACCTGCAATACTGCTGCTATGACTGCATGTAAGGGGTCCTTTTCAGTTCCTTCACTGTAGCTTATCAAGCAATGGAAATGGCTGTGCAGGGAAGTGTTTGAGTCACCAGCCTTGGAGGTCTTTTACATTGATTTCTGAATAGTTTTGATCTGTAACCTCTAGTTCCTGTATTGTGGTACATTGAATACCAGTTCTTCATTCACTTTATCCACTGCTTTAATTATTGTGTAAATATTTATCTTGCCTTCCATCATCCTATTGAAGACTTATGTCCTTTTTAGCATCTTGTCATAAAGCAGCTTCTCCATCACCATGATCATCTTTGCTACCCTCCTCCATACTTTCTCTAACTCTACTACATCCTTCTAGCGTTGCAGGGATCAGCACCTATCACAAGACTCAAGATATGGGCAAACAAAGATTCTAACAGTAACAAAATAATGTCCTTTGTCATGTTCTCAGTACTTTTCCAAGTGATGTTACTTTCTTTTATTGATTTGCTGACAGCTGTTTCATAATGAATTGATGGTCTCAACTGTTTCTGGCGTCTTTTCAGTGAACTTTGTGTCAGTTCAGGTTTTGATATCCTGCAACCATGGTTCAGGTTATTCTTTCCCTATATTCATTGCCTTGCATTTGTACCAAAACATGCTTGTGCTCCTACAAAACATTTTTCTGTCGCTCTAATTTGTGAAGTTTGAGTTCAGTGCTATTGACCATTTGATCACTTACAAGTCTTTCAAATCAGGAGACAGCATTCCACCAGAAAGATTCACGTCCCCAGGTTGTGTACAAAACCTTTCTGCCTTCAGAAGTGCCAGACCAGATGGGAAGCCACTTCTGCCATCCCTGTTCAGGACCATGTTTTGGTGCAGGGCTTAAAACACATGGCCTCAGCAGTTTGACTTAATGCAGCTTCTAGAAAATTCAGCACCAAAGCAGCTACACTTATCCTCACTTCTTTCCAGGGAGCCAAAGAAAATCAGATCCAGTCTGTGGAATGTCACATTAATTCTTTTAACATATTGTATCCTGAAAAATAAGCACAGCACCTTTGAGTTAAAAAGTCACGTTCCTGACTTTAATCTCAGCTCTGTTATTCTCTGGAGCTTAATTTTTGCCTTCAGTATTATTATGTATAAAACTTCAACTTTTGCAATTGCTTTAATTTTTAAAGCAAGCAAAGTGCAGGTTTTTAAGTGTCAAGATGAACAGAATCCCAGCTGCCATTTTAGCTTCCATCAAGGTTTCCATGAGTACAAATATTCCAGTTCTTACAACAAGTGGGTAAAATTCATCATGCTGTCCTGTGATTTTTGCAAAGCGCATCAGATGATGAAAGAGCACATTTGGGTGTAACATGCTAACCCTCACAGATGGCTTTGCAATGGTTAGCCTAAGTCAGCCCTGTTTTATGGGGAAAAAGAGATGAGGTAAGCAAGCCTGTGATCATGGGGAAAATCTTTGCTGTGTCCTAAAATGCAACAGCCTATTGTAGAAACTTTTAAAAGATCCAGATGTCTTAGCTAGCAGCTGAAATTATGCCCCTTTATGCCTTAGTGCACATGAAGTTAGTGTCTAATGTTTTTTCTGTATGGCTTTAGGGGATAAATTTCTTAATTTTTCAACAATTAGCAGAAACCACAGCTTTTCCACCACAAAGGAATTAAATATGTGCACTAACTTAATGAATACGTTTCCAGTGACATTTGTCTTTGATGAGCCTGCAGCAGATTCATAGTCCAAAGATGTCTTTTGTTCAGAATGACATGCTTTCTAATTTTTTTTACAACATTCAACCATCCTGTGCTTTAAAATTAGCAGGTGGAATTTTTCAGAGCCTCAAATGTCATTTAAATGCCTAATTTCTACAGAAAGTAAATGGGATGAGATATATAGTTGTCATTCATGCCCTTGAATGTTTTTTTTTTTTCTTCTCTTATTGGTCCTCATAAATTGTTTGCTGTATATTTAAAAAGAGGTCCCAGGAACCTTGTGGAATTTCCCACACAAACGAGTACCTCATTTTTGGCCTGACCAGAAGTGCTTGGCAAGATTTTGTTTCCACAAACCGCACTAAGCCAACAATCATGTCTTTAAATATGGTTCCTGAGTGCTCTGGAAGATGCTTTCCAGGCTGCAGCAGGGAGTTGGGCTGCTGACATTTACTGTCAGCAAAGACAATGAAGCAGGTCTTAAGAGTGCCTTTGGGTGTTCTGAGAAGGCAGCAACAAGCACACCCCTTGGAGCCATTCCCTGCCTCATTTGTTATTACTTTGTCAAAAACATTTGTCAATGAAGACTGATTTTCAATAGAACCGCATTTGGGAGTCTGGAAGTAAAGAGCTATAATATGAAACATCTTTAAAGGTAAATCAATTTTGTGGCCTAATCAACTGAACAGCATCCCTTTGGCTTCAGCATCAGAAATGCTGCTGTATATTAATCTGCAGAATTTTTGTTTTATTTTTCTTCTTTCTCAGGGAAAGTATGTTCTTGAGTAGTATTTCTTTTGCAGGAAAGACAGACATGTATAAATAACTGTGCACATAGTGGCAATATCTAATAAAAATGTAATGAAAGGCAACCTGAAACTTACTTTAACTCTTTATTATTCAGGGAAAAGCTTTAAACATAGTAATTAATGGTGGATGTGTTTGCCTTGTCAAATATACTTAAAAGCAAACAATAAAAAAATGTAAAAGTTAATGAATTAAACATTCAGCCTTATCAGTATTGGTTTACCTGCATGTATCAAAACATGCATGACAAATATCCCTGAGATTGATTTAACAATGGTTTGGGGTACTAAATTTGGGGAATTTCATTTTGTGGCAGGTATAACTTGGACTTCAAAGGCCTAGACCAGTGAAATATTGCAGGTGCTCAACCTATTCTATTTCCTGTTTTGGTGCCTAAATGCCTCTCTGGATCTGGTCTCCAGTCTCTTAATCCAAGCTCTATTGAATGAATAAAGGTCTTTCCATTTTCCTATGCAATTATAGTCTTTCTTGAACAATACACTTGGACAAAACAAGCATATGGTTTCCTCTAAATGAATTCCATTGCATATGTGGTTAATTGAAAAGATGAGTTTAACTGGAGCCTAAAACTAAAGATGTTTTTCCTCGGTTAAGGCTGTAAAAAATTCTACTGGTGACAATTGTCAGCATTTCTTACTTAGAAGTATAAAATGGATGGAAGAGATTTTGAGACACCTGCCTATTCATCCTATTCAGAGCTGGTCTGCTTTATAGATTTGAGTTTTTTCCCTAGAACCCACAGTGCAGTCAAAACTACATTGTGCTGAAGGAAATGGCTCTTAAAATTGATTAGTCTTATCACTTCAACTACATAATCTTATTTTATGGTCATTTGATGTACCTCATCAAAAATAGAACAAGATATTGGTTTCAAATGAAGAAAAAAATTAATACTTTAATACTCAGTGATCCACTATAAGATTATAAAAGTTGTCATTTATAACAATAACTACTCCTCTGATTTATAGGATATTTTCTTTATGCTGTAGTAAGATTAAACTAAAATCTAAAATTTGGTATTTACCTCCTTATGGGAAATACTAGAAGTCACTACAAGTAATCAGGACAAATTCTTCATTGCATTGCATGGGTAGCCTGCAGAAAATTGGCTCAATTTATTGATTTTATTGGGCTTTCTCTGCTTTCCGACCTCTGACCCCTGAAAGGACTAAAAACACTTCACAGCATTAGGACTGAATTTCTGAGCTAGAGATGTTCACCCACATCACTGCTGAGAAAATTTACTTGGAGGAAAGTGATACCTGTGTGTGTTACTTACACAGAAGCCCTGAAAAATGATCTTGAACAGGACTTCAGTGGTGCATGGGATTCTACCTGTTCTGTTAGGCAAAGCAGCAAAAACTGTCTAAATTTAGATGTTTCATGTAAGCTCCCCAGGTAGTTTAGTGATTTTATCCTTTTGCTTGCTTGGCTTTTGTTTCAGATGTTTGGAAACTCTATTTGTTTGACCATTTCAACATGGGAAGAAAAAATCACCAGCCAGCTAAGTAGAAAAGAAGATTGTCCAGGTTAGTAAGCAGTGAAAAATCCTACTTTTTCCAGGTTTTCTTTCACAATATTAAATAGCTGCTGTGTATTCTGATAGATGCATGAAACTTCAAGCCCAGATCTGCCCTTTCCTGCTCATGCATCCTGGTCCAATATACATCAGGGCCTTTCCATTGATTTCATTTAAGACTGATAATTGCATATTCTCTGGAGGAAAGATGGTTTTATCTTTGTAAATATCTGAGCAGTGCAGCTTGCGCTTAAACCACTTCAATAATGAATACTCATCCTTATGATGGTCACCTACTTGTGTTTTCTTCACAAAAAGGCTAAAGAAAAAAGCTGCCTGCAGAAGGCTTTTTGACTGCAACAAAGCACAACTTCACATCATGCAGATATCTTTGCTATGTGTAATGAGGAACAGTTGTCACTTAAGCTGCTTTTACAAAGAAGATATATTACTTTTTTCGAGAGTGAAATGACAGTTATTGAAATCTTAATAGTGGAATCCTCAGTTTGCAGTTAACAGTCCTTCTGCTGAAGTAAGTGACAGTAGCAAAGATTAAGTTTTTGTGGTTTTTTTTCTTTTTTTTTTTTTTTTTTTTTTTTTGCACTGCAGTTTTACCTGGAGAAATGTTATCTATCATAGCTGGAAATTAATAGCAATGCAACAAATAACAATTATTCTAGATGCATAAACAATAATAAAGCCAAATATTATCATCAAGTGTTGTATAACGCAATGTGTAAATATATAAACAGCATTTCCTTGTATGCATATATATCTAAGTATATGCACTTTAAAATATGAGTACATTTTGCCAAAAATATGATTATCTATATTCTAAATATTCATAATTACTTTAACTAAATATTAAGGCTGCAAAAACTAAGATTCAAAAGCCAAAGAAAACCTTGTTTAGGTTTTATTTTTCTTTTTGCACTTGCATTATTACATCCCATATTTTTATGTAGTCACTATTTTTATGCTAATTTTGGTGGAAACAGAGCTTAGGGAATTGCTTGACCAGAGTGTGATATCACCTCCCAAAAGTTTTCCAGAAACAGAAGTTTCAAAAGCAATTTTGTTCTGCTAGATTTGCTGAAGAATTGGCCATAAAGGATAAAAAACATTTAGTTTTAAGCACCTGTAACATTGTCCTGGATAAATGTCTATTCTCTTGGCTGTGACTGCTCATATGTATGCAGGTAGTTGGGGATACTGTAGGGGAAAGAGATTATTTTAGCTTAATACTTGAGGTGTTTAAGTAGACAAATTGAGGGGGGTTTTTTCTACTTTGCTGGAGGACAGATGGAGCAGGAAGAGAAGGGAAAACAAGTTACCTCAGCCTCATAATCCAGTTATATATGGAGATAAAAGGAAATGTTGCCATAATTCAGTTAAAAAGTCAATCAACAAAGAGCCACAAATCCAGTAGAAACAAGACTTTATCAATTTTTGTCCTTGTAGTAAGATTTGTTTCCATGGGAAATCTTAAAGAAGAAAAAATTTGCTTATTCAGGGACTGGACCTAATACTAATTCAGTTTTCATATTTTCTAGTTGGTTGCCTGGTGGGATGCTTTGAGTTCTTCCCTCCAATGTAAACAGAAATTTTCATTTCCTTGGGGTGTTTTCATGACACAGCCATTCTGTTAACTTGGGACTTTACATTCCTTCATGGCTGTAGATGTGCAACACCTCAGTGAGTTGAGGAGCATTTATCATGCACGTCTGACACAACTGCCTTGGAGGCAGAGGGATTAAGCCCCTCAATATTTAGTTTTGGAGCCTTGTGCTTGCTTTCTGACGATATGTTTCTTGTTGTTTTCTGTTCACATGTTTCCAAAATTTCTGTGGTAAATTCAGATTAATAGTCTAATTAATAGTCAGATTAAATGTCTCACTCTCTGAGGAAATGATATAATGTTGTGTGGCTTAGTAGGTGAAACAGTGTTGACCGGTGCTACAGCATCTATCATGTTTTCTTTTCCCATGGGAAAAGGTTATGTCAAAAGTGATTTTGTAGCAAAACTGATTTCCTCTTTGTTTAATGCTGACTGCCTTCCCCTTGCAAACAAAGATTTTGCCTATTATACACCCTCTTCCCTCTAAACCTGACCCCCATGAGTTACACACAGAGATGAAATTATGACTTTGTCTGGAAAAATGTTAGAGCAGCTGACCTGAGATCAGTATATTGTTGTACAGCCCTGGTATGACAGTGCTTTTGTTGTTTTTGTCTCAGTGCAGCAAATGAGATAAACCCCGCTGTTTGCTTTAATTAGCTACACTTAATTAAATGATTATCTTATCTCTATGTAGAGTTTCTACCAAAGCACATATTTAATGCATCTACTATCATCTTTCAGTCCCAAATTCTACAAAAGCCCTTAAACACACGCTCAGCTTGAGCTTTGCTTTAATTAAAGTCACAACTCTGGATGTTTCTTGTCCTTTCCTAATGCTGTGTTTTCTCACAATACCATCCCTTGCCACAAGTCTGGACTTTGCTGAGAATAGGGGCTGAAATAATCTGTGTTTTTCCATAATTGTAGAAAATAGATGAATTATTTTCTTGGGGAGCTAGGAGAGGCATCATTGCTCTCCCTATTTGCCTTGTATATACATATTTCCACACTGACAGCCCTTGTGAAGAGGAGCAGTGAGTGAGTCACTCCTGTACTAGTGAGTGGAGGCAGTTTCTTGGGCATACTGCAGAAAAGACAAGTGTGGTCAGAGGGGACAGCAAGAAAGCAGTTAGTGTGTAGTACCTGGGGATGGGCACAGCATGCAGAGAAACAGAATGGAAAAAAAGAAAAAGGGGAGTGAGAGTGTTGTAAGAATTTAAGTAAAAAAAAAAAACCTCAAGGGTACTTCTATATACTCTTTTTTCACTTTTTCTCAAAGTGTAGAAAAACTTCAGATGTTTTGAGTTTCTTTGCTCTTGTTCTAAACTCCTTGATGTTCATAATTATCCTTTAGAGATGAAAAGGACTAAACTGTTGATTGGCATGATTTTTTTGTGTTTATCTTATGTAGCTTCTTTGTTGTGTTTATCTTCTGGAACTGATTTTCTTTTCTCTTTGTTGCTGAAACATGCTTAAAACCTGTCAGCTTTGCTGATATTTCAGTTGGAACTTTTTCTTGCAAATTATATATTATTATAATGTTTCAAATTTTTGTTTTGATAGGGTTGGGCTATTTGGGGCTTTTCAATAAAAAAAAAGTTTGGATAATAATGTGTAGATATTCTACATAAAAGGCTTATAACAGTAGGATAAAACAAAAAAAAAATCTTCTTTCTGAAAACAAAATATTTTGATCCATTCCCATCATTTTACTACTCTTCTGCTCAACAGCTTGTGTTTACTTCACAGCACAGCTGTTTCATTTGTAGTTCTCCTTGCTGGTTAAAAACTAAAATATAGTGCCACTCAATTAAACCTTTTCTATCTGCTACCTGCCCTGCTATTCACTCAGTTTTTAGTCACTTAAGCTTTCCCATGTCAGTTCCCAGAGACTGTGCCCTCAAACACAATGAAGGTCTCTCATGAGCTCCACCTACACTGATGCTGAGGTTATAATTGTAGTGGAACTCATTTGCAGTTTTGCTGAGGAATAAATTTAGCCCTGGCTTTCACTAAGTGTTCATTTATAGGAATGTAAGGAACAACCTTGGCTATAACTAAGTGTTCAGTTGGCTGAAGAGTAAAATCGCTAACCTGTGTGTTTCACAGACTCGTTGGGCAATAGCAGAGAGCACACCACATCTCCACAGACAGAACAACTAGAGTCTTCCTGTAAACAAAACTGGTGAGAGTCAGACACACAGGTAACAAAAGCAGGGCTCCAGTCCAATTACTTTGAAATGATATACTATTACTTAGGGGAAGGCAATTTGCTATAGTTGAACATATTTTCCAACTTCTGAGTAGCAAATGTACCCAGTATGGACAAAGGTAATGAGATCCCTTTTGACTTTGGGACAAGTTTTCCTGTTCTCTCTTTCAACAGTTGTAGATGATTTTTTTTTTAATTATTTCAGCTCTGGACTTCTCAACAAAATTAATAATTCCCAGTCCTAAGTCAAGTCAGTGATGTTATTTTTTCTGGATCTAGTGATCCATGACACTGTATGTTTAGGGCAACATTTTAAGTGTGGGATCAAATTCTGTGCTTACTGTGACTGATTTTGCCACAAATTCTGAAAACTCTGGTAGATTTTCTTCACTTTTTTTCTATCTATCTGCAATCTGTTGTGTAGCACTCCAGCATATATTGGTGGTTAAAATTAAGCAGAATACCCTTCTTCCAGCACTTCTTAATAATTCTGATATCTCATCCTTGTGGAGAGACATACAATATTTATAGGAAACATCTTTTATTTTTCATTTATTTCATGGCATACTTAGAAAATATAGTTTTCTTTTTCAAGGAATTGATGAGCCTTTTACTGTGAGGATATAAATAAAAGTACACATGCAGAGAGGTTTATTAGACTCCATATGCCATCTCAGTTTCAGGTTTGTCTCAAAGAGCTGACCAAGAACAAGATTCAAGGTGCCAGCAAAGGTCTTGGAGAGTTTCCTAGACTAACAAATATCACTGAGGCCAGTTGCTTTCTTTAAGCCTACTTAGCAAACATTTAAAAAGCTTTCCTGGGGTTCAGAGAAGTGTCCAAACTCCTCAGAAAATTAAGTACAACCAGAAACAGATTTTTCCCTGTTATGTCAGCAGAGTAAGCATTAACCTGTCAGTAACCTGGAGATAAGAAGGTTCACAGGAGTATCTTTTCAGTTCCTATAAATATCTGATGGCAGGGGATGAAGAGGACGCAGCCAGGCTCTTCTCTGGAATACCCATTGAAAAGACTACAGGCAATGAGCAGAAATTAAAATTCAGAAAACTCAATCTGAGTGCAAGAAAATGTGTTTTTTACCATGAGGATGGTCAAACACTGGAACCAACTTCCCAGAGAGGATTCAGAATCTCATCAGTGGACCTATTAAAAATCTGGCTGGACAAGACTCCAGGCTGCATGCTGTAGGTGACCCTGCTGGAGCAGCAGGATTTGACTGGATGATCTCAGGAGATCTCATGCAGTCTCAACTTTTCTGTGTGCAGGAGCCACTCTTTGAATAGGTACTCAAAGATACAGCATGTGTTGCAATGCAGGGAAACTTTTGGTGTCCATAGAAAACCATAAATCTTCAGATTCTGGACAACAAAATGAGACAAGTGTGTGGAAGAGAGTCACCACAGGCCCCCAGCTGGGTAATAATTAGCATCGACTCCATGATTGCAGAAGGCTGATCAATTGCTTTATTATATCATCCTATACCATATTATACTATACCTTTACAGGTATTATACCTATACCTTACAGCTTGTCTGATACAGCTTTGACCTAATTGGGCAATCAATCCAAAGACCATCCAGTGTCTAATTAAGAAATCCCCTTTTGCTAAACAAATCTCCATGACACATTCCACATGCACACAACAGCAGGTGCAACAAGTGGAGATAAGAATAGTTTCTCATTCTTTTTTCTGATTTTCTTACAGCCTTGCCTGAGAAAGTCTGTGCCTGCTCTCTGTGGCCAGAGAGCTGCTGCCATAGAAGAAAGCCAAAATTATCTAGCATTTCTGAAGTGATCTTAGTTGATGATGTAACAGCATTTTATTTAATCAGGGACATAGTGAAAAATTGGCTGAACCCAGGGTCTCTTGAGTTTCTGCTAAATTCCCCAGCCATCCAAGCAGTTTCAGTGATTTTTTTTTTAATCCTAAATTAAATTCATGTAAATTCAAATTTGTGATGTCTGCCTTTTTGACCATTAGAACATTAAGGAGAGTAATGTCTCAATGCTTTCAAAGGATTGCTTTTCACTGCTTTCTTGTTGTTCCACTTGAGAATCTCTTAACAGGCTACAGGGTCACTGGCTTACTTTCAAATGCCAGCAAATCTCAAGAATTCTATCTGGAACATTTTCAAATGTGAAAAGGACCAATCTCAGGTCACCTCATCTTTGATAGCAAGGAACATGTGGACTAGTCACATGTCTCTAGGAGCAGCAGAGGAATCCCTCACATTCCAAGGAAGGTGGTGGAAGGGAGGCTTTTTTGCATGTGTTGAGGGCTAAACCAGTACGGGGGCCTTGGACGGTGGTATGATCTGGGGCACTGGAACACTTCAAAAACAATTGAAGTGCCAGGGAAGAGCAATAAGCATGTAGGATATAAAAAGCTGTTCAGACACCTCAGGTAAAAAGCATACACGTTGAGGTAATTCCTGAGTTAGGTGGCTATTGAAGGTGCTTTTAAAAAAATATTGTTGGAAAAAAGCATTAATAGAAGCAGTTATGCCAAATTCAGATGCTTACATCTTACTGCATGTGAAACTAAATAAGTTGGTCAGAGCCCATGGATGTATCAGGGGAAAAATAATACTAGATGTCCTGAATTCCAGCTGGGTCACCTCATCACTGTGACTGATGTGACAGGAAGTGAAATCTTGTCTTTACAGCCTGAATGATCAGGAATTGCAGAAGATTGAAATAGCCAAGGTATCACTACACTTGGAGTTTTCCTAAAAATGTAATTATTTCTTGGATTCATTTGTGGTCCCCTTTTTGGCACTGTTGGAAGCTGCACTTTCAGCATTTTCTGAGGAAATGATAAATGGTGGGTTAATGGCACTGAAAATGAAGACAACTTTTGTGATTTTATGAAGGCCTTTCTTTTAAAAAGTGTTGGAAAGGAGCATTTCAAGGAAATGTTACAAACCCACTTTCCGAGGAGTTTTGAAACTTGAAGAGTTTTGCAGTTTGAATCTAGTAAGAAGTCAGTTTACACAAGCTGCTGTGCTTGGCACATTGTCTGGAAAAATCCAGAAGGCTGTTGGGAACTTGGTGTTTGCCGCACATTTCATCTTTGCACCTGGCAGCAAGCTCCTGTGACAAAGTAACTTTGAAATTCCAGAAAGCACACAGAAGATGCATACACATCTCCTAGTTTGTGTTAAGAACTTGAGTGCTACAGAAATAGAAAACATTAAAAAGTCTCAATAAAGAAAAGGAGGAAGGGCCTCCTTTTCAGCTCCTCCTTTAAGCCACATGGAGCTCATTTCAGTCAGCAGGACTTCAGTCCTCAGATAGAAGAGCTTGGATGCTTGTAGTTGAAAGGAGGATGTTGCATGTAAAAGCAGTCTCAATAAAATCATTCCTGAATTTCATAAGAATTGAGAAAAGCTGTTTAAAATTTGCTCAAAAGTCTCCTGTAATTCAAAGACTGTTTGGAAAAAGGAGTTGAGGTGTTGCAAGTTATTTTTTTGCTCCTTTTCTGTAACTAATGCTGGCTGCTTACCTGCTCTTTGTTATCACTGCAGATTTTTAGCAAGATGAGCAGCATTCAGATGAAAGACCTGTAAGCAGTGTTGATGATTTCCCCCCCCCCCCCCAACATCTGGCTATTTCATTCTGCTATCCAGTCTCCCACCCTGCAGGCAGTACAAAAGAGACTTTAAAACAGAGTTTGGAGTATGATCTGGTCAGATTTATTCTTTCTGATTGCCTGTGCCTATGGAGACACAGCATTGATGTTGACTGCTTACTAAGGAATTTCTGGGCAAGCAATAAGGTGGAGGTGACTCTTTGTCTTCAGAGTAATAACCACTACACCCACCCAAAATCACTGGTAAAGAAAATCTGATAGAATTGATGCAACTGAGGGGGGAAAAAAAGATCTTTATTTTACAGGTTTTTATTATTACAGTTTAAACACAATATGCTGCACTGTGAAATAATTCTCTGCGGTGCAATTAAACAATTACTTCCTCTTTTGGTTTTTAAAACCAAATTTCAACTTTCATGGACCCCCCTTGCTGTTTTCAAAGAGTAACTGCATCTTGAAGGCTTTCTAATCAGCTAAATCTGCTATACCTGGTGATTTCAGTTAAAATCATTAGATGATTCAGATGAGATTGGAAAATAGAAATATTTAAGAAGTAGAAAAATGTTAACTAAGATGGCTTGGTGTGGCCCTGACTCTTGTGATATTTGTCATTTCTGGTCATCATCAGCCTCAGTGGCTGATGTAACTCAGTGAACTTAAAAAGAAATAAACCAGTAAAATATTCTCTACCACAGCTGCAGGAGGTTAAATGTATTGGTAGCTGCCTCAGATGGGCAGAGATAGAGAGAGTGAGAGGGGAAGCACAGGCTGGGTGTCCTATGATTAATGTCAGGGAGGACTTCTTGTTGCCGAGTCGCTCGAGACAGAGTCCAGGCTGGATACATGACTCATTCCCAGAAGGACTAAGATGAGACTGCCTGTTACAGTCATTGCTGTGGTCCAGAGGTCCCTAGAACTTTGTTTGAAGTAACATTAATGATGCTGGAGGGTTTGTGTTATTTCTAGACCAGCAACTTTATAACAGATGCAGCACACAAAGAAATAAAGAACTGGGGAACTGCGCTGAGCAAGCACAATGTGTTTAAAAGGACTCAGGGAGCCAAACATCAAGAGGAGCTCTGTAAGCATCTCAGTGTCTCATTATGTCCCTCACCATCCTCACTCTATGCCCCTGGCCTCAAGAAGACTAGAGGAATGTTTGGCTGCTGGCATGCCTTCCCTTTTGATTATCATGCCGAGTGGCATTTCCTCAGGCATTGTTACGTATCCATATCTGTCAAAAGATATGTCTCCTATCCTGCCTTGAATTCATTTCTCTGGAGCCAGGAGCAGACTGAATAATTAGCTCTGCATGGTGGTCTGGATCCATCCCTGCTGCTCCTTGTTCCTGTAGCATCTAAGGGCAGTAGTCCTTCAGTCAGCAAGGCTGAGACTGTGCACAGCCAGCTGGAAAGGGAAGGAAGCCTTCCTGTTCTGTCTAGCTGCTGACGTGCCTGAGTCATCATGCAACACCTCTCTGCTTATCAGCCCACTTACAACAGACTTTTGTTATTTTCAGTGTCCCTTCACTAGGCTTAAAAATGAAAGAACTGTATAACCCTCTTTAGCTTGGCTTCTTTCTGTGCTTTGTAGATCAGATCAGACAACCCACTCTATGAAAGGCATTTAGTTTCAAGGTTGTTTTAGAGAGTAATGCAATTGCTAAAGCAAGAATCAGCAGTGATAAATTTTCAGTTTTGCTGAAAAGTTTTTTTTCTTGGGATCTTGTAATTGCTATACAGCTTCCTGAAATGAAGCCATATTTAGCTCCAGTTTCTTTTAAGTTTTTTGTTTGGGGGGGGTTAAGGATCTTTTGTAATTTAAAATTAGAAATACTTAAGCATTCATTTGCCTTATTGGAGTTGTTTGATATAATTTGGATTTTAGGCATGCATTCAGTGCCGCAAAGGTGTGACTGGAAGACACTGTTTGAAGTTTCAGAGGGATCCATCTTATCCAGTTGAGTTACCTGGCTGGCCTGCCTAAACTTCATAAAGTAGATTTGTGCAGTGAAAGAGCATACCATTCCCAATCAGTTCTAGAACAGAGCTTTAGAGAGCAGCATTTATACTTATACAGCCAAATAACACATCTCCACTTAATTAGTGCAAAGACTTTCATTTCAGGGCTGCCTGAAACACAGTCAAGATGTAATGTGATAAATTGTAATTTTTGGCTTTTCACCATCAGCGGGAACTATTTTTGGTCAAGATTTTTTGTATAGGTAAATATTAATTTGGATGACAAAAGGAAAAATTACTGAGGCATTCACTGTAATGTGTTAACTCCTTTGAAAGTACATTGTGATTATGCTATATTGAAGTAAGCCTGCTTGGAGAATTACTCTATTACCTGAAAACTCCCTGAAAAAATTTGATCCATTAAACTTTATCCTCTCTGGGGCTCCCTATTAACTATGTTTGCAGTGTGGAAGAATATGTTAAATTCAAAATATTTTCACTACTGGTATTTTAATCAAGTGAGAGACATCCCTCATGGATACTTAACGGGAGACTTAAAAATCTGCATTTAAATTGATATTCCAAAATATACAACCCAAGAGACTGTGGGTACCTTTTTCAGTCATATTGTACATGAAGATCATGGTGCTCTAACTTATTTGTCATAACTTACTAGTTATCAGGAATCCAAATTGAAGATCTAGATAAAAAGAGAAAAATGAGATTTGAGAAAATATTTTGCACTTAATTTTCCCAGCATGAATATCTGCACAAAATGTAGCAAAATGGTGAACTACTGGTTGTACAGAAATGTAACTGTCTCATATTCACCACAGTGAAAGGTGCTGTCCTCCACTGGTATAAACTGGCATCACTGGGTATTGAGCCAAATGGCTCAAGAAAAGGCTCTGTCTCACTGGAAATATTTCCCTTAGCATTTTCCTGTGTCATTAAGGTGACATATTTTGAGGCATTAAATGTTATCTCTTGCAATGAGAAAGCAGTTATGTACTTGGATCTGGAAAGCAAATCCCATTCCCCAAGTGCTTCCCAGCGTCACTCCTGGCCTTAATGAGAGTACACATCTAAGTGGGAAGGAAAACCAACTGTACTCTTCTTCCAAGGATTTCATTAGTTAGGAGAAAACAATTAAAAACCCAACCAAACCAACCCACCATAGCCCTAATTTTCAAAGGAGTCTGCTATCTCCTTCACCTGGTGGCTTGATCTGTTTTCCATAAAACCCTGGAATGGCTGCACAGCAACATCAGGGCTTGAGTAGTTTAATTATTTGCTGTATGTTGGTGCTTCCACTCCACAGTACAAAAAAGTGTTTGCATACCTGTGGACTTGAATATCAGAGAACCTTCCATCATCGAACATGTGCACCTAGGAAAAAAAGGTAGTATGGCCCAGAAGAAGGATGTTGTTGTTATGTCTAGTTAATAAAGTGTGTATATTAGAGTTCTTTGAGCAAACAAGTGAATAGATTGCAATTTTTTAAAGCTCATTCACCTGTTCTGCTTCAAAATTTTAGGACAATGAATTTGTAATTGGCTCCAGGATCCTAGAAGCTTTTACAGTTTTAACTGGGCATCAGAGTTTAATTAAAAAACCAAAAAACCGAACCGAACTAAAAAAGACATTTGCTTCCCTTATAAAGATCTGGTTGCTTGAGCTCGATGTTTATTTATCACATCAACAAGTGTACCTGTGACTGGGTAGTCACAAGAAGAACACCAAAGTGTTTTCTTCTCCTGCACTGCACCCTCATCCTCTGCAGCTAACACTGGATTGCCTTTGCATGCCCTGGGAGAGATTGGTGATGGAAGTCTCACATTTTTATTCCTGACAGGTACAAGTGGCAGGTATGCTATAAATCACTATAATCTGTGCCAGTTTTAATTTCAGGCTGCTTTGGCAATCTGCTCTTACTAGTCTTAGCAATTAGAATGTACTTTGAGAGTTTTCTGGGGGGATTTACAGATAAGGCAAAGGACAAGGTTTACACTAAAGCATATGAAAGTCATATTGTGTATTTATATTACACAGATGTCATCATGTACCTGACAATCATATAAACTGTAAAAATAATAAAATTAGGTGTTAAATGTTCTAGTAATAATTAGAACAAACCCAAACAAAACACAGCAGTGATAAACCCCTCCCTATTGCTTTGAAGTAGTGTAATTATAACTAAGTCAGTGACATAAAAGTTCAGCAATCAATCTGAGAAAATGCCATGTTTTTTTTCATTAGGATTGTGAGGAAAAAGATTCAAAGAACCTCAGTAACTTGTATTTGCCTTTAATTTAGTGTCACACAATATTTTATATCTTATGCTACTTTATTCATCACCAAAATTCTAACCAAAGTTTTACTCCACAAATTGCAGGCTAATGCTCCTAGAGTAATGTCCCTTTAACTCAAATATATTTCATTATTTTGGAACATGTTGTAGAAGTCTATGGTTTGGCTGCCTCAGTTATGCCTTTCAGCTTTGCACAAACAGTGCCTGATCATGTCCCAGTGGTGTCAGAAAACTGTATCAGGCATGCAGCCATAGTCCTTTTTTTATAAAGAATCACTCTATTGTACATCAAGATTAAATCCCCCCAATCAAGTATAAACTAAAGAAATATAATTTCTTCTTTTGTTAGGTATAAAGAAACTAAAAAAAAAAAAATTAAGATATACAAAGGACTAAAAAATACATGTGCAGCACCCAGCTTAATTTTCTGGACTCTCACTGTAACTGGGGGTGGGATCCTCACCTAGAGGTGCCAAATTATCCCCTAGAAAAAGCTTACTCTCTGTCCCTATAAGAGAGCGGCTATTGCTCTGATGGCCCCTAGTGCCCTAATTTAAGCAGGTTAATTTAGGTGCCCAAAGCTGTGACACTCCTTCTCAATATGCCATGTCTCTCACACAAATAGTTTTTTGTTAATTTATGAGATGGTGGTGAGTGGAATCATGGGAAAAAAAAAAACCCAAAACACTAAAAAGATGTCTAGAAGCTGAGAAGTCAGGAAAGAAATTTGGTATAAATGGCTATCTGGAAGAAGAAAGACTGTTCAGAGCCCAAGCAGAGGGAAATCATCCAGGCAAGTCTTTGGTGCCTAGGCTTGCTGTAGAATGTTTTATTGCTCTCAAAGCACTGTTTCAGGGTAGAAGAATCAGTCCTCAGTAGCCAAGTTTTGTTTTAGTGCTGCAGCTCCCTTGGAGTGCAGTACTGAGAGCCACGGGAGCTCTGTGCTGGTGGTGTGCTCAGTGTGGGCTGCAGAATCCATCCCTCTTCCCATTCCAGCAGCTTTTCAGTCCTGCCTGGGCTCCTGCTGCTGCTCTCTTCTTCCTGGGGTGTGTGTTAAACCTGGCTATGTTGGAAGAATTTCTTTGCCTTTGACTCCAGCATTGATAGATGTGCAATTAATGACTGCCCTCACTACTGCCTGGAAAATCTTGAAAATATCTCTGAAATGCTTTCTCTTGGATTAAGATACACATCTCTTTGGTTAACCAAAATATTTTAACTCTAAGCCTCCCCCCCCCCCCCCCCCCCCCCGCTACTTCTTTGCCTAGGGGAAGTTGTTTGAGCTTTTTGTTTGTTTGTTTTTTTTTTTTAATTTCAAAATAACAAAGGCTTCATCAAAATGAGAATTTTCTTTAGGAATTGAAATATGTTCATAAAAAGCAATTTACCCTGCCTTTCTAAATCAAAATTGTCTGCTGAACACCATGCAGGTTGTCATATGATTTTGTTTCCCCTCATTTTTTTTTCCCAGCTAAATGTTCTGGATCAAATTATTGTTACACAATTCTAGTATATATAATGTCTGCTTTACAGAGGTTGGGTTGGGAGAACAAGCCAGATTGGATGTGAGACTGAATCAGTCACTGTGCAGTGCCCTGAAAAGAGTGTTAACATCAGTTTTACTGGCAATATGTGAAATTCAGTGTCCCATAATGATTAAAAAAAGTCCTCAGATGGCAGAAAAATTATACTAAATTGCAAAAAGAGGAAACAATTATTCTTTCCAATATATACAGGAAACATAACAAATCCAGGACATGAGCATAGTTTTGACATACTGTATGGCAATTTAATATAATTTAGCTAAGCAGAAATACAAATCCTTTTGATGTTTAAATATATGTTATTTGCAAAGGAACAATTTAACATATTTTTCCAGTATTATCACCTCTTTATAGATTATGTTGCAACAGAAAAGAAAAAAGGGAAAGTCAAAGATAAGGGAATATTTGAAATGGGTTATTTAGTACAGGAATCAAATACACTGGTGGTTAACACCTGAAGACACCCCTAATATTAGAGAAGAGATCAAGGCTGTCATGTATTTTTTTTAGTTTGAAGGCAATGGAAGTGGAAATTCAGTTTAGTAATCTTGGAAATGTATCTAAAAGTAAGCAACTAAGATATGGGAGACTTCAGAAAGAAAAGGCAGTTGGTGTATATCTGACATAATGTTTTGTAAGGAAAATAAATGAGTGGTTCAACAGAGAGAAAGGTTGTAAAACTCTTTTTAGTGTGGTAAAAACAATTCTCTATGGATGAAACTACAAATGTAGAATCTTTTATTGTATTTATAAATGAGGAAGTTCAATTAGCTAAAGTGCATCTCATCAGCAAGATTTTCCAAAGCATTAATGTTGATCTGACAGTCCCACTGATGTCATTGCCCTGCCTGTACTAATTTCAATACAGAAACTTAAAAGCCACTGGTGAAAATTTTCAGCAAACTTAATCCTCTTTGGTTTGTTATATGGCACAATCCCTGGGAAAAGGAGTGTGGCATATTGGTGGTTTTGGTTTGACAGAGGGACTAGATAACTTTTAGGCAATGACCATTTCATGTGTACTCTTGAAATTTCACTTTAGCTCTTTTGGCTGCAGCTAAAGAATAATTATATGATTTTTTTTGTATAATTCCTTGAAAGAGAAGCTTTTCCAGTACTTATAGTTTGTTGTCATTCTCTTCCATAGCGTAGATCTGCATGTGGTCATGTATACTGTGATAAAGTGCAATGTGATAAAGTGCTTAAATATCTTAATATTTTCTCTGAGTATTGAAAGTCAAAGAAAATTGATTTCAGGCTGCTAGGCTACTCCAGACAGGGGATGAAAAGGTCTCTGCTCCTGAGATCATCTGACATGTAGTCAGTGATCAAGCACAGAGAGTGATGAGCCTGTAGGCATTAGGCTACAAGCCAAGATTTTGAGACCTTCCAAATCTCTCTTTGGCCCTTTAAAAACCAAATATGAAACTTTGAAGGTGGATTCCTGTCCTTGTAGCTCACAGCTGTACAGCTGTGGCTTATTCACTTCACTGACCCCTGCCACTGATTCTATCTGTTTGACTGATGACTTGGAAGTGGAGTTCAGCCACCTCCTCTGATTAATTCCCTGCAGCAACCACACTCCATTCAAATTACTGCATAGCTGAGAAGAAGAAATATGTAATGATTTTATACCAGAAATCAGAGGCTGGAAAACTGCTTTGGAAAGCTGAGAATGCTTTCCTGGAATCTCAGTTTGCAGTAATTATCATTCATATCTAGTAACATAGTGACTCTGAGATCTGAGGATACTGGGACTGTAACTCACAAACTGGACCCAAGAAATTTTTTGTGGTTTTGAATACCTCATTTTTTCACCAGTCACTGATTAACATTTTAAAGCCAGAGTGATGGCATCTCCAGGCTCCCTGAGCTGTGCAACTTGTAAAACTTTGTCGGTTTAAACACAGGACTTTTTAAACAAATTGTATTTGACTCCGTTTCAGCAGCAGAGACTTTTGTAGCAGCACATTGAAAAAACACAGAAGCATAGGAGATGTCCTGTAAGTTGTCTCACCCTGTGCTGAAAATCCATCAGATCTAACAGGTTAAGTAGTCATGGATTGCATCAGTGCTTGGGTAGGCACCTCCAAGAAGTGTCCATTATCAATGAATAGAGTGTGTGGGACCTGGGAGTACAGGGAGCACTGGTTTTGAGTAGCACATCAGTCTGTGGTCCTGTTCCTCTGTAGCCAGGAGAGGAATCTATGCTGCCTTCATAAAAGCTACTTTACAAAAATTCTCAAAGACATAAACTGATTAATACATTTAGCACTTTTATCCTCAAAGTATACTACTTCTCCTAGCTTTCAAAGCCAGACACTTTTTAATTTTAGTTTTTTGTTTTTTTTTTTTTAATCTCTTTCCTTTCCTTCACCTGTTATTTCACATCACATAATCTATAATCAAGTAGTTCTTGCAGTCTCTCACATTCTTTCAGATCTGTGCCCTCCCCCACATCTTGATATGCTTCCCCCACCTCGTGTCTATCTATTTAAATAAAACAAAGGAAAACTGGCTTTCTCACAGGAAAATGGCAAATTTGGGCAGACAATTTGGACAAAAAAATAAATTTGTGTGAATGAGTTTGGAAAAGCCCTGCAGTGTCATGAGGAAGGTCAGGCAGGGGAGAAAGGAGTAATCTATGTCCAAGGACTGGCATCAGCAGAACAGATTATCCATTTCCAATTTAGGTACTTCTGTACTGAAAGTGCTGATGGTTGGTCATCTGGATATTCCCAACATCTTCATCTGGACTGGAAGTAAAAGATATAATTACTTATGTAAGGAAGGACATCCTAAGAGAGGCTCTGAGGCTGTGCATCTCTCCAGCTCCAGTGTTAGCTACCCTTGTGATATCTTTGTATTGCAATACATTAAAAAAAAAATCTGTTTAGTACAGAATTTTAATTTACATCTTGCTGGGAATTAAACTGCCTGCAGAACCCCTTTCCATTCCCTGTCCCAAGACTATTTAGTGATGTTGATGTGCTTTATTGAATAGCAGCTTTGTTCCAAAGGCTTCACTTTGGAAAAGTATGAAATGATCTCTCCTATTCATTTGTAAAACAGTTTGAGATGAGAGTTATTGTATGTGGTTAGTCTTATTGATTTTTAAATTTGAATACCAATTGTCTACAAAGGATGTACATTTTGTTGGTTTCTAGCCTGCCTGCCCACATACCTTTCATTCCTCCCAGCAGTTTTTGAAGCTGTTGCATTCTTGTTATAATTCAGGGAGCTGAAAGATCTCGAATTCCCAGTATCCTTGTGATAGCAGGGCGAGGGGACAGATACAAGCAGTACTGGTAGAAATGCAAGAATTCTGCCCCTTGCCCATTCAGAGAGAGCAGCCATGGGGCACCTTTGGCTTGCCAGGCCTTAAACACAGAGTTTCCAGGCAGAAGTGGACCAGTAGAGGCTATAAAAGAAAGCTGTGCTTGGGAACATGGGAATGCTATAAAAGATGTGGGGGTTGACTGCATGTATTCGTGTCTTTATCTGTCCCACTGCTCATGAAATGCTGCCTGTCCACATTTAGTATTTGAATGTATTTCAGTTGGTGCTTAGTAAGCTCATAACTTTTTATGCCTGGATGTGTAGAAAATGTGGCATTTGGAGCTCTAGTTAAAAGAGAGAAAACAAGGATATAAGTAGGTTAAGAGGACACAGGAAGACTGTTTTTTACTGCTGGGATTTATCTGTGGGGCCAATCTGATGTTGAAACTTTTAAGGACCTCTGCTCTATATGACACCATTCCAGTGACAGAAAAGCAAACAATGCAAAGTGCATAGTTGTGAGGCAGGGAGAGAAGTAGCCTTACTCTTTTGCTCACCATCATTGCAGATCAGCTTTATAAATGTAACAAGTAAAAACCCATCTTTTTTTTGTAGGGCCCTTCTGATATTCATGAACAATACAGATTTTATCACACAAGTGTAGTTTGTGTTAAATGTGCCCCAGTGATTATACTTGGCAGGCTTTGGCATGTTAATTTAATATTTGTTGATCTTTGCTGCTATATTCCTCAGCTCCATCTTGGAATGCCCTATATTAGCAGGCAAATGAAATACTTGCTCTAGTCAAGTGCAAACAAATTACTCCTTCCTGACTGTGAAAGCTGTGAAGAAACCTGGAATGTAGTACGTAATTAAAAATACATGTTTTAGATAAACAGTGGCTCAGTGTTTTTACTGTGTTCGTCATCTGAAATGTGCCATCTGTGGGTGGTGAGTGAGGCAGCTAAATATAGAAATGGGCTCACTGTGTACTGACTTCCTTGATTTTATGGGACTACAAATGTATTGACATTTCCTGGTGGCTTGAAAGACGCAGTAAATTACAATCCCACTTTGCTGGTGTGTCACCTGTTAACCAATGCCTTAGGAAAAGTGTGATTTTGTTTTTAATTATTGCAGGTTAAGTGGAAGAATAAAGGAATCAAACACTCAAATTTCTCAGAGCCTGTGAGCAAAGCCAGAGCAGGAGATTCAGATTGTGAAGAGCTGTATAAAGGTTGTCTGTACATTTAATGTTCTTTTTTATTTTTGCTTTATAGAAATATTTTTTTCATAAGAAGAGCAAATTTGAAGCACAAAAGGTCTTGGCTGTGCAGAATGAGAACTCAAGCAGAATTGAATAAGTATTACTCCATAAACCTGGCACTACAAATAAAATTCAAGTCTTTGGGACACAGAAAGGAAAAAAAAAGTACTTCTGATTTTTATACAGGTCAATACATTTCAATGCTAAGGATTCACAACAAAGTGCAAAAAGTAAAGTGGGGATAAACACCCCTTTGCAGAAATTCTTAAGTCTGGCATCGAAATATTAATTACATTCAACCAAGTAAAATAAAGCTTGAGAGCTAATCATAAACAACAAAAAAGTCTGAATTCAGACTGATTGAGGCTTCCTATTCAATAGGCAGCATTTGTTCACTTGAATTCATTGAATGGGTAATTGACTGGGACTGTTTGTGATAGGTTATGACAAGAGTGTTAGATGACCTGAAATTACTGCCTTTTATGCACATTGGGGTGTTTAGCATGTCTTTTTTTATCATTCAAGGTTTTTGTGTAGATGCCTATATGGCTACCTTCCTCCTGCTCTTGCATCCTGAATTGTGGAATCAACAGCTAAGGGATCAAGAATGAAAAGTAATCCCCTCTCACACAAACTAAAGCATGAAATGAGCTAAGTGCTGCTTGCACTGGGTTTTTTGTATTTGTGAGTTAGTGGGAAGAGGAGGGAACTGAGTACCCGTGGATGCAACAGTGGCTTAGCGCATCTCTTGGGAGTGGCCATTTCATGTCCTGGCATTGTGAAACAACCAGGAGATGAACTCAGGACCTGTTTGAGAAGACCAGGTATAAACCAGCAGGATGACTCTAGGTATTAATGGTGAGGTGCCGTGTGTGTCTGACTTTTGAGACTATTTGTTCAGTTCTGAACACTGTTATAAGTGTAAAGAAGGCCACCTATCTAGGGAGAATAGTTACGATTCCCTTAAAATTTCTTTAGGCTGTCTAGTATTTGCTAGAGTTTTAAGTTTTAGCAAGTGTATTTGCTATGTCCCATGGCAATGAATTTCTTTCTTTTTGTTTAGTTTCTAAATTTGTGGTGCAAGCAAAATTCCTGCTGTATTCAGTGAAGAGCAAAGAAACCAGCTGGCTGACTGAAAAACTCTCAATAAAAAAACTGTAGAGACTAATCATGGGAGACACTGGACCATTTATCTACATTTTTTTATGCCTGTACTGAAGACAACAATTAATTTCCAAAATTAGGACCCATCAGTGAGAAGTCAATGTTAGACATCACCCTTGCCTGAGAAGTTAAATATTTTGGGTTTGGATACAGTTTTCAGTCATGCATGTTCTTGATAAAAAGTTGTCTGTTTCTCTAAATTACCTACTCCTCCTTGTGGCTCTTTTACCAGGTTTTTAGTTCACAGAGATATCCCTTTGAAGAAGTCCTATCAAAACAAATGTCAAAAGTTTAAGTCCAGTCTGAAGTTTCATTTTTTAATTAATATTAATAATTGTGAATACTGGTTATTTTTGCTCTCCTGTTTTTTATTAATGGTGTTATTTCTATTCTAAATTCAAGGCAATAACTTAATACCTATCTCGAAATGACAGGCTATGAGCTCAGCTGAACTCAGAAAGGTTAGAGTTAGGTGGGACCACATCCAGCTTGATGCTGTATCTAAAACCTCAGATTGCCTTAATGCACCTCTAGAGGCAGTTACAGGATTGGGGCTTTTGCATGGAAGTAGAAGGTAATAAATAATAACAGATTTATTAGTTTATATGCAGCTGCAGCTTAGAGCTATTAAAAATTTATGCCACTTGCTATTTTTAAGGCCCTGTACTTAATAACTTGTTGTAAAAAAAAAAAAAAAAAAAAAGACTGAAAAGTCTATGGAAATAATATTAGCATGCTAAGGAAATTAAAGTTGTCATTTAAGGGCCAATATCATTGAATATAAAATTTTGAATTATAGCTAAGAAACACTGTTTTTGTTAACACATTTGTGCCACGCATCTGACTTTGGTCTTGATCTTCCAATTTCCTCCTGTTTCACAGACACTTTCCAACACCTCTTAAGCACTGCAGGGTCAGATGTTTTAGGAGCAGGCTGTGCTGGATTTTCAAAGAAACAGAGCTGTAATTTCCTGCACTGAGTTTTTCACTCTTAGTACTTTTTTTTTTTTAAGGTTTCATAATTGAAAAGAGTTAAAAAGGTTCATTTTGTCTCTCTTGTCCAAAGCCAAAACAGCAGGTCACTGTCTCCATTGGCTGGATCTCTCTGCCAGGGATGACTGACACCAGGAGTTGTTGGGGTTTCCACATCTCTGGTTGCACAGTTTGCCCCAGGGGCTTAGAAATGCAAGATTGATCTCTGCAACTGCAAGGGATTCAGTTTTCTACCCTTTAGGCTGCCACCTGTTTTGAGAAAATAACCACATCTTTTTCAGGACTTCTAGGAAATAAATGCTACAAATGCAACAGTTATTTACTTGACCTGCTTGCCAGCACTGTGTACAAGCTGGTCTGCAGAAACAAACCCAATGAGTGACCCTCTCTGCTACAGAAGAGGAGGGAGGATCCATGCATGCATGCATGCACAAAAGCCACTTCTGGGCTGCCAGTTGCCTGCTGTGGCTCCTGTTACAGCTTCCTGGTTGACAGCTTTTATGAGGAGTTTCTTCCGATGAATAAAACAGCAGAATTAGACTAATATGGGCTCTTGTGGAGATTTCCTCCTTGCCACAATCTCTTGTGCAATATAACTTTGTCCCGATTTTATGGATGGAGGGGACAAAATGATTTCTGATTTTTGCCTTTTCCAGAAAGCTTTAGCAGAAGTGCAGTTCCTACAGAAGTGGCTGCTTTGTATTTCTGTGTGATTCAGTGATGCATATACACAAAGGGAGCAGCCTTTGATAATCTGGGTTTCAATAACATGACTGCAATGCACTGATTTAAACTGAGGGAGGAATGGGCTGAGTTGCTCAATGATAACAGTTCAATTAGTTCCTGTGCTCCCATCAGAGGCTCTTAATCTTCTGCCATGGCCTCAGTGGTGTGTGCAGCAGCAAGCAAGCTTATCTCAGGTATGGAGGAACAAGAAACTTGGGTTTGCAGGAAGAGAAGGTAGGAAGGATGCTGGATGGAAATGGCTTGGGTGTGTAGCTGCAAGGGCAAGCACCCACCTGCCTTCTCTTTATTCCTAAACTCTGTCCTGAAGAATTCCTCCACATCCTTGGGCTCTCAAGAAACCTTTTTGTCCTGGCTTTCCTGTGATCTCTGTATTGGAGACTCCTTAACTGATCAGTTTGAATTTCTACACTGAATAACTGGGCTTCTGGTAAGTGATGTGAGGAAGGCATGCTGTGGGTTCTCCCAGCTGCAGCTGGTTTGGAACTGGGAGATCACAGTGGCAAAAGAAACAGACCTGCAAATAATAGTGCAAGATACACTCCTAGGCTTAAATGCCATAACAATGAGAGTGAGATACAGACACTTGGCTTTCCCTCCTCACCATGAGTGAATTTGCTGCACATTTAGAATAAAGGATTTAATTGTAAAAAGTTAGCTATGAGCCTGACTCAGGCCAGGAGCAATACATCTGAGCAATTTATTCAGCACTTCTAAAATATTGATGTCATGATATCTATAAATTAGAAGTTTATGCTTTTTATTTTTCAATTTTTTTTTCCTGCATCATCATCTTCCACTGCAGTCAGTGCAGAGACAGCAGCAGGTATCAATCAATGCATTATGATTCTGGCCCTATTCAAATACTTCCAAAATTAAAAGTCTGTGTTTCACTCACAGCTGTATGGAAGCTCTGAGTCATGGGTGTGTGGATGTCCCCCAGGACAGCCCACAGATGTTCCCAACAGGTCACCCACAGCCAGCTCCAGCAGTGTTTCAGCCATATGGAAAGTCAGGAACTTTGGCCTTGAGCCTGTTCTTAACGCACAGTGTTGTTGTTCTGCTCACCCAAATTAAAGAGTTATGAGAACAGGGAAAAACAAAGTGCCAAAACCAATAGTCTAGGTTTTAATTTTAGTAATTGGAATTGACTGTAAAGCACAGGGTGGGAGTTTCCTTTTCCCTTTTGCATAATGTTCTCTGTCCTAATGTCTTACAGACACCTTTTTCATGTCTCTCTCTACAGCTGAAAAATGTTGAAAAAATTCAGTAGAATGTATTTGCTCTTTTTTTCTAATGTGAAAGTAAACCAAAATTCTTTGTCGTAATGTTATGCTGCTAGACATACGAATGTCTAGGGGGTGCACAGATATTAGGATCAAGGCTGGAGACTCGTGGAAAGCTGATCAATGATCCTTTTGCCTTCACTGACTCTTGGTTGAATGTCCCTTCATTTAAAAGTCCCTTGAGATGAAGAAGATAAATAAATTTGCATCCAATAAAGCTGATGTCTAGTTTTAATATTTCTTTCCAGATAAGCATAAAGTTTGTTTTTCATTTTGTGCTTAGTGAAAAGAGATAAATATGTACATTTTTATGGAGAGGAAATAGGCAATGTAAAATGCATTTGGAGACAGGCACTTTTATGACATGCAATTAGCATATTTCTGTTTCATTACTTGTGTTATTTTAATTGGTTGTGAAACTGCAGCTCTGAGTTTTTATCATCAGAAAAATCAAGTGATTATTTTACAATTTTAATGAAGTTAAAGAATTTGCATACATAGTTTTGACCAGGAGCACAAATTCAAGTCCAAACATTTCTGTTCCTTGAGCGTGCCTTACCATGAAGTAAAGGGTGATATCTTCTTATTGATCATCACTCCAAGGTCCTGGCTCCTGGATTTTTTCTGTTACTGAGCAAAATCCCATCACAGTTCTCAGGCTGAAGGCAGCAGCCCACAAGTGTATAAATGATAATGTTTCTCAGCTCAGAAACATTGGGTCTTTAAGCACAAGAAAGGTCACAAGCACAAGAAAGGACCTTTTGTGGTACAAAGAGGTCTTGTATTGTAGGAGGCTCACAAGGGATTTCCAGACATGTTGAAGGCTTATTTTAAATCCAAATGCTCTGCATCAGAAATCATCTCACTGTATGAATATGGGTGAAGTGAGGATTGGGTTTGCTCTCCCAGAGCAGGATTAGGCAGTGACCTTGTACATTAGAGACAAAATTATGGCTAGGGAGCCCTTGCTGTAATTAATTCATTTTGCACTACCAGATTTAGTACTCTGGGACTGAACTAGGTGCATTCTTCAACTCTTCAGGCAAGCAGCTTGAGTCTTCCATGCCTGAGATTTCATTTACTTATTTATATTCTTTTTACACTTATTACTACTGTTTTTGTACAGTTATGTACCTGTATGACTAATAAACTCATTAATGAAGATCCTTGCTACTATTACAACACCAAAAGTGTTTTACCAGGTTTCTGGACCCACTGGAGGTCATACAGAGACAGATGAGAGAAAGCACATTCATGCTTTCAGAAATTTTAGGAAATTCTATTCTAGCACCTTCTTTCATTGTTATCTTATTTTCTTTCATCTCTCAATTTCATTCTGACTTCTTATCTTCACAGCATTTCTGTTCCATTTAGTCTATTGTTTTCTATCTTGTTTTTATTTTCCCCCCTTTGCTTATACCCCTCTTTCTCATATCAGCTCTGATTTTATAATAGTCACAGTTGAGAATTGCCACATGACCAGTACCTTCACCCTATTTATCTGTGTAACTCATTTTCTATAAAGGACTGTTCTTGGATTACCCAGGTACCATGCCTGTTTAGTTATAAAATAAAGGACAGGAAAAATTATATGTGAACTTTTCTTTTTTCTCCCAGCTATTGGAGTTCAGCTCCAGGTTGTGCAGGATGGCATTCACCAGTGGCTGCAAATTCTTCAGTCCCTGTGTCTATGGAGCCTGCCTCCATTCCCACCCCACTCTCATCTTCCTCTGCTGATTCCTTGTCCCTCTCTTTCATCTCCTGTTTATGGTTTTCTCCTGAAGTTTCACTTCTCCATTGTTCAATTCTTCCTTCTCTTCTGCTGCCTTTTGCCCCCATTGCTTACAATCCCAGTCTCTTCCCAGTTTCTCTGCATCTTTGCCCTGTTCTGCCCCTGTAAGCTTCCTCACTGCTGTGCTCCTACTGCTGTACAAGACCTGGGCACCACTGAGGAGAGATTTCTGCTCTCCAGTCTGTGCTCAGCCCAGCATCAAGTCACGCACAGACCAGACAAGAATTTATCCTGCACTCAGGAGGGCTGGAGCCTGGGCACAGAGGCTCAACTTCCCGTGGCTTTCTGCACTCTTTGCATGGAAAAAAAGTAAAGTGAAGGGAGTGAGAGCTGCACCACAGTTCACAACAGGCCTGGGTCCTGCAGAGTATCTCTGAGGCTCTGCCACTAAACTTCCTCCTTTGTGAAAGAGAAAGATGCTGAAGAGAAAGCCCTGCTCTGTCCCTGCCGACCCAGGTAGGAACATTTTACTGCAGACAGGGTCTCTGAACTTTTAACAAGTTCTGCTCTTATCTGTGCACAGAGAGACTTTTCAAAGCCTATAACCAAATGTGGAAGAATTTTCCTGGGAGCTGTAAGATGCATATCACATATGGCATATGATGCCATATGCATAAGAGGGCAAGGGAAAAAAGGGAAGCAGCTCTGCCAAATTTCAAGTGTCATCTTCAAAGGAATTCCCTATGAAATGGTTGTTAGGGCATATTTCAAATGGGCATACCAAGTATATTTTCCCTTTCTTGTTCTCTGAAGTAGCCAGGCTATATTTTGCACTGTTCTCCAAAACTATTTGCCTTTTCTCCTGGCTTCCCTGGGCTTAGGTGAGATTTAGAAAGGGGTGCACATGGGAGTGCTGGTTTGTGTGACACCTCCATGCTCTTTATAAAATAAAATTTGCTCAGTTAGCATTGTTCTTCAAAGACTGTAGATTAAACACCACATGATTAAAGATCTAGCAATAATGCCTTAAGGCAAATTTGGGCAATTTTGTCCAAAGTGATGTCAAGGAATTTCCTGACTGCTCTTCACTCATCAAAAAGACCTCAGGAATCATGTATAGTAGGGTCTCTGAAATTGATGCAAAACAAGATTGTTTTGCCTCATAATCCAGGAATCTGGGGAAGTCATCCTACTCTCATCTCAGTGACTAATTTTTGTGTGATGTGGCACATTTCCTTACTGATGAATGATGAGGTTGCCTTCATGCAACCACCTGTAGGTAAAAAAAAAAGAGGCTTTTCAGCTGCACAATGCACTGAACCGGAGCAGGGAGAATTAAAATTTCATCTCTTCATTCAAAGTACCAGGAAAAGTTTAAACAAAGAGCTATCACTCTGGAAGGGGAATAGGGAACAACACTCCCCTACTCCCCTACCCTGGAACACACACACAGCTCCCTGAGAAGGGTAATTTCTCAGCATTGTAGGGATATAAAAACTTAAATGTTGTTAAAACAACACAGGATCAACAGCTTCCACCCCAAAACTGACTGTGTCCTGCTGCTTGGTAATGCAGAAACCTCAGTATCAGTCACGTTCCTCTGATGTTGCTGGGAGAGGAAGGATAAGACTGAGCATGGGAATGATGCTCATGTTTGAATTCACTTTCCTCCAAGGAATCTGCCTTTGAAATGGAACCATTCATGCTCACAGAGATGTTTGAGAGGCAGTAAACATGAGAAAAATTGATTTTGGCTCAGTAAATGTTTTTAGTCCATGGTTAGATCTGTCTGTGATATTAGATAAAGTGATGTGGCTTCATGAGAGCACTTCTGTGATCTGAATTTAACTTTCACCTGAGCAAATGCAGTTTGAATCAGCTACAAAAATATTGGCCACACAAAATTGGAATAAATTTTCCACAGAATATATGAGAATTTCAGCATCATGAAAGGCAAGTGTTGCAAAGCTATTACAGAAAAATGCTCACAAGTATATTGAGATCATAAGAAATGCATTTATTTTTCAGGGGGTTTTACTTTTATTTTAAAATTTCACCTTTTAAAAATCAAAGTAATTTTAAATGCCATTTTAAATGCTTTATTCCAGACATTTAAATATTTCATAAGCATCTATCTGAGGATTTTTTAATAGCATTTCTAATTAGTTTTGTCAGAAGTGCATTTTGGTAAATATTTAATCAGCTCCTAATAAAATTAATAAGAAATTTTTATTCTCTCCCACTAAGACTACATTAGCTTCAATAAATAGTTTCATTATGAGGTATTTTAAATAAAATGTGAAATAAATATAGATTATTGCTATGACTGATGTATGCTGCAGGCTCAGGAACATATGTGTAATGTGGAGAACTATGGAAAAGAGTCTTCGTGCCCTCAGCAGAAAGCTATCTAGGAAAATTGGTGTGGCCTCAGCAATTGTTGTATTTACATCAAGTAGGACAACAATGTAATCACAATCCAAATACTTTTCTGTAAATTTGATGAAATTACCTGATTTTAATCCACAAGCATTTGAGCCCATTCTGGCTATTATCACTATTTACAGAGCTCTGCTGTATTTTGAAACTTTTGAAGATTGAGGCGTTATGAAAGTATAGATGCTTTGCTTAACAGCATGGAGCAACAGGCCTCCACAATCTCTAAGCATTGTCCTCTCTGATCAGATTTGATAAACACTGAGAAGGTTTTAAAAGGGATTGCCTTAGGGTGATAAAGGAGACACAAAAAGAGTCTGAAAATTTGTTTTTATAGCTGCGGTACTATAAGTAGGTGGGATCTGTGTCAGATGGGGGATGATCCTTGCAAAATGATGGAAAAACAGAAAGTTGCATGATTCTGATTTCTTCAATTTTAACAGCATTTTCCTCTTCATTTATTTTATACTTTCATGACTACCAGACCTGCTTGGACTGGAGTCATTTTAATGAGGTTTACAAGGATTGTTTTCTACTCTTCTACTATCTCCCCCTAAGTCACTAAATTAGAGCAGCACACTCTCACAGATGTGAATTGAAGAAGAAGAAAACGACACTGGGCAGCGTCTCATTCCTCAAAAGAAGGCACAGCCCCTCACTTTCCATGGTGAGCACTGTGCAAAGCCTGATATTGTAGGGAAACAAAAATTACTTCACAACCCATCTTGCTCCCAGCTTGTGCCCCATGTTTGAAACTGGACTGAGTGTACTTCTCTTAGAAGTAGATATGTTTTTATGATCTAAAAAATATTCTTCCACTTTGATTTTTTGTCCTATGCAATGAAATCTTCTGAAATCCAGATGTGATATGTTTTCTGATCACAACAATGTCAAAAATACTTAAATGACTTTTTAGAAAATGGAAATGATGGCTTGATGGCTCTTTACTATGAAGAGTAATTTTACTTCCACTCAGGTGTTTCTCTTAATATTATGCAAAACCAGATTTGTCTAATACAAATTATCCATTTAAATGAACTGGCTCTTGAAACCTTGTAATTAGTCTGAAAATAAAATTTTCATGGACACCAGGGCTTGTTTCCTTTTTTTGAACTAAATATTTTCTGATTCAGTCCCATATAAATAAATCATAGATATGTCTGTGCCTGAAAACTAATGCTTGCTGAAAATACCTCCGGAAACCCAGGCTGATGACAGTATAAAGAACAGATTAAATGGTTCTGATTCCATTTAAATTGGAGGCTAGAAATGTGCTTCTCAACCACAAATACAGTGGATCTGTCTGCCTTGGTGTCTTTTAGATAAATATACTTTGTTTTGATCCAGAACAACAATACCCTTTAGTTGGCATTTAGATTTGTGATCAAGGAGTGTTATAGCACAGTACAATAATTCTGTGCCACGTCTACTTTCTTATAAAGAGTCTCTGATTTTGTTTTATTTGTTTGGTTTTGTTTGCTGCTTTGCCTGCTTATATGTAGTGTCCAGAAAACAGAGCAAGAGTGAGTAATTGCTGGACTCTCCCATCCAGGGCCAAGACCTACTGCTGTGCACATTTCTCAGTCTGAAGCGTTAATCCTCTTGGGTTTTTGTGATTCACAGGCAGGAGTTCCACCACATAAATCCCTCCATGTGCATTTCCCATCAGCTGGCAAGAGCTGTGCTCAGCTCTTCACAAAAGGACCCCTATTTTTCCTTGAGTACAGTGAAGGGTAAATTGAAATACAAATGTGAAACACCGTCCTTGCAGGCCCTCTGCCTCAGGTGCTTTTAGTGGTTATGCAGCAGTGTGCTGTGGTTTGGATTTAGCAGTCCTCCAGATAAGTTTACTGACCCCTAATGTGACTGTATTTTCACTGCTTTTTGAAGAATATTGGTTTGGTTATGTGCTGAGTTCTAATGCCTCTCACTGGACTTCAGTACAAGACTATTTCCAGACTTCAGACTCTGACTTTTCCAGGGTGAGAAAGAGAGATTTGCCAAGTATCATCACATTCTTTTCTGTCATACATACTCTGGTGGAAGCCCTGTAGTTCCTATGTTCAGCTGCAGAGATGTGCTTTTAAGTAATAAAAGTTTCATAAAAATTTAATATGAAAAATATTGGGTAAGGAATTTTGATACAACAGAAGTGACAGACATTGCATACAGTTGCTCCAAGCTGCAAAAATATTTGCCTTATATGACACTTCCCTCTGTGGGAGTTATCTATAACAAAGTGCTGCTATGCTGCACTGCCCACATCTACAAAGCTTGGAGATGAGCTGAGGCTCCAAGTTTTACTTTATCCTTGTTTGAGTGTGGCAGGTTGGAGCATGGCTGGTCAGCTCAAACCAGGTTAAACATGCCTGTGGTCTCATGGTAGCCTCAGATCACAGCAGGCTTGCAGAGGAACTCAATATTTTCTTCTGCTCAAACAAAAAACTAAAACAAAAACAAAGAAATCTCTTTTAAACTGACTATTTTTCTAGTTTGCAAGAGAACAAAGGACCAATTTCCTAATTTGTATTGCAGCAGGAGGAATCTGCCCTCCTTGTCTTGCTCAAAATCCTTTCTGTCATTGCTTTGTGGAAGTGTTTGCCTTCCTTCCCCACAGATATGTATAATGAAGATGTAAGGCACTGTAAGATTAAGTGGCAGAATGTGTATTTTTTATTATTATTTTTATACACACATATGCAAAATCAAGAGTAATGATATTACAGTTTCTATTGCCAGAGGAGCCACATTACACCACCAACTCTGCCCCTTTCTATAATTATGTGTATCTATATATATATATGTATATATACACACACATACAGTGAGTGATGGTCTGTGCCCTGATGATGGAAAGCAGGAAGGGAGACTCTGGGAGGCATGTGTCAGGAAAAGGATAAACATCATCATCATCATCATCATCATCATCATCATCTCTCTTTTACAGTCTCTGTGACCCCAGCTCTGGAGAAGATGTGTGTGGCTTCTAAATCTATCTCAATACAGGAAGACACTCAAATATATCCCTAACTTTTAAGGAGCTGATTAAGCCTCACTGCAAATTTTATTCATGCATACTTAGATGCTTAACTGCTTTTATAAATTCTGTTTATAATTATGAATCAAAATTATTTTATCAATTATGTTTATAATTATGTTTATGGCCAAAGCCAGCTGTGAATTTGGGTTCAGACAAGGTCCAGGTGAGATACAAACATTTGCAGGTAGCCTTCCAACCACCCTTCCTCTCCATCCTGGTATTTCCCATGACATGAAATATGTGAATGGTCAGGAGGTGTCCAATGCCTGTTTAGATATCTGTGTGCATGACTGCTTCCTTTGATGTGAGTATTGAATTTACATCTTTCACCACAGTCAGGGGCTGACTGCTGAGCCACTTCAGAGATCTGCTACAATGCCTTTGTGTTACCTTTTCTTTATCAGCTGACAATTAGCACCTTTTCATGATTAGATGGCAACAATATAGCTGGATACTAATACAGAATTTCTTCAAGGGGAACAAAAATAATTTGATAACAGGCTTTTCCTTCATTGGTCATGTGTTTCCTCTGGGCTGTTGGTGCTCTGAGGACACAATAAGCCATGATGGCCCTAATCAGTCTCAGGTGGGATCTCTTCCATGCCTGCTCACGGGCCCAGGGACTGGCCCTTTAGCCTCTGTACAAGCCCATGCTGGGGACAGTCCTTCTCTCCAGCTCAGCCGTGCCAGCTGCTGCCCACTGATTCCCTTCACCCAAGCCCCAGCTTGCAAACTGACTTCCTGGGTTAGCCTTGGACCTGCCTCATCCCCGGGCACTTCCCTGGTGCTCTGTGGACTTGGTTGGACCCAACAACCATCTGGGTGTGCCCAGAGCACACAGCACTGAAGATTGATTAGCATGTGTCACCTTCCACAAGCTAAAATGGGGCTCATTTACCCAGAGTGGACAAGATCTGTGAGAGAGAGGGTTTGAGGGAGCAGGACCAGGTTAATAGGCAGAAGAAATCACCAGTGCCAGCTCTCTCAGCATGTTCCCATGCTCCCACCTTCTGTGATCCTGGCAGGGACAATCTGTCTGCAATAATTTCTGTGCAAAAAGGGTAATACCAGTTTGTTTCTTGCTTTCCATGTCTATCCCCAGTATCAAGATTAGCTTCAGCACAAAAGTACTGTGCCTGAGGACTATTTTAAGGATTTTTTTTTTTTGACTACTTGAATTTTAAAGTTCCTCCTCATCTTCAGATTTGCAAACACATGCTGCATTCACTGCAGTGTGGTGCTACACCTTTCATTTTACTCCCTGTGTTGTTAATGAGGAAAGACATTAGCATTCAGCATTGACTTCTATAACCCTCCAGCTCAGAACTCACCCTGTGAAATGCTGAGTCCCTGGAAGATAGATAGCACCCCTGGCTAACTGTGGCTCCAGAGAGAACCAACCACCCCTGATAACTACTCATACTGCTTGAGGAGTACTAGTCCCTGCTAGGGTAATACTCCTGGAGAATACCCAGTTCTTCAGCAGATAGAAAAGACCAAGGAGGGTATTACAGATGGTGGAAGTGAAATCTGGAAAAGACATCACAAATGTTCTTTGAAAACAAGCTTTTCTAGTTAATGCTACGTATGCAGTGTTCCAGATGTATATTTCTACTTTTCCCTTGGCTATCCACAACATCTAAAAATAGCAGTTGACTAATCTGAAGCTATTTGGGGGAAATTAGGCTTATAAATCCTGAACAGATGCACATTATTTTGCTAGGTGGGACCTTCATCTGCCAAATAGCTCTGTTTTCCTAATTAATTTTATCCTCTCTGGATTTTTAAAAAAGTTTTGAAAGGAAGGCTTCATGGCAGTAACTAAATCTGACCTGAGCATAGGCAGGCACCAAACAAGATTTCTGTCTATCACCCTGATGTCATTGCAAACTTTTTTCACTCTCACCTGTGTTGTTGCTGTGCTGTGCTGGTTTCTAAAACTGCTCACATAATGAAAGTTCCCCAAGAGATGCACATTAAACCAGGCACATTTAAATCAATAAGTGGATGGAATTAGCATGGCTGAGTAGTCCCTACATGGATTTAAATGTGCTTCTATCTTCAGCTTTCTTTGTACAAAGGCTGGAAATGGTGGGTTTTTCCTATTCCGTAGGCAGTACCAGGATCATCCCCTCTGTGGGAGAGTTTATGCTGGGAAGATCTCACCTTTCACAAAAGCTCCTGGACTTCTTGTGCAGAGAGCTGGGCTCTGCAGATTCCATACAGCTTACTTCACATTGCTTCTTACTGGCAATGACTAGAATAAATGTCAATGTCTTCTGTCAGATTTAAATTAAAGAAATTCTGGAAGCACTTACTCTGGAAGTAAGTTTAGACTAGTTGATTCCAGAAGGACTTTAGTGACCTTCAAAAGTGCAAGAGAATGAAAAAGATCTTGGTTATTATAAAAAGTACACAGGGAAACAAACAATGGAATGCTTTGCTACCCCAGAAGCATTCTAAATGGCACTGCAGCCATATCCTTTCACCCTGCTAAGTGCTTTATATATGCTATATTGCCAAGCAATATTATAAGGTATAAAAATGTTTTCTAAAGATATGTAAACAAGCAATATACATTTTAGAGGGTACTGTACAGCCCAAGAGGGGGAAGGAAATTATAGTACCTTATTTTGAAATTAAAGGTAATCAGATCAACAGATATGAAACCTATCTGTTTGCAGCTTTCATTATATTGTTAGCACTTAAGGGAAAAGGAAGAAAGAGATAAGATAAATGTATATTAGTATTATTAGAGTATATTAGGGAAAATGGTGTGTATGCTGAAGGAATGAAATTACTCAGTAGAAAAATAGAAAACACTATTTGATATTCACATGAAAATATGATGCATTTCAAGGCACTGCAGAAGCAGGACCATTTGTTAGGAAAACTAGGGTCTCAGGAAACAAAGACATTTCATTTAAAATCTAATACAAGTCATTACATGGAGTATGGTAGAGGTGTCAGTCACAGCCCATTGCAGTATGAAATAAAGTCCTGTCTTTGATGGACCTATTAAACATTTTGTTGGACCTACTATTAAACAGTAACATTTACAAACATTTACACTAACATTTACGAACACTAACATTTGCAACATTTTTCCCTCCATAACAAGCTAATGTTTGAACTTGTCTAACAAACAGTGGGCAATACTCACTATTTCAATCAGGTTTAGGGTACTGTAATTTTCTAACAGTCAAGGTTGTCTTAATCCCTTCTTTATTATACTGTGGGTTACCACTGAAGCAGTTCACATGAGTGAAGCCATGGGATTAATGCTAAAAGCAAACCCTGGCAGTGTCATATTTGGCATTACGAGGACAAGCTGTACCCAGACAGGACAAACCTGTGCTGTTGGGAATGCAGTAGCTCCATGGGATGGAGTTGCAGCTGTTGATAAATTGCCCATCTGGAATTTTTTTGTCCTTTGGCCTCAGTATCATGAACTGAATACATACCAAATTATATGAATGGAGAGGATGTGTAGAACAAAGAAAGAAACCACCTACCCAGCAAAGTCACCACATGCTGAAGTCATCACACTTGGTATTTGGAGATGAATTAAAAAAATAGGAAAAGACTAAAACCACAGGACAGAAAGAAATGGAGCTTTTCAAAATCTGTGCAGTATTTAGCATTCTATGAGTTGTTTCCTTGAAAACTCTGCCAAAGAGTTGTGAGCACAGAAGTGAGCAGTGTGTTGTTCTTTCAAGAACAAATCCAGTGTCTGGTGTTGCGGCTCAAGTAAAAAGGGACAAGGAACCCACTCATGAGCTGTTTAGCTTGTCATTTTCCAACTGTTCAGGGGTGACAGCATCAAGGAAAACTGAATGCATAAATACCAAAATGGGAATAGGGGGAGCATAGAAATACAATAGCAAGTGTTTCCCAGAAAGGCAGTGAAAGTATGATACAGGGAATGAGCTGTTCTGGCTATCAAGGGAGAAAAACTTTTATCAAAGGCCTTTGCATTACCCATGTGAGCACTCCTCAAACCCCAGTGAAGCTAAAGAGTGATTTTCCCGCCAGCAAAAGAAGAAGCAGAACTACACTAATATTTAGAAGTTTGGTGGAAGCAGAGTGCCCAACTCACTTTGCAACCAGTGAAGTTTCACATCTGTTTTGAGGAAAAATGGAAAAGGTGACTCTATGACACAATAGCTAATAGAGTTAAGGCATGTGGCATGGCACTGACAGTGGGGACAACTTTTAGATGAGCCTTACAGGATAGATTTCTCCCATGGTGAATAAGACATGGAAGCTACAAGTCCAAGCACTACTCTGAAAAATGTTGTGGACTTTTCTTCAAGTCAGGTAATTAGAATCATTGAATCATGGAATGGTTTAGGTTGGAAGGGACCTTAAAGAATATCTTTTTCCAATTCCCTTGCCCTGGGCAGGGACACCTTTTACCAAATCAGGTTGCTCAGAGCTGCATTCAATACAGTCTTGAACTCCCAGGGATGGTACATTCAGAGCTCCTCTGGGCAACCTCTTCTAGTGGCTCACCACCCTCAAATTAAAGACTTTTTTCCTCCTATCTAATCTAAACCTGCCCTGTTTCACTTTGAAGCCATTTCCCCCTTGTCCTGTCACTACGTGCTCTTGTAAAAAGTCTCTCTCCATCTTTCTTGTCTGTTCCCTTCAGGTACTACTTGAAGTAGAGATGATCTGAAAAAAAAAAAACATAAGTGGGCAGTGCCAATTTCACAAGGCATCAGGAACTCCAACAGCTGAGAATGGTGAGGGAGGGAAAGGGCAGGGAAACTTAAAGTCCCATCCCTGAAGAGTAACTGAAGCCGTAAGGAGTGTTTGTAAATAGACTCTCCAATAATATAATTATGTAGCAGAGAGCTACCAAGAAACAAGACGTGTTCTCCCAGAACAAGATATAATCTTATCTGTATTGGTAAATTACAGGGACATGGTCAGAAAAGGAAAAAAAAAAAACAAACCCAAACCAAAGTCTTTATTAAACTGCCCAGTATGACTTGTAAATGGATAGTGATGACTCAATGTCTGCTCTGGTAAAAAAGGTAAGACACATTTTTGTAATTCCAATAGGAAATGTTACATGATTCCAGTTGTCCCCCAGGTCAGATCCACCCTTCCTCATCCCTTTTTTACCGTCTCTGCTCTTTTAGGGTTTCTGGCTTTGTCATCATGCTGCACTAAGCTCTTTTTACACCTTCATGTGCTAACTTTTGAACTTGTTTTGAAAAGCAAGCCCTTCCTGAGAGAACAAGCTCCTGTTGCCAGGAGCTCTGCTCCATACCAGCATCTTGTTCTTGTTCATATAGCCACTCCACATCCTTATTCCTTCAGAGGCTTTGGAGGAAGGTTGTTTGATGGAGCTGGAAAAAGATTGCATTTTCCCTCCAAACTGTTCTTCATTTCGAGTTGCTTCTTTTCCACTAGGTGCCACTGAAGGCTAGGGGAGCAAATAAAGCTTCTGAAGAGAATCTGTCTTGCCTGAAAATCCAGAGCTCCCGGGTTTCCTGGTAACTTGGGAGTGGAGTTTTAAAGTGACCTAAAGCTTATGGAAGTCGAATTCCTAATTATAGCCTGTAATGTTGAAGGTTGTATTTTTCTGTGCTAATCCCTGGAAGATGCAGTCTTTGGAGGCACATAATAAATACATCAAAAATCCATATGGGAATTTGACGTTGGTAACTTTGTGACCATCCCTTTGTATGTTTGTGGGACTGCTGCTCAAGCCCTGGCCAGCTGGGCATGGCTCACAATTGCCTGGAGGTGGCTTACAGTGACTTAGGATCATGGAGCACTAGAAGGGATAAGGGTACTTCTGGCTCTTCCTTCTCCTGATCCAGCACTGCCTGTAAGAGCCATACTTGCCACTCTTTAAATTATCAGTAGGTTTGTCTTGCACTGTGGAACAGAGAGTGACCATAAGCATTTGCTAATATTTATGCATCAGCTTATAAGATATCACTGATGATGGACAGAAAGGTTTATGGCATTTTACATGATGAGTAAAATTCAAGTGTTAAAATAAATCTACTTTTAAATGATAGCAGTATAAAAACACTGACATTGATTCAGTTTTCATTTCTCAAGTCTGACAGCTACAGAAATGCCCAGCAAACTTTTGCTTCAAATTCCCTCACTCCTCCTACTACATTCAGAGTACTTAAACCCGAGATTTATAGCAACCTAAAGTTATACATTAAGGGAGGTATAGAGGTATGTAAAATTGGTACATAATCCAAAGTTTGGTATTCAGAAATACCTTCCAAATAGAAGACTACTTCACTTGTGAATGTGAGCAGAGTAAATGAAGTTACCTTTGGAGTAAATGAAGTATTTTCTCACTTGCTTGGTGTATGCTATTTGTGGTCCTCTGTGGGTCAGTAGATGCACTCACAAGGTAACAAGCAGAATGAGCCAAAGGAATAACAGAATTTAGCAGCAGAATTCCCCACCTTCCCATCATCCTCTAGTTACAAATTGACTGGCCAAGCTCAATCCCCTGTTTTAAATCCTCTTTGGAAGTGGAGTCTGGGTACAGAGACATTCACAAAATGGCTCTGTCCATTTTGTTTGAGATCAAACTGCCTGAGGACAGCCTGGCAATGGAAGTGAAATTACTCTTCTGAGAACCTGACATCTCCTGTGTGTTTGACTCCTGTTATTGTCCTCTAAGGAGAAGTCATGCAACATTCTTGGAGATGGTGCCACAAATATGACATCACTGGCAAGCCTGAAATTTTAAGGAAGCCTTAAAAGGGAAAAGAAAGCCCTACAGCCCCAGATGGGTCAGTGGATATAATGCTGGAGAAGGTATTATAGCACTTGGTTTTCATTTACCTTTGAGAAATCACTGTGCCTCTCTGTTCCTCAGATTCTCTGTATGAGGTACTGCTCATATTTTTTTTTCCTACCTTTATTCAGTGTTTATGGCTCACAAGTAAAAAATGCTCTGTGACAACTGTGTCAGCATTGTCACAGTCATTGTAATAGGAGAAAATCTAAGGTTTGCTAACAAGTTTGTGGAACTAAAAACTTTCTTATATTATTCATATTTAATCCCACAGCTACCCAAAAATGTTGACTTTTTCATGATAATTCAAAAAAACCCAAAACCACCAAGTAAAAAATTAATGAAGTGCAACACTTTCAATGGCAGATTTTTGGTATATTTACTGTGCAGCACTACATATTATTTTCCTTTTCCTCTCACCAGATTTCTCAGTAGATCCTAAGCATGGGCTGTTCCTTACAACAGTTTCCATTTCCCACGTTCCTTAACATCTTAGCATCATCCCCAAACAAGAGGGTGCCAAGTGCTATATCCTATTAGCTTGCTGAATATAATTTCTGTTGATACATGGGTTCGCAGTGGTCTAAACATCATAGTGGGACAAACAGGAGTCAAAGTTTCTCAGATATGGCACCTCATCTCCTGCTGTGATTCCTGCAGGAAACAGTGCACAGCTTTTTTAATATGCTGTTGGTTCACATTCAAAGTTGAAAAAATCGGCTCAAGGCACAGTGCTGGACTGTATCATTTGTGATAGAGCTGTGTTTGGGTGAAACAAGGAGGTATAGATTTATTTAGTTTGACACTGTACCCAACAGCTTGCCCTCACAGTCTTTGTGAGCTGTCAGCTCTTCCCATCCATCAACCTTAACAGCATTCTGTTCCAGCAGTGTTATTATCTGTTTTATCTTCCTTTCTGTTGCACCTGGCAGACGAATGATGCCTTTTGATGGATTTTCACTTACCTCTATTGTTTTCCTTCCTGTCCCTTTTAAATAAATATCCTATTGAGTGCAAACCTGGAAGGATTTCAGAGCAAATTTCACTAGCAGGGATAAACAGAACTTTTTAATATTTATTCTCTTCAAGCATTAATGGGTTTGTGCTTTGTATCAGTGCCTTTGTGTTGATGCCATGTATCTATGACAAGTATACAGTGTGGAGCAAATTCAGAATATCTTGCTTCGTCCATACTGAGCTTTGCAGACTGTATCCTGCTGGAAGTAAAAGAAGCTGTGCAGAACAAAGTTTAGAAAGTGTATAGCCATAAAGAACTCATGGAGACCTACAAGAGTGTAGAGAAGTCCTCCGCTGTGTTGTCAGTTCCAAAATGGACTTGTTTTCTGCTCTAGTAGCAGTGGGATCTGTGTCAGTCCTGGGAGCAGCTCAGCAAGACCAGAGCAGCGGTCCCCGAAGGTATGGTCAGAGACTTTGCATGCACAGGAACCGAAGATAACAAAGTTAGGCTCTTTCAAACACCTCCTGGTAACCAGGGAGAGGCTGGGGCCAGGCTGCTCAGAGGCACACGTCAGCAGAGCTGATGTTGTGCAGAGTGTACACAGCTCAGGAGCCTGGGAGCAGCTGCCCTGCTGCACACAGAGCCCCTGCTCTGGGCAGCACAGGGAGGTCAGTCACTGTGTGCCTGCCGCTCAGCACGCTGACATCCCTGTGCTGGGTTTGTTCCAACCCTACCCCCACAGCCCAAAGAGGGAATCTGTAGCCCTTGGGTGCTGCAGCACCTTGGCTGGGCTGGGAATGTCTGCATGCCCTGGCTGCAGCCCAGGGCAGCCTCTCACTGTCAGTCCCTTTTAACCATTACCGGCTGAGTTTGGTGTCGGAAAAATCCCCAAAAGGGCATTAATTTGCTGTGGAATGGGTTGTAAGGAGCAAGGTTCCCCCAAGAGATCTCTGATTTTCTAACTTTAGCTTCCCCTTAGGCAAGAAAGAAGTCAGTATCATTTATTTTCTCTGTAAACACAAAATGAAGCACTTCCACGGCAGCTCAGGTTTCTGTGGATTTCTGGATCATTTTTTTCCCCTTTCATTGTTGTTCAAACAAACTGAAAGGACAGAGAAAAAAGAGTGCAGCAGAGATCTAGTATTTTGTAAGGCCACTTGACATGGCTTAGGCTTTTTCTTCCAGAGGGCTACAAAGGCCACCTGGAAGCAATTCAGTGATTTCTAATAAAAAAAAGTAGACCTAGGCCCTTTTGTCTGTTCAGATCACTAGGAGCTACCACACATTGCTTTCATGTTTAATCAATGATCTCTATTGCTTTGTTATATATAAAGCAAAAAGCAAATATTGAAATTGATTAGGTGAAGCACTTAGCTAAGGAGACTTGCCAAGTAATAAAGCTGATTTTTCAGAAGACCAAACAAACACCTTTTTTTTTCCCTGATTATTTGAAATTAATGTTTTTATCAATATGAACAATTTCTAATCTTATGAGTGTGTGAGAAGATGAATAGGATAAATAAATGCAGAGATAAAATTAAATATTGATTGCTGACCTGACTGTAGAAGTTGAGTAAACTAGGTTCTTCAGAGATCACTGCTGATTATCCACTGGTCATCCTTAAATTTCCAACCAAATGTGTTATAATAAGAACACAAGGTGTTAGTGGGTGAGTGGCATATTTATGCTCACAAAGATCAGAATCTTGATGTCCATATGAGAAAGTGAGAGGGGAAAAGTTTCTTTTATTCCCTGTATGTGAGATCCATGATGATCACAGGTAGTGGGGCAGATTCCTCTTTTTTGCAGAGCTCCATTACTCTTTCTCTCCAACCCTGTGAATGCTGCAGCTCAAATATTCAGCACCTGAATGAATGCAGGGGGCACCAGGCTACAGACATACGTGCCTTATCATGTTCAGAGCCTGTGGGAAGCCAGAAACTGGATTGTGGCGTCAAATTTTCTTGTAGTCCTCCATCAGACAAATAGCAGCACAGTCATGTTCTATTTATTATTTAAATCCTGTGTGAATGTCACATTCAGGCCCTAAATTGGGAATTTTGGGACCAACTTTTATTTTTTTTCCAGGTGGACAGATAATAGAATCTGGAGGATTGGATTGGTGAACACAGGTAAGCAAGAGTTACTAACATTAATCAGAAAGACAACAGACTCAATAATAATTCTTTCAAGACTGTTGTTAAATCCCTGCAGCTAATTGTATGTTGTTAGTATAAACTGCTTGCCAACTTCTAGTTATGACTAATTCCAAGAGGCTCATTTTTATTGCAACCATGTTTAAATTTATTTATTTATTCAACAGTTGAAATGTTTCAGTTAAAGAATCTTAATTTCAACTGAAAGTATTTCAATTTGCTGCCTTCCCTTCCCTGGCATAATTAGAAGAACCAGCATCTAACAACAGCAAGGAAGTAAGTTATGTTGAAAATTTCCAGTGGTACAGGAGTGATTTCAAAGTGGGTGATGATAAAAATGCACAATGCATTGGGGAAGGTTTCTAGTGGCAGTTATGCACTGGAAGTATTTAATCCACTGTGGATTGCTGTAGCCAGCCTTGCCTATATATACACTCCAGAAAGGACAGCAAATGAAAACCACTGGCATACAAAAAGTTAATAATGGACTATATCTGCAAAGCTGGAGCTGTTTCAATCTGCTGGCTGCACATCAAACACTGTCAACAAAAAGATGTTTGTTAAATAAAAAAGGAAATGGACAGTCAAGTGAGAGGTTTCAGCTGATTTGTGGAACCTTTTAGTTATCTGAGGCAAGGGAAAGTAGGTCATCTGCAGGCAAGTCAATGGTCTATAATGAAATAAATTTAGTATTGATAGCCCAAAATCAAAAGGAAGGTGGACAGTTCTTCAGTGAATAAATACCTTCCTTTTTTAACCCTGCTGACATTAAAAGTTTGTTCATCATGCTTCTGAGGACAAACTTTTAAAAAACCACCAGTGATTTGGGGGCCCTTATTTTTCCAGTTGCTGGACAAAAGGAAGACAGAGCTTTGAAGGGGAAAATTAAAGTGGGATGCCTCTGAGGCATTTCCATTTGGGCTGCTCAAAATTTAGTATTCCCACACTAAGAGCTAGCTTTGCCAAATTGATGTGATGAGCACCAACACACTCAAGACTGTTGCTTCAAGTTGCCTTCTATATCTGGAGGACTGCCAGTGTCCTGCCAGCTCTGTGCATTATTTACCGGGAAGTTTATGTTCTACACAGCAAATAATGAAAATTTGTCTATTTCATGCTTTTTTTTTCCCAAAAGAATGTGAAATCTGCATCTTAGAACAAGCAATCAAACAAACAATAAAACCAAATAAATAAATAGAAGAGATATTTTTAGCTTGCTTTGGTGCCAAGAGGCAGTACTTTTCAGCACAGTGGCCATAAATATGTAAATTCTGATTATTAGCTAAATGCATGTTTTCCTACAGACTTAATATAAGATTTGCAAACCCAAAATCATCTGTATTAAAAAAAATATATAAAACTTCCCTAAAAAATGTCATAAATGCTAGTTTATGTCATTAACAATTTCTCTGTTTTGGGCTCATATGAGTGTTACAAAACAGCTGCAATATGAAGGATGTGAAAATATCCTTCCAGAGGAAAAGATGGACACATAGCTGCTGTAGTTTCTCTATTTGTGCCCTGATAAAGAAATACTATAGCAAAAAAAAAAAAAAATGTTGCTTCTTTCAGTGATGTCACAGTTAAGATCATTCTTAAGAAATGTTGTGATTTGACATTACTGGGGAATGAGGTTTTGTTCTTACAAAGGTCCTTTCTTATTCTTTTTCTTTCGGTAGTGATTTTATGGATTCATTTTTCCTCATGTTGATGATTTATGGAGTATGAAAAAAGCAGTAAAATGACTGATTTTCCCTCTTTGTTAAAGTTTGTTGGCTAACTGCTCCCTCATAAGTGGTAAAACTGGCACCAACAAGTATGGGGCAATAATTTCTTTTTATTTGCTTGGTCTGCTTTTATGATTCTTATTTTTATCTGAAACTTCTTATTTTGTATTTTATAAACTTGGTGACATGGATTTACAAGTGAAGATTATTTTTCAGCCTGTATCTAACATCAAAAGATGTTCTGAGAAATCATATTACATTTTTCGGCTTATGATTTGTTTATCACATACTTGTATAAAAACAGGTTCTGAACCCAAATCAGGAGCAGCCTAACATCTATTTGTGATTAATCTTGCTAATAATCCCTCCAATGAAAATTGCTTTTGGATCTTTCAGCATGATTTGACTTGTCATTACTGTTGCTGTCTCTTCCTTGATCTCCAGAATACAGAACACTGTGGCTTCAGCTCTAAAAAAGAGTTCTTTCTGCCTTAATCTCATCAACCTGTCTGTCAGAGGGGCACCTTCTGGATTCTCCTTGGGGACACAGGACAGGAATGCTGTAGAGCAGAAACAGAAGAGCCTTTTGTGGCTTCCCAGACCAGGACCCTAACTCAGTTCCATGCTGTGTACCACCTGGCTATGTTCCTAAATAGCAAGGGAAAATTTCTGGTGGGAGAGTGCCCTGATCTTGCCTCACAGTTCTGGCTCCAGTAGGCTGCAAAGGCAGTAAAAAACAAGGAAGTTGATTGCATGGAGTATAAAATAGTACATTACTATAATATCATTAACAGTATTTATCTTCACTACTCCTGAAGTAGTGAATCTTTATCATTACATAAATTATAAAGATTTTTAAATGGCTCTTCATCCTGAGAACATCAGTAGTAGCTGAGTTTGTGACATCATCACTGAAAATATTGTTTATATGGCTGAAGTGATTAAAGCCATGGAACTGCAAGGTACAGAAGGCACCAGCTTAAAAATGGTGTGAGGGGAATGACATATGTGACATGCCTGTGAACCTCATTTGCTTCAACAATTTGGAAATCCTATGGAGGCTGATATGATTTGATTAATTTTGTTTGAAGAACTCTTGGGACCAGAAGCTTGAAATTAGGCTTGTTATATCTCAACAAACTAGCACAAACTTGGAATGTACTTTTTTTTGCTCAGTTGCAGATTTCCTTTAAATTTGAAAAGACATAAGGATTTCTGAGGTCAGGAAGCCTCACCTCAATCCCTGAAGGAAACACAAAACTTCTTGTATTGGAGTTTATTTCCAAATATGTGAATGGCAAGAAAGTAATCAGGAGCACTCAACACAGCTTTGCCAAGGGCAAATGCTCCTTTCCTGAGCTGGTGAAATGACCCAGCTCTGAAGGTGAAGAGTGTGGTGGGTGTAGTCATTGGGTTGCTCCTTGTCATGTGTCTAGATGGCACTAGATCATCACTGCCCAGCGCCGTGACATTACCAGGAAATCAGAACTCTCCTGAGAGATGAGTAGGTAATCACTTAACTCATCCTCTTCAAAACCTCCACAGCCTTCCCCTATGTCCATCTGAGATCACCAAAACCCAAGAGTACCTGTGCCACTGATGCCAGAAGTGCACTCACTGAAAAGCACAAAATGTGCCATGTTCAAGCATGGTTAACCATGGAAAGTTCTAGTGAGAGCACAAGAGCACATACAGCATTGCTGGAAAATCCAGACTCTTCCACTTTCCAAAGCAAATCATCTGAGACTGAAGATTGTGTTGCTGGTTAAGCCTTGCTGGAAATTTTTTTCCTGGCTACTTTCCACAGTAGTTCTCCTGTTTTTTGAACATAGATTTGCTACTTCCTCCCTGGCTACTTTAAATGGACATTACCTAAAGCTGACTAAACCAGATTTGGCTGGTAAATCTCTTCTAAGTAGCTTGCATTGAAAGCTAATGCACAATTCACAGCATTCTTTACTCCCGGAATTAAGTTACTATATTTGTCATTACTCTGAAGTTCTGCTGGGAATTCTGGACCCTGCCTCAGTTTTGATGAGATTAGGGAAACAGGGGCCCCAGTTTCTGACCATACATATGCATACAGACTCTCTAGCCCTACTTTCTGCCTTTTTCTCAGTAAAGTTTGGGCACTTTGCATCTCTTTAGAGATTAGACAGCAAAGAGGCTCTTCCAGGAGACAAGGATTTGAAGGTGGGATCAGTTCAGTTCTCCTGTTGCTTGGTTGTCAACACCCTGTGGGAAAATTGCTGTTCCCTTGGTACAGTGGGCTCAGGACCTTCCCTACCTTGCCACTGGCTGGGACGGTCTGAAAATGAGCCCTGCAGGTCTGTGGGCCACCTCCTGTTAGAGAGGGAGGCTGTGTCACAGAGGGATGTGCTTCAGTATCACCAGTATCTTTTGGTTCATGCAATGCATGAGCCTGAGCCATTGCTGAGTCATGTCCTGCTGGACGGAAGAAGCTGAACTGCATATTTCACCAGGTTATTCCTCAAAACACTGAGCAAGAGAACTGGCAGCATCCCTCAGATCTTTCATCCTTCATGTCTTATACTTGCCTGAAAAACCCCTGCTGCAATTATGGTGTGTTGAAATGGCCAGATGCTTGGTTCCATGAGCCAGTCAAGTCGATGGCATGTGAAAAAAGATCATGTGTGCTTGGATAAAAGGTAGCACAGGTAACCAGAGAACTTTTATGTTCAGGTAAAAGGAAAACATCAATATAGAGACTACTGCTACTACTGCTACTACTGCTACTACTGCTACTACTTGTTTGTCTTAACAGGTAGAAAAAATCCTGGGAATTGTGTCTTCTCCTAGGCAATGTGTGCATTCTTCTTGTTAACAGCTGTCTGCACAAGAAAGTACTTTACCTCTTCTGCTGTTCCATGGCCCATGTTTTAAAGTCTTTTTTCTCTTTGTGCTTCTCATTTTCTTTGGTGACAACCCTTAGCCCACTGGCTCCTCTGAAGCAAGATCACACTGGGAGCACAGGTTAGAATAGGACTTTTGCACCTTGTAATAAATTAAAGCTGTGGCAAAAGCCCAGTTATTCTTTGTCTTAAGGTAACTGTCTTGTGTGTGGTCCAGGTTTCATACAGTTACTATTCCCACTACTGTCAGTGTAGCTGCACTACTGATGTGTAAAAACTCAACAAACCATGTGGGAAGGGGTAGGTCTATTGCACAGTTCTCCATCTGGAGTAGGCCTGTTACTACAAGTTCATGCCTCAGTCGTTGAAGCCTGGGTCAGAGGTTTACTAAATAGTTCCTCCACAGGCTACAAGATGAGGGGAAGCATTCCTGCCTGCTGGAGCTTTTTTCCAAGATGCCTTATATAGCAGAGTTCTCAGAAAGAAGGGAGGAGGATATGCAACTCTAGTTCTTATTTAAAAGGCAACATTAGTCTCTGTAGCTGAAGATTAAAAAGGTTAGGGCAAGGTACTGAGCACTTGGTAGGCAGATTTATCCAGCAGTCAGGTTCTCTCGTTTGGAGAGGGAGATGTCTACCTTATTTCGGTCTAGTTAGTCAAAAGCCTTAAAACAGTGCTAGCACTGAGTTCTGGGAGCAGTCCAGTCATCCTAGAGGAAAGTTAATTGTGCTTCAGAGGTAATTTTAGAAACCTCAGAAGTTCTTGGTTTGAAAGGCATCAATAGTAACTTGAGCTAGGGTCAGGAAAAGAGGAAAGTTTTATGGTTCCTTTTCCCATGGGAGCAAAGGACAGGAAAATGTCTTAAACAAAAGACACACAGATATTTCATTAGAAGAACAGAAATCGTCCCTGCCTGAAGAATAACTGTATCATGGGAAGGTGCTTTGTTCTTGGAACTCTTCTGTATAAAAATGGTGTCAGAACTTGTATCTCTATATCTACTACTCTTGCAGACATTTTTATCTTTGCATTCATTTACCCTCCTAAATTACTTCATTTCAAATGTATTTTAGGGAAAAGCCATAGTAGGGGAATTCTGCCTTTTGTAAGAAATTTGGTTCCTAGCTTTGTGCCAAAACTGATGGATATCATTGCCTACCTTCCTGTAGAAATCCCTTGAGATAAAAAAAAAAAAAAGGAAAATGTTTGTGTCTGACACAGAATTGCAATGTTTGCAACTGTGTGCTTTCAAATTACTCTTTCTCTCAAGCCCCTAGCTTCTGTGAGATTGTTATTGCCTTTATCTAATGCTCTCAGATTCCTGATTGATAATTCATTTCCACATTTTCTTTTGAACCCGCAGTCGTCCAATTTTAATGCTTTCATTTATTACAAGAGGAGAATTCCAAACATGGAAATTTTCTGTCTTTGCCCAAGGTACAGCAGCGAGGCATCAGATGTTTCTATTGAGTTTCAAGTCTGATTGCTCCATCATGCATGTTAAAAGCTCTAGTAAAAGCAAGCATGCATACAAATCTAAAGTTATTTGAGTAGAGCTTTCTTCCATGAGGCTGTTGGGCTGGGTATAAAAGCCCAGGAGGAAAAAGATTCCTGTAGCTCTTTTTGATCTTTATCATGTTTCGTGGAAGAACTTTTCCATAAGCATTTTTCCATTTGGGGGTGTGTGTGGGAATATCTTCTATTAAGTTGAAGGCAGTACAGCTTCATGTCAGGGTCACATGGTGGCACTTGACAATTGATCCTACTGTTAGAGTAGACCCTCAGTAGCCCACCAAGAATCAACACCTTAAAAAAAAAAAAAGGCCAACAGCTTTGAAAGAGGAAAAAGCAATTAAATATTCCTAGCGTATGAATAAGTTTTATCATCTTTACACTTAACAGCTTATTTGGTTTTATGTCATATGTTTGGGGGTCAGAAGGGGAATCTGAAGTGACTGAGAGGTTGAAAAGATGCTGCCAATTTTATGAAGTGATCAATGGCTTAGATGAAAGCATTCCATTGCTCATCGCAGCCTGTTCTCTTTGATTAAAATGATAAAGTGAACTGTCTTGCACTGCTAAAAATAAAACGATGTAACTGCAAGGATGTTTCAGGCAGCACTACCCCAAGCCACATCTGCCTCGAGGATGAGCAGCTGTCAAACAGTGTAATGTGCTGTTTCCTTTGCTCATCTATACCTCAAATGAGCCTCTGGGTTGCAACTGGTTGTGCTGTACGTGGCAGCAACAAATCTCATCCTATGGGTTCATATACCAGGAAAAGGCTTTATTATTCCTCACTGGGATAATGACTCTCTGCTTTTTCTCTGTATTTTAAAAATTGTTTTCCTCTTACATATTTAATTTTCTTCCCCCTTGCCGTGCCCCCCCCCCAATAATGTTAACCAGTAGAAATGAAAACCTATGTCCTTTGTGCACCTTCCTCCTCAACAGCCTGAGTTCTTAGCATGAAGAGTGTCCCTAAATGGATGTTTTTTGATAACCATCTTTGTCCTGATTGCTATCCATAGTGATAAATTTCCCTTACTGTACCCTGGAGGGGTCAGCTGTTGGTTGGTAAGTATGGGTCTTAAGCTCTGTATCTTTTTATTGTGTTGTCTCTCTGCCAGTGCTTCCTCTTGAAATGGCAGTCTCTGCCCATGGATTTTGCCTTTGTGCATCAATATTTGATCTCTCCCAAGAGCTTGTATTTTCTGTACATCTGTGCCCACTTTCCTATCAAATCAGATGTTTTTCTTCCGAAGGTCTCCGTAGCAGTTTCCCAATATGAGCAGGCCCCTCCTCTGCCACTGGTGTGTGCCATTTGCCTGAGCCTTTCCACTTGTGGACACCTGAATCTTTAAATGTTAGCAGGTCACATTTTTTGTGCCCTTTGTGCAGTTCTTAGAGGCAGCTTTCAATCTCAAAATGAAATCCAGTGAGAATCAGCACAGATGTGCTGCCTATGAAATCAAAAGAAGAACTAATGAACAAAAATCCCTAAGATGAGCAAGATCATATTTTACTTAGCAGAAAAGCATAAATTCAGTACATGCAAGGGATTTGGAAGATACTATTTAATTTTTCAGTCAGAATCAGCAGTCTTTGAGCACTAGGAAGAATGAATGTTTTCTATATGAAGATGTGAATATATACACTCATAGAAGAATGTGCTTCATCCTAACCCTGAATGTTGACAGCACCCCCAGAATAACCAGAGTAACCTGCATTGAGTCTATAAAATCTATGTCTGCATTGTCATGAAAGAAGAAAGCAGGGAAGAACCTCCAATCATCTTGTCCTCCACTGTAAGAGTGTTTAGTCCACTTTTAGCATAGTGAGCATGGCCTCTACATCCCACAGTGGAGCTAGATCTTATTTAAGTATGGATAATGACATGAAAGCTCCAGACTTTTGTGGCTAATCTGCATTTACTGGTTGCACCTGAAACTACTGGCACTATAACAAGTATTTGAGATGTTTAGTGGAAGACAAGGCTGCAATTTCAGGATGAGATCCCTGAAAAATCACTGCTTCCAAAATGCTTATCAACACATATGAATTTCATGCTAAGCAGAAAATGTTGGTGCATGCATCAGAATAAACTTTCGACAAAGATTTATCAAACTAAAAAAAGAAGTGTCTGAGAGTGTTGCTCTAGCTCAGGCAGGAAAAGTGATATTAGAATGGGTTTGGTAAAAATGGCTCAATGCTAATCATAAAAAAAATATTAAAGAGGGTTTTTCTCATATTTATAATATAGACAGATGTGATAATAACTTTAAATGAAACTTGCACACTACAGCGCTCCAAATCAATATTTCCAGCAGAATAAAATCATATATAAGATAAAAAGTGCAACAAAAATTGTCAATTTCATAAATAATAACTCCATCTGACACACTTGATAAGAGTTTACTGGAAATAGGAGAGAGAAAAGAAAATCAGGATGGAAAAAACTGGGCTGCACATTAGCTTAAAATTTTGGCCAAAGAATAAAGCAGCAAAATCAGAGAACCAATTACACTTGAAATCACCATTAACACCTATCAGTCCTGGATTTCAAAATGGAAAGCTTAATAAATCACTTTGCCTATAAAATGGCATAACAAAAGGAACACTACACTAATTGTGGTCAGAAAAAATATCTATTCTAGGTCATCCATTCTTCCAAATTAAGATAATTCAACCTAACCTTTCAATTTGTACATCACTTGGGCTAAGTTATCATTTCTTCAAATGGGAAATTCTGGAGTTACAGGTGTACTATGCTGCAGCATTCATGACCCAGTGCACTTTTCCCAACCCTTGGAAAACAGCTTTAAGCACAGCAGCATCATGAGTATCATACTCAAGTGGGAAACTGCCTCTGAGAAAGTGAACTATGTTGATCACCCTAAAAACTGCTACAAAGAAGAATACCGGATATTCTATGACCTTGTTAAATCCTTGTTATAAAAGGAAGAATTTAAAAAACCCAAACGAACAACAAACAATATGATGCAAACAAATTACTTAGAAAAGAAAAAATGGGGAATGAAAACAGTTTGTGTCTCCATCCTGACTCTCATAAGCCTTTATGTGAGTGGACTTTTAGTCAGACAAAACCAAAAGAATAAAGAATGTCTTGTAAGACACAAATGTGTGCTGTGAATTGAAGGCACACAATCTGAACTAGACCGTTCTCAAAGAAATTTATACTCATGGAACACAACCTGCTCTAATAAGCAATGTTATTTTGCAGTCCCAAAGCAGACAATCAAGATGAAAATCTTAATGCTACCTAGAATTTAGGACAGCTTCTATTCCATAAGCTTCAGCCTCACAGTATATGTGTCTAACTTAGAAGTAACTATCAAAACATAGCAAGAAGAAAAATACACCAACCTATAGATGGGCTCCAGCCCCAGGGAAATGACTCTCCAATATCCAGCTCTCCAGCAGAACTGCTTTTGTGACCTTTCTCAAGGTTTTTAAAGCTCCTCTGACAACATAATGGAACTTGGGCAAATTATTTATGGAATTATAGAACCATTTAGGCTGGAAAGGACCTCATGAGGTTTCTAGTCAAACTCCCTGCTCAAAGCACAGTCAATGCTGAATTTAGACTATGTTACTTATGGGTTCATGCAGGCAGGTCTTGTAAACCTCCAAGGAGAGAGATCCCACAATCACATAGCCTTGCTCCAGTGCTTAATTATGCCCATGATAATTTTTTTTTTCATTTTATCTAAACATAATTAACACTGTGTCAATTCATTACCGTTTTCTCTCAGTCTTCTCCTGTGCATTCCAGTAAAGAGCTTTGTTCACTCTTTCTTTATGGTATTGAGTTTATAGACACACTGCTATCACTTCTTCCCAAAAATCTCCTTTCTCCACTATAATCATCTCAGTGCCCTCAGCCTTCCCCACAGGACATGTGCTTCAGTGACACTGGATACTCACTGGAACCACATAAGTACACACACACTGCAGTAGCAGCAGCTTCCAGGCAGAAACCAGACCATGCTGCTCTCAGTGGGATGCTCACCTCAGCCAAAGTGCAAACATTTCCATTTCCTCACTTCCCAAAATGGTGTAATTCCAAAATAAAGCCCCAACACTTCACACAGCCTCACACACTTTACCTTTAAGACTGGCTGTCCTCTGATGTCACTACCAGTAGTAAATAATCCTAAACAATGTAGAATGGGGTTCAAGAGCTCTGATTGTTTGCAGAGCACAAATAATATTTTTCCTTACATTGGTCATTCCAATACACCAGAGACAGTTTCCATTGCTGTTTTTGTGGCATGTCTTGGCCAGCTCCAGTGGATCCAGAACTGAGGATAACAGTTGAGTGATGCCTAATGGACAGCAGATGTAATTATCACTGCTCTATTGGCTTCCTCTGGAATGTCAAGTATCAGGTTGATTTTGCTTTGATTTCTAGAAGATTTTCATTTCATAAAATAAATTTTCTTCATTATTTTCTGTGGCAGGCAAGAGATACTTCCATATGTTGAAAGACATCCTATTCCTTTCAACCTATGGGCATTGTAGAGTTTTCTTAATGATGAGTGCTCAAACCATGTCTGAGGAGCTTGATTTCAAACTGCATAATTCCCTAGAGTAGTAGCCTAATTCCTTTTTAGTAGTTGCAGTGTTCACACAGTTAACCTTGGACACCAGGTTTATCTGTTTATGACAGATAAGGGAAGATAAAAGATAATTTAACAATGATTTACACTGTCTTTTAAACCCTCAATAGCAAAACTCGGACACCACCTTTCGTCAACATGCTCGATCCTCTGGTTAAAACACTTTTTCACTCTTGTTTTTTCTTAAGAGAGATGAATTGGGAAGGAGTCCTCTAGACCTTTTCTCACAGGAGTTGTGTAATCACATTTGTCTGCTTGGTTACATACAAGATGTTTTCTCGAGGTTGATTTACCTTCACTGATCTGTTCATATGAATTTGGCCTCTCAGACTGGCCCAGCTCAATCAGATCTGATGACAGTGCCAAGTAATATTCCCATATCTCTAGTGAGCACACTTCCTCAGGAGTGTCAGAGAACCATGATGGAAATGGCAATGCAGGTACTGTAAATTGCATGATAAATTTAGTTGGGGATCCAGTGCTTGGGAACTGATGTCTGGAGCAGAAGTAGAGACCAAGTACAAGAAAGACAACATTACCCAAGGGGAAATATGTGAGATCCTGGAGCAGCAATATTTGGATGGTTTCATGCCTCCATACCCATTCCAGAATAAGGCTGTTAACAGCATTCTCCACCATCAACCTCTACTTTTGGACCACCTGGATCAAATAAGAAGAAAATAAACCCCATCATTGTTCTTAGTAAGAGGCCTCTTTTTTTTTTTTATGTATTAGGGGTAGCATTTAAATAGCAATTGAGGGAATTCTATGCTTCCTAATTGTGGTGTGCAATTGGTTGTCTGCAGGGTTGTATTGTATAGAAAAGCCACCAATGGATAAAATTAAATATTTTTTCCTTCATTTTAACACTTGTATTATCTTTAACACTTTATATTATCTTTTAGAAGATCTTTAAATGATACTTTCATACTACATGCCTATTTTGCCATTTTATTGTTTCAGTATGAGAAGGAAAATGTAATGGGTTAATTTGTACTTGCAGTGCCAAGGTACCTGGAAGGTTTCCATGGTCAAAAGGGTAGAAATTAAATTTTACTTGTATTGATTTTGGTCTTATTTTTATTCAGTTCTAATCCATCACAGACTTACTTTTTATTTTCTGATCACTGAGTACTATGAAGGAGAATTCACAAATCCTTTAGGGTTATGGTAAGGGCCAAGGTAAACAGAACTGGACTCTACAGGAAATCAGTTGGCTCTGAGGAAGCTCAGCCCTCATCCTCCTAATACCTGGGATGGGTTTTGCTGCCCTCTTGTCCCTTGCAGACAGACTGTGTGAACTAGGAGCTCTGAGCCCAGCCCTGTAACTTTAGCAAATCAAAGTTTCTTTTAACAAATGAAGGCACTGGTCTGTTCATTCCCCAGAGAGGGTGAGTGATGTTATTTTAATAAGAAGAAGCAGGAACTAATGGTCTGAAGTGGTTGTGCATCAAAATGCAGTGAATCTCTTAAAACAGGGCTGAGCTGGAGCACATAATATTCACAGATCTGGGTGATTACAGGAGCCTTTCTGTTGAAAGGCACTCCAACATCGAATACAGCAAAGAATATTAAGCTGATAAAAATATTTTTTCTTTTTTTCTCCTTTTCCCCTTGATTTTTTAGTTAAATTTCTGTTCCTCTCTTACAACCCTTCTGAGTTTTTGTGTGGCCCCAGCTGATTACAGCATGCATCAAAAATGACAAAATGTTTTATGTGGGATTACTTTGTCCTTCTTTGATGGATATGTTGCAAATATAGCAGTACATTCATTGGAAGGTATTTTTCTCTCCTTCCATAATCACTGTAAAAATTTACTTAGTGAGCTAACCTTTTTTCATCAAATTATGGGACTGATGAGAGTTATTTATGACAGAAATCAATGTATTCAAACAATCCCTTGATGCGGGTCTCTGCTAGTGAAATCTGGATATATTCAAGATGTGATAAGCATAGTCGGTCAATTTAACACTGATGCCTATTTCCTACTAAACATTTGTGGTCTTCATTTCTTCATTCAGGACAGCAGGTTTTGTTGGTGAGAGAGACAGTGCAACACACTCTGTTTATTTTAGTTTTCCAGCAGTATGTACACATCAGTCTGGATGGCTCTGGCTATTTTACCGTATTCTTTGAGAATAAAATCTGATTTGTGTGCTTCATTAGGTTGTCTGATTTTATGCTTAGTATCTAGTCATTAATAAACCAAAATTAGATGTGAGAAGTGAATGGAGTTTGGGTAATGAAGTTTTGATAAAGTAAAAAAAAAGTAGTGGGAAGACCATTACATTTTTTTCTGGTGAGGGAAAGCAGATTTCTTTACAGCATTATTTAAGGAAAACAAGATTTTCTGAAACAGAGTAATTTTCTGGATTGGGGCTTTTGTTTGGTTTGGTTGTAAACCAAATAACTCAGGTTTACTTACAGCTTGTTTGACTCAATCACAGCTTCAGCCTGAGCCTAGATGGCCTTTCAGAAAATGTGCTTCAGGCAAATGCATTTTGTTGGGTCAGTCTGTCCACAAGTATATTATGTTAATCATCAGGAGCTTGATTCACAGCTGAGCTTGAATTTTTGTGTTTTCAATGTAACATTAAATCTGACACTAAACCCGAGCTTCGCTTTTTTTTTTGTAATGGTCTCTCCTACCCTACAGAATTATTTCCATTCACTGACATTTATGTAGCATGTTCTTTTAGACTGATATATTTTGTTTGCATTGTACATTTGTGCTGCTTTTGGCTGGGATAGAGTTAGTTTTCTCCCTAGTAGGTGGTACTGGGCTGTGGTTTGGATTTGTGCTGGGAATGGTGTCAATAATTCAGGGATATTTTCATTGCTGCTGAGCAGAGCTTGCCATGTGTCAAAGCCTTTTCTGCCTCTCACCCCACACCACCAGCAAGGGAGCTGGGGGTGCACAAGGAGTTGGGAGGGGACACAGCTGGGACAGCTGAACCCACTTGGCCAAAGGGTTCCAGACTATAAGATATCATGCTCAGCATTTAAAGCTGGGGAAGAAGGAGAAAGTAGGGGGATGTTTGGAGTGATGGAGTTTGTCTTCCCCAGTCTCTGTTATGAATGATGGAGTCCTGCTTTCCTGGGGATGGCTGAACTCCTGCCTGCCCATGGGCAGTGGTGATTGAATTCCTGGTTTTCCTTTGCTTGTGTGTGTGGCTTTTACTTTTCCTGTTAAACTCTTTATCTCAGCCCATAAGTTATCTTACTTTTACTCTTCCAATTCTCTCCTCCCACAAGCAATGAGCCAGTGGCTGTGGGGCTTTGCTGCCAGCTGGGGTAAAACCCCAATAATCTTTTTCACAACTGTGCAAAATGTATAAGGAAAAAAAAATATTTGTTACATAAAATGTCTCCAAAGCTACATATGTATTACTAATATTGTAACTGTTAGTTATTACCTTACAGTTTATAGACAGTGTGATGAAATTAAAAGAATATAAAACTAGTATGCTCCAGTCATCAGCAGTGAAAAAGAGACAACAAAATCAGCAAATTTTTTGCTTTGCAGGAGTGCATTAAATCTCCAGTGTTAGGGACATTTCTGCTAGGAAAGATTGTGATCTCAGATTCTCTCCTCCTTTAAGAGGTCAGTGATAAATGCCTCTCGTACTCCTGAGTTAAGCCTCTGTCACAAGTCTCTCTTGTATATTCTATTCCTTTACGGTTACACTCCATATCTGTGTGGTAGTATCTCCAACAGTCACCTCAGAAATGGATTTGTATTTTCTAAACACTGCGACAGGTTCAGTATTGAGAAGACAAGAGAGGTTACTGCACCTCAAACTATCCAGAAAACTTGTCACTGAAATTCATTTCTGACACAAAAGTTTGTTTCACAGCAGAAGAGTAATGGATGGGCAAGAGCATTGAGCTTCTTCACCTTCAAATTCTAAAAGGGAGACACAGTGGTTGTGGAATACTGATGCATCTAATGCTGCTTTTCAAAGCATACCAAGGTACCAAATCACAACTTGGAAGGTTCCCCCCATCAAGGAGATAAGTCAAACAGAATCTAACTGAAGTCACTACTTTTTTGTGGAACTTCATCTTTTTCATTTTTCCTGCAGCTGGTGCAATACATTGACTTGCTTTAGTGTGATTAACATCCTTTAAAAGAGCACTTACTACATAAAGATCTAACAAGGATATCAGAGTTCAGAAAACAGCAGTCAGATTCTGAGGCCTTTGGATCCCTTTGGAAAAACAAGAAAGCAAGCTAATATTGTCAAGGCCATATCCATAGTATGATTGTATCTTGTGAAGTCACTCCAGACCAAATGCACAATGCAATTAATCTGCATGGAGAAACAGTCAGATTGGATTTAACTGAGTAAAGTGTTAATGTCTTCAGTAACAAACCCAACTGTAGTAACAAGCTGATGGTGAAAAATGATCATCAGTTTTCCTGTGAGGCAAAGCAAATTGCAATGTTCTACTGGTCTGAAGCCCAGTTTTCCTTCTGTCTGCTTTTGATCTCAAAAATATAAGAATTCAGAGGAAAAAAAAAACAGAGAAAAAATTAAGAGAAAATCTGGAAAGCTGGTGAGAAATCCCTTTGGACTTGACAGAGGCCATCTGTCACCCACACGTGCGAGTGGCTGTCTCTCAGTTAGTGAGGGACACAGTGCACTCACCCGTGGCTAGCCCCAGCTCCTGGCAGGTGTTGACAAACTGCAGAGGGACAATTTGAAGCCCAGGAGCTCAGTTATTGCCCAGGCAGGTCTGGCTACAGGCAGCTGTGGTTCCTGAAAGAGCAGCATGGCAAGGGGGTATGACAGTCACGCCAGCACAGTCTGGTGCTTGGTATGACCTCCCACACTCGTATTTGTGCCCTACAGCAGCTCAGTCTTCAAAGCTGGCCCAAATGCTTCTTCATTTTCAGTCCTGTGACTATCTAAGGTTTGGTGCTTGAGTTTATTATGTGCAGTTACTTCTCTTTAGAGAGAATCCTGCACGACAGCAGCTGCAGCAGGTAGACATGAAAACACCAGCTAACAGTGTAGTAAAAAATGCAGCAAACCCTGGATATGGGAAGAAATTATGATGTCTGGCTCCAGATCAGAAGGCTGAAGGATAGCTTTATTAAAACTCTACTGTATTACATTATTATACTATTTAAAGAGATACTGTACTATTCTATACTTACTTCTTACTTACCTATCTAACTAACAAACTTGTGACTCTCCGCTGAGAGTCCGAGCCACAGCCCGATCCGATTGGGCATTGAACCCAAACAGCCTTCACCAGAATCCAATCCAGCAATCACTTTAGGTAAACAATCTCCATACCACATTCCACATGGGGAAAACAAAGGAGCAGAGATAAAGATTGTTTTCTCTTCTTTCTGTGCTTCTCCTGAGAGACAGAATTATGTCTCTCTGACCAGAGGATGTGAATGTCACATAACGGGTTTGGAGCCCACCCGCTTTCAAAGGGAATTTCAAACCTCATATCTGTGAGCTCATCTATCATTCACAGAATATTTCTGGCACTTTTGCTAAAGCATTTCATTGAGGTTTGTGAAGTGCACTTAAGAAAAATTAACATCTGACCCAAAGACTTGGTGACTGTGATGTCTCCTGAAATGGCGTGGCACGACAAATGAAAATCAGGAGATGTGAGTGAATAGTGCTGTTAATGTAAACTCAGATCTGATAATTAAAACTCCACGGTATATACAATTGCCTATCCTAGGGGAGGGAGTGAGGAGGTCTCTCTGGTGGCTGCAGAGCCCTGCAGTCAGCAGTGTGGATGAGCAGATATTTGTAAAAGAGGTGGTGCATCCTTTCAGGTCATGTTTTTTCTTCAGACGTGGTTATTAATGAAAAGGTTAGGAAACCACAGAGATACCAGGCACAGGGCAGGTGCTTCATAGCAGGGCTACAATGTGTTTCAGAAGAGACACTGAGCCTTTTAGATTCCCTCCTTTTGCCAGCTGGTTGAAATTATGCTGAATTGTTTTTTGAGTCTTCAGGAAAATATCAGACAAATTTGCTTTTCTACCTCTTTTAAATTATTCATCAGGGAAAACAATGAGTCATATTGGGGCCATCAGCATCAACAAACAAAATAAAAATGCAAAATTAATATAGTACCTCTCAGTCTGTCAGGATTCATCTAAGAAACTTACTGACATGCAGTTATACTAATTTCAAGAGATTCACAGTACACCAGAAAGGCTGAATAAGTCCATGAAGCTAAGAGCATTCAAAATTGCTATAATAAATATTGCTAAACCTCAAACTTTTTATAGATATGTAAAACACCGAGCTTCTGGATGTAAACCATCCACTTGGAATTAGAAACTGGGAAGATACCCAGGGGATAATAAGTCTTATTGTACTTTTTACAGCAGTAATCAAAACATAGAGACATTGAAACATGGAGATTCCATGGGCTCATGAAAGCAGTATGATCATTTAAATTGAAAATCACCCTGTTTCTAAGTGTGATTCTAAAATGAGCTAAATACGTGCCTGTGGAATTTCATCATTTGCATTGCTGCTCACCAATCTGAAGGAAATGAGGAAACAAAAAACTGCAACACGCTTTTCTCCAAACAGACATTTGATATTCTAACAGTGCTCTCTGTTTCCATTCCTTCTCTTTTGTTTTATTTTCAAGTTTTAAGTAAGAAGCATTATTTTTCTTGGGTTTATTATTGAAATAAAGAGACTGAGAGCTGAGATCAAGTAACAAAAATGTCATAGCTGAGATTTATAAAGTTATACCGGCACCATGTTATTAACTGTACAAAGGCCCAAGACAAGAACAGATAATTGCAAAAGTGTTTCCTCTTTACATATTATTGATTATAAGTAGTTGATAACAGAGCTCAAGATAAAATCAGATAGAAATTCGGTTTGCTGTTGAGAGCTAAGTATGCCCAAATGTGTACTATGAATTGGTTCTATAACCAAAGTCCTGATTTAAGAATTTTTTTCCTCTCTATCCTTTCAATTTACCCAATTATACATTTATTGAGACTAAATTAATAAAAATATGTGACCGTGTCAGAGTGTTTTCTCCAGCACTGTGTGATCTGGGAATTTTCTTTTTTTTTTTTTTCAAAAGAAATACCAAAGAGTATTGAAAGAAAATGAGCAATTGCAAACAAATAATTAAACATTACTTCAAGCTGTGTGTTTCTGAGAAAACTCAAAAAATATTAGTCACATAACATGCTGGATATTGCATAAGATCACATTAGGAGCTGTTTATTTGCCTCTCCTTCCGAGTTCACCAGTAAAGAGACAAGACAGAACTCCCATTTATGGATAAAGAACAGCAGCATGGAATGCAATACTTCCATTTATTTGTAGACTTTATGCAATATTCTTCTGGGGAAAAGAAAACAAAATAACTCTGTTTGCATGAGCATCGCATACTTTGAATTATGGAGAAGGATTTTCTAAATTCCTATGATTTACATTTTGACCAGTATACTTAGTTTGAGAAATAAGTACACCATCATCATGCAAATCAACCAGTGTAAGGAATTCATAAACAAGGACTAAAAAGGGAAAAAAAAGAAAAAAAGCAACCAGCCACTGCAGCATCTTTGCATTACAAGTCACACAGATGCTTTTCTTGTGCAGAATGAGCAACAATATATCAGATAGCAATGGACACCAAGAGTGACAATATTTGGAATTGCCTAGAAGCCAAAGAAAACAAAGACATGGCTCTTGACTTACATACAAGATTTAACAGGATCCCAGATTTTCTGGCAACCTAAACTGTTCTTGGTTTGGTTTCAGGTCATAGCAGAAAGATGGCAAGAAAGGTTATTTTTGTTCTTTGCTCTGAAGAAAATTCTTCTATATTTGTTTAAAAAATGGCCTAGACTTCCACAAGTGTTTACAAACTTTTTCTAGGACTTAGAAGTATTTCAGAATACTTTGTACAGGTTCTTGCACAGATACTGTAGCATTGGTTTTGACTTAGCTTAACATTTTAGTTTAATGCTTTAGACTATAAAATTATTCCTCCTTTATAGTCAGTTTGACTCCCAGGAGGGTTTAAGTGGGAGAAAAAAGCTTCGGGGAGGAAATAGAGAAATCAAGTGGATAAGCTTTAGCAGTAAAATGCTATTAAATAATGGATACCAGGGACAATGTTAAGATTTATTTTCTGCATAGGTATGGACGGCAATGGATAAAAAAGCATTTGCAGGCAAGATAGATAAGCATGCAATTTCAGTTCTGGCAAACCTACACTGTGACAAAAACAAATTATTTCAAGTTTGCAGTACCTCAGTCTCCAGTTCAGAGCAGCTAGCCAGAGCCTCTTCCCTCCCAAGAAATCTCAATTCTCCTGAAGGGGTTTCCATGGTTATATGAAAACACACATCTGATTTCTTCTATCAGGAAAAATACCTGGAAGGAACCTGATGACTATGTATGTGAAGTGCCGATTGATTAAAAGTTTATCTCTAAGAAAATATCAGTATGGCCATGCAAAATTTCTGCTCACTCCAGTATTTCAGTTGGGGTAAAACCAGCACAAAACCATCAGGCTCCCTGACTGAAAGAGCTTCTTGCAAAACTAACTGGCAAATTTTGAAAAATTTTTGAGGTTTTTTTTGTTTGTGTTTTTTTTTTTTTTTTTTTTTTGGGGGGGGGTGGGTTGTGATTTTTATTTTTGTGTTTGGTATTTTTTTGGGTTTTTGTTTTGTTTTGTTTTGGTTTTTTTTTTTTTGTTTTTTGCCTCTTCTAGCCTTTGCTTTACAATAATTCTTGTCATCCACAGGTGTCAGGGAAGAGAGTAAAAATGGAATAAAATTGAGAGTCAGATAAATGAAATTACTTGTCTAAAGATCTTCACAATGATGCAGTCTTGCAGTTGTCTGCTGTCCAAAAGGGATTATATGACCACCTGATATTTCCCATTGTGTCATTCTTTTGCCTGGATTTAAGAGAACTGTTCTCTCCTCTGTAATCATTGTGGTTTTCCTGAAACATCCTCTCAAAATCTGTAGTTGAGGTCCCAAGCTGCCTTTTTTTTTTACCTGTTTTTTTTTTTTTTTTTTTTTACCGGTCTGGTGAGAGATTCAGCCTGGTAGGGTCTGGTCACATGGCAATCTTCAAAAGAAGCTCCTAATTGCATTGGCTGAGTAAATAGATGCACTGTCAAATGTTTAAACTAAGATTACACACACAGCCCTATGTTCAGAGCCTCACTGTGCTCTGCAACCTAATTGACAAATTACCCTGAATTTCCCTCTGCAGACCAGTGAAATCTCTGTGGATCCTGGACTGTCTGTCAGGTGGACATTATTGGAAACAAGGCCAACCTGTGAGAGACTGGACATCCCATGGAACATTCTCTCTCTGGCAAAAATGAGGCTAGAGGATAGAAATTATGGTGTCTGCTTCGATGGCAGGCCCTTTGGATCAGAGACTTAAAAGAAACCTGCAGTGTTAGCTCCATTCAAAAGGTGATTTCCAAAGCAAATCTGCCACCAGCTGTCACAAATGCACTGAAGACTGTGACAAAGTACCTTTTGCTGGTTTGAATTTTTGTGATGTTCAGGGGAAGCAAACAAGTGGTTTCTAAACCTGGCATGTGTTTGTCACCATTGTCTAAAAGGGGGCTTTACTGGTAGGAGGAAGCAGACCTTTTGCTGAAGATTCCCTTCAACCCCTGTCTCTCCAGCATCCTCTAGGAGGGATGTTGTCCTGCTGGCTTTGGGGTTGAATAGAAGGAAGGCAAAGGGCTGTGATAATGAAATGTCCTTGTCTACATGGTTAGAAGTGAATTCATACACTATTTTGTTTCCAGAGCAAATTCTCCTACTAATATCCTGCTGGCAGATTTTCTCATGATTAGTATTTATTCTGTCCCCTAGAGATGCAATGTTTGAGATGCGTCCCCATGGGGAATGCAGAAATGCTGCATCAGAAGGGGCTCCTCAAGCAAAGATGTACCTGCTCTGACTGAACTCTACAATACAGCCAACTGCTTAGAAGCACACATTCTGTTTTCTCTTTGCTGCCTATCTCTTTTCAGAAAAGAGCAGCCTACAGCTCTAAGCATCCTTTTGTGGAGACCAGTTTTGTCATTTCTATTGTTAGGACAATTCTTCTAAGATAAAAAACCCTTATGATTAAGGACTTTCAATGGCTATGCAGCAAAATCGTGCCCTCAAAATCAACAACTGCTGCTCAGAATATTCTCTTCCAGAGAACAACAAAGCAGAAACCTCCTCCCCCAGCTAAATCCCTCACAGGGGACATAACTTTAGAGTGAGTTCTTTTGTAGAATCCCTGCTCTTTTTTTTTTTTTTGCTTGGTTCCAGTCATTGAGTCAAGCTAGCAGTTGAGAAGCTGTTATATCTGTTAAAATATAGAGCAAATGTTTTGTTTGTCTTTGGGGAAACAATTAAATATGGCACCACATTTATTCATGCTGTGCTTCTCAGGTTGGCTTGTTCAGTTCTCTAATCAGGTAGCCCTGGGTGATTTCTTCCACTGATGATTCTTTTCATCCAACTGTATCAAAAAAACCCAAAGATGTTTTACAAATGCCTAAAGTTGAAGAACACAAAGATTATTTACTTTCAGGCCATATTGACTGCACTTGACCCAGGATCTTGAGAGTTGTAGGAAGGTCAGGAGAGTATTTCCAAATATTGATTTCATAAATCCTGGAAAATGTTCTTTTTTCACTAAAAATTCATGCTGAATGGTGTTTATTTTGTTATTTTCTGTTGATCATTAGTGCTCAGCTTTAAAGAATCAAGTCAGGGACACAAACATCAGCAGGCAACTCAAGCGGCCAAAGTTGTAACATAGGTATGGAAAAAAATTGAAATAAACAATGAACTTCTCACAAAACAGCCAGAGAATGAAGGCCTGTTTTTCATGCTAAAGTAAACGTAGAAAGGAAACCAAGATTAAAAGCTTGTAAAATAATATTATGCTAACTCCAGGAAGAATATTATTTATAAAGTTTCTGAATAGGTTTGCTTGATGATCCAGTCTACCCATTAGTGTGGCTAGGGTACTGCTAATTGACTCATGATAATTAATTTGTTCTTAAACCATGAATAGTGCTCTGGGTGCTTAGCAAACAATCCAGGTGGCTATAAAGCCAGGAGACTTGCTGTGAGGAGACTTATGGTCTAATTATCTAACAGTAATACGTTCCTGGATCACAGTGCCAAAAAAGAGCCATCTTCATCAGGCTCCATTAAAATCTTCTGTAATAGAAAAAAAATATAAAAGTCTTTCTGCATTCTTCATGGCACCAATTTGGGAGTGACTGAGAGCATTGCTAGTCACCCTTCATAGCAATATTTGGTATATTGGAACAGAGGAGGGAGAGCAAACATTCCCTGCTGCTAATGGGACATGGTGGTTTGGATGGGATGTGCATGGGAAGTGAGAAAAGGCTCTTTGCTGGGTGAGGTGATGTGAGTGAGCTGAAAATGATGTCATCCTCTCAAAAGAAGTTGGGGATGTGGAGGGTTTTCTGGAAACTAAACCTCTACAAAACCTACATTTGAGAAACCAAAACAAACCAAAAAAGCCCCATGCATAGGTGTTGCCCTGTTTGGATCACTGCAGTTTTAAATTCCAGCTGGATGTTTTTGCACTAAGTGTGGGGCACATCTCCTCCTGGTCACTGCAGATTTCCCAAGCGTGTGGCCCATATATGGCCATATATTAAAATTGCTGGGGGACAAATATGCCATCTGCATAAATTAATCAAGAAGGATATTATTTATCCATCTGGAAGGGACTGGTGAAGCACAGGAGACAGTTTATCCCTGACATTCTGAGTTACAGCGAGTTCATATGTGACATGTATTTTTAGAAGTCCATCCTTCTGAATTTCAGGCCAAGCCAAAATAACCTTCCTTTAGCAATACTCTCTGCCTTGCAGCCCTGGGTAATCTTTCATGGCCATTTTTTCCAGATGCTGAACTACAGCCTGGTAGCAAAGGCATGTGTGGTTGGCCACAGCTTTTCAAAAGGCTTACTCTGAGACGCAGCCTCAATGCTTGTGTCAGTACTGTAGAAGCCTAATTTGCCACCCACAGCCTTTGGGAAGAAGAGTAGAGGGCTAAGTCCTCTCCATGGATGTCAATGGAGTAGAATGGCTCTCCTGAGGAGAGCAAGATGCTTTCCAAGATCTAGATTTCCATGTCTTTGCACTTTTGGGGGGGCCTATTGTACCCTTCTTAAATCCATCACCTCTTTCCCTACTAAATCTTCTCTTCTTTCTCTCCCATTTTTGGCAATTTCTTCAGCAAATTTTCATTTCTAAGCAGATTAAACATATCTTACACTATAACAAAACATACATCTGTTCATGAGAAGCCCTGCTAAGGTGAACCCTCAACTTTGCTACTCCCTCCTGAATCAGCACAGTAGAACTGCTCAGTGCTGTGTCTCTGTGCAATGTAAATGTCCCTCGGCTAGCTGACCTATAGCTGGCTTGTTTTCAGGTATTCTCATTTTGGCCTGTAAACTCACCTTCTGCTTCACAACTTGTCAAACAACTGCTCAAGCAGAGAAAGATCTTCTATATGCCTTCAGAGTGGACCTATTATTTACTGTTAGTGGGAAACTGCCAATAATTCACTTCATTCCCAGAAAACCAAAACCCAAACCCTTATGGCAGCATGTCTAGGATCCTCTTGAAGCACTCAGTTGGCACAGGAGTCCTTCTCTCTGGCGGCTGTCTGTGCCCACTGCTTATCTGCAGGTGCACACACAGGCACTGGCTGCTGCTTCTCTGCTGTCCCTCATGAGTGAAGAAGCTTAGCTGCAGGAGAAAAACTTGCAAACTCTTGGATTCTGTTCTTACAGACAATATGGGTGCAATTGCACCTGGCCTGCTCTGATGTACCCCAGTAAGCACTGCATGATCCTCAACACTTTTCAGAGTGTCCTGCTGTGAGATACCCAACACTCAGATGCTGGATAAACCATCTTCATATTTACTTTCCTTACAAACAGAGCATGACATAATGATTTTTATGTATATATCTGCATATGTAGAGATATATATCTGTTAATGTGTAACTTTACAGCTAAAGTAAACTTAGAAAACTCTCCTGGACTTTATGAAACCCCTTTTCAATTTCAGACATTGCTGAGGCTGTAGTGAGGTCTGACAGGCACGTTGTTTCTTTAGTTCTCAAACACTTTTACCTTGATAAGGATTTTCCAATCAGTGCCTTCCATTATCTTCCAGAAATGTTAATTGAAGACGTATTCACATCAAACACTTCTATCTTATCTGAAGGAGGTGTGTGGAACAGAGTTTCAGTACAATAGAAATACTAATATTCTGAGACTGTAATTATATTCACACTTCATGCACTGCTAGAATGACTTGCAAGTTAAAGTTATCAAAGGCTGCAGTTGTGTCTCTGGATTAGTGATGAAGAAAAATGAAATATCAGCTAGTAGATGGGAATGTCCCAAACTCTGAGATGGGGTTTATATTATTTAGCACTGTTTATGAAATAGTAAAGTCTTACAGTTTTCTCGGGAAATTAATATTTCTCTAATATGGAGGACAAAAAGTTTTCCTCAGGAGTAAGATTCCTTTTCTTAAAGATCAGGAGAAAACCACTTTTTGGACACTCTTTCTACTTCAGAGGGAAAAGAAAAGCATGGATAAATTTTAACTCTAATATTGAAGGTAATCTGATTAAAATTCTTTGGAGAGTTTTCTTGGTTGGTGCTGTTGGTTCATGCTTTGATGGCCACATGTTCTGAGCCTGTCCAGTCCCCAGCCAGCCTTGCTCATCCTCCTGACCCTCCAGCAGGGCAGAAGGGACACAGCCCAACCCAGCTGCCACTGCTGGGAGATCTGACTTCTCAGCTGTGGGGTTTAGCCAGCACGTGGCAGAGCTGCACCTATACAGCAGCCTGAGTGGCACCATCTTCTGCACTAGTAAATGATAAATGGCCTGAGTTTCTTTCTTTTTTCATTGGTATCAGACTACATTGAAGTTATTTAGTTTTCTCTATGATGGTCATTATTTGCTGTCTCACTGGGACAATGAAAATTGCCTGAGCTTCCCTGAACAGGAAGGGAAGTAGAAAAGGTGTTGAGGATGCTCATCCCCATTCTGCTTCACTCTTATTTTTTCAGATACTGCCAAGGTCTGACCATGTCCAGGAGCCAGAAAGTGATGCAGTGCAAAATTATTTGGAAGGTAGGACTGAAAATGCTATTGCTGTTGCAGCTATGATGAATATTCTAACTTAGAAATTGGTATTCCAGTTTCTCCTCCCTACAGAGATCTGAGTTATTTCCAAGGTGCATTCCTTTAGGATGCAGGACATTGAAAAAGAGACTACAGGAGACTACACAAGACAGAGCCTCTTGTTTCCAGTGGAGAACTAGAGCAACACTGAAGCCTGATAAATAAACTGTCAGTGGGCCATTTTAAAAGTTGTTGCCACAAAAGCCATGAAACACATGTGAGCAGAATGTCATTAGGGGATTACTGCACACGTGGGGAAGAGTCACATAACTTCCTTTTTTCCTTGTCCCCAGCAGACTTTGTTGTCTGTGGCCTGTAGATCTGCATTGCATGAATTTCCTATGAAGTATGAGTTATCCTACCAAAGAGTGTAGGAATCCGTTTATGACCTTAGCTTTACGAGTGTGACTGTGGAATTTTGGAAAGAGAAAAATTAAAGTAGATACAGATCTCTGATTTTTATCCTCATGATTAAATAAGTAAGACCTGGGAGAAAGTCAGGACTTTCAGATCTCACTTAAAATAAGTTTCTGTTTCAGATGCCACTCAGGAAAAGTAAGGCTGACAGAAACTACTGAAATGAAGCAACTGAGGGAGCTGTACTCATTAGCACTAATAATGAGTAGGAATATACTTAAAGGTAGTATTGGACTCACAGAGGTCAGCAACAGACCTCAGATTAACTTAAATGGAACAGAATCAAACACATTAGTGATTCCTGCAGTTCTGTGAAATATTTCAAGCAGCAGCAGTATCTCTTGATTACTAATTACAAATTATGGACATCCAAAACTCTAATTTAAATTGAAGTTGCTCATAGTGAAGTAGGGCTGCATTGATTAATTGATTAATTCAGAACTCCTCCTGCTGGGCAGGTACGACACAACTAGGAGCAAGGCAAACTCCAATGAAATAAGATAAAAATTAAGATTTTCTTTGTTTACTTACCTTTCTGTTAAAAGCTTCCTCTGCATCTAAAGGATATCATATTTCAGGATGATACCCTGACAGATTTGGAGAAGGATGCCCCAGGTTTGTTTGCTGCTAAAGTCAGTACTTATTGACACACCTGTGTTTTTATGCACTGCTCATTTTGTCTGAAGAGATGAATCCAATAACATGTGGGAAACTGCCTCAAGATTATTCAGTTCCCAACCTCTGTCCTGAGGATGCCAAAAAGCTGAAGGATTTTGTGATGTGTCTGTATTTTTGTTGAGGATAAACCAGCAACAAGCTTGTCCTAACAGTCAAAGGGAACTAAGACACTTCTGGCTTCTGGCAATTGTTGACTTGAATTAGATTCAACTCAGTGGAATGCCCTAAACACTCTTTGTCTCTTGGACAGTTATTTCATAATTATTTTTAATCTCTTCAAACAAACTTTATTGAGCCGGGAAATACATGTGCTTTTGGGTTGCATAACTCTGAATTGAAATTGTTTAGGATTTTGAAATCAACAAATCATGGACATAGAGTTTTGATAGGTTGATAAACACTTAGGGAAGAGAGTTTTCTTTTTAAAACTTAAGAATTAGTCTGAACTAATTTCTAAGGTCTAAGGTCCAAAGTAGGAAGCATAACTGCTGATTTGATAGGATTGCTTTCAAATCCATACTCCCTGCTACAAGAATAGCAGGAGGATGCAGTACAGAGCCAAGAGGTCACTCCTTAGAGAGCGTGCCCTAAAGCCAGCTGAGAAACAGAGAATGGGATGAAGGAGCAGCCCTGCACCGCTGATCTTCAGCTCACTTTGACACAGCTTTGCTCTGAGGGTGCTCACAGCAATGTCACACAGTTGTGAAGACAATGAAGTACTGAAACATGCCTTTGCCTTGATCCATAGCACTTTCTTTTCAACACAGAGGAGAACTTAGGAGAAAAAAAAAAAATTTCTTATCAAACTTTGCCAGTGTTTTTTATCTTCCTCTCAGGCAAAGATGATGTGGTGTAAAAAACAGTAGTGTTGTCTTTGCTACTCTCTACTAATAGAAGTTGTTGTGCATCATCATCATGCTGCTGCTGAAACAAAAACTGTGAAAGAGGCTTCATGGATGGTCTAAAGCTCAATGAAGTATTCTGTGAAGCTCTTTCCCAGCTGTTTGTCTAATCTTATAATTTTTAGACAGCTGGCAAACATTTCCATAGTTTTTGCAGTCAGCCAGTTCTGATGCTCCAGAAGTCATAAAGCTCTTAATAATGCTCATTCTGTTATAAATGGGAATAAATTCCTCTGAGTTCATCCTCCAAGAGCCTTTTTGGCTCACATGATCACCATTTATTGTAATACTTTATGTAATTAATTATCATATTGACTGCAACAGCCCACCTTTTTTCCTGTATAATCTCACTCCTCCATTTTTTTTAACTAAAGTGAACTTTGCTTTTCTTGAAGTTATATTTTGGAGACCATTTATTCTTACAACTCTTCTCCAAAATCTTATTTTTTCCCCCAGATCTTGACATTTCAGTTTTTTTTCTTTGAAATCTCAGGACCTTAAATTTAGACTTTCTTTTTTAAAAAGAAGCAAAACTGAGACTGTCAGGAAACCAAACAATTCTGAGGTATTCGACTTCAAGAAAAATGCCAGATATCATGAAGTTAGTGATTAAAATTGCAGAAGCTGGCAGCATGACAATTGCAGGTGATGAATATGTATGCCAAGGCTTTCCAGACATAGTAATTAACAGATTGAGGTGCCTGAATGCTGCATGCAACCAATTTAGAAATGAGGGTAACTCTTCAGCTTTAGGCTTTGTTCTGTACTGAGCATCCTGCTGTAGCTCAGCAAACACAGGAGTCACAGCTGAAACCCCCAGAAAATTAATGACAGAGCAGACTGGTTTGAGCACCTTCAGCAGGTGTGTGCAATAGCTGCCCAATGGTAACAGGTGTTTCTAATTAAAAAAGGCATTTTAAGACGTGGCTGTGAAGGGCTGTGGTTCCTCTCAGCAGTGTCTCCTCACACCAGAGCAGGCTCATGGTGCCCACAGGCTGCTGGCACCTGCACATGGGTCTCTGCACTTCAGGGTGTGTTGCATGGACACACCATGTGTGCAGAAGCCACAGCCTGGGCTTCTGAGCAGAAGCAGTTCCCTCCCATCACAGGATATCTCCTGCTGTTTTCAGCCCCAGATGGCTACTGCTTCTAGGTAAGCTGGAGATATGGTTACACCATAGGTATTATTTTTATAAGAACACAAGAAATGGAGCAAAGGAGAATTGCAATTTTGCTCACTTCTTTTTCCCTTTGCTCTTCTGTTGTACTAGAAAAGATAAAGATGCCTTCCTTTCATTTAAAAAATTTCAAATACAATTTTTTTGTTGTTTTCTTCCTGACAGTATTCCCAACAATCATTTGCCTCATCACTTTGCCTCTCTATGTGTAAAGCTGTGGTCTATGAATTTTTCTAACCTTTTTTGTAAAACTTGTTTTTATCTGCCTTCACAACTTCCACTGGCAAAAAATTCCATTGCCAGTCTGCAAAGAAGTGATTATTTATTAGGCTGCTTAAACAAAGCTGGTAGATTCAGTCTGTCCTCCTTGTTATAGTGGATAGTGAATAACAGATGTGCAGGTATCACTCTTCTCTGAAGAAACAGAAATATGATAGTCTGGTATAACTCAAACATTTTGCTTGACACTGTTTCAGGGAACAGAAGTGGAAGAAATAAGAAAAGTGAATTTTGAGGGAGATTCTAGATTAATTAGTGTAAAACAAGCACAGTTTAAATTCAGTCAGATAGGGATTTATGAGTGATAGCAGGAAACTATTAATGGAATTGTCAAAAGCAAATCACATCAAACCAATCTAGTCTTCTTCCACAATGTGGTTACAAGATTTGTAGGTGAGAGAGAAGCAGAAGATGACATGTCTTAAAGCTTTAAGCAAATCTCACATGAATTAAGAGACAGAAATATGGTATTGATGGAACATTTACTGGGTGAGAGTAAAATGTGTGGAAAACCAAAGCTATAACCAGAACAATGATTAGTGCTGAGCAATAGCATGAGAGGCAAGGGGCAGACACTGATTACCAAGAAGCTCCCCTTGAACCACCACAATGAGGAAGAGCTTCACTGTGTAGGTGGCCCTGCACAGGAAGGGGTTGGCCAGAGAGGTTGTGGAGTCTCCCTCACTGGAGATACTTAAGGACCATCTGGACACAATCCTGTGCAATATGCTCTGGGCTGACCCTGCTAAAAAAGGGAGGTTGGACCAGATGATCTGCTGTGGACCCTTCCCACCTGACCCAGTCTGTGGTTCTGGGAAGTACCCAGATAATTGTTGAGGCTGCAGAGGGTAGTGATTGTGTTGATGGTCAGGCAGGGAACTTGTGGACATTAGTTTCAAATAAAAACAGTTTTCCATGGGTGGCCTGCCACCTGCTTCCCACTGACTGCTTCCAGAATCCAGTGTCAATGACATCAGAGAGAGCTTTTGCTCTCTGAGACACACTGCACCCTGCACAAATTGTCACTTGAGCACAATCTGAGAAAGGAACAAACAAGTTGCTGGCTCTTTCTCTTTGGGTTTGCCTTACAGCACTTTAACTGGATCATGCTGCAGGTAGCATAGTATATCCTCAACCCTATTCTGATTCAGGTGGTTTTTTTTAATCATTTAGGAAGGAGGAGGTGTGTCCTTAATTTCAAAATCTTAAAAGTTTAGACTGATTAGATTTGGTGATGAAGATTGATGGTGCAGTTGTGTTTGTAAACACTCAAATTAGCAGTCTCACAGATCTTTTTTCTTTTGAAGGTACATTGATATAAAGGCAAGAGGAAAACAGAAAAAAAACCCCAAACCTTACAGAGTCATATATTAGTCAGGGAAAGTCACAGAAGATTCAGACAGCTTGGTGTATTTGATTGAAGAAATGAGATATGCAGATGAAAGAAGATCCAGAAGCTTTTGATCCCTTTTATATGTTTTTGCTTGGGGGTTGAGAATTCGGACATAAGAGCATTTCAGCATACCTCTGTCTCTGTTTTAAGCAGAAATTAATTTCTACAGTAGGAGCAATCAGGGGAAGATGTCATCTGTTTTTTTAGCATCAACTTGGAGGCACATGGGATGTGTAAATATGCCAGATAAATTCATGCTAGATTTTTTATCTGCTCTTCCACTTGAAACTGACACCAGAAGTTGCCTGCAAGGGTAGTCGGATACTGTGGCCAAATCAAGAAACTCATATTTTTGTCTATGGCCATTTGATCGTAAACTGAGGTTTGAATAAAAGGTGTCTCTTTTTTAAGCCAAGAATGAGAAACTTCCCTATGTTCAAGGTGGAAAAAGGGAAATCTAGTTAACCAGAAAGGTCATATGAAATTCCTCAGGGCCTTAAATTCATCTTCTGTGGCACAGGTGCTTTCCTGTATTGGCTGGTAATTTGATAGTATTTGCTTAATACATGCATCACACTTCATCACATTTTTTCAGCAAATACAATAATTGTGTTTTTGTTATGTTTTAAAATGTTCATATATTTAATAACTGACTTATTTTTTGGCTAACAACTTGAAGATGTTGTAAAAACAAGTAAAAACATTTTGAAAAAAAGTTGTAAAAACAACTTGCACGAGTTGAAAAGAATAGGGAGAAAATATCAATTCTAGCACTCTTGAAAGAGGGAAATAATACTTTGGCACTTTCTTGTGTACTCTCACAAGGAATTATCTCAAAATCTCTGAGAATGGAAAAGGTACTCTTGAGTGCTGTCTGTGTCTGAACTGGATGAGGAAAGGTCTCTAGGGAGAGGACTTGAACATATGTTATTTTAAATATATTAGAATAACCTGTCTTAGTTTAGAGAAGGGTTGAATTCTCCGATTGTGATCCCCTTTTTAAACATATCTGTAATGTGCAAGCCTGGCCCTGTCCCCAGAACTTTTCCTTTTGGTATATTGCAACATATCCTAAAGAAGCATTCATTGGCTATTGCTGTGTTTTTAGCAGTGGGCAGCTGTCTTTTTCCCTGCTTCTTTTTTGCACAGCAGTGGCATAAATCTGAGCATACCTAGCTTTTCAGATTAACTAACAGCATCTTGGCAAAATCTGTTAAGACATTAACTTGTTTTGGTATTAGTGCTATTATCTATTAATCTGCCCAAGCCCAAAGAAAGTGAGCTGCACAATCTTAAAGATTTATATATTAGGTTCCTTAGGTTGATCTAATGAAAATTATCATAAATCACAGCTCTTGAGTATTTTCTTAACAATTGTTTAGCCAGTGCACGCTAATGAACTCCCTTCATTTATTTACCCAAAATACCTTACCAAGGGAAAAAGGAAGTGGCAGAGACAAAGCATCATGTTCTCAGACCATCCTTAGAGATTTTCCAAAGTGCCAGCAGCTGCAGGTGTTCTTTGCATTAAATTGCATGCAGTTTATCCAAGGGGAACATTGTTCTGTATCAATTGAAAAGAGCAGCCTAGGATTCTCACCTTGGAGCTAACAATAATTCTTTCTCAGAAGCCCACTAAAAATTCCAGGTATTTTCCAGGATTTGTCCACCTTTTTTGCAAACTCACATTTTCAGTCCAGAAAATTATAAAATCCCCACATCTCTGGTGCTAAAGGCATCTCTCCCAGAAAATCCTCCCTGGCCCCCAGCTGCTGTGGCAGGTGGGCATGCTGAGTGCCCACCCTCCCAAGCATTCCAAAGGATCCACCTGAGCAGCCTTTGTGCTCCTTTGGCACCTGCCTGCTGGCACAGCATGTGCACCACGCTGCCCCTGGCATGGAGGGTGCACCCAGCAGTTGCTCCACAGGGATGGAGCAGGTTCCTGCTGCCATTGCCACTCCTGCTGTGCCTCTGTGGCTTTGCTATTTCTGCCCAAGACGTGCCAAAATTTGCAGTGTGCTGGAACCAGCTTGAGTAAAACTTTGGGGTAATGCCACCAAAAGTGTAAGCAACACATTGGGTAGTAACAAATTGAGAGTGAACTGTAATGGATATTTACAGAAGGAGGAGTGAGGTACATGATTTTGCTGTCCCCTAACAGTATCCATCATTTTAGAGCTTGCATTTTCCTGAAATGACTGGTTTGTGTTTTTCCTCCAGTCGTCTTGTTTAGTGTAGTGTTTTGGTTTGCTGATCATCCATCAAAATAACCCCACATCCACTCCCATATGAGGACCCATGTGTGAAATTGCATTTTCTGAAGTGGGTGAAAATATCCCCCTGTTGCTAAATGGCAGACTACACTTGCCTGCTAGCTGGCATTGAAGAAATAAATAGAAACAGGCTAGCAAGAATTATAGGTAAGATAATAGGTTTTTCACTGAATTACTAAAAAGACTAGCTTGGTTGCTACACAGAACATTAATTCTGTAGCTCTACCCTGAGCAGTGTACAAAGTTTAAATTTATTTATCCCAGGAGTATCCAAGAACAGTCACTTCATAGAATTTTTTTCTTCCTTTCTTATTAAATGATGCATCTCATAGCACTCATTTGTTGATTTATTATTCTACTTCTTTCCACTGCATGCTTTATTGAGACTTCAGTAGGTTAGCACCTGTCTGTTCTCCTTGGTTTCCATCATGTGCTGGTACTGGGAATCCTTTGGAAATGTTCTAAATCAGGACTGCAGTTTGGGCTGAACATGGGAAATGGATTAAATCAGTACCATTTGCAGAATAATATATTTATTGTATCTTTGAAGATACATACACTTGAGTTCAGTAGCTCCAGAATGTTTCTGTCCTTCTAGCAAGGTGAGTCCTTACTTTTTAGTTCTCCTGCTTCAGCTCCCAACTCCTGGCTACAGCTGCCCAGCAGGAGAGCAGCTTGCCATGACAGTGTCGTGTGCTGTTCTGTCTGCCATATAAATTCCAGATCAGCAGGATTTGTGTTAGAGTTCTTACCTCATGCTTGGAGTCTTTTCCCACTTTGCTGCCTCTCACTAATCTCTGTAAACCTTCTCCCTCGTGCCTCCTCAAATACCAGGCGTGGCACATTCGCACAATACAGGACACCTGCTCTTGAAGGGTTTCTGAGCTCTGCCTCTTACAGCTTAAAGCAATACAATTGAGCCAGAAGCTCTAATCCACTTCCCTACAGAATCTTTCCTAATCTCCTTATTAGGATGCCCCAGTGCTGGCCTAGATGGAGCTCAGAGATAGCAGTACAATTTTGCTGCTGGAGAATACTCACTTTAGAAAGTTCTAAAGCCTCTGTTTTTTGTATAAATCTGAAGTTTGTATTTCTTGTTTGGCTGGTGAAAAATGGATCAGGAAATTAAGATCTTGCTTAGAAGAACATGGTGTAACTTTCCATTCATTCATGTGCTTCTGAAGGGAAGTGTCAGCTCTGAGAGTGGAGGCAGTGTTCAGGTTGTGATCCAGCACGGTGAGTAGCTGACATGAGCTGCCTGTAACTTTCCTTGATTGTCTAAAGCAAGATGTTCAGCTCTGTGGCTTGGGCTGCCCTTTGTTTATGGCTGCTCCGTGTGTTACCATAAAACCATTGCTTGATCCTTGTACTTAGCAGTGCAGCACAAAGAGGCAGCTGAGATATTTTGGCTTGAAACTTGTATTTTAATTTTTTAAAGAACATTGATTGTCAGGATTTCAGAGGTGTCAGTGGGTGAAATAATGATCTGAGTGCAGAATGAGTCTGCTCGGGAAGGGAGAGCTGAGGTGAGGGGGACTCAGCAGGAGAGCTCTTCTTGTGCTGGGAGAGAAACACCCATGGCCCCACTGTGTGTGATTTCCTGCAAGGGTAGGGATTTAACTCCATGCTTCCTGATGTTTAATTGAATAATGGAATGTGCTGCTGTGTTTGTGTGCTTATATACCTTTTATAATATAGAATGATATATGAATATATATATTTGGACACTCTTAATAGATACATATCTATATTTACCTTGCCACAGTGATAGTGGACTACTTTGACAAAGATATTCCACAAGCAGACACAGGCTCCATTTGACTTTGGATGGGGACAGAGAGTTAGGGAGGTCCATATGATCACAAATATTTTCTTCTGACCATTTGGTAAATGGTTGTCCCCTGTCGGTCTAGTGGGATTATCTAGAGTGATGCCAAAGAGAAGGTCTTAGCTTTTTTTGTGTCCTCTGTGCTGCAGGCAGGAAACAAAGCTCCTTTTGAAAACATTTTGTAGGAACACAAAAAAAAAAAGTTTAGAAAGACATTAAATAATTTGCTGAAGTTAGGAGCTCTGAAATAAGCAAAAGCATCAGTAATAAATATATCTAGGTTCCTTGACAGTGTTTATTTAATGATTTTCAGTATTTGATAAAAATGAATATTGATAAAATAATTAATAGAATTTATTAAGCACACATGGGTTAATTAGATTGTAATATTTGAGTAGGGAATTAGATACTAAAAGTTCAAGTCTGCCAATAGCTGGCCTCACAAAGCATCACAGGAAAGGGCCAGTTCCCCTATCTAAGCAACTCTATTGTTTTGAACACATCTTCAGTCCTAACATGTACAGCATGAGGGATGGCAGAGAACATGAATGTTCCATCTCCTCTGCAGAGTGTGTACAAATTGCAATAGGTGCTGCCATGGAGTGGAATTAAGTGATAAATAAGACCATACAAACTGAATAATAATAAAAAGCTTGATTTTTTTTTCCCTAGCCACACAGAAATGCTGGTTAATTCCTGGAAAAGACAAAAGGGTGGTAATTGGACATTTTTGCTGCTAATGAACAAATCTTGCAAAGGAGCACTATAATGAAACATGACCATATAAATGCATTAGACTATGTAATAGTCATTTAGGGCATTTTCCAGCAGTTTACTGGTACTATTCCCTAAAATGGCCCTTTCTCTTTCCTGTAGACCCCCAGCTCAGCTCTTGGCTGTGTACATATGTACAGATGTACTTGATGAACAAGTGCCACTTGCTTCTTCTGCAATGTCTGGTGTGAATCTGTCCTAACAGAAAGAGAAGTGCTACAAAAAACCCATCAGGGCTTTCCCCTGTAACCCTGGGCTCTCCTTGATGGGTTGTGTGTGGGCCAGGCATTATGCAGCATCAGTGCAATGCTTAAAAAGACAGCACTTCCCAAGTGAAGCTCCTGTTACACTGGTAACAGCCAGAATTCCCACTTGGAGCCTCCCCTGCTGTTCCCACAGCCTCCCCATAGTTCTTATCCTTCTTATGATTTTAGGTGAAAAGTATTTTCTACAGGATGCTCATTCCCTGGTGTGTCAGGAATAAAGGTAGGGCTACACCCTCATTCAGAGTGTGGTGCCCCTTTGGAATCTCTGTGTCTGGGAAACAGAAGCACAAGAACTTGTGAGCTACAGCCAATCAGAAAAAGATTTAGAGGAAGCAGAAAGGAAATAATTAGGTTGGGGTATGGTAAGGAAGAGTAGAACGCGCTTCAACCACAAGAAGCTTCCCCCAGAGCCCTTTCCAAGCTTTCTGTGCTTAGATAAATGATTAAAAAATAAACAATCTCTTTCCTCCTGTAAGTTGTGCTTGACAGCTTTGGGGACTGGGGATAGGATTTGAACTGATACAGATGTGTGCATCTGGCACATCACTTCTTCTGTCTCCTTTGTTCTCAATGCCTCTGACACCTTCAAAGACACACCCTTGAGGCAGATCAAATTTTGATGCTTCGTTTTGCAGCATTTAAATGCTGAATATTATTATTATTCAATACTGGCACCACAAAGTATATGACAGCCTATTTTTCAAAATTCATTTAAATGCACATATGTAGGGAAAAAATATGTGCAATAGAACATGCAAGTGCTGACACTCATGCAGGTGGTCTAGTGCACCTCCCAAGACTATCTAGATGAATGTTTTTAAATTAAATTAGACCCATTGCATAGAACTCGGAATGTCAAAATTTGAACCTATGCATGCTTACTTTAAGTGAATATTTTTTATCCACCCCAGCATTTTTAGTGTCGCTCCCTTAGCCTGGACAACCTATGGATAGCCATACAGAGAAAGAGGACAGATTTGGCTGTGCTATTGCTGCAAGCAGTTCACACTGCTCATTCTGTAGTCCTGCTGAATACACTGCCTTAGCACCTTGAATGATGCAGTTACTCCTGTCAAAATGATTATATCATCCTTTCTCAGCACAAGCACCTTCTCTCTCATTCTCATGAAAATCTGGAATCTCATGACCTGGAAGAGCTTTACATCATATGAACTGCAAAGACCACATCCAAATGAACTCCTCCCCACTGGTGTGTGAGTGGATCTGGCATCATGCAGCCAGTGCCAACATGCTTTCTTTTGGGATCCTGTCTTAGCAGAAACTTCATTAGAGAACAGGAAGAGAGGAAGAGCGTTTTTAGGTCTGCAGGGGCCATGGCAAAGGTACAGACACTGAGACTATTCTAAATACAAGAAATCCACATTAACAGCACCCCAGGGTCATGCAGGCCTTTGTCCAGCATAGACTCTTCCCAGTCTGAGCCAGAGATGTTGGTGTGATTTTTACCTTCCCACTTTGCTCTTTTTGAGGTTTCCACATCTCCATCTCTGCTACATTTCCTTTCTGCCATTATTAATGACCACCAACTTGCTTAGGGCTTATGGTTGCTTGGGTTAATAAGAGGGTTGTTTTTCTGACCAGGGTTTATATATATTCTTATTCTTACTATTTTTTGATTGGTTTTTATTATTTCACACATACTTGAGGAAAGCAGATCTTGATGTTAAAATTGTTTTGCAATCTTAAGTTGTTGCAAGAATTTTGAACTGAGTCCCTCTAAACAAAACAAGGGTGTTTCATTACCTTTTGACTAGGCTACAAAACCCCTTAAATATATGAGAATTTGCTCAATGTTACTTTTCTTTCTTCCATGTGTTCAAATCTGTGTTCTTCCAGGTTGGGTTGGATTTTTTCCTTTTTTTTTCTGTCAGCATTCTTGCTTGTTTTGGGTTTTAATTATTTTTCATAAACCTGTTCTCCTTTTTAAAATAGACTGCTGAAAGTCATTTACACATTTCACTGTGATGGTTCTGCAATCATAATCTTGCACTTGATTTATGTCATCTAGGTTTGATTAAAAAAAAACCCCAAATATAATATGGTTTGTTTTTCATATCCTCACTGAATCGGTGTGTCTTGGGAATAAGCCTCCCCTGTGACTGTGAAATACATTTTTATCAGACATACTTATTATCAGTGTTGTTGCTTCTGCAGTTATTGAATTAGAAGCATCCTGAAACTGAATCTAAAAGAGATGGGATGCAGCTGAACAAAGCTGTGTAAAAATCTTGAATATTTTTAATCTGTTTCAGCAGAACTCATAAATCAGCTCTAAATCAGTTTATTATCGAAGATAGGCTTGCCTCAATGCAGTTTAAAGATAAGTTTTCTCTTGGTTTCTATTGTGTCTTTGCCTTGCATATACACAGTACTATTGGACTTGGAGACATTCCCCCATGGAGAAAATCAGGTGCTTGTCATTCATTCCAACTCTGGCTGCTTCATCCTGTCTGATAAATATATAGATGAAACATAGATGCTTATACGTGTGTCTGTAATAACAGAAGAATTCCACCTTGAATTAATTGCAAAGATGCTTAATGATTTTTTTACTTCTATGTGCTTCATATGCTGATTAGAATATTGATGTTTATATGTTATCTATTTCATATAGAATAGAATTCTTATATCAGGTACAACTCAGGAAAGAAAATTCTGAACCTGATCTCTCCTAGGTGGAGTAAATCCTAGGGTCAAGAGAAACTATTAATATCTCATCCCTTATTTCTTCTGTTATCTGTGGTTTTGGGCTTGTTTGTGGTTTTGTTGGGGTCTTTTTATGGGGGGGAGAGGCAAAGGATGGGATGGTGCAAAAGCATCCTCTGACTTGTAATACATGGAATTCTAGTAGGTTATTCTGTTCCTTGAGCCTCATGAAGTTCCATGTGTATATGTTAATCCGATTTGCAGAATGCTTCTACTGTGTATTTTTTAACAATAGTGTGAATAATTTAAATCATAATTTATGATTAACTTCATCATAAATTACAGCTTAGAGTTTGCAAAGAAAAATGTTTATACAAATAATGGAAGCTAGATTTTCAGTAATGCTGATGATAATACATCTTATGCTTGGGGATAATCAAATATCTGTTAGCTGTTAAGACTCAGGCAGCATTAATTAGCAGGTCCTATGAATCTCAGCTGGAAGCATGATGCAGTCAGTAAAAGGTGGCTGCTGGAGTTCAGTGGGAGAGAGGGAGGCATGGAGGGAAAGCAGCAGGATGCCTGGTTCCTAGCCACTTTGTCTGTGCTCTTCACTCTACTAGAAATGACTGCCTTTGGTTAAAAAGTAATCACTTATAAGAGAGAGTTAAAACAAAGAAAAGCAAAAACTTAGGGTGACCAGTGGTAATACTGCCCACTGTTGTAAAAAGGGGAAAGGGGAGGTGCTGCTGCCTCCCATGCTCTGCTCCACTAAAATCCTCCACCTGGAGCAGGGAGGAGCTCCCAGAGATTGTGCTCCTTCAGATTTGAGGCATTTCCTTTTGATTCTGCCTCTGTGCACTTGGATTGAAGCTGGCACTTCCAGCCACTGCACCACTATCTATTATTCACACTCAAATATCAGGGAGCTCAACTGGATCAAGAGTCCTGTGGATTTAGCAAAGTACAAACACAACATGTGCTGTAGTCCGTGAAACAAAACAGCTGCATTGAGCTGAACAAAATGGGCAAAAAGCAGAGACAGAGAAAGGACCTGGAGCCTTTGGTGTGATCTCTAGCAAAGACTGCATTGAGGAATGACAGGAGAGAAGGAGGGAATTGAAAGAAAAAAAGTACAGCAGAGGAATGGGGAAAGCAGTGTATATTGAGAAGAGATTGGATGTAGGGAACTGAGGACACAGGAAAAACTTTTACACCCCTGAATTTATTATTATTGCTTAGTAGTCTGGAAAGGAAAAAATAAACATGTTCTTTGATTTTAGTGATTCAGAATTTAAAAGGGACACTTTATCCAATCATGGATGTTTCCCATCTCTAAACACAATACTTTTATTTTGAAGAAATGTCCTGCATTTGGTACACTGAAGTCAAATTGTATTCTTATGTTCGCTTCCAGAAACATTCCTATTCTGTGGCTTGCTTTTGCCATTGTAACTTCACAGCTTGAATGCACTTTTACTAGGATTTTTGTGTAACTGTGTCTTCAACTATCCAACAGTTCCAGCATTTCCTTCTACTCCTTTCTGGAGGCCATTCTCCCCTTTTGAAACCTTCCACAACTGTCTCTCCTTTCACCTAGTTAATTAAAGGAGTGACTGTTTTGTGTTTGCTGGTGAATGCACAGTTGAGTCCACACAGAATTTTAACAGACATCTCGGATGTCTCTTCTGTTTGTCATCACATGAAGGTTCTCTGTGTTGTTCATATGCATATTTATACATAAACATCCATAAATTTGCACCTCTGTCTCAGTGTATGGAAATGAGTTTTATTCTCTGCATTGAGACTCAGAAGATAGAAGACATTTTATTTCATTTTTTTGCTAACACCTCTTTTGAAAAAAACACTATGAAATGTTTGCAGATTTTCTAGATCCTTGCTAAGGTAGTTTTGATTTATAATTTCAAATAGAATTCAGAAATGAAAGAGTGCCCCTCCACAGACAGACCTTAGTGAGGCACATTGCCTTTTACATCCTCGAGTTACTTGTCTCTTCCTTGGCCTATCTCTGCTGTTTTATTCCCTTTTATGTTGGTGGCCAGTATGGAAAATACTGAGATTCATTACTACTTTTTAAGGAGGAAGGATATAAAAAGAAGAAAGTTTACTAGTTGGCTGGCAGTTGAGACCTGACTACTACACAGTGTTCTGAGACATCTATAAAAAAAGAATTAATTTGGTTACTTCATTTGTTTCAAATTTTTTGCATTTTCATTAAATGTTGTCAGGCCTTGCATGGGTTTTAGACAACTGAAAATTATGATTGCAAAGCAAAAAAAAACCCTATTCAAATAAATCAACATTTCTACATAGTAAAATGAACATTCTTTATTTAGTTTAGTAAGTCTGCAGCAGATTATTTATTCTAATACTCTGTCCACTGTAGACTTAAGACAGAATTCCAGACATCACATTAAATCTGCCTCATAATTTTCTTGTAACGGATTTTAATTTTCCATGGCTATTCTAAGGAGAAAAAAATATTTTGTTCTTCAGAAATTTTGAACAGAATAGTTGAATTTTATTAGGAAGAAGGAAAAAAAAATCTTCCTTTTATATAATTTATGTTCCAAAGAAGATGTATTCCCTTAGTAGCATTAGAAAAACTTTAACTGCTTAAAACACTGTATCTTACTTTTGCCATCAGAAGTACACCCTCGTTATTTTGAGATTGTAAGAAATATTTTTTGAGGGAACAGTTTCTAACCTCTGAAAAGAACATTTATTTTTCAGTGAAAAAACTAAATTAAAAAAGCCCTCAAACCCTCTTTCATGCTGCTCCCACAACATAGTTTAGATCCATGACTGAAGCAATCTCAGTGCCAAATTCTTCTTTCTCTTTGATGTTTTTCCTAGAGATTTTTAATATTTCATTCCACATTTCTTTTTTCCTCTTCTCCCTATCCCATAAAAACAATTGTACAGAATAAAATTTCAAAGCTTTGCTTCTGGAAGTTGATACTGTTAGCAGCTGATGGTCAGCCTCAGGTCCCATCTGAACACTTATAAAACACCCTTGAACATTTGTTAACATTGTTATTGAAGAGAGGGGACCTCTTGATATCCCTTTTCCTGCCTTTCCACTTTAGAAATTGTTGTATGATAAAGTTGCATATGGATGTGGTAAAACATACAGAGGAGTAATATCCCCTTCCTTTTAAAGCAGTTCCACAGAGCAATTGCATCTTTCAAATCCTTATGCCTTGCTGCATAAATGGAATGAATGCAGATGATAATAGTTCCCATGAGAAGATCCCTTTTTCAGTCACTGCCTCTCTTGGAAAAGCCAGGTTTCCACAGTCCCCAGTGCCACAAGAAACTTTGGATAAAGTACTTGCATGAAAGGAACCAGATTTGCAATTTATAGGTGTGATAACCAAGGATTAAGCAATCAGCAAGCTGAAGACAGCAGCAAATTACCTTTCCAGTTCTATTGTCTTTAAATTTGCTTTGAAAAGATTAACTGAAGTCATAAAACAAGTAGTCTTGAAATGTTTTCATTTTTGTGTCTATGACAGAGTCAGCATCAATTGAGAGAAATATAATTTTTTTAATAGTGTTCATCCTAGGATGGATTGAATTCAGGAACTAAGTAGGAAATTTTTCTGGGCTGCCTTTAACCTAAGACCTACCTAAACCAGTGATGCAGAGCTGAAAGATTTTGAGCACTGCCCTCTTCTAACCTAAGCCTTCTACAATCAGGTATTTTTTCCCAGTAATTTCTTGTCCCTGGGGGGGAAAAAAAAAGTCAAAAAAGAAAATGTCCAGGCTTCCTGTAATTTTAATATTTTGCACAGTTGTCCACAGCTCTGTTAGTGTTTACAGAATACATTCATGTGTGTGAAAAAATCTCTAAGTGACTCAGAACAGTTGCACCGGACCACTGTTGTTTCGGGTTTGTTTTTAAAGAAAAGTGGGATTATAGCTTTTTTCATGTAAACTCAAGATGATGATAAACAACCATTATCAGTATTGGATTCTATTTTTAAAAAGAAAAGTATTCAGCATGAATAGAAAATGAAATTACACTGACCAAGAAAAACATGCAGGTGCTTCTAGTCCAAGCATAAACTGATCAGAATCTGTATCAGCTGTGCTTTGGTTCAGCAAGGAGTAATTAGTAGCTTCCTGAAATTTTGTCCTTCCTTTGAAACAGTGGTCATTAGGTATCGTTGGAGACAGCAAACTACCCCAGGTGGCCTCAGCCAGCTCCACTAGGGAAGCACACAGGGGTTTTGTGCTTTGCTCAGTTCACATTATTCAAGTCTAATTGGGTGTTCTGCCACTTAAAGCTATTTTTAAGCTTGCTGTTTCACTGGACACTACACAGATTTTGGATTTTCTGATTTAAATGTCAGCGACAGATTAAAAATGCTGGGGTTTTAATATTAGTTTCAGACTGTGCTTTAGCTCCTGCATGCAGTAGTCCCAATTATTGGTCCCCCTCTGAGACTTTCTCCCTTTCTCATAAGACATTACCTCCTTGATAGGTTAATTTGTTCAGTCATCCAGTTAGATGAATATATTTGGTACTGACAGAGAGGGCCAGGTGGGAGGGCTGCACGTGCTCATCTGTAACAGAGAGCTGCCTGTGGAGATCTGCTCGAGGCTTCTGTTACAAGATGAGCAAAAACGTGGAGTTGAAGCCATGAGTCGATTTCCATCCAACTAGACATCTAAGGGACTACTACTCTGCTCTGCCCAGAATGGCTGCAAAGCCAGGCACAATGAACCTTGAAGTTAAATACAAACCAAGATTTTTCATTTTACAAATATTTCTTCTGGGGACTGACTTCTCCAAGGACCTGCTGAGACACGAAAGGCAGTTCACTCTCATTTCTTCCATCTGCCTTGCTTTCTTGTTCTCCTGATTGTGTTCTTATGAGACAAGAGGCAGCAAAATGCCTGTTTTCCTTGCCAGAGGTGGTTTTGTTTAACTGGAAGAGTAGCTGGTAGCTTGTGCCAAGAAAGCACCATGCTACTGTTTATTTGTGTGCAGGGAACAGAATCTCCAAGTTCCAAGTGGAATGGAGTTAGCGCTCTCTCATGTAGGAGGATGTATTGGATGGTCACCTTGCAATGAGTCTTTTCTCACTTAGAGTACAAATGCTCCTTGTTCTTGGTGCTTGTGTGGAAATCCAGGTGGGAGGTCTCTGCAGATATTCAGGATGTGTTCTGGTGAAAGTGAGAGCAAGCAATAGCTTAGTCTTGTCTTATTTATCTAGAGTTCAGTAAATCTGCTGCCCAGAATGATAGAATAAGAAAGCATCTTTGCTCACAGAAACAAATGTAATATTGGCTGATTTGTCTGGCTGAGAAAGAAATCATGCTGAGTGATGGGAGCAACCTCAGCCAAAGCAGTTCCTGCAGGGGGGGATTGTCCCTTTGCAGTGAGTTTAGCAGTATCAACACACTGTAACCCTTGAGGGCACATCCAGGGGACTGTCCTTCCTTATTCACCTGTCCTTCCTCAGTAAAGCAGAATATCACTGAGGAGTAGCACCACTAATGAAAATATTGATTTCCATTTGCTGCCATTTTTTTAGTATGTAAGGATGTAAAAAATAAAATTCTTCCGTATGCAAATTTCTATCAATATGATCTGGATTAAGTGGTGGTTATAAGTTTTGCCCCAGCTTAGGTGGCCAGGAATAGGTAATTGTCTTTAGATCCAACATTCTTGAGCTGTGAACATAATTACAGAATCAATAATATAGACTCAATTAACTTCTTAATCTCAAGCTATGTGTCAGATTGTATTTTATGCAAGAGATGTTATGAGAAGGTAGGATGTAACCAAAGTCCTGGAAATGACATCTGCAGACAGCTGGAGAGCCTGAAGAGCTGCTGTATGTTGATGTCTCTGACAAAGTGTGCTCAGGCAAGGGGCTTTTCAACCAGAAGTAAAATCTAAATGCTTAGAGATGGAAATAGTGAATGAGCTGCTTGAATGAGTAGGAGAGCATCCTGAGATCTGAACATTGTTCCCTAAAAGGAAAAATTATGATCATTTAAGGGAACCCAGCAAGGAAGGTACCTACAGATCTCAAAATCAAATTAAATCAGAGGACTTTGAAAGATGGACAACCAAAGAGACTGAAAATAGAGGAGGTTTTTTTTTTTTTTCATTTTTAATGCCATAATCCTTGTGAATCATACTGGAGGAAGGAAACGAGGCTTGAACCATGGTGACATTGATCTGAGGAGCCTTGCAGCTTAGAAGGAGTTACAACATCAGAAATTAAGATTTAAAATAGGTAAAATATGAGGAGATAGTATCTTTATTCTACTGTAAGACTGTGCTCGCTCTCTCTGCATTAAAAAAGTCCAGAATTTGATGATTTTCAGGAACCCAAAACCTGGATGAATAATGGGTTTCCAGAAAAGACTGGGGATATATTATGCTTATATTTGCATCAGGACAAAACAAAAGCCAAAATGTTATTTATTTCTCTCAGCTTTATGAGCTACAGAAGAAGTTACATTAAGAGCTGTTTTCTCAGTTCAATACCAGATCTGAGCATTATATTAATTTATGTGATAAAGTAATTCCTGTAGAACAGTATCTGATCTTTAGCTTTGAGTTTATGAAACATCCTCCAGTACAGCTCTCTTTTTTTTCACACCAGCAGATTTGGAATGAACAAAATTAGGACTCTAATTAAAATTTTGTAAAGGTTGCACAATTTTCTGTTAACAAGATCATTTGTAGAGTGTTTTTCCCACATCTAATGCAGTGTTCTCCAACTTTCTTCCCCTACTTTTCCTCAGGGAAAGTACAGAAATCTATCAGGAACAAGCAGCTTGTGTTTAAAGAATACTGAAATGTTTACCGGTCATTTTACAAAGGGCGTAATCAATATTTATTCCAGTCACAATTAATATTCTGCAAACACAGGGCACATCATGTCCTTCTGAATCCAAGTGGACTTTCTTTGTGCTGATACAATTTTATAAACTGTTAGTTTAGCTGGCTAATTATAAAAGCAACAAATCAAGCTATGGATATGAACTGGTTTCCTGGTAAAACAAACTTAGATGTTAGCTAGGAGAGACAGTAACAACAGTGAATATATTCAGTAATAATTACTCAGCTAAGTAAAGAAACCGTCTTTCTACTGTCAAAAACCCCAAACAAACAATATCCAATACCTTCAGTGAAAGAATCTCTAAGAGTCAATATTTGGATTTCAGGAAGAATAGGAATTTTTTTTTTTTTTTATAAAAGGAAACATTTCACAAAAAAAGTGACACCCTTGATGATAGAATGTTTTTTCATTTGTGTTTCACTGACCTCAGAGGATCAAATTCTATTCATAAAGCAGTTTACAGAACACATTTGGACCCCATCACTAATATTAAATTAATCACAAAATGAAATTATTTAGCCACAAAACAGTTTTGTCTTGGGTGAGGCAGATTGTGATTCTGATCTCATTTACAATGGTTTTACATCAGTGTAATTTGATTTCACTGAAGTTTATGTTGTATAAAAGACGAGAGAACATGGCTCATATTTTCTGAGTGGTCATAAATTGCGCACAATTGCAAAAAGAATTTCTACTCCGGGAAAAAATCCATGCAAATGTATTTTGCTAAAAAATTTGACAGCCTTTTTGGAGTGTGCTATTTATATTTTTTTAAATAAGCTTAGCTCCAATCAGAAAAGATGCTATATTTCCAGTGCAAATGACCACAACTCAGTCAGGAGATTGTTTTGCTAAGGATGCTTAGGAGAAAATGGAAAAAAATAATCTAGAGAATTTCTCAAAGAGGAACATTTTGATTAGATAATGGTACTTTGAAGTATTTGTATTTGTTCAGTCCAGAACTACCGAGCTGTTTATCAATAGCCAGGATAGAAAAGCAAGATGGAAGAGAATTCCCAGGCTGTTGCAGACCATCTTAGTGTTTGGGACCAGTTAAAATGATGTTATTTGCATGAGACAGGAAGAATGGTTATGATGTCTGTGTTGAATTTCCCCTCAAAGGTATTGCTACATTTTGTCTTGCTCTAGCCATGTTTTAGCCATTTGGTTCTAGGAGGTTTTTTTCTATTTGACTTTTTAAGCAAAGTACTTCTGAGAAATCTGTTGTGGCTCTCCTAGAAAAGCCTCCCAGCCACAGAACACAAGTGACTGCTTGGCCCCCTTGCAGTGAGGGCTGGAAGTTGCAGTGTGCTGCAAAGACATCCAAAAGAGCCCAGCCTTGTCTCCTCCTTTCTCCTCTCTTGGATAACAGGAATTTGCTCTTGAGGGCTTGTCAGCTAAGAAATGTGCATCTGCACACACCCCTCTGAATGGTGCAGCAGGGTGCCAGAGGTACCCTCTGATCTGTCATGACTAAATGTGTGCTACATTCAGTGGGATCTGGGTCAAATTTTAGGGAAAAAAAAAAAGAGGAATGAAAAGAAAAAAGAGAAAATAATATTTTGAGCATAAGGAAAGAAATTCAATCTTTTCTGGAAATTGTTTTTCTGTGTATGGGAATAAGAGCTGCTAAACGTGAGTGTAGCTTGGCTGTGGTTTTTTCTTTGGGAACGCTGCTTAGGAAATTGCTACCACCCATCTAGCCCCACACCCTCTGTCAACTGCACAGCTCAGTGCCTGTCCCTGCAGCCACCACAGGTGACTCAGAGAAGAAAAGGCTTCCAGGTCACTGCACTTACATGCACATAACCATGATCACCTCTTTTCAATGTCTCCAGCTGATTGCATTAGGGAATGCTGCTTCTCATTCCTTTACCTGCCCAATCACACCTTCACCCCAGCACCTGAAGCATCAGCTGCACAGGATTGGCACATGGATGTCCCCTTTCCCTGCCAGCACCTCATTCACCACTGTGAGTTTCTCTCCAGGAGTCATCCTCAGATTCTCTCCTGGTTCTGACCTGAAACCTCCCCTGGGGTTTCAGATCCATGTCCCTGACAGGGAACAGAGGATAAATCCAGCATGTCCAACATGCTCAGCTCTAGGGGGTGTAGAGCATTTTGGGCTGGTTCTTAATCTGATTGCACAGCTAAAGAATTGTGACAAGGTGTAGCTCCTGCTGCTGTCTGGCACACACAAATGGTTCTGTGATCAATGGATCGCTTATCCATATGGCAAATATTTCCTGAATTGGCAATTTCATGACAAATATAATGTCAGACAACAATGAAAAGCATGGGGTTTGATGTCAGAGTTTTCTGTGTAAATTTGAATTAGAATGCTGCTTGTTCAGTGAAAGCATTCAGATGGACTCAGCTCAACAGTGGACATTGCAGAAGAGAGTTTCCTTTTGCACCAAGCAAGCAGAAAGTTAAAAAAAGCACAAAGATTATTGTTCTGATAACAAATGAAAAGAATCCATCAGTTTATAAGTCACCTTCTTTTTTGATAGACTAGAACAACATTTTTTTGGGGAAAAAAAAGGAGTCTATGAAGGGATCTAGGGCTCCAGCCTGACAACATTTTAATGTATTCATTAACTTAATTTGTAAATAATAAGCTATAGTTTTTGGCAGTTTGTGCTTCCTTGTAATTTTCATTGCATTATCTGCATTTTTAGGAGGTGGATATAATGCTTAAAAACTCAAAGAATATTTAAAGAGAAACTAAGAGGGTATTATTTTTGAAATACAGGTGAAACAAAGAATGTATCCTTAGTGAAGCAAAACAACTTATACCATAAGATTCTACTCTACATAAAGATAATAAAGTGAGAGATTTTTTAAAAAAGGAAAATTAAAGGAAATTTGTCTGAAGAAGAAAGTAATTTCTCACAGCTCTTCAGTTGGAAGAAGGGCCTACAAACCCTTAGTGTGGAAAGGAGATTGGGGAATATCAGGTACCAAATTGTACCAGAGTCTGCTGTGTGCTACAAAACCAGACCTGCTTTTGGGTTTGTGCTTTACAAATGCAAGGATGAGTGGCCAAAAAAAAAAAAAAAAAAAAAAGGGTAAGGCTTAGGGGTGAACTAATGAGAGCCCTTCTCTACATGAAAGGAGCCCACAAGAAAGATGGAGAACAAGGATTTTTTTTTTTCAAGGCTCTGGAGTGACAGAACTAGGGGGAATGACTTCACACTGAAGAGATTTGCTTTAGATTAGGTGTTGGAAAGAATTTCTTTGCTGTGGGAGTGGTGAGACACTGGAACAGAGAAGCTGTGGCTGCCCCATCCCTGGAAGTGTTCCACGCCAGGCTGGATGGAGCTCTGAGCAACCTGGGATAGTGGAAGGTGTCCCTGCCCCATGGGGTTGGAGGGTTGGAACTGGGTGATCTTTAGGGTCCCTTCCAACCCAAGCCATTCCATGATTGTGTTCCTCTGTTGTTGCTCTGCCTTGGGCATATGGAAACCTGACCCTGTTCCTTGGTCCTACGTTCCCAGAAATGTGGTGATCAATGGGAAGGAGAGAGTCAGGAATAGGCACAGAAAAACTTGAAGCAAACAATGTGCCATAAAAAAACAGTGAAAAGAAGCTGAGAAATAAAATAATTTGGCAATGAGATACCTTGAGAGCAGGTGGTGGACATAAAAGATGGTGGCCTACAAATATTTGCTGGTTAAATTGGAGGGTAAATACTCTCATTGTACTGCATAAATATTTCTGGGAAAGGGCAAACAACTCCATGGAGTGACAAATATTCCAATTATGAAGTAACATTTACCTTACAGATATCATAGGGTAAATATTTTTTGAGTGTAGATATTCCATGGAAAGATGTTGCTCTATGCTCTGCATAGAACAGTAGCTAGGACAAAATTCATGAAATAAAAGCCAACTCTTTGTCAGGTAGAACAGCAGTATGACATTGCAGAAATCTCATTATAAACCCCAACATATTATGGGGAATTTCCTGCACAGTCCTCTCAAGGAGATGTCAGCTGACCTGAATACTGTTTTGATGGAAAACCTAAGCAACAAGTCCCAGCAACACATAGTAATTAGACATAATAATAGCAGTTACATAATAACATTATGTAGCTTTTATTAAATCTATTATGTATAAATGTAATTTATAAATATCTATTATGTATAACTATATGTGAATATATAAATATATGTATAATTGCATATAAAATGTTCCATGTACAAATGAAATTATTATTAAATGAAACAGCAATAAAATAACAATTACATAAGTAATACATAATAATGATAGAAATAAATTTGCACTGTTAATTAACAAACCCCTCTATTTTTTGAAACAAATTTGCCGTCAAAATTCAACGAGCAAGTTAAATTAAGAAATCCTCCAAGAGATTGCCCTCCCCACCCTGCTCCTGCCTGAGTTAAATGCATAACTTTTACCTCTTGCCAAAGCATTCTTAATTCTGTATCTAATACCCACTAATACTGTAAATCCCCATCATTAATTTCAATATCCCCCCCCAAAAAAAAAACATCCCCATCCAAAAGCAGGTGCCGTTCTTCATCCCTTAATGGCTGAGGTGGGGCAGCACTCGGGAGATCCCTTGCCCAAGACACTTGCCCAGACTATCATTAACGAGAGTGGTGGCTCTGGTCTATGTCCACCCAATTTTTGAATATATCCAAGAAAGGAGACAACCTTAGAGACTTTCTTTAAGTCAGGTAAAGCACCACTAAAGTCTCTAAGTTATGTTAGTAATGGAAATGAATCCCTGTGCCCCAAACTGCATATCAATCTGGTAATTCCACAATTGTATCTCACTTGGACACCAAGGCTAGCCCCTGTTTCATCTCAAGCAATGAGATTTCAGAATTAAGCTACAAGGTGGGATACTACCATTTACAATTTAGCAGTTTTATTGTCTGAAAACTTTTCTGGGATGCTTGGATCAGATAGTGAAGTGGAGTTTCTGGTGTAGTTTGTGTTGTCAAAATGTGTTTGCTTTGCACACTGTGCTGTCAGAAATGGAAACCCACCTAAGCACAAAACATTCACTGGAGTGACTGGAGAATGTGACACATCATCTGTACTACAAACTGCTTCCAGCTCTCATTCTTCTTTCTGCTTGTCTTTCTCTCAACATTACTCCAGCATGTGGTCCTGTGTTATTTAAAAATGTACATGACATTTTTCCATATTAAAAAAGTCTTACTGGAGCCTTTAGGAAGGAAAATAATGTATGGTTAAGAGTAACAATAATAAGTTATCTCCTTTTCTCCTAAACTAGATGCAGGACAAGGTTTACCACATTCTAGCAAACCTCTTTCTTGGTTTTCTCCTGTGGGTAAATTACAGACAAGGAGACACATTCTGTTTAATCTGTACTGCTTATTTTGCTTTCTAGACTACCTCTCCATTTCCAGCTAGTTCTTTTCAGTTTACCTAGAGGCAAAAATTTTAGATTCTTTCCTGAGATTCTACTGTTTCAGCATCTCTCATATTCTCAGAAGCATTCCCGCCTTAAGTATGGTTTATGCTAATTGAGTCCTGAGAATGCAGGCACATTTATTTCTGCTGGTGTGTCACTGTTGGTGGAAGCTGCATCTTCTTCAAGACCTCCAGCAGCTCGTCTGGCTCTTTCTGCTGACTCCAGAGTCTGCTCTTTGCAGGCTGGAATTCAGTGGTCTCTTTGCCAGGGCACTCAAATCAGTGCCATTCTGTGTGGTTTCCTCTCACACTCACCATCTCCTCTTTCAGGAGCCCATCACTTTGATTACGGCATGCAGTGGGAGTTTTTCTGCTCAAGGAAGTGCAGCTGCTTGACTCCATGCTTAGTTCATCAAAAGCAACAAGCAGAGGAGGTTTCCCCAGAGGTGAAGAGCAATCCCTGAAAACTGGGAAGTGAATGCCTACCAGCACCCTTCAAATTAGATTCAACTGAATTTGAGACTGTGTTTTTGTGGAAAGCTACCTAAGCTTGGCAAGGTAGAGGGGCTAGGGAATGATGTAGGTGTTTTCCACCTCTGTGATTCTATTGTACTATGACTAATCTCACCTTGCTCTAATATTCCCTCCTGTAACCTATTCCATGTACTTACTGTCCTTTCAGTAATGCAATTATCTAAGAATTGATGGCCATCTCATTCATACTGAATACTGCAGTAGGATAAACTGTATTATTTCTGAACCATCTGAAATAATGAATTGCATAGTCGAGACCTGAATATCCTTAGTTTACATAAGTTCTGCCTTTTAATTCCATTTTTCTTATTTTCAACTAAATCACCAGTTTGTGAAAAGGGGTGCTAGAGGATAGAAAGGAATGAAAATGGAGTAAAAGACAGATTAAAGAAATATAACAATGTTTTTGGGTCAGGTGAATGCAGAATTAAAAGTGAAACAGGTAAGGGAGGGAAAATTAGAGTGAAGGAAAAAATCCTCAACACAGAAGATATACTTGATGGATATTAACAGTGGATGCAAAACTTTCATTTAAATATCTTTAAATCAAGTCCATGGTATGGATGTGTTGACTAAAATCCATTTAGATTTCATTGCTATAGACAAATTTGCTGGTGACTTTCTAATTTTTGCTGGACAGTTGTTACATACGCATCACAAACCCCAGCATCACCCTAATTGGTGGCCCTGTGGACAAGCTTCAAAGAGATGCCAAATCATGAACAGTCTGTGGAGACTCAGCTGCCCCAAATGAAAATCTTTAATGCATTTCATGATGTATGATTATGCTGGAGAGGTGCCAGGGAATTGTTATCCATAGCAAGTTAGATGCCAGCCAAAGCTATAGACCTTGGAAAAAAGGGTCAGGGCAGACAACCTTAGAAATGCTGCACAGGAGGTGGATAGAGCCAAAAATAGAGTGGGATAAAGCAAGAGAGAGTTCTTTGAAGGAAAATTCTCAGCCAGAAACATATTCCTGCACTATTTTACCTTTCTCTGCTGATAAAAGTTCTCACTGTACTCCTCTGATGTTTCACAGGATGAAAAAACCACCCACAGAGTGGGATTCAGATAAGTTTGGGAAGGTCTATGAGAAAAAAATTCAGGATTAAAGTCCCAGAAGGAGAAAGGAACAATATATTCCCAATACAAATGGTGGCAAATGACTGTACAATAGACATGAGCAATGAAAAAAAAAAAAAAAACAAAAACAAAAAACAAAGCATGCTGATCAATGCAGTATCACTAAACACACCAAAAAATTAAAAGAAGTAGTTAAAGGACAGGAGAAATGGTGGCAGAAAGAGGACATGGCCAGAGATAGGGAAAAATACAGATTGGTATAATGGAAAAGGAGAGTGCCAAGGAGGGAAAACCTAATGGAGTGAAACTCAGATATTATTTAGATACAGTGGTTCAAGTTTTTCAAACTGTTGCCATGTAGCTCTCCTGGCCAGAACATACAAACAAGTGCTTGCTGCTGCACCTCTTGTTGCTATGCTGCTTCTAGTTCAACGTAAAAATGTTATGGAAATCTCTTTCTCACTACTTCACAGGCATTGCACATGCTATCACCTCCTTTGCCTAATTGCTAATTGCTCTCAGAATGTTAATGGATAAGTAATGTGTGTAGGAGAGCTCGTTTTGTAGATTAGATTTCTTAATGGACTTTCTGGAAGCATGAGAAGTAATTAATCTCCCCAGTAACACACTGTCACCTGCTGCTGTGGGTTTCCAAATGTCCTTTACCAACACAGCACTTTTTGTTTGTGTGGTGTTGTGTCCGTTTGCTCTCTGAAAAGCGTGGGGTGGTGGGGTTGGGAGATGTGCAACTCTTCTTGTTGCTACTCTACCAGGAAGAGAGATCCTCAATCCTACACAAAGTATGCAACATTTCCTCTATAGGATGCACCAGTATTCAGTAGCTCTCATCTCATTCTTCACAATTTTTCTGGTGACTTCAGAGCTGAAATTAAGATTTCTTTCCTCTCTGTTGTGTGACAGTTCTGTCTGTACCGCCACATAATGCCTGAAATACTCCCCAAAGAGCATCCAGAGACCCTTCATTTGGCCCCCAAATAAACAAAATCTTGTGTGATCACCTGCTGAATTCAGTAGGAGTGTGCCAAAAACCAGCCCAGTAGATCAGGGTCAGTGCAAGACTTAAGTTGGAAAACTTCTGTGCTACATAGATACTTGAAATTCCTTCAATAAGTTCAACAGTAATGCCGTGGTTCTTTCTGATCTTTGGCTTGTGACGCTGAAAAACATCTTCAGTGCTACTTTAGGTGTACTTGTAGAGTTGGAGGCATCTGGCAATTTTTAGAATTGACTGCATGCCACCTAAGAGTATTAGACTTCTATTTTTCTTTTTAAGAAGGAATACATTGGCAATACATTGATTTTAGGTGAGAGAGAAGACGTGGAGTGATATAAGCTAAGAATGCTGAGCCATTATTATGGGCTGGTTGGAAAAGCAGAGTGAACTTCTAAATTGCATTTTTACATTAGTATCCAGCTGAAGAAGAATTTTGGTTTTTGCAACTCAAAATAGAAAAAAAAAGTTTTGACAGAGTAAGGAAAATAGGGAATAGAACTTCCAAAATACAATATAATATTGCACACTTTCTAGTGTGTACTTCGATGATGGTTAATATTGAGAAATAAGCTGAGTCAAGAATCCAAAACAAATGTGTTAATTTAGGATAACATCTACAAAAAAAATTTGCTTGAGTAGTTATCTTATTTGTCTGCAGAGACTGGGGCTCCTGTAATGATGCTGACAGGGGAAAACCATTCTTTTGTCTCTGCTGTTGTTTAGACTTGAGAGCAAGGTCTTGACTACTGCAATTTTATCATTACTTTATACATAATGAGTTAATTAATAAATGAAAACCATTTGTAAAATTGGATTTCTTTTCATAACAGCTCTGTGGAGAAAAAAAATTTAAATCAATTTATTTTTAGTTTTCAACTTAATTTTGTCTATTTAGAAAAATATGTGCTGACATCTATTGACAAGGGTAAACCTGTTGGGGCGCTAACCTTTTTTAGCATGAAGCCACTGAATGGCCTGCTGGTGTTTTTAAAGGAGAGGACCAGAAAGTTCCTTGACTTCCCTGTAAAATGTTTTGTCTTGGGCAGTCTAAGACAAGCAAGCTTTCAGCAGAGACAGATTTAGAGACATCTTGGTCAAGAAAAGGGAGGGAGCCTGAATGTGTGTGGTTTTGATGGGAAAAAAAAAAAGTCCACATCTGATTTATGGTAACTTTTAGGGAGGGAACTGTGGCAAGCACATTTCTCTATCTCTCAGGATTTTTATAAAGGTGCACAGAGAGAAGTGAAAGAGAAAAAATTTCTATTTCTGCTCCTTGTTTTTCTCTTGTGGAATGTGTTTGGAGAATTGTTTACCTAGAGCGAATGCCTGGTTGGATCACGGTGGATTTTTGGGCCTGATGGCCAAACGGATCCACCTGTGTCTGGGCTCTGGAGAACAGGGTCACGGGTTGGGAGTGAGTTAGATATGAGAGTTAGAGAGAGTAGCATGTAGTTTTTAGTATCCTCTTTTATATAGTATATTAATGTATCATAGCATAATTATAATAAAGAAATCATTTAGACTTCTGAAATAAGTCAGACATCATAATTCTTCCCATTGGGTTCGCCGACGTCTACAACAAGGAACCTACTGCTTGGGACTGAGTATAATGTTTTCTCTTAAGAGAAAATTGCATAGAGATCATGGCAACTGGTGGATCAGTCACTGGCTTTGTCAGAGATCCTGCACAACTGATTCATGCTTCGCAGCGCTCCATCCCCTGGAAGTGCAGAGCTTGTGCGATGGATAGAATAACATCCCTGGTGCTACTCCTGGTGCTTGAGTTTGGGCTATGGGGAGGAAGCAAGCTCTTCTGCTCTTTATCCTTGAAGTGATCTCATGAAAACGCCAACACTTCTCTTCAAAGATCAGAATGTTTGCTTAATTCCCATTGTGTGCTGTTTGTTTTCAACAGGCCAACATAGACACAAATGTCATCCCTAAATGCTGTCTGTGTGCTGCATTACAGACTTGTTCTTGTTCTAGCAGCTGTGCTGTTCATGTCCACAGCTACTCCTTTTTTGGGATCATGCCACTATATCTTGGTGAATATTGCTGAACTTATTTGGGGTCCATTGTCACAATCAGTTTTGTCTAGTATTTAGTAAACCTCAGCAGTGGTTTTCTTCTTGTGTGTTAGTTGTGTTCTTTGTGATTGAGTCTAGTGTCCTGGTTGGGCTCAATAATCTTAGATGTTTTTTCCAGCATTAATGATTCTATGACAAATATTTCTTCCAGAGAAATTGGCAGCTTTCACATTCTCCCAGCACTGGATGTGTTTACCCAGTCCAAATCTTTCTCAGAGTGCAAATATTTTACTTTGGCAGAATAGTGAAACAAAGAAACTAGGAAAAAAAATGGTTTATGACCCATTCCCCAGTCTACTTCATACAGACCCCCAGGCTGGCATAACTGAGCAGTACAAAGCTTGGGATGAGCATCCAGGGATAATTTAACCTGGAAAAACAAATACATGTATCACTGTGGATGTGGGATAATTTCACTGCCCTGAGAGTAAAAACTAACTAGAGCATCTTGTGATGGTTAATGCTGGGGACACAGCACCTTCTCCTTTCTGTCAGCTTGTACAGGGCTAAGTGTGATCCCAGATAGGGCACATCCCATCTCTGTGGGGCTTTATTTGTAGATAGATTTATCTACAACAGGGATAATGTATACACATCTCCAGCCACTTTTTGTAAATGACTTTGCAGACCAAATGTATTGTATACTTGTTAAATAAGTACATTTCCTCTGAAATTACCAAAAATATGTGTAGCAAAATATTGACTCATCCTCTATATGGAGAACTGCACTGCTCAAGGGAGCTGGCATGAGGTTTTTCAAACCAGCTGGTTCACAGCAGAAGCTGATGCTGATGAATTAGCCCTCAGACAGTGGCTGTGGGATGACTTGACTCTGAGTGGGTAATGGGGAACAAGGTGTTGAATGAATCTGTTTGAAATTCCCACCAGAGCCGAAATGCTCTTGTAGTGTGAAAGAGAAATGGGAAAGGTTAAGCCAGTGTTTCAGTGTCAGACCTTAATTAGTAACAGTCAAGGTGAAAAAAAAAAAAAAGACAAAAAAACAACGTTTATTTCTGATGATAAGTTCTTCTTAAGCAGCCTTCAGTTAACTTGAGCAGAGGTTGTTAAATGTGTAATTGTGGTATTGGCATTGGAGTACTCTGCTCTTCATAGAGATAAAATAGGAGAGTGCTGTGAGCTCATGAAAACAAGGTGAAATCAGACCTCCCATAAGGTCTGCATATTTGACAGTTTTAACAGACCTGCTAAAAGTAGATTTTGAGAGGAGAGAACATATCTAGGATAATTTTTTTAGCCTTCTAAGATATAATTCTTCATAAGAAATCAGCGTTTGCTAACCAAAAATAGTCAGTAGGCCAAAACAATTTTTTATTGGATGTAGGATAATTAATTCACTTTATGGCGTTCTGTATGTCTCACTATGTAGCAGAGATAAAGGTGCCAGATTTGGAGTTTTGATAGGTAGCTAATTATTATGGAAGGAAGCACAGAAACTTACTCTTTGAGTGAATAAAAACCATGTAACTTCCAAAAGTTTTTTGTGTTAGAACAATAGGTAATGAAGTAGACATGAAAAGCAACACTTTTCAGAATTAAAATATGTTTTCATTGAAAACAAGTATTTTCTTAAAATTAAAACACTGGAACTATTGAAGGAAAGAGACTCAAAGATCCCAATGCAGCCACAGGTCAGGGTTTAGGATAATTTCTGTTCTAGTAAAGTTGAGAGAATAGCAAGAGCAGTTCAGAAAATAATTTTTTGGGCATGGTAAAGAAGATCCAGCAAAACTAGTAATCTCTAGGTTCACTGGAGAGAAAAATATTTTATTTCTTTGTCTTTGTAAGGAAACAAACCAATGAAATATATGCATAAAATGGAATCAGTTTCCATTTCCGGTGAGGCAGGGTCATTCTCAAAAAAGTACTTCACATATTCAAAGCAGTAATGCAGGTCATGGCAGCAAGGCTACTTCCTTGCTTTGCAACATGAATGCTGTTTCACATTTCAAATACTTCATGGGCAAATATCAAACCTTTATGATGGCACACAAGGATACTGAACTCTTTTGCAGGTAGCTCTACATCTGCTGAAAAGCATACCCAAGAGAGGAGTGGATAAAGGGAAGTATACAAGTATTTGATTAGAAAAACCCTGTCTAGATGCCTTTGAAATGTAGGCTGTGATCAGCCAAGCTGCAAAATAAAATCCTGTAAAAAAGCAATTAAGAGATAGGATAGGGTGACAGGCATAGCCTATTCTTCACCCCTAAAACCGAAGTGCTGCTAGATGGGCTGTTATTTAAAGGCTACAGGATTATGAGTTGTTGCAGAAAGCTTTATTAAAAGGACATCTGGAGGTCAGGGAAGTCCTGAAAGATCTCAGAACAGCGAAGGGTATTTGATACTGTCACCTTAGGAGGCATCATTAAGAAAACCCTAACAATCCATTGTATAGAACAAGACTCAAAAATCAAATACAAGGATCAAGGTTGGTGGCTGTGGGTGAGATAAAGCTGACAGAAGTGAAATAGGCCTGGAGCTGTGGATAGATATAGAAATCCCACAAGGCTGAGCTAGAGTGTTTCTGCATATTGAGTTATTGATGAACTATTGTGATTTCATAAATGCTATACATTGTTACAAGTACTTAAAACGGAGATCCCATTTTAAGCTCCAAAATGTCAACACAATGTCTCCTAAGAAGGAGTTCCTTCTTTCCCTCTTGTAAGAAAATAGTTGGAAACATCTTCTGAGACTGTGTTTTCAGATGCCAGGTAACCAAAGCTAAATTGTGCACAGATATATATTTTAAATTTTTTTTATAATAACTAATGAAAATAATTATTTTAAAGTACCTTCTCATGAGACTCAATCTTCATTAGCCTAATTGCAAGCAGACACTGTCTTTCCATCACAATAAATTCAAAATGGTTCATTAGCTTCTAGAAGAGGAAGAAATTGATCATTTTGTTAAGCCTGATGTTGGTTTGAATAGTTGATCTCTTTGTGTGTGTTTTGGAACTCGAAGAATACCTGGGCAACAAAAAATAGCTAATAAATTAAGGCTTTGTTTGGAAAACAATGAAAGAGAGGGAAAATTAATAATTCCTGCAGATCTACATCTGAGATGAGGTTTAAACCAGTGTGGCTGGGACTATGAACATGCTGAAATGTCAGCACTCACTTGAAGGGCAGTACCTTTCTAAGTTGCAGTAAATCTGATGTTTTCAGGCACAGAAATAGGTGATTTAGTTTGTTTTTTTCCCAGTATATGAAGAAAATGTGTGGGGGAGGCAAAAAAGAAGGAAACAGTGCTTTTAGTTTTTTCGTTATGATCACAAAAACAGCCTTGAAGATATCCATGGCATTTATATTCTAGAAGGAAGTGTTTCATCCCTAATGGTAACTGTTGTTATCTAACAGGAAGGATGTGGTCATTATTTTTTTCTATCAGCTCTCCTTTTTCTCCCTTTTGCAGGCATTTAAGCACACTGTGGTCCTGCTGAATCCTTCAATCCATTCCCCTGGCTGAGGCTGGCTGTAGTCAGTGGATGTGATGGAGGAATCTAATCATGGACCTGGCTCTGCATGCAAAATAGGGATTCTAACTAGGGAAGGACAAGGAGGGAGAAAAAGCTAGTGTAATATCTGAAAAAGAAATAGGAAGCATCTCAGCTCTGATTCTCTTCTTTCTCACTTTATCTTTCCTAAGAGAACTTTATTGGCTTCACTGTTTTTTTTTTTTTTTTTTTTTTTTTTTTTTTTTTTTTTTTTTTTTTTTGTCTGAACCTCTGAGAAGAAGAGTCAAGGTCATTGTTTCCAATTTATAGCTTCAGACTCTAACTTTTGCCATAGATATGGGATGCTCTTTTATTATTTATTTTTGGAGGATAATCCTTGATCATTGTAAACTGAAAATGCAATATAGCTCACTTATGAGAAAGTAAGGGCAGTTTGGGGATTAAATTTCCCTATTATACTGCTAAAGCTCACATACTTGATTCTGCTCCTTAGTTCTATCACCTAGACTGGCTGATATTTCCAAATCAAGCAGGTGAAACTGCCACTCAGGTTTACAATAAAGAAATAAAGATATTTCTCTTTCTGGTCTTATCTCCCTGCAGCTTCTTCCTGGCTTCTGGTCTGTTTTAGATCCTATCTGCTCCAAGGCAGCTCAAGTGAAATTCACTTAGAAATACTCCAATCTACGTTCAGAATGTAATCCTAGTGCCTGTAGGGAAGACTGTGTGGTCGGCCATTGAAACCCAGCTCACATCAAGGGCAGGGTGTCCTGGGCTACTGTGGCCCATGTGGCAGCTGGAGAAGCTGCCTGGGCTCTCTGGTGGGACTTTGGCAGCTTTTCACACCTCTGTGGGGCATCAGCAACTCACACACTCAAGCAATGATGCACCAGCTTCTCTCCCACCCTGACATGTCAAATGCAAGATGTCCTGACTGTGAATACTCTTGGAGTATTTGTAGCCAAGTTCTGCCAGTTTTGCCTTTGGGCAGCAGCTTTACTCAAGTGACGAAATTAAAGATGTTCTCTGTCACTCTGTGTAGCACAAGTGAAGGCAAATGGCTTCAGTTTTATGTGGACAGCCTTCTGCAATATTTTCTATGACAAAAAGGCCTGCTTGAAAGAATTCCAATAGCCTTCCATACCTGCACCCCTCCACAGAGCCAGGACCTGCTCCAGCTCTCATAAGGATGGTGTAGCTCTCCCCCAAACCTCTGAAGTTGCCTGTGCTTTTAATACATAAATGCTGGTGGGAGATCCATTTCTCCTGTCCTCACCTGTCCTGGCAGAATACAGAAAGCCTCTGTGGTGTGCATTCTGTGAAAATTATGAGGAAGAGAAAAAGCAATGCAGGGTTGAAGGATCATACAAGGCAGAAGGTCTCACAGACCTTTTCCTGACCAAAAAAGTCTGTGCTCTCCCAAATGACTCGTGGATTCCTACCTCTTGTAGTGCAGCTTGTGCTCCATCTCATGAGACACCCAGCCCTGAGGTCATTTACCTTTAGGAAAGATCCCACCTCTGTCTAGCCTTCACCGGGCACACAGACTTTTCTGGCTGTTTCTGGCTTTGTCTCCTGGGGTACAGCACAGGTGCAATACAAAGCCCCTGCCTGATGTGCTTTATGGAATGTTCATTTTCTTTCTCTCTACATGATGCATTGCTCCCACCCAAAAAGAAAGGAAAAATGAAATATATTAAGGTGACTGAGTAAAAGCTTTTGTAGCCCTCTAAAGCCTCATCCTTTTTATTTCAAACCACAGGTTCTGTAATGACACTGCCATTTAATTCTGTGGAATTAATTAGTATTGGTGTTCCAAACTTCTGTTACCTTAAGCCTTTTCTCCCTTTAATAAAACTAATTGCAGTTCCTGTCCCTGCTACCAATATCACAAGCTATAAACTGCAGTCATTAACTGCAGCTTACAGAAACCACCCTGATTTGTTCACTTCACCTGCAATCCAGGAACAATGGACCTGGACAAATCACAACACTCTGAAGAGTTTTATAGAAATGTTGCAAACAATTTGTCAAAATATCTGTTGATTTCAGTGTAATTGCCTCTCCTGCCTCCCTCCAGCCACAAAGCTGCTCTGCAGCCACTCACTTCAGCTGCCACAAGACCTTTGTGTATCTGTGATTTTCCATCCTGTGCCACAGGATAGGGAAAAGGCTCATTTTTTGTTGTGTTTTTGTTTGGCCAAGGAAGAGTGCATCTGGATCTTTTATCATGTGAGCTTCAATGGCAAATGGCAGGAAGGATGAGATCTTATGATGAAAAAAATCTCAAGCTCAGGACAGTCTGTAGAATATTAATTTGCATGCTAGCAGGGGTTTGGAGCTGTGGAGGGTTATCAGTTATTACTCTGATGTCAGGTTCACTCCAAAGACAGTGACCTTGGTCTCAGCTGCCCCTAGACAGGGAAGCAAAAAGAAGGCCCAAGGCACCAGCAGTGTCTACCAGTGGAGAAAGGTTAAGAGTTGTTCACCTTGGACCTCCAGAGGGAATGGACACCCAAGGTGTCCTTAACAGCTGGGGTTATTGCAGCAAGGACCCTGCACAGGAGAAAGGCAAAGTGCAGTGATGATGTGCTCCAGAGGGATCTGAGAGCCAGCCTCAGGGGAAAAATATTTATGATGGATGATACTGAAGAGAAATCAGAATTATTCCTTTGACCCAGGGCATGAGTTCTTAATCCCTAGATCAGCTGTTGCAACATCCTTTGGCATACTTAATATGAAATCCAACTCTGGTGATGTACAACGCTGCCTCTGAATGATGTCAAATACCAAATCCTTAATGAGGTCCTTCTTGTATTTTATGGGATACAGAGCAGTAACCTACTTTCTCCTCTGATTAAGGAAAGTGACTAATTTTCAGTGTTGCATCATTTATTAAAAATAATAAAAAATACAAAATATTCCTTAGAAGCCTAATGTGGAAAATTAAAGAAGTCTGGATGAATAAACTTATCTCCAATTAACTTAAGCTGTGCAAATCCTTTAGATGAAACATTGAATGTTTTTGAGACACTATTTGGTGAAGTCTAGTATCAGCATCAGACTTTTCAGAACAACCTGATTTTCATGTTACAGATGTGTCAGCATAAGTAAGGATGCACTAATCATTCTGGTATAATTAAATGCCTTGTGAACTGTCTCATTAGCGTGGGGAGATACTGATGAATAATTTGTCATATTCTAATTATTCCTTTCTCACCCCCCTCTTTTTTTTAAAAAAAATACATAATTATAAGCATTTAGGAAATAACTTGCATGGTGTTAAAAAATCCACCTCATCATTTTGATCCTTCCAACTTTTCTGAAGTGCTTAGTTTATGCAAAGTGCTGAGAATTAAGGTGGCTGGGGAAATATCTGCCCTGTGATGTTGCAGCAGTGCACAAGGTGCATCTGCCACGTACGCCATGGCTCTGCTTCATGGGGATAGTATTAAGCTGTCCCAAGAAACTGCACTCCTGCTTTGAATTTCTCTTCTACTTTTATTCTTATTTGGCCTGAAAAATGTGTTGAAGTAGGGGCAGGGAGTAAACAAAAATGTCTCAGTGTGTTCTTGTGCTTGCTTAAACGCAACGCTTCCCAAAGTGAGGAGTTTTCACCCTCGTGCAAATATAAAGCTGTAACAGCTTCACTAGAATAGCACTGCTAACTACCTTCCCCTCTTTCAGGGCTCTCACACACTCCATGCAGTGCTAGACATAAGGAGTTTACAGCATTATGCAGAAAAATGTGATCCAAGGGAAGAGAGAGAATGGCACGCTCACACTGAGTACTTGGGCAGGGATGAAAGGAGGGACAGCTCAGTGCTCATGGAAGGTCGAGGGTTTGCCGGCTGTCTGACTCTCAAGACATCTGGTGCTGGTCAGCTCTGTGGGTGAAAATGTGAATCTCAGCATCTTGGAGCAGGGAATTTTCCCTAAGGGCAAATTCTCGTTAGTTCCATTTCCCAGACAAGTGGATGAGCTGGGGATTTGCTCTTTGTAGTTACATTGCAAAAGAAGCTTCTCCTACTTTCTTTCTCTTTTTTCTCCTTTTTGATGCAGAAAAAGAATGGTTAGCCCTAATGATTCAAAACAAAACTAATAACCCTTGTAGTCACTTTCCAGGAGCCAAAGAGACCTTTTATCAAAAGAAAAAATAAAGAAAATAATGGGATTAGGGATCTTTCACAATCTTGCTTTAGGAACAGTGAGAGTGACTTGAGAATATTCATCAGATCCATTTATTCTTTTCTCTAAACTGACATCAATTTCCATTGCAATTTTCAGTCTCAAAGCTGTTCAAGGTTCTTTGCCAGTGTAAAATGTTTCTCCTGGAGTCTCAGAAGTCCAGTTCTCATTATTAGCACCATGGTCCTACCCTTTAATTAGCCAAAGATGTTATTTCTGAACATCCCTTTTGTAAGTCTGCTGAGCACAAAATTCAAAGAAATACATAGAGAATTGCTTTCTTGCTACAGGGCTTTTTTATCAGCCATAGTTCAAATTTTGTATTCTGGCATTGACTGAGGGTTCTGAGGTGATAATAATTCAAATCAAACTTATGAAGCAGAGACAGTGCTTTCTGAGAACTCTGCCAGTCCCTCAGTTGTTTCCTATTTTTCATCCTTCCATAGTTCTGTGTGCTTCTGTGAGGTTTTTTGATATGTCACACATTTTCATAGTCAATCTAAAAGTGCAGTAAGTGAAAATTCAGTGGAATGGAAGAACAGCTGGTGAAGAGCAAAATGTTAAAAGCCTCACTCACCTGTGTTTATGCACATATTTAATCTTTGTGAGAGAAATCAGAATTGTGAGGCAAAGCAGAGACCACGTGGGGGAAATGCCTTCCAGCACATATTCATCCATCTCTGCTATCCCTGAGCCCTGAATGGTATGGTTATGAAATCAGTTCCCTGGAATCATCCCTGTCTGCATTCAGCCTGTTGTGGCAGCCCATGCAGTGACAGAAGAAAGGCAATTTCTGCAATATATTTATGGCTCTTTATGCAACCAGCATGGTCATGCTATTAGAAGAAAGAAGCAGGACCTAGGTGGGCTTCACTCTGAAGCTGAGCCACACAAGTTTAGTGTGACTTCAGTCTCTGTATTTAACTTTAACCCACTGTGGCTCATTTTCCCTTAATGAAAATGGAATAACAGTGCTGCCCTTCTTCACAGGGAGCTTTTGAGGCTTATTTTTTTTAGTGAGGTTTATTGAGCTGGGAAATGTCACAAATATACACCATTATCCTCCACATCCCTCTTCAAATCTGCTGTATCACAAATCACCCATGTTAATGGCTGGAATGCTAAATGGTGGAATTCTTTAAGTAAAATACCCAAAAGAAATAAACAGTGGTTAATGCAATGACTTTTATCCACCTGTCTCTCCTGTACTATTGTTTATTTGATATCAAAGCACTCTTGTTTCTGGCAGGGACTGTGACTGCTTGCACAGGATCTAACTACACAGGGAGTTTATAATGTAATCAATGAACTTCTGGAAAAGTTTGCATTGAATATTTTTCATCCCCTGAAATACTTAAGGATCCCAGGCAGGAAAAGATGCCACTTTAATTTAAATGGATGCTGTTCCCAGAATGGATAAATTTAAAGATAGACTTGAGTATTTTCTTGAAAGGAAAGCTTAGTTGCTCTTTGGACCTTTTGTTTTTTCCTTCTCCAAGAAGGAAAAGCTTTGGCATCCAGGAGTGCACAGACCTCTGTGTTCAGGAGTCATGGCTTGCAGAGCAGGGTGTTCTTCCTGCCTGTGGCACTTCCAGCTCTATTTGGGGCAGTGCAGCACTGTCAAGCAGCAGCTGTGTCCCTAGCAGTGAAATTTGTCTTCAAGTGCAAGCTGTCATACTTCCATGAGTAATAGAATTGTGCTATGGAAGGCAGTTAGGATGATCTTTTCATGGAACTTCTGTTCTTAAATAATCAAATAATTGATTTTTTTCTAATCTCTGGGGACACTTAGGTTGTTATTGTCATAAATAAATAGGCAATAAGTACTTTCTTGAAGTATCCTTATCACTGAAGTGTGAGACTTTGCCAATATACTAGATAATAAATGGCATCCTGGTTATCATTACTGCAATAATCTGGTCGCTCTGAGAATTTCATGATGGCTTTATTTATAGCTTCAACATAAAAGTAAATTCTCAGGTGATAAGACAAGCTTTAATAGAGTAATAACTGGGAAATATGCAGCTGAAGCCTACTAGAAACTTTGAATTCTGCCCTGTATCTGACTATTCAGTGCATGTCTATACAGATGGAATGAAATTTCTTTTTCATTCCCTTTTGTGTTTTGATTTGCAGGCTGGAATTGTTTGTCATAGCATTCCTGCCTATGTAGTTTATACCACCTATAGTTATTTCCCAGCTGGTTGCTGTGGAAACAAATGTCATATCAAAAGCAAAGGACTGCATTCCAGGTACTACTGCATCCAGGTACTACAGATGCAACACGTGATCCCTCGAGAGAGGCAACGCACTGCTAGAGGGATTTGTCTGCCAGGTGATTGATGTCTGCACTCTGTAGTTTGGCCCATTTGTGCCTACCACTGCACTAATGACAGAGAACAAAGGTGAATTTAAACCACTTTTACACACCTTTTTTTTTTTATTCCTCCTGTGGACAGGTATTGTTAGGACATCTTTAAGTGTCCTTCAACTCTTTCCTGTCATATTATGACCCTGGAGAGCTGATTTGACAGAGAGCTGCCTTTGGCACTACCTCAGCCCACCTCCCCAGAGAGGTTTATCTGCATAGAAGGGATGATCAAGGAGCCACTCTGACTCGTTCATCGTGCTACAAAGGAGAGCTTCAAAGAAAACACAGGCACAACTCTGCCTTTTGTTTTTCTGAGCTGAAAACCTGTCCTTTGGGTCTGCTGGGTACCATTCAGCTGGTGAGACTGTGATGTAGAAATTGCTTAGCCCATACAAATGGGTCAACAGCAATTATTATTGATTAAAATAGCATAACAAATGTATTGAGTAGCTCTGGGTAGAAAGAAAGAAATATTTGAAGGAAGGCTACTCTTTCCCTCTGTTAAAAGTTGAGAATGAAATCTATTGAATTGTCATTTCAGGCTAATGATTCTTTCAAAGTACAGGTAAAAACGATAAAAGGACATTCAACCAGAAAAAAAAACCCCAACTAAAAAACCCTATCACCCACCCCACCCAAAAAAAAAAAAAAAAAAAAGACAAGAACTGTTTTGCTTGGGATTGGCAGATACATTTGACATTACTTCAAATAATGTAATTTGATAGGTTTGTTTCTGCCAATAAACTGAAAAAAAAAAAAAGATCCTAAAGGAGAGCTTTAGTTCTCCTGCTTCTTCCTTGGTTTTACTTAGTCCTGTGGCATAGTGGTATTTCAAACATTTTCAACAATGTTGTGTGATAAAATCCTCCAAGTGGCAATACTTTTTATTACTTCTGTAGATTGCACTGAAGGCCCTTCCTTGCCTTTTCAGTTCTCTGTTTCATAACTATTGGACCCTATTCTTTTAAAATACCCTATTCTTTTAATTTTTTTTTTTTTTTTTTTTTTTTTTTTTTTTTTTTTTTTTTTTTTTGTGACAGGGTTTCCCTGGAGCATAAAATGCTCCCTGACACCTAACAGATACCAGCCAGTCCTGATCCACCTAAGTAGTGTGCAGCATCTTGATCTTTTTTTTTTTTTTTGTTTGCACAGCCTTAGGAATTAAGCTTGATTAATTTTTTTCAAAGACACTGAGAATTAAATAGTTACAAATAATTATGCAAATGTTATAACCACATTTTACTTATAGTATAAGTTCATTGAAATAAAAACATCCTTGTTTGTACAATCGAGTTCATACTATGAGGTGTTAATCAGGCATTAGGGCTTTAAATGTAACATTTAAAAGTATGATGACATAGAAGAAATAGGTCTGTTTTCCACAGAACAAGTGAACATCAGTTCCATACTGTGCTGGTATAATGGTCTTTTGGAAGTTTCCATTCTAGTTCTTTTTATTTTAACTAAAAAACAGAAGGGAAAAAGGACTTTATATGGCTAGGGAATTTTGTATAACCACTGCTGGCCTCACCAAAGGCTGGAGATGGATGTCAGCAATGAAAATGGATCTTATACAATCTTCTTGTCCACCAACCTTCACAGACCGTGTTTGCAGCAAGATTTAACAGGTAATGCAGAGTGACTGCAAATTTCAGACTCTGGAATGGGACACTTAGAGGAGCTTGTCTGGCTTTGCTGTGTGCAGTTCCCTTACATGAAATGCATTTGACTCTCAAATTCTGTCCTTATGCATGAGTTCAGAAAAAGTATGAACAGTGTCTTTTTATTTACTGCACATCAAAATTCTTAAACGTGAACTTGAGCTTTGAATTTTCCTTTGTGTGTGAGATTTTTCACAACCTGTTTCTGAACCCCACAGGAAGATGAATAACTGAAGGGAATCATGCTAGCTCTCCCAGAGAATGACAGAGCTCTGGTGTTTGCTTGACTGCCCCTTCCCCCCAGTCACCTGTGTTTGCTAATCCCAATAGCTGTGCTGTTCCTAATGACTTTGTTTGGTGTTCCAGACTGATGTTGCATCAAATTATGAGCTTGTTTGTTTGTTTTCTGCAGGAGTTCTCTTGTAAATTAGCAACAGTTAATGGGGAGTTAAACCATTCTCAAACTTGACTGTCAAATTCTCCCAATAGGAAAAAAAAAAAAAAAACAGACCTTTAGAGCTAATTGACTGTTACATAAACATACCCCAGGGATAACCCAGAGTGACACATAAGGAGTGGTGGCCATCGGGGAAAGAAGTTATTAAAAGTATTTCATAACTGGCAAAGTACAAATCAGAGCCTTTTTTCACCCTTTCAAAAGTAATTGCCTTCCTTCGTTGCACTGGGTCATGCTGTCTGATTTGTTATTGGCATTTAGAAATAAATATATCAACTTTTTGGTCCATAATCTCACTGTGGTGCTCCCAGTAGAATAATGAAGTTGGAAGTAAGGAGGAAAGGTGAAGTTATACACAACTCTCTAGCAATTTGTGTCTTAAATATTCTCACTTGAGTTACTGTGAACTGGATCAGGTACAGAACCAGCTGGAAATAAATGAGCTACAGACTTGTCTGAACCATTGTCCAAAGCTGTAGCTGATGATCTTTATTATCAAATATACACAGAAGTTTCCAGTCTTTTAATACCTCATTTTTGCCTGTATTTTTTTTTGTCAGAGAGCCCAAAACATGATGAACAGTGTTCAGTTGGTGCTTCTAGGCCTATCCAGAATAGAGAAACAGTAGAAACCTAACCCCAAATATTTTCTAATCAAGAAACCTGGGTATGCCATCAGTTCAATATATAAAATAAGCACTGGTTGTCATGGCAGATGTGCACTGATAGTGTCATTTAACATCTAAGCCTCATTTTGCAAATGGCAGAATTTTAGAGTTTGCATAATCACGTTAACTCCTTGGCCTCGCAGCAAACTGAAAATCCAGATCCATTTTGCTGAATTAAAATCCTACCTCATATTCAGAAAAAAAAAATCCAAGGGTTTTTAGTATTAACTAATGTTTTTCAGCATGTGTGCCAGCTTCACTCAAATATCTTTCTCAGTTACTGTCAGCAACCTGAGCCTGTAAAAAGTGTCCTTTTACTTTCCATTTATGAGTCACCTGTGACATATAGATTTTCTGCAGCACTGCTTCTGCAACCCTATTCCAGCTTCCTCATGCAAGTTTGCAACAGTTTAATATACTTGCTATATAAAGTGAACATCTAACATGGCTGTAAGGTTTAATGTTTGAAAGCAGTGTCTTGAGTCCTGGTTTTAAATTTCTCAAGGACACTTTGGTAGGAACCTCTTCCCTATCTTGAGTTAAAAAACAAAAAATACTGAATAGAATCACAAAATGTAGGATAGCTTACATCTTCAGATTTTTCAACTTATGCATCACTGAGAGCATTCTTTTTAGGTTAATGAATCATAGCCTTCATAAACTTTACATGTTTTCCACTCTAGTCTCTTCTACTGCTCATTTGGAAAATCAGAGATGTTTAATTCAAGCCCAGATCATTGGCATGAGCTTTATAGTTGTACTTTTATTAAAGTAGCAGTATACAAAGAATTGCAAAACAGCATGGACAACCTCAAGATCATTAACTAAGCAGTCCAGCAATTTAGTTTAGGGGAAAAAAAAACCCATGTCATTGGTCAAAATGGGGAAAAGCCCATCATTGATCAAAATGAAGAGGTTTGTAGTTGTGATAAGACTTCAGAATATTGCAAAAATGCACTGTGAACCAAATAAAGAAGGAAAATTGAAGTTAAATAATTCAACCTAATATATTTTGTGTTTTTATTTTAGTGGGAAACAAACATCTATGTTTCTGACTGCTGGAATCAGGTAAGTGATTTTAATTCTTTCCTTTTTTTTCTCTTTCTCCTTTTTAATTTTCTTTCACAGAAGCAGAAAATCATAGAGTTTAGAGGGCATATCTGATGGTCATCTTCTCCAGTCCTCCTTCTAATGCAGACTAGGACAGGGTTAACCTTCTTTACTGCCAGAGAATGTTGTTGGTTTGTTAAATTATAGATTTTCCCTTTTTCTTTTTTCCCCCCACACTCCAGACAGTGAAACAAACAAATAAGCAAAAAGCCCAAATGCCAGCTTTTACAGAGATGTCAATTACTTCTCTAAAAAGGCATTGATATGATAGTTATTATCTGAGTAGATTGTTTTAGCTATAAGGATACTCATAAATTTCAAATACTGTATTAGCACTCCTCTGACAGGCAAGTGCTTCATTCAGCTGTGTCTCTTAACCAGCTCATAACATTCTTTGAATAAAGTGTGTGCTCTAAGCTGTGGCTGGTGATGAGGATAAATCAAGGGGGCTTAAATCAGGTACCTGATGGACCTCATGTGTCTTTCTCTAGGTCAGCACATTCAGCCTCAGGTAGCAGAGATAACTTCATGAGTACAATTTGCAAGTATTAGTTGACTATTTAATGGCCTCTGGAAAATAATTGAGTTTATTTCAGGCTAGATTTGAGTGTTTATATCTCATAAACATTTACACTTGGAGAAAGTTGCAGTTGTTTTCTCATCACCCTATATGACTGGAGAACAATTAAATCTAGCTTCAATTATTTAAAAAAAAAATAAAATAAAATCAGCCAGAAGTATTACAGCATTGCAATTTTTATTAAGGCCTTTTTCCAAATTCTTGTCAAGAGTACTTTTTGCTCTTGTTTCTATGATTAGTTGGAAGATAAATGATTTAACTTTTGTGTACATCTAAGGTGGCATGTTATAATTTGTAGAAATGCCAGTGCAGTGAAATAACCCAAACACAAATGAATGTACTGACTATTCTTATGTAATTACTACAGAACTGCCACTTTTCTATGTGTGCTCAGTGCATTAGTGCACAACAAATGTGAAACAGCCTGGTAATCAATATTCCTTGTCAAGTAAAACTGTATTACCAGGGACTAATTATCATGTTATTCCTTCTGATTTTTCTTTTCCATATATTAATTAAGTGCACTTAATTCTCATTCTTAACATATAACACTGCATTTTCAGTTGGATCCTTAGCAAGTTCTGGGCAGACTGACTCCTTTCTTTTGCAATCAGTTTTGAAAAAGCTTGGTAACAAAACATGTAATTTACAGCACACAATGGGACACAGAATTCTTGCTGAGATTCTTCTTGTTAACCCAACATGGACACAGGCTTTGCTGAATTGCTCAGTTTCTTGTGTGGTCAGTGTATATCAGAGGAAAAGAACAATAGCTGCATCTACTGAAGAGTTACAGGAAGGACAATTTTGTGATGAACACTTTCATCAAAGTTAGGCAGTGTCTTACCAGCCTGTCTAAATTTCTCTCTGTCATAGCTGGCTGTTTCATACAGTGCATTTTTTTCTGTCTGTGAATCTGGAGAATGTGGTCTTTTTTCATTAAACTTTCAAATCCATCCCATTCTGGAATAGATGTAGATTAGAGATCCACCACCGGTCTGTAATCCATTCAATCCCCTCAAAATTGTCTCTCTTATAGCTGGTTCTCAGTCTTTATTTATGTCAGGACACTGTCTACAGCATTTGAGAACTTAGAATTTAATATTACTGAGAGATAAAGAATCATATTGCAACCATCCTTTGACTTCACATTCTCATTTTTGAAATGAGCTGTTTTTTCCTGGTGCTTGCAGATGGGTTAGCACTGTTACCCATCAAGTATTATGTTCCTGCCATAGAGAAGTTAGGAAAAATGTTTAGACAACAAATAAAGTGTGTGGATTATTGAGTGGAATGGCTGAAATTCAGTAAACATATGGTCTGCTTTACTGTAAGAAGCAAACAAAATGAACACTGCACCCGAGGCTTTCAATAGTCCACACCCTCAAATGTGTTTTGACTGGGAAAAAATGCAAAAAAAAAAAAAAAAAAAAAACACACAACAAAACAACAATTCAGCCAGAAAATTCTGGCTGTCAGCTTCCTTTGGAACTCATCCTTTGGGCCTCTGCACCTAGGTCCCATTTTTCTGTGGTTTTTTGTTTTTTTTCTTGCTACCCATGCAGCACCATACAGTGAGCAGGGACATACCAGGTAGAAAGGTCTAGGGAATGCATTCCTCATCAAGAAAAAATGGGCTAGAAGAAGGATGGCAAACATTCCCAAGATCTTGAGGACCTGAGCCGGGCAAAGAGGCAAGGACCCAGCTAGATCCAGGAGGAACACCACAGGCTCTTGAAGTCCCATCAGGGAAAAAACAAGTGAACACTGCTCTCTGGAGAAAGCATCTCTCGCAGATGGTAACGAGCTCTGGCACTAGCATAGGCAAAACTCAGCAGCCATGGAAAATACTGAGATAAATTGTAAATTTCTCAGTCTTTGCATTATACTTGCAGTTTCTTTCTTATGATTTTATATTCTTTGTTTCTTGAAAAGCTTGTGAGCATCACATTGTAGCCCTGTAACAGATTTTTTGAATTCCTGAAATTTTCTAAGCAGAAAGCTATGAAATAATTTTTTTTTCTACAACTAATTGACACTTTCTATTTTTGTTACATTCTTGTAGAAGACTGCTCTTTGTAGATGTGAAATCTTATTTCACTTTAACTTATTCAGTTAAAAAGTTACAAGCTCAGCTAAACAAACAGGAAAAAAATGTCTTTTTTCCTGAAAAATGCTGTCTGCCTCTATAAGCAAGTCATTTTGTTTCTCAAACTCAAGGGATAGTGAAAAGATAGTAACAAAGTGGGAAAGAAGCATATTATGACAACTGAAGCAAGGTTTTTAATCTGAAAAGAGAAAATCTACCCAGTTCCAAGTGTTTCTGTTGTGAATTGCACAAAACCTTCCCAGAAGATAGGGGAAAGATGAAATATCATTTCATTATATGGGAAACCAACAATCACTGCACACATGTCAAGATACATTTTGAAACTCCATTTTAACCATATTTCTAGGTGTTGCTTTACCACTAATTTTTATGCTTTACTTCAAATGAAGATTTATAAAAGGGCCCGCACTAAGGGTACAGGATAATTTATTTATGTGCCATGTATACCTAAATGGAAACACTCCAGCTGTGAGTGAACTTTGCCCAAGAACAAGCTGAATGCAGACATGATTTGATTCAGAATGGCAAGCTGTGTGTGTAAAGAGTGGATATTTGTGGCCCATGACCCATGAGATCCTAGGGGAATACTCAGGTGTGTGAAAACGTGCTTGTGGGGCCTAAGGTGAATTCACAGCTATGACTGGTACTAGGAGATGGAGGATTCTTCTAGGAGGGTAGGGAAGTGGTAAAAAGGATCACACAAGCTCTTTGCCCTGTTAAATCACTTCATCAGCATGAGCTTGTGCTGATAAAGTAAGGAAACAATATTTTCCAGACTCCAAATACGTCACTGGTGAAGTACCCAAAGAACTAAGACAAATTTAAGCCTAGGGGGAAAAAAAAAGGAACCTAGGAAAATGGTGGGTTTACATTAACACTGAGTCCTTCAGTAAAGGGAAGAACTTTCTCAGAATATCTCTGCAAAACCTTCTCATACTTCTGCTAAGAGGCTTGCACTGATCAGCCCTGTCCTTCAGCCTGGGTAGACTGAAACTGCAGCTCAGGGGCCCATGCTGTCACCCAGGTGCTGCTCCAGGCTGCCAAGGCTGATGTGTCCTGCCTGCAGGAGCTGCAAACACAAGCAGTCCTACCACAGGGGTGTTGGGAGAGGCTGTAAGACACAAAATTATACTGGGTGTCTTAAGACAAAGCCAGCACCAAGGGTCTTTAAATTCTAGGGCTCTCCAAGGGTTGAGATCTTCCCAAGTGGTTTGTGGACAGCAGAAATCTCAGGTCAGTGCTCTTCACTGCCTGGTGTGGGGGGGCAATCTCTCATCCCATGAAAACTTCCCTAACACAAACGCCTGTCTGGCATCTGAAAATGTTATATCTCTGCTCTTCCATAACTTATGTTGGCATTCAGGTCTTAAGCCATGCAAATTATAGAGTACTTAATTATAAGTGAGCCCATTTTGCAGTGCTGCTATGCCATCACACACACAAAAAAAGCAGTTAACTTGCTACTTTGGTAAAGCTTGAAGACAGTTTCTTATTCTCCTTTGTGCTGATTATGTAAATGTTTGTTGTCATTATGTTAAAAAGGGATTTTCCAACCCTCTTCTTAATAGTTTTCTTAATCCCCACCAATATTACTGGCAAACAAAACATGCATTTGATATATTCAGGGACTTAATGATGGAGTCTGGAGGGATTTCAGGTGTCTCTGTTTCTGGGGTAGATCACTTGAATTCACTTTAAAAATAGTTTTCAATTTTTCAGAAGGGGCTGACAGTCTCCCTTCTTTTAAGTTTCTTATGCTAAACATTCAGAATTATGATCCAAAACATTACCCTTTGATATGTGGATCATGAAATCACTCTTCCTTTCCTATGAGTTCCAGGTTAACCAGTGGTTCTGCATAACCAGGGTAGTATGTAGTTGAGGGATGGAATTTTTTGCAACAGGTCAAAGTGAGCATAAATCCAATAGCCCTTGAAAGACGAAGGCAAATACCACAGCAGAGGTGAGTCTCAGTTGGAATGTCTCTCACCTCCTGCAGCCATTTCAGCCTCAGTGCTGTGGGAAGCAACACAAACACAGCTTTCAGCCAAGGGCCAGACCTTGTAGTGTAGTGAAACCCACTGCTGTAATGGGCAGGAAGTGTCTATGTTGGACTGGTTTCCTTATTTGTACCTGCAGTCTCCATCCCCATCTCACCATGGGCTGCTTGAGGCAGTGAATCAGCGTGATTTCTGAGTGCTAATGCCATTTGGATTTCAGCCCCATGACCTGTAACTTGCTCAGGGTGTCCATAAGTAGCTGGCAGTGCCTGGCCTGTCAGACCTCATTATTCAGCAGGGATTACAGGCACAATGCCTCCCATGGCTGCAGAGGCACTGATGAGGGGTAGGTGGCCATGAACATGTCATGGGCTGCAGACAGAGCTCGGGGTGTCACCACTTGGGACACAGCACTGCTGAGCGGCAGGACACACGGCCTTTGCATGATGCTGTCTCGTGGAAGTGACTGATGCCTCTGGACAGAAAGATGCATTAAAGCTGTAATCAATGCTGCTCTGAGTGCCATGTGCTTGTCTCACTCTGTCAAGTCTTTCAGCAGGGACTGAGTAAATCTATGCTAAGCTGTAAGATTTTGCAGTTAGGTGGTACCTTGCCCTCACAAGATGTCCAAGGCGATCAAAATCCCATATCCTCCAAGGTGCCCTGGATTGCCCCCTGTGGAATGAACTGCAGGAACCACCAAGTGTCAGAGAAAGGGGAATCGAGCACCTTGGCTTGGATCTGTGCTTCTCAGGAACGTGCAATGGGCTCTGCAGATTGTGGGAAATGGATCTGTAGAGAGTTCTCAGGGCCTGACAGAAGGCCCACACAGTATGCATCCATGTGCAGACTCTGAGATAAAAATGCTGACTTAGAAATGCCATGGAATAGGACAGATATTGTTGAGAGAGAAATGGAGCTAGAAAAAAGTTTCAAAGGATGGCCTTGCAAATAAGACTGGATACTTTGGAGAAACAGAACTATGAAAGATGCATTGTAGTAGGACCCACGAGGGGTAGTTTTAGATGATTGCCTTTAAGCATGGCATGGCAAAATGCTGATAGGCCAAGAAACGCTTCTAGTGTTTTATAATTAGGAAATAGTTGGCTTCTGATTGTGATGGCGTGAATTATAACATCTGTATTGTCTCACCCTTCTCATGAGGCTGAAAATGGAACAAAAGTTTTTAAAACACCTCTCAGTTACCCCATCTCTGGGGCAAGAAAAGGGTATTGTCCGACACAAAGGAGTTGGTTTCCCCTCTGTCAGTAACACCCACACTGTGCCCGTGCTGTGGTCGTGGTTTCTTTAGGAGATGATTTTACTTTCCCACCCATCAGCTGGCTCAGCAAGTGAGGATCTCTCTGTAGGTAGAGGAAGCTTACCTGCCAGGTTAGGATTAATCTGCAGGGGACTGCCGTGGGATGGCACCTAGAAATAGCAGACATGACACGGGCTTGGAGAATATTCCAAGTTTGGACTGCCTTCCGGAGTCCAAACAGCAGCTGCAATGGAAGACAGGCATGGATGAAAATAGTAAAGCAAAGACATAGTTGTACAGATGGAACCAGCAATGAAGTTAGAACTGGGGTAGCACTGGTAAGTGTTTATAAATGGCTCTTGAATATTGCTGAGGGACAAGGAGTCAACACAGTGTGCTGTTAACTTTCCTGTAATATAAATGACAGGTGGCAGCCAAGTGAGGGCGTGGCTTTTGTGGATAGGAGAAATTTTGGCTGCAGCAAAGCCAAAAATGCAGGAGTGTTTAGGAGCAGGAACCATACACTTTGTATCCCACTGTATCTTTCCCCCACTCTCTTGGAGATGCTTTTTGCTGTGGCAGCAGAATAGTCCTTGGGCTGGCAAGTATTATGTGTGGTACCTGACAGGGTCCTCTGTGAACCCAAGCCAGTGTTGATCTTTATCTTTGCTCCACAAAAAATCCCAGTATTTGGGAGGTTGAAATATAAAGCAAGTAAATAAACATTTTAAACTAAAATGTGAGAGTATCCTCTATTCCCAAGTTGCATAATTGCAACAGAATCTTGTTTCAGTAATGGTATCAGAAAGAAACAGCTGGAAATTGTGATCCCCCCTTGTTGTTCTTCATTTCCCTCCTCTGTGTTCCACAGTACATGGAAAACATTCAGACAGGCAAGGAAAGAGGAGCAATTGGAAGTGCCTTCATCCTTGTGAGCAATCTCAATGAACTGAGCACCAAGCCTAGTAATACACAGAGCTTTTATTTTTTATGATGGACAATCAGAGAAACAGCAAATTCTGCACAAGTTTTAGTCTTTTTCTCTGATGAAAAGAATTTTGATTTTTGAGGAGTCCCAAGGCATCCAAAACAACTGCTTTTAATTCTGCTACGAATATTCTGCATGGCTTTGAAAAGTCTGGGAACTGGCCCAGGACTTGGCAACAGAAATACTGAGTTTTTTCAGGTCTTTCCCCGACTGTTATCTCATCTTCTGTGAAAGGGGTTCCTGTGCTGGCTTGTCTTGGCACCTTTTTTACACAAATTTCTCACTGTCTATGTGATCAGTAAAACTTTCTGTGGCTTTTCACTTTCACCTGGATGGGTGACCAAGACACTTGGAGAAGCCCTGTTAGAGTATTTCTCAGACCTGACCTATCTTAGGAGGAGAATCATCATAGACTGGACTTGTTCACAACCACAGAAGTCTGTCTGGAGGACATTTCACAATCTAGTTAATAGTGTAAGTTGATGAAAGATATATCAGGGCTATGGGGAAATTAGGCTGTAGTCTTACAGCACATCTGGCAAAATCACTGAGTGAGCTTCGGAGAGAGCTAAAAGAATGGGTTTAAATAAAAAAATATATAATAACATATCTTTTGTACATGGCATAAGGGAACTTTGTTTAGTAAAACAAAAAAGGACCACTTTGGGTACATGTAATGTGAAAAATTAACATCCCAAAGAACAGAGGGAAGTTTATTTTAATCAGGTAAAATTCTTCAGACTTAGTTCACCCATTTGGGCTATTTTTCTTCTTTTCTTTTTTTTTTTTTTATTTTATTTTATTTTTTTTTTTTTTTGTCACAGTGCTTGCTTTCATTATGATGTTTACCATCCCACAAAACTTTAACATCTGTCTGGAATCAGTTGTAGTGTCAAAATCTTCCTATAAATCCAAATACATCTTCCAATACCATCCAAAGAAGCATCTTTACACTGTGGCTGCATTTACAGGTCATCAAGCAGCCACACATCATCACAAATAAACAAAGATGTAAAATTTTAATCCATAGTGTATTGCAAGGATGATATATTCCCATGGCATACACCACAGACACACATTTAATACCTGCTTGTAGTTCTTTCCACTGTTTTGGTACCAGATCATGGGAATATGCAGCAAACACCATGGTTACAATTGTGATAATGCCAAAATGAAATTCATCACTTGAAATTTGCCAATTTCCAGGCTCTTTGGGTGATCTGGTGGTGGGATTGATTTCTTTAACCAGAGCAGATTGACAGCCACAGCTCTAGGAAGTGGATTGGAGAGGAGAAAGAGATGTTTTATTTTGAAATGTAGTGTGGCTGTTTTGTTTTGAAAGGTGTCAGTCCTTTTTGAAAGGTTTCAGAGGGGGTCTGGGCCTTTGACAAGTTCTCTGCTGGTGGAGTGCATCAAACACTGACAGTGCCCTTAAGCTCTTTGCTCTCTTCCCTCAGCAGTTTTTGATTATGAGGTGCCTCTACAACACTCAGTTTGTTACCCTGTGCTAATAAGCAACCTGTGGCTTATGGTACATGGGGAAAAGTGGAACTGGTGCTCAGTTTGTCTTATGCTTGTGAGGGAAATGATTTTATGGTACAGTTTCTCCCCATCCCTAGTGCCATGTCCCTGTAACACCATTTAGGCACTTTGATCCTTCTTCTTTAATCTCCTTTAAAATTCAGGGACTGAATATATCCAAGCTGCTGTCTCCCTAAAATTTTGTCCTCTGCCCTCAGGGAATTCATTTGTAAAATGAGCACACTTTGAGCTCTGCTGTGCAGGAGCAGGAATTCTGGTGAGGAAAGGCACAGAGCAGAACAAAACTTTGGTTATGACCCTCCCTCTAGCTTCCTCCTCAACACCTACAGGCTTCAAGTTCTTCTTCTTTCTCTTTCATCCCACAGCTGGATTTCAGGGGAGATTTCAAGGCAAAGTGCACAGAATTTCCAGTCCCTTAAACAGGAATATCTCAGACTGATAATAACAGCAATCTCAAATTATTAGTTATTAAGGATCACTCACTGTCAGAGGGAAATTAATTCCCAGAACAGTATTTGTAATAAAAATAGAGGTTTCTGGACTACAGAGAATAACAAACAAAACCAATTAGCTCTATTGAAAGTTGTAGCTGTGTGCTTTTTTGTTATTTTGTAAGATAAGAAATGACTGTGTTCAAAATTTGCAGATTTTACTACAGTCAGAACTTCTGATCATAGTATTCATAATTGAAGACATTATTTTAAATGAGAAGGAAGAATTCCTAAGACTCTTGATCAATCTGAATAATTTATTTTCTGTCTTCATGTTTACTTAGCTCTTGAAAGATTTGCTCCAGGTATGCAGCAAAGTTAATACAATTGTTGGCTGTGCTATCAATGAACAAATAATTTCTTTCCTTAAGGAAGATGAAGCAAAGAATAAAATATGCATCTCCAAAAGATAATGAGCATTTAGACAACAGCTAATGAAACTTGAGCGAGGAGTGATGAATCACAGAATTCTAGGTCATGGAGGAGAGCTGTGTAAGTCGTTGGTTTTCCAGCTTACTGTCAAATCTGAAAAGTGAGGAGAAAAGAATTGTTTTAAGTTAACCTCAAATGTGTTGTTTATCTGTAGTCAAAAAAAAAAAAAAGGGAGAAAAAAGAAAAGAATGGTTTTACATTTAGAAATATGAACAAAAAAGCCTTTCTTCATACCGAACATAGAAATTTCATTTTGAATTTGAATACTAGTGCTGTGTATCTTTTAATTTTTTAAAAAGGGAAATAAATCTTAGAAATAAACCTTTGTTTAGAAGCTTAATTTACATTTTGGATGCCAATATATATGTATCTGTTTTCCCTGGTCTGTCAGATGTAGTTTGAAATAAATGTTTGAAATGCAGTTCTCTCTTTTTTGGTTTATTTGAAAAAAAATGCAACAGACCAGTGAACACAGAGACCTTTCATAGATGTGTAGGCCAGCAGTTCACTGGTGAGCATTAGTCTCCACAAATTTCAGGTATTTTGAGAGGACCGTAAACACTGACTACATGTTGAAAATCTGCCTTATCAATTTGCCATACTGTTATTTTAATATAAGAATTTAACCTTGTGAAAAAAAGATCAAATGGGTTCAGTTCCCTTTGGAGCAGTCACAGAGTTAAGAAGAGGATCTATAATTTCCCTGTAAGGGAGTGAACTAAAATTTGGGCTCTGGCAGCTTGCAGTCTTTGAAGCATTATTTCTTCAGCCAGCAGGACCATGACTCAGGGTTTGCTGTATTAAACTGAAATTTTTACATAGACATCAGAGTATTGGGTCAAGTTCAGAAGGGGTACCCTGTGTGTCCATGCAAAGAAAAGCTACCACCTTCTTCAGATAATAGATTTTTTTCTAAAAATTATATATATATTAAATGAAATCCAAATATATGCATATTAGTTTCATATTACATGTAAAAATCTGTTAGATGTCTATAAATTACCAGTTAAACCATCACCTGGAGATTATACAACTGGCAATAGATGTTTTCATGTTAGAAGCAATTCTGGAAAAAAGACAAGTAACCATAAGGGGGGAAGAAAAAGGAAGAAATGAAAGTGATTGCCTTTCGAAGTCAAATCAAAATTTTCTTCCTGTCAAAGAAATGGATATAGTGGAAAGATTGTCACAGTGCTAATATAAAAAGAACTAGGTAATTTGGAAAATATATGCAAAAGACATAAGTTGGAAAAACTGTCAGCATTAAGCATCCCACCCATGCCTTTTCAAGGAGAATGTATCAAATTTGAGGTTACTTTTTTTAAAGACAACAAATATTTCATCCCTTAGATAAAAAGCTGTGTTGCTAAAAACAGTTATGTCCTGTACCTTTGTTCTGTAACTGTGCATAATAGAGATGACTAAAAATGTGTGAAACCATTTGCTAGATTCAAATTATATAATATGGACCTTTGTCATAGGCATAATTTGGTTTTCTTTTTAGTAAAATAGATTTGGTTTTCCCAGGCCTGTATATCAACATGTGTATCCTGCCATGAGATTGGAGGGGATTCACTGAAATCAGTCTCTTCCTGAGCCCTTGCTTCCCTTCTTGCATGCAGTTATCCACCTGGTTTGGTTCTGGATTGTCTCCCTAGAGCCAGGTAGCCAGAGCAAGAGTGGAAGTCGAATTCTCTTCCATTTTCCCAACACAGAAGAGATAGAGTCATGGAGAATGAATCACTGATCCATTTGAGTAATGTCTTGCTATTACTTCTCAACTGGTACTTGACATATATACTGAGGGATGAGGATTATATGCCTCCTGTATTTCTCTAGCCCATACATCAATATAAGGTCAATTGACTTTTATAAACACTGCTAAGTTTATTCTTGCAATTATTTTGTGTCGGTGGGCTCTATACCTCAGCCATAGCTATGTAAAAACTATTTTTATTGATCAGCTTCTGCTGGTATATTGTTTTTTTGAACTCCCTCTCTTTTTTCTTGATATATGAGGAAAGTAGGTGCTGGAGATCTGTTTTGCATTTTCTGTATGTTCACTAGAAATTTCTGCTAGTATCCTGAAATATCCACTTTCAGTCAAGTCTTCACTAAACAAAACACACCCAATCTTTCAAATCTCCCCTTCTGTGGAAATCACTGTGTTTTCATTATATATTATGCACAATATTTTGTCAATCCTCTTTCCACCCTTCACCTTCAGCAATATCTTTTCTGAGATATGATGAAACTGAATGAAAAATGTCTCAAGTGATGTCTCACAGGCAATTTACACAGTGACGTTATGAACTTCCTAACATTCATTTCCTATTCATTCTTTATGCATCCTAACAATTTCATTTACATTTGATCCATCTTAATAATTTTATTTACTGCTTATGCTGTACACTGAATAGCAAGTTCACTAGGATATCAGATGTGGTATTACATTCATTTTCTGGTTTTTAGGTTATTTCCAAAGAATCCAAGAAGGTGTGAGTAGTTCAGATTTTCTCCATGGGCATTATAAAGCATTAGTCAACAATAAATGTCACAGCTGGATTATTTTCTAGGAGTAATTTCTTTCATACAGTTAGTTCTTTCTATGAACTCCTGTTTTCTATTTTGATAAAGAATTTGTCATTGGTAATAATTCAGTCAATTCAGTTTATGTAAACACATTTCAACCTTCAATTTTTCACCTATCGTTTACTTTGACTGGTGATTATTCAAAGTTTTTTATTTGCATTTCCTGATTGGCTATTCCAGTCAAAACTGTTGCTGTTTCCATCCACATTAATAACATTTTAGTCAGGAACTCTAAAGAAAGTGTAGAATTGTATTTCCATGAATAGAAGAGTCAATATGGTTTGGGTTTTTTTTTTGTGATTGGACACATTTATATAACAAGAGAAGACATACAAGTTTTTGAAGAGTGTTGTCAGGTGTATCAGAAACTGTTTGTCAAATGCAATGCTGCAGAAATCTGATTTTGGAGAAGGACAAGGTGGCACCAGTAAATTAGCAGTGAATCTTAGAATGTGTATGGGAATATTTTAGATTGACAAGGCTGGAGAACTGACAGCAGATAAAGAATTGTATAACCAATAGCAGCTGTTAGTGAAAAAATGTGAATATTGCTCTGAAGAACTGAGTTCAGTGGAAAAATTTTTTGCACCAGGGTTTAAACAGAGGACACAAAACGATGGAAGGATTGCTAATCAGTCAGAATGAGGCAGTGAAAAAGGAAAGAAATTATCTGGAAACTTTAGAAGTGATTAAACCAGTAGAGACAGGAATGCTTTGATAAGTTTATGTTTTAGTAACTGTTTAAAATACGGTTTTAAAACTAGTTGCCATGCAGTAAAGCAACTTGCAAATGAAATAACTTATAGAGAGAAGGGTAATTTTTCTTTAATGAAAAAGTAGGTAAAGAAACTGATGGCAGTAAACACAGCCAAAATAATTCCCTAGAAACTTATGTCAGTTGTCTGGCTACGAGCTTAAAAATTTTAACTGTAGACAGAAGAAAATGTGGTGGAAAAAACCTGGCATAAATAACTTCTTGACAATTTCTTGCAGAAAAGAGGTCTCATTTTCTACAAGTCCATATAATACAGCACTTCCCTATTGCAATTTTAAATTACTTTTTTAGGTTGCTTCTTTCTATAGCTATTATTGGCAAAGTTTTCCAACAGGATGAGGTCATATTGTGCTACTTATCTGACTCCCACTTGGCAGAGAGTTAAACTAAACTGCCTGACAAAGGACATAAAAGTTATGACAAATTTCAGCTCTTCAGCAGAGGGCTGTATCCTACTCAAATTTAGGTACTCATAGCCACAAATATTTTCCATTTAGGGAATCTCAAAGAACTCTTTAATTTCAGATGAGTAGTCATAACTACATATCCCTCTGACAAGAAAGCACAGCTCTAGAGTAAGCAAAAACAACCTCCGAATTATCTTTGGGGGGTCTTTCCATCATCAGCAACAGCAATATTAAAAGATGATGTGGGAATATTTGAATTACCTGAATAAAATATTTTATTTTATGCTCCAACACTGGCAAATCTTCCAATTCTTATTTATGGAGTACCCATTAGCAAATGATAAGTGGGGCTTCAAGGGCTTCAAAAGTGATTTTTTTCATTATCAGGAAAGCACAGCAACAGTAGGAAGAGCAATATGAATTGCTGCTTGTTTATCACAGATTTACACAACAGCAATAATTCCACCAGAACTGTAAACCAAAGACTCAGAATACAGATCCTTAACTAACAGTTCAAAAATGGGGGACAAGAAGGAGGGAAAACAAGCATGATAAATCAGAAGAGAAAATCAAAGTGATAATTTAAAAGGGTAGTGGGAGGGGGAAATTAAAAAAGAGAAACCAGAAGCTTAAAAAGCAGGAGAGAAAACGATTTTGTGATAAAATGAAGCATGAGATAATTATGTGAAATGCTCCTGTATTTTGATAAAAACACCTAGACTTTGAATGGGTAAAGAAATGCCTATTTCACCTTTAGTCAGTGCCCCATTTTCTCTCAATGGCTCCAGAAACCTGTGTGTTAGAATTGCACCTCCATGGAGTTCTAGAAGTGAAAATAAATTTGGTAAATCTCTATTTGATGTAGGTGTGAGGAGGCAGTGAATAAATGTAAGAGATTATTTAAACATTTATTCTAAAAGGATTGAATGACTTAAAATTTTTTAATGAGGACTTAAGGTGACTTTTTTAGCACTAAACTTATACTCTTGGAATTTTTTATTTCTGATAGTACACATATCAAGCTGTATGGCAGGTTGGGCTGGATCCAAAGAGAATAAATGTGTAGGAAATCATGAGGAGGTCTGTGAAAATAGTAATGATAATAATCAGACATAAAAGAAGTCTTCACATTTTAATTTCAGAAACACTGGAAGTAATGTCTTCACAGGCTTTTAAAACAATTTTCTCCTTGTTTGCACATTTGCTCTTGGAGGCTGTTGAAATTTTGAAAGGCAGCATTGTAAATGTCCTTTCAGGGAGATGTGGTTTTGCCAAGCAATATGAGCATTATGAAACTTCCTATAATCTATTTCAATGACCCAGCCTGAAAATACAAGTGAAATTAAAATTACATAGTAATAAAATAACTCCAGCTTGTAAGGATGCTATTTTTTAAAAGCCAGACAATTCTGTGGCTCTTGGAATGCTTTAATCTTTTTTCAGCAACTAACCTTTCTTTCTATATAATAATTTACGTGCTATTACTCACATTTCTTTGCAGTAAGTTCTTGTCTGCAATAAGTTCTTTCTTGCACTAACTTTGAAGAACTTCTAAATTCTGATTAAAATTGAGGTGATGCTCAAGCCTGTCATTCTCATATATCTTGAAAAATATTCAGCGAGAAAAAGAAATGGTGAAATGTCCATCTTAGTTTTGAGTGATAGTTCCTACAATTACTAACTATAATTTAGAATTTGCCAAAATTAGAGTGAATAATGTTGGATCAATTTTCTTCTCATCTTTCAAAATGACAGAACCCACACAGAAAATGTCCACAGAAAGATTATACGCCCCTTTCCCCCCCTCATCTTTGCTGACTTTTGAGACAAGCCTATTGAAAATGAAGATTACTTATTTCTTTGGAAAGATGTCTTTAAATACAGGTTTGAAGAAGTAACTGTATCATTGCAAAATCAAACATCTGAGCTCATACAAAGTGGAAATAACATTGTGACAAACTTTTTGTCTAAATTTATTTGCTCTTTTGAATTTAAAATCCATTTAAATAAATATGCTAATTCAAAACTATTCAATGGTTCCATGCAGGTAGATTTCTTCCTATCAGCAGCTCATAAGTTGTGTTCACTAGAGTGTCACAGACCATCTGAGGAGAGAGACAGTCTGCATTGAGTGCTGCAAAACTTTTAGTTTAGGCACAGCAGCCTGGTACCAGGGAGTGAGATAAAGCAGGTCTCCTGCAATTAGATTGAATGCTGAAATCAGATTTCTCCTCTCTGGAGCAAAGTTACACAAGAAACACCTGAATTTGGAGCTGCAGCATAGGGAGAGTCTGAGATTGTGTGAAGGGCTGCTCCTTTTTCTTCTAAAACTGGGGAACCCACTGTGCAAAGGAGAATAATGGGCTAACTGGTACCTCACAGTCCAACACTCCCCTTCAGAATGCTTGGTTCAAGAGTCAATAATATTTATTGATTTAGCAGCAAACTGCTAAGAAAGAAAAAAAAAATCAAAAAGCCAATAACCTATTCAAATAATGGAATAACACTGCTGTTAACAATTTATAATTGTGTTATTTTGCACATTATTATAGACAATTATGAAACTTTTATTTATCACTCTTAAATATTTTCAATAGCTCCCAGCTGCTGTTACAATACAATTCTACCACCCGTTCCTCCTCTCTTAACTTAGCAATTCTGTCTGTCTTTGTTCCACCTCCAACACCCAGCCTCCCAGCCCCAGACCCTGATGGAGAGTCCAGGGGACTGTCCCTTGGGGGTGGCTCTGCCATCCCACTGGGCTTGGGTCTGCAAGAGCAGCTGGCTGCAGATGTTTGCACCTGTGCCATCAGAAAGTCCAACCCCCTTTGTGGTCTGTTTGATTTTACACCTTATGGTCCATTTTCTGCCATATATACCCACACTTTTTCACTGCTCCTCTTCCCATTTTCTGCCTGGTCTCCTCAGAAATACACTATATGCTTCTAGTAATTTTTTTCCCACTTATTCTAATTTTGTTGCATATGTAACTGAATTTGGAATATTTGCTACCCTTAACTGTACTATCTATATTTTATATGGTTAACTGACTCCCCATCTGCCCTTCAACTACACATTTTGTACTGTTACATGTAGCTTATCTTAAGTATTTGACTGTAGTCCTAATTTCTCAACCTAATTCCTATTAAGTTTGAATATTTTCTCATCTTGTATGCACACAGTCCATACATCAGAGCAACATATTTCTCTAGCTCTATTTGTGCACAATCTCATGCTCTTGTCTAGCTGCTTAATTAGAAAAAATTAGTCTTGATATATTCACTGAACAGTCTTCCAGATTTTTTCAGAAAACTTTTTTTTTATGGAGTTAAATACTCCAGTGGGATTTCTTGCTCACAGCAATAAAGTAAAACAAAAAAAAATGCTCTCAGCTTAGTGATTTACATCTCCCATGCATGTTTTGTTTAATTTCAAAATACATTATGCATATACTACATTTCTATAAAGGTCCTCTCCCTTTCTTCAGTTAAACTTTTTTTTTTTTATTTATTTGACTTTACAAATATGGGCTTCAGGATCTTCTCACTCATCCAGTGACACGAATCAGATCTTAATAGTTGAAACATCTTCCTGATACCTCTGATATCCCCACTGGGATTTCTCCACTGTTGACAGCTGCCTAAGAATCAAGCACATGAGGATGTGAGAGCTTCTCTCACTGATGCAAACACAGCTTTAGCACCTGTCATTAAGCTTAAATGAAAAACAACCCTTAGAAGTGGCCACAATCCCAAGGCAGAGTACAGCCATTTTGAGAGACATTTTGAGACAGAAAGGTGATGACTCCCTAAAGGATGAGGATCAGTCCTACTCTGCAGACCTGAAATGGTTTGGTACAGAGAAGATGAAAGTATGGGACAATATGGGCAATATGAATGGATGGGTCAGAATGTTTGGCTCTTGCAGATCTCAGAGCTGCCATCCTTGAGCTGCTAATCTGAATTGTTGCCCTTTAACAATTTCTAGTGCAGGCATGCCACTATCCATGCTGAGGGGAGCCATGAAATAGTGTGCAGCCAGCTCTGGATAGTGTTGGGAGAAAGCAGTACAGCAGAAACGGAGCCATATTTCCCTTTCTACCTTCTGAAGGCACATTTCAGTGTTTTATGCCTCTGTTATTAGGCAAGGCATTGAACTAGAGAATAATTTTATCTTCTACTGATGTCTCTTGCTACTAACTTTACATCTTTAAGAGGCTGTAAACATTTAATAGGCAGAAAAGGGAAACACCTAATTAAAAGAACTCTCACTGCAGATAATTGAGCACAAAGTTCCTCTGGTATGCTTAATAGGGTTATGTATTGCCATATCTGATTTGTTTTACTGCAGTGGACAAGAACGAGGAGAAAAAGCCATGAAATTGCTGTGTAATTTGGCATTTAGCATTGATTTTCCTTAACATTTCCTGGATTATTGGCAATCCCATATAGCTAACCCAGTGTGAAAATTCTGTCTTTCTTGGATTTCATTTGCTTTTTCATTATTCATCAATGTGTCTCAGGCTGGAGTATTACTGTGTTCTTTTATAATTGAGTACTGTGCTGCTGTAAGGAGCTGGTTCCTCCCCCTTTGTACTGATAAACATAGACATGTTTCATGTGAAATCTGAATCAAAGCAGTTGAATTCTTTGTTTCTTGAGAGCTTATGAAGGTTACTGAATGTAAGCATTCTCCACAGAAAACATGAAGGAAATTCAAATAAGGAAAAGATTGTACAAAGCTTCGTCAAAAATCTTTCTCCCTCTCCCTCTCCCTCTCCGTCTCCGTCTCCGTCTCCCTCTCCCTCTTCCTCTTCCTCTTCCTCTTCCTCTTCCTCTTCCTCTTCCTCTTCCTCTTCCTCTTCCTCTCTCTCTCAAATATGATTAAAGGCTTAACTATTTCTTTGTGTATATTCAAAACATAGTAAAAATAAAATGGGCATGGGATACTGGGAAGAATAATTTTTTTTATCTGCTTGCACTTGCACTACTTTTTCTAAAGCCTTTATTTCTTGGAGACACTGTTTATCAGTCAGCTATAGCTGAGTGATAATCAGAGCTAGTCAGGCTGCTTTATGGCTCTGATTTGCCACACAAAAATTTTCTTTTAATTCATCACTAGTGAAGAATTTTGTGCTGTGTGCTGCTGCAATGTGTGGGGGATGTTTAAGTCACCATGACAGAGAAAGCACAAATATTTCTAGCAAAAAGCTGGTAACCTGGATAAACTATAATCTAGATCAAACTAACAAACTATTCCATGTGTGACAAAGCTACATGTAAAATAGTCCAAACTTCCCTCCTCCCCTCTCCCCAGATAATTTTAAATTAGACAGTATGAAATAATAAAGAGAATCCAATATATAACTTGAAGGAAATCCTTACTTTCTATATCCTGAATCAACTTCTGCTCATATTAAGCTTTACAAAATAAAATTTTTCTTTCATGTACGAATGGCATAATATCTTTTCCACAAGATTTGAGTTTGACTTCCCTTTGGTAGAAAGAAACATAAGAATTATATGATAGAATAAGTTACTTTTCTTTACATGGCATCTGGTTTTGAACTATTTTTGAAACAAACAAAAACCTACCGAAGGGCTTTTCATGACATGAGTATATATTGTGACAGGTTAAATAAAGTAACAAGTTATGGTAGTGACTTTAAAAAGCAAAACCATGTGAGAGGCTGGTTTTTAAAATTCACATTCTAATAAAGTCCAGTTGAAAATCAATAGAGAGACTCATTATGCCTTTAGTAAATTTGGACTCAGTCAGGTCCATCCATACTAAGCTTAGGACATAAAATGGAATGGAATGGAATGGAATATTTCAATTATAAGGGACCTACAACTATCATCTATCTGCCTGACCACTTCAGGACTGACCAAAAATTAAAGAATATTTTTAAGGCATTGTCCACATGCCTCTGAGACACTGGCAAGCATGATGTGGTCTGACATCCACGATGAGCTTTGCCCCCTTGGCTGCCAGGGCTCACTGCTAACTCAGATTAAATTTGCCATCTACCAGCATCCACAGATTCTTTTCTGCAGGGCTGTTCTCCAGGCACTCCTCTCCCAGTTTATACTTATGCCTGCTATTCTGTCTATCCCAGGTGCAGAATCTGGCATTTGCTCTTGTTAAATTTCATGTAGGCTGATCAGCTTTCATCTGTGGAAATTGGTGGGAGACACAGAGCTGAGAAACATACGAATCTAAAACTGATAGAAAAAAAAATCCTCATTTGATTTTTCACTTATATCACAAAAAGATAAGCACAGCAACAAAACATATGTTTTCAGCTACAAAACAGATTTACATCTCCTAGTCAGTGAGAACTATCAGGGATTGCTTCTCTTTTCCCTCTTCTGTTAATCAGAACAGAGTGAAAATGAGAGCTGGTGGACCTGTTCAACTCACTCAGTTTATTCAGTCTTGGCTCTCTGGCTTGAGTACATCGTGAAGCCAGGTCATTTCTAAAGCAAGCACAGAACAACCCTCAGTCTGCTGCCTGAGGCAGACAAGCCCAAATAATGCAGTCTGATTGAATAGGCTACATGTTCACCCCATGCTAAGTTCTGAACTGGACACTTCAGAAAAGATCAAAGTCTACATGGCCCTGTCACAGGGTGTTTTTTCTTACAAAATGGCTCACAATTCAAATAACAGAAGTGAGTATTCTCTTTTAATAACTCATTTCTCTTATTTGATGCTCAAGGTATGGAATATAACAGCATAATTTAAATTGATATAATATTAATCAGAATAAAGCACCCAAATACTCAGTACTAAAAATAATTACAATAAAGCTGCCCTGGGAGAATTCTAATATTCTCCACTGGATTATATCCTTCAAGTTCATTGAGTTCTAGATAAGATTTGAAAAAGAAATATACCAAAGCATAAAAAGATAAAGTGTTTGCGTTAACATCTCCCATAGAAAATCACAATTTGTGGGAGAAAATAATAGCAATTGCTATCTATATAAGAATAAGCAGCTAAACTGTAAGTCAAGTGCAAATGGGTGTCCTTTTTCTTCCATTGCAATAACAAACAAATTGAGTCTAAATTAGAGAAGCTTTTGGAATATAATGTGCTTCAACTGCTACAGCCAGGAAATATCTGATAGGAAACCAGGTCTTTTTGCTATTTAATCCTTCTCCTGCCTCCAGACATCAGGTGGAAGGAGTCCAAAGCTGCTCTGGTTTTGTAAGGATGCCCATCCTAATTGTGAACCCAAGGCAGGTGTCTGCAGCCAGTGCAGAAACAGGCATTCTGAGGGGTTCCTACTATGAGGGTGATGGGAAACCCTATTGCTGATATCCTGAAGGTTTTATCTGTGGGGTAAGAGTGTGCTCTGGTCAGCTGGGCATCAATAGCAGAGCTGAAGAGAGATGGAAAAGCTTTCTGCCCAGGGGAGTGAATTTCATTCTCCACCTGCATCTGAGCAGGTAAATAACAGATTTAACAGATAGAAATCCCAGATATTTCTGGTGTGAATTTAGTGAGCACATCTCAGTTAACTGGGATTCTGTGGCTGAAAGCCACAAAATTAATCATCCAAACAAACCAGACTACAATACAGTATGTATATGATACAAACAAAACCGCCTGAAAATAAGGATGATATACTTGTAAATATATATTTAAAAGATCATTTTCCTGTTCTTAGTCAGTCCCTTGAGTCCACATGTGCAATGAGTAGGAAACAGCCTACAGGTGACTCAGACTCCCCTTCCTTGTACTTATCACATCCTTAAATCAAGAGCTGAAATAGGTCAATGCCAACCTTGTAACAGAGAATATAAGTTATTCAGTTCAAAAGAAATCCTACAGCTGTTTTGAACAGAAAAGATCAGATCACCAAGGAGAAAAGTGCCATACCACTCCAAGTCCCACATCACAGGCAATGCTTCCTGGTGGTAGTAGATTTTGCAAAGCAAAACCAATACTCCAGCTGCTTTCTGTTATGTTGCCTATTTCTTCTCAGTTATTTAACAAAAACCTACTCAATTAGGAATATTTATTTTGCTACAATTTTCATTCCTAATTGTACTCTCTGGACCTGGTTATTAATTTGAAGAAAATTGCAATTATCTGGCAATGCAGGGGTCCTGCAATTTCTTTAAAACTCTATTTTATTAGAGAACAATAGAATCAAGCAGGTGGTCCTAAAGAGGGAAGAAAAGAAGGAACAAAAAAACTCCACACCAAAACCAATCCAAGCTGAGATGATTATTACCAGCAGTGATATATCTTTACCATTTCAATAGTCTGGATTAGCTGAGAGAAAAGAGATGGAGCTGTGCAAAAATAATGACAGGATAGACCTGGAGTCAGAGACTTTATCTCAACAGCAACAGGCTAAGTGGCTGAACTGTCCCCTCTTGCTAACACAGTAATGAAGCAGCAACGTGGTCTTTCTGCCCAACAGATGGAAGCACGAGCAGCTTGCATCACCCATCATCTCAAATACATGGATTGAACCTTTGCTGTGCTCATTGAGATGTGTGGCTCCTTGGAGCAATTTCTGGGTTGAAAAGCAGTCCTTCTCCCCCCAGGCAGATCATCTGCAGGATTTTCCTGGCTTTTTCAAAAAGGTGATATAAACCGTGTCATCTGTGTGTTTGCTTTTAATCCAGCCAAAGCCAGTGTTTAATTCTGACTCTGGTGCTGTGCTATTGTGGAAGCTGAGAGCCTGTAGCACAGGACAAAACCAAAGCTTGGCAAAGGGCAGCTGAGGAGGCTCAGTTATGCATGGGAGGCCACAGGGCCTCTGCAAAGCAAACGTTGGTATTGCTAAATTAACAGCACTTTCCATGCTGCTCACACCTGCTGGTGTAGTGTTTTTCATCCAGCCAGAAGGAAAGTCAACGAGTTTGAAATGCAATTTCTTCTTTAACTTGTAATTTTCCTTCAGTGATTCATTCATGCCAGCTTCTTATCTGTGTATCCCAGTGGCTTTGAGGGGTTGGATAATAGCGACAACAAGGATACTCAGTCTAGTGCTGGCCTCCTGCTTTAACAGTTATCACTTGGAACAGGTCCAGACCCAATCCTAGGGAAATTTGGACAGGCAAATGTCTTCAAAGTAAATGAAACTGTGCATGGAAGGCAAAATGTATCCTTTATTCCAGTATTTTCCTTTGAAAATGTTCTCCCAATCTAAATGTGCATAAATGTTCCATAAATTCCATATGCTGAAACCTCCCTTTTGGCATCCATCCCTTAAGGGTTCTTCTCTGATATTTATCAGGCTAGATTGCACACGTAGGCACAAGCCTGGTCCTCTCTCTGGGATTTTCTTCACAGACATCAAAAATAGGAAGGAGCCATGATTTCCTTTTATTCCTCAGAATTGTGGCTTACACTGTTCTTATAGGAGGAGAGAAAAACAATACTCTTCTATGTTGCCCTGATACTCTTGCTGGGAAAAGGTTAATTTTTTTACTCCCTCCATCTGTCTGGCATGAGGGTCAAAGAAGGGACAAAGACATGAGCAGAAACCATCCCTGTTTTCCAGATGACAGGGCCAGATAACTCACACAATGCTTGGTGGTTTTTTATTTTTTTCTGTGGACAAATGGCCCAAGCCACTGGCTGTTCTTTATCAATGGTTTGACTTAAATTACGATGAACAAATAATGAAAGGGTAACAGTAGTATGATTTTAAGATATATTTATGGACACAGCATAAAAACAGGTCAGGATCTACATATCCTCTCATGCCCACAGCCATGGTTAAAGATTAATATGAGCAACAATAACTGCTTTTCTCTACCTCAAACACCCACAAGAATGGAAGAGATTTTCTTCTTGCTCTGAAAGCTGACAATTCTGGCTGTTTTCACATTTGGCAAGAATCAAAAAAAAACTGAAAAAACTAGGCCCTTCAGAGAATAGGTTTTGCAAAATAAAGTTCAGCAAGGTGAAATTTAACTTCAGCTTTTTGGTTGTCATAATCAAATAATAGTTATGCTCTTGGGCTTTCTCCTTGTAACTGTATGCGCATATAGTACCAGCTAATTTCTTGCAGCTCCTGAGTTCTCAAATATCTACTAATTGTTTGATTTTTACAGAGGATCTGTGTACAGTGTTCAGGTAGGCTTGTGGACATTCATCACCTTTGCAAATGCAGCCAGATGTTCCAAAGGGTCAGACTGTCCAAGTCCAATGGAGAGTACTGCCAAATAAATACCTCCTGTCAAGTTGCTGTACCTCATCTCACTGAAGTCCTCTGAAATCAAAGGAATATCTGTGACTAAAAGTGAACATTACATATTGTACAAGAGAGACTAAATATGGTTTAGATGCTGAAATATTTCAGCTGGGGGTATGTAATAATTTTTTTTAACTGGCTCGGCGGCCATGTCTAGGAAAATAGTGTCAACCCCTCTGAAGTGAATCAGACTCTGTATTTCTTTATACTGAATGCAAAATTAAGCTTAAATAATGTTCAAATATTGATTTAAGCAATTCTAGTGTCAAATTACCTGAAGCTAAGGTACATTGTTTTAATTTACACCCAGATCCACTTTCACCACCCTGGCAGTGTCAGGTGGTGTGAATTACGTATTCTTTAAAGCTGACATGACATGCTAGTTCTCTGCACAGTGGACGCAGAAAAATCTTCAGAGGGTCAAGGAAGATAATCTTTAATAGATGAAGTCCAGTTGAATACTCAATAGAAAGTGGTCTCAGTTTTGGGTGATTTCTGAGAGCCTGATTCTAACAGCTTAGTTCATCTGCTGTGATGTGAGCTGTTTTGACCTTCTCAGAGAAGGGTATTAGGAGACTATTTACACATTTTCCAAATGACATGGAAAGAGATCTCCAATAAAGCTTCTAATCTGGAGCAGAGAGGGGTAATATGCTATGTAGGAGAAAAACCTACCTTGTTATGCTGCTCTTTGAAGTCATTAAGAGGTTTCAAATGCTAGAGGGTAAATGTGGAGCATAGGGCAGGGTTGAGAGAAGGGGATCAAAAGGGGATATTAAAGCACTTCATTGTGTAATTCTATAATTTATTATATTAATAATATCAGCACACTGCAGCTCCCAGCTGCAATGCAACTGAAGCTGGCAAAGAGCAACAGTAGATATCATGTGTCATCCTAGAGTAGAGTGCAGAGGAAGGAATTTTGTCAAGGAAAACAGGCAAGCCTTATTGCAGAAAAGTTCAAAGATATTCATCAGAGAGAGCAAATAGACCTCAGCTACTGCAGGCTTGTCTGAGAGTAGTTTCTCTGACCTAGGAGGAAAGGTACCTAAAATAAGCCTGACAATGTTTCAAACTGTAATGAAGAAACCTGATTTAGCAATCTATAACATCTATACCCTCTTTAGCATCTATACTTCTAGTCTGTGTGCTTCCATTTATCAGCTTGATTTTCCCTAGCATGAAATGTTATTTTAAAATCTTTGCCAAGCTACTGCCAAGCAACTTTGATTCTTTGGTCTTCAGGTGATGAATTTTTGGAAGTCTTGAGAATGGGCTTGCAAAGAAAGGCTGGTCCACACAACCAGTGGGATAGAATGGGTCTTGGAGTCTCAAATACCTGGGAAGTGTTTTCTGTTTCATCAGCATCATTAATCTAGTGAGCCACTACATCATTTTTCACTGCGCTGTTCCACTTTTACATGCATTTTTCTCATTCTTCCATGTGAGATTAACTTGCACATGCTATTATACAACATCCAGATGTTTCAAGTTCTTGAAGAGAACATGACCTCATTTGCAATGTGTAAACCATAGTAGAAATGCCATAATTTGTGCTATTGATCAAGGGTTTTTCTTTTTTTTTTTTTTTCATGTTGTGTAATTGTGACCATGTCTAAGATGGTAAGGCAATACAAAATATTTTCTGTCTTTTCCTCTTGGCAATTAATCACATAGCAGGATACATTTTTTTTTTTTAACTCATATTAAACATTGCTAGAATTAAGTAGCACTAAAAGTGCTACTGAAGCACTTTAGGTTAATTTATATGGAAATTGTATCTTCCACACTTATGTGAGCCTCTGGTCAATAATGTGATGCTTAAGGAGTAGATGAGATCAGTGATGAAGTTTAAGATTTCCAGAAGGCTGGATTAATTGAGGTAGCAAAGAAGTAAATGAAGGACCAGGCCACTTCCAATTCCAGAGCAAAATGTACAGAAAGAGAAGAAAAAAATTCTTCAGTGTAATTACCAGAAAGCTAAGAAGTCTTGCCAGACAGAAAGGAAGTTTCTCCTAGTGAAAGTCATCATGAGAATAGCCAGGTAGGGAAATTTATTCATAGAAAAGTGAGAAGATTCAAAGATGAAATCTAATTCTGGTTTTAAGATCCATGGGATCTTGAGGACGGGTAGTTTTGCTACATTAGAAATTTGTACTCTTTAGTTATCTATTAATATCTATCCATAAGCAAAAGAGCAATGATTGTTCTAATTCATTCAAAATACAAAAAAAAAAAATAATTATTAAGAATGTTACATAATTTTCAGGGTTCAATGTCACCAACATTTAACTGAGGTTATAAATTCTTCATTTTTTTACTCTATGGTTTGGGGGTGTACTCTAGCAAAAGAAGACAATCTGAATTTAATTTAAAACCAAAGCATATATTATTTGAAAGTCCAAATAAACTTCAAATAGAAAATTCTATTCTATTGTTTAGAAGTTCTTCAGAATGTTTTGGAGTCTTAATGTGGTATATACTGACAGTGAGAAACATGCAAAATTAATGACATGAAAATAAGAAGCAAACATTTCAGGCAATAAGTCTAAAAAGCCTTAAAAATTGAAAACAGCAATAACATTTATCTGTGTTCTGCATGACACTCACCTTAGGGAAGTTATTAATACTTTTAGTGTAGGTGGTGTGTTGAAAATTACTTTCAGAGTTACAGGGTAATATATTATATCCTTTGCCATAGCTTCTCTTAAAATAAAGGGAAAATACTTTTAATACATTCATTTCCATAGCACTTTGAACATATACAAGCTTTCTCCCTTTAAAAAAAAAAAAAAAAAATTTGCAATAATTCACATTAATCAATGACTGTTATCACTTCCCAACAAAGAAATAAAATGTATCAGAAGTTGTGCATGCACTGCACAAAGCAATCATATGAAATTGTTTAATTTTTTACCACGTGGCTCTTAGATGTAAAATTAAATGGAGAACAGAAAACGCTTTCAGTGGTGATAGGTGCAAGTGAGGTCTTCTCATGGTCACCTCCTGAGAAGTTGTTTCTTTGTTGCTGTTGTGTGTAGGCTTGCATTAGAAGCCTATCCTTTCTTCCTCCTCCTTCTCCATGACTCCTGTAACTCTGTGCTAAAATTGCAGGAGTCAGAGTCAAAATTAAGTGGTTTTTTTTTGTTTTTTTTTTTTTTTTGTTTTTTTTTTTTTTCTGGAGAATTGCTTGTTTCTAACAGCAGTGAAATTTTCTTCATCTGTGTCCCTGCACACCATCCTTCCAGAGGCAAGGTCTCTTAAGTAAATGAATTGGTTTTTTGTTGGTTGCAGCAGGCTTCATTAAGCTTGAAAAAAAAATGCTGCAGACTCCAAGTGTACTCCTTCCTCAATCCTCTGGACAAGTTTCTAGGTAATGTGTGATATGTCTGTGTCCAGTGCAAGTGACATGGATACATCCATTCATGGATGTGGATGTGGATCCTGACACTTTTGGTCTTCTTTGTCTTTTTTTAAACAGTAGGAATTTGAATTGGAGTCATCCAGATCTGAAAGTGCAGTAGCACCTCAAAGATTAGGCTGGGGTTATAAGGAGTGGTGACGGCTGATTTACATTGATCATTATATGAATTTGCCTCATCCTTCTTTTCTTTCTTTTCTCAGCTTCAGACTTATTCTCTTAAAAGAAAAAATAGGCATAAAATATATTTCTATTTTTTCCCCAAAGGATAAATATATATCATCTATGAAAACTGGGATATTTTAATGGCACATTTCAAAAGACCAACCATTCCATAAGAAGCTTTTAGCATCAGCTGCATGTGGAGCTTACTCAGCGAGACAATTGGAAGTCCCTAGATGTACCTTATTAATTAATAGGAGAACATCATTGTCAGCATCCCTGAATAATTTATCCACCCTATTACTATTTTGATTCTAAAATTTTTCTGGATATTCATCCTTTGTGAGTGATTGCAGGAAGAATATTGATGCTTTAATAGTGATATCGATCACTTTTATAGCACTTGGCAGTGATTTTTAGGACCAACTCATAAAACTGTTGGAACAGAGTGATGAATAAGGATTTGCAAATTTGAAGAGCTGCACAGATATTAACTAATCACTGCAACATCACTGAGCCAATATGTTATTATGCTGATGGGAATATTAACATAGAGTGACTTTCCATATCTTGAAAATCAGAGCTCATAACTTCCCACTTTTCTCTCTTTATTTTCACTATTTAATGATAACAATCCAGAACTTCTGAGTACATGCAGTAATTTTAGTGGTGTCCACCTCCTCTGAATCTCCCATAGACCTTGCGGAGTGTTTGAGCTCTCAAGTGGTAACAGCCATGCCCAGCCAAGGAACAAGTCAGCAGACAGCAGGTTGTGCTGATGCCCCCAATGTGATGTACATCACTCTGCAGCTCTCTCTCGTGCCCAACTCACCTCACTTCTGATAAGAGGGAGGAAGGATGGGCACTGAGGAATGTGGCAGCAACATGTTCCCTCATGGAGATATAGAAAAATCCCTCCTTTTTTATGCCACAGCCATTAGCATGTGTGAAGGAGTCGTAGGGTGTTAAGGGCTTCACAAAAGATCTGCTGAGACCTCTGAGCACTGCAGAGCACAGTTCTCCAGATCTGTCACAGACTGCTTTTCTTTAAGTGATTGTTCTGCCATTTTGCCCCTACTAAGCCAATGCCCAGAACTCAGACTAAAAATACCATTAGGATAATATTCTCAATCATGAAGGTGCCTTGTTCTTTGGTGCTTGCATTTTTATCTTTTACCTCCACTTTATGTGTTTTTCTCTTTTGTGTGCCACTAATTATCAGTGATGAAAGAGATTCTCCTTTGCTGATCCTTCCCAGTTAGGACTGGATATAGCAAAACTGAGCCTAAGGAAAACTGATATATCTGAGATACATCACAAATACTGATATACTGAGGTACACCACAAATACCACTGCAATCTGAGGCAAGCACAACTGCTCTGGAAGGAGCTGGCCGGTCGAGCAGAGATGGTAGAAATACTAAGAGGTTCTGCAGGTTTCCTTGGACAGGGACAAATGGTTTGTCTTTGAAATGCACTCAGTCATGGAAAAGACTGATACACAAATTAAAGGCTGAACTGTTGCCTCCCCAGGCTATACAGATAAATTTGCATTGATCTGCACCGTGACAGCTCTTGATTCCACAATCTTCCTTTGAAGGAGATGGTGTTGCAACTCTAAAGTTAAAAGATGGTGAGAGTGGATGGTTTAATTAGACACTAAACAGCATCATTGCTCATGTGAGACAATAGGTGTGAAACCACCAAGAAAGTAGCATTTGTAATGAACATATTTATACCTATCTTCTGATGGCAAATGCTTCTGTCCCATGAAAATTTTCAACTTGAATAGGGAACTGGTTTATATGTGACTGTGGGTCATTAATTATGATGGTTGTGCTTTGGTTTCCTAAAACATATTTGGGGCTAGTTTAAGCCAGAGGACCACTTTAACATAGGGGAACACTGCCCAAAATTGGAAGTGAAATTAAATGTGGTGAGAGGTTTTCTCAGTGTTCTAATCTGTTATACCTCATTTTTGCCCTGACCTCTTCTCAAATGAAGCTCTTCTCAGATGAAGCTCTTCTCAGATGAACCTCTTTCTTAAGGTGTGGTAAAGCTGGGAGAAGAAGAGCTTCAGCTCAACAGTGAGCCATAGAAACCCCACAGACAAAATACTTGTGCATAAAATATACAGTCCTGTGGTGCATGATACAGATTTTGATAGTGTGAGGTTTTAAAATAATAGAAGATTGGTAAGGGAGGTCACTTAATCCATCCCTGGCCTCACATTTAAGTTGTTTTATTATTAATAAGTAGAACCACTATGCATGAATATCTCAGATCACAGAATGTTTATGCCAGTCATGCATTTTCTTTGTGCATCTCCTATTTTTGCAGCCATGGTTACACTTGGGAATTTGTAAAGCCAAAGTGCTACTCTTTAAAAAAGAGAGGAAGATAGAAAGAATTTATCTCCAATGATTTAACATTTCATTTATTGTAGCTATAAAATAAGATAAAAATTTGAATATGCCTGTCCAGAGCATATCATCCTACCCAGAGAAATGGAGCACATAAAAGCACATCAAAAAAGTTTCATTGCAGTGGGAAATTCACTACTCTAAGTGGAATGCAGGTTGTCTTAACCTGAATCCCTTTGTCCCTATGTTTCATGGTATAACCACTGCCTTGTAGAATCCAATTTCTTTCTGCATACTGCTTGACCCTTTGCTATGCAAAAGAGCATTTTGCTTCCCTTTAGCAGATAAGTGGTGGTTAAGGAAGGATATAGGAATGATAACAGGAAGTCTGAAGCCATTTTTACAGTAATGATTACTGACAGCCCACTCTGTAGGAAGGTGTATCACTTGGAACAAACTTGGAAGCTGGCACTGTGAGAGGAAGTGCTGGGAAGAAAAATCCATCAGCAGTCTGCAAGGGATGGAAGTTAAACAATGTGGAAGGTGCACAGATACAACTTCTTCAGTGCCCTGTATCAGTATCATCATTCCACAGAGCTAGCATTCCCCTAATTGCCAAGGGGGCTGTGCTATATGTTGAATAAATGAAAAAGTCTGGTTAGAGCAAAAAGGATACACTCACACTGCTCTACTTTACATTTTCTCACATCTTTAAAAATGTCTCATTTGTTTCAAAGGCTCCATGCATTTATTTCCTTACCAGTGAATGGAAATGAAAGCTTAATACCTGTCAGACCTCCCAGTGTTCTCACACATAACAAAATAAGTCTCTGCTGTTATTGTTTTTAATCTCCTTTTGCATTTCAACTAATTTTGTTCTTTGCAGTAGATATAAAATGAACCTGATTGGTGAAGCACAGAAAATGGGATGGTGTTCAGTGCTCCTCTATATCTCATAGTGATACTCATGATCAAGATATTACCTTGCCAGCTGTCAGCTTGCTAAGAGGGAGTACCAAGGAACAAACCAAACCAAACCAAAAGAAAAAAAACCCAAAAAACCAAAACCAACCAACAAACCAACCAAAAAAAGCCCAACAAAAGCAAACCAAAAAAACCTATCCAAAACCCACTAAACAAACAAAAAAAAAAAAAAACCCACTAAAACCAAAAAGAAAGAAGAAAAAAAGATGCCTAGAAAAGAGAAAAAATTGCCAATAAAATCGAGCATCAATAGACAGTGATGTTCTGTAGTGAAAGAACCAATACTGGATACAGAAATTGTATGTCAGTTTCTATTCTCATGGTCCATCAAGTACTACTGTTCTAATAATCTGTCAGGTCTAATCAGAGGGAGCCAGCCAGCCTACCAAAATGTTTTGTGCAGCTGGGAGCTTCATGTCATGACCAATCAGGCACTACTGTCTCTGTCACTTTATGATATATGTTTTAAATAAAGCATGATAAACTCCGTGCCGAAGGCATACTTTAAAGATTCAATTTTTATTGTTTTTGTAATAATTTGGATTTGCTAATCAAAAGTTCTGCTTTGCTTCAGTAACCTGAGCAGCTTTAGTGAGATAATAAAGCAAATGTGAATGAAAGGATTGATGAAGCTGCTTCTTAAAGAGTTTTGGGGTTTTCTTGGTTTTGTTTTTTCCCCAGGGTCAAAACTCATTTGCATGGTTAGGGTGATGAAAGTCATTTCCACAAACGTTATTCCTTGCACTTTTTAGAAACCCACAGCACATTAAGTATAAATCAAATGTAATTTTGTTTAAAAGGTATGGTCCAAAATTTTCACTTCATGTTAGGCTATGAAAAATAACCTGATTTATGCTGAAGATAAACTTGATATAGTGGCTATTTCATTAAAAAGAAACCTAAAGACCCAGAAAAAACTAAATAGGAGAGTAAAACCTGATGTTTTGTCTAGGGTAATAATATTTGTCACTCAATGAATAAGCATCTTAAGGTCAGGATGCATACAGACTTTCTAAGAGGTCAGATTGAAGGACTTTGGCTGATGCAATCACTTTATTACCACTACACCACACAGCTTAGAAACTTCTTGTCTCTGATAAAAGTTAACCAAAATTCAAGCTCAGTTCAGCCTCCTCTGAACATCCCAGCAATCCAAAGGACTGGAAATGTTAATACTTACACTTACAAACTGACAAAAAGCAGAACTTAAAATAATGACTAGACAAAACAGGGCACAAAACAGGAGCAGGTAAAAGCATGAGCAGAGGAAAACTTAATTTCACTCTGTTCTTGTTTGCAGATGTATCTATCTCTCTTGAAGAAGTTTCCAAAATATTACAAGCCATATAATCTATTTTCTTTCTTGTTCTTGTTTCCACTTTAGATGATTGTCTCCTGAAGTTTCTTCATCTCTTCCTTTTAATCTTGAGTCACAGTATGAACATTTGGCTAAAAAACTACTAAAGGAGAATCAGCCCATTGGGAGGAAAGGAAAGATTAATTTAAAATAGTTAATTAAATTAGATTCCTCCAACTTTTTCTTCCACCTATAGATTACAAAGTACTCAAACACATAATTGGTTTTATTTTTTCACAGACTTTGGGAAAAAAAATCTAGTGAAAACTTTATTTAGGAGTAACTGACTTTAAGTATCTGAGCAGAAGAATAAAAGCATACCCCCTCCAGATCAGTTATTTAGCCACAGAAATGTCATGGCATTATTCAGCTTCCTGAGCTTCAACATTTTCTTTCTTGAAAACACTCTAGCACAGTAGCTGTCCTCCTCAAAGCACTCCATGAAGATTTTAAGCATATTAAACTGATAACAGACTGATGAATATTTATAATCAGATTTTTTTTCCTTTTCTCCAACAAATCTGTGGAAGGCTCAGGAGAAATGTCCTGGATAAAAGTCAGTCTGGAAAAAAATATTGAACAGCACTATCTCCTGTTGTTGAAATATCACTTTCTGAAGGTTTTCCTGTAGTCACTAGAAAATTTCACAAGCAGATCTATATGCATTTGGGCTCCAGGCCTTTGTTCTCAGACTGAACCCTGTGCCGCCATCCTTTTACAGGCTATGCTCTAGGTTAGAAGGTTTTTTATTTAGGCACATCAGTGAGCTCTTATACCCTGGAGTGCCAAAGGACTCCTTGACTAGATAATGAATTTTATTTCTGTAAAATGTGTCTGTATGGACTGCTACTGTTCATCGATGGACACCAAGGCAGGTAATCAGATGTTCCCCCAAATATAGTTGTAGGATTTTAGGTGGGTACCTCAACTATTCTTTTGCCACCTTGCTGAACCAACCATACAGAAAAAATTCCTTGGAGTAGTGCTAAGACATTTGTTATTTTCCCCTCATTCTCAACAGCCACAAAAGCATTTCTCCATGCTCTCCTTGCCCTTCAAACAGTCCCCTGTAAATCCTGCTTTGGGTGTCAAGGAGCAGGTGTTAGGACCACAGCCAAGAACAGTGTTGAAGGAACTCGTCTGCAGAGTTCTGCACCTGCCACAGGAGTGACCTGAGCCATACCTGAATTCAGGAAAAACTCTTTGCGTCACCAAGTGTTCCTCAGATCCATCTCACTTCAGAGAACCTTCAGCTACATCATGAGAGTGGAAGTATTTTGTCCTCAATAAATACGGAAAATTTTTGTAGACACTAATCTCGTAATCTTCTAATATTGCATGAGATGAGCCCACCTTCTCCTTGAAAACTGTACCTTCCATTTGACTCCGAATGTACAAGAAATATTTCTTGGTGTTTTATCTGAGAGATCTTTAACCTCTTTTTTAAAAATACATATTACAGATGTTTCTGTATCTCAGCTTTCTGTCTTGTGCAGGGCAAAGGCCCCTTGACTGCTTTTTCTGATCACTTGAGGGAGATCAGATTTTATCTTTCTGATCATACACAGAACTTTTTATTTTATATTTCCCATATACCTCCTGCATCTTTCTTTAGATTAACACAAAAAATTTTGCCAACCTGAAGGCTACAGAGGCTACAAATCCATCTCTCCCCAAGGCTCCTCTGAATTCTGGGTTTTAGGACTCCCTCTCATAGGACAGAATACAATGACAACTAGCTGTCCTCAGAATCACAGTTGCTCTTTCTATGACAGTCTAGTAAACAGAAAACATCATTCACAAAGGTGAAAAAAAAGTAAATTACCATTTAGCACTTCATAGCTTTTCCATTCAGTAAATACTGATAGGCTTGAAAACCACAAGCTTAATTCTGTGTGATAATTTTTTAGAATTCCTTTGTAGCCTAAGAGCTTAACCCTCAATGGCCACATTTTCTTTGCAGCTTAGATGCCCTTGGAAATATTTCTGGCTTTTGTAAGAATGTAAGAATTATCACTCCTTTCTGCCTATGCATAGACTCAGACAAAGCTAGATGAAAAACAGTTTTTTTTTTTCCCTTAAATTCAGGCAGAACATATAATATTTTAAAGTTAAAATTATTTTCAAAGATGAATATTAGTCTCAAATAATTTCAACTATATTGACCCATTGGAGGTTTGTGATCTATCTTGAAACTTGATATCAGTGTCATGAGGTGTGGGCAATCTGACTGTGGAGGAAATAGAGATTTCCTCTCCTTCCTGAGTCCCTTCTCTTAAGCATGTACTAAGTACATTGGAGAGGCTCAGAAAATGTTATTATGAAGACTCATTCATGACACTGAACACTGAGCTCCACATGGCTTTAACAATGCTACACATGGCTTTAACAATGCTACAAAAGCTAGAGTGCTGGCACAGGCAAAATATTTTATAACTTTCCTTTCTATATTGTCCATGCAAGTGCTTAAAAAAGAGTTATTCCAGGGCAGGATAATAGAGGGAGTAGTGAGAGTGCTTCCACACCAGCCTGGTGCTGACTGCTCTGTTGTTGAGCTTTCTTAAGACAGAGTTACATGTGCCGCTGAAGGATTGCAGCTTCTGGTGATCCTGCCTGTCAGGCTCAGGTAGTTAACTTGACATCTTTAATAGCCCCAATGTGGGGATTCCTGAAATAATTACAACAAGCTAATTATCTGAAGTCTGAATCACTGCAGATGACGCTTGACTGGTTGGGGTGCAGCACAGACTCTTCTCTCCATTTATCTGAGATGAGTCAGGAAAACAGTGATCTCATTACTCTTACAAATACTATTCTGGGATATGGTTTAGTCACAGAGATTATCTTTCTCCGTTTTTTTTTTTTTTTCCAGAATGGTTAATATAAACAACAAATTCATCATAGCAGTAAATGTGGTTTAAATCAGGTCCATAACATCTGAAGAAAGGCCTTGGAATGACTTCCAAGTTTTACGGAAAGTATTCATGTCCTTAAAGTATCACTGGCATGCAAAGAAGCCTCACAGCTGATATTGTCAGATTTGCTAAAGCTCAAAGAATCAGTGGAGGGATTACTTTCTCCTTCCTGATACTTACCCATATCCTGACGTACTCCAGTACTTGTACATCCCTTTGGAGTGATCCAGATTTACCTTGTTATCTCCCACACTTCCTTCGGATCCCACTTTGCATTACGAAACACAGGAAAACAAGAAATAAAAAAAAAGTGTGAGAGAAGGAATTAGATAAGAACTTGGTGACCGTGATTTTCCATGCTTCTGATGAATACCCTGTGGCATCTGCAGGTGCCATGAAATTAGATGTTGTGCAGTATTTTAAAAACATTCTGTGTATTCCACAATCAGGAAAAGCACTCTGAGTAGACGTGGACTATAATATAATGCACAAAATTGATGATCTGGGTCATGATAGGTTCTATAATACAGATGTACTTCGTTTTTATTCCCTATCTGCCTTCTCTCCCTTTTTAAATGTTTGGCTCAGTACAGTTCACTTTTGAAAGGTTTCAGTCTAATTTAGGAGAAATTCCTACAATTACTTGGTCTTCAGCAACAGCAAGAATTCCCCTATGTAATTCCTCTGAGGGAAGTTGAGATGGATATCCATTCCTGGTCCAAAAGTCAAAGGGGCTGTTTCCGTAAAGCCGTTGGCTCCAGATTCAGATGTAAAGAGAAGAAAACCACCACTTTAAAGATTTGGGGATATTTTGCTTTCAGCTACTTCTGATGTATATGGCAGGCCCAAAAGAAGGGACAAAGGCATAGGATTTGAAAGCTGTAGTGTAGAATATCTGGGAAAGAGTAAGCTCTGATAGTCAGTTTAGTTAGCTCTTGTTTTAAACACACCCTGGGCAGCTGGAGACATAATTATTACAAAACATCATCTCCTTTGAATGCATAGCTATTTAGTCTTGACACTTAATTTAGAGGCAGCAGAATAAAGCAAGGTGTCAAGTTCTCAAATTAAGGTTTTAAACCAGCTGTTGTTTCTGGCTTTAATTTTCTGGTGTTCATTCTTGCAGATACTAATATTATCTTCCATGCTTGTATCTCTGCCTTTTTCTTTTCTTTTCTTGCAAGGTTCTTCTCCATTTCAAAGCTGCATTGGTTTGATTACTTATCAGTCATGTAAGTGCAGTCTTTCGTGGCATCAGGACTGAATACAGACTCTACTTTTACTTGTCTGTGAAGTCCTAATCTCTAAAGCTTTTCAAAAAGCAGACACTTTTCTTTGAAACCTGCTGGCTCTGACAAAATTTTCACCCAGAAATTTTCACAGGCTCAAAGGTTGGATAGTGGACTGAGAAAAAGAGTTTATAAAAGTATATATCAGGCATTCAGCCTGGATATAATGAACTGCAATCCTAGTCTCTGTTCTTCACAGTATTTCTACTCCAACCAAGGGGCATTTCAAGCCATGGTCTGATCTCAGTATCTCTCCAGGAAGTGGTTTTGGTGTTTCAGTGTTTTATTCATGTGCAACATTCAGTTGGCAACAAGGAGACCATCTCTGTAGGGTCTTGTTTTGCCATTCAACTGTGATGCAGAAGCTTGAAGGCAGCATCTTTCCACCAGGAAATGCTATTGGGCAAGAGCAGTAGGTGGAAGTGAGATGTAGGAGTAAGTCTGGGGACCTGTGCATGGGTGTTTAGTCACCCTGTGGCATTTTAACACTGGAGTCAAAGGGAACCAATGGCATGTAAGGGTTCTGTCAGCCCACAGAAGGAAAGGAAATGCCTTTGACAAATCTCAAATGAAGAATGAAACTACATCTGAAACATTATCATGGGACTAGGCTAAACCAAATACTTCACCATCAGGTTCTGTCCATTCTGCAGCACCTAACCAGGCTACCAAAGTATGTGACTACAAATGTCTGTGGTAATTCTTGCCAGGCCATTTCCCATGGTAGGAGTTTAAGCACAAGCAATCATTCAATGATCTGAAAGCTCTTCATCACCCGCCAGCCTTTTCTCACATTTCCGTAGCTGCATGGTGCACATAGACTGATTTGTTTTTCACCCACCTTACTTTTAGGCACCTCAGAGCTTGTTCCCACATATTTTACTCTTTTTGTACATCTTATTCTATGTTGGCTTTGAAGCTGGAGGCTGCATTTCCTATGATAGTTTCTCTGTTTGGCCTTAAATGAATTCTTTGATGGAGTAGTGCTTTGCTGTGGGATCTGTCAGTGTTTTCTGAATTTCTGGTAGGTTCCCCCTTCCATAGGAAAGGGATTTAAAGATAAATATTAATTTACAGCATCACATAATGTGTTTCAAGAGCTTGTTAAATATTTAAAGAGACTTGTGCCTCTTCCAAGAATGTCCCAAACTACAAATGTAAGAAGGATGATACATATTTTTTATCCTGCTAGAAAGATGTCATTTTAAATCATGTTTGATTTTTTCAGAATGGGAGGTTCTTAATACTGTACAGGGTAGTGTGCAAATCCACTATATATTAAGGAGCCCATGTTCTTTTTTTTGCTGCATGAAAACTACCATTGAGACTGTTCTGAAATTCACTAAATTAAATTAAAATACACTCAAGAACTTAATGGACTTTGAATCAAAACTTTTTTTTTTCTTTTTGTGGTGGCAATGGAGAGTATTTTCTAAAAGCAAAATAGTGTTTTGGTTACTGCAGTTCTGTCCTTTCACTTGACCATTTCCATGCCTCAAGTATCTGTGGAGGAACAGAGTAGCACCCATGAGAGTATCTGTTTGCCTGCACCTCTGTTCAAAGAGACTGTGAGAGATACAAAGCTGGGTAAATGTCTGCCCCACTTAATCTCTGCTGCATCAAAAGTAAGTGTTCAGCAATCAAGTCTAAATCTTGATTATAATGAATGGATAGACGCAGCTTCAGACTGATTTATCCTATTTATTGAAACACCTAAACTCAGGCTGGGAATCTCCATCCCATTAGAGATTCCTGTCCTTCCAGGTACTCCAAACTTTTCTTTAGTAGAGATATCTCATTCTTAAGAATCGAAGCAAATTGGCATTTTACTTTATTTCCATCTAAAGATCTAATTTATCCTATCACACAGAGATATGTCAGTGCTGTGCAACATAGAGCTGGTAGTCTTCAGGGCTACAATAACTCACTGCCTTATTCTATAAATAAGACCAGAGGCAAGACAAAGTAATTTATCTTTGCATTTGACAAGCACTGCTATTTTATAACTGGAAGAGGTTAAGGAAAACACCATTTGATTTGCATGATGAGCGACAATGTTAGTGGGGATAGCAAATTCACTTCAATAGAAGCACTCTGAGCTGAACAATACATTCATTAAAAAAGCAGTTTCCTGATTAGACAGTGGAGCAAATAGCTTTTTCCCATTTTGCCATCAGATCCACTTTACATAAGCAATAGCAGAAAACAGGGCTTATGTTTATCTGGCTGCCACTTTTCCTGTGGGTGTACAATGACAGTACGGCTTTTCAGTGCCATGGTGGAGCAGAAGAAGGTGATGACACCAGATCTGTGCACCCACAAGTGTGCAGAAAACATCCTGACTGATTTTACAGGCAGGACTAACGATTCAGGTTGGCTGGATCTATCTTTCACCATTTCAAGTTACTTGACAGGGTAATTTTAACAGGAAAAACATTACTAAAATTGACTATGAGCAGGATCTGAAAAAATGAGCATTTCACTGGGTTGTTCTTGCAGCCATGACCTCAGCATTAGGTGATTTGCTTACAGTATGTCTTGTGGGGATTAATCTTCAAAAAGACCTATGTGACTCACAGATGACTTACCCAAGACTGTGAGAACCCTCACTTGAGCTGGAGATTACTTACTTAAGATTAGGTGTGCTCACAGAGCACATGAATCTCTCTTCAGTTTAGTGGGATGAAGACAGTCTGTCCATCTTTTAATGTATTTTATTATGAGTGAGCAGATATAGACATAATTCGCCATGTTAGTCAGATAGTATCTGCATTTATTTAAGGCACTTAGAGGTGAATCATATAATAGCCACATTTATAGCACAAATAAAATAAAGCAATAAACCAATAGGTTCAAATGACTGAGTGTCTTGAAAAAGACAGGTGTCTCCTTAAGGAAGGAGCCTCCCCTGAAATGGAAAATGTAAACCTCCCCTTCTGAATTATTATAATTTTTGAAATTAAAAGGCTCTCAGACAAAGATATGGAAATAGGAATATCAGTTCTTTACTAGGAAAACTAAAAAAAACAAACGCAACAGTACAAACAAAAAAAAAACAAACCCCTGATAGAGTCAGAATACAATCTGACACCCTGTTGGTCAGGGTGTTGGTAGCAGTCTCATTAAATGGTGGCTGCAGTCCTCCTGAAGTGACAGATGTGGTTCTCTTGGAGCAGTGATCCTGTAGAAGGGTGGAGTTTTCCTCTGAAGGTCCAGTGGTGGTGTAGATGGGCCTGCTCTTCCTCTGGGAATCCAGTGGGAAAAGACTGTCTCTGTTGTTCCAATTGTCAGATTACATCCAGGTAGGAATGTTTGGCTCCTCCCCCTGAGTGCAGCATCTCACAACGAGATGATGTCATTTTATCAGCCATGCCACTCAGTGGCACAGCTGTGACACTCAATGGCCCATTAACAGAAGATATTTCCCAGAGGGAGGATTGGTTGTGGAAGAGAAAAAGTAAACTGCCCAATGAACAGAAGATAACTGCCCCACATTTAACAGATAGCAAATTGAACACACACATATCTTACAACCCAGGACACGAAGTCTTATTATTGCAACAGACACAGCACAGCATGGCCAGATGGACAAAGGAGAGGATTGTCCTGCTCTGCTCTGGAACACCGTCATCTCCAGTGCTGGGGGCAGTTCTGGGTGCCACAAAATGAGAAAGACATAAAACTGTTAGAGAGTGTCCAGAGGAGGGCATCAGGATGCTGAAGGGTCTGCAGAGGAAGCCGTATGTGGAGCTGGGGAGGTCACTTGCTGTGTTCAGCCTTGAGGAGATGGAGGGGAGGCCTCATCATGGCCTGCAACATCCTCGTGAGGGGAAGAGGAGAGAAGAGGCAGGAACCAACCTCTTCACTCTCCTGATCTGTGTCACAACTCAGAAACAGCATCCAGCTGAGTTGGAGGTGGTTCATGTTGGATATCAAGGAAAGGTTCTTCACCCAGAGTGTGGTTGGACACTGGAACAGGCTCCTCAGGGAGGTCATCACAGCACCAAGAGTGACAGAGTTCAGCAAATGTTTGGACAATTGTCTCAGATACATGGCAGGATTTTCTTGGGGTGTGCTGTGCAGGGCCGGTTGTTGGACTCAGTGATCCTGATGGGTCTCTTCAAATCCAGCATAGTTCAAACCAGTGTCTCAGAGAAAGGCAATGTGCAAAAAAATTATTGAAAAGGGGTGAAAAAAGCATGAAAATGTACTACTTAGAATTGTAATGATCAGGAAGGGAAAGAATCAGACAATGAATTTATTAGCTTTCCTTGAACAGAAGCCTCAGAATGAGCTGTTTATTTGGAAGGATAATGAAAAACTGAACAAGGCAGAAAAGCATGGAATGTGGACAAGAAAATAAAGGGATTAGAGACAGACAGTCTTTTGTATAAAACCACCAAAGAAGGGAAGAATATAGAAAGAAAACAGAAATTGATGCAGCAAATAGAGAGGAAAAAATCCAAGGGAGTATATGCTCTAGAATGAAGGCCCTACAAAAGAAAAAAGGCTCTAGATTGAAGGTCCTGCAAAATAAAAAAGAATAAAATGCTGTTGGGACAACAAAATTGTACCATTGCCTCACCAAGAGAAAGAAAGAAGATACAACACATAAATTAACAGAAAACATTAGGGAGTCATTGAAAAACTGCAAAAAAAGGAGTTTTCCACACTTTACTGTATCTCACATATCCTCATGCATGGCCATAATTTCTGTTGTTCCCAGTGTTGATCCAGTGTCATCAGCATTGCCAGGGGTTTCCAGCAGCCCTTACAGCACAGAAGAATTTTCATTGGTGTGGCAGTGGGATGATAGCGTGCAATTATTGAAAAAGAAGAGGTGTGACATAATAATTATAGATCTCCTTGGTCTGATAGGAATCAATAGAATAAATAATGGAATGTCTAGAAAAGGAATCCTGATTGATAAAGAAATTAAAGAGTTTACAGAAGAAAATACTCAAACTGACTGAATATTTTTGGACAATGCTATGAAGTTAGACAGAAAAATCAAAATTGTTGATGTACACACCCAAGAAGAAGGAAAACTTTTACCTTGGTATCTGATGACTTCCTGGTTAATAATTGAAATAAAATGAAATCAACTGGCTAGATTGTAAATGAACCAAAACCGCTTAAATAGTAGTTCTAAAATATTATTAGAAACAGGAAATCTTGCTGAGCTTCTGTCTCTACTGTGATCCCATAGGGCTTGGCTCATAGCTGAGCACATTTAAATTTTTTGCTCATATTTAAATAAGATAATCTTCTGTCATAACCTTGAAAGAATTTCTTAGAATGTCTGATTATAAAATCATGCATGTCATAAAAGCAGGATACAAAACATAATTGCAGAAGAATAGATCTTATTGTAGGAAACACTGATAAAGAGGTTTGTGGTGGAGAAATTATAGTTCCCAATGTAATGAGACTGGTCAAAATGGTTACCATAATTTTTAAATATGCAACTGAGAAAGTGCATAGGAGGATTTACATTCTCACTTGTAATCAGTACTGAAGTGCCTGGTATTGGACTACCACATCTTATAACCTGTCCCTTAAAATGGGAATTTAAGCAGCTGGAGAAAGGTCAGAAAAGATTGAGAGAAATAATGAGTTAGATGCATGTCTTTGAGAGTTTAATCTATTTTGATCACAAAAAACACCAGCTATGGGTGAGTTGTTTACAATCTATATACTTGGGGAAGAGATCAAAATCAGTAGCAATTTGGGATTTCTATTACTTTTCTTTCTTGTTATGCTTCATTCAAAAGCAAGGAATATCTTCTTCCTCTACAGTGTAACAAGAAAGATGCAGGCAAGAGCAAAAGTGGAATTTTTAACAACAGAATCATTCAGTCACTGTAGCTATGTATCCAGGCAGGTAATACATTCTACACCACAGAAAATGTATATAGGAGCATTTGATTTTTCTCTCAAAGAGATAGTCTAGCTCAAGGACAGCTAGTGGATGTGAAGTGGGAATTAATAAAGAGCAATCCAACAACCTGTGTCAGGAGGAGGTCACATTTGCAGATTGTGATTTGCTTTCCTGGCCCTGACATCTATTAAACCCACATAAGCATATACTCTGGAAAAAACTTGACATTGCCACTAAGTCCTTGCTGCTTAAAGAACTCAGATGATGTGGCTGTGTGAGTGTGCAATACATGTATCATGCTATAGACTAAGAAATTCCAGCAAAAATCTTATAGAGAAGTAAATAATAAAATAGAGCAGTGTCCTTGTATCTCTCAAATAATTTTAAACATTAAAAAAAATGTTTTAAAGCAAAGCTATTTCTCAGACCTGGGTAAGTAAAGAAGTGCTGACATTCAGGACCAGTCTGAGATGCAGCATGGGCTTCATGCTCAGACGGGCCCCAGTGGTCCATGTATGTGTCAGAGTTTCTTAAGGATTACATCTCACTTTGTTAGAGCCACATATACCCAAAACTCAGGGTAAGACCAACACACATATAAACTTTGAAATGGCAGATTCTTCTTGATAAAAGGTTCAGCATCAACAATTATGCTACAGGAAGAAAAGTAGTAAAAGCATTTGTATGGTGTAAGTGATGACAGCCTGCATCACTGGCTCTGATGATTTGCTTTGAGACTTGGGCAAGGCCTTCAGAAATGTTGGTAACTGTACAACCAGGACGAGAGAGAAGTTTGCATGTGCCTGGCACTGACAGCTAGTGCTGCCCTGCAGAACTTCCTGCCCTCTGTCGCTGAGGAACAAGGATAAAATATTCCCTCTGTTTGGATCCCTGTGTGTCACTGGTCCCAAGCTCTCCCTGCAGGCTCAACAGCCCCTTCTACCCTGCCTGCCTCCTCTCTCTAGGGAAGGAGGCAACAACCACCTCTTTGCCAGGCACAGTGTAGGCACAGACTGACCAAATTTAAGAAGTGTGAAAGTTGTCCTGGAGTCATAAGCTTTCCAGAGAAGAGGGCTTTTGCTTCAGCTCTTAAATGGTTTGCTATGCTTATGGCTTCTTCAGTTCTCTCCCTTCACACTAAAGATGTGATGCCAACCTGCCTCACACCCAGCAGACTGGCAAGGCATTCAGAGAGCAAGCAGATATTGTGCTAATGCATCCGGCAGAGACATGGGTTTCTGCTTGTGTTGAGTGCCTTTTACTGAGGGTACCAAAAAAACCCACCACTCATTTCTATCTTTTACAATAAGGCTTTATTCTGCCTTCTGTTAGGAAGCTGTAGGAAGATGTCTGTTAAAAGTCTGCAGGATAAAGAGATAATGCTATACAAGCTTTTTCCAGAGAATTGAAGGCCATTTGTGTCATTATTTAGGCACTGCCAGTAGGGGTTGTTCACCTACAAAATCATTAAATTCGAGAAGCTTTAACACCGTATACAAGTTCCTGTAGTCAGCAGAAGTTATATCCATATGTGCTGCATCTTTTAATCTCATAAGTGATAGCTGCTGCTAAGATTTTGTGACATGTGATACTAGGAGCAGGGAAAATTGCCTAGCTGAGGAAGATATATGCACTGATGTGCTTTATCACCCAGAAGTCCAGAGGCTATCTAGCAAAACCAACTCTGTTCAGAAGCTAAATTCAGCTATGGAGTTGTGGAAAAGCAGCTCTCTCTGGCTTATTAGTGTTATGCAAGGGACACTCAACTAATGTCTCAAAATGAATTGTATGAGTGCTAGTGCTTCATTAAGAGTTCCCACTCTCAGTAGTCATTCCTCATTTATGTCCACTTACTGGTATCATCACAGGCAGATGGCTAGAAAGATACTTAGGCATGAAAAGGCAAAAAAGAAATGGAATTCAGAAAAATGTCACCTTTTCTCCTGGTTGGTGCATCAGGTAAGCTGCACCTCAGTTCATCATGCAGCTCCCTTGATAGTGCTGGCAGCAGGAAGATTTTTTTTCCCCTGAATTAAATAAATTAAAAAAAAAAATAAAAGGAAAACTTTAGGTTCACTGCCATGAATCAGACCAGGAAACCAGATCCACGGTAGTCCTGCTGGGAGCCCCATTGTCTCAGACATAAATCCAGTCTTTCTCCAAATAAAGGAATGTTAAATTATTTGTTAAAACATAAGTGCTCCCTCAAAAGTGACCAAAAGGGGGACTATGCATTCTTGTTTTGTCAGGGGAGGGAGGAGAATTGCAGGCCTTGAAAATTAATCACCAAAATTTGAGAACAGTCTAAACAGTAGAATGTTGGCAGTTATATCTCAAGTCTCTCACTCTTTGGTTTGTTACTAGAAACATTATCTTCAACAGAGCAATCCTTTCCTGGGGACACTTTCATTGAAATTATCACATTCTTACACAGGATTTTAATTGAATCATACCAGAGTTTTCTGACAAGAAGCAGTCTGACAGGAAATGCTGACCCATTTTTACTGAGACTATTTACTCTTTAGGTTTGATATTTAAGCCTTTTCTGTCAAGAGGAACCTGCTAGAAAATAAATTTCTAGTGGAAATCAGGTGAATTGAGAATATTGCTAGCTTTAAAGAAACCTATAAGGTCTGTTTTCTAAAATGATCCTCTGCTTCCATTATGCTGCACTAAAACTATTTTCTACACAAGAAAAGACTGTTAAGCGAACAAAGAATTACAAAGTAACTTTAAAACTTTACCAGATTTGTCTGGAAGATTTCTAATGACAGCTATTGCTTGTAAGTGTACTCATTGTTATAGCTCCGTTAAGACTCTGCTCTTCAGCCCCTTACACCTGAGGAGCCTGCAGCCACAGAGCTCTCATGATTATGTCCTTCAGAAATCTTTCTAGGGAGCTGCTCTGAAGCCACTGGTTTTCAGATCTGAGTTCTGTCCTGACAGGATAAATAGCTAGGCTGCTCATTCCAGCAGGGTATTTCTATCCTATGTAGAAGTCACATTTCAGAAATTACTGCAGAACAGAAATGCCAGTTTCTATAAAACCTGTGAAAATATATTATGGTCTTCACAGTATTGGTGATTCTGTGCAAATCATTAGTAAATATGCTGTTAAAGGTATCTTTGCTCTCAACCATATAGCTGTGTTATTTCACATGAACATTAGAAAAGGGAAAATATTTGCTCATCATCCACCCCCCTCCATGCAGATGCTCGTGCATCCCTGAGGCCAACAGTAGATATTGTACAATGGGCATGTCTTGCATGGATTGGCCCAGCACTGCCTGCAGTTTGGTTCAGGGGCTGTCAGAAGTAATTCTTTACCATCACAGCAGAACTGGAATTCAGCCCAGATGCTGGAGAAAGCTCTGAGTTTATCATATAGCCTATAAATAATTTATTCAAACACTGCCACATCATCCATGCACAATAGGACGTGGGAGAGCTTCTCTTTGCCACCAACGTAGCAGCAGCTCCTCTCACAATGCACCCATTGCTCAGTGTTTGGGGGGTGCTCACAGGAAATGTGACTTTCTGTGCTTAAACACAAGAGATGACAGGCTGGAATTGCCCATGCTATTCCTACAGCAACCTCTCCACTCTTATGTCCCACTTTTCCAGGCAGAGGGGCCTCATACTTCTCAGCAGCCCCAAAAGTAAAGATTTTTTGTTGCAGAATACTGCAGGGACTGCTGAGCCTGAATGGTGTTACTAAGGGTTAAACACACTGTTTCCTTTTGAAGATCTGCTGCCTAGTGAGTTACTCAATGGAAAAAAGAAGAAGTCTTCCTATGTAACCCTATTGCTGCCACTATTTCACTGTATAAGTTTCAGCAAGCAACTTATATTGTGTTTTCACTGTGCTGTCCATTAAACAAAACTCACAATACTTGCCTGTTTTAAAGACATGTGGTGAGGTTAATTACTTATGTTTGCATAGTGTTTTGACAAGATAAAAATGCTTTTTACAGTCTAAATATTATTATAATTGTGTGTTTAGACTTCTGCATAAAAATTATTTTCACTGGAAAATACAATTTTGTTGAAAGAAACATTATCCCTGAAAAGATATTCTCTTTCTTCTGGAGAATGTAACAAAACAGAGGAATGTTCCTTCCCTATACAAGTAAAAAAAAGGGGAAGAAATGCAGTGGTGTAGACTTCAAAACAGGTTTTCTCCCTGTAAATTCTGCCTGTCTGCTCCCTGTCTGACTCTGGGTTCCAATCCTGTATCATGCCTATAACCACCCTCATCTGAAGCACTTACACAGAGAAACATCAGAGCAGTCCAGGGTGGGAAATATGTCAGAGCAAAGCCTCAATTACTTGCATAAATGGGATGCAAGATTAAAGTTTGCCTTCCCCAACTCCGTGTGTGTCTTAAGATATTTAAATAAAGGGCTGGAGAAATGGTTTTCTATTTATTCCATAACTGTATTTGAAAGTCTGAGAAGCCCAAATGAGCAAAACAGCATATCTTCAAATATGTAGCAATTTGTTACAGGAATTCCCACCAATTTTTGATTTTATGATGTAGCCATACCGTATCATTTTCTTGTCCTAGTGTGGAAATGGAACAGAAATCAAAGCAAGTTATAAATGGATTTTCCACTGATACAAAGTCTGCTAAAATTTTGCCTTTGGCAGCCTTGAGTGGCTAATAATAGAAACGAGCTACTTCTCTCATTTATTTTCAAAACCTAGAGGCAAAAGTTGTATTCCCTTATGCTCCTCCTACCTTCACACTTTCTATTTTTACCTGCTTCAGTGAGACTGGAGGGAAATTATAATTTTTAGTGTGACAGGGCAACACTGCAAAGTCTTTTGACCAATAAATACTTTGACTTCTGGTTAATCTTTTTAGTTTTATTCTGACTTCATAGAGCTCTAATAGAGAAAAAAGGCAGTTGAGGGGCTAAATTTCTATTTCACATTTTGATTTTTAGTGAAAATTCTCACTGAAATATACCAAGGAATAAGAGAAATGCAGATCAAATACTTTAATAATGTTTCTCTGCTTTGCAATTCTTTTAATAATGCTTTCTCTGTTTGCTCTATCTCAACTTTTCTGCCATAAAATCTTCCTAATGGAAGAAGAATCTGTTTTAATCAAGGGTTTGTTTCCAGGTTTTCTTCTCTACAACAAATACATTTCCAAGTGGATAAAGGCAACAAATCAATCATACACATCTTTATAGCAACCTTTATGGATTTAAAGAAAATTTTCTTTCCCACCAGCCTCAGAATTCTGCTGTTTCCTGAGTCAAACACACAGGATCCTTCTGGTTTTTCTCACAGGCTATGGCTGCTGAACTCCTTTTAAGATCTGTCAATCTCCCCCCAGTTTGTCTACAGCTTTTGTAGTTACAATACCCCAAAGAGAGCATCATATTCTTGGTGAAATCTCTGCAGCACTGCCAGGAGCTCATAATTTACTTTTTATTTGTACATCTCAGGATGATGATTCCTTTCTCTAGCACAGCATCATTTTGTTGATTCCAGGCTTCCATATAAGCCCTGTATTGTTTTGTTTTGTTTTGGTTTTTTTCTGTCTAAACAGACTTTCTTCATTTCCACTCATGCATTAGTACATCTTGAATATTTATGCTAATTTTAAACTAATATCTCCAGCTAATTCTGAATTCGAGTTCCATTCCCAGATGTTAGCAACCTCTTCCAACTTGTCATTCACCTCCAGTTTTGGAATCCTGATGTCTGTTTGGTCATGCAGCGTCATAAAAATATGGAATTCAGTTTTAAACATGACCTTTCAACTCACAGGTAACAAGCCTTCCCAGCTTGTTGTAAAGCACTTATGATAGCTCTAATACTGAGAAGACTTTTCAAATTGTCTGTGTCCATCTGATAAACCATTCTATATTCTCTAGAATGTTGACATAGAAACAGCATTTAGAGGTGTTTTATTTTCTTTAGAAATGACTTCTACATTTTTTAATGTAAGTATTCGTCTACTATTTTTCATTATCTAATACATCAATATGAGATTTTCCTGGAGCTTCATTTCTAGGAACATTTTATAATTCAACTTTAGGATAAAGGTAACATTTTTTGCAGCTTCTGTTATCTCTAATACTCCTATGCTCTGAGATCAAGCAGTTAAAAAGTTACTGTTTGGAAAAGATTTTAAGATATGTCTTGTTATTGGTCAGTGTCTCAGAGGATTTGCTTCCAATGGGTTTTAGAAATTGTCTTAAAGTTGTATTTAAGACCTCTAAAAATGGTTACAGGTAAATAATTTTGCAGTGGACAGATATAAGCCATATTAGAGCATTATTTTCAATTTTCCCTTAGACTAAGTGTCTATTCTACACTGCTCCTCACTTTTGCAGTCCTCTACATCTTTGCAAATTACATGTGCCCATTCTAATCCAGCAAACTTTCAGCTTGAACCCACTGAAAAAATCATTTTCTGGGGAATATTTATAATGCTTTATTAGCTTCAGCAGGAAAAATCCTCTGTTTTAAATTGGCTGAGTATTCCCATCCCATTTCCTTTAAGTTTTGAAAAATAACATCTAAATCCCTCTTGATTGGGCTAGAACCCCCTTGCACCAGTAGGTAATTTTATTGCCCAATCTGTTTAGCTGGGAAAGCAAAATACTGAGTAATTTCTGATAATTGCTTTGCATAAAAAGAGCAGAGAACACTACCTTTTTCAGTTCTAATTGCAGTGCAGATCACCTGGTTTACTGCCTCTAGCTGAATCTCCTAATTGCCAAAATGTTTTAATTATTATGTACTTTTGAAGTGAACATAATATTATGACAGCTGTTTCCAATACAATGAGCAGCAGCTGAACTGCATAACCACTCACTGCATGGAGAAAATCCCTTCAATGATTGTGGGTCTCTCATCATTCAGCTCCATCCTTCATATCATGACTAGCTCTGGGGAATTTTTTTTTTTTTCCTTTTTTTTTTTCGTAACTCTGCCAACTGCTGTTCTTCAGTTCCAGGAGGCAATTGCTGGTAGGATTTGCAGACAGGTATGGTCACCTTTGTACAATTGACTAACTCATTAATGCTGCCTGCTTGGGCTGCTGCTGGGGGAGTGCAGGGATGTGAAGAAAGCTGAGATTTGACATACTGAAAGGAAAAGAGCTGCTGTTGGTACCTAGTGTGGATCTTGGTTATCTTGGAGAGCTGTGTTAAAACTCACAGGCAAATAAGGGAAAGGTGTCTCTGTAATGGGAGAGCTCATGGCTGCAGCTGTGAGCACTGCTTTAAATATTGATAGTGTTCAGAGCAACAGCTGTGGGTACATCAGGTGCTTTATAGCTTCAAAAAAATTACAAAGGAGTGACCTATGTCCCCTTGTGCCAAAATCTACTACATGATGCAACTGTTTTTAAAACTCCACTCCTGCACCTGCTGACTGTATCAATCCCGACGTGTTTTCTTATAAGTGCTACTAAGTGTGGCTGGCACATCCCACATGATCAGAAAGGTAGGAAAATGTGGGAGCTGCTGTTGCAGAGCTGTTCATGGTGTACAGGCTATGGGGATAAGGTAACAACCTTTTGATTTTTCCCTTAAATATAAACGAAAGACTTTGTTTCATTGGCAAAACTGTGTTTCTGGAAGAAATCTAGTCACTGAGTTAGGTGGTGAGAAAGGCCCAGCTTGACAGAGCAAAGGGACTGAGCAGGCTGTGTGCTGGGTGTGCTTAATGTAAATAGAACTACTAAAACCACTCCTGACACTGACCTATCTACCTCATAGATTTTTGGGGATTTGTATCATTTTTCAGAAACTATTATAGAAAGGATTAGTGGAAATTGCCTGGTCACTTGCTTTATATCTATGAGTTAACTCTGCATTTGCAGCACATTTTCAAGCCTTCCTCCAGACTGCCTGATGTAGGATTGCTCCTTTTGTTTCTCTATAACCTGAGAACAGTGAGTGCAGTGCACAAAATAGCACTCCATCTACCACCACCATTGTCTGAAACATATTTTATGCTTGTACCTGAACTACAAGCCCAGAGTCAAAGCAGCTAATCTGGAAGATTATTCCCCAAGAGATTTTTACCAGACAGTGTTTTACAAAGATGTCACTTAAAGGTCAGATACCACATACTTCTCTAAATCTGTTCTTGTATCTTTTTTGCTTTTACTAACTACTTGTTCTGATCGAAGGGCTGCAAAGTCATAATGATTTGGTTGTCAGTAAAGTAAAAAACATGTTAAACCTCATCTTTGTATTTTTTTTTTTTTGTGGGAGCGCACTGTCTCCAAGCAGATGAAAGGGAAAGGGACATACTGGCTCTGTGGTTTCACCCTTTCCCTAGTACCTGGAACAGGAAAAGACCCTGCTCATTTCCACAGCAAAGGGAAGATAGGTTTCCTAAACCCCTATGCAGCAAAGAGCTTTTCTTGTTACCTGTGTCTTTTACATGGTAAAAAAAAAAAAAAAAAAAAAAAAAAAATCATGCTTACAGCTCATTCTTTCCAGGAAACTGAAGTAAGCTATGAAGAAAAGTAGCAAATTTTGGTAAAAAAATAGCTTTACTTTTAGAGAGTAAATTGGATTACTTTATATTTGCCCCAGGCTAAGACTGTGTGGAAAATCAGGACCTTTGCTTTAGCTGACACATGGCAATTTATTAACCCACTGTAATTCAGCAGCATATGGGGATGAAAGGAAAAGGAACAGCACCCTGGGAGGTACAGAAACTTGGGCTGAGCTGAAATTTGGTGCAACTGAGAATAAAAATTCCAGTGACCTATCTTCAACCTCCTGGATATTGAAAATTAAAAACCTATGAGCCAACCTGGACTTAATGCTCGTGTTCACACTTTCACAATGTTTATCCTGTGAGAAGGTGACACCTGGTAGTGCTGGCACACTGCCTTCCTCTGGACACTGGCCACTGCCCAGGCCCCACATTTGAGTGCATACAAACTGCAAGATCTGTCTTTCACTATCAGCATCTCTGACTTTTACTGACATTCTCTAAACCCCACAAAGTACCTCTTGGAGCATTAGGGCTATGGATTTTCTCTTCAGAAGCTGGATAAGGTGACAAATATAAATATCCTGAGCTAGACAGAAAATAACTTGTTGTCAGAGCCTGGGGTAGAAATCAAGTGTGGGAAGTCTTGCTGCCCCCCTTACTTGATCTCACTACATTTTCACATGCTGAAAAACATTCCCCTCAAAGGCATCTCTGGAATTTCTTCAATTGCACTATATTCATCAGCTAGCAATTTAAACAAGAAAGCTCTTGCAGAGAAAGTTATTAGGCTATTAGGGAATAGGTCAGAGAGTAAATTTTGTCACAGAATATGTTTAGGACTTTTTTATTATGATTATTTCTGCAGCAGATTCTTGAAATTGCCAGACACACTATTTTCCTCCATCTACCGGTACTCAACAGCTTGTGACCCAGATGCAGCATTGCAGACCCTCAAAGGTAGACACAAAAAACTGTCTCTGAACAAGTCCATTTTAGAGCTACTTGACAAATGTTTAATAATTATCTAAGCAAATCAGTGCTTGCTATATACTGCTTCTGAAATGAAGCCCAACTACAGATTTAAGCCGCTTGAAATGTCAACACAGAATCTCACTGACAAGATATAGTGATTTTCCAACAGATCCATCTATGTATTTGCTCAGAATTGCTTTGGTGGAAGCTTTTTTGGGGGGAAATTACTTTCTCAAAACCAGTTCTAAGAAGCACAGTCTTGACTGCCATTTTTGAAATAACATTTAGTGCTGAAGCTCTGTTAAAAAATGATGAGCGTAAATTCCTACTGCCCTTTACAGGAACACAATAGTTGTCTTCCGTTAAGGGAACTCTTCCTGCAGTAATATCTACTCTGTGTAATTCACTCATTCTAGAACACATTGCATAGATTTGTGTCCAGATGGTTCTTTGGTCTCAGTGAAGAGGATTCTGCAACCTCTCTGGGCAATTTGTTCTATTTTCTGTTTTCTGTTGTTGCTTAGAATAAGCCATTAAGTTTGAATTAATTACATGTAAAATGCCTAATCAGACAACCTGTGAACCCCAGGGGGCAGAAAACAGTGGAGATAGGACTTACAGACAGCAACAAATTGTAGGTGACTGAAAACCTGATTTTCCCACAGGTGCTCACACCCAAACTCTTTTTGGCTTCAGTTAGGGTTGTGGGTGTTGAGAGCTTCTGAAATCCATCCTCCCAAATTCACAGGCCAGGGATTGCAGCACTAGCTCAGCTCAGAATAGCTCTCAGGAGGTCTGACTCATGGTCTCTTGCTCTAATTGCCAGACGTTGCAGAGTTTGCAGGGAAATTACTATTGTTATTCAGGAAGGGTGTATTTCAGTGTATATATAGATCCATATGCTTGACTAGTGTAAATTGCAGTAATTCCATTGACTTCCAACAGCTGAGAATCTTATCTTTACATTTTAGTAACAATAAAATTTTGACTATCTGAAAGAAACTAGGCTTGCTAGTTTTATAGGTTTATGATTCCCTCTCCCATCATCGCTAACTGTCCAGTCCCAGCAACTATGTATAAATAGACTTACCATCATGCTTTTTAATTAATACCTGCCTTTTGACATTAATTCACAGGTATGATCACAATCCTTTCTTGATGCTGCAGCTAGTAATTATCACTGGGAAGTAATGAGTGTATGAGCAAGGGTGATTAGAAAGGGTATGTAATTTTTTCTTTTTTTATGCTTTGTATGTAGACTCACTGTTTAAAATACAAAGAGGAACCTCCAATGAGGAGAGTATTCAAGCTTATTAGGAGCACACACATATTCCTAGCAGTGAATAGTTCTTTAATCATGTGAATAGCTGCTTGCTGTAAATGATGTCCCAGTTACAGAAGTGAGGACTGATGCACTGAAGGGCATTCTGTAGGTGGAAGCCCACAAATCATACCCCCTTGTTTGTATTTCCCATTGCACTAAAAGAATGCATACAGCTATTAATTGCTTATACTAAAATGTGGTGACTTCTCCTTTTTTCTTGGATGTTTTGTGGTGGGGTTCCTATTTCAAAGTAATAATCCAATTGCATACTTTCTTCTGAGAGAATAGATTGGTTATTTTGTGCAATATTAAATCAAATGCTCACTAATGACATAATGCAGTTCACTGGTGCATGCAGTACTTGTTTTTTGCTCAAGTTAGTCCTGGCAACTTGGAGTAAAAGAGAAAAATTTAACAGCTCTCTGTAGCAAATGCAGGCATAAGAAACTGCTCTGCAAGCAAATTCTGATTAACAAATTACTGCCACTTCTTCCCTCTTTCTCACATGGGCATCTTCAGCACAGATTGAGTGGAGGGCAGGTAAAGCAGCTGCAGAACAAAAAATCCCACTCATTCCAAAGATGCCAAATCTTGAAATGAGGCCACTTTCATCCTAAGTGAAAATATGGCTCAACTAGAAAGGGACCAACATTTTTTCCACAGGGTATGGTTTTATTGCTATTGACTTTCCCTTTTTCATGTCAACTTCAGTGTACAAGTATATCCACGCTTCCTTTTTTTTTCTTTTTTTTATCCTCTATTATACAACAAAAGGCAAGATATACTTTGTACTGACAGTTGCTCTGAGAACTGCTCTTACAGATTGTTGTAGTTACAGCAAATTCAAATCTGGAGTGCAATGTCTGCTTCTTTATTGCAGATAGAAGGACTGGCTTGAAAAAAAAATAGAGAACAGGCTGACTTCTATGTCATAACAAACCAAACCTGAATCTGATTTTGATGAAAGCTAAAATACATGAGATTTGAATCTTGTAAAAATTCACCAAAAAGAAAGTCCTCACAATTAATTTTTATTAACATAAAACATTCAAGTTTGTCTGTGTTAAGACAAATTCTTCTTTGAACTTTTGTTACTGGTTGTTTTTCCTCATGTTACAGATTCCTGATGAAGGAATGCAAGGACTTTTAAATCCCTCTGCAAAGACAATAAATCAAAAAGTTAGTTTAAGCAAAATTTCATAACCATCTTGTATTTTGCAAACCTACCAAGTTTTGCTTATTCACAAGGTTTGGGCAAACAGTCTCATGTGTTCCAGCATTAATCAGAACAAGTCAGGCTACAATCCCTTCTGAAGCAGAGAAGGGGATCTTGGTGCCTGAGCAGGCTCTCTGGGCTCCAGCTACCACTTGAAAGCAAGTTTCACACAGGTTTTGGCAGTCTGTGAACATGTCTCCAACAGCATGCCATGTCCAAGGTGGAATGAGAGGCCTGTGTCTGGCCACCAGAATACTTCTCAAGGTGTCCAGACAGGAACTGTCACTAAAATCCCCTCCAGGGTAGGGGTTGTCATGTTTCGTTTTTTCCTCTCCACCTTGCTTGATCAATACATTCTGATGTTTTTATGACATCTGGTCTTGGCCTACAGAATTTTCACATCATTCCTGATCTCAAGGAGTTTTCTGTGAGAGGTCTCTCTGGATTTATTTTTTGACTTGTACAAGCCTTTGCCAATTACTTCTACACCTTGATTCTGCAAGACAAAACTCTTTTTCCAGGTGTAGTTAGTTTTTGCTTTGATTCATTTGGGATATATTTATAAAAAAAATCAAAATTTGGAGTTCAATCCTTCAGCACTGGGCTGAATGCCCAAGCTCAGTAAATTTGTTCTTCTCTCTTTGCTCATTATACAGTCTGTGTTCAGCCTAGCACCACCTAACAAGCAGTCTTCAGTCCCTCATGTAACTCCTGAAAGCTCTCTCTTTAATCAAGGCATAGAGACAGCTGTGGTCTGAGAGCAGAATAATATCTGGGCTTTCCTAAATTTCTCTCCAGTAGTGACTCTGGCTCTCTCTGTGACCTTGGAGAAGTCATTTGCATTTAAGTGCCCTTGGATTCAAAAGCATTTAGGTCATAAGAAACAAGGCTGATGGCCCACATGTCTGTCAGGAGTGAGTGGTGAGGAGAAAATGAGCCATAACTTAATATGACAAGGTACAGGGTTTTGTTTAAAGGAGCGAGAAGAGGTACCTCTCTGTCAGGTAGGGATTTCAGGCAGAGTCAGAGTGCAGGCAAGCTTGAAAGTTCATGTGGAATTGTACTTGCAGAGCAATTACCAAGTAAGTGTCTGCAGAAATCCCTCCTGAACCTGATTCTGATCCCTGTCTCTCTTCACATGCAGAGTGATGGCATGGAGCATGTGAATTGGAGGAGGACAACAAATTAGGGAGACCTGTGAGCACAGAGGACAAGGTAAAATTCAGAATGTTTTTGGTTAATTGGAGAAAAATTGTGATTCATGAGAGACAAATACAACTGCCTCCACTTAGGAGTAATTGTCTGCCAAAACACAGAGTGGGGAATGAGTGATTGGAAAATGATATTTAATTAACTTGAGAACTCAACCTTAATGCCAGTCAACAGAGTTGCAAAAAGGGCAAGTACTGAAAGAAACATGTAAAAAGGAATAGATGTTACAAGCCACCTGAGATATTCCTTCTTTGGGTGCCTGTAAGGCATCAGTTGAGTCACTCTATGCATTTTCAGGTACAGAAAATGGAAAAATAAGTGTGGAAATGCTTAGAGTCTGAATAGCATTGCTGTTCTAATTGATTGAAGTGACAAAGGTAGCTAACTTGGATGCTTTCAACAATTAGCAGGTCTTGGAAGGAGGACTGAGAACCCTCTGAATCTGCCTGCTCTGCATAATAGGCTACTTGGGCTTTTCCAAAATATATAATTGATAAAGTTGGGGAAAAGGGAAAATTCCACTTAAGGAACATTCACAGTCTTGTTTCAGCAGAGGCTCAATTGCCCTTCGAGAGGAAAAAGAGGAGTAATAATTTAATTTTTCAAAATTTTCTTTTGATATGCATATTACTTTTCACATCTAGAGTTAATTGGTTTAAATGTGATTCTGGTCTCTGGCACCACAGGAACTCTGTGTTTATTGTCACTGTTTGGTTCCAAGTGCAAGTTTGAAAGGGAATGAACAAATAAACACCAATAAGTTAGTCCACCTGTCAGTCACACAAATTCATCTTTAGTCAAGATTGGCTCTTTTATTTCTTTCTGACATTACTGTTATCACTGCAACTGTCATTTTTCATCATGCTTCTTATTTTGCTTCTTAATTTTCCTCAAAGGTACTGGGTGTTTTTCAAGAAATCCTTTTCTTTAGCCATCTTATCATGTACAGCTATCTTGAACTCTAGGTGATGCATGGCAAATAAAGTTAGGATGTAACCTCAGGAAAACCAGCACTTGTTTTACCTTTGCTGTTAGCATAAAGCTTATACTTGATGACCAAATCCCCAAATCGTTGCAGGGTCCTTGTGTGACTTTTGTGTACAAAACCCAGCTTGAATGACGCAGAGAAACAGTGACCACTGGTAAGACCCCTTATGTGGAAATATAGGAAAATGCTGGTAAATCTGGGTCTTGCCAAGTGCTAGAGACTCTCTGTGTGTCAGCAGCCAACTCTGGTGAGGTTGCAGAGCTAAACAACAGTGCAAAAGGACAGAGATTTTTGCAGCAATATATGAGTAAAAAGTTAAGGATATTTAGATGTATAATTACCTCAGAGAAATTGCTCCAAATCCCTATTGTGCTTCTTCTGGGACAAAGCTCTGGAAACTGAGGAACTTTACAACTTCTCACAGATCCCTTGAACTGTGTATTTAAGAAGCTTACTCTAGACCTTTTTCAAAGTGAAATGTGACTCAATATCTTGATTCTCTGAGAGAGTATGCAGGGATCAGTACAAATGCATTTTCAGCTCTCCTGGTCAAAACAGAATCCCTTCCTTTCCTATTCCTGGGATTATAAATTTTATGCAGTAAATTCGAATAAAACTGAATACATATTATTAAAAGTATGAGTAGGGCTGTGATAAAGTTGATACCAGAATTGCTAGATGAAAGATGAATCAGCAGGTTGTGTTGAATATTGAGGAAGAGCTTAAGACCATTAGCTGCCAAACAATGGTTGTGAAGCCCTTCTGAGCTGTCACTACCAAAAATTTGAGAACAAAAAGTTTTAATCTACAATTCTTTTTGAACTGAAAATTTACAAAGAGCAAGTACTGCTGTTAGTGCTAATGGAGATGAAACCAGAATAGCACTAGGTCAGTACACTGTGATTTGTGGTGCTCCCACTTTTGCTCTTGGCTAAAACCATCCCAGATGAGGTGAAAGGGTCTGTGCCTGGTGCTGACAGTGCGGTGCTGTGCTGGGGGTGGCAGGGGTAGCTGCTGCACTGTAAGTAGGCAAGTTGTTCAGAGGACATATTAAATTAAGGATCTGTTTTGTTGCCTACATGGAAATTAAAGATTCCAAGACAAGTTTTTAAAAGAGTGGAAGATCAACCAAACAATGATTTACCTTCAGAGCCACTGGCCTATTCAAGCATCAAACTCATTACTTTACAAAGCTTGTGGTAATACTTGCACAGTACCTGAAGTGCACTAATCCATCTTTTTTTTTCTTTTTTTTATTACCTGGAACAGTGTAGGTTACACGGTCTCTCAACTCCATCACAATGCTTAGCTTAATTCTGAGCAGACTGACACCCAACTCAAAGCCAAATCAAAATATCTCTGGAGCACAGAGAAGTTTTCAGGCTGAACCAAGAGTTTTGCAGACATACTGATGTCATCCATCTTTCTGTGATTGTGATTTGAGAGCAGTGATATCCTCCATAAGCACAGCTGCACTCTCCAGCCTGTCCTGTCCCCAACACTCCCTCACAGCTGAAGTGGTGGCAGGTATTTGAGAGCCACTTACAACATGTTTCAACTGCAGGTGCTGAGTACAAGCCAGGTGGCTTAATTTTCTATTGATTTTATTTCAGGGCACCTGTCCAAAAGATGTTAAAATCTCAAAACTGAAAGAAGATGATCTTGACCCTTCTTTATGAGGAAATAAGTTGTTTATTTCAGTATTTGTGACAGCACACTTGCATTCTGTGGTGCAGGCATCAAGGCATAAAGGCAAGTGAGAGTCATCTCAGGGCTCAGTTCAAAAGACTGGCTTGTTTGGGAGAGCAAATGGCAGAGGAAGTTGTGAAGGATCTTGAACTATGATCCTCCTAAAATCCATTGGTTTCATGGGTGACTTTTAAGTAAGAATCTACTGTATATTTGGAATGTCAAAGGTTTTATTGTCTCTCTCCTAAATGATGGAGATAGCTTTTGAACAGCTTTGAGACAATTTTTAATTTTACGCTGCACTCCTTGAATTTTGACCTGCAGAGCAATATGTAGCCATTCTAAATTACAGAACATTAAAGCACTCGGCACTTTTCATAATTGAAAAGCATAGAAGTTGAAAGAAAATATCCATAAAAGTTAATTAAATAAAGCAAGGTATTAATATGAAAATACTTAATGAATAAAGTCATCAGTATCAGGGAAGCAGGATACTGACTATGTGGAAATAAAACTCTTTAGAAGACATAAAATACATGAGATATGAGAAGAGTTCTCTTCTTACATTGGAGAGATAACCACTGTACTCTGCTGTAGGTCTGATCATTTGGAACATAAATCACAGAAACTTCTTTGGTTGTAACTGAACTATAATTATTTACTGCAACTGACAATCTGTTCCTAATACTTCTTTCAGTGAGCTAAGTATAGTTTATGAAAAAAAATGAAACGGTAGGTTGCATCTTGGTATAGTTTTATGAGTTTGGAAGTTTCTTGTCTGAAAGATGCAGCCAAAGTATCCCTAGAAATAACCGTTTCTCCTCAGGATTGTCTAAATTGTTCCCATTGCATAAGAAATGACATGGAACTCTTTAAAACATTGGACTGGCCCAGAAAGAAAAATTTGGCTATCTTAGTAGTAATCCTAACCACTGACTTCATTAGAATTAGATGGGATTTACACTGCTGGATGGGAAGCTAGAGTTACTGGCAGCATTCAAGGAAATAAAGAGCAAAAGAAAGCAATGCACTTTACCCAAAACCCAAAATGCGTGGCAGAGATGCAAAAGCATTGTTAATACTGTAGCTCCATGTATATCCTTATTGGAGGGGATGAAAGGGTGTGGCAGAAGTGACCTGTAGATTTGTGAGCTAACAACAGAAATTTCAGAGGAAATTTCTCCTTCAGATATCTTCTGGGCCCAAAGAAGTTTGACAGAGCTTGGGTCCCAGTACCTCTGTGTGGGAAGAACACCTGCAGAGTAACTGGAGGGAGGCAGTTGGTGTTGTACTCATTAGAATTGCTCATGTTGAAGCACACATAGAAATAATAAGATTTCTTGATGTGTGTTTATTTCCCACTGGTACACTGTGTTGCATTATGATAGCTTTGCAGTCACAGTGTGCTTGTTCTGGTTGAAGAAGCACATTCATTATAAGCTCTTCTTTTCAGATGCTTATAAATTTCTGGAAAAGACTAATTCTTTGGCCTGTCATTTCCTTTGTTCCTGTCAAACAAAAGATGCTGATTGTTTTCACTCTTTTTCCTTCTGTATTTATTAAAACATATTTGTTGCTTTGGGATTAACAGGCAAATAAAACACATCCAGTTGGTTATCACATATTCAAATAATATTTTTATCCATAGATAAACTATATTGAATTTTAACATATTCTGTCTTAAGTGGACATAATCAGGATAAACTGTCTTGTAGAAATCTGAAGAAAATTGAAACAAAGCTTGTAGCTATCAGAAAACTCTCATGCTAAATGTTGTGTAAACTTGATCCAGGATTCAGCCAGTTTCAGTCTTTCTTTCAAGTCATAACCGTGACATTTCCATTTTTACAGAGAACAAATTTTGTTGACTTAAATTAATTGAGCATTTATCTTATAATCCCTACTAGATGGTTTTCCTGAAAAACCAAAGCAGATTTTTGAGGCTGAGTATGGCTTTCAAAGTTTGGCTCTGTTGGCTATTCATCTGTCTTCACTTACTACAGCACTAAAATCCTGTTTTCCAAGATATGCTCTGCGTGTCTGCCACCGCTGACATGTCTGCAGCATCACTTTCTGAAGCACAACAGCAGCTGTTTAAGAGGTGTCATTTAGCCCGTCCTAACATTAACCACTCTTGACCTTCTGCACACAGCCCTCCTTCCTCTCCAGGCCTGCTAGGGTGTTTAGATGAAAGCGTGATTATGGGAGCTTTCACTGCAATCAACCTTTCCGTGCTTCACAGCCCTGCATCGTGCAGCACACCACAGTCTGCACTGTATGTGTGTGCCTGCCTCAGCCTGAGCTGGGCATTCAGAAGCTAAAGGGAAGAAGAAAAAAGTCTGGCAGATTTATTTGGTTTACCATATCAATTCAAAGCTAATCAGCCAGTTTCTCCATGCTGCTGCTATGAACTGAGCAATTTTTATTAAAGCTGGTGGAATTAAGTAGATTGAAGCAGAGTATGCCAGGTTGAACAAAACCTGCACCCAATTTTAAAACTTTCTGTTTTCACCCCAGACAAGCCAGGATGTATACAGCTCAGGTTACCCATCCATTACATTTTAAACAGCAAATTTAAATGCCTTGTACAATGTATTTGCTCATGAAATCCTAGGGGGAAGATTTATATTCAGATTTATATTTCTATTCAAATGTATACAGTCATGCCTTTTTAAATACATTAGACAATTCTCTTTTAACATGAGTTTCTGAATTGCACTCCTGTATAAATGTGCTAACTCTCTTGTTTCATTAAATATGTTGAAGTATGAGTACTGAATTTTCTTCATGAATTCAGGGATACTCCTAGAGCTGGTATGAATTGTCATAGCTTTTCCAAAGTGAAAGAGACTATGATTATTTACAGCTGCTATTCCATAAATGCGAATAGTAGACTATGCTCCCTGGCCCAGATTTACAGTCACCTTGGGAACAGTTATTCTGTGTTGTATATTTAGATTCTCATTGTCACACCTTTTCTGGAACTGAATCTCAGCACTCACCCCCAGTGTAAAATCCTCAGCATGAAACATGATGGCAGGCATGGTCCCACAGCATAGGAACAAAATAAAGGGAAATTATTCAATCATTTAGAAAAGGCAGTGACGGTCTGGTATATAAGGAGAGAATCTGCACAATTACAGTAAGCAGATGATCTACTATTGCCTTTAGTGGAATATACTCCTTGTTGTGGAAAATCTGAGGGCTTAATGACATGATCAATATAAAGTACAAAAGGAGGCAAAGACAAGTCAGAATAAAAAGAGAGACTGATGTGCTGTAGGAAAATATCATGGTTGTAATAGACTTCTCAAGGAAGGAATAAAGGGATGCTACCTCTTATTCCTTCCTGCTTTATGAAAGCAGATCTCAGATCCACAAACTTGGTCTGACCACAGAAATTATAGTGACTGAATATTTATTTCAAAGACTAACTTTGAGAAAGCTTCCCCCACTTGCGAAGTCCAGGAATCTGATTAAAGGTGTATGTATCTTTGCAATGTACATGGACATTCACCCACAGGATTTTGTTAGACAAAGGGAGAGACTGGACATACAAAAAAATATGTAATCAATATATAGCAATCTTTTGGTGTAGATAAATAACAAAATACCCACTGTCCCAGGGTGTGTGAATGGGAGGTATGACTTTTGAGCCTACTGTGCTCTTCAATTGACTAAACCTCTCTTTGTACCTTACAGCCCTGTGACAGCATTCTGAATTTCATTGAGCCACTTGCTCTGTGTCACAAAGTTCCATCATGAGGTAGAAATGTATTAAATAGCTGGGAGTTAGTGGTCTTGAGTCTCCTAGAATTAAAGAATTCCCACAGAGATGGACCGATGTTTACTGAATGGAGCGTTGTTGTTTCTGGATGGCAGCTGCATCCTCTTGGTCTTTTCTGAGTTATCTGGATCAAGGAACCCACAAGTGTCCCAAATGTACTTCAGATATATTTAATTATCCACTACAGAAAGAACCTAAAACATCAAAGGAAGAAATCACTTTGCCACAGGTATTATAAGTTTTTAAAATGTTTAATTGCTAGAAAGCAGTTGCACCATTACCCAGAGAGGCAGGGGACAAATAAAGTGAAGGTGGCATAATCAAATCTTCTCCTAAAAATCAGTCTTCTGTACCCTCAGGGTATGATCTATGAGTTCCATAGACTTTTTTTTTTTCCTTAATACTATTAAATTTAATTTAAGTAGTTAATTGTTCATTCCTATTAAATATATTGAAGTAGCTTCACTTTGACCAAATCATGCCTAGAGTACAACTATCCAACTATCAAAGTTAGCTTGATTATAGGTTTTGAGTTTTGAGGTTTTCTCTCCCCGTTTTAAAAGCAGTGGAAATTAGAGGTACCTGACCTATCACAAGTTTGGTGCAACTTTAGGTGGCACATCAGGTCTCTGACCCTTGTCTCAGTTTTAGCACAGATTTACAGGGGAGATCTGGATAGTCTCACTAAACTCACATTTAGCATCAGGGTTTCCTGTAGGCAGTGCAGAAGTGATTGCATTTCATTGCCAGCTTCTGGTTAGGATGAGTTATGTTTGTAAAGCTCTTTATGGATGAAATGAGCTATATGAGCTTCACAAGGGCTAAGGTAATGTTCCTTGACTGTGGGTCCCCCTCAGGAACTAGAGTATAAAAAAAGCCTTTCCTATTGCCACAGCAGTAACTTTTGGTCCTGAAGCAGATAAGAAATGGACTTTCTCCTCTTTCCAGATCCCATTTGACCCTAGAGGTCTGGGATTAAAAATCCAGCCTAAAACTGGAAAAAATAATGTCTGGTAGACTCTGTAAATCTGTTTTTGATAGATCATTGTCAAACAATGATCACCCCTTCTTCCCCCTAAGGATAGTGCCAGACGTGTGTCTATGCTTGAAAGGAAAATTGTGTGAGTTTTACTTTTAAGGAAAACAACCCATAACTTTTCCAACTACCCTATTTTTGAAGTGATACTGAATAGATCATCCACATCTGTGATGATCATGGCAAGTGAAGGAGGGACTGGCAGCACCAGCCAGTGATTCTCTGTAATGGAGGTAAGCTGGATGCTTACAGTTCCAAAATGATTATATTATACATCCTTTCTGCATGAACCTCATTTACATAACTGAATCATGAAGCATCTTTGTGCTAAAGAAAGCTAATGTAAAAGACCACCCGAGCTTAGTTTTTGCTTAGCTAGCTTGCATTTTCTTTCTCTCTCTGCTTTGAACATCTGGAATTGGCTGTGGACAAGAGTGACATTTCCTAAAGTGCTCTTCAGAGGAGCAGTACTGGGAATACCACTCCTTGTTCCCTTACTTTCCCTTTTTTGCCTGTCAGTGATTTTTTCCTCACCATAAGCTCCTTTTCCACCCTTGCTTTCTCAAAACACCCCTTGAACAAAACAACCCTTCCTATTCTTCCCCTTGCTACACAAGCAAATATCTTGCTTGGTTAATCATTTATCTAGAGACTTCCTGTCACAACACCTTTTTGGTTATTTATCCCCTCATTGCACTTTTATGAGATTTTATGTATCTTTCCAAGCATGAAATAAGTACATGCATTTCCAGGAAATATATTTAACAGACCAGTGGGATAGATATTCTCACTGGGGTTAACAGCTCTATTCCCTATTTGACTCACTCTTTGAATGGTATAGGAGGCAGCTGGTTTTGTTTGCAACATTTTGATACTATTTTCTGGCTGTTACTTTTTAATAACAGTAATATATGAATTTTTAATTTTACTGAAAGTATTCTGATAATAATAATTTTTACTTAAAATCCTAATCCTCTTGAATATGACTCCATACTTTTGTGTTAATAGAAATCTACTTAAAGTTAGTGAGACTAAGCACTTTTTAGAAGTGTTTTTGTGGTAAATGTGTCAAATATTCCCCTCTTTGCCATGTAAGAAGATACATTTGGTAATTTTCCTTCAAAATGCATTCAAAATTTGTGAAGATGCTTTTAAATATATTCCATGTTAGGATTTTTCAAATAACTTGCTTAAAAAGCCAAACAAATTTAAAAAAACCAAATATGACAGAATGCATCATTGATGTCTCTTCCAGTACAAGAAAAGCGATGGTAGAGCTTTCAAAGTAATATACTAATTGGAATTTTGTCTGCTGCAAATTTCTAAGTATCTGTCTAGAAAACAGGGATCTATTCTTCGAACAGCAGAACGAGTAGGAAAGAGGTTTTCCATCAGAGAATCATTTGAAACTTAGTCTGAGACAAATTATTACCTCCCATAAAGAGATGTGTATTTATGCTCTGGGTGCCAAAAAGAAATTACTAAGTTACTGAAGAACAGCTGTCTTGACACATCCATATTTAGTGCATGTACTCAGTCATAAGGGTGATCTGTGTTAGTTTAGCCCAAGTGGCTTGTAAATTGTAAGAGAGTGACAGTCAAATGCTGTTTGAAAACATAGTAACTTGTGTCCCTGACAAGTAGAAAGCTGTGGTTTGACATTTTTTTTCCCTTGGGAGAATGGGATTCAGCTCACTACCTGCTTGAAATCTGGTGTTCTACTGTTGGCAGTTAAATTTCCATGGCATAAACAGGTGAATGTAAGACTTTTCTATCAAGAAAGCTCTTGTCCTTATGTTAAGCTGTTATGTTACTTATACAAATATCCACTCAATCATCAAAGTCCATAATCCTGGAATGCATATTCTTTTCAATATTTAAGCATGTCTTTATTTCAACATTTAAACATATAATTATTATTCCACATTAACTTAAGCCCTACTGCTTTCAATAGAACAAGAGCATGTCACCAGATGCTTTCCTGAATGAGGGTTTTTATCTCAGCTAACTTTGTCATCATAAATGTTTTTTTCTAACATGGGAAAAATCTCCTTTTGGAGATTTTTTCAGTCCTTAGTTGTCCTGTCTCTTGTTAGTTGAGGGAAGAGACTGACCTCCACCTCACTAAACCCTCCTCTCAGGTGGTTGTAGAGAGTGATAAGGTGTCCCCTGAGTGTTCTTTTCTCCAAGCTAAACACTCCCAGCTCCCTCAGCCACTCCTCACATGTTGTTTGTTCTCCAGGTCCTTCACCAGCACCGTTGCCATTCTCTAGACAAGCTCCAGCACCTCAATCTTTTCCTTGTAGTTAGGGCCCCAAAACTTAATACAGGGGTGCAGCCTCACAAGTGCCAAGAGCAGAGGAATGACCTCTTCCCTAGTCCTGCTGGGAACCTGGGAATATATCCCACTCAAGACTCAGTTAATGGTTTTTTGGCTTTCAATGAGCCTTAGTGATGCTTAGCAGACCATTAAATCATGGAGCCAGAAACCCACAGAGCTTTGCCATTTCAAACCTCTTGCTTATCCAGCTCATGGCAGCAATACTGCTTTAAAAATGCATGGATTTAAGCACACAACTTATTTATTTTCTCATTGCCTAGTCTTTATTTGGCCTCTTCCAGGCACTTGGGTGGGACCTCCTTTAAGCTTCTGCAGCAGCACACCAACTTTGCTTGGGAGACTACACAGCCCAGAAGGAAAAAGATGCAGCTCTGCCAAGCAGACTCACACATCACAGTGTGCTCTCCCTAATGTCTCAAATCTTTCCCAGGGCTGATGCTGAACCAGGGCTGCCTGGGCTGTGCTAGCAAGGCTGGTGTTAATTCTTGTGCAAGTGTTTATAGATTCCCTGTGCTCCCTGCTCCCCTTGGCACTGTGAGGCATGTCCAAATACAGATAAATTGATTTCAGCCTTAAACCACAAGATAGAGATGGCTGTGAGCTTTGCATAAAAAACACCACATTGTCATTTCTTTTACTCATCTTCTCTTTATTCCTTAATTCTGCTCAGTCTACCCTTTATTTCAGTGTTCTTAATACATTGCTCCTTATAATTCACTTCTGGGGCCTTCTGGTTATTAATTTTTGGTTAATTTATTATGATAGTTTGAATTTGATTATCTGAGAAGCTATTACCCATGCATGTCTCCATGGTAAAGAGCAGAAAAGTTCAAGTTTAAAATGGGTTTGAATGCAGCACTACTGAATTTCTTTGGATAAACTTGGACTCTGTCCTAAAACTTTTATACACACTGCTAGTGCGACATGTAACTGACTTTTTTTTTCCTTTTAATCCTATTTTTTACATGCATTCATAAATATGTATACTCATTTATAAATGCACACTCACAGCCTTGTAGTCTTCTCACGATGATAAAATGAATTCTCTTCGTATTCCCAGTTCAGATCAAAACCAGAAATGCCAGGCAGCTTCAAGCAGATTAGTGAGATTTCAGGTCAGGCTTTATAGACCAGATTGATACATTTGGGATATTTATTTAGTTATACAGAAGGCACTATCTTCCATTGAAGCTATAGAGAGTCACAAAAGTTTACAATCAACTGTAGTTCAAGATTTTACAACAGAGTGGGAAGGTACATGTAAAGTGCAATTTCTGTTCTAAACACATCATGCTTCATCTTCAGCTGATGATTCTGCCCAGGTATATCTAATTCCTGGAGAGATTTCAGTAGGAGCATACTCCAGAACCAAAAAAAGAGTGATGAGGATGAGGCATTTTTGAAAGACAGAAAAATTGATTGAGAGGTACGTTCTGCATGTTTCTGCAAGAGGAAAGGGACTAGGAAAGAACTTGCCCAAGGGTCAAAAATTCAGACACTTTTGTGAAGTCTGACTAAAAGCTTTAGCACTCAGAGAGTCTTAAGTCCTCACCTGCATGACATTGACTTCAAGTAGAATTAAATACTGCAGTAATTACTTTTCCAAGTTCACCACAAAGTAGCACCTCCAAGGCATTTCAGTCCTGCCTGGTGATGTGCTCCAGCCTCCTGTTTTGGAACTTTCCCAGTGGACGTTATTGACTGTGTGGCACTCAGATTGTAGCTCAGTGGAAAAAGAAATGGCAATGGTAAAATGATTCTGTTAAATAAATACCCATGAAAAGTTATTTCAGAATAAAAGGTCAGGTGACACATCACAAAGAGGCTACAAAGCACAAACACAACTTGTCTAAAGATAGACAACCCCACAAGATTTAAATAACTCTGTCTGACTTTGGTTCTCTCCTATGTAATACACAGGACTGTCTAAATGACAAATGGTCAACAAAGCTACTACAGTCCCTATCCTCCACCAGAGATAATGAATCACAACAGGGAATTAGAAATAAGGCCTATAAAACCATGGCATTCACTTTTCTAATAAAAGAGGATGCTTTTGTTTGTCTGTGTCTTTTGATTTGGTTTGGTTTATAACATTTGATGATACCCAACAAAGCACTGAGTTCATGTACAATTCAATGGTTGGTTTATTTTTCCTGTTTATATGTATATATATTTTTGGCTGTAATTTTTACCCTCTGGAGCTATTTCTATTTGCTCTTATAGATGTAAATGCAAATACTGTGCAAGACAAAACCTCCTAAAATTGAGAGCCCAGAGTCAGTATAATTCCTCTAATAACTTTTCTCCCAAAAGGTATGAGACAATCACACAGCATATGCACAATGGTAGATTCATAGTCATTATCTCCCAAATGTGTTTGTTAACAACTAGATTCTGGGCAAGCAACCCAATATGCTTGAGTATATTCTGGCTCAAGAACTACCAACGAATGTCATAAAAATGTTATCCTATTTCATCTGAGAAAGGTTTCATTTTGTTTTTTCTTTTTTTTTCCAATTTCATTTTCCGTAATACCTTCAAGCCACCATTTTCACTTACTAGCTTATTTGGGAGCTTGCAAGAATTGGAAGCAGAATGCAGAGTATGGGTAAGAGCAATGTCATTTTTCTAGCATAGCAGTATTGCATTTCTGTAACATAGCATCGCTGTGTTTGAGCCTCCAGTAAATGAATATCACACTGTAGCTTAGTAAACAATTTTAAATTATACACTGCTGTAAAGTCTGCCAGGGAATTAATTCCACAAGCAATCCTCTGATGCCTGAAAAAAGAAGGGTATGATCATGTAAATACATATACAAAGGCTTACTGAAACTAGATAGGATTAATTCTATACAGGCAGTGAGATTAATTCCAAAGATAACAGCTTTTTTTTGATAGAGAGGAGGGAGCTGCTTTGAGGTTTTTTGAAACAACTGTATGAAAGCTGAAGGTATTGCCCTAAGTTTAAGCTCCTGAGGACAGGTTCAGAATCTGTGAATTTCACGTCAGTTTTATCTGAGACCTAGATAATAAGATATGTTTAAGGAAATTCAGACTAGTTTTGTCTTAACACGAAAGCATTTCATACCTATCAATAGGAATTTGGTGTGCCCATGTGACTTTCTTTCATAGTAATTAGTGAGACTGGAAGAAGTAACTCAGATGTAAGAATTTTTAGTAGTAAGAATTATCAGCCATCTTTCTTTTCAAATCACCTGGGGTTTTTATAACACTGCCTGATATTGCAGGACTCTTGGATTTAGTATTTAGAGACAGTTCTTCCACCATAATGAGATGTGAAAGCTTTTTCCAGGAATCCCTAATTTTTTCCTTTTCAATCATCATAACTGTACAGAAATTATAATTTCATGTACAGAGCTCTGATATAAGTATTTACCTATGCATGCATGACAGGGCAGATGGATGTGAACAATGTGTATGCAAGTACATGTGCATATTCAAACACTCACCAACTCATGCACTCACTAGGAATGGGTTAATTTCTGCAGGAAAAATTGAAAATGCTTCCATTTCTTTTGCTATTTCAAAAAGAGAGCAATAATTAATAATGGCCTAAATTTTGAGGCATATTATTATTATTATTATTATTACTACTACTACTTCCTGGTAGAATAGCACAAATTCCAGTTTTGCAGCAAAAGTGAGAGCAAAATATTAGGTCACTGTTTAATAACTGACAGCTTGCCTAAGGAAGACTATAGAATAACAACAACCTGCAGAGGGACTGTATTCCTTGTAAATTATACTTATGCTGTTTTAATTTATAGGAAACCATAGAATTGCAACTCTTCAGAAGTCATTCCTCTGCAGCTGAAAATAACAATTATTTTTTTTTACAAAACAAGCAAGCAGGTAATTTGGGATAGAAAAATAGTGCTGAATTTGAAGTACTAGATTATAAAAAAGCTATTTTTGAATAATCTGTAAGATTGGTTTGAGTTATTTTTTCCTATTTTTGCAGCAATTTTCTTAAACTGTATTTTAAAAACTTTTAATACATGGTTTGTGGGGGGCTGTTCTCTGTATGTCAGGCACTGTGCAAACACATAATGAGAAATAATGCCTTCACCGAAATGCTTTCAGTCCTACCTGGAATTTCTGAAAAGACCTGGCTTCTATATCCCACAGCTATTCAGCAGCTCCTGTCAGGGTTTTATTTAAACTCCTCAGGAAAATTCACCCCAGATTTTTATCCAAGAGGGATAAAGAAGAGAAGTACAACAGGTTGGGTGTTGAGCTAAAAGTACCTGATGGGAAGATGCTCTTTAACACCAAAAGGACATTTAACTGCATATAAGTGTGATATCCATGTAGCTCAGAGAGATTTAAGGAGCTGTATCCAGAAGCAGTTCTCTCTCCTCATTTTCAGATAATCCAGCACAGCTTCATCTATTATTTTTCTTCTTTGGAGTAGTGGAGTGTGTTTGAAGCAAACTGCCTGGTTTGAATTGATCACATCCAGAAGCTCCACTTTCAGTCCACAAAATGCAGCCCACCCCCACAGGCACAGAAGGGTCCAAAACATTTCTTTTGCCACCACACAGGTTCCTTTTCATCCCCTTTCCTACTGGAAGTAATTGTGCCAGAGGCATTTTCTAAGCAGAATATTTCCTTGCAGGGACTGTGCTGGTTGAATCTCATGTGAATTGTTTAAATTTACGTGGAAAATTAAATAAGTCAAATTTCTGCTTTTTGGCATAGCATAGTAAAGGAATATAAAGGGAGAAAAGCAAGACAATGTATCTTACCTAATATATTTTAGTGGTTATATTTCCTTAAATGGGAATATTAATCTAATAGTTTAAGAGTGAGAAAAATGTTTATGAAACAGTTTCTTCTTTATATCTTTTTTAATACTAACCAGAGTATTTTTGTGGCTTTTATGATATCATTAAGATAGAATCTCCTGAAAGTAAATAACTGTTCCTGCTATTTTATAGAAAATTCTGTGCTATTCTATTTTTGTTCTCTTGTGTCTTAGCTATTGTCGATTAAAATGAATAGAAGTGGCTTTGTGTAGTAAGAGAACAATTTAAAAAAATTATATCAGAGGCTATTTCATCCTCTGGATCCCAAGTGCTTTATATTCAGGAGTTACTTTATCACTGAAATGGATTGACCCAGTTGCAGAACAGTGGGGAGCCAGAGACAGGGGCAAGGGATACTGAGTAGTTGTGATGTGCCTGTCAGAGAGGTCTAATCGAAACCCCCTTGGACTCTATCCTGCATTTCAAACATCTGTAAAAACACATGCATGTGTATTTTTCATTACACCCAGGGAATCAGGAAAGTCTGTCTCTATTTAATCTAAAGTGGTCTTTCTGAATAGGTTCTTGGCTGTGTAAGTTTTTAGCTAAATTCTCTGTCTTTTATTGCAGAGGTGGAGAGTTCAAAGCCCAAGGGGTTTCAGTTTATTAGGAATACCTCATATCTATTATTCATGCAATTTCAAACAGATAGCTACATTTTCAACACATAATTAATTTTGGCATCCAAGGGTACTAACCACATTTAGCAAATATATTTAATCTTTCTTTTATTAAAGCAAATACTCATTACAGTTATAAGTTAATGAAATTTGAAGAGAAAATAAAAAAAAAGAAAATGTGCTTTGTGTCAGGCAGATCTGGATGAACAACAATCACAGAGGTCAAAAAAAAAAAACAAAAAAAAAAAAACAAAAAAAAAAAAAAAAACAAACAACTGGCTGGGCACACACAAACAAGCAGCTAACAGATATTTTGTATGGCCAAGAAGAAAACAGTAACTTTCTCAATTTGAGGGAAAAACCCAATTGTTTTCCTGTAAAACCCTACACATATCTCACTTGTCAGAGAGCTAATACAAACCCCCCAGTGACATTGATAGAAAACTTTAAGTGGCATTCAAACTTTAAATGAGGCCTTAAATCTCTTCAGTGTGGGCCACTAAAAGTCTCCCATCAATCAGTTTGTGACTGTGAGCCTGTTTATCCCTTCCTGTTGTGTTCCTGTGTGAACTACCAGCTTTAATGCTACTGAGGAAACTAATTCTACAATCATTCTTTCCCCAGCAGCGGGACTGGAAACTGAGGGTGATAGGTCTGTGGCCAGAGGAAATGGACAGAGATTGCTTGGAGTTGATGGCTCCTGCAAAAAGCAAGGTGTTGTGGGCTTTTTCCTCACTCTTTGCTGCAATCCATTTGTTGCAAGAGAGAGGGAAAAGGGAGAAAATAGTTTCACAGGTCAGTATAGTGAATCTTGAGCAAATAAGCTCTAAACTAGGCCAGATGATAAGGAAAGAGAATGTCTCCTAGTCTGGAGTCAGCCCAGGCCCAAAGTCCAGGTTGGCTGCAGTGGTCAAGGTGGTATTTCTCTGCTTTTGCCCATCTTAACCATATTTGCCATTCTCCTGAAGCAGTGAGAGAAGGTGTCTTTGTTCTTCATCACTGTCTGCAGACTTTAGGTCACTTTGTACTGTGGAACAGGTGTTGTGCATGCTTAAGAACCCATCAGGACCGATAAAATATTTAGATCTGTTCTCACTTATGCCAGGCCTTATCTTCAATTTCCAAATTCACAGAGTGACGAGAAGTAGCTATGTACAGACCTAATGCAAGCAGCTTTATCTGACAAAACTCAAGGAGGTGAAGAGATGCAGTGTCATTTTACCTATATCCAATACTGCTATGTATGCCATAGCCACTTAGCAAGCTATTGCTCTTTTGAAAACATATTGAATCCATCCCTCCATCAAAGACCCAGCAGAGAGATCACAAACCCCAAAGCTTCTGTGGGCTTTTAAATCTCCTGCAGGTGTAATCCATAGAGGAACTTTCCAGAAGAGAGAGCCTAACATTACAGAGCATTGTATCCCCAAAATAGGGAGCTTAAGATGATTGTTCTTGGCATGCAGGGACAACAGATAAATAAGATAGGATATGGGTTTTACAAGTGTCATATCACTTTCATTCACTTTAATTCTGCTACAATTCAAGAGCTCCTCCAAATCTGTATTTGGAAAGGCACATTCACACGTTCTAGCAAGTTCAGAAGCACAGTGAAAAAGACTCATTTTTACAGGGAAATACACTGGAATTTACACCTTGTGCAATACACCTTGATGTCTGGAGACCCCACTTCTGAGCAGTGAAAGGCAGCTCACCTCACTGCTCCGTGTCTTGGCTTTCCCACTCCCCATACATGGACAAAAGAACCAAACTTACTCCTTTTTCATGTCACTTTGAGATCTCCTGGTAACAAATGCTTTAAAATGACTGGGTTTGCCAAGGATGTCAGTGGTCACCCTGTTGTGACACAATGCTGTTCTCTGTTACTCCCTGTGTCAGTGATATCTTTGTAACCTATGTCCCTTAGGTGTTTTGACTTCTATAAAAGCAGGTATCTTTAACCTCTAAGGAAAGCCTGTAATGACATGGGCTGCCTTGAAAGCAGAGCGTGAGTCAGGGAATTCATGGTTTGTCAAACGACAATCACTTTGCTGTATAACCTTAGTCCTTGAAAGTCCACTTAAGAAAAAAAAACACTTATCTCTTACCTAAAATGTAAGCTTTTTATAGTCCAATCATCTTCAGGTGATATGTACAAAAGTGAAAGACAGAGGAAAACAAACCTGTGGTAACGTTATGATACTTCTTGCTCCTTCCTATGATGTTTGAGTACACTGGCCAGTTTCAAAATAAATTTAATAAGACAGTAGCGAGCTCACAGATATTCAGTTTCTGTAGGTTTTGTGAATGAAAAAAAAAATTATTTGAGACAGCTCAAATTAGGCATTAATGAATCTACATCATGATATGGATACACCAGTCTTAAAATTATGGAGTTATAGTACAAATATGAGACAAGCAGTATCACTTTATCATCCCCAGATCACCCCATCCCTCATTTCAGCCTGGAAACAGCATCTCAGTTGACTGTCAGGTGACAGACCTCATAAACATGATGGAGATGACCTTGGGTGAGTAACTTGTCTGCTTTTTTTGTTTAAAAAACTGATAATAATAGTAACAATAATAATCTAATATATACTTCACAGGGGCAGGTAGCTTAATTAATGTTTATGAAGTACTTCTAGATGAGATCTGATGATGAAAGCACTGTGCAAGTGCAAAGTATTATTAGTTTTTATTATAGCTTACGGCTATGTAATTGATGAAATAGTCCAAACTTAATCCCACACAGACTCACTTCTGCACTATAAACCCTGATTATCTTCATGCACAGACAGCTGATACTTGACTTGTCCTGATGACATTAACTGCATCAATGGTCTCTTTTTGTTACTATCTCTAGGTTCCTCTTGTTGACCTATTCCTCCATTATCTTTTAAGCTTTAAATTAAAAATATGTGCTCCAATAACTAATAATGCCAGCAAAATATGGTTTTGGTATTAAATCTGGGTATTAGGTGGCAGCTATCATTCTTTAATGATTTAAATTTCTTGGGCCCATAAAAATCATTTAAGTTTTCCTGAAATCTATGGGGTGATGCTAACACAAATCTGTGGAGAGTCCAGGCACCTTCATTTTTACCATGGTGTCTTCATGGCAAAGGGTGGTCCCACTTTAGCTGGGGAAGAGAGGATAGAGGCAGTGGGCAAGGCAAATAAGACCCTGCAAAGTTCCTGAAACCTAAGCAATGTTGGAGAGTGAATTAAAGGGACAGACCATTAACAGATCACAATGGAGTCCTGGTCAGGTCTTTTAGGTGATTTCTTCCCATTTATTTGCTCAAGTCTGGAGGACTGACAGTGGCAACTAATACCTTAGGACTGGTGGATCATTGTTCTTGGTGTCCCTATTTGCCATATGGGCAAAGAAAAAATTTTAATTATCACATGACTGAGATTTTAATTTGCCAAAACACTGACAGATTTATCGCAGGTTAACACTCTCACTTCCCAGAAATTTTGTGGAGGATATTGCAGACATTGCTCAGGTCCTGACCCACAAATAGCCAAAATCCAATTCCTTATTTCTTCCGTGAACCAGAATTACTGGATTTCACCTGTATGGGGAAGATGACAGGAATAGTAGAGCAAGTGATGCCAAAAGCTTGACAGTCCTTCATGAGCTTAAGAAAGGTTTCTGTTTGGAAGAAAACTTTGGAATGGTGAAGTGCACCAAACTCTGGACTTGAACCAGCTAAGCAAAGTCCAGAACTGAGCTTTGTCCTCTGTGTGAATGCACCAGCCTGCTTGCAAATAGTTGTGAATCTCTAATTCAGAGCTCACAGATCAGTCATACAAACACCTTGTCTGGGGACAATCAAGAAGGGCTTTTTCAAGGGAAAGAAGGATATGGAGAATGAAAATGATAGACTAATCAGGGCTGTGAGGAAAGCAAACTTGAATGGAGAGAGTAGTAGCATCAAAGCTCTTCTTGACCTTTTTCCCAGTTTGCTTTGACACTGAAGAGCTTTCAGAGAGATTTATCTTAAGACAGTAGCAAACAAAAATCTATGAAGGAACTCCCAAGTGGAAAACTGAGTTCCTGACCTGTGTCTGGTATCTTTGCTGTCATGGATTCCAGTTGCTCTGGGTGACCCTAGTGCCATACAAGGTTTCACAGAAATTACAGAGCAGAGCATTTTAACAGGAGACACTGCCAGGCATGCTGATGTTGGCTGAGTGATTCCTTCCAGCAAAAAGGAAGAGTGGAGCCTACTACTGCAAAGCCAACTCTTCTATGCCAGCACACCTGTAAGAGAAGTCGGATTTTGTGGTGAAATAAGACTTCCTGTTCTTCCTGAGTGCAACGATGAGGTCTTGTGATGGCTATCAGTGCTCCTGGGTTGGATTTGTGTTGATGTGCCTACAGTAGGACTGTGCTGGGGATGGGGGCAGGCAAGCCCAGGATACACAGAGCAGCAAATTAAAGAGAGTGTGAGAAGAGCCTCTGGGTATCCTGTTTACCTAGAGATTCTCAAAGAGAGTCTGAGTGTTGACAGCACCCCTACTGTGACTGAGGGTAAGTTTCTTTAAGGGTCACAAGATTTCATAAATAATCTTTCCCCTACCACTTCTCTGTGTGAGGAAAAAATGATCTTCTTGCTGAAAATACACAAAAAAATGAAGATTTGCAGTCTTAGAAATTACAATGTAACATTTTTTCCAGGCAAGTGTAAGTAATCACAGTGTTCGGGTTTGCTTGCTGTATTTTTTTCCTTCAAAAGTCTTCATGTCTCTTTAATTTGTCTCAGATTTTACCTGTGGTCTTGTCACACCAGTTTACAATTTTCCTGGTGCCCTGTGTTTTCAGTATTCTAGGGGCTCCTGGGAACTTCATTTGTGCTGCCCAAATGTTGACTGAAAGGGAGTGAGGAAGAAGGAGATGGTTCTTTGTAAACTCCAATGGTAAACAGTCCTGACACCCTGAGAGACACACAAACCTGACTGAAGAAAACAAGTCAGGATGTAGAATCTGTCATCCTCAGTACCAACAGTGTAAAAGGGGACAGAATTTTGCTAGGGGAGCTTAATGAGATTATTTCCATGGCAGCCAGTTTGCAAATCTATAAGTATCTGCAACCCTTGTTAAGAAGAACTTATTAACAAATATCTATCCTGAAATCAGGGGAGGTTCCAAAAGGTAATGATTCACAAAGCACAATTCTAACTGCAAAGTTCCATTTCCCATTTACTGTGTCCTCTTGCCCTTTTCACTGTACTGGTCTCCTTCCAATCTCATAAATACTCAATTTCAAAGTAAAGGAGATGCAGAAAAGGCTACATCCAGATGTGTGCTACATATTTGCTAGGCAGAAAATGGAGAGCTTGAAGAATGCATGACAAATCTTTCTCCATTCTGTATGCTCTCATAGACAACAGGATTTAAACCAAGTGGCATTCAATATGCCCTTTCTTCTAGAAATGCTAGGAAATCAAATAGAATCTTAATTTTACATTCATGTCTATATGTAGTCCTTCCCTCTTTTTTGTTTTATTGCCTTGTTCTTCCTCAGCAGAGTTGGTAAATGTTTGCATTCTCAAAATCATCTACTGCTTTTCAAAGTCAATTCCACTCCATTACCCCCAAGTTAAAGTGTCATAGAGAAATGCCATACAATTGATTGGCTTCCAGTATTCAAGTACAAAACTGAAAGTTAAAAGTTAGAATAAGAATTCAGCAAAGGATAGAGATTTGAGCTACATACCTCTTACTCTGTGTCAGCTCCCCCTGCCTTGACTTTCCCTACATAAGTGCTCTCTTGCAGGAGGATGAGTGCAGACCCATGATTATTATGCTGGAGTAGCTGGAGCCTCACAAGCTGGGCAGCTGAAGGGAACTGTTGAGGTTAATGGCCAAAAGCAAGTTTCTGTCTTGCCCTTAGATAGAGAGATACTGATGTCATAGCTCAGATCCAGAATAACTTCCCTAGAAAAGCACAGAAAGCCTTCCAGTGGCACAAGTAAATCCCTTTCTGTTCTTGCCTGGGTTCATTTGGTACCTCCTGCCAGCATTGTCAGTCAGTTGGAGCCACAGAAAAAAATAGCTTTTTGCATGCTGTATTTGATGGAGAGAAAATCCTCTGTCAGGTTTCTTTGTTCCACTCTCAGCATCAATCTTTGCTTTCTGCTTTATTTATACAAGGAACTCACCTTGGCATCAAGAGGGCTCTCTCTCCAGAGAGAGCACTCCTATAGCAGTTGTGGAAGAAGCAGCTGGGCCTTGGATGAGTATTAATCAGTAATTGTAATTCTACAATGAATATAGGAGCTGTTGTGTTTCTGCAGGACACTCTGCCAAGGTTTTAGCCCTCTGACAATTCAGCTTTGGAGCTCTACTCTTCACTATCTAGTCTGTGGGCTGAGTTTTGCCCCTTAGGAAGATAATCAGTCTGTTTTGATCCAGATTTTGTTTATTTTATTTTTATTTGTCTTTGTGTCTGTATTAAAATATGTCAATAGTTCCTGCTGTTTCTGCAGAGAAGTGTTTCAATCTTGGCTAGTGATCATCTCAGTGTTCTTGTGAGCTCAAAGACAAAGTTGTAGAATTTGCTCTAGAAGAGAGCCTAGTGGTGGTCATGTCATGTCAGGCTGGAACACTGCCCACATTAAGTGACGTGACATATTAATGGACCTTTTGACAGACCTCTTGATGGCCTTTCTTTCACCCTCTATCCCCTTTCTCTGGACTTCTGCCAGGGTCAATTCACCTGAGGTCACAGGACTGTGTCCCTATTCCACAGCCTCACAGAAGTACCCACCATATTGCTTCAAAAGTCCTGCAGAGCTCAGCAGGTTTTCCTGGGGAATGTGACATGCAGGAGGAAGGAGCCGGTGGGACAGACAGTCTGCAATGTCCAGGACTTGCACAGCAGCATGGGGAGTTAGGACCAGTGCAGCTGCTCCCCTGTGGCAGTGAGTACCTGCTTGCTAAAGTCACAGAGAAAATTCATTGCAAGGAAGAGATCTGAACTTGTTTCTCCCAAATCTCTGAGTTATTGCCAGCTGCAAGAGGATGAGCGCTGAAAGTACGCACGGAGCTCAGGGCTCACTCATTTCCAGATGGGCCCCCTGCATGTCCCAACATGCTAAGAAATGTTGCGAGCTCTTCACAGGTGTGACAAAACAGATCTGCAGAGCTCTACAGGAATGTCTCTGCAGCCATTTCAGCCTGTTCCCTGAAGGTTGCCTTCATGGGAGATGTGTCAGAATTAGGCAATTTAGGTGCTTTGGTAGATTTGTCCAGGTGTCCCACACAGAGCACACCATTTTGCACCTGGTGCCATGTGGTGTCCCTGCAGTGGCACCTTCATGGCTTAATGAGGACTGTGTTAACTCAGTGCCATGTTGACTTGCTGGTCATTGACAAGTTTAGCTATGGCTTGGAGGGACATGAATGTTTTGTGGACTACTGAAATGCCTAGAGTAGGTCTCAATTTGTGTTTTCTAGAGACAGACAGACTGATACCCAGATGAAGATAAAACCATCAGTGCCAAGCAGAATTAACAGTGGCTGGAGAAAGAAAGCCGGTCACAAATTTCCAGCATCTGAAATGCAATTATAGGACAGTATATTGACAAAAAATTGTTGGAGCAACATAGTGAATCAGAAAATTGACAACCTTCTGTCTTCATTTCATTTTTTCGTAATATATAGAGACTTATTTTATTAGACAAAAAGACCTCCCTGTTTATAATGCTGGGTGCTTTTGTTCACCTTCTCAGAAAAAGGAAACAATTGAAAAAATAAATAACCTGATGATGTCTTGATTCAGTATTTGCAGTGAACAGCCTGGGCTGGTAGTACTTGTTGCAGAACAAAGAGGCAGACAAAACACGATGAATACCCAGAATGGCTGAAGCCCAAGGTATTTTGGACTCGGATGCAGGAATAAGCTTTTAATTGGTGTTGAAAAATAATCTAGGCAAAGAAATGGAATAAATAATAAATATATCTTGTGGCAGCACAGCAAGAGGCTTATTGTTTGCTTGCTTCTAAAGAGGGCCAGTACATCGTGTTCTTCCCACACAAGTTCCAAACAACTTTGTTTGGACTGTGAAATTTAAATCCATGTTTCTAAAACAAATCTATCTAAATATTTTTATATTAACAGCAGTACAAGAAAACCCAGTCTGCCTGCACTTTCTACACAGAAGTGATGTGTTATTGTTATTGTTGCTATTAATTTCAGCTGCTATTATTGCTGGTGACAGCAGAAGAGGGTCCATGGCCACTGCATCTCATCCTCTGCTGGAGGAGACCATTCCTGCTCCAGGAAGGCTGTAGCATATAGATAGAATAGAAAATATTATCCCCACAATTCTGCGGACTTTTTACTAAAATGGTGACAGAACAATCTTACTGCAAACTCAAGAAACACCTCTCAGGACCAAAAAAAAAAAAAAAAAAAAAAAAAAAAAAAAAAAAAAACACAAAACCTTTGTAAACTTGGCCCAAAGCAATTAGTCAACTTAAACAATTGAAAAATAATTAAAATAAAGGTCACTTAGGCCTTCCACTGAAGAAGCCAAAAGGTAAGATTTAATCTAACTCTACAGTTTTTAAGGTCCTCTTAGAGTCCAAACTGTGTTCAGAAGAAATGGCATTTGCTGATCAAGTGAATTTTAATGCACAAAATAGCTGTAGAAGCCACAGTGATGTAATTCAGTGGGTATGGTGAAGTAGGGAGTGATGGAGGAAAAGTATCACTACATACCCAGGAGTGTATTTATCTCTCAGTTTTCCTGCAAAACCATTTTCTCTCCAGTTATAAAAGTTCATCTGCTTCTTAATAAAATCAGTAAATTAACAAGAATAATTCCATCTCCTTTATTAAAAAAGCTGTAAGACATCTCATTTATTCTGAGTGTTGCAGGCATGAAACTTAAGAAAAATAATTTACTAGAGTTAGCTGGATCTTTGTAACAAAGCACTTTTATCTTGAAAGGCACGCTGATTTTTCCAATTAAATATTTAGCAAAAAGTTGAATGTATTCCTATTATTTTTTAAGCCTTATGAAAAGTGTTACTCCATTAAAAATTAAGATTCTTAAAATGATTATTGAAAGTGATTAGCAGGAGGGAAAATATCCATAACCATTAGACTTGATTTCTTAATAATGTTCTCTGAGAAAATCTGCAGGTAAAGGTTATAAAAAAAAAACCTGATGGAATGAAAAATTGCCCTAAACTTTTCAAAAGAGAACAATTATTCTTCCTGAAAGCTTTTGTGTGTGTGAGAGTAGGCAAATGAGACTTTTTTAATGGCTTCCTCAAGATTTCTCCAGAAAATTCAACTCGAATTTTAAGCCAAGGGCTACTCCAGTTGTTCCTTGCATACAGAATGGCTCTTCTGTGAGGAAAAGTGCTTTTTCAGGATAAAAGGAAGAGGGGACAAAAATTAAAAAGAGGCTTTTGTGCATACCAGGAAGCATCTTAATATCATAAATGAACTAATGGATCCAAGGCATATCTGAGATGAGGATTCATCTCACTTTCTTTCAGATATTTGAAAATTATCTGAGGTGGTTTAATTCTTTCTATAACTGTTGGAATCCAAAACACAGTGAACTCTCAGAACTTTGGGCCTGTAAGTCAAAGCTTAGAATTAAACACAGGATTTGATCTGAGACCTTTGATGTCTTCCAAACTTAGGTACTAGAAGCAAGAATGTGGATTTATAGTTTAAAGCAGAGACACATTAAGCTAAGTAGAGCAAAATTAAGAGTTTTAGAGTTTAAGACATAAAAATATAAGTAGTTATGAAAGCAAACAAGGAGTTTAGAATGCAGGGCTGGAGGTTTGTGTGTCATAACATGATTGGCTAAGAAAGTTTACGCTGTAGCATGAGTCTATAAGACAAAATATTTAAGGATTGTGTCAAAAGCATAAATATCCTTGTTGACTGTGTTTTATTGATCAATAAATCCTTAAAAGGTCTTGTAACTAGAGGTCTAGTGACCCTGTGAGCCATGCAGTAAAGATGTGAGCCAAACTCACCCTTCCTACCTATGCAGAAGATAAGAAAAATAAATCACATCATCTAAAGCAACTCAGAGGTCCTATCTCAAATTCTTTCAAAATTCCCCACAAATTCCCCACATATAACCAATGGAGGGAGATAAGAATCATGGGCTGACAACCCACTGTCTTCAGGATATACCTACACTCCTAGCTTGGCTGCAGGTGGAACCTGGATAAATATAACTTTTGGGTGAATTCTTCTCTGTCTGGGTCTCTCTAGGCATTGCTACCAGCACACAGGAACCTCTGCCTTTTTCTGTGGTGGAAAAGAGATGATCAAAGCTGCTTGAACAACAAAACAAAAAGACATTGCTTGGGTATGAACAGCAAAAAAATATGGGTAATGTTTCCTGGCTGTGGGTACAAGTGAATGCATCTGTTTTATTTAGATGGTAGCAATTTCTACTGACTCAGACCACTTAACTGCTTTTTTAGGCTGTCACCCTAAATTTATGGAAACTAGATGTGCAAAATATTTTTTTTAATTTTCCAGCCTATGCAGAAATTGAAATCTAAGGATTTTGCTTCTTTGGTGTGATAATGGTTCAGAGCAATGGATAAAGAAATGAAATGTCCCAATGCCATAAATGGAAAAATCATATGTAATCTTAAAATGTACTCTTTATTAGTGAAAAGTTCTTATTCTTTGGAATGTACTTCACAGGAGGACTCTGAACTGTTTAGATCTTCCCACGCTGCAATATTATTCATATATGCCTTGTCTGCTCCTTCAGTCCATCTTCTCCTCTGTAGATGACATTTGTTTGCAAAAGAGAAGCAGTAATAAAGTTATGCCTCCCTTTAAGCTGGCAATTCACAATTTTGAAAGAGACCTGCCATCAGCAGAAAAAGAATCCATCTCCCTGCTATTTAGTTTAATTTCATGCAAATCTTGTTCCCTTCTCAGGCTTTATGCAAGCAGATCTGGACAGATCTGGCCTTTTGTTTTGACTTGCAGCTTGTGGTGCCATACAATGACGACAAAACCTCAGTTTAAAAATCAAAACCCAAGCTGTAGTCTTTAACGTTTTGGAGCTCCTGCTCACTGAGCTGTGTGGAACTCTCCCTGTGTTATCTGGCTGAGTCTGCAGCAGCTGCTGCTGTGGAGCTGTGTGGGAGAAACACCAAGGTGTGGTGGTGGAGTTACTGCAGTGAGTCCTGTCTGATGGGCTGTGAAGTCAGCAGATTTCCATCCTCTGGGCTTCTAGAAGTACTTTCCTCTACAAATGTGCTGAAAGAGCAGCAGTTCTTCCACATAAACCCTGGGCATTTTGTTTTTGATTTACAAAGAGAAAGAAAATTCTAATTGTCATTCAATAATGTGGGCAAAAACACTCAGGCAAAGCCAGCAGTTTATAATCTGTAATAAGTAAACACTCCCAGAACAAGCCATATTTACAAGGAAAATTTGACACCGGGTTAAGGAAGAGAGGGATGAAACTTCATATACATATTTATACATGACTGCAAAGAGGGAAGTCTGTGCTGATTGTGAGTGGTCCTGGGATTTGTAGCCACAGTTTCTAAGCAAAGCTAAACACTTTTAAAATGTTAGCTACTGAGTCTACCTGCTTACCCCTACCATCATCTGAAAAACATGTCAAACAGCTTGATTAGACACTTGGAGTTTTGGGCTACATTTTTTTTAACGTGGTAGAAGAAAAGATACTACTATCTGAATTTTTGGCCATACAGTCATTTATTTCCTTCTCACTTTCCCTGATAGCTTTCAAAAGATAACTCATCCAAGTTTCTCAGAAAACAGTCTTGAGTCTCCTTCCTGTGCAGAGAAGCTGATCATATAGCAATTTTTGTGTCTTCTGCCTACAGTGCCATCATAACATTCGGTATTGTAAACCCAAGACTGTTCTCCCGAAACATGAGAAAAACTTCATACCCTTGCCCTCTGTCCCAAAGGGATATGTGTGGGTGCATGTGTAATACACCTGGGTTTCTGCCAGTAGATAGCCTTACTGATAGTTTGGTAGCCCTAATAAAATTTTTATGTCCTATCAGAACAACAGCTGCTATTCTTAACTGGTCCCTGAGATTTAACATTATTTACTTTGTTTATCATATGGTTAATCTTCCTAGTTAAAAGATCATTGCTAGCTTATGTACCCCCACTTCTCAAAAATCCTGTGAAAAACCCTATAAACTTATGTTGTGGTCTAACCCCAGCTGGTAACTAAATATCCCCAGCCAAAATCAGCACAATTTAATAACCAGGCAATAAACAACAGCCATGTCTATATCCAAACCCTCTCTTTCTTTGTATTGCCCTAAACCCATAACAATAAGCAGTTCAATGTGGATGGTATTAAAGCAGATTAGAAGCAGCTGTTCACAGGGGCTGAACCAGATTTGCAACTGATATAAATCCGGGAAAAAAAAAAAATCAATGGTTTTAACTGAGTGTAGTGGATACCCTCTGAAGATTTGGGCTGCTGCTTTTCATATCGGGTGGGTTTCTTCTTGCTATTTCCTATTTAAAATGGCTTATAAATGACTTATGCTTTAGAGACAGAAGGCAGCAACAGTCAGCTGGTTTTGTTGGACAGATTTTTGCCAAGGCTATTACCTCAAATGGTTTGCATCAGTAAATTTGGGAGGAGATAATTTTAAGGAGTTACTAGTGATGGCAAGCTTTTTTTACTGCTCCCCAAAAAGTAATGGTCTTTCCTATTTAGCAAAGCTTCAAGCTATTGTTTTATTAAATAGGGATAAATTTTGGGGATGATAATGTATGTGAGCAAGATCTAATAGAAGAAGCCAAATATAGTTGCTCTTTTTCCTTCAAGAAGCTGAAAGGCTTGCCATGTTTTCAGACAATGCAAAAGTGGGGCTTATTTTCACAGAAGACCTCTACCTAAAACAAACAGCTAATCCTTCTCTCTTCATCAGTCTGGAAATATTTTAATGTTGGTATAAAAACCAGGAAGCATTTCCAACAGTAGTAACTGATATCTGCTTATTGCTGTATACTTTTCTGTTGTAATCTCTGTGATACAACTAGAAAATGCCTTTAATGTGCAACTACAACTATTTATCGTTTCACTAGGCTAAATATTTGCAGATGATTAAGAGCACTCTCAGTTTCTAGACCTGAGCTTTGAATAGGAGTTTAACACTTGATTTTTTGTTTGGGTTTTGGTGAGGGTTTATTTGTTGGGTTTTTTAGTGTCTTAAGGTTGGGACTCTTAACCATGCAGAACAGAAATTACTCAAAATGTTTCTGCAAATTTTGATCACGAGTGCTTAAGTCAGATGGCAAATCTGTGCAACTGCAACTTAGAAATTTTTTGTGTAGCTTTCCACAGGACAATTCAGATGGGAGGGGATGTGAGGTTGCTTCTTGTTGAGCTTAGTGGTCAGAGCAATTTGTTCAAGTCTTGATTGAGTTAGATCTCAAACTTTCAAGGATGAAAAGTCTGCAAACTGTGTTCACGATTTTAGAATAGTAAATTATCTGCATAATGAAAACCTTGGCTACAGACAGCATCAGTCTGTCCTGGTTCAATATAAGGAGCCCTGTTTTACCTTTTTGTCTATACACCTTAGAGAGTGGAGGACACATATCCCTCTTCTTGGTAATTTACTCCAAGGCAGAAGATTGCTTTTACATCTTCCCTAAGCTTTCTGTTCAGGATAGAGTTGATTCCCATGTAACCTCACTCTCAGTCCAGGAATCACACTGGTTGGTTTAGTTTTTATTTGCTTTTGATTGAGGTGAGGGGGCTGAGAAGGAGTGGTTTCAAACTGAAATGTTCAGGAAATATGGCCCCATTCTGTCCCTGTTAAATAATCTACTGTTTGTATATAAATGCATAGGTGTGTAATAAGAAGCAATAGTAAGGATGTGCTGTTAATCTTTTCATCTTGCCTTTTTCTCCCTGCCCTTGGTTTTTCCTTTTTTTTTTTAATTGTAAATTCTTCAAAAATTGAATTTTCTAATTTGACCCTACAAAACTTAAGCCAGTAAGGTGTGAGCACAATAGAGGTAACTATTAGAAGAATCAACATTGTTTTATGACAGCAAAATCCTGCCAAGAACAAATAGTAAGATTATTTCATTCTCTGCAACTGTCCCCAGCCTCTGTCACTGGATACAACAAAAAGTCAGGAGATTACTTAGCCTGAAAAATAATATTTAATCCAATTGTAGCTGAAGAGAGGTTTTGAGGTAGATGGAATAACTGCATTTGCATACAGTAGTGTGTTGTAGTCCTCACAGCAGTGCAAAGAGGAGGCCAGAATATGTTTGTATACTTGGTTTTTGCACTGTTGAGTTGATATTTGGTAGGATACAAAGGCAGTCAAACAGTATGGACAAGTCCTTGATGGCTACTGCCTTACAGCTCAGCTCAACATAATACAGAGCTATTTCATGTGACTATAACAAATAAAAATGGAATGCATAGTCAGACTTTCTTCCAAAAATTATGTACCTGTCAAGATTTTTTGACCCAAAGAAGAAATATATTCCAAATATTTGAAATTATCCAAAAATTCTCAGAATTCCCACAAAGTAGCTATATGCCTTTGACATTATAGCTAGAAATGACAGGAAATTTCACCTGCTAAATGAAAATAATTACCTTTTTTCTATTAAAACAAAAGAAAAAAAAATGAAGATATTCTTTGTGAGCTGCTGCTTCTATGAAAGAACTGCTTTTTGACTTTAGGGGCATTGACAGATGGTGATTCCTAAATTGGAAACCAGGTACCAGCTGTGGTCCTGCTGTCTTCAACCTACTCTTGACTCTGCCAAGGTCTGCAGTGTCTCCTCTGAGTACAATCGATCAGCTGATGGAATCAAGTTCCTTGACCACTCCTCTGAAAGCAGCCCTGCAGGATGAGGGATCACAGTGAAAATAAACAATGTGGACAAGTGAGAATCACTTGGAAGGCCAGCCTCAGCTAGTCATATTGCTCTGTCAAATTCTGACCATGATGCAAATAATATTTATGTCCAGTACTTAGAGTAAAATGGCATCACTCCATTAGTATTGCAGTACTGAACACATGCCAGGAATGGTTATGGGGCACATCAGAATTGCTCTAAAATTCTCTGCAGAAATTAATGGCTGTAACCACTCAGTTCCCTCTGATCACTATGACATTTAACAACAGCAGCACAATTCCAAAACTCACAAAAAGGAAGGAAACAAATGCACTGAACCTCACATCATCAACATCATCCAGCAAAAATCTTGCAGACTCATTAGGCAGCAAATTAGCACTGTTTATAAAAATTATGATGCAAATATGAAACACTGTAATCAGCTACAGCTAGTAGTTCCGGTTAGCTAATTGAGGAGATCTGTAGATTAGGTGTATCTCTCCCATCCTTCATTTTCTGCAGAGAAAAAGTTCACCTGCACTTCAGATGAACTGAAATAGTCCCTGTGACAGTCTAATTCTCTCTTGAGGTCTGTGGTACAAGGGGGAGCTAAGTTACCTCAGTAATGAGTGCTGCTCCTCACTTGAAGCTATGTGGTAAAGCAAGTACAGAATGAGGTGGCAAATTCTGATGACCTAAAATTAAGTGGGGTGATAAAAGTGCCATGTGGAGTAGCAGAATCACCACAGAGTACTAAATGATTGGGCAAAGAAATGGCAGGAAAAAAATTGGTGCAGGTGGATGTAGAATAATGCAGACTCAGAAAGTCTGTCCTAAATACTAAGTATATGCTGATTTATACCAATATGTCTATATTAAAAAAATATATATCTTCCCAGTGCCATAGCTGATAATTTTACTAAAATGACAGCTCTTCACTTCTTCTTTACTCAGTCATGAGTAAAGCTAAGTCATTACCAAAAAACCCAGGAAAGCAAAGCAGCAAACTTTTGTGTCACAATATTAATCCACAGTGAAACCAAACCAAGAAGAGCCAAAGAATTTCTGGTTTTAGCATCTTGAAGAATTGATGCAGAAGATTCAAAAAGGTGCAGAGAGTAGTGATAAGAATGATCAAAGTTAATAATGCTTTCCATTTGAGGGATATGAAATGAACTAGGGCTCATCTGCATAAAAAGAAGAGATAATTAACAAGAGCAGAATATGGGGCTGTGAAATTATCAGTGGCAAGGAGATGATAAGTGGGGAACCATTATTCACTGGTTTTGATAACACACAGATGAGAGGTCATCTGTGAAATTATCAGACGGCAAGTTCCACCTAAATTATAAGATTTTTTTTCTCACCTTTCAATTCACAAGTGTCATTAAACCCAGAGGTAGTACTTCTGCCTTAGGAGGGTTTTGAAGTACATGTTATTGGTTCTGGCCAGCAGATAAAAAAGAAACATGATATGTTTGCTCTGCTCTTAGGATTTTCCTTCACTATCCATGGCTAGACATAGCTGGAGACATTTTAGGGTGTTAAATAGGTCTTTGGCTTGACTCTCTGTTGTTCTTAAGTACTAAAAAATTCTACACATTTGCAAATGAATTAGAATCAAAACTCTTGTCTTTGCTATAAAGGCTTAAAATGAACTTTTCCATCTTAACATGACTGGCTCTAGAATTCCTGGTGTCTTCCTTCAAGCACTTAAGACAATACATATAACAGCTATAGACCTTTAACTGCTACAGAAGTCCTAAAATCGTCATCTGCTATAGAAACTCATTCCCTGTTTCTTCTTTAAAAAGGTAGTTAGTTAGTCTGGAGTGGTAGACATGATATACTGAAGGGAAAACTTTAACAGAGATGCACTGAGTTTTATTTTGAAGATTCTGTTGTGGGTTTTGTTGTTTTTTTTTTTTTTTTAATTACAACTTCTCCTTAATTAACACATGTGTGCAGCCTTACTATTGCTCCTGTGAACCTCTTTATGCACTTTTCTGGCATAATCTTTACTCCATGTGCTGCAGAGCTTAAGTCCCTTGTTAGTGATGCCTACCTTGTTGAGTGTTCTATGCCATGTGCAGCAGAGCAGCAATTCTCAGCCATCTATTTTCCTTTTGGATTAAGAGATACTTTACATCCATGAACCCTGAAAACTGGAATCATTGCTGAGACATATAATTTAGCATCAAAAGCACAGTAGGAGTTCTTGAGTGCCCTGACAGTAACCCGTGTGCAGGTGCACAACCAGAAAGAAAATACACATGATGAATGAACCAGGCTTCTATTGCTGGCATCTGTCATTAGTTATGAATAGAATAATAATGGATTTGTGTTGGAAAACAGCTTGACAGGACACGTTACTTCATTTTCTAAGGAAAATGAAAGCAGTGTAATGCTAGTACAACAGAGAAGATCATCTCACTGCAATATATCTTTACACTTAGCTTAAGGCCATGGTTCAGCTCTGCAAAATTACAGCTATGGTACAAATATATTCCTTTTTGTGCATTCTAAGCTGTGTTTTAGAGGCAAAAGTTAACATAGCAAACACAGCCCAAATACGGGGAAAGGAGCTGAATTTTCTCCTAATAAACCTGCCTTCAAGAAAATTTTTAACTAATTTTGAGTGATGAGGGTAGTCTGCCTTCAATAACAAACAGACAGTTTGAGATTATACAAGTTTTATGGCACACAGACTATTACTTGTGATAATGAACAAGCTAGACAAAAAGCAGCTGGGCTTTTAAACCCCAGGTTGTTTGTAGAGCTGACAGTTAGAAAAATCTCTTTATTTTTACCTCCAGCTGGCCAAATTGCTATGAGAATTACAAGAAGAGAAAATAAGTGCAACTTGGGTTGATAATATTTCTTCTCTTTTAAAAGAGGTACATTTGAAGACTGCACAAAACCAAAACATAACCAAGAAAAAAAAAAAAAAAAGTAAGAAATGTCTCCTAGGTTGTGTTCAATTCTCAAAATCACCCTGTTTCCTGAGCTGCTCCTCTGTTTGCTTACCACACTGTCAGTTCCTAGAGATTGCTTTACTCACCAGATAGATGTGGGCATCTCTAGGATTTCCGTGACCTCAGGGGACCCAAGTGTCCTGAAAGTGTCTGAAGCAAAGGGAAACTGGAAAGAAAAATCATAAAGTTTCCTATTTAGGGGAATGAGTAGCAGTAAAATTTAAAATTCAGTGGCTCTTTTTATGCTATCCTTTATTTTTCCATTCCCCTTCCTCAGCTGAAGTGAAGCCCACAAAATACTTCCACCTCCCATTTATATCCATGGTATTGAGATCCAGACCCCTTTTGTTGTTGAGTGATCCCCTAATAGGCACCTTTTCCAGTCTGTTGCTAGGAGAATATTTTCCCCTTAACATATGGTTCTCGTTATGCTGTAATTTATTGTCACACAGCTATTTGGTTGTTTAAAAAAAGTTATTTTTATTGCCCTTCAGAAAGGTCGTGTATGTTTATTCTTGTCACTTTCCTTAATTAACACAGGTGGTTGGGAACTTAGACTAAATACAAAAAGTAGTGAAACATTAATTAATTCAGATTTAGAAGGAAGGAAGAAATTATATTTGTCAAGACAGCACAACTCTGAGGTGGTTACTCTGTTGTCAGCACAGAGTCTGCTTTCTCTGCTGCTCTTGGACACAGTGATGTGTTGCATGACATCAACAGTCAAAGGTTTCAAGTGCCATGTCATGGTTTACTTTTACTTCTTGACTCAGCAGAGTTAGTTGCAAAATTTATTTCCCTCTATAATTTTTGATGAACAGAAGTTCCCTTTTATACAGAGAGTGTGTACACTATTAAGTCCCTTTTAAGCACTTTTTGCTATGGTTTATAGCCACTTGAATTCAAAAATCTATTTAGATTTCTGAATTCAAATAAAAATCCAGCCTCTCTGGATAGCAACTGCTCAGCAAATACTGATGTTTCCAGTGGAAACACATTAATTCTTCAGCTGATTCCAGAAAGTTTGCTCTTAACAAATTGACCATTCAAGAAGCCTATAATATGAAAGGTGGAGGTTAAAAAGCCAATTATCCTGGTACATGGTTCATGGTCTGAAAAGAGAAAAACTCATTTTAGGTGTTTAATGTGTTTGGTTTTGCATGGAGCATATTTTACTCTTCACTTGAAATATGAAATATTTAGTAAGAGGCATCTTGATATCCCATCTTAAATAATATAAATCAGAATAAGGAAATGCCTGTGAGATATGTTCAAGAGCATGGAAAAATCTTTTCTACACTGCAGTTTCAGCAAGAGTCACTCTCCTTCCTGTACCAGAGCTGGCCCAGAGGGCAGTCTGAGTGCTATCCTTGTGGCAATGGCTACCTACAGCATTCACTAACCAAAATCTTTAATTATAGCCCACATGTACCTTTTCCCTCTGTCCTTCCCTGCAGGTATGAAACCAAATGCAGAGCATGCACTGTCCTTCTTGGAGCTGATGAGCCCTTTAGTGGAGCCCAGAAACCAGAGACCACAGCATTTATTCAGCATATGCAGCTGAAAATGAACATATTTGTAACGTATTTGCCTCTTGCACATAGTTATTTGGACCCTACACCAATGTCTTTTCAGTACTTTTATTACTTTTATATGTAACAGAACCTTCTGCAAGGGTTATTGTGGGTTTGCTTGGTCATTTTTAGGCTAATGCTTTTGAAATTAAGAATCAATGGTGAAATAAGGTCTAAATAGTCAAAATTCTTTAACATTAAGTCTATTGCAAGATAATTTGGCAACAGACAAATACAAACTAAGGACAACTTTATTCTGTTTTGTGTAATGAACATTAAGTGCTGATAGCATCAGATAAAAATGTGACTTGCATTCTCTGTGCACAATTCACTTTATTAGAGGCAGTGGTGCATAACTTCAGACATTTATTCACATTCATACAACCTGATCCTATGATGATGTTTATGCTTACAGCAAAATGGAAATACTCTTTTAGAGATCAGAGCACAGACGACTGGAAAAAAAAAGTCAGCTGAAGAGGAACCATGGAGTTTTCATATAATGATTTAACTTTGATCACAGAGATCAGAGTGTTCTGCTTGAAAAGCAAACAGGGAATAGTTTAAAATATTTATTTAAAATGGAGCAGAGGAAAAAAGCCCTCCTATGACATGTACTTGCAAGCATGTTATGAGGGAAACATTAGAAATGCTAGTTGATGACAAATTCTTTAATTAACATATGGTAATTGGCTTAGGTATGCAGCAGTCAAAAAATTAGGTAGCTTTTACATATTTAAGATGTTAGAATATTAATCAGGAAAGAGTTTATCATTATTATCAGACCAGAAATAATGCAGGCAGAATAGTTAAGCAGAGATTAGCTAGAATTTATTTCCCAGTGTAAATCAGGCTGCAAATGCATCTGTTTCTCTGCTAACCAATATTTGTGGTACCTATTCTGGTACCAAGGGGAACACCACTCACCACTGCTCTCCACCCAGACGTGGAGCCCTTGAACACAAGTCTTTGAGTGTGACCATCCATTCCTGGTCTATCCATCCAATCTTTGTCTCTCCAGCTGAGAGACCCAGATGTGTCAGATGTTTTTGCCCCAGCCCAGATAGTCTGACAGTTGCTCTTCCCTTATCCATCAGCACTGTGACCTCATCAAAGAAAGCCACCACATTTTTCAGGCATAATTTGCCCTTAGTGAAGCCATGTTGGCTATCACAAATTGTGTATTTTTCATGTGCCTTAGAACAGTTTCCAGGAGGATCTGCTCCATAGTTTTGTCAGGCAGTGTAGTGGGACTGCCCTGTAGTAGCTCTGGGTAGAAATCAGCAATAAAGAACGTGTGAAGAACAGAGTTTCAGGCAGCTTGCAAGGTGCCACAAGCTCAGCTGGCTGGGGATTGTTACAGCAACATCTGCTGGGAGCAGCAGGAACAAAGCAGGTGCCATCCATGAGCTGCCCTTGTCAGGATGGGCACCTCTGTCACACAGCAACCCATGACATCAGGGTGAGCACCAGCCAAGGCCTTCTGTGTGCTGGAGAGCATCTGCTGTATGGAGCAGTGTAAGGAGATGGGCCATGAGCATACAATCTCACCATCTCCTCCTGGGAGTATTCAGCACTGGGAAAAGTGGGGCCATGCATTTTTGCTAGAAAAGGTTAAGTGCTCTGGCTTTCTGAAGGAAGAACAATGTATAATTTAAATTGTTTCTTTTCTTTTGCTTTCAACAGGTCTCTCGTCCTTTGCTTTGGAGAGAAGTAGCCCTCTTCAGACTGGTGAGGATTTTTTTCTTTTTAAGTAGTTAATGTTTCTGCTAAGCAGTTAGGAAGCATCCAGCTGTTAAAAGCCTTTAATTGGTGAGTCTGGACTTCTTCAGCCCCTAAGGGCTGGAGACAAATAAGCTTGTCTTTTAGAAATACCAACAATAACTGCAGATATTATTGAAGTCAAGGTGAAAACAGACAAGCTTGACTCACTGAAACAGCCAATTCAGAAGCTAAGCACACCTATTTCTGTGAAATTGTAGTGCTATACCCAGAATTTTCCATGCTGCAGGCCAATGATTTTCTGTTCACATTGTTTTGCACTTCTTCATTAAGACCCAGACTACTCGAAACTACATCAGTAACCCCAAAAATTGACCTGGGATATTGTGGCTTATCTCTGCTCATTACATTAGAGCTTGAAATGCAGCTGTATCACCAGTATATTCCTAACTTTCCTTAATGTGATAATTTGAGATTTGTGAGTTTCATTGCAGGGAAACACATACTAAGCAGCAGTGGCTGAATTCTGGCTTATCTTCAATTTATTAAAATATTTGTATCTACTTAAGTTATTTCAGAAATTCATTCCTTCTGTGACAAGCACAACATCAGTTCCTCACCTGAAATCTGAGTTCTTTGCATTTATAGTGCCAGAAATTGCAAATTCTGCAGCAGCTTCTTTTAAACTTTTCATTTGAAGTTTGCACTGCTGTCTGTTGTACAAGCACAGAGAAGTACAACAGTTGTTCTGCTGCCTGGTTTAAAATTCAGCTGAATGTACTTTGTATGGTCCTCAGGTTTTCTCTGTGCTGTAGCTGCTTTAATTTGTTACCAATTAATTGCATTGCCAAGGCTGCTTTGGGAAAATGACTGACAGAAAGAAATGGAGTCTGGGGGTAGAAGAGAAAGGATTAAAGCATTTTGTGGTTATGGGAGTAATTAATTAGTGAGGTGGCTTAGAATATGGATGGTTAGTTCCCCAGGAAAATTCCTCCCATAATCTCTCTCTACCTTGTGCTTATTATAGCTCATGTTCTCCCCACACCATCAACCATTTCCAACTCCACACACTGCTTGCCAAAGAGGGACTGTGTGTTGCCTGCCAGGGTAAGGGGTGTGCAGGATGATCTGTAGCACTGCTGCATCTTCCCTGGCTCCAGCAAGGCATAGGACAGGAATCTCCTATTTCTGCTTTCATTCCCTGAGGCATCTGAAGCCCAAATCCCCAGGACATCAATGTGGCCCAGGCAGACACACTGTCCACAGAGTCAGGTTTGTTTAAGCTAGGTTCTTACTCAGTTCAATATTATTACCTGAGAGGGTATAAATGAGGTCATTAGTTCAGGTGAGAGTTAAGCACCTATTTACAGCAATTACTGGATTATGAAGAGATAAAACCATAAAACATGTTGTTTATGACTTCACTGCAATACAGTTGAGAGGCAAGGATTTCTCCCTTAGGCTAGAGGTGTATCCCAGCAAAGCTCAACTCTGCCAGGACAGTGTGTCCTTACTCTGTCCTTTCTTTTAGGCCTAGCTCATTGTTTGAACACTTGTTTCATTAGAGGTGTCAGGGAAAATGAATGGTGTCTCAAATGGGGTATCTCTGAAGAGTGTTCACTGCCTGAAAGATTCAAAGCATAGCTGAAAAACTCCATTTCCTTGAAATATTTGGGAGCTCTGTGTGTAATGATCTTTATGTCATGTGGTGCTGCTTAGTGTCAGGAGACTGCTGTGGGAATGCTCTTTCATCTGTGTAATAATTCATGTTAAATGAAGAGGGTTACTGATGTGCTGATTCCTCATCCCTTTCTATCCTCCACTGTGATCACAAATCTACATTTTGTAAATTCTTTCACTTTCTGCAGTAGTTTGCCCTTCATTTTTCCCTGCCATGTTCCTCCTGTCCCTCAGCTAAAGCAGGATACAACGTGAGCCTTTTTACCTGGTTCACAGTACCCTTTCACATACCTAAAAATGAAAGAGCACTAGTAATGGATCTAAGAGACCATGTATGTAATGTAATGTATCCAAGATCTAAGAGAGTGGCTTGTAATTCCACTCTATGCTTCCCATGGATTCCACACAAACCAGAAATTACATATTTTGTCAGCTGTAGTCTCTATATCTTCCTGCCTTTGACACGTCCAATCACTTCTGTCAATTCTTACCTAAAAAATAGTGATCCAACCTGTACAAAGGTTTCTTAAAAAACTTTCTTAATTGATTAAGAAGGAGAAAAGAAACTGAAAACTGTTGTTCTCCACAACTGTTTCTTTTCTCAAAGTCTTCTACGTCAACATTGCTGATCTTATATATCTAATCCTAATGTTTCTAAATGCTGGTGTTGAAAATCCAAACCACAGTGGAAAATTGAACTGCATTCTTTTTCCATCATCAGAAATAGAAGTCTTGCAATCAGATCTGAGCTGTCGGGTTTATTAATGATGTGTGAAGCAAAAGTGAATCCAGCTCAGCCTTCCATGGCTGTGTTGGCTCTGCAATGATAACAGAAGTAAAATCATCATTACAGTTATCACTAAAAAAAAAAGCCCCAAATGAAATTCAAAGAACTGCAGAGGGAGACAATATATTGAGTAGGACAATACTGGTTTCTACAATGCTTCTGCTTGCTATAATCACATTTTAAGTAACAATTTTGGTGTACGCTTAATTGTTGCTGTATTCATACAGAAATAAAATGCAATATTATGACACTGACTTCCTTGGAGAGTGAAGTTATATTTAAAATAAGTTTGGAAGAAAGCAAAATATCTCTCTGGAATAACTAAGCAACAACTATTCAGAATCAAAGACTGGAACAAGAATTTAACATGCAAAGAAATTAAAGAAAACATCCAAATAGATGATCCTGATCTTTGGGAAGCAGTAAGCCATATAGAAGTTGTGAAGTTAAATGTAAGAAGACAAAATTCTTTTAATAGGTATGAGGAGGTCTGTATAGTACTGGTAAATGGCTCAGGGGGTTGAGATTTTTACAGAGCTGCATTCCTTGAAGAGTAGCTGTCACAAAGTATATACAATGCAGTACATTTTCCCATTTCTTCTTATGATGATGTGTTTAGGACTGACTTTGGAAGGAAAACCTTATGGGATTATTCTTCTCTTATTTTCTCTCCTTGAATTTATCTGTAAAGCAAGTCTGTGTGAATGTCAATGACTGTTTGTCATTGAAGACATTGTGAAACACCATCTGAATTCACAGTTTTACATTACAAAGCACAGTATTTAAAGGATTAGAATATAATTTCCAGATAATTTTTAAAAAGAGGATCTGACAGTCCAATAGGAATACACTAGATAGTGCTACTTTTTGTCCAATTCTTTGCCTAAATGAGTGCCATGCTGTGAATAAACAACTTGGATGTCATCCAAGCCCAAAAGTTTTCAAACAGTAATTGTGCAATATAAGCAAATCAGAAATCCTGATAGTGATTTAAATAGTACAGAGATGTTATTCATGATCAGAAATAAATGTTTTTGAAGGACACTTTTTAGATGTACATTTTCTTGTTATTTTGCTTCAAACGGAAATGCTTCATGCATGACTATATCCCCTTGCTAAAGAAAGGGTACTATTTTGGGGTCAAGCTACCATAAAAACCTTGTTCTCAAGCTGAGTCAACTTGCAATTATTTGCTATTGAACAACTTCCTTTAATTCTTACTAAGAAAAGTAATTTTTGTTTTTTACATTACCCCAAAAAACAGATTGTGAATAGAAAGACACTTAGGGTACACAAGATTTATGTACTCTAGGTCCAGATAAGTCTGTCAATTGCTCTTCCCTTATCCATCAGTGTTGTAACCCTCTCATAGAAAGCCACCAAATTTGTCAGGCATGATTTGCCCTTTGATGTTATTGCACTTCATTCACAACAATCATTAACTAAAGCTCTTCTGATTAAGAGATTTTTCCAGGCAAAAATGCCACCAGTTATTCTGAACTAGAATCATGGGCATCAGAAAGTGTAAAGGTAAGCACAGCTGAATATTCATCTTTGCATTGCTTGTTCAGGTTGCAGCAGTGACCAGATGGAGAGTCAGACCAGAATTAAGCAGTGCAGAAAATGCTTGTGGTATTGGGCTCCTTGTGGTATTGAGGCAAAGACACTGACAGGACATAATATTCTACTGCTGTCAATTAGCACCAGTAGTTGAAATTTGCTCATTAATTTGTACCTGTGATTATGATGTTTTACTAGGCACACACTCTAATGTTATGCTATACCAAGTAAAGCAGCTTCTTCCACAGCTGACATCAAGGCAATTAGTATAAACTTTATATCATGTGTTCCTGCAAAGGAGAGGAATTCAGTCATATGCACACATTTATTTGGTTTTAGACTATATTGGAAGAAACCCTGCAGTCACTGATCAGCTAAGTAGGACTGTGAATCCAGAGGTAGCATAGCTGCCACAGACAGTGCTTAGTGCTTGCTGTGAAAGGGTGTGGAGCCCAAGTGAAACCTCCGTCATCCATTTTGGAGTGGGTCTAGAATTCCTGTCCCTTCTGGCCAGGCAGCTGGAGCCAGAGTTATTCTCTTTACTTATGAAAGAATAAAGTATTTGCTTTCCCTGCTCATGCAGGAATATTGTTCCTGAAGCTCATCCCTCTTGTACTTAATAACCCTTTAAAAGGAACCTGGATGTACTTGTGGGTGATTTATCTGGTTTTGTGCTAGCTTATTTCTTTAGTTCAAATGACCCTCCTTTTTCCTTTTGCTTTTAGGACACACTATACTTAAAATAAGCAGTCATGTCCTTTGTCACCTTCCAGTCTAAGGTTAAAATCTGAGCTTTTCATGATTATTCTGACAGAATAAAACTTTTCTTCTGCTTATCCCACTAATTTCATACTGAACCTTTCTGGGCAGGTGACCAAACTCATTCCACACAGTGTCATCAGCACTTTCCCTGTGAAGCTTGCTCACCAAACACTCTCTACCTTCAGTATTTGCAGGCTGCATTTGCTCTCTTCTGTGCTGCCCCAAACTGGGGTAGAGTCAGGCTTTCATCAACCCAAGTTCCAAGGTTCCTCTCTTCTCTTGGGTCCAATGGTGAGGCCCAGCTTGCAGCAAAAGCTCTTGGTATAAGCCCTTCTGCATGTGACCTTGCATGTTGCATTTCACTTCATTTCTATTATAAAGGCCAAGCACTATTTTCTACAATATGCCAAACTTTAGTAATGTTGGTACCTCCCACTGTGACACTGTCTGCAAATCTCATGAAGTACAGTTCTACTCTTGCTATTTGAATCACTAATGAATGATTGCATACACTCTGGTAATGCTTTACATTACTTACTAAGAATAGCAGTGATTGTTTCCTAGTTTATTCACTACACATTCACTCACTCTAAAAACATACATGGAGGTAAATTGTGTACTTCTATATGATTGCAAGGCTCAGAGAAAAAAAGAGGGTGGTCATTTATCTACACCCTAATAGGTGCTGACTAAGTATTGAATTTTTCAGAACATTAAGAATTGTATAAAGGGGATTTTTTTGGGGAGTTTCTGCCTTCTACACAGAGCCAAATATTAGCTAGTTGCCAAAAGTATTAATTTCTCATTCTTCTAAGATTTTGTCAATTAACCAGTAGAGAGATGATGTAGTCATCTGAACAAATAGTCTTTATTGTACAAAGGCTAGCAATAGAGTCTGAAAGATTAAGAGAGGCATGCAGGTCTGCAGGGCAGCCAGCAATCTCCTACCCTCCATCTGGTTCAGAACTTAACAGTGAGATTAGTTTGTAGCATAAACTCTGCTCCTCCTGTGGGACATCTGAGAAACAGGGAAAATCAGTGCTGTTTGTCCACAGCCAAGCCTTGCCTGTTCTCACTCAGGGTGGACATGGTAGGATTGACTGATCTGTCCACCTTTCATTACCTCTACAGTAAACAGGTCTCTGAAATGAGTCTGTGCTTAGAGGCTGATGCCACAGAGACTTTGCTGTATTAACCTTTATGGTCACTGCATGGCTCTGACACTCCTCACAAATCCAGTAGAAATAACTGGGACTCAGGAAAAGGACTCCTGGAGAAAGAAAGAAAATCCAGTGACATTTCTGCTGAGTAAGAGAATGATGCTCTCTTTGGAAAGGAGACAAATCTTTTATGTGCATTCTCTGCTAGTACATGGAGAAAGTAAAGGGGTGCTCCCTTCATGATGTTATTCTTTGCCCTCTGCACAGTCTTTAGATGTCTGTGCCTGGGAAAATAAGATCTGGAGGAGAAAGTACATTTGGAGGCAACCTGAGGCAAAACCACTTAAAGTTACTCATTTTGTCCCAAGAACCTGTACACTTATTAATACTGAAGAAAATTCCAGCATGTTGGCATTGATTTTTTTTTTCCTTCTCCAAATAGAAACAAAAGTTAAAAGTGCAACAGAACATTCAAGCAGCAAAGACTGATGTTAGTCCAGCTGAAAAGCTGCAGCCCTTTAGTCAAGTTTGTCTCAACTCTTGTGCCTCTTTTCTTGTTCCTTCCTGCACTGTGATTTCTTTATGACGCAACCCTATCAGGAACTGGAAATAGAATTATGTCCTTATCGTCTCCTGGTGAAAATACTCAACAAAAATTATATTGTTTTTCAAATAGGGATTTGTTTAAAAGGACAAAGCTATCTCTGACAAAAATATTTTCAGTGTAGCCTTTCATACTGTCCTAATTTGAACCTGTTCAAATAGATTCATTTGGATTGCGAAGAGTCAAACCACAACTTTGGTGCTGTATATATAAAACACATTCCTTCTTTGGGCAAGCACAGTGCCCTTTCCACAATGAAATGAGAGCATTTTGATTTGGTGCCAGAGACAAGCCAGAGCCAGTTGTGAGGATGAAGATTGGTTTTGGTCCCCAAACCACTCACAGGCCTGATGAGAGCATGGTGAGTGACCAGCACGTGGGAGAGCGTGGCTCCCTGTCCCACAGATGAAACCACAGCCTCATTACTCCTTCATTCTAGCTGCAATTCAGCAATTTGTGTTTGCTCTGCTTACAAGCATAAAGTGCTGCTTTTCAGCCTCATCAATACTGAAATGGCAAGTTTTTCTGATGATCTGTTCTTGTTCCAAGGTTTTGGTCTGTCCTTAGTGATGTTTGGGGTTTGATACCTGTTGCTTTGTGTGGTGCCTTTAGCTGTGGAGTAGCAGCAAATGAGGAATCCTGCCTAAGCCCTGTTACCAACTACACTCAGTGTTGGCTTAACAAATCTTAGGGAAGGAAGGACTGTAGAGAAGTCACTGTGAAGGCAAGGGACCTGCTTGTGGGAGTAATCCAAAAGCCCTGCAGAATTGATGCACTCCTAAGACTGTCTTAGGTTTGATTATTATTGAACCCTAGGTTTTAAAATATTATTTCTGTGACACAAAAGCTGATTTTTAAAAAATTCTGATTCTTAGTAAATGGAAATTCTGAAAGGATCGTAAAGCATTTTGCTGTCACATGTATCTGCATAGCTTGATTCTCATTTTGCTCATGTTTCCTCTGCTTCGTCTTTGAGGAAAAGCAAAGGCATCCACTTTCAGCATGAATTTACATTCTAAAGACAGTAAATTTGCACAAAAAACAATATAGCCTTATGCTCTTCCCACTTCAATACACCCAAAGGAAATATCCAGCTGCAAAGATAAGTGATATTTTTCTTTCTCAGGCTTTAAAGTTGCAGAACAATTGTCAGCCTGGCACAATGATTAACACACTGACTTTCTTTCAAACCTTAAAGAAGGTAATATTTGTCTCCTACATTTTGCTTTTCTAAAATTGAGGGCTCCAGAACTGAAGGCTGTCCTGAAAGTCTCTAGCAGTACAGAAAGGGAGCCCTAGATAAAACATTTCCTGAGAACTAGGTGTTAGCACATTTTCTGAAAGAGAAAGATTACCTCATTTGTATAAAAATTTTAGTCTCTTTTAAGATAGTCTATGCCACCGACCCTTTCTATTCCAGTAGGACAATTCTTTGCCAATACAAATGTCCTGCTTCCTTTTAAATTATCTGCCAATTCGCTAGTAGTGATCCAATTACCAAGAGTCTGCTAAGACCTCGCCCTTCACACTTTTCCAAGTTCTGTCCTGCAGAGAAATAATTCTCCTCCTGTCCTCTAAAGAACATGTCAATCATGTGTGCAAGCATTGCTATTATCACCTTCCTAATGACCAGAAGAATGTAAATGAAAATGTCTTTGGTGGCAGGAGCTTGTCAACTATTTTGATTTCCATGAGAAGAAAACCAGTCTGGGCCTGGAATCTGCATAATAACTTTGCATTGGCAACACTTTTTTCTTGCCTGAAAAGGCAGACTGTAGCCTGCTGTGTAGTCCTGAGCTGCACTGGGGAAACACATCAGGCTTCAGCAGGAAAATTACACCAGTCAAAGGTATTTTGGTTGTTTATAGCCTCCCCATGATGAGATGAGACAATATAGATTTTTAAGAATCCATTTATGTTTGTATATCTTGAGGGTGATAAGTAATATCTCATGAAAAAAAAAATCTTAAAAAAAAAAAGTAAAAGAGAAAGACCTCCTTTGGAATGAACACTGTAATTAACTATGAGTAAATAGGAGAGTTTGTCAGGACTTGTAACAGATGTTCCTTACCATGTCACCACAGCTTGTAGCACTGCTGATGTGTGTCATGCTGGAGAGCTCAGTGAGAATCTGTTGTGAAACTCAACCTGAGGAGAAAGAGGAGAATAGTTTGGATGTACATATTTGCTCAATATTTGATCAATATCTTCTGTTTACCAACTGTTCTTCACAAAAACAAAAAAAAAATATTGATCCTTTATAGCTGTGATAACTGCTTGGCAGGTGTGAGTAAAATATTTTACATGCTGTTTTGCTCCTTTGACCCATCCTGCCCCTTTGGGTGATGAAACTTTGTGAATTTGTAGAAAGACTTCCTTGCTTGGAGTGGAATTTTTGCACTTTTGCAGAAACAGAATAGTTTACATTTGTCTTTTCTCCATTGTGTCTCCCTCATTATACTCCACAGAAAATAGCAGGGGGGAGTGCTAACAGCATGCATGGGAGCAGTCTCATTTTTTGTAAACTGATTGTGCAGAAAACATCTGTTTTCTGCCCAGCTTCACTTGTTTGTACACATCCACTGTTTCCAATGATGCAGTGCTGAGGAGAAAAAGGAAAACAAAGCACAGCAAATCTGCCGTGCTTGTTGCTTGTATCAGTGCCTCTCAGCCCCACGTGTGCAGTAGCTTCCAGTTCATCCACAAGAAATGATGAGCCACTGAACTAAGTGTATTAGCTGAATTCAAGTCAGTACTGTAGTGGCACCTAGAGAGTCTTCGTTTGTGTCTTCAGGACAAATGTGATGGCATAAATAGAAGTGGTAGATGAAAAACTCAACTGTATACCAACTGGACCCAACTTCTTTCTCATTTACTCCCTTAAGGAGACTTATTTTTCTTCCCATGGTGACTTTCTGACAAGTAAGGTTGGATAAAGAGCAGCCCTTAAAGTGTTTCTAAATTTTGTCTTTAAACAGAGCTACCAAACAGGAGAAACATTCCTTGTATTTAAGTAGATCTTTATATTTATCAAACATTAAATCTGCTGTCACTTTTTATCTCTCCCTTTTCATCTGAAGCAGTAGAAGAAGTTTCTGCAGGGTGGACATTTGAAAAAGAAAATGAAGCCAATAGCATTATGCTTCCTACCTGTTTCCAGTCAGCTGCTTTTCTTCACTGCTGGATTCTACTTCTCCTAATAGAGCAACCTTTTATCTTTCAAACTGGCATGCTGATGGGTCTCATCAATTAAGTTTAGCAAGGTCCCCTTTTCTCATTGAGTGTTGTTTTTTCGCACTCGCCGTCCTCACTGCAACATTGAGCTTGAATCTGTGCTCACTGTTTTCTCTGAACACTACTGAATTCTGCTGCATGGCCTGTACATGCCTGTATATTATTTATTCAGTACAATTTGACTCAGCATGAGCCTATTTTAATGTGTTCTTACAGTGATATCAGAAGGTCCCAAGCAAGACTGGGAATTCAGCTGCATATATCCAGTTGTATAGCAAGAGGAGACATTGACAAGAGAACTATCAGGGCAAGAGTGGGTTCTTACCTCCCTGGTTTAATCCTTTCACAAGTTTTACACTATTCATGCCCTCCAAGACACTTTTATGCAGTAGCTCATGGCCTCTTCCATGCTGAGATGAAACTCTGTGCCTCTAAGTGCCTGTTATATGTTCATTATGAATATACTTCCTAGAGCAGGCTTTACTAAAATGTCTTATCTCAATGGACACAAGTGCCTGTACATATTCTGGTATTGCTAATAGACCAAACTACTTTCTCATTTATTCCCTTAAGGAGGCTTCTTTTTCTTCCTATGGTGACTTTCTGACAAGTAAGGTTGGATAAAGAGCAGCCCTTAAAGTGTTTCTAAATTTTATCTTTATTCAGCCCCACACTGATAAAATTAGAGAGATGTTTTTCAGAAATCCCACAGGGAAATTCTGCCATAAGCTTTCAGTCTTCACTGTAAACCCTGGACTCCATAAAACATGCACAGCTGGGAAGGGGGTCAGGACATGTGAAGCTGGTAAAGATTACTCCTTGTTGACCTAATTTTATCTCCTCTAACATGGTGTATTCCAACTGAAATGAGAGTTTATGTTGTATAAACTATCCCATGATGAAAAACCCAAAAATATCTCCTTGTGATACCAGGCTTGCAACCTGCAGATGTTCGTCTGCATTATTTTCTGGTTTCTTGCCCCATCATTCCCTGCAACTGGCAGGACAGAAGGGAACACAACTTTTGTTTCAGATCGCTTGACCAGCTGTCCCAAAGTTCTTAGGATGGCTTAATATTACAGGCTCTGTAAGACAAAAGCATTCCCAAAGCTCACACTGGCTTTGCTCAAAGAGGATGGGATTGTGTGAACCCTGGAAAATGACTGTACTTAAACACAGAGGAAGTAAAACCTTTCTTGAGGAAATAGTCTTCAATTTTTTTAAAAAATATTTTCTATGTTATCCCTCAGGAAAGGTTCTCTCGGCTTTTTTAGGGGGCCATATTAAAGAGCATGGATTCTTCTATAAAACATATTCTGAACTAGATGTAGAGGAATTCCTCTTCCTCCTCCATCCCCAAAAATAAAGTCTGGTCATCTACTCCTTCAGTTCTACCTTCAATGTCGTCTTCTTCATATATCACCTAGAAATATACCTGTGTTCAATGCCAATTCAATAGCCTTGTAAAAAAAAATCTCTTTTTAAAGTATTGGTTATTCTTACCATGGCCAAAGGCAGCAGTCCAGCATCCATTAAAAAGTCTTAAAAGAGAAAGAAAGTGTACAAAATACACCATTGCTAGACATGATCTTTGCATACTATATTTTGCTAATGTTGAGTGAAAATTAAAAGGCAGAGAAGGCACTTATTTCACCCACCTGAACCCAGAGACCCTGTAAACATTATGGCTGCATTATTCTACAGGAAGAATATCAGTAAACATCCTGGCAAAAATAATTTTGCAATTCAAGATGCTTATTGCAACTTTTCCATTTCTGTTGGCATTTGGTAGGCTGGGGTCTTTCCCTTGCTCACTATCCTCACTTGTCCCTTTTCCCCACTCCAGTCCCACGTAACTGTTCTGACATTACCTCTTGGTTCTTACAGGACAGTACAACTTGCCAGCTTTTGCTTCAAAGCTCTTCTTCTATTGCTTGTCTTGTACAATGAAAGCAAACCAGAGTGTCCAAGGTGATTGTATTGCAGAACAAATAATAATGACCTCGTGCTGGAGAGGACAATGATCTGGGCTTTTTTTTCTCTTGGACACAGAGTATTTCACTCTGTCGACTATTCTATTTACAAGATGGATTAGTACCCAACTTGAGTACCCTTGAGCTCTTTTTACTTGGTTATAGCTCATAGCCCCTGAAAGTAATTGTATTTGGATTTTTGCAATCATGACAACTAGATCTTACGCATTGCTTTTCTTGCATAGATCTCAAAGCACTTGATGCAGGAAGTTAAGGTAATTCCACAGATGTAAAATCCAGGAACCTGAGAAGACGGAGGAAGTTGTTGAAATTCATCCTGAGTTTGAATAGGGAAAAAACCAAACAAAAATGACATAGAAGAATCTTAGTTCTTAGTATTCCTGGCATTGCAACATAACTATCTTGAAGGAAAAATACAGTTTCCAGTTTAGGGGGCAAGCAGAAAGAGCCTAAACACAGAGGAATTAAAAGCATCCAGCAGAGTGTTTTTCAAACTATAAAAAGTGTCTCTCCTTTCTTTTAATTATTTCCACAAGAAAAGATGTTCTCGTACAGAACCAAACCTCTCTATCCTCACAACTTTCTATAGTAATGCTGTGGACCCAGACTTCTTATCTTCTCTCTCTTTCAGCATGACTCTGTGGTTCTGGAACCTGCTCTATTTCAGTCAATGGGTAGATGAAGTACTCAGAAAAACACAACAAAAGATGATAAATTCCACAGAGAAGGTGAAGTGGCTTTGGCCACTAGAAGAAAGACATGAAGATTTTAATTACCCCTCAAAAACCTAAAATCCGACCACTAGATATATGGTCTCCAAAGTCCACTGTGCAACACAAGTCATATGCATATTTTCAGCACATTTTAAGTAGTTTGGTTGAAGAAGAAGTTGTTTCTGACTATTAACAAAAAGCAGGTAACATCAGCTTTCCATTTTTAAAGGATATATACAGTGATGATACGGAACCTAGCATTTTAAAACTCCCAAATAATTTTTACTTAGATGGTACTCCCACATCTAGGTAAATATCTTTTCAGTGTCATTTATACCAGCCTTAGGATAACCAGCATGCTCTAGATGAGTAGCCAGATTACAAAAAGTAGGTTTAGATCCAAAGATTCCTTACAGTGTTACAAGGAATAGAAATGATGAACAGCTGCATTAAGAATTTCCCATCTTTGTTGTCCAGGGCAGTCTGTGACCTTCATGGTATGTATACTTCAGCAAGACATAAGTAGTTTAGCATTCAAGTCAAAATCATTACATTATCTGATACATTAAGAACTAAAAAAGGTGAAAAAACTTCATTAGCTGACAAATTGATGTGTCTTTTAATTAAGGTCAGAAGACACAGGCTTATATAACCTTCGGTGGGTTGGGATTTCACAGGAAAAATATTAAAACCAAAGAGCACACTTTAGATCCCCTACTGTCCATCATCCAAAGACAGCAGTCCACTTTGAAAGAAGGAAGTTGGGGACTCTATCTTGATATTTGTGTTCTTCTCTCATACACTTTCTACTCATAAACCCCAGTGTTTTATCATTGATTTCTGTTATGTTGAAATCAAATGGTGACCCAAATAGACTGTCAGCGTGTTCACATGCTTTGCAGCACGCTTTGATCATTGTGGGCAACATAAAAGGTATGACAAGCTCCAATTGCAGGCACAGATCAAGCTATGGGAGGGACAGGTTCTGCACCCAAGTCATCAGAAATCATCTAGGAGCGAGGCATCCACATTCTGTTGGCTCCCTTTAAAAACTATATCTTAAATCTGTCCTCGAGTTTGTTCCTTCTCTTTTAAAAGGGAGTATAGCCTCACTCTGTTTGCTTAGGTGATACATTCAGAGGGGTCAGAGATCATCTTTTGCTATGCAATGGAGTTGCAGTCTTTAATAAAAATCTGTTATTGTCACCATATTGCAAATCTCTCTGATAACAGCAGAAATATTCTCTGGAGTCTTGAACACAGTGTTTTCCATGAGCCTTTAGTCTCAATGCTTAAAAAAATCCAGAGCAAACTTCTCCTAAATGATTTCTATATTTAAAAGTTCATTCCCTTTTTTTTTCCCCTGAAGAATACAGATTTTGAAGAAATAGCTGCTTTGAGTATGAGTAATAGGATCTTAGCTAAGAAACTTTCAGTGTGCTCTTAATTTGCAGATGAGAAGTACTGATTTGGCTCTAACAGAACATTTACATGCTCCACAGAGACATCAAGTACAGAGATGTCATGTGGCCTCTTCATTTAATGGAATGACAGCAAGAGGGAGAGAAAGCACTTGAGGGATTAATACAATCATTACTTTCAAGATGCTTCTGTTTGAAGGAACTTGAAGAAGATTCCATCATTCTGCACAGATGAATTCATTGCAAACAACCTAAAGCAAAACTTTAAGGACTCACTATGTGAGAATGGTCCAGGTCCAGAAAGGCATAAAGGCCATTCACTGAGCTTATTTTTGTTAAAACTTTTTACACTTAGCTGTCAGTACCAACATTCATATCCTTGCTACCTGGACTGAAAAAACTCTTTTTCTTCTCTATGAGTCTTACTTTAGCTATAGCTCATAAATCAAGTCACTATATTCAGCTAGTTCTTTCACTTCAACATAGCTGAAGTGAAGCTCCCACTAAAATACTCTCTCATACATCTTTCATCACAGTTACTTCTACCTAGTCCTCCTAATTCCCACAGTAGACAAGAGTTACAGCAAATCCCACAAAGCACTTTCTGTTTGTATCAGTTTATACTTAACTCAGCACCAAAACCAATTTAGAATCTTGACAGAGAAAAGCCCAGAACCAAACAATTGATCTTCATACCTGACAAGGTCCAGGTGCCATGTTTAAAAGGGAAAGGAACACCTTTCAGGAGCTTCTTAAGGGTAGGGTTGGGTCTGTGGAGGTGGTGCCCTATTATTAATATTAATAATAGGCTTTTACACTGAAGCTCTAGGGAGTTTATGGAAATCATCACCAGTAGTCTGGGAAAGATGGAAGTGTCCTGCTGTTCAGTGGAATGGTGCTTTAAGAGATTAAAGTATATGGAGCAGCCTCTCTTTCGAAGTATTTTCCAGTCTGTCACCAACGTGGTGGCTGCTAATCTTTTGGAAAACCTTCCTAGGCTATATCACAGTATCTCCACACTATTGCTTCCTTCTGAATTTAGCATGAAATTCATTTGGTTCATCTCCACTTGTAGTCCTCCGAGCATAACTTCTGCATGAATCTCCACTCTCTCATCAGCCTGGTAGTTCTTACCATATTGCTTTTCTATCTCATTACCCCTTCCCTTTCTCTTTATTTGCTCTGTATTTCCATCCATATCTTTAATGATCTCTCAGTTCACCCCATTAGAAAATCTTATCTCTATCCTTATAACATCTTAGAAGCATTCAAATGTTAGTTCACACTACTTGGTTAGGCAAGGAAAATGTCCTGTAGTGCACCAAATATTGGTAAATTAGCATCTCAGTATTCATACATCACCACTGAAGACAAATTACTTGAAGAGCTTCACTGTGTCTGAAGTTGCATTTCTTCTTGTGCTGGATTATTAAGGAAAGGAGACAGGCAACCAAACATAAATAACAAATAATGTAATATTATGTAAGAATTTGGATGTCAACATGAACTGATATGTGCTGGGATAGAGTCTTATTGTTGTCTTCACGTCCTTAAAATATTCACTGTAGTGATTCTTCTGTGTTAAAGGAGAGGTTCATAAGGAAAGCAAAATAGAAAACTGAGGACAGGACTTGAGACTTTAAACTCTGATTTTCAATTTTCCAGGATTTTATTTAGCAAACATAGAGAAACTTCCCAAATCCTAAACTCTGCTTACTTTTAAATGCTCAATATTGAATATGAGGGTGAAGCTGTAATATTATTACTAATAATAATATTATAGTATGTATTCTCTAGATTACTGGAAAAAACACTCGCTCTTAACATTTGCAATGGACTTTCACAGATGAAAACTGACTATATTATATGTGAGAGCTACCAGACCTGATGAGCTACAGGGGCCATAGGTACCTGGACAACAGTGTTCTTATGGCAATTGAAAAATGGAATGGCCCTTGCCATATTTGGAAGTCAGAAACAATTATTTCTCTGTATTACAACTTGTGTAAGTCGAGGCTGTGCAGAGTGATTCACATTTACCTGTGCTTATCAGAAGTTAACACATCAAAAGGGGTTTTTGGGTTCTACAGAAGTTATCTGGAACAATGCATAGATAGTGCCTGATATTATTTAGATACCCCATGTAATTTTAGCTACAAACTGAAGCTAATATTCCCTCAAAGAAAAACACTCCCCAATTTGATGCTTCCTCATTATCTAAGAGGCACAGAAACTTTCCTCAGAGCAGTAATAAAGATGGAAACATGACTTACCCATCTATATTTCCCCCTTATCTTATTGTTCCAGTATGGGCTGTGCACTAAGTGTCCACATTTTCTGTGCAAGCGTCACCAGGGTACTCACTACAGTGGTTCTCTGAGAATGAATATTGAGTCTGTCAGTGTGGAGAACAAGGCAGACTGACTAAAAGCACCAACACACAGGCAATTCTGAGTTCAGAAATACACTTTATCTCCTTCTGTTTCCAGCTCTCTGGGTTTTTCATGAGAGAATTTCTTCTGCATAGTGCACACTGTGTTCTTCTTTCCTGTCTCCTCCCTGTGGAGTCAGGTCACCATTATCGTTTCAGTCTCCCTGAAGTTTTTATGACTTCTGCTATCACTAAATGAAATATTTGCTCTCTGCACTCTTGTCACGTCTTACAAGGAAGCACTAAGGCTGGAATTTAGCAGTCCTGTAGAGGAAGTGTAATTCCCAGGCAATGTTCTACAAATTGACAAATTCCCTGTGCCTTTATAGTGTGTAACAATCAGTAGTTGTTGTCTTTCCCCACTTTACTTTGTTTCTTACCTGGGTGCATATATGGTTTCCTGCATGGGCTGCCTGGGGCAGACAACTTTACAAGATGAGTGCCATCAAACATTTCCATCCCTTTTGCCCAGCAAACTCGTAGAGACTTGCACTGATTACATTTTTTGTGGTTTTGAGAACAATCAAGGTTCTGCCATGGTGATTGATCCCTTGTGTTCTAGATGTTACAGTCTCCTGCCTACATTGCAGATACATTATGTAAGCAACGAAAGGCCATGAACTATGAATAAGGCCTACTTAAAAGAGTAGGAAATAAATGAAGTTGATCATTTTAATGAAATCTGGGTAGATTTCAACTATTTTTAAGACTGAAGAATCCTGCCTTTGAAAGGGTCCACTCCATGAAGGGAGGAGTTTTAGTAAAGATCCTAAAAATAAAACAATGTAAAGAAAAGCACTGCATGCAATTACCAGAATAAAATAAAATTATCATGTCCTTTCAGGTGTGCTGTAAAACAATTTAGTGTCTGAAGGTTTGAGCTATAGTTATCTTCCTTTTCCCTGTGTAAAGACTGCAATTTTGTGTTAAAGACATTGACAGTTCTCCCAAAGCCTTCATTTCTATCAATAGTAGACAGGGAGTGGTTATGAAATGCTTCACATAATTTTTTTTTTTTTTTTGTTCTAAGACACTCATGAGGCCTGTAGAAATTCTGAAGTATTAAAATAAAGCATCTATCTCCATTAAGGGATTAACAGCAACCTGCTCTCTCTTTTATAAACATTTTATTTTCTACAAGAGAGACAGATATCCATACATTGAAGCTACAGGAGTACAGTGCTGTGGAAAGAAATTGGTGTAATTGAATGAGATTCTTCATTCATTGGAACTGATTAGTATATGGTTATCATTTTGCCAACCCATCTCAGTAGTCTCCCCACAGAGATGTGGACAGTAAAAACACAGCTTCTCCATCTGCTTCTCTTTGTTGCCAGGGATAAGCTCTTGGTTTGCTTCCCTCACTTCTCACTCATTTCCCTTTCTCCTTTTTCCCCAGCTCATTTCCCACCCCATGCTCATTTCTCTCACCTCATGCCCTTTCTCTCTCATTTTGTATTTTGCATAATGTATGCATTTCACCTTGTTTTCCTGAGATTAATTGTTGCTCATGGTTTCCAAGGATCTCTGTGGTATCCTAGGCCATCACCACCATCAAACTGAATGCATTTGTGATTTAAAAAGGAAGGACCTCTGAAGCCTATAAAAGGAGATAGTGAATGTGGCCACGGTTTTATTTTTCCTAGGCTGTTATCCCCTGTTTGTATTTTACCTAGTCAAGCGGGTGACTACACTGGAAATGTCTAGTTTGATTGCTGTATGAGAACAAAATGGGGAAAAAAATCTTTTCTGGCAGGATAAAACATTTGAAACAAAAATAAAAGTTTGAAAAAAAGGGAGAACACAAACCCAAGGAGTAATTCCATGAAAAGGGATGTCCTGCTGGAGTTATGTCCTACTTGCTTAGGTCAGGGGTTATTTAAGCACAAGTAGCTTTGTGTTTAACAAACTACAGAGGGTTTGGATCATGGTTGGTATTTCCAACAGCAAGTGCTGACATAGTTTTGGACACAAATCACAAGATCCAAGTATGCTTCATGTCACAGTCAAAGGAAGGAAAAACTAAACTATACTACAGATTTGAACAAAATTTGTGGATTCATTTCTCAAATTTCATATCCTCAGTGTATTTTTCACAAAATGACTGTTGATCAACAGATTCATGGCAAGTTTTTGAAAAATACATTATTATGCAGCTCTCAAATATAGAATATTTCTGAACTGAAGAGTGGAAATTTTCACTAAATGCAACCAATATAAACTATATTTATTTAAATTTATGAATGCTATTTTAGACTCTTAAGGAACTGTCTGAAACAGCTTTATCTTGCATTCCCTGTATTTCTTGATATTTACTTTGCAATGGAAGTGAAAAAAATTCCTTTTAAGTGCAGGACCAGCATTTTGGGTTTTTTTCATATTTTCCATTTTTTTCCCTGTGGTGTTAACCAAATTGCTCTCTAGCCCTTCACTTCAGCACCCTGTCTTTAAAGGGTGGTAAGGAGAGTTCTTTTAGTCATCTTTTTTCCTGTCTTGTCTATTTTAGTTTAAAGTAATTGAAGGCCATAATTCTCTTTTTCTTTCCAAAATATTGCTTAGTCCAGAGATGCCTTATACTAGCTGAGGTCACAAAAAGGTGTTGCAAGACAAACAACCCACAATCTCACAATTTTTGCTAATAATTCCATATAATTTATAATGTGCCTATCTTGGGTGCTTTTTTTTCCTGATGGAAATCGGAGCTGTTCAATATTCAGAAAGCAATTTCTCTGGAGAAAGCTGGGGAAGGCTGGGGAAGGCTCTGTAGGGAAAGACAGTGTTAACTTCTTTTTTGTTTGCTCAGTTTTCTGCCTTTAGGACTCAGCATATGCAAAAGCACCTATTGAATCCTCTGTAGTGGGTATCCACTAATCAATAGGCAATTTTGCTCTTGCTGAGTTCAAATAGAAAATGATGCAGCAGAAAAAATTTGCTAGGCTAAAACTTGAAGTCCTTAGTTGTTCTCACCTTTATTTAATCTAAATAAGCCAGAGGAACTGCAGGTTTTGTTGCAAATGTTTAAAATGTTGACAACCACATTTCACCAACAATCTGCATATTTGGCCTTTGGTAAGAGACTTCAACAGACATAAAGAAAAAAAAAGCTTTTCCTTGGTGCAGCCTGAATATTTCTGAAGCAGATAATTCTCATTATATTGCAAAAAAAAAAAAAAAAAAAAAAAAAGGCAAAACGAACATGCAGAGGGATGAGGCAGGTCAAAGTAATTCTCCTCTGATCAGCCAAGGATTTAGAAGAAAAGAGTTAAGCATTGCTGCCCATCTTTCTCTCCTCTTCATAAAATCTCAGACTAAAAAGTTGCAAACCCTTACTTTTCATGAGCTTCCTTTAGCTCTTCTGGGACTTAGGCTTTTTCCAAAACAGGAAGATTTTGAAAACCTTTTAGTTGGAGACTGAGTCGGCAATATGAAATTTTCTTTGTGTTCCTTTGCAAAGAAGCCCTGTGAGGAAAACAATTCTTCAGAGCTTAGAAGTTCCATATCACACTGTTTCTTTCTGTGTTTCAGAAAACTTCTGTTCTAATTCTTCAATTAGGGAAGTCCTGACTTTCCTTCAAAGAGGAATAAAGAGGATTTCAAATATTTCTTGTTTTTTTTTCTATGCCCCACCACCATCTGCCATCTTGTCCCTCCAAATGTGAGACACAGGATTACTGAAGCTTTACTGCACCAGGCAAAGGCAAAATATGAGAGGATAAGAGGAAGAAAAGTTTGACTGAGACATGAAGATGATGAACCCGAGTTTCTGCAAAGTCTGAGACATCTCTGACTCAGTGGCAGACCATGACTTGAAGCCATTAAAATGAGTGGGATAAAAGTATTATCAAAGCAGCTTGATTCCCAACAGATGTGAGCAATTCCTGCACAGTTCCTGAGATCCAGGCAGAGAACATGTGAATTCCCTCATTTCTGTTTGCTACTTACTAAATGAGTACGTTTTGAATAGAGTAGGCGTGGGCATTTTGAGCTGGTCCATTCCAGGCCTGAGGGGAATGGAAAAAGAGCAGCTCTCCAGTGCATATCTCCACCTGATACAGATGCTCTTCCATATCTCCAGTGAATCTCTCCAGAGCAATACATCTTTTGAGCACCATCCCAGCCCCTGCCTCAAGTACCTATCCATGGTTAATTTCAAGAATACGTGACGTTATGAAAAGCCTGCTTTTCAAACATGGGGACATAATTAAAACCTCTGAATTTTGCATTTGTACATTCAAACCTGGCACCAAACGCATTAGCAGCTGCACATGTAAATAAAAAGAGCATTTGTGCATTTTAGCACAACACCTGTCTCTGGCAAAGGTATCTTTACCTTGCTAAGGAGAATTATTACAGATAAGCAGAGAGTGTGTTTGTGATTTGGAACTGGCTCGTCTCTTTCCATCTGTCTCTAATACAAAAATAAAAATCTCCTCTGTAATTTTTGAGTGTGGAAGTTGCTGTTGTTTATGTGTTAAAAGTCATGATGACCCTGCAAGTACACTGAGAAACCCAACGCTTTGGGCTGAATTTAAAATGTTTTTCTCAGTTTAGGATTCATCAGGGCTGTCAGCATTAAAAGTCCTTATCCCATTAGCAGTTAACTTTCCTATATGATGACTTTTTACACTCTGCACAGTCCAAAGAATTATCAGTGCAACCAGCTCTCCTGGGCAAGATAATGAGGGCTTAAAAATCTAAATGATCCCCCCCAAGCCCATGTTGCTCATCACTGACTATCTCTGGGGTATTTAATGTGAACATTCTCTTCCTCCTCTGTCGATCTTCCTCTCTCAAGTTTTCCTCCATTCTAAGATTAAGCCATGTTTCCAGTCACATCAGATCAGGCTGTGGCACGGGTTTGGTCTGGATCAGAACACACAGTCAGGTTTGTGCCCAATTACCCAAACACTGACAAAAGCACAACCTGACCTTCTGCTCCTATGTCAGCTGTGGGAAGAAAGACAAGACTTAACTGGGCACAAAGGCTGTTCATACAGGGTAAACCTGTTCTTAACAAACAGGAGTCTTTATAGGATATATATGTGTGTTTGGCCTTGTTTTGTTTGGGGTTTTTTAGCTGTTATTTTAAATACAAATCCATTCCATGATCTGGTTTTCATATAAACACACAATTGTGTTGGTACAACTGTGACATGAAGGCAGGGACAGCTGGGAATGCCCAATGGGATACCTTCTCATGTCTCTGGAGTATGGGTTTACGACCTGAGTTTTTGTCACCTTTAAAAAATGACGAAGAAGGACCTTTCTCTGGCTAGTTTCCCTCCCCACTTTAATTTTTTTTCTTCTTCCACAACTATTTGGCTGCCTGTATTTCAACACACTGACAAACTCTTCAGTTTATATTGTTGAGTGGGGTAATCAACACAGGTGTCTTAACTGTGCAGGTGGAACCTTATAGATCACAGTAATTACATTTACATGATAAATGTATTACTTATGCTTTTATATTCTCATACAACATGGACATTTTTATACCACCTTCTTTTTCAGGGTAACAATACACAATGCAGTCAAGGTGGAAATTAATGTATAGCAATTTATAACTTTGTGACTGCAATTTCCATGAGGATTGGTAGGTAAGAGAGAGAAATCTGATATTGGTATAGGCAGCATTAGTAACTAAAGCTAAAGCATGTCATAAAAAATTGTCTCATTACGTTTCTCCACGTTCATAGGCAGGAATATGACTATAGCTGACTGAATATATCTGGTAAAGTGAGGAAAAATCGAAAATTTCCAGGCTTAGCCTAAAAATCTTATCATTTTTTCTGTCACACCAGAAAAGTTATATGTCAGAGGTAGTTTCCTGATGATTTGGCTGCTACTGAGTTCATTATGCTTTAGGTTAGAGCTGAAGTGACCTGTTTCTCTGAGAAGTTAAAAACAAACAAACAAACAAAAAAAAAAAAAAACCCACAAAGAAATGTGTTAAAGGAAGTGATTTAGAGAAGAGTAAAGTGGCCTTTAAACAGAATCCAAGTATTTTAAATCATCTGTGAGTTAGGATGACACACTATCTTTATATAAATTACCATTTTTTTTTTCTCTTGCTCATTACTGTCTGCCATTCCCCCCATGGTATGAATTCTCATGCATTCCTGCAATTCCCAGAGAAGGAAAATCCTGCTTTCAGCTGCACACTACCATTTCTAAAGGTCTTGAGGAAAAGATACTGCTGGTAGGTGATGTACTGGAAGTTTGCTGACCACTGTCCAGACCTGTCTGGAACTCAATTAATCCATGAGCCATTAAGTAAATGGCTGTTTCCCTGTTTCTCTGAAGTATCAATGCATTAGTGCAGTCTGCTTAGGATCCAAGCCACTAAAATAACAGAGTTAGGAGTACCCACACACTCATAATTTTCAGGGAATTCAGCCTCGTGCCTTGCTCTTCTCATTAGAAAGAAGACTAATCATATTTGCCTTTTTTAAAAAATTCCTTTTGTTTTCCCCCTCCTATTTATACTCCCCCATCCTTCCTTCTGGAAACCTTCCCAGAGCAGCATCCCCTCTCCTTATCTGCCTTTCTCTAGGAAGTACCCTGCTGCCAGCTGGCTTCCCAGGGCACTTGAGGCAGCCAGATTTATTACAACAAGGCAACATGAGCCCTTCTCTTGTCTGGGCTGGGAGTGAACAGGATCAACAAACTCTTTCTCATCAGCTCTCTATGTCACCAACACTTTTGAAACTTTCTGGTGCTTAAGGTATCAGGGCAAGCATCTTGCTTGTCAAAAGACCAGAAAATTCTATTTAGCAATTAAGACACCAATTAATAGAACAGTGTCTATGGTAGGTACTTAGGTGTCCTAGGTACCCCATGTCTATGTCCCCGACCCACAAGCTTTCTTTCACCTATCCTCAAACAATGCCTCACAGTGCACTAAAAAGAGACTCCAAAATTGGTTATTATTTATTTACTGTAAAATCTTTTTTTGTTGTTGTTGTTTTTTGCTATTGGGATAGAAAAGCTGAATATGTGAGGAAAATCTGAGTATATAGGTAATTTTACAGACTTGCCTTAATGGAGAATGCAAGTTTCGCCCTTACCCTATTCTATCCTGTGTGTTGCACACTTCCTGCTTTACACTGCTTTGCCTCTGGGGTGATGAGTAGAGACTTTGCCTGTTCAGGCTTTGCCTACAGCTTTCCTCATGCTCAGATTGCAAACATCTTCTGCAGTTCTTATATTGGATAGGAAAAGGTGCATAAATAGGAATTAATATCTATATGTTGGCTTACGAATGCAGTATGACCCAAAGGGAAATTACTTCTATTCACTTGCTAAATTAAGTAAGGTATATGGCTTCCCTTTGTCTCCTCTATTCCTTCTATAAAATGAGACATGCTTGCCTTCTTTGTCTGAAACAAACAAGTTCCTTCTTTACATGGTCTTGGATACTTTGATGTTTTCCTGGATCTTTTTTTTCCATGCTGTTTATAAAAACAAATGTGTAGTCATGCCCAAAACAGCATTGAGGAATTGTATAATTCCAATGCTTCTGAACCTTCAGTCAAGCTCCTTTTTGCTTCCACTGATGAAAACCCTAAACTGAAACTTGTGCAAACTCTGTCATGATTCCTGCCAGCCCCTCCAGGCAAGTGCTGCTTCATACTACATGCAAAACAATGCCCTTGGATGGGCTGTCCTAAACCTTTTTACATCCAGTCTAACTCAAGAAACCTCATCTCTTGATCATTACAGGTTTCTTCACTGTGGGGGGGTTCAGTGAGCAGTGCATGGTGCTTAATTTCAAGTCAGGCTCAAACAATGACAGCTGCTTTTCAGATATCCCAAGACTGTCACAATATCTTCAAGCCTTCCTCCAAGCCTTGAGTTTTGGTTTATGAGCTGTCAGACAACTGCTTGAGCAGTTAAGAAACCACAGATTTGAATTATGCATTGGTAGCAGGTAGGTGTGAGGTAGTCTACTTGTAGCTGTGCAAAAAATGAGAAGAATTAACACTTTTAAAAGCAAAAGTTTCACTTTAAAATAAAAAATTGCCTTATCATCAATAAGCAGGGACTCATCAGTAATGATGAAAAGAGACATGTTGTACAGTACCATTGGCCTCCAGTCCTGCTTCCCTTCAATGTCTCTCCCTGGGTACTTTCAGCAAAGTTTGTGCTTTGGCTCTGCTCCAATAGCTGGCTTCCTCTCACTGACTACTTGAAATCAATTCGGATACCTGAAACACTGGCTGTGGCAAGTGCAAATAACCAATATTTATTAGACGCCTGAAAAATGACTTAGCAAACACAGTGGGTTTGCTACTTGATATTTATTTTATTTTGAGTGTAGAGAGCCAAAGTCTATGATGTTATCTTAAAGAGAAAATGCCTGGGTGTGTCAGAACCGAAAGACTGATGGCAGAATATATGGGGTTGTCAGCACATTCACTGTGAGGCTGCTTGCCGTTTCCACAGAATGAAAAGATCTTCTCATAGGACTACAGCTGTATTATGTCTGGGGATGGTGGAACTGGGGCTTCCCTTCAAAAACAGCCCAATTCAAACTCTGTGCTCACACCAGAACAACTACTAAATAATCTCTGAAGGCACTGGAAATTTTACACCCTGAATGAAGAGTAAATAGAAGAGGATTTGGTTCGAGCAGGGCCATTTGTAGCTTAGTGGTGTTTGGTGAATTTGATGCTAACCTTTGAGACTCCTATGATGGCTGGTTGTTTGCTTCCAAATATATTTGCTATCAGTACTAGAGGTCCTCAGAAGTCTCCATGCAGAATATCCCAAATGATGCTAATGTAAGATAACTTCCTATTCCTACTTCAGAGCCTCTGACAACCATCAACTGCCACCTCTTGAAATTCTTTTTTTTTTTTTTTTAATTTGATTTCTGTATAATCATACAGCCCATTGTTACATCTCATTAGGGCCTTTAAAGCATGTCATAACCATTTCGAGCTTTTAATTTTGTTTTTGTTTATAGTTGAAATGTGGATTAGAACTTTAATCTGTTCTTTCATGTTACTAAAATTTAGGGTTAATTTTAGAATTATTTTATTGCAAAGGAGGATTACAGATTATTAGCAGAGTTCCCCTTTTAGAGTAGCTGGCTTTCCTTCTGGAGCAGCATCTAAAGACAGTTTTATAATTTTTTTTATTAAAAAAACCCCTTTTTCACTCTGTAAACTGATATTGTCACTAGTAGAAATGGTGGCTGATAGATTTGAATAGTAAATGTGCTGATTATCTCTAAAGTCCCATGAAACACTGTCAGCAATCACTCCATAAGCTTTTCATCTATGTCTAATGTTACAATCATCCATGTGGGAAGGTCAGACCACATCTGGGAGTGCTTTGGAAATTCTGCTTCTCTAAAGATATTGTTTCCATTAATTATTTTATCAGAACTGACCTTCTGTAGCTATTTCAGATATTCATTTCACTCTGCCTGTCTGGATGTTCCAGTGAGTATCTCTCTGAAAAGCAAGCATTGTTAGACTGTCAGAGGCTCTGTCTAAGGATGAACACTGCAAACCACACTGAAGACAATAGAATGGCCCAACTGATTTCAGTGGGATGTGAGTTAGATCAGATTGAATCCAATAAAACCTTTGTGGCTTGAAGCAGATTTTTTTTGTAAATATATATTTGCTTTAATCTCCTTCAACTAAAAACAAAATCCTGGAGGAAATAAGCTGGTTTCTGTTGGCAGGTTATACTCACACAAGAGAACATGAAATGATGCCAAAACATTGTAGTGAAGTTTTATTTGAAGTGGACACCTGCACATTGGGAGCTGGCTTGCAACCAATGATTCCTTCATTCCTCAATTCAGTTCAATTCAAAATGATTTAACTGCCATGATAAGATATAGAATTGTATCCAAAGGATCAAAGAGGAAGCTCTTTCAGATATGCTTTAGAGGATGGGTTTAATCTATTCATCTGTGTTTAGAAGAGTTTGGTCTCCAGCACATATTTAGCTATTTAACCCACCCCTCATCTGACATTAAGTTAATGTACATTTTTTTCTGTACAGACTATGCAGATTTTCCTTTGGTTTGTGTGCATGCATATGAATAATTGTGTTGTCATGAGTGTGATGCTTGTTCCTAACTACCAACAGTCGAAAATTTTTTTGCAGATCATTGTGTTTTGGACATTACAGTGGAAGCCATAACTTTGTCTTCCCACTGTCACTTTGTTTGCAGGGACAGTAATGAACGTGTTCATCCTGTGGGTTTCTCTAACTGAAGAAGCCATAGTTCAAATGCATATATTATGAAGAAAGCATTTCTTATGAAAATTATTTTTGAAATGGGTAATTCTTTCCAAAAATGTAAGAATATCTAAGTTCTAAAAAATTCTTCCCAAAGAAGATTTAGCTCTGAAATACAAAACTAAAAGTTTACCATTTTTTTAAAAAGTATTTTGCTGATGCAAACATCAGTTGCGATGGCAGACTAGAATCCTTTTTGATAAGGTAATAATGCTGAAGCACCTTGTGAAATTAGCAGTTGAAATGTCACTTCATTTTTCTCTTGGTACCAACAATAATCTTGGAAGCCTGTCCAGTAAACAAAAAAATGAATGTACCAGGAAAGAACATTTACATCTAGGTACACAGAATAGTTTCCCTAAGCAATTAATTATCTCCCCTTTTTCCACCTTTCCTGTGATTCCAATGTCCTCAGTAAAACTTCTTCAAACATGGTCAAGCACTTGGACTGTACCACCTGCAAAGAGAAAATCTCTTAATGCCCAACCTCAACCTCCTCATAGTTTTTGAAAACACCATCTTTGCAATATTCATCCCAGACACCTTAACTCACGTGAGAGTGCACATGGATAGTATAAGCAAGAATCCCTTGGAAATAAGAAAAAGCCAAATGTAGACATTGCACTGGAACTAAATGCTGGAAATGTTGCTGCACAAGTGACTATTTGACATTAGTACCAATCATGATGAGCTCTAAGAGATGCACTCTGACAGTTTCTGAGAATCCCTTGTGCATTGCCTACTGTGGGCCCCACACATGAAGCAGAGGCTGAAGTTGGAGCTGCCATCTTGCAAAACTCATGCTTCAGCACAGGGCAGGAGGGCAGGGGAGAAGAAAGGAAGGGGAATCCTTGTTCTCTTCCCAGGAAGACAAGCTCTACATACCTATTCCTTCTCACTCCCATGAATGTCTTCTGTGGCTTTATTTTGTGAAATTTTCATGGTAGGATTTTGGTTGCTAAATCTTGTAAGGAAAGCCATGATCCACATGTTTGTACTTGCATTTATGTAATAGCTACACCAGGAAAATTTATTTTTGGCTGAAACATCTCCTTTGCTTCGTTTAAATATTTTTTTGTGTCTGTTGTGCCCATAAGCTTCAGTTCTGCTCTTCTCTGTTTACATAAATACAAGGATAATCCTACCCCTACAGATTTTAAATTTATGTGTTTGCAGCCCATGAAAGAGCATCTACTTATAAGCACAGCTGATAAACTGCAGAAAAAGGAAACTGTCCTTCAATTTGAGGTCATCTAAGTGACTACTGACACTATCCAAAACTAATAGCATATTAATTAAGAAATTAAGTCTATTAAAGAATATTTAGAATATTAGTATATTAAAATTAGTATATTAGTATATTAGAATAGTAGAAACTAGTATAAGCTAGTATATTAGTATATTAAAAGAGTAGAAACTAGTATATTAGAACTATTATAAACTAGTATATTAGTATATTAGAATATTAGTATATTAAATAAGAAATGAATTTTCACTAACACATATTTTAAAGTTCCTCTTTCCTAGGAAAAAATAAGAATGTGAAGGCTAGTTTTTTGGTTTGGTTTTTTTTTTTTTTTTTTTTTTTTTTTTTTTTGTTGTTTTTTTTTTTTTCCTTGAAAGAGAAAGAAAACAACTAAACAGACTGAGAAAAAGGCATCCTAAAGGAGCCCTACTCTGCAACAGAGAGAAGAGTGGAGCTTGCATCTCCCCAGCCTTCAGGTGAGCATATTGAACATCCTTCCCTCTGGGATCATTGCTCTCAGGTGTCCCCCACAGTGCAATACCCAGCCAAAGCATCCTCCTGAGATAACACAGGGAAATGCAGTGCTCACAGCTTGCTGAACCAGCACTGGGACCTGAACTTGAACTCATCTGTAACATGCCCTAGATCTGCAAAAGCTTTATGAGAAAAGTTCTAAGTTCTACCAGAACAACTAGTTCCTTCCCCCTAGAAAAGTTCTGTTTCAGTAGACAAGGCTTTTTTCCAGTAAGAAAAAGAAAGATTAATTTAAAATACTGAGTAAGTTTTACCCATTATTTCTGTTGCAGAATTGGCAGTAGCTAATGGCACTAGCTGTTTCTTGTGTTTTCTGCAAAGTACCTTGCCTGTGGAGCCAGACCTCTTTATCTTCTGACCAAGAGATAATTTGTTCAACTGAGATGAAATAAATAGAAGCCTAAATAGTGTTAGACAGAGAGTGACTGGTTAAAATGAATGCAAGCCACATCAAACAAAGCAAAATGCACAGGTACATTAGGGCACAGTGATGTTTATCTGGAAACATTGAGACTTGAAAGAGACATCATAGGCTTGAAAGTTGCCTCTCAGTCTGCTGGATGTGGAGACTCTCTGCTTGGGCATCCACCTTGGGCAATACTGCAGAGACAGGCCAGCTGTGAGATCCTATTGAATGCTGCTAAAGGGGATGCCTAATGAGGCTCCTGAAGCAGCCTTTCTAGTTCCAACTGGGGATGTTAAAAAAAAAAAAAAAAGGAACCTATTCTGTGAATAAGGGGAAAAAAGCAAAACCAAAAACAAACACCAAAGAAACACACAAAAAAAAAAAAAAAAAAAAAAAAACCAAAAAAAACCCAGAAAAAAAACCCAAACACAGGATTAACTTAACAACCTCCTATGATGAACTGTCAAAATACAGTTTCTCAAGGGGTCTACTTCATCTGATATCTAGTTCAGCTTTCTAAGTACTGGTTTTATTGTAAGAATCAATCTATGTGGTTGGTGGAAGAAAAAAATCAACACTGTTATTATCAATTCTTGATAACCAATTGCTGGAAATTTCCTTCTTGCAGTAAGCTGTGTTTAGTCTTATTTAAAAAGAAGCTAAGACTCAGATGCCACAGAGCATCACTTAAGAGCACCCTGTGCTGGTCTTGTGTTATTATTCCACAGACACAGGTGTAATTTTCTGACTCATCTTTGAAACAGCTTCCCCCACCTCCATATACATTACGGCAATGTCTGTCTACCTGCAGAGATCCTGAAATATACTTTCAAAGGGAATTGCTTGATCCTGTCACCTCAAAGGCTGTTCAGCCCTGAGGCTATTCCTCATCACCAGCAGAGAGCTCAATGTGAGGCAGGACTGAGAAAGGACAACCAGCTCCCCAGTCAGAATTTCTTGGATCTCCCTTCCTGCCAGTGTGCTTCCCTGAGAAGAGAAAGAATAGAAAGGTCTCCAGCTACCACCTGGATAATCACAACATCATTTAGGCTGAAAAAACCTTTAAGATCCTGAAGTCCACCTGTAGTGCTGCAGGGGTTGTTGTGGTCACAGTGCAGGACCCAGAAGCTCATCTGTCCTAGTGTTTGATCCTAGTATGGCCAGATTCCATGCACTTCCAACACAGTAGAACTGCATAGTCTTATGATGAGACACCACAGTTTCAGGAGTAAACAGCCTTCTGAGAATGCAGCTGCTGAACAAGGACTGGAGGAGCCAAAGGGAAGGCAAAACAACAGCCTGCAGGTGTGTTCATCACCCTGCTTGCCTCTCTCAAGAACCGCTTCTGAACACATGTGCTCATGCACTCAGGCAGACTAATTTTGCATTGGTCATAGACCTATTGCTTTAATGAAAGGTTATATTCATTATGTGAGTGCTATTAACTTGGAGGATGCTTCATTTTATGCTCACCTTCAAAACTACTGGCAATCAGCCTGTCTCAGGTGGCTCTGTGCCAGGCCCAGCAGGTTGTTGGATTTATTGCCCACAATCACCACTTTTGTCCAGATTTATCACACCTCACTGTGACCATTAGCACCCTTGATTACCTCTTCATCTTGACTGTTTTGAATCAAGACTTTGATGTATAATATGTCCTCAAGCAAGGACATTTCCCCTTCAACAGCAATTCTGAATGATACACCAACTACTGGAAATGCCCCTTCAGCTTTTTCAAGTACAGCCTTGTGACAAGGCTTTTATTTTTAAGAATATCAAGGATCTTATTTTTCTGATGATTATTCCTTTCCATCCAGTAGTCATACTGGTATGACTGTGTAATCCAGATCCAGGACAACCATCTTAAGTAATAAATACTAAAGGCAGCAGAAACTTATCTAGAAACCACAGGACCTCCTGATTGATTCTTCAGACAAAAATGTCCTTCCTTATGATCACCTGCGCTTCATCAGACCTACTTGGAAGTATCTGCAAACACCCCTACAACTGTCTGTTAGCTTTCCAGTGACCAACAGGAAAAAACAGTCTGACTCTGGAATATTGGTCAGTATTCCCCACAGACACGATGCTGTTGCAGTTTTCCCTTGTTTGTGTTCCTGAATTCACCTTTTGTCTCTTGCTGCAGGCTACAAAACTGCTCGGAGCAGAAATTAGGTGGGTTTGCCCTGTATTTAGAAAACTTCCATTACCATTTCATGCTAGACCACACTTATGAATCTAAAATAGTAGTACAATGAAAATCTCTCTAAAGTGTCGTTCAGAAGACAAGGAATTCTTTTACTGAGCTTGTTTTCTCCCCCAAGTGAAGTATATTGTTACAGTAGGTAGCAAACTTCGTGGGAAAGGCTCTGAGGGGTGGAGTGCTCCTGCTTCTGTCTGGCATTGATGACAAATAAGGTGTTTCATAAGATTCCTGCAGGACTTGTGTTTGGGTATTTCTCATCCTGAGAGATGTGATTCATAGCAATATTGTCCAGGAAAAAGCAGGTGGACAATTATGAATATTCTTGCTTTTTGGGCCCAGAGCACAGGGGCGACAGGTCAGCTCAATCACATTTCCTCAAACAGCTTATCCTCCTGCCTGGCACACCAAAAATCCCCAGACCTGAGCTTGCTGACCTAGCTGTGAGCACTGCTACATGCAGGCACAGTGCTCACAGCAGTGAGGCTCTGCAGACATCACATTTCCCACCACAGGATGCAGTGATTACTCAGTGGGTACCAGCCCAGCAAGTTCACCTCTGGCAAGAAGCAAAACCCTAAGAAATATCACAGTATGGCATCTAATGAACTTTACTGCCTTCCCTCTGCCAACCTTAACTGCCTACTCTTTTTGAGCTGTAGAATTCCCTGCCTCTCTGCTGCATCAGTGAGGCTCACAGGTTAAAAAATTCCACACTTTATCTCCAGCATCCCAAAAAATTTTATAGTCATTCTAAACACCTCTTCTGCTTTTGTTCCATTCCTTCTTTCCTAGCATGGCAAACTCTTAAGTATGTGCCTTCTCTATAATTAAAAACAGTCCCACAGAGAAGTCTGTAATGGCAACTGCCCTGACAGGAGGAATAAAGATTAAAACTGGCGGATACGGAAGAGGTTCAAACAAAAATTGTAGTAATGAGTCCGCCCAGGAGCCTGCATTTTCTGAGTGTGCTTGCTACTGGGATCCTAACAGCCACCAGACCACCTGTTTTCTGTCACTGCGGCTCAGCTGTTGTTCACAAATTTCAAATATTTGTGCCAGTAATTAAATTGTGCCAGCAACCCACTATTAAATTTAGTTATTGCAGAAAGGAGCTAAAATAATTTATCAGATCTGAGTGGATCATCAATGTGTTTTTGAATTTAATGAAAATGAGAATTGGGTCAGCAGGAGGAAGAGGAGACATCAATTAAAAAATATAGCTATACTGGAGTCTCAAAAGCCATTAACATTGATTTCAATCCAGGACACAGGGCCTGGCTGGAAAAAAAGCATTGAAGAATAATTAAAGAGGGTTTTTTTTTTTTTGTTTTGGTTTGGTTTGGTTTGGTTTGGTTTGGTTTGGTTTTTTTCCTATGGCTAGAATACAGTAACAGAGCTTCAAGAAGTGGAAGTAAATAGGATGTGATCACTCCAGAGAGCTATAAAGGGCTATGAGAAGCTGTTAATGCTTCTGCTTTTGTTTGGCCTCCTTTCATATCTTTATTTGCATTTTTAAAGTTGAATATTTGCTTTTAATGGACAGGAATGTGGGATTGGAGCTGGAATTCATTCTGCCCCTTCAAGCTGTTCTTCTCCCAGGCTCATCACTGCATAGTGAGAGCTGCTGTTGCTGAAGATGACACAGTCAGACAGGTTCCTCACAGCTGAATCCTGTTCAGGTAGGGCTGGTAACACAGACTGGCTTGGTTTAACTGTGTTTGGATGTTTGTAATATCCCCACCATAAATAATGTAACTATTCCACTATTGAGTCAAAAATGTGTCACTTCTGTCTGAGTCAGTCCAATCATGTGGAGACTATAGATTACATAGATCACCTTCTTTCATCTTCCTGCCCTTTATTTTCAGGTCGATATGCTCTACTTTGAATGACCCAAACAGGATTGACTTTTCACTAAAAAATAAATCACAGATCTTGTATATGGCCATTAGAACTTTGCTGAAAACTGGATCCAAGAAGATCTTTGAGTTTGCTAGCATAACTCTTCTGCTTCTGTCCTTGAAGGAGTTTCAAAACTGCAGCTACACAACTACCAAGGTCAGTGTTTTTTTCAGTGTCATTTGTGAATGAGACAAGCTACATGATAAAGAACTAAACTAAGATTCAACCTCCATAAAAATGTCTTCCTTCCTCACATATTCCTGAATAAATGTCTATAATTCTGCTTTTGCATCTTTGGTAGACTTTTTCTCATCTAATTCAACTCACTAATCCTGCAGAAAACTCTCCCAGCTCAAGGGTTTCTCTTTCTTGTTAGTTTGCAAGGATTTTTCTTTTTCTTCAGCTAATGAGTTGACCACTCACACTGCAGTCCAGTAAATGCCAAGATTCCTTAAAGTGAGAAATGGGGGAGAGAGGCAGAACAATCCAGAGGCTGGAGTAATCCCTAATAGCATATACACCACCTGTTTGTTTGTACTCTACATTAAGAGCCATTCATTGATTTTTGCTGGATTGTCATTCCACAAGAAAAGGAGGTAGGTTTGTATTCTTCTTAAACTTCATGCACTTGGGCTAGAAAAATAAGAACAAAACAATTCTGTAAGGGCTTGGTTGGGACATATTAGCCCTAATTCCACTAATGAGTAGAAAACAGGCTTTCAAAGGCTGAGTACTCTGTTCCCTGCACCAGACAATACTTGAAAACCTTCTAGTGCTATGCCAGGCACACAGGTTAGCTAGTTTATGTGTGCCAAATCAAGTTACCTATCAGAACCCTAATAGCTTTCTTTTATGAAAAAGGTGATTTACTTCATTCAGACACAAAAGTATTTTAATTAGTGTATATTTATGTTGGAAACAGTTATCAAAAAACTGACAACATCTTGATCAGAAGTCTTGTTGGTCTAAGACTGTAGAGCTGGTAGTCAAACATCTTCTGGGGATCACTTTACTTTCTTCCATTTGTTTGTTTTTTGTTTTTTTTTCCCATTGGCTGTGATAAACCAAGCCAAATGGTATTTAAGGAACCCTGCAAAACTCATAGTTCTTGCTGGAGCTCTTGTCTGTAGGTATGAAAATTTGAGCTTGCTGTTATTTGGAGTCACTGTCCCTGGAGGTGTTTAAGTAAAGACTGAATGTGGCCCTCAGTGCCATGGTCTGGTTGACAAGGTGGTGGTAGGTCATAGGTTGGGGTCCATAATCTCAAAGGTATTTCCCAACCTAGTTGATTCTGTGATTTTTTTGTCTAGTTATTTCATATGAGCAGTGTAGCTGAAAAATAATACGTATGTCCTGAGATGCACATTCAGGTCATTAAAAACAAAAAACAACAAAAACCATCAATTGAAACACAATTTTGCAATGCAAACGTTCTTTGACATCTGCCTGGTGCATACATTTGCACCTTAATAGTAACTAAAACATTTCCCTGTACATGCAGGAATTCTGCCTCAGATATGCACTCTATCAAAGTTGGTTTAAAAAAATTGAAAAAAAAATCACCTAAGTTATTAGGTAATTTTTCTGATACTTTTTCGTTTCTTTCTTTGCTAAAATCAACTGATATCCCTACTGTCTTCATTAAATTGCAGCTCAGTCAGTGACACACTACATGCAACTTTTAGATATTGTTGAGAAACAAAATTAATTGCCCAAAATATGGACAATTGCAGCATAAAAAAAAGGAAGGTGGAAAACTGGGCTACAGATCTTGAAAAAATAGCACACTTCGGCCATTATTTTGAAAATTAATTTTGCCGGAGTATGACTACAATTGTTAGCAAAATTACTTGACAAATAGAAGGCCCAGCAATTACTGGTTTATGATTTTAGCTAAAATCTCATTAAAATTAACTTCTCTTACAAAACAAATAAGTATTTTGGTGCAGAATATCTCTACCTAATATCATGGGGGCTTCTGCAGATTAGTTGGAATTCAGCTCCTTTTGATTACTTGCATCTGCTTTCAGCACATTTTGGCACAATTCCCTATCTTGCATTTACATTGGTCTGAGAAGGACACATGAGTGATCTCTGAAACCTCTGGAGAAAAACAAATATGTTGATTACTTAGTCTTGTTTTGTTTTGCTGCCTGAAATTTTGAGAAGACCAAGGGAGTGAGTATTTTATTAAGAATTTCCTACATCTGTAATAGATTTTTTTTTCTCTTTTGAGCAAAATCAGAGGCTTAATTTAAAGCCAGTTGGTTTAATATTAATGACTTTTATAGAACATCAAACTGGCCCACAGATCAGCCCTTGGAGAAGTCATTCTATTTCTGAAAATATTTGGTTAGATAAATAAATACGCTTTTAAATTCTTTTCAAGCTGTTCTTTTGCCTAGAAATGACTTCATGTAGAATTTGGGAGTCTGGAATGAAAGAAGTGACATAGGAATATTTGCTCTTCACTACTTCTGGAAAAAAAAAATCTCTTAAGGCCTCAGGCTCAAACATAGACCCTTTGATCACAGGACTAAAATGTCCTTCCATTCTCAAATATAACCCCATCATGACCTTTAGAACCAAGGTGAAATCAAATGTTCAACAGACAGTGTTAAAAGACAAAAAGTAGTTTTAGGGATTATGAGTAGTCAGGGGTGGAAAATGAAACTGCAAAACTTCTAATATTCCCTGACTTTACACAGGTAAAACCTAGCATTGAACAAAATAGGTTTGAGGATCCCAATCATATTTGTGAGCACAAGTGTCAAGTGCACAGCTAAATTTGTATGTTCAACATGTTTGCACTTTAAAGTGCAGATGCTAAAATGGAGCCATTTCTAAAACATTTCCAGAATATCAATTTACTGTTGGCTAGACAGGGTGTTCTCATAGAGGAACCACTGGCAGGGGTAGGTCAGAGGCACAGCCAGTGTAGCAAGGGAATTTGAAAGGCCACCACAGATGGGTGGGCTTCAAGATCTGAGGGGAATTTACTATCACTTGAACATATCCCTATGTAAACTGCACTTGGACTTAATAAATAAGTTATATCTGAAGATAGACCATTTTAATTTATTCTCCCCCTCCTGTAAAATTCCAAGTTCATTTGCCTTGATGACACAGCCTATCCCAGGCTTTTCTGCATCTTGGCAGCAAGCAAAATACTGTCCACTATCTTGTACTTGTCATACCAAACCCACCAGTTCATGACCCCTCTGTTTCCAGGGAAATCTCTGAGCATCCCATTCATCTCTGGCTGCAAGGTGCCTGTCCTGTTAATGCACACTTCCAGGCCTTGCATTTGTCAATCCTCCTCCTTCCTTCACTGGTTCAACTCCAGCTTCCTCTGACTCTCTGCACAGTCTCTTACCATCTGCAACAGTCGTCTAGTATCTCTCTGACTCATCAACTCTCCATCCCTTATCAGATCTCATCTGCAAACCCCTCCTCATTCCTCTGCCTGCACCTCTTAATTTCTTCCACTCTCTTCTCTCTGTTATTGGCCTTTGTCTCTCTTTAATATGTTCTGCAGGCAGTATCTTTCTGCCTCTGTTGGTCTGTAATTTATACAGTATAATATCTATGGTCTTGTATTATTTATTTTATAAAGCATTTTAGGTGAAGTGTTTACATGAAAGGAGTGATGAAAAATAAACTTGCATTGAATTATTGATAGTCTGTTAAGATGAGCTTGTACTATTGTCATCTCTTTTCTTACTATTTTTTTTTCTGTCTTTTCACTTCCTTTCCCAAAATATCCCAGAAATTTTATGTAAGTCTGAAGTATGCACCTCCTGCTAACTGAACAGTGATAACTTCACAGAGTTAAATGTGAGTGATTGGTAGGGTCTGAAAGCAATGCTGTTCAGGACACCTCAAAGAAAGAATGAAACTTTGAAACAGAGCTCACCAAAAGAAAATGGAAAAGATTATTTAATGTAATTCTCAAGGTCTTATGGCCTTGGATAATCAAAGTGCATGGTCACACTCCTGGGGACAGAGAAAGAAGAGAGCAGCAGGAGGCTCTGCAGTGAGATCTGTGAACTTGCAGATACACCAGCGTCACAGACCTAATAAACGCTGAGGAAATATGAGTGCGAATCTCTTCCTTCTTCCTAAGGCCGTGTTTGAGGAGCATGGTGGAGGTGCCAGTGTCTCCAGAGTACAAAAGCCACCTGGCAGATTTTATGTCCAGAGTATCAGCTAAAAACTGTGGAGTCACATTACTGGCCACAGCAGTGTCAGGCCTTTAATAAGTTGGCAAAGGGTATTACACAAAGGAAGGAGGTGCCAAGTGGGAATGAAACTTGGGAATGAAACTTGTCATTCTGGTCAACTGAACAATCCAGCTGGATAATTACAAAGCAACAGCAAAGGTATTCAGGCAGAATAACTTTTATATATATATATATATATATCTTAAATTTATTATTTTAATTTCCTTTTCAATTATTTTTTCATGAATTGCATAGATATGAATATCAGTCATCAGTTAAAGAAGATCATGAAAGTCTTTCATAAAATTATTTCTCTAAGTCTCCATTTTCATTTTGCCTTTCTGTTTCTCTCTCTCTCTCTCTCATACTTTCTTTACTTTTTTATTTCTTTTCATTTTGCTTGCAATTACCTGCATGAAACTTATTTATATGTTTAATTTACCTTTTGATTACAGGTACATTCTCACACTCTGGTAATTATCTCTGGAGTAGGATATGATTGGCATAGGTAATGATAGCTGGCTTCAACAGAAGAGTCTGCAGTTATCTCCTTTCCCTGAGAAATGACATATTGTTTCTCAAAGATTCACAATAAAAGTAGGAAGGTCATCTCAGTCTATGGCCCAGTTATTGTTGTAGGTTGTGAGTCATTAGCTAAGGTAAGTTATTGCAACTTTGGGTTTCTGGAAGTGAATTACAAGGTCTAAAGCTCTGCTCTCTATTTCTTATGTATTGCCTTTCCTGCACTGTTAACACTACAGAATATTTTATGGCCACTTTATGTTCTGCAGGTAAATGAGATGTTATAAGATGCTCAGGGAAAATTAAAAAAAAATTAAAAAAAATTCTCTCATCAAGGTAACATTTCTAGAAATGAGAGTGTAGGAGTAAAATGTGAAATGATTAAATTGCAGCTGAAGAGAATATCTAGGTAAAACATGCTCTGAGATTTATTGTATTAATGTAAAGGTGTTAAGAGTTAATCCACTATGAAAATTGTGTCTGCAGCCAAGGGTGGAGAAAACAGCCCCACTGGTTATATCTGGTGCTGCTAGGGAGGCAGCAAGTAGGGAAATAGAAGGGAAAGAATGACTGATGTTAAGGAATTTAGGACTGTTAGGTCAAATACAAACTCAACCAAAGTGAGAGACACACCAGCATGTTGGCTAATCCTGGATTCTGATGTGGCTGAGCTGCCCCATTTGTTACAGGTGACAGCTCTCCTCACTCTACTCAGTGCTGGACTGCTGCTAAGGAGGACCCAAACTAAATTTCAGTTTTGAACTGCTTTCATTAGAATCAGGTGGGATTTCTTTCCCCAGTAGGCTAATACATGTAATTAAAGAGCAGTAAGGGCACAGATTTGATATTTACATTTAGTGTTGCATGGAATAAATCAAGAAATTTCCTTGCTTATATCTCCAGACAAAGCACAGCCTAATCAGCACTACATCTTCTGAATTTGCATCTGAGGACAAAAATGAAATATTTTTTTTAACAGTCATGTAGCAGAAGTTGTGATGCAACAGATTAGAAATAGGCTTGTTACAGATGAACTGCTGTGAGGACAAATTATTAGATGACATTTAACCTATGCTGGCATTTTTTTTTGCCCTTAGAACATCACCTAATTAAATATGAGTTTATTCTGACAAGCCAGATGGTCCTCTGGTTACTGAAAGAAGTCATGACATGCCAGATCTATTCCTGGCTCTGCCACTTATCTGTCCTGTGACCTTTGAAAATCACTTAACCTCTTTACACCTCCAAATTCCATTTATGATACCAGAAGAACAACATGATTTTTTATTATGCAAAGGCTTTGCACAGTCCAGTGCATTAAGATCACTGCTGCTCTACTGTTATGAGAGGACAACAGATTTAAGTTTGTGGAGCTACGTGATCAGCAGGCATTAACTGCTCAGTCTCCCCTGACTTAAATGGACTCTGACTAATTCATGCTCTCTGAAGATTTGCCTCATTTTGTGTTCTCATTTAATTTGCAATCTGAATATTTCGTTTGCTGCATTTTACCATTCCGATCCCAGTCTCTTATATTGTTTTTAATAAGCTATTAACAAATTTATTCAAGGGTAATAAATCCTTATGAGGTCATACAAATCAATGACTTGCTCTTATTGTTGCTAATAGATACCTTGCATTTCAGCCATGTGTGCTTCCAAGATGTCTTATTAAAAGTAGTTATAGCTATGTCAATTTACATTTTGAAATTAGAAGTAATTTTAATATCTTCTCAGAATTCAGTTTTTTTGGGAAATACTTCTATGTCTTTGAAACTTAAGCGGCTCTTTTCCCTTCAAAATGGGACATTTAGCAAAACCAAGAAAACATCAAAACCTACTCTTACACTTTTCTCAGGCTTTCCAAGATATACAAAAGTTATTCAAAAAATATGATTGGTTTTTCAGAAAGGAAATCTGGAAGGTGTAGCTGTCACAAAATGCAAGTACAACATCTGATTAAAAAATTCTCTCTAATCCTTTATACTTTACTTTCCCTAAAGACTTGGGTTCAGGGATGCTCCTTCTTATCAGAGTAAATATGCAAACATGTCAGAAGGAGCTCATGTAGTTGTGTCCTTCCTCACTCTTCTTATCTTCACCTACTAATTTTCTAAAATTTTTACATACTTTAACATTTTCATGTACATTTACAGAAGATTTTTTTTTTGCTTCAGAGCATCACTCAGCAATAAACAGGTCCTTCTAAGTATTTTGTATTAATTTCTTTGCAGCCCACCCAGTAAAGAAGCATAGACTGCAAAGCAGAGGCAACTACTTTTATTTCCCGTGTTTTGCTCATGTTGGAACTTTTTCAATTATAAACTTAATAATTGGCATATTTAAATATTTGCTTCGATAAATTCAACTTTCAATTCCATTGTGCCTACATTGGGAATGTGAGGTCTCTTAGGCATGTGATTAATTGCTAACAGTTTTCTCTTAAACACTTTTGCTGTTGCCTTATTTACTTATTAGAAGATAAAGGTGATATGGATGTGTCTTTCGTATCCCAAATAGCAAAAGCAAATTTGACTGTTTCTGTAAATGCTTTCTGCCTTTCTGATGCCATGGATCCTTGAATCAACCTCTTGAATAACAGAGGCAATTTTTAAAAGTATGTAAAGTGTGAGAAAAACTTATTATGGTAATACTGAAGTGTCTGAGATACCTTCAAGAACGTGGCTCAGTTCACAGCATATTGGATTGTAATTAGTTTCTGGAATTTAAACTAGATAGAAATTGGCAGGATCAGTACCAGATGAGATATTTCTATCAGAAATCTCAGTGATTCATCAAGTAGACATATGGCTACATTTCTTCAGGAGCCCAAGATGTATAATGGAGTTTTAATAATATCCCCAGGAACCCAGTTTTAACAGCTTGATTTAAAGCTCTTGGTAGGGAGTATTTCCACTGGCACTACTGGGCTTTCAGTCAATATGCTCAAACCTCCAGAAAGCCTTCATTTACCCTGGACATGCTGCTAATGAGTCACCACTGCACCTCTGGCACTGAGCCCAGGCAGCAGCATTTGGCTCTAGAACCAAATTTGCCTCAGGATGATGGACATGTTGATCTGGGTTTTTGACTCAGACTCCTATTTGAAATATTACTCCTCCTTAGCTCTCAACTGAGCTTTAAAATTAATAAAAGATGGAAATCCCATAGCCTTCATTAACTGTGCAATGGCACACAATTCTAACAACCCTGAGGTACTCCTCCTTGCATGTGGCTTCTCTAACCTGACCCTCACAAGGGCTCTCCCATCAGTTTAGCAGTACCGGTGCTATTCAACCTTAGGCTTTGGCACAGCATTTTCCTGGCCTCTCAAAAACATTTCTCAAAGGCTTGCCTGCTACTTCATTAAAATGACCATGTGTTTCTGTTCCCCTCAACAGTGGCAACAAACCCACTTTTCCCACAGAAAGCTCTGACATTTGTGAAAAAAGATGTTATTTTAGTGACCCCCATTTCAGCAAGTGCAAGATGGGAGGTGCTTTCTAGGGAGGCTCTTTCTAGGGCTCTAAGCTCAGTTTTGCTGTTCTATGCAGCTCTGTGTTAGAACTTGCTGTAGACTGTCTAAAAAGCATCCAAATTATTCAAACCATTTATTAGAAATAGAGTGTTGGGTCACGTTTGCTCACCTTGTCCTTGGTGCATTTCATAGGGATGCTGGAGGCCTAGCCTTGCATCACTTAAATACCCATCCAAACAGGAGAGCTGGGATCTTTCTGTGCAAACAAGAGCATTCACTCTCTCATTTCTGAAATACTTCACAGCATTTGCTGGCTGTAAAATGTTTACCAGTTCAACTGGGGAGCAGAAACCTTGTCATGTGATGTAACTATTCACCCCCTGTGAGCAACAAACATGTAAATAAAGGCAACTATGTATGCAGCTGTCATATGCTGAAATTTACTGCTAGAAACTGTGATGAGACCTGTGACTAGCAGACACTTGTTACGTCTGTACAATGGATATTTTTGACCAGCTTTTCTCAGCATATGTATGAGTGTAAAATAATATTTGCTATGGAAAGTCTCTCTAGAAATCTCAAGTATGACTTAAAAACTCAAAGTCCTAACATGATGCTTTTTTTTCTAAGGAATGTATTCAACTGGTTTTCTGGGTAGGCTTATTGCTCTGAAAAAATGAGTCAAATTCCATGAAAAGTTGGCAATGTCTTTTTGAACAGAGAAGACTGAGCACAATGAAACTTGCTGAAAAGGTTGCATAAATTTTAAGTCCTCCTGTATGAGCAACACTGTGGGATTAAAAATAAAAGGGCTGGGTTTATAAAGTTCCAGTCTATATCTACGTGAATCAAAGGAATAAGATGGTAAGTGAACTCATCATGTGTTTGGAACAAAAACTGAAAGTAATCCTTTGCTGCAAACCTTCCAAAAACTTGAGCATCTTTTCCATGAGTCTCATTGAGAACACCACTCTATATAAATCAATTACACTTTTGCAAGTCACGTTGACAGAGCCACGACTTGGCCCTCTGACCACAGAGTCATGAAATGTTATTACAAGTTTGTCATATTATTGCTGTGTGGTAAATTTCCTGCTTACCTGCAGAACACACACACGAAGGAGGCAAGGAAGGGAAAAAATAATATTATTTTAAATTACTTTTTACAAAAGCATGTTCTCTTTTTTGCCTCTTTTTCTCTGAATAGAGTACATCATTTCTTCAGGTTCATTTTTGAGTATGTTTTGAAGTGGGCAGGAATCACCTCTTTTGCAAATGACTTTCTGCACTGTGGAACCTGTTCTCCTCTCCATGTACAAAGTAAGGATATGGTAGCAAGTACAAGAAGGAGTTTGTCCTCTGTTCCCTGGCACCATGCAATTATCTCTGATAACGTTTGAAAATGATACCAGAATGATATCTTCAGCAGTATTTATATTTTCTTTTTTTAAATAAATCTTTAAACACCTGTTCTTCTTCAGAGTTTTCATCACTTTGATCACTCAGTCTGAATGACAATTATTATTTTCATGAGCCTTCATAAAGGTGTTTGGGTTTGCAAAAACCTTCTTGCAAATTGAAGTAACCAGGAGAAGTTAAGAAGAAGCTAAAATGGAACCAGATGTATCTTGGGAATTTCTTTGAACCTACAAAAATATTGTCTATGGCAAGTATCCAGAATTTATTACAATCTTCTCTTCTTAGACCACGGGCCATGGTTCTCCTTTCACTAAATGAGAATAATTACCTTGAAATACATGTAGCTGCCCTAGTGCAAAACTAGTGTAATTGGCAGAGAAATCCTACTCCATAGATTTATGTTCATTCCCTTAAAATAAAGTTGCTTGATCTTATTTTAATTCTGATTCTGTTTTCAAAGGTAGAAGAAAATGAACCAACGTGTTTCCTCAGACACACAGCTACAGGCTGCTTAAACTGATCTTCACTTCACTCAAGCTGCAGAAGCTTCGCACTCACTCGGCAGAGAATTCCCAACGAGGCCTTGGGAACATTCAGTGTCTGCCTCCAACAAATTAATCCCTCAGGAGATAAGTATCCAACATCTTAGAAGGAATGAAAACCTTTGGTAAGTGAATGCTTTTATTGTCTATTACAGTCCTCATATGAGTTTACTTAACAGAGAGTTGCCAAGAGACCACTGGCACTTTGCATTTTCTGCAGGCCCTTATTTATTTTCTGGAATACACAGGAAACTGCTGTGAATTTATAGAACAGTTTGTTCTGGTGCATCCTAGTCACAGCTGTGTGTGTTCATGTCATGAGTAATTAGGCAGGCAGAAGAGGTGTGTATAACATCTTTACTCATTTTAACCAACAGAATCTTTTCAAATTCCCTCCTGTTGTTTCCTCAAGAGGTGGCATGGAAATTTCTACTAGCACATTTAATTAAGTAAAGCAGAGATTAGTTAAGACCCCTCTAGCTCCATGAAATTAAAACACATTCCTCCTAGGGAAGAGACCATAATGAGCTTTTCTACACCTGGTCACGATCACAGTTCCGGAGTCCTAGAAAGCTCCTGAAAGTCTCTGATCTGTTGTGTGCAAAAGCAAAGAGTGCTGAACTGGTGTGAGATGTATGGTGAGGGTCAAACACTCAAATTGTGCCTTTTGATACAATTTTCTCAAGTACTGCCAAAGAAGGGTTTACCAGCATGGGTTTCAGGTGTATCTTAGCTGAGTCTGTTGACCAAGAGCTGCTCAGGGGGTGTGGGCTGTAGCATTCCTCCCTTGGCAGATTTGAACCCACTCATCCTTGCCAGTGGCAGTTCATCCACCCAGGGTGTGCAGATGGGAGCTACAGACCTCCAGAACCTGTAGCTGATTTGAAGGACCAGGTCTCTGGACCTCAGAAATCACTGCTCATAATTCAGAATTTTTAGAGCATCTGCTAAAACAAAAGAAGGCAGTAGATCAAGCTGATCTGTTTAATGGTACACTTTCAGCTTTAGCAGAGGAAGAGAAATGAAAGCCAAGAGGATACCTGAGATGTGGAAACCACTTTCTTCTTCAGCAGCCCAATGCTTGATGCTGATTTTTGGCTCAGAGACAAAAACCTTTGGTTTTTATCTAGAAGCAAGAATAGGGTTAGTGCTTACTAAATAAAGTAAGCACTCTTTTAGACACTCAAGAATGAGTGTTCTACAGAATATTATTTTTTTTTCTTTTTTTTCTTCCTTCTCTTACTTCTGTGCAGTCAATGAGAGATAATCAATAGGCAATCCAAGGCATTCCAAATCCATAACCATTCCAATGAATGAAGTCTTTCTACCAGATAAAGATGAGCTTCCCCTGGGTTTTCTGAGCTGCCTAATAACATCAGTGCGGAGGACCCTGCTGGCAGATGAAGGAGCAACGTTGTTAGGAATAGATTTTAATCTCTCTCCTTCACTCACCCAAGTTGTTACAGTAACTGAAGGGTAAAGCAGAAGTTTTTTAGCATATTTGATTATAACACAGAGAAAATAATTCAGGAAATATCTAGCACACCTGGAGTCACAGTTACAGACAGGGAGAGCAACTGGTTTATGAGTCAGAAAAAAACTATAGAAAACTTTAGGCCATAAAATTCATTTATTATTACAATCCAAAACAACCTATCCTTTCTCATACAGACAACTAAACATAGATATGTATGTTCATATATAGAGATCCCACAAGGATTTCATCCAAGGATCCCTTAATACATACATTTTCCTCTCTGAAGACATTATTAAAAAGGCCTGAAATAATTTATCTAAATTTTATTACTGGTATAAACCAAAATTGAGTCTGTCTAAAAATCTAATTTTTAATTTCTACTGAGTTGTAGACATACTAAATCTTAAAGTCTGAACTCTCTCTGAAAAAAAAAAAAAAAAGTGATGTTTTTTATATTCAGACATATGCTGAAATAGGAACAATAAGCCCTGTCTTTTCCATACATCTATTCCACCATGGCAATAAGCCATTTTCTGAGAGTGGCACAATCATTGAATTATTTCTCAGCTACTATTGTCACTGATATTCTATTGAGTAATGTAAATTTGAAATATATAAATGAAAAAAAATTATATGCTATATTGATAAACCAGTGCTGATCTTAAAACCATTTAAAACACTGTACATTTATTTGTGCAACTTCCACAGCATTTTCTGAATAAATAATAAAGGAAAATATAGTTTTGCTAAAAGAGCTGAGTCCCAAAGGTACCCTGTGCTCTTCATATAAAGAAGAATTCTGTGTATTGTTATTGTATATTGTCTACCTTGAGACATTGAGATCTACTCCTGCCAGATTTCAAAAGACCTGTTATAGTCCTTAGTCTAAAAATACAGTTTCTCTCTCTTTTTGTTGCATGTCAGACTCCATCCACTCTCTCCCACAAGATACATCTTCCTACCACATCCCTGCATCCATGCTGCAGAGGAGCTTTCTCAAACCCTAAAAGTCTGCACAGAACACGTGAAATTTTGTTTGACTCTAACTTCAAGGTACAGGAAACTCACCTTTTATATCTCTGTTTTCCAGTGGTTTGTCTACAACCCCCTGGAGGTACTTTGGCTATTTCTAGGGAAGTCAGGAAATATAGCTAACAAAAATAAGTCTGTACTCACTAGTCTTATATTTGCAGCACCATTAGGATTTTTTTTCAAGGTATATAAATCACAAAATTTGGAAAACTTTTGCTTTAGGATCTTACAGTCTAGACATGAGGCACCTGGCAGTATATGGAAGAAGGACGAGTAACAAGGAAACTGTGGAAAGAAAGGATACAACAGAAATTTACTGAAAGTGCAGATGCTGACAGGGTAGAATTATTATTAATATTATTATTGTTGTTGTTGTTTATTTGATGTTATTATTGCTCTTGTTATTATTGATAAACTGAAAAGCAAACCCTAACACTTGAGCAGAAAAGTATCAGCGCAGGGAAAACGTTCCATATGCCTGTGTATACATAGATCTGGTAGAGAACATAATAGCTCTGCTGCTGCTGCTCTCTCAGAGCTGGGCTGAACCTGATAAAAACAATGGGTGATTGTTTCTTGCTGCTTTCACTGGAGATGAGAGGGAGCCATTGTAATGGGACTGCCTATTAACAAGGATGTAAGTCAGTCAGGCAAAGAGTAATTATACAACAGGAAGAACAGACTGGGTAGGTTTGACATGTCCTCAAATTGGTTGTCTCTGTTGGAAAGTAGTGGCAAGCTCTGCCTCTGCCCCCTAAATACTTACAGGAAAGAACAGACTGTTTAATCACTGCAAGGGCTTGTTGCCCTGTACTGTGGGTTAATCCCAGAATAATCAGTTTCTGTGAGTCATGTCTGTAGGAACCATATAGAACCACAGAATCACAGAAATTCTGTGCTGGAAGGGATCTGAAAGATCATCTAAATCCAACTCCCCTGTCATGGGCAGGGATACCATCCAAGTTGCTCAAAGCCCCATCCAACCTGGCCTGGGACATTTACAGAGATGAAGCATCTGCAGCTTCTCTGGGAAACCTGTACCAGAGTCTCACAATGCTCACAGTGAAGAATTCTTTCTGATATCTAATCTAAACCTACCGCTGTTGGTTTGAAGACATCACTCCCTGTCCTATCACTATGTGACCTTGTGACATGTCCCTCTCCAGCTTTCCTGTAGGGCCCCTTTAGGTGCTGTAAGGTGCTCTAAGGTCTCCTTGGAGCCCTCCCTTCTTCAGGTTGAACAACCCAAATTCTCTCAGCCTGACAGCATAGGAGAGATGCTCCAGCTTTCTGACCATCTTCATGGCTCTTGTCTGAACTCCTTCTGATGTTGGGGGCATCCCACCTCCTTGCTCACCACACAGTATAAGAGGACCTGAAACTGCTCTGTGGTGTCAGAGCCAAAATAACTCAAAAGATGCCAATTAGCTGATCACAGTAAAATAAAGAAGGCAACTGCACTGCACATTTAGTTTGGGTAGTGGGTGTTTTCTTTAGGAAACAAATTATATCAAAATAGACACTGTTCTTTAGCTTTTTGTTTGTAATTTTCCTTCTCCTTTGTGCGTGTGTCCGTGTTTTGGGCATTCATTTCCTATATCCTAGGAGTCATTAATAAAGACATGTATTTTCATTTTGTGGTAGTGAGTCTGATTGCACCATTCAAGGGAACATGCAATAGGCAGTATTGTTATGATTTTGTGAAAATAAATAATTATTTTCCACAGGGGTGTTGTGGCTAAGCAGATCATACTTCATTACATAAGTCACATCTGAGAACACTGTCTTGATTTATTGTCTGTGGCAGAATTGGACTGCCAGCTCCGAGCTATACTTTCTTACATGTCAAATTCTGAAGTACTAATACATCTAATTTAGATATATATATATATATATATGTCTGAGGATAGTAAATGATAAGAATTATTAAAGCTCTTAAATTCTTCGACCCTTATTTTCAATTCTCTTAATTGCCAGAGTCTACCATTTAGATCTAATGGAAATGTTGTAGGAAGAATATATTTTTTTTTCTATTTTATTGAATTTTATTTCTTGGTGTTTTTAAGGCAGACTGGTTTGGCAACAGAAATCTCCCTGGTGTCTATTGGTTATGGAGAAAAACCTTTCCCCTGCCCTCCTCCTCTAAGGCTGACTCCACAGAATCACAAGTTGTTGTTCCGACATTTCTCTCAGAAATAAAAAACTTTTTTCAGCGTTCTCCTCTTCACAGGGAACAACAACAAAAAAATTGTGAAACACTGATGGGTGTCACAAAATTAAATTGTCCTTCTCCAGCCAGTAGTAATTTCCACAGTTAAGAGCACACCCGACTTCTTAGTCCTGTGTGAATTCATCTACCTGAGACTCCCTATGTAGCCATTATTCCATGAGCTGCCACACACACGGCAACCTCAAGTGGCATCTGTTGTATTTACATTCAAACATTTTCTCAAAGGAAATGATAACCTGTAGTCCACATTAGTTTCTTAATCATAAATCCTGGACAAGCACCTTGTCTTACAATAAACAGTTTTGCCAGAGTTTAAACCTTAGAAAATAAGCTTTTGTTTTTTTTTTTTTTTTTTTTTGTTTTGTTTTGTTTTGTTTTGTTTGTTTGTAATAAAAGGGGAAAGAAAGTAAACAAATGGGAATTTGTGAATGCAGCAAATTTTCTCTTGATTGTCCCCTCTATTGAAAGAGAAAAAAAAAAACAATTCAGGTGTTCTACCCAAAGTCTGGACAACCTGAGCCCAACGGTCTAAAATGCATTAGCAGACATCTAGAGCTTGGAATTTCTGCATCACATTGTGAAAACTATGGCTGGCCACTGTTGTGGTTTTATCCTGGCAATTAGTTTGGCACCACAGAGCCACTATCTCACTCTTCCCAACAATTAAAACTAAAACCACAAATAAAAAAATTAAAAAAAAAAAAAAGAGGAAAAAATGAAAACCAACCAGCCAAAAAGCCAAAACCTAACAATATAAGCAAGTGGTGCAAAAAAATCCAGTAGCTCACAACCAGCCAACAGATTCTCAGTCTGCCCCCAAGCAATGCCAATCCTGGCAAACTTCCTCTGCCACTGTATTTATTACTGAGCACAACACCACATCATATGGAATATTCCTTTGATTAGGTGGGGTCAACAGTCCAGGCTGTGTTCTCTCCCAAATTCTTGCCCAGAATAAAGAGTAGAAAAGGCCTGGATTCTGAGTCAGCATGCTCAGCTATAACTAAAACATCCATGTGTTACCAAGGCTGCTGCCATCACACATCCGGAATACAGCACTATACAACCTACTCTAAGGAAAACCAACTTTATCACAGACAAAGCCAATATTATTATTATGCGGGCAGAAACTGGCCAGCAAGAAGTCCCAAATATTCTTGCCCACAGATACACACAGAGGATGAAACTTAATCTAGTGGTATATAAAGAAGCAGAAAGATTGAGCACCAAGAGTCATTCTTTTCCTGGACTCTTTTAAGTCAGTTGTTGTACTTGCCTGCTGACTGAACTATCTTTTAGGAATCCAAAATCCTAAACCTCTACAAGAAGACTCAAGGGCCTAGGTCCAAGCTCTGCAGTCTGCAAGTTAATGTTGTACAAACTAGTTCATTTTGCAGGACTAGATCTAGTTGCTCATTCTTCAGAGACCCTGAGGATGGCTTGGGGTGGTGAAAAAGAGTTTTTGTACTGTTTCTGTTTCCCTGTTTATTATTATTGCCTGAAATTGAAAAGATTTTGGTCCTTGTTCTCCAGCATGCTTTTTTTGGGCTCAGCTCAGGTAACAACTTGTACAAAAATCCTGGAATTGATATAAGGAAGTTTTTTCTGGTATTGCCATTTTCTTTCTATAAAATCAAGATCAGTGTAGATCCAAGGTGGAAATCTCTGACAGAAAGGACCATTAGATAGCAATAGGAATTCTGTAAAATGTGCTGAAAAAAAAGGAATAAAAAAAAATCCCAAGCTACCATAGCTAACAGATAACAAAATTATATTTTCTGATGCATTTTTCTTTCGTTTTAAAGAACTGTATAAACAACATGATCTATTTCTGCTTACTGGTACAGGGAATGGATCCTAAATCAATGAAACAGATGTACAGGGAGGAAATATTAATTGTGAACATGAATCTAATGTTATTTTATGAGTATTTGGCCATGTAAATTTTAACTTTGTTGAATGAGAGACATGAGTAGGAGGAAGGAATAGCCCACCCATTACATGAAAAAGGTATGTGCCTCTCTGCTCCTCTCTTAATATTTGTGCTATAGCATCTTTTCCATTTGAAAACTTCAGTTAGTAATGCCTTAAAACACTCCTTTCAGGGGATAATCACTGCAGTGAATTCTCAAATGAAAAAAGGAAGCAAAGACAGATTGTAGCCCATATTTTTACTAAGTTCTTCAGGTTTTAAACAACTAACCTTACAAAGCAAAGCCCTGATTCTCAGTAGCAGCTGCTCTACTCAACAGCCACACACAGAGTAGATATTTAGCAGTTCTGTCTGAGCAGCCTTGTGTTTGGAGCACAAGAGCTGTATAACCTGCACTTGAAGGAACTGTTCTGAAATCGGGCGCTCAAGTGAGTATCAAAGTAATAACTCTGACTCCTGAGCTTATTCTTTACTCCTTGAGGTCCAGGTGAGAACATTACATCCACACTCAGGCCCTTTAAACCAACACTTTTTTGCAGAACACTGAGCATTCACTTAGGCATTCTCATGAACCATTTTCATGAACTATCAGAATAATAATTCTGATGTCAACATTTTACAAAAGATGTCAATATCTAGATTTATCTTGCATATGGAAATAGGCATGAAAAAGTCTGCTATAATGGTTTACAGAAGTAGCCTTTTTACTTGGGCCAGCTTCTGTGCACAAATTCAGCTGTAATGTTAAGTATAATCTTTAAAAATACACTATACTGGGTTTGACAGTTCAGGTACTCAGGAATGTTTATTCTTGAGGAGAAAAATCAGGAACAGAATATTAACAGTCTCAGCACTTAATAAGTTGGCACCAGAGAGTGACTTGTAAAGGTTCTAAAAAACATTGACATGCTAATATTTCAAGTGGAATAATTGAATGCAACTAACTTTACTCACCATGTTTGTCATTATTGTCAAAAAGGCTCTATCTGTTCACTCTGGAAGAAAACACATACTTTCTTCTTCTGAAAAGGCATATACAGAGTTTCACTGCATCATCTGTTGTCTCTGCAAGTGATGCAAGAAGGAACATGTTTTAATAAATGCTCTTCAGTTGTTGAAATGTGTGGTCCAATGAGGAAGAGTAAAAGCTAAAATAATTTTGTATTTCCGGTAGAAAAGTTGGTTTTATGAAAGAACTGTTTGATTAAACAGTGTTTGACCTAGCAGATACCGATAACTTGGAATGTGAAAAAAACATATGAAAGGAAGGGGATTTTTAGCTATTTCTCATTCTAAGAATTCACAAGGGAATCAGACAGCCATGGATAAAAATCTCTGTTCCTGTGTAAGATTGCCACATGCTGTGATCTACAGTCTTGCTGGATCACCAAACAGTATTAAGTATTAAAAATGTGACACATTCTAAAAGTACTCCAAATCTAATTTAGTTTGCTGGTTGAGCTTGACCCCACATGATTCATTGCTCCTAATAATCACTGCTGCAATGTAGAACTTCATCTGAGAGCTTTCTCCTTCTAATTTAAAAGCTTATTAGAACGGCTGCTTATACTTGATTTAATACCAGCTTGAGCTACAAAACTATTGTCATGTCTTTCCTCAGGAGAGTCTATTCCTTCCAATGCAAATCAATTCAACCAAAACCTTAATGCAGAGGAATGTGAAAACAGGTAATTGTAAGCAGTACAATATAGAAATACTGAAGAGGGTTTATAAATGTTGTGTTTGTTGAGTCAAACTGAATCAGAAAATTTTGTTACTGTTTTTATTAGTATTGTCATAATTAAATATATCCCATTGACAAGATATAACCTAGAACCAAAGAAAGAGGCAAAGAATGGCTTCTTACTGTCATGTTTCATAGGCACATTTCACCCTTTATAGGTGGGAGTAGTTTTCAGCAAAATATACAAGTAAATTCTCCAGGATGCTTAAGAATATATTAAAGTTCTTTTTGTCTTGATAATGAAGGTGAAGACATAAAAAACATGGCAGGATTTTAACTTTTATGGAAAGACAATACTGGTTACAGTTCAAAGCTGCACAAGAAAAAGTATTTAAGAGTAAAAAATTGAGTTAGAGGGTATGTAAAGGTAACTGTTACTAATCTTATCTTGATTTATAAGCTGAAGGTTGAGAAGCTGTAGGCACACAGATGACTTGAGTCAGTACAACTTCAGTGCAACTGCTAGAAGTAGAAAGGAGGGGAATTCCAAGCAGCTCCATTTGGTGGAGTTTTATTCTCTTTCAAAGAATAAGCAGATAAGAGAGGAATGATGTAATAAAGGAAGTAAGAGTGGGAACTTAGCACTCAAACATTAGTAATAAATAAATGAGCTTGCAAATTGGTTCTGACAAAGAGACTCCAGTAGCAGTTCAGAAGAGTGCAGTGAATTGAGAATGTGTTTTGTGCTGGGCTGGAAGCAATAGAAAAAGTGAAGAAAGTTGAATGCATTTAAAAATTTTGGTGGCTGAACAACAGCACAGTTAATAAAGCTTAGTGTTGAAAAATAAAAAGCAGTAGATGCTGAAGAAGAAAAATATATATGCTGTTGTATTTTGCTGAAGTTTTTCAGTTAAACGTACTAGTGACACAAGTATAAATCAAAACAGATTAGCAAAGGTGTGTTGAAAGCTTAGTTCAGTAAATAAGGCAGAAGGATGTTAAGTAACAAGGTTTATGCTGATTTATGAAATAATATTGGGCAATCGTATTAGAACATTAAACAGATGTTATACAGACCATCTATAAGTGGTGTGGTTTCATCCAGAATAGTGTCTGCAATAAAATGAACTTGTCTCAAGAAAGACACTGTAAAAGGGGAGCAGAAAGGAGAGAAAACAACTGCCATGAAGAAAAAAATCCAGAGACACTTGGCTGAACAAAAGGTGAAGAAAAAAGTTGGCATTCTAACCCTTAGAGAGTAGGAACATAAGAAAAAAATACAGAGAAAGTAAAGATACAATGAATAATTCCAATCTGGGAGTTTGCTTTTACAAGATGGCAAATTACTGGCTTTGCCACTTCAGACAAAAAACCAAAACATTGTGGGGCCATCAGCTGAGGTACTAGGTATCAACTTCAAAACCCATGTAAGAATATACCTTTTTTCACCGACCTCTGAAGTGTAGAACGTGTACTTATACTGTAGTTCTCAAAGCCAAGGATGACCTTGGGTCTGAAAACTTCCCAATGTTCAAAGAACAGGATGTTTCTAGACATATCAGCAATATCCTAAGTTACAGAATTTAATGCTAGGATAAACAGGAGAAGAGACAAAAAAAAAAACATGCAGGAGAATTTATGCAACTGTAATTCTTTGATTAGGAGGAGCCTTCTAGGTGGAGGTAGATTTTTCTACAGAAATACCTAAATCTGGCCATCACTGGAGAAAGTTTGGCTAAATTTGCCAGCCTACAGATTGGAAATTCTTTCCTTTCCTCATGCTCTGAGCCTGAGACAAAGATAAAAAAACTTCAAGAGAAATTCAAGCTGCAAAGGGGAAGAAGTGAAGAATGTAGGAAAAAAAGAATATGAAACTCAGATTCAAGAGTAAGATAAACAAAAGGAAGATGTGTTTTTAAGGCCATATCTACAGAGGACACTGGAGTATAATGGTTCAGGGCTTGAAAACAGAGTAGGCACAAAAACGTGGAGCTTTATCTGAGCCCAATAAGGCCTGATACTTATAAAATATTGTGCCTCTTTGCAGAAACACCTCTGACATCTCAGGACTCCTGGTACTGTGTGTTGCAAATCCTTTGGTGAGTGTGTCATTCCCATCACTAGCAGTGGGAGAAAGGAAAAGGTTAAAATAATGTCATGTTATTCCTGAGCATGATGAGTGATGTCTGCCCCATAACACAGGGCAAATAAAGCTACTTTCACTCTGATTCAAATCAGCAGCTCCCTGGACATTGAGGAGAAGGTGCTACCCAGCACTGTTAATGCTAGGTTTTAAATGAAATGGCTGAAATGATTTTGCTATGGTTGCTTGAATTCTCATCCCAGCTGAGTGTGACCAACATGAAGTTAAGCCATTTAATCAGGTAATGTCTTTCTTCTGCAAGCATCAGTGCTCCAGTAAGTGACAAAAGGCACAAAACACAGCATTTTGAGGAGAAGAAAACAAAAATCTCACAAGAAAAATGCTTGCAAGGAAGCTAGAAGGCATAGTTTCCAATACCCTCTCCCCAAAAGAAACGGAATTTGTTTTCCTCTTGGGGTTTTGTTTGTTTGTTTGTTTGTTTGGTTTTTTTTGTTTGTTTGTTTTTGATTTTGGTTTTTTTGTTGTTGTTTGTTTGGTTTTGGGGGTTTTTTTTGGTTTTTTTTTGGTTTTTTTTTTTTTTTTGATGGATCTAAGCTGCTTGCTGAAGTAGCTTACTAAAAAACTTTTCAGGATCTCCTATTTTAAGAATTTTGTTTCTGGATTTATGTACTTCACATGGGCTTCAGATAACCATTCATTGCTTGTGAGTGTTTGGGTGAACAGTTATCAGTATCAGATTTTGCATCAGCTCTGTGGCAGAATCCAAAGTTCAAAAGGGAAGTGGCTATAGGGTTACTCTGCAGGAAAGCTTCATATGTGGGCTTGAGTGCTTAAAGAGCAGACAGAACCATTGACTTCATGCCCAGGGAAGATGAACTATTGAGTCTGTTTGTAAAGTAATACTGGGGGGGGAAATTTCCCCCTGAACTTTGACCCTCTTTAAACCTCTTTGTCAAACAAACAGTCCTTGGTGCCTCTTTGGAGTCACTGGAGTGCACATAAAGCTGACATCAATCTGGCTGCTCTGAGAAAAAATTGTGTTTGAAATACCTCTTGGTCTTTTGCCCAGCTAATTAAAATTAAAAGAAGTGCATGGCCTGCCTGAAACCTGCTTTCCCGTGTCCACACATCATCTTTGTGTACAACATGAGTGAAGTGGGCAGGTTTCCAGTAACTGAGGCTCTCTGCAGAAATATTCCTCTTTTGCAATAACACAACTATTTACTTAAGCCCGTACTGAAAGGAGTTTTCCTAGTGCTGAGCTTCAGGTTACTGTGTTCTTCTGTGTGTTTGAACTCCTTCTCTTGAAATATTCAGAAACCAGATGAGTGCAGACCTGAGTAACGTGCTCGAGAGGACACTGGGAGGTTGGACTAGGTGTCCTCTGCTGCTTCCTTCCAACCCTCCCCATTCTGGGACTCTTTGACACTGTCAAAGACCTCTGAACTCTTTCTTCTTTCTAGCCACTGGCTCCAGCTCAGGGGCACATGAAAGGCACAGAAACACTCTCCCTCTTCCTGCAGAGAGTCATCTTCCAGGTGATGTGGGATTCATAGCTAGAGATGCAACCTCAAAGGACGTGCCACTGATTATTGGCTTGCGCTTGCCTGAACAGCAGCAAGCACAAATACAAGCAAGGGGAGTTTAAAAGGGGATGCGTGTGTGTCCGTGTGTGTGTGCAAAGACACACGGGCACAGGGACACACGGACACAGGGACACACGGACACATGGAAACAGGGGCATGCCGGTGCGGGCAGGCCGCTCTCCAGGGTGCTGCAGGCGAAGGCTCGGACTACTCCGGCGGCTCCGGCCATTTCAGGGTTTTCCCATTTTCTCCCCTTTAGAGATGCTTCAGGATATAAACCTCTGATATTCAGCTCAAGGAGGGTCTGGTCAGCGCCAAGTAAAGATTTTATTAGGCAGAGAACCCACTCCACACACCTGTACACAATTTAGAGAGAATTTTATTTAACTCTTTGCCTTTTGAGAGCTTTGTGTCACAGGTATAAAAATTACCATGTTAAAAATAAAATCATATCCATTCTTGTCCCCTTCTTAATTTTTTTTAACTCCTATATCACATAAATTGAGGCAAAATACCTGTTTCTTGTTTTCTTTTTCCTGTCTGTACTCTGAAGTATGTCTGACAGTGTTGAACTTATACTATATCATGATTATCAGTCACTGTCTTCCCAAATCTAGACAAAATTGACACTGATTCTCAGCATATTTTGCAGCTTGTTCTGCAGCTCGTTTCAGATCCACCCACCTGGCTCACTGTATCATTTGCAAGGAATAATTATTCCTAGACAGAACAAACATGCAAAAAACCAAAACAAACCAACAAAAACTGCAGTGGAGATCTGCAGTTGATAGGGGTTTATTGCAAGGATGGTAACTACGTGCATGCTTGTATTAAAAAGTGCTCCATCAGTTTTGCTGTGCCTAGCAGAATGCTCTCCAGATACTGTGCTTATCCTTAATAAAACAGTAGATTTGATTTTCCAGTTCGCCACCTAGCTGCTCCACAAGAGAGAGGATCAGTTTGGCTCTTAGAATTAGACCCTGAGCCCCATCTAAGCCTGCTGGGAATTTCCACTGCATCCATTTTCATCTGATTTGAATAATTCACAGTATGTTGTGCTTAGAGACTCAAACGGGACACAAAAAAGAGTATCATAATTCAGGGGAAATGGAAAAGAATGGCTTGATGATTTTTTATTAACAAGGCAGTATAATGTAGCTGGAAGGTGAAAGCAACACCCCTCCTTGCCAGCTGTTCTGGAAGACTTTAAAGTTTGAACTGAGAAGAAACCAAGTTGTTCTTAGTTCCCTGGCACTAGTGAGATCCAAGCTACCATGTGTCAACGCTTCAGTGCTTATCCTGGCCAATCTAACTGTGGTTTACAACACTCCCAGAAATGCACTGTCCTCCTGGATTTTTAGCAGCAGGGATTATGCATAATTTTCTGTTAAAGCTTTGACCATCAGTTTATTTAACTCATTTGATTTACTCATTATTAGGAATTTATTTTCACATAGTCTGGCGTGCCTTTGTCTCCATTTGGATTTGTTCCTTTCTTTCCTCTTTCTCTCTGTGTTCCATGCTGTCAGGATGATTTGCAGTTCCATTGTCCCACTCTCACCAGCATTTTCCCATCATCTTTCAGGCACCTGCCTCCCCCTTGCATTAAACTCAGCTATCCACTGCAAGGCTGGGAGTAAATAAATGTAGAAGTCCAAAGGCCTTTCACTATTTGCTCTAAGAATCTGTTTGCCTGGTGTTTTCTTGCATAGAGAAATTAGGGCTTCGTCCTGCTCTTCCCAGTCCTGTTTGCCTAAAACTGCTGGCAAAACTTCACTGGAGAGGTGCTCTCAATAAACATGGCTCTCAGAACCAGTTTTTTCCCCTGGGAGGTGACATGTCCAATTTCAGCAGGCACCGGGGAGAGGACCACAGCTCCGAAGGAAAATCAAGAATTTTGGTTAGCAGAGCTGGCTGTTCCTTGGCCTTTCTCTCTCAGTCCCCGAAGAAAGCTGTGTGCTGGCTGGGGAGCCAGACACCTAAGCCATGGAGAACATATTGGGAGGGAGCTGAACAATCAGATCCCCATCCACTGGGCATTTGCACCCTGGGCATTGCCCCCTCCCTATTTCCCTCCTCCTAGGAAACTTGGCAAGCAGGAAACAGCCCTGGATCTAGGTGGACATGAAAGCCTCTGGGAGTGAGAGGGAAGTCATAGTCTGCCCCTTTCTCATACCCTCTCTAATACTAGCCCTGTGGTAAAGGCATGAAGGAGGCGTTCTCTGCATTGAGAAGGGGAAATAGGAGCTGTGGAGCTTGGGGACCACCTGCCCAGCCCCTTGGTAGCCTCCCTCTCCCTTCAGGGAACCTTGAGTTTCTGCAGATATCTCTGTGACCCCCAGGTGCAGGTAAGAGCTCAGAGAAGGAGCTCACCCCTACGAACATCACAGAAAAGCTCCCCTTGGAAGCGGCTGCTGGAGACACCGCTCCTCCCTCTCCACCCAAGCTATATATCCATGGGGACAGGGGACTCATCCTGCCCGAGCAAACCCCAACGAGGCAGCTCCACGCCGGGAGAAGGAGCCATTTGGGACGCGTGTAGCCAAAACCAAAGAGAGCCCCCAGCAAAGTCTCGCTAGAGATCATTGGGCATCTCTAGATAAGGATGCAGTTTCCTCTGGAAATAGCCTCGCTGAAAGTTCGCCTGCGCTCCCTGAGAGCGACTCCCGGTCCCTCTGCGGGAGGGGAAGTTCAGCATGAGCAAATACTCGCTTCCTCATGAGCCTTCTTTTTGTTTCCTCCCAGCGAAGGGCTGAGTGCTTTGTTCTGTGGTTCTACGAAGAATTTAACTCCACCGCGGTCAGGCGCACAGTAGATGACTCGGCTCCCTCGCCCTCCCTCTCCTTGCATGAGCCGCGGACGAGGGGGTTTGGAGTGGCTGGGGAGTTAGGGGGGTGGGGGGGGGGCAGAGCGATGTGTTTTAAACGTCCTAAGCTCAGAAGCGGCATTTTTTTCCCCTCAGGAGGCGTGTCGAGCACGTAGATCTATAAAGAGGAGAGCCAGTAATGACGGATATTCTGTCAAACTTAAAAGGTGCCAATTACCACGGAGTCACCGGGTGCCATCAAGATGCACCTGCCGAGCCTGATTACGAGCCGGGCTCGGCGGGCTCGGGGAGGCAGCGCTGCTCACACGCGTGTCGGTCGGTGGGGGGAATCTCCGCTCTCCCCGGGCGGGCGGCAGACAAAGCACGGAGGAGGTGAGGGTCACACGCCAGGGGTTTTCAGGACCGGGCTTTTATTTCCATGGGAGATCACGGCGCGGGGGAGTGCTTGCGAGGAAGTGAGACTCTCCCCGCTCGGGCGAGGCTGGCCGGGCGGAGGATGTCCCTCCAGCGGTCCGTGACGACCACACGGCGCCGAGCAGCGTGGCGCTCCGGAGCCCCCTGCAGCTGGGTAGAGCCAGCTCGGAGCTACCTCCTGCCTTCACTCCAGCCGTGCTGCGGGAAGCGATCCCCGGACCTCTGTCCTTTTCTGCAATGCAGGGAGGGAGGCTGGGGAGTCCCCAAGACTGCCGTGTTGCTGCCGGGGTCATCCCAGGGCAGGGACGCCACCCGCTCCCTGCTCGCCGCTGAGGGAAGGGCTGACTCGTGCTCGCAGTGACGGAACTCTAATTAAATCTCCAGAAATCAACGTGCACAATCAAACACTCGCTGGGAGGGAAAGAATAAAAATAATGATAATAATAAGGGGAAGAAAAAGAAGAAGCAGGCGCTGTGACTTTTGAGGCTGCTGATCATCCTGATTAGTGAATGTTAAAGTGTGTTGAGTGCCAAGGTCTGAGAGACAAGCCGTGGGAGGTGCAGGGGGCGGCCGGGGCTGAGGCTCTGTCTGGCAAAGGAAGGGACACCCAGAATGTGGAGGTGGCTGTCCCCCGCCCTGGCACTTGAAGTAAAGTGAGCAATCAATACCATGGGGCTGCGGCATGCTTATGGCATGCCTCCAGCCTCCCAATACCAAATAGTGTCTGAGTTGCCTGGATATGTGTCTTCCAACTCTGCCGTGAAGTCCAGGCAAAATTTTCTATGAAAGCTGAGAAACCAAGGGGCAGAAGTCGGGTCCTAGTTGCCTTGATTTTCCCGAAGAACTACAAGTACTTCAGCCCTTAAATCATGTGAAAGTGCTTTCAGGTAGAGAAACACAGCCTTGTGTAACATTGAAGGACAAGTACCTCCAAAATTCAGAGCTCCCCATCTCCAAAATTGCTGGTAGTAAGGAACATAAAAGAACATTTAGTTCCAACCCCACTGCCATAAGCAGGGACATCTTCCACTAGATCAGGTTGCTCAAAGCTCCATCCAGCCTGGCTTTGAACCCTTCCAGGCAGTAGCCCTACCCCGAAGGCACATCACCCTTTTTGGGGTAAATCTACCCCTCAGACCCTTCCAGGAGCAGCAGCTAAATGTATGTGAATCGTGTAGACAGCTCTTTTCCTGGAGCAATCTCAGGCCGAGAAATATTTGAAGAAGTAGAGGTCGGAGTGAAGTGAAGGGGAGTGGTTGTGCTCCTTCATCCTTTCAAGATGAGAGATGGGTCAGGGGAGGCAGCAGCCAAAAGCCTGGATTGCCTTCACGAAGTCCACTTCTCTTTTCTGCACTTAGCACTTTCCCCTACTATTCTTTGGACAATAGATGAGATGGGTTCTGCTCTCCTGCTTCCCACTCCGACAGCCCTATCCCAAGGGAAAAAGCAAACTTCGGACCAAAATCAGTTGTGGTCCAGGAGAGAGGCAAATAAAACCAAAGAAAACCTAAAGATTTTTTATATCTAGGTTACCTCCATAGAACTGGCAAGTTTTCCTAAACAAAGTGAATACTTCTTAGCCTAATGACTATTAGTTAAAGAGAAATTCTTTACACCCTGTGAGAATCTTTTTTTCTCAGAATGTATCTGTTTTCCCTAATTTATTTGTCACTGTGCAAAGGAAGCCTCTCCCCATGAAAATTTCAGAACAATAATCAGTTTAAGAAACTGAACTGGATTTAGTGTAAAAACATTCCTCCACAATGTGCAGAGCCGCCGATGACTGCAATAATCTAAAAACAAGATCCATTTCTCTCTCCTCCCATACATTGCTTTTAGACTTACAGCTATCGGAGTTTAAAAAAAAAAAAAAAAAAAAAAAAACCAAAAAAAAACCAAAAAAAAACCCCACAAATAAAGAGGACAATATTGCAGGGAAATATGGGGAGGAGGTAATTGAAAAAAAAAAAGGTTCTGATGTGCAAATTGTACATAAAGACTTGTGATGAGAAAGAGGGGAGTGCCTGATGAGGAAGACGGGAGAGTGTGTTCAGAGATAACAAGAACCAGTAATTTCTATTCAGCAAAGCCACCAAATCAGAGAGCAGCGCGATCTTATTGGAGGAGAGCCTTCAACAGCAACTAATCCTGTCATATTGAAAGAAAATTGTAAATGTGCTCTGCAGAAATTGCCTTCCCATTGCAGCTAATCGAGCCCACTTGGCGCTCACACACATCACACACCCCCGCACAGCCCTCCAGGCGGTCAGAGCGGACCCACAGCCGCAGCACCCGGCAAGGACATTCACCCGAGATGCTCACCTAGGCACCCCGCTTCCCTCGCTCGCCACCAGCCCAGCGAGGGCGGCAGCTCACCCTCATTTCCCCACGAGCTCTGGGGAAGTGTAAATTATTACCGGCTCACTCACGAGTCCCGGCTTTATCTGTTTTTAATTACTCCAGTTTTGTCTAAACCTTTATGCCAGGTTTGATAGCACTATTGCTCTTTTTTTTTTTTTTTTTTTTTTTTTTTAATGCTCAGCTTGGCTAAACTGAAGCAGCGACTCCCGAGGGTGTGTGTGTATATATGTGTGCCTGTGGTTGTGGGAGGGCGAGAGGGAGCGAGAGACAAAAACTCCATCAGCCCGGACAATGCCACCTCCTGTTTAAAGCATCCAACCTGTTATCCTTTCCCCCCACTATCACGGTACCAAGTGATCTGTATTTCCCCCAGCCCAACCCCCCTCCCTCCTCGTGGAAGATATGGAAGAGGAAGATAAAGCTGCTGGCTGCGGGCGCTGACGGCGCGCAGCCCGCATGCCTCTGCCGCCACAGCCGGGGCCGCTCCGCAGCCACCGCTCCAGCGAGCCGCTTGCAGCGGGATGAGATGCAACTTCTGCTAATTGGATCACAGGTAGGAAAGCTTTGCTTTTTACTGACGTTTCCTCTCTCTCTCTCTCTCTTTTTTTTTTTTTTTTTCTTTTTTCTTTCTTTTTTTTTTTTTTTTGTATTTTTTTTTCTCTTGGCTTTTTTTTCACGTCCCCTACCCACCGCCCCTTCTTCGCCGCACCTAGGATTTCATCCGCTGCTGTCATAGGAAAGCTCCCGCCAAGGAAATAATGTCTAAGAAACAAGCTTTTGCTTCTTGCAGAAGAAGCAGAACAGACCATAGGGAAACTTTTGCTGAATGGGTCACAGCTGAGCGGACCACCGGTGAAAAGCAGCGAGAGGAGATTAGTCAAAGCGATTGTCCCCAGCACAGAGCCATTCTCTGTCGAGTTTCAGTTGCGATATTAATCCCAGAACCGAGTTTATCATGGTATAGTGGGAGAGACACAGTAACCTGATCTAGAGAAACCTTCACATTTTTCAAGCGCTATACACGGGGGGTTTTATTACAAAAGCTACATTCCGACACAGGTTAATCTGCCGGGCTACCGTTCCCAAATCTCGCTGTGACATGTTTGTCGACGACTCCTGCAAAATGTCACCGAGAGCGGGGAGCGGAGCCGTCCCCGGGGAGCGGAGCCTGGCCGCGATGCGCGCTCGCTGTCGGGCGGGCAGGAAGGGATGGGGCGGGCGGGATCCCTGCCCTGCGGGACCAGGAGGGATGCGGGGTACCCGGGAGGGGGCTGTCGCTGTGCCGGCGCGGTCCCTCGCCCCAGGAATCCCTGCTGTTCCCGGGAGCAGCTCCCGCTGCCTCATCTCTCATGTCCTGCTCGGGGAGGGGAGCGCGGGCTCGGGGCGCTGCCGGAGGTGGGAAGGGTCTGGGCTTTCCCCGGCTCATTTCCGGCCCCGCTTCCCCGCATCTTTGCCTCTGGCGTTCGCTCCCCGGAGCAGGAAGCAGGGTGCAGCGGGAGAGGATGCTCCAGGGCCGGGTCCGGCTCGTCCTTCTGCCCCTGTCCGACTGAGACCCCGGCAGGGCTGTGTCGGTCCCGGCCGTGCCTCTGGGCTCCCTTTCCTTTCTTCCGTGCCGCCGCCACCACTGGGTGCTTAGGGCCAGAAGGAGGGAGCTGTCACTTTGAGAGGGAGCTCAGATCAAGCTGTAGGAGAAAAATTGCCTCCCAGAAACAGCTCTGGGCAGGCGTCGAGGTCCTGGTGCAGCCCCACAGTAAGGCTGTGTCGGGGGCTCTGAAGGGACAAAGTGCTTTCTGCTTCTTGTCGGGCAAAAGCCGACTCTGGCCATCCCTCCAGCTAAGGGCTCTTCTCCTGGCTTTGTGCCTTGTCACCAGTCTGCCCCGTGCCGGGCTTGGCGGCTGCCCCAGCACCAGGGTGATGGGGAAAGGCAGGCTGGGAGCTCCTCTGCTCGACCCCTGCATGGCAGCCCAGCCGGAGGGCCCTGATGCCAGGTGCTCCTGGAGAATGGCTGTGCCCGCTGCCAGCTCCAAGGGGAGGCTGTCAGGGCTTGTAATTCATCCCCACCGGCCCATGGATGAGTCCTTACACCTTTGCTGGGTGAAGAACAAGGGATGCTTCTTCCCACTCCTGTAAGATTGTTTATTCCTACTATTTTCATTTGCTAAAGTTCCTTCCAGGGCAAGGAGATGACTCTATTTCCAGCTGGAAATTCTTGTGGCAAATCTAGCCAGAATGACATCTATTCCCACTTTTATGTGTCAACCAGTGTGTTGGCACACACTGGCTTGTCCTTGTCCCTTAAGGAAGATATTCTCTTAGCAGAAGGAAAAAGGCAAGGACAAAAGAAGAAGGTCTAGCCTCTGCTTGACAGCCTGTTCTTGCAGCTATTTGGGGGATAAAGCAAATCCACAAACTATAAAAAACGATAAGGAAGGTTAATACAGGACAGCAGACGTGTGCAAGCTGTCTGCCTTTGTAGTATTGCATCACTTGCAATCACAACCCCTGTCTGAATACACACCAGCTTTGTTTGTGTGGTTTATGACACCAGCCGCTCTCAGTGATTCATCTATAAACCTTTCTAAGCTAAACGGAATACACTTCCTCTTTCCTTTAGGATCTCTTGGAGTGTAAGTTTGGTTGAACTTCCCTTCTGCAGGAGCCTGGATTGTTTGGGTTTACATCAGGAGAGTGAGAAGTGCAGTACTCTCACTGGTCTGTTGAGCTTGTGCCCCACTGAGCTGCCCCCTCCATTCCTTCCCTCAGCACTCTGATTTTTGCATTGCAGTTCCCTTGGGAACAAGGTACAGTTTATGGGGAGGGGGGTTCTAGGACATCCCCAACTTGTTTTGGATGGAGGGCAAATTATAAAAAGTAGAGGTCATGCTTTTCTCCCATCCAAACCCAGGATTTTGAGTAGTACCCTCTACCCGAATGGTTGTAACTCTACATCTGGGCAGAGCTCAGGGAGACCTGGACCATGCGTGATCAAGAATGTCCTGAGGAGATGAAAGGGACAGCAGTCTGGCTGTGCTCTGTCATCATCCAGGGTGGAGACACAGACACTGAACGGAGGAAACTGAGGCCATCAGTTAAAAACAGAATCTATAAACAAAACTTTTTTTTTTTTTTTTTTCCCTTCTAAGTGTTCAGCCCAGTGCCCACTGCCGCTTTGGTTGTCACCTCTGGGCTGAATCCCTGTGTGTGTGATGGTTCTCAGCTACTGAAAACACTTGGCTCTTTCAGCCCTTTTGGTGTCTCATTCAAAAGTCTTTTGAGGACACCTACTATGAAATCCCTCACTGTTGTTAATATAATCCCTGGAGGTTGCTCTGTCCCACTTCACTCCTTTAACCCACTCACCCGTTCACCCAGCTTTCGCTTCTCCACTAATATCATGACCTACATGCAAAAGATGTATTTTCTGGTCCTGTTTCCATAGCAATGCAGCATGGGGAACTCAGACAAGCCAGTAATAATGAAGTCAATTCCCTTTCTGTGAAATCAAGACCTCTTTGAAAGTTGAATTCAGTTTGAGGCGAAGTAGGAAGCCGCGGAGAGTTTTATTTCCATCCCGGAGCCCAGATTTCCGCGCCCTCTAGTGCCAAAGGCAGGCGAGGAAGAGCATCCCCGAACCAAGGGATGTGAGGCTTCATAGCCAACTATAGCAGAGGGAGAGAAACAAGTGGTATGAGAAAAGGACATTCTTCCATTCTTTCCAGTGTCTGTTGCCAGTCAGATCTTCCCCCTTCTAAATCCCAAGCTGAGAAAAAGGGCAGCTAGTGTTCAGCTGATTCAACTAATCCTGGTTTGGTCACTCAGAGACTATGGCTTAGGTGGGTTAAATTGTGGAGTAAAAAGTGGGAAGAAATTGAAGCTGGGAAGCTCAGATTATGTCTGACCATTTTTTTTTTTTTGGAAATTTTGGATCTCTCTGGCTTTGAACTTCGTAGCTTGAAGCAACTCTCAGCTAATTCTGAGAGATTTGGAGCCACAGAAGAGGCTTACTCACTTGTGAAACTGCTGCCCTGATCTTCTACTGGCTGTTTAGGTGGGTGGATGGGATAGGCAATTGTAATCAGGCTAAAAAAAGCTGAAGGGGTTTAGATGCAGCTCATACAAATGACAGGGATAACTTTTCCACAAATGTTTGTAGCCTTAAATCTTAAAAAGCTTACATTGTATGCTGGTATTTAATGTATGGTAGCATTAAATTGTGTGGTAACATTTCAAGCCCTGTCAAACCCATCTTAGAGATTCCCATCTCTAAGAACCAGGCTGCAGAAAGAACCAAGCACTGAGAACACCTGTAGCTAAACGAGACTCCACACACACCACCTACCCATCTTTCCCAGTTTCTATATTTTGGCAAAGGTATCTTTCAGTTTTTGCCAGGGTCTCAACAGCTTTTCCTGTGTCAGAGCTGCCCAAAAAATACAGTTCCCTACTTCCACATCCCACCAGCTGACTGCCAAACGCCTGTGCCTAGCAGATTGCATTCCCTAGCTCTCCGTATTAAATCGAGGAGGGATCCCTTGCTGACGTGTCCCACCACCTTCCTACACTTCCCTGACTGAAGTGGGCAGAATTAAAAGTTGAGACCACTCCTGAAGCTGCAATAAAGGGCTGTCTCCTTTTCCCATACACCCTGAGGCTGCTGCTATGTAAAAATACTTTAGGCTGTGGAGCTGCCTGTTGCTTTGGACTGCTTGTCCTACCTTATAATCTATATTTTTACCTATGTCTAGCACCATCTATGCCCCATAGAGAGGGTTACATATCAGCAGGTCTTTCAAAGAATATCTCTAATATATCACAATTTGAAGTCCCAAGAGGATAGGATAGGGAGAAGTGAGTTTCATCTCATTTCCATCAAGCACTTCCTAGAGAATGATTGCCAATGGCACTAAGATGTGCAGTAGGATTTCAGTAGATCATGTGCTTCATGTATTTGGGTTTAAGGATATGATACAGATTAAATGAAACCACATTTAGGGCCAGCTGCTTTGCTCAGAGTCTTCTGAATGTTTTCTGTTTGACAAGATGATTCTTTGATTCCCGTCATTCCAGTATTTCTTGAGACTCCATGGGCTAGATTTTGATCTTAATTGCATTCTTTCAAATCAGGGGTGCCTCCAGTGATTTTAATTGCGTCTCGTTTATTCTGGTGCAATTGAGCTAAGAATTTGACTTTCACAGAAACATAGCAAGTATTGTAATTAGAATATGCCAGTGTTTTGACAACTGTTCATAGAGCAGCTCTGTTTCATCAGACTCTGCTGAAAGGGAAATGCAATGTGATAATGGGCATGGGGCACCTCTTGCAGTGATAGCAATAAAGATCTCTGTGAGAAGCCACAACCTAAATAGGCGAGAAATTCTGTAAATCAGCATTTCCCAGGGTTTCCCTCAAGCTCTTAGAAAAGCTCTGAGTAAACTGTGGGCATGTGTGGGTTTTCTTAGTTATTTGGTTGCTTGTGCTTTACGGTTTGGTGTTTGGTTTTGTTTGGGGATTTTTGGCTTTTTTTTGAGAGAGGTATAATGAGACAAAAATATCTCTATAGGTCTTTCTTCTGAATCATTGTCAAAATTAGTGTTGGAAACCAAGGTGATAAAATAAACCTAGTAATTTAAATGAATTTTCTTGCTTAGTGATTTTTCTGGCTCAGGATTTTCAGGTAGCCTGAATATATAGAGATCTCTCTATTTCTGTGCAGGTAGGATGATCTTCAAACATGAAGATCAGATCCTTCTCTTTTGTAATCCATTCCACCTTGTGAGAAACAAAAATTGCCAAAAACTATACATGGGGAAAAATTAGGTTTCTGATATAGACCATAGCATTTTCATAGATTCCTGAGAAATTTTCTCTCAGCTTTGTGATGAATTACTGATGTCTATTTTAAACTCATCTATCTCATGCTCAGTCAATGAAAAAACAGAGCAGTCATATATTGAAAATTATTCATAACTTTGTTCATGAGTGATGGCAACAAGCTTATTCCGCTATTATTTCTGAAATCCTTTAAAGCCAGCCAATGACCAATGATTTATTCATGAAAATATTCACACATTTCAAAAGTTTCATGAATGTTAGCATGAATAATTAAGAGAATTTGTATTGTTTGTTCTCATTGCTCATTATTTTCCTGTTCAAAAAGGCATCAGTCATCCACTTACCGAGCATTAGAACATAATGATTACAGCACTGGATCAGACAGGTGTTTTGTCTCATCCTGTAGTGTTTTGATCAATGTTGGTTACCAAAAAGGCAGGTGTAGTAAATGCTGCCCTAGATATCTGCACTCAGGTAAAAGGTTTTTATGCCCATCAGCTTGTGTTTGCTTGCTAACCAGAGATCTTTTCCAAATGACAAAAAGATCTACTCACCTCCTTCCCCAAATGTAAACCTCTAGAGATTTTGGACAAGCTGCAGATGTACTCACTGACCAGATAAGCAACTAATCCAGTTTTGCTTCCCAGTGAGTTCAGTACCTTAGTGATAGCATGTAGTGGGGAATTCAGTAGATTAATTAAATATTTTCTTTGGAAAATCATATTCCAGACAACCTTTGATCTATTTAAATTTGTTGTCTTTCAGTGTTATTGAAACTTCTCTGTTACATGAAACAGACCAACTGGAACCCCCAGCTCATTGTATAAGTGCCACTTCTTTACTGCCCCATGAGAGAAAAGAACAATAAAATAATTTCCATTTTAACACCTCTTATTCTTCCCGTGCCAATGTAAGTTTTGGTTTGGCCTTTTTTTTTTTTCTGACCGCTGCAGTAATAGAGCAGAATAGGGTTGTTCACTGTAATGTCATAATGAGTGGCCACAGCTGGCTTAGAACTCAGAAAGGCTTCCAAATATTTCACTCTGCTTGTGATTGCTCTGCCTCAGCCAACGTTAATTTCCATTAGCTACCCAATTGTTAGGTTCTCCCAATTTAATTAACATACTATGAAATACTTCAATCCTTATTCTCTTTTTCTAAGAGCAATAATTTCTGTAAAGAAGTTCTAAGTTCTTGGACAATCCAATTGTGAAAATGGATCATTCATGTGTAGCTTCTGTCTTTTCTTTCTTAACCAGCTTCCAGCTTGTAATAATAATCTACCTATTCTAATACAACTTAAATTTGTCAAATAATTTAATACAATATATAAATACCTATATATTTAGACTTGTCAATTTGATTTTCTTTGTCTTTTAGCTTAATGCTTCAAAGAACAAAATCTTTTTTTTTTTAAAGTATGATTCTTTTTTATCCTCTCCTATATGTAAATCTGCTTTTTGTTAGTTTCAAACAATTAAGGTGGAAGTGGAATGAGGCTTTTCAGTAGATAATACCTAAGATTAATGCTGTGCCTGTCCTAAAGATAGGTATGCTTGTTGCTACCCTCCTGTCCTTCTGCAGCGTATCTGACTTCAGCGACAACTTGCATATTTTTGCTATCAGCACAGCCACTTCTATTTCAAATGCTTTCCAAACCCTTGCATATATAGCCATGAGGTCCTTTTGATATGCTGCTGTTTAGTTTATCAATTTGTTCCGATGTTTTCCTTTTCAGAGTTTCATGTTCTGACCGCTCATGACCTTTCTTGTCTTGAAAAAAATTAAGTCGGACATGGATATCGGCACTGCATCATTTGCAGAGAAGATCTAAAAAAAAAAAAAATCAGAACCTCTGAAATTATTTATTTATTAATTAATAAATTTTCCACAATAATTATTCCAAATAGTCCCCTGATGTGCAGCAGATCGCACTGGTTCCCTCCCAAACTGGCTGAATTTAAGACCTTTGAGAAATGTCCTGCAGTTCCCCTGTCTGCACACACCCCCACCAGCTCTTGTCAGTTTGTGCATCCTCAGGCCTCTTCATTTACAACTGACATTTTGTTTGTGTTTTATTTTAACTCCCTCCCTTAGCCATGGGCTTCACCAGAGATGAAGTGTCATCTCCACAAACCTGGTTGCTTGGCTCAAACAACTTCTTGGACCTTAACATTTCACAATAACTTTTTTCCTGTCTTGTCTTCCAGTTTGCTTTCCACATGACCACACTAAATCCGAAACTGTCTGTTGTTTTGAATCCATGGATTTTACTTTCTCTTTAATTCTTTGGGGTTTTTTTTTTATTTTTAATTTCTTTTATTTCTGCCTTCAGTACTTTTTAAGCAGTTCACCAATTATAAGCAGTTTGTCTCGCACTCTTAATGTAGTAATGAGTTTATTATTTTTCAGTATTTTGACTGTATCATGTCTTCAGCTAGTTAAGAGCACTTACTCTTATGTTCTCCACTTATTCTAGAAATCACTTAGGAATTGATGGGGTTTTTTAATCTGGTTATACCAGATGACCAACACACAGGTGGGTGAACTCACTGATGGTCACCATTTTATTAGACTTCCATACCTCTTTGATCTCTCCCCATAATAACCCTATGAATACCCCAGACGTTTCCTGGAATAAGGCTGCTAGTGCTTTGTGGAAGCATCAGGGTTGAAGTAGAAAGGATATTTTTTCACTTAGCACACTGGACTGAGACCAAGTTGATCACAGATAAGCACCTGACCATGCCACCCACCTGCTGCATGATTTTTGACACATTCCTGTGGCCTGACACAAAGCCTGCTGCGGTCAGAGACCAACTCGTGTTCCCCTTGGGTAGGCTTTGGCTTGGCATCCTGAGGCAGGGACAATAATTCTTCCTGGTCCCATGAGAGTGTTGTAGGGATTTGCTTCCTGAAGATTGTCATATAGTGAAGTTCAGCTATGGTGCTGCCAAATGAAAAAAAGGAACAGACACACTCCATACACAGGGTTTTTCTTTGCGCTGGAGTGTTGGAAAATTGAGCTTTTGGAGATGCTTACTGGGAAAGTTTCTGTTCAGGAAAGCAGGATAAGCTAAAATGTTCAGTATCCCTCAAACAAAAAGGTACTGAAGTTACAACTGCTCCAGATCTTGGTAAGTAAAAGAGATGTTTTCTCTGCTGTTGCTTTTTCATGTTCAAACTGATCCCCTGATCCATTACTGGCCTCTTTCACCCACCCTAATTTCACTTTTCTAGCAGTGTATATTCAGCTGATGAAAGCTGTCAGAGCACAAGTGACATGAAAGGAGAGGCCATCACCAAAGTGCTATATTTAACCTGGCAATGCCAAGCCTTCTCAGTATGACCTTGAGCCCTAGCACTGAGAATTTAAATAGGGAATCTTGGTTGTGAAGTTTCTTCCTTTAGCCAAAGATAGAAGGCTCTTACACAGGAAAAGTGGGGAAGAAGGAAGGTAAAATGTTACCCTTTTGCTTTTGACATTTGTGATAGCCAGCACACTTAACTGCCACTACAAGGAAAGAATACATGAAGGGTGCACTGTTACATTCTCATTACAAATGTCTGTTTGATGTCTGCTAGTAATTTTCACAATCTGATCTACTGAGAGTAAATGTAGGGATTTTTACTGAAAGGTTTTGACATCAGAAGCAGTTTCCTGATGCTTTTTTTCCAAGAAATATTCTACTGATATTAATTATTTTGCTATGTGCTTCAGTAAAGGGAAAAAAAATCCCAAAAGTACGCAACTGGAAAAAAAGTAAGGAAAGCAAAAAGAAAGAGGATGAACAAAAGCATTTGTTATGTTTTGTCTGAAGAAAGCCTGTAACTAAATCTCTCCCTTGCTTTAGCAAAGAGTGAGATTGTTTATCTCCTACTTTGAAGCACAGGGGAATGCAAAATATCAGGTTTAAAAAAGCCCAGGTAAGTCAAGCACTGCCATCCTTTCTGAATGACAGATTTGACAATTAATATTCCACATTATTGTCTTTAATTCCTCTTAAAAATCAAAGTAGGGTGTGGAAATGACACATAGCTAAAAAGATGAGAAGTCATTTTCTTGTTAGTACTTTCAGAAAGTAGTGACAAAGGCTGAGTTCCTGGTTTCACCACAGGTTGCTGACATGGCCTTGGACAAACTCAGTAGTCTCCTGTACCTCAGCTTCCAACATGGAAATAGTATAAAATAACATTTGCATTCTCACAAGCTTTGTCTGCTCTTCCTGTTTAGATTTTAAAGCATTTGGCAGCATTTCTGGAACAGACAGCACTACACTTACCCTTAAACAAACCTAAATTTGGGCATCCATAGAAAGAAATATATTATCTTTCAAATATTCAGTTGCTTTTTATTCCATGTGCAAATTATCTAATAATATGGGCCTTTGGAGAGTAAGAGCCTTTCCACTGACCCCAGGTGTTGCTGATATACATGGGATGGTATCCCAATTTTTGCTGGGGTGGTGGTACCACTGTGTGCCTATTCCCTTTCCTGCCACACACTTCTGAGAGAGAAAAGTGGAAACTCTGTCTTAGGGAGAGCTGCTTTTGCACCCAGAGTCATCAGGTGAGCCCTCTTCTTTGGCCAATGCTTAGCCTGCTTTACTTTTTCTGCTCACCAGAAATTTTTTGTCCTTCTTGGACCAGTGACAGCATATTTACCCAGTTTGGGGGTATAGTGGCAGCCTAGAAATCAAATGCCCTGCTCTTCAGGGAGATTCATTGGATCTGGCTGCTGTAGACAAAAGGTGCAGCTTCTAAAGACTCAGTCCCACTGAAGACTGTCTAAATCACCTTTTCCTGGGGCACAGGCAGGCTGGTCATTCTCTCTGGTTCTGGCCATCAGCATGTTCTGTGATGCTGACTTGAACGAGAATGGGCCCCTTGCCCTCCCTGCACCTTTCTTTTCACCACTGTTTAAGAGTGGGAACATCAAGTTTCCTCAGTGCAGGTCGGTAGACAGGACCAGCTGAAGGTGCCTTGATTTTGTGCTAAGGATGACAGCATAACAAATGCATACAGCACAACAGCAAAGGAAAAATGCATCCTTGGCATTTTCTGATATTCTCTGGATATCTTTAAGTTGAGTCAGCTGGGAGGCTCAGAGACTTCTGATTGCACATCTTAGTGGGTGAAAAGATCTCAATTTAACTTTCATTCTAGTTTGAGTAGATGGAACAAACAAAAAGGTCTTCAGCCCTTTCCTTCAAGGCGTGAGGAAGCTGTGGTTAAACCTGTTTCCTAACTCTCTGGCAGTGGTGTTAATGCAATACAACAAAAAGAACAAGGAAGAAATCCCAGAAGAGCTCTCACTTTTTAAAAATTTTTCTTTAATAATTTATTTATTTCACAAGAATAGCTCCAGAATAACGTTTTATTCATTGCACATTATTGCTGCTTAAACAAAGGAACAAAATTAAAAGCACAACAACCAGCAAGGAAGAAATTTTTTACAGCTGAACACATAACCAGAGAAGAGATGATAACTAAATAAAAGAACTTCAAAATAAACAAATTATTCCTCTTTAAGACCTCATTGTTAGGGATCACAGCAACATATTTTTGGTGTGCTGACGAACACCCTCATCTCTTCAACCTCCTGTGCTCTGCCATGAAGCCAGTTCCTGCACTGCAGCGTTAAGGAGTAATTATCACTCTTTCCCGTGTAATGATTAGTTATTGTACAGGCCACCTAGAAGCCCTATGGGTCGTCATGCCAACTCTCTCCCCCAGTCTTCTTTAACCCACTCTTCTTTGCTGCAATGGTCAGCCACAGGTGGGGTTTGGGGGGGGGATTCAGGCTGTGCATAGCCCATCCTGGTTTCACAGCATCCTGGACACTGAAAGGGCACGCAGGATCACCCAGTCAGTACAGGCAGGGATTTTAAAGGCTGTGCTCCCTGCCATGATGTGAGAGGATTAGTATGTGTGCTGAGTGCCAGACCTCTTGCTGCTCTGCAGTGAGCCACTCTGGGTGCTTAGAGTGCAGCCTCAGAAGGAGCCTAATCCAGGCCCTGTCAGCTGGCAGCACGTTTTCTCTGACACCAGGGCTCGACAAGCTGGGGCTTGGTGAGTGTTTATGAGGCAGGCATAAAAGCAGGAGGAGAGGTGCTAAAAGAAGACAGCCCCTCAGAGTGCTCAGATGCACTTCTTTGCTCTGGTAGCAGCCAAGGTGTGTTTCCAGCTACCCCTCAGTGCTGCTGTCAGTCCTTTTTAGTGGTGGAATCGATTAGCTAGAAAGTGAGAACATCACTGTCTTTGCTTTAAAGTGGTGGGTATGTCCCACCAGGGAAAAGGGAGGAGGACTTCCTGCTGTCTGATCTCCCACCAGTCCTTGTTCCTTAAACTCTGAATTGAATTGCATAGTGAGGAATATGAGAGCTGATCTTTGCTTAGATAAGCATTCTCAAGTAAATTAACAAAACAATGACATAGCTATTTGTGTTCCTATAGGAAATTGTGTAATGTCATCCCAGCCAGGGTGCAGTCCTGTACCCTGAATGGTGCAGGAGCAGAACTAGCTCCCTCAGCTCAGGAATACCTAGGATTTGGTACAATACCTATTTATTTTTTGTTTTCTCTTGCTGCTTGCTGAAATGACTACTTACCGTCCCTCATGGGCAAAAGAAAAAAAATTCTGAAAAAAACCCCTCCATAGTCTCCACAACAGAGTACACGCAGTTGCTCTTACCATTGTTTATACATAGATGATTATGTTATCTTCTACACAGTGAGGAATTAAAGGATTAATTGGGGAAATAATCTGAAAATCAAATATTTCTTTCCTTGATGTTTTTTAAAAGGATAGATTTTGCCAGAGATGTCCTATGTTTATTTTTAATAATTATTGTTCCAATTAAACATCTAACTGAAGAGAAGAATATTTTTACAAAAACAAGTTAAAGATTTATTATCATATGGAAAGCAGTGCTCTGTTTTGGACTGGGAGAAGAGAGAGGAAACTAACTTTCTTTGGTCTACATCCAGCAGATCGAAAACAGAGAAGTCTTCAGTTCAGTTTCCTTTGTACTCCTCCACCCTCCATACTCCTCTTCCTTCCATGAACTTCTCATCACTCTTTTCAAGGACACACCCTTGTCAGTCACAAAATGCCTTTGTCTGCTGTCTGAGTCTTTGAGTCAACGAGTTATGATCACCTATCCAACCCCATTCGCACACAGAGCTACTGATTTTCTTGGTCTTGCGCATTCGCTGCAGGAGCACATTGCTGTTTTGAGCAGTTTGCAGTCTGTCCCTTCTCTGGGGTTGTCTGGCTGTTGTCTCTGCCCTATCTGCTTAAGGAAGAGAGGGAAGGACACAAAAAGTTGTTAGGCTTGTGAGAAAACTTGTGTCTTCCCTATAACCTCAAAGAGGGCTGTGTGAGGATGGGCTTTTCTGAGCACAGACATTCCCTCGGTCCTGGGTCTCATCAGTCACTGGTCTCATCAGACAGCTGACGCTTTCTTTTGCTTTCAGATCACTGAAAATAAAATGACCTATGCTGAACAATCTGTTAATTGTCATTAATTTGTCCACTGGATATTTCTCCCCTATATTTTAAATTGTACATCTGCAAGTGTGCTGGCTAAGCTTCACAGTCTGATTAATAGTTTCAATTATTATGTCAAGGCCAAGAGATTCTTTAAAGCTTTTCACATTCAGTATTGAGAACTCGGTACTTTTTGTGTGTGACTGTTCACTTAACACAACTGAACCAGCTTCCCACCTGTAAATTAATGGCCTGATATCTGTAGGCAGAAGCTGAAGGTGCACTAGACAGGCTGGACAGCTGCTGTTCCCTTTTGCTCTAGGAAGGGCTCCAGAGCAGCACAGCTGAAGGGAGAGATTGCAAACCAGAAATATCTTGGAGAAAAGACAAAAGCAAAGGCATGGGCTGTTCAGCAGGGGTTGTATTTATTGTTCCTTTCCCCACATCACATAATTATTGCAAATCACTGGTGGCTGACTCCATACCTCAGCCTGTTCTTGATCACATCTTGCAGGAGGATCTTTTGGTTCAATACCTGTGAACATAACACTGATTTGTTATGGTTTAGCATTATTTTGCATCACCCACTTGTCTTTTCAAAGACAAGTGCCTTTAAAGGTCTACACAGTGGGTAGTAGGGGAGACTCCCTTTGGGCACATTTTCCTTGAGTACACCAGGACTGCTTCCACACAAGAAAGAAACTCTGCTGCGTCTCCTCCATCCTGGAAGTGGCACAAAGATCAGTCCACTCCAAAAGTGCAAACCTGGTTGGCCATGTGTGCCCCAAGGAAAATGTGTGATCTCAAAATAGACTTGGCTTCCCTGGGGGGTTAATTTTTCTCTCATAGTCTCCTTCACTTCAGTATTGGCTGCTCCATTATCTCCTTTCTTGATAACTTTGCAAAAGCTTGCGCAGCAAGCAAGCAAAGGAATTCCTGTCTTGTGACATTTCTGCTGCTTTAGCACTGCCTTTTTTTATACTATCTACTGTCTCTTCAGCTCACTTTAGGATTGAGGCAACTGCTCTTTTATTCACTTTGGGTAGTATTTCACCACTGAACAAACACCCCAGAAACGTTTGTCACATCAACTGCTCCATACTGTGAGTGATAATCCCTGGATCTGGCACAAAATACTAAAGGAATGAAATAGTATCTAGTCTGAGCAAAGACTGCAAAATCTTTCATTAGCTTTTCACCCACATTTGTCAGCATCTCCTCTTTTCTACATAAAACCTGTTCACACATGCTGAAAATACAGGGCAGCACATTTGAAAGTGTTTGCAAAGTATATTTTACTCAGTGACTTTCTTACTGTTAGGCAGCAGAATATAGACAATTGCTGAACTAAGAAATGTAATGCATTTTTAAGTATTGGTCAGTCATGTGGAAAAAGACATCACTCTCAAGGATGATTTAAATTACTAGTGGTATCAGACCTTATGTTCCTGATTTGACATTGATTACTGAGGTCAGAGAGGTATACTTCCACTTAATAAAAGGCTGTTGATTATTGAGGAAAGTGATTTTCAAAGAATTAAATATAATTAACTGTGATATAATTTTATTATAGTATTACTTGTTTATTATAAATTTATTATAATTACTATATATACAAAAATAATTATTATCAACTTGTGATTGCTGTACTCTTGAACAGGGTCATCAGTGTTGTTTGTCTACTTGGAGGTTCTTATGTTTCAAAAATGTCTCAGAGCCTTAAAAAAATGACCAGAAAGAGCATGGGAGACTCACAGAGCCCCAGGGAGCTGTAAATAGACAGACAAGTGTGATAACTGGCAGGGTTAGATAAATTCTATTTGAGACGTCACTTCTAAAGAGTCTGTTCTTCATTTGTTGCACTTTGTTAGCAAAGCAGAGCTTCTAGAAATCTATTTCAATGCATCAGAGTAAACAAAGGCAGCAGGAAGAATAAATGTGTTCTGTCTAGTCTCATGCTGATGCCAGGGGGCCAGAACCCAGCTGTCCTGACCCTGAGTTCAGCACCATGCTCTTATTATTGGACTATAATTTTACATGGAGCTTTCTTTCTTTTTTATTTTATTTTTTTTCCCAGGGTGCTGGGGGGTGGCAGTACATTGTATTTGTTCACATCAGCCAAGACTGAAGCAAAAATATTGTGTATAATTACAGAGCAAGGCAGGCTCATACGTCACCCATCAGCATTGTCTAATGGCTGGTATTATTCTCTGTTCTTACTCACCCTCATGTCACTGCTGCCTCTCTTTCCACCTCGAAGGCTTAACTCCTCCTTCCTCTGACAGGATGTACAATAGCCAGAGCAGTATAAATCAAAGCCTAGAATCAGGAGAATTAGAACAGATTGGAAGTGCCAGTTCCTCAAGAAGGAAAAGAAAGAAACAAGACGGCAGGAGATCAGAAGAGTGATTGCAGCTTCATTACAAGGGCCGCTCTACCATCACTACAGGTTATTGCCTGTCACAAACTGTTTTTATTTTCCAGCTCCTGACTGGTGAAGATCTTGATCTGAAATAAACGTCAGCCATCCACTTATTTTATAAATCTCCTTGCCATGATCACATTTAATATTTACTTGCCGTCACTTTTTTCAAGTAAAATCTGATTTTATACTTTTGGTATCTTTATTGTAAAGCAGCAGCAGAGAGGTGGAGAATTACAGAGGAGCTCTTACAGGTCCATGCTGCATTGGGACTGAGAGGGAATGAACTCAGGCAGATCAAAAGGCAGGATAAACTGTGACGGGGCTTGCGTGCAGTGCATTCAACATAAACTGCTTCCTTAATCAGGTCTGGACATTAATCATACAAGTGGTCAAAATACTGCAATACTGAATTTTTAAAGCTTTCTTTCATAGCTAAAAGAAAAAAAAAAAAAACAACCAAGGAACCATCCAAAAAAAAAAAAAAAAATCTTATTCCCAGCAATTCTGTAACACCAGGTTGAAACCTAAGGGTTTCAACAGCACGTCATTGGGAGTTTCAGATTTCAAGCACAGTAAAAAAATGCCTGGAGCAGAAAGATGTAAAAACAGTTACTGCCTGAATGCTAGATCTTTCTTTGCTAAGTGTTTTTGTTGGGAGCAGATCTCCATACTGACTTTTCCATGGGGGGGCAAAGTCATCTCTTTAGGATAAAGAAATCTTTCTGATTTTAAAATTTATGTGTAAAACAATAACTGATCGTTTGGTTAGCAACATCTATAATTGTTAGACCTCCTATTTACACAGCCAGCAGAGTATGCCCAGCTTTTTTTTATAGAAGTTTTGTTTGGAGGTAGCTTGAGCAACATTTGCAGCATTGCTCACAAACTCAGGGGCTGGCTTTTCCTCCCCGCACTCTGCAAACACCAAAGTGCTTGAGGTTATACTTTTTGAGTGGCTGCCATCTCTAAAGCAGCCTCTGTGTTTTTAGTTAGAGACTGAGTGAGTGTTCTTCTCCTGCTGGCACTTTGGACACTTTCACTCTCACAAGCGTTCCCTCAGAAGAAGTTAGGAGATTTGGATGAGTAACAGGCATTTCTTTGAGCCAGAACTGCAGGATTTGAGTCCTGAGCTGGGAATGAGGAGTTCTCCTTGACTGTCTCCAAACAATGAGGGAGAGATCCAGCTCTGATTTCCCACCTGTGCGCTGTAAATCTGCAGAGGAAGGCTGCTAGTAGCATGGCACAGGAGCTGTTATTTCTGAAACATGCAGGATGTAAGGGTACCTGTGCAAGCATGACAAAATCTGCTGGTATTCAGGATGGGCTCACTGTAAGAGCTGGCAGTGAGCAGTCTGGTTGGGTTTGTAGTTATGCGCTGGCACTGCACTTTACTTCTGAAGTTTGGTGCCCCAGTCCCATTAGTCAGGTTTTTAACACACAGCCAGTGGAAGACAAAATATTCACTCCATATTTTACAATAAGATGTTTGAGACCAAAATGATCAGGTTTTGGTACTTTAATCAAGTGTCACAGTGCTGCTTTAGGTTAACATGTAATTGACTGGATAATTGTCCTGAACACATCAGGCTAAGTTGAAGTCTCATTGCAATAACAGGAACAAAAAAAAATCATCAGGTTTTCTTCATGAACCTGTTTCCCACCTGAGATGTATTTTCAGTGTCTGCATGGAATTTAAGATTCATAGATTCATAGACTTCAGCTATACTTGTCTCTTTAGAAATTCCAGATTAAATGAAGTATTACAATTTTAGTAATATTTTTTTTACCCTTTCTCCTAACTTTCCTTAATTAATTTTTAAGACTCTGAATTCACACCATATTTGCAAGGAGCTTTGAATTTCTGTCTTTTTTTAAAACAGTCAAACTCTTTGATTTTCAGTCTTTATAGTATTTCTTTATGTATTAAACTTTCTTATTAGTATGTATATTATAGAATTACTGCTGTCTCTATTGAAAAACAGTATTTTAGAACAGAGAGGGTTTATTTCTTTTCAGATTCAGTAATTTAATATACTTAAGAATAGGAAAAGAACTGTTAGGAGAGGAAGTTTTAATGAATTTAGTAAAGAAGTTTCCTCAGTAAATATTTTACTTTCTATTAGCTAAAAACTCTTGTGGAAAACATCTGCCTAGATTAGAAAGAAACAAACCAACAAAAACTACTAATTGCTTCATTAGAAATGCAAAAAAAAAAAAAAGCAGATCCATATTCTCAGGTTTCAACAGCTTGTTGAAATTCTTTGCCTTTAATTTATTTAATTTTAAAACAAAGTTTTAAAAACCTTGCTGAACTTTTTTGCTTAATATTGTTTTGTGGGACCAAATTACCAGCTCAGCAGTGTGCAGGGTTTATGTGAAGAAACAAAATACAATGACAAATCTAATTCGTGGAGAAAAGGAGAATGAGCAGATATAAGCCTTAGGAGATAATGGTAATTTTATAAAAATATACTTTTTACTACAATGATATAGCCCACTACATGATAAGTTTGTGACCTAAAAAATTGTGGTTTTTTTACAGGAGAGTAGAATAGGTATTTGGTTGGATTGAGTCAATTTAAATTTGGAATTTTTTTTTGGTTGGTTGGTTTTGGTTTGTTTGTTTGTTTTTCTTTTTCTTTTTTGTGACTGGCCACTAGGAGAATTTCTTAGAACAGCCTTTTTTTGCTACTTTGAACAGAAATACTTTTTTTGTGCCTGCTGTGGGCTCTTCATGCATCTGGGCAAAGCAGGCAAGTAGGAGTTTGAAAACAACCCTTGTTCCATATTTTCCCGTCAAAAGTCCTGCAGGATGATTGCCTTTCTGCCAATATCACCATAAAACATCAGTGCTTATTTGGGATGAAATATGACCACAGCTGTTTGTGACTGCCTGACTGTGGCAGGGCTTTGATTACCAGGCAATTTCTTCAAATGGTCACCTGGTTCAGTTTCTTTTACCACATGAAGACTTGGAGGAGCATGGGCAATTCATGACAGGACAGACCACAGCACTGGAGAGAATAACACTGAGGCAACATTTTTTGGTTAGATATATTAAAAAAAAAAAATCTACCTCAGTAAAATTATCTAGCTTACACAATTTTTAGACATGATTCCAAATGAATTATGCCTCTCTGTTCTGAGCTAAAGTGAGCACTAATGTGTGTCTTATCTTTATTGTATGGAAAATGTACAGGAAAATAAATAAAAGTATCACAATAGTATCCCAATATCTGCCCCATGGAGAATGCAATTTAAAGATGAAAGAATGGATTTAGAAGACAATTTGAGATAACCACTGTACCCTTGCAGCAAAGCACAGACAGATCAGTTGACTGAGAAATGAACAATGCTAGCAAAAAAAAGATAGTTGTTTTAGATAAATAGATTGGGGATGGATACATCCCACTGCTTTAAGCCAAACTCTTGTTTGTCTCTTAAACTCTGTTTAGCTGTCAGTCATTTCTTCTCCAGCTGTCTTCCTCTTTACCCATTTTTTCAAACTAGATTACATTTTTGGCTGGGGCTCACAAAGAGTCAGATTATGTTACCTAATTCACTAGTTTTGGGGTTTTTTCTTGCTTTTTATTTTCTGGGTACTTTTGTCTGGTTTGGTTTGGTTTGGTTTGGTTTGGTTTCTCTGTTGTATTTCTAGTGTATGATCCTTTTCTATTCTTCCTTTTCATGTTTCAGGAGCTTGTTTTAATACGCCTACACAGGGATTTTCCCTTTTTTCTTTTTTTTCCTACCTCTGCTTTCTCTTTTTCACCTCCCCACCTGGTATCTAATTCCCTGTATGTTCATCTGTAGAGATTTTTTTTGCAGAGTAAATGAGATGGCACAGTCTTTTCCTCCAATCCTTTGCAGGCTCTGAGTGTCACAGAGGGAATTCTAAAACCGAGTAAAGTAGCTAGAATTTGGTTCACAAATGTGGGGCTTGATTTTTATTTTACTTTTAATGCATTCTCTTGAAGATACAGTACCAACTTAATTTTCATTTTCTGCCTCTCCTTTTTTCTACCAGCACAGAGGGGTTGGTATTCCAGTTTCTGTCACTGGTGATTGAAAGACACCTATCCCGGGATAATTTATGACTTGCTTGCCAGCAATGCTGCACCAGCTTGGTGCATTTTACTGTGGCCTTCCATCATATCCACAGGTAGATGCTGGCAAAAAAGAATCCAGCCTCAAACCCACTGGTATTTCTCACCTCCACAGTGCTTGGAGCAGGCTCACCCCAGCCATGCTGCTGTGGCAGCTACTGTCAGAGCCCTTGCATTTGTATTTCTTTAAAAAATATCTGGATATGGGAAGAGGGTAAGAGCAGTGTCTCCTTCATGCTGTCAGCCACCAGTAACAGCAATTATTTCAGAGGCAGCAGACAAAGAGCAGACAAGCATCCTTTGTCTGCCTGCTCCCAGCACCCTCACACCTGCACTCTCACCTACCAGCAGTGCCCACAAATGCAATAATACAAGGAACACTGAATTAAGAGAGACTGCAATTGCAGGAAATAGACTTCAAAGCCCTCCTACATTAAGCACTTAATAATGAGCCCTGAAGGGCAGCCTGCGCCTGGAGCAGACATGAGAGCCTACATGTGTCTGCTTCACTCGTGCCATGTTACCTTAGCAGAGCTTTGGAGCCCAGGGTGTTTCCAGACTCCCTGGATATAAAACACACACCTGATGATGCCTCTCTGAGCATCTCTGTGACCTGACTGCTCAGAACCTGCCCCAGCACAGCTGACAGAGGGTGGTTTTTGTCCTAGTCACAGTGCCCTGAGATAAGAAAAATAATCCTTCAGCTGTAAAGATGGAAGATAAATTATTCTGAAACCCCAGGCTGCTTTGGAAATAATTAAAAAAAAAAAAAAAAAAAAAAAAAAAAAAGGGAAGATTGTTCTGTTCTTTATAATTCCAAATTGTAATTTTTATTTTTTCTACACTAGAAGATAATTTATAGGCAGATTTATAAAAAAAACAGCAAAAAAAAAAATGCACAAAGAAACCATCTTATTATTTTTTCTTTCTCCTTATTGCTATTATTATTAGTCTCTTCTTATTTTCATTCTACATATCTGTATGGATTTTCTTGAAGTATTACTGAAAAAGCTCCTGAAAGGCTTAGAGGAAGTAAAAAACTTAATTGGAAAGCCCTGCTTGCTGTTCCAACTCAGTAGCATTCTTCAGAAGGAGACTTTTCCTTGTTAATGCTGATGTTTGAATAGAAATCTTTTTTGTCATCTATGGCTGCTTGCAGCTGGCATCCTTTTATCCAGGTACAGTGGGAGCAAGTCTTACACTTTACCCTGAAACTGTTTAGAAAGTAGTTTGGTCTTTTAATTGGAAAAGGAAAATAGTTCACAAGATAACTGGAGTTTGTGGGCAATATGAAGAGCCATGTAGAATTACAGGAAGCCTTCTGCTGAGGAGAACAGCTTTGAGTTATGTTGGGAAATTACCTGGCAGCTGGTAAATATCACTTCTATATGACACATTATTATGCTTTTATTAAACCAAGAAGACTGGAAAATTGCTTAAGGCCTGGGATAGCAAAAAGCCCCACAAAAGCAAGGAAAAACAGAACACCTTTAAAGAGTCTCTTTCTCCAGGGTATTACCATGAGGATGCTTGCTGTCAATTACCACCTGCTTTCAGACAAGATGCAAAGTATTTCTTGGTATTATTTAACTGATTCTGTGCAGTGCAGTTCTTCAAATAATTAACATGAAATAGCAGAAGCAATTGATATCTGTTCTGATTTTTATGTTGGTGCACACTGACCTGAGTTGAATTCAAAATTTTTTTCTGATTTTGTGTACTTTACTGGGCTATTCTATCCAGTTACCTCCAATATGCACAGCAGCTTGTTCCAAAAATACCATATTTCTTGTGAGCTTCAGTAGTGAGAGAGAAAATCAGATTTCATTCCATTTACCTGGGAAAAATCAATTCTTCTAAAACAATGTTTCAACTGGTCAAAAGAGCAATCATCGTTTTCTGAAAGCAAAAAGTAATAAACCCCTCATCTTCCAGAGTTTTCTTCTGCTGGTAGTGTTTTTTTTCCTTTTTGTCCTGCAACACATCACAACCCTTTAATGTAATTTTGTTTTATTCATTTTAATCAGTTTATCCTTTCACTACAAGATTTCTCTGCCTGCCTGTCTTTTCCCTTTGGCTTTTAGACAAAATTATTACAAAGCAGGAAAAACAAAAGAAAAACAGACCAAACCAAAAAGCTGGATTTCCAGTTAAGTCTCTAAGCAAGACTATCTCAAAATGAGAACATCCTGCTGGTGATATTTCTGTTTTGAAAGAGCAACTTTCCTTTAAGATAACTGTCTAGTTTTTTGTTTAGTTTGGTCAGTGTCATTGAGAGGAGAAGAGATCATACTCTATATATCCATTTTTCATGTAATGCATGGTGTAGTAAGCAGCATTTGAGTTTTATTGGGTGGTACTTCTGCCCCTTAGATTGGTCTTTCTCTTTGGTGAGTGTTCTTTCTCTTTGTGACCTGTCATGAGTGATGCGTAGCAGACTTACAGAATTTAGGAGCTTTCACCTGCTGGCAAAGCAGAGTGTCTCCCTGAAAATTAATCTAATTTCCTGAGCGTGGCATTGCAGCAGAAACACAAGACTGGGACACAAGAGAATGAGAAGTGCTCTCTTACCTTTCATTCTCATCCGTTTCTTTCTGGCATCATGAGTTTAGCACAAACACACAAACCTGCACAAACCTGTTACACAAACAAGGAAACAAACAAACACACACCAAAAGTAACATTGGAAATAAAATCCCAAAGCCTTGTTGAAGCCACTTGCTCTTCAGGCAAGATGCAGCTTTCTATTAAAGCTTGTGCTCAGTTCTTAATAGACCAGAACCCTTGTGAAAATATTGGGTTTTCTGACACCAGAGTTACACTCCTGTGAAAAGTTGTCCTCTGTTTGTGAGGATTGATGCCCTAACTAAAGCTCAGTTATAAACCAGCAGTATGAAAAAGGACAACTTTTGCCAGGCTAATTTTTTTTAATATTGTAAGAGATTGAGTGCAATTTGTGTAAATACCATGTGACTATCTGGAATTAAGTTCAGCCTTTTAGTGCAAGAAATGGCTTGAGATTTTTCAGTACTTAGATGGTTCATTCTTTGGCATTAAGCAAATGACTAGCACACTGAGGAGTGAGCTGGCAAGGAGTTAAAAGTCTGAATGTGAAAGATAATCTCTTTTGAAAATGCCAGGGATATCAAGGTGTTCCTTGTCCCATTTGATCAAGATTAAACATCCCTTGTTCCTCACAGCAGAAGCTAAACTCATCAAAGAGGCAAGGTTTTGTAGGCAAAGCTCAGCAGGCTATTTGTTTTCAATGTATAATGGTACAGCCAGTAGGAATCTTTTTCAAAGAGTTGTCTGATTTAAATCCCTGATGGGAATGACCACCCGTGGACTGGGGTAAGATTGTCTCTTAGGTGAAAAAAATGGTGGTCTCTTAGTTTTCAAGAAAATTTCTCTAATGACTGAAGCCTCTGATATTCCTGTGGATAATTTTGGTAATATTTTAGCATACTGTCCTATGCAACACTCTTCAGGACTCAAATTCTCCTCTCCCATTTTATGGATACATCTCATGAGCAAGTGTTTCAAAATGATGATCTCTTTATTGCATACCTTGGAGTAGAGGAAGCCTTTTCAGACTTGTGTGCTTTCTCTTGGTTTCTCTGCCACAGTGTTGCCTTAGACTCATAGAATATCTTTGAGTTGGAAGGGACCCACAAAGATCATCGAAGTCCAATTCCTGGCCCTGCACAGGCCACCCTAAGAATCACCTCATGTGCCTGAGAGCATTGTCCAAACCCCTTTTGAACTCTTGCTGTGACCACTTCTTTGGGGAGCCTGTTTCAGTACCCAACCACCCTCTGGATGAAGAGTCTTTTTTCTAATATCCAACTTAAGCCTCCCCTGACACAAGTTCAGGCCATTCCCTTGGGTTCTGTCATTGGTCACCACAGAGCAGAGATCAGTGCCTGCCTCTCCCCTTCCCCTCATGTGGAAGTTGTAACTGCAGTGAGGTCTCCCCTCAGTCTCCTCTTCTCCAGGCTGAACAGACAAAGAGACCTCAGTTGCTCCTCATACAGCTTCCCCTCAATGCCCTCCATCACCTTTGTTCCTCTCCTTTGGATGCTCTCCAACAGATTTTTATCCTTATATTGTGACACCCCAAACTGCACACAAGACTTGAGGTGAGGCTGCACAGCTGGGAGTAAAGCAGGACAATCCCCTCCTGTACTTATCAGAGAGCTGCTGGGTTTTATAAGGCAATTAAAGCAATTATAGTAAACTGTTCATCATTTCAGTATTGATTATCACTCTTGGATGGAAGAGGGCATCTGGCAGTATTTGGGGGCAGGCAGTTTGCATGGTCAGTTGCTAAGATATTGGCTAATGTCAAAATTGTGTCTGAAATGATGGATTGTTCTGTCCCTTAAAAAGATTTTAGCTGCATGTTGGTCTTTATTTGTCTTCAGAAAAATGCTGGCCCTTAGAAGAATCATTTCATTTTTGACATACTGCAAAAACGATGTGACTCAGCAGAGTGAAATGCCCTGCAGATACCATATCCATCAGTGACTATTCATTAGTTCAATAGTACACAACACACAGTTCACATCAAATTAATTCTGCCCATTAGGTAAAAATCTAGAAATCTCAGCTCACAAGCAGTTGGACTGGGAGAAATACTGTTTCCACAGGGGTCAAAGTAGATCTTCTTTGTCTCCCACTTGTCACAAAATTTCATCTTACACCATTGTGGCCAGGTAGTATTAGATAACATCTTACTCCAAATTAAAATGAAGCAACACAGACACACTTCCCCAGAGATCCTAAGAAATATGATTTTTTTTTTATTCTTGTGAGAAGCCTGCAATTTTATAAAACAGGCTGTCTTGATCAAGTCCTCCAAAGAAATTAGTGGAATTTTTTGACTGAAATTCACTTTGAAAAGGTTCTACCCTGACATAAACTTTATACAAGTAATAATCAATTTCTTTGACACTTCCCTTGGACTAGTAACTTTACATGGGCAGAAAAAGCCTTGACTTGGCAGGACTTTCATCTTATGACTTCTACCCAGGAACTTTCACTTGATAATTATAAAAATTACTATCCAGAGCTTTAATCTTGTCTCTCCTACATTCCCTCATGTTACTAGCAGTAATTACAAGAAAGTCTTCTGTAGCATTTTAGGGAAGCCCGTGAGGCTGATTTACTGAGATTTTGGGAATCTCTTTGCTTTCATAGCCTTCCCTTGGAGGTGTTAGAACTCAACACTACCAAAAATCATGCTAGATTCTCCATAATCAAGTGCTACTGGAAATGGTTTGCATTTTCATGTTATCTATCACCTTAAGGGAATAATAAAATATATTACCAACTGATTCAACTCCAGTACACTAAAAAGTCTCCATTGCATCATATTCAGCACACTTCTGGGCTGAAATATGCCAGCTGCTTCAGAGTATTTAGCAGAATTGCACCTTATCAAAGGGTAGGAAATGGAGTATGGTATCCCGTTGCAATGCCAGATAGAATCCTACATATTGAAATTTAATTACCCAAGTTGTATTAGGGAAGCAGTTCTCTATCTGCTTTAATCCAGCTCATTATCATTTCAGAGAATAGCACAATTGCTGGTAATTTACTGCTGGTGATACCAATGGTCTCTAGAGATAGTTTTATCCAGCCCTTGTAATGTTAAAAGAGGCCCCAAATCAGAGCTGTTTAAAGGAAAAATTGAGGAATAAAATAAAATCTACTTTGAGGAATGCCTTTCACATTCCTTTAAATCAATCACTGAAAGACTTTGCAATAACATACAGCTGAGATCTAATACTTTACATATTGTACCTTAATAATATTTTAATATTATTTTGTAGTATTATGACAACAAATTTGAACTTCAAAAAAAAAAAAAAACAGTATTCATGGCCTTTGGGAGGAATTGACTCTCTTAAAACTCCTCTTTGCTTTCTGAGGACAGAGGAAATCACAGACGTGAGACCTCATAAAGAGATGAGACTTCTTATCTTTCGAGACCTGCAAAAGAGACTTGTCTGCTCCTCTGTTGCATCAAATTCTGCTCGGATGGGATGTGGACAGTGATCAGCAGGTGCTATGTATAATCAGGCACATTCAAGAAACCTTGGAGAAGATCCCCAGCCAGGGACTCGACAGAAGTAGAAACAAAAACAAAATCTAAATATTTTCTGTGCCAATAAAGAACTTTTTTTTTTTTTTTTTTTTTTTTTTTTTGACACACTTAACAGTCTGCTCTGTTGTAGACAGTCAGGAAGTTCTTAAGAAAAAGTCTCTGTTGGTGCAGTGAAATTTGCTGTTATAGTGGTCATATCATAAGGGAGACTGAGAGAACATAACATCAATTATCTTTCCATATTGGCATCATTGCTGTCAGTCACCACTGCAGCACCATTGGCTTACCTGAGCAGGGAAGGAGGCAGGAGAGGTAAGTGAAAATGAAAAGAACACTGGCAGGTCAGACTATACATTTCATTTGTCTGTTACCTTCCTTAGTACTTTTTGGCAGCTCCCAATTCCTGTTCTTTAAAAATTTTCTCGTGACAATTGCTGTAGTGAAACTTTATTCAGATACATGTTTGATGGAATGAAACAGGAAACAACAACTCTACAGTGCCATTACACGGTAAAGTGATCAAAGGGCTGCTGATAAATTGTAGAGAACTTGCTGAAATACAGTCTTGTAATTTAGCTATGTATCAGATTATGTGTCTTTTAGTTACTTTTTCCTTACAGTTAGATCTTGAAACATTATTTCATTCTGAGAAGAGCTAGTTTTCCTATCAGTCTTGCAGGGGTTTATTCTGCAGCAGTTCATATATTCCAACTGGGCTATTTGAGGAATAATGTCTTACTAAGCAGGAATCCCATGTATTTCCCCACAGCAACTCAGGGAGTAATGTACTATTCACCATAAACTAAGTATATGTCATCAGCATAATTTGAATTACTGTGCATATATTTACTTGTAACGACTGTTGGCATGTCCATGAAAGCAGATTAAGATTTCATTTGTCCTTTCTGCTTATACTCATTATTTGCTCCTGCCGTGACATCATCAGCATCTCTGCTGCAAGTAAATTTAATGGCACAAACAGCTTTGTAATTTAAAATAAAGCAGCAAGAACAGACACACATCCCTAAAACCCCTCAGCTCTAGCACATGTATTTTGACTCTGAGCAAAAAATCATTCCAATACATTACAGAAGAAAATAAACACCATATACATCAACTGTAGAAACCAAAGATTTATTTAATTCAAATACACTCATGACAGTTATGTGAGACATCTTTATAGGGATGATCTGTGACATGTAGCAATGGAGTTTTCAAAACTGAGTTGTCATTGGCATCTCTTTATATGTTTTTAGGAATGTATCATATATCAATATTAAATGCTAGATCTGCTTTCTTGTTCCTTTTTTACGGTTCTAGAAAAAGGAAAGATTAGAGAGTAACTTTTACTGTGCTGTTGGACAGGAGCTTAAATGTGTGCAAGGTCTCTTCATAAGCTTTTCCTGGGTTATCAGGCTTTTACAGAGTGAGGTGGCTGTGTGTGCTTCTTCCCTGTGACAGGGTGGTGGGGCATGCAGGAGTCTTGTCTTCGTGTCTTCTCTAGCCAAGAAATGTTGTCATGTACTGTCATTGTGTATCAGTAGTGAATAATTACAGCCTCTTCCCCCGAAAAGAAAAAAAAAAAAAAATTAGGTGGCAGAAAAATGAATGGTAATCCTACCTGCCAACTTACAAGTATTGGGGTTTTCTAGTGCCTGCTTTTCCACGTGTAGCTCACTTTTCTGTTTACAGCTGCACAATTTATCCTAAATCTAGCTCTCCATTGCTTCTAGGTCTCTAATGCTTCTCCATTCATGTATTCATAATCTTAGAGATATCTATGGGGTATGAAGTCTCCAGAAATTATCCTTTGGAGTGACTTATTTCTTTTTTTTTTTTTTTTTAAATCATCATTCAGTAAAAAAATTACAAGCACAACTTAAACAGATTGATTTTGCATAGGAACTGAAAAATTAAGAAAGCTATGTTACAAATCAGTAGGGGAGGTGAGTTCCAAAATAGATGCCTATTTGCTCAAAATGTCCTGCTATCACTCCCCAGTGAAGCAAGCTAAAGAATATATCACCACACAATTTAATCACCACACTGGTCAGCTGTTTGCATAAAATAATAATGTGGCATTTAGTCTCTCTGTGAACCTCAGCATACCTATCTGTAAAATGCATAGTATGTTGTAAAATTCATATAATACCTTGGAGGAGTTTTGTAAGGCTAGGCTAATTAATGTCAAGCAGTCAGCTGAAATTTGCTCTTTAAGCAAAATTAATTTATCTAAACCTTCATAGAAAGAAGATTTCTTAATACTTTTCCCTAAAGGTTCTATAGCCACCATGCTGACCATTTATTACTTATACATCAAACCCAAAGTGTAGGAGAATAATGGGCAGGTGAGAAAGCTTGAAAATAATAAGTTGCAAGCAAGGTCTCATTAGAGGCACCAAAGTGAAGTACAGAGTCAGTGGAGATAAAAAGCAGTTTATGACACTGTGCTTGCACATTGTATTTGGAAATGGTAGAAAAATTTCTATCACCATGATCATAGCATCTACTCTTCCTTGGACAGCAGCATGTTATTTGAGACTGGAAACACAAGTCAGATTCTGCTCATCTTTGAGAAATACTGAGGAATCTCCTTTTATAAATCTCTCTTGGCTGACCAGAATATATTTCTCACATTGTTACTCACGTTCTTCAGCATCGCTGCAAAACAAAGCAGCCGCCCAAGAAGCATGTTCAGACATGGTTAGGGCATGAAAGGAATCCCAGATTTTGTAATTTCTGGTGGAGGTCTCCACCTTGATACTTTGAGTTGATACAGAAGGTGCTGAGCATGGAAAGTGTAGAGTGACTTCCATTTATCAAATGCTGAAAGGAAAGGTGTGTGTGACCTCTTACCCATGTGTATTAAACTGTACAACGGTGGAAAAGGGGTACTAAAAAGGAGCAGAGGAATTTGCCTGTCGTAGAAGAACTGGTAGAGGATTCAGCAATTCCCGGTCCGGCGCACTGAGGATGAACACTGGAAGCAGTGCTGTCTTCATGAGTTCATGCTTCGACACCATGGATCTCCAGGTGGGTCAAGGTTATAGAGATACACCAACCTGGAGGACTCCATGCTGTCGAGCTGTTCATAAGCAGCGGAAGGCAATAACTCCTCTCAACTGCCAGGTTGTTTTCCCTGTCTGTCTCCGGAGCTCTTCTGACTGCACTGGTTGCGCTCACTTTGGAGGAAATTCCCCATGGAGCAAACCCAAAACCTTGCACCGCTGACGAGACGGAGCAAACCATCTCTCTGCTGGGGACTAAAGCACAATCGATATTGATGCACAGTTAAGGAGATTTCTGGGTTCTTGCAAGCGAGAGCGGGTGCATGCACATGTCCGAACTGGATTTTCTTTCACCTTGCTGTGAATGCTGCAAACTTCAGTTCTTTGTCACTGGGAGAGGTGAATGGGCAGATGATGTTCTCTGTGAAAACATTAAAATAGTAAGTGGGTAACTATCTAAAGCAAATAAATCAGGCATGTTCTGAAGGGGTATGCCTACACGGTCAAAAATGTATGAGGCCATTCTCCAACATGTGTGGACGGATGCCTTCCATGCTCAGTGAATACCTGCAGTGGTGGTAGCAGTTCTGAATTCAGGTTATTTATGATTCTTCTGAGAGAGGGCAGCCTGAGCCCATTCCCAACCTCTGCATGAGCCCAAATCTTGTTGAAGTATTCTAGGCAGAGCAGGCTGTGGCTGGGCAGAGCATGTTGCTCTCCCACTATATCAGTGCATGTGTGAGGGAGAGCGTTTTCTTTTTCCTGGAAATTTGAGCTATAAATGCCAGTGTGGATGGAAAGCTTTGAGGTCATGGGGAATGGCATCCTTACATCTATTTTTTGAGCCCGCTTTACACCTGGAAGTGTAGACATACCTATAGAGGATCATGCCTTCTGCATGATAGTATGTGTTTATATGTACATTGATGTAATTCAATATTGAATCCTCTGTGTTTCATTTTGGTAAAGGCAAGCCTTGTCATTCTGGAAGAGGGGAATTACCCTGGAGCAGAAGACAGCTGCTCAGGTTGAAGACCTTGGGGCTGTTGGGTCACTCGCTTTTTGCCTCTGAGAGCACCAGGGCTCTTCAAAGATATTGACAATGAATTGTTGCAAAGCAGGAATTTTTGCTTTCAGGAATTGTCAGTGGTAAAGCTTAGGTCATTGCTTACTGGACATTTTTGTTTACTGTTTACTGTACAGGACTTCTAATTGTTTAGAAATTTTCTGTTTACTGTACAGGATTTCTAACTGAGGGTAGAATAGGAGGTTGGAAGAGAACAGACATGAGCAAGAGCCCTGTAAAGCGGGATGCATCCTTACGCATGCTTCATTGAACTATGATTTAACTATGTCTGGTGTGCCACTGACGAGCAGTCTAAAAGTGATGGGATTTTCAGTGACCTCTTGCTTTCCATAAGGCATTTCTCTTTTCCTTGGGGAAAAAAGAAAGGAAAGGAGATTAAGAGAGTGAAAGTTCTTTGGGAAATAAAATAACTTTTGGAGACAAACAATGCACCTGTATTAAACAGCATTGATTGTGACATGGCCATGAGTTACACGGAATTACGAGCTCCCTTGCTCTCTGTTTCACCAGGGCTGTTTCATGTGTATAAATTGATACAGGACCCACAGCTGAGGGGCTGTTTGTTTCACCCTTTTTACCTGAGCCCTTAGAGCTGTTGGTAATGACTGAGAAAAGGGGGGAATTGATAATCAGGGAGAGTGGAGGCAGTGTATTACTCCCCTCCAGTGCCCTATTATCACACTGCTGAGCTGACTGGGGTAACATCCCTCTCAAAGCAATCTGCAGTAGTGCCATTTGCCTCCAGCAGACAGAGAGCAAGAAAGCATATGGGGTGTGATTTTGTGCTGGTTATCTAATGTCATGAAAGAAACTTTTTGAACTCTAAAGTGACCAGGAGTCACCAGATATTGTTACTAAGCAAAAACAGTTTGAATCGGGAACAAACGAATGCTCCCGCTTATTCAAAAGGGTTCTGTGATGTAGTGTGTTAAATTTTGGCTGTGTGAGTGGATTATGCTCAAGCAGATCACTGATGTTTTTGAAAACAAACCCAGTAATGCATGTTTCATTGTCCTCAAACAACTCCTGGAGTAGAGTGGGACTTTGTTGAGGCCAAGGGGCTCTGAACTATCTATACTGATGTGTCTGGACATGCCCTCAGAGAGTACGGTGTAGTCATTGTCCCTGTTGTTCCCATGTCTTCTGAAAAAGAAAATATGTTCCTATTCCCTCAGGTTCCCTTAAGAAACTCTCCACCATTTTTTAAGGGTTTAGGGTTTTATCCCCATGTTTATGGCTCTTATTTTTAGACTGTGATTGGTGCTGAATTACGATACACCATGACAGTTGCTTATTCACATGTTGGTAGCTGTAGCTTTAACTTCAGTTGCTCTCTGTCTCATTGCAACATCTCTTGAAAATGCAAACATACTTAAAAAGTAGATTATATTTTGAACCAAAGTGAAAAAACATGACCAATTTTCTTTGTTTATGAAATTTCATGGCATATGGATGTTTGCTAGCAGGGTAGCTATTCCCAGCTGGTGTGTTTACTTTGCAAAGTGTAAAGTGTACTGCAAACTGGCTAATCAACTTGTCTTTCTCAACCTGCTGATTTCATAAGAGTTATAAACCCATGCTTCCCATTCTGCTGTGGCTGGATAAACAATGTAGCAGCTATTTGAATCTGGGTACCACAAGCTGCAAAAAAGATCCACCAGACGAATCCAGTTTAATATTGCACCAGGGAGGGTTTCTAAATCTATGCAGCGTAGTGCACCTCAATATGAGCTGGAATTTGCTTTTTCTTTGGTTATTCACACATGGAAAGAAAAAGGAGTAGAGATAAGGAAGTCTCATCTTCTAGCATGTAAGCTGAGAGTGTAGGTTTTAAGTTGTGCCACCCTCACCAATTCATATATAGGACACTAGACAGCAACAACCTATATTTTAGTGTTAAGGTTTCATTGGGCTCCTTTGTGATTCCTTTCTACAAACAACAGATATGGAATCATCTTCACCTCAACCCCCTAAATCTCCCCAGATCAGTCTCATGGAAGATCATTCCTCAAAAAGCATCTTTTAAAGCAAAACACTTGGGTTGTTTTCAATTCCTTCCAGATGTTGGAATGTTTTGAGGACTGGAAACTTACTTCCTTTCAAAATACTAGATGCTGTCATAACCTGATACACAAAACTGGGATTTTAAGGGAGAGAAACAAAATAAAGAAGCCCAAAGACACGAGGAATTAAAATTACAGGATCTGGCAGTACTAGATTTTGCATCTGACTTATAGAGGCTTTTAGGTTGAGGGTGGGGGGAATCTTCCTAGTACATTATTATTGTCATTTTTAGAAAAAAAAAGACCCTCCCAAAAAAATAAAACAACCAAAAAAAGAACAAACTACAAAGAAAAACCCAACAACCAAAACATAGATCAAAATTTCATCTTGTTAATCAATATTATTTTATTGGATAAGGAAATTAACAATCTCTTGAAGGATTTCAGTAAGATGAAAGTCATTTTTAAATATGAATAGAACCTGTTCACCAGTTGGATTACTGCTCTCCTTTACTTTTCATAGCTGCTTGAAGGATGTAACCACCTCATTGCTTTGTTTTCTGCTCAGAGAATAGAAACTGTGATCATCATGCTTGTACCTTCCTACCCCTAATTACATCTGTGACACCGATTCCTTCTTTGAAGGCCAGGTGACAGGAGAGATCCTGCATTAAATTCCCAGCTAATATCAGGCTGCTTGTGTCAACATTGCTTGCTGCCCTCTTGAAGGCAACAGGATGAGCTTTTTTGTTTTCTGCATCAAAGATTTTCATTATGAGGCACTCCTCAGCAGGTGCTTTTGATGGGCTGTGGCAGAACAATGCCATTAAGGGTGTTGTGAAGGAGCAGCAGAGCACAAATCTACACAGTTAATGTAGCCTCAGTCTAAACTGTGAAAAAGACACTTCTTGATCTCCATTATGTATGTGTCCTTGAAGATTTCTGCCTAGTTTACTGACCAAGATTTGCTATTGTTAGCAATGCAGAGCCATTACAATCTGGAAGAATGAGCTGTGCTCAGATCTGATGTGTGCACTGTCAGCAGAATTCTCAGCTCTGCCTTAATCACAGCACTTTTATTATAGGAGGGCTTAGGCACAAGGCTGGGTTTGCAGGCCTTGTAGACACTCAGATTGACTTTTTATTTGTGCACTGAGCTAATATGACAGAGAAGTCTACATAAGGCAGCAAACATGAACTAGAACCCTACTTGGTACTTTCACAGTGTGGCTTTTGTGGTTGCTACCAATCTTTGCAGTGAGGGTAAAAAAATCCCATTATTACTCTGTTTTGTTTTCAGAACTCCCTTCCAGCTCATTTCCACCAACTGTGAGCTCTGTCTCACACACGTAATGGAAAGAAGGAAATAATACCTTTGGCTTGAAAGCTTTCTAATCACAGGCTAGAGGACTGACATTTTACCTAACAATAGCCAAAGAAATCTATGTGCTCTAAGAGCTCTTTCTAATGCCAGAAAGAAGCATAAAAATGAATAATAGCAGGAAAATGAATAATAGCTTTACTATTTTTTAAAGGACCAAGAATTCCATAACACAGTTGTGATGATGTGTCTTTTCTTGTAGTGGGAAGCTTCACAAGTGAAATTTACTCAGTCCAGTGAAGTATCCCAGTTCCATGTGGGCACTTAATTCCATTCTACTGTGGGGATAAGGAAGAGAGGGCAGATTCCCTTCTGGATTCCCTTCTCTGTGATGTTCTTTGCTTTAGAAGGATCCTAGATAGCTTTTTTAAGGTTCCTAACTTTCAGAACACTAAAATCAGGCAAACAGTATCCCATGGAAGGAGAAGGAAAATCACTTCTGAAGTCTGCTTTGCTTGTTGTTTCCTCTTTCCAGCCTCAAAACCCAATGAACATTCGTTTCAACCAGAAAGGGGAACCTTCCTACAGATCTTGATATAAAACTTCTGATTAATATGAAGAACAAGGAACAAAGGTATAAATACCCCTGTGACAGAGACCTGCTGCCTCTTTCCCTTGGTACTTGAAAGATGAGATTTTCCTTGTTCTTCTCCCTTGCCACCTACTTTGTTGAGACTTCAGATTTTTCTGTGGAAGTTCTTGGGAGCAGATCCATTGATTTCAGCAGGATTTTTATCAGCAGGTGTGTCTGTGAAGAACTTGTTATGCATTTGCACAGTGTCAATCATGTCAAATCATGTCAGTAGCCTCTGCTTTTGAAAAAGGAAATGTCTATGATCTGGGACTCTGAGCCTGGAACTTACCCTAACGCCCAGCACAATATTTGTAATGCTCTGCCTTAGCTGTAAGGTATAGAGCAAGCTACTCCTGTAGATTAGGGATTTTTCTAACAAATAAAGGTATGCCTAAAGTTGCCATACCTAATTCTATTTAATTAATGGTGCCACTAGAGGAGGATTCAAAGTTCCCATGAAAATTCCCCTTGTGCTAGATGCTGAATAAACAGTGAGTTCTGACTTAGCTCCACACAGCTTGATTCTTGAAGTTTCATAAATAAATTATTTTAAAAAAAAGTAGATAACCAATGCTCCAGAAAGTTACTGCTATCAATGATCTTAGTCTTCCTTTCTAAATTTATATTCTTTGTGTCTCTACAATTTTTAATGTGAAGTGGGAAGAAATGTTGTGAAGTTTTTGTTTTTGTTCATGTTGTTTGGGGGGGGATTTTGTTTGTTTGGAGGTTTTTTCCTTCTTTTTCTAACTCATATTACTTTCTAAAGCTACAACATGTTGCACTGTTTATCAATTACTATTTTATTTACCTATGTATAAAACTCTCTGATGTGTGAAATTATTTCTTTTCCCAGCAGAAAAATTTAATTCAAAATTACTGAATCTCACATGAGTATTTTACTTTGGTCACATTTTAATTTTAAAAAATCCATCCAAGAAAGATTTCAGGCAATTAAATTTAGATTTCTAGCTTTTTTTTTTTTTTCCTGATGCCAGGCAACACAACCAAGGAGTGAATAATGCTCTCCGTTTTGCAGTGTACAGTTTTCAAAATGCCATTATGTAGTTTCCTTTCCATCTATCCATTTTCTTGAATCAGCCCCAAGTTGCATCGGTGTTACGATTTCAGATTGCTCTTTCTCTGAGTGGTTTTAGGTTATCTCAAAATTAAATTGCTGTAATATAAAATACTGCAGAATCACTAAAGCCTACCAAATTAGTTCTTCTGCACACCCCAGGACAGGTGAGTTGCATGTTACAAAGCCAGGCAGATTTTCAATTATAGTGTAGTTAGGTTCTGTGCACTTTCTTAATGTACATACACTGAGAATTACTGGGGCTAACAGCTTCTGTCCTGCTGTGAAGGATTGCTTTGAACTCCTAATTCTCCTGATGGCCTTTTCAAAATGGATATATATCTGAAAGTAATGCCCAACTGAATACATTTTCAGATGTTCTGTCAGCAAAGAACTGAATCCTAAAAGATAAAAGTACTGAGTAGGTTTCTTTTACTCTGAGGTCACTCACCTTTGTTGCCCTGCCCTGTAGCATTTTATAAGTATTGGAAGCTGGAATCTGAATTCAGATTCCAAAGATCTGTGCAGGATGTTTTACACCACTATTTGTATTCTTTGACCCATTTAATTCTTTACTTGATCTTGGCAGAATTATTAAGGGAGCCCAGCAGAAGTATGAAGTGACTTGATTTAGAAAACATACATAGATAAATGCTTGTATTTTTAGATTGCATGTAAAGACAAATGACTGTAAATAGGACTCCCATTAAGTCAAAAGGCATTTTATCTTTAGTAAGCTCTAATGTCAGTGTCTCAGCAACTGTTACGTGACACAGCTTCATTACAGTCAATAGAAGGACAATTTGGTATAGTCATAATATTTCCAGCAGCTCAGAAACTACAGGGAGCCCTGTGCAGAGAATTCTTCCATTTGAATGCATGTCATTTAGCTCACCTTTTAGAAAGTGGGTGCAAGCAACTTCCTCAAATTGTGTCAATATGAATAAAAAATTCAGTTTTACCCATGCAAGAATATTATTTCCCCCCTCTCCTTACTTTTACAGCCAACATCACCACTACCACATCTGAGGGTCTTTTACCATCTGATTGCTCCAATTATTCTTTCTGAGCTCATTCCAGAATTTTCAAGAAAGAAAAGTGCATGCAGATTGTGTTACATAGCTACACTGAAATTATGAAAGAGATCTCTGCTTCTTTCCATAGGTTCAGGTGTTTAATGAGAGAACCCCTTCTTCATATGGAAGAATTACTGGTTTTTTAATATAACTTATCCCACTCTGATACAGAATGGCACTGCTGTTCTGTGCACTCAAAGACATTTCCTTCACTGAAATTGTATGTGACTTTGCTAGTCATCCTTCAGAATGCCAAACAAGCTCCATAAGGTAAAGGTGAAAATAACAGAGAGTAGAAATGGAAAAGAGCTATCAGACCACCCACTGGTGTATGCCCCCTCTTCAGGATTATCCTGCAAGCCTTGTAATGGTGTCCTGATTAGACATGTTAAAAATTATACCAGAAAGTGCTAGAAAGGGGTCTGTGATGCTTTTACCCTTACTCCATGGAAGCAGTGCTGAGGATATCTTAATTGCTCCCGACAGGTATCTGTAAACCCTGATATTAAAGACCTCCAGGGATGGAGATACTACAAAACTCTTTTGGTACACTGATCCAGCATTTAACTCTCTTTTTTGGCTAGAAACTTTACCTAATTAGGAATCAAAATCTCTTTTTCTGCAGGTCAAAGTAATTATTCCTTGTGCTATTGCTTATGAGTGTAGAGAAGATTTTCTCATCCTTTGAAACAGCCTTCTGAAATTCAAACTTCTTTAGAATGAAAAAAATCCAATTCTCCCAATTTTTAGTCTATTGCAGGATTTCTTGACCTCTGTTCAGTTTAATTCTACTGCCCTGGACCCCTGATAATACATCTGGGAATTTCTAAAAGCAGTGTGCTAAATAGAATGTGGTATTCCAGCTGAATACTAATTATTGTAAGGTGCTGAAATAATTATTTTCCTCAACTTGCAGATTTGCACATTCCATAATCATATTTATCTTTTCATAGCAACACTGCATATTGGATCTTACTGATATGAAGATCTTTTCCACAAGAAAAATAGTCTCCATTTTTTGCTAATCTATCTAATTTCTACTTCCTTCACGTAGGACTTTGTTCTTGCCTTTATCAAATTTTAATTTCTGATTTTTTTCCCAGTGTACTGGATCACTTGAGATTCTCATTCTTGTGCTAGTTGCTTATCATTCATACCCACATATTAACATTGGCAAAGTTTGTGGGTGATTTTTTGGGGAAAGATTATCAGTTTTGTGGAACCCTCTGTAGTTTGTGTCCACCTGTCCCATTGAGGGAAATGTGATGATGTGATGTCAGCTGCTTTTTGGTTGATAAACCAGCTTTCTAATGAAAGTTTTAATTAATACTGTTCCTTGATATCCATCTTGCAGTGTACTACACTACCTAACCATTTTTTCCTTATTGCTCAAACCTCTCCATTAAAATATATTAATTTTTCTCATTTTCATTGTAAATTAATACTCTGACAATTTTTCTTCAAATGTCACAATTGATAGAGCTTTAATCCTGCTCTGGTTCCAAATCTCCTAAGGACTCAATTCACAAAAAATATCTCCTTGAACAAAAAGTTTCAGTTGTATTTAAAGTTTGAGAATACATTTAAGACTAATCATGAGTTTCAATTCAAAATTGCAGCATCATATTTCACAGCTAAGGGGAAAAATCTCTTCCCCTCCTCTCATTCCTGCGCTCATGAGGGCATATAACAAAAAGAGGTGTCACTGTGCAATGTCTTCCATCACCATTCTGGCCACCAGTAATACAGACATATTCCTAACATTTGATATTTCATTCCAAGAATTTTGCTGAGTGACTGCTTGAGTGTTTTCCCAAATCAGAGCTCAAGTTAATTTGTATTATTTTCCATCTGCTCCATTATTTCTTATAATATGTTCACATTGTTTCATTTCTAAGCTGTTTATGTTCTTGAATTAATGAATATGTTAAATAAAATTAAATCAAACAGCTCTCCCAGTAGCCACATTAGAGGATATCACTCCCCAGATCAGACATATCACAGAACTTTTATCTTTATTTGCAGTCTCTTGTTTTTTCTTAGTTCACAGACAATAGTGCTCCTATTAAACTCAGATTTCTGGGGTTTCTGGGGATTGCAACATTTCATGGAAATCTACATACTTCCATACTTTAATATAATATTACATCATTTTAGAAATCTATTTGATATTCTATCTCCTAGAGCATTATCTACAAAATTAATATGCAGATAGAGCATGTGATAGGGATGCAAATTAAAATAAATCTATCTATTATGTATTTATTTTTAGTACCTACAGTCACTGAACTGAGGTCTCTGGTACTTATTAAACACATTGTGATCTTCCAGTGAAACTCCAGGATGTTGATGCACATAATTCAGAGCTGGGTTGAAGCTTCTCAGTGGTGACCAAATCTTGCTGCCTCCAGCACAGAGGCAGGAGAAGGTGGAGCAAACAGGAATAAGCAGGGAAGGGAGGCAGAGGGTGAGAGCCTGGGGAAAGCAGTCAGCAGCTGCTGGCTTTGTCAGGAGCCATCCCTTCAGCAGTGCCTGCTCTGAGGTGCCTGGTGACAGCACAGGGGGCATTGCCAGAGCTGTGGTGTTGGCAAAAGCAAGGCAGCAAGACCTGAGCTGTGTCACTGCTCTGCTCATCTGGCACTGCCCACAGTGGATGCTTCTGCCCATCGCAAGACTTGTCCCCAAGACAACTGTGACCAAAGGTTTGTTAGATCTTTACTGAGCTGGTTAAAACAGTACCACTTTTCATGTAGACAGGGTACCACCCAGATTCCATCAGAGGAAACATCCAGCTTTGCATACAGGTGGCAAAACACAGGCCCGTGGTGGCACTGCTGTGATGTGCTCTGGCATGCTGGGGACATGCAGCCAACCCCATTTCGTTGCCAACAGCAGACACCACCCTCAGCTCAGGCTGTGGAGGTGATAAGGCAGTGCACCAGGTCTATTTAAAACTGCAACCTTTAGAGAGTTTATTTTCAGGGCCAAGCTCAACAACATGATAACACCATGGGGCTGCATGTCGTTGTGGTGGTGGTGCAACAAGCCCGGAATAATGCAGTGTTTCTGTGCCATGTACTGGCTCAGATCACTTACAGACAGACAGCACAACACTGCTAAGTGCTCTGGGGGCAGCAGGCAGTCTCCTCTTACCAGCTACTATCTGATATTCATACAGTACTACACTCAGTTTTGCTTAAAAGCATTAGGATGAGCAGAAGTATCCAGAAACACAGTGAGAAAGCAGGTTTTTAATTTTATTGCATGCTTCCCTCAATATCCTCTATCAAGGTTCACTGTATACCTTTCCTAAGGTAGAATTTATGGTGATCTGATGAAAGCAGATAGATGACAGAGCTCTGGTATTTAATGATGTGCCCGCAACATCAATTTTTTGTCTTTAATTTTTGTTAGATTGAAAAAAGTCTAAAGAAAAATGTCATTAGACTTTATCAAGAGGCTCAAACTTTTCTTATTACACATGAAAAGAGCAAGGATATTCACTAGTCTTAGGCTGCTTCCCACTATTATGTGTCCAGAAACAAAGTGAAACTTCTGAAGCTTCAAACATGGGGTAATTCTACCATTCTACACCAGCTACAACACATCCTGCAGGGCAAACCTATGCCATTTCTGTAAAAGCTGCAAAACATCTCATTTGCCTTTTCTTATGCCTTTCATTTTCTCACCTTTCATTCTCCCCATTTTTTCTCTCTTTTCCCTTGGGCTTCCTTCTGCTGTCCCTCTTTTTACGTCTCTATCTTCAGACACTTCCCATTGCCTTCACTCTTTCCTGCCAGGGCTTCAGTCCTGTGCTATGGATGGAGCAGATTTTCTCACAGGAATTTCTTCATGCAGATTAGAAGCACCCAGCATGCTGTTTGGGAGAACCTCTCAGCTGCCAGTGTTCAGGCAGGACTGGGGAGCTACTCATTGCAGCTCAGGTCTGAGACCCCAGAGACTCCCAGACACTTCAGTCTCTGTCCCTGATGGTCACCCAGCAAGGTACAAGCCAAGGACCCCAGGATGCTGATGTGGGGTTTTGGTAATCAATAAACACACAAACCTCCAGAGATGTAAATATAAAGTTGCACTTGCTGCAGGAGAGCAAACCCGTGTTCAAACCCCCCAAGCACTGCAGAGGCTTTCAACAGGAATGTTTTTACTTTGCAAGGACATTTGTATTCATTAGGCAGCCTCTAAGACCAGTGGTCCACTCTAATAAGTGTGCTGATAAAAGAGGTCATGTCCCCAAAGGATGTCTGACTGGGACATGTCATTTCTCTTGTAAAGATGATTACTACAGTCAGACACTGATTGTCTTCTAATATCCTTAAGGTAACACTCTTTTTTTAAAAAAAGCTAAAGAAATTACTTCTCCTTCAAGGTTGTTCAGGACTGATGAAAGTTATTGGACTGATAACTCTCAGAAACAAAGTCCTCTGCTTCACAGCATAGGCATTGTCAGTGCAAGACAATTTCACCCATTTAGCAGCACTACATGACCAGCAGGGTTCAAACCTGCATGCAGGGACACTCCTCAAAGTCAAGGATAATATGGCTTCCAATTCTCCTATTCCAGCTGGGATAGGTACCAGTTCCATATAAGCTGCATATGCTTCAGTGTGTAACTCCATTCAGCCCTTTGGGCAGGGCATGCCCGTTGGAGCAGACAACCCAGCCAGCAATTTAGTCCTCAGAGATGTCAGAAATGGGCATGGAGTGAGCTGAGAGACAGCTGGATTATTTCTGGGAGCCTCCCCTTCACTGCACTGTGTCCCCATGTCACCAGAGTGGAAGGCACCCTCTCGTCTCCCGCTGGATGGTGTGGCTGTCACACACTCGAGGTGTAGGACCAGGCACGAAGCTGGTGTGTGGGGAGGGTGCCCACACTCAGGGTCTCAGGAGGAAAGGCCAGGGCAGCCAGCCCTCACCTGCTTTTGCTAGAGGCTGTGCCACCTCCATACTGCCTTCACAAGATGAAAGGTTTTTCATCTGTGCCCGCAGAAATAACGAGACCAAATGTGGAATCTGAGTGTTATTAAGTGGCAGAGGGCTGGGGAAAAGGTCTAGAAAGCAGGGGAGAAAAATTCTTTGTTGATTCTTCCACAGAAGACTGAGCTCAGTAGAACACAGCCCAACAGAAAATACCAGGTGTAAATTATCATCCAACTGCTTATTTGAGCCATGCACTACAATTTCAAAATTTAATTACCTAAAGCCCAAAAAGACGATAAATAGTTCATTATACTAGCTTTCCTTGGTTTTGTGGGGCTTTTTTGGTTGGGGTTTTTTTTTTTTTTTTGCTTGTTTGTTTGTTTGATTTTGATTTGGTTTTGGTTTTGTTTTTTTCCTTTCCACTGTCCAGGAAAGTTTTCATTATTCAATTTTCAGGAGTGTGATAGGATGAACTAATTCCTCTCATGGAGAGGTTGTGAAGTGTTCAGATAACAGTGACACAATGACACAAAACCTGTACAAAGCATAGACACCCATCTTCTGCTTCTTCCTTCTTATTTGCACCTTTCTCCCATTCCCAAGGAATGACTCTACCAGCTTTGGAAACCTAAATTCTGAATTACCCTCACTGTTCGGTCTCTGGTTTTTAGTTTGTTTTTTGCTTGTTTCTTTTTGTACTCCTTTCCAAATCTAGTTGCTTTTTACTGCACCATTCTACTAGTGCAAATGCTAAGGACAATTTAGAGTCGGATGGCCTATAGAATAATTTTCTTTCCATTTTTCTTCAGTGATGTTTTTATTTCTTTCCTATTACTGTATCATTTTGAAACATATCTGGGCATTAACCTGTAACTAAATTCTATGCTTCAACATGTGTGGACCTTCTGAAAGGACTTCTTCCTCAGACCTGCCACTTTTCTGTTCTTAAGAGGGATAATTCACAGTTCAGTTAATAACAGTTAACATTTCCTTCCCTCTCCCTCTCAAAAGATTTCCTTGTCTTGTGCAATTTCATGAAACCAGAAGGATTGTCCCTTTTGTTTTTGCTCCTGAATTTCAAATATCTACTTATTTATCTACTTCTACTAGGTTTGACTGGACAAAAGATGTTAAAATCCCTGTCTAAAATAACCACACTATTTCTAGTGCTGCACTTTCATAACTGTCTTCATCTTGAGCACACCTCATCAATTGCAATTACATCTATTTATGACTTGGCATTACCAAGATTTCTGCTCACATAACCGATAGATTTCCCCAGTTGCATATTGGAATTTTGCCAACAGACTTGTCAGAGAGTAAGATTGCCACAACTGGTAGGGAAAACATCATGGAATTTAAGAGAATTTCATTGTATTTATTGTTAGATGAGAGGAGAAGAAAAATGGCCAAATATAATATCACTCACAATCTCTCAAACCGAAATATAAACTTTTTTTTTGTGAGATTCCATTTCTCAGAATAGCACTATTCAAATTCTGCAATCAGTTGTTCCTTAATGACCTTTTTTCTTGAATTTTATGCAGCCTTGAAACATTGGCACTGCTGGTGCAGAGAGTTTGCAACACACTTGTCACTGCCAAGGTATTTTGTCCCCTGTGCTTCCACAGTAGGGGCTCAGCCTCACTCTCTTAATTCTTAAACCAGAACCAGCAGTCTGGTTGTCACTCACATCACATTTACCTGCCTCTAGCAAGAAGACAGGAGTGATGCTTTCTTTGAAAAATGTCTACTGCAGTGTTGCCAAATCTTAATTAGCTGGGACAGACATCTTTCATTTGCTTAAACAAATGAGACTTCTAATGTCAGGTCGAGGCATGCAGACTAAGGATAGGGAAAACAATGTAATTAGCTCTTTAATCACACAGGTTTCCAGAGGAAGGGGTGTGAGACCACAAACACTAAGCTCAGTTATGATTGGACCCCACACATCCTCTTAAGGCATGGCTAAGAGCTGCCTCTTCCAGGCATCACTGCTTATTGAAAAGGAAATTCTTTGTCTTCTTTAGAGCTGGTGTTGGTTGCAGCCACATTTTCTTTGATGACTTTTGGGGACACATAAAGGGACAACAGTTTGCTTATAATGAAGCCTATCTCTATAAGGTCATTTTATCAGCTATATGTACAGTATGAGCCTGATGTTCAAATAGTGTTGTCTCACCAGAGCACTACAGGGCAGAGCTTTGGGCAGAGGTGGCCATCAGGCTTATGTGTGAAGGCAGCAGGGCTCCACATTCTGGAGGAAGCCCCTCTGTATAATTCATATGGAAGGAAAAAGCCGGAATTATGCTAGAAATTGCAAGCAAAAACCTGTTTGAACTATGCCAACCCTGATACCTACCAGGATTTTAGGGAAAAACAGGCAACTGAGAGGATTGCACAAAGTTAAAGTGTGTGGGACCAGCCCTCCACTGCTAGAAATGTTATTAAACAGGGTTCAGATATGTCTCAATCTGTGTATTACATAGTCAAGGATCCCTAATTAAATTAAATTTCCCCAGTCATCCATTCTTTATCATCCTCAGTAGCAAAAAGTTGAAAGAACAAATCATTCCCAAATGTTTCCTTGCTTTAAGTGTGTAGCTTCTCCCTGCCGGACCAGTCCATGTGTGTTTAAGGTATGACAGCTGAGAATCATTTCTTTTGGAAAAACAGGCTCCACAGGGAACTCTGTTTTCCACAGGGAAGGCATTTTCCCCTTGCAGGTCTCTTTCACCCTTGTATTATCTGGAAAGGGATTTCAAATACACAGACCTAACATGTCAAGCAAACTCCATAATTTGCATTATCAAAATCCTAAATTCTGCATCTTGGTGAAGGTTTCAAAAGCAACAGAAAGCAAGGTATTTTCAATCAAATTCAATGGGATATTTTCCTCCATAGCTTTGTTCTGTATGGTCATTTGTTTTTTCAAATATATTTTAAAATAAAACTGTATTTTTTACCCTTGTAAACAAGAAATTTACATTAAAATTTTGTAAATTCTTATATACATCTAGAACATTAAAATAAACCCTGCAATAATGATTAACTTAAAATTACTTCAAAATACTTTCTGAATGTATACAGTAATTCTGTCATAGCAATATCCAAGGTCTTCGTCCCTTCCTGCATTCTTCTGTTCTTAATGACCAAGGAATTTTTCAAAAGCAGACATTTATTGTAAGATAACATTTCTTATAGTATGAATACCAGTTATGCAGAAATGTGACTAATACAATCATTTTTCCTGAAGACAAGATAACCTGCAAAATACACCTTAACTGTAATAAATTACAAATGCTTAAGCCTTCCTAAACCAGAACGGAATTTGACAATTACTATAAACAGTGGAATTAACATGCCTCTGTAAAAATGGCTGCATGACTCTTCTGTTTCCCTAACACTGTCAAGAATCCAGCTGATATATTTTCCCTTCTTGACCAGATAAAGTCTCTGGAAGTGTACTGAATTTTATTATTCAAGAAACTTTTGCAAGTGTTGATTGTATTTTCCCTGACAAACACAAAAGCAGCCATAAATGTGATGTCAAATTGTCTTAAGAAATCAGACAATCTGGAAGAGCACTTTTGCATCTTTAATAAGCAGTGTAATCACGCAGAAACACTTTTTACTTATAAAACACCTCTCATTAAGGTTCTACAAATTTTCTTACATATAAAGATATGCCCTAGGGTGCTTTAAAATGCAAACTCCATGTAGGAGATGGTGTGCTGTTCTCCTTATGCTCTGTTAACTTCGTGGTTTCATTAGTACCATGTGGCAATGCAAAAGAATATATTTTTGTATTGGATATGTGATACAGAGGTTTTGATCTTTCATTTTAGCTCTCTGATTACACTCTGTGGTTTCTCTGTTCTAAAGAGCAGATAGATGTCTATGCAGGGAGTGTTTGCTATGGACAAGCCATGCAGATGATTAACCTTGGCACTGCCCCATGTCTCTCAGTGCAAAATTTTCACTGAGCAGATTCGAAGTAAATCATGCAGCCCACTCCACTTAATATTGCCTCTTTAACATGCTCTGCAATTATATCATTTGTGCTGTTGAGCTTGGCCATTTTCCTTCTCAGCTATTCATTTCCCCCCAAGGAATGGCAGTTTAGCAGGCATTTCCAGTGACATAAGTGGTTAAATGAGGCAATGCGTTATCTTACTGACCACAGGATTTCTCTCTCATTGCAACCACTGCAGTCAGGTGTCATATTCATTTCAGGAAGAATCCTTCTTCCATCACAGACCACCTGGGAAGACTGGTAAAGATGGTCCTTTCCCTGCAAATACAAACCAGAAGGCTGGACAGAGAGTTCCATGTCTTATGTCCCATTCTGTCTCCTCTGGTGTATCCACCCAGCCTCCAGGGGCTCCAGCAGAAACAGTGTCCAACAGCTGGCAGAAGGCATCAGAGGGATGCTTCAGCTTTCCCAGGAGCATCAGCCATCCTTGGCTGCCCCACTGGTTTTGGTTTTACAGGTTCCAAATCCCTGACAACAGATTGCAGAGAATACCACAAGTCCAAACCTTAATTTTTACAAGATTCCTACACATTTTGATGGACACATTCTCTCCCCTTCCTGCAGTGGTAACTATCAGCATGAGGTGGAACACAAAACTGTTCTTGCTTCACTCCATTCCAATTCAGAGCCAGCTCCTGACAATTTTAGGTCACTGGCAGGGTTGTGGTATTTTATCCTTGTGCTTAGCTGATATTGCTTTTCTGTGGGAAAGAGGCTTTCCTTCCCATCCTCTTCTCCTTCTCTCCTTTGCTGTTTTAGATGGTGTGGTCATTTAAAAAGTGAGTTTCTTATACAGCAGGGGTGTTCAAGCAGCTGTGACACCCTCAAACCACTAACACCTGACTTTGGGTAACTTAATTGCTGATTCATTTTTGCAATTAACAGATTCAAAATATTTTGAAATTTAGTGGTAGGTAAAGATTATCTCAATTCATAGCAAAACAAACTACCTTCTTGGACAAGGAATGCTGACAGGGATGTTGTTACTAACATTTTCCATGCAAACTGCAGTGAGGAGTTCTGGTAGGATGGTTCTCATACCAGATCACATTTGAAAATGAGCAATACCTTGTGATTCACCATGCTTCTTTTCTGTGACTCCACAGAGTCACATAATAGCTCTATAATGTCAGCAGCTAGAATCATAGAGGGAAAATAGTTAATATACTGAGCAGAATTCCTGAATCAAAGGCATCCTGGCCTGTTAATAGCTTTTTGGCAGAGTTTCACTTCTGTAGGAACATTTAAAGGGTCCTAGGTCACTTTCAACACAGAATAAAAACCAGTAAAAAGCCTATCAAAGCTGCCCTCAAACAGAATGGTTTCCTTCTGAGAAGTGGGATGTATCATGCCAGATAGAGACCCTGTGCACAAGAAATGGATGCAAGTGAACTGAAATTCAGGAAGTTTTATCTGCTTTAGGATGGGTTTCGATCCTTTAAGCACGTGATTAAGTGCAGGATCAAGTACAAGAAGTGGGATAGTCAAAATATATCTTAGTTCTAGGGAGGCATTTCAGATAGCTGTAAGGAATGCCTTTATCAGTGCATAAAGTAACCTCTCAGAGTCAATGACTGGAAGTAGAAGGTAAAAAAAGAAGTCAAGAGAAAATTTAATACAGTTTAAGTGTAAGCAGATATAAACAAACCAAAAGATCAGAAGGAAGAGCATGGAGAGGAGATCAAAATTTATTTTCCTGTGGTCTAAATCAGAGGGAAACTGCATTGAAGAATATTAGGGCACAAATACAAGGGTGGCTAAGAAATCTCTAAATGTGTCATAGGATACTTCTTGTAACCTATAAAGGTTGACAGGTATTCCCTTAACCAGAAATAAAGATAGAAGAAATTAAATATGCAGGGAGGGCAATTTCATGAACAGGAAGGCTAGAAACATGCTTAAACCTGGGTTCCAAAATGTACTCTGTCATGGACTTCCTAAGCTTTCCTTTGGAGAAAGTTATGAGCAAAATTTTCTTATTTTTATTTTAATTCACACCACTTGTGTAAAAGATTGGTGTCTTCACTCAATGGTGTTTATACTCAAAGGGAGTTTCTCAAGGCAAATTAACTGTAATGGGAGTCTGCATCTGTCACCTTTCTCCTCCTCTTCAAGGAGGAAGCACAGACACAAATTTCTTTTATATCAGCCTTCCAGCCATGGAAAGTCCTCTGAGGGGACACCAAGCACAAGAGCTATTCTAAGACACTTCTTGTCTGTGGCTGACCACATAAAATAAAATGCTGCAGCCATCAGGCTCTGATGTCTTCCCTTACCCTGCTGCAGAGGTTTCTTGGAGAGAAAGAAAATGTAGCCCTCTATGATTTTAGCCCTTAATTACTCGCCTATAATAAGTTAAGTTTTAATTCAGACAGTAATATTTCCTTTCTTCCAGCCTATCTATCTAGTTGATAAAGTTATTGAGAGAGAAGAGCTTCCTTCTTCAGCTATTCAAGGGCAAGATGCTCAGGGACTGACATAATTGAATTAAAGCCACAATGCAGTTATACTGTTTTATCTGAGCTGACTTTGCCCTGAAAACTTTAAAGGAACACACTCCAGGACTGCTGGGTCCCTGATCCCAAAGCAAGGAAGATACCCGTTCTGTCCTGAAACAGATTTAAAAAGTGCTGCCATCAGTTCAGTCAAGCAGAGTGTCGAAAACTCTACACTCCTCTACACTCTCCTGGTCTTACATGTGTTGAATATCATTTTCTACAGGCACCCTGTACTCCTCACCTTGTTGCTTCCCATTAGGTTCTGAAGTGTTAATAACACTGTCAGGACAATCATGCAGTATTCAGGTAGGGTGGGTTTCTGTTCCTTTCCTCCCCCCTGTGTCACGTTTGGAGCAGGTGTGCTGTCTACATACACTGGAGACTCAGATTAATCTCTTTATTACAATCACTGTTTGGCTATGAACTCTGGTATCTGAAAGTAATTGAAACTTGGAGAAAGTTGTGGTTGTGAATACAGGAGAACACTAATTAACTAAAACTCCTTCTCAATAATATAAGCTTGACTTGCAATTATGAAAAGATTGGGTTCATGTGGGATTTTTTTCCTTTTGTTATTTATCCGTACTTGAAAATACCAAGAGAGCAACATAAGGACCGTTCTAATCAAATTAGTTCAAAAGCAGAATAAATAGAAATTCTTAGAAATATCAAATAAAGAGGTGATTAATAGTTTAAAGAATGAGGCCAGCTAGATTTCAAATTCTGGTGAACAAATGGAGATCTATCCAGTAATTAATTTTTACTCCATTTTATTTCAGTGTGACAAAATAAGTGATTTTCATGAGTTTTTTTTCCAGTATTTTGTATTTTCATACTTGTATTTTCAGTATTTTTATTCAGGATTTGTTTACCAAATTTCAGAGAAATTCAATTTTTCTTCAGTGAGAATTTTGAGCTCTTGGATGCTTATCTAAATTCAATTAAGCACTTGAAGGGTCACTTGCTGCAAATGCAACCAAAAAACTGCAAAACAAAAGTTGATTAAAGGTACATAAAGGTCACCTGTTCAATGTTACCCCACTTGAGTGGGAGGGTAGACAAGATGACCTCCAGAGGTCCCTTCCAACCTCAACCATCCTGTGATTCTATTATTAACTTTTTAAATTTTGTTATCCCATTCTCAGTTTGGTCTTTTAAAAAAGGTGCAGTATTTACTCTTTAAATTCAAGTATTAGCAATGAAAACCAAAGAGACTGTAATTCAGTTGTGGTGATGCATTACTGTGTACCATGATTTTGAAGGTTAAGCTGGCATGTGCTTGCTGTGTGTTCATAGAGTTTGAGTGCAGCTTCATTCACCAGCAGAGTTGGAAAAATGTCCAAGGCATGGCAGCAGTGAATGGCTGAAGAACAGAATTCATATTACCCCTTAGTACAGCTCCAAATATACTGTGTCTGATGTAACCCTTCAACTGCATTTTCTGCCACAGATCTCAAAAGCCAAAGCTCAGCAGATAAAACACATCTCAGCTGGCTCTAAGCAGGTGTGAAACAAGGCACAGTGGATGTTATTGATAAGTGCAATATAAAGTCCTTCTCTATGGTGATATAGGCAAAGAGAGCACACAATGTGGATATTAGGTGATTTTCTGCAATACCAATTAGAACAATGTGTCCTACTCCACTCTTATCCCTGCTCCTAGTGAGAGGATGCAGAAGTGTCTGAATTCCCTTGTATGGCTGTACCAGTTGCAATTGTGAAATTTTCACTCCTAGACAGCTGACAACATCACCTAATTAAAAGAAAGAAAAATAATCTGATTTCAGCAGCCAAAATATTAGCAGCAAGTGTATAAGAAGCCATCCTTGCAATGTGCTTGCAGAGAAACACTGACTTTCATAGGATAATTTAGATGACACCTGCCTGAACTCTGCTGTTAAACATTTTCTGGAGTTTTGTCTGTGGGTTTTATGATAAGTGACAGTCTTTAGTGCTCCCACTAAGCTCTTGTTTTAAGCATCCCTTGAAACTGTCATATATGAACCAAACGCCTCTCATCCTAAGCCAGAAGGAAAGTGGGGAGAAAGGCTTATAGACCTAGCTCAAATATTTGTGTTTTGTGATGAGACTGTCCTAAATTTACCTGATTGAATATTCAAACTGGAAGAATATCTGAACATCTGTGTTCTGAGTCAAATGCACAGGCACACAGATGACTGGCACCACGAGTGCCATGAGAGCACTCCTGGCATGGCAGGTACCCAGAGCCCACTGCTGGGACGTTGGAATCAATGTAGTCACAGGCTGTAGAAAATAGGAATAGCAGACATTTATTTCCAGTATGGTCTCTGAAAACAGACAGTTCAATTGTTGAAATGAGCTGTTTTGAAGAAAAGGATCTAAATTGGTATCAGCAGAGGTATCAGCATCTTGAGGAATGCAACACTTCTTCAGGGACTTCAGAGTTTCCCCTTCTCTCAGTATCCCCTACCATTTGCGCAACTGAAAATTCCAGAGCTCAACAGCAAAGAATATCAAACTACTTAATCTGAATAACCACTGAAGAGAAACTGCAGTAATAGAGAGAACAGAATTGCTGCCAGGAAAATGAAAACATTTAAAAAGAGAAGCCCTAGGAGCAGAAAAACAGCTTCTGTGGGAACTATGTTGCAAAGGCCAGCCCTCCCTGGCATGGTTTTAGCAATTCAGTTAAAAGCCTTCACAGGTTCAGTAGCTGATTGTCAAGCACACACCTTCATCCTACAGTGCCTGCTGTTGACAGGTTCTGTATATTCAGCATTTCTCTGTGGCACAGTGGGCAAGTGAGCCCAAAGCTCTCACTTCTGCTGAAGAGCACTTGAGGTTTTAAGAGTGAGGCAATGGCAAACCATGGAGAGACACAATGGATGCCCATCTCTAGTCCCAGTACAGGAGAAGAGAAGGAAAACAAACCTGCATGGGAATTAGAACCAAAGGGACATGCCCTTGAAGGAGAATCTGTCTCCTCAGGACATATGATTGGGTTTCTGGGGTAAGGCTTCAGAGCTGCTTTTTTAGCCTTTGAAAAAGGAACAGCAGGAAGGCAAGTGAGAAGGAGACAATGAGGCACTCTGGGTCTGGGATTGTGGTTGTCTAATCCAACAGATGGCAAATTTACAGTGTTTTCTTCAAGTAAATTTCCACAGAAGAGAATTTAGTTTGAGTTTGGACCATAATAAAAAGAGATTTGTGAGTTCAGCTCTGATTTTGAGGGAAGAGGGACATTAATTTCTCATAAGTATCTATAGATTTTAATTAATTCTGGTAAAACTTACATTCTTCAAGTGGCAAAGCGTCCAGAGATATGTTTGCTTTTAACATAGCAAGAAGTGAGGTACCAGGACTTGAACTGTGAAAGTCTGAGTTTTTCTCTTGTAAGCTATGGCAAACCTCTCAATTTCTATTTCTCATTGCTTTCATTTAAAATGTAACAATTAAATATCTCAGAAAATCAAACTGCAACCTTATATTTCACCCAGTTTTCACTGAAAAGTCTAGTTTGCTTGAAAAATGCTCTATAATTCCCAAAACAAAATATGAGAGACAATGAGTAGGAATTTGTTTTGAAATACAAAGTCATGTTGCTTGGGTAGACCTTAGCAGAGAAGTGTTTACACTACAGTTGTTGAAATTCCTCTAACCCATTATGGGTTGACATAGCCTTCACCAGCTCCCTTAGCTTGACTGCAAAATCAATTTAAATCTATCTACCCCACACAGTTTGAGAAGAGCTTTCAAAATTTATATTTATGAAAGGCCATTGTATACGAGTGATTTTCTAAACTCCAATATATTGCAATATTCCACATGTTGTCAGTATGAGCAGCTAAAACCAAACCACAGGAGTGCAGTTGTACTGACTTTTTCCAATTACACAACCAATGGAGAGGGATAGAAGGAAGGCAGATGAGCACTTCTAATATGAAGCTGGGTAACCCAAGAGGATTGAAAGGTGAATGGAAGGTCAATGTTAATTTAAATATAAAATGGCTTCATGATGCTATTTCTCTGTGCAGTTTGGTAACTTCTAAAAGTACAGTAGCTCCAGCCTGAATCTGAAGTAAATTAAAAACAAAATACTAATTGTAGCTTACTCCGTGGCCACATCCTTCAGTCGCTGCTGATCTAGTTTCCCTGATCTGACATCCTCATACTTAATCACTAAAAATGCAAAATCCAGTTCCACTGTCTCAGATGGCTCAGGAGGGCAACACTGTGGTACCCATATTCCTGTACTCCATCTGGTGCCAGTACCACTGGTATCGGCACAAACTTGCCACTTCCAGTACAAAGTTGCCTGGCAGCATGAAGAAATTCAGTGGTTCGTGCAGGCCAGATTTAGAGAGAGAAAAAATTGAGGTGGAGGTGAAAAAAGTTTAATTAAAGTATTAAATTTTTGTCATATGCAAAAGGCCAGTGTGATTCAATGAGAATCTGTAAATGCATAGATACCCAGCCTGTGCTGGCATCAGACATCAACTTATAGGGGATAAAACTATTATTTGTAGGCAGATAAAACACATACGACACTGTCTGACAAAACCCTGGTTCCCCTTTCATGTCGTCACAAAATCCAAAGGAAACATTTATGTCTGACATGGCTGACAATTCTTCCTAAGGACTCCTGGGAGCCAAGCCTGCAGTGAGGAGGAGAACACCATGGGCTCCCTGCCTGCGGTGGCACAGATGAGACGGAGCTCTCATGAAATCTGAAAGGTGGCATGCATTTTGCCACTGAGCTCTCTCATCCAAATTAGCCAAGTTAATTCAAATAAAACAAGCTAATTGAACATTTAGTTTAATCAGATTTCTCTTTTGGTGGCAGTTGTGAAAAAGAAAAAAGATATCCCAGTTCTGCAGATGTTTACCAGAAATCAAACCCAGGATTTTCTTTCTATTAGGTTTTAGGCTCCATTTCCACATTGAAACAAGCTTTCCTATTCTATTTCCTCCCATATTTTATTAACAACTACAGCAAATACAAGAGCACATAATTTATCAAAAATGTTTTCATGAAAATGAAAAATAGAAGACATTAAGAAAATATGTTAACCAGCATGTCGGACATAATCTATGGCCCAAAAATATGAAAACAAGTGAATTTCCGAGTTCCTACAGAAAAATGTGGTGTCTTTTTAAAATGGACATCTCTTCAAAATGCCCCTTCTCTCACACATTCCAGGAAGGGCATTTTCATGGATGGACTTGCATGAATGTCTTCAGCCAACCAAGAGAGAGTCCTCTCAAAGATACTACTTCCTTATTTTTTTTTCTAAAACCTTTGAATGAATCTTTTCCTTAAAAGTCTAGAATATCAAAAATAATAAAAAAAAATCAAAACACTACCACAAAACAAATCAGGATGTTTTCCCAATAATATTAGTAATAGAATATTTCAAATAGAACATTTTAAATAATCATTTAAATAAAAAAAAATATTAATATATACACTAATATATCCAGTTGTCAGAAGTATAGTACAAATTTTTGAATGCCAAATACATCAGCCTTTTGAGATTAACAATCTTCTCATTGGTCAAGAAAGAAAACATTTTGCAGTCCAATATTTCCACACTGAGATTGTTTTCCACTTTCTTTTATGTGCAAATATTTGAGATGTCAAAATTTCATCAGTGTGGGCTGAAAACAAATTAGTAATATTTCCTGCAGGGAGACAATTCAATTTTCCATATTTCTCTGACTGAGAAGCTATTCAGACCAATGTGTTTTTTTATAGCATGCAGGCTTTGAAGTACCTGAATACCCTCAAGTCCTGTTAAGGCTTGGTTTATGTTCTTTAAGACTCTTCACCTCCATCCTTCAGCTCTTAGAGCCCACACTTTCAAGGAAAATCTTTCCCAAAGAGATAGTAAGGCAACAGAAATAATAACTGTCAAACCTCAGTGTAGGATTGAACAGATAAATGGACTACTGCCTGCAATATTTGCTCTTAATTAGCTGAAATTATTACCACCCTAATGAAGTCAATAGGCTAAGGGAAATATAGAGTTGGCAAAATTAGCTGATGGAAGTGGTTAGGTTAGCCAAGATAGAATATGTAAGGTTCTAATGTACTCCTAAATTATTACATTATGCACAAAGTTAATAAATGTAATGGGCTGTCTCAGGTGCATCCATGTACAAACATCAGCTTTGAAATCAAAGTAACCTTTTTAGGGAAAGAAAAAAAAAAACCAATTAATGGTCTCTTGTAATGAGAAACATAAAACTCAAGAGGGAGAAAGTGAATAAAATGAAGAGTTAAGCATCTCATCCACAGCGGTTTCAGCCCTCTTCTCTTTTGTTTCAAGAAGGAAAGGAAAGGAAAGGAAAGGAAAGGAAAGGAAAGGAAAGGAAAGGAAAGGAAAGGAAAGGGAAAGGGAAAGGGAAAGGGAAAGGGAAAGGGAAAGGGAAAGGGAAAGGGAAAGGGAAAGGGAAAGGGAAAGGGAAAGGGAAAGGGAAAGGGAAAGGGAAAGGGAAAGGGAAAGGGAAAGGGAAAGGGAAAGGGAAAGGGGAAGGAAAGGGAAGGAAAGGAAAGGGAAGGGAAGGAAAGGGAAGGAAAGGGAAGGAAAGGGAAGGAAAGGGAAGGAAAGGGAAGGGAAGGGAAGGGAAGGGAAGGGAAGGGAAGGGAAGGGAAGGGAAGGGAAGGAAAGGGAAGGAAAGGGAAGGAAAGGGAAAGGGAAAGGGAAAGGGAAAGGGAAAGGGAAAGGGAAAGGGAAAGGGAAAGGGAAAGGGAAAGGGAAAGGGAAAGGGAAAGGGAAAGGGAAAGGGAAAGGGAAAGGGAAAGGGAAAGGGAAAGGGAAGGAAAGGGAAAGGGAAAGGGAAAGGGAAAGGGAAAGGGAAAGGGAAAGGGAAAAGGAAAGGAAAGGAAAGGAAAGGAAAGGAAAGGAAAGGAAAGGAAAGGAAAGGAAAGGAAAGGAAAGGAAAGGAAAGGAAAGGAAGGGAGGGAAGGGAAGGGAAGGGAAGGGAAGGGAAGGGAAGGGAAGGGAAGGGAAGGGAAGGGAAGGGAAAGGAAGGGAAGGGAAGGGAAGGGAAGGGAAGGGAAGGGAAGGGAAGGGAAGGGAAGGGAAGGGAAGGGAAGGGAAGGGAAGGGAAGGGAAGGGAAGGGAAGGGAAGGGAAGGGAAGGGAAGGGAAGGGAAGGGAAGGGAAGGGAAGGGAAGGGAAGGGAAGGGAAGGGAAGGGAAGGGAAGGGGAAGGGAAGGGAAGGGAAGGGAAGGGAAGGGAAGGGAAGGGAAGGGAAGGGAAGGGAAGGGAAGGGAAGGGAAGGGAAGGAAGAAGAAAGAAAGAAAGAAAGAAAGAAAGAAAGAAAGAAGAAAGAAAGAAAGAAAGAAAGAAAGAAAGAAAGAAAGAAAGAAAGAAAGAAAGAAAGAAAGAAAGAAAGAAAGAAAGATGAATGTCTAAAGCTGAGGGAATATCTTCCCTCCTCCCACTGAGGGAGACATCTTACATCAGTCAGTGCAAGAAGGAATTGAAGATGCTAGGAAATATTTTTGGCAAAGAAAATAGTTATATCAATCATGACAGAGCTATAAAAATTAAATTAATTGCATTGAGAAAGCTAAATAGATATGTCTGTCTACCTTGAGTTGAATAGCACAGGATGCATTAATAGTCAGCAAATGTACAGCAGGGGAAAATAAATAGTTTCATGCAACATTTAATTGAATTGTTTTTCCTCACCGCAGGGAAATTTTACTGACACTAAAAGCTTGGCAAGACTAAAAAATGTTTGTGTTTGTATGAATTACATGTTGGATACATGCCTATGTTTTGGAGTCACTGTAAACAAGTTATACGGCTGGACACCTGGGGCTTGATCCCATTACCTTGGTAATATGCATAGAGCTTTTAGGATGGGAAGAATTTCAATTCCCTGTCCTGCTACAACCTCACCACTATGACTGCCAAGAGTATTTTGTTATTGGCTTTAAATGGTAGCAGAATAGAGCAAATTCTGGAAATCTTACTTCTTGGAATTCCTTTCTTTAGTTCTTACTCTGAGACATGTAAGTGGCAACCAAGGTGACAGGAAAATTTTTCACTGCATTCACCAATGGCCAGGTAAATACTTTATGTCTTATCTTTAGTCCTTCAATATAAGCCATGTCAGCACTATGAGGACTCTGTAGTCTGTGATGCTGTGATAACACTGACAAGAAAATATAGAATTGTTTATATGGTTTACCCATTTTTTTATCTTTGATTCTCTCATGTATTTCCTACCATGTCATGTTGTTAGAAGATAAGCCACCAGTAACATAACAGCAGTCACACATAAAAGCAATACTACTTTTGCACAGGAGACAAAATAATTTTGACAACCTTTATCAAATGCTGTTTCATACAACATAAAACTAATAATACTTGCATAAACAGAAGCTGAGCAGTGTAATGATCAATAACCCTATTTTGTCCTGCAGAGTTTCCTTGGGGCTCCATCCCAAAATTATTGAAACATAGTGGAAAAGATTCCCTCTGGCTTAGTAAGATTGGATTCAGCTCCAGGAAAAAAAATAATTTATGACATAACTTTTTATTTTATCAGAAAGCCAGTTTTCTATGTTCCTTATCAACCCCAGATGCCATTCATTTACATTTCTAGATACTTACACTTAATAAATATAGTTTGGGAAGCTCGGGAGAAATGCCTGGAGAACACATGCTGTGCTGGAGACCATCTACCAAAGGGAAGGTTTTCTGCAGTGAGTTAGCCCTGCTCACTTGTGTCCAGCGGTACTCTCTAATATTGTCCCATATTAAACTTGCATAAAGCAAGGAGTTAATGAAACATGAGATTTGTCCTATCCTCTTTTCTATACTAGTTGCTGTTTTCTAGGAATGGGTTTTTTTTTCATTTCCAAGCCTGGTCTCAAGCAAAAAATTGCTCTCCTAAGTTCTGTTGTGTTCTGCTAGTTTTTGTTCTTATCTTGTCTCACTTTCTTCTTGCCTTCTGGAAATACAGCATCTGAACCCAAGTGCAATTAATAGCAAATAAATTTCGACTTGGGAAATTTTCCAAATGAAACTGGTGAAATAAGAGCACTCTTATCTCCTGTGATATACTTCTGACAAAGTATAATTAAAATATTTTCATGCTGGCTTGCCTGCTCTGTCTGCCTTCCATAAATGATGAATTCTATCAAGCTATTATTTGTCTACACATTGTGTGAGGAAGGATTAAACCACTGAAGTGTTCAATATCAGTAAATGATCTGGAACTCCATAAAAACATCAATTATTATGCAGTTAAAGACATTTCAGAGGTCTCTCAGGAAGCTGGCGTTTCGTCTTCATTCCTCTGGTGATGGAGTGTGAGGATGGCTGTCTCCAGAGACAGAGCATATACAACTAAAATGTAAGCTACAGGACTGTGCAGAAAGGAGGGGATTGTCTCAGTTATTTATTAGGATATACTGGAAGAAAAATGGAGCCTAAGTCAGTGCAAAAAAAGATGCCTTACTTATATCTTAGAAAAGATGCACTTTGGGCCGACACAATGTAATGGTACCACATCCTGAGGTCAAAAACCTTTGAGGATTTTTGGTGAAGCAATCAAAAAGACTGTAACTATTTGAATGTATTGGTGTCTGGTTGAGTGGTAGGCAGCCTGGAAGTCTATTGACTAGGAAACAAATCCCTGCTCAAAGCCACGTTGTCCTTTTTTTCTTTTTTTTTTTTTTTTTTGGGTTTTTTTTTTTTTTTTTTTTTTGTTTTTTGTTTTTGTAGTGGTAGGGCTCTGCTAACTTCAATGGAGCTGTGCCAAAGAGGATCTGAAATATCAAGCAGGCACCATTCCCAAAGTCTTTCCCCTAAGCAAAAAATGTTTCAACTAAAAAATAAAAGTTTGCAGTGTTAAGATTGCATATAAGCCTCAATGAAATTAGGATATACAAAAAGTACTGCTGGTGACCTTAAATTACACAACAAAATGACAGAGGACATCTAAAAATTAATTCTAACTCATTAAATGCATTGCTCACTTAATGAATGATTCATGATTCGTATTGCTCAAGTTGCCAAACATTACCTCAAATTATAGATTGGGCGCATCCTGTCAGCAGTATTAATAATTGCAATTATGTCAGTGTAAGTACCTTCAGATACAAAAGCCAATACATTTTCTTCTCCAAGCCTTCCTGCCTTACCCTCAGAGCAGGACTACGCTAAGGTCCCTGGAGCACATAGGAGCACAGTTTGTTTTTTTTTTTTTTCAAAAAACCACCATACTTGGGAGATCGAAAGGTCTAACAAAGGCTGAAAGATGTGCATGGTCAGAGTTGATCTCAGCACACCTTGTGATAGCCAAATTGATTTGGACCATGAAAACACAGGACTTGCCCAGTGAGTTTCTTCTAATCCTCCCTCTGCTTGTGTCCATCAGAGCTTCAAATCTGATCAGTTATTTAGTAAGCTCCTAAACAAACAGCAGGATGAATAGCTGTTACTAGGAAAAAAAAAGCCAAACATGTCTGAGTTAGTTGTACTGCTTAGAAATTGTCCTCGAAATGCAGCCACAGGCGAATCAGAAGCAGAATGCCATCTCCCTGTGCATGTAGTCTTGCAGACTTTTATTATGAACATTTTACATGTACCTTTCTGAGTCCACACATTCAGTCCTGTTTAAATGATGGTGACACCACAAACCACTCTTGTGACAGTGCCATAAGTACAGCGCATGAAAATCCAGCTCCTTGTACCAGATTCACATCTGTGGACTTTCAAATTTCTCTAAAGTCCCCTATTTGACAGGAATGGGGCAAAACAAGCATTGAGTTCCATTTCTATCTGACAAAGAATGCATTTCATGTGATTACTGCATCCTCTCCTTTTTCTCTTTGAGTTAGACAGTGGCAGTCTCTGATGTCTCAGTAGGTCAGCTAAATTAACCTTAGTAGAGACAGAAGAGGTAAAAGACCTTTCCATGTGAAATGTTCAGAAAGAAGCTTAACCCAGGGTAGTTATTATACAGCTTGGAACCAGTTGCCTAGGGTACTTTATGGTAAATACTGGAATGAAGGTTTTCTTTCCCTTGCAGTTAAATTGTTTATTTATTAATTACCTACTTCTTGGAAAATATGGAGCATTTAAGGTAACTTTTGAGGTAATAAAACCCATAATTGAACCAGGATATGAAAAGATGGATGTAAATTGGTTTTGGATCTTTTATAGGAGGGAATTTTTTATGACTCAACAGAAAAACAAGAAGCAGGAAATCTATTTCTATAGTGAAGCACAAAAAAGTCTCTGCTTGTTGTAGCAACAGGATTAGAAGATGTAAATATTGTGGAGTTGTCAAAGCATCTGCTTTAGGATATCAGATTAACTAGATAGTTTGACTCGAGTTTCTAAAATCTGTTAACCAAAAAGGTTTATTGAACTTTCTAGAGGTGGACATGACTTACTTTCTTTAAGTGCAAAAGAAATCAAGGCAGTCTTTCTTCATGCTGAAAGATTACAGAGGGCAAAGTCACTTTGCTGCTTATTGAAGTAGATACTGAACTGCCATCACTGTATTCACTGACCTTCTGTCTCAGTTTGACTCAGGGTGAGAAATTGAGCAGCTTCTTTCATATAAATTACCACTATAATCTTCTGCAATAACATGCTTGAATTTTTCTCTTTTCTTTTTTTCCCCCTCACCTCACAAAAATGCTTTTTCTTTCCCCAGTGAGTGTTGCTACACTAGAGGAGCACCAACAAATTTACACTGCTTGGTTTACTCATAAGCAAACTGCATTTCCCTGTATCTTCCCTCAATTATAGTGCCACTACACACTGCTTAGATTGTACCATAACTCTTATTCTCAACCCTGAATCCCTCTGATATTGCCCTGGCATCTCAAATAAATGATGCCTCGCTGCCCAACATATGCAATGAAGGCATTTGTGGACTGTCCAGTTGCAATCATCTATTCCATAGCAATGATACAAAAAGTCAGGAAAAAAAAATATGGGGGGAACCCTTGTATTTTTATTATACAGTTTATTTGCCATGAGCAGGCCACAGCTGGATTTCTCCAGCCCCAAAAGAACATGGGTGTAGGCAGGTTTGACTTGTAACCCAGCACAAGACGAATGGGCAGCATTAGGGGAATGACAGAACAGCAGAACACAATAAAAAGCAACTCATGAGGGAGGCTGGCTGGTCAACTTTATTGCCATGCTGTTTGCTCCACTCATTGCAAGGTATTTATAACCTGTTTTACTGTTGTTTTCTCCACATCAGGTTGCACAATAATTTGTGGAGGAGAGATGAGACAAAGATGAGATATTGAAAGACTCCCTAAGAATAAACTAGATAACAAAGAATAAATGGCACAATTTTTGGCAGGATGAGGGTTCAAGCTGCACTCAGCTGCAGCTGAGATGCTTGGGTTGGAGCCTAAGAGAGAGCAGAAAAAGAGATTTTGGGCGCCTGATTCATAGGTCTGAAAAGCCAAATGACTGTGCAAGAACCTCCCCATCCTCATTCACTGAAGAGCTGAAGGTGGGTGCTAACTTAGGTACCATTGTTAAACATTAGCTGCTATAGGTATGAAAACTCTCTCCTGCACTCTCTGTTTGTTCTGCAGTAATTAATCAGTAAATCTGTAACCACCACTAGAAGCCAGGTATTGAACTGCACACTGACACATGACAAGGCTTTTGATACTGGCATGGCTTTTATTCCTATCCAGTATATTCTGGATATTCTTTTATTCCTATCCAATACTCTTTGTAGAAATCTAGTAATTTTTCTATTGAATATTATAAGATGTGCCAGGAAATATAAAAACAATAATTAAAAAATTATACCACTCTGAGCACCCATACTTTGAATTCTTTTACAGGATTCAAAATAGTTATCATAATGTACAATTTCCTGTGAGGCATGTGGTAACTGTGATTTTCTTTAAAGCTGTGAGCTTCTTCATTTAAAGTACATTTTGAAGAGGTATTTCAACTATCTATGATGCCATGAAGGAATTAAATCATCTAAGTGTAATAAAGAAGATTTTTTTCTGGATTCAAGACAGCCTTTAGAAAGTTTGCATGAGTGTTTTTAGAAGGAACAGCCAAACGCAGGGGACTTACTCTGAATCCAAAGAAGGGCAACCCTCTGACAAGACCTACCTTCAAAACCTTCTAAGCACCACACCCCTTCAGGTCTCAGAATTGGCATTTTATTTCCTCAATGTCTACACCACTGGAGGTAAAGATTAGCAGGAAAAGAAAATACCCAGCAGAATGTTTTTCAGAAGTTTGTTCCAGGAGAAAGACACTTTCTCCAAGTAGGAAAAAAAATTAACATGAAAAAAAATGCTTTGAAAGCAGCCCTGCAGAGTAGTGAAAACTTAAATAACTTATCTTTGTTAATCTCCTGGGAGCACGGCAAACGACAGAACAGAGAGAGAGAGACCGAGCACAGCTTAGTGGATAGGAGTGATGGAAAACACTGTGGTATGCATCAAACAATCTTTAAAGAAGAAAATGTGTTTGGAATATTTTCAGCACTTTCATTTCAAATGTCATCAGAGAACCAGTTAGGGAAAACGATGAATTAATGAGTCAGAATGTATAGATATTCCAGGGAGTTTTTCTGTCACTGGATTCACTGATAGAACTTTTAAAGCAGAAGAGAGGTGGTTATGATGATACAATCTATCTGGTATCCATGAGGCAATCATATATAACAATTGGCAATATTATGTCTTTCCAGAGTAGTTTAATATATAAAGAGTTTAATATATAAAGAGATGACAGTTGGAGGTGGTGGGCTTCTTTTTTTATTCTTGCTATTTTTGGGGAAACTACTGACAACCTTTCAGACCCTTGCCAGTTTTATCATTAGAGCTGGAGCTGTAATAATACTAATAACTTGCTTATTTATGGTTTCACTGAATGTAGGAATGGAATAAGGATTCACTAACCTTCAGCACACAAAGATGAAAGAGAGGGAGAATTATAAGAATGAGTCACTTATTATTTAGTAGTCGCATTTGGGCCAGTTCTACCAGGCTTCCACCAACTTCATGGTATCATTTCAAGGCTTTGATCCAGGTTTTAGCTCAGCTCTGCTGCATTTATATGAATCCTCTTACCTTCCCTTTTTCCTTTCTTAGGCCCTGCTTTCTCCTTTCTCTTTGAGCATTGTTGTAGCTCTCCCTTAGCAAAAGCTCTGTGTTGACGTGGAAAAGCCTGCCATCAGTGATGTGCCCCAAAATCCCACCACTTCCCAGCAAGCACAGGCTCTGTGTAAAAATGTGCTTAAAAACACCCCAGTGCTTGCCTGTTTCACTGTCTGTAAACAGACAAGAGAATGAAAATGTGAACAAGCCTCCATGTGTCCTCCATGCCTTGAACTGTGGCAAACCATGAAGTTATAGATCAGCTCTAGTGTCTTGGCCTGCCTATTGTGCCCAGAATTGCTCTGAGGTGAGTGAGACATCACCTGTAGATCTTTGAGCTCTCAGTTGCAACATGAAGTTAGAGCAGGAAAAAGAGAAAAAAAAATCAAAACAAAACCAAACCAAACCAAACAAAACAAAACAAACAAACAAACAACAACAACAACAACAACAAAAAAGACAGAAGCTGGAATGAATAAATAGACTGCTATAAGCATTACATAAACATTAGCATTTCTGGGTGCCAGACGTGCCTTTGAGGTCAGGGATGGTGTGCTGTGCCCACATTTTTCAGGGATGGACAATGATTCCAGAAAAGCTTGATCTAAGTTATTGTTTTTATGCCAAAACCCTGTTCCTGCAAAAGCTCTGTTATCCTGTGAAATATCATTATCACTTCTAGTGTAACAGTTTTGCCACAACACATCCTTCTACTTTTATTTTTCATACTCAAGTATTTTGCAAAGTATATTTCTGATACTGTAAGGGCAGTCAAAAAACTGAGAATGCTGATCTGGCTGGGTTGTAATTAGAGCTGGACTAGTTATAGAGGTAACTCTTCACAGAGCATCAGTGAACTGGCTATTCTCTAAATGGACTGAATCCCTATACCCTCATCCTCTTCAACAATGGATGAACAACAGAACCTCCAAGTTGACAGCAGAAATGATAACCCAAAGAGTCTGGCTACCTTCCTATGAGCCTTTGTGTTTGAACTGTATGTGGTTGGCACTCTTGATGCTTCTGTGCTGAGCCTCTACACTGGAAAATGAATCTCAGCTGCATCATCATTGCAGACTCCATTCATGTCAGGGCTATTATGCTCAGAGAGGAAGCAGCTGCTCCTTCCAGACCTGCAATCTTGGGATCAGAGATGGACAGCTGTCACCATTACCAGTAAAAGCAATTTGGAGGGGAGGGAAAAAATACGTATCATGTAATGGAGATGGAAAGGCTTACTGCTGTGTGATCCTGTTCACTGCTATTCCACAGTTCTGCCAGGGCCTGCTAAAACAGGCATTTCTCTTGCTTGTGCACAAGGTAGCACTTTTTGGCCAACATTGCAGGGCTTGGGATCTCCTCATGTGATTCATTACAACAGCAATGTGAACATGTGGTAAGGCAAGAATAGAAATAAGGGGTAGGGGCAAACATGGAGCCTGATTCACTTGTGCTTCACTGTGAAGCACGCATGAATGATTCCACTGATTCCATTTTGCTTTGGAATGAGCTGAGGTATGCATCTGAGGAGTTGCTCTTGTGGTGAAATTTTGCCAGTATACAGCTTTGCTCACATTAAACCTTTTTCCAGGAAAATGCTGTAATCAGAGCAGAACTGTAAGAGTCTGACCTTTACCCCTTAAGCTGTTCTCTTTGGGCCCTTGCATCCATCCTCGGGGTCTCTTTCAGACTGGCTGAAAAGGCTACCTAGTGGTCAACCACAGGTCAGGGCTGTGGAAATTGGGGCAAGGGGGCTCCCTTTCAGATTCCCTGGGTCATCTCAGCTTCAGCTCCTGAGAAGCAGCAGATGGCAAACTGCAGGCAGGTGACTCCTCTTGGACAAGCTTTGGGGCAGGTAATGCTGGTGCAGATGTGATGCTGACTTACTCTGAGTAAGAAGCCAGGCACCTGCATGATGCTGGTTCCTTTTTTCCTCCATTGTGCTTTTCTCACAGACTGTTTTCTGCACAATCACATGGGTTGCTTTCATCATGTCTGATTCCATATTAAACAAAGGTACTTGTGTTCCTGCTTTCCTGATCCAGAGCACCTGCAAACTTCATGGCGTATGCTAGAATCACAGAAACATAGATAAATTCATGTGAATACAGCCTCGGGAAGTCTCCACTCCAATTTCACACTCAAAGTAGTGTCAGTGCTGGGCTCAGACAATGTTTCTCTGGTTTTTATCTGTTGTGGCTTTAAAAACTTCCAAGGATGGAGTCTGTACGCAAATCTGTGTCCACTGCTTTGCTGGCCTCATAGTGAATTTTTTTTTTATTTTCAATATCATCAAAATCTTTTGGCTTCTTTCTTTCATCCTCCCACTACACACCACTATAAAAAGACTGGCTCCATCTTTTCACTACATTCCCTGTAGGTATTGGCAGGCTGCTACCACAGCCATCTCTTCTTCAGGCTAAACACTCTCAGTGTCCTCAGCCTTCCCTCACAGGTCCTGTGCTTCACTCTATCTCACAGTCTATCCTTTGTCATTGATCTTGGACATATGGTCTGCTCTCAAACTACTTTCCAAGATGCATCAGGTACTGAAAAAAAGCATTTTTAAAAAAATTAGGAGTCTCTATATTAGAGATACTCCTGATCTGCTGGACACACTCAAACCTGGACATACCCTCTGTTTTTTGCTGATGGGAAATAAGGAAATATCCAAAGCAATTCCCTGCTGGATGAGAGCCACTGCCACTGAAGTGGTAAATCTTGGGAGCATCAGGGCAGAAAGCAATGTGAGTAGAAGGAGAAAACACAATGTTTATCCCAGTGATGATTTGTCGCACTACGACACGAAATAACTCACACATTCACGCAAGAAGTAAAAGAGGGAAAAGAGAGGAAATTTATTCTTGACCTCCCAATATATAGAATTTTAAAAGTGACAGTGGATTGGAGGATTAAATTGTTACCTCTCTAACTACACTGGTCAAACTAACAGTTTATCAATTCTCTCTTCTCACAAAGAAGAATGTAAAACAATCATTATTTACATGAACATGCGTGAGAAATTCTAGTAGAAATATGTAAACATTACAAGGTATAGAAAACTTTTAGAAGAACTTTAAAACTTTCAAAAGAACAGGGCAACAGTGATTTTTATCCCCAGCCTTGCAGGCAGAGCCCAGCTGCCCTAGGGAATATTGCATCACTTCAACCACTTTGTGCAGGTTTGGTGACTGAACTGAAAGAACCAATCTTCTGTCCAACAGTTTTCTAAGAAATTTCCTGTAGTCTCCATTGATTTTCTTTTGAGAGGGAGACATATAGAGAGCTTTTTGCTTTCCTTTTACACAGAGAGAGCTTTAATTAGTGGCCTTTGTGTTAAACTGCTAGATGAGGCCACCTGTGATATCTTGAGGTTATTCACATTTGTAAGTGTTTTTAAATGTTGGGTCTAAGCCACCCAGGGATTTTACAGCAGAGGGAAATATTCAGTTGCCTGGAAGCTTTTCTATTACCTTAAACCATAGGAGTGGCTACAGAAAAGGATGAGTCTTGTACTAGTGTTTCTACTACAGGAAACTTTTTTTCTTAAGAGGTGGGAGGGCAGATGTGAGGGAGTTCAACTTGTTTTTCTGTTATTTACTTGTTCCTTTGTCTTATTCACTTAAGGGACAAGACCTGAGTAAAAATGGACATGACTTATGTCTATTTTATTTTGTTCACTTGAACAAAAAGATTGAACACTTGCCCATGGCAGTCATATAATTTCCTTCCTCTCCTCCAGTTTGTACTATGATGACCTTGTCTTTGTCAGGGCTTCCTCCAACTCATCCCATCCCATGACATCCCAGTAGCTCTTCTCCCTGCACCTTTTCCCAGAATTTTAATTTCCAATTTATAAAGGAAACCTGTTAGCCACGTCTCCTCCATAGAACAGATGAATGAAAAAGAAGATATTTTATTCCTCAGTTGTTCTGCTGATTATGACAATCCTCATAGGACAGTTAGTATGTTCTTTTTTTATGATGATTCTGCTAGTCTCTGCTGTTTACAAAGTCCTTTAATCAGTTAAGGTTCCATGTTACTTTATGAACTTACAATAGTCATAAGCATTTGGACATAAACAGGGTGGGTGAACTACAGCAGTTGCTTAAAAACAGGGGAGCACTGTCCAGCAAATACCACTGTCCAGCTGGAAAACCAGCCTGCAAAGCAGAGCTGTGTATCTACAGCTCCAGAACATCAGAAGCTCATTAGGTTCCACACCTGAACCCAATGTTATACTTTGCAGATTTGTTTTTTTTTCAAATATATATGCCAATAACCTGGCAACAGTCACAGACCCAGATAGTTTTGCATGACCCTGTGCAAAGGAGAGAAAAGAGAAATATTGTCCTTCAGGAAAAGGAAATGCTTGGTCGGGCACTCTTAATGTTACAAATGGGTACTGAAGACTGTTTTCTCCTAAGTGATGAATAGCAAGGGTGATCCCAGGACAGTTTACTGCAGGGAAGAGCAGAATATGATTCTGGATCTAATAAAAAAAATGAACTAGGACTAGTCCCCAGACACCAATCCTGGTTTTTGCCTATTTCATAGAAAAGTCATGAGCCTACCGAAAGCAACAGAAATTTTGCCACTGGCATACACAGGGCTTTTGACCTATTGATCTTTTTTCAGAGCAATTTACCATGAGATTTCAGGCTCTGAAATTGGAGTGTGGATGAGTAATATAGCTTATACAGTGGAGCCCTACTCTCAACAATCTCTAAAGTCAAGCTTCCAGGGCCAGTGCTGGTGTATGGAATTTCACAACTCAATCCATGAACACTCTCTAATATCCTCCCAGTGATTGCTGTTTTCACGAGCAGTCTGCTATTTAATTATTCAAAACCTGCACAAAAGTAGCATGTTTGCAGAGCAGATGAAGTGAATCTAGCACAAGCAAATATTATCTGTGTATTTTTGTCATGAATAGATAGCTCTGTTAGCTACAGAGGGAGCTCAAATTAATTCTGTGAATCTCAAGCCCAAACAATATAGAGAAGAGACATAAACACTCTGTACATTCAATGGGTATGCACTTTCTGCAGAAACACTGGTTATTCTTGATTAGCACATATAATTTTGATCATATTGGATTTATTTTTCTTTTTCTAATAGTCACAGTTCTGTCCAAACCTCTCATGCACATGATGACAAGAAAAACAGATAAAGAAGGAAAAAATGCAATGCAGATCAAGCATATTGAGAAATATATTAATAAAGAATGAAAAATATAAGAAATAACAAAACTACAATACAGCATAAATATATATTCTATACATACACACATGGAGAAAGAGATTATGCTCTGAAGGCATTATGAGCTTTTGATTTTCTATGTTGCAGAACAGACCCATTTTAAGGAAGCAGGAATAATTACTTGAGTTATGATTACCTCTAACAAACTTCTGTGTTTGCTGGAGTAGTTGCAGTCACTCTTGGTGATATAACACCTTCTCAAATAAAAATAGGAGGACAAAAGGAAAAAAAATTATCTAAGGGTGAAGCATTAAACTACTTGACACTCCCCATCATTAATAGTACTACCTTTGTCAGTTTGCTTATAAGTGTCAAAACAACTTCATGAATTTTCTTTTCAGACAGAAAAATCTCAATTGTCTTTTGTCACTTCCTGCATAGAGCCTTGAAAAACCAAAACTTCTGGCTCACTTATCCAAATTCACTACATAAGCTTTACTTTTATCCTGACCCTAACAAACACAGGTAGAATGAACCTCTTCCTGACCACAGAAGTACAATGTGCATCACAATATTTAGAAAGAGAAGCTAGGAAATATATGACTTTTCCCTCTTTTTACTACATTATCTTTATTCTCAGCCAGATGCCAGAACAAGCTGCATCACCATCTACTTGCTCTCAAACATTACCAGTATTGAAAGAACAGGAAGTATCACAAGTCATGTGCTGCAGGGTCATGACAAATTTGCTAGAATGCCTGAAACACAAATTTCTGTTTGTGTTTGAAGTCCATGTGTACTTACATGGAAGTTGAAATCATATTGACTCTGGTTTTCACAACACAAATTGCATCAGGTTCTCACTACCTGATGTAGAGAAGCAACCCCTCTTTACCTGTGAAGATTACAAGGCAGCAAGAAGGCTGCCATACCTGTATTTGAATATAGTTATGAACTGTGTTCTTATGTTCAATTATAAACAGACTGTGCAGAGGTATGAGGTATGAATTTAGTACATCACAAGATCCATTTTTCTTCTTACCAGATATAATTAAATTATTTGTGATTATTATTATGTCTTTTGGATAATAATTAATATTAATAATTTAATATGTCTTTTGGATTATTATTATGTCTTTGCTTGATCCTCTTTGCAAAGGTGATGCAATACAAATGTGCTACCATTGAAATGCTTTTCGTGGGGTTAAGGAGAAAGCACACTATCCCTTGAATTAAAAGGTCTGAGATCTACAAACCTTACACAATTAGGAAGAGATTAAATGCCTATGTCAGTGGCAGGTTGGGTTTCATAGCATTTGTTTAGGACCAGAATCATTATGAGTAGATAGAAAATTATGAAAGATCTCTGTAAAGAAAAATTACATTTTTAAATGCTCATTGGCAAAGGAGTAAATGTACAGAAGCAGATAATTAAATTTAAAGGGCATTTTCCAACTATAACATTAGAAAGACTAAGATGTCAAACATTAACCTGACTGTAAATCCCTCCACTATGTCTTTCTACAAATAAGTGTCTGCATTTTAATTATTTGATGTTTTTCAGTGACACAAATTTTCAATGAGATTGCATTGCATATCACAAAAGATCAAGAGCAGAGCAACAAACAGATCCAAACTAATTAAAAACTAAAAAAAAAAATCTAATCCTACTTTAATATAGTTTTATGCATACTAAAAAAACCAAAAACCAAACCCAAACAAAAAAAAAATGCTTTAGAAATTTCATGAAAGAAATTCAGGACTTTATATATGTGGAGGACACTGATGTTGTAGATAGCATGTTTAAAGCCTTAAATGTGTTGAATTTAGAACTGAAGCTCATTTACACTAAGAAACGAGAAAATGTCATGATAATGATTTGCTTACAGCCTGAAAGGGCACCATCAGCCCTCAGAGATTTTTCTGTTTACTCTGTGACTGGGTCTGCAGCAGGGAGCAGTAGTACTTTAGCATGTGCTACTGCTGAAAGGTCTAAAACAAAAAACTGGGGGTCACTGTCTTGGACATCAGTCCAGCTTGACCCAAAGAGCCTACTTAGAGAATGGAAAGTCATTTGCCTGCTCTTTGACAAGCCCAGTCTAAGATGAAAGCATCACACAGCTGTTTTCTTCCTCTCTGCCAGGTTTTTTTTTATGGTTTGTGTAAAGTAAGAAGGGAAAAATAACCCACTGAGAAGCAGTTATACCAGAACATCTTAAGCCTGTTATATCATGAACAGAAAAAAAGGGACAAGCAGACAATCTTTTTCTTTTCTTTTTCCTTTTTCCCTTTTTTCCCTGCAAACATTTCCTTTCAGCTGTCCCTTTGAAGTCCCAGGCTTATAGCATGAGTGACTGAGAGCAAGGAGCTGTGAAATGCGCCTTTGAGCCACAGAGCTCTCAAAGAGTATCACAAGGCGTGTACGAGTGGGGAACACGACATCTGCAAATCAGTGTGGTCTCATTGAGGCTTTGTGCAGCCTCTAACTGCAGAGAGCCATGGATTTCAGCAGGGAAAATCACCTCCCATCTTCATCCCACCTTCCCACCTGGGTTATCTCACTTCCACTCTGGGCAGTGACTGTGTTGGTGTGACCAGCTTATGAGGAAATAATTAAGCATACTAAATACACTGGAATTTCTGATTATGAAACAAGACTATAACTTTTTGAAAAAATAATTTCTATCCTCTTCTTTGAAGAGGTTATGTAGGCCAGGTCTCAGTAAATGGCAGTGGATTTGAGAACTTAAATGTTTGAATGATAATTGATGTGAAATTTCAGAACTTCAAGTTACTTCAGTGTTTCCTCAATACTGTTCAAAGTGCAAGGCTTGAAGAAATGTTACCCTGTCTCTCTGTGGGCTGTCATAGGATAATCCAGGCAGGTACTGAAACTAGGGTCAGTGAGGAATTTTGACTGAAAACAGGCATTAAGGGGTGACAATTTGAAGAGCCCATGTGAATGCTCTTGCAGAACTCTTTTTCCTTCCTTCTTCTAATCAACTTCTTTATTTTTCACACCTCAGTCTTGTTCCTATTTTTCTCTCTCACATTCACCCCATTTATTATTTTTTCTTGCCCCACACCTCCTTCTGTCTTTCTCTAGATATGTTCTTGTGCTCTTCAAATAGGTTTGTGCAGTGTGGAGGCACGTTGCAATGCAGCAATCACTGCTGAGTGGTTCTGCTGCTGTTGCATGGCACAGTGGGAGGGATTTAATCTCCAACATGACACTTCAGGGACACAGCAGATTGATGGAGGAGATTGTTCCCTAGGTACGCTGCTAGACACTGTTCCTAGCTAGATTTAATTTTACTTCCTGTAAGTTTGTTTCACCATGAAGTCCCAATTTAAAGAGTTGTTATGTAAAGAAGGGTTTAGGTTCAGAAAAGTGGGCCACTGCAGAAGAATAGGGTAAAGTGAGACCTCAGAAAATGAAATATGTTAGTCAGTAGTCTTTTTGTCCTTAGACATGTGTGCTGTGGAAAGGTGGTCTGAGATGTAGAAGCAGAAACAGGAAACTTGCAGACAGTAACAGATAAGTCTGCCAAAGAAGAGCAGCGAGTAATGCACAGCATAACTGTAGAATTTCAGGACTGTAATAAAAAGAGTTTGAGATCCTCAACACCACAAATGGGAGAGAACTGACTTCATCAGCAAGTCAAGTCATTATACTAGCAGTTATGATGAAGCTGACATGGTGCTTCTGCCAACGATGTAAAAGAGGTTCCCATGTGGTAAAGCACAATGACACGGTTTCTGAATTTCAAAATCAACCTCATTCTCTCTTTTAATTAAAAAACATCTTTGACATAGAATGGAATGTGCAAGTGACATCAAATGTATTCATCACCATCACTCTGTGGAAATTTTGTATCACACAGACTTCATTGCTAAAGTAACAGTGAGTTTGTTAAGTTTGCAGATCTGTGCACAGAGTAATGGCTTGCTCTTCTCCATCTTGTGCTAGTAAATGCCTCTCAGGTTTTTAATTTTTTGTCTTCAAATAATCCAATTTATCATTTTTAAAACCTATGTATCAAATGTTCCCATTATTTTATTTTGGTCAATATTCAAGAGTGGTCAAAGTCTGATGCAAGCAGACTTAACAATGTCTCTTTAAAAACCAAAACGTGCAGAGAGCTTGAGAGTGTTTGCTTATGAATTTTAGTCTACCTGGCCCAGTGACGATGAATATAATTTTTACAGAAGGTACATGGTCAGAGACAAGTCCCTTAGTTTCCTGTTATTAAGTTAAGCTTGCTAAACATTATATTATTTTTTAACAGAAGCTTCTCTTAAAGGTGAATTAATGCAAAGCTAAGGTATTTTACCTTGCTAAGAGTAGCTGCAGCATGTTAGGACCAATATCTGGACCCATGCATCAGAGCCAAATTTAGACACAGATTTGTTAAACCTGTAATGAAGTAAAAACGCAATTAGTCTGTAGCTATAGTCTGTGTAGTTAAAGTTCATAGCAGTCATATAGTGAAACACAGCACAGTCAGAGACTTAGGGAAGCTATCCTCAATCAATAGCTATGAAAAAACTGCTAAATAAATCTCTCCTTTCTTCGGCAAGGACTATGTGATCTTGGAGTTTCTCTGTTCACAAAAGGGGACCCACAGTAAGCAATCATGGTTGTGATCAATATATTTATAATTAGCTGCAGCAAACACTTCATTTTAGATGTTTTAATGTTTTCATGAGTATTTTGTTAGGCATTGCCTCTCTTTGCATCTTTCACAAACTTTTCTCAGATTGCAGAATGAGTTTGGAAATAGAGATTCTGGTTTGGAAATTTAGATATCACTGCTTTCTGTAAGGAAATGACCTAATTAAGTTCCTTCAGTATTTCACTATCACTGCTTCAAATGCAGTCTACAGTAATACAGGCATAAAAAAAATTTAGCTGCCCTCTCAGAAACAAGTTTGAACTTCTGTTCAATATATGCTTAAATCCTTGCAAAGAATTTGAGCCATTCCCTGTAATATCTGAGTCATCATTCTTTCCTGTGCTTCCAAACTACATCTTAGGTAAGCTGTTAAGTAAGATGGAAGATGTGTAAAAATCCCCAGATTTTATGGACACAGAAGAGCAGACTAGATTTTCAAGCTCTTGAGAATTTCATGTAAGACTGACCATGATGGTGTTTAAAATAATATTAAAAGCATTTTCTGAGTAAAAAAATAAGGTACTTTCCAAAGCAGATTTGAGGATTATCTGATAGATCTTTGTGAGTGAATAAGAAAATCCCATGCAAAAGCCAGGTACTTAGACCATTTGCAACCTAGAGAAAAAGAAAGATTTTCTATAGCTTCTGTAAGAGTCTCTTTGGGCTCTCATATGTTAATACTCCTGTCAAAAGCCCTACTCTGACTCTGTCTGAAGAGTAGAGTGAGAGCCTCCATGGGTTTATTCATGATCCCAAAAGGACTTCTTATGTCTTGGAGGGATTTGCAGATATTCACAAAAATATCACAGAATTATTTTTGGACTTACTGGCAGGTTGAGGGGGTTAATCCATGGTTCCATGAGAGAACCTCCCTGCACTGTACTGCAGTTCTCTGGGGTTTATGACCAATATTCCTACAGGCTCTTAAGCCAGGAAAGACTAGAAAGACTGGGTTGTTTTTTTTTTTTTTTTTTTTTTTTTTTTTTTTTTTTTTTGGTGAGTTTTTTTGTTTGCTTTGTGGTTTTTTTTTTTTGGTGGTTTTTTTTTTTGTTGTTGTTTTTTTTTTTGTCTAGGAGAGTTGGTTGGTTGGATAGTTTTTGGTTTGGTTTGAGGGGGATTTTTTTAGGTCTGCTTGTACATTAAGTTGATTTCAGTCAGCCTTCTGATCCCTCGCCTCTCACCAGCTTCACCACTTGTCACTCCGGGACTTTGAGTAGCTCTCATAAGGTTTTTGTATTTAACAGCACAGGTGTGATGGGTGATCTGAGGATAATGAAGTACTGTGCCTCCAATTTGTGCTGGGCTGCAGAGGGACACTTAACTCTCACCACACTTTTCCTTCAGAAGATATATCCTTGAACCTAATGATCTTCAATTCAATCTGAACAGAAACTTAAATAACTCTTCTGCTGAGGCAGCCTTTCTCATGGCTGAGGATAGGAATCATTTTAGTCTGAGTTCTAGCGCGACTCTTTTAACTAAAGTGCTTGAAGAAGATAGTTCTAGTCAGATAAAACTTGTTTGGTTAATGGGTGTGAGGAGCTTCAGTCAAATTCCAGCAGCAGTGGTGCAGCAAAGGCAGAAAGGAGAAGTCACTTACTGAAATCTCTCACTTTCATGTCCCTTTTCTATCTTGCGGGGATCGGAGGTGTCCAGGACGGTTGAAGATAGAGATCTCTGAAGTCGGGTTGATACATGCTGTTTATTAGAAAGGGCGTGGGTGCAAGGGCCCTGCTTGGAGCTGCCAGCTGCAGCTCATGGCAGGCCCAAGGGGAGAGGGAGAGAGAAGGATGGGGAAGCGGGACAAAGGAGCCAGGGCAAGGAGCAGGGACCAAGAGAGAGGGGGGGAGAACAGGAACCAAGAGAGCGTCAGGTCCCTCGGGCACACCTTATCAGGGGGCTTCAAGGTGGGCTGGAACAGGACTTAGGCCAATGGGGTCACAGATACCTGATACTTTAGGGGAGGGCCACAGGTGTGGGATGAACCATACATTGGGGGGTGAAACAGAGCATTCCATCTGACCTTTGGACCTATCTGCAGGTAAAGGGCATTGTTTAATCAGAAAGGGGGATTGCTTTCAGCCTGGCTACACTATTGTTTTCTAGTTATTCAGTAGTCAAGGTTTGCTATTTCAAATCTAGTTCTCATCTCAATGTCTGTATTTTCCAAATCTTTTGCCAGGTAATCATATTTATAAGGTTTTCCTATTTCATCTTCCCCAACATATCTCTCCTATAACCTCTACCAGCAGAAATTAGTACAGGTAGACTGACGAAATGTGTATGTGGTATGAGCTAGTCTCCAGTTTTTTTACTTTTTGATGACATCATCCACTCTTCCAACCCATTTATGATATTCTGTGAAACAACTTTTTGGGTTGGGTCATGCCCAAATTGATGACGAAATGATGGCGGTTGCAGTGAATAAACTCAGGCCTAAGCACATGTTTCTGTGCACTGGCTGCCCCAGTCTAACTAGATCACAGAATATTCTGACTGGGAAGGACCCACAAGGATCACCAAGTCCATCTCTTAAGTGAATGGCCCATCCAGGAATCAAAACCACAGCTGTGGTGTTATTAGAACCATGCTCTGACTGATAGAGCTCATCCCAGGTCATATACCTCTTCATCCAGACTGCTTGCACCAGGAATATTTAACTGTAATGGCTTCGGGTTTTCATCAAATTATAACTCTGCTCATTAATTATAATAAAATTTAAATTGCAATAAAATGTGGGTCTCCTCTGCCTGTGAGTTAAAAAAGCTTTTAAAATATTTTTAAGCAATTCTACTGCTGGAAAGGACTGTTTTATGTGGCAGCTGCTTATCTGTGCCTCTAGATGGAGATGCTATCCATTTAACTCAGCCCTCTAGAGAAAGCTGGGGGATGCTTCCATTTTGCCTTTTGTACTCCAAAGACTAACTTTTTTTTTCCCTGATTTCTGGATAATAAATTTATTTTGATCTTAGCAAATATACATATTTCATACCTTACCTGAAAAAAAGCAACAAAACATAAATAATGCTCTTCTGTTTTAGCTTTCAACAGTAGGAGCATCCCTAACTGTTTACTTTGCCTGAAATGTAATGCTAAAACCTTCTGCTTTACAGCTGCCATTCTGAAAACTCCCTCTACTGTGTAAGCACCTCTAACAAGCTGAGGTGCACAGGATTGCAGGTGGGACTCAGAAGGAGTGACATGGACCATTGTATTCAGTCACTTTTATCATATGGATAAATCTCATAGTTCCACAAGAACAGAGAGGAAAACCTTCCATAACTTCACCGAGAGAACTGGCTATTTTCTCACTAGTTTTGGAACAAGGTTTTTTATTATAATCCTAGCAAGAATGAGGCATATGAGTAAAGGTATCTTCTCTAGTCCAGGTGGTAAAAATCCCTTTTTTTTTTGGATCAAAACCAGTTAGATGGAACAGTGTGTATTGAGCATATTTTTTCAGGTTTGCCCAATGCAGTAGGATGCAGAGTTTAGCTTGTAATGGTATCAGCTGCCCAAAGACAGAATGCAAACTCTCTCTTGATAACACAGGTCCCAAAAAACAAAAATATATCTGCAGCCAAACCTATACTGACAGAAAGGCATTATTTCATGTGCCTTAGTACCGATGGGTGGCTATTATAACAGTAGTAATAGTAATAATAGTACCATTATATTAGAAATACTTTGTTATCTGATCTTTGAGGGAAAACTGCCTTTTTATTTTTATTTATTTCCTGAAACTAGAGAGATTATTGTTTGGTTGTGTTTTTTTTTTTTTTTTTTGTTTTTTTTTTTTTGTTTTTTTTTTTTTTGGTTTTTGTTGTTGTTTTTACTATGTTGTCTATACTTCTACTTGTGTCACATTTAATATCAACAAGTTGGGCTCATGACACTATATTTCCTTCTATGTAGTTTTTCTATATTTCCTTCTATAGTTTTAGACTGCAAGAGCAGCAGTGTGCAAGATGTAGTTAACAGCATAAATCTGTTTGCAGTGCACAAATGGCAATGCACAAATCCTCAGACCCTAATGTGCCTTGAGGCAGCAGCTTTGGTGCCAGCATTGACACCTACTCATGTACAGTCCCCTGCTGCTTTTGGGGGAATATTTTCATTTCTGTCTTGTTTCAATTGTTGTTTGTGGCACACTGTTGGTTTGCTTTTTTAATATTTTCTGACTCTGATCTACTTGTTGTTTCAAGATCTGTGCAGAAATTTTTAATTTTGCCCTTAGGTATCCTTCACAATTAGGTGGGGAAAAGTAGATCCAAACAGGCCAACAGCATATCTTTTTTGTAGGACATGTGCTGATTGAGATAAACAAAAGTGCATGAAAAAGAAAAAGAACAACAGACCACACCTAGACAGTAACACTTAGCAAAGCAAAGCTGTTTCTAGTTTCAAAAGGATTGCAGAAGATAATTAATGTGGTGATGATTTTAGTCTTCAGGTGTTTGGGCATTTTCTGAAATGTATTTTTACCAAAAGTCCAGACTATAAATGTATTCTCTCTTAAAGTCTGCAATAAATTCTGGCTAACAGACCTAAGATATTTGTCACAGATTAAGGGATTTTGTTTCTCTCTTTTTGTTTTCACACTGTGAGTTTAAAATGGTACCAGGAAGAAATTTAGAATCAAAATCAATTGAGCTCAGGATAAAAATAATTTCAGGAAAAAAACATTCCATTATTGCTACAGCAAACATCAAATCTTTTTTACATAGGTTTGGTCTGAAGAGGAACTAGATCAAAAAAAGAAAGTGAAGGAAGTATATTTCCTTCTGCTTGAGACTTAGATGTGCCCTCAGAATGGCAATGCTCATACATTCTTGGGTAATCCTGTTTAAATCACAAATATAACTTTCAGGTGCTGATCATTTGTTGCCTCTTTCATGTCTTGACCTTTATATGGTCTCAGAGAATTCAAAGAAGACATTAAATCCTTACCAAATTTAACTTGTCAATATGCACAATACAGAAGAAGAATTTGTCTAATAAACTCTGACAGGCGTGATGTATCAGCCATTTTTTTCAATATACCAAACATTTCTGTAGTCTGTTTTGTGGCAGATGTTGGAGATATATTTTAAATTTAAAATTACAATGTTTGCTACAAGATTTGCCTGCACTAAATGGATGTGTTCCTGTCAGGATAAGTGGAAAGCACAACTCAGCAGGATGCAATGCTTAAATATGCCCCAACCCTGCCCTAAACTGTTGCCCAGTAAATAGAGGGAAATTATTTTCAGTACTGTGAGTTCTTTACAGGGAGGAACTACTGCACTGGGAACATTTCCCAAGTACATATCAAATATCAAACAATGAATTATTTTATATGTGGATTTCTTGGCTTTGGACATTTTCTGTGCAGTGATTATGGTGTTTCCATAAAAGTCATATATATTTTGAAATATATTTCAGAAAATTATCTTGGTATCTTTTAAGGTCACAAGAGACATTCCTTGCCTTTTCTGGGTATTCTCTGTTTAGCAAGAATGCACTTAGTATAGAAGGATAAATTATGGTAGCCCATGGGAGTCAGTGCCATATTGTGCAACTCACACAAACACCCATGGGCTTGCAGAGGAGAGCTCTGTTTGTTCAAGAATAAGATCTGGTATTTCTCACACAGGAGGTCATATTACCTTAAAATGCCTCTGCCCCGTTGGTCTGCCTGATGAATAACATCTGCTCCCACAACAACTGCCTCTCCAGCTGGAGAGATGGGCTCTGTGGAAAGACAAAAACAAAAGTAGTCCTTACAAGCAGTCTTGTAAGCCAGCAAGCAGCCACGATGAGAAACAGAACGCTCTCTGGGCACCTGATTCCAACACTGCTGCAGCCCACAGGAAGGAGCCCAGAGCATTGCAGGGGCTCTTGGGTTAGGAAGCATGCACAGCCCTGCCTCTGCATGTGTCATTTTAGTACTCTGAGCAGTGACCATGTATCAGATTGGTCTCTCCAACCCTACACTCTCTCATCAACATACACAGTAAAATATGTTTCACTTTACAATCACACTGATGCAGGCAAAGGGAAGTTTTTACTGGAGCTGGTGACAGCAGATGTTTCCCTGTGTCTTAGAAAGCTGTAACTGCCCTTGTAATTTGCAGTCCAGAGCTACCAGCCTTCTTAAGGACAGGAAAATTTTGTGCAAAAAGAGGGAAAGAGACTGCTTTGCTTTGCTTCCACTCATATTAACACCATGAAATCCTATTCCTAGCAAGTAAGATTAGTTTTTAGCTTTCATCCATCTTGCATCGTATAGATTCCCATAAAATCAGGGAAATTGTTACTGAATTACCATTACCAAAATTTCACCTGAAAAGACTCAGGAATAAAGTCAGCTGGGAGATGGCAATTTTGTTTCACAAGCTTCAAGTTTTTAAAATTAATTTTTTTCTTCAGTGGAATGAAAACAGAAATTCTGAACAGTTTTTCAAAAATATATTGTAGAGAAACACTTGTTTCCTTATAACAAAGCATAATTTTTTCACCTCTAATCCACCCTCACTCATTTCCACTTTACTCCCCCACTCACTTTCTGTCACCAGAGGTAGTTGCAGAGCGCTAGATCATGAACCTTCTTCATCTGATTTTTCTTTTTTAATCAATACATCTCTATGCATGATTTTGCCTCTTCATTAAAAATGCATTCTGTTAAGAATGTTCATAAACAACTCTGCTTGGGAGAAATTCTTAACTTGTCCAAAAAATTGATGCCTTACACATCTACATGGATAGCCAGCTGCTCAGCTGTGAAGCTCTGGGAGAAAGACAGACTGGGAATTGCTGAAATGACAGTCCTATATATTAAAGGTGTCCCGTCAATGTTTTTGCACAGAGTAGAAATTGTGCTACATTCCACTCACCCTATTCTTACTGTACAAAGCACACACTCAACTAAAGCATTCCTCTTCCTCATTTTGTTATCTTGAACCTGATCCCAAGGATTTCAGTGTTGTATCTGTAAATAGCAAAAAAATAAATATCTGTCGAGCCTTATGTTCCTCTATTTATTCATAATCTATGTTCCTCTATTTATTCATTGAAGTATTCACTTCAACATAGAACTGGCAAAAAAATTTTAGCTGTTTTTGATAGCAAAGGCAAATGCATGAGCCCCACCCTCTCTCTGCCAGTTGTATTTCTCTAAGTATAAATTTCAAGATTACAAAGTTTCCTCAGACAGAAAACCTTTTACCCTGGTTTAGCATTTTGACTTTTCCACGGAGACAGGCTTGCTTATTTTTCCGAGAGTTCAGAAGGGGTTTTGCCACTGTGCTGACATTTTGCGTCACCTTCTCTCTTTTGCATCTGGAAAAAAAAAGGAAAAAAATAAAAAAGCACAGTACTAAATGACAGTAAAAATGCATTGCTCCTTTGAAGTGACGTGGACTGCATATGTCTGTGCATCAGCAGGTTAGTCAGAGGAACCAGAGGAGAATTTTCTAATCCCTGGTGTATAGGGGAGCCATACATAGATAATTTTTTGTCTTCCTTTGATTGCACCACCATGTTTAGAGACTCTTTCTTAAAGAAGTGATGCCTTATGTGTGAGGGGGAAAAAAGCAGAATATTGTAATTAGAAAAAAAAACCTAACCCTGTCACATCTGGCCTTCATGCTTCAATAATCCCTTGAGCACAGCTCATAAATAATGAGCACTCAGATGCTGTACAATTCCAGTGCATTCTATTGACTTCCAGGGGATGCACAAAAGGATAGAATATATCCTGAAGACAAAAGCATGCACTATTTTCATAGTCTTCTAGCAAATGTGTATCGCTAGCAATTTAATTACTATTTATTGAGCACTGCCAGTAGGGTATAAGGGGCACAAAAAGAATTGCTATGTGTAAACAGAACTGATTTTTATCTGTTTCTTTATCTAGCATTACCCTGCTATCTATTTCAGATGTTTTGTTTTAGCTTTATGTGATGCAGATTAAAAACATTGTGATTTGAAAAATAATGGGAAAAGTGCAATCAAGAAAGCATCAAAAGATAATACCGTGTTTAAAAAAACCCGAACAAACAACAATGCCTTATCCAGGTACAAATACTCAAATGTAAGTAAAAAAATAACTTTCATCCTACTGAAATTGAAATATGTATGCATCTAACTAGATAGGCAAATGATCAACTGAGGTGAGTTTACAAACTGTTAACTTCAACAGACCCACCCTCTTTTGTTTATTGACAGACTAATTAGTTTGATGAAGTGCCAAAACCTTTGTATATGTTGCCTAAAAAAGGAACTGCTGGGTAAGAAAACTGGGGAGAGATATGGTAAAAACCCATTCCATAAACCTCACAGAAGCATGCCCAGGTGGAAAATGAAAGAAAGACAGAAGCAGAGATTTCCTTCCTGTGATCTGCCTCTCAGTGGATTACATTCTTATAACTGTGGGTTACAAGAATGTTACACCCTCCAGTCTGGACATTTGATTTGGAATAGGGTTTGAAATGAGCAAAGTGAAACATTTTGTTAGCAGGAAAGAAAATATTATGCAGGTTCAGTTCCAAAATATTCAAGTCAATATTAGTTTTAAAAATTAACAAAGAGAAAAATGCATCTGAGAACTAAAAAATATAGTTTTGGGTCCAAATGTGTGCCTTTCTCACATATTTAGAGCTAGCCTATTGTTCTGGTATTCCTAAACTGCACACTGTAAGGTGTTTCCTTTAGTCAAAGCTGAATGTTTTTTCCTGAATACATCTTCTAGCTTTAAACATTTGCCAAGTCAGTTTTTTTGGGATCCATTCCTTAAAGGCAAAGGGACTAACTTCCTGACAGTATCTCTTTTCTATTATTTCCTCTGCAGGCTTAAGTTGTAACTGGGTATCTTGTTATCAGAAGCGAAATGAATAACTCAACATACATAAACTCTTCTTCTGAAAATCTGATGGCCTTGGAGAGCCGCTATAAGACTGTCGAGGTGGTGTTCATTGTCCTGGTGGCAGGGTCTCTCAGCCTGGTCACCATAATTGGGAACATCCTGGTCATGGTGTCAATCAAAGTCAACAGGCACCTCCAGACTGTCAACAATTATTTCCTGTTCAGCCTGGCCTGCGCTGACTTGATCATCGGCATCTTTTCCATGAACCTGTACACCCTCTACACTGTGATAGGCTACTGGCCCTTGGGGCCCGTGGTGTGTGACCTCTGGCTGGCTCTTGACTACGTGGTCAGCAACGCCTCTGTAATGAACCTGCTCATTATCAGCTTTGACAGGTATTTTTGTGTCACCAAGCCCCTGACGTATCCCGTGAAGCGGACCACGAAGATGGCCGGCATGATGATTGCAGCTGCCTGGGTGCTGTCCTTCATCCTCTGGGCCCCTGCAATTCTCTTCTGGCAATTCATTGTGGGAGGAAGGACTGTCCCAGATGGGGACTGCTACATCCAATTTTTTTCCAACCCTGCTGTCACTTTTGGCACTGCCATTGCAGCCTTCTATTTGCCTGTTATCATCATGACTGTCCTTTACTGGCAAATCTCTCGAGCCAGTAAGAGTCGGATAAAGAAAGGAAAAAAGGAAGCCGCCCAAAACCAAGAAACAGTTTCCCCCAGCCTTGTCCAAGGTAAAATAGTGAAACCAAACAATAACAATATCCCGACCAGTGGGGATGGGTTGGAGCACAGCAAAATTCAGAATGGAAAAACCAGTGAAGAGACTGTAACCAATAACTGTGTTCAAGGGGAGAAGGAAAGCTCCAACGACTCCACCTCCATCAGTGTGGTCGCTTCCAACTTGAAAGAGGATGAAGCTACCAAAGATGCCAGACAGGCTTCTGCCTCCCAAGACCATGTCAAAGCAGAGAACTCCAAGCTGACATGCATCAGGATAGTCACCAAGTCCCAAAAGGGGGACTGCTGTGCCCCTACCAACACTACCGTGGAGATCATAGGCACAAACGGGGAGGAGAAGCAGAACAGCGTAGCCCGGAAAATCGTCAAGATGACAAAGCAGCCAGCCAAAAAGAAACTGCCCCCTTCTAGAGAGAAAAAGGTGACAAGGACGATTTTGGCCATCCTTCTGGCCTTCATCATCACCTGGACCCCATACAATGTGATGGTGCTCATCAACAGCTTCTGCACATCCTGCATCCCTGGCACTGTATGGACCCTAGGTTACTGGCTCTGTTACATCAACAGCACCGTCAACCCCGCCTGCTACGCGCTCTGCAATGCCACCTTCAAGAAGACCTTTAAGGACCTTCTTATGTGTCATTACAAGAATATAGGAGCTACAAGGTAAAAATAATAATGAAAATAATTGTGGAAAGGGTGAAGGAGTTCCAAATTAAATTCAAAAAACCCTCGATGCTATAGCACTTTATGCTCTTCTATGGAATGTGCAATCCAGGATGTTAGTGGAAATACTGATAAGGGGGCATCAGCTGTACCCCTGAGGACTACACTTTAAAACATTTTTTAATAAATGAAAATAAATCTTTAGGACACGGGGATGTTTGAGAAATTATTCAAGTATGAGGACTGGAGGCACGGTTCCTTACTTTCTGAGAGTATTCTGCAGAAGGGCTTTAAAGTCTATGATTTTTGATCATTCTGTGTAAAATACTTGTTATTTCATTCTCTTTTTCTTGTTTTTCCCTGTGTGTGTTTATTACATCTTCATCTAGGTAAAAAAAAAAAACCCAAATTTTAATATTAACTGTGTGAAAGAGGCATAGGAGTTTGGAAGATCATTGCATAATCCAAATCAATCATGGCAGAAATTTTCTAGAGCTCAAAGTTGTCAAAGCTGTTTTGCCACTGTCATGTAAAAAGCTAAATGTTAGGTACATAATGATGAAAGATTTTATGTTGTTTATGACACCACCATTTCCAAAACCACATCATTTCTGAAAATGTTCTTATGTGCAACATGTAATCATTGCATATCGTTCCAAGTCTGCCGCTTGCCCCATCCCAGGGGCTTTTGTTCCGTGACTACTTCGTCATGTCAAGAGCAAAATGAAAAGACGTGGTCTTGTCCAGGTTGCTACAAGCCAAGACTTCTTCAGCATCCATGTAAACCAAAGCTTTTTTTTTTTTTGAAAAAAAAATTTTGTTCACTTTGTTCGTCACATAACATAAACCTGAGGATTTATTTGTTTTTTACCTCCATCAGCCTTTTCTTCCTTTCTGTACCTTACTTGTCCAGGGCAAGATTGAATAACAAAAGAAGCTGTAAATTTAAAGTTCTCATCCAGTCAGCCACCATGGTGGCCAAACAAAGGGTCTCAGCTGAAGAACAGAAACAAGATTATTACTAGAAAAATGAAAGGCTACATCCATTTAAAGTTGGATGTACAGATGAAGAGGTATGTTGAGGCTTCACAGAATGAATAGTTAATATTGGATGACCATGCTCTTGACCTCTGAAAAGATGATTATATGATTAATTTATTGAGGAAAAGAATAAGATAGACTGACATACCCACCTGGATCAAGCTCTGCTAAGCCCTTAGTGTGAAACTGAGGTCCTTTCTGGGTGAATCCTGCACAAGATGTTTGCTTTCTGGAAAAGGTATTGGTCACGTTGCCTTGTACTACCTGAGAGCCATATTTTGACTGTAAGCCAAGGGGTAACACTAATAAAAATGCAGAGAGGAAAACTGTGATTATAGAAAAACAGATATTAAAATAGTCTTGATGAGAGTCTGGCAAGGGTTGAGTTCAAATATTTTTTGCTACTCTACAGTAGGTGAAATTTAAATCATATCTGCCTGACAAAGAATTTAGTATTCCAATATTTGATGTTTACTGTAGCAAAACTAAACATTTTGTGGACAGGTCAGACAGCTTCAGGTTACTGAAAACAGAGATTGTCTGTGAGTTATGCATATTTTATTTACCTCTTTCCTAGTACTTCTAACTTCCAGGCCCTAACAAAGGTACATGTATATGTTTTCTTACCCAAAAAGAGCATAGATATTGTCCTGAGAACCTCTTTTCTGGAGTGAAAGCCACCCACCAAAACAGGACACCAATTCATTTGATTATTTCATGCTACAACTTCAGAGTATTCCAAAATGCACATCAAAATAACAGTTTCTGAGATTACAGAGAAATTAATCTTGCAGAATTAAGTTTTACATTTGACAAGCTTAATGGAACACAGTGTCAAAGCACTTTGGTATCATGACAATTTTCATGTTTTGCAGTACAAGTTCTCAGCAGAAAGTGAAAATGAGGAGGACTAAACTGCAATAAATTAAGGCCACGTTAAATTCCAGATTAACATGTTTTAATATGAAGTCATTGTATTTATACCCCTAGTGATTTCATCCTAATATAACTGTCTCTATACAGCCAAGGATCTAATTTTGCAACCCTCACTTGCCTTGAGTCATATCTACTATCACTTTTCATCTTCCTGCTTGTAGGAAGAATAACTAAATGACAAAGCTTGCCAAAATGAGCACTGCTTGCCTTTTAAAACTTCATTCACTAGGTTTATCTTGACAGGTCAAAGGAAAGACTTACACATTCCTAGGTTGTTCATTCTCTTACAGTGTTCAAAAAATCCAGATAAAATCTCAAGATAAAATAAAATAAAATGTGTTCAATTTCTAAATCTGACTTCTTTAGAAAAGTTACATAAAAGAGACACACCTGTTTCTTTCTTTCAGCAAGTGCTGTGGGTACTAACAGGTACTCAAACTGGGAAATAATGGTTTGTATAGACATACTTAATCTTTTCACTCTGGTTTTCTGGCAGATATGCAAATCCCTTATTCTCATATTTGAAGCTATCACTTGTTCATAATGAATTAATCTAACAGCTAAGGAAACTCCCACAAGTTAAGAAGTGTGACAGATAGATTGCAATTATAGTCCTTCATCATGTGATATGATGACACTCAAAATACCACAGGAAGAAAAGTATTTTGGGGGCCAGCATTCATGAAAAAAAAAAAAGAAAAAAAAAAAAAAAATAAAACCAAGCAAAGGAAAAACATCAGTTTGAAGTTTTCTAGGTCTTGTCCCTAGCGCTACCCTCACTTTTGATCTCAGAAGACAAGGTTCCTTGATTTGTGTTATAGTATATTTAAAAGGCTTTCAGGACACACAATCCTCTGTGTTTCCACCCTGTAACAGTTTATGGTACATTTACATTTGCAGACAATTAAACAATGTAAAAATAGATGACATAGAGCACCTATGTATGGATCCACAGGCATGCAAACACACAACCCTACATGGTTTATAGACATGAAAAATAACCACCTGATATTCAAGATATTTCATGGAACCTTGTCTGCCTAGTGTGCATTGCCAGCTGCTGGGAGGTGCAGAGCCAACACTTATTGCACTGTCTAGCCCCTCCTGAAAGCAGAGAAGAGGCAGAATGTGCTCTCAGATATTGGGAACCTCTTGGGTCTTCAGCTGGTTGTGGCTCAGTAAATCAAAAATGTGCTAATGGTTCAAAACTGAATATAATTTGTTCTTGAATATCCTTTGAGCTTTCATGTCTTTCCTTTGTGTCCCAAACCATGTTCACCAGGTTTCACTTCCCTCCTGAGTGATAGTTCTGCAGGAACTAAATGTCAGTCTTGAAGCACAGCTCTCCCTGGGTAACTTCGGCTTCCCTGGCTGTTACCTGCACCCTGTGGTCCCCAAGGTCCCAGGTGGCCCTGCTGCTGGAGCTGCCTCATCTTCACCTTGTGCTTGGCCAGAGGACCCCAGTGGCAAGCCCACACCATGTGCTGCAGTGGCCACTTCTGTTTCACATAGAAATCAAGCACACTGTGCAGGTGACTAATGAGAACAAAAACAAAAAGAAAAAATCCCCAAAACAATAACTAACAACAAAAAAATTGCAGCTAGAACTTCTTGTCCCCTCCGTTTCTTCCTCTTTCATTATTTCCAGAAAGAGGCAGCCCACGGGGAGTGATTTCTGTTGTCATGGGACAGCCCTACCTTCATGCTCCAGGAAGAGAACAGCAGCTTGGAAATGCATCAATCTAGTGGGCAACTTTTCTGAGTATTAAAGATGTCTGTGGTCAAAGAGAAAGGAAGAAAGAAAGAAAGAAAAAGAATGAAAGAGAGAGAAAAAAAGAAAGGAAAAGGAAAAGGAAAAGGAAAAGGAAAAGGAAAAGGAAAAGGAAAAGGAAAAGGAAAAGGAAAAGGAAAAAAGGAAAAGGAGAAAAGGAAAAGGAGAAAAGGAGAAAAGGAAAAGGAAAGGAAAAGGAAAAGGAAGAAAGAAAGAAAGAAAGTTGGAGCAATATTTAAAATCTGTTTTCCACAGTGAGAACAAAATCCAAGAAAAACTTGTCAGCCTTCTTTCTGTTTGAGATTTTCATTTGATTTTTTAGGAATCATAGGGTCTATTGAAAGATAGCAAAGTGTTTGAATGTTGCCTGATGAAAGGCTGTCCAAAGACAACAAAGACATCTATATAGGTCAGAATGCTTTTTCTTGCTTTCTTTCATTGTTTTTTTGCAGTACAAAAGCTCAAGGGGATGGGAGTGCCCAAGTGAGCCCCAGAGATCAGTTGTTTGGCATACACAAAGCATGAAGGGGACAAAAGCAAGTGCTAAATATATCAGCCCTCTGTTTTATACTCTTCTGGTGGAGGAAAACATATTGACGAGAAGAGGTGTCTTCAAGAAGTGTGGCTGTGGTGAAAACAGCCCACACACCACTGAAGAAACCCTTGAAGTGGCCCAGCACCTCCTGACCTCCCATCCAGGGATAGGAGCAGGAGGGCAGAGAGTTCTTTTTGATTTTTTCTCCTTATGGATTTGAATGTGCCCATCTGTCTGTGGGACTTGCTAGCAAACTCACTGTCCCCTTCCCCAGTTTTGATGGATTTTGTTCTCTGTTCTTCATTCTTATGAATGAGCCATTCCTCTGGATGAGTGAGTGTTGCCTCAGGACACAGCTCCCATTTTCTCCTGTGATGCTGGGGTGGCACACTTTGAATTTTTCACCTCTGCTGGCAGTACCTCTACTTGCCACTTCTATGCCCCAAAATTAATCATGGCAGTGGCCTAGCAGGACTGAATAGGTAAAGCATCCTGACAGCCAATTTGCTGAAAACTTGACATGAACGCAGCTTGGGGGCAGGAATGCAGCAGAGCCATGCTGAAGTTTTTTCTCTCTCCCCTTAAAATATTTTCAAAAATCTTTATTTTTTGACAAAATGTGGAGTTGCTGGGGGCGAGAATCTAAAGTTTTACACAAGAAAGGGCAGGGAAACAAACTCTGGCCCTGTGCATGGGGGGGGTGCTTGCTGACAGTGAGTTTGGATTTTAATAGTCCCAGATGACAACAGTGCAAATGGTAGAAATTGAGAGGCTTAAAAGAAGTTAGCTTTTCCTTCACTACAGACACAAGGGTATGATTTCTATACAATATTTCTTTTTCAGTTCTGGTACGTTAGAAAATGCTCTAGACTTTTAAGGAATCTTTTTTTTTTAAAGTTTATAGAGAACCTTGCCTTGAAGGAACCTCAGAGATGGTCTTTATTTTCTGTGGCCTCTCCTCTCTGCCTGTTTTTCCCCTTTTGCCACAGTTTTACCAAAAACCTTTCCTCCTTACTTTAACAAGTGTCACCTGTGTTACAGCTACAGGCTTGTAGTTTCACTTGCCTTTCAGGCACTGTGAATGTTGGTATTTACCTTCTTTGACCCCACCCAAAAACTGCCTTTCCTAGCATGAAAGATCCTCCTCCACTGAAGCCCAAGCTACTGTGTGGAGTGGCAAGTTCCATGAATCCTTTCTGCATGGGTTTTAAATTGGAAATAAAATAAACCCTCCAATGAAACAAAGCCAAATCAGTTCTTTTGTTCCCCAGTGGTGTTATCTCTCTGTTAGCCACCGTGGTGGATAATGTCAAAGAGTGAATGTGCTTGTAGTGGGATATCATGCTGCCACATGCATGGACTAATTTTCTGCTCTGTGCAACAGAAAGGCAGCCCTGCCTTCCCTCAAATCCCCTTTCATTCATGAGCTTACTAGCAGAGCATTCACTGACAGTCCAAACCTAAGAATGTAATTATAGCAAGGCTGTGTTGAACATCTACCACAACCAATGCAATCATTTCTCCTATATTTTTACTTCCCTCCTTTTGCAATGGCCTCTTTTGCTACACTGTGGAGCTAGTGGGTTACATGAGCATATCAGTCCTCCCAGGCCTCATATTTCAGAGTACTGGGTAGATTTGTTAAATGCATTTCATTCCAGTAATAACCAAATAAAAGAAAATAAATTCTGGTGTCTTTTTGCCTTCCAAAGTTCTGCATTACCTGAAAAGTGCCATTCAGTAACTACTCTTTTTCATCTTTCCACTGTGAGTTTCTTTTCTTTTCTTTTTTCCCCTTTGTATCATACTTGCCAAGAAGCACACAGAAACCATTTTCTGAGATGTCCCAAAGTGCTCTGACTCTGGCAGAAGCAGCTCTATGTGGTTCATGAGGCAGTGTGATCACAGCCCATGTCACAGTGCCCTTGGAAGGAAGAATTTATTTAAGAATTTAAGATATTAAACACTGGGTGTTTAATATCTGGACTGACTCACCTGACAGCACTGGAGAAAGCACAGGGGGACAAGATTGGTGTGTTCTAACTGGCAAAGGGACAAGCAAGTCACAGTTGGATCGCTTTGCTGCTTCCCCCAGCTCATGTAGGCTTCAGGGAAGAGGTAGGGATTTCTGCCCCCACTGGAGACTCTGTCTCTCCACCTCTATCCAAAGACAGCCCTTCCCTGAAGCACACCCTGGTAGTAGTGGCAGTAATAGTAATAAAAACACTGGTGGGAGAGCCATGACTGCCAATCAACAGACATCCTTCTATCCTATCCCTTATTTCTGGTGCCACTTGGCTGAGGTGGTAGGTAAGTTAGAGACTAGCAATTTGTAAATACCTTTAGATAGTGTGTTTTAACATGACCAACACCATATCTTGGCAGTGTAAACAATAATACATTATGTGTAACACTATCCAGATTAGCTCATAATGTAAATATATCTACAATGAATGTCAAATTATGCTTCAAGCTCTACGTATGAGGAAGAACCTCATCTCTTCTTGAGATCTTTTTTAACTTAACAATATGAAAAACTTGTTATTCATTTATATATATATACATATATATTTAAAAAAACTGCATTCTTTTCTTCAAAAGAAAATACTACTGCAAGAAAGAAGGAATGCATTACCTGTATGTGATCTCCAAAATCATGTGGTAAAACCAGGACTGGTCAAATTCTTGATGCCATACATTTGATCTCATATAAATAAGATAAGCACAAGTTTATGGTTAGCTGTGTAAAGCTGACCCACTTGATTACATATACATGATAGATATATATTTATATATGCTGTATAGATATACATATATTATACATAACATTCATACAGTGAAAGCAAAGTCTGATGAAGTTATATTAACTGGGAATTTGGATGTAATGTTGTGTTCTATTTGGAGGAAAAATTTCGGTGTTATTCAGCAGCATTTGTTATACAAGATGAAGAAAGAAGGTATTTCATCAAAACAAGCCACGAAGGAATAAGATGATGAGGGTTTGAAACATTTTGAAGAGACAACTAAAATTACATGCAATATATATGTATGTACTTCTGCTGAGTTGTATTCCTAGTTAAAGCATTGCATTAAACAGAGAATTATAATAGTAAAAATGTGTTTGTATGTGGTATCTCTATTTAATCTTTCTCCTGACTGAACTACTCTGTGAAATGTAACGGTGATAGATGGAGAAAAATGTTTTTCCTACAGTAGCCACAGGCTGAGAATGCCTGTAGTAACCAGGAAAAAAAATTCTAAGCTTCTTTTCCCTGACTTCCTTGGCAAGTGTGAAGTTCAAGAGTGGTCTGAAGTACAACTTCACCTTTTCTTGTTTTGTCCACATCTTTGTTCCTCCTTCAGAAAATGTCACCTTTAACCACAATGTCCCTAGAGCATTCTGACAAGGGCCTCCAATAAAAGCATTCCTCCAGATATTTCTGTCATCCAAATATTGAAAGGGAATAGGTAAGATTATTTTATAGCTGTCCTCTTATATCCAAGTAAAATAAATTTTTAACTTTGAGGGGAGATGGCACCACTAACAACCAAATACTTGTTGAGCTTCCTTTGCCTTATGAATGCAAACCTGTCTGCATGCAATTTCTTATTTCTTTATTTCTAAGAATGGCATGCTTTCTGAGCATCCTTTCTTTTCTTTATCTCTTAGAGATAAAGAAATAAGGTGCATATTCAGCTTCTCAGGATCCCAGGACACTGTTTCACCCCCACTTCAGAAGCAGACAGGGCTCAGAAGCAGCAGAGCGAGTGGTGGTGACTGGGGACCATGGCTGCCCAGGTAAATCTAGCTTTTGGAGCACAGTCTATCAGTTTGACAAGTGATTGAAGAGGGGGTCACTTGGGCATGGTGAGTGCATCAGCTCTGCCAGGGTCAGGATACTTTTGTCCAGCTGCTCCAGAATGAGAAGAAGCCATTTTAATAAAGTAGCCTATGTTGGGTTCCTTTTCCTAATTTTTCTTTCTAAACTTTGAGGATCTTCACTGTTTCCACATTTACAGGAATTTATACCTGTCTCAACCTCTCTGCCAAAGACTTTCTGCCTCTGCCATTTGCTCTACTATTTCTTCAGCCCAAGCTCACCTTCAGTCATTTCACCATCCCTCTTCACCTGCACCTTTCCACAAGAAAGCGAGAAAAGCCAGTTTTTCACCTGCCTTTGTCTCAGAAAAATCATAAATTGATGTGTTAGAATAGATTTATTTTCTTGTCCTGTATCTCAGTCCCCTTGCACCCCGCAGAGCAGGGACTCTACTGGTAGGTTGTAAGGTGGGAAAATTGTAAGGGGTAGACCCTGATGGTCAAAAGACACTTGTGAGAATCACAACAGAGACACAAACAGGTACCTGAAATCTTTTCCCAAGGTACAGCTATTTTCAGCATGCATGTTTCTTATTTCTTATTAAGATCCACATTGTAGAAACATATAGCTAAGGCTACCTGTAAATTCAGAGCACTGATGCTAAACTTATGTTTATCTTCCCACACATATTTTGAAAACGTTTTTGTCAGTGTTGTTTCTACACAGAAGAGATACATGGATATGCCAGATTACCTGCCTGAACCATTCCCTCAGACTCACAGTTTCATCACCAGGCTGTGAGCAAAGTTACCTTTATCTTTAAAAGAATAGAATCATGCTTGCACAATAAAAATTACCACCCCAATCTTCAAGTACAGCCAGGAATATTTGCAGTTAATGTAATACTTAATAATGTACATCATTTCCCCCCTGGAGAGACATTTTGAGACAATGGCCACCAGGCCAGAAGTGTCTTTATTAAGTGCTTCTCTTTGAGGCCATTTATTAGCAGAAAAAATTAGGTAAAATGTTGCTACCTACTTCACCCTGAGTTCTGGGAGTACCCTAAGAAAATCAATACAGAGAAATGCTGCTATTTAGTAAATCCATTAACACTGTTTCTGGCCTTTTGCCAAGCATTACATGCACTGTCTAGACGTGGGAACCTACTTGGCAGCACCAGGACATTGACACCTTCTCCATGGAGCTTGCCAACTTCACTTCTGCCAACACACAGAATGAGGGAAAAGAATAAAATCAGCAAGAATTATATCGAAGAATTGGAGAGACAAAAATACCCCTTTTCTTCTGCTCTCAATCTTTGTTCTTGTCTTGCCACCCTCTCCTTCCTTATTTTGGTCCTTCCTCCCTCTCCCTGTCCCTTTCTTCCCTGCCTGTCTCATCTGCCTCTCCAGGTTTCTCTGTCTCATTAACAGCTTGCTAAAGGTGCTAAATAAACCACTACGAAATCAAAGCCTTTGGCTTAAAAATGGAAAGCCATGTAAGAGGGAAAGAGACAAGAAGGAATGCCTCAAAAAACTCTGGAGTTAATTCATTTAGTTTAGGAACCAAAGATTTTCCCTGACTCCCCCCATAATCACTGCTATCATTTTGTCTGCAGTTGAAAAACACTTATAAACAGGGCTGAGCAGAGATTATTAAATCCATATAGCAGAGGAGCAATATTCCTAAATAGAACTATTGCCAATGGCAGCTGCACCAAATAATTTTCTGGAACTATAGACACAATGGATCTGTGGTTTTGCAAAATTCATCCTACTAAAATGCAACCTAATAAAAGAATAGGGAACAAGGTCAAAGCAGTTAAATCTCTCCAGCACAGATCTACCTTAGCTCCCATCACAGATGGAGTGCAGTGCCAGGAGTGCCAGGAGCAGTGCCAGGAGCCCAAAGGAGCAAGAACTCTGTAAAAGTCACACTCTTTGGGAAAAATTAAACTACCCTGAGGTTGTCTGGCCAGGTTGTCATTTTGGGTAAGAAGAGTTAAGTTTCTGCCAATGTTGCACATCTTTCAACGGGAGGGTTAGGCTTCAGCATTCCTGACAGCAGCCAAGAGATAAGGATGAGAGCAGAATTCAGTGTATACAGGCTTAGTTATTAAATTAGTGGATGTTCAGGATGTTCCACAGAAAATATAAACAAGACATATCAAATATGGACATCAAATCCCAGATTTTGTTATGCTGTCTTTCTAAAATGAAAAACAAATAAACCAAAAGTTTCCAAGTGTTTTAATTGGTATATTTCCTTGCATGGAAAAAAGTCACCATAATTTTATAAAAGGGAGGGTTGAAGTCTTCTGTTCATGCTGAGAAGACATGACAATTAGACAATTACAAAATAATGGAGTTGGTGGGGAGCTTTCTAGTGAAACTTTTTTCCTGCTATAAAATGCTGATTTGCTCTTTTTTTTTTTTTTTTTTTTTTTTCTTTGGTGGGAGGTGGGGTGGGTAAAGCAAGAGGAGACTGAGGGAAGACCTCACTGCAGCAGTTACAATTTCCTCATAAGGGGAAAAGGAGGGGCAGACACTTATCTCTGCTCTGTGGTGAGCAGTGACAAGACCTGAGGGAATGGCCTGAAGTTGTGTCAGAGAAGGTTTAGGCTGGATATCAGGAAAACATTCTTCATCGAGGGGATGGTCAGACACTGGAACAGGCTCCCCAGGGCAGTGGTCACAGCACCAGCCTCACACAGCTCAAGAAGCTTTTAAACGACACTCTTGGGCACATGGTGTGACTCTTAGGGATGGTGCTGTGCAAGGTCAGGAGCTGGACCCAGTGATCCTTGAGGGTACCTTCTAACTCAGCTGATTCTGTAATTTCAAAGGAATTTGTGGTTTTGAAATACTCTAGGAAAAAGAGGGATAAATTTTATGCACAGCCTTGAGCAGTGGCCAACCAGAGACATGCACCAGGCTAGAACAAGCATAAGCAGGTTTCCATAGCATTCCACAGAGAACAGGAATGACCATGATTTTTGCTCTGGGCATGCTTGGGTCATAATCCAGAGCACACAGTCAGCATGATTATGCTTTTATGAACACTTACAGAGGTGCTCCTGTTATGCCTGAGACCCTGCAAAGAGGAATATATACTTTAAAAGATACATGCTAAAATATGTGTTAATCCCTTGGCAGACACAGTTCAGAGTGGAAAGGGCTGAAAAGTGAAAGTCAATGGTGTTTGCAAAGAACTGTGAAGCCACAGCAAGAAATGAAGATGAGGCACGTTACGCTTCATCTGTCAAAAGTAGGACACCCTTGTAGGGGCAATGTAGAAACATAATTTTCCCTTATTTAAGGAACCTCATTTAAATGGGTTGAAGGCCTCTTTGGACACAGTTTTTCTGCCTATACTGATGATGGGGAGAGCCAGGGTGACAGGCTCAAACAACCTTCTTTTGAACAGCTACAGTCAGACGAGATGCTTCTTAGTCCACGTGTGCACAGCCCCAGGGTTTCTTAGGTTTTGTAGATGTAGCAGTAGCTATAATTATAATAACTGGTGTTATGCTGGGAAAAATGAGACAAGAAATAGAGATGGGAGGAAAGAAGAGAAATCCATTATGCAAAGCTGCAAATTGTATGGGGAGAAATTAAAGCTGATTGGTTCTTATCCCTTTGCTCAGTACTCAGGAATGTCTTTTGTTCTGGGAGAGCATTTGGTCCTTACAGCATCAACTGTTATGTCCAGTTTTGCATGCCCTTGAACACAGTAGAGCCACCTTTGAGCTAAGTTTCCTGAGGGCACAGGAGAACAGCCTTCTTTCCTTACCCAGGTAAGGTGCAATGGTCATGGCTACCATGGACCTGCCCCTCTCATCCCCCACAAAGGCTCTTCATGAGAAGAGAACAAAGCAATAAGGCAGAGAGCTCCAGCCTGGTGCAGTGCAAGCTGGAAAGGGCAGAGCAGGGGCTCTGTTAACAGGATCTGACATCCCCATCACGTTTTCTCCTCTCCATCACTCCCTATTAGCATGCACCCCACCGAAGGTGCCAGGAAAGCCACTTCACAATAACATCAGCCCACGTGAATACTAACCTGAAATGAGAGGAGCCTTACAAAGGGAACTGAGAACATGATTGCGAAGGCCCAATGTGACAATCACCCAAAGGGCAAGGAAGGGACAGGCAGTAGTTTACATGCACTTTTTCCAGTTCCATCCACTCCTCCCTCTCTAAGTTTGCATTTTGTACAGAAGGGACAAATAAAATAACTGTTTTGGATTCAATTGCCTACGAGTTGCTGCTCTTCCTGTTATGCTGGACACAGGTTGTGACTGTGATGGATAAGCAATAAATATACTGAATAAAAAAAGACATCCTTGGCTGTAAATTTGCCAGGAGAAGCCTTGAGACTCTGGTTTAAAGTAATTTCCATTGCACACCCTGTCTCCTGCTCTACTGCCTTATGCCCATTGTTCCAGGAAACCTCCTCCAAGAGGTATTTTTTCTATTAAGTTATGGACCTAATAATGAAACAGTAATTCCTCAGGGGTCCAGACAGTGCTGATTACCTTCTAATGAGATAAAGTACCCCTCATCTCTAGGTCAGTGCCTTGAAACCACCTCTAGTTGGGATCTAGTGATCCCAACCTGTTGATAACAAAATATGTTAATGGTGGTGGGTACTGCTGCCTCAAAGCAAAGCACTTAAAGGAAGAACCTAGCTGAAATGTTGAATTTAGGGAATGAGCTTTATGAGTTTTATCTTTAACTTCTGCTGTTTTCCATCTGGTCAGTAGCTTATCTGAAAATAAATTCAAAATTAATCTTCAACTCAGAGCAAATGCAAGTCCAGTGGCCATTTGTGACTACATCTCTCCCATAAATTTGTCAGTAAATGATTCTAGAGGGAAAGTGGCAAGGGGAGGGAGGGCTGTAGTATTATACCTGTAGTGACATAAGCATCAGAAAAGCAATTCAAAACTAAAAATGAAAAAGTCAGAAAAATTAAAATTTCATTTAGCACAATTCCATTATTTATTCTTTGATTATGTCATGGTTTTCATTATTACTATATGCATTTCTAAATGATGCTGTAATAAATAATGAAATTCATTTAATTCATGCACCATATAACATAAAAATATTGAAAGCCGTTTTCAGGATTTCTCATTTCATGGAAAGTTGTAGAAACAAGTTTTTGTTCCAAGATCATTTAAACAAAATAATAATTTCCTATTTTTTTCCATGAGTTGGAAAACTGTATTCAATGTCCCTACTATTTGTGTGTCTGCCTCATGAGCACATACACAGATGTACAACTGAAAAACCTGAAGGCCAGGATGATGACATACTAGATATCACAAAATCAGGCACAGAAGCTGAAGTATAAATAACTACTGTCTCCTCAGTACAAATACATTTTTCAATATTTAAAATCTGTATTCAACATAATTGTGCAGTGAGCGTGGTTTGAGCAGAGGAAAAGAAAAATCTGCTATTTTAAACCTCAAAAAAACACTGAAAACCAGTACTTTTTCAAAATCTGGGTGGGGGCATTTACTGTCCTGTTCAGTTGCTCAGCTGGGAGGAGGTGGTGAGCATCAGCACACAGCCTGTCTTTCATGCCTGGAACAAACATGTCTCTCCAGACACCTGGGAGTGATCAACCCTTGTAAGAGTTTAGGCCAGCTGAGCAAGGGCAAGAAGAACCTTTGTAGGCAAGAAGGGAACTCTTCTCTGCCTGCACAGCCTGGGTGCCATATTCCCCACAGCCCTTTCTCAGGAGCAGAGCTCTGTGCATTGATCAGCACAACACAGCTGTCCACCCACGTGGTTATTAATGGCTAATAAACAGCTCAAGCACCCACAAGCTGCATTTTTCTTAGCATCAGCCTGCAATCAATTAAATAACCAGAAGGGCTCCAAGAGGTGCCATCAATTGCAGAAGTTATTACGCTCTCAGGATGCTTCACAGAAAACTCCCACACAAAGCAATTAGCTGTCACATGCTGCTGTGTCTTAATCAGGAGTTTGCAGTGGGGTTGGGGCCCCGCGTGGGCACTGCCTGGTGCAGAGTGGCTGCTGCACAGAGCCCTCAACTTCCCAGGTCCCTCTGTGCTGTTACCTGCATTGACTGCTCTGTGGTCCTCGGGAATAAGAGAGGGAATTGGAACAGCTTGAAAGGAGCACAGAAAACAAAGCACAGAAAAAATTATCTGTGGCTGGCTCCCACTAAGGAGCAAATCCTGTTTGATGGTCAAAAAGCCCCAAAATATTGGGTGCTTTCCAAGGGAAATACAGGGAAATGTGACTGAGGTATCCCATTTTCACTGCTTAATTTAACAGCTTGCTGTTGGTGTATGTGAAAAAGGCAATTGTAGCAAAAACAAAGCAAATAAACCTGATTTTAAGGCCAGTGGGAAAAAAAAAAAGATATAATATTTATGTTCAGAAAAAAACAAGAAAATACTTATTTCCTGATTGTTTTTCCTAATAATATACAAGGGGTTTTTTCATAGTTTTAGCTATGTTCTGTAGTGTAAAGCAACTTCCATCCTGGCTTTATGACATCCCTCATACTGACATTGTAGTGAACAAAGTAGAAGAGAAAGGTGATTGACTTCAGGTCACTAGACCACAGCAAGGAGACAAATAAGCTAACATCTTCAGCAGAAGTCAGCAATACCTAGCAGGTCCCATTTCCCTTGTGCCCACACTTCTGACATAAGAAATAAATAGTCCAAAAGTTTCAGCAAAAGTTATAACACAGGAAGACAACAAAACATTCTTCATATACTCAAGCTCTTAGCCATAAGAACACAAAAGCAGCCATACAAAAAGTCAGATAAAAACACTTAAATGAGCTAAGAACAACTTACACGGCAGCTGAGCTTGAGTTTGTAAGACTCCCTGTGCAGTGACAGGAGCAGAGGTAGAGGAATACCCCCAGTAAAATACCCCCAGTGCCTAAAAACTTGCAGCTGCATTGCTACAGCTGCCTCTGCCTGCAGAGTGCTGACCATGGAGGGTCTCTGTTCATCCACAACATCTGCTGGGATTCAAAAACTCATAAACAAACATTCTTCTGCCTGTCCATCCTGGTTTCAACCAGAACAGAGTTAATATTCTTCTCAGTGGTTGTTCTAGTGCTGTGTTTTGGATTTAGTATGAGAACAAGGTTGTTAACACACTGATGTTTAAGTTGTTGCTAAGTAGTGTTTACCCAAACTCAAGGACTTTTCAGAAAGCAGGTGCCCAAAAGCTGGAGGGGACCATATCCAGGAGAGCTGACCCAAAATAACCAAAGGCATGTTCCACACCGTAGAAATCATGCTCAGTATATAAACTAGGGGGAAACTGGCCAGGGGTGGCCAATCACTGCTCAGGGATAGGCCAGGTATCAGGTGGTGATCACTTGAATTGTGCCTTTCTTGGGTTTAATTTCCCTCTCCTTTTCACTACAATTTTTAGCATTGTTATCATTGGTATTATTTGTATCATATTTTGCTTTGTTTCAATTATTTCTCTGTTCTTATCCATGAGTTTTCCCTTTTTTCCAGTTCTTCTCCCAGTCTTGTTGTCAGCAGGGGGTGCCAGCAATGTCTCCTCATATCTCCTGGCTGAACTTTTCCTACTTTTTAAGAACTACAAGGGTGGAACAAAAGAATGACTCCTTACCTGCTGGGTACCTGCTGTTAGGATACTTAGCTGTGACAGAAGATGCCTGTGGGGGCCTCAGATATTGCCTGGGACAGCTACAAGCACTGACTTTCCCCCCCCTTTTTTTTTTTTTTCTCCAGTGTTTTAAACTGGAAGGTGGTCACTCTTTGAGCATTAAATAAAAAATTAAAAATAATAAAAAAGATATTTAGATGAATCTGTTGCTCTTATGGATTTAAACGAAAATTGATGTTTCAATCTTCTTGGACATGACAGACAGAGATATGAACCAAGGCTTTCTAGTGGTAGACAAGCATTCCTGGGCAACTAAAGTATTGTTCAAGTCTAAGAAACTGGCAGCAAGCTGGGAAAAAATTGCACCTAGAAATACAAACTAGAAGAAAGTGTTCAGTCTTCTCAAGCCTTTTTTTATTCCTCACTGCCTCCAGTTAACGAAAAAACCAGCTCCTTCCCATCAAGCAGCTCTCATGTCTTCCTCTCCAAGGCACCCAGCTCCTTACAAAGGGAGATTTTCAGTGCCCTGTCACTGAAGGGAAGCATAGCAAAAGACCTGGCATTGAGTCCCCAGCTCCTCATGTGACTCTGAGTTTGATCATGAGGTAGATGGGTGCTTGGCAGCTCTCCACCTGGAAACAAGGAGATAAGGTCCTTTCCCCATATATTGAGGATAATTCAAACACAACAGAATAAATACAGCAATAGGCTAGAAATAGAAAAGCAGATTGCCCTTTCCTTCAGTCTTGGAGAAGGCAGAGTATTCCCCATGGCACACTCATCCTCACAAATGCATTTGCTGAAGATAATGGTTGCCTGCTGCTTAATCAGAGGGGAATGCACTGTAGTGATAAATCATTCTCATGGAGGAGCTTCCCAGGCATCTCTTCCAGCTGGGGACCCCAGGCTGTCACCCACAATGCTCTGACACTTGTCCAATGCTCCAGGCTCTTCAAATCAGGTTCCAAACAGGTTTAATCTCTCCAGCTCTGGAGCTGCTCAACGCAGTAGATCACCACTTGCTGACTGATGCAAGATGACAGAATTCACAGAAGGACCAGGTTGGAAGAGACCTTGAAGATCATCAAGTCCAACCCATGCCCTAGCACCTCAACTAAACCATGGCACCCAGTGCCACATCCAGTCTTTTTTTAAACACATACAGGGATGGTGACTCCACCACCTCCCCAGACAGGCCATTCCAGAACTTTATCACTCTTTGTGTAACAAACTTTTTCCTAATATCCAACCCATATTTCCCTTGATGCAGCTTGAGACTGTGTCCTCTGGTTTTGTCAGTGCTGCCTGGAGAAAGAGGCCAAACCCCACCTGGCTACAGCCACCTTTCAGGGAGTTGTAGATAGTGATAAGGTCGCCTCTGAGTCTCCTTTTCTCCAGGCTAAACAACCCCAGCTCCCTCAGCTGTTCCTCACAGGGCTTGTGTTCCCAGCCCCTCACCAGCTTCGTTGCCCACAAGATCCCCCTTCCCCAGCTTGGATCAGCCACCCCCCAGTTTATACACTGGGCATGACATTCTGTGGTATGGAACATCCCTCTGGTCACTTTGGGTCACCTGTCCCAGCTGTGCTTCCTCCCAGTTTCTCTTGTGCAGTTCCTCATGGGCAGAGCATGAGACAAGTGGAAAAAAAAATCCTTGATTTAGGATAAACATGACTTGGCAAAAACCCCAAAACATCAGCAGTTATCAACCCCATTGTCATTCAGAATCCAAAACACAGCACTGTAATGAGAAGAAATTAACTCTGTTTTGGCTGAAACCAGGACACATATGCAGTTCTGTAACCTGATCCAACAGCTGACCACAAACACAAGGTAGACTAATTAGAATCACACAGAAATAGGCCTGGAAGCTGAGATGATGAATCAGCTCAGCTGATCACAACCCTCCTCAGCCCTGCCCTTCTTCTTTCTTCTCCTTCTACCTCTGAGCTTTCACCTTCAGGAAGGACCTTTGCCTTGTGCTCAGGGCCACAGGCTTCTGAAATCCTGGAGATCCCAGTGGTGATGCTCTCACTGTGCAAGAGGCTGCATTTGAACATAAGCTCCTTTCCTTGTAGGCAGGAATCTTCCTTGAAACTAAGCTTCAGGGGTTATTAGAACCCTGTTCAGTTTTAGGACTATCTGTAATGAGATGCCAACACAAATGAAGGTGGATTCTCTTCTGAAGTCACAACATGCAAATTTTTGAAAGTAATAAGATGAGGTGATTACTGCAGTCATCCAGCTGAGATATTTTTTAGATGTCACTATTTCTTTTAGAAATAAAACGATTCAGACAGATGCTCAGACAATCAAAAGCACATACTGAACCTTCTTTGAAACTTAATCCATTTGCAAGCTTCTCATTTAACACTAAATGAAGGAGTGTTCAAGCATTTTTAACAGTTTGTTGGATTCACCACACAGTAAGAAAGCACAAGGGATGCCACTCCAGAATGCCATCTCTGTGTTTTTAGGTGCACAACTTCTATATATCCCTGGGAGCTTTCCTCATCTATGGCATGCTTAGTAGGAAACAAAGAAGTGGATATTTTGAAAGTAAATAATAAAATACTTATGGTTAAGATCTTATTATAACCTTTGCCTTTCATCTCTGTGGAAATATTCATGAGTACAGGGAGCTGTCCCTTAAAATAAAATTATAAAATTCTCACTAGAAAGAGTGAAACTGGGCAGGATAATCTATTTCCTATGCTGAAATCATCACTCATACTGGTGAAATTCAGCATTTGTGTTCTCTTTTAGCCAGCTATAACCCTATTTAGTAATGAGGTGGTCTGATACTAATTAGCCTTCATTAGCTACTTATCTGCCTTTATCATGGCAATTTGCTACTCTTTATTAACCATAACTACTGAACATCCATATAAACAAGAATCAACATCTTTTTCTGTCATCTCTCTAGAACTAAGACTGCTACTTAACAAATCCTCAAGGGAAAAAAAGGACATGTCAGCCCAGGGCTTGCATGCCCTTCAGTATTGGGAAATGTAGCAGAGTGTGAGTTCAGATTCTTTTCTCAAAATCCTAACATTTAAGCTCAGAGGATAAGACATAGATTCTTTTAGTGGTGAGATAAATAAAATACATATTTGAGTCAGGCAGAGGTATTTGTCAAATTTTTCTCAAAAATTACACATGGGGAAAAAATAAGTAAAATATTTAAATGAATAATTGCAATATTTTCAGGAAAATGTAAAAAAGAAAGGAATATTTTTGAAAATTTGCCTACATTATGGTTTAGTAAGTGGTAAAATTAAGGAAAGAAATAGGAAAACAAGCCTTGTTTCATTTAAGTAGATTTTAACAGAGTGTCTAGTGAGAAACATTTTGCTTGACCTATTTATTTTTTATTATCATTAATATTAATTTATGAGGCAAAAAATAATTGCAAAATCTTAACTTCAATAGTCATCAACTCTGACCTTTGTAGAAGTGGTACCATGAGTTATCATGCAGAGATCCCTTCTGCAAGTTCAGAAATTCCACTTGAATTAAAATTGTTTTTATAGAAAAACTTTCTCCTGGATCTTGAGACATTTTAAAAATAATCCTGGTTTAGTGACAGGTTTGCTGGCAGATATAATCAATTTCTCTTAAAGATGCTTCAGTGATTGAATATTCTTAGCTTAAACATTTGCCATTTATTTCTGTTCTGAATTTGAGTTGCTTCAACTCCCAGCCATGACAGCCATTTGCAGATTTTTATACTTTCAGAAGGTTAAAATGTTGTCTTCTAGTAAATCTGCTCCTCTCACAGCCACTTATCTACAGTGAACAGGCATCATTTACCTTTAAAGATAAAAGAAAAAGACATTTTACAGTTAAAAAAAAAAAATCCAGGACTCCAGTATTCCTTGTAGCTCTTTTCTAGACTTCTCAGTTTGTCAATATGCTTTTAAAAATATGAAACAGAGCTGACTGGGAACACTGTTTTATTTGAAATTCCTTTCTCAATATAAAACAAAGCTTTCCATGGAAACAAGTGGATTTACAGGAGATTGCCAAACTGCCTCAGAATTACACCAACAATGCAAATATTTTCTAGGAACATGGCTGATACGTGTACAAGTCATCCAAGTTCAAAGCAAGGATCTCAAATTTTTAATTCTGGTGATCCAAGGGATTCACCTAATACCAGCAGTGCTCTACATTGATTGTCCCCACTTGGAGTTATTGCACTTTTTGTAACTCACTGAAGCTCAGTGGACCCAAACTGAGAACATTGCAGTTCATTGTGCCTTGCACAAGTGCTCTCCTGGCACTGCTCCTGGCATGAAAGTCTTTGGCTCAAATTCCTGATCCAAATCCAGCACAGCAGATACCCTCAAACCTTGACCCATGGCCAGGTGGGAAGACAACCATCCTGGGTGTCCTGAGGGATTGTCCAAAGGGACAAACATGTCCAGGTCCTGCTGCAGCACTCCCACAGGATGGGACTTCTGCCATGGCTGGGAAAAGAGGTGGCCGTGGCTAGGGACCATCACAGAGACTCAGATGCACCAGGGGCCAAGGTGTACCCAGGCTCCCGGGAGGCACCCCTGGAGTTTGGGACACTCAATCCAGCCACTGAATTTAAGTCCTCAATGTCCCAGGGGAGTGAAACTACTACTTAGCACAGGCTGCTTTCAATGCCTTTGAGTTCTCTAGCTTTCACACAACAAATATCAGACAACTTTGGTTTCCAGGGCTGAAACAATGACTGTGCCTGGAAACGCCCTGAGAAACACAATCTCTGCTTTTCAGATCCGGTTTACTTCTAAAAGCTGTGTACAGTCTTGCTACATGTGGTGGTAACAGTGGCTCTGCTTGTGACTGATCTTTATTTACACAATCTAGAACTGCTCAAGCAGCTCTTGTCTTGCTAATACACCATCCTTAGAGCTCATGTTGCAAAGATTATTCACCCTGATCCTTCAGCCCTTGATCTCAATCGTGGTTTCTAAACACAGCCTTTATCTTATATAAGTAAGGCCTAAAATTTTCATTCCTAGATGAACAACCTTGCATTTAGCAGTACTGAAAAAAAAGGTGGTAGTTGTTCAGCTGAGCCCCCTGTGCCATCACCAATGTGCAGCTTTGGAATGTTCCCACACACCCCATCCTTCCAGCTGGAGACAAGATTTCCACAGCTGCTGTGGCTGAGGGAATTGTGCAAAGGGAAAGGGATCAGGACAAAGAGCATGTCAACAGGAAACCAAGGGAGACCCGGGGAGATTTGCCCTTACTTGCATATCGAAAGGCAACCCCAAAAATTGTCATGAAGATTTCTAGATCTTAATCACCTACCAGTTATCTTTTCCACTCAGGAAAACTAGGCCTCTGAGAAATGTGGAGCATCCCACATCTTCTAAAGTCCTCTTTTGCTCTGGAACTTGGCATTAACAACATTCATTCCTCCTGCAGCTTCGGTTCTTCACACAGGCAGGCAGTTTCAAAAGCGGTCACAGCCTTCTCCCTCTTTCTGTGACAAGAAACAAGAAAGCAGTCCAGACAAGAGATTTTATATGTCTGGAAGGAGGGTCTGCCTATGTTTTCCCAAAATACAGGTATAATTACTGTGCCTCAGGCAAAGAGGAAGAGGGACAGAGAAAGAATGTGTGCCTGTAGGCACATAGTACAATAGGTCCTGTACAATTCTTCTAGGTAAAGGCATTTTTCAGCTGTTGCATGCCCCAAATCACATGAGAGACAGGTTCTTATTTGTCTAAAGGACAGGGTAGCATTTAAAGTTTGGTGTGGATTTTTTAATGACTATCCAACTTGGCTGTTTATTTCACTACTTGTTCCAGCCTCCTAATATAGAGCAACTTTCTCATGAAAATGTTAGGAAGCAGTGAAGTGACTCTACCCCGGGTAACATAGGTGTACAAAGGGATCTCTTCTGTTTGGCATGTACTGTGTTAAATTCTAATCACAATTTCTCTCTATGCAGTGCAGCTTTTCAAGGATATACACAAGTCTTCTTACAGGATTATACCTTGTGCATGCAAGTTTCTGTGGAGTTTCTCTTTTCAGTACAGAATCCCACTGGCTCATTTTGTCAGAGCATCGTGCTAACAACACCAAGGTTGTGGGATTGATCTCTGGATGAGCCATTCCCTGCAGAGCTGGGCTTGCTAAACCTGGTGGGTTCCTTTCAACACGGAATATTCTGCGAGTCTGTGACACAGTAGAACACTTGTATTTTGTCAGCTTGAAGGACTCTCATTAGTGTCTCTTTTTCCAATTTATCTCTGAATGCACAGGAGACTTATTCACACCTCATTCTTTCCCAAGAAGCAAACTCCATCTCTCAAGAAAGCAATCCCTGAACCATTTACTGTGCTGCTGACTCCTGCATTATCCCTCCATTTCAGAAGACAATAACTTTCAGTGTTGGGGTTTTTATGTTGTAGACAGCCAAAAAGTTTTTCTTGGAAATGTAGCCTTCTGCAAAGTTCATTTTTGCCAGCTGTGTTTTCTCCTCTGCCTTTTGTTCATCACTCTTAAGCCAACAGACTTTCAGGGCCAACAGAGCCCAGCCAGAAGGAGCAGGGTTTATCCCTTCATGGAAAAGCATGCTGTGAGTACCCAAGACAGTGTTTACAATATATACAAGGGTTGTGATTACAGGTTAATCCAGGGTATCTCAATCTCTACTGGTAAAACTCTTACACTTTTCATTTAAATATGTTCCTGGTTAGTTTTAGAGAGTAAATTTAGAGAGTAAAGTGATGATATTTGGGATTTTTTTCTTTTAAAACCCAAATATTTCTATTCAGCCTCCTCAACACTCTTACCCTTTAAATGTAGTGAAAGCTCTATCTCTCGGTTTTACAAGATTCTTAATACATGCAAATAAAATTCCCAGGGAAAACAGACAGCTTTTATGAAAACAATATTTAAGAGAGGGAGCTAACATACCCATAAAATTATATTTCAACAGGAAGATTTTCACTAAATGTAATAATTTCTTTTAAAAGGGGTGATATGTTCTTGGTCTCACAACCCACTGCACATGCAAAGAGAACACACAGTGAGTTGTACCTTCCCTGAGGTGGCGGTCAAAGGGAAGTACTTCGATGAAGTGCCTGTAAAAGACACCTAGACAGCTTGTACCAAACAAGAGTGGCTCTCTCTCACCCCTTTCACAACCCCAGCCCTGCACCCCCAGGCTCCACGGGCTGAGGCTGCTGTTACACAGGCCAACATCCTTTCTGCAAAACAATCACCATCACAGCAGATTAGCATAAACTCCTTCTCTTTCCCAGAGTGGGGAATTTCTTGATTACCATAAGCTGTAACCTCATTAAACTATCACAAGGAAAATAATATTTCTGACATTCTCAGTGCTTTTGGTATTTTAATGCGCTCATCCTCAGCAGGAGCAGCTATGGAGAGTGTGGGAGGACAACTCCTCTTAACCAGAAGCAGCCTTCAAGGGCAAACAGCTCTGGTCCAGGCTCCTGGGGAAGGGGGAAGAGGCAATCCCCAAAGGAAGTAAATCTTCAAAGGCTAGCATCAAGACTATTCTGGGAAAAAGCAAAGTGCATTAAACTCAAGTCTAACATCCCTTTTTCCCTCAATTTTCAGCTCCTAAAACAAATAAAAATGTAAAATTACTTGTTTTTTTGTTTTTCCTTTTTTTTACTGAGCTACTCCTTTTGGACTCCTTTACAAACCAACCCCAAAACTGGTATTGACGATGCTGCAGAAAATGAACAGTGTATGAGTCAGGCTGAATACAAAAGGTGGGTAAAATACTGGCAATGTTGTGAAAGGTGGGGAGGCAGCAGAGCAGTGGAAACACTCACATGCAGCTACTGGTTTAGCAGTTGGCAGTGGTTATGGTGTCTGTGGAGAGCAGCACTCCAGCTGAGTTGAGCCAATGAACCCCTGTTTACTTCAGACAGCTTGTTCCAAGCTTTCACAGAAAACAGGTGGTGGTTTAGGGAGAAATGTGATGAATTTCAAGTAGGAATACAAGTGCAGGTCTTCCTCCATTTAAAGTAACGCCTGGCTGCTCTTTCCAAGCACTACATAAATTATTGGGCAGCCTGAACTAAGGAGGGGGTGGAATCCAGCCTTGATGTAGTTCATCTTCTCCTGATCAGCGGAATATGTGGGACTAGATTAATATCAAACAGGAATTCCATTTATAGAAAATACCTTGCTTTCATTCTGCATTGGAATAAAGGCCAGAACTCTGCGAGATACTCAGTAAAATCAGATTGTGCTCAAAGATGTTCAGGTCCCTGCTGCTCTGGAATTTGCTTCATCCCAGGCACAAGCACCCCACAGTAAGCCATAATGTCAGTCTCCATGGGGTTATCCATTTGGCAGCGCTGCACATTCCTTGCACACGCAGCAATTAACTTTTCAGCAAAAAAGAACATGAACCAGACAGGTTCTGTTCCTCCCACATGTTGACACTAGCTGAGAACCAAGAAAGTTCAAGTAACCCACCCCAAGCGACTGTAAGAGATAAAAAGAACTTTTGTTTGAAACTGCAATGCAATGACTAAATAAGTAAATAGTACCTCATAAATATCCTGTCTCACAGAGATATAAAGGGTTTGCAGCCAACAATTACACTGAAAAGTGCATGTGATATGAAAGATTATACAATGTAAATGTAAAGATTCTTTCTAAAGAATTTAATTTACTAGGGCAGAAACCTTACCCAAGCAACTTAAATTCTTGAGCTAGAGTCACAGAGGTATTTTTAAGGTATTAAAAGATGAGAATCTGTTCCTCTGCTGAATGAGCGTGGGATTAATAGAAGGACAGTATTTTCTTCATGGTGGTCTTTCTTTTATTTTTATTATTTGCATGAACTTATATCAATAAATATCTTATTTAAGGTGGCAAAATATCAGAGTACTCTTTTATCTTAATTGAAGCAAGTTATTAAATTTTGGTCAGCTGCTTTCTGAACAGACTAAACTCTTCTGACCTGTGTCCATAAAGTGTCCCAGTCATCTAACTTCCTAATATAATAAGCTCTTCTGGCATAAGTGGCCACTGTTGTTTCCCATTTATGCAAAATTACTATCACCATTTTTATCTTTCATCCATAATGATTCCCACATATAATTTCTTACACTGTCCTTTAGAAGGTCTTACACTTTAGAAGGACCTACCAAAAGGCTTAGAATTGATTGATGGCTTTACTAATGAACACATTCTCTTTGACTAGAAGTCTGCTCAGTCTGATGTGCCAACTTGGCAAACCTTCAGTATCCTGCAAGAGAAAAAAAAAAAAAAAAAAAACGAAACCACCAACCCAGAAATAGCACCAATTTTTTAGCACCAACTTGATAACCTAGTGAATGCTTCTAATCAGAACCTATGACATTTTACTTGGAATTAGTTAGTAAAAAGTATCCAAGCCATGTCCCCTCTAGGATCCTTTGGGGCTTTTATTGTCCTAAGTTTACACAATCAAAGAACAAAACTGTGTGCCCTCAAGTCATCTAAAAACTATTTCAGTAATTTCACTCTTTTCATGTGATTTTGGTCTTCATGCAGAGAGCATTTCTGCATTAATTGTGAATGAAAAATTAGTCATATTCAAATTCCAAATAGCCCACAGTCCTTGGCTGGCTTTTCTATGGTCCCTTCCATTAAGCAATCATGACAATTTCAGAAGCTCCGTTTTGGGTAAGAAGTCACCTCTTTATCAATTAATGAACTGACAGTGAATCACCAAGGTACATATGTTACCTCCCTGAAAAGAACATGCATTTACATTGCCGTGGCTGAGATCCCCAGTTAATTCAGTGTAAGGGCAGAGAATGCTTCAATTTTTAATTTCCTCCATAACACTAAGCAAGGACTCATACCCTGGGAAAAAAGGAGTTGCTTACCTCTGTTTTAGACTGAACATGTACCTAAGTCTATATTAGGTAGATGTAATTATTGCCATGTATTAAAAGGGATTTTTTGTGTCCTTTTTGAACTGCTGTAAACAAATTCTGCATCAAGACAGAAATGCTAAACCCAAAAAGACACATTTTACTGGCAGGGGTACATGGACTGTGGTTCGTGCCCTACACTGGGGCACCACAAAAGACTCCTGCCTGCTAACCCTTGTGGAGAGCTCAGCTCCACACACCTGCTGCCTCACACCCCAGGTGGGATAGGGAAAAAAATTGAGGAGTAAAAATGAGAAACCTTGTTGGCTAAGATAAAGACAGTTCACTTGGTAAAGCAAAAGTTGCACACCTAAGCAAAGCAAATTAAGGACTTCACCCAGTACTTCCCATCTGCAGGCAGCTGTCCCCACTGTATCCTTTCCACCTTCTTGTGCCTCCTCACTGACAGGCAGTGTGAGAAGCAGAAAAGGTCTTTGATCCTGTCCCTATGTTATCAGCTCTGTTCTGATCACGAAACCCAAACAGCAATGTAGAAGTTACTGTAAATAATTTTTTTCTATATTTTTTTCAAGTTACTAGCTGAAATAAAATGTAGAGGCATACAAACTTTGATTCAATGGTTTAATTTTATGTTGTGGATCCCAGGCATGGCTCCTGATTCTGCCTCGCCTTGCATTTTCTCTCCACATCTGCAAGAGGGAAGCTGATAAATTGAGAATATAAACATGAGCTATTTTCTGTTGGAAACACAGGCATGTCATAGGAAAGCACTGTGAGCAGGTGGCTTTCTGAAGCCAAACACCACGTAGGTGTGAGCTGCTCAGCCAGACCTGTCCATTTTCTGCCCCAGTACAAGACAGAGATTGACAGAAGGGCTTGACTGGGCTGCTTATGCTACAACTCATCTACTGTGTCAACACTAAGGCTGATGGAGGCAGTAATTCCTTTCCAGGTTTTAATTAGAAAGATTGAAACCACCACCTTCTTCCCTAGCTTTCTTTTTTCCTTTACTGGTGATATGAGGGAGAAATCAAATACTATTCTTTGCATGCAGTCAGTCACTGATAAATGCAATCACCTCCCTCTATGTATGTACACAGTCTTTTAATACATTTACAAAGTGTCACACAAAACAAATATTAGCCCTAGGCAACAGAGGAAAGGAAAATAAAGTTTAGAAAAATAAATGTACTTATACTCATGGGTCTCAGAGACTTCTCTTAGCTTATTACAAGGTCCAACAAAATCTAATGAAACTTCAAGAGGATTTTAGAAAACAATCATCATGCTGTTACTCTGTGGATAGTCTCAAAAGTATGAAGCTAACAGAGAAGGCACTTGAAAAGAAAATAAAACATCTCTTTTCAATTAAGTTTGTTAAATGTCACAAAGCCAATAGGAGTATCTTATTTCCACTAAATGCAGAAAGAATGGGAAACACATTTTTCCTGATAAACAACCCTGGTGCTAAAGCAAGTGAGATAATTACAGGTACACTTGTCTTGGGGATGGCACATACTACTGGGGAAATGAAAGACATTCAGATGTCCCAGCTCATTCACACCTTTCTTCTGTATTCCTGGAGATCATAAATTACAGGAGCCTTCTGGGAAAGGGCTCTCTAAGCTCTTCCTTACTTTCCCTGTCTCCTTAGGATATTGCCAAATCCATACAATGCTATAACCCCCTTTCAAATCCTCTCTAAATGTTAACAAGTTGACCCTAATAACACTGACATGGTAAAGTCTAGCACTTGCCTAATTGCTCCTCCCTGTGTGGATATTAAATCCTGAAGGTGAGAAAGTAAAAAGATTTTATACATTTATGGTTACAGTGAAACAGGAAAACCTTTGCTTGCTCTTACATAGTGTGGGAGCACGTGTACATGTGCCTATATATTGTGTATGTGTGCCCATATATTGTGTATGTGTGCTGGGTGATCCCTGGGTGAGGGTTTGAGTGTGGGTCTCTTTTTGTGGCTTACATTTCCAGCAGGTTGTCTGGTGGCATCTGATAATTTATGAATGTTTATTTATTGCGCACTGAAATTCTCCTTCGAAGATTCCCATGGCCCCGTTGTGGTTGCTGCCCGTAGGAACTGCCCACGGCCCATAGGTTACTGCAGGGAAAAGGGAGAGCTTGTTTCCAGTGTCAATTTATCTGCAACAAAACTGCTTTCACTGTCACACCAGAGAAATAAATCTGGAACTTGTGGCTACTATACAGGTTATTATAAAATAGGTCAGTGACACTTTGACAAATGAACTGTATTCATTCTTGCCTTGCACTAGAGCTGCAGGGGACTTCAACTTCCTTGAGATACACAGGAAATAATAAGGTGGAATTACTGAAATATTATCAGGTAAAAACATACAGTGTGGCCGATATCCATCTTCACCTTCAGGGTCTCTTTGCATGACATCTAAATTAAGTCAATTCCCCATCAATTGAGACAAGATTTTTTTCTCAATGCAGAATCTAAGGAACAGTGGGTACCACTCCAGGATACAGCAAGGATGATGTCTCAGAAGCATCTTTGGCCTGTTACAGCCTTTCCTCACCAGTGTAATTGTTTCAGGAGTCTATTTCCAAGGACAGAGGAACAGACATCATTTAGGATGTTGTGACACATCCCTCTAACTCTGTTACATGCACCCTCAGTGTAATGACATGTCCTGACACCTTGTAAGAGATCACAATCAGGGAGCATGGTAATTGTGCCAAGATTAATTAAGAGAATTTATGAAATCAGAAAATTGAAGTCATTGCAGAGATTAATTCAAATTAGAAGAGTTCTAATAAAAGCTAGACTGATACAGATAATGGATAGCTAGTTTTTTTCCTCTCTCTTAGAGTTTTTTTGTTTTATTTCTTCATTCCCTTAGTTAAAGTCTAGTTCAAATCATTGAAAGAGATGTTTGTTCAATAGACTCTTAAAAATATTATTTTGTATTTCTTGTTAATTCAAATTATTCACCTTTTTGGGGGAGAAATAGTTGTAGGTGGATGAGGAAAAAAAAGCATGTTTATGTGTAGCCACTAGTTTATCCATGCAGCACTTCAAAGATGGAGACACTGACCATGAATTTTTGCTTTTATCCACAACATCGAAAATTTGAAAAACAAACAAAACAGAAATCCTGCAATCATTTCTTGAAAAAGCAAATTTTCCATTTCCCTAAGAAAGGCCATCTGGGAAGGCAAAAATAATGTAATGTGAATATGTCATGCTTTCTTTCCACTAAGGAGACATTATATAAACCAGCATCACCATGAGTTTAGTCACGGAATTTTTCTCCTTGAGATTTCAGAAAAGTGCCAGTATTTATTTTTCCATTGGGTTCATCCTTAAGCTCTTGCTGAATATGCACAAATAAATTCCTGCCATATATATTCAACTTAAACAGCAACAGTTTAATTGCTCTGGCTGTAAAATACTATAAATCAACATTAACAAAGAAGTTATGCCTTCATTGGAAGCATTCCTCAAACAAAAATACTACAAGCATTCAAGAGTAGTAGCCCAGGCAAAATGTTGAGGTATAGGACAAAAACAAAGGAATTGTATGGATCTATTTCATCTCCAACATGAAAAGCCAAATTTTAGACCATCCTGGGTGCACTTTGCAGTAACTTAAAAGCCAGGAACTTCTCTACAGTCTACATAAATAACTCAGCAAAAGTGTGGAGTTGGGCTTGCCCTGTGCAGAGCCAAGAGCAGGACACAATGACCCTTGTGAATGTCTTTCAACTCAGACTAATCCTATGAAAAGGGCTATGTGCTCTTTGCTCACTGGGCAGAGAAAAGCTGGGTAATACCCCTTCTCCTCAGACTGTAGCACATGAGAGAGCAGGACCAACACTAAGGATTTTGCACTATTTCAATTTGTTGCTGGTGTCAGGAACACAATTTGAAGCACTTCCTTTCCTAGTCCTTGTTCTATTTGCAGCCTCTCTCTCATTTCCTTCAACAGTTTCTTGATGTGGGAACAGAGAAACAAACACTTACCCAAAGCTGAAACAGCAGCAAAAAGTGTTCTCTCATCCTTCAAACAAGAAGTGTGTGCTGCTGTTGTCTGTGGCTCTGACTGCCAGATGGAGCTGCCAAGACTTCCAGCACGGTGAGCATCATGAAGCATTCACCACACAATATCACACTGAACAGACTGGCATAGCCTTTCCCTCCACTTTCCACCTCTCTCATCCCCTCCTCTAGCTTGCATCTAAACACCTACCTGAGGAAATTAAGACAGACTTTTCTACGCCTCTTCCCTACAAGGTGGTAACTAGAATTTGGTTTTGGGGCACGCTAAGAAAAAAAAAAGTTAAAATAAAGCCCAGTCACCAATAAAAATTCCTTAACAAAAATGAGCGTCTGATTCTTCTGTGAGCATTTCCTCACAGATACATCCATAAATAATCCCAGAGTACTGCTGTGACAGTCTAGCCTGGCCAACAGCACAACACAGATCACATGATTTTCAGGACTGAATTATCTCTGTTTGGACAAGCATGTTCTCTGTGGAAGAATTATAATTTTTAATGTTGCAGTTTTCAAGAATGAAGAATCCATCACAATTCAGTAGAAATTCATTCATGGTTTAAAATATGCTTCGCATTTTAGGAATTATCTTTCAGAAATGCCATTTGAAATGTTCAGGTTACTAAATGGCTTGAAGTCCAGAAAAAAAAAGCAAATATTCTTTTTGCAGAACAGAACATACAGCTTTCCTAGAATATTTTTTATTTATTATTTTGGGTTTTTCAGTATTTCAATAATACAACTCTCAAACTGGCAGATCTGTCTGACCTTCAGTGTGTTTGAGGTGTATTATAGAGGCCCAGAGTACTTTTGCTTTTCCTTTAGTCTTTGCACCACTTGGAACTGACAACAACATATGTATGCTGGCTAGCACTCCCCTGAAGGAACCTGGAGTGATGGGAATATTTTACCTCACCAGACAGTAGTAAAAGCTGCTTCTTCTTCTTCTTGCAATAAGGCACTTCCCCTTGTTTGACCCTGCATTTGATGTCAACATAAAATCTTGCTAAGGATGACACAAGCCCATTGTAATTTTTCTTCACTAGAAGCTCAGATGCAGTCAAAGGAGGAGATGGCTTCAGAGAAGGCAAGATCCAATTAAATTGTAAATATCTATAAGATTAGTGTGAAATAAATTGGTTTATGACCTATGATTAAAAAAGAGCTAAGATTTCAGTTTCTAGTGTAGCCATTGATCCTGCTGTGTGACACAGACACAGCCCACACATTTGTGGGCTCCTTATGTATATGATAAGTCAATGAAACAGCACAGCAGCAGCCCTATCCATCCATTTCATAAGTATATTTTTGTATATTACACCCCATACTCTGGACAAATATACTAAATGCAGCCGATATTAGTAATTTTGTAGACTGAAAAATGGCAGTCAACAGCTACTGCATGAACTTATCTATTTCAGATTTTAAAAAAGACAATTTTTTGTCATGTTTTATTTTCCATACTAAGGAAAAAATCCTCCTTTTTTCCATTACATGTTATTTTTCTTCCAATTTAATGCTTGCCTTTCAAAGCCCCTTTAAAGGGAAGTTTTGGCATGTTAAAAAATGTGAAAAATGAGGGTTTTGCAAAAATTTTAAATAAAATATAACTCCTCTGTGGCAACACTAAATAGCTTTTGCAAAACAATTACACTAAACAGACTTATCTCTCCCAATGCCTTCTAATATTAAAAAAATGACCCATGAAAGTGATTCCAATCCAAGGGTATTGACAACACGTTATTTCAAACAGATAAGAGAACTAATTGATGGTTGTGCTGAGCTTTGGTTCACCAAAGGTTCTTGTGAGAAAGTATCTCCAGCTCAAGAGAAACTGAGTGCTGAGATTTTTGCCTGGGGAGCCCAGGAGACCAGTGCCACGTAGGATCCAGAGCAATTCAATTAATTTAAACAAAATGACAACCAAGGCTTCTCTAAGATTTTGCCTTTGTGAGAGCAAGGGCTGCCGACAAGATGCAGTCACTGTGTTCTTCTTCACAGAAGAGAAAATATTGTTATCTCTAATGCAAGGAACTAATAATTGTTTGGAAACCTTTCAGACAGGAACATTTGGAAGAAGAATTCAGTGTAAATCAGACTGATGGTTTTTCTCTGCCACCTCCCACTGTCACTGACAGTTGTTTGTGACAATGAAATCATCCAGCAGATGCTGTATTGCTTTAAACCCTCAGAGCTACAATGTTACACCATGTACTTTTAACATTTTATCATCACTGACATAATTTTCACAGCTCTTCATGGCACAGTGCACATCCACATGCCCACAAGTCAGACAGAAATCTCCCAGGTTTATTTACCCACTGTCATCCTTTATGTAAAGTGAGTGAAAATGCCAGCAAGTGGAAGAGTGGTGGCTACAGGTGACTACAAATAGCCCCATTTAATCCAAAAATTGGGTACTAGGAGGATTCACCAAGGATCATGTTAAAGGCATGGTTCTAACAGAAAATACTATATATTCTTCACAATATTTCCAAGTGGACTTAATTAACATCTCAAGATGATATCTGTGTTGAAACCCAGCACTGCTTGAATCATGTCTTGTTTTCTGAACCTGAACCATTCTCTTAAACACTCCCATAGTCCTTAAGTATACTGTCAAAACTCCTTGTACAGGTAGATATCACCAGAAGATCACCCTTAGAGAAAGAAGTCCCCCAAAGGAAAATAGTCACAGTAGAACGCAAGATTCAAGTTTTATTTCATCTCCTAAAACTGATTCTTTTATTTTTTTCTTTTTTATTTTTCTTCCCTAAATGTGTTCTTTTCTTTTCATCATATTTCTTGCTACTCTGAAAGTCCCTTCCTTCCGAACTTCCGAACTTCCGAACTTCCTTCCGAACTTCCTTCCTCCCCTCCTTCCTTCCATTCCATCCCTTCCCTATCCACATTTGGCATTGATTCAGTCTGGAGGATTTTGTGCTAATGTAGAACAAGGACATGACTTTGAAGGTATCACTATGAAGGTTTATCACCATGCTCTGTGGGCCACAAGGTGCTAAAAGGCACAAATGCCTGAGGCTGGGGCAGCTTCCATGGCACAAATGACAAGTCATAATAAATGATAGCCTGTTTCTAAGGATGAACTCATTTAGCTTGGCTGGCTGAGAGTTTAAAAATAATTATAAATAAAAAATAAACTGACATACTGTACAGCCAAAACAGAAATTGAGTAGGGAACAAAACAGCACCATATTGCCTGCAATTCCAACATTGTCTGAACTGACTTGAAATCACTTTTTTTAAACGAACACCATTTTTTTTCCCTTTTGGAAGTGAAATCAGTTCTCTGTGGCTGAAGCTTCTTGTCTTTCCTCATTACTTTTTGCTACTATTTCAACAGCATGGAAATGCATTGCTGCTAGTTAGCCATCACAAAACTGGGCTGAAGAGCCTGTGTCAAGAGGCAGATGAGGTATTTCCCTGGGAGTGCTGTGCTGGAGCTAGGTGTGCAGACAGGAGGAACCAGAACTGCTGACTGATCAGGTAGAGCTGGGACACACAGGCAGAACTGCTGACAGCAAGGGAATGTAGCTAGAAGGTCTCTGACTGGCAAAAAAAAAAAAAAAAGGTGGGGGGGACCAACCTATGGGTCTTAATCCAGATCTGTTTTTTTCCTTCATCATTCTCTTTTTCATTGCAAAGGATTTATCTTCCTTTCTAAATAGACTAAATCAAAACCTGAAAGAGAGGAATGATCTTAAAGCAAACCCTCCTCTATTCCCTGAAGGCAATATTTAGTAAAACCAAAAAAAATTATGAAAGCAAATCAAGCCACTACTAAAAGTGTGAACAGTTGCATGAATAAATATTATTTATATTGATTTGGCCAAAGCCTATATTAGTGCTTCTAAATTGTCAAAAGCCACTCCATAAATTCTCTGTTGAACTTTCCTCTTGCCCTCAGTAGAAGGGCTCCCTCATTAATACCAAGTTCACAGTATTCTTGCTACATTAATTCCTCCTTTTCTTTCTGTAACTATCCTGTAAAGGCTAACATCAACAAGGTAAAACTGGCAAAGAGGATCCACATCTATGAATTTAATTTAGGATTGGTTAGTCTCCCAGGCAAGATCATTCCCTTGCACAGAGCTCTTACATTTTACCTAAGCTTCAATTAACTGGACTTTCTTCTTCTGGTGCACATGGAAAATGGATTCTTGAAAAAATATATGAAAGACTATTTATATATGAAAAAATATTTACTGTCCAAGTAACTTAATCAGTGAGGCTGGCTCCTCTTAGACCACACCTGTTAGTGTTAGTAGGAGTACCACAGCTGTATTTTATTCCTGGTACAAATGAGTGAGCCCACAGATTTACTCCCTGGAGGAGTATTTATTTCCCTACTGTTCCCTATGGAGATGGCAAAAGTTGGTATGGGACAGTTCCTTAAATCTTCCAATCTGACCCTGCAAAGTCATATTTGAAGTGAGGATTACTTTCCTGTTCCAGCTGGACAAGACACCACAATTTTTAGACCAGAATTCAGACATTTCAGGTCACCATGAAGAACATACAACAAACCTCATTAAAGCCTTAGTGCCTCCTTCTGAAATGTTGATACCTCAGAGATCAAAGACCCTACCAGGATATGGTCTCATGGCTTCAAAGCAGTAGGATTTCCACTTTGGAAAGCCCCTATTTGTCCACAATCCATTGCTGTGTGCATTTATATTGTCCCTGCAGTGATGCCAGCCCTTCTGTATTTACCAGCCTCTAATGTCAACTCTGGCTTCTGCACTTTTTTTCCTGTATTTTCCAGCCTCTAATATCAACTCTGGCTTCCATTAACTATGGAAAGGTGGCTATCACTAATCCTACTAATAACAGCAACTTGCCAGGCCTCACTTGCTTAATGGACTTGCAAAATGCACATAGCTACTGATTTCCTTCATTTGTTGTCAAAACTAAGGTCAAAAATAATCTCAGGAGACCCCAAACTTGACCTTTTCCAAATTTTATGCTTGTCAAATATTACTGCAGAAGATGAATTATCAATGCAAGCAGTGGGAGAGCAGTGGCTGGATGTGTTCAGTGCCTCTCACTGATTCAGATGAAGGGATGTTTGCATGTCAGCACAAATCAGAACCAGAAAAGAGGGTGATCTGTCAGTGGTGCTCACAACAGACATGCCAGCTCCTGTCCAAAATGGACCTATTACCATTTCCCTGAATTCGTTCTTCACTTTCCATGTGCAAGAGCAATGAGGGACACAGGAAAGTAATGCCATCTACGTTGCCTCCCACTCCTCTACAATAAGCTTTGCTTTTAAAACATTATTACAGGCTCTATTCATTGTGGGAAAGAATTGAGAATTGTGCAGGAAACCTATTTGCCCTCAGGGAAGGAGTGGGACATAATTTCATTCCTTAACATTATAAATTATTATGTTTTTTCCTTTTTTCCTTTTTTTTTTTTAGTTTGAAAGGTTAGAAAATGCTGTGGAGATTAATAACATCACTATTATTAATTATAATCCACCAAAATACATATTTCTGCAATAAGGAGGGAGTATTCTCTGTGGGAGATTATTCTGGAGAAGAGAAATTACTTAGGAAATAACCATGCCTGGGTCAATTGACAGAAAGCAATTAGAGTTTTTTCCCAGCATGTAGGAAACAGGCAATAGTATAATTGACTCATTGTAATTTTTTAAATAAACCAGTGAGACAATGCACAGAAAACAAAACTGTGAGAACTTGTGTCAAATTAGTCAAATCCTGGGAAACAAAATTACAGCAAAGAAATACATCAAGACTGAGGTAGGTACAAAGACCCTGACATCAGTAGCAGATTAGACAACTAGACTGACAGACCACTTATAAATAATGATGCAAATGTACTTACCATACATAGCATGTGAAAATATTTCACCTTTGATCCCACCCTCAGGTGTTACATATTCTGTTTAGTCTGGGCATGAACATGCATGAGGAAAGTGACACAGATATTTTATAAACAGTCTACATATGTGGTCCATGTAATACAAGCACACCTGCATTAGAAATACAATATAATTTCCAGAGTTACATTCTGGACCTAAACAAATGCTCACAGGGAGAGGCTGTTGGGTGCTGAGAATCTTTTTAGAGTTCACAGACAGTCTGGAATCCATAATCCACCTTTTCAGTCTATGTTCATAGAGCTAGCGAAATAGTGAATGCAAATTGAGGCGTTATTCCACCAGTTTTTGTGGCAAGCCAGTGGCACCTGCCCTGGAAAGTCAGAAGGTGAGTACATGATTTAATCTGGAAAAGGTGTCAGTCAAACCACAATTCCTTTCCTTAATACAACCATTTTATGCCCATGCTCGGCCAGAAAGAAAAAAATGAGGGAAAAAAGTAAAGGAAGCAAACACAATATGACTCAGTTTGCAGCCACTGCAGTTTCATCCCAGTGTATCCTTCATGGTTTGTGGCATTTAATTATGTTTCTAGGGCTTTGATGGTAGTTTTTAAAATAATAGTACAATTAAATTAAAATGTAAAGTTCTACTGACTGATCTATACTTCTGTACCTTATATTTCCTGCAAAGTTTTCAAGCCACAATAAAAATGCTTTTTTTGTCACTAGTGGAAATAAGTGACATTAAATATTGTCTGGAACAGGAGACCAGTGATTTTCAATTAACATTAAATAGGAAACTGTTTAATATCAATTGTTATTAAATGGGCAAATTAGCATTAAATTAAAGCTAATAGGGTAGGCAGAGTTTTCCATTAAGCAAGACAATATTAAGTGTATTCAATCTTTCATGGAATCCACTATTCTGTTTCCTCAGCTGAAAGATGTTTCTCGCTAAATAGGCATTTATCCAGTTTATGCCCCTTCAGCTACCAACTTCATCTGATCTCTATTATAGAAATTCAGTGGATAAGGCATTCTTGCAAATTTTGATGGGCATTAATTCTATGGCTCCTGCCAACTAATTATCCTCGTTTTGAACTTCTTTGAGCTTCATCTCACACGTACCATTAACTGCTTTTTGCTGTTCCACAATGAGGAACAATGAAATCATCATGTTTGATGCTTCTTCAGTTTAGATGAGGGCCAACTGCTGATATTAATGAAACAGTACTGCATAGAGATGAAACAAATGCAGAAAAAGGCTTGATATTTTAAAATTTCTCAGAATATAACCCCCATTATAGGAACTAGTAGCTTCTAAGATTCAGGAATCATTTTTTAAAATGAGCAGTGTGTGAATCAAAAAATGGTCATGTCAGGATATTTATTTACTTTCTACCATCTGAATAATAAATAGATATTGAGTTGCATGGTGGGAAGGTACATGCCATGGGTTTTACTCCAACAGAAAACCTAGGAGGGATGTATGTGTCGGACCATATCTGAAACCTACACGTTTGGAAAGAGATGAGAGAGTACCAGACAAGCCCGTACCTCTGAGATTCTGAAGCTCCTCTGAAAACTTGTTTGTTGGGTATGTTAGGATACAGCTTGAAACCTGAATTATTCATAACCAAAAAGCTGTGGATTTTTTTTAGCCACTAGATGGGCCTTAAGTCATAGAGTGAACAAGACCTCTTGGAACTCTGATTCCCATCTCCTGTTGTCACAGAGTTCATGTTCTTAAACTCCTTTAACAACTTTATCAAACTGACTTGAAAGTTAGCATGGCAGTCTCACAAAAGAAGCAGATGTGTGTAGCTTCTTGAGTTAGGAATTCAAATATCTTCCAAAGGGACCAGAGAGATAGGTGATGTATTAATGAAATCAAAGTATAAATATACTTACATTTTAAAAGAAAGTTTTCCTTTTTCTCACCTAAAGATGGTGTGTTCCATAGCCTAAAATGCATTTTTCAGTGAGTTTCCAAAAGCATTCTGAAATGTTCTCACATAGGTAAGCTGGTTTACTTGCAGTAAGAAGCAATTCTTGCCACCTAAATATATAGACATTTAGTCTTGCTGAATTGTCTCTGGAGAGAAAACAGAACTGCATTATAGAGGAATTTTGTGCAAAACAACTTGTCCTGTGTTTTTGAAGTGGCAGCATGTTAGAAAACCGGTGCGACAGTTTGATGGGTTTCCATGGAAACTGCTAGACTTGAATGCATGGGTGCACAAGCAAGCTTGCCAGGTGCCCAGCATTGGTTCAGAGGAAGGAAAAATTACATTTCCATGACAGCCATAGATTAGCTGAGCAAGTCTCTTTCCAAAGTGATGTACTTGCAAAAATAGATAAGCACCAACCAGACTAAAATTTGTTTGTGCTTTATACAGCAAACTGTGTAATTTGATCCCCCCTTGAAAATGGCCAGATTGCATTTCTGCCCATTGAGTGTTTCACCCAAGAGGTTATGGTCTTCCGCTGCAAGGTAATTTTATGGAAAAAAAAATTAAAAACCCACCAGGTAGAATGAAGAAACCAAAACTGAAATGGAAATTCCCTCAAAGATAGCCACACAAGCATTTCTGACAACAGTGAGATATGCAATAGAATAAACCAAAAATAGGGCTTATTTGATAATCCTTTACATTCATTGCATTTGTCTGCTGGGCTGTTTCTAAAAATCTGAACATAACTACGCCGTCAGCTACTGCAAATCACTATTACTTTGATGAAATGAGTGTAATACTGAAAGCTTCTTTAAACTGGAGCTCTAACAGAATATTCTTCAATGAGCAGATATGGTTAGGACCAGGGAAAAGGCTGAATTGTACCTGTTGGCTCCTCTGTGCTTTCTCATTGTGAGACTGCTGGCTTTTTTCATTTACTTTCTGAGCACAACTTTGGACTAAGCAATGCAAATACCAGAATGTCACTGTCACACCAAGAGAGAAAGGTGATGAACAGTTCAGGAGATAATGGCAAGGAGCCTTAGACCCCTGAAAAATTATGTAAGAATATACTTTGGGATCCAAAAGGTAAGAAGCCTTTCAGATGCCTCTATAAAAAATTAGAGGTATCCAAACAAAATCTCACAGAAATCAATTCACCAGTTTCAGCTGACAAGGAATTTAGTTTTATATACAGGTCAATACTCAGGGAGGAGAAAAATGGGCTGTATAGAAGACGTGTAAGAGGAATTATAGAGATCTTGAAGCATCTGGACTAAATCCAAAGAACACAGTGCAAGGGTAAAAGCTCAGATGTTTTGCTGCTTTGCCTAGATCCATGAGTTTTCTGCACAGTTGGAAGCAAAAAACTTACCAGTACAAAAGATTCTTCTAGTACTCAGAGTTTCTGAGAAAACCAACTTCTCAACAGACTGCCTCCAGGTATTGTGCTCTGGGAAATAGCTCTTGTGTGTCCACACACCTGGAGGATGCAATTACATCCTTGGAGCTTGCTTCTCTGAAGGGAGTCTACACCCAGGGCAGTTACAAAGGGCAGCAAAGACAACTCTGTAACTTACTGAGCCCAAAGAAACCTTACAACTACTAAGGCTTATTCCTACAGGAGTCAGGACAGCCTAGTAAGTCACCAAGGTGTCCATCAAGGCATCACTGAACAAAAGTTAAGGACTTTTATGAATGGACCCTCTGGGCTCTGTCATTGCCCAGAAGGGCTACTCTTACACAGCTGCTAGATAATGAGACGAGATTTTGGATCACTTTAACTAACAATTAAAGCCTCACCTATAATGAGTCCAACAATTTAGAACAATTTTTTCAATGGATCATTAGGCATATACATCAAATGGCTTTGTATCCTCCTCAGCTACAGTGAAGCCTATTCTTCAGTCACTTAGATTATTCATTACACTCGAATTCAGATGTCTGAAGTACTACCTATATGGATTTACCTGTGGTTCGGATGTTTGAACTCCCAGCACAGTCACTGGAGGGCTTGTCCATTTGTCCACACAGTTTGTTTCAGTTATCCTGCGGTATCCTTCCCAGCTTTCATTTATGTACTGAATAGCACAGGGCTCCTTTGTGTCATGTGCCATACCTGCCAGTGCAATTCAGGTACCTTAAAAGAATTTCTGTTGGTTAGATATTTATAAAAAAGCTAAATAAAACACTGATTCTCACCTGATTAGGCTGGATATTCATTCACCCAACTCACACAAGACCTCTCTTTCACATTCCTAGTGCCGGTGTCTACAATCTACAAGCTGAATATCCTCACTTCCAGCCTCTCTTTCTAAAACATCCTTATGGGTCTTTATCCTTGGCCACACACCAAATGGTATCTCCAGAATCAAGTATTCATGTCAATAATAAGTAATTGTTTAAAGAAAAAAATGTATTCCACACAGTAATCTCCTAATTTTATATGCATATGGTGTTATACTGGTTGAATGATAACTGTGTAAAAAAATTAGGAGCAGAAAGATTAACAGCAATGCTCAATGGAAGCCGCTGCCCAAACATTTTTTTTAAATCCTTACTTGCTGTTTAAAGCACAATTTCTTTTCAGAACCTGTGGGTCTTTCATAAAGTGGGTTACCAGAAAGAAGTGGGTAACTGCATGTACTTTAAATGTTGATCTCAGCCTTTCTGAAGGGCCAGAGGGGTGGCTGCTGAGACACACTAGTCCTGCTGCCAATGGGCCACTGGTGTTTTGGGAGCAGAGGAGGCATGAATGAGTGTTATCACCACACAGAGGGCAGCTGGCAGAGGTACAAAGCAGCCTGTGAGCCCCATACATTGTCCAATGGGCTGAAAACAGGACAAAGTAACAGCTTCAAAAAAGGCACAAGTAAGTGTTCAGTACACAAGTCCATTATAGCACATTGTACTTTTCCATTCTTTCATGTGACTAAATCACAGCTTCAGGATAAAATGATGTGACAAAAAGAACCTTGTACAAATGTATTTAGTATAATGGCTGAATGAGCTGACTCCAGGAGAATCTTGCACGTTCAAGCAATTTTTTCTTTCTGGCTTTTCTTGACACTAATTCTGTCTCTGGCTTCCTATAACACATAAATTCTATAGAAATTAAAGCATGAGTGAAGATCAAACAAAAAGTCACAGTACTTGAACACTGTTATTCTTACTTTCCGGGGTGAAGTAATTTGTATTAAATTATGCCAACCAAGTTACCCTAAACAAATGTCAATGTTGAATACTAAAGACAAAATATTAGACAAAAAGGTGCTGACTAAAGGATTTCAAGGACCTTTTTCAGTAAATAAGACACATAAATTGTTCATATTTAGAAGACAAAGTTCAAATCAGGAAGCCTCAAAGTACAATATTTTTGACAGGGAGAAATTACACAAGCTGTCAGTGGCACCCCATAACTTCCCTTTTGATTACATGCATGTAACGTTCACTATAGTTATCTCTCTACTGATAAGAAGTCTTTGCCAAGTAGAAGATTCACTAACTTACCTGCTCCTAGCTGCAAATGACATCATGCAACCCTTTCAAACTTATGAGAAAATAGTGGTCACATAATGAGGTTTGAATATAATGAGGGCTTGCTCTGCACTAGATGTAATCATTCTCTTTGTGGAATAGGAGTATCATAAAAGCATATGAACATAAAAATTATGAAAACAAGTAGAGAAACATGAAACAGTTCTGGAAAATTGTGCAGTGAACTGGGCAGTGGGTATCTGAGTGTCAAGATTTTTAAACTCACATAGCATGCATTCTTACAAATTATTATCCAAATACTGCAGTCAAATGAGAATGTCTCAATATATAATGACATTCCCTCACGTTTTGTACAGGGTTACTCAAAAATATCCTTAGAAAAGGTTTCCACAGGCCTGGGACACGCTTAGAATTTAGGTTCTACACTTTTCACTCATGCTGAAACAAGACACTGTGAAAAAATAACTTTGGCCGTGTGACAGCAAATTAATGAGTCCTATGAATAATGCATCAACCAGAGTGATAACATTCTTGGCTTTAATGGAACAAGACAGGAATCTGGTGAAGAGCTAAAGCATGTCATGGACTACTTGCAAGCCCTTTTTACTTTCTAAAAGTCTCCTCAGCTGTTTTGGGTGTATTTTGCAAGGGACAGGAAACACTCCCAGCTGAAATTATTATCACTTCTGCAGATGTTGGGGGATTTTCCTTCTGGGAAGAACTGAACTCATAAGGTAGAAGCAGGTTGTATTTTCATGGAAGTTTCACTTGGAATGCAGATACACTATGTTGTGAACTGGTAACCTGAATAAGGGACACAGATGTGCTCAATGTAAAATGTACATTCAGTTTGTCTGACCTAATTCTTCAGAGGCAGCCACAGCTGAGGTACCTCAGGAACAGAACAACCACACCAGGAGCCAGCTAAGGACTTGCAAATCCTCTTCATTATTCATTATAGAATTATACACATACTTTCGAGTTTAACCAAGCAACAAATAGATGCAATTGTTTAAAACAAAATCTATACTTACATGTTGGCATGTCCTACAAGTCTTCCAGAACTGGGCCAAAAGCCAGTAAGAAAAGTTGCCCTCATCAGGGACTCATGTGCTCTGGTGCAGCTTTATAACACGTGTTGGGAAAATGGATTTCCCATTGTACATGAAAACATGGCTCACTTCTCAGTAACACTTCATAACTGTAGGCTGTTCAATTAAAGCCTGACTGCAACAGGATTCTTTTAGACTGGCTCACTGCATCCCTCAGATTCACACAAGCATTGGAGTGCTGGCTGGAAGAGATCTCTGGATGCCTCTGGTCCTGTCCCACATAGGAGGCAGGGCTGTTGCCAGCACTAGATCAGATCAGCTGTCGCTTTGCCTGGCTGAGTGCCAGGAACTTCCAAGGACAGAGAGTCCCTGACCACTCTGGTAACCTGTTCCAGTGCTGCAACAGACTCACAGTGAAGTTTTTTCCTAATGTTCAACCTGAACCTGCCAAGCTGCAGCATGTGACTTCTGTCCCTTTTTATACCACTTGCCACTGTTGAGAAGAGTTTTTCTCAGGCAAGTTTCTTTGGATTGGAACTTTGCTGTTTGGCATGTTACGCATTCCCCCAGTTCAGCATCATCTGTGAATTTGCTAAGGGTATGTTCTGTCCCCAGAGTTGAGAAATTAATGTTAATACAAGCTAGAGGAATTAGTACTGATTCGAGTTTATTTTGTGGTGCTCCCATAGCTCATGTGAGAAAAATGAAATGTCCCAGTCAGGATTTCTAGTTCTCAAGAAACATCCAAGTCTGGAATGCCAGAGTCCCCAAAGCAGAAACATCTGCTGAAGAGTTCTTGCTTGTTGCAGCACATGTACTCAGGATGACTGCAAAATGAAGACAGAAAAAGACATGCTCAAAAAGAACTAGTGACAGCAGAACACTAAACTGGCTAATAAAATGTGGATGAGAAACAGCAGAGTAGACAGTATTTGCCATTTTCATTTGTCTATATCAGTTTTTTTTATCCTTCCCAATGCACAACATAACTTTTGCTACCTCAGAAGAAGAAACTGAAACCAAAAGTTTGCAGCATCTACTATTTTAGCCATAGGTTTCTACATGCATGTTTAGGAATAATTTTTTCACTATCAGGAGGATGCGGGTGAGTGATAGCTGATGATATCGTGTTGCAAAAAGTTTAGATTTCTAGGGACCAGGCTCAGTCTGCACTCAGATGAGAAAGAAAACAAACCACCTCTTGTGCTGTGCACAGCCTAATGTTTCCTCAGAGCAGTTTTTCTTATTCATTCTTCTTTTCTCCTCTAGAAAAACATCAAACAGGCTATTTTCACTTAGCACAGGGGATTGTATTTCATTAGATTAGAAGATATCTCCTTTTGCTTCACTCTATCTTTCACATATTTTTCCTGAGGACAAGAAAGCTTCAGTGTGCAATATCACATCATATCTTTGTTGCAGTTTGGTCATGGCAGGGGAAAGGAATATTTGAGATCCACAAGAGGGCAGTTCCTTTTGATAGAACTGAAAACTTACATGTCTCCAGAAACAAATTCATACCTTTTTTTTTCTCCTGAAAGAGAATATTAAAACTTAAAAAAATAGGTCCCTCAAGCCTGAATGAGAACCTGGTGAGTGACCAGGATTATTTTCAGGGAACAGAGCTTGATCCTAACAGAGTAAGCCTCCTCTGTGCCATCAGAAAATACACTTACATGGCTTTACCACCAAGAGGCTCCCATGCATTCTTTAACAACCCCTATGACTTGAAAATCAGTGTTCCTCACATTATATGTTAGCCTGTGACTCTGCAGGACCACTGAGGAACAGCTGTCTGATCCTCTGGTGACACAATACCAGATGTTTCCCTGGGTCCATCAACATCCACTCTGCTCTTGCATTCTCAGAGCAGTGGCATAATCAGCCCTCCTTGCACTAATAAACAGTTAATCCACAGAGGTGGAATAGCTCCAGCCCTTGAGATTGTTTCTCTATTCAAATAATCTGATGCATGCAGTTCACTCTCTGCTGTTAATCAAGCTTATTTAGTCTCACACATGCTAGTGTTATAAATCACCTGGTAACAATTTGCAGGGGGAGGAAATTATTTTATATTTTATTTTATTTTATTTTATTTTATTTTATTTTATTTTATTTTATTTTATTTTATTTTATTCTATTTTCTTAGAACTGGTTTAGTTGCTCACTAAACCTGAAATACCTTTTGTGAAACATCTCCACTCAATCTATGTTAAAAGGCTCAGTGAGCACCTGGAGGGAGAAGAAGCATGAAGTGATCACAGTAATTTATCCTCTTATGTTAAAATTTGGCCTTCAATATAAAGCTTTGACTACCCTTGAGCCCTACACAAAAGCATTTTACCAGAAAGAGCAAACCCAGCAAGAAGTATCTCTCCTCAGGATGATGTTTTTCCCTGCAATTCTGAGTCAAGGAGAACCTGAGAAGTTCTCCTTTGGCACCAGGAATGCACTGATATTTACTTTCCCAGCATATGGTGTCTTCACTCATTTTTCCTCCTCTGATCCCACAGTGTGGTGCTAAGCTGTGCAATCCTTTCTTGCAGTGAAGAGCGTTTACTCAGGTGGGAATTACACATGCAAGCAAGAACTCACTACCAAAAGTAGCTGTGGCAAAGGGTTGGTTTACATTTGTGTTCACTCCAGGCTCAGCTGGAAGAGCAGGGCACCTTGTGGATTCCAGCTGAAGTGCAGGGGGAAGTCACCTACCTCCTCTAGGCCAGTGCCTCACCAGCTGCTGTCAGAGCAGGCTTCGTGTGTTTGATTTGGCCTTTGCCATCAATTTGTACAAATTATTCCTGAGCTAAGTGTCTATAATGCATGAACTCACAGGTCCATTCCTTGCAGGTGTGTGCTCAGCAGAGATTGGTCTATAAAAGCTGCCATCAGCTATTGTCAAATCAGAAACCAGAAATGTTATTAGTGAGAATTGTGGTTCTTTTTTCAACCAGCTATGAATCAATGCTCTATTACTTGTTTATTGAGTTAGAGGATATTGGCAAAATGATACCATTATGCCCAAGGAATGTTCTTTGCTCCTTTTTTTTTTTTTTTTTTTTTTTTTTAATAATGCCACTGCATGCACTGTTATTTTGAAACCTCACTTCCTCTGGTTTAAGACAACCTGCACTGCAGGGCATCTTACAAGAACTAAAGTGATGAGAATGTCTCAATACAATGGCCAGGAAGAAGGGAGAAATGTCCCTTGCTCTGAGAAGCATATGGAAGAACTGTTTCTTGTACAATTTCTGCCCTGACACCAGCAGCTCCAGGAGCTCTGAGCTCCTGGCAAAAGAAAACCAGAGCTCAGGAGCTGGGGACAAGAGGACAAAGGGAAGGTAAGTGCTCATCTGGACACTAACTGGGGGAGAAGAAACTGTATCTGATGAAGAGCCATAACAAATTCCCCTGGTGGCTGCTCATCTAGTGACATGAAGGCTGGGTAAATGTTTGCCAGAAAACTGCAAAAAATCTCTGGAGCAAGATGACTCCTGAGTGATTTCCTGCTCCTGAGTGAATCTGCTATAACTTAGGAGAAAGAGGAGTTCCTGTGGCAGCTGTTTAAGAAACAGAGCTTGACAACTACTGAAAATAAGCTTGGCTCCTATCTGCCATCTAGAAAGGCACCAACTGAGAAAAAAGATAAAATAAGAGACATTTTTTCCGGCTGTAAACTCAATTGCATATCCAGATAGTGGCAGAAGAAAGTCTGTTTATGTTTAATCACAGTGCATTTTCCCTGGGTATTCTGATGATTAAATGCTACTTATTACTTGCTACCTTTGGCAAAATAAAAGGTGTCAGAACCAAAGAGGCAAATAAGCTGAAATTTTGCTGTTACAAAAGCAGATTGCTTTCTGCAGATCTCTCTTTTCATCATGTCTGTGCTCCACACCTTGGTTGCATAACCCATAAAACACTATCTTTCATCCTAAATACGCCAACAGTTGTAATTGCACCTGGCAGGGAGCTGGAGACCTGCACAAGAAAGTAACAAATCCAGAATGCCTCTCCAAATCTCTTCAGTTAAGAATTGCCTAAGTTATCTGAAAAGTTAAAAGTAAGAAGGCACTGCCTGATTTAGTGCTCTCCTGATGCAGTCAATGTCTGAATAACATCACCAGTGTAGAGAGGTCTGCTTCTGCTGCTGAGCACTGACCAACAAAACTTTCCAGCTACCAGGGGTTTGCATCTTGCAAGGCAAAAGAGAGAAGCTCCCTTTCCTTCACTCACCCTGCAATGGGAGTTTTTAGACTCGTTAAAATATTTTTATCTCAGGAACAGAGCAGTCTCTTGTAGCGCCTGTTTACCAGGCAGACGATGCAGAGGAGCAGGCCAACTGGAGCCATGGTATTAATAGTGGTGAAGAAAAGAACATTATCATGTCTAATACAGTTATGGACAGATGGCCTGCTTGTAGCACAGTAATCCTTCAATCCAGTTTCAGTCAGTAAAATAAGTCCTCTGCCTCAAAATAAAACACTCCAAAGAATGACTCAAGGACCTCCTGCTTCTTTTCCAGGGGCAAGTCTCATTACAAAAATAAGTTTTCCTTTTTTTTGGCTGTTTAAATCAGCAAAACTTTCTTACATTGAAGTATGCAACTTACCATCATATTTTTCTATGGCTACACTGCTTTCCTGTTGAATGTGACTCCCTCTGCTCCATTTTAGCTGCCTGCCCTGCCTCAGCTGCAAGGTGTCTGTGAGAGCCCCTGCAGAATGCAGCAGCTTGCAGCAAAACCCTTACAGGAACAACTCCCCTTGCTCCCTCCCACCATCATTCCCCCAGTGTCTGTGAAATCTCAGCAGCTAGGACTTGTCAGACTGCAATGGAGCTTTGCATAGCTCAGTTTGAAAGAAGCCAGACGAGGTTAAAAAAAGGGAAAATTTTACCAGGTACTCTCTTTTTTGACAAGTTGATGGTTTTATATGGGAAAGATAAGAACGCAATGATTTTTTTATTTTTTTTAAGGAAGCAGTAATTAGAGAGAATGTATGGGGGGAGGTAATCACGTGGCAGCTGAGAGGCAGTGAATCACTGCTGGCATGTGTCATGACAGCATCTTTGGACTGTGCTAAAATGCCTTACATTAAAAAGCTCTGTGTACCCTCGAGTTCCTTGGTGATGGGCTGGGCACACTGGCCATTCTGAGACAGGGTTGAAGGCAGCTTGAATGTTTTTGGACTGCTTTTAAATCTCATTGGCTTCCTAGCAAGTGCATTCACACTGTACAGTTTTAAATATGACCTTGGAAGGGCAAAATGTAAGGCACACTGTGGCAGGGTGCCCTCCAAAACTGTCACAGATCCAAGTTCCTCCATGCATTCAAATCCAACAAACCAAACCCTGAATTCCCTGCTTTCCCTGCTCCAACTCTACAATGATTAATAAGAGCAGAAGCTTCTGTGCTGTCTTCTCTTTCATCTCTCACACAGACTTGTATTTAGATTGTTGCTAATGGCTGTTGTTGCTCTTTCCCCAGCACCTTAGAAATCTTTGCAGAATCCAAAAGTCACATTTTCCTTTCTATGCCTACTGCCAAATCCCTTTATTACTGCTTTTTCTGGCTGGTACTGCACTATAATTCAGTGACCTACTGTTTAGAGCATGCTCACACCTACATGGACTATAACATCTCTCAGGTAACCTCTAAGCCATGTAGTTCAGGTACCAGGAGCAGCCTTTCTATTATAAACAGAGTAAAATAATCCATGCAATAGTGTAGCTGAAGAGCTGCATGATTCTCTGGCCAGTCTATAAGATATTATGATTAAAACTATCTCAGATATCCATATGATATTTTCAAAGTACAAAACAAATATAATCCTAATTTACCAGGGATCACCACACACACGTATTCCCTCCTTCCCATGTACCTTGTTTAGAAACAAAAATTCAGTATGTTAGAGCTGAAAAGTTAAAAACACTAAATCAGAAACAGAAGATACTCATCCCTTGGCAAGCTGTGTCCATCTATAAAGAAAAATAAAGATTTCATGTGCTGAAAAGTGCATGAGACTGAACTCTCTACTAAGGTGGTTCATTTTCCTCTTTGCACCATTTCCTGGCATGTTTTGGATTCATGGCTGGTGTGAGGATTATAATTTCAATCTCTTCATTTTATGTCTACCACTTCTTTAAATCCTCATCTGTGAGGCTGCACACAACTTCACCTCAGCAGGCTTCTCTGCTTAAAAGTGTGACCCTTGCCCACTGCCACCCACAGCAGCAGAGTGAGGCAGTGGGGGTGAAAAGCAATGGCCACACAATGGGGACCAGCCCAGCCCTGCCCAGCTGCCATGCTCAGCCAGGTTGCTGCTAACAGGGCTCTGAAAGGGCTGGCTGGAGCTGGGATTAGAAGGTAGCTCTGTTGTCTGATAAAGCAAGTGGATGTGCTGCATGTCCTTGTGATCTGTGATGCTGGATTCCCCATCTTTCATGATTCAATCCATTTTTTGTTGCAGAGAATAGGGGGTGGAGAACAGGAGGGAAGAGCCTGGATAAAAAGCTCTTTCATTCTTCCCTTCTTTGGACAGTCTAGTTTGGTTTATTTTGTCTTGACTGTAGGAAAGGATAAAATAGCCTGCTTTGGGACTTGTGTAAACATTATTAGCAAAAAGGTTTTGTTTGCTCTTCCCTTCATGATTGAAAGCTACAAGCCATTAAAATCAGCTGTCAATTTTAGAAATGCTCTTGACTGTGCATTTTAGATACAGCTGCACCTAACAGTGTCGCTGTTCAAAAAGCCAGGCACCAACAACAGCCTGGCCAAAGAAGTACACAAGACTAACACTAAGCAGCAAATAAAATACTGCTGATGTAAAAGTAAAATACTGCTGATGTAACAGCACGCACACCACCCTTTTTCTTCCCTCTTCATTTCTTTGTTCTACCTGGACCCGGGCTCATTCCTGTTCCCTCCCTGGCAGCACTGAGTACCCTTCCTCCCTAGAGATGCCCAGTTCTTCTCCCTGTTGAGATCTCTGAGCCTCACTTTTAGTTGTCACTGTGATCTCTTTCCCAGCAAGTGGGACACTGACGTGCTTCATGCACAGAATGTTTGCTTGACTGGATGCTGCAGCCTCTGGTTCTGCCCCTGTGGAAAAATTACAAGAACAGGGCACTAGATACAGAATTAGAATTATTCCAGAATAATTCCACTGATTGAATATTTCTGGAGCATCACTTTGATCCCAGAACATTTGCTATTTAACTAAAGCAGATTTTTCTGGAGTCAGTTTGTGCAGATGTAAACCTTTCCTTTATCCTTAACAGTTATTGCACAAATGCTTTTTCTCAGTAACTTCTTTCAGTCACCCCACACCATCATGAAAAAAAAAAAAAAGAATAAAATTCACCACATGAGGGAACTGTGGTCAGACCATTCCTAGGGGAAGTTGGAGTAATGAAAAGGCTCTGCTCCAGCTTCTTTTTTCTTTACTGCTCTTAGAAGAAAACTTCCAAATCAGAAAGTGTTTTATGGATGACTTTCACTGCTTTGCTGCCAGGCTGGTAACTGATTCTACCACCTCATTAGCTAATCCATTCCCAAATTATATATGGACTGGATTCAACAGGCACATATACAGGAAGGGGTAAAGTAGATGAGTGTAATGGAAGTGTAATTGGTTTTAATGTGATGTAATGTCAGTAAATGCTCTGCATTAATTAGTGTCCCAGGGCAATCTGTCTGGTCTCCAACCTAACTGCTCATAGACTATGGAACTCAGGGAGAAATACATACAGAGAAAGCTTTTCCATTATTCTCCTGGTATAAATGACAAATCAAATGACATTGGGATAGAAAAAGCAATAAAGCAAAAAGCCCAGGATGATAGTGTGGGTTTTTTTACATAGTCCATAAGGTAGATTTGCCCTCACTTGCCTAAGGTTTTATCAGCTCAATACAATGACTTGCAGCCCTGTTTTTACCCCATCATACTCTCTCAATCTTCACTTGATTTTCCAGTAAAGATGGCAAGGGATATTACTGTGGCAGATGCAAAAATGGGATGTAAGTCTCCACGTCACCTGATGGCAAGTACAGCAGGAAATTCCTGAGGGTGGTCAAGCAGAAGAGCTCGGCCACAAGTGCTGCCAGATTAGGGAGGACCAGAAAGGATAAAAGCAACCATGAAGTTGTCCCAGCTAAAAGTTGCCCTGAGCAGTGATCCTGAAAAGCACTGTACCATGTGGCAGGGACCCTTTGGAAAATCAAAATAAAGGTCTGGTGCCTGCACAACAGGCACAGTCTGTTTGGCAACAAAACATCTTCTCTAGTCCACCTAGTAACTGATCTTTTCTAGCCTTTTTCTTCTGTGGAGGAGAAGATGGCTGTGCTGGGAGAGCCAGTCAGCTCTTAGGATTCCTGCTGGATGCCTGGGAAATCACAGCAGACTGTATTGGTGTCACTGTTTGCAAAAGGAGACCATCTCCAATAGCAGAGACAGGTAAAAGCTGAAAATGTGTTTTCACAGCTACAGCAGTAAGAGAGGATAAATTAATGGAGTTCACTCTGTCTTGAAAATTGCATGTATTCAAAAGGGAAATCATAAGCTAATGATGTGTCTTTTGAGCAAGTTCACTTGCATCATAGGCCAACTGTATATATTTTTAGCCATAACTGAAGAGAAAAGCTTCAAGTTATTACTAGTCCCCTGAATTGCCTGGATTTTTTTCATTTTCCTGGAAAGCTTTTGTTCTCTTAAGCAATGTATGGACACAGTAGTACAATTTTATTGTCTGCTTATGGGGTCAGAGCACACACCAACCCATCAGCAATGGCTGGTTTGCATTCAGAGTACACACCAGCACCTTACAAACAGTTTCAAATTGCAACTACACTACAGGAAAATAAAAATAGATAAACACATTCCCTTGGAAGAAAGACAACCTTCCCATTTATGTTTCAGAGTATGAAAAATAATTATCTGTGCAGGGGTGTTCACCTGTTACTGAAATTTCCCAGCTTCAAATAATTTTGTAACTGTTGAAAATGAGGGCATGATGGTTCAATTCCTCTGATTGTCAGGCTTCCATGTAGTTCAGTGGAAATTTAGCCAAAAGCAAAAAGACATGGAGTCTCAGATAAAACCAAAAACTCTCATTAAATCAAGAGTAAAATGTCTTCCATTAATAGTAATTCAGATTATAAGTGGGTTCCCCCTGAATGCACAGATGCCCTTTTTCTGTTAGCTCCCTGGAAAGAACCCAGCAGTGTGGTTTGCTGACAGAAAAAAATGTCAGAATAAATAGCTCATCTATGATAATTTTGGAATCTTAAAATGTTATAATTTCTGCCAGCAAGGCAATTCTAATAGTTTCACAGACTCACTTGGGGCAGGGGCTTAGTTCATGCCATACTACAAGTGCATAGCTGAAAAGCCACCAAGAAGTCACACAACAAATCCCTGCAGGAAAATGCTTGCAATTAATTTCCAGTAATGAAAGCACCCATGTAGAACAGCATGTAGGAACTGTTCAGGAACAACAGACTTATAGAAAAGTGGGACCAAAAGAAAAAAAAAAGTGAGAATTATTTGCTCATTTAAAAATATTAGTCAGTATAGGATAAACATGACAGCTTAAAAGCACCAATATAGGACTGATACATGACATTTCAGGCTTTGCTCAATTCTGTGACAGGGTTTCAGAGTAGAGGAGGGCAGAAGACATGAAAGGATGGCAGCAGCACTCACCTTCATGGTGTGCAGCAGCAGGACACACTGCCACGCTCCCTGGGAGTGCCTCTGAGTGCTGGTCCCTTGGGGCTCTTTACTCTCTTTGCTCTCCTTGAGCTCTGTTCCACTGTGCTCACTGACACCAGATTGCTGTGGCAGGAAAACAGAAGGAAATGTTGTTTAATAAAAGTTGCAGTATGAGACTCAATGTCTTACAGTTAAGCATTGGAAACATTACAAAAAACACGAGGGCAAACAACCAGGTAGGTGGTGAAGTCTAGCAAGCTCTGTGTGCAGCCTCTACATGGCCAGAATGTTTTGTGTTCTCATCCCTTTCTCTTTTTCTGGTTATTGTCCCACAGCACTTTAGGTTTAGCTGCTATTTATGCCTTGTTTTGCTTGTTGGGGCTGGTACTGTGAGGCAGTTTTAGAGGTCAAGCATCATCCCAGCCTTCCGAGTTGTCAATACAGACAGTGACCAGTGGCATCAGGGGAAAGAACAAATTCAGGGCAAGGAAGGCAACCTCTTAACTCCTAATTAAATTGTATTGTCAACTTAGCAGCAATGTCTTGGAGATTTCTTAAATTACAGACAGCAGCTTTGTATTTATCAGTCCAGAAAGTTTTGGGTTATTTTTCCTATTAATTTGTCCAATCACTATTTCACCCTGTTCAGATTTTTAACAATGATGGTAACCTGAATAGAAACAGTTCCACAGCTTAAGCATACACTGAGTTTTTAATAGAGAACCCACAGAATCCACATATAAGCCATGTAAAAATATATTTAGATAGAGGCTACATATTAAAATCTATAAATGTATATTAAAGGAGTATGACTGGCATAAATATAGTGTAAAACAGTCATCTCCAATGCATTCTCTGCCTGGGACAGATAGAATATGAACTCTGCAGGGCATCATTAACACAAACACTGAATAAAGAAATAAAGCAGGCTGAGAACATCAACTGTGTTTCTCTTCACCATCCCACCTCATTTCTTTACAGCCCACGCCTGGGGGAAATGGAGATAAAAGCAGTTCCAAATGCTGCTTGTAAACATGATGCCTCTTGGAGAGCATCCTGCAATTGGGTAAAGAATATTCAGGATTAGGTCAAACCCAGGCATTTCCCAGAGAGTCAAGAGAGAAAATATCTATCTGAAGCAGGGCTCAGGCCTCTTCCAGACCAGCTTTTTGGAAAAGCAGCTAGTACTAGCTCTTCCTTCACTAGGTTTCCTTTCAGTTGCATAGAAAAGAAGTCGAGATTTCTTTCTAAATATTTCCAACATTCAAGCAATTAAAAAAGGTATGGAAGTTTCTAATTAAAAGAATTCACACATAGAAAGCTAATGAGTGGAGAAAAGCCTTTAGCTCAATCCCATGACTGTTAAATATGTGTTTTGGAGCCAGCCCTTCTAATGAGGTGAAGATTAGAAAGAAAGTGGCTTGAAAAGGCATAATGTGCTTTGACAGGGAGCAGAGAGCTCTCACCACAGAGGTGAGCTGAAGTCCCTAAGCTCTTGGCAAGACATGAGCATGGCATGTTGACATCTTGCTGGGTGTTTGCAGTGATGAATGATGCTAAACAAGAGAGTTTATTTCAGCCTCTCCTTCCAAGCCAAAAGGTACCTGCAATCCATTCTCCTGCCCTTTGAAATCTCTCGAAGCAGAGCTGATGACTGGTTTGAGCAGTAGTCTGCCTGATTTTGTGAGTGCTGTTTTGCAAGCCTACCTGGCAGACTATGAAAAAAAAACTTCTCTTTCCCTGGCAAGAGGCCAGGGTGTGCACTGCAAGCACTAGATACACGTAGGCAGAAAACTTATCCTGTCATCTCTCCAACTTGCCAGGCAAAACTTCCTCCAAACTGTAAACAAAGCTTAAAAGTTCAGCTTACTTGTAGCTCATATTCTTTGCACACTTCACTATGAACCTGCTACAATTCTTATCCTGTGTTTATTAGTAATTTCTCATTTTGTCCTTTCCTCACACAGTAGATAGTGGCTATCCCTTTCTGTCACTGAGGTGGAATGACTGAAAATGACCAATCACATCCATGAATTGTCCAACTCTGTTCCCACAGCATTGTTGTAGTTCAATGTCAAAGACTTTCTTTTGAATAGAAAGTTGCTGGAAAGTTGTAGGAATGTCAGTTTAGTAGTTCCTAAATTACATGTTGGTTAGCAATACAAAAAGTCAGATTCTTATACACACAGTTGTTTCTTTTTCCATGGATAGGTACAGGGTGTCTCTGCATGTCTAAAGGCAGCTTCTTTTAGTTTAAAATCATTCCCACTTGACCTATCGCTATCTGTCTGCATAAAAAGTTATCCTCTCTCTTTTTTTATAAATCTACTCTAAGTATTAAAAGCACAAGGCAAATTCAGCACCCCAACCCTTCTGCTCTAACTCATGGATGTGGCCTTTCCAGATGAAATGGCTGGATTTGATGGTATAAAAGGTCTTTTCTAACCTCAATGATTCTCTGGTTCTCTGTGCTTAATTCTGTTTTTCCAAAGCTCTCTGACACTGGCTGACCCTCTGGATCAATAGCACGGCCAGCCAGCCAGCTGCAGCCCCAGGCCTGCTCTCCTTGGCGTTCACACCTCCCAGCTGGCACTGGCACAGTGAGCTAAATATGTGATTTTGTCCTGGCAGAGGCTCCCACACGCCAGGCATTTGGCTGAGGGCTCCTGTCAGTGCAGCTGCTGATATGGGAGCAGGGGGAAGAGCATCGGGCTGGCGACACCCGCCTCAAACAGAGAGCAAGTGAGGAACTGGGGTGTGCAGAAGAGGGGCCTCTGGGTTCTGGGATAACTGGATTTAAGTTTATGTAGCCCCTTTCAACTGAAGAATGGAAAAGGTGTCCAGATGAGCTTTGCACTGAGAAAAGTAGTTAAGGGACAGGTTTGAGGTCTCTCAGGACCTCAAACTGAGGAGTTTTAGGAGATGCTCAAACTCCTCAGGAGATGCTGATCGCCTTGTGGGACAAAGCCCTGAATCTGTCAGTGGGAAAAGCGAGATAAGGAGTGTGGTCCTGCAGAGCTATTCCCAAACCATCCCCATTCTCACTCCACGGCCCCTTCCTGTGCTCGCTTGTTTCCAGGAATTCGTGGCCAGCTGTTGAGAAATGCGGCTTCGCCCTGGTTCCCAGTGGGTCATGAACGGAGCGGGGGCTCCACATCCAGCCGCCGTTCGCCCAGGAACGGGAGCATCCCCTCGCACCTGCTGCGTGCCACGGAACTGGCCGGGGCACGGCTCGGCCTCCCTCCCTCCCTCAGCTGGGCCAAAGTGAACAAAAGCGGGGTCTTTTTCTCCCCTCTCCTCCATACCAAACCAGGGCCACGGAGGAGGCAGTGAGCTCTCCACTGTCGCCTCTCTCCCATTCTCCGGTCCCTCTCAGCTGCGCTATGGCAGTCCTTCCATCTGGCAGGGCAGTTTTGCACTGGGACTTCAGATAAATTCAGTCACTGCCACAATAGCTGGCTGTAGTCCACTTGCCTTTTACATATTCGGGTACCTGTATTCAGATCTGTTAAGACACTTTAGTTTTTAAATTCCTGAACACTTTTGAAGTGCTGCCTTCCAGTTTAGCAGCTTGCAACCTTATTGGAAGGGCAAACTACCAAGCAAAACTCCAGTCATCCTCAAACACTTCATTTCCCTAAGCTCCCTCAGCATCTAGCAAGGAAAGAGGCCCTTTGTGACATCTTTCAGATTTGCTAAACTAGCCCTCTAGTCTGAATCACCTTCTGAATGGACTTGTCATGCTCCATTGACTACAGAGGGAGCTTAAGGACAGCCTCTGAGATTAACCTCTGACCCCACACACAGGGGTGGTGGGTGCTGAGCACTGCCAAACTGCATGAAAGCCTCTGAATCAAAGGTGTTAGCTGGGAGTGTATCACTAAACTACAGCATAAATCACAATAATGGCTGTTACATCCTTGTTGTAACTGCTGCTAATAACATCAGCAAACAAAGTATATTTCTGGATTTAAGATTAGACTGTTTTTCATCTCCCTTGATGAAGCCTATAGAGACCTGTAGCATAAATGCTACAAAGTAGGAATGTGGCTGCCTTTTCCATTGCCTTTTTCTTACTCTGTTGTACCAGTTTATTGTGACTCTTATGTGAAAGGTTGCAGGGCACCCTGCACTGAAAGAAAATTGACTGGTCTTTTTTCTTTGCATGTAAGCAGATAGAGCAGTAGCTTATTTAGGGAGCTTTCCTGATAAGACAGCAAGCAGCAGTTGTGATAACCCAGGCCCAGTTCAAAATCAGCTACTTATAAAACAGTGTTTATCAGAGGGAGTGCATGTTTTGTCTCTGAGACACTCAGTTATACAGGGGGTGTGATGGACCCGTCAGCAAAGGAGGACAGCAGCAAAGAGAACAAACATGGCACTTCGTTCCCAGCTAAGGATAAATGGAGACCTGGTCTTGCCACCCCTTTTGGCACTGGGAAGTGTCCTGTTTAGTCAGTAGGACTATGTGCACAGCACTCATGTAAATTGTTACAGGACTGAGATATTACATATTTTAGGATCTTTGCACATTATATCATGAGTCTCAACACATTTTTCCATGCTGAAAATGGGCCAGTTCACATTTGGAATATATCCAAAATCAGGTCCTGAATTCAACATAAATCTTTTTTAGTATATCTTGTCAGATATACTAAATATATATGTGTGTGTGTGTGTGTGTGTATATATATAACCTATATCTTTTTATATGTCAGATATACTTGGCTTACCTTGCAGCCAGTTCCAGCAACCACCTAGGTAAACCTATATTTGGGACAGGTTTCTTCAGTGCCCCAGTCTGTGTCCCTTCTTGTGTCTTTTTCTAATACATGTACCCAGTTTTTTGTTGTGTTGATCTTTACACCAGGGATTCTATTCCCACTTTTCAAAACCACTTTTCCGCAGAACTTCTTCCCATATCTACTAGTCCCACTGAAGTTTTAAGACTATTTACAACAGCGACTCCATGTAATTGCAGATATCATGGACACCTTTCTTCTCAGGTAATCACTTAAACCCTGAATTCCAGGTGAGCTGCGTGAGTCCTAAGCCCAAAGAGAAAGTGAAGGAAAGGAAGAAAGCAAACAAGAAAGAAATTAAAAGAAAGGAAGGGAAAATGAAATAGGGATGATATTGCCATTTGTTACATCTCTTTGACTACCACCTCCACTGTAAATGCTTTGAGGAGGAATTGGAAGCTGCTTCACCCTTCCAGCTGGAGATTCCATTGCATCAAGCACACCCCCAGGCAGCCACTTCACCCTACTGAGCCCCACTGTGCACCCTGGAGCAGGACCCACTGCACTTGACCAAGGCTGAACATCTAGATCCCATGAGCATCTCTAGTGAATTGTAATGAGTAATAATTTTTTTTTTTAAATCAATGTAATAAAAAAGCTTTCAGCCAGAAAGCCCCCACATAATTATACAGGTGCAGAATGCTGTTAGTAGGAACAGTAGGGTTTTTTAAATTGTATATTGGGGGGAAAAATTCTGTATCTCAAAATGCAAGGGTATGCAAGTTAATTATCATTATGGAAAGATCTTTGCTTTTTCTCCGTTCCCAACATAAAACACTTTTCTCTTACTCTGCCTCCAGAAATTCCACTAATAAACACCAGTAATAAAAACTCCTAAATAGCTGTTAATTTAATGAAAAGAATCTTTTTAAGACAGATTTTTTGTGTGTGTGTTTTGGTCTTGCAAGGCTTTAGGTACTGAACAGAACAAAAAAAATTGTTACTGAACTTTTCAGATCGAAGATTTCATCTTTTGCACCTGTGGTAGAAAAGGTGTAAAGCAGCAAATGAAAAGTGTTAACTAAGAAAGCAGAGACTAAATAAACACAAACAAAAAACATTCTTTGCCAATGGAGACAATCATTTCAGTGATGAATGTGTAGCAACAAAGCCTTCTGTAGCACAGGGTACCCAGTAAGGATGGAGATATTTTTCTGTAAAAGATACTCTCTGTGTGTATGCATATTTATATTTAATGTCAAATCTCATTTGACCACAAATGTAATAATCTTTCTTTCAGAGATGCTCACAGTGAAGATTTTATAACAGAATTGTGTTTTACTACAAGATTACAGGGATTTTTTCTTCCATTTGAGTTTCACTGGATACAATTAGTACCAGCTAACTAAGAAAAACAGAGAGAATCTCATGTAGGCAAATTCCCATATCACTATAAGAGAAAATAATGGACAAAAACCTGGATTACTACTTTGTGAGAAGATTTCATCCTGAACATGAGGAGTTCATTTTGCAAAATTCTCTGTTCTCAATGAAAACCAGGCATTGCTGCATCATCTACAAGGCAAGGGATGAAAGGAGTGTGTCTCTGTGTCTGTGCAAGGGCCACTATCAGGCATTTGAGTTTTAATTAAAAGTCTTTCCTGTGCAAGGCCAGAGGGATGAAAAAGTGCAAAGGCTTTGAACTTCAGCTGTAGTATTGCACCAGATCAGCTCTGGGGTCTTAAAGGTCTCAAAGTGGCTTTGTGCTGCTAGAAGATACTTGCCTGCAGACATCTCACCCCACTCACCTGTGGCAGTCCTCCTTCCATCCAGACCCACCTGATGAACCACCATTCCCAAAAGTTTGGAGCACAAAGTGGTAGCAGAACTTCGGTCTCTTCTGCATGAAGTCCTCTCCCTTCATCTACTCCATACGTAACAAACCAAAAAGAGGCCATGTAATGACAGAGATGGCCTCCTAAGACCCTGTTCCAGGAAAGCAACCCAGCCAAAAAGAACGGGTGTAAAAGCTCTGTTCCATGTTTATAGCTCAATCAGCATCTGAGGACAGAGGTGGAAAGGACATGAGAAATCCAGAACTGCGTCTCCAGCATGATGGAGCTTAGGGAAGCTAACCATGACTTGACACACTCCTCAAGCAGCTCACATTTACTGACAGGATCAGATACCTCACATGGAAGTCCAAGAGCATCTTAAAAGTCTCTCACTACCCTGTAAGCTAAATATGCAACTAACTGCCAAGCAGCATATTAAAAAGGAATTAACATTTTTCTTTTGTAATTAAACAATACTGAGTACTTGCTCATCTTTCTAAGGATAGGATTCCTTCCTCAGTAAGTTTCTGAGTTCATTAGTGGTTTGAAGAATGTACTGTCAATTTCCATACCTTACAATACTTAATTTTCTTCCAAACAATTTTAGAAGCCTATCTCAATCTCCTCACCTTGTAAAAAATGTGAAGCATCTCCCTCTTTTGAAAACGACTGATGGAACATTTTTCATAGAGCAATTAATTAATTATTCTAAGATTTTAACTAATAGTTGGACACAGAAAAAATCCCAGAGAAATTGAAATGTAGCTTCTTTGTTCTACTCTTGAGTCTTAATCACCTCTCACCAAACACACACATTATAGTTGCTGTTAAACAGCTGAGCATGACTAGGCTGGGAATAAGGGTACCACTGCCTACCTGATAGTGTAATTTTTTTAAAAAATCAAACTCTTCATCTGTAATCCATCATTGTGTCAATATCACACAGGTTGAAATAACTGTATACTGAAACAAGCTGCTTAAAAGAACTGAAAAGTGCCAGGAAACTGGGACAAACATGCTTTAGTGGGCACAAACCAAAGAAATGTTTCCTGCTAGATTCGGACCGCTTTCTAAACATTAAAACTTCTTCTACATTTACAAATCTGTTTGTGTGACAAGCAACACCTACAGCCAACGAAAATTAGTATAATAAAGAGATACCATTATATACTTAGAATTAATTTAAGAAACTCCAGAAACAGTTTCCACAACCAAATGAGGACACCACGTGTCTGTGTATTAGTTTATTTAATTCCTTATCGCCACTAAGAGCAAGTAAATTACGCTGATACAATTGGTAAACATATACATTCGCTAGAACCCCCCAAAATCCCACAGAGCTAAGGGAAACATCAAGGGATGTTACAGGATTAATGCTTTCGTTCTACAATATGGATATATGGCTTTCATACAAGTTTTAAAAAATTGAAAAGGTAACACACTGCTAGCTTACAAAATCAATATACAAACTGGAAAAAAAAAGGAACAGGAAAAGAAAGTAACCCATAAGAAGATATCATATAGCACTGGTTTAATAGATATATACAGAATTAGAAATCCATTGAAAGTGATATTCAGGCTTTGTTATTTTGACTTTCATTTCTCCTTTCAGTTTACCACTCAAACTACAAGAATTAATATGATTTCTCGCTTACTTTTATTTTTCCATCTTATTTTACCCATTTTCCTCACTTTTTATTGGAAGAGAAAAAGACTTTCTTGTCTGTGTTTATATGTTCACACTTAACTGAAGCAGTTCGTCCACTTCAAAGCTTTGAACAAAGCCCTTGTATGTACTTGGTGTGACAGAAGAGAACACCACTGTGATAGTAAGTCCTTTTGGCCGTTTCATTGGCATGTGTTTTGCATTTCCCTTGGACACAGCTATCCTTAAACTGAAGTGCTTGCAAGTGGGAAGAAATCTAGCTCTTCGTCCTACTTGTGTATCCTCACTTAAACAACAGCACAGGACAAAAAGCTCTTTCATTTCAACCACAGCCTGAAAATGTGGCAGCACTGGTCGTGATTTACATTTGGACTTATGCATGCACCTTTCTAGAGTCTTCTTCCATATATGAATGCGTATATATATATATGTATATATGAATGTATATATATATATGCAGTATGCATGTGTGCATATTTAGAGAGCAGCTGTGTCTGATGCTGACATCTGCATTAGGTGGATTCTAGCTCCAGGTTGCAGCCTGTCTCTGCTTCAGTCCACCTCAGCAACCACAACACATTCTGGACCATCACAGCCATTTCCTTCAGCTGTAATAGTCTAGATGAACTACATGATTGTAATATGGGGAGTGCAATGAATGATCTAATGAGAAAAGTTAAATACGATCTTGTTGCCAGATAGATTAGAGTAAGGGAGTTCGAACAGCAAAATTAATTGAATGAAACTGGCTGTGGGTAAAACAGCCCTACAGAGGCTACCCTATTTTCCTAGCTTTCCATCACTGAATTCAGGGTTAAAGGTTTTGTACAGTCTTTAACTTTCAATGACCACCTGCAATGGGAATGCTTGTGCACCTCCATTTTTAGCTCATCAGTAAATCCAGTCTTTGGACATGTTTTCCATTTTGTTGCGTTTTTTTTTTTTTTTTTTAAGGTTTTTTTAAAAAAGGAGTCAAATCTGTAGGTACAGCTTTTACCTATACAACTCACTCACAAAGCCAAATGGTTTAAAGACTAGGAGATATTAACAGAGTTCTTTAGTCATCTGGGACTTCCAAGACATCCAAATTTAAATGGCAAACTGCAGAAAGGGCTGAAGTACAACCTCATCAATGAGATAATAATAGTTGAATATAGTTGAATTCTCATGCTCAGTTCAGAGTGATGAGGCCACAAGACAGACAGCCATTTGTGAAGAGTGGCAGAAAGGGGCCATTGGGAAAATTATTCGATTTCAGCATTGTTTAGTTTTGGTCCAAAAGCAAAGTTTGATGCTGCTATGAATGAGACTACCTACATCTTCTCCAAATCCAAACACCCTTGGGTGGAAGAGACTCTCTACATGCTCTACAGCTGCTCAGGCAAGTCTTTCACTATCCCTGAAACTCTATGCACCACAATAATTTGATGATAAAAGAGGACACATAAAGGATGCAAAGGATACAATTGCTTACCACTATTTATCTAGTGAAGTGGTTTTCTGTTTTCTGTGTTTTTTTGCTTGAAGGCAGACACTCCTGCATCAATGTCTCTAATTTTTGAGATGATCATTCGATCATTTATGTCCCCTGAGAAGCCATGACAAGGTCAAGTTATGAGGAAAGTTTTACCAGCAATCCATCCTCCCAGCAAATCCAGGGACTCTTTTTGCTCATTATCATACTTCCTTGTTCATTGTCATACAGTGATTAAAAACTTGCTACTGTGTCTTTTAATTTCAGAAGGATGCAGATGGAGGAGATTTATAGTATGGGCTTCCTGGGGCTGTTTTGCAACAATCCAGGAAGAAATGGAAAATACAGTCTCAAGGATGAGGAAAGATCAGCAACATCCACAGAAGAATGACTGAGAAATAGAGTGCCTTACCAGAATTGACGGAATAAATGCTATCAAAATTATGGATAAGTATAGGAAGGCAGGCAACAGCTATAATCTGTCTCTGCAAAGGAGAGAACTCAGTCTCAACTTCAGAGAAGTGCTGTCCAAGAGAATTAAAACTGACTGAATACAAGACACCTACCCCCACTGGCATAATTTCCCCTTAGTAGGATTTGAGAGACATGAAATGTCTCCCAAATGGGAAACATTTTTCATGTGGAGACATGAAATCCCACTGCTGTGGGATATCAAAATGGTTTCCACCTCACCAATATATTGCTTTAGGAAAGTGGTGAGTTTACATTGTTAATGTTGCTGCAGTTCCTAGACTTGAGGGAAAAATACGTTGTTGTCTCACCCTCAACATTGACATTAGCCTGTACACTATTTTCTCCTTTTGACTTTGTCTCCACTTGAACACTTTCTTTTGAGGCTGAAGTGGACTTTATTTCTCTGTAACACTTTACATTTGATTCATTTTAATTAAGGCACAAATACGGGATAGCATAAAAACAAATGTGCCAACCAGTAGTTCTGCCTTCTGCATGTAAGGAACAGGAAATACAAATTTGTATAAAATGGTCCTGACTTCCTGTCTCTTCTCAACCAACTCTCCAAAGCTGCCTGTTTATACATTGTGTAATTGTTATTCTTTCATTTCTTTCTTGCATTGGAATTAGAAGATGAAAATCAGTAAATTACAATTTATTATCTACCTGCATGTACAACAAACATTTTCCCTTCCTGGAGCCTTGCCCAGAAGTTTTGCTGCACTTAACAGACTGTTAAATAGGCCAGGCTGACAAGCAATGACTCTCATTCACTATGGGAATTTCTGTCAGAAGACATATCTAAGTCAGAAAATGTCCCAGTCCTCAAATACTGTTTTAAATCAAGATATAGACAGGCTTAACTGAAAGCAGCATTGCCTCAGCTTAGTTAGAGAAAGGGAAGGAAGATATACCCAAATACACCCAAATATATTCAGGTTTAAACTCACTGGAGTCCAGAATCTGGATGCAGATTCATCCATAGCTGATGCTCAGCAACTCACCCATCTCTTTTATAATAGATTTAAGTGCTCAGAAAAAGGCTGTCATTTGGGGGATTTTTATCACCTCCCCATACTCCATTACAGCTGTAGCAAATGAAGATGTAAACCACCCCTCAAGAGGGACATTCATGAAGGAAATTTCTGTCCATTAAACTAGGTAAGCAACACATCTATACTAAGCCATTTTTTATTGTAATAGGATAGCACCAAGAGGGTAAACACGTTTTTCATCTGAAGTAGCTGCTCCCACAGCACTGTCAGACCAGCTTGGCCTCCCAAAGCAGGGAGGGTAGAAGATTAGAAAGCAAATATGGAGAAGTTTCAGAATGACTGAAGGAGAAACTGATCAAGATGGGTGGGAAGAGGTTTTGTTCAGAATCTTGCCTTTTGCTTTCTTGATAATGTCACTAGTGAAACAAGGGCTCCTTTTAGGTACTGCAAGACTCCTTTTAGAGCTGACCTGACTGACCTATTCAATCTTCCTCTGTGTTCTGCCATAAATTACTTTATCACCTCCTGCATAGCTAGACTTTCCACTGAATGTTTTCTTCTGGCTTATTGGAATTTTTCTTCATTTTAGGTTTATAAACTATTATTCCAATTGCTGTCAACAATAAGATGCCAATATAGATCCAAACATATGTGGATGAGTTGTACATAAGAAATGTTCTCCTATTTCACACCCTTTGCTGAATTTTCTTCTGGTCCTAACATGATATTTTTGGTTTGTTTCCTTGTTTTCTATAAACTCTCTCCATGAAGGCCCTATGCCACCACAGGAACCTGACTGGCTTCCTTCAAAATCTATTAGGAATGTTCCTTGAACAAGCCAGATGGGCAGTTAAACGAAAGGACCACGAGGCGTCAGAGGAAACACAGGGGAATTTATTTTCTTTATACTCACGGAAGTGGAAATAAGAAGTCACATCTAAGGTTTGCTAAAGAACAATCAAAGTGGTGGTCTCAACATCATTCCCAGTTCCTGCCAGCTCCCTATGAAACATGGACTAGATTAACCAGTGTGAAACAATGGTGCAACAGTGTTGGCACTCAAAGTTGAGCCACTTCAAGTGAACTGATGCAGCATGTAGACAGACAAACCTTTGGTGAGTGAAAAAAAGTTTCCTTCTCCTTTTGCTTTCAACCAGACCTACCAAACCATTAGTTTAAGTCTGAGGCACAAGCACAGGTAGACCTGATTAGACCATGAACAAACCAAATAGCACCCAGAACCACCTAAATATGAGCCTTTATGATTTTAGATTTGGTCATTGCACCTCCACCATGTGTGGGGGACTTTTTTAACTATAGCACAGACTCAGATATGTCTAACAGCATGGTCAAAATAACAAGGACATCAACACAGACTGCAAAACACACCCAAGGAATCTGGGAAATAATTGTGAGGCTAGTGTACCTTAAGCTAAGTGCAGCCTTGGCTAGGAGGCTTCAGGAGTGTTTGGGAACAGAAGCACTTGCCTCACCGTGAGTCCAGATCAGTTGTACCCTCCGCATGAGAAATAGAGGGCAAGCTCTACAATTGTTACAACTTTCTTCGCATAGAAAAGGGGAGTGATGTTAGTATGAAAAAAAAAAAAAAAAAAGACTCTGCTTGTCTACAAGCTAATCCCAAGAGAGAAATGTGATTTACTCAGATGAACACAGCCTGCTGCAGCTTCACTGAACTCAGTGGGTACCATGCAGGAGTACAGGGGAGACTATTCCTCTTGACCAGCAGGCAAGCCTGCAGCCTACACAAATGGCAAAGCTTATTTCTTCCTGTTGAATTTTAGGATTTAGAATTCCGAAGCAATGAATTTTAACTTAATTTGGGCACTGAAAACCCTTATATTTCCTCTAAAAATTTTGGTCTGCTTGTTGTCAGCTTTTTAAACAACCCTTTACATTGAGACAGACCAGCCATTTGTCAGATCTTTTTTCTACTTTGTGACTTCCCTCAGGATTCAGAATCATTTAAATTAGGTAAAACTGAACAAACTGAAAAACAGCTGGTTGTAATTTTTCTCTTTTTTCCCCTGCAGACTATATTTTAAAAAAATCACAACTAATTTTATGTCGACTGAGTTTTCCCAAGGTCTTTTGCTTATATAAAAAATGGAAGAAAACAAAATATACTGGTTTTGTATTTCCCTTCTGTTTTACTAAAAGATAAACCAAAAATTATTTCATTCCTATTGGCTTCAGGTCCCACAAGTTGTCCTGTTTTTGGTCAAAAATATGAACTACCTCTAGTGGTTTCCTAACAGATTTCTCCTTTTATTTCCCACCAGATATACTATTTTTTAACCAGCTATAATTAAGATCAACAGGAATATTGCCACTGATACAAAAGAGAGCTGGGTTAGGCAGAATCGCAGCAATTTCAACTAGATCTTTTATGAAAATTATTTTCCCCCTTCTGTCAAAATGAACAAATAAAATACAGCATTTTTCAGCTTTGATAGGTGAAATGGAGGACACTACCATCCACCAACACTGATATGCTGAAAAGTGGAAAGTTTTGTCATCAGTCCACTTTGAAAAATCATTGCTAGAAAATCATGAAAAATTAGGACTCTTTTATGTCCAGTTGTTGAAAGATTTTAGATTTACTGCCAGCATTCAAAATATAGTTAAGGAAAGGAGTGTTACTGGTTTTTACCTGTAGATGGTGACATGTTGGAATTAACATAAAGCACACATCCAAGAAGATCTCATACTTGTAAATACTCAACAAAATGCCCCCATCCTTTCCTTAAACAAACAGTTTCATACAGTTATGCAGATGTAATCAGATATTAAGAAACAGGCCTCAATTTTTCAGATATAAGGTCCCAAAATGAAATATAAATGCATCCAGCCAGAGTGCTATGTTCACACAGGGTACCACTGGCTTCAGCAGAGCCCCATACAGACTCAGGTTCTGCTTGCATGGACTAATTACCAGATTGAGACTTATGGCAGGACTTGATTAAAAAAAATTAAAAACCCCTATATTGTTCAATATACAATAGACATAATTTTCTAAATGAGTTTGGAGTCCTTTATTACAGGCCTCTAAAAATTGTTGTTAGGATTATACATTAAAAATACTAAAGTAATAAAAAAAGGATTTTTTTCTGTGTTTGCTTTTTTCCTTCTATGGTAACATTAAGCTATAAATAATTTTAGGATAAAATGCCTAGGTATAAATGGAACTGTTAACTGATCATGTTTGCTGATGTCCCTTTCTCACATTGCCCAAGTTGACTCCATTAATCCAGCATCTTCTCTTGTTTCTTGCCTTCCTTTTTCTTCTTCTTGGATTCTGTCAAGATATAACAAAAACAATAAAAAATTAGTGTCTAGCAGGCACTGCAATAAATTTCATTTAACACACGTGGAACTTCCCCTTTTTTTTTCCCTCCATGCACCTAAGAATTGTCTCCCCATTTTGATCAAAGGCAGGGAAAAGAGAAGGAAAAGAAGAAAAATAACAGAAAGGGTCGCAGAAGTAGAGAAGGTGGAGAGGGAGTTGCATGTTCAGTTCAGAACCCTCCCTATCTGAGGGGCTGACCCTGTTTGGCATGCAAAGCATTGTCTCAGGAACTTGCTTGGAAAATAAGAAAACAGCAGGCATCTCCTGGAGAAACCGGGTCACGGCTCAGTGGAGAGCTGGAAGAAAGCATTGCACACACTACCCACACATATACCCTTCCCCTGCTTCCTTTCTGTCTCATTGTGAGCCTTTGGCTTTCTCTGAATGTGAGAGCAGCTCCAGAGCATGAGGAGAAAGCTCTCTTGTTTCTCCAGCTCCTCCACTGCCAACCCTTCCCCGTTCCCCTGGGACAGACACCTATGTGCACTCGAGAGGCAATGGGAGCTTGGCCTGGGGTCCTGGGAGCACAGCTTGTCCAGCCAGCTGAGACTGATGGGATGAGCAAAGGACTAAGGAGACCTGCTTCTCTAATTAATTTGGGGTAAATAAGGGAAGGATGGGAAGGCACAAGTGAAAATTTGTGTGTTGTACTTCCACCTGCAGAAACTTTCACTGTACTCTAGGGTAGTGTGGTATTCGACAGGTAAAGGAAATTCACAGAGGGACCTTGGAAATTAAAACAAATTAAGAGGATTATGTACTCTTGTGTCACATGTCACCTTGTAATGGGGAAAATAACAGCTCTCACTGGGAACATGAGTAAATCCCTATTGATACCAGCACAAAACAGCACAACAGGTATCACAGAGAGATGGAAACAGAGCTTCTATGAAGCATCTTCCCTGGAACCAGAACAGCATGCAAGCAGAACCCAGTTTGCCTTAACCCAGATTTCATTAATCAAACCAAGCAAAACTATCAAAGAATCATAGAATATGCTGAGTTAGAAGGGATCCAGAAGGATCACTGAGTCCAACTCTTGGCCCTGCACAGGACCACCCAAAAAATCGCACCATGTTGCCTGAGAGGGCTGTCCAAGCACTTCTTGAACTCTGCCAATCTTGCTGCCATGAACACCACCTCTGGCTAAATAACAACTATCACCTTGAATGAGAAGAAAAGCACTTAGCCTTTAAGGTGGAACTGTTATTTGTGAATATGATTCTTTTCCCTCTGACTCATTTACATAATGAGTCAGTTTAGGAATCTTCAGTTGTGGTAAAAAGAGCTTGTTTTCATTAAAGCCAAGGCAACTACACTGACTTCTTTCAGGTATGGATAGGGCTAGGTACCTCCAGCAGAAGGCAAATTTAGGCTACCACATTTCTCTGATGGTTATTTTTCCTTTTTTCTAGTGTTTCAAACCAACATTTTTTTCATCACCTGTTATAACAAAACAAAAATTACTTCCAATAATCCTTTAGTCAAAGCAAAACATAATACTTATTTAGTCATATAACCTGCTCTAAAATCTCTTTCCCTTAAAAACTTTGCTTAAATCTCAAAGGGATAATGATAATTTAAATTCAAAGAGATAATTTAAAAGAAGTTTTTTTTTTTTTTAATTTGAAAACGAATTCCCTCCCCCAACTTTTGCATGTGTGCGTGTTCTTGCCTGTGTGTCTGAATGTCTGTAGTCTGGAGCAATTCACAGAATCTGACACTATTTCATAACTTGTCATTAGAAAAAGCAATCTTTCATTGACTTAGTATCTAATTTGCTTTCAGCTACAGCTTTCCCTCCACCCCTGCAAATTTTCTGTATCCCCCCTTAATCTCTTTTGCCCACATCCTCCACTTCCTCTAATTTTGCCACTCTATAAGACTGACCCTCCTGGATTCTGTACTGATTGCACTCTCCCTTACACATTTTATTCCCCACATAACACCACTTTCTCTGAAAGAAACAGTGGCATTTTATCAATCAGACTGGCACTGGAATCTGCAAAATTTATTTCAACCCAGCGCAGGCAGCAGGGTGCTATGCAGACTTGAACCAGATTCACTAACAGCAAAGGAGACATATAAATGCAGGCAGACTGCTAACAGGACTCGGCTGAGGAGTCCAGGAGAAGACTGTGGTCTAGAGTCATGTGAATGCACCAGCTCCCCATCCTCACTTGACCTGAGGTACCACACAACCCACTGTTTATTCATTTGCACTTAATGCCTGTGGGTCCACATCTCTTCCTTTCTCAATTCCTCCCCTTTGTCTACCTTGTAGTAATTTGCACATCATCCAAGCTGCCGTCTACCTCCAAAGACAAGTGACTCTGCTTTGGGCCTCAGCATAGTAAAACTGTCCTGTGAGTACTTTCAATGAGGGAGGAATTCCTCCCTCATTAAAAGTACTCACATCACTACAGCTTCACCTTTCAGACAGGTAATCTGGATTGATGCACTGCATATTTGCTCCATGAAATGACATGCATACACACAATTGTGGGAGTATTAGGAAAAAAAGAAAAAAAGAAAAAAAGGAAAGTGCCCAGCCCTTAGGCTCTTTTATAATTGCCACCACAGACACCAATACCCATGTGCTGACCCATGAAAATGTTGATGTTCATATGTTCATGCACAAGTCTGTTCACAGCTACACTCCACCTGTTTTGATTATGATCAGGCTGTGGTATGTCCATGGCTAACAATGTATAAAGTTGCTTCAAAATGCATTCTGCTTATGTTTTTTTCATTTCTCTACATATTCTTTGCATTTGTGTCATTCAGGCTTTTATTGTCCTCACCTTTGCTCACCCTATGCTACGATATCCACTTTTATGACAAGCTGCTGGGTCACAGCCACACTGGGAACCACATCACCCTGATCACCCTGCCAGTGCTACCCGCCCCAGAGTATCCAGGAATGACTGAAAGGGTCACCATGCTGAAAAGGCTGACAAGTTCAGAGAACAATGAGAGTTATCTGCCAGCTCATCAGTCCCAAACCCCAGCATCAGCTGCAGCCACCTGCCAGTTAAGTGAGGGAAAGATCCCCTAGGTACACTGTCCAACAGTCCCCTTCAGTTTCATGTTCCACATATGAAAATGATCAAAATTCAATTCAAGTTAGCACAGATTGAATGTTAAGACCTTCAGTTCAGCCATTTCCTACTAGGCATCTTAACGTGGTCCCATCAGAAATTAAGTGACTAAGCAGAGCCCACTGAGACAGCCTTTCTGATGGAGAAGCCACAAAGCTGATTCCACATCTTCCTGGCACTGCAAAGCAGCACGAGCCCAGCAACACTCACCACTGAGTCAGAGGGAAGCAGGAAAAGCTGCCCAGTAAGCAGGGACTGTTCTGAGCAGAACCCTGCCATTTTCAGGAGCTTTGGGCTTACAGCAGCCTCCTTCACCTCACCCACCCCACTGAGTGCAGTATTTCCACAGGCAGAGCCACAGAGCTGTCTACCAGCTGTCCTTTGCCTTCAGGGAATGTGTTTGCTGCAGACAAGTGCCTCCAAAAATACAGAGAGACATTATGGTAAAAAACCTTAACCAGATGAAACTCAGGTTCACACCAGCCCACACAGAATTTGAATCTAAATCTACTCACTGCCCTATTTGCTTTCAAGTCAGGTGGCCCACTTGTGCTAGACATCAGTTGGCAGTATCTTTATGAGCTATCTGTGGTAGAATTCAGGGTCCAGAGAGGCAGAAGCAAAGCAAAAAGAAGGATGATAATCCTGGATTTCAGAAGAGCAGATTTTGGTTAGTTCAGGCTAAATACCCTGTTTGCTCAGCCAGGCTAAATATCCTGGACCAGAGCGCACGCAAAGATCAAATTCCAAATGCCTGATAGACCCTGCAGTGTGCAACCACCAAGCATTGCACAGCCACTCTGCTCCCCTCCTGGAACCACTGCATCTCCAGCAAAATCAAAACCAAACAGCCCTGTGTCAATGCACAGGCACTGGATAATCTAATCCTTAATCACCAGAAAAACCCTACGAATTGTTGCAGGACTTAGAATTATTTACAGGATTAAAAACTGGTCATGGACTAGCACTGGACCCACTTTCTGTGGGCCCAAGATGACCAGTAACAAAAATTTCAGTCAGGGTCTTAGAGAGTAAACAAGTTAATTTGATTAGCAGAACTTTCTCTATGCAATCTGGAATCGCAGCAGTCCTCTTTAAACAGTCATCTTTATTCCAGAGTCTCATTCTTACTATGCAAGCAGCAAATGAAAGTAATTCAGTTGAGCAGGAGCCACACACCATTTGAAGCCACTCTTAATGTATAATGCACAAAAGGGAGATAATTACATTTTAATGGAAGTCAAGCTTTGTAAACCAAGATTTGCAGGTCTTCATTTTCATTTGTTGAAAAGAAGGTAACAATTCACTCATGGCACTGCTGAACTTCTGTGCATAAAAATCAAGCAGTATACCCAAAAGCAATATAAATCATTCAAAATAGCAAAAGCTGTGCTGATAGAAGTTTAGGGTAAAAAAATTCCACATCAGATACAACGTTCAGGGTACAATTTTCCCAGGGCCTAGCACTCAGTCTTACCAAGCTCAGAGGAAGGCATGTTTTAAAAAGGCCTCTCTACCTCTCAATTGCAGCAAATTTTCCAAAGCACAAGGTTTCTATAATGGTAAAGGGCAATAGTGCCAAGGGGTGCATGGAGCGTCTGAATTTTGGGGATGAAATGCCTGTCCCTGTGGAATGGAGAAGTCTTAACTTTGGTATAATCAAGGATTTTATACCTTGGCACAAAAAAATCTCACCTTACAGAGATTCACACTCCTGTCTAGGAACAGAAACTGTATTATTTTGTGATTTCCAGGACTGTAAAAACAAGTACCTAGATTTCTGCAAATCCTTTAAAGGTAGTATTTCTTTTTCTTGTAGAGGAAGAGAATTTTTCATGGCTATCTAAACCCTTTTCTTCCTTTTTTCCTGTACTATATACAGCATTTATAAATTCCAAATGGTTTAAGAAGGAAAAACTATATTATGATAGCAACTTTGCTCCCTAATGAATTCTTCTGAAAAACCTCTTTGAGAAACACAGTTCTACTGGATGGAGGAAAAAAAGCAATAATCCACCAGCTGAACAGCAGCAGAAGGCACCCCTCCAATCAATCAATGACCCTGATTAACTTTTACTTCATTAACAGATTACAATTGACTGCATCCCTTATATTTTAGCCTGTGCTCCTTACCAGCTTTCTCTAGTTATCTGTGTTCCTCAATTTCTTCACACTTGTGCTCACTCCTCTCCATCAGGTTTTGTTCTGCTTCTCACTTTGTTAAAGTTTTGTTTAGGATAGACTTTCATTTGTTCCCAGCTGAACACAAGAATGACTTGATTTAGACCTAAAGGCTGCAGCTGCCCCATTTAAGTCACAAAGTCATGCTGAAAAAGTGTGTTAGGAATGGGGAATAGCCAGATTTACATTTGTAACAAAAACTAACATATCTGACAAAGGAATGGAATCAAGTCACCACTCACAGAAAATGTGTCAATTTTTCTTTCTCATTGGGACTGCAAGAAGAAATAAATGTATGGGAAAATAATTCAATTTGTTGTAAAATGAGCCACAAAACTCTGAAATTATCTTAGTCAGAAGCCATTTCTTCAATCCGACATACTGATGTAAGACCTTTAAACCCTTTCCTTTAACATCCCAACTTAAACCAGTCAGGAATTACAGGGAGCTTTTATTTAAGAGATAATTTGCTGAAACCAAGGATTTTCATCAGAAAGGTTTCCCTTTGATGATTTTCTTCCTTCAAATATTTGGGAGAAAACGTTTCAAAACCGCCTATGCAGAGGCACTCAAAAGACCACAAAGACACACGCAATGTCTGACTTTGTTCAATGGCCTAATAGCCCGAAGGCAAAGAACATGAAAGTTTCATCTCATTTGCTTTACATCTAGCTTAGCCCTTAAGATGTTAGATCTTAAGAGTAAGTATTCAGAAGATTGCAATGGATAAACTTTTCAAACCAAGGCTGTTTTGCAACTGGAGTCTGCTCCAGGGGTCTGGCTAACACTTTCAGAAGTAGTTCACTTTGCTCTTCCGATGGCTTCTCATCTGCCTCGGGTACATTCACACTACTGCTTCTGTAGGGTAGGGACTTTCTCACTGCTCTTCATCATGTTCTGAGCTCAGCACAAGAGGGACACAGTCCCAGCTGGCTTTTCAGCCCCCCCCCCCCCGTCTATGCTGTACACAAGATCCCTCTTAATGCCAGCAAGACAGGTGCAGGCACAGGCTGATACATTAAGAGTTTGCTTGCTGCATTCACATGTCTGCAGGAGACTGCTGGAGACAGAAAGCTTTAATAATCCATTGGGACTTTAGCATATACCTATACTGAAAGTTATTTGTGGTATAATGTCAATAGAGAACCTATTTTATTCAGTTAGCTCTTGAAAAGCAGGCACATGCCCTTCTCAGCTGTGCTTCCTGCATCTGCCCCAGATGAGCTCTACCCCTGGGGCACAGGACACGGGGCTGGCTTTGATCAGTGCTCCCCACTCTGCAGAGTCACCTGCAAAAGTCTTGCAGTAAGCACAGATAGAAGGAAAGATAGAGAGATGGCAATGTGGAAAATGAGACTGAGGGATAAAAAAGGGGGTGGAGGGGAAGAGAGCTTGAAAGGGAAGGAAGTGAAGAAATAGAAAAAGAAAAGAACAGAACGGAAGGAACAGGACTTTCTCTCTGTATCACTGCTGAGAACAGTAATGAGGGTGAACATTTGCTGATGGCATACCTTTTATCACAGCAAATCCCATAGCTTAAGGAATTTTCATGGCTCAAGGGCACTAGCTAATGCCAAGGAGGCTGGGCTGCTCTTACGAGCCAAGAAAGCGAGGCAATGAGCACATAACACAATTGACACACACAAGGCTATTTAAGCTTTCGCCCACAAAGGTCTGCATTAAACCCTAAAAGAAACTCCTGCAGGTACAACAGTGTTACAAGAGAATTTGTCAAAGCCAGTTCTTCATCTTTTGGGGCAGCATAGAAAAAGAAAAAATAATCTGAAATACAAACCAGGGGGTCAGAAAAACATGGAAGTTTAGGTTTCCACAAAACATCCCAAGGTTTTTCTTTTCAAAAACACCTATGAAAGCTGCAGAACAGCTAAAAATTGAAAAATATTTAGTTAAAAAAATATTTCTTCTCTCCTTCTCCTACATGCATTTCCTTCTCCCTGGAATTAGGGTTGTGTCAATCAGATTGATATTATGCTATGATCTGACAAGGCATTCAAATTATTTATCCAAACAGTAAAATATTTCACAGGTACAAAAGCAATCTCAAGGGAAACTACAGCACAAAGCCTCCAAGAAACATAAGGAAATGGAAGCAGAAAAGCAACCATTAAAAGACATCCAAACTTTATTAGTTATGGGCTGCACTGGCAGCTTATAAGCAGCTCGAGGCTGGTCCACACTGTAAGCACCATTGTGTTTTGTTTTTCTCATACAGCTAATTCTCATTCCCAGTGAAACTGAGAAACATCATATTTCCTCCTGTCATGGCAGCAAGGAGCCAAATGACAGTCATGTCTCAGAGGCTAAAGTTTCCAGTGAGTTTTACTTCACCTTGAAACACGAGCCTTGTCCTCAGACCAGCACTGGGAAACACGACCAAGCATTTAGTGCCCAGTCTTGCCCCTCTGGACCACTGTTTCTTCTCTTGGTTTTCACATTTCCCAGCGCCATAAGGCATAAATTATTCATGGCAAAACTGCTTCTCACAATGTTTATGCAGTGCTTAGTACAATGGCACCCTTTTTCAGCTGGGGCCTCTGGGCACTCATGCAATACAAATAATCATGATGATAGCAACAATAATAACAGCCAGCTATGCTTTTCCCACTGGGCACACACTTCCAGTGTCCTATCCCACAGAGCTCAGATCACTCTATTTCACTACAGGCTCCTGGTCAGTGCCAGGGGCTATTCTTCAGCAAACCTGTCTCACCCTTTAGAACAAGAGAAAAACCTCCCAGTTTTACCTTCCAGGTTTTTCTATAACTATCACAGCTGTTTCCTAATATGAGAAAATCCCTCATTTTTATAACTAATTAGTTTGAGCAGATTCTATTATTCTGCCTCCTGTAATACTAATTATTACACTAGCTGCATGCCTGCATGACTAATGAGTTACATTAAAGCTGGGGAATTCTAAAACCTACAGAGGAAGATACAGCATGACTGTGATGCCAAAACAGGAGACACCAGCATCTTTCAAACAATAGAAAAGCACAGCCCTAACAAGTCATTTCCTCTCACTCTGTGTCCCCTCCAGCTGCTTTGTGCTGTTGCACAAAGGCAAAGTTGAGGGAGGGAACCCCAGAAAAAGCAATTTGTCCAATATGCAAAATGAAGTGGTCCAATTTCATCAGTGCAGCACCCAGTTTGTCTGAGGAACAAATAGCTCAGGAGAGCAAGTCACTCATACCCCACTGTCAGCCCCTTGCAACAACTAGCAGTCAAGCTATCCTGCCAAAGCTGGTCAGTCTGTTCTGGCAGCACACTACAAGATGTTCTCCCAGCAGGTAGGTATCTGCCACTGGAATGCTCAAAAACCACAGGCTGTTTTCTGTTCCTGCCACCGAAGCAAAGACAGGGATAGACCTGCTCATTAACACAAGTCCATCTCTATGATTTGACAAGAAGCCTTCTAAGAAGACCCAAGGCAAAATGGTGTTTAACACTGATGGGAGTCCACTGAGATGACTGACATAAAACCAAGAATCCTGATTAAAGACTGCAGTTCAGACACTCACCTTGAAGTCAATTGTAACATTCTGATAATTTTATTTGCATTATAAAAGGGAGCAGCAGCTACTAGCTACATGCCTGGACCTGCCACTGATACGTAGTCAATCTGGGAAATCATTTAGTCTTTCTGACTTTCAATTACTACTTTTCTTCTAATTAGACTTCCTGAGCTCCAAGGAGTGATAGCAGGATTAGCTAATTGCTGCCTGTAAAGATATACAGATAAAAGAAACAAGGTAGAGCAGATGATTTATACTTCACTCAGCTCTGAAGTAAAACTCTTCAAATTATATGAAATTATTAAAAATACAGAGTGCAGTAATTTCCTCCATGCAGTAGCATACACACCGTGCCAAACACAAGGAAGTGTATTGACACCTTGCTATACTCCTAAATGCTAAACCTGATCTGAATGCTACAGAAGAGATTACGGCCATTAACAGCTCAGTTAGGTCTTGCCTTCATGTGGGAAGTCTTTCCAAACACTGCGTGTTGGAGGATGTGTTCTTTGGTTGGCACCCCAATTACTAAAGACAACAGTGGTGTGAGCAGTGTTAATATTTGCCAAACTTAGCACATATTTTTCCTGTGTGGCAAGGACTGAACTGAGACATGACAAAGTAACTCATAGATGTGATATACTCTAAATTGATAAAGAGTTGGGAAGGGAGATTTATTAAAAAGAGCTAAATACAGCCAGGTGAAAAAGTTACCAGAAAGGCGCATAATTCAAAAAAATGAAGGGTACATTGCAGAAAGGGCAGGAAAACAGCTTATTCTATTTAATTTTATCTTAATCAGAAGAATAAATATCTGAAAGTACAACCATTATGGGGAGAAAGAGAGAAAGAATGAGAGTGATGAAAGGAGTGTAAGAAGAAATAAAGCCCATCAGGCAACCCAGCTCAATGAAAATAAATCCCCCCTCTCTTAGCAGTTAAAGCAAAACGTTTCCTGAATCCTGACAATACTCCATTCTTCTGCTTTCTGGCTGGCTGGAACCTGAAGAGGCATCAATCAAGTTTGGGTGGGTGTGAAGCTGGCCAGATGGAGGATGTCGGAAGCGTTTTGTGCTCCTCAGCGCAAGCTGGCCATTAGAGCAACCACTCAACAGAAGTGTCTGAGTCGGTCACATCTGTCAGGACAGTTTAGGGATATCTTCAACATTACCAGCCTTGCAGACACTGGTTAGAATATGCAACTGTGTGCACTAGAGAAGAGATGCCTGCCTCCACTGGGATTTTTTGATGAAAATCATCCTTTCATCCTTTCTAGACTTTGTGACAGGCTTCCTCATGACCTCATTTGTGGACTAAATACACAACAAACCATGGTGCCTCGGATATCACTATCACACTGCTGACAATCTGTCTGTGCAAATGCACAGTATTCAAGAAGGAAAGATGTTTTTCATCCTGTGTTACCTACACTATAACCCAACAGCCCAGGACCAAGCCACTGTCTTCCAGTCTGAGAACATGTGAGCAAAGCTATGGAGAAAAGAGCTTGTCAGGAAGCCATGTAAGATTAAAATTCCTGTTTCATCATCTGCTCTCATCCTTAAATTAATTTGTAATCCATAAGACAGCTGCTTAGAAATAAAAAGTACTGACAAGTACTTAGACCAGTTGCTAAGAAGAAAAATTTTTTTTGCTTGTTTCCAAAATAATGGAGAGTGCTTAAAAAGGTTTTAAGCTTTTCTGTGGATGCTTACTAAAGATAAAAGAAATCCATAAAAACACTTAGGTTACCACTTTATGAAGAAGGAATTGATTCCCAAAGTTTATGAGCATCTCCTGCTTTAACTTAGCATAAGTTTTGTCAGAGATCATAGAAGTCCTGGAAAACCAAACTATATTTTATCAACAAATCTGTAAAATTATAAACCCTGAGATAGTTTTGCAGGTATGATTTTCCTTTCTGTTAAGAACAGATTCAACTCCGATCAACAGCAGTCGTTTTTGAAATCGTTAAATGAGAGGAGGGAGACTCATCCTATCAGCAAAGCTGCCATAGGCTGACGGGCTGGAAAGGGGGATAAGCAACAGTAGAGCAACATCTACACTAAAGAGCCATCAACTGGCGTTTTCCTCAAAGAACAGAGAAGGTGAGGAGGAACTGCAGACAACACATTTCCTGAAGGAAATGTGACAGGTGAAATTTGATGCACAACGCTTCATTGGTCAGGCTTAGACAAGATAACCTGTCTTACCCACGCAATTCCTGGCATTCTTAAATAATCACTTTTTTTTTTTTTTTTTAATTAGGGAGAATTTTGAAGGTCTCGGATACTGCCCATGCAAGCAATGATCAAAATTAAAATTATATTTAGCTAATTTAGTGGGTGTAATGAACAATAAAGATAGTATTACAATGGCATTTTCTTCTTTCATCACAGATCTGTAGAGGACATGCTTGGAATACTGTTTACATTCCAGTCTCTCCATAACAAAAACTCTTTTGCAATAATAGAAGGAATTTAGGTAAGTCCAATAGTGAGTATGCTTATTGTGGATAAATTCTTACACCAAGAAATACTTAAGTCAGAAGCTTTAAAAGATGGCAAGTGACAAAAAATTAAAAGAAGATATATAAAAGTACCATTGATTGGAGAGGCTAAATAGGGACTTTTACTGACCTCATTTACAGCATGAAATCAAAAGGAAAACGGATATAATGGAGAGGTTACAAATACAACCTAATAGAATAAAAAATTCACCTCACTGGAAAGGGGGTTAGTCAGGAAAATTAGGAAAACAACACTTTTTTCTAAATATACTGGTATTTTTCAGTGCAATATTTTCAGTCAGTTCACGCCTGCTTTTGGTACTCTCGGCCTGTTGCTGTCTGAGATGCATTCATTGGTGCACCCCTTGAAAGAGAGACCAGTCAGAGAGGTGTCCATTCACAGTAAAACAGATTCCTGAACTGCTGAGCCCCTGGCTGACTGCTCTGCTGCCAGAGCACCCAAATGTCAGAAAGTCCCTGCCCTGCTCGGCCTGGAAGTCCCAGAAGGAATGGCCAGCCCTTGACCAGCATCCACAGATCTAGGTGGATACCAGTACAGACCTCTCACACTTCAGAAAATGACCTGCTGCTTCCAAATAATGCATCATGGGCCTTCTCTGTTATAGTCTTGAGGCCTTGATGGAAAGTTAGGGTTGAAAAAGGAGCCTAACATATAACTGTAGACCATTTGAAGTGCTCAGGCCATAACCCGGTTCTTCTCATTTCCAAATAAAGAAATTCATTAAGATTCTAGCTACAGATTGAATGCAGTTTAAATCTTTTCCTTTATCTTAGTTGTGGGTTTGGACTTACCTCCAAGCTGTAATTTACTTCACCTCAGGAAAAAAACAAATATTCTCCTTCCAGCCAACATGCCAGCACTCTGATTTTTAACTCAGAAATAAAGTTCAGTGGGGCAAAACTTTTCACACAGTACCAATCTGCTCGACCTAATTTCTTCCTCTAGCTCCTCCTGCTGGTGCCAACACCCTGCCCAGTGTAGCTCCCGTGTAGTTATACCCACAGATCTGCAATACGGAGTTAGCTCTGAGCCCAGGCAGGCTGTGTGTGTGTGACTCCCATGCCTGCTGCTCCTACTAATGCCAAGAGCAGATGAGTGAGCAGGTGGCATGCAGGAAGATTTCTAAGGCAGATCAGGAGAGCAGAACTGCTCACAGTTATTATGATTAAAAACCCACATTTGTACCTATTTCTCTTTTTGCATTCCTTCAAATCAAATAAAGCCAGGTCTCATAATTAAGTCAAACCCCACAACTGGCTTCTGCAGTAAGTCCCAATCCAATTTTCAGTCTCAGCTATAACTCACTCCTAGACTCTAGAATCAGTTAAAGTTGACTCCAATCCAGCAATTTCTCAAGCTCTGCCTTTAAAACTCTAGCTCGAAAATGAGCCTGTACCACCCAAGAGCACTGCTCTCACAAAACAATGCTGCATCAGTGCTCTGCTTTGTCCCCCTCTCCCCCTGTTCTGACAGCCACTGACTGACAGAATATATATATATGACTCAGTGGAAGCAGGACAAGGCAGAGGCTCGAGGGGCAGAGGCCTTCTGGCAGCACAATAGGAAGCCTCATTCAGTAAACTCCCAAAGGCTACTTAGGCATGGAAACTCAGTGAAAAAAAGAAAACAGCAAAAACATGGAAAAAATTCCTGCCTCCCAAACTGCTAAACAATAAAATCACACATCTCAAAGCCCTTCCTGCATTCCCATCCAATCACTTCAATCCCTAAATGATGTTTATTGTCACCACCTCAACCAACTCAGGTGGTCTCTAAAAATCTAGTTGTAACTTTGCTGCTCCACAGCCTGTCACTGACTGCACGGGTTCCAGACTCATCTGATAACTCCATGGATGGTATGCAAGGAAAACCAGTCATGTAGATGGATGGATGCATGCATGCACACACATACAAAGTGCCTGCAACTTCTCTGGTTGCTCAAGCAGAGCAGGCCACCTGCAGGTACTCCTCCGATCAATGGCGCACCACAGCCCACAAGTGGAAAATTGCTTGTCCCAGGTGCACCTGTCACACCTAATCACATTTATTTGTATTGCTATTCAAGCATTCAGAGCCTGGAATGTGTCAAACCCTGCTGGTTTTAAGTAAACAAATGTCAGGGTAGCATAGCTTTTATAATCTACTTAAAACACATTACTTTTGTATCTCAAACAAGATCTCACAGTTTTAGCTCCCACTATAAATCACCCTGTATACATAACACCTGCTATTCCACCAATAGAGTACATTAAAATGTTTTAATGATTAGAAAGAAAATACATTTTTCTAAGGGCCACCTGGACACACAAATGCAGGGCATATGTCTTTCTGTGTACCAGGAATTATACTATCAGTCACACTTAAATAAGACATATACATTCTGTACTGTTCTTCCTGCTATGTTTGAATAAAGAATAAACAGCCCCAAGGGTGTACAGTATTTTCATATTTCAGTGTGCAATGAGAAGAATATCCTTTCAATGCTACGTGTCAGAAGGAAAACAGTCCTTTTTTCAACTAGTCATTATTCAATACCAACCAAAACCTATATAAATTATGTCTTTATCAAGGGATATTTTTTCATGTTATTATTGTTATCCCGTTCCCATCGACGAGTGAGTTACGAAAGAATCTTTACTCTGGAAGTCTAGTTGTGTAAGCAAACTGGTAACAGTACAGGTGGTCTAAAGTTAGAATTGGAGCTCTAATCTTCAGCTTACCTTTCAAGTGTGAGACAGCCTTGACTATCCAGCTCAGGAATATTCCCTGCCTGAGCCCTGACAGACAGAAGCAGTGCAGAGCTGAAGAAAGGCCATGAAAGTGCAATACCCTGTACAACTGAGCTCCCACTGAAGCATGCACGACATCATAAACCCAGTGATTTAAGTGAACTATCATGCAGCTTTCAGCAAATGGAATTTACCTTGAGGTTTGGGTTTGGTAAGCTTCCCACAGGGCTTTGAGATTGTGACAGTCTTCTGGCAGTCAGCATTATGAAGGGCTCTCTTTAGGTTCCCAGTCCGAGTCTTCAAGGCCGTGTTCAAGTCACATTCTCCCCAGGCCTGGAACTGGTATTTGCACTCCGCTGCAGCAAGGAAGAAAAAGGCAAAATTTAAAACACAATGACTGAGTGTGAAAACAAAAACGTTGTGAGTCTAATAGGATATCACAGACAGTTGGTGCTTACAGACAAAAAGATGTGCAACTGAAGAAAAGAATCCCAAGAAAACTTTAAAGATTATTTGCAGTGGTAATTACAGTCTCCTCCCCTCCCCACTGCTTTAAAATTTAATCCTCTTGCTTTTGCATGGATATTGCATTTTTTGGCATATTAAGAGAAATCCATTTAGCTATGAATATGAACAGCACAACAATAAAAAAAGAAAGAAACAGCAGCTTGAAATGTCATTTACATTCCATATGGTAGTTTCTCCATTTGTGTGATGCCAGAGGTTAACAAATAAAGCTTGAACAGTTTCTAGAATGTATGTGCACCCATAAACTTCTCAAGTCTGAAACTGCAGCACTGATTGCATTGGTAAGGTCACAATAATTTCAAAATCATGCAAGCTGTTTACTAGGAAAAAAAGCCAAGTTTGCAAGAGCGATCAAATTTGAGTTTTGGACAGACATCTTGTCCAGGACAGATCTGACATATCTTCCCAAACTGGTACATATGAACCTGCTGAACTGAATAGTAAAAATAAAGTTCACTGGTCTGGAATGATAAAAATACACTGGTCTTCACTCCCTCCTTTCACTGCACACACGGGTAGCCAGCCCCCCACGCTCCACATCACATATTGTAAAGCCTGTGATAACCATCACAGAGGTTCACAGCTGTGAGCTTGCACTACTGCCCTAAACATGGCTGAACACCACAGAGAGCAGATTCCAGCATGCAGGAAGGCAGAGTTTATAATAAGCAGCTTATAGGGACTGTCTGCAGAGGAGCTCTGAGGAAGCTGCCTTCTGATGCCCTGCATGTTCCAGCTCTGGTGAGCCTGAAATACAGGACTAACGCCTTCACCAAGACATCTGCAGAACTAAGCAGGAAAAACAGGCATCCTGCTCCATAATCAAAATAAAACCCGAAGTAAACCCCTTAAGAGAGCGATGCTCACCTCCAAATTGCTTCTTCCAGTTGCAGGGAATCTTACACTTCTGAGTCTTGGTGGTTTGTTTGCACTCAGCTCCAGTGCGGGTGCCCTCACGTGTCCCCAGGCCGCAGTCACCACTGGTGGGCACGCAGACACTCCACTGCCATTCCCCACAGTCAGACTTCTTCACCTTTTTCTCTGGATGAAGACAAGAAACCAAGCAAGAGAAGCGCTCAGTGCTCAAAGCCTATGGAGAAGTTGCCTAAACTTAACCGAAGACACAGGACCTGGAAGGGCAAGTAAGGAAGACATTCGTAACACAATTGCCTTTAAAACAAAAGGTCTGAAATCCTCTTCACAATTCTGCAGAGACAGAATTTGAGCCCAAAGCATGATGGTAATTAAAACTCAGTCCCACTGCCATGTTTACTAGTCCATTCAGATATCCTCAAGTGGATTCTCATCTTCAGAAATCTAAAAACGCCCAGGGATCACTGACCAAAACATGCAGGAGGGCTCTCACTCAGAAAGCTCTGTCTCCACTAGCTGGGGCATGCAAATATCCTCAGTTCCAGCAGAAGCACTACACACTAAACAGTGATAAATGTATGTGCTGAAATTGCATATCAGAGGATTTGAGCACCTCCAGGAAACAGCTGTGGGATGCAAACTTCTGATTTGCTATACCATGTCACATTTTATAACAGAATACTTCAAAGGCAAAGGAGCTACATGGAGAAGTGTACTCGAAGTGCTGTTAATTCAGGTGGGTTTGTTGCTCAGGGAAAATGTAAGGATCATGACTTTATTTAGATCCTTAAACACAAGTCTTATGAGAAAAGATAGCAATGTTATCAAACCCAGGGATTCACAAAAATAATTACTTAGGCACCTAAATCATCACAAGTAACTATAAATATACTTATATAATTTTTTTTTTCTTCTAGGTCTTGCATGTTTATGCTACCATTTTCTCATATTTCCACAAAGCCAGAATGGTAAAAAAGTTCCTTTTTTTTACTGGGAACACGAATTCTGATGGATTCACAGTTCATATTATCTAGTACATACGTTGCCTGACAATAATAAGACCTTAAGAAAAACACCAAAAAATACATTCTTTAAAAAATGTCAGAACTGAGTTTGACAGATACGAATTTTCCACCCTGGGCCAGTTTCTCTTATAATGAGGTCTGAGTTCATCACTGACAGAAAGCAACTACTGCTGGATGTCTGGCTGTCTTTGCAACAGCAAGTTAGTACAATTCTTTGTCAGAGGATTTCCACATCACACAGCATCCGTGTAGCACTGTCATATATAACACTGAGCAAGTGACATAACTGCTCTTTCATCACTCCTGTTTGGTTCCCCTTAAGTCAAGCATGAAACTATTCATGGAACACAGTTTAAGCTCCTTTGCAATATCCACTGTGTGATAAACCAAGGACTCCAGTCTCTCTCCAGTCTCTGGGGCTGTCAAGCTGCCACTTGACACGGAAGCCCCTTTCTGCTTCCCTATTTAACACAGAACGTGTCACAGCCAAAAATCCTACCCTGATATTAAAAGGTTAACAAATGACCTGATTTCATAACAAAACCAGAAGCATTTGACATTCTCACACGCATGCAATCTATCTTGGGGATTAACTCTGAATTAGACTGGATCTTACCTGGTTTCTCTTTCTTGCCAGCCTCAGTGGTACTCACGGCTGCCAGAAGGAAAATGAGTGCCAGGAGGGCAGCTGTGAACATTCGACGATGCTGTTGTTGCTGTTGCATTCTGCAGATCAATGACAGAGAGGAAAAAAAAATGGTTAGCAAGACTGTAAAAAGTGGGACTCCAACTAAAGCATTTTTGGGAAGCTCTGCTTCAGGACCAGAAGACACAAGCAGGTCAAACATAATTAGCTATTGCCAGAAGGGGCAATTATCTCCACTCCAGAGAGAATATGGAGATTTTTAACTATTTTCCAGCCTGTGTACCAAATCCCTGATCTACAGCATGGATGTTAATGAAGGAGTGTTGCCATGGGAAGTTCTGTAACTATTGCTTGTCTTCTAGAAACCTGTTAGAGAATCAAGCATCCTGACAGGTCTGGAACTCCTTTTTTTCTGACCTCTAACCATGTAAAAATAAGCAAAACATACTCTTCCTTTTTCACTTTACCAATTAATATGAGGTAGGGAATACTTTACTGTCCATCTTGCAAGGGTTGAAGTTCTTATTAGGCTTAACTGACATCTGAACACAGCTTCTTTCACAAAAACTTATATAGGTGATATGTGATGAATTATCTTAATTGTCATTGGCATGTTGCTACGTACTTCTTCCTTCCCCTCCAATTAGTGTCTAATTGTTTGATGTGCAAAGTAGGCACAGAGATAGGACTTGCACACACTGCTAGAGGCTATCCACAGCATGCTAATAAACCTGAAATCTGGATTTGGGAAGCAAATATTCAAATACAAAATTTTATTAAATTAATTTGCTTGGGATTGAAGCATCATTCACAAACCGGTCACCAAAAGTCATTCTGAGCTTTCCCTTTCCCATTTCTATAATTTGTACCATCTCATTTTGGCACTGTTTATCAGAACACAAGGCCTTCAATAAATAATTTAAAAATAAGCAACCTCCCCCTTTCCTAGAGACATCTATCCAGTATGCAGCCAGTCCACCAACATAGTGGACTAGAGACTGCTTGGATGAAAGGAAGGTTTCTTCAACCATTTTTTGTTCTGTTTTTCTTCAAACCGGGACCCATGACACTCATGTTACACCAGCCTTCAGAGGAGGAGTAACAGTGCCACAGTTTTAAAGACAGTCTTTAAAACTCAGCTAGACTGATATTTACAGAGTTTAATGGCAGCCTGCTCTCATTTTGCTGAGCACAGCAACCATGGAGGAAAAATATTTCTCAACATGAACAAAGAACAAAATGTATTTGAAATTTAATTTGGCACTCCCCGGTATTCTCTGCTGGCAACCTCTTGCTCAAATGCAACATAATTATAACTGACATGGAAAACAGGAGAGGAATCCCAAACATGGAGACTTTTAAGTATCTGGCTTTAATATCATTCTAGAAGTCAGATGAGACAACTTAATAGCTGTGTTGAAATAAAGTTCATTTGAAGACTGCAAGAGGCCTGGCATTCAAACGTCTGAAAGAGCTGTCATTAGCACCAGTTACATTTACTTCAAAAGAAAGTATCATTTCCCATGAAGAAGAAAAGACCACCATTGTTTCCAGCAAACTCAGAGCCCAGAGTAGAGCACGTGAGTCCAGAGAGCTTGGGTTTGTTTTTCCTTTTCTTCTGCTGCATGTTTCCACTCAGAGCCTCTCACGTTTCACAGAAAAATTAATAAAATAAATAAAATAGACAAAAAAATAAATACATTAAATAAGCAATTAAAAACCGAATACGCAACCTGCCTTTTAGCTCAGCTTACTTTAAATTGCTTTTCCATAATCAAATGAGCACCTCTTTCAAGAGGAAAGGCTGAGAGAATTGTGTTTGTGCAGTCTGCAAAAGAGAAGGCTTGGGGTGACCTAATTGCTGCCTTCCAGTACCTGAAGGGAGCTCCTGAGAAAGATGGAAAGAAACTTTTTGCAAGAGCATGTAGTAACAGAACAAAGAGAAATTAATTCAAATTGAGAGTAGGGTTAGATTAGATATTAGGAAAAAATTCTTTACTGCGCCTGTGGTGAGGCACTGGAACAGGTTACCCAACGAAGTTGTGGAAGCCTCATCCCTGGAAATGTTCAAGGCTAGGTTGGATGGAGTGCTGAGGAACTGGTCTAGCAAAAAGGTGTCCCTGCCCATGGCAGGGGGTTGGAATTAAATGATCCTCAAGGTCCCTTCCAATACAAACCATTCCATGATTCAAATACAGTTGCCATACTATTTAATAATCCAACTTCCACACTCAGTCCCATGGCCCTTTCCTTCGGGGGAGCTTTCCCACCAGTCACACTGCACATTCCCTAACATCCCATTTTCACTATAATTTGTCTTCTCACTTCATCTTTTCCAATCAGCTTTCCAGAATCCTTTGCTGAAGGAGAGAGTTAATTTCATGGAAGCACATATAGCAGGAGATACAAACACTTTCTCAAGTCACTGTCTGCCGGGTGTCAGAAGCTGGAGCAAAGGCAGCACTAGTGGTTTTACTCTGCAGGATGCCACCAAATACAAGAGATGGTCAGTTTTGGGGCTGCCTCCCACATCCTCGCTGCCCACCCCAGGAATCTGGGATGTGGTCACACAGACCCCAGAGGCTCCCCAGTCACTGGGAGTCATGGATAACTTACTAGGGAAGCTGCCTCATACTAAGTTGAAAGAGACTCACATTTAAATCAGACTGACATTCTTTTCAGCAAAACAGATGGGGAAAATAGTTAGGTTTTGGAGTTTGAAACATTCCAGAAGCCCTATAAACAAAACCCCACAGAGCCTTAATATAGCATCTTTTCCTAAGACTCAAGACTCCCCTACAGCTAAAACACTTGCCAAATGTCTAATGCAAACACTAAACCTGCAGAGATATAGATATTTTGTCTCTCTGCAGAGACCCAGGCTGCTTCCTGAAGTGCCTTTCCTATACCTACAAGTGAAAAGCCATGTTGTACAAATGGAGACCTTGCTTCACACCACACCAACACCTTGAATATGATGTAACCAGTATAACCATAGAAAACCATTTAACTGTTTTGTACAGTTTGCATGGTAAACAGCAAAGGTGGGAGCTCACAAAATTACAAGCAGCCTACATGTAGTACTCACAAAATAGTAGGTATTTTTTCAAAAGGCCATAAAATGCCATCAGCAAGTATATGAGTTCAATCTTCAGCTCTTCTTGCAAATATTTTAGTTGGCAGTTAAAAGATAGATTAAGATAAAAACTCACCAAACAATATATTCTACTGAAAATAACTGTCTTTTTTTGGTTTACTTTTTCAAAATTAAAAGGGTTGATTCTTCCTTTTTATTAGATTATTTGATAACGTTTTCTGTTCAATCATTGATTTAAAGAACTGCCAGAACTGGTAATAGCAATGAAATAAAAAGCGTTTCACTATATACAAAATGGACTCGTCCTGGATATTTTGATTTTTGTAATGAGCCCTCTGGCTACACCAACAGTAACAAGTAAATCATGTACCATGAGAGGAAAGCATCTCTAAAATCCTGTATGACAGCCCCTAAACAGAGCAAGGTGGTAGCATTTAAACAAATGACAGGGGTATTTACAACCACAGAAAGACAAAGATAAAAGTGAAAGAAAGAAAGGAAAGAGATTTTTGAGGTGTGGGCTGCTACAAGAAACTTCAGAAGAGAGGAAAGGTAAAGAGAGAAAGAGAGCTTAGAACAGTTTAAATTGGAAGTTGGAACAACATGAGGAAAAGAGAGTGAGTAATCACATAAAGAGCACCATAACAGGAAAGAGAGAAGAGAGAAGTGGTTAATGACAGTTAAACACTAAACCAGAGAGTGTTAAAAAAGCATGAAGTGTCTAGTGAAGGGAGAACTGAAGAGCAGTTGAGATATACCACCGCAAGTAGCTTCTTGCAGCAATAAAAAGGCATAGGAATTACTTCAGGCTTACAGTTGATTTCACAGTCAATCTCTGCTTGGGAGTAAAAAATGAAAGGAAAATTTTAAAATGGCAGGCAATCAGAGAATTAATGAGTTCATCAACCATCCATCCATGGTTTCAATTACATGCTGAGCCTCAGAAAGAGAATCAGGCAGAAATCACTCCATGGCTGCAGTTTCAGGAACCTTCTGAGCAGAGCTTGAGCCTCCCACTCTAAATCCCACACTACCCCAACCTGATTTTACAATCCCACTCAAGTGGACAGCCCAAGGCAGCACAGGCATGTACTTCTTAAACCTTTGGATCTCTGCTAGTGCAAGCCAAGCTTGCCAGAGGGACTCTGCACTCACACAACTAATTCACATCCAGGTACTCCTCAATCTGAACCAGTCTTTCCTGAACACAAGCACTCAGAATAAAGCAGACAACTTTGGATGAAGCTCTACTGGTGAGGTTTATTTTTCCTAGCCTGACTGAAGCTGGCATTATGTAACAGATCCCAGGATCACATATGCCTTTTACAGGTGGCTTTTTTTGCTGTTAATAACTTTTATGCACAAGTCTTTCCTCTCATCTGTTCTTTCCAAAGCAACAGACAAGGTCCCAGATTACAGAAGCAAGTATTTCACTACTAGTCCATATGAGTGCAATCTACCACTCTGAACAATCAGGTCTTCTCACATAATTCTAACAACCTGCCCATACCCTCCAGCTCTTCCAGTATAACCTGCCAAACACCAGCTGTGTTGATGATACTGTTAAACTGCATCTATAGCAACACTGAAGGTATTGCCATTGCTAATGATGGGCCATGGGCTTTGGAGTGAGTTTGACAGGGCTCTGGACCAAGGCTTGTCGAGGTTCACCCTTTCTGAGCATTCCTTGGCCTGTCCACAGCTTTGTCACATTTGCTTCAGCTGCAACAGCATTTCTTCTAACTGACCAACCAGCTGTGGCTGATTTGATTTACTTTTCTTTGCCATTGTATGGAGCCACACAGGGTTTGTGACTCTATTATGATAATATCTTATAAAGAAATTCAGGGCTGGTATGTTAGCAAAGGCCTTGAGAAGTGGACACACAGGATACAGTGCAGAGGAATACAGACATGGAAGATATGAGATGGGGCACCAGCTTATCAACAGAGACACAAACACTTGCTATAAACAACTGTCCCAAGGTCAGATAAAGAAATTCAGACATGGACCTGGAAAAAACTGGATATAGGGGTAAGAAAGAGAAAGCAGAAATAGTTTCCAATATAACTAAACGGTGTCCTCTCTAGAAAGTTTGGATATAACAAGACTGCAGACAAATGAAGAGAGAGAAAGGCATCAAAGCATGCTAGCAAGCATTAAAAAACAAACAACCCCAGGCTGATCCAAGAGCAAGGAAAAAGAAACCAGCAACATGAACCTCCTCCTGGACAAAGACCTCAGAGGATGACAGATCACCATCTCTACCACCCACACAATGAAATCACCAGCCTGAGGGCTAAGAAGAGCTGGAGAAGGGTCAGCAAACACCAGGAAAAGCAGCTGAATCTAAGTGTATGTATAAAAATTTTACCTGTGGTGGTGGCATTATTGTTAACATTATTATAACACCTGCATAGATATAATCTTTTTCTGCAATAATTACATCTGCACTAATAACAATCCTTGGATTAAACCATTAAGATTTATATTTTAATAACAACAAATCTTTGGCTTAATATAACTATACAAAAAAGGTATGGTTCCTCTTTTGCAGTAGACAATATTTTGAGCTATGACTCCCAGCTTCACACACTATTATTTTCATCCCATGACCACAAATAAAAATGCATCCCAGGTGCAGACTTAAGAAGTTCCTGCAACCCATTATTTTTCTTCAAAACACTGCTCATTTTGAGTCGTCTTTAAACTCCCTGTCCACTTTAGAACTAACTTTTGCATTAATCCTCCTTTTTTCCTGCTTGAATGAATAATTTCTCATCAATTCCCACAACAAATACTTTAATAAATTACAGTTTGATTAGTGCCAGATTAGTCATATCTACAAAATCAGTTTTTAAATGAGCTAGTTTGGGACATCAGTCTCCTTTCAGTAAATACATGCTGTATTTAATGAAACTTAATATTTAACTCCAGTTCTTAAATTATTCCCTTATTCAAAATGTGCTCTACTTTGCAGTCCATTGAGGGCAGATGTCTGCAGCTACTTGGATCTGTTTATTTCCCTCTTCTTAAATGTAAATATTTTATTGGCTAAACTCTAGTTGTACAATAACCGGGAATAAAATTTGATCCATGGTTTAATGGATCTGAAATGTCACATGCCAATTTTAACAGTAGTCGAGATAGAAACGCAAGTTTTCTCTGTAAAAGAGAAATTAAGAGCAGTTGGCTCTTGGGAGTTTTACCTCAGAAACTCTTGAAGAATCTTTTGTTTCTCCAGGTCTTTATCTCATTCACCACCCAATGCCTTCCCCTGTGTCCCACCTGATCACCCATATGGAGAACTGAGGCAAAAGCTAACATGCTTCTGGAGCCACACCTTTATGACCCATGATCTCCCAGCTGTAGCATGTTCCCTCTTCCTTCACACACATACACATTTCCTTTGTTGTCTTTATTTGCACTAGTAGGGAAATAAAATTAAAAAGCTGGATTTGCTCTTCATTGTCCTTGCAATATTTAAGCCAGCTTAATTTTTGGTGAGTCTCAGCAATCTTCCACGTCTGGACTTTCAAAACACTACTTTATAGGATGATCACTGCCAATATTTTAAATTTTTGCAAGCTCACAATAGCACTTCAGTGGGCTGGTCCCCATTTAGATACAGAATTCTGCTCTACAGCTTTTTCCCCCACTCTTTTTCTTGAGGAAACAAATTTCAATTTTATTTCTAGCTTGATAGAAATAAATTTTAATCAGTCCTTTATTAAAAAACTTGCATCAGTCCAACACACATCACCAGTTTACTTAGTTTCACAAAACCCAACTTTTAAAATTTAAAACTTTAATCAGATCTAGATTCATGCTCCTATGCAATATAAAGCAAATCAGCTTGCCAACACTTGATACAAATGGTTATTTTTAGGGATAAACTTTAAGATGAGATATAAGGTCACACTGAATCAAATTCTAAAATAGCTCAACTTTTTAGAGTTCTATATTAGGTAGTAAAGAAATCACATCAACAAATTTTAACACCTATTACTATTAGCATCTTTTACCTTCTAATTTAAGTTGTGAAAGATAAACCTTCCTGTTATGAAAGATCTCCTGTTTTACCCATGCATAATCACACAGGGGCTTCTAACTAAAGTTATCCACATCCAACTTTGGGATGTTTTTCCATACTCCTGCAAGAGAAGATTCATGTGACTCAAAACTGCCTTATGTATCACAGAGTATGCTGAGTTGGAAAGACTCATCGGGACCATCGAGTCCACCTCCCAGTCCTGCACAGGACACCCCAAGAACGACACCGTGTGCCCCAGAACATTGTCCAGACACTTGTTGAGCTCTGTCAGGCTTGGTGCTGACACTGCTTCCCTGGTGAGCCTGTTCAGTGCCCAGCCACCCTCTGAGGGAAAAACTTCTTCCTGATTATCCAACCTAAACCTCTTCCAAGCAACTTCAGGCTGTTTTGTCGAGTCCTGCCCCTGATCATGAGACCGAAGAGAAGTGGTACCTGGTCCTCTGCTTCCCCTCATTGAAGACCACAATGAGGTCTCCCCTCAGTTTCTTCTCCAGGCTGAACTAAACAAGTATACCAATAGCTTGCTTTTATTTATTTATTTATTTAGTGTATATAATAAATTTCCAGCTATATCTCCTTGGCCATGGTTTCTCTATTTTTGGAACCTTTTCTGGACCTTCAAGTTCTGTTAACCAGTCATGACTACCACTGCAGAGTGTGTGGGGGCTAACCCAATAATTTTCATTTGCAAGCACTACCCCTCTTTCCAGCTTTTCCAGCTAATTTCCCAGGCCACCCACACCTGATATTTCACTCTGTTCTCACCCTAATGTGTTTCAGGTTCCAACTTCTCCTTTGCTGCTTTCCATCCTGACTACTGTGGTTTGTAATCTAATTTAGTTCTTTGCCTTGTCTACTCTGCCACTGTAGTGTCATTCTTTTATCCGATGCAAAATCTTTATTTACCTTACTTTTCCTTTCCTGGGTATGAAAAGCAGACATAGACATGACATACATTTCTCTGTATACTGTCTCAAGGGTAAAGCTCACCAAACTCTTCTCAGAGCTCAAAATCTTGAGTCTCCATTATTTTATCATGCCTTCATGGACCAAAGAAATGCTGTGTTCATTTCAAACTATTACTTATAGCCTTAGTGGTCTAAGTCCTTGACTGAGCCACTGTTTAAAGAAAGAAAGAACTTTTAATTATAATAACTGACTGTTCAGCCAAATGGTCTCTCCTTGGCTGAAAAACCATGTCTTAATCTCATTTATAACAATGGTGATCTTTCAGAATGATTTTGTTAAAGAAAACCTACTAGGATAATGATGAAACATTGAGTTTTCTTATTTGGACAAATTAATTAATGCAATTATATTTTTTGCTTGGGTGGGTAGGGGTGAGTGGGTTGGTCAGTGTATCAAAAACTCCCCCATATTAATTCAGAGACCTGCAGCCACCGCAATTCTGCCCAAAGCAAAAGCTGTGTGGTCATTTTTCATACTTCTGTGACTTTTCTGAGAGTGCTTGGTTTCCTCTTGGCCCATAGTAATGAAATTTTGGCAGCTCCATCTCTAACTCCAAACACTGGATGCCAGTACTCTGAACCTGTGTGCTGACAAGACAGTTCAAAGCCATGTAGGAAACTGAAAATAAGCTCCCTGCACTTCAACTCTGGAGCAGAGCCAGCATCCCAACAACAGCCTCCAGGTCCCCATTTCGAAACACAGAACCCAGTGCAGCTGATTGGTTGTCCTGTCTGGGAAAATGATAAGAGAATCAGGGAGTTTCAACTAGCAGCCACTTGTGGGTAGAGAGAGGAGCCACCACACATGGAAGCTGCTCCAGTAATGCTCTCCCTCCATGCAGAAGGGGAAAAGCTGGCAAGCAGCAGCTGGCAGGGAAAAGGCAATTGCTTCAAGGTGAGCCAGTGCTGGAAACAGTTGGGTAAGCAGCAATTTATTCTGCAGTACAGTGGCAAATTTGAAAAACATAAAATTGAGTGTAACTGTCTGTTTGTGGCTACAGATCAGCCAGGGAGATGTGAGAAAGGTCTAGAAGACTTAAATTATATTTGGCAAACTTTCTGTATTTTTTAAACTAGCATTTATGACCAGCTTCAGCACAGAGTACCAGAAGAAAGAGCAAGAATTAAGCAGCTAGCTAAAAAGGAAAAAATTATAGCATGACCCTTCTGATAAGCCCAAGTCAAACACTTCATTTCAAAAACTGCAGTGTGCAGCTCGGGGACAACATTTTTCAACATATAACCAATTCTATATTCTCTTTTCAACATGGACATTATTAAAGGCCAGAAAAATGAGCAATGAGGCCGGCAAACTATGCCAATGCCATAAAAAGTACTAACATGCAAAAAAAAAAAAAAAAAAAAAAAAAAAAGGCAAAAAACCACAACCTATTAACACATCCCATCTAGTTTTGTTCAAGTAAATAAACTAAAGTAATTAGTTCATTTGTGGATAGCGGTTAGCCCAGTCTTTGATATTTGCTTAGCTGATTGCATATCTGTCTCTCACATCAGGCTAAGGCCAATACACATATTGGGGATATTTTATATTTCTAGTTCCTCAGACACAAATGAATAGTTCAGGTTGATAACAGACACCCCTAAGTACATGAGTTCTGCCTTTAAATGCTAAGCATAATTTAGACTGGTGCAAGACTCAAGAAAATGGACAGTACAAATACAGACGGAACATTTCTTTCATTTTTTCCAAAATGTTCCATGGGAGAGCATCAGTTTCCACAGGATAGTAAGTCTTTGAAAGCATTCTTATGAATTAAAACAAATTTATGTGTGGTTTTATAAGCTCACTACTATACAACTGCATTCCCTTACATTAAAAAAAAATAAATAATTAAATAATAAATGTGCAAATAATTTTACACAAGCTACACAGAGGACCCTAGTGCTTCTTTTATCTGATCAAAGAATAATGAATCACTTATAAAAGGTGCCATTTTCAGGGGTCAAAATTTACCATTCATGCAGTATGGTCATGAACAAGACATAATGGTAGCAAATAGTTTCTTCCTCAAAGGAAAAGTGCAGTAAGTGGAAACCTAGTGCTAAACAAACACAACAGGCAGCACCTTGATTAAAAGGCCAAAGAATTAAAAATCTGGAGTGGAAATGGTCAAAACTTTCAAGGGGATTAAAAATATCATGCTTCTCTCTTCCCAGATCTCCAACATAAGATTTTTAAAAAGTGATTTTATTTTTCAGAAAGCCTAGGGAACACATCTAATATTTCTAAACAGTAATAATTGAGAAGGGAAAAATACCCAACTAACAACATAGCAGCAAAAAAAAAAAAAAACATTCAATATCATAAACTGATATTAAGAAAACCAGTCATGTCTATAAAAGGATGAAAAAACATGCTGTGCTTTCAAAAAAAGAATTACATTTCTTTAATGTAAAAGGAGTGGTTGCTATTTTTTCTGTTGGTCCCCAGTGAGTGTACAGAGATCATTTTCTTAGCTCTGGACTTCAAAAAATTTCTTAGAAATGAGATTTTTGAAATGAACATTGCTGTTGAAATCAGTTCCCCTCATTCCCTGAGCTCTTATTTTGTTCTCATCCACAACACACACATTTTCTTCCCCTCTTTTGCTTTTTGTGGGTCTGAGCAAGTCTGAATTGATAACTAATACAGTTCTGCAACTTCCTCTTCTATTGACCTACCACTCCTACTGCTCCAGCTGTGAGGCTGGAGAAACAAAACAAAAACCCAAACCAACACATATTTCAGTTCATTCTACTATATTTCCAGATCTTAACTGAAAAAGACGTTTTAAGCCACTTCAATTTTTTTCAATTGTTACTTCAATTATTTCCCCTCCCTGCTCTTCCCGCAACAATCACGGCTGCCATCTCAGTATCGACCAAATCACAGTGGGTTTCTTAGACTTTCATTTCTCCAGGACTAAAGAGTAGACACTCCTGGATCTGCTCACCAGGAAGACCACAGGAGACCGACCTCCATTCCCTCCAAAGGTTTTTGTCTCAGTGACAGCAAGGCCAAATTTCTGACTGAACTTTCCTGTGCATCCTCTGCTCACTGTTCCTCTCCTTGTGCTGTGGTCAGAAGTACCACAGTGAGTGGCAAATCCTCTCTCTAGTCCCTTTCAACTCTGTTCTCCCAAGGTGCAGAAGATATAATTACTTGATGATAGCAGAGGGAAAACAAGCTCTTAGTAGTTATTCTTTCTGCCTCTTTTCACACCTCAAATTACCAGTGGTTTTGCTCTACGTAATGATCTTCTGGTTGCCTGAGACTGTTAGAACGCAAAGAATTTTTTCATGGTTTTTCAAAGTCTCTGATAAGTGACCAGATCCCAACTACTCCACTACCATGACACTACAAGACCAGAAGAGGGTAAATAAATACTATTACAGAGAGTGTTCTGATATAAAGAATATTGCTGACACCTCCTTGGCTACCTAATGTGTTTTCTTCTACCAGAGATTAATTTGGGTACCTCCTGAAACATGTTAGAGTAAGGAGGGGCATATTCCCATTCACTTGCTGAGCAGAATGCAGAAAAGAGCCTCTCACTGTCCCTGTCTATCCAAGAGAAAGTTTTCTTTACTCATATAAATTCATTTATTGAAACTGAGCAAGATTATGAGGCCACATTTTCCTGTCCATTGCAGTTGTAACAACGCCCTGTGGGTATCACAGTCAGGAAGGAAAAAAAAAAAAAGAGTAATCAAGGAGCAATTTTTGTAACTGAGTCCAGAGCCAAAGAGTATTACTAATACTGTGAGGACGCAAGCCATGTGAAGATATACTTTGATGTCACCACAGTCCCAGTGGCCATACCACCATTGCGAAAGAATCATGGTTTGAGAGCTGTTTAAGCTGTGACATGATTTGCATAATGAACAGCTGTACTGTACAAGCCAAACTGATGCCTCCACTGTATTTTTATTTTCATTTTCTCCCTCTGCCCCAATGAAGACATTTTCAGCTCAATGGCAGTAGGCAAATCACAGCATCTGTCACTATCCTCACTTCTGCATCTATGGAACAGGGATAATAGCACTTGCCTCCCTTAAAAGAACACTGAGAAACCCATAATAAAAATGATTATGTGAAGAGGGGATAATTTTATTAGCCAGCATCAGCTGCAGCTTGCTCTACTTTCCTGCATCTCATGCCTGCATGGTTCCAGGTTTTGAGCAGGGTAGCTAGACTCCCTCAAGCAGAGGAGAGCAGCAGGAACACTGTGAAAACTCCCAGTGGATCAGCATGTTGCTAAAGGAAAGCTGCCAGACTCAGCAAAACCCCCTTATCTTTGATAAACTACCTTTCCTCAAAAGTAAACAAACTTTGGCAAATATTTGAGTTTTGATTTGCCTGACATGACTGTCAGGTTGAAGAATTTTTACTTGTTTGTTTGTTTGTTTTTAACTTCAAATCAGGCTCTGGGAAATAGGCCATACTCATAAAGAAAATAACCCTTTTTATTTCTTTTATTCAATATGACTCTGTCTCCTTTGCTGTTTGTCCCTTCAGATGACATTCCAAAATATGCCGTACAGTCAGAAAACTAACCTGAAAGCACAGAGACTCTCACCAATGCTCTATATCAATCTTTCCAAGGTACTCTATGTATACTTTTTTTTTCAGAGAAAGTCTCTCTGCTTCAAGTGACAAACATCAGGGCATTGGGACAGCTATGCAAAAATGAATTAGGAAAAAATTAAATAAACTGAAACAAAGGCTATGTGAAATGAAATCTGTGTCTCAGATTGTTGTGACACAGGGCTAGAATGTGTTTTTAAATCCTTCTCTTCCAAAAACAGTGAGCAGAGGGCAGCAGTTGTGTGGCATGTTATCTCATCTTTGCCAGTCAGCAAACAGCATCTCCAAGGCACAAATGCCCTCCAGTGTGACACCAGCCATCAAATAAAGCCAAGAGCCCAGACCTCATGTTCTGCAATTGATTCATAGGAACACAGAATATTTTAGGTTGGAAATACCTTTAAGATCATCAAGTTCAACCATCAGCCTAGACTGCCAAGACCACCACTAATCCATGTCTCTCACTGTCACATCTTCACGCTACAGGGATGATGATTCAACCACTTCCCTGGGCAGCCTATTCCTGTGCTTGACAGCCCCTTCAATGAAGAAATATTTTGTAATATTCAAACTAAACCTTCCCTGGTGCAACTTGAGGCCATTTCTGCTCATCCTATCACCTGTTACTAGGGAAAAGAACCTGACCCTGACCTTGCCATAACCTCCTGTCAGGTACTTCACAGCCCTTCCCACTTAGCTAGAACTTTAGGAACTGCCTCACATGTTCCAGTGCAATTTTAGCAACTAAGCTGGACCCTCCCTTGAATTAGTGAAAGAGCATTCATCCTATAATTTAATAGTAGCAGAAATTAGTTGGGATGCACTGCCATTTCCTTTTCAGCTCTTGGAGACAGGCCAACGCTCACCATGACCTTATCAGTGCTAGAAAGGAACAGCCTTTTGACAGCTGCAGTGAAGCAGCTTTAGGATGTTCACTGATGGTGTCAGCACCACAAGGTAGTGCCTCCATCCATGGGAGATTTCTTGTGTCCTAGAAACAAGCAAGCCAGTGGAAGAAAGGAAAGTACAATCAACTTCACTTGACAGAAAAGAAACTGAGGTTTATAGATATAAATCGACTTGCTTATAATTATCCACAGATGTGTGTGACAGAGAGAACTTTTTTTCAGAGAAAACAGTCTTTCACCTTAATGAGGAAAACATCCTAGACAGAAAATCCCACTTACAAATATGCCCAGGAAGACCGAGTTGTCCGTGTCGAGTCTCTTACCTCATTGGAATAAGTTTCATTTTTCTATCCAAGGTAAAATATGTCAAATGATACTGTAGCTATGTCATTTCAGCTGACAGAGAATGAAGTTGTACAGCATGTAACTTACCTGAGATGACACTTCAGTGCAGCCTTTTTGGCTTTTGGACAGTTGAACATTTTTGTTCCTTTCCATAAAAACCTTTCCATTTAAGTCAATACAGAGCTGCATACTTGCAGCAAAATTTTGGTAGCTACAGAGTAAGGCTGCACTCTGTATTACTACTGAAAGGACACTGTGCCTCAGCTACATTCCAGCAATGCAACAGGTCAAAATACATTCAATTCTTTAAAAGTCTATTTTCATCTACCCAAGCAGGGTGGGAACATGTCTTCATGGCTGATTAGTCCTCTCTGTTATCATCCTTATCTGGTAGAAAGTTGTGGGAAAATTAAGAAACTCCATTCAAATTAAAAACTCTTGTCATCTGACATCCCTGCTCTAAACTGAGGGACACCATTTCACTCTGTCCTTTCAATTACCCTTCCAAGTCTCATCTTCTCCAATCACAGAAAATCCTCCCTTCCTCTTTGGTCCTTCACCCTTGTATACACATTTTTAAAGAGAATGTCCTTATCAGTTCTTCTGCACCTTATGGCTGCTTTAGGTTGCAAAGTTCTCTCAAGACTACTAAAACAACCCTTTTCAAACAAATAAAATAAAATAAGATAAAAAGTGCTCTCTCTAAACTGGAAGGTAGCATTCACCAAACCACTGGAAGGTGAGAGCTCCTAAGGGAAGTTATGATCTTCCAAAACCAGACACATATTCCATTCTATCTATGTCTCTGATACTAAAAATAATTTCTAGCATTGGGAGAACATAACACCACAAGGGGAAAAAACTGGAGGAGTTATTTAGCTATTAAGCATTTAACAAATTCTTTGATGGGAAGATCATACAACAATAATCAGAAAACTGAAATTTTATTGAGTAATGCTAATGCAAAATTTGCAATGCAAAGTTGAAACTCTTCTTAAAATGTGGGCAGGCAAATATACATTTCACACTGTTCCCATTGTCTTCATTTTGCACCTGCCACAGATCTCAGTATTCACTGTGCACGTAGGAGACAGAAAATCTGAGGGAGACAACAGGAGACTTTGGCAGCTAATGGGGAGAACCAGACCCATTGTTACCCTGAGAGTCCAAACAGGAGAACTAGATACTCAAAAAAGAAAGAAAAAAAGTATTGAACAGTGACATTTAAGACCACTATCTTTGATGGAGAGATTCAATAGCAAGCTGAGAATAACAAAATGACCCAAGAAATACTTTTCAGTTTACTCAAGATTCACATAAATAAAAATGCAACAGGTCACATATGAAAAGCTTTCTACAGAGTTGTCTTTCCAAACCACAATGGCTAAAGAGATATTTTAGTTCTTTTTTGTTTCTTTGATTTTTTTTTGAATGGTGTCCAGTTTCTGCACAAACTTGTGTGATACAAGTCATACTAATGATAAAGCGTATCATCACAGTATTACAGAATCAGCCAGGAGATGCCAGAAAGATAAGATGGCATTTAGGAAGGAAGAAGTTGGCATTTTTAACCTCCAAAGGGAGACTACAGCCTGGAGGATGTTGAAATACTGCTGAAAGGCAGGTTCATTCAAATTGAGTTCTTATTAACATATAAATAATGTAAATTTTTTTAAGTTGCATCTATGCTACATATCCAAATGCAGTAATAACTAAAAGTAAAAAAGGGAAAAAAATACAGGCTGAGAAAAGCTCAGATTTCTTGATGATCTACTGACTGATTTTTCTTCCCAGACAGTATCATTTTCCACATCTTTCCAAACCAGACTGGTTTTCAGCAACCAGTCTCTTGATGAAGCTCTTTGAGAACCACCCCTTTGGCACTTTGAAGAATCAGTTAGTCACACAAACTTCGTGCTAATTTGCCAGCAGAAAGTAAAAGAAAGAGAAAAATCATTTATGGCTATGCTTAATTTAAAAACAAAATTTTAAAGCTTGGAATATCTCTCTTCTGTAATTGATAGCTGATGTTTTGATTACTGTTTCCTACTCCTCAAAATAGCCCTAGCTACAGCTCAAAGATTTTTCAGGCAGGCACCTCAATCACCCCTATAGAGAACTTGTTTTATACTACAGATATTTCTGATGGCCTCCAAGGCATTTTCCTGGAAGGTGAGATTATTTTGCCCTAGGGAATATTGAAGTATTTTATACCACATGTTTGGCTTGCACAGGAGATGTGGGAAAATACCACTAAAAAGTGCCTCAGAGGACAATATTTATGGCATTCAGATATGCCAGTTTTGGGCTGAAAAGAGAAATCTTTCCCAACCCAACAGAGAGGTAATGTGAATTAGGACTCTCTCACTAAATATCATATTCAAAAGACTGCTAGAAAAGGGCAAGGCAGTATGATATAGAGCAGCCTCTCCCTAGCTGCTGTATGAACAGCAGATATTCCATACACTTTTAAACTTAACCTGTAGTCATGCATAGCTACACTGTGTAACTGCATTTCTCAGTGAATAAAATATTTGCCAAGTGTTATTCAACAGAATTTTCTTCAGAATGCATCTCCCAGCAGAGTTGCAAAACTGTCCTGTTTGTCATGAGTGAAAGAAATTGCTTGTAAGCACTTCAACAATCATAGAGGCAGGATTTTTAGGGAAAAGTTCCAAATTTTTCTGCTCTTTCTGCATGCGGGGATACTTAAGAGATTCAAGTGGTAAAACTCCGTAGCCAAATCCATGTTTTTCAGACCATGTTCCTAAAGCTGAAACCCAGGTGGTCTCTTTAGAGCCTGCTGCTGAGTGGAGCTCTAGGGATCACAGTGTTTATACCATTTGGGATGTACAATTTTCCCTACCTCATGCAAACTGCCTCCTCCTCCTCCTCCTCCCAGACTTCTGCACTGCTAATACGTGCAGAAATTCAGTACTGTATTTCCCCATATGAAGAACTTGGCAAAGAAAGACCCTGTGCTCTTGGCAGAAGTTTATCCTGGGATTATGCCAATAAACAATCATTTTCTGGTTGCCACAAGCATCCCATTATTTCGGTTTAGCCATTCAGTCCACTCCAGTTCAGCTCTGTTAGTGCTTCCTTAATAATCCCTTATTATCAGGGGCTTAGGCCTCAGTCATTTGAATTCATGCTCAGACGGGACTTGGTATTCAGAAACCCAGTCCGAATGTCCTTAAAAAAAATATAACTAAAACCCTTACTTGGCCACAGAGCAAAGACAATGAAATTTCATTGGCTGCAAGCTATATTTGCACTCTTAAAGACTTGAGAAAAGCTGGATATTGAGACTTGTTTTATAAACACTTGGAGGCTTTAGTTCTCGCTGAAGAGAAATGCCATGGCAGTCTTTTTGCCTTCATCCTTCTTTGTATCTATAGCCTGTTGTTTACTACACAAATAAATATCTTTTTCTCATCAATTTTTAACACCTGTTCTTGGGGCTAGATTTGGTGGGGGCAGACAGGACCCAAAACCCAAAAGCACCTTGAAGCTCTCATTGGGGTAGGTACAGACTGGGGACAGCACCTGAGACAGCTCCTCCTCCTCCTGCGACACAACCTGGCTGCTCCACGGCTTTGCTGCCTACTGAGGAAGTAGCTCGAGACACTCATCTGTACAGCATGGGATTTACAGCTCTGATCCAGGAATCCCAGTTCTCCTAGAAAGCAGCAGGCAGTCTGTAGCACTCAGGGCACAACACACACACTGAATTCGTGAGGGGACTGGCTCCGGACTTTGAATTTTAGGTCATCTTAATTTCTGCACAGATCAATTAAAAAAAATTGTTTGCCTGTAAATTAGTTATAACTCCCAGACTGTAAGGTTTGTCACTGAAAAACTCACAACTACCTCCTTCATGTAATCCACTGTCCTAAACCCCTTAAAATTTAATTTGTTCTTGATTTTCTATTCTTTACAATAATGGTGTAAAGAATAAACCATCAATCACAGCGTTTTACTGGTCCCAGGCTGGATGTCTCTGTGTGGTGCCTGCCCAGGACAGGAGTAGCAGCATGAATCCCTCAGACAAAGTAAGGGTGGCATCTCTCTGCTCCTCTCCAGCAAGTTCTCTTTGTTCATTTTGGATCCTCCAAGACACAATATTTAAATGCATAAAGGTGTATCACCCACGGTTCAACCTAGTAAGGCTTTACACTGTGTTCCTTCCCTTCCAATATATCCTCCCTCAATATCACACCATTCTTACCACCCTAGAGGTAAGCACCAGCAAAACAAATCCTCATCCCCTCCACCCTCTCCTCTCCTTTGCTCTCTGCAATTATAATCAAATATGCAAACCACAGAAAATGGATTCTCTGCCCTGCATCCTAATAAACGTGGCTAGTGCCCTACAACAGACTGCCTTGCAGGATGGGGAATTCACTGATGACTTCTTTTGGAGTTAGGAACTGAGAAAAAATACAAAGTGTGATTTAAAAAACATACACATTTTGGACATCTGAAGTGAAATCCTTCTCCATTTGGTGCTTCAACCCTCTCTACAGGTTACTCCAGAGAATTGTGTGACCTGGGAGGATAGGAAAAGTACACAAGGTTTCTCAAAGAGATGCTTTACTCAAGACAGAATCCCTTGTGAACACTTTTTGTTTCTGTTCCCATAAACTTAACTGAAACTCTTTTCTGCTACTGCTGACTGAGGAATTTGGAGACTAGCATGGCAAAAGCAGCTTTCCAGGGACTGTGCTACTACTGTGAGCCGCCAGAGTGGTAATAAAGACGAGTTAGTGTGTGACTGAAAGACCAATTTCATGGGCTCCTCTCTGGGCCCAGGGACCCTTGTCAGAGCAAAGAGCTCCCGAAGGCTCTGGATTCTTCAGTTAGAGCAGAATTACACACACAAGAACCCTGAGACAACAGGAGTGCCATCCACCTCAAATTAAATCAGTGTCATATAAACCTCTGAAATTGAAGCTGTCTAGAAATGCACCAGACCTTGTAAGCTTTCCACTGCTCTTTATACTCTTCATGAGGGATTAGAGAGCTGAATATATTTGTAACTCTAAATGGTACTTCCCATTGATCCTTTGTTTCTAATTTCTTCCCAGAGGTTTAATAAGCAGAAAAGAGTCGTGGTATGCATGGTTTTTACAATTTCTGTAAAAAAGGAATTCTGTTTCAATGAGTCTCCCAAGAACACAGTCTATTTTAACTGCTGAGTTTTGTCATTTTTCCTTTTTGTGAATTTGCAAGAAATACCGATGGAGGCAAAAGGCCTTAATAAAATTGCAATAGCTGAAGTTAATGGCAGGTACTGTGGAGGGATGGGGGAAGGAAGGAAGAAAAGGTGAGGGATGTTAACTCTTGATAATTTTAGTGAAAAGTTATGACAAGTCTTTACTGGTTTATTTCTGCACAGCTCAAACCTGCAATGTAATCAGTCCATTCTTATAGTGGCAACCCCCAATGGGAGTGATTTTTCCAGAAATGCCTCAGGACTTTATTGCAAAATCCCAACCACAAGGCTGGTATAATCTGCCATGAATTAAATGCATGATTTCTCATTAGGGAAGATAACTCAAGGGTCCTCGAGGTAGATGCATTTGCAGTTGCTGTATAGGTGCAATACAGCATTGCCCTCTGCTGGATTTTAAGCTGTCTACTCATGCAAAAGTTGCCTCCGGCTGAGCTAGAGAGGATGATTTTTAAACAAACACTGTACTAATTACCATAAGGGAATATCCTGCCACCAAATAAGGAATGAAATAGTGAATGAATGCTTATTCCTAAGCATTTTTTCCCCACTGGGCCAGCAGAGATTCAGATGAGGGGCGATGTTGACTTGTTCAGCCCTTCCCCAGCACAGCAACAGTCACAGACTATTATGCATCCCCCAGAGCCCAAGTACTGCAGAGTGACTTGCACACAGATACACAACATCTAAACAATCCAAATCTGAATTGTAGGTGAACTCTGGCTGAATTCTGGTACCAAAAAGAGTGGTCAGTCACACGTGACTGTCATATCCAACTGTGTGTTACCCAACACACAGCATTCCTGCTATATACAACTTCTACCAACTTTTCTGGGCATCTCCTGATGAAAACTCAAGGGCTATTTCCAGTCTCTTCACAGCTATGAATACAGAGTCTGTGGACTGATGTAGGATGAGTGTGACAAGAATGAGGAAGGATCTCCTGCTTATGACTAGGATAATTTTCTTCCTAGCAGCTGGTACAGTGCTGCCTTTTGGGTTCAGTATGCAAATAATGTTACTAACACAGTGATGTTTTACTTGTTGCTAAGTAGTGTTTATGCCAAGTCAAGGACTTCTCAGCCTCTCATTCCCTGCCAGCCAGCAGGCTGGAGGTGTACAAGAAGTTGTGAGGGGACACAAACAGGACAGATGACCCCAGCTGACTGAAGAGTTATCCCCATACCACAGAATATCATGCTCAGTATATAACATTTGGAGAAAATGGCCAGGAGGAGCTTATCCCTGCTCAGGGATTGTATGGACATCAGTCAGTAGGTGATAAACTATTGCTTTGTGCATGGCTTGGGGTTTTATTTCTTTGTTTTGTTTCTCTCTTTTGTGTTATCTCCTTTTTCATTACAATTATAATTATTGTTATAAGTATTATATTATGTTTCAGTTGTTAAACTGCTTTTATCTCAACCCATGGGTCTTACCTTCTTTCCAACTATCTCCCCAACCAGAGACAAGGTGAGCTACTGGCTGCATGGTACTTAATTGCCAGCTGGGTTTAAACCATGACAAAGAGCAAACTGGATGCAGTGCAATGATACAAAGCAAATCTTTTTGTCCATTCCTGCTTTTCTTATCATTTACTGCCTATGTAATTGACTTTTTGGTGTAACCAACCAAATGCACACATATATACAGGTATATAGGCATACCTATATATGCAAATACTTATTTGAACACAGCTGCCTGCAATGGGTTAATTATACTCATATGACCTAGATAAAAACAGCAAACTCCATTTCTGTATTTCTTCAGCTATTATTCTTGCTGATCATCTAAAAGACACAGCAGGGTCTTTCGCATCCTGTAGCTTGATGCTGTACAGAATGGGACCCCATCCAGAGAATTAGGACATCTGCTAATTCAGACTAATACACAGGAAGCTGAGAGTTAGCAAAATACTGTTTCAGATAAAAAGGAAGCGCAAAAAGAAAGCTGTTTTCCATTTATACTAATTTCCAGAGTCTATCCTAGCACTTGTTAAGTGGTCCTTTATTTGGTATCTTCTAACTTTGCTTTTCCTATCATTCTTTTCCCTTTCCACTCTACCTTGTTCTCTCATTTCAATTTCAATTTACCATTTGACTTATTTTCCCTCTTTCAGCACAAACACATGCAGTATATTCTCTTTGGAATACCTAGTCTGCAAAAGCAGCTGCTTATATCCCCAGTTTCCTTAGGATTCCAACTCTGTTATGTCACTAGGGGCTGTGGGAGAAACCCACTTTTCTTCATGGGTGGTATTGTTAATAGTGATAACAGCAACAACAATAAAAACTTCAGTTTCTAAAGATACTTTCTTGCTTCAGTGCTTAATGAGAATATCTGCACTCTAAACAGCCCCCTTTAGCCTGTTTCTCCCTGAAAAATATTCACAGTTCTCTGTGGGAGGCTTCTTCCTAAAAATAAATGTCATGATTTGTTTTCCCTTATCTTACAGCTAATTAAATTTTGCCATCATAACATTTCACCTTTTCATTGTGCTGCATTTCCAAAGTATCAAACTGCACTTTGGCCTTTTCCTGCTTCTTTTTTTTCTCCCTGTACTGGCAGGCCAAGAGCAATGGCTGGGGTTTAATTTAAAATTTTTCAACCCCAGCCACATGAAATGGAAACAAAAAACAAAGCCTACATTGTTTGATCTCTAGAAAGAAGTTAGCACCACAGGTCAAGGTTTGATAATCTAGTGATTTCAGCTTACAAACTGTGCAAAGTAGAAAACACTGATTAAAGGTCTGCATTATTACATATGAAAGCGTTCAGACATGAAATTGCTAAGAATGTACTGAAAGAGTGACAGATGGAAGATAAGAATTATATACATAGTAAAAAAGAAAGGTGATAAGGTTCATATTATCTAGAAATCAATTCTTAAATATAAAGTCTACCTAGATGTCAAAACAGACTTTTATGGACCAGGAAGACATTTAAGAACACAATTCACAGCATCAGCCCAATTTTTCACTGCTTTGTGGGGTTATTTTTAATTATCTATCCTCATTCAAACGAGTAGGCAAAATGATCCATTAATGTTTTATACTCACCTTGAACCAGTGACTGGACAACATGCCTTACCATAAAATCATTCTTGTAATGATGGGAGACACCTAAATATGCAACAATTTCAAAGCAGTACCAGCTATTATCAGTTATTTTGGAACTATCAGTGGTCACTACAGCCAGTGATGCAGATGATGGCTCCAGTTTAAGACTGAGGGAATAAATCACAATGCACATATTTCAGCAAAGTGATCCAAGGTGCAAGTCAATGTATATAAAATTCTCAATGTGTCACACTCAGGTTCATTCCCTACTTTACATTCTAAAGCACAAACATTAAAATGAAAAAAAAAAAAAAAAAACAAAAACTAAAAAACAAACCCAAACACATTGCTGCTTAAAACAGAAGTTACAAACACAAACTTTACTTAAGACTATTCTTGATCTTTGGGCACACTGCACTTCATGACTGATTGTATTTTTGATTAACTGATTAAATTGACCTTTTTTCTCACAACAGTAGCCATTCATGTTTTATATTGGAAAATGCTTGGTGATGATGATATATCAGAATGCAAAACATCTTCATATGACCACTTCCCTCTCCTGAACAACCATGGGGAAAAAAAAAGATTTTGCAAGGCTGTAGATGGCCACAAATATAATAGTGACAGTACATCCCTGATACTTTTCATAGCAATGTCAGAAAATCAATGCAAGAAAACTTTCAAATGGCTGATCTTCTTTTCTCTCCCAGGGTGTGGGTGTCCCAAAAGGTCTTGGCACATTCCAAAGCATATGCAGAGTCCCTGCAGGACAGGACTGGAGTGGGAGGACTCTGACAATATGCAGCCTCCTTTTGAGTTTAATGTTGCCAATAGGGAAAGGGGGAAAAAATAGTTTGTTCTCTTTAGAATTATACCAGATAATTGCATTTGGAAGTTATTGCCAACAAGCAGGCAGAAAAAGCCCAGTGTATTTTTCAAAATATCTTGCCTGAAAGAAACGGTTTATTTAAGCTTTCCTGAGAATGACTTTCAGTCCTATCAGAGAAAATACCTATGAGGATTGAGTTCAAGTTACAAATGCAATAAGGCATGAGTAAGGTAGCACAGTCCAAGCAGAAAGACTTACATTCAACTCAGGCCTCATGGCACCATAAATCCTGATGAAATTTGGAAAATGAAGAGTAATGCTGACAGACAGGCAAGGAACAACCTTCCACTGTCAAAACTTTCTGAAAATTATGCTATTTGTTATTGTTCATCACATGCCAAGAGAAAGCAGAGCCAAAAATTGTTTCATTTACAAACAAAGCCTAAAGTACTGGAAAATTTCATGCATTCATCATCCCTTCCCACCTCAGTTTCTACAAAAATAAAAATAATAATAATCTTTTAAAAAAATCAAGCCAAAACAAAACAAAGCCCAAAACATTTGATGGACCCAGCACTGGATTTTTTCTCATATTTAAAACTGCAAGATCACATGTCCATGTCTGTAAGGCTGCATACTTTAGAAGGTAAACACACATTAAATGAACTTGCTGCCCTTAATGAATGTGTGGATCTCACAAACTCCATGATTTTTTTCTGGCAACTTACTGATAGGGTTAATGAGGCAAGTGCTTGCATATTCAGTCCTAAGGGACTTGGGATTTTACTGGTGTAGGAGATACCTAGACTCACAAAATATGTATCTTCTATACCTCTGCTCAGTGCTCAGCAAGTGCTGATAACTTCTCAGATGGCAGTGAAGTTTAAACACAGCTAAACATCACTGCAGCTCAGCTCCATCCTGAGTAGCCAGAATACTGGACATCTCTGGCTTCATAGGGCTCATTAGAAGCTAACTTACCTCATTACCTTTTTGCATTACTGTAGCCACACAATCTTCAGCACCCAAGCTACCTCTCAGCTAGCAAGCCTTTAAGGATCTCAGCCATACAGTCTTCATTCTCCCTGTACATCATCAATCTTAACGATTCTCAATCCCACTCCTGAGCAATTAGCTCACTAAGGCTGAATGCACCTTCAGTGACGCATGCCAGCACAGGAGGCAAGGGTTCAAACACCAAAATCCCACCTTGCCATGTTATTTTTTTTCCTTTCTGGGTAGTTTGTGATACTGAGACCTGCTGGCTCTGTTCTGCTTTTACATTTTGCTACAAAAAGAGAACCTGTATCTGTTTGCATAATGGATGTTTGCATATGAGATTTCTTCTGAGAACATTCCAGTCATTCCTTGTTCTAGCAACAGGAGAAACAAAACAACACAGAACACAGAAAGAAGACAAGTTGAGGAAAGAGAGTGAAGCATTACCCTGTTTTAAATTCATTAATATTCATATCTTCATTTATGACAGAAAGGAGGAAGAACAGCTTATAATGCCAAGGATCATAACACCAGCTTTCTCATGTATGGATTCAGGGAGGCAAGAGAGAGCGTTCCTGCAGGTAATTAGCCTTGACTGCTAATCACATCAGCCAAAAGTGATGAGAAAATTAGTCTGATGCTCTTCCTAGATTCCCAGAGCAGCACTGCTGGTTACTGTGATGCTCTGATGCACAGCAACCTGCAATGCATCCTCACTACCACATGGACAGGACTGGCCATAACTGCAGGCTGCCCTTGGAATGAATGGAATAAAGCCAGTGCCTCTTCTGTCACTGCCCTGCTCTACCCCTAGGACCATGTTTCCTTATGGGTCAGGGCAGATAGCCAGCTTCTGATTCACTCCATTGATCTGCCCTCCTACTACAACAGCACAAAGCAGAATAGTAATCATTTGCTTCATCTTTTCAGAGTCAACATTTGCCTGTTTTGCAGTTTTCCAGAAAAAGAGAAAAGTCACAACTCAGTCACAACGAACACAGTGAGAAGTGGACAAGGACTTGGATTTATATTTGTCTATTAATTCTTCTAAATATATATTTAAAAAGCAAATATATCACTGCATTTGCACATGACCTGTCACCTGAGGTCTTATTCATTCCTGCAGGTGGAGAGTAAAGTCCTAGCACACAGATATTGCATATACATCTTATGAGAAACAGTTTCCAAAAGCTGACAGGGATGCCACAAAAGCTGTATGTTAGATACACTGAGAACAGAAATCAGTTCCAACTCTGTCACTCAAGGAAAAGATTCTGTACCCTTTCAGGGTAGAGGACTGTGTCACAGATGGCAAAGGCCTAAAACAGATGGTACAAGAAAGGACTTGGAAGAAAATGACAGTCAGGAATGGGATGGGCCAGGAGACACAGGGACAAGCAGGCTGTGAATTGAGGAGGAAGGCTGATACAGAAAGCTTCTGAATGTGAAGCTCAGCCCAGCCAGCTGGGATGAGGACACTGGAACTGAGGTAGTAGCTCACCTGAGAGCACGTGCAAACAGGCAATTAGTTTGTGTGCCCTGAAACTCAACAAAGTAAATGGAGAAAAATAAATCCTTCTGAAGATAGTCTTCTTAAGCCAAGACAATGAAAGCTTAATTATACTGGAACTTACTAAGAGTTAGACTTTTAAAAAAGCACCCTGTAAGATTTCAAAGGATGGAAACATAGAATTTAATAACTGTTACTACTAAGCCTTATAGAATTTAAGTGAAAAGCAATTACCTGTAGATGTCAGACTTTCAACCGCTAGAAGACTGGAGTAATTTGATTTCCCCTCATATAAACATTTACATAAGCCAGAGGCTGTCAGGGGATTTAATGATGGGAGTTCTACGTCAGAAGAGTGGGATTTCCAGCATCTATTTCCAGGTCTGTGATCCAGGCCACCCTATTTCCTCTCACTCCACCTCTCTCCCAGCCACAGCATAGGCTTGCTGTAAGCAGCTTTCTGCCAGAAGAAGGTTGGATGATTAAGGTAACTACCTCACAAGGCTCAAGGATTATATCTTCATCTTCACTGACCCAGAAATAACCTTCAAAATAAAAAGCAGGATTCCTAGTGAAAAAGCCTGGAGACTGGGGGCAGGAAGGAACAAAACCATCCCAGGAGTTCAAGCCATTTCAGGGGCCAATTGACAGCAGACTATTCCAAGGCACTCCTACCAGTTTTCCTAGCAGCAATTCATCTTCACAGGTATCAGGGAAGCTGTATTTAAACAGTTCATGTGATCAGGAACTCTTCACACCACCCAGACTGCACAAATCATCGAATCATTCCTCTGCGTTTACTAGAGGTTTGGACTTTCCTCCAAAGCAAAGATAATTCTGATTTAGATGGCTTCCTACCAAATGTAGCCCCTATTAGGTTACTTTGGCTTCCTGGCTCAGTGACCAAAGAAGACACACAGGATGCCCAGAAAGCATTGCAGTCTGAAGTGTTACTCTGGTATAAACCACAGCAGAGGACCAATTTCCCTACAGCTCCAGGCTGTCTTCCACAACAATTATGTCTCTTTGAAGGAGCAAGAACATTGTTCCTTCAGACACAGAACTTTATCAGGATGTCGGTGGCTGCGCATGACTGAGACAACAGCTGAAGTGCAATGTTGCTACTCTTAGTTCCTACAAACAAAAAGCTAGTTCACAGAATTACAGAATAATGAGGTTGGAAGAGACCTCTAAGATCATCAAGTCCAACCTATGCCCTAACACCTCAACTAGACTATAGCACCAAGTGCCATGTCCAGTCTTTTTTTAATCACATCCAGAGATGGTGATTCTACCACCTCCCTGGGAAGACAATTCCAGTACTTTATTATTCTTTTGGTGAAAAATTTCTTCCTTATATCCAACCTATGCCTTCCCTGATGTAGCTTGAGACTGTGTCCTCTTGTTCTGTCAGTGCTGCCCAGTGGAAGAGACTGACCCCCACCTGTCTACAACCTCCCTTCAGGAAGTTGTGGAGAGCAATAAGGTCACCTCTAAGCCTCCTCTTCTCCATGCTAAACAACCCCAGCTCCTTCAAACGTTCCTCATCGGGCTTGTGTTCCAAGCCCCTCACCAACCTTGCTGCCCTCCTCTGGACACGCTCAAGCATCTCAAAGTCCTGCTTAAACTGAGGGCCCAGAACTGGACACAGTACTCAAGATGTTTAGTACCACTTTTCCCCTTCTTTTTTAAGATAACACACAGTGCATGCCCTTCTCTTCACCTCATCCATGCTAACAAGTTTTACAGTCAACACCCAGCCAGGTAGGGAGGCAAAAGTCTTGTGATTTAATGTTTTGCCATGTCTGCTCTTCAGCAAGACACACCTCTAAATGGAAGGCATGATTATTTCAGCTTGCAAAATGCTGTATTCCTTCATTTTGATTCTCAAAATGGCTTGACAGGAAAGAAAACTTCTTGTGCTTTACCCAAATCCATCCTACTACAGCTTCTGCAAGGCAGTGTACTCTCACTCCTCAGATAACACACAATTAAGTCAGCTTCCTCTTAGCACTAGCTTTTCAAGGCAGAGCCAACATTAACAAGTGGGTTTGCTACAGAGAGGGGAGGAACGTGTTCCAAGCATATACGAAAATACAAAGAAATTTAATAAGACCAAACAAGGCAACACCCTTGAGGGTGAAACTATGAGACTGTCACATGAAGGAAAGTGTACCTGGAAGAGGAGGATCTAAGATAGCAGAATAGATAAATCCAGTCTCTGCAGCAAATCAAATTTCTATGCTTTCTGTCAATTGTCTTAGCTTTTTGTTTGTTTCAGGTGAGTGGAATAGAGGAATAACAGAACCTAAAATCCTGCTGGAGCAGATTTGTTCCAAACAAACATCTCACCAACAAAAGCAGATTAAAATAGGAGACAAATCTCTTAAGAGGAAAAAGAGAATAGCCCTGGTTCACCAGCCAGTGCACTTGATACAAGTGCTGCTCCTGAGGCAGCTCAGAGTACCCTTTCTCTGAGGTGATGCTGCATCAAAGTCACCATCCTGCAGATGCAGGGAGACCTCCCATCAAATGCCACAATTGCCAACACGATAGCGGTTCCCCTCCTATTCATGTGCTGCCAAACACAGTCTGCGTGTGCTAAAGTAGGCCAATATCTTCCTTATTAACAAAGAAACTCTACACTCTCACTCCCTGCACTGCCTCCTTCTACCTCTCATGTGAAAAGACCTCCCGTGCCTTTATTCTCCATTCACTTTGTCTCTGGCCTATTTCTGGGGTGCCCTCGGCCTGAGTTTGCATACCTCTGAACCAGTGGCTGCTGTTGCAGGTTTGATTCTTTCCTTCCCTGCCTGGCTTAGCTGCCTTTATTAGCTGCAGCATTTCTCCAAAGTTAGAGCTCTTTCTCTCAGCAGTCTCTCCTTTAGCATGGAATAATGAATATTACAGCTGATTCTCTCCCTCATTAGAAGAATTTTAACATATCTAGAGTTACCTTTGACTAATAGGACTCTCACTCATTCAGTAATGCAAGCCTCCATTCAGTCTTTGCTTGTCAGTTTAGAGAATTTCTGGCAAATCAAGCTACTCCATCCCTATCTTCCCTAGCCCCCAAAACAAACAAAAAAACGCTCATGGATGTCGAACTTTACTAATATTTACTAATAACTTTCCTAGTACCTCATTTTTACCTCCTGTAGTTAATATATACAGCCTCAATTCTTACTTTTACTCCATTGCAAAGATGCAGGGTTTGTGCAAAATTAGTCTGAAAAACCCAGTGTTCCTTTTGCTACAAGTCCTTCATTATTGTTTTTTAAACAATTGAAGAAGTGCCTAAGATTAAAAAAAATATGCTACATTACTAGACCAATTACTGGCTACTACTGTCTTATGTACTAAACATCAGTAAAAAAACTCCATGAAAATACAGACTTGGAAAATAAAAAGGAATCATTAAGATTATTATTTTACAAGATTCCAGAACTCATTTTTGTATACAAAGGAATGCATAATAATAAAAAATTACAACAGCAAGAGCCTGTCACAGTCGACTTCTAGCAAAGAACCCTAACAGCCTCCAGCAAAATAAGTCCACCTTTCTAGCAAAATAAAAACCTTAGAATCCTCCTCTACCTTTAACAGGTTAAGCTGTTCATTATAGGGCCACAGGGAAGCTCAGGGATGCTAGTGAGCAGCAAAATAAGCAGAGAAACCATAATTACAAGGAAAACCTTCCCACAAAGTGTCAAAGTACCCTGAATAAGAAGGAACTGAGTCTTTCCAGACATCCCAACTTGACCTGGATGCTGAAGGATTCATATCATGTGTGATTCAGAGTACAGAGAGGCTTTTATAAACTTTGGTTGCTGATCACACAGCACAGTTTTTGACAGCAGTGTACTCAGGACTGGTAAGAAAAGCATTGCTCAGTCTGGGATCTAGATAGATGTAGCAAGCTGAGAAACACAACCCTGGGGCAAGGTTTCCGAGCAGGTTCCTCAAGGAGTTTAGCACCCAATATTTTTCTTTTCATGTCTTACAGAAAACTCAAGAAATCAAGCATGTAAATTTTTTCCACTCCACAATTAGCAGGCTTTCCTGCTAGTTCACATTAGGCTCAGGTCATCATACAAGAAGAAATGGAAACCTTGGAGATGGAGGGATAACAAGTTCTGAAACTCAACAGTATCAGAAGCAAGACCCCACAACACTTGGAAACTAACAGAAAATTCTGCTTTGAACCCCTGCCTCATCAGACAGAAGTGCAAAAAGGGGAATCTTAGCACAGTCTTGATGAACACCATGATGAGACCATTCAAAGAGAGGCTGTGAATTGAGAATCTAACACAACACAGCATGAGGTCCTGGTGCCTCCTTCCAATTCCTTTCCTGTATGACCAACCTTCAGAGAAAAAACATCTGCAAATGTCCAAACTCTGCAGGTTTAGTTTTGGTTTTTTGTTGTTGCATGTTGGCTTTTGGTTTAATATTGGCGAGTTTCCTAAATTAATGTGTTTAAAACACCTAAATTTTGGATGTTTGGAAACAGCTAGATACACTTTGCTATTTCACATGCTGTCTTCTGGGACACAGACTTTCACTCAAGAACTGTTTGTATGATGCCAAGAAAACATCCCTCATCTTTGTGGGCCAAGTCCTCCTGGAACCTCTTTGAAAGTAACGTGAAAATAACCTAGTGAAATGCCAGAGTAGCTGGGATTCTTATCTACATTCAATTTCCTCCTCCCATTTCTCAGAGGAGAAGGGCTGTTTACTTAATTAGAAGATTACATTTGTTGATCAAAGGATGAGGGGAATCCTCCCTAGCTCACACACCCCATCCACATGCAGATTTCGGAGCATGGCCTCACTGAAGCACAGTGTATGGCAACACAAATGAACTACCCCTATATTAAGTCACCAGATGTAATCCTGACAGCAGCTCCAAGCTCTTGGTTTCCTCCTCCTCCTCTGATCTCTCTCTTTCTCCTGCCTCCCTCTCTCTTTGCTTTGATGACTTTGACAGCCAAGTTCTTGGAGAGTTACTCCAGGTTACAACGTGTCACCTTTAATGGAATTCAAAGCTTTAATTCAGAAAGTGGCCACTCTTGACCTCTGGCCCCACTGCCACCCACTCTGCCACCCCCCTCCTTTCTCCATCGCCATGGAAATGAATAGCTGAGCGAAAAAATGGGAGCAGGCAAAGTCTAAAGCTTTTCACAGAGCCCCCAAAAGAAAGATGAATGAAACTCATTCATCACTGAGCAAGGGACCCAGAGAGCAAGCCAGAGGCAGAGCAAGCAAGGGAGAGAGACAGCCTGAGATAGAAAAGGTTACCTCATGCAGGAAGTTATGTGATTTGAAAAAGAAAAGCACAGGAGGTGTGAGGGAACATAGTTCACTTGCGAAAACTACAGATTCCACCAAGAAAGATGTTGGTTTGGGGAGCAGGGGTGGTTTCCTCAGCCCCTTCCCAAGATAGAATTTCTCAGGAAAGGATTACCAGGAAAAGGATAGAAATTTGAGAGGAGAAGGGAGAAATGCCTGGAAAGAAATCTCTGTGAAAGCCTGAAGGATGGACCACTCATGGAAAGGAAAAAACTATAATTAGGAACAAATCTGTGGTTTTAGTGTTTAAATTCCATCCAGCAAATCTTCTGCTTTAGAGAGAAATATTTTTCTCCCGATGCATACACCTGCCTTTCCTCCCCATCACCTCCGCATCACATAGCTTGATTTGTCTTCATGTGTGATATCAATCAAATTCCAAAGCCATTTTTAGCACTAAGGAGTAAAGCACTCTAGAGGCAATAGCTTAATTCACTCAGACATAGCACCGGTTTTCTGTCACATTCCTCCAATTTCCCCATTTCTTGCCACCTCACTACAACTGCAAAGAGCTCCTTTTCAGGGCATGTGAATCAGGTGCACAGTGAAACAATGATAATTAAAAACACAGCCAAAGGACACCACATACCCCAACATCAGACGAAGGAAAACATGCTACTGCATGCTGTCTTACAGAACTGAGGGAGCTTGCTGATGTCAGTGACAGAAAGAAAGGGAGAAGGACAGAAAGCAAAGTCTAAAATGCAGCAGCTCCAAAGAGCTTAATTTGCCTGCACCACTTGAAAATGAGATAAGCAGGACAGAAGGAAGGCAACAAGCTGTGACAAGTGATTCCCTAAACCCAGAATCTTTTGCAAAGGTATTAGATAAGTGTCATAGATTATACTAGGATATTTATATAATGGATGACTTCCCAGAATATCCAGTCAAAATTCATCTCAAGCATACTAAGAATTAGGCAGAAGCCAGCAGGGCCCTTGGGGATGGTTATGGGAGAAAAGCTGTAAAGGGCAGATCTCAGTAAGAGGCAAATTCTTACCTAAGACTGCCTTCCAGCCTTATCCCAACAGAGAAATAATAATGCAGTTCTCCTTTTCAGTGAAGGCCAGTCCAAAGCTTACCCATTAAGTACAACTCAGAAGAGAGCCTACCTAGAGATTAAGTGATAACTCCAGGAGATAGCTGCCCCTTGCAGAGTGATTACCATTCTGAACCGTGAGATTCTTTTTCCTCCTTCCTAAAGCTAATCAGGCATGATTCTCTTTCATTCCTCCAATCCTTTTGCCACAATTTAATTCCCTTTTTTTTAGCATTAGAGTGAAAAGGTATCACCCGAGAGGCAGGAATCATTAAACTTTATTCAGTGTTAATTCAGTGAACTGGATGCCAAGCCAAGCTTCCTGGGAATGACGTTAGCACCTCTGCTGGCCAGTGAGCTCAGACCCAGAGCTCATACTCAAGCTCCAGCTTTTGGTTAATCTGTATTACCCTCCATGGTGGCTCATACCCTGTCCCTGCCTGAGCTACCCTGAGGATTCCTCAGGGAGGGAAATTCAGGCACACAAGCAGAAACACTCCCTTCAGTGAATATACAATATACAGCCTGGGAATCACAGTCAGAGGGAGCCAGTATAGTCACAAAGCTTTCTGAATAAAGAAAAACAGAATTGGCAACTTGTATACAAATTAACTGAAACTAAAGCTGGCATTCTCCCTTGCTTCCAAATCTCTCTTCCACAGCTATCAAAACACATCTATCAAAACCAGAAGTAGGCACAGGTACCACTCCTTTTCACCTCCAGAATGCCTACTCTTGAGGTGATGTTTTTTGCCTTTATCCCCTGTTACTGGGGACTCAATCCCTCCAAACACACAAAGGCTTGCTAAGACCACAGGTATTGCCTATTAAAGCTGGTGAGGCACATCTCACTACAGAGGGATGCCAGCACTGAAGGCATAATGCAGAATTGCTGCTACTCCTCTGTGCCTTGTCCTTCATGAGAAACAGCTCTGCTAAGGTGGAAAAGCTTCAAGTAATGCTACAGACTCATAGGCTGAGGACAGAAGGGAGAGAGCCCTGCAACACAGCTGAGGGGAATAGGAAAGCGACCAAGAAACCCAACAGTGATGTTCCTCACATCCTCACACCTTGCCTCATCTTCCCCAGGCCTCTGACCTGCAGACCTCTTCCTCTCTCCCCACCTTCATGTAGCTTTGCCTATTCAAATCTGGCTTGAAAACAGAAAGAGATCACTTAGGAAAGGTTTTGCTAGTTCTTAAAAAAAAAATCACTGTTTATTCAGGACACAACAAAAGCTGATGATGGATGATGCTATCCCACACAGACAGAGCAAACAAACAGCTCTGGCATAACAAGCTTGTGTTACTGTTAAGAACAGATATCAGTAATATTTTAGAGCTACCCTCTAAATGGTTCTTCTGTCTGGTGGCCTCAGGCTAAGGCTTTGAATTGTCCTGAATGAAGATGTCTCTGGTTGATTCCTGCTGTAGGGCAGTTCAGGTCAGCTCTGTGCTGCACATCTGTTTAACATAAACAGACAGATTTTGGAAGCAGCAAATTGTGCCACAAATGGCTCCACAGAGGTGGGAAGCCTCATTTGGTCTTCAAAGAAACTTCCTACAGTAAATTTAAAAACTTCAGTGCGCCAAACATGAAGGACACCTGCATGTCATTAAGTACTTACTGCTGAGCAGACAGCTTTCTGGGTCACCATCTGTTCATCAAGAGCACCAGCTCCTGGCTGCCTTTCCCCAATTCAGTGTGCTCCAGGCTTTGAACTCTCAGCCTTGGCAGCTCACAATTACTCAAAAGGTAGCATGGATTGTTCTTCTGGGTCAGCAACACAAATCAAAACACAGTGTCCCACAAGAGAACAATTCAACCAGGCACAGTTCAGTAAAGTCTGTTTAAGGATTTTAGGAGCTAATCTGAATAGCTCGTAGTGTATTATGCCTCTGTTTGTGGTATCTACTGCTGTCCCTCTAATCTCATTAAGCTGCCTGCTTATCTGTAGTTATCTGGCTCTGGTAACACTTATTGTGTGTGTTGTTTAAACAATTGTCCTCTCCTGTGCTAGGAAGTTTGCTACCTAGGCAACTGCTCACAGAAGAAAGTTCAAAATTAAGATCCCTTGGCCTAAACAACACAACTTGTTGAAAACATTTTTTGTAGCAACAGGAGAAGCTACCTGTGTAAAGTTTGAGAATAAATATCTCATTGGCTCTAGAAATCCAGAATTACTTTCCTGCTGCTCCACAGAACCCAGGTTGGTCCAATCCTGGCACTTCTATCCAAAGTTTTCAGCCTAAAGTTTCAGCCTTTTGAAGTTGAATCACCAGATAGTTCCACTAGATCGACACAATCATCAAAACAGGCAAAATTAATCACAGAGACAAAACAAAAGGGTCCTAATGGGTCCTAATGCTCACTGGGGAGAATGATCCTTGTGTAAAACAAAGCAGGACAAAGAGAAGAGAGGCTGCTCCAAGGTCTGTGGAACTGATGTATAATCACCTTCCACATCATAGGCTTACAACTTTGGCTTTCTTGCCCCATGTCCTCCCCACCCAACTTGTATTACACAATTTAAGGACTGACACAGTTCCATATTCTCGGAGAGAGGAACAAACAGATTTTCCCATTTGGGAAAATCCTGCTTGGTATTTGATGTTTCAGAATCTTCTTAAATGAAGCCAGACATTTATTATAGCAATAGCCAGTGCTCAGATTGAACTGGAGTTCAAAGCTGCTAAGCTTCTTCACTCTTCTCAGTGAGAGGAAAATCAGCATTTCCCTACATTCTGGAAACAGTACTGGCTTATCAACATGACCAGAAAAAGCATGTGGTGCTCCCATGAGCAAAGGAAGCCTATAAAGCTGACACCTCCTCCACCCCACCTAAACACAGTCCACTTATCTCAAAAATGCATATTTTTCCTCATTCAGATTCACCTTTCTAAGAGACTTCATATAGGTGAGACTTGAAGAGAGGAAGATAATGCTTGGATGGAGACCTTTTGTGTCTCAGGAGCTGGGTTTCAGGAATAAGGGCTGTGGCCTGCCTGTCTGCTGTCAAGAAAACATCTCTTGATTGGAAAGGAAAGCATGCACTTAAGCTAGCATTCCAAAAAGACAAAGTAAGCAGGAGAAAAAACAGAAACCAGAAAAAACTACCAACAACCAAAATATGTCTAGAAAGGAAAGAGTAAGCAACTCTCTCCTTTGCTGGTAAATGACCTCCCAACCTGGCCCTTTTAGTTTCGATGATGCATATTTCTCTGTTCCCTCTGCTTTTCACATGATGTTTGAGTCTATTTCTCTAGGTTTACAGGAGCCAAGTTACAAATTGATATGATAAAGGGCAAGAGGTGTGACTTGCAACATATCACAGCCTTTGTAGGAAGCAAATTGGCACCTAAATTACAGTATTTGCATATTACAGTTAAAAAGAGAACTCAATTACTTGCTAAAGCAGGACACATTTGCTATCTTTTAAAGCACAACTTCTGCTTCCCTGACCTGCCCACATTTCACCTCTGAGAAGCTGAGAAAAACTCTTCTGTCAAGACAAAATGGATGTTCTTATGCAAAAGCCCCAAGTTAGTTCCTTGTACCAATCTTCTGGTACCCACAACTCCACATTTGCCATTTACACTTTTTAAGATGCGAGATCCACTGTCTTCTAAGGAAAGCTTTTGTGAAATTATCATCCTGCCTCGCACCATCAACACTGTAATATAGTAAATTAGTTTGTAATTGAATTTTTCTTATCATAGCTTTCCCCAGCAAGTTAAGAGAAGCCTTCAGTACTTGTAATTTTTCTTCCTTGGAGATATTTATAATGTGGTTATCTGTTCTTGAGTTTGTCAGGCAGACTAAGCTCTATAAGCTGCAGAGCAAACTTTCTCCAGACACTAGTTTGCTGAAGAGTTTTTCCTTTCCTTTAATTTCTTTCTTTTGCATCTTTTGAAAATGTTGACACCAACACAGGATGCCTTATCCTGGCATTTCCATCATCACCATGGTCTGACCCTCTCAGGCATATGCCTAAGATTTGGTTTTAGACTTTTCTCCACAGCACTACATTTAGAGCTCATCTGCCAATTCCTGCTTCCTGTGACCCCCTAAAATCCTTTTTAATCACTGTTTTCCAGATATTTCCACTACATAGGTTTCATTCATACATATGGAGATAGAAAGGACTAAAATATGTTGTGCTAAGCCACTTGCATAATTTTTTTCAGCACTTAAACATGACAGGGAAAATGTCACCCAACCCTAAGACACAGACATAAACACAAAAAGGAACAGGTGGAAAGTGGTTCCCTGCCTTTTTTGGACATCTTTCTTTCTTTCCAGAAAGGTAGAAAGAGGTCCTCAGCAGCCTCAGACTGTTAATAATTACTCCAATGCTCAGTTAGAAATGGCTTTTGCAATAGTTAACATTTTCCTTATAGATTAAAGTCTAATTCTTCATTAATTTTTAAAATTAAAAAAAAATATTAAAACGTGTTTTCAGTCTTCAGCTTTAAAGAAAATACTTGAAAGTATGACCATCAGGTTACATTCAAATAATAAAAAACCAATGCAGAAGAGCAGAACAAAGAATCCCATCATTGTTTTGGATTTTCTTCATCTAGCGATTTTCAGGCAAATATCCTGACAGGAAAGGGGGAGGAGTGGGGCTGTCAGTACTGTATTCAGTGAGTATAATTACACTGAATTAGTGCTAAGGGGTTTAGAGAGAGGGAAAAATACTATTCCACAGAGTTAATATAAAGTGGGCTTTCATGTACATACAAACCCACAAGGAGCAAGCTACTGCCTGCTGAGACCCATTTGAGAGCCAAGGGATTGATCGGACTCGGCCAGCCCTTGCTCAGGAGAAAAGCTGCAGTTGTGAATTACTGTAAAGCAGCATTCACATGATTGATGGGTTTACCCCCACCACCACATTTGTTTCAAAGATCCATTCTGTCTTCTGTGGCGACGGTGTGAATTAACCACACTCACAATGGCTGGCTGGATTTCACCAGACCGATCCAAGGTCCTGGAGTTCGACAGAGCTTTTATCTTATGCAGCCTGTGTGACTGGAAAATGGGGAAGGGATGCTATTGAACACTCAGGCTTCTGAGGAGCACCACAACATCAACCTCCTCAAAGAGTCTGCGAACTTTCTGCCATCACACCAGCCAGCTCATGCCTGGGGAAGTCTCTGAAGAAGCTCTGCCTCTGATTTGCCTTGCAGTCTGATACTACCCCCACTTATCCTTACACTGAAGGGACCATAAGGTGTAATTATTTCATCTCTTGTCTTCTTAACCCAATATGTTTTCAGCAATAGATTTTTTTCCTCATTTTTCCCAATGAAGAGCAAGAGAAAGCCTGAACTCTGTATCTAGTAAAAGATCCTGAGACTCCACATAATTTGTGATGGGAGTCCTCCTCAAGGCTCAGGTGCTGCAAATTAAAAGTAATTAGGATAGCAAAGAGAATGGGAGAGAACACTCATACATGGGCCCAGATCATGACCAGCTTTTAAAAATGTCCTGAAATCTTTTGAAGGGACAGTATGACACAAGAAGCTAGAATTTTTTGAAAGTCCAATCACACGTCTGCTTGGGGACTGTCCCACAGCATCCCAGGAACTGATTTTTCAGCCAGGAATAAATAAATCTGTGTCAACTTCAAACTGCACTGGACTCCTCCCAATTCCCTGGAAGGTACTACATATATGAATATATACATATATGAATAACATTTTGTTTTCCTTTATGTGGTAAACACATTGCTTAAAAGAATGGAAAAGAAAACTTAAAAAAAAATAATAATAGCATTAAATACTATTAACTACACCAAGTTTGCTGCACACAAGCAAAATGCAATCTTCCTACACACAACTCTGCCAAAGCATTTCACACTGCATCATTTCATTTCTCTTGCCCTGGTCTTGTCTTATCCTACAGCACTTCCTCTGTATTCACAGTCCTGTTCTAGCCACAAGGATGAAAAAGAAAAGATGCATTGCTGCTGCAGTCCTTGGTGTCCCTGTACTCGCACTATTTCTTAACTACTACCTGCAGCATCCACTGCTCCCCACGGTGTGAGAGCCCTTTTTCCCAGCTCCACCATCCCAACAGCTGTCCCAAGACTGGCCCTGGAAAAAGGGTCTAAGAGCAGGACAATGCAGCTTGTTTTCCAATCAACGTTAGGCCTGGGAGCTCCCAGGATGTCCTGTCTAGGTTTGTCATAACACATCAAAGTCCTCTCCTCAGGTTTAAAGCACCCTGCAATCAATCCTCTTTGGTCCTTTCTTGGACACCCATCTTCATCTGCCTTTCCAGCTATGCTGGATGTTCCAGGAATCACAAAGTCAAATGTTTTGAGAGGTCTCTACCTCTTCAGGAGCGTCCCCAGCTCCAAACCAACCCAGCCTCCAAACAGGCAGATGCTGAAGTTGCACCAAATGGGGTCAAGCACATTTTAGCCACTACACCCAACTCCCACTTGGAAATTCTCACACCAAAACGTGTCATAACTGAAAATACACAGTAACTAGGTTAGTCCCTGTGCACCAAACAACTCATACAAATCACAGTTAGAGCTCAGCTGTCCTGGAGTGACTGGGTTAACAGATTAACACTCAGCATTCTTGGTAGCAAATAGGAACTGCTCTCAGACGGTCTCCTACTACCATACATTTCCAAATTTTCTATGTGCACATTTTATTAACCCCAAAGGACGGTGTGTCCCATTTTACAGTGAAAAGCTCTCTCAGCTCCAGAGAAACTGATTTGTCCAGAACATTCTGACTTCTCTTGACCTCAGTTGCTGTGATTTGCCTGTCACACACATGCTGTGTGCTCCACCATACACACAGGGAGAGAGGAAAATGGGATCAATAATAGGTTTCTCTGGGACCTCACAGAGCTGCTGGAAGCCTGCAAAGCACACACATGGGAAAGCACACCGTAAGACAACATCATGGATGCTGCATGAGCTGTGGTGAACACCAGAGCAGCAGAGAACACACTGCTGCTAACAGGGCCACCAAATCCCACAGACCAATCCCACCAGACCAAGCTGAAGGCTCACTCCAGTCCCAGGAGGCTGGCAGTCCTGTGATATGACAACATTTCCACTGAATTCTGATCAGAGCACTTAAGTTCTTTCCTCTTTCACAAATCCTCTAACAATGCAGTTCAGTGCAGTGGCATTAGCAGCTAGATGCCAAACACAGGTGTGCTATTAAGAAAGACTTATTTTTATTTCACTTCCAAAGCCTTTGCACAGTGGAGCACCATTGAAATCAGGCATGTTTCTCCTCAAGTTCCACCCAAACAACTGACTTTAAATAAAAGTTGTTTGTTGTCACCGCTTCATTTGCCACACTCAGAGGCACGGTGGACAAATGTTATAAAAGCTCCACCTTTAGAAGCAGGAGGTTATCAGCAACCTCAGCTGGCTTCTGTCTCTCCTGGTGCTGTGTGTGTCACAGCAAAACCCATAACGCAGTTAGTGACTCACATGATGACAAGGAACACTAAGCCCTTGTGCCCATGCACAGCACCCTCCATAACAGCCACTTGAGCTCATCAAGATTAGGAATGAGCTCTTTCTTAAGTCCAGCCCAATCCAGTTAACAGGCTTATATGGAAATGCTGAGAGACAGGGCTGACAAGTGGCAGTGCACCTAACCTGCAAACACCAGTTTGCTGAAATGGAAGAACGTGTCAGGGCTGCCTAGCTCAGTCTCACAATTGCCTCTTTCCTCTTCATATATTCCTTTACAGATGCTTTTCTCTAAAGATTTGAATTTAAAATGGCTTAGGTGACCTTTGAGATTACTAATCACTGTTATAAATCTTGTTCCAGTAGCACAAAGAAAGAAAACCAACTGTTAAAGACAAGCCCATTTCATACTTCCTGATCAAATAGCCTTCCCTTCCTGCTCTTGGTGTATGTTTGCATAAGTTGATTTTCTTCTGCTAAAAAGATGCTGGCATGCATCAAAATAGAAAAAAAAATGCATAGAGATGTTTTGAGACTGCTTGTTGTGACATCAGCTAGTGATAAGACACTACTGTCCCATCTCTCTCGTTCCATCTGTGCACAGGAATGCAACCTGGGGAAAGGGTTGCACATGACCTTCTGCTGAAGAGCAAGCACAGTGGCAGATGTCCAAACCCTGCCCTCCCCACCACTGCTGAGCATGCAGGATAGCTCCAAAATGAGGGCTGAAACAAAAGCTTCCTCTCTTTCAAAAAGGAGCTGCTTTGGGATTCCACACTTAAAAGGTAATAACATTAAAGTACCCACAACCTCAACTTACTAAGACTTGATTTTCCATAATAGGAATCAGAAAGGGGAAAAAGAGAAGAGAATAAACATCAATTTTGCAAATAATATAAATAATTCTAGGAGTTAAATTAAAGACATTTTAGAAGTGTAAGTGTTACTATGAGAAGTTAATATTAAAATAATTTTCTGTGAGATGCATGGAGACTTAGTCACCATCAGATAAACTGAACACAGTCAGACTTAAGGGAAAATGCGTAGTTTGCACATGACATTATACTCCTGACAACATATTTGTTTTCAAATAGTTATCCATTTACCACAGCTGAAAAGCATCAGGGCAACAAATTAGATGTACGTGGGTGCAATTAGCTCACATTTCTAATATCACAAACAGCTTCCTGGAGTACAGTTTGCCTAGCTGTTAATTTAAAAAAAAAAAACAAAAAACACCCCCCCCACAACAAGGAGCACAAAAATTGTTAAATTATACAGCCAATCTAAATCACAATGAGCCTATATACATATATACATTTACTTTTACATATATATTTACTTACTTTGGTGGACCTTCCGATATTTCAGATCAGTTAAAATGCTTAGAGGGAATTCTTCTGAAAAGGCAAAACCATACAATATTGCACACATACCAGCTAAGGAGGAAGAAGCCAGAAGGATAAATAGGACTTTTCAGGCCTTCCTCACAGGGAGGTACAGGAGGGGAGAGTTTCCAACTAGAAATGTTGAGCTGCAGTTTTGAGGATGATAATATACAAGCCTCCAACTGAGACCAGGGCTGATCAATGTGAAATAGTTGGTGACCAAATGATGGTGTTACCATTTTCCATAAAGGTGAAAGTGGGATAATTTTTATAAATTATTTCTTGTCAGTGTAACCAACTCACATGGTGGCAGTTAGTTTGAAGATTGCAGAAGGGAAATCTACAATGAGTAAGCCTTAAACAATGAAAAAGAATTTATTAATTCTAAGTGTCGTGGTTTGACATGGAAGTGATTTTTTTCAGGAAGTTGGGTCAAACCAATCCGTGGTCAGGTTTGGATATTGGCACCTGGAGTGACCACTGAAGGTATGGATACGCCTCTGAGAACACAGGGGGTTAAAAGCAGGAACTCCCAAGAGCTCGCTCTCTTTGGTTCCGGTCAAGGTGCTGCGCAGACCTCCCCTGCCCAGCCATGGGGCTGGGTGGGGGAGGGGAAGCCATGAGCCCTGGTCGAGGTGAGCTGAGGGGTAGAAGGACTGGAACCGAGCCAGCTCCTGTGGACAGAAGGGTGGAGAGAAGCGGAGATGCCTTTGTCATCCCCTCCCACAGAGGGAAGAGATAGAGAGTCCAGACGGCACCTGTAACTTTGCCGGCGCGGAGGAGAAGGAGCGGGGGGGGAAGGTGCCCAGCCTTGGCCTTGGGAATCGGCTGCTGGGCAGAGATATCAGGCGTCCAGGGAGTCTGAGCTTTTAACCCTTTCCTGAGAAATTAAGGCTTTGTAAAATATTACTTCTCCTTGATTTGAAGTAGAAGAGAGACAGTCTGGGATCCGAGATGATAGAAGAAGAAATTCTCGAGTTGGAAGGAGATGATGGAGTGGCTTGTGGCTGGACTTTTCTTGTTAACCATAGACTGAACCAAATTCTCCTAACAGAAGCTGCACTTAGGGGGGTGTGTTGGTGGGTCAAGAGACTTGTTTCAGTGATTACCAGCAGAGGAGTAGAGAGAACAGAAGAGAGTTGGAGAAGGTGTGGAGAAGCCCTCTATCTTCAAGGAAGAAGAAGAGGAGAAGAGGACCTCTGTTCTTGAACCCTCAGCCCCAGGGGAAAATGGGGGGGACTGTAGTCCCAAGATGAAAAACTGAACTGTTGTCTCTTTTGGTCCATGGCAAAGCATCCTTAAAGGAGCCCTATGAGCAGTCTGTCCATGCACAGTGGTGAGAGCACTGTGACATGGAAAGGAGAGTGTCACCATGGCAGATTTTCTCCGGGCGGTTGCCATGTGTGACATGGAAACACAAGGGTGGCAATTGTGTTTCCTGGGGGGTCTGTGGCACAGGAGAGACTCCTGTCTCCCTTGAAGGACTGAGTATTTGAATATCTGAAAGGTAACAACTTGATCAAGATCCTGGGTGGTGTCTCACTGTTGAGTTTGTTTAGAAATTAAGTGGGAAGAGGAGGGGTGGTTTGGAAAGCCTTCATCCAGGATTTAGTGTTTGTAGTTTTTATAGTAGTAGTAGTTTAATAAAATTCTTTTCTTTGTTACTAAGTTTGGCCCTGCTCTGCTCTGTTCCTGATCACATCTCACAGCAATTATTTAAAAAGGTACATTTTCATGGAGGCACTGGCATTGCGCCAGTGTCAAACCATGACAGGAATTAGGGCTGTTTCTAGACTTATTTCTAAAGTGAGGACTGCAACAGTTCAGATACATTTCCACAGGATGTAAACACAGAATTCTCTCACAGTCATTTGAAATCTTCACACCACAGTTACTGCCTGATTCTGGTGTATGACTGGGAGGTCACTATCAGTGCTAAGAGAACCAGGTTTTAAAAATCACAGAATCTGGGAGTCGCTTCTTTCTGCTCCCTGAGAGCCGTCCTTTCCAAAAGTATGCCAAGAATGAGCACAGATATTCTAAAATGATGCCAAAGTGCAATCACTGATGATACTTCTGGTCAGTCAGAAAAAAAAAAAAAACCAAAACAAAACAAAATTACTTTGCAAATGCAGTTTAAGAATTTATTCACTCACAGAATATCTTTAAGAGAAAGAAAATGGAAATGCAGCCCAAGTGAAACTAATAGGAGAGAACAACTTTGGCAAGTGAGATGTAAAGTGGAGATTAAGAGGTCCAAGAGCAAGGCTGAAGAACAAGGAAGCAAATGCATTGTGACAAGTAATAAGGCATTCCTTAAGCACACGGGAGACTGGAACTCCAGAAGAGCCAGTGGGTCCTGCAGACTCTCCTGATGCAAAGTCAGTGAGGGCAAAAAGAGAGATTGCACAGAAGTTAAATGGCTCCCCTGCTTCGGTTTTCACCTCAGAGCAGGGAAGGGAGATGCATGCCCCAGGGTCATACAAGTGCAGAACTTGAGGCAGAACTGACAGAGCTAGGAGAAATAAAATAAAGCCAATGAAAAAAAAGAAATTACTTGAGAAATTTGATTGCACTAAACTGCATTTCCAGAGCTGAGAAAAGTCAGTTAAAGGCAAAAGTAAACTAGCTAGCCTGAAATAAGAGCCCCACAAACTAGAGAAACCTAAAAAAGCGTATTTTTCACAATGATAAATCATAACCTACAAATGACAACTCACTAACCTACAAAAGGGTTTCAAAACCATATCCTGGCTATTTTTTACCAGATGTAAATTGTTCAGATTTTCAAAGACTTTGTTAGGAGAGCTCTTGTCATCTTGGTACAAGAGGTAGCTGTCACTCTTTCAATATTCGCCAAGGAACAGAGACTCCCAGGATAACAATAATTTTTTCATACAAAAGGGAGATGTTTTAGCACCCAAAGTCCTGCCTAGGATCAGTGCTGCAGAAGGTATTTGTGAAGTATCTCATAGAAAGAATGGAAAACAAGGCCACAAAAACACACTGTCCATATAATGTAGTGTTAACCAACAGCATGAGGATCCTTGTTCTCCCAATTATCCAGGCAACTGGACAACACAAATACCAGATAATTTTCACCACAGACATATTGAAGTCTAATGGGAAAAAAAAAACACAATCAAACAATATATATATGTATTTATCTGCTTCCAGTCACTACTGAACTAACTTCTAGACATCAAGAAAGTTCTGAAGACAGATGATGTCACATCCCTGTGCTTAGCAAAATAGTCATATCAGAGCAGACAAAACTTTGGAGCAGCACTTCTAAAATTGCAAGCTGTAATATGAAAAAAAAAAAAAGTTTCACTGTGGAAATTAAAATTATAGAATGTTGTGTTAAATTTCAGCTAAATGTGATTGCTAAAATAAGGGCCTGAATTGTGACCACACTTAGAAATAAAGAAATTGAAATATTCTCTTGATTTAGAACTAGGCATGGGGCTGTAAAAGGCTACTGAAAATGAGAAACATGAGAGAATGCGTAATATTTATGAAAGGCGACCTACTGCACTATTTAAATAGAAGAGAGATAAAAGCAGAGATAAGTTGAGGTTATGAAAATAAAGACATTATAGACACATGAATTCAAAATTAAGATTCAGGAAACCTCAGCTATTCAGAGTAATGAAAATACATCTTCAAAACTAAAGGAGATTGCTTGCGGCTTATCTGTCCAGGGGAAAACGCCTTCCAGATCTGTCCACATTTAAAGCTAAGGAAGGTGAACACTATTTGCAAAGAGTTTTAAGAAATCCACATAAGCTTGGTTTTACAGAATTCAAACCACGTTCTGCCATCCACTTTCACATCTTTTACACTTGGACTGAAGAGAGTGGTCCATGCCTAGGGAAAAGCCAGGCCTAATTCACAGACTGACCCAGCTGCTGCTACAGAAGCATGTAGCGAGATCGAGTCTCCAGGACAGTTTGGATGGATGAGAGATCTCTGAAGTCAGGTCTTAGAAAATGTGGTTTATTAAAAGGGGGAAAGGCCCTGCTTGGAGTTGCCAGGCGCAACTCGTGGCAGGCCCAGGGAGATAGGGAGAAGGAGAGAGAGGGAGGGTTCCAGGTGAGGGTCCCAGGGGAAGGTCCAAGAGAGCGTCCGCTCCCTCGGGCACACCTTATCAGGGGGCTTCAAGGTGGGCTGGAACAGGACTTGGGCCAATGGGGTCACAGATACCTGATACTTCAGGGGAGGGTTACAGGTGTGGGATGAACCATACATTGGGGGTGAGACAGAGCGTTCCATTTGACCTTTGGACCTATCTGCAAGTAAAGGGCATTGTTTAATCAGAAAGGGGGATTGCTTTCAACCTGGCTATACTATTGTTTTCTAGTTATTCAGTAGTCAAGGTTTGTTATTTCAAATCTAGTTCTCATCTCAATGTCTGTATTTTCCAAATCTTTTGCCAGGCAATCATATTTATAAGGTTTTCCTATTTCACCTTCCCCAACAGAAGCACTTTCTGCCTTCGATGGTTTAGCTCTGCAAGGCAGCAAAGCTGGGACCACACAGGTATCTGAGCAAGGAAAGCAGAGTTCACCTGGGATCAGCAGCTGCAGCTTGGAAGTTCTGCTACTCCAAAAAGTATTTAGGCCTAGAATATATCTTTTAAACCTGAAGGAATACAAGAGAGATATAAATGAGATTAAAAAAATATCCCTTTCATCTCATACCAATCACACTTTGCATGAGACAGTGAAAACCAAGCTTATTCTCTGCTAAGGGCACCAATCAAAGGCTAAAATGTTTTTTGCAACAGAAGTTATGATTATATGGGGAGAATAAAAAAGAAAAAAGAAAAAATATCAAAACACCCTCTCCTCTGAAGCAATTGAAAAGGACATGTCTGGTGGGGAAAGGACAAGTTTTGGTGGGGAAAAATGAAATAAAACTTTATTTTTGTTCAATTCTACAGTAATAGTAGTAATAATTATAAATAACAATTACAAATTATTTCAACTGTTTACAATTATTTTGTAAATAGACAACTTTATAATAACTTACAATTATCACAACTGTTTAAAATGCTTACAAATACTACACTTAGATTCTAATTCTCAAAGGTATGCTTTGAAGAAAATTTTAAATGGATCAGGAAAGAACAAACTTGAGAAAATGCTCCTCGTTGCCCACTGCTGTGTTCTATAGCATATATTTCTGAGACACCATGATCATAAAAATGCCCTAATGAAGAGCACGAGCTGGACATCACAGGGCATCATGAAGAGCTTACTGTAGCAAATGTGTCTGTCTCATATGTAGGCTAAGTTCTTGTTTCCATTCTCTTAATGCCCATTAAGTTCTGGAAGTGTTCAGATACAAACAAGATTTCCACTGACCTGAAATCACAGATTCAGTAACACAAAAACTTCCATTTCGATAAGCCTTAGAGGAAATATTTCAACCTCAATTTTTCTTGACTTAAGACAGATAATTTACACTTCACAGACTTCTCCTGCTTTGAATTTTTTGTTTGTTGCAGTTTAAATAAGACAAGAAATTCCCATACAAAATTACTTGAGAAATGTCAGTTGGTAAAATCCCAACTGGAATCAGAGCGTTATTGCACATGCTGTAAGTGTCAATGCATAAAGATGTGAACTTGTCATTTACAGTACATGTTGCACAATTGATAAGTCTAAAGTTATCTAACACATTTTTGCTATGCATCCCTACATTTTTTTAAGTTTCTCCCAGCAGAGACCTGCTTTTGGGGTGTGTGTAAAGCATGATGTCAGGGCAAAGTCTCCACACATCTCTCTCTGTTCCTCTATAAAAACACACGCCTGCCATACCCACTCATCCTACGGTTGTGGTTAGCACAGGAAAGAGGGGCTCTTATTTAAAGGACTTGCAGACACAGTCATAAATAATTCAAACTAAAATATAGTACATAGCAACTAAATTAACAAAGTAGATGCCGTAAGATGCCACCTTTATTTTTTAAGTCCTTTTCTTGTGTGGCAGTATTCAGCCTACCACTGCTCTCAAAAGCTCTCACCCTTGGGGAAAACCAGTACAGAGGTGCTGTATTTGGGCACAGAGAAGCAGCCAAAGGCCAGGACTATGTAGGAACTGTACCACCAAGAAAGAAGAGGTGCTTCTAAATGTTAACTCAGTTGCAAAATACTGGAAGTGCCTACAAATATTTCTGAAAGCAGCTTCAAAATAATTTTTCTGGATCAATATTATGAGTAAGAACAGGAAGTTCACACACTTCTCCTCCCATTCCCATCCCTTTTTGAACTTCGGATTTTTTTTCCCTCATGAAAACATGGCAAGTTTTCCAGGTAGTTACAAACAGAGAGAGAAAATGTTCCCTTCTCTCCTGCATTTCTGATTTCAGCCAACTTTACAAAACATTTCAGATGTTAAGCCCAGAAGATGTCTCCCTTCAGAGACAAAACCAAGGGCTGATCCCAGCGGGAAGATGGCAGCCTCCACCTCTCATCAGGACAAACTCAGAACCTTCACAGCACCAGCTTGCCATTGAGGGACAGGTTTGGCCAGGGGGTATGCACCCATATGGCCCAGACTCTGCTTTGGAAAGGTGTGGCTGGTAACATGGTCTAATAGAAGCAGTTCATATTGGAAAGTAGAGGAGAAACCCAGCTCATCATTAGCTTGACTCTACCAAAAAAAAAAAAAAAATTAATAGAAGAGCAGCTCATGCCTAAACAGGTCTCCAGAAATATACCAAGTGATGTTTGGCCACATGGTAAATGTATTGCTAGAAAACTTTTCGTGAGAGCTTTCATCCCACCCACTCACAAAGGGCATGGACCTGAACACATACTGTGTCATCAGATGGCTTTATTTCCACTAATGATGTTAAACTTATAAATGAAGTTTGCACAATCAAGCAAAGATTTCACGTGCACTTTTACATTTAGTCTGTCCCACTGTAAATCCCACTGTTTTCAGTGAGGTAACTCAGAGTCCATAAAGATGTTCCAGCAATGCACAAGACACACACAGGCTGCAGCTCAAGTTGGAAGGGATGGAAAGAAGAGAACAGCACCTCTTAAAATACATACACCTATAATCCAAATGACCACTCAATATTAATGAGTCCCAAATACAAACTAAAACCCATGTCCAATTTAATGACAGACTCTTGAGCTAACAAATATGAAGGCAGAGGAGTTTGCCTTTTCTTCTTTACCACCCCATAAATACAGTTTCCCATGGGATTTTCAAGCACAGCAAAGATCAGATTCAATGCAGATACCCCTACTTAGGCAGCCCACAATCCCTGCCAGCTCTTTACGAATCCTCTTCTGGTGGATGGTCTATTTGGGATTAGTACTAGAAGAAAAATGAGAGCAACCTTCAGGCTCCTCTGAACTCTGCAGATCTCTGGTCAAACAGGCCACAGGATCATTGTACCGTAAGCAGCTCCCACACGGGTTTCTGATTTGGTTTGCAGGGGTTTTTGGTTTGGTTTGTGGGCAGTTTTTTTTGTCCTTCTGCTGCATAAATAAGCCTAGAAGAGGAGGAGGCCCAGAGCACGGAACAAGTATGCTAATGCCATATCATACCAACTGCCATGCCAACAGCAATCACACACACACGCCTGCTCACACGCTCCTGCCAAATAATCACTTAAGCAAACATCAACTAGAGAGATTAGCAAAAGCGTCTGACAACGCGCAAATCGGACAAGAAACACGGGCTGAAGGGACAGCTTAGCAAAGTGAGGATTTACTAAGTGAAATGACATGAAGTTCCTGAATCAAAGCTCGCAGCATTTTTGGAAGACTGCTGAAAATCCTATCTGTTGGCTAGTAGATTTTTTCCATCCACCCGTCCCTACTGCATATCAGCTGCAGCCAGACAGGCTTCTAATAAAAGCAAGTGACTCTTGCACAAAGGAAAATATCTTTCCGGCCTCTGGGAAGGCAGCAATCCAAGCAAACAACCAGGCACTCAGGTGGCAGATGCCATTGGGAAGCAACCATGGCATCTCAGGGGCTTTTCAGCACCAAAAAGCAAGCTAAATCCCTACAGGAAAAGGTTGGTTTTCCAGGTGAAACCATCCTAGGCAGAAAAAGAACTTATTTCTGTTCAATGTGATAGAGGGGTGGAGGGAGGCTACTTTTAGACATGTATTTTTTATTGTGCAAATTAAAGTGTTTTTCTATCAGATTTAAGGCTGAATATCAGAACAATATATTATCTCTAATTTACTAAAAGATTCTTCACTCCAAAGACACTTTCAATGAAAGCAATGAGATTTTGCTGCAACAAGCACAAGAAGAGTCACAACCATTTAGCAGCATTATAGGGCATTTGTGTCTTATTCTGAAGAATTTGTTGCCAAAAAAAAAGGAGGAGGTACTCTTTCTAAATCTTAGACTGAACATATATTCCTTATTCTGATTAAGCTATTGCTGAAGCATCAACTTTGCCTGAATCATGTCTGGAGGATGTGTGCCTGGTTAAATATTAATCTCTTCTACACAGGAAGAATGTGATTTCTAGTGACCTGAAAAAGAACTAAAAATTTAAATGGAAGAAGCTTGGTTGTCTGTAAGCAAGTTGTGACTTTGTAGCACCATTGCACAGATACCACCATATCAGAACTGCCATCTTTCTACCAAGGCTATTTCTAAATCAATTCCTATCTTACTTTCAAAGAAACAAATGTCCCTTAAGAGATCCATCCCTTACCATCTGACAAAGTGCCTAAATGAGCATTACAGAAATGTTAAAATGGGCATTTTGAGACAATGTCACTCTTCCCACTACTGCTCACATGTCATAAATCTGCTAAAAGAAAAGACAGAACACCTAAAATAGTTATCTTTTAAAACAAAGTTTTTGCTACAACAAATACCCTTACACAATGTATTAAGCACATTTTGGATGCTCCTATCACAGAAGAAAAGATGCTACAGACTGTGAGCCTTCTGTTGTTGGCTACAGATGGGTGCATGCATTTGCATTCCACTACTAAGGATCCTTTGCACTTCGAGATACATGATGTGTGAGGAGTAGAGCTAAAAAAATAAATACATACATAAATGAATCTGCTGTTCTAGTAATCCAGTAGAAACAAGGAAGCCTTAAATGCAAAGAGACATATCATCTTTAGTTGGTTATAAAACTAATGCCATTGTTTGCATGGCTCTGAGGAGAAAAAGAAAAAAAAAAAAGAGAGAAAAAAACAGGCTTTGTGCCTGATATCCACTGGAACTGAATCTGAGAAGTTAATTCAGTTATATCTGTGCAGGGACAGTCTGGCTTCCACAGATACATATATATTTACTGTTTGTGTCAATGCACAAGGAACTCCAATGTACCCATGGAGTAAAATTATCTGGTTTTTTGCCTTTTTAATCCTTAGGGACAGAAAAGGCAACGGGTAGACGCAATTAGCAAAGTCAGATGATGAAGACAACAGCAGAGCTGTCTCTGTGTCTTACCAAGCTCAGAAGATCAAGACCAACTTTGCACTCCAGCCTAAGAAACAGTCTAGCTTCACCTCATAGTCTTGTGCCTGTCTCCACTCAGCTGGACCAGCCTCCCTAAAATATCTGAGCACCAGCCCAGGTGCGTAGATGAGGCTTTTGGAAGGAAAGCAGAGCCCATCCTGTCTTGTCTTCCCTCCCAGTTGTTCTGTCTGGTTTTACTCTTGAGAGGAGATGGTTTTTTTCCCGTACAGACAGGGAATTCCTCCAAAAATATTGTTTGAAGATGGCAAAAATTTTGTTTTGTTTATGTGGTCAGCTACCTGTAGACCAGTGTCAAAAAACAGATTTAGACTGGTATTAGAGAATTCCTCCTCTTTTTATTCCCTCCCCACAGCCATTTGATGGTGGTTTCATCCACAACTAAACAGGGGATGTTTACAAGGTCCAAGCTATGCTGAAACTGTGTAGAAACTAATGACGAAGGAAGATTTTTATAATGGTCTTGTGAAACATTTAATGAGCTCTGAAATAGTGCTGGCAGGCCTCAAAGGAGAAAGGCCCAGTTAAAACCAAACTTTGCAGTTTACTAAATGGCAGTGTGCAGAAGACCCAAGCACTATTTATTTTCAAAGACTATTTTTATCTGAAAATACTGTAACCCTCTTCTGCTCTAAAAGTCTTTACACCTCTGTTGTAGCTGCCATGCCATCAGTGGCATTTGCCAAGCTATGTGCTCCTAAGGCCCAAAATAACACATTAATACATTTTTCTTAATGTAGTGGAACTGGATTTTGCCTCAGATATAGTTAGCTCATCTCCTCACCTCCAGAGGTCATCCCCATTGAAACCAGAATGTGCCATTCTGGGAAGGCTAGGAAGGGCTTTTTGGAGTGGAGGGATGGTGAGGGTGAAAATCCCCTGGCTTTATCAGTAATACAGCTCTCTTTTATTACATTCCCATTCCCCCTTCTCATCTCCCATCAAATTGCCTACAGCTGTGTTCTCTCAATCTTCAGCCTGGAAGACATGAAAAAGCAGTCTGCAAGACAACTACAGTTTTTCAAAAGTCACTCCCACACATATAGACAAGGAAGCAAATAAAAAAGTTTGAAAAAGAGAAAATCATCACAGTGCTACTGCAGAAGGTAGAGCCAGATACTTTAACTGGCACAGTGATTCTGTTCCTTGGAATAAAAGGAGGTGAGATATGCTGGCCAAGAGAGTGTCTAGTTAGGTGGAGTCCTGCTGACCCTTTCTACCATGGTAGGGTGAACCAATGCTGAAAACAAACTGAACCTGCAACAGGTCTTTTTAAGTCTTTGAGGTCCTTAATTTTCACTTGGGAAAAAACTGTAGGAGCCTAGAGTCTGAAAAGTATTGATGAACTTGGCATCACAAGATCACTTTTTCTGACAACTAAGAACAAGAAAAATATTAAGAAGCAAATTCCATACTGACTGCCAACTCTTATTTCATGGGTTGGATCAAGCTTACGTTAAAGGCAGTGGGATTAAAGAGATCTTCAGCTGATGACCACTTCTGTTCAGTCTAAAATCAACAGCTTACAAAGCATATTTAATTTTTTTAAAAAATCTGTCTGATCTTTAGTGCCTAATACTGCTGACATGAGTAACAAGTAGTCAGTGCCCTGGAATTTAGTGACATATAGAAGATGTGCCTTTTCTCATCTGGTTTCCTTGCTGCTGTGTCAGTCCACAGAGACACTGCCATACCATTTCTTACACAACAACTCAGCTCTGTGGGTTATTGCAGTAAAACAAAAACATCCACATTACAGAAAACATTGCTGGCTCCTCTAATTCCATTTTTCCACAGTGCTTCTGCTGAAGAAATTGATGTCAGACAACTGACTCAAATTTCCCCAAACTTCCCTCAAATACACATTGAGCACTTGACAATGCCCACTTTTCTATTTTCCTCTCCACGGCTCCACTGGAGAGGACCCTCTGTGCATTCAGAGCAGCACAATGAAGAATAATTTCCAAAGCATTAACTTGGAGCCACTGAGACTTGGATGTTTTCAAAATGACTCTATTGTTCTCAAAGGATTCTAGACTACCCCAGCTTCTCTAGAAGAGAGTCTTTTTCCCCTTTCTCAAAACATCCATCCCTTGAGCCATCCCTGGAGTGCATTGTTGGGGCCGATTCCTTAGTGCAGCAAGTTCCATCAGTCAAAGCTCAACAGATACAAACAATATCAGGATATGGATATAAATTAGTGCGACAGACCCTAAATAGTTTTGACAGGTTTAGTAAGTATATATAGTGACACAGAATGCTATTCCTGCTGTCAGACATCAATATGTAGACAGAAGATTGGGGGCACCATGGAAACTCAGCGACATAAGAGTGGTATTGATTGGATAGAAAATGAGGCTGCAATTTAAGCTTAAGGCTGCCAGAGATGCCAAGAATGGAGAATGACCTCCAGCAGTGAATTTTCAGCATAAGCTCCCTGTGAACAAGCCAGTCCAAGAAGGATAAATCAGGGACAAGCTCACCAAGGATATGGCTCAAGCGAGTGTCGCTACCCTGAGCAGATGAGAATCGCTCTATGTGTGCACGCGTTACAGTGACCTAGTTCGTTCAAAGACAGCATTTTGTATGGTTTATTATGGAGCCCCACAACAAAGAGATTTCCTCAATTAAAGTCCTGAAATGCATCCTCTAAGTGAAAATGCTTTTGATACACTGACCAGCAAGAGGTTGTAAATATCGAAGCAAAGCATACATTGTTAAAGTCCAATTCCCACAGAAAACGCCACAGTTGGGAATGTAGGTAATGAGGGGGCCTGAACAGAGCAGAAGCAATGAGCCATGCCAGCTCCATCCCTAATGCCCTAGTCTTACACTAAAACACTTGTTATACCATAACACTAGATAAATTGTATTTTCCTTGACAAAAAAACCCCAACACATACAAACACACACACAGAAAAAAAATAATATTCGTTAAATGAGTGCATTTTCAGAGCTCCTGTGAAGAATTATTTTTAATTGTTATCTAAGGAGCCAAGAACAACCATTCCCAGAATGATCAAGAAGAAATAGAGGACACGTCAAGGAAGTACCATGCCGAAGCCACGACTGCTGGAAGTTCACTAAGTAATAATATTCACATTCGTGGCAGAAAGATTAATCTACAAAAAACATCCATCAGTACAGCTGTGTCAGGAATAAGATAACCCTCCAGTGTCCCCAGTGTCAGGCATATGGTACTGGGATAGCAGCACTATGTTTTGTAATCCTATAGTGAGACAGCCCTTCTGCTGGCAAGGATACATCAGCCACAGACTGCATCTCAAATAACTGGGGATAGACATCTGGATAACTGCAAAAAAACTGTTTTTCTTAGGCTATTTCTACACTATAAACGAATATTTACCATTTGTAAAAGAAAGGTTTGTTGCTGGCTTCTCTTTTTCCCCACCCAAGAGCTGATGTGGGAGTAAAGTCAGTGAGTTTCTGTCCTTCAGTTTCACCCAAAGCTTCATATATGAAAAATCACTAGAGTTTAGCTCAGCCTGGAGACAGGAGCATATTAAATCTCCACTTTCCTTCTCTTTAGCAAAAGTTGCTAAAATATGCAGCAGGAATTGGTTTTGCTGCTTTTTGGGGTCAGTTATGGGGGTTTGATTTTTTTTTTTTTAGTTCAATGAAGTACCCTCTCCATGCACTTCCAAATTTTCCTTCCTAAGCAAATTAACAAATTTTGTCATAAATACACTGGTTCCTTTTTCCCTTCAAACTATTTCTCATGATCAACAGTTCAGACTTTTTTTTTTTTTTTAAATTCTTATTCTTTTTCAGGGAGGAAACCGAAACGAACAAAACAAAACAAACACACAAACATTAAATTTGTTTTGTAATCAGCTCAAGAACACTGCTCAGAACACATAAAAACCCAAATATTTCTTTGTAACAACTTTTACTTTCCTTCTGTCTCTCTCTCCATCCCTTCCCTCCTTTTCCCTAATACAGTTACACACATCGTTTATTTTTTGTTCAAAAAGTTGAGCTTTGCTAAAAGCACAAAAAAATCAGTGCCCAGAGGGAAAACAAGGAAAGGACATCAACTCAAGAGCTGATGAGCCACAGGTAAAATGTTCCTCTACCGTAATACAAGTTATTGCAAGCAAACAGGATCTAGTTAAAACACCACTATCCATAGCTCCAGGGTTATGTCACAGAGAAAGATTTAACTCCTGTCACAAACATTTCCCCAGTGCTCCCAAGAACCAGCCAGTCTCTCAGGTGGACATCCTAGGAGCCAGCTCCCGAAGGTGCCACTAAGTGCAGTAGCCATTCACCACCAAGGCAAAGCCACTGGCAGCGTGAAAGAGAGGTGCGACAGCCAAGTGGAAGATGTAAAAGCTCCTGCAGAATGAAGACTACCACTCCCCTAAGAAAAGTTGTACTTTTAAAAAGGAGAGAAGAAAGGAACGTAAGGAGTTAGAAGCACCGAGGCTGAAGACCATGAAACATTTGCAGAATCGCATATACGTTCAACAAAGAGGAAACTGTGTTTTCACCCACTGTTAACTCAATTTTCCCCCAGCCTATCCCTCCCGAGGAAGGGGAAGACACGAACTAACGACGGCAGTTTTAGACCGATCTATCAGCACTTGCTAGATTTAGTTGTTTCACCAGGAGTAAATTAGGGATAAGAAGGCAAAGTCCCAAGAAAAATATCAGCCGAAGCGCTCGGTCTGAAGGTACAATTTAAACTCCCGAGTTCCAGCCGGGACGTTCCCGGCACAGGGTAACTGGGACCCGTAGGGGGCTTGCCGCTCCTCTGCCCTTTTGTCCTCTCGAAACGGACCTGCCCGAACACTCCTGCCTCCCCTCCCCGCTGGGTCACGTCGCCCACCGCCACCGCTGTCCCTCTCACCCCGCACTGGCATTTAAACGCTCCCAGGGACCGAAGCACCGCGGCAGCGCTCCCCACCCGGCAAAGCGCGGTCCCGTTCCTGCTCCTGGGCACTCCCAGACCTCACCCACCGCCTCGGCCAGGTGTGTCCGGGGGCTCAGGTGTCCCCCTCAGGTGCACCCCTGCTCCCACCCAGCCCCACGACGCCTCTGGCCGGCCACCCTCCGCGGCGTCCTGCTGGGGCAAGTGTCCCGGAGCCGCGGCAGGGACGAGGGGAAGCGCTCCCCACCCTGCCCTGGCGGAACAAGCACTGGAGGTACCATCCCTCGGGCGGACCCGGGAGTGCCCGCCGCTGCCTCGGACTTACTTCGGGCGGCAAAAAGCTCTTCTCCCGCAGCTGAAAGGGGCGAGCCGCGACCGTCCCCGGTGAGCAGCGGCTGCTTCTGCCGCCGCCTATCCCTGCGCTGCTCACGGACGGCTCCGATCTCTTTCCCACCGGAGCTTTCTCGCCGAGATTTTTATACTGGAGGCAGGGAACCTGATCCGCGCTTTGACTCGGCGGAGCCCGGGCTGCGGCGAGGCGGCGAGAGGAGGGAAGGCAGGCGGGCGCCGGGGCAGAGCGAGCGGCCGCGCTGCCCCCTCGTGTGATGCGGAGGGGGCGCGCCCGCCGGGCGGGTCACCCGCGGGGCAGCCTCGCCCCCGCCGCGGGGCTGGGCTGGGCTGGGCAGGCGCGGGGGCGGGACGGGACCGCTCCGCTCCTCTCCGCTCCGCTGCGGCTCCCCCGCGAGGAGCGCGCCGCGGAGAGCCCGGTGGGGAGCTGCTGCAGCGCGGTGCGCCCCAAGATCCCTACCGGGCTTGCTAGCCCAGGCAACTCGCCCTCCTTTTCATCACCCAGGGAGAGGCACCTCGCCCTACAGCCCCACCGGTGTGGGGCTTCAGCTGCTTTTGCAGGTACAAACGTCCACCGCAGCTTTTGCTCCGGTTGCCTTTGGCTGTCAGAGTTTGGGGAGCTCTAACTTCGGCTTCACTGACTTCCAGCTTGCCATTTTGACCACGGGAGTGATAGGCTGGAAATACTGCTAGGAAGTGGGAAACAAGAAAATAAATAAATAAAAAAATAAAAACCCTCAGTCGACCGCTTGTCCCCCCAGTCCCCCACCCCCAGCTTTTAATTTCAACTTGGCCTAAAAGCACTATGAGAACAACTTTTGCCATGCCATTTCAACACTTTTGGTCATAGCGGTTGCTGGAGTTGTATCAGAGCTTTCATTTAGTAGCAGGCTTTTCCAACTTTTAGGTTCATTACATCCACTGAATAAGAGTGTTCCCCAATCCACAGCTTAATTTAAAACTACGTGGACTTGTTCCAAACTCCAGGCAATTTCTGTGTAATTCCCTCTCCCCAGAGCAAGTCTCTGCCTTCACTTGAAAGACTGGGCCCATTCACTGCTTAGGTCTCAGCTGGGTTTGCAGCTTGCAGCTCCTGCTCCAGGTTTGCACAGAAATCCAGTTCAGATTCCCCTCCTGTTTCCAGAGGAATGAGCTAAAAAAGTAATTTGTCTGGCACCGAACACATTGCATCATCTAACACCTACCATCTGTGACAATGAAAAGCACTGTACAGCCAGTCCCAGAGCAGGCAATTGCACTCACCTGGAGTCCTTCTTAGTAAAGTAAACTAACCCTTTCCATCCACACCTTGACATCTTCTTTTCATCACACGGTTATGTGTTCAGTCCTGGCACGGCTGTTCAGGATTTGCACCACCAGCAGGTTTAATGACAGTGATGTAATTTAAAACAACAATTTTGATTTGCAGTGTAAAGTGATGGCTGGAGGTGGAGAGAATATCCTTTCTAGCAGCTGGATGAGTGGAAAGGAGAACTCAACGGCATTCGTGTTTCAGAGCATGCAAGGCTGAATGAATGCTTGCTAGCCAGCTCGCACCTTCCTGAGGTCTTCTCAGTGAAATCCTGGCAGCACGGTGCTAAGCACGACAAGCATCTAGAGAAAGAAACTTTCCATCAAAAAACACCTGGTAGTGGTTGACACTTTGCAGACCCAAGAAATTCTCCGTACAACCACTATAGCACATGTCAGATGATCAATCCTTTCTGAGTAACTAAGTAGGAAAGAGAACAATGGCTCTAAGTTCACCTTGATTGAAACCAAAACGGATTGCATCAGAATGGGCCAAGAGGTTTCTTACTTTCCTCACAGAAATCTGAGTCTTAGCCAAAACACTGCAAGCATAGCATTTTGATAAAACAGTGGAAACTTTGCAGAAAGCAACTGCTTTTCACAAAGATGTGCATGATGTTAGAAGCCTCCTTTGACCTCTAAATTTGGAAGCAATGTCAAGACCACATTTGCTCCCAGATTTTCTCCCTACCTAGTTTTTCATGGCTCAGATGTTATTTTCCTGAAACTGAGTTTACATGCAAAAAAATAGTTTTGTGTGTTATTTGACTCAGAATCTCCAAAATAAAACTGCTAACAAGGTTAGCAGAGCTTCTTAGGGGACAGATCATTGTTCGAAGCACCTATGACTGAAAAAGAGTTTCTCGGTTTTTGATTGCCAAAAAAGTAAATGTTTTTTAATGTTCATATTATTTGTTTCAATGGCACCTTGAGGCTTAACTGAGGTTTCCATTGCAATAAGCACTATACAAATACAGGGAAAATATTCTTTGCCCGAAATTGCTCACTGTGTTGTATACGTTTGATATTAATGGGGCATAACACTTGAATTTCTTGACTGAACTTTTGCTATTGAGATAGAACCAGTTAAGACAGAGAAGACAATGAGACAGTGAATACAGCAGTCATGAGAGGACAAATGTAACTTCTTTTGCCAAGAAAAAGGTCACCAACTATGTTACTTACAGCCTCAAAGGTGCCTGTGGCATTGGTTCCCAGTGGGAAACAGCAGTACAGCATGGAGAAAAGGGATGGATGGAAGATAAGATATGACCAGTTACTTTCAGGCTTGCCTGAGCTTGCCTTGTTTTCCTTAATAAAAGGATATTAAGGTTGGAGAAGCTTATCTCCAGATTTTCTCTGCTGTTTTGTCTCTCCTGAGTTTTTTTCTCAGACAATGATATAATTGCTGCATGATCTCTGGAACTGCAGACCAGTCAGCATTTTTTGTGACATATAGGAAAATCCATACTGGAAAAAATATTTTCCAGCTATTACTTTTCTACTCTGAACACAAAGGAAACCAAGAAAAGAAACTTTGCTCATAGATTGTCAGGGATACTTACTTATCTTTAAAATCCTTAACATTTTTTTATAATTGTTGGTTTCACTCTGATCAAAAAGCAGTGGTGAGGAATGGACTGGCAGCTGTAGAAGTCCAGCTTCTGTTTTCAAGTATCCTCTTTGCTATCCTGGAGCAAAAATGTACAACCTAATGAGTGAGCCAAATCTGAAATATCTCTTAAGGAGGAAAACTGAGGGTTCGGGCCAAAACAAGCTGTAAAAGGACCTTTGGTTGATGCCACGTCAAATGGTCTCATAAACAATCCAAAATATTAGATCCTAATTAGAATCTCAATTCAATCAGTAAAAATTTATGACAATTTTGGGGGAAGAAGCTCCCAAATTTAGATACAGTTTTTGCCAAAATACAGATAGTACCCCATAATAAGTTCCCTTGAATTAGGTGGTTTTTTCCCCTTTGAAAAAAACATAAACACCAACTTTTCTCTTTAAAGCTGGGGTTTTTTGTTACTCTTAGGTAATCACTTCACAATCCACCTGAAGGAAATAGTTGTAACTTCTAACAGCAATTTGCACTTTTTTTTCCAAAGATGGCCTTAAAAATTCTGTCTAAAGTTCAGAGAGCAAGTCAGAAGACAAGGCTTTATGCAATTTTTTCTCAAGAAGAGCTTCCCTGTTTTTGGTCCCACTGCTGAGTAGGTTAGAAGGTCAGCTGGAGCTGAGCTTGCCTTGTTTGTTTCAGCTCCACTGTAAATATCGATTTCTTTCCCTGCCCTCCCCAGCCATCAGCAACAGCAGCACGAGGAAAACGTAACATGATTCCAGGAAAGCAGAGAGAACTCCACAACAGTTTAAAGGTTTTTTTCACCTTTTGCTCCATTGTTGTTCCCAAGTTATTGAGCTGCCAAGCCCTGGCAACTGAGTGCCCTGCATCCCAACTGCCGCGCTCAGATCAGATTTCCATTAGTGATACTGAATTATTTAGTGAATGCATTGAGGATTGAAATCAACTACTTCTGAGCTGTGTACCCTCTCACTCTATCTTTCATTTCAAGCCCTCACACTATCATCACAGAGACTATCAATCTTATAATTGGAGTAGAAAAATCCGTGGAGTTCAGAAATATTAATTCATACCTTACTCCCTAATATTAATATTAAAGTAATCCAGACTATAAAAAATCAGATTTCCCAGAGGCATGTGGGAGACGACGGCAGGAGCATGAACCCAGAAGAGTTATTCTTTCATGCACATATGCTAAAAACTTAAGATATTTGAAAACAAAGCCAGTGGCCCAGAACTTGATCTTAAGCTTCAGTCACCAAACCATGAATACATGTCGTAACTTTACACATTTGACTGACTCCATTTTCTACAAGGGGATTAAAGCTCTTCTGCTCAAAATTATTCATGTGCATACATCTGCATGCTGCAGTTTGAAATCCACAAATATAATGCGACACAGCAGGCCTTTCCAGATCCCCAGCATTTAAAAGGCTGCTCTTCATATGTTGGCTTCTCTCACTACTTTCTTCTTTTGTTTGTGCTGGCATTCCTGAGAGTGGAAGTCCTACATATCCAGGATTGGAAGTCTACTGCATTAAAAATAAAATACCTTCGCTATGATGAAAAAAAAATTGTTTTGAGTACATGACCACCATTTTTTTTTCCCATAAACAAACATGTTCATTTCATTCTAGTTTTGCAATTTAGGGAGACGTTTAAACCCAAAGAAAATGGCATTTTATTAGGAAGGGCTGAGCAACAGCTACCACTTCTGTTCTGTATTCTGGGGATTTTTCACTATGCATTGTAAAATCGAAGCAAAATGCAGAAACAACATGTTTTTCCTTTGAAAACGAACCAATAAAATTGACGTTTTTAATTGATTTCAAACTTATGGCAGAAAATTACTCTACAATTAGAATGCAAATTTCCCTTTCAGTTTCTCCCAGGAAGAACCTGATTTGCTAACACCTATTTTTTCACAAGGCACTACACCCACGTGCCTGACTATTCTATGAAAGGACTGGCTTTAGAAGTAGGGAAGATAGCATTTATAATCCCACCAAATCAGTCCTTGATGCTTCATTAAGGCAATCAGCCAGTATCAAACACAGTACTAAATAGCTTTGCCCTGGGCACTGGACTGAAATGGTCAATTTTACTCTCTGCCAAGCTAGCAATAACAGATTAGAGGCTCTAACTCTTTAGCAGGCAAGTGATTAGAAAATTAGAAGTATTCTGATCCTTTCCCTATGAGCCAAATCATGACACACAGCATTTTCCAGTTAAAAGTCTAGTAACCACCTTTTGAAATACATAACCACTAGCTTTCAATCCAATTGTGCCTATATAATCAAAAAATATTTCTTACTATATTCCCTTTAAGGTGAATTGGTAGTATTTTGGGAGCAACCATTACAACACCCTTTGCATCTGTAATATGATGCAACCAGCACAATTCTGAGCCTGAATGCATGAACAAAGAAGAAATTCTACTTACCAGAATGTTCTCTTGCCTTCTGATTTGTTTGTCAATTTGTAAAGAGTTCACCTGTGTAATTATAATGATGCTAAACTTCACATTTAAAGATAAATATAAGTGGTTTTAACAAGTCTTTCTTATGCACAATCAAATGTCAAGAGTTCTCCTTTGGGGCAACTGCAGAACAGGCAGCTAAATCATTGATTACGAACCTGAGTGAAATCACAGCAATAGAAGGAACACTGAGAAAATAATATTGACAAATAATTATCAAACATATTCAGAAATACCATTACTGAGAGTTCTTTACAGCTGTTTTTCCCAAGACTCTGGTGGCTTAGTTCACAGTTGAGCTCATGAGCTTTCAGTGGTTACAGTACAAGCTTGCACATACTAACAGAGGGGTTTCTCTTCACTTTAGTTAGTGGCAGTCACTGTAGCAAAGGCAAGCATGTACTGAGACTGACAGTTGTGGAAGTGACAGCAACTCATCCAATTAAGTAGGACATAATGAAATCCAGGCCCTAAAATGGTTGCTCCTGAGGATGATAGGGTTGCAAAGCACTTTAGGAGCTAGCTAAGTAGATAGATACTTTCACAAGAGAATAAAATAAAAAGTGAAATTGTATTGAAGTTATGTAGTACTCCTTCCCTGCTACCATGTTTTTAGAAACAGCTGCGGCAAATGGGAAATTTGGGTGATATCACATCCAGAGATAACAAGAAACCTACATAAAGGTCTGTTGTTAAAAACACAAGAACTGGAGGACGAACAGCTATAATCTGCACATGTGCAATACCTCATTAGTTAATGCAATAGCCGGGATTTTTTTGCCCATAAGAACAAAATTAGGTACATCTGTTCTTAACTTACTAGCAATTTCTTGCTGGAGATTTGAGCCAGTTGCATGGCCCTCATAAAGCACAATACATCTTTGATGGAAACTCCTGTGGGATGCTGTTGGCTTCAATGCCAGCTTGATCTAGGCTTTCATGCTCAGGAGTTTAACAAAACATGGCATCATCATCCACAGGCCTAGACCTGGACTGGCTGTTATTAAAAAAAAAATGTGCACATTAAAACCTTTTAACATCCACATTAAAAATTTCATTCTGATATCAAATTATGGGGATTACTGTGGGGAATGCTAACACTTCTTGCTAAATGATGTCAGTTTTTTCCCCAAAGACCTAGTTCCCAGCATTATGTGATTGCTTTAGACATGCAGTTTTCAATAGTAAAAAGTGCAAACATAGGGGAGAAAGTCCTGATTCTTCCACTTATGCTTTACAGGAAAATCTCAGAATATAAATGTTAAAACATTGCTAAAAAATCCAGAGTCAATAAAAATTCCCAGAATACATGTCAAACTGTATATCATAAACTTCTATATTATAATATAAAATCCATATAAATGTTTAACACTTGGAGCCTTTCTCACAAGAGTTGGTAGGAGTTTTTTCACATTTTTAATTCTTGGAACCATCAACATAGTGAGAAAGACTTGATAAAATAGCCACACATGTTGTTCTTTTGGTTATTTCCTCTGGTACATCCTTCACTTCAGTAGCTTACTTTGCATATTGGGAATCTGAAAGGGGTAGAACACAGGGGAAGGTATCTTCCCATGCAGAATAATTTCTGACATCACTTAAAAAATCCTAATTTTAGGCTCATTTCAACAAAACCACTACAGCTATTGCTCGTAATAATTTTGCTTTTACCATTCATTTCTACAGTTTAGAAATTATGGAGGTTTTAAAAGGAGTTAGGTCTGAGCAAAGATACATGGTTCTACTTTGAGGAGAGGGAGCAATCAGGGTTATCCTGTATCATGCACAGCTCTTCTGGTCATTAGTCTTATTATTTCTACCAAGAAGTGGATAGGAACAGGGTCTCATCCTGCTTTCTAACATCCCTCAGGTACTTCAGGCCTTTTGAAGATACCATGTTTTTTTAGTAGTATTCATGCAATGTTTAAAACAGAGGAACGCAATCTTAGCTAAGGTTCCTTTTGTCCTAACTTTAGTATTAATGTTAATTAATTAATATCTGACTTTATTGATGAAATTATATTCAGAACCTAAGAGGATATATGTACTTGTACTTCAGTAGCAATATTTTTTCTTTTTCAATTTCCTTTTCAACGCTATATGAGATTGTTCAGAATTGGTTTTACCTCCCCAGACTACTCTTGTTCTAATTATTCTGCCTAAATGTTAAGATATTGCAAAGTAGACCTTTCCAAACAGTTGAGTTCTGTCTCTCTCTTCAGCATTCATCCCTCTCTCTTTAAATAACCTGCATCCTTCTCTTTGTCTAAATGATGCTAATATAAGATCTGATTAGGACAGCATAAATAATGCACATCTAGAAATTGCAAGGAGTTGAAAGCTGCAACACCACCAGATTTGTCTTAGGAACCACAGTTAACTGCCTAAAGGCAATATTGTATTTATTGGAATGCTCCCAATAGTTTACAAAATTCCCATGCTTTTGGTACAATTTGCCTATCTCCACTGCCTTCGTCATATCTTTTTAGGAGGTAGAAAACATGAGTCTGTAACAAGGAGTTCATATGAGTCTGTGACCCTGTATCACTGCTGCCTGAATTCTTTCTTTGGTGACATGTTTTAGATTTTGATTAATTTTTTTCCCTTTTTTTTCTTGTGTGTGTGACATCTGTTTTGTTTCAGCTGTCTGGGATAGGAAATGAGGAGCACTTTCCTAGCTGTGTTGCCTGTCTTTACTCCAGCATCTATGGGTACCATTCGTTTTCCAGATGAAATATTGTTTTGGAATGTTGTAAAATGATACTCCCTTTATGTTTCAAATTATTCCTACAGTGTTGGTCAAAAAAAAAAAGAAAAACACCTAATTTTGAAGCATAGGCATAGGACCGGGTCACAAATGTAATTCAATGCTTTTTATATAGTGTTTTTCCCCTGGTTGTTCTGATGATGAAAGAAGTGCTGGGAATCCATGAACTTGTTTAGCAAGTGTGTCTTCTGTGGGTTTGTTTATTCATGAAATTGAAAAGTGAAGATGGGTAAAATCCATGCAAACTGATACACTACCTGATCTGGACAGGAAAACACCATCCTCCATGGAATCCCGGTTTATTAGCAAGGATAACATTTTTATTAAATCCTAGATGAACCCCCGCAGCTGGATTCCCCTGCTGCCCCAGCCTGGCTAGGAGGTAGATTTATCCTCTAAGGAATGCCCAGATCCCAGTGCAGGCACACTGCATCTGGGCTCTCCTCACTGTGGAGCCAATTCTCACCTGTGGTTTCCCCACTAACTCAATAAGCCAGCTGTGTGACTGAGTCTGAAATATTACCTGGTATTTTGCTACAGGAATTGTTCTAGGAAGGGGATTCAAGGCAAATTTTGCTGGGCTTACTGTTATTAAAGGAAGAAAAAAAAAAAAAAAAAAAAAAAAAAAAAAAAAAAAAAAAAAACCAAGACAAGAAAAACCCCAAGACCTGATCTGTTGAGTAGGTAAATTCATTGGAATTTACACCTTCTCAGGCTGCAATAATAATATGTTTATTAAACTTCAGGATCGCAATTCCCGGGACATCAAGGTATCACCCAAGATGTCTCAAAACCATGACTGATTCAAACTTTTCTCTGATTACAGCCATTCAAAATTCAAATCCCACCCACTGAGATTATTGAACAGAATTTGAGAGAGGCCAACAATATTGTTTTAACATTCAGGTGTTTTTTATGTGGGATGGTTGAGAAGAAGAAGAGTGTTGGATTTGGAACCTTTTCAGAATTCAGACCATTTTTAAACTCAGGCTGTCTAAAAAATGAAGATGAATTAAAGAAAATGAAAAGTGATTTCCTGTTACCCTTGTGCAGAATTACTTGACCAACTTGACTGTTATAATTCTGGCATTCATAGCTGTTAAAGTCATTAACTAAATGTCCTCCAGCTTAAAGAGGTCTTGTTTCATACATTTCATCAATACTTGAGACATGGGGCAAGACTGAACTGCTGGTTTTGACCTCATCCTTGTGCCAAATTTTTCACTATGAACTCTTAAAAGCCTTTGTGCAATTAAAATATGAAGAGGATTAAATTAGATCCTTTTGGTCAAGGTTTGAGTTTTTTTGGTGTAGTTTTTTGTGTTGCCTTTTTTTTCCCCCCTTAATTAATATTTCAGAGCAACAGCCAAGAATGGGCATAATTGTTTCAAAAGCTAAGTTTGAAAGATTGAGGCAAATAAAAAAAGAAGGTTTGGAATAGTAGTTCTACCATAAGGATAATTAGTTTTCTTAATTTGTTATTCAAAACTGTAGCAAATTTCATCTGATAACTGAAAGCTACCTCAGTATTACTGCATGCTCTATACTGGTGCTTATCCCAATGGTTAAGATAAGTTAAAGCCTCTGGATGCTGGCTGGCCTCTGTGTGTGGATGTGTGAGACAGGAACTGGCCCCTCTGCCCCCCCTGGCTGGAGCTTCAGCCCCTGTATTTTGCCCTCTCCCATTCCAGGACAAACCATGCTGGCACTGGTTGCTCTTTGCCTTGTGGCTGCACCAGATCTCATCAGATTCCCTTTCTTCATGGTTATTGAAGAAAGTGGTGACGAGAAGAGGACTGGAAGACAGTGGGTCACTGAGGCCTGAGTCAGTTGGCTGAGCTGTATCTACATCATGACACCTCCTTGGGAGCCTCCACCTCACACCCTTGTGGCAGGAAGATGAGGAATTACCTACCTGCTTACCTGGAAATTCTATGTGCTTCTTCCAGTCAAACACACTGCTCCTCCACGGCTGTGTTTGGGTAAGCATGAACACAGCTGTACCCTGAACAGATCATTTTTTAACTGTTAGGTTCAGCTCACACTGAGATAAAACTGTGTTGTTGTTGTTGTTGGCCAGTGCAGTGGTATTTGAACCTGTGGAGAAAGCAGCTCTCTCTTTTTCCACTGACTAACAGTCTTAGACCAGGCCCTGTAGTGCTTTTTACTGCTATGCTCACTTTAAGATGGACAGAAGAAAAACTAAACAAAAAGAAAACATTTCCATATCTATTGTTTTAGGGGATCAGAATCAGACTTTTTCCTGGTGTCCATGTGTATCAATGGAAAGAATGTGGCAGGGCTGCAGGCTGTCCCCTCCTTCTCCTCCCAGTTTCCATTTAAAGACCCAACACATTTGAGAAGAACGAATCTGTTTCCTATGTTCTGCACAATAGGGATGCAACTTTCAGCTTCAGCTTCAGGGAACAAAAAAAAAAACCAAAAAAAAAAAAAACCCAAAAAAAACAAAAAACAAACCCTAACAATTGAAAGAAAAGTGCATAAGTTCATGAAAATACCTTTGGCACAAGAGAGTGCAGAAACTGAAAAATTCAATAGGAGACACAGAGTGCAACAGAATTTGCCAGATGTGAGGTTAACACAGTGGGAGTCAGAGGACTTACAGGTCTATTCTTTACACCCACCAGTGATTTCCTGGGTGATTTTGAGTAAAGGAGCCTCTCTTTAGCTGTCTGTGGTGTGTTCAGCACCTGATTCTGAAAATCATACACATTTTGTGTTTCTATTTGTCAATTGATATTCCCTGTTCCTTCTAGCAAATTCTTTTTTCTTTCTTTCTGCTTTGATAAAAATCCAAGGAAGGCCTTGATATGACCTAAATAAGTATCCTACATGCGAGGATCCAGCCCTGGTAATTCTGCCCTAACCTCAAAGTTGACCCTGGTTTGAGTGCAAGACTGGGTCAGATGTTCCCACCAACATAAATTACTCTACATTTGTATTATAAAATTTATATTTATGTATAGGTTATATAATATGCACAAACTTTTTCTGTAATCTAGTGAGGAAACATAAGAAAGAGCTTCCAAAAAAATCTCACATTGGTTAGGAAAAAAGGGCAGCAGCAACAGGAAGTTCAATATGCCTGGGTAGGACCAAAGTTCAGATCTGAGACAGCTAGAGCTGGACATCACAGACTGGAAACAGAATGTTAGTTTCTCACACCAGAAAGTTTTGTTTCCTCAAGACACAGGTAGTGAGAAAGAATCTAAAGCAGAGAAACTAACTTTGGCCAATGACAATGAATTTCCTGAATTATCCACCATTCCCAAATCCTTGGATCCAAGATCTTCATAGAACCACAGAATCATTTAGGTTGGAAAGGTCCTTTAAGGTCAGTCCAACCATTAACCAAACAATGTCAAGTCCACCACTAAACCACTTCACTAAAAGCCACATCTACACAGTTTTTGAATGCCTCCAGTGGCTCCAACACAACCACTTCCCAGGACAGCCTGTTCCAGTGCTCGCCAACCCTTTTGATGAAGAGACTTCTCCTAAAATCCGATCTAAACCTCGCCAGGCACAACTCAAGGCTATTTCCTCTTGTGCCATCACTTGCTCTCAGGTAATGGTAGAGAACAACAGGGTCTCCCATGAGCCTCCTTTCCTCCAGGCTGAACAACTTCAATTCCCACAGCTGCTCCTCTTCAGACCCTTGCTCCAGACCCTTCACCTTACACATACATATGGCCCTTTTTACAGATGTGTTTTTTATTGGATGACTGACTTGAGACACTGAAAAAGATTTCCATTTAGAAGGACCTGTGAATCAATATTCTAGAAAGATTAATCTCAGTGTTTGTTATTAATAATAACAAAAAAAAGAGAAGATATTCAGGTCTTGTATTGCTGAATTTTCAAATTAGAATACAGGAAATTGCAGAAACTTAAAAAAAAAAAAAAAAGAAATCTTAAATGAGAAGGCCAGAAAGTATTGGCATTCTAAATCAAACAGCGCTTCATAATCCTAATTAGCCCTTATTCTCTTTCCCCCACATAAGTACAAAGGTGCTTCATTTCTGGCTACAGATTGGACCTCCTTCATTACTAAAAGGTGAAGAAAAGCCATAGATGATCTCCAGAGCACTGCAATACTGACCTTGCTCTCCCATTAAGAGGTCACTTCTTATAGATAGGCACTGCAAGTAAAAATCAGCTTGACTGCAAATCCAGTATAAGAATTTCAGGGTGACTTATGGAGTCAGACACTGCTCACTGGTTTTGTATTAGTGAAAACTTCAAGCTACAAAAAAACCTTTAAGTGACTGGAAAGACTAACAAGAACTTTTAATAGCAGTGTTACATGGAGAAACTGCTGGTTATCCAGTGACCCCTTACTGTACAATCATCTCATTCAGCTGGACACCACTGTTCATATCTGCTCTTTCATAATGCATTTCATAAAAGGCAGAAGGGAGGAAGAAGGTAAAAGAGTGAGCAGCCAGAATAATAACCCCTTATATTTATATGGAGCCTTGCATCCCATTAGAATCTACCTCAGGGATAATAGTGAGACCCATTAGCAAAACACAGATACTCCTGGAGCTAAGTATGTGTTCATAAATGGACTGAGAAAGACCAGAGCTTATTAGAGTATCATCAGCTCTGTCAGTGAAGAAATTTATGAGGTACATACATGCATTAATAAAAAGAGAAGGTAATCATACCCTGTTTAAAGCAAACACAGTCCTCAGCCTGTTGGCTGATTATATTGAGAAGAAAACCCCCAAAATCTAGACACCAAACACTAGTCTGAATCACCTAACACAGTTTTTGACTCAAGGTCACTCAGGTTTGATGAGCTCTGGGATCCAAAGTATTCAGAACTACATTTTAAATCTTATTCTTTCCTTTTTAAGTCACTTCTTCATTCCCTTATCACCCTTAAAAAAGCCAACCAACCAACAACAACAGATTCCGCCTACTCTGTGCCCTCCATGTTTTGTGGAGAGTAACAGAACTTCCTCCTGAGCAGGTCTACACATATCCTTTGGTGAGAAGCCTCTTCCTCCCTCTAATTTTAGCAGAAGGTTTCATCCAAAAGCTGAAACCTCTGTGGCTCCCTGTCAAGGGGTTACAAGCTTTGGAGACAAATGGAGAACAATGGAGGCTACTGGCAGAAGTTCTGACAGTCAGTCCTACTGATTTTTGTTAGTTCCCTGATAGCAAACTGCTTATAGGCATTAACCAGGCAGTGCTCCATTCTCCTGGCTTCCTGTCATCTACAGATTGTCCATCTGAATCAACACCTAGCAGCCAACTCCTGTTTCTTACCCATAGGAAACAAACCCTTTACTTTTCTGCATCTTGAAAATCACAGGTCACCGTTAATACTGCAGAGCTGCGTGCCTTACTGAATGAGAGCAGCAGAATCCATGCACTTGACCCACTAGTACTTTTAACTCCATACTCACATGGCATCAGCTCCTGACAAACACGCTTTTACACATCCCTGGTGCCAATTTAGATTGTGGATAGGTGGGGCAGAAGCAGAGAGGGTGCACCTCTGAAGGTTTTCTTGTGTTGCTGTGAACTAATACAGCTGCAAATACAATACTCATGTAGCAATATCAAGCCTTGAATGTGAAAACATGAGATCAAACACCTTGAAATTATGGGACTGCTTCCAATATTTACCTATTTTTAGACTTAACAACCTTGGCAACATGTCTTACAAGCATCACTACCTAGTTTAAAAGGTCCCTTGTTAGGGAGAGCCACATTTTAACTGCAGGGAAATGCTGAAATCACTTGGCTGCAGTGAAGCTGCAGGGGTTTTGGGGAGAAAAGGTTTCAAAGCCAATAATTCCTGTCAGGACTGGGTTTTTCTTCCCAAGAATGGGGTTTTATTGTTTTCATTGTAGTTACATTCCTACTATGAAAGCCTTAGCTTCTTAAAGAAACATTATTACATTTCATATGTAAAGAAAGGTTGCATAAAAAAGGGAATTCCTCAGTTAAGTATATTAGCCTATGAGATATATATTTTAATATATATATGTGTGTGTGTGTATGCACATATACAGTTATGGATTTCACCAGCTCTAGCAAAGAATTTTGTAGGGAATGTTAGCAAGAAGAAGCCCTGTGTTAGAAACAGTTAACAGAGCTGAAATTACAGGAGAAATTACAATGGATGAGAAAAGAGCAGTTGGACTCTCTTCAGAACATGTGTAAGGCCACACACATGCAAGAATTTGGGGTTCAAACCCAGTATGATGCAAAGCTGTTTTCTCTTTTTTTTTAGGTGCACCACTGAGCAGCTCTGCCTGCAGGTGGTGGAGCACCTCCAGAGGTTGCTGTGGGGGCAGCCCCGAGCACATCAAAAAGCACCTCTTCTCCACAGACATTTCCAGAGAGCAGCTGGCAGCCATTTGGTGCAGCTGGTGGCTGTGAAGGACCCCAGAGGAGCCAGTGCTTTGTACCACAGGGCTCATGGACGTCAAAGCAGCGCTTGGTAGTTGTTCCTTGCTGTGCAGGGAACTCAAGGACTAGGCTACATCCTCGTCCAGCCCCAGCCAGTCCTGCACAAGCAGAACAGTCAGTGCTTTTAGCACTACTCTTATTAATAATAATAATACTCCTAGGCTGTCTGAGACAGCAGGAAAAGGGAGCTTAAGACATCTTTTAAAAGACAAGCACACAGCTGGCTGCTGGCAACAGCAGCAAGCATCAAAGGGCTTAGAGTGGAGGAGGGAGACAGAACCATGTGTGAGGGAGGTGTTTTGGGGGCAAGCACTGTCCCAGAGAGACAGGACAAAGGAAACATCACAGAATGATTCAGAAATACAATTTCAGGGTGGGACAGCAGAGGCAGGGGAGCTGTTAGGAAATATTGTCTTGCACAGAAGAGAGATTACAAAACTTCTGTGTCAGAAATGGCACAGAAACCCCTGAATAAGGCAGGGAGGGGAGCTGCTGAAGACAAGATAGCAAGTGATGTCCATGAAATTCTCAAAAATTTTCCATCAGACACAGCTGGACAGAAACAAGCAAAGTTTCTTTATATGCTTATGGGCTGGTCCTAAGATAACATGGAGGTGAAGCAGAGAATGCACTGGGAAACTCTCCTGAGGTGGTTAGCTAAGATCCTGAGGTGACCTACACACCTACATTACAGTCCTGCTAATCTCTGCTGGATCTCTCCTGCACACACTGAATGCTGTGCTGGCAATCTGAGTTTACTAAGGGACTGAGAAGATGTTCCTGGAAATATTAAAAGGTATCATAAACCTTTTTCTTTACCATGAGCTTGAAGCTGATTTATCCAAAGGCTTAACACTCCCTTCTCTACACCAGCAGATATGCACATATATACACACATATGCAGAATTTTGACCCCTGGCTCCCTTTCCTCCACTGCCCCTAACTCTTCACAACTTCCAAGTCACACCAGTCTTTCCATTCTGTCAGAAGCAGCAACCCGGCTCTGCTGGCAAATAACACAAAAAAACTCAGCCCAGCCAAGGCATGCGCTTCTTCACTTTTTATTCTGTACGTTTCCACACAAGTCACAATACAGAAAAAGTGTCCAAAAGGAACAGTAACCAGCTCTTTCACTGTATACATATTTCTTCCTTCCCCCAGTTTAAAATCTCCTTAGTTAGCAACACAGTGATCAAGATACTTTGTATAAATAGGAAATGCAAGAAAATTGTGGAAGAAAATACTTTCTTACTTTGTTACAAAAAGCCCCTCCTCCTTCTTGTATTCCCCCTCACCTGTGCCTTGATTCTCTGTTAAACATACATCCTCCATCCATGGGTACTGCTGCATGCCTCTGGTTCTTTTTGCCAGCTGGCAGCCTCAAAATGCTCCAGTGCATTATGCACGGGGTCAGGCAGCATAAAAGAGCCCTTTGAGATGTTTTTACAACTCCTGGAGCAGATGTGGGTTCAGATAATAGAATATATACAAATACTGGAACTCTGGATGCCCACGAAATGTAGGTTAAAAATGCTCATTTTTTATTTGAATTTGCTGCTCGGTTCAGGGGGCCAAACACATTATGGAATGGTCCAGGTTCTGACCTCAGTCACATCTTGGTTCACCAGAAGAGAAGCTAGTGCAGAGGAGATCAAAATCTGCCCATTGTCCTTTGTCCACCATCTCCAGGAAACACCTATATATATATATATATATATATATATATACACACACACTTATATATAGCCTGATGAAACTCAGCCTTTCCATCAAGAGTCTCTTCATCACTATCCCACTCCTTCCTGGCCTTGATGACTCCTTCCTAGCCTCCTTCCTTTTTGCATGAGACACTTCCAGCTCCCTAAATCTTTGCTAACCCTTGTCCTTGTACTTTACCAATTTTCATCTCCCATTTGCCAGGTGGCCAGAGGAGATGGTAATATGGAGGCCAGGGAATCTGTTCCCTCAAATATTTCTCTTCATTCCCCAGAAACCTTTCACATCAAGAAACCAAAGTGGTGATTTCTGGACTCTTAGGCAATATTCTGTCATACCAGCATAATAGCAGAGAGGTGACAGAAAGAGTTATTTCTGAGATGGGCACTCCCAAAGGAAACATTCTGTGCTCAATGAACTCAATACGATGGAATAAAGCTGCTCTCAAATTCAGCAAAATACTCTTCTCTGAAGAGAGATAAACCACCTGAATGCTTTCATTGACTTGAAATATTACCTGAGTTACAACTTTTAATACAAGATAGTTCAAACACGGAAATCAAGTGTGAAAAGTGCAAAATAGCTCATTGGAAAATTCTCATTCTCCATCCCTCTTTACTATCTCAATTTAAACCAGTTAAACTAAAAAGCATGGGACAGGACTACTCTGGAGCAAAAAATGGCTCCAGAAGAAGCAGGATGCTATAGAGGAGTAACATTACAAGGCACAAAAAAAAAAAAAATAAATAAATTTAAAAACCCACACAAAACAAACAAAAAAGAAAAACCCAAGCCACCAAACAAGAAAACCAAACCCCATACAATTCCAAAAGATTTAATATAGAGCGTATTTCAGGCTTGTAACACAAAACACCTTACTTGTCTGTGTATGGGGAGATGATATTATCCCCATTTTACAAATAAGAAAACTGAGGCACAGTAAGGATAAATTATTTACCCAAAAGGACTCAATGGAAGTAGCAGGAATACAACCTCAAACCCATGATTTGCTACCTTTGGCCCTATCTCTTCGACCCCAGTACCTCCAGAGAGAATTCCGATAAACTCTGAAAGCAAACACTTTCCCTATTCTGTGACACGACCATGTGGCACACAGTTAAACTTGTTAACTATCATAAGACAGAAGCATACCACTAAACCGAGTGATTCTTTTTTTGCATAATCTTCTTTGTTTTGCAGCAAAACAAGAAGTCAGGTCTTGCTAGAAATAAATCCTCACCGAGCTAGCTGTGACAGTCTCATAAATTGAGCTCAATCTTTACATACATTGCATTTTCATTTGCACAAAACTGCAGCTGAGGAGTGTTTGTGTCCATAGGAGAAGCATGTTTTCCCCCATACCACTTTGTTTTTTCCCATTGCAAGGCTGCAAAACCATAGCTGTTCTAAAAGCTGTGCAAAGCAGCAATAGCAGTGGCACAAAGGCAGGCCTGTAGCTTGTAGCAAAATATTCTGCTCACTGACTCAGAGAGGACACTGAAACCTCCACGGACTGCCAGAAGGTTTGTGTGGGAGCTGCAGAACACAAGTCCTCAGCTTCATCATTGGCTGGACTTTCAAAAATCTTTCAAAAGCCTCCTGCTTCCAAAAAGCTGTCTGCATCCAAAATGACTGGCACAGGGCTTGCAACACAAAATAATATGGGCAGGAGAAAAGTAGCCTTCATTTCCCACTGTGAAAGCACATTTCACCTTGAGGAGATTTCTACAGAGAAATGTTGGCAGTTATATTCCATTCCATATTCCCCTCCCCATTGCACTGCACCCTGGTGGGTCGGTGGCCAAGCTCCGAAGTCCATTTTGAAAGGGATTTTAACTCTTGATTATTTCATTTTCCAATGGAGTTGCAGGACACAGAGCACACGTACCACACGGTGTGAGGGCAGCTGGATGGCATCCATTGCAAAGGGCATCCACGGGATGATTGCTCTGGGAAGACACAGGCAGGAATCCCTGTCCTGAGGCACCAGTAAGAGAATCAAAAAGAGCTTGGAAGAGCCCTTAGGAAAGGAAGTCAGCCCCTACAGGCTTGCTGATGTCCATATGTATTTTGCACTCTAGCTGGCACTGGTGGGGTGTCAGAATAGGTACCTTCAAAGAGTTGTTACTTTTGCCAGTGAGGTGTGAGATTGATCTTTCTGCACATAAAGCATCCCCTGCTTTCCCTCTCCCAGCTCAGTGAGGTGCAGCAGCAAGCTAGGGAAGAGACAAAGCTCCCAAGAGCTGCTTAGTGCTTTGAAGGCTCAGCCACTTCTTTTCTTTCCTCCCAAAGCTGTTGCGTGATCAAAGGAGGCAGATGGAAGAGAATCACTCTGCAGTGACATGTAAACGGAACAAAAAATCCTGATAAGCCCCTGCCATCTCCCTGTGATTTCTGTGAGGTACATGCTGAGCAGAAAACTGTACAGTAGCAAAGCCAGCCATTTTGCATGAGACCAGCACACTCGCTTGCCAGTTGGAAGCAGCTGCCTCTTCTTGCAAGCATAAGCACAGAGCAACTAAATTACATTTGCCCAGGCAAAGATTTTTTTAACAGGAAAATCACAAAGGGAAGAAACATGAGAGTAGACCAAAAAAAAAAAAATAGTCATAAGAATTTTCCTATTGATATTAAAACTAAGTCTGCAAAGGCTGAAATCAAGCCCTAAGGTATGAAAAACCCAAGTCCCTCATACTTCCCATCTGTTTAATTCTGAGATTACAACTTGGGCGTTACTGCCCTCAGAGGAGTCTTCAGTACTGCACATCCAGCTCATTCCTAGTACAGAGAATTTCAACATTCCCTACCCATGTCTGTACATGGTCAGAGGACATCCAACCATCTGTGACTGGTCAAGCAGAAGTGTCCCAAGGGTAAAGCACAGGAGCAGGATTTTGACCTTTCCAGTCAAAAAATGAAGGTAGAATCAACTAAGGAAAGAAGAGGTAATGAAAGATTAAAGACCTCAGTACAGAAACTCTAAAAGGGAGGGGAAATGAAGAAAAAGCAAAGAGCACTGAAGAATATTTAAAATTAAATTTAAATAATATTATGTTCAATTTCCTTCCTGTCATTAGCTGCCAGCAAGATCACTTTTTTCCTTAGCTTTGACATGAATGTATTCCTCCCCTATGCCATGTAGATAAGGTATTACAACGGTAGCAAGACCACAGATAACAACCACAACTGCACCCATCTTCTATTAAAACAGGCACATCAATAGACTTCCCATTCTGATGAAGGGGAAAAAAATGGTCCTGGAAAAGGGCTGAAGCAGGGAACAGGAGAAGAAGGACAGCTATTCACTTTGTGACCTACAGCAAACATTTATTTTGATGTGGCATTGCCTCCATTCATGTGGAAGAAAAGCCTCCAGCATGGCTAAGGAACAGGGAGGGCTGTCCTTGCTCACCTTAGGGCTCGTGTCTCACTTCACAAAGCCTAAAGCTTTGCAAACAGAAGGGTGTCCTCCTCTAGACTGTCTGGTGATCTCTACAGGGGCAGGAATACCTCTGCATCTGAGTGACATAAATATTGGACACAGTGAGCACCTACCTCACGATTAAAGTTAGATATATCTAATTAAGATACATAATTACTTGTTACAGTGTCATTCAAGAAGTAGCATTGCAACCCCCTATCTAGAAAAGAGCAATGCATGTGGAAGCCATTCTGTAGAATTCCCTACTCCCAGGGGCCAGCTTAACTTTGCTTTTCTAATTTTGTCACCTTTCATTTTTTATGTGAATGTCACACAGGAAAAGCAGCCCTAGAAAAGTGGGACTGCTTATTAAAGCCTAATTAGCCAAGTAGAAATCACTCATGTCTGCTCCATCACACTCAAGAGCTTCTTGAGCTTCTTCTCCACACCTACAAACCTAAGTGATTTGTACAATTCCTAGACAGGATTTGGATTCTGCAGGAACAGAGATTACCTTCTGCCTCTTCTTGACCAGAGGTTGAGGAAAAGAGTGGAAACTGAAGGTAGCTGGAATCAGAAGGGCATTTTTCTCATTAAAATGAAGAGCAACACTAAGAAATGAATTTCACATGGTTCATGTGCTAGTACTTAGGTAATTGCAGCAGCACTTTGGCATTGGATTGCCACAGTGCACACTTCACTGAGTGCTGGGCTACACGTCAAGCAGCCTCCCAGACAGGGACTAATTGAAGAGCCAGGTGTGGCACTTCACCAGCAAAAGGAGGCTGGCAAGAGATGAGGCAATTATATATGTAGTATTACATTGCTCAAAGAAATAGTGCTTTTTTTCCCCTTGCATTTTAAAAAGCTACAGTTTCCAAATACTTTGCATATGAATGCTGAGGCTGTTAAAATATTGGCGAACTCGGAAATAGCATTCCCAAATCAGAGCTCTGATTCTAGTGCATGAGGGTGGCAAAATAGAAACAGATTTTTGAAGAAAGTAGTTTTTTTGCTCTTTTGGGCATTCACCTACCTTTATGTGTCTGTCAAGAGAATTTCTGCCTCCTTAGATTCCCCAAATCTTTGACACACAGGAGATCTAAGCTGACTGTTTTAACAGGACTTAGCATCAAATTATTTCCTGAAATATAGATGTGTTAATATTGAAACAAATGCTCTTGTTGCAAGACTTCCCCCTGCTCAGACTTTAGAAGTCATGAGGTACTACCTCAGAATGAGGAGATTTTTAAATGATCTGCCTGCCTTCCCCACTCTCTGGGTAACTAGATACATGTGTACTGCATAGGATGGATTGATTTTTGTCTTTTGGTTTGTTTTTTTTTTTTTTTTTTTTTTTTTGTTTTTTGTTGTTTTTTTAAATCAGTCAGGGAAACAAGAAACTGCAGCTGAGACTGGAATGTGGCACCTTATAAATAAGGCAGGAGACAAGATGCACTCTGATGGCTGAATACAGTAAGGTTATTCAGCTCTAAGCCTGCCTAATCACTGAAGTCAAATGTAATGAATTTACTGGTGTGATCAAGGCCCGAGGGAGGGAATTTTCCCCTTTTGCACACATGGCACCGTACGCGGGACAGGAAATTCCTTGGCCAAGGTAGCGGGGTGTTGCTCCAATGCACAGGCACAGGGGGATGAGAGAACACCACTCTGTGGGCACCACCACGGGCAGCGGTGCTGGAAACACGCCGGGGAGGGGAAGCCCCTGAGCTCTGGTACCTGCAGGGGACCTCAGGCAGGCACTCCAGAGAAGTCCAGTGCCATGGCAGAACCTGGACTAAAAGCAGCCATGGTCACTTGCTATGGCCACCTGGAGTAGCTTGCACCACATCACTGAATTGCTGTTGCAATCAACAGATTTTGGCAGGTAGATCATGGAATTTAAGGCTGTAGCAACCCATTGCTAGGAAAAATAGTTAAGAAAGGAAAATGAGACTATGAGTACCACAGTGAGCACTCTGTTTCCTATAGCTTCACATGCATCCAGAAAGTCACAGGAATATAAGCTGTTTCCAGGACTGCTGAAATAGCCAAATATACTCACATTTGATGCTTTAGACTAATTAGGAAGTTAATAACCCAGTGTTATTTTGGCTCAGATTCACTAAGGAAAGTAAAAAGATGAAACATTATCTTATTACTGTAAAAGAATAGGTAAAATGGAGGTCAAAATGTTACTTGTAGCAAGCTTAAAAACAAGTCTAATAAAATACTTCTCTATAGATGTTAGTTTGGTGCAAAAGAAGCAAAAAGTGGGAGGAGGAAAATGACACACCTCAAATGGATCAGCACAAGGAACTGCTTTTTTCTTGTAGTAGATAAAGTACAAGACAGAATTTCCTTGGGGCTTTTTCAAGGCATTCAAATTTCCAGCATGCCCATACATTTCTTGAGCACTACCAAACTCTCAGAAAACTCGAGGCTACCAATGTATCTTGCCCATTTCATGCCTCAGAGACAGATCATGTCAACATACTGGTGTCATCCTGGAAGGGTCAACACATAAGCATGTCTCACAGAAGGCATCTGGGATGGCTGAAAGGGAAACAGCCCCCTTCTAGATGACTTTGTGTTAGAAACTTTCACTACCATATGTTTCACTGTCCCAGCAAAGACAAAGACAAAAATGAGCCAAAGAGCTGTGAAATATTGCTGAAACAAACCTCCCACAGCTACACCACCAAAAAAACTATGTGCCCGATCTATTCTTACACAACAGTACCAGCTCAGCAAATACACCTGGGAAGACCAGTGGCAACAAAATATCGATTTTATACTATTTTATTTGTCTATGATTCTTCTGTATGACAGTCCTAATGTAGCAGGGGACATCTCATGTAGACTGAGTCCAGGCTACAGCACCATGAGTTGGGACTGAGCAATTCTACTGCTGCTGGGGAAAAGCAAGAGTGAAAACACCTTGGTTTTCAGTAAAAACACCTACAAACACCTTACAGGGCTAAAGCACAGACAAGCAAGACACCACATGAAATGGTGAAAGAGCCACTGGAGTCTGACACCTGTTTTGTAACAGGCAAAATTTGCCTTGAACCCCTGTTTTACATAAGCAAAAACTCAGCCTCACATCACACAGTATTGAGGGATGCCCAGAGAAGGTGTAGATGACCCATGTCTGGAAGTGTTCAGGGTCAGTTTAGATGGAGCTCTGAGCAGCCTGGTCTAGTGCAAGGTGCCTCTGTCCACTGCCATTCTATGCTATAATAAGTAAAAAATGTATGACATCATCATGCCTTGAATAACACATAAAAGATACCTCTAGCATTGAAACATGAAATAATAAGAGTAACTGATGCTATTAAATTAAAAAATTAAGTTTATTTTATCAACATTATAAATACTTTCTTTCCCTCCATTTAACTCCAAAATGAGATAGTAAAACCAGCACAATGGAACAATTCGGAAGCTCCTCAGTCCTACTGGAAAAGCTGCCCTTTAATAACACATTAAAATGGAAAATGACATTTTGTCAGTCCAGCAATCTCAGTAGCTGAGCATCCCTAGGGGCTTTGTCATTCAAATGGCACAGTTTCAGGTGTGTTTGCATGTGTATGTGTGCACCTATATACATGCATACTGATATTTATAAATATACATATATATAGTAATATACACACATTAACAGACACAGCCACTGAACAGATGCTTTAGTAAATCAAGATGTTTTACATGTAATTTAAGTGGACTCCCAGCTGCATGCTGGAATTTGGGCCCTGCCCAGTGCAGGCACTGTTGCACTGTACTAATCTAGACCCCAAGTGATCCAAAGATTCGATACATATGAGTTACCTTTAACTGCTGCAGAGTCTGCCTGCTTCTGGTAATCCCACCACACGTGAAAAGGGTAAGGAATAGTCCTGGTCCCAAACTACCCTCAGTGAACCAACTTCTGATATTCCTTGCCAGGCACGAGCCGTTGTGGGAAACACTAGATGTGCTCTGTTACCTGCAGATTGCAAACCCCACCAGTACCTAGTGCACCACGTGTGCAGTGCTTCAGGACACCTCAAATGTCAAAGGCACCACAACCAGCCCGTTCCTGCCCTACCTCCAGTGCTAGGGGCTATTGTTATCATACAGTAGTTGTCTCCTACTGAGCACACAGCACAGGCAGCTTTCCAGAGACACAACAGGCTCACTCTGATCATACCATCATATTCCATCTTTCCATGAAAAAGGCAAGCCATGCTCTCTCGCGTGCTCCGAGATCCTCTGAGCAGTCCAAATGGCACAAAATTGCTTAGGAAATCTGCTCATCCTGCCAAGCGGCTCCAGAGCCAGCCACAGCTGCAGGCATCTCCTGGGTACCAGGGATGAACTGACAAAGGGAGGACAACTGGGGACAGAGGGACCAGAAGCAGCTCCCTTATAATCCACATCTGGCCTCTGGAGACTACCTGTGATGAAAGTAAGCTGCTTCATGGGACTAAAGGATCAGGGAGCTCTCACAGGCTCAGTGACCATATTCAGCTTGGCCTCAGCACAGGACAGAGCCAAGCTCCTGTGCTATTGAAACTTCCTCCATTTCTCAGATCAGTAAAGCAAACCAAAAGATTAAAGTGATGATAACATAATTCTTGTTTTCATCAAATGTATAGAAATATTACAGTAATGTCTTTTCTCACAGCTGGGAAATGATGCAAGGCCTACCATGAAACCACAGTGTGAGGCTCTTTCCTTGTGGAAATATCACATACACCAAAACTATATTCTGAGTTTTTATTTTAACACTTGCCAAATTCTGTTCTAATATATACACACACTTATTTTCTCCACAAGCCCCATGATAATTATCAAGGGAAGTAATTTGGCTTTCATATTTTATTTTTTAAATGAGAAAGGTAAAGACAGAAAGTAAGACAAAATACATTTCATGTCGCCATTGATCTATAGATTACAAATATATATAGTTTCCTTCCAGAGGAAGAAATACTAAAGAAATATTTTGCCCATATCAAATGAACTTTTGAAAAGAGGAAAAAAAATTAAAATATATTGTTCAGCTCCCCACTCCCTACCACAACAATCACTCGTGCTTAAAAAAAAAAATTGCATTCATTTTATTTTCTCCGCTTCTACCAAAGAAGAAAAACTTATCTGGATAATGACCTGAGTTATTTTCACGGTTTCCATATGTATGTAACCCCAATGATCACCATCTATCAGAGAGCTACCCCTAGCAAGGGATGTGAAAACGAACACTGGTGGATCTTTCGAATCAAACAACAAAGCAAAATTCAAAAATGTAATGCAAGAGTTATGTCAAAAGTCAGCCATGAGCATCTTCATGGGCACTGGTCTGACAAAGTAGAAGTGGAAGCTCTGCTATTTTGTCAACTGAGATATCTGTAGCAATTGGAAACCCAAAGATGAAAAATTTTATTTATGCCTGTGTATTTGTTTGCTTTTTCTTCTTTTATGGTTATAAGACAGAGAACAGATGAGTACAGAAGACACAGCTGGCCTTTACAGCAGCTAAGCTTTACATTTCAAACCTATTGTGGCTAACAAGGCAAAGAGCTGCTGCTTGTCTTTCTCCAGGGACAGACTCCCCAAAACTTGGTTCCCTTGAAAAATCAGATAGTTTACAGATTCAGTCAAAGAAGGTTTTCCCATTCCCAATGTGACCAGGCTCATTTGTCTGTTGGCAGCAGCGAGCCCAGGCTGGCTGCTGATGTTCCAAGTCTCCTTCCTCCCTCTGGCTGTGCTGCAAAGGGGACTAGGTCTGTCATTGAGTCCATCAGAATTTTCTCAGTCTTGCACAAATCTCTCCCCAGTGGTAAAACCATCTTTTCAGAAGTAAAGAACAGCTATCAACTTCTAGGCAGGCCTGAAACCTGAGAAGAGCTGGGTCAGCCATTACACGCACAAAAATGATATGAGAAACCTTCCTGGTGACTTTCTGCTCTGCCATTCAGCATGGTAAATCCCATAGAACTCCTTTCCACACAAATGCCTGTCTTGTGAGGATACCATAACCGTATGCCCAGCAACGATGAGGTTGGGTTTTGTCACTGCTGTAAATATGACTGTGCCCCAAACCCTGCGAAACAAGGCAATTAGCAGCATCCTCTCCAAAAGCAAGGGAACTCTGTGGGGGCTGGGTACTGACAATACAGTTTCTGAGAGGATGGCAGGGGAGGGAATGTAGCTGGTAAAAACACTGGATATTTTTTAAGGGCATCCAGAGCTCCTCAAACATTTTGCTACTGCCTGACCATTTGTGAAGACAGCACAGAGATAACAGGTATTATTTAACTGATGAGAAGTGAGGGGAACAGGAGAATAAAAGCAATGCAGGAAACTGTAAGGATGGAGGAGAGCCTGGTTGGGTGGCTCAATGTACCAGTTAGTTTGAATTTTGTTCCCCTACACCCTCTTGACTCTTTCCCTTTTTCTTTTTTTTTAATAAATTATACAGATGAACATGGGAGAAGTTCATGCTACTTGCTGGAAGCAATAAAGGTAAATTTTCATGGCCTATGGATTCCACAGACCTTTGAGTGTCCCACCTCATCCATCATGGGCTAACTTATGGAACATAACCGTTCCGCAGCAAGACTCGGTAGCCCTTAGAAACTGGTGGCATGTCCTCAGGTATTTTCCCTTGAGAGTGAGACACGTGGGTTCCATCCGTTTCTTCCTCACACGATGCCCGAGTGCCTCAGGTGTAGTCTCGAGATTTCCAGGGATCCTCTCGGACACGTTCAGACGTCAGACTGCTGTCTCTAGATCCTCGTGGGAAACCATTTGATAGTTTTGTCGACTCTCCAGGTAGGAGGCCAGATCTGGATCACCAGCTTGCTGAGCCCTGTCACGAGGGGTCTTACCCTGTAATAGGAAACATGAAGAGAAAGTCTTGTGCTAACACGTTTAGAACAACAGATGATTTCTAGGTACAAGATGATTAACAAGTCAGAAGCCACTTGTCTGGATTTCATGTTTCAGAAAGCTTTTTGCAATGTACAATTCTGAACATAAGATGATAGAATCATAGATGACCTCTTTTCCCATTACAGGCTACCTCATAGAGCCCAAGAAGGCAGAAATTGGTTTTGATTGCCCAGCTGCAGCAAAGTTGCTTCTGACTCGGGTCCAGAGAACCAACTCACTCTCAAGCTGCTGACCACAGGGTGCTTGTGCTCAGAAACTCCAGAAAGGCAGCTTCTCGACCATGTTCCTAAGCAATCAGATTGTTGTAATGACAGAATATTCCCTGGATTTCATTTTTCCCAGATTTCTTTCTCAGTCAAGCTTACACCAAGAGAGTGCTGTGGTTAGTGTCACGCCAGTGAGCATAGGGGCAAGCCAAGGCAAAAGAAAATAGTTAGCCATCCTCACAAAGCAAGTCAGCCACAATAATCAAGCCTCACAGATGCTGTGCAATCAGAAACCAAGGCTCCTGCAGGTGGTCCTTGCCCACAGGCCTCTCTTTTGACCACACAGGAGGAGAATACTGCTGTGCCATGGAGATGTCTCATTCACACCCAATGCACCAAATAGGTTGAGGCCAGGCTCTCACTATGGTGACAGTGACCCATGTTGGGGACTGAACTGAAGTCTCTTGTGTTTAAATCAACACAGTTTTCTCTATAAAAATAGCTTGCTTAAAAGGAGCTGCCCTCGGCACACACACAGAAGCCTCAGTCATGCAAACAGCAGGGCCGGATGCCGCTGGGTCTCGCTTGGCTGCAGGGGTTTGTAAGGGGCTGGTGGAGCTGCGTTACCTTGGAGTCTGTCTTTCTCAGAGAGGCTCCCGCATCCACCAGGAGCTGGCAGACGGCGCGGTGGCGCTGGCAGGCTGCCTTATGTAATGCTGTCTCACCCCTAGACCAAAGTACAGAAACCAGCAGTGAGACACATCACACCAATGTACATTTACGAAGCATGAGGAGCAGATAGACACAGAAGGATGCTGCATCTCTGCGAGGTTCCCTCTTGCTGGCAGAGGTAGATTGTGCACTCTCTCCCTTAGCATCTACATCCTTTGACTCAGTAGGAAAGCCTGCAATGCACAAATAGCAGATGAAGAACTTCTGAGGGATGGCAAAGAAACATTGACAGATTTTACGTATTCAGAGGACCGAATGTCACATTCCTGACCAACCACCAGCTCTGTTAACTGCTGCAAAGGCAAGCTAGCCACTTTCTTATTTCACAGCAGGTGAAACAACAGGCTTTGTTTCTTCCTGCAATTTCTTTCCTCAACCTCATTCTCGGAGTCATCCTAGAAAAATCCTACCCATCAAAGCTATGACTGGTGCACTTGCTGGCCCAGTTCTGATACCCTGCTCTCTTGGATGTATGAGAGTAAGAGCTCTCATTTGTTTTCTGAACTGCTGAGCTACTGGGGAAGACTAAATACATGCTTTCCAGCAGAGAAGACTGTGTGGTGGGAGCACATTTGTTGCAAAGCTCCTCACTCAGACTGGAGCTAAGTCTGACAGGATTCTGAAACGGACTTATTCTTTACTGAAAGTAAAGAAATTTATCTAGATTTGTCTAGGAAGAAGAGGAAAGTATGCTTTGAGTGGGTTGAAAAGGAGTCCTTAATACCAGTGTCCAACAAGTAGGGCCATTACATAGAAAGAACAAATTACAAGAAATACATGTAGCAGGACAAATCTTGCACCTACCTACACAGAGTACATAAAGGAATCTCAGCCCCCATCCATGACAGGGGATGCTGAAATATTAAGAAGCAACCTTGTAATCAATATGGCCTTGCTGCACCAGCATCAGTATCAGAATAGGATACCATCCTATTACCCCCTGTGGGCCAAAAGACAAATTCATACTGCCAGTTACAGCTTGAACCTTCCCTTTTCAAGAGTTAGAGGTAGAGGAACCTCTGTAAAGGGAAGCCATTGTAGCTGTGCTCACTGACACTTTATGTGGTTGTGCTACATCCCTGGATGAAAAGAACCAGGCAGTCCATCCCATCCCAGTCACCTCTGGACTTCGCTCATGCACCTTGTACAAAAGGTGTTCTCTGTTAGCAGAGGAGGGCACTGTGGGATGAGAAATGGTAGGCTTGATCCCTATGAGAAAGACTGTTTTTATTTCATATGTATTACACATATTTTCCAGGATTATTCATGCTTCCCTTGCATACTTTCGTGAAACTTTAATTATACAAGGTGTAAAAAAATTGGGAATTGGAAAGGAAAATAATTTGTTTGGGTTGTGTTTTTTTGCTGTTTTTTTTTTTTTTAATAAGAACAGAGCTGATTGATGTTTTAACTACTTGATGGAAACCTTCAATTGCACAAGTCCTGGCCACTTGGGAGAGCTAAGCAGAACACCCTGGATGAATCAAGAAGGGACTGAAAAAAAAGGTGTAGAGAAAGAAAAGTAATTTCCTGACTTTTGGAATTTACTCTTCAGGTTGGTCCCTTAGTAGCTGGAGGCCAGAAACATCAAAACACAAGGGTGGGTTTCTATGCCTCTAGAAAGATTAAAGAAGCATAGGAAGCATGGGAAGCAATAGGGAGAAAGTCCTCTGCGAATCCAAGAAATGTTTGTTTTAGGCAAGAAAGCCACATATGAGGTGGTTGATGTGTATTTTTTAGGGGGCCTTCTGTTTGTTTGTTTGTTTCTAAAGAGTTGTGCCTTTTTACAAGTTTTTTCCTACTTAACAGTTTGCACTTGAAAACCAAGAGGAGCCTGCTAGTTTAACACACATAACATGAAGAACAGAGTAGGTTGTACTTACGTTTCACTGTCTGTCATGTCCAGTAATTCAGATGGACCTGCAAAAAATAGGTATGTCATAAAGCATTTGTCTGCATGACTAAAAAATATGTCTACCAGAAGAAGATTCCCAGCAAAAATATATAAAAGAAGCCAAATGAAAGCTCAACCTGTACAAATATATCAAATTTCAATGTAATATTTGCTTGTGTGAGCCCTTGCACTAATAAAATTCTGAATGCACAGTCACTACTGGAGTGTCAGCAACAGGGAGTAGCAGCCTCTAAATTATACTGGGAATGAATATTCATGGTGTTTATTTTCTCACTCTTCACCTTGCTCAATTAAGTGGCTCACATAAGTACAGTACATTGAAAATGCCGATATACTGGAAACCCTGATATATTGCAAGTTAAAATCCATTGTTGGTATTAGAGGGAAAATGTCATTAGGAAGTTGAAATTAGCCAAATTCCATCCTGAATGACATCCCTGTGCTACTCCATTTAATAGCATTATACAAAATGTAGATCAGGGTGGAATATTCCCAGCGGTCTTTATATTGATATGCAAATCCTGTACTCTACTAGTTAGCAATGATCAGGAAAGTAAGATTAAGAAAAACAGAGAAGATTTTTGTTAAGTGAGAAAAAAATAATACATGTATGTTAATGTCCCTTTGTCCTTGATATTCACTTCAGGCAGATATTTATAGCAGAAAATTCCATCGCTGAATTACAGTGATATGGAAAGGCTGGGATCTGGATTATCATTTGAAAAAAAATCAACTTTTCCTTTGCAGTCTGTCCTAGTATTCTTCTCTCCACTGCTCTGGAGTGTAGTGTTAGATGGTATAGGGCAGTTAGCAAGGGGAACAGGAAACGTTACAAGACTTTTCCTTCCTGTATGTGAGTATTTCTCTCCAACACACTGTGACTTTGAAATTCAAGAGTCCTCAAGAGCTTACAGCAAATCTCACCTGAAACTGAGGAATTTCACACTACTTGCTTACAAAGGCCTACACACAACCTCTCTACACTCCTTTTACTCTGAGTGTGTGTCAAAATGGATCAGAGCAGCCTGTCTTTACCTCACTGCTTTTACAATGTACACATGGAGCATCACTGGGGCTCCTGGAGCTGCAGGCAGCTCCTTCATTTCATCTTCTTTTATCATGAGAAAGGGTGGTGCTTAGTCCACAGTGCACAGGGCATTGTGTACCACTGCACACTTGTCATGACAGTTCTCCAAACTCAGTGGCCACTGTCAATTATTTAATGCAGCCTGACTCCACCACCACACATCCTCATCTCCACACTTGGCGGTTGTGTGTTCACTCCTGCCTACAAAAAGAAGAATCAGTCACTACCCCTGAATTCCCAGGACCACGAAGAAGGATAAAGGGGGATAAGCAGAGCCTCTTGTTGAGAGGGAAAAAAGATAATGCCTGAGAAACTAAAAAGACAATTAAAGAAATACATATGAAGAAAAGGAGTCCCTTACATTTCCTAGGAGAAAATCATGTTCTCTCAAAAATAAAGGTAACTCCCCATAGCTTCCTGCAATGCCACATCCCAGTGATAGGTAAGCAGGAGTAGAGAAGACACTGCCACCTATTATTTCTGCTCATGGTTGGAGTAAGGAAGGTTGTATTTCCAAGGTGGAGCAGAGTGACAGGTCTGGCTTTATGGGACATAGAGGTACTTGCCCAGTTAAGCAGAAGAAGCTATTAAAAGGTAAGTAAAGGTAGTAAAACAGAGAGTATTCAGAAGAGTATGACCTGAGAGGGAGAAGAAAGCTGAAGCAGAGTGGGTCTGGAGAGAAGCCAAGGGTAAAGGACAACTGGTGTGAAGCAGGAAGAAATAGCAGGGCTAGGACAGAGGAGCTCAGTCCTGAGGAGTGTGGGGGCAGTCTGTGAGTACAGACCTGAGGAGATAAGTACACCCTGCCTAAGTGTGAAGGGTGCTCTCCTGGATACTGTCCCAAATTAAGCATTTCATGGGAGAGCCCTGACTCCATCTGAGTCCATCTGAGGGCCAGATACTGGGGTTAATAATTAGCTGCACAACATGGTACCAGGATTCTTTAATTTCACTCTCTCTGGCCTGTCTCTGAAGCTGGAATGTCCCAACTCACAGCCGGAGCGCTGCTCTTTACTTCTTTATTTTATTTTCACTTGTGCTTCTCTTAAACCATCTCACGCCCTCCTCCTAATTCCCTTTCCCCTCTTTTTTGGACCTCATTTTTATATCAGTCTCCCTGGCGCTGCCAACCGACCATTCCAAATCCCCCTCTGCCCGGGGACAAAAGCTGCACAGATGTGGGAAGGGCTGGCACTGGGAAAGCTAACGGCACTGTCATCCTGACCCAGCGGGGAGGCGGCTGTTTCACTCTGGGACAAGAGACAGAGAAAGAAAAGGGGACCAAGGCACGGAGAGAAAGAGGACAAAATAACCCAATAGAAATCCGGAAGGGAAATGCATGAGTGAGATTTCTATCAAGGAAAACAGCAGGAGGGGAAATAAAAACAAAAGACAGAAATGTGTGGAGAGGTGGAGGGAGGAAAAAAAGAGAGAGAGAAAGGGAAAAAGAGACTGGGGGGCTGAAGAATGGCAGGATGGGGACGGGGGACGGGGTGAGGGGGGATATTCACTTGAAAAGAGCTGAAAAGCATGACATGCTGAGGGGAAGCCCAGCTGAGATCACTCTCTTTCCTCAACATTGCCCATAGACTGTCTGTGTAGAATTATTAACTTTTTTCCTTCTCTCTTTTTGCCCTCTTTTGCTCCACCAAAGCCCTTCTCCAGTTTCTCAGAAGGCAAGGCTGCCTGAGCTGGGTATGGGAGGAGGGAAGGCAAGGAGACCCAAAAGCAGCTGTTCTTTCACTGAGCTCACTACCATAAAAAAAACCCTCAACACTTTAAATGCCCATATTTCAGAGGCATTTCCAAAATATACAGCTCCACACATTCTCGAAAGGCCTCTGAGCCCACAGCTTAGCCCTCTCCAATGGATGTGGTTACAGCTACCCACAGGAGACCCACAGATATTAACCCCTGCCAGTCCCATGTCCTGGTAGTCCTTCAAAAAACTGGGGAAGAAGGGTATTTACTTTAAGCAGTAATGTCAGACATTACCAACATTTCTGGATGTTTATCTGTCAAAACCCTCTTTCTTTGTTTAATGATCTGTCTGAGGTTGCTATCTGGGGGACAAAACTGGATGTGGATCCTTACCTTCTAAGTAGGACTATTTTAAAAATAACAGTAAACTGGAAATTCAGAACTATTTCAAGTCTTTCCCCAGCACCACACTTTTTTTTTTTTTTTTTACCTGATGGGAAAATTAACAGTGGTCTTTTCTGCTAATGTCTTTTAGCTCAGAATTTGCACTATAATATAGAGGCTAGACAGGTTATGGGAGCATTCCTTCCTACATGTCCGTCAGCCACGTTGCCCAAAAATTTGGTATGCCTGAAATTAAAATATACTATGTTATACCTTGTGCCTTCCAGAAAAAATGAAACTGTTTTGTGCTCAGGCCCCTCACAAATGACCACTACTCCAAAACATTCTGCAAATCTAGACATACTAACAAGTGTCATGCAAACTCACTCTCATTCAGTCCTGCTTTCTGATGACTATTCAAACTTTGCCCCCGACACACATCTCTGTCACAGCAAAATTTGCTTTCCCAAAGCCTTCCAAGGAACTTCTGAATCTGGTCAGGATGCAAATCAGTGATGGCTCTTATCTCTGGACATTGCAGTGCTAAGAGTAATGAAAGCATCATCGTTTTTTTAATCAGGAGATGCTTTGTAGTGAAGCAAGGACATTGAGGTTTGAGGACACAGAAATGTTAAGGATGGGATGCCCTACGTACTGTCTGTTGCAGCAGAAGTTCCCACCACAACCTCCTAAGGCAACTGTAAACATCTTTCCACTCTTCTGTTTAAAATCAAAATACCATAGATGAACTTTACATTCTTGCTTGTCTTTTGAATGTCTAGAGAAGACAAAGACAAAAGGCAAATGGAATTTGTATAAGGTTTATACATTACAAATTTTTCACAGCTACCAGATAAAGACTCCAATCCAAGTTTGATACCAAATACAAATTATTTAGGAGGCCCCTTTTCTAACAGATGTTCTTAAGCTTTCCTTAATTCTGCTTGTGTTAAGCAAGTAGACAGTTAACTCTTCTCTAATGTACATGCATTAGGATGCAATGCAGTTGCTGACTGCAGCACTAAAAGGCTGTGGTTGTGATACCTACTGAGTTTGCCCCTCAATTTCTAGCTAAGCATTTCTTACCTCAGCTACCGACAAGTTTTTAAAGCTGACTCTCCTACTAAAAGCAAAAGACTCCTGATTTAGGTGGGCAATCTTGAACGAGTGATAGGTCTGTGTCTCTATTTATCTGCCCTTCCTGCACAGGGGATAGAGACAAACTGTTTTACTTGGAGCAGCAGCCAGCACAACCCTTCTTGCAGCAGCAAGCAGCTGTTGTCCTGACACCTACTACATTGGTGCTTCGGCTGCTATTCCAGGCTTGTGCTGGGCCGCTGCGAATTATCTGGCAGCACTGCACAGCCGTCCTCCTGTGTGACTCATCCCTGCTATTTCTAATTTAAGATAGGTTATTTTCCTCTCCTTAACATCTGAAATCATTCTGATCATGATCACAGAATAACCTTGCATATAAATGTGCCCTGCATGTTTGCAGAAAGCCATCTCCACAAAGGACAGCTTTAGCACCACTACGCTGTTTTTCTTCCTTTGTAATTCTAGTTCTATGGGTGCCACTCTTGTATTGCATTGGATTCATCCCACTGTTTTTCAGACTAGAAAGTTAAAGTTCCTGAAGCATGGGTTTTGTCTTCTTTTGTTGCTGTTGTTTTTTAGAGATATTCAGAAGATTTCTCCCTGAGTGGTTAATAACAGATTTTCTGTGCTCTGTGCTTGAGGGTATTTTACAGTGGAGCTCCTATTATCATTCACTATCCTCAGCCATGTATTGGGAAGCAGACAAACTCCAGAGGAAGTGTAACTGGGCATAGGTAATTGCCAGAACAGAAGTAAGACTCATTTTTATAACATTTTTATGGGTGGATATTGGAAGAATCAAGAAGTTCCACACAGGGAAACCCTTAGATATTGATAGCATTGGATCAGGTCATGTATAGTAATTAATGCTGAGAAGATGCCAAATGCAAGATAATGCAAAGAAAAACAAGGGCATTATGATGATGATGATTCAGCAAGAGAGCTCATTTGTGGCTGAGAAGTGCCCAGAGTAGAAATGAGTTTCATTAATTGCTTGGTGGGAGAAGAGAGGAGGCCTCTATTAGATTGTGCATTGTCCCATGCACTCCCTGATCCCCAAAACAATGCATTTGGAGAAGCCCAGAGGACATATGTCTGGAAAGCTGCAAAAGCTTCCTGACATCCTTGGGGATAAAGAAGGGAGAGGGGAACCAAGCTGACATTTGCTCAACCTTCTGATTTGTCTTTGTCTAACAGTCTGTAATCCCTCACGTTTCTCTATTTACCTCAAAAATTCCCATGGATTCCCTGCTTACATTCTTAGCAGTTTAAATTATCTCACTTTAAATGTTCACCAAAAGAACAGTAACTGGGTCAGACTGTGGCCAGGTTAAAGTATATATGTCCAATAAAAATCCTAGAGAGGCATCAGTGACAGTGAATCGGCACGGGCCATGTGCAGTGCGAGAAGAGATCGGGGCCAGTAAGAAAATAAAGCAAAATTATGCCTGTCTACAGAATTCAGTGGCACATGTGTGCACTGTGACTAATGCAACAATCCAGAGCAGGTAAATAGGAGGTAGAGCTGGCACTGGTAAGGTTTGCTAGAACTGATGAGAAAACCAGTCATTATTTGGATATAAGGCCAACTGCACTGATCTATCCATATGTAGGTATCTATACATAAAGGAGTAAAAGAACAATTCGGGCCCTCTCAGTCAGATTTTTGGGGCACGGTTCAGCTGTCCACACATGGATATTTTGTGCTGTTTGATATACCTATGGGCAAGCCTTGGGATGCACTTGGAATGACAGAGATGCTTGCTTGGGCTTTGGCTGTCAGTGCAGGTCAGGCCTCCTCTGGGCCTTGTGTTTTATCTTGTAGACCCAAGCAAATGTCCTGGATATCCAAGGGCAAATAACATTAGACATTTATGTTTATCTAAGTGAATAAAGTGCACAGGTAACTGCTGCCTGAATCACTTTCTGGGCTCCAATGACTACCTTGACTAAGATGCCCTTTGAGTTAGCCATGCTAGAAGCCTGCTGCTATTAAGGATGCCCTCCTCACTTCCATATGCCACCAAAAGTGCCTCTGTCATAGAAGAGCAAATGAATTAAGTCACAGATTGCAGCTGACAGTACAGAAACTTGGACCTATAGAATACCTGACACCTATATGTTAATACCTAATGTAGGGGTCAAGACTGAAGAGATGCATTGCTGCTTCTTCCTTTCTTAGGAGTTGTGCTTTTTTCCTCTCTCTGTACAATTTGTGCAATATCTTGGAGCAATAGCTAACACTTATTCTAATTAGCAGAATTATTAATTATTATTTATTCTAATTCTCTGTGTTCACACTAACACCTCTGCTGAAATAATGTAGCTGATTTTGACATTCAGAAGCCAAAATAGCCATTGATATTTTGAAGTGGGGTCAGAGAAGAGTTACAACTAGAAAACTTTTCCTACAGTGCAGGAGGCTGATAACTGTGACTTCAGCTCTATGTGTAGGGCAGTGACTATTTTTCTCCAGCAGTGAGGGAACAAGGTTGTAGTGGTTCAGCAGGCAGAAGCTCCTAAATTTCACTGCCTCAGACACAAAAAAAAATTGCTGCATAGCCTGCAATCTCTGCTACTGACAAAGATAAGAAGAGTGAAAAGGAAAAAAGGGCAATAGAATGATCACAGTCCATAAATACAAAATGGAGATCATAAGTTTTTGCTGTTGGGTGGTCTTGAATCTAACAGACATAGTATTCTAAGGCTGGAATGGAAGCTAGATGAATTTGTCTAGAAGTAAGGAAGCAGATTCCTGACCAGTGTGTTACTAAATGCTGAAATAATAACAATGGTTGTATGGGCTCTTTGTCACTGTAAATGTTTTAATAGAGATTAGATGCTTTCTACAACATATGCTCTAATTGGAAAACAGTACAGAGGATCCCTGTGCCAGAGGTTTTAACTAAAGCTTCACACTGCTTCTCCACAGCCCCCCAGCTGCTGCAAATGTGAAAACACCATCCTCCTCAAAAGCCATTCTAATTCATCTATTCACACTTTATCTAGAGCCATCACTCTCATTGCTACCCCATTCCCAGCCTCCTGCTCACACATGCTGCAGGTGGACACTTCACTGAGGGACACCACAGGTGAGTGAGGCCACTTCCAGCAGCCCGGTGTGGTTTTGCCTGGCTGACACTTGGCTGAGGTACAGCTCTCTGTGGATTTGCCCACCAGGACTCACCATGCTCCAGGATGTATTTCACAATCTCACCGTTCCCAGTCTTGGCAGCGTGGTGCAACAAGGAGCAGTGATCAGGTCCTTGGATTAACAAATTGGCTCCTTTTTTACAACATTCTATGAACTGGAAAACAAAACAAAACAAAACAAAACAAAAAAAAAAACATACAGAAGGATAAGATGGGAGGAGCAGAAAAGCAAATATGTCAGTAAATTCTCTTCTGGTTCTCATTGCAAGTCAGTACCAAATAAAATAAAATAAAATATTAATTTAAAGCCATCTTTTAGGCCCTGATATAAAACATCTGAAACCAGAAGTATTGACAATTATATGGGTTAAGGAGAACAGTCTGTATTTCCTAAACAATGAGACATTGCTACTCTACTGCTGATGATTTATTGCTTGCTAGGAATTCTTGCAAACCACATCTGGCAACGCTGTTGGGATATTTGATAGAAAACTCTGGCTCTTTTGCTGAAGACTCAAATTTTTCCTCAGCACAGGAGTCAAAGATTTTCTGACTAAATCAGAAAAGTCCAACTCAAAATTCCAAAAGGAGGTGAGGTGACTGTCATGGACCTCCTTTCTCACAGTGCCCCCTGTTCAGGGCTGGCCGAGGAGGAAGCACTACATGGAGTAAGAATGAGAGGGGAGCAGCAACCAGGCAGGTCTCAGAAATGCTGCAAGCTTTGGGGGAGAAAGGGTGGGATTTGCAGTGCAGATCACTGCAGGAAAAGGAGAGAATTGCGACAGTGAGGACTCATTTATGATGCGGTGCATCTGAAGAAGGGCAAGGAGTTTCCCCATCAAAGCCAGCTCAGGAAAAATGTTTTCAAGAAGCGCAAAGGAGACAATATTTTTATGACTGCTTGAAGGACTGCTCCCTAGATGCTGCAGCCACAAGAGTTGAAGCAGTGGTATAGAAGGGAGGCAAAACACCTGCAGGCAAAAAGTTGGCCTAACAGCACTGTCATTTTTACAAATGGCTCCAAGCTGGCTTCTCAGAGATAAAATTGCAATCATTAATCACAGTCCTCATCCAAATTCGAGAGCATGTTTTCAGATCCTGACTTGGCTACTGAGGCAGGCAGCCTGAATAACTGTCTGACGTGGGTCTTCAGTCATTGGCACAAAAAATTTTGCATGAGTAGCTTTGCCTCCCAAACTTACTATACCAAGGCACTACATGTTTTGAGACATCCATCAGGTGATGAAACAACCAGGTGAGGTTTGTTCTACCTGGTCTGGTGGTTGCCTAGGTAGACTTTGAGAGAGGGGGGCTTGGCCACCAAGATCACTGGTATAAAATATCCTTTCCTGTGTAAGGCTGTGTCAGAGCTACCCCGCTGTTCAACACTGCCAATACAGTAATTTCCCTGTTAGTAACTGGCACATTGCTCTGTGCAGTGGGCTCTGAATCCTGGGCAAAAAGGCTCTGGCAAACACCAGAACCCATTCACGCAAATTTCACACCTCAGCTGAATGATGTGTTCCCCTAGTATTCAGGGTTTCCTGGAAAGGCTGTAAAATGGCATTTGCCAGAAGTCCCCCCCAGCAGCCTATTTATGATTTGAGCAGAGGTGTAAGTGGACACTCAGTGCTCTGTACCTACCTTCAGTAGATCACCAGATATGACTGCTTGTAAAAGTGCTGCAAAAGACAAAAAGAAAATTAATGTCAGGCAGAAAGCATTATGCATACAGCTTCACAGCTGAGGATATAGCTCACAACATGTGCAAATTAAGACTGACATCCCTCAGTCCACTTGCATTCTCATGTACTACCAAAACCAGTGTAAATCCTGTGCTGACACATATTGGAGAGGCATGATCAAGCCATCATTTCCAATGCTCTCCTGGAACTGTAGGCTTCTGTCTGAATTTTTCACTTGAGACACTTCTGAGACCTTTCAACAGTGTCCACAAGGTGGACAAGGTCAAATCTCCATCACCTGAACCATCACTGAAAATATCAGTGTTGTCTGCACAGAGAACCTGAACTGTCTACAGACCTGTCAGACTTTGTCATATTGATGGTGGAGTGGTCATTCAGTCCCCAGTACACAGAGAATCCCAAATTGTGGGTGACTGAGTGACAAGAGAGAAATTTCTTAACAATTACTTGTATTACAAATACATTTTGAGATGCCAGAGGGGAGCAAGTCCCCTAGGTTTGGCAGGCAGGGTCAAAGACAGAACAAGAGCCAGTCCTCACCTCATGAGCCTTTGTATTTTAAACAGACATAGAAGCAAAAAGAGACAAAGTGGACAAGGGCTCACAACAAGCCAGGACAGAGCCGCAAACAGCTGGGAGTTTCTCACTACCACTACTGTCTGTCCTGAGCCTGTTAAAAAACAGAAGGAAGGCAAAAGCCTGGGACCCTCTATTGCCCAGAGAAGCTGTTACAAACTTATCACTATGTGACTGTCTCCTTCTTTTCTCCTTCTTCTACCTATCATGATATATATTGTAAAAAACAATGATGAATAATCTTTCTGAGAAAGCACTTACATGGTTTGCATCTTAGAAAGCACTAAACATCTGCCGCAACTCACACTTTTTCAAGAGTGTCTAAGCCCATTTCTATCTTTGTGTCTAGGCAGGGCAATCAAATTAAGCATCTGCTCAAATGCCATCCTTGATAAAGATGCCGAAAGTTCATGTAAGCAGGAGCAAGGGGGGAAAAAGAACCACAGCATAGCCCTGCCTCTGAAAAATACCACACAGGAAAATGCACAGTGGGAATTCCATGATGAGCTTGCTACGCCTTCAGAAATGACGAAACATCCAAGCTAAACACTGCAGAAGAGGAAGGATGTTCAGAGGCAGCTCAACACATGTCCTTTTCTTTGAAAACACCTGGGGCTACTCTGTGGCTTTCTGGTCTCGGTAATGCCTTGCGCCCCGGCCACGCCACATGGGAAAAGCAAAACCCCAGTCCAGGTGAGCTCTGCCTTGAGGAAGAAGTAGCAGCAATTCTTGCAACTTTTGATTTAGAGCAGTTTTTCAGTGACCATGAGTTCAATCAAATCCTAAAAATACCCCTGGCATCTGTGAGAGTGAGGACATACGTATTTTAGGAATGGAAGGCAAACATCAGCAGGTAAGAGCTAGAAAATTCTTCAGTTTTATTTTCAGTGGTTAACATCCTTCTTTCTTTCCCAATAGTTCTCAGCCCAAATTAGTAGCAGAGCAGAATTTAACTCATGTAATTTGCTTTATCTATTTCCCCTTTTTTTGGTCAATCTGGTCTCACCGACAGCTTTATTCTTTAGGCTACTGCAATCCAAACTTGCAGAAGCCTAAAGAATAAATATTTTGCACTCCTCGCATGTGAAAATTAAATGAACTGGTGACATGAGTTTTTCATTGCCTTCAACATCCAATTTTTTAAGACATGGCTTCCCTGAAGTCACTTTCCTAAGAGGCAGTGATACATTTTCTTATGCAAGCCATGCTGAAGATTACACTTCAAAAAAACCAGGAGAGAGCTATGATTCTAGGTAAAGCCTGACAAGATGTGAAAAATCTTCTACGCTGAATATCCATAATCAGAACTGGTCTGGTGATAAGGCTATTAGGATAAAACAGCTCTAAAACAAATTCAACATAATTAGACCAATCTTCTCATCTTTTCCTAAGCCTCAAATCCAGCAAAGCATTTAGGCAAGTGCTTAGCTTTTTGCTAATTACATTCTTTTCACGCCAAGTCTACCTGCACTCTTAAAATTAAGTGCTTTGCTACAGTAGAACCTATTGGATAAATGAATGCATTACAGATCAACAAAACCAGCTGGCATAACAAGAGATTAGACACCAGTAAAATAATTCAGAGCTGTACACCCAGACACAGGAAGATTTAGAAGCTATTGAGCTAGAAATGGAGAAAGGTTCTTTAGAATCAGAAGCATGTTTACATAAATATATGAATATTGCTTAGCACACTAACCCCATAAACCCAAATGGGGCTGCTGGGCATACTGAGGAGGAGGGTGAAGATGGCAAAAATCACCTGGCTGTTAAAGAGGGGGTGAAGCAAGCAAGCAGATGGCATTGACAAGAGACACCAGACTGAGAAGTTGGACAAAAATGCTGTTAACATGCAATGCCAGGCTAGCTTAACATTAGAAGCATTAAAGTGAGAATTGATTTATTTCTTCGAAGCAACACTGGTGTAATACATAAAATGAACTATGCCACTGTTTTATCATATAGAATATACCTTCAGGTCTTAAAGATGTGTCAAAAATCACTTGATTTAATTAATACTTTAATCATGTCATTGTTTTCTCAGTTTCTCCCAAGAAAAGCATTTCTCATTACTAATAAAAGTGTTTTATTACCTTTTATACTTATTTAGCAAGTAGCTTTATTGCTGATGTGACAGCTTGGCAAAACTGCCAACTGGAGTGCTCTGTTCATGTATTGAGGAAGCACTCGGTCCTCAGGCTGCCTCCTCAGCAAAGCTCTAACTACCCAACTTAGAAAAGAATTTTCATTAAAAAAGCCAACCAAAAAAAAAAAAACCCAAACAACAAACAAACAAACAACCATCCCAAAAACCACAAAACCCAAACAAACAAAAAAACCCACCATACCCAGGCCTTCCAGCAAACACAAAAAATGACTAGCAAAACAAACACCAGAAAACCACCCTCTCCAAAACCCCCTCACACACACACACACACCTCTCCACTTCTCCTATAAATTATTATTGAGCAGATACAGGTGCATAATGCACCAACAGGAAAAAAAAAAGCCATGTGGGAAAGGCTGCTAATTGAATTGTGGTAATGCTGCAAGATTGAGACACAGGATAAACAACTACTAGCAGACTGTCATGCTGAAAACAATATTTTCCTAGAGCATATAGCACTCATCTAATTTCTATGCTATTGTCTATTGCTTCCATTGGAAACAGCTATTTTTATTTCATATCCTAAAAATCTATGTTAATGTCACTGAGTTACAACAAACATTTTTTGTTTCACAGACAAAATTAACTTCTGAAATAACAATTGCTCTCTGGCTCTGCATGTGAAGCCAGCACCATTAAAAAAGTGCTGCAAAGTCAGTCATTAAACACTGGGCATCGGAGAAAGGAGGAGTGAAGTATTCATACTCCATAACTTCAGAGGCTGCAAGATGCCTGAGAGGTCTCACAGGGTTGCTTGGTCAGAAGTGAAAATAACTCTCCATAGAAAATAACCTGGTTTGCCCTGCAACAGTTCATGTTGTGCTCCACAGACTAAAGAAGCTCTAGAGAAAATTACCTCCAACCTGCAGCACCTAAATTAAGAGTCAAACTAAGACAGAGAGGATATCCTTCAGAATGGCATAACTCCAGGAGGCATGTCTCATCACCTCCAGGAATGACAACCAAACAAGGGCAAAATGAGAGGTCCTCTTTTAAGGTTTTCCAAGGTGTGATACTCCTAGCACCAGGCAATGCTCATGGTCTTGGAAATTCCAGTTTTTCATATACTGTTCAGGCACAGAATGAGAATGTCTCATAAATGTAAGGGCCAAGACCACGACTGCAGCACATCAGAAGAATACAGCAGGAGAGAGGCAGAAGTCATCACCATCACATTGCTCACTTCAAAAGCCATGAAATTTCTCAGAAGCATCACAAGCAAGGAAAAACCTCAAACACCTACCCCTTCCTGTGTGCCCTGCAGAAAATTTTCCTCCTAATCCCAAGGCTGCTGATCACCTTAACACCAAGGCCAGACGCAGGGTTACTATCACACCAGAAACTTTGCTGCTAAAACACCTTCAGAAGGAACATGAAGAGAAAAGTTCTTACAAAGCCTTGTAAGTAACATCTCAGGATCACAAGGTTCTTTGCTTAAAGTAGGTTGACATGGAAGATATTAAGTAAAAGTGAGACAGTAAAAGGAGATGGTCTGCACTGAAATGAATCTCAAAGAACAGGGTGGTTCTAGAGCCTGCCACTGTCAGCAGTTCAGGGGTAACTTGTCTTTTCACTCGAGTAAAAGATTCATAAACCAGAAGTATCCTCCAGATTTTATTAGTTAGATTGCACACCTGATCTGACTCTTTCAATGCCATATTTGAATCCACTACTTCTGTACCAACTAAGCCACAAGGAATGCAGATAAAAATGTACAGCAACTTTGAAGTTTTCAACACTTACAAGCAATTCTTTAGAGAAGATCTAAAAATTTTGAATGAAGGGAGCAGAATTATTTAAAACTATGTTATAAAGTATAAGGACCACACCAAGGAGTTGTCATATTCATGATTAAAATGCAGGCAATTATAGACCTATGAATGAAATGTAGTGTGACAGCAGAATATTTGAAATAATGTATCCTATAATGAGTTAAAAAATACCAGAGTGTCAATGCATGTAATTAGAGTATGACAATATTTAAGCACATGGGAATTATGGCAGAATTCAGCTACTATAACTCAAGACCTGGTTGGAGGAGGATGTTTTTACCAAAGTGGTTTGGTGGGTGGCATCCCTGCCCATAGCAGGGGAGTTGGAACTAGGTGCTCTTTAAGGTTTCTTCCAATCCAAACCATTCTATGATTCTCTGATCTCAAGCAGAATTAGGGCTCATAAAACCTTTAGCTCTTTCAAAAGACACAGTAAGACAGTTGATAATCTGAAGTGATCAGCTCCTTGCAGAAACTCCATTTAACAGACAATGCCTGCATCTGTCCAGCCCTTTCTAAGACAAATCCAATGCACTGATTCAGCATTTAGAATTCATATGCCATCAGCATCAGTGCTGAATGCTTCTTACTGGTTAGAGGCAGCTAATAAAAAATATAAGATCTTTGGTGTGAAGTGCCCAGAATTTGAGGGTCAATGTTCACCACCATCTCCTGCTAGAGTGCTCAAGGAACTCTTAAGGAATACCTCATAAAATACTGCCTCGTTCAAACCTTGTAGAGCTGATAATGGAGAAGAAACTATAGGAGAAGGTGACATCATCAGATTTTTGAGTTATTAAACTTAACTTGGACTATCATTAGCTTCCAGAACATTTCCAACCCTTTATTGCTGTTTTAGTCTTTGTGTAATTCATAGAGTCAGAAATTTAAAGTAATTACTGCTTTACATATTGAAATGTTAAAAGCTGACCCTGATTAGAGGAGTACTTTTACACAGTTGGAGTCTTCTGAGCTGTTAAAGATCAGCATTACAGAAAAGATAACAAAAGAAGCCCTCGGGGTTTATTTTTCACCAGTTTTACAGAAATCAATAACTTCTATTTCAATCACTCCAAAAGCTATGCCCTCAAAAGACTGGAGTCCATTCAGAAATACACTATTTCTCACAATTTGTTCATAAAAGGTTTATGACAAACTGACAGTAATATAACCTACCCAGAAATGTACACAACTGATTTTTTTCTACTCTAGCCATGATCTTCAGCCTTGACCTCCAGATGAAAGGAGTGGGGAGTACCACCGAATATTGCTTTGTGGATTACTTCCCTTCTGAGAGGACTGTGAGAAACAGGCACCTGAGATACAGAGCAGTGAATTTACTTGGTGTTTCTGAAGGGCCTGACAGTCCCATAGAACCATTTTAGGTATCCATGAAGAGAAGTTGCAAATCTCTGCACTTAAGTTTTTACAAAAACTTTACCTCTCTCCAACATTTTATCTGCTTTTAAAGTTACAGAAAGAAACACAAACCACCTATAAAATACACATGCCAAACTGTCTACATAACTGAGAAATTCAATTACAAAACTAATAACGCTTTGTTGGAATGACTGTGAGCCCACAGGTCTTTGATCTACAGACAATCTCAAGTCTCACCAAATCTGATGGTGATTAAATATTTCCTTTGAAGATAAGCTGAGTGAAAGGAGCAATTAAATTTTTCTTCGTGTATTTTATGCACCTGCAAGTAGTGGAAATGACAGCTGAAAACCATGAAAAAATTAGACAGAAATTAAACCCTGCAGGTTAAAGGGTCTTCTAGAGGCTGGCCAAAAAAAAAAATCCAGAAATAAATGGAAAAACCACTTATTCTATAGTCACTGAAAATATATTCACTATATTCACTGAAATATATTCACTATATTCACTCTTCTATATTCACCTACACATATTCACTGATATATATTCACCACATATCACTTATTCTATAGTCACTGAATTCACTGAATATAGTGAATATATTCACTGAAATATTCACTATATTCTATTCACAGGGAATGGAAAAAGGCTCCTGAACTTGCTAGAGGAGCCCAAAGATTGCAGAAGCATGATGGAAATATGACAGCAAAAAATAGATGCAGTTTAGAGGTTTCCTGCCTAAATCATAATATCCCTTGTGGTGAATAAAGCAAAGAGTCATTGATTTTTAACTTTTTTCCGGTATCTATCTGTTTGCTACCACTGCCCTAAAGAAACAGGGGTTAAACAAGGGCTCTCCATGGGTTTTCAGATTCACAAAAGTCTTGGGCTTCTTATGGAACCTGAAGGCAATGCCACCAGTCTAGGCAGGTCACAAGAGCTCTGCTGTGAGGCACTATTTCCATGAACGACAACAAAATAAAGAGCCTGAGAACTCAAAATACTCCCAAGAGACCAAGAAAACTGATAGTGCAGCAACCTGCTGCAACCAAGAGCTCAGCAGCACATCAGCTGAGCAGCAGCCAAGCACACACTCCTGTTCAGCAAGAGGGATATTAGGAATGCCTTCACACACTATCTTCAGCTACTTCGTCTGGACAGGAAAACATGCAGAAGCACAGATCCTCTTGTGGCTTGAGAGAGACACTTTTGAAGTCTGCTGGCCCTCTGAATAAGTCGTGCCTCAATAACATCTATTTCTAGGATTGGACAAAGAGGTAGAAAACCCTTCTAAATATTTGAGGGCTGTCCTTTAGTTACAAAAGCATTGTATCACAAGCAGATTTAGAGAATTGACATAGTTTTGATTGCACCTGTTTGCCTAACTTGTGAATAAGAACAAAATTTAACATGTAAAAATTTGAATCAGTACTCAGGTAGCTATAAATAAGCATTATGAACGTTTGCCTTTTAGGAATTTAAAAATTCAAACAACTGCACCAAAACACTGGTAAAAGAGAAGGAGCTTGGGGGGGGGGGGGGGGGAAGGCAAAAATAGCCACACATGCTTGCTGAAGGGAAAGAAAGGCTAAATTCTCACTTACACAGAAGTCCCTTCATACAACTCTGGAAGGATAAAGAGGCTTTCAAGCAGATGTAAATTACACTCAAGCTGCCTTTAAAGCCCCATTTTCACTCAGACTAGTTTAAAGCTACTTTGATGCCAATTAGAGTCCAACCTGAATTGTTTATGTGGCACTAGTCAGAGCTGAGAGTGCAGTTGATAGGAGTGGAAGTATTCATACCCTAATGTTGAACTTTTGCTGCAAGACCATTTAACTCAGATTTATAAAAGGAAAAGATGGTAAAAAAGTAAAAAAAAAAAAAAACCAAAAAAAAACCAACTTCATTTGTAACTACTTCATAACCCCAAAGAACAGTCACAGATAAACTAAGCACCATCTGGCTCACATCATCACTTTTTTGCCTTCCTTTTCCCTTCCACCATTTTTATTTTTAAACCAGGGCAACAATTTATGTCATTCTCAGGAGTGATGCAGGGGAATAAAATGTCTGTGATTAAGTGAGAACGCAAGGCAAGGAAAACTTTGGCTGACTAATGCAGTAATTTTATCAATAGAGTGGCACTAGGTTGGCAGAAAGAGAATTCTAGGTAAAATAATTAAGCAGAAGGGTTTTTTTTTTAAATTTAAAAATAAATAGGACAGCAATAAAGAAGCATTGTGGGCCACACTGTTCCTCTTCTCTGGCTTTGTGGACCATTCCCATCACAGGCACTCTTAGCACACTCCCTTCAGGTTTTTGCCACTGCAACACTAGCTGCAGTGCCTTTGCCTGGCAATATCTAAGTAACACTTCCCCAAAAAGCTATGGCTTCACAGGAAGACTACATCATCCAGAATTCAGTTCAAGAATATTTTTTCTAGCCATGTTCTTCAGTGGGTGAAGTGATTGCCACTCTTATCTGATTATTAGCAAGCTCCATCAGAGAGGGAAAAAAAAAAAAAAACACCACAGAAGCAAAGTAGGTTGCAAGGTTACCCAGAGCTTCTGCTTGAAAACAAGCACTCTGATTCAGACAACATATTCCTCACTCATACTTCCTCCAGAGATGAAAAGGATAATGGCAGTGGACATCATGAGATAAATGTTTTTCTGTTCTCATCTTTTACTTATTCAGATGCCTACATCTGCCAGACATCTCCCCTCAGATGCTTGCTGACCCCTCAGACTGCTTGGATATGATAAGAGGTGGGGTGTAAGCACCTTTTAAAGGTTTTATCCAGAAAGGACCTCCCTCAGCCCTAGACATGTGCTTTCACAGAATGCTTTCTCTTGCCAGGGGGACCCTGGGTCTGCATCAACACCAGCCTCTGCTGAGCTGAGAAGCAAATGAACAAACCCAGAGCAGATCCCCAAGGCATCATTGGCTCAGCCACAGACACTTTCAAAACACTGTCCAGGAGGGCTTTCTTCTCAAAGTGGCTAATTAATCAAAATAAATACCTGCAGTCGGGAGCCTCTCTCCAACCCCTCCCTTACTCTCTTTAATTTGCACAGAGAAAGCATTCCAAGACAGCTCAATTTGTTGCTGGGTAAACAGCTGCAGCATCACCATTAACAATACAGTGTCTCCTCTCTCTCTTTGGAAGGCCTCTGGTGTACAAAATAGACATTCATTTCTTTATCTTTATTTTTTTTTAATTCTACCAGCACTGAGATGTTTGGATTCATCTGCAGTACCCTGCTCATCCTTTTCATCAGTATGGCAGACTGCTTCAAAACTCTGGAGGAGAACATCCCTTTGCAGGCTGTGACTATCAAAATTAGTGGAGAGTGGCTCCAGAAAGAAGAAAGGAGACCAGGAGAGTGACGTCTGCTTTCCCACAGGCCACCATGGGCAACAGGAAATCCCATCTATCAGAGGTTCCAGGAAGTGTTATTCCTTCTTGTGCTGTTTTCTGGGACTCCTGCAACCATCTTCCTCCTTGCATGCATTTAGATTTCCTCTCTTGAATGGAGCTGGAGCAAATACCAGAGTGTACAGGGCATTCTGCCTCCAAGGCAGGAGCAGATACCGCACAGCAAATAATTTTCCTGTGTGGGATGGAGCCACCACTGCCTTCCATGCACACACTTGATCAGTCCCTTCCTTATCTATTCAGAGGGATATCCAGAGACAGAATAACACCTCCCACCTAAAACTTCTAGTTTGAACCCATGCCAAGCCATCCTTGTGGGAATTTTTTTTCTAATAGAGACTAATTTAGAAGTCACCATTATAAACTCACTTTACTTCTAAATGCACTCCTGGCCCTACACAAATCCCTCCTAGGTGTAGGCTATCCAGGCTGGATGACTCCTAGTCATGGCATGACTCCATGGCATGGAGCCAGCAGCTGGCAGAATCTGAAAGACTTTTGAGGGTTGCTTGCTATTTGTCTTTTCAAGCAGAAAACCCATCCTTTATCTTAATCTCTTGTATAATATTATTACTTTGTAATAACTAACTGTCTTCAAAATTGCTCCATTGAATGTATTTCCCTCTTGTCTTAATTTCTCCGTTGTCCCCTATTCCCTCATTAATTTTGGATCTATTACACACAAAATGCCCAAAACCACAAACCCTAAATCACAGAAGTTATGCTGATGCAGCAAAACCACATGTCTGCTGGAAGCAAACAAGGCAAAAAGCCCAGTCCCATTGGTCAGTAGAGAAATGAATAGAAGAGCAGTGACACAAATATTTGAAACCTCTTGTCTCCCGATCAGAATGCAACTCAGGTGTGTAAGGATTAAGCTCTGGTTGACTGCTACTTGAGGTGCGTTAGTATAGCTACTTAAAACTGAATAATTCCATCAAAGGCAAGGTTCCTCTGTTTGAAGTCAGACAGAAAATTATTGAGCAGCATCAGTTCCAAGTTGAATAACACACCAGTGAATAACCAAGTTGAATAACACACCAATGTTTCTATGTCATTAATAGCAACACTCAAGAATTTGCTGGGTTTTTTTCAGAATACTTGAAATGGAAATAGAACTCATTGTACTCTTTTTAAGGCCATTTCCTTCAATTGCTCACGTGATAATGAAGAATCAACCCAAACGTACAAGGTAAGCAAAGAATAGTAGAGAGAACCTAATTTTGGCCAGATGAAACTACAGATATGAATATTTAATGTAGATTTCTGCAGGGTGGCTGTAAATAGGGGTGGGCAAGGCATGATCCAGTGTGCACACAAAATACAGTGCAGCTCTGAAAGGTGCTGGGTGAATGAAGGTTTTGGCAAACCTTAACCATTCACCTAACCATAACCAGACAACAAGTGTGCACTGGATAACCAGGCAATGACTGTGTAGTGGTAATACAATCTATCAGAAGTCTGCATTCCCATCACACTATCGTACTTATTCCAGAAACAATGGATGCAATAACCTCCAACAGTGTCAGACCTCCTGGGCATATCATGAGGACTTTTTATACAGCAAAAATATAGCAGGTGATACCCTTCACTAAAAGATGACTTGCCTGGCCCTCCATCATGACATCTACCAGGTCTTCTGTGGGCCTGACACTTGGCCATTGCTGAGTCTCATTTAACCCCAAAGCCCAAAGAACACCACCGACTTCCAAGGCTGCAGCTGCACCAGGGCGTACCTGACCGATCAGGTCCTTCTTCAGAGTCATCAAAACCCTGTCTAAAGTGGTATTCTTTAGGATTTACTTGGCTTGTATCACTTTGTCAATCAGAGCGCTTGAGGGTTAGGGGCTTTGTCTACTCCTTTTGCTAATTAAAAAAAAAAAAAAAAAAAAAAAAAAAAAAAAAAAAAAAAAAAAAGAGAGAGAAGAAAAAAGAGAAGAAGCCGATGGATTTCACTCTGTGGTTATCTATTTCCTAGCTACCTGTACCAAGAAAAAAGAGGTACAAACTTTAAGAAGTTTTGGATAACTTTTCTTTTGAAATTTGGGATATTCTAGCAGTGAACTTTCCCTTTCTGTGCCAATTAAAATGGCCCTGTTTTGTAACTGATAAAGGTGCCTCTAACACGTGTCCCCAACAAGGAGCATTGTGTGCAGTTACAATTGTTCAATAGATGCCCAGTCCCTGACAGACAGTGCTTTATCTTCACCCTCTTGTCAAGACAGCATAATGCATTGTCCTGCCAGGGATTAATGGAAGTGCCACTCACATTAGATGCTAATTCTGGTACAAGTCTGTTGGATGCTACAGTTACTGTTTCCCACTAGTGCTTGTGACAGTTTGTCCACACTGGAGCACAAGCAGGACATTCAGAAACCAAGGTGAGGAGCACAATGCAAAAATTTATGCAGAATGCAACCTTGTGGTCCATAGGGAAGAGTAATTTAAAAAGCAAGAGGACGATAATAATAAAAACCCCACAGAGAAACAACAGAAGAAAAAGTGACAACTGAATATTAAAGCAGACAAAACACAGATCAGGAATCAAGAGGGAGGTTAAGACAAAAGATCCAACACAGACAAAGAGCCTTTTCTCAGTAATGATCAACATATCACATCATCAGAAAATCAGCACTGGAATGGTGTCCATAATGGGGAAGAGCAGCTGTAACACAGGGCAGAATGTAGGTACAGTGAAGGTACACTATTCCACTGTTGGATCTTCCCTCACTATGTAGGCCAAAGCATTATTGCCTTATTAAAAAAAGTAAATGTTTAACATATTGAATAGGTACACAGTTGAGTACTGATTATTAATGAACATATAAGTCTCAAAACTGATTTCAAGATACATACTCCAAGAACAATATGCCAGGAGACATCTGCATAAACACTATAAAAGACAGGTAATTCAGAGATAAGTTTTCAGCTTTCTCATGGACCATCTTTTTTGTTTAGATAAGAGATTTGAGATCTAAGTCTAATTTGAGATGCCTCCACACATGCAGTCTCAGTGGACTGAGAACCTTCTAGACTCTAAAGAGTTTATGCTGCAGCACTTTTATCACATTTTCCTTTTTGTACTGTGCCATTTACCAGGGTCGGTAGCTGGCATAGTGCGATAGAGGAAATCCAAGTATTGGACCCTTCTTTTTGAAAAGTCACTGGAGAATGGGAAGTCTTTTGTGCTTGAGAGAAGCTCCTACATATTTATAGGGGTGACAAACCTAGTAGAAACTCCATGGTCACAAAAGTTCTAATAACTGGCACTATCACATCACTAATTGGTCAAGGCCTTTCACTCTGCATTTCAGAAGAGGTTGCTTATGAGAGAAAGGGAAGAAAGGCAAAGAAGAAGAGGCTATTCAGAGATGCTGATCAAACCTGAAAAGCCAAACCATGGCAGCAGATGGTAGATGGCAAACAGGAAGGTTTTGTCAAAAACTCAAATAGTATAAAAATAGTGGAAAGAAGAAAAGCATTCTGACAGCATGAAATACTAACCTTTAAAGTTACACAAGGAAATGCATATACACCGTCTGTTGCTCCATTAATAGATAAAGATGGAGCAATAGAGTAAATGCAAGGGAAATGAAATAGCAAGAGCAGCCCATAACAAGTTTATGCACTGAGATGCACCTTGCATCCAGGTCCTGAAATAGTATATTAGACCATAATGATTTCAAATCTCTTCTGAGAGTTGGAGACATGAGGTATACTGTTAACTTTTCACAGTCCTGTAATGCATATTAGAAGCTGTGGTCATGGTAAAAAGCAGATGAACTATTAAACAGGAAAATTCCATCTGGTTCACAAAATCAATGAGCTGTAAATCAAAAAAATCTAATAGGGCACACCAGGAAATTAAATATGTATACTTCTGCCAGTCTCACACTTTTATTTGTCACAGGACCTGCTGCTACCAGACACTAGGAATGGACTAGATGGGCCAGATATATCATTGCATGTTTGTTCATTTTTATGGCTTTCTTTACAACTTCTGTTACTGAGAAAGGATTCACCAAGGAGATGGAAGAGAGTTTTTTTAATAACAATATGTTTGACATATAGTGGACTGAAAACCTTGGCTGGAGCCAAGGAAAATGTAGGTTGATACCTAACTAGTCACTCCACACTCCAAGTGAACATAGTTCAGTGACACACTTCCAGGCTCAGACCTCCTTACACCTCCATTTGCAACAGTCCTTACTATTCCCATCTGGACATTCCTTGAGTAATGCTTATGATAATGGTCAGAAAATGTTCTGATTGTGTGACTGAATACAAACTGGATGCCAGAAGAACATAGATATTTCTTTATTGGACCAAAACTGCGTTCCCAGTTCAGAGCCACACGATGAACTTTCTCCTCTCCCTGTCTCCCTTTTTTTGTTCCTCATTCCTTATGCACCTCTGGCAATGCAATTACCACCCCTTCACAGTCTGTCTCTGGATTTCAGTACCAATGTAGCCATATATTGATATACTGCAGATGGACTTAAGTTTGCCAAATTATTAAGCAGCTGGTGACCACAAACTCCCTCTTTAGCCCATAGGGAAAGATCAGATCCTTCAAGTCTCCCTCACAGCAAGCATATTGCTATAACCTGCTGCTCCTGCTACTCAAGCCATGAGATTTTTCCATGTAGAAGAGCCTAGCTAAATTCCCTGCTGTCCTACTGAACTGACTTTACTAGCAACCCAAGATAATGTGTGCCCAAGCCTTTAAAACACAATGCATTCTCCTCTCAGTGACAAAGATGCTGTCCTATGAGAGTCATAAAAGATTTGCTTATCTTTACAAAAAGCATGTATTGTCCTTTAAGCCACACATTTTCCACAGGTGAAGCTCTACACAGTTGGTTGAATAAACTGTAAACTCTTGCAATAGTTCCATTTGATTAAGCAAGATTCAATTTACAAATAACAACTTCTGTCAGTCCCAATTAAACTAACCAAATGATCAAGCACTTAATGTCTAGGGGTGAACGAAGTTTCATCAACATCAAAGTTTCATTTTTATAAAAAAACATTTTTCTCCACCACAACTGTGTTAAAACAGAGCTTACTCACTAGTCTTTGGTCTCATTTTTAATATGCTGTTAGTATCTATAAGACAGATCTTACCTTGATCTTCTGAAGAAACTGGTGACCTGGAATAAAACAACAAAATCCAGTCAACCTTAGGTAAAAGGAAGGTCACAAATAAAGTTCAGTCTCAGTCTGGGGAATGGGATATGGAGTAATTTGAAATTTTTATTCTTTATTCCATAGAAGAGAGGACTGAAAGGCATCCGACAAAAAAAAAAAAATAAAATAGAGCTGAACAGGTCATCTAGTAGCAGATTCTGCAGGCCAGAGTGACCATATGGAAGCATCTCTGTGAGGACTGATGCAAAGACTGTTTCTTGGCAGAAACTCATCTGCTACTGCCACTGCCAGGAGAAAACCTCACAACAAGGGGTGATCAAGGAAATTACATCTTGGTTGGAACTTACACTCATTACAGTGGCCATTTGTTTGCCATAAATCAATGTAGTGGTTAGCATAAAACAGTAGTCATAATTAATAAGAACTCATGCCATCTTCACAAAAGTAACACAACAGATCAAAAAAAAAAGTCTGGACAGATGTAAGTACAGAAAAAAGCAACATACCAGCACCTACTAGCTTTTGTGTTTATGTCCTATAACACAAAAGTTATAGGATGCCCTAGCCAGTGGATTAGGACTCTGATAATACCCCAAGAGAGGGAAGGGTTGTAAAACACAAGTGACCTCTCTGTGTCCCTGCTGACAAAGAGAAGAACCCCAGTGAATTCCCGGGATTTGTGTCACAGTTCCCATCACTAAGGATCACACTCCTCATGGTTTTTGGTCACCACCTAGAACAAAGGAACATGGAAGTACTGGCCCTCCATTTTTCCCTTTGCTGCAGTACCGTGGCTTAGCAAAACTGAGGCTAACCATGGAGCTGAATCTGGGATGTACCTTCTTTACTCAGACCAGACTGACAGCACACAGTCCAGAGGACTGGACCATTCCTCAGCACTTCCCCAGCACAGATTTCAGTTGTATGCACAGTCTTCCCACCCAATGAGTTTGTTCCTGCAGCGAGTGGGGCAACCCACGTTTCCTTTCCAAGATATTTAATTTCACAAAAATGCACAAAAATAACAAATTAGAAAAGATTTTCAAATGTTAGTGTTGCCAGCAAACAGATCAAAGCCAACATATGAAAAGCAGCCGCAGAGGGGTGAAGGGAAAAGAAGGAACAAAGGGGAAAAGAGCACATGTATATTTAACTGAGTCAGCAGGGGCTGAGGGCTGGAGGGGGAAAAGAAGTGAAGGAACCCTGGGTTAGAGGAATAAATGAGCTGAGGAAGAAGCCATGATCTCATTTCATAACAGGGGCTTGAAAATGAAGGTTGAGGGATTATAGAACATCAGAAGCAGATATGCAAATATGTAGATGCAAACAGGAAAAACTGAAAGAAAAGAAGGAAGCTTTCCTGCCAAAGTATGTAAATTTTTTCTCTGTAAAATAGAGAAAGATTCACAAATAAAGAGAGGGAAGAGTTAGAGCACAGCTGGAGCAATGGTCACTGTGAAAGGAAAAAAATTTGATTGCCTAATTAGGATTCTGGCTGCACAAGAAGCCAATGTGTCTGTATGGATCAGAATTAATTAATCCTCTGCTCTCATTAAAGGCTCTGATTGCTGCTGAACACCCTAAGCATGTATCCTGCTCTGCTGCAGCCAGGCCAGCTCTGGCCTCACCCTTCAGCCATGTGTGTGGAAACACAACAGGAATGCAGGTAACCCAAAGGATTTAGCAGGCACCACTAGAACTGTCCTGCTTTGACCAGTCAGTTACAGACTTTTGTCCTTAACTCCTAGCAGAACCCCTTCTGAACATCAAAACCCACTGCATTTTCTACAAGGCTAAACAAATCAGAATGGGTCATATCAAGAGGTGAAAGTTTTTTAGATACTTGAAAATATTTTTACACACAAGAGTCATGCAAGGTTCCTTGGCTCACGTATTCTGACTCTCCACCCATTGCTAATGCAGTATTCCACTGCATCAGCAGAATTTATTCCTTTGTTTTGTTTCTTAATTGCCCAGTTTCATCACCTTTCAGTTCTTTATTTGAAACAATAAAATAAACAATACAGATTATCCTATAATTTGGCTCTTCTTTATGCTTGGTTAAACAGATGTCATTAGTTCCTTAAAGCATCAACAACAGAAGAGATTTTATTACAATACCAATGCCTTCTCAATTAAAACATTGATTGAAGGGGAGGATGAAAAATATGTTTATTCATATTTTGTGTGTCTAAATTTATTATATATTTTTCAAAACATTATTGCCTTTTTGCTTTGTTGCATGTCTCAAATACAATATTTGTAAGAAATTTAATACTACTAATGCTACTATCAGTGGTTTTATTTGAAAGGATCCATCAAGTAACTGTGTAGCCTGGTATACAGAGAAAATAAGGTTTATATAACCTTATTTATATCAGTTTCATCAGGTTTATATCAGTATCTTGATGTGTACATATGCACCTTTCTGTATCACCCTGATAAACTCTGAGCTTGTTGGCTCATTTCATTCCTTGTTAATTGACAGAGAGTCCAATTCTTGCTTTCACACAGCAGGAAACAAAATAGCATAAGCTCGACATTTCTGGTGTAGCAGCAAAGCCACAGAGGAAGGTTTTGAATATCCCAGCCACAGGAAAAGCCTCAATGAGAGCTTCCACCACTGAAGATACCAAGGGTCAACCACAATAAACTGGGCTTCCTTTGTTCCACTACTGACATGAAGTATTTTGGCAAAGAGCAGAAAGGACTTTCAGCATCCTCCTACAATTCCAGGCCATACAGTTTAGCAAGGGGGAGGGAGGCTTTCCTAACTGCTCAAGTCCTCTCCTAACTACACCAAGGGGAGTCTTGTTTGTGGCTACGATGGAAGGAAGTGAGGCTGCAGAAACCTCCACACTAAAGAGAATTGGGCATTTTGTGCACTGACTCGTCCACCCCATGCTTATGGCAGGCTCCAAGGGAGGAAGGAGAGAAAGCCTAATGACCTGCTCTAAACCACATCCACTCACTCCACAGCCACAGGGGGCTTTCCTGACAGGAAAAAAAAATCCAGTAGATGCTCATATTTCCGGTCACACATCTTTCTCTCGGGTCTGTAAGAAGTGTGAGAGACATGCTGTGGCAGCACTGGTCACCAGACAGGTGTTCCAAGAAGGGAGGATTCTCATCTGCTAACATCCACACAGGAACCATCTGTCTAGTGCCTGTCAGCTACCCTCCCAGTATGATCCTGGCTATGTGTTTTACTGTCATAACGAAGCAAGTTATCATCTTCACAGCCTTCATGTCTTTAAAAAAAAATAGAGACAAGTCAGAGATACTTCAGGAAAACTAATGTACTGTCAAGATCTGTGGTCTCACCTGGGTCAAAACACTTTGCCAAATGACATCTTGAAGAGATTTTCATTTGGTTAAACAAAACAGAAAAAAATCATCAGGAAAAGGCTCAGGCACTGCAATATCCTGTTCTTGGCCATTTCAGAATGGAATAACTTTTTTCTTTATATGTATGTATATACACATCAACTGGGTTTTTCTTCTGGTTTTATCTTAGTGTAAAATTATCTTGTAGAAAGAAAGGGTCACCATCTCCCCAAGAGAGTAAAGGCAGGCCAGATTATCTGACTGACTAAATTTCCAGAGTCATGAGATTCAACTATCTCTTCTACCAACAGTGATATTTATTTTCCCATGCATAAATGAAACTGGGGAGCCTGATTTCACATATTTTCACCAAAGGCTTTAATCTGACTTTCCTCCTGCTCTGGTTTTACAAATGGCTATTGTTGTAGCAGATAGTTTGAGTAAAGACATATTTCTGTGATAGGAAAGAGGATCAGAAGGGAGGAGCACGAAAAGCACATTGTCAAGAAAGGTCTTAACACCTCTGTTTGCTTTCCATGGTGTTCATAGTCCTCCTTTCTTACAGGTCCTGCAGCAGTGTTCTCCTGTTGCAGAGTGGCAAACTCAATCCAGAGGGATAACAGAACTTGCAAGCCTCAGCCTGCAAGAGGAAGCTGTGCCAGGTCTGCTCCACCACCCCTTATGCAAGCAAAGCAATACCCTTTGGGCTTAATGCAAAATCCTCAAGCATCTTCCAGAAATCAAGGTACACATCTTTAGAAATGCATAAAAAAGCCATAAAAATGGTGTAAAAAAAAGCCTGATCATACATACACTAGATGCATCCAGCAAATTGGAATACTTACAATATTGAAGGCATGAGACCTGCCCACCTGAAATCACAACAGGCCTCCAAGTTCACTGTCTGATCCAAAGCTCACTGGAATTTTCCCACTCCGTCTTGCAGGGTTTGGATGAATGGCTGCAGAAATCTAATCCTCAGTATAGGCAAGGCAGCCTTCAGTATCATACAAGCCTCTCTCAAAGAGCCAAACAGTCAGAGCTGTTTCCAAGTGCACATTCCAATGTGCAAGCACTAGGTTTATTCAGCACTAGGTGGGTGGAAGAAGGAATATTCATTTCTAAGGAGGGAAGTGCAGGGAATGTCACAATTTTGAGCCTAGTCAACTGAGACTTAGGAACCTAGAGATATACAGCCAGACTCCAGGAGATGAATTCTAAAAAAATTTCAGCAAAAGAGTACATTATTCATGAAGACAAAGGCCTCTGGAGAAACTAAGTTGGAGGTGATGTAAAACAGCTATTTTAATCAATAAACCTGTAGCAGAAACCATCTGCACCAGGCCTATTTAAAATCACCCATTTAAAATTTAAAGGCCAAATAACAATCTCTATGCAGCAATTCTACTGGGGTTTATGACCATTCCACTTTTTTCCTGCTTAAGGAATGTAATTCTGCAAACTTTTTAATTCAGTCTGATAACAGCTGCCTGTGATGAGGGGAGAGTAAGAGCTGTCAAATTATACCCATTCCTTCTCATTTTGCAAGTGCATCTCTTCAGAATCAAAAGTGGCATCCCTCTTGGGATTTATTCACATATCCGCTGATTGCAAATGAAGAAAATTTTTAGCACATCAAGTATTTTTAAAATATAGGTGAGGAAACCCTCTCATTCAGCAATTTGTATCAATACCCCTGTGAGTTCCCTGCAGTCCCAGCTGCAAACAGTACATCATTTTACTGGTGGAAAGGCAGAACTGCTTGCTTTCCTGGTCCCCGACTAGATAATGCTCAGTCTGGGCATCACCATTTTCTACCATGGCACTTGATGAAAAATAAAAACCAAAGAATTTCTGAGAACTTCCCCACATTTTCACTTTGACCTGATACATTCCCAGATCAGCGTGACCATCGGAGGCTGGAGAAGTGCAGCAAGTTAGCAAGTTCAGCAAAGGCAAATGCAAAGTCCTGCACTTCAGGAGGACTAAAACCATGCAACAAGACAGGCTGGGGGTCTAACACCTGAGAAGAAGCTTTTCAGAAAGTATGCCTGATGCTAGCAGAGTACAAGTTGAACATCTGTTAGCAGAGTTCCTTGCAATGGAAAGGTCCAAAGACACACTGAGCCGTATTTGCTAGAGCAGAGCCATAAAGTAGATGGAAGTGATTTTTGACCCTCTAGTCCATGCTTGTGAGACCTGAGAATAAGACAGACATTGACAAATTGGACTGAGTTCCAGAAAGGGCTGCAGAGATGCTGTGGGCATAGGAGGACAGGCTATGGAAGCTGGGTATATTCAGTATGAGGAGAAGGTTTGGGCAAAATCTAATTGCTGGCTTTTACTACTTAACAGGAAAGGATAGAGAAGACAGAGTCTCCATGAAGAAAGAAGCAACAGTCACAAACTGGCACATGGGAAATTCAGATGGGATGCTAAGGAAAAAAAAAATTCTACCATGTGGATGATCAAAGAGAAGAACAGGCTGTATAAAGAGATTGCTAAATCTCTTGTTTTGCAGATATTCAAAACTCATCTGGAAAAGGCTCTGAACTTCATCTAGCTGGATCTATCCTGAAGATTTATATTAGATGACCTTCAGAGTTTTTCCCAACCCAAGTTCTCTGCAATTCTTTAAGTCTCTCTACAAACTTTCTGGGTTTACTACCTCATTCTTCCTGTTATTCTTTCTTCTCAAATATTTCTTATAGACAATGACCATACTGCCTCTCACACATGGGAAAATGCTGACCAGCAAAGTCCCCTGAATCTGAGAAATTCCATTCAAGTTATTTCTCAGTTTGCAGAAATCTGTCTGGACCTGTCCTGTAACCTCCAACAACCATATAGAGACAAACACTAGAGATATTATTCTTTCTTAATCCTGCTAAAGGACAAGCTCAGTATTCCTTCTAGCATATCTGTAACTTCTGATGCCTCAGGTTGTAGCTTTCATATTTTTCAGATTCTGTACTGCTTTAGAGCATACTTCTGAGCTTCATATTTAGGAATGGTAGGCTCTCTTCACAGAGTAGGTAGACAAAACAATTCCTTTCCTAGCTTGGGACCAAGGACAACCAATCCAAATCTCAGGCCCAAGAACATAAACAGTGTGGATTGAAGAGAGAAAAACAAGGAGGATATAACCTAAAGCTATAATTGTACTATTAACTCCAATATGCAAATGGACCAGACTTATAAAAATGTGAGACCCCGTGACCGGTCGTCCATTTTTTGTGACCACTTTGGGCTCATCTTGGGTGTAGCCCTGGCTGGGCTCTTGTGCTGCCCAGGATGTACCTATTGAGGCCTCCTAATAAACACCTACTTTATTTTTTAGCTCTGTCTAGTCTCTGTTCTAGGTCAGCCTTCACAAGGCATCACTTCCTTCAGCAGTCTCCATGTCCACCTGCACAGAAATCACTGCCTCAGGCTGTTCACATGCAGTCCAACACACAGGAAAGTAACTGGTGCTTCCTTAGGGAAACCAGGGCAGCTCAGATGTGTTCCATGCTGGATCTCAGGCATGTCAGTGTCCCCTGTATTGTCATGTGTCTTTTTGCACTACTGCTTAACTTTTTATCTCTTACCGTTCCTCTGTCCACTGCGGAATGTTTTAATGAAGACTTGTAAGACCACAGTGCAGCTATACCTGAAGCTGCACTGACACCCAGAGGAGTTGTCTGGGAATTGCTGCTTAAAAAGGGAATAGAAGATTTTATTGAAAAATCAGATATAAACCCAAACACGCCTGTCATTAATTTTTTAAAAGGAGAAGAAGGATAGAGAAATGTTCTATGAAATTCATCTTGGATGAGATAGTTCCACCTCAAAACATGACCTGAGCAAGCTGGCTTGGTATTTACTTGAAAAAGAAGGTATTTCCAAATGAGCAGCAGGATCATTGTAGGATAATCACAGTTTCTTTGGATTCAGTTTTTTGTTTTTGCTTCTTATAAATGCTTGGCCTTTCCTTCTCTTATCATCACATGGCACTAAATAGCTCAGTGGAATGCAAGAGAATTATTTTGAAGAGGGTTCTATCCCAGCTTCTTTGAAATGCTCTTCTTCCATTTCCATACTTTAATTAAATCTTCAAAATCCTCACTGACCTATAGAAAGCAAGATCTAAAGACACCATGTAATGCTTTAGTGAAACAACAAGGGATTGGATGTTGACACAGGTCACTGTTAAGAAGACCTGGAACAGGAGCTAAAGTGGCTACATTTATGCACTTCCTTAGCATTCTACACAAGCATAAAAGCAATCTATTAGGTAAAAATAGGTAACATCTGGCTTTTCCTCAACAACAAATCAGTGCACTTTTACTTCTTCCAGGAAAAGATTAAAGCAGAGGTCACTTTGTTAGGACTTCAATTTTTATTTAACCCAGAGAAAGAAATTATTTTGCTAAGCACAATTCCATGACAGCCCCATTTTGGGCACCTCAGGTATAACCTGGTTCATAAGATACATCTTTATTTGGCCCTCAGGCTAGATGGAGGTGAAGCACATCAGAAGCTTGGTCTCTTGAGATACTACCCAAATAATTTTAGGCCACTTGGGGTTTCTAAACAATCCAGAAGCTACCCTAAATGGTGTGTTTGTTATGACAATGCAAACCACTTTTGAGACACAGCATTTTGTTCCTGAAACATATTAATCTCTTAGAAACAGATTCTTGCAATTATGTTGAAAAAAGTCACCTGATTTTCACAAGTGCTGAGCACTAAGAAACCCTCACTTCCTGCCACCTTTTAAAAAATAACCTAAAAATTAAAATATCACCTTAGCTAATATGCGTAACATCCTAGGCAGAGTAGAACTGCTGAGTTGTTTGCACTCCTGCTATAGACTAATTGATGGAGAAAAAACTTCTATTGGGACCTTCAGATACAGCTTTTGTGCTGCACTTTTAGATGCCTGGCACAGGAACAGGAATCTAGGAGTCAGGGTTACACTGGCTCCAAGCCATGTCTGGCTCTCTGATTTCAGCTCTTGGCATAATTTAGCCAGGTCCATCTGTCCCTGCTTGCCCATGGGCATCAGCACTGCCAAAACCTCAGCAAGGCTCACTGTTATGGCCCTGCTCCCCATGTATTTCCCTCCCTTGCACACACCTCTGTGCCAGCACTACTAAACACTCTGTCTCAGCTACCAAGACAAAGTTGTGGGTTTTAGTGAGCCTTTCCTAGTGCAGAGGAGCAGCAGGCAAGCAGGGACAAACTGAATGTTTCTAAGCTTTCAGAATTTTCTCTGCTCACCCAAGTCCTTTGGCAGGAGTGTTACAGAGGCACTGTACCTCCTACACCCTGACATATAAGGCAAGAGCCAGGGGACTCAGACACTCACACTAGACATGGAACAGAAAAGGCAGGTCCCTGCAGATCAGCCATGCCAAGACACACAGCCTGGGAAACAATGAACTTTCCAAGCAGCCCCAGTGAAAAAATCTCACTTATTGTTCTATGAGTCAAGTCAAGGCTCATGTCAGAATAACGTTCCCAGCCTCACTCAAAAAAGTAATTTCTGCAGGTCTAAAATACTCCATTGCAAACCTCAAAAGATGACCTCTTTTCACACAACTATCCTTTGTCTTTATCTTTTAGTCACATGGTATTTTTGACATTTCCCAGTTTTCAGCCACAGCAGAAATACAAACATGAAGCTATCTGAGGAATTATGGAAAGGTTTGGCTTTTTTGAGTTTAATACAGGTGACCCAGGTGAAGCAGTACTTCTGTGTGATAGTTTAGAGCAGCTATTTTACCAAACAACATTTCTATTCTCTTTGAAAGCCTGTTAAACCAGAACTTAGGGATATGAACAGGAATAGAAATGTAGTCTGAATGCATGTAATGAGATGTCCAGGTGTGAAAGCTTGAACACAGTATGTAGCCCAATGTGTGTGTAACACATGTACAGGGCTGTGTTTCTTCCCCGGGCTCTGAAGCTCACTAGTTATGGCTTTGATAAGACAGCTTGGTACTGAGTGAGAACACATTAAGAACCAGTCTACTATCCAAGCAGATGGCAGCTCCTTATGGCAGGGACAGAGCACATGGCCACAGGCTTGCTATTCCCGTGCAACGCTCAGAAAACTAGGACTGGGAGGTTTGGGGTTTGGTTTTTGGTGTTTTGATTGGTTTTTTCTCACTTCAACTCTTACAAATGAGTAAGAAGTGCATGTAAATACAGACATACATGTCTAAAACTACAAGGTACACAACTTTTCCAACTTTGATTGGCTTTTAAGTCTGCTATGCTGGAGAATATTTGACCTATATTTATAAAAGTGCTTAGAGTACACCCAGAAGAATATATCTTTCTGTCAATCATCCTTTATCACCCCAGTAAACCCATCCATCCCCTTTTCCAGCGCCTTCAATGTCACTGGGGACCATAGGTCTGTTGTTTCCAGTCTATAAAGCTGGAGAGAGGCATATTCACATTCTACAGTGGCATTGTCAGGTCCACTATTGCTACCCTGCTCCTGCCAGGTACAGTTACCACATGTCCAATGCTTGCAGGGAAAGCATAGGCCCTAAAATTAAATTTTCAAATGTCATTTTCTTTTATCCAGAAAAAAAGAAAACAAGATTATGAGTAGTTTTTCTCTTGATATATTACTGCCTTCTTTGCTGTAAAGCTGTTTTACTTCTCAGAGAAGATTCTGCTTTGCAAACCAAGGACTAAAGTAGGCAAGCAAGGATGGAAGCAAAGGGGAAAAGGAACACAGTCTTTAAAAAAAAAAAAAAAAAGATAAAAGAGACTCCACTGCTTCAGTCCTGGCTATCAGCCAGAGAGTGGAAAGCAGATTAATAACTGTTATGGTAAACCAAGGTACCCAGCTATCCTTACTTTGCCAACATGATTTTTTTATCCTTTAAATGCACTCCAAAATAAAAAACTTACATTCCATGTGGAAAACCTGGCTTTGTCCCTTTGTCTACTGGGAATATTCAGAAGGCATTTTCAAGCTAGGTGGTAGTTGACTTTTTAACATTCAGGTGAGATGGTTCCTTTGTCAAGTACATGTGCATTCTGTTGCTTGAAGTTGCCCCAAGGAGAGGAGGAGAGCTGAACTGCTTGCATTTCCCTTTTGGAAAGTAGGATGCCAGTCAAGAAGCAAGATCTCTCTAAAGAAGCCAATTTGTAGTCTCATCGTGTGTGGGAGTGTTTTGCATGTCACTGTCTGTCAAAATAATTTGCCAGCAGGGTGAATTTCCTCAGCTGCACATCAGGTGTTGAGATGCCACAAAAGTCATTAAGAGGGGGCAGCTTGGTGAGAAAAGAGGAAGCCAAAATCCCTCCCAATCCACTCTGGGGAGCTACATGCTGAATGATGAGATGTACTGGTAATAAGTACTGAGGAGAAAAAGAACATTGTACAGGACACAGTACAGGATGTGCTCTGTTTCTGCCATCTATCGAAGGGGCGGATGCACAAACCCACCTCACCTGTGCCCACTGTTACTAAAACCCCTCGCCTCAACAGCAGAGGCTGGAGATTTCATTCTTGAAGAAAACACACACTCTCTGTGTTGCATTCACATATACAAATAAGGTTATAGATATGCAAATCTAAACCAATTTCTGATTTCTCCTTTTCCCAATTATGGTTAATAAGTGCAGAAGCAAAACCTGTGTCTTAAAGCTCAGTATTACTGGGCTGGCATTGTCAAGATGACATGTAAGTACCAATTACTAATGACTGTTGCAGAAAATTTTGAGAAGTAAAAGCCATAAATTTTCTACAGCCCAGTTCTCTGTAGATAAGTCAAGACTTGACAGTAGTGACATAAAACTTCTACTAATCAAAACAGAGGAAGAGATCATTAAATGAGGTTTTGCCTGTATGCAATGACTTAAAGGTAACAGCAGAAGTTGCTGAAAGTTTGTTTTGAATAACTTCCAGAACCATCTGATTCTCACTGTTTGCAAAGGTCCCTCAGGCGCAGTGCACGCCATCACCACAAAGCCATGGCTCATCCCCTGACCTAGCAGGGCTTGTGTGTGGCACCACTTTGCTTTGTCCTGCTTTTGTGCCTTCAGACACCAGAACTGAAGGCCAGGATCTGTCTATGCCCAGAACCATTGCTGAGATGGTATCACTCCAGCTGAAATAGCACAAAGCCTCTTGAATCCTGAGTTGAGAGCATCTGTTCTCATGTTTTATCCACTCAGAATAAACCAAGAGCATATCTCATGCAGGCCAGTCTTTGCAAAGATATTTCAGTATGAACATTCCTCTTCATTCTCTCTTTTCAGCAGTGTTTTCCTCTCCCAACTCTGCCTTTCTTCTACAGCTGAGTCAAGGTGTGTCTGCTAATCAGACATGGCCAGGAGTCCCTGAAGAACTCTTGCATTTTTCCCCACTGAAAATCTCCCAAAACAATGAACATTGCTAAGAACTTGATTTGTATAGATAAATCATATTCACAACAGAAGCTTAAAATACATGACATTGTTTATCACACCTGTGCACTAGACTAAAAAAAATTAACAGGTGCCATCCTTGTCAAAGAATTCTTCATAAGTGGAGGTAAGGGAATATTTATAGAGGAACTGAAGAAAGGTTTGCCTAATGTTGGATAAATTGTAGCTTTTATGTAGGATGTGTATAAAATTTTAAGTATTTGATTTCATCATGCTGAGAAATAGCAACAGCTTTAAAAATACAGGATCAGACCCCACACCAAAATGCATCACTTTTTTCATGCTCAGTCTCACATAGGGAACTTGTTTTCCCTTCAAATAATTTCTTATTCCTTTGCTGTATTCTTAGAATTTATTTTTCTTTGCTTTCTTTGAATTTCTTTTTCTATTTAGCCCATGTTTACCTTCTTCTTCAATAATTTCAAGTCCTCTTTAAAACACTTTCCCCCTTCTTTGGGTCTACGTCTCCCTTTCCAGTGACAACCCCACCTTTTTTACGTCACTTTCCTAGCAAAAGGCAGAGTTGCTTTTGGCAAATCTCTCCACTTTTAGGTAGTGAGAGAGATGCCTTACAAGCTATTTGTAAGAGTATCCAAGACAACAGAATTGAAAGAAAAGGGAGAGTTGAGCAAAAAACAGACACTGCACTCTGGTATATTTACGTTCTGTTATATGGACTACACAGAAGTGTACAGTAAAGGTAATGGTGATTTACACCTTCACTAAAATAAGATTTGTTTGAAAGCAATCAGTACTCATAGAGCCTCATCTGCAAAATGGAAAGCAATTCTTACAGGTGTACAAATACCTGATTAAGACATACACACTTCACTCTTGCAGTGTCATTTTATAAATGCAACTTGAACTAAATCTGAACCTGAAAATTAATTCAGATTTTTCTATCAAAAACACCAGGGTAGACAACTCTGCCTATTAAGGAGCTGATGCTGAGTTTTCCAATACAATATTTTTCGGGGAAACCCTTGGATTTCCCAAGTCCTTACTAACCTTTGAAGTTTTAAAGATTCACTGTCACCAGGCAGCCTGCCTAGCATGTTCTCAATCACCTCTTTATAGTTTCTAAGCTTCTACTAAATGAGCATTCTTTCTCCTTTCTACATGCAAATTTGTATCCCTGATGCTCCTCTCATTTTGTAATACATGAAGATTTATCTTTAAAAAATACCCTAAAGCACGTTGTAACATCTGTGTTGTCACACTGATTTCCTGGGCAATGATCAAATTCTTGTGGTTGAGTGAAACACTTGGCATTTAGCCTTTTTCTTCTTCCCTCTTAGAATCTAGGTTATTATAGCATTCCCTCTAGGTTATTATAGCTTCATAAAGCAACGTCTGGATGGTATTACTAGCTAATTAATGCCTATTTAGTGGAAAGGGCTGCAGCCATCTTCCAGCACCTACAGGCGATTTTTTCTTCCTCTCCCTGACAAGACCAGATGGCATTCTGGCCAACCTTCGCCCACCCTTCACAAGCCAAGCACTTGATTCAGAAAAGGCAGCCAGCAGCTTGGGAAACACATTGCCATCACAGCTGGACAGATGCTAGAAAAGTGCTGGTTACGTCCCCAAATGGTGGGAAAATTAATGACTTCAATTAAAAGATATGGATTAAACCTCTACCAAGATATAGTCACCTTTTCATCTCTGTATGCTGTTGGGGTTTTTATTTTATCGAATTTTCCAGCTCTCATCATATAACAGGGTGACAAACAACTAGGAAGAGAAATATATGGCCAACAACAAACACACAGCAGGCTGTGAGGTCTTCTGCATCTCACTGCACCATTTAATCATAGAATGAAACTACTCATGTACAAAGGAAGAGTCCAATTTCCTGCATCAGTCCAGTCAGACCAGAATATTTATCTTTTTTCAAGATCAAGCACCTCTAGTCCTAGTAAATCGTCTTCCCAGTGTGGGTTTTTTTAATACAGTGTTCACGCTAATTGATGTTCCTATTAAACTACAATCTGCCCCAGCTCGTAGTTACTGCATCAAGACACTGTTTCATGTCCTGTCCAATCCATCACAGATCAAAAAGCCACCAAATAAGGAAAAAAACATGAAATACTATTAACCAACAGAAAATAACATGAAGTTCAGTTAATTGAAAATAAAAGCCTAATTTTTCTCTCAGAAAGACCCCTGCCTCAAAATCATTATAGTCACACTATGCTTTAACCAAACAAGCTTGTGATCAAAAGCAACACCTAACATCATAGTTATTTTTGGATTACGTATTCCGTTCTCTGCTTTCATTTATTGAAATAAGGGAGCATTCAACTTTGAATTTTTAGCTACATTCCTCACTTGTCAGAAATAATACCTTCATCTTAAAGAAGTTTCATATGGATGTATATATATATATACACACACACACATCTGTATGTGTGTATATAGTGATGACAGATACACTCTAAGCATCCTGAAGATATTTTATGACCAGCTCTGGTCATACCCTGTTTAGGAGAAAAAATGACCCCTGAGAAAGCGCTCCCAGTGAGTCAGCTATGGCACTTTCTCTCACACCTAGCCCCCTGTCATTTGCCCTAGGCTAAAGTATAATGCATTTTGAGCTGTACAATATTTCTGACTAGATAAAAACATTGGATGCTGATGACTCTTAGAAGATCCATGAGGGCTCTGTGGACAGGAGAAATTGACAGCTCTGTTCTCTGCCATGTTCTTGTTTAGGAATTTTGCTGAGATACTTTTCTCAAGTTTTAATTGAAAAATAATTTCTGAAGGGACAAATCTCTGCAAGGAACCTGTGAGCAACTTCAGCTGCCAAAATATAATAAATTTTTCTAAAGTACTGATTTTTTCTTTAAAGCACCACGTTAGAGAGATTTTTTAGATTGTTAAGTCAAACATCTAGAAGCTTGGAAATTTGGGATCTCATATCATACTGTAACCCTGTTGCACTCAAATGTTATGAAAACTTTTAGTCACATTGTTACTTTCTATTTTCTTCTACTGGACTCTTGCCTCAGTGTTTAAGTCAAAACCTGCTTGATATCCTCTGTACATGCACTGCAAAGGCTCAAGATTTATTTTTTCACACTGCCAAAACTGCTCACAGAATGCAAAATGACCCATGCCCTGCTAAGCATCTCTAACAGAGTATCCCCATAGTATCCAGGTTTCTTAAGAAAATGAAATTTACCCTCACTGTGCTCCTTTAAGGTGAGGTTGCAATATTATCTGTATTCTACAGCTGGGAAAACAGGCACAAACTTTCCATTTATTTTAGTCATACAACGTGAGGCAATAGAAATCCTATTTCTTAGTTTCCAGCCTGAGAAGATCTTTCAAGACCTCCTTGTAGTGGCCTCCCAGTAACCAAACCTACTTCACAGTGGGTATGCGCAGAATGAGGAGCCCATGGCTAACCAGCCACTTGCAAAAAGTTTGTTGTAAATCCTCCATTCAGAAATTCTTCTCTCAGATGCTCCCACAGAGCATCATTCAACTGTCTTAAATTTAGTAATACCTCCAATGTGTTCCCCTGACTCATTTACCATACACCTTCCACCTTGGTAGCAAGTGAAGCACTGTCTAAACATATTTCAGAGCTTGCCCACCTGTGTAATAACCTGATTAAAGCCAGAATTCTGTATTCTGGAGAGAAACAGACATAGACCCTTCCCCCATGCCCCTAGCCTGTCTCACTCGTGTCTTACCTATCTGTACCCCATGCCCTCCTCCTTTTCATTACTCCCATTCTGACTCCCCAGACACCTGGTTGTCCTCTGTGCCCTTAGCAGCTCCATCCTTTAATCCTGTTCCCCAAGTTCCTGCACATGCTCTCTTTTTGCTTCTACTCCTTTGGCTCTTGCAACCTCTTTTCCTTGTTCCTTCACACACCTTCTCCTGACCATCTCCATCTGACTATGACTGATGCATCCCTTTTCTCCTTGCTGCTGGAGATCAGCTAATGAGCAGCACAGTCCCACTTCCCTCAGCCCTGCAGGCAGGCCTGCAACCTGAATTAAGCACAGAGGAGCACAACTCCTCTGTGAGCATGGACAGAGAGAAACGTTTGAAAGCAGAGCTCTTGAATCTGAGGTGTCTCCAAAGTGTACAAACAACCTCATCAGCAGGGCAAATTCAGGGGTAATTTTCAAGGCAGCAAAAGGCATCTCCCTGGTATTATGATGACATTTTACTAAATGTCAAGCTTCCAAAATTTAATTCCAATGAGGTTCATTCCACTACCAGCACTAACACATCTCAGGAAAGAACCACTGGATTTATTTATTTATTAGAAGGAAGGTCATGAAAAGAACACATTTCCCACAAATTTTGTCTCCAGAAAGAACTGGCTTTTTTGTTAAAGTTTTTACTAAAAGAAAAAGAATCAGTCATAGACTGAGCCTTAGCATGAAAAATTTCAGCCAAAACATTTAAAGTTTAGAGAAATTGTAAAGTTAACAATTCCTCATAGTAGGCAGTGACAGGGACACTACTCTGAGCAATGCTACTAGCTTACTTTGTACTTAATAAATCCACCAAATGTAATTGCTACGGCTAAGCAAGCATTTCCAGTCATGCTGATGTAAACAAAATCATTCTTCCTATCAATAAGAAATTAGTCCACATGTTCTCACCATCTCTCCACACTGCCTAAAACTGTCTAAGCATAATTTTTCTCACAGCTTTTCCAGCTTCAGATTTTGGGCCCTTCCATTCCAGTCTATGGAAAAATGAACCTACATTCACCATTCTTCACTTGCAAAGAGTATCAAGAACTGAGCCAGAACCCCTCAAGGAGAAAACCAGGCAATTTTCTCCTGACAGTGGTACCTTGATCAGCCTTTCTTGCCATGGCATCTCCTCCTGACAGTAGTTTCCAGTTAGCTGGAAAGTTTCCAGTTGGTAGCCTCATGGCTAGACAGCCTGCCATCCACACTGCACCTGTCCCAAAGCTGTAGGCTCTGCCTGCCCTGTACCTTGCAGCCCTTGCAACCCCACACGCATCCTGACAGAAGAAAAAAACCTGAAAAAAAGGCCCCATTGTCACTATTCCAAATTTTTCCATACTAAGTTTTAAAACTTGCCCACAGGGTTGCCGATACAGTAGAACAACAATCTCAATTATACATAACTGCTGGGGAATGGGGGGGAATAAGACGTCAAAACACAAATAACTTTCAAAGCCAGCAACAGAGTTCTGACAGACATTTCCCATCTAACCTTTGGTAGTGATCCACTGATGGTTTTTAAAATCTAAAGTGAAATAACCAAAAAGTTGAAAACAATTTCTAACATAGGTAAGCAGAACAAGAGTTATTTTTAAATCATTCTGAACATAGCAGATAGTACTAAGGTAAAAATTTATTTTATGGGGAAATTATCAAAAAGAAAACCACTGTACAGCCACTCTACATGGTTCAAGATTATATGAAAACCTTTGCCTACATCTTTGACAGCAAGCAGCAGTTCTAGAGGTTTCTGCTTTATCACAATGCATCAGAGCTGCCTTGAGGGTAAATGCTTTGACCTTTCACCAAACCAGTTGACAAGAAGATTTTCTTAGCTGGAACTTCAGACATCCAAAATAAGATATTTTCTTTCAAAAACTCGGATTTAGGTTTACAAAAAGGAGAGGATGCCCAGAGAATGAAACAAAGGCAAGAACATAAAATAAAGAACAAAGAGGAGGAACATAAGGGAGAAGCAAAAGAGAAATAGAAAAAAAGTATTTATAATTTCAGCACATCAGCACAATCCATTAAGCTTAAAGGAGACATTAGGAGTTGTCTGTGGTGACAGGAACAGTGCATCATCAAGCAGAGAAATGCAGAGGGCTCTTACTGCAGCATATGTGTCTGGCTGGCGTCCTTTTGTTTGTCAGGTACCTCGTAGTGGGGAGAAATCTTTCCAAGGCTGCTGTCACTCAGCATCCTCTTCCGAACCGCAGGGTTCCACCGCTCCGGTATTCTAAGGAGAGAAGGAGCAACAGAAAGGCATTCACACCCCACTTGGAAGCTGTCTTTCATTGCTCATTGGTTGCCAGCATTTTTCAGCCCACAGCAAGTTCAAATAGATTAATTCACTATGAGTGCTGTTCCTAAAGACGAACAGAAGCATTTCTGGTCTGTCAGGAGGATGATAAGAAATAGAGACACTTCATGATCATTCTTAGACACAAAGGGCTTCAGGGTTTTACACAGCGGGATCAGAGCTCTGACCATGCAGAGAAGTTTGTAACCCAATCGTTAGACATTTATGGCAGGATTTAGGGTCAGGTGGTGTGAAGTGTTTAAAAGGTGCTGAAGTCCACTAGTCCTGCTGTGTGCTCCAGGAAGCCTACTACTTTCCTCCTGTCATTACCACAGCTGGATTTGTTCCTACAGAATACCTGCCCTCCCACATCTCCTAATCCTTCAGAAAGGGAACCAGAAAGAGATGCCCATCTGTAATACAACTGCTGAAAACCAGATTCCAGCAGCACTCACCCAGTTGCCTGCTCCACTACCAGGTCAGGCATTCCTGGTGGCGTCCCCGCCTGCTGAGACATTACCATCTCTGGGTCCAGAATAAAAATCTCGTCCTGCGAAATTTCCGTCACAAAGTGCAAATGTTCCTGTCAGAGTGACACAAGCAACAAATAATGAACCTGCAGCATCACTGGTCCCTCAGAGTACCCAGCTGCCCTAGAATGAGTTGAGTGCATGTCAGGTTCCCTGAAGAATATTCAAGGGACTCTTTGTATTTAAGTGTGTACTCATATATACACACACATTAAAATCAATGCCACAGAAGCCACCAATTTATATGTCATTGATTTCAAGCCAAACAAGATGCCTCCTGAGCAAGCTGCACACTCACAGCAATATTTAAAAGGCTGTTACTCAATGACTATGCCATTCTGATGAAACCTGGAGGTCTTCCCATAAAGCTGAGGTTTGCATTTTGAAATGAGGACCAACACCTGAGGTCTCTTCTTTGATGATGGTTGAGAGAACTTTTTATTGTTTGGGGGTACTCTTCCAGTCCTCCAACAGTTGTACATTCTGTTTTCACATCTCCATTACCAAAGTTCTCTTTCTCAATCCTTTATTTTTGTTATTGACACTGAAGGCTTATTGTCTTTCAAAAAAAAAAAAAAAAAAAAAACCACTGAGTGTGAGTAAGCCTGTCTATGTAGGGAAATGGGCAGAAAATGTGCCACTGTTTGTGTGCTGGGACCAACACACAGTATTTAATATTTTCCCCACAGAATCACAGGATGAAGGAGTAGGCATTAAAAATGGCCATTAGTACAGTGCCAAGGATTAGAGAAATGCAGAATAAGCCAAACAGAGTCAAATTGCCCAGTTTAATCTGTAGCAGCATCTTCTTCATCCCTGCCTTCCAATGTTAGATTACAACATCAAACCATTTATTTGACTGTGTGCAAAGAAGCCCCACGGTGTCTACATGCAGACACTGAACATAGGAGCTCTGAACTAAAGTCACAGCTCCTTCTGCTTGAGCTAAAGCACCAGCTGCTTTTGCTAAGAAACAGCAAAATGTTCATGTAATTCAGAAACAGCTTACACAGCTCTCAGGGGGACCGGATACAAACAACCACAGTGTGAAACCAACAATTTGCTCTTAATGCTGGGCCGCTAGTTGGCCTGTTCTGGATACAAATCAGAAACACCAAAAGCAGTGTAAAATTTTAAGTGTCTTTTAAAAAACTGTCAGATTGTCAGATCTATGCCACAGGTTTGAATCCAGCAAAAATACACATTGTTTTGAGGTGAATATTTTGTACATCTCTTTTCATAATTCTCAAATTGTAACAGCATCTTAATTTCCATAGCTATTTCATGGTGCGCACACACACGCACACACAGGATGAGGACTTCTGGTGCCTAAAAATATCAGTGAAAAGATAAAAAAAATACATCAGTGCCACACAGATGCCCCTAGTAAGACTTGATAAGGAAAACAATTGCAGAAAATTCTGATCTGTATCAGTTTGGTAGTAAACAGAATGGCAGATGGTCAGCAGATACAAGACTTCAGTGAAACAACGTGAATTAGATCAATTAAAAAACAACCCAAAATTTTCTTCTCTACTTCTCATGAGACATCATGAGTAACATTTAGCAATATACAGGAAGAATGGCAGATAATTCATTTTAAGATGCATTTGATGTAGCTTTAAAAAAAATGAAATCTATAGAAACAAAAAACAAATAAGGATTTACCTGAGATCTGTCAATGCGGTAAAAACGATCAGCAGAAGTTGCTGCAAGACAGAGAAACAACAGCAAAAATAGTCTGAGCAGGACTGCATGGATAAGATGGGCTGCACTAACAACACTGGCTCCTAAAATAACCCCTGTGTCAGGGAAGTCACAGTGGCTCCACAAGAACATAAGTTAATTTCTATACGAGTGGCGTGTCTCGGGTCAGTACTGTGACCAACATCTTTGCGAGTGGCACGGACAGCAGGATTGAGCATGCCCTTGGCGAGTTCCCTGCTCACACAAGCCTTGGTGGAGCAGTTAACGTGCTGGAGGAAAGGGACACCAGCCAGGGGGACCTTGGCATGCTTGAGAGGTGGGCCAGTGCAAATCTCATGGAGTTCAACAAAGTGCAAGGTCCTACACAGGAGCCATGGCAACCCCAGCACACCTACAGCTGGGTGGAGAAGAGATAGAGAGCAGCCCTACAGAGAAGGACTTGGGGGTGATGGCTGGTGAAAAACTCAGCATGAGCCAGCTGGGTGAGCTTTTAGCCCAGAAAGCCAGCCATGTCCTGGGCTTTAGTAAGAAGGAAAGTGGCCAGCAGGTCAAGGGAAGGGATTCTAGGGAAGGGATTCTCTGCCTCTGCTCTTGTGAGACCCCGCCTGGAGCGTTGTGTACAGTTCTGCTCCCCCAGCACAAGAAGGACCTGGAATTGTCAGAGCAAGTCCAGAGGAGGGCTGTGAAGTTGATATGGGGACTGAAGCACCTCCCTTACAAAGACAGGCTGAGAAAGTTGGGGCTGTTCAGCCTGGAGAACAGAAGGTTGCATGGAGACCTCAAAGAAACATTCCAGCATCTGAAGAGGTCTACAGGGAGGCTGAAGACGGACTCTTCATCATTAACTCTGGTGACAGGACAAGAAGTAAGGGGTACAAACTGAAAAAAGGGGAAATTTCGGCTGGATATTAGGAAGAAATAACTGTGAGAGTGGTGAGATAGTTGAACAGATTGCCCAGGGAACTTGTGAATGCCCCAACCCTGGCAGTGTTCAAGGTCAGGCTGGGTAAGGCCTTGAGCAATCTGAACTAGTGAGAAGTGTCCCTGCCCACAGCAGGGGGGGTCAGGCCTAGATGATCTTTAAGGTCCCTTCCAACCCTTAACATTCTACAATTTTGCAATATTCATACCCCATTAAATGCTGGATTTAAAGATAAGGCTCAATGAAACAGTGGTCACTGAAAATATTAACTTAAAATAAAAAAAAATTAAATGTATAAAATTTATTTCAGCCTCATAAGAAGAATTGATTACATTAAAATATGTGACAGAAAAAGCTGCCTTGTTCCCATGACAGTATAGCAAGCATATACTGAATTTGATGGGTCTAATGGGATTAATTCAAATTCTGAATCTAAAGAACAGTTAGGAGCTTAGGAGCTCTTTATAAATCAAATACTTGGCCACAGATATTGACTCTGAATTACTCAAGGAAAATCTATGCTACTCATGAAAAACACATGAAAATAGGGGGATTCACTAAATAAAGCACATATTTTGAATCTTGTCATTGCCAAATAATTTATATTACTAAACCCACAAGTATTTACCATCTACAATGTGCTTCACCAGATGTGATTTTTTTTTTTGGTATCTGCTTTGCATTTATTTGGGTGAGTGAAATCAGGTTCATTCACTCTGCAGTTCTGACACAAGAGCACAGTGATGTAGGATTGGAGGTTTTGGCATCTCACAGGAATATCAAATACTAAAGACAAAAACTGAACACATCTACCCATCCAGCTTTCTCCAAAAACCAAACAGATTCTAACTATGGCTTTTATCAATGTCCCTCATGAGTGACAAGGAATGGTGATTAGAAATTGCCAAGGAAAATTTGGTTTTGTTTTGAGCATTAAAAATTTAAGCCTCCCCATGCGGAAGCTTTTGTAAAAGCAGATGCCATCCATTTCAGCTGCTAATTCCTGTGCTCTGGAGCCTGATATAAGGCCCAGATAAGTCACCTGCTTTGACAAAGTCTGGGTCAAATACAAGTGCAGCTCTCCAGCGCAGAGTTACAAGGAAAGGGAGGTACACCTTTCTGTCACCTGCACACTGTAGTGCCTAAAGACTACAGCATCTGCAGAGAAACCAGGGTGAAGAACTCAGCCTTTACCAGCAGCAGTGAATTGCCACAACTGGCTGCACTCTGAGCGCGGGCAGTGCACGCAATAATGTCTGCTCATCACAGCAGAGGCGCTGATAAACCAAGCTTCTAACCTGCCTCAGGGGAACTCCTCTCTGTGGCATGAAAAAGCTACAGCAGGCATTTTGATTGTTAGATGAAGAGCCTGTTTTGTTTTTTTAGAGGGGAAAGGGGGGCACTCAGCTCCTTTTTTACCCACTCAGTATAACAAGAAGAAACAGTTATCCCTCTCTAGTAATACACTCAGAACTATCCTCCAGAAGCAGGCAGCATGCTGGGCACAGCAGAAGGGAGATGCACTTACCATCTAGGAAGCACCATCTAGGAGAGAGCCTCTGAACAGAAAGTACTCTGGGGAAAGAGCTTTCCTGGTCCTGGATAAGGCATGAAAATTATGTTATTTTAAAAACCCAGCAAACTGTTTCTTCTCTGAAAAGGACTATTTTCTAGACTTTGACTTTTTCATTTTGCTTTACTGACATTGCACAATGTGCAAAATCTATATAACCCAGGAACCAAATGAAATTACTGAGGAGGAATGCAGATCTTCTTCCTGACCTGTACTTATCAAAGACTCAAACAGGCTATCCCATGTGTTTTTAGGTCTTACTGGAGAGACAAAAGGGATCAAAAGTGATCTAAGAGATCAGAGGATGATCATGGCTCTGGCTCCATGCTGCCAGTGAATGGTCAGCCAACTTCCAAAATCTGCTGCATATAACATTTAAACACAAACATATTTGCACAAGGAAAAACACAAGCATGGATCTTTGGCAAACACAATTTGTATAGACACAGATTCTAGCTTCATTCACATCTTAAGCAGTACAATCAGTATATCCATAAATGTTGTCAATTCATGTTGGCTCAAGATTAAATTTTACTCCTCTTTCAGACAACAGACCACAGAGAGTATATCAAGTCACATGGCAGGAAAAGAAAAAGGAAGAACAGGAAGGATTTTACTTGATCCCATTAACCTTAGTCTCATATACAGCTTATGGTATCCAGCATCACAGAGATGGAGACAATGACAGCAAAACATCCCTTTAAGTGAACTATAACTGTACGTGAGGAGCAAATAACACATCTCAGGGATTTAATAGAATCAGATTTAAAATACAGCTTTGTCTAATACGGGCAAACAGATTTGTGGGATTTTAGGTTTGATTGTATTGCCAGTGGAGTGCTTGTCAGAAAATCAAAAATCTCCAAGACCCACTAGGCTTGCTGACATCATTGTATCTACATGCACAAATCTTAATATTTAGTCTACTCTGTGTCGAATGGAGGGGACTGCAACACAAAGGACAAAAGGAAGAAAACATCCAATGGTGTGTACTAAAATGCAGTTTCTATAAAGAGGAGAAATGATTAAAATTCATAGAGTACCAAATGCTGAGAAGATGAAGATAGGAACACTGCTGGTAAATGCCAACTAGAGTCACAAATTGCACATTGTGACATACTCCCTCCAAGACTTCATTATGGTTCAACTGTGGAACTAGCTTGCAAAGTTTCAGGCCCAAGAGAATATTTTGTGAGCATTAAACTCATTAGAGAAACAAAACAGAATGAGAAAACACTTCAGTATACTTTTTTTCTCATTTGCACCTGGGTTTGATTATATTTCTGCTGACTGCCTATGTTTTGAACTGCAGAGGAATCACACAAGAAAACTGCATTTTTGAGATTTAAAAGTACCCATGACACTTTATTAGTGAGGTATGAAGACATTTCCATCAGCTCAAGCACCCTATTCATGCCCTTTATCCTCCTCTTTTTCCCATTTCTGTAATATGTAGAGGGATAACAACAAATATGAAAAAACCCTCAAATTAACCTAATGAGACAATTTGCAGAAATGAACCACTGAGGAAAAAAAAACAAAGCAAGAATACTAGACAAACAAGTGCTGAAGACAAAACACAGAGAGGGTGCATTTCAAATGTGGCATCATAAAAAATGAATGCAATGTTAGGGTTTTCACACTGCTGTGCACTAGAGAAGATGGGTAGGCAACTAATTTATATACTGCTGTAACTGCAGAGGTTAGAGCCAAGTATGGAGCTGATTTCTGACATTTCATACTCTCTTTTACATCTCCCCATATACACAGATTTTGTTCTTCATTTTACCTCAGGCAGTTTCCTACACATGGAGCAGTCAGCAGCCACTTAGGTTAATTCATAATGAGTGGAACAGAATCATACATGCTGGTTTATTAGTCAATTTGCTAGACACTAACACTGTTCTAAAACCCAGTTCCAGGGCAATGATTGATGGAAATGTCAAAAATACAAAGTTAGCATTGGATAGGGAAACAAAGAAACAAGCCATCAACTGATATAAAGAAGGCAAGTCCAAGAAAACATGCCAAATTGAATTTTCTTATAGTGTCTGCAGTCAGTGCATCTACAGGCATTCTCGTGAAACTAGAATTCTGCATCCCCTGAGTAATCATTAACCCCAAAGAAATTATCTGCAATTTCACCACAATTGGTTCCTGTAGGCTGGGTCTCTGTATGCTTTCTCAGTGAACTCATTCCTGCTGATCCAACAAGACCTGCATTGTTATTTCTAGGAAGATGCTATCAGCACCATGCAAACTTGTCCTGTGATCCTAAGCACTATGTCAACTGACCATGGTTTGTGCCAAGTCTCCATGCTAATATCAAATCATTTCAGGAGTCAGCAGAGTTAGTCTCACTCAGTTTACTTCCAATTTAAGCACTCTACAATGAGTTGTTTTACTGAGAGAAATATGCACTCTCAACCATACTTCCAACTGAAGAGACAAGTTCTGTATTTCATAAATTGTAGAATAAAGTTGTAAAGCACAATGAGACCAATTTTAAGAACTATCCTCCCAAACTAAAACCTATTTATCTCATGCAGAAAACACATATGTGCTTAGGATGGACTAAAAATTATCCTGAAGATTATGTAAAGTAAAGGTAGATGGCTGTCCTGTCCAGAATTATTAAGAGGCTGGGCCTGCCAAAACACCTTTTTTTCCCCTCAGTGACAGACTTTATTACAACAGCTATGCAATACAACATGTAATTATTCAGTTTCTCAGACAGAGAAACAATTTTACTTTTGTCATTTGTCCTACAGGACACATTTTCTCATTCACTTCAATATTGAAAATACTGCTATTGCAATATCACTAGCATCATCAAACTTTGCTAATTTTAAAGGTGACTCCACAAAACTTTTCCAAGAGAAAGCAGAACTAGCTTCCAATATTTAAGGGTAAATCAGATAATCAGAAATTATTCTAACTTATGGGTTCAAATGCAAAGAGTGTCATTCCCATTTTTAAACCTCTTTCTGTTCTGATACTAAAAGGAAAATTTTTCTTACCTGGTAATGAACTCTCTGTGTAGTAGAGGTTACTGACTGTAGGTCCTAGCAGGAGAATGAAGGACATGGCAGTGATGAAAAAGATTAAAGCAACAACAAAAGCTGTTTGTAGTTCTACTATCTGAAGTGGTTGGGCAAACACAAATCATTTTGCAAATATTTTTCACTGGTTTTAAGCATATGACGCAAACTCCACAAAAAAGTCAAGGAAAGCTCACTCAAAGTTTAGATTTGTATGCATTTGACCCAAAAAAAATTGTTTCAAGAAGAGATCACACTAATGTATCTTTATCAGGTTAAAAAAAATCTATTTGTCCCAAGAGAACTACCTAAATTTACAATATCAGCAACAAAATTAATGAAAATAAGCCAAAAATCTTTAAGACACTTTTGCAAATATTTCTGAGTGATTAATGCACTAAAGAAAATCACTGACAGTTCTCTCCATTTTAAGACAACCTCACTCCAAGAGGGTCATATCAGAATGATCCTGACATTTAACAGGGTTCAGGCATCTCATTTATTTTAATAGAGATTTTGTCAAATAGTTACAGCACATGACATAGTCTACTAAAGAGCCTGGCCTGCAGACCACTGCCCTCCAGCAGCATTCAAATTGGCAGAGCTCAGCAAACCTTGGCATCTCTACTCCCAGCAAATGGGACTGAGCCAAATCAAGCACACATGCAAAAATTAGTAGAAACCCTGCAAAAGGTTGGAGAAACACAGTTCCTCCACAACCACTACGGGTAATTCAACCAAAATATCTAGCTGTGCTTCCTTCAGGGGTTGTAGCTAAAACTGCCTGAACTCAGTGTGAGATCACATTTCTAATCTAATGAGATCATCATTATTATTTCACTGTAATTTTCTGTACTGGATACTTCAAATATGCACCACCTTACAATATGGATTTATGTCTGATAATAATAGCCACACCCCAGATCTGAATGTTCAGAAATGCATTTGATGAAGGGAATCCTGATTCAAATGCAAAGATGTGAAAGCCTGAAGTGAGGTACTAAGTTTCATAGTCAGACTGAAAGTGTGGAGTCCCAAAATCTATTGGAAGTCAATGGAACCCAAAGAGTTCAATGGAAGGGATGAGCTTCATAGTTCCTACATAAACTAGACCAAAAATTTATAAATTCTTATAAATGTCTATATATATATATATATATATATATGTATATATATATATATATATATAGTTTATGAATGTAATGTCATCAGACTTGAAAATGTTATTGAAAGCTATCACTAAGAGATTGAAAAAAAAATCAGAGACAAAACATTAATGAAAATCCATTAATTTTATCTCTAAAGGCGTTCACATTTAAAATTATTCGGGTAATGAGGCATTTGGAGTCTGCATTTCCCAGAGTGCATTGTAGAATGAACTCTCATGGGGCAAGTTGTTCAAGAGTAAGAGCAAAAGTATTGTTAGCTGCATGAACACCCATTTCTGTGTCTTTGAAAATATCTAGTTGATATTTGCTTTGTCTAGTGGTGTCTCATATTGCTCCATTATTAGAGAATGGCATTTACATAATTAGACCCCCTCAAATGCCACAGTGTTTATCCTTGCATAACACACTTTCTAATCCATAATTTATGTAATTTCAACAAGGTATATGGAAAGTCCTGGTATTCCATTATAAATTAAGGAGAAGTAAACACACCCATCCACTTCAATTCTGTTATCATTTAAAAGGAATCAGTATGACTTTTAATTTCCTCTTTAAGGACTATTTTTCAGTCCTTTTATTATCATATCTTAATTCTAGAATTTTGGTTTAAATGGTAGGCAAATTGCAATACTCTTGAAATGTGGTTGTTGCAATTATTAGACCCCGGCACTCAGAACAGAAAAAAGCATAAAATAGGCTTGTGAATGACACCTGAATTCACAGAAGCCTCACCTCTTGCAGTCGGTCGATGTACATACGACAAGTCTCCAAGTCACAATCTCCTCGTACAACTATGATTCCTAGGGGAATGGCTGAAAAAGTCAAAAACAAAGAAAAACCTCTTTAAATGAAGTCTCTTGAACTGTAACAGACTTGCAATGGTTTCTGATTTTTTTTTTTTTCATATCCTCATGAAAGTTTTCTGCTATCTAAACCTTAACAGTTATGTAAAAGCAAGAGCATACTATTCATCATCAGTTTCACCCATTTATAATTATCAAATATTTCATTTTCAACCACCTTTCATGGTTTCATGAAATAAGCTAAAACATATTCAGTTAAATTGAATACTTCATTTTCAGATCTGAACATCAAATATTATCTGTAAAACAAAGGAACATACCCCAGAACAAGAGTTATGGGAGGCACCCTTGTATCTTGAAATAAGAGTGATATTTCATTCTCAGAACTCAAAGTCTACAGGTTTAAAGCAACGGAAATCACAGCCTGATTTCAGGGAAAACTATCCAACACCAGGTTATTTTTTATCTAAGGCTGCTTTTAAATCAAAACAGATATTATTCCATTTACACACAGAATTGACACATTTCCATATTTAGTCAGATAGAAAAAAAAAAAAAGATAACTTCCAAAAATAGAGCAAAAATTTTCAAGTTAGGGCAAAATTTTTAATAACAGGAGACTGAGGTTTCCACATTCATTCTGTTCTTGCCATCAAAAAGAGTCCAAAACAAAATCACAAAAAGAAAAAAAAAATAATAAAGAATACAATAAAAGAGAAAAAAGTGAGCCCACAAGAAAGGTACCAAGAGAGATACCTACTAAGATCTCATTAAATAAAAAGAAAACAAGTGAAAACTCTTGAGTGCCTGATTTTGTGAAAGTGAATCACTGAATTAAGTTAATTTTTTCTCCCTGAAGTGTCTTTAATCAAATAATGGCCAAAAGATTTATGTGAGCAGCGGGAAAGATATTTAAATCCTCACATGAAATATTCCAGCAGCAGAACAGAATATCAACTCATAAACAATTTTGATAACTGGATAATGAGCAGCAACATAAAATCACCAAGGTTTCTGAGATAAACAGAAAACACAACGGTGCTGCAACCCTTCCTGCTGTTGAAAAGAAATTGATTAAGTGGGAGAGATGTATTTAAATACTTACAAGTTCTTCATTCTGATAAGAAATTAAGATAGTGCTAAAAGATATTGGGGAAGAGAGCTCCTATTTTTCTGGTCCACCAAAGCCTGAAGCACAAAGAGGAGCTCAGTGCTTTGCAGGGAGAAGAGCTGGGGAGCTCCTACTGCAGTCAAGGTCACTGTGGACCTCAGAGGCCAGCACAGGGCTCAGCAATGCTGCCAGAATTGTGTTTGGAAAGCAAACTGAACAGTAGACGAGCTACAGACCCAGGAAAGCGGGAGGCAGGGAAAAATGCTGGAGCAAGAACAGTAACATAAAGAAGGAACAGGCAGGAAGGAAGAGGTCACACATGTCCTGAACAACACTGACATCCAATAGAGATGACAGTCCCCCTGCACATTTTCAGAAAGGCCAGGTGGAAGCAGTGCTCATGGAGACCTCTGAGATTCTTTCACTTCTTTCACTACAGAACAGAGACTGAGGCACAACTGAGTGGAAGGAGAGTCAGAAACAGCTTCAAACACTCCAGTGCTCTGGGTTACAGACTGATTTTCTTTGCTTATTGTTTACTATTGCTTAACCTGTTTTGGCAGGAGCCCCTTAAGCTCTTTGCAGAGACTTCTTAATGGCTATCTAGATTCAATTGAACAGATCCCTTTGCAGCCCTAACTGAAAGAAGCATTTGTTAAATTCATTTATAGCATTAAAAAGTGAATTGTAGCAGACATGGCTACACCTCCAACAGCTACAGAGCACTAGACAGTTACAGCACTGGCTCACAGACTGTCACCACAGATTTTTTCTCTCTTCTATACACTTAATGGGGAGTAAAGCTTTGACCGGACAAAAAAACACAGATAACAGGATTGGAATCCTTAACTATCACCATTCCTGACAAACCAAAAGAGAAGGACCTCGAAACATCTGTAATTCTAAAGAAATCCACCAATTCCATCTAAAAAGAAAAAAGTAGCATGCAATAGGTATCTTAATGGTGATACTTTGTGAGTCTCATCTAATGATTGAAGAAGTACTGATCCACAGCTTTAATTAAATCATGTGATACTGGTTCTTAGTGGTCAAAGAACAGTTCGGAAATTCTGGGCTGCGTGACTTTGTCCTTAAAAAGAAAAGTGCTGCCCTTACTCTTTGGAAATCATGCATTAGCATGATCTGTGGCTTTTGGGGTCAATAGCTAGCTAAGGTGTAATGTGTTAGGTGGGTGTCAAGGGTCCCATTCCATATGGATCCTGGCCTTTGAAAAGCCTTTAAAGTCATTACTGGGTAACACTATAGTGTATGCTAAAATGTTGCTTCCCAATTTTTGTTGTTGTTTGTTTGTTGCTTGGTTGGTTCCTTTTGCAAGGCTCATTTGGCCTTCAGCAAGGAAAACGTTCACAGCCCTGATTTTTATCATAAACCACAAGCAATCAAAATGCACAGTCAAGACTTACAAAGTGCTTCACAATAGTTGCTGTTCTAAAACAAAAGCAAATGCTTAGTGATTGATAATGGGGTAGAAACTCTGGGGTTGCTGCTCATTCTACAAATAGTGCAATACCATGCAATAGAGGCAAAATGAGTTAATTTATGATAAATCAGTTAAAGGCCAAATCAACACGCATAGCAGACAGTAATATTGTGGGCACTTTCATCCAGGACTAAAGGAGCGTCTGCATTTGCTGTGTGGATGAGGATGTGGACAGAACTGTGCTGTGGGGCACAGGGATTGCTGGATATGCCAGGAGAGAGGTGGGAGTGCAAACACTTACACTAAGAGCACGGGCGCTACAAAACAACTTTCCAAGTACCCACACACCGTCCACTCCTGTGATTATATGGATAAACCCACACATGTGATAATGTCAAAAATAAGGGATAGTCTCAGATCATGAGCCAAGCTACAGCACTCAAGTGCCAGATATTTTTCTCCTGAGGTGCCTGCTCTTCTGGCCACTTGCATCCATCTCCCAGTTCCTTTGTGCTCCCTGGATGATGAAAAAGGATTTTTTCCAGGCAGTTGTGATGAGCAGCAGTGCAAGAACACCAGGAAATGAGATAGGCAGACCGTTGCTTCATAATCTGAACCAATACTGCAGAAAGGCTTTTGTTCCTAGCAACACTAACCAAAACCAAGGATCAGCAGGAGGAAGGTTAGGCAGATGCAGCAGTATGGCTAGCCTGGTGTTCTAATTAACTGCAAAATTAGGAGTGACTTTCTAAGTCCTCATGAAATTAGCTATGGAATTTATAAACAACAAACAAATCTTCCACCTATTAAGTATCCATTATGCTGAATACCTAGAGCTAGTGAGCTCTTTAATAGTATTGAGGACACAAATGAAGGAAGCCCAAGCATACTTATATATATTATAAAATTCAATTAACTTACCTGTTTATTTTTATGAAAGGTTTCAATTTGTTATCTTTATACCATGATTAACCCACTCATATCCTAAACAAAACAGCCTTGAGAGAGAACATTACAGTAGATGTGAATGCCAGGAAAACTTATTCTGATTCTGACATACCTCAGGGGACTGGGGAGATTACACATTGTGCTGTAAATGTTTAATGTAACAAATAAAGAATCCTCACTACTGAATATGTCATAAGAAAGCCATTTTCCTGAAGGGCTTCCATTGATATTAAGAATATGAAGGACCAAGCAAATACATGGTAGAGAATTATAAAATATTCAGGCATTTATGTTAAGAGGTTTGACTTTCACCAGTATAGTTTTCATAAAATTGAGTTTGTACAAAAGGATTTTCTTACCACACAAATCTAAGCCACATGTCTCTTCAGATCCCTTCTGCTTATTATACTGAGAAAACTCAATACTCCCTAGGTTTATTGGCTACTAGGTTTTTTAGCTCACTTGCAAAATGCTCACATATAAGGAGGTAAAACAGGTTATCAGATTAAACCAGACCATGTTTGAAAAGTCAGGCATCCCTTCCAGTCTTTCAGTGATTTTTCCAATATCCTGCCAAAAGGGAAGCTGCCCAAGTCAAAGGAAGAGAGAAACAGCACCAAACACCACACAAAAAGCAACAGATTATTAAAAAAAAAAAAAAATTGAAGAGCTGGGAATTGAAGCTGGCTGGGAATGGATATTGGGACTAAGAGCTGACAGCAGATATCTGGACTAACAATTAATAAAGTATTTAGGGTAAAGAGAAAGAGCAGGAATCTGCACTGTGAGGTCTGCAGAGAGACACTAAGGCAGGAAGGATGTGTGTGGGATGAGTTATCCAAAAGGGACAGACAGGACTGAAAAAGTAAGAGGAAATCAAATCAGAAAAGCACTGAGGAAACATGCAAGTAGAATATGGACAGAACAATCTCACAGAAAAGCCTACACGAGAAAGGCAAATTACAGTGTGATTTCCTGGAAAGTTTAAAAAGGAACTTAATAGTCTTGCTTCTCCCCACTTCCCTAAATATAATTCTTTTTATAAATTTATAAATTTTATATAAATATAAATTTTATAAATAAAAATGCCCATTTCTTCTAGTTTAAAGAAGATGACAAACTTAACACGTGACAATTTCCCACTAGCTCAAAAGGCAGAGCACTGCACTGAATATGCCCTGTGAGGTGTCAAGACAAGGTAGATTTAGATTAGATATTAGGAGGAAATTCTCTACAATGAGAGTGGCAAGACAGTGGAATGGGTAGCCCAGATAAGTGGCAGATGGGAGAGTTCAAGGTCGGGGACTTTGAGCAGCCTTCTCCATCCCTGGGAGAGTTCAAGGCCGGGGACTTTGAGCAGCCTTCTCCATGCCTGGGAGAGTTCAAGGCCAGGGACTTTGAGCAGCCTGCTGTAGTGGAGGAGGTCCCTGGCCAGGACAGTGGGTTGGAACTAGATGATTTTTAAAAATCCCTTCCCACTCAAATCATTCTATGATTCTATAACCTCATGATACAAAATATCAATGGCTTGGGTTTACTCCTTCCCCTAACCTCAGACAATAACTTCCAATATTTAACTCAGTACTGACTTTTAATACTCTTGCTTTCACTTTACTGGGAAGCTTTAAGCAATCCATGCAACCCCTCTCAGTTTCAGGTCTTATGAAATCATCATGATGAAGAAATGCCTAAATTAGCTACTGTGTACAAAACACATACTGACAAAAAGTTGTTAGAGCAAGGCACTGACTTCTAAGCAGAGTGAAGGTAATGTCGTCATTTATGGAGCTTCTACCATGTGCCCAAGGAAATCTCCTGACAAATACATGCCCATTGGTGCATCCTTTACAGAATGAAGGAGAAGGCTTGTAGTTGCACAACCTGCCTCATCTGAATCCATCCAGCTCAAAATTGTTTCCCAATATAAGCACATTTCCTTCGTGGCTCATCAGGAAGTCTGCTCCTTGCTGACTTTTATATTACATACGCAGGATATAAATACCAAGTCCTAAGTGTTGGCCCTTTCTTACTTAGCTAGTTCTTCAAAATCACATGAGCTAGTCTCCAAATTAGCTTCACCTGTGACATACCTAAGTTTTAAAGAGTCATAATGCCTTTGACAGATCAAGGATTCTAAATGCATTTCTGGTATGAAGAAGCTACAGTATCACTGTACATGTGCACATCACAATATTGTCACTCTGTGTACCCCCATGTATCTGATAAGAACTCCTAGGATGACCCCAAAACCCTCAGGTAATGCACACATACTAGAGGCACGCACATTATAGACATATAGCTACAGATAATCAAAGAGACAAGAATTCAAGGTTAAGATCCCATCTTGTTACAGCATCATGCACACACACACAGCAAGGAGGCTGCACAGAAAAGGATTGTTAGGTTACAGACAGTCCAATCATTAAACACACAGAACAAAATTTTCTCTTAAAATTTCTTTTGAGTCTATGGTGCTATTTTATTCTAGAGGACATAAGGAGCAGCTGCCTCTGTGTAAAAGAAAGTATGGGACACCCAGGGCTGATAAGCTCTGGAGTTATTTCTGATACTGTCATCACTGCAACTGGTTATGATTCCTCCTTAATCTTAGTGGCACTGAGAAAGCTAAGATTATTCTCCATGGCTAGGGCACACACAACAAATTAATGGTAGTAAGGGCTAACACACCCTATTAAAAATCCCACAACTGTTCAGTTACTGCTTATGGTGAGATATTTCACTGATATGTTTTTATGGTGTAAATCTGGAATGGCATTGCTAGGAACAACTAAGAAGCACTGAAGATCACTAGCTAGCTTATGTTTGGTTTGTTTTTTGGTTTTTTTTTTTTTTTTTTTTTGTTTTTTTTTTTTTTTTTTTAACATTATTCGTTTCTGCATATGCCTCCCTTGTCAGGAAATTCTTAGTTATATTGGAAAGGAGAAAATAGGGTGTCACACAGGAAGATTTTGCTGTCTTAAAAACAACTCAATTGCTCACCTACAGTGTTGCTTTGGCTCACATTTTCCTGCTATTACAGGAAGCCAGAGAGAGTGCACACAAGACAAACAGGCAGCAGTGGCAGAAATAAATTCTGTCCACCTAGAAACATCAGTCCACCTCACTTCTTGAGTAAGATAATCTTGGTTGTGGTCATTGTAATGACCACAACTCTCATGTTGGCCAGAGATGGTGAAGCTTGTGACTACAGTGACAAGTGTTTAGGACATCAATAAGGAGCTGTTAGAAAAGACAACTACATTTGCAGTGAAGAATATTACAACATAACTAAACTGCCAACATATATGCCTTTCTTAAAATGCTGCATCAAAGCATTCATCCCTCCTCACTGAAGGATCAATAAGCACCCTCTGTACCATCATTAATCATCCCCCACACAATACTGAGATGCTGACAGGAGAAAAGAAGGAGCAAGGGGAAGGAAGAAAGGGGACAATTCAGAAACAGCATCTGGGTTAAATGCCAGCTGCATTGACAAGAAAAGTAGAAAACAACAGAAGGAGAATGAGCTAAGGACAGTCATGCCCTTCAAAGGACAAAATGATATTCTTTAATTGTTCTGGAGGCTCTCAAAATGAGGTGTCTACCTCCAGCAGAGTGAAGATTAATCTTCATGGAACAGTTTGTATGATGAGCTCCTCTATGTCAGGAAGGCAATCTTGGGTGAAATAGTTGATAGATTCAAATCAGTATTTCAAGCAAACAAGGGGAATGAATGTATTTACTGTGAGTTAAAATGATCCAGATTATTACAGTGAGGTCAGAGCTTTCAAAACTGTATTATGGAGACACGTAACAGGCAAAATCTATAAGAGGTTCTTTGCTATTTTTCCTTCAGGGGTAAGTCCTTATTAACTGGCTTCCTTTTCCTGTTCAGATTTCTGTGAGATTCTGCTTTGCTCTTAAATTATTTGGGGGTCAAACTGTTTTTAACCCTTGTGGATGGAGAATGGATACTAAGTATAGCATTCTGGATTCAGTTGTAGGTGTTCTGCCAAAGCCTGAACAAGTACATAAACTTGGTTTCCTGGCAGCATGTAGTGAGACATCCACACACACACAAGCTACAGTCCCTGCTGAAGGAAACCAGCACCTCTTCAGTAACAACTCCCCAGTAGAAGAGGCATTTAAAGTTATATAACCAGAGAAGCAGGCTTATGACCACCAGTGTATAGTGTAAGTTACATGCCCTCTCACAGGACATTCCTACTGCAAAGGCTAAGGTGAAGTATCTTTTCTGGTCTCTTTTAGGATAATGGGGATATTAGCTTTCTCGTATTCTTACAGTAGGTAACAACAGTAATGCACAAGCACTACTGGGACAGTTAAAAGAGGACTGGTAGGAAAAACAACTCAGTGAAAAATATCTGGGGAGAACAGTCCAGTCCATCTGTGTTATATTATCATGGTAGACATGCATTAACTTCAAAGATACAAAAGGGTTTTATTACAAATGGCCCACCAAAAGCAATTATTTTAACTCTTGATGAACAAAGATCTGGTTTTTGAATGATAACCTCTTAAGCACACTCCTAGTAAGTGATCAAATCCACATGAAATCTAAAACCAAGATGTTAGATCAGTTGCTGGCATTTTCTTATAATGTTATCATTATGAATTTTGGCAGGTGACAAATAACATAAATACACAATTACCACTGCAGGGACAATTATGTAAGTCGCATATTTTGTGTCAGAACATGTAATGGCTCCTAAGAACAAAATACATGCTAACTACAGACACAAAAAATTTTCATCCATACTCAGGATGGATGAGTATAGCTCTCCTCAGATGGGAAACCCTCAAATGAACCTAGTTGTTCTGACAGAGTTGGGGAGTTGTGTGTCCAGTGTGGCCTGAAATCTACTCAATGTTAAACTCTCCATTTAAACTTGAAGCAAGTTCTCCTCCAGTAAGGAATAATCCTAATCCTGTTAAAATTCTTCTCAGTCCAGTGAAGAAGGCTTTGATTGCTTTAAATATGACTAAAATCCACTAACTTCATTTAAGGCTGTCAAGACCTATATTAAAATTTAAGCTGTTTCAATTCTTTTGCTGTAAGGAGAGATGGTAGATTGAGGAGGGGTGGGACTGGAAGAGTGAAATGGAAAGAGTTTAACTATCTTCCAACAATAAGATAAGCAAACCAATTAAAAGGATTGTCATCCTGTAATTACCAGAGCACTCTGTATTGCAGAGGGAACTGAAGCTCTGTTGCGCAACAAACACTCATGCTTGTAATTTAATATGAATAATGAGCCAGATGCAACACAAGACTATTAAATTGTTATCACAAGCAGCCCTGTCCCTCATTGATTAATGGCTCTGCGTGTCACCAAGGAAAGGAACTCCATTTTTAAGTTCAGACTGTCATCATCAATGTTGCCAAAGCAACCACTGTCTGCTTTTGACTTACCCCTAAACACGGCAATTAAACCATTACATGAGGAAACAAAACCGTGATTATTCTCTGAAATGAAAAACTGAAGGCTGGTAAAGAATAAGATTGTGGGCAACCCAGATTTGTTCACCAAGATAAATGTACCTGTGCAAGAACCATGTTCCAGGTCAGTGCACATTCTCAATATCAAATATATCATGGTGTCCCACTCAGTTTGAAATCTGATGCTACTCATAAAATCTGTTACCCTTTCATATACTAGAAACCAAGCAGGACCAACAGCAAGACATTAATAAAAAATACTCAGTGTGAAAAACACTTATTTTACAGTAAATATAATCAGAGGGCAGAAACATAGTTAAATAGGAAAGCAGGTAGAATCTCTATACATGATCTTTATGGAGGATATTTATCTAGAGAGAACACATTTCTACATATGCACATAGAGATGAGCACACTTTCTATATTACTCATCCAAAAATGTATGCTTGACTCTGTGTTTGGTGGTTTTTGTTGTTATTTTTGGGGTAGGGGTTGTTTTGGTCAATGTAAGATTTGTACAGAATGTTCTACCAAAAGCAGCTACAATCTGGCTTCTTCCAACTTACAAGCTTCCCGGAGCTTTTCCTTGTCATAATGCAGCCCCTCGTATTCTTGTAAATTAATCCTGTTCACTCTGATCCGCAGGCGATCTGGGATGGAATGAGGGCTGCAAGAAAAGAAGAAAGCTTCTTAGACAAAGTGTTCCCTGGAAGAGCAAAGGAAAACAGGATATGAAGGGATTTCAATCTTCCCTGAAAGAAGAAAATGAACAAGCCTCTTCAAAAGTGGGCCAAGTCCCCACAGGCCTATTCCTGCATTTAAAATTATGACTTTCTACTGCACAACAGCATAGACATTACACCTTAAACAATAAGCAAGATCAAGAATCCCGTTTGCTGTTTGCGTGACCTGAAACTGCAAAGGTTTTTTCTGAGTTCTTACACCCCTATGTAGCTACCCTGCCCTTCTCCAGTTTGGCTCTGTGTAGATTCCCAGAACCCTACCACAGCCAGTAGATTGATCTGCCAACCTGAATTTCAAGACAGAGAAAGATGCTTCTTGGGAATTATCTCAGAACAACCTCTGCCCATGAGAGCATCTACACCACATTACTGAAGGATCCTGATCCAGCATCTCAGGTCTGAGAAACAGTCAACAAAAATGTGGCTAAGAACCAGATTTTGAAAATTGTGAGTCTAATACTGGACTGGGAACCCAGAAGGACTTTTAAAAGCAAGTAACAGTATGGCAACCTCACTTCTATAGATTTTAGTCCAATTTAGATACCTCAACTACTGATATTTTTGAAAGACTCAATAGGTCAGTATCTAGAAATTTTGTGTTCATATACTTAATATGAAATATCCATATAAATATGAATAGAAATTTGTCCAGAAAAGCTTTCTTTTTCATTTCACACTAGTTTCTACCTTAACATAATCTATTATTTGTTTTTTTAAGCTTAGCTAGATTGTATGCAGATTAATTTAGCCACACTTGCATCTTCCATTTCTAAAGAAAGACAGACAATCTGTGTGTGATAATGCACGCAGCAAATGTCTGTCCTAAGGGAGCTCAGCCCCAGGTCAGTTAAAAGTAGATTACTCATTCTGCGCTTTTACCAAAAGACTGTCAATATTTTCTGTTTTAATCTTGGTAGTACCAGGACTCTGCCTACAGCAATATTGACTAATTATATATATCTATAAATATATAATACATACTGCCTTTTCAAAGTCATAATGCTGTGTACTATCATAAATATACAGTTTTGCTTCTTTCTTTGTCTCAGTTTTAAACTATTTGATCTATAGCATTTGCACTGCTAGCGAAGGACAAGGCACATCTCACAAATGTTACCTGTGCTACCTCATTTCTAAACACCAGTTCAAACGTGAATTTCCTTCACTAATGTCATCAATTAATCAGTGGTAGACTTATGTCCTATCACAATGGGCCTCATTTCAAACTCATTATCACAATGAATAATCTGGGTATCTCATGAAAGCAGGAGAGGAAAGACAGAGAAACAGGATGACCTCACACCAACATCTGCCAAACCTTGGCTGATTGCCTCCCTTCCAACCTACCTGTGAGAACAGGATGGTGTTTGGACACCAAGGGGAGAGAAAAGACAACACTGACTTCTGTAGATTTGCTGACTCACTACCTAATGCCATGTAAGGAAGAAAAACAAATGTTATTTCTTCTCTTGAAGCCAATGGCAATCTACTCCATGCAGAGTATCACCTTCAAATTAGTCCTTTCACCTGAAAATAAGTGAACAAGTTCTTTTTTTCTTTGCTTGCAGCTGGAGGAAGAAAAATATCCAAAACTAACAGCAAATCTAGAATATATTTTTTCTTCCAAGAACCACACACACACATTCTCCAAAATTCTCTTTTAATTAGAAAATATTTAGGAGGACACTTCCCATGCTTTTGCAAAAGTATAATTTTTGATACATAGGTGCATTGTATATCGCTGACTTTGCTTCTGCAGGAGCAGCAAGCACGCCATCTAAAGTGTGATGTATTTTCTGAGGAGAAATAGGAGCAGGTCCAGTGTAGGAGGGCCATCAACCGGCAAGTGCCAGAGCTTGGTATTCTGTTCTGCCCTCCTCTCACACCATTTTTATAAAGACAGGCTAAAACCACGACTTATACAGGTTGTGTGCTAAAACATACAACTGGAGAGAAAGAGAACTTGGCCTCTTGTCCATTTGAAAAGTTTAGCTATCTTAGTGAAAAAAAATGCAACCTGGAAACAGTAACTTTCTACAGAAAATTAACTATTACCAGAAATAACAATGCCAGGAGTTCCTTTCTACAGGGTAGAGATTTATACACTTAGCCAGGTCCAGTCACAAGTAGCATATTCATAACACAAATGAACAAATCTACACATTCCTAAAAACATGTGTGTATTGACACATACACAAAAGAGACATTTATTCAGTAACTGAAGCTTGATGGTTTTGTTCATCAGTTCTTTGCAAACACTCTTTGTTCTCTTATAATAGTCATTGGCTGACACACTGTGTCATTAAATTTTATTACCTATTCGAAATAAATTTGATTCTAAAACTCACTATTTGAATATTCATTTCTTATGCTATCAGACTAGCAACTGACACCAGGGTATATTGTCCTCATCAGTCAAACTAATTAACTCATTCATTCACAAAACTATTTAAGGCAGCTGAGCAGAATACTTCCACTATTATATAGTGGAATGTATAATAATACTTCCATATTATTATACAAATAGATCAATTTGTCTTTGTTCAGACATACTCAGTATATCCAGAAACCAGAAAGATTAAATACATAAGCATGTCCATGTAAAAGCAAATAACAGGGTGATGACTTATCACTGAACACAAACATTAGTACAGTATTAAGAGAAATAGATGTCTCTGAATACTGTGTAAAACAACTTGCTTAACAGCAAGGAGAGGAAGAAAAGCTTTCCACATAAAGCAGAAATTTATACATAAATCTGAGGAGATTTCTGCACTTTAATTCAACCTAAATTACTTAAATTACTTACCTCGTAACAATTATTTTTTTAAATGGTGTATTACATAGTCAACAAAAAGTATTTGAAAGTACAGATGAATGAAGTCCATTACCTCCTAAAGAATCTAATTAAGAACTCATTCCAGAAACACATCAATCCACAGAATTAAATCCTAAATGTCATTTGCCTCATGAGGATGCAAATAAAGATTGATGTCAAATAATTCTGTTTGTTCATGTTTATTATTTATAATGTTTTCATTTAAGCACAAACCTAAACATGAATCTGCTCCAAGATCTTTCATCTAGAAAACATACTTGGCTATTGATGAAGTCGTGACTTCCTCCTCTCACCCCTATTAATCATCCAGCAACAAGTGAGAGGATGCCAGACAGCTCACTTGGAGCACAGCTGGTTTTCCTAGGACACGTGCTCCCGCCCCCAGTCACCCAGGGAAGGGCACAGGCAGAGCAAGCTTGGGTCCTGCCCAAGCCTGGCACTCCTGCACAGCAAACAGTTACATTTCTGCCATGCCACCAGCTTGATTCAGCTGGGGAGACAGACTTGTAAATTATAAATACCCCAATCCCTATTTCAATTATTTATGAACCCAGTGAACCATTTCTTACACTTCATGTCTCCACAGAGAAAGGAATAATAAGAATGAACAGTCCAACAAGTCTACAGAGTCCAGTGATAAATTTCTGGTAGATATTCAAGAATACAGCCAGCACCATCCTACACACAGATTTTAACATGATTCAGTAAACAGAGAAGGAGATCTACTTCCTCCCATACAAAACATACTTGAGTTAAAAAAAAAAAAAAAAAAAAAAAATCAGTCTTTTAGGTGATGTTTGCAGTGAAAATGAATGATTAATGAGTTACCTGTCTCCTAGAGAAGAAATAAACATGAAAAATTAATTAAGTGTTCTGGCGTTTAGAACAATTGGAAATAGGAAAGCTGTAGCTAAAAGAGAAAAATGAATTCACCTTACTTTCAAGATCACATTGACAGAGCTTGGAAATGATACATTAAAAATAAGTTTCTGACAGCATCTATCTACTTGAAACATAAGAACTGCCACAACAGAGCAGACTCATTCAGTCTCTTCTATGGACAAATTTCAATGCTTCAGAAATGTTCCCTACTATTTTAAGGTGAAGCTCTTGCTAAGCTCTTTACCTAAAAAAAACCAAACAAACAAACAAAACAACCCCTTGAAATTATAAGCTCTACCGTACATTTTTTTCTTTCATTTGGGAATCTGAGCTAGATGAGCAGCCATGTCCTAGAGTGCTGGGCCAAAGGACAGTCCCCTTAGTTAGGAGAAGCATTGGAAAGAAAAAATAAACCGCATAGATGGAATAAGAATTTCACAATAGAAAAAAATAGTGTAATAATAATAGTAATAGTAATGATAAGTGGGGGGTAGGTAAAGTTGCAAACACGAGAGAAAGAAATGATGCACAATACAACTGCTCACCACCCAACATATCCCCAAACAGCAGTCAGACCCCTCCCAGCTAACTCCTCCAGTTTACATACTGGGCATGACCTTCTCTGGTGTGAAACATCCCCTTGGCCAGTTTGTGTCCAAGCACTGAGTGCAGCTCCTCAGCAGCAGGGTGTGAGACACTGAAAATAGTGTTTACTTGGGATAAACACTACTTAGCAACAGCCAAAACTCTATTCTTGCCATAAAAAAAAAAAAAATATATCTGTACAGCTACTAGGGAGAAAATCAGCCATGTCACAACCAAAATCAGGACATAAGTGTTATCCCAGATAAGCCAGGTTAGTTAATTCTTTGGCACTTTCTTATCTCACAATTGCTTCAGCAAACACTTAGCTTTGTAGAGGCTAGACCCACACAGACTCTTAAAGTACAGACATATTCTGAAGTGCCCAGTAGAATTCTGGAACTTGCTTTTCTTCTCCTGCATGCTAACTGTGGTTCTCTCACACTTTCCCCTTCCAAGCACAGGGGGTTCTCCATAAGTAATAATCCCTCTAAACAGAATTATAGAATTTTTGGGGTTGGAAGGGACCTTAAAGATCACTTAGTTCCAGCTCCCTTGCCATGGGCAGAGACACCTTTCACAAGACCAGGTTGTTCAAAGCCTGGCCTTGAATACCTCCAGGGATGGGGCACCCACAACCTCTCTGGGGAATCTGTTCCAGCACCTCACCATAAAGAATTTCTTCCTAATATCTAATCCAAACCTACCCTCTTTCAGGTTGTAATGATTCCACTTGTCATTACATGCTCTTGTAACTGATCCCTCTCCATGTTTCTTGTGGGTTCCCTTCAGGTACTGGAAGGCCACAATTAGGTTACCCCAAAGCCTTCTCTTCTTCAGGTTGAACAATCCCAATTCTTTCAGCCCTCCCTCATAGAAGAGATGATCAATCCTTCTAATTGCCTTGGGGACCCTCTGCTGAACTCATTTCAACAGGTCAACATCCTTCCCTTGATGGGGACCATGAAGGTAGATGCAGCACTACAGGTGAGATCTCACAAGAGCAGAAGAGAGGGGCAGAATCACCTCTCTGGACCTGCTGGCCACACTGCTTTGGATGCAGCCCAAGATATGGTTGGTTTTCTGGGCTGCCAGAGAGCACAGGACAGCTTCATGTTCAGAAACCCACAAGTTAAACAGGAAAAACTGATGAAGAAATGAGGAAACTCAATTCCCTATAAATCATGTTTCAGAAAAAAAAGGAGGTATCTCTAAGCATTTTCATCCTTAACTCTGCATTTGGAGAACAGCTCACTTTCTCCCTTACACCTTGCCTCCTACTGTTCTTTATTAGACTCTCCTCTTATAGACAGTAACCATATTTGACCTGAGAAAATTGATTTTGTTTGGCATTCGAACCTCTGAAAGCAAAAATATTATTTTCTATTACCCTCTTCTTATTCACACAGGTTTCATACACATACTCTGCTGCAACCATTACCACAAACTCCATAAAGGAGTAGTATTTACCAATACAGTGATATTTGTAGATATTTGCAGATTTTGTAATTGAAAAAATAATTACAGCCTACCCATCGTGTTTATCCCACTTGTAGAAGAGCTGTAGGACCTACACAAGTAAATATCTTCTTTTTCAATGGTAATTTTCAGCATTCCTTTGCATCAACCACACAAGACAATTGTACTCTCACATATGCATGTTCTCATCTCTGAACATCCAGCAGGAAAATGCAAGTTTTCACATTCCTTTTAAAAGACCCTCTAAAATACAACACTGGTATTTACTTACACACCTTGTATACACATTTGCTATGGATCACACTACAGTTCTACTGTCTCTGCAAAAAAAGGCCATATGAGCCTAATAAATTAGCTGCCCCAAATTCCCATGCATCTCCTGCTGCAGAAATCCTGGCATTTATCTAAGACAGGCTGTAATCCATCACCAGGTCTCAGTAGGATCTGCCCTGCTGTTCAGTACTACGTGGAACTCAGTCTGCTTCTATGTTGTTCAACAAGAAAAAAAACAGAGCAGTGTTTGAATCTCAAAGCCATCATAATCCAAATCAAATTTCCCTGTTACCTCATGGGTTCTTATTTTAATTTGCCAGACACATTAACTGGCAGCCCCAGTGCAGCAGCATGTTTAATCTATTTTTACTGATTTTAAGATACAGAACATCTTTGACTTTCAAATTAGTTTGTGGCTCGCAAGTCTTTCTCTCCCTGCTTTATTCTGACAGCTGATATCAAATGGGACATTAAAATGAGCTGCATCAAAACTTGGAGGTCATTTTCCAAGGGATATCCCTGAGCTTGGAAATAATATTTGTTCTCTTAGACACACAGATCAGTGTTCTCTGTAAGAAATAAGGGTTGTCTCAACTTTTTTCTAGAGGCTGATTTAGATGCTGAATTGGTGAGGCAAGTTGGTTTCATTACTTTTTGCTTGTCAGCAGAATACAGCAAACTGGACCCACGGAAAAGGCACACCAAACCGGACATCTTTCCTTTTTCCAAAATAACAATGAAGTACTTGCAGGTTTCTGAAGTTTCACAGAATCACAGAATGGTTGAAGCTGGAAGAGACCTCTAGAGGTCATCTTGTCCAACCCCTGCTCAAGCAGGAGTACCTAAAGCAGGCTGTCCAGGACCATGTCCAGGCAGGGTTTGCTTGTGACTAAAGATGAAGATTCCACAATCTCTCTTGGCAATCTGTGCCAGTGCTGTATCAGCCTTATGATGAAAAGCATTTTTTCCTCATGTTCAGAGGAAACCTCCTGTGTTGGATTGGAATGATCTCATCTCAATTCTTTCCAGGAATGGTACCTGGCATTAAACTTCAGATGTGCCTGTTGCTATGGATGTCTGGGGAGCTGGCTCATGGCTGAACCTGGTCACCATCACCAGACAAGTCCTGCTCACCTTACTTGGCTACTGTGGAACTGTGCCCTTCCTGGCAAGATCCTGTGCCCATCAGTCAATGCTGTCATCTGAGTTCCCTCTTCCCATTTTCGCTGGATTTTACTGCCCCATCTCTCAGCTGAATAACACAGGGTATTAACAAAAGGCTGTGGAACGTATAGAGAAGAAAAAGGCCGGATACTCACACAGTGAAGGAATCAGGGGGAGCCGAGACTCTCCTCAGGTCAGCAGACTGCACTTTATGGATACTACAAGGCAGCAGGAAATGAGTGGCCAGGAGAAAAACAGCACACAGTGAGGACAGACAAGAAAAAAAGGTGAGAGAGAGAGAGAGGAGTGGAAGACAAGAAAGAAAGAGAAAGACACACAACATTTAAACAGAAACAAAAGGAATGTGTCACATAAAAGTTGAATGAAGGGACATGCAGAGCTCTGAGCTCACACTAGGAAGCCAAGAGCAACTGAAGACATGCAAATGGAGAAAATCACTGCTATGTGGAGCACAGGAGCTAAAGACACAAGTGAGCACCAGTGAAAAGCTCAGCACATAAATATACAAGACAAGGAATCCCAGAACTTCTTCCACAGGCACTGAAAATTTTCAAGGCAACAGACTTTGGAAGCAGGTCCAGAAACACAAATATCAAAGCTGATATCCAGATGGATGGAATTGTCTTCAAGGGTTGACCAACTCTAATTACTGTTTAAGAAAAAAGTACTCTTACTGGAGATTTTGTATCTACAATGACAAGTTGCTGTTTTCATTTCTCTCGCTCATACCTTAGGGAAACTTGCATTTTATTAATATTCACCTTTAGTGTTTATATTCACCTTTAGTGTTTATATGAATTCGCCTTTAGTGTTTATATTCAAATAATCCCTTTCTTTTTCTTGTATGTATCAAATACGCTTTATCTAAAAGCTCTTCCCTCTTCTTTCTCTTCCATTATGCAGGATGTTCTCCCTCAACCCAAACTAAAAGTCAATGAGAGCAAAATACATTTTGCAATTCAGGAAGTGTTCATTAACTGAAACTCACTGGGGAATATACTATGCAGGAGTTTCTAATCAGAAAATTATTCCTGGAAAAGCTGAACCACAGTTTCTCTTCTTATTCCCCATAATTTTTGATATAGCTCACAACAACCACATCCTTGGCTCAGTCACAGAAAACCAAGCTGTGTTGTCTCTTTCACATGCTACCACGATCAATAGTGGTGAACAGGAATGAGAACTTAGCCAACAAGTGTTCCAAGGAGAAAAAAAAAAAAAACACCCACAGAAAAAAGAGGATCAGGACAAAAAAAAGATACAGAACAGTGTAAAACTTCTTCAAGTTAAGTCTTTTTCTACTCACTTCCACTTCTTATCTGGCAATAATATCAAAGCTGATAATAATAACAACTCTGTATTTCTGTGACCAAGATAATTTTCTAATTGCTGTCCTGGCAAGGAGCTCAAGAAGAGCTGTCCAGTAATTAAGGATAGCTCCAGACCCGCTGACTTATCTCACACATCTAGCATTCAAATGATAGTAATTAAAAAAACCTTCATCTATCATGTTCAATCCAATACAAGGCCTTCTGGAAGATTCCAAAAGAACAGGGAGTTATAGCCTAGAGATCAAGTTAAAAAAATAGATAAACATGTTTAATTACAAATGTCTTCACTTATGCAATACTACCAATCAGTATCATATTGATGAACTTCCTACAATACTAATATGCTTCCTAGATTTTAACTTTTAACAAGTCATTTACTTTTTATCACAGTAGAAGAAGATTCAAGTCCTCTCTCCTTCCTTTTTAACACCTCAGAGCAAAGCACATACACAGATATATATAGAAATAGATGTAAATATCTACGCACACATTTTGTGATATGTGAAGCTGAGACTACAGTTCCTGACAGATCATTTGCATTTTCCCAAGCCACAGATCTGCAGAAAAATACCTCAGCCAAATCAAAGGACTCTGACAGCAATTTAGTGTACCGTGGCACATTTAAATCAAGCTAAACCACGAAGAATATCCCCTTGACAATTGGCATGTACTACAGATCTGTATTTCCCTACCACAGTTTAAATTTAGACGTAAAAATCCAAACCTAAGCTATGCTAATTATCAGTTTGAAATACCATGGATTCATTTTTTACATTTGCATTAGTCTCCTTCAGTGCATAAAAAGATGTCCCAGGGCTGCCCTTTGCTTTATTCTAGCTTTCACTAAAGATTGAGGAGTTGTGGTTGGGTGAAATTGGGCACTACTGCCCATAGTCAAGAGTCTGCTATTCTCTGCTGAAGAAAGATGAGTATACTTTATATATTTTCCAGGCAAATAGAAATTGCATGCTAGAGGAATTGGTTTCTACTGCAACTTGAAGCATTACTCTCAGTAAGAGAGCAGAGTGCTAAATTGAACAGGAACACATTGAAAGTAACCAGGGTGGCTTTGATTACATTAATAGATTGATAGCCAGAGGATGACAAAATACTCTTAAGGGCTGAATCTTTCTCCAGATATACAGCTGTAAGGGAGGCAACTTTTAAGACAGGTGAAAAGAAAAGGTGTGCCTAAGACCTTGTCCTTTTTTTTTCCAGTTATATGAGTTAGTCTTTTGGAAGGTATTGCATCTCTTCACAGAATCTGCCTCACCATTAAAATTGCAATAGCAAAATTCCCCCACCCATCTCCCCAGAAATATTAAAGCATCAGTGCATGAATGTTTGAATTAAATGTGGATCCTTAATAACTTTAGGGCATTAGTTCAGTATCTTTGGATAATGGATAGACTGTTTTGTTTCACATTTGGAATATTTGATGAAAAACAGCAAAGTCCCTTGCAACATTTATTTTAACAGCAATAAAGACCTACACAAGAATTGCAATAATACCCTCTAAAAATAATCTAAATTATTTTATTGGATGGCCATTCTCATAGGTCAAAAATTGACTATTTAGGTCTCTTCTGATTAAATTATACCTGCAGTGCTTGTAAAGAACGTTTCATCATGAAAAGGAATGTTAGTCCTGTGCATTCCTCTTACAAGCTACTAGTTTCCAATCTTAGCTTTTCTCTAGTCATATTTTCAATACTCATTTCTCATTTGGGTTTCTGTACTGGAGAAGGATTTCCTACAAAGTACAAACAGTTTTTTCAGGACATTCAAATCTTTCTCCATAGACTCTGCCAGGCAGCATGTGCTCACAGCAGAGACTAAAATATGTCCTGATTAGTTCTTGATTGTGGCAATTTCTTACAGGGTCTTCAATGCAGCTTAAAAGGCAGATCAATAAAGCTGAGAAACTAAAAAAAACTTCAAGGGCAAATGGCATACATATGCAGAACCATCAGAAGCCAAGGGGCACAATGCCAAGCCTGCAGAAACCTCTTTAAATAAATAAATACATAACAGAAAGATAGAACAACCAGTCTAAAAGCAAGACAGTGGTAACTCAGAAGGTAAAGAGTAAAAGAAAGTCAGATAAGTATTTGCAATAGAGTGAAAAGGGACTTCAGAAGATGTGATTTTTTTAAATTTATTTTTCAAATGCGCTGCAAGTCCAGTACATGCAAAATCCGTGACAGAATATGCTGCCCCACACGGGCCTCCTGCCGTTAGGACATGCACATATGCAACTCACTCATTCAGCAAAGGCATGGACGTTCTCCTCTTGCTTTTCTGCACCATGTTGGCTTGGTTCCTTAAGGAGATCCGGATGAGGGAGGGAGCCAGCCGACAGGGCTCACCGTCCACTTGCATGGGGATGGACTTGTACGTCAAAAGCGTCACCTCCCGGCACTGATGCAAGCGCTCTCCGTGACCACCCACCTGGAGAGCAGCCTGCAAACAGCAAACAAAATACACAAACAAACAAAACACCAAGCAGGAAAAAGATAGCTCAGAACAGAAGCAGCTGAGGCAGTTAACAAATCCAAAATGCTACTTTGCTGGCAGCATCCACTACACAGTACCCCATACCTAAGCTATCCTGAAAGAGCACAATGAAAGTGTTTTCACCCCAAAACTGCAAAGCAACAAGCAGATATCTAACCACGTGCATTGCAGGACTCATCATCTATATATACACACGTGTGCACACACAAATTAGTAACTGTGTTCATTCTTAAAGCTTTCTATTTGTTTTGGTTGGTTTGTTTTTACAATAACAGTCATGCTAATAATTATTTGCTCTTTAAAACAACATCCCTAATTAGATACATCTGGGACACAGACAAACTATTTCCCCTTCCTGAACAGAATAGTCCTTAATATGAGTTAGATAAATTTTTTATTATGAAAGCTTGCACATCAAGTCAACCTCAACATTAGACAGGCTGAAAAGAGCAAGCAGAAGGACCTTGTTAAAACAAGTAAACATCATGTTAAAGAATTCACTTCAAAGAAATTAAGTAAGGAAGACAATGAGTAGATCCTTCAAGTTCCAGGTGTACATGTTTGGGCAGAAATGTATTTTTTTTAAATGAATATGAGTATTATGTGACAATTAACTCACATGTCTCAGATACAGAAAAAAAATCTCATATTAATGCAATGCTAACAGAGAACAGTGCAAACACAAGTCAAGGCCTGTGCACTTAATATTATGGAACAATTGACTGTGATCAATAATATAAGAATGCTTTTTATAAAGTAGTTCTTTCCCTTGGTTTCACAGACCCACTGAGGTACAACAAGCATGTCTGAGATATACAAGGCAAGTCAGGATTATATCAACACAGTCTAGGGTTACAATCCTTCTTCAGCATCATAACCAAAATACACCTGTAGTCTCACAGTTCTCCTTTAAATAGAAACAGAAGCTCAAAGGGCCCTACTTCTTAAATTCAGCCCCAGCCGAAATTGTTGGTAGCTTTCTAGATCTGTCTAGCCACTTCCATTGACTAGAACTGTATTAGTGGCAAAAACAAACAAAAAAAAAAAAACTCATCTGACTGAAAACTGTCAATTTGTACATGCTATAGTTTTGACAGCATTTTCAAAACCATGTCCTAAAATCCTTTTCATTTTTATTCCACAACATCTACTAGGCTAATAAACAATTTTTTTATTTTCCCTAATCCACCAGGCCCAATAAAAAAAAAAAAAAAAAAGTCCAGGAAAGTATCCTTAACCCAGAGAAACTTTGAAAGAAAAGATTGACCAAGACTGCCTGCTGCTCACTTTGAAGATCAGATTTGCCTGAATTTCTCTTTGACGAAACAAACACCAATATTGTGGGTACTTACTGAAAGTGATATGGACTGAGGGCAGGTCACACAACAAAGGAGTTTAGCTAAAACAGGCTTCTCCATCTTTGTTTTAAACTGGGTTACATGAGACAGCAGCAAAGGCCTACAGGTGTGGAGCTAAGTGTGAGCTATAAAAACTTGCCAGCAAGTCCAGCTGAGAGCCTTCTGCTGGCCACACTAAGCCCAAGCTGCAGTGCCTTAGGTAGGCTGGTGCTAATATGGGGATAACTGCCAACTCTGGCTGCATTTAACCACCCCCTGAAGACATTGTCACAGTGTCTGCCATTGCAGGACACCAGGGTATTTAGAGGAAGATTGCTTTTATGGTAACTCAATTTAGTTCACTTTAAGGACAGCATTGGAAGAAAGTGCACTGACAAATTAAAATTGTTGGCTGACTTTCCTTTGTCTATCAAGATAAAAAGAAGAGATAAAATTCATGCAAGAAATACGAATAAAGCCTTCCACAGCTATTACTAAAGTTTCACAAGATTTGTAGTGAGCATATGGAAATTGTATGTCCATATAAATTTATATAATATTTCATATTTCTATACCAGCTATACTTAAAAATAGACTTGAGGGCCATAGAATGAAATATACAAAAGCTAAAGAGAGAAAGGAGTGTTTATTTGATCATAGAACACTGCCACAGTAAAATCATGACTTCATACTCTTATACTGTTCTTACTGTAATAATCTTGCCATTTAACTTCAGAGCACTGCACATGCAAATCAGACATATTTTGCAAATAATTCTTTTTATTATTAAATAACACCTATCAGAAAATAACTATTTGGCTCTACCATTTAACAGCAGAGCACGCTTTGGCCTTATATGACCATGGGGAAACACATCTGTTTTTTAGTATCAAGGAGTATTTTGCACTCTGCAGGGCTGCCCACAGAGCTCTCCCAGCCTGGCAGCACCCCTGTACTCACCAGCGAGGCCATGGTGAACCCGATGACTTCGATGTAGCCATCGTCGTGACGCTGGGGCTCAAAGTCTCTGTGGTCACCAGGGTTCCCCCAGGGCATTGTGCCAGCACAATACCTACAAGAGAGAGGTTTGGAGAGTGAGTTGGAGAAAGCAGCTTGCCCTGATGGGTCCTGCATTTTTGCTTGTTCTTTTTGTTCCCAAGCTGATACAATACCCTCAGGTGTATCCACCATAAATTTTATCAGGTTCCTCTCTGAGAGGAAAATGGGGAAACACCAGGAAACAGGTCCTGGAGCAGCAGCACTCCCTATTTGCTTTGATTCCTTCTGGTAAGCTGTTGAGCCATAAAGCTGTTTTGCCCCTCTTCCCCCTCTCCCTGCTAGCTCAGCACAAGGAATGCAAAACGTTGCATAGTTTGAGGAGGCAGGGAGACATAAGAAGCTGGAACAGATACAGCTGTGGCATCTCTCTTTTCTACCATCAAAGAATAGATGTGAAAGTGATCTGAAAGTGATATAAGGGGGAACTTTGGAGAGGTGGCACCAAGCAGAAGCTTGCACTACAGGACTCAAAAGATTAAGTGCTTGGGACTACCTGTGGAGCAAAGTAGGAGGCTGTCTAAAGCAATGGTCTCCAAAGTGGGGTGCATGCACGAAAAATCCACAACTGACAAGACAATTAGAGTGTATGAAGAAAAATATTACTTTTACTTTCAATAAGGAAGAAAACATTAAAAACAATCAATTGTTTGCTTCATCTTTATGACATTCTTAATTAATATTTGTGCATGCTTTAAATTGCTTGTAATGCTAGAATAGAGGTACATGTATAAAATTTATAAATATACATATATTGGGGTGGTGTTTAAAAGCTTTTGACTGATAGAAATAAACAATCTAAGTTTGGAGACTACTATTCTAGAGAGCAGGAGATCAACAACTTTTGATAATTAAGCTATATTTTTATTAAGGACACCTTGTAACATGTTAAAAACTATGACTTCTTTCAGCAGTTTGGGATTCCTTAACTGGTAAAATATTTATCCTTCCCCTCTCTCCATTTCCGTCCCCTCCTCCCTTTTTTCTTTTTTTCCACACTTTGATTCTAATTAAGCACAAGACCTGTTCCTTTACTAACTTGTTTGCAGGTTAGATGCACAGCTCGTCAAAGTGTGTTTGTTAAGCATTTCTACTGTATCAGGATATTCAACTTTTTAAGGAACAGTTTTGCTGCACCCTGAGCTCTGATGCCATTCTGCTTAGCTCGTTATGAGCATTATAAGCAGCCAGCTCTCAACAAGGTAGCCCAGAGGCAAAATGCTTCCTGTACATTCACCCAGCCTAGGACAAGTGGTAGGTGTCTCTTGGAAACTATTGTTATTTTTCTTGTATAACTTCAAGAATCTGTCTTGAGCTTACCTGGGTATGTTTAAAAACACTATACACTGGAACTTCAGCTCCTGGATCTTTGGAGTCAGGTCTGTACCATCACACTGCAAAGCCAAAGTGACAGAGCACAGAGAAATTGCTAAATGGAGCCACAGACAAGAGACGTGTTGCTGCTTTGTAACAACTTTCCCAAGACTTTCCTTGGAATGTGTTTCAAATATCATGCTCAAAACTGAAAAGTAACAGAGCCATTAAACTCTCACCTCACTCTCTCTCCAAACCTCCACCTCCATCCCCTTCCCACAATACTATGACACAATTTCTTATACTCACCACAACTTTAACATGCTTGGATAAATCTCTTGAGCTTCTTTGCAGAAAGTCTGTAAAGGCTGCCTGCAACAGAAATCAGTGCAGGAATTGTCAACACTTCCTCTCTTTTTTTTCCCCCTCAGTTCTTATCCCTCCACAGAGCTAATTACCAAAATGACATCCTTTGGTCAAACTTACTCTCTCAGAAGACATGATTTGATTTTGTTGTTTTAAATTGTGATACTTCTGCTTTTGAGAGCTTAACTGAAAAAAAAGTCCTTGGACACCCAAGTGCAACAGTATCCTGGACCATTAAGCACAAATTCTTTCTCCCTTATTTCCATACTTAAGGGACATGGGTACAGTGGGTGTCATCATTCAGAAATACATTGTACGCCATTCATTAACAAGCTGGTTTTTGCTCTTAATGGCTTTAGAATAAAGTATTGTCCATTTGCCTCCTGGATGCACAAGTGAGTAATTAAATACGTGCATATTCATCCATCATTAATCACTCAAAATATCTGATTTGTGCCCTGCACTCCCCACCACACTACATCCAAGACTGCTCCTCAAAGCTACAAAGATACAGGCCAAAACTTCGGGAATTCCTCTAGGAAAGTCAGTATCAATGCAGTTCCCAAACCCTGAAAGAAGCAGAGCTGTGCCTTGAGAAGCTTATGAGCCACAAGCAGAGGGACCAAGATATGACCAGGACTGTGTCCAAAGGAGTGGCACTTTTCTCACTTGCCCAGCTCTGTATAATAACAGTACTAGAGGCTCATTTCTACAGACACCTGCGTGTGGCACTGCCAGAAACAGCATGAGTGCACTGGAAATTGTAACAGGCAGAATGAAATGGCATGAGCTCCTGATGTGAGAAAGTGAGGGGGAAGGTAATTAAGAAGACATTCAAGCAACTAAGCTAACATCATTCTGTAAGAGAAATATGTACTTACCCCGGCATAAAACATTTTATTTCTAAATCGGCTGTTGAATTTCTCTGGATTTGCTTCTGCGAAAGGATGAAAAATAAAAGTAAAATACCCTAATAAAACTAGTAGACTTCATTATACCTTCAAATTCCCTGCAAGCACTACAGTGCTTTCAGTGTATCACTCATAGAAAATATTACCATAAATATGTTTTCCATGTGCGAGTCCCCCATCTGTGCATTTCTCTGCTATCAGATTTCAAACACTGATATTGAATCCATCCCTTTTCTTGTAGAGAGTGGAAATAGAGCAAAGAGGTAACAAGAATTCAATCAGTTAATTTAACACCTCTCAGACTATTCAACTTATGATCCCTCAATAAAATTAGTAGAATTTCTGTTCCTAACAATGGGGAACAAATCTGTAAGAATTATTAGAAATTTATGAAACAATAACCCATGCTTTGAACCAGGAGTAAAGCATTAGTAAATTACAAGATGAAACAGCCCCTAAATTCTGATGTGTTAGAGTTACTAAGGAATAGACATTTCTACCCAAAGATTTCTGCAGAAAAAAAAATGAAAAAATAAATTGGTTACTTTAAAACCTATTTAGAAACCTATTTCATTTTGATTAGACTCCAAGAGATGGATAATTTTAAGTTTAGTAGTAATGTACATCTAATGGTTAATGATTCTCACTGTTAATGTAAATGTGGCAGTGTCCAATCTTGAAGTTTTCAGTCTTCAACTGCCAACTGCTAAATCTTGTTGTACTTCCCTGTCAGATTAAAGAGCCTTCAACTATCAGACATTTTCTCCTTGAGTAAATACATATAGGCAGTGATTAAATTGCTTCTTAACCTTCTTTCCAATAAGCTAAATGGAGCTCCCTTAAGCTCTCAATATAAGGCACATTTCCCAGAATACAGTTCATTCTTGAGCCTCCTTGGAAACTGCTTTCCTGTTTGTGGCATCTAGAGATTCTAGAAGCAGCCCTTCTGACCCCGTATTCAGTGTTAGTGCCAACTACTCACCCTGGCTCATTGATTCTCTAGTGAAAACATCACTACTACCAAGGCAGTCCTTCTGGCTAAAGCATCACATTAGTGTGGACACATCCAAATTACCTCTCAAATGACCACTTAAAACAATGCTTCCAGGTCTCTTCAAAGCCACTACATCTCACAAAATATGGCTCCATTTTGTGAGAATGAGCTGCTTGAGGTTTCTGATTTGCTCGTTGGCTCAGTTACTATATCTGTTGCTCTGTCACAGGTGACTCAAACTCTGTCAGGGCCACTTCTACTTCAAACAATGAATTTAACTGCATAAGTCAATCTCATCTCACTTATTGAGCTCACAGCTCTTTGTAGAGAGTCTCAACACTCGATGCTAAGCAGCAGAAGGCTTCTGAAGACTTAGTGCCTGTGCTGCACATTCTCTCATGTGAGTATCCCTGATTGTTCCAAACAGCAGACACCACAGCACTGGACCTTACATGGATCTTATGACTAAAGCCCCAGTTTAGAACAGGGAAAGGAATCTTTCTGATGTCAGGGATTCAGCAGTCCCTCAACCTACTGGTCCTACTTCTGCCAGCACAGATGAGCATGGGTAGGGAGGAAGGACTCTGCGATGTAAAATAGAGCCTTAAGTTGCTTAGAGTGTAACTTTGATTGTAGAAGTAAATTATTGAGTGCATATCCAAGGCTTACTCCTTCCTCACCATTCCTAAACCATCAAAGAAGTAGAAAATGGAATGTGTTCAACTCTGTTTGCAGTGGGGAAGTTTCCTGCAAATGAACAGTCCTGCACAGCTGAGGGATCAAACGGCATGTCAGCAGGGATAAAGTAAATTGCATCTCCCATGCTCTACCAAAGCATAAGGATACCAATGGAGGAAGTTGTAAAGAGCCAGTACACAGAACACTTCTCAAAGAAGCAGAGCTAAATACGTTAGACTTGGATCCAACCCTCAAGTCTCAATCTGATTAGTCATAAGAAAAGTGTGGAAGTTGCCATGGAAAAGGCCACATTAATATATAGGTTCCTCTGAGACACTGCAATCATTGCTTATTGTAAATATAACAGCTGAGCAATATCTACTGCTTACAGTGTCCTGCTAGGCTGAGAGCTCATATCAATGTATCTTATTTTGATTTTCAGGCATGATATTCATTTGTTGTAATACTATATATGATTACAATAGTTCCACATAAGCAAATGTATGCAGCCAATTACCTCAAGAGCACAAATGTACTTAACATTTTGCTACCATTGCTAAGAATTTCTCTGGATTATCATCAGTGGTAAATAGGATCATAATCTGCTTTGCATTGCTTAATTCACCAAGCCACAGCGTTCCTTGGGCTGGAAGGAGCCTTTAAAGTCCATCTAGTCCAACCCCCTGCAATGGGCAGGGACATCTTCACCTAGATCAGGTTGCTCAGAGCCTCATTCAATCCAACTTTGAATGTTTCCAGGGATGGGGCACTCACCACCCCCTGGGCTACCTGTGCCAGTGTTTTACCACCCTCGTTAAAAACTTATTCCTTATATCTAGTCCAAATTTACACTATTTTTTCTTAGAGCCATTATCCCTTGTCCTATTGAAACAGGACTTATTTTTCCTATAAATCCCCTTCAAGTACTGAAAGGCTATAATAAGTGCTCCCAGGAACCTTTCCTTCTCCAGGCAGAACAACCCCAATTCCACATGAAAAATAATACAACCCACACACCAGCAACCAGCATGGCTATAAGCTTTCCTCTTCTAAAACACATAGAATTCACTTCATATATTTTAGCATTTGAAAAGACAAGGACTACACCAGCAGTGAAGATTTGTGCTACAGGAGCTCTGCTGGCCATATATACTCAGACACACAGCTTTCTCTGCCAAGTGCTTTTTCACCCGTGTAAATTTTTAAAACCCTGGCATGTCTGGAATAACATTCATCCTTTATAGGGCTCCATAACTTCATTATTAAATAATGCCTCCATTAAATGAGAAAGTAGCCATGCATTTAATCTATACAGTATAGTCACAGTCACATTAGCAATGCAGAGTGACATGCACTCATAAAAAAATGCATACAGCTGTCATAATTTCATTCCTGTGCCCTTTTGTGGCCCCTTATTATTATTCCTAAAGCTTAAAGCAGTCTTAAACATCATAAAATATGCATTAGCTCATTCCATCATGCATCCTGCTCTTTATTTAGCCTGGCATTAGAGTGCTTTCTTTTCATCTTGAAATGACACTGACAGTATGACAGTGACTATATGGAAGGCTGTGTTTCAGAAAAAATACCTGCATATGAAGCTGGAATGACCAAAAGCTGAAGGCAGACACCTGAGCAAGGTTTGTTTCCACAAGCACACCTGCCTAAACCGTACAAATAGAGCCATTCATATCAGTGCAAAGGTCCTCATATCAGTCCTTAAGCCACCCGTCAGTCTCTACAGGGTGACATAGCTGCCACTGGCAAGGGGACAGACAAGGTGCTACAACTGCTCAAATTCCTGACACTTCTGCAGACATTAAACCCTTTAACTTGCATAGAGACACTCTGGGTCTGTACCAAGTCCAGGGACGTTGTGGTATACTGATCCATAGGTAACAGCTGTTCAGTTTGAGAACACAATTATATTCCTGTCATTTCCAGCCTTGTGGCTCTTCTCTTCCCTCCACTTCCACACTCACACCTGACATATACTATCTCCTTTACAAGATCTAACACTTTGTAAAGCTTCCCTTTCAGTCCTTTTCCTCCAGCACATTACAGTCTTCTTTGTACTTTTTACATTTCTTAATCATGAAGTCCCTTGGAAACTCATAACACAATCACTTTTTCTTTTCTTAAGATTTTATGTTCCAGCTTTACTTCTGAATTATAAGAACAGGATGTTAAATCCAACTCTATTTCTAATTAATAAAATAACAGCCCATCCACAAGGCTAAGGAAATAAAAAGTTCCTATTACCTCTGGATTCATGGAACTCCAGTGTAACATGTGCATCAAATCCAAGACTGAAGTAATTATTGAAGACATTGAGGGGAAGCTGTAATTAGATAATAAAGAGACATTAAACCAACATGAATGGAACATTTCTCGACACACCAGGGTTTAACTATTTAAACTTGGCTCATCATAGAAACCTACTAAGAACAAAGTGGAACATATCAGGGAAATGTAAGCAGAAGGTTGCTCTGAGGGTTAGCAATGGCTTGTGGAAAATGGTCGGATACAAGAGCCTGAAGAACACAAACAGACCCACAGTGCTTCATATGTCTGTCTTTTTAACACATTAAAGGGTTCTTTATGTTGTCATTTAGATTTCCCATAAGGCTGCACCACTGAACGTATCATCAACACAAAGGTTTTCAAAGGTTTTGCTGGCTCTTCAAGCTCAGCATGGCAAATGAAGCTCCAGCTGTGTTCTTCTCGCTCCATATATAACCAGGAGCAATCCAAGTCCCAGAGAAGAAGCCCTAATCCTATTGAGGATGCAGGAGGCAGGCAGGCACATGCATCTGGCCTCTTCATTGTTTCACACACCCAGTGGGCCTCTAGAGAGGCAACTGTAGCATCCAATAGATAAGCTGGAAATTATAACTGAGAAGAAGAAAATGGTTCACAGAATTGGGAGGTTTTTTTTTTAGTTTTGTAGTATTTTCAACATCTCCAGTCCAAATGATAAATTACTATGTGATTTCCTTGCAAAAATTTTCCCATTCTTCAACTACCAAGATACACTAGTGGAGATTACATGGAGACCTACATAGAAAGAAGTTAAATGCAAAAATACACTACACCTTGCTGTAAAGTGGGAAACAGTTGGTATCCATTAGCAAAATCCTAAAGAATTAAATTTTACATCCTGCTTTTAGTTTTGTCTAATTAGGGAATGCATAGCAGTGACAGGGTTGCTTTTCCTGTGATTAGAGAAAAGCAACAATGACATTTCTGATAAAATGCTAGGGATTTTTTTCCAGGATTTAATCTTTGACATCAGTGTTCAATGCCAGGATGTTTCAAACAAAAAATAAATGCCTTTCACACAACTCTGGAATCACTGACACATGACAAGAATCAAAGGGAGAGATCCAAATAGCAAATTTAAAAGTTGCAGAACTCCCCACCCGTGCTGCTTAAAGTGTAACCCAAAGAGGTCCATGAGCATTCTGTAGCTTCCATGGGGAAAAGCAGGCTCTAACCTTACGTGCCCCATCCTCCAGCTCATCTTGGGGCAAATCAGGGTTGCGCTCAACCTGGAGATTCCAACGGTCCAGCTGGACAATGGTACCATCTTCTACATGGCAAAGGATCTTAGACACTGGCTCATCTGTGTAACCCTGGCAGCAGAATGAACAGAGTATCAGCCACAGATGGTGCAAACAAATCAAGTTACCAATTATCTACAGACTTCCCTCCTTTCACACGTGCCTAAGACCCTTGATAAATTTTTGATCAAACATTTTAACAAGCTACTGTTGAGGTGCACAAGTCTAGGGCAGGCAAATAAGGTCATAAAGAGAGGAATTCAAAGAATATTTGCATTTCCTGAAATAAGCTGTAGTAAAGGATAAACAAAGAGAAAGTTTAAATTATGCTTAAATTAGAAGCCTGTTTACTGTTCTTGTCACTTGGGCTGAAATACAAGATATATCTACGTACACTTTGTTGTTGTGATGCAACATCATTAATAATTCAAAATCCCAGACTGCAAACTGAAGCAAACTGTTCTGCCAGAGTGAAACAGACCTTGGACAAAGCTCTGCCTACTATTTTAGCCAAAAGGAAATTCCACCCCACACAACTAAATCTGAGCAGCAAGTTGAGAACCCCCACATAAAGGTACCCCAGCCAGTCCTTACCCCACCCCAGTTGAGGGTGCGGGCAAGGTCATTCCCAGTGCCAAGTGGAAGGACAGCCACAGGAGGTGGGGGGCTGAGTTGCAGCTCATCGAGGATGGACAGGATCCAGCCCACCTATAAAAATTAAAATTAAGAGAACCTTCAGAAATATTAAAGGGAAAAATACATCTCTTGATCATATCATATTCTTTTTTACAAAGATCAAATAAAAGAAATCTAAAAATGAATGAAGAATAATATGGACAATTCAAGGTAATTTTTTTTAATTACCATTATGTCAAAAGAAACTCAACCTTTGACAAAAAGCTGTGAAGGAAAATGAGAGACATATTAAAACAGTATGGTGTCTCAGAACTTGTCCTGCCAAGCATGAACTTGCTCACAAGTCTCCCTCTCCCATAGAAGAGACCTTAGTGCTGAATTATTTCACCCAGCACAAGGCATTATATCTATATATATATATACATAATATACAGATATACACACACATACATATCTAATAAAAGAATAAAAGATTAGAATAAAAGGCAGACTACAACTCAAGGTTGGAGGCTTTGGATTGGAACAGTGAATCTGTCTCTTTTGTATCCTAAGCTATTAGTTATTTCAGAGAGCTATTTCTTCTATCTTTCTTCTGGACTACATAAAGCCTTCAAATAGAAATCCAGCCAGAAGGAACAAATTACTGTAAATTATTTTGTTTTCATTAAATGGTAATTTTCAAAGAGGAGAAAGAATTGTTGCTAAAGATGTTATCAAACTTTTGGTGACTGAAATTCTTGCTTCAAAAACAAATGACTCTTCCTTAAACTACTTGTCACTTCAAAAAAAAAAAAAAAATAAGAACCTCTGCTGCATTTTTACATAAAGAATTAATATAAATTAACAGAAGATTTTTTTTTTTCTGTTGCCGGTTTTCAAAGATCCAGTTTCTACTGCAAATGCGAGCTTTTAAATAGGACAGAAAACCTAAATCCTGACTACAGCTGGACTGAATTTCTCTTGCCCCAATTAACATTACTGTGATTTCAAAGATATTTCAATCCAAACCAGGGTAGCTTCACAAAAGGCACCCAGTATAACATAGCCATCAGGAAAAATAGCTGGAGTTTGAAGGACTGCAGAGGAGGTGGTCTGATAAATGCAGAAACCACCATGCTATTTAGTATTCTAGGGTATTTCTTTCTCCAATTCTCTTCAAAATAAATTTCATTTTGCACAAATGGCATTTATCAGACAGCTATTTATCATAACCAATTGTCCAATTATTAAAGCATTCATCTGGGATGCGATTCCCTACTTGAGTTCATTTTCTGACAACAGCCATCTCAAGTACTTACAGCTCTCATGACCTTGGATGTCACCAAAAATACTGAGGTCTTTAAAGGGATTTTCAGAGGTAAGTAATCCTCTCTCTTTCAAAATATCTATATTTCTGCACTGATAACAGGAGACAGAATAAAAAGTCAAGATAACATCAGTAGGGCCAGGACTTCTTAAAGAAGTTGGTCATTGTCATTGCCACTGACCTAATCAACACATCTGTGCTTCAGCCTCCCACTGCTACAGGTAATGTCAAAATACCCACCACTTTTGTAACTGCTTTTAACTGATGAACAAATTTCAATTTATAAACACAACATTGCTATTTAACTTGAGGTCAATTCTAAACCTTGTACATTAGTAGCATAATCCAGGATGACACATACTATCATTCCCCTGTAAACAGAAAGCTCCTGACTGCTTTGAAAGCAAAGCTTTCCACTTCTGCCCTGAAGTGACAATGGAAAAGTTACTATAAGTTCTAATTCACCTCAATAACAAGAGGTAACATCCGGTCTCATTGCATATTCATTAAGTCCATTTGAGCCAGATTTTTCATTTCTAGATGTAATGGCTTTGGGAATAACTAGATATTAATTTGTTTCAAACCAAGCAGCAGCAGAGATAACAGTGGAGTGCTGCTCATACTAATGAGAAGGTGCTGCCACCTCTCGCACAGTTCAGCAAAGGGAAATAGGATGGTCGGACCCAATGTAGTTGTATTCTTTTCTCTTTTAATATTTTGATGATAAATTTTCCCCCCTTCCTCATATGGGAAAGAAAACAGATGGAAACACTTTTTCTCAGCTGATGCCTCCTGCTAAAGGACTGCCTTTCATGTTTCTTAAGGAAAGTTTATAATTCAGTAGCAGTCACGTCTTGTTTTCCCATGTGGCAGCAAGGCAGTGGTCTTTTCACTGATTTTTTTCTTCATTCTTGCAAAGGAATCATTGATATTAATAACCCTACCCCTGAGGTTTTAAAATAACCCACAGAAGCTGGAAAAATTCCCCCAGAAATTCAAGCCCAGGTGAATTAAGAGAGGGGATTCAGCTCTCTACAAAATAAACCAATCACCTCTCCATGCCCTAAATCTACATAGATAGACCGTCCAGTCACTGCATCTTGTGAGTAATAATGCATTCTCCTCACCGTACTTACTGCTAAAATTGCCATCAAATGCATATTGAGGAACTGAGGCCCCTAGAGATTAAAGGTCAGCTTTTCAATTGTATTAGCACTCAGTGGCACAGACTGAGATTTAAAATATTTTGAAGTATTGGAAAGAGAATGCAGTTATAATAACTCCATTACCACTCATGACCTTCAGACCATGCTGCAGAGTTTTTCTCCAAATGAAGGTGCACAAATCCTTTCAAGACCTGACCCCACTCACTTATCCAGGAACACAGAAATTGTGTTGTAAAGAAAAGTACTGAACCTGGATCTGCCAGGATCTAGCAGGAAGGAGCAGAAATTAAGATTTGATGGCTCCCAGACACTAGGTTAACCTTCTAGACCCTCAGATCTAATATAGAGTGAGAAACCAGCAAAGTTGTCTTTATCCTTTTAAGCTGCACAAAATCTTTATGCATAAAGGAAAGAGGGCTTTGGACATGAGAATCTGGCCTCATATCTTCACAGGGCAGACCACACAGAAAATTGAAAAACAAAGATTAGATTTCACAGGTGTAAGATATGTTGTCTCTCTGCCTCTGCAGGCAGGGTGAGGTGGGAAACCCACCACTGTGAGTTTAATCCCTTGGCCAAAGATCATGGCACTGCCAGGTCCCTGCCACCTACCGTCCCATCCCCACCGCATGCCAGGATCCGCAGGTTCGGCACTTTTCTGTACAGCTCCAGCCTGCCCAGGGAATGAAAGGGGGAAAAAAATGAGAAAAATGTAAGAACAGTAATGCAGACATTTTTAATGCATTTTGCTGAGTGACAGTGTAACCACCACTTACTGCACTTTCAAATATTCATTACTAGAATATGAGTAGAGGTGGATATGTGAAACCACAAGGATGGGAAATGAGGCCTTCCTCCATCTCAGGCAGCACCTCCTGACAAATGTTTGATCAGTTTAGCATCTTCCCAGATTTTCATATTCCCTTCTAAGGAGGTCAAATTCTTTCCTTTTTCTCTTACCCTAAAGCAAACAAATTTAAACTCTGAGATTTTAAAACAATATTTAATGTTCTTCATCATGACTTGTTGAGCTACCATTTTTCAGTCTTGTATAATGTGACAGCTTCTTCAACTAGTTGACTGTATTTTAACACCACAGAAGGCAAGAATATGTAATAGAGTCTTTCTCTGGATATGTGATCTAAATATCAACAGGAGAGACCAAAAAAACCACCCACTGAAGTCCTGCTCCTTCAGTTACACCTTTCTGCTGCAACCCAGAAATCCATAACGAAATGTTTTCTAACAAAGGGGGGAACATTCACATGAAGAGAGCTGAGCAACCAGAGGACCTAACCCTCCTTTTCCCCATTATACAGCTCTGAAAAATGTATGTCTAACTTAAAGCTTATAAATTTCATGAAAGAACAGCAGTGCAGGTGTTTCTGCAGGAAAATAAAAAGCTTGGGCGCCTTGAATAGGAAACACTTGGACTGTTCTTCTACAGGAAACTATTTGATTTTACATTATTGCAGTAAAATATTTATAGTAATAATATTTACAAAAACATACAAAACATATTTACAAAATGTGAAAGTAGTTCTGAACAGATGGTTAAGTAAAGCCAGTATCCCCATGTCCAGAACCACAGAAGGATGGTTTCTTAGCACTTGGCAGCAAAAACCAGCCCTTTAAAGAGAGGTACTCTCTCCCTTGGAAGAGGTTTGCTCTTCAGTTATTGTCTGGCTAGGCTGAGATAGTTACTCAGTGAGCAGGGACAGTTGTACAGTGCTGTCATGAGGCAGTCTGGAGGCAGCCTCACCCCACTGGAATGCCCATTCATTAGGGAATGGTCAGGCAACAGGATCCTCAGCAAGCCTTGGAGCCATGTGGACCTGGCTCTGTCTGGACACAGGGGCAGCTCCTGACCTCTTCTCACAAAAGCCCCCACTGCAGCCCTTCCCCTTGCCACAAAAACCTGGTCACCAATCCAGCCAAGCTAGATCTTTTCCTGTTTTCCTGACCAGACCAGAAATAGGGTGCACAGCAATGAAGGCTCCAGTACTTACGCGTCTCTTGGCCCTTCCTGAGAGAGATCAAAGACCTGGCGTGGATTCAAATACCACATAAACATTTGGAGAACCTTGGTGCCCTGGCAAGAGAGAAAAATCAAAGGAAGAGAAGTCATGAGCAGTTTAATGATTATTGGAAATAATAGTGTGCATTATTCATTGTATTTCAACTGCTTTTCTTTTTTTCTGTGCTTTATAAAGCCAACATAAAACAAGAAGACAAGCCAGAAAGTGGCACAGCAAATGATTGCTCTGTAGAATAGCAATCCAGGACGAGGTGCACATGCAGGCATATTGACCAATTTCAACAACACAGATCACTAATGGTCCATAAGAACAGGCAGTTGGGGTCAGACCAAAGGTTCATCTCCCACAGCAACCTGTTCTCCTGCTTCTCATGACCTGCAACAAGAAGAAACTTCTGTTATCCCACCTCACCCTCAGCTATCCATTACAGCAATAAGTTGAACAAGGTTGTAGCCAAAGTCTTCATCACATTGAACACTGTCCAAGCAATGACAGTTCTCTGGCCTCCACCATCACCATGATGATAATTCATAATTGTAACCTCTACCAAATAATGAAGCAGGAGTCAAGGACTTTTTAGGGTACAGCTGCCCCAATGGTCCCTCACTCTAGGTGTGGCCCAGCCCATCACCTAAAGGTATAATTTCTGTTTTCTCAAAATCTGGGGTTCATATTGCCACTCAAATCCCTTCCTTACATTCTGCCCAGACACAAAGTGACAGGATCTCTTACTAGTAGCAGAGACCTAAGAACTCCATGGGCTGAGCTTGTACTCTAATTCAAGAATGCCTTTCAGACATGGCCTGAGGGTACACATCAGGAATTTTCCATAGCTCTTCCTTCCTAGGGATGGCTCTTCTGCCTGACACCTTTCCTGAAGTGAAGAACTGTGGCAGCAGCTCTCTGGCCACAGAGAGCAGCGCACAACTTTCCCAGGCATTGTCCTGTGGAAGGCTGTGAGAAAATCAGAGAAAAGAATGATAAACAATTCTTATGTTCACTTGCTGCACCTGTAGTTGTGAACATGTGGAATGTATTATGGAGATTTGTTTACCAAAGGGTGATGGTGTTTAGATTGAAGAACCAGTTGGGTCCACCTGGATCGTGACTGTCTGTAAGGGTGATGGGTTTCTTAATAAGTATAGTATAATAAAGTGATTGATCAGCCTTCTGAGAAGCATGGAGTCAATGCTAATTATTACCCTGCTGGGGCCTGTGGCGAGAAAGAACCAAGAAACAGTCATAGTACCTAGGAGAAGGTATAAGAAGAGAGAAAATAAATGTGATGTTTGCCATAAGTACTCTTCCAGCCTCAGCTGTGTGCAGTTCATAGAACTCTTGAACCAGAGGGAGGTACAGGACATCACAGATTTCACTTCCAAATCTCCTCCAGCCTGTGTAAATGTTTAGCATCCACAACATCCTAATGCAAGGAGTTTTTCACTGAACTACAGACTGTGAGAAGAACCAGGTTTTTCCTTTTGTTTTGAATCAGTCTAAACAGTTTTATTTGATATCCTCTCTAATTCTAACAGAGGAGAAAATAAGCAGTGCCTATACTCTCCATGCTCTCTAAGCCTCTGTTGTATCTTACACCAATCTTTTCTACTAGAGGGCCCTGTTTATTGAAAGGCACTCCGATTCTTTGATATTCAAAAAGTGGCAGAACAAGGAAAATATTCACTTGGGTAAGTATTCATTCCAAGAATCCTAAGGAAGAAGTCTGCTGCATTTTAGTCACAGAAACCTGGTGTCTGTGGTACAGTACAAGACCACTAATGATTTGTTAGTTGCCATGGGAATTTGTAATTTCACATTCAGTAATTTCAACAGCCTTTCCTAGCAAAGCTAAACCCCTTTTTGGATAAAGTCTAAAATCTTCACTGGCAACCATATTTTCTGTGGAAAGATGAAATCTTCTGAAAACCTCTAAACTATCATTTTAGATTCCTTTCAAGAATCTGAAGATAGGAGTACAACTACTCAAATACTCAAATATCCATTCCAGTCACCCAACACTAGTGAAGTAGAAAGGTCATTCCACAGCAAGGACCTTTACTGAGGAAAGTCTTCTGGCTTCTTCAGGCACAGAGTCCTTTCTATCTGACTGGCCAAGAAATAGTGTCATTCGCATAAACCCTGCTGTTAAACTTAAAATTTGCAATCCAGACCCAGCTGATACTCTTACCTGATTCCCTCCACTTTTTGGATTGACAAAAACCAGCAGTGGCTTCATGAGTGGAGAGGAGATAGGTTTTATCACAAAAGGCCGGCCTTTGTTATCCTGAGAAACAGAAGCAAGAAACAGCTTTAGTACAAGCAATGTAAGTTTCTTTGCAGAGCACACACAGAAGATCCAACCTAGCTCTGACAAAACTACCTCAGGTACTAGAAATAGTACAGCCAAGACAGTGCAGTGCCCAGCTGAGAGTAATTTATCCAGCTGAGACAACAGAATAAAATAAGAGGGGGAAAAATATAATTTCAGGGTAGCTTACAACTATTTCAAAATTAATTCAAGATTATTTCTGACCCTATTCCCCACAATTAGTCACACAATACTAATAACGTGTCAGAGACAGTGTTATTTCCAACACAAACAGTTTTTCCAAAGGAAAATAGAATGACAAAAGTTACTTATTCCATTAATTCCATCTAACAGACAAGTTACATAAGCACTTATTTGCAGATAATCTGCTCTCAAATTCTTGGCCTTGCTGCCTTCCCACCTTTGAACAAATGCCAAAGAGCCAACATGATACATCAATGAAAAAACTATCTGCCTCCCTACTCCATAGCCCCTGCAGGACATGCAAGAGCCCAGTAATGAGGGCACTGTCCTGGGCTTCTACAGACACAGATTCCAGTTTCTGGTCTGCAAGAAATGCAAGGAAGGACTTGAACCAGAGCCTTGGCTATGCAGGGGTGAGTCTCCCTCCACCTCTCCCATGTGGCTGTTTGTCTATATAATTAATTCACTAGGAAGAATATGGAAGCAAGGTCTTCTATAGACACATGGTAAATAAACCAATAGATCAATAAACTGTTTTCTCTCTCTGTGGTTCAATTTTAATATGAGATGCTCTGAAGAAGACATCCTAAAATGGATCACATCTGGATCACAGCCTTGCATCAGTGGGTTTCACAGCCCCAGTTTCACACCCCTGTTCTGCTTAGTGGAAAAAAAGGGTGGGAGCTGAGTCTCTTACATCCCAAGGGAACACTCTTTCACTAGGGTGCTGGTCCTTCTGGAGTATGGTACATTGTTTCTTGAAAAAAAAATCAACTCAGAAAATAAAACTTCTCATACAAGTTTTCTCTCTTCTAACAACAAATTCAATATCATGAAATTTCCCTGGGGAAAATACATTAAACACTTCAGCGAAAAAAAGGAAAAAAAGTCTAAGAACTTCTAAGTCTGTGTTTAGACATTTCAAGAAAAAGAGCATGATTTCCAAAGCACTGGAATACCTACTTCGTTTCCTCTTTTGCTGGCTTTTCTTTTAAAGGACGTTCTCTTCTTTCGCCGTGTTGAAGTCTTTAAGGAGTTCTACATCCAAAGAAAAAAAATACATGAAAAGCAAAACAAAATTTAGAAGACAGGCCCAGACAGAGCCCCTTTACGAAGCTCTTCCATGCATGTCCACTTGGAGAATGATAAGAGTGTCTGGCACATGCTCGAGATTTAAATTACATGCGCTGCATGCTTTACACTTCCACACCACCGTTTATGGAGAAAGCCACACACGGAGACCAGACTGGTGCTTTGGAACCAGAAACTTTCCCACGCTGTGAGGGGGGAGAAAAGATCAGATGCTCCCGTAGACTCACATAACACCACATGTTGTACCTGCCAACCCTCCCAAAAGGGGTAGGAGACGCCCGTTTCCCCTTCGGGGCTCCAGTCTCCTGCCCAATCAGGCTCGTCTCCTGGTATGGAGACCACCTGCATAAAGATGTAATAAAAAAACATGATAAATAAGGTATTTTTCATGTTTTTTTGTTAGCTTTTTTTTTTTTTAAGGAAAGAAAAGAACAAGTTTTAGCTCTGGCAACCATTATGACTCAACAGAATGTAGGCCACCATGGCATGGCATATGATGCTGGCACTGTGGAGTCACTTCCAGCCTATCAAGAAACTTGTATGATCATCTGCTAAGGAACAAACTGAACTGCTAATTTTTAAGGATTTAAGTAAAGAAGGTGTTTGTGGGGCAATTTTTTTTGTTGTGTTTTTAAATAATAATACCACTTAACTACATAAGAAAAAAGGGTACAAGTGCTTGTATTTTTGCAGAACCTATTAAAATAGAACTTATGTTAATGCTATTCTCCAGGCAGATGACAGTCTGCTCAGTGACACGGAGCAAAAAGGTGTTCTGGTGTGATAAGCACAGTCCAGAAAAAAAGAAATTTTATTTTTTTATTTTAATTCACCAATTGAAGTTATACCTGCAGGAAACCCTAATCATTTCCATAATTGAAATTTTGTCTTATGGGAAATACTCCAAATATTTTTGCAGTATTTCATCTTCTAGCCTAACTATCACCAGGAAATACAGTAGCATGAGAATTAGAGGAAAGTTCGTTGATTTTTTTTTTCCTGGATATAAGAGAGAAAGCAAGATTCACTGAGTTCATCTGAAAGTTCTTTTCTGTCCTGACCTTGATCAGATGTGTACCACTAATGAAAGTCAACAAGCAGAGATCATCAAATCTGTAAAAAGTCATGTTTATTCTTAATCCTGCTCACTATCCAACATCAACAGGAATAGCTACGAAGTTTTGTTTAATACACATCAACCGCTTTCAGAATTTCAAGACTTGAGTATGACACACCAGATACACAAGTTAATGCTTCCACATCCCTGAGAAGAAAAACTAACAGCTATCTAACTGAAATGCCTAAAGACATTGTCCTCTATCACATAGACCAAGAGAAGCCTCCCATAGAGCACAAGGTCCCAAGCTCCCAGCATCCCTGGAGAAGGAAATAGTCATGTCTTATTGCTTACTGAAAATACTGAAGAGAAGACAGCTCTGTAGAGCAATATCAGGAATTTGCCCTTTTAGACCATATTTTGAGAAACCACCTAAAGTGTTCATATGTCCATAATCTTCTCTACTTTGATACAAAGTGATCTTGAAAGCACGATAAACCATAAGACTGCACTGACTACCAAGTGTATCAGCAATCCCATCTGCATGGTCTTGTGCTGCCCTACCTCAGTAGTCACATTGACTGCAGGCAAAGGTCTTGATGTCAACAGAAAGATATGGGGGCATTACATTCAAAGCTGCCTCCCATAGGGGCTTTAGCCCAGTTCCTCAGGCATTCTCTGAAGGATTCTCCCTGGATGTGGGCAAAACACAGATCAGAGAGAGGAGATCTAGTCTATCCACACTCTTTTTAGCAGTGTCCTGAAAGCTCACATGCATACCAAGGGTAAAGACAGTTCAGTAAAACTCTGACTAATTATAAAAGAATAATTTTAAGAATGTTTAAATGTAGTTATCATTAAGTCCCACTATAATGGACCAAACAGTGGGGTGGGAAAAGGCATACAGCTATATTAAAGAAACAGTTTAAGGCTAAGCCTCCATTCATGATTATAACCATTTTCATTTCCATACTCAAAAAGGCACTAAGTGCTGCATCTCTACAATGTTATTTCACCTCTTTTTTTTTTTTTTTTTTTCAAACACGCCTTCACCTACAGTGTTAACAGAACCTAAAGCTTTGCTACAGTAATTGCAACCATGTGTCCATAGCAGATGAACTGCAAAAAGCTGCTTAAACATAGGCAGGGGTTTTTTGCAAACATGCAGCAGAGTAACAGCCAAAGAGTATCAGCAGTCTTTGCACACTGAAGTGAAGACATGGATACATACCATCTTGTTCACAGAACAAGGTAATGAGTGTTTTGTAAACATATAATGTATTCAGCAAGGTACCTGATAGCAAAGCATAGGGCACAATAAAGAAATCCTAACTTCCCTCTAGAGAGGAAACCTCTCCTTCGTGGATGTCAGTTTGTCCATCTTCAAAAAGAGATTTTTTCATATTATTGAATGGTCAGTATAGCTCTCAGAAAGCTCAGGTAGATGAACAGAGGAATTGGAGTCCTTCTTGTATGGTGTGGGATGGTGTGAAGGCCATGGACTACCTCAGACAAATCCAATGAAACCTTTCAACCTTTTCTTCACAACATTTCATCCTCAGTTTTCAGAGGCTTTTAGCACACTGATTTTCAAATTATTTTAACAATGAACAGCATCTGGGAAGGTCAATCTTGACCATCTTCTGGTTGTTCACAAACCACTCTCAGACAAGCCAGCTGCACTCAGCAATTGAGGAAATAAAGAAATAAGCCCAGAAATGCAAGTATGCACTAGAACTGGTTCGCAGTCCTCAAAGGAGGAGAAGAAAACACCAAGTTTACTCACCTTGAACAGAAAAACCTTGGAATTTTACAGTTACTGCCTTTGTCTTCCCAAACAGAAGACAGACAATCAGTAAATCCATCAGTCAGATCCTCCTTATCATTTAATTTTCTCTCACAAAACAAGCTTACAGCAAGTCCACTGCCAGAGCTAGCACCACTTTGGCTACCAAACCTCACCTACATCAAAATACCACCAGACAACAAGGGTGACCTGCTTCACAAACTAGGAGATGGAATTGTTTTGAACCCCAGGAAAACAGAGTTGGTATCAAAGCACTGCTAACAATAAAGAAATCAGTAGAAAAGTTACAGAAAGTGGCTCACATTACAGATAACATGGAAGAGGTATTGGGAGTTTTCCATTCATGTAAGGAGGTCACTACACATAGGGCTACCACCAATTCCAAAACTGTTTGAACCATCCTGAATATTCTTCATCTTTAAATCAGTTGCTTACAAGAAGCAAAAGCTCCCCATTTAGACCACAGATTGTCAGCATAAATTCATTCTTAACCAATTAAACCATGATGCTTCACTAGTACAACATTGTTGGTAACGAGACACAGAGTGTGGTTTTTGTGCAAGCCTAATATTTGAAAGGTGGTGACCCATGTTGTACAAAATAAGCATGGAAAACCCTTTTTGTGGCAGTCAAAAAAAAATTGTAAAACAGGGCAAGGTTTTGCTACAAAATGCCATCTTATTTACTTAAAGGAAACCACAAACAAACAGGATGCAGGCACCACTAAAATCAATTTTATATGAGCAGGGAATTCAGTTCAGGAGTTCTCTGTGACCAATGTAAGTAGTTAATTAGAGCTGAGGAAATATTTTATAACCAAAAAGCTTCTAGCCATATTTATTCTGACTGTGGAATATGTGAAAAACAGATTGTTGGTTACACATTCATTTTTTTTAATGTGAAATTACATCAATTTGCAAATACTGTGTTTGTACTCTCTGGATCAAGAGATGTGAATATTTCATAGTGTTTACCAAACATTTCTATAGGGTGAAGAGAGTCATAATACATAGAAGTGGAGCTGGCCAGAAACAGCAGGAGAGGAAAAATATTTCCTAAGAAAACAATAAATAAGAAAATAAGACTTCTGCCAAAAAGTCTGAAAACACATCCAAAAGATGCATCACTTTTCTACAGTAATAATTATGCATTTCCCATAACTCCAATGGGTCCTATTAGCAAGTCTCACGGAAATGCACCCATTGTCTGTGTTAAATACAATTTTGATCTATTTAATGCTCCAGCTACTCAAGATAAGGTTTTGCATGCTACTGACCGTGAATTTCAAGGACTGGAGATGTGATTGCAAGTTATTAATCAAGTACTTTCTCTGCACTCATGACTCAGGCACACAAAGCTAACAGCTACTTTCTTTGGCTTAACATTCTGAGCCTTTATTTAAAAGACATTTTTTCCATAAACTGTAATTACCTAGATTAGATTTATTTTTTAATTTGAAGTTTAAAAAAATGGGCAAGAATGCAAATTATCTACAGATATTATAAGGAAGATACCCTGCTTTGGGCAAAAGCCAAATCAAAAGAAAATTACATGTCAGGGTTTGTTGGGGTTTTTTTGTGGTTTTTGGGGTTTTTTTAACTAAAAATTAGATTTAAAAAAATTAAAAGGATTGAAGAAAAGCTTCTTTTAGTAAGGTCAATCATGGATACATCTGTCAAATACAATAAAGTTGCTGAAAATTAGCCAAGGATATTAAGTCCCTGCCAAGGACTCAAACATTCCTCAACAAAAGAGAAAAAAGTATTTCTCTAGAGGAGACTGAGTCAAACAGAGAAAGAAGAGTGTGGGGAAAATCTACAAATGGCAAAAAAAGCCTTTTTTCTGAGAGTGGAGGTGGCTAGGAATCTTGCTATGCTCTCTTTTGACCTAAAGGAAAAACAGAAGCCTCTTTGGTTGACTTCTTGGTAACACTATCCAAATATTTCCTCTTCCCTCTGCACCTTGTCTTTAACAACCAGCTTCCTACTCATGCCCAAATCTGTCACATCCCTAAGTTGGAACTAAAGACAGTGGCACAATTTAGGCCTCAGGCCTTTTTCTGGTTTCATGGACTACTTTTGTCTTAGTGTCTTGGCTACAGCCTGAACTGCTTAGCTTCTTCTTTACAGCCAGGAGGCAGAGTCAAAAAGCCCAGGTCACTTCCCAAGGATGGACTGAAATAAAGAATATTATTCTGAAATAAAAATTTAACCAGCATTTCTGACTCCTTGGTATGTTCAGTGTTTGCTTCTTTCAGCTCAACTTGGAGTAAAAACAAACTTTCAAAGAAAAAAAATTATTCTTGCATGACGCAAACCCTCTTTTAATTTTTGGCCAGCTCTTTTTTGGATATCTTTTTTCCCCTGTTGTGTTCAGCAGTGAATTACCCTCTCCAAGACCCACCACATCCAACACAAAAGCTTTGAAGTCCAATGTCTGTTATGCGCAACTCGATGAGCGGGGCTGGGGGGGGGGGGTTGTTTACTGCTGACTGCGTGAGCACTGGTGTAAGACCTGATTCTTTACATGTCCACTAAAGGCAAATTCAGAGGGATGCCAGTCCAGACACAGCCAATTCTTACTGAAGTTCAAGTGAATGCTTGTGAAGTTTTTCCCTGTATTTGCTCAGCTCTATTTAATGAAACATGCCTACCACACAGGGGATGTCTTGCAGTATGCTTGCCGAACTCACAGCTACAGGAACAACTCTGAGCTGAATTAGCCCAGAACAAGTCATGTTTGTTGCTAATCATCCCAAACAGGGAAATTCACTGAAGAACTTGATGGAAGGGAAAGAGGATACAGGTTTATAACCACCATGGATGTATGCTGGGTTTCAGGGATAGAGGCGGGGTTGAACAAGCATGCCTTGGTGAAGGAGGATGAAGCAGAGAAGCCAGGCTGGCCCTGCACAGCCAGACAGGCCCTGCACAGCCAGACAGCTTCAGAAACAGACATCAGCATGCAGTTACCTGAGGTTTCTTCACCTTAATGATCCAGGTGGGAGGCACAATGACAGCAGCATGAGCCCCCAGGGAACATGGCTCCTCAATGTGATGTAGCATGAAACAGGTGACTTTGTTATGAAACTGGAAGAGAGGGAAAGAGTAGAGTCAAGAAAGACAAAGGGGAAGCCTGGAGAAGAAGAAGAGGGTGATGGTACAAAAACTGGAGTAATATTCCCAACTCCATCATCTTCAAGTCCTTCAGCGTATGGAGATTTAGGACATGTAACTAAAGATTATCTTCCTAAGCCATGCCCTCTTAGAAAAAAATAAATAAAACTAAAAAGACATAAAAAAAAACAAACCAAGACGAACAAAAGCACTGAGCCAACAAACCAAACAAACCTCACAATCACTCCTAGTTAAATGCAGCCTCCTGAAGTATTTTCCACTTACCGCCAGCTTGCACCAGGAACAACTGATGGCCACAATCTCTTTACTATGGAAGGTAAATTTCTGCTGAAAGCCCTAGAATAACCAGGGGGAAAAAAAAGCATTAAATTCCTCTTGACTATAAGAAAATATATATCTCTAACTCTAGACAAGTGAGTGTGCTAGGCAAGCAAATTTTTGGGGGACAAACAAATTGCAGGAAGTAACTGAGAAGATTCTTCCACTGCAGTATATTCACAAAAATCTTTTTAAAGTATTTCGGCAAGATTTTTCACTTTTTCTTAAATTTTTTTGTAGTTAAAAACATTGGAAGAAATAGAGAAGAAATGTCTATTTTAATTTTTAATGGATTTCTACAGACTTTCAGATTTTCTGTTGAACAAAGTGTTCTGTCATTGCAGCCTTGTTTGTTCCAAATATAACCAAGAATTTGAATTTTCCTTTTTTACTACAGAGTAGAATTACCTTTTTTTTTTTTTTTTTTTTTTTTTTTTTTTTTTTTACGACAGAACAAAATTAACTACAATGTCTCTCTGGGAATGCTCTGACAGGAAAATGAAGTAATTAGGTTTATAGTTTTATTGAACTGACTCAGATTAAAATCTTTCCAGTAAGTTAAAAAAAAAAAATCACTATGGCTTGATTCAGAACTCACAATTAAAATAAATTATTTCTTTGCATTTTTAAAGCAAGAAAAGCCCACCCCAACCAGAAGATGCAATTTAATTCTCTTAGAGATGAGAGATTCTTCTTTCTATAGGATGTAATATGACTTTGCTGTAAATTCTAAGGCTGGAAAAGACAATTGACTCATATATATCCTTCTGCATGCAACACAGGCAACAAACAATAAGATATAGTCTGTAATTTTGAGCTGAGTTAAAGGTTATTTTAGTCAGAGAAAAAAAACTTATTTGGGTTGATGGCTGGAGAGATGGAAAGTCCACCATTTCAGTGAACAATGTGTCAGCTGTCTTTATGGCTTAGATTTCAGAATTGCAGTTGGTTGGATCCTTTATTCATGGCCTTCCATCAGTCATATTTCTACCTCTGTAAGCAGCCCATCACCACCCAGAATTTTCTCATTCAATCTCCCTACCAAGTGATGAATCTGTGAGCCAGTTTTCTTTTTAACAAGCTGAGTAATACCTGAATCTCCTACATGCTGGAAAATGCCCAAGACCCAGTGCAAAAAAAGTTAGAAACTTATTTAGTAACATCCAACAGGTCATTGCCTCACTGATTGTGTTATTAAAGTCCTTCTTTCCCTGCAGGACAAATGAGCCTATTAGTGCTCAGTGAAATGAAAAGGTCAAGCACACCAAGAAGGAGACCTTCTGAAGTGAGGGGTTGAGCTACAATCTGTCTATACAGGGTGGCTGAGAACAATCATTGATCCTCAGAACAGGAGGAGGCTCTACCTGCCTGCCCAGAATGCAGAAGTATATCTTGCAGCTTCATCTACATGTGTCCCCAGCATGTACTCAAACCAGTTTGCCACATGGACCTCATCAGCAAGACCAACTCCTGAAAAGGCTTGTGTCACCTCTGGCTGGATTTTTGGTGTTTTGTTTCAGTCCTTCCCCTAATGCCTCAGGGTTTACATTCAGAGAAATTCAAAGCATAGATTTTTTTCATAATGATGGTGATTTGGCATATTCAGGTTTAGCAATGGAGTGTAGTGAAGTGGCTTAATAAAGACAAGCTGGCCAGATACTTCTGGCGGGGCACATCTTGTCTGCCATTCAGTGTGGGCATAAGAACAGAGTGACTAACTTGATACAAGTGCTGGAACAGAGGTCTGTCACTGGACAAAACACTCTTTCCTCATTTACTTACTCTAGTGCTTCACAATGTTTCTAACATATCTCACTACTCCTTGTTCCAAAGTGCATTAAAATAAAAAATAATTATTTCAGTCCCTCATGGGCACAAAGTGTTTTGGTTTTTTTCTGCTTCGTAACATCAGTGGGAAAACCCTTCTCTCCCAAAATCTCCAATAATAAAAGTCTAAATTCAGTACAATAATTCCACATCCCATCATCTGTGCATTTTAAACATATGGACTGAGCAGCTTGTCTGGTTCTGGATGGATCATTTTGCATTTATTTAGTATGTCATTTGTCTTTTAAGGAGTCATTAAACAAAATTATACAGCAATAAAAACATATTAATGATAAGTAGCAATAAACTACCGCTTTCCTTCCTCAAATTGCTTTACAAATGTGAGCTAATTCTTCCTAAGGATACATGTTTCAGGTAAGATAGCATTTATTTGAAAGCTAGCTTCACACAAAGTAATTGATAAAACTGCTAAAATAAACTGTGCACTGTAAGTCACAGAGAGATTTGGCAGGCACTACTGGACTGAAACATAGGGACCCTCCATAGAAATCATATTTTCTGCCTTCTCTGAGTGAGAAGAAACACTGAATTTCAGATGTCTTCAATCATACTAGGAGGTCTTCTGCACTAAATTAGAAATTTTGAGATAGAAAATGACTTTCACATTTTTGAGAACATCAGCCTAACAGTATATGATTAGCACTGATTCTCCAGTAACCCTCCTCAACACATGAAACCTTATGTTGTGAGCTACTCCTGTAGAAATAAAGAGTTGTGCACAGCAGAAAAAATGTACTTGTAGGAAAAGAGCACCTGAATGTCACAAAACCAGTTTGTGTTGGTAATCCAACCTGTCTGACTAGTCTGGATTAAAGTACAAATTAATATAGACACCTGTGCACTACAGACAGCACATAAGGATTACTAGTTCTGATATGTTTTATTTATATTTACCAAAGTATTTACTATTAAAGGCTATTTTTACACCAGTGTTAGGGCTACTAATAATATTTTTTGCAAGTACTTTTCTACAAAAGATTTTCTCTCTTTAGTGCTCTTAGAGATACCCGAATGCAGCATAAATGTAGGAGAGCCAGGTATTATTACAACTCGAATACAGACTGCAGCAGAAGAAATGGATGGTAATCTCTGTTAAAAGACCAAAGAACTAAAATGGCCTTTCAAGCACCAGAAATTTCAGTCTTAACTTTACATGCAGCTCTGCATCAATCCACAGGCCTTTAAAGGGACCAGTGACAGAGACACTGTGGACACATTCTGCATCTGTGTAGAAGACACTCCACTCTGGACACCATAGAAGGTTAAAGAAATGGTGTTTGTTTAGCATTATGGTCCAAAATGTGTTCTCAGTCTCAGAAAACCCCTCAGCCACTGCTAACTGGAAGCATATGAGAAAAAAATCCCTTTTCATTCATCCTTAAGCTTCTATTACTGCACATAGTTATGAAATGGATGCTGGGCCACATGGTCTGGACATTTTTATATCATATTAAAGAAAGAAAAAAATTATCCATATTTCTCTGATGATCTCAGGTGACAAATAGCTAACAGCTACGAAAATGTATTTTTTTTTCACGTCTTCAAGAAAAAGAAAAGGATTCTTAAAGCATCATAAATGGTGTGGATGCCATGGCTTGGGAACTCTTAATTACCATTCCTTCAAACACAACAGTTATGAAGCATTAGGGGAAAAACCTAATGTGTGACAAGTTTGAAACAAGCAAATGTATTTCTTCTCATAGCATGTAGTTAAGTTCAGGAATTTCTTGCTAAAGGATATTTTAAATGCTACAACTTTACATGAACCCAAGGTTCGACAAGGCAAGACCACAGGAAAGAGATTATCATAGACTGTTAACTATAAAGGCACGAATTCTGGAAATTCACGAGACAAAAACAGAAATAGTTTTCTTGGTTACACTGCACATTCCAGGCCCCCTTTCCTGGTACCAATTTCTCTCTATAGTACTTCAGCAATAAATCAGTAAAATCACCCTTGGGAAGAGGAGCAAAAACCTAAAGCCTAGATGAATTTCTATAAGCTGTATTTGCACTAGCAAGTAACTATAACACAACAAAGAGATCTACCAGAATCTTTAACTATTCCATGAATAATACTTGTTTTATTGCTTTAAAGGTACTGTCATTCTGTTTCAATAATTTCCCTTTTCTTGCAAGACAAGAGAATAATAAAGGTGGCTCTTACTTGGAGGTCTTTGAAATGTTATGGTAGAGCACATGCATTTTGCTGTAATAGGAGACTGTGTGGCCAATAAATATAACTGATTTTTTTTTGTTATAATTTTCTCTAATTCTTTGTTTCCTGTCAAAGAACAAGTCTACTACAACATACTTATGTTGTTCTTAAGTGAATATTTCTTATATAAGGAGAAAACTGAGATTTTCTCTGAAGTTTTCTATATTCTCTGTTTGATGGTTGGATTTGAACACCTATATCAACCAAGGCTGCCCATGGGGACATACCCGGGACAAGTTTTGTATGATACCTAGTATGTACTCTCACTGCAAAATCAACTCCAAAGGCCTGCAGGGAAGATCCAGGCAAAGAAGGCAGAGATTGATGGCAAAGTCATACCGAAGAATGCTGTGTGCAAACTGCCTTGCTGCACCATTCCCATGGTACTTGCTATAAAAGAGCATCACATTTTTATTGCCTGTCCTATTGCAGCTGGTAGCTGACAATCTGCATGTCTATCCAGACACAAATCTCATTTTCCTCTGACTGAAGTGCTGTGCCATGGAGACGAGACCTGGACTGTCTTACTAGTTGTAAACAGGGAGGCAAAAGTATAATATAGTGCTAAAAGAAGGAAATTAAATCCCTGTTAATTTAATTTTAAAATATCTCCCAATATATTCCAGCGGTTCATAATATTTCAGAAGACCTTCAGTAGCTAAAGTGCTTCTTCCCCCTTTTGATAGTTTTTTAGAAATAAACTTTACAATCTATGAAGCAGAGGAAATACAAAGCAGTCTCACAGATCTTAGAGGCTGCTGGGGCAGAAAGAAAGCAACAGCCTTTCTGTTCCAGGAGCCTAAAAAATAGGCCATCACAATTTTGGCACAGAGGACAGCACTGCAAGAACATATTAGTATAGGGTTAGCTTAGCAATTAAGGCTCAAGGAGTCACAGCTTTCCTCCTCCTCACTTTCAGCAGCCTGTACACCACAACGTCCCAGGACAAATGATGTGCTCATTCCTGCAGATGCAGCTGCCTTTCTTGTCCCACATGGGAATCAGAACGGTAAAGCTCAACATCTCAGGCTTGTCATTAGGTATTAAAGAAGGCCAAGTGTTTGTGATAGAAAAAAATGCAGGCACTAGAAGGACCTGCTGGTTACTCTGAACTCCTAAGTGCCCTGTGTCGTGCTTGTGCTGTGCAGGAAATCTCACCTTTCCACACTGCTTACATTTGCCCTCCTGCCTCCGCCGGTGCACCCAGTGATGCCGCACAAAGTTCTGCAAACAAGGGCAAAAAAGATGTGTTATAGGAAGCACGGGCACCTTGCACTCAGTGGTACCATCTATGTGAAATTTGTTAAAAGACACCAAGGGAAAAGTCCCTTCAGGCAACTGAGGAATTCCTGGAGCAAAATGTGTAGCAGGAACGGCAGGAAACCTCAAAAACCACCAAAACTGTAAGAGGAATAAGGACAAGGTGGTGTTTTCTTTAGTCTCATTGAAATAAGGCCAGAACTACTTCCTCAGTATTCAGGTTTTAAATCTTTGATTTTATCTTAGAGATACTTCTAGAGGGAAAAAAAATATTAAGAGAGAAGAAGTGAAAGGAGAGGAAAATAGTTTTAAAAAAATAAAAATACTAGCTCAAAGGCCAGGAAGAAAAAAAATGCCACAAAAAAAATGAAAAAGAAAAAAAGATAGAATAACTGAATGAATGGGCAAAAGACAACAGAAAGGTGAAATGTTTTCTGTCAGTGTAAGTAATAGAGTGCTTCAGCTAGAATTCATTTTACATTTATTCAGGAGAGTGGAACATGTTCCACTGGGAACCAATTCTCTGTCTAAGACTCCTCTCAATCTCAAAGCACTTCTGCAGCTGCACACCGGGGGGACCAGCACACATGTCAAATGAAAAGAAAAAAAGAAATTGTCATTTGTGCATTACTTACTTCTCTTGGAGATCTGGAGCCTCCTTCTCGGAAAGTTGGTTTGCAGCGAAAATTAATCTGGCATTAAAATAAAACTGTTAGAACTTAAAGTGAGCTGAAAGAAAATTTATTCCAATATCTTGATCTAGGCTAGACCTCCAAAGCACTTATTATCTATTATGATATTAGCTTCACTAGGTGAAAAAAAGTTACGTACCTGGATGTCAGAAAAATCTGTTTTCATATGCCATATTAATTCTCCTTGCTAGACCTCGACACAGCCCCGTCTTCACTAATGCTATTGCTGCCTACTCAGTTCAAATATTTCAACTGCCTCCTCCTTCTAGAAGAAAACCACTGTATCTGTTCCGTTTTTCTGAAGATCATTTGCAAACAAGTGCAGACTTCAGTTTAGGTCTCAAAAGTCAGTAGATGCTGGAAAATTCACTCTGTAAGACCTTTTTGCACATCCTATCTTAATGTCTTTGTAAACAAAATCTGTGGAGAAGTTGCCACTTACATAAAGAACCATGCAAATTATCATAGATTTCTACCTTTTCCTTAGACAAAGATGTTTGCATCCACCTGCCCAACCACAAATCATTTGGGGAGCATTGTATTTCCTCATGCAATGGTGTTGACACTCCAAAGAGGACAACAGGAGTTCTCATGAATGGAAAACATTTTGAGGAAGGTAAAGGAAAAAATGTATTTAAGAAACAAGAAGGTAGTCCTATTAAAAAAGAATAAAAGTTTTGAGAAAAGAAGAATAGAAATAAGAATAGAGAGATGTAGACACTTAAAAAGACACTGAAGAAGAGAGAGACCTGCAAAAAGTCTAAAGGATATGTGAAGTAAGCATCGGATGCACTAAATGAAACAAATTCAGGTTTGAGTTGACTATCCTTCAAAGAATTAAACATTTGAAGATAAAGCACAGCTATGCTTTTGTCACAAAGGTAGAATGACCAAGTTTCTTCAAATTTAAATACAACCCTCCCCAAATAAATAAGTTCTCCCCTCATTTAAGAGATGCTTTCAAAATAATATTTCTAGGGAGAAAAATAAAATAATAATTTAAAAAGACACACACACACAAAAAAAAAAAAAGTAAGCAAAATACCTAGTACATCTAAAGAAATGAAAGGCATTGTAATATTAGTCTTCTTCTATTGCTCTTCACCTCGAATTGCAATTTTTTATTTCACTGCTCAGTCATGGCAGGCTGGAAAGACCCAGCTTATATTTATTTTCCTTAAAATTAGCACCTTGGAAGAGAGGGTCAAGCAGAAGACTGATGTACTAGTTTATGGACTTTTTAGGAGCCCTCTGCCAAGAGGTGGATTTCATGGTCTCCAAAACAGCACAGAGAAGCTGGGTTTTACCTAAGTGCTCATTTTCTCTGGCTGGCAATGCCACCAACTCACTGGGCTATGGAAAGTCAGCACTCCTGCGATGAAGGAAGTCATGAAAAATTCACTGGTAACATTTTGTGCTGAAAGCATGTGCTAATGTTAATTTCACTGTGGATAAATGCATCAAGGGTGGAAATGGTACCTCTCCAACTTGGTATTATGGCAATCACTGCAGGAGTTTTCAACATGAGTCCAAATATTGGAAAGGAAAAAGTCCTTTCCTTATAGGCTTTCCTTTTAGGGTTGCTGCTATAAATTTGTTATGCATCAGCTTCCTTTATGAAGATCAACATTTCTAAACATATAGGAGTGAAAACAAAGCTCTAATGAAAGCAATGGGGAAATTCCCACACATATTTCTTTGCACATACCCCACCAAGAATGAAAAGGGTGGGGAGGAGATTCCTCTAGCACATTTCCAGTTAGGCAAAATGGAGACAAATCTCTGAGGGGAAGACTGAAGTCAGTGATAGATGTTATGTAGGTGCTTGGGTGTGATCAAGGATCCTTGAAGGAAATGATAAGCAGAACAGATGCTCACAGATATAATGGTAGTATAAAGGAAAGGCTTGATGTTTTCCATTTTACAGACAAAACCTTGAATTCTGAAGTTTTGAAGAGAAAACAGTATCATCTAGTAAATACAGGGGGGAAAGCTCACACTAGCATCTTATGCTGCAGTGCTCATAATAAATATAACTGTCATACAATGAATTATGCTGGCTTTAGTTGGGGAATTGTAAAAGGCCAATTTTGTACATGACAGGATACTCCATTTTCAAGCTTCAATTTTTAATTTAGAAGCAGGGGCAAATTCTTTTATTTAATATTATAAATGTGAAAGCATTCTGTAGTTTTTTTCTTTGTTTGGTTTTGGAGTTTTTTACGGTTCACAGGGTTCGAAGAAATACACTTTAAAAAAAAAAAAAGGTGCAATTTCAAGCCAAGTTTTGTTCACAAGTACATTGTTAAAACAGCTGTGAAAACTTAATTTGACACAGAGGGTTTTCCAGGCTGAAACCTCACTAAAAGAATTAGAAGTGTGTTGGCTACATCAGGCTCCAGAAGATGGCAATGTCTCACCTTCTCTAACTGCTCCATGCAGGCGTTGTGGACCACGATCTTGCAGGCAGCACACTTCCTCCGCAGGGCAGACTTCTGCAACAGGAAAGGGACAGTGTGTGCATGAACTTTTGTGAAAAAGAAACAGCCACACCACTCCAGCTCGTGAAGTGAATACTTCCCTTTATGCAGGGGATCATGTTAACACTGCAGAGCATCACTCTAAAAGTGAGCATCCTATGAAGATGATGAGCAAAGAGGAGAAAAATTGCACATGCAAATCAGAGAACTCGGATCAGTTTGCAAAAAGTCTTTTCATGTTTACAATAAAATATTTAATTTGATGGGCCTGACCATTGCCTTGCAGAAAAAATACTTGGGTACTTGGGTCATTTTGGCAGAGAATGGTAAAATTCTCATAGAATGCTGTTAAATGCTTATGAAATGTTACAGCAGGGACAAAATTCTCAGTTATGCTGGTTAGTTTTATTAATTTCAGTAGGGCTTTTGAAATCATTTCTATTTTTCTATTGAATCCCCTGGGCCAAGACATATCAAAGGCAAGAGAATACATCCAGAAGAGAGAATGTATTTACTTACTTTATTTCAACTCAATTTAATTAACCAGATGGAATTAATTTTCATAGAAGTTTAACTTACAGACTTGTGCTTGAGGGACAGAAGATTTATAAATACGCAGTAAGCTGAGATTTCTTTGCTTCAGATTTTTTACATTCAATTTATTCATGTCCATTTAAATCTCTAATAAATTATTTCTTTATAATTTTCAGCATATTTTAAAAAGGCTCATTTAAAAAAGAAAGGGAACACATCTTCAGCTCACATTATGGAATAATTATAATAATTTTATTAATTATCTAAATTCTCTAGATACACCCTAACTGTACATGTTCATATATATATGGTGTTCTAATGTTTAACCTGAAGAATCATGGCATTGTATAGCAGGTTAATCTTTCATGACTTGTTAAGTTCATGGTTTTTATCTCTGTGTTTACCAAGTTTGTTTTTTATCTCTGTGAAAGCCATACACAATATCTTATCAAATTTCCATATCACTTTCAATGCGCTAAATCACGAGAAAGAGCTTGCTCCGTTTTAGGAAGGCAAAAATCTACTGAGAACACAAGAACCACCACACTGGGGCAGACAGAGGTCCCCTCAGCCAAACAAATCCTGTGTCCAGCTTTTGCCAGAACTCAGTGTCTCAGGACCAGTGTAAGTGCACTGCAAACACACAGGGACAGTGACACTTCCTTTGAGTATTACCACACCATCAGCAGTTGTTGGCACTTTGCTTCAGTACCCTGAAGGAGGAATAGGCTTCTCAGGTTTGGCCTTAATGCTATTTACCGTAATGTAACCAATTTGCTTGAGAAGTTTTGGGAGATGGGTATTAAATTTGTGCTATAGAAAGCACTAGCATTTTGGATCACATTGCCCTGAAAACTGGGGGTGATTAGTGGATCAACATGCTTTGATTTGAATTAAATGCTCGGAAGGTGGAGGGGCACTGGGGAGGGTGGTAGTAAAAGCAGAAAGGCAGTATCATGAAGAGTCACAGACGGTAACCACAAATATCCCAGAGAAAAGGAATTCCCTTTAACCTTTTCAGTCCAAGGGCTAGGATACTCCCTTGGAGCATTGTTTCAAACCAAAGACATGAACACAGGATCCCCACTCTCTTCCCAAACTTCCTAAATATCAAAGTAAGAGGGTAAATTGCTTCATCTTTTGATGAAGCAATTTAACTGAAACCCTAGGCAAAAAGAGCTCCTGAAGTGGACTGGAGGTGTAACAGTCAAATAACAGATACTTATGAATCTGAGATCAGTCCAATGAAATGTTTCCATAGACAGCAGAAAAGCTTCAATAGGAAAAAGCTAACCTTGAATATTCCCAAATAGGAGAAGGCAAACACTCAAATATGAGTGCACTCATTGCTGGTGAATGCATTCAAGAGTTTGGAAAATTCAATTCAAACCCTTGCAGTGATTAAAATTGCAGAAATTTGAATAGACCCTCCTCTCAGAGGCTGCAACAAGTGATGTATTTGTGCATATTTTCATGTAAAATAGACTAGCGTCTTTTCATATTCCTGAAACATATCAGCATTCTACTCTTTTTTTTCCTTACCATGTTAGTAAAGCTGTTCATTACATACATTCTCACTGTGTAAATAATCTGGGTCAATCAAAACTGGTTTGGGCTTTTTTTCCTGAAGAAATAAAGTCTTTACCAGAAGCCTTTTGTCCTTTTTGCTCTCCTTTTGGAACACAGGCAAACAATTCAAGCTCTCAAGTGACTGAGCACTGCATCAGTCTGAAGCCAGGCTTGTTACCTCAGAAAAAGAAATCCAAAAATAACTCACTGAGAATTTGACTTGGCAGCTCTCCTCCCCCAGGTAGCAGAGGTCCCCAGAAACATTTGTCTCTAGCCACAGATGCTCTCCATTCACAGCATTTTCCTGGGAAAAAGAAATAGTTGTTAATCTGTTTTGTTAAATTCAGCCATGTGAACATGTAGGGAAAACTGATATTCAACAAATTTAGAAAACTAAAATAAACTAAACAAAAGCCAAACAAAAACCAACTACCACACCACCAGGTATTGCTTTGGTTTTCTACAACACAAAGCCATAGCATATAAGAGTATTACCCTGGCTGACCATCCCAGTTTGAAAGATGTTGACAATACAATGATGTGTCACCAATCTGAACACAATTCAATTAAACTTTGCTGATGTTCTTCCCACATGCTGCATACTTTAACTGGGAATTCAGATTTCATAAGCATGAGATGTACACACAATTTTAAAGAAACAGAAAATCCAGAGAGATGAAACAAAAACACAAGTAATGAACTTTGTAATGGGAGATGAGCAAGTAATGAACAAGTAGTGGGAGAAACCAAAAAATTTAAGAACCGGGCACAAGAGTAAAAACCAAAATGCTGACTATGGCTTTAGGATGATAGGATAAACTAGACTAGGGAAAATGCTTTCCTTGAAATAGTTGGGTCAACATTCTATTTGTGAATACCTCAATAAAGCATTACACTACCAAGAGAAACTGGATTTGAACTTTATACATGAAAGAACAACACATTCATCTGAGAAAGCTCTCAAAAAAAGAATCTACCAAGCACACTGACAATTAGGAGTGATCAACATCTAACATCATAGGATAACATCTAACTTTGTCTTGACAGCCTCATTTGACCAAATTTGTACCTTGATTCTGTGCAAATTCTTGTTCTAGAGAAACTTGATTGTAGATGGACTATGGGTTTCCCTTGCCTGTATTCCTGATGTGACTAAAAAGCCTAAAACTCTACTGTACACTACTTGAACAAAGTGCATAAATAGGGATTCTGTTCAGCCAGAATTAGAGCATGATAGAAAACACTTTGACAGTCTGACATTTGCTTCCCACACTGCAGAAGTCAAAAATTATGATGCTCACCAAACAGATGGCGTCCGACAGCAGGATGCTCTGAAATAGCCATCTTGGAGAAAATAATTTCTTCAAAATACCACTGTCACTTTCAAAGTGATAAAATGAGATAGCTTCTCTTGCTATGCTAATTTCTTAGGTAATGCAGAAAAGCAGAAGTAGCAAAATCCTTTTCCTTCTGGAGTGCACCTACAACAGCCAGGACCTAGGCAAGACTGCACATGGTGACTACCACAACCACGGTGTTCACTTCCAGTAAAACAAGAGGACAAGACCAACACTGGCTGGGTTTTGGTGAGAGGTCTACCTGTCTGCAGGTCTTTAACTTCATCAGAAATGTTTCAATTCCCAGAGCACAATTGTTTAGGTGAGGATTTTCAACACTTTTATAATGCAAAACAATTTCTAAGAACTTGCACAAGCTTAAGAAATTCTTCAAGTCTTTCTTAGACGGTACATTATTCAGATTGTAAACTGTGACTAATGTGTGTCCTTGTATTGCAGCTATTTTCTCTTTAGTAGCAGGATACAAGCTCACCAAAGAGAAGATTCTCTTCTGACAAAATAGTGCAAACTCAGCACTGTAACCAAGAGGTAAATCTCATTGGATATAAAAGATTGTTAGGAAAGGCCAACCCTGAAAGCTAAGTAAGAAAACACACAGCTTCTGGGACAGAATTTTTAACAAGGAATAAAAATTATATTAAAAAATAGATTAACCACCCCTTCATTTGGACCAGGTCCGTATAACTTGCCATCAGGATTTCTAAAGATAAAATGGCCTATTTCCATAACCTGGTTTGAACTGTTTGTTCCCTATTGTTCCAGATTGTATCAGAGATTTACATGTCAAACTTTACATCACCACGTAAATAAAAATATTTAGTAGTCAACAAGGATGACCTTCATAGTTCATGTTGTTATAGAGTTCCAACACAACTAGGTAATAAAAATGTAAATAAGCTGATCTAGTATGAGTGGCACACCTCCAGACACCTGCTACCACAGAAAATCTCACAGCACTGTGTGTGAAAACTCACAATTTCAATTCTAGCAAATGGACTTTTAGAAAATCTTTCATCCTGATTCAGAGCAAAGAGCTGCGACTGCTCAAGATGAAATGCCCTCCCTCAAAAATCTTTCCTTCTCAGTTAATGTGTCCCAATAAGATCAAAGGGAATTATTTGAACTTCACTGTTTTAAATATTACAAGGCTCTGTCATTTATATGATGAGACATTCTTTCGCCACTTATGAAAATAAAGATGATATAATCAAAGGAAATGCAGTGACCTTTTGTAAGCCAAATTTTTTATTCACTTCTGACAGAAAATTTTACCAAAAATCAATGCATTTATATGAAGAATTTTGACTTCAACAAAGCAGTATTTTCTACTCCAAAATCTACGGACAATATTCCACAACATGCTGGACAAAAGGGCACTCATCCCCATGTACCAAGACAGAAGCTGACAGAGGTCCCTGGAATAAGCTGCTATCACCTCTAGGATGATATCCTGTTTGACACAAAGCTAAACCACAGTAAAGGTCCTGTCATCACTTGTATATTTTGACACAGACATTTTTTTTTTGTTTTCCATAAGAAGTTTGCCAGTTTGGTTTATTCTGTACTTTATGTCTTTACATTGGCTTTAGGATTTAATGTCTTTTAAAGAAGCAGCTGTTCTCTTTTTATCCCTGAAGACACAGATGCCAGTCTCATGCTCTTGCCATTTTCCTCATGTTGAATCTGTTGTAGCTGTAAAGCTACACACAAAATCAGTTCAGCTAATGGAAAAAAACTAGATATCTTATCTACCAAATCATCTAGACAAAATGACTCACCCTGTGACCACATAACGGTTGGATCTGCCACAAGGAGTGGTGGGTTAAAGATAGCTCCAGTGGGACTGATGCTTTTGGTGCCACCTCAGCTGACCCAGCAAATCACACTTTTGGGCTGACACGTTTTGCTCTGACTTGCTATGTGGAAAATGGATACTGTCCATCATTGAGGATAAAACAGCAATGACTGTGGCCTAATAAAGAAAACTCTGAACTCTCTCTCCTCTCCAGCTTCCCAGCCTTCACAAGTGTGTGAACTCAACGTCCTGGGAAGAAAAAGAGCCCCTGCTCAGTGAAGCAGAGGCAGCAGTGCTTTCCTGGCAGCCTGGCTCACAGGGGACACACCATCTCAATATCTCTCCATCTCCCAGATGGAGACCTCCCACTTGATTGCTCCTGATCCATTATCACCTTAATAGCAAACAAAAATAATTTCAGTATAGCAAACATTCCTTGCATACCAAACAAATACCACACAATCCCCCCTGAAGTGGAAGAGAAATAAGAATTCAAGAACCAGGCATTTGGGAACCATGTAATTACATGCATGTGCTCGTGACTTGCTGTGCACATTTCATTGATTGAACTAGATTTCTTCAAGTGCTCCAGCATAGTAAATGACAGAGCAAGAGTTACCATTTTTCTAACGCCCACCATCTCCATACCTCACTGTTCTTCAGACTGCTGTCAGCATGGTTTCAAAAGCAGTGGAGATAAACCTGACTGTTTTAATTTGCCATGTCAAGCAGCTGTACTTATTCAGCCAAACAAATAAGGCAGTCAGCCCAAACTTCTAGTTCAAAAGAGCTGTAACTCCAATTGTAACAGGAGGAATGGAACTCTCCTCCACTCCCACTATGACTGGCATTCTGCAAAAAATTATTTAAGAAAAATTTCTAAATTAGATCAGTAAGAAAATTTTCCCTTTGTTAACCCTCCAGCAAGAGAGAAGAATCTTCTTGCAAATACACATTTGGGTGATACTTATGATTAGTGTAAAATCAGTGGACATCAATCTAAACTTAATTAAATATATTTGAAAGCAAAAATTATTAATTTTGGCTCTTTTCTTTATGAGATGACTATTGAACAGAAAAAAATTTGTTTGGATGTCTCTTTCCCAGATATCTTTTTGTCATGTTTGGATTATGTTTCACCTTTAACTCTGAAATTTCAAAGTTTGCAATACTCATGTTGCAAATAGGAGTAGTGCCTCAAATATTTTCCTGTGAATATATATTCTCCATTTTAACTCCATCTTAGCACATTTTAATTTGGGAATATATTTCATGTAGAGGTAACCTATTCTTTAATTATTGCAAATGTTATACGTGGACATAGAGCAAAATAAAACAGCATAGGGATACGTTTCTCCTTTCCTCCACCATGCTTTCCAACTTCTCTGCATGAATTGCCTTTTGAGATCCGCCTAAGCCTCAGCTGAGAGATCACCTGTATACAGAAGCAGAACAACATTTGTCTTCATGGAGCAGCAATGTTCAGGTGCTATCAACTGAGATGATGATTCCCTCTGTCCTCATGAACCACTGTTTCAGCTGATAACAGCTGCATTTCAGCAAGGTGAAAAAAACCCATATTTTCTAGATGGGCACCTTCTGCAAAATCACTGCATCCTCTACACCACTGGAAAAATACAAAGATATGGCCACCATTCTGAAATATGACAGACCTCTTTTCTCTTTAGATGTCTCTGGAAAGAACATCAGATCTCAAACCTTCATGAAAAAGAAGTAGCAAAGTAGAACTACTGATCCAGAGCATAGCACTTCAAGTGTCAACTGCACACAAAAATTCAGCAATTTTTAAATATGCATGGGGCTTGCACTCATCACTATGCAATTTGAACTAGAATTCCTATCACCTCTTCATCTTTTTATGTGACTAATGGAATACCGTGAGATTCTCCTTTTGTCATGAGAACATATAAAAATAAACATCTTTTTTCAGCTGAATGCTTAATTCCCAATTACAAAACTTAGCCTTGAAGACCCTCTAATGGAAGAGAAGTCCATCCCCCAGCGTAAAAGTTGGTATAGGTTTTAGGAAGTTATGATGCAGAAGCCAAACCATTAATGGGGAAAAGAAATAAATTTATCCAGAATGAGGGAAATGTTTCATCATATGTAAAACATGTGCCACTGTATTAACACATAACTTAATTATCCAAGCTTTAGTACATCATTAGGCACTTCCAAACACTTACTGTCCGTGAAAGTAAGCAGACAGAATTATTGACTAGTGCAAAAAAGGCACAGAATATAATGCAACAGACTTCTTTAAAAGTCACATTCACTAATTTTAAATACCTCACTGATATAGGTCACTTCATGTCTAGCCCATACCCCAGTCAGCAAGGATGTGATGGGAGATGGCATCAAAAGCCTTGCAAAAGTCAACACAATGGCCATTGCTCTCCCCTCATCTACCAAAACAGTCATTTAATCTGTTAGGCTGGTCAGGTACTGTCTCCCCTCCATAAATCAATGCTGAATACTCTCAGTCACTTCTTATTCTTAATATTTTTGGAAATTACTTCCAGAAGGATTTGCTCCATAACTTTCACAGAAATCAGGGTAAGACTGATTAGCCTGGAGTTCCCTGGATCCTACTTATCCTTCTTGAAGGCAGAATGGACATTTGTTTTCTTGCAGTCCTCAGGACATCCTCTGACCATCATGACCATTCAAAGACAACAGACTGTCCTAGCAGTGATATCAGCCAGCTCCCTCAGCACCTTCATGTGCAGCTCATCAGCTCCCACAGACTTCTGTATGTTCAGTCTAAGTATTCCCTAACCTGATCATCCTCCACAAGACTAAGCTTGCTTTCTTTCAGACCCTGGTATAAGTGATGTGGAACTGCTGAAGGCAGCTCTTACCAGCAAAAATGGAGGTTAAAAAAAAAAAAGGGACAGATCTTACATGACCTTTGTCCATGCCTATTGGCCACATGCCCAATTCAGATTTTACATGCCCTTTGTCACCATGTTCTCTGCCCTATTCAGTGGCAGCCCACCATTTTTCCTGCTGTTCCTATCACTGTTGATTAGCCTGCAGAAACCATTCCTGTTACCTTTCCTGTTCCTGTAGGATTCTACACTAGATGAGGTCTGGCTTTCCTTACTCCATCCATGTGGAATCAGGTAGTGCCTTGTACAGTCCTCCTGACCCAAGCCTGCTTCCACATATTGCCAAATGCCATTTTTCAACTTCTACTCTGACACAGTTTTCTGTTCTTGTTAACACCTAAAAGATTTCTGGCTTTGTCTTTTATTCACATAATTTATGGTATAAATTGTAATATTTCTCCTGTAAAAAGCATTCAGCTTGCACCCAGAGGACTCCAATTATGCATTCACTAAGCAGAAAGCACAGTCGAGTTTTTTCATTAACCACCAAGAATGGAAACTGAATACCTTCAAATGACTCTTAAGTGGGGGAAAGATTCTGCGCCTCCTTGTCATGGGTGAAGGAAAGAAATGGGCATCAACAGAAAAAATGCACTATTAAAAAAAAAAAAAAAGAGACTTAGGGATGTTCAACACTCTACTGTTCTAGTGGCTGTCAATAGTTTTGTAGGCACCACAGAAAGCAAGAGCTAGAAGGCAGTAGTTAAAAGAAAATTACAGGAGGACTTTGTGTACAAGCTTATGGTTATAATCTTTAGTAGAAAATGGCAATAGAAAAATACACAAAGACCTGGATCCTCAAAGGTACACAGGCAGTGTATTGGGTGGCTCAGTGTGTACTCATTTGAGAATCTGGGCTAGAATTACCTACTTTATTATTTAACACTTGGGAGTGATGTCTGAAATGAAGGTGTGTGGGAGAAAGGTATAGGCATAAACATATCACAGGGGCAGCCATTTAGGTAAATTCCTTTCTGGTAAGGCATCCCCAGCACTCCCCTCTGATTATTATAACACCTACTCCATACACTGTATTCTGTATAGCCCTGGTGTGAAAAGAGAACCTTAAATTATACAGCAAAGCTACAAGTTAACTTGAAATACATGTAACAAATGTGATGAAACTGGACATTTGTAAGTATGCTAGGGAAAAGAAAGCTCAGGGAAGAGAGACAGTAGCAAGAACAATAGTAAAGAATACTGGGGGGGGGTTGTGTAAAAAGTCTTAGAGGATATGAGAATCATCACCTGTGTTTTACAGCTAGAGAGGCTGATGTACTGAGGGAAAAAACAACTCCTCTGAGCTCACTCACAAGGTAAGTGACAGAGTGGAGAATGGAATCCCACTCTCTGACTCAGTGCCCTGTTCACAGGTCCATCTGATAATGGCAAATCACCTGCAAGGAACTCTCAAAAATGGAGGCAACAGCCAGGGAATTCTTTCCGGTTATTACTGTGAAGACTGTAGTGGAAAATATTTCCTCCATTTTAAGTCAAGAGATGATTTATGCTCATGTCACTTAGACTTTGAAAAGATCTCCCATCATGTGTCCTTGGAGAATCATCCTCAGAAATACTAAAGAGAAGGATGATGTATATGAGGATGCAACACATACTGATCAATGCTGCCTTCCAGTGATTAAATACAAAAACTTCTTGTCTGACTCCAACACGTCAATTGAAATATCTGTTCACTCTGCCAGATGAACCTCTGGATGTAATTTAAAGCTTAGGGCTTTTTTCTTTGTTGAAATTCACTACATATTAAAAACCTTTGGTCCACTTCAACCTCCCCGCATCTCCAAACCTTACTTCCATCATACCTCAGATGTGAGAAATACCTTTCTCCCTTTTAGCAGTTACCACAGCTGGTCAGTTCAGTCTCCTCCCAGCCACAGATGTCTTCCACTCACTATCATGTCCCTCTCCCCACATGACACAGAGCTGCCTCCTTTCTCCAATCAAAGTGTGAAGTAAAGCAGCAACAGCAGTCTGAGAGGCTGCAAACAGCTAAGAAATTGAACTGATCAAAAATCTAAACCATAACCATGGAAATAAACTACAAAAAAAAAAAAAAAATCACCCCACACACAATTAAACCCCAAAATATTTAATCAAATTTTACCAACTTATAGCAAATCCTGCTGTATTTAATTATAGGGATCACAAGAGGTAAAAGGAGTAATCATCATGGGATCACGGATCACCCTGGTAAAGGAGTAGCAGACAATTGGCTGAGTAAGGTGAAGCTGTGCTTGTCGGACTTGGGGTTCAGATTTTTTTTTTTTTTTTTAGGGATTGTTGCTGTTGTTTTTTATAAATACAGCTTTCAAAGGTGTTTAATTTAGCTGATGCGCTTAACCTTTCACTGATGTGAGTGATCCTTCAGATTTCTACTGAGCAGCAGTGATGACTCAAGACAGGCATTTTTACTACCTTGCTGAATCAGCACCTGGGTTGCTGGAATGAAAGAACAAGGTATTCTCCAGAGCACTTCCAAGAGGATTCTATGCAACTTTTCAAAATGCAGACCCTCATAGTGAATCTAATCCAGCTTCCCGCAACACAGCCTGCAAAATTTCATCCCCTTAAACTATGAGTGCAACACCTGGAGTTTAAGAAGAGTAGGCCATCTAAAAATCAATTCTGTTTTGGTACAGAGAACAAAGATAAGCATATGCCATATTCATCAAAACAGAAGTGATCTTCAACTAAATGATGCTTGAGTGGCTGGTGCCTTGATACTGCAATGTATCAACCTCTTTACCAATAGCCAAGGGTAAAATCTGCGGCATGCTTTGCTTTAATTGAGACATTTGTGTGACCTGCTGGCTTATGTTCATCTTTTTAGCTCTTACCAGTGCATAACCACATGGAAGGTGTGTGGGGATGGTTCAGGGGAGGTACAGACTTGCCATTAGTAAAAACAGATAAGGTGGCCAAACCCTGGAACAGTTTTCCTAGAGAGCTGGTTGATGCCCCATGCTTGCCAGTGTTTAAAAGACATTTGGACCATGCCTTTAACAATCTGCTTTAACTTTTGGCCAGGCCTAGAGTGGTTCAGCCCAGACAAGGGGTGGAAACATAGTCTCCATGTCTACACACGAGCTTGGGCTCAGAAGAAATCTAATCATACTTACAAAGAGCTGTGACCAAAATTTCAATTACCTACTCTACAGATGCAGACAACTAGATGCATGTGTTCAGCCTTAAATTTTAGCCCATCAAACAGAGGCACAAAACCCTCCTGGGATAAAATTAGATCAACCTTTGATGGCAGACTTTGTCAAGAAGGAGGCAGGAAAATGTAACCAGCTTCCAAGCTGGAAAATCTGTCCATTTTTGCTCAAGTCCCCACAAGTTTTCATGTCTCTGCCTTGTGCTTCAGCTCATAATAGAAGCATGTTCCTAATGACTAGCAGCAATTCTGATAGCAACATGATGTCTTATGTTGATTTAAGGATGGAGAGAGCAACAACTAGAGATACTGCTCAAATTAACTGCCAAAAAACCAAACACCTACAGTCCATTCTAAGGCCGCTCTTGGTTCCTTCACAGGTCCATTGGTGACTGGAATGTTGAGGGAATGCACGGGAGCCAAGTGCTGGAGGCCTGACCTGGAGATTGCTTTCCTGCAAATTAAAAAGAAAAATAAAATTGAGCATATATATGAAGTTCATATATTAAAAATATTTCTTTCCAACATAATTACCCAACATCCTCCCCAGCCTTCCCCAGAAATCAGAGGAGGTATCAATGCATTTCATTTCAACTTCAGTGAAATGGTGCTTGAATGCCACCTCCTGCTAAAGCAGTTTAGGAAAAGAATAAAGCAACCTGATCACTGGAAATTACTGTTTAATGGAGATCAGTTACTCAGCTGGCACTAAGCTGAAATGTCAAATCCAGTAGACTATCTGTGGTTATGTTTGCCAGTGTCAGTGGAGTCCTCATGCATTTCACCTATCCCTTACACACCAACTAGATCTGTTGAGTCAATTTATACATAATTCCAAATACCTTTCATAGGAGACAAAATATTAGTTTATACAAATAATCAAACCCTTGTTGTTTTTACTTAGCTTATAGGCTGGAAAAAGTCGTCCATTCAGCATCCAACTACGTAAAACAAGACATGGGGACACCACCAGGAAGGGAAGCCATAAACTGCTACCTTCCTTGATCTTATCAGAATCCCTCAAGGAATTACAGCTTCTTTCCACTTCTATTTCTATTTCAGTTCTATCTTTCTGGTCCAAAGTAATTTTTACAGCTCATGAAGCATAGATGCGACCTTCCTCAGAAGTCACAGGGGGTGGCCAGAAATACTGCTGAAGCTGGCTCCAGAGTGCTGAAGGGACATCCTCCCTGGGATGTCCACCCTCAGGTGGAAGCCCAGCATGCTGCCAATACAAAGCTCAGCTGCACCTGAGCAGTCTGTTTCCTACAGCTTCCCAACACTATTGCATTGTAGGTATTAGAACCTGACGGTAGTGGCCAAGAGAATCTTACGGCTTCAGCTGCAGTGATTCAGAAGAGGACAAAAATCATCTCAGAGAGATCTCTCCTTTTGTAAGTCAAATACACACATCCCCCACAAAGTAAAATGACAGGCTGTTTGTGTAAAGTGCATTTTTGTGATACTGCTCCCACAGTGCTGCAGCTATTTATAGCATCTCCTAATCTTACCACTGTCCCAAGGCAATAAAGGTCAATTGAGCCAGTGGAGACAATCCAGGTCAGCCATATGCTAAATAAATCTTTTCATTGTCCTGAAAATATACAGTGCAATATATATCTGCAGTAAAGGAGCTTGGAAGCCTCGCTGCTCACAGTGCATGTCTGGAAAAATAGAGGGAACTGAAGCAGAATCTCTTAAACCCCCTCTTTTGTGGGCAGCATGAACAACTCAGAACATTAACATCAGCCTCTGACCATCCAATACCCTCTTTCTACTTAAGGTGGGCAAGACTTTGACATTAAAGGGTTTTTTCCTCAAATATTTTGCATTTGATAAAAAAGGGGAAGAAGCCCAAGGAAAATACTTTTACCATCTGGCAATGTATCAGGAGGGAACAATTTAGCAAGAAAGATTTTATGCCAAATATATAAGCACAACATAAGCTACACATCTCAATAACTCGATTAAAGCCTTAGAGAAATAAGTTACAAGAAACTAAAGAAATGCTTTTAAAATATATTTTTCAAGAAAACTTCCCAATATTTGGCAGTTTCTTTCTATGCTGTTTTTGGTATCAATGTAGTTATTCAGGCTTCCTAAACACAAGAGCACGTTCTTGTGTCTATTTGTGGTTCATAACATTCTCATTTATTTGGGTGGAAACAGGGCAGTATCACTTTTTCCACTCTGCATCACTGACAGGGGTAAAGCAAACCTACTGAGGCCGGTTCTCACAAGAGAGGAAGGTAAATATGTGTAATGAGTGGTTGCAGGCATCTCAGCAGCAAGCTTCAGATACTATTTCAAGTCAGAATTAGAGATGCGCAAGCCTCCCACAGGAGAACCTGAGACTTGGCCCACATTTCTTTAAGAGCAAGCTGAGGCTGATGAACCTTTTTGGGGGAGACCTGGCACAGTTTTGTGCCAGCAGCCTGCCCTTCCTCTGCATACCAAGCTGGATTTATGGTTTCTCTGGAAAGTACACATACACAAAACACATGTGTATGTGTACTTTCACATGACAAGCAGGACAATAATGCCTTTTTTTTTTCCTGGTCTGTTTTAACATTTTTAACTTTAAATTATCTCAGGGATTGCAAATTTTATGAGCCAGCCAGAAGTGACCCTTAGGCCCAGGAACAAGCGAAAAAATGTCTACCTTTGCACAGTTTCTTATCAGAATTTTCTCTCAGAGCAGAGAGACAAAGTGTCAAAACACACCGTATGCACTGAAGAAGCCTTTCCCATTAAAAAAGGAGGCCAAGCTAAAGAGCAAACACATGGCCTTCAAATAAATATAGACAGACAAGAGATGGGGAAAAGGGGGAAAGGTAAGGTAGCACAAATCTGATAACAGAGCAGATGCTGAGTATCCAGGTGACCATATCTCATATTACTCTGACAAATTACACCACCTGGCCCTTTTCCAATGGCAAGGTAACATGATTGGCTTTTAGTTATCTTTCCCAGAAATTTCATCTCCACTATGCTGAGTGCATGAATGAAAACACAGGCTTGACAGTCAGCCTTTCCCATAGAAATAATCCCTGATCCCTGATAAGAGAGACAGAAAAATCAGTGGTCTCATCATATATTCCATTCTTCAGACGATGAAGGGCAAAGCTTTGCTAAAATGGGCACAATCAGCCCAGTTGCTGATGTAGTAGCCAACAGCTAGGAAATATTTAATCATAAATAATGAGTTGTATTTTGATAACTACTTTTTCACATCCAGTAATCAGTTATTTGTAGTAGATGTTATTATTGACTTAGCTAAGACACCACCACTGAGAACAGGCATGGGTACACATAAATGCCTATGGCATTGAATACACAACAAAAATATCTGATACTAATTCCATAGATGATACCACTAAGGAAATTCTTTAACAGAGCAGTCAGCTGTCTTGAAAACCAAAAGCAGTCAGACAGTCAAGACATTCAAGTACTCTGACTTTTTTTATTTTTTAAAAGCATTACATTTGCATCTTGCTGTAAAGTCAGGGGAGACTCAACCTACTTATTAGATCAAAGGATACATATTTGATCAGGGGAGATTTGAGCTTATATCCCAGCCTTTGGCTTTATTGATCCTTTTCCTCCACTGAAGGCATATAAATATCCTCCAATGAGTTCTTTAGACTGAACAGTTTTACCTGAACCTTCAAAGAGCACAACAATTAGTCAATAGCATGCAACTTATTTAAGTGCTAAGAAAAAAATCTGTTTGGAATAGAAAGAGTAAGTTACTGCTGCATGTGGTTAACAGCTTTGACTGTCAATTTAGTTGTCACTGGTGTTGGAGTTGCTGCCTTTCCAAGGCTGGGATTATCATCCTCCTTTCTATATGAGCATTACTATTGGGGTAGTCACTCAGCTGCAAAGTTGAAAGAATATAAAAATGCAGAGAGACTGGCTTCCACAGATCCTATGGCTAGGACATCTGCCAGGAAAGATCTTTTTAGGAGTCTTTTCTCAAAGTGAACCAAAATATTTACAGAGAAAGGGACAATCATTTGTATAATGATATTTACTTTACAATAGCTCTGAATTTCTTTGCACATTCAGTGTGGGTAAACTGTACACCTTCCAGCCCTCAGCTTTGCCAACTAGAGCTCTAAAAGCCCTGTACAAGGCCAGACAGCACCTGTATGCTGTATGAACAAATTATATGTGCCTGAGTTTATTTGGAGGTTGTTTTCACTCCTGCAATTTGGTGCTTATGAATGTTATGAAGAAAATGTACTGGCTAATCTCTGGCATTATTAAAGTTTTCCCCATGCATCTCTGCTGACTGTATCAGGACCCTGAAACCCACTGTTCTCAGCTTGCCTTCTGGGCATGTATTTTTCTTATTTTCAGCTGACCACTAGGCAGTGATTATTTCACTGCAACATCAATTCCCAGATTTTTTGCATTTGCTATGAAAGGAGCCAACTTCAGCCAAATTAAATAATCTGTCTGGTGCACCAAACCATTCCTGACAGTAGCCAGTAGCAGGTGTTTAGAGAAGCACTGGCACAAATTGGGTGATCCTTCCTCTGATATACTCCAGTCACAGTTTCCAGTAATCAGTAGTTTAAGGACTTCCTGAGCTGAAGGCTGCTTCCAGACCTTTGCATTTAATAGCCTGTAATGGCTTTTTACTCTAGGAATGTGTTGGTCCTTCCCTGAATCCATTTATAGTCTTGGTCTCCACAGCAGGCTATGTAATAAGCTCCACAATTTAATTATGGGCAATGTAAAGTACTTCCTTCTGTTTTTAAAATCCTGCCTGATAACTCAATTGCTGTATCATATTTAAGTAACAGCAAGTAATCACTCGCCTCTCTACACCTTCTGTGATTTTATGAATCTATTGATATACCCCTTAAAACACCACAACCCCGAGTGGAAGCACCCTAGACTAGTTAGTCTTCTGTTAATCCTGAATCTGTTCCATCTTTATCAATGTTCTGTAGCTCAATTATGGGTTTTTTTGAGGTACAATTGCCAGAACTAGAAAAAATATTCAACATCTGGCTGCACCAGAGTGGTGGTGTCATCATACTATCTGCACTGTTCTCTTTAATTATCCAAAGATCTCTTTCCTGAGTGTTAATTGATAACACAAAGTCCAAACTTGATAGCTTTTTAATCCTGCACATGCATTATTTTCCCTTCACCGATCTCACATTTCTACTGCAATCTCCCTCAGAGTCATTCAGCATCATGAGATCCTTCTGAAAATTTCTGCAATCAGACCATGCCCACTCTAATTGTGCAAAACAAGCTTTACCCCCTTTCATTTTGCAACTGGTGCCATCACAGGTCCCCAGTGGTCCTCACCAGTAAACACCTAGGTAAACCTGAGCACCACCCTATTGCTTGATACAATTCAACAATTGTTTAGCCATGAGGACACCATGCCTTCCACCCCTGGTTTCTGTACCAGAAGCTGTTTCTCTTACCCCATCAAAGCTTTGTGGAGACCCACAGGGGCTCCCCTTGGCCAGACCACCCCAATTCACAGGCTTCATTCCTCTGTCACAGCAACCTCTGCAGGATTCACAGGTCCTGGTATGGAGAAAGCTGTGCTGGCTCTCCTCCAGCACATCACATTCAGCAGTGCATTTACTAATCCTGCATCTTACCAGCAGCCTTACCAGTTTTTCTGATTAGAACTTGCTGCTGGGTTGCCCCATCAGCACTCTGTGAACCCATGTGACCACCCCACTCCTTTAGGAGTAGAGCTCCCTTAACAGAGGATTTATAAAACCATCTCAGCAGTTTCTTATTTGAATTACACCAGAATACTTGGCAAAATCAAACCCTAGTGATTAGTTACTGCCCCTTTTGTGGTCATAAGCCTCCTACATTAACCTTCTAATTTTCCTCAGGTTCATCCGTACAAGTAGAAGCTCAGCCTAGGACACTCTCAAGCACCTCAGCAGTGAACATTGATGCAAAAAATTCAATTAGCACTAAAAGAAACAGACCTTTCAAAAGTCCTCATGAAATGCTTTCCTAAGCATCTGTCACTCCCTGCTGCCCAGGGAACCAGTGTATGGAAAAGCCAAGATTTGGGTAATTTCCCAGCCAGTCAAGATCCACATCACCAATACCCCAAACAAACCTTTCCTGCCTCTCTCTCCACCCCTCACCACACAGAGCTGTCTGAAAAAAGGTGCATGGAAACTGGCACATATCCATGAAACACTGCAGCTCTATGCAGCTCTGGGCAGCTTTGCTTTCAGCCTCAAGCCCAGTCTTCCTCTACCTGGAGCAGCTCATGTCCACTAGAGACTGACCTGAAGAGAGTGAAACAAATTCTCACTACAACAATCTTCCCAAGCGCCTACAGCAGCAACCACAGAGCTGTAACACAGTGCATCGACTCCCTGGTAAGTTCTGCTAGGAACATTTGGATCTACCACATCAATAAACACTTTATTCAGATTGTATTGAGCAGGTGCAAGACCAAACAGAGCCAACAAGCCTCCCAACAAGGGGAATGACGAGGCAAAGCAAAGGGAGCGGAAAAGGACTGCAGGAAGTTGGATCAGGTTAACAGAGGAAACGTTTCTGTGACACAATGATGTCTTTTCTGTGTCAACACTGCAGCTCACAGACATTTCTGTGTTTTGCACATTCTTTAAAAGGAAGCCTTTTGGTATTCTTGACCCTCAAATTCTGGGTGCAAGAATGGCAGGTTACTTTTTCTATCCCAAAAGAATAAAATGGATTCATGAAACAGGTTGTGCATTACAAGAGGCATTCACAAGTTGTGGCATGAATATGTTTGCAGTTTCTTCAATGTAAACATGCAAATCATCACTGCCCTGTGGTTGTATTTGGAGCTTGATTTAGTGTCAAAACAGTACAAGTCCAAATGCCAAAGATCTCTACTATATATTTTTTCCTCTTCTCTGCTTCACTTGACCAGTAGGCATACATTAAGCACCAAATTTTACCTTTTGGAAAGTAATTTATGGTTTCAATTTGATCCTGAACTGTGCTAAATTATTCAACCCCTTAAATCTTATCTTCCATCAAGAGTTCATCTTCTCAGAAGCCAGAGAAAGCACACAGTTTTGTGTCAGCTCCTATCAAGGTGACCAATATATCTTGTCCCAGATCTATAAGTCACTTCAGAGTCTCTATTGCACTAAAATCAGGGTGACTTTGTTCCTGCATGCTTTCATTGGCCAGACCCTGGATCCAGCTCATTCCCCTGGAAACTGTAACAATCCTCATCTGCAATGCTGAAAACTGAATATGGCTTAGATTCACGACGTGGATCGTTAATAAGATAATTATAAGAAAGAGTCAAAGTCACGTGGAATTCTCTCTGAGCTCCTATCAGAGCTCAGATTTCCATATATCAATGGTTAGCACCCATTTCTTCTTCCTGCTCACTTTAGGGGTTTCTTTGCCTTTCTCCTAATTCATTCTCTAGATTTCTTAGCAAATAGGATAAAACATGAAGGAGACTTAGGGTACAAGACAACGAAATTTTAGGACCAACAGGATTTCTCCCAATATTTTGTTTAAAATTTCTGAAAAGATATGTACAAATAGGGTGCTTTCTCTTGCCACAGAAAGTGACAGGTTTTGGAGGACTCCTTGTAGAAACAGAAATGCCAGCGTTAAGATTCATGAGGAGGAAAGGGTAAAAAGTGATACAGTTGGTGATGCAATAAAGATGAAGAGTATTCTCTATCCCTCTATTTATTGAGAAAGAGACAAGGGGCCTAGGAAAGCTGGGGATAAAAAAGATACAGAAGCTTTCTTCTGAACTGATTTATTTTGCTTTATTTTTGCTTCAGTCAAAACCAATTTGTTTCAGAAAAGGGTTTAAATTTTTTCTAGCCTTTAGCTTTTAAAACTATGAATGTATCAGACCTGGAAAGGACCTTTTAGGTCATGAAATCCAGTCAACTCTATTTCAGGCAAACTTATCACATGTTTGAATTCACAAAGTTAAAGACCCATTTCAAATCTATCCCAGTTGTAGCTTCTCTCTTATTCCTACTGAGAAGCTACGCTAGATCTCCACTCTTTTCATCATTAAAATCCTTTTTTTTTCTTTGTAATTTCCATCCAATACGCATGCCCCTGCACAATCTTCCTTAAATTCATATTATTAGGATTTTCACATTTTCACCAAAGAGTTAAAGTTGAACTGACAACCAATGATTTTATATGATCCTTCTAGAGAATAAAAGGCAGCTGAGAGTTTTGATCCAGAAATCTTTAAACCTTCGGATCAAAATGCTTTGAGTGAGTTTATGTAGGGCAGAGATGTGCAGAGGGAGTTAGAAGCTCACATTTCAAAGATTCTGGAATCAATCGAGTAACCAAGATGATAAAATTTAATCACTGTCTTTCCAAGCAAACAACAAGAAATGCTCTAGGGAACTCTGAGCATAAATGATTTCCAGCTGCATCACAGACTGGACATCAGCATTAGAGAAGATTGATACGCTTTTTTACTATTTCAGAAAGCAAAAGAAGTCTGAATGGGAATCATTTTCATAACACATTTTCATACATTTCATCCAGACAAAAATCTTGGGACACACAGGACCTGCGTTCTGTAGTTCAACTGCAGACAAACAGAGGTGACAGCAAATTGGATGGACATGACTATGGTATGATTGTGACTTATTTTGGAATATTTATATTCCAAAATTAAAAGAAAAAAGGTGCAGATATTCTATGTTACCACTGCCAACCAGATTAAAAAAATTAAGCTCTTTTTTCAAGGTGCTTCTTGGTGGCATCAATCAATATTCATTTGATCTGGAAGATAAGGAGAAGGAAAACAAAACAAGACAGGGAGGAAGGGAGGAATTTAGAGCAGCATTTTAACATTTGTCTTGGAAATGTTTTCTTGCCACTCAGATGCTAGCATGTGCTTTCTAAAATAACTTAATTTAAGGTAATTTCTATATCAGACCAGGATCCTTCATTGGCATAAGCTATTTACACAAGCTGAAATGTCATTATGATTCAAGGACTATATGGCCTCACATAAAGTATATAATAATTTACTATGTTTTTATCCTTTTTTACAAATCCAATGTGTGCCTTGCAGTTTTGCACTGTAAGCTTCAGATAGTTGTTTCAAATATGGCTTTTTGGAACTTTTCCATGCCATTGAATCATTAAGTGTCCTTTTCTTTCTTTGTGTGGTATCTTTTCCTTGAAAATGGAAACACCAAAAATTGTGATTGTCCATTTCCACATTTTTCCTCACTATAAGCGTTCATTTAGCATGCAAGGGTCTCAGAGGGGTTAAAAATAAAAATCGTCCATTTCTGAGCGTGCAAACAAAAAATTGAAAAGTTAATGGAGATTCATACTTACTAGACAAAAATAATTCCACAGTTTATAGACAGTGGATTTAATAAAAAAAGGAATATTATAGGGGATGCCAGAACAAGTTTATTACCAAGTATTGATATAAGAATCAAATTTTCTTCCTTCCAGATATATAAATACCTAGGACTCAAGGACAGACCCAGAATAAAAGCAAGCTTTTAAATATAAAGCAACCATTTTTTTCTAACAAAAGATTTTGCAAGCACATAGGACAGAGAAATACCCTCTCTTCTGAAAAGCAAGTTAGACTTTCACACTTCACAGAGTCTAGAGAGCAGAGCAGGGAAGGGAGTTCAGGCTTTGCCTGCATAGTTCATGGAAAAAGAAAAAAAAAAAAAAAGAGAGGAAATTTACTTTTCAATAGAGTGACACTCAAGAAAGACAGATAAAAATATAAAACTAAAATTCACTAACCAAATAATTTTTGTATTTTCTCCCTAAGGAAGGAAGTCCAGCAACTGAGATAAGATGAAGGTTTTCTCCCCCTTTCCCTCCCCATGATCCTATGAGATACAAAAACTGATGCAAAAAAAAAAAAAAATGCAACAAGTGCCTTTTTCTTTTCATTCCTCACCAAAAAGACTACACAATTTGATGGCATCTACTGCTGTGCTTAAAAAAATATTGTTGTGAGCACCTGGGACAAGAAGCCCTTAATGCCTCAGGGTCTGGTAGCTGCCAGGTGAGACAAGCTCCACCACACCCCAAGCACCTGCACCTTCATCCTCTCCATACCATCCTCAACTTTCTTCCTTTCCCTCTGGCATAGTTTTTATGCACCCATGCCAAGGAAGCAGATGTGTGTCCACCACTTTCAATTCCCTCTGTTTGAAGTAAACTGAAAGAGCTCAGCAGAAGGTGGAGGAAGGGAATTTACTGCAGTAAGTGAATGGCAGATGAAACATCGGTTCCCCACAGCAAGTCTGTGTAGAAACTTATCCATGCAGGACCCCATCCAAAGCTTAGATTCTAATCAAAAGGTTTTGATTACTTTTAACAAGTTTTAGGATCAAAGAACAGAGGCTTAGGGATTCAATTTCATCCAAAATACTTAAATCAGGAATGAAGCATGTGTGTAGAAAATACAATAAATCACCACCTTCCCCTCTCCTCATCAGCAACAGCTATATGGCAATACAGAAATGAGGAAAAAGTACACCTCCTGACAAGATTCCCCCTCTCCCTTCAGTCCACAGAAAGCAGAAAACTTAAGAAACAGCTTAAATATAACTTCTAAAACTGGAAGAGAATCTGACTCAAGCCCTGTTCTGAGGTGTTAACCTCAGAATACCCAGTGTGTTTATGAAAAATGAATTCCCACTCACAGAATCACAGAATATGCTGAGTTGGAAGGGACCCATCAGGACCAAGTCCAGCTCCTGGCCCTGCACAGGACACCCTGAGAATCATCCCATGTGCCTGAGAGCATTGTCCAAATGCTTCTTGAACTCTGTCAGGTACTGTGACCATGCCCTGAGGAGCCTCTTCCAATGCCCAATCACCCTCTGGGTGAAGAACTTTTTACTAATAGTCAACATACATCTCTCCTGATGCAACTTCAGGCCATTCCCTTGGGTCCTGTCACTGTCACAGAGCAGAGATCAGTGCCTGCCCCTCCTGAGGAAGCTGTAACTGCAGTGAGGTCTCCCCTCAGTCTCCTCCAGGCTGAACAGACCCGGTGCCCTCAGCCACTCTTCATTCAGCTTCCCCTCAAGGCTCCTCACCATCTTTGTTGCCCTCCTTTGGACTCTCTCCAAAACTTTCATGTCTTTTTTATATTGTGGCACCCAAAACTGCCCCCATGACTGGAGGTGAGGCTGCCCCAGCCCAGAGCAGAGCAGGACAATCCCCTCCATGCCTGGCTGGCCATGCTGTCCCTGATGTCCCCAGGACAGGGATGTCCCTCCTGGCTGCCAGGGCACTGCTGGCTCATGTCCAGCTTGGCATCGACCAGGACCCTCAGTCTGTCCATATGCCCCAGGTTATCCTGTCCCAGGTGCAGAATCCAGAACTTTCCCTTGTTGAACTTCACATGAAGTGAACTGGGTGAAGTGAACTGGGTGATTGCCCAGTCTCCTAATTTGTCGAGGTCTTTCTGCAGGGCCTTCCTGCCTTCGAAGGAGTCAACAGCTCCTCCCAGTTTGTATCATCTGCAAACTTGCTCAGTATCTCTTCCAGTCCTGCATCCAAGTCATTAATGAAGATGCTGAAGAGCACAGGGCCTAAGACAAAGCCTTGTGGAACCCCAGTGGTGACAGGTCTCCATCTGATGTCACCCCTTCACAGTAACCCTTTGTGTCCAACCCATGAGCCAGTGCTCACCCATTGCATGGTGTGTTTATCCAGCTGTTTAGCTCTGAACAGAGCATGAATTACCTACCAAAAGTACTTACGATTGAAGCTTGCGTGTGGTAATCAACTTTGCAGTTACACATAACTTTTTTTTTTTTTTTTTTTTTTTTTAAATCAGACTTTCTGTAGCAAACCTTAACATTTCTGCCTGGAGGAGAAATCACACCAAGTTTCACATCAGATTAAGACAACAACATTGCCTGTGTCATGCATTGTTAGAAATCTCACCAGAATCACAGTGAGGGCATTCTCCCTTCACCGTGCAGCAGACACTGAATTGTGCTGCAGGGAGAGGCCAAGGCATTCTCAGTCAGGAGAGAGATTATTGCATTCCCTCCCAACCCCAAGGGACAGCTGTCACAAGGTTCAGCCTAGGTCTCAGTTTTGGAATAGTGAAACTTTCAGAGATACATTGAGGCAGAAAAGTGCAGGCAGTACATCAACAAGGGCAGTGATCTCCATGGCTGAGATGAAAGTGGAGGTTTTTAGCCTTCGTTAGCAGCTCAGTTGATCTAGTTAAACAAATGGTATAACTGGAGTTTGGGTTGTGTTTCTTTTCTTTTGGAATCAATTTAAGAAATGTTCATTTTTCTCATAATATGCCCTTTTTTTTTTTTAATTTAAATTCTTTTAAGTTATACATACGTGGTTCTGCTTCCTCCCTGTTGACTCGTCAGTTGTATACAAGCAGGCTAAAATAACCTCCACAATACAAAGCACTGTCAGATGCATATAACAGGCAAACTGCAGGGAGGAAGGAGACTTATTTTTCTTCTAATTTCTTTTTGGCTGCAGTAATACTGGGTGCTGCTTCTGTTGTGCCTATATAGCTTCAGAAAAGGACAGTGTAAATTGCTGGTGCTCCTTCAGGGTTGGATAAATCCTCAGACAGAATGACCTGAAAGCCTACCTTGACCTGGACAAGATCTGGACATTCAGCTTATGACAGGACATGCCCTTTTACTTGGACATTATTTTAATTTGAAAGAGATTCTGAGTGTAAAACAGGGATTTGTGATGCCACACTCTTAACTCTTGTCTTGGTGTATTGCTTAATCCCTGGGGTCAAAATAGTGATTTGAAGTTAAGTCACTGATAAGACCACAATAGAAAGAAAATATTACCTGTTGATGCACTGGTTTTATTATGAAAGAATAAGACCAGAGGCTCTTTTCTATCATTGAGCACTAAGATGCGAAGATAACTGAGAGCACAGGAGATTAAAATCCTTTACCACAAAATTACCAGAGCAAAAGGTATCACCTGTACAACCATCCCACCCAGTTTTACCCTGGAGTAACACTTGTAGCACTGAGAAGGCAGGTCAATCACCAGATTCAATCCAACTTCAACCTCATATTTTCTTGGGTTTTTTCAAGAAGGGAGACATGGACCCAATTGTCTTATGCACAGGATAAAACTACATGTCCCCTAAGATGTGACCTGTGTGGGAATGCTGAGTCATTTTACATTGGCACACAACTAAATAGTCATTTAATCGTGCTGGTTTCAGGTAGAATTTAATCTGGATTAAAAATCAGCTAGAGGGATCTGCTCATCATGCCTTTAACTGGCACTGTCTCCAGATGCAGCACTATTAAAAGAAAGAAAATCCAACTCTGGTGAATTAAAACCAAGTAGCACTTTGCTTGTTTCATTACATCAGCCCCACCAAGCACAGTAAGGTACAGAAATGCAGTAATTTATGTCTCTCCCCACATATTTTACTGCTGCATCACCTATTAAAAAAGATAAACACAGAGAAAACATTTCTTTAGATAGCAACCATCTGTTGGGTGAAATCACACCTTGACCACAAAATGGTCACTGTTCTATCAAACAGGAACAAAAATATCCCAGCTGCCTTTTGCTCCTGGCAGACATAGAATCAGCTAGGCCAGAGTACCCTTTGGAAGCTTAAATATGAAATGAAACCTGACCTTTTCTTAGCATGGAAATCCAAACTACCTCAGATCATCTGATCAGAGGGGATCACAATATAGATGTAAAAAACACCCAAGTGCAGGACCAGATTACTTACAGTTATTCACTATGCCACTTTCCCAACACTCAATAAAGGACTGAATCACTGGGTGTTATTCTGATTTTGGTACTACATCCACTTCAGGGGGAGGAATAAATTCTCCCCTTAAACCCCATCCTGTATATCCCTTCAATAAAGCCTTCAACAAAATACTAATGGGCAGCGAAGAGAAGTGAGAGAAGAAATATTTTGAGTAGTGTGCTACTGAAATAATATCATTACCCTCTTTCTAGTGACATTCCTTAGCAGAAGGGACAGCACAGCTTGGCCAAACCAGCCATCCAGCTTGGGGACCTGGCCCACAGCATATGAGTCACTGAGGAGGAGGACATGAAGGAAGTTACACACTCCCACCCGGCTCCAGCTTCATTCTTCCAGCTGCCTTTACCAGAGCAGAAGGACAGAATGAGCATAGATAAGAGAGAACATGAATAAAAGGCACATAGCAAAAGACAGAGAAATCCTGAAATTTTAAGGGGAGTACGACCAATTTCTGCTCAACCTAGGATTAAAATGTACTTTTTAGGATTGATTTTTGCTGCTCTAGAAGTGAGCATAATCATCCCATGCTGATAGTAGGACAGAGTTCACATCCTGGCACATTTACATGAGCAACAGGGAAGAGGAGGGCAATGCTCTGCTCCCAAGTCTTGCAAAAAGTACCTAACTGGTGAAGCTAATATGACCACAAAACCCATCCTTGCTAACTGCCCTCACAGCAGATTATCTTGACAACTCCACAGGTGATGCTTCTTCCCTACAGCCACATTCAGGCTTTCAAGCCCTGAAGTGATACTGAAAGGTTATGAAAAGTTCCTACTGAGAAAAATCCACCAGGGAGGCAATTGCAACTACTCAGTAAGATCCTTCCAGATGCAGGCAGGTAACTTCTCTTAAAACAAATGCTGCACTAAAGCTCTTGCACAGATAAAGTTCTGGGCAACAAAAAAGAAAGAAAAATAAATCTCTTCTGTGGAAAAGCAAGACAGAAAAAAAAAAGTGAAGTACTCTTGCTATTCTTTTGCCCCAGATTTTCTTCTATATATTGTCTGTTCCTGGAGCTGAGTAGGGGTGGCCACTTCTGAACATGTAGAAACCAGTAGCTGCCTTGCTGGGATCAAGAGCCCTCATCCCCAACAGGCAAATATGGTCTGACTCCAATTCCAGTGAAGTAATACCACTTTGGATCACTTGATACATTATCCACAAATTAGTTCTTAACAGACTAACAGTATTCTATTGAATCAATTATTTATAAGTAAAACCCAGCAGGAACTGAGTGAAAAAAAAAAATTAGGCATTGTCAGGAAAAATTTCCAAGAGCAAGAAAAACACTCCAATTCCCATTGCTGTTGGAAGGCACAGAAGCAGATAACTTCTTTGTATGGTGGGAACTAATACAACATCACAAATGCTAATACCACACCAAATGCTTCAACTTAAATTTTTAGACTACTTAATTCTTACTAGTCCAAATAAGAGTGTGAAAATTACTTTCACTTAGTAACATCTTACTGCAATTGAGGCCAAGCCCCTCAGACTACAACAACCTGAAAACACTGCTAAGGGAGTGCCTACAGGAGACACAATGGCTCTGAAGCCTCTCCTTCACACTGATATGTCAATCAAGTGCAAATTTCCCAATTAGCAGCCCTCTAGGAAAAACTAAGTAACTAAATTGTGTACAATAATAAACACTGAAAAATCTACAGTGCAGTGAATAACAACTCCAATTCTTACAGGAATGTCCCCTTATGTTATTGCGATTGCTTTTGTTTTTAAGACATCTGATTACTGAAACCACAGCCCATCCATAATGCAGAAAAGCCTGTCTGAATTTGCAGAGAAACTGATGCAGTAATTTTGGTTATAAAAAGGTCATGATTCAAATGCCAATGACATTACTTCAACACTGTTGAAAAGGCACAGCTAATTAAAGTGTGCAGGAGATGAAGGTGAATACCTACACAGTCGATTTGAGGATTTGAGTGACTGCTCATTTTGGGCAGGCTTTTAAAACAAAATTGATGGTAGCAGCAATACTGCAAGCCTAGTTTTCTTGACAAGTCAGGATTCAGCCGTCTAAACTTGAGAGATGCTGCATTAACTGATGAAGATTGTAATTCCATCTGGGGGAACACAATAAATTTGAGCTTTGTTCTTGTGGTCTAGCATGTCACCAGAAACCTTTGCTGGAGTTACAGAAGCACTACATGCAGAGAGGAGTGCATTACCTCATCAATAAAATGTTTCACAAGCTTTTACAGAACAGCAGCAGAAAAACAAAGAGCAATTTGAACTTGAGAAAAGCTGTTTGTTCTAGCTTAAGAGTTAATTTGTAATTCCAAAATATACCATTAACCAAACTACCAGTTTATTTGTAACTTCATTTTAAACTCATAAGTAAAAAGAAAAAAATTATTCGCAGCAGTATAAATTGTGACAATCCATTTCTATAGAGTGGTTCATATTGCAGATTTTGAAATGCATTATAGAACAGGGAGAAAACCAGCATTTTGTATATATAAACCAAAAGATACATCTTCCTCAGATACAATTTATTTTCACAAAGATCTGGATCTTTGCTTTGATTGGAGCAGCTAATATTTTCAACATATGCTGAGGATTGGATTTTCTTCTTTTAAAACAAATAAAAGGCATTTGCCATCATATCTCATCCAAATGACTTCATCCTAAATTTAGAGCAGTATTTTAATCTTCTAATCTGTACAAGATCTTGTTCTGAGATCATGTTCACTTTAGTGTGTCCATTGTCAATGGCTTGAAACTCAGATGAGAAGGGAAAGCACTAACAATTGTTTACTGAGAAATATTGCTTTGGAGAAGAGAGGAGACTTATTCAACACTTCTGCACATCATCTGTCACTAACATTCCACTCTTCAAAAAGCCCCCTGAAAATTAACTTACTGTTGAATTTATCACACCTAATTGTACAGCTCATCAGCTCATCTTTCCCCTTCATTTCATCTAACAGGGAGACACTCTAAAGAACATGAGGCCAGAGCCTATACAGAAAGAACCAGACTAACTAGAAACTTGCAGAAAAAGTAGGTTGCCCGAAAGTAAGAATTCAATTTCAGGTGCCTTGAGCCTTTCCCTGCAATGCCCACTTTTAGGCATTTCCTCTGTTGCACTGAAGACCAAGTGACAAGTTCGGTGCTACTCCCCCCAGATGGAATATTCCCCCCAGACACCTACACACCCCTATATCTTCTCATAATTTTTAAGAGCTGCCTGACACTGAAGTAAATGCAAATACACTTGACACCTCTGGTTCAGCTCCATATGTGATGTCCTACATTCAGGGAGCTCAAAGTGAAATTACGTTGCCTCCCTTCACCAGCAAGGTTCAGAAAGGCAAAACATAGCTTTTCCAGGGTTGCAATAAAAGAGGAGGAATCAGATAGCAACAAAAATTAAGGCTATTGCTGAATCCAAAGCCCCTCTGTGTTCACATTTTACTACTTATGGGTAAATATATCATCCAGGTATCTTGTCACATTTTAAGTTTGATTATCTCCACTGCTCCTTTGGCATTCTGTCAAGAGACACACATATGTAGTTGTCATTATTCCAAGCAAGTTTTAACACTTGCAATTGTAGAGTTTTCTGAAGGTTATCGGAAAAAAACAAAGAATTGTTCTTTTTCTGCAGTTTCTATTCAACTGGTGAAAGCAAGAAAACCTTTTTAAAATCATAACAGGGATTCGATTCATATGTGAAAAAAATATTGGTGATTTCTAAGGTGGAGCAAGGGGATGTATAATGTTAAAAACCTTTGGCTGAACCAGGTTTCATCTAACACAATAACCCTAATATCAACATTGACTGGACTGGTATTTTATCCCTGAGCTTCAGTAACAGTGTTAAAGATTGTCATTTCCCATATCACTGGTTAAGCCTTTTTAAACATATCCTTTACTTTGCCTTTTTGTGCATTCCACCTTTCCATGCACTGTTCATGGCACCAGGTACCTTCTAAAGTATTTTATTAGTCTATACAGTAACATACTGCAAATAACTTATAATAAAACAAAGATCAAGGTGAAGAATTCATAGGATTTGAATTCTATTTGCATAGTCATTGCAATACCATGCATCTCATACTAAACAGGAGACAATATGCAACCACATTAAAACACAATATATCTGCACAGTTACTGATTTCCTTTGACACTAAACAATGCAAAAAAATTAAGTCATTTAGACATAAATAAAATTTGCATCAGGAAATCCATGAACATAATAATAAATCCTAAAGAAAGTTTTAGATTCCTCTGTTCATGTAGAGCTGAGGAAGAATTAAAACTCCGCATATCTGTTAAGTAGTTTATATTTTCTAGATATGACTTTCAGGTGATGAAAGTCCCATAGCTTCCCTTAAGGATCTAATCCACAGGCTACCAGACCTCTGGGTCAAAGTCCTGGCTGTAGTAAATTAGTCTAGCTCCATTGGCTTCGGGCTAACTAGGTTGATTTTTCACCAGCTGTTGTATTTTTACAGCAATACAGAGCAGAGCAAAATTAAATGTCATCTGTATAATTGCCCCCCTCATTTAACTCAACCTCTCTTAGAAGACTCCAGCACTGCAGACTTCTTTGTTTTAAAAGCTTAAAAAGGAGGTGAAAATGCTACCCGAGAAATAAAGGTCCTTTAAAACTCCAAAGGCATTTCCCCATGTTTCCATGGAAATGGGGCTTCACTCTTTAACCAAGATGACATTAATGATCATATGCCTGAAGTCACACAAAAGAGAGAAAGAGGACAGAAATTGCCAGCTACTCCAGAGTGTGTCAATCTGGAGCACAGCCTCCCCAGTTAGGGGTAGGACTTGATGCCCTTTCTGCAGTGCAAAACTTCAGCAGAAGCAGCTCTCACGGTGTTAGAACAGAGAAGGCTTGCTGCTTTATTTTTAATTTGGCTCAGTAACCATGCTTGCTAACTATAGAAGTACAACAAATAAATCAATGCCATCATCATCTGAGGGAGGAAGAGGAGGAGTAGGAGAAAGAAAGGGCAGCTTTAATAAAAGTAACACTCTAAATGTGTTGCCGCGCTCCAGCCTCCTCGCAATGTGTCTGTAGCTGTTTTATCTAGCCCTGCCACCCATGGTTGCATGCTGAAGACTGGAAAGGATCACTCTGGATTGCTGTGTTGGAGGCTATCACCATTACAGAATGAGCTGACAGCAAGCACCCAAATTTTACTGAGCTAGGAACGTGTGCCATGAGCAACAGACCCTGCTGGTATGAGCTGTTGGTCCAACGGTGAGTGGAAAGGAAGCAGAGGTGTGAAATGACTCGTCCAAATTCCACCTTTCCCATGGCCAAGACATGAGTAGTCAACTTCCCTCAAGATATTAATTGCATCCCCCACCAGTGGATAGCCCTGAGTCTATGCTGTGCTGAGGAGACTTTCAGCCTGGCCAATCTGACCACAGATGACTTAAGCCATATCTGTTTCTTCATTCATTTGTGCCAAAGTGTCCTGACTCTCCATTTGTCCTAACTGCAACACCATCATTTTTTCACTGAGCAGAGCTGGAGCCTTGAAAAGGATTCAGTGAACAATGTGCCCGATCACAGTTTGCACAGTGCCCAAAGAGACATCACACACTACACAGGTGCTGAAGTGTCAAGGAAAATGCCCATGCTCTGACCAGAGAAACTACTCCAGTCCACCTTGAGATCCATATATAGAGCAAATAAAGAACAGATCACATACAGACAAGTGCATTTGGCAGGGGAAATATCAGCTAAATTATTATTTTTGGGACATTAAAAAGGGATACCAAAACCCAGTATTTTCTGACTACTTCTATGTAACTGTTCCTCCTTTGGATTCTGTCGTTCAATGCTACTCAGAATATGAATCTCCTGAAGAATCACTAGGACCAACCCACTGGGAACTGCTGCTGAACATTGATTTTTAACTCAGAAATAATAATAATAAAGAGAAATTAACTCTGGATCTGTAAAAAGGCTTGCCAAACAGAAGTCACATTGTGGAAATGAAAATCAGGCCTGATTCATTAATATGCTCTTCTAGGCATGCAAAGCCTTAGAGAGGCTGCATACAGGAAAAAAGAATATTCCCTTCTTTATCCCAAATTTAGATCCATAAAAGAAAGGAGCTCTTAGTTAGTCTAGAAAGCAGAGCAGCCTGTGATCCTTTGCACCATGACAACCACAAAGCCAAATGCTGAAAGTCTGGGGCAACAGATCTGTGTGGAATATTTTTTCCCCATATATTCTGTACAAGGTGTATGCCCTACCTCACACTATCTCAGAGCACCAGAAGGTAGAAGGAATGACAAGGGTGATGCTTTTGTGAAGATAAAAATATAAGATTAGCAAGCATTCAAGAGTTTTTAGGTTTGTTTAAGCATTAAATTCTTGGTTGATTTAAATGTGAATCAGAAACAGAGAAAATATATGAAAATATATGTAAAAACCTGACAAAAAAGACCAGAATTTGCCAAATGGTGCAGTGATCCTACACATTATTCTGGAAATAATGATCATTTTTCACAACCACATATTTACAGTATATAAATCTCTTGTATAAAGAGATGGAATTCAAAGAACAGGAATAAATTTCAGAGTAATATGCATTATATATGCATACAGTAGAACCTGAAACAGAGGTTTTAGTGAGAAACTGAAATTTGGGTGACTCATTTTACAGCTTTGGTGTTTCTCTTCTTTCTATTTCAAATATGGTCAAGTCAAAATACATCTGTGACTAGACCACAGAGGTCTAGTCACCCCTCTGATTGTGGGTTGACCACCATGCAAGTGGGTCAGCCTGAAGTCCAGTCATAATGACAGTAAATTAATTATATGGCATTGAATTAAGGCTCTCAAGGAACTCTGATGAACTGGAGTGCCTAACACAGACAAAAAGAACAGTCAGTTGCTTTGTTTTGGTTTAGGTTTTACTAATCAAATACAGCAATGCTTTGCCAGCTCGGACTCCAAAACTCAGCTTTACGTAAAGACCAGGACTAGAAATAACTCCGTGTTTTGGGTAAACTCTGAACGTACAAAATGTAAACACTAAACACAATCTGTGATATTGACTACAGCAAGTGTATGAATCACTGTGATGCAGCTACATGTCAATATATTTTATACTGGGATTGCCTTTGAAGCTAATATACTGGTAAATCAATTCAAATGTAACCAGCTGAGTATAAAAACAATCAACTTATTTGGCTTTTGCCACAACGAGTATTCCTGCATCCTCTGACATTCATTGATTTTTCTAATGGTACCACCAATGTAGAGAAACAATAGCTTGGCTATTAGAAATTAAAAAGGTAACAGGATTACACTAGTGGCTTGTTCAGTTTCCTACAAAAATTCAAGAGCACTGAAGGAAATCTGAGCTGGGTTCTCAGACTCTTACCCGAAGCCAGCAGCCCCACACATTCTTTTCTACATCTATTACTGTTTATTGGCAACAGAATGCTGTGCTAACCTACCAACCAAAAGAAAGCTGATGGTTGATATTTGCATCTTCTCAAAGCACTACTTAAAGGGAAAAAATAGAGACATTTCACTGAATCAGACAAGACCAAGAATAATATGAAAAGAGATGGAGTGTGGGTGTAAAAACAACTTTACCTTTCCTATTCTTTAGTTTTTCTCTCCCCTGTGGTCCTCTAAGCATTATATTTACAAGAGGCTTGGTGCTCTATTCTGGTACAGGATATCTCTGAAAAGAATTGTAAAATTACATATAGGTAACAAAAAAATTACCATATCAATTTATTTTTTAAAGCCAGGTAAGAGTAGGGAAAACCTTGGACTGGGATTTGAAATGAGACACTGGGAATGAGGAGAATAATGGAGACGAAGTCAGAAACACTTGGTAAGACTGTTGGTCAAAAGCACATCCTCAGTGTTTTTGCATCCCCATGGTTCATGGATGGGGTCAGGATAGCATCTAGGATCAGACAGGACCACTGCAAAGAATGTTCATAAAACACTTATGCTGTCATGAAGATGAGCAAAAAACAAAACAAAACCATGAGGGCATCCATAATTCCTCCCTCATTGTGTAGCCTGAATAATGTCATGAGGAGCAATGAGAAGAAAACAAAATACTGAATAGCTTCTCTTGAAACAACAGCAGGCATCCCAAGCACAGAGAGATGCAGGAATTCTGTGGGAAAAGCAATGTGCAACCATGTAATTAGAGACTGAATCACAAGGCATATACGTGCAAGAGGGTGGGAAAATCCACATTCTGGCATTTCCTAATTTTTGTATGTTTGATTTGAGCATGAGCACTCTTTTTCCATATGTGCTGGTTTTGTCATGAACATGTGTCCAGTATGTAAACAAATGCTCCAGGCTGCAATTCAGCATTGTTCCCCCCAAACTGAAGGACTGCACTGTACTTAACCACTTCCTTGAAGCCACAGCCACCACCTGGTGTCCTTGCATGACAGCAAGGATGGGAGTCACCCTGCAGTTCTGCAGCTGGGGAGGGTGCCCAAACCCAAAGCAGTGTTATTCTATACAAATACTCTGCAGTGGTATTCAGGTCCATTTCTACAAGTGGAGGATTGACAGTACAGATCATAAACCCATCAGAACTGTAGATGGACCAAAAAAAGCCTTTGAAAGAAAAACACAGCTAACACTTAGACAAGCACTCATGAGCAACTTGTGGCAGCTCAGAAGAAGGGAATGCAGAGGAGAAGTCCACTACTCAGTGAATATGTTTCAACAGCAACCTGCCAAGCATTGTTGCAGCACCAGTTCAGGGGTGGAGGAAGAATAAAGGAAAAAATTAAACCGGACCTTTTTTTAAAAGGATCTTAAAAGGCTCTTTTAAAGGACTTAAACTACTGCATCAACTAACTCTGTTAACAAGACACGATCCCTCCATTGCAGCAAAGTTCCTCACCTTTTCCTCATAAATCCTGCCTGCCAATAAAACATGTGACAATGAATAATTGGACTCCAATAATCTGGGTTTTGCCAATTGAAGCATTACATGAGTAGTTGAGAAGCTGCTGATATGTGTTGTTTCCTCCTCTTGCAGAGATAAGCTTTGGGGTTGAATTATTCCAACTGAAAGCCAACAACTCAAGGATTCCAGGGGCTGACTCTATTGTGCCCTCTTCCAGAAGAAAGGAAGGAGGAAGGTCATATTTTACATTTGGATTACCAATATAAAAACTTCCAATTCTTCCAGTAATTTGATATTAAGCATTATTTAATAGCAAGTGAACAATTAACTTACTATATAGCAAGTGTCATTGTTTTCACCTCCTCCATCTATGAACCAAATTCAAGCAAGAGAAGTAGGAGGGAATAGAAAAGAAATATCAAGAAATGGAATGTCATCCTTAGGAATAGCTGTATTTCTGTTCCCACTCCCAGCTTCTCATCTCTTTGATCAGTCTTCCTCAGGTAGCATGTCTGATTTACATCTCACTGTTGCAAAAGCTAAACAAGCCTCCATGGAATAACAGTAAATACAATGAGCAACAGATTAAGAAATGATAAAATACTTTCAGCAAGAATGTCTCCATGCTGAAAGACAATTTTGTCAAAGATTACCTTAAGGAATATAAAGCTCCTTCACCACAGGACCTATCACTTCACGTTGGGACTTCAGTTCCAATGCTGCAGTTTGGCTGGGTCTCCCTAGGAACATGTGCCTGTTATTGGTCCATGTAAACTGCTTCAGAGCAAACACAAATGAGCAGCAATCGTAGATCTGATTCTCTGGGACACCTCTGTTACAGCTGGAAAAATCCCAGCACAACTAGAAAACTTCCATCCAAGTTCCATCCACTGGCTAATGTACATCCTCGCTGCTGAGATTTCCATTCCCTCAGCATTTATTCAACCTGCTGTATTTAAGAGTTTTTGGGCAGTGTCCTCAGTATTTATTTATTCAGCCATTGCCTGGCACTAACAGTTCATGCTAAGAGCTGGACTCAACACACAAGTGACCCTGGCAGCCACTGTTACAAAACCCCTTCCAGCAACACAGAATCTGTTATCAGTTGGTTTTGGTGAGGAAAGTCTGGTTCTACCAAAGCAGAGCACTCATGAACCCTTTGGTACATTTTAAAATAAAAGGCACTATTTGAAAAGAGGTGTGCACTACCACAGTTTTAAAAAATGCCTCATGACTTTAAAATATATAAGACCTGTTGTGGTCCTAAGTGGTTCCCTTGGGCCATTTCAGACAAAATAAGTTAATTCCATACAGGCTTGGTCAGAGAAGGATATTCTCATTGGAGAGGTCGGAGATGAAAACAAAGTCTTGATTTTCCACTTGGGGCTCTAATGTTTTCTTAAACACACAAAACTGAATACAGATATCATATAAAAGGTACAAAGAGTCTTTTCCTCACTCCAAAATAGGCTTCTCAGTTTTAATAGAGACACATATGGAAAATATAGTCTTTCCAGTACCTTCAAACTAAAATTAAACACTGTAATGACAATAGAGTCTTTCTAGCACGTGATGCATTCTTCCATGTCAAGAGGGCATGATAAAGCAATGATTTTGTTTCCTCATAGGCCTCTTGACCATTACTCCCTCCAAAACCAGGAGCAACTTGATTATTCTTACTTTTATAACTTTATTCTCCTGGTTACCCACCACAGATTAGATTCTTAAGTTTACTTCCTGCACCAGTTTAAACCATTATCTTCTTCCCTTTCACATCCCCTCTGAAGGCCTACTTGTCCTGCATTGCTTATTAAAAAAAAAAAAAAAAAATAAAAGGTCAGTAAGCATAGCTTTTGTTCTCTTTCCCTAATTTGAAAGAGTCAAAACAGGGGAAAAAGGGAGCTGAAGTAGTACTTGAAGAAGCAGAACTGAGCACTTTAACAAAAATAAATCAAACAATACAATTGCTGGCAGTCATTGCTAACAAACCACAGTGATTGTACCACCTATCATTCTCCCTCAGACCTTTCAAATTCGAAACAGCGATTGCACTTTCCACTTTTGCTGGTATAGACTTGGCAATAAATTGTTTTAGTGGGAAAAAAATTTAAAAAAAAACTAACCAAAAAGATTGGAAGCTAGGAGGAGCGTTGCTTTTTTAAGCGCAGAGCTCTCTTCAAAGCATCTATTTTCTCTCAGTTTGACACATTACCTTATGATACATAATGTGCTTGGAGGCAGCTCTATGCACTGGGTACACCTCGAAGTCTTCTCAAAATGAGCAGGCAGAAGGGCAGGTCCCTGTGTGAACTTACAGACTTTAAACAAAGAAAACAGGGCACTCCATGTAATCAATCTGCCATGTGATTTCCCCAGGTTTTACATTTCAGGCAAATGAGAATATCTTTGCTACTTGTGCTAATGACTACAAATCCCACTCATCTGGCACTCCCACTGTGAAGTAAAGCAGTAAAATCCCCCAAACTTTATTTTTCTGCATCTTAGAAGAGAGTGACATGTAACAAAATCTATAGCTTTTTATTTTTCTAGGCTAAGGTAGCTGGCAAGAAAACATCTCTCCAGACAGGTAAAGGAACAAGACCTTCGTTCTCCAAGTCCTTGCTGCTGGAGCAGAAAGGTGAGAGGTACCAAGCAGATGGACAAGATACAGGAGAGAAGACAAAGGACACTGGATTCTCCTTTGGCTGATATTTGCACCCACAAATGTGTCAAACATGTTCTCCTGAGTGGGTGCCACCCACACCATTCCCAGCTGCTCACAGAAGAGGATGGAGACAGCTCGTGTAGCACCAGCCTCCACTGACCCAATGCTCCTAATTTCAACCCACATGTTACTCACATGCCTTTGAGGTCTGTGCGAGGCAGGAGACACCAAGTGAAGGGGGATGTTCCAAGCCCAACAATCCCTGTCTGCACAGATGGTGGGAAACCATTTGTTGCAGGGTAGAAAGGTCAGCCTTGGACCTCACAGACAGTGGAGACAGCAGTTTTACCCCAACACACCAGTGCCAGAAAATGATGCTTTCCATGGCCAAAGATAATCCTCAAAAATCTGCCCAGGGGTGCAGAAGACCTTACTGAAATCAGCAAAAAATCAGAGACAATACAATCTGATCCCATGCACCTTAATTTTGGTGCTTTATGCACAGCTAAGAATTAATTCTGTTCTTCAACATCTTGTTTTCTTCTCCCTCACACATTTCTTCTTGTAAGGTCAGTTTTGCCTATGTTTTTGGATTTGAGGATTGTTTTTTGTAGAGGTTTGGGGTTTTTGTTTTGATTGGGTTTTTTTTTTTTCATGAGCAAAACAAAGCAATTCTTTTTTCTAGTTTTCTAGACAGTGAGGTCTTTGAGATCAAAGGTAGACTAAGCTATCTGAAAAAAAAAATCATTTGACTCAACAATTTTGTTTTCTTCATGGAAGGTGTATACATCTTGTGCTAGGATTGGGGGCACCAGCTTGACTTCAACTTTAACCTCAGCTCCAGCCAGTCAGAAAAGATGTTCAAACAGAAAAATAATTTTTAAATTAAGGAAAAAACAAAAATACTTTTGATCTGGAAATTGTAGCAAAGAGGTGAGGTTTTAAAATAAGTCTTTTTTTTTCTTTAAGCCACATTACTCTTCCTTAATATCAAAGACAAACCTCAGAGGACTCATGGAGGGCACTCTGCACACATATACAAGAACTAGAAAGAAATTTTTATTGTTTTTCCTGGAAACTATGTGCCAGCTTCTCTACATACTCATTTTTTGGCATGGATCTCTAGGATGCCACATGCTGAAGGACAAGTGGATATATACTGAGCTTGCTAAAATCAATGATACTGCCTTGCAAAAAATTTCACTACCGTTTTGGCCAAAATAAAAAGCAAGTGCTGAATGTCTCATAAATCAGCTTTTAGCTGAAGAAAACTGCAATGGCACAACAGAGCCACATCAGTGTGCAGAGGACAGCACCATTCTGTGCAGCTCTGCAACTGGGACTAGAGCATCAGGAAAGTGGGGAAAAAAAGACAGCAAACCCAGCTTTCATTCCTGTTCTTTCGTCCTTGCATACACATCAGAGATCTGACAAATGCAACAATTTCCCTGTCTGGCAGCTCAGCAAAATTGTTTGTTTCAGACTGAGTTTTATGATGTTTGAAGGATTTTCTAAGCCTTCAACAGCAAAACTAGAAGCATGTGGGTAACATGGGTTATTTCAAGCTTAGTAAACTTTCTCAGTAGTTCCTAACTGGTTTTAGACCACTAAAACATGCATGAGGACAGCTACATTTTCAGCTTTCAGCACAAATAAAAACAATGAAACATAACAGGAACCGTCTGTAAAAAAGCAGGCTCCAGAACAACAGCTTGAGGCAGAAGCAGATTCATGTATTTTAATGTGGAGTCTTGTAGATACATTTTTAGGTAACTGGCCTCACAAAGAAATATGGGCTCCCTACATAATATTTTATTGAGAAGAAAGAAATTAGGTTGTTCCAAGTAACATAGCTACTAAGCTGGCTTGTAGAAAGATGCCAGGAGAGTGCAGCAAGAGTGGTCTCTATATCTGCTTTAAATTCCCACACAGTCCTGACACCTCTGTGGCAGCAAGTGCCTCCATGTCTGTAGCACCTCACATGAATGGATCTCACATGAAGCCACTCGAAGGCAGCAGGATCCAGCAATCCTGCTAGCAGGATTTGGGTTTTGGATCAGTCTCAGTGCCATGTCAACAAGATGAGCTGTTCTTCAGACTCAAGCTCCCAGCTGTACCATGCAAAGAGCAGTATAATCTCACCTCTGTCTGCTGTAGACAGACTCTAAGAATAAGAGAACAATCTTACTGAGACAGACCAAAGCCAGCAGCTCTTGCTCACAGCAAATTAGTGATGGGCATTAATAGAGAAAGCATGAGAATGTGGCAGGTCCAAAGTTATGTTGCCTTCCACATATCCATCTTGCCTTTAGCAAAGCAGAGTTTTGTTCTCCTTCCCCTTAAAAGCATCCAATCCTCCCATTCCCTGCTCACCAGCAGACTCTTGGTGTTCATTTATCTGGATTTTTAACACAGGTACATTTGTCTCCATGACACTGTGTGGCAATGAAAACCACCACATAATATTGAATTGTAAGTAAACATTATTCCTCGTATTTTAAAGCTGTTTGACAAATTTATTTGGCTCTCACACTAACTTAGCCTTCCCTACCTGCCTTCTGTTTGCTCTCCAAACCATTCAAGCTGGTTAAACTTCTTCTATTCAGTCTTTTCCCAGCCATAAACTGTTCCATTTCACTGATCAAATTACTATTGCTCTATTTGAGCAGTAAGCAGAAATATTCAGAGACTTATCTACAGTGACTACTAAATCTCTCTCCAAATGGGTAATAACTAAAGCACAGTCCATCCTTGCCTGAGTTAACTGCAATGTAGTGCAGATGGAGAAAAGTAGCCTTATCAACACAGAATTGCAACCCCCATTTTATACTCCATTCATTCACTACAATTGATCTTCCCTCCACTCCACAGTTAATTCTCATTTTAAATAGCTTAGAGACAAGTTTCAGCACCCCATAGTATATTTCCTCTTTCCAAACAATTTCCAAGAGTGCATTTAGCACCAACTGTTCTAGCACCACATAAATCTCTGGTAACACCCTTTCAGACCAAAAACCACTCGTATCGAGTCCTTTTTAACCCATTTTTAGACTAAGAATCTTCACCCAGCAGAATGCAATTTTGTTTCTTCTAGACTAAGAAGAATGTTGTTCAGAAAAATAAACCAGTAGCAGATACAGATGCATTATGTCAATTGCATCATGAAATAAACAGCTCTGGCAGAGGGACCAGAAGTAGTGTGACTAAATACTGCCACTTGAGCCCATCTCCAGCCTTGAGCAATCCAAACTCAATGCAAGCAAATCCCAGTCAGGCTCAGGGATTTGTCTGCATATCAATAGTAAATCCAAATCCCTGGAGGATTCACAGTTATCTCCAAGCTCACATGTATGGGAAATAAAGCACTAGCCACTCATCCCTAAAGCTGTAACATACCACAGCTCTTGCTCACAGGGTAGATATTGATGGTGCTAAGAAGCAACTGTACAAAGGCAGTAGTTGGATTATTCCTGGAGCATTTCTGGAGGTCGAGGTTGGCAGGAATGACATGCCTTCACCATATAAAAAAATAAATATCTTCCTTTCTTACGGATAGAACTCAAATACTGTATAAAACATGGAGGTACCAGGCATTGCCCAGTTTTTTTGCCATATTTTTTTTAGATTAAATAGATTGAAGTATTTTTAGATTAAATGAAATCAAAGTTTGCCTCAATAGCTGCTTCCACCAGGCTGCTAAAACACTTTGGCTGTCTTTCAGCTGCCAGATAACTCTGCACAATAACTACTCCACACCACTTCCCCAGTAAGGCCAACATGTCCCAGGTGTCTGCAGCAAACTGTGAATGGCATCACAAATGAGAAGTGAAAATGCTCAGAGCCTCTACAGCATAAGTCTGGGTTGCTAAGGAGGATAGATACACTGTAGAGATGTAAATTATTTTAGCCTATTAGTGATCTGCCATGAGAAGCACTCACGATGGAGAAAAAAATCTGGGAATTCAGCTGCATGTATTTTTTTTATTCCTGCAATTCCCTTCAGTTCACTGAGCTGTGCAGACAATAATTTTCAATACAGTCCAATAGCTCTATTTGTTTTCTCAGACTTCTTCCAATTTCAAGCCCTGTAGACTTCAGCTCTGCATTGTTTTAAGAGAAGCACCGTAAATCTCTTCAAATTCACATGCATCTCTAAATTAAAGTGCATTTCTGAAGCCTTTCTTACCCTTTCCCCTTAAAAGCATCAACAGCTCTGACCTAAGAGGAAGAATACAATTATGGTTGTTTGTCAGTAATTCTGTTCGTAAAAAGGACAATGCAGACTAAAATTTTTTTCATAGAAAAATACTTTAACAGCAATGCCAGATAGCTAGAAAACAAAGAAAGAGGTGCATCTCCTATGGATGAAAGGCAAAAATCTTTGCCAGCACATCTTTTTCTAGTGCAAGCAACACAAACATGAAACAAGTAAAATTCACAAAGAGGTCCAAATGCATGCCAAATCAATTATAAGAGAACTAAGCCTCATATTGACCAGGACCAAGAAGTGCTGAGCTGTCACTGAAGTCCAGGCCATTTAAATTTGTTTTGTGTTTAGGAACACCAATGCTGGCATCAGCAGAAACATTTTCAGAAAACCATTTCCTTCCCACGTAAGGAATGGCAGAAGAGGATGCAACCCAGAAAAATGCCAGTATAGATCAGTTCAAGGGTTTATTGACCTTATAATGACAGCAGTTTTGTCTTTTCCGACAGGATGTAATCCTAAACTGCTCAAAGTTCCACTGTTTGTGTAATGCTCTTCCTATGCTATACAGGATAGAGACAGATTTTTACAGGTTCACTAAGTTAGGAACTGACCCCTAACATAAATGACCACTTAAACAGGGACTAGAAAAAGGTCAGATTTTTTCTAATCAATATTAGACATCTTTCATCAAAGTCATATCCCAGCACAAAGTCTGTTGGGTACAGGGTAATATAAATGAAGACTTGAGGAGAAAAATAAAGGAACTCTTGAATAATACCACTATGCTAAACATTTTACATGACAATTTTTTCACCTAGAACATCCTCCAGAGATGTCCTTATTAGCTAAAGCAGCTATGAAGAAAATCATCTGCTTATTTTGCTTTGAAGAAACAATATTCACCTGAAAGCATACACAGGAGTGTACAGTAAAGTGTCGGGCAGCCTTTAAATACTGGACTGAGTCAGCCTCCTTGTCTGTCAAGTGAAGAGAAACCTCAGGGGGCTGCAGTTACAAGCCTGGATCCAACAGCCTTCCTGAGACAGAGCAGTGAATTGCCAATATTGCTAGTGAGACACCAAACCCATCCTTTTGAATAACAAGAGCTTCCACAGCTTTTCATGTGGCTCACCTCCCTGCCTTAACTCATTCCAGCTCAGCCCATGGGAGTTGATTCCCAGCCTCATTTTGGGGAAGGTGAGAGAGATACTACAGTTCCATAACCGTTTTCCCTTTGGGCAGAGTTTTTGCCATCAGGAGCTGCTGAGTGCTTTTAGTACTAAATTGGAAGTAGCCACACTCATTCCAGCACCACTTGGTGAATACAATGATGTCAGATGCAAAATCTTTTGAAAGCAAAATCTCAGACCTTGACAGAGAGTAACAGCTCTACCCCTGCATCACAGTCTTTCCAAAATATCCTGGTGACTGGCTCTTTCTTTCCCCATGGAGGGGCACAAATCCCAACCTAAAACTCCTTAAAGGGTTGAATGTACCAATCTCTGTACTCTAAGTCCCCACACCTCTGATGCTTTTTCTAAGGGCGCAATCTTCAGTCTTAAAATAATCTTTTCAAACCTGATCTAAAATAGCAGTTTCCTACTTGAACACAGAGCTATGTGAGCTGCTCTCTGTTCCTCACAATTGCCTACATAGTCACTGGGAAAGAGAAGTAACAATATACAGCAATTCAAATGTTTTCTTTAAAACAACATAAAAAATAAAGACCTTTGGCAGTAGAGTGCTCTGCTCCTTGTAGGAGCTCCCCTCCAGCCAAAGGACTCCAGTGATTCCTTCACAATTCACAATGATTAGACCAATATTTTCTATCTTGAAGCTGAGGGAAAACCTTGAGTTAAGGGAATTTCAGTAAATATGGAAACACCTGGTGATTTTCATTTAAGATCTGTGCAGGCAAAGAAAGAGTAGGAGTTAGGCAAAGATTTCTCACCTCAGTGCTGCTTTTGATTAATTACAGTGAAATTGCCCTCTTTTATCCACTACTGTAAGCAGAATAAGATCATTACAGGAGAGACTGATCCCTGAGAAAATACAGAAGAAATGGATGAACCCAGTTACCCACTTTAAATTTCTACTTAGCTTCCACTGTGGTCCTTAGAAGACCCCTCTTCTGTCTTTTTTCCCCCTTTTCTTTTCCAGATGCAGTAATGTTCTGTTTATTTATCATCACTGAAATATCCACAGTGACTTTTATACCTTAGAGAGCTCCACAGCTCCAGAGCACATATCTCTGTGTGAATTCAGGCCATTTTTGCCAGCACGCATTACTTGACATTTAAAGTGTCACCATGATACAAAGATCCTGGCACACCAAAATCTACATGGAGTTTTTTGTCCTCCTTAACTGTCTCTACCAAATATTTTCTCCTGTCTTTTTTTTTTTCCAAACAAGAATTTTCTGCAAATGAAAAAGTACCCTGTGAAATACTTTGCCTCTCCAAAGAGCATAAAGGTTCAGAAACAGATGGAAATTTAGACATTCTGCTTCATCTCAGTGTATTGATACCATCACATAAAGGGTAGTGGATGTTGAGGGTCTAAAGTCCACAGGGTTGTTCATCTCCCTTGTTCAGATGCCCCTTGGATTGCCATTTAACATCAGTGCTGAGAGCAGGAGAGCAGGAGGTTGCAGCTGTGAACTGCACAGATGCTTCCAGACACACAGACACGTACGCTTACAAGTGCTTACAGCATTCGGAATGGGCACAAACACTCATCTGGAGTTTTAAGAGAAAATGTCCTAGCCGTGTTTTTCTTAGAGGATTTGGTTGCATTGGGGGTTTTTTGAGGCTATTCAAGTATTAGGAATATTTGATGAAGCAGCCTACTGCATGCAGATTTCCCAGAAATGAAAGAACAAAGATACACTGATGAGCTGTGTTTATCCACCTCCAGGGAGAGATATAAAATGTATGAACTGCTTCAGACCAAAACTAACAGGAATTTAAGAACCTACTGACTAAAATGATAGGGCAGAGATGAGAGCTGGCAGAAGTTATACTCACTTCTTAATTATTATTGTCAGCATTTCATGATGCATACTCCAAATTCTGACAGAAAACTTACACAATGAAAAAGTCTCCTGAAATATCAAGTAACTCAGGTCAGCTATGCTGGACTGCCCTTATTCTGTGTTCATATGTAGTCCCACCTGTGCCACTTCATATCTGCAAAGTCTAACAGATGTAAGATTGCACCTTTTGAGTGAAATGGCAATTTGACCCCAGACTGTGCTGGCCTTTGCTATCCCAAGAGTCTCATTCAGTTCCCCTGCAGTGACCCGGCAGCTTGCCCATTCCCTGATTTCCGACACCTCGCTGCTCCAGCTTGGAGGCAGACCCCACACTGGTGCTTTGTCAATTGTCACCAACAGCTGTTGACTTTTCAGGATATATCACATGTCCTCATCAGTACCAGTGTTCTCTCACACTGTACTCCCTGCAGTAACCCCAGACGAGTATCATCCGGTCTAGGTGATCTATCCTCACATTCTTTTGTTGCTTTATATAAAATAGGCACTTGCAGATCAGAAATCCAGAGTACTGAGAGTAAGCAGTAGGGAGTAATGTTCTTTTCCTGATGTAAAAATCTCAAATTTTCTTGCAACAAATATTTCCCTATGAGGTTAACTTGATTTTAAATTTAATCTCATTGCCAAACAGATGTTTGCCTCGAGATCACCACAAACACACAACTTGGAGCTTGCCACTTTGAATCTGACCAAATCCTACTGCTGCCTGAAAATTCTGAAACAGTTAAAATAGTTTTCATAGATTAAAGATTCACATCAGTCTTCCAGCCTCTTATGTTCAAAGAGCTGTGGCACATTAGACATCCAGTTATGGACCAGGTGGGGGAAAATGCCTTTGAATTGCCTATATAGTTGCAGTTAATAATTTGACCTGTGATTTTACCTTTAATCAGAGGAGACCAAACTTTTTAAAACTATTCAGCCTAAAAAAAGCTTATGAAATGTCAGCCAGATTTAACATATATATTCATATTACAGATGAGGAAACAAGCAAGCGTATGTTTTATCTGCCATTTCCAAAATAAGGGGAATGAACATGTGACTCCCTAATACTGACATTTTCAAAGTTAATTTGAGGTAAACAGTTGAACAAATAAACAAATTTGAAAGGGACATTTTCAAAAATGACCATGCACCCATGCTCAGCAGATCAGATTATTGGTCTCAGCATGGACATCCAACATGATTCCTTTTTTCTTAAGTAAAAAATAAAGGCAGTATACCATGTTTTAAATTATCTATACATTCAGAAACTACATTATTTTTCCAATAATAAAGTTAATAAATGAAGAAAAGCATTTCTTTCCCTAAAGAATAACATACCCAGCTAGAATCTTCCAAACATGTGATACAGGTAACCCAGACAAAAATATTCTGAACTGCCAGATCCAGAAGCACACTCAGCATTCCCCTTTGTCCCTTTTACTCAACACTTACTCCCAATGTTGTAAGAGGAGACAGAATCTTGGCTCTTTTTTTATTTGTTCGGGCTTTTTTTTCCTTAGGGTTTCAATTTATAATAGTGTGGGATAAGCTTGACTGCAACAAGCTGACTGAAGAGTCTTCTGAACACCCCTGCTCTTCTTACATGCATTAAATTTTTCTGGAAACTGAACTCCAAAAAGCTTGGATTTAGTTCAAACATGTTTTCCCAGGGATTTATTTGGAATTTTCCAAGCTTTCAACTGCAAGTTCAGTCTGCACCTCCCATGAGGAGCAGCTGGGCTCCTTGCAGCTTGGCTGGAGGTACAAGGGGACTACCTATGCCTAAGGGAACTCCCCAGCCTGTCAAAACCTCAAGGGAAGGCTGGAAAAGGTCTATGCTTCTGAGACACAGTTGCCATACTGAGACAGAATGCTAGAGGCACAGAGGCAGAGATAGAGCTAAAAAACAACCATTCACTAAACTTTCTAGCACAGAAGGGAGTGAGAGTTTTCTAATTCCTTAGAGATGTCTCAGCAGGGAAAGGAGCTTTTGTTTTTATCTTAGATGGCCAATACACATCAGGATTAATTAGTAGTCATTAGAAGATATTTTCCAATGAAAAATAAACCAACTAGGAAAAAGAGGACCCTCTGAATACTTTGAATTCAAAATGAAGCACAATTCTCACACACACAGCTCTCATTACAATGTTTTCCATTGCCTTGGAGATGCATATTTCACCGAAAAATTACGATTTTCTAACAGAACAGTGTGACTTCAGAAGCCAGGTTCCTCCATAGGCACACTCCTATTTTCACTACACAGACACGAGTAAAATGTGAAGGATAACATCCTCTAAACTAAACCAGAGCATCACACACCTCTTCCAGTTCCCCTTACTTTGTTCTGGAGAGCCAACTTTCAAAATTAACCCAAAGCTTGCAACTGTCTTGTGAACAGAAAATTATCCCAAACAAAATCTGAAACTGGGGTTAGAAGATAAGTTCTTTAATCAATTGTTTCAAATATTCTCTCCTAGTCAGATCAATATTAAATTGCTAGTTGGAGGTAGAGAGGTAGAGAATTATTGCATTACCTCCTTTAGAAGTGCAGAAAATTGCTTTAATTTGTCAATAGGAAAGGGAGAAAAGTTTTCAGCCTTCATCAATAGACATCAATACAGTCTCACTATAAACCATTCTTCAAACATGTCCACAAGTAATCTTACAGAAACAAAAAATATTTTTTTTCTGTTACAAGAAAAATAAAATGCGCTTAACAAAGATTGACAATAAACCAGGTTTTCATACAGAAATCTACCTCCTATTAATTGAATAGAGTTCTTCTACTTTCTTAATTAGTGAGCATTATTCAGTATAAAATTGTTATATCTTTTTTCTTTTTTTTAATTTGCTTTAAGTGTGTTTGATGAAACGAAGAACAACTGAATGGCAGGATTTCTCTGCTCCAAGCTCAGTGTGATGCTCACATGGGCAAATAACATCCTGTCATTAGTAAGTGCGTCCTAGATTGCAAGGCAAGATGTATTCAATTGCCAATTTTTAGAGGTGTGGCAGTTATCTTCTTTTAACTGGGCAGTTTTCTTTATCTCTTCCACAAACCAGTCCTCCCTCTGGGAAATATTTTCTGTTCATGGGCTATTGAATGTCACTGAATGACTGATAAAAGTTACAGCATCCCATTGTGAGGATGCTGGCATCCTCAGAGGGATGAGCCAAGAGGGAGGAGCCAAGCATTCCTAACTGGATATAATCTTGAGTTTCTGGAACACGAGCACAGCTTTTCCTGCACTGGATTTCCCAGAGGAACAGCTGCCTCTTCCACTGCAGGAAGACTGCACCTTTTTCTACAGGATCACTGCTCCAACAGAACCACACCTGACACTCAGGAGGACTGCAGCCACAATTCCAATTGGACTGCTGCCAGCACCCTGACCAACAGGGTGTCAGGTTGTATTCTGAGTGTCAGTGTTGTTTTGGTTCAATGCATTGTTTATTTTATCTTTTTGTTTTCTTCCCTAATAAAGAACTGTTATTCCTGCTCCCATATTTTTGCTTGAGCCCCCTTTAATTTCAAATTTATAACAATTCGGAGGGAGAGAGTCTACACTTTTTTTTTCCATTTCATGGGAGGCTCCTGCCTTCCTTATCAGACACCTGTCTTTCCAAACCAAGCAAATGTGCCTGGACAATGAGGGAGAGGGTCTACAAAGGCAAATGGAGGGGCAAAAAAATACAACCACAATGTAAAGCAGATCTTCACAGGAATCAATGAGAGCTTGGAGCTTGATCTCAAGTGCCCGGCAGATGATGGCAGCCCTGTATCAAACCATCAGCTTTACACAGCAGAGGTCTGCTCAGCTTTGCAGGAAAGTTGAATTCTTGGTCCCTTGCTCAGCAAAAGTAGAGACCTCTTTCCCAAGATTGTGTTAACTTTTGAAGGAAGCATTATTCCTTCCTCCTCAGCCAGGGAAAAGACCAATTCTTGTACAATGGAGACTCTTTCAAAGGGGGAAGAAAGGGTTCTCCATGAGCACTCAGGAGGAAGAAGTCCCAACACTCAGGTGCAATAACCACCCAGCAGTAGAGAGAGATACAGTTTGCCAGAAGTTAATTCAGACATTCATTACCCTAGCCCAGAAAAATGGCACAATAAATCATTGCAAGTAAAGCAACTGGCTTTTCTAAATGCATACTTTTCCCTCCCTCACTATCATTCCCAAAGCCCCTCTTGTCTTTCCATCTCAATTCTCAATCCATTTTCCACAGCACTGAATGTGCACAGCACTGGACACCAGGAGCAAACACGATCTGGTACAATCAATGAACTGTGCTGGATACAGCTCATCTAAAAACACCAGCAGATACACCACAGCATCACGTGTGATGAGAACTGTCTTTCCTCATGGATTAGAGAAAGGAATCCAGAAATCTTGAAACACCTTCAATGCTTGTGGACAAGATTGGCCATTATGTCACTAAGCATTATGTCATGAAACTTTTCATGCTTAAAATTCAACAGTTCCTGCAAGAACCCACTTACCAGCTATCCAAGGAGCCTGACACTGACATTGTACACCTGTTCTGTTTCCTGCTGCTTTTGCAAAAGAAATCCATGTATCTCATAACTTCCAGGAAAATTTTAAAAAATTATCCAAGTCCAACACCTGAGATAGCCAGGCTAGGTAGAAAACAGATAAGTGCCTCCTCTCACCAGTGCCCTGAAACAGGGAAATCTAAAGCAGGAGGAAGAAAAGAGGTAATATCATCAAAGGTTAATTCCTGGAAGAGAAACGTTGCTGGTGAGCTGATAAGTATGAGTCTGCTGAAATGAGGTATGGCGAGGTGGGGAGGGCATGTGTGCACACACATGGACACAAACGCCAGCCCCTTCCTTGGAAGTGGATTAGGTGGCAGATGGTGTCAGAACCTGAGCTGCTGTCAAGAGCAGAGTTCACACTGTCCTGCTCTCCTGTGCTTAGAGATGAAAACAGCAAAGACGAGCCATTAAAAAGAAGCTGATAAATAGCTGACAATCAGCTCTGTCACAGGCAGAGAGTGGAACGACATCCCTTCCCTTCCTCCCTTCTCCCTCCAGAGTCCTTACAGGAAAGATCCTCTCTGAAATGGAGACAAAAGAGGAAACAAAGGTGTGTGTGCAATCTCCCAGCGTGAGAAATACCAGAGGCTCAGTTTTTTTACAGAGAAATTAGAACCTGCTATTACCAACCCAAATATCAGAGCCCAGGACAGAGTGGGGGGAAGCAGAACACTCAGCTTAAGATCTATTAAAAGCAAAGTGAGTAGGGGAGGAAAAAAAAAAGAACAAAAAAAAAAAAAAGGGTAGAAAAAACTCACTGCCCTTGATTGCCAACAAAATGAAAATAAATGAGGGAAATCATGCTTGGGAGGGGCATACCAGCTGAAAGCAGTCACAATGACTTTGTGCAGGCACCCCTGTTATTACTAATTATTACAAATAATAAGGGCTTTCAGGCTGAGCAAATGGATTTTTTTCAATTCCTAAAACCTCATTCTCTGTGTCCTGTCACCTACCTCCCCCTTTTTTCTCGGGCCTCTGAACACCTGCTTTACATAGCTTTCCTTGTATTATCATTAGCTTCGTGGATAATTGATAGCTGTGCTCGTCCAGCTGATGCTAAGAAAAGAACGACAAGGTGGTTTGACACACACTTACTATAAATAGACACACAACATGGCCAGCGTTTGCCAACATCTGATGATGCCTTCCCTCCTGGGTACTAAAGTTAGCTAGTTTCTCAAAGTCAGGGAAGAAAAGGAAAGCAAGGTAAAATGCCTTCAATTAATTTTGCAAAGATTGAAAGGATAAAAATAAGAGTGGAGCTTTATATTTTTATGACATGCTAAAAATACTCACTTTATTAAACCTTTGGTGCAGTTTGCAAAGCAGAGTTTATAAGCTTTTTCTTTTTTTTTTTTTTTTTTTTTGCAGCAACTGTGAAGCTCCAAATATTTATCTGCTGATGGGGTCTTGGTCAATAGGGCTGTAAAGGGTCATGAGCAGATCCCTGCTGAGTACAGCATGTGGGAGCAGGACAGAGGATGACACGAACCTCTGAGCTGCACTAAGCCCAGGTAGCTCTGCAAAGCCCAAATGCTCACTCTCCGAGGGTGAAGGCTGTCAGTCCTGAGTGCAGGGGAATCACTGCTGCCTCTGCATGGCTGGCAGGAGGCTCAGGCTGCCTCAGGCACTGACTCAGCAGCAAAGCCTCAAGACTCATCTCTGGTTGGTTCTGGACACTTCTGGGCAACTTGCTGACCTATCCTTCACCAGACATGCCAGAAGGAGGCTTCCAGCTGGAAAAACCTGAGTTAGCTTGGCCCATCACCAAAGGAGGTATGATACTCCATGCAGTTCCCCTTTGGTGAATACCTGCTTGCTGTTGACCCTCCCCAGAGCCCCTTTTCAGTGCTGCAGTACAGAAATTACCTGTGCATGATTCACCCAGACTTTTGGCAGGTTCACCCCCACGCCCAGCTTACCCCACTTCCCAACCCTGACTCAGTGCATTTTCTCCTCCTATGACAAAAAGCTACCCCAACATGGTGTAGGCTCCAAAATCACCTGCTCCCAGACTGAAGCAGATGTTGATCTCTTTTTGTCTTATTCATTGTATCCAGGTGGACTTTGCAGATCAAGTTGATTTTTTTTCCCTTCCAACATAAAATTTTTATTTTTGGAAATTCTTAGTGCCTTCCATCTACAAACACTAATATAGGCTCAGTACTCACTCACTAAGCTTCACCAGTACAAATAAGACAAGGAGCAATTTAAAATTTTTCCTGCTGAGGAAAGCAGCTGCAGGAAAGTGTTTGCCCCAGCACATGCCAAGGTATTGGCAATGCTGCAATGCTTTTGTCCTTGCAGTAGCCACCTCCCATTTCAGAGCTGATGAACTCATAGATGTCCTCAGGACTCTCTCATTTTCTTTCTGAAAGCCATTTTAGACTGCAGGAGTACAGCAGCGTGAAAATAAACAACTGTTTGTCCTAATCCTCAATTGAATACCGAAATAGAGAAAATCTGGCACCATGTGTTCTCACACACAGACAGTGTCCAGTCACGACACAACAGCAGTATCTCAGACCTCAGGGAAGGGAAAAAAGAAGAGAACCTAAGCCAAGACTCCATGCAGCTCTGTGACAGGCAGCCTGCACACAGCAAGAACAGTGGTACAAAGCCACACAACTTTGAGGAGTGGGAGGAGGACTTTTTCTTAAAAAAGCTCCAGAAATCTGCATAAGGTGGAGGCTTCATCTTAAACTTGTAGCTCAAAGCTACCAAGAAAAGCTGCATCAGGACCAAAAAAAATAAAAATAAAAATAAAAAAATCCACAAAAAAAAAAACCTCCCTTTTATAAAATTGCTTACCTAGTCAGTACAGGAGGGCAAACACTCAACACTCTATGTATGAAACAAAGAATAAAATTATTCAAACATTTTTTCCTTTCACCAGCCAAAAAAATTACCCACTAAAACGAAAGCTTTAAATACTTAATGTCCAACAAAAACAAGCTAATTTACCCACAAGACTGCTGGTTCAACACAAACCAGCAGCACTCCCAATAAAGCTGATAGAGGTTTTACATTATCTGCACTAATACCAGTTGGGGACAGATAAAACCCACGCACAGAAGAAAAGCTGCAGGTTCCCTTTACAGTAGCAGAAAGACAGGGATCAGATGGAGAACTGACCTTTCCCATCTTTGTTACACTTGCACAAAGCAGTTCACATTACCAAAAGTGTGGGAGACAATTTAGTCGGGATCAGTGCTTGGAGTCTCAATAGATTATGCTACTATTCTGAGATTGTGCAAGAGAACAAATTAACCTTCTTTATAAATCTTGGTTTACTTTAATAGATGTAGTGGATATCAGACTAGAAATACCATCTTGCATTCCTTTAATTTCTGTACTGATTGACCTCCTTAAAAATATCCACTATTTGAGCACTGGCACTATTAACCACATGGTCAAACCCTCAGCTGCTTGACTGATGTCTTGCTCACACACTTGTAACTAAAGCAATCACCACCCTGAGACCAACAATGTCTTTCCCACAAACTCAGGTTAGCAGAAACCCTGGAGATTTTCCCACCTTTCCTTACAACAGATGGCCCTGTGTATTTCCCCAAGACCACCTGGGTATTTTCCCTACCAAATTCCCACTCCAGCAGGGATCCAGGAAGGTGGCAATGTCTCACTTGATGGCTTCTTGCAGCACAGGAGAGTTTTTCAATTACTTTGCTAGAGGGCTTGATTTTATTGCAGGGATATGAGAGTTCCTTAAAAATGTAGGTACAAGAAAATTTTGAAATTTTTTTCCCCTATAAATCCAGACTTTTCAATTATGGTTACCTGTAATTACATAAACAGTACTCAATGATCAGCATAGTCCCAATCCAATTCCTTATTGCTCCCCACTTATTTTTGGGCTTTATACGTATAATGTTTTCCCCCTACGCTTCCAAAAATTACAGAAGAGTTGGGGCTTCTTGACAGGCACACAAGCCTCCACCCCTCACACAGGCAGAAAAGCATTTTTCTGTACTTTAGCCAAAGATGTGATTGATTTCCACCTATGTTCAGCCTACCACTGAAATTCTGCATTTCAGATGCAACTTTAATATAGCAACCTATTTTACTTCAAAGTGGGCTGAACACCCAGAAGTTACTACTAATGGAGAAATTTAGCATTGAGTATACAGAGGAAACAGGAGTGGAAAGTTTCCAGATTAAAGGAAAAGCATAAGTCAGAGGAGTGATGCTCATGATGGTGACAATTGCAGAAGGAAATCTAATTGGAGATCAAGAGAGGCAAGGTGAGCTATCAGCTAGGCTGAAACTAAGCCTAGGAAAGTGAAGCCTTGCTTAGAAACATCATCATGCTATTATTAAACTCCTCACAGACAGCTCAGCCTGACAGCTTCTGTCTTACTGAGGATCCCTGAGGCCTCACCCCATCCACCACTTAGTCTGTTGACTCAATCTTTGACTGTAAATGAAAAATTTATAAAAGGCCTGGTAGGGAGAGTGGTTGAATGGCTGCAACCCCCTCTAGAACGATTCCTTCATGGTGCTTACAAATCGGAGCATGTGTTTGGCACTTCCCTTTCTGACAGATTTCAGCCACAAATGAGTGCCTGGGGTAGGCATCCCAGCTTCCCTTAAAACACTGTTTTGCAGGCAGACCAGAACAAGGGAGAAATAGTGTGCCGCAGGCAATGCTCATGAATTCATTCAGAGCACAAGATACTTGGAATTCTGGCTAAGAAGTTGTAGCATTTCTAGGCACATCTCTTGCTGCAAGAACAAATTTGCAGATTTGCAGGAGAATCCCATGCATCCTCCTGTTATTTTGCCATTCCTGGCTGGGCACTCCAAGCTAACAGGAATTTCCCTATAATGTTGCTTGTCACAATTTGTCATGGCTGTTCCAAGGCAGAGCAGATATGCAAGAGAATGACAGCAGCCTCCCTTTAAATATAGTTCAGGTACTGATCACAGGACAATTTTGAGCATTATTTGCACTATTTCATCTGTCAGCCACTCAAGATACACAGACCACATCTGCTTCTTGAGGACAGCATTTGCTCCTACCACTAAAATAAAATCTTTATTACAGAAGTTGCTCAAAAATATGCACACTACCCAGTGCTACATACACTAAGGGTATTCTCTGAACAGCAGGAAAGTATTAGAAACTGGAATTAAACTGTGTCCTCACCCTAAATTTACGTAGTAAACTTATAGGCAGAGGCAGCGTGGAGGTCTGTTAGTTTTTTTAGGTTTTTGTTAGGTCATCTAGACAGTCATACCCCATAGCTGTGCAGATTTTATTTCCTTTGGCAAAGGCTGCCCACTTCCATCAGGGAGATCAGGGGAAACATAAAAATAGGCTTACATGGGAGCTCACAGGAACATGTGTATCTGAGAAGCTTCTGAAGGTGCTGTGTCTGCAAAGTAACACACTGTCACCCCTGGAGATTCTTTCTTTTTCACCCTTCTCCTTTTATTTTCTCACCTTTTTGTTTCTGTTGTTAGTTTTATAGCTCTATTTTTCTTTCTGAAGTTTTTGTTGTCCACTGCTCTCTCCATCATCCCCTTTAAAATTAATCCATCTCACCTTTAAAATTAATGCTCTCTCTCTCAAATCTTTTGCTTTCCCTAGGTAATAGAACATTTTCTCCTCCTTTCACTGCTCTCACCTTTTAGATCCACCCCCCACACCTCTCTAATTCAGTATCCTCGTTACACTTGTGTTCTCTGCTTGCCTTCCTTCTCCCACCTTCCCCATTTAATCTCCTCCCTCCCATTGCCTTACAAATCTGTACCTTCCTTGCCCTGTTCATTTTCTCCACTCACCATTCCTCCCTTCCCCTTTCATCTGGCTCAGTTCCTACTCCCCCACTTCATTCCTACTCACACAGCATCCATTGTGCCTTTCTCCTCCTGCCCCAGTTTCAAACCTCCTCATCATATTTCATTTTCCTGAATTCTATTCAGGTTCTCATATCAGCCTATCTCCCTTCATCATGTTACTGCATATTTCCCATCTCCTAAATTTTTCCTTCCCCATCCACCCTCTCAATTTATAACAGTACTGGGTTCATTGCTTTTATTAATAGCTATGACCTATTAAAATTTTGGGCATACCTTTTTCTGATCAGAACTAAAGCCCCTTCATCCTCCTGTGCTATTTGTCTGTCTGTAAGCCCCACACACATCTCATTCCTGATGATTTCATCCTAAGATAGCCCATGTTCATGGAACTGTATCACACAGCTCAAACAGTAGCTCTTTCTGGTGGGACAAGTTCACGACTTGCTATTTACTCCATGAACACTGAAATGAGCCTAATTTCAGATTTCACCTGCAAATTGACTGACAAACTCTCTCTCACCCTTGCTAGCACAAGCTGGTACATGTCTGTGAGTGCACAGACCAGGATGAGCAGGGAGCACTTCCCTGTGTCCACTGCTCAGCAGTAACACGAGCTCTAACCAAAGCTATGCCAACCACCAGATGCCAAAGGACAAATACAATTCTTTCTCAATGTGAGGTGGAGGGGATTTTTTTAGTAGACAGAGGGGCATGATTATAGTAAGTTATTAAAAAGGACAAAAAAACAAGCGAGATCAACAGACAAAACCCAATTAAGAAAATCACTCAATCAGCTCCCAGGGGTTGGGTTTGATTAGGGGACTGTTCAGTAGGACCTTCACTACAAGCAATTGAGGTCATATAAAGATGGTTCTTCTCTGTACTGTGCTGATGTAAACAGAGGCTATACTTAACCTCCTTCATCCTCCCCTTACTCCCAGATTCAAATGATTTGGCATTTCAAATCCAAATGAGAAAACCACAATACCTGGTGAGAGATGTTGTTCTCAGTAAGAGGTCTGGCATCAAGCAGAGAACAAATACAAGTACCCAGGCTCTTGGAGCTACTACAGCACTGGAGAAAATAATTTTTTTAAAGAGACAGACAAAACTGACATTTTAAAGATTTCTGCTGTTTGTACATACATTTATCCTCTCTGATTTTGTTGAAATGGCAGGGTCTGAAAGCCAGAGAAGAAATTTGCTCTACAACCTTTTTCACATCTAGGAGAAGGGATGTGGCTCCTATGGCCTTGCAGAATAGGGGACAGAGTAAGAGACCATTTCCACAAACCTTAGCTTGTATCCCTTGTGCACTTGCCACTCAGCTTCTAATGTCCCTTCATCATCTGCCATCTCCCACTCCTCTCCTTCAGACTCTTCAGAGAGGGAACATGACAGGACTGTCAATAAGGCTATTCCTGTTGACTTTAAGGCCTTACTCAACTAACATGGAGAACATGTCCTCTGCCTCTGGTGCTGAGAACATTTTCATACATAAATGTTGTTCTTCAGCAAATAAGCTGAGAATGCTGCTGCAGCTGGGTAAAAGGTCTTTCTAATCCAAAATGTTAGAACCTTGTGCTTAACCATTCCATCATTCCCCCCTCTCCTCCCCAAATCCTTGAGGTGCTTCTGCTGGTAGCTAGTTGCCATAGGAACCCTAATCTTTGTGTTTTGCTTGTTAAATAAACTAGCATCAGAACTCTCCTTTATGGCTGTTCTGTCCTTCTCCTCCCTTTACCCCTCCCTCCTTCTCTGAAAAAGAGATGAAAAAGATACTATGTTTGATAATGATCCTTTCCTCCTCTCTTCCTTTCTCCACAGGTCCTATGAGCTTTCCAAGTCCAATAATCCACAATTTGGCAGAAGTAGCCACTGTGATGCAGAGGGATGCATTAGGCCTGTCTGTTCTCTGGATTTGCCCAGAGAGAAATCAGAAGCAAGGCAGAGAGCACCAGGTAGGATAATGCAGCCTGAGAACCATGCTGTGATAACAGAGATACCTAATCCCAGCTATTTTAGATGAAACTTTCCAACACTTCTCATGACAACTCCCCTCTCCTACAGTCTGCATTATCAGCATTGTCCTACCTCACTATACATCAGCAATGCAATCTTAATGCCATTAGTGAGGGAACAGCCCTGAAAAGGTGTTTCGGAGATGAAAGCTGAAAGCAGAAACAAAAAGAGGCTAAATATATGAGAAACACCAAAAAGACAAGATGTTTGCAGTGGCCTAGAGCTTTTTAAATGAAGTAAGTTTTTTCCATTCTATGGACCAGAGATCTAGGCCAGAACTATGTAGGTCACAAGCAAACCTAGTTTCATCTGGTCTTAATCCAATAGTTAGAAGTTGACAACTCCCACTCAGAGACACCATTTTTTTCCTTCATGTGTTTTCTTGTAACAGAAACAAAAAAACTAGTGGCAAGAGATGCTGGGTGAAGGACTAAAGACACATGGCTTTGTGTGCATGCCTAATTGTCTAACCATGCTTTCCATCTCAGGAGGAATACATATACATATATACATATACATATATATATATATATATATATATATATATATATATATGCTAAATGCAGAGATTCTGAAGTTGTTCTTCCCCTCATAATTTTTAGTACAACAAATACCATTCAGAGAAAGAGCAATGCTATCTCACTCATTTGCATGGAAGTAAATACCTAGAAAATTAATAATTTCAAGATAGAAAAGAAAAGGCAGAAGGGGATCTTCAAGAGGCTGAATTCCCACTGCACCCAACACTAAAGCAGGTTAGCAAGTGAGGACCTTATTTACCTGCAATTAATAACTAGCTAATCCTTCATCCACACCACAGCAAATAACGTCACACCATAGAGGAATTGTAAGGAATAACCTCACACCATAGAGGAAGCATCAATTTCAGGATCATTTGGGCATACCCAGGGATCTGCAGCAGCTGTTCACTGGCATATGAATCATGGTCCCCATGGAAGACTTTGCATTGCTCAGCCTGCCTCCAGTGGATAAAAGCACAATTCTGAAAGCAGTTGGACTGCTGATTTCTAGCTAATTCAAGGCTTGGGCTGGTCTGAGTTTAACTGAAAGAACTAACAGCTATGGCAAATAATTGCTATGGCAAATTGCTGGAGAAACAGTCGCTGTTGCAGTGTGGTTTACAATTAGTTGTCCTATTGCTGTGCTTTGCACAGGTCCCCTGCTTGCCCAGCACACATGGATGCTCTTATGCCTCTATTTATCAGGAACGCAGCTAGGCTTCCCCCCAGACTCTTTCAGAAATATACCTTCTTAAATTAGCAGCCCTCAATTTTAAGTGCAAAGTTCAGGCATAATTCAGATGAAGCTTCATATGTGCAACTTGGCTAACTTTATCCCCACTAGTCTGTATTCTGCCAAAATATAATTTTTTATGATCTGGATCCTTCTGACATGCCCATTACTTCTTACAAGAGTGCTGGAAACAGCACTCAGGCAGCCAACTCTGGGAATATTTATGTATGTGTGCTCAGGCCCACAAGTAGAAAGAAGAGACAAGTGAATAAAACACTAAGTTGAGCTAAGGTTCATTCATTCTGGATGAAACTGTTGCAAATTCCTACTTTAAATGAATCTGCCCCGTGACAGAAGTCTCTTTTCTTTGATAAACGTGGTCCTTATTCTTCAGGAAAGCCATTTTTAAATTCAACCTAAGTTTCCTCTCTCCCTCTAATTTGCTTTTTTCATTTCTCTGTGGGGGCTGCTTTTTTTGAAGAGGTGTACAAGGGAATCCCAAGTGGCTTTGCTATCCCCCTTATGTAAAGTATATTCTGGGCTGTCAGACTGCACAGGTCAGCAGTAAAGCATTGTGGGGACTTTTTCGTCTTCATCAATCCCCATGAGTCTCCTACCTTCAGTTTTGCTCAGAGATTCATAGCTCAACAACCTTAGAAAAATATTCAGTTGAAACTATTTCAACTGAAGCCTCCTTTGGGTTTGTCCCTGAACTAGGAAGAGGTGGTCTAGGGGCCAAGGGAAAAATTGTCCAAGATTTATTCATTAAGTTAACCATTCACCATTTACTTGAGATTAGACTTCCAATCCCTCAGAAAGTTTGCATGCTCTATTTTCACAAACTCCACAAGGTAAACACTGTAAAGAAATAGGTGGGCTCTGCAAAGAGCTCAAAGGCTTCTCCACAAGAGCTTGGCACAGCAATTTTCATTCCTTTCCCCACCACAGTTCAGCCCATGCAAAATTTCCAGTGTCGTCCTCAGTTTATGAATCCCTGCCTCACTAAGACTTCTCTGCCACCACCCCCTCTCACACAGTGACTCAGACTTATTAAGATAACTTCTCTTTTTCTAGTTCCTCACCTCCAACACACTCAATGCATTAAGGCACATACTCCTGCACATATTTGAAATCCTCACCCAACCACCCTCTCTCATCCAACCTTCCTCCTACAGTTCTTGCACTCCCCCACCCAGGGATGACAGAGACAGTCAAAACCCACCCAAATTAGTTCAACTTTTTACTTACACTTCTGGCTTCTCTCAAGATTATTTTGAGCTGGTACTTGAAGACACCAGGACAAGAAGGTCTAAGGTAGCTCTCCTCTTCCACCAGTACAGCCTTTGGTCATGCACAGAAGATCGTTCATGACCAGACATGTGGTGGGGAGAGGCCTTAGTGCTGCAGTGCAGGTCAGTGCATGTGCTGCACAGGGGTCTGGCTCTGACCCACATGCTGTGTGCAGACCACAGCCATGGTGTGCCATGGACTGGTTTAGGAACCTATTGGTTCCTTTGAATAGTGACATTTTGTCCCATGCAAGAAGAGGGATTTGTATATCACTATTTACCCCTGCTTTAAGATGTTTAGGCCAACAAAATCTTCTCATCAGGTTTTAGCACCATCAGGTACCCTAATTTCCTACCAGACTATGGATGCTCTGTAGTTTGAGTGGTCACTGGGCATAAAGCAGGAGGCTGAGGCAAGATACAAAAAGATCCCTTCCAGCCCCTGGGTCCCAGTGCCTGTGTCAGCACAGGAAGGACCATGAGCTGCAAAGCAACACTGGCACTGCAGGGGAAAGAAGGCTTTTGCTGAAGCTGGGGATTTGCTCAGATTGACACCTCTGCTGCCGTACAGAGCTCTGCACATTCGATCATGCTCGCTTTTGTTCCTTTTCCATAACCAGCAACAGGTGGGGAGGAGTGGGATGTACATGCAGAAGGAGGATGCAGTGGGAGCAGAGAACATGTTCCTGACATTCAGGGATATGTGTAGGGAAAACTGTCTGCCTGGAGCAGAAAGGGACTGGGAAAGGCAAAGGGCCTGCTGAGCCGTGGGTTGCTTAGGTAGGAACAGGGACAGACTTCTAATTCTGGCAGCATCAGGTGGGAGTTGGGAAAATGGCTGAGGAGAAGGTTGAAGCACAAGGAGTGCACAGATCAGATTAAATGAGGAAATCTGCATCCTTTGTACCAAATGTAGATGCTCTTTAAATAGTCTTCTGTTGCACTTGTGTACTGGTTAAGAAACAGTGCCCATTTCTGAAGCATAATTATGTGTGTCTTCATTTCATACCCACTGGCAAAATGCAGGAAACACCTGGAGCTAGGCAAATGACTTTGCTTTCTGTGCAACAGTCTTTTGATGTTTCCCTGATCCATGCAACTGTAGATCATGTGCATCACTTCTACTCCAACATTAGAGTCTTCCCTGACCAAAGGCTTCCAAGTCTAACCTATTTGGGATGTGCATACCCAAGCGACCCTGCTGGAGACCTACAAGGAAAAATAAACTCTGGCTCATCTCAGGTAAAAGATTTCCCTAATTTCACTGCAACCCTTCCAGCCACCTTCTCCCACAGAACAGGTTTCTGTTTTGCCCTGCACTAGTCTGCTTTCTGGATAACAGGAGTTGGATTCATTTTGTTCCTCACTCAGAGGCCAGGCACACAGCATTTGTCTTCTGTGTCCAAATTTGCAGCATAAGCCTCACACGTGAAACGCCAAAGGGAAACAGAGCTAGGGAGAAGAGACATAAGAGAAAGGTTGCCCTCTTAACTTTTCCAGGATATTTATTTTTATTGGGTTGAATTTAAACACTCTGGAAAGTTGCTGGACTACTTTACCCAAAAAGACGTTCAATCACTCTAATTCTGAGTCTGGATAACTGGACAAAAGAACCACACATTTGCTGTTCAGAGAATAACTGAGACATCAGCAGTAACAGAGAGGCAGGACATGATCCAAGACACCTCATCTTTGAGCATGAAGATATCCCACCAATGAGAGAAGGAGATATAATATCTGGACACATACTAACCTAGGCCTCTGTGATGAGCTGCCAATAAATGCTTCAGCTTCTGTTAATTATGGTGGTGTTTCTACAATGATGAGATGACTTCTCTGTGGAGAAGAGCTCTCATCAGGAAATTGGTTCTATTGCAATTAACATCTTTGAATATCCAAATTTAACATCCTCCTTGAGCCTTCTCCCTTATTTCAGGAAGTTTGTGATCAATCAAGTCCTGAAATAGAGCTGGAGATCTGGGATTCAGGGAAAGGGGAGGAGTTCTGTGTTTGAGGGCAGGAGGGTTAAGTACACCACAGTTTCAAAATCAGCTGGTTGATGTCTCCAGCAGCATTTCAACCTCTCATCCCCATATGCATAATTTCCAAGAAAGCTGTTATCATCATCACCACTATTTAGAGACAGAATAGGTGACACATCCATTTCCTTGCCTCAGCTCTGTCTTCAGGTTCAGCTGTAGAGCAGACTCTGAGACACAGCAAGCCTAAAGACACAAACATCCTCTCCTGAAACAATTAATACAGCGTGTTATGGAACACACCTTTCCTCTTCCCTTCCTTCAAAACAGGAATTATCAATTTTCACTGTCACTCCATCAGTCCCCAGCTACTGCAGCTCCTCAGAGAGCTGAGGTAACATGAATAGATGCCAAAGGAGAAAACAAAACAAAACAATCTTGCTGATCTTGCTCTGGACCACACTGCATCTGAAACACCCAATACTTCCAGCAGCAGCCCTGCCACAACTCAACTCACAGCAAGAGGGCAAATTTGTATTTCTGATGTACAACCTGTCAGGGGTGAAGCCAAACAGGTTTCCTATTCCCAGCACACTTGAAGAAAAGCATATAGGCCTAGCCACCAAAATCTTCCTCATCTTGTACCAAAACAAGAAATTTGCATAGTAGATGAACTCACTTTATGGCACTGTAAACAACTGGGGAAAAGCAGCCATACACAGGAAGGATTTACCAAAAATTTCACTGCTAGCTAGCTATTAAATTTTAAACATATATTCACAGACAATACTATCAGAAGGTTAAAGTTTAGGGCTCAAAATTCATAACCATGAAATAAGATTTTTTCCTTAATATTAAAAAAAACAGATTACTTTTGTTGTATTATATTCAGTTATATAAAATCTGATTTCCTGATAGATTGCATTAGACCCTCCCCAGCTTGCAAAATGTAAACACTGAGAGCTTGCATACTTATCTGGGCAAATCACTATGACTAAGAAAAATTGTATTACATTCAACAAAATTGAAATAAAATGTAGCACCACTTCATGTTCTACAATGTCATCTCTTGTCAAAAATGACAAAAAAGACAAAAAGAAATCAATGAAACTTGAGAAATAAGTACAATAGATGCAAAATTAAGGCAGAGAGTCCTGGACCACAGCTACAGCAGCTCACACAGTCATCTACACCTGTTTAATAATCAAGAAAATATGCCTCAAAATCACATTTGGACAGTGGAGCCCAGGCCAAAGAAGAAATCACAGGGAGTCACTGTGTGTTCCAACAGATACCAAATTAGACATGAGATGAGCAGAAAACTGAACAAATCAATCCTACAGCCTTTCATACCAAGTCCATCTTTGTTGTCAGTGAGGGATGCTGTTGAGACAGAAACAGGAAAATACTTCGATAAAGGCCTGTTGAATGAAGTCTAAGATTTAGAATAAGAGAAGTAGAAACCAGAGAGCTGATGGGTTAGAAAACCACTGCACAGCATGAGGGCTCACAGCTGAGAAAACAGTGCAGAGGGGTTTGCAATGTTCAGTGCCTTCTGCAGGGCTGCCTCTTTCAAAGGAGCAAGTGAAGCTATAAACCAAGTAAGATTTATGAAGATCTACACACAATATTATGATTCATTAGGGAAAGCTAGGAACTAATAATTGGGGTTCCCTTGTCCCAAATGACTCTGTATTTAATATAGTCTGTACAGAGGCTGTTGCAAACACATCATCCTGTCTTCCAAATCACTGTCATTTGTGTGCATTCACACCAAGAAGCATCTTGACCATGAAGAGTTACAAATACAATTGAGGGGTTCTGAAGCTACTAATTTTACAGCTCTCAAAGTCAGGGTAATTTCAACAAAAGAAGGAGGATAATAGGAAAGCCAGCTCTTGGGGATCCCATAAGAATTCCATTCACTGGAAACTGAGGTGGGGATAACCAGTAGGGATGGGTGCTCAGTCTATCCACTCAGGTAACCAAAGGGGCAGGCACTGAGGAAAGGTTTCCTGAGTGGCCTGGCATCCTGAAGGTGGTCCAGCTTTCTATGCCTGCTGCCAGCAGGTCGGCAGCAGAGCCAACATCATCCAGAACATCACACCCCGACTGCAGGAGGAATGAAAACTACACAGATCAGGAGCACCAAGCAAACTTTGTTCTGAGGGCAGGTCAAATTTCAGTCCTCTTACCCTTCACATAACCCCTCTAAAATTCTAGCACTTCATGGCATGAATTCACAAGAAGTTATTAAAAGCACAACATCATTTAGAGTCTGCAAAGTCCTCTGTCACACCCCAGTACTTCAAGTGTTCCACACCATACATCTAAAGCCACTTGGTTCTTGGTGACATTTAAGGAGAAAATTCCTCTTTAGCTCTCCACTCCAACTGACAGAAACCAACCGGGTGAGCCCTTTAAAGAGCCCCTTTGTTTCTTCGCTCAATATTGTACATACACAAACATGTTGACACACACTCTGCAGCTAACGTGGCTCACATAGATGGCCCACAGAGATATAAATACACACATGACAGCCTGGAGCACACAGATATATGTGCAACAACCTGCACCACACAGATTTATGTGCACCAGCACACATGAAAGCTTCCAACCTTCGTGTGTTCCAAGGGTGCTTGTCTTTCCACCGATCCCACATTCCTGAGAAGTCCTGCTGGCTCCTGCCCCCAACACCCAGTGTCTGACTTTCTTGTCAACTTCAGGAGGTGCCCAGCATGAAGACAAGAAAGCACTAGATCCAGAGAGGCTTGAGGAGTACCCTGTGAATGCCCCAGGGCAGCCAAATGAAAAAAAAAAAGATGAGGGGGAGAAGGAGGGAAGAGGTGGTTCCTGAGAGGTCACTGGAACAACTGTCATATGAGTAGGTTTCAGTTCCCTTCCCATTTTTTATATTTAGGTGAAAACATGAGTAGCTACTTATAAAATAGGAGGGGGGGAAAAAAAGCCCCTCCTCCTTGGCTTATATTTTTCCATGGAGGACCTGACTATATTTGAACATCATGACAGCAAGTAAAAGCAGAGTAAGCAAAACCCATGCAATTTCCAGATCCTGCTGAAATTTTATTTCAAATCCAGGGATGAGCATTGAGAGTTAGAGTAGTAAATAAAGAATCCCTTGCTTTTGCTGCAAGCAGATAACCACTGTGGCTTTCTAACATCTCTGAGTGCTGTAGCCTTTCATAACAAGTAACAAAGCCAGGCAGAGTACATAATAACCCTTACCCCGTGATAAAGTATAATAGTAATACATTACCACCGTTTGCTGGTTCATCTTTATCCATGAGTAAGAAGTAGCTACTGTGTTCTTCAAATAAACATTTTGTCTGGCTACAAGCAAAGCTCTTAAAGTCAGAGTGGATTCAGGAATAAATTTACTTCATTTACAGTGCACAGCAATAGTCCATCCCATGCTAATGGCAACTCTTATGCTTTTTGTCAATATGTTCTTTTTACAGGGAACTTGGATAGCTTTTTAGCTGGTTCATTTGCTATTTTGTGTCACACATCACCTGCTCTTCTCTGCTGGTGTTTTCCAGCTTTACAGCTGAACATTATCCCTTTGGGCCGATCATCCTTTTTTCAAAAAGGTAATGCTTTGAAATACAGGAAGCAGATATAACAAATCCAGAGAGGAAAAACCTTTCATAGATGTCTGCCAACTCTTTAGTCTTTCCATTCTCTAAATGCTCTCTTCCCCTTAACACCCGCTACCCTCTTACCAAAATGTCTGAGCTTCAGTGCACACACAAAGAAGTCTCCTCCCCAAAAAGTGGCCACAGCATCCCACCTTCTGTAGGCAGGCTTCACCAGCCAAGGGCAGTAACAGCCTCCACTGCCTCAAGTCCAGTTCCAAAGGCCTCTAAGCCATCTCAGACAGAGTAGTTCAGCCTCTCTCCTTCCCTGGAATCCCATCATCCACATGCTCCTGGCACCTGTGCCTAGAAAATCAAGGGACTCACTGACCTGGGTTTGCATCCCTGATTTTCACTTTGAATAACTGCTTCCTCTGCCATAAATGGGGATGCTGGGCACGATATCCCCAAAGAAGACCCTTGAATTCAGTATGAGCTCATCACTTCTACTACTTTTAACACTTTGTGATGATTTCTGCATGGAGATAAGTAAATCTCCCATCTTCTCTCTCAGGGACAGAGAGACTCTTCTGAAATATTTCCATTCAGCATTTTTTTCCAATCATATTTTAAATGTTTTTCTTAAAACCAAAGCTGACTCATCTGCTAAAACAAGATCGTCTGACTCATATTTAACACTTTTATCTCCATGGCTCATTTTGGTCACCAATTGGCTTAGACTTTTCTTTGTACTACATGTAAGGGGAAAGAAAAGAGAAAAATGTACTTTAAACATCCATTCAGTTCCAAACTGTTGACAAATGCTCAGGATAAATCTGCAGAGAAAGGAAAATTGTTTCAGCACCTAGAGACCTATTACAAATTAGAACAGAATTGAAATTTTTCAGCAAGAGACGGATTTGTACTTTCATGTTCCCAGATTCAGATGAAAAGGGGGCTCTGTTCAAGAGATATTTGGCTAGAGGGTTTTCTTTTTTTTCATTTTCCATCATCAAAAATCTCATAAGACTGAACAACAGCACTTCAGAAATTAAATAACAAGCCAGAAATAATTTTCCATTTACACATATCTTGCAGTGAAATTTATTACTTAATATTTCTAAAATATGTAAAAAGGGGAGCTCTAAAATGTGAGGCCCAGATTTAGGTGAGATATAAACTGCTATTGCTTCACCCATGGGAAGTCCTCATTTCAAACAAGGACAGCATCAACACCCTATTTAGAGCCATGAAACCCTGATCCACAGAAGGCTCCTCTGAGATGGATCCAATTAAACAACCTGTAGCAATTTTCCAGAGGAATCAAAAAAGCTGGAGAGCAGATCTTATGGAAATTAATGGGATCTGGGGTGTTGCTTGCCTCTAGCTTTCTTTCAAAGACCTACCTCCAGGTTAGCCTGAGAGCCTGGTCTCCTCTCTGATATGGAGATCACTAATAAAACCAAAACAGTGTCTTCACCCATTTGTGAGCAAACTAATATCAAAGACTTTTCAGCAATTTATAAGTGGTAGAGGACTTCATCCCCAGCTGAAGTGAAATACACTCACAGTCTAGAAATTAAGAAGTTGTTTATGAGGTTTGGGTAGGGACTTTTAAAAATCTTCTGATTCATTAGGAGAAAGAAAAAAATACTGGGGGAGAAGAGGGGAGAGATTTTGACATAGCAAATGTCAACAGGTTTTAAATGTCAGCAGGTGAAACAGGCTTAGTTATGGCTGTGTTTTGGTAAGCAGCAGGGAACTCAAGACTTCTATATAAACACATAATTGAAGTATTCTCGCTCATAATTCTTGCCTATCAACAGACAGAGAAATTCCCCTTGCTTCATGTACTTCCTCTGTGCTCTGGCAGATGTTAGCATCCAGACCCACTGCTCCCACATGTTTTTAGCTTAACCTGTGTTTAATGCCACCTGAGATCACAAGAACTGCACTTTCAGGGAGCACTTTTGCAGCCAGGCAGACAGGACCAGTCTCTAGAAAACCCCCAGCCTGGGGGCAGAAAGTGCTGCTGGTGTCCATCCCTGCAGCATCTGAACTCTGCAAGGGCAAGGTGACTTTGAGAACAGTTGTGCTAGTCTAGAGATGTACTTCACACCCTGTTTGAAAGGAGGAACAGCCCTATCCTGCTCCTCACCCACAGAGAGGCAGATCAAAAGCTCTCCTGTCACAAGGAGCACCTCCATCACCAGCCCCAGCAGCACAGCAGGCACACAGGGGAGATCCAGCCTGTTTGTTCTCCATTGCGAGGTACCAAAGGTCCAATTCCTCATATGCCTCCACCATTTGCCAGCTGCATGTGATCACTCATGAATAATGTTCTCCTGCCCAGCTCAGAGGCACACAGTTGTGCCCTCTCATTGACCACATGTCATACACAGACAGTCCAAGACACAACAGTGTTATTTCAGTGCTTTATAGCACAGGAGTTAGAACAGAACACTTTTCCTTCCAGCTGTATACCTTGCCTTTGCTGTAACCACGAAGGAAGGAACCTGGTGCAGCCTGTTGAAAACAAACAGAATGACTGATTTTACAAAGGAGCACTTGGGATTTACGGGGGAAAACCACATCTGAGAAGAAGCCAGGGCAGTGCTTTCTCCCAGATTCACCCCTCTGAGCTACCAGCAGGTCCCCATCACTATACTTGGTGGCACCAGGTTGCTGGACAAATATTGAGGAAGCCTGGCACTGAGCCAAGGTGTTCCCAGGGCAGTCAGAGCCCCACATCTCTATGTGGGAAGGGAGGAGCTTGCAGACTACTGGATAAGCATAGATGGGAAAAAATAACCAAGTAGTTCCTTGGGAATTACATTCTCAAATTGCCTGAATCTCCACACCTGGTGGTGGGCACACCTTCTCAGTCTGGAGGAGATGATAAAATTGTTTGTGCCTTTTTAGCCATTCCTCAAGGAATTACTGTTGTGATTTAGCAAAAGACTCAACTAGATAATCTATTTCAGAAGGGAACCAGCAAGATCCAGACAGCAGAGGGGTTTAGCTCCCCCCGAAAGCCCAAATTATAGAGGTCTGTGTTGGCACAAGCCATCTGCCCTGGGCTCATCCTGCCACTCTGCCCCTCATCATGCCACTTACTGCTCCAGGACTTGGGAGCACAGAACTCCAGCCTGCCTGCACAGCTCAGAGCAGCCACACTCCTACTCTGTAATATTCCTACTGACAGAAAACACGGAGAATAAAAATTTTCAGTTGCCTTGAAGATGCAAAATAGAACTTAAGGACTAACTAGAAAATTAGATAAAAGAATGTAAAAGTAGGCACACAGGATGAAAAACATAGCTAGAACCAGTGGATAAACAGATAATGGGGAACTTAGGGGCTTTTGTGGCAAAGTTATGCAACAAGAAATAACAGCACATGCCCTAAGAGAAGTTCAAGGCAAAGACATCATAATACTGGGGGCTCTCAGTGAATACAGCTACCAGAGACCCCTTTAGATTACCCTTCAGAAGTATAAGAGGACTTCCAGTAAGAGGCAGAGGCATCTAAATTAATTATAGGAAAAGTGATGTTCATGTATTAGCTAGGAAATATGTTATAATGAATATGATCAATCATGGTGGAATAAACATCCTGTTGTAAAATGTCACAACGCACATCCAGTTAGGGGAAAAATCACCCAGAGGTGTCCAGCACTGTAATAAAAATGCCTGCTTTCTAATACTTCCAATTGTGTTTAAATTTTTGCTCTCAAGCTGATTTCAGTATCATTTACCTTAGAGGGCAGGACTGGCCAGAGTACAGCTCATGGCAGTTATAAACTGCTCTTCCCAAAGTATTGCAAAACAGCAGGGCTGGATCCTTGGCCAGCAAATCCTTTGCCTGGAGGCACAACAGCAAACTGAGTTGAAATGCTGTACATTGGGCTGCTACATCCAGGAGGAATGAAGGTCAAAGACTTTGGGAGAGAAGAGATAAATGAAAGGAGAAGGCAGCAGTCAGAGGAAGAGCATCCAAACTTACCGGCGCTATACCCACAGAAATCCCTTATAATAGTGGTAAAACCTTCAGCCTGGCTAAAAATCAGAGAAAGCCTCTTAGGTGCCCCAAGCTCCTGTGTTCCTGAGCAGGTATTCTGAAAGGACTGTTTCACCTCTACAAACGTCTGAAAAATTCACAGTTTAACCTTTACTCTTAAATTTCATCTCCTGTGGTAAGGGAACAGCCTGTCCTCTGCCACCCCAGTGATGTTGCAGAGATTAATGTATGCCTGTACAGGATTTTGAAGACCACTTTATAGGTCCCCAGAGTGTGTCATTATTCCCTAAAAATGCTTCAGAGAGAAGCTCGTGCTCAGCACGCAGCAGCCAAAAGTAGGGCCAGGGCCACAGACACCCAACCTCATGTGCCAGCAGCACCCCAAGGCAGGAGGCAATCCCAGCAGGAATACATCACAAGAACACCTGGCATACAAGTCCCTGTCTGCAAGACAGAGCATTCTGGTAAGGATTCCCATGCACTTCAATAGTGGATGCAAGAGCAGCTCTGCTCCAACACTTGGGAACAGCAACCAAAGAGTGCTGTTCTTACACCTCTCCAAAAGTCACAACAAAGACCAACATCATGGCAATAAGCAAGAGAGCTAATCCCCAGAAAAGCTCAGGTGCCCTGCGTTTCCCCTCCCATGCAGGCAGAAACAGTCCTTCCTCTCCAGCTTATAACAGAGGCACCAAGAGCCAGGATGAGAGAGACAGAAAGAGTCAAGCAAATGTAACAAGAGCAAGAGAGACAGCAAAGCACTGACACCACACACAAGCCCTCAGGTAATTTCTTGCCACTGAGTCCATCCCCAAGCGCGACTTTTCCATCCCCTGTCAGATGTTAATAATTCTTGTTGATGGCCCTCCTGCTAATACCTGACTGCCAGAGTGGGTCAGGGCAGGCAAAGGCAGCGAGACTTGCAGAGCCACACGGAGCCTGCCCAGCTCCAAGAGAACGTGCAAGACAAAGCAGCCAGCATGGACATTCCTGCTGCAGAAACAAGTCCGATCTTTTTCAAATCATTGCTTTACAAATCGCATACAATCAGCAACATGGAAAACGTGTGAACAAACCATTTAATGCAGTAGTTCAGATCCTGCCAGCTTGGGCACAAGAATCCTGTCTGCTTGATTTGCTCTCTTAAGTAGCACTCCCAGCTTTTATAGCACAGGCAAAAGCTTAGATGACCCATACTGAAGTATGCTAGCTCCAGAAATCCCAATTTTCTTGACAAAACCTATTCCAAACAGACAAGCCACTAAAATTTGGAGCATCCTCACAAGTGAATATATTAATTTGCATCAATATTCATTTATCTTTTACATATCGCTTCCCTCATACTTATTTTCTAAGCTAACTACAGTGGAACATTAACCCCAAGTACACATAGTTTTTCATGTTTAAATACACCAAAAAAAAGATGCAGAGAAGCAAACTGTGGAGCTTCACACCTGGAAAGGACCACATGAAACAGGAGATCTCTTGCTCATTCTAGCATTTCTCTGCATGGATGAGATTTCCTTTACAGTGCAGCATCCTGCAGTCTGCAGACCCCAGACACTTAGAGCAATATCCTTTTGGATGCATAATAGTTCCTTCAGTGCATATTTACTTTCATGCAGCCCATCATTCTTTATTTGGAGCTATATTTTTATGCACAAAACAGTAGCTTTCAGAGGAGGCAGGAGTTATTAAAAAGTTCATCTGTTCCAGCTGCTTAATCTTTACTTAAACTCATCATTAATCCTTTTTTTATGACACCATAATTGTCCCTATGGCAACCAATTATGATGTCACAAACAAGATTAGAATTTTAGATAGGGGAACGGAATTAGTTTCTCTGCCATTTGTTTAGGTCCTTAGCGGCTGTCACGCCTGATCAGATCACTGCCCAATGAGTTCAAGAGCTCTGCTCAATATCCCACCAATACAGGGCAAGGCAGACAGAAACACAGGCAGTGGCACATGCCCAGTGAAGGATGGAAAGTTGCAGTGCACAGACACTCCCTTTCCAGCCCTCCAGGTCACATTCTCAGCTCCTGAAGCAAGAAATCATTGGCAGCCCCAGTGACATTGTGGGTACTCAGTAGTCAGACTTGTTACGAATGCAATTCATTTTCCTATAAAAGCCTACTAATCCTTCTTTGGATTCTACTGAATATTCCCCTTCATTGATTTGCTGCAGCAGTGAAGTCCCTATTAAATACACACAAAACAATCGTGTATGGCAAGTAAAGAAAAAGCCCCTGAGCTCACTTGTTTCATCATTATTTCTTCTACTTATAAACCAAATAACCACCATCTGTCATCTCTCTTCCTGCAGAATAATCACAAACACACTTGAATGCCTGAAGTGATTTACCCTTCTTCAGTCCTTTTCCATTTCATCTCTACCTTTTCAGGCTCCCAAATCAAAGGAAGAAAAGACTAAAACTAATAAAGAGGTCAAATGTCACCCACCCAGGTGCCATTCAGCAAATCATCAACAGCTGGAGGTGTCACATATTCACAATAAAGATGATTTGTCCCCATTCCTTACCCCCTGCGGGTTTTGTTTGTGCCATTCTGTCGAGGTAAATGAATTGGAGTAACAGCAAATGTTAAGCTAAGTGCAAAGCTGACCAAAAAAGGGGCTGTCCCACGGAATAACATCAGGACTTGCACAGAGGCACCTGCCTCTAGCACATGATCCTTTCAGCAGCCAGGGCTGGCTTTGAACCCTTAAAGAACAATCATGAGAGACCAGCAGTCATGGGCAATCCGTACATTTTACTTTCCAGGCAATCTATTGTAGCTCACTGAAAGCACAACAAACGTGTCCCCCTAGATATACACGCCACAGAGAGGCAAGAGATTTGCTCTCATGTCCTGCACCAGGACCAAATCACAGAACAAGTGGCTCCCAGCTGCCCTTGCAGCTGGCAAAGTAGTTCATTTTCAAGATGCAGCTCACAGCATGCAAAATGGCAACATCTCTATTTGGCTGTAGAGATATTACAGCACTTCATAAAACTGACATACTTGCCAGCATCCACTAAAAGAAGTCACCACTTCCACTTCAAAGCAGAATTATATCTTGCAAAAAAACCCCAAAACAGTAACAAAAATAAAATCTAAAAAAAAAAAACAAAAAAAAAAAAAAAAAAGAAAAACCAAAAAAAAAACACTGAAAAAAACCAAAACAAACAAACAAAAAAAAAAACCACAAAAACCAAAAAAAACCTTTTTGCAAGAAAAATTCTATGTTTTGCCTTTTTTTAATTTGGAAGCATTTGTCAAACACTAACATATACATCTATTCATCCTGTTTGTAGGAAGGGTCTACATAAAAACTAATTTTAAGACTGCTTTCTTTGTACTGCCTACAGTCAATAGAGATGGGCTTTTCCAGAGGGCAGTTTGGAGCCAGAATTATGTTGGCAAAATGGTCCTCTGGAGAAGACTCTCTCACATGCTAACAACCATTGAGTAGGGGTAGTCTCCCCAGCCTGAAATTATCCTTCAGAAATAATTCCTCCTCTCCTCATACTGACTTTTTCACACATACCAGTACTCACAATTTTTCCAGAGCCAGCAGGGCGTGACACCAACCACTAAGATGTGCATGTGGGGACTGATTCATCACAACAGAGCCATTAGAAGGAAATGCATTAGTCTTAATGGCAAGAACTGCACATTCACATGGTCTCTTCCCAAGAAAGTTCTTAAATCCTGTGGGAGACATATGTCTGGAACAGCAAAACCAGTACAAGCAGACACTGTTCTGTGACTGGCAATTCAGCAATCCCTTGTCCAGACATAATTTACTATAACAAACTCTTCCTTGCTATTTCACCTCTCTCTTATATTCGTTGCCAGGCTGCAGTTACCAACACCCTTCAGTCTTACACTCCCCTTCCTTTTCTGCTGCCCAGACCAGTTGGATGGGAGCTCCTCAGTCCAGAGAGCCAAATCTCACAGAAATCTGGCCAGTACAAAATTCTCACCCTGTCGAGCTGAGCACACTGTGGTGCTCAGCAAGCAGAGCGTGGTGGGAGAGATCATTATAATCCTGCCAAGATCCAGCACCCTGGTGCCCCCTCCCTGAGAGAGAGTAATTGCTGATCCCACTGCTCCATGCTCAGAAAGGAGCAGCAGAAATGGCTAAAGAGCAGATCAACATTTCTTCAGGGAAGAAGTTGTTTCAGCTCTAACATCAGACATCACTTTCATCCTCTCTGTAAGCCAAGAATTGTTGCCAGTAAGTGACTACTCATCTTTCTACTAACCAGCTACTTCCACCAGTAGCTGCAGAGGAAGCCTTCCAGATATAGAACATTCTCAGAAGGAGAAGGAAAAAAACAACCATTAACCATACATTAATGTACATTCAGCTTTCAGACATCCCTGGAGAATGACCTCCCTCTTTAGCTAGAAAAATTTGGATGGCCACCCAATATAACTCTGATAACATGTTTTAGTCATGACATCAAGATGTTCCTGCTAGCAGTCAGAGGACAACTCATCTTCCATATTCCTTCAGTCTCTGGTAGCTCAGAAGAGGCTAAGTGTCACAGGGCTGACCAGCACTAGATGTGGTTATTGCAACACGTTTCTATCATAAAAAAATTAATCATGGCCAAGATAGTTTCACAAGTGTTACCAAATAACAACTTTGGCTTGCACTCCCATTCATTGGAAAATTTTCGTATTGCAAATCAAAACAAAATCACTTTTCTCAATAAGGGTGAAAAGAAGAACTCAGGAATTATAAAAAGAAGACCAAAGGGAATTATAATATCAAAAATTCTATATTTTACTTTTAAGATTAATATATAAATACATTGGTCAAGCTGGAAGATTTTTTTAAACAAACCTGCATCTTTCCCAGAAGATTTCAGTTGGAAAATATTACGTCAAAAATATTTTTTAAATGGGAATATTCCACTGAGAATTTTTAAGCTACCCTTCTCTACTATAGAAGACTGGAATTACAAGGCAATGCATATATTGTGGTACCTTCACAAGTGTTACTTGCTGCCCAACTTCCTTAGAATGAGTAAAAGGTCACCATTTTAAAAAACAAACATTTTTTCCCACTGCCTCTCTGTTTGAGCAGACTCTTCACAGAATGGCTTTGAAATCTCCCTTGTGTTTCAGCACACACCCCCAGCTCAGCCACATCAGGCACGAGCCCTCCAGGCTCACCTGGCTGTCCCCAACGCCTTCACCACTCCAGTCAGCCGCTGACGCACACTGTTGTGCCTGCAGCCACCCATCATGAAGATATTTTCACTGGTTTTCATTTATCCTCCTATTATTTGTGATTCCACACATAATAGAAGCTGCTTTGTCTGCCTGTGTAGTAAATTTGTCTCATTGTCTTACAACCTCGCTGTGAGAAGCTGTTAGGATTGATTCACAATAGGGCCAACATTTCCATCAAGCAAATATCATGTTCAGCACCTGACAAATTGTGACACTGTTTGCAAAGTGACTGAATCAGAAACAAAAAAGCTCCCACTGCGAGTTTGGGTAGGGGTGGCTGGGAAAGGGGCCACCGTGTAGGAAACAGGGGCTGCTGTCCAGGCACAACTCGGACACAGCAAAACCCAGGAGAACGCTTGATTTCTGGGCATGATCCTCATGGTGCAGGCAGGAGTGGGCAGGAGTGCTAACCTGCCAGGGAACTGCCTCTTGAGACAGCAAGCTGTGTCTCCTGCAGGAGAGGAATTCACATCTTTCTCTTTTTCACCCTTTGGATCAAATTGGGTGGAGTTGATTGTGGTGCCCCAGCTTTTTTCTTCCCTCTTTTCTTTCTCTCTTTATTTCACAGCCTTATTGGCTTCTTTCAAGCTTGGAAAAAATTTTGTTATAAAGTATTATGCAGTGTGCCCTAAACACAACTTTCCACCCTTCCTTTCTCTCCTTCTCTCATTTTATAATTGCCACTGACCCACTGGAAAAGCCTATCTTTGGACAGCTGGAGGATCCAAAACTCAGACTGGGTTGAAATAATCACATCCTTTTTTTATAACCTGCAGCTCCCAGTACAAACAGATGGAAGAAGCAGACACATGGAGCAGGCCCACATCCATATCCTTCAGGAGGCAGTCAGGCTCAGTTTTATAACTGATAAGATGCACAGCCACAAATTATAGTAAAATAAAATCACTGGTGGCAGAAAGGAAAGGCCATTTGGTATCTTGGCACTTCACATGTAAAATGGGATGATCTCCAATTTTCATGAAGCAAAAGACTTGAGTAATCTTAGGACAAAGGCCAAAGACTGAAAAGAAAGTGAATTACCTTCTTTTTCTGCTAAGTCAGAAGAGGGGTATAATCAGTGCGTGATGGAACCTCTCCCTGCTTCTGTCTGCACTGCACCTCTCCCTGAACAGAAAACAGCCCCTGCCAGTTAGGAAATGAGGAGGAATGAACCCAGCACTTCCAAAGCCATAGGTCAGCTCCCTTCTTCCTTCCATCTCTCTCCCCAGATTAGTCATCTCCTCTTCCCACAGAATAGCATGAGCATGAAAGGAGAGGAGCCCCCACACTCGGGCTCAGCAGCTGTGACTCACTGGACCAGGTACTAACATAAACACCAAACTCAAAATCTTTCTTCAGAAAGGAGGGAAATTGGTATTGTAAGAAGCTATTGTAAGGGCAGGAAAATGACAGCTTCAACCCATCATCTGCTGATGGCAGAATGACATTTTAATGCTTTCCTTTCTGCACTAAGGAGGTGGGGGCAAGGGGAGAAGAGTGAACTGAGCAGTCCAGGGATTAGGGAAAAAATACCATATTGCCCAACCAAGGGATCAGATTAGGCTTTCCTTTTAAATTCCCTGCTATCTGATCGCTCACATTTTCACCAGATATGAGGTCAAAATTGGAAAGAATGTATTCCTTCCTCTTGAATAGAAGACTCTAGAAGATTACATATGAGGAAATAAAATTACTTGTGTGTCATATTAAACATCTCACCCAGTTGCAGCCAGAGATAGCTCAGCCTTGTGTTCTTCATTAAAAAAAAAAAAAATTAGGAAAAATTAGCAGAATTTACTCCACTCAATCTCTTTTTCTTTTTTTAATCACATGTGAGATTTTTCTAAACATATTCTTTAAGAGGGGACCTCACACAACACTCTCTGGGTTTGTCCTGTCCCAGACAGCAATTCTTAGAGTGCTTCTGGCCTGAGACTGCCCAGAGGCTTGGATAAACATGCATAATGCTTGGCTCATGTTGTTGATGTCCATCACATCCCCGGGAGTCTGGGGTATGGACAGCAGCTTGCTCTGCACTAGAAAAGCCCAGGCTGTTCCCAGAGGGAAAGACAAGCAGTATCTCCTCTGGAAAGCAGAAAAGCTGTGCTTCTGCCAGTCCTCCCTTTGAAGAGTACCAGAACCCACCAGGCCAGACTGCCTACAGCCATCCCTGATGAAGGTTATGGTTTTTCTCCCTCTCAAATGGAATAAGGTTTGATCAGTAAGGGGATTTTTGGGGAAAGAGCTGCCACTCCTAGGCCACTAGACTGAAGGCCATCGGGGTAGCAGTTTATAAACACCATATGTAAAATCTGTGAGGGGGCATCTTAACTGCTTCATTGGCCTCAATCCAACTCGTAGCTGCCCCAGCATCACAGCCAGCATTACTCATCCTTCTCTCTGCTGAAAAAAGAGAAACAAAATGCTGCCAAGACAGAGGCCAAATAACCCGACACTCAGTAATTTTTCTGTTCGCTCTGGAACACGGCACATTTATCAAACGATGATATGGTCCATATCACACTCAAGGAAATGAAAAACGCTGTTTTGCTGTTTGCTGTCCAGGATGAATCAAGATTCACAAAGCCAAAAGAGAGTCCAGGCAAGCATCACAGCCCTACCCTATACCCAGCCCACTGGGAGCCTACTCCTGCACTGTTTGTTATGCATCAGTGGGGCTTGTCAGACACCTCTCAGCATTCCTTCAATACCTGAAAAAGCTGGAAAAAATAAAAGCTGGAAAGCTGGAGAGGGTAACTAGTGCCTCTTCCTTTTTGCCATAGGTTCATGTTGTACTGATAGAAAGAAGTCAAAAACCAGTCTCTATTCCAATTGTACCTTAAAAGAGCATGCAACTCCTCTGCAACACAGCTTACCACTGCAGGGCTTGGAAACTCCCCATATTGCAACGCTAAAGGGGAGAAGGAGGCAGCTTACGGGCAACTTGATGGCAAAGAATCAGAGATAAAGCACTATACTATAAAGCTCACACTAACCTTGGAGGCAGGAAAAAAATGTTTGAGCAACTTCAGTTACTTAAATCTAACCTTGTAGAATGTGAAACCCAGCATTCATGTAATTCGGTGTTCTTCGTTCATTGTACCACACACTGCACAGCCCCAGGAATATAAATAACACAGAGCACAGGGGTCTGGGTGAAGGCAGGGCAACAAAGGAAAATTATAGAATTAAAAGGTTAGAGAGCAACTAAAAAATAGAGAAAGAGAAATTCTCTCGTGGTAGACACTGGCCAGGGACAAAACTACCTGCTGCAAAGCCAAATGCAGTGGCCTGCAAGAGAAGTGACAGTTGCAAACTGTCAGCTGCCTGCAGAGACAAAAATGAAAAACGAGGAAGAGCTTAAGTTCTTTTCACTAATGGAAGGCCACCCACAACCAAACATGTCAGCTGCATCAGTACTGTTGCTAATTCCTTCTTCAATGTCATTTTAAATCAAGCTAAAACCTGGAGGTGACTACAGTGCCAGAAGCAAAGATTCCTACAAGCACAAGCAGCTGGCAAGGCCCTGGTACTGGATATCCCTTGAGGCAGTAACATCAAAGGCACTTATCTTTTGTTTCCTATCTACATGAGGGTTTTTTAAAATGCGAATTCTCTCAGTGTCTCAACTTACAAGTAACCTCAAAACTCACAATGAAACTCTATTCACATCTTTGGCATTTCACTTACTTTCACAAGAGAGTCCATTGCCCTCTAGGGCTCCATCTCAAAACCATACATCAGGCTACCATCAGCAATTAGTAATGAAGGACCTGGCCTAGCATGCACCTTCACATGGCATTTCACTGCCTTCAGAGCACCTGCAGGATGCAATGCTCCAGGAGGAATGAACCTCGATATGTTTTCACAACAAAAGGATATACTCCTGGGATCACTCACTAATTGGATAAAAGCATCAGAACCACCCCATTGTCATCCCTAGAGGAAACTCATTAGCAACCTAATGAAATAAAGTGATGACAGGAAGGTATTTTCTCATCATCTTTTAATGCTAACGGGCTTTAAAGCTATTTTGCTTCCTCATCCTCTCCTGTGGTGCCCAGAAACCCCATGGCACCTCTCAGAGCATCACAGGCAGTCCCCTCTCCTGCATATTACACAACATCAGGGAGCAGTTTCAGAGCACAGAGGGATTCTAGGGTGTTCGACTCACCATCTTTGATGAATCTGTGCAATTGAAGCTTAATCCCTGCTCCACTTGGAAAATGCTCCCCAGTGGGTCAAGCTTCCTGATGAGTCATACAATTTAGAAGAAATATAACCTGACTACTAAGGACTTTCGTGTTTGGTTTTATGACAGGCAAAACTCATGAACATTTAAAAGTAATGAGAAATATTGAAACAAATTTTACAATTTTAAAATGCTTTCAAGTTGGTGAAATTATAAATACAGAAGCGAGTTCTACATAAGCATAGTGCTTCTAATTATTATGTCTCTATTAAACATGATAATTTTTTACTCCTTCTCTAAAAAGCATCAGCTCATACCCCCAAACACTTCTGTATCATATAGCCTTAATATGCACATATTTTAGATGTACATATTAAACACAAACTCCTTAGTAACAGCGAGGGAGGAATGGATAATTTTGAATAAATCTGAAAAGGATATTAGAAAGCAAGACAAAGTATTCACCCACCACATTTCCACTACCCACACCTCGGACCACTAACCACCTTCCTCCAAGTCCCTGGACATAGAAAAAGAGCTCACATCTCTCCTCCAAGAGCTCTTGCACGGAGTCAGACCACCAAAAGCATCAAAACCATTTATCTCTGCAATGCATCTGTAGCCCAGCTGAGGTTACAGGGCTGCCAGCTGCACCACTGCCACTGCCAATAAGTGACCTCGTTGCTGGTGGTTCACACCTTATTGGCAGAGGGAAGGGCATCCTGCATTTTCTCATCTCTCTTGTTTAGCTCCAGGAGGAGCAATGAAGTGCTCAATTATACCTCAATCCCAAGTACAATTAGACACCTCCCTTCTCTCTGACTGCATGGCTATTTGGCTACAGCAATGGGGATTAGTGTTAGATAGTCATAGGGCTGGTGAGCTGGAAGTCTTTATAGGTAGACTTTAATGCTATAACTCCCCCACCCAAAAAAAAAAATTGCATGAACCAAATCATGAAATATCACTTTCCCATTAGGAACTGTAAGTTTTGAACCTAGCTAAGCTTTCAAACAGCTGTTAAATGGAAAGGGATGCTGGCAGTGCCATTCAGAGCTGCATTGGAATGGAAATCCAGAACTGAAAGATTCAGGACCTCATTACCAAGGTTTTCCTAGCACAAGTGTTTCAAACTACCAAGCTTCCTCAAAAATGCAGTATAGATAGGTATTAGGAAATACCAGGCTCAATTCCAGAGCACAGATAAAGTCAGCTCTGCACCTGCTTTCTTTGCCATGAACACAGTAGTTAGTGATAATTCCTTCCTCAGAACCACCTAACAAATCCTTCCCTTTTCCCTCAGCCTCTCCCCCAACTTTATGCTAAGCCATTTCACTAAATTAACTGGAGGTGTTGAGACATTCAGAAGAAACACTTAGTGCCCTGTGGCAACCTCAGGCTACAGAAGACCTTTAAAAATAAACCCTCCCACTTGCTCAATGAAATAAGTCAGAGGCAAAGCTTCACAGAAACAAAGAATGCTTTGGTTTGAAAAGGATCTTACAAATCGTCTTGATCCAACACCTCATCCATAGGCTGAGACAATTTCCACTATCCCAGGTTGCTCAGAGCCCCTTCCAACCTGGCCTTGGACACTTCCAGAGATGGGGCATGCACAGCTTCTCAGAGCAACCTGTTCCAGTGCCTCACTACCCTTGTAGGAAAGAATTTCTTCCTAATATCTAAACCCATCTTTTTTCAGCTTACAGCCATTATCCCTTGTTCTGTCACCGCATGCTTTTATAAAAAGTTCCTCTCCAGCTTTCCTGCAGGCCCCTTTTAGGTATATTTGGGTATATTATTCTCCAAGCAAGATCAAATTATAATATTCATGCACAGCTGTCCTCTGCCTCTCCCCCAGCCTTCAGGTTTTCTCTGAAAGTTGCAGTTTCAATCCTTTTCTCTTCCAGTCTCTTTTTGGCCTGGATGAGAGGTCTTGCTCTAAGCACTAGAGTTGAAGATCTGTTCCCACTTTGTCCCAGAGACTCCATCTGCACTCGAAAATAAGTCTCTATGTTTCTTTCCCTCTGTTTCTCAAAGTGTATCTACAAAAATTCAGGCCCTACACTGCCTGTGTTATGGATTGTAACAGATTACAGCCCTACAGGTGGAAAAAGCTGAGACAACATCCAATGGACAAGAATTACACTTTTAATTTGAGGTAAGGCTCTGACCAGCACACTAGATATTTTTGGAGTCTAAAACCAAACAGCCTCTTCCTTGACACTACATAGTCTCCTACTTTGTTTGTGGATCTCTTCTGCAGACTAAGATGGGGGACTGTGGTCTTTTGTAAGTGAAAAAACTCTGATGAAATTTAAGCTTGAAAAACCACTTTTTTTTTCCTAATCACATTCATGCCAAGCCCAGGGTTTTCCTCAGAGACCAATTCAAGCACTGACTGGACTAGTTTGTCCTAGTATGTGGCACACAGCAGCCAACCCATTAGACAAGGTGGTGCTAGTGTGAGGCTGCACACACCTTAATCTTCATGGACAAAATCCTCCCTGAATTCCTTTATAGGCAAAACACAAGTTTCCAGGTAGGAAAAAAAAAAAGGCTTTACTAGCTGGCTGAGAGGCAATCAACTTCCCTGCTGGCAGCATGAACAGGGCTGCACATGCATCAGCAGCAGCCTCACCAGGAGCTCAGCATCCCCAGAGAAAGGGTAACGGGAGAATCCAGGGGCTGTCACAACATGGCATCAGAGAAGCAGCTGCACACAGCACATCCATACCCAGAGACAGAGACAGAAATGAGAAGTGAAACCAGAGAGATGTGGGGGCTTTTAAAGAGAGAGAAATGTGCCTAAAAGCCTGGGACACAGCTATAGGCACTGCCCTTTCCATCAGACCTATGGCCTTTGCCATGAGCAAGCACATTAATGTTTTGCATGCATAAATACACATTACCTTAGAGAAAAGGACAGAAAAAGGCTGAAAACTGAATACACTGGAATTAGCAACATAATGACATCCCTTCATCTTTTTCCCTGGATATTTATAAAGAGCATGCACTAAGGCCCACAAGCACACAGCACACTGTGGTATTCATTTCTCAGCCCACAGAGGGCCCAGCAAATTTTTGGTGAAAGCACAGAGGGTTTTACCATATGATTGCAACTTTTAAAACACACAGCAAAGTCCTTCATGCTCATGTCCCACCATAAATACTTTTCACACCGAAGGGACATCACTTTGGCCACACACAGCCACCAAATACCCAGCACTAACCCACAAAGAGGCCCCTCTAGTCTCCCTGCACACACATGGGCTTCTCTTAACACTTTTTTCAGATATATCCCATCCCACACCACTTTTCTTTGCTAAGAAAAACAAATCATAGAATCATTCAAAAACTAAAAGAAGCAGGAGAAAAAAATGTCCCCAGGCCAACACTGGACATGTGGGTGAGCATGTCAAGTATACTTGAGTTCATGCATTACTTCCACTTACAAAGAGCTTTTAAAGAATCAAAACAAGAACTTTGCAAAGCGAGACAAAAAAAGATCTCCAAATTCCTACATACAATTTATTCTAAGGCAAAGTTTCTCACTGACAGTTCTGTAACTAGAAGTAGATTCAAAGATCTGAGGCTGCCATTCCTGACCATTTTATTTTCCTTAACATCTGTGAAATCTTTTGTCTGACTGTCTTGTGTCTATCTCATGCACAGGCTCTGCTGCATGTACCATAAACCAACAGGAAGAGCACAGAAGATTGCTGCCTATACATATCTCCTTCCCAAAACCTCTGCCAAGTTACCAAATTTTAAAAAAAGAAAAAATTAAAAACAGAACACCCAAACAATCAAAAAAAAAAAAAAAAAAAAAAAAAAAAAAAAAAAAAAAACAAATCTATCAAAATTCTGGTGAGGCTTCAAGAAGATAATTTCATCAGCCCCATGGCTGACTCGGGAGAGAAGAACTGACTACCTGCTCATTTATTCCAAAGGACTAGAGAGAGCAAAATCAGTTTTCCACTTCATCAAAGTTATGTGGCACCTGATTCAGCACTTTTTACACAATGAAATTTTCCACCTGCAGGGCAATCCGAGTGTACAGGTCCGTGCCTGTGCTACACAACAGCTTCATTATGTGCTCGCAGAGGCTCACCCTCTCGGATCACTGATGCACTTATCTCATTTTGACAATGTACATAATTCCATTGCAGCTCATGTGTCATTTTAGTCAGAGTTACCACTCACAACATCTCTTTTGTGAGGTGCTGCTAAGCCCAGATACAGAAGGGAGAAGGTCAGACACGCTCTAAATTCAAAGACAGTCCCTTTACTTTGTGCTGCATGGAGTCATTGATGGCCAGACTGGCAGCCACATCTCAGTGTCAGGAGGGAACCTTAAATGTCAACTTGATTTTCCTGTGTTAGGATTCTTCTTTCTGACTATCCCAGCATTTTTCTGCATTTTGCTGCAGCACAGAGTTTCCAGCTCAAAGCTTTATAAATCAAATAGCTTCATGAAGGCCCCCTCATGTACCAAAAACATCCAGTCATCTGCTTTGGGAGGAAACAAAAAAATGGTGATGGAAGTCTTGGGTGACAAAGTAAATTGAGTTACTGTTACATGAGTGGGTGGTAAGAAGACTGCACAGTACCTACCCACAACTCCTAACAAAGACAGTTGCATGCAGATCCTCCGAGATTAGGCCAGAGAGTGAGAATTAATTCCTTGACATTTGGTAGAAAATAAAAACCCATCCATCATTTTCATGCAGAGTAGCTGCACTCATTTATAACATTAGAATGTGTTAAGATTCAAAGAAAGTTAGGCAAAATAAAACACAATCAAAAGATCAAAGGCTTGTGTTGGGTGTTTTCATTTTTACAAATGTCATTCAGCTTAAGTTATTTATAATACTTCACAGTACACTAGTGAATGCTGTCACATTTCATAAAACAATTAAGCCTTAGTAATAGGAGACACCTCTATTATCCTGTCTATATTTAATATTTACTGGGAAGTGAAGTGTGTCTTATGACTGTTATCATGTCTGAAAACAAAAGAACAAAAAAATGAGGATGTTTCCAAGTTTACATTTCTACTTTAGCCCCCATCTGAAGTCTCAGGTACTTAAATGCTCATCAACAGTGACAGGGTTTGTTTAATAAGGATTTCCCAGAATTTCCTTGCCATAACTTTTTCCCCTTCAAACGCAGTGACAAAACCACCTCTAATTATAACTCCTGTTACTTACTGCCACAGCAGACAAGCAGTTCTTGCTGATGGTGCAGGGGGAGCGGCCAGCTCGATTCTTGGCTTCTGCTCTCAGAGAAAGGGTCGGGAAAGCACACAAGGCACATCCCAAACAGATTCATTTGGCAAGCGGGGGGAGAAACTTCAGCCAAGGAAACTCAAACCACCTACTTGAGGTGGTGCCCGTTCACAGTGACTCATTCCTCCAGGAGTGGAGCTGGGTGGCCAGGGGAGCTAAGGAAAGCAGAGCCTCCAACCTCCTCATTACCAAAAGAGCAGTGCACGATTCCCTGCTGGAATTCCCTGTCTGGCCAAAGACAAGGCACGAGCACTGAGACGCTGCCAAGACGCTGCCAATTAGCGGCACAGGACTCAGAGGGTTCATTACAGCCCCACATTTGGAAATTCCTGGCTCAAGGAGGACCAAACTTCTAAAGCCTGCCACCCACTGCCTCAGTCAGGATTTCTCACCCTGGTCAAAATGAAACTGCATTTCTCTAGGAAAACTACTCTCTTGTGACAAGTGTTTGCCAAACATCACTTGAGCTCTCACAAGAGGGACATTAAAAATTACAACTTTATTTTTATTTCCAATGCCACTAATCAAGATTCCCTAAAATTCTAAATAATAATTAATTAAGAAAACAAAAACCATTTGCTCTATTGATTGTTTCTAGTTAGCTTGCTCTTTAGGTTGTGTTGTTTTGATTTTTAGGGATGATCTTTTGTTTGGTTGGGGTTTTTATTCATTTATTTATTACTTTTACTATTTCTCTAAGCTTAATTAAATGACAAGACTATTTCAGATTAGATTTTGGAGGTGCAAATACTTGCAGGAAACTCCCAGATAATGCTTTATTTTCCAGGCTTCCTCTTACCTTAGTTTTTTATTGTATATTTATTGTATTTTCTTACTAAGAATCCATCTTTGGTATAATCTGAATTTCTCTTTATATCAAGAATTACTTCAGGAAAGCAACTTTAACCTCTACCAAATCTAAAAGACACCACAAGGTTCCTCACAAACTTTGCAATGACAAAATAATAAAAATTAAAGGGAAAAAAAATTACCTCACAGCTTTCTGTTCCAATATCTTGTAAATATTCTGCTGGGTCTAGAAATGTATGGGGTAAATACTATTCTGAGAACCAAACTGTAAAAAGCATTTCTCTCTGGCAGATGTACATATTTAATTCACTTTTCAGTTTTCATTTGCCAATCTTTTCACAGCAGGCGGGAAACTGAACTTTTGGTTTTATCAGTTTATTAAAAAAAAATATTTCATTTTGTGAGCCAATATTTCAGATTTTTAGCAGAAGAGCCAAAACATCATTAAGATATTTAACTCCATATCTTCAGGGTAAAAAATAAATTAGGGCTAAGAATTGCTGCTTAGCTGTTGGCATCCTGATATCAGCATCCAACCATCATGTGGGTCGGCCTCGTTTAAGAGATGAAAAGGAGATTTCTCCCTGAAAAGGGAGATGTCTCTGGCTGTCGCTCGCTCTGCACAGTGACAGGCGCTGCAAGAGACCCTTCAGCAAGGGATCGAAGGTTCTGTTTGCAGCCCGCCATCCTTCCCCGGCTGATCCCGGTCCCGGCGGGCAGGACCGGCACTGGGGGCGAAGGAAGATGCGCTCAAGGGGTCTTGGAGCGCACGGACACGGGAACAGCCCCACTCTGAAGCCATTAACTCCTGCAAAACACGGGAGAGTGGCACATCCCCACCGTGCCACCGTGTGTCCCCAGTTAGAGCACAGCGAGCACAGATCTGCTCCGAGCCGAGCTCCTGGGTGCCCAACGAGCTCTGCGGACTGCCAGGGGCAAGGTGGATATGGCTGGGAGCATGGCAAGGTCGTGGGAGTTCTCAAACTCCCCACGAGGCATACCTGTGTTATTTAAAGCAAGTTTTTCCTCCTGCTGGTTTGACGGGGGGACAAACATGCCTACGTGGGTATTCGCTACACAAAATCATGACATATTTAATACAGCAGCTTCTGCATTTCAAGCTATAGGCCACATTGGTACAAAACATTGATTTCTGAATATGTTACTCATAGTTTTGGTACATTTCTAGAGAAATTAACAAGTTATTTGCATGCAATAACAAAGTCAGCTAATTAGAGATGAGGATATTTGCTGTTTAACAACAAATTAAAAAAGAAGATCATACTTTAAGCCCAGACTCAGGCAAACTACAGTTTAATAACACTGGTACAGCAGTAGTTTTTCTTCCTTTTTTCCCCTGTAACAATACCCTGACCTCCCATTTCACTCCTTCGACCGCCACCAATAGATTTATTATTTTATATGCATTTTCATGCACCTTTATTATTTTAAGCAAGTTCCAGCTGTTGGGGTTTTTTCCTGAATGTATAAAAACAGCTCTACAGGTGTGTATGGCAATGTAATGCACCTGCATAGAGAGCCCTAAATGAGCTGTTTGAAAGGCTCTATGAAGCTTGAATAATTTCTATTGTGCCAGTGGGTAAGGGAGTCCAAGTGCCAATGTAAATAGGCTTTCCTGGACCTAATATAGCCATTTACATTTGCAAATGTATTTCAGCACCATAATTTACTGAGGGAAATGGTAGCAATTTAAAGAGACTGGGGTTGCAGGGTGTGGAGAACTCACTGGAGGTCCACTGTGGAAGTTTTATACTCTTCTATCTATCCAGATTGTTCTCATTATGGATAAATGATAAAGTGTAGGAAATCTGTAGGAAACCAGCCATAAATGAGGAAAGGTGTGGAAATCCACGGGTGCAAAGAAAATGCACTTTCTTGCACCCTCAAGTCAAGTAGAACGACTGATATGCATCAAGAGATACTTAAGAAAAGGCTTTCAAAGTTCAGGAGTTGTTATATGCTTGCATAGACAAAGGAGGGGAGAAGGAGGAAAAGAAAACCCTACATTTCCTCCTAAAAGCATCTAATATAAAACCCTTACAAATATTGACCATACAGAAAACTTCAAGAATACCCACAATTTTAACACATTTCTCAACAACCTAGACATCAGAACACAAGAAACAGATTTTACTATCTCCTCTTCCCTACCACCATGCCACCCCCCAAAAAGGCAGAAGACTTATTGCAAACTCCTTTCTTTCTGTCCCAAGAGCAAACCTGTCTTGTTAGCAGCCACTTTGTTTCAGCAGCTCACCTCAGACTTTGCCTTTACCTGCAACGGATTTGCCCCTAAATGGCACAAGCTAAGAGAATTGTCAGGGTAGAGCTGCAGAAGTACCAAGAGCTGACTGATGCAATGTTTGTTTCAGAGGTATTCAGTAAGTTTTCATTTTCACATCGCTCACCTTACTGAGTCTAGGATGAATCATCCCAAACTTCACACACTGCTGGGACCATCAGCCTTGATGGGGAATGTCTCTCTGCACACATCAAGTATTATATAAAACTTCAGCTATGAAGAGTGTTTAATTACATCATCTTTAAGCCCTGCCACATGCAGAGCTTAGACCAGCTCCTAAGTTATCCCAGCTGTAAATTGACAGCACATTAAGCATCCCCATGGCTGGGGAGAGTCTTCAGCTAATTTACCTGTGGCTAGAGACACCCTTTTCTTGCAGGGACAACAGCTCTGTGTTTTCTGTCCTCCCAGCTGAGAGGGCTCATCCCTAAGCACACTAGAACATTAGTTAGTGATAGTGTGCTGCCTCCACAGGGGCTCTGCAACTAGAATTAGGTAAGACTCAAAAACTTTTTGGCATAGACCTTCTCAGACAGCAATCCGTTTTGGCAGATGCTGGCAATTAGCAGCTCCTAGCTGGTAACAGAAGAGCAGACAAGCCCCAGCGACTGCCCCTTCACGCAGGTGTATTTACAAGAGGAACAAAAACATTTATTTGACATCAGACACATGAAGCAAACGCATAGCCATAAAAACAGAAGACCCTGATTATGAAAGCGACGTCCTGCTCAGGCCACAGCAGGGCAAGTGGCACCCGGTGGCTGCCTGCTGGTGGCCCCCAGCCCGCAGCCACGCGTGGGGTGCCGGGCACAGCAGCCCCCCTATCTTATCACCCGCTGGGGCTTATGCAAAGGCGAGCGGCGCGGGTGGGGAGCAGGGAGGGAGGGGACACTGCACTCCGGGAGAAATCCCATCTCGGGAGCAGCGGTGCCGCCAGAAAGGCTTTTCCCATTCCCTAAAGGAGCGTTTGGAGGCGCCGGGATCACGGGCGGCTGTGTTTTCACTGAAAAGGGCAAGCCCTAATCCCTAACCAGTCGGACAAGAGCCCCGACTCTGGCTCGGAGTAACTCTGAAGTTCACCCACATTCCCCGTCACGCTCCCCATCTCCCCTGGCGCTGCCGCGCCGGAGGAGCGCCCTAAACCTGACAGCAGCAGCAGGGCTGAGAGCCGCTCGCTCGCTAGCTTAAGGGAATGCAGATCTGGGAGAGCTTTCAGACTTCGGAACGAAGAAGCAGCCCTTTAGGTGCCAGGCGTGTCCGGCGGTGCTGCGGCCAGGCAGCGGCGTGAGGACAGCACCGCCGGACCCGCCTGCCCACCCACCGAGAGGCGCCCGCCCGGCCGGCACCCACCTGTAGGACACCTGCTTCCTGAAGGTGAGGCTCCGCAGCTTCTCCTCCAGCGACTCGTCCGCCGCTGACAGCCCCTGCTCCTCCGGGATCCCGGCGGCGCCCGCCGCCTCCCCGCCACCCTCGGCCCCCCGGCAGCCGCCGCCGCCGCCCGCCGCCCCCGTCTCCTCCCCGCCGGCCGCGGCGGGGGGGTTCATTGCGGCGGGGCAGCGGGGCCGAGAAGGAGGAGGAGGCGGGGGCAGGGGAGGGCCGGCCGGCGGCTGCAGGCGCTGGGGGGCGGCGGCGGCCGGGGGACCGCAGCTCCCGGGGCCGCGGGGCGCGCTGCGAGCCGCGGCGGCTGCAAATGGCAGCGCGACCGCGCAGCATCCATCGGCGGCCGCACTGCAGCGGGGCATTGTGGGAAACTCCTGGCCGGCCACGCCCGCCGCCACGCCCCGCCGGCCGCCGGCCAATGGCAGCGCCGCGCCCCCGCGGCCGCGCCCGGCTGCGCCCCGCCCCGCGGCCGCGCCCCGCGGCCCCCGGCAAACACCTTCCCGAGCCAGCACAGGTGCCCCGCGGCACCCAGCGCTGCCCTCGTCTTCTTACACCCGCGCTTGCTCGTCTGCCGATTGCTTCCAATCTGTTCCCCCGGTGATCTCAGTTTGGTGCGCTCAGAATCAAAGCCCCCAGCGGCAAAGACGTCTTCTGACAAGCATCACGGTGCCCCTTCGTAAAGTTACTGTACTCTCACCTTGTTCCTAGCTTCTCCCTTTTCTTCATTAGGGGACACTAAGGAAAACTTCAGAGGAAAGCGTCAGCATGTTTCAGCACAAGAGCTGACAGTGACAATAAGATTAAAAAGTACAGAAAAGGTTGAGGTCTGTAGCTATACAGAATTTATTGCAGGAATTATGCACAGACAGTGCTTTGTTTTCTGTATGCAAAAGTTCCCTGAGGTAATGCAATCCAAAATAGAAAGACATAAAATAAATAAATAAAAAAGCCCCATGAACAATTATGCTCTACGGAAAAAGCAAACCCTACAGGAAGAGATTTCAGAAACTCCTGTACTACCTAAGCAGCCTTGCCTCTTCTGTTTGAACCCTGTGGCAATCAGGCTCATGACAGTCAACAGATTCCTTACACCTGATCCTCACTCCTTTCCAATACCATTCCCAGATTACTTTTAATTACTAGTGAAGCACATAAAGCTTAATATAGCAATGTGGAACCCTTGCTTATTAGAAGCAAAACTAAGGTTCTTATGCAGGACTGTAAAAGGAAGGTCTGGATGCTCCTCTGAGATGTGTGCAGAGACATCTACAAACCAGCATGGAGCTCTACTGGAACCACTGGTCTTTTTCCACTGAGAGCTGGGATCTCAGCTGGAAAGTCTCTGGTTAACTTCCAGGGAAATCAGCAGCAAATGTTGCTTGTGAAAGCATTCAGTCTAAGATCATGTGACTTTTTTTTTTTTTTTTTTTTTTTTTTTTTTTTTTTAGAACCAAACTAAACCTTCTTGGGGAGGACCTGTCAAAGAGCAGTTCAGAGCCAGCCCAAAGTCAGCTTCAAGGATGGGGAGTGGCACCATAAGTCCCTCTCTTATCAGTGCTGTCTTTGAAGTTCTGCCATTGGTGAGAATCGTGTGGCCCGTTGCTATGAGAAGATGCCAATGACATGTGCTAAAAAACCTGTAACTGCAAATTAATTTTGCACTTGGAGAGCAGAACACTGTGCATCATCTCACAGCTTCATTCTCCCAGCCTTTGGTCCACATGAGAACAGCTCTGTGGCCTGTGCCCCAGCTAATGGCTCCACCTCCCCCAGAGCATCTGGAGCAAAGCCTAACAACTAATCATGATTTCCTACCCCCTCTCCAGGGAACATCCATGCCACTGAGCCACCTCCTTCAGCACAAGCCCTCCTGTAGCTCCTGCTTGTCAATAACCCTTTTATCCACATGACCAAATTTACACTCTGCTCCAGGATTACCTATTTCTCCTCTGAATGCTGCAATTTGCATGACTCATTTGCAACATGAAGAGCTAAATTGACTTCCTTTGCCTTTTTTCTGAATATGAGCAATTATGAGAGAGTCTGAGGCTCGTGAGGGAAAGCCCTGCTTACGCTATTACACCTGTGGTGCAGCTGTCAGTCCCTGTGGGTACAGGAAGGCAGCAGCAGCAGAAACTTTGTAGGAGTATCACGTTTGCTCCAAGGTGTGGCTGCAGACATACCACTGGGCCAGGAGGGAAAGGATGAGCACAAAAATAGATTTTTAGCAGGTTTTGCCAGTATCTGGGATTATCATGCTAGCAAAAAATCCGAATTCCCAGGTCTGGGTTCTCATCTCTTAAGCGCTGTCAGGTTAAATGGGGCACCTCACGCCACTCCGTGGTGCCTCCCCTGATTGTCTGGGAGAGCTGACAAGGTTCAGCAGGTGGGGAGCTCTTTTTCCTGGGTGGAAACTTCTCACCATACTGCATGCCATGAATAGCAGAGTGGATGGTGGGAATGAGAGAGAAACTGCAGTGAAAGGAGGGATTTCAGCCTTTTGGAGTAAAGCCAAGGGAAGGTTTATTCCATTACTCACATGCCTGTAAAATCCCATTTTGAACACTCCAGTGTGCACAGACTGTGTGCACTGCAGTAAGTTTTATTCTGAACGGGAGGGACTGAAAATTCTTTTTCTAATAGAAAAGAGATGGATATATTAAAAGGGGGATTGGGGAAGAAAAGTATGAGGCAACCTTACTTTTTCAGTGTGCCAGGCTAGCCAGTGAGAAGTCAGTCTACTTTAAATGCTCCATATTCCTTAAGTCCACACAAAATTCATCCCCAGGTTAGCCCCCAACACTCAACTTTCAGGAAAAAAATACAAAACATATAAAAATAAATTTATACACATAGACATGTGTATGCATGTATTTACATCTCCTCCAATTATAAATACTTTTTTTAATGTTACATAAGTGGCCAGCTTCCCTTTCCAGATCCAATGTTGATAGATTGGATCCACCCACAACAACATTCCCTTTTGGTCAACATTTGAAGGTCTAGTAGGGCACTGCTCATCCATTGGGAAACTGAGGGATGTTGAGGCTCAGCAAGGAGGGACCCATCTCAGCTGAGCAGATCAAACCCAGATTTTTACCAAAGAGGTTTAAAAAAGAGGGCTAACCAGACCCTAAGCATTTCTTCAGACAGAGAAAATGAGACAATCCAACAGTCATGGACTTATTCTTATCTTCCCTCAGCTGTACCAGGACAAAGATAGGGGCCAGAACTTTAATTTCCTCCTTATGAAACACAAAATAGTAATTTTATAGCAATGTATAGAACTCGTGCAAACACATTGTAAGACTAATTCAATAATGAAAGTGTAACCATTTGAAGCCCACAAAGGGACAACACCAAGAAAAAGAGAAATCAAATAAATCACTTTGACTTTTTGAGGCACAAACTGGAGGGAGACAAGACACTCAAGCATTACTATTCATTAGAAAGGAAATATGCTTTTGTTTCCAATTGCTATCTCCTTTGGATCACCTTGCTTTGCTTAATCTCAGTGTGATTTACAGAGAGGAGGAAACCACCACTGTCCTTGCAGACCAGGAATCTGAAGCATGGAATTAATAGGGCAAGCCAAATTCACCAGCATGCCACAAGCATGAGGCCCACGTTTCTAAAAAAATCCTAAAGCAAACAAATCAGGAAAGGGAGCATCAGGAATGAATCTTCCATGAAATACCTTCAAGGGGGGGGGGGGGAGGGAAGAAGTCTGTACTGTCGTAAAATATGTACCAACAATAGCTACCAGCACAAGGAGAACACTTTCTACCCAAACATGCCATGAGAGGCATCACGAGCTGCATTTGGACATCCTTCCTCCTGCCCTGCAACAGGAAAAAGGAGCATCAAAATCCAGCCTTGGATTCAAACAGTAAGATGCTTTTCCAAGAACAGCGTGTCCTGGAGGCGGATAGGTGGGGAGGCTGACAGCTCATCACACAGCATTTCCCCATTGTGTGGGGGTTTCTTTTTCAGGCACAGACTCCCCGCAGCATCACCTGCTGTGTGGCGCTTTAAGGGTTGCACAAAGATCCGAGGAGATTCTTAACTGATGGCTAGTCACCAGCCTGTGTTTTGTTTGCTTGGAGGAACTGAGCTCAGCTAAAACTAAACTGAGAATAACTTTCCCAATCAGTCACAGTCTAACGATTTTCCTCTAAAAATGCTATATGTGGCTTGATGCTGCAAACAAGTGCCCTGGATCAATAGTCCTGGCAAGTGAAATTGCCTCTTTGGAAAGCAAGAGGCTCAGAGGGTAGATCCTTGGAGAAGAGCTTCTTTTTTTTCTTCCTTCACTGCCAATTTCTTTTGCGACTTTAACCTCTTTAGCCTCAAATCAAGGCATTTCTGAAAATCCACATCAGCCAGAAATTTAGTGCAGGCCATGGTGTTCCAATTTCCATGGTATGCTGCCTTCCCCAAACTCTAAAGCAGCCTTCTTTAAGAGGCCTTGGAAAGCATGCACCAAAGCCATCTGTCTCACTCCCATTTTCAGTTAAGCTGGAACTATTACTTCCATGGCTAGTATTTCCTGTGGAAGACAAATTCTTGGCTGCTGTTGTAGGGGTGCCTGGTACTCATATACGAGGTCTCCCTCCCAGTAGAAAACTGACATAAAACAAATTACTGTACCATTTGTGATGCCAGCTCTGCACAGGGTAATTTTTACACCTGCTCTAGGTCATCCATTGCCAAGTTCCTTGGATGACCAGCAAAGCCACAGAGTCCCCACACTGAAAGCAATCAGGCATTTTCTTTTCCATGTCTACTCCAAGCAGCAGAGGTCAGCTCTGTGCCCTGGCTGGATGCTGGGTTTGGGCTGTAGGGTGGAATGTCGAGTGCTCACAGAGGCAGAACAACTTCTGAATTGCTGGAGAAAGCTCCTGAATTATCTCAGGGGTGAGGGAGGCTAAGGAAAGGAGCCGAGGCCAGCAGAAGACCCAATCCCAAAAAGGCAAAGCAGAAAGTGCTCTTCTAAGAGTTCATTCCAGTTTAAAGAAGCCAAGTGCAAAGGCAGAGCAGGGAAAGGCCTTACCTTCCAGAGGGCTGTTTGGCCCACACAGATCAGCCCCAGCAAGCCCTGTCACTGCAGGTGACACAGCACCTCGGTGTCACTGGGCTGAAGCAATGCCCCCTCGGGAAGGCAAGGGCCTTCCTGGATCCCACTTGAACAGAGAATTTACTGTTAATGGGGCTGTAGCACAGTGTTGCACTGAGTGTCATTATCACTGTTAAATGCTGCTGGCCTTCACCTGACTTCCACCCATTACTGAGATATAATTCTCTGCTCACCTCAAAAAGGGAAGGGGCAGCCAGCTTCATTAAAACCCCACATCATTCTGTTTCTATCACTAAATTACCAGGGTTCTGCCATGTTGAAGATGGACACATTGCACATGCTGGCACACCTGGGAAAGTCGAGGGCCCAGATTTTTTCCAGTCATCAGGAAATCAAACAAGTAGCAATTGCTTTTTCTACAGAAAATATTTATTTGCAAGAAATGAAAAGCATAACATACTTCACTACATACATATTTAGGCTAAAAAAGCAGGTAGTCTGTTCTCTCACAGAATCAGGCAGATGATTTAAAAAGGAAAAACAGCAATTTCTTTCCACCCAATGGACATGCTTGCAGTGTGAACAATCAGGTGGGACCATATCCAGATGACAGCACTTGTACAAAAATAGAAAGGTCACTGAACACAGACACAGAGTTAAATAGACACGGCAATAGAGATAGCTGCAGTCAGAAGAGGCCCCAATGAAGTTTACCAGGGAGTTTTTTGGTTTTTTGGGTTTTTTTTTTTTTTTTTGGGGGGGGGGGGTGTGCTTTTGCGCTAGTATCATTGTCCCTGTCATCTTAGATAGGTCTTAAATGTTTGCACAAACCTATACTGCATTCACATGAACAGAGGGAGAGGGAAAGACCAGCTTAAGTGCCCTAGGGGTGTCACAGCAGAGTGACTGTCCTGCACGGCCCAAGGCAATGGAATTGGCCATGGATACTTCTCTTCAAGAGAGCACCACCAGGTAATTTACCCTTGGAAGGCCTAGTGAATCTCAGGGAAACTGGGATGCACTTGCACCACCCTCTGAGAAGAAACTGCTTCCTCTGCCTGGCATCTCACTGTGCCCAAGGAGTGGTTAGGGCATCAGTGCTCCCAGGGGCCTCCTTTTAAGGCTAATTTACACCACTTAAAGGAAAAAAATAAAAACCAAAAGCAATCAACGCCATAATTCTGAAGACCAAAAACAATACCAGAATATAAAATAATTATTTTTTTGTACCAAGCCAGAACTGGTCTCTAGAAAGGTCAGACAGTCTATGCACACACACAAAATGACACAGTACAACAACATTTAGTCGACAATTAATCACAGGACAGTCTTCAGAGCAATTCACACAACAGTTTCACAAGTGCTCAGTGATGTGGAATGTGAACAGGTTTCAGAAAGAAATGCCTGGACTTTCTGCTGCACCAAGCCCGAAGTGCCCTGTGTGTTCAGGTAGATGCCTTTATTTAGCAACACTTACTACATTAAGAAAACTCTGTGTTTTTGATACCTTTTGATCATTCACCATGCACATGTTCACAGATGTGCACACGTGCACACTCGTTCTCACCAACTGTACAAATGAAGAAAGCAAGATGCCATTATATCAGCACCACTGAATTAAAGTCTGTTATGGTGAAGTCAGATATGAGCAGAGCTCTGTTTAAAAAAAATCAGTACCTGCTTCTGCTTCTCCCTCTCTCTCTTCCACTCCCTTCATTATGGACTACTAAGGTTCAGAAAGATTTTTACCTGCTGTTTAGAGGGTAAAGTGGGATACAACATAAAGGTCAGATATGCATAAACAGGACCGCATAGCATTAAAGAGCAAGGGGAATAGGAGTGAACCTAAACCTAGCAGGTGACTAATCAAAGAGGCTATCACTGCTGATTTAGGCTATTACTGCTGATTTATGGAATCAAGAACTAGAAGGTTTCCCTGTGATGAAAGGAGTCCCTTCACCTGTCTTTTCTTTCACTCTTTCTGTAAGACAGGTCTACAAATCCAGCTTTCCCATGTTCTGTTCTCACCTCTTTAGTTGCAGCTCTTGGAGGAAGAATCTGGACATTGGTTGTAGGGCAGACAAGAGACAACTGCTAATAAAGAATATCCAAACTCCATTCAGCATCAAATCCAAGCAGCATCACAAATTAGTTTCCTGCATAATACACTTTTTTTCTACACAGGAATTTGATTCATATATATATACACACCTCGGTAAAGCAGAAAAAGGCCTGACATAAAAATGAGAAAACCAAATTGCAATTTCCCTCTCAATCCTGGAGTCTCCATGGATGCTGCTCACCCAAGCAATGCAGTATTAATCAGGATCAACCTTCAACAAATTCTCTGAATGCCCAATGTCACTTTATTGGCCATGAGAAAGCTACAAGATGGATTGAATCCTTACATTTTCTTTGTAAAGACCTTACTTAACACATACATAGTACATTCCCCTTTGTAACCCCCAAAGTTGTTAAACCTTAATGCTAGATAGTGCAAAGCAGCAACACATCATAGCACTACACTGTTATGTAGGCTGGTACAACTTTAGTAGCTACAAAGTACTGACCTATCATTTCACCTTCAGAATACAAAATGTTCCCTTTTTAATTAGTGACTTGAAAAAGAAATATTTTAGTCACCAGGAGTATAAAAATACTCTGTATTCCTCTGTTCTTAGCTGCGTGGGTTTTGAACAATGGCCTCTTGGCATTAGCTAGAATCTAGAGCCCAAATACTCAGTGGAAATCCCTCCCAACGTAGCAATTAGCATCATTCACTTACTTGACCTACATTCTAAAAGCGTCTAGACAGAATCCACCACTGATAGTTGGGAGGGATGGGAGTGAACAGGTGGGCTGGTTTCTTTAGCAGGGAAAAAAAAAGTTTTTAGATTAATTTTTGGTCTATGTTAGAAGAATCAAGAACACATCAAGATACACTGTTACACAGAGAGATGTGGAGGAAGAGATCCCCGGTCAGTATAAATCAGACCTGCAGCCCCCAAGAGCAGTGTGTGACAACCATGCTGGTTGTATCAGCTGGGATCTGGCCTAAGAACCTCAGCCTAATCCATTGGTCTGTGCTGCTGAAAAATATTGAGTGGTACAGATGAAATGGAAGAAGTGCAGCAAAGAACTACAAATATCCTGGAGGGGGAAAAAGCCAACATTACCTACACACCGGTAATAAGGTTAGAAAGATCACATGCCCTGTGATTCAGACTTTTTAAATATACATATATATAAAATAATGCCCTATATTCCTTCATAGCTTATCTCCCTAGAAGCAAAGACCCAACAGATCTAAACATGCTTTAAAGCTACAGGCAAAAAGGTAAGTTTACTAGTGTGTATAAAATTGTGCTGGTAAGCAACATAACCTTACAGCTGAGGACTCCTTAGGTTTATCACTTAAGTCCTCTACTGGAAATGGAAATTATGTAGCACACAAGGCCTTTGCTTACCCTGTCCATACACACACACACATATGCTTCCACAGCACCAAGTCACTGATCACCAGAAAAAGCACACTGGCAGAAGGCTAAGGCCTCAAGCAATTGAGCTGAACTGACTAAAAGCACTTACTGGCATCCTCCCTGAATATGCCTTACTACTCCTGCCCTATGCCCTTAGCTCAGAGCACAGAAGCTGCTTCTCCACATGGTCTGCAGTGCATCAACATTCCCACAGGGTCACCCCTGGATGCTGAGGCTGGCAGTGCAGTGGCACCTTGCCCTGCCCCTCCCTCCCCTGCTAGGTACAGAACACGGGCACAAACTCCCTCTGGAGATCCTGGGTCCTTGCCACACAACAGCCTGTGAGTAGGTGATGACAGGGGATTCCTTGGCAGAGAAACCTGTTCTATTAAGGCCCCTGATGAAAAACGATCACAAACACACCAAAGTGAAGCAAAGCTTTTCCTTATTATAAAGTAACATGTAATACAATAAATCCCCAAGCACTGTGTGTGCTAGGTCAAGAGATATCCTAAAAAGAGTACCTAAAAATAACTTAAAGGATTACACAAATTAAGATTATAGCAATAGATTAAAAAACACTTACAAGAAATCAGTATGGCCATACTGGCTTGGGTGGATTACTATAGAGGCCTGACCCAGACCATGGCCAGTTTAAAATGCTCATGATGAAAACATGATTGATTATCTTCCAATCAGAATTGAACCAATATGCCCAAATTAAACAAACAAACAAACAAACAAAAAAGGCAAAGTTTTAATGGCGGCCAGTGCATTAGGTTTCAGAGAGGAGGAGCTATTTTGGTTGTGCAAAATCATCTCTCCTTTAAGAGCTGAGAAATAATTCCACTTGGGTTTTCACACAGTGAAGTCAGCCAGCTGTATCTGAAATGGGAGGTGATCCATTTAGCTGGCAATGGGCAGGAGCTCAGAATGCACAGTGCAAACTGCAAGACTGGTAAGTGGTGTTGTGCTTCACACCCTGGGGCCTCTTTTGCAAAACATTTAACCACTTGGATGCCTCTAAAGGCGGCAAACCAAGGGTGCTCTGGAAAAAAAAGACCATTTAAGGAATTTTCTAAACTATGACCTTGCCTACTTAGGCTGACCAGTTGGGGTCAATCCCAGCTTTCTCCTGTCACTTTGCTGACCTCAAGTGGCTGAGCAATGCAGCCACCCCCTGTGGTACTCACAAGTGATCACTGTTTATGTGAAGCCTTAAACCATTAAAAAAAAAACCTCAAACACAAAAGTTGTCCATGGATACTGGAATGATTCAGAGAACCCAGCAGGACCACTGTGAAGGAAGACAGACTTTATGGTGGAGGTTGACTCATGCCAAGATGGGAACACTTGCAGAACAGACTACAACAGCACCTCTCCTCTCATTGTCACCTCAGGTAAAATAACAAGGCACTTGGGTAGAAGAATAGGGCATTACCTAGAAGTGTATATCTGCACACCAGAACGAGCTCATGGAGTCAGGCACCTGTTTCACTGTCACTGATGTGAAACACCCTCTTAAAATGGCACAGAGGGGACTGATCCACAGTCCCCTCCAATTCACCAAATCCCTTCATTTCACTGAATTTTGAGCCAGGCCTGAGGGTGGCAAAAAGGATGCTGAAAGAAGAAAGTCTAAGGAGAATGAAGAACAAGAAAGGAGCTGATGCGACAGCCGCTGTAATAAAATACAAATTCAATATTTTACAAAATAGAATAGTTGCAAGAAATATCTACTGTACATAGTAAAAAATTATTTGTAAGGCTAGTTTAGTTTTTCCCTTATTTATCATTAGGAAAAAAAAATAAAAGAAAAAAGAGCTTCAAATTACTTTTTTTTTTTAATTGACTTCTTCTGGTAAACTGTTAAGCAGCTATGCTAGCCTGCTGAATTAGGGTTTTCACATTAGATCCATCCTCAATGGAGCAAAAGTGCCCTTCTGTGGGAACCAGATAAAACCCTGCTCAAATTCTTGACTGAGTTCAACTATGCCCCTGCAGGGACAAACTGCAAGAAGCACAGCTCAGGCAAAGGCATGACCAGGGTACTGAGAGAGAGAGAGAGAGAGAGAGAGAGGACACTTGAAGACAACACCACCATGGGACAAAGAAACAAAGCATGGAGAAGAGTACTGGACCAGGATCAGACTGAATGCTGCTCTTGGCTTTCTCAGTGAGCCTGGGCCAGTCACTTCACCTCCCCACGTGCTCATCTCATTCCTCTTCTGACAGGTCTCCTGCCTACATAATCAGCTCCTCAGATCAGAGGCTGCCTTGGCATACAGTTAACACAGGATCCACCAGCTCTAGGCATGAGCTGGGCCTGTCTGTACCCAAAGCAGTTGGTCTCAGATCACATCTCTGGAAAAGCAGGTAAGAGGAAAATAAGACACATGGCTTTATTTTAGGACAATTCAAGCTTAAGGGAAGGAAATGAGTATCCAGTGATGTTTGCCTGTCTAATTTCAGGGTCTACCCAGATCACTTGCAGGTTTAGGAAAGCTCAGTTCTCTTTGCAACTACCTGAACAGAATTTTTCAAAGCTAATAAATACTATTTACAACAGTAACAGGAAGATGGCAAGGAAAGGAAAACACAAGACAATCTGAGACCGGGTCTACGCAAGAATTTTCATCAACCAGCTAGAAGTCAATATATTAAATCCATACAGTCCTCTCAGGAGGCACTTCTGGTTTAAGCCGTACATTGATTTAGTTTGTTGGGAAGGAACTGACTTAAACTAAATAGATTAGCCTTAAGCAGACTAAAGGGCATCCATCTAAAATATTGCATAAATGTAACAAAACCTGCTTTCTAAACAGATTTAGTTAAACTAGTGTAATTCTCCCACACAGTGTGTGGTAAAACAGTGACTGATCTTTGTTTAATTTCTCAAGGGTGGAAGCAGGGAAGCCTACTGGGACTGCTTTCAATGCACAGAGAAACCTACCCTGCTAAGTGACGAAGAGACTGGAGGGGAGAAGAGAAAGAGCATGGGGAGGACAATTCAGCAGCATCATGGACCAGCCCTCTCCTGCCTCTGCTGTGAACTCAGCAGTGTCAGGGCCCTTTCTTGTCCCTTCAGCAGCAGGCTGCACATGTGCTTCTCTGTCCCCCCAAAAGGCTCAAGTGCTGTAGACCTGTAGGCACAGAACTGTGGTGAGACTCTAAGCACCATCATGTTGCATCTCCTCTCTCTCTCAATCACCTTCTCCCAAAAAACCTATCACCCACATGCTCCCAGCAGTTTTGCACAATTCACCCTTCTCCAGAACGTCTTTGTGCTCAGATCAGGCTGTGTGCATGTACAGGCACACACACCCACCAGTCACTGGCACGCTGCTGGCATCATCTGCCATCATAATTCAGTCCTGCCCTTGCAGTGTTAGACAGGAAAGGGATAAAAGCAGAGATAGGGACTGTGTGCGACGTGAGGAAGGGAGTTACAAAGACAAGAGATCCCATCTGTAGTCACAGCCTCATCAGTCAATGCAGAAGTTGAACTCCCTCTCTTTTGTACTTTGGTTCACTGAGGATGACAAGTCAGGGGAACTTTGGTTGAAAATATGTGGGAAGGAGGGAAGTCAAGAAAAAAGGCCTTTTTTATTTTTAAGAGGTGGCATTGACTCTTCTATCTATTTCAATTATCTTCAGTGTTTCATTTCCTTCTAGTTCGGAGTTGACTCTGTAGGGAACAAAAAACCAAAGGTTAAAGCTAATAGTAATTTTTTAAAGTACATATCCTGCTTGATCTGGCTAATGCTAAAGAGCCATTCAGTATTTACCAGGTAGGTATTTGTCAGTTAGCTGAGTCTGGTAACATACTGAATTATACTGAAGTAGTCATCTCTTTGGCTCTAGGCAAGCAAAGGTGCAACAGAAAGAAGCACACGTATTTAAACCAGTGACTCTCTTTTCAGAGGCTTGCAAAACTTACATTTATGCTAAAAAAAAGAAAACAAAAAATCCCTTACATTTTTACTAAAAGCGAGGGAACTCAGTGTAGGAACTTAAGTAGTCAGAAAATTTTACATGTCTGTCTCTTGAGACTGAGTCCTGCAAACTTTCCGCAGTAATGCTTTGGTAAAATCACTGCTGTGAGAAACTCCAGCTCTTCATGCCCTAACCTCATTGAAATTCCAGTGAATCACAACCTCACATTTCCACACAACTGCCAAAAGCTTATTCCTTTGGGAAGCACACAAGCAAGTGCTTTAAAGAAGTGGGTACGCCCAACTAACAGGCTTACAGGGGTTAGGTTTCTGGCAGAAGTACCGAGTTCGGTAGCTGTATTACTACAATTCTGCTGCAACCACTTCTCCAGAGCAACAGTGGCTTTGCCTACAGGCTCTCCAGATAAAAGCCAAACTCTTACTTCATGCTTCATGGTGCCCAGCACAGCTGAGCTGCTAGTCTAACCTCTGGCCTTCAGGCATGAACAAGAGTGACACAGAACAAGCAGCCTACCCTGCACTCACCTGTGCTGCTGCAGGCCCAGCAGCACTGATTTCTCTAGCCTTGTCTCGTTGGCTATTGTGAACTGCATGATATCATCCTGCTGTGTCCCTGGCACAGCCTCCAGGGACAGTGCTGTGAACTGGGAGGTGTCTGTTTGCCTGTCATTGTGATCTGCAAAGGAGATTGGGCTTGGTGGCTCCTCCAGTTGTTGAGGCTCTTCATAAATTAGTAGACTCCTTGACCTCACTGCATGAAAAGACAGAATGCAAAATGAGATGAGCAACAGACAGCTCAGAGAACAGCCCTGGTCATTTCAGGAAATGGAAACTGTTAGGGCAGAGCCAAAGCTGCAAAGGCCTTTTCTTTTCATAGTGATTAACTGGCAATTTGATAACTAAAGAAAGAAACCATAGGAATGGTCCAGGTAGGGATCATAAAGTCCTAAATTACTCACAAAACAAGAACAAAATTAAATAATAACTTTGATATTATATTGGTTCATTATGGTTATGTAATACTAAGAGTTTCCCATTCAACTTTGGACTCTTTGGTGACACTGGCAAAGAAAAAAGCCACTGAAATAATTTGTGCATTTTAAAAGTATGAACATTTGCTACCAAGCAGAAACCCTGCTACCTTTCACAGACCACTAACTTTAGTTCCACAAACAGAGGCAAAAAATTCTTTAAACAGAAGTACCAAGCAGGCCAGTGGGGAAAAGGTTTTGCTCATTTTTATGAAGTCTGGTGCCATCAGTATAGTTTGCCAAGCTATCCTTCTTAGAAAAACACAGGTATATATAAAAAAATGGCCATTTAAGGAGCAGAAATGCAAGAGGTGCTTGAGAAGGAGGTTAGGAATGGGTGTGGAAAACAAGTGCTTAAGTACAACCAAGCAAAGAGCAAGACTGGAATAGCTGTCACTTACCAATGGAATCTGTGTAGGACTCCGGTGAGGAATGCTGCCTGGGCAACACCATCTTTGTAGCAGAAGGATATGGCCCATAGCTCTGAGAGAAGCTGCCAAAAACTACTGCAAAGCACAGCACCACCATCTGGCAAAGGGAGGATGCAGGAGAGGTGAGTGCACTTGACCCACATGCGCACATGAGAACTGATACTTTATCAAAATAAATCACTTGAGGCCATCCTCACCACTGCACACCTAGCAGAGGCACCTATACAAAAACAATTCAGTGCTTTAAAGGGCACATTTCAATGCTGGGGTTCATTTTCAATGTCTGCACCATTCTGACCAGCAGCCTTTTTTACTCACAAAGCTGAAATGCAGATAAAGCTGCCATGTGTGTTTTAGAGGCACTGCTAAGGATTTCCAAGGTTATTTCTGCTGCTGGCCCCAGTCTTGCTTCCAAGTGACAGTGACGCTAGATTGGAAGAACAGCTTATGCCTTGTAAATGATTTCCATCAATTTACAGCACTTTAGGTATAAAGGGAACTTGATAGCTGAGTGTAAGGAGGGAAAAGCAAATGTTTCATTCTACTCATTTTCTTATCTTGACTACTACTACTGAAAAGGACAGAGGTAGATTTACAGCCTCAGTCATATTTTGATTTGCTTGAGCAAGTTTATTTTTATTGGTATCAAAAGCACCAAGCATCAAAGGTCACCCTCATTTTCATTTTACAACCCTAGAACACCATTTCCACCATATAATAATAATGCAGGAAATAATCAAGTGGGTCCCTTGGAAGAGCATTGCTCCTTCTTTCATCACTGCAGCACCCAAGCAAAAGCACAGGCCCAGTCTCCTCCAGAACCCACTACCTTCCCACAATCATTAATCTTCATCAGGCACAAGTCTCACCTCTCTCAAAATTGTTAAATCATGAAAAGGAGTTCCCTAAGTTGCAAAATTGCCGTTGAGAGGCTTTGCAGAACAAGAGATGTGCCTTGAAAGAGCTTCTCATTCCCTCAGAATTCCCAGCCTTAGGGACACTCACCATAAGACAGGTCCCTGTTTGTGTGCTAGCTGCCTTACACGAGCGGGACACTTTGCCAGCAACCACGGCTTGGAGTCTCTGCAACTGCTGCAGAAGTGTTCTGGAAAGCAAGGCCAACAGACAAGCATCACACACACTGACCTCTGTGTTGGTTAAGTCGATTTATTTTTGTTTGAAATTCCACACGTGACAATATTACAGAATTCAGGATAAGGTAGAGATAGTTGAAGTCTTCTTAAAAATTATTAGCAAGGAATGGTTTTAATTTTACAAAGTTTTTACATGTATTAGCACTGAAATGTTCAAGATTTTTTGCTTTTCCCTCAGCTTATGTCCCTGAACAATTACTTCTCTAGTACTTTCAGTAAGTTCTTATAAATAAAAATTGTATTTTCAGTGTTTCTTTTCTATACAAAATGGCACATTAACAACTGAAACTGCTCTGCATGCAAGTGACCAGTTGCATATATAACCTGACTCTATGTCATTAATTCAGGAGGAGTTTTGCCATTATTTTTAAAGATGCAAAACCAAGTTTATAACTGCTCAGTTAGTTATCAAAACCTTCAACTGCTCTAGCTGGTAATCTAGTTGGTTATCAAAACCCCCTTTTCCCAAAATCTTGCTATTTATTTGTTTAGAACACATGCTAGCTGACTTTTAAAGACAAGAACTTAAAACCAGACATAAGCACAGTCTTCACGTCTCACATTCATTTATTAAATAAAACACTTTAATGCTATTTGTTAAATCCTGAAGAGTTGACAAAAATTGCAGATGCTTCAAGTGGCTACTCTGATTGTGTCTTTCAGAGGTCCCAACCACAATGACAATTATCTTGTGGCTGGATTCAACAGCCCCAGAGCAAAAGAGCCTTTCTGACTGGTTTTTTGTTTTTTGGTTTTTGGGTTTTTTTTTACTTTTTCTGCTGTAGCATCAATTACTACAGTCAGAATACAAGCAATTTAAATGGGAAATTATCTCAAATTATGATTGGCACAAGGTTTTTACAGCAGTTTTTTTAACAATCTATGAGCAACCCAAATGCCTGCCCTCAACACAAATGTAGTATAATTTTGTATCAAGATGCTAAATTTTCTATTTGTTCCCAAGTTTACTTTTCACTTCTCCTGTAATTTTCACAATCTACTGTGGAGGATACCCCATAGAAACTCCAGATGACAGTTTTGGAGGCTGTTACGTCAAAAGCTAAAGCAAGAGGCAAGGTCAGGATGTCAGAGAAAATAGAAGGAGTATTTTAAGACCAAACTGGCTAAAAGCTAATTGTAGGACAGACCCAGAGGTGCCTTCACAGCTCAATATACACTGGTCTGCCTATTTTCATAGATTTTTTTAATCATCAATGCTCATTGCTAATTAGGGTTTAATGAATTCAAGGACTTCAGGAATACTTTCTGAAATGAGCACAAGGCATTCTCACAGCACAGATTTATCTGGGCCAGCAGATCCTTCTCAACTTGTTAAGGGTATCTTGAATGCTCTTGAGAGCATGGCTTACTCTGCAATTCAGTATTTTAAAAAGAGAGCGGTACCCAATGCAATCCTTTATTCAGTAATACAGAGACCACAGGCAAATTAAGAGATACAAGCAGTGTCCACCACCTAAATGAGACCATCCTAATTCCCTGCTCCCTTTGGCATCTCTCCCCAGTTCCTCCTGACATCCACTGCATGGTACGGTGCTCACCAGACCTGTGCACATCATTTCCTGCCACAGAACACCTTGCCCACAGCGTTCCCACCACCTGCCACCAGCTGTGTCAGACAGCAATGCCCTTTCAACCCTGAACTTTCTGTGCTGTTTTGGAAGGCTAAATCTTTCCCCCATTTCAGGCCTGACTCACTGGGCTTGATGCAGAACAGCTCTGTAGAGTGAGGAGGAAGGAGCTCTCCTCCTCCTCAGCTCGGGGGCTGGCAGCAGCAGCAGCCTTGAAATGCTGATCATTCTTGCCGCTTTTTGTGGAGGCGTCAGCGAGAAAACAGCTAATGGCTGGTGAGGAAATCAACAGAGAAGAGGCAATTCTCCTCAGTTTGTTCATCTCTGCCTTTTCATGCTCAATTTTAAAAACCTGTTGGGCAGAGTGGGCCCAGAGAGCTGATTACAAAACAGTCTCTTTGGAAAGTGTAATTAGGCAGGTATTCTGAGGTCTCCTATAGACAGAGGAAGATTCATCCTCCACCTTATTTACCAAATACCTTCACATAAAATGTCTTTCTTCCCCAGGTCGTTTATCTGTTTGAGCAGAGCTACTGTTTCCTTCTCAACAGACAAGGACTCGGTGTTTGGAGCTGACAGGATACAGGTGCACTTGCAAACCGTGAGCAAGAACCAAGGCAACAACAAGAAACAAGTCTGATCAGAGATGACATCTGTTTATCCTGCCACTGCCAAAATGGGACACTCCTTGGTGCATTTATTCTCTGTTTGAACCTGGAATGGAGGAAGACTGGATTCTGAGGTCAAAAGATTCCCATGCAAAAGCCTGTGACTGGACAGCTGCAAGGGTGATCTGGGCCAGGAGAAGCAAAAGGAGCACGTCTGTGCTTTGCAGGAAAGGGACTTCCCTAAACTATGATGCTCCCTCTAAGTACCAGCAGAAAGGCCACAAATGCTTTTAGTGGAATACATTGCCTAAGGCTAAGTCCTAACAGGAGAAAATGCAATCCCAAGACAGCATGCTAAGGGGGTTTGCACCCACAGGGATTATTTTCACTGTGTCTGACACATTTCCCAGGGATATTCAATTAGAGGGTCAATTCCGTAGGAGGTGTGATCGTGCTTTCACGCTTTTCCCTGCCAATGGAAGCACCTCATAGGAAAGCTGTAAAGTGACTGAAGACTCCTGCACTTCCTTCCACATGCTGCCAGCAAACTCGGTCTGTCTGTGATGTCTTGGTTTTGGTGCATATTCACATATATTCATCTTCTGAAGAGGCCTTTTCACTACCAAAGTGAAAAGGGCCAAATCAAGCCTTCCCTTCTGCTTCCAGTGATAATTTAATTAAGGAGAGAAAACTTGTCACTACAGAACCACCTGGGAGACTTCCTCAAGTCATTATTTCTGTTTAAAATCCAACATTGATTCAAACAAACAAAAAACCAACCAAACAAGACATCTTCAAAGGGACACCAAATACTTTATCTTAATCAAAAGTTTTTAGAGGATTATTCCTATTGTGGAGGAACAAAACCAATTCTGATAAGGAGAGAGAAAAGTTATTCTGCCTTTTAACTCTACATACAGAGATTTCTTCTCTACCTGTCCCATTTGTAGGAAAGGGGACAAATCCCAAAGTAAGGTTTTAACTAAAAGACCACTTAAATCAACTACCTTCCCTCATTTGAATGACAAAGAAAATCTCTACCAATATTTCATAAAAGATATTTCAGCATAAAAACCAATGTCTTCTTGGTCTGAAAGTAAGAAGTTACTCCAGGGCTGCCAAGCTTTGTCAACTATTGTAAGGTTGGTCTGAAGTTAGGTGCACAATATCTCATTGCAACTTAAACCTAGATCTTTTACTCCTTGAAAATGATTTGCTGAAATGACTTTTTCAGTCTCAAATGAAAGAGCAACCAATAAATCAGTGAAATCTGGCATCTTTGGTGCTAATAAACCCTTGGTGGGTCAGACTGATCTGCAACTTGATCTTTAGGTGACTGGGAGTTGAAGAAATGGAAGAATATCCTGTTTTTATTTACAAGGCGTTGCCTTTAAGGTGCTTGTTAGTGCAGATCTACACAGCTGGCTACTGCAACTCCATGGGAGCCACTCTGGCAGCCTCCTGCATTCATTGTCCATGTGTGACACTCTCAACTACACATGCACTGGATCCTATGTCTATCATTTCTCCAGGAAGAGACCAGACCAGATGTTTCAAAATTGTCTTTTAAGCCCAAACAGGGCTCCCAGGTAGACAACGTTGGTGTCAGAGGATGTTTGCAGCCCTCTGGATCACTGGCAGTCTCTGCCTTTGGTCTCAGTGCCAAAATGGGAGTGGGTCAAGCCTTCTTGGTGACTGGGACAACTTAGTTCAATACCCAGCACTAGCTTCTTCTCACACCCTTTGCTTTCTGAGAGAGCAGTGTCCCACATGCCTAGATGCTACTCAAACCAATGGCTCACTTGTGGCTATAAGACAAAACAGATGAACACGTAATAATGTGCTTCCTTAGTTTTGAGAAAACTGCCTAGGAAGGAACTTGGATGGGTTTCTTTTAAGGGTCTGAGTCACACAAATTAGGAGTGGTAACATATGCTAGTGTTCTAATACTAAAGCTGACAAAAATGCTGCACTCACCCACTCAGAGTAATGAGAATTAAAAACTCCAGCATCTTGATCCCCAGCCTCCTGCCTTGTCTTTTAAGATGTGTGAATGCCAAGGGAGATGCTCCTGGGTGCAATTTTTTGACCACACCTGCACCTTTGACATTACATCTTTTCAAACCCAGATTCCCAGGCTAAGGCTGGCTTTCAAGGAAGAGGCTTCTAAATTTTTTCATGTTACTAAGAGTAACGAAGGAACACTTTTATCAGAAAAAAAAAATAAATCTAGTGTTTCCATGGTTTGGAGCCAGATTTTGAAATGCAATCAGGGTTTCCCTGAAGTCTTAGGTATGCATTTATGCAAATGTTTTCTATATATAGATTAACATACTCTTAAAATCTGATTGCACATACTGAAACTGCTGTTCAATAGTTGTATGTTTTGGAAATTGCTCTTCAGTTCCTCTCAATCCAGCTAGACTACACAAACTTGATAGTGACTGACAGTAATACATGTTCATTAACTTTTAGGTAAGCAACTATAGCCCAACTTTTCAACAAGGTAAAAATCCAACTTTGACTACATCTACACTTGAAAGCATCATTTTAAGATGTAATCATAGCTCTTATTTTCCTGTTCTCTTTCTTCCATTCTTACAATTTTTCATAATGGGAGAACAGCTTTGATGTTTGTAGATCTAATTTTAGATAGTATGTTCAATAATGTCTTCATTTTTTAATGAAACAAATATTCAAAGTTACAGCTAAAGTCAACTAGGCTCTACTTTGGCTATATTAAATAAGATATATATATGCATAACTGTGCTAGGTACTTTGAGAAATAATGCCCTAAACATATAAAATCAGGCATCCAATGCACCAAACTGACACTAAATAACTTTGACCACCACTTCTCTGAATTTAGATTCCTGACTGTCTGTAGGAGATGAAAGTTCCAACTATAGGATGCTGTGAAGACAAGTTCTTAAACATGTGAACAGTTTCTGGATGCCATGCCAAGGCTCTGTGCAAATACCAATGAGGAGATGTGACATTTTGAATTCATCGTAGGATGTGGATAATGTACATTTAACTAGGGCCTGGAACCATTCTCTGAATGAGAAAGTTGCTCAATTCTAGAGTAAATAGGAAAAGTGGCTTTTTGGAGTTAAGGTGAAAAACTCTATAACACGATATGTTACAAAACTGAGGTTTGATGAAAGCAGGCACTTTAACAAATTCTTCAGTACTTCACACATAAGCCTTAGCAGATTTTAGACACAGTTGATATCTAAATAGCCAAAACAGCATTGCCATGAGTTACAAAAATTTCTGTACAGAAGGATGAACATCTGCTTCTCTGCATGAGATTACACATCAATATCAATGCTATTGCAGAGGGAAGGAAACAATGCAACCCATCCCACATGGCCAAAGGATTTGGAGATCGTATCACTTACCTAAAACTTTTTAGAGCATTTAGCATGAAAGAATTAAGATAATCAAATAATAGATAAGATGCTAAAGGTCCTTTTTGAAAGGATGGACAACACCAACAAAGCTTGAGTGCATCCTCAACAGATCAGAGATGAAAACAGCTAGCCAAATTTGCCTTAACTGGGGAGCACAACTCCAGGGTTGATAACATGTCGCCAAGGAGATAATCTACAGCTGCACCTTTTCTTAAGAGAAGTTGGCTTCAGTACCTTCTGGGACAGATTCTGGGTGAGACATCTACAGAATAGTTCCTGGTTCTTTTATGTCAAACCCTAGAGGACGATGTTAAGAGGCACAGAAATGGCTTGGCTCTCTCCAAGTAAGCAGCAGATGTCTTTATGCATGAGCAGTGTGTGGGAGACACTCTCCAGCAAATCACAGTGCTACAGGGTCTGGCTTCATGAAATTAGAGATTGGATCCAGAGATTAGAAACAACACATGCCACTCAATTAGCAATGCACTGGCTGCCAGATGAGCTCTAGGGCCATTTTCCATGATTGTGGGACTTATCTTTAAAACCCAGCCTCCCCCCACACTTCAGTGTCACCATCATGCTCCTTGGCAATATTCAGCCATCACTGCAAATGCCTCTAACTGGGAAGTGTTAAGGGTGGGCTCCTCTAGTACCTACTCACTGGAATTTGCCACACTGAGCATAAGCCAGGATTGACACTGCACTCTCTCAGTTAACACTGAACTAAAAGCTTAGCTATTCAACATCTTCTGCCATGTGTCCTTTGAAAAAGCCACCACTGAGTCACCCATTTTTTTCAGAAATGAAAAAGCAAGAAGGTGATTTTCCTCTCCAAATGAAGGAAATTCTGGGGTGTGAGATAGAAGGGTGCACAGTAATTGCAATGACATCTAGTAGTACATAAGGAACTAATAATGACTCTTGAGTTTCAGCACTGTTATTTCTGGAAGTGTCACATCTCAAGGCTTCCTGGTAAAATTTCAGTAAATAAAGACAATTGGGACAGCTAGACTGTAGGGTTTTTTTGTTTTGTATTACAAATTACATTCCCTTGGGCAGCAGAGGAACTCAGAGAAGAGTCCTAAAGGTTTCTCAAGCACACCACAGGCTGGGGAGGCAGTTTAAGACATGACATCAAAACCTCCATGCTACAGTCACAATAACTGGCCTTCCACATCTCTAACATAAACCCCATCAGATACAGCTTTGTCTGATGTATGTTTCACATTTGTCTGATGTATTGTTCACATTTCAATTGATCTCAACCTCCAGATTTTCACTTTTCATGGAAATATCCCGCTACCAAGTTTTGTTTGATGATCTCCATACCTTACCTGTTAGTGTTCTCCAGGACTTCAACCTTCTTACGCAGCTCACTGTTTTCATTTGAGCAGGTCTCAACTCTGGAGACAGCACAACGAAAGAGAAATATAAAAACATCAGTTATTTATTGGAGTGATTATAAAACAAGCCAAACTTGCTTTCACTGAGAGCTCTATGATCTTGCCTACATTTAAAGAAACAATTACACCAATGAACTTCAGTCGTAATATTTAATCACATTTCATAGTGTGAAACACAAAGCAAAAGTTGCATTAGCTGTCTGGGAAATGCCATGCTTCTGAAATCAGAGCCTCAAAATTTCAAGTCTATGAGGGCTAATAAGCCATGAGATTAAAGACAGTGCTCAAGACTGTCCCAAGATTCTACCCATTTCCAAACTGTCCCTGGAAATCCCCAAACTAAAGGACATTGTCATATAACATTTAAGAGGTCCAAGTAAAGTATGTGACTCCTAAGAAAACAAATAGAACCATCCTGAATAGCTTCAAGAAGAAAAAAAGGTAAAGAAAATATCCTTGATATCTGGTATGCATGAGGTGGAATTTCAGAAGAGTAACTCTGAGCAAGTGAGACAGAGCTATAAAGAGACAAGAAAAAAATGGAAATTACATCAAGGATATCACCAAAGATGGTACAAGGGTTTTAACAGAACCATCTGGTGAATTGCATAAGGGTAATACTAGAATATTCATCTCCTGGAAGAAAGATTAATTTGGGATATAAATCACTAACTGGGGGTTTGGCTCCTGCTTGCTAAGGGAAGTCGATGGGTCACATGCTATTTTCCCAAGTCCTGCTTTTTTTCCCAGGCAGTCCTGACTGACTCACCCACTTCCTATTTCTGTTTTCATCTGCACTAGAAGACAGAGTTTACTCACTCTGGATCCATCTTTCCCTGAACACTGCCGGTCCACTAGGCCAATACAGTTGCCTGAGGCGAAGGCCAATACAGCTGGGTCTTGCCTAGTTTAAGGTGTGAAGTGTTTGCTGGCACATTAGCGACCCGCTGCAGGCAGGCACAGTCCTGACCCCGACAAGCAGCTGCCAGGAGCAGGGCCTTTTCTCAGTCACTGCCACGAGATGGCAGCTGGCACTCTGTGCATGGAACTGTCCCAGCAGCCACAGCTGGATCCCTTCCCAGTCCCACATCTAGCGCTATTGGCCTGCTTGAAACAGGAAGGAGGCTGGCTTACTTTTTTTCCAGGCTGTCCATGTATTCTTTCTTTTTTCTTCTACTTTCCTGGGCAGAGATCTAAGGAAAAAGGATGAAAAACACCAAATATTTGCACAGAAAACAAAAGCATCAGAGACTGATTAATAAACTGGTAAAAAGCCCGAATGTTACTGGATTCAAGATTCTGTCTTATTCTCATTCCTATTCCTGGCAAGCAAAGCACTGACTTGATCTATATCCACATTCTGAAGCAAGGCTCCTCCTTTCACTCACACAAAAAAAGATCATCCCCTGCTAACCTTAAAAAGTAAATCAGATACATCTGGAGAGAATATCCCAGGACAAATACCAAAAGATGATCCCAGGACGACGTCATGCATCCGGGAGAGAAAAAGCCCACAAATGTATTAGAAAGCAACTTTGCAGACAAGGACATGGGGTCCTGATGAACAAGTCAAACAACTGTCAGCAGTGTGTCCCTGCTGGAATAGCAGCCAACCAAACGTGGGTCTGCATCAAGGAGATTGTAGTTAGCAGGTCCAGAGGAGTGGTTCTTCCCCCTCTGTTCAGTGGCTGCAAAACCACAGCTGAGTACAGAAGTGCAGTCCGTGGCTCAGAAACAAATCCTCTGCATGTACAGAAGCAGGCCCAGAGGCAGAGCTCTGCTATAATAAACATGCCAGAGCACAGGACATCTCAGAAAGGAAGAAAAAGATGGGCTTGTTCAAATTGAAGAAGAGAAGGCTGAGAAGGGAATCTGATTTATTGCTGTCTTCAATTATCTCAGCCAACATGATGTCAGAGCTCTCAAAGGCACACAGCAAAGTGGCAAGAGGCATCAAATACAAGTTGCAGCAAAGGAAATTCCAATCACACATTAGGGATTCTGTTTATTTGTTTTCATTACAAGAGTGGCCTAATATGGGAACATGGTGCCTAGAGATACAGAGGACTCATCACCCTTTGCAGCAGTAAAACGTGACTGGACAAGACCCTGAGTAACCTACTCTAAGCTGACCCTGCTTTCCAAGCCAGGGCTTTGACCGAAGGACCTCCAGATTTCTCCTCAATATAAATGACTCTGATTCTATGCCAGAAGCACATGAAATGCATCAGATCGCTTCAGACCATTTTTTAAAAACACGGTACAAGACCAAATTCCAATTTAGTGTGTCCAAATTTAAACTTCTATCTGCAAAAGCAGTAGCAGAATATAGTAACCACAAAATATGTGCTAAAATCCTCTAGAACGAGTGAGCTGGCCAAGCCTGAGAAAAATTGCATTCTTCCCCATCACTAGGATCTTCCCCATGCCAGAAGGAGAAAAAACCAAACTTGTAGGGCATTTGGCACCCTTGATATCAACCTTACAAGTCCCTGAATTCAGTGATCAAAAGACGAGTGCACTGAAATACAGAGTCATATTTTAAAATAGGAAACAGAAAAGAACACCCTCCTCACCATGCAAAGAATACAGAGCTCTTTGCCTGCCATAAGGGTACGATTGTACTGATTTTTTTTTTTAATGGAGCCAAGCCACAGCAACTTGATACCCTGCCTGCTAAATACTCCATTGTTAGTGGGGTCAGGTAAATACCTACACTGAGGCACACTCACACTGACAGACAATTTGATGGATGTGTTTAGGAACAAAGGAAAGCACTTTGTTAAAAGACAACTTACAGCATTCAACAGTACCACGGACCATTACTGCAGAATTCTTCAGCATTTTTTAAAGTGAAGGACAAATAGGAACCACCCAGCAAAGCTAACTAACATTTACCTTGTTTTTTATTTTCCTGCGGATTTTCTTTAGAACTTTCTCCTCCGCTTTTGTCAGGGGCAGTTTGGTAGGGATTGGGTAGCCCTCTGCTATCAGTGTCCTCTTCTCTTCCTCTGTCAGGATGAGGGGGCCAGTCCCCTGTAATTTCTTCAAGGGTCATAGAAATGAAAGGAAATAAAATAATAAGTGCACACAGTCCTAGAAGAAAAGGTTGTTAGGGAGAAGAGGCAGCAGGTCTCCCACTTCAGACAGGACTAGGCCTACTAGAACAGCTTCCTGCAACTGGGAATGTGTGGAAGACCTTTCAGGTAACTTCCATTCTGAGTTCAAATCTTTGGGAGAGGATTCTCTGTTGTTCTTGGCCCAGCTCTGTCCACACTGAGGCCAACAGTATAACTGCCTTTGGCTCAAACAGGGAAAGAGACACATGAGAAACACTCCTGAAAATCCCTCCCTAAAGATCACCAGCTGCTCATGACATGACAAGAGGACAGATGCAGATCTACCAGAGACAGGTCAACCCAGCAGGGCTGGGCCCTAAGGCAAAACACAGTCCATGATGGGATAAACCTCATAACACCAGTGAACCCTGTCTCAACTTGGAGGAGAGGCACATGCTGTTCCCTGTGGGAACAGAACAGACCAGTGAGCAAGAATTACTGGATCTGCAGTTTTGACCAGAGATGAATTCATCAAAACAACAACAGAAAGTTAGCAAATCTCTGTCAAAAACGGTAATTAAAAAAGATTAAAAAAAAAAAAAGACACACAGATAAATGGTGGAGAAAGCCAGCTGAACTCACATGTGGTGCAGTCAGGAGAGGGGAATTGGAGAGCATCGAAGCTGTGCGCGACGCAACCTTCGCCGCGGCCTGGAGCTGGATTGGGCTGGAAGGAGGGAGCGAGCGAGCTGGGCTCTGCCCTCCTTCGGAGTCACTGCCATGGCTGCTCGGAGGGGTGGGAGGCAAATGCAGGGGATCCACTGCTAAATGGCAACAGAGACAGAAAGTAACACAAGGGTTTAAGGGGTCGATTCAAATTGCCACTAAAGCCACCACCACCACCACACAGTTTCCAGAACTACGAGTGTCTGCTAAAAAATGGATCAAGCAGAAGTGGCAACTTGGAAGAGGTTCGGAGCATGCAGGTCTCCAAAGAAGGAATGAAATGCAGCAGCTATCTTTAGGTTTGACAGACAAAACAGGGCTCTGTGCATATGCTCCAGTCACTTCTACCTACACTTCTGCTCCTTCTTCAAATGCCTTGAGGTTCATGTATAATGTAAAGTACAAGTTCCCTGTCCCTGGGAAACCACATTAACAGAGGGGCTCTGAGCCAGCATACTTTCTCTCCAGAAACAATAGTATTTTCTAACTTAAAACATTAGATTAAACAATCTGCCAGTATTTGCAAGGGAAGGGATCACATCCAAGGAGTTACATGATCAGGAAGGAGAGAAAGGCCTCCTAAGGACATGATTTGGCACATCTGAGAAGTGACTGACAACCTAGTGACAGCAAAGGCTTCAATGCACTGATGGTGCAGGAGCAGCACAGGCAGCCACCACAGGAACTTCTTTCACACTGCCTATCCAGGGCCGTAAGATAACCTCAACTGCAGCCAAAAGAACCTGCTCTAGAATTGTCAGTCAAAGTGCTGCTTATGACCCACTCTTATTAAATGGACAATTTAGCAGATGCTCAAAACAGCCGTAACTAAGTCACTTTTCCTCTGAGCTAAATTTACAGCAATTGAATTCTGAAACAGGAAGATACAGGGCAAATTTGCCACCTTCCACTTCTGTTATGCTTTGCAAATTTGAGTTGAAAAGATCAAATGGGTGGTGAGGGAGGATGGAAAAAAAAATAGTAATAAAAAAACCTATAATACTCTTTTTGTCTCACATGTTAGCTCTTGCAGTTGACAGAAGAAGAAACAATTTGAAAACCAGAAAGGCCCTTAATCCCACAAAGTGAGCAAACAAATCTACACCTGGGTTGAGATACAGCCTCTCTTTATTCACCTGCTACATCATTTGCTTCTCTCCCTAGAGCAGTGCTACTTACCCACAGAAATTAATTCACTAACAGAATATCAAGTGTTTCTAACTGAAATGCAGTTCCCTGCTCAGATCTTATACCAAATATTTGGCTCTTCCAAAGTTTTCTTGGCTTTAAAGAAAACTTTGGAAAACTTTAAAGAAAACTTTAAAGTTTAGCTTTCAGGGTAGGGATCTTTGCTCCTCCTTTCACATTAGAGTGAAAGTACAAAGAGATAATGATTGTTCTTAAAACTAATATGCTACAAACAGATTCACCTAACCTTTATTTTCATATAAACTCACATCCTGCTTTTGCATCAGAGGTTAACAGTGAAGTTTCTTATATCTTAACTAAGTCTTCTCAAATTGATTTCTTTTCTATCCTAAACAATCCTGTACTTGAATAATTCAAGCTCCCCTCAGTACAATTATTAATACCGCACAGAGAAAAAGGGATCGTTTTCTTTTGATGAAAAAGGGGGGGAAAAAAGAAAGAAAGAAAAAAAAGCCTCACATAAAGGCTTAGAGAGACTCTGGCTTTTCAATAGCCTGAGTTGAATCCCTATAAAACAACAGCTTCAGCCTAAAATCTAACATGGTGAATGAGAAATCCAAATATTTAATCAGGGTAAAGTACATTTATTGTACTTTCTGGACATCTACCCCTACATTTTCATTTGGTATTTAACAGACCTTCCTTAGAAGAGAGGTTCAGGAACTGATCCACTTCATGGGGCTCCAATTTAATCTCTGGAAGAACTTTCTGGGTCAGTGGTTTCATCTAGAAAAGAGAAATTAACAGTATGAAAACCTGGAGTACACATCTTAAAAATCCTAATAGAAGGACACAAGGATTACTTCTCCATAAATGGAGAGGTTTCCTGTCTTCCTGCTCTGCCACAGGCAAAGCTTTAACTGCTTCACACAGTTTGCTAAACCAGGCTACAGAGAATACTGCCCTGACTACTCCAACTATGGCTTTTCTTACTACTATATTTAGCTAAAATAAAAGATTACGCCTCAGAGATGACATTTCAGACTGCCAGCTAACATGTAACCCACTCAAATTACTTCTCTTAGCAACAGAGCTGCTGCTAGGATTTGCTGGACTGCACGGTCTGTTTGAGCAAGGACAGAAACACCCCTGGGAGTCAGGGAGAGCCTCTTAAAGGCCATTGTCATCTGGGAGCAAGAGCAAAGTGCCACTCACTGAGCACCAGGTTTTGGGACCCAGGTTCCTTTCAGAGTGCTGAGGAGCAGGAAAAGAGACAGTCACTGCTGACTGAAGTTTGGAAGACACCTGGCTTGCCCCACTGACAAGGCTGGGACACCAGGCTGCCAAGCTGTTGCCCGGAGCCTGTCTGTGTGCTGGCCCGAGGAAGCCAGTCTGGCACACCAGCAGGTTAACTGCAGCCAAAATCTCAGTAACCTGTGCAACTAATGCATGCAACAGCAATGAGCCACCAGCAAGTCCCAATACTCTGCAAACCACAGCATCCCAAGCTACAGCAGGACTACGTCCTGGGAACAGCACATTCAAGCTAGCAGAAAATTATGGGAAACTTGTGCTTAGCTTTTTTCAGTTTCTCATAAAATAATTTCTGTTGCGCATATTTCTGATCCACATCCAAGTAGAAATATTTATTTTCAGCATATATCAACTCCCCCCAGCCTGGACTGACATTGCATCCTGGGGGCTGACAACAGCCATGCCTCTTCCTCTACTGGCTGGGGACACTGGTGAGCCACAGCTGCTGCAGTTCGTTCTCCTTAACCCAACCACAGCCAAACTAAGCTCTTAAGAATGCCCGCTGGCTGCTCCAGCTGTGGTCAGAAAAGCATCACAAAGCTCCGTGTGAGGCTGGTTGGTCTGGAAGTAGCAGCAGCTTAAAATGTCAGAGCTTCACATATCTGGCAAAAGTAACTTTGCAGGCAAACAGGGAAACTCTCCAATCAATCCAAACAAGGAGTCTTGTGCTGCTTAGGAAAGGCACAGCAGCATGAAAGCAAGTTCTTATGAAAGACACTTAGCTTAGGCTTGATAGAGCAAATGGATTAGTCAGTTCAGGTGCAATTGGTTCATTAGAAACTAATCAAATATTTCTAGAAACCCAAGAGCCCCAGGCTTTGGGGCTAGCACAGAAGATAAAGTTGTGTATCCAACCATTAAGAGCTAAAGATGCAGACAACAAGCTCTTACAGCAACAGTGGGACACCAGCAAACATTAAAAACCATTGGAACAGACTGCAGCGTGCACCCTGGACTGCCAAGCTCTGGCACCAAGGAGGCTACAAGGATATGCAGCCTTAGGAGAAGCTGCAGCTAACTGTGCAGAGAGAACAGAGTCGGCAGTACCAGGGCATCTGTCTGTAGCTCGGGCTGTTCCCCCTCCAGCGACGTGGCCGTGACGGTGAGACTGACTGAGGGAGCAAGGCCTGATGTCTCACAAAGCCCTGGCTCAGTCTTTATTGCAGCTGGAGTCAACTCTGCAGCCAGACACCATTCCTCATTTTCCAGGTCACCTGCCAGGGAAGGAAATTGGACACCACATGTTTAGATCAGAAACAGAAAGACTACAAATGAAAATAATGCCATTCCTCCTCCAGAGAAGGGAAACAAACACAGAAGACATTTTAGTCTATCAACAAAACTCTGCCCTTACTATTCAGCTTTCAGTCAATGCAAACAACCACGCCATTTCAGGGCTGTAACCTAATCCTAGCCCCAGGATACAGAGAGGAGCAGCGAGGAAAGACACGGAGCACTAATCACTGCACATTGCTGAAAGCTGCTAATGCGTAGCAGAACAAGACTAAACAAGCCACCGGGTAAAGCAGCCTAATGCCTGCTGACTCAGTTTATTCCTCCTTCTAGAGATAGCCTTTAGCTGGACTTCTGCTTCTTCAACTGCTTGCAGGCAGCAAATAGCTCAAATGGTGGGATTATACTTTTAAGAACAAAGTATTTGTCGCACCCTTAACTTCATTTTTTTCCCCCAAGGGTTCATTTAGCACGTGCAAAAGAGGATACAGGCTTTGATGGTTTCACAGGAGAACCAGTGCCATGGTGATCATGCTAATTTCCTCCACAGAGCCTCTGGGAAGTCACAGTACAGGATGCATATTTTATCTGACAGCAATGAAACGTGCATCACGTGTTGGCAGAATTATCCCCTAACTCCACTTACTGAAAACTCCCTAGTCCAGAGAAAGCCATGCAACTTTTTTCTAGACAAAGCTGAAGGGTTTGCCCAGCATTGTCAAGAACTGGAAGAAGGTTGGCATGGTAAGTTTAGCTCCCTATTTCCATTCACTGATTTACTTGCTGAAAAAGGAAGTAAATGTCCTGTTTCCCAGGTCTCAAGTATAATAGAGTACCAAGAACTTAGCAAGAGTCAACCTTTGAAACAATTCCACAAGGCTATTAACAACGCCCTCTAAAAACACAAAATAATCAAATGCATTTTTGTCAATTGCAATTCTGCCTTAGCAAACTTCCTAGTCCAACTGAAAGACTTTAGTCTTTCTCTTGCAGGAGAATACCCTATACCAGGGGCACTGCATCTGAAAGATGCATGTGGCTCAGTCCTCTGCCACGACTGAGCAGTAGTTGTGAAAGGCATATCCATTGAATAGTGCATCTGGAATCTCAAAGCAAATATACATAAAAGGAAAAAGAGTGCTGATCTTTCTTTCAAAGCTTTCTACTGTCTTCAAACAGATTCTTTACTGCGTATATGAAATTAAAAGAGAGAGAGCAAAACCATACACTGTAGGGCTGGTAAAAGCAACAGAGCTCTGAATTAACTGCGTGCTGCACCAGCATCCTGGGAGGCAGCCATGGGGCTGTGGCTGTGCCACCAGCATTCTGCAAGGCTGCACAAGACCCTTCATTCACAGCTGAGTGTATCAAGCTGGTGAGATGTCAACAGAGTTCAGCTGCAAACGGGTAACAAAAATAAGAGTGGGCTTACTTACAGCCTGTGTTGCTGTGTGTCCTTGCTATTAAGACCACACACACACACACAGAGCACACAAGCCCTGGGCAGAAGCTGGGTGCCTGGAAGAAGGGAGAAGAATGCACATCTCCAGTGCTAGTAATTACTTTGTGGTGGGACCTAACCTCCACCACTGGCAAGGAAGGAGGTAATTTGAATAAAGACACACCAAGGAATTAAAAATGAAAAATACATATCCTGTAATCAGAAGCTCAAGAACAGCGAGGCCAGCGCTCTGCCAGGTTAACTGCAGAGCAAGGACTAAACACCATATTTAAGCTTCTGGAGAGCTTACTCCCAAAGCTGCCTAGGAAATGCAAAAATAGATATATTTATGGGAAAAAAATAGATAGGCTTGTCTAAACATTAATTCAGGAGAGAGGACATTGCTCTTTTTCAACCCTCCCTGAGCCTCTCTAGTCACAACACAAAAGCGCAGCTCCCTCCCAGCTTGCTGGGTATGCATCATTCAGGTAAAACATATAAAGTGGTATCTGCCTGGAAATCCAGAATCCCTTGGCAAATGCAACTTTCAAATGCCTGTTTGGATAACTTGAGTCAAAATTGGCCCCACTTTGCCTTGTGCAGATCCTCTCTTTGCTGCCTCTTGCACCTCTGGGTCAATCTACCCCTGGGGCAGCACCATTGTGAAGGCTATGGATAAATGAGAGCTATTAGTGAAGCCAGTAATTAGCCCTTAATTTTCTCAAATTTGTATCATCATGAAAGTAGAAGGGAAATTCAGCCATGGGTGACCAGCACAACAGGGCATGTCCTCGAAGGTTGCACTTTATGATGTTTATCACCTCTAACCCCCAGACTCATCAGGAATTTTCAGCTGCTCTGAGACAGCAAGATATTCTGGCCTTTGGCTGGTCACTTCACTCCTCTGGAATCCATCGTTTTACTCCTCTGGAAGCCAACTTTGCTGATAAACCTGACATCCCTGCCATCACCACTTAAATCTGCATAAAGTGCTCAGAGTTATTCGAGGCTTTAAGCCAGTCTAACCAGTCTGTAGGGTTACAGACGGTTTCAGGCAACAGCAACACGCTGCGTTTAGCACTGAGCACTAATTCTGAACAACCACATCTGGCACTTTTCTGACACTGCCTCTTACAATGCATGGTGACAGCTGTCATTCCAGATGAATAATCCCGTGAAAGGAAAGGATGGAGGACTGGTCAGATCTCACCTTGATATACTCTCCTCTCCGCCCCCCCTCTTTTTCCAAGTCGCTGTTACACATTCCCTACCAAGATCAGGGAGTGTTGTGCTACGAGTTACTTTCTTTTGACACATTCTAGCTTCTGAAGTCACCAACAATCCCTCCTCTGCTCCAAGGGACCTGCAAGGACATTTCCCACTCTCCTTTCTCCTCCTCCTGAGCACAGCAGGTTGACATTATCTGAAAATCATTCTTAGTTTACTTCTACAATAGCTACTTAGCATCTTAGTGTACCCTGCCAAGCACTGTACTAGCAGAGCAAAGTGGCAACCCTTCTCCCAAAGCCCCTGAGAATGTAACACAAAATGAGAAAAACTTAGGCAAAGGGGAAAAAAATGGAGCAGGCTAATAGATCAGCGGTCATACAGAGAGATATGGCACACCCTCCAAGGCAACAGTATTTCTGATAGAGGGTTATAAAGAACCACGAGAGGAGGTTTTGCAGAATAATGAGAACAAGGAAGAAGGTGCATGTGAAATTCTAAAATGAGAAAGACAACAGGAGCTGGCTCAAGAGACCCACTGGAGGAAAAGGGAGGGGAAACCAAGCAAGATGTGCTGTGGTAAGAGTAAATGACTGGTGTCAAGACATTAGAGGTGTTTATATTTATATCTGACATGATCCAGGAGGTACATGTGAACTTTTGAGCCACAGTCCAAAACAAGAAGCTGAGAGTATTGCCCTATTCATGTTTGTCTAGAATTTGTGCCATCATGAAGATGGTACAAATTCTAGACAAATATGAATAGGGCAACACTGCAGCCTCGAAGGTGAAACAAAATATGCTGCAAGTCATTCAGATATAGAGAGAAGAAAGCCTAAACAAGAGATTTGGCTTTCCAAATGGCTAGGAAAATACACATCATAAGTATTGTCACTTTGGCTCTCTTGAAAAATCTCAGGCTTCAAAACAGTTCACTGTTGAATAAGTGATCCTGGCTGTCAGCTGAAATTTTCTACAAACCTCAGAACTCTATCATGCAATGACTGTTTAGATAAGTAGCATTCCCCTTTACCTACGCTTTCCTAAGTCCATAAATGCTCGGCATTTTGGCACATGGGATATGTAATTTAGGGAGTCCACACAGTACTTGGCAAAATCCCAGCCAACACTTCTACATGCAATGCACTCGTGCTGATAAATTGCACATGTGAACTGAACACTCAGGTTGCAAAGCACCCAGGTATTAAGAAATACCTATGAATGTTTAACTGGGTGTCCTTTTGCACATCAAATACACCTAAAAATAGGAATGTTTTAATAACATAACCAAACAATTTCTCTACAGAACCCATGCTTTCATTTCTGCAACAAGCAGAATGCATGGTGCTTCACTAATTGAGAAGATATTCCATGTTTTATTCTTTGTACTGTCTCATGCACAGCCTCACCTCTCCTTTACCAAATATAATTCAAACTTTGTTCCCACAGGGCTATTTAATTACCTTCTAGGGAAACACTCCACAACCCGAATTCAGTTTCACAGTGGAGCTGAAAATTCAAGTGAGACATGGAGAGAGGCAAAAAAGTAACTAATAATTTTAAATGGCCAACTAGAAACAACTGGAGACAACTGGAATTGGATTTTTCAGATTATTTAGCCCTGTTATTATAGTTGACCAAAATACAGCAGGCACTGAGCTTTCAGGCTGGGCTGTGAGCATCTACCACTGCTGCAAGTTAAACATCAGAGTTTCAACTCAGCCACCCAAAAAACCCATTCACTACAGCCACCCAGGGTTTGTGACACATGCACCTAAAATCTCCTGTGTCCAAGACTACCATTACATTTCTTCAGAAAGCTTTTGTGTGCCTATCCTGTCATCAAGCTTGTGCCTCTTCTCCTATAGACTTGATGATGATTGTCAACAGAAATGTGCTCCTCCAAGCATCACAGCTGTAGCTGTAATCAGTGTGTGTGATTTAGGCACACGTGAAAAGCACACAACCAACAACAGCTGTGTTTTTACATGTCATAATTAATAGATACCATTTCTGTATTTGTAAAAAAAATTTTAATATATCTGTGTTTATACACATAAATTAAAAATTCCACATAGTCTTTTAATAAGAGCATGTGCAGCTTTCTAGGATATTCATATCTCTCAGAAGAACTGCAAAATTTTGTTTCTCTTCTTGTTCCATGAACATGATATGGAAAGGCAGGGTAGGGAAAGTGGAAAACAAGGTGAAAAATGCTTACCTCAACTGTACAGTTTTCTAACATCAGAGTTCCCAGAAAGTTTTGATTTCCTTTTTTAATTTTTATTCAACTAATTCTTCAATCCTGTCCAACATACCACCTCTTTTCCTGTGAAAAAGTAGATCTTCTCCAACACTAAATTTCACCCTTTCTGATAATGTACAGAAAAACTTATAAAAATAATTAAAATGGTGTTCCTTGCTCCCCACATTCTTTTCAGCATTCTTCTTAGAGTTTACAGAGAAACCTGTTGCTGGATAATTAAGTTGCATGTGCATTTATTGTGCGTTTTTAAATAAATGAGAGATGCACTCTGCATCTCACTCCTCTCAAGTACAGAGAATGCAAGTACCCAGAAAAACAACATGGGTTTCACCTTTTTTTCCCCTGCAGTAAAAAGTAAGATAGCACCACTATGTAAACAACCCACATGAAGGGTGTACCACTGAATCCAATCTTTAAGGAGAATAAAAGCCCATACCACCATTATAGATCTCCATCACAGAGAACAGATGCATGCACTGAATGTCATTTCAAACCAGTGTGCAAATAAGACCTCTAGAATCACCACAGGATATACCCTTATCTGTATCACCAAAATGAAAAGGCAGCTTTTGCCTCCTCCCTAAAGTTCCCCGTTCAAGTGATGGGTAGAGAAAAACAAAACTGAAAACAAGACCACAGACTATCAGTCAAAGTGCTCTGCACAGGTATCAGAAGTTCCCTAATGAGTCAAAGTGTTCTCCAGCCAAGTGTACTTAAATAACCTCTCTCTTCAGCTGTGTTACAGATTTGAACAACAGGGCTTCAACTAATTCCTTCCTTCTGGTGCATGGCAGACCTCACACTGCCACCATGCACCAGAGGGCTGCATGCACAGCCCACCTGGCTTCTGCACAGCCGTGCCATGGACGACCACCTGCAGTCTCAGGCTCAGCTCACCACATGTTAATGACACACTCTGATGCAGAGGGTGCCTAAACTACACCAAGGGTCCCTGTGTGCAAAGCTGGCCTTTGGACAAGTGTTCAGCCCTCACCTGAATCCTCCCTCTGAGGGGAGTGCCTCTATACACTGAGCAGTGGGATCTAGGGATGCTCATGAGCTCTCCACCACAGAACAGCTGCCAACTGGGAGCCAGCTAACTGCAATGGAAAAGCCCCTCTTGGAAGAGGCTCAGAAGTTGTTGGTGGAGAAAATATCTGCTTGATCTGTCAGAGAAGCACCTCTGCACCATGAGCCCAAAAGGGATTCTGATGCATACATTTTGGGCATGCTGCTGGACATGTTACTTGCAGGGAAGGAAGTTCAGTATCCCCAGCTTTGCAGTCTGAGCCTTTCCAGCCTCCCAAAGGCAAATTGGACCTTTCTGGATAAATAACTGCTTCCTTCTCACTCCCCTGAGTTTGGATGGTTCTCAGTGCCCAGCTCTGGGCTCACATAACACTCCCTGTCAGACACAAGCCGTGTTTATTATGCCTGAAATGCTGAACTCCAACACCTCTACCTCTCCCCCTCTCTCCTTCGGGAGGTGAGAGCCCACATTCATCGACAAACAGTTCCTCTTACAGATTTTCCAGATGGCGTTTCCCCCTCCCGGCGCGCACACACGCTCCCACCGCAAATAATGAAACCGAAGCCCTCAGAACTGCTGCCACAAAAGAGATACTGTTTGACTACCAAACATTGGGGTCCTTTTCATAGTGCCAGGAAGGGAAAATTAAATAAAGGAGCAAACATGAGCAGCAGTGATACACAGTAATTACAATGCATAGCAGAAATAGCTTTTTTCATAACAAATGATCATCGTTCACACCAGCATCCCCTCTTTGACCAGCATGGAGTCCATGTAAAAACCCACAGACAATTTGCATCACTATCAAAGTTACTAAGATAGAAACAAAGACCTATCACCTTTATATACATGGGAGTCAGGCACAGACTGAGGTGGTAGCTGGATTTACAGCCTTAAAGTTGGATAACATTCAATGTCCTGTATAAGATTATGATTTGTTTCTTTTAAGGTATGAGAAAGTTATCCACGGAAGTACTGTTGTCAAATAGAACAGTTCTCTCTCTCAGGTCCCAGTTTTTCTCCTCACACCTCACGCAGATGCTGCGAAGGCAGATCTGTATTACGACTTCAACACATGCTCACAGTACATAACTAAGTGAGCACAAGCTGTCAGTGCAGCACTACAGAAAAAATGAGATCACTGGTTTGACAAACAGCAGGACTGGAAGTGGGAGGAGTATTCCCATAATATGCATCATCAGGGAAACCATTCCTGGGAAATCAGTTCCTGTAGTCACTTGACAAAGAGTTTGAAAAAGAAACTGCAAAGGTCCCTGTATTGAGAAAGGCATGGCAATAGCTGGAGGTCTAGAAGATTCCACCTAGGGAGAAACACCAAGGAAGTGGAGGACATTTAGACTGTATCCAAGCAGCAGTCAAGAGGGAACTTAATCACAGCCTACAAACACCTAGGGAAAGAGGTTTCAGAGAGCAGATGGTTCTTTAAAAGAAACAAAGGCTATAATGAGATCTCATCTATGTGTAACTGGAAGCTAAAGGAGGCTAGACTGCAAATAGAGCTGACAATTATTAACAGTAACCATAAGTAAAAGCCCACCTCTAAATCAAAACAAACATTTTTCAGACATGCTGCTGCTCAGGTAGGAGTTACAGGGTTGATGCAGAGTGACCTATTGAGACTGTGGACCTTGGATATATAGAAGTTCAAAAATCTTCTCGTACTCTGGTATGAATTTAGTTGTTCTCATACAGAGCGATGCTTTCCGGCACATGGTGTGATTCTTGGGGTGTCCTGTGCAGGGCCAGGAACTGAACTTGATGATCCTGATAGGTCCCTTCCAACTCAAGAGCATTCTATGATTCTATGACTTTAACACTGTAGATGGTGACAAGGATTGAAATAAAAATCACTCAAATACAGGCCACTCACACTAAATGGCTTTCTCATTTCCTAAATAAACACACCAAAAAAAAAAATTATGCAGAAAAAAAGTCGCAGGAATATGCTCTAAAATATTACCAGTCTAGCTTTGTCAGCAACTTTTGAAAGCACAAGTGAATTTCTTCTTTAATTTCTGTTTTCTTTAAAGTCAGGGCAGCAGAGATTCCTATTTTCATTGTTCACATTACACTGATTCAGTATTTGGACAAAAACAGACAGATTGTACCCATCTATATATAGCAAATAAATTAGAATATGTAATATAACCTAATATAAATAATAAAACTCTTATGACTCACATATACACCACATATACACATGTATATTATATGTGTGCATACATATGGATACAAATAAAATATATGAGGATCAACCTGAGCCTCAAGCCCAGAGGTGCCTCTATGCAAAGAGACAGCACATGACACTGATTACTGCTTGTGAACTCCATACCTAAGCAAGGGTTTGTCATAGCCCTGCCTGAGATGAAGGATGCATTTATTGTTGAAGGGAGAAAAGTGGGAGCCATAGTGTTGGGGGTTTTGTTTGGTTCATTTGGGTTTGCGTTTTTCTTTTTCAAACCATGTAGGTAGATGGACTTGAAATTTAAAAGTTGAAAAAGGAAATTCGAGTTTTTAAAGCACATTACAGAAAATCATAACCTCAGCAGTAAAAAAAACCAGTAACAATACAGGTTGCAGTCTGGGGCCAGCCCCAGTTTTGGCACAGCTAGGAGTAAAACAGAAACACACCATTTCAGCAATCAGTCTGTCAAACCTTCAGCCAAGACAAGCCTATTCAAATCCAAAAGTAACTTCAAAGCATTCCTGAGCAGGAAAGCACCAACAGGAGGGGCAGGTGGGGACCCAGACTAGTCTCAAAAGCAGAGCCCTTTGGGGACTGGGAAAGGAATGCACCCAGCAACCTGGGCACAATCTGGGGAGGCACAGCATCCAAATGACTGGCCAGCTGTCCATTGTCTCTGCCCTGCCAAGCTCACAAAGTGAAAAAACACCAGAAAAATCAAACACATACTCACCACAAAACACCCCCAGCACTTGAACTGATCTCAGAGGATGAAGAGCCCCACAGGGATGCTGCTGGCTCTGCCTTCACATTCCTGCTACACACCAGCCCCTCAGTATTACCTGTACTCAGCTGTCACCCATGCATCTCACATGTCCAAAACAAGGGACAGCCACAATCCCAAAGTTTGTGCCCACAGGTAACAAGATCAAGCATGGGAGGGCAGGGAAAGAGCCTACACTAAGTCACTAGAATAACCATAGTGCCTGCTGAAACTTGGGTCTTGCCTTGTTCCTGGCTGCCTAACCCACAGCCCTCCCTTTCTAAAAGGCTGCAGAGACTGGAAAACTGAAGACAAACCTGCACTGACCACAACAGAAAATTAGGCTTCTTTCCCTATTTCTTTACAGCTGTCAGAAGTGAATCTGTGCCTCAAAAGGCTGCAATGAGATCTCCCTTACCCATCAGCCCTATTCCCAGCTTCTTCAAGTCCTTTCAAGAACATTTTCCACTCCACAGCTTCTTCCCACTGTCCTTCTCCACAGCCACTCGACAGTTGTTTCAAAAACCCCAGGGCTCAAAACTAGAAAGCAGAAACCTGGTGGGAGAGAAGTGGCAGTGCAGCTGGTGTGGATAGTTTGTACACAGGACAGAGCCTCCGTTTTCATGTTCCAGCCTGAAGACCTCCTCAGGCCATATGCCTTATTCACCAGTTCAGGCAAACAAAAGTGATCAGCCAGCTGCAAGCAGGCAGGTCAAGCCTGTAAATCTCTCTCCCTCTAGTTTTATGCAAAACTGAGTCTAAGAATAGATTCTTGTTGTGGGGAGAAGCCAAATAATGCATTAAATGCCAGATGTCTTGCACACATGTGCTTTAAAACTGACACCTTCAGAGAGCCCACACTATCAACAGGCTGCAAGTATTCAAAAAATTATTCTGTATAAAGCTGGGGAAATGGCTTCAATACAGTGAAGTCAGAAAAGCAGGGAAAGTCAGTGTCTGGACCTTGACTTTATGGACACTTAAATGTGTTCTCACATTGAACTTGACAGGACTTCTCGGAAAAGTTAAACCCAGACTTAAGAGTTTCCTAGGTTTTACAGTTCTAGCTCTTTTTAGAAAAACTTTATATAAAATTTACAATTAGGAATAGGTCAATTCAGCAGCTGCAGAAATCACAGTAATGGGCAGGCAGTGGCCAGCAAGAAACAGCTCACAGCAGAAATTACTCGTTCCCCTGCAGGAGTAGGCAGAAAAATGGAATCAGAGCAACCAATCACTCCACCATAATGGCTGACAGGAAACATTAAATAACATTTCCTATAAGGTGGTGGAAGACTTGGGGCAAGAGGGGGAGAGGAAACAAAAGACAGAAAGAGACACCAAAAGGCTTAAGCCTGTCTTGAAGATCATGTGCTGAACAAGGCCAGCCTATTTCTCAGCCTCCCTGCATGCTGAAGCTCAAAAACCATGGCTCACCACGGAAAAAACATGAGAACACTGCAAGTGCTCACCAATCTCCCCACTGGGATGGGTATTTGGAGAATGCAAATTTTTTGGACATTCCATATATGTCTCAGCTCCTGCCACTCCACAAAACCCTCCCAGCTCCCCAGCAGCACAGGATTATGCTGGAGCATACAACCTCCCTGTCCACACTCTGTACTTTCTGGTCCCCAAAAGGACACTGGTGCTCCCAGTGTCTGTGCCCTTACTCCTTCATCAGAGTTGTCAGGAGCACCGTGTACCTTCATTGTCTAATAACAGAGATGCTTTCGATCTCCAGTGTCAAACCCTGCAGTACTGCTATCCTCAAAATCCTCTTTTCCTGCTCTCACAGATTCAAGGAATGAAAAATCATCAGGGGATGCCTTTGAATATCTATTCACTCTAATACTGCAATTTCCTTAAGTATTTCTCTGAGCTTCACTGTTTTGAAGTCAATAGGTGCAGAAAGGTCATGAGCATGATTATGGGGTTAGGATTAAATAAAATCCTGAACACCAAGAACTACTCCTCCTCCTTTCTTATGAAACACTCTGCAGAGTGAAAATAACACGAAATGTTTTCCATTCATTTTCTATTTTTAAACCCACTTGTTAATGTTTCTTGGCTTTTAAAAACATCATTTGACTACAGCTCTCTTACAGTGGTCTCAGCAGTATGAATTTCTTCAGGAATCTTCCCCAAAGGAAACTCCCCTCACTTTTAGCCTAATTTGAAGCTTCGTCCTATTAACTTCCAGAAAAGCTTGGTTTCTGATGTTCCTTGTGCTTGTTTTCCCTTCCACAATTAATACCTCCAGTATGTGTTAATTTAGAAATACCCACACAAAACAGCTAGGAAATAGAAAAACTGAAGACTTTCTGTAGATGATGTTTCCCAATCATTTCTGAAAATCCCGTCCCACATTGAAAAATCCTTCTCACAGGTTTTATTAGTTGTCAAATCTCTAAAAGATTTCATCTTGTTCCAACAGAGCACTTTGGACTACAAAACTGTCAGCCTTTGAAGACCTCTCTGGTGGATCTTCACAAACAGTTTAGCTGGTCAGTGCTTAGCCAAAAGCACTAATCTCTCTCCCTTTTATTGTAATGCAGCTTAACACTCCACTGCTTTGTACTGTAAAGCTAATGGTGAAGATAAACCAATTATTAATAGTCAAAGTCTGGCATTGCAATTATTCCTTACAGTTACCAGAGATTCATGGTCTCGCTCCTCCACCAACCACTTCACAGGAGAACAAGAAGGCTGGATCTCCTCCTCCCACCATTCTTCCCTTTCCCCTTTTTCCCCTCCAGATGTTTATAAATGCTAAATTACAGATAGCTGTTAAAAATGCTATGGATTTTCATCATTTTCTATGGGTCACCATTTTCCACAGCCACAGTTCCACCAGGAACATTTCGTTACTGCATCCTCACAACAAATGAACATGGCTCAGTGTGTTATACCTTCGTTAAAGTTGTCATCAGTCGAGATGTGGGTCAAGGGAGACTGGGGTCGGGAGTCCCCACAGAGGGAATAGCTGTGCTCAGCCTGGATGAGGGGTGCTGGGGATGCCGGAGACAATTCCACTTCCATTATTTCATTCTTCTCAGACAAGAAGGGATCATTCAAGAGCTGGCCTAGGACATCAGGTGAAAATTCATCCAGGAACTCTGTGAAGTGCTGTGGAGACAAAAAGGCAGGGGAAAGTTTATTTCCTTGCCTGTCTGTCATGCCAGCCACAGGAGGGAATAGATGAGAACAATTCTATATGTGCACTGGGCATCCGTGCCAGTCAGCAGCAGGATCTACCAGCCCTGTCTAAGAACCTCCTCCTCCAATCACTACTTCAAGCTGAAGAGCTACAGCAGCTAGAACAAAAGTCCTCTCAGAGGCATACATTACAACAGAAGAGCCTGTCATTAAACTACAACAAATATGGAAAACAGAAGCATGGTACTCATGTCCTGAAGCAGTCTCCTCCTGCCACACCAAAGGTACTCACGATGGTGCACCACCAAAAATGGGAAAGCACATTTCCCTCAGAGAGAGTGAAAAGATCCTGCAGGATCTATCACCAGAACATGTTGTGTATGGAATAGAATATAGGGGGTTAATGCTCACTGAAGCACAGAAGAAAAATGAAACACATTCCAGCACAGACTCTGACACCACATATGACTATTTTAGCTGTGCAGAACATTCCGTGTGCTCCAGGAAAATGGGTCCATGCACATCCGCAGCCAAGCAATTAACACATTTGCTATAAAACGGGTTTCCTGATTGATTTATGTATCTATTTTAGAAGTAGCATTCCACCTAGAGCCCATATCCAGCTTCTAGGCCCCAGAGCTAAAGCTCCTGACAGCCAGTACTAATTAACACTTTATCTATTGCACTGCATTCATTACACCAGCAGCACATGTTAGATCTGTATGCAGCGGAGTAATTTCATGTTTGTTTGTTATTCAAAATGAGCACAAACCAAACCTTGCAATCTATTTCCTCCAAACTCCAATGCAGTTCCCATCAAAAACTTTGTCCCTTCATCATCTTTCCAATGTCAAAAAGCTATATCTTTGACAGATGAAAAATCTGCACTGCAACAAATCATTCCTGTTCATCTCATTCACACAAAGAATTCTATTTTTGTAACAAAATACTTGCACAGTGAATTGTAATGAGATTTTCTGAACAATGAGCCATTATCTACCATCTTATATAGAATCTTTGTCGGCTGAGGCACGATGCTATAAAAGTCTAAGTTTGTTTGATTTGTTTAGTTTTTGCAAGCAGTATTGATCTTGGCTCTTCATCATGCTCTCTCCTGCAGAAACAAACACTGAAATTCAAGATTCAGCTTCCTGTAGGCTGAATTAAGAATTAAACAAGTCAATATTGTACAAACCCACAAGGGAAGCGGTGTGCTCACGCCCTCACATTTCACAGCTCCAGCAGCACCTGTGGCCTTGAAGCCTCATGCTGAAAACCCGGAGCACAGCTGGCTCTCAATGAGTTCCTGGATGGTCAAGCACCTCTTCCAAATGCTAACCATACCTTTTTTCCAAAATCAGTAAGTCTTGAGTCAATTCTGACCGACAATGAGGAAAAGAAAATACTGACTGAATGCAAGGCAAGAAACAGAGGACCACAGCTGCTATGCTGGAGTAACGAAGTAGCTCAAGAAAAGCCTTTACAAATGGCAAAACAGATTTGTAGCTTCATATTTACTTACTGTAAATCAAACACTAATAAACTCTTAGAGGACTCTGCAAGAGGGTCATGACCACCTTACAAAGTGTCATTTATTTTAATTTTGATACCCAAGGACTCACTAGCAGTTCACAACCAGGTGCATCCCAACAAGGATAAAAGTATAAACTACAACACCCCACTGCAAAGAAAAAAGAAAAAGGATGCACAAGAGTGGTTGAACATCCTGGTATATCAATAAAGACACTGAATAAAACAGGTAGGCAGCCATTAATGTGTAAACAAGGCACAGAAATACTTCCCAGCCACAAAAGAAGTCAAGGATGAACCTATAAAAAAGCAGTGCCTTTCTTAGGGACAATGCTTTCCCTCCAGTCTACACACCTCCTTTCATCTGGAGAAATGACAAGAGTCAATTGTATTTGTTTACATATTTTTCTAAAGCTGGAGCATTTCCCTCTTTCTAATTCTTGCATGCATTATTCTGACTGATGAGTAGCAGATGCTGGAATATGGCTGCTACATTATTTGTACCATGGGTTCCACATGCAGCTGCTTTACCACCAGTGTCATCCAATTTCAGGATATCATCCTTGAAAATATCATGCCTACGTGTTGACTTAGTCTGATACTATTTAGATGTTATAACTTAAGAGACTCAGCTTAAACAAACATGGCCACAGGCTACTCAGCTATTTTTGGCAAATTCACATAAAAAGATTTTTATTAGCCTTCTATCACTGTTTTGATATGGAATAAAAGCTTATCAAATGTTATTTTACTTTTCCATTTGACTGAATTTAGGCTCATCATATTTTTTTTTTTTTTGCCTTCTGAATGAGGAATATTTTACTAAAACCACTTCAGGAAAAGCAAAGGAGGAAACACAACTTCAGAAAACCAAAGAGAAAGAGGACCTTAGGGTGGGGAAGGATGTTCAACACCTTTGTCAATATTTGTGCTTTCTCCTTTTCATGTGCAGCTGCAAAGCAGCAAGCTGTGAGCAAGAAAATATGCATTTATAACAGAATTGTCTGAGAGCAAATGAATGGTTGGTTTCTAAAATGATTTTCTAGTTTCACTATAATCATCAAGTTTACTTTTAATGGTCTGTGATGTAAAATTGTACACTGGCCAACAGAGACTGCCACAGGTCAGACTGTGCAGCTACTGAACTCAGCAAACAGACAATTTTAGGGATCTGGTCCAGATCTTTACGAATCTGGACTCTGATTAAAAAAATCACAGACTCCTTGATTTACAGGAATCTTTCAGATGCTCTACACTTCTCTACTACAGTGAATGCCTAAAGCTAGATCACTTTTTGACCCAAATAAAACAATTGTCTCATTGAATGTGGCTGAATTTGCTTAGAGAACTAAAGAAGAAAAGGCAGAGCAGCAGCTAAAGCAGAAACCAATCAGGGGCAGCCAGACCTCCAGCTCCCCAAAACTTCCACCTACACGTAAGCTGCTCCTTCTGTCTTTTCAAAGCACATTCCCCCAATGCCAACCACTCTCCTCCTCCTCCTCCCCCCCTCCCTGCTTCCACACGCACCTCAGTGGTCAGCAGCCACTTCCATAGCTGGAAAACCCCAGAATAACCCTCAATTTTGACACAGTAGCAACCACCCCTGCACTCAGAAACAGGAAAGGGCAATTTGGGAAGGAAACTGAGACTTTGACCCTCAGAACCTGTTTGCAAAGGAAAGAAATTTTTTGTCTATGGCTTTCAGCTGGGCATCTTTCACTCAGAGAGTTCACCTTTACAAAAATTTAAAAAACAGAGGAAAGAGCACTTGCACTAAGAATCTGCCTTTTTTTCTTCTTCTTTTCCCTTTTTGTTGTTAATTCCTCTGTAGACAGCTCAGCTGCCAGATTCCTGCTATCCTCACACCCCACTGGCAGCCCCAGCACTAATTGCAGACATGTGTTAGTACAAGGAGTCTATTTGAATTATTAAACTGTTCTCACCACATAGCAAAGAGATGTGTTCAGCTAGGATTTTAACCTTTTTAAAAAGTCAGGGATTTGGGACAAATGTAACCTTATCTTCCACCTCCCCTTCCCCCAGAACCCTGACTAGAAAAACAAAGCAGAAAAACAGCAGCACTCCTTTTTTACATACAGAAAGTAAATTGCAGACCTGAGGAGTTTCAGCACTCATCTGGCTGGACATTGGCTCATGCCTACATCCTGGGTGTTTTTGGGGAACACAAACACCTCCAGACATCCCGTTGCAGTGAGCAAACAGAGGAAAGCTCTCACATCCGGGTGCCCAGCGGATTTTTGGACAGCTCTTCGAAAGTAGCATTTGGCTGCACACCAGCTGTGCCGCGGGCTGCAGCTCTGCACAGCATCTGCCTGTTCCTGCCACACAAAGGCCCTTTTCTCCAGCTGCCTCAGGGACCAGGGCTTTTTTTACTTCTTGTCTGATCAAATGAAGATCTGTGGAGCAAAACACTCAGGTTTTGCTAGGTGCACGGCAGTGCTAGCCTCTCCATCAGCTGACCTGAAGCCAGATGAGAGCAGCGCTAGCCCAGCTGGTCGTTCCAAGATGATGTTACCATGCCTGAAAATTAAAGTCATCTTCAGAAAACTCACCTGCTGAGAACTCATGAAGAAAGGAATGCAAAGAAGTCAAGAGCCCAAAATGACACTTCCAATTATATTTAAATTTTTAAACAAGTAGCAGGCTTTGATGAGCCTGCAAAATGCACTGCATCAGCTGCAAGTGCCACACACCAGCTGTAGCAGCACATCTCCACCTTTTCCAGCAGAGCCATGCCAGAGGGGAGCTGCAGTGACAGCACCTTTTGCACACTGCAAAACAAGCCCAGCTCTCCCAGCAGACCAGGGCAAGGCTGCCATGCGACATGCCAGGGTTATAAGCACCCACAAATTCAAGATAGTACCCTCCTGGGAGTTAGTGGCTCCCTCCTGGCTCACCCCGAAATCTCCCCATCCTGAAGGGATCCGTCACCCCTCCACAGGAGGAACTGTCAGGTACACAACAGGCACTCATTAAAAAAAAAAAAAATCCAACCATCCACCTGTAGGCACAAACAGCCTGGGTTTTATGTCTTCATTATACTGTAAAATCATTTCATGTCTACTCAGTAACTATACTGAAATTCCCTCATTTGTGGGAGAATATGAAGAATAACACAAAACTGGTATTTGAAACCAGCAATGAGATCCACTGTAAGAGCAGACACAATTGTTTGGACTCTCACATCAGCATTTATTCACTTTAAGCACTTTAAAAAATTGTGGACAGATTAAAAAAAAAAAAATCCACTAAGTGAATAACATACAGGTTGTGTCATCAGCAAAACAAATGCCAGGAAATTCAGAGCTAATAGATTTACATGGTAATTAAATCTGCACATCTTCCCAACTTGCTCAGGTTACACAGTTGGAAATGCTGAAGTTCATGCTGAGCAAATCTTATAATCCACCCCATTATGTACACATGTATGCACACATTTCCATTGCAAACACTCAAATATTTCCACCCCACAACCAGCAAAGCAGACATGCATTTTTTTAACTTATCAGGGGAATTTTCCAAGAAGCATGCTTACTCCTTTGCCTGTCTTCCAAAATATTCTTTCACTTTTTTCTTTAACAACCCCCACCAAAAAAATATTTTGTATTTAAAAAGATAACTAAAACCTGAATGAAACTCTTAAATAGAGAGGACTAAATATGGGTTAAAAGAAAGAAAGACAAAAATCGAAGAAAGAAAGAAACCCTTGTGCAGCAGAGGCAAGAGTGAGAAACAACCCTCAAGTTCAGTCTTTTAAGTCCACTGTCTGCAAGAAGAGAAAAGGATGCTATTGCTCCTTCCTAGCCCAAGCCTCTTAGGAGTCATGCAAAATAGGAAAATCCTTCTCACACTCCCCTGCCCTTCTGCCAGTGCATAGCTCTTGGATCTAGCCTAGCTTTTCAACAGGCTGGGTGCATGTTTTGCTATTTCCCACCCTCTCCCCAAAAAGGCAAAGCCAGAGGAGTGAGTCACTGGGGCAAGAGCAGTGAGTCAGTGAGCTGGAAGTCCTTCAAAAAGGCTCCCCCCATGTGAGTCCCTGACTGAGACCTCAAAGTACACTATTAATTCTGTGTTGCAAGTAAGCATTTGGATTAAGCTCTCAGGTCAGATGTAGCTGCTTTTTTGTCTAAGTTCTTCCCCCTTTCCCCCCCCAAACCCCCTATCTTTTTTTTTTTTTTTTGCCAGCTTGAGCAGCAGAAGCACAGCACACCCAACACTCTCCATTACTTGTCTCCATTCCCTCCCCCTCACCCAGTGAGCAGCAGGGTCACAATTCCTTCCCCCGGTGACTGCAGAGGCTGCAGGACAGGCCTGACTGACCCATCTGCATCTCACAAGCCTCCAAGCCACCAAGGGCAGGGGCAAGCCTATCCCTGCCCCTCCAGCTAGCGTGGCTCACACCACACAGGGAGGGGAACTCAGTTTCCAAAACTCACTCACTGGGGTCTCCAATGATTTTTAGCACCCACACAAGACACCTAAAGAGACCAGTTATGTATTAAAAGATGTGTAATGAAGCAAAGTATGTTTGGTTGGTTTGTTTGGGTTTTTTTTCCCCCATGCTCCAGCCATGCAGTGCCAGTCATAAATATTTGCTGTGAGGTAATATTAATTTGCTTGGTTACACCCCAGCTACACCTGCAGGCTCTATGGAAGGAACTTGGATTTACTGCAAGTTTTACATCAACCTAGTGTATTCTGTGTAACTCACAGGGTTAAGCCAAAAAATAAACAGTGAAGAAAGTTTTCAGGGTGTATATAAATTTTACAATTCAATGGTGGGCATTTATGGCCTTCTCTGCTGCCCAAGAGCTCAGCAGCAGGGATAACACATTTTGCTCTTGCACAGTTGGTTCAACTTACAGCCATTTTTAAAAGAACATGGTTGCTCCAGTTCCTTCTTGACAGGAGACAGTTCTTAACAATATAGGAGTGTTTTACACCACTTGGGCACACTGCACTTGGCTTCATTTAACATCTTCCCTCAACATGGAAATGGGACGGCATGAAAGCAAAGAAAATACATCTCAGGTCTCATGCAACAGCATCCCTTGTTGATGGGTACAGATGAGCCTGGCCCAGCTGGCACAGCCAGCACAGCTCCTGTATTTTAAACAAAATCCACAAGTCTTGCATGCATCTTAGAGATCACAGCATATCTCAAGCTGGAAAGAACCTGTAAAGACCATCAAGTCCAACTCCCAGATGACTTCAGAATTATAACAGGAAGGAGGAAAAGATAACCACCAATACTGTTAGGAAACCTCAGAAAAATCATAATTTCACATCTAGGTTCCCATTAGTGCAGGGGACCTCCTGCAGAACACAGATGCTCTCCAGTTCAGCTGTTTCATGTTTAAAGTGTTCTCAACAGCCTCCTCCCTGAGGACCAAATTAGTATCTTTCAAAGGAGGATCTTTCACCAGTATGACTGGTGTAGGTAGGAAACAACTTCTGCTCTATCAGCAGTGCTTGCTAGTCCTGACTGACATGATACCTGACATTTAAAATAAAACCCCTTATTTTTTCCTTCAAAAGCGTTTCTTCTTTAATGGTTGCAAAGTTTAAATGGCATGGTTCCAGCTTGCAGGAGCCATCGTTCTTTCTTTTTCCTAACACTGGCTGCAAACCCACACACCACCCATCAAAATCCTGCTCTTCAATTAAACTGTCTGTTATTATAAAATAATTAAGCCTTTACGATCAGTATTAGCAGCTTAAGGAGAGATTGGGCATTTTATTTCACAAAAGAGTTAGTAGTCTGTTTTACAGATTTATAGTACTGGTTGGGGGGTGTTCTTATGCATTGTTTGTTTGTTTTTAAGAATAGAAGCTAAGGCTTGAAAAAACACCAATTTAAGCTCCTCAATGTTTATTTAGGCACTCTTTAGTTTTGAAGAGTCAGATTATCAAATGCCTAAATGCAGACACCCTGAGTTGATTATGGAAAATATGAATTAGCTTTTATAAAAACTACCAAAAATTCAAACACATAATGCTTGAAATTGCAGATGTGCGTAGAGTTAAAAAAAAAAAAAAAACAAAAAAAAAACACCATGCACACATAACCCTTTCTTAAACTCAAGAAACAGGTGTTTGAGCACAGTGGAGGGAGAATAAAAAATGGAGTGGTTCTGTGAAACAAATGTAAAGAAATCAAGAAATCAACAGGTCATATTGCCCTATCCAGGAGGATGAAGTGCCCAACCCTTGCAGAGCTCAAGGATCAGCAGCCTTTGGCTAGCAATGACCTGAGCTGCCACAGGGTTTAGACCGTGCCCAGCAGGACCTGTGTCTCTATCACACAGATATCTGCTATCAGGGCAGCAGGAACACACTGGCAGGACTTTGAGTTCAGTGCTGCTGTCAACTGAGGGTTACACATTAAGTACCGTGCACTAAAACAGTTGTGTGTCTAATACTCTTCCAGTGTGTGATCTCACCAGAGAGTCAAACAAACAACCACACTGAAGAACACCTTTCCAAACAAGTCCTCTGCCTTGCTTTCAGTAGAAGCATCCTAGGGCTTGATCTGATGTATCTCTTGCCCTTCCCATGCGATTGCACTAAGCCCAGACACCATGGATGAACACAGAGCAAGGACTTCATCAACAGCAGTTATCATCACAGACTTCCCATCCTTGACTGACAAAACATTTCCAGTTTGCAACTTTGCACCAAGTTTAATGTCAAAGCTGGTACTGCCCCAGCAAGCAAATGAAAAGCAGTGTGACAGTACTTGATGATGACAACACCAAGAACATCCCTACCCTGTACCTGAAAGAGAACATGGTTTTTGAAGCCACGACACTGGAGCTGCTTCAGGTGAGCCAGCCCTACCAAATGCATCCCACAGCAAAAAGCCTAGCATTTTAAAGCCGCCCCCAGTGGTCCTCTGTACCATGAGATGGATATTCAGGCACTCACGTTGCACTTGTACAGCCTTAACTCTGCAGAAATTCACACAGGAACCCACAGAAATGGTTTTGGCATCTCATTTTGTATGGACCAGTACCTTCCATCAGCACTGGTACTCTGGGACCCTTCCTCTGAGGGAAGACACATTTCATTTTATGTCAAAACAAGAGAGTGGGTGGGTCACTTGGTTTTCACTCGTATCAAAGCTAAACAAAGTTTGTTTTGAAGCCCTGCTGAAATCTCCAGAAAGGAAAAAAGGAGACAGGATATGAAAAAGATCAAATACATATACACTTACAAACATGAGTCTGGAAAAATCATTTTAAGATACCCCACACTTGGGAGCTGGTATTGCAATTTTCTATGACAAGCCTTTTGTCCCAGTGCCAGTAAACATTACTTCACTTAGTTTTATAAAAAAAAATAAATAAACCATGAGTGGTACCAGACTAGGGTTCAGGACCCAAGATAGCAGTAGATGGAAACATCTGTATCCTAAGACCAGGTCTTAAACAAAAACAAACTTCTGTGCTTGTTTTTCCTCTCTGCTTCCCTCCAGAGATGCAAGGACTTGTGGAACAGGTTATCTAGCAAGAGGTATGGCAGCTCTCTCTCCTCATGAGTCCTGGGAATACAGGGGACTTTCAAACCAGTGTTGCCATTATTTGTCTGTGACCTGACACTTCAGCTTCTTTTTTTAGCCCTCTCCCACTCAGAGCACCCCTCTCCTTCATCTCTAGCTCCTCTCTGTACCTTATATTTCCACACCTTTGCTCCCAAGCAGGTGAAAGAGAGGCCAAACTACTCATCCCCTTGCAGGACATAAAGAAGAGCAGCTGGGAATGAAGCTGCAAACTGCAGGCAAAGACTCCGGAGGAGCAAAGCCAGAAAAGCAAGGGAGCAGAAGGAAAACAACAGGAAGAGTCAAAGTCACAGCACCTGGATAGGGATAAAATAAACCAATGACAGATAAGCAGCATATTAAGATTGTGCCAGAACTTCCTCCATCCCCAGCTGAGTATTTTTGCCAAGTGTCACTGGCTTTTGTGCACTGCCATTTAAATCTCAGCGTATTACAGTGGTTACTCTTGTGACTGCTCTGGACTTTCTCTCATTTTCCCTCCCCACCTGAAAGGCAAAACCACTGCCATCTCACCATGGCAGGTGAAGAGAAAACCACACAGGGAAAACAAACCTGCTTACCATGGGAACATAAATACTACATATTTGAGCTACTGAGAGAAAGGAAAAATTACCAAGAATTAATGTAAATCAGAATCTATAAAACAAGAAAGAGTTAACAGAAAATGCAATTTGGAGGGAGGAAGATTGCTTCTGAGTTTGTCAGGATCCAAAGGAATGTTAATTATAGATCAGGCGACTGCTTGGCTGCAGTTATAGGGGGGAGAAAAAAGAAGATCAAAATGTTTAATTGAATATTCCTGGGAGGGGGCGGTTCTGAATTACTGCTTTTTATATAAGACCAGATGATACAGCCATCCCACAGGATGGTAATGAAATGACTTTTATTCCAACAATAATGGAAGAGAATATAAAAACAGCTACTCAAAGTTGGCCATTTTAATTAGTAGACCTAGAAAACTTCCATCTGTAAAGTCTAAATAGAGCTTCTAAGGAGCTCTTGACACTATTTTCAGTAGGAGACAATACTAATGGACTGTAAGAAATAATACAAAAATATTTAAGTGTAAACAAGGCAACCAAAGTAACAGCAAGTTAAACTACCTACTTCATTTCTGATGAAGAGAAGAGATGGAAAAGGGAAGAGTGTAGTGAAGAGCCCAAGAACTTTCAAATGGAAGAGAAATCTAATTCATGCTTATAATTCCACAATAACTGATAATAAAGCTGCTTAAATTCTCTCTCACTCTGAAATAATATTACAAGCTTAATACCCCTTGTAGCATAAAGCAATTGACTTGGTGCTATACAAACAAAGCCAGAGTGAGATAAGTCCACAGGCCTCCTTCAGAGTGACAAGGAAATCAGAAATCTCCAGATGTGAAACACAAATGAGCTGATTGTGCCACATGTTTTCAGTGGGGTCCCACAGGGATCAGTTCTTGGCCCCAGACTCCAATACTGTGACCTGAGAGGAAAAGCCACCACCACTGAAGGTTGCAGATAATGCAGTATTCAGCAGGGGCAGCAAGTAACAAAAAGGTCAGGTCACCAAACCAAAACACAGAACTCAGTAAGCAGCCATAAACAAGAAACAGGTCTTAAGTAAAGCTGAAGGTAAAAATAAAAATAAAAGTATCTTATGGTGCAAACAAAAGGCTCCAAGTCACACTTGGGCGACTGACAATCAGAAGCCCAGACCCTAGGACTCTGTGACATGGCTGAAGGAAGATCTGTGGGACGGGTACCACAAGCACTGGGTCCTGGGGAGGAATTACTGCTCATGTGTGCTCATGCTCCAAATGCAAGAGACCCCTGCTGTATTTTAGGTTCAGCCCCTCAGCCAGTGCTGGGGTTTCACTCAGCTCCTGGTGCAGCCAAGCACTGGGAACTCTTGCATGGCCATCCCATGCTGTGGGGCCAGCACCCAAAGAACAGCAGGGAGGTATTGCAGAAAGTTTTGCCTTTTTATTAATTTAGGACTTCTTTTGTTTGTTTCTTAAATTAGAAATTTCTTTCATATTTAAAAGAAGTGTGCCTGTAAAGCTCAATCCCCAGCTACAGCTTTGTACTACAGCCTCAGGCCAATCACACAACCTGCTGCACAAGTCTGTGCTCCCTGCAAAACCAGAGTTTGAGGACTTCAGAAGACAGAGAGGTGTGAAGCACAAATTTTTCTGTGCTCATGGTGGATGCAGCTGCTACTGGCCACAGCCCGGCTCCACTCCTATGCCACCAAATTTCAAAAAAAAAAAAAAAAAAGGAAGTTGATCAACTGGAGAAAGTTCAGAGAATCACAAGAATCACTATAGAAAGGGAAATCTTGCCTCAAAATAAAAGCAAATAAGAAGAAACCAATGTATTCAGCTTATCAAAGAGGAAACAAATGCAGAACATGAATGTTCCTAAGTAATGAAACAGGGAATAAGACTTAAGAGGATGGCTCTACAGCTTGCAGCTAAATTCACCATCTGGAGCCAGATCCATTCATTGTGGTTCACAATATTTAAAAAGGGAGAACAATCAATCACGAAGGAACAGTGTGAATTTTTCGACCCAAGCCATTCTTAATTGAAGAGTAGAGGTTGTCCTAAAAAGATATGCAGGAATTCAAACAATCTGGGGAAGTTTTATAGCCCTTGATTTACATAAGGTCAAAATAATTCATCATAATTGTTTCCTTTGGCCTTCTGGCAGCCAAACAAGGCTGTTTACTAGAATGGCAGCATGTTCTGGAGAAACCGATGCAAAGCCAGAGCTGGGAAACCTGCTGATGCGGCTTTGCATTCCTGTATTCCAGATAACCTGATATCCTTATCAGGAAGGCAGCTGGGGAACACAGTTCAAGAAGGCAGGTTTGAGACCAAAGGTTGTTCGTGTCAGACACAAGGCCCTGCTCACAAGCCTGCTCCAAACACAGCGCTCGGCGAACTTCAAGTGGCCGGCACATCCCACAGCATCAGCCCACTGAGAGCCTTCTCCCTTGTTTATTTTTAAGGCTGGGTTCTCCAGCTCTGCTGCACAAGTGAGTCAGCTTTCCTTCCCACACCAGAGGGCTGGTGAGGGCTGAACACATGTCCCATCTAGCTGGGACAGGGAGCCCCTACCACTTGCCATCACTGCAAGAGCCCCAGCTCAACAGGGAGCTGGGAGAGGGTCTTGGAGGAAAGATTTGGCAAGCTTGCATTGGACTTCATGGTTTCTCTATGAAAGAGACTGAAAATGCAAACACATGCCCACAAACTATCCCCTATCCTTCTGAAACTGATTTGTTCCTCAGGATTGGAGGGGCAGCTGCAGCCACACCACACCACAAGCAAGTGGTTGTGACAAGCTGCAAGGACTCACAAGCACAGAGCACTGTGATAATTTTCAGAGTCCACATTTGATTTCCACATCCAGTTTCAATGCTGATGGGAGATCCCCATGAGCCCAAGCGAGAGGAATGCTGAAGTGCATGAGGAAAATAAAAGGGAGCTTCCACTTGAAGGGATTTGCTTCAAAAGAAGTCATTTAGCAGTTGCTCACTTCAAAGTCTGTTTTAAGTCTTCTAGTTAGTAAAGCTGCATATGTCTGGGCATCTCTTTCACGGCCTATCATCTTTTCCAAGAGCCAAGTTTGCAGCAGCAGAAGGCTGCCCGTAGCACAGAAATCAAAGGCAAGTAATTTTATTCTTGCTTTAAATCTGACAAAGAGCGCAAACACAAGTGTGCAATGTGCAACCCTGTTCAAACACAGTGAGAACAAGGTTACTTGTGCTCTTATTTTACATTAGAAATAAGCTTCTTTTTTAAAAGAGTTTTTAAAGCTTTTTTAGTTTGATAAAGAAAAGCTTTAAAAGCAACCAGCTGACAGAACGAAAGGAGAGGGAGCATTTAAGGAAAGGAGGAGTTTGATCCAGTTTTAAAGATTAATTACAAGAATAATGCCAGCAGAAGGTGCTCCAGCCAACACCTCCAGCCAACACACACACACAGAGCCCTGCACAGCATCTTCCCCCTCCACATCTCCGAAACCCTAATGCACAAACAAAGGCGTTTTCACTTGTGGCACTGAAATTGAATTAACTGGATATACTGAGCAAGCGAGTGAGCTGTGCAGCGTGGAAGATGCCTCTCCCGAGGCTGCAGAAAGAGCCTGCCAGCGTGCTGGGGCCAGAGACGGCGCAGGGAAGTATCAGACATTGCATAAGCACAGGCACACGTCACTGCTCATTCCCGCTATCCCGGCCAGCGCTAGCTCAGACCCCTGCCAGCCATGGCCAAGATCTATTCCAGCTATTCAGAGGTGGCTGGGTGCCTGAATGGGGGAGCAGGGAGGGGAGGCCCAGCCTGGGGGTGTGCCTGGGGACGGACACGGGACCTGTCCCAGCACCCAGCCAGTGCCTCCGGGGGCCCCTCAGTCCCTGCTTGTGCAACCATTACTCCACAGTTTAGAAGCGGGGGGAGTAAGGTGGAAAATGTGTTTTTTCCAGACTTTACTAACACATTTTCCTTCTTCTAAGGAAAGAAATATGGCCTGGTGGTTAGAGGGCTGGGAAGGAGCTGCCATCACACACCACCTGGGCTGGCCTGGGCCTCTCATCCCCTGAGCCAAAGGCGCCCTTTGCCTCTTCATTCCACGCACCCAAGGGCAGTAAGGAAGCGATACTCTCCAGTCACAAGGGAGGGATCTCAAGGGTAGGGGCATGGAAGATTGCATCACATTCAATGCCAAAATTATCAGGATCATAAGAAAACCAAAGCCAGCTGGGAGATAGAGAAAATCCCTTGTTGCAGGGCACAGCACTGGACACTGCACAAAGACCAGGTGCGAGAGACACACACACAAGCACTTGCAATTGTTTAAGTTAGAAAATACCTTTGAGATCATCAAGTCCAACCCAGCACTGACAAGTCCAACATTGAACCTGGTCTTTAAGTGCCACATCTGCACATCTTTTAAAAATCCCCAGGGATGGTGACTCAGTCCCTTCCCTAGTCAGCCTGTACCAGTGCTTGGCAACCCTGTTGGTAAAGAAAATTTTCCAATCTAAAACCTCCACTGGGGCAACTTGAGGCCATTTCTGCCTGTCCTTGGGAGAAGAGACCCAATCCACATTGCTATGACTTCCTTTCAGATAGCTGTACAGAGAGCAAGAAGGTCACCCCTGCGCCTCCTTTTCTCTAGACTAAATAACCCCAACTTCCCCAGCTGCTCCTCATAAGATTTGTGCTCCAGATCCTTCACCACCTCTGCTGCCTTTCCCTGGACTTGCTCCAGCACGTCGGTGTCTTTCCTGTTGTGAGGGCAAACACTGGATTCAAGATGCCACCTCACCTACGCCACATACAGAACTTTAGACTCAGAGGGCTACCCAGAGGTAAAGTGCAAGCTCAGGAGCTCAGAAATCAAAATCTGCATTCAGGAATTTCAGGCATTGTGATTTCTTCCATGCATCCTGTAAACCACCTGTGGCACGTGGCCACACGAGACCCCGCTGCCAGGTACCAACCCAGCACAGCCCCTGGCATTACACAGCTCAAGCAGAGAGCACCCAAAGGGAGGACAACTCTCCCAGAGCTAAATGAGTCTGTTGGGCTCTAGGAAAACACAGGTACAGAGCCAGAAAAATAATCAGGGGAACCTTGTACTGCTTATCACCAATGTGTAACTCCAGAGCCAGCTAGGACTATACATACATAGATTTATTATCCATGTGTATGTGTGTGTGCTTGTGTATGTATTAAATATAGATCATTCTTTTAACACGGCACCGGTGCCTGCGTAACATTTCGAATGAGCATCTGCTACAGACCATCTGGGCTGGGAGAGAGGGAGACCAAAACACCATGGGACTCTTGAGGAATTCAAAACTTGTGGTGGATTTTACACAGAAAGCTGTTGCATAAGGGACACTGACAAATGTGTGGTATCAGGAAGCTTTTTTAACTAAAAGAAGGAAAAAAAAAAAAAAAGAAAGAGAAGTGATCCTAAAACTGCTGCTTCCTGTGGGGGTTGGAGCTGACTACAGATGACAAGATTGACTTCACACCACTTAGATTCGGCATCATGAAATGAAATCAAACCAAGTTGCCAGGACAGGCATCAGTGTGCCAGAAGATCAAGCACTGAACTGATGTTGGCCCAATGAACTGAAAGTGGCATCTGGCGTTCAGCAGGTTAGCAAAGAGTGTCTTTTGCTTCCGTCAAAAAAAAAAAATCACATAAAAGCCACACAAGTTTTAATTCATTAAACTAACATACAAGAACAAATGGTTCCTGTGTAAAGCTTTCCAGCATCCTTCTAACCAAGACAGCTTCACATTCATAATGTTTATGTGTGGATAATCTCAACCACTTCCCTGGGCAGACTGTTGCAATACTTGACAGCCTCTTCCACATTTTTTTTATCGTATTATCCAATCTAAACCTACCCTAGTACACCTTCAGGCCATTTCCTATTGCTTGTCACCTGGAAGAACAGACTGACCCAACCTTCTTTCAGGTAGTTGTAGAGAACACTAAGGTCTCCCCTGGGCCTCCCTTTCTCTAGGCTAAATAACCCAGCAACCTCAGCCACTCCTCAGAAGATCTGTACTCCAGACCCTTCAGCAGCTTCTCTTCTCCAGAGACTAAAGTTTTAAAAACTAGAAGATTTTATAAATCAAGGCTCACAATAATTACATCTTATGCAAAAACAATACAAAGACTCAGACACACCAAATCTAAAACCATCAGATTTTCAGAATTGCTGAGCATCCTGCTCTCTATACCTCTATTTTTAATTTTTTTTCTAGTTGCAAGAGCTGCAAAGTCTAACAAAGGAAACTAAAGAACGTGAAATGTGTTCAAGTTTGCAGAGTCCGCAAACTTCCCCAGAAAAGTGTTGGGTGTGCAAAAACAGCCAGGGATTTAAAAGCACTGCTCTGTTCTACCAGCAAGTTGTGGTTTCAGATGGCTTTGGAAGATCTGGTCTTTGGCAAGTCAAAATGAGCATGGCTGGCACTAATGCCAAAGGAGAAGAACTCAGTATTTCTGGAATTTCTGTAAGCTGAATTGCTCCTGTGTTGTAACAGTTGCAAGCACGCACACAATGGGAACTCAAGCATAGGACAGTGGAGAGAAATTCTTTTAGAGAGAATGCTCTTCTTTTGGAAAGAGCAGCTGTCCCTCTTTTCCCCACTAAGTTATCTTTATTTTTCTAATAATGAAATAAAAATATCTCGTAACATTTCAAAAGGTCCAGTAGGGTATCATTTTGTAAAAGGAACACAGTAGACCATTTTACAGAAAGACCTAATAATTTTGTTCCATGAAAGGGTTCTGTTACACAAGCCTCCAGTTTGAGCTTTATGGGGACAGCCAAGCACACCCAGAAAAGCCTGCAAACAGATGGAGATAATAGAAATTGAAATGGACCATCCAGCTTTTAGTATAATTCCCGTATGTGGTATTCTACAAGCTACCAGGTGGGTGGGATGGGGGGAAGAGGTAGAAAAGATCATCAATCTCCTCATCCTGCCTACAGTGCTTCAATCTCCAGTACATGTAGCTGCAGTTAGACCTACTCCCCTATTCACAGGACTTGTTAAACCAGCCAGAAAAGGTCAGGACAGAACATGGAAATAGATTTAAACCAGATTCCCATGCTAATAACAATTCAAACTGCATATTTCCTAACTAAAATGAAAATATTAAATAAAAGCAGCGACAATCTGATATGATTTTAAAGGTTTAGTGCTCTAGCCATTCTTATTTAAGCAGATGATTTGTCTGATTCTGATAAAAATCCATTCTTAAAAGTTCAAGCAGTAAACAAGGATACATGCTGAGAATCAGCCTTTTTTGATGCGTAGAAATTTGTATTCCTGACTTTTCTGTTTATAAACTAAAGGCCCTCCACACAGTGCTATACCTGCAGGAATAAAAGCTGGACAGCTTTATTTTTCACACCACATCACAGTATTGTTAGGCAATGCATTGTATTATCAGACAACACCACAACTCTGCACCTCCAACAGGGGACACTGGGCCAATAAGCAAATGGGCTACAGACCCAGCCAAGGGCTGTGAAATCTCTCACTGCTAAGGGATGTCCATGCACATATTCAGGTGTTCTCCTGGAACACTCTGAAGTTGGTGTTTTGTTTAGGGAAAAAAATCCAGCACCTGAGGAGGACTACAGAGAGGGTCCCTACCAGGACTTACAAGAACCACAACACAGACCTTCTGAAGCCTTCAGTGATAAGACAAGAATAAACAAGACACAAAGACACAACTGGGGAGCAGAAGAGGAATGTGCACAGTTCCCCATCTTGTCTTCCAACACTCAAATTCCCACAGCAATGACACTTTTCTTCCCAAAAACAAGAGCACACTTTTGAAACTGGTGCAAGAACACCACCAGCAAGCCACCTCTACTGATATACACAAGCTTCATCCTTGGCAAGATAACCTCTAGCAGCAAAAAGGTCCTGTGGTCATTCACCTTGTTCAGCCTCTGCCAGTGGTGGCACAAGAGCACACTTGTGAGCCTCTGATGGGGAAGAGCCCTGGGCATGTTGAGGAAGGGGACAATATGTCACCAACAGCCACCCAGAACACCCCAGGTGCTTTTGGTACCAGATACCTATCTAGCCCCAAAATACCTGAACCCTTTAGTCACTGCCAAAAAACTCAGATAAACAAGTCCTAGAAAAATATCCAGAAGAACAGCCCGGGTTTAAGATAACATCGTGCCAGACACCTGCAGGACCGTCACTCTCATGATGGCAGGAGCAGGCCTTCACCCCTGCCACTCCTGCTCTCAGGAAGGGACAAGGCGCCTAACTCGCCTGCCTGGGCAAGGTTAAGCTAAAACACTGGGGCACAAAGCCCGGTCACCTCTTCCCATGACAGTCCCCGGCAGAGACACGAGAGGGACAAGCGGAGGCAGCAGTATGGAAAAGCAACCCCGTGCAAAGACAGACCAAGTATGTGCTCGGAGCAGCTTCAGGCCTGCCTCAGCCCAAAGCACAAACACGGAGCTGTTGTCCTCGGAGAGAGGCGAGAGCATCCCCACACTTCACCCACCAACGCCCCAGCCATGCTCTCACACTTTATATTTAACCACCAGCAACCGACGCGTTATCCCCTCCCTGGATTTACATCATCCCCGTGGCAGAATAAAACCACATGGGTTCAGCGGGGTTTGGTTACAGCGATGCACACACGCAAGGCTCAGTGGTCCCAGGGTCTCAAAAGCCTGCCTGTGGGCGCTGCCCCTGCGGATCCAAAGGGAACACAGGGCCGTTTGTTGGGAAGGCGCTCCCCGCGGGCGCACAGAGCGGGGACTGTGCAGGCACGGTGGGAAGCAGAGGTGGGCTCCCGCCGCAGGGGAGCTGCGCTCCATCTGCCTTCCACACGCATTTCTGAGGCTCTTTCTTCCTTCAGCGCGGCTCGTCCAAGGCACATAAAGACGGAAAGTGAGACGTTCTGAGCAGAGGCAGCAGCAGTTTCACGGCCCTGTGGAGAAGGAGCAATAACCCCGCCTGTCCCCCAGCCACGGCGCACTCCGCGGCAGAGTCCCTGCCGAGGCGGGGGCTGGCGGGGCTCCAGCCCACCCGGACACCGCGCCAGGAGCCTGCAGCTGCAGGAATGTCTAGGACCGGGCGCACGCAGCTTTTTTTAATTGCATGCCTCTGCTTCCACCGTCTCAGACTGCCCTGGCTGGGTACATTTTGGGGTCGGCTTCTCTTTTTTCTTTCTTATTTCTTTCCAAAGTTCTACTTTTAAGTGGATGGGGAAGGGGAGGGGCAAGGGAAGCAATTATAAGGCAGCCTGTTGTGATGGAATGCTCCTCTGCCTATTCCTAGACTTTGAAGGGATGCTCTCCGGCCTAAATGACCACAATCTTATCTTATCCTCATTTCTGGGTAACACTTGGGTTTTTTCAAACTCTAAGAAACCATTTTTCTCTGTTGATAGTGGTGAAGAAAGCAGGGATCTCAGACGACACAAACCAGTGTGAACAAAGCTGAAGGAACACATTTGAGAAAACCTCGATGTGCCTGAAAACCCATATGCAGGAAGGAGTGTTATAACAATATCAAGCTATGAAACATACTTTGGCAACCTATCTTTAACAGCTCAAGAGTCTAAATGCTGCTCATATCCAATGGATGAAAGCACATCTTGAAAACTGAGCAAGTCCTGCCAAAGTCACATGCAAACTACTCAGCTACGCCAGCTCTGTCATTAAAACTCAGGCTGAGCACAACAAAGAGGCACATTCCAACTGCAAAACTCAATTTAAGCCATCACACCAGACTGCAAATGCAGAAGGAGTTCATAAATATGCAATTTCTTATAGCCTGACTTTCCATCCTGTTTCACCAAAAGGTGCTGTTCAGCCTCTTGCCAGCATCCCACAGCATCAGCAGACCATGCAAAAGGCCACCACCAGGAAAATCCGAGTATTGCTGTGTCTCTGGAATTCTGAGATAAAAATGTTTAACAGCCATAACCTGCAGAGATACGTGCCCTTCTGCTAGAAACTTTTTTGTTTATTCCTCATACTCAACAGAAGGCACCATCCTTCCCAGAGGTTTCCGTTCTCTCAGCTTCACTCCACATCAGCGGCTCCAACCCAGTTCCACCAAGATGGATTCGTGGGTTATTCAAACCAACAAAGACCACCTTGGCAGAGCAATATGAGGGAACTGCTCCAGGTTCAGTTATGCCAGCAGCTCTAAAGTGGACAGCCAGAACACCTAACCAGTGGTTCATTTCTTGCTGTCCTTCCCATGGGTGATTTCTGCTTTATTTCTACCTGTTTGGTCAATCTGGACAGACCTCATTTAAGAGATCAGCAAGATTCCACAACTTTGGAGCAGCAGCAGCCCAAGCACTCAGCCCTGTACAACTCAAGCTCTCCCAGCAAAATTGGGATTTCTTTTTTCTCTCCATCTCTCAGAACTGCATTGTTTACAGCAGCAGATCACCTGACAGCATATTTCTTCTTGGAAACATAAGAGAATGTAGAAGTATGTAAGTAATTCGGTGTTTTCATGCCAAATCTTACAGTGACATGATAAAAAATCATATATTCTTCCTGCATCATTTGGTGTGTGTAAGTTTTCATAAAATGAGACATTATGATGTAGGTTGTTTAGGCTGCTTCACCTAAATCACACTGAGTGGCACAGAGCACTGCTCCCTTTACAGGTATTACGAATGACAGAATTTGGTGATTTAATTGCAACAATTAGACCATTCTGGCTGAGGTCAAGTGCACAGAACTTCACTGAAGTGAAAAATGCACTTCCATTAAAAAAATAAGACCCGTATTCTTGCAGCAGATCTTTGCGAACAATATGGGCAACTCTTCATTTTCTATAATTATTCCATAAAACACAGTGAGGTATGTTAGCATCTATTTTCCAGATAAGGTAGTGCAAGAAGTGACCTCCTCAAACTAGAGCAGCATTTGGCATTGAAAATGCAACAAAAATTTGAGTATTTCTGTGAGGGATCTGCAAATCTACCAATCCCCATATGTATAAGTCTGGAAAAGAGATACTCTGTCTTCAGCCTCAAGAACCAAAACTGGGAGAGACAACAGACATCTTTAAGAATTCTTCTTAAACTCATGGAATGAGCAATTTGAGCTCTATCAAAGGCTTCACAGAATTTCTGTGTATGAAGATGCACTTTGATGTCCAATTTCACTAAACTGTCATGCCACAATCATAGGACGGGGGAAAGCCGATTGATCTGGATATCTTGTTCAAGTTTGCATTGCATAGCTGTACTATCTCCAGGGTGAGCAGCTCTTTCCTAGAGAAGAATGTGTGGTTTGTGTGGTTGCCTATCTTTATGATCTCATGGATTAGCCTGAAATGCCTTGGGCTACAGTGCATCCTGACCAGGACATGCTGTCTCTTCAAATGTTGCAACAACAAAATTTAAGTGCCGAGCAGATTTCGCAGGCTACTCTCCCCAGCCCTGAGTCACCGAACGGGCTGGAGGTGTCAGAGTTACCATAAATCAGTAGAATCCTGCAGGCTATACCAACAGGGCTGCCACTGCAAGCTCTGGGGGGGCAATGCTGCCTCCTCCAAAACCTGTGCACAGTTTTGTTACAGCGCACACACAGGATTATTCAACCCTTCCTGCTGAAGGGAACATCTGCTTCTGGCATGTAATGTTCCCAAATCCCAAATCCCACCAGGAAAGATTACTCTAGGTAGCCACGTACTTCAGGATGGCAACAGATCAGCCTCAAACTGAGCAATCCACTCATGCCACTCTGGGCCATCTGCCATCCACCAGACACAAAGTACCTGACTTTGTTTCTTACTACAGAAACAATCCAGACGTGCTTTAGCAATTGGAAAATAAACTTCAGCTGAAGTTCTTTTGGCCTGACCACTGCAGTGGGTTTGTTTTTTGTTTTTTTTTTTTCCTGGTCTTCCATATATAGCTGTGACAGCAGCAGCAAAACATTCTCTCAGCCGCCCTCCCACAGCCAAGCCTGTACCTACCCACACCACAGATGTACTCAGAGGTACAAACCTCTCCCTCCCTATTTACACAGCCTCACAAGCCTGGGATGCAGCTTGCTGCAGCACTGTTCGTGCTCCAGCCCTACCACAAGTTCCCAAATTTGTGTCTCCTGTGCAAGGCAGCACCTGTGCAAAGTCTAAGGACCAGGACAAGCCATGTACATCTCAGATTCCAGAGCAGTGCACTTCCTGTGTTGCCCACGACCATTGTGGGATCAGAGCTGGCAGATAACTATCAAAAACTCGTAACAGGAATGATTTCATTTTTATGGAGTTATCAAGGCACATTTTAAGCACTGCATATACAAGAGTAGATTTCAAAATGTTTCACACTTTCATGTCTTCTTCTTCACATATGCTTCCATCTAGCAAAATCCCACCACATTAACAAGCAGGATCTTTACCTTCCCTGTGGTTATGCATAACCCTAACTAAGCAAAACATGCACCTTCCACCTAAATTTCTTTAAGTTACTTAAGCTACATTAGTTAAACTTTATTTTGCTAATGTGCCAGTGCCACATTCTGATATATTCTGCTTTGGATGGTGCACTCCCACTCTTTTCCCAAAATACAGAAACTGTCTCCGAAACACTGCACACCTCCAAGAAAAACAACGCACCAGTGGACAGATGACAGTTTCTTGCTAAGGCTGAGCACACTCCTTCCCCTGTTGAAGAGGGAATCGAATTTGGATCTTCTGAGGTTTGCATCACTTCCTGGTAAAGGCATATTTTGTCTTCTTTTTTTTTTCCTTGCCTTTAAACCTCCTTACCCCTCCAAGTCCAGCCAGAATCCAAACCAAAGTGGCTGAGCCAGCTTGCACTACACTTTATCAGTCAGCCTTTGACCAAAGCAAGCGACCCAGACTTCCCAGAGGTGCCTCTGACCAGCAGGCCCAGCTTCCCACAGTGGCATCGATACACACAAGTGCATCATGTCTGTCAGGGAAAGATAAAAAAGCACAGTCTGCAGATAAACATTCTGCTGCTAAGTCACAGGTTCATCATGCATATACTAGAAATACTGAATAAGAGGAACCCAGCCTCCTCTATTGATAACTCTTGTTTTAAGTGAGATTACAGACAGTTTCTGTTTTCTTAAATCTCTTCCCGGTACAACTAGTCTTTATTTATAAGCTAAGAGAGCTTCTTGTTAATTTTTCTTCCCTAATTCTCCCTAATTCTCCCTAATGTCAATCTGGCTGTTGTTCAGTCTATGCCCTATCCCTTAGTCTGAACCCCCTGAAGAGTTCTCCAAAGCTTAATCTGGAAAGGGAGGAGGTTTTCCTATTAGAACATATTCAGCAGGAGCTGGCAGGTCTGAGTTAGATGCACAAAAACCCAACAATGAGAGAGCTCCACAAGACCACCAGCACCTGCCAGCAAGGTAAGGAGCAGAAGTGACACCCTCCTACACGGTATGGTTTCTAGGGCAGGAGTTGGCTGAAAGAGCACACATTTCTCAGCTCTTCTACATCTCTCTGCCCCTTCCCTGGATCCCCTCAACAGATCCTCTGGCTATACCCTTTTCCAGTAAAATAATGGAGACCCTTTTTACTCCCATCGTGGTTTCACTTGTGCCCTTTTGTATGAGCCTGTCCACCAGTGTGGACTAGCATTAGGCTATAGTGGAGAAGACCTAAATGAGGCAAAGATGTTCCTCACATAAAACTATTTTAAAAATTGACATTTTATAACCTTTTTTTTTCCTCCCTGACAGAGAGGGATGGAAAAACCCTCTCCTTCCTCCCAACTTTATTTTCCTGTTTAGTTTTCAAAGGAACACCACCAGGACACAAAGACCATTTGCTAAAAAGGGGACTCTGAGAAGTTAACGGGGATCTCGAGCATTTAAATATACTGTCTGCAGTTACACTGACCATAAGCTCCTAAGGTTCCCTGCTCACTCCCTAAGTGGGGAACATCCCTGTTTGGCTTGGCTCAGCTTCCTCAAGCGCTGCGTCACTAACTGGAAACAGGCGGCTTTGCAGGGAGATTCCAAGAAGAAGCCCAAAGGAGCAATGCAACCACAGGCACCACTCCTCAAACCAAATCAGGGGAAGATACAGGATGCTGAAGGAACCTGGTCTTTGCTTGGTCCCTGGCTAAGCTAAGAAAAGAGGGTTTAAGTGTCTCTGTTTTGCAAATAACCACAGTGAGGAACCTGAATGTGCTGGTTACATTAACTGTGCCCTTGTACTTCAGAGAAATCCTTGTTTAGAGACAAAAAATAACAACCTCCTCCCTGCTGCTATGAGACAGCACCAAGCCATGTGTAACCTCAGGGCTGCTTCTACACCAGTCCCCTCTCCCCTCCAAAGTCTAGAGGGAAGATCAGCTCCTGTATGAGTACAGCTCCAGTCTGAGATGTCAAATATCTCTGCTTAATGCAAGAGCTCTGAAGCAAAGCATCACCCAGACACATTTCAGATTGTCACAGCACTGCCTCAAAGCTCACACACAGTGCAGCCTCTGCCAGTGACTGAGCTGGTCAAAGAGCTGTTTCCCAGCACCAGCACAGCCATCTCTCTTTGGCACACAGTGCAGACCTGTGATGTCACAGCCTGGGCTGCACACAATGCATCACATTTCCTTACCCCACCTACCTCCACACTCCTACTTGGTCCAGGTTTTCTCAGGCATTTGCTCACTCACTTCATATCATCTCCACAGAATTCTGACTCCCCTTTTTCCCTGTTGCTTGACTAAACTGATGGAATGCAGCCTGCCTGCCTCAAACACCAGACCTCTTGTTGGAGATCTAAGCAGAAGTGGGAATTGAGATTTTTGGGACACCTGCTGGAAAGAGATTTTGAGACACCTCTCTTAAGAGGGCTCAGCTGAGATTTTTGGGACACCTGCCTTGAGAGGGCTCGTAAGTCAAGAGAGACCCCTCCAAGGCCTTCTGGCAGTACTCTGAAAAGCCAGGCATGTCTTGTCCTGTCCCTCCACTGCCACGGGTTACCTTGCACAGCAGAATGATGAAGGCAGTCACAGGAGGAGAACTTGCCCCACAAATTAAGTGGTGCTGAACGGCCAGCATTGCTCATTTATTCCATCCCCAGACAGGCTCTGGAGGTGACTCCCAGCAGCATGTACCTTCAACCTCTCCTGGTGGAGCCTGACCAGCCTGACAGGATCATCAGGCTGAGGAGCTTCATTCCTTGCCAGACATTCTCCAGGAGACACTTCCTGAGCAGGTCAGGAAGGGGCCACTCCATGAGTGCAGCAACATTCCCCCACAGACACCCACATCACAGGCACTGGGACTTCATGCTAGAAGGAGAAGCAACACTGCTTTAGAGAAGGTGGGCACTCTCCTGGTCATTGACATGTTTCCAATACAGCTTTGGACACTTTCAAACCACATCTGCTGTCCACACTATACTAGAATAAAATATTTTTGCTTCTACCATATTCCAGATAAAAACCAAAACAGCATTACCACTACGAAAGGTTATGCCATGCCATGGAAGCAGTTTAAGGCAGTATCTTCTGTCTGCCAGCTACCTAAATACAGAGATGCCAAGGAAGAAAAATTACTTCCCCTTCCCAAATATCCAATGTCCTCTCCTCCTCCTGTTTCAATTTGCATGTCAAAATTAAAGACTATTCCCCTATAAAGTATAAGGAGACTGACCCTGGATCACATAGAGACCCGCAGGCTTGTTCAAATGCTGCAGAAGTTCTGGACAGGCATTAATGAGGTAAGGCCTGCCACAGCCAGGGGATTTTAAGCTTCCTCCAGCTGATGGTGTAGAAAAGTACAGGTGTGTAGTTGATGCACAGAGGCAGAGGGACAAGAACAATCTTCCACTGTTAAACACTGGGGTAAAAGTTGGTACCATATCAACCACCACCTTCCATTACTTATACCTTTAAAATGAAAGCTACAAACTTTGCTTTTTTATCTGCATATTTATCCCATCTTCTCACACATTCCCTTCTTCCTCACACCTCACCCTAACAGCCTTGCTTTCTGCTTTTCCTCTGCCCTTCCCTTGTCAGGGTTGAAGACCCTTGGCACACTGGCAACAATCTCATGTGTTTACCCACTCAATCCCAAACAAAGGCTTGGAGAATACAAGGCCACCTTTGGAACTCAACTTCAAGAGGGAATATACATAAAGGTCACCCTGTATTTTGGGACTAATGTCTTTTTTTCTTCTTTCATCTTATCCTTCTCCATCCGCCTTGTACATTTCCCTCCTTTATATGTGCCAAGAGATGTCACGATAAACACAAGGAGTTCAAAAACAGCTTGAAGCAATTAATTACTTATTTAAACTTCACTGAAATCAACAGTTCAGGAAAATGACCAAATGCTGTCATGTATGTTATGCCTTGAAGTATCCAGAATCAACAGAACCAGCAATAAAGTTTATAGCATTTCAAGCTAGAAAGGTCTATGAAACCTTTCTAATCTTCCCCATCCTAATCCACTGTTTCCATGAGGTAACCTTATATAGGATCTGATAATTTGCTGAAATATAACTGCCAGAAGAGAACATGGGTGTGCCTCAAAGATTGAGGAATGAGCATTTTTCTTAACTCAAGCATATTTTAGCATCTTTTTTATTATGCTAAGTCTTGATTTCCAACATGTATTCACCTGTCCCATAGGTAGACACATTTTTTTATTCCTAGTCACATAACTTTGCTTCCAGACCATGGATGAAAACCTTGAGAACCCTCCTGTCTGGCACCTTATTGCAGAACCCAATAAGTCTATCCTCTGACACCAATTCTCCATTAACAACTACTTTGAGTCAGTCCTTTAATTCCATACACTTTGTGGTACAATCTTTCAGCCAATACAATGAAATAAATAGCCAACTCCTTGCAAAATTTCTCCATTTACTATCATTCTTTTTCATCTCAAAGAAACCAGATCTGTCTGACTGTTTCCACTAAATTCTACCTACTAGGGTTAAATCCTATCTGTATTATTGCACTCTGTAACTGTGGAATACTAAAAGAATCCAAGTTTTTTTACATATCTTTGGTACCAGGATCTCCAGTGCATAGTTTTAATTTCCTCCCCTTTACTCTATTAATTGAATATTTTCAGCTATTTCCTCATAATGTCATGACCCAACAAAAATCAATGTCAACAAGCCAAACTTCCCCTCTGGGACCTTCCAGCCTATCTGGATTTCCAGTTATCTAGATATATTGGTTCCAAGACATTTTGTAACCTGATTACTGACAGTGGCTAATTTTCATATGACACCATTTAGAGAAGTCTCCTTTCTACCCTTACACTTGCCAACATTGTGTTTTCCCCTTGGATAGTCTTTGCTGATCATCATCAGCTTCTCTACTTCACACCAATTTGTTTTCACCCTTCTCTAACCTGTAAGCATTAGATCAGACAATAAGAGGAAAGGTACTACCAGAGGACACTGGCAGTTTAAAAAAGGCACAGCATAATGATAGCTTAAGATTCCTAATCCCCTTTATGATAATTTCAATTTAAGCACGAAGCTCTGAAGGGATCTTGCTGCGAGTACAGAAATATTCATTATCTGTGTGTTACGAGAACCACAGCTGAAATCAAAGTTTTCAGACACTCTATTCTGGTACTATTACTGAAAATGACATTGCATACATCGCATGAAACTGAGAAAGATGCCTCAAGAATAGCAATGTTAGCTTAATATAAACTGTTCTTAACACACCACTTCCTCAATGTCCTCCAAACACCTGTCCACCTTCAAAGCAATACATATTTAATGTTTGTAATAATTTCTCACAAACCTGCTACTTCAACCACTTACTTTTGCTGCTGTTCTTGGAATTCTCCCAAATTAGCCTTTTTCAGATATCCAGGTGTCAAGAACTGACAAGTCCTCAGCCAAACTGTGACATACTGACACCTGCAAGACGCAGGTTTTTAACAATCTCCCCAAACCATACTTTTCAATGCTTTCATCACCACAATGGCAGCAGCACCGTTAATTGGCCATCCCCAGCCACAACCCAGTCTCCTTTACGCCCAGACTTTACAGCTTTCTGCACTCAGTAACCGCTTCAGAAGCCTCTTCAGCAATGCAAGTTTCTGCAGACTCTTGTTTCTTGCTTACAGTTCCAAGCTCCCTTTCCCCCCCATCAAATGCCTGTGAATTTGAGACAATTTCCTCGTAGCTCCAGTGGCTCCATCCCAGCCACACCATATAATGTCCCTCTTGAGCACTAAAACCACATCTTAAAACCTAGCAGGGTTTTTTCCCATCCCCAACTAATCTTGCCAGCAAGCTGTCTCAAGCAAGGTTCTTTTTCATTAAAGCTAAAAAAAGATGTTCTGGACACGAAATGCCTTTAAACTTTTTAGCAAAGTAATCAAGATTTTAACTGCATATATTTGAAAGTCAGTGACACTTTTTGTGTTCATTTTGATCTTGCAGTGTTTGTAGCTGAGAAAAATCTGGCAACATAAATTAAGTTCATCTTTTCCCTGTGGTTTTTCTAACATATTTCTAACAACCCAAGAAACAAGCAATGGCATTAGGGAAACAGTCCCAAGTCACAGAGCAGATTCCCCAAAGCACTTTTCTGATTGAAATTTAGCTGAAATTTTGTTCTGAATTAGAACAGCCAAGTGAGAAGTCACAAGTCACCCTGGGCAAGTACAAAATACTGTTTTTTCTCTTTTAGTCTTCTGGCAAGCGACAGCATCTGCTGAAAGCCATGAGGAGCAAATGAGCTGAATTGAAAAAGAACTGCAAAAGCACTAAGGCTCGAGGAGGAGAGCAATTCTGCATGCAGAAAGCTCATGCCTTAAGAACAGTGCCAAAGCTCATTCCTGCCATGCCTGTTCCTGCAGGCAGTCATGCCCGAGCGGTGCAGAGAGCCGGCTGCAGATCCGGAGGGAGCAGCACCCGCGCACATCTGGAGCCCTCCTGCAGCTGCCAGCTCCTGCCCTCTCCCAGGGAGCCTGGGGTCCAGCCCCTGCAGGGGTGCCCTGAGGGAAGGGGGCAGCCAGGCACTGAATCATGTGGATGGCACTCTCCATCTGGAGAGGCAAGGGGGAAATGCTTCGCAGTGAGAGGAAGGGCAGATGGCTCACAGCCAGCCATGACGGACATCCCCAGAGAGCCCTCAGTCCCTGCAGCATTTCACCAGGGACCACGCAAGGCATAAGAGTCGTATGTAGGCAGTGCCAGTTTGCGTTCTTTTCTTTTTCTAAAAAGAACCCTTCTGCTTTATGCCCTTTTTCTAAAAAATATATCTTACCAGCCTGCCTGAAAGCCTACACCACTCCCAGGCCTGAGTCACACACCCAGCAGTGCAGGGGGGAGGCACACAGGAGGGGAAGGGAGCTGCAGCACCAAGGAGCTCAAACAAGACTTACCATCAGTGCTGATGACGAGGCCAGTTACACCCATGATGAGAAAGACAGATGTTTTGCAGAAAGTCAGCCACTGCCTCATATTAGCAGTTATGAAAGTGGAGAGTTCAGACATCATATTTTCCTTCAGTCTACATCCTTTGCTAGCCAGGACAGATCCCAGAAAGCCAGGTGTCTGGATGCAAGAAATACCGCAGCCTTAGTTCTAAGTTCTTAGTCTTAGCCCCTCCTGGAGGCATCACCGTGTCCGTAACATCCCAGGCTTTCTAAGGCAACCGTGCCATCACGGCTTCGTGGTGAGAAAATCCAGGAGAGAAGATCAGTTCTCTGCTGCTCCTGACTTTTGGACACAAATCTCTCCTGTGGGTACCAGAGGCTCCATAAACGAGAACACACATGTCTTCAGATAACCCCCACAAAATCAAAACATTGCAAGCGGATTACTGAAACCAAGAAAAGAACCTATTTTTTTCTTAAGATTAGGAAATAAAGCAGCCTTGGAATAAGCATTCTCTTGTGCACAGAATTTGCCGCAAGGATGAAGGAACAGAGATCTGCTTGGTATTCAAGGAATGGAGTTTGGGTTTTTTTGGTTGGTATGTTTTTCAGGTTTTAGGTCTACAAAACCTCCTCCATGCTACTCACATGAGCTAATCCGTGAGGTGGTCTCTTCCCACACCCCCAGTTTCAGGGTTATCCACAAAAAGGAAATAACACAGGTATGAGGTAGCATAGACAAACAGCCTTGAAATAAACCAGTCTGCTGCCCAGCAGTGCCTTACCTCCATCTGAGCAGGTCAATGCCTTGAGGCCAGACTGCTGTAAAAGGAACCACAGCACAGGTCCAGCTGGAACGGGGCTCAGGTCATCTCTAGCCCAGCCTTCTGCCCAAACAGGGCCAACACTAAGCTAAGACCAGCTTACTCAGGGCTTTAGCCAGTCAGGTCTTAAAAACTTCTAAGGAAGGAGGTGGTGCAGTCTCCCTGGGCAGCTCTCTCTCCAGTGCTCAGTTATCCTCACTGTGAAGCCCTTTTTCCTTACCAGTCTGAAGCTCTCTCACTTCTGCTATGTCCATTTCCTCTCACCCTCCTGCCATGCTGTGGTGTAAAGAGCCTGACTCTTTTTCCACTCTTTCCTACAGACCTTCACATCACAGCATCCAAACTTTGGAGAAGAGAAATTAAACCAGTGCTCCTAAGCACAGCAACTGAAAGATGCTTCTTTTGCTTCATAAGTCACCATGTGCTTCAAAGAATTTTGCCACAACCAAGGACTCTGCTCACATCCAAAATCAGGGGCAGCACTCAACATCCTTGGTGCAGAACAAGGGCAAATTGTCTTTCTTTCCTGTCTACTGGAGATCAGCCCATCTCACCCAAAAAAACACTCCTTACCTCTGCAGACAACTTCAGCTGCAGCAAGGGCTTGGAGATGAGCGCTGCAGGGTCACCAAACAGCCTGGGCTCATCCCAGCAGAGCTGCAGGAGTGCAGTGAGCCCAGCTCCAGGTGAGCCACTAAAGCCCATCAGGAATATTGCTCTTTGCCCCTACACTACAGGAGAGGAGCCTCCACCAACTTCTGCCCTTTATCACTGCTCAGGATACATCCAGTTTGGCCTGAAGGAAGGAGGCCTGAAGCTCCCTAAGACACCCAAAGCTCCCTGAAGAGGTTATTAGTGCAGCCTGGTCTCTATTTCTCCCCCCATATGACTGACAGATTGCATGAAAGGACAAAGCCAGTCCCAGCACAGCTGCAGAGGAATGTTTTTCTTTGGTAGAGAGGAGAGAGATGAAGTGGGTGTCACGTTTTTCCATTAAATTTTTGCCTGTCACCTCAGTGGAGCCAGATCACATACAGAAGACTGAAAGCCAGTTAGCAGCAGATGGCAAAAAAAAAAATAGAAGGTAGTAGTTTTCAAGACATGGAGAGGTCACTGGCAGTATTCAGCTCCACATTTGGATGGATGGCACCTATGGGGACAGCTCTAGCAATTAAGGTCTATCCCATTTAACCCCACTTTATTTTCTCACATTGCCTTCTCTGCTTCCTTACTCACCCTCAGGAGAGGGAATGCTTATTATTTGGTAGAGACTGTGTATTCTTCCAGCACACATTTAGCACTCCACTCAATCCAGTGACTTTCTTTTCTGCAGTTGTGATTTGTGACTGACAGCTCGCAGATAGAGAGAATGAGGAAAAAGTCCCTGCTCTGAAAAGCTCAGCATCTCAGACTGAATGTGCACCTCAGCTAAGCCTTGTCAAACCCCAACATTTTCACCTGTCTTCTCTACTGCCTATTACTCACATCAGAGAGCTGAAAGGGCAACAACATATTTGCCAGCAAAATTGTGGCCCTAAGCCAAGCTTATTCTTTGCATGACATTCCTTTTGCTTTTATGAAAGAAAAATCATTTAGCATCCAAGGCAGCTTCCACTTTTCACCAGCACTTGACATCACGGATGGGTGGCGGGGCCATGGACCAACTCAACATCAGTGCTTCCTTGAAAATCAGGGCTGTCTGTTTTTCTGCTACATACCCACATCCTTCTCAAACAAGCCTTTTTCCTGCTGACCCTTGAACAAATACCTCTTCCAGGCAAACCCTGTTCTTTCCAGTGACATCCAAAACAGAGTCTGCTGGTATCAAATAAATACACACATGCACATCAGGCTTGCATCTAAGCACAACTCATAAATCTACTCTGACTATTCCCACTGCACATTCCTGTAGCTCAAAATGCAGTTCCATTGTCCCTTCCCCAGCCAAATATTCCTACCTGCCCTTTCACACCAGCATCAGTACCTGGGCTGCTACAGGGCAAGCTGTGTCAGGGACCTGATAAACCTGAAAGCTAATTTCTGGCAAAAAAAAAAGTCATTTCAAAATTGGATGAGCTCCCAGGCAGCTGCCACAACAGCCTGTGGTTACATCCAGGTGCAGAACTGCACTGTCAGGTCCTGTCACTCACAAAAAAAAAGCACAGCCAGAAGGCATCTCCATGATTTGGAGAGGGATGAATAGGGAGCAACAGCACAAAAGAATGTGCCCTCCTGAAAACACAGACTAAGAGCTCTACTGTGAGAGCACCCCTCAGGGACCCACCAGGAACCTACTGCTCTTGGAAAAAGGCAAGATGCTGTAGGGAATCAGAGGAGTTAAAGGGGGGACCTTGTAAGCTCAGGGTTGGCAGCCAAGACAGCCTGTGACAAATGCCACCGAGCCAGGTCAGACACCCTGTGTCTGACAGCAGTTTCACCTATCAGTAATTGCTAAGGGCTCACCCACAAAATGATCCTTCTCCAAAAGTGAGAGAAGCAGCCTAAGACAGAGGATACAGATGATGGATGTTTAAACCAAGTATTATGAAGTGGCTGGAAAACAGCTTTTGGGAATGCAGGGAGGAAGGTGTACAGACAGCAGTAAGGACAGCAAGGCCTGATAACCAACATTTGGATGAAAAAAAAGCACCAAAAAGCAGCACCTATCTGCAAGTGCAAAGCCAGCAGTAAAACTTGCCCAGTCAGAGACAGGGGGCTATTTTCCAAGTGTCTTCAAAACAACCAAATACCTCAGAGGGACCTTGTGAGCTGAGGGACCAAGAGAGAATGAGCCCACAGTGAGACAGAACTTCCAGCTCTTTGGAGGAAGGAGTAGCCAGCAAGGCACAGCACACACTGGCCTCCTCTACAGACACAGATAATCCTAAAAAAGCAAGACTGCTTTACTAAAAACTAGTCCCCATCCCAGGATAGGGGAAATTCACTTAGCCCTAGCTAAGAAGGACTCTTCACATTGCAAACAAAGACCTGCAAAGAGCACGAGTTCCCACCACCCCTGTAGATAAGCTGAACAACTCCAGACACAGGAAAGCCCTGTCTGGTAACACCGTAAGAAGTGAAATTCCTTCAGCCCTGCTATCGTGCACAACCTGCCTCATGTGTAAGGACTGGCTTTCCAAAGGAAACATTTACAGAGCACAGTGCACATCAGTCACGTCCATTAGGAAAAAGAATAAATAGTGGGTTTGTACGTTATGCTGGCTTATTCCTATCTACCACGCTTCAAACTTGGTCCCAGGACAGACTAACATTTTTTCCAGCTCCTGTCTTCACTGCAGATCAAGCACTTCACTATACAGTTACAGCCAGCAACTCAATACCCCCATTTTTCTAATTTTAACTGTCAGAAAACAGCAGGGTAAAGTTTCAAGGTCTCCTACTTGTGTTTATGTCCACTTTTAGAGGAACTGTAGATCAGTTAGACCCATTACAAGTACATGACATGCCTCTTGGCAAACTGGAATAGTTTTCTTATTTAAATTTGGGAAGAAAATGAGGAGGAGAAATGATTTTCAGTGCAAAGCACCATGTACAACTAATTTTGCTGTTAAGCAGTTGTGATGTTGACTTTTTTATTGATATGGAAAGTCATTGACAAAATTTAACACTACTGCTTTGTATGAGCTCTGTATACAACTATTTAAATATCTCACTTTCTCATTTCCCCTCCTCACTGCAATTTTGGAAAAATCTTTGCAAGTACTGACTGTACAAATATTTTATGTGAAGTCAGCTGCAGGTGTATAAAGAAGAAAGAATGAGGGATTTCAGCTTTATGGTTTGTGGGCAACAGACCAAACCCCATGTGCAAATAAATGAAGTAGTTCTCCCCCTACCAAAATGAAACAAAATTGGATCCACTTATAGTGACACCAGAGATTCACCACACAATAAGATACAGCCAGCTCCACATTCACACCCGCTGCAGTAACCGCAGCTTTCAATTAAATACGCACAGGCTGTAAAAATCAAGCCCTGTCATCCATTAAAATGACGACTGCCGTACTCCAAAAGCTCGAGGCACTCCCTGGCAGCTCATCCAGAAGCAGCTTTTCTGCAGAAGTCATTAGAAGCACGAAGTAGCAGCAACCATCGTTTTTGTGGCAGAGGAAATGAGTCACCAGGCGAGCGCAGCTGAGGTTCAGAGGTTTGTGATGGGGAGGAAAGAAGGCCAGCTCAGAGTTCCCAGAGCTCATCTTAGATGACAATCACAACCCTGACCATTAACCCTCACCTTTGGTTTTGCTTTCACAGGGAGACAGAAACTTGGTAGCAGCATCCTGGGAAGCCTCCTCCTTTCATTCCAACCTACACTACACCCCTGACCCAGGGCTGAGCTGCCCACAGCATCGCCAGTGACATGGAAGCAGGATCACAGGGCTCAGACACCACTCAGGCAACAGCAGCAGCAATGTGACATTTCACTAATTTCAATGCTTTCGTGAGTTCTAAGTTCAATAGGCAGGCTCTTTAACAAATAACCCATTTGGGTTACTTGGCATTTGAAGTTACCTTCCAGTTAACCTCTCATCCAGACACCCAGGACATGACATCTAGGAATTTAGTCCTAAATATCTGAGCCAGCTGCCCCCATACCTGTAGGGCAGCTGCAGTTTGACATGTGCCAAGCCAAGATCACATCCATGTTTGCATTCTGCTGCATTTTGCTACCATCTAGAAGCAGCAGCCTATGTGCTAAAATGGCCATGAAAATCAGGGGAAAATAAAACTGCCTCCTCAGTATTACATAAGGAGGTTTTAAATGTCAAAGAATCACCTGCCTTTCAGCCCCCAGCCAGCAATGGGACAGGTAGCTGGCATTTCACGGTGTCAGACTTATCCATCTACATCAGATGTGACACTTGTCACAGGGTCCCAGCTGGGCCATGTCCAACCGCAGATCAATTCCAGTGGAGCCCCAGGGCCTCCAGCAGAGCTCTCCCACTTCAGGCCCACCTCTGTGTTATGGAAAGTAAGAGCAGCAGCCAGAAGCTGGAGGTTTTGCCACCTGGCCACACTCCTGCTCCCCTCGGGCAGTGCCAGGTGTTGTGTTTCCCTTCTGTTGAACCACCAGAAAAAAACACCAAATAACAATAACATCACTAATAATAATAAAAACACTGCCTTGCACAGTGCCAGCACAGGCACTACCAACACAGTCACAACAAGCTACAGCACAGCTGAAGATTATATAATGCAGACATGTGACACATATCGTGAACACGCCTCTGGGAAACCTTTCAGCCTTTGCTTCCATGGGAAACCACTCTGGAAAAATAACTGCTATAAAGCTATCTGGCATGCAGGTGAGCACTGTGAGGACCTTAAGGAGACTTTAACCTCCAGGATTGCTGCCTGCCAATAGCAGAGCTGAGCTCCTCGAGGCCCCACTTTCTCCAGGTACAGCTGATGATATCACTGACAGCACCAGTGGGGTGAGGGAAGGGCTCCTCACACAGCTCCAGGCACTGGTGAAATCATCAGCTGTTAAAGAGAAATGTAAATCCCCAGGAGGTTGGATTTCAGCCCTGGTAATTAAGGCAGGCTGGAACAGTTTAAAATAGAGGTCAAGTTTTTAAGTATGCATACTTTCACACATGTCTGCTAGCGTCAAATCAACAAGAGCCAGGAACAGCCTTTTTGGTCGTAGAAAGGTTAAATTTCAACTCAAAATACACAAAAGGCAGCTGGCACGGAATTCTCACCCTCACCAGTCTGTACACACAGGTCTGACTGGAATGACACTGACCCTTCTTCCGGCTTGTGAGCTCTCTCCTCAGTCATCATCATCTTCTCCCTCCTCCCCTGCCCGTCCAGCTGGCGCTCCCAGGGCTGCTTCACTGTCCCAGAGACTCTTCCAAGCCCACGGTTTCCTTGGATGCAGACATGCCCATCCAGCTAAGGGGCACCTCAGGAGTGCATGAAGACCAGAAGATGCTGTAGGACACGTGTTGCTTGGCTGTGAGGGTGACAGACAACACAGGGCATGGGCACTCCTGCAGAGGGGGCACGGGAAGGGTCTCCTCATCATCCCCATCTTTCCAGAAAAACCCTGCAGTAAGTTTACAAACAGCAGAGTGAGTGAGTCAAACCAGTCCTCCCAGACGGAAAGCACAGCCCAGGAGAAGAACAGATGTTTCATCCAGAGAGCTTTGTTTGTTTTGGGTTTTTCAAACGATTCTATGAAGTTTTGGCCAGAGGTAAATAGAGACCTTGTGTTTCATGGTATCAAGCACGGTATTTTCCTCCACATGGCAGGGCACATTCACAAAAGAAAAAATTCAACAGGCCCAAGTGTGGGGTTTTTTCACTCTAAAGAATGTCAATTTCATAAACATTCTTTTCTTCTTTAAAGATTGCAGTATCTCACTACAGCTAATTTATAGCATTTAGTTGGGCTTTTTTCCCTGAAACTTCTTTCAGAAGAATTCCGCAAAAAACCAAAAAGAGAAATTGATTTCATACTTTTTATTTGGCTTCAAGAGGGTCTCTGAAGAAATCTTAAACTCCTAAAAAGACCCAATCAGCAAGATAGCAAACATAAACAAATCAGTCGCAGTTACTCCCAAAAAAGGTCATCACAGCCCGAGATTTCGTAGATCCAGCAAAATGCCCCTTACAAATGCTCATCTTCATAGCATTCGAAGCTGAAGATCCCCAACAAAACTTGAAAACTGAAAAGGGAAAAGCATCCCATTTCTATCCACCAGAAAAACAGGATGTTTTCTTTATCAAGACACACTTAATTCTCAGGCTCCTTGAGACAAGGCAGAAAAGACACATATCCATGTCACTGCAGCCACAATTTCTAGCCCAAGTGTAAGATCTCCTTCAAAGCACTAATTAAAGAAGACATGAGAACACCGAGTAAGAAACAAAAGTGAAGAGTGGCAACTCTATTCTTATCACAAGGATCCAAACAGAGCAAGAGGAAGTATGCCAGCACAACTGTAAAATCTGAAGGGGAACACTCTCCAAAGAGCCTCTCATTTCATTCACAACATTCTTGTTGATCAAGAAAAAAAACCACAAGAAAACAGCTGTTTGAAGGAAGAGCTTTCCATTGTTAAGTGCTCCGGCTGGCTCTTTTAAAAGCCCGAGCCACTATAACACGATTGCTTTTCCCCGTATCTTCCAGAAGATACCCATTGCGCAAGAAAGCCCAAGACTTTCAAAGACAAAGAAGCCAAACACTGTTTAAAGACCGTCAGGCGTGCAGCAGGCTCGCTTCCTGCTGGAACGAGGCTTGGAGCTTGTGACGGGCACGATCCCGGATCAGTAAGACTACCACACACAACAAATAAGATTTTCCTTGTTTGCCTTACAAGACTAACGCCAAGATCAGCATTGAGGCAGTGGCTGCGGGATCACCGCTGCTCCCAGGAAGAGCGAGTGCCTCGCTCCGGGGCTGTATTTGCACATCGCCCTCTTGGGTGCAAGGAAGAAACGCGGAGCCCGTGGCAGCCCCTGCCAAGCGCCATCCCTGGGGCACTGCCACATGCCAGTGGCCACCACCATGGTACTCTGGGTCGCCATCCAAGCACGTGCTCGACAACCACACCGAGCGTGGCCGCCCCGCGCCTCGCACCGGCAGCGGACTGGAGGAGACCTCTGTGCTGCTATCCCGAGGTGCTCCGGCACACTTCCACTCGGGATTCACACCTACGGGGCTTTACAGAGGTGTATCGCTGTGCCTGCGAGAAGCCTCCTGAGTAACAGTGAACCAACAGAGCAGAGATGACAAGACACGTTTCCTCGGAACTCTCCTAACTATGCGTTTCGCGCAAGCCAAAATATGGGGATTCCAGCCAAAATACAAACAACAAAAACATCGAAACTTGTGTCATTTCCTTCCTGCGCTTGGGGAGAGGGACGGAGCCGGGACAGTCCGGTCTTGAAGAAGAAGACACGGCCGGCGACTCCTGAGCGGTTGCCCGACAGAAGCGGCAACGCCGAGGGAGCTGAGGAAGCCCCAGCCGGGCGGGGGAAGCGGCGACGGACGGAGCGGGGGCTGCGGGACCCCGGCCACCGGGAGCCGCCGCCAGGCTCGAGGGGAGGGGGTTGAGCCCCCCCGGCGCACAGGGGACCCCAAGGCCTGCCCGAGGACACCTCGGCCCCCGGGGGTGCAGCCCCCGAGGGGCGGCAGTCGCGGCGAGGGGCGCGGGGAGCACCTGTTGGCCAAACCCGCCCGGTGCCGACCCGACCGGGACGCCCACGGGGGAGCCCGAGGAATCCCGCCACGGCCCCCGAAACGCGGCCGCCCACGGCGGCGTCTCAGCCATCCCACCCCCGTCCTCCCGGCATCGCCAGCAGCCGCCGCCCGCCCCCGCTGCTCCTCACCGTACGGCTCAGCAGCGTGTCGGGGTCCGCGGGCTCGCACAGCTCGCTCAGCTTGCGGTCCCAGTGCAGCAGCGGCGGCTGCTCCCCGCCGCTCTCGCACACCTCCATGGCGGCCGCAGGCACCCGCGCCGGCCCGTCGGTCCGTCTGTCGGTCGGTCCGTCCGCCCGCCGCGCCGCTGCCGGACCCTGCCCCCGCCGCTGCCCCGGGCCGCGGAGCCGCGCGCTCGCCCCCGCCCCGCGCGTTCCCTCGGCCGGCGGCAGCGCGCGGGCGTGGCCGCGCGGGTCACCCCCGCCAGCCGCGCGCCGCGCCCCCGCCCCGCCCCCGCCGCCGCGCCCGCCAATCGGGGGCGAGCACCGCCGGGCGCCGGCCAATGGGCGCGCGGGCCCCGAGAGGCCGCGGCCGCGGAGGTGGGCGTGGCGCGCGCGGCCAATGGCGCGGCGGAGCGGCGGGCGCGCCGGCCAATGGGGCAGCGACAAGACTGCGGCCGGCGCGCGCCGCCCCGCCCCGCCCCGCCCTCAGGCAGGGACCCGCGGCGGCCCCGGCTCCGCGGCCGGGACAGGGGGACCGGGACAGCGCGGCCCAGGGCTCCCGTTCGGCGAAGACAGGTCAGAACGCACCTCCTGAAAACCAGAACTTCACAGCTCTGGGCAGCCGCACGGAGGGCGCTGGTGCCTGCCTCAGCTCGGTCCCAGAGCGCTCATCAACCGGCAGTAAAAATAATCCCAGGCAAAGGGAAATGACGGTATTTTAAGACTTGTGTCCCTGCCAAGCCGGGGCGACACTGACATTCCATTGTTCTTTAAAAGCGACAAGCTGCCAAATACTTAGGACTGAAAAAGCCGGGCACTGCCCAGTGCTTGCAGCAGCTCGGGCACGGCCGGGTGCTGCGGGGTCAGCTCAACACTAATGGGCAGTGCCCCGCTGCCTTGTGCGGCTGCCAGAACTGGACTGACTTCCTGGCGTGTTCCAGCTCCCCTAGACATCACCTCTTGTGGCAGCCACTTCCATCCACCCACAGAGCCAGCCCCTGTGCAGCACAAGTCATCCAGTCCTCGCTCAGGAGAGCCCAGACTAGCCCTCTGAGGAAAACATAGCCAGAAGGATTTCCCAGCATTTAATAGGCACAACAGCAACAAAAATAGGAAGAATTGTGGTGATTTCAGCATGTTTTTTCCTTTAAGGTTTATTAAACCGCTGGAGTTTGATTAGGAAAAAAAAAGTGTAACAGAAGCTACACTACCAAAGATCTCCTGCAAAAAGTAGTTATTTTAAGTTAATTATTGTGAAAGAAGTCAGCCTGATATTTACCTTCAGCAGCAAAGAAAACAGCTAAAACAAAATTACCAGTACCTGAATTGCTACCTTCCACTTTGGCAAGCCCAACCAGAAGTACAAACTTCTTGTTTGTACTGCCAGGCACTGTTATCAAAGCAATTCCGTTGTGCCAGTCCAGAGATGCAGATTGTGAAATTTGTAAAGGTCAGTTCCTGATCCAGGAGCCTCCATGTTTCCATTGGATGTGTTCTTCCTCTCAAAGCTTTTGTGGCCTTGTGCTAATCCCTTTAACAAAAGGCTCTTCATCACCCTGCTGACTGAGATTAGCACCTTCTAAAATCACTGCAGTGACTAGATAATTTCTTGGGGCTGGGGCACTAAATTAGTGTTTTGCCCATATGAGAAATCTAAAGGGAGACCCGTGTTTGCCTTGTAAGCCAACAAAATGAAGGCCACCTTAGAAGGCGGCGGTCCTGACTGGCTGAGTGCCGCTTCCTTTGCTGAGCATGATGAGAACAAGGGGCTCCCAAGGACTGGTGTTTGACCAAGAATACTGGGCTGAATTTTCTCACCCTAACACATTTCTCAGGCAGAAATATTTATTTAAGGAAGAAGTTGCACGGGCACACACTTCTGCCCTTGCCCCTTGGGTAAAGCACCCATACAAACTGAGGCACCCTGGGTAAACAGCACGCTGCTTTCCCCAGTGGTTTCCACTCTTCCTGCACCAAATAAAGCCGTGTCCCTCTCCCCTCTGCACTTCCCCAGGAGCTCTCTCTTTATCATTGGTACTGAGGCACAATTGCTGCTGTGAGACACAGAGCTGCTGAGAATTCATAAGTATGCTGGAAGACTTCTTTGGCCACTGAAATATTTTGACACACAAAACTAGCCATTTCTGGGGCTATAATATAAATATAAAACATGATACTGGAAACTGGGCATCCTGCCCAGTTACTGACACATTATTAAAATTAGTGTTCAAGGCTACATGTAAGTTTTGAGCTGCAACATCTCTGAAACAATTACCCAAGACTTTGTAAGGAAATGTGACCAATTTGCTTTGCATGGTAGCAGCCAACGGCACAGAGACCACACTGATGTGTTTGTGCTGCAGCACCAGCTCTTCTTGGGAAAGGAAATCTGAAATAGCAAGGTTCTGCTAGAGGTTGGCAGCACATACAAGGCACCAAGAAACAAGAGACAGAAGTGGAGAAAACGAATCTTTTCCAGAGAATATTAATTATTCAGTGTGCTGATACAACACATGGGACAGCAGTCTAATGTGTCACATGTTGCTGCCCACAGACTGACACTACACCAGAAATCAGGCACTGGGGAAAGCACCTTAAAACCTACAAGAACATGATACAGACACAGCTATCCTAACTTTATCCCATACTCCCTGGAGGAATTGAATGGTGGACTTCAATAGTTACCAGCCTGCTGAAAATCAAGGCTATTTCTCCATGCTTCATTACTTTTCTCTTTGAACAGCAATAATAGTATTATTAAGTTCCAACTCATGTAATTCTGAGAGCATTTTTGATTTCTTTTGTCTAAGACCCTTTCCTCACCCCATTCTTCTGAAGTGGGTTTGAACTCACCCTGCAGCACCAAAAATTGACCAAAAATCTAAGAGAACATAAAAGGGTGGGGAGTTACTGTCTGCACATACCGGGAAGAGAAGAGCTCAGCTTTTGTTTACTGAGAATTCTGCTCTCTTTCTACAAGGAGCCCATGCAGAAAACACACATAGAAAACCTAAAGAGGAAACCAAACCAGCTAAGACGGAGGAGGCTGCTAAGGCAGAGCTCCAAAAAAGCACCACTTACTTAAAATATCAAAGAACAAAGCAAGCAACAATACAAAGCCCAGCAAAGGAAAGGTGCTCTATTTCTCCTTGCAGATCCGGGTTACAGAAGCCAAAACTCCTTCAACCACATCATTACTCAGTTCTCGATCAGGTCAGCGGCACAAAGGTTCATTAAATATTTACAGGTGACATTTTTCTGACTTATGACAACCAGGATCAAGATAACCATCCATTTTCTACAGCCACTCTGTTCAAATCAGTTTGAGAAACCAACCAGCAAGAAAAGAACAAACAGCAACAGAGCCCACAGGATGAAAATTGCCAAGTTTCTGACCAGCTACCAGTAAAAATCTTACCCCTTGAAAGCAACAGACAACTGCCACAGCCAGAGATATCTTCAACAAATTCAGCACCTCTTAGAGAGTGCGGGACACAAAATTCAGGTCTAAGAATATAAAGAATGAACTAACAGTCAATTTCTAATCACAGTAGCTACTGGAGATTTTTGTGAAATGGCCAGGTATGGTAATTAGCTGTATTTTTTACATGGGACTAAGCAATGAGCAGAAGAAAAGTCTCACGCACACTGACACACGTTCACCACAAGAGGATGTCTCAAGAGAAACGCTGTGAAAGTTATTTCTTTGTGTGTTGTGCAAAGACTTTACTTGCACTAACAAAGCGAATTTCTTGTGTAAATGAGGTTTAAATCACACTGCTGTGCTGAGAAGCTCGCCACTGCCAAGACAAACAGACACCAAGTCTTAGTTTGTACATTCAGACACGCTCAACTACTTGGCAAAAAGGCTTCCACCATGGAAATTTCAGAGTCAAAAATAGAAGGTGAACTTGAGAATAGTAAAGTTTTCTTCCCACAATCCTGGCATTTCATTCCTTTTCTGACTCATGAAAAAAGTGGAATAGCCAACCCTGAAGACAGCCTGTTACTAAACCCACATAATTGGTACACTGACAGAAATACAGGCTCCCTTTACCAGAATCTTCTTTGCTGTTGTACCCAGGGGCTTCTCTAAGCCCCAGTTCAGCCTTCCTGCCTTTACATTTCCTGCCCCTCTGCAAGGGCTTTCACCAGGCCCCCACAGGCACTGCTGGTCTTGAACTGAAGTGTGACCTGTGTTTGGGAACACAGGCACAGTGCCCCCAACCCCACAGAACACAGAGGACAACAAGAGGGCTATTTTGGTGAAGTGGGACTTGATTTCTTTGGCAGAAGCATCTTCTCCTACTTCTTCATGCCTCCTAATTTCTGTGGACAGAGCAATTACTGCAGAGCAATAAGAATTAAAGCTGAAAGCATTCTTTGCTGTGCGACACAGGCACAATGTCGTGGTGTCTTCCTCAAACCAGCCACAAAAACAAGCAGAGAAGAAGAGTGTTTCCTACACCTTACAGCAGGCTGACAGGAATAACTGAGTGCCATGGAGCTGCCTTTCAGACCAGAATAGCCCTGCCTCAGAGCTGTTCAGAAACGCTCCAAATACTTGGTGAACAGGCTGACATTTTAAAAAGAAGTAATCCATATTTATCTTCTGTAATTATCTCCATAAATACATAAAATAAATTCCTGCTTCAGGTCAAACACTTCTAAATATCCTGGTTGATGCAAGCAGCCAGGGTTTGCCTCATCAGGTTTACACAAGATGCTAACACAGACAAGAAAAAGCACAATGCCATTTTCCAGGGGGACACTGTGGGAAAACACTAATTGCCTAGTTATAAACAAGGAATCACTGTATTTCACTCGGGTGATACCATTCCCATTCCATTTCCTCACAGAACAAATACCTATCCATAAAAAAAAACCCTGAAACCAACCAGATGCTAGAGGAATGCTGATTTCACACAGGATTTTCTCACAAGTGAAATGACTTAGTTACAGATTAACTTTGCCCCAGCGTAGCAGAGCACACATAGCATGAACACACAGCAAGTCTTTGCCACTGGTTATTTTTGCTGCAACTAGGGCAATGCAGAATCATTTGGGAAGGGCTACCCTACTGCTAAGCTGTGCTGAACATTCAGCACACTGCTTCCAGTGTGTGCTCAAAGTCAGTGTGTGTTGTCTTTGTAGCAGGTCAATCTTTAAAAGTGCACTAGCTACTTTAAATAGAACTGGAAGGGCAAGAAAACCCAAAGTTCTTGAGTAAATATTTTTCTTTGCTGGCACCTAATCCTAATACCTTGTGCTAGCTCTGCTGTCTCCAGTTTGAGCCAGGGGCAGAGATTAGCAGGAGCCATTCAGCAGCTGCAGAGTTCTGGCCACTCCATTGTGGTGGTGAAGGGAATCCTTGCTGCCACTTCTGCTCTGAGTCTGGAGGAGAAAGGCAGCTCCCAGACTCCAAAACAGACACTGCCATGAGCTCCACCACCACGGCAGAGTGCAAACAAGGTGACCATTGAATGAACAGAAGCTCAGCACTTTTGCTCAAGGCCTCCAGAAGAAAGCTCCAGACAAACCCCAGCTTTTGTCAAACAGGAAAAATTTGTGTGGACCAAACGCAAACTACTTGGATCACTACTGTGCAAGAGCAACATCACAATTCTCACAGCAGTACAACAGGCTCAGATTAAACAAGAAGTTAAAGGAATTAAAGTCAGGACTTTCTGTTTAAGAAGACATTCTCCTGTGGGTAACAACTCACTGAAGTAGCTAAGCCTTTGCAATGCATCTGACACCCCAGTATGCCAGTGACAGGGGCTTGGATACTTGTTAGAGCTTTAACATCAATCAGAAATAGATGCTGAATTGAAAGAATTGAAGTTTTTGTAAGTACAATGTGCACAGGGCATAAAAAACCCCCCAGAGTTTAGTAGGGGGAAGAGCTGCACACTATTAATGGGTTCTGCACTGGGATCAGAGAGAGATGAGATACAAAATCCCACCAGCTCTGAAGGCAGAAATTGTCGCTTCTAATATTTTTCTTTCCCTGTTCACATCATTTCATATTACAGTGGGAATTTCACTTTCACTTTTTCATGTAGTAGAATTAAACACCTTTTAGTTAAGCAACTTCTTACCAAGAATACCATCAATCATTCTCACTCTGACAACAAAACGCAGTGAAACAAGAGCCACTCCCACACTAAGAATCCCGGACCCGGAATGTTTTTCAAGTTTTCCAGGCGACTCCCCGAAGGCAAAGCCAAAGCAGTCGCTCCTCCAGCTCCTCCTAATGGCAAACCATGGGCACAGCACCCTAACGAGGGACGGGGTGGGAAGGCCGATGACATCCTACACCTAACACCACAAACAAGACTTAAACAGAGTTTGGAGAAAGACAATACCTAGGATCAGCAGAGGGGCAGATGCAAATACACAGGTGGCCTTCTCTGGGTCTGTGACAGAAATCTCCAGCTGAGCGCTAGTCATAGCCAATGGTTCTGCTTTAAACTCACTGTCCAACAGGCTTAGAGAAGGAAAAACAGGGAATGACACCTATAGAACAGAGGAGGGATGTCAAAAGTGAGAGGGGATCAGGCTGGCAGGCCCCACAAGACAGGAGAGAGATTAAGGCAGACAAGGCCAGAAGGATTGAAAATGGCTGAAGATGCAAAGAGTGACTCTCCATGTATATATTCTTCACTCAAGAACTGATACAGCTACCTGGGGTACTTCTTTTAAGAAGAAAAAAAAAAAGTAATCCAAAAGATGATAACAGAGAGAAAGCACATGGGAGAACAAAACACACAGAAGTACTCTCTAGGTAACAAACATTTTATTTATTTCTTAAAGAAACTACAGCAATATATGTGACTACAGAATTATGAAGCACTGAAAAAACCAAAGGAATGAAATGGCCTGGATCCAAGCACTAAGGACATCACACCTTTTCTCTCACCGAGCCATCACTCAGAAAAATCACATTATCTGAAAAGAAATTTAAAAAATTAATCTTGAGCATTGTTTTGCCTTGTTGCAAAAGCCTTCACACCATGAAGCCCAGGTATTTGTGTTAAAAGAAGTTGCTAAGATGTGGATTTTGGAACAGAATAATAGTTAATAAAACAAAACAGTGTCCAATACAAGGTTCCTTCTCTATCTCCCCTGAAAGCAGACAATTCAAGGTGGCCATATGTACTATGAAACAAGTGTGATAAAGCTGATGAACAATGAAAGACACTATAAACATTTTAAAATAATGGTTTAATTATTTGACTACAATCTCCATCAGTTACAGCTTATTTCCCTTTCTTTTGTCATGTTCACTCTGCACTATATACTACACTATATACCAGGTCATCAGCCTGCAGGACTATGGGAAGCTCCTACTTCATCAAGACTAAGGAATTTCTGAAGCGTCTTGAGACTGGGTCTCTTGAACAAGAAACCATTAAGAGAATATTAATTTAAAAAGATACTTTCTTCTTCCTTATAGCACTGCTAGCTTTTAAAGAGGCTGCAGAAACATCCAGGAATATGACTGTTCTTCTTCCTTTTTTTCCTCCTTCTCCTCTGTCCTAGTTTTTTTAGACATAGTTGTGTAACAGGTATGTTTGCTCTACTACCCAATTAATTTATCCCTCACTCAAAAGCAACACAGGAGCAGCTCTATCTACAATAAAGATGCTGCAGGATGCTCAGGCTATTTAAAGGCTCAAGGAAAAAGTTTATTTTTCTAGTTTTCTTTGTTGTGTCAACCCAAGGCACAAGTCTAATCCTTAACCATTCTGTAGAGTAAGCAAATGACACCAACAGTTTGCAACTGGATACTCTCATTTTCTGTGTGTTCACAAGGAGTGCCAGAGGAAATCTTCTGGTACACACTAGCCATTCTCTCAAAATCCCTGAGTGTGGATACTGAGGATGAAGACTAACCAAGCTTCATTTCAGAGGTCCTCCACCCTCTTTTCATTTTAAAAGGGCAAGGGGCACCTTGGTGCTTTGCTCCTTACCTGCTATAATTGTTGTGGCCTGTCGCCTCACATTGTTTTTATCTGTATATTCACCATAATCTATCTTCCCTTCAACGAAGATTCGAGAGCTGAAAAAAACCAAGAATTTGATTTTGGTCAGAGAACTGTGCTGCTGTTTTCCACTCTGTAATAATAGAATGGTTTGGATTAAAATGGGATCCTTAAGACCATACATTCCAAACCCCTGGCCATGGGCAGGAATACCACCCACTAGATCAGGCTGCTCAAAGCCCCATGCAGCCTGACTTCGAACACTTCCAGGGATGGGGCATCCACAGCTTCTCTGGGCAACCTGTGCCAGGGCCTCACTACCTTGACGTAAGGTTTACATCCATATATCCAACCTGTATTTCCCCTCTTTCACTTGGAGCCCATGACTCTTTGTCTTATCACTACACTTCCTAATGAAAGGCTGAATTCAGAATCTGATTCAAAGTACATAGGCTTTTGTATTTGTTTGTAGCTGCTCTGCTAACTTGTTTTATGGCACCTGTAACTTACTACAGTTCCTGGCCACCATCATTATTACAGTAATCCATTATTAAGGCATTAAATCCTCAGCCACATTTGTTCTTCACTTACCCCTTCCTCACATACTGATAGGTGACATCCCTGAGGCCCGGTCTGAAGACAGAGATCCTGTGCCATGTCGTCTTCTGACTGACATCACCTAAGGTACACAGAAGTAACAGCGCTGGATGCCAAATCTCCTTTGTCATACAAGACTCAGAAATTAGTTTCAAATTATAAGTGATCTCCCACTTAACTCTGGAACTAAATGTTCCACCCATCCGTGTCCAAACAAATTCTTGTGCAGAAGCACAGTTCAAACGAAGACATTGCTTTTTCTGTAAGGCAGTACTCATGCTATTAATTTTTTTCCCCCTCAGACACTCTACACTGAATAGAATCTAGAGAATGAGATCTCTGCAGATGCAAACTGATGACAGTTTCATGAATTGACAGAATCAACGAGAAAATTATCTTTTCTTTATTTTTCTCATCCTGAAATACAAGAGTTCTAAACCTGCCATGCCTCTGACAAACCCCACCAGTGACAAACTGCCCACTCAACACTCTCCTCTCCTCCTGAGGAAGGTCAACAGCAGATCTCTCTTCAGTATTTGCTGCTGGGGATCAGTAAGAGACACACAAACGCACCAGCATCTCTGCTGACCTCAAAGGAACCTTCCTGCACCCCAGAGGTTCGCAAGTGTGCTGCTGCTGGCCATGCAGCCGTGACATGGGACACGTTGCTCGTGCAGACTCACCTCCCTGGCCCACTTCACTATCTCCTGTCCGCCACATCTCATTGGTTGCAAGGGAAAATATGGTAACAGGATTTTTTCCTTCCACTTGCCTCATGATAGGGTCCTGTCCCACCCGACCAAGCAGCTGAACACGATTCATGGCTGAAACAAGAGAGACCAAACACACAGGTGAATTATGATGCCTCTAAGCATGGCAAGCCATCAGTCAGCAGCTTTTCTAAAGGGCCAGGATCACACCTTTCTGCACCTCCTGAGCACTTTTTAAGCTCTTGTGACATTTGGCTTTTTCAGGCCCCAGCAGACGGTGTCTGTCCTGTCATTATCACTGTGAACTAACTGATTTTAAAAGCCAAAGGTTCTTTATTCTTTCTCCTCCATCTCTTTCACATCCATGTATCACTTGAGACTAATCTGCACTTATCTTGACTTTTATTTGCTTCATAATGCTAAAACACAATGCACAGCAGTACCTTTGAAACAAAGTTGCATTACGATACTCCATCCTCTGAATGAGAGAGTCAGTTTTTGCACCATTACCAGGCCTAGGCAGACACAGTCTATCCCTTCTCCATGTTCAAGGAGAACTGGAAGAGGTAAGGGAAGTATTCCCTGTGCACAATAAGCATGTCAAGTGAATAGTGAAGGCTGAAGTACACCTGGAGTAAATCCTGCTGGGGCAGCAGCACACACACAAGTGCCCCAGGGACCCAGAAGTCTGAGAAACAAGCACACAAGGCACCTGAAGGCAGGTGTTAGAAACCATGCCAACAGCAGACCCAAACCACTGCCACAGATAAAGCACAATTACCTGCCCTAGAGAGTGACAGTCCTTGTCAGGGCTTTCTTCTTTTCCCCCTGCAGTGCTGCTTCACCTGACAGAGACCAGGCAGGAGCCACTCAAGACTATGTGTGCTTGAAACAATACATTCTTAGGTGCTACACAGAGGAGCTACCATTCCCACCTGCTTCTCTCCTGCCCTATTTCAGATGTTCCAAAACTGAGATAAACACAATGAGTTACCACTAAATTGCATCTCAGGAGGTACTTACATCTTTCAAGTACCAATGAGTTAACCGTATCAGAGTCATGTCTTACAAACTGGCGTAGCACCTGAAGGAACAGAGAAATGTGAGTTTCCACGACACAAACTATGAACAGCATTCACAAGCCTTTACACTTCATTTTCCGAACACTTGCAGAGGTTCTGCAAGTATGTTCTTTTCCAGGTAACTAATGGGGGACCTGAGGAAAGAAATCTGTTCAGCCAAATGAAGCTAGTAAGATTACTTAAAGAGCACCTGGTTAAATCAAGGTTAAAGAGTTGCCTAGAAAGAAGTGTGGCCCAAAGGTATACCTCCAGCAGTTATTTTTGGGACATGCAGTAACTACTGTTCTTCTGCAATATGTAAATAAGAGGGGAGGAGGCTCGTAGAAGAGTGGGGGTTCAGTTGTTTGAGCTTTAGTCTTTGGAAACAAACAGGTCTGATGGTTCTGCTTCGTTTCAGAGATTAACCAGGTGTCCCCAAAAAGTACATCCATCCACTGGAATGAGCAATGGATGCACTGACACCCTTGTTCCCAAGGCAAGTCTAGGACACAAAATTCTTAGTACTACAAGTGAGAAAGCTGTACAGGAACTGCCATTATTCCAGCAAATACTCCATCCTAGAAGAAAGGAGCGGGGGGAGGGGGGGAAGCCCAGACAGAAACGCTTTTGCTAGAGGTCCATGTGCAGGAACTGAAAAAAAAAAGCTCATTTCCTAGAACAGGGGGTTCCAGAGCTCACACTCTTTCTCCCGAAGAGCAGACCCAGCGCCGAGGCCCCGGCCCAGCGGGCACGGCCGGGCGAGGGCTCCGGGGCGCTCGGCTCCGTCCGCCCCGCCCCTTCCCGGGGCAGCGCCGCGCGCAGTTCCGCGGCCGCAGAGCCGCTCCAGCCTCCCGGCGGGGCACAGGGGCTGGAGCTGCTGCTCCCCCCGCCGCCCCGAGGGCACCCGGGCCCGCGCTCCGCCGCGGCCGCAGCCCGAGCGCGCCGCCGCGGCCGCAGCCCCGCGCGGCCCTACCTGCCACGCCGGTCGCCGCCACATGCTGCCGCCGAGCCTGCGGAGGGAAAAGCAGGGCTGAAGCGGCGCCCCACGGAGCCCCGGCCCGGCCCCCCGACCCCGCGGCCTCCGCGCCTCCGCCGCCGCCGCGCTGCGCCCGCGGCCGGCCGGAAGAGGAAGGGGCCGGGCGGAAACGCGCCTGCCCCCAGCCCGCGAGGGGAAGAATAACCAACAGCACTCCGGCACTCCATCGTCGGTTTAAAAAATGATAAAACCTTTATTCGCACGAAACGAGAGGATCTAACAGTTAAAAGCCAGCATGTGCAACATCATAAAACCAACCAGTAAAACCTGGAAATAAGCGAGTGAGCAAGCGCTCTCTCATAACAGGGCAGTGCTCTGTCCAACAACACAAGCAAGCGACAAGGACTCCCGAAGTTACATTTAGCGGGGAGAGGGGGAAGGGTGCATGAGATCTCAAATACGAAATACGTACCACCGTTAACATGGGCAACTCCAAAAAGCTGGAAAAGCCCTTTCTAATTGCCCTCATCTTTGCTGAAAGGTTGCAGTTCACAGGCAGGCAGCTGCACCACGTGCGAGATACTGGAGGGGAAATGGGTACAGACAGAGCCAGCACCAACACACTGCAGTTCTCTCCCCCACATCAACAAGGAGTCCTCCCCGACTGACAGAAAACGAGTCGGGCATCAGGGACTAACTAGTCTGTTAGAGCACACCCAGTTACAAAATTTTGTTGCTGAAATGTGAAAGAATGTTTTTCTTCAACTCCCACTCCTTAACTCGAAGTATTTCGTATTACTCTGTGTCCCCCCATCAGTGAAACACCACTCCAGCTGCATCCCGAGCCCCCCAGGACAGCTGTGTAACCAGCCTGGCTCCTGATGCGTAGCTAAAACTGGCTGCCATACCTACTTGCTCCTAGAAGGGGCCAGCTGTAGATGCTGTCTGCCTGTACAGGCATTATCATCCCTCTAAAGATACAGTCAGCCCAAGTGTTAAGACCACAAAATCACCAATAACAAGGCCTAACCCAAGAAAGAGGGAAGTGAGAGAGAAAATGTCATTCTTTTGTCATGGCAGAGTTACACTGAGTCTATAGCAAGGCCAATTACACAAGAAAAACAGGTAAAAGGCTGAGAACAACCTTAAATCCCATTATCCAACACTTGAAAGCCATTCTTTTCTCAGCCAACATCTCATCATAACTAACAGGGGAACAACAAAAAAAAATTACAATGACAGGGAGAGAATAAGGGGCATTGGTCTGTGCAGACCCTCTGCTTTCATAGGGCCATTCAGCAGTCTTTGGACAACACAGAAATTCAGAAACCCAGAGTAAAGCTAAACGAGCGACAGCTCTTCCCTCCCACCAGACGCTTGCTCTTCTGCTTAGAAGAGGTTTCAGACTCTTGTAACTTGGCACTTCCTAAGGCTTGGTCCTTCATGAGGGTCTGGGCAAGGCGAGCTGCTTTAAGTTCCCTGCAGGGGGGAGACGGAAGGAAGAGGAAAGGAAGAAAACCACGTCATGCATGAATCGCCATCAGCTACAGCAGCAAACAATGAACAGTCTTGCACAAGAGGGCTACTGTAATACTCCAGCACTGCTGGAAGGGGGCAACCTCTCAGCCCAGAGGGTAACAAGAAGATTACTGTTGCTGTCTCTAGAGTTTCTGTTTAAAATGGTAGGAGCTCTGAAGATTTACCAGAAGAAAACTATGTATTGGGTCAGCAACACACTGGCACCAGTATGGGGAACACCTGGCCCAGTTTTTCTCCCATTGTTTCAGACAGTTGTGAATGCTGAAACTTAGATCAATGTCATCTCATACATATATAATACCTAAACAAAGGCAGATACTTCTTTTCCATTGCCTTTCTTCCCTTTCTGGTACTTGCTGTTCTTCTAGAGCATTCACTCTTCTGTCTACACAGAAAACCTGCTCCTCAGCTGAATACGGCACTTAGAGAGGCTGTGGGCAGTTCTTAGATCCCAGCAACCCAAGCACTACTGCCAACAGCAGTGAGAGGCAACAAGGGGAAAAAAAGATATCTGCCACCACCTGATAGTTCTCTTCCTTCTATGCTTAGCACCATCTCAGTGCATTATCAATTCCTCATCTGCCCACGGGCTGCAGGTTGTATCAGCATTTTGTATCACCAGTGGCTGCAGGAAGTCCATGAGTTTGCTGTTGTAACTTAGCCAGCTGTTCAGCCAGAGCTGAAGCACAGCTGCTGCCTGGGCACTGCCAGTCCCTGTTTTACATCCCCATCATCCCCCCACCTCCAGGCACAGGAACTGGCTGGGGATTTCTGCACATGCATTCTCCCAGCACTACCACCCTTCATTCAAAACTTGTGACCAGCATGGTCCTGCCCACACCTTCTCCCCTCCATGCCCAAGCCAGCCCTACCTTTCCAGCATGGCAGTCTTGCATTTCTCCATATTTAGCTGCTCCTGGAGCTGCACAGCTTTTCCACACGAAGGACGAAGAACAGGGTGTTTGGTGAGAGCCGTGGCAGAAGGTCTTTGCACTGGGTCAGGATGGATCATGAGCTAGAAGGCAAAGGAGTTCAGAGCTTAGCATTCCTGTCACATGCCAGCTGCAAAAGCCACCATCCTGTCAAGACTCCTTCCTCACCTTAAGGAGCTCAAGGAAACGGTGGGGAAGCTTCTGGGGGATGGGCGGGAGGTTGCCTTTGCGGATGTGGTGCCACAGGGCCCCGTTGTGAGGCAGCGGTGCTGTCCCAGCTGCCAGAGCTACTGTGAGTGCCAGGGCAAAGATATCTGCCTTGGGCAAGTAGCAGTATTGCTGCAGAGAGAAGGGAAAGGTGTTAGAAAGGAACATCTTGCTACACTAAGCAAAGGTGAGTTGGGGTATGAGCTCAAAAAGAAACAGCCAAGCAAGTGTGTGCAAACGGCACTGCCTTCACCACCCCAGTGAGCTGTTTTCTCCTCTTGAGGATGAAAACATTGGCAGCAGGCAGTACCACTAGCCAACAGCACGTTGGCTCTCAGCCAGCCATGAGGAGCTTGCAGGCCACGTTGGGATCACTGCAGTAACTCCAGAGGATGGCCTAACACCTGTGTACCTCCAGCCTCCATTGCAGGGCAGTAAGCTAGCCATGCCCAGCTCAAACTGAAGAGTGCATCTGATACATTGGCCCAACAGTTCCTAAATTCACTTGCAGCACAGATACTGTCCCTTAAATACCTGAATAACACATCCAAGCTGATTCTTCAATTCTGATTCCCTTTCCATTTGTTGGCCAGAGTTACAAAACTGCAGTCAGTTTAAGAGGTGTGTTGTGCCTCCCACCTCTCTCCACTATTTGTTCAGTGTTTGTTTTACAAGGCATCTGTCTGGGTAAATATATTCCTCAATAATCACACCCAGTAGTTTCATCTCAGCTGGATATGCAAATCAAATGTCTTAAAACTGATAAAGGTTTTGTCTCACTGATCCCTCAAGGGGAATAGTTGCAATGATCCCATGATAGCTACTTAGGAAGTAGTTACATATTAAGTAAGCATTTACATGTTAAGACCCACACCACTATTGTTCATGATAAAGTGCTAATTTCACAGATTTCACAGCCAGACCAGACAGAAGAAAGAGGAGATAAGGTGAGGAACAAGTTAGACTAATGACTGCTCTACAGTCGATCTCTCCCCACTTGCTCTCCCACCCTGTTCTCCCCGCTGCCCTGCTCTAGCAGTTTTACCTCTTGCAAAACCTCATTGGCCAAAAAGCGTCTGTCTCCTTCCTCCACCTGAGGGTTTGTTATTGATGTCACATGTCCAAGGTCACCTGAGACACAGAACAAGCAACTGAAATGTAATGAAGTAAACTGAAGTCATTCTCCAATGAAAGCCTGCATTCTATAGGCACCAACAAGGAAATACTGAGCAAGAGAGCAACTAACTCAGGAATCTGCACTTGTAAACAAGCACATGAATTTTCTGTGACTTGTCTTCTTAGAGGAATTAATTCTGGTAATTGGAGCATTCATGACTACCCTATCAGTTTTGTGTGCAAGTCTCTTCATCCATAGAGCACAGCAGCCTCCGGCAGTAATGGACAGCCCTAATCTTAGGCCATCTGTAAAGTAGGCTCAAACCTACCAATCTTATACACCACACCAGGAGAGAATTCATCTTCACTGTCACTCTCCTCCTGCCCAGCAGGGCCTGAAACTGCCAGCTTGTGACAGATGAAGATATTACCTGCAAGACAGAGAAGTTTAGCAAAAGGATGATACCAGTAGTCAGGCTGCAGCAGCCTAACAACTTTGTCAAAATCCCACCTGTCCAAGTAGTTGAGCTTTGCAGCCAGAGAAATGATGCACATGCTTCCCACCCTGTAGTCAGCTTTCTGCCCAGCTCACATTCAGCCACACAGCTGGCATAAGACAGTTGTATCTTGTGCATAAAATATCCTAGTGAAATCAGCTTTCCCCTCCCTCTGCCCTCTAAGGGAGAAGCATAATTTCAGCAGGAAAAAGGAGTGCCCCTCGAAGAATATTAATTATATGACAGAGGGGAAGCATTGCCCTGGAGGTGACAGTCCTGAGCTGCAGAGAGGAAACCTTGTTACTATTTTTGCAGGAACTCAATCCCATCAAGGTGGGTAAACACAAAAAAGCCAAGTGTTGTGCAACAAGACAGCAGTAAATGAGGAAGTCCCCATCTTCCCTGGCAGCCCTACTTGCTCCTTCAGTATCAAGGTGATTCCCATGAGCTAGGATTACAGAGGTCATGAGACAGGAGTAAAATGCTGCCAACTATCAGAGAAGGCTCAATTTTAGAGCAGCAGTAGTGGCAGAAATCAAAATAAAAATAAAAAAACACCATACACAAGACAAGGGCAATGTCCTCTTTTCTTTGAAGCACTACAGTCAGTCCACTCAGAAGGATTTATTACAGGTCCTACCCCTGAGGGTTCACTAGGAAAACCCTCCACAAAGGAGGAGGGCACTATACTTACTAGGTTTGATATCCAGGTGCACAAGGCCAGAGTTGTGGATGTATTTTAGTCCCATGGAGACTTGCAGTAATATTTCCTTCAGCTCTCCTTCTGGGAAATACTGCCCAAGCTTTGCATTTTCCAGCAGCACATCTTGGAGACTCCCACCTAGGGGAACACAGTCAGTCTGAGACCTGAGAGAGGTTTTATGGAACAGCATGTTTGAAACAACTTAGCTGCCCAGAACACTTGGAGGCTTACTAGAGACCAACCCCAACCACAGCAGCTCTGTGTGCTCTAGTGAGCAAACTTGGACATCACCATTTGGCTTCAGCCTTCCCACTGCCCTGGAATGCCCAGCCTGATGCTCAACAAGGAAAACCAACTGCAGTTCTACCTCCAGCCTACAGCTCTATATCCTGCCAAGAGAGCTGACCTGTTAATGATGCTGGTGCTGCTGCTAGTGAACAACAGAAAAATTGGCTTCTGCTGTGCTTAGATGCAGAAAACAGGTATAAGAACGGTGGAACAAGGAAATTGAGTTCCCACTAGCAGATTTTTAACTGAAAAGCATTAACATTCAACACAGTTTTGTGGGTCTGCATCGAGACTTTGGATATTTCAGACCTAGAAGACATCATAGCCTCTGTCTCCATCAGCTTATTTTTCACCACCTCTCTTTTAGCCTCAGATGTTCAGTCACCAGAAAACAAGCAATACATCGATGCTGCAGCAAAGAGCACCACATTTTGTGGTTGCCTCCACCAGGTTTGGAAGCAGTACTCCAAACAGCTGTCACCACTCTTCATTGAGCCCCAAGACTACAGGTGCAGGCAAAAGATGAACATTACATATTTGCCTTCAGCAACTCTAGTAGCTAAAGGTATATTTTCTAATTTCTCTCAAGCCGTGGTATTACCAAGGGCAAACTCCAGTAGGAGTTTACCACCCTGCCTGCAGCACCCCATTTATACTTTGCCTCATCACTTGCTCCATTCCTCTGCAGCTGTAAACCCCTTTCTCCCAGTCAGGATGCAAGATGCCTTCATCCCAACCAGTCACTACCCACCTCCATTAAGAGGAGGTTTTGCCAAGATACATGGCCCTTAAATCAGCAGCTCTTGAGTCACTCCTATCAGGTGCCATCTGGACAGTCCCAGCACAACCCTAAGCACCAGAATTGGAATGCTTTTCCAGGCCAGCCAAAACAGAGAAACAGTTTTCAAATCCCAGAAATACGAGGGTATTCACTGCTTCTAAAACATTAGCACCACTATGAGCTTCATCTAAATATTATGTGCCCTTACTGGATTCTCCACAGAAATGCAGCCCCAGGGCAGTTTGCTTTCTTGTAAGCCAAAACACCCACATTTAAGTACAAAAGAAGGTAATTTTGCCCATGCTGGGATCGCAGCCTTGAACACTGTCCAGCTCTTACCATTGCAGTGTTCATTCTGGATAATCATGTGATCGTCCTCTGCCCAGGCCGAGTAGTAGCGCACGACGTGGGGGTGGTGGCCCAGGACAGCGTGAGCATAAACCTCTCGCAGTGCCAGCTGCCTAGGGAAGCACACATGGAAAAAGCTGAGGTGACAGGCTGCCAGAGGCTGCTTAGCACAGGAAAGGAGCCTTGCTTTGCAGCCTGAAAGTCCCGAGCCCCTCTGTTCCCCCTTTCTCTCAGGTTTTGACAGAAAAACTGGCTCCCACAGATGTTAGGGAAAAACCTGCCCTTGCTCAAATGCTCTGAGCAGCTGTTAAAGAAAATAATTGCTGAGCAAGTTTTTTGTTAAAGAGGCAAAGGCAGCAGCTTCAAAGACTTTGCTTTAGCATACAGGACACCACAAGCTGGTCAATACAGATAGGAGTAGTGCTGGCCATACAGCAAGGCAGGGACAGCAGTATGTCTGTCAAATAAGCTTCCTGACAGTTATTGTAAAGAAACTGTCTGGATGGACTCAAGGTGTTCAGGTATTCCATCCTCTCACTTTCCAGTGCATGTGACTGCTTCTTTCCCTAGACATTTATATCCAGTGTTGTATAGTTACATCTTCCCCCACGCTCCCAGCTGTTACTTGGAAGTGCAGCAGTAGCCAATTTTTGCTCATGCCATCCATCAGATACTTTTAGATCCATGCTCCCTCCTTCCCATCACACCTCTCAAGAACATGCCCATCATTTCAACTGCAGTTTCCAGCAAGCACACTCACTCATCTGAGGATCCTGCCAGAGGCCTTTTGGAGCGTTTGATGGCATAAACACATCCATCAAGGCGTTTGATGCACTTGTAGACAGAGCCAAATTCCCCCACACCAATTTTTTCTAGCTCCAGGAACTCCTTCTTGTAGCGGGAAACCATATTGCTGGCTTTTAGAGTATATCTCTGCAAAGTCACAAAAACAGCAAAGACAAATAGGAGTTGAAAGACTTAATAGCTGTCATTGCTCTAGAGGTGTGTAACACTTGCTGTCACCGAGTACCTACATTGTTCCCTCTCCCATTCTGGGTGTTCATCCAGGTATATGTGCAGGTATGTGGCCAGTTCTTGAAACAGCAATTTCAGTTCTTAAAATTACCTTTCACTTGTGTTTTTTCTGACCACTTTAAGGCCCCCTTCTCTGGTTTGGCTAAGTTGCAAGGCTGTTTGGTTGGTTTTATATAATCAGGACTTGTTAGCCATAGAGGTAGAAATTGTAATTAAGGAGAAATTTAGTCTAGCTGGCTGTATATGCCTAAGCCTCCTTGGGTTACTGCCATCACATCCCTTCTCCTAACAACCCAGACCAGTTCAAAGACCCCCAGCTGACAGAGTCACTCAGGGATGAACAGCAAGCCACAAAGTACTGGCCTAAAGACAGGACTTGAGAAGACCTTAGATGTATTGCCTGTTTGCAGCTCAGGAGAGGAGCTTGGTGTGTTGGCTTCATGTGACCCCAGCTGTGTGTGTTTACCCTGGCAGCTGAGGTTGCCTGCAGCCAAGGCCATTCTGTATCAGCTCTGGCTCTGCACGTTTGAAGCACCAGCTGTTGGCTAATGCACATTAGCTGGTCTCAGTGTATTTGTTTGTATTCCCACTGATATCTCACCCAGAGACACTTTTCCACAAAGGGTTGAAAGCTGGCAGAACTGTTGGAACATAATTATTGTTACAATAATGGCCACTAGGGATCTAGGAACTGCTGGTACTGCTGGGAGAGTGATGCCTACTGGCAGGGAAAATAAGTAAAGATAAGCAGTGGAGCATGAAGGGAACAACAGGAGTGGACTAAGTGATTTTTCTCCATCCCTTACAGGGACAGCAGCTCATGTTGCACAGTGGTTTTCACAAACCACTGCTGTGATTGCTGTAGTTTATGGTACAGAGGAGAAGGTAGGAGTTGGTCCTCACAGCCAGGAAAATGTGGCTCACATGAAACAGCAGCCCTTCCCAATAGGTTGCATTTCATAAGGCAGCTCTATTTTACACTATTTAAAGAAGCTTGGCAGTAAAAATACCTCCTAGTTCACCATTTTACACCTATATTACATACTCAGTCTCACTAGCACTCAAGCAGAATAATAGTTCAGTAATTCACAAGTTACTTGAGGCTTTCTTCTAGGTAAAACAATAATTGTGGCAGCCCTGGATGTTGCCTGGAAGCAGATTTGCTCTGCAGGTGTAGTTTTTCCATGGAGACCATTTGCCTGCAATCCCAGTCTCCTCGGCTAGAGGGTAGCGTTATCCTTCCATAAGCCCGGCTATTGCAGTTACAGAGAACAATTCCACCTTTTCCGAGTTGGTCATATCAAACAAATGTTAACAAAACATTCAGCTTAGACCTTTTCTGTCCTAGGTATTCATCCTCTGGCACGGGGCCATGGTTTATACTCAATAACAGAACACATTCCATCAAACACCAAGCTTTTACAAACATCTTATTGACTCTGTGGGAGGGAAACATACAGACACTCACCTTTGTAGGTTGCTCCTGTTTAATTTGGCTTCCTGGATGAGGATCATTCCTAGAACAGAAGATTAGGAAAATCTGGTGTATCATTTCAGTGCAGCAATCCAACTGGGTTTGAAATGAAAACATCTTTCAAATGAACTGCCAAACCTTCCTTTACAGCCTAATAATGTATTTTATAGAGTTGATAAGAAAGTTTTTAGTTGAGGTCTTAAAGACTGCAGTCCCATGTTAGGAATTCTTTGTTTCCATTTAGGAGGCCTCCACAAAGCAATTTTAGTACTGCCCACAGGACAGGGTGGCATTGTCCAGAGGCATCATTCTCCTGGCCTCCTTGTTACTGGTGAAGCTGCAGCCATAGCACTAAAGAGAGCTGTCGATCCCCCGCTCACCTTTCTGAGCAGAGGCAACGATTGATTTTTATTCCATTTCTGTTACCTTTATATATCTGCTAACATTTACTGTACACCAATGAATACTACAGAAGGAGATGACTCATTGTTAGCAAATAAGTCCAGATACTGAACATCTCCATTCCTTATCTCCTTCCAACAGTCTGATTTCAGTCTGCTGCTTAAGAGTAGCTCACTTACAGCTCTCCTCCAGCCTTCCGTTTGCCATTAGGATGAAAGAGCATTTGTCGATAGGACTCTGGTGTAAAGGGATTGATGTTGACAAGAGAAGCTTGGGAAGAGTCATCAGAGTCAGTACGAGGAGTGAGTCTCAGATGTCGGAGGCCTTTGGCTGGGACCTTTGTTGCAGATGAAGGAATAGCTGTCTTCGATAACAAGCTCTGTATTGAGAGAAGAAAAAATTAGTGGCAAATAAATCACGACTTTTTTGTTGCTATTTCAGAATAAAATTCTTGTTCTCCTGTAAATCAAGGAGAACTCAGCTCCCTTCCTTGGCATAGCTGAATCATTAAATCCCTGTGTCCCTAGTTTAGTCCCCACAGTTTTCATTTTCCACAAAGCATTCCATTCTTTGTTAAGCCCTTTCATAGTCTATTCCCTGCTCACTGGGCTGAGGCCTGCAGTGCCATTTTGGCAATCACAGTCCTCAAGAGGAGCCAGCTGCTCCCCTTTCCCTCCTACAGAGAGGTAGAAATTGCATCATATGTTGCATTAACATGGAAGGCCGAGTTCTGCCAGGCATGGACAATTGCATCAGTTCAGTCAGGACAGGTTTGTCAGAAGATGAGCTAGAACACCAGCCAGATTTCCCAGCACTAAGCAGCATTAGAATAGGGGAAATTGCTAGAAATATTTTTATATGGCTACTAGCAAAGCAAAATGAACTCATTTCTCCTCATGAATAAGAACCAGAGTTTCATAAACTTAAGTTCAGAAAGAACCTCTGGATCTTCTATAGGTCACCTTGCCACAGAAGACAGGACACTGTGTTTCACTCACTAGTCCAGAAACTTGGGCCATGGAAAGCACAGACACCAGTTTTGAGCTGAAGACAAATCTACTCACTCTGATTTGAGTAGTTACTCCCTCAGTAACCATCAGCTTTTAAAAAATACGTTTGGTTTTGACTTTTTTCAGTGGTTTCACTATTATGATCCTGGAGCCACATCTCCACTCACATCTGGTGCTCTGTCTGCAGTTTTAGACAGGGCTCTGCTCTCTCATCCTTTATACCACTTTCAAATGCTCTAAGGTCAGTGCTCCCTAATCTAAAAGTAGATTTAGGCCCTTTGGAGCCCATCTTTTGCAGCATGCTTGAAAAACAAGACATTTATCCCAGGAGAGAAAGGAAAAGAAATTGTTGATTTCATGCAACTGCTGCTTATGGGCTACAACATGACAAACTACAAGCAGCATGTTTTGAATCATCCAGCCAACATGTTATCTACACAATGCACACCCTGAAAGCAGCTTTCACTACCTGCAGCCCATCTGGGCTGGAAAAGATTTTTATACACCTCTCTTGTGGTTTAACCCCAGCCAGCAACTAAGCCCTCTGCTTGTGAACCCTTTGCTCACAACTACAATGCCTTACTCAGTGGGATGGGGAGCAGAAATAGGGAAAAACAGGTAAAGCCTGTAGGTTGAGAAAAGAACAATTTAATAATTAAAATAAAATATAATTATTATTGCTATGAAAAGAGAAATAAAACCCAAGACAGACAAGTGATTCACAATTGCTCACCACCTGCTGACTGATGCCTAGCCCATCCCTGGGCCCTAATCAGCCCCTCCTGGCTAATTTCCTTCTGTTTATATGTTGAGCATGACATCCTATGGAGTGAACTTTCCTCTGGTTTGTTCCTGGCAGCTGTCCTGGCTATGAAGCCACACAGCTGCTGGTGCTTCTGCTCACTGGCAGAACATGGGAAACTGAAAAGTCCTTGACTCTGGGTAAACACTACTCAGCACCAGCCATGTTTTAGCAACACTGTCCTTAAGCCCCAAATCACAGTGCAGTACCAGTTACTAGGACAAAATTAACTTCATCCAAAGCAAGGACAACTTCTCACCTATGGTGAGATTTAGGGAGATTCCTTCTAAAGGGTCACTGCAGGAAATTTTTGGAGTGATGCCCTTTAGACTGCTTTCCCCTAGAGAGTGGCAGGCCATTCCTCAATAAATATTGCCACACAGTCAATCATATAAGGCCAGAGGATCATGCTTCTCACCACATAATCAGGTTTTTGGAGGAGGACAGAAGTCAAATCCTAGTTCAGAAGCATTAAAGCATTGATCTTCTGTGTACCACTTAAGCAAAGGAGCAAACAATCTATCAGTAGAGCAGGAACACTCGGAGAAGACCAACAGCTACGCTCCACTGCAGGTCTGGACTGCTTGGAGCCATGCACACACCAGAAATTATCTAGGAACAGAGAAGCTGGTGCCATGTCTCCACCTGTGCTTACTTGAGACAGAAGGCAGTTGAATTATACTCTCTCCAAGAAGTTACTCATAAAACAGGGGCTGGGATCCTTCTCCCAAGAAACTGGCTCAGTAGCTAAGTTGTATTTTAGGCCAGTGACACAGGAGAAGAGAGGCTAACTTCCCTCCACAAGCATACATTGGTTTACTGCCCCTTCCATAGGGGATTTGCTACCCTGAGAACAAAGCCCTCCTTTCCTCAGATTCACTGAGCAGCTGTTCCACACAAAAAGAAACACTGTGGCACCAGACAACAAGATGGTTGGAGCTGATCAGTCTTGCCAGGCAAGGTACACATCTCAGCCACAACACCAATTGCAATTTTCAAAACAAAACCCATTAGCATCCAAAAGTGTGCTGAACAGAGCAGCAAGTGCAGCTGCCTACCTCCAAGCTCCCCCCAAACAAGCTTGAAGGGAGATGCATTTTTCTCTTACAGAGGTGCTACAGACCTGCCATTACCTTAGGAGTGTGTGGGGTGTCACAAAGCTGCAGCTTTTTCCAGGTGATGTGCAGTGGTGTCTCAGGTTTACTCCAGCTCCTGCTCACAGATGGGGAAGACTTCAGGGTGGGACTCATCCAAGCTTTTGTTCTGCTCAGGAAAATCTCACTAAGCTTTCTCTGAGGGGTTGCTGGCAGAGGACTGCTCTCTTGCCATTTCTGGAACTCTGAGCTTCTTGGGGGGCTTAAGCTCAGGGAATCCTCCTCATTTACACTTCTTTCTTCACTCTCTTCACCACAGCTGGAAAAGTCCAGTCGCTGAATGAATTCGTTGTTGTTGTCCCAGTCATCCATGTTAGCACATGAAACAACAGGTAGAGCTGATACTGGCCTGTTTTGCTTGAGGGACAGAAAGATAGCATTATTTACAGATAAACTATCTTCTTCCTTGCTTCATCAAGGGCATCAGTTCTGCTGACCACACTCTGCAATCCCACATACACAGAAACCTTGGTCGTTCATCAGTGGAATTAGACAACATTGATTAATGAAGAGCACCCCAGAATTACCAGGTACAAAGCCATTCAGCTACTGCTCATGTAAAAACAGATTTTTGATTTTTGTCTTAATGGCATAAGTCACATACAACTCAGAAGCCACTGCCTTTGCCAATAAGCTTCCCAAAGAACTCCTCCATCCCTTACTCTCATCACACAAGGAAAGACATACAAAGAATAACACACAGAGCCTCCACTCACACTCTTCTACATTAAATTTGTCAACCAGAGGGGGGATAAAAATTCCATGCTACATACAGCTGCAAAAGCAGAGGGTGCCCCAAGGAGTCACCAGATACCCCACAGACAGCCTCTCTCCTGCCCTGGACCATTTATAACCACCCCACACCTGAGCCAAAGCTAATGGGAAACATCTGGAGCTTGGCAGCACCTGTCCAGAGTTGCCTGGTGGATGAGGAATTCTCTCTGGATGTGGATTTGCAGTGCCAACAACCAGCTCTGCAGAGAGCCAGGGCTCCCTCTCAGTCTGAGTCATCTCCCTGCTCCTGCACGCTCATCCCTTCTCCAGCTTCCCGGGGCCTGTAAGGGGGTGATTTTTGCTGACAGCCTGTCTGCTCCATAATCCCATCAGAGGTCCAGCCTTTGTGGGCTTTACCTTTTACCTGCATACCCCTGTGATGATGGGGTCCTGCGTTTCCTTCTTTAAGACTGAATTTCACTTCCATTTAGATATGTGTTAGTTTGGGCAATTGTTGCGGCCTGCATGGAGAGGTCATTAGCCTAAATTATAATGTACAGATTTATGAATGTATCATTTATAAGACTTCAGGAGAGAGTCAGGAGCCATACACAGGTCTCGGTACAGCTTCCCATTTGAGGTTTCAAAGGAGAGGAGGGAGGAGCTGTGCTGGGGAAGGCAGCCTCAGAGGTGGGGTCGCTCTGTTGCTCCCTGGGAGCAGGTCAATGGCTCCCCTCACTGCACCTATTTGTAAAAATCAGGACAAGAATCTTCTAAACCTTTGGCAACCTGTGTTTCAAAGTGGGACTAGAGCAAGTTTTAACTAATTGGGAACAAGGCTGCAGCAGCCTTTTCTCTTAGCCTGGAGGAGAGCTGCCAGAAGGACGTGCAGAGATTGGAAGTGGCTGCAGCCCATAGGAGAGGGGTGTTTGGCACAAGCAGCACCTGCTCTCCTTGGCACACATCGAGGGTAATTCCCACCGGAACACAAAGGGCCACACTGGTCTGAGGTCTCTGTCCTCTCCTAACCCATTCCTTAAATGAAAAGTGTGGCTTTATGGGTCTCTGAAATTGCTTGTTAAGACTGTGATGAACAATTCATTTGATACAGAAGTGAATTGTATCCAATTCACCAAAACAGCCCCAGGAGGACATGCCAGGAGCCCAGTACGGGTTGCATTTGGCCCAGAGGTTGCAGTATTTCTTGCAGGCACAAAGCTGTTGCTGCCATGCAGCCTCTCTTAACCTGAAATGCAGCTGCTGCATCTCCCTGTGCAAGGTCCAAAAGCCTGGCAGTGCCAGCACTGGCTGCTTTCTGCCGTGACAAGCTGTGTCTGCAGCATCTGGCCAGCCGAGATCCAGGACCACTTTAGTACTGCTGTGATCTGACTGCATTCATCAGATGTTCAGCACCTGGAGCATTAGATTGAAATATATTAATTCTGAAGAAATAATGCTTTTAGTCCCCATGACTACATGTTTTTAATAACCCAGAAAGGAAATTCCTTCAAACTGGTTTTCAATCCCACCTTAAACAAATTTTAAACTTCTTTCCTCCTCAAGATTTAGAGGCAGTATCCATTTTTTCTAAGGAGGGATGTGATATGTAAAGGAGAAAACTTGGACCTGCTGTGTAAAGAGGGCCCAGCTTGTTCATCTTGCATTTTAAAAATAAAAGTTACCACACTTTCATTTACATTTTTCCTGATTGTTCAAAGACCTGATGACAAATTCCTGAGCCTTCAGCTGGAGGGAAAAGGTGTTCACTTTCTTTTGAAGTAGAGTTTTTATTTCAAAAAGGGTAATATTATCTTCAAGCCGAAATCACTTCAATTTTGGTGAAATAATAAAGCAGTAGAAAATGTGGTCTTTGTTTTTTGCATGTATCCAAAAAAGAGTGTGCCCTCAGCAGGCCCAGGTTGCTGGCCAAAGCCATATCAATTGCTCTGGTACCACCAGGTCCCTTGTCCAACAGGTTTTTTCAGCAAAGCTGGGAGCTCAGAGCATGATGATGTTTCACACATCTCAGAGCCAGCACTGGCAGCCCCTGCTCTCTGTCACTGCTTGCTCTTCCCACTGCATCCCCTCCCTCATGCTGGGGCAACGCTGGTGTGCGTGCACTGCCGAGGGGACTAGGAACAGCTCTGCACCACAAATAGCTCGTGTGGGTCATGGAAGAATTCTTATTTGGGATTTGTTTCCTGCCTAGATTGCTGGGGGACAGACACTTGACATTTGTAGCAGCACTAGTGTGGAGATGAAGATAGAAACTAGCTGTCACTTCAGCGTCACCAATATGCAAAAATATATTCATCCAAATGAAGATTGGCACTGTCTATACAGTTAAAGCAAAGCATGTGGCCAAGTATTTGCAGAATCTGGCTTTTCTTTACACAGTAACAAAATATTGTGCAGGGTTTGTTTCTTTTTTTCTTTACCAGTCACCTTCTATGAAAAACTCCATCTGCTAAAAACCACCTACTCTGGTCTATAGCTCTGCAAAGTAAACTTGTGCATGGGCTTTGCGAAACAAAATGCCCACTCAGTGTTGGAGCTGTCTGAAATGAAGCTCACAGCAAATGGATGCTAATGTTACCAAAATAAAAGAGAAAAACCCCAACCCCCACTGCTGAGGAAACTGGATGATGGGTTTCTTAATGGGGTATTGAACACTCAGAACTGCTCAACAGGAAAAAAGTAAGACAATTAAGGCTTTTATGACAGTATCTTCCTTTTAATTGTGGCCTGCTTAATTGGGTAATGCAATTAATCAGAAAGACCTAGGGAACCAAGTTAATCCTAATGACACTTAATGACATTGGTAGTGGCATAAGGAGGACGGTAATTACAAAAAGTTGGCTGACTGTAGATGCCTTGGTCATGCTTGTGTCCCCATCTTTCAGTCTGCTTGTTCTGCCCAACACTGTTTCACATCCTTCTGTAGCACATATGTACATATATATATACATACACACACACACATATATATATGTACACATACCAGTACCAGTACAGTACCAGTACAGATACCAGATCGGTATCCCTGACTCCTTCAGATTTGTGGTTCGCAGCTTCCACCACAGCCATTTGAGGGGGTGCGAGCCTGCCCCCGTTGCTGTGCCCAATTCCCGTGGCTTTCCCAGCAGGATGGCTTTAAGGGGACTGGGGGAAGCAGCTGCTCGGCATTGCTGTCACAGCCGGGGGGGACGGAAGGCGGGCAGCTGGCTCTGCCCAGCGCCAGGAGGTGAAGCACGGGCAGGCGGACTGTCCCCAGCCCTCCGTGCCCCTCCAGGAGCCGGCACCGGAGAGCTCCGAGCCGGGATCTCCGCCGGCTGCCCCGGGCGGCTCCGGCCCCAGCCCCGCCCCGCCGGTGACACCTCCGTGCTCCCGCCCCTCGCTTCCCGCCCCCCGCCGGTGCGGCGCGGGGGGTGCGGCTCCGCTCGGCTCCGCTCGGCTCGGCTCCGCTCGGCTCATCTCGGCTCGGCTCATCGCTGCCCCGCTCGGCCCGGTTCATCTCTGCTCGGCCCGGCTCGGCTCATCTCTGCTCGGCTCGGCTCCGCTCGGCCCGGCCCGGCCATGGTGGAGCGCTCGGACGAGGCGCCGCTGCTGTTCTGGGCCGAGGGCCCCGCCGTGTCGGCGCCGCCGCCCGCGGCCGAGCCGGGCAGCAGCGGCAGCGGCGGGCGGCGGCTCGGCGGCGGCTGGAGCGCGGCTCCGTGGGACGGCGAGGGGCCGGCGGAGGTGGCGGGGCTGCCGCGGGCCGAGGCGGAGGAGGACCAGATCGTGGCCGTCTTCGTGGTCACCTTCGACCCCCGCACGGGTGAGCGGCGCCGGGAGCGGGCGGGCCGGGGCGCAGGGGCCGGGCCTGGGGCTCCCGGTGCCGCTGGAGTAAGATGGATGCGGCCGGGACTGGGCTTCCCCTGGGGACCGCTCCCCCCGCATCCCGCCTCCCAGGGACCGCTCCTCCCGCCGCGCTGGGGCAGCGCGGCCGGAGCCAGAGCTGAGCGGCCGGCGGGAGCCGGGCTGCCCTCTGCCCCCACGGGGGACCGCGGCTCCACCGCACGGCTGCCGGTGTCGGGACCGGGGGCCGTGGGCATTTGCCGAAAGCGGAGCACAAGGGGGATTGCTTTTGGTCTCCATCCTGCCGAGAAGAAGTTCTGGCGGGAGGAAGGCGCCGCGTCTGGTGCCGCTCCGAGGAGAGGGATGGGTCTATCTCCACGGCACGGGGAGTTTGTGGGCGGCGCTGGGGCATCCCCTGTGCCCCGCACAGATTTAGGCCGAGCCTCTGCCCAGCGCTGCCTGGAGGGCACCAACCTGTTAGCAGCATCTTGAGAGCATCCTTCTGTCTCCGTGGAGTGGCGCAGACCTGCCTGCAGCTATCGGTGATGGATGGCGTTTGTGGCAGGCGTAAATCCGGCAGGCTCGCAGGGCATGATCACCAGCAGCAGCGGCAGCTCAGCTGCGTATTTCTTGGTGACCAGTGTATTTAGAGGCTGGCCTCTGATGGGATCTCTGGGACTCAGTGCTTTGAAGGAGTGCTGCGATCCAGGAGGGCAGAGGAGAGGGGCAAGGGAATATATTTTCCACTTCTCACTGCCATGTCCATCTCTGTCAGTGCTGTTGGACTCTGCTGTTGTATCACTACTGATAGAGGTTATTAATTTCAAACCTGTAAATCAGCATTTCAGAAAATGTCTTAACTTTGTTTTCCTAGTCCCGCTGCTCCGACCGACCGTATCCACCAAACAGGATGTCAGGACACAGATAGGAAGTTAGCACCTGCTTTGCACCTGTGAACACAGGTACTGCTGTGCAGAGGGGTCTGATGTCCTGAGACACGTTGTTGGGTCTTTTGGCTGCTAGGCACCAACCTGGGGTTCAAAGGCAAGAGAGATATTCAGGAGTCCATTTGCATCCAGATGTGAGACTGAGCTCCTCTTTCTTCTCTAGACAGGCACTGCCTTAGCAAATCCATGGCAGAAGTACAAGAGACAGGAAAGAGGTCTGTAAAGCACAGTGAGGTTGGTTCTTCAGTGGGAGGGGAAAGTACCTGACATCCTGCTCACAAGAGGGCCTTGGTAGTGAAGACTGAATGCCAGTCTTGAACTGAAAATCCTAAGGAAGTAGAGAACAGGACATAGCTGCTGGTGTGATGTGGTGTCAGCAATGCCCACTGTCAGACATCATGGCCGCTGTGTCCCAAAACACCCAAGGATTTTGAGAAGTTACCCTTTCATACTGCACCAGAGAGAAGTGTCTTCAGTCTAGAGGTCATTCGTTCATAAAAATCTGAAATAAGATTGGATGTCATCTTTCCAGCAGGAGATGGAAAATGGAGGTGTTTCTCCTAAGTATCCAAAACATGAAAGAGTCTGGGTGACTGCAGCAACAGCAGGTTGTCTTTCGATCTGACAGCATATGCCTTCTATGAAATGGTGAGATTTTCTTGAGAGTTGGCAGAAAGCTGAGCTTTCTCAGGAGTTTTTCTGAACCAGCTGTTGCTTTGAATGAAGTCCAGGGAAAGTTGGGCAACAGCTCTTCTCACATCTGATGTGCAGTTAATGCTGGGTGTCATCAGCCTTGGAGTCGTCTGTCAAGTCCAGGAGGATTCAGCCTCCTGCTGCTACCCAGCATGGATGATAGGACTGTGAGCAATACACAAGCAAATGTCAGCTTTACAGCTGGGAAGCAAAGTGCCCTGTGGAGGGTGTGGACTTGGAAAAACATAATGAAGTTACAGTGGTGTGAATTTGCTAAGGTCAAAGAGAGAGAGTACAGGAATTACTGGTCAACCACATCAGATAGTGTGAAGGACTTCTTTAATGTTTGTAAGGGTATCTGGTCCTTGTGTATGACTTAAAGGAAATCATCCAGTTAGTGTCTGAGCTGCTTGATCCTGCCCAGGAAAAGCATGGCAGACCTCCTTTGGCAGCTTGCTGAGGCATAGGAACAGCTGAATTTCTGGTGGTGGCTGTGCAGGTGGTTATGCCAGGTAGTGTCTGCCCAACTACAGGCAAGTAGGTGGGCAAGAGAGGTTTTGCTGTAGAAGCATGAAGTGACCATGCTAATAAAGAACATAACAATTTCCCTCCAAAATTTAGAAGGGCTTGAAGCAGAAGAGCTTAGTGCACACAGTTGCATGTGATGAGTTTCCAAAGGTAGGTTATGGGGTTGCCAGGTCACTGTTACAGTTCCAGTGTCCCTGTGACTGTCAACACTTGGTGCTGTCCTCACGTGCAGCATGGTGAACCTTGTGGCACTTGAGAAGGAGCTCTCTTCACTGCTGTTGTGGGGCAGCTGATGGCAGTCACCTTTGTGGATGTCCCACACAGTCTGTTAGCTTAAAGGTCTGTGAGTAATGGAGAAAGACAAGGAAGGAAGAGAGGGCAGTAATGTGTTTTGCACCAGGGAACATGCAAATATTCTGTTTTTCTGTCCCACGATTATTCTGTGCAGGAAACGGAGCAAGTGTGACGTTTAGGTTACACTTTATGCTTCTCCTGTCCTGGCACAACATGGTAGCATTCATTGCACAGTAGGGGACCCTAAAGGCCTCAGGAAACATCTAATAGTGAGGAGTGACAGGTGATGACCCCCAAATGCTGGTGCCAGTATCTTCTTTGTGAAGATGTGAAAATCCAGTGGAAAGAAATACAAGGGGAAAAGGAATAACTTTGCAATCTAGAAAATGAGTGCTGGCTCAGACCTGACCTGAAGGTGGGAGATAGTTTCCAGGAGATCAGATCTGCACTAGAAAATCACTAGTCTGCTCTCTAATGCTGGGTGACTCTCACTTGGAAAGTTTCCTGTGTGCATGGGAGCTGCTTTCTCCATGGGGAAGGGCAGTGCTTCCTGTTTTTCTACAACATTGTTCCCTCCTCCCTCTTCTGGTTTCTCGGGCAGACTGGCAGTCATATTACATCTGGGTGAAGTCTCTCCTTTGTTTGCTGTCCTGTTTCGCCAGACTGACTTTCCTACTTTTTAATCTCCGCGTTTGTTCTCCGACTGCCACGTCACCCGTGTGTTCATAGGGCAAGGTGGCATGAGGAACAGCCAGGAGCACAGGTGCAGGTTGCTCCTGAGAGATCCCAGAAGAAAAAAATAGCTATGTGATAAGTGAGCTGGTTTTGAGGTCACAAGCAGGGTAAAGATCTGTTTTGAGGCATCCTTTCCTTATTGCTGCTACGGAACAGGCACTGTTTGAGCAATGTCCACTTTAACACCTCTGCAGTGGATGTGACACCTGACAGTGTTTGTGACTAAACTGAGCAAAGCCCATCTTCCTTTGCCCTTGATGGCACTCTCACCTATCGGTCTGTGAATCTACAGGTTATGACCAATAAGGGATGCTCTGTGGGGCAAGGCTTAAAAGCACATCTGGCTTTAACCACAATTTCCTGGTTATGAGGTGACAGTCTCAAGAGCTGACTTCCTCACGCTTTCAAGGAAGGTTCTTGCGCCTTTAAAAAGCAAACCAAACAGGCTCACGCAAGCCCCAAACAACAAAAGCCACCATCTATATATAATCTGCGAGCCCTCCAGGGGAGCGCGCGGGCTGCTGTGGTCTCACTGGCTCTCTCTGCCAGCCTTTCCCACGCCTCAGAGGCCGAGGCGCTGCACAGCAGAGCTCTGTGCTTCCGCGTGGGACTGCCCAGGGCTGTGCTCGGGGTCACGAGGCTGCTGGGCTCCCCGGCCAGCCCGGCTCTGCGGGAGAGGTCTGCCTGGGCATTGCAAGCGGGCAGTTGGATGTACAGCTTCTCCTGTTGCCATGCCTCACGCTGTTGGGTTTTTTGAAGTCCTTGCCAGGTGGGGCTGGGGGAGGTCTACTGAATACAGCATCTATGTGAGAAGAAAAATAGCCTATTTAAATGTCACTAGCTAAGCCCTATTCCTGTGCAGGCATGTACTTGTGCAGTATGAGTAATGAGACAAAAGACAGGCTTCAGAAATGAGGCCTCAGATTAAAATATCTCCAAGAGTCGAGGCTGAGTGTAAGGCTCCTCCAAATGTACACCGTCCATGCAAGCACAGCTGGAATGCCCACCCCAAAGGCAGGGAAAGGAGTGAATCAGTAGGAAGCACCTTTGTGCTGTACCTGCCATTACATCATCATGAAGAATTTTGGTTTGTTTGCCTTGTTTTTAAAAACTAAGCTACATGATGTCAAATGCTGTGGGCAGACTGACAGAGAACAGAAACTCAGTGGGTGAATTTGGAGCACATCTCAGTGCCGTGGGAATGTCCAGGTGAGCAGGTTGGGCTCTGAAGTGCTGGCATGGGAAAGTGTGAGAAGTGACCCCTTTTTTGGTCCATGTTAACTTGTTGGACTTCATTTGCTTTAGGGACATCTTGTGACTTCTCTGATATCATCTGTTCCAGGATCAGGCTCCTCAGGTGGCCTTTTCCCCTGAACAACTGCGTGCTTTCTGGCTGGGTTGGCAGGTGACAGATGTTTGCTGATCTTGATCTAGCTTGTAATTTATGTACTTTTTTGTTGGTTATTCTAGCATGCACAAACACATTGCAGTACTTGGATCACCTCAGCCTCCATATAAAGCTTCAGCTAACTCCTCCTATCCTAAAGAAAATAGGGGAGATTTCAGGGAAGAAGTGATGACTTGGATGATGGTTCAGGGGTTTCTGTTTGACCAGGCCTGCCAAGCACAGGCAAAGAACAATATTGGTGGTGGCGTGAGCTATCCCAGAAACTCATCTTAAAGAGCAACAGCCTGTCCTTTGGTTCTTTCTTATGGGATGGATGCTTGTGTAGACCAAAGCTTATCCACCATCAGGTAAAATTGTAGCTGCTCGGTAATCAAGCTTATCAAGGATAAATTAACAAAATAGCACTAGCTTCAGAAGTGGCCCCAAATGTCCTGCAGTGTCTGTGTGTTGTACTACAACAAGTAACACTTGCAAGAAACGTGTAGTTATATGCCATGTACTGTCTGTGACAATTTAGGAGTTCAGGAGCTGTTTTAGGGCACTGTTACAGCTGTCCCAGGGTTAGAAAAGCAACAGCTTGCTGTTGATGATGTATGCATTTTAGAAACGGGTACTGTATTCAAGCTTACCCAATTGAATTTGCTTCTCTGCAGGCAACATGGTGGAATGGTGTTTACCCCAGGATATAGATTTGGAAGGTGTGGAATTCAAATCCATGGCAAGCGGGTCCCACAAAATCCAGTCAGATTTCATGTGAGTACATCTGAGCTATATTACTTCTTCCTTTTTTAGTTGTGCATCTATACCACCAGCTCTTAATTCAGGACATGCAAGAAAAATACCTTCTAGGAAGCTATGGTCCCGCAGAAGCCTGCTTGCTAAACTGTTTCTACGTGTGCCAAAGATACTTTTCAGACACTTTCAGTATGGTATTAAGTACCAGCTAGCTGCAGGGATCCACTGTGTGACTGCTTTGTCTGTGGAGGCCAACTGGGGCAGGCCAGCTTCTCGCTGGTGTGCAAATTTCACAGTGTGTACTGGGCAAATGATCTGCACTGCCACCATTGAGACTGCGAGCAGAGGTCTAGGGTGAAGGACAAGGATTGGCAGAACTGAAATGGGAAGGATTTTGCAGGAACAGGACTTAGAAAAATGTTCGTAACTCTGCCAGGGCTTTTGGTTCCTTTAAATGTTGTTATAAACAGGTCTTGCTCATTTTCTTTTTTGCTAGCTCCTTCAGTGGAAACACATAAGAGAGGAATTTTCTGCATTCTGCTAACCCGATGTTGCAATGCAGCAATGTTTTGCAATGAACTGCAGTGTCACAATTCCTTTTGGTCAGGAGTAACAGTTACTTTCTTAAAGGCATGTGAACTGAACTCTTGCAGTCTGATGATCAGAGTGTGCTTCAATGTGCTGGCACCCAAAATATGACCAGGTAGCTGTACTGTACTCAGAACTGCATTCACTGCAGGCTTCTTCCTTGAAGGAAGGACTCTGCTCTGACTGAATCATCCATTCTGTTGGTCTTCCTTCTAAGTTATTTATTTGCATTCCTTACTGGCCTGTGATGTGGCTGGTAGGGGCTGTAGTGGGAACTCCTGGGAACTCTTGCCTTAAATATTTTGTCTTGCTACTGAGAAGTCTGGGGCACCCAAGGCCTGTCCTCAGCCCTTCAGTTAGCAGGGTGGGATTTCAGGGAGTTCCTTACAGAAGAAAATATGTTCCCAAATCAGTAGTTTTAGCCCTCAGTTACCTTTCTTTCTTCTTCTTTCCTCTTTTTAAAGTTAACCCTTCTGTCAAACCTTTGTCTCCAGTTATTTCCGGAAAGGGCTCTGTTTTGGCCTGGCCTGCTTTGCCAACATGCCTGTGGAGAGTGAGTTAGAGCGTGGTGCCCGCATGAAGTCCGTGGGCATCCTCTCCCCTTCCTACACGCTGCTGTATAGGTACATGCACTTCCTGGAGAACCAGGTCAGGTAAGTTCCCTTGGGAATGAGCCTGGCCATTCCCCACCTGGGAAAGGTAATGTTCTTTCTATGGAGAGCAGTTTCAGGCAAGTGAGAATTCAGTAACAATGCTCTGCTGGGATTTCCTTGACTGGCTATTTCTCCAGAAAGTATAACAGGTTCACAGTGTAAAGGAGACAAGGAACTGAATAGCAGCAGTCTGTTCCTTCCTAAGAGGCCAGTCAAATGCTACCCAAACCCTGGTTATTGTAGGCAGACATAAGTGTCACAGCGAGAGTTGAGAGAACAAGAAGTTCCCCTTTTTGCCTTCTGAAAACCATTTTATTAGGGCCTTACAGAAGGCTTCTAATTGTGTAATGGTGATCCTGGCTAGCTGTGTGCTTCAGTTGTGTTGAGTGGATCTAGCAGCAAAAATGCTGATGGCAGAAAACTGCTCCTACCTGAGTGTATTTAAAACAGGACCAATGCTCTGTACACCCCAGCTCGCCACCTGTGTCAATCCTGTGTGTGTTCTCTGGCTGCACTGAGAGCTGGTAGTCCTGATGTTTCTTTTGCCCTCCTGGATGAGTCTATGCAACTGAGGCACCCAGGATCCCTTTTAGCTGGGAGAGCAGATGTTTGCTGGGGGCAAGGCACTAAACGAATATTCTGGAGATACTACAGATCTCCTCTTTCTTCCTTTCTTTTCCAGACACCAGCTGGAAATGCCAGGGCACTACTCCCATCTAGAGGCATTCTATGACGACAAGAAAGGAGTTCTCCCTGATAGCAAGGGCGCCGCCAGCTCTCAGCAACCTGTCCACTGGCTGCCTTCCATCCACAGATACATGTACCCAGAGATGAAGGTGAGGCAGGTGCCTGAGGCCTGCAGGAATGGGCAGAGGTCTGCTGCTCCTTGCTGGTGCCTCCTACTCTTTTATGTAAGCAGTCACTCCCACGCTTTGTAGGCTGCTTTAGATAAGATTTTGTTACTTGGACTGTTGCAAGCTGTGTGCTGGTCTTGCTCCCACATTTAGACTTAGCATCTGTGCATGTGTCCCTGTTTCACCTCTGAGCTGTTTTCTTCCCTTTCGCTCCACCTGCAGATCACACACCCTGCTGGCTGTATGTCTCAGTTCATCAAATTCTTCGGTGAGCAGATCCTCGTCCTCTGGAAGTTTGCCCTGCTGCGCAAGCGCATACTGATATTTTCACCACCCCCAGTTGGAGTTGTCTGCTATAGAGGTATGTTTCCAGGGACACTGCAGAGCTCTGATCTAGCAGGCTGAAGCATTGCAGAAATGCCTGCGAATACTGAGGCGACAGACGTCATGCACATCTTCAAAATCCATTGTGACCATGCCTCGTGAAGATACCGCTCAGTCTGCATTTACACGTTTCCTACCAAATGCTTTTCTTCAGGCCTTGTAAGGACACATCTGGCACTGTCAAACTAATTTCTTGTCAGCACAGGGCAATAAGAGCATTGACTGATTTGTGGATTCTAGAATGTGGTATTCCTATGGGAGAAGTGATTATTTCCTGTGCAAAACAGGATGTCATCACTTGAGAAGTTCTGGTGTTCAAGGGCATTTCATAGCTCTGACCATTGTTTTCATAGAGGCCTGTGGGAGAACTGGCAATTGGGGTTCAGAGTGCCCTTGAGGGAAACCAAAAACATCTCAGGATGTACTTCTCTTGTCCACAGTATATTGCTGCTGTTGCCTTGCAAATGTTTCTCTGCCTGGTCTTGGAGGAACTGTCCCAGAGTCCAAACCATTCTTCTATGTGAATGTGGCAGACATAGAAATGCTGGAGACAGAAGTATCATACGTGGCCTGTAAGTATGATGGATTAGGCGTGATGTTTTTAGCTTCAGGCTGCAAAATGTCTTGAGACACCAGACTGAGGAATAGAACTGATGAGAAATAGGTTGTGCATGGAATGACTAACTATGCAAGCAGGAGAGAAGAGTTGGGCTGCTGGGAAAGCAACACGCTGCTCTGAAAATCTGCTCTGGTTTTGGCAGGTACAACAGAAAAGATCTTTGAGCAGAAACGGGATCTCTATGATGTCTATGTGGACAACCAGAATGTGAAGACGCATCACGAACATCTGCAACCACTCCTGAAAATTAACAATGCTGACAAGGAGAAGTATCGACGGCTCAATGACCAAAGGTAATCACAGACATCTGGGTGCTCCTGATAGGAGATGTGGAATAAAGAGGACACTGCTCCTTTCTACTTTTCCTCCTTGTAGTATTTTCAAAATATCCCACTGGTTCAGCTCATCTCTTGAAGATTCTAGTCGTCCTGTAAAGATTTGAGGTTCACAGTAGATATGTGCAATTAACCTGTCTCCCTTCTCTCAGGCAGATGTTAATGTATTCTCAAGAAGTGGGTGAGGATTGCAGCTCCTGTGAAGAGGACCTTTTCATCTTGTGAGTGGCTACCTCTAATACTTAGTTGGACACGGCTAGTTTTAGGGAGCCTCTTGCACCGATTTTGTGTTGCATTGTTTGGCACATTATGAAACAGCATGTTTGACATAATTCCATAGTTAGCTTTCTTCCTCTAGGGTTCCAAAAACAGACTGGCTCTTCCTCTTCAGATCATCTTCCTTTCATTTTGAGAAGCCAAAATATAGTATCCACTAGGGTCGCTAATGTGTCAGGAGGGAGACGTGAATTTTAAAAACACAATCAGAGATGTAAGAATGCCCTCGCAAATATAAGCACTATAGGATTTTTCTTGCCAGAAAGTCTTCTTCTTTGGCTCTGAAAAGGACAATGTTCATGGGAAGCAGGCACAGCATCCATGATGGGGGTTGGTACAGTGTGGAGATCTGACCTGTATGTGAAGGATTGGCTCACTGATATGGCTGACTTCATACCTGGCAAACAGAGGAACCAGAACTGGGTGTAGAGTGGGAGGTACAGAATTAGATAAAAACCACATGTCTACTACCTCTGCAGCCCTTCACTGCCTGTTGCTATTCACACTGCAGCAGGTGAGAAGTAATAGGATGAAACTGTGTGAAGGGCTGTCGGGGCAGAGCTCTGATTGTTGAGCTTCACAGGTGTAGCCAGAGCTCTTTCTGAATAGCTTTGCGTGTTTCTAGGAAAGCAGCAGGTAAGAAGGAGCTCTCACTGGTGTGTTCTACACCAGTAATGGAGAATTTATTTACCCACTGGCTTATCAGATGGGTGACAACACTGTTTCCTCCTTTACATTACGGGAGCTGTAGGTGTGATGTACCTGCTTGGTGACCACAGAACACACTTTAGCTGATAACATGGCTTCTTCTGAGGGAAACACCACCCACAGACGGGAGCACCACTGTCAATTAAAAGTTATTGCTTTATCTTGGTGTATTCTGGGTCACCCCTAGAGAGAATGGAAAAGTACTACAGTGCCACCTAACAAGGTGGGATCTCTGGCTAAAGGGGGTTAAATGCAGTTCTGGGGCTCTGCTGCCTGTTTGCTAAATACACTGTCTTTCTGGAGGTCCAATGCAATTGCTTTTGCTGACTTTACCCTGTAGGTTTTTCATGGAGCAGAACAACCGCATATTCCAGACGCTGATGGAGGTGTCAGCCAGCCAGGACAAGACACTGACAGCTGACCATGCACGAGGCATGGGCCTGGATCCCCAAGGGGATCGAAGTTTCCTTATGGACCTCCTGGAAGTGTATGGCATTGATGTTATGCTAGTCATTGACAACCCCTGCTGCACTTAAACCAAGGGCAAGAGAGATGGGGAGCAAAGATCACTTTTTAAAGACTACCGGACATTGCTTAGGAGGATCACTGGAACTCACCACAGCCACAGTTATTTAATAACTTTATATGGAGAGTATTTATAATTTTAAAACAAAATGTGATTTTATTTTCTCACACTCAACTTCCCAGTGAGTACCTGCCTCTAAGGTTCCTTTTGGGTTTGTCTCCCTTTCCCTTCCATTTGTGGTTTTTTTTGTTTTGTCTAGCTAGGACCAGTGCACCTTTGCACCAAACCTCACTGTTGCCAGTGATAGCTAGGTTTTGGCCTAGCCTGGATACCTGAGCCCTGAAGACTTCAGGAAAGCACTTTGTTTGATGACAACCAATGTGAAATGCTATAGCTGAGCTTTCAGACTTGGCTGGAAAATCCTCCTATCTACTACCCCTTCCACTTGGGGACTGAAGAGGGCTTCAGCACAAGTTGTTAATGGCCCAATCTCGTAAATAGCTCCCACCAAATTTATTGGTGGGGACAGTTAAACCAATGGTAAGAACCAGGACTCCTTTAAACACTCCTCACCCAACTTTAAGGGGAATTGGAGTCAAGCCACCCTTCCTTGTAAACGGCAGAAGCAAGTTTGGGATTGGGGATGCTACAGGATCCTTTGCTTACAGGACTTTGCTTACTGGAGCAGCACGGTTTCAATTCCAGCATCTGAGGTGGTCTAAAATAGTAAAGACTGCACATACCTATCTCATAGCTGGAGAAGAGCACCCTCTCTCCTCAATCCATCCCACCACCACCTTTGGCTTTTAGTTGCATCACACCTGCTGCTTTGGTTTAAAATCTTCAAACCAGCAAGATGGTCTCCCATTTAACAGGGACCAACACCACTGAGCCACTTTGCAGTCACTTTGTTGTCCAGCCTCAGCTTGGACCATGCTGGGCTGGATGGGGTAGAATAAGTATGCTTTAACTAATGTCACTAACCCTTCCTTTGTAGCTGATGGGACTTGTTGCTCCTTTGCTTTAACACTGTCTGCTAATCCTCCTTTTGTTGAGCCTTCAGCACTGCCTGCTGCTATCCCTGGCTTTCCGTGTGAGACAAGAGAACAGACCCTTCAGGTGGAACAACTGAAGTTTGCAGGAGATTCCCTTGGAGTTTGGTATTCTTAACTGGCACAGTTGCTAGAAGCAGTGTTTAAAAGCAAATTTGTCTTTTTTCCTGGGTAGAGCTGTAGAACCAGATGAAACAGATGTTTTCTTATGCTGTGGAAAGAATAGGATTCAGTTCCCTGAAGGACTAGTCATTACCTCCAGGAAGGCTATCCCAGTAAAGAGTAATCCCTTTGCCATATAAAAGCCAAGAATCATACTGTGGGTTCTATGTGTGACATAAAGCTTTGCCCCAAATCCTTCAACCAGCAGCAGTATCAGCTTTAAGCTGACTGTTCTTCCTGAACTGTGGCTATAGCTGATTAGTTGCTGCTTCTATCATTACAGATTTCAACACCCTTGGAGGCTTTTTGTGCATTGCAGGAATGCAAACTGTAGCTGATGTATCCATTTGTCCTAGCATTTTATAGGATGAGACAGAACCTGAACCACTGAGCTCTCACCCACTCTAAAGCAGGCAAGCACCTTTTTGAAACAGGTGAAGCAAATGTTCTCCAAGCATATCCTCTGTGGATTGTCTCCCTCTGGAAAGGAGGAGGTAATTGTTCCTACAATTTGCCTGTCTCTGAGCAGTCACTCCCCTGACTGCTTTTTCAAGGCTTTGGGATGTTTTTGTACAGAAGAAAATATGCTGTTGTTCATACTGTCAATTGCTCACAACAACTGTAACATCATCATCCTCAGAAGGCTGGGGAAAAATGTAGAAAGAGGTAAAAACAGCTGAGTATCATTGAATGGAAAGACCAATCTCTTTTCCTTAAGAAATGGCTTTGCTTTAAAATTCAAATCTTCAGTAGAAAAATGGCCCACAACCTCCACACTTTTTTTCTCTAACATCCACTTCAGTTTTAACATGCTGCCTATAGTGATATCCCTGAGGAATCAGGGCAGCTGAGCTGCCCTTGTATTGCTGTCACTTCTTCAGACATCACAAGAAAAAAAAAAAACAAACCTAGAACTGAAGCTAGTCTCTAGCAATTTCTCCTCTCACTTTATTGAAGGTTTGCTACATAGTTTAGTGGTGGTCAGTTGGCAAGGACTTTCTGTTTTCTATTTTCTTTAGTACTTTTGCTAAACTAAACAGAAACAAACCTTTGGTTTAATGTTGAAATTTTACAGTCAGTGCAGTCAGAGGCTTTCTAACACCCTGCATTAGAGCACTGTTGTTTAAAGCTGTTAGAACATGAGGTCTAGTAGACAGCACTGACATAGCCCCCTAAGCAGAAGCTTCTGAAATTCCTATTTGACATTTATTAAACCTCTGCTTTCCAGAAATCAGGTCCTCAGTTGTTAGCAGTAGTATGGGTGCAGAAGCATCAAAGCAAGCAGATTACTGTAGTAGCATCCACGTGCTACATCCAGTTGGATGGTTGCAGCCTATCTTGTTCTTCCTTGTAATTTTGCTTCCCTATCAAGGCTCTCGTGGCAGGCAACTGCTACAAAAGTCAGGAAGTTGTCCAACAGAAAACAGAACAAGAAGACTTTTCTCTCCTAACCCTTCCTTATTTGATTAGCTGCAGAAGTGCTTCCACCTGCACTACTTTTCTAAAAGGCAGTGCTTTTATTTTTGTCACATGTGGAAAGTTCTTGAGAAATGAGTAATGGGTACATAACAGAAACAAATTGTTATAGCTAGGGGCACGAAGGATTGTTCTGTGGAACCAGCTTAACTGAGTCTTATCTTTCCAGAAGACACCATAATTCAAGGTAAAACAGTTATGTACAGATATTCAAAATCCCCTCCTGAGCGCTCAACTGGTGCTTTTGTTGCACACTAGCAGCTGGGAGACATGTACTGGGTATGTTCTGAATCAAAAGAGGGAGGAAAACGTGGCATAAGATAGGATATTGCTGATTTGTCTTCTCCCTTTGCCTTTACAGTGGTGCCTTCAGTTTCTTGGGTGTAATGCTTCTGGTCAGTTGCTGTGATCAGAGCCCAGGTTTGAATGGTGGTTACAGTAACCAGTCTATGCTGTGCCCTTGTGTATTGTCCAAAACTCAAATGATTGGCTAGCCAGTGCAGGTTCTCAGCTTGTACTTGCTTGACTTTAACCAGGAGAACAAGAGCTTCCTAACTACATCTTAACTCGAGCTGCACTAGAAATGTATAATCAAGCAATGAATTATTACTACTTGTACTATCTGCATTGAAGGGTAAAGCTTATGAGAGACATAAAAGTTCAGTTTTCAATATGAACAAGCAACACCATGCCAAACATCTAAATCATCCAAAAGTCTTCTCACTGCAAGGTTAGGCCAAGCTGCATTGAGCCAATAAAGAACTATAATGGATACTAGGAGAAAGGCACTTGATGCAATCAGAATTCAGATTTGTCTTACAAACATGCTACTACCTTCTTGTCTAGGATACATGAGGTACTAACTGCAGTGTATCTTACATCCAGTGGTTGTGACTGTCACAGGAGCTGAGCCTGCCTGTCCACCATCCTTCTGGGCAGAAGTTCCAACACCTTTTCCAGAGGAAGTAGCTCCCTGTACAGGTTATTCAGTAAAGCAGGGTTATGGTGATAGCCCATTTTAACAGCTGTCAAAGTTAATGACCAAAGGCTGGCAGTAGCTGTGGCCCTCCTGGCCACAGACTGTGCAAGGGACAGGCACACTTTGCTCAGGGAGGTGGAAATGCAGTGGCTCCTGGAATAGCAGGGCAAGATCACTCTACCCTAAAGCAAAAATCTAGGTACAAAGCATGCACGCTAACCATAACTCTCATCCTAACCATTACTTCTAAGTTAGTTGCTGTCTTCTTCCCACCTTCCCAAAACCAGTGGTGTTTATTATTATAAGAAAAGACAGCATAAATGTCTTTAACAAGGGACTGGAATGTACTAATTTAACAGTGTGATCTGTCTAAACCTGAGGGTACTAAATGCCTGTGAACCAGGATTTTAGATCTTGGTTAATGAAACATGTCATTCAAATGGGAATGTTTAAATGTGGTCAAAATAAACAGGTGCCTTGAGCTAGTCCATCATTAGATTGTTATCCTTCCTTTTTATTTATGTTACAGTATTTTAAGCCCTTCTAGAGTTGAAGTCAGGTTAAGTGTTTTCATGAGTGGGACCTAGGATTTTACTCCTCCTTCCTGTCTTGGTATTTGTACAAAGGAAGATTTTTATGTTGCTGTCAGACAGAAACATGAGAACCAAGTCCTTTCCTCAACACTTTAGATAGCAGGTTCAGCCCCTGCCTATTTTATGTAGTGTCTATCTCACACCTCCCTTCTGAATGTTGCAATTCAGAGGTCTAGAATTACCCTGTAGTGGAAGGACTCTGAACTGCAGAGGAAGGAGAAAAACTACTTGAATGGTATTTGTATAAGCTACTCATGCTGATATGAATATTTAAATACCAGCCTGTGTCTCAGATGATCCTTGGTACTTCAACATCAGAACAGCATCAGCAGTACCAATTCTGAAGGGATCTCTTGGTTCCCCTCAAGCAAGGAATCACATTGCAATGGGAACAATGTAAGAGAACTAGTGATTTTCCCTGTAAAACGGTACAGATGAACAAGGAGCCAGTTCTCACCATCTCATCCCTTGCAGCAGGCTGGGTGTAATTCTAACAGCTCTGATGTTGTTTGCATCTTGCAGATGTGTGGTTGCTCCCATAGGCCTGTGGCTCTGTAGAGAAACTGCTTACTAAAAACATGGGTATTTTTTAATACAATTAAAGCTTACCTTTTTGATATGGCTGTTGCCTTGTCTTTCCTGCCACTGGAGAAAAAACACATTGCTGATTTTATTACAGAAACGTCAACTTGAGGAAAAATGCCAGTGGTGAGGAATGCCCTTGACACTGAATGAGCCAGGAGCTGCAGAGCAATGTCTCAGGGGTCTCTGTGGCAAGCAAAAAGAGCAAAGCACAACCACCATGTTCCTTGGAGAGTGACCCAGGGCTCCACTGGGCACTATTCATTACTGCAAACCAAAAGACAGCAGAAACCAGGTCCTATCACCAGCATAACTATAAAAAGAAACTCACAGGCTTCTATCCCCTTCGGTCTCAGTCAAGAGTTACAGAACAGCTAGGGCTGGAAGGGACTTTAAAGATCACCCAGTTCAGATAATTTGTCTCTCCACAGTGTAGTCCAGGGAAGAACATTAAGCTTGGTTTCAACATCATGCAGAAACCCAACCCTGCTTCCCCTTTCGAGGCATTTTTCCTTTAAGATGTCTCCAGCAGAGGATGCTGTTGGAACACAGGCTGCCAGGATTCAGTCCTTGACAGAGCTGCTGGAAGCCAACTCACTTAGGTTTGTATTTTGATAACAGCAGAGATTCAACAAATGAACTTAGACTAGACCACAGCATAACACATTGACTACAGACAATCACATCAGAAAAATAAGGATAATTTTCTTTCTTCTAGTAAGCAAGGCAGAGTCATGTGAATTTCTAAGTAAGAATAAGGGCAACAGATAAGCTTGCCTAAGTCAGTAATACTTCCTTTCAGCAATTAAAGCAAAGCTATAAACAAAAACTTATAAAAGCAACAAAACTAATTATAGTACTGAGGCTCAAGGGGGTGGAGGTTGCATATGGAGTGGTGAGCACTTTACATTAGACAAGACCAATCAGACACAATAATTATAAACTTTATTTGGATATCCTTACTGGAATTATACTACTGCAGGAATAAAAGGAATACTTACCAAAAAAAAAAAAAAAAAAAAAAAAAAAAAAAAAAAAAAAAAAAAGACTCACTCAGCTTGTTAAAGAGTCTTTCTAAATAGCTTTCCAAAGCTTTTCATACAGCTTTGGGTCAATGATGTTTTCCAATTTGCTACTATGCAATATACCTAAATTGATCAAAGGAATACATTTCTACTATATAATTAATGGAACTCTGTGCTGTTGAATCTGGCAAGATGAAAAAAATAACATAAATATCTTATCCAGATATATATGGGGAATTTTTAAACTTGCTCCGGAGCTTTGTATCACCAACCTCCAGTTTATTTTGTGACTGAGTAGATAATCAACCATCTGTTTTAATGTGGTAATTCCAATGTTTCATAGAATTCCTTAGCATTACTCCCCACCAAATATATTTTTTTCCAGGATCCCAGGTTTTGCAAGATTTTTACATGGGTAAAGTAAACCTAAACTCTTAGAACACAAAGACAAGAGTACTTAAATTTTACTTTAATATACAATTGCATTACAGCAGTAGCATCTGGCACAAAGCACTCAGCCTGCAGTGCTGTAAATGGAACAATGATGACTTCTTAGGGGAGGTGGAAAAAAAGATGCCATTAAGTTAACATGCATTTTTCAGAATTGTCATTTGCATTTTTAACCCCTCTGAGACCAGTCACATCATACACTTCCAATGGAAGTACCTCACACATAAAAATAGCTAAAAGGCTTTTTAGTCAAGTCAAGTGGGGTTAATCAAGTTAGTTAGGTCACATGAGCCTTGAAGAGACCCTGGTAAGACTGGTGAGCACTAGTCCCTGTACCATGAATTCTCATTGTACCGCTGCCTGCAGCAGCTGCTCTCTCATTCTGGGATCGCAGAAGAACCGGAGTTTGCGGGGTAAGAGCTTCACCTCCACAGGCATAGCTTCATACTCCTCATTATCAATGCCAAAGGATCCCTCGGTGCCCTGTGTGCAGTGACAGTTAAACATCAAACATTATTTCAGCAGGGTTGTAATGCTGATTTTACTAATAAAACATAGTTGCATACTCAGCTCAGTCTCAACCAAGATGACCCCCTGCCTCTGCCTTCCAGGCCATTTTCTCTCCACAACACAGGGAGACTTATCCTTCACTGCACAGAATGTATTAAGAGTCTGGCGCATGAGATGTTACCTCACTTAGTTACTAATTACTGATAATTAAATGCTAGGAAGCTCTAATGACCCATATTGTTTATACTGAAGGATTCTTTTCTACTGCAACTACAATTACATGCGCTTAGATCTTGGGTCTGCCAGTGGTGACATAAACTAATCTGCAGAAATGCCTGTTAAGTAACTTCTATTAAATCCATGTTAAAAACCCCTTTCAGCATTGTTTTACTATATTGATCTGAAACATGAGATGCAAAGTAATTTACTGGCCAGGAATTACTCAGCAGTAAAATTTTCCCAAGTGTTTAATGCTGATAAAGTCACCATGTGATTCAAACCATTCATCAAAATGGCAGGCTGACTTTACCTAAAAACAACTTCAGTGACTGCTTTGTGTGCCCTTGACTCACGGGAGGGCTGTGCTACCTGGGTACTCAAAGCAACTCCGAGGGAACTGGGACACCAGAGCAGCACAGACTAGAGGAACTGGTACAAGTTCTGGCAGTCAGAGGTACAGCAAAGCAGTCCACCTCCATCAGCATAAGCTGGTGAGACTCATCTGGGCTGCCTCCAGTTCCTTCACTGGAGCTGGGCCATGGAGTCGAACAGCACTGCTCTGTACCATGCACCCATGTTCTGAAGATCTTAGCAGCAGCTGCAGCATGAACAGCTCATTTTATACCACAACCCTTACCTATGGCCCAGCTGTACTTAGCCCAGCACTGCAGAGTATTCTTTCAGAATCACAAATCTGCCATGATCCAAATTCAGTGGAAGTAGTCAGATGCTGGTTAATAATGACATCATAATTCATGATTTTTACTTGGTATCAACAGACTTTTTTTGCCTTTCAACACATTCTTTATCCCTTAATATAGAATTATTTTGCCAAATGATACATCCCTTGAAAACAGAAATTATCTATGAGATGGATTTCATGTCCTTGTAAAAACAAGAAACTGTCCTCCCAGGGCTGCAATAACAGCTCAGAGGCAGGAGAAGAAGAATCTAAATTACATGGGCAGGCACAGCTTTGTCTTCTTTGTCAGCTTCATCATTTCAAAGTTTTGAGGCACTTCCTTATACTGATCTCAGCTCCCCTGCCCTGTCTTACCCTCCTTTGTCTCTAAAATTTATCTTCTCTACAGAACAATGCCTTCTAGGGCATAGGAGAAGAAGATCCACATATCACAGCACTACAGAATGTTTGAATGAACAGTGGATCATCTGGTCCAACCTCCCTGTTCAAGCATGGTCATCCCAGAGCACATTGCACAGGATTGTGTCCAGATGATTCTTAAGTATCTCCAGTCAGGGAGACTCCACAACCTCTCTGTTCCAATGTCTGTTCCATTGCCTGGTTATCTGCACAGTAAAAGTTTTTCCTCATGTTCAGGTGGAACTTCCCATCTGTATGCAATACACTCAAGTAAGAGACCCTTTAACCACCATGACTGTCTTCATGAAAGATCTGCCACTATTTCCTGGCAGAACAAAGCTCCCCCTTCAGGTTTACAGACAATTTGGGGAACTTCAGTATGTCTCTCCTGGCAAGGGACTCATTGGCTGTACTGTGGAACAGAGTGTCTCACTTGCAGTGTAAGCAATCTCCCTGATTTAGAATAGGAATTTCTCAAAGTGCAGCATCAACAGGTACAAGAAACAAAGTGAAAGAGTTTTTCAGCTCTCTCAGCCTCTCACCTCTGGAAGTTGCAAGATGCATCTGCTGGCTTGGATGCGCTGACTCCCTTCAGGACACATGTGTGGATCACGCACCTTTTGACTTCTGTTCACACCAAAAGAGAGGTAAGGTAAGGACATGCTTTTCTCAGAAACAGCCTTCTTCAGGGATGACATTTTGTTGTGGTAAATCACTATGCATTTGGTAAACTTAGAGGTTATATACACAAACATTTGTGTGTTTAACTGTGAAAAAAGTAGAAGAGTTCTTCCCTCTTCTGCTGCAGTCAATGCATATCAAAATGGACTGACAGCCTCCAACCAACTTCTGCTCTGAGGCTCACTAATTATGTTTGAACACTGAGCACAGTTTTGTGCTCTTCACTTTCAAGCTGAACTGTGCACTTCCTGAAGTGATTACCATCTCCTCATATCTCATGCACCTAAACTTACCAGCAACCTAAGCCAAAAAAAGATAGAATTATAGTTACGTTGAACCATTAAATTACTATCTAAAACCAAACAAACCCCCCACATTTTTCATATCAAAACCAATCAGCATGACATTTCTTATCAGCTGCTCCTGTTATCACTCATGAAGAAATCCCCATAATTTTATCCATTCCAATTAACATATCCAGTTTGACAGTTTCTGTCTTCTGGTACCTGTGAGATTCTTATTTATGTACTGTACTTATTTAAGTGCTGCTTCCTTTCCTACTTCTGCTGATGTCAAAAGGGAGCACACAGAATGCAGTTTCCTGTCTTGGAAGGCTGGAGTTGCAAGTGCCACGTGGTCTTTTTCAAGGCTTAGGCTGCTGTCCTGTCACTGGCTCAGCTGTTAGAGAACAGTGAGTTGTGATTCCTTTTCCCCACAAGTGCTGCTGCAGAGTGAGCATAAGCTCTGGGCTGTGCTGACCTTCCTCTGCCTCCTGACTGACCACACACATAAGCTTTTGACTGACCCCTGGCAAAGGGTACGCTGCATCCCAGGCAGCAGCTTCTCAGTCTGGACCCCTCTCCAGAAGACAGCAACACACAAACAGCAAAGAGAACAGCACAAAATTGCAGTGTTAATACAGCACAACTCTCAAGCATGGCAGAATTATCACAGATATTTCTCTGACAGGCAATGCCTGCTGTCCCCAAATTTCCATCTCTAGACTGACATGAAAGAAAAGGAAAAGAACTCAGAAAAGCATGTCAAAATCTCCCTGTACATCAAGTCTTCTATGCCCCGAGGAAGGCATCGCTTCTTAAGTCACAGAAAATCCCAGAGAAGGAACATGAGAAGAGAGGGTTGAAACAGGAGATGAAAATCAAAGACAAAGGAAGAAAAGCAAAGGAAAGGGCAGGGAAGGACAGAAGCAATATTAACTGTGGAAAGTTTGGTTTTAATCAAATATGTATACACTAAAAGATTGATGAGTGACTGTGAGGGAATTAAACATCCTCCAGCAATATAAATTATAAATCATTGATGGCATGCAATACTGTCAGTTTATACAGTGCTGTTCAAATAAGCAGCAAGATTCCTCACTTAAAGTTTAACCTGCTTGGAGTTTATCATACAAGGTCCTAGATACATACAAGGCATACTCTGGTGAGTGAGCAGATTTTTTTGGCCAATGAAGGCACATGAAGCTCTACAGAGATGTAATTGTGGGGTCAAGGTAAACTCAAAAGAGCCAAGACATAGAATTAAAGATGAATCAAAGGAGAACACTGGTAGAAGCAAATAAGACACAGCTCCACCTGCAGTGATTGCCCTTTTAGTGGTCCAGCATAAAAAAAATCATAATTCATTTCCCTTTGACTCTGCTCTTCATTCAAGACCAGACAGCAATGTGAAACAGGAACAAGACCAGAAGTCTAACAGCAAGTTTCCACTGATTGTTGCATCCCAATCTATGCTGAACCACAAAAATACAGGCAGAGAGAGAACAACAATACCTACTGCACATAACACACAACTGGAACCTCATTTTCATATCCAGAAGTTAAGTGATTCAGAGTAAGACCTCTAACAAAAAACCTAGTTTTCTGCACTGCAGATGATAACTGTAATTGTGCCCTGGAGTGACAGCTCTCCATACTTTCACATAAAGAATCTAAACTGGATACCAGGATGTGGATTACTGCTGCCACACTTTCCATGCCTGCCTTCCTTCCCTGCAGCACTTCTTAGTAAGCACTCCATTGCACACAACTCTTCTTCCCCCACCTCATCTAAACATCAGCTCTATGACTGCTGTGGATGCTCTTGTTCACACAGATCTGATCCACAGCCAGAGAGCACTTTTATACATCTGGGATGACCTCCTCTTTTCTTGGAAATCCAACAGCAGCTGCCCTCCAGCACACTGATGCACCTCCACACCTTCCCAGACACATACACACTGCCTGAGCCTCCATGGCAGTTTCCTGCTGGATGTGTGGTTTTCTCTGTGTGACCCATCATTTCTCATTAGCTCATGTCAGTGCCCTCTCCAGTTTAAAAACCCCTTGATATCTCCACTGATAGGTTATTTCCCCTAAAAACCTTTTTCAACCCCCCAAATTCTGGTATTTAAACTATGCACTAAAAAAGAAAAAAGAAAGAGCTGTTTCACACATGTCCAAAGACAAACCCTGTTGGTGCTAGGCAATGGGGGGCCTCTGACAATGGGCTTAACTCAAATCCAGCTGGCAAAGGCACAGTGGGACCTCTGGACACCCTGATTCTGCCTTGAAAAAACAGGGCACCTTTTCTCTGCTCTGACTCCTCTCTGTATAACTAAGCATCCCCTCCCACTGCTCCCCCACCCCCCACACCTCTCTTTGTCTTTCTTTGTTACCTACAGGCTTTTTGGCACTATTTAATCAAAAGAGCTTGTTTCTCTGAACTTTGCTTGAACACCTCAAAGCTTTCAGTACTGCCTCTAATTAGCTCTCAACAGCAGGGCAATGGTAATGCTACCCAGAGGCTTTTTCTGCACAACACTGTAACTGCAGTCACAAAATGTGTCACACTACTGCAAGAAGCATGTCCAGTCAATACGGGAGGTATTATTTACACTGGGAATACACTTGAATATGCCTCCCTCGAGTCACACAAGCTCATCTACATTCTTCTGCTAGCAAAGTGTTTGAGAATCCAGAATAGCATCTCCTTTATCTCTCTCCTTTACGAGACCAGGCTCCTCTTGCTTCTAACAGGAACACTGCCTCCTCCTTTCCCTCTGTAGCCTTCAAAGCAACAAATCAGTGTCAAGCAACCACAGTCCACATGCTCATGCAATTTGAAAGCAGCTGCAGGTGGTAACTTCACTTAAGAGTGTACACATAGGTCAGAAGACTTTATTCCCACTGAGGCTCCTGGGAGGCTCAAATAAGGGGCCTGAGTTGCCATTAGTATCATAAGCAAGTATCTTGCAGGAATTACTAGGGTGATGGCAAGCAGGTAAAACTGCACTGAAATCCTCCCACTGATTTCACTAGAGGGAGCTCAAAGACTGAGAAAACAGCAAATTAAAAGGTAATATGGACAGGAGCTCCCCTGGATTTAGCAGGAAAATCTGTTGCTGGTAAAACCTGCACTGAAGACGCAATGTATTTGTGAGTGGGATGTAAAGAAGGAGCTGAAAAACGCAGCTCTGATTTGCTTCTTGTGAGAGCAGGAGGAACAAGCACACTACAAGACAACATCACAAGCACAAAGGAAGCAGTAACATTCACTTTCTCCACACTCTGCTTCTTCATACCTGTAGCCTTTCTTATTCCACATACAAGCAGGACCAATGCATTTGCTTGAAGTCCCTGTTTAAATTCACATCTTCCAAAGTTCTTCCAGCTCAGACCTCATTTCTCACAAGAGCTATTGAGGCAAGGAAGCTCATTTCTTAGAAGAGGGCCTGTCTAAACACAGTTCAAGAATTCCCAGGTACCACCAGTACAAACAAACAAGCTCTGTGACCCACCTCTCAATCCACTGAGCAGCTAGGGCTAAAAGATTCTGGGCTAAGTCTGCATAGCTGCCTATAAAACTCAGTAAGGACAGTAATATCCAAGCAGTACTGACTTACAGCAACAGGGGAAAAGATGAAAGGTATAGCAAACTCAGAAGCCAGGAAGAACTCTAGGTTCTGAATACTCCAGGTTCTGGAGATCTGCCTTGTTTACAGAAACAGAAGACGTGTAAGAATTTTAAAGAACAAAAGTACTAGTCCCTGTGAACCAGTACTGACTGGTGTGCTTTGCAGTTCTCTGCTTCTGAATTTGGCAGCACATTATGAGAGAAAACCAGCATATTTTTCAGAGATCCTCTCCCCTTTTTGCAGCCTTCCCATACTCACCCTCTGTGAACAAACTCCCCTTTGCTGATACCCTCTGCTTCAATGCAAATGTCCATGAAGTCCTCAGTGCGCTGTGCAAAAAAGGATTCAGAGATCAAACAGTTAACATTTGAAAATGCCACACCCATGATACTGCAATATGTTCACACAATGGCCAGTCCTTTGTCCCACAAAAGGAGGCAGAAGATGCAATTCTCCATTTCATGCCTTATTCAAATCTCAATTTGAGATTTGAATTAGAAATTACAGACAGTATTTTCCCATTAATGAATATTCAATAAATGCTATTCACTATTCAATATTCACTATTCAAGCAAAATAGTCACATTTGGCTTCTTGTCACATTTAAAGACAATAGCAGACCTCTTAGGCTTACTTACTTAATTTCTATTCAATGGGTCTTTCAAGAATTTAAGCAATAGTACAATGATACAACATTTGGCCACCAAACACCATAGTAAGAGAATTTTAAATAATACAAATTGGAAATCGAAGTGTCTTTGGTAACAATCCTTTAAACTCCTTACTTAGCTTCTTTCCTGTTTACAGCCTGCCCTTAAACTGAGTATACAGTACAGCTTTTTCCAGGAAAGCAATTTTGATTAAGATGCAACTAATTTTTTTTAATGTATCTTAATATTTTTGTCCTGGCAAAAGTCATAGTGTGCAGATGCAATCAAAATGACAGAAGTAAAAATAAATGCATCTATTAGTGTAACTTGGTTTATTCCTTTGCTGTTCTGCAGAGACACTGCCTGAGCTGCACCTGTATGGCTTTATCAGCTTCCCTTCAATGGGGTAGCCTCTGCCTGAATCTGAGGAGACACAGAGACAGGAGTGGCTGGCAGCAGTCAGCAGGTATGGCCTGGTATTGATTCCAGAGAGCTGCTGCTCAGCTCTGAGGGCTACAGGGACAAGGGTTTCAAGAGAGGGACTTCAATGCAATAATAAGGATCCACACTTGCAGAAAAAGAGATGCAGTATCAAGATACTTCTAGGCTATGCAAGAGACCTTAGAAGCCTACATCCCTTCCTTCTTCTCAAAACCAATATTGAAGTGCATCTTGAAGGCCTAAGGAAGGCAAAACAAACAAAACAACAGAAAGAGCATAAGGGCTAGTTTGTGACTATCATATACTTTTTCTGTTCTTGGTAGGTCTGTTTTTATTTGACATCATTGGCTCCAATCCAGTTCAACAACCAAAACTCTTGTGTTCAAGTGCTACCTAGAAACCGCTAAAAAAATACCCAAATACTAGTCTCTGTCTAGCTTCTACCATTACTACGACACTGACAGTCCAAATCATAAACCATGACAAAGAAGAAACTAAAGTTCATATGGTGTATTCTAAGGAGAAACCAGGAAAACATTAAAAAAACTATATTGGCGTGTTTGGGCTCTTGGTCTGACCCTAGAAGATAACCTATCAATATAATTTACATTTTCATGTTCTTAAAGACCCTGACTTCTAAGGAAGAAATATGTTGCAGTAAGTTAACCTCATGTTAACCTGGGTATAGTGGCAAGGGTTTCCAGCACCCTTGAGGAGGAAATGCAGGGAAGCTCATGAGTATAGGATCACTGTGTAAGCATTTTCCTGTAAAATTAAAGACTGACATCTATCCAAGTAGCTTTCACAGCAGTAAAATTGCACCAAAACACAAGCATAAACCAAAGAGTGGTTCTAAAACACTGAATGAATAGCATGAACATGCTGAGGAGGTTATGACAGGAACAGTTCCTTTGATGCCTTGCTTCTATTCTTTCAATCACCTGCACTTCCTTTCCTTCAAATCAGTGTCCTTTCCCTAGCACCAATTATTTTTAACTCCACTCTGGAAGTCTAAAAAGGAGAGAGAAATCAAAAATTCCAGCCAGACACTCAGGCTCAGCTTCCTTCTAGCAGCAGTTGATAAAAGAGAATCATTCTCATATAGGTGAAGAAGGAAAGGAATGCTTCTTGGTGCTTTTTTTACTAATGGGAAATCCTAAAACTTCTATTTGGGTACTGAAACCTTGTACAAATTCTTTCTGATCCCACTGCATCCCAGTTTTACACTGGTCTCTTTTGCTTTCACACTGGATCTGAAACTTGCCAATTCCCGGATTCAATCATGGACCTCTTCTTGCATGAAGTAGTAAATGCTATTTATATAGACCCAAGAATAGGAGCAAGACAGGAAAATGTCACACTACGACACGAAATAACTCACACAAGCACGTTTGATGTAAAAGAGAGGAAGAAAAGAACCAAAAGAGAGATATTATTTTCTGACTCCGCAATATATAGGATCCCAAAAGTGACGGTGGATTGGAGGGTGAAATTGCCACCTCTCCAACCACACTGGTCAATCAACAGGCCATCAATTCTTTCCTCCCACAAAGAAGAATGCAAAACAATCATTGTTTACATGAACAGTGTGTGAGAACTACAGTAGAAATATGTAAACATCAGAAGACATAGAAAACTTTTAGAAGAACTTTAAAACACTCAAAAGAACAGGAAGACAGGAAAACTGTGGGCAGGCAGCATTTGGAATCCAATTATGTTATGGTCTTACTGTTAGATCAAGCTGCCTGTTCCGAGTTGCAATGGAAAGCTCAATGGTGGACAGCTTCAATTCTTCCCAGTTCTCTGGGGCTACCTCCTGGGGGAATTCTGTGTATCAGGAAGAGAAGGTATCAGTCATTAAGTGGAATTTAATTACACAGATCACTATGAAGCAGATGGCAGACACAAAAATCAGTCTGAGCCATTTTGGCCAGTTTTGATTCTCTAAAATGTCAAAATCTTAAAAAATTAAAAGGGAGCTTAGGAGTACTGCAGAAAAGAAAAAATACCATCAGCATTTACACAATATCAGAAAAGACTGTCAAGCACAGTACATCACAGCCCTGTGAATCCTTATGTCCAGGGATTAACAGATCTGGGCTGGTGACAGGAACATTTAGAAAACCCATGAAATGCCAGTACCAAAAAACCAGTAATCCAGTGTTCAGGGGGCTGTGGTAACACATTTTCTACAGGAGGCAGCTCCACAGCTCATTTCTCATATCCAGGTCACCTGGTTCATGCTCCCACATGAATCACCTCTGCTAGCCAAGGAGGAACAAGGTCTTTGCACTAGACTGTGCAAAATACCCACTCTCCTTCCTCCTGTGGCCTGCCATGTGCACTGCCCAGACAACAGCCCAACCCAAGAGAGGCTCAGACAACACAAAGTTTATGGTACAGAAAAAATTTAACATACTAAGATAAATTTAGGCCTTCTGCATGGCCCAAATTTTACTGTTCTCTTTAAAGTAACATTTGTTGCTCTGTGTCAGCAACTCTCCCCACCCTGGAAAAAGAAGGGATGCTCCTCTCTGCCCAGCTCACTAAGAAGCCCTTCTGCTGGAAGAAGATTTCAAGAAGCTCACCCAGAAGTGCCCAGCATCCTATGGATGCCTCCACTGCAATGGCAATTCTGAGCCCAGGGAATGCCCTGGGTTCTTTACAAGTGAATAATTGCTTATGAGACCACAAACACTGGCAGGACTACTCTCTTCCATTTCTGACAGATGCCACTATAATTGTCTTGACAAAAAACACAGTTTTAAAAAATAAAAAAAGGAAACAAATAAATAACAGTAACTAAAAAGAGAGCAGTAAAGTAGACATGCCCTCCACACAACACAGCCCTGGATTTGTCAGAGGAGTAGAGCCTGCATGTGAGTTTATGCCAGAACACACCCAGCCCACCTTTTGGAGATGACCAGTAGGATCGAAGTCGTCTGTAAAGCCTCACATACAAAGGAGGTCTGGATGATTTCTCCTCTGGCTCTTCTGGAGGTCTCTCAGTTGGACCCAGGTACATGAGAGCAGCTTGATGTTTCTGAGGCCACTCCTTGGATTTACATGGGAAGAAAAGACAGAAGATAAAGGGCATTTTATTTAGGGCACTACCTGTTTATTCTGTAACCTATTTATTGTGTACTCACACGTAGTGCTGCAGAGCTACTCAGAACCCCCCCATTGCCTCAGCCTACTTTATGGCTCTCCAGTCTCCAGGTTCATTGGTGAGATGACATTTCTGAAGTTTCAAAAAGTTCCCAAATCCACTTATCTAACTGATCCCTGCACAGAAGTGAGGGCATTTTCCCCTCTATGAACAGAGTGAAGGGATGTTTCCTTTGCTGCTGATGTGGCAGGGTGACACAGCTGCTTCTGGCTGGAGGGAACCCAAAGCAGCTAGGTCAACAGTAATGTCTGAAAGCTCAGTTGGTTTCTGCATGGCAAAAAGGCAACCTCAGAGAGCAGCTGCTCAGCAGGATCCAGTGCAAACAGACAAAGCCTACAGTGCTGTGTGCAGCCAAGGGGCACTAAAACCTGACAGGCCTTTGTTCTGCAGCAACTCAAACAATCCAGACCTGACCTGATAGTCAGGTGCTTCTAAACAGCAACAGAACAGCTCTTATGGCAAGTCATGTGAGCTTCATAAAGCATCTTAAAAAAAATAAAAAAAGAAAGAAAAGTACTAACACATTATTCTTGGTGATATTTCAGATTCCAGTACCAAGGTTACAGAAGAACCTCAGCTTTTGAAATATCTCCAGACACTGACAAAGTTTATTTCCGGTCATTGTTTTGAAAATAATTTCTGAAATGCTCCAAACATAGGACTTAGGGAGGGAATAATTTAATTGGTTTTTAAATCTATATACTAAAACAACACAGCCAAGAGCTCACATGAACTCAGTACAATTATTTTTCTAGGTACAAAACTTCAGAAGTAGTTTTGGATCATATAGCACAGGTTGTTAAACTAATTCACCTCACACCTCTGAGAGCAAGGAAGGACTCCACTCTCATGCTTACATAATAAGCAGGACAAACAGAGGTTGTATCAGTAGGGCAGTACACAAACAATAAATATTAATGATTAAATGGAAAAGCAGCAATGCTGTGATAATTTAAGCCTGTGTATTTTAGAAGAGATGATAACACTCATAACAATGCCCCTACCAATATCAGAGGCGATATTTCCAATTACACTTTTTTTCCAGCTATAGGGTCATCCTGTTTCAAGAGACACCCCCAGTAAAACCAAAAAATATGAAGTGTGGAGCAGCAAACACAAGCCAGGAAGAGATTGAACTCAACAGGCTGGAGACAATTCTTGTAGAAATTAACAAAATGATAACATAAGAGGCACATAAAGCAATGTGAATATCACAATTAGGTGAGATCAGGTAGAAAGTTTTCTACCTAAATGGCTGAAGAAGTGGGCACTTCTCTTTAACCTTTAGCAGGTTAAACAGATCTTTTTAATGTACAATTAATAGCTCACCAGAGAAACCCACTATCACCACCCCCAGCTAAGCCTAAGGACTCAAAGGAAATGAGAAAGGAGGTGGACAGAAAATAAGAATAGGTTTCTACCTAGAATGGCAGAACACAGACGCATAACCTTATATTTTCTGTGGATGAGAGGAGGGGGAAAACCCACCCCAACTTTTCTGGATACATTACTATTAAGTCTCCCTTTACAGGAGCTGCCTATAAAGGAAGCATTGTCACAGACAGCATGGCTAGACTGCACTATTTGATTTACTGTACCAGCTCCTGGCTATTTTCACTGCCTTTGAGGAGGTTCCTTATATGTTCAGAGAATAGGAAAATCATGTGAATGAAAATGCCTTACCTTTAATGCAGGTCAAATTTTAATCTTTCCAGGATCAATTTTAAGCAACAGAAAAGTTTAAGGTGAGATAAAAGCTATTCATCTTCATGTTCATTTTACTACACAAGGAAGCCTGATTATCAGTATGCATGAGCAGTCTAATTATAGACCCTTCTGCCAGATGAATAAATCAGACTGAAATGTTATTACAAAGACTGTTGAGAAAATGTGGCTGAGCACTTCAGCACTTCACCACTGCTGCTCACCAGTTTCACAGGGGGTTATTGGCTTCCCCTGGTCATCTTGCAGCAAAAATTTTAAAATATTTTAGAAGTATTTCTCTTCCCCTTCCTCTCTTCAGAAATAAGTCTATCAGTTGGTAGGCTTTTTAGCAAGTTGAGTTTTAGCCCCATTTTATATTGTTACCAAAATCCTCCACGAAAGCTTGCAGATAGATTATACAAAGTCAGCCTGTTCATTTCCCAAACAAAAACACTTTCCTCACAATTAATGTTTACCTTAAATGTACTGAAAAAATGAGCTGCTTTGGTTTTCAGAGGCCCAAGGTACCAGTACCTGAAAAAAGAACAGAAATAGAACTTCTAAGATATCCAGGGGTCAATACTGGGAAAGGGAGAGACTTTGCATCAAATCAGAGCATAGACTTGTTTGCCACTGAGTTAGTGCTCCCTAACAACCTTAAGCTTTTTGATACTCTAAGATAGTTTCTACACATCAGCAGCAGCCTAGCAGTGACATCCCAATCCTGAGTTACAAATCACCAAAATGCAGTGTATCATCTTCACTATGGGCAGCAGGACATCTCACTATCAGAATTTTATTTTGTTATGTGAGACAACTGGGGATGATTTGAATGTCTGTGGTCTAACAGCTGGTGGTGTGCATCTCCACAATATGCAATGCAGTATATTTCCAAAGGCCAGAGAAAACAAACAAAAAGCCCAAAAGCTTCAGTGACAAAAGAACCAGCAAACATTCATTAGTCCCAAAGGATTCTCCCATGGAAATTAGGGTTTTACAAAATAAAACTCCTGCCAGCCACACAGCACTGTATAGAATCTAAAGATGTGACTGTATTTAGGCAGGCTTGGCACACATTTTGATCGCTGTCTTTCACCAAAGAGGGTCAACAAAGCACACTGAACACCACCAGCTCAAGAGTACTGCAGATCTAAGGATCTCATTAACCATTAAGGCATGCAACTGTGCCACCACTCCCCTCAAACCTTGAAATTGTCTGTAAAATAGTAACATAAAACAGCACCAGGTCTCCAGCAGCACAGTCCTTAGCAGAGGGATAGTCAGACACACTTCTAGAAAGGTGTCTTATGGCTTAACTCCCTTTGAGTTCTTTTCAGTTTAAGATCAGCTGCCCTGGAACACACACAGTGTTTTTAGTCCAATAACCCATCTCTCACAGGGAGCAAAGGCGGATGAAGTGGGAAAGTATAAAAACAGGACAAGCACACGAGGATTTTGTTCCAAGCAGACTCTGAGCACCTGTTCATTTGCTGCTGAAGTGCTTTCCAAGCTGGACATGTTTCTCTGCATTCAAAAACATTTATGGAAGGAAGCAAGGCTTGAGGATGTTCATGTGCCTCATGTACCCAAGGTGCTGTCATGCCTCCAGCACTGAGCGCAAAGGACTCTTACAAAAGGGAAGTGCTGCAGGGAAAGATGTGAAGGCTGACACCAGGAGAAAATCAGGGCATGGGCAGGAAGCCCAGCAGAAGTGCAGAGCAGAGAGAAGTGCAGTTCCTTGAACTGGGGGCTGTAATTAGCAGGAGAGCCTGCAGCACAGCCAAGTCAGCACCTACACAGCACACTAAGAATGTCCCTGGCTTCCCAGGGACAAACAACCTGACCATTTACTGCATCTCCCCCATTCCCTCTTAAACCTACTCAAACATTTGCCAGAGAAACTCCAGAGGTCTGCTACCTTTTCCTTCCTGGCAAAGACAGCTCATTCACAAAGCACATGATATTTCCTTACAGCTGCATTTCCTCCACAGGAGTTGGGGAGTGAGCTGCTTTGGCTGTGCTGCTTCTTCAGCAGATAATGCCTGTCATTTGATACACAGACAGTGACATGTTAAATGTCCATTTGGAGAAAGCCCAATAATTATGAGTTTAGCATTCAGAGAACAGTCATCAGATAGCACAGCCCATGCCATTTCTGGCAGGAACCTGAAGGCATTTCTACTGCATCTGATGTCCCTTGCTGGAATTCAGTTTCAGAGTACGAACACAGCTTTTCATTGGCAGATGATGAAAAACAATGGCCAATTACTTTACTTAGACTTTACTCAAGGGAGAGATTTTCCCCCTCTTACAGTCTGAATAAAGTTCCAGAAGCAGATACCACAAGGCAAGAAGAAAGTAAATACTTAAAAGAACAGGTCAGCACCAACTAAGTGTTTATTTCAAATTACAAGAATTCTGATACATCTTATACTCCCATGTGTGCAATGCAAGACCTAGAAAGAGTGGGTGCCTCTGCCTGCCAGATGCCTACATTCAGAAGAAGACTTACTTGAGAGAGGAGAGTGTGTCTTTTCAGGCAACAGGTACTAAAAAGGGTACAGTTTCAAAAAATAGAAATTTCTTACTTGCTAACTTTAACTCCTGCATCTCTGTAAGATCCCCATCTTAAACCAGAGACTGCAAACACAGGCTGCTCCTTTTCTCCCTATGAAGAAAAATAAACATTGCAAAATTGCTTTCTCTTACCTTTTTTCCAACTTTATTTTCTGAAGTTGGAAAAACAGCACTGCTACATAAAAAACTTAAGTTAAATTTCTACATAGAAATTTAACAAAGAGGTATGACAAAGAGCTAACAGCAATGAAGCTTAACAGAATTTAAGCACTGTAAATTCCATCTGCTCCAGGAAGGAATAAAAGAGGTGAAGTTTTGAACAGGTAGCCTGAGTTTGACTGCACACCCAGCAAGGGCCATTTCATGTTGTGGGTTTGACTGTTAGCCAAAAGCAAGGAGCTCTGCACAGCGACACAATGCTCTTGCTGCAGAAATGTCCATTCTACAACTGAACAGAAAAATCATATTCAGAAACCACATAAGGCATAGTCAAAGGTTTTGCATTTTTCCATTTGTCAAAGAAAGCTATTAACTTCACAATCCACATGAATGCATCAAATCAGCAGACAGCTACTGCTATCTCTCATCATTGCTACTGAAGGACCACTGTAGTAAGTTCTGTATTCATCAATACTCTCTGAGTCTCAAACAAAGGCAACGTTGAGGCATTCTAGTGTTTTCTTCTGTTTAGATTGTTTGATGCCACAGCACAAGGTGGAGAAATGACTGCCAGCAGAACTGCTGATATCATAAACTAAAATTCGTAACAGCAATACACAGAGGAAAACCTGTCCATGTAAACATAAAAACATCAGAATAGGAAAGTTTTAGGAATGTTTTTTTCCAAATAAGTAGATGCTTTCACCTTGATCTGCAAGACATCAAGTGGAACTGTTTCTCCTTTCAAAATGGCCAACGTAGCATTAGTAATATGTCTGCAAAAAAAACAGGAAAAAAACAAAGGAAAACAAACAGGAAAAAAGGAAATTAGTAAGCTTTAAAATTACTTTTTTTTTCCCAGCAAATTCCACTATGAGTCCAGGTAGGGCTTTTTTCCAGAAAAAGTAAAAACCCCAGGGAAACGTGCCACACTTAACTGAAATCAGAAAGCAAAATGAGTGGTTGCAACACATGACAAAACCTAACAAACAGCAAAATACACAAAACAGCAAAAGGAAATTATCAGCCTAAGCTTTTGAGATATTCTTCCTTTTTGAGATAACCTGGCAGGTCAGAGGCCAACTGTCTTACCTCCTGTTTCAGATAGTTAACACCCTAAGGACCCAAATCATTGTTTTATTTTAGTGGTAACAAGTATTGCAGCCTAGGAGAGAATGGGACAGCATGACTGGTCTCAACTCATGTGTCTGAGATTGATCTGCACTAGTATGTGCTAATTTATTTTAAAGTTTTTAATCAACCTAAATCTACCTATCAGCAGCGCTCATATTGTTTAGATATCCATTAAGTTGTGGACAGCAGCTACGGCACTTTGTCATTTCAAGTTGTAAAGATGTTGTAACCAAAGTCCACTAAATAGTCTGTGTTCAAACCCTGAAGCATGCACTTGATTGAAACCCCTTCCTTGTTTTCAAAGTTGGGTAATATTTAGTTTCCACACTGCATACATTTCCAGTGTCTCAGCTGGACAAGGAAAAAAATGCAGTTTTCAGATCCAGCCCAATATTCATGTGAATCAGTGGGAGAAACTGCCCTTGGTTTTATCAGGATTACAATACTGAGACAGATAAGGAAGCTGTTCTTCCCACAGACCATCTTCTCTCCCAGCTCTTATCTTTCTCTAAGACCTTTACAGTTCCTACACTCCAAAGTAAGAGAGTGCTGAAGGAACCAAAGCCCAAATATTTCTTCAAAAAATATCACTTCTGCACTTCTTAACTCAGGCTCTGTTACCAGTGCAGGTTGTTAAGCAGCCCATTGACCAAATTACCTTCAACTTCACCAGTATGCTGCAGTCCCACCTGCACAGTTCATTACCTTGGCACAAGAAGATCATCCATTTCAAACAGCTTCTTTAGAAGCCAAACATAAATTATTATTTTAATCTTAGCTGCTGATTACAGCCTTGTCCACCTTTCTGAGCTTCAAAGCACTCTGGTAGTTTTAATGAAGGATGTTATGCCAGTCGACTCGTGGGTTTTACGTATGATGGATACCGGTAAGGGTTCCACAAAGAACAATGTTAATGAGTTACTGGGAGAGTGAGAGTGAAAAGATTTCAGGATCAAGAAGAAATATATTTATTATTATGAGAGGAAAAGAAGGGGAAAATTGAAAAGAAATGAAGTGTGGGGAAAAGAAAGACTGACTCCCTTTTCTAAGTGGACAAAACAATCCTACAACAAACTGAACTATCAACAGATACCACCAGACTGGATGATACAGAGGATGCTGAAGATAAGGACTGGCTTGTTGGATTACTGCCAGCATCAGTCCCACCACAGGGAAAAGTCAGTCCTGCCCTGCAAAAGTCAATAATGGGATCCAGCCTTTCCCATATTGTTGTATGCCTTACTTTGCAGGTCCTAACCAGGCTATATGTGGACCTGTTTCTAGAATTCTTAGACTGGAGAAGGGTCAGAAAGAGGACTTATTTTTGGCTTATTTTGTCATATCCTTGTCATACCCTTTCTGCTATACCTAAGAGGCTGATCCTTTCAATTCCCTTTTCTTTTTAAACTCTGAGCATCACATGATCATAGAGAAATTAGCCACAGTAAATTATTTCTAATAATACATACATTTCCTTCTTTTAATTTTTAGTCAGTTTTTGGAAGTCATTAACTCAGGTAAGTCCAGAGAATCATCAGGCTCTGCCCAGAGACTGCCAACTTCTATGTAACACAGAAGAAAAAGAAAAGCATCAAGCTAACAAGAAGCACTGCTTCTTGAAAACAAACAACCATGTTTCAGAAACATGTCATACTTACTGGACTTGATTTGTGCTCTCAGGGTACAGTGTGTGGCTCAAAGTGCAAGTTTTTCCAAGGGGTATGAATCCTATAGGAATCTTACTGAAGGCAGCCTGGACACATAAGGAGAGTAAATTAACATTTTCATGAAGCTTCCTGTGTGGAGATCACAGCTGTGTCTGGCATCACCCCTTTGGCACTGAGCACCAGGCACTTCCTTACACAATGACTCAGAACATGGCACCCAAATCTGTGAAGCCACCACTGCCAACTGGGTACAAAGGAGCTCTCTGTAATCATTAAGAGCATTGTTACATGCATTTTGGCAGCCACATCCCCACTAATGCATGGATTCTGTCAGCAATCTGCCATCTTTCTTAATACTGATGGTGGCATCACAGGCTCCGAATCTCATTTACCACTGCAGAAATCCCCCTCTGACAGAGTAACCTTGCACAGCAAAGAGATTTTCTCTACTTAAGGAACAGAAATTAATTGATTCCTCTGCCATCCAAATCATGAAGCAGCAGAAGGTCTAATTTTTGGAAGTCACTGACCATATTATTTTTCTGTACAGCTGTTCAGCAAAAGGGCTTGTTGAAGGAGCAAGTTATTACCCTGTAACTCATCTCAAACCTTGATTTTTGAAGCATGTCAGCAACCAGTGCAAACTACCTCATACCCCAATGCAGCACGCCCCCCCTGGGGGATGCTGCCAGCAGCACTGGGACACAGCCAATCCGCAGCCACTCGGGAATTTCCCTCTCACTGCACACCCAACCCTCTCCCCTGCTGTGTCCATGTCACCTGCGAGTGCTAACACTCTCAAACACCCTGCTCTCATTTTCTTCAGCACTACTCTGCTGTGTGCAGATGAGAGGCTGTTTGCAGCTCCTGCAGTCAAGCTCTGCTCCCCTGGCTGCTAGGAACAGGGCTTCTGCAATACCATGCACAGGCTCTTATGCAGGCAACAGTGGTGGGACACCCCTGAGGGGAAAAGGAAGCAGGGCACAAAAAGAGGGAGCTCGAGTGCAGATCTCTACTCCTAGGACAGAGTGACATGAAGGACAAGAATTCCTTGGCCAAAGACATGAAGTGACACAGTGACAAATACTACAATGCAGTATTCCACCCATAACTGTGCTGGATGCAGAATTTCCTACACTACTGCAAAACAATCCAAGCTGTATCAGGATAAGAAGCCAAAAGAATAAAGAAAAACTAGCCAGTAAAGCCTCTAAACTTTGCTTCCACTATCATCAGATTAAAAAAGTCTCAGGATCCAACTATAATAATATTAGATTTAAAACAATGATGTATCAGAATTGATACAACTAGCCTTCCTTTAAAAATATGGATTTGGTTGCAGAGTCCCCCTTGTCACATTCAGACAAAGCAAATGCCTAAACAGATACAATTCTAGCTGCCAAGGGTATCATCATAATCTTGTCTAGATCATTTAATTGAGTTTTTGCCAGCTCCTGCCAGAAGGTTTTGGGAACAATGATTCCCTCCTTTCTTCAGTAACACTGTCCTCCCACTTTAAAAAGAATAATCTCTCTTGTTTCCATTCAAAGTGATCCACCTTGAGAGGTTAAAATTTGCTCAGTACAGCCATCTGCATAGGTAGGTATGCACTGCTTGAAGAAACAGCAAAGCAGTCCCAAAGCAGGAGTGTGACCATAACTGAATTCGGTTTTAAGCCTGTACAAATACAAGAAAAACTGTACTTTTGCCCAATGCTTCTGCCAAACAAAGTGGCATGCACAGCTGGTCCATGGGTCTTCGAAAATTGAGCATTTGGCTTCTCCACAATCCCTGCTCTGATGCTGGAAACTTCCCAAAGCCATGGCTTGGGAAGCCATGGCTTGCACTCCCTCAGAAAGGGAACAAAGAACAGTAGGCAGCATTGCAGGACAGCAGCCCAGCTGGATTGTAGCACAGCAAGCTGGCTCCAGAGCAGTAAGCAAAGTATTTGCTGGAGGCAGCTGAGGCCAAGAGATCACAGTGGATGCACAAGACACTCCAAGAAATAAACACAATTTTTAAAATGACACCTTCTCACCTCATCTGCTCTACGGAGAAGTCCAGTTATGACCTGAAAAACATGGGAAATGCTCTAAGAATTTTATTTTTCAGTTATAGTAAGAAGCTATGAAATTCTTGACCATGTTTACTCTTCGAGAAGATTTAAGGAGCAGTTACTCTTTTATGGAAGGTGCTACAGTTGTTTACATGGGAAAGGAGGAATGTTCAGCCTGCAAACATGCTGGAAACAGCAGGTTTGTAAGTATGCCTGAGTACATGCTGGTACCATAACCAATGGCAGTGTAAATGTTTTAACACTGAATGACTCTGCATCATGCAAAACCAGCACTGGTCAGTACAATTAACAAAAGGCCAGAACGAACCTACAGATGTATTCTGATCTCTTTCTCTAAAGTCATTGCATTCACTTAGCCATTGTCTTATGAAATCAGTAGTTAGAAACCAGGAATTGCTTGAATAAAATACAGTCTTGAAAAAGAGAGTATCCCCCAGTTCTGCTCCTGCCATTAATCATCTTGACAATAGGCATTTATTAAATACGTTCCACGCTTTGTTATCATTCCCACATAATTTTCAAATTATCTGATTCCCACTTAGTAAAATATGCATTCCTCTTGGGGAGTTTATATAAAGGAAGGAACTTTGAAAATCAAACCCCTACAACTACATCACACAGAAAGAAAAATTTAGAATCACGTCCCTTCCAAGAGTTTGCTCATTCTAGAATAAAGTTCTGGAAGACAGTTATGTCACACACATTTTTGCCCCCACTCCCATCAACCCTTAAGACTAACACCAACAAGTAGGGTGTTCTGTCCCCAGAATATTAGAACATTTACTAAAAACACCGATTCTGAACTGGAAAGACCTCTAGGAACAGTTGTTATAATGCTGCTACATTGCACAGACTCAATCTTCTTGCCCTCAGCCCAACTATGATTCTCAAAAATCAGGCTCCTGCAGTACCTCTTGGACTGTGCCATCTCCTCCTGCTATAATGATCAGATCTGTGTTTTCCATTAATTCCAGAAGCTTTTTTGCTTGTCCCTCATAATCAGTCTGAAGAAACAGAGATGCAAACATGAGGACTCAAATGACTATTTTAGGTATATCACTTATAGAAAAAAGAATCATCTATCCATCTGGTTAAATAGTTATTTTTATATAGGCACACAGTACTGTATATTACTTACATTCAGAGGTTTTTTTCCAACTTATAAAACCAGTCTGAGGCATAATATAATATGTGCAAGTAAACAAACACACAGACACACACACACAGAGGTTAAATGAAATATCAGAGAAAATCCTACGCAATAGATCTAGAATATCACAGAAACCATCTTATTTCCAGGTAATATTACTTAGAAACAAATCCAGAAGCCAATCACTTGCAGAAAAACTCCCACTATCTTTAACAGCCAAAGTGCTCAAGCGCATCTCCTGAAACACAGCATCAACAAAATAAAAGGCCACTGCCTGACTGACAATGGATTTAGCAGTAAAGAGTACTGACTTTTTAAACCATCAAAACTGTTTTCTACATAATTAATGTCTTTTACAGAGCCATCTCAGCCTCACATCCTTGTCCACCCCTGTTTTGCCAACTTGTGTGTCAGGTCTAACACTACCAAGCATCAGTTTTAAGTCTTGCAAAATGATTTCTTCTCTTAGGGTGGGACTAGGTATATTTAATGATTAGGGAAAGGGATTAATAAAAACAGCATTTTAATACTAAACTTTGTAAGATTCCAAGACAGAAAGATGCATATCAGAGTACTTTGCTGTTAGGACACACTGATTATTAAGCAATCCACATATCACAGCCTCAAAAAAGCTGCAGAAAGGTCAGAATCCCTCCAATGTTTTCTTGTTCTTCTCTTTCCAACCTGTTTGTTAATTCACACCATTTAGAGCTCAGTGTTCTGCTTTCGTGGTGGCAATGTTGAATTATTTGGAGAGACACAGAAATAATTTCAGTGTAAAGATAAAAGGTTATTTTTAATTAATCTGAACGGTTCAACTGCACGTCAAAATTCCTCACTTTTCCATTCTTCAAGTTCAGACAGAAATGACAAATTCAACAGCAATGGGTACGCACCACTAGCCAGCACTCAAATATTTAAGGAGTTTTTTCTCAAACATGAATTATAGAAGGGCTGCTTTAGACAGACAAACAAGCATATGTACTGCTTTAGCTGAAAATTAAAATCTCACTACACAGTTTGAAAACTAACTGTTAATTAAAAAGATTAGGTATCGGCCTAATATCTCAGTATTTATTTCTTCCTATAAGATGGCTACAGGACAACTGAGAATTTCAAATGCATACAGATTTGAATTTTAATTCTTCAAGAGGAGAAAGAAGAGAGTCACTATTTTTACAGTAGCAGGACCTATCAATTCTTACCTTAACCACAGTTACATCCAAGCCAGATAAGTGCAAGATTGGTGCAGCATTCTTTTCAAAAAGGTTCCCAGCTTTGCTAGAATTAACAGAGTAAAAACTGTTTAATGATGCCTGTGGCTGAAAAAAAAATTAAAAAGGAAAGAAACAAATGAATAGCAAGAAAAAATCTACTTAAAACCAAGCATTCAACCTGCACAATCAGTCACTCAACCTGACAATCAGGAAAGATGAGATTTCATATGGTTCAAATGTATTACATTTCTAGTCTCATATCTCAGATGTCAGGGTTTTGTTGCAGTTTTAATAAGTGCACAAGATGCTATCTACCTTTTGCCAAAAATAATTTTAAAAACCCATTAAAACAAATGAAGATCTCCAGAAAGAAATCTATTAGAAAATGAATGACTTAGAGAGCACCAGCCTTTAGGACCACAAAAAGGCCCATGTAGGCTTTAGGAAGTATTTTTAAAATCCCAATTACTTATTACTACATATTATTAAATAAGGTTAGAAGCAAAACTCTGACCTTTTTTGTTATAGGACTGATCATTTTATGCCTGTCATTGCATAATAAAATAATTATATCACTAACTATAAATTGTTTACAAGTAGAAACATGAGACATGGTTAATACTATGCATTTTCCAGACTCACAAAAGCATGTGAGTCCAAGCACTTCCATGTCAGCTATAATATTCCCCTCATACTGGTAGTAACAACTCTCTGTCCCTCCACAAAATGCAACTATTCCAAAGCTTAGCTGATCAGCAAAAACAGACACACATCACATCCAAGATTATGGTTTTTCTGCCAATGAGCACGTAAAAATAGCAGCCAACCTCTTCCAGGAGTCTTGCTCCAAGCCCATATTTAGCCTCTCAGTTTGTGGGCACATCCCTTTCAAGGGCAGGTTCCCACAGAAGTAAGATCACTTCTTGCCAACTTCAAGTCTTGAAGCAATCAAGGTCATCTCTTATTTCTATAGTTTTTGAGGATGGAAATATATCACATGCAAAAGTTTGGAAGGAATACTGCATACGGAGGAATGACAAAGGCCAAAACACAGGATTAAAGAAAAAAATGAAAAAAAAAGTTTAGAAATAATTCTTCCACCTCAAGCAATTAATTCTATTTCTCATCCCAATATTTTTGGTGAAATAAAGTTTGGCATAGTTACACAGCGCCAGCTTGGCATCAGAGGGAGGCAAAAATGAGCTCAAAAATCTGGCTGGCTTTTATAGCAGAGCAAAAATGCAGAAAGAGTGCTCAAATGGGAGTGCTGGGAAGGGGGAATTTTACCCTTTGCAAGCTGCTGGGTTGAGGAATACTGTTGCTTTCTTCAATGGCATAGTGGCAGGCATCAGCTGGTTGCCAAAAGCCTAAGTAAGACAAAAAGAGCAGGGCTCAGTTTATCTTTTAAGCACACTGCTAAAACAGTTCAAAATAATATATCTCTACAAATGTCAATGGGCTTTCAAGCCTCATGACGTTCAAATGAGTTCCATCTTCAGCCACTGTTCAGGTCTCTCATTCAAAGACCTGCACTCTTAGCAGCAGCTCACACCACTGGCATAAGTACTCCTTAGCTCATTTTTACAACTCCACCACCGTTTTGGTTTTGTTAACCTCTGGTTTTCTGCAATGGGCAGAAATCCAGGGAGCTCTCCTTGACTCCAAGGTTACTGGATTTTCTTTCTTTATGTAATTCTCATAAACCTACCTGCCTGCCACCTTCTTTCTGCATTCTTTCCAACTTCTGACTTTAATTCCTCTATCTCTTCCACTCATGTTAGTATTTTTTTATGCTTCAGTTTTTGAAGACAGGAAAGATAATTACAAGAGAATCTGCGTTGACCTATAAGCAACTCCACTGTTTCTTACACTTTTTTTTAAACTAATCTCTCTCTATAAAAAAATTCAATTCCTCTTCAGCTTTTAATCCAATTCTGAAGAGGTGTCTCAATTTTAAATTCTTTGAGAGTTTGTCCATAAAGCCTCTTGCACTTTGTACCTATTTCCAAAGCTGTTCAGCACAGGCAAGGAAATGCAAAACTTCCACACATATTACATCCTGCTCTATAAGCTTCTAGAAGGTCACTTAAAAGCATCCTCACTAACACACCAAATCGAACTGGATTTGAACACAAGGAATACAAGGTATTCAGTAATAACATCCAGAAGCCCCAGAAAGAGCAGGAACCAAAGACTACTGTGCTGAACGTGGCCCAGTCAACTGTCCCTGTCTTTTTCCCCTTTTACCTTGAAAGTTAATCCTCTAGCAGAAATTTTTATATTGAAGGAGGTGATACTGTACACAAAGAACAGTACATTTCAGTGGTTGTTAGCTGTTCAAACTTATTATTAATTCCACTCGCAAACTTTGCTCAGGAAACCTCAATTTAAAGAAAGGTAAAGCTGGCTGTGCTGCTTAAAACATCCAAATTTCTTCTTTAGGAAAGAAAAAGGATGAGAGAAATTGCTGAGAGTAAAGAAATCTTCAAAGAAAGTGAAACAAATCAATAAGTCTTACACTTTACTCAAAGATCAGCTGGAAAACAGACCAACTTATTATACTGCCATTGTTGGGTGGGAACTGGGGAATAGGGGCCCTCCAGCATGTTACAGCTGTTAGAAACATCTAATTATTTGCTTAGGGGGCACGATATGATGTATTTGCATGCTCCAAACAATCTAGAAAGGCTCTAAACAACCCAACAAGGCTCATAAAGATTTTATTAGTAATGACATAATTGCTTCTTTCTGCAATATACTTAGACATTTATGTTACATACAGGGGCATTTCTAAAGCAAATGCTGATTTGTAAGACAGGAAATAAAAAAATAATAATAACGCAATATTTTAGAAGTCTTGCAGAGCAGAACGTAAGTAAAGACAACTTATAGTCATACCATAAAAATGGTTATTAAATATATACATATATATATATATATACACACATATATGAAGCTATAATTTAGTTAGGTCAATGCCTTTTTCACTTTCTTGTCACAAGCACACTTCCAGGTATTATATTTCTGGACTTCTAAAATGACAACCACTATTCTACAACTTTGAAAATTCCTTTATAAAAAGCTTTTGTAGTGCTTTATGAATACCAGCAAAGGAACTACATTCTTTTACAGAAAACTATACTTGAGTGAATTGTTTGCCAGCTAAACAGCACCTCTTTACACATGCCCAGAGTTCAGCAACAAGGTCAATCAGCAAGATTGATCTGCCAAGGAAGACTCAGTCGGCTGACACTGACTTATCCCAGAGACAGAGATGTAAAATGTTAAAAATATGATAAATGGGTTCCTTATTATAGAATCTTTCCATAATCATTTGGCACACCCAAAGCTGTCATCATAAACTGGTATTTAAATTCAGACACACATGGCAGAACCTTTGCATGAAATACTGCTGTCATGGATTCTCTCTCAGGAAGGCAGCTCCCTCATCAATTTGATAATGTAACAGGCTTAAAAACTAAAAATCCAATGTAAAAATGCTAAGAACTTCACACACACTTCATTCAAATGAAACTTTTTCTTTGGTGAGTTTGCCTCTATTTTGTTTCCAATACTTATATACAGCACTATAAAAGCAAGTAGCATTTTTCAAACTATTTTAGATTGTTATTATTCTGAAGAACATACCAGACACTTAATGCCTTAAAGCAGTACTGTTGTGTGTTTTCAAGCACTATTTGGCAATGACACGTCAGTGAGAGTGGAAATTACAGCAAGAATTGATTACTAGGCTTTCTGGTTCATTCCTTTCTAATGCAGGAGTCCTCTACAGGACATTTTCTCAGGCTTTAACCACTAAAATTAAAGGAAGCTCTACTGACAGTGCTTTTGTATTTTCATTTGTAAGAATAAGCCATAAAGGAATAGAACCTGTCACTTAGTAACTGGATTTAAGAAATGGGAAATTTAGGATTTCCACAATTGAACTATCTGCTGGTACCAGTCTTTTCCTTAGCACTTGCACATTTTTGACTATACAAACAAACCACTCCATCAGCTCCTTTTAAAAAAGTTGGTTTAATTTGGTCAGCATGCTTCAAATACTGAGGTATTAAGGGCTATTTTTTGTGATAAAAAAAAAACTTCTATCCATTTGTTATTATGTAGTAAAAATGAATATTGAAAACAAAGACTCTGAAATTACAAGTATGGTTTATGAAAGCAGTATTTTCAGGGAAAGATTTTCCTTGTTTTTTCATGAGCAGTGAGTTCCCTTACATTTATTCTGGCACGAGGATCCATTGCACAAGTTGTTGTAAAAATCTTTCAACAGCAGACAGGCTAAAATTGGGATAATTCAGGTACACAACACTTCTCTACTAAGAAAAATAATTTTTGCCATTCTACTCAGGCCCCAGTATGTAGCAATGATGGGAGCAGCGTTACACCCTGCAAAATGTCAAAAATCTGTCACGAAGAAGCAGGTTTAGAATAAACTTTATTTGTGGGTGGTAAAAACTTAAAATCCTACAGAAGTGATGTCACCCATGGGCAGCAGCACTTACACCTCCAAGAGACTGCTTATTAAGGACAAGATTTCTTTGTGGGAATATTGCAGTATGGGAGCTTGTTGACTGCCATTTGCCCATGCAGGCCACAAACTAAGAAATGCAACAGTCAGTACCCTGAGAGAGTAACATACCCCCCAGAACAGTGGCCTTCTTGTCACTGATCAGCAACCAGGCTGTCCCCATAAAGTTCCCAGGATATGGGTCCCAAAAGAGCTGGGTCAGTGAGTCATCACAGCTGGCATCCCTGATAAAGTCACTCAGGGTCAAACAGACCTGCAGGGTCTCTGCAGCTGAGCACTGACACAAAGCTGTTTGTGCTGCGTCTGCCCAGACTACACCACTCCTGGTGGGGCTGGGACTTCATTTTTATCAACAAATCATCTCCCTGCCAGAAGTTCACAGGCACAGAGCAATTGCACATGCAGCAATGGAGGTCTGGGTAGCTCCTGCAGTGACTAAGATCACCCCAAGGATAAGGCTGCACACCTCTGCAGCAGCAGCCAGGACACACAAGGGGCAGTACCCCTGTCCACCCCTGGGCATCAAGGGAAAGAACACAGATGATGTGTTAGAAGGCTTGTCATGTAGGAAAGGCCCTCTGGGAAAATGTCAGGAGCCCTGCACAACCAAGATAAGAGGCAGATTTTAATCTAATGTCATTACTTTAAACAGTATTACCTGGGCTTCTTGGCATGCAGCTCTTCGTAGCAGGTTATCACTATCATGTAAGACAGAAAAGAGAGGGGACATTACATTGTGTAAGTTTAAAACACTTTGCTCATTTTTAAAATGTAGGTACATACCCTTTTTACACACAGTTTGACAACACTGAAACAGAAAAAACCCAAAACATTTTAAGGATAAAACACCCCCATTTATGCACACATGCTTATTTTCTTTTCCTGCATGTGCACACAAGCATTCTTTCTGCAGAAAAGAAAAGCAGAAAACAAAGACCAGGATGCCCAGTGTGCCGAGATTATGTAAGCTCTGGCACACTGTGTAACTGTGATTTATTTGTTAAATTGCTACATAACTGTACTCCAGAGCTCACGTGTAGGTTTTTCTAATGTTCTTGCTGCCTGGTGTTTACACTAAAGGTACTTACCATTCTGGCAGTGTAGAAGGGCTCCAGAGAGGACTTAAGTCTTTGTGCATTACAACTGTGAACTCTCCTTTCCATCAGTTTGCAAGCCAAACACACATTAATGTAGCACCTCCCACTCACCTAGGTCTGAGCACTGCCCAAAGCAGTAATTCAGAGAGGTGAAAAACACTCATCTCATTAAGTGAGGTGTAAAAACAAAAGAAAGATGCTCAGGGTTAGATAGGTCACAGATGGTCTGTTCAGAAATACATTCCTGACTTGTCACTGGCAAGGGTATATAGACAGCAAGTACTGGAGACACAGCTTCTGAGTGAGGAATGAAAGTCTATTCCTTCCCCAGCCCCAAAAATGCCCTATTTCCCCTTGCAGACAAAATGGCAAGTACTGTTCTGCTGTGTCCAGAGCCTTGCCTGTCCTCTAGGTACCAACACTCTCCATCCTCCAGCTTGTCCTTGCTTAAAACCTGGCAAGACCATATATTTTTGTCTCAAAATATCACATACCAAAAACCCGACTTACAGTCAGCATACCAAAACAAACACTATCAACCAAAAGGATTAAAGGCCAACCAGACAAAAACAAGTAACTGGAAGAACAGCACACTTTTGCTCCAAAGTCTGGCTCATCAGGCCAACCTCTGGCATGGAAAAGGCAGAAGAGAAGGCAAGGCAAGGCCAAGCCCATGTGCCATCTATTTGATTCCATTGGTTTACAGTATTCATCTGTCACTGGAACTGTATAAGCTGCTCTTTTTGGCATCACCAAGAGATGCTGCAATGCCATGAAATGAGAAGTAGGGTGGCTTCAGATGAGATATAAAAACTGGGTTCTGAGAAAATAACTGCACTATAAAAACCACAGATTTAGTCCTGGTAATAATGAAAAGACAAAGGAAGAGCTCAAGCGTGGAAAAAGAAAATATGTAAATAATAGCTCATCAGGATAACAAGTAACTGGAATGTCTGCAAAAGAATTCCTCAGAGGCACGCTGTCATATTTGCTCCTTTAAAACCAAAGGACTAGATAATTTGTATTAAGCACCTGCAATATCACTTGGAGGAGCAACAGCCCTGGTTTTGATTGCAGTACCATGATGGAAATGCACCAGTTAGAACAACTCTGCAAAGGCTGGTGTTCCAGGCTGTGCAACAGCAGTGTCACAGCTAATTCCAGCTCAATCAAGACAGTGTGACAGGCTGAGTACACACTGTGCCACTGAGGGCATGAGCCCTCACACAGGGACACGTTCGCCTCCCTCTGTGACTACGCGTGGCCAAAGCAAATAGAAAATAATTGTGATTTCAATACATAAAATCGAAATATTATGGGCTATCAAGGAGCCCCCACTATCAAATGATGGCTGCACAGTTGATGTCTTTGAGAATTGCTGTCCTAACCTTCTGAACAAACCCCAGCCAAACCCACGTTATCTGTTTACTTCACACTGATGCTATTTGGTTCAGAAGTCAAGCTCTATCACACTGCTGGCCAAGCTGTTTTCCTGGTGCCCCCAGCTTTATGCTGCAGTGTTAATTGTCTTTAAAATGAAGTCCAGCAACACTTCCCAAATACAAGCAGAAAATACTGTGCTTTCCTTCTCAACCTCAAAGATCCTCAAAACAACTGTCAAGGATACACCTCAGTGAGTTTTACACATAAAAATTAAGCTTGACAGTTTAGATGTCAACATTTATGCTGATTTTCTCCTGCATTGAAGCACTTAAAGAGACAGAAGAAGCCTACTTCGACACTTATCATTTTGGTGTGAAAGGAAGAGTTTAGATTCTGAGACTAGAAGTATCATTTACCATCCAGCAATTTCCAGATGATTTGTCTCACCTCTCCAGCAGCACAGCACCCAGAATCCCATACCATCCCAACCATACTCATAGGTTTCCACTTAATTCAACTGGGACATTTCAAAGTCATCTGAGGTTGTCAAGGATGCCCCAAGTTTGGTTTCAAGATGCCAGGTAACAGGAATTTTTTCATTTCCTTAAAATATTATGTCAAGACTTAACTAGATACAAACTCCAGAAAACAGATAAGAGGTACAAGTGCAGTCACAGGGATGCATCTGTAAGAACAGCAGTCCTCCTCCTGCATCACAGCTTTTGCATTTATTCACCTCACATGGCTCACCTAAAGTACCCCAAGTGGGCCTGCAAGTCCTCTGCAGGTCATAACAATCACTAAATAGAGCTAGAAAAATGTGAAAACCACCTACAAGGTAACTTCTTAAAGCCTTCTGCCTCAATGCGTATTAATTCTCAAAATATGACTGCTCACCAGCTCCCAGAAATGATGAGACTTTAATAATAAACGTAAGATTTTGTTGATTTTTTTGTACTTTATTGTCTACTATTAGGTAGTAACAAAGCTTTTTCAACAATGCTCAAACATGAGCAGGTGGAGGCAGAGGGAAATTGCTCCACTGCCTTAAAGAATATACAGAGATTTCTTCTGACTTGCACCATATCCACAGCAAACTAAAAATCAATTTTTACTTCACGTTTCCCCTAAGGCCTTATCTACACAATTCAGCCTTAAAGCCAAACAGACAAGCAGTGTTGCATCTGCTGGCAAACTCAGGGCTGTCTTCCTGCTGTGAGAATTAAGCATCACACAGCTTACAGCTGGGCCAACTTGCTTAAGCAGTAAAAAATTGGGAAACAGAGAGGAACAAACAGTGGCAGCAGGGTATGGAAGAAAGAGGCTGTCCTAGGCTGAACCCACAGTCAGAACATTCCCAGCACAGCCTCAAGGCCAGCAGCCACAGCAGCACAGACTCTGTGGAGAACAGAGCAGGCTCACACCAAAGGATGGAACCAACACAGAAAGGACACAAGAGTGAATGTGCAGAGCTCCCCACGCCCCAGCCGTGCAGCACACAACCCATATGACTCGCCTGGACAGGGCTGCTCCGATTTCTCTGTTCTGATTTTCTGATTTCTCTGCTCTGATTTCTCTCCCCTAGGGCAGGACAGCTGGCCACTGCTCCTGTCCTGAACATTTCCAGCTGGAATAGGGCATTAATACTCTTACACATAAGCACAAGAGCCACACAATTTAGTATGGATGCTCCTCAAGATGAGACTGAGTTCTGTGCCCAAGTGCCAGCAGAAGCCAGAGTGGAAGGACAGTTCCCATGATGAAAGGTCACCCAGGGCAGCAATGAATGCAACAAGCAGAAGAACTGAAGTTGTTTGAGGCTCTCAGCTGCAGCAAGGGTCTGTCTTAGATCCAACCAAAGCAACTCCCCTAAAAGTGATCACACTACGAATGTAAAAAGAAGCTCAGGATCTCATTCCAAAATCTGTTATCAGCATTAAATCTAAGACTATTAAATATATTCAAATATGAAGAAGTCTAAAAACTTTAGAATCCAGTGTCTACAACAAACAGTTTTGTGAGGAGAAACTTGACCAAAGCTGTGCACACCTGATCAGTCCTCAGGAGCTATATCAGAGCTCCTGAAAAAGATTTTATCTTACCAAAGAGATTTTTTTCGCTGCTTCTAATACAGCAAGAGCACAGAATCCTCTTTGCTAGGTATTAGAATTTACTTCCATCTTGGCCTTAGAAGGGCATGAAAGACAAATCTTAGGTTTCATCAGCTTTACCTAAGACTTAGAATTTATACTCTGTTTTTTTTGACAAAGTTTGGATGAAATAAAGTCAGCTACTCAGGAAGTATATGCAGAAAGGTGACAAAGTGAGTTATCAGCTGGCAAACACACAGAGACTAACATTCAAATTGTAGATAACAGCACCGCTCAGGATTACTGGCAGGCAATCAAAGGCTCAGGTGCTTTGCCAGCATTTTCTACTGAGAATGTCAATACTTTAACATATACAGAGTAAAACTAAGTATGTGATGAGTCCACTGCCTCAGCAGAATATCCAGGGTCTCCATCCTGACATGGAGATGATAATTTATGCAGTGATATCATGGTAACAGACTGGTCAAATCTGACAATCAGTTCAGCTGATGTAACTCACTGCCCCCACCCAGGGGATAAAACAAACAGCTGCAGCTCAGTTCAGGAAAGGTGACCAAGGACATAAAGTTGAGAAGGGATTCCAAACTTGGTGAAAAGTTTAGAACAATCTTTATTTGTAAGCAACCTCACCTGTCTATTTTAAGCAGAAGTATGTTACTGTGTATGAGCACACAGCAGACAAGCTGCATACTGCAAGCTTTGATCTAGGATATTAAATTAGGAGTCCCTTGTACCTGCAACATGATATGCTATAGATTAAAATGAGCCTAATTTATAAATTCATGCAATCCAGACAACCTTACATGTAGCAACACTGAGTTATCCTCCTACTTCTCAGACAGCACAAGACTATTTGCTATCCTAAATGCAAGACAATGGATTTTTAAAGCATATTATTTTATGAGAGCAAAAGGAATTTTAAGATGCATTGTGGTTTTGCAAGAATGGCAATGGGGTTCTCATTAACAGTAGCTCAACCAGACATAACTCCTATCATTTGACACATGAAACACCTTTGCCACCTCCTGACTGACACCCCTGTGAAGAGGTAACTTCTGCACTATCACATGCTCAGAAGGGCTGAATAACTCATGGCAGAGGGGGAAAAAGCAGAAGGTTTCCTCCTTTAATTCTTCCTGCTCATCCAAAACTCCTTACTTTTAAATTAGTATTTGAACAAACACCCCCCAAACTGAAAGGCCAATACACTGATCCAGAAATGAAATGCTGCAGGAGGGAAGTACCAGGACCAAGCAGCTCCTCAACCTTTACAGTTATTGCCATCCACAACCTTCAGACCAAGTCAGTGATGATCCATCACATTCCAGTGCCCCTCTTCCCTTTACACCCTAGGGAGCACAGGGGCATCCACACCAGAGCTGTGAAAGGGGGACTCCACATCCATTTCCAGGCAGGAAAGAGGCCCTGGGAACACACCTGGAAAAGGTAACATTCTTCTTGTCCATACAGCATCCTCCAAAGTCTTAAGGAAGTATTTCAGAGCTCTTCTGTCCCTGTGAGCTTGGAGAGACTGACTACAGAAGAGCTGCCATTTACCTGCAGGACAGAGTGTTATTTACAATAGCTCCACTTAATGCAGGCATCATGGCCGCTGCATGCAAAAGAAGAAGGATCCTTGAGAAGTCAAAAAAGCAAATCACCTTTTCCTTGCAAGAGAAGTATTTTAGAAAACCCACAAGGATGGAAAGAGGGATGCAGGACAAATTTTCTTCAGCTGCAAATAAATGACCAACATCTCAGCTCCTTCCAAGAAGTCAGAGGCTAATCTGAGCCAATGCTGTGCTAAAGCAAGGCCCTTCATCAGGAATTTGCGATGCCAGAAACCAAAGCACAAGACCTCACTACACTTTAAATGTGTTCTTGAAGGGCAAATATCAGTCTGGTCAGGTATGGCCATGCATAGCAATTGAGCCTCTGATGTGGATAACAATAAGCCTCAGGGTCAATACAGATTCTTCATTAACCCCTCCCAGCACTGCCTGTGGCCATCTGTGCACGGGGCACAGGCACCTCTCTGCTCCCCAGCACAGCTGGGACACAGGAACTGGGAACAGGGAATGTACAAAAACACCCACACCAAAAGCCATCCCCACAAGCTGCAGAGAGGCATCCTGGCCTACTCCCTGCTGTCCACCTGCCACAAGGTAAGGTCCTCACCGTTCACAGAGTATCACAAAGGGCTGTTGAGACCACCTTTGAACTCTTCTTTACACTCCTGCCACCAGGCTCTTGTCGTTCCTTGTTCTTCTCTAACCTGGATTAAACTCAGCAGGGAATGGCCCAGAAATTGCTAAACAGTTGTCAGTGTTTCCAAACAGTGTTTAACTCTGTAGCTATGGCCTACACCAAAGTCTCACTGAGCTGTCTGTCATCACAGGATTTCTTGCCTTGCATTTCCAGTGCCTCCTAAGGAAATGCTGTATTTTCCTTTACAGATAATAGGGAGATTGGAGAATGGGACATGTAAAATTTTTCTGCCCCCAGTACATCATGTGGGTTAAAGCACCATGACTACTCTCAGGGCAAACAACCCCCATGCAGCGACATTTAGATACCAAAGATTCCCTTTTTGGCTGTTTGCCTTTCATATTTTCCTTCTTATTCCCCACCACATCATCTGTGGCATGCTCCATGTTCTCTGTGATCCAAACACAATTTCACTGCCACCACACAAGAAATCAGTGTACATCTGAAACTAACAGCACACAAGCACAAGAACTCCCAGATACAACAGATACAAAGGGGACACTGAGCCTCAGTGCTTCAGGTAAAAAGCAAGAAACTAAAGCAGATGTGCCATGCAAAACAAAGCTTGATTTAATGCCAAAGTCCCTAGGTAAAAGGATGTGAAGAGAGTATATAAACAACATAAACAGATTTAGTTTCCTGACTTTTCCACTGAGGCTTTGGCAGCATTGCAATGTAAGCAGAAAAGAGCACTGTTAAAAACCTGACTAAACAATTAAAATCATTAAGACAGTGACAATAACAAGCAGAACCAAAAGTAACAGTTTTTAAAAGTAATTTGGCTACACCTGCTTTTAAGTCAAATGCATGTCCTTGAAGGACAAGGATTAAAAGAAACTCAGCTTTTATAAAACACTAATTAGGATTTTACTTACTGTAAGGCACATTTACTCCACAGGCAAGCAGTGGGAATGATACCACCAGGTATAGCTTACGGGAGGAGCAGCTCCAAGGCTTCTTCCAAGTTGGGTGAGCCACAACAGCAAAGAGCACAGCGGGGGGACAGCACAAGGCTGCCGGTGCCAGGCCTCAAGAACGAGACAGGGACTTCTGCTACAGCAAACAGGGGGTGGGAAAACCCACAGGCACAGGACCAGCACGCTGGGATGGGCCACGCCGAGCACACCTGCAGGCCTGGTTCCAGTCATCCCTATAGACAGGCTCAAGGCAAGCAAGCTGAAGGCACACGTGTGGCTCATGACATTCTTGTTCAGGTTAGAAGACAAAAAAATCTTCTCTCCAAGAGGCCCCAACACTGCTCATGCCAGCCACACTCCTCTCTGTTTAAACCTCCCGCCTGAACCCGCCCCAGTCTTACAACACGGCCGGTGTGGGAAGGCAGAAAGAGGCACTGAGCTTCCCACGGCCCCAGCTGCCGAAGCAGGAGGGAGATCCATCCCCTCTGGCTGCCGGCCGCTCCGAGAGGCGACCCCCATTTTAGGCGCTCCCCCTTCCTCCATCTCTCCCTCCCGGCCCGGCCCAGCCCGCATTACCAGTGCTTCCCATAGAGCCAGTGTCCGCCCCAGCCCAGCAGGCACGCTCCGAAGGTGGATTTCTTCCAGTGGTGCCTGAGGGCCGCCAGCACTTTCGCCATCGTGCCCCGCCGCGCCGGGGGCCGCTGCCGTGCCCGGCCCGGCTCGGCTGGAAACGGCTCCCGCGGCCCCGGCGTTCCGCGCACGCAGCCGGCCGCACGGCACGGAAACAAACCGACAAGCAAACAAACAAAAAACCAACCGAACAAAAAAAAAACCGCGAATGCCAAGGAAAAGAGTTTTCACTCTTCCCAGAGTCCCGGCGCTCGCTGCCTTGCCCCGAGAGGACCCGTTACCATGGGCTGCCGGCGCTGACGCTGCCGGGAGCACGGGCAGATGGGGATGGAGCGTAGCAGAGGAGGGACGAGAACAGCTCCTTCTTCCACGTCAATGAAAATACCCACGGTGTTGCCCCAGCCCGCACATAAAAACCCCATAAAAACCCCGAGAAAACCCCGAACCTGCCAAAACCACCAAACCCAAACAAAACACAACAACCCCAAAGAAAATCAAATCATAACTCACAAGTAAAACAAATCACAAACAAACAAACAAACAACAAACCGAAAATATTCCAGAATATGCAGTTAGAAGATGCGAAAAATGCGTATTTTATTATTGGCTTTTCGCAAATATTAAAATGAATATTATATGTGTAATGTTAGAAAGTTATGCTGTGTTAATTCTCTTAAGTGGTGTGTTAAAGATAGTTTTAGGTTATGGGAAAAATGCATATTTTATGATTGGCTTTTCGCAAATATTAAATTGAATACTATATGTATTATGTTATATTGATTAGAAGTGCTGTATTAACATTTTAATAGTATGGTAAATGTAGTTTTGTAGTTAAAATAGAACCTATGTATGTGGGGTTTTTTTTTACTAGCTCAAGCAAGAGATGAGATAGTGAAGAAACTCTTCACACAGAGATGACAATGATGGGGGCCCATAAAGAATTACTGCCTCCTTATCGGAAAAGACAAACATTCTTCCACCTTCTCTCCGTCTTTATGGAACCACCAGGATTAAGGGGAAGAAGTTGACAAAAACCAGAAAAGTTCTTAATTTGCAAGGAATTTATGCATCATGTATGAGATGTATGAATATGCAACAGGCTATTGCTTTTAAAGATTATTCCTTTGTTCACAAGGCATGCTTATTGGGCTTAAGTGCCCGAGAATGTCCGTAATTCTTTGCTTTTTATTGTCTTGTAATTGTCCTAACTCTAAATTTTCATTACTCTAATTGTATTACTATTTTTATAACCATTTTATTATTATTAAACTTTTAAAATTTAAAAAACCAAGTGATTGGCATTTATAACAGGTTATAACATAATGTTAAAATAGAAACTATGTATGTGGGGATTTTTTAAAGGAATTAGATACTCGCTTCGAGATAACAGTCACAGAACACCTAAATCTTCCAAAGAGGAATTTATGGTTTTCTTATCAGAAGAAGCTAATTTCTTCAGGCCTTGCTCAGACTCCAAGATGCCGTGGGGATTAGAAGAAGCAGCTGACATATTCCAGAGAGAGTTTCTTGTTTTAAATAGAATGTATGCAGAACCATGAAGTATGTATGAATATGCAACAGTGTATTGTTTTAAGGGTTATTCCTTTGTTCGCAAGGCATGCTTCTCATGGCTTAAGTGCCCGAGAGCATCCGGACGTCCGTCATTCTTTGCTTTTTATTGTCTTGTAATTGTCCTAACTCTACATTTTTATTACTCTAATTGTATTACTATTTTTATAACCATTTTATTATTATTAAACTTTTAAAATTTTAAAAACCAAGTGATTGGCGTTTTTCACAGAAAAAATGTTGTCCAGGAGGTAGGAGGGTTTTGCTGTTTAAGCCTAAGCATCAGGATGGCCATAAGAACCTGAAGAAATGTCTCCAATCACACATGGAAAACAGCAATATCACAAGGATGCCATGAACAGCATGAACATCCTGCCAGGGGAAGGTGGAAACATAAACAAGGGGTAAGATCTGACCTCATCATGGAAAAAGCTTTGGGACAAACTAGTGGTGGCAGCCTCTCCTAGCATTAGGTTGTAACTGTTATTCTCTAGAACTATTTTCTACAAGGTAACCCACCCAGTTAATCAAGGGAAGCCAGTACAAGTAATCTTTTTGGATTTCAGTAAAACTTTTGTCAGGAAAAGCCACAAACGCCAGAAATTTACGTCTAAAAGAAGACAGAGGAGTCCTGCAACTTTATTCAAATAAAGGGAGAGAGTCCACCGGGGCGCACCCGTGGGGCTTTCTCTCTCGAGGTTTTGGAGAGTGCAGCCTCCTTTTATCCTGAACTCCCGGCCGCCTGTTGCCCTCTGCCTTTCCCCTCTGGCTGAGGTACAGGGAAGGTACAGCCTTCCCAAACCACCTGCAACATATCCCGCCTTGAACCTGTCATGTTACCCCAAAGTTCCAAAGCTCAAGCTTGTGCAGACCCTTGTTTGTTTGAGGAGCCAAGCTGTCTGGGCTCTACAACAAACCTGCTGCCCAAACCAGGAGGGACATTAAGACCCATTTTAAAGATGTTAACAGCCACACATTCACCCATGGAATTGTTTGTAAAGACATGAGCTTTCCTCTTAATCCCTCCTCTTCTTATTTCTCAATTTGTCTTTACAAACCCTAGTTATTATTAACTTAACCCTTTTTAACATCTGGAAAATTTGAAGCATCCTCTCCTGACTTTTCCACCTCTGGTCCCTGCACCAAGTGTGGCAAGTAAATACAGAGAATAAAGTAGGCAATGACAGTTCGTATTCACCAATTAATCACTAGAAGTCCTTGCCTGTGGCTACTGATAACCAAGGTCTCCCATCTATCGGAAATCAGGCGACCCCTGATGGGAAGAAATGATGATGTCTGGCTCCAGATCAGAAGGCTGAAGGATAGCTTTATTAAAACTATACTATATTGCACTAATGTACTATTTAAAGAGATACTACACTATTCTATATACTTACTTCTTACTTACCTATCTAACTAACAAACTCGTGACTCTCTGCTGAGAGTCCGAGCCACAGCCCGATCCGATTGGGCATTGAACCCAAACAGCCTTCACCAGAATCCAATCCAGCAATCACTTCAGGTAAACAATCTCCATACCACATTCCACATGGGGAAAACAAAGGAGCAGAGATAAAGATTGTTTTCTCTTCTTCTCTCTGTGCTTGTCCTGAGAGACAGAATTATGTCTCTCTGACCAGAGAATGTGAATGTCACACCCATCCTTCTCCTCCAGTTGAGAAGTGCAAATCTCTGGGGCTTTGGAGACCTTGACCTGTGTGTGATGAGTCCACCCATGTCCAGCTCTCCTGGATGCTGTTCCTGCAGTCCTGGTTGGATGTTCTGAACAGCAAAGTCCAAAGGCAGTGTCTGTGCTAACTGTGCTTCCTGTTCAAGTAACCCCAAAATGGCCTCAAGTAACCCCCACCAGGCCCTCCAATGACCTCAGGTCAGCCCAAATGACCTCAAGTAACTCCATCAGGGATTTCAATGACCTCAAATCACCCCCACCAGGCACTCCAATGACCTCAGGTCAGCCCAAATGATCCCAATGACCTCAAGTAACCCCAAATGACCTCAAGCAACCCCTGAGGTTCTGCACCCTCAGTTCTCAGGGAGGAGCACTCTGCAGCACCCCACAGCAGCCCGTCATTACCAGGCTGGCAGGGGCAGGGATATGAAGCAGACTCTCCCACAGCTTCTCTCCCAGCCTGGTCCCTCTATTCATTATCTTCTTGAGGAGCTGGCTCCTCAGCAGCAGGATCTGAGCAAGCCAGAGAACTCACCTGGCTCATGGTAGCCCTTCTATTTTGCTGTACCCAGTGATTATAGAGTCTTAAACTGGGTTAAAAAACCTAAAAGCAATGAATATTACATAGAGAAAATGTATAAAACTACTCAGTGGACACAAGCCAACTTCCTGGTCACGTCTCATTCTTGCTGGCCTCTCCCAACCCTGTACAAGGTGTTTGAGGGGAATGGGCAAAGACAGCTATGAAGCTAACACACTGTGGAAATTCACATACCCACACCCCCATTCACCAATCATGCTTCAATAAAATGCACCTGCTCACCTTTCCTACTTATCAAAAGAACATTTGGACAATTGTTCCCCCTTTGGCACAAAATGCAAATTAGAGAAGTTCCCATGTCTACTAGGAAACACACTTTGTTGTTCAGCAAAAGCTCCAGTGTGGTGAGCCCCTAGTGCAATAGCAGATCTTGAGACCCTTAACAATCCATTTCTAATGTTCTTTTTACAAATGGCACTTTGATTCTTTCCCAGTCACTGTCCTGGTGACTGTCCCCCTCCCACTTGTCCTTGGGCTCCCTGCACCTTTCCTCAAAGTTTCTCATGACACATGAGAGAGGGTGAACAGCCACAGAGATTTCATAAAAGTGCAGAGTTATTCAGAGAGACCCCATCCTGTAAGAGAGGAAGAGGGATGTTGGCCATTCCTAACAATCCTTTGGCTAAATAAGTGATGTAAGGGAGCAATGCTGCTTTTGTAGTCCACTCTTGACAGGGACCTCAGTTTGCAGATTCAGGAGAGCAAGGATGAACTCAGGTCAGGGTAATGAATGTAACACTGGACAGATTTTTTTTCCTAATGAATGTTTTTGCCTTCTTAAAAATAAAAATGTCATTTAGCAATTCAAAAACATCAAAGTCAATCCTTCTGCTTCTGCTTAAGAATGTCAGGATGGGATATGAGTTGTAACATAAGGTGGCTGCTTGAGGCCAAATTTGGGATTCTGGGTATGCAAGTCTGTTCTGCAAAAATCAAGTTGATGCAGAAGATGGTCGAGAAAACACTCTTCTGTTAGTGATAAGAAAAGCTGATTAAACCCTAGGGATTAGTATCCCTACTATGTTTTGGGTTTTCCTTTCCCTTTATTTTGCAGAGCAGATGATCTAGGATTTTTTTTTTCTTTAAGTAAGAAAACATTAAATTATCTTCTCCTGATGAATATTTCAGGCATAACCTCATACAGTAGCCATTGCTTCCCACTTAAATATTCCAGCTTCATCTGTCCAGTGCATCTCAGTGTGCTGAGTATATGCACTTGATGCAGTGCTAAATGTTCCAGGTGGTGTGGAGTGATTAAATGTCCTACTTTTCTTTCAGTGTTTGTCCTACTTTTTTAGAGTATTCAGGTGGTATGGCCAACTGCTAACAGCAATGATTGCCTCAGATATTAGTACTCTCATCCTTCACTTATGAAAAGACTGTGTGCTGATAAATGCTTTTCAAATTTATAATTCTCATGTGGTGCCACAAATAATTTAGAAACATCTATAACTTCCTATTTTGCAACCAAGTCTACTGAGTACAGTTATGTTCATTAACAATGTTTCCAAAACAAGCTTGAATTTTTAAAATAAACCCTCTTTAGTATTCGAATACATGTTCAGAGCAGTCAGAAAAAAATGCTTAAGTGTATCAAAGACCTGAGTATCTCTAAGATGGCTGAATGGCAATTTTCCTGTGTCCATAACCATGAAAACACATCAGAATTAGTAAAAGTGAGAAATTTTACCTCAGTTGCTAGTTGTCTTCAGCATCCCTAGTAGAGGGACTTGACCCTGCTTTGGGCAGGGTGGTTGAACAGGGTGAGGTCCAGAGGTCCCATCCCATCTCCCTTACTGGGACTGTGTGACACTATCTGAGATTCTGGGTTGCTGATTTTTGATGTGGGACTTTTTGAAGAGAGCTGCCCTTAGAAGAAAGTGACAGTGCAGACAGCAACAACAGATTGTGCACTTGTCTTTTTACTTGGCTTTACTTAGAATGCAGCGTCCATTCCGAAATTCCTCCTGGCAAACACCTATGTCCTAGTTTTTGGCTGTAGCTGTCTGATCACCCTCAAGGTAGATCACACATGCCATGCTGCTGTGTGTACCAGGTAATTCTCTTTTAGCTGTACTAGTTTTCTTCATGTCAGATCAATAGAAGCAGGTATTGGGCTGTTTGCAATGGAAAATGAGAGGATAAAGGACTGATCTTGAGCATCCTCTAGATTATGTGCTGTAGTAATTTTTTAGGCCAAATAAAATTCCTGCTCTCTTTTTCATAACACTGTTCAGAGGAGGCTGGAATGCATGATTTTGTTTTCTTATGATTGATAGGTGTTTTTTGTAAAAAACAGACTCATTCAAAAAGCTGCTCTGTAACTCTTAAAACTTGACTGGGGATGTGTCACCTAAAATTATCTCACAAGTTGTATATGAAGACAGGTGAACACCTCATCCTAATTACTCATGTCTGACCCTTGTACGATGAGTAATTTTTTTATAATTCTGTCTCTACCATCAGTTCCAAGCCTATTATCAGGAGAAGCTTCAGATACATGATCATGCTTCAGGCACATACTTATTTGTTCCTTTGGCAAAGTCACATCTTCAGTCATCTCAGAGCTCAGCCACAGAATGTAATAGAGACAGTAGAGAGGTTTTTGTCTACTGGGACATTTTGGCAATGTCCTACAAATGATAAGGATAGAAAATCATTTAGTCTGCATTTCTGTCCAGCACAATCTGTGCCTATGTTTGCATAAAAAAGGGACCTCCCCAGTCCAGTGTAGTCCTTCTGTCATCCTTACAGCAATGGAGAATTGGGACCCCTCAGCCTGCTGCTTATTCTGGCAGTTGAGACTCGTTTATCAATGGTCTGGGGGTAATGGAACAGCAGTGCTGTCAGCACATCCCGTGCCATCGTGGTAATTCTGTCTCTTCAGGTGCTTTCCTACAAGTAAAATGCAAATAGTTACTTGTGTTGCAAAGAGACCAAATGTAGCGCTCTGCAGGAGCTGTGTTTACCGCAGCGGTGCAGCTCCGTGTTCCTGCCAGACCGAGGCAGAGTTGCCTGTTAGAGTCTGCCCACGTCCCCCCGTTTTTCACATGATTAATATCCCTGTGGCCAGAGTGACAGGGAAGAGAATCCTCACACAACCTTCAGGCTTTTGTGCAGCTGATGTGGAGGAAAACGGAATCTAAATATTTCCATGTCTCTGACCCAGCAAGAGAGATTATAATTTGCTTTGTTTTAATTCTACACCTGAACACCAAGCATGGTTTAAACTGAGGGAGAGCCCTTTTCCTTGGTGGATGTGAGCAGCACTAACTGGATGCCTCTCCAGATCAGGCTGTGGGAGCTCCTGATGGGAGCTCCTGCCTTTCAGGCACATCCACCTCTGACTTTTCTTAACCACAAGCCACAGGCATACGCATGGCTGCAGACAGAGTTCTTTCCCTTCCTGTCCAGGAGGGTCCTTGGGCTAGCTGAAATCTCTGGTGGGCTTCCCAGTCTGTGTCTCTCTGCTTCTGTTCTTGTTTTGTGTCCAGGGCCTAAAGCTCCTCCTCCAAAGTGTGTCCCAGGTCCCACTCCATTCTACCCTGGCCAATGATTTATGTAAGAGAGAGGAGCACTGCACCCACTGAAGCTAATCAGAGAAAGTTCCTGCCTGTGACAGCAGAGAAAGTTCATGATGGATTCTCTTGCCCTTATTTCCAGCTCTGCCTGGAGGTGTGATTCCCTGGGGCAGTCATGTCTGCAGTCAGTGCCTGCTCCACTGGTTTGGAGAAAGAACTGAATCACATTGGCAGGGTTTTTGGTTGGGTAACTCAGAGAAACTCTGCACAAGAATAATCCCTACCTTCTTCCCCCTCCTTGCTCTTCCTTGGCTCTTCTGTAAGCAGAACATGACCTGAGCTTCACTCTCCCTAGAAGAAAATTCAGGAGCATGCCTAGCATATTTATATGGCAAAACCCATGACCTTTACACCCTGCCCCCTCTTCCCACATCCAAGCTACTACACAGAAATATTCCCTAATTCTCTGAGTTTATTAACCTTTTTTTCCAAGGGAATGAATAGAGATATTAACAGCTTTTGAACAGCAGCAGAAACCCATTAAGTTGCTCTGTGGCAATCTTGACAGGAACTTGTTCCTTTAGCAAAGACGCGTTTCAGAAGGCTCTACACTCACTCCCAAACCATTTGGATTCAGTAAATTCAGATGCCACTGAGGCATCAGCGTGAGCAGGCCTGGACCCTAAGCTTTGAGTGTAGTTAGATCTCCTCTGGGTCTGCTCCAAATGGAGGAACAAGGCCAGTGCCCTGGGACTGGGATCTATCCATTCCCCTAGCAGCACAAGCCCCTGCACAGAAATGTCTAGCAGCTCCTGTGCTAATTCTACACTCCACTTCTCAGTGAAGGTCTCAGTGAGAGCTACATCACAGACATCCATTTTGTTGCTGGTACAGGTTCCTACCCTCAAGTCCTGCTGACTGAGGCTAAGGTCACTCCTCTCCGAGCTCATGCTGTTACTATGGTACTGCTACATATTAGAGGACTCAGCATAGAAAATAGTAGGATAGCAGGAGGGAGAGAGGAGGAGAGAGCCTGACCTGCCTGCAGGATGTGCACTCCCCTCTAAGTAGCACCAATTTGGAAGGGATGTAGCTTCTACCCCGCAGGCTGGCAGCACCAAACCGCTCCTGCCTTACATCAGCAGACAAGTTTTGTCACTTCTGCACTGAGTCTGAGTGAGGAATGTAACCCATGAGACTCCTCACTCAGGCATTTTGCTTTTGGCAGAGATTAATGCTCATTGTTTAACAAAAGAAATAAGTCTTATTCTCTCCTTTTATCCCCGTCGTGCAGCTGGATGAGAGAGAGTAGGAAAATTAGGCTTTTACACTGTTCCTTGATTTCAGTGCATCCAAAAATATTATATATACTTACCTATATTCACACTGAGATACTGCCTACCCAAAAATCCAGCTGCTGCTATATACCATCTTGGTTATATCCCATGGCCAGATGATCTCGTATTCAGAAGAGCTTCTGAAAACTACTAATATATCTGCAGCAATGGTTCATTTTTCACTGAGGCTGTGACATCCTAATCTATGGACCAGATGGAGTGGGGCCTTGGGCAATTGTAATCAAAGAGCAACAGCCATAGTTTGAAGGAAAGAGATTCCCTGTTGGTTTTCTATTAAATGCTTCTATTTTAATTTTCATTTTCTTTGCACTCAATTGTGTGCATCACCATGGCCCACTGAACACATCTGGCTGACATCTTAGATCACATACCCGGCACATTACTGTGTTTGCTCAAAGTTTCACTCCTTCCAAAGTCAGTGGCAGTGCTCTGTGACAGTGACTTGTTTTATCCTTGTCCTTAGGTGGAGTTCGGGGATCAACAGAAACAGTTGCAGGCAAAGGCAGGCTGAGAAAATCCATCACTGTAATGAGGAACCATTCCCATTCCTTTTCACCAACCAAATACCTTTGCTGCTGTAGAAGGTAGAAGATTAATTTGTCTTGGATGCTGGAGTGCAAAATATGACCACTTAGAAGAAGTATAATCCCACTGAGTTACTATAAACTGGTCTAGTTCACTCCCTGCCAAAAGATACATTCTGCATCTTATACTGACAAGGACCTTTGCTCACAAATTGTAACTGGCCACTTCATCAGTCTGTGAAGTACAGGTCTTAATGTCTTCAGGTGTTGATGAACACATAATTGTATTTTGTCTTCTTTTCTCTCAGTAAATCAGTTAAATCAGAATAAAATCTGATATTTGCTTTCTCATAGCTTTCAACTATTTAAAGGTAATCACTTTTTTGTGAGAAAAAAGTTACTGGAGCCACAGATCCTGTTGTATATCCTTAGGATATCCTTATCCTGCTTCCTTAGGTTTGGGAAGACATTAGAGAGTTCTTCCAAACATTTTCTTTATAAACTCTGTAGCATTTTCAGCAAGGGTACTTCAATAAGCTCTGTGGCTAGCTTGGTTTTGAACAGTTTCACATTGCATTTATCTTCTGGGAAGTTACTAAGTGATATGGTTTTATGAATTGGTTTTGTTGTTTTTATGTTGTTAATTGACATGCTAATTATGATTGACACAGGCATTGTTTTTAAATCCCATGTTGTTTTTTTCCCTGCATACGGTGTGTATTCTTTGAATTCCTCTGATATTGTGATCTGGTATCAGTTCAAAGACTGGCTTTGCTTCTCAAGCTGTTTAGACATTCTTTTCACTTAATATGCTGCTTTAAGGATCTCTGATAAGACATTGCTGAGGGCAGTGTGAGACTGTGGGACTTGACTAGGCTCGATTACAACAGCCATGTATTTTACATTAAATGAAAGTGGTTTGAGCCACAGTAACGAGCCAATACTTGTTATCCATGCTCTCCAAATGCACAGGCATTATTGACTCCATTTATATGACATCTTTGCATGCTTTGTTTTCTTGCTTTCCCTTGCTAAGAACAGATGGGAAGAGTAATTTAAATACCGAATACCATAAGGCACCTGGAGTAAAGTAAATTAAGGAAATACCGTAAGTGAGAGAATGAAGTGTTAAACCTCTAACAAGAGATTTACAATTAAGAATTAACAGAGATGATAAGCTCTGCCAAGAAACAGCAATCACTTCACAGAGTGAATCTTGCAGAGGATGGGCAGGATGGTCTGCCATTACAAATACATGGAGGATCCCAGGTCATGGAGAAGAGGAGACCCAAGATGTCAAACATGTAAGACAGTGTATGGATTTCTGCACACTGTAGCAAGCAACATAAGCTGGGATAATGTCCATTCCATGATGAAAGAGACAAGGAATACCAGACTTGACTTTGCTTCACAAAAGCATGTGAACACCAACAGAAGGAATATATAGGATGGGTAATGAAAACAAGAACAGCACCACATGCTTAGATGAAAACTATACATAGTGAAACTGTACAACATAGCAGCCAAAGATGAAATTATCTAACTGGAAATAAATAAGACATTTCTTTTTTAACTGTTATACAGAAGCATATGTGTTGCCAGAAATACTTTTTGGATGATACTTGTAGGAGAGTCACACATAGCAGAAAGTAAATATGGAAACAGAATGGACAGTGATAAGCTTATTAAGCACAAAGAAGTGTGTGAACAAAACTGGAAAATAAATGGGCGACACACTGGAAAAGGCATAATTTGTAATATTGACCCAGAAAAAAAATCTCAATTCCCTTAGCATCGTGCTATGAGCTCCCTGCAGTTCTTATCTTTAGGAAAGATACTCTTAAATCACAGGCAAAGAGGGGATGTTGGTAGGATCACTGAATGGATGATGTTAGAACCATCACATTCATTTTTGTAGGAACAAAGCACAGTTTCTCCTAGTACTGGGACAAAGTTAAGCAAACAAACCAGAAAATTCTAGATAATGCAAATAATGCTGGAATAAATAACATAACATAAAAACTACAGTGAGTATGTCACGGATGAGATGACGAGGGAGATCCTGTCCACATAGATGAGGAAAATATGTGAAGATTCATTGGGAAGGCTGCTAACATTTGCCCCTAATCTGGCTGCTTGCAGCAACCACCTGGAGCACTGCTGCTCGCTGATGTTTAATGGATGTGCAGTGTCAATATTAATACAGAGTCTGAGAAACAGAGGGAGTTTATTAGGGCACTCTATTCCAATGGTTCACAGCACAAGAGTTAAGCTACGCATTCATTTCTCCAAGTACACTATTAGTGGTCCTGCAAAGCTTTGCTCAAAGCTGCAAAACAGTGACTTCTGTGCCACAGATGCCAATGAAATGTGATATTGGTGTGTTCTAGTAAATGAAGAGATTTTGGGTTTTTTCACGGAAAACTCTGTCTGCTGAAATTGGCCATGCCACACTACTGAGATTGCCATGCCAGTTCATCCTGGGAACTTCTGCTTGCAGTTAAATACACAGCTGGCAGGCATTTTGGAGGCCTAGAGCTACTCCCAGCTACTTGTGTGAAAATGCAGTAGGTACAGCTTGGAATTACATGTTGTATGTAATGATTTGACTTTGAAAAACAACAAACCTACTATCCCAAGTTTTCCCAACCTTGAACAGAAGACAGACTGAGATTGCCAGAGGTATGACAGAGAGAGACTACCGAGAAAATAAATGTTATTAGCAGAATTGCTATTAAAATTCTGTAGAAACTCTCATTAGTTAGGACCAAAATGGATCTGTGATAGTCCTTAAGAGACTGAAAAATTTAAATGAAGAGCCAGGAAAATATTCCACAGACCATTAAAGGCACTAAGGAAGCTGGCAAAATTCACTAAATATACCAAAACAAGCGAGAGATTTAGATGGTTCATCTCGGTGGTGGAGGACAAGGTGCAGAGCTGTGCGTCTGCTTGTGTGTGTACACTGTTGTTCCCATCACTTTACTAAAACAGTGGGACACAAGCAGCTGTGTACTTGGTGGAGTTTGCCACCTGGAGTGCACAGTTAGTTGTGTGGACATGCCTAGATCCAAGAAGGGAGGGAGGGAGGAAGGGGATGTTGTTTCAGCCAGGACAGCTGGGCAGCCTCAGGATCTGCAGGTTCATGGATATGTGAATGTTTTGTCCCCAGTCAGCCTTGCAGATCCAAGAAGCAGCAGACTCCTTGCACTAATACTGATCCTGAAATGTCACTAAGCATTGATTTAGAAAGGAACGCGTGGCTTTAAGGTTACAACTTTGATGGCCAAGCATCCCTGTCACCGCTGTGCTGTCAGGCTTTTGTGGCCATCACACAAGAGTAATGGGAGCTAGGCAAGATGTAAGGCCCAGCTCTTGAAAGCCAGGCACAGTTTGATCACTTGGACCTCACCATTCCCAACTCAGCGTGTGGTTGGGAGATCCTGGACCAAGCATCAGTCACTGGTAATCTCACTTTAATGAAATGTGTATCCTGCTAATTTGGGAATAATTGTATCTAAGGTTAATAGCCATTGGTATCTTCCCTCACCAAGTTTATTTACTCCATGACATAGTTACTGTGTCTTAAACAGAAATCACCCTCAAGGTATCATCTAATTATCTTCTCACCATTCTGCAAATCGGTTTCATATTACCAATAATCTTATTATTACAACTGCAACATTCATTAAGCAATTAGAGAACAATAAAAATACATACAGTAATAGCAATCAAATTAGGTTTGAATCTCACAGTGAGTGATGGTAATTCTGCATCAAATTGTTCTCATAGATTTTTCCCCATTATTTTCTAAAAAGGTTTAAATAGCTCCAAAAATTTCAATTACAAGGTTCTCTTCTAGAGTCTGGCCATTTTATGTGACCTGGTTACCACAAAATGGTACAGTCAGGACCAGAACTGGTTGCAGAAACTTCCCCTTGTGAGCAGGGAGACCTCACAGCAGAGTCAACATTGTTGGGTTCCCATGGCAAACACCAATCCCGGTACAAGCCAGGTGAACTCTGTGACAGTGATCCAAGACCTCTTGGGCATGTCAGATGCTTCCACGTCACATCCTGAATGGGCTTGCATAGGACTGGGAAGGCATCACTTTCTTCTCGACACGTAGTGGCTCCTGATGTTGCATTGAGCAAAGCCAAACCACAGATTTGTTCTGAGCCATCCGTATTTAAAAGATCTGGGGCTTGATCCTCAGCTCAGGGGAGTAAATGGAAATGCATTCATGACGTGCAGATGGATAGATTTTCAAGCTGTTCTTGCCTATCATCTGTGCCAGTTTATATTTAGGTCTGTTACACCTGCATGGAGCCACTTGAACATGTATCAAAACAATTCCCGTCCCTAGCTGTGATCTGTACTCTCTAGTCCAACAACAGATTTGTCTCACTGGTGAAATAACTGCTGAGGAATATAAGTGATTTTTTCCATCTGCAAATGCACAAAAATATAGTTGGAACATTTTATGGGTACATTGCACACCTGATGGAAACATGACTGCTTCTTCTCTGGGTACATCAAAAATATCCTCAGCCAACCTCACTGTTTTTATCAACTCTACTCTTTTATTTTATGTTCATTCTGGCCTGGATTTTTTTTTTTTTCCTGAGCATCAAAGATGAGTCTGTGACCACTTTGGTAAGCTCTGCCAAATGGTAGTAGAAGAAATCCAGCCTCTGAAGTACAGTATGTGCTATTAAATCAATGAGAGGATGGTGTGATACATGCTTGTGTGCATGTGCAAATTGCTGTGTGGGACAGGGCCAAGGCAGAGAGAGCTGCCTGGATTTGATTTGGACTCAGGAGAGGCTACTGGTCACTGCCTTTTTGTGCTGCCCCAGTGCCTTCCTAGTTTGTATTCCTCCAAATAATTAAAATACTTTTTGTTTTAATATGCAAGTTTGCATTTACCTCAATAATTCAGTACCACTACTACAAATATAATAGAAATACAGCTATGCCCAAGTACATTTTTTAGCAAAATGGGCAAAGAGATAATAAATAGGAGTTTCTAAAAACATAAAACTTTTCTGGATCCATAAAGAAAGAATAAAATAGGAAGTTGGAGCACAATATCCCACCCCTGATGGTATGACAGCCTGTAAATATCTTGTCCCTTTCCCTTTCCTGTTGTGTGACCCTGCTGTCTGGGCTGTACTTGCCTATGACTGTGCTCCTGGAGAGAAATACATCCCAGATGGTGTATGCAGCCAGTTTTGGGAGGAATGAGGCAGGTCCCAGGGGCTCCCACTACACTGTTCAAAGAGACACAAGTTTTATGGTGTGCAAAGAAGAACAAGAGGTCAAAGGGAATAAGCTCTCTGGCCAGCTGCCCTGTAACTCACATCCTGCATCACACACTGCCAGTGTTCATTCTGCTGCAATCCTATCTGGGCTTAGTCAGGAAATGCAAAAATGCAGTCAACTTTAAGGAAAAAAGTGACATGTGCCCCTGGTTTAGTGTTTGGTACATGTTGGGAGCCATCTGCCAGCCCAGTGCTCTGCCTGGCTGGAGGTTCCACTCAGGACCCTGATTCATCCTTCTCTTGTCTCCCCTGTCTGGAGCTGCTGAGGGAGGGGCTTCTGATCTCCAACGCCCTCACACGGTTTGATGTGGGCTCCTCAGGCTGCAGTGTTTGTCGGAAATTCCCTTCCAGCCAGCCCTCCTGGGGCTGCAGGAGGGAGCAAGGATAGAGCAATACTTTGTCAGCTCTCACTGTGGTTTGCCAATTTGGAAATGACTCGTGAGGAACTGGAAATCAGTAACATGGCTCCTCCTGGACATTCTCTTGGTGGATGGAAGCTGAGCTGCAGACCTTGGGAATTGAGTTTGCCCTCAACCTCCTTGGATCTCTGCAAGCAGAGGGTGTGTGTTTTCCAAGCCGGCAGGAGCAAATGTGACAGCAAAGGAGAAATGAGAGAGAAAGGAGAACGAAGGGCTCTGTACAGAGGTGACAACCTTGAGGGCAGAGCTGGCAAGCTGAGACCTTGGTCTATTTGCACCAGCATTGCTATTTGTGGCTGGATGCAGACAACAGTGAAGCAGTAAAAGGCCTTTTATTTAAGGTGCTGACACCTCAGGAGAAAATGAGAAAAAGAGAGGTGCTAAAAGAAAAATACATTGCTTTTCATTCTTCTGTCCTTTCCCTTCTTCCTTAAATTTTATGGGATGAACTCGCTCAATTTAAGTACTTGTCAGCAAAGGTCTGACAGGACAATCAAGAGCCATCCACTGTGCCAGCTGGGATCACTTCCAGGGGCCAGGTGCTGGCAGGTACCTCGGCACTGCCTGAAGGGAAAGCACAGCTTCCCTCTTCCTTCTCCCTTGTCCCCTCCCCATCAGGCAGTGAACCTGGTGCACAACACTCCTGCACTCCCATTAGCAAGTCCTGCGAGCCCCTGGGCTGCAGGAGCACATTCTGTGTTCAGGAATAAATGAACGTGCTCCTAATAAATGTGCAGCTTGAATCTAGCTCTGCAGAGAAGTTGTGGGGCTGGTGAAAATTAATTTGTTGCTGGCAAAATGGCAAAAAGGGACAGACTGGGACTATGCCACCTGGCAACATTTGAGCAGTGCTACCTCAGTAGATTTCACAATAAGCTCTTGCAGATGTCAGCCTCCATCCCTGCTTATTTGTGGGGAAAGGAAGGCTGGCAGGTGGGTTGTAAGGTTTTCTGCAAGGCTGTTCTGGATGGTGCCACAGCTGGAGGAGGGACAAAAGCCTGGTTGACTGCCTGTCCTGAGATATAACTTCCCTCAGGGCACCTTCCCATCTCTGCAGATGTGTTTCAACTTGCCAGGTGTACCTTGGGAGCATTCAGACCCTGACTCAGACAAGGTGGATCTCCGTTCCAACCATGAGTGTTCCCCTATCATCCTCCCTGGTGGGCTCCTCTTCGGGACTCAGTCCCAGAGCAGAGGTCTCAACAACGACAGAGCCTCCCAGATGAAAGGAAGCACTGATGTGACGCCCCTGTGGCAGTAACAGCAATGACAGCTGCGACGGGCAAAGGTGTCACCCAGGACACAGAGCTGCTGCTGCCACCTGCGTCCCCTGACTTGGCTGGGCCTCCCGGGAAGCTGCGCACCTTTACGGAAAAAGCTGAGCTCTGAACATAATATTTTTAGACTGGTTTCCTAAGGAAATGAAGGTTCTGTCGCTTCATGTCTGCCCATCTGTCCCCATCAAACTCTGGATCCACTGGTTATTTGCAAACACGTTTGATGGAGCATTGCAAGTTTCAAAAATATTTAGATTTCTATTTGTGAAAATCGGTAGCTGGGAAGAGACAAGAAGTGCATGAACCTCTATCTGACAGAGGGGAAGGAAGGGAGGACTCAGCAGTCACCTGTTCCATCTGAAAGCACTTTACAAACCTCAGCACACGGCATTTCTTGCTGCAAATACGGTGGGTAGAGAATTCCCAAAGGGAATGAGCTACGTTAAATGAAGCAGAAACTGCAGCCTGTCAGAAACACCCCAAATGTGAAACTGAGAACTTGAAGCTTTGTTTAATGCACAGGGCAACACATTTCACTCAGCCTCCTTTGCTCTGACAGGTTTGAAGGAAGCTTGTAAGAAAGCATAATGGAAAAGGAGGAAATCTGCATCACTGTGAAAGTGGATATTTGGGGTTGTTTCATATTTCATATTTTACTCACTGAGGGCCTTGTGTACCTGCATGTGTGTGCTCACTTATTTAGTCATTAGAAGGCTGCTATGAAGACTTTGCCTTTGTGTTTATTCCCTCTCTCACCCTCTGCCTGCCTCTGCTTTTCCAAATCACATGCTTCTTACGGCAGGGTTTATTATTTCTGCCTTTATGTTTCTGGCATGCATTTTGAGTATTGCTGTGAACAGTTAGCAAAAGCCAAAACAGGATACCTAATGCCTTCAGTTCTCCTTTCATACCTCCTGAAATACCCACCACCACCTCTGACTGAAAGGGGTGTCTCTGGGGAACTGAGCAGGGGGAGATGATGGCCCAAAGCTTGGACTCTGTGACCTCTCTCCAGCCGTATCTGCTGGCAGTAGAGCTTTCCTGCTGCTGGGTGTGCCCTTGGGCCACCAGCTTGTTTCCTGATACAGAACTGAGCTCTGTGAGAGGGCTTTGCTATCACAGGCAATGCCAGCTTCACTCTGAGCAGTCTGCTCCTGGTGAGGTCTGCTTTGAATTTCAGAGCTGAGGAGGCCAAGGGTTTATCTCAGGATGGGAAGACATAGCAGGGAATTAAACAGTCAAAGGAAAAGTGCAGTTTCTTACAAAGAAGCGGTCTGTGGTCAGTCTTTGCAAGTCAGTAGCAGATGCAGGGTAGCAGGGACACTGTGTTTGAGGCATGCTGGGGACACTGGGGCAAGTCAGGGGCCTGCATGGTGAGTTCTGGGATGGCAGCAGCCTCTGTCACTTCTGGCTGGCCACAGGCTCACTGCTGTGTTTGATGTGAGTTAGCTGATAAGATCAGAGCTGAGTTTTTGTAGTTCTTCCACTTCTGTCTCATGCAAATGAACAAGACTGTGCTCCCTCTGAGCAGGGAGGGAGCAAAAATTTTAGTAAATGTAGCTTGTTAGGTGGTCTGATTTTGGTCTCTGCAGGCAAGGAGCTCAGCCGTGACTCTTTAGAGCGCCCCTGGGGAAGAGCCCGATAATGTAACAGAATAATGAGTGTCGAGCTATGAAAGCATTTCATTACCAGCATCCTCACCCCATGCAGCCCCAGTGTGCTGCAGTTATCATGTGTGTCTGACAAGAAAGGTCATCGTGAGATTATCCTGCCTCTGAAACACAGTGCTTGCGTTCCGGTGAGGGGGTCCTTACTCCTGGGTGGGCACACAACATCAGCAGATACTCAAAGCAAAGGGAAAGCTGAACTTTGGGGTGCTCCTCAGGGACACAGTGGGTGAATTCTCTGCTACGAAGAACTGGAGCTGTTGCTGCCTGTCCCTCTGTTCAATCTGCTGAGGCCCCACTGTGTTGCAGATGAAGCTGAAAAGAAGATTTCTTTCTTCTAAACCTAATTCTCAAAATTTGCATTATTTTCCTTCCTAATTCTGTAGTTTTTTCCCAACTGGCTGGAATCTTGAATAGATGATGCTAATTCAAAACAGGAGTTGGACCACGAGAGATGAGCACTCCTGCTATCCTTCCCAAACTGAGCTGCCAAGTCCAGGTGCCCAGAATTGTGGGGGGGCAGTGTCTGTGTATGACAGCCTCTGTCCCTGCCTTCCTGACTGAGACAAGGGCACAGCAAGCCCATGCTCTTCCATGGGTGGCTTTTGTGTTACTTGGTTATTGAAATCCCTCTGTTCATTTCCTCCGTGGTGAACTGCAGTTAATGAGTTTTGCCTTCTTTTGCTGTCTGCTTTATCTAGCTGCATTGCAGGCTTCTGTGTGACCCCGTGGCTCTCATGTATCCTCTTATGCCCGAGAGCCAGAGCCCAAGACATGAGTAGCAGCCTAGAAAGCACCACAGAGCTGGCAGCAGCAGGGCTGGGCAGCTTGGGCGCTGCACAGAGCAACAATGCAAGGTGGGCTTAAAATTCAGCCCTCAGGTGGCTAATGCAAACCTGGACTCTTATTCATGAATCTTTCTTGAATTCAGGCCACTTTCTTTCCTAAGTGCAAGCCCTTCCATGACAGCATGTCTGGCTCAACCTTCAAGGACCAGCTGGCCTTTGAAGTTCACGTTCTTCTTCCCCCTTTGGTGTATGAGCGCTGAGCAGCTGAGGCCCTGTCCCTGCGGCCACACTACTGAGGCTTTCCATGCCATCCCTGCCACAGGAGAGGGCACCTGCTTTCTCCCTCGCCACAAAGCAGGCTCTGCAGACTTCTTTTTTTAGCACGGATGAGTCACATTTCCCCTGCTGATGGCAGGGAGCAAAGAGCCGAGCAGCCCCGACCACGGGCCTCGCTGCTAAACATGAGCGGTGGCACTGAGCAGCTGAGGATGGCTGGGCGGGCAGCTGTGCTTGGGGGCATGGGCAGGGGTAGATAAGGAGAGGAGACGCTTCATCCAAAAGGTTTTGACACCTCGTGGTGCTGAATATGCCACCGTAACACCTCTGTCCCCTTCATTTGCTTTGGAGGGGTTGCCAGCTTCTGCACCCCCAGCCAGCTCTTCCCTGCTCATGCTCTGCTTCACCCCACAGATTTTATTTGCAGCAGCAGGCAGGTCATAAGCACTGGTAGCACAAGTGGGTTCTCTTGAAACGTGGCAAAAATAGGCACATTCTTGGAGTACTGTGTTTAGTGTATCACCAAGATTTATCCCTTCCTCAGCCAGTAGTGCCAGGGAAGAGGTGAAGGAATTTACACCAGTATTGATGGGGTTTTTGACAGAGAATTGTCTTTTACACTTCTCCACTCTGATTCTTCATTTGGTTCCTTACTACCACAGGTGTTTTAGACAGGAACTCTTTGGGGGCAGGAGGGACTCCATCCTGAAAACTGCAGGAGATTCTTTGTTTTGCTACAACCCATAGTCTGTCATGAGAAAAAGTTAGCTTGGGAAGAACCATCAGGTGCCTTCTTATTTTTGACTGTCAGCTCTTCATAGGTACAATGCCTCAATCAGGTAAAAAGAGGCAACACAGAAAATTTTGATATTTAACACCATAACCAACAAAATAATCATGTTTAAAAACACCTTGCCTTTTTTTTATATAGTTTTGTTCTAGATTAGTTAATTTAAAACTCAATAATTAAAAAAAAATACTATTTGTGTTTTTCTCTTTGATCCTCTCTTTTGCTCTTCTTCTGCTAGGACAGTTGCAAGCACTTTTGTCTATTTCTTTTAATTTCTTTTTTATACATCTGAGGTAGTTTTGATACCTTTTATGAATACCCTGAACTTTGGGTGTTCAGCCTGGGACACCTGCAGCCCGACTCTGGCTGCACACTCCAAGCCCTACAGAAAATGTGTGTCTGCTGCATTGTTTTCAGCCCGAGGATACAAGTGCAGTGAGGAAGCATTAATATCAGTGCAGCGTTTCCTGAAGCCCTTACAGCTGAGTACTGGAAACCTGACAGGCTCCAATCCATATTCAGTTTTAGTTGTTTATTTGCTGGGGGAAGGTGGGAGCTAAACTACTCTGATGCCTCTATACATTTCAATTAAATCACAGACTTCAACACATTAAGTGGTTCCAAAATGAGATGAATGGTGTTAGAGTACATGCAGTACTCTAACATCAAGGTTCCAGCAGGAATCAATCCCTTCTATGACAGACAGAAAACCTCCTCATAAACAGTCACATTGAGATCCTGCTTGTGTTTGTAATGTTTTGTACAGTGATTCTGATCAGAAGCCATCTAATCTTTATTACTGTTAATTTTCAAAGAGCATTTCCAGTACCCCATAACTCAGAGATCACCCACCTCCCAGTTTTGCTCTTTGTCCCCCATTCTTCTGTGAGGATGGGGATGGTGAGAGGTGTCCAGTCCCGCTCCTGACACAAGCAGACTCAACCTCTTAAAACACACAACATGATTTTTTTTATTTGTTTAATCAGTTTACATTCCACAACTGACAGTTTACTTATTTGTTTTTTTTAATTTTCCATGAACAAGTTGTTTAGTTAGTTACCAGACAAGATTTTAATCAATGGAAATACAGTATTCTGTGCCAATCTGAATAAAACCAAAACCAAAACAAATGAAAATAAAATGGAAATTGTAAGATTTTAAGCAGTTTTTCGGCAAAGTCCTGTGACACTTTCTGCAACTCTTGTCTTTCAAAGTTATAGGGGTTTGTTCACTCTCCCTATTAGTTCCCTGATCTCAGCCCTGCCACTGAAATGTTCCTTCGGGGCCACAGTCCTGCAAACACTGATGCACGTACACCAACACCCATGTGTCTGCAGATTAGCACCTTGGATTAACAGAACAAGAAATTTGGGGGTGTTTCATGTTTAAACAAATTCTGTTCACCTCTGCTGCAACAGATTACAGGAAGAAATGGAAAAGTACAATACACTTGATGTCACATTACTTGTGAAATTAGCCACCACACTCACACCTCACCAGAACAACCTAACAAAATAGTCAGTGGTTGTTGATGTATTGTTAGCACCGATGGCCACAGGAGCCACTTCGCCTCTTACAGCAGCACAGAGGACCCAAGCTCACAGGACATGTCATTCTCTATTACTTCTGACAACTGGATGTTACTACCCAAAAGTCATAAAACTCTCTGTGTATTGGCCTAAAAAGTGCTTCACTTGGTTGAGCAGCTGCATACACAGTTCAAATATCCTTTACAATGCCCAAACCATAATCAGAAATGGACATGGTTTTGGACTTTCCAAAATATGCTGAAGTTTTATATATTTCAATGTAATTCCCAGTCTAGCAAAGCACTTAGGCATGTGCCTAGCTTTAAGCATGACAGTAGCATCCTTAATGTGAAATTTATGCTTGAAATTAGGCAAGTGCTTTGTGGGATCAAAGCTCTGTAACAGTGCTCTGAAGAAATCAGGATCCTGAGTGTCCTAATCCTGGCTTTCACATTTACAGCCACTGCAGATTTCAGTAAACCCAGCTACAGTCTGGATTTTCAAAAGTGCTGAAAAGAGAAGGCTCCACCTGCAGCTGGTAGAACTTGTGAGGGGGCATCAAACCACTAGACAGAAGGTCTTTTCCCAGGCTTTTGGCTTCCCATCTCCAAAATGGCTATAATACCTACCTGACTCACACAGGTCTGATGGGACTCGTAAAATTTTCTATAGAGAAAATATGCCAGATAAATGTGATGTATTGCTGCATTTCTCTAAATATGCCTGAGTATTGTGGCATTCTAGACCTTTCTAAATCCAGCTTTGATGTGTGTGTACTGCACTTAGAGAAAATATAAACAGCTGGCCAAGATGTACCCGCATGACAAATGTCTTGTACCAGTCATATTATTTTACTTGGGAATGTCCTAGGAAAGTGCTGACATGCTTCAATTTGCAGGCATTTAAGTGAATTATTATCTTAAGCCTCCCAAACTGTCAATTAGAAGCAGTGATGACTGCAACTTTTATCATCATCATAAGATGATTATGGGAATTGCTTCATTTCTTCTGAGCAAGAAAAAAAATCATAAGGAAAAAAGGACCAATGAGAAAGTCAAGAAAGGGAAACCCTCCAAAAACTTTTGGCCAGTGTGGTAGCGTGTGGTTAGCTGAATATTACTTGAGGCAGAAGTAATCCTGAAGAGCAAGTATCTTCATGAGATGGTGGAGAGTCCAGTATGTAAGGTTTCTCCCTGCCCCTTGTAGCCAACGCCCGTGTCCTCACACAGGAGTGTTTTGTACATCCACACACAATTCCCATGGGCACAAGGGGGAGAGTGAGAGTCAGACCCACGCGCTGAACTGGCCGAGAGGTTCATGAGCAGCAGGGGAGCTTGCAGGGGAAGGTGACACTGGAGCTCTGATGGCCTGAGCGCTCCACCCATTCTCCTTCCTTTCCCCTGGGATCGCCCCGGTGCCAGGCATTGCTCTGTCCCATGGAGTCTGGGCATTCACTCCCTGTGGCAGGGTCACAGGAGTGGTTATGGCTTTCATTAGGAGGTGAGACGGGGTTTTTTGAGAGAAAGTGGAAAGTTATCCAAGTGCATCATGGGGGTAAGAGGTCAGGCAGGCCTCTCTTGGCAAACCACACCTTGGCAAAGCAAACACAGCAGGGAGGAGAATGTGCATGGCTGGGCAAGCAGAACTGTCATAAAGAATGGGAAACAAAGACAAACTGGTATGGAGTCATCCCTTAGAACCTCCTCCCATGTGATGTTGTGCATTGACCTTATTACCTTTTTAAAGGAGGTTTTCTTTGACACTAAAACTCTGAAAAACCTGCAAAATCCTTGTGGGACATAGTGAGTCAACAGTTTAAAAAGCAACCTTTGAGAGTCCCACATCCCAGTATCTTCGTCCTCCCTCTCACAGAGAGGGATGGCAGGAGAGTGATGATGAGAATTTAGGAACATTCTGAAAAATCTAGCAGAAAATGGTGCTGCATACTTAAATTTTATATATTCTCAAGCTCCTCCTCATTTCCAGAGTTCACTCTTAAAGCCTTTATTTCTTTTTCACAGACATCTCAAATAACAAAACAGTCACATATGCAAGAGCTGATATGGAATGAAATTTAGAGAAAAATGTCTTTACAGAAAAATGTCTTTACAGGAAGTATGTCTGTATTCTCACACACAGGGAGGAAAAGGAAGAGAGGGAGACAGATATATATCTTCTCAAAACAGGGAAATGGAGAACAGGAGAAGAATGTCAGGATGATACACTACAGCTTGGGCAAGGTAGTACCATGCTGAAAAATAACATTTCATCCCTGGAACTCAGCTTTATCTTCCACTGTCTTACTAAAGTCTTTCCTTAAGAACTAGTACACAGTATTAAATCTTCATTTTACAGTTCCCTGAAGTCCCTCTTGTCAAAACCTTAACAGTATTTTCAAAAATAAAATTGTTCTTAGAGATAGGTGAAGATTGTCAAGTCACTGACTTAAATTTAGCTGTAGAAACAAATACTAGTGACCATACATTGGCACAAGATCCAAAGTTCACTTAACCTTAGAGTTTTCAGAAATCAGTCTAATTTTCCCACTCCTCTCACTGTGTTTGTTTTATTCAGGTAATATATGGGACTATACAAGAGTTACAAAGTTCTAATACTAGATTAAATTACTGGTCCTTCTAGATACTGGCCCTTCTTAGATTACTGGTCCTTCTATCAATTTGCAATTCCAAATTTTGGCTCTAAGAGACTCTCACCATGAGATGGAGACGTACGTTCAGCCTTGTCAGAGCAGCTTTCTGAATTATACAGCCACAGTTCATCCTCTTGTTGAGTTTGGTTTTTCTGAGGACAACTATAATCCCAACAACAGAGGATGAAATTGCAATCTCTTTAATCTCCATATAAGCTGTTTTTAAAGCAGTTATTAACATTGAAAAAAAGAATATGAAACTACCCAGACTGTATCTTGGAAGAGAAGTTTTTGATTATCACTACCAGCTAGATGACTTTTTCAGGCCAGTTTGGGAATAAAGCGAGAAAAGTAACCTTTGAACTCTTTGAACTGCTTCAGCGATGCCCAGGATTGGCAGAGAAAGGTGAAGAGTCCAGACCAAAGACCTCTGACCTCCAGCACTGGGACCACCCAGTCATTTGTGCCTGGAGGCCACCACAAGGCACTCACCTCAAATGCTATTTCCAGGGGTTCAGACAAGCCCTATCCTTTGCAGTCACGTTGCAGTTTGGGAGGGGAAGGCTGTTGTGAACATCTCCTTTTGTTCCAACAGGCTTTCACAATTAAAACCTGTGTTTGACAGATGAGCCCAGGCCATGCACCTGAAGCACACAGACACAGCTGACCTCCATATGGATGCTGTCCTGCACTAGGTACCTGATTCACCTCACCAAGATTTAAGATATTTTAAGATCTTGGGATCACTCAAGATAGGTGAGTGGTCATTGCATGAAGCAAGAAGGAGCTCCTAAAGCTTAGATGTCAGTTTTGCTAGGTCACCACCTGTAAGCAGCCGTCTCTCTTCACTACCTGTACAAGAAGCCAAGGAAGATGAGCCCATTAACATCATGAACTCAGTGAAGTGTCTAAGGTTAATGGGGACAAAGGCAGGTCAGAAAATCCTGGCCTTTCGGTGGCTCAGTGTCACACACAAAGGTGCTCCTCCCAGACATACACCTAAAGAGAAGAACAGCATCTGTACACAGGGCCTCCTAATAAAGGACAAGAGAATCAATTGAGAGAGCTAATGCTGAACAGAAATTCTACCATTGCTTTTTCAGTCCATTCCATTTCCTTAAAAAGCCCTTGAGACCCAGTCCTTAGACTGGATGTACGTGTGTAGATGTGTGTGCTGCTGACTTAAGTGTGGTACCCCTCCTCAACTGGTGCAATGGCAAAATGAGGATTTTCCTGGGAAACAGTACTTTTTAGTTTGTTTTGGTTTAAATCTGAGATATGTGAGGATTGTGAAAAAGAAACAGTCCTTTGCCTGAAATTCTGTACATCAACCTCAGGTTATTTCAGGCAATCATGAAGATACGGACATTTTTCATAAATTTACAAATATATATACAAATATACACATATCTACAAGTGTATGTGTGTCAGCCTATGGGCTAGATTTAATAATGCTTTATTCCAGCCACACACAAGTATAATGGTTGTTTTTTACAAAAAGAGATTGGTAGAAAGTTGGAGTGATTTAGCGGTGACATTCCCTACATCTATGCAAAAGATCCTTAATAGGCTGACATAGAAGTGCAGCCTCCTTACCTAAGTCCCCTCATCACATATACACATAAATAGGACCCAGTCTTACATCTACTAATGAAACAAATTTCTCCTTGATCCCAATGACCTGTAATCAAATAAAATTTAACTTGAGAAAGAACTGAAAGTTCAAGCCCATTTTAGATAGAGTTTCGAGTTTTGAAAGTTGTAAAGTCTATCATACTATGCCTCAAAATGCTTTAAAATAACTAAAGTCACTGCAGAAAAATACCTTCAAAGTTCCCAAATATGCTTTTCTGTGTAAGTAGGGGAAATTTTGTCCTGCAAAAGATCAAACTGCAAATACATAGATATATAAACACTCTAAGTGATGGAAATTGCCAAGTAAAAATAGTAACAGTTTAAATTAGATATCTGTGATTGCTGTTGGTGCCCAGGAGTTATAAATAATTCAGTACACTCTAATTGAATAGTCTAAGGCTGCACTTTTGTTGTTCTGATTACTCAAAACTTTTTCTTATGATCTATATTGTTAATGAATAACTCTTTGTAGAAAAAATACAGCCTTATGCTTTACAGCCAGAAGAAAACTCTTCTTGAGATAAAACATCATGAGAGCTTAAGCAAATTAGAACTGTATAAGTTTAAAAGAAATATATTAGACACCAAAAGCATTCAGTGCTTTATTCACTGTCTAAAGAGGAATTGGATGCTGAAGCAGTTTTGTGTATCTGGCCCCAGGAGACTAAGCCATGACTGATTCACACTCCTTGGAGTCTACATCATTTTGAAACTGGGGCAAAACCCACAGGTTTTTGAAGGCTTTACTCTTTATCTCACCTACTGCAGAATCACTGTTGCTGCCTGAGTATTTCTGACCCGCTGGCAAGTAACAAGGCCACTTGAAGGAACTACCTTTACAGAGATATTCCTGTGTCCTGCTGCCAAAGGTAGGGCTCAGACCCACGGGATGTGAAGCTCCCTGCTGTGCCCAGCATCTTTAACCACAGCTTTCCTGCTGCCAACAGCCTGCACAAACCCTCTGCAGGCTCAGGAGTGTCCTGCCATGGCGCTGCCTCTTGGCACAGTGGGATTGTTACACTAGGGGATCATAAACATTTCTGACTTGGAGGGGATACATTGGCATTTCTTCCTTAAATATCCAAATACTTCTTGATGGAAAATATCAAATTTATCCCAGTTGTATTGTGCTTCCTCATGCATCTCCAGCAGAGATTTTGCATGTGATCTGCACACACAACCTAACAGGGACACAGACGGCATCTGAATTGCATTGCAACTCCTGAGTTCAGTATAAAAGAGCAGAGACCAATTATGCTGCATTTTGCTATGTATTTTCTCTCTATATAAGACACTTTTACAGGTTCCTGGCATCCACATCACATGGGATGTGCAGATGTGTGTGTTTAAGGAAAGAAGCAAGTGAGGGTGCCCATGTGTACACACCCTATGCAAGAAAACTTTGGAAATAACTTTTTGACTTTTTGCCACTGTGCAGAAGTGTTAATCAGTGAAGGAAGAATATAAAAGTGCAGTCCTAGAAGGGAATGACATTTCCTGCTGCTTATGCTGAGGGTGACATTGGACTATCGTCACAGAATTCTACCAATGTTGAAGCAACTGCTCTTGGGTCTCCTTTTCTTCACTGTCCCACTTTCCTCTGGAGATAACCTATCTGAGACTGATATTTTCATTGAAAGTCTTCCCTGAGTGAGGGAAGGACAATTGATCTGTGATTCTGGAGTGCTTTTCTAGAGGTGACCAGAATTTCATTTCCCTCTTGTTGGCCTGTATTGAGGCAATCGTCGAGACTCTTTCTCAAGTTCAATCCTAAACTTGTGCAAGGCCTAATGCAATTAAATTGACAGCACTGTATCAGGCTTCAGTTCTCCAGCTGATGTCAACACAAAGCTTGTCAGAGCCCCCTGGCACCAGCAGCACTTGTTGTCAAAATGTTGCCATTAATAATTATGGCTCTGAAGAAGGCTGTATGATTGGGGTGTTAGTGGGGCATACAGGATGGAAACCCTAAGTTGAACTGGGGGGATGGCAGGAAGGGAGGGGAGGTAGCATCTGATGACTTTCTTTCTAAAGCCAAACAATAGATATTGTGAGTGTATAAGCACACATTTCATTTTTGGTATTAACCAAGACAGCACTAAAATATTTTCTAAGGCTTCTGAGCTTTCTATGAACCTCAACAGACTATGGAATAGTTTCATTGTATTCCTGGCTATGAATGGAAAAAGTGGACCGTAAGGTTTGAGCTAAGCCCTGGGTTTTAAGTTTTCACCTTAGACTGGCAGAATCAAGACTTTATGGATCTGGCCTGGAGTTAGCAAACTTTAGGCTTTTTTGAACTTCATTTCCTGACCTTGGAAATTCATCTGTCACTAATCTTTACATGCTGTTTGTGTTTGATGCCCACTTTTTACTCTTTGTCTGTCATTGGTACCTGGCAATCATTGAGAGATGTCTCAGTTTTTCACCTTGAGTCTTCCCTTGCTGGTTGGATGAGCACAGCGGTTTGGACCATGAAGGAGTGGGAAACCTGGGGGCAAAAAAATGCAGTGGTGGTTCATGTGAATGTGCCTGACCACTCTTGTAGCCCTTCTAGGTCTATGTAGAGACACAGAGAAGAAAGAGCCCGAATAATGCATGTCTTTATTTAAGCTATACTTGGTAACATATTATTTTCCCTCCATTTCGCTGCTGGCAGTTAGCATGGTGCTCAAGAATTAAGGACAGATTACAGTGATTTTCTTCTGAGCTCTGCTTATCAGTGGGGCTCCAGGGATGAGGCTGATTCAGAGACTCTGCACAGTGGGTAAATGGACAGCCATGGTGACACAGTCTTCCAGGAATGCTTAGGAATCTGAAATAGCCCTTGCACATCAATCCCCTCCTTCACCAACTTTGCTTTATTCACCATTCATTGAACTGCACAGCTAACGTGCCATAGCTAAAAATGGTCCCAAATGACTTGCATCCACAGGAAAGTAGAATACCTGCACTCTCACAATTCACTCCTGGGAGGATGAGGATCCTCTGTTTAGAGGACTCTGAGGATGGTTTTTTTTTTTCCCTTTCATTTGTTATTGCAGCTGGAATAACATTTTAAAAAGTAATGACGATTTTTCAAAAGCAGCATTTCAAAGAAATTGCTCTGGTCACTGGTGGTTTGTGATCCACTTGTGACTATCCCTGGGGTAGAAGAAAAAAAATGCCCAACTAGAAGAAGAACTGGAGGGACTGTACTATTTAGATGAGGAAAGATCAGTTGTGTGTTTGCAGAGAGGAAGAAGGGATTGATGATATACACAAGCAGCTAATATGGGTTAGGAAATTTAACACACAAACAGCCTTAGCTTGAAGCAGGAGGTGTCCTATAGGACACCTATCCTATATGACATAGGATACAGGGCATGTGTGCTCCTGCCACACAGCCCCTTCAGATGTACAGTGTCCCAGCAAGGACAGACAGCAGAACCCCTGCAGCTGACTCGTTACAGTCACAGGGCAACACAAGTGAGTCACTACATACAAAACCTCAGCCTGCAGATCACTGTGGGTTGAGCCAATTTATCCTGCATCCTTAGGTTGGGCATTTCAGGGTATCTGTGCTCAGTGCATTCCAGTGGCTCTGTGGGCTCTGAAACATAGAGATGTGTTGTCCCAGAAGTGCGACATGAAAGGCTACGTGTGGCAAAGAGCCTGCCAAATATGGATCTTGCATTTCCACCTCACAGAAAGGGAGACCAAGAACATACTGGTTGCTCAGGCTAGGACAGAGTGTCACCTTATCTACAGGGGAAGGATGGGAAAGGAAGAGCGTGGGCTGGACTCTGCAGGAAGCTGAATGTCATCTGAGAAAGCACATTATTGACTTTAAGCATATGAGTAGTCAACCAAATTTAAGGGGATTAGTCACATGCTCCAAGTTAAGCACATGCTTAGGCACTTGGCCAGAGCAGATCTGAGGGACAGGGTCAAGCCCCTTAATGCTGAGATCACAGATAACAGATTTCTAATTAGCTGCTCCTCCCACTAAGAAACCACACACTAGTCAAAAAGCTTCAGTCTCTGTTCAGAAAGATACTTCAAAGCCTCCCCCAAAATGCAGAAACTCAGAATAGCTGTGAGTGTGCTTCAGCTCACAGAGAGATAGAGACACTAACCATCACAAATTTGCATCTGGATGTATTCTGGATCAACCCTGCACTAAAGGCAAGCCTGAGCACTCAGAAGGTGTGGTGGGGCCGTGACACCCATTCAGGGCTATGGAAGCACATGGGACTCCTGCCAGTTCTTCGAGAAACACGGAGGGGAAATTCACTATCTCCCAAAGGGGTTCTGCCCTTACTTAAAGCAGTGATGAGAGAACTGGTGATTGGACAAATGGTTCTTTTGGGGATCCAGCTGGAGATTAAGCTGACATGATCACGTGCTGCTTCAGACATTCCCATAGATTTTAAGATGCTTCATAGCCACACAGGCCTTACAGACACTATGCTAGAGCAAGTGGAAAATCACAGAATCTTTGGCCCAAAGATTCAGGGTCAACACTTTTCTGTTGTTGATAAAAATAACCCTAACCCTCTTCCACCAACGCCACACAGACACAGACACAGAGGCTTATATACAGCTTGTAAACCAACACCATCAGAGAATATTTCATCAAGGCAAAACGGGTTTTATGCCAGCTGTAGAAGAAAAGGAAACCTTTGAAAATCCATCCAACTTAAATCTTACTGCTATACCTCTTTCAAAACTGTATCTGTAGAATACACCCTGTGAACACTCAAGGACCACACAAGGATACATCATCACAGGAGCTGCTCTGCCTGCCACAGGGCCTGATGGTAGACTCCAGATAGGTACCTCTGTGACTTTGGCTTACCTGTGTCACTCCAGATATCTGTATTTACATGAAACACCCTTCCTATCACATTCAGCACTGCAGAGGAGGAAAAAAGTTTGCATTCAAAGCTGTTTTAATTAAACAGCTGCAATTTTCCTAATAATTTCTTACCAATAAGTTTTTTTTTCCAAAATTTTTCATGCTTTGAAGAAATTAACAATTTTTATAGGTCTTTTTTGGTTTCTAATTATTGGTTTTCTGCTTTCAGCCATCATTTAGCTCTCCAATGCTGTTTTTGTTTTAAATTTCCTTTTTCTGTTCAATGGTAATTCATCAACCTCCTTACCAAGTAGGCACTTGCACAGTCAAATGATTTCAAAACTTTTCAAAACCACTCTATTTGAAAACCTTCCCAGAAAAAAAAAATAAACAAATCTGCTTTAAAAGGAAGTTTCTTCAAAAGGCTTGTATTTTCAACTCGAATAAATAAATAATTTCTCTGGTGACATCTAATGTAAAATGAAATTGTGAAACTTCAGTTGACAGGGATGGCACTTCAGTGGAAACACTCTGACTTAGCAGCTGGCATTGGCATGTTTGGGGAATCTGTAGACAACAGAAAACAAAAGCTAGGTAGTTGAGCAAGAATGGAAGAAAACCAAATCTACTCTATTCCAACATGCCCTCCAGAAACCTCATTTCTTTGAGCACTGTAATACAACTACATGTGTAAGAATTATTTGTTAGCTGGATATTTTTAAACCAAGCAATACTGTTTCTTGCCAGCTGTGTAAATGGCATGACCTGGAAATTAATGCCTGCATTTCTGTGCAGCAGGCACAGGCTCCTTCTCCAGATGAGATATTTTAGATGGAGAGGATTACTTTTTATTGACTAATGAGGACTGATATGCAGCTATCATGTAAGAAAGGATTGCTGGTACTATCCCTGAATTAAGAGCATGTTGGGTTGGATTGGTTTTGGGGAGACCTTTTTTCTTTGCCCTGTCTCCTTTTGCCTGCATATTTGTCAGTGGTGCCCTCACTTTTGCACATGACAATTCAGTCATCCTCCTTCAGAGTCCCTTTGGCTACACCCTTGGCCCTTCTTCCCACCTTCCTCTCAGCCGCTGGTACACTGCAAGGACCCACTGTCCTCACAGCCAAAATTCTTTTCTTCCTCTAATGGCCTTCAGCCTCCTCTTCAGACTTAGCTGTTTGTTTAGCTCTTCTGGGACCTATGACCTGAATGATGGGAAGAGCAGAGGGAAGGCAAAAGGAGACAATAGGAAGAGGAGTAGCAGGAAAAAGAGAACGACCAAAAAAAGAGAGAGAGTTCCATTTGCAGATTCACAGTTATATCATACAATGCTTAAGCTCATGGGAAATGGATCTCTTTTCTCTGCATCTGACCCTTTCACATCCATCTGTACACAGTTCTCCCAGATGGAGAGAGGAGATGTCCATTGAATTGGGGCAGTTTCCAAAGACAAGATGTGGGAAGGTCTTATTTGGCATACATGAACACAATGAGAGGCATCTCTTACTTCTCTTCTACAGAAATTAGCTCCCTTTTTCTCCTTCACAATGGCTTTTGCTCAGTTGTCTCAAACATCCAAACTGGAAACTTGATGAAATCCCATTCCATCAAATCCCTGGGAAGAACAGCTAGCAGGCCTCCCCCCACCTCCCTTCTCCTTGGTCAGTCTTCCCCTGGATCCACCATCCTGAACTCTCAGAAGCTCCATGAAAAACAAAACCTGCTGAAATCCACCAGAGAAGATGCGCTGTCTCAGACCTGATGGCTTTCCTCACGCTTCTGCCGTTGCGGTGCCTCAGTCTTGGGCCACAAATACAGCATGGATGGTTTGGTGGACAATCACATTGCAATGTTTTAAATTTTTCTTTTTGTTAAAAAAAATAAATAAAATAAGAGGGAAGAAAAAGTTATACACACATGTATCACAGCATTTTCAAAAGGCCTTCTGCTGCATTTACATTAGCAGTTCAGCCTCAGTTGTAAGCCTGGACGTAAGGCAGCTGGAAGATTAAAACCGCATTGTTGGAAAGTCCGCTGAGATGTCCTCTTGGAGATTTTTATTGTTTCTGGTTTTATTTTCTTAGATGTTTTTTATTATTATTAATAATTATTATTTTCACTTGTTTGCTTCTCTCTAAAGTTTGGCAGGCAAAGAGAAAATGCTTTTCTACTTTTCCTCACACATTCTGTCCATTTTGTTTTCTGTGTTTTAAGGAGAAAAAAAAACCCAACAAAACCAATGGCACGACTTCTGTCATTTTGTTTTAAGAAAGAAAAAGAACGTGGGTGGGTTTCTGATAATGGCCTTTAGGAGGTATGTTGTTGAAGTGGCTCAAACGCTTCATTTGCTTGCTGTTTACATTTTCCCTTCTGGCTGCAACGAACACACTTTTTTTGTCATCCCCCCCACGCCTCTGCCCCCACCATGTCCTGTACAGATTCTGGTTCCAGATTCCCCACATGGGAATTCCCCTGTTCCCCCTCCCAAATGGCAGTAGGTAGGTGCATCTGTAGGTTCATTTGACCTCTAAGGTATGATGCTGAAGTTAAGAGTTGGATGGAAGAGCCACGTGAGAGAAAAGCTTTCCCATCACTGTGAGAAAGTATGAAGCAACACAGAGTCCAGTGGAGATGTGAGTGCCATATTGGACTCAGCTCTACCTTGGCACTGGCATTAATTTGAGATTTTATATATATATATAATTATATATACATATATATGCATGTATTGGCATACCTAGGCATATATATATATATATATATATATGTCTTTGTGTGTGTGTGTGTGTGTGTGTGTGTATTTGTTTGCTATTTGTTTTAGCACACTGTCCCATTCTCAGGTCTAGATTTGGGGCAGTTGGTCCTGGGGACAGGTTGGACAGAAGGGGCCAGAGTGCAGAAGAAGCCAGAGATCAGAGTGAGGCCCAGGCCCCCCCACGCACAGAACATGGACCAGCCATAGCCATGGCTGATGTCGTCGGGAAGTCCGTACAGGTAGCGGGGGTAGCGGGAGAGCTCAAAGTTGATTCCAGCCACGCACGTGCACAGTGAAATGATGCAGAAGGTTCCTGGAGGAGAGCGGGAAGGGGAGAAGGAGGGAGGAAAAAAAGAAAGAGAAGTTAGAAGAGTGATAGACAAACCCTTTTCCAAGCTGCCCAAGAAGAGTTGGTTCAAGCAGTAAGGAAGTGCCTAAGGGAAGACGTCTGTATAGAGAGCGGCTGAGTCTGGAGGCTCCAGGGAGAAAGCACTGAGTGCCACCAGAGCCCTGAATATTGATCTGCTGCTGACAGAGCTGTATGGAGAAACTTCAACAGGAACACTTTTTCATTATGAGCACTCCCTTGGGAACCAGAATGCTTCATCGAACCATTGAATTTTCTGAAACTTTGCTTTACAGAGTAAATACAGAGTGAATAATCTTGTTTTGACATTTTTGGAAGGAAAAATAACCTTGAATTTTTTGTTTCATTCCAATTTTTCAGTGATAGACTTTATAGAGTATTACAATATACTTGTCATATTCTGGCTCTGTTGAAATGTACATTTGAACTTACGTGGGAGATTTTCTTCATGCTTTTCTTATATCAAAATACAGATTTTTTCATTATACAGTTTCCTTTTAAAATCACTAAAAAAAAAAAATCTTAAAATCCTTCACAAAACTCAGATTCTGCCCTCTGCATAACTCCAGTTTCAGTCTAGGTGCCCTCTGCCACGTTGCTGAAATCTTCAAAATATCCTGTTCTTGTTTTCCATCTCTGCAGCAATATTTCATTTTTTATTTCTTCCTGAGAACACGGCGAGGACAAACTTCCTAACTCTGTCAGGTGGTGTTACAGAAAAACACTCATATCAGATGAGGCTGAACTGTATCCCACCCCAGATGAGTCTAATTTTGATCTTTGGCCTCCAGCTTCATCAAAGCTAAACTCTGAGCTCCTGAAATGTCACAATTGCCACCCACACACCAAATAACTGATAGATACAGATGCTACACACCTGCCACAAGAGATAACGACTCATGTCAGCATGAAGTTGGTACTTTATTTTTCTTCTCTAATTCCTCCCTTTGTGGGACTCTCTAAATTGCCTGAAGAGCCCTGGGCACACAAGGCAGCCTGCAGGACTAGTGCTACAGGACACACACAGTCAGTCCTGTGTGTCCTCCCCTGTTCCTGCACGGATCAGCAACATGTGACATGTGCTACCTGCGGAGCATGTCCTGCATCTGTTCACCTACAGCTGCTGGTGAGGAATGTCCTCTTCTTCCTGGTCCCATCCCTAAACCAGCATAATCTTCCAAAGTAGTCACAATCTACCTAGTTTCAGTGACAAGCTCCTGTCTTCTGCTTAATAGATGCCCTTGCTTCCTTCTACTCCTTCCTGTCCCAGCTCTGCTTCTCTTCTGCAACACTTTTGCTGTTGTTTCTCTGCTGCTTTGCTCTTTTTAGTTGCAGTTGCATTGAGTAAATGAATTTGACACTCCCACTGGGAACACAGAGGTAAGATTATTTGGTGAAGTGCCATGGAATTTGGTTCAGAAACTGGGAGCATTTGCAGAAACATACACACATCACCAAAATATGTGGACTTTGCGCAATACCCACCCCCTTTATTTAACAGGAACATCACATAGACATTAAATCTACAGGCAAATCTCTATCATGGACCTGCAGTGAGGTCACTGTTATTGTTCTGTCTCCGTTCCCTCTTCTGTGCCTGTTTGTATGGCCTTTTCTCCACTGTGTTTTGGCATGTCACTTGTAGATAGTCTCTGCTGTAAAGGTCAGGTGCTTCCCCTAATGCCATGTACAGCTGCCCAGGATAATCATAAATTCTCATACTATGGGAGTGTCACTGGCTACCAGTGAGGACCAGTGAGCTGCTGAAGTAGGTACTACGCCTATTTCATTCAAAATAGACTTCTTGCCTCCTACCAGCATCCCAGCAGTCTGCAATCAGTGATCTGGATTCTTGCAAAAGCCTTGTGAGATCCCAGGCTCTGGAATTGTCCTATACTACTTCAATGCACAGAGTAGGATAAATGGGAAGATTTCCGTCCCACAATCCATTAGTAAAAAATCAAGTTGTTTGATTAGAAACCTGTCACCGTTGAGCAGGAGGGTAACGAGAATGACTCCAAGTCAAAGGCAAGAGAATGAACTCTGATTTATTTCAAATGCACCGCTCTATTTATAGAGAACGTTGTGCAGACTAATTTCATTGGTCTCAGAGTAAAAGCATCTCACACCATTGGTGTGCAGCGAATGACACACAATGGCAGAACCTATCTATAAACAATGTGAACAACAAGATAGATTAGAGAATTATTTACATTCTTTCCCAACTGTCTCCCAGGCTCTCGCCTGGTTAGAAAACCTTCTCTTTTTCTCTCTGACTGAACTGAGAATATCTACAGAAACCACATGTTCTTTCCATGTTTTACTGTGTTACTTAGGTAATTCAGTAATATGAAGATGTTTGACAAGAATGTGGTTGTTCCCTGTGTTCCATGTCAGAATGACTAGAACATTGTGGGATCACACAGTGATACCTCAGAGGCACTGTACTCTGAACTGAGCTCTGTGGGTCATTTCAAATGATTGTGGTTAGAAAAATGACAGGGAAGGCCTTTCTTTGCTAGTAAGAACATGGTAATTTCTGTTCTTTCAAAATATAAGATTGTTAAGAGAGGTGGGTGGGAAAATCTGTGTGGCCAGACTAAAGCTGCATTTGCCAAGTATAAAAGGGAAGGAAATAACTTCGGATTTCAAATGCTCCCCTTGTTTTCACGCTTTGTCTTGGCTGTTTTGTTCACAAGCTCTTCAGTGCAATGAGTGTTGCTTCCTCTTTGTATTTGAGCAGGGCCCAATATATTGGCTCTCCACCTTGCTGAGGGTATTCTGCCCCTTAACAAAGGAACAACAAAGAGGAGCAAGTAACAACAGTAGAGAACTAAGCAAATCACAAGAATGAGACTTCTCTAAAAAAAGCCTGGCCCCGTTCTGGAGAATGTGCTAATCCATGATGACAAATAAAGACTGCCATGCACAATGTCACAGAGTGCAGAGCACAGTCCTCAGCCTGTCACCCCCCAGTGCTTCTGCAGGATGTCTTGTACAACACAGACTTATCTGTCTCTCTAGTGCTGCTCATTGCAGGCACAAAAAATACCATTTTATGCCATCTAGAAAAATCTTTATGGCCATTTTATGAGTCCTATGTGTTGCTTGCGTTCAGCCAAGCAAGGAAGTTCCTGCTTATAGTTAATCTGGCCTCTCACCAGGAAGCCTACTGATGAAAACCAAGTAAGGTTTCTACCTCATGACTGTTCAGTAGCTTTCCCTCACGAACTGGCAATCACAACACAAAAGATCATCCTTGCAAATGGCACAGTTGTTGGCCATTGTAGTGAAAGAGTAATGGGTAAAAGGGATGCAGAACCTGAGCTTATCTGTGGAAATGAAGCCTCTGCTAGTCCAGGCAAGACATGGAGCTGAGGTGGCAGGAGGAGGGAAGCTGTTGCTCGTGCCCATGACACTCTGCATTACAGACACAGTGCTTCAGAGGCAGCAGGACTGCAGGAAGTCATGACCATTCCCAACCCTATGTTCCTTTTTCTCCCCAGAAGTCAAACTGAACCCTTATGCAGTTTCCTCCCAAGTTTTTGCTGTCAGTGAGGTATCCTTCTACATGTGCACTAATGCCCCAGATCCCCTGGAAACTGCACTGATACAAACTTTAATTTTTTTGTGAAAAACACTCACCGCAAGCAGATGACCAGACCAGAAGGCTGGTAGTTCAACCATGGCCCTGGCACAAAATGTGAATGACAGGTGTCAATAAGAGCTTGCTGGTACATGAGCTGCACAGGGAGATAAAGGCCACGTCCTTCAGCAGCTGGGGGAGCAGAACTCGCAAAGTTCTTTGTGCTGGGATTTACACATTATCCTCCTAAGTGAAACCTAATGAATGAGACATGGCAACAGTGGGATTTTTGACAGGTAATTCACGTTTCACTGCAAAATGTTTCAGTCAAGTGAGAGACGAAATTTCACATAAAGCTGTGTCTGTGCCACAGAAACTGCTGTTTGACATGTAGTCAAAGCTCCATCCTGACTCCTTGTCAGGTAGCCTTCCTTCATTTTGGCCTGGTTCTGACAGTGCCTGTCCTGCTAATGGGCTGATGATCATCAGTGGTTTGAGAACCTGAGCAATTAAATAACTCTAGGTTATCTTGTGCCTGTTTTTCTTATATATTACAGAACAATATTAAAAATTACACTGAACATCACTTTTGTTTAGATTTGAAGGTTTTTTAGGACAGATATAAATTTATTTGCTATATAAGATTGGGGTCCTGCCATCCTTGCTGCAGAGGCAGATGTGGTCTGAAGAGGGATGGGAGGGAAAGGTAATGTCAGTGTTGGTCAAAGCCTAATTCCATGTGGATTATGAGTCAGAGCCCTTTGCTGTAGCTGTTTTCAAGCATGATTATATCAAGCAGTGCTATGGGCCTCTGCTGCAAGGAATTAATTTTTTTCTTTTTTGTAAATGTCCCTTTCTTTCCAATCAGCCCAGCTGTGTGAGGGTCTGCAATGCCTCCGCAGTTTTTAAACCTCACCTCCAGGGGAGACCAAAACTGCTGGTGATTTAAACACAAACAGGCTCAAATCATCCATAGTAAATCTGTTTGAAATTTCCCTGATGCTAGTATCCCCAGGAACTATGTCAGAAGCCCCATCCTTCACCCATAGACCTGGCTCGACTTCCAGAGTGATAGACCTTGAGGGATTTTCCAAGGTCCATGGTGTTTTAAAACAAGAGCTGGTGCCTTTCTTAGATGCACTGCAGATGAAGGGGAACCTTTGTGGTGCTAGGGGAAAAACAGACCCTGTTGTCAGGAGCTTCATCTAAACACTCTCATCCTTATTATTAGAGAGGAAGTGTCTGACTGGAACCTGAAGGAGACATCACCAATTTGAAAGCATGGGAAATCCAAAAAGCCAGTAATTAAAATGATCTGGGCAACAAGCCCATCTCTGAGACCCTCCTCCTACAGATCATTTGTCTCATGATACGGAAATCATTTCCTTCGCATCTGACAGAATGATCTTCGTTCTCTCCCTTCCCCCCACAACAGACAGAAATGACTCACAAACTGTGCTGTCAGATGTACAAAGTAAACAACCCCAAAAACTGATTCTTCTCACCTTCTGTTATTTTTGAAAGCATATAGAAATGTCAAGTATTACTTATAAATTGGTAGATAAAAAGAGAACTGCAAAGGTATGGATTTTAAGATGTCCTTTGAAACCATGCAGTTTTCAAATAAATGTAAATCTCTGCCTTTTAAAGTGTTTCAAGTAGCTTCTTGTGGCCGCTAATATCTTTGGAAGGAGTGTTGTTTACTTAATTATCATCACCACTTTCTTTTATTATAGGGCTACGGGAGAAAAAAAATCTCACAAGTGAAACATTATCTTTACTTTCTCTCTGCCCTACTAGCTTTTACTATTTTCAAGGTACATCAAACAAACAAAATTAGGTCTGATCCTGAAGTGGAGTGTGTAGCATTAACTATTTAAATTATATCCCAATCAAATGAAATTATTAAAGAATACACCAAATTCCCTCCCAATACAGTGATGACAAAAGCCTTTTGGAGGGAGGGAGCAGCTTTGCAGTAAACTCCTTCTGTGCACGGATTAAACGCCTCAGCAGCACGCAGCTCTTGAGAACACTTTATTGCTCTGTGCATACACGCATAGAATATAAATTATTGCTTAATTATGTACTGTTCCAGCAGAAGCAGACTGCAGCATCACCAATAGGCTGCAGAATAGCAAGGGTTTTACTGGAAAATTGCCCTTATGAAAAAAGCGGACATGGAAGGATAAATCTGACTGGGTGATGGAGATTTAGTGTGGTGTCCTTGTGAGATTACATCCCCACCTGGGTTGGGACTTAATGCATTTTTATCTTATACCATAGACCAGATAAACTGCAGGACCTGCCTTGATATTGCATTACAGCCACTCTCAGAATGTGGTTTCCATTTGGCCTTTGGCCTCCTGCCTCACAAAGTGCCAGAGATGCCCAGCACATGCCAGAGCTGTGCTCCTGTTGTGTGTCACCTCCCCTGTGTGCCTGTCTAGGGACTGCTGCTGCACAAGCTGCAATGTCTTATGGCACCAGAGGATTACGTGCCCTCAGCCACAACCTCAAATGCTTAATGGGGACCATGCTTAGGCTTGTGCAAATCAGTACCTCATATATAGGAGCAATGCTACAGCAGCTGAGGGCTGAACTCCAGTTTACCCTGCTGATCCAAGTGTCAGTCCATATTTCACACTGCAGATTTGCACATGGTGACATTTCAGTGACCATATCCCTCAGGGCATGGGACTGCACAGGGAGTGGACACCCATGCTGTGCACAGCCACAGCCAGTGAGCTACAGCGATGAGCAAGCACTCTCTGAAGCTGTGAGTTGGCACATAAGGCAAAAGCAACACTACTTAACTAAAGGCACAAAGGTTTGATGGACTAGGCAGAGAAGAAAGTGTGGGGTCTGTTGTTGTAGGGCCTCACTCCCTGATTGGGGTGGCCCGGAAAGGTGGAAAAGTCTCTCCTCCAACCCGTGCTTTCAAAGAAAGACTCAGTAGTCTTCAGTCGTCCGGTCTCAAGGTAGTTTATTGTATGTTATCTAAAAAATTTCTCCCTGAGCTGCTGCGGTCCGTTGAGCAGTCGGGCAAAGGCACACTCCGACACCCAGGGGGCTGGTGCCCTCTTTTATATCATACATTACGTATTAGATGTTAATAGTTTTTCCCCAATGCCCATCACCTATATTGAACAGTGAATTTCTACTCTAAACCAATCTTTGAGTGCCAACATCACCAAGAACATGGAGGTTAGGAAGAAGAAGGAAAGAGGGCAGGGCACACCCAAGTCCCTCCATCTTAGAACTTCTGACCCCCATGTACAAAACTCAGACCCCTCTGTACAAGGCCTAAAACCCCCCTGTACAGCACTCAAAAACTCTTCCTCTCACTTTGTGACTACTTCGACTACAATATCTAAACTTTTGTGATTTCTTGTTCTTCTTGCAAGGTTGGTAAATTGTTCCATGGATCAGGTTCAAAGCCACAGGGGTCTGTGGCTGCATTCCAGGGTCTCAAATGCTTTTGACCTGGGCCCAGAACATCCAAGAGGGTCCAAGGGACATTCTGGGTTCCGACAGAAAGCTTTCAGATCAAAGCCTGAGTGAATAAACTCCTGAGTACTTTAGCAATGGTGATTCCTATGACCCAACCAAAATAACCTAGCAATAACAGTGGGTTGACTACAGCCATTAAGCAAACATAACAGGTCATGAACTTGCAGCCACAACACAGGAGACAGCAAAAATTGTGCCAGTTGTAGTACTGTGATATTACTCCAATTTTACTGGAGCAGAAAGCAAGAAAAGGACCTCAGTGTCAAAATGAAGAAAAATTCTAATCCAAAGTAAGAAAAATTATCCCATCTGTGTGCTACCAAGCACCATGCTTGGCAACATACAAAGGCTTCTGGCAGGTTCTTTCATCCTCTGCAGTGTGGAGCTCACAGCATGATCCAGGCAGAGGCCAAAAGATTAAACAGAAAGAGGCACTGGAGGTCTGAACAAACTCAAGTGACTCCATCACACCTCAGATTTGCCTCAGATGACAACACATAAGTTTAGTATCAAGCTGTACCTTTGGCAGGTGCTTCCCACCCTAGGCATTTGTCAGACCTAAAGGGAAACTTGTGGAGTCAGGTTGGGTTTGGCTTGTCACAGGATATGTTCTGTAGCATGAGGAATCTGTGCATCACATTGCATCTGGTCTTTTAGTAATGAGCTCATTACAACTCTAACCATGTAAGACCATTTTCTTCCAGTCAAAAGATTGGACCTCTCTCAGAAGGAGGCTCAGAGGATTAATGTAATATTTCTTGTGCAGGAAATCCTAAATTGCTGAAAAGTCTACTGATAGATGTTCTTCAAGACGAGTGAGACTGGAGAACAGGTACAACACGAGTAAATTCAATGTAGCCTTCTTCCATATTGCCTACTGTGTGCCACTATAAATACTTCTAGAGGGAATACTTTCAGGTCTAAAAGGATAGTTAGTCACATGCCTTTTTAATCCTTCTCTTTGCTGAAGGCAGTACTAAAGAAGCCATTGGGAGCTTGGGGTGATGGTGGTGGTTACCTGATTTGGATATTTTTCCCTTGAGGTGCTGGAGAAAAGCCTATCCATTCATTTTTGTCAAGTGACCAAAGGATTCAGCTTGTACAACTTTCAGGATCTTTACTGCAAAAGTCTCTGGGCTCTATTGCTGTTTCCCTGAGCTGACTTGTTAGGAACAGAAAATCATTTCTCTATGTGCTGACACAGTTACTGAGACAGAATAGTCAGAAATCAAAATAAGATGCAGATTTGTCTGGTCAACAGGAACCACTTAGTGCAGGGCACTCCTATGAAGTTTACATCATCCACATAAATGCTTGCAAGCAACAAACTAGACTGACACTGTACAGTCCTAAAGGATCATGCTGAAATCTCCATTCCTGTTGCAGAGGAAATACCTACTCATCCTCTGTAGCCCACACAACTACATTGGTATGACTGATCTCTGTATGCCCTGGAAGAGCCAGGTTGGGCAGAAATGAGGAAGGCCCTACTCATTTATAGTTTTTTCCAGTTGCTTTTAAAATGCAGTTTCCAGTGTCCAGTTGGACTCTGTCCAAGCAGATTAGACCAAGTGAGTGTGGCAGTGATTTGCCCAAGGGGAATGTTGTTTTCTGAGCTGACAACCTGAGGAGACAAGAAAGTGATTTAAATCTTGCTTCAGCCTCTGCTTTTAACAAAAAGATCTGCCATACAGAGAAATTTCCTCTCCATTCCCTCAGTATGGTTTTCATTTCTGTCTAGCAAATTATGCCAGTATTAATCTTCCTTCTGTTGCATGTGCCATTTCCTCTTTTATGCCAGGCATGCAAACAACTCAGCAAAATTTCCTTTTAAAAAGACCAACCGAATATTAAATGCCAGTTTTGTTTTCCTTGTCTTCCTTTGGCTTTGGTGCATCTTGCCATTGGAATTCAGAAGCCAGCAACAGATCAAAGACCTAGTGACATCTTTAAAGGATATGGGACAACCACTGAATTTTAAAACACACAGAACTTGTTTTCCAGGGCTGTGGGTGGGAAAGTCTTTTGTATTTTTACAAAATCTGTCTCCTCTGCTTTATTTATACTTTATTTTACTTTCTGTCAGCCCCTCAAAGACCTACTGACATCCCTGAGAAGGAACTTGATTGCATGCCCTTCACGCACTACGCTAAGTTGTCTGTTCTCGTAACTTTAGAAGGTACTGATGCTTCTGCCAGTACCTCCCATCCTGGTGAGGGAGAAATTACAAGTCAGTATAGCTGACTTAAAATGAACACACAGAGGAATATGAACAGTTCTTCCTGCTGAAAAGCCAGACAGAGCTGCCTCCTTAATTTACTGCACACCAAGTTGAGGGAGACAGATTTGAGCTAGGACAGAAAAACAATGAGTTTAGAGGTGCACATACCCCAACCAGGGGTGAGTTCCAAGAGCCCTGCACCTCATTAAAGAAGCTTTTTCTCTCCTCCTAAGTGCCAGTGCTCTCCCATGATCAGGTACAAGGCTGATGATATTGTGTTGGTATTTCTTCCCCCACAGCCTGCAAGTGCACATCTAGGAGCATCAGAAATGAGACACAAGGAAAAAAAAACAAAACAAAACCAAAAAACCCCAAAACAAAACAAACAAACAAAAAAACCACACAAAAAACCCAAAAAAAAAAAACCCCAAAAAAAACAACCCACAACACATTTGAAGGTTGACTTTGAAGTCAGCTGATAATGTTTCCATGGAGATCAAATGCTATGGAGTTGACAATGAATTCTTTTGTTGAGCCTTTCCTTCCAGGGGAAAAAAAGCCCCACAGAACAATACTTCTAAACAACTACATTCTGCAGTACAGTTGTGTTATTGACTTGCAAAAAACACATCTATATCCCACCCTTGTTTTCTTATGGAGATGTTACCTCAGGTCTCAACATTTTAATGCCAGGTGTGCCAGTATTCACCTAGAGAAATCAGATATATTCCTGAAGTACTGGAAAAAAAATAACATCTAGTGAAACCTGGCCTAAAATGGGACCAAGGAACATGACCTTGAAAGCAGGTCTGTGAGAGACACCACAAACTGTGCAGGGAGAGATGTTTTAAAGGCATCATAGGATTGCCTAGGTTGGAAAAATGTCTAATATCATCAAGTCCAACCATTAACCCATTGGAATTCAGCACTACCAAATCCACCACTAAACCATGTTCATAAGTGCCACACCTACACAACTCTTGAATGCCTCCAGGGATGGTGACCCCTTCTCTGGGCAGCCTGTTCCAATGTTTGAACACCCTTTTGGTGCAGAGGTTTTTCCTATTATCCAATCTCAAGCTTCCCTGGTACAATATGTGGTCATTTCCTCTTGTTCTATGACTTGTTACTTGGAGAAGAGCTCAATCCCTTCATAGCTACAATTTCCTGTCAGGTAGTTGTAAAGAGGAATAAAGTCTCCCCTGAGCCTGTCTTCTCCCCAGTTAAGAACCCCAATTTCATTGGCTGTTCCCCATAAAGAGGGACAAATCCTTAAAAGCAAAAAAAGACATTTTTAGAAACAGGTTGGCTCTTATTTCCTGAATATGAATGCTCTTGGCCTTGTTACATTACTTCCTGATGGGCATAAAGCCTGTGTGACTGCTCTGAGCTCTGCTTCTCCTCACAGGTCCAAAGAGACCCTCATCAGCTCCTTTTCTGCCTTCCACAACACCCTTGTCATGTGTTTGAGGGTTTTAAACAATCAAGAGCCTTTGAGAGGTTTAAACATTTAAAGCCCATTAATGCTGTACATTAACTCAAGCTTGTTCCAACTCAAAGCCTTAAATCACTTTAGAGCATAATGCAAAATTTAACGAAAAGCACAGGTAGGAGCCAGTGTTCACGTGTGTGGTGAGGGATGCATGGCAGAGGGGGGAATAATTTTGTTGTGCTGAGGCTGGTCTCGAAGACTTTCATAACCTATTTATGGCATCTCTTGATACAAACCAGCCTGTGTCTCCATCTGGAGGTCAATCCATATAAATAAGTTCTCACAGCAGTCTGTAGGGAGTTTTGCCAAATTTTTAAGCTCCTCTGCAGTCATCATTAATTTAGTACCTCCCACAGGAATAAAACATGATTGGTATCTCATTTTTTTCCAGTCTTCCAATTTGTTTTGAATTATAAATTCTCTTCAAAGTGGCCAAAGGTATTATGCCTTTGTGAAAACTGCATTTATCCCAAGCTTCATAGTTCACGTTCCAGTAACTTACTGCAGATCTTGGTTTTTCTAAAGATCACATGCTGCTGTTTAAGATCTGTCTGCATACACTTGTGCACACACATGTGCATTTATACTTGCCTTTACACAGAAAAAAATAATTGATGTAAACTTTCTAAAACTATTCCTTTTTTGGAAGAAGCACGAGAAATTGAACTTTCAAAGAATAATGTTGTATAAATGAAAAAAATATATACGATCACAGGAAATACCTTCCATATTCAGTGTTGTGATTGATCATGTCACCACAAGTAAACATTCTGAAGAATGGGTAGAGACCTTAATTATTAATGAAAAATAAAAGTTCTAGGTGCCCTGTGGGACATACATATTTCCCAATGAATTCCAAAGAATGGCTCTTACTTTGTCCCTTTGTTTATCTTTCTCTTTGCCTCTTCTTGGCAGCTACTATGAAGGTACTTCATAACTGCCTAGGAGATGTCAGTCACAGAGCTTTGCCGTACACCTGCTACATTAAATTGCTCCATTTTTGTTAATTTATTCAGCAGTGGAATGATTCTTTTGAGATGGCAGGACCACAGTTGTGTAGAATAAACGCTCTTATTTTCTACCGTTACGTTATATTTTCAAAGTACAGTGAGTTAAATTTGAGACTCAAATGACTCAACAGCTGGTAACAATCCATGGCTGCAAACACACAGATGCCTCCACTGTCATCTCCTAACATATGCACAGCACGGGCGGAGGAAGCACAGCACAGAGGTTCGGGGGTTTGGAAGACAAGGCTCTCTGTGGAGGTGGTTGTGAAAGAGGATACGGACGTGTGCAGCACAGCTACACCGACAGCGGCGCCGCACGGGCTCCCAAGCTCTGTTTTGAAGCCCCATTTTCTGATGGGATTGGCATCCCAGCCTGGCCATCAGCTCCTGGGCACAGCAAGTCATGCTGTGACAGCTGATGGCACTGGCACAGAGCCCTGGGTGTGTCCTCATCCCTGCTGGCACCTTGCGACAGCCCTGCGAGAAGCGTGGCACAGCTGGGGCACGAGAAGGTGACCCAGTCTAAATGGTTGCTCCGTCCTCTGGCTGTGAGGATAATAAAGCACTTTATTACCTTACCCCTGGACTGAGGAAAGGAATATTTTGCAATTGTTTCTGAGAAGGCTGGAAATTACTTATTAAAAGCTATTTCTCCCTAGTTTAAAATTAAAAAAAAAGAATACACTCATAACATACATAAGTGGGTTTTTCTTTATTTCTTTAAAAACATTCTCTCTTCATATCTAAAATAAAACATTACTTTATGCCAACACACCTGCATAACTTAATTTTTTATTCCGTCTCACACATCTTTCCTGCCTGCTTATCTTTACTGTAGCAGCCAGCATTGGAATGAATAGGTGATCACCTCTGCTGTGGGAAGGATTTGAAGCTTTTCTAACCCTGACCTAGGTCCTCTGAGTATGGACAGGCTACAGAGAGTAATGTCTCTGCAGCAATCTTAGAGGGTGTCAGAAGAAACCCAAATCAGTGGCAAAAGTGGAACTGGCAAATGGCACTTGAAACCCTCAGACTGGCAGATCGTCGCTGGTAGTGAGGGAGGAGAGGATGAAAGAAATTCCTGATTTTTTGAAAGCAAATGCTAGAACAAAAACTCAGGCCAGAAGAACTCCATACTACTACTATATGTGTACAGCATGACTTCCAGGCCTTTCAGTGCCACTAGAAAAGGAAGTTTCAGACTCCCAAGTGAAGCTCCAAGCCCAGTACCTCAGGCAAAAATATCACTAGGCAAAGACAAGAAATGAGCTGCTAAATGAGACTCCAGATCATTTTATTACAGATCTGCATGGTGAAGCCAAATCACATATGAGGGCATTTAACAGCTGGAATAATTTCCAAATAGACTAATTAGAGACTGAATTATTAATGGTAAAATTTCTAATTGGCTCAAAGCAAGGTTACAGCAAGAAACTCACTTGACTTTGCAAAGAAAAATGAATATTTGCAAGGCTAGTAAAATTACATGCTTCTCTAAGGAAATTGGTAGCAAATGGGGAAAAAAACCATAAAGCCACACTAAAGTGCATGTCACAGGACAAAACTGGCAGAGACCTGATAAGAGAACAGGTAAAATTAAACAAGTGCAGAGATGATTTATTACATTCATTTGCAGTAAATTTGGAACAAAATAAGACAACACAGAAATCTCTCCCTGAAGGGCTGCCTTGTTAGGCATGCAGTAAAACCCCTAACTATTTCACTGAAATGTGTTCTCAGTACAAATTACAGACTTACAAAAGGAAAATACATGGATGTGCAGCTGATGGACAGAGCTCTGATAAGGGTGATAAAACGCCATTCTTTGTCAGTCTTTTAATACACTTACAAAGGCAAGTGATGTAGCTTTGGCCAGGGATAATTGTGTGCTGAAGCCAGTACCAGAACATGATACTGGAAGTGCCATTTTGTAGTTCCAGCTGGGACAACAGACAGCAGTTCAGCAGGGAGGTGCACAAGTTAGGGAGGGGGAGGGTGAAATTACTGCCAAAACACTGGATCAGGCCACCAGGAGGCAGCCACCCCACTTTCCCCACAGCAGGCACTGATGAGGAGGAAGAGGGCTTTAAAGTATTTTGGTAAGAAGTCAGCCCTGCCCTCAAATTAGAAATAATGCAAGCCACATGAAATTTCAAAACAGCTGACTGAAATCAGCTGACCTGGGAAAACATCAGGCTATCAGAGATTGTCTTTATAAGATTATTTTATTAAACAAGTACAGTAACAGAAGTGTTGGGATCTGTGGTATTTAAATGATCCTGAGATATTAGAAAGTTTCTGTCTTTCAGCCCCACTGCCAAAGAAGGAGTCGTACTTTGGCTGTGCTGGTTTTCAAGGTTGTTTATTTCTTCTTATCTAAAATCTTTTCTCTCTGACCTGCAGCAGGTCTGTCTTGCAGGACAGTGTGCGGGGCTCTGCCCGTCAGTGGGATGTTACAAACATTATATACCAAAAACTACGTGTGCTATATTTACAATAACATGCCAATATCTATCACCCTTGTTGAACAGTGTGTCCCCAGCCTAAATCAATAGAAAAATGCCAACACTACAGTGAAACATGGAGGGCATGAAGAAGAAGAAAAAGGACAAGGCATGCCCAATTTTCCTCCATCTTGCCCCCTCTGAACCCCTTATCTAGAATCCTAAAATTCTACTTTTGCACCCGTGCCACACTAATTACTACTTATATCAAACACTCAGAGCTTGTAATTCATCCTGTAAGATTGAAAACTCTTTTCCATGGACAGAGATCAGAGACAGTGTCTCTCGGGGCTCTGTACAGGGGGGTCCCTGACCCCCTGCCAGGGTCCCAGACCTTCCAGAGCAGCCAGAGGGATGCCCTGGATTCCCACACAGAAAATGTGGTGAGGTTGTGTTTGCATGACTGCAAACCTAGCAGAATCTGAGATGCTGAAACAAGAAAATCCTGTGGATGAATGTGCTGGAGAGCAGGTAGAAAAACCAAGGGTTAGATGGATCAGCTTGTTCCCTGATCATGATACAGGAAATATTCACAAACAACTTGATGGAGAACTGAAAGAAGGGATTCCTGAGACAATGGAATTTGACTTGGTAGAGTTATCAGTGTGCCAGTTCATAGCATCTCAGCTCTTTTGAGCTGGAACTAAAACTGACATTTGACCTTTACAATATTGGCTAAATCAGATGTCGAGGGAGTGAAGACACCAACCAAAAGAATTGGCAGGTTTGCCATGATAATAAACCCAAACAAGTCAAGCATTTGAATACATTCAAAAGGACTGCTCAAAGCCAGAAAATGTGATCTTCCTGGGAACTGATGAGGTGGCCACCTCTAGACTTGAAAATGCAAAGGCATAGTTTTGATGCAAATAATTTTTCTTTGGTCAAAACACAACGTATAAAATATCCCACATGCATTTCCTCAGGTAGATGTTTAACTGAATTCCTGTTAGACTAGGTACTTTATGAGCATGAAAGCATCACATTTGCCACAGGTCTCTGACATTTGGAAGTAGTGTTACAGATGCTCCTAAGGTTCCAGAAATTATTATAAAATTACAAAATTACTGGCTGGAGCTTTTACTAGTGCACAGATTTTTGGTAATTTGCATGAAGAGAAAATACAAGAACCTGCAAGAGGATGTGCTTGTAGTCATGTATAATTTGAGTGTGACCCACTTCTGTAATAGAATTAAACAGTCTCAAGTAAGATGAATAAAATGAACTAATCACAGTGAAATTTAAGAGCACAATTCCAAATGAAGAAACTATCAAAAAGGGAAACTCTCCCACTAAAATGATACTGACAATACAGGAATGTAACATTAGTGTAATTCTGGGGACAGGAGGCTGTACAACAGTACCATCATGCAAAGTGAGATAAAAAGAGCTAAACATAATTTACAGTATCCATCTGGCTCTGTAGATGACAAGGGACTGAAAAAAAATCCTACTGTGGTCAGACAAACACTGTAGTTCAAGATAAGGAATCCAAGTATAAATTGTACAATAAATACCAAAAATTATGGAAAAGAGCTGTGGAAGCCATAAGGGATCTGTGGTTGCTGTTGATACAGATACATTTGGACAAAACAGAAAAGATGAATTATTAATAATTTTTAGCTTGTTACAAAAAACATGCAGAATAGCAGTGTAAAACAGACTCTAAATCATCGTTTACATGTCCTGGATTCCGGATGAGCTAAAAACCAAATAATGGCCTGCATTTTGTAAATTACTTGTTTCAGCAATTTGCTTGAGAAATTAGATCAAGCAAAGTAAAGCAAGTCCTTATGAGGCACTGCCACATGGGCTAGCAAAAGGATTGTTTGGTAAATATAATAAAGAACCAAAGGTCCAGGCAGACCACATCTGGTCTTATTAGATTATTATAGCATGCTTCTCAGTGCTCTGTTGAGATTTCCTGTTCAAAGAATTATGGGCAATAAGGGACAAACCCCATAAATATGTTAAGCTGGCAATGTTTAAGAATTGCAAAAGAGCTATTTGTCCAGAAAAAAAAAAAAAAAAAAAAAGAGCAAAAGAGCAAATGCTATAAACATAGCCAAGACAAGTGGTGTTGAAAATGGAAGGGAAGGTTAGATTTCAGTCTGATTCTATGGCCACCAATTGAACACAGTCTCGTCTCAGCTGCAGTGAGGTCAGATGGCAGAAACCTTCCAAAGCAGTTTTCCCATTATGGGACCTGAGAAAAAGGCAAAACTAAGAGGCACTCTGTCTCCATGCATTTTAAGAAACAGCACAGTAATATGTTGACAGCACTTATGCCATGACAGAAGCAACAGTTTTGTATTCAAACACCATCCAACAATAAAAAAGTTTAAATTAAAAGACTCATTGGCTGTAAAAGGAATGACTGTGTAACACATGACACAGTCTGAAAACATTGATAGCTACTGACTTTTAGATTAGATGGCTCTAGTTGTGTATTTTATTAACTGACTGCTTCAGTTTGTAGATGTTACTTTATGCCCATTTGTTGTTAAAAGAAATCAGTATAGCAGTTGCTATTGACTTGTGCAAAACAAGAAAGAGGATAACCTTTGGGTAATACTGATCCACGTGTCTGCACTGAAGCAGAAAATAAGTTTGATCTCCTCCCAGCACATCTTTATTTATAATATTACACATCTTGACAGAATTTGGCAGATAAAATAATCTGGTGCCTCTCATTTCAATTAGTTTCATGTTCCAACTGCTGGATCTGGTTATTATTTTGTCTATGCAAAGAGCATGCTTCTATCAGATGGCTTCCCACGGCACAGGTACTTCCACTCTGTGTTCAAGTCAATTATAAACCTTCTGGTAAACAGTTTCAAGCAATTGGCTTTTTGTGGCATGCTGTCTTTTTCTTGTTTTTCAAACCACAAATCATTTTTGTAGCTCTTCTGCAAACCTCTGCCATTCTTTCCACATCCTCCTTTAGCATTGACACCTGATTAGGATGTCCAGAAACAGTTTTGCTTAGCCCAGGGATAACCCCACCTCATGGTTTTATTGAATATTCCATGAAAAATAACACATTTAGCAGCTGCATTGCACTGAGAGCTCCTGTGCAGCTGGATGATCCCAGCAACCACGATTCCAGAGACATTTGCAGAACCCCTGCTCTCTGAGAGGGAGCAGCTTGTTCCATGGGGATGACTGAAGCTGTTCCCAGCTGCATGACCTTGGCGCCGTCTCCACTGAAATGTGTGTTGTTTGAGTACCCCAAAAGATGGCTTTGTAGGCTGTGAGTGATCCATTCCACTACACATGGTTAAAACTGAATCTCCTTTCACCTGGAAACTTTATCAGACATCTTTCAAATCACTCACAAATAACCTTGAGTTAAAAGGTAATCTCTGCAGCTGCACTGGAAACCAACCCATATATAATGATAATTTCCAAATAGTGACCAAGACATAGCTAGTTTCTAATAAATTTAAGTTTTCTGTATTTATTTAGTATACTCTGAGTGTTTTAACCTGAATGTTGTGCTGTAGTAAGTTAAATACCACACAGATACCTGAACAGATTAGAGCAAAAATGGCCCCTGTGCAAAGTAAGCTTTTAAATAAATAAGAAACACCAAGCTCATCTGGCAAGCCATCACCTATAATGTTTTGACACCCACAGCAAACCATTTACAGACATCCCCATGAAGACCAGTGTGTGCTTGCACAAGGTCCTAGCAGATTTCAAATGTGTTTGTGGGCACAGAGAGAACCGATGTCTAATGACACCAGCACAACACCACTAGAACATAAATACTTGTTACTCCAGCACTTAACTCCTCTTCTGGGACTACAGAATCTTTCCTCTGTGTCACACGCTGATCTGTGTCACACCACAGTACAGATAAACAGATGATACAATGCACTGAAGTGATGATCTGCCTGGAGGGCAAAAACCCAGCTAAACAAAAATCACCAGCAGAGGAAAGAAGAGAGAACAGAAGTAGTGGTGTTCGCTTTGAGACATTCACCCAGGGCTGTCTTTGGGACTTGACTCTCATACCCTTCATGTCAAGTAACTGTGCCTTGAAATTTGCTGCTAACAGGAATTTGGATGGCATCTGTAGTAAGGAAGGCTGGTACATTACATGGGAAATGTTGGATGACCTTGAGGGCTGATGTAGTAGGAATGGGAAGAAGTTCAAAAGCACAGAGTGTCAGGGCATGTACCTGGGGATTAATAAACAAAACCTCTGCTGCAAATTGGGAGAGCATCAGTAGGGAAGTACAAAGGTGGAGAAAGGTCTGCATGTCTGATCCAACTGCAGGATGACTGTGGGTCTCCAGTGTGATGCAGCAGGAAAAAAGCAAATACAACCACAAAATACTTCAGGCAAGGAATTACCAACAGGGGAAGGAAAGCATCACACCATACAAGGCACTGATTAAACCTTGTTAGGGAATGCTCCTTCTCATCCATATTGGAGAACGGCAAGTACAAACAGGTACAGGTGGCAGAAAAGGCTGCTGGATTGCTAATTGTTCTTTCAGAGAGAAGTCTACAAGAAAGTATCTGTAGAGTGGGAAAAGGAAAAGAGAAAATGCTCTTCATAGGTACAGTAAAGAGAGAGAGATATAAACTAAAGGTTACATTTGACTCAAGAACAGCTGATGAGTAATAAATATAGATTATAACTCTCAGCACAGTTTCTAGGTATCAAAGTGCCCCACTGTGGAAGAGGATAGTGGTGGGAATAACATCCAATAATCCTTGAATTTTTATTACTGAGCTTACTAAATGACAGTGTTACATCCAACAAGGGAGTACTGTACTAAAAATCTCAGATTACCCTTTCTACAACCATGAGTTACAGACACTCCAGACAAGTTTTGTGATGGAAGTTAAATGTAACTATGGCTGGGTGATCCTTGATATGCACCAGAAGGAGCTCAGAATGAAACCAAATCCAGATCAGGTAAAACAACTCTGACAACATATTTTCAGTGGCTCAGAAAAGGAGGGACATGTGAAAAGAGGGAACATGAAAACAAGAAAAATGCATTTCTTCAAACACCACCATCCTTACCTCCCATGAGGAAGAGAAGCCCTGCCACATACTGCATAAGGCCGCGATCCCAACAGCACCCCAGAACGCCGATAATCCATCCAAAGAGGATGATGGCCACAGCCATGCCCATGAAGCCAGCTGTCATCCTGCGCAGATCTGCAGTGGGGAAGACAGAAAAACAACATGAGTGGGATCAGTGACAAATCAGCATCATCAGGGGTTCATAACAGTCTTAATCCAAAATGCTACTGATCTGCAAGGACTTCAGTGTGTGTTGGTATGGGATGATTTAAGTAAGGATGATTCAGAGCGAAGACAAACCATAAATTAAGTCACTAGCTTGGGCTGGGGAGAGACAGAGACAGAGCAGCTGACTGTTTTACCACACAGCGAAGCTCAGTGCAGATGCACTCAAGTGACTTGTGACAGCTTGCTCAGGAGCTAGAAGTTGTAAAATGGCGTCAGTGCAATGCAGTGCCTAATAACTCCAGTCTCTGGGCACTAGCACAACATCTGTTTACATCTTGCCTTCTCATCTCTGTCCATTAGCCCCCAGCATCCAAAGGGTGTCCTTGCTCAAAGTGATCAGCAAAGCAGGTTCTATGCTTTGTGCCAGCACAGACATGACAGAGCATGCACCTCAATTGTCACCCCAGGTCTAAGTTGGGCCATGGCATCCAGGGGTGGTAGGAGTGAAACGCGGTACGTCCAGAACAGCGAGGCACACCGATCCTCTGGTGTCAGACATCATCAAATGCACTCCAGATATGTGGCTGGGACAGAGGACACATCATTGTCCTCTCCCGTGCCCAGATGGTGACCTTGCCAGATGATTTTTGGTGAGGATGTTTTTGGCTGCTCCAGTGAGCACTAAGAGTAGGAGGAGGGCAGGGCACTGGAGAAAAACATTTTTGCTCTTCAAGTAGGGACTGAGTACATCTGATGTGGGTGACAGGGGCTGACCTGCATTTATTTCATAAATAAAGGAAAAGGGTCCCCAAGTCTTAAAGAAAGGAATACTTAAATAAATGTCTGGCTATGTTGCATATTTGCCTTCTGCAAAAAGGATAGGAATATGGGACCACTCTTCCTGCATGTGCTGGGAAAATAAAATTCTTCACAGTTGGTTTGAATGTGAAATCTGGGCAGTGAGACCATGTGGCAACTGAAAGAGCAGGGACTATGTGAGCTAAAGAGCATCTTCACACCCTCATATAATGAAACAGATGGGGGCATATTCACTAACATTTGATTATTCCCTGTCCCCCTTCATGCACACATAAAAAGTTGAAGCACTGATATGTCAGGAGTATATGTACAGAGAAAATTCCAGCCAAGTCAACTCTCTAAACATTTGTTTCCTTCTTGAAACTTTTTCTTTTTTTTTCTTTTTTTTTTTTTTTTTTTTTTTGCACAGCAATGATTTTACTTTTTTTTTCCCCCCAAGAAACAGAATGCTTATGACAGAGAAGAAAGATTTGAAAACTGTGAATCATCCACCAGTCTCTGTGGCAGCTTTTCTCCTTGGCTGGCCTTAGACTATGTCTCAGTTTCTATTATTTTTTATGCTTTTCCCACAGTAGATAAAAAGACCAGCAATACCTACAACACAGATTCAATGAATTCTGTGAAGAGATAAATTACCATCAACAGAGGTTTATAAAACTTCATATCCAAATGCTAAGTGTCCACAAAGTCTATCAGTGTGCTAGGACAGAATGACTTGAAGGCAGTTTTCTCCGGTCCATGTTCATTACAGCACTTCATATGCAAGCTCAAGTTGCAGAACACAACCTCTCCCTTGAAGCTATAACTCCTTCTTGTAGATTATCACTGATTTTCCAAGGAGTATCTCTGACAACATAAAGATAAAAAGATCTTCAGCCCACCAGTAATCAGGCTCTTTTAACAAGATACACATCTTAAAAGTACATTTGTCTTAGGTTTTGTGACTGTCCCACCCCATTTGAGTATGTTCAAGGAGCTCTAGTACAGGGGAAAAAAAAGCATTTCCTGAAGAAACTAGTACTTCCCCCAGGCAATGTCTCTGTTCCTTGGGAATTTCTCAAAGTGCTTTCTAAAACAAGCAGTAAGTGTTAGCAAGCATTTTTGATGGCCAAGTGTCTTCCTACTTTTTAAGTCCATAAGGCCCTGGTCTCAATTTGAAAATAAAACCATAAAATCTGTACTGCTTCCTGTATCATCTTCCATAACAGCACAGCACATCTCTCCAAGGTGCTGCACAGCTCTTTGTATCAGCCCTACAAACCCTTTGCAATTTAACTTGTGAGTGCTGACACCAAATAACACCATTTGCCTGTCCAAATGGAAACATACCCTAACAACCTGCCTCCAATGAGCTCAGCTTAAATAGCTTTATTCAGCTGCAAGATGTCCAGAACCCCTCAGATCTACCCCAATGGAGAAAACTGGCTGATGGACCCAATTTTCTTAGGCCCCAGAGTGGTTCACAAGCATCCCCACATTATGTATGCCAGACTCAGGAATGGTGCTTATCCTGCTAAAATCTGAGTGAATTTTGCTATTAAACAGAAGACGTAAAGGAACAGGACCAAGATTTCTAGGCCAAATTTTAAATTTTGTTTCCCTCAACCTCTTTTGCTGATGGAGCCTGATATTCCCTTGCTAACAGAGTGAAATCCAAATAGAACTTCTTTATGGACTCTTAGTTCACAAGTTCAGTGAGTTTAGTTTAAGATTACCACTGCTTAGTCCAGTTGCAAATCTGCTCCTCACAAGTCCATCCACTAGGGATTATCTGAAACAAATAAAATACAAACTTTCTTTTCTATTTAAAACTATTTGGCCTTTGTCCTGCCATAACATTCTTTGAGGGGAGCCCTTGGAAATGGCGGTGCTGGGAAAGGGGGTTGGTTGTAAAGTTGGCTTCAATAACCTCCAATTGCCCAACAGCATTCTCCTGGCACTCCTCACCTGTCAGAGCCCACATGAAGCTGAGGTCAGTGCTGGGATCAAGTCTATTCAAAGTGATTCTTTGGTGGAAAAGTACTTAATGGATGTAAATGAATCATCAGCCTCAGACTGTTTAGAGGAATAGGAGCATATATTCCCCAGACACAATCCCTATTAATGGGGTTGTTTATGATTACTGTTTGTTGGTGTGGTGCTTGACATGGAAAGGACAGAAGAAAAGCAAAGATTTGCATTGTGTACTCGAGGCAATATCTGAATTCGTTCTGCTAATTTAGGATGGAGGGATGACATATAAATAAACAATAGCTCATCAGTACAAATTGATGGGGTTTTGTCTGAGTTTGATTGGCACTGATAAAACCCTTCCTGAATGCATCCTTCAATGGTAAAAAGGGTCATGCTGTCTTGTAACGCTACTTATGACATTTGAGCACATTCTGGGTTTGGTTTATTTTTCTGAAATTGTTTTTATTTATTTTTAGACTATGCAATTAATAGTTCTCTACATTCTTTCTCTTTTTGAAAACCTCTCTGAGTAATAGGATCTCAGGGTCATGGCATGAAAATACCAATCAACTGAAGGAGTGACTATGCCAGCAAAATACATTGTTGAATCTTATACAGCCAAATGGGAGCTGCAACAGCAAACAAACTTATCTCAGTGCATTCATGAGCATTGCTTAGCTGGTCCTGCAGCTGATCCTCTCCTGGGTACCCATCCCAAGTCCTCACACTGTAGCAAAGTGCACAGATTGCAGGGACACTGAATTCCCCTTCTCTACCATCTAGCAAACCAAACCTTTAGAAATGTAGCTACAGGGTGAAAGTAAGGAATGTATTGCATTGCTTATTCCATAACCTAATATATGGAAGTTAATTTTTAATGCTTGGCCTATATGACTGCTAGTTTCAATGATTTACTATGTGGACATAGGTACCAACATCACTTGTGGGTGAAAACACAATATTGTCTTTCCACACATTTTTTGGAAACACCTTCTTCATCCCTTTTTCTTTTTAATGTTGACTAAAAGCTATGAGTGAATTATCTTCTCTTTGGGAGACATATCTAGCACTGCTACAGATGCTGCTGCATGTAAAAGGCAGGGAACTCAATCCTGATTCAAAAGCAATGTGGATCATCAAGCAAGGAATACAGGTGTCATTTTCATGTAGGTTGGGAACAACAAACTTCTCAACTGATAACATTGGAGAAGGGACAAAGAATGGAGTAATCTAAGTCCCATGATGGAAGCTGAAATGACAAATTTGAAAGCCACAAGCTTTGTGAATCATGATGAAAAGAGACACATTAACATTTTAGACAATGTCCTTAAAATAGAGACAGATTCTCATAAATCAACATGCATTTCTTTAAAGCATTTTTGGTTTGTGCGGGGAGTATTAACTCTATAGGTTTCCTGAAGATAAAGAAAGGCAGAAAAGCTGATTAAGAGTAATTTGTTTCCAAGCCACTTGCGATGGAAGGTTCTCCCTGTCAGTTCGCAAATGCCCCTGCCCTTCCTTTCACCCTGATATCTGTCCATCTGTATTTGTTATGAGCAATAAGGTAATTCATGCTGGTTATCACATCATGCAAGAAGTTTCACACCCCAGCAGCTGCAAATATAACATGTTCTGATTCAGTTTTGCTTTTTAAAAATTCCAATATTCCTTTTTGACTTCTGATGTTCCATTCTCTTCCTTGAAACTGCAAGTCATCTTTCTGAAGCAAGGGCTCAGTCTTCCTGTTGATATCTATCTTCCTTTCCACAGTATTTAATAATACCCCCCAAAAATTTGAGATTGCTTTCCTCACAACACATACAGGAAACACTGTATGAAAACTCTTCTGAAATATGGGGAAACCAAGTCAAGAATAGTCAACATGCCCCCAGCTACAAGAAAAGTTTGTGGAGAGTGTATAATTAAATTTGTATTAACAGGATTTCTGGACAGCCCTTGAACCACACAGCACTGCTTTTGCTTTCAGAACTGCTTGTTCTCAAGTGTTTGCTAGCAAATCAAACTACAGTGCTTGTTATCAGACCCTCAGAAAGTGCAATATTGCTGCAAATAGTATTTCAGACAGTCCATCCTGTATGTCCTCCTTCCTTCTCCCAATAGAGGAAGGTCTGCAGGGACAAAGCACCCTGAAGTCTATATCAAGAACATCTAGATCAGCTTAGAAGACATTCTGGGTATATCACAGTTCTTTCCTGAGGTATCCCAACAAATGGGAAAATCAAAAAGGAAATCACAAATGCATTTCTGTGCCCGTCTAGGAACAGATGTCAGGATATAGTAGAAATACTATAGAAGAAGAATACTATAGTAGTAGCATAGTAGTAGAACACTATAGTAGTCACAAGTAGAAATAGACTGGGATGGCATAATTTTTTAGCATAATCCTTCATTGCAGGTCACTCTGATCTATACCCTCCTGCACTAAATTCCCTCTGATTTGTCTTTACCAGGGATCAAGAACATATGTACTTGAAAAGAGTCAAAATCACTCCTTTTTCTTTCTTTTCCAAACAAGTATATGTACTGGAAATTGTTCAAGAACTGCACACAGCCCTAGAGCACAATTTACCAGATTTCACTGAGCTTTGTTTAAATTACTTCTCTTATAAAGAATCAGCAGCATAGACATATCTTTCTCCGACATAATCCCTTCTCTTATCTCACCCTGAAACTTCAGCAGGGGCAAGATAGAATTGGACAGACATGTCTTTTATTGAATGCCAGCTCTGCAGCTCCCAGGTACAATGAACAAGTGACTGTTAATGCAGGTGATTTTGAGTGGCATCTTCTGGCTCTCACTATTCTCTCTGCAGAGCTTAAAACTGTATTTTGGATGAGGTTGGCAAATAGAGGGTGAGGGTTTTAATCTTTTCTTTGCGCTTCAGGTATGAAGAGATAAGAAAAGAAATATGTATTAGTCTACCTGAGACTGTTAAAATCTCTGAGTGCCTTTCACTGAATCATGTGGTAACCCAGTCCTCAGTTTAAAGATTACTCTAATGCAATCTCAATCAGTACAACCCACTTCAACCAAAGTAACAGTAGATTACATTTACATGTAAGTATCTGCACCAGAGGGACTCAGAAATATGCACATCACAAATATACACTAAAACACAGCTCTCTCAAAGCTGAGAGAAAGAACAGCAGAAGACCCTCACAAAAAGGGAAGCAGCTCTGTCAAGGATAAAGTGAGCCTTCATATCTCAAGAGGTACAACGGCCTTTACAACACACAAGTATAAATTCTCTTAAACAACAAAATCCCATCACCTTCTGTTGACTAGAGACTGTTATTTTTGTGATAAATGCTTGCCAGATGATTGCCAGCAATGCCCGAACCCACCTATATGGAAAAGCTGATAGGAAGCTTTGCAAGCTGACTGTGGTCTGTGATAGTTAACATGTCCCTCAGGATGAGGTATATGGAGAGTAGACATCATGAGATTGATTTATTCTTGTTGGGACACACTACCTATATGGATTTCCTCCGTCAGAGTTTCTAAGTGTTCTTAGAGTTATTTAAAATAGCTACAATCACAAAAGGAAGGTGCCAGCTATGCACTGCTGGCACTTCAGTCTGCCTTCCTTCATAAGAAATCCCACAATTTCAGAGCCAAGTGAATAGTTCATCAAGGGAGGAATGAAGCCATGTTTTCTACAAAGGCTGACACCTTCAGAGGTTTATGCTGGCAAATAGCAAACCTCACATGACACTGCAATTTCTTATCTCTGGTGAGCTGTCATAAAGCACCAGAGGAAAGGGGAAGTCCCAGACCAGGTCACATACTGGTGTTACTGTCTGAAAGCAATTCCTCCATTATTTGGGGAAAATTACACGGGCCTAAGAAATTGTGCAGTTGCCAAAAGCACTATCTGGAGCTCAAATAACAAGTTCTGGTTTTCTTCTTGCCTTTTTCCTCATGTTGAGCAGAGAAGAGGCAAAAGAAAACCCCTAGACAGTAAGGGAGGGATTTAAGGAGGCACTAGAGAAGGAAGGAAGGAAACAAGGCTTGTTTAAGTATCACGCAGAAAAGGGTGAGAAGAAGTGTCTCATGAGGGTGAAAAGACGGATTTGTCTTCAAGAGACTCTATGATATGGATATTAGAGGGTTCAATGCATAAAGGGGACATTTGTACAGCAGGAATTTAACACATCTGAAGCAGTTCCACTGTAGAATGTGCAAGACTTAGGTTGTGGGAGAATGACTGTGAATATCATCCCATAGAAGGGTTCAGCCTTTTGCTCCAATCCTACTTTCCCTTACACTCAAAAAGAAACTTTGACCAGAGAAGAAAAAGAATATTTTTGATTGTATTGGGTATTTGGTTGGGTATTATTTTGTTGTGTTGCTACTCAGCTCTGAGTGACAGCAGGATAGGAAGAAAAGCTTTGCCCTTACAACCCCTGATCTAGTGGGCCAGTGTAGTTGAGCCTATGCCAAAGCATCGTTCAACTCAACTTTACTCTACTCTAATCTTTCATGCCTTATTCTACCTTCCCTACTCCACACCATTCCCACTCCTTCTCTGGTTCTGGTAAGGAGATTTTATTGGAAAGTACCTGAAGCTGATTATTTACATTTCTTCAGAGATGTTCAGGAGCTGATCTTAGAGAGTCTTTCTCCAGATTTATTATCAGTGATTTCAGCACTGCAATATATGATCATCTAGGAATATTCCCAAACTTTGGTCCCAGCAGAGTACACTTGCAATTTGCCCAGTCAACCCTTTCATCCCTCTTTCCCCTCTCTCCTCAGAAACTGGGAAGACTGAGGAACCTGCAATTTTGGCCACTCTTCTTCATATTCATAACTTTAATCCTTCCTGCTCTTGCTGGGTGAGGCCACACAAAGCAAACATTTCTCAGTTGTGACCAAGCTAAGAGGCTTTTTGTTACACAGCCTCCATGGATTATGCAGGTGTTGAAAAACCTGAGGCATTTGAAATAAAATGGCTTTTGCTCAATTTCAGTGAGGACTTTTAGACTTTATGACATCAAAGCGGTGCCTTTTTCATTTTTCTTCCTTCCTGTAATTTTGAAAAACTCAGGTAATACACACTTCTTTATGCTGGTCATCTCTTATTGGAAGTGACTTCTGTCTGGAGCCACTACAGCGCAATATGATCTTGATGGGGAAGAAGGACAACACAGTCCCTCAGCATCACATTAGCCTGACCAGAGGGATCCTTCCTGGAGGATGTGAGGTGCTATCTCCCTGCTCCCAGCACCTCCACCCCTGGGGCTAGTGGGAGAGGCCAGGTGGAAAGCCCATTTCTAAATTGAAGTTTCTCTGCATTTTCCAATGGTCTGGAAGAAATCTTTGATGGGCTCTGGGTTCAGGGCAAAGGTGCCTCCCTTCATTGTAAAGTGCTCTCATTGCTGGTGAGAAGTGCTGCTCTGATACCACTAAGATTGAATACTCCGTGTACCTCCACAAGGTACAGTGCACAGGAGGCAACACAGAGCAGGGCACCAGGGCCAGCTTCACCACACAGCCCTGCTGCCAGCCTGTCACGGGCACCTAGAGACACCTTGGGGGCAAGGAACTGAGCATCAGTGAAGAGCCCAGAGAGCTCTGCTTTCCCTGAAATTGGTGGGAGGGTTGGGCGCTCCAAAGCTTTTCTCTGAAAATCAGACTTTCTCCTGTCTCCCAGGGGGCCATGGAAGCCAGTTTAGCACTTTTTCTTCATAGGCATTCAGATAATAATGACATAAAGTAACACTGGGATGAAAATAATCTAGACAAAGAAAGCCCTATAACCTATTCTATATATTAGTTACTTTATTGCTTAGTTTACAGAATTGCCCTTCTGCTGTGAGCAGACTCTGCCCTGTTACAGTCTGCTTTTATATACTGGTAACCATCACAGTATCAACATATCCACTAATCACATGGAATTTTATTAAAATTTAATCTTCAGTTATTATCTCTTTAACCACTTCTGGCAAAAGTGGATAAGGCTCATCAGGGCCAGAAAGAAGCAGAAGAAAAACCAGAACCACTTTTTTCTTTCAGTGAGGAAAGAAGAGTGGACAAAAACAGATGGATAATTGAAGAGTGCTGAGAAAAATTAAATAAAACCTTAAAGATGAGAAATGGAGTGTGACAATAAGCAAAACCCATAGTTATATGTAGAACTCCAGTATCAGACAGTGTTAAGTGCTTTTGTAAAAAGCAGATTTACCCTAAGGTTCTCCCAAAGATAAATGAAGTGAAGATGTACAGCAATGAAGCAGAGGAGGAGCAGGAGGGGTAATACAGAAAGAAAGAGACTTGGTAACAGCACCTTTGTTTTATCTTCTTCCCTCTGCTTTTGACTTCCCTCCTCTGCTGCCTGTCCCAGCACCAAAGCCTTGCTCACAATCAGGAGCAACTAAAATATTATGCTAAAGGTTTTATTTTCTTTTCATGCCCTGCCCCAACCACTGCACAAGCCTGAGAATAATCCCAGCACAAAGCATTCAGAGCATCACGTTTGATAAATGGCCAGCATGAAAAAGGCTGGAGGTGGAGGGATGGTATCTCTGCTTTATCAATGTCTCAGCCCTCTGCTCAAACACACTCATTCCACAGATCCCAGCATTAAACATTTTCATTCAGGAACTCTGAAAGATGTATTCTTGTTTTTAAAAAGACTATTTAATGCAAGTGAGGCTGGGCTGAGGTGTAGGAAGAAAGGAAGGAGGATGGAAGAGAAAGAGGGAAGAAGTAGAAAAAGACGGAGCTGTGAAAAAACACTGTCCCTTATGGAGAAATTTTGATTTTGAAGTTTACTCTTCTATTAACATTTAAATTGAAAGGCGTTTCTTCCAAGCTCCACATATGAAACCAGAAAATCTGCATTTAAATAGATACCATTTAAATGTGAAGAAAAATATATATCAGCATTGAATGCTTTCCCATTTGTCTGAAAAGAACTTCTCTTATAGATGATTATTAATTTTTTTTTCTTTTTTCTTTGGTTGTGCTAAAAAGAGAAAATGGAAGTACATTAAAATTCTGCTTGGCACAAGGAAGAGGTGGGGGATGGTTGCTTGATTGACCAAACTCCTGATTCTGAGCTCAGACTTTCTCCAGGAGGGCTGCTGGAGCCTGCAGGAGGCAGTCCAGCCTGCTACCAGGGTCAGGACCAAGAGGGGTCTGTCCTGCCTGGTCCTGGAGACATGGCACCCATAACCACAGGACTCCAACTCCCACCACAATGCCCATCTCACTGGGGATGTCTCCAGGTTCTCATTCCCACCTGGAGAATCAAACTTTCTGCAGTTCTATTAGATACCTCTCTGGCTTCAGGACACCATCTACAACAGAGGGACATACACCTCCTCAAAAACCACAGAAAGGCAGGCTTTCTGTGTCTCAGTTCTCAAAAACTGGAAAAATCTCACCTCAGTGGGTCATTTTGAAGGTTAATACATTACAGACTGCCAGCTAGTTCTCTGCAGTGATAGCCCCAGAAGCCCTAAAAAAGGCCTTGAACAGATAAAAACTGCAGTATGGGAATTTTTTCAATGGTAATTTGGAACTCATTCTGATTAAATCCTAAAAAACCCACAGGGATGTAAATAAGCAAAACAGTAGCTCTCACCTAAATACAGGCATCTATAAACTTGGGGAGAGCAACTGGAAATCATGACTCTAATGGGGCCAAGCTGGTATCATGGAACAAAGATCGCACAATCTCCTACTTTGATGCTGGGTTTTCATCAGACCTAATTTTTGCAGCATGATCTTGTCTCTAGTCACTGGATTGGTGAACATAAACATCTGTTGTCACTCAACACTCAAATGAATTTGGCCAACTTGCCCCCATTGCCTCTCCATCTCCCTCTCCCAGCTTGCTGGAATCTCACAAAGAACAGTCTCATTCTTCATGGGGTCTCCAGCTGATTTTTCTCCTATGTAGATGACAACCACTCTCTGAAAATATATATGTGACAAGAAGAAATGTTTAGTAGAAAAAGCAGGTGCCTGGAAAATGGATTCCCATTTGTCCTTCCCTGCCCCCTCCAAAATCCAATCATTTCTGTGTTAATAAGCTCACTGACTATAATGTGGCACTAACCTTTCACAATTGATGCCAGTGACATTTTGACAGTTCCACATATGGGCCTGCCAAAAGCAGAAGGAAAATAAATTTGCAATTTGGTAAAAAGCTGGGTAAGCAGCCAAAGCAGCTTGGGGGAAGGAGAAGAAAACCGCCAAAGAGCCAAACAAAAGCCCACTGCGCAGATGTTACACACAGCAAAAAGGAAAAGCACATCCACAGCTGGAGTACCCCAGCAAACATGTGCTTGGGAAGAAAGCCTTAGGCACCTATTAAGCCCAGTCTAGCTTGAGATGCCTCCCAATAAATTCTTCTCATGTGGCAAATTTAGAAGTCTTTCCTAGCAGAAGGGAAATGGGACACAGTCTTCAATCTGTACAAACTATCAGATATCACAGGACTCAGCAGCTGCTCTAACAAGGAATCTTCAATATTTCCACTGATGTGATCAGCTGTAGGGAGACAACTATTTTGTAACACTATTTTGTGGGGTGTCTTTGAATTTACTCTTCAAAATATCACTGCACAAAGCATCACAGTTCACAGACTGACTCAGCTACTTGGTGCCTGTATCACACCCATCTTCTTCAACTTACATATATTGAATCTCATAATATTTGACTAAAAAATAACTTCCAGAAACAGGTCCAATCATCATGTGACAAGATGAAGAAAAGAAGAATACTGCACTTAGCAGTTCATTCAGGTGGTTAATTAACCTCCAGTTAGGAGAGCCAATCTTTCAGCTGAATTGGTCCAGTTTCTGCTGCCAGGCAGTTACTGATAGGAGGCAAGGTAAGTGGCACTGTAATCAGTCCACTTCCTCCTGATTCCCATTTCAGCAACACTGAAATAACTGTTCTCCTGAAATTAGAGGACTATGGCTTTTATGATGGTGCACTGATGCTTGGTGGAAAATGTGAAGGTGTGTTTGCTGTATTTGTGTATGTAAATAGTCATGTACTGTAATGGTAGAGCTGATGTACATAGCTAACCAGAGACACAAAATGACCACTAAAAGAGAATAGTTTATTGAATTTTCTTTAGGACAATGTGGGTCTTCTTGGAACACCAGTCAGAGAGGCATCACAAGGGTCTAGACAACCATACTGTAGCTTACAACTGAGAGAAAATGGAGCATGCTTTTTCCATATTCAGAAACACAGAGCAAAACATGGAGCCCAAAGGAGCTCAAACAAACCCTAAAATACTCCCAAAGCAAGGGCAGTGGGATCCACTGGCTAGCTGGTGGAGGTGGGCTGACACTAAAACACAAGTTCAGAAAGCCGAGTCTTTGCACAGACTGAGGACAGTAAGCCTGATGAAAATGTCAGATACACTTTCCAAAACATTGTCCCTGAAGTGTTTTTGTGTTCAAGAAATAACTGCAGGGCAGCTGCTGGACCACTGTATTAGCCATGCTCATGGGGAATCTGAACTCTAAGTCCTTTTCAAAGTAATGTCACTTGATAGGCAGGGGACTGTGGCCAAGGCTGGAGCACACGTGGGTGTTTGATGCAGCTGCAGGACGCAGGTGACTGCTCCCAGCGTGACATTTGTATGGGGTTACACCTGATGGGATTGGAAGAATGATGGAGGTCAGAAGTGCAGTGTCCAGCAGTTGTGCAGAGAGCTTGATTTGAAGCCATTTACCTGTCAGACTTTGGGAAACAGCATGGAGCTGCTTCCAAAGCCAGTATACATAGATCTGATGGATTCTGGCAACACATTCCTTCACCTAAAATAGATGGTAGGATCCAACTTGGCATGTGAGACTATCTGGCCTCATCAAATAAAAAAAAAAAAAAAAAGGAACTGAGTCATTATTTGGCCACAGCACTGCAAGCAGGTAGGGTTTCCACACATGGCATGGGACAGAGTGAGCCTTTACCTTGTTCTAGCAATGCCATTGACACAGAACAGCCTGTAGGTGCTTAGTCAAAGCCTTCTCCTAAAGTCAGCTTGTTTCCAGTTTTGCAGAGGCCCTCCCTTCCCCAGCACCCAGTTCCCACTCCCCAGAGAGCCCTCTGGGGGCTCATTTCCTTCCCTGACTTCCCGTGCTGCCATTCACGCTTTTTCAGGAAGACCTGTCCTTGCACAGGCTTCCCTGTGGAAGCAGCACTGGAAGCGCTGGTTAGCAGCATATTTTTCTTCGGCTCATATCAGCAGTCCTGCTGCTGATAAAATTTCAAAAGCCCACAGCAAACTAGGGCAACTGTGGGAGATTTTCTGAGAAATGACCTCATGCTAATGGAAATTGTCCAGTCTCAACAGCCTCCATGCACTGTCTGACAGGGTAGGAGACTGAACAATTTTGGAGCTGTATGTGGTCTCACAGGACCTGTTACCTTTTCATGGAAAGCACCCCTTGATCTTTGCTAAGGAGAACAGTGAGTGCTGCAGGCAGCGCTCTGACTCAGTCTGACAGAGTGGTGTGAGGCCATGAAACATGGCTTGAGGTCTCTGAAGGGACTGATATTTGCATGGCAAACAGGATGGAAGGGCCCAAAATCCTGAGGATATCAGTATATACTCTAGAAAATTACCTAAGATCATCTAAGCCAAACAAACAATTCCCTCACAACACCACCGAGAGACCCTGGTGGTGTTCCTTCACACCATGTATTTTTCAGCTATCATCCTAAATGGTGGATTATTGTTGTTGTCATATACTCAACAGTCCCAAAACCAAAAGTCCCTGTGCACCTCTGTCTTGAAGTCTGCAGAATGCACAGTAACATGAGGACAAACGTGACCATCCCCCACCTACCTCATCAATCAGCCAGGAGCAGGGCTGATTATGTGTTTGGAGACAGGCAAGAAGAGAGGGAAAGCAGTGACAGTTATAAATGTTTTGCCACCTGAATGTGACATTAATGTATGTATGCAGTGTGTTCACGACGTTAGGTATTTGTGCACAACCCTAATAAATACCATGTTTGACAGCAGTTTCACAAAACCACTCAATGAGCTAGAAGAACATGCTATGAGACAGTTTCTAGTTTTACTGTGAAAAAAAGAAATATCCCTGTATTACTCAGATCCTTGACTTAGAGGAAATCTAGAGCAATTCCAATGATCTCCATATAAAGTTTAATTACTCAAAACCATATTGAAATGACCAGATAGATAAGTGATAAAAGCCTGCTCCATAAAACACATTTCATTTCTATTGTCGAGAAGAGAGCCTTAGTAAGCTTCTGAGTTAGAAAGACCAATGTAGGATGCATGGCATTGCAACATCTCCATCTCAGGGACTCTTTTTTCGAGGGAAGGCACAGTTGTTCTGTTTCTTTCACTGGATGGTGATCTGGTGGCTGCACTTCAAAGTCAGAAACTCATCATACTACATGACTTGCCTCATAAGTTCACCTTAAGGGCCAAGTCTGTGATACTGATGTAGATCAGAGATGTTTTTAACACAAGCTGGAATCTGACTGGAAAACTACCCTGGCAATTTCCTCACACTGCCAGGGGCTGTGGTGCTGCATGTGGACACATGTGGGCCTGACTGGGTGCTGTCCTCTCTGAGGGACAGCCTCACATTTCCTTGTCAGCAGAGCACCCCAAAAGCAGTGACAAGTGTCCATGCAGTTATCTGCTTGATTCTACCTTTCTATTGTTTTTAAGATGTTACAAAAGAGGGAAAGTTAAGTATCACTTTAAAATGTTGATATACTCCATATAAAAAATCCAAAAGGTCTCATATGGACATTTTCTTATAATAAAGCTTCTGACTTTTCATTTCCAACAGCCTTTTTAAAAATTGCACTTACATTTAAAAGAAAAAAGATTCAAAAGTGTTAAGACAATCAAAGCAGCTCAATTCAGCCAAAACTCTATTGGCTGCTCCAAAATAAACTGTTGTTCATTTTGCTGAAAAACTTTTAAAAGCCACCTGCCGCCCTGCCACCATGCTGTTTTATTCACTTTGCCTTTCCAGCCAGAAAGCCCTTTTATTTCAATAGCCCTGTCCATCAGTGCAGCACCTGAGCAGTAGCAGAGGGCTAATAATATCCCTGGCAGGAATGAGAAAGCTAAACTGGGAAGCCAAGCTTTGACAGCGATGGTAAAACCAGAATTGATTCTCAAATATTTTTGTTTTTGAGATGGCATATGGTTCCATTTTTGTGCCTCCATACGAGTGACTCAACTGATTTGGGATCTGAAATCCTTGTAGCACATTTTCTCACTTTTAAGAAGTGTCTTGGTTCATCTGTATTGGCTGATTTGCTCATTTCCTAATGAGTCTCCCTAGATCTGATACAGCATTTGAAGTTTTGGTGGGTACATATGTGAAGGAGGGGGAACAAATGGAGGGAAGGGCCCACTGTGCATTGCTACAGTCGCACATTTAAAAAAAGCTGTGGTTAGGAGATCCCTAATTCACTTAACCTCTTTGATCTCATCATGCAGTATGAGCTGCTGAAAGGGAAAGAAAAGATTGCAGGCAGCTCTGCTATGTTTGCACATCAAAACACACACCTCAACCTGGTACAGAGCAGCAGACATAGCAAACACATTTGTGAAAGGTGGAAAAAACAGCTTTTGATTGGGAAAGAAGAGCTTTCTTCCTGGTTGTATAGTGGTCACATATGTGCAATAAGAAAAAAAAAAACAGAAAACTCAAACTGTTTCAAGAAGCTGTGCACACTGGGGCCAGGATTCACTTCTACTGCACTCCACTGGGCTACAGACAGGATTTATCTCCCTTTTTCCCGTGGCAATTAGCAGTAGAGCACAAGGCAGACAGCTATGCCTCAGACAACAATGACCTGCACCTTAAAAGAGCCTATTCTGCCAAATTCTCATGCACTAAAAGACGAGATGCATTTTATCAGAGTCCAGAACCCCATTCCCTTTTCCTTTAACTGAGGCCTGTCTATCCAGAAAGCCAAGACACAAGTCCAATGCATGCCAATATCTGTGTTTTAAGAAAATATAACACCCTTCCCTCTACAGCTGGTGACCTGCCCCTCCAGCCATCTCCCCACCTTCCCTTCTATCTGTCCCTTATCCCCATCTCTGGTGCAAATCCCTCCTTTTCTAAGCCTGCCCTTCTCTGCTTGTCTTCATTTTGCATTGTCTTTCGCTTCTCCTTTCTTAACACACACCCCCCCTCCCCTTCCTTCCTAACATTCCCCTATAATTTCCTCCCATCTCCTTTCTCTCTCACACAAGTCTGACACATCTTAACACCCTCCCTGTGACTTTCAAGACATGTGAAAAGCTGTAGTCAGGTATTAGATTCCTTATCAGGTCAAAAGAAAATATTAGGGAAGTCAGTGGACAGATGCAATGATTATGGTTCAGTGTGGACAAGAATGACATCAGTCTCTATAGTCCCAGATGGGATTTAAATTGTTGTTAAAATGCATCATCATTGATTTTCCACTTCCTCCCTTTGTGGTATCTCTCCAGGGCTAAGGTAAGACAGTTTGGGAACCCTATCTCTGCATTTCTTATCTCAATGCAGTTGCTTTCTCTTATATATGAAGTCAGCTAGGAATATCCAGAATTTGTGCAGTTAGATATTGCCCTCTACTATTTTTTATTGCTAAGTTACTGATACTCTTAACTGTAACTGCACTTGATGCTTTGCTTAGCAATTTTTTTACTGTGCTTTCTTTTAAATCACATCTGGTGAGGCATAAGAAAGCCCAAGAGAATCCTACCTTATGATATTTCTAAGGGCTTGATGTCCTGAAGAAGTAACTTTATATTGCTCCTCCTAATTTAACCTTTTCAGGACATGTTCACTGTGTTCCTGTAGTGTCACACACCCAAACCACACTCGTGATTTTGGCTTTTCATCTTTGAGCAGTGCTTTTATCTAGGGCCCTACATATGAGCCTGTCACCCAACAAGGGGTGCAGAGGGTGCTCAGATGAGTCTCAGTGTCTCTGTGGAGGCTCCATTCTCCCAGAGGCAGTGCTCCAGCCACAGGGAGCCATCCCCAAGGCATGGTGGTTTTCTGGGCCCTGGCATATCCCTGCCAATGGGATCTCCTCCTTCAGGGAAGGGATATCCCCAGTGCCAGCAACTGCCTGCAGACCACTGTCCTGCCATGTTCAGTGAGCCACAAAGGAAACACAGCAACAGCTTGGGCTCCTTTGTCTGCAAATCCAAGTGACCCAAGTCTGGCACAGACCCTGATCACCACAGCGTCTAGGCATCATTAACAACTTAGCTTAATTACATCCTAATTTCTTTACAAAGAGCCTATGAGCAAGATTTCAATTAATTTTAACTATATATAAACGATAAGTTTAACGTGTCCCTATCATTCCATTAAGATGATCTGGGACAAGACAAAGATAAACATAGATACTAGCATTCTATAAAGTATAAGATTTTTAATTAATTTTAACAAAAAATTAATTATCAAGTTATTTATAAAGCTAATAAAATTCTTTTTTCTACTCACAGAATGTACTATCTGCACATTTGGGATAGGTTTGTTCTGTCTCTCAAACAAAATAGAGATTCTCAGCCCCTTTTGATCTAATCTGGTTTTACCATGGAGCATAATCAGCAATTCTTATTAAAAAGAGCTTTGGAACCCTCAAATCAAAAACTCATCTAAGTGCAAAGTCCTATTAATGTTTTCAGTGAACATTTTTATTATCATGTGAAGAGCAAAATAAGGTTTAGCTCAGGCAGGAGCCTTTTTGACTGAACCAGAAACTCCTCTTGCTGGGAGTAACAGCAGGAAATTCTCCATGCCCTTAAAATGAAGCTCCTTTAAAGTCAAGGTCTGCTCTGGCCCAAACAAAGTCACTCCATTCCCAGGACAGGGTTTGAAACTCTGCAGGCGCATCACTAAGTAGGCATTTTCAAGCAAAGAATTCCACATGATAAATCAGAAGATGCATCAGTCTGTGGAAGAGGATGTGTCCTGAATCTAGACTCTGGATTCATTTATTAAGAGGGCAGCTCAGCTTCAGAATTGCCAGGTCAGGGTTTGCTGGCCATTAAAGCTGCCCTGCTTGCTGGCTGTTAATTTTAAACATGACTGCATAAGCAGCCAACAGCTTCCCATGTGCCACTTTTGAGCCAGCAGCCAGGTTTCCTGGTCACAGAGCTGTCACTTGCAGAGATGCTCAGAGCCTGGGGTGGCATCTCGAGGGCCCCACCCAGAGACAGCCATTCCCCACATTTAGGGCAGAGTCTGACTGCATCCATCTGCAAATACATTTATGGGGACATTTCTCAAGCTGTAGGCATGTTTTTTAGTCCATCTCCTGCCCCCACAGATGATTTTGAAAAAGCCTAAGGGATTTGCTCCAGAGGAGCCAGACTTCTCTCTCTGGCACACGGTAAACACAGTTGTTCCACTGGGCTTGGTGCACTGAGAAGCCCCAACCCTGAATCTCCTTCAATCCTCCCCAGACAGGCTCTGGGGCCAGAGGCTGGGTGCAGCCATGCCAGCTGCCATCCCTGTAATCAGGGCCATTAGCAGGTTGCTGTGGAAGTTTCCTCTCCCTGGAGAAGGTGTCAGGGCACTGCTCAGGGGAGACAGGAAATTAAAGAGGAGGAAGGGAAAATGCAGATGACTGGTGGAAAAACACTGTCCGTTGAAGCTGCCCCCAGAGCATTATTTCCTTGGCCACAGCCGACCACACACCTTGTAGGCAGGACTGTGTATTTTGTCTCCAGAGAAATGCTCGTCTTGGCATGACTAATACAACCAGCAAACCCAGCACAGCAGAAATGTCACCAAAGTCTCTCCCACACAGGGCCTGTGATTACCATAAGTGAATATTCTTAACCTGCTGCACCTTTAATGCATAGCTAAGGAAAGATGGGAAGAAGGAGAAAATTATGCTGAATTTTAGCATCTTTCTGACTCTCAGTAAAAGCATGGCTTCTGGAAAAAAAAAATAATAATTAGAAGCATCAGGTAAGTTCAATTCCCTTTTTACTACCGATCCCCAGTTTCCAAGCACTGCAAAGAAACAGCAAATCTCTCACAAAACCATATTTCCTGATTGGGAAGAGAGTGCAAACAAGACTGAGGGAGAAGTTTTGTTCCCAGCCCATACTGACTGCTGTACCAGTGGGGAGAAGCAGCTGGGGAAAAAGACTGGTAACGAAAAGTCTTTAAATGGTTTTTGTTCCTCCAGAGTCACAGGGAGTGAGAATCCATGGTCTAGGTAAATCTGGATGTAAAACGAGCAGGGACCCAGCTGGAATCAGTTTAGTGATATAAAGACACATAGTCTTAATTAAGGGAGTTGTGATTTGCCAATGAAATCCCAGCAGGGCGTCTGTCTGCCTGATCAAAGACTCGACTTTCTGATGGAATCTTAAGCGCATGAGCCATGAAATTACTTTTTGAAAAGGGAACATGCAGCACAAAGAGGCAGAGCTAGAGGGGAGGAGGTAGAGGGGAGAAGGGAGGAAGTTAGGGAGGGATGGGGAGCAGACTGGAGCTCCAAAGGATGCTACTGGGAGCCTCCATTCCCTCCCTCCAAACAAAGCTAGAGAGGGGCAGACTGGGGAAAAAATGATGTGAAACTGCCAGCAGAGTCAGCACCTAAAATCCTTACCCAGCCCACTGAATAAAGACACATTCCTAACTTGCCTTTTTTTTTTTTTTTTTTTTTGTGTGTGTTTTGGGGTTTTGTTGTTTTTTGGGTTTTTTTTTTTTTTTTTGACAACATAACACATTTCCCTCCATTTTCTTGCAGAAGACTGAAACAATAACAATATCTGCTCCAAAAGATATCAAGCTTTTCAGTATACATGGGAAGAGTTTTGGATTGAGTCCCAAAGTAGCAAATCCTGCATGATCTGGAATTATAGTGCTATGGAGCCCTAAAATACTGAAAGCTCCATAAATCAAGACACAAAGTTGACAGAAGAGACACAATCTACCAGCTTCATTTATCATGTCTGTACCACATAAGCATTCCCACAGCACTCAATAAACTTTCCAAATCCCACCTCTTCATGTAGCAGACTCAGTACAAACACTACATGGGATTAACCCAGAAAAATGTCACCTCTGTTTATAAAAGTCTACCAAGGCATCCAGGGGACATGGCATTTCTGAACATCTTACACAGGTCTTCTCTGACATTTAAATATGTATTTTTTTAAAAAGCTCTCTCATCACCAGACAAAAACCCAATGTAGTGATTATAGAAACTAATATATGAGAAAAAGCCAACCATCACCTTGTCATGTCATCTTCCTCAAAAATGACTGAAGCAGGGGCTTCAAAGGAAGAAATAAAGCACCCATATGCACCTGCTGTGAAAGGCAGGGCTCCATTTAATGGAAGAATAGTCTCAAGCAAGCACACTGGGCTGTATTAGTGGTCAGGCAACAGCATGAACCCAATAAATCTCAATCAGTATAGTGATGCCGTGCCAGGATCTAAAGTTAAAGAGAAAATAAGCAATCCAGCCCTATGAATTTCTAGCTGCATTCAAAAACCTGGAAGAAAGCAATGGACTTGGTAAAATAAAAACAATAAAATAAAGATTAAAGCAGTGAGAGAAAACACTCAATTTTCAAAACACATCTCAGCATCATTCCCTGAGTCAGCTGTAACGCTCTGCTTCAGGACTGTGAGCCCTCAAGAAAAGCTGCAGGTTGAACAAATAAATAAATGGATCAGAGAACTCAAACATTTACCTTAATTACTGCTTCTTGAGCCAAATGGGACAAAAAAGAAGTGGACCTCCTGGTCATGGGAGCTTTGCTTGCAGTAGCAGAAGAACTTTTGAAATTTGCATTGGTGAAAGAAATATTTTCCTTGCTGCTTTTTGCCCCACAACATCTGTTATCACCAGGCACTTCTCTACCAGCCTCACCACAGTGGGATGACAGAGCCTCCTTGACTACAGCTGTGGCTACCAGCTCCCTTTCACTCAACCAGATTTTCTCACTTCTCAGTCTTTTCAGGGTCCAGGGAAATGGATTTTATCTCTTGCTTCCTTTCCCTTTCCTCTGCCACTCTGTGTGCCAGCTGTTCCTGTACTTGAAATTTTTGAAGAGCAAGTTTATATAAGAAATACAGCTCAAAGTATAAAGGAAGGTGTTTTCCAAGAGCATATAACAAAAAAAAAAATTGGTTTTAAGGAGGATTAACAACTATTTCACATGTGTCATCTTCAAAACACTTTCTTCTCACTATTAGAACATGCTTCACAGCAAAGCAGCAGTTTACAAGCTTGGGTTTTCCAAGCAGGTTCTGTGCTGTGCTTGAGGGGCTAATTAGAAGCACCAAAATACACTATTAATTTGTGCATCCTTAGTAATAAACTGCCGGCTCTGCTGTTCATCCCCATCCATGCTTAAGATACAGAGGAAAATATCCCAACAAAACTCCACCAGGTTCTCAGTTACTCACACTTCATTTTCTGACCAAAGAGCAGCGAGCAGCCACTCAGGATCATAAAATCTAAACATTTGGTTGTCTTGACAAACAGAATTTCTTGCGCCTGGGACTTGACGTTTTCTCAACATTTCTGACTCAGGAGTGCCTAGCACCAGCTGTTGAGCCACCACCAACATCTGTGTGTGTATATGGGAACTGCACAGATATGGCTGTTAATGCTAAAATAAGCTCACTACAAAGTCTTTGGAAGTTTCTTTGAAAGGCTTCCTTTAGGATACTCTTCTATATTTCCTTGAAAAACCTAAGAGGCCAGAACCTTGTAATGCCACACCAAGTCCCTTTTATCACTACAGTACCAGATCAGGAGGAGTATGGTTTTCTACTCATGACAAAATATGAACACCAAGGAGAGGCCAGCCCTGCTCGTGGATTTCAGCCCTCCACCCAGGAAAGGGCACATCTCTCCTCCTTTCCTTCCCTCCATCCCATAGTATGAGTCTTGTCACCTTTTCAGATGCTACAGCTACATCAGACCAAATGAAAACAACAGGGGTGAGGTGTTCCTGCCCTTGACAGACCATGTTTTTTTCTGCTCTCCTCATGATGTATTTCTGAGCACTTCTGCTTTCTCAGATCTCGATGAGTTCGGACAGCAATTTCTCCTTTTAAGAATAAGGGTTACTTGTAGAAAAGATGTGATCAACAGTCACTCCCTGTGTGCAGGTTCTAGCTCTCTTGCCGTTCATACTTATTTTGCTCATTAAGAGATTCCCTCTCCCTCCCTTTCTTATATAAGGAAAAAGTCCTAATCCCTCCCTCCCCACACTCTGCTTAAAATCAGTGTTCATTGTAGTTGGTCCCGAGATCTCAAAGGGCATTAATTGCTTTGGGCTTCACCTCAGAGCTGTTGAATACTGATAATAACTGGTTTGCCTGGGCTTAGTGCCTAAATAGCTGATGATTACAGCCCAAGAACAGCAAGGAGCATGCTGTCTTTCTGCCACAGCCGTCTGTCTATCTGGTTTGCTAGGCATCTGTCCACCTGTCTCCAGGCAATTGTTTCTATTTCTACTTGACTTTCTTCTCCATCTCTGTCGTTTATTTTGCTTTTCAGTCTCTCTTTTTTGTGGGATTTTTTTTCAGAGTTCTGACATCTTTGATCTCTTGTCGACAAAGAACACAGCTACATGTTCAGAGATCCAAACATTTTATCACCCCCCAGCAGTAGGGGTGATGTGCTCACTCAGGATGTGTCAGGTGAAACGTCAGAAACAATTAGCAATGGAGAGAGACTTTCCAGCCCCCAGGGGAACCATCCTGTCTGCATTCTGCGCTTCACCTCCTGACTCTGCGGGAATCAGAGCGCTGAGCTTCCGCAGCACCCACCCAGCGAGACAAGTGGGAAGAGATACAAACACACAGGGAGGATGTTAAAGGTTTGGGAGGATAAAGGGGTGTGTTGTCCTGCAAGGGAAGCCAGTTGGATCCTCATCTACCTTCCTCTTCAGCTGTGACAAGATGCAGTCATCCCTGTGCATCTGAGAAAAATGTGCCCCCAGCAGAGAGAGTTTTCCTATAACCTCACTGTGTTATTGTGACCATCTGCTCCCCCATCCTTGCCAGACTCCCATGGACCAAGAGGATCACTGTACTGACCAGGGAGCCAGGCACTGAAATAGAAGCACAGTGTTACAAGCCAGAAGGGTGATGCAGAAATTTGGGTCGTGCTGTAGCTCAGTGCACTGGAAACACAGAAGGATAAAAAGAGCACAGAAGCCTACTGGTAATGTGGGCCAAAACCCACAGTTCGCATATTGGTTTGAAGACCATGGTGAGAATCCATGGAGCCTCTGATGTCTCCAGAGCCTGCTGAGTACAGCCGAGAGAAGAGAGGGTTGCCATGCCTGCCGCTCTGTCACACCATCTGAAGAGTCACAGGCCACCTGGGTCTGCTGGGATGTGTTGTTTGTACAACCCAGAGCTCCCCTACTCTGCCACGTGCTGAGGGCTTTTCTAGTAAAGGAGCTTAAAGAACTTTTCCTCCCCACATGGTTCCCTGAACAGTGTAGATGGGCAGAAGGAGCCCTGGACACTGCTGTACACATCTTCCCAGAACTCTAAAAAAGTTGTCATTTGAATCCTCTGTGAAAGTTGCGGTCCAAACTCCTTCCTTTAGCCTCCCTCTCTCATGCACAGATTCTAAGCAGGCAGCTGTCGAGTCCTGGAAGGAGCAGCCTATCTCTGCCCTAAGAAATGACCTCACTCAGCTCCTCTCTTTCTCCTGTCAATTGTACAAAATGGTTTTCCTGCACTCTCTTCTTCCCCTCTCTTTTCCTCCATAAAACTGACCCAGCAAATAGTTCTTTTCTTTCCTGACAAATAGCACCATTGCCTCTTGTGTTGTACACCCTGCCAGATGGCAGGGGGAAACAACTAGCTGCACAAGGAAGCTTTCTGGCTCTCTGTGCACAGGAAACAGCCAAAAGGAAAAGGAAAAACACTTGCAGATGATGCGCCTTCTGACACAGACTGATACAAATCCAGGAGACTGACAGTTAAGCCTCTTGCGCTTGTCCTTCATTTCATTTTTCCTGTGCTTTGATCTGTGGGAATAGATGACTGCCAAACAACAGAGGCTGGAGGGAAGTAAAGGTCCAAGCTCTTACTGATACTGACCTAGTGTTAGAACCCCATGTCTTGGCTGTTGTTTTCCAGCCCATGGCTGTTTTAAAAAAATGGATGGGGAAAGAGAAAGCCCTTGTCACTCCAGCTTGATAGGCTTTCTCTATAAGTCATGCACCCCTGTCCAGAGTTGGGACAGAGGTTGCGTTTGATGGATATTGTTGTAATGTCATGGACAGTAATTCCTTGTTCGCTAACCTCAATCAGGATAGCTGGGACATGAGAGATGTTTAATTATGTTTTTGTCATAACACTGTGGTTCTTTACTGAGGCTGTGATGACATGGATCATGTCTTCTAAGTATTCCAGGGAAAACAACTCCAGAGCCACCTGTATCTTCATCCAACCTCACCTTAAAGACTTCACCTCAGATTCAGACCTGAATCTGCACCTTGAGGGAACACTGATTTAACCTGATGCTGATGAATGTGTATACAGCAACATTACTGCTGTGGCCTAAGGCACCTCAATTATATCCTCCACTGTTGTGGTTTAACCAGCTCTCAGTCAGCCTATGGAAAATATTCCACATTTGAAAACCACCTTAAAAAACGTGTGTGGTATGTGTGTTCAGATATGACTTTCCCCCGTTGTTACTGATAGAAATTCAGTTTGAAAGTCTCCTTCGACTGACACAGTACCTAGGAGGACAAGAACAGGTTGCTTGGGAAGTACAGATCTCTGTATTCCTAGGCTGTCTGGAGAAGAAAACTGCCTGGCGTCTTAAAATTTTGAATGATTCAACCTTTAATAGCAGTGAATGCAAAACAAAACGAGCCTGACGCCATTTTCTCCAGTGATGTGCCATGGCTTATTAGGAAGGGGTTATAAGCTGCTTTCCAGTGAACTTGTTCTCAGACAGATAAGCTGACTAGTGGGAAATCAATCACTATGAATTTTGATAGCAGTGCCTGCTGAAGTAATTACTTCAAACATCAATAATGCTGCTCACCTGCCTGTGCAGTTTTCAGTCATGCTGAAGGTTAGATTAACGCCACAGAGCTCCTGGGGACTTTTGTTTGTTTTGTTTATGTTTTCCTATCTTTTTCCATCTACTTCCTTAAATATTTTTCTTAAACACTGATTTAATTGAAATGTCACTTTGTCCTTTTCTCTCTTTCTCTGTCTTCTCAGCCAAGTAATCAAAAAGAGTTTGCTCATATCAGTGAAATTGTCTCTGCAATTCTGCGTATACGGGAGCTGCTGCTGATCCCTCCTGGCAGACTTATTGAGCATTGAAAGCTCACGCCACATCTCTCCTCAGCTGTTTGTGCCTGTGTTTAATATGTATTTAGGGAGAAGGTCAAAAATACTTTGGTGCAAAATTCTCTTAGAATCATGGAACAGTTTAGGTTGAAAAAGACCTCTAAGATCATTGAGCCCAACACTTAGGCTAGCACCATCAAGCCCACCATTAAACCGTGTCCTTAAATGCCACCTTTACACAGCTCCAGGAGTGGTGACTCCACCACTTCCCTAGGCAGCCCATTCCAATGTTTAACAACTACTTTGGTAAAGACATTTTTCCTATATCCAATCTAAAACTTCCCCTGGAACAACTTGAGGCCATTTCCTCTTGTCCTATCACTTGTTCCTTGGGAGAAGAGCCTGGGATCTGTGCTCCTTTCTGGCAGTGGTAGAGAGCAATAAGGACCCCCATGATCCTCCTACCTTTGGCCTCAGCCCATTGATTCAGCCTGTCCAGATCTTTCTGCAAAGCCTTCCTACCCTGCAGCAGATCAACACACCCGTCCATCTTGCTGTCACCTGACTGAGAGAGCACTCATCCACATAACTGATCATGGTATTACATGGGGCTGGCCCCAGCTGAGCCCTGCGGAACACCGCTGGTGACTAGTCACCAGGTGGATGTAGCACCATTCACCACAACTCCCTAGGCCTGATCATCCAGACAGTTTTCACCCCCCAAAAGGTGCACCTGACCACGAGCAGCCAATTTCTCCAGGAGAATGTTGTGGGAAGTGGTATCAAAAGCTTCAGCTAAAGTCTAGTAGTCAACTTCCACAGCCTTTTCCTCATCCACTAACTGAAGATCCTCACCCTGGCCTGCATACAATGTGATTTTAGTTCCCACACAGATAAGCTTGTCAGTTCAGGTTTTGCCACAGAGACTGGGTGCACTGATAATTCATAACTTAAAGCACATCTTACCAAAATTTTAAGGTGATACAATATCACCTAAAATGTCCCTGTCTCAAAATTAATTCCCTTTGGAACCAACAAGAGAATGGTTGGTAAAACATATGTGTGTATGCTTGTATGTTCAGCATATAGTAAATTAAAGACAGTATTAGTCCACAGAGAAACTAATTATTTCATCCAGTTACTAAACACCATGATAAAATTACAACATTATCCAAAATGTGTATCATTTTAATTTTAAACACAATGAATGATCTGAGGTTTGGACTACTGTGCTTCACAGACTGCAACCTCCTCCTCCATTTGCCACATCTCCTAAGCCCCTAGATATCTCCTGCTGCCTTATGCTAAATATCCTCCAGGTCTCCCACTGCTGCCACTTTTATACCCAAATTTCATGCAGCCCCAGAAGTTCTGCTCTCTCTGCTGGAGCAACAATATATTTATTATTATAATATTATTGTATTTCAGCTCGCAGCTATAGTAAATGCCATCCTGCTGTAACCCCTACCTCCATCTACCATTAGGCAGCTTGGGGTTCCTACAGACTTGGCAAATTTGATAGATTTGTTTATCAGCTCATCAGAACTGATGCGTGCATGGACTTACTGCCTGACTGAAAGTGAAAGCTGGCAGAGAAGTGCCAGGAGGTATTTTTCTCACTTTCCTCTCCTTATCTTTCTCCATCCAGTGTGGAGAGCAAACAATAGTGATATTCCAGGAAGCATTAATTTGCATTTGGGTTTCATTCCAATAAACAGCCCACTCCTCTCTGATTAAACATTCTGGAAGCTCCTTTTGTTGTCCATTATAGTGAGCTAATATAGCTAATATCGAGCTCATATAGATGTCCTCTATTTATAGCGGTGATTGAATACACATCACAGATTTCAGCAGAGAAAGTCCTCCACAGACCCAATTTCAGATCCGAAAAGTGTCCTGCTGATGATTGCCCACATAAATTCAAGCAAGGAAAGAATGAAAACCAAGTGCTTTCCTGTCTGAATGACAATTTCCACTCCCAGCAGAAGATGACATCCCTCACTTTAGCACCACTTAGCTGATCACCACAGACACAGTAAGAAGGAAAGAGCAGGGCAGAGTACTCAAAACCATGAATAATCAGGATTTTTTCATGTAGGTTTCTTACTAACTACTTAGCTGACAGTAGCCAAAAGCAAAAATAAAGCACCTTTATCTAAATTCTAGTCCCTTATCTTAATACAGTTTTACTGAAGTCAGGTAACTGAGAACTGAATTTGGTGAGTATTGTCCATAATGACAAATCAATCTTTGCTGACCTCCTGTGAGAATGTCCGTTCAGTTTATTAATAGGAAAGTGCTCTTAGTTGACCTGACACTGTTTATCCCATTGTTATCAAAACTCCTCCAAAATTAACTGTTGGGAGAAATGAAAACATCTTTGCAAAGAGGAACTTAAGTAGAAGAAAGAAGATTTTGGTGGCTGAGAAGGGGATTTCAACACCACCCAGACAGGTTACAGCAAGTCACCAGAATAGTTCCTAACTCTGGATTTTAGAAAAGATTTTACACTACTCCAAAATACATTTGGGATCTTTAAAAAATTCTTCTCTGTCTTTGAAGTAGTAGGAAAATTGCATTCTAAAAGATCTGAGATTTCTGGCATTTGTTTAATACTTCACATAAACATGCTTAGAAGGGATCTATGAAAACGAGTGAAGAGGAGATGATTAAGTCTCCAAACAATGCCATTTATTTATTTTGATCAAGAGTGAAGAATTTGATGGAGACTTTCAGCTTAACCTGGTGAACTTGTGAATGAGCACAGACAAGAAATGAAACTTGGTGCTGAAAAATGTAAGGTACCAGAAGGAATTACTTGAACTCAGTGCACACATTACTGACTTCTAAATTATCTATGAACTCCGTGGACAGTTCAGTGTGTGACAAAGGCAATCTTCAGGACAAATTAAATATCAAGCTATATGAAGAAAAGAGGAAAGAAGAACATTGAAATATGATCGTTTCTATATAGTAATCCATGATATCCATGTTGGGAAAGAACTTAGTTAAAAAATTGGAAGGATATAACTGGAAGGAAAAAAACCAGGGGAGTCAGTTACAGAAAGAGCAACTGTTACAAGTCTGGAAACACTGAGGGGGAAAAAAGACTATAATGACTGTTCAGAAGAGCAAACCCCATTCCATAGGGAAGAATTGCATGAAAACAAGAAATGGTGAAGAAAAATTAATAGATTCTACTTCTCACGTCTTCCTATGAGAAAATAAATTAATTCTTGGATTGAAAAATGACTGTTACCTGGAAACCAACTATCATGACTAGATTACAATCAATAAGGGCAACAAAAGTTCAGCATCCACAAGCAATACTTACATACCCATACCCACATGCATACAAAGTACACAGATACCAACAAATGGACTTAAGGCTTCAAGAGAATGTATTTGCAGAAAATCTGAGTGAAATTGAGAAGGGACCAAAGATTAGATCATGACTGAAAAGTGGAAGTACTTTGTATAAAAAGAGTTAAGTTACTAGTCAAAATGTTGGCATCACAGTGAAAACCTTACAACACTGGATAAGAAAACAATGCTTGGTTTGATGGCAAATAAAGCAGTAATTAGAAATTAAAGCAACATATGGTAAAATGTAAGGCAGCAGTTACAGGGGCAGTCAATGCAAATGAAAATTGTATGGTGTGTTTAAGTAATTGATGAGAGAAGCTGAAGAAATTGGGGGAAAATGTGTGGCTGAGAGTTAAGAATAACAAAATCATAGAATATTAAGGTTGGAAAAGACCTCCAAGGTCATTGACTCCAGCCCTTGACTGAACCCCACCATACCAACTACACCATAGCACTAAATCCAGTTGTTTCTTGAACACTCCCAGGGTTGGTGACTCCACCACCTCCCTGGGCAGCCTGTTCCAATGCCTAACCACCTTTCAGTACCACCACCTTTCACCTATCAGTGAAAGCTTTTTCCTGATGTCCAATCTAAAAATTCCTTGGTGTAATTTGAAGCTACGTTCTCTTGTTTTGTCAGTAGCTGTAAGGGAGAAGATGCTGGCACCAGTATTCCTTAGTCCTGCTGGCCATCCTATTGCTGATACAGGCCAGGATGTCACAGGTCTTCTTGGACACCTGGGTACAAATTAGCTCTTGTACAGCCACTGTCACCAGCACTCCCAGATCCTTTTCCTTTAGGCAGATTTCCAGCCACTTTTCCCCCAGCCTGTAGCACTGCAGGGTGTTTTTGTGACCCAAGGGCAGGACCTGACCTTGGCCTTGTTGAATCTCACACAGTTGGCCTTGACCCATTGATCCAGGCTGTCCTGATCGCTCTGCAGAGCCTTCCTACCCTCTAGCAGATCAACACTCCCACCCAACTTGATGTCATCTGCAAAGTCACTGGAGCACTTGATCCCCTCATCAAGATCATCAATAAAGATATTAAACAGGACTGGCCCCAGCACTGAGCTCAGTGATCAGCCACCAACAGGACCGACCACCACTCCATTCTCCATCATCTCATTCTCTGGGTCTAGTCACCCAGCCAGTTTTTCACCCCCACAGGGTGCACCTGACCAAGCCACGGATTGCCTGTTTCTCCAGGAGAATGCTGAGGGTATCTGAAAACACTCTGGGAACAAAAGAAATCTGCAGGTAAGTGGAAGTATGATACTAGATGAAAGTGGCAAAATTGTTAATGCCGAGGTAGCAAACTGTCTTATAAGCATTACCATGGCTGTTTAACACACTATGTATATATTCAGTATTTACTGAGTTGGCAATAATTAATTCCAAACCTATTGGGAAGCGGGGACAAGTTCTGTAGGCCAACTAGCCAATACCCACAATTCTTGAAAACCTGGCTTACAAACATCCCTCAGCACCGTGATGTTAATTTTTAATACACTGTAGAACATTGAGGATTTTGATAGGACTGGGGAATCTTAATGTTGAGTCAACAGTCAAAAAGGGCAAGGAAGAAGGGAGGGTTCTCAGCCTGACAATACTCCCAGGAAAGATCACAGAAATGCTGAATCACTGTTAAATATATAAAACAGTATCAATAAAATTCATGCCAAGAAACATAGGATTATGGGGACAAAGTATATTTAAAGCAATAGTTTCATACTTTAATTAAATTACAAAGTCCATTGACAAAGGTAGATGAGTATACTACAGAAATTCTGGCTTTTGTAGAGTTTTTGACTTATTATCTCATAGCACTATGAATAAAATTGCATTATACCTTGACAATACAGTACCTATTCAACGAATTGAGGACTGTCTGAGGAATCTCAAAAAGGAACAAAGAACAGAATCATCATTCAGTAGGAGGATTTGGTGTGAGGTTCTGCATATATCATGAGTAAACAGAACGTGATTTCACATCTCATCACCGATGTAGAAATAAATGCAAAATACTTGAGGTGAACTTTGCAAAGACTGGTAGAGAAGCAGAAGTATTAAATAAAGTGGATCCCTTCTAAATGATACCTATTCAAACTGAATACATTTCAATTCAGCCAAATTGAGAGTAATATGTTGAGGACCAAGAAATGCAGACGATATCTACAAAGCAAGACACTGCAACTAGGAAATCAGGGACCTTGAGGAAGATTAAGGTTCACTGTGGATAAGCAGAACTATAGAAAAATAGGTGAATGCAAGCCAGGAAAGTGAAACACCTTCAAATGAGAAATGAGGCACAACTTACACGGCAAGTGTTTAACTACTGGAACAAACTACCAAGAGAAGCAGTAACTTCTCCATCTCTCAGACTCCTCACATCAAGAGTTGATGCCTTTTTGGAAAATGTGCTTTCACCAAATACAAATTGGAAGCCTTCATACAAATGGAAGTCAATGAAGTTAAATAGCCTGTGTTCTATAAAAGGTCCCACCATTACAATGTCTTGTATCTTCTGGCCTTAAGGTCTGTGGCTTTTCAATGAACCAAAAAGATAGCAACATAAAAAATGCAAATAGCAGAGATTTTCAAGCCCAGAACATGGAAACTCTTTTCCCTACACTTTGTTGACTGACTATGCTTTAGGCTGCTGCATTCTTGGTCTCAGCAGGGATGCTACCTGCAAATCACTGCTGGTCTCTTTCTGGGCTTCCAAAATATCTGCTGGTTCTGTGCAAATCCTGACCCTGTGTAACCTGCCATGACTCAAGGCTGAGGTAAACTGAGCTTCCTTGCCACATCATGACAGAACTTGGGTTTGGTTGTTTTGTTCTGGGCAAGAAAGGAGCACAGTGGGAAGGCACAGGAGAAGGACTGCTACTCTCATGGCTGAGCCTGTACCCTGACAGCTCTCTGGCCTTTGGAAAGCTGCTGAGACTATGGGCCACCTAATGCCGTTAAGTGGGAAACAGGAGCCATGGGGCTACTGGGAGAGCACATCTGTCCCACAGAAGAGAGCTCAGGAGGACGCCAGGCATATCTAGAGCAACTAATGGACCCTGGCCAGCTGTGGATGTATATCTCAGAGCAACTTTCCCAAACAGATCTGCTGATGTTCGAGTGATTCCTGCAGAGGGCTCTCTAACCAATTTGGCCAAAGAGTTTCAGATTGAATTAAGAGGAAGAAGTAACTCTAACTCTCGTTCTCTCTCCAGAGTGTTAGTATGTAAATAGTTTCCTTAGAAAACTTGAGTAGAAAAAAATCAGTATTTAAGTCTCACTTCATACCTGTATTAAGCCCCTCAAAAATATAGTGGCCCAAGAGGGAGCAGAGAACTGTAAATGCCTAGAAACAAGCTCCGTCAACATACAGTAAATACAATCACTCAAAACCAAACTGAGCTATTTATATGCAGTTCTGACACATAGAATTCAAGGTATAAGACACTGAGACATGCAGACCTTTGGCACACATGCTAAAAGGACGTCTTGTTTGCCCTCACACCTGACAACAGAGATAACAGAGTTATCTGCTGTCAGTGGGGAGGGCAAAGAGAGGGCAGTATGAAGAGGAATGGGAAAAAGGGAGGATGGAGCTGCAGTGAGTGTCTAAGGCTGGTATGGTTTCTCATGACAACTTGCACTGCCATATCCTGTTGCACTAGATCCACTGGTATTGCACCCATCAGCATGAGACAGCCGGAATTGAGGAGTCCTATCTCATGGTGTTTGTGGTGAAATAAACCAAGCCATTCCTATGACTCCACCCTGCCACATCACAGGCTGTTTCTGTATATGAAGAGTTTTGTGAGAAGACACTGGAGAAATGTAGTCATGTCTTTGAGTCTGAATCCTTGCATCAAAGCAGGCAGTTTGTCAACTACAGTAAAAATAACACCCAGGCTTTGCCTTCTGACCAAATTAACTAGTTCTGGTTTAGAATATTGTGTGTACATATATATACACACATATATGTACATACATATGCACATTTATATTATTGTCAATGTGTACGTGTAAATAAATAGACATATACATGTAACAGTAGGACACTGGTGATGCAGAACACCAGAGCAAGAACTCTAATTTCTGGACAAGGAAGATAAGTTCATGAAAAAAACCACAAATGGGTAAGAAAGAAAAGTGTGAAAGAGTAAAAGGGAGTAAGGGGGAAAAAGGAGACACTGGTTATGTGTCAGAGAGCCTGGGAAAAGGCAGGAAGGATATATAAAGAAAAAGGGTTTGGAAAGGGCTTTTGGCTGAAGAAGAACATGGGGAAACAGAGGCAAAAGAAAAGTACAGAAGGAGCCAAATATAATTAAATGCCAGAGAAGTAAAATAACAGATATCAGAAGGGAATTCACAGATTAAAAGATAGGAAGGGAAGAGAACATGTCTCCCTCCCTGCTCACTGGTTATACTTCTCTATCTCATGTATTTTTTTCTCTCTCATGCACTTTCTTCTATTCTTAGAAGTCCCTTATAGATGTTACTGTTAGAAGCATTAATCTGCACAAATTCCCTCACTGCACCTCTGCCCCTACACTTCCCTCCCTCCCCAGCAAGAATGATAAGAGAGAAGACATCTCACCTCTACTTCTCCCCAGCGTGAGCTTTTGTCAGCTTATGAACCACTGCCAGGTACGTGATGCAAAGACAGGACAATTTACCATCAAACAGAAAGTCTCATTCTGACATACCCAAAGTTTGTTTCCATCAGAATATGTTCCCCAGGGGATGGAGTTTTACAAATCATATGCGGTGTAATATTAATTTTTGCATGTTACTTCAAGCTGACACGCTCTCTGTTAGATGACTGTTTTTTCCTAACAGGACTATTCCACTGGGAAGAAAATTAACTCTTAATATGCATCTCTCTTGTTCTCTGCCAGGTTCCTGTTCTCTCTCTCTTTCAGTCTGCCTCATATATTCCCTCCATCTGCCATCCTCATCCTTTTCCCTGTTGTACCCCACTTTCATCTTTCTTATTCATACCTTTCTTACTTTTTTTCACTACTCTTTTCTCCTTCTTCCATCCTGCCTCTTTCCCCTTACTTTCCCATTCTATACTTTCCTTCTTTTCCTTTTTCCTTATTTTTCTATTTTGCCAGTTTTGCTCACTCCCTCTCCTGTCCAGCTCCCTTGCACAAAGAAAATAATGTTCTAGGTAGTTCTGCAACCACAGAGCCATAAGAAGAATCAGCCAACCTATTTAGAAACACAGCCAGTTGGCCCCATAGAGCCATCAGCATCAGATGCTATTCTGTAAGCTGGTAATTTCATCTCCCACAGAAATAAGGGAACCAGAATAAAATCCAGAACCCTCTGGAAGCAGGGGTTCAGCATCTTTGGGAACTTAATTCAAGAATCTGACTGGGCCTACATGGTGCAACAGGCTTTCAGATGGATGTGTAGAGACTGCCCTTAAACTTCAGTAGCTGTCTTGTCCAACCCTGCTGTATGGTGCTATAATCAGTAAGAAGAGAGTGGGGGGAACAGTTCCAAAGAATTAATTATTCCATAATAAATAGTTGTCTTAGGGTGGCTGTCAAGAAACCTCAAAACTAGCTAAATTAATAGCCTAACTTTCAGACAGTAAAAGCTATGTCACATGAAACACCTGAGACGGGACAAAATAGAAAGGGAAGTCTGCATGAGGGTAGAAAAATAAGAGGAATGAATTACAGGAAAATCAAGAGAGATGAGAAAGCTACCTTGTTTACTAGTGGACAGACTAAAAAAAAAGTCTTTGCTAAATCAGCAGTACATAGAGGACCAGAGCTGCAGACAAGCTGAAGAGGTCCCATTGATTTCTCCCACATTTCAACTGCTCAGCATTTCTAGAAGACAGAACCCTAACATCTCTCTTGAGCTGGGGACTAATCTAAGAGACTTGCCTTTCACAGCTACTGCTCTGGCCATGTCACCCCCAAAATGCTGACTTCATTACATTTTGCACGGAGCTGCTACTGCGGAGAACAGCGGAGTGAAGGAGCAGAGAATTAACGCTAACGCATCTCACAGAAAAGCGGTCAATAGCCGAGAAATCTGTCTCAGGCTATTTCCCTCACACCCTTTTGCACAGTATAATTGAATCTCCTGACAGCACGGCCTGTCAAGCCCCGGAAGGGAGCGCATGTGGACACACAGGCTGCTGTGTCTGGCTGCTGAGGCAGCAGCAGCTCAGCTCTATGGAGATGTACACAGCAAACTGCCGCTTGCCAAGACTGGAAAGCACATGGGCCTTTTTTGGGGGGTAAAATCAGTGCTGCCTTCTGCAGCTAGTGGGAATTGGCCATGTCATGTGTTTATCCACTCTGTATGAAGATATGGGATTTAAATCATCAAACATGGAGTGCAGTGCTACTTAGCCAGTGGTACTGTCTGCTCAGGTTCCTGTTCAAAGCTTCTCTGCAAGGCAGAGTACACAAGGAGCATGTAGGAGAAAAGGTGAAAGGTAGGAGATGGAAATTTCAATGAAATTAAGAAAGGAGGAGGCAAACATAAACATGCGGCATAGGCTAATAACAATTTTGTGAATAATCAAAGTTTTCTATGTGCAGGACGTCGCAAACCACTGCAAAATTGGTGGGTTTTATAGATAGCTTAGTCCCCAGACAGCACTCAGGATCTTCACTTGCTTTTTGGAAGTAAGGGACACAATACACTACAAAAGTAATGTTGTGTCAAAAATCTTGACTCTGACTTAGAAACAGCATAACTGCATGCTGACTGTACCAAGACTTCTGGATATGCATAAAATGTTTGCAGCCTACCGCCTGAAAACTCCAGATCCTGGCTTGAGGATGGCTGGGAGGAGAGCTCAACTGGGAAAACTCCTTCAGCTGTTTTGGTCTACAGAGTATTTGCTGCACAGTACCTGGAGTGTTAAGAATCAAACCTCTTGTGAAGTAAAAAATGTATCTAGAGAAAGAAAAGCACTCAATTTCCAGAATGCTTTCATAGATTAAAAAGGATCTTTAATGGAATCTATAGTATATTTTTTTTACTTTCCTGGATTTTTAATGGGTTTTGGTTTTTTGTTTTCTGTTTTTTTAGGTTTTTTTTTTTTTACTTCACTTGTGTAAAGCCGCTTCAAAATAGCCTGTGAGCTAGTAAATCAGTAGAGCCCTTTGTCCAGGAATGCTTTTGATTTGGTTCCCATGCTTAGTTTGTAACCTATGCTGCCTTTTCACTGGTCTCTGACAAGTGAGAACATTGTGACTTTTGAGCTGAGATTAGCACATCCCAATAACAGACCCTCAATCCTGGAGTTCATTTTCTTCATTGGCCCTGGTCAAGCTGGAATTGAAGAGCAGTCACTTACATGATTTATAAGGAATGCTGGAAATCTGATTTTACCCTAATGAGAAGGTAGTTTCCATTTTCTAATACAAATTAGGGTGTAAAACTGTTCCTACCTTAGCCTTCATGATCAAAGACATATGACTTTTCTGTAATTGTCAATTAGTCTCATCCTGTGACTATTATCTTCTCACATTTTTTCCTGCTATAAAAGAATTTGCACTGGAGAGGCTTTAGAAAACAAAAAAAATTTACACTATTTGAGAGTAATGGATGCCTCTGCTGGATGGCCACATAAAATCTATTAAGTTAACATGTAACCTTACATTTTACTGTTAACATTTGAAAGATTCTTCTGGCATTTCTTTCTTTTACTTCAGTGTTAATAAGTTTAAATAGAAAATGTTAGTCTTGGTTAGGAAGTACCTGGGTTTGAAGGAAATGTGGTGTCTGGAAAATGCCCCAAAGGAAGGACATTAAAAATTTGCCTCACAATTAGGGGGCATGCACAGAAGCCAAGAGACACATAGAATCACAAAATAGTTTGAGTCAGAAAAGACCACTGAGATCATCAGGTCCAACCATTAACCCAGCACTGGCAAGTCCACCACCTGATCATGTCCCTCAGTGCCACATCTACACAGCTTTTAAAAACCTCGAGAGTTCCACCACTTCACTGGACAGTCTGTTCAAGTGCTTGACAACTCTTTGAGTAAAGAAATTTTTCCTAATATCCAATCTAAACCTCCCATATTACAACTTGAGGCCATTTCTTCTTGTCCTGTCAGTTGTTACTTAGGAGAAGAGACCAATCCTCACCTCACTACAGCCTCCTTTCAGGCAGTTGTAGAGACCAATAAGGTCTTCCCTGAGCCTCCTTTTCTCCAGGCTAAACAACCCATGTTCCCTCAGCTGCTCCTAATACCACTTAAAATACATCTATTTCAATTTATGTTGTATTTAACTTAATATGTATTTCAGAGGAAGTGGTGAGTACAAACAACAGCAGTGATTTCACTATTAAATATGGATTTCTGAAAAAAACCCAAACCAGTCACCACCTATGGGCAAGTATGAGCAGGAAGAGGAAAAAAGAGATAGTGTTTGGGCTGGACCATTGCTGGGTGAAAGGAGACAGATCAATTTTGTGTGTATGGAATTTAGTGTTTTGTGGCAAATTTCTCCCTCATTTTACCTTTTCTTTCTCCATTTTAAGATGAAGGGTGATGCTCCTCAAAGCTGTTGTCAGTGGAGAGGTTGAGTAGACTAAAACCCCTTTGACTCTACTTCTCACTGTACTTTTCTTTCCAATAAAAACAACTGGTGGTGGGCCAACTCCTTAAGCCTCTTGTCACACCTGTACTGACATGGCTGAACAAGACCTCTCCCCACTCCTCATTCAGATCGGGGGGGAATGTGAGGAGACAGAAAGGGAAGGGATGACACAGAAAGTGGAGCAGAGATGGGGAAAAGGCATAGATAGAAAACGGGCTAATAGAGTGATGAAGCTATTATTCTCAGTTATAGAGAACCTCACCCTCAGGAAATTAGGTAATTTGGGGCTTTTCAACAGAACGATTAAGGAAAGGCAAGAACTATTACCTAATATTATTTATTTTATAGGGAAAACTGAAAAAGCTAAACAGGACAGCTAAATAGAAAAATCAAAAAGATATGTGCACAAACTGTCCTTTGTACAGCTGGATCACAGAGGACACTAGTCCTGGAGCCACTGCACAATATCATGATTATGGTTAAACTTAAAGAGAAGATATTTAGATTAGATTATAAGGAAGAGATTTTTTTTACTGTGAGGGTGGTGAGGCACTGAAATGTCTTGTCCAAAAAACTTGTGGATGCTTCATCTCTGTAATTGCTCAAGACAAGGCTGGCTGGGGGCCTCAGCAACCTTGGCCTAGTGAAAGGTGTCCCTGCCACAGCAGAGGTATTGGAACTTGTTGATTTTTAAGATCCCCTCCAGCCCAAACCATTCTATGACTCTATGATTGTGAGACAGACCTGAAATGCTCTACACACACATTGCCCACCTACAAAATACATAGGGATGGCAAAAGGCAAGCAGTGGTGGAGGACAAGAGAAATTCTCCAGATGGGATACAAATGAGTGCACATCTATCTGCATGATTTTTTTTTTCTACCATGTATACTTAAGCAGATATTTAGGAACAATGGGATGAAAATTAGCATAGTAAATAACAGAGTGTTTTCCATGCAAACTGCTCTAATTCTGACTAACACAGGCAAAAGCTCCCTTGCTTTCACATGAACATTTAAACTTGACTGAAGACTGTATTTGAGGAAACAATAGTGAAATATATTATGTAGGGAAAGGACATGCAGTGATCACTGCACCTTAGAATGGAACCTCCAAGCTCTTGCTAGTTCAGCTCTGGTTGACACCATCTTCCTCTCCTCCTGCTTTCATACACAGGCTCATGAATGATGCTATTAATCAGCATCAAGTCCCCAGAGCACCTCCTGCTCTGGAATGCCACTGATGAGCAGATGGGATTTTTGGCAAGAAATGACCTGGCACAAAAATGAACATAGGAGAAGAGTACTAGAGGGGAGGGGGAAGTGCCTGGAGTTCCTCCTTTAAAAGAATGGAGGAAAAGAGATTTATCTTCTCTTCTGATAGCACATTCCAATGTACAGTCATCTAAGGAATTTCAGAAGCCACCTGTGCACATCAACACAGGCCAATTTCCTTCCTTAACAGTCTGGTATATCTATATTTGTGTGGGTATATTTAATAGGTAATGCTAGCAGCTACCTACAGTGGTTCAATGTAGGTTAACTAAAAAATGTTGACTCAGCCTCTTGGCTGGGCTCTGCAGCTCACACTGATGTCCAGGCAGATGCTGTGCTAAGAACTCACCTGGCTATTTTAAACCAGCAGGGCTACAACTGTCTGAACTGCAGCAATGTCAGCCTTAGAAGAAAGGCTTGACCTAAAGTTTTTTGAAGCCTGTTGCTCATTCCTCTTCCACATATCCTTTTGCTCAGCAAATTACAGACAGGCCTCCCCCTGACACCCCTGAAATTCACTTACAGGAGGTGGGAGCTCATATTCTTCAGTCATGAAATGAATAAGACATCTCAGGTAGTTCTTCCACATTAAACATTACAGGAAATAGCCTCGCTGTGAGTGAAAAGAAGATTCAGATCTTACGGGTCAGGGACCATTCAGTTTTAATTCTGTAAATCTCACTGGTGGTAGTGGAAGCTGAGATACATCCCACGTTACATTCTGCACCTTTGGAGTGCTATAATACTGAAAATCTTGGATTCAAATATGAATATAATACTTGAAACAGCAAAAAAGACAATTTATTTCTGGCATGTTTTTCCTTTTGTAAGAAATCTTCTATCTTCTTGCATTTACCAAATAAAACACACAGCAGAACACAGAGTTATTCTGTCAACAAAGCAGTGTATGTGCAGTCTAGAAGACAAGCACCTGCTCAGGGATCATTAGTGAATGGAGAGGGAAATCTTCCCTGTCCCACGCTTTCACTTCAAACACACTTTGAAGACACACGTGGTGCATCATTTGGTGATGCACATGGCAGAGAAATGCTGCTTTCTATAGTTCATGCCATACAAGGCTCAAGAAATACTTTACAAATACTAACAAATGAAACTCTGTCTCTGTAACACCAGGGTTATCACCTCCCTCGATTTTACCATAAGTCATTCAACTTTACTTGTCCTACTCTATTTTATGTGAAGTCCTAACTCTCAGAAGTCAAACGATGTGCAAGATCCATAGCTATATAATTGGGAAACAGCTGACAAAAATCAAGTCTTATGATTCAGAAATCTGAAACTAATTGAAAAAGTTCCTACTTGAGGGGAAAAAAAGTCTTGCTTCTTATGTAAATTCTCTTATTGCATGGCTAGCTTCTGATTTCTAATTCTTGGGCTGGTGAACTGGAGTATTTCTCCACTAATGGACAAGTACTCTTATCCCTAGCTGGCAGATCAGAAAATTACAAGGCAGCACTAAACCTGGCTACAGTATAAGTGAGTATTCAACCCAGCTAAATTCCTGTTACATACTGCAGCATTGAGCTGTGCCTGCAAAAAGGGCAAACGATGCATTTAAGAACAAAACATGGGCAAAGTCTGGAACAAAATCCAACTGTCTTACTCTTAGCCCAGTGTTTCAACATCCAAGCATGCTCTTGTCTAAATTCAGAATTCAGAAAAAACCCTCCTATTTTTAAATAAAAATCTGCAAGCCTCCCTGCAGATATATTTGAGGAAAGATAACCTAGTAAAAACCACTGGAGCCTCTCATACCTTATAGGGACCTGAAGAGAAAAAGGAGTACATTTTTAAAGGACTTTGAAGGTATTGCCTCCTGTTTAGATTGCAATAAGCTAGGGGTGATTTCCCAGCCCAAGCAGCAGCAAGAACAACAGCAGCTTCTAGACCCACATGATGCAAACCAGCTCAAAAGACAGCAGACAACAGGATTAGGGACATTCCCAGGAGCTAAGGAGTTAAGCAGATTTCACTCCCACTCATTACACATCCTTAAGAAGTCATTACAGAGCCATCTCTAGCATAGCTGGGACCCAGAGAGCTTTTGTTTGGCTCGAAGTGTGTGACAGGAGCTGGTGCCCACAGGGTGTTCAGTGCCCACTGAACAGGGTGATAGGAGCTGTCTCATGCACTGGGGAGCTCATTCCCAGTGAGTACAGGGCTACTGACTTTCCATGGACAATAACTTGCTGTACAAACAAAACAAGAATCATACATTCTCCTCTGACTTTTCCTGCTGTCCCCCTCTGCTCCACTTCCCCCTGGATGCCACTGAAATCTGGACACCTGGAAGAATAGGGCAATTGCTTTATACCACCCAAACGTGAAGGAAAAGAAACAGCAAAACAAAAACATGGCAAATGCAAAAAATAAATAAGCTCTCCCCTAAAAAGCTTCAAAAATAAAGAAACCTTTGCAGGCAGTTCAATTTCAACACCCTTTTAAAGGAACAAGAGGACTGGATGGTGTTAAGGTCCATAAAGTAGGTTATAAACAGTTCCACAAGGGCAACACCATATATTGTAACATGCAACTTTATAGAGGCCTTCAAATGAAAATAAAAACACTGGGTGGCTGGGGCTCTCTCTCATGCCTATGAAAAGTCAGGAAAGAAGAGATGGTACCAAGAATTGATAAACTGCAGAGAAGAAATAAAGCATCAGAAAAAAGGAGCTAGTAAACATTTTATTTTAAAATATTGTTATGTTTCAAAAATAATTTGGTGAGTCGCTTCAATTTATTTCCAGGTTAAACAAACTGACTCAGGCTTCTGTGAACTCTCTTCAAGGCACAGCTGTTAAGTAATGGAAAAGACCCCCTTAAGTAATAAGTAATCAAGCCAGGAAATAAGGAGGGATTTTAGGAACAAAATACCCTACATAAATTAGTTAGTAGCTGTCTCTTAAATATCTTCTGTTCTCTTTTTAACCCTGGGGAAGAGAAGGGGTGAAAGAGATTAAAAAAATAGAAACAAAATCAGAATAATGCTTTGCCCTTCCTTGCATCTGTCAGGATGAGAGTGAAAGTTCTTCTTGGAAGGTGAAGGTCAGGGGAGACAGCTACAACAAACAGGGGAGCATCCAGGAAACCAGAGGTCCTTCAGACTTCCCACCATGGAGGAGCTTGGCCTCATGTACCCTGCATTGATCTCCTAGCACTTCCACACACAAAAATTGATCAGATTGAATCTATCCATGCTCACCCAAGGGATTCTGCCTCTAAGCCACTTCTGTTTGCTCTCAGACCAGTAGATAATGTGAGCAAACGTGTCAGAGCAACGATGTGGGCACTATGGCAGAGCTCCCTGCCACAGTGCCTTTTGAACTGGATGTTGACAGCTCCCACCTCCTCACAAACCACAGCTGAGCCCATGAGAAAAAGCAATGAGCTTACACCAGATGATGAGGACCTTCCTGATCTGTAAAAAACCTCACGGGTGAGCACAGAGTACCTCTCCCAAACAACCTATAGCTTCTTGGGATGTCACCATTACCACCAACACTACATATATGACCAAATGAGGGGGCAGAAATCAGCCATGCATGTAAGGAATAATATCTGTCCTGCAAATGAACCATTTCACAGACTGAATCCCCTTCTGAGAAGGTAAGTTTATCATTCCCACTTTTCACAATGGGAAACAAGTCTTTCTTCTTTTCTCTCTTCCTTTTAACTTCTCTTTCTCTTCCCATCAGTGGCTATTGTGTGACATGTGGGACACATTCCTGTCTACTGTAAAATCCTCTGAGTGCAAAACAGAAGGTTGCAGAAGAAATACAGCTGGCACTAAGTGCCAATTCCCTCATTTCCTCCTCTATTTCTTTCTCTCCATGAGCCAAGCTCTTGCTCCCTGCTTCCTCACATGCAGAGAGCAGCACCCTTCTGTGTGAAAGCAACATTTTGTTAAAGCAGCCTGAATTCTAAGTAAATTTCTACTCCAACTTTTACCCTATCACAGTTCTCTTGTCCTAAATCATGTAGCTTTCATGTAGCTTTTCCCTAGGTAGTTCCAAAATAACAACACTTCCTAACTGTACCATATGGCTGACAAGGGACAGCCAGCCATAGGTCAAACTCAGACAAATTCCAGCAAAGGCTTATTCTCTGCAAAGAAACATTCGAGCACCTTCTATTAACACTGCTGTTTGCATTAAACTATGGAGTCACAACCTCAAATAACAGGAAACATTTGCCAAGGAGACAAAGGAAAAAAACAACAGCCTAGTTAAGGTTCAAATCCCACTGTTTTATCCTGGGTTCTGGTTTTGAAGCCTTCATTCCCCTTTATAAACTAATTAGCTCTATATACCTAGTGGCCCTACTACTAAGATTTCGTTTCTTTACTTCTGACCACCTGGCTCAGTATTCCCAATTGCATTTATATAGAAAGAGGCAACTATGCAATTACAAATGCATCCTTTTGTTGTTCATGTTATTTCATCTTTCACAGATCCCAGTTCTCAATATCATGTAGTAGGTAAATCATCATCTCCCAGGAGTCCATATGAAGAGAGCCAAAAAGCTTATTCACTTGAGACCTTGTTTATCTCCTGTTCTGATGATTAACACTGTGAGCAAGGGGGGACTGATGCAATCTGGGTTAAAACCAATATTCATTAAGTGACAGTAACGACCCTCACGCTTTCAACAGCAACAGACAGATGCTGTGGGTCAGGCTGTTGCTTTCCTCAGACCTTTTATTTCAAATGAGATAATGCTGCTAAAAAGCACTGTGCTAACAGCCTTAGATAGAAATCCACCATGTGCATAGACAGGTAACACAGGAAAGCAGCAGCAATGATCAAACATCTGAAAAACCTGACCAAGGGGGTCAGAGTTTGAAGGGAATTCATGGTGTCTCCAGGAAGCTGAAAGGAGGCACAACAGTCTTGAGATGTATGAAAGGAAACTCTGGAAAGGCAAGCAATAAGCAGTTCTCCTTGCTCACAGGGAACAGGTCAAGAAACAAGTTTAAATTGATTGTACTGAGCAAGACACAGGTTAGACCTTAGGAAACTGTCTCCAGTGGGAGCTCACCATGGGAGCAGACAGCCTAGGCTGACTGCAGAACTTCCAGGGCAGAACAAGACATGCAAACATCTGGCAGAACAGGTGTGAGGGTGGCTGGTCCTGCCTCCACACAAGGCAATCCCGCCTGGCCAGCAGAGATGTGATTCAGGCCTTTTTCCAGTGACTCTCAGATGTCAGCATTATAACCTTTGCATTGCCAATGTGCTGGTACTCTTGACTGGCAATGCCAACCCAAAGTTTATGGGCTCTCTCCCTGCCCAGGCCATTCAGTGGATGGCCTGGGCAGGGCCATCTGCTCAAAGTGCCAGCAGAAATGCTACACAGTGCAATTTGCACTTTAGTGTTGCCAGCATCAGTCTATTTGCAAAGGAACTAAGATCAACTAGTGCAGGGTATTTCAAGTGATCATCAAAAAAAGACTGAAACAAACCAGAAGTAAAAGAAATCACTTCCAAAAATCTAAATAAACATCCACACCACAGTGCTCCACGCTTTTCTGTGTTTTAAAGACCTGGTCCAGACATGTTCATCAAAGAGACCAAAAACCAGCTCATGATATAGTAAGGGAGTATTAAAGGACACCCAGGCTCCAGAGGCATGCTCAGCACATGCACAGTGAGAAACTTACCATGAACTTCTCCAAGTATGTCTATAGCTTTATCATAACCCTGGCTACTCCACATAGCTCTGAACTGCACTTGGTGGCTGTGGGTTATAGTCCTTCCCTTTTGATTACGTCCCTTGTGCCAAAAATATGAGGTGGTAGTACCCACAAGCCAGCAACTTGTCTTTATCCTAGTCATTTGGTCACAAAAACTTGCCAGCCTACCCTCTACAAAAGTAGTTGGAGAGATTGGGCAGTGGAAAAACTGGATACACCTACCCAAGCACTGTGGAGTGTGCAATGGAAGAAAATTAGGAGGACACCAAAAAAACAATTTTTTAGAGTTCCCATTTGATTCCAAAAAAGCTACAGCAGTCTCAACAAAGTAAAAAATGCCTCTGTTTTCACCAGTGTCACCATAATCTCTGCTGTGATTGCCACTGGTACGCAATGCTCCTAGAAGCAGAGTGGAATAATCTCTGGGATCTCTAGCCCAAATTCCCCTGGCACCCTGACACCATATTCTGCCTTCTGAACATAATGTGTCAGGAGAAGCAGGAGAAAACCAGAAAGATGCTGGTGTCAGTGACAATGGTCTCCTTGCTGCGAATGATGAAAAATAAAGATGGCATTGACACATCATGACTACGGTGATGATTGTATTGCCTGGAGTTTAACAGATGAGGGAATAAATCAGTCTTCTGTCACTGACAGGATGACAAAAGGAGTTTGTAAAGGATCTAAGTAGCAGGCAATTTTCCATTTTGACTATTTCTCCTCTTCCAAGTTCCCCCACCTCTGCAGCTGTGAGTGCAAAGAGAAGTGGTAACCATTCAAGGATATGCTGACCAAGCTAATTTGCTTTACTTGCTCCCAAATCCCTCATTCATCCACTATATCTTAAAAGGCAGCTACTAAGCCAGTGGCCTAATGAAGACATTATTGTTATTAAAGCAGGGTCTTTGGTGTTGTGGTGCAAATTAGCATAATGGCATCACACCCTGTGGGGGTATTAAAACAATTGCTTTTATCATTTCAGTTTAGGTCTTCAGAGATTGAAGCCTCTCATTGTGAAATTCCTCTCAAAAGTCTCATTGAAGTCATCCTGTTGTATCTTATTAGGATGAACCCAACTCCAAAGACCACATCTGTGATTTTCTTGAGATCATTCTGATCCAGCATGTCCTAGCTCTCATAAAACATTAACACATTTACATCTACCTTGGTTTTCCAGTTATGTAAATACATTTTATCACTAAATGATAATCTGGTTAGTTACAGTGACTTGCTCAGGGAAAAAGACAGTATATAAGTGGTTGGTCCTGCACTTTGTAAACTGCCCAAAATGCAAATTGAAATTATTCTTGTACACAACTGCAAGAGAGTAAGTTATAAATCAGCAATTTATCAGTTGCTGAATAGCCATATATTATGCCCACACATGCCGTCATTAATTTTTTGCAAAGAATAGGAATTTCCTCACCTTCATGCATGATTGTCAGGATCCCTGGTACCCAGTGCTCCCTTCTTACAGAAGAAACCAACATTATGAAAATGCCTTAACCATGCCATACAACTGGGGTAGGAGTTCCAGCCCCACCTCCTTCTGGTCCCCTTTAATTACCTGCAAGTAGATGATGTTGTTTGTGAATAAAGCAGACAACAGTGCAGAGATGTGAGTTAGCTCTGTATAGATCCAGGCAGGTGGGGTAGCCATGACTCAATCACATGGTCCTGCTACCAGACCAAGAATCTGTGTGTGTGCTCAGCATCCATTTGTTACCTACACAGCCTAAAGCTGGCACACCACTACACACTGCTCTGTCAGTTGTGTGGAGGACAACTCCTTTTCCATACAGAATATGTGTCTGTTGGTGGAGCAGCCAAGAAATGTTTAAGCACAGAAGTTCACCCTGCTGGATGAGACCAGTCTTAACTGCCTTCCCAAGACTAACTATGCCCTTCCTAGGCCACTCTTCCAACCCAGTTGTTCCTGGAAGATCTGCCCAGGGTTGGGAGATCCACCAAGTACCTTCCTGTTTCGCTGGGTCTGTGCAGCTCCAAGTACTGGCTCATCCCTGAGTAACAGGTACTGGGCAGGACAGACCAACAAGCTTGGTCAGAGCACCCAAGCTAGTTCTGTAGCAGGTTTGCTTTTGAGAGTGGAAACTAATACAGTCTGTGGGTTTCCATACCTGGGATTATTGTTAAATGAAGTATCAGGGAGTTTTCAGTATATAGTCAGCATTGATATACCAGTGCAATTAGAAGAGCAAGGTTTCAGTACTCTTCTCATGACTATTTTAGCTGCCTCCATTTGAAAACAGCTGGTTATTTTTCAGGCCAGACCAATACAAAAGAGAATCAGACACGTCAGTGCAGGGATTTCTCTTGAAGTCTGGTCCTCGGGTCTTGCTGAGTTTAAGTGGTTAAGAATAGCAGTCATTGCATTTCTGACTCTGGCCTGGGGACTCCCTTTGCACTGCAGTGCTCCACTTCTCAGTGCTGGAATGAATATTGCTTCTATTTCTGGCTTTTCAGTGAGTCTCCCAAAACCACCGAATTCCAGCTGTGACACTACTGTACAGGGTGGCAAACTCCAGCACACAGGTTCTCCAGAGACGTGCCACAAACCACGTGTGTCTTGCTGAGCATCAGCTGTTTGTTTGCAAAGAGCTGCCTGATCATAATTCCCCACCTAAAAATGCATTACATGCCCTCTTGAAATTACTTTTTTCCTCAGTAGGCAGTTGCCACTGCTGTCACAGGGAAATAATGTGTTTTTCAACATCTGGGGGGAGATTGTGCAAGATGGCAAATTGGAAGGAGAAGAGCACCAGCAACTCTTTTTATATTAAAATATGGTTTGCAGTTGTGAAGGAGACTGAAAAGACCTGTTGTGCAGTAGCTGAGATGGGGCTGATGTTATGAATTGCACCTCGTCCAAGATGAATAACAAGTCCTGCAGTAGTCCAGCTGAAGTAGGCCACAACAGGATGTGTATTACAAGAGGCTGAATGCCATTTCCACTCTGAGTGTCTGGATGAGAATATAACACTGAGTGCTTTCTATGGTGGTAGGTAGGTTATACAAAGGTAGGTAGGTGATACAAAGTCATTTTCATGCTGCTTTCTGTGCTCTCCTCTTTCCCTGTGTTTATATAACTGAAATAAAATGTTTTCCTGTTTTGACTGTGCCAAAGAAACCATGAGCAGCTCCACTTCGCATGCTCATCTTGCAACCCTAAGAATCAGCTGCCAAAAGAGCCAAGGCAGAGAGGCAGTATGTCCTGCCCCTTTCTTCTGCCATCCTGAAGACACCCTGATCCCACCTGAGAAGCTTCCTTAAGGTTCTAAACCTCAGAATAGCAGCAGGCCTACTACCCAATACTGTTAACATACCTCTGTGACCTAAAATCCACAATCAAAACAGCAAATACTGGCCTGCGGTGTCAGCTCTCCAGCTACTCTGATGACAGCTCAGAATGAGCTGACACCACATACAGCCTTGATATGAAGGTAGAATAAAATATGAGGCGGGAAGTGAGAATATCAAAAGGAAACATGAGAGGATGCTATGCAAAGCAAGGTTCTTTGAAAATGTGCTGAAAGACTGAGGGTGAAATAAGAAAAGTTTTCAGCTTCCCACTGTGAGACTTCACTGTTTTACCCTGTGATGGGGGCTCAGTAGGGACTGACCCAAGCTGGGTAATTTCCATCCTATCACCTGCACAGCTCTCTCCTAGAGCCTGAAAAATGATCTTTATGATAGCCTCAGAAAAACAGTGACAAACAAGTGCAACTCAGATGAAGCAGTGAAATGCTGCATTCCTGCAAAGTGTGGTGGGCAGCACTAACAGGGAAAAGGGACTTGCAAAAAGAAGACAAACAGAGAAGACCATGGGTAGAGAGATCTGGTGAGCCACACCACCTGTGGCAGGTGACTCAGGTAGAAGGAGTGAAGGAAGGCATGTGGCATCTAAAAATGAAGAAAAAGAGCTGGGTAGAAGGCAGGAGGAAAAGGGATCTAGCCACACAGGCTGATTCATTCCAATGGCAGCTACAGTGGCACAAACCTGAGCCATAATGGAGTGGTGAGTCAGCCCTGTATAATTAGCCCTAATTGGCAACCTAGTGAAAGCAGGAGGGTGGGAGAAATAGCAGAGCAAATTCTGTCCTATATGCACTGATGCAAATCTATAATGCATAGTTTAAAAATTCATCTTATCAATGTTTTGTTCAGAAAGACTAAATAAACCCGATTCTGTATAGGCAAAGGGCTTTTTGAACCACATGGAGAATCCTAAAAATGTACCATTTTCCTTTTGTAGTACAGCCATTTTCAGATCTTCAGGATTAATATAATGGGGGTATCCATATTTCTAGTAGTTTTTCAGGAGACATCACAAGCAGAAAGGAAGTTATTTCTTATGGTACAACACAGCCACTAATAACAGCCTCTAACTATTTTTCATTCAATACAACCTATTTACTTGACAGGCTAAATGTATCAATACAAGTTGAGAACTATATTTCTGTGAAGATGGATTTTATTGTGGAATTTTCATCAACAGCTATTTACAGAAAAGAGATTGCCCTGTGAGTCAGGACATTGGCCTCTGGGAACCTGAATTCACACTTTAACTGAGAACAATGAGTTTAATAATTTAATTCTCAGCCAAAAAACCCTCATCAATACATTTCACAAACACGCATCCTTATCCAATGTGAATAGCAACTTCTCCTCAAGATCTAGGAGTGGAGCACAGAAGCAGTTACTGCAAGTAAAATTGCTTGGGAGATTTAATGTATTTGCAATAGGGCCTTTCATCTGTCTACTACATGGCAGCATGTCAGTGGTATCACCTCTGTTGCCATGCTGATTTAATGAGAGCTAAATACAGTCGTGATGTACTTGCCATGGCAGAAAAGCCTTTCCTCCCTAACTGGTGAGGAGGGCACTCAATGTCTATGAACCCTCATGGAAATTGAACTGCAGTCCATGCTCTATTATTAGAAGTCATGGGAGACAGGTTGGGTAATGCCAGACACTCTTCATGCCTCCAAGCATTCGCTTTGTGTGGAGCCCCAGAGGGTCTGAAGCTTCTAAAACCAGCTGGATCCACAACTTCTCCATGCAGAATAATTCTCCTAACACTGCTCTCTCCCCAAGCACAAGAATATCCCAGAGACCCAAGTGGCTGCACTCCTGGTGGAGGTGATGTGGCCCACACACAGAGCATCATGCCTCACTGAATAACTCTTCTGGGTTCAGGCTGCCCCTACATGCAAACCATGGATAACCAGCAAGGGTAACCAGGAAATACCTTCCTATGTGTTCACTCTGCATTATGTGGCAACAGAGGCAAGGCAAGGCTCTCTCAGCCACTGAATTCACAAGGTAAAATGGGAGCCTTTCCAAACTGCTCCATCCATGCTGACAGGCCCCAAATGACACCCACCAACTGCAAAGCTAAGTCCAAACTTCTCTTAGAAGTGGAAGACCGGAGTCAATGTGACACTGAAGTAAAGGAGGAGTTTATCTAGTGGAAAGGGGAAAAACTCAGGACCTAACAATATGGTTTCTTGCTGTCAAACTCATCAGCACCAGAAAGGTATCTGTTCCATAGTTGCTACCCAAAGGCATTTATCTCACAGTTATGTGTAAAAACTCATGAGCCTATCTCTGGATGACTTTTTTTTACATTAAGGAAAAAAAGCGCCTTATTCTAGAGAAAGAAAATGAGCAAGAGAAACAGCAAAAAAGGCAAGTGAAGGTGCAAGGATAGAGCAGGGACTCTGTTTCACTGCCACACTTCCCATTTGGAAGGACAAAGAAGTGTAGAGAAACTTTATTTTAAAGTCTTCTATTAATTATTCTTTCTGACTTAGAGCCTTCAAAAATCAAAAGGGCTTAACAGTGCAGGACACCTGCTGAGCCAGAGACCATCGTGCTAAACTGACCTCCAAATGTACAGGTTATTTACAAACTAATGGAGGCAGCAAGCAATTCCACTGCTGCAAGGGCTCTTTCCAGCAAGAGGCAGATCAGGAGACATCACAGGCTGATTTAATAGATCATCAAAGCCAGTGATTGAATTTTCTCATCACACATCAATCTCGCTCCTCGGCCAGTCTTTATTACATAGAAACAGTTATAGAAGGACCTCTGTGAAGAAGCCAGAGAAAGACCTGCATTTCAAAGTAGTGAGTGAGTCAAGGTGGAAAAATTATATCTGTGATTCACCAGAGAAGAAAACTGCTCATTTCAGTCAGGAGGAATTACTGACTGACCTAGGCAGAAGTAGAGGCAGGAGACTGGGGTGGCAAGGGGACTAGTGTTTAACTGCTCTTTGGATTTTTATTGATGTCCCAATAATTTTCTTTTACTTTACTAAAGGCTCATCAGTGTCTTTGGAAGGACTTTTAATGGGATCTCCTGCTGGAGAAAAGGTAAATTGAATTCCATCTCAATCTAGCCTTCCTTCTTTCTAATTCTCATTAAAACAAGAACAGATGTCAACAAGAAATTCACGTCTGTCTCTTAAAAATTACTTATTTCCTGCTTGGGCCCCAAGCCTGGGAGATAACAAATGTTCTCCACTACTACTGGACAGTGAGGCTCAGAGGAAGGCCTTGGGGAGGATTAGATACCAAATGTCACTAGTCCTGATTATCTCTCTACCACCAACTGCCACAGAGAGCTTCTGAGAGAAGGTTGGGACTAGGATCTCTTGGGGTGGGTAGGAAAAGGCAGAATAGGAATGCAAAAATGAAGATCTCAACCAGATCAAGGAAACCCTTCCTCAAACCAAATTTTGTTAGCTCTGGAGCTAGTCCCATCAAAACTGGTGAAAGAGGAATATAAAATCATTTGAGGGAATGGTAAAAAGAGCAAAACTTTGAAGACTTCTTTTTCTGACCTTCTATATTTCACCTTCTTGAACAGCAATTTTCTTCTCTCCTTGGTGTTTTAGAGCTAGGGCCTACAGAATTATTTAAACAATGTGTATTAATGCAACATTCATGCTGTGTGCTACCAATGAGCTATTGAAATACTCTCTCACAGATATGCAACTGTGGAGAGCAAAACAGGAGAAGCAGGTTTGGGGGAAGCATTTGACTGAAGCAGTGGCTGTTGGCACAGGGAGGCTGAAGTGCAGCTTCAGGGGGGCTGAAGGCTGAGACTAGAAATCCTTTTCTCTGGGATGCTGCATGCTGAAGAAATGATGGCAGAGTGTGGTATTTGGAGGGAGCCTGGTCACAAGTCAGTAACTGGGTCTCTACACCCATCTGTGCCATTCAAGCATCAAGAGCAAACATGGAGGATTCTGTGGCAAAAGAGTAAACATAAAAAGGTCTAACAGTAGAGAAGCCTAAATGGAAAAATAAAGAAAACCACCTTTTAACAGAATACTGGAAAGTCACTTTGCCCCTTTTTGTGTTGTTTTTGCAACTCCTAGTTCCTCCTAACCCTGACAGCACAAAATAGAACTATACATGAAAAATACATGTGGTTAAAAAAACCCCAAGAACCCAAACAACCCAAAACAAACTGAACGCTTCTAGAAAATTTCTAGTTGGAAATCTAGAGAAAAGGATGAACCAGTTCCGCCTCCCTCCCTCCTCTTTCCCCAAACACATCCGACAAGAAGACACAGGTAACAGACACTGTCAGTTCCTGATCCACACGCTCATTTTTGATGGAGAGAAATTAGAAATTCAGTTCTCACCCACCTCCACCCACCCACTGAAGCTGAAAATGATAGTTCAAAATAAAATGATGATGATATTTCCCTTTTAGTCTCCAGGGGAGTGGAGAGTTTTGGGGGTGGGAAGAGCAATTTTACATAGTCTTTTCATTATTTTTACTTTTTTTCTATTTCTTTCTTCTTTCTTTTTTTTTTTTTTTTGACCAAGTGTGAGACATTTAAAAAAAAAGTGCTGTATTTGCTTTGTTGAGTTGTGAAAGGCGTGAAAAAAACCATTCTGTGAAATAAGTAAAGAGCTGCTTCCCCCTTCCATCAAAGCTACTACACCCACAGCCCATGAAGAGCAGAAAGCAGCGGGAATTGGGATATGGGAGCATGAAGAGCAGGAATACCATGTTTTTAATTCAGAAGTCGTCTCTGGCAGTCTTTTGCCCCTCTTGTCTCTGCTGGTCTCCATGGCAACAGCAGCCCAGCAGAAGCATCCTTTTCCTGCCGGCTCCAATACAGATGAATTCAACCAAGGGTCAAAAGCAGCCCGGCTTTCAGGGAAGCAAGAAAATGTGCTGTCTTCCTTCCTTCCACTGCCAGCCTCTTTTGCAATTGTTTTTTTCTCTTTTGTGCACTGGGATGGGGGCTAACCTGTCACACTTGTTTTTCCTCAGAAAAGAACTGGAAGGAATGTGTTTTCTTTTCAGTCATCTCTGCAGGCAGCTTGATCAGCCATATTGCATGTGGGTCAGGATGCTCGGGACACAGACATGCCAACAGAAAGCCAGGCTGGGATAGAGGCCTCCAGCCTAGATGGTTGGACACACATGTCATGAGACACACTGTGGGAGGACTGCTCAAGCAGTCCCCACGCTGGATTGAAGAATAAAAGCAGGGGCTGCACTGCTGAGCCATTTTAATAATTGCTGCATTGTTGTTTGTTGCCGTGTTCCTTAAATATCTTGTTTGAAAACCCAGGAAGCTCAACTGACATCATCCAAATTGACAAGAGAAATTTGTTACTCTCTACTCTCCCTCTGCATTTCTTCTACTTAAAATGCTTCATATACCTGGTTAAACAGCAAGAAAACCACTGGAAAACCTACTCCACGGACAAGGCAGTTGTGTAGCGGAGAGCAGAGACCTTCATTGAGCAAAAAGTTCCACACTACTTGGACAATACTCAGAAAGAAAGCATTAGCCAAAATCAGAATCAGTCTGGAGACAGAAATGAACCCTTTTCACTGAATATTTTATCTGGAGCTAAAAGTTCTCCCAATTATTTTTCTGATTTCTTTGGGTTTGACAATAAGCTTTATGTAAGGCTACACAGACATAAATTGTTAAACGGCTCAGTTACCACAAGGCACTCATGAATATAAATACAGGGGAACAACATTAGTCCTACATGCAAACATATCACCCTGCGTTGAGTGGTGTTCAACATCTTGCTTAATCTGAAAGAGTCCTGGAAGAGAGGAGGGTGGCTAAACTGCACCCTTGCTTCTCCACTCCTTCCTTCTCACTTTGTCTTTTGTAAACTCACCAGCCCACTCAATCCCTACCACAGCTTCTTGCAAATTTTAGATGAGGCTAGCACCAGGAGATATATCTAGGTCCACCTTGGCTCCAAGGCCAAGCTGTTTGCTGTCCCACCCTCAATCCTTGCTTCTGTTGCGGGGATGGGCAGAAGGAGCTGGTGTTGCTGCTGGGAGTCAGGAGCACTTCAGGCCAACAAAGTGTCACCCATCTGCATGATGGGAAACCAGCCCTGGGCAGTGGGAGACTAAAAACTGTGAGACAAACATTTTTAACACTGTCACCACACGTGATGCTGTGTGAGGCTCCGCTGCCAAGAAGTGTGGTATCTGACCGTATCCTGGGGTCAGGTTCCTTGCTGGAGAGCAAAGCATTTAAACGCTTCTGAAATGTCTTCTGTCCTCTCTCCAGGCTGGGAGGTGCCACCAGCTACCTCTCTCCATCCTCTCATTGCCTTCAGATGTGCCTCAGAGAGGACACTGCTCTCCAACACCAGAAAGAGAAGAAAACTGTCTGAAGCACAAAAGTGCTCTTCAGGTGGCTGTGGGCCCTTCCTACCCTTGCTCCATTCCCACTCATTCCACCCGCTCCCCAACTTGTTTTCACATGTCACAATCACTCCTACTCTACTTCCGCAGGTCCCATGTAGTCTTCCTCAGCTTCCACCTGCCTCCTCCTTGCTTCCTTTCCATCTCCACTCATTCGACCCACTCCTGTTCCACTTCTGTGCGTCATTCCACTTCTGGCATGGGGAAGGGTTGACAGCCTTAATGCTGAGCTATTGCAGACTCCCCCCACTCCCTTCCCTTCTCTCTTCCCAACCTTGCACCTATTTATATTGATGGTAAACTTCCATCTCCCCTTCACTACTCCCCGATGGCCTAAAAAGCATAACTACTAATTTTGATTAACCATCTGGTCTCTGTTTCACAAGCAACCTTCATGGCAGAGACTGTGGGAATATTTTGGAAAAGCTTTAAAAAAGCCAGTATTTCCTCAGCCTAGAGGTCACCACTACATGAAGCCCTAGGGTTACCTTTAAAGCATCAAAGACAGACAACCCTAGAGCTAACAGGTTTGGGGGAGCACTGTGGTGCTGCCAGAGAAAGTAAAACATAGCTTTGTTTCCTCAAGATAACCAATATCAAACAAAGCCAAGGTGGGATGAAAGGGAACACAAAGGATAAGAAGGATTGTGATGAGCTGACAGGACCTTATTCCTTCCCAATACAGCTACACTGAAGTACGCTTTTTCACATCTGTGGATTTTGACTGACATCCAGCACACGACATCCAGTTAATGACCTCCAGAACAGTAAAGCCTTGGATGTTTGGTCAGTAAAGCTTTCACTCATAGGCATCCTCAAGCTTTAATGGAAACAGATATCAATTTACCTTGGGAGGTTTGATTGGGAGGTAAGAGACACTTGAGATGTCCTGAGAGGGTGTACTGAAAGACAGGAATGCACAAAACACACGTACCATCACCTCTTGCTTTTAAATAATCACAGTGGTATGGTGGAGGTTTTAAATCATCCTGCTGCTGAAGGGAGAGGTGCACTGACTGGAATGAGGTTGACCCAGGAGATGAATTTAGAATTAGACGCCAAGAATAATATGTCTGTTCTTCTGATTTGCAAAGTAGAAAACAAGGCAGAGAGTGAAAAAAGAGAGAGACTGGAAGAGAAGTGGAGTACATAATTGCCTAATTAACAGGATTTTCTCCACTGATTATAATCACTTTCAAATTAAAGAGGATTTAACTGCATCATAACCAAAATTTTTCTTATGTTTTTTTTTGCATTAGAGAAGTGCCAGCAGTGTCCAGAAGACCACTGCAAGGTTGGAGCTCCAGAGATAGAGCTCTCATTAGTGACCTGGGGCCAAATTTTCACAGCTGACCTAACCTGGCATGACTCCAATGAAGTCAGCAGATTAAATACAACCTCAAGACTCATTCGCCTACTGTGCCATGGAAGAGTGGAAATGCAAATCTTATCTGGGTTGTTTGGCAGCATCCAAGAATGGTCAATCAGACCACAGAAAGGATTTCAGCAATTATTTTGGAAAAAGATGCTCGGTAAGCCATACACTATTATGGTGTAACATGGAAGAATAGGACGTGCTCTGCAAGGCAACAGCTCAAATGTCATGAGATGAAAATTTCATGCTATGCTCCAAACTGTAGAATTTTCATGCATGTTTCTTTACTGCTGCAGACTAATACTTGGGCATCCAAACTTTGGAATGATTGCACATTCAGCCATAGTTTATTTGTGTATGTGAAACATGCTACAAATTTGCATTCATTACCTTTCAAGCTTAGTTTGCTGTTTTTTTTTTTTTTTTTCTTTTCAACCACAAGCAAGCAATACTAACAAACTCTTCAAAAGCATTGTCATTGTGAAACTTCACCTTAGTTATGGAAAAAATTTAAAATATTGCAAAAAAACAGCAGGATGTTGCACCATATCTCTGAACATTTCAAGTGAAGAGCACCCTTGGAGACACATGATAACCACAAAAGGGGCAGTATATAAAATGCTTTACTTGCCCTGGTTAATTTTTTTTCTTATGATACCTGCAGAAAGATCCACTGATAGCTCTTTTCCAGCTGAGGAGAGGCACTGGGCACTTTAAATTAAATTTTTTATGAGTGAAATGGACTTTCATCACTTAGATGTGGAATGACCTTATACTGCAAAATGAAGAGCCATCTTTAACTAATGAACTGATGGCTTCCTGCAGAGAACATAATGCCATACCCTGCACTACACCGGATCTTTCTCTTCTTTTGAGGAACTATCACAAACATTATCAACTTCCCAGCAGAAAAGAAAATGACCTCAAGAAACTACACATATTTCTCTATATTTTACAATAAAAATACACCTGTATGTATAATTTCTTCAATAAATCCATAATATTCTTATATTTGAAAAACAAGAACACACAAAGACACACAAAGCATAGTGTAGGTATGCAAATTTTACACACAAATTTTTACCTATAACTCAGGCATCTACAAGCAAAGACTTGGGCATATCTAACATGCATCCCCACTTCTGAAACATACACCTTCCTTTAACAAACAGTAAATAATGATGGCAAATGTTCACTGTGCTTATTCAGTAATACATTTTCACTCCTGCCTATTCCCCCGCACACACCTGTAGTGTGTGATCACTGTTGCGATCCCATAGCTGTGAGTTAGCATCGTGCTGTGTGAGCCACAGCCATGTGCAGATGGAAAACTACATTCCTATAAGGCCATGCAAGGGTCCTGCACCATTTGCTAAAACATGCCTGTGCAAATATTCCCCAGGGAATCAAAGAAAGGCATTACAAATAAAAAATCTCTTCAGGTCACCTATCCTGTTCTCTGCTAGTATAGCATAACTCCCTTGAGATCGCTTCCTATTTACATTGTAGATGACAAAGGCACATCTGACTGGACACAGAGGGGCAAAGCATTCCTGAGGAGTGCTGAGGGCCCAAACACATCAAAACACCAAGTGCACGTATCAGCCTTCACAGAAGGCAACATACAGAAGTACACCATGTATTGTCTCACATAAAGCATTTCCCCCCAGAATAAAGAGATATGATGAATGTCTGACCCTGGTCTCCCTGGGGAGCTGAAATGACATCTCTAGCTGCCTGTTTATCACCTCCAGTCCTTGACAGTACTGGCAAGGCCATCCATATTGCTGACACTTTCCTCCGCCCTTACCTCACTGCCACCCTCGCTGCTATGGCTGGGTAGTCCTGCTAATGTTGCCATTTACAAGAACAGCTGAGACAGTAGTGCTGATAAAGCATTCCTAAATTGCCATTATCGATTCAACAGGCATACAGAAAGCCAGGGATTGCTCACAGTTTGTCTGTGTACTTATGAGAAGGAGGGAGAGTTGCAACCTCCCTCTGTGCTGATATGCCTGGCTCCCTGCATCTCCCGAGCATACACCATCCCCAGGCTGGCCCCGGATGCTGAACACGTCTGCCAAACCCATCAGCAGCTTGGCCCTTTGCCATAAATCAATAAGCTCTCTTTAGATTTCTACCTTCCAAAAATATTTACTGTACATAATTTAATATAATACTCTCCTGGATAAAGAGCTGACATGTTTAATTACTGGCTCAAGTGTTTTTCTTCTAGAAAATACTGTACACCCAGCCAGGAACATGGACAAACAGGGCAAATTTTTAATCTGTTTTGAGCTTAGGGAGGGAGAAATTTCAGCCTAAAGACTTTCCTCTGACAGTGTCCACGTCTCCTAGGGTGAGTTTGGGTTTGGCCCAAAGAGGGAGAAGCATCGTGCCCACACAGCTGGAACAGGCTCTGCCTTGCCAACACTTGAAGCCTTTTCAGGAAGGGAAAAGATGTTGAAAAGAAAACTCATCACTTAATCAGCTCAGCAGACCACTGTTGCCATTGATTTGACCACTTATCCTGGAGGGGCTTCTTGACTGAAAAGCACTGGCAGAGTTGTGTATCACCCACTACTGCTTTGTAGTTTCAAATATCCAGGACCCCTGTTGATGGGCCAGCCTAATCACACAGAAGAAATCCACCATTTTTTCCCTCACAAATTTTAGACTGTAGTTCTGCTTGAAAACAATTTTTTGATATTTAAACTTTCATTTTCGCTTTGTTTTTATCTTCCATCTCAGCATGTACATACTGTCATTTGTCAAATGTGGCAACCTTGTCAAATGCAAGGGAGGGTTGCATCCCTCCCACACTCAAGATGCAAACCTAGAGACTACCACCAGCAACCATGGCTTGGGTTTAACCTTTCTTCAGTCACCTTTTGAACAAGAAACCCAGCTGGGGAGCTTTAATTTCAAGATCAAGTTCTTTGATCGCTTATCCCACGCTGCCTGCTCTAAATTGCATAATCTCAGTGAATTGCACTCTAGAGATGTGGTGGGAACCAGGTATGGACTACTGAATACAGGTGCAGGAAGAGAAGGTTGCAGGTGAGAACACTCGTAGGAGCTTCAACAAATACAGCTCACACATACTTTTGCAGACTTTGACTTCTGAAAATCCAAAAGCTCCAAAACTTAAGAAAACTCAGCAATGTGCACAGATAAAAATTACCTCACATCCACTTTTGTGGGAATAAAAACATCCCATTTTATTTATGTTGCTGAGAAGTTCCTAGTGATCTCTGCCAACTGCTTCCCTTTGATGACCAGATGAAATCACAGCTCTGCAACCAAAACCAGAAGCAAAGTCAGCTTTGTCTTAGTATGTTAAGAGAAGATGTCCTTTTCTTCCTGCATGATACATGTCAGCAAAGTTTTCTTGGGAAATATGTATATCCCACTTCTCTCACATTTTCATGAGGAGGTCCAAGTGATCAAGGTGTGGGTGAAGCAGGTTCTCTTTATGTATACTTTTGTTATTAATATTGCTATTGCTACTGTGCATTTCTTATTCCTTATTCTTATTTCTTATTATTGCTGCTGCCTTTCAGTAAATTGTTATCTCACCCCACAGTCTGTGCCTTTGTCGCTCTCTTGCTCAAGAAGGTGGGGGGAAGAGGAGTGGCATATTTGGAGTTTAATTTCTGGCTAGTGTTAATCCACCACAATCCCTTATTTGAAACAACTCAAATTTCATCTTGTTCTCAGAGGAATCCTTTGAACTAACCCTCAGTGACTTCTGATCTCAGTTAAAGCTTGGTGATCCCTTCCAAATGCAAAACAAAACATATTTCCAAAGCAGCAGACATGTACTTTGAGCAGAAAGGTATAAATTTAGACCCCAAATGTTTTCACAGTAGGAGCTTTGTCAGATTTACTGACAAATTTGCTCCCTCTCTCAGTAATGCAGGTATATTCTCAACAAAGTTTGATTTTTTTTTTGTTGTTTTTTTTGGTTGGTTGATTAAGGGGTTTTGGCACCAAGGCTGGTCTTGCTTGGTCAGATTGGTCATTAGCTTGAACATGGCCTAAACCAAACTGGAAGTAGAAGTGTCCCTGCCTCCCTTGCCTCTGAGGAAAGCAGAGTGGTCTGGCACAGTGCTGTGGTGGGTCTGACACCTCGTGTGCAGAGCTGATGCGATGCTGCATTGGGTGTAACACTGTCACGCGTGACATCCCATGGCAACAACAACAGGCATGCCCACAGCTCACAGAGATGTGAACAGGAGTCACTGCATAGCTCTTGAAATGCAAGGAATAGGAAAGAATTTGGGAACTCTTCTGCTAAAAGCAGTCTGAGACCTTCAGAACAGCATATTTGTGGAATGGATAGAGAAGCTTATGTTACATGCTCGACCCAGTCATGCACCATGCAATTTCTCTACATGTAATAACAGATCACTCTTGACAGTGCACCTCAGTCTTCATCTGCTGCGCTTTCTGCTATTCTTGTCCCCAGACAGCCTTACGCAGAGGCTGCCTATCATGCCAAATTTGCTGCTAGTGACAAACATCTCAAATGTAAAAATAGCCCTGAACCAAATATCATTTTTTCTGGCCAATTCCACAGGGCTGAGAGAATACAAATTAAGAACAAACATTTGGATTTTGCAGCTGAAGTTAAAAATCCTCCTCATCTGTGCACTGTATAAATCTGGTACTCTAATAAGATATGTTCAGACCTGTAGTCACCAGATCACCTCTAATGACCAGTTCTAGAGAGAAGCCACAGATTTGTTTTGCTTGTGACCTAACAACAGTCACTGAAAGCAGAGTAGGGTTTTTTTTTCTGTATTAAGAGGTCTGAATCAGGCACTACATCAGCTTATGAAACAGATGTAAGATGCAATCTGAGTATTTACCACTGTATTCATGTATCCTTGTCTCTGGTCCCTCTAGAAGAGAAAAGAGCTTTGCTCTTCCATAAAATGCTGCATACCAGCTCCCTGCTTTTCAAACAGGCTAACTCCTACTCTCCCCAGGAATAGCTTATCAGAGTCTCTGGCATTGTTTAGCTGGCTATAAACCAGCAAGCAAGTTCTGTCTCCATGGTGAATGATTCTTTGTCATCTTTTCCTCAAAGCTTTCTAATTAGACATCCTGTAATTTGCAGCTTTTCTATAACATATTTGCAGTGAGGTGGGCGGCTGTGTGCATAGAGAATAAAAATTAAAACATGGCAGTGAATAGGCAGTCTGTGAATAATTGCAATAAATAAACAAATTTTTAATTTTTGTTAACGAGACAGTGACTGTATCTTCCTTTCAGGCAAGCAGCTGGGCATTTTATTCCTTCATCCTTAAATCCCCAAACCAATCCTCCGTAACAAAGCACAACACCAGTTTCCACCTGTTCTCAACGTTATGGGATGACACGTCCCATTTTGGAGGTCCATCCAACAGTCTGAGGGTGAAGGAAAGAATGGATGCAAAGAAATTAAGACCACAATAAAATAATGTGACATTGAAGAAAACATTCACCTCCAATTTGGAGTTTCTTCTCTAGTCAAGAGCTGATCAAAATTTGTTAGCATTTACCAGTCATCTAGCTGGCTTTTCCTTTGTGAAATGTGCTGCTGATTTCACCTGGCTCCCTTTGGACCGACATTTACACCTCACAAAAGCAATCTTTACAGTGGGTATTACTTATCAGGCCATAGAGACACGCCAAAATAAAAAAAAATGAGCTATTAAAAAAAAAACAAAACAAAAAAATTTAAAGGGGTGGAAGCAGGGGTAGTGGGAGAGAGAAGAAAATGGAAAATCAGATCTAGTGATTCAAATAACTGCTTTTCCCACCAAAATCCATACAGCTTAAATTCTTATGGCTGTGTCCCTGCCCTTCTCATGACCACTTGGCCACCCAGATCATGGAGTCCTGGACACTGGTGCTGTCTCCTCTGAAAAGGCTCCTGAGCTGCACCAAGGGAGTGAAGCCTGCACTGTCTGGCAGATCTCCTTGGGAATCTCCAAGCATGGAGCTACTTCAAAACCTAGACCTTCCCAACAGCGCATACTCAATCCTGACAGAAGAATACTTTCTACTACCAATACTTCCTATTGGAGTCTTCAATCCTTATTCAATCAATGAATAAGCTATCTACTGCTGCCTTCTGACCTTCTAAATAAAATGTTTATATAAAAAATGGTGTGTTTTTACATTATACATAGGCTTGCATTTACATCATACATGCTCTCTCTCCAACTTTTTTAATATTGCTAGGAATACTGCAAAGAAAAACAAATTTCATCTGTGTGTCACTCGTTCCCGGGCTGAAGTTGTAAACCACTGCTTCTAATAATGCAATCAACTCCACAGAAATATATTGCATTGTCACAAAGACAGGCTTACAATTTCAATTTAGGAATAATTAGATGGAACAGATGTGAATGTCAAGAGTATCTGTGTCTGCAAATTCTTCCAATAATGCATCTGATGACCACAAAATGTTTTATGAGGTTCAAGCCTCATCCACAGCTAATGGCTCCCAGTTAATAGAAGCAGTCAAAGGGCAAAGAAAGGAGAGGGGGTGTTCATGAATATTTATGAAGCAAAATAAGCAGCCAAGATATTCCCTTTTAACAGGCTTCATTACTTCTTTCACTCTCCTGATGAAGTAACAGTATTAAAATCCAGGCATTTGAGAGTTTCTCATCTGCCACTCACAATCAGACTCATAAAATCATTTGAACATACATATATTTATATCTACAAATGGAAACAAGAAAAATCAGACACAGTCTATTGTTTTTAAACTATTTTGTTGCTTGAGGACAGGACCAGATTGACAGACAGCTTTCTTCTGTGCCTCATTCTACACGCTGCTGAGTGTCTGCTGAAAACACTTGAGCCTTCTCAGAGCCATGAACAGAAGATGAGAGCTGAGCTTTCCTGAAAGATGTTCAGCAGTTGGCAGGATTACTTTCTTTATCCTCAAACCAGAGGCAGTCTGGGAAGGTTTCACGAACATGGCTTGCGTCTGTGCCTCTGGGCAGCATGGCTGACTTCTAACAGAAGGCTAATTCCTTGTCAGCCTTGTTCACTCTGTGACAATTCTGGTGAGAAAACTGGTGGGAATGGGCCTAGATGTCTATAAGCATGTAAAGACTTAGGGGGATCAAGGCCTACCAACCCTTATTACATTTGTCTATCATTAGCAATTATTTACTACTCTGAGCAGGTCAGAGCTGCCTGTAACCATACCAGCCTGCTTGTGTGAAGCAGTAGGCTAACACCAGCAAGCAGTTCTACAGCTGGACTTTCTTAATCTGGTGCAGCCCCTGAATGCCACAACTTTCAAGAAGACTCCCTTCACCTAGGCATGATGCCAGGCAGCCATCAGCATATTGGAAGGCAGAAGGCAATGGATGTAGGAGAGGACAGGGCCTCTATGTGCTGGATTTATTCACAGCACTGTCATAGCTCACCACAGACTGCTAGCAGAAACTGCAAACACATCAAACCAGGCATGAAACTCTGAGTTCCTGCCCAGGTCCTCTGAAGACACACTGTCAGAGAAGTGTGCATGCAGAAAACATGTGTACCACCACAAGATACAGAAATGTACCTAAATTCAAGACACAGCACACAGAGGTGGGTTATGATTGTAACTGCAGTGTATCTTGTCCTCTCTGCTGCTCCCTGCTGCACAATCAATAGACAAATGGTGCTGCAAAAAAAAGTTTTGCAAAACCTCAAAGAATAATACTCAAACACATTAATCAAGACAACTTAATTGATACAGAGAACATTCCTTGGGCTGAAGTTCAAGACCTTGGGATATGAAGGCTCCAACCAGCCCTTCTCTGCATCCCAAGTAGTCTTGATCTTGACAACCTGTGGAAGGATGATGGTAACAGGAGCTCTGTATGCTCAGCTATGTCCTTGCAAGCTCTAAAGATCAAAGAGACAACATTTAACAGTATTGAAAGCCTCTGTATCTTGAGCTTTGAAAATAAGTGTCAGCTGGGTCTGATTCCAGACATTTAAATTTGAGAATGTGCTGGGTTGGGAGGCTCTCAAACTAAGGCCCTTGATAGCAACCATGTAAAATCCCCATATCCTGGACTGACACTGTTGGTTAGTCCTACCAACTCTGTTCTATGAAAAAAGCAAAAAGGAAGACAGCAAAGGGGTCAAAGAACATGGCACCTTCTCTTGGTGTCTTTCAGTGTCTTGGTTACCGTGATGAAGTCCAAGTGGGAATGTTCATACACATTTCCACAGAGACTGCTTCCTAGATTGGCATGTCAGTGATGCAGAAGGTTTGAAATGTCAGCTTGAGAAGATGCTGATTTTTTTCAGAGCTCAGTAGCACATGCACACAGTCTACTGACACAGCTTGGGCAGCTCCTCCATACACCAAGCCTTCAGAAGCTCCCAAAACCATAGTGCCCACAGACACATTGCTCAGGTCAAGGCAAAGCTCCTCACTGACTTCTTTAGCCTGCAAGCTGTTCAACCTTTCAGGAGGCTGAAAAACTGTTTGCTTGAGTTTCTTTCCTATGGACACTTCTAAGTACAAAAAATTTACATTCTTCTCATCAAAAACTTCTACAAGTAATGCAAACTTCTGTGAGAAAATAAAACTTTAAAAATTAAGTGTGGATTAAATGCTTGTCTACTACGTGTTCTAAGTTTTGGCTAATGATTTGTAAACAGAAATACATTCTTGTAAGAAAATGCTGAAAACAAGAACAAAAGCATATTTTAGGCCAAAATTAAATTTCACATCAAAGAACATCTTGATAAGTAATATTTCTACCCAACTCTCCCAAAACTGTATGCATCAGATATGCCATTTTGGCACCTCTTCCATGCAAGGATAAAATGGTACATCTTTTTAGCATTTTCCCAGGGCAGCTTCTCAAGCAGTTTTCAACATCTCCAGCCATGTACCCTACTGTTCACACCTTCTGTTTGTAAATCTTTCAGTCTTGATTGCTCCCAAATTATCAATGTCTATACCTTGTCACAAATGTACCCAATCCTTTTAACAGCTCTTGACCTCTTATCCTTACATGTAAATCACATTACTTCTGGAGATTTTTAGCAAAGAGTAGACAGTTAATGGATATTCTAGAATTAAATATGGATCGACCCATTTTAGCCTCCTGCTGTTAAATGTGCAATGCCTCAGCAAGATATACACACTGAAAAAATGTCATAGAAGCCTATATGGGAGAACCAGAATTGTCTTCTTGCATTAGGAAATGTTCCTTCTTTCTTTAAAACTCCTTTTAGTACATCATATTTGCTAAATGTATTTTTTGTGTTTGAAACAATGAACTTTCTTTGTCTTGCATTAACATAATAAGCTTGAGACTCCTGTGATATCCGTGCAGCTATTTTTAATTTATTGCAACAGAAAGACAACTAGGTTTTCATTCTGCACTTACTCTCATACACAAGAGACATTTTTTCCACATATTCATCACTTCTGAAAGCCAGTGCAATCCTGCTAATCAGATTAAGATTATACCACTTATTTGTCTAAAATACAACTTTTTGCCAAGATGAGAGGAATAAGCAACAACCTTTGCTTCAGTATGAATTGGGAGAGATTTGGCATTCACGGGTCACACCTGTTAGTCTACACTCAATACTGCAATATGTACTTGAGTCATTAATGGATTCTGAAATATATACACATGGTCTAAACTAGAGTTCATCCATAAAGTATTGCTCCCAATGCCGGGAAATATTTGGGGTCAAGTAAAGTTGAAGGCTATTAGTCACTTCTAAGCTCTTGATTCCAGTCTGCTCCCTCTATCAGCTAGCTGCAAGCAGTGGTGGCTTCTCAAGGATTTGTGCAATTTTCTGTATGGATCTCAAAACTGCCCAGAACATTTTAATGCCTTTAATAAAAGTAAAAGTTTTGCTAAATGCATTCAAATGGATGCTTTGTATATTTTCAAAAAACAAAGAGAAACTTAAGTTTGCATTTAGACTTGCAGTGGCACAACTTTTGGGTTTCAAGCCTAACAGAATTGTTTCCATAGGGCTATATGTTAATTTCAAAAAGAAACAGAAGAGTAGAGGAATTTTAAATATAAACTAACAGTCTGCTCTCGTGATTGCACCTCTGTGTTGGGGCATAAAATCTAAAATTGAAACTGTGCAGAAAATTACTATATAGGCAAAAATGAAAACCTCTAACACCTCATTAACAGAGGAAAGTTGCATAGTGGTCAAAAATATGAATACTGACAAATGAAAACTATCATTTTAATCTCCGGTTTTAATCTACTGTGGTTATTTTAAGTACCAAAGTAAGTACATTTGTTTCATTATTACTTTTAAATACAAAGTCCAATTATTTGCTGGAACAGCTCTGTGGTATAATAGCTGCCCCATGATTTTTCTCTGCTCAGACCCTTCCAACTTCTCTGTTTATAAGGAAATTCCACCCTTGTTTTGACAGAACCCATTCCTATCTTTATTCTGAAATTCTATGTATTTTAGAGGGATTGTCTCCAGGATGTAATTCAAGGAAAACTATTTGGAGATCCAGAAACTGTCTGTGGAAAATCTAAGATCAAAAGTTTCTATTACAGCTTTCTAGATGATGTATCAAAGGTACTCCCCAAACAGATGTCTGAATTTCCTTTGAGAACTTCCTAACTTTAATATTAGAGACTGTTCCCATTAGCTCCTTCAGAACTCTGTGACATCCAGACAAAAGTGCAGGAGAAGCATTTCCCTACGTAGCTCCTTATTTGCAAAGCCTTTTATAAACCTGACCTGACACCTTTTGGGCTCCAGAAACTGGAAAGAACCACTGCCAGTAGCTGTTGTACTTCACGAAGAGGGTCACAGTACTGGAAGGGCTTCACAGAGCAGTGCAGAAGAGAGTGGCTAACCACAGTCACCATCTGTGACTTCTAACTGGACAGGCATGGGGACTGTAGCAGAGACTGCTCCCAGCAGAGGTAATGGATACATGATTTAGGAAGTGAAGAGTCTCACATTAACCATTAGACAGATGGCTAACACAGAAATCACAGCCCACCCTGGTGACCTCTCAAGCCACCAGCTTCCCTTTCCAAAGCAAGTCAGCTGAGAATCTGGCATAAACCCACACTCGTGGCAGGGTGCTGGATGCTCTTTGGTGCCCTTTGGACCAATGCACAGCATGACGATAGGACCTGCTGCTCAATGAGAGGAGGGACAGACATAGTGTATCTCTGTTCTTCTGGTTTTCACTGCCCTGGAAGGTTGCAGAGGTGTGTACAGGGACATCCTTGAAGCAGGGTTTATACAGAGAGATAATATCTTTTCTTTAGATTAACTGATACAGTCGGAAGAAACAGAGAGACCAGTTTTGAGCTTGAAAAACCTTTTTGTTTTGCTTTCTACCTGTGCCAGTTGAGCTAATATAAGACCATAAAACTTGGCCTCACTTATGTATTTTAGACAATCATGACTACAGAAATCCTACCACTGTTTACTTTAACCACTCTGAAATGGCCCAGGGTCCTTCCTCTTTGGCCTGAGAAGTAAATTTTTTTTTTCAACCTCCACAGACTGTGTGAGTCCATTCCTCCCCTACCCAGGCTGCTGGTTGTAGTGATAAAACCATACAGCATGCAAATGACTCCAGTATGTATTATCTTCCTTATAACCAAAATTAATAGCATTGTTCCCAGATTTTTGAACAAAGGCTTGCAGAAGGAAGCAAACATATCAAAGACCTCCCACTAACACAGCAAATCTTCTACCAGCATGTTAATCCCACATGATCACACAACCCACTGCCATAACAGGCATCCTTGCCTTCCCCAGCCATCATCCCCTTCATTGTCCTCTCCCTGATGGCAGGAGACTGAGAACCAAACCCACATGCATTCAGTATATCTTAGAGTCACCAAATGTCAAAATAATGAAGTCAGAAAGAATGTACCTATATGCATTTGGTGCTGTATGGATTACATCCCAACTCATCAGACATATCTGACTATGTGGTGCCATTATCCATGATGTCAAGATTTGCCAGTGTCATCGTTAAACCCCAGCCAGCTACCAAGCCCCAAACAGCCATTCACTCCCTCCCTCCACCAGTGGGATTGGGAAGAGAATTGGAAGGATAAAATCTGGAAAACACATGGGTTGAGACAAAACCATTTTAATAGGAAAAGCAAAAGCTGTACACTCAAGCAAAGCAAAACAATGAATTAGTTCCTTGCTTTGCTTCCCATGGGTAGGCAGGAGTTCAGCCATCTCCAGGAGAGCAGGGCTCCATCACATGTAATGGTGACTTGGGAAGACAAACACCATCACTCCAAACATCCCCCCCTTCCTCCCCCTACTTTACATTTAGCATGATGCCATACAGTATGGAACATCCCTTCGGTCATTTTGGGTCACCTGTTCCTCCCAGCCTCCAACTTCCTCACCAATGTGACCCTACAAAAAGCAGAAAAGGCCTTGGCTCTGGGTAAGCACGACTCAGCAATACCCAAAACATCTCTATATTATCAACCCTGCAGCACAAATCCAAAACACAACCCCATACCAACCACTGGGAAGAAAATTAACTCTACCCCAGCCAAAACCTGCACAGGCTGTGACAATTAGTGGTGTTTAGTTATCCAGCCACATAATTAGAATAAGATTCAGTGCATGTAGAATGAACCTGCTTACTTATTAGTAGCTGTATCAGGTCATTTTATACATTGGAGACTCATTATGTTTGAGACCATTTCAATTTCTCTGTCCTCTGCTAAAGTTTTTTTTTTTTTTTTCACAGTACTGACAGCAGCTACTCAAGGGATCTCACTGTAATCTCCAAGATAACAGCACCACACCTACACAATTACACCACTGAGTAGCAGCAGGAGGCTCACAGGATGCAACTTCTGCACACCAGAGCCATCACTCACACATTTGTTAAAAGTGCAGGTCTGCCCACATTTAGAGCTGAACACAAACCACATCCCTGTTACTGCCTGCCTCTCCAAAGAATCGCAAGTTGTGCTTTCACCTGCTGCAATACACCAGATACATTTGCATATACATGCACAGCCTGTGGAATGGGAAAAATTATTATTAATATTATTTTATTCTTAATGCCTCAGCAAAAGTTCACACATTTGATGTATGAGGACATATAAACATTCATGTGATAGCTTGATCAATCAACAGATCAGTAGCTCAACTGATCATCTATCACCTTTAATTCTTTCAGGATTATATCTCTTAAGACAAAAGACAGACAGTTCTTTCAAACTCCTTACAAAAAAACAGATGTATCAGTTGTTTCTCTGGACTATACAATATTAATAATCACAGGATCTTTGTAAGCTTCTTGTCTTTGGCATCTTTTAATTTCTAGCAGCATTCAGTTACTGCACAGAAATAGATGCATTTGCATTGTTTGCTACAAACACCAAGGATTTGAATAAAGCCACAGTTAAGTCTGCAAATGATGCTCAACCCATGTTTCATTGCTTTTTATTATAGGTCTCTGGTAGGCTGAATTCTTTAGCTAGATTATTTGATCAGAAAGCAATCATCAAACACCAGTGCTTCCTAAACTACCTCACATCACTCCAAATACGAGTCAGTCTGGCAGTTACAGGAACAGAGTCTAGATTCTCAGGTCCTCCTCTTTTTTATGCAAGTGCTTGCCCTTGAACTTGGAAAAACTCTCCAGCCTTGCTCTGTGCCAATCGCTCAGCTTATGGAGTGGATGTGCCGCAGCACACTAGGCATGGCAGGCACTGCTAACCAGCATCAGTCAAGCTGCACATGAAAGCCTTGTGTCTGGCTTACAGGAGAAACTGAGCAAGGGTCTTGGTAGTGCTGAAGGCATTGATCCTTTCAACTTCAGGCAGACAAGAGGTTACCTATACTGCCATCCCACCCAAAGGAGGAGGCACAGAGACAGAGTGCAGCCCATACATGCTGCCTATGGCACAAAAAAGTCAAAGCTCCTACAGTCATCTGTACCTATAAACGGTCCTGGCTCTGGAAAACAGCAACATAGGGATGACAAAGCAAAAAGGACAATTTGAAGACCCCTTTGCAAAGGCAGGTAATGCTCTGGGGAAGCTCACAGAGTCAGGAAACAGAGGGCAAGGGGTAAAAGCAGCAGGAGCTGTTATCACAAACAGTGATATACGATCCTTGATTCACAGTGAAAGAAGAGTGCTTGGAGCAGAGGCTGGCACTTCTCCAGTGCCAGAAGAAAATTGAAACATGAAGAAATGAGGCAGGTCCATCCATCATATTTGGATTTCTAACCACCCCATTCAGAGTGGAGTGTCCCTGGTAAAAGGGGCTTACCATGTTTCAAGTGAAAGCATTCAATGACAAGGATCCTTACAACAGAAACTGCTGATCCTTTAAGTTGGGATCACATCTTGACACTAAGATCAGGAGACAAGACACCACAGGAAAGAGTTAATGTAATGTGGTTCATTTCTAGGAAAGTTGTCCTATGAACAGAGAACAGAAAGGACAACAAGGGAATCCTCTCCAATGAAACTCTCCTACTCCTGACAAAACAGTGATATGTTGAGTTTTTCAGGAATTCATTTAGTCTGAATAAACTTAATGCAGAATTGGCCAGATGTTTAGGTCAGCATAAATTCGTGCAGATCCTCTGATTTCTAGGTGCCAAAACTCAACACAAGGTACACCCAAAGTGCCAGACATTCATCATTACCGACATAACACATCACTGCTCACGGAAGTAAAGGTTTTAGTGCTGCTCCAAGACCCACCCAGCTACAGTACATTTATCTTTCCTACTGTTCAGTTGGTTTCTGTCTCCTTGAAATTATTGTGCAGATTTATTAAGCTATTGTTGTAGTAATGTACATTAATTTCACTTACTTCTGGAAAAAGTTGCACTTTTTTCATTTATCTCACAACACACATAGACACTCAGAGTGTAGACAATCAGTTTGTAAGTGTCATGTGACCTAGCTGGCTAAAAAGTGCTCTATGGGTATCATAAATCATTTTTTTATCTGCCTTGGCTCTTTTTATAAATATCACATCTTGGCTTTGTATGTCTTAAATGCTTTGGACCATTTCTTTTGTTTAGGCAGTAAAAACAGCGATAAGAATTTGTTTATGAACAGGGAAAGACAGACAGATATTAATATTTCTGTGCTGTGGCTGAAAGCACAGTCCCAACAGGGGCTGAATTTCCAATCTTTTGTATAAAAGCCATCAACAACCTTTTTCATTGGCCTACCTGGGATGTTGTTTAAAGCTCAGTGCACACTAGAAATTCCATGTAAATTAGCCATCTGAGGGTATCAACATGGACCCGTGACTGTAATAGAAACATATTGACATAAAAAAGGCTAATTAACTGCTTCCTTTCTGTGAGTTGCACGCTGTGTACACCGTGCTTAGTACCTTCTGAGCTGCTGCAGACACACCAGCAAATCCCCTCATTCCGTGGAGCTCAGCACAACAGCTGCTTAAAAGGTCTGCACAGAAGCACAGAGGAGCAGCAGTATGAGGGGATGAGTGCTCCACAAGCAAAGGGATAGAGAGTTCAAAGTGTATCCCTTTCCTTCATGTGGAGCAAAGCTCTCTTCATGCCTGCACCATTTCTGGAAAATCAGACTTGACTTAAGATGTTTTTATTCCTCAGTACAAAGTGCCACTGAACTGCAGTAGTCCTATGCAGCATGTTTGGGGCTGATAAGAATAACAGTGTGTGGGGAATTTAGTCCTTCATTGCTCACAGGGGAAGACAGATTTTGTGGCATTTTCTCGCTAAAAGACAACCCCAAAGAAGGCTGTGAACTCACAGCATCTGGAAGTTAAAGTCAGGCAATTCATCCAGGAATTTGTATGTTCTGATTAGTGGATGTTAAGGTGTTAAGTAAAAACCAGTACACTTCCATGAATGCAACTGAAATAAACTGTGAATTACCGAAGTAATTCTCAAGCCGCACAAGCTTGATTGCCTTATGTAGTGATTTGCACTCACACACTGTGAGTATCAAAAGCAGGTGGAAAATGCCTGCAGCGGAGAAATTGGGGATGCTGATTAAGGGCTTTTTATACACACACTGCCCTGAACTTAATCGGTGTGAAAGCGTACTACAAGGTAAAGAGGAACAAATTCAGTCCCCAGAACTCCAAATACACACCCCTTTGTGGCTACCAAGTCCTTCATACTTGCAGTTATCCTGATATTAATGCTTATTCCTTACAATTCACTAGAGAAAAGTCCATAACAAAATCTGTTCTGAGTCCCAGAAAGATCTGGACTACCTGAAGCCCATTTGCAGGCTTTCCTGTTCATTCCCATTTTTTCAGTTTATAGTCTCTACAGTGTTTTTTGACTTGCCTCTTTTCTATGCTATGCACCACTGAAGATGAGCACCCCTTCAGTGTTTTCCCTCTAACTGTTATGCATCCACAGCAACACCTTTCAGCCTTTGTGTAGCCATGAATGTGACGTAAGAATGAGCAGCTGCATGGGTCAGGTCAGTGGCAATGGGACAGTAAGCCTTTCATCTGTGGTCACCAGTAACAATCCAAATCATCTCAACACACACAAAAAAAAAAAAAAAAAAAGGAAAATGAAAGTTGTTCCCTTTTATGACTTTTTGGTGAACTGTGAAAAAGGAGTTAGCAATTTCACAACAGACTAAAATGCCACAGAAAAGAAATAATACAATACATAAACAGAAAACAGTGCACTCATGTGACGTCAACACTACCACACAATAACAAAACCAGGTCTGAAAACCAAACTACTAACTTCTTACCTTATATCTTCTAGGTAAGGATGCAGGTGCTGTGGTGGGAGGCAGAAGCATGCATTTCTATTGCCTCTGCTGTCCTCCTTCAGAAGCAAACCACAAGACTCAGTGTCTGGGAATTTAAAGCCCATACTAAAGCCACCACACAAAATGGGAAGAAATTATGGAAATGCAGGGTACCAGCAAGAGAGATTATCTGCTGCTTCCTTCCACAATTGCAGTCCAAGGAGGTGCAGAAAATGCTTCTCTGTAACATCAGGTTGTGCTGACTTAGCATTAAGGTGGATGGAAACAGTTCTAAGGTAAAGCTTTTTGTGTATCAGAGAGCACCAGAACCGAAAAGGGTAATTTGTAAGCAGCCGGCATCCCTACAAAGCTAGCTCATTTCACATTTTTATATTCTCACATATATATTACACTCATCTTAGAGATAACACTTTCCCCTCTAGCTAGGAATTAAAACATCTTTTTTCTCTTTTATTTCACTGCTCTGAGGAAAAAGCAGCGTGAGAAAGATAATGCTGTGGCAAATGCACAGTGAAAATGCTAAGAGTTAACAAAAAAACCTGGCTAGGAATGGGAGATAAGGTTAAGGGCAATGACCTTCTTTTTGCTCCTAAAAATGTAGAACAAAGGTTAGCTGTTCTACTAACCCTACTCGCTGTTATTTTTTGACTCCTCATGGCCCAAAGAAGGCCCTAAAGCAAAAAAATTGCCTCAAATCTCATGGCCTATTTGAGGTGCATTCTTTGAGAACCTCTTTCTTTCATCAGATACAAAGCAGCCAATGAATGAAGACAGCTGTCCCTGAAGATATGAGAGCACCCAGCCACACACTGGGTTTGAGATGCTTGGGGCACTCTGGCAGCCATCAGCAAAATTTAGGGAATTTATTTCTCCCGTTCCATCCCATCACATTAACCACTGCATGCTCAGTTGGACTGCTGCAAAGAAAAGGGCCAGAGCTTAATTTCATTAGCCATCACTGACTAAAATTCCAATAAAATAGGATAGGAGAATAATGCTGGAAGGCATACTGATCTGCCACAATCCTCACATAACCCACATTGTAGCTGACCGTAAAAAAGCAAAAATATCTCACACAGCAACTCCCCCTAGGCCTCTAGACTAATTCTGACTGCTGTAGCCATTCTGAATTGGGTTTTTTTATCTTATTAACAGCAGCAGTGATATCTGTTTCCTCTGTCTCAGAACTCTGCTTGATATTGGAGACTTGCTTTCAAACTCCAAACAGCTTTTGTGCAAGAAACTTGCTTCCCTCTTTTCTTCTTAGATGACTGTCTTTAAATGAAATTGTAAGGCTGGCAGGAGGGGACTGAAAAAAAAAAGAACCATTAAACCTTGATAATTTTCTGCTAGAAGAAACAATTTAAGCTAAAATGACAGTCAGATCAGGAAAAAACATCCACTTTGATAAGCTGGTAATTAAACAGAAGCTGGTAAGGCAGTGTGATCAGTCAACCATGCTGGCCAAGGTGTTACTGTCAAGTAGGACAGCAAGTTTTAAAGGCAAATTTTACTCAACACCCTCTTAGAAGATGCCACAGATATTCCACTACAGAGGAGAGGTCATGTACAGAAAACCAGGAAGGATCCTGGTCTTACAAGAGAAACCCAAACACAAGGAGCATGCCATCAGAATGAAAAAACTGAAGCAAAGAAATATTTTTAGTATTTTATTGATTTTGTCACATATCTGATGATGTGTGAGCAGAAGGATAACTGACTTGGAATCCCTCAGACAGCATACTAAGTATTTCAAATGTCCCAGGTCAATAAGCCATCAGCTGGAGCAATCATAAAGCTGAAAATGTGGGAAAGGGTGGTTTTACAATGCTGTATTTTGTGAGGACCAGAATTGGCCCTGAAGACCTAGGACTCTTGGAAGTGATTATGTGCCAGAGGAGTCAAAGGAAGGGACAGTACAGAAGTCTATGCAGAGGAACAGGTTTGAAATCACATCAGCTCAGCCTATGGAAACAAAGACAGGTGGGACAGTTCACAAGATTCAGGCCTGTGAGAGAACCAACTCACATTAATTAAGCTGTCAAGATTTGCACGGCTCTCCCAGCCCACTAGGTTTGCTAATACTGCTGAAGCTGTTTCTACCAGTCCCCAACATGAACAAGGCATATGTGGGGAGCCTCTAGTCCAGGGCTGAATCCCCTGCTTGGGAAAGGAGCTCCACTGGCCTCCACACAGGTCCTCATGTCTGCCAGAAAGGAGAGTGGGACCAAGAGATGCCACTCATTGGTGTTGTTTTGGCACGTTCAACGACGAAAGAAGCAGCCACAAAGCCCTAGTGGCACAAGTGACAAAGAATGCTAAAATCCAGCCTTGCTCCATTTTTTTCTTCTTTCCCTGCATGTCCAGCCCTTCCATGCCCAAAAGAGATTTGGCATGCAAACCACTCATTAGTATGCACACCAGAGATACCTCAGTCCTGGTAGGTTTGAGTGAAAAACACGTGTGGCAACTGCAACCTCTGTGACACTACAAGTTCAGTATGTAGCTATCCAGAAATCTCAGTTATAACCTATCAGACTGATAGATCAGCATTATTTTTAAAGTTTAAGAATTTTAAATGACACAAGCTAAAAATATAAAAATTCTATTCCTTGTAACAATATTAAGGCTCACAAAGTCTATGTATGCAACAGAGACCATAATAACTGGTCTATTCCCTATTTAATACAAAACGGGACAGGTTTTTCATAACGCCCAAACAATGGAAAAACACAAAAAATCCACAGCAATCATTAACAAGATTACCTAGTGATATTCAATATCACTAGAAATTTATATTGCCTCCAATGGATACTGGATTCGATATTTGGAGATCACTGATGGATCACAGGGAGTGAAAAATGGAGAGGGAACAGGAAAAAAATAACAAATGTGTAAGGTGCTTCAAAGCTACAAGGTTCAGTTCAAGTTTCAGACCCTTCCAAATGCACAGGGATTTGAATCTCTAAAACTTAGCTTCAAAATTCATAATCTAAATGCCTCCAAAACCTCCAAGGATTTTTTTTAAGTTTTGTATTTAGACATATGAACTTCAACACTGATAGAAGTTTCCTTGTTGCTCTGAATAGTCTGAAACATTATCCACCAATAATGTTTCCATTATCACAACCACAGTTTCTCTCAGAGCAGGGACAGTTCCTCACTGCCGTGGTTTGACATGGAAGTAAATTTTTTTCAAGAAGCTGGGTCAAACCAATCAGTGGTCAGGTTTGGATATTGGCACCTAGAGTGACCACTGAAAGTACAGACACACCTCTGAGAACACAGAGGGTTAAAAGCAAGAACTCCCAGGGGAGCTTTCTCTTTGGTTCCGGTCAGAGTACAGTGCGCAGACCTCCACCGCCCAGCCACAGGCTGGGTGGGGGAGGGGAAGCCATGTGGCCTGGTCGAGGTGAGCCGAGGGGGCTGAAGGACTGGAACTGAGCCAGCTCCTGTGGACGGAAGGGTGGAGAGAAGCAGAGATGCCTTTGTCCCCCGCCCCAGCAGGAAGGAAATAGAGAGTCCAATGGCACCTGTAAATTTGCCGGCAGAGGAGAAAGAAAAAGGGGGGGGAAGATGCCCAATAGAGGAGTTAGAATTCTCAGCAGAGATTTCAGCCCTCCCAAGAGTCTAAACTTTTAACCCTTTCCTGAGAAATGAAAGCTTTGTAAAATATTACTTCTCCTCGATTTGAAGTAAAAGAGAGACAGTCTGAGATCTGGGATGTTGGAAGAGGAAATTTTTGGGTGGAAGGAGATGATAGAGTGGCTTGTGACTAGACTTTTCTTGTTAGCCATAGACTGAACCAAACTCTCCTGCAATAGAGACTGCATTTTAGGGGGATGCAGTGGTGAACCAAAGAAACCTGCTTCAGCAACCACCAGCGCAGAAATGGAGAGAACAGAGGAAAGCTGAAGAGGGAATAGTGATGCCTTCTGTCTTCAGGAAGAAGATGATCTCTGTTCTTGGACCCTCGGCCCCAGGGGGAAAATGAGGAGGGACTGTAGTCCCAAGATGAGATGCTGAACTATTGTCTCTTTTAGTCCGTAGCAAAGCATCCTTAAAGGAGCCCTAGGAGCAGTCTGTCCATGCATGGTGGTGAGAGCACTGTGACATGGAAAGGAGAGTGGCACATGGGCAGATTTTCTCCAGGCAGTTGCCATGTGTGACATGGAAACACAAAGGTAGTAGTTGTGTTTCCTGAGGGAGTCTGCAGTGCAAGAGAGACTTCTCTCTCCTTTGAGGGACTGAGTATTGATTATCTGAAGGGTGGCAACTTGATCAGGAATCCTGGGTGGTGTCTCACTGTAGTTTTGTTTAGAAATTAAGTGAGAGGAGGAGGAGTGTTTTAAAGGGTCTTCATCCTAGATTTTGTGGTTTTGTTTTATATAGTAGTAGTAGTTTAATAAAGTTTTTTCTTTTGTTATTAAGCTTAGGCCTGCTCTGCTCTGCTCCTAATCACATCTCACAGCAATTATTAGGAAAGTGCATTGTCATGGGGCGCTGGCATTGCACCAGTGTCAAACCATGACACTCACTCTTTGCTCTTAGAAAAGCCACAGAGTTTCTTGAGTGTTGGCTGCTAAACAATTGATTATTATCCTGTGGGCTTTTCCCCATCCTTTCTTTTACGTAGGCTTACGGTGTGCCTGCACAGATGATAGGATGTATATTTTGCAGCGTGCTGTTTTAGCACATAGCTCAGCATGCAGAGCACACACTCTCCAGTCTGACTGTCAGTGTTCCCAGCATCAGGACACAGATAAATAACTCTCAGGATAGGGCTTATTAGGCTCCACCGAATAGCCAAGAGGAGCAATAGATTTGTGCAGTGAAAGCATTCAGCAGGTGGAAAATACTTGTCACTGGATTTGAGCAAGAACACATGTTGCTCTTAAAATACTTCCTGGTAGCTATAAAGAAAGGTAGAAAACCGCATTTGAATTAGCTCTCTCGGCTTCATCTTCACTGAAGGGAAGGTGCATTCTGCAGCACACCTCCAAATCCTGGGGTCCACTTAAGTGGGGAAAATACTGCAGCCCTGTCATTCCCATCTGCCTTGGTTTACTCTCCAAGAAAACAGCAAGAAGTTTGGAAATGACATCAGCTCAAGCCCTACCCTGAAAGACAGTTCCAACACCAACAAATTCACTGCAAACAGCTATGAAGAATTCCCAATCCCACTGTTTAGATAAAGGGGACCATATCCTATTATTTTTATATTGAGCTCTCTGTCTGCACCCCAAAGGCCTGAAAGTGGCCAAACTGCACATCTTGATTCCTAAGATTCACAACCACTTGAATTCACTGAGTACATTGGAAAACCTAAGTGGGAAGCAAAGGTGATGACCAGGCATTAGGGTACACTGTGGCAGTGCAGCTCAGAGCTGCTTCGTGATGGAAAGCTATTTCCATGTCTTTATATAGAGGAGTTCTCTGGTACTTACACTTAATTTGAGAATCTCTCATACCCCACTAAATAAATTTGCATGATGCAGAACTAACTTAGCACAGGCAGAATCGTTCTACAGAATATTTTTTGTGTGCTTGTTGTTGTTTTGTTTTAAACCTTCTCAGGATTACTCCAATTAGATTGAGAGGAACTTCTGCATAAAACAGTTCTCTGGACAGCCCATGTTTGCAGGGTGAGAAGCTAGAAATTTCATGCTGGAAGCACCTGCAGTGGCAGGGACATGGGGGGCTCAAGGAATTTGCCTTCAGAAAAAGCTCTACCAAATGGAGCCAGAGCAGTGAGCTGGCTCCTGCCAGTGAGGGATAAATTACAGTTTAGAGTGAGTTGAATGAAACAGATGTCAGGTCAGAAAGTGAAATTTGTGAGGAGACTGCGAAGTGACAAAAGCTGCCCTGCCAGAGGCCATGTCTTCATCACCTTCTACCACACCCCTGCAGAGGGGGCACCGCTGGCACTCGACATCCCCAGGGACAGGAACAGAGTGAGAGGAAGCCATCCCTGCCTGCCCTCCTCACTGCCATAGTCAAGGGGGTGGTGTCACGACTGTAACCAGCCCTCTGACACCAGAGCTGAGTGAAGCACTTCATCCCCAGAGAAGCCTTTGCCCTGCTGCTGCCAGTGCAGAGACAAGTGCACTACATGTTTACTGAGACAGGGGACTGTGGTTTTTATATGAATGCTGTCCCTACTTTGGGCTTTTTATCTTTTTGCTGCTGATGCCTGCCCTTGCTGAGACTAGAAGTCCCATATTTACATGAAAATGGTTTCATTTCAGGAATTATTGTGTTTAAATATTAAACAGTCAATAAATGCCAAATCAAGACAAATACTCATTGAAGATGTAAATAGAAAGAAAGGTTTCAAGTCAGCAAAAGCCAATGAGACATGAGATCCCACTCAGGGGAGGGCACAGGCCTGACAGCACCAGAACAGATGTCCCATCCCAGAAGCATTGTTTCAACTTCTGTTGGTACTTTAGGACTTATTTATGGTTTTTGTTTTGATTGCAACCCCAATTCCAAATTTACCTTCTTTTAGGAAATAAAATAGTAATAGAATAGCACCCATACAAAATGCATTTCACTGCCCCATCCCTCCAAGTCCTGAGGGGATTTAGAAATATCATAAAAGTCATCCCAAGCCAAAATCTTTAAATGTCCATTGTTTCATGGATGCACAGGATGCAGCAGAAGAGCACTGAACTGGACAGGTTTTGCCCCACCCCTACCAGTCCCAGATATGGCGCAGCATGACAGGAGGCTGCCTGCAGGCTGTGCTCAGTCTCTGCTACCTTGCAATGGATGCAGCTGATACCAAGCAGCACTGAACACCCCACAGCTGATGTGAAAATGTTTCTGAGCACAATATTTATTGCTGAAAGAAAAAAATCAACACTTAGTGTATTACTTTTTCTGTAGTGGCATGCTCATGGTGCCTGCTTTCCACTGCTGCACTCATCAATATGGCAGAGCTACAAGACCCTTTAAATTGCAACCATGATTATTCACGCCTTACCTAGCACTCGCCTGCAGCCAGGTTTCCTTGAGAATGTATGGGAGGCCTGAAAGGGAAAGATGCTGTATAGAGAAGCGTCATGCCAAGGAAAAAAAAAACATTCTATGAAGAGGAATATTTTTAGCACACAACCTGAACAAGTTTCTGGAGATCCACACCAAGTTGCAGGTCACAGCTGCAGTTGGAACACAGCATCGGAGCAGGAAAAAGGCACACAAGGTCTGATTGAAACCCCAGAGGATTGAATTCAGAGGATTGAGGCTCAGGTTCTTGCTTAACAAATCCTCCCAAGGCTTGATTTCCACACCAGTGAGGTCTGCATGATTTTACATCATTATGCTGAATAGTGTATGAGTCATAATACCTGCAGAAGGTTCCTAGAGGTTCTCTCTTAGGTGTCTCCAAAGCACATATTTAAACTTCATTTCCTAAATCATAAACAAGTACTTAAGGCTTCCTGATTTACATTCAAGGTGGGTTTTTTTTAATGTGAAGGTCACCTTGAAAGCTGCAGTGCAAAGAGATAACTCATTTTATCTCTAGCATCATGGTCCTGCTTCTGCCTGCCACAGCAAAAGATCCTCACCACATGAAAAACTCATTTTTAACTCTTATTCAAAATGGACCTGCCACAGATTTTGAATATACAGCCATGATTCAAGAGCACCTGCCTGGCCACATCAAAGAGCTGTATGGGTAGGAAAGTGAAAGATCCCTTGGCACTTTGCTTACTTTTGAAGTAACTCTTGAGAGGCAATATGGTTTTGGAGATATGATGGTGGCTCTAGCAATCAGAAGACCTGGATTCTATTTCTGGCTCTGTCACTGACCTGATGAATGACTCAAGACAAATTACTTCCACACACCTGCCAAGTTTCAGAGAGCAAGTGTGAGACTCACACTATCCCATTTTCCCCCAAGCTGCCCCTTCACAGCCCCAGCTTCCCACACATTTGCAGCACAGTCATGACCTCTGTTATGCCTTGTAATACAAGTTACAGCTTAGCAACCACCTCCTGACATGCCAGCCTGCTGTGCCTGGGGTGCAGAACCCCAAAGCAGAAGGGAAGGTTCTGTCCTACAAGTCAGTTTTATCAAACGCACCTCCTTCTCTCTCCATGAATTAAAGCCAGATACATCCAGATATATCCAGGGAGGCTTTATTCCTGCAACACAACCTATGGACTATCATCAGCAGTGCACATTCAGTGTTCACCTGCATACATCTCACAGATATGTGGAAAGTGAAGAGGTCCACTTCCAATTATGTACCTCTATTTTCCCTTCTGCCACTTCTACTGACATGAACAATCCTCTGGCACAAGGATAACATTTTCATTTTTCATGGCCTGCACAGAAAAAAGAGCCTCCAGCTCTCCCAAGGATGCCAAGTGCTTCCATACCTTCATAACTACAAATTCATTTTTCCAGCCAGTAGAGCCTTCCTGCACCAAACCCTCTCTGTAACCACTGAAGTACATCACTAGTGATCCCATTTCCAAGGGCTGGCACCAATTATTTGCTGAAGGACATTTACAAAGTATTTTACTGTAATGGGCTTATGTATCTTCTAACACATATATCAGTAAGAAGGGAGTGCTGTAATCTTTGACCAAAAAAACCTACTTGTGAACCACCTATTATCATTATTGTTAAACATTATGATTATTTCATCAGTTACTCCAACAGAGGAAAATATGTACCATAACTAGGAATCACTAGGGGATTCTCTGCCCAGCCTGATATCCGACTCTTTTCTGAAAACAAGGACTGCCTACAGCATATTGATTTTTGTTTACCTTTCACAACTGAGAGGTAGAACTCTAATGAATCATTTTTTTTTTTTTTTTTTTACCAAGAAAAGTCTGTGAGGAAACATAACTACCTGTATACTTTAAATTAGACTTCTATACGTAAATTCATTAATGTTGCTCTTCATTCGGTACCATTTGAAATCAGCAGAATTCCTAGTGGTAGAAGGGCAATGGAAAGTCTCTCTTGTTCTGAAGGGAGGAAGAGCCCACAGCAAGCAGCAAATGACCAGCCCTTTCTGAAAGCAATTTAAGTCTCTGTATGCATGATGCAACACTAGGAGTGATACCTCTGTTTTTTAAAAATACACTTCAGTTTAAGTTACTTTATGCAAAGTGTCCCCACAGCCCCTGGATGGTAACGAGAGGAAAACACATAGCACCAAGTCATCAGCACTATAAATGGCAAATGCGCTGGGGAAGAGAGGGGATAACAGAACATAGAACAGGTGGCAGAGGAAGAAAATCTCAACGGGAACATCAACTGTCAGTGGAAAAACCCTCACCTTCTCCCACCAGTGCTTTTGTTCTTCATGTAATAATAGAAATGCCACCAAAGTAGACGGTATCACTGAATGGGAGCCATACATAGAGAGTGATGACAGCAAGCCTGAGCAGTCTAAAGGGAAACAGAAGGAAAGAGCCGTCTGACAGAAGAAATACTGGAGTTCAGAGAGAACAAGTTCAACACCACAGAGGAAGCCTGTTTCAGAGGCAGGAGTTCAGATCAAGGCAGTGCCCTCTCCAGGACAGTGCCCTGACATAAGAGAAGCTGATTGCCTCTCAGTGTCCTTCAGCAGTGAGGAAGTGGGAAATTGGAACAGGCTGAGGAAAAGAGTTCACCTGGCTTTGCCCAAAAATGTCTGCATCTAGAAGGCAAAGAAAGTGGGAATTTTCTTTCCTTTTAAGGAAGGACATAACTTTAAGCAAAATTCAAGAGTAAATACTTTGACAGGAAAGAGTCAAAGCACTATAATTGAGAGGTTGGATTAACCACTCACTCAGGCTTCTCTTAAATCCTTGTTAGGTGATTCTTATCTCTGAGAGTATAGTAACTTCCTTCCACAGTTTTTAGCAACCTAAATAATCGTTAGTATTTGAAAATTGGGAAACAGGTAGTTCCTTCACCTTGGCTTTAAAGTAGGGTCCACAAGAGTACAGAATAGAGACCATTCATCTCACTAATCTTCATTCACAAAGAATCAAATAGCAAGAAAACACTCTATCCCAAGCCTTATTCCTCAAGACTTATGGGAGGACTGCTCAGTCCATACTCCTGCCAGCCCATGGAACCAGGAGTTCCTCAAGGCTGGAGCTTGAGGTCCTCCTCAAGCTTACTCTGTGCAGAGAGACATTTGTGCCTTGGTCTGTGAAGTGTGTACCAGCAAGGATCCCACAGCTCTGTTTTATTGCTTCTTATTTCACGCTCTTCTATTTTTGTAATGCTGCCAATCCCAGCTCATTGCAGACGATCCTCAGTAGATTTGCAGATTTATCTGGAGAAGCTTCTGGCTGCTCAGTGCACAAATCCTAAATCCTGACCTTGGGAATGCAAAAAAATCCAATGATGGCTCTGTCAATATTTCAGGTCAATAACATTACAGAGGTTGTGGCCTTCTGGAGAGCAGTGAGCAAAGGCTCCCACTGCTGTGTTATTTTGAAGTTTCAGGATAAGGTTAACTATTTACGATAAAGACCTGTAACCAGGTTAGCTGTGCATGCCAATGAGAAGAAGGAAGAGCAGCCTCCAAGATGTGAAAGCATTGCAGATCTTCCCCCAGCAAGGCAGCATTCCCCTCCAACAAGCTCAAGGCTTAAGATTCCTCACTTAGAGGCAAGTAAAACAAAAGCACTGAAAAGATAGGCATGACAGAAAGGAGAATGGAGGATTACATGGCTCTAGCAAAGCCACAGGGAACCCATCCACATGAAAGTGAAATGAACAATTCACCAAAAAAATGTGCTGTGGATATAGGGTCCTGTTGTCATCCCCTTCACTGCTAGCTATTGATTTTACAGTATTTGTAAGATTTATTCCCTTTTATTTTCACCAGGGGAAATTATGCTGTCAAGATCTATTAACCCAAAACAAGCCATTATCCCTCTCATGATTATCGCCTTCCAGGGCTGGCTGCAAAAGGCTTCCAGACTCTGTGAGACAGGGAAGGAAGCTGCTGGCTTTTACACACCCCTCACAGCCACCCTGCCTGTCCCACTCCGGGGCCAGCTGCACATCCAGCTGACCAGCTTGCAGAGGACAAAGCCAGAAATCTGTGCCTGAAGTGGCACATGTCCCCATTCTCCACTGACTACCAAGGCCCTGCAATTGTGCCCTATAGTTCAGGCAATCCCATTGAAAGGTATCCCTCTCTTGTGTCCTTGCAGAAAACCAGGAGATCCCCAGGGCAGGCATGGACCAAAGACATGAGTGCATGCATGGCTTAAGACAACACTGGCATTCACACTCAATCGTAATATGTGTTTCTCCATTTACTTTTTTACAGTGACCATATCTGATCACTTTATGAGAAAGAAGCAGAATATCAAAAGAGATACTTTCGAAGCCACAGGGACATAAAGCATCCAAAAATAGAAAAACTAGTTGGCTAAACACCAGAATGGTGCTCTCACCAAATTTTGTTTGAGAAGTGTGCAGACTCCTCAGCAGCAGTTTCTGAGAAGACTGGGGACTAGAGTTTACATCTGACCTCAGCTGAGGCACTATTGTGGAGAACAGCCATCCACAGGGGCTGCGTTAATTCTCCTACTAAAATCTCTGCTCTACACATTCAGCATGGGATTTTCAAAACCCCTTAAAGTGGTCAAATAAAAATTAGTTGCCCTTGGATCAAGGCCCTGTGCTGTTCTCCAGTGCCGACTATGTCCATAATAAACTGCATCTCTCAAACTCCAGCTTGCTCAGCACCAGTCAGACACACTAAATAGGAGTTGTGAAGTACAGACCTGGAAATAGGATTCATGCCCTCTTGACTTCTAGAGCTGAGCGCATTTCCCCAGGCAACAAGGGCATTTTGACTGGTGGAATAGCAGGCACTGTGGGACACACTTTTCTTAAGTTTTTGAAACCACATGAAAAACAGCCTGTACTTTTAAAGCTCTTTTGAGGCCCACCCAATTGACTGCAGAGTGAAGTTAATTCAGTCACATACAGTGCCTCATTTCTGAGATGCACACTTAAGCCCGGGAAAAACACTCCACAGTACAGGCTCAGTATGTGATTTTCAGTGCTAATAGAGTGGTAAAATCAAACCAAATTTCCTTTGGAAAAAGGCCACACATCATTCTCCAGTGAGGAGCATTACTGCTTTAAATCACAACTTTCAAACATCTGCCATTACTACCAAAAAGCAGCTTAAGAAAACCATCACCACCTAAAAGACATACCCTCCTCTTTTATTTTTCTCAGGAATAAATAGCTAACTTTGCTCTTATTTGAAAGGACAGGATAGGAAAGAAAAGAAAACATGAAAATGCTTTATTTCAGACCAGAAAGCAAGTACGACAAATCTTTGCCAAATGCAGAATGCCTCCCAGGCTCAGTCTGAAAACAGGATTTCAAAATTTCAAGTACCTTGATAATCTTTAATGCAATACTAATTGCACCAGTCCCAGCTAAAAATATTCATTCTAAAGAATTTCTGTCACTTAAAACTCCCAGTGGATACGGGAAGAGTGAATGTGGGAAGTACATCAAGGCAGATGTGTGTTGGTCATTGCTCTGCTAAGAGAACAGCCAGCTTCCTCCTAACAGCTGGTTACCAGACCTGGCACTGCAAGCCAAAGCCCATCTTGGGACTCAACCACTGCAGTCAGGCCATAACTCCTTGGGAAAGGCTGCACTGCACCATCTGCAGTTGGCTCCTACCTTGCCATGGGGGCATCTGCAGTCCTCTGATGTTCAGCCTCACTGTGCAGAGACACACATGCAAGAAGCAAAAATAGAGACTGTACATCCTGTGGATGTGGTTTGAGTTTTCTCTCCTGACAGCAAATGGGGATCAGCCCTCTAAATTCTGGCTAAAGGCAGGTATGTTACCAGGCAAGCCACCAAGATAGGATATTTCCATGCATGTGATACCAAGGGACAGAGAGAGAGGATTAAAAATAACCTTGTAGGGCAAGCTCTCATCATGTATCTGAGGCATGTATTTGAGCTCCGAGCATTACAGCCATGCTCGTGGACTGGAATTCAACTGCTCCTGCAAAGAAAATGGTGTCCTGGAGTCACTTGTAATGAGGCACTCCCAGAGCAGCCCTGACAGCACACAGAGTGTGTAAAACCCCAGCTGGGAACATTAGGGCCAACCAGCACCCCAAAGCCACTTTGTCTTGGGGATGTTTGAGCTAGGCCTAATGTGTTGTGGAGCTTGTAACATCAAAGTGCTCTGGGGAGAAAGGAAAGGAACAGTCTCTGACACACCATTCCTCATTTAATTCCCTCAGGAGTGGGATGGTGCCAGAGCTGGCCAGAGTAATTAAGCACACCATCTGGGCCTCTGAATCTCATGTATGAATAGACTAAGCCTGCATCTAGTTAACCCTTCTGCAACCAGTGACACACAGAGAAGTTACACACTAGGATGGACAAAAAATCGGAGTAGGCACAAGGGGTGCAGCTGTAGAGCCTTACAACAGGTGTACTCAGCACCATCAGGCTGAATTAGATACTCTTCAATCCAGCCACGGGAAGAAGCAAATGATCCAAGGATGGACAGGGTACCACGTGAAAATGATCAGCCATAACATTAAAAACAATGGTTGTGATCTTTCAAACTTGTCAGTGAAATCAATCAACCCTTTCCAAAGAGTGAAATTTTACAAACCAACAAAAGTGACCCTGTCAGCAAGAGCTGGGGACTAGCCAGATCACAGCTGCCTCTGCTGAAGGATTTCCCAGGTTCAAATGTTGCAAGTCAGGAGAGGAGCCAATGTCCAGATGGTGCACTGCAGATAGAAAGCAGCAGAAGTCCTTACAACAAAAACCCTGAGTGAATGCAGCAAATGGGCCTCTTTGGACCATCAGAAGAAAATCAGAATCAGAGATCATCAGAAGAAAAAACCCTTGGGGCTTCAGAAGAGACTTTGAAAACTCTTGCTGCATTTTGTTTCACTGAAGTCAGAGAAATAAAATTTGGTTTAATTATCTTAGGCAGAAATTAGGTTACTGCACACAATCTCTCAATTTATTTTATTCAACTGACTTCCAATCCTCCAAAGCCCTAAAGACTCAGCTTCAGGTAACCACAAAAGGAGCAGCATATCATCACCCAGCTAATAGAGGCAGTCATCAGGAAAACTTCAGCTAGAGATCAGAGGTGCTAAAAGATTTGTTTACTAAAACAAATACATTTGGTCACTGTGAGATTTTCCCAATGACTGGATTAAAGAAAGTGGAGAAGGCAGTCAGAGATATTGAACGTCTCAGATTATGCAGAGATTCACAACTAAGAATATGATGTTCGTCATGTTAAGAGACTGTGGAAAGACTATACAACAGACAGGTAACACTCAGGACTGAGGAGAGAAAGATTAACTTCTGGCATAAAACTCTAGAGAGTCCAATCTGTAATGTGAACTGGCCTTAAATGTGCAGATACTGCAGTTCATTCCAGCAGTAACAGGCCAGCTCAGTTAAGAAAAACACCTGTTAAATCCTGCCTGAACCAGAACAGTTTTAAGGCTTAAGGAACAACCCTTTGTTGCAACTTCAAAAATGCTTCACTGAAAAGCACCTTGGCACTTCACAAAAACACAGGCATCCCTGTGGAAAATGAAACACATGCTAAGCACAAAGAGCTCTGAACCAGCTGAGGAAGCCCACTGCCCTCTCTCTGCCTGCCTTAGACATGCAGCAACAGACAGGCAGAGAAAAGCAAATCAACCAGTTCATAAACACACCCATGACATCTCCAGGCTATGTCACAGGACCTTCTGGCTAATCAAATATTCCTCAGTGATTCTGGAAAAGGTGTTGTAATAAAATACAGGATTTATGTTCTGCTACCACATCGTGTGTTCAAGAATGGAAACCAGGGAGCAGCTTCCTCCAAGGATCTCAAGGAACACAGCCTACATATGCAAAGGAAGGAGAGCAAGAGCACCACCTTGTTTCCTTCTTTTACTGCTAGGGCACACAAAAAATGCATTCCTTTATTTCAATAAGCCATGAAACTGCATCTTATTCCTTTACAGTCTTGTTCCTTAATATGTGCTCTGCAGTCTTTGACATGCTTGAGTGCCTTAGTGAAAGCAAAGAAGGAAAACATGGAGCTGTGAGTAACAGAACCAATAAATGATGTGCAGTGGCAAAAACTAAGGTTGCAAGGCAGAAGTACAGCCCAATGCATAAAGCAAACAAGAGCAGAAATGTAACATTCTTCTCCATTTTGCTATTGGCTTCCAGTTATGGTTATGGAGCATCCCATCTCCTTCACCTGTTAAAGGAGAACAATAATGCTAACTTACCACAGGGAAGAATAAAGATAAGCAATCTCACGCTTTGGAGAGTGCTTTGAGAACTTGAAATGGAAGGTATTATAAAACACCACGTCATTGTTTTCCACAAAGGATCGTACAGATGAATTTGAATGGGAAGAAGTATCCATGTACATTGTCTTCGTGTGGTACATCCATGGCATGCCAGGTTCTGTTTAGATCTATGGTTTATTTCAGTAACATGAGAAGGGAGATTTAGTGGTAGCACAAGAGGAACAAATGAAATCCCAAAGCATTTCTTCATTGCCAGATCTTCCTCTGAAAGTCCTGTTTATTGCATTTTCCCTGCAGCAACAAAACCACAGTAGCAGTAGCTATTACTGTTTCCATATACAAACCATATTAGACAGAATTTACAATATTATCTGTCAAATAATATCCTTCCCTCTATCACCCAATCCTTAATATACAGCCACTGGTGTGAGAAAATGAAAATTTGGGTATTGGGAAGGGGGGCATGTCTTCAGGCAGGAATATTATCTGTAGGGCATGCCAGGAAGAAACTCAGAATTGAAAAGGAAAGATAAAAGGACAAAATCTGAAGTATTTTCTGTGGAGATGACTGCTTAAATTTTCTAAGGTATGTGCTGTTACACTGCTACCAACTGTCTCTTTCAAATGATGTGAAAAGCTGTGATCTTTATCTGTATTCCTGCAAGAAACTGATTGCTCAAACAATGCACAATTAAAAACAATTTTTTTTCTTTTCAACAAAACATAATACATTTTACTTTTACATAAGTGCTTTCAGCTTGTGATCTCAAAATAATTTTGACTTTTATTATCATCATTACAATATAGCAAAAAGGTGCAGTCCCTTTTTATCAGCACAAAGATGTTGTGTGAGCAGGTTGTGGTCACAGAGGACAGCTGCAGGTTTAAGAGTGGAATCCAAGAAGCCTGACTCACAGAGCAATGAAAAAATAGGACCTCATCCCTCATCCTCCGTGTGTTTAGCATAAGTTAATCATCCCCCAGCCCTGTCTGCTGCCACAAGTATGCCAGCTCCAGAGCAAGCACAACTCGCCTTGGACACACATCTCAAAACAAGCACAACACATCCACCCTCCCTTGTGCACAGCCACTTGCTGAGAACTTCCCTAGGAAAAGTGAAGGACCCAAACAGTTCCACCGTCACCTGCAGTAAAGAGGGGGACAGGATCACCTCTGGCCTCTCAACAAAAATGTCCTGTACCACGCATCAAAAGGGAGACCAAGCTGAACTGATGGCCCCAGCAATCCTGGTGAAGCTCTTTCTTGTACAGCACCATACTAAAGCAGTTTACTTAAAAAGAAAACCAGACTCGCACCATATGGAACCAGGGCATTCACTGGGCCCTGCAGAACGCCACCAGATCAAAATGGTGGCACTGTGAAGTCCCTTTTGCAGTGATGTACAGGACCAGAGATGGCACAAGGCAGCAAGAGATCAGGACCTATCCCCCAGACATTTTCCCTAAAGATAAATCTGCTTTCAGCTGCTGAGAACCCTCTCAACTCTCAAGCTACAAGAAAAAAAAAAAAAAAAAAAAAAAAAAAAAACCACCAAACAAAAGAAGAGTCATGATAGTGACTTGTAGTTCTGTACATGTCCATCCTTTCACAAGTAACAGATCACATGGTCATACTTGTGAAGGAAAAAGCTGATACCTTCAAAATGCAAAGCTTTCTGTACATGAACACACAGTGAAAGACACCTCTGGTTGTGCTGACAGCTTTGACACTCTCCTAGATTGCTTCTGCAAATGCAATTGTTCATCTTCTGTCAAAACACAAGGAAATAAGTTTGCTCTTTGGTGGCAGTTTCTTAATGGGGAAGAGGAATTAGCATCAGCCTTCAATACAGAATGAAGGTCCACTTCATCATCACAGACAATTCCACCCAGGAAAATGGGGTCTAAGCATCCACCTGCTCTCAATGCGAAGGAGGGAAGGAGGCAACTATGTCAAGTAGACATTATTTCAGGGGACCCTTCCACTATACTTGTCGCCCTGCTTTTTTAAGATTTTTCTAAAGCCTTCTGAGTTTACATTCTTGTAGCAAAATTTCTCACACACTTTCTGTAAATAACTTATTGCTTTGCATTCCTTCATAGAGGCAGAGAAATTTGATGGACTGGTAGTTTATCCAGTGTCATTGGAGAGGTGGCACTTTCACCCTCCAATTCACCATCACCTTTGGAAAACTGCAAATGCTGGAGTCAGAAAAATAAATTAGTCTTTTTACCGTGACAATAGCAGCGGTTGGCGTCGTGCTTTCTCGTGTCCTGTAGTGACAGTACTGGGATTAAATCACTGCTGGTGTTTCTTCAGCAGACTGGACTACAGTTCTAATGTGGGAATAAAATAGGAAGTTTGGCGAGCTAAAAGAGAATCTAATATTTCGTATCTTAACCACCCATCCAGATAACATCAGTGTCAAGATTTTAATCTCAGAAAAGTTAAATTGGAAGGAACTTCAAGCACTAGATTCAGGTTTATGAAAGATCAACATGTGACACTCCCTGTGTTAAAAACTTACAAATGTACACAGAAATCAGTGTTGTTAGAACTAGAGAAAGCTAATTTTAATTTTACTGATAACTCCTAACAACAATCTTTAAAATAATTCCAAAAATAGATATAAAGTTTTAAAAGGAAGTTTTCATTTAGAAATTAAGTTTTCTTCAATATTTCTGTGGGGGGAAAAAGGAAAACAAACCCCTTTAATGTATAAAGTAATGCTTACAGGAGTTTCCACTAGCATATGATGCTATTAAATTTGCTTAATTTACTTACCAAGTGTCATGGTTTGACACTGGCGCGATGCCAGCGCCCCCATGAAAATATACTTTTTAAAATAATTGCTGTGAGATGTGATCAGGAACAGAGCAGAGCAGGCCCAAACTTAGTAACTAAGGAAAGAACTTTATTAAACTACTACTACTATAAAAACTACAAACACTAAATCCTGGATGAAGACTTTCTAAAACCCCCCTCCTCTTCCCACCTAATTTCTAAACAAACTTAACAGTGAGACACCACCCAGGATCCTGATCAAGTTGCTACCCTTCAGATATTCAAATACTCAGTCTTTCAAGGGAGACAGGAGTCTCTCCTGTGCCACAGACCTCCCAGGAAACACAATTGCCACCCTTGTGTTTCCATGTCACACATGGCAACCGCCCGGAGAAAATCTGCCATGGTGACACTCTCCTTTCCATGTCACAGTGCTCTCACCACCGTGCATGGGCAGACTGCTCACAGGGCTCTTTTAAGGATGCTTCGCCATGGACCAAAAGAGACAACAGTTCAGTTTCTCATTTTGGGACTACAGTCCCCCCCATTTTCCCCTGGGGCTGAGGGTCCAGGAACAGAGGTCTTCTCCTCTTCTTCTTCCTTGAAGACAGAGGGCTTCTCCACAATTTCTCTCTACTCCTCTGCTGGTAATCACTGAAACAGGTCTCTTGTCACACCAACGCACCACCCTAATTGCAGCTTCTGTTTGGAGAATTTGGTTCAGTCTATGGCTAACAAGAGAAGTCCAGCCACAAGCCACTCCATCATCTCCTTCCAACTCAAGAATTTCTTCTTCCATCATCTCGGATCCCAGACTGTCTCTCTTCTACTTCAAATCAAGGAGGAGTAATATTTTACAAAGCCTTAATTTCTCAGGAAAGGGTTAAAAGCTCAGACTCCCTGGACGCCTGATATCTCTGCCCAGCAGCCGAATCCCAAGGCCAAGGCTGGGCGCCTTCCCCCCCTTCTCCTCCGCGCCGGCAAAGTTACAGGTGCCGTCCGGACTCTCTGTCTCTTCCCTCTTGGGGGGATGACAAAGGCATCTCCGCTTCTCTCCACCCTTCCGTCCACAGGAGCTGGCTCGGTTCCAGTCCTTCTACCCCTCAGCTCACCTCGACCAGGCCGCATGGCTTCCCCTCCCCCACCCAGCCTGTGGCTGGGCAGGGGAGGTCTGCACAGCACCCTGACCGGAACCAAAGAGAGCGAGCTCTTGGGAGTTCCTGCTTTTAACCCCCTGTGTTCTCAGAGGCGTATCCATACCTTCAGTGGTCACTTCAGGAGCCAATATCCAAACTTGACCACTGATTGGTTTGACCCAACTTCCTGAAGAAAAAAAAAAATCACTTCCATGTCAAACCACGACACCAAGGCATATGTTTATGGAGGTGGTTTGGGGGGTTGAGAGGGAGGAAGGTTTGTTTGTCTGGGGTGGTTTTTTTTTGTATTTGTTTTTTTGGAGTTTTTCCCCTAAATAAGATGCAGGATGCTGTGGTGTGAGCAGAAGCAGCACCTTTAGTTACTGGAAAGTTGCTGCCTATCCATAAAGCCTTTCCATGGGCCAGCCATCAGAGGGAAGTACTTTGCTTCAGGAATGTGCAGAATCTGGCACTTTTCCTGGTTGAACTTCATCTGACTGGTGATTGCCCAGTCTCCTAATTTGTCAACATCTCTCTGCAGGGTCTCCCTGCTCTCCAGGGAATCAACAGCTCCTCCCAGTTTTGCATTGCTTGCAAACTTCCTCAGTATCCCTTCCAGTCCTGCATCCAAGTCATTAATGAAGATGTTGAAGAGCAAAGGGCTGAGGACAGAGCCCTGCAGAGCCCCACTGGTGACAGGTCCCCAGCCTGATGTCACCTCATTCACAGCAACCCTTGGTGCCTGACTCATGAGCCATTGCTCACCCACTTCATGGTGTGTTTATCCAGCTGGGTGCTCACTCAGAGCATCCAGCCACCCAACAGGAGGAGGAACATGGCCCAGCCTGGGCCAACCAGGCAGTTATTCCCCCAGGAAACAAAACAAACCCTTTCCATCCATGCTGGAGACAATACCAGTACTTCTTTCACTCCTAGAAGAAGTATCACAGGGGGAAGAGGATCCAGAATTAGCATGCTCATCTCTGCAAAACAGGTGGGGCTACCTGCCAGGGACACATGAACTGGGGCCAGAGGAAATTAAGCCATAGGGTGCAGCTCCAAGTCACAGCATGGGTATTGCCCCAGCAACATCTGGTGCAGTTACAGCCCTGGGTTGCTCAGTTTTAAGTGGCTATATTTTACATTTTCCTGCAAAGATTTTTTTTTATTACCTCTGTCCATTTCCCACAGTTATACAGCACTTTACATTGGAAAATGCCAGCATAACCAGTGACACCAACCCCTTCAAGAAAGCATCCCTGATGTTTTTTACTCCATGTACAGTAAGTAGTAAGTGCTCCATGTAGAGTACAGTAGTAAGTGCTTTGTAAAGGGCAATAAACAACATCTACAGATTTTGACACCTGCTAGTGTAACAGGCACTTTTCAAAGATGAGAAACATCATAATGTTCAGCAAATTGCCAGCGTCTGAAAACCTAATTCCCAAAAACAGAACCTGATGTAAAAAAAGGCATATACTTTTGAGAGCTATTATCAATTGCAAATCCTTTCTTCTGACCAAGGCAAAGATACTGAGCTAATGGATCTTTTTTATAAAATACACTTTCACTAAAAGGTTTTCTTGTGACAATTTCAAAGCCATTACAGGTGCAAAGTCCCTTACATAAATTACTAGTCTAGACTGAAAGACTCAATTCTTAAGCTGCATCATTATTTAATTTTTTTACCATCACTCTCTATTTGTGTACCAACAAAACCGAAATTAAATGCTTTATAAAATATTCAAAGGCTTGTAAAATCATACAACTAAGACAGTTTGACTTAAGCAGTAGTTAACATTGCTAAGTGACAACAAAGTATTTATTCATCCGTAAAATACAGATAACATCTTGGGAAAAACAAGCAGTGATATTTTCTCGGGCATCAGTCACAAAGTACAATACTTATCTAACTTGGAACTAAGTACTGATGTAATCAATGCAACATAGCAAAGCACCACCCACAAATTTTGCAGGTCTTATAACTGCTTTCATCCTTCTTCTGTCAGGCATCACGCAGCACAGTTGCAGAAACAGGACCAAAATTAAGGGATATTTAAAGCCAACCTGTGTGTAGGAAAATTCCTCCCGGGGGTGCCAGGTGATCCTGATACACCAGTTGAAACAAACAAGTTCTGCTCCTCATTGCAGAGGAAAAACAATAACAGTGACAAAGAAGCATCTATATGTGCACCCCTTTAGCACAGCACCTGCTGACCAGCAGTGTAGAGATCATGATGTTACCAATGAAATCTTAGTAACCAGCCCTCAGATCTGCACATCACCAAGACACCTCCTGACATGTCCACAAGCTATGGCTACCTTCAGACTTAGGTGGAAACTGATGACTCATTTGCATAATTTTCATTCCAGATAGGAAGGAAAGTGACTTCCTTTGAAATAATCAAGGGTGTGAAACTGGAGAACAAATACAATCTGGTTCAATTCAAGCCCCAGGAAATAAATAGCTAAGGAGTTCATAAACTGCATTCTGTCCATGGAATAAACACATTCTTATTAAGAGGGAAAAGGTACCTTTCATCACAGCTCAGAACTATGAAGGTGACGTGTAAAGGGATAACAACCTCAGTTTTGAGTTCTGTTTTTTATTGTTTTATGAACTGTGATTTTTTTAAAAATGCATTTACATTTTACAAGGTCTTTGCCTTGCTGATTTCTTACATGTGAAGTCTGGTTATTTTCTGGAAGATGTTATAAAGACTTGAGAAAGTGTGAAAGGTTATGTATCATAAGTCTAAAGCCAGGGAAACTCTAAGAGTCATTAGTAAATCGGATTGCAATCAGGCTATTAAAAAGTTTGGGGAATTAGACAGTTGTGGCTAGGATGTGTGGGTTCAGCTGTGTGAAGAAGGCTGATTGCTTATTTTCTTACTTTCTAATATCAGCATTTGAAGGAGAGTAACCCATTTTTAAAGATCCTGCATCTCCAGTTGCATAAATGAGTTATAACCTGCTGCTGGCCCGCTGGATCATGTACTTGATCTCAGCATCACAGGCTTAACTCTGGACATGCACCAGTGTCCTTCAAGAAGATGAGCAGTTATAGTTCTCATCTTTTCAGAACCGCTTTGAACTATCACAGGCATGCTTGAACATTCTATTGACAGTGGACCCAAAAGGTTTGTAGGACAGTCAAAAAGCAGCACTGCACAGGAAGGACATAGTATTGCCAACATCAAGACATGCCAAAACACTAGTATCACCCAAGATAAGAGATACATTTTCTGATGCAAAACTTGACCAGGTGGTAAAAAAAGTTGTATCTATGCTGCAACATAGGATTTAGGCTATCACTACTTCCCAAAATCTTTATAATTGCTTCTTCATTAATGTCTTCATGAATGTCTGCATTTTGTCTGCAATGCAGGAAGCACTTTCTCAAGCTTTAAACCAATTGAAGGAAGCTTTTTGGTTTGGATCTGTCTTGCTTATCTAGCATTATAACCTTGGGCATCTGCAAGGTACAAAGTTTAAATAAACTATATATTTTCTGAACTGCAGTTTGCTAATGACCTTGCTTTCCCTACCAGAGACTTTACACACAGCTCAGCATTTAATAGAGGAAGCAAGTCCATGAGTACAAGTCTCTAAAAATCACATCTCTGTGATGAACCACAGGCAGCACAGAATAGAAAGAAGGATGTTGGGATATACAACAGGACAGAGCTTCTTCAGAGCTTTTTGGCTTTGTAGGTAAAATGTACATTTTGAGCAGCAACCGAGAAAGTTTGGGTTTGGGGAGTGAGAAGCAGTGGATAGCAGAGGGGTGAAGAAGGCTGGGAATGAGGTGAAGGTTCTTTGGACATGGTGAAACAAAGAGCCAAGAGAGAAGAAAAGAGTTTTAAGAAATCCCTTTATTTGTATACATTCTGCTCTTCCCCTTGGCCCTCTTCCCCCTATCCCCATCCTCTGGTACACAGCACTTTTTTAAATTTCACTTGAAACTCCTAACCTTCTGCTTCCAACTCATTTCTACTACAACATCTCCTCCTCCAACCTTTTTCCCCCGACAAATCTCTTTTCACTCTCTCCTGCTAGAAAGGGCTAGAGAGAAGGAAAGGGCAGGGCTGGCAATCACTCCACTCTTGCCTGTAGGGCAGAAAAAGGGCAGGATCAGGAGAGGCAGAGTCCCCAGAGGGCAGGGATTCTGCTCCACTCATGCCAGGAGTGGAGCAGGAGCAGAGGTGAGGGCTGTCATTTTTTGCTATTATGAGACACAACAGAGCAGTTGTCATCCCAACTCCCATTGTCCCTTGCCTGGCTTCCCCAACAGCCTGCCTGAACCAGCACAGCTCTGCTTATGTGGTGGCCTTTAGAGCAAAGGGTCTGCTGGAGCAGACTGCCAGGAAAGGGACCAGTTTGGTGACAGAGGGCTAGAAGATGTCACTGGAATAAAGCAGGTGGAAGTGCAGAGCCAGGAGGAGCTCCTAAAAGGCATTGCAAAGCAGAGGCAGGGGCAGGATGGAAGAGCAGCTCACTGCTTCTCAAGAAAATCAGGCCAGCTGCCATCTCAGCCTGGCTGTCCTCTCCCTGGGTCACCTCTGGACAACCTGGTTCACTATGGATTCATAACACTCTGGCTTTGAGGGAAATGCTGCTTCTGCAAAGCACCCCGTGGTACTGGGTGGGCCTAATGCCAAGCAGAGGTTGTCAGATAAATTCCAGCTACTGGGCTCAAGAAGTAACATATCTTCAAAGAATGCCAAACCAGAGGCATCTCCACCATAGGGACTACACAGCACAGGATATAAATGGACAACATACTGAAACAGAATAAATAAAAAAAACTGCAGCTGGACTACAAGGAATCTATTGGAAAACAGCTATTTACTGCTCTGATTGAGCCTGGCCAAACAGTGCTGTGAAGCAAACCCTGCCTGAGAAAAAGATATGTAAACAGAGCTTGCTGTGAGGAATGAAAAGGCAAGAAAGAGTAGAAGAGGATGGGTAACTTTTCCAGAAGCTCTTCCAAGTTTTTTTTGTGTGTAGAGAGAAAATATCAAGTGCTGTATTCCAAAACTGGGGGCTAGGGATCAACTGCCATCTTTACACAGAGTAGCTGGCTCCAGCCATGCTGTCACATTAGCTTCTAACTGCTCCTTCCAGCTCTACAATTGGTTTGTTTTATGAGAGTGTGTGAAATGTCTAAACTATATGGGACTCAATTTCCTTCACTCCAAAATATAGCAATTGTTTCTCTTCACTGGGAGTTGGAATTTCTGTCACTCTATAGCCTGCTCCCCCACCTTTACCCCATGAATGCATGTGGCAGCCTAAGCCCTAACTGCTACTCTCTGGTGAGGGTTCAGGCTTCTGTTCATGCTGCTACTGCCAAAACAGGAGAGGGTGGGGAAAAAGAGAAAACAGATGCTCTCAAAGTCTGGGAGATGCTCCCATGGCCCCTGGGTGACCATCTTCATGAAGGGAGAACATAAGTAGTGGAAGAGGAGAAGGAAAATAAAGATGAAGAGAAAACTTAAGACAGGTATTGAAAGACAAAAGAATCATAAAGATATGAGGAGATGGAACATAGGATAAGGAAAAAAAAAAAAAAAGGAGCAGAGAAGGGGGAGTTATCTCCGGAACTGAAGGTAAGAGCATGGCCATGCTACTTCATGTCACTGCATTTACCATGAGCATCTGTGTGTGCAGGTCATTTTTAATATGGATGGTATTCCCCTTAAAGGGATACCTCTCCGAAAGGACTGAGCACAAGACAAAAAGGATTCACAGTTTCAGTACTAGTTCTCTGGATGTCCCTGAGCTAATCACAACTTTTGTACCTCAACCTTTGCATCCCTTGCAAGAAATGGAGAAAATCTCATTATCTTCACAAGGGATTACTGAGCCCAAATCAACTTTTTGTTTCCCAGGAATCTGGAGGCCAGTTCTTAGCTTCAAACTTGTTTCAGAACAGCAAAAATGAGTTGACCTGTACTAAAAATCAAGGGACCTACTTTACCCAGACTTAATACAGTCATACCATTAGATGGCCTGAAAATTAAACAGATTAGCCCTAGGTAGTGCTAGCAGATGGCATGGCAGAGCACACACATGGCAGAGCAGCAAGGCACCACTCAGTTATCTCCCTGCTCTGCTGTTAAACTTGTGGTGTTCCAAAGTAGTATTCAGCAATGGGCATTGGCCCCAGTTTGCTCCACTGGCAAAGTCATCTTTGCCTGGGAATAGGACAAACACTGAAGCCTTGTACTTGTCATGCAAAATAACACATCTCAAAAGCCACCCTGGGACTCCTTGTTATGGTTCCTGCTAAAGGGACTGTAAAGTGAAATCAATTAATACCAGAAGCTGCAAAGAAACTCAAAGAGACACGGAGCAATTAAAAATGCCTGTCAGAAGGGGGCAGAGAAGGAAAGAACAACTTAAGCCATCATTAAAGGGTTGCAAGAACACAAAGAAAGGAGCATAAATCCCCTTCAAAAGGGGACTGCAGACAATTTTCCAAAACATCTGTTGAGAAGACATTTTCTGTATGTTGCTGGGGCAGCCCTGGAACCAACAGTGCTGAAGGAAAGGGAGCACCTCCTCTCTAGCCAGGATGGCCTGGTGGACCAGCAGTACAAGAAACAAATATTCAAAGCAAGCTTTGCCACTTCTCAATTTCCCTCTGCCAAACCCTCTCTTCCTCTCTACCTGTACCCCAGCAGAATAAGAGAGCACAGGCAGCCCTGCCAGGGGTGGATTCATTACCAGCTTTGAGGGCAAGCGTGATGACAGGTTTTTACTCGACTCTGAAGCAGCAGTACTGTGCCTATGGGGTACACAGCCAGTCCCTATGGGTGAAGTGCACGGATTTTCCCTTCGGAAGAGGTTTTGCACGTTGCCTGCAGCAGAGCAAGCGCACTGCCATCTCGTGGTGCTTTGGAATGACTCAGGCCAGGTAAAAGCCGGGAAAACCAACAAATGGGGCTCGTCACGCTGTATTTGTGCTGGGGCCCGAGCAGTCACACCCGTGAGCAAAACCCACCCATGTGGGTGAAGAGTAACACAGTCCTTGCCTTTCCCATAAGCAGTGGCTCGAGGCTCCAGAAACAACTGGTTTCAAAAAGATCTTCTTTCTCCCCTTCAAGCAATTCACCAGAGATCCACCCAAGAAAACACAGCTTCCATTTCAGACAGACATCCCACAGGGACCAGGACAAATGATATGAATTTAGGCAGCAACATGAGGTGGAAATACCTGACAACATAGGGCAGATTGTGTTTACCCCAGGTAAGTGATGCTTTTGGCACTGCCCACCTACCATAAAACCTTGTGCTGCAGTGTGGCATACCATTAAAGGCATCTTTAATCAGTTCTGATTAAAGCCCAGGATCACATGCACAATCCAAAGCCCTAGAACTGCACATGTACTGTGGAGAAGCTTTTTTTTTTTTTTTTAAGGCCAGAACTTTCGTCATCTGAGATTGTGAAGATCCAGGGAGCTAATATAAACCAGCAGCAAACAGGGAACAAAGACCTTGTGTATAAGTAGCTCATCAGTACATAGAAAGACAGCTATGCAAAAGGAAGCAGACTTGTATATCTTATTAAATTTCATCCAGCAAAAGTAGTTTTAGGATACAGTGGTGGTTCCAAAGACTTCACAGAACTACTTTTCCTCCTCAAGATCAACACTGGATGAAAGAGTGCACATAAGCTTTGGCTATGCTCTGTTATTTTAAGATACTGGAATGGTACTAAATCCCACATTAACATGGCTTAGAGACTCCATTTCCCCTCCATACAGAAACCTGGATTCTGACTCACAATTAGCAAATGGAGCTCATTGCTGCCCCTAAGGTGCTGTGAAAACACAGCTGCTCAGCACCAGCTCTTCCAGCCTCTGCCCTCCTGTGGGCCAGCAGACCTCCCTATCAGAGAGCAAAGGTAACATTAACTCCAGTTCTGTGGTCAGTGAAGGTAAAAAGCCAAATCTGAAAAGTAGGAAGAGTTTTCTTTGGTTAGCTGTGACTTGGCTATTAATTCTGCACAAAAAAAAAAAAAAAAAAAAAGTAACTCGGTACCTACATTTCCTCCTTTTCCTGCATATGCCTCAATCATCTTTCTTAGGTAGATGCTACTTTGCACCCTGCCCAATGTTCAGCCCAAACATGGCTCCAAGCAAGCTTTAGGGATAGGAAGAGTGAGCCCACTTGACTCTACAAAAGGCTGTAGAGATGCATTGGTTGTCTTTTCACCCCTTCATACACATTCTTCACTCTTATCTTTCTCATTAACATATTGATATAGTTATTGTTTCAATGTCCAATATCCATGTGCCAGTAAAAGAGTCATCAGTCAAAAATCCATGTAACTCAAGTTTGAAAAAATCTCAAAAAGATAATAAACATTAAATAATAGGCAGCATAGGTGTATGCTTAAAAAGGAAAATCCTAAACATTTTAAAAGACCTTCTAAAGAAGCCATACCTTTTTTGTCCCTTTTATAAAAGAGGCAGAGACAAAAGAGAGTAAGAATGTGAAAATGGACAGAGGAATGCAATTGACCAAATTCCCTCAGTGCATGCAGGAGCTCACCTGCACCTCCATACACACTGTGCGAGGGATCGCCACGTGATCTTGAGCTTAGCAGATGGAAAATCCTACACCAGATCTCACATACAATAGACTTCTAGAGTAAGGATTCCCTACATTTTTTGGGATTTCTGCTGGGAAGAGATGCAAAGTCTCATGTACCTCAAGGGTGCAGACAACCAGCAACAGGATAGAAAAGAAAATCCATACAGCCTCTGAGCCTCAACAGTTTTGCAGCCAGAGGAGGGAGAAGAGGAAGCTGTAATGACTTTTATCACAGTTATTCTCCTCCTTACTCAAAGCCATAAAAAGAAAGCCAAAAGGAGGATGAGGATGGTGGCAAAGTTTGCCAAAGCTTACAGCAGTTTTAGAAGGTGCCTAAATCAGGCTCAGCACTCTAGCGCCTCTCAGCAATAGCTTAAAATGTAAGAGTGCAATAAAGTACAGAATATAGAGGAAATCCTCTTCTGGATGCACAATCTGATCTTTTATTACACATTGTCCCTCCACTTACATTTGCATACACGTGTGCCATATTGACAAACACATATATGTACACAAAGGTTTAATAGACACACATATAAATAATGCTGACGTTATTTCAAAGCTTTAGTGACAAACACTGTAGACAGCAAGAATACTATGAAGTTAAATCAGGTAGTGCTTGTTTCAATATCTCTCACCAGACAAAAATAGTTCCAATTACTCCCAACAGAAAACAGGCAGTATGGAATATCTACACGTTTTGCCGGGAGTTTATCCTAAGCACAACTCAGATTTATGGACCAAGTCTCCTGTTGACCTACAGGACACACATTAGCCACTAACAACCCAGACATGTGCAAGATCTACAGGGTGGAGTTCTGTTCTGCAGCCTTCAACAGCCTTTTTCTCGAGGCACAGAGGAAGGACATGATGCTGGAGTGAGGGCAGTGCCTTACCCTAAAAGGCTCTGTGGCTTTGCCCCTTGTGAAGGTTGGAGGATATGGACTGGAAAACACCTCAAGTAAATATGTCCCTTCATATTTAATAGTCAAAAAGGAAAGTGTGGTACAGACATAGCTTCAAGGAGAAGATTAAATTAATTTGTATGTCTGGCAGAGGTTACACAGAAGGCTAAACTGATTTTTTTTGTGTCCTACTGGCTCATAGGCATGAAAGTAAATGTCTTGGTTTAGGGGGAGTAAGTGGATGTAATCCTTTACTGAAAGTGGTTCCATTATGTGGGCTCAACATTTCATTTAATTTAAAACTGTCACATTCAGGTACAGGTCTTTATGCCTTTTGCCTTGTTCATATGATTAGATATCCCAGTGAAAAACTGTGTGCAGGGATGGCAAAACAACACCAATTCAGAGACCCACATGTATGAGCCTCCCTGCCTTGACACAGCAAAGCCATTTCCCCTGCCCCATTGCACATCACATGGGCTATGGGCCTCTCCAATAATCTGGGCTGGGAAACTGATTCAGAAGAAAAATAAAGATTTTTTTTTTTTCCCCTCTGTGGGTCCTTACAAGGGGCAGTCAGCTCCCTGATCCAGGTGACTGTATGGGCACCCAAGGTTTGGTCTGGCAGCAGTGAGGACATGGCAGAGAGGAAGGAGAAGTGGCAGGAAACAGCACATTACAGATAGAAAGATGCACATCACAGGGCTTCAAGGGACAGCATCACGAACTGCACAGTGTCTCTGTTCCATATGAAGTAGACTTCTTAGCCTACTTCCAAAACTTTATACTACCATATATTCTCTATGTGGTCCACAATAAAAAAAAGGTCTTTTTAGAACAATACAAAGAGCTTTCAAAAGTGCTGTTAGGACTGTGTTACTCATTTTTTTCAGCACAAGCACCAGGTGCCTTAGTTACAACCACCCCAACCACACAGGGCTCAGAGGGAACTGTTAAAACTGGGGGGAAAAGAAAATAAAAAAGGGGACATAAAAATAGCTCTCTCATATCTAAAAATATCTTAAGTCTTAACTCAGACCTTCTGAAAGCTGTAGGAGAGAGTTGTTTCCCACAGGAAAAAGAGAGTGACTTTCCACACATAATTCCCATCTCAAGCTTTGCATGACTGCAGGTGACCTGACTTTCACCACATCCTATCATTTTGTCCAAAGGATCAAGCACAAAATGATGACCATTCTAGGCCATGTTAACTACCTGGCAGAAAAAAAATCATGGTGAGGAAGGAGAGGAAAGATTACTCTGTCAAGCTGATTATTTTTTATTTAGTGTCAGTATTTAATTTTTTTAAGATGCTGAAATACCCTCAGAAAAAATAAATTACTGAACAGAAGCCAGCTGACACACGTATTTAATTGGTATCACATGACTTCTCAGTTTAATATCACCTCTACATCTGTGAGGGGACATTCATGTGCATCTAATCTACAACTGCTGCCAAGAAACATTGAAAGAGTAATTTTCTCTGTTTATGTAGGTCCTATGTTGTGTTATCTTTTCCAGCTCCAAAACAAGCAGAGGGAGCATCTGCTAACTGAAAAAAAAAAAAAAGAACCCAAACCAATTCCCAGGGCAGAGGAGACATTATCCAACATTGTGCAGGTGTTTCAAATAAGGTATTAAAGCCAGGTTAATTTTATACCCATTGGAAACAAAGAATTTTGGAAAAACATTTTAAATGACAGTCATATAATGTGTCTACGTCCCACATATACTTCATGGCATAATAGAAAAGGATGAAAATGTTATTTATATCCCTCAAGAAAGTTGACAAATATCAGAAAATATGAAAAAACAAAAAGCAAAGTGAAATCTTTCTTTTCATGCCAAAAATCTGGCTCCACTTATTAGCTCTTTCACAGTTATTTATACAGGTTTTTCAACATTCCCTTTACATCCAAAAGCCAGAATTTCGCTAGGGCCACAAAGCTGCTCTTCAGAGCTTTTCTCTCCAGCTGTCCAGCCATAATCCAAAATTCAGCCTCAAGTGTTGCATTGTTACCACCACTGTGTATTACATTAATCTAGGTAAGAAATCATACTGAAGAATATGGTAGCAGTTTACCACTGAGATTAAACTGACTCTTATATTTGTTTTTTCAAGACAGTGTTACTTGTGGGGAAAAATAAACAAGCCAGCTGCTGCCTCTTGGTTGTTTCTCCTTTGAACAGTTGATAAACACAGCTCTCTTTCCCTGTTCTTCCAAAGCCTTAAATGCCAACGTAATTCCAGTTTGGTTTCTGCTATGCCCAGACATAAGTATTACTACCTGTCTGTCTGTTCCTCAGACTTTCGGAAGTACCTGCACCAGTAGAAAAGTAATGAGAACTTGGATGGAAAAATGCAGGTTTTCATTAGAGCAACTGATAGAAACACCAAGATGCAGTCAGGCACACAATCCCTGCTCAAAGAAAGACACACGACCTCTTCCTAAAAACATAATCTCTTCTTGCAAGAGTTGATGGCATTCTATCCTGAAACCATCATGCCTAAAATAACAGTATCAAGAGTATTTGAGTGCTGTTCATAGATTATACTCAGATCACACTCACATAGGACTGCCTATGGTTAAGCACTTGCTTCTGCCTTTATATTCACACAGATTTTTTCCAGCTTCCCTTCAGGGAAGTTTTCAATGAAATGGCAGATTCTGCAGCGAAACATGAAAGCAGCAAAACTTGGATCTCTTCTTGGTGTACCACTGGAAGCTTTCACAGAGGATGCCTCCCACTGTCACAGTTCATGTGCTGCCTCTACATGATGGACTGTGTTTGTCTCCCACAGGGTCATACCTGGGCTCTCTCTGCTGCAATACACTGAACAACTGCAGCTTTCTGCCAAGTCCTGGCAGGCTCTGAGACCATAGAGCTCCCCCTGCACACAGGACAAGGCTCATCACACCACCCACCCATTTCATAAGCACAGCTACAACTTCAGCTTCAAGTTAGCGCAGTCCTGGAAACTACAGAGTATTGAAGTTCTTCAGTCTTAGAGTTCCCTCAGTAGAAAAAGGTGCATTATCACCAAATACTGTTTCTATTTAACAAAATCAGAACAGACTTTTAGAATTATATTTTTACAAGTCTGCCACTATGAAAATAAATTAAGCAATTTTTGAGCAAATTGTTTAGATACTTAGGTATTTCACTATTCAGAGCAAATTTGGCTCTTCAGCTCCAACATCATAGAAAGCTGTGCTTATGTACCTGACAGAATTCATTCCCTACTATCCAGAAGCAGGCCTAGATCAAAACACAGGGTTAAGATACAGGGTTTAAACCTGAGACATGCTCAGAGACAGATTTCTTTGATAATAACTCAAATGTCAGAAAATTAAACTGAACAAATTTCATAAATATTTAATATTATTTAGTGCTAGAGATTTATGTCTAATCAACTAGCTCTACTCAAATAGCTACAGTTTATGGACTTTCCCATATATATTCACTCAGCAGATTGGAATTCTTCTTTAGGTTGAACTTTTCATTCTACTCATCCTTCCCCAGTTATGTTCACCTACACTTCTGCATTATTTACAGGACCTTCATTTACATATTACATTGTAATAACATCAATCGGGGAAGCAGCATTTATCCCGATTCTACAGAAAACAGCTGAGGTGCTGCAGTTACATGGATCGCACAGAGCCACATCAGCAGGCATCAGTGATGAAATCTGGAACTCGAGACTAAAATCAAGCCTGCAAACTGCCTCTCCCTCCAGCTCATTTCTAGGAAGGTAATTCTTTTTTATGATCCTGGTTCCCTGGTATCCTGATTGTCAGCAAGGTATGTTATCATCATGGTTTAAAACCATAGAGTGGATCTGATAGCAACAATATCTGTCCAGCTTATCAAGTGGTAGTGATTGACACCCATTACCTAAGGGCTGAACAGAAGCTAAAGTTCCTCATCCTTGAAAATGAAATAAAATTATGGAATCAGCAGCTGGACCCTATAGCCAACACCATATTTCTACTACCTCACTATCCCCATTCAACAAAGGTCAAAGCCTACCCAACTGTAAAAGAAGGAACAGGGACCCACTTTCAGAATCAGAATGCCCAGGTTGCTGCCCTGGTTTGCTGGAGTGATGGCAGAGAAATGAAGGAGTCAGAGACTGACCTCCAAGGGCTAAACCAGTGAGTTGGCAGAGGAATCAACCCTTTCTAATCCCATCATAAGGAATGGGCCAGGGACACAAGGAGTTGCACTAGAAGTGGCATCTGGGGTGAAAGAGATAAAATCCCAGAGCAGCTCCTAGGACTACTCTACCTCCTGCCGGGCTACCAAATCATTTTTCCCTGCTATTTCCTGGTTGGAGCTTGTGTGCTGCACTCTTCCAATTCACCAGTGACTTTGGTAGGAGTGAAGCTGGTTGCTGGCACCGCACTGCCTACTTTCAGCAGTGGCAAACACAAGGACCACAGATGGCTGTGACAGCTCCAACAGGGATGTGGCAGTGCATGGTACCTCTTGCAGAGTGTTAATGAGCATGACATGGAATAGGGCTGCAGCACAGCAAAACGAGATTTTGTCCAAAGAAATCCCCCAAGGTCCACAGGTGTCAGTGCTAAAGGAAGTAGCTCAGAGGTACGAACCCAATTCCATATGCTGCCAGATGTTCCCTAAACAGAGATGTAATAATATGCAGCATGTAGGTTTTGGGGTTTTTTAAATGAATAGAAACAATTATTAGGTGATTCCTATGAGCACTTCCAGGGCTTGCTTTGCTGTCCTTTTTTGGCATGGAAAAGACCCCCTCTAAACATTGCATGATACTAGCAGGGAGGTGATGGGCATACTAGCAGCTCAGCTGTGAGAGAGGAGAACCAGCAGAGAAGCAGGAACTGCTCCAGCACATAAGCCATGGCAGGACAGAGGACTATCTCTCTTCAAAAATCATATTCATTTCCTTACCACTTTTTAAGCAGAGACTTGCATGAAGCAGGGTAATTGCTGTTTTACACCACTTTCAGTACTGTCAGATAAAAAGAGATAATAAATGCATTTTCTTCCTCTCCTCTTTATTCCCTGACTCACTCTTCCTTGCTGTCTCCTGCACTTTGACACTCCATCTTTTGCAACCAATTTTCACTCCCTTCACTGATTATTTTTAGCTTCTGCTACTGAATCTGTCCTTCCTTCTCTTTTTTGCACTGTCCTTTCCCCTCAATCTCACTCTACATAGTCACTGGCTCCTTTTCTGTCCTTGCCATCCTTCCCTCCTCTTATGTCTGCTTTACCCCTACGCTGCACAGAAGTTCAAGTCTTTTCCTCTCTCACACTTCTACTGGCCCTGTGTCCCAGACTGAAAAGCAAGATGTATTCTATTTGCCATCTGTGTGGCAGTTGCCTTGTGTTAAGTGGCCAGTTTTTCCTTATTTCTTCCACAATCAATCCTCCCTCCGGGGAGACATCTGCTGATAACAGGCTATTGAATGTCACTGGGTGACTGATAAAAATTATAACATCCCATTGTGAGATACTCTGCCCAGAGGGAGGAGCCAAGCATTTCTACCTGGATAGAATCTTGAGTTTCTGGAACACCAGCATGGCTTTTCCTGCACTGGATTTCCCAGAGGAACAGCTGCCTCCTGCACTGCAGGAAGACTGCGCCCTTTTCTACAGGATCACTGCTCCAACAGAACCACACCTGACACTCCAGGAGGACTGCAGCCACAATTCCAATTGGACTGCTGCCAGCACCCTGACCAACAGGGTGTCAGGTTGTATTCTGACTGTCAGTGTTGTTTTGGTTTAATGCATTGTTTTGTTTTTTTTTTTTATTTTCTTCCCTAATAAAAAACTGTTATTCCTGCTCCCATATTTTTGCCTGAGAGCCACCCTTAATTTCAAATTTATAACAGTTCGGAGGGAAGGGGTTCTACATTTTTTCCATTTCAGGAGAGGCTCCTGCCTTCCTTAGCAGACACCTGTCTTTACAAACCTAGACACCCTTCTAGGAGACAATTTAAAAAAGGATGTAAGTAATTATCTGAGCAAATGAAGAAAACAACCTAGGACCCTTTCAGCAGGTGCACCTCTTGGGCAGGAGTCACCTCCTCTCATTCAGTAATTTGCTGAACACTGCAGAGTGACCCAGATGTGGGAAACACTTCAAGGCCTGCCACTCTCCCACTGTTTCATGTACATCTGTAATACTGTAAGACATCAGCTAATCCACCTGACTAGAAACCAGGGTCTTTACAGTGTTCTGGTAAACCTCTCCTTTGGAGCAAAAAGCAAGAATTTCATTTCTCTTTCAGAACATTTCTTGCTTTGCATTATTAATAACATTTGGCATGCTATAGCCCTTCGGTAACTAATCCTTACAGCCACTTCTCGCCTCCAGCCTGTCAGGTAGGGAAGTGTTATCATTTCAATTTTAGCATTACAGACACCCAGAAATAGCAACTGAGCTGGTAAAAGCCACTGGAAGAGGAAAGTTAGAGCCAAGAAGGAAGCCAGAAACACCCATTTCCCAAAATCATTATTGCATCCTACTCTCTGGGGAAGAAGGTGGCACTAATAGCATCCTATTAGCATATGTGTAGGGAAGCTCAGTGGGAGGTATGATTTGCTATACTCCCCTGGGGAAAGGCAAGAAGGTGACCTAGAAAAGGGATTTAAAGGCTCTGACAAGCCTGATATATGGCAATCTAGAAACAGCCTAATTGGAGAAGAAGGCTTAAGGGTAAATCCATGCCAGGGATAGGGAGAAGCTGAAACTCACCATTAAACTCAGAAATAGAAACACTGGAGCATCACACAGATATGGTGGAGGCAGCAGGGGACACACCTGCTCAGCTCCTGGTTTGGGAGCTCCTCAGGGCTGGCACAGCCCCTCAGGGAGGCACTTCTGCTGCCCCAGATGCAAGGTGAGGCTTCCACTGGGCTTCTCACTGCGCTGTACCACGTGGCATGAACAGCGTTGGTGTTGCTCAGGCGATCCCGCACTGTATCCCACCATACAATATACACACCATTCTGGATTCAGACAGTGTTGTGTTATCTGGATTACCTCAGAACAAAACCCCAGAAAAAGGTAAAAAAATAAATCTAGAACAAAATTTGTGCAGCCCCTGTCAGCTCTTCAGAGCATCTGGTTGTTTTTACATGCTATTGCGTTTTGCTAAAAAGTATGTAAAAAATATTATGTTTTAAAGTGGGGAGCCTTTTAATTCAACATTACTCAGAAATTAGAAAAAAAAAAAACACTGTTGAAGCATCTTTTAAAATAGATAATTCAATTTTTGACCAAAAGATGTGGAAGACATTCTCTTTCCTTGAGGAAAAAAAGGTTTTGTTGGAGAAAAAAATGCTGAAGACTTTTCAGTATCTACCTGAAGTTTCAGAGGTTTTGGGAATCTGTAATTATAAACCAGCAAGACACAAAAGAGTTTTGCCTGAACACTATAAAAGTATTGCTGGGAAATGCCAACAAACTTTTTTTTTTTAATTTTTTTTTTTTGGTCAGGACTTTAAATGAAAAAATGTTCTCCAATCACTCTTATTTTTCATAGCTGGAGCAGTCATAACTTGATTCATTTAAACAAGCAGCTCCAGTTCATGGTTTCTCTCGTACATGATGTTATACTACCCACTTGTTTTATTCATGCAAACAAGTTTTTTTCTACTACACTAACACAAAAATGAATAAACTGAATTCTGCCTTGCACATCAAAGCAACTATGAGCTAATCTATTTCTGATAACTCTCCTTCATATCTTTCTGCAAAAAGCACCCACTTTGTATTTCAGAACAAAGGTTTGATTTAAAGGATTTTGCAATTTGATTGTATTTTAAGTATATTCAGTAGGAGAACCTAAGCAGGTAGAGAACACTGCTGCTCTTTCCACAGATACTTTTCTGTCTACAGATTCTCTCCTTACACCTCTTTCATCCTCTATTTCACTGCTAATAACCTGTGTGGCACTGAGGAACAAAACCCTGGTATCAGATTTTCTTTGAATAATAAGGGTTTGTTTAAAAAAAGGTAATCTTAGAGGTGCATTTCACACAAAATCAGCTTAAATATGGAATTTAGAAAGCTGGGGCAGGAGAATTTTTCTATTGAAGTGTATTTATTAATAATTGTTTTCTTCTCCTTGCTAATGTAGTGCTTCTGGAAATTGCCAGATTGCAAGCTCTAGAGGCACAAGTCCTATTTATTCATGAAATAGGTCAAAAATAGTCATTGAAGCAAACATTTTCCCACACACACATCTCAGCCAAGAATGCACTGGAGTTTGTGCAGATTCAGTGGTGCCAGTTTTCTGTGCTCAGCTGCTAGCAAAGATTTGCTCTGCTTAATTGTGCTATAGACATCTCCCTCCTGTGAGCTATATTTGCATGTCAAATCTTTAAAGAGCCATCACATTGAAAAGGCTTTTTGTTAATTTTTGACCTGATTTACCTTGAGGCTCAACTTCCCCTATGAACATAAAAGTAGCAGATTCCAAAGCTGTCAGCAGTTTCTGAGTTGCTGGGATTTTTTGTACAAAAAAGGCGCACATAGAAAAAAAGAAGATACCCTACTGCTCTTTCTGGTGCACACACCTTTAAAAATCAGAAAAAATAGTATGGTCATCTAGGAATCCAGGTTTCTCTGCAAGAATTCTTAAGCATTGGTAGCATCCTCTGCAGCTGACAACAAAGACAACCTTCATTAGAAGAAATTCACTTCCATCAGTCCCCAAACAAAAACCATCACCCTGCTCATGCAGCATTCCACACTTCCCTGCTCTCTTTTATATATACATATACTGATATTCAATAACTATAAACTTGGCTTGGCTGTGAAATCACAGCAAGAAACATTGAAATGTAGAAGGAAAGAATGCAGTTCTGTATTTAAAAATGCCTATCTGAAAAGAAATATTCACAATAAAGAAATTAATAGGGAAGTGATAACACACCAGAAACTGGTACCATCCTTCAAAGAGTATGTGTGTCTTCTCTACAAAGATCCTGTCAGTAACAAACACCCTCATCTGTGCCATGACAGAAATGCAAGGCCTTTCTGCCTTCTGTGAGACAACCTGGGCCTCAGCAAGCTGTCAGGGAGTGAGGCAGGGATTACAGAGCAGCACGAGACCACACTGCGCTGCTCTCCTCCCCTCTTTGGTGAGCTGTCAGTTTTTGAAGAGTGGTGAAAAGCCAGAAAGACCTCTCATGTCATTATAAAGGCCCAGAAACAGTTTACAATGAATAGGCTTGAACGAGGCACATAATTTCATCTTTTAAAGTAATTCTGTGAACGTGTCTTTTTCAACAGCACTAACCAGAGCACCTGCCCAAAACTTTCAGACAGATGAGATGCTTTTTAGTTTCAAACAAGTAAAAAGATTGATGGTGGCCTTCGCAACATGACACTTTTATTCCTTAAGTAGTTCCTCCAGTACTGCTGACTCATAATTTAAAAGCCTGAAAAAGTGCAGCCATTCCAGGACTCTGCACCCAAGTACTCACGAGCCAAATCCAATATGCATGGCATAGGCATGTCCTTGGCTGTTTCCACCAGCCAAACTGCATTTCATGAGGTTGTAAAAACAACAGGATGGGAAAAGAAACCTGCTTTTCATGAAACATTTTTAATATACCCACACATGATAGGTGCCTCACACCTGCCACTCAGGTGGAGCAGTCTTATTACCAGTTCTCTTTCCCAGCTTACTAAAAAACACTACATAAAGTCACTCTTCCCTCCTGAAATCTGCTCATGAGAGGGCTAAAGCTGCAATGTAACATAAAAATTCAGCTCAAGCCTGCTCTTTACATTTCAAGAAAAGGCACAGGAACCCTCTTCAGAACCCAGGTGCTGGGGGTTATCTCAAGCAAAGTTATCCCAAGCCTACTCCCTCTCTCTCTCTCTACTAAACCTCTTCCCGTTTCACAAGCCAGTAGAATCCAGATAACCTCTCCCAGCAGTGTAAATACTCGCAAAAAGTACAGGATGATGATGAAAAACATTGCCAAGTAACTGTTGTTGTGTAGTTTAGCGTGGGTGAAAATTTGCTGTACTGAAGTCTCCAGTTTATTTACACAGCAGAAAGAGCTCCTGGGGCAGCAGCTTGCAAGCACAGTTAAAATGAACAAGAACTCATCTCAGCTGTGACCAGGAGGGAGCTTACCTGCCAGACTGAGACCAGCACAGTCTCCTAATTGATTCAGCTCTTGGCCTCTCTTCTCAGACTGCTACAAGGTGCCAACTGCATAGGTAGCTGCATGAAACAGTTGTGAAGCTCATGCAAAGAGCAGGGAGAGCGCCTGTCTCTCCACACTGAGGTACTTCTCTTCCTGTCTAAGCACAGGGTAAAACTCAGATGTGTTCTCACCAACAGCATTTCTATGCTAATCTTAAGACATCCATTAAGGGCACTACAACTTGAGTAGGCATGGAGAAATTGTGCAATATGTCAACACATGTGATGAAAGTTACAGATACCACCCAACTCTCAGAATATCCAGTTGCATTGAGCTCCCTAGTTTATGCAGAAAATAGTGTTTATAGTTAATAAATATAACAACAATGTTTATATTCACCTCTTGCATACATGGGACTTACAGGCAACATGGGTTTGCCCTTGGTCCCATTTATATACACAAGGGTCACTGCAAAGAGACAAGTTCTATCAGGAATGAAAACACAAGGCTGTAGTCCTTGGAGCAGGGGGAGCATTTGTTATCTACACTTCAACTTGGGCCATCACATGGAAGGAAAAAGTTGCTGCCTTTGAGTTCTTGCTGGAAGCAACAGAATAACAGCAACACAGTCCCGTAATGAGCAGAGCACTGAGGACCAAGCATCAAGAATGCTCTTGGTATAACTCTTATCCCCCAAACTGGAGGGGATTTGGGACTCAAGAGGATCTGTGACAGCAGAAATGCAAGGAGAGACAGCCTCATTCTGCGTGGAATAGTTTAAGCAAGCTCAGTGGGAAAAACAATCCCCTTATCTGGAAGATGGGACATGAATTATGAGAACAACCCAAGTTAATATTCTTAAAGATCAGCATGGTTCTGCCCTCACTGCCCTGTGAGAAACAATATGAAAATACTTGTAGGATGAAAAGGGAGTATTGAAGAACAAAAAAAAAAAAAAAAAAAAAAAAAAAAAAAGATAAGTTCTCCTGCAAAATATTTATGGCATAGGACATAAGGAGATCGCTGGGACCTGGAGAAGGGTTTATCCAGACATTTTAAGGCTCTTGTCACTGTGAGACAGGCAACATCAGTCTGTGCCCAGAAACCCTGAGACTGTAGCTAAAATTTCTGCCTGAATAGACCAGAAATGCCTCAGCCAGACTGTTTTTTAAGAGCACTCAACCCCCACACACACTTACAAAATTGAACTGATATGTGTGGATAAGGAGCTATATGTCTAAATTTATCTCCAGCCACTTAACTAATTCCAAATAAAACACCTTTGATATTTTGTGCAAGCAGTCTGTTTAAATCAAGTGTCCTGAAGAAACTCCTGACTACAAGATTAATCCCTTGGGTGCTCCCTGGTTACGAGTTGTTGGTTTTTATGCTTATGCATTCTTCATGGAACATTAATGTAAAACAAGATCTGTCTTCATTTACCAAAGGGTTAACAAAAATCCCAATAATTAAATTAGCAGCAATCAGCTAAGGAACTCCCCAGTGCCAAGTCTAGTACACATCAATTCTTTTTCTCCTCCAGGATAATGGATCACGCAAGAAAACTTCCATTTCCCCCTGCAGAGCTGTGGCAGGCACATTTGTGTATGTGCACTGCTCCAAATCTCTCCTTCCATCCACAGCTTGACTCCAGCTCCATGTGGCAGATATGACATTACACAAAAGGGGCCAACTCCCTCCTGATTTTCCTGCTTTCTCCAGGGCTGAATCTGGCCTAATAGGACAATAGCAACAAGAGGTTAGAAAGTGAGACTTCAGGTGTTTTAAAATATCCAAACATATATTTGTCCCAAAAAATTAGAAGTTATATGTGAGGTCAGGAGAGCACCTAGAAAAACTTTCAAAATCCTCCCAACCTCTCTGACAAACACTTTCTTTACACAATTCAAAAAAGGTGAAACTGCTGGGGACAGGCTTTCTCCAATGGTCACTGTTCTTTCTAACCGAGAAGAGCATCCCTCCCCTCTCCATAAGTTAAAATGCCAGTTAAGACCCTTGAGGTGGCAATAACCACAGGGTTAGAGCAACCACAGAAACTTCTCCTACACTCTTCAGGTGTTGGATAATCTGTCTTGTTCTGATTCTTGTTAAAGCCATGTCCTAAACTGGGAAACAGCTTCCAAGAGAGTCACATCCATGCTGGAGAGACATCCCTGACAAGAACAGAGCACAGCACTTAGTGAATAACATGACCAAGATGTTCTTGGTCAACAATTAGGGGAATCACGCTCCATCCTAAGCAATCACATTGCCAGTCAAATACATCAGCCTATTTAGGACAGAGCAGGATGCAGTCCCTGCAGCTGCAGAGGAGGGCAGCTGCTTCTGTCCCCAGAGAAGGAAACACATGGGGTTTTTTCCAACCAGAGATCCATGGCTCACTGCTGCTGAGGGCTTCCCAAAGACATACTGCATCAGCACATTCACCCATCAGTTTGGTTTTGCTACGGCCCAAAATAGTGTGGTTTATTTGTGAGCAGCCACAGCTGGAACCAGGGGTATTTGCAAAGCTTGTGCCATTATGTCATAATGCTGACATTAAAAAGCATCCACGGTGATTATGAAAATAATTTGGGCTTGTGATGCAAATTTATAAAGCACAGTGCATGCTATTTGTTTTGCACTAGTGAGTGTATGTTTGTTACTTAAAATATGAAGGTAAAAAATTCTTAGTTGAATTCAACATTTGCAAGTTAATTTAAATTTTACATCAAATGTTTATACTACAGGGATTTTGAAATTTGCAAGAATCAACATCAATAATCAATACTAGCTGACAACATCCACCTTGCCATATACTTAAAGCATGTTGAGAAAGTGAAGCCTTAAATTTGTCCCTGAGGGAGTGTGAGGTGACACATGACACAGTAAGAGCAAACTAACTCAATCTTTGTCATCAATATTTTTAATGTAAACTGAAAAATACAAGCTTTTTCAATATTAACTGCATCAAAACAGTAGTGCAAGTACATAATGAGTAAATTATCTGTGCATTACTATTAATAAATAAATTCTATGCACTGTTAATAAATATGCTAATAGCATTCCACTCATAATGCTGATATTCCTCAGATAGTAGAACTGCATGACAGCTGTCTCTGAATTTTATTCAGAGACTCAGCTAGAATAATAACTAACTAGTTATTTTCTTCTCTTTTGTAAGAAGAATGTAACAAAATATATCCCTGTGATAAAACTAGCACAAGGTTAAGGAAATGACATCAAAAGATTACAAAAGTAATTCCATAATGCAGATAGCCCCCTCATTGCTAGGTTTTGCAGCAAGCATATTTCAAAAGCTCTCTACAGTTTAACACACCTCTAAAACTGAGGTTCGTGAACTCAGACAAATTTTCCTAACTAAGAAATGATTTGAACAAAATTAACATTCAAAGCCTGGCTTGCTGTACCACCTGCTCTGTTGTGACACTGCGGTAGTGGAGTTTCTGCAGCTCTAAAGATAGAGTTGTGCAGGCAGAGTCTGAGAGCTGCCAAAGCAGCACAGGAAGCACCTGAGCAGCCCTAGGCAGGAGTGAGGACAGAGCAACTGCTGCCCATGGGATCCTGAGCCTGACAGCAAGGGATGGGGCTGGCATTCCATTGTGTGTGACTTTACAAGAGATGTTTTTGAATGAGATCTAACCAAACTGTTGAAGAACAAACCTGCCACAGGAGCTCAGCTGTTTAAAAAAACCCACAAGTCAAATTCTGCTTATTTTGGCTAGGATTGAGCTAATTTTCTCCATAGTAGCTATTATGGTGTTTTGATTTGGATTTTTGCTGGAAACAGCATTGATGACACAAGGATGTTTTAGTTACTGCAGTGCTTGCACAGCTCCTTTTTTATTCCTCACTACCCCTCACCAGTAATTGGACTGAGGGTGCACAAGAAGCTGGGAGGGCACACAAACAGGACAGCTGGCCCCAAGCAACCAAATGGGTCCTGTCCCCTCCCAGAGAAATCAGGGGCTTGTGTTGGGCAAAGGCATTGACAGAATCTCCTGAAAAATGCCCCAGTCCACATGCTGCAGGTGTTATTAGCAAGGTGTGGTCTACCCTCCTACAGCAAAAATGGACATGGAGGGAGGACAGGAGGGAAACAAGACCAAAGATGAGGTGTGCAGACATGTTTCATGCACATAATATTAGTTCAAAAGAACTGCCTTATTACTATTTCTAGTAGCAAATATCTGACCCCATCTCCCTTAGGAGAGATTTCCTTCAGTTGAAAAATACCCTTAGCTGATGGATAAATACCCAATACTCAACTAACAGTGGGGTGATAAAGACTGTGAAAGCATGGGAACAAGGCTGTCAGGAAGCAGCATGAGAATTTAATAACCATATTGTCTCTTATAGGAAGCATCCACAATGACTTTTTAAGGGAAGGATTTAGGAGTCTGGCTGCTGTGACTTTTGCATGGTAACTTCTAAATCCTATTAAGGCATTATAGAAGAATTTGTTTGTTTCTTTAATTGCTATGGATTAGAAGTCAATAATAGAAAAAAAACAAACTGAATACTACTTCATGCTAGAGCTTGGAGAAAAGACAACAGATGAATATGATTTCTTTGTAAATGCATACATTTGAAAATTCAACTCATTGGAAGTATATGCTATTTTGTGTAATTACTATCCTCAATCTTCTTGTGAAAGACAAGCTGTTTTTCCTATGTTTGCTCTACAGGGAGTTCTGAAAATTAGCAGTCATCTTTTTCTAAAAATTCCAGATTATCCCAGATTTCTCTAACATGCTTTCAAAGAAACAAAACTCAAGAATAACATTTTTGTACATTTTGTACAATGGTGTGACTCAGTGATGACACTGTCAAACATTTTGCTGGGCACATAAAACATCCATGCAAACTCAAGCTAGTAAAGTCTATGTTGCCTGAATAAACAAGACTTTGCCTGCAGTACAATCATGTTCCTTTTGTAGATAAACTGGTGTTTTCTATTACTCAGTTTGAAACAAGCTTCTGCTAGTAATTGTGGTGTTCTGAAAGAGGCTGTTTCAGGACTGAAAATGGGAGAAGGGAACAAAATTATATTGTATGGCCCAATAGGAAGTACTGAGTCCTGGCTAAGAGCTGACACCAGGCAGGCTGCTACCTGGAGTAGCAATCACACACTCCAGCACCAGCTGGTGCCACCAAGTGTTGGTCCCAGTCTCCCTAGAAGCACCACTACAGACCACAATACTGCAGATTCTAAGAATCATAGAACAGTTTGGGCTGGAGGGCTGAAACTATCTTTGAAGGTCATCGAATCCTATCCCCCTTCCACTAGATCAGGTTGCTCAGAGCCTTGTCCAATCCAGCCTTGAAAGTTTCCAGAGATGAGGCATCATCACATCACTGGGCAAATCTGTGCCAGTGTTTCACCACCCTCACTGTGAACATCTTCCTTACATCTATATCTAGTCTAAATTGACACTCTTAGTTTAAAATTGTTATCACTTGTGCCACCACAACAGGACCTGCTAAAAGGTTGTCCCCTTCCTTATAAACCCCCTTTAAATAGTGAAAGGCTACAACAAGGTCTCTCCAAAGCCTTTTCCTCTCCAGGCTCAACAACCCCAGGTATCTCAGCCTGTCTTCACAGATAAGGTGTTCCATGTCTTTAATCATCTTTGTGGCCCTCTGGACTCACCCCAACAGGTCCTTCCTGTGCTGAGGAACCTGGAGCTGGATGCGTTATTTCAGGCTGTCTCCCAGATCCCTCTGTGAGACATTCTAGCAAGAAAATACAGAAGAGTCTATGTGCTTCTGGTTGAACATTGTCTGCCCAGCTCCAGCTGGTAGTTTAAATGGTTTGTACCAAGAATTACGTTGAGCTCTTTGCCCATTCAGCTCACTGAGAAGTCATCTTTGCCACCTCTCATCTCCCTCTGATCAAAGGATCTCAATTGCTTCTCTGTTTACAGTCATCACAGGCAAAGGCAAGGAAATGAACCCTCAAACTGACATACTATTGTGCAAATAACTAAAAATTCTCTCATGTAAAGGTACTTGACACCAGCCTCATTGCTAAAAAAAAAAAAAAAAAAAAAAAACCCAAAAAAACCCCACCAAAATCAGTCCAAAAAATCAGTCCAAAAAATCAGCTGGGAAGTGATCCCACAGGCACATAGAGGAAGAACAGGGATATGCATAATCTCAATAATTTAAAGTTAGAAAGAATAAAAATATTCAAGCATTTGGGAAGGATGGTGGGAGGGGATAAAAGCAGGAAAGGTGAAAAAAAATTCAAAATATTTTTTGAAAGGTGGAAGGAAAAGGGAATTCTAACTAATGAATGACCCAGTCTCCCAGGCTGATACCTCAGGCTCATGCTGCAAGATCATTATTTCAAATAGCATTCCTGAAGGACTCAAGGTTTTGCAATGCAATATACATATGTAGCTGTAATAATAACTACTCATCTCAAGGCAAACTTAGCATTCAGGAGGTTCTTTAACTTATGCTGCCATTTGCCACAAGCCTCCCAAAGCTAGTTCCACCACCAGAATTGCCCAGAAAGTTTGCATCCATCATTCTTTGTGCTGGTTCATCTGCTCTGGGAAAAAAAAACATGGAGTTTTCAAGATTCACTTGTAGCTTTCAGGGTCACTTGGGAACCTCAGTAGCTCAATTGCTTTTAGAAAAAAACACAGTATGGTAATTTATTTCAGACATATTTCTCTTGCTTTTGGAATACCAGTATTCACTATATGTGTGGAGGAAGCTTTCCACACATGCAAAAAATATCCAATATATATCCAGTACTATGGTGCAATTTTGCAGACAGCCTTTTCTCCAGGAGCTGGTTCCCAGCCAAAATTCAATCCTGCACTGAGAAAGCAGCATCCTCACTAGAAATCCTTAACTAGCATGGAAATAACAAATACAGCCAAATCTGCCAAAAAGACACCTTTGCTGGATAACTGCCTATACCAGGAGGTAATGCTGCACATAACCACACCCACATGCTGACAACCTTCCTCAGTCTCCTGAGGAATGCCGAGCACTTCCCACTGGCCATCAGGCTCTTTCAAGCATACTTAATGTCAGATACATCAAAATCAGGTACCCCAATTCATTTCCCTCTGAAAAAGCCCATGCTTTTTTGAGTAACTATCTCATTGATGTCACAGCTATGCTCAGACAGAACTGCTTTCTATCAAAGCTGAGAGGCACAGCTTTCTCTCTTTGCTTTCCAATGGCTGCCTAAAGGTCATATTCTTCTCTACAGCTACTAATTCTGCATGTGCAACAGAGGGTATAAAACATGTTTATGAGGTTTTGGTCTCTTCTTTGTAAATATAACCTGGAATTCTAGTACATGCACTAGCTCTTGGCTCTGAAGAGCTCAAGGACCTGGGAAAAATAGCATCCTGCTCTCTTCCCACTTCAGGGCCCATGGCTCACCAAAATGTAATGACTTAGAAATGGATGGAAAGCAATGCCACTGCCACAGACAAAAGGATTTACAAAAGAATTAATAAATGACTACCACTTCTATTGCCTCAGGACTTTTCTGGGTAAATTATTACTCTTTAAAGCAATGCACTGTGAGTAAGCTTTCTGACTCCCATTAACATTAGTAGCAGTGGCATAGCATAAGCTTTATATGCCAATTCTGAGGATTAATCACAAAGTTGTATCTGTAGGGCACTCGCTTTGAACTCAGCAAATCTGCAACAGAACAACTTTCCTCTGTCAGACTCTTCTTTGAAGAAAAATCACAAGGAAGTGGGTGGGCTGCCGGCTAAGCCACTTCTTAACCCACCAGTGCTTCCCCCATAACTCCAACGAAACACTAAAGCAACAAGGAAAGGCATTAAATAGCTCTCTTGCTGCATTTCCAGTAATGTTAGCCAAGGTACGGGAGCAAGCAGGGATAATTTTTTTTGAGCAGGAAGAAAAAAAAGGATGAAAGAAATCACATAGAATTAATGCAGTAAATGCACCATCAAGATAAGACTGGGGTTTTTTAATACAGGATGAAAGCTGGAACACTTGAGAATAATTTCCATGTATGGATTTGGCAATCTAAAAATAGCACCTCATTTAACACAGAAAAAAAACAGTAACTGACCCTAAAATAGATGGTGATGAATACATTCAACATCAAATTTTCTCTATTTTCTCTTCCCTTCTATGCTTGCTGGCACCTTTTCCACAGCCCACCCCTTGTAATTTCCCTAAAGAGGGAGGAGAGGCAATCATCTCTGAGCAGCCTCAGAGCAGCTTTAGCAGAGCAGGACAGCCACGATGGATAAGGTTTCACAGGAGAGCGGCTCCGTCAACTTGGGTCTTGTTATTGTTTGCCTGAGGTGCTGGGATTTTGTCTCACTTCATGCTACAGTGACAAATATCCACCTCTTTCAGTTTCCACGTCATGTTGCTCCAGAAGCTTTCAGACCTCCCCTTTCTGCATCTCTTCTGTTCTCCTCTCAGCAGCAGTACATCTCCCTTGCACAGGCTCTTGGTTTGGTAAAACCCCCAAAATGACCCACACAGAGGCATCATCAGGGAAAAGGGGAGTGCAGGGATGCAGCCAGCCCTCAAACTTCAGCCTTCTCATCCCAGGGGCTGGAGAAAGGCCCAAGGCCCCTCTGCACCACTGCAGCTGCACTTTCAAGCCCACTGCTTGGGCTTCAGCTCACAGAAAGACAAAATCACTGACTCTATGCTAGCTCCATTTCTCCCTCTTCAGAATTGAAGACAATCTCCTCCACAAAGCTCTTGCTCTCCAGTAAAATCTACTGGTGCAATAAGTTCTCGGGATCATCTCTGTCAGGCCCAATTACAACACATTTGCATTAGGGGCCAAAGTGCTTCTAGACAGCTCTAAGATGAGAAGCATATAAATGCATCACACAGCCTCTTTGCCACCAAGCCAGTAGCTGACCAAAGCTGAGAACCCGAAGAACAGAGCCGTGAGTAGAACTCATGCCTTACTTACCAATGCTGAACTCCTCCAGCAAAGCATGGTACTGAAGCAAGACACATTCTGACCTGAGGACAGCCCTGAGAGCCAAACTGCATGGCTGCAGCTGGCATAGTGCTGCATTTTGGGAATGGCAGGGCAATACTGCAGGAGAAGGCTTGAGACATAGCAGCAAAGCTGTCTGAAGTCAAGAGAGAGCTCTGCACCAACAATGGATCAGCTCTTGCTAGAGCAACAGTTTGTACACAGTGATTAAGGGCGGTGGCATGGCGGTAACTGGGAAACATGCCCAGTAATTGCCTGCAGTAGGCCTGGGTTTAGCAGGGGCTTTCAGTCTCTTGCTTACAATGAGCAATACATCATTTCAGCCTTTCCCCACACACACACCCAAATAAAGAAAAAGTTCATTGCAGGAGGCAATGTTCTGCTCCTTCTACCTGTTCATTCTCACCAGAGGCCCATGGCTTTTGAGCAGCCATGCTCAAAAACATCTCACTTACTTTTACTGATGAGGCCAGCATTATAGGAAGAGAAACAAAACAGTAAATTCAGGACAACTGAAATATCTGATTTCTGCTCCTTCATAAAAAAAACCCACAAGGATTCAACTGTCAGCTATTGATATTTACTAGCAGCAATATTTCACACTACTTACTGTCCTGTGACATTTGTTGCATATCCACCCCTGACATCCACATTCAGATGGGTATATACAGTAGTGTCTACAATAAAGTCTTTATACTTAGGTGCTCTAAGTAGTCAGAACAACTACCAAAACAACCAATTTCTTCACCATTCTATGTACTGACAGATTTTAAAAGTACTTCACCAAGACCTCTGTTTTGATACTTGAATGTAACAGTGGGCAAGATTTTCATTACACAGCACTCGGTCAGGAAACAAGTGCAGTGAATCTCACACACTGCCCACTCACACTGCCCTCAAACCATACCCCTAAGACTTGTTGGGTAAATGCACTGATGTGACAACATCCCACATGGTTGATTGAATGTCCTAATGACACCCAAATGAACTCATTATCCCACTTCCCAGCCTTCTCTGTAAGTCAGGGAACCAGATGTGATGTATTACTGGACAGCTACATGTGATCTGGTATGAATGAACCCCATGGATGCTGGCTAACACCAAGTGTAGGCCCATCTTCACATCACCTGCAGCTCTGCCCTGGATGCTGTGGCCTCAGACATATACATGCCCAAAGCTCTGTGGCATTGCAGCCAGTGTCATGGACCAGTCAGTAACAAAATAACAAACCTAGCCCAAACCAAACAGTTTGAATTTTCCACACTTGTGCCTCGAGGCACATTTACCTGTTGTGTAATGCTCAGGTCTGTACAAACAGACCCCATACATCTGAGGGGGTCAGTATCAAAAAAGTGCAGGCGAGAGCTCTCTTCTACATCCCTTGGTACTTTGGTTTTGGGAGCTGCCTGCTAGCTATCAGCTAGCAGGTGTTAAAAAAAGTAAAAACACAATTTTAATAGCTGGTTTTGTCATTCAGTCGAAATTAAGAGATTGATCTCTATTGATCTGTGGAAAGGCTCCATCTTTCTGTTGCTTATCAGAGTTGTGCCAAGAGCTTGACACACACAAACACAAACAGAAGTAAATCTCAAAAAGTAATGAGTGAGCAATGGCAAACTCATGCCAGTCTCATTCACCATCAGACTTTGCTACAAAAGGAAAGTGACAGAGGCAACAGCTCCTGGTTATTGTCTCAGCACTGCCAGGAATTTGTTTGATTTTTCACATAAATCTAATGCATCCACATCACTGAATAATAAACAGAAAAGTTCTCTCTATACACAGAAGAGCATCTAGGCATCACATTTTTATTTCCCCCAGCAGCTTTTCCATTATGCTCTGTTTTCTCCTTTAGCTTCTCCCCAGGTGTTTACACACATCACCTTAGCTCCCTTATTCATATTCTTAAAGGCACCACTAAAAGCTCATCCAATTGCACCCTCAGCTCTCAGAAAAAACAAACCAAAAAACACACAGAGCCTCCCAGGCATACAAAGAGTTTCTCTCTGCACTCACCACACCCCAAAGCTGTAAGATTCCTGCTCCTACACTAGAGAATGTTTTCTCTACTCATACCTACAGCACAGGAATAAAAGACTTGGAAAGCAGCAGTACCCTTCCAACTGCCAACCATACCACTAAGCAGCCACCACCAGATGTTTTTCCCTTTCTATCAACATCAAAATGAAGGCAGCTGTCAAAGCAGATGGCTTTCTGTCCCAAACTAGCTCCCCTCAATCCCACCAAAACAAGATTCCCGTGTGGACCACAGCCCTCTGCAGATAACCTGGGGCCACGTGAACATCCTATCCATGTCCTCACTGACTGATGTTCCTTCTGCCAATTTCATAGACAGGTGTGCAATTCCTACAGGCTATCACTACCTGGGGATTGGCTCTCATGGTCCCTCTCTCAGTTAAAGCATCTTCTGACGACTGCACCAGGAGGTTTAGGAGCCTCCTAGATCTTCCTACCAGGTCTTAGCTCTACAACAATATTTACTATGCCTTCTCTAAGCACTGCTTTGGTACAGTAACAGATCAACTCACCTGATCTATGAGGAGAGGACAGCAAAACACTCATCATGAATCCAACAAGCCAGTGATAAATGGCCTCTCTTCTCTGGCTTGTAAAATACTGAAGCTCCCCCAGTTGTGATAAAAAACCACAAATATCCTTACCCTGCACTTGTTATCTGACTGCCAAAAAGCAAGGATTCATTTACCTCTGGAACTCTGCTCTTACTTGCATAGAGGATTGGTTCCCATTGAAAGCCAATGCCAGAACTGTTAATCAGGAAATACTATGAACTAGCAGCAAAAGAGATACATCAAATGAACTAATCCATCCATGCATCACACAGATTTTCAAAGTGCTCCTGCCTGTGCAACCCTTTGTCTTGTCAAAAAGCTTCACCTAGCAGAGCTGTCAATTCAGCTTTTCAGAGAATCACTGATTCCTCCTGGAAAACTGGGCAGATAGTCTGAAATACCAGTCCTGTTGCTATATCAAGGGGGTTTCTCTTGCATTTCTCTGCCTGGTTTCTTGTTACAAAAGCCTTTCATTCTCAGTTACTTCCACATGAAATATCTGGTCCTCTGTGGAAGGGATGACACCATGGACTTTACTACTTCATCAGCTAAAGTCAGTACAGAGGAATGGTGCCCCAGCAAATGGTTGTCAGAGCCAAGGCTTATCTATGGAATAAAAAAATCCTGTTTTAATGTAAAGACTTAAACATCAATGAAAAAACAGCAGAACTAATCAACACATAGGTCCTGGTACACTGGGTTTTGTGAAGGATGAAGATATTCCTGAAACAAGCCAAAGACCAGTTTGGCCTAGGTTTATGTGGAATAAATTACAGGTAGCTCTAATGCACCCTCTGGCAGCAGATGGTTCACAGACAGTAATCATGGTTAGGACTATCCTTGTCAATTAATCATTTCCTGACCCATGCCATTTTGGGAAGAGCAGAGCTGGCTGTGGCCAATCTACCAGCCAAAGAGGATTTGTCACCCATAACAGGTTCTGCCCAGGCTATATCAGAAAGGCCATTTTTGCATGATATGCCTACAGTAATCCTGTCAGCATGCATTGCTTTCAGATTTTATGACTCTGTAAAAGGACTGATTATTATTTCTCAAAATGCACTAATTTGATTATTTTTCAAATTAAATTATGGTTAAAATTACTTGCAGGTAAAACCAAGTACCAATAAGTTATTTGTGCTGTATCAGTTGTCATAAAAGATGCTGCTGTAGAGTGCAACATATACATGGCAGAAAATTCACAGCTCCTACACATACAGTAATGGACAACCTTTAATCTTTGTTCCTCACCCTCGTGTCTCCAAGGACCTGGGTTTTAACAGGTTCTGAGGAACCCGCACCTTGTTATATCTAATCTGCTAGCAACTTTTGAAGGTGGTTTTGCTATTTTTCTAGGCAAAAATGGATACATCCGTTTGGATTCTGGTTTTGGCCAGTGAGCTTTCATTTGAATTTTATTTTTTTACTATCTTTAGGAAAAACATTCTTGATATTTAGTTTTCCAAGGCTTTTCTAGGAGATAGGCTGCATAATTCCTGGCACTACAGGACACATCATGGTCTAGCACTTATAGCAGTGGGAGTCCAAAGACCTGAGTTCTGTTTCTGGCTCTCCCACTCACTCTCCACATGACATTTTGCAAGTTAATTCACTTCTCTAACTCCTTCTGTGAAATGGGTATGCTTAGGTGGTCTTCCTCCTTTGGCACCCTGTTTAAATCCAAAGGATACTGAGTGAAAACCACTTCTTGAGTGTTTCAAGATGCTAGGATGGAAGGTGCACTATACACCATCAGTAGCTTCATTAACAGAAAAGTTTAATTGTGGGATCTGTACATTTTCATTGAAATGACAAAGTCATTTTCTTTTCCCGACATCTCTTGAGTATTTAGTACTCAGATGCTGATTTCACACCATTTTCATCTTAGAATATCTGTTCTTGTTTCAGTAGAATTAGTATTGTGGTATGAATATAAGCCAAACCAAACTCTTAGTCCCCAGCCTACAACTCCCTTCTGATTAGGATCTTTCTCTGTATGGATTCATGCCTCTACTGAATTCCTCAGTGGAAGAAAAAAGATTAAGCCTTGCCTTGGCAGTTTAATACTTTTCTTCCCTTGGAAACACCATCAGGCATGAGAGCAAGTTATAAGGAATGGCATTACATCATGCTCAAATACATGATTATAACATGCTGCAAATGGATTCTACAAGGAGGACTGATTTAGTGTGTGTCTGTGATGATGAGTAAAGAGCAGCTGGTACTGAACTAATGCATTGCTGAAGATTGTTTCAGATTAAGCCAGTAATTCAGCTACCTCCATGTCCTCTCCCATAAAATTTTAATAAACACAATCTTATGGGAGGAAAGACAAGACAGGGACCCTACTGAATTATTTATAACCTTAGTTATGTATGGCAAAGAAGCCCCTCTTAGGTGAGCAACTGATATTCTTCCATTGATTTTCGTCTCTGAGAATATATAGGTGAGAATCAAGTTTGGGTGGGGGGGGGGGGAACCACAAAATACACAAGGATGCAAAGGGCAAGCCAGAAAAGACAAAGTTGATGAAGGCAGAGATGAGGGAGAGTTTGTATTTATGAAAGAGATATTGATCAATTGCACACACCAGTGGCAGACAGACTCAAATTAGCTGTCATAATTCCAGTGATGCAGAGGGACATGCAGGCTCAAGCTCCATTAAGTATAACCTACATCCAGAGCAGCCAGATGAGATTTGCCAGACTGAACTCGGAATTCCCACAGGAGATACCCGCAGTTGATTTATATTCCTGATTTCTTATTCCCCCACCAACTGTGCAATCAGTTCCTGGAGGTGGGTAGGGAATAATTGAACAGCTAAACTGTGATTCACCCAGCCAATTAAGGAGTCTTGGGATGGGCCCCTAGATAAATCCTTCAGCTTCATCTTGTCTTCATGGACCAGAACTACATTTGGCTCTGTCAACAGGGCCAAAATCACAATGACCCAGTTAACACTAAAAATCTGAGGAAGTAAAACTGGATTGTGATTTCTGTACATTAATATTGACACATTATATATTTTTTTTCAAAGCAGGAGGATGTCCTGATTGTACATGAGGTTTGGGTTTATTCTGTAATTCAATGACCAAAGAGCATCACTGCAGAACTGTAATTAAAATGGCAACCACTGCCTAGTAGCTATTGACATATAAAACTCACCTTCATGTTTCAGCCTGCAATTTCTGTCAGGTCAAGGCCAGGTTGTTTGATTCAAAGTCTCTTGCCCTCTCTCTCACACTGGCTGCTATGATGTTTCCTTGTGGATGGTGCATGGCTTTGTGAACAAATCACACTAAACTCATTTCCAAAATGTTCCGCTTATGTCTATCTTCTTGCACTGAAGTAAGGAAGCACTTAACTCCTCATTAGTAACCCTGTATGTGGCATGTAATCACCTTGAAATATTTAACTGCCAGAATTTCATCTCATTAACATTGTGGGGTGGGGCATCGGACCGGGGTATAAGCAAACTGGGACATAAATCATCATAAACCAGCATTAAATGGGTATATAAATCAAAAATTATAGAAGTCAGATGGATGAGACACATTAGAGCCTTCTGTTTGTTCTTTCCTCTTCTCTCACCCTAAGAATGCACAAAGCATCATTCTTGATTAGCCAAGAGACAGAAGAACGCCCAAGTCTCCCCCTCTGTGTCTTTCAAGAGGGAGAGAAGGGAAACAGAGAGCTCTGTATGCATATTAATAAAGCTATATTTTGACTGGCTGAATGACTAGAAATTATTAGCAATGGTATGTTTTACCTGTCAACATCTCCACACTGCAACAGGCAAAAAGTGTCTAATACTTCTTCGCAAAAAATCACTAGTGAAACTGGAGGGGGTTTGCTCTCCATTTTCCTGAACTCAGAACAGCTCTGTAAATACCTTAAAAATCTCTTCAACAGTCAAGCTAAAAATGTCTTTTTTCTTGTATAACAGTGTAAGACAATGCAAAACATCGCCTAAGCCACAGTGAATCTAAGTGCCTCCAGTTACAAATGTAACAAACAAAACAAAAAACCCAAAACCTATCAACATGGAGGTTACCAAGCCAAGCATGCCAAAGCTAGGAAATACAGGAATTGAAAGGGTCAGACCCTTTGAAAGGGTCAGTGTGAAACAGGAGAAGACAAGAAACTCTTCAGCAAAGAGCAATCAGAGCAGAGATCAGTCAGGTGGCCACACCTCCTCCCTCTCACACAAGCACTTTTCTCTTCTCACTTAGCCTAAAACTCCATGGTGATAAGTCAGTCCAAGAAATTTCTTAAGATATGGTCCCTAGCTGTGTTTTCCTCATTTATGCCAACCCAGTGTGAGTTGGGTGGCCATTTGAAGTTGATACATGGTGTGGAGCTCTTAAGAGTTACTCTGAAAGTTAATGGGAGCCATGCTGTGGAAATATGTAAAACTCAAGATTTCTTTATGTCCAACTGGACACCCAAAAAACCCAAACAAGTTATCTTTTATTTTCAGGCCTAAAATTAAAATTATAGCCAACCACAAATTGTTATTAGATATTAATATATTTATATTTACATGCCCTTCTTCAATTCAATGACTAGAAATGTGACAAAATCCATGAAGTGGTTAACTCCATCGTAAGATCAGGAGTTGTGTAATCTGCAATTAAAAAGGCCAACAACCACACATTTAGCAATGAAAAAGAAACCAAACAAAGGCATCATTGAATGGAAACAGAATATCCCAAATGTATGGAACAAGGCAAGAGTATGTGATTACAATTATTAAAGACTCAATAGTGAGTGTGCTTAAAGGAGGTAAACTAAGGCCAAGTATGCAGCCCAAACTGGGTCATCTCCTAACCTTACATGCTTGTATTTGCAACCTTAAAAACACTCATTTGATTTCAAGTGAACTTTAAGCAAACAACAAACTGCAAACCCAGAAATTCTAGCGTGGGGTTTCTTACTGATTCAGAAGAGTGGCAAGAGAGTCATCAGCAGAATAAGACTATCCTGATTTACCTGTGAGCCCCATTATGTGAGCTGGGGAAGAACCTGCTGGCTGAGGGAGCAGGATGAGACTTCCCTTCTGCCAGTGTTTCACAGCTGCATTACAGTAAGACCTCTGACTTGTGCCCTTTGAACAGGGCTTTGGAGGGGATCCTACACTTCCCTGTTTGCTCCCCACTTCACTCCAACACAGAGTTTGACCATTTTTTCACCTTCTCTCTAGAATTGTTGCAATCCACCACTCCAACCATTTTCCCAATTGCAATGCTTAGTAATCCTTCATTTTACCTCTTCCAGTTCTCCAGCACTGTTTTACCCCTTTCCTTGTCCTCATTTTCTCCCTCCCCAAATCTTGTCTATATTTGCTATTCAGGCACCACTGTCAGCTCAGGACTGAAGGGTCTACTGACCTCCTCCCTTACCCCATCCCTGCTCTTCTGCCTCTAAGAAGCAAATAAAAAGTAGTATGCAGTTGGGAAAGTTATTCATCAGTGTAGGTATTAAGGTCACAGGCATATTAGCAGATTCTAAGATGAAACCTAGCAGAAGGCAATAAAACCCCTTACAGATTTCAAAATAGGTCTTAGAGTACAATGCCAAGAAAAAAATTATCTTAGCTTGAAATAGCAGGATATGAAGAAAAGCCTACAGCAGAGAGAGAGGGGGAAATGAGAAGTTCTGTCACTACCACCTGGTCATTAGCTGTGGGAACAATGAATGCTATGAAGATCCAACAACACAAGACCTCCAGGCATGTGAGCACCTGCTGCCTGACTAACCTCTGGGATGGCTGCCCCGTCTGTTGTCATAACCAATGCACTAAGGAATGACATCATACCAAATGGCACTGACCAGCAGGACGGGGCCATACTTCAGGGTGTGCTTCCATCTGGGGGCCCAGGTAGTTAATTAAAAATGAAACAGGATTTCCTTGTAGAGGCACATAGAGGAGAGAATGAAAGAAAGGAGCAAGAAAAGTGGGATGTTGCCTGTTTACTTCAACACTGTTTTCAGTAGTACCCTTGAAAAAACACAAGCAAATTTTTTCTGGGGTCAGCCCTTATTAAAAATTCAATACTTATTGTTGCTTATAATAGCAGATGGGGCCAAGTCCATAAGCTTGCTGATGTTACCAAGGCATTGTCAAGCTATCAATTGAGCTTCTGTGCAAATCTCAACTTCATGTTCCATGGAATGAGAAGGCTTGGGAAGTCTGTAGAAATTAGAAGTCTGGACATTGCTAGAATTTGAACTACAGACATTCTCCTGAGTGTTAATTGTTGCTGGATATTTTTCCAGTAGTTTTACTGTTTATAAAGAAAGTATTTGAGTGCTTTGCAGGCTCCTGCAAAATTCAGAGCATTAAGTCCAATAAAATCCACTCAACTTTCAGCATAGATGCTTTATGAATTAAAATATTACCATTCTGTACACCCTGTAGAAATTATTCATTTCCTCCAATACTTGCTCTTCTCAGAATGTGCCAGACTATTACTTTTGACTTTAGAATTCATTTTTTATGCAAATGGCTTTTAGACCACCACAAGCACAGGAGTGCTGCAGTTCCAGAGTGCAGATGAATGTTATCATTGCAATACAAAGCATTATGATTGTTGTTCTGACAATGCAGCTCTCCTCACTAATACTTTAAATTCAGATTCCATGTCCTGTGGTCCTGCAGTAGAAACATGGGGGTAGAAGACAGGTAAAGGAGGTCCCACAGTGCCAGGCAAAGAGTATTTTCAAAAAGCCCAGGAAATTCTGAACACTCAGGAAGCATCAGCTACCTGTTTATGAACTGGTTCACTCCAAAGCAGTCTGGTGACAATTTCTAAGCTGTGCAGGAAAAAATCAGTTTCCATAGCAATTCCAGCCACTTCCTGCCCAGATGCAGCACTCTTCACATTCCTGGACACAAAACACAGCTGCTGTGGAAGACAGGCTGAGGAGGCAATGGCAAGCTGGAGAAAAAGAGACAGACAAATTCCCTCCTTTGTGGCAGTGTTACATCCAAAGTAGAAAACCAGGTTTGTGACATAGGGAGGAAGGAAAAATAAAAGGCTTCTAGACCCAACTATCTACCTCACACAATAGGCTGTGTGAATCAGCAAAACAAGAGCTTTTGGAGACAATGAAGAATTTTTTTATCTCTCTTCTGATGTAGAGACTTTCATGCACTATAACACAAACCACTGGGAGTTCTGCCAAAGGCTCTAAGTGCCACACAGCAATTGTCCCATTTTCAGCTACCAAGGCAGGAAAAAAGGAAGAGGGAGTCATTGCACTTGTTCTCTAAGAGAAAAACAAATCTCACTCTTCAAGAACACACATCAGCAACTTGTTTGTTTGCAGCACTTTAAAGCCACGGTAGTTTCTACATCTGCCTTGGAGAGAAGATGACTTTTCCATGAAAGTTAATTCTCAGAATTCAGTGTAAGATGAATATAAAGCCTGGGTTGCCTATAGCCTACTAAAAAAATAGAACAAAACAAACACACCCACACAAAGCCAAACAGGGATGAAAGCAAAGTGACCTTACTACAGTCCTTCTGGTGATAAAAACAAAAAAAAAAAAAATATATATATATATAAACCACCAACACAGCATCAACCCAACCTGTGTTTGTTTTTCCCCACAGAGCAAAAAAGACTGAACACTCCCTGGGCTTTGAGTGCCTTATCCCTCAGTGGCTTTAAGGAACAGCTTTGTTGGCTCCTGGAAGATGCTAAACTGAATATATCATGTCCCCTCGTTGCCTTGGAGGTACTGCCATTTTCATTACAAACACAGCCTTTCAACTGCTTTGCCATAATATACCAGATAATGGTTTCCTGAAGACTTTGGGACAAGAAAAAGAAGAATTAACATCAACATAGCCTCCCTTTTATTGTCAGCTTCCTTAAAGCACAAGCATCCAGTTGAAATGCTTATTCTATCACCTGAAAACACTTCTCACCATTCCAAATGCCTGCACCACATTCTACAGCTCAAACCCCTGCCATGACCACATTCCCATGTTTTGTGAACACATGTAGCATAATGAAAGTGAACCTACAGGATTGGCATAAAACACATGGAACAATGTGTGAATAAATATAGACCTGCTCACATTTTCTTGGCTTTTTACTGCAATAACACACCTCAATTTCTAAGAGCATCAATGATGCTGGTCTCCTTTTTCAGAAAACACAACTATGGATCAGGTTTTGCACTCAAGGCCAGGATCAAAGTGTGACAAGGTAAATGCCTAATAGTGATTCAGTTGTAGCACTACATCAGCATCTTTCATAAAGACAGTTACTCGTGCTCAAAGTTGTCAGACACAGCTTTCCTCTGCTTCTCTCTTCCCCTCTCAGCTCACATAGAGTCTTGTTTTGTCTAATTATATCAATATTTGTCTCCTGACAGGCAAGGGCTGACAATACTACAATCTTTCCCTCTATCCCTGTTTAACCAGAGATAGTTGAGAGGAAGTGATTGCAGTGAAGACAAGTCCTATTTCCCCAGCTCATACTGCCATAGGCAATCAATTTGGAGCAAAAGTTCCATCTTGAAAATGTCAAACAGAATGAAAAAACAAAATCAAAAATGGTAAAGTCAGCTCCAACCATTCCTCTAGGACCAACTGCTCTCTCAGGTTCTTCCAGCACAGCTAACAGCACAGCTAGAGGAGTATCTGCTTTGTGTGCTGAATGGTGCCATGGGGTCCTCAGCCTCAAATTAACTGTCCCCTCATCCACTCCTGCAATTCAAGAGAAATTGGAGCACCAGTCCTGCCTACCAGCACAAAAAAAGCAGTTTGCAGACCATGGTGGGAGCCCTCTCTCCTCTGATCCGCAACCCACTGGACATGCAAAACAATGGATTTCTTTCACAGGCATCACAGTTGGCTGTCCATACACAAGAAGAAGAAAATACATGACTCAAATACAAATACAGAAAATGGTAACAGTGGCTTCAGCCTGGAAGAGATTTTTGTTTACTAGGGTGACCAAATATTCTGCTTTCACCTTTCCAGTTCCTCTGAAGTTCTCCAAGAAGCCATTTTGTCCCAGTGTTTCTTCAGGAGATACTGTTTTTCCCCTCTATCTCATGCTACAGATCTGAAAAATAACACATGGCAGGAGGAGGAAGATAGCCAGGCCTGGGCCCTGCTTCTTTTGCTATTTGTCACAACATTCACTGATATGAACAGGAAAATATTCAGAGGAAAATAATGGCCAGGTTGACCTGGAAATATCAGACTGACCAGTGTTGAGATAAAGTAGCTGTGTCCTGGATGAAACTAGTCCAGAGACATAGAGAAGGATCAGCTGCTAAGACAAAGGCTAAGATCACAGGGACTTTCTGAAGAGACTTAGCCTACTTGGTCTACTGCAATGCAAAGGGAGAAAAATCCCCTCAACCAAACCACAATTTGAGAGATTGGTATTGGCCTTGTCTTTTAAAACAGGTTACTGTTTCTACACTGGAAATAGTCATATAGATTAAATTCTTAAATGCAGTGTCCTCCAGAACAACCAATGGGATTACCCCATATATCTAAGCACTCTGTTGCACCAACTGCTCAGGAGAACAGAGCTTCAGCAAAGTACTTCTCTACTCCTCTGTCTTCAGATAGGTAGATGCAGACGCCAGTTCTATCTACATCTCACTTCTGAAACTGGCAAGAAAATTTGGGTCAGAATTATGAGGCACACTCAATGTACCCTCTACAGGAAGAGACAAGCAGCCTCACCTGGAGAGTGCCTCAGACCATACCAGATACATAAACATGTGAGCAGTGTCTAGACTGCACCTTTGGAGACTGACAAATGCCCTGCCAACACTCAAAGCTCGGGAACTTGCTGATCCTTAGATGAGCAGGTGTATAACCCTTTATTTGAGCCATTGCTGAGATAAAGATTAATTTTAGAAAATAATTTTTGAACAGTGAGATTCCCAGCAGATGGTTGCTCATTGTTACTCAGAACAGCAGCAAAACCACACATACACAAAGCATGAACCAAAGCCCATTCCTACTGCCCTAAGAGCTCTTGGGTGGTGGGTGCGCTTTTTTTTTTTTTGCCAATAGATGAGCATTGGCATTGTTACATTTTACATTCACATGAAACTAACACCAGCAGAGAAGACAGGTGGTAGGAGAAAACCTGAAGCAAACGGAACCTTCTGATTTCAGGGACAAAATAGCATAACACAGTATTTTGTATGACCAGCCTCTTACCAACTGTGAAGAGGTGTAAGTTCAATTATTCTTTTTTTTTCATCATATCACAATAAAAATAGGTATTTATCCACATGGACACATTAAAATAAAAACCCAACAGGCATTTAGCAAGACCCTCTAGAATGTTCTTAACTCTTTACCAGAGTGTACCAGGAAGGCCTACAAACATCAATGAATCTCACCCATGCAGGAAATAAATTATAGCATTGCACCTTCTCCTCCTCTGAGCTTAGAAGGACCCTCTCAAAGCAAGAGTCACACAAGGGAGCAGTGAAACATACTGAAAGCTATGGGAACACCAAAGGTCTGGCACAGTTCTCAAACTGACAGAGTAGAAGCTCACTATCACCTTTCAAGGTTCTCAATCAGAACCAGTATTGCTTCAACCACTGCCACCTTCAGAGAGATTTAACTGCTTGCACCAAAACAGAGCTGCTCAGGACATTCATCAGTCCCCACAACTATGTAGTAACAAGAACAGTCACAGTGGTATTCTTCCTTGTGAAATTCTACCTCTTGCATTTTATCAGTGAAAACCCTTTTCCATCTCCAAGATGAGAAAGAGACAAGATTTAAGGTCAGCCAATACATCCCAAGGCAATCCCATCCCTGTCAGATCTTGTCACTTCAGCAAGCATTACAAGTTGGTGACCACTGGCTACAATTATCACTGAGGGTTAAGCTCCTTAGTTGTGCCTTAAAGGGTGCAGCAATTCTTTTTCAAGATCTTCAAAGGAGAGTGATGCCACGCTCACATAGGAGCTGCTGGCAGTGGAACATATTCTACAACAAATGCAGGAAACTCAGCAGCAATGGCATGAGAATCTGCTCACGTACAGAGCATTCCACTGAATTAAAAAATAGGGCATTGATTTTGTTATTCATTTTTGTATTTAACTCAGTATTAATCTCTGCATACAAATGCCTTTTCCCCACTGCCACATTCTCATGCCTCAGCAGAATTTCCAGTCAGCAGCAGAAACAGAGATGTAGGTCCTAAGAACAAATCGATCCGTCTGCTGCAAAGACAAACGGTATGTGAGATGAGGGCTCTGAGCGGTCTGTCACTCAAAGCCTCTGCTCTCATTTATCAGGGAGCACCTCCTGTCTGCACACAACAAGAAGGTGAAGAAAGGCAGCAACACTTACGCAAGGCGTGCCACTCATCCTGGCGGATTGTCTTGGTGATGTTGTACGTAAGGTTCTTGGGGATGGTGGCTGAGGAGTAGTGGTACTTGATGTACGAGCACCGCTCAATTGCTCCTGGAAAAAGCAAAACGCAGAAAAGTGTGGTTAAATGAATGTAACATGTCCTGCCAGCTACAGGCCAGATGGGTTTGACAACCAAAAGCAAAGCCTAGGAGCAAAGCAATCCCTACTATCCCGGCCCACTGTGACAACCAGCACGTTCTCTGGTCCATTACATGTAAGCTCAGATCCAAACTTCTGATATGGGAAATTTATCTTTCATACATTCCAGGGACCTTCCAGACTGGCCCTGGAGTAGCTGCCAGTGCCTGCTTTCACCATGAGATATCTGTGTCGCAAATTACTCCTCCTTTCATGTCTTCCCTGAACTGTGAGCTAGCAGCTGCCATGCAGTTAACGTATAGAAGCTATAAATTCATGTCTTAGCTTTCTGTGCCGTCATGGCCATGAATCAATGCCCATACTTCAGGAAATACACAAAGCAAACAACTTTGATCTTCCCTTAAATAAAAAGCAACACGGAAAAATTACACATATAGTTAGTGAACCATTTCCTAACCCTTTCCACCCCACAGCAATGGGAAACATGACCAGAGACACTCTCTCCTGAAGGTTCCTAGACACTTTTACAGCAGGTTCAGGGACAGAATTCATTGGCATCCCTGAACAATAAGGCTCAGATGTCAATATCAGTGGTTGAAATGGGTAATTTTTTTCCCCCCCTCTGTATTTTCCTCAGGATTTCACCTATTTCCAGGGAAAAAAGCACCATGTGCTGCTTCTGATGTCTTTGGGTCACATCATTACATCTCCTTTTACAAATACTTTCCTTCCTGTACAATAATTGCCCCTCCAGGATCTGATCTCCCGGCATCTCTCTGCATAGTTAGCATCCTTAGAAGAAAGTCTGGTGTAGTCTGATGCTTTCCATGAATTATAGCCTAGCCAAATTTCACATCTGATCAAGCACCTGTAACTGTATAACTGTTCTTGTATTGATGAAAGCCAGTCAGGTTTCCTACATTGCTTTTGCCAGCATTCTCAGCTAACACTGACTTTATTAGACCTTCTCACTAAGCTGTCAGAGTCAAAGCCCATGGAAGTCATTTTCCCACTAACATTATGTTATTTTGGCTCAGACCTTTGATAACTAAATAGGTATCCTTAATGTGGTTGGCGATGCTGTTTGTTACTAGCTACCGCTAGTCAGAGAAGCAGCTATGCTGGAAATGCTTTTATGTATTAAAAATACATTAAGATCAGCACTCAATAGAATAAATTAAATGAAGCAATGAATTATATAAATAATAAAGAGACTATACACAAGGAGGCAGGTAGAGGACACTTACTGCCAGCCTGAACTAAAAAGGCAGACCCATTAGCCTTATATTGACAGTTCCACAGGGTAAAAAATGCTTTTAAACCACTACAAATACAGGTTTCTACTAAGGGTTGTAAGATACTACTTGGCATGAACTTAGATTATAGACCATGGATTCACAGCATGAAGAAAACCCACAAAACAAGTTATTAATTGCATCACAGTCTACCACCATCTCCCAGAGTTAGTGCAGTATAAACATTTGAGGTCCTCATTGTTTGCTTCTTGCAAGTATTCTTCACATTCTGCCTTTGACAGCAATTAGATTAGACAAAGCCAAATATTATAGGGGGAAAAGGCAAAATATTTACATATGTATCCGCCTGCCCTGACAGCGTGATGGGCTTCTGTGTGAGTCTGCACCATCTGGGCACCAAATGTATGCCCAGAATTAAAGTTTCAAACTAAGAATAGTATTTAAATAAAAAGACAGCTAGTGTGCAAAGAGCTTTAAAAAATCCCCAGATCACAACCTTGCCTTCTTATAGGTTTTCCTATCCCCTTTTGCTAGGTTTTTTTTACAGATTAGAAGCATCAGCAAGAAAACAACAAATGCTTATTTGTCAGAAATTAATCTTTAAGTTATCAGATACCTGTGCAAACAAGAGATTTATATAGAATAGTAGAAAGGGACACAGAGCCAAGATACAAAATAAAAGCTTAGAGAAGGAAGGGAGAAAAACTCCTATCCTATTTGCAGCTTTTCTGGAACCAAAAAGGCTAATTTCTAGTAAGGGCCATCAGATCTCTAATTCTACAAAGACTTTTGGTGGTAACGCAGCAAGTTGTTCAATATCACTTTTATCGCCAAAGCCTAAAGCAGAAAGATTATGGGCTGAATTCAGGTCATCACTTGACTATTTCCATAATTTTGGGCTCATGTTTACTTCTCCCCATGGCTCTAATGAGACTTAAGCACACAAAAATAGCTTTGGGACCACTATCAACTAGCATGGGCAAATAGGGCATGGTACAGCGCTGGGCATGGCAGTTCACAGAGGGCATTGAAGCTCTGCCAGCTCCACCAAGGAGCAATGGTGTCCACTCAGCAGAAGAAGGCAGTATCTTACTGAGAAACTCAAGATTTTCATGGCCCAAAACAACAATACTTGTGATTGCTTGGTATTTAAACATGAAACACTTGTTTAGACCCACTCTCACAAGTGTAGGAGACTGACTATGCTGAGTCAATGTAACTATGTCAGCCTATATCTAACTAGACGGGACAATCAGCTCTTGAACTTAAGAAAAACGTCTTCAGTTGCCTGGACCTGGCAAGAAAAATTAGAAGAAGGTGAGTTTATAGGCAGTGATGATTTCATACTTCTGATGTTTCCTTAGTTGTTCCACACAGAAGAGAACAATGTTCAAGATGCCCAAAGATCCAAGTCCTGGAGGTCCCTATGAGAGCAAAAGCATCAAGAATCAGAACTACTGCTCTGCTGGAAAGCCTTCTCAGAAAAATGCTACAAAATCCTTACCCTTCAGAAGAATTACTAGCTATGCTTAATCCAGTCTTTGGGATAGGAAGCAAAGCAAGCTTTCCCTTCCATACCCTCAACAGGGTAACTGCAATTTATGGACCATCGCCAGCCTTCAACACAAACAGACCAAATGCAACTGCAGCTTTGCTCTGCAGTCTGCTCCAATAACGGGGAACAGTATTTATAGAGCAAAGTAGTGAGTGGGGTTTTTTTTAGCTATGAGCTGCCATAGCAAGAGTTATAGCTGGCCACAAGAAACACAAAAACCACCACAAAGCTGCTCCAGGGACAGATGCAGTATATCCTATATTTCTCTGACCAGAGGGAAACGCTTGCTGAAAATCCTAAAGAAAAGTAGCTGACATCTCCCAATAGAGTGCTAAGAAAAGGATCAGCAGAAGGATGCAACTAGAACCATGCAGAGCAAACCTCTGCCATACCATCATCACAAGTACGGATGATCAGGGGATTCAGCAGCTGTTAACTGTGGCTGGCCACCACCTGTTCCTGCAAAGGTCAGATGACAAATTGGAGATAAGGAAACTAGAGATAGATTCATCCTGAGCAGCTAAGTATTCACAGCAAACATGCACCTCCTCTTACTGACTCACTTCACTGCTCAGTTTCCTTCCCATATCTGTTGATCATTGCTCCATACTATCACCTTAGCACATAACACTTCCTCTTCTCTCCATTACAAGAAAAGCTTTTAACCTAGGCCACAGGAGAAATACTACCTGAAAACCCTGATTTTTTTCTGTTCAATTTTCAGAACTTTACCAACTAACATCCAGATGTTAGTTCAGCTGCTAGAGAAACTCAGTTGCCACTGCATTACTGGAGCTGTAAACACCATACCAGTAGAGGCCTCAGACTGTTGGTAATGCAGGGAATGACTGAACTATTATCCCACTCTAAACAGAAAAGGGTTGAGATCAATTAAGGTCAAAGTGCTGGTGTCCAGACTGTATTTGTCTGGTAGGTAAACACACAACTTTTTCAGAACTTTTGGACCAGTATTTTTTGATCACCATTGTGCCCCCACCACTCCCTTAAATATAGTATTTAAACTCTTTCAAACTGCTCCAAGACACAGTTTTTACCATGGCTAATTTTAAAAATAGAATGGAAATTCAAAATGCCAACAAGGTATTGGTTATTTCTGTTGTAAATTCTGGATCTCAGAAGCACCCAGAGGCATTTGGCCTGGTCAGTTTGACTTCTGCAAAGGTGGTTGCCAAGTTTAATGAATTTACAGTGTCAGTGTGATTATATAGTTTAGTATTCTGCATAATACGGACCAATCAATCTGAGAGCTGGTAACAAAGTAGTCCTTGACATGGTCTTTCATCAAACTGGTAACCTGTGAAAGCAGTTGGGTGACAGTAATATCACTTCACATCCAGCCCAAGATGGCAGAGTTACTTGCTTGGGTTATTTGAGTACTCCTCTTCTGTCTTGAGGACTAGAATATTCCACACTTGCCCCCTGCCTCAGCTCTCAGGCTTGCAGAATGTGGAGCCATCCTTAAAGGTTCAACTACAGATTAATCCAACACCTGTGAATAAGTTGCATTCAGTAGCTAGAGGACTTGCAGATACAGATAAAAATTTCTCCCACACTAAGATTCTTTGCAGCAGTCCCTAGGTTAGAGCAATCAAGAAACTCAGATGCAGGGAGCCAGAAGCTCACTCATTCTGGATAAACTATGTTGTAGCCATTCCAGACTCCACAAGCTGGGACAGAGTCACCTTGCATTCTGTAACATGCAGAAATCTGAACCAGGGAGTATCCATTTTTCTCTTATAGTATGCATATTGATTTCTAAGAAAGATCCAGCTGTAAAACTAGTATTTGTTTTACTACATTCCCTGTCAAAGCTTTTGATATTATGAACTTCCCTGAAAAGACTGGTGTGGATATTTGAGCCTTTGCTACCCTCAGGCAGCTTTTCCTTCTTCTGTGTTGCAGATACCCCTGGATAAACTGTTTCGTAGTAAGCAATTCCACAAAATTCACCCTTTGTGCTAGTTCTAATTTTCACAAATCTGTTTGAGAAATACTACGCAAACATTTCCTAGTAAAAGAAATCTTAGCCTCTGGCTTGCAAACTGCACTCACTACATATATTTGCTCTTCATTATGAGAAACTGCCTTTAGTATGAATGATTACCTTAATTCCGTGGTTTGGTTACTGTTCCCTCATTGGGTGACTATCTCCATAGCAAACAAAGATGTAGATTGGCCATTTAGCCTCTAATTGTTTCATATTATCTTCAGAAAATCTGTAGAGCAGAGGAAGTTCATAGTGGGTTGTTTTTTCTTAGCATAACATTTCAGTAAGGTTTCCAGAGGCTACAATCATAGTTAGGACCAAGATTGAATTACAAAAAGCAATTCCATGTGGCATATGTATCTACTATTGTCTTAAAAGCCTTCTCTCACCTAGAAAAGTTCATTGTTTATATAAGCTTTTTTTGCATCCTTCAAACTAGCACTGGCAATTCAGGCTGGTGCCATTTCAGAATTATCACCCTCAGATGGATGTGCTGCCCTCAGTTACTTTAATCATTTCCTGTGAGTCATCAAAACTCATCTGCGGGCACCTTAATATAGGCAAGACTTGCAGTTTGAGCATGAATTAACTGGTCAAATTAAAGCTTGGAGGAGGACAGAAGAAGAAATTAAGTTCTACTTTGACTAGCTGCTATGACATAACTGCAATCAGAGATTGCAATCAGATTGCAATCATGCAATCAGAGATGCTGACTAGTTAATGAACCTAGGATGACTTTTTAATGAAATCAGATACTTATTAGAAAATATTGCAACACCTTTAACTGGATTATTTTGTTACTACTCGAGTAATACTAACCATGAAAGTACTGGTTACATATTTTTTCCAGATCTATAAATAAATACCATAAATGTAGGAACACTATTCTTCTGCATTAACTGCAGAATTATTTATGTTAAAAGGGTTCACTAGATGTCAACCAGCCCAATGCCCTGCTCAAAAGAAGCACAACTTCAAAGTTAAAATCAGATCCAAAGATAGCTCATGTTGCTCAGGGCCTTGTCCAATCAAGTTTTAAATACCTCCAAGAATGGAGGTGCACATCCTTGAGTACCTATTCCAACATCTGAACACCCCTGTTACCTAATCAGAAATTCCCTCGGTGTCGCATTAATATTTTGAATAATAGAACACCTCAGAGTAAAGGGCTAAAAATCTAGGAAGAATATGCAAGAATCACTGCCTTAATCAACATGCTTTGTGAATATTCATTAACTTATATGCATAAATAGAAGTCAATGTTCTAACTAATGAAGCTCAACATAGATTTTCAGTTGCAGCATGGGCCATACTATTAGAACAAGAGACATTTCTTCCTAACTGGCTCTGGCATTATCCTGCACTGAGGTTCAGCTTGATCTGCCAGTAGGACCTGTTGCTACTTGTCCCAGATAAAGTGAAACAACTCCTGGTGCTCATTGCTGCTTGCTTTGAGCTGTCAAGGAATTGGGCTGATGCCTCCCTCCAGATGAGCTGGAGTTTGTCTCTTGGGTTTAAGACTCATTGCCAGCCCCTAGCTGCCTCCCCTACACGTGGATAGAGGTGCACAGTCAGGTTCTACTCACCTTCTGGATATCTGAGTAAAATCAAAGAGGAATCTGCTCCAATGCCCTTTCCCATTCACAGAGAGACCCAAGGGTCACGTATTGAGACAATGACTATGTCTATGGGAACATGTGACATGGATCAGGAGAGCACTTTTGGAAATTACCACTTGATCATGTCTAGTTACCATGCTTTGGTTCAGAACACCATGTGCTATGAGATGATGCTCATTAGATTCTTCACAAATAAAGTTAAATCAGAAGATGTGCTAATGGAAATTCAACTAATGGTACAAGAACAGAGCCAATTTGAAGTAACATCCCCTTCTTGAAAACAAAATGAACATTAGGTCCTAAGGACAAATTGTTTCTTTTAAATTCAATCCCGCCATATCACACAAGGAGAAAAAAAAAAGAACCAAAATCTCAGGTCACCAGAAAAGTTTTGTACAGCCACAAAACTTTATTAATCTCTAACTTATTCTGATGCCTTTAAAGAATAATTTAAAAACTGTATTTCAAATGAAAGTCTGAAAAACATACTCTGAAAATTCTACAGCATTTTTCTAAATTTCATAGGTCTTTTTTCAGCCAAAACCACCAGCAGCAGTAGATTAAGTTTCACAAGTGGGTCTGTCCCCTTGCATGCTTTTTGCTTCAGCAAAAAGTTTCCACACGAAAATAAACAACAATTTTCTAACTGTACTTAAGAGTAACTATAAATGTACTTGCAAGCACATTACACACCTATAGATTCCCTGTGGGGTAAAATGCTGAAAGTCTGCAGTGCAGCCTGTTAGGCTGCCAGTGGCAAATGGATATTTCAATATACAATCTTATTTAAACTTGGTTTTTACATGTAGATGCCTTTACTGATCACCAAAAAATGCAATGAACACAGAACTTCAGGAAAACATATTCCAAAGATTGCAGCATCCTCTGTTTTATCTGAAGGAAAAGCTTGCCTGTATTCACTGAGTAGAAAGCAACTGAAAGGATGAGACATAAAATAAATATTTTGTCCACAAAATGGCACATACCCAGAAAATACATTAACAGAAAGAACAGCTTAAAGATTCTCACTAGGAAAGAGAGCAAACACTTTTTTTCAGAGTGAAAAGCAGAACCACGATGCTCTTTTTTCCTTCCATTTTTCTTCTACAGCTCATCTCACTTAACTTCCAAATAAAGACTCTCAGAGCCTCTAGCTTAGTCAAACTGTTAGGCAATGCTCAGCTGGTAAAACAGTCTTGTAAAAAACTTAGCAAGGGGGGATGGTTGAAAGGATCCACCATGCTGTACTATCCATACAGAAAGGGGGTATTAGACAACAGTGTGCCATTTCCATTCTTACCACGTCATCTGGGATGGAAACCTGCCAGCTCCCTTTCAGTACTGTCCCAGTAGATCTCTAGAGATATAGCAAAAATCAGATACAGTGCACACATGAAGAGGAAGCCATCCCTGAAGATAATGAATCTCCAGACACACAACAGCTGTGTTGTGTGTGGGCTTTATGTGACCAGATTTCACAGAGCAACTTCCACAGATTTCAGACAGTTACACCTACATTTCAATTTCTGTTTCCACACCAAAATGTCTAAATTTTCTTTTCAACCACTGTTTGAGCAAAGACAAAGGTGCAGCAGATGTGCGCACATGTACTGAGCGGACAGCAACATTTTCAGAGTAGAGAAAAAATAAAGTTCTTGAGCAGCTTTTGCCAGGCCTGTTCCTCACATGCTTTCTGGATAGCCCAGCAAATAGCAGCTTGCTTAAAGCCACCAGCTGGCAGAAGATAAATATTCCACCCATGATAAGAAAAGAATCCAAGTATGAGACCAAAAGCTGAATTTGCATTGGAAAGTGATGAGCTCACACTTTCTCTCCAGGGACCAAGGAAAGGGGGCTGGCAAGGAAGCAGGAGCAAGAAGAGGGTTATGAAACACTTTTTTACTTCAGCTATTAATAACAGTCTCCAAGCCACAGGGCACTTGAGAGGAGGAAGGCATCTCCTTGCTTCTATTAATCTTTTTGTCCACCTATTTGCTTTGGGCTGGCCACGGGGGAGAGGGAAGCAGAGCACAAATGAAAAGTTAAGAAGGTTAAAAGGACTGAAAAATATTTGCTCCCACATGTTTGGAGGCAGAAATTAAATGATCAATAAAAAGTCAGTGAGACAGCAATTACCAGTAAAAATTCACTGATGACCCAATAGCTCATGGAACAAAGCAATATCTCAGCATTGCTGTCAAACCAAAGAAAAAGTACAGCAAAGGCTATTCCATGGACAGGTTTCTTCTTTATCAATGTACACCCTATGATTCTCATAGCAAGATGCTCCCATAAAGCTTGGTGTTTCATGAACCAGCTTCAAAACCTATTTTAAATGGAAGTCTAAGAAGCAGGGTCCCAGATTGCCAAGAAGAAAATAAGGGTGGATCCACTGATATTACTCATCGTGCTGAGTATCTGTGATCACATGCAGTGAAGTCTGAGGTGCCTATCTCCCTGCCTTGGAAAGCTCTTTTATGTGCTGCTTTGCAATGTAAATGTGGCTTTCTAGACACATGCAGTCCCCTTAAAGTGAAAGGAACAGAAGCTCTTCTCTGTATCCCCTGTTAGTTTACAGCAAGCACCACAAATAGCTGAGCTGGAGAAAGCACTTAGCTTTCTTGTAGCACTTCAACCTCATGTTTGAACAGAAGAAATCACAACATGACAGAATCATTCAGATGCTTGCATGCAACAGTGAGGAAATAAGGCTGAGACCTAACCCAGACAAATCTCCCAGAAGAACCCACTTACAGGGGATGTTACACTTGCATACAGCAGTCTCTTAAAAAAAAAAATCCCCTAAACAAAAGGACTTACATGAGCTATGCAACATCTTTATGATATCATTTTCATGCAGGTTTTGTCCTGCAACTAGGTGTGGGGGTGGCAGGCAGAGTTTCATAACTTTAGCTAGAACATAATAAGCTGTGATGAAGATAAATGAGAAGGAAGAATAAAGTTTGGGGCAGGAGTCATATGGTAGGGATTTATAGAATTAAACTAAAGAGACAGTTTTTTCCCTTATAGTCAAAAAGCATTTTGCTTATACCTTGAAATTAAGATACATTTTTCTAACTAGTAGGTTTTATATAAAAGGTGATCTGGCTTGCCTTAAATTTGGGAAGTACACCCTTGCTAGCATAAATCCCATTTTGCACATTTTAAATTAAAGGTAACTAGGAGAAATCACAGTATTTGAAATTATCTCAGATAAAAATAGATACATAAAAAAAAGATAAATTACCTCAGATCCAAAAGCAGAAATACCAACAGACAACTAGCCTATCAAAGAAATAAGTGAGGAAGAAATCCAACATCAGCTTTGCAACCAGGCTGGGCTTTTTCCCGCATGAGCAGACTACAGCATGGCTAGACCAGAAAGAAGACACCCTGCTATTCCCATAAACTCTTCTCTCTACATCCTGTGCTGATGAGACAGACTACCTCCATCCATCACGGACCCTATTGAGACTTTAAAACTGGGCAAACAGAAGACTTTGGACATATTCATATTCTCTCTTTGATAGAAAGATTCCATTTTTAAATACATCCTTATATTCTAGATTCTCCAAAATTAATATTTTTATGCTGTCCCTATTGTAGTTATTTCAAGAAAAAAATTAGGGTACTGTGATTGGAATAAAAATATTCTCAAGACATCATTTCATACATAAAGTATTTCTGAGACAAAGATCCCCTGCAGTTATTAAATCTAAGTGCAGAGTAAAGCTAACAGATGACACCATCCCTAAGTGAGCAGAGCTTCTCCCAGCAAGTCCATATTATCTCTTGCCTCAAATGCTACCAAACTGAATAACTACTTGGATCATATAGTCTGATGGAAAAAAGCCACAAAAAACTACCTTGAAATAAACATAGAGATTTTTTTTTCTGGTGAGTAGAGACCATTAAATTATACAGGCAGTATGTATAATGTCTCTCTGAAGTGAGCAACAGCTTCATGTTTGGCCACACTCTTTTCCCCGTGAAGTTATTCCCTGGATTCTCCTTGTTCCAACTATTAACTTGTGAGCCACCATCACTAAAGTGCAAAGATACTCCATCTTTCTTTGTAAAGGAGTACACATTCAGAAGGACAAAAGACTGCACAGCTCACTGCCCTTCCCCTGCAAGGTTGTTTGCTGCACTATTCTAACTGGACTTACTATTGTACATGAGGGCTTGAATCAAATAAAGGCCTTGTGAAATTCAATGTTATGTAGATATTTTAAAAGGTGTCCTTGAATATTCTAACAAACTGAAAGACAACTAGAAGGAAAAGAAAAGGAAGATAAAGATGGTGATAAGAAGATCAGACAACTGCACTGTGAAATCCAAGATGAGCAAAAGCACAATTTGGTCATTCTAAAGTCTATGAACCACAGATAATGTTAATCTCCCCACAGCTGTCTGAAATCATAAGTGGTTTCTCCTGCCAGCAGGAAAATATTCTTGAAGAAGTATTTGAAATAGGAAAAGTTGGTGGATGTGATAAAAAATATAGTTCCAATTGACTGAACTGTGCCCTTACTTATCCAGTGATGAGTTTTGCAATACCATCATATGCCCTTGTGTACAGAAGGCTTGGGCATTGAGCACCTCTCCACAAACACTACAGTAATTCATTTCTGGTGCATCAAGGTCTTACTGCACTCAAATGTACTTCAGTCAACTTTGGGCTAGAATCTCAACATCGCTGCAGACGCTCCCTATCAAACAACAACACAGCAGATAAAAATACTGGAAGGATATATGTCCTTGCATGAGGATAGAGAGAACCAAAAACTGAGAAGGGACAAACTTCTCTCCAGTCCCAGCCTTCCCTTTGCTTATTCCCAGTACACATCTGGAAGGATCAGAGTATGCCAGTAGCTCCAGCTATGGGAAAGTGGAAAGTTAGGAGCGAGATGACCTGTTGCCAGCATGATCTTGAACAAGGAATTAAGTTATTCTAGTCAAGTTTCAAAGGTATTTAGTATCCAAGCACTTTAGCTAAGATTCATTGTATTTCTCTTAAGACATGCATATGATGTACTTTAATGCAGAAATAAAAAATAGCAGAAACCAGCCCAATTTATGGAACAGGGCAGCAGATTAGAGAAGGGAAAACCCCTATAGGTCTAAAAGATTATTTTTTCCCACACCAAATAAAGTTAGATTGTTACAAAATCATGTGACCCTAGCTTAAGCCCAGAGCTGGTGTATATTTAAATGTATTAAGGTATGGGATGAGAATATCTTATCCCATCTACTTCTAGGTCAGCACATATTGGAGGGCAGATTGGAATTTGCTTTGGGAGGGGATTGTGACATGATGATCCCTTGCCTATAACATCCTCTTGCCTTTCAAAAAAATGTCATCTACCACTTCTTGCACCTTCCTTGAAATGTCAAATCAAATCAGAGGCTTACAGAATGAAGATCTCCCACTCACTGCAATCTAAGATGTTCTGACCAGAACAAGCTGGACTAAATATTCCTGCTGCCTGTCACGAAAGTTGTATAGAAGGAAAGACATAACTCAAAGTGCACTGAGCAGCATTAGATAATAGAGCCCCATGGATAGCAGCAATAAGCATTGTCGGAAAGGTGGGCACTGCACATCTGAACACCTTTGTCATCACCCAGTGCATCCCACCATCCCTGTGCCTGAAAGGGCAGCAGAATCCCACTAGGATTTATAGCCTGAAGTGTTATTCAGCCTTTTACAACTCAAGAACCTCCTTTATGATCCTCATCCTGACAGAGGAGAAGGCAACCATACCCCAGAAGATCCATCACCATACATGCGACCAAAGAAGAGCTCTCTTCCAAGCACCATTTGAAAGGTGCCGAACAGGCCTTTAACAACACACCGGTGAAATTCCGATTTAGAGAGAAGGGGCTATGGAAACAGGCATTTATTCAGACACTTTCAGCTCAGGATTTACTTTTTTACTCTATACTCCTAGTCTGAACTTTAATAAAGGCTTGTGTCTCAGTAGCCTCGGATTTGTCCCATTTGCCCAATGGGAAAAATGCTGTACAATTACAGTGAACAGAATCTGTGCCCTGAAAGACTTTGGCTGATCCTGTTTAGTACCTCCCCTGCTCATATAGATAATTTTGCATAATATATCAAGGTAAGTCCTGAACTGCAATGCTTGATTTTAGAAATTAAAAACTCCATGAATCAGCATCCTATGTGCTTCTGGACACATTTTTATCTGTACAATTAATTCTAAACCCAAGTGCTGTTATATGTGTTGTGTTCTATGAATGCTTCACTTTCTATTTTAGTTACTACTCCAAAACTACCTTGCACAGTCTATTTCTCTACAATATCTGAAACTATTGAATAAAAGACAGTATTGCTCTCAGCATTAATTTATGTACTAGTCTCTTCCCAAAAGAGCATGAGGCTTCAGGTCATTGAGTACAGGATGAGATGAAGGAAATCAAGGATGATTCTAAAACATGCCTCCACTGGATCATAAGCCACACTGATGAAAAGGATGGAGACAACATTCCAACCTAACAGAAAACATTAATTGAAAAACATCCAAACCTTTAAGAAAATATGCCATTAGCTTAATATTCTTATCTCCTAGTGTTCTGCTATATCAGGTTTTATTACAGCAATTGTGACAAAAATCATAGTAAAGAGATATAGCTGCAAGCTGATCTTGCCCAGAGACTCCACCCACCAGGGTAAGAAGCAAATGCAGCACCAGGAAGACACTGCAGTACAAGCTCAGGGAGTTGCACATGCAAATCCGTTTCATCAAAAATATTTCTAAGTACAGCCTACCTAAAGGGAACAAGATATTAAGGTGGTAGGCACAAGGCTGAGATTCAGGAGGCACTCCCAGGACCAGGAGACTTAGGAAGGAGAAGAAAAATGCCCATCTCATACTGCAGTAGAAATACAGTAAGGGTGCACAAGTGCCAGACACACTGGCAGCACAGTCAATACCCCAAACTGAGCACCCAAGTCTGTCACTGGACATTACTGGAATCAGCTAAAGACAACACTTGTGCCCTCCTCAGGCAACTGACCAGCCTGATCATGCCTAGAGAAAAGAACAGCCAAGTTTAGATGGTTAACTGAAGGGGTTACAGAGTTTATGCTTGTAGTATGCAAGTGGGCAACAGGCATAAAACAAGGGAAAAAGGAGCTACCAGCACAGAGCTCTAAAAGAAATGAGAAATAAAATTGCCCAATTTCTGGAATTGATACCATTATCATATATGTTTGTACAACACATTTGCAAGTGTGGTAGATTTTACACTTTAAGGATTAAACAGCTTTTCTGAAAGTGGCCATAGCAAATGCAGGATATACAGAGAACCATTCTCAGTACAGGGACATAGTTCAAGTAAAATACTCCAATCCTGAAATATCAGTAAGTGAACAGCTCTCAAAAGCACAGGAATGTGACTTCATCCACACAAAAGAAGCCTTTGCCAGGAGCACACACAAAGGCAAAACTGGATCTTGACACTTTACATGGACTAAAGAAAAGCTGCTTGGGAAATACAGAATCATAGAATAGGATGGGTGGAAAGGACCCTAAAGACCACCCAGTTCTAACCCCCTTGCCACAGGCAGGGACACCTTTCACTAGGATCAAATTGCTCACAGCCACATCCAACCCGTCTTCAAACAACCAGTTCCGGAGCTCTAATATTTTTCTGCGATTTAATAAACATCTTTCTAAAATGAGAGTAGTTGGTCTAGAATTGTAGAGAATGGCAGAAAACAGAATTTTCCAGCTATTATTTCCCTCATTCCAGCAAAAATCTTTCCTACTGGAAAATAACCAAGCTATCCTAAGAAATTAAAACTAACAGTATTCATCTGTTCTCTACAGACTTTCAACTATGGAATAAAAGATTTTCCTATGAAATTGTATGACCATAACTTACTTTAAAGAAGAATATTAAATATTCTTGACTTATAGACCATGATATTTAAGAACACTTAGGTTGTCTTTAAAAGGAGGGAGCAAAACAAATACCTTGTTTCTCTGTTTAGATTTCCTACAGACTTGGTGACATTTATTGTAATTCAGCAGTGCTATGGCAGTGACTAGGAACTTCAGTCTTGGACCAGGTTCCCATGAGTCCAGGCAGTGTGTGATTGTGAAACTAATAGTGTTCCAGACCCAATTTATTCACCATTTGATAAAAATTTCTAGTGCTTCTGCATGTCCCCAATATCACACCATAAGCTGATTTTGTACTGGGGTAGAGAGATGTACTTAAACAACAAAAAATCATAGCTAGATATACTACTAATATTCAAAATCCAAGAAAAGATATAACCAAATGGAATGATCTAATGATGCTCAAAATGTACACCTCACCCACAAGGGTTGTTACTTGAGGCCAAGCCTGCAATTTTATCATTCATATTATACCAGGGCAAAAAAACAGAGTCTGAAATAGTCCTGGTTGTTTAAAAGACTCAGAATCTTGTACTCCAACAGGAAGTAAGAACATGTAGACTCCTGAGGTCCCACGAGGAAGTAGGACATAGTCATGTCAACTGCACATTGCCTCTGTGGCAACCCTTAAGCCTCAACTCACACTCCTCTGATTTTGCCCAATTAGGATAATTTAAGCCTGAGGCTTTGATCATTCTGGAGCCTGATTCCATGCCATGAAGTACAAAAACAGTAAAGAGGTTTACTTCAAACATTTGCACATGGCCCGTGGCAATAATACAATACTTGAATCACTTCAGCACTGGACAGCTCTGCAACGTCTCCAAATATGCTGACCTGGACATGAAGCTGAGCATGATTTCCCCTCAGCTATTTCTCCTAATCCTATAAAGTGAATGTGAGAAATACAATGTTGTCGTTGTGCACAGTAGTTGAAGGATGCCAGTCTCACTTCTAATAGGAGGAAAGCAGACTCTACACCACCACAGATACTCCTACTAGGAGAATATTTATGAGGAGAATTTAAAATAATTTTTAAGCTATGTTAGATAGAGTCAGTTACTTATCTCTGCCTGGAGGATGCTGGTGCCTGCTGGATCCTCAGACCAGAATTAGAAAGGACAGGGATAATCACTCAAGTGCCTTGTCCAAAATGGGTACCATCATACTTGCAGCAATGTACACACTTGCAGCTGTGCTGCATCAGGGATGCAGTCAGGCATTATGAACTGCATTGCTCTGCCATATCACTAAAAGCATGATGGAAGGTTCTGACAGCATCTTTCATTAGGGTTAGGGCTATGCTGCTCCCATCAGACAGAAGCAAAGCAGAAGCACTGTCCTGCCAGAGTCCATAATGTCTTGGCAAGCATGCTGACTCCTGTATCATGAATTACCTGGTTGGAAGAACTGCAGCTTGTTTCAATATTTTAAAAATATCCCTTTTATTCGTTTAACCTTTGGTCCCTTAACCTGCAGTCCACCTCTCTGAACTACTAACAACAATCACAACTCATGAGTATTTGGGGAGGACAGTAGCTTCACCCAATTCCAGAAAAGGAAGAGTGAACTGCACTATTTAGCATGAACCCACACCAGATGATAATGAAATGAATTAGCAATAAAAATTTATTTCATGTATAAAAACCTTTTAAAAGAGAAATAAGCCAGGCTCCAAATTACCATTAAAATTAACTTCCATTGATGCTCTGCCAGTGCTGCTGAACTAATGTTCTTTGCAGAAGCTGAGTAGATTGATGATTGAGTGGTATCAATTAACATGAACTGTCGTGCTAGTTGCTTCATCTGGAGATCAAAGCATTTTGTTTAAGGAGAAAAGAAAAATGAAGCACCACTAAGGTTTTTCCCTTCTGCATCACTCTCCATTTCCAATACCTAGTCTCTGGCACAACTAGCATTCTTTTCCAAACAGAACTCTCTGTATTTAAGTAACCATCAACCATAAAGTCAAAACAAAAATTCCATCTTCTGGCAATTAAAGCTCTAAATAGAACGGTGCACAGACCACAGGCAACTGAAATGTTGTATTACAAAGCTATCACACAACTAAGTATGGCTGAGTGATGTTCAGGTGATGGACTCAGCTTGAGCTGCTTTGTCTCCCTGTGGCTCCCTGGCAAGATGACAAATCTCTGTTCAAGGTGGCTGCCTGTTTTTTTCATACATTTGCAAGCAACACTACTGAGTCTCTCAGCCCTCTCATCAATTTGAGAGTGTGATGCTTACATTTTTCTCAGCTTACAAACCAGCCAATTTTGTTGATCCATGCCAGTGAGCTGCAGCTGGAGGCATCTAAGTAGTTAAGCGAGGTGTGACAATAGTGAAGGAGCATCAAGAAAGGGATAATAACATATCGAAATAATTTTGACTGCCCCAGAAACTCACACATTCTGTCAGATCACTCAAAACACTCCCAATCAGCAGTCTAGACTGGAGCAAATATCTGGGGAACAGTTTGGGGAACAAACTATTTTGGCTATTGTGATTTGTGCCCAGTCATCATCTGAGTGTTTTTCCTTGGACCCAGGCAGGGTAGGAGAGGTACACGGGCTCTGTCTCAAAGCTTGCCCTCACCAGCATTTCTCTGTACTGACTGCAAGTCCCACTGTGATAACCAAATTCAACTAAGTAGTCTACCTGGATTTCAAAGCAGGCAAATTCACTACAACACACTCCAAATGTGGGATGTTAGCACACACACCTGTGAAAGCCACGGGAAACTGATTCATGAGATTTATTAATATTAACATCTATACTAGCACAAGAGTTACACCTGAAAGGAATGGACAATTTGATACCTAAAGTACATCCACTGCTTTCTTTGGTCTTTAGGGGCAAAGAATGATCTACTCTAGCAGCTGAAGCAAAACATGACTTCACTTGGCTCTAGCATGCTGTCCCTGCTAAATCCCAAAACACCCTGTAGAGACAAATAAATAACAGCAGGTATAGAAAGGAATTTAGGAACTGACAAAGGCCACATTCTCTTCTCAGTTTTGACATGAGGTGGAAAGTCAGTGAAAAAAAAAACTCATGCTGATGGCAAGAGCTGCAACAAAGACTCACATCAATAGAGCAAGACTATCAGCTGTGAGAAGGCAGAGATTAAGACTGAAGCCAAACCTAAAAAACCTCAAAGGTGCAGTCCCACATTTTGGAGTCATTCAACAAAAAAGGGCCTAAATTTTACTTCTTCATATGTATCTTAAGATGTTTGTGTCTGGGATTATACATAGCAGTTGCTTGCAATAGCAGAAGACTACACTGATTCAGCAGCTGTCCCTAGTCCTGCACACATGTGTCAGGAGAAGACAGTAAAAACTATCTGTATTTCTTGGACATGAACAGGGAAAAAACCACAAGAGTAATTAAATATTTTAATTCTCCTCTCTAAGTTCTGCCACTATGACCTGACTACATTATTTGAAGTACTCTCTACTCAGCTAACATTGTTATTAAGAATAAACCACCTCTAGCCTCCATTCCACTTTAACCACCATTACCCACCCATAAGACTTGCTCAGCACAGCCATTGAAAGTCCCCTGAACAGCATCAGAGCTATGCTGCCTCGTGCAGCAGAGCAGCAGGGAATACTTTAATTAGTGTTTTCTTCTGAAGCGTAAAAAAATATACTGAAATTACTTTGCCTGGTAACAAACTGCATCTTTCACACTATTGGAGAACTGAAACTGATTCCTGCTTCACATACTTTCCTTAGTTTAATTTTTTGTTGTTTTGTTTTACAGATTTGCTTCTATCACAATGAAAGCTACAAAAAAAATGGCAACAGCAATGGAGAAGGGAATGTCAAAATTAGGGGAAATTAATTTTTTACTTACCCCGCTAAAATAAGTTAGTCAAGATGGGTGGGAACAACCCCAGTGGAAAAAGCAAACCTACAAACTACTTTATTTCTTCAAATTTCCTTTGCCTCCTTCACAGGGTAACTTGGTTCATTGGCGTTGAACTCAGAGTGAAGCAGCGGTCCCTTCTACCTTTCAAAGCAGGTATGGCTCACACAAACACACCCGCACCAGAAGTCTTTACATGGGTCAAGTTCTGGAGCCATTCCCCTGCCAAGCTGGGCATCCAGTCATCAGCAATTACAGAAACAAATACATGTTTTCCTGCTATGCAATGAAGTGCATTTCAATAACATTCTTGTGTACTTATTAAAATGCTTTCCACTGGAAGATCTCCAGAATGACAAATATTCATTAATCACCACAAAACTACTTGAAAACTACATCAAATAGGTGATCACAGTCAGAATTAGAGGCCATTTTATATTAGGTCAACTTCATGCGGCTCTGCTGTCACACAGCCAACTTGCTGTGAGCTGTTCCAGCCCCAGAATTACCTTTCTTGCTAGAAAACACTTTGGCCAACAGCACCCCTGTATTTGTCAATCATCCCAAAAGATTTGGCCAAGAGAAGCAAGGGCCAATCCAGGCATCCATGAACTGATAATTCTCAAGTAACTTGGCAGCTGACCTGACCACAGATTGTCAGGACAAGTGACCTTCAAGCACCTCCAAGGAAAGCTCACAGGCCGGAGGAAGGAAGGAAGGGCACAGCCAGATCCCACATTTTCCCTCAGGCCATGGGATCACAGATTTACAGTTCAGCTAGTTGAGTCACCCACACTTCAGGAAAAGATGACAGAAACCTTTGCCATGGCAGCAGGTGGCTCTCACTGCCCACACCTGACAAAAGGTTCTCAGTGAACAGCCCGGAGCATACGACTTGGCTGTAGTTAACAGAACACACACTCAAGAGGTAGTCTGTATTGAAATAACATTTTTGACATGACTTCTGCAATAAAAGTAAGATTTTTCCTGAAAAATCATCCTAGCAGAGAATCCAGTGCACTGCATTACAAGCAAACCACTTTATACAAATATAGCTTATTTTTGTTCCAGAACGGGAACAAGAAATTGTATTGGGAAAGCTGCAGTTGAAATAAGAAAACTCAGACACAAACATTTTTTACAACTATAGAAATTTCTAACACACCACTAGGCTGTTTGAATTTTATACCCATGTAGAAGAAAAGACTTGAAACACAGTTTACAGAGAAAGTGTACTGCAGAGTACTGCTGTGTCTGATGCTCAATCACAACATAGAAGTTTGGATACTTTCATTTGTATACATGAGTATTTGTACATATGCATGTTTTAATTAAGCCTTATTAATGTACTTAGTCTATTTTCTCTCTATAATTATACAGTTATGCAGAAAACATTCAAAAGCCTAGATGACTCAGGAGTTTAACAGCGAGATATGAACTGCCAAATTTAGGCAACAGTACAAACCCAGCTACCCAGTGTAAGTCACTAATCTGGAGCAGACAGTAATTTAAATACAACATTGACAAGTTCTATCCTTTTTCTTTGTTAATTGTCTGCTAACAGACTGCAAATAAAATCTGAAATTTATTCATTATTCAAAATGATTCATAACTGTCTTCCCTGACTAACCCTCGGCCTACAAATATCTTAAGCTATGGCTGTCACAACTAAGTAAACAATTTGCAATTCATGGTGTAACTTATGTAATGAATTTCTTCACCTTATGTAACCAGCTTGAACAGTTTAAAGAGCTGACAAATACAGTATACATTTTTAATTGCACACTCTCAGTTAACAGTTGGGTTGTTAGAGGAATCACCCTCCCAGGGAACATACAGTGCCATGTGATTTAGGTTGCAAATATCAAATCTTTTGCTTGAGAACATACTTTGAAACTCACTTTCTCTCCCACACCAAATGAAGTAGGCAAGTTCAAGCTATAAATGCTTTTCCACTTATCCTTATGCTGTTGTAGTAGTAGTACTAAAAAGCTTCCAATTTAAGCATGATTTTTAAAAATTTGGAAAATGACTATTCCATCTTTTCTACCGTATTACAAGATTTGGAAAATGGACATTTACCAGGAAGCTACTGCATTCTTCCTAATACCATAAAGTGTGCCCATAAGCTCTGAATCAAGGGTTGGGGTAACACTAACACAGGCCACAAGCTCTTCTGCTCTCTTCCCAATGCTGCACTCCATTTCAGGAGTTAAAATCTGAATGTATGAAACTACACTGCAGAAGATTGCTTAAAGCAGTTCCTCAAACAAATTAAAAGCTGCAGGCAACCTGAGTTTACCATTTGTCTCTGAATGAAGTTCCACAGTTTATCACCACACTCAGTTGTCTTGAATGGAACTAAAATTTTACATTTCAATTCATTATTAATAATTTTTTTGGTAAATTTCTCCAAACTTTGCTCTTACTAGAGCCACAGAGAGTGTGATGATCTCCTGTCTTTCCCCCCATTTTTTGTACCAACGTACAAGCCAGATCTCAATATCATTAATAGGGCTATCAGAATCCTTTTAATTGCATGTTAAGTCAGGAGAAGGAAGGTGCCTTTAGTGGGGCTACTACTGAACATGAATAAAGCTCTGAAATTTGGCCCTACTGACTTAGCTTTGAAAAAAATAAAACTCCTAAGCCAATCATCCTAGTGTCCCAGTTTTCAGTGTTCTTTGATTTCCCCCAGTATTACTCTGATAAAAAAGTGAAATATTTCTGTGCTGCCAGGCAATAGCTATCAACAGTTCTGGAGTACTCTGATGCTTTGCCCCACTTATAACACCCTTTAAAATCATGCCAGTTTAATATCTATTCTCACACAGGTTACAACTCCTATTTTTCACTAAAAGGAACTATTCCTAGACAGGTCTCTGCCCAACAGCAACAAGAGCTTTACAAGAGCCCAGGCATGAAACAGCAAGGTCCCCCCAAGGATCCCAGGACAGCAGCCTTAAATTAAAAAATCACTTTTCATAACCAAATAATCAAAGTCCTCCATGTTGTTTGGGTTTGTTTTTTTATTTCTGCCAACTTCCATTACTGTACTTTTACAGCAACATTACTGAAAATTTCAATATAACAATTAGAAAATAATTTCATTATAATAGCTTTAAAGATTTTAAAGATGTCACTGAAATTTAAGGGAAGAAAGACCAAAAAAATGAGCCTATCTTGAACTACGAAAAGAAACCTATCTAAAAAGTCTGATACTACCTTTCTACAACTATGTTCTCATTTTTCAGACAGCCCTCACCCCTGGGACTCCGTCTGTCCTCAAGATTTTCCTTTACCAGTAGTAACGTGCTCCTGATGATTTGCCCTGGAGGTAGAAACAGCCCTGTGTACTCCCCCATCCAACACACACACACACTTGTATTTCTTTCCTTCCTGCCCATGTTCCACTGCTATTTTAGTCTATTCTTCTGTCTAGACAAATTTTACAACTATTTGTATTACTGGGCTTTCCTAATAAAAATACCCCTGTGCAATTTGCCATCACTATGCCTGTACCATTTAAGATAAATGCAAACACAAAATAAAGCTGAAAAGGCACATGGGCCTCATATCTTTTGGATATACAAGAGTCACACAGATATGAAATCCAAAAGCAGTTATTGCAGTTCTTCAGAGGAGGATTTATGAGACTGTTTTCTGAGGAAAACCCCCACAGTACAGATGATGTTCCCACCAACCCCAACTCTAGCAGTATATCCCAGGCAAATGATCTTTTTAGACAAGACTACAGCACTTACAAAAAGTAGCATCAAATTCTGCATTATGAGCCAACTGCACAGCAGTAACCTTTCGCATTTTACCAACACTTCCCACAGTATTTTGTCTGTTAAGACTCCCTCCAATAATGTAGCAATTAAACTCATGGAGGACAGCTGAAAACCACCCTAAATATCTGAGTATTGATCAATAACCAGAAGAAAACTAAAATTAGGCCAATATTTGTCAATCACACGTGTGTCATAAATCTCAAATTTTTTTAGAGCTAGATTGATTTTTTTGCACATTTGGATTGGATGTTGTCAAACAACACACAGAATAAAATTCAAATATCAATGAGAGCATTAAAATGTAGACCTTAGACATAAATCCTGCATGAAAGAGACAGCCTTTATAATACTTTTGCCATTTATAATATTCCTCTCAGCAACATCTGGCACAAAGTAGCAGTTTTCCCCTAAAATCTCACACAATGTGATACATATCACAATAAAATTAATTTAATAGAATCACTTATAATACATAAAATGTCAATTCAATTAGACTGCTACTATTATAGCTTCCTGGCAATAGTTTGCTCCACAAAAGTGCAACCCACTACTCTTCCTATTTGTTACTCTAGGTGGGGGGAAAGTGGTGATACTGCACTATGTAAGGGACCATCAGAAGGTAGGAAAGCTGTCAGAGCCACTGCTTTCAGCCTACTGAAACTCATGAACCTATAAAGCATCTCAAATGGAGGTATGGATCCCTGAATAATGAATTTAAGCCTAATGACAATAGCCTCACTTTTCTCATTATCTTCCACAAACCCAGAGAAATAGTTCCTGGACCATTGGTCGAAGACCATTACTTTAGGGCAGAGAAGAATTACATGCTGACACTCACAGTACTGCTGAGTGAGTCATAAGGTGAATAATTACACACTCTGCACCAAAGCACAAACTCCGGGGGCTGGCCAGTTCAAGGCTCTGTGCCAGCACACAGGGACCTGTGTGAGGAGCTGCACAGGATGCAGAGTCAGTGCAAGACAGGAAACTACACACAGGTGTTCAACTGCACACAGCACTATTCACTGGTAGTGACTTAAGGATGCAGCTTGAGAGCTTTAACTTCCATCCTCTCTTGCAAGTCACCAAACCCACACATTCAAAAACCCCAAACTGAAAACACAACACTAAAGAACAGGAAGAGTCCTATTAACCCAATTGAACCCATTTTTCCTGATTCCTTTGGCCCCGAACCTTTTGTGGGAAAGTGTTGATAAATTCTCTGTTGTTTAAATATATTTTCACTTACTCTTAAGTAAACATAGACCAAACATACATTAAGCATTTTTCCCTTACTGCTCATTCACCAACTCCACAGGGCCAGTCACGCCAAGTCTTATCCCCTTCAGACCCATGAGCATGAAGCCATTGTGTCCTGCCAGGGCTACAACAGCTTCAGGGGAAGCTCTCAGGCCCATACAGACCCCGAGCTACAGCCTCCCTGGATTGAAAACAAAGAAGCTGGACATCCAGCCTGCATAGGAACAACCTCATGGGCCACCAGTTTTGTTAGCAGGATCACACACAGCTGTTCTACAAGCCAAGCCTGCATCACTCAGCCCTAGCACTGGCTCTCCCCACGTGGATGTCACTACCTTAGGTGGCTCAGGGGAGAAACCCCCACAGCTCCTCCTAAGAGCTGATGATCCCCCATACCAGGGGGATTCCCCAGGCCAAGGGAAGCACCAGGAATGAAAAAGATGCCATGTCATCCCACAGCTAATGTGGTGCTTGTTTCCTTATGCTGCACAAGCCATGAGGACATACGGGAGGTACCTGCAGCACCAGCAGCAGGTCCCCTGCCACCTCCCAGACCAGGGAAGGTCCCCAGCTGAGGGAGATGCCACTTCTGTACCCCAGAGCTACACCCCAGGGCACACAAGGGGCCTCAGCCAGCTGCTGCTTTTGCTCACACCACCTGCCTGCAAGAAGAGCTGTACCCAGACCAGGAGATCACCAAAGCCTACACTGCTGGTTTGGGCCACAGAGGCCACAGCACCTTGGTCCCCAAGCCACAGGGACACCCCAGCACCAGCTCCAAGCAGCCTCAGGAGAGTCCAAGTGCACAAAACCAGGCCCTACCTGTACCCAGCCATGCACGTACCTTGTTCAAATGGCAGGCAGAGCCCCACGAAGGACACGAACCCACAAGATGGAGCACGGGGGCTGGTAATAGGGTCCTTCATCACAAAGATGGTCCATCCATCCAACAATGAGCAAGCCAGGACCATGGCATCCCTCAAAATTTAAGCCACCTCCTCACGGCAGAGCTCAGGGAAGAGCCGGCACCCCCAGGCTGAGCTGAAATGGCCCCGGGATGGGGGTGGGGGGCCCAGGTGGAGCCATTTAGGGCCGTGAGGGCCCCTGATTGCCTCCAGCTGGCACCACCTCTGCTGAGGAGCAGCTGCACCTGCCACCAGAGCCATGTGGCACGAGGGGCTTGTTCTTCCCACAGAGACATGGAGGAGCCATGCCCAGAGCAGAGTTCCCTGTCACTGCCTCGGTGGCCGCCCACAGTGCGGGTCACCGGGCTAAGGGATCGCAGCTACTGCAAATGGCGTCCGGTCAGGATCAGGCCCTGCGATGGCCGGGCTGGAGTGAAGCGTGGTGGCTCCTTTTTCCTCAAGAAAACTTCTAGCTGATAAAAGGCAAACAAATTCCATCATAAATTTTCCTAGGATTATTTACAGTGTTCTTTCAGAAGAAGCCACTAACAGCTAGGGGCCTTATGTGTCTCCCCTTCCAGCAGTAAACAGCCACTGAAATAAATGAGGTGTCAAGAAAAGAACGAGAGAAAAGTGCACAAAATTTTCACCAGTGCACCAGTGCTTGGATGGCACTTGTGCTTCTGTCTTTTGCTTGCTTCACTCCTCCAGAAACCCCTGGCATGAGCATCCTTCTGCTCATGGTCTTGGATATTTTTCTGCACCCCACCCACACTCCTGAGGCAGTGCCCAGGCAGGTGTCATGCCTGCCAAAAATGACCTCTGGAAAGACTTAGCAAGCGAGGACCAAAGGTCTGATGCAGAGACTCTGTCTTTGGATGTGAACAGTCCACTGTGCTGCAGATGAACAAGATTAAAGCAGCCTGAAGTTTACTTGGTGAAGAAACCAACATTAACGCTAACATCAATCTCATCCCTGAGTGTGTGTGGGCTCCTGCTATGGGCTATGCCCAGAAGAGAAGCTGTGTCTCTGGCAGTGAAAAAATTTGTGAATCAGCACAATGTAAGAACAAAAAAAACAGCCTTTGTTCTTCTTACCTGTGTGGCAAGGTACCTGATGGGTAAGTTTACCAGATTTTTGTGGGTTTAGACTACATATTAAGAAAACATATTTGAAAGATTGAGCCAAATTAACAAGATTCCTGAAACTTGTACACTCACTGGGAACAACATAATAAGGAAGTCATAACCATATATCAATAAAATAATACACAGATTCTATGTGTTGAGTTAGAAGAGGTCATTTGAATGGCTGGTGCCTTCACAAAGATTGTTTTGGAAGAAACAATAGGTGTGGTAGAGGAAAGCTGTCTGAGGCTGGTGAACAGGTAATCTCCAGTTCACCTCTCTTCTAGAGCAAGCTGACTTCATGCAGCATAGCCTCCCAAGTTTTGCTTCCAGGGCCTGCTACCTACCTCTGTAGATACTTCACTGACAACACTGTACTGTGTTTTGACAGCAGAAGGTTCTTTGTAGTTTTCAGACTATTTTGTCACTTCTTCTGTGTCATTTCTTATGATATACCTCTTTAAATCACACAAGGTAATTCTTCCCCTCTTAGCATTAACACCCACCAAATATTTGTAGTCTTTTAGTGCCTGCCCCCCTTCAGATCTCACCCACATTAAGCACACCTAATCTTTCAACCTAAATAAATCCTAAAGCCATCCTGATAATTTTTGTTGCTTTTCTTTGAACTCCTCTCAGTTTGTTGAGGCACTGCTATCAAAGTTTTGTTCAAGGCTTGATGTGATAGTTTTATATGCATATACATAGATGTATTTGCATCAGAACTGTATAGAATTAATCTATTATCACCTTGAACTGAAATATAATGCTCCTGTATATGCAGTGCAAACACTGCTTTGCAGATTAATATGGAATGTCCTATCTTGAGTTTCTGAGCTGATCTCCAGGCTTTTGATTCTTTTTGAGAGTCATGAGTTCCAGATTATTTTTGTATCTTGTTTTTTCCATTAGAAGAGACACAGGTTCTGAAAAATCTCAACAGAATGAGCATCAGAATACAGTATAATAATCAGAAAAGAAGGCTTCAATGTATTTTTCAAAGTCTCCATGACATTTTGCCCTAAAGAAAATATTGGTTTGGCTGAATTCTTGTTTAGTCTCTGTGTGCACAGTGATTACTGCTGGGACAGCAAAGGACCACCAAATCCCACAATCACACAATCCTGACTCCACTGCAGAATATCATCCATCACTATATACAACTCTTATAGCCTTGGATTTTGTGTAGCTGCATGCACATGGTGAAGGAAGCTCAGTGACAGGATCACAAGGAGACATGTGGTACAGTCTTGGTGACAGATGGACAGGAGATTCAGAAGACACTGAGGAAACAGTACTGGAGAAAGGGACTCAAAGTCACCCAACTCATACCTGGGACAAATGAACAAGTACACAGAGGAGGATCCCCCAGACCTCTTTAAGAGGCCCAACCTAGCCTCGTTGATAAGGTGTAAGTCTCCTCTCTTGCCTGGACTGACTGCTGCCCACTCACTGTGTTGAGGCTCCCTAAAAAACCAGTTACCTGTGTGTTCCTGCTGTGAGAGGCCACAATTGCTGTGTGCTGGCCACCTCTGGTTCTTCCAAGATAGGGAACATTGTGAGTTACACAATTTGCATGGGAAGACACAGGGTCTATGCAAAAGAGGCAAGAGATGAACACTAGAAATAACAGGGCAATTTGAAAGGACAAGACTAATAATAACAAAATGGAACTAAGGAAAGGGACAGAAAGAAAGGGAGCAGAGAAGAGCAGGGATCAAAGGAGCAGGAGGAATAGTAGTATGGAGGCTGAGAAGAAATGTTGTGACAGCCCCAGACTGTCACAACCCAGGGTGGCAGACTGCATCTGGCCATTAAGAGCACAATTTCATGTCAGACACAAATATGATCCAAAAGAAGTCCTGGCAGCTTCCAAAGGGACAACCTCTGCATCTCAAACACACAACAGGGCCCCAGACTGAGCCACTAGTAAGTGAGCTAGTGTTTGAAGGCAATAGCCAACAGCCATTTCTGATGAGACAAAACCTGGCCACACATCTGTTCGAGAAGCCAACAAAGATCTCATCTTTGTCCAGACAGAAACTGAGTAATTCTATTAGGATTGTGACAGTAATATTCCTTTCTCTAATAACACACTCTTTATTAACAGATTTCAAATGCCTTATAAAGGAGGGATCTCCATTGTCACTAACAGGTAAGATGGCTGAGGTGCAGGGGGTGAAGTTGCTTCCTAAGCTGGTCTAGCATAGATCAGGAAATAGAGACTGGCCACTTCTCTGCTTCACTGTGCTACTTGCAAAGCAATGCCTCCTATAAGCATGATCTCCTTCTCTGTCTGCTTAAAGGGCACCACTTCTTTAAACTGCTTCCTCTGGTTTCTTACAGGCACCCTGGTGGCAGGAAAAAAGCCAGGTGACATCCAGTCTTCCCTTTAACATTCATCATCAGACATGAGGTAGGTGTGCTTAAGGGGAAGGACCAGAGCTTTCCCAAGCAGAGGGATGCCTCACTTACCCTGCACCCAGCCAGCTCCCCTCTCCTTGCCTGACTACTCAGCATGCTAAGGACATGACAAATGGAAATAATAACATTTAAGACAAGACCTAACGCTTATTTAAAAGAGAGGAGATCTCAAAGCAAGCTCAAACTGCATCATCACCTCAAACTAAAGAGAAGGGAGACGGTAGCTTGCTGCACCGTCACGGTAGCTTGCTGGTGGTTCCTGTCACAGCGGGTGTCAGGCTGCCATACATGTACGTTAAATATACAAATGCATATGTCAGCGAGCTCGAGAGGGTGTTCAGAATCATGTGCTATGCTCCATGAGGTACCATGCTCAACAAGGAGAGTTATGGGGCTGCAAACCCTAAATCTGACTTCATCTTCCATTGACTAGCTGATCCCTTTGCAGAGCAGAGCCCCAGATATTCCTACCTTGTCTCATCGCCCCCACTCTTTCCCCTTTTTAATCCCATACACACATTTTGCTTTGGAAGATGGGCACAAAGGTGAGGGGAAGGAAGGCAAAAGGGATTTCTCCCAGGTCTGCTATCACAGAGGCTCACCAATGGATTTATCTGGGAAATACTTTGTTAAAATGAAATGCATTTGTGGTGGAGAAAAGCATTACATAAAACCAACTCCATATTAGGACATCTGCTCTTTGGATCATCCTGTTCTGGCTTGCTTTACAGATAGCACACATTAACCAGCTAATGATGAAGAGTCAGTCCAGCTATGGATGAATGGCTTGGATTAATCTCTTTTGTCTTGTGTATGATAAACACCAACTCGTCAGCTAAATCCTGTCTATAGAAACTTTATTAAGGATGATTATGCATGAGTCAGAAAGGACACAGCTTGACTTTCAGATCTCAATTTGAGTTTAAGGGCTGGCTGGTTAGAAACATCACCTTGAAAACCAAGTAGATTTGACCTGGATGCCACTGAAAAGAATAAATACGGAGTCTGATTATATAATTTTTTCTCCAAAGACACTTTTCTGTCTGCAGCAGAATTTTACCTTTATTTAGACAAAGACCTTTCTTTTGACTTTTCTTGTCTTTGTGCTTTATAAACTATGTAAGAAGAAAAAGAAAGCAAAAGACCAAAAAATGGAAAACATAATTGTCAGTTTGGGGCAATGACATTCTTAGCTGTGACACTCCATATAGCTGCAGAGGAAAGAAACCAATAAAAGTTATTTATAGGGATTTTAGGTTGAGTAGATAAAGGTCAAGATGTTTACCTGGCCCATTACTAGAGTCAATGGGCTGGAGGATGTTTTAAAGGAACCAAGGAGGGATGAAATATTTACATATCCATACTAAAGTTACGCATTATGAAAATTTAATGCATTTAATTTTCAACTTATTTTTGCCTTTTTTCATATTCAAGTGTGCAAGATCAAGGTAGCAAAAGTGAAGATGCTGTTTTAGTAAAGAAAGATCCATCAGAAACAGGTGGGAAAATGAGAAAAATCAGGAAAAAATTAAATTTGACTCAAGCAGAATAAAATTTTTTAAGCTTTTCAGTGAAATGTTAAGACAAAAAATCATTTTAGGTCAACCCAGAATGTTTTGGCAAAATAATGAAATGCTTTGATTTTTAACTGGATCCATTTTTCCTTGAGAAATATTCCCTAAAAAATTGGAAGACTATTTTTAGAATATTAAAAATTGTTATAATTTCCATAATTATATCTGTCATGCTGAAAAAAAATTATTTTTTCACTGCCTTTTTTCCCCTCAATCCTTCCTTGCCTTCTGATATTATAGTGATTATTTTGTCACTGTGCTTGAAAAAAATTCACAAAACCCCTTGATTTTCCCCCAGACTGATAAGTTTACCATTTATGAAAAAATTGGACCAGCTATGCCATGCCAGTAATTCAACCATGTCATAGAGACATGATCCTTCTCTTTTCTGTATGTCTGATTACATTGACCTGAGGCTTTATTCAGAATCATAGTACTGGAGACAAGAGTCTCCTCTTCATTCCCTTGGCAGACCATTACTACAGCTGTTCAGGAAGAAAGGATGCTTTTACAGCTAAGGCATAAGACTAGGGGTCAAGGATTTTGGACACACTTCCAGCTTTGTGAGATTGCAGACAAGGCACCTGAGCTTCTTGGCAAAAAAAAAAAAGGAAAACAGAATATCTCAATAATTCTTTCACTGTTTAGATTTTATGCTTTGAGGCAGTCTTTTTCCTCAGGACAGTAGTCAACCCAGATACACAGTCTTTAATCAAAGACTAGGCCTTCTGCTGGGCCTCTTGGTAGTTATCTCATCTTGAAGCTCAGTTTTAATGTTTTGAGGTGAATTTTAATGTACCCACCAGTGCAGGACTACACAGAGCTGCAGAAGGAGCACGAGTGCAGGCATAGAGTAAAGCTTTCCCCTGCTGTAGGGAAAGCCAGAAAGACATGATTAAGTCACAGCAAAGAGTGGGCCTCCAAGAAGGCACTTCCCAGGGCTGTTTCCCTGTAGCTGTGCAGAAAGACATTGCACTGCTCAACTGCCACGGCTTGTGGAGAGGAGAGCGGTGGAGCACAGGAAGCTCTGGGGGTTTAGCAGCAGGCAGTAGTCAACACGTGTTTACCAAGATAAATTAATGAATAAAGCAAAATCAAAATTAAATATCTCAGTTACTAAATCAGAGGCTTCAGCTGACTCAAAATAAATGCCTGCTTTGGTGTTTCAGTTCTAGAGAAAAATGCGCTATTTTGAATTTCCGGATCAGTTCTTGCAAGCCTTTCCCAGATTGAAAATCTGCTGCCTGTAGCTTAAAGCAAAATGGACCAACTGTTCTCTCTCCTCCTAGGCTATGGCTCTGGCTCTGCATCTCACCCCATCTGTACCCCTACAAAGGTGAGTACCTCTGGTAGTCACAGCAAGTCTGATGGTTCTCTGTGGCTCAAAAAGGCCTGGCAGACAGCATCCCTGCTTGTCCACAGTGTGATATTCTGTGCAGAGCAAGGCTGAGCTTGTTGTACGGGCACACAGGGTAAAAACTGATGTGCTGGACAGAGTCTGGGTTGCTGGTCTCTGCTCTGCCTCAGCAGAGATGGGGACAAAGGCTGCCAGAAAGGCTTTCTGCTACCTTGGTATCTTCTGAAGGTGAGGGCTGTCTGGGGAGTATGACTGTCCCATGTGTAAGTCAGAGCAACCCCAGAGACTGCTCTAATTTATGCAGACCTGAAATACCTTTTACAGCTATTTTACAGCTTGTGTTATTTTCATTCAATTGAAAGTGAATAAGCACAAAACTTAAAGTCTGTTCTCCTTGTGCTTTTGCTGATGTTTCAGTCCAGCTGTACTGACCCTGCTTTTGCTTAGGACTTCCCAAAAAAGCACCATTTGGGATGGTGGTTTAGTCATGCAGACAACTGTCTGCTTATAATTGACTGAGACCAATACATTTCACATAAGCCACTTATGGTAATGACTTTTGGTCACTAGTGATGTGAGCAAGGTCAAGTTAAAACCCATGGGTGAGAGACTGCATAGTCCTCTTTGAGTCCCTGAGGATATCCATTCTCCAGTGATGATAACTGAAGTACCAGGGTGGATTGCTGGGAAAACTTAATTTGCAAGCAAGAAAATATCTTGGAGCTTGTGCAGGGCTGTCAGCAAAGTAACTCTGCTGGGCTGGAAATATTCTGAGCGAATATGATAAGGTGAAACTGGCCAGCAGCAAGGCCTCAGTGCCATGTCACTCCCAGAGCTCTATTTTAAGGATTTAAGAGAGATTTAAGTTGTGTAGAAAAGTTAATTTCTCCTCACAGACAGACACTGTCTATCCCAAAAGCAAAACAAGCACCAAGTAATTTTAATTTCTTTTTCCCTTTTACCTGTAACCCCTCCTTTTAACTATTTACATAACTTGCTTACTCTTCCAAAATGAAACAAGGTCTGAACTGCATGTTGCACAGTACCAGTACAGTAGGAAACAAAAACTGACCATCTATGACCTGAATCATAACTAAAGTACTCTAATCATAAAGCAGAAAGTTCAGCTCATCAATGTTTAAGGGATTCTTCCCTCCATTTCATTTCTTGCAAAGCAGTACCATGCATCTTCTCCAGAGACCACAAGCTCCTCAAGCTGCAGCACAGAACCTGCTCCTGCAAAGAAGGTGCCAAGGGCAGGAGATGTAAGAGCTCAGGAACTAAATATGGGTCCCAAAAGTTCCTGTTCTCTTATATGGGTTGCCTGAGACGGGCTGGACAGTGAACATTTCTGAAGTTTTGGCCAGTAAGTGCAGATTCCCTGCACACTGTACTCCATGACTACCTGCAGGCTATGGAAAAAATATAAATTAAGCTCTTGCTTTTTAACTGGAAAACAAAATCTCTGCGTTTTAGCTAATCTGTTTTCCCATGTGGTATAAAATCTATGCAGCACTTTTTATGTGATGTGATGCAGCATGCTTGTGTTTAAAACAACAATAATAACAATCTTATCTCAAGCCCTCAGGATGCTGAGGGGTTCAGCATTGGGTGAAATGTCACCCTTGCAGAGGCTAGGCTGAGGAATTCATGTGCAGTGGTAGCTTGTGATCTGAGCACAGGGGTTTAGAAAAGGGCTGCATTTCATGACCTACAAAAGTGAAAAAATGAGATTTACATTCCAAATGTGCTGAGCAGCCCTTTCCTTTTAGTTATTAGAGGCATTCAGCATAATTCATAATCACCTGATGTCAGGGGGAGGGGGAAGGTGCCCACTGCCATTCAACATCAAAATCCCTCCAGGAATAGCAGTAACAGAGTTCTGCTCTTATTTATATTGTGACAAAAAACAGCTCGCAGGAAGATACCAGCAAATATCAGAATAAATAATTCAGTAAGTGTAACAGAAGGTCACAAAGACTAACAAACATTTCTGTTTCTTCTCCTTTTCTCTCTCCCCATCTTTTATGTACATGCTCTTTCTCTTCCCTCACAAATTTCCCTGCTTTTGTGCAATACTTCTCTCCTTTCTTTTCCTTATGTACACAACATTATGGTTTAAAATGCAGCTTTCACATTTCTCTGTTTTCTAGCCTCCCTTGTGCTGCTGATGGTTTTAGTGCATCTGTCCTTCCTCTCCAACTTTCCCTTGTATTCTTTCCCTCTTTTACTGCCTGTTCCTGACATCACCCTTCAAATCCCCTTTTGTGGGACAGCTGGCCATGCTGGCTTGCCAGGGTGAACTCAGTTCTGAGTTATGCTACAGTAAATTGCTGATGATGTTGATAAAATCCTCTCAGCTTGAAGCAGCAGCAGAACGTGGCACTGCATTAAGAGCCCTCCTAGGCTGCATTGCTGTGGCATCAGATCCATGCAGTTACCTAAAGCTTTGAAGTGGGTGCATCTATGGCTTTGTGTACTTACACACATAAAATACTTCAAGTCTTGCTCTACATTCAGGAAAGTCAGAGAACCCTTTGACTGACAGGTAAAACCTGAACTCTTGGTGTCAGACACTCATTTTCCAGAGCCACAACTTCCGTGTAATGTTCAGTCATAAATTAGGAGTGCAGAAGGCAGCTCTATGATCACTCACTCAGATGCCCAGTAGAGGCCATGGGACTGTCTGGAGTTCAATTCTGTTTGAAAAATACAATCTAAGTTTTCAAGGTGCTTTCAATGGAGAATCTGCCACATCCAAGAGTAAGCTGTTCCTCAGGTTAATACCTTCCCCACTAACTGGCCTTATATCTCATTTGAATTCAGCTGGTTTAACCTCAGCCTTCCACCTGTGATAGCTCTGCCTGCTAGATACAGAGTCCCATCTAAGCAGGTTCTCTTTCCATATGCAGCTTTATAGCCTACGGTGAAGCCATCCCTCAGTCCTCTCTTTGTTAAGCTTGGCTGGTTGAGCTCTATAAGCCTTGCATTATCAAGCATGCTCTCCTCAACCATTTCCACAGAACTACCTGGTTTGCATTATTATTTAGCACTCCCCAAACTATTATAAGTATACTTTATGGATCACTTTGTCATGTTTTTCCCTAGTTCTTTAATAAAAATGATAGCTAGCCTAATGCAAAATGCTGTTACCTGTAACATCCTGTGAAATCTGTTTTATGTCTATAGAAAATTTCATTTTAAACTCCATAATTTACCCAGCTTTTAAATCCATTTAATGTGTATCATGTTGATTTCTGTGGTTTATTAATAAAAATGTCATCTGGTACCCTGTCAAGTGCCTAAAAAAAAGAGAAAAAATATTCAATCAACACTAGTGCCTTTATCAACAAAAAATATTTTAATGAGATCTATTGTTATAAATCCATTTCGATTAGCATTAGTTAGTATATCTGTATTTAAATCTTTATTAATTTATTCACTAATTGCATTAGCTGCTGCATTATTTTTCCTAGCATTTTTATATCTACACTTTACAAGAGTTTGCATAATATCAGCTTTCTTCTAGGTCTTTGCTATTTCACCAGTATCCTGGCAAATTCTAAAAATCTGCATTTATATGAATTAAATCTGGACATTTCCTTAGCCAGGTCTTTAAAAATGCTTGGAATCTAATTACTCAGATCAATTAAATTAAAATGACTGAATTTATTAACTGTTCTGTCAGTCTAAATTACTGCTGGAGAAGAAAGTATTTTGTTGTCATCACATGGCAAGAATATCTTATCTAGGATTTTCCCAAATGAGAAATAAAAATTATTATTAATTAAACATTATTAAAAATATCCTTGAATTCCACAGGTTTTCTTAATCATTTCCATTTAGCAAAAGGCAAATACTATTGTTAGCATTTCTATCATTAATATGTTTTGCTATTACAGAGCATATAATAATAATAATTTACTTGAAGTGTCTGGGTTTTAATGGCTTTTGGAGTTTTGCTTCCTGTATCGACACAGCTACCCATAGCTTTCCTTCTTGTACTTCTTCTCCTACCTAGGTGTTATCATTCCAAGGTTTTAATTTCCAGATATTTCAGTATGTTGCCCTTTCTTCCTCCTGTATGTGAGAAAAGGCCCATTCACAATTTTTATTTCCTGCTATATTTGCTTCCTCTCATAGCGAAGCATTGACAGAATTAACAATTCTGTCTTCTTTCTCAGACATAGCACTACAGTTTTTTGCAGACATGTAGTAGAATGTTGTTGATAATTTTCCAATTACCTGTCAAGATTTAGATTTTATCTCCAAATTAATTTGGTCCTCCATTATTTTCAGCATTGTGAAATTTTACACAGTTCTTTCTCCTTTTGCTTTCAGCCTTCAGGGCTTTATTTTGTTTAGTATGCTTGTGTAGTGCTGTGTGATCCATTTCTCAGCAGCCAAATATCTACAACTCTTGGATATTTACCTGTCTCTGCATACACAGCTGCAGACATGCAGAGCAGGGAAATGCTTATGCAGAAGGGATAGAAAACGTGCTGGATCCACTCTTCCAATGCCAGACCAGCACAAAAGACTTCACAGGCCCGAATTTGCCATCATGTCACCATACAGCCTGATACCCCCTGTGCCGTTAGCACCGTGCTGACCCTGACCATCAGCAGCCTGGCTTTAGCTTAAATCCCTGTACACAACTACAGAGTCATCGAAGTGTCCTGAAAGCTCTGAATTTGTGCTGAAAGGAGCAATTTAAGTAAGTTAGGCAGAATGATTTAAGTCACCCCTAGCTATGCAGTGCTCTACCACCCATGGGTAAAGCAGGCAAGTTTTCTAAGCAAATCCTTTCCCAGCACACGGGCTTAGTCATCAGTGAAAGCTGCTGGCTCGCTCCCATCCCAACTGTGGTTCAGCTGCTGCTCGGAGGTCAGCTCTGCAGGCACTTGATAAAGCTTCAATTAAGTGCTCTTCTTGCAGCACTGGCTGATTTACGCATCTTGTGCCCTCATCGGCCATTTTGCTGAATAAGCCCGCGTGACGGCAGGGACCGCACACGCACAAGTGCCCAACTTCCCCTGCCTACAGCACAATTAAGCTCCTCAAGCTTGGGCATCACCAGGCAGCCTAAAATAAATAACAATATTCAAATAAGTGCTCAAAAGGATGGGGGGGAACAGAGCTGCAGAGCCCATAGTACAAATATTACTACAGATGCTTCAGCTGGGTAATTAATAATACATGTCATATCTATTCCAGACAGTTTCTGAGCTGTATTTCCTTGCAGAGTCATGCATGTTGGTATAGATGCTACTGTGATGGGATGGTATAAAATCTCAGTGACATGGACATCATGGTATGCTTCTCTAGCCTGTGTAATAGCCTGAAAGATCAGCATCCCCCCTAAAAGGTTACGGTGGAAAGGCCTGACCTTACCTGCTCGTAAATGGGGGTCACTCTTATCTGCAGTGAGCAGCTTCTATCGAAGCCTCGCACTCATGTTCAATTGCTTGGGCTACAAGTCAAAATGGAAAGTGACTCGTAATGATTGCAAATCCCTCTGGGAAAAATGAAAAAGTAACAAGCCTAAGACGATGGAAATTGTTTAGTCAACACAATGTGCATCAAGGAAGATCGGAGTTATTTATTTGTGAGTGAGACTGGTTGAAAGGGAATGTTTACATTTGCAGCTTTCACAGAAGAAATGAATTCTACAAAAGACCGCTATGTCAAAGGTGTAGTGGATTATTCAACTAAAGACCTAACATTTTTATTTGTAAGGGTAGTTATATGAATTGATACGAAGCCTTGGATTATTTTTCCTTGAACTTTTTTTGGGCATTAGTTCAGAGTAACAACCTCAAAAAATTCACTCAAATATTTATCAGCCCTGGCACAAAATCTTCTTTGCCAGGAGCAGCGCCGTAAAGAAACAAATGAACATAATTTTACTCTCTCCTCAGGAAAAAAAACTACATATCCCAGCCAAACAGGCAAATGGAATTTGGCAACACTGAATTGTTGACATGCTTTTATTATACCAACAAATAAAACGTTAACTGCAAGTGTTACATGGCACTTGCCTTGTATATAGGTCATTTTCTCTAGGCAAACCTCCTGCTCCACTCAAGATAATATTTCAAGGGACTCACATGGCAGTGAACCTATGCAAGAAGGAGTGTTTAGTAAGTCCCTGGGAGGTTTGGTTTAGAAGGCCTTTCTCCATTTTTTCTTTAAGACTTTTCACAAGAAAAAATTAAGGCTGGGCAAAATCTATGTACCACTGAAGTCAAAGGCATGCTTGCTTCCAGCTTCAGCAAGGCTGACTTAGCTTCCCTGGACTTAAAAGCAGTTTTGCTTGAGCAAGAACAGAGTAAAAGCTATGTGTGATCTTCAGCACATTGCCCTGGGCTAACTCCAGGGAACACAATCTTCTCAAAGCCCAGCTGCAGACATGAGAACTTATTTAAGACTACTTTAAAATGCAAATTACACTGGCATGCTCATCATATGCCTATGGATCCACTAACATGAAAATACGCACAATCCAGAAATATCCATGATCTAACTCAACTCTCAGCACCAGGATGCTGTGAGTTAAGAGTGAAAGTCCTGTATAATGGTTCATCCTGAACTTACACAACAAAGTACAGTCTATCAGCATGGATTTGCTCTGACTTTTCATGCTTTTCTGGGTTTAAGTCTGAACCCCTAACCTCATTTTAGTACGGATTTTCTGCAGACTCACTGACAGAACAAATGACAGGCACTCGTGAATTGCAAGGATTTAAAAACTGTCCAAAGGCCGAAGCTCTGTGTCCAGAGCTGATACAGTGAATGATTGCTATCACCAATTACTTCTTGGCACTGCATTTTGCAGAAGTAATCTGATCACTGATTATTTGAGGTAGCAAGGAAAAAAATAAAATGGCACCACAATTACTCTCACTTAATGATTCTGGCAACCTGAGCTTGTTTTGCCGTGTTGGTGATACCCACAGTGCCAGACCCATGGCAATGTCCCAAGGCTTACAGGCAGGACAGTTAGCCAGGTCCCCTGGAAATGGCCATCAGCAAAGCAGGAGAAGTTGCCCATGGGCAGCAGGAGCCCACAGCGGTGTAGCAATGCAGGGGGTCACAGTCTGCACAAGCAGGGGGTGTGTGTCATGCGCCACAGGGCACAGGAGGTAATGGGCCACGCAAAGGGGAGCTGTCAAACCAGACTTCCTCCACAAATCACCTCACAGTGATGGAAGACCTGCATTGCCAAACATGAGCCTGCAAGAATAAGGTCAGCAAGGGGGCTTTGCCAGGGTTGGTGCTGCCTAGAGGCTATGACCCGTCTGTGATCTGTAACCCTGTCTCCTCTTCCCCTTCCCATGCATCTTGGTGCAAGGTAAAGCTGCAGAGACCACAAACTCCTGGAGATTTTGTCCCTAGCCTGAACTTGTTTTAAGGGTTAATTACAAAAGGCTCCTGCATCCTCTCATGTACTCCTCTGTACATGTACTTCATGCTAGTCACAGCTTCCTAGCAAAGCTGTGTGCTCTGATTCAGGCTAGACTCTGCCCATGACTGAAAAAGGGACATGTTCAGTCATCTGTCCTAGTCCTGATGGAAACAAGATGATGCCTGCTGTATTTCACGAGAGCTATGTCCCATCTAATTTTAAATGTCACTTGTAATAACTGGTTTTTCTTCCCCAAATAACTTTTGCAGCCCTGCAGTTGTAGTCATCTGAAACCACAGGATTGGAGTTTGAACGGTCCCTGATATTATCAGTGAGCCGAGCCGTTGCTCTTCACCTCAGCCACCATATTCCCTTTCCATCCTTTACTGAGATGTACGTGCAAATCCAAAGGAACCATTCCATCAAATGTGGTGAAGCTATCAAACACACAGCTTCTCTTCCAGAGCAGAAGAAGCATGGCTAAAGCCAAGGGAATATCTTGGTAACTGTAGCCAGTAGAGGGATTTAGGGCTTTCACAAGGCATGACAAAGCTGTCATTAAAGCAATAGAGCAGACCTGGGATCTTGAAAAAATTCAAAGACAATAGTGTAAACAATGAGGGAGACTCGTTTGATAATAAGTTATTCCCAGCATACCACAGGATGTTCTTGAGCCTCCTGAATTCACTGCCATCTGCAATGCTTTTATCTCCTTGGAGGAATTTCTGCACTATTCAAAAGCTCAATTACACAAACTTATTCAGAATCCCTTATGATGTTTGGGTTATAAGGCTCATGCTGTATATTGATTTGTCTTCTCCTCCTCCCTGCTCACCTCAGGGCCTCATTTCCCATTTTGTGTACATTGGTTTCCTGGATTGCAGAGGGAATTGTCTCAAGGTCATACTAAGATGCTTCAGTATGGCTCAGCTATGAAAAATGTATGTAGCCAAAAATATTGTTTAAAAGCAATAGACTGAATATATAATGCCTGTGGCCCGAAGGAGCCCTGTTGTATTTAAGATACAGGGATATAGAGGCAGACTTTTTAAAACTGCCCATACTTCACCAGTTAAAAGGATGAGAACAAATGAGGCTATGATCTGTCAAGTGATCCTTCATCATTCCCAGCACAGGCCCATAATCCTTTAGTTGTGATTATGCAAAAGAATATTACATTGATCCTGTAAAATATCTCTGATTGGATCAATGTTATTTTCTCTTGCATTGACAAGGTCTTACAAGAGAATGACTATAATTCCACTGCTAACACTGTCTTAGTGAAATCCCCCAATAAATCCTCCAAGCAGAACTGTTAGTAATACCTTTATTAGACTAACTAAACAAGATATTTATATGCAGGGCTTTCCAAAGGACTCTGGCTCCTGCTTCAGTTTCTGGAGGAAAACTTGATAAGATGTGCTCTGCTGGAAGAATTGCCCCCAAGGAGGCTCTGCAAGGACAGAAATGGCAGGTGAAATTACCCTTTCAAGATGAAAAAGGTTGGTCACAGGTTTGCCCTTGTCCTGCCTCTACTACAGTAAGGACCCAAATGCACCTTTGTCAGAAAAATCTCACCATGAGTCTGGTTCGCAGGCAGCATTAGAGTTCAGGCTCTTCCCACACATGCCACAAACATGCCAACAGTTTGCTAACAGCCAAAGGGGAAACATGGTGTTTATGTACCTTTTGTCACTTCAATATTTGTTCAAGGACAGATCCTGGCCTTCACATTCAACAAAAGGTCTGCTCCCCCTTGCAGCCACTGCTGCCTCTCCTTACCAATGCTGCTTCCATTCTCTTACACTTTTCCCCTTCTCTCTTTGTATATGTTTCCCCTAACTTTGCCACCATTTTCTTTTGTCCACAACTCCAAGCTTTCAGTCCCAGTGGTTTCATTCTTACTCTCACCTCCCCTTCATCAGTGAATTTGAATTTTCACCTTCTGGCTGGAAACATGATGCTCCAGTGAAATGACTGTGATCACCTTGCAAAGTCATTTTTCCAGGCTGCCTGAGGGCTCAGGCACCCACTGATCTCTGCTTTCCCTTGGTACACTTCAATAAAGTTACTTTAATCCATGAGAACTACAAAATTATTTCAGACTTATCTTCCTAAACATTTAAATAGAACCATAAGAATCACAAATAAACAAAGTAGTAGTTCTAATATAAAGCTGGAGCACAGCTGAAAGACCAGGATATATGGCCATACATCATTTAGCAGATGAAAAAGCTACAAAGACAATACATAAACAGAAAAATAAAAAATTTAAAAAAAAAAAAAAAAAAAAAAAAAAAAAAAAAAAAAGCCAGTGTGGCAGACAACAGGCCTTCTTAAATCCTTTGAAACCAGATTGGCATCTGTGATGGGTAAACTTTGGCTCTTACATGTTTCATGTGAAAACTTGCTCCATATTTTTCAGTGTTATACCAAAATGTCAGAGGAGTAGCTTCTCAGCTCCCAGGCCCTTAGAAACAAAGGAAAAATAATTGATTGATTATCTTTGGAAAGGAGCAGCCTGATGGTAAAAGAAACTATTAAAAGACCACAGAGAGAACTCCTGATCTATTTCTTCCACTCGCATACAGCTTTTTACATGTTGCCTCTATCTTTTGGGTCAAGTATGTGTGCACCAGATGCCTAAACCATGATATCAGCTTTGAAGATTGTTGCCATAGCTCTGATGGAGAATGAAACTTACTCAAATTAAAGCTTAAACTCAGGAAGGAGCACTGACCTGCATTTTAGCACAGACCAAACCCTGGAAAGAAAGCATTCAAAAATAAATGGAGAAATGTTCATATTTGATCCCCAAGTATTAGAACCAAGTCCTACCCTGGTGTAAATTGCCACCAGGATAGATATATTTGGGGCAATTTGTGCCTTCTGAGAGCTAAACAGTTGGATCTCATTTCAAAACACAGATCCTAAAGATATTCAATGAAACGTTATCACAAGCAGCCTGAAGAACTTCAGTCCTCAGAGGAGGTATTTCAGTGCCTAACTCATGTGCCCAAGATGAACATTCAAACAACTTAATTTTCTAGGTGGCAGGTACAATGTACCATCCAACCATAGCAATCAAGTGCAGGTCACCTCAAATTTCAGGCACAGGAGCTCCCAAAATGCCAGGAATTGCATTCAAAGGAAGGAGAATCTTTAAAGAAGCTGTGCCATTCCAGTCATCCTAATGCCACCAGCCAAAAACTACACCCTGGTAACACAAACAAATGAACACCAAGACCCCTCAGATGGAAGCAAGGCTGGCAGCAGGTGAAGCAGAGCTTGAATTTGAAGCTCTGAATTTGCCCATACCTCAGCATTGTGGGCAGCTTTCCACTAAAGGAAGTCCTGCTTCTTTCCCCTTTCTCTCCCTTTGTAAAGAGAGAGGACTTTGGTGCTGAAGAGTTCATCTCCTGCTCCTACTGCTTCTTCATTTGAAAGCATTGACAATGCAATTACTTGCTGTGTTACAGGCTGGATGCTGACAATAACTGATGAACAAGAGGGGGCAGATGTGCCACAAGTTCTGGTGTGGAACAGAGTTCAGGGGACACCGGTAAGAACAACACAGGGGACAAGAAGGAAAGACTGAGGGAGAAGCAGAGGCCGTCCCTGTAGTGCCATCACTGTCAGTGTGAGGGAGACCTTACACTTACATACATCTTTCCCCCTTCCAACCAACCAAATAGCCTCTCCCTCCTTCCCTCGGAGACACTTAAACAAATTGCCACACTCTTCCCAATGCCACCTTCTGTTTAAAAAAAATGTTTGAAACAAGTCCTCATGCTTTCTACAAATGGAATTTTCCAGGTCTAGAGGCCAAGACACTGTATAGGCCCATTCTGCAGCCACTTCATCACTGATAAACATGGACCTTATGGAGTGGTCAATGAGATTTGGTCCTGCTCCCATCCCCACAAAGTCGATGCCCTGGGAGTCTGTGACTACCTTTCCCACCAGAATCAATGAGTTAGAAGGAATAGTATTTGAAAACTGGAGGCTCCTCCCTCATGACACCGAGTAGAAAGGATTCTCCTTGGACATGAAATATTATTTCATGGAAAAAGGATGGCTTACGTCTACACAAAGGAGGCAAGAAAAACACTTATCTCTGCCCTTGTTCCATACCCTCAGTGGTGTACAGTGGCTTAGCATAGCTCACAGGCACATATGTATAGCTGATAGCACAGCTCAGCACACAGGCACAGGACCTCACATCCAGCTGCTCCCACATATGTGACATGCCTGTAGAGGCAACACCATCAACCTCCAGCCTCCCCTCTCTTGGTCTCTGCCACCACCCTTTCCAGGTCACTCGAAGCAGAATGGGGCCTGTTCATCAGACTGCAGTCATTCTTTTATTTGTGGGAATAAAAAACAGAAATCCCTTCTCTAAACCACCTTGGATACAGCCCTGCTTCTACAGGTGTTCAGGCAGAGGGCTGGGTAACCATTCTTTCCAGTAATGCAGAAGGTAGCTTTGCTACTGGAAGTGTCAGACAACATTCTCTGAACTTCCAGACAGGAAGAGCCTCCACACTTGTCCTGCTCTGTACTGATGTCATTGTGCTTCCACCTTTCCTGAGAGCTGAACTATAGCCCCAAAACACTATCCTAGATGTTTTCCTACCTTTAGTGCTGTGGAGCCTTTATGTTCTCTGTAAGGCCCTTCCCAAAAACTTCTTTGAGGAATGTGGTCTGCTGCTTCACATACAAGTGAACAAGGTCCATAGTGGGTCATTTATTTCTCATACGGGGGTGGATCCTGTGCCAAAATCCATCCCAATATTAGGAAACTCACCCAACATCACCAGCCAAAGGGTTGAACGCTTTGTGAACTGAAATACACATCTCATGATAATTTAAATATGTGCAAAGAAGAGTTTAATTCTGCTGCTGCCAGCCATTCTGAACGCTTAAATATAGTACGGAAATTCTCTTTTTTTTTATATATAAACTGTCTTAATGAAGAAGCTGAAGGCTCTGCATTCTCCTGTCTTGTGAATATAAATAGCTGAGAATCTAACAGGCCTTTGTTGTTGTTGAGCTAAGGCAATCTGAAATGAAAGCAGATGAGGGAGCCAGGAAACAAAGGCCCTACTAACAACATTATTTCAATGAAAGGTGAAGTACGCATTAAAGCACTCAGAGTCCTCCTCTCTAGTCCTTCCTGGCTGTGTGGGGTGTCACAGGAATGAAAAAAATTGTGGCTCAGATCTAACTGAGAGACAAAGCAGCTGAGATAATGCAGCTGGATTTGCCTTAGGTCCCTTCCCTCTCACTAGTCACCTGTGGCTGGTGTCAGGCAGCCCAGAGACAAACACTCCTTCCATCAGGTCCTGCTTGCTCAGTACAGAGCTGAATATGCTCTTTCACAGGAAAAAAGGAAAAAAAAAATTAGAAATAATAGTAAAATAATCCTTCAGAGTCCTATGGATGTTTCACAAGCACACAGTACCAGAAAGGACTCTGCATTTTTCTTGCATAGTAGGCAATATATCACAGAATCATAGAAACATTTGGATTAGAAAAGGCCTTTAAGATCATCAAATCATTCTAGTTGGACTTTGGCCCCTCTAATTTTCTTTCTGCATAACCTCATGACATCCTTGTAGTCCTCCTGAGCTGCCTGCCTCTTTCTCCATAGGTCACAGTCTCTCCTTCCAATATACCACTAACTCTTGAGTCTTTATTGCCATATGAATCTCCATCCTCTACCTCCACTGCGACAGCAAACCGAAGGGCCTTGCTAGCACACTGTCCCTAAAACATTGGTGTGCCACCCTCAGGCTTATCTCTAACAAGCCTAGCTTTATCTCTTTCCCCCTTCAAATCTAGCTCAAAGTCCTTTCAATGAGCCCTGCTAACTTCTGTGCAAAGATGTTACTGGTCTCCTACTTCAGGAATTCTACTGTTGACTTCATCTTGGCACTTCCCCTCTCAGCACTTTTTGCCTTCCCTCAGTCAGTTCCTTAAACCCTCTGTAAATTTTGTACTAATTACCTTAACATTGCAACAAACCATTTCCTTAGGGGCAGAATATAAAATTCTTTACCAAAATCCTGATAATTTAGGTCTAAGGCATTTCCTTATCGTAAACCCCAGTTATCTTCCTAGCAAAATACATCAGGGTAGTTTGGCACACTTCAAATAGGAAAACATACGTTGCATGTTTATTTCATTTTCCCCTGTGTATTTCATTAATCTTTCCTTTAGAACTTACTTTAAACACTGCTTGGTATTATTATGATCAGACTAAAAGGTCCGCTGTGGCCAGACAAGTTTTGCTCCTTTCTTTAAATATAGATTTGCTACTTTTCATTCCTAATGTACCACCCTAATTAGACAGATTTATTGAAAATCCTTTTTACTGGACTTGCAATGTCACATCTTTCAAAAGACTCAGATGGAAATTGTCCAACTTCTCAATTTGAGCCCATTAAGTTATTTGAGTTTTTCCATTTCCCCTGTTCCTGTTGGCTGTCTCCTTTGTCTCTCTGATCACCATAACACCCCTCCCTTTCTCTTTAACCATTACAGAATATCACATGAACAAAACTGGACAGTCTTGGGAACTGGTAAATTGAAAGGAGATGAAATTTATCATAAAATATGTAATTAGGGATCAACAATGACAAATTTCTTTCCAATGCAAATTGTTCTCCTGCAGAACTTTTGCAATGTTGAACAACTGTCCTCTGTGTAAAACAGGGATAATTCCACTCTTCAAATTCCTTTATGTTTAAAAATCAAAAACCATATTTGGATACTCTCTTAATCAGGGCCACTCAAGTACCTAAGACAAAGCAATATAATTGGATCATCAGCTACCATAAATCATCACCTCTTCAAAACCAGTCTAGTGACCCTAATCTACACCTGTATCATCTGAAAAAAAATTTTGTTTCTTTTGTTTGTGTTTGTTTCTGTTATTTCTGTCTTTAAATGACCATTAGGCAGAAAGAAAAGTGCTCTTTTCATATTCAAAGATATGCACTGATTAATAGAGACACAGACAGAGACAAGAATCATACATTCATATTGAGGCAGAATTATCTTTTCAAATATCTTTTGTTATCTAATAAAATTAACATGACCGTTTCATCCTATTAGAAAGTCTAAATATACATTTAGGAAGCTTTTTTTCAAATGTCTGCTGTTAAAACTCAAAACCAACAGAAGTTCTTAGAATTAAGGAAGGGCTACAATGAGACACCCCATGTCTTTCACTCGATCTGGTGGGATATCTTAACAGGATCCACACTGCTGTATACATGGGACATCCTAGAACTCCTTTTCCATAAAAGCCCCCAGCTATGCAAATACCATTCTCCACACACATACCCACACACCCACACCCACACACACACACCCCACTTTGTGGAAAATATCCTGAATTAATACTTGATATTTATTTATCTTTGAGGTTCAAGCTGAGACTGGAACATGGCTGTTACAAGCACTGGACAAACTTGCTGAACTCTATTGGGGAGAGCCATGCTTTCACCTCTGCAAGGTTACAGAGGATAAACTCACAGCAGGAAGGCAGAGCAAGTTATAGAAGAGTCAGTGGTAGTAACTTCTCTGCCCTTTAAAGCCATATGTTTTAGTGTATCCTCTGTTCAGTGTGCAACTCTGATCCACTCTGTCACCAAAAAGGCAGGGCTTCATCCTGAACCCTGTGTTTTCCCCCCATCCTTCTCCTCCACCACCTGGACAATCTCCTGGACTCTTTCAACAAGCACCAGCCACCTCTTCACACTAAGCTTCCTTGGCCTTTCTGTCACCTCATATCATCAGCATCAAGGACTTCTTGCCTGCCCTTATTCTTTTATCACCCTCTTTATCTTTCCTTGCCTTTCTCCACCTGTAGATGTTATCCATGCTGCATTCTTTCATTCACAGACCTTTTCCCTTACATTCCCCTAGCTGTTCCTGCCCTGTACCCCAATTCCCAGCTGATCTATACCAGCTGGTCTCTGCTATGTCTCACACAGTATGGCATCTCTAATGGGAGCCCTCCTGTCTAACTTTCTCCTCTATAACTGTATTGTTCCCCCATTCAGTTCTGCTCGTTTCCTAGACTTACTACTCCAGCTCAGCACAGTTAAATCTCAGACTCACAGTCACAATCACCTCTTTGCCACATTTGGCTCATTCCTCAGACCCTCCTGCCTCCTCCAGCCCCCACTTCAGCTGTCATGCAGGATTTCACCCAGTTCTTCTATGAGAAAATGACAAACCATGATCTTCCTCTTCCAGCAGCTTTGCCTTCTGTTTCCTCTTCCCCTCCTATAACTCCTTCCCCATTCTTCTCTCCTACAGATGAAAAAGCTGCTATGTGGCTCTCTTCCTTTCTTTTATTTGCCATTGAGCCAATCTTACCCTACCTCCTGCCTTTCCTTATGGCTGCTCTTGTCCTCTTGCTCTCTCTTTGCCTTGACCTCTCACGCCCCTCTGCCTCTTTACTCTCATAACACAAATACCATTCAATCTCTTTCCTCTTAAAATATTTTCATCTTAAAATACCCTTTTATCTTAAAACATTTATTTTCCTCTAGAAATACCATGTCTTTTCCTCTCCTTCCTTCCTCACCAACCACTCTGAATATGCCAGCTACAAACGTTGCCTGGAGTCCTCCCCACTAGTTCACTGCAGCTTCCTCTCCTTTGCAACCACTGCTAAAATCTTTACTTAAAGTACTGGGCAATCTTCAGCACAGTCTGAAGACTCTGTTCTCACCTGCTGCAGCACACTGGCTACCTGCAGTAGTCTCTTGTGCTGTTTAAACTTGAAGCAGTGTCTCTCTTCAGCTACCATGGTGTTACTGACTTCTACTGCACCACCTTTTAGATCTGCTCTTTTTGCGTGCCCTCCAGAAAGACACTTTTCTTCTCCCAGATCAGCTGGTGTTCATGGGGCTTTTCTCTTCTCCCAGATCAGCTGGTGTTCATGGGGCTTTTCTCTTTCTGTATTTCACTCCTTGATAATTTCAAGCGCAAACATAGATTCCGCCCTGATCTCCATGTAGCAATTTCCAGGCTCACTCCTCTAACACAGACTTGTCTCCCTAGGTCCATACCCACAGTATTTCTAATATTTCTTCATGGACACATATATAACAAACTCAGCTTCTTGTAATTAAAACAGAGTTCCTAATGTCTTCTTCCTTCTCTACTATATGCTCTCTTCAGTAATTCCCCTCTAGATCATCACAGACAATGCTATTACTTTTCTCATTGTTCAGCTCCAGAACTGGAGCAACATTTTCATCTCATATCTCTTACCATATATATAGATCCAGGGGATGTCTAAGGTTTGCGTTTCTTTCACCATCCAGGCTCTCACCACCTCCTGCCTTTATTGCTACAATATTTCCTTTTCTGACCTTTACAAATGTGAACTTGCCCTCCATGTATCCATTTAGGATGCTGCTAGAAATATAATTTTCCTAACACATTACTCTGACCACGTCATTTCTCTTAGCAGCTGTAGACTGCTGTCCCCATATCTATCTCATTAGTGTAATCTACTTGTCTTCATTAAGGAAATGTCAACTTCTTCCTACAGCCAAACCAAAGAGGTCAATCCCGATCAACTACATATTAATATTTCAAGCAGACATGACCCATGATTTTTCTGGTGCCATCCCTCAGTCTTTGGAAGACCATCCTGTAAACATCCACACTTCTTATTCATTATCCTTCTTTACAACTGTACTTGTGTAGGAATGCCACATTTTGTGGTGCTCACAGGAATGTGGTTTGCCTCCTGGTGTTCTAAAGCACTACCACTCACGCTGAACATTATTACTTTGTAGTCTCGTTGTACTCTCTCATAAGGCTGCATTCACTGCCAATATTTAAAGTGCAGCCACATGTCAAAAGGACAGGGACATTTTTCTGATCCGTGATTTCTGATCCATGATTAAGGCTCGTAAATCTGAGGGTAGAATGCGAACTGGCATTAATAATAGTGAACGAAATCCCTATTATACTGCTACTGAGCTGAGGTATGAGAGATTTAGTCCCTTGCCTCAGGTCATGAAGAAAGGCTATGGCAGAGCTTGGACTAAATTCTGGCTTTGTAAGCCCCTGCCCTAACTGCAGTACTACCTTTCTTTCATCTATTTTGGTACTTATCTACAAAGGATTATGATTTCAGCAGGCTCAGCCAGGCAGTTCTGAATATTTATTTATAAAAGAATTAGGCCTAATGAGAAAGAAAATTGATAAATTTCCTTTTTTTTACTCTGATTTCTCTCCTGCAGGGAAAATGTGTTCATTTATATTCTTTCTTTTTTTTTAATGGATTCTATTCCAAATGATCTGTTAAGGGAAGTTGGATTCCAGAATCCACATTATTTATTTATTTATTCCTTAAAACTAAGAAACACAATCTCATTTCTTTCTTTTGGTATTAAAGAGGTAGATGTGTAGTTAAGAGTTCCAGCAGCAGTTTGTGAGCAATGAGCCATTAAGTAACTCACATTATAAATTACTGACATTATTTCTGCTAAACCTACAAAAAACAAAGGCTTCTTACCTATAAAGGTTCTGCAATAGTTAATGAACTCATTCTCCTCTTGAAGCTTTTCTAAATGCACAGAAATACTTTTTCAATGAGAAAAAGCAATATTAATATGGATTTTTATTGCGGGAGATGGCAAAATAGTTCAGACCATTTCATCACTATTAAAATAAAATTATCTTTCAAATTTTTATTTTTACACTGAATAGAACACAACTGCACTCATATTAAATCTTTCCTCCAAGCTTTTACAAATTTTTAGCAGTAGGCAGAAAGGATAAAAATGCTGAGATTTCTCAAAAGGATTTGGATGTTCAATTAAATGAACAGGAATTAAGCATGCAGTCCTGCAGGCAGCTCTGCAAATATCAGTTTCTCTTGAGAAGGGCATGATCCCATCATTTTTACTCAGGCAAAATTTCCATTTGTCTTCACTGGCAAATTTGTTTGAAAGCCAACAGCTTGATTGAAATTTGCCCTTTAAAAAGTCATGATCAAAACTGGTTGCTGTTCTGTTAAAATACATATATTTTCTTAGTATTTTTAGCAGATATATATTATTGAACTAATTATCTCAGATGTGTCAGAGGAATGTGTCAGGTTCTTATTACTTGTGGCAAATAAACTTTTTAATGAATTGCTATTTAAATTTGATGCAATTAAAATATTACATTGCTTATTCAAAATATGATGGGCCAAATCCTCTCATACATATGAACCAGTGATTTCATCCACTAAAGAATTTTAGAAACTCACTGAACAAGAGGATGGCTTTGCTGTATCTCAGTTGTTTGACTTCCAGTCTGACATCAAGAGACTAAGAATAATTTCAGCATCAAAAACTGCAAAACTGAGTACCTGGATAGCCTAAGATTCAACTCCAGTGCTGTCTATTGCCTGAATTTCAGTGGATGTCTCCAGCAGAACTCCAGCTGTGCCAGGAGGGAGCACAGACCTTGCACTGGCCTTTCTACCCAGGGACAATTTTAACCTCAAAGGAAACACTAAAGGCCTGAACTTGCTCCATCACCATGTTCAATAAAGCTTTTACTATTGACTTCTCTAGGATCAGAATCAAGACTTCAATAAAGTCCATTTTTTAACGAGTCCATTTGGGAAACAGTTGGGATTTCAAGCACAGATTTTAAACAAAGCATTTGATTCTTTAGTGTCTAAAGGATACACAAAAAAATTGGCTGTCTTAATTTACCTGTCAAAACCATTGCACTTTAAAAGTCAAATCGAGAGCATTGCAAGGTATTGTAAGAATTTTTACCAAAATAAATCTTTTTGCTCTTTGCAGATAGATATAGCTGCAAGTAGCCTCTCTCAGTAGCCTCTTTCCATTTGTGTATAAATAATCCCTAGTGACAGCTGGAGTAGACCTGTTAAGACTTCCTTCCTCAGTTATGCCCTGCATCTGACAAACCAAACCAGAGAATGCTTTCATCCCAGAAATCTTGCATATTATTTCAAGTGAAGGTAGGCTGCACAGGAATTACTTAGGGTTTGGGTTTTTGGTATTTTTTTTACAGTGGTGGCATGGGCTTAGTATACTCACAATAAAATGTTTTTAAAATAGGATTTACTATGACTTCCAAAGATCTCAGGGGAAGAAAGAAGGTAAAAGGAGGGTTGAAATCATAAAGTCATTGTAAATTCTGAGGGTTTTTAAATAAAAATTGGATTCTAATGGCAGGCAGCAGAGCCCCATACAGTCAGGTTTAACTGGCAGCCTTCCAAGGGCAAGATGAAAGGTCCTCTGAGTAGTAATTGTCTAAATGGAACAGACTCTGGTTATTGTGCAACTTCTTCATCTACTTTATTGTACCTTCATAATTAAATGATGTAATTCCCTTTTTTCCTTTCTTGTTTTCCTCTCAACTACTTCAGGAAAGCATCTGAGCAGCATTGCCATAGGATGCAGACAGACACTGTGGCTCCCCATTTTTTTCCTGGCTCACTACAAGTTGTATACAAGGAGTTGTGAGCTGCTGGTTGCCAAAGCAGGACATAAACTCTTCCTTCTCCCAGGCACTCACCAGCATTCCAGCTCTCTGCTTGCTTAGTGCTGGAGTTGCTTGGCTCACTCAGAGTTGTTGCTTGGGTGAGGGATTGCTGCTTTTGCTAGAAACTCCATGGTAGAGAGGCAAACAGTGGATCTGATAGGACAGGGTGAGCTCTATGCTCAAAGGGGCCTCCAGCAGCAAGGCTATTCAGTTTGTGGAGGAGACTGGAGAATTGGAGAATTCTCCTTCCCAAGAATTGGAAGGATTTTAGAATATTGTATTGAACAACCAGAGGAGACTGGAGAATTGGAGAATTCTCCTTCCCAAGAATTGGAAGGATTTTAGAATATTGTATTGAACAACCTCAGAGCTAGCATTTCCTGACTCTGCAAGGCTTTAGGGATCAGGAATGAAACTCTGGTCCTAAGATGCTAAAAGGCTCAACCAGATGTGAAAGCAAAATCAGAGGACCAGCTCCGTTAGCTCTTAATTTTCACTGGTCCCTCTGTACGAGAGTGCTTTCCCTCAGTCCATGCAGTCCATTCCCAGAAATATAGATTATTCAGCAGAGGAAAAAGAGGAAAAGTTAGAAAGACTGAGACCTCAGTTTGCATGTTCAAATCCAATAATTTCTTTACTGATTGTAATTTCTGTTGTTTCTGATTTGTTTGGTTTTTTTTTTTTTTTTTCATGATGACAAAGAGAAGAAAAGAACTGCCTAATTTTGTTGCAGCTTGAGAACACTCAAGTCTTTGGTCTCATGCTATCTGCCTCTCCCTGAGTATTCTTACTTGTGATAATCTCTTTTAATTCACTGCCTATTTATCTAGTTGTATTATTTTGAAATATGCACATGGGTTCTATGAAAAATACAAAAACAAAAAGTATAGGAGAAATAAAAACGGGACCAACTATTTTTTATATCTATTACTATCTATTACACCTATACATATATAGGAAACCTGAAGTAACAGATTTCTAGTTTTTCTAACAAAATCCAACATAAAGGTCTTGATTTATTTCCCAGAAAGTAAAAATTAATAAATACAGGATAGAATTACAGAAGTGACCCAGCCTATTCAGGAACAGAACAGGTTTTTAAAATCACTGGTATCAGAATATTGCCAAGTACCACAGTTTCTGATCCTGCCACAAGCCATTGCCTATAGCCTGTATTAATTTCAGCAGAGTTCATAAGCAGAATAACTGCAGGGTATTTGAAAAGCTAGTTAGGCTCTTAATGACCACTTTTTGTTATACTTTGATAGACAAATCTCAATAGACCATTCTCAACACTGGAAGTTTTGCCTAGGGAAAAATGTAGGATCTGTTTTATACTAAATGGATCACAGATCCTGTCCAGCTTTAAAAATAAACAAACAGAAAACCAAAACATTTAATAAAATTTACATATATAACATTACACACAATATCTGGGGCCAGAACCTGCATTAGTTTATCCACTTCTGGAAGAGGTGTATTACATTAAATTAACAGAGGAACAAGAGTTAAAGCTGTATGTACCAATAACATCCTCTTTTATAAGGTATTTGCCCTGGATCTCATAGAGAATGATTTCATCTGTGCAAGGCTTTGTGCCCCAGTCAGGTTATTTGAACACTACACACAGAGAACATCTGCAGCCCCTCACACCTGCACAACATACTCTGTCCACACACCCATCCCTACAACTCCTAGTTCCCAAAAAAGTATTTGTCATGGAAGTGAAAATTACTTTTAGTTTTTACTTTCATGATAGATCCTGTTGGTATGAACCTGGAATACCTGCCTTGTTTTGAACTCATAGCTTTTCTCAACATTGGACAGCAGTAACACTTACTTCACTTTCATCATATAAGTGAGGATCAAAAAGGAAACATCTCCATTTCTATTTCTGGGCAAGTCAAACACTTTATTTTATTGAATTTCCATTATATTTGCTTTTTCTGAATTTCAGTCTGGATGTGCCAAAGCATATATATATATATATATATGCTATACCTCTATATCATCATGGCTGAGATCCATAGCATAGACAAATCCTCACCCCAGAAAGGCCATCAAATGAACTAAAATGCTGCTGTTTAATGTTATGAGTCTCCCTCCTGAACACTTCTCTCATCCTACAATGAAGTTTGTTAGAAGTGTATCAGACAGCATTTAGAGCAGGCAAGGAGGGACACACCCAGGTATTTACACAGCTCCTTTATGTGCACAAGTTGCACATCTGACCTGGGGCAGTGACTTTGCCTAGTGGCTCTCTGGCCATCTGCAGACACACCTATGCAGGAGAGTGTGTGCAGGGACACTCACTGCCCCTGAGCCCAGGGAATCCCTGGCTACCGGCTGGGTGCTGTATGTTTAGAGTTAGTTTACTGCACACACTCGCACACACTCATTCACACATACATGAACACTAGCAGACTACAGCAAGATCTTTCAAAGACCACCTTCTTCTGCATGTAACCATGTGCTTTGTCACATTCTCCCTATGGTTAACACTTAGCAGAGCTGCCATTACACATAACCCTGCGCCACACAATTTCAGCTGTTTCTGGCAGGAGAAATGGACATTCCTGCTCCCAGGACAAGGCAGGTAGAGAAAGAGGAAATAGTCTCACTTATTTCAGGCTGAAAATCCTCTCTACTAACCGCAACTCCATTTGCAAAGGTGAGCTCTGTTGACGTTTGCCCGCTATCAAGGTTGAATTTGTTTATGCCCTGAGCACAGCAAGCACACGTGGCAGAGTAATCCAGCTCATCATGGCCAGCCTAGCACATACCATCCTTGCCTAGATGGAGAAGAGGAATCACTCCCTTGCCACTGAAACCAGCAGCAGAGTGTCTGTGCGCTGACAGGCTTTCAGCATGTCCACCTGCCCTTTATAAATGGGGCTGAAGACACCAATCTATTTCCTAGGAGCTGTTAAACAGCAGCTGGATTTGAAGGGTCCCTAGGAACACAGGCAAGACCCCAAGCAGTGATCCAGGTACACCCCCTGCTTGGACTGCTTTGGTACAAGTTTCTACCATGCTACTCACATCCAGAGCTCACTCGTAAAACATATGGAACAAAACATGCACATGGGCAAACGTGTGAGAACACCCCTCCTGAATAAGTAGCTTTAAGCAATAATTCCACTTGCAATGTCTGAGGAGGGAATTAATGAAGGCTATCAAGAGAGTTTGGGATAGAGAACACTCTTGGAAGACAAGTATTTTGGAAGATGGCACTATATGAGAAGCAATGATTTCACTACAATGGAAATAAACCAATGGGGAATCTTCTGATTGCAACAGAAGAACCATGGGAGGGAAATGTTATTTTGTTGTACAGAGTAACCATGCTGTGGGTAGCAAAGATGCCGTCATCCTTTACTGAAACCTTCACCATCCTGCAAAAAATGCATCTCCTTTTTAGGCAGGGGTTTATGCATGTGGCCCCTTCCTATACTTCAGTTCAAAGAAACATTTGGGGCAAAATGACCATCACCTTGAACCAGTACCCTGGGGGAAAAATTAAGACAAAGGACTAAAAGACTAGAAAAAAAAATAGCATAAAAATGCTACAGGCAAACAGATGCATCTCCACCCCAAGAGAAAATTATTCCTTTCTAATAAATTCATGTAATGTTTTGTAGATATTGAAAATATTCCAAAGCATAGCTCAGTGTAAACAGCAAGCTGTGTCTCCTCCTGCTCTTTAGCATTTCTCTTTGTTTACTCTCCATTTGAGGATAGAAAAAGCCTACATGTGAGCACTGCAAATGGTATATTTCAGGATGGATGGGATATTCAGAAAGGCAGACACATGTAGCCTCCAATAAAATACGATGTACTTTGCCCAAGCTGCCAGGGTCAAACAAACTTAAAAAAAAAAAAATCCAGTGTCTGCTTTATGAATGCTTCTTATTTGTGTGTGGAAATAATCTGGTACCATGGTGATGGAAAGACTATATCCAGATTAGAGAGAGAGGCATGAAAAATATATTCTGGGGTGTGTGTGTTCTCACCCTCATTGTCTTCTTGCTCCCAAACCCCATGTCTCAGGAGTAGAGATCCTGTGGGAAATTGCCCTGGCAGTGCTTCTGGAAGCAAAGCCCAGCCAGGCCAGTTCACCCCTTGCAAGGAGAGGTACTTGGCTAGAGACGCCAGCTCCCATCTGTGAGCCCAAATGGCTCTGCTCAGCCCCTGCTCATCTCAGGAGAGCTTGGCATGTTAATCTGGTAAAAAAAAACAGCCCTTACCTTTGGCAATCAGCTCCTCCAGCTCCTGGTCGAATCCTTGTCGGTGGCATTTCCTCCAGAGCCCCATATTGGTGGAGTTGTACTGTCTGTTGCACTCGTCGACTGCGCTCATAGCAAAGATCTGCCTCCTGTTTCTTGCCAAGAGGAGTTTCCCTTCCCAGCGGTCCAACCTAGACCTGCTGGCCCTGAGAGGCAGGTTGTTGTTGGAGTTATAAATGAATCCAGGATCATTTCTCTTAGTGGTGATGCTCTTGCACCTCTCCCTGTGCTTCCTGGCATCAGTTTCGTACCAATGGTCAGAGCAGATTGCCACAGCCAGCATGCCAAGGGCACACAGAGCTAAAGAGAGGCCAGCATAGAGCAGTAACCTTCCAGCAGCCATGCCTCAGCTTCACAGAAACACCATGGGCATCTTCACAACAGGCAAAGCCGTTGGGGGTGAGACCATGCAAAAGCCACCGGAGCAGCTGCTAGGTGTCACTTGGCACAGACTGCCTCAAACATCCCCAACTCCCGTGGCTCACATCCACGCTGCAGAGGGATGCTGAGAGCACTACAAAGTTCTGCCCTGGAGGCAGTATTGGAGTCTCATCTGCCTCTTCTCCTCTGCAGAGGAGACCTGGTGAGGAGAAACACAGCTTTTCACCAGTGACCCCCTCACCGCAAGCACCCAAGTAACAGGGGCTGAAGGGATGGATCCCCCTGAAGAGACCTGATGGCTGATCAGTCCATTAATCTCCTTCAATCTGGCCTGCTCAGAAATCCAGAAGAGATGGCTTTCAGATCAGCAAGCTCACTACAGCATCATCACAGGACAGAAAAGTTCAACAGCCTGACATCTCCCACTTGCAAGCAGCCAGTTGTCCCGATGTCAGGAATGGGTGACTTGCTTTTTCTTTGTCAGTGGCTCAGCAAGAGCATCATCGTCTGGACGGTCGGTCACTTGCTTGGGTTTAAAGCGGGGTCGAAAGGGAGGGAGTGAGAGGGGGGAGCAATCTGTTGTTGTTGTTGCTGCTGCCGCTGCTACTGCTGCCGCTGCTGCTGTTTGAAATCGTGGTTAAAACATCCCCTCCGCGGCTGGCTCTGGGAACGCGGGCACGCACGGGTCTCTCCCTCAGCAGACTTCGCTGACAGCCACTGGCATCTTGGCTTCGGAGACACCTCGGCTTCTCTCTGCCAGCCTTGCCATTCACTCTCCCGCTTTTGTCGTAGGCGCTGTCATCCAGGCAGCCGAACGTCGCGCTGCCTTCCTTCCCCGGCGCGCCCGGGCAGCGCTCCGGCAGCCTCCCGGCTCCGGGCCGGGCAGAGGCGGCGGGAGCAGCCGCAGCCCGGCAGGAGCCGCCGCCGGCCGCGCAGCGCCCGCTAGGCAGCGCGGGGGGCTGCCCTCGGCCCCGGCATCCTTCTTCCACGCACACACACACACACGCTGCTGCCCCCCCTTCCGCCGGCAGCTGAAAAGCTTCCTCCGTCCCCGGCGCTGGGATGTGTTGTGCACAGTTTTCCTAACACGGCGGCACGTTAGCCATCTGCAAGATGAAGGCAGGCAGGGCTACGGCTGGCGGAGAGGATGCTGAGGAACGGGGAGGGGAGGGAGGTCGGGGGAAACCGAACCAAAACAAACCGGGGCGGAGGGGCGGAGGGGCGGAGGTGGGGGGGAGCTACACACCTTACACGGGGAGAGGAAAGCAGCCCCTAACTGTTGTCAACAGCTTTCGGGCTGCACCATTTCTCTGCCATATGGCCCGATCTCCTCGTCGGAGCTGAGATTTTTTAGCTCAGCAGCTTGGTACGAATCGTATCCCCGGCATCAGTAGTTATATATTCAGACATATTCTTTTTTCTCCTTAAATTTTCACTCCCTTTCTCTTTAATGGGAATAACTCACCCATCTTGTAGAGATCAAGTGCAACAGAAGGCGAGCTGCAGTCCCCAAGCTTTAGAAATCTCATTTCACCGTTTTTAACCCAAATAATAGCAAATCCAATCGTCTGTACACCTGGGAATCTTTCCTTGTTCAAACACCGAGCCCTGCAGCCTTGGCCGAAGCCTACAGACCGAGCATACAGAGCGCTGAGCCAAAAGCCAGTGATGTCACCCATGCAACGTGAGACTCATTTCTTATTTCTCTATCCTCCTTAAAGATAAACTGCACCACTTCCCAGGCAGGAAATGTCGAAGCCCTCCTCTCTTAAGAGGGGAAAATGTAAAACCTGGATTTAACTGGATCTTGATCATTCTTGATCACAAGCCCTTACATTATGTCAACCAAATCCAAAACAAGTGGAGCTGTTTCTCACTGCACCAAAAAAATCCCGGCTTGCTACATAGTAGAGAGAATGAGCTTGAAAGAAATCCTGGATTCTAGACCTTCTGTGTGATCCAGAAAGCTGAGGCCTCCAGACTCTGAAATGTACTGTTTAAAAAAGAAATACACATGGTCATTTCTCTTGCACCAAAAAGGGCTGGATGCTGGCACATCCTGACCTGCGAGTACCACAGCATCCTGCAGTTGACAGAGGAACCAAGTTAGCTCCAACCAATATTTGGCTCCCCCTGACTCCACAGCATGAAAGGTAAACAATGCAGTTTCTCCTACTGCACCAAAAAGCCCACAGCCCAATGCCTCCCCACAGATGTATGGTACAAAAATCTACATCCACACTGGATCCTACCAGCTTTTGGCCCCTGAAGCCCAAGCTGTGTCATCTGAATTGAAAATAAGCACAGCCTCTGTGGGGCTGGTGATAGCTCTTGGCCCCAGGAGCCAAACTATAGCTAGCTTTTAACCCCAGGCACCCAAACTATACTTGCTCCAGTGGGGAGAGCAGATGTGGTAGCTCTTTGTGTATCAGACATAAATACCTGGATTGTCTTGTAGAATACAGCTGCAGCAGGAAAATACTAATCCGTATGGCTGGATCCTAACAAGTTTTGGCACCAAACCAAATTGTATTTTTGAAAAAAACCAAAATATCTCCCATTTTACCTGACAAAACCAGGGTCCAGATCAAGTGGGATTGCAGCTATGGAAGAGTATCTGTGTCATTAAACCATTTTTGGTGTGAAATGTACTGTATTCTTTAACCACCTTGCAGGATTATGAAACTGAAAAAGATAAGTCAGTCATCCAAACCATAAAGGTTATAATCATCTGCATCTACTGAACCAGGTCTATTGCAAAATTTCAGTCTTGTGTTAGGAATATTCACTGTTTCTGGAAAGGTCTAAGTAAATTTAAGAGTTTTACTGGGAAAAGGGACTAGTTTAATTTTTAGCAGTAACTTCCCTTTGTTGTTAATAATAACAGTGAATATTTAAGGATCTCAGGTTTTTTTAAAAATAGTTCAGCACAGATGGATCCACTTCTATAACTGGATTTTTCAAGTAACTACATGTCAGTAGATAGAAAGAATTAGATGTTACAGTAGGCCTGGAGCAGCCATACTTGTTGTCTGTTCAGAGATAAAATTTAGAGTTTTGTGGTAGAAAAGCTGTTGGCTCCTATAAGAACATCGAGGTTTCTTGTATCACACCCACACAGAGATGAAAATGCACCTGGATTTCTTTGTCAGTTTTTAGCAGCAAGTCCCAAGCTGAAGGATGAGAACAGGGAACAGGCCTAATTTTACCAGCCATATTTTTTGGCTGATTGTTGGATTTTCTGTTCAAGCACAAGAGCCTGCTATGTTTATTCTCTATTTTGATTGAACTGGAAAACAAAACTGGTTTTTGCCTAAACATCCAGTTCAGACAGAACTGGAAGACTGGGACTAAGAGCAGAATGGAGGACCCAGCTACTAGAACTGGTTTTTCTCATGATGCTGGCCAAAGATATGTGAGAAGATGGGAAAATCATATAATGGAATCACACCTACACTTCCTTCTTGTTAAACATTAGGATTACAGTCCAAAGAGCCGAGATTTGGTTGGACCCAGGGAGGTTCAGGTGCCAGGCTTTCCCATCACATTCCAAGACAGCAAGACAGTTTAGGGCACGAGGACTTTTGTACCTGGAGAAGCCAAACTTGTTCCCTCTTCTCATTCTTAAGCATGGGTTTGAAAGCCAAAATTGACATTCAGTTCTAGGTTTTATCTTTTTCTCTGAAAAGGTATTTTACTGGCAGTTTCTATGCTGTTTTCCCCCTTTGCTTGCATTTGTAGCTTTATCAGATGCAGTCTATGTCTTTCTGCAAGTCACCTTAAACATGTAAGAGAAATTGTTGGATTTTAGCCCCTCTTTAACTCTTAGAATTAAACATTTTTCCACATCATCACCACTTTTTTGGGGGGGAGGGGAGAATATTGCTTGCTGCAGGCATTAGGAACCTTCCCTATGTCTCTAACCAGGATTATTACAGACAGCCAGACAGCCCCTTCTCAGCACAAACAGATCATTATTAAATTTCCTTCCTCCCACCCCACCCTGCCTCACCACAGGGGGAAAAAACCAACCCTTGTCGATCTTCTGATGAATGTAAGCTGGGAGAAAGACATTAAAAAAAAAAAAATAAATAAAAAACCCCACAACCCCTCCACGCACACGCGGCATGGAAACCGATCCCGACAGTGAATTAGGGACATCTCAGCACAGGGAGCTAATTCATGGCTCTTAAATGAATCAGGGGGTGAAAATGCAGTTTCAGCGACGGAATGAAAGCTGAGGCTTTCTTTTCTGCGGGTTACGATTTCAGTGATCCACGGAGAAAGCCAGAGTGCACAGGAAAACATGTCTGAAGGCACGGGACAGAGGAGCGGAGCCCGGCGAGTCTGTTCAGAGGCAATTCCTTGCGCCAAGCCGCGCTGCCTGCCACACCTCCCCAGGGACGGTGTCCTAGACCAGGGCCAGGCTCCTCTCCATCCCCGCCCAGCATCGCCTCCGCTCTCCGGAGCATCCTCCAGCGACCATCGCCCACCGCCTCTCCAGAGACACAAAAGCAAAGCGAGCGCCGTACAAAGGTACACAGAGGTCTGGGGCTAGGAGGAGGAAGGGCAGAGTAAATGGACAGAGTAAATGCACAACCAATTGCAATTTGCTTTTCTTCATCTTTTTTTTTTTTTTTTTTTTTTTTTTTTTGGTGGGGGGAATCGTTTGTTTTGGTTTTTTGAGGGGTCTTTTCTACATAAAAATGACCTCCACCATATTTTTCTTCCTTCTTCTTTTTTTTTTTCCGTTTAAAGAAAAAGAATTCAGTGCCATCTAGTGGGGGAGGGGATCGAGCAAGTCAAGGTGCTGCCCATTCCCAGGGATCTATACTTCTAATTCAGTTATTCAACAGGGAGAGATGACCCTCAGCATTTCCCTGCTCTCTCTGTGATCTTCAGCTCCCCAGAGGTGATGTTTAATTTACATGGGCTCCAGCCTTCACTCTTTGTAAAGAATCACCTACTGAAGTCAAAGGAACTCGTCCTAGTGTTATTACTTGAAGCAGTACTGGCTCTGGAGGCAGTTCACTGCCCTAATTACGGGAGTTCAAACACAAGACAGTAATCAAACCAAACACAGATATAACAAATTACGTCTACTAATATTTTTTATCATTCCAGTGCACCTTGAATACTGGTCTCTGTGAATCCTCAGCATGTCAGCCCTTCTAATAACATAGCCATAAAAGATGCTACCATAAAAGCACCTTATGATAACTCCCACAAACACTTGACCCATCATTCAAACAGATTTGGGGTGTTTATGTGACTCAGAACCACACAGAGGCTCTATAAAGGAAGATCTGAGCCACAAAACACCATATAAAAGTTTGTAATCTAGACCCCAGGCATTAACCAGTTGTCAATGTCCCTTCTATTTATTTTTTTTAATAAGAAAAGAGTTTTTCAAAGAGAAGCATCAGCCAGCTGCATAAACATGGGCTAGCCACACACACATACACACACAGAGACACAGAGACAGAGAACAGGCACACAGCTGTCTACACACTCGTGTAACTGTGCACACACTGGTATCTAATTGCACACTACAGCACCTAGCACCTAGCTGGATGTCCTCTTCCCTCCCCACTGGAAACTCCTCAAAGAGATTAGTTTTGCTCTCTCTTTAAAAAGACAAAACAAAAAAAAAAAAAAAAAAACAAAAAAAAACCCAAAAAAAAAAAAAAAAGTTAAGCAATAAGATCACCCATGAAGCATTAATTTGCCCAGCACCAGCATAGAAACACACTATGATACAATCTTTAATAATATGACTTTTGTTTCCATGGGTCTCCCATTTTTTACAGTGCAAGGGATGAATGTTGCCCACTTAATGAACACTATTCAAATTTTCTCCTATCCTTATCATCCAATGCATGCTGCATGTACTATTTGTTGCAGAGCATCCAGATCTCACATTGCATGCAGAATGATTAATTTCCTCATGGGCTTTTCTATAGTGGTGCTCTAATTGTAGTGTTGGAGGGCTGGGGGAGGTTTTTTACAAACATCAAGGAACTTATCTTCACAGCTCCCTGCTGAGGGACAGAGATAAAAGGCAGTATTTTCAAAAATGTCAGTGTATTTTGGGTACTCTATTAAAGGAACTTAGAACCTAAACTTCCAGAGTACTTAGCACCTTCTTTCCTCAGAGAACAAACAGCTCACAGCCTCTTTTGCTCTAGGTACAGTGGGTACAGTATTTCCACAAATTAGACATGGGTGACTGAAACTGGACACACAGAAAATGGGGACCACATGGACAGAAGTTGGGAAGAATGTCATTTTTTGAGTCACCAAGCTTCATAACAGTAAATTTCACAAAGGGTGAAACAAAATCCAATTTTCAATTTCAATTCAAATGCCTGTGACCATGACTTTTCCTACCTGTCCTCATCTGCTAGGCTCATTACTCAGCCTCCAAACTGTCCGCCAAACAGCCACCACCTCAGGAGGACACCTGCAGAGTCCTGGTTCATCTGACATCTACAGTGAATGAAAACAGAATCAGGGCAGAAAGCAGGATGTGATAATATATTTTACCTCATGACCACAAGTCACAAGTGAATGACAGTCCATGGGCAATATTTATTTTGGTGTTTTCTTAGAGTCTTAATTTACTGACCTGAGGTTGTGATGGACAAGGGAAGCACACAGGACCTGAGGTCAGGAGCTGAATGGAGTGTATCATCAAAAGAATAGATTTGGTTTTGGAGAAAGCAGAATGAATTGCTGGGCCAAAGGCAGGAGGACAGGTAGGTGAGAAGTCCTATATCATATTTTTCAATAAAGCAGAGGGAATGGCTGACACTAAAGGGCCTCACACAGAGACCAGTAAAAGATTGTGCACAGATAAAAAGAACAACAGTATAATGTTGTTTTTCCAAAGACAAAACAAAACAAAAGGCTGTTGGGTTTTCACTAAAATTGCTTCCTCCTGTTAAAACTTTTCATTATTTATCTGTCAACTGCTAAAACCACATCACTGTTAAAAACCTAAGGCTCCACTGTGGACATGGCTATGTATGATAATCACTGCTCCTCATGAGAACATCTCCAGGAATGCTTTCAAGCTCAGGCAAAACAAGGATGAACTATTTTAAACAAAACTTTTCCCCACACTGCCCAGTGTGGACATCATGCTTGGAAAATGTCAGCCTAAGCAGTTGAAATTTAGCAGAGCTATAAGATGCTGAAAACAAGGCCAGGTAGGCAAACTCAGCCTACTGAAAACAGTATCCCCGAACCCCTGCACCACCTCCACACAGCCCAAGTGTCCATGGGCACTGTGCTAAACTGCAGCAGGACTTGAGATACTGCTTCACCTCTGAAGGCATTGCCAACAGCTTTAGTGGTTTCAGCCAGGTGGTAGGGTCTAAATGTAGATCATGACATGTTTAACATGTTGAGTTCCAAAGTAAAACACTCGGGAAAGCCATTCAGGTCTCTTGAGTCCTGGGTAAACACCCAAGTGCTTCCAATCACAGAGGAGAAACAAGAAGGATTAAAGAAAAAGGCCTAAGCTGCACAGGTTTAAGCCTCTATTGAAAGAGAAATTTCTGCTGGGAGACAACTCAGCTAAAGCACAAGGGCAATATTTAGCCCTCAAGGCTCTTTCAAATTCATCTCCCTACAACAGAAAACAGATCTTGGCCCCAGCTCTCACCAGCAGAGATTCAGCTCCAATTTGCTGCTCTCTGAGATCACAGCAGTCACTGTGTCCTGTTTACTGTCTTGCCAGCTTGGCAGTCAACATCTCCATATTCTACAGCTTCTTCTCCTCTGAGCTGGACAGGCTTCCACACGAACAGACCTGTTTCCCTAAAAGCCTTGCTATGAGGACTGCTGCTTCATTCAAGCCCATCTCTGCTTCCCCCTGTTTGCCTTTTGGATACATCGAGCCCGGCCTCTTACCCAAAATCCTGCTACAGGAAAAACCCATTGCCTGCTACAGAGAGGAAGGTGACATTGCTCTGAATGCAGGAGTTGGACAGCAAGGTCACTTGCTGCCTAAAGCCAGCTACAAAAGCAAGATGGCTCTCAACATCACCACCACTGGGCTCAGCTGAAAACAGGAGATATCACTTCATTAAAATTCATAGATCTTGTGACTCTTATAGAAATAGCAAGAAGAATCCAGGATGGCAGAGATGAGATATTAGGGCCAAAGATTACTGACTGAGAGCAAAATTCAGACCTCTGTCTGCCAAAAAAAAGCATATTTGGTAAGAAGTTGCTTTTATTCTTAAAGTTACATCTAACACATTGATCTTCAATATATTAAAGTCTGATTAATTCTGTTTTTTCTGTACTGCATCCATATGTTTTCATATAGGCAGCCTAATGTAAAGGTGCATCTGCAGTACTGTTAGGTTGCTTGACATGGCAAGCCACGCTGTACAACCTTCCCTAAACTTCTGTCAGATTTCAGAATACATTGTTCATTCCCAGAGAGGTTTTTGGACATGGTTTCTACCAGCAGTGTTTTCTGAGCTAATGCAGTGAAAGTCAGTGCCACAGCCTTTGTAGATGGATAATGTGGTGTTTCATAGTGAGTGTATCACATATGTGATTGGCTCCCAGCTATTAATTAAATTCATTGCTTCTTTTAGTCACAAAAGAAGAAAAATTATTAATTACAAATCAGAATTCATAGATCATAAGAAGACATCTCAGAAGCAACTGGAGAGGAAACCAGTAAGCAAAACAAAAACCAGCACCTGCTTGGAAAAGTTGTATTCTCTAAAAGCACTCCTTCATTTTGGAACAAGACTCAGAAGCAAGACTTCAGTTTTCATCTATTCTATTTGACTGTGAAGTCCCATCATTTAAATAATTTTTTTAAAAGGTGTATAAAAATATATTGTCTGCTGCTGTAAAAGCAGCTGACATCTAGGATGATAAACTCTCTGTTTTAGACACAAGCATGCTGCCATCTTCAACAGTTTTGCATTTACTTCTCTTCATTTATTATCACCTAGTATATTTGCATCAAAATAAAGTAGTCGGTTCTTCAGAGTTCATCTATCTGTGCAGTTATTGCCCTACCTCATGCTTCAGAACTGTGATATCACAATTACACCTCGTACTCTGAAGTTGTTCCAGGGAGAACTGCTGGGCCATGAAAGACAGGCATTTATTCCCCTTTGCTGCAATGGCCTCCACTAAGTACCCACCAAACAAGAAACCATAGGGACTACCAAGCTTCAGTGACCATACTCTGATTGTTCATGATATATTGATAAAGAAACTGGTCTGAAAGAAGTTACTTGTTTCCAGAGAAATAATGTTTCCAGGACTAAGAAACAAAATTTCCTAATGACAAAAAAAAAAAAAAAAAAAAAAAAAAAAAAAAAAAATTAAGAAGGAATTTTTCTCAGGAAAAAGAGAACTAATGTCCAGAAAGCAGGTGTAGGAGCATGACTTACTCAGCCTGGGTACTAGCAAGGTCAGAGAGAAAGAATTGAACCAAAAAAGGCCTCTAGAGAATGCTTCTTACAGGCGGAAGCAACTGAGGCTGAGAAGTGCATGCAGGATTGATTATGATTCTCTAGACAGGCAAATTCTAAACCAGAGAGCAGCTCTGGTTACATAACTAACAGCAGCCTCATGTCACCCACCAGGACTGCAGCAAAGAGCTCCAAACTAAAACCAAAACTATTATCTGTTTCCATAACTCTGCCTTCAAAAGGCTCTGTGGGGAGAAAGGTTGTCAATGATGTTTATGTCTACAAAGAGCACTACTTAAATGACTGGGTACCTGGGAGTCCAGCCAGATCTTGGAAAAATCTGCTGGCTTAGAAATCAAGGCAGCCAGAGTGGCTATCCAGAGTGCTCCCAAAGACCTAACTATGTATCCTGTGATCAGCACTGGTCAAGATATTCTAAGACAAGAAGGGACCTAAACCAGGAAAATATTAAGAGAAATGTGTATTGAAATACACCACAGAGGTCAACAGAGGTCAACAAAATCAAAGTCTACTGAAACTCAGGGCAACCACCAGCTCACAAACCCAAGCGGTCTAGATCCAAGACAGTATCTTGAAAAGAGTTCAGCTTGAAGAAATAGAAATGTGAACTCAAACAGACCCAACTAATCTCCTTGGATTTTATGTTTAAGAGATTGATTTATTCCTGAAAATTCTATTGCTGGAACATTTTTATTCACTCTGTTTTCACACTTGGTCAAACAGAATTAGAGATTAACAGTTTTGTGACCCCATTTGAAAGCCTTAGTGGATGTCCTTTCAGATGAGTGTTGCAAGGAATGATGGAAGAGAAACTACAAGAGCTTTTATCAGCCGTGAGCCAGATATCTCCATTATTTCTTCTCTTTTGCTGATTCAGTCATTTTAATATTTGTCTTTTTCTTGCTCCCCTCTGCAAACCTCTCTTCCAGCCAAAAAAGATGCGTCTTCATTACTGCTGCCTTTAAAAGTTTTACGTGCATGTTGTTAGTAAAGTAACAACAACACTTCTGTAGTATGTTTTCCACAAGGGGAAGATGAAACATTTTCTAAGAACCAATTAATCTTCACAACCCATTTCTGAAGCAGACATTATTTTCCCCAGTTTACAGAGGGATGAAATGGCAGATAGGTTAATTAACTTGCTCAAGGTCATCCAGTGAGTTAGCAATCGAGCTGCAAACAAAACCCAAGATTCAACAATTCCCATTCCCAAACCCTTCACCTAACCACTAAGAAATATCCCTTCTCTTCAGGCTTAAGTACTTCATTGAAATCTATCACTGACCATTTATTATGACATATTGTTGAACTCCAAATTAGTCAGGCTAAATGACAAACAAAGAAGTGTGTGCAGCTCCACAGCATCCTTTTCCTGTTCAGCCTTGTGCAGCGCCACTATGCCGGACTGCCCATCTCCCAGTAAAAATGGATGTGTTACAGCTCCCCTGCAGAACTGCCAATATCATTCCAGGCATCGCTCTGAGGGCGCTGCACAAGAGACACACGACACTTCTCTCTTTCCCCAGGAGAAGGGAAGGCTTCCTCGACAGCCTGGCTGTTGGGGAAAGCAATAAACTCAAAATGCCAAGTGGTTTTGAAAAATAATTTCTGTTTTCCTCTTATGCTGCATCTCCCTCCCAAGTGTTCCCAGCGTTAGACAGCCGGAGTGGCAGTACTTAATAGTGACATCTTTGTGGATTCCACTCCGGCATTAGTTTGATGAGTTACTTTAAAGTCAAAATATCATTCAAATGCCCACCCAAATTCTGTCAGTCTCTTAACACTACACATTCTCTCCAGAGGGATTTGCAATTCAGATGTCTCCGTGGCTCAGCACAAATTGCTGTGCAACAAAATACAGTTCAAGTTTGCCAATTAATCATGCACACATAATGAATAACAAATTATTTTTAAACATGGATGTAGCCAATGCAGTTCTACCAAATGCTCAGAGGGTCCTTCTACTTACTCAGATGATTTTGTTCCCGTATGTCAGTATTTATAACAAGAAAATGTTAGAGATCATGTTACAGCACAATAGTTTTAAGCATAAGACTTAGGAGTGAAGTTGATCACTTTGTCACACAGGTACTGCTCAAATGCCTCATTTCCAAGATCAAAGGATACAAGTTCAGACTCTGCTTTCCTCTAAATGTCAATAAACAAGCACCAATGAGCAAACTGTCACCATGATCTTTTTTTCTTTCTGGATATACCTTTGCCTTCTCAGGACAAACAATGGATCAAGTGTTGCATTTTGTCAAAATTTTGCCTTAAAGCTGTCATTCAGTTATAAATAAAATGCATAAGCAAGATGAATTAACTAGATAAACAATTCCAGATCATTATTGATCAAAAAAAAAAAAAAAAAAAAAAACCAAAAAAACTCCAGACAAAATTACTGCCAACTATTTGTAAAAAGGTCTTCATTGCACTTTATCATGAGGTTTCATCCTCTTTATTTTTGGCTGCTTTGCATGTGTTCCATGAATGTCTCTCCACTCCCTTCATTTCCTTCCTCCACAACAGTCCCTGTACAGAGAATCCCCATGTTGTCTTCTACCCCATGTCACGCTCCTTTAACTCCTTTCTAGGGTTTTCAGCTTTTTCACTCACCCATCTCCCACTGATTTTCTTGTTAATAATTGCTAACCAGTCCAAACACCAAAAAGCTCAGGAGGATCTAACAACATGTCCATCGGATTCAGCTCATCACAAACCCACCCATTCCTGCAGTCAGTCTCTGCTGCATCCTTCCATTCCCTCAGCATGCCAAGTCTCATCTGGACTCTGAAGACCTCGGGGTGGGGATGTTGAGTTTACGCTCCCTGACAGAATACAGGGAGACACAGTGTCCCAGATAAGGTGAGCGAGACTTTTTGGGTTCATGGATTGCAAACCAGATGATTCTCTGTCTGTGCAAATTTGCAGATGTATTGAGTTGTTGTTTTGTTGACTGATGTGACCCTGATTTTCCATCCTGAGTGTGTGTACACTGCCTTATTGGCACGCTAACCCTGGCTGGGTGCTCTGCAAGCAATTTTCCTCATAACTACAGCAACAACAGTGCCACAGTGACATAAATAGACCCTTGTAAGTGCGCAGTTTTACTTTGACTTGATAATAATAATGGTAATGGCTGACAGGAGAAACAGCTGAGGAAAAAGGCAGAAAAATTTAACTAATGCAGTCCTTTTCATATTTGTGCTTCCACCACACCAAAAAGGCCATGCTGGAGCTTGCAAGTATAGGCAGCAACAACACTTTGAGGGAAAGAGGAAGATGTTTTCCAGTGGTCTATATGCCAGTTTTCAGAGTGTGGGTAACATGTAAGTAAAATATTTTCACTGATGAGGAGGAATGAGATTGAACTGATGTAACTTCTGAATCAGGCAGGATGATTTACCAAAATTGATTAAAATACTTTGCCCCAGTGCTTTAACATTGTCGTGGTTTGACATGGAAGTAAATTCTTTCAGAAAGTTAAGTCAAACTAATGAGTAGTCAAGTTTGGATATTAGCACCTAAAGTGACCACTGAAGGTATGGATATGCCTCTGAGAACACAGGAGATTAAAAGCAAGAACTCCCAAGAGCTTGCTCTCTTTAGTTCTAGTTAGAGCGCTGTGCAGATCTCCCCTGCCCAGCCATGGGGCTGGGTAGGGGAGGAGAAGCCATGCAGCCTAATCAAAGTGAGCCGAAGGGACTGAAAGACTAGAACTAAGCCAGCTCCTGTAGACAGAAAGGTAGAGAGAAGCAGAAATGCCTTTGTCCTTTCCCCCCCCTCCAGAAGAAAAAAATAGAAAGTCCAGACAGCACCTGTAACTTTACCAGCACGGAGGAGAAAGAGGGGGCGGGGAGAAAGTGCCCAGCCTTAACCTTAAGAATCGGCTGCTGAGCAGAAATTTCATCCATCCAGGGAGTCTAAACTTTTAACCCTTTCCTAAGAAATGAAAGCTTTGTAAAATATTACTCCTCCTTAATTTAAAGTAGAAGAGAAACAGTCTAAAATCCAAAATTATAGAAGAGGAAATTTTTGAGTTAGAAGGAGATAATGGAGTAGATTGTAGCTAGACTTTTCTTGTTAGCCATGAACTAAACCAAATTCTCCTGACAGAAGCTACCCTTAAAGAGATGCGTTAGTAAGCCAAAAGACCTGTTTCAGTAACTATCAACAGAAGAATGTAGAGAACAGAAGAAAGTTAAAAAAGGTGTGGAGAGGCCCTCTGTCTTCAGAAAAGAAGAAAAGAAGAAGATCTCTATTCTTAGACTCTCAGCCCCAAGAAGAAATGGGAGGGACTGTAGTCCCGAGATGAGATACTAAACTGTTGTCTCTTTTAGTCCATAAAAAAGCATCCTTAAAGGAGCCCGAGGAGCAGTCTGTCCATGCACGGTGGTGAGAGCACTGTGACGTGGAAAGGAGAGTGTCACCATAGCAGATTTTCTCCGGGCAGTTGCCATGTGTGACATGGAAACACAAGGGTGGCAATTGTGTTTCCTGGGGGGTCTGTGGCACAGGAGAGACTCCTGTCTCCCTTGAAAGACTGAGTATTTGAATATCTGAAGGGTAGCAACCTAATCAGGATCCTAAGTAGGGTCTCACTGTTAAGTTTGTTTAGAAATTAAGTGAGAGGAAGAAGAGTGTTTTAGGAAGTCTTCATCCTGAGTTTAGTGTTTGTAGTTTTTATAGTAGTAGTAGTTTAATAAAGTTCTTTTCTTTGTTATTAAGCTTGAGCCTACTCTACTCTGCTCCTAATCACATCTCACAACAATTATTTTAAAAAGTGCATTTTCATAAGGGCGCTAGCATTGCGCCAGTGTCAAACCATAACAAACATAAATAAAGAAATTTGAAGATTGAGAAGGTAAGAGTGCATATGAAACCACCATCATTATTTTATAGATGCAGAGACAGTAATTTGTCCAACTAACCCTGCTGAGGAGGGTTGGAATGAAGCGGGGCTGGCTGCAGAAAATCAGGCTGCTTTTCCCTCCGATGTACCAGAAGTGTGCTCAGTTTGAAGCTGTGTGAGGTAAAAGCCTCATTACACTTTCCAAAAACTTATTTTCTGTGAGAGACATTAATGCAGTCTGCATGGAAGAAGTATTTTTGAACTCATAATGTTTAAATAACTTAATCACAGAACAAAAAGGGGGTGTTTGTTTAGGAGCCAGCAATCATAATTTGATTATAGCAAGGACAGTTTTTATAAAAAGGACAAAGGACAGTCCCAGTCAAGGAAGTTGTCTTTCTCCCCCCCCCGCCACTCTCTCACACACACACACACACACACACGGACACTTCAGAGAGACCTTCTCCATCAAGATGGGAGAAATGACAAGAAAATTGCGATTCAAAAATAGAGATAGATATGTAAATGAGAATATTTATGATCTTACTCCATAAAGTCATGATTGCTTAATTAACAAAATGGCCAATTTTGGCTGAAGGACAACTTTGTCTTAGCGGCAGAGTGAAGGAAGAACCCAGAAGTTAAAAGCATGGTATAGAACAACATAAAAAGGCAAAAACACAGGAAAAATGTTCTGTTAATACAAAAAATGAAGACTACAGGAAAAAGCAGAAATGGTGTGACTACAGACAGTAAAATGAGGGGTGCAATAATGCTGATGTGTGTGTCTAGAGATGGTAAAATAGCACAGAAGTGGCAGAAATGCTAAAAACCTCTATTTCCTCCTTAGAAATATTAAGGAAGAGACACTTTTCTTATCTTACAGAAAAAAAAAAAAGGAAAAAAAGAAGCACTTTTCCATCCATTAGTCAGTAATGAAAATGGTAGGCAAGGTCTACTAGAGCAAACATTTTAAAATTAGGATATCTACAGAACTTTTATATGACAGTGTTTGAATAACTGGCTAAAGAAATCCCATTAATGTTAATTCTTAGTAATCACAGAATCATACAAAGACTTGGGTCAGAGAGGAACTTAAATATCATCTAGTTTTAACCCCTCCCTGACATAGGCAGGGACACCTTCCACTAGATCAGGAGTAGAAAGGGAATTAGAGGATCATGCCAATATTCAAAAAGGACAAGAAAGGACAGTGGGTTGCACAGGCCATGAGGCCGCTCTGCCTGTGACAAGCATGGAAAAGGTGACAGAAAATTAATTAAGGAAGGATGACAGAATAACAATTTGTTCAATGCTTGGCAGAATCTGCTCTTCTAGAAAACAGAGCGAGCCAGACAAACCCAATTTGCTCCTTCGATGGCATTACACATTTGGCATATAAATGCAATCACATAATTGTCATTTACTCAGATGTTTGCACAGAGTCTGATTTAGCACCTCCTGGCACTGATTAAAAATTAGCATAAATCAAGCACTGGGAAAGCTCATCTCTAGTGGGATTGTCAGAGGCCAGAGGGGTGCCAGGGGAAGCGTAGCAGGGTCAGGTGCCCATCCTCACACCCCAGGGGCTCCCCTGGGAAGACACCCCACGCCAGGTTTGGGGCACGAAGGTGAGAGACCAGCTCACCACCTTCACCAGTAGCAAGAGACCAAGAGGACACTTGTGCTGAAAGACTGAGATTGCACAGGTAAATTTGCCAAGGGAGATATATTTGTGCAGTTGAATAACCTTCTTCGAAAACAAGCAGCAGGAGGGAAGAAATAGTTATGAGAGTAAGGACTGGCAAGGAGCACAGGAGACGTACATCCTGAATTTGGAGTAGAGAAACAAGCTCTGAAAGTGGTTTGGAAGCACAGTGAATGACAAACATTTGTAGCTACCAAACTCTCCCTTTCATCTCTTCTCAGTAAAACTAGATTTTGACATTTGTCCCAGTTTGCAGCCTGGTCAAGGCCATGAGTGATGATCCGGCTTTCAGCTCTTTATGTAAACTCATGCCTTCTCCCGAGAGTAAAACCAGCTTGGTTTTATTAACCTGAACACACATTCTTATGGAGCGAGGCTGCTGACTGGACGTGTCAGTGTGGACATCTCACACCACCCCTCCTTCCCTGGCAAAACCAAAGAATAAGGCTCTATGTGGACTTGTCATCAGCTTTTAATGAGGATAACCGCTTTTCTCATTTCATTATTAGATTTAAGCATATAACTCCAAAGCTGCTTACAGTAGGCAGGGAAACAAATGAAAGAAAGGGAGTCACAACGAAAACGTTTTGTTCTTGACGGAGGGGGGTGTGACCCTCTCGCGGTGTGATCCTTGTGGGTCACTTCCAGCTCAGGATAGTCTGTGATTCCGTGGCTCCACGACCGCGGGGACAGCACCCGACGAGCCGCCGCGGAGCGCGGGGAAGGAGCACGAGCAGCAGAGGAAGGAGGAGGAGGAAGATCCCTCCCTTGCCGCCCGTCCCGCCTCTCGCGTCACCCGTGCGCGCCGCCTCCCCTCCGGCAGCGCCGCCGCTCCTCCGGCCGCGGCTCAGCGCGGGGTGAGCGGGGCCGAGTGGGGGTGCCGGGCTCCGGGGTGCCGGGCTCCGGGGTGCCGGGCTCCGGGGTGCCAGGCGGGGCCGTGTCCCCGGGAGACGCAGCCCTCGGGCGCGTCCCGGCGCTCCCGGCCCGCAGGGAAGCGGGGCCGGCCCGGCCTGAGGCGGAGCCGCGCCCGCCGCGGGTTGGGCTCCGCAGCGGCCTGGTCTTCCCCCCGCGCTCCTGAGAAATCCAGAAGTAACGCGGGGGAAAGAGCGTTCTCCTGGCGTGTTCCGACTGAGAAGGGAGCGGTCCGAAACCAGCGGGTGGATCGGGAATAAACAATAAGGCAGCCCAGGGCGGGAGCGCTTGGCTTTGGGTGGGAGCAGGGAGCCGGGAGTAGGTGAACGCTGAACGCTGCTTCTGGTTTAGGTGCGCTGACTCCTGGTGGGCGATGCTGAGGATGGCATTGCTGGAGGTGACAATACGAAAGTAGTCTTTCGTCTCACAGATGTAACATCTCACACAATCCCCCTAGAACAGGCTTTGGATATCTCTGGGAGTCTGCAGCCTTTGCTTTGCTTCTCTCTCAAGCGTTCTTAGTCGGGCAAGGATTAATGGAGGTCCCCAGCCTCAGCTTGGGCTGTTAGAATTCCTTCAGCGAGTCAGAAGTGGAAATCAGGGTCCTCAGACCACAGGTTTGCTAAAGGTATTTTCATTTTAAGGTTGCAGTAAGTAGAGATGAAGCAAGTTGTGTATTTGAGTCTGGTGATAAAGACACACTTGGAGTCCTGTGATGAAGAGTTTGGGGGACAACTTGTTGCTTTGTCTCGAATGTAGGAATTAGAACTGGCTGTTCTGAAAGAGATGATTTAGCGAAACTTAGTGATTATTTCCCCCTGTAACAGATGCTCACGTTGAAGTGCTGCCCTGCAATCATGTAGGAGCTTCTGTCTTCTGACACTAGGCCTACTGCCTTAGCTCGAGGTCTCTGATACTTTGCCTTCCTTTTTGTTACTTTCACCATTATTCTCTCTTTTCAAATTACTTATATTATTTCATGCTTGATTTTTTTTCTGCTTCCTTTAGAGTGCTTTGCTAACAGGAGTAAATCAAAGCATGTCCTCCAATGAGCAGATATATATGTGCGTGAGGTTATGAACACTTCAAATTCGTGTTATTAAACAACAGGCTCCGTGTAATCATACTGAAGTGGACTTAGCACTGTCCTGATGATTACTCTTACCCATAATCTTTAATTTGTTATGCTCATATTCTGGAATCAGCTTTGCAATATTTTTTAAAACAAGAATTTTAAACTTTAACCTCAGTGTCATGCTCTTGAAGGAACCTGCTTAATTTGTCTGAAGACTTATCACTCATTCAAAAAGGCAAAGTACAGACAAGATACTGCTTCAAATACAGGATTATGGGATTCCTGTTCTTGTCTACTACAACCCATTCTGCAAAGAGAGAGTAAAGAAGACTTAAAATGGGGAGGGTTAGAAAAGCTGAGAGAACCCTCTTCTCATGCTACTTTAGCAGAGTGGATGTTGCCTGGTGGCCTAATAGGAATGGTTTTGTCTTTGGGGCATTTTTGTTGCAGAGGTTTTTAGGTGAGATGACTGAAGAGAATGGGAAGCTGCTGATTGATTTTCTTGGAAAAAAGAATCTGGCATGGGAAAACTACTGTTTTCCTCTCAAAAAGAATTGATATCATGAGAGACTGAAAAAGAGAACGGAGAAAAAGTTGATAGAGATGATCAAGGGGAGGGAATTGAGATGGGAAAGATCTGTGTGATTCATATAGAGAAACATGATTTGTTTATAGCCCATTGTTACATGGATTATAACAATGTTTTAAGTAGGGTGAGAAACTTTCCTGAGGAAAAACTTCCAGGTCATTTTGTCTGTATGTTCAAGTGGTGCCTTACCTTGTGCTTGTGTAGCAGTCGGTGGTACCACACGGGTGCAATTTTTGGCAGAACTCACACTGTAATTGTTGCTGTGGCTGGAGTTTAAGGGTTGTCTTGAGCAAGCTGGGTGGGTTCTGTAAATAAACCATGCTAGCCATGGTAAATCGTGGTGCAGTGGACTTCTATAGTTGGTTTTGCTGTCTGTAGGCTGGGAATTGTCCCTGAATTCATGTAGATGTTCTTTATATGCAGGATTACATGCTCAAGTATTAGACTGATTTTATGCAAGGAATGTGTGATGTCAAATGAGTGCTCAGTGTATGATACTTTCCTTTGTTTGCCCTCATTCTGGGAGAGCTTGTTCTGCTCTGAGTTGGGTGAAGAGCTGTGGCTCTTCTGTTTGCTTTTGCAGGAAGGTACCTCTGTCTGTGTGTGCCCGCTGCTCCTGGGGAGATGTCCAATGTTTCCAGCTACGCGCTCCGCATGGCCCGGCTGAGTGCCCAGATATTCGGCGATGTGGTCAGACCCACAGACTCCAAATCCATGAAGGTGGTGAAGCTGTTCAGCGAGCAGCCCCTGGCCAAGCGGGAGGAGGTGTACAACTGGTACCCCCCTCACAACACCTACTACGCCCTCATGAAGAAACTCCGCTACTTCGGGCTCTACAGGTGCTTCCTGTGCATGGAGGGTGGGAGCAGGACTGGAGTCTCATTGCAGTTATTTTCCTCAAGGGAAATGTTTAGTTCTGAATATGGTGCATATGGAAATAGGCCCTTGATTGTTGGCACAGAGGGCAAGGAGAGCAAAAAAAAGTGACTGCTATCTAACTTTTATCATAATTGGAACCTTTTGTGAGAAAGACTTGAGGTTTAGTTGTGGGCAGACAGTTACCTAAGAAATAGTTCCTGTTTTTGCTTTGTGGGGAAGAGAAGAAAGCTTTCTGATAGACAATAGATGGGTCTGTAGTTCTAAATATGGCAAATGAATGTGCTACAAAGAGGTGATGTTAACACCAGACTTACCATATATTTCTGTCATTGAACAGCTAATAAGTGAAATTTAGAAGAGACAGAAAGTCTCTGTTAGGCCAGAGGGGCTTTTTATTCTTCAAAATAAATAAAATTAAATTCAAATGTGATTTAAATAATCTTGTTAATTCCAGCTTCATCCAAACCAGTTGTCTAATTTCTAAATTAACTCCCACAGTCTGTATGAGGGAGAATTGTACTGCTGAAGAACATCAGCAGGAGTCAAATGCAGCTCTTTCACTTCAATCAGGTAGCACTAAAAAAATCTTTAAAAGTGAGGCTGCAAACCCTGTATAGTCAAAACAGATTACTTGTCACTAGTATGACAATAGTAACCATCAAGGATTGCATCCAGGATACTCTTGATTTAAGTAGGTGTGCCAACACTTTCTAGACTGGCTGTTTGTTTACACAGAAAGCCTCAATGTGATGCTGATGTTCTTTACTCTTCTCCTTCCCTTATTAAGTTCCTTCTCTAGCTGTATACAGAGAGTTGGTAGAAGAAAAAGATGTGTAATGAAGAATCATAGACTAATGGGGCCAGTAATAAATCACAAGCTTTTTGTTTCTATTTAGAGAAGTTGTGTTTAAAAAAAGCAATGCAGCAATCTTAGGCCACATAGGATGCAGTCATGACTTTTGAAACTCACTTTGCACTAAAAAATACAGGGACAGATTAATAGAACTTATTAGAAAGTGCTTGAGGATTAATTACCCCTGCCAGCCCCTTCATCCTCCTTCCTATTTTACTCTCTTATTAAGATTCTCCCAGTACTGATGCGATCTTCATAACTCATTCCTGAAGTCACCTGAGAGCAGTGCCATGTGCTGTAATTACTGCTCAGCATGGCCCTGTTTCCCTAGGAGCTAACGACCTGAACACAGGAGCACAATGTGCTCTGGCTGCACTGCTGAGCTGGATAACAAGGGGGAAAATCTTATTCTTGTCTCCTGCTGATTTTTGCATTTTACTGCTCATTTAAACAAAGGGGATCAAAAAATGCAACTGAAATAATACATATGTGCACACACTCTTTGTTGCTGAAAAGGACAACCCTGTTAGTTCTGAAAGTATCAGAGGAAATCTCTCATGTTATTATTCAGTGATACTGCCAGCAATGACATGGAATACATTGCATCAAGCTTCAGTATGGACTTCATGGTTAACAAAATGGATTTTTGTTTTTTATCATTAGCATATAGTTCAAAGAACCATTGGTATCTCTGCATCCCAAGAAAAAGAGTAAACTTGATTCCTTCTTCTCCACCTAGGGATGAGCATCAGGACTTCAAGGAGGAGATGAGGCGATTGAAAAAGCTCCGTGGGAAGGAAAAACCAAAGAAGGGGGAAGGAAAGAGAGCTCTCAAGAAGAAATAGTGCTGCTTGAACAGTGTCACTGACTGCTCTGGAAATGCTGGGGAATGGCTGGAGAAGGCTTGGCATGTGAGCTGTGTGTGAGACACAAGAAACATGCTGTGAAATTGTGGACTCCACCTTGGGAATGCACTTGAGTCTTTGAAGTTTTACTGGTTTTGAATTTCTGTACTTCAAATATACCGTATATTGCAGCACAGTAATAAAAAAAGTTCTCAGTGTTTTTCTTGAAACTACCTGTAGCTGTTTCAGTTTTTCTTGGTCTGGAAATTGTTTGCTTTTAATTGTCTGTTTTACTTTCTTGATATCAACACTGTTTTGTATGTGACCACAGAAAAACAAGGATTCCTGTTTCTGCAGCTGCTTGTCAATCTTACCTGTTATAATTAGTTTCATTTCAGGTAGCTCTAGTGCTATTTTTTTCATCTTTTTTTAAGTTTTTTTAGTTGCTGCTACACTCTGTTCTGTGCTTTTCACTGGACAATACTTCCCAGACCACTGCCTGCCCACAGCACTCTCACTGTACCCTAAAATTTTAGATGCTACAACAGAAGACTCTAAAATATTAAGTATTATTATATGCAATAATTAAATTTTTAATATTTTTTTTGCAGTAAACTTAATTCAGATTGCCTGGAAGACATGTATGAAGCACTACCTAAGATGATGAACATTTTTATTCATTCAGTAGGAGTTTTATCACTAGGCTTCTTTGGTTGCTAATATTAATCATTGGTGGAACTACATAAATTTGTAACAACTCAACAACTCTACCTCAACAAGATTATTAATTGAAGAGGTGCTGCGCGTGTTAAAAGGTGTTTCTGGTGAGCTGCATAGTTCTTGTTCAGTGTCCTTACTTCGTGTTACCTGCTTTTCTAAGCTCTAAGAGAAGCTGATTTTAGGAAATCTGCAGTGTTGTGGGAGAAGCACCTGAGTTCTTACCATAGTCAAACAAATGCTGTAGAAGTTAATATTTTATATGCACTGCTCTGTATGGCAGTGGTAACTTTCTCTCTTATTCTAATTTAAAATCCTTTTAGTGACTTAGAACTTTTGTTCAACTGTAATGTGCTTAATACATTTTTGTGTTCCTTGTGTTGTCTGTGGGTTGTGACCTATCTGGTACTGAAGTACCTGGAGCCTGTGATGGGCCCTCCAAGAAGTTTGTGGTTCCTGGGACATGTGTATGCAGCTGAGGGGAAGGGTCTGGTTGCCTTGAATTCACCTTTGGGAAGAAGGTCAGCATGGACTCACATACTGGGCAGGAAAGAGAATTATGCAAGTAGAAGGGTTGCTGCTGCCTGACACTCTGGCTAGGAGTGTGAGGGGTGAAGTTGTTACATTGCTTGTTTTGGTGAAGAGAAAGACCCATTCTGAACCTCTTCAGCAGAGCTACTGCAGCAGCTCTGCACAGCTCTTGATGCCTTAAAGCTTCCACAGTGGTTCTGTAAAGGAAGTATGAATGGCCTTAAACTTTGTGTTTGGGGGCACACTTGGTAATGAGTAACTTACAGCAATATACAAAATACTTGTACAACATGACGAAACTGATGGAAGTGCCTGTGAAGTAGGAGATGTGAAACAAATGGACTGAATCGTTGATTTTCACCTTTTTTGTGCAGCATTTACAAAAGCAAATGGATGCAGGGAAAAAAAAAACCTCTTTCTGAAAAAGTATAACAGAGGTTGCCCTGCCTAATTTTTCATTATTTTTCTTCTGTAATACTCATTTGCTAGAACCTGGTCTTTTCAAAAACCAAACTTCCCTTAGGGGAAGGTTGTTGCCCTTCCCCTAAATCTTCACCCTAAAATAATGATGACTCAGCCAGTATTGGAGCATATCCTAGTGTTAGTATAACCCATTGCTTGCTGGGAGCATTAGCATAACTATTTTGTTCCAGAAAATACAGCCTTCTCCTTTCCATAGCTGGGATAGAAATAGGCACTTTCCTACCTCCCTTCTAACCTGTGCTCTGTCATTTAGGAATAGGCATGGCTTGAAGAAGACTGCATTTCGTGAATCACAGGGACTAGACAGATTGGGAGTCAATCCTGAAGCATCACATGAGGTATAATGCAGTAGATGTATTTAGGAGAGGAAGGAGAGTTCCAGCCATGTTCTGAAGGGTAAGGATAGGAACATTATGCTTTACACAGCTATTGGTACAATGGTATTTTATGTACAAATTACCAAGTTTAACTAGATCTTTCTTTTCAATTTTCCCCTTAAAATGATTTTTTCACCATTGACACTGCTGTCTCATTACAAAATTCACTCTTTTCCTGAGGATATGAACTGACTGCCCTCAGAAGATGTATGTTTTAACTCTTGATTGACATAAACCTGGTTAGCTGACCTCCAAGGAGCTAACTGAGAGTCAAAACTAACCTCTTCCCAATCCTGAGCAGCTTTATTAAGTGCCACTGTTCCTTTATTTTGCAGTGCTCTAGCTATGCCTGTCTTTAATTAGACTGTGGTATGAGGTATTCATAGCTGCTGAGCACTGCTGTGATAATCACAAGCTATTTTGTAAACAGGCTGACCCAGTTGCTGTATATATCCTATAGGGAGTGCAGCTAGTGCCAGAACCTCTTACTATTGCAAGCCCTGCAGACGGGCAGAAGCTCCCTTGCATGTGACTGTACTTTGTAATGGTGGAAAGAAAAAAACCCTCAGTCTTGCTTTCTGGCAGAGCTACCAGTGTGTTAAAATATCTGTGCTCTGCTCAGAAAAGTAATAACTTGAACAAAGTTCCTCCTAATGTGGAAAGAGACTGTTCTACTTATTAAAACAGCATGCTGAGTTTACACGCTCAGAGTGAAACGCACCTGAATTTCTCTAAGGTTTTAGATAAATGCTTTGTCTTGCTTGCCTTTGCTTCCCCAAGAGTAACATTAGAATAATGATCACGTAGTGAACAGCATCATGAGGTTAAGCTGCTTCCAGGATGGGAGTTTACCCCAGAAGAACCCTGTAATGGGCAGCTTAGTCTGGCTCCTGTGGTAGGACTTGCAGCTCTGTTGTTTCAGAGAGATGGTTGTATGCAACAGCTGAGGACATTTTTAACACATAAGATAAGCTGTGGTGTGTTACTTTTGATGCTGTTCTGCTTTAGAAGAGAAATGTCAAAATGTTCAAAATGTCAAATGTTGAAAAAATCTTGATTTGGTCAGAAAGTAAGAATTAAAAAAAAATCACAATTATGTCTTAAACGATAAATATTTTTGAAAATTTGAAGTATCTGTGTACATCATCCTCTACCACTTTGAGTTTGAAGCCTATTTTAGGATAATTTAGAAAAACAATCAACAAAGACTGAAAAGATTCACAAATTTAATGTTTTATGATTTTATGTTTTTGAAAAGATTCATAAATTTGAAAGGCTGCTTTGAGGAGGGAATGACTGTGTTTTGTGTTCTTTCTTTCTTTTAAAGCAGAAAGGATATATGCAAGGAAAACAAATGCCATAGGGATCTCAGATCAATTTCCTTAAACTCAGTTCTCCTCTGTAACTGATTGTGGAACTTCTTGTACAGTCCCTTGGCAGTAGATTCTGAATAGAAAATCCTTCAAGGGGACAATCCTTCTCTGTTCATCATCTTGATACTGAGATGTGTAAGAGCAGAAACTCTTCCTGGTTTAACCTCCTGTAGGGGCAGCATAATTTCTCTCAACTGTCCAAACAACAATGGAAAACTCAAAGGTTCTAATAAAAATTTAAGAGGAAAAAAGATTGTATGAGGCAGGTAAGAGAAAGCAGAAATGAAAACAATACCCTTATCATAAATCCTAGAGGTAAAACTTGAATTATGTGTGTAGGCCAGCTATTCAGAATGGATCTTTCTGTGCCTGCACAGCTGGGTTCGCATGAAAAAAGGTGGTTTTGTCTTTTCACTTCTTTCTTCTTTCTTTTCCTTGTCCTTTTCCTCAAGTGTAATAATACTAATCCTACTACTACTACTAATAATAATAATAATGTCTTGAATACAAAGAGGAAGGAACAGACAGGAAAACATCTGAAAGAATTCTTGTGAAGGCTCAGTCACAGCAGAACACAGCAATAATGTGTTCAAATGGGGAGGAGCATAACTCTAGACAGATGTTGGAGAGACATCACCACCACACTGGCTGGGAAGTTATTTAGGGTCGTCTAAGGGGATAAATATGAAGTCAGCAGCATGATGAGCGTGATATCAAAGTGTCTTTATACATACTGTGCTGAATTGTTCTGGGTGGAATACTGGGGAAAATTCCACCAAGTGAAATATTTAGAAAAACTGAGAAGATTCCCAAGAAGTGGGTTGGGTTTATGTTCTCTGAGTCAGGCAGAGCTGGGCCGAGCCAAGTGTTATAAAATATAGCACTGGGACCACTTCTCTCCTGGAACAGGAGGAGGCAGACTGGATGACCTAATACATTTTCTCATATCATAGCTAAATCTTTGAAAACAAATCTTGCCCAAGAGCTAAAAAAGGATTTTTATATCCATTTGTTTTCTGTCTCTGCTTGAAAGTACTTCACTTCATCCCAGGCCTTCTACAGCTATTTGTAAATATTTCATAGAGTTCAGAGGGTCTCTCTCCCTCCAGATGTTGTTTCTGTGTGTCTGATGTTTGCCTCATGGGCTGCTTCAAAATAGGCTTTTAATGGTTTTAGGAGCAAAAAGCACGTGAGATCCAGAAATTCTAAAAGCCATCCTACTGCCACACACAGTGGTGTGTTGCTCCAAGTATGTAACTGTGAATGCATCACATTCCTCTGTTTCCACTACAGTCTTGCCTGGATAAAAGTGAGTTGGGTTGCTTGCCTCCCACCTTTCAAAACCAGATCTCTAAAATGTGATTCCCGGTTAAAACATCTCCAGAAGTGACCTCACTTTAGAAGCTGCATAAATACTGAGTATCTCCAACTGGCATCAATGGGATTTACCTCTTCGTAACAGGTAAATCCAGTGCCAGCCTCTGGCTGATAGTGGTCTCTTCAAGACAGAAACCTCATCTCTCCAGAGACTCTGTCATGTCTGTGCATGCCAAAGGCGCTTCCCCAGTGATATTTCCCGGCTGGAATAAATGATCCTTGTGGCTTCCTTCCAGCTCAGCATACTGTGATTCGGTGTGGATCAGAGCTGTGTAAGGCTCTCTGGGTGCCATGCATTGGTTTCTGCAGAGAAGAGAGCTTCACTGGCTCTAGGAGAGCCTCATCTGTGAGAGACTGTGCTGGCACCTGGGCGATGGTGACTTATTTACAACCAGCCACCGCTATGGGCAAGGTGAGGTGAGACATTTCTCTACTTGCATGCAAAGGAGCCTGTGTGCAGCAGGCAGCATCCAGTGCTGCTCAGAGTGTTTCTGGAGGAGCAACAAGCAATGAGGGTATTGCATTCAGTATTGAACTGGCTGGTTAAAAGGAAGTTCACTGTATTTTTTTTAATTATGTGCAGGTAAGTGTTGTTCATGAGCTCTACACCTCACAAATGCTTTCTGAATCACCAGCATAAACTAAAAAGTGAAAATTAGGCTACAGAATGTCAGAGTTGTTACTGGCAACTAGAAAATAACCTTGTAGCCTCCTTATTTTTCTTCTTGTGCACTTACTTCTGCTTGTATGCTGCGATGTTTGCCAAAATACTGCTCTGTTACCTGACACCAATAAAGCCAACGGTGTGATCTGTCTCTGTATTTTCAAACTCAAGATGCTTGATAGCATTTTGAAGTTAATTAATAAATATTATTGCCCTCTGAGGACAGATAGTAAGGTATTGACTAGGCGTGCAAACCACTTAAAAATCAGATGAAATTAAGATCTAAGATGGAGTCATTGTCATGGTTTCACCCTAGCTGGCAGCCGAGCCCCACACAGCCACTCACTCATACCCCCACCACAGGATCAGGGAGAGAACTGGAAGGATAAAAGGCAGAAAACTTGTGGGCTGGGATAAAGACAGTTTAATAGAGAAAGCAAAAACTGTACACACAAGAAAATAAAAACAAGGAATTAATTCACTGCTTCCCATGGGCAGGCAGGAGTTCAGCCATCTCCAGGAGAGCAGGTCTCCATCACATGTAACAGTGACTTGGGAAGAGAAATGCCATCACTCCAAACATGATCTTTTCTCCTTCTCCTTCCTCCTTCCCCCCTCTTCCTTCTTTCCCCCACCTTTATATATTGAGCATGATGTCATATGGTCTGGAACATCTCTTTGTGTCACCTGTCCTGGCTGTGTCTCCTCCCAGCCTCCCAGTCACCCCAGCTTCTTCACCAGCCTCACAAAAAGCAGAAAAGGCCTTGGCTCTGTGTAAGCCCTGTTCAGCAATAACAAAAACAACTCTATATTATCAACCCTGTGTTCAGCACAAATCCAAAACACAGCCCCATACCAGCCACTGTGAAGAAAATTAATCCCCCTGTAGCCAAATCCAGCATAGTCATGTAGAACACCCCAGAGAGGGTAAGAGAATTTGTGTTCATTTACCAAAACAAATGTGTCTTCCAGAGAAAGAGGTCTCCTTATATCAAAAAGGAATAACCACATCCAAGAGCCCTCAGCATAACTGCAAGCTTCGAGCATCAAAAACACTCTCAGTGTGGCCACTGCACCAAAAATTTTGCCTTTGGCCAAGGGCATACTGACAGGAATGTGGATAGAGCAACATGGTTAGGAGACTGTCCTATTTCCCACTTGCTTGGTGAGCAGCTTTCTTTTACAGGAGAGACCAAATGTCTGTGAGGCTTGTGCTGTCTTGGTGGTAGTGGGGATTAAAAGACAAGAACAGATTGTGAACAGTGACACTGACTCTGCCAGCAAAAGACACTGATGTTTTAACATGTAAGACATACATATGTGTATTACAATAAAAGCATTCATTTACAGAGGTTACCCATCCTAACTGACCTATCCCTGAAGAACAATAATTCTTAAAACTCCATCAATGTGGAATATTGCCCTGAGGAACATAATATGTCACCATGTTCTCACTCTCCCACATCAAAGCTGCAGTTTCTGTATTTGATTCCTGGTATTGATTTAGATTTTTTAAACTCTTACAATATCCTTTCTTCAGGCCAATACCAACCCTAATGGACTTTTTCTGCTCCGAGAAGAGGCTAGAAACTGAAAGGTGCAAGTTAGTATCTAAACTTTTATTAGATCAGAGATGTAGATAGTCACGAACATGTGTGTGAAGTGCTAGAGAAAAACAGCAGGTATTCAGGCCAGGGGAAGCTCAGGTACCCTGGATATTATGAAGGAAAATCCTAATACTGGAACATAATTGAGCAGTCATTTTCTGAACAGTAAAATGATTTGATTGAGGTGGTATCCTTTCCTGCCCTTTCTTGGAACACACTCAATCCCATTAGTGGGAGTTTTTGTGCCTAAAAAGGATTGTTTTGAGTTGTAAAATGTGATTATTCACACTGGAATAATAATGTGAGGCATATAACACTGTTTAGTCCTTAAAGCTGATCAGCTTATCACTGTCCAACACAAAGAACTCCAAAATCAGATATCTGAACAAGCTGAATGTGTTAAAGCAGTGACCAGGGACGCTATGGGAACAGGAGGGTCTGGACTAATCTTTGCAAAGGTGAGATGTGGTCCTGGTTTTAGTTAAGTACATCAGGCAGGAAAACCAGTGTTCCTTGCTCCTTTGTTTCCCTGTTTTCATCTGCTTCTCGTTTCCTAGGAGAGCTGCATCTTCTTCTCCAGTGTCTACTTGGACTGCATTCTCCCTCCATCTGATCTTCTACCCCATCCCTCCCCTTCCTTTTCCACTGGCTGACACTTCTGTTCCCATAATAGTGGTTGCAGGGCTCATGCTGTCACTTGAGAGTCCCTCAAATGCCACATAGGTGGGTATTTACACTGCTTTCGAATAAAAGTTGTTTTTTTGACCTTCCCCCACAGGAACATAAGTGAAGGCAGGAAACAGAAGGGAGAGCAGCAGAGCACTGTGAGGCTGACCCCAAAGTCAGCACTCACATGTGCAAGGAAACAGGTCAGCACTGGGTTCTGGTGACACCAAACAGCGTGCAGGGTATGGAAGGGCCCTATAGGCAAAGTCACTCCCATGTCCCAGTCCCATCACCTTTCCTGCCTCCCATAAGTCTCCAAAGGAAAACGTTTTGCTTTTTACTTTCTGAAGGTTTGGGCTGGGATTTAGGGAGAGGAGAGCATCAGTTTTATAAATAAGGACTGAAATAAATTATGCTTGAATCAAATGAAAGCTATGTAAATATTCCAAAGATTATTACAAGAAAATCTAGAATAGGTTATTATTTTAATATAAAATAAAGCTTAGGTTTTATTTTATATAAAATAAAGTTAGGTCAACATTGCTTTTAATAGTAGAATGAAAACTGAGTCAAGAATCTGGTGGATTCACATTTTTTTCCTTTTTTTCCCTACTCCTGTTTTACTGGCAGTCTCCACCCATCCTCATCGCTTCTACTCATGTATTTAACTCAGAGGCAAAGAGCTATGAAATCTCCATCTGCTGAGAAACCCACAGATAAGAGTGTCCAGCAGCCAAGTTCCAATCACCATCTGAATATTATCTAATTTCACACTGAAGGTAGGAATGTTTCAGGTTTAGCAGTGTCACAGAATGATAAATACCCTGAACTAGTTCTCAGGAAGTTCCAAAGGAAACAATATATATGCTCTGTACTGGAATAGTTTAAAGTAAAGGACAAGGGAAAAAAGGAAAAAGCAGCCTTGTTTTTTCTATTGCCTCACAGTAGATCAATCAGACAGCAATTCCTAGAAAAATGAAAATATATATAGTATATCTTAGAGTGGGAGAGATAATAAACTGCTATAGGTGCTAAAGAGCTGCAAAAGAAAAAAATTGTCTGCATTATATCCATAAAAATATCTCCTACATTCTTTTCCTGGAGAGCAAAGTAATTTTTTTAAGTGTGTATTATTCTGACTAGTAATCAGAAAATGACTGAACTCTGGACAACAGCCTAATTTTTGTTCTGCTTCACCTTTTCTGTCCCAGGTAACAGGGAACACAGCTGGTGTCATTAGAACCTGTGTTTTTACAAGTCATCCAGACCTGTATTTCTGCTGTTATCACTGAGAATTTGAACCAGCATTTTCAAATGTGCATGGGCCAAGCAGAAATGCTACAATTTACAGGACAAATACTGTCTTTTCAGTGCATGAAAAGGCTAAGCAATTTTTGAGATTTGGATAAATTTTAAGGCCATTTCAGACATCCCGAGTTGAATGTGTATCAAATTTTCACACCACTAGAGAAAAAATCATATCAATTATCACACCAATATGCAAATCTTGTAATTGTTTTGATTTAGGAAGTGGAAGGCTGGAGGTTTTTTTGAGATACTGTCTTCTGTTGAAAGTATATAATACAGGAGACCAAGATTAAGTTTCATCTAATATCTCTTTTGGATATTCACATTTTGGAGCATCTCAGAAAGATCTCAGAAAGTTTTGGTGATCTGTTAGGGTTTTTGGGGTTGCTTGTTTGTTTGGGATTTTGGGGTTTTTTGTTGTTTGTTCTTTGGTGTTTTTTTGGTTGGTTGGTTGGTTTGGTTTTTGCTTGTTTTTTGGTTTTGGTTTGGTTTTTTTTTGTTTTGGTTTGGTTTTTTTGGGGTTTTTTTGGGTTTTTTTTTGGTTTTTTTTTTTTTTTTTTTTTGAGAAGAGATGGAGTGTCCAAATGCTCACGAGACAGCTGTTCTCAGGTAATCATATACATTTTCTTACTGACTGCTTCAAACATTGTTCTCTGAAAGTGCAGGTGTTGATTAGATCAGACAAATTTTCTTGTGGGGGCAACCTAGGTGGAGAGTCTTGGTCTTTTAGCAGCTGGATTTGTTTTCTCATCCAAATTCAAATTAATTTAAAAAATTCTGAGGAGGATCAAGCCCCAGTGCATAACCAGGAGTTTGGTGGGAGGTGGCAGGCTTTACATTTACAAGTTTGCATTACCTGCTTCAATACCAGATAAACTGGCTGTGCTGCATTGCAGGAGTCAACCAGCCAGTGGCCCACAGATTTGATAGCAGAAACCTGCCTTTCACATCTAGGTTGTAATTTGATTTTGACCTGTGTTGATAATGAAAGCTAGTCTCTGTAAAAAGTGTTGATGATATCAATTATCAGTAGATAGGATTTCATATCACCAAGAAATAGCTACAGTTATTAACTATTTATCTTTCACCATGATGCATCAAGCAGAGAGACCAAGTAGCCATCATGTGAAGGAGTAGAAAATTCCATTTGTCACGAGGTGTGGATTCCACCAATCAAAAGGAAAGCATAGAATGAGTAGTAGATTTTTATCTCCTTCCTACACAACAATCTTTTAAAGTAGTTCTTAGGTGTTTTCTTTTATCTCATGTATTTCTGGAGGTAACTCTGCTGTGTTTCCAGCATTGGACATGACTTCTCAGTATTAGAACTGCAGCTCTTTGGTGGAACATCAAATGTGATACAAAAGTCTAGCTGAATTCGAAGTGAATGCAACCCTTCTGGAAATAATCAGAACCTCAGAAGAAAGAGACCCAATACCCCTAAAAACAATGGGAAAGGTATTACAAGTTACAGATTCATAGTAGCCTACTAATTCTACTGCTAGGGTTATGCCCTGGACATAAATTGCTTGGGAAATAAAAAAGGGCTATGACTACATTCTGTGCATTGAGATTAATTATCCCTTGGTATAAATTTCATGGAATGAATGGACTTAGTGTGTTAGTTAACCTCTATTACTCTGTTGGCTTTTCCACAACAGGCTATGTGCTGGGAGAGCCGTCTCCTATTACCTCTGCTGCCTTTTCCTTCAGAGATCAGAGAGATTTATCCCAGTGTTCAGTCCTTAGCATGGGTGTTATTTTCCAGAGTTTGTGAGCAATTTTTCACTACCATTACACATCCCCGCTGCATAGCAGGAATTGCTGATAATTATCCTCTTCATTAATGTGGCTATTAGAGAGAAACTTCTAAACTTGGCCAACTGCTTAGTCTGAACATTTGATTCTTACATACTTGTGTAGCTTTTCTGTTGACTGCACTGCAGTGCTCCAGTCACAGGAAACCCCTGGCTCCTCTCTTAGCAAGAACAGCCTGTAAAAAAATTAATTAAAATCCATTGAAATATTAAACTGAAGTTACATTTATTTACCAGTTGCAACGCTGCCAGTTTTGCACTGCATTTGAAATGCTTTTCCACAGCGATGGCCCACAGTGTGAAAGGTGAAATATAAACCTCAGTTCTCCCACCAGCACTAGTACGTTCAGAGGCTGTGCCGCCACATGTTCACAACCGAAGTGAAACACAAATAAGGATCTTGCACTTGCAGGTTTTAACCTAGTGTATTTTAGCTGGCTACCATTAAATAGATCTGCTACCATTAAATAGATCTAAAAAGGCTGTGTTAGAACAGCCTTTCTCTGAAGTCCTGCTGCTGTTCTGGTCTATCAGCTTTTCTTTGCAATGCACTCAAATACAGTTGCCATTTTTTTTTTTTTATTTATAATTAAGACCTTTTTAGCAAGAAAGCAGTTTAAACCACCTGATTTAGCAGGTGTTTCATGCACGTAAGCAGCATTTCAATGGGTGTGGCATACAGGGATTAGACACAGGTCAACGCTGTACTTCAGATGGGAACGCACGGCCAGTTTGGGGAAAGACGGCGCTAGGCAAAAGGCGGGGAGCAGCTTTGGGAACAGCAGTGGTGTTCCCGAGGGTTAGAAGGGGTCCCGATGTCTGCTGAGCCAGACCCGACCCTACCCTAGCTGCGTGAACACAGCACCAGCTCGGGCAGCCAAGGCCTGAGGTGCTGTCAGTGGGAAAACCGCGGAGGTTGTAGCGGTGCTAGCCATCGATTATTTCAGTTTTCAGCACAGTTACAGCCAGCAGGCGAGCACGGCAGTGCTGCAAGCGTGCCCGTCGTGTTTGCGAGCATTGCCCCCAAAGCCGCAGCGCTGCTGCGCGCCGAGGGATGCCCGGCATCCCGGTCCTTCCTCGCTTGGATTCCGCCGCACCCCGGGTTTCCCCGCTGCCGGGAAGGACCCGCAGAGCCCCCGTCAGCGGTGTTCAACCCGATCGCGCTGCCGGCGGTGCGCGGGGCTCCTCCTGCCCCGGCGCTCCCGGTTCCCGCTCCCGGTTCCCGGGGCCGGCCCGGCGGGGGCGGTGCCGCCATTGCGCCCCCGCGCCGCGAGGGGGCGCTGCGGTGGCGGCGGGCGGGACCGCGGGGGGGGGGCGGGGCCCGAGCCCACGTCCGAGTTCCCAGGGCGACGGGGCGGTCGCGCCGTGACGTCACGGTGCTTCCCGGTGACGTCAGGCGGGCCCATGCGCCGTGGCCGCGGCGATTCTGTGTGACGTCACGAGGGCGGCCGTGACGCGCCGGCGGCGCTAAGAGCGGGCCGGGACCGCGCTCGCCGCCCGCCCCTCGCACTACGGGTCCCGGCTGGGGCCGCCCCGGTGGCGGGGACGCGGCCGCCCCCGGCCCCGCCCTCGCCCCGGCGCTCCGGCCCAAGATGGCGGCGCTGAGCAGCGGCGGCAGCGCCGAGGGGGCCTCGCTCTTCAACGGGGACATGGAGCCCGAGCCGCCCGCGCTCGGCGCCGGCTACGCGGGGGGCGGCAGCGGGGACCCGGCCATCCCGGAGGAGGTGAGGCCACGCGGCGGCCGCCCGCCCCCGGGGCTGGGGCCCGGCCGTGCCGGGGGCGGCCCGTGCCGGCGGGGGCAGGGAGCGGGGGCCGCGGTGCGGCGGGCGCGGGTCCCGGCCGGGTCGCGGAGAAGCCCGGCTCGGAGCCTCCGCGGCCGCGGGTGCCGTGTCCCGCGAAGGGGCTGTGTGGGGCTTTGCCGCCGGCTGCCCCCGATGGATTTGGAACACTCGAAATGCGTTTTGAACCCCGGGCTGGGCTCGGTTCGCTTTGCGGACGTGCCTTTTGTGGACGTTTTTTGCACAAAGCGTCTTGGGAAATGTTAACGGACAGGGCACCGTGGAGGCAGTGAGGATGTCAGGCCTCTGGCTGGTGTCTTTCTTACATACTTCCTGTGTTTTTGGGGCTTATTACTTAACTTCCCAATCCCACGGGGAGCGAGCGGTACTACCTGTTTTGCTGGGGCTGAAGTGTGAGTTGCGAACGCTTCTGCAATGTTTTCGGAAGGGGGAATAAACCGTGCGGTAACAACACAAGGTGCTTCGCAGCAGCTCCAAGCACTGTAGGCATCCAAGGCAGACCAACCTGCCAGATGCCATGCCTCGAGTCTGTTCTGGAGGTAAATACAGATGCCAGAAGCTCTGCTGTTTGGTTCTCAGCGCTACCGGCTGGAGAGTGTTTCAGCTCAGCTTTCCCTGGAGTGTCTGTGCAGTTGGTACGAAACCTCTCGTCTCTGAGCAGCCTTGTGGCCCTGCGAAGAGCCCAGCCCACCTGGGTACCTCTCCTCTCCAGCCTCCAGCAGGGAAAGTGAGCTGGCTTGGACCAGCTGCTCTCAGAGGGGTCCAGTTTGATTCTCGAATCCCCAAAGACTGGGGAGGATTTATTTATCCATTTGATTTATTAGTAGCATACTGGATTATAGTGGAATTAGTGTGTTGAGAAGTTTGGGAAGTGCTAGAGTTCATGCTGGGTCGATGGCCAGAAAGGAGAAGTAGGGAAAGAGTCGGTCCCTATGGATGTTTGCAAGATGTGAGGTTGATTCCCTCATCCTAAGGAGTTCCTGACTGACTTGCTTGCTGAAGGTAGGCAAAATTCAGCAGTGCACATCTATTTTACACCTACCCAGCACAGTGATTAAACACCTTGAGTAATGCCAGTCCAGTCTGAACTTTCCTGAGTAAGGAGAAACTCTCAGCTGGTTGAGAAACCCAAACACCTGAAGAGTGGACTTTGACAAACACACGCTTTTAGCAGCAAAGTGAGGCTAAAAAGCTTCTGAATTTCCCAGTTATTTCTGTCATTAATAAAAAAACCTATGGGATTAATCCAATAACTGGTTTATATTGTGGCTCTTGAAACAATAACATCAATACAGCTGAGCTGCTTAAACTGAAGTATAGGAGAGAATAGAGGGAAAAGCAGTAGCAGGAGGCAAGAATTTTTTTTTTAAACATTTTTCATACTGAAGGGGGTGTTTGTGAAACTGCTCTAAGTCACTTGAACTTCAAAAATGTTTGAGACTGTGTCAGTCATTAGATTTGACTCCAAATGGTTAATTACACAGTGTGACTGCTCGTGCTTCCATCCTGGATGAGACAGAGATAAGTGGTCCAGCATGTGGAACACCTGGCCAGCAGAAGGGTTGATGGGTTGTCAGTACAGGTGTAAGTATTTAGGAAGTGTGTGGGGGATAGTCTTGGATTATTTAAAAGCAGACTTCTTCTACATTGGAAATGCTGAAGCACATGGGTCTCAAGGCAGAGCTGGTTGTAGAGTTTTTATTTTCTGACGTGGTTTTGTTGTGTAGTTAACTAGTTCTTCCTCAAGCTGTAGGTAATTAGTTTTGTTTACTGTATAAGTACACCTATTACTTCACCTAAAGCTCTACCTTAATGAAGTTCAAGCCCAAAAAATTGCTGACACAGTTAAAATGGAAACTATCCTTAATACTAAAACAAGCCAACCTAAAGTGTAATGCAAGTTCAAAGTGATATAAGTCAGAAATACTGAAGTGCTGGTAACTGACTCATGGCTGTAATGTAAGTACATGTTCTAGTGTTTTGTTTCACTGTTTCAAGACAAGGTGAACCCAGGCTTTAAAAGTAACCTTGCTGTGGAAGCCTGTCCAGGAGCATGACCTTACTTATTTAAGGTGATACCTGAAAAGGTTTCAGTTCCTTTAGTCTTTAGGGAAATGCAGTCCTGATTTCCAGAAGGCAGACCTTCAGTCCTGCACTCAGTTTCTGCTTTTGAAAGGGGAGCAGACAAGAATTTCTGGCAGATGTTGAAGTCATCTTGCATGCTTTACTTGTATGTTAGAACCCTCTGGTAAACAAGATGTTCTGTATTGAGATTGTAGTCGAGTGCCCTGTGTTGGTTACAGCTACATCACTGTCCCTTATGAATTCCCAAGGGCTGGGGCTTTGAAAAACAAATTTAAGCCATATTGTTCAACTCATGACCAGTTCTTAATCAAATAGTGAATTTATGCCTTTAAAAGTTGCTTTGGTAGCCTAAGTGCTGTTGCTAAAAATCTTCTAATAATGAGTATTATAACTCTTCTAATAAATATTATAATAATTGCTAAATCTTTTCTCCCCTATATTAAAATTCAGAATTGGTAAGGGTAGTTGTCCATGCAGTCATAGAAAAGGTACAGGAAATGGCTACTTCTTGGAGACAGAAGGATTTGGGAAGAGTAGGGGCAAGTGCATTTAGAAGGAATTTGTTCCTCTTCCACTCCCTGTTTGGTTGCTGGTGTTGGGAGGCCTTGGATGCGAGCTGGCAACCGCAGGCACAGAGGTTGGCTTCTTCCCCAGCGTGAATTCTCAGGACAAGAGATTGTTTGGATGGAAGGTTTTCAGAGTATTACAGGGTTGTTGATATAGTAAGGAGTGTGTGACAGATGGGAGGAAAAGTTCTGCTCTTGTTGCTAGAGATTATTTACACCAATATTAAATAATTCAAATGGGATTTTCTGTACTCGGAGCTTTGTACCCTTAACTGCTCTTTGTAAGGCAAAAATTACTCTGAAGGCTGTGAAGTGAGGGCCTGAGCTGCTGGATGGTTGTTTTCTAGGCAGCAATGTTGGAGTTTATCCTGCATGAATATTAGTTATAAATTTAGAAACCTTAATCCTGTGAAACAGATTTAAGAGTAAAATGGAGAATGGATGAAAAGATACATAAAATGAAGATGGAATGAAAAGGCACCTCTAACCTCACAATATGAAGTAAGTGATGGGTTCTCCTAATGTGTAATGTAGGTACCTGAAGTAAAAGTGGGGTTGATTTTGTTGCAGTAACGTTTAGGGAACCTATGGTGCTGGGTATTAGAGTGTCTATTTCTCTGAAGAGTTTACTATTAAACATGCTACTTATTTGGAAACTTGAAACCTTATGAGTGGTTCTTTACTTCATTGCTTTTGTAGTTTTGGGAATACATTTTATGTTCAATCTCAATTACATTTCCATGCATTAGTATTCAGTGACTGAACTAACTTCATAGTCTGTGAATGACATCCTATTTAATTGTGAGGCCAAGTTAAAGTGGAGTTGGATGTGAAACATCTTGTAGCTAATATTCTGCAGTAGTATATCTCAAAAGATAAGTGAAATAGTTGTTTCTGTTACATAGCATGAGAGAGGCCATGGTTAATACTGTCTGACTTTGGGTCACAGCTTTGAGAAATGCATGGTCTGGCTGAAGGGAGTCTAGAACAGGATACTAGCAGTGGTATAGAGTCTGGAAGGTCAGCGCTTTGAAGAAGGACTCAGTGAAATCTGAAATTGATGAAAAAAAATGGAAATAGTCAAATCTGATGCAAAGAAGAATGCAAATGACTCGTTTGCCAGGCTTGTGGTGATTACTGCCAGAAGCAGTGAGTTCAAGTGGCAGCAGAGAAGATGGTTCCATGTTGTTCTTTATGGCTAGGAATAGTGAAGCATGAAAATAAACTTTCTATACTTATTTATAAGCTGTTAATTAATAATCTGTCACCTCAACAGGCAAACATATGTCAGGAGTGATGGGGGAAAGCTGATCCAGGTGTAAAAAAAGACAATTACTTTGGTAACCTCTCATTTGTCCTTAGGGGTTTTATGATTTATTTCTGGCAAGGTGGATCAAACGTTAGAACACAACCTTGAAATACTTAGGTTTAGTGGGGATAGTAGAGATTTCTGCGTAAGGTGTTTTTCCCAAAAGGGAATAGGATTAACAGCTCTGTCCTGTGGTAGCTTGTATGATTACACAAAACTTGCTTAATAGTGTGGTGGCTCCTTCTGGAAAGTTGTGATGTCTTGGGAAGCTTGTTTCTTATCTCTGTGGATATCCCACAAACTGGTTGGGAACAAAATGTTTAGTACTGATTATTTTTTTCCTGACTTAGAGTCTTGCTTCTTAATTCCCATTTATATTTTGTTGTAGTTGTTAAAGACCTCTTATTTTTAAAGCTGTTCTAATAATACCCTTCTTGACATTTGTTTAGCCAGGAATGGCAGCTCTTTTGTTACATGAAGTTAAAAATACTGTAGACCAAATGCATTTTGGGTTTTGGCTCTGTTTTTTTGTTTGTTTGTTTTTTTTTGGTTTTTTTTAATGCAGATATTTTTTGATGGCAGCTATCTTTTAACATAAACTGATAACCCCAAGTTTCCTTAAGGCTTCAGTGTTCCACTGTGTAACAAATCTGTAGTTCACTTTAATTAATTGTTATATCTGTCCAAAAATTTGAATGCATGAAATATTTTGGAGGGAATTTGATTTAGAAAAAAAATCTAATTTTATTTGTACTTACAAGAGAAACAAAAGAAGGTTTTGATTGATCATGGAATTGCTAATTCTCTTCCAGTCTAGCCTTCCAAGGAAGGTGTTTCAGGTTTAATGGAGGGGGTTTTCTGAAACACAGTTTTGGCCAAGTGCAAGTTTTATTTTCAGTTTGAACCACTGGCTTCTGAAGGGTGGTGAAATGTACAATGTATCAGAAATGCCCTGTCATAATTGTAGTCCCTGTGGTGTCTGCTGCTCCCTGTCCCTGCAGTTTGAGCTAAGTCAGTCAAATGGTGCTCTGATGCCCAGAGCTGCAGGTTTTGCCCTTTGCTGTGCCCACGTCACACCTCTCAGCCAGATCTACTCCCTTGTGCCCACTTGGTGCCATGCAGGTCCTGTCCTGAGTTGATTCCACTCACCGGTTCTGTAGAAAATCAGCATTGCTGTTGCTGCAGTAGTTTCCCGCAAACTTAGTGAATGGAATCTCCTCAACATGAGGAGCACCCAATGAGTTCCAAAATGCTTGTGAAGTCAGACACTAAAGGAATGTGGTTAGCGGGAGTAGTGGTAGTATGGTTTGTGTGTGTGTGTCCCCTTTTCTGTGTGGTTTTTATAAATAATCTTTGTCCCATAAAACTCCATTGGAGCCTGATTTTTTTTATATTTGAATGAGGAGTTGTGCTCAGATGAGACTTCCTTAGCTGGACTTGTCGGGTTTAGGTCCTGACACCTCAGACTTTGTGGTCTTGAGCTTCCCCTGCCAGGTTGTAACAATCTTCTTTGGTCTCTCTGGAGCCCTTCTGAGCATGCTTTTTACAGAAGTAGGATTGCATGCCATAGCTCTGCCAGTGTGCCAGGGATGTGAAGGTGTCTGTGAGCTTCTTGTATAGCAAGTGTACGTTTCCAACAGCCTTGACCACGTGAGAGTTCTGGGTACAGTATTTCATTTTGTGAGGTGTGAGATGGTTTTCATCATTTCCAACCGTTCACACATCTGTGTGTGAACAGAGCTACTTTGTCACAGCTAGTGCAGGATACAGAAGTCAGCATGCAATATACATGTTCTCTTGCTTCAGCTTTTTTATTTTCCAGTTGCTCTTGAGCTTTTGGGGCGTACAATGGAGTCCTCCCAATCCTCCCTCCTGTGCACAGCTTCTTTTCAAAACGTTGAAATATATAGTCATTCAACTGTTTCTCCATTCTGTGGCCAGCTCTAAAGAGGGTTGGTTGATGCAGACTTACATGCCTTTTCTTCTTTTTTTTCTCCTGCTTAAGCTCCTTGCTGCAAGTGTTTGGTTTGTTGTGCCTTTTTAGCATTTCGAGGAGCAGCAACAGTGTCTTTCTTTATTCTGTTTCTGATTACGTTTTAGGAATGTGGACCCTAGAAAAAAACAGTTAAACAGGCAGAAGTCTAATTTGTAACCCTTCTCTTTGACTGAACCTGCTGCCAGGTCAGGCAGGAGTTTTGAGGGAGCAGTGCTGCCAGTTATCATCCCACCATGACACTCCCCAACCAACATGAGAATTTAAAAACAGAAAACAGAACTTCTCTTCAAAATGGAGCTTGTTGTGCAGTGGCATATGTAGTACTCGGTATCCATTGAATTTTCCACACTATCAGTATTAAATTCAGGAGATCATATGAGTGTGGAGCACTGAAGGGTACTTTTATTTTTCTAAGGTTGTGATCAAGTGAAATATTTTTGTGGGTTCTCCTAGTGTACCTGCACAAAGTTTAGCATGAAGGGCAATTCAATTTCTACATGAAACATACTAACTTTGTTTAGAATCTTTCTTCTGGGAGACAAGCAGAAAAAGCTGTTAATGAAGGATTGAACTTAGTTTAAAAATGTGTTACATAACTAAGTGGCTAGGAATATTTTTTTTTACCCCAGAAAGGGGGATATCAGCTCTAATGTCTTTCTTTGTTACATAGTGAGGCCCCTTAAGCAGCAACCTTATTAGTAAAGCTGCTGTTAAATGCACTGGTAAGTAATAAATAATCTCCAAATGCAGTTACATTGTGTTCAGGCAACATTTTCTGACACTTGGAGCACAGACATGGTAACTTTATTTTTTTTCTTCCCTTTATCTCAGTTAAAGGGTTTGTTTTGAAGGTAGACATTTTTGGAGTCAGAAGTGTGTCTAGTTTTTCTCTCTCTAGTACAAGTTATTCACTAATGATGTTTGAAAAGCACTATAAAATCAACCTGAAATAAAATACATCATTATGACTAAGAAGTTGGTAGTATCTCGATGTTTGGAACTGGATGGTTCTATATTGATGCCTCAGTCTTTGATCTGGTTTTGAAAATGCATTCATTAAACTTAATAGGTCAAATATTCTCTATAATAGGTTTCAGTAATGTAGATTTAAATGCGAGTCTTTAGTATCATCTGAGGTAGCTTTCAGAAAATGTCTTTAACTGTTTTATAATTCTACTAGAATACAGTTTGTACTGTCTCTTGTGACATTGTTAAGCCTATGTAAATTATTGAAAATTGATGTAACTTTCCCCAGATTCTAGGTTAAGTAGTTAGTGTGATTTTGTTTTGTTTTTTTTTTTTTTTTTTTTTTTTGAGGGGGGGGGTTTGTTTTGTTTTTTGGGGTTTTTTGGGGGGGTGTTTTTTGTTTTGTTTGGGTTTTTTTTGTTTGTTTTTTGTTTTTTACTTTCTTAATTTTAGAGTGGGTGGCAAGGAGCTAATTCTGCCTGTTAAATTATTTCATTTTGCAAGGTGGTACTGGGTTTGCTAAGGCAGGGTGGTCTTCTAAGTAGAACATAGAATGCTGTTTAGGAGACTGTGCTTTCTGTGGCAGTTCCTATTTGACTATTTCCTTTGACTAAGATCACATTGCCTGTGTCTTAAAAATAAAAAGAAAAAAACGAGTACATTTGCTCTGTTTCAGCTTTTGAAATCTGCTTGTGATAAAAATAGGATATCTTAACTTCTTTATTGGATCACAAATATTTCTAAACAAGCAGTGTATATTTGTACTCGTCCAACAATTCCAGCTGTCTTTTACATTGTCTAATCAGTTGGTAGGAAACTATGCACAGTAGTCACTATGTAGAAACAGTTTAGTGGTGGAATATTGCAAAGTTTCTAACAAATTATTTTATGGATTGATAATGTGAACTTTTAAATAGGTGCTAATTATCTTTTCTGCCTAGTGTAATTAATTGTGTACTCTGGCAAGGAGAGAGAAGAATTAAGTTCTGTAGTTCAGCTGAAACTGAGTTTATTTGTTTTGTCATTTTAATTAATGTGACCAAAGCTGTATAAGAGCTTTGCTGGACAAGCATTTGCTTCTTATAGGCAATTATTGTAATTAGCTGGCTGGCTGCTTGCTTTCCATCACAAATGTGACTTTTCAGCTTTAGGTGTGCAGAGAAATAGTCTGGTGTCTTCATGATAATCTCTCTGAAATGTCACCGATGCATGGATTTAGTGTTATTGACATTCTGTGGTAGTTACCTGGCTAAAGCAAAATTGCACTCTTAGGTGGGTTAGAAAATCTAGATAAATTTATTTCCTCTTTTATTTTTTTTTAACCTGTTACTGTCTAGGGAGAAGTTGTTGAATTCATGGATGTAAATACAGTGAATTGTTCCCGAACTCGGTCTGTGCGTGATCCTCGTGACTACTGAATTACTATCAAAGTGAATAAGAGGGACTAGTAGTACTGCAGCACAAAAGCCATGAAAAATATGGAATTAAAGATTTAGCTGTTCAACTGGTGGTTAATGATTTAAATGAGGGATACAGGCAGCTCTTATTTTTCCACACACTGCTGTTCTACTGTGGTAGAGAACATTTGTTAACTTTCCTTTTTATAGTGCTTGGAGGCAAATTCTACTTAGCAGCAAGCCGTAAAGATGGCAGGTAATGGGAAAAGTGGGAGAATGAAAGAGAATTGAAACCTAAACAGGAAGGCTGCTGCTTCATGGTAGTCTGAATCCATCTAAGTGTGAGCTATAGAGAGGAAAGGTGACTTTTTCACCAGCTGAGATGATCACTGGGTCCTTTGCCAAGCTGTTTTAAGCACAGTAGACTGGCAGAAAGCTAACCTTGACAAAGAGAACAATTTTTCACTTGTTTAGCGTACTTAAAGGGTTCAGCCAAAGGTTTAAGTTATGGAGAAAGAGTAAGGAAGAGAGCAGGGGTAAATAGCTAAGGACAATGTGATAATTGCACCCACCATCTTGGCTGCTGTGAGCTGCAAAGCAGTCAGTGCCTAAGGCTCCTTGTGGCTTCATTCTTACAGAGAAACTGCTTGGTTATGTTACGAGGATAGACTTCACTGAGCTTTTACCCTTTACAATTTTTGAATTTATTAAAAAAAAAAATTAAAACACTTTTAAGGAGCATTTGAAGTCTGAATTCCTTTGTTAAAGAGGAGGCAACTTAAGGGGCAAAGGCCTGTCAGACTGAAAGGCTGTTTATTTGGCTTTAAGAGTAGAGCTGAATGATGAGCAATTGAGTTTGTTTTAGAACTAATGAAAGCAAAAGACATAGATTACTCTCAGTTGCAGCTGATGGTTTGCAAAGAAATGAGAGATAGTTTCTGCAGTGAACTCTTCAAAGATGATACTTTGATACTTGAGGGTTAACTTAGTCAGATGTTGCCTAGTTTTTGGAGAAGGGTGGAAGTTGTTGGGTGTTGGGTTTTAGTGAGGTGGTTTTGTTCAACAGGAGCAGTGTCAGATGCAGCTGAAACCTGCACTGCGAGTAACAAGTTAGTCTTTCCTTCATAAAAATTGCTACCTGTTAAATAGAAAATAAATTTTCATCTTGAAGCCTTTTTAATATTTAATTAACTACTGTGCTTACAGCAGATGCTCACTGATCACATTACTGTATTAATTGACCTAGTTATGATCCTAGTTGTCAGGGTGGTACTGAAAATGTTGTACCTCTTCTTGAGGATTTTCCTTCCTAAACGTAGTCTTGTACATCTTCCCTAAGGCCATTTGTCATGAGTCTAGAAAGATACATTCGTAGGTTTTTGTGGAAAAAGAGATAATGGGTCCATTTTCTCTTGGCTGCAGGTACTTCTGTAGATATTGTTGTCTGTAACTTATTTACTAGTCTGTGGTTGTAAATTTTACTGACTCATTTTGAACTGCCTACATACAGACTTCGACAGTGTTCCATTGTTGGCTATCTCAGACATTTTAAAGGACCTATAAATAAAAATTATAAAGATGATTCACTGAGATTAAAAAAAGTTGGGAAATATGAACTAGGAAAGGCAAGCTTGATGTTGACCTTTATGTCACTTGTGTAAACTCTCATGTGAAAGCCATTGCAGGCTGGTTTTCAATTCAGTGAAGTTTTTCAGCTGTTGGTATTTGTCACACTTGTTTAATAAAAACTTAAACTGCACTGTTGAAAATGTGGTAACCATGAAGAGCCAGGAGAGTAGGAAAAGTGAAAAAATTAACACAGTGAATGCACAACTTGTGAGAAACTTCCACAGAGAAATGGAGAGGGGCTATAGCCTGGAGTATTGGAAGAAGGCAAGGACTCTCCATCCCGCTGTCTGTGCTTGTTCCAGCACATGCCTACAGGAAATGAGAAGCAAACTTAGTAAGAGTTAAAAAAAGGACTGGGACTGAGATGAGTGAGGAGGGAAAGTACCTGAAGGAGGTACCAAAGTGCAAGAAAGGGGCAACAGTGATTGTCAGCATAGAAACTCAAACCCACATACTCTGCATCTTGCCATGCAAATGGTTTTGTGGGCTGCCCTGGTATTAACCCCATTCCTATGTCTTCTTGCCTATCTTTTACCCAAGCATCTCACTTTCAAGTTAGTTGATATGTTTTCCAGCTAAAGACGATCTCATACATGACAGCTTTCTGTAGTGTTCTCTGACAAAGTGGACCCTTGCTCAGGGGACCAGATAATTGAATTGATGGTGTAAGAAAGAAGCCTGAAAGGACTGATTGGAATAGTATTGGATAGGTATTGATGATTTTTGTCCTCTTTATAAAGCAGTTTCCAAATGAAATGCTTAATTTTTTAATTGGTTTATTCTTTAATTACATTGTTAGCTCTATCAGAGTGTTCTCTGTCATCACCAAGTGTGATAATCCAAATGCAGGATATACTGTTCCTGGACAAATAATGCAGCTTTTTCCTTACAGAATAGATTTGAACTTTCAGTGTCTTCTACCAAGTATGAATCATATAGCTTAGAGTTGGGATGCTCTGCACGATTTGAGTAGTGATGCCAGGTGCAGAAAGTACGAAAAGTTTGCTTTGTGATGTCTCAGGCACTGCACATTTTGACAAGCAGCAAAGCATGCGAAAATAACTTTGTGGCTTAACCTGAAATTATTGTCCAAAGGCTTCTTGAGCTCTCTCAAGCTTGGTGCTGTAATTACTTCTCTGGGGGCCACTGGAACAGGCTCCTGGTGTGACTCCTAGGGATGGTCCTATGCAGGGCTGAGAGTTGGACTAGATGATCCTTGTGGGTACCTTCCAACTCAACAAGTTCTGTGGTCTGTGCAGCCATAGTCTTCCCTGAATAGAATGGATTTAGGCTTCTACTGTATCTGACTTGCCTCTGGCTTGAAATAGGTCATTGTCTTTATTGCATTGTAAGGGAGTGCTTATTTGCAAAATTAATGCACAATTATCCACAATAGGCAGATTCAAGTTGATATATTCCAGTATATCTGGAATACTTCCAGTTGTCTGGCTGCCTGTGTCTATGTTAGCCTGCGTCAGCTTCCTTGTGTCAGCAGCATTAAAAGAAGAATCAAATCTAATCTCTTGTGATAGAGAATAACCTTAACCTAATGCTACAAGATAGGCCAGAAACATTTATTTGATGCTTTTTTTGGAAAAATGATATGGTTATCCAAGCTGTAAAGGATTCATTACTTTTTCATGGAACTACTGTTTAAACAGTGTCTCAAATCCCCATTCTGTTTCCTATGGAAAGGGACCAGACTTGCATGTGGGCAGTACTGGATGCACTGCAGGTTTACTTCAAAATGCATTTAGATTTCCAGCAACTGTCTCTGAGGCTGGCATCAATTTTTGTGTTCCTGTAAGATACCTGACAGTTGTGGTTTTATGTTTTCCTACAGGTGTGTGTTTCATAAATACAGTGAAGTGCTCATAAGAATAGAAAAAAATAAATCTGTTATTTCTTAATAACTTTGAGGCAGTTTTATTTTGCTTCTAAAAAAGTGTGAATAAAGGTGGATAAAGGGATTACTTTAATCTTTAAGAACTTGGGTTTATTTTGTGGTGTAGGAACAAGCTCTTTGGCCTGGAACTGATTGATAAAAGGATTCCATATGTCATGTGTTTGGTGTCTTTGTTGTTAGGCAGTTCTTTGCTGCTGTCCTGGAATGTATGTGCTTATGGGCAGTGAGGCCCTTGCTAGGCCATTCTTGCACACTGGGGTTTTATTTGGGCAGTTTAAAGAAACCTATGTATCTGTGAGTGCTGCTGAACTCCAGCGATGTAGCTCTTAAGAACTTTGTGTTCCAGGGTGTTTTGCACAGCAAAGATGGGGCTCTATCTTGGCTCAAGGTCTGCAAGGCTGGGCTGTGCTCATGGCACAAACTAAGCTGAGTTGTCAGAACGAGCAAGTCTGCCAGAAGGAAAGATGGGCTGAAGTTGCTGGCTCTGCTGGCTGTGAAAATGCAACAGGGATGGTGGAGTTTTTGTGAGGCAAAAGCTGTGGGTGCTGTGCTGGGCAGCAGCAGGCTTTTCTGAGTCACGTGAGGTCATTTGCTCTGGCTTCCAGTGAGGAAAAGAGTTGAGTCCCTTCAACTGAATTGAAGTAGCAGTCCTGCATAGGATGCAGTATACCTGCACGAGGTTCATTGTCAAGCCAGATACTTAAGGATTTCTCTGGACCACAAAAAAACTCTGTCTTAGTATAATCACAGATGCAGGAAGCCAGAAGGTAAATTTGCTTTAAGTGAATAGCAGTACAAATTGCTACTTAAAAGGAAATTGTGAAGCTTGGAAATTTGTTATGGCATATGTGTTCTTGGGCTAGAATATGCTAGTCAATACTGGATTTGTGAAAGTTCTCATCTTGTCAGAAGACTTGATGAATATGGCACACAAAATAGCTTTTCCTTTTCTATGAGAAACAAGTAATTATTTGCTGCTATGGCTGACTTTGATAAATTTCCTTCTGCCTTCAGTGTACTTTCAACTGTATGAGGAGCCTTTCTAAGATTATAGAATCCATATTAAGTTCGCCTGTAGGGTTCACTTGTGGAAAGGCTCTTGGTTTACTGCACAGATATAAACTAGGTAATTCAGGGCAATGTTTTCACTTCCTCTGAGAAATTTTGTCTTCCATTAGACTGTAATTTTAGCTTCTTCAGGTGAAGATATTTTTATTATAGGCTGGCAGCAAGTTTAAAATTTTTTTCATCAATCTTAGAATCACAGAATGGTATGGGTTGGAAGGGACCTTAAAGATGATCTTGCTTCAACTGCCCTGTCATGGACAGGGAACCTTCCACTAGACTAAGTTGTTCAAAGCCCTGTCCAACCTGGCCCTGAACATTGTCAGGTATGAGGCACCCACAATTTTGCTAGGCAGCCTAAATTAGTCAGATTCCACTTGTCATGATACTAACTTTGGAGGAAGATCTCTGCCCTTGTTGGAGGCTACTTGATTCTCTTACCAACATTTCCAAAATAACATGCTTCCATTGTGCATATTGCTGGTGGTGTTACATTTGTTATTTGGTATCTTTACAGTAAGAGAAGAGAGAAGCAAGGTTCTGGTTATGGACACAAAATAGAAAATAATATGAGCAGGGAAGTTAATCATTATTGATATTTAAGAAAAAGTATTTGGAAACTCATGTGGCAGGGGCTCCTTCTTGGCACTGGTGAGGCCTCACCTGAAGTGCTGTGTCCAGTTCAGGGCTCCCCAGTACAAGATAAACGTGGCTGTACTGGAGGGAAGAGCTGTGCTAGCTAGACTGTCCAGTGAAGGGCCACAAAGATGATGGGCAAATGGAAAATGGAGCCAGGCTGTCTTCAGCAGTGCCCAGTGACAGGACCAGATGCAGTGGACACTAAATGAAATACGGGAAGTTCCTTCTAAACATCAGGAAACATTTTTACTGTGAGGGTGACTGAGCGCTGGCACACCCTTAGGGAGGCTGTCGACTCTCCATCCTTGGAGATACTCAGAAACCATCTGGACATGGTCCTGGGTGTCCTGTTTGAGGAGGAGCTTGGAGCAGATGACCTAAAGAGTTCCTTTCCAACCTCAAATCCTCCTGCAATTCTGTCTTGCTTTGTCAGTGAAGAATCTTTCCTCTTCACCTTCCTCATTGCCAGACAGTGAAGTGTAGTAAATTGTTCATTTTGATGAGGAAAACCTTTGCTGGGTGAAATTGCCAGAATAACTAAATAATTGCCATTTCCTTAAGTACTAATAAACCTATTTCTGGAGGTAATCCTGAAATAATTCTTGAGATTGCCAGGAGTTCTCAGTACATGTAGCCCAGGTTAACAAACAGCATGTTACCAATTACATGGTAAGCAAACATCCTAAGCCTTATATTGAACAGGTTAATTGATATGTTGTTGATTCATGCTTGTTCTTTTCGGCAAGCATACAACTAGTATTTGACATCTTGGGAAAAACTAACCAAATACAGAAAACCCTCTCTTTGCTGCTGGTTGGCAGTCCTAGGTTCACTGATAAATGATTGCAAGTTGAGAAGCAAGTTGACTCCCACCATTGCCTCAAGGGAATTTACATACAGAATATTTGAGTAGCACATTCTTTGGTATCCCCCCACTCTCACTCCTTGTAGTTTGGTTTGCTTGTTCCTGAGGAAACTATTTTTGCTCAACTGCAGCTTCTTGATGAAGTCTTTGTTCTGGTATCTGTTCAAAAAATTTAGCTAGGAGTGAATCAATCATTAGTTTACTTCAGGAAATTGCTGGCAAATAACTGATATCTAGAAATAGAATGGTAAATAAGGTGATGAGCAAAGTGCAAGTTCAGTATTTTAGAGTTTGTTTGTTTGTGAGCTTCTCAATTTACATATTAAACTTGTTTTGATCCATCTTGGATTGCATCCTATTATTGGTGCCTACTTTAGAATATGAAATAATTTGTATGATTTTTTTGCAGAGGTAAGCTGTCACAATTTGTACATTGAGGCCTGATCTTGAGACTATGTATTATATATTGTAATCTATGAAGTATAAAAGAGACTGGAAAAGGTAACAGGAATCTTTTAACTGTCTTTGGAAGAAACACCCTGGGAATGCTTTTTAGAGCATCCTGGCTTTAAAAACTTGATTGAATAATTTTCTTCTGATAAGTAGTCAGAATAACAGTATGTATGAAGGAGCAGTTCTCCTCTCTCTCACACATCCTCTCCTCTGAACTTCTGATTTTGCTTGGACTTGCTTCTTACATCAGTGTGGCATTATTGCTTTAAAGGTTTGTTTTTGTGCTTTGCTGCCTTTTTTAGGTACAAATTCATATTCATGATACTGTTCACCTACAGTAGTGTCCAAGTCCTAAAGTGAACTCTTTGCAGTTATGAAGAATGAGTAGCAACATGAGTGGTTTCACAGTACAATGCTGTAGGTCATCTCTGTGCACAGGAGGTAAATGTCTTTTTCAGGTCATGCCCAAGGTCTGTAGCTTGCAGGGTAGACTGAATAGGGAAGTTGAGACATAGAAGTTGCTCTTTAAAATCAGGACATCCTATAGCCATGTAAATAGAACTTTAGGTATGGGTTTGTGAGTATTGTTAACACACGTTGCTAAGGATTAATAGAAAAACTGCTTCACTAATTTTTGTAATACTCTAGAAATGGGTTTGCAAAGTCTAAGGAAAATACTTAATATGACTGATGAGCAAGAAAAGCAAACCATTCTTAGAAGTTGTTTATTCAATGGGTCTTGAATTTTAAGACCAAATGTAAGTTCTTGCCGCCGTGCCCACCCTGAGGCCCCCTGGCTTCGCCTGCCCGGCAGAGGCACAGTCAGCTTTTGGGGACACTCCCCTGTCTCTCAAGGAGAGTTGGGGAGCGGCTAAGACAGAGCCTTGCGCTGTCCGCCTTGTATGGAGGAGAGGCAGCGTCCGAGGAGGTAATGAGGGAGCCGACTCAAGGCTGGGGAATCAGTCTCAGGTTTAATCCGAGCTCCAAGGAGCTCCAATCGCCATCGTATCCGACAGCTGAGAGCAACCTCGAGGCTCTTGCAACAGCTCAGATACCGGGCTGGTAACCAGGGGAAGGGACGCCCATTCACCAATGGGGGGATTTGGGGGAGTGGAAGGCAGAGGGACAGACAGGCACACAAACCAATGGGGGGAGTTTAAGGGAGGGACCCCTGGCCCTCATCCACTCACTCGACGCCCAAGGTGGAAGATTCTGAGAGAGTGGGATGGGGAGCCGAGTGATGGACAGGGTGCCAGGGAGGGGACGGGGGAATGACTGAGCATTTTCAGGGAGATTGGCATTGAGGGAAAAGCGGGAAAACTCGGGGTGGAACCATTGGGAGAAAATGGGGGGTGAAGGGGCAAACCATGACAGAACTGTGACAGAAATATAAAAACACAATACAAAAAGTTCTCTCTGTTTAATTCAGAAGCAAACTATTACTGACACTCGATGAACAGGATAGGCTTTTGCACTCGTTTATTGATAATTAAAATTTTTATTATGGACTTCTCTTACTAAATATTGAGAGATTCTTGTTTTGTTCTAGGACAGATTGTGTTGGCTTCCTTTGATGATTAAAAATTTTAATTTTCTGTTCTAGGTGTGGAACATCAAACAGATGATTAAATTGACACAAGAACATATAGAAGCACTGCTAGACAAATTTGGAGGAGAGCATAACCCACCTTCAATATATTTAGAGGTAAGTTTACATTCAAACAAATGTGATGAGATTAATGTTGTGTTATCTTAATTTTATGTAAAGTATCTGAGGTTAAAACTGAGAATACCTGTATAAAAAGGGTATATTCTTCTTGTGCGTTACAAACTGAACTCTCTTCTAAGAGATAGAAAGGAACTATATGGGATTCCTGGGATTCAGCAGGGGAAGTTCAGTGGCATGGTCTAATAATATGTTGGTGCAATAGAAATGTCAAGCCTCTTTGTAGGAGCCAGGGGAGAGAAGACCGTGTTTATAATGGAGAAAGTCATGCTGTGTTAAAAGCCAATATATACACATGAAAACATTTTGTAAGACTAACATTGTCTTTAAAGCAGTTGACTTCCCATTTTTGTCTTTGAAAAATGTTCATGTATAATCCAAAAAATTGCTGTAGTAGAAGGGGACTTCTTACAGAAATAGATAAAATTGTGGGGTGGAGTAAAATTTTTAAGGTATTTTGAATTTGTAAGCTAACTGCAAATTCATAGTCTGTATTTTTTCATCACTCCAGATTCACAGAGTTGCATTGACATAGGACCATTAAGAGCTTAAAGAGCTGCATGCAAAAGTTACCTCTATGAGGAATTGAAGGGGCATCATGTGCTTCAAACCTGCCCTTTTTGTGCTTCCCTCAAGTATTGAAATAACTAGAGGTCAACCAGATTTCTTTTCTAGTCCTTTTATTTGCAATTGCTGCCTAAAGGTACTGGGTAATTAAAAATAAATATCTCATGATTTGAGGTACTTCTAGCTTTTATCTTAATATGTCAGGGCAGGGCACTAGGTTGATTATACAAATGTTGACATTACGTCCTGAACAGTTAAGGTCAATTGAGGACCTTGGTAGTTGCTTTACTTATTGCTAATGTGAAATGGGAGTATTAAATCAGTGCTATCACTGTTTTATCCATTCTGGTGCATTTGAGCACACCTCTGTTTTCACAAGGACCGGTTCATTCCATATATTTGGGTTTATTATTGCCACATGCAAGTGGGTTTTGTTAGATTATGTATCAAATTGCAATAATAATTAACTTAGTCTATACATATACATCTATAAGTCTGGATTGAAGGTAGGGAAGTTGTTATTCAGCTGTTTCTCACTTGCTTTTATTGAAACTAAAACCAAGATACATTACCGGAAGCTCTGTGTTTGTTCTGTAGGTCATTGATAAGGAAAAGAGCATTTGCAGTCATTAATAGGTACTGGGAAATGATTATGACAGCATGAAGAGTAAGTCTGAAATAGTTGGTGACCACAAACCATGAATCTGAAAGCAGATTTGCAAGTTCAGTGGATCCATGTGCCACTGAGTTGAAGCTTCAGCTCTGGCTCATTAGTGGGGCCGGACAACCCCATGAGGCAAAGCAGGGTGTTCCTCTGCTGCAGTGAGTTCCACTGGATCATGAGCACGTCTTGGGACAGTGCTGGTCCTGGCTGGGGAGCCACAAGCCATTGGGTGGAAGGTGAAAGGGGCTGACATTGTGCTTTTGCAGTTGTTATCCCATTAGACAGTCCTGTGGAAAGAGCCCACCATGGTTGAAATTAAAAACTTGTGCTTCCCAGCTCTTCACTATGCAGTTCCTCTACTTCCTTTGTTCAGGTCCTTGCAGTACTGGCAGTGACTAAGCCACAACCAGTCACTAACCAGCAAGGAAAACCCTGTTTTTTTTGGATTACTTTACCATCCAGGTAGTAGTTTAAACCTGATCATGATGAAGTCGGTGAGCTGTAAAGCTGTGGTTAAAATTAGGAAGGGAAAGAGTTTGCAGCTGTGAGCCAAGAACTAGAAGATGGGGTGAGAGAGGAAAGGAACTTTTTATTTGGATGGTCACTAGCATAGATTAGATCATCCTCAGATGCATTTATCAAGGTGAACAGGATTAAATGCTGCAAACCTGTAATTTGTTTAGTGTGTAGACTTCCTGTGGTAGAACTAAAGTGTGAAAGGGAAAAAAAAAAAAGAGAAGAAATCTATTGCTGAATGCCAGATAGAGTTAGAAGCAAGATTACTCTCTGCCTTTGACTGTTAATTTCAGTCCTGCAGCAGTTGTCTAATGTGTCCTTTCTGTGCCTTTCCCACCTTTTGGCTTGGTCAAGACAGGGCTTGCTTTCTGTTCTCAGCATTTACTTGGCAGCAATTTATCTGAATCTAACCTGTCACTGCTAGAGCTTGTGTTTTGACTTCCTGTATTCCATCACTTGTCAGAGAAAGGACCAGAAAAACTCTGGTTGCAGTACAGAAGAACAAAGCTATATGTAAAAAGTTTTGAATGTAGTGTGATAAAGGGTAAAAGAACATGTTTGCCTCTAAGAAATGCAGAGCTAAGAAAACATAGTAGTTTTAAAACAAATTTAAAAATGTCTGTCTGACGTGTTAGAAATAGCAAGCTTGCCAAGTACAGAATTAGTGTGTGATATTGCGTCTGGGGCTCAAGCTCTGTACCTGGGTGTCATCACTGACTTCTGTGGAGGGCTGCTCTTTCCCCTTAAGCCTTTACATGTAGTCTGTGTCTAGGTCTTCTTGTGGTCTGTGTAGTCTCACCAAAACGCTTGGGTGGGAAGGTAATGGAACTTGGATTCCATCCATCATCTTCTGATCTTTCTATTTTTATTGCCTTGCTAAAGACTCATTTCTGGCTGTAATATAGTCCTGCTTTTACCCAGAATCTGTATGAATAATTTTGCTAGTGTGTTACTTGAACTGCATCACCCTTCCCTTTGTTGTCTTAGATTCATAGAATGGGTTGGGTTGGAAAGGATCTTTAAATGTTGTCCAGTTTAACCCCCCCTGCAATCAGGGGTCATCCAGTTTAACACCCCACTCCAACCTGACCTTGAATGTTTCCAGGGATGGGGCATCCACCACCTCTCTGGGCAACCTGTGCCAGTGTTTTACCACCCTTATCATAAAAGTTTTCTTTCTTGTGTCTAGTCTGGACTTATTCTCTTTTAGTTTAAAACCATCAGCCCTTGCCCTGTAACAGCAGGCCCTACTAAAAAGTCTGTCCCCATCTTTCTGGTAGATCACTTTAAATATCAAAAGGCCCTTTAACTATTATAGGCTGAACAACTCCAGCTCTCTCAGCCTGTCTTCATAGGAGAGGTGCTCCAGCCCTCTCATCATCTTTGTCACCTTCCTTTGTACCCTCTCCAGAGGGTCAATGTCCTCTTATGTTGGGAGCTCAGAGCTGGATGCAGCTCTCCAGTGGGGTGTCACAGGAGGGGCAGAATCACCTCCCTTGACCTGCAGGCCACACTGCTTTGGATGCAGCCCAAGATGTACTTGGCTTTCTGGGCTGTGAGTGCCAGCTCATGTCCAACTTTCCATTCACTAGTACCTGTTCTGCAGGGTTGCTCTCAATCCCTTCATCGCTCAGCCTGTATTGATTAAAAGCCTTCTCCTGCTCTGACCTCTTTGCATCTTCCATAAAATGTGAGTGACTCTTGAGGACTCCTTAAGTGAGTAGATTGTGTCTGTTGATCGTCTCTTGAGGTTGCTATCAGCAAGCATGTTCTCTTCTTTTAGCAAAAATCTAAATTAGCCAAAGCTAAATGCTAGGTAGGCATCTGCAAATGAGCGCTTTTGCTTACACCCATATTGCCTTTCACTAGATGTAAACATCTAGTTTTATTGTAATGCTTCCTGCAAAACCATGGCTATTTTTATTCTTCTGACAAGTTTGACAGCTATCCATCCATCTTCCAGTGTGTAGATTTTCAGTATTATAGATTGTTTGGTTCTTTTGTACTCTGCCTGGCTTTACATTTTTAATTTACTACACTTCTCACTGTCTGCTTGTGTTCACAGAACTTGAAGCACCCTGTACACTGGCTCCTGGCCTGTGTTGGAGCTGCTTCTGAAGACCTGTCAAGTGAAGTTGTGGTTGAACCTGGTGACAAAATTGCCGTTCAGTTAAAAGTGAAAGGAAGGGTTGGGGGGGAGCAGAAGCTCGTGAGAAAAGTGCAGAATTCAACAAGAAAATAATTCTGAAAATTGAGCATTCAAAGGTTATAATAATTTTTTTTGTGCATTGAATATAAAACATTCATCTCATTCAAAAATAAAAAGGAATTTATGCCTCAGTTACTGTTGCTCAAGAAATACAAGCTTTTGTTTCTGTGTTCATCTGAAAGTGAAGACAAAATTTTCACCCCCCTCAGATTTAATTTTTTCCCAATTTCAGGAGAGGGTGTCAATGCATTTTACATCAGAAGTTTAAAACTGACAGCTGTTGTTGCAGCCATCATTTCAGGTTTCATCAACTGACCACGAAAGAGGAATGCTTTTATTGAAATACTGAAAATGATTGACTTGTGCTGTGTTGAATTCAGCATATATTTAATTATTCCTGCAAGAGGGTATACTCAGTTTTAGAGGTGTCTCCCTGCCTTGATCCATCACTCCTCAGTGATGGTCTTTTGAAGGGAGTAGAGCAGAGCGTGCAAGCCTGGGTGGAAAATGTAGTGTGAAGTGTGAGGGTAGCAAGTTGCTTCCCCTGATTCTCCCTGGGCAGGAAAATTAGGGCTCAGGAGGGAGACCAGAGCTGCAGAGAGACTTGTGAGTATGCGTCTAAGGTACAGGGGGAGGAAACAAAATGTACAGAAGAAAGAAAAGAACATTTGTCATTAACCACACCATTTTCTTCTAATTGTTATAATTAGTAATAGCTTTGGGAATCTTGTCAATGTTCTCAAATGTGATGGTAAGAAAAGCTTTTCTGTTTGTTCTGTCTGGAAGAAAGAATAAACCTAGTAAGCAATGACTGTATTAAAATCCAAAAATGGCTTGTAGCCAAATTTCCTTCTTATGTAATCTAGGCTTTTAACTTTTCCCATTTGCTGTATGTGACCTCAGCTCAAACAGACCCCTGGAAATCACTGTCAAACCACAGAATGCTTTGGGTTGGAAGAGACCCTAAAGATCATCATGTCCCAACCCCCCCTGCCATGGGCTGGGAACCTTTCAGTAGACCAACCTGCTTAAAACCCCGTCCAGCCTGACCTAGAGCAGGGATAGGGTGTCCTCAGTTTCTCTGGGCAACCTGTTCCATGCAATGGAACAATTCCTCACGATTTCTTCCTAATATCTAATCTAAACATTCTCTCTTTCAATTTAAAGCCATTCCCCCTTGTTCTGTCACTACATGCCCATGTAAAAAGCCCCCCTCCAGTTTTCCTGTAGGGCCCCTTTACGTGCTGTAAGGTCTCCTGGAGCCTTTTCCAAGCTGAAGAACCCCAACTCTCTCACCCTGTCTTCATAGGAGAGATGCTTCCAATATTTGAAATAACTTCTTGACTCAGTAGATATAGAAATACTAATTTTATTTTTATTTTCTCCTGGAAAAGAGGCTGCAGGAGCTTCTCAGTAGGTTTTACCACCCTTTTTGGAAGCACTCTGTATCTCAGTAGCTGAAAACATCAATGATTTTTGTCTTCCCACATAATTTCTTACTGTGTTATATCAGTCCTTGAAGTGCTGTTTCCCAAAATACATAGTTTGTGACTCACCATGGAAAAACCCTTTTCCTAAGGGTTTGTCTAAGCATTGTAAATATTGGAAATATTTACTGCAAAGAAGTCTGCTATTATGATACTGGGAAAACCTGGGATTCACTTAGGTTAGATGGTTAAAATATGCAGTTGTGTATTCTTTAGGGCGTGCATCAAAATTTATATTTCTTTTGTCTCTACCAACAAAATACTGCTGAAAAGGATAAGCTGAGTAAAGGAAAGGAGAGTAAAGGTCTGTTGGTAACAAATGCTGTGTACAAAATGGAATGGGTTGCACAGACCCAGGCTGGCCAAAAGCACTCAGCTCAAACTTAGAAGGGGGGAAATCATTTTAAATTACTTAATCAGATTTGTTAGGCTTTATAGACTCTTAATGACTGTTCAGGGAGACCTTACCTATTTAAACTTCCCAACTCCTGTGTGTCCTTTCTGCCCTATAGTCATGTGTACAGTATTACCTACCAGCACTTTCCTTTAAGAACTGAAAAGTATTGGCCCATTTGTGTGTAAATTGTTGTCTGGGATGGGGTTGAATTCTGGGCCTGTTGGTTTCTTCAGTTAACAGTCCAAGATTAAGCTGCCAGGTCGTTTGGGGTTTGTTTGGTTTGGTTTTTTGAATTTGGACTCCGCACAAAATGAAACAGTATACAAATGTATAGAATTACAGTGGTATCAAAATAAGTTTTAGAACTTGGTCAGCTTTCTAATACGGTCTTGAAGGAATCATTCTCTTTCTTACTCCTACTCTTGGAAGCAATTTAAAATGAGAATTGTGGGGGTAGAGGTATGTTTGCCCCTAGCTACTGTGATTTTTATTTTTTTCTTAGCTTTCTCTTTGCCTGAATGTGTTTTATTCAGAGGCATTGCTGCTCTCAGTTTTGAGAGTTTGGCTATTGAACATCAGGAGAGTATTTAATTTCTTATTCCTGTATATCTGAAGAATCCATGCAGGAGGTCAAATTAGTTAATTAAAAAAGATTACCTCTTTGCTGATCTGAAGTATGCTTACTGCAACAGCATGCAGATACAGTCTAAAATAGATCTTGGTGATGAATCTCAGCTTGTTCCAGACTGTGGGATTCCAGGAAAATGCTAACGCTGCATATAGACGCTGGGAAACCTGGTGGCCCTCTGAGGAATTTCAGATTGGTTTTTACCAGCCTCCTAACAGATGCTGTTCAAATATGTTGGACCAAATCTGGAGTGTCTAAAGTTAGACTAAGTACAGATTTAGGAGTCATACTAAATGAAGAAATCGTGACGTATGTTACTGTCTATCTTCAGCTCCCATTTAACTTAGTGGGATTTGCATTTGATCAACAGCCTAAAAGGTCAGACATCTTTTAAATAGAAACACAATCTCAGTTTCAAACACCAGGAACCTGTAGTCTAGGCTTTTGAGTCTTGCAATATGTGGATGTTACCTGAACTTGATTGAGGAAGAGAGAGAACATGGCAAAAACAGTTACCTGCTTGAGTTTGGACTGGTATTCTAACCAGATGTAGTAGGGGCCAGAGGAGGAGAAATCATATTTTGCTACTTGGGTTTCTCACAGATTAATTAAAAAATATTAACTTGTTGCTTTTTATTTCCTTAGATGATTTCACTAGAATGTATAGACTAGTCATGGCCCAAGAAAACAAATTTGAAATATAATATAAATGATATGTAAGAAAATAAATGCATATTTTTGAGAAAATCCTTTGTCCTCATCAACTGAACTCTTTTGGCACATCTGCATAACATCTCTCAAATTCTGTTGACTTCTGAGGTCAATTTTTATTTTGTTAGTAGATTGCAACATTTCAGAAGTAACTTTAAGGCTGCTGCTCCTGAGTATATACAATAGTTAAAACTGCAGAATATATACAGCAGAATAAGAGAGCAGTTGTATTTTGGCATGTGTGCACATTGAATATAAACATGCCATCTTGTAATGCTTTAGTTGGACATTGCAGCTTATCAGGCCTAGATGCATTTTACTTAGCTGAAGTCTCAGGGGTGTTCTTATATGTGTGGGACTATTATATGGTGTGTAAATATACTGATATGCAATATAATTAAAATTCACCTTTTGTTCTATTTTGATAGCCATAGGATTATGTGTGGATAGACAAGTTGTGCAGATTTTAATCTAATGTTCAACTTTTCAAATACATATTTTGTGAAATGAGACTTTGTAAATTCACACCAAGCTGGGAGCAATCTGAGCTGTCAGTGACCCACTCTCACAATACCAGCGGCAAACGGCACACGGGGCTGCAGCAGCAAATGAAGAGGCACCCATCCTCTCATTATGTGTGTGGCTGCTTTGGGGTGGTGTTCAGCAAGGGGAAGAGAAGCTTCAGGAGCAATCTGCAGGCTCTTTGAACCTAAAGAGAGAGAGTCAGAGTCACTCTTCCCAGAGCTGCACAACAAACGGGGAAGGGGCAATGTCACAGATAGTGAGCATCCAGTTCATTTCCTAAGAGACCATTCTTCATCTTGAGTGTGGGGTTTGAGCTATGGAACTGGCTGCCCGGAGGTTGTGGGCTCTTCTTTCAAGACTTGCAAAGCTTGCTTTAGCAAGGCCCTGAGCAACCTCATTGAACTTAAAATTATTTCTGTGCTAAATGGATGCTAGGACTAGATGACTTCTGCAAATATCTTCCGACCCTTTTTTTCTCTCATTCTGTATCAAGGAAGATTTAAGTTTTATGTAGAGCATTACTCGCTTCTTAATGAGAACATGTAAACTGATTGGATTGGAGTCTAGATTTCCTAAACTCTTCCATCTGAAATGCCTTTAGAATCCTTGATTTCATTATTTGTTTGAATTCATCTTAATATTTTTCATGCTAGTGATTCTGTACAGACTTAATTTTAATCATTTTAGTTCGTTTTTGAAAAACACGGTCAGAAATCAACCTCACAGTTGAGCCAGTGAGCCTTGACGGACTTGAAGGTTTGTGTAGCTGTTGATGCTTGTCTGCTAAGGTGGCTGTGCTGCTGCAGGTCAGTTTAGTAGACAGGCCAAATCTGCAGCATGATCTTCCTTTCAGCTGGAAATACTTGCTATAGGTCAGCTTTGCTGATGTAACGGTCTTTGAATTTAACTCTATAGAATAATTCTGTCTTGACTTGGGGCTGTTGTCTTTGTAATGTCTATTGGTGCTAATCATCAGACGAAACTGTTTCCCCAAAGTACTCAAACTTGATGAAATGAAATTTTATTGGAGATTGGCTGTTTGTGCTGCATGTACTGTAGCTCCTTTTGTATAAGAAAAAATTATTTTTAAAAGATAAAAATGTATTTAAAGTCTGGCAATGCATTTCTAGATCCTTTATGTTTTACTGTGGGAACTTCTGCTATAACACCAAATAACTGTATGGTACTTGAGAGCTTTTGTTCTCAGAAAAAATACAAAGCTTTTTGCAGAAATCAGTGGTATAGAACCCAAAGCCAGCTGCAGCTCCCAGCTTTCCATACTCATTGTTTATTCTCTTAAGAGAAATAATTTGACTTTGCTTTTGCATTAGTGACAGATTGAGCTGCCAATGTAAACATTGTAGGATTGAGTATTTTGAAAGTTGTGTGTAGTTTTGTGAAGGAGCTAAACCCACAAGTGTCCGGAAGCAATGTAATGTTGCGTGTGTTTGAATAATATTTTGCAATGTTCATGAGAAAGGGAAGTAAGTATTTAGAACAGTATTGGTGAAATGGTAACAGTTTATATTTCCTAATTTTTGTTTACTGAAAATAATTCTTGACACATGGAGCTTTTACTCAAGTTTCCATGCAAAGTTGATCCTGGAAGTAGGAGAGACACATGTGTTACTGTAGAGCCAAAAAATGCCATTATTTATAGTTGGGTGATCCTTCGATTTCCTTTTCACAAAACAGTTGGGTTAGAGTGAAAATGTTTGTTTTGAGTCTCAGAGTTTAGGGTCTATTTGTGAAACGCTAGACATCTTCAGCTTTTAAAAGAAATATTAGATAATTCTCAGTTTCTTGCAACTAATGTATGTTTATCAGAAGTGGAACCCAGAAAATTTAGAATTTGCAACTGTGATGTTCACCACCATTCTTTAAATTGCTTTTTCTTTCTTAGTCCTCACTGTCAAATTATCATTTTCTTTGTTAACAGTGTGGGGATGATGACACATGTTGAACATAGGTCCATCCTGGGAGGATAAGGTGGGGAGGAACCACTGTTTACACAGCAAGAGCTGTTTGGATTAGATGAGCCTGCACATTTAACCTGGAGAAATAAAGTCCTAATAAAATGTAGTACTTGTGGCTGCACTAGTAAAAGTTGGTTGTTTTCATTTTTTTCCACATGTAGATGCTGCAGACTATTTGGTCAGTTCAGTTCTCCTATAACTTTAATTAGCAACAGTTATGGACAGAAAAGTAGGAAAGCAAGTAAAACATTTTTTTAAAAAACAGAACCAGAAAGTAATTTTCTTTTGTGTAAATATACTTGAAAATATCACTGAAGACTTTATGCATATTGGTATGAATCTTGTTCTTGCTATAGAGAAAAGTAGAAAATTCCATTCCCTACTGCTTACATGTTAGGTTTGGAAACTGCTTACATGTGTGTTTCTTCTTTTCTGTAAAGGTCTAAACACATCAGGTAACACTGACATGCTTATGTAGTGTGAAACACACGTTGCTTAACTGATTCAGGTTTTTAAAAATATTCTGCTAATTTAGATACTGAAGAAATGGTTCTAATATTTTATATTGATCAAAATTTTCTTGTTACAAAGTTGTGCATAACAAACTTTAAAGAAAAATATGTACTGATTATGTATTTGTTTTCTAGATCTTGGCTATAATGTTTAACTTGACTACATTTAATAAAGACTAAATGGGCAAATTTAATATTGATGTTTTTGTTTAAGAAACTTGGTCTGTTTGATTTGTTTAAGAAACTGATCTGTGTAATTGGGTTTTGCATAAACATGCTGAAAAGATGTTAAAACTTTCAAATGATCGCTTTTGCATTGTTATGGATGGCTTTGAAATGGGCAATCTGTTGTATTCTAACTGAAAAACATTTTTTTGTACTATTGGATATGAAAGGATAGTGCCAGAGGTGAAGGATAGTGAACAGTGAGGAGTCAGATACAGATGATAAAAAGCAGGTTTGAACTTTCTCTTAATTATTGCATTAGAAGTATTTAACTGTTGTTCCAACAGAATGATAAATTTATCTGGAGCACAGTAATTCAGCATTGCAGCTGACAATACTGGTTAAAGATTTGTCATTTTTTAAAGTGGTTGTTAATTAGAATCTTCAGTGCAGGTGCTTTGAAACTGTAACTTACGATTTCTTCAATCTTTTTCTTCATTTAATTTATTAAAACATTACTTGTTGGTTCAGAAGGTTTAACATTATGTTCTTTATTGTATCCTGAAAAATTTGACCAGATCATTTTGTTCATATTCTTGGGAAATTCGTATTAGTTTAGGAAGTGTTTCGTTTCATGTTTGTTCCAATTTTAGATTTCTGGTTTTGTCTGAGCCTACTACATGATTAAAACAGATGCTGTTCCTTCACAGGCCTATGAAGAGTACACCAGCAAGCTGGATGCTCTACAGCAGAGAGAACAGCAGTTACTGGAATCCATGGGGAATGGAACTGATTTCTCTGTCTCCAGTTCAGCTTCAACAGACACAGTTGCATCATCTTCTTCCTCAAGCCTCTCTGTAGCACCTTCATCCCTTTCAGTTTATCAAAACCCTACTGATATGTCACGGAATAACCCTAAGTCTCCACAGAAGCCTATTGTTAGAGTCTTCCTGCCCAACAAGCAAAGGACTGTGGTGAGTCAGTTTCTATTCACATACTTGTAACCTCAATATTTCCTGTATCTCTCTCCTGCTGTATGCACAAGTTAATTTAAGAGCTGAAATATACCTGAGTGGAGGTCAGAAATGCCATGATCACAGTGCTCTGCTGCACTCAGTCGTTTTGATCTGTTGAGTGTTTTTGACAGGATTAACTCAAAAAGTCCACTATAGCAATAATATAGAATGCAGAACTTTCAGGAGTTTTGTAACTATGAATATACCTCAAGAAATATTTTCTCAAATCAGTTTTATTGGATAAATAGTAATTTACCATTTTACAATAGTTACAAAGGGACAATAAGCTCTATTTCTTGTCTTAGACAAAACTCTGGATTAGTTTAACAGAGCAAGATGGAGGAAGTATTTTCTATGTTGTCAGAGTTACTAGAAGCATTAGAAGGGCTATGCAGAATTGCTTGGGGATTTTTTCTTTTATATTTTCCTCCCCACTCACCACAGTGAGTGTTTGTGTGGAGACCATGATGATGCTTTCAGGCCATGTGTAGAGAACTGCTATGGGGAGGGACATAGTTGCAATTAGAGAGGTCAAGAAGTGTTGCCCACAAACTGCTTGAAACCTGGGGTTTATCAGTTTTGACAATGTTACAGTGGTTCCTGATGTCATGGAAGAGTTCACTTTTTGCTGCTAGAGAAGGAATTTTTTTATTCTTTAAGAGCTGCCAACTGAAAAGCCTTGATATGTCCTTTAGAATAAAACACTCCCAACTGTGATACATGAGAGTATTGACAAGCCATAGTCTGGATTCTGTTTTGCAAGGTGGTACATAATCCAAATTTAGCAGGGGAGCAGTGTTTCCAGAGAAGGTGGGAAATGAATGGACAAGAATTGTCCATGTCAAACCAGGACATTTTGCAGCAATCAGTCAGGTGTCAGCTATCTCTGGATTGTTACTGTCTGTTGAATTTGAGTTGCTGGTAAAAAGAAGAAAACATCTACTGAGTAGTTCTGGGTGTTGGACCATGTCCTCACCCCTTCCCTACCACTTTGCTTTCATCCTTCCCCTGCCTCACTGAGCAAAAGACTTATAGTGGGAACAACATTGGAGGGCAGTTGTTTTCACCTGTTTTTTTTTTTTTTGTGGGTTTTTTTTGGTTTTTTTTTTCTTACTATTGCTTAATTGTTCAAGATATTGCTGAAGATGGAAAGTAATATTTGGGTTTTGACTTAGAGAGTGGGAGTTTAATGTAGCCTGTGACCACTGTGCACAATGTACAGTGTAAAGCCAGGTGATTCTGTTGTCTGCCTGTTGAGGAAAGTCTAAGCACACAGTACTACCCACAGAGTGAAATCTGGAGAGAAGGTCCTGGATTTTGGAGGCTGCTGTTCTGTCCCACCCTGTCTGGCGATTTGCAGTCCCTGTCATGGGGCTCATAAGTTGGTTTTGTTTCTTTCCTGTAAAGGATCACAGCATATCACTTCATGCATTTTCTGTGCATTACCTATTTTGTTTCTCCTATGTGCTCTCCTGTCCTGTAACCCACATAGTGTAATTCACTCTTACTCTTTCCCTCATCTGCAATACTCTTGTTCTGCTTCTTTGTCTCTTCCTTTTTACCTCCTCCTCAATCCTGTTTTATTTTTCGCAGCACTAGATGCTCTTTCTGGACTATGGAAGGCAAACGTGGTTTAACTTGAGTGTAGTCAGAGAGAGGCTTTTGGTTGTGTACCCAGCTTTCACTATTTGGACACTATTTGCCTTACAGGTCCAGCTCTGCAGCTGGTTTCCAGCTTGCTTAGGTTCTTGGATCAAGTTGTGTTACTAAGTTGAACTTATTTTTCTTATTTTCTTTTTGTATACTAGTAAAGTATCTCTGGTTTAGAGCTGAGAAATGGTGCTTATAGGAGCTCTTGAGTGTGGGGGTTATTGGCCTTGGAGCTCAAGTTCATTTCTCTAAAACTTGAACCACTGATCATTTTATTGAGAAAGTCAGGAATTTCTTGTATGGCAACTCTTAATGCAATGACTTTGTTTTCAGTAGTTATTGGTCCTACATGTAGTCTGTTGGAAATGAAGGAAATGCCAGGAGCAACCACAATCCAGAAGGAACTGCAGCAGCTACTGAATCCTGGGGTGCATCAAGCACAGCATCACTAAATGGTTGGGAGAGGTGATTCTCCTCCTCTACTCAAGTGTGGCCTCACCTTGAGCACTGTGTGCAGTTTTGGGTGCCATGATGTAAGATTGTGTGATCCACAGTGCAGTTTTAATGGCCAGCAGTCAGATGATGGGTTACTAACCTGAAAAAGCATCCATCATTTTTCAGTGAACACTGAGACTGCTTCCTTCATTCTCTCAGTGGATTGAGAAGTGTTTCCCACGTTTGTCTTCCTTCATGACCTTTGGCTTTTAAGCAGATTGGTTGTGTCTCACTTGTGCCCATTAACTGAGCCATTTGCTTATGTAGCTGGGATGGTAGTTCAGGATGCTCAGGTATACAGGGTGGCTTGTGATGGGTTGTAGCAGGAAGGAGCTTCCTTGTAAAAATATGTGGTACCTGCCATTGGAGCCTTCCCATTGCCCTAGCTGCCATTCCATATGGCTGTTAAAGTAAGGCTGAGCTTTTCTTCAATCAAGCAGGTGGCTGGGAGAGAGACTGTTAAAGTTGCAGTGTTGCAGCAATCTCCTCCTCACCTCAACCTAGCTTGCTTTCAATACCTTCTTCTGAAAGAAAATCTTGTTAATATCGCAATAATTATTTCAGTCTGTATTTCCAGTTTGCTTCAGGAGAGGAGAAATGCTGTCAGATACCTAAGGAGTCTATTTTTGTCTGGGAATGCCATGACATTTCTTCAACAGACTTAGACTGGAATTGAGTTGGTAATGGAGAGCCAACCTCATATTTTTCTTTGATCACTCTGAAGCAGCCTCAAGTACTACAACAGCCTTCTGCTATTTGTTTAGAGCTGCTAAAAATGCAGGAAATGGGGGAGGAGTTGCTTGCATATCTTACATTTTTGACTAGCAACTGCCTTGTTAGTTGCGAGTTTTGTGTTATTGTTTGTGTAGGATCAAGCAAATACATCTGTTGGAGCTGACTCCAGTTCAAAATATAATTTAAGGAAACTGGTGGAGTACAAAGAAGTGAGACCATGGTGTTCAGTGTAAGGGATTGTGGTGCTGAGGTAGTGTAGCTGAGGGGAAGTGTCTTTGTGTGTATCCTGATAAGGCAGAGCGTTGGACAAACCTTTTCCTAAGGTGTGAAGGTGCTTGCCTGAAAGCCTGATGGGGCTGTGGCAGAGCCTACTGTTGCTGATCATTTGAAGTCAGCATTTTGATTCAGCTGGCTGCAGGACAGGGTTCAAAAGTAACTTTTTTTTGAAAGCAAAACCAAATAGTTGGCTTGGTTAGCTGGAGGAGAATCAATGAATAAGTAGTGTCAGAAATAAAAGATTGTTTTCCTTGTCCTGGGCCTGGAAAGGGATGAAGAGAAGTTTCTTTCTCTGAACAACCTCCTAGAAGAAACAATAGATTGTTTTTTCTTCTCTGTGCTGGGGTAATTTTATCCCCTGTAATGCAGAGAGAGAAACATGTATACTTGTTTCCTTAGTGGCTTTGTTCAACTGGCAAATCACACACCCTTTGGAGAAGCATTCCACACAAATGTCACTCAGATAAGTCTGTGCAGGTGGGTTTGTTCATTTTGTTCTAGGCCAGAGAGAAAGATGCTGAAATCATAAGGATACAAGATGGTGCAAGTCTACCTGTGATGAAAAATTGTTTTGTAGAACAAGCTGATGAGACTTATCCAAGCAGTGGCAGAATTTAGGGAAATACTAGTTTCAAGCTTGTTTGGGTTAGGAATCTAAATGTCTGTGGTATGCATAGTAGCAAATCTGCTAATTAAGGGAGAGCTTTTGGAGGTGGAAGGAAAGTATAAAAACTCTGATCTCTGCTGGTTGCCAGAAGTCTGAGAGATTATATTACATGCTAAGACTCGGTTTTGGTGGAAGGGAGGTAGAAGTAGATGATGTCTACTGCTGAGATTTCTGAGAGAATGCAGGGAGCCAACAGGGAACACAGTCTTGGGCATTCTTAGTTGTGGTGTGAATTAGGATTTTTTTTCCAAATTGAGTGATTGAATGTGCGTGCAGAGAAAGGACACAGAAGACAGTGCTCATGCAAATGAACAGGAGTAGACACATACCTGGTTGTTGAGAAGGGACAGTAATTCAAGGAGAATGGTGATTATCAACTGATGCAGAGGTATGGGACAAATAGGATAACTTCAGGTTTATGTAAGAGATAGAAGACATTGAAAAAGTTTAAAATGAACTGAAGAAGTTTGGACAATGAGCATAAAAAGCTTTCTGCGAGTGTAAAGAATACAGGAATATGGTATTTGCATGTACGGCAAGATTTAAGCATTTTGTGGGATTGCTTTGAGTTGTGTGATTTTTATTTTTTCCCCCTAATTTTTTGAGGACATGGGTAAACTATCTTTTGCACATCAACTTTTAACCAGTAGGTTTGGGATAAGGAAAAAACCTCTATTTCCAGTTGCAAGAGCAGTTCCAATTTTTGCTCTGTGGAAGCTGACAAAATAGTTAAAATTATTTAGAGATTTCTCCAATTAGATTGCTTGCTCACTGGAGACTTTAAGGCACTAGCAAGAATTTTTAGACAGTTCTCCCATAGCCCATCAGGTGAGGCTGGTTTCCTCTCTTGGAGGAAAGCTTCCTGAAACATGTAATGGAGTAAACGTTTTGTGGGTATATCTGGAGTATCTCTCTGTCACAGTGAATGAGCACAAGAATAGGTCAGGCATGTATGATATTTTCCATGGGTTGTCTTCCAAATTTGAGCTACTTGTCACTCAGGAATTGTATGAGTTCAAGCGTTTTCTGTTTGGAAGCCCTCTGTTCAGCCCCCATTAAATGCATGCTATGGATACTAGAAGTTTGTGTCTTGTGGTTGGAATTCCTTGGGCGTGGTTATGTGGAGCGTGAGTAATCATGTTCTGTGTTGGTCTTAAATCTGCCACATGCTACTGTATTCTGAGTGAAATAAGGGCTTCTGAGAAAAGCCATTTAACAAGAGGCCTGGTATAAAAACAAGTAATTAAAATTGGTTATGACTCTGCAGAGGAACAATATTAGGATGTTTTTGATGTTGTAGTGAAGTCCTAGTAAAAGGAAAGAATGAGAGAATTCTAGGAAAGAAGGGAATGCAGTAAGAGGGCTTCTTACTCAAATACTTTATGAACAAGATCATACAACTTGAGGAATAGCAGCCCTGAATGATTTTGATTACCCAGGAAATCCCTTCTGGACAAGTACTTCGAATGAGGGAAAAAAACAGTCTGAAAGCAATTGAGTTCTCCTGAATGATAATATGGAGCATGACAAGCTACAGAAAACAGGGTTTAAGTGTCAGAAGTGATGGTCATTTGAAAGGCATCAGTTGGTGATAGGTCTTGTGCTCCATCTCTGTGGTCTGTTGCTGCCTTCTGCACATTACCAGCTTCCAGAGAAAATGTTCCTTTCATGTCTTCTGGCCTTCTTGGTGGAGTGGGGGTGGTATGGAGTCTCCACTGCTCTCCACAGCTCCATTTATAAAGGATCCTCTCTCAGCTCCAGTGCCCTCTTTCTGTCAGCATGAGCAAGGTGTGGATTTAGTCAGTTTGAATTCTGTTTCTGTCTGTAGTGGTCTGAGTGGGGACAGTGAAGCAGGGGGGAACAAAAAAAAATAGATGTTTTACATGTTTTGGGAAAGCTTGGTGGCCTCCAAATATTTCAGTTGTCTGCAGATTCTTGATAGGATCAAATCATTGTGTGTTATCAACCACCACAAGGTCAAAAAATTTCCACGGTAGCTTCTAAACCAAAAGTAATACTTCAGGTAACCAAAATAGTTACCCTTTCTTTCTGTGTTCAACTACAGAATATTGTGGACGTTTTGGTTGTTCTTTGTTTTGCTTTATTTTGACGTGTAAGAGTAATTAGAGGTGCTTTGAGTAAAAGCTCAGCATGAATCTGGGCCAATAAAGCTTTTCCACTTGGTTTTGTGTTGGTATGCTTCATATGCATCTCATAATTACAGATATATACATGGAAAGTTCATGGAGGTTCTCCAAATGTGAATGTGAAACTGAGTTTTTAAAAGTGACAATTTGTATGTGTAAGAGTTAAAGGAACTAAACAGGACTGAGAATGGTGCATGGGGACAGTTCTTAAGTGTCTCGCTCTCGTCACACCTTGGTTTATTAGTACATCTGCCTTTTAATTAGGCAGGCAATCATGTGATCTTCTCTGCAGTCATGAAGACTAGAAGAATAAGCTATTTTTATTCTATGTAAATTCGTAGCATAAATTAATTCATCATGCATGCACAACTGGGATCCTTCAAATATTCTGTTTTTAAATCTGGTACTTGATTCATTTCTTTTGATTTGAGATTTGCATCTTGCTTTCTGTAGTTTATGCTGTGTGTTTGTGCCTCAAGCTTTCTGAGTAGTAAGCACTGGATTTCTGTAGGCATTTGAGCTGCCCTACCAGTTTCACCTGCCAAGTATAAGAAAAATTCAGAGAAGGTATGTTTGGGCAGCTGAATAAACCAGTTTCTTGCTTTTAATTGCACACCTGGTTTGACATGATTAGGTTTTAGTAATCAAAAATACAATTAAAACCTCCCATGTTATATCAAACATGCACCAGAAATTGAGTTTATTTTTAGCCTGTGCCAATGGTTGGTTGCTGAATATATCTGAATACTTTGGAATTTTATGCATCTCATTTAATAGTCTGGTGATATGAAGTAAATGGTAGTTTACTTTCAAGTAAACTTGATACTTCTGTATCACTAGGAAAAATTATTCTGTCTCTCATTAAATTGTCTCTTCTCTTTCCTCAAGGGTTTTTCTTTTGTTCTTCCAATTCTCTTCTCCCCTCTCCTCTCCCACTGATGGGGGAGCGAGCGACCAGCTGGGTGGTGCTTAGCTGCCTCCCAGGGATAACTCAACACAAACTACCCTCAAATGCTGCATAAATTCAAAGGCATATGTGTTGAAAAGGGAATAATCTACTACAGTTTTATTGGCACACTGTCTTAGATTGCAAAGTGAAACAATATTGAAAACTTGCCATTAGAAAACTGATGACTTGTCATCTGGAATGCCATGTGCAACATCAATTGTTGGTTTTTACTCAAGTAAGGAGTGTTTAGTGATTGCTTATGAGATGGAAAGTCTGGCTGTAGAAAGTAAGGAATGCTAGAAAAAAAATACAGTTTGGAGCATGCTTCCTTTACCTCGTAATGTGCTAGGCAGGCACTCAGTGAAATGGAATGCAAGTCACAAATCTGAAAATGATCATAATAAATGGTTTAATTCCATGTCTAGTAAGTCATACTTAAATTCATACTTCTTGTGTTGTATAAGCAAACTAGCCAATGGGAGTTTTAATATTTGTAGAGAATGTGTATACTACCTGAAGATGGAAATATCCATTTGGTTTTAGGATCAGTTACAACAGCTTAGAGAAGGATATGAATTTTAGCCCTTCTGCTGTAGTTTCTTGCTCCTATGCTGCTTTTATAGCACTTGGAAGTGTGATCAGCTGAGACAAGACTCTACAAAAGTGAACTGTATTACAAAGATTTATTTAAACTGCTTTGTACCTTAAATTTCTAATGCATGTGGGTTTTGGTTTGGAGAGCAGCCAGCTGACTTCTTTGTCTCTTGAACAGAAACCACAAGGTCTTGGGGCTTCATGCTCATATAGTTGCTACAGATATTTTTCCAGATGAGCATTTCTTGCAAGTCTGAAGTCTAAAGCCATATTTTCCAAACTTTATTTTACTTGTACGTCATTGTTAGCCTTCACAGTTTCTGCCACTGGTCTTCCCCCTAATGAAAATTTGAAGATGATCTGCTCTCTACTGTCCCCTTTAAAATGACCAGTGCTCTTTTGAACGCAGTTTGGAACTGGATCTCAAAAGCTTGAAAAATTTTATGTGGAGGCCATTCATTAGGCACAACAGGTTTCATCCAGTGTGGCTGAGGGATGTTGTATTGTTGAAAAAATATTTCTGCACTGACACAAATCAGTCTGTTGTGTTTTACATGTAATTGCATTGGAGATGCCAATGGGTGCTGGTAACCTATGTCCTTGCAAGTTAAATGGAATGCATTTGATTGAATGGTAACAGCTTTGTAAAACGGGTAAATTCTGTTCAATTTCCCTTGGAAACAAGATTTAATGCAATGAAACTGCCTCTCATTTGTCTCACTAATATGCTTCATTAAGAATGTATTTTCTTGCTGCGTTCTCCTGGAAGCTGGACAGAGCTTCATGTCCTGATACCCAGAACAGCTGTTTCTGAAAGCTGTGTTCTTTTCTAGAGGATGTGATGTTCAGAGCCATCTTATGTCCTTTTTGCCACAAACCAGGGTAATTTTATCTGTTAGTGCTGTAAGAAGTAGCTGACTGATTTGGTGAAATACTTGTCCTCCATAAGTAAGATGAGAAATTAAATGTGGATCTCATGTTTGGATTTTACCAGAAAACCTTCCATGTTAGGAGGCCAAACTAATTATTTGGCAAAAGTGTAGTCTGGCCTACTTTTCTCCCAACACATTGAATTCTGTGAACGTGTGGCTGAAATTTTTTAATCCTGGGTTTCAGATATGGGGAGGAGAAAAGTGTGATCTTTCAGGGTGTATGTGTTGTGGTAAGCAAATAAATACTTTGAAGTGATATGTCAAATCCATTCTACTTGGCATATTTCCACTATTGTACCCAGTAGTCTGCTTGATTGTTTGGAATTGCTCTGAAGCTCTAAGCTATGTTACACATACCTAACATACTGTACATATGTTACACTTGGCCAAAGTGAGCTGAATTACAGTGTTAGGCTGAGGGAAAAATAAAGCCAGCTAACTAGTTTTGAGAAGTATAATACTGGATATTCAGGGCTGACCAGCCTTTCCACTTCCAGAGAACACCTTTGCATTGCTTTTTTGGAATGCTTCTCAGTCTCTTTATTGCTCTAAAACATTGGAAACTACAGTGGTGTAAGGAAGCATTTTTAGCTTACTGAGACTATGCCAGTTTCTAGTCTGATGTTAGAAAAGTGATGTAAGAGTTATTTAGGGACATAGCCCTGAATTTCTTACTGAATTGGGAATGACCTGCTTTACAGAAATAAATGATTTATTATGCATTGCTTAAATACTTGTGGCTGCAGTGCTAAATATATATCAATAATATTGTTACAAATACTTACTGTCCCTAGAAATAGTTCAGGTGAGTAAAAGAAATGAGGACATTAAGGACCATAGTTCTGTATAATCTGTCTAGGTAGTAAGACTGCTTTGAGAATTTCTGGAAATTTGAGAAATCTGGAATAATTTTCAATTTTTTTCCTTGGTGCTTAACATTTGCAAACTTAAGCATGTGTTTTGGTGTCACCCTGAATTGCTACTTACCCAATTTAGGATGCTCAAGTAAATTATCTTCTCTGGTATATTATCAATCTACACACTTGAACACACCTTGCACTCTGTGTTGGCAGCTTCTGTACTGTTTCTTAGTGTTATATAGCCCGCACTTTCATACTCTTAACTTTTGAAAGTGGCTTGCTGAATCAACTTTCTAATTGCTGTAAAGACCTAAGCCTTTTCTGATCTACAAATGTTATATACATAAGTAACCTGAAAAGAAAGCCCTACAATGACAATTTAGAAATGCATCTTCTAGCTCAGTAACATGAGTTTCTAGGTGGAAACCATTGTGAAAGATTTGAATTCTCTTAGTTATAAAACAGAGGGATCAAGAGAAAATGGATCAGTGCAAACAAAATGGATTTTAAATAATATCAAACATTCTATGTTTCAATAAAATGCCAACTTTGTTCAGTTTATTGGGTTGCAGGCATAAGAGTGCTGTGTTTTTTGGAGTAGATGAGAGATTTTCTCCTGGGGAACTGATTTTGTTAAAAAATGCTGTTGTGATTCAGTTAAAATGCTCTGTGGGAATCCTGGCAAAACTCTTGATGGAATTGATAAACCCTCCTTGGTGCCTTCGTGCAGTGCTGGAGCTGCCAGCTCCTAGCAGGCACTCGGGGGCTGCACCATGTGGGGCTCCTGCCCCCTGCTCCCCTCCCAGCCTGGGGGCCACACACCCTCCCTCTGCCTGGGGGTGAGAGAGAAGCTGTTCCAGAACTCCAGCTTTGGAGTCAGCAGGAGTCTGTTAGTCAGGAAAAAGGAACTGGTGTTGGGTTTTGTTTTTCTAAAGACGGAGTTGGTCTCCAAATCACTTTGTTGGAACCAGCTTTTTCTTTAACTTTGCCATAATTCGGAGTGAAAAGAAGATGGGGACAAAAAGAGGTTTCAGAGGGAATGCACTGCAGGGTGAGATTTCTGCTTTACAGCAGGCACTAGTTGGGACTGAAGGAGGGGGCTGAAGGGCTACATGCACAGATGGTGATAGACCATGCTGTACCAGTCTGGGAAAATGATTAATCAATACTACAGGGACTTATTCTAGCACTAAGTTCTTTTAATTTGGCCTTATGTTTCTCTGCTTGAGAGTTCAGTAAGAGAATGTTCTAAATGTGATGCTGATTCAGGATCATGATGGTTTTTGAAAGTAATAAAAACAGTTCTTTGGGTTTTAGCTGGATCTTGATGCAAATGGCAGTGAAGAGAACAAATGTTCTACCCATGTTTCTAATTGTAAGTTGCATAAATATGACTTGGATTTTAATGAAGGAGACTTGGGATAATAATACTGAGGAATAGCAAATGATTAGTGAGCAGGATGTTTAATGCCCATTTTTCATGGTCCCATTCACTTTTGTTGCCAAAGGTAATCCTCATTCTGATACTTCCCAGATTTTGAGAGTTTGTATTTCCAACTTTATTGATCTCTTAAAAGAAACCCTATAACTTCATGAGTCTTGTTTTTGACAAAATTTAAAGGAAAAAATTACACCAGTGTAATTAATTAATAGCATTGGAACTTTGAGTCCTGATGTATTTCTTTGCTTCATGAGTTACTGGAGGATGTTGTCATCATTTATAGAGGATCGGTGCTGGATGAAGAAAACATTTTCCAGTGACCACAAGACTGCTTATCTCTTCTGTAATGTTAGTCATCTTCCTGCTGCTTGACTTTTCCTCCTTGTCCTGTTCCACTCCCTCACACAGGTCAAGATTTTACTAACCTAGTTTCTTTTAATACTTAACTCTGTTGGACTTTTCTGCCTTAGCTAGAACCTCCTCCTACTCTGTGCTGGGTTCTATTGCTGCTCTTAGGCACTTTCTTCTCCCAGTGGTCCTTGTCCAAAACAAGCCACCTTTTCTCCCAGTCACAGATTGAAAGCTTCCTGTTCAGGACCTACTTCCAGTACTTCCCCAGGTGCTGGCAAACAGTTCTCCCTGCAAGGTGGTTCATCATGTCTTTTTTTCCTGCCCTTAGCCTCAGCTCTTCAGTCCGTCCTCCCTCTGTCTTGCTTGTTTGATTCTCACCAACCTGCTGATTACAATTCCTTCTCCCAGTATACGCATGCTTTCCCTGCATGTTCAGTTCCTGAAGTTTGTCCTGACCCTCTCCTCCCATTTCTCCTTCGTGCCCCACCTCTTTCCTGGCTCTTTCCTTTCCCCTTTTTGTCCCCATCATCTGTCTGCCACCTTTGCAGTATTTCAGTTTCTTCTGCCACTGTGGATATCAGTGTTGAAGTGACTGAGACTGCTGGAAGGGCAGACCAGAATTGTCTGTGGGGACACAACCTCAATGCAGCAGGAGCTATACTTAGAGGAGAAATAGCCTTGAGCTGAAGAACACTTGCTTCCTCCATCGAAATGGCTCATGATTGGATCTAATGTGTGTGGGAGGTTGGAGCACACCTGAAATCTTCAGAGACTTTAGTCAGATTGTTAAAAATATTTACTCTCTATTTGTAAATATATATGTTGGAGGCAAGGAGAAGGACACTGAGGGGGCAGACAGGTTCTCTTAGGGATCCTTGGCAGAATGATGATGGCACTAAATCATAGGGACAATTAAAGAGTTATTTTCTTAACAAGATACTATGATTAGCATAGCACAGAATTTATTATTAGAATGGCACATGAGTTCTGTAAGCAGAATCGATGTTGTGCAATTTATATGTACCATAATACAAAATTTATAATACAACTTCACTTAAAATTTCTAATCACTTTTGCAGGTCAAGACAAATCTTTAATACATGTTTTGCTGTATCAGTACAACAATCATAATTTAGACTCAACATTTGTATGAAAGAATGAGTCACACCCTCCATCCTTAGAGAAAGGAGAGGAGTCCCTGTCTAAGGAGTTATTTAGAGTAATAAAAAGACGCATTAAAAAAGAATACAGTGTGTAAACCAAAGTCATCTAAGGCTGAATATCAAGACTGTAAAGTAGTGTGCTGTAGGATTTTTTTTTTCAAGGAATTCAGAAAAATAATCTTTTTTTAAATGTTTGTGTTGACCAGACAAAATGCACAAATATCCTGGAAAGAGGCCCTCTTATGTGGGAGGAAGATGGTGAAGCAAAATATTCCTTTAATTTGTGTCTTCTGAAAGTGCATATGTTTGAGTTCTAGAAATGCAGTATAAAGTGTAACCTCAAGTGGTGTTCACAAAGCTACTTGAAACAGGCTGCTGCTTTGCACTGTCGTGCTTAAGTAGGACATAGAACCCCTAAATACCCATGGAAATTTAAACACAGGGAACAAAAACTAGGCTCCCACCCAAAGCCAGTTGAAGCTGATTGAAAGACTGCTTTTGACTACTGAGTGCTCTGGCTTAAGCCACTTGCAAGCTAGATTTGAATTTCAGGTGTTCAGACAGACTTGTCAGTTTTGTTAAGTTTGTAGGTTTTTCTTCTGATTTGTGTTTGAGGTACCGTCCATGATTATAGGAGATATCGCAGTTTGTACAGTGCCTGAAGCCCTACATATTTTCACTACTGAGTTCTAAAAACAGTTAGTACATAATATTCAATACTTTACCTACACTTAATCACCAGATCATGTATTCTTCTTTTTTATGACTTGACACTATATACTGTTAAATCACATGTATACCTAGAGATGATCTACTTACTTGTATAAAATATGCCTACAATTAGAATAGAAGTGAGGAAAATATCTTTACATAGTGTGCAGTTCCTGATTTAGATAGTTTTCATGTGCTCCTCCATTCTTCCCATCCTGTTAGTTATCTAAACTTTTCAAGCCAGGAAACAGAAGAGAGCAATATATTTTCATATAAGAGCTATCTGTAGAGTTACAAATATAGGTTAAAGTGAGAGGTGATGGTCTGCCTGACTCAGATGACTGTTTTGTTTCACTTGTTTGCATGCTTATCTTCTGTTTTAGAAATAGAAAATAAAATATTTACATTTTGTAGTAATGTTTTTTTGAGTGCAGTCCAAGTTAGTTCCTTCACTTAATTTCACTTGGCATGTTTCCCCACTTATGTTCAGGCCAGCCTGTAAAATTAAAGCTGTATGTAGTTATTAGCTATCTGTGTGCTGTGTTTCCAGTTTCTTCCAGTTGAGAAAGTTGGAAATTCACTTTTGAAATTGAGTGAAGATTCTGTTCCAATTGATAATAGATGCATAGAGCTTGTTGATTCTTCTAGCTGAGCCTTTTTCCTCATATACTATTCAGCAATAAAATTTTTCTTGGTACAAAAAGGGTTTTGTAAAACTCTGACCTACAGTTCTGTAAAGCATCCTGAAGAGAGGGTTTTAGCACTCGAGGGTCAAAATGTTTGCGTCAGTTTTAGGGGATAAATTGGAAATTTGTTTTAACTAATTTCTTTTGTATTTGACCTCTAGGTTCCAGCAAGATGTGGAGTGACAGTCCGAGACAGCCTAAAAAAAGCGCTGATGATGAGAGGTCTTATTCCGGAATGCTGTGCTGTTTACAGAATACAAGATAGGTATGGTTTGTGTGGGATGCTTTTTTTCCTCTTAGAATCAATTATTGGAGCTACCCAGGATGACCAGTTCTATCCAGAAGTTGTTTACAAAGTTCAGAATTTTATGATACTTTGCACTAAACAATTTGCACATTGCAGACAGGTTGAAAAGAATGTCTAACTCCTAGGAAAAGGCTCAGGCATAATATTGAGGAATATGAGATTATGGCAAAACACTCATTAATCAAACGCATGCTAACCAAACAAGTAATAAATAGGTTGTGTTAACTTCTTGGTTGTATTTCATTTGGCTATAATGCATTCTTAACTAAAGATGGAGTTCCCTTGGGAGGGAAAAAAGAGTTTTCAGCCCTAAAAATTTGTATATTGCCTTCATGTACACAACTAGCCATCTCTGTGGAACTCCTACACTACAGTTACCTTCACAAGCACTTTATTTGATCAAAAAGCCATCTGCCATGTAGGGAACAAGGAATTGGCCACTACTGGAGCTGGTTGAAAAAGTGCATTTCCTTCCTGCAGTTTGGCCAGGGAAGGTGTGCTTTGTTTGCTGTGTACTGAGCCTAAGGTCTTGTTCTAAAGTTTCCTGCAATTAGGCTGGGTAGCAACCCCCCACAGTGTAACTTTTTAGCTGATCTTACAGCTTTGGCAAGAGACATACAAGGGCTTGTGTGCTGATGCTAATGAGAGGCTTATTTGCACTTTAGAGAGAAGAAGCCAATTGGCTGGGACACAGACATTTCCTGGCTCACAGGAGAGGAGTTACATGTGGAAGTTTTGGAGAACGTGCCACTCACGACACACAATTTCGTATGTACTGGGATTTGTGAGATGCTGAGTGGGGTTACATTAATATATTCATACTTTCAAATTCAAATTACCAACTTGGAATATTTTGCATCTGTGGGATGTGGTGGGAGTTGCAAAAGAAGTTTTTAATCACAGTAGCTTAAGTGAATTAGATAGAGTTGTATTTGAAATAAGTGATGCTAGAGTACTTGATCACCCTTAAAACTTTCACGTTTTGTTGGAATACACCCTCTAAAATCTATAAATGTAAGGGGTTTATATCAGTACTGCATTGCAGAGCTGTAATAATCTACTATTTTTGTATTGCTGTATCTATAAAATGTATTCTGGGCCTCCCTGCTGGCTCTGCAGCAGCAATTAACTAATGAACTAACTATTCCCAGAGCAGTGCTGACATCATCGGTGATGCAGTGCACAAATATGTTTTGACCTGATAAGGCACCAAATAAATGGAAGCTGCTGAACAGAATCTGTCGAAATGTTTCCAGCTACATACAAAATCCTGGAAATAGTGTTTGTCACATTGGGAAGAAAGACCTTCTATTTCAGCTTAAAACATAGCAAATTCTATCTGCAAGCTGTTTCAACCTATTTAGCTCAAGCAGGCTGTTTGGGTTCTGGCTAGTTAGGTTAACATTTTTTTATATGTCACTGAAATTCTGATTATTACATGTAATAATAGAACTAAGAATGTGTTTTTATGCTAGGTATTGCTAAATTTGAAAATTAACTAACTCATTTCCCCTTTATAATCTGGGGAGAATGCATGATCACCCTTCTGTGATTCTGAATGTTTCTGAGTTTCAGTAGTCAAAATTGCAGCTATATGTGGAAACATACATTGAAGCCATATATAAATATATATGCCTGTGTATTTCCAGTCCTGTGAGTATTAGATAGAAATGTTCTTTGGCTTCTGGAAAAGTTAGAATATGAAATCATATTTCAGCAGCTTTTGGTTTTATAGGTCGTATCCAAATAAATTCTCAATGTTTGTGTCTAGCATGATAATAGTGAAGTTTTGCTTCAGGTTCTTTGCTCTTATTCTTACTGCTAGTGAAGTGAAGCATTAATTCCAAGAAACATTTTGAAAAAATGTTGTAATGCATGAAAACTGTTTCAAAAAGGAGATGATCTTCCGTGTAGATGTGTTTGATACATAAAATTGTAGCTCCAACATCACAAAAGAGACTTTTAAGTACACTTGAGGGAGGTAAAAGCAAATAGCCTATCTTTGGCTTACAGAAGGACTGTAGGTAATTGTGACTATTTTTGACAATGTAGGTACGAAAAACGTTCTTCACGTTAGCGTTCTGCGATTTCTGTCGGAAGCTGCTTTTCCAGGGATTCCGCTGCCAGACCTGTGGCTACAAATTTCACCAGCGCTGTAGTACAGAAGTGCCACTGATGTGTGTTAATTATGACCAACTTGAGTAAGTAATCACAATTGATTTTCAAGTTGAGCCTTTTAACAAGTGTACAGCTGTTAGTGATTCCTTGGGTTAAATCTGTAATTCAGGAAGTCAGAGGAGGTGCCTGAAAAAAAAAAATAGGGGTTCAACTGTTCTTGTGAGACTGCTTAATTCATACTCTTTCTGTGCTAGCTCAGACAGCCAGTTCATATTTCTTTACTGGTCTATGAGATGCTTTTTTTGAAGCATGAATAGGGTTGCTGAGCACTTGACTGTATCAGACAGGCTACTCATTGTTCACAGTTATTATTAATCAAAACTGGTTCTTTATTGTGTGGTGGCTAGGGCCGTGTTTAAAATTTAGCTGTGGGTTTATTCCCTTCAACCAGAAAAAATGTTAAGAGACACTAGTTGATGATAGTGAAATTGCAGTTGGTTTTACAATAATTGAAAATAAATCCGGTAGCAAGATTAATGCTTAGGTAAGAAACATAAGGGAGAAAGACCCAAACAGTCCAGAGTTCTTGGATTGAGTTACTGAACTATTTGTGTCAGTCTTTGATGTAGATTTAGGATCTGTTGTAAACTGGGTCTGTTCTATTTGATTAGTTTCAGCAGAGGCTATTAAGTCTTTTAAATAGATTCTTGTATAAGGAATAATTTAAAATGCTATTTTTCTCACCAAGAAGGAATTTAATTTCAGTTTATTTTAGTATTTGTAACTGTTTCCATTGGCACCTCTGGAGTTTGTGCTCAGGGTGTAAGTTTATGTGCTGATAGATAGAAATGGTGCATTCTTGAAGAACCAGATGTTTGCAATTCCATCTAAAAGATTAAAAAATGAATTTCCACAAAGTTTGTATTTAAGGCATGAACTTTTGATCCTCTGTGAAGTAAATAATACTTTTAACATATCTTGCAATTTTAATGTGTATGATCTTTTATTTTTAAATTTAAAATTTAATCAGTGAAGTTTTGGATCTTTTTTGTAGTTTGAGTATTATATCGTGAAACTTCTGGGTTTTGCACAAGTTAGGTTGTTTTTGTTTTGTTCTTGCCTCACAGTTTGCTGTTTGTCTCCAAGTTCTTTGAACATCACCCCATACCACCAGAGGAGGCCTCCTTAGGAGAAACCACCCCAGCATCTGGATCATACCCCTCAGTGCCCCCCTCAGATTCTGTTGGGTATGAACTTATTCCTGCTGTTTAATAACATGACATTTCAGTACTGCTTTGCAGCTCTGCATTGTTGTAATCTGGCTTCTCAGGCAAATATATCCACCTATGCTTAACTTAAAAGAAGTGAATGTTTTCATTCACACTAATTCTATAAATTTGTAATGAGCCTAGGTTAAATGTGTGTGTAACTGTCTGCAGAATTGGGGTATTACCTGTTAAACTGATTTCTTCTACATAATAGCTTAGACCTGGTCTAAACTGGAAAGATTTTATACTTAAAATTAATTTAAACCAAAATTATATCCTCACAACTTCTTTTAGTTGGTCATTAAATTATAATTTATATGCTTTGAAGTGACATATGTCAGTTTGAGAATAAACCACGTTACTATAAGGCTGATGAGAACAGGTGCCAGTTCCAGGTTCCTAATACTGTTTTAGTAGCTTTTCCACATAGACTGCTTTAGTATCCTCCAGACCAGCTGTCTTCTTCCTGTTCATGTTGGGGTATACCAACAGCATCTGTTGCTGCAGCTCCAGGTTTTGTAAAAGTAGACCTCTAAAACTCACCATTTCCAATAAAGATTCTGGACCCTTTCTGCATGAAGAGATAAGAGACCATATCTAAATTACGTTCCCAGTAGCAAAGAGATCAATGACACCATCCACCATTAGGTAGTTGAACAAATGTCCAGGGAAGAGTAATTCAGGGATGTATATCACACTCAAGAAATCCGGTGCATATTTATTAAGAACACCAAATACAGAAGCCTTCAGAAAACCATTCGCAGGACATGTGTGCTGTGTGGAATTGAGCTGATTGTGGCAGCAAGGCTCTCTTGGATTAGTGAAAATTGTGCCTAAACAAAAGCAGAAACACACTGGAAGCTATGCAGGCACCTCTGGACTCTTAACTAGAAGATAAATTCTCTGGGCAGCCAAGACTGTTTGATGGAAGACCAAATAAAATGCCTCCCAGGAAAACAGATTGACAGTCCTGCAGAGGGAACCTCACTTGGTAAGTACAGAGATTTTGTTCTTTCTTGTACTATTTTGTGCAGATTCAAGTGAACTCAAAAGTACTTCTTCAAGGTAGTGAATGTTGCCTTTAGATGCTGTGGGTATTAGTAGAGCAGATTGTGGGCAAGGCTGCTTGTCAAGTATTTGTCATGCTACAGCCAAAATTGTAACTGGGCTAGAACATTTATTCATGAAGAAACTTGTTTGTACCACCCGTGTTAAACACTAGTGTATGTCAAAGACACTATATAGCCCTAATCTTAATATTCTAAATTGTCCTGCTTTTCAATTGCCTTTGCCTCACTTTGGTCCATTCTTACCAGCTACTTCAAGCAGTCTTCATTTTGTGAAGTGAAAACAGAAAGAAAAACCTTGAGACCAAAGCTGGCTAATGCCTTGAGGTCTTAAGCTTCACATTTAAATGTTAGCATTATTATGTATACACTTGCTAGTTGCCGTTTAGGAGCTTTTCTCAAGGGTTGCATCTCTACATGTTTGCAATTGCAGGGGATGTAAAAGATTTCTAGCTTCTCCATTCTGCTTTTTACTTTGTTGTACACTTTATTGATAAAAAAAAAAAGGCATGCATCATGTCTGCAAAATTGTTCATTTTGAAAATGGTTTATGATTATCAGCTGGTGTTCATATGTAATATGCATGTTAGTCATACAGTGTTCCCCTAGCATCTGTGTATGTAGTATTTCCTGTCCAGAAGTAGCTCAGATTTTACTGGATGAGCATATAACACTGTCCATACCTTTTTCTAATTATCTTTCATGTGTTTCTTTAATCATACTTCTCTGTTTTTTAAGAACATAATTGTGGAAATATTAATCTAGCTGAATTTTAAAAGCTAACCTTTTATATAAAAATGTGTACTCACCTTTGGTTTTGTTAAAGAGGACTGTTACAATAATGGACAGCAGCTCAACTGGAATTAAAAAAAAGGCTGACATTTGAGCTTATCTTGTCTAGGAAGAGAATATGGGATGGAAATTTGAGAGCTGAACAGTGGGATGGAAAATATGAGGAATTGGCACTTTAATAACACTTCCTAGATTAATAATTGTTCCTTTGATTTCTCTGTTCTAGCATCTTGCATGGAATAACTCGCAGATGAAGGGCTGTTACTGATCGTTTGGTAAACCTGAGGAAAGAGAAGGCAAACATTCTTCTTCATCCCTAGCCTTGTGAAGGGATCCCAGTGGCAGGCAAAGTGCCCAAAAGAAGGAAGTTTGTGTTGCAAGACAAGTTCGAGAGCGAAAGGGTGCAATGGGAACAAATGGAAAAGTTTGGAAGAGAAAGGGACATAAAGGAAAAGACCATTGGACATGATGCAAAAGCTGCTAATCGTGCTGGAGAACTGTTTCACTTTGCTCGTGTGCAACATCCTAACGCAATCCAGGCCTGTAGCCTTTCATTCTTCCAACTGTGAGCCATAGGCAGTCCCTCCAGGTTTTCCACCCCAAGATGTAGGAGCCCATATGATTCCATTTCACGTTTCTGAACCCTTTATAAAATGTGTCTGGCCTCCACATTAGGTGTTGTGTCCCATTTTAGTTCTTACCTTTTACACTACCCTGTTGTGCCAAAACAACCATTTTAGTTACAATTTGCAGTTAACTGGAAAGAAAAGCGTAGGTCTCCCTGCTAAGAGCCATTTGTAATAAAATTGAAGTAAGGAAACTGTATATCAGGCATTGTATTTGTTCCGTTCATTGCACTGTCATGGAGTTTGTTCTCCATCTTGGCTTGTAAAATGCAAGCAGAGAATTTCTGTGAACCCAGTTCCCTCAGTCTCAGATACATGAAAAAGAGAAATAAGTTGGCAACATCTTGGCTCTTTGAAAAACAACATTTCCCAATATGCTTCGTCTTCTAAGTTGGGGGAAGAAAAGGGGAATGTCTGGTGCACTGTTCTTGGAAGCTTGCCAGTCCTTGCCTTTGAGCAGGCTCCAGCTTGTGATTAAACACCTCTGCTTTCCTTTCTGTCTTCCAAATGTTCGCTGATCATTCTGCTTCAGCCCAAGATACTTGAATGTCTAGAAAAGCTTCTGAAAAGCCAAGGAAGCGAAGATACAGTCTTAAAATACTACATTTAATGCTACAATGCCATTTAGATCCTGTGGTGTGTAAGTGAGCAAAAGGTTTGTGTTTTAATGCATAAAACAGTGAACTTTTCCCCTAAAAGTCCTGGCACTAGGCCTTTTCCAGGTTTCTCCATGAAAACGTTCCTAGTGTTCCTACAATATACAAGTTGAATTGATATGCATTCTTGCTTTGCAGAAAAGGTTTGGTATCAGAATCTTTAAATCAGAATTGGAAAACTCTCAGTCCATACAACAGGTGAGAGAATCTTCTTGCTCTCCAAAACTTTATTTGCAAAAACCTGCTAGTGAACTGGGCCTGGTTTGGAGGACTAACAGTGACAGTGTGGTTCTCTTGATAACCTCTGGTATATGAAGCTGTCAGGAGTTTTAGGCTCATCAGCTTTGATCTGGGCATAAAGGCCATTATAAATGGGTGCACACCATTGTGGTACACCTGGCAGTTGTTTTTCACCTGCAAGTCAACATGGATGAAAACAAGTTGTCATGGTATAAAAAACTGCACTAATTTGTGTAGGGTAATGACTTACATATCTGTCCCATGATGCTTCTAGACTGACTTCAGAGGGTGCTGCAAGAAAGATATTTAGCTTGTAGTTACAAACTGGTATTGCTGTCCTTTTCTACAAATTGGCATTTGATTTGGAATTATTGAATATTTCCAGGCTGCAGGGATAAGGAAAGAAATAAAAAAAGTTAGGTTTTTCTGGGCAATGTCTATGAAGTACCACAGTAATTAAATCAGAACCTGTTTGGCCTCCACAATTTGAATTTACCTGCTTGCTACTATAGCTGAAATACCATTGTGTCCCAGATCCTTAGCAGTCCTTAGAAACTGCTTGGAACTGGAAGTGTAATGTGTTCTTTATTAGGAGCAGTAACAACGACCAAATCCTGGTGTTAACACTCTGGTGTAAACAAAAACAATCCAGAAAAAGCCTTGATAGGCATTTTAGCTTGCAGTAAGTTTGGTTTGGATATGAGTGTGCAGCCTTACAGGTAAATAGTGTGTGCAGCACTGTGCCCAGTGGCTAAACTGAGATGGACTTGTTCAGGGTGTGAGGAGGAGAAAGAAAATCGCAGTCCGGGAGAGATGCTGTAATTTTAAAAAGGAACAGGTGCACACCTTATAATTGAAGCTAGGTGAATGTGAATTTTCAGTTCAGGCATTTGCTCAAGTACAGCAAAACAAAAATGCAGTCAACAAAAACTTGAAGTTCAAATACACCTATCGTAAGAAAAATGTCAAGAAAAATCTTTCCTGCATAGACCAGCTCTTAAACACTTATGAAACATTACATTGGTGAGTACAGGACATTAAGGAAAATCTGTATTAAAATTTTCTTTTGCATTTGTAAAGTGAACTAATTTATATCATTGCAAGTTCTAAAATCCAATAGACATACTGTATATGATTTTATAAGATTGTTTGTTTATATAGCATAACATGTGCAGACACATTTCTGAGTTACTTTACTCTTTCTTGTGGACCCAGTTTTGTGGGATAGTAAATCTATGGGCACATGGGCACTTGCTGTGGTTGGTAAAGGGCATAAGTTATTCTTATCAGTTATTCTTGTTTCCTGATAAAACATCTTTCTGTTTTGCGTGATAAAAAAGGGAGGGAGCAATATACTAATCCCAAACATATGGTCCAAGGTAAAAGCATGTCCTGTCATACTGCCAGGAAAGGTTATAACATATTAGATTGAGATTTGACAACATCAGCTTGTTGCCTCAGAAGCCAAGAATAATTTGTTAAAAGAGTGCCCACATCTCAGAGGCTGGGAGAAAGTTATTTACTTGCTTCCTTGTAGAAGGTCTCCTTTAGCAAGGTGGCTGTAAACTGTTCACAAAGGCCACAGGAGCAACGGAAACTCAGATCCTGATATTCAAACTGCATGTTCCATTTAAGCCTCAGCCTGTTGTTTTTTTAGGGGTGGGGGTTCTTTTTTTTTTTTTTTAAGTTTTTTAGGTGTGTTTGGGGTTTTTAGGGGAATTTTTGTTTGGGGTTTTTTTTGGGATTTTTTTTTGTTTGTTTTGCAGTGTGTTTTGTCAGCACTATGCTTCCATAGCCTAAGAACTAGTTTTGGAACTGGCCTGGAATAGACCATGTCACCCTTTTCCAAATGATGATATCTGACCCTTTTAGCTCGAGTGTCACTTCTACTCCTCTTGAGTAATTTCAGTATAGGAATACTGTAGGAACAGCCTTTTGGTAGCTCTGAGGATCACTGTGTTCTTTGTGTTGACATGATTTTGATAGAACAAGATCTTGATGCAGACCAAGATCCAGCTTTTGCCACACACAGACAGAAGCTGGTGGTAATATTTTTCTGAGCTTGTGATCTCAGTAGGCTGTCTTAGCTAGCAGACCTTTTGTCTCTTTTACTGCACTAGTTATCTTTTTCAAGAAAAAATTCCATTTAGAAGAAATAACCTACATTTTTCAAAGTGTCTCAAGGACACACATTAATAAAATCATGATGGAGCATGTGGCTGACTGCTTATGAGGTTCTCATCTCTGGATTCTTTGTTATCTAAAGCCCAGAGATCCTCCTTCTTAGAGACAAAAGAAAAAGAAAAAAGATAATTCTTTATCAGCCTGCAATTATTTTCTAAAGGTCTGGACTTCCCCCAGTAAGAATTTAATGAGTAGAAAAAGCTGTTCAAGTTGTTTTCAAACATGGTATGGTGTAGCATGCTATCTGTGTTAGCAACATGATGGACATGATGACCTGTGACAAGAAATACAGAAGTAGCAGATGACCATTTATGACTCAAAGGAGGATGTAATTGAAACCATATTGCCTCAATCTGGTTTTCTCTCCCTTGGCTTACTCATGATCACAGAATATCGGATTGCTTCTGTTTTTGTCATGTGGCAGAGCTCAGATGGTGTGTCACAGTCCGTCCTGGTGCAATCCGAATCTGATGGGTGTTGTGATATATTTCCCTTAATTTCCTTATTAGCTGAGAACTCTCAGGAAGTTTAAGCAGAAGTTAGCTATCCCAGCAATGACTGGGATAGCTGGCCTGGTTTAGACACTTGTTAGACTTTTTTCTTCTGATATCTTTTTTGTGCAGCATTTGACACGCTTGCCTTGACATGAGAATGGAATGCCTTTAAATGTCAGTCAAATCCTGCACTGGGATCTGTGCAGTGTCCCATCTCCTGTTGTGTGTTCTAGTCACATGATTTACTCACAAACACATGCAGGAGTTCAAAACTTCCTTGTCTGCAATATTTTACCTGAAGGTACTTGTGTAGCAGTGAATGAAAACTTCAGCTTATGTGTATGTAAACAACTGCGTTTAAAAAATAATTCTGAAATTACAAACAACTTCTGAAATGCTGAGGTTTTCAAGGCCCTTTCTCAGAGATTTGACTATTGGTAGTTTTAGTTCATTGCTTGCCAGTGTCTTCCCAATATCTTCCCAATATCTATACTGTCATGTGACAGTAGGTAACTGCTTTTTTTTTTCCAAGTTAAGCAGGGTTAAACTCCCTGCCTCTTCTCTCCTGCCCCACTTAAACATAGTCAGGTATTTCATTGGAAGACTTACTAGACTGTTACTTGAATTAATTCACAAGCACCGTTTTGCCATTTTCAATTGTGAGATTGTTGGCCAGGAAGGAAAAGATGGCAGGTACTTAGGATACAGATAGCACTGATTTCTGGGATCAATGCCAAAGTGGATAAACTTTTCAATGAAAGGTAGGATAATAGGCTATAAAACAGACCTGTTTCTGAAAAAATGCCAAGATATCCTGTTGAAAATGTTAGTTTCCCCAAAGGCTTTTGAAGAGGCCAAGGAGCACTGTGTACAGGAGGTGGCATCAGGACATATTGCTGCTATATGCTGCTGTCTGTTTTGTTTCTGAAGCTTCTCCCTGTGGACATTGCCTTTGTTTGTGGGCTTGATAATTAATCCATGAGTCATGGAATGGCTGGAGGACTCCACTTCTCTTTTAGAACTTAGAAAAAGAAACCAGCTCTTAAAAACCTTGTTGTCAGATACCATGTATACTTTACCATATAGTTTTCTTTGACAAAGGTGGCAAGTGTTTTCATTAGCCTTTTGCCTTACATCCATTAGATTGAATCATTAGGCTTAACAGTGACTGACCTTGACTAGGGTAAGAGATAATTGCCAGTTCATTGCACTTCAGCAAAATTAATGGATAACCTAAGAGGTGACTTTCTGCCTTTTTACAAACAAAAAACCCAGGTGTTTAGTTGTTTTGTCTTTTGAATATTCAGCTCATTATACCATAATTAAAGGCTTTATCTACATTTATGACTGGCAGTGTTTGCATTTCTTCAGGAAGCTTGTTTGTGTCTTCTGAACACTTACCTTTTCAGTCAAACCTATTGCATTGTAGCACTGTAAATAACATTTGAACTGCTGTGCTATTCAAAGTTGTTTCTTAAAGGGTGATATGTTTATTTTTAGTATCAATGATACATTGGCCATGTTATTTTTAGTATCAATAATATATAATTATTAATCAATTGGCTTGAATGACCAGATGTAATTTTCACTCTTTCTTTGCTGAAAAATAATCCCATCCATACATTTTGTTTTATGACATTTTCTGACTGTAACATTAATATGAGATGTTAAGCATTTTTAGGTCTCAATTGGTTGCCATTAAAATGAGTGTATTGCATTTACTCAGAGGTGAGGAAACTGCAGAGTATCTTGCTATCTGCAATGCATGTTGGTCAGCATGAGTTTTTCAGATCAGGATTTATTAGTAGTAGTTTGGCATAGTATAGTAGAGTTTTCTTTGTTTTAACTCAGAACACTTCACAGCCATGTGATCAGGTAGCTGATGCAGCAGAGAGTTGTTGCAATTGATCGTAGAGGAGTAGAAACCATTCATTATGAATTGTTTTTATTCAGGGCTTTAGATTAGTCTTTTATTTATTATTATAATTGAAAAGGACTTACCACACCCACTATGCAGTGTTTGAAGCCATTTGTAGACCTAAATCCTCTTTTTCCTTGACTTTGTTTCTCAGACCACCAATTCTCCCTAGTCCTTCTCCTTCAAAATCCATTCCAATCCCACAGCCCCTCCGACCAGCAGATGAAGACCATCGGAATCAATTTGGGCAACGCGACCGATCCTCTTCAGCTCCCAACGTCCACATCAATACAATCGAGCCAGTCAATATTGATGTAAGTATTGCTAGCCATTAGATCAGGAATAGATGTGATGTGTTCCTTGTGAATATCAGTGTGTTGAATTCATTGTGTACACGATGTACGCTGTGTTTCTAAGATAATCCTCAGTGGTCTGCCAGAATCTTCAAAGATTTTTCATTTTTTAATAGATTCTTTATTGGTGTTGAGGGCTGTAAGAACACAAATAATCCATTCTCTGAAAGCAGAACTGCCAAGCAGTTCTGTCCTTTTCATTTTCAAAGAAACACTCTGCCCCAAACAACTGCTTTGTTTTTTTCCTGCCATTAGTCCCAAGGCTAATGCTGTTAGCTGTAGCCAGTAACCACTCTTGCAAACCATTGTGTGTTAAACACATTGTTATGCAAGATAGAGACTTTTTAGTATTTGTATTCCATGTAATAATTTTGGCATTGAAGGAAACTAAATAATTAAATTAAGCTGAGTTCACATATTCTGATAGTTCCTTAAGAGTTTAAGAGCCCAGTTTATGTTCTTCTGAGCATTCCTTTGCAGTGTTCAGAAACTGCTACATTAAGGTTTTTTCCACAGTTTTGAAATCTCTGGATGGTGAAATGTAGCTAATAATAATGGTTGGTATTAGCATAAGGACAGTTAGGACCTTTCAAGATGTTGCCTTTTGCTAACTCTGCTAACATACACAGTTCGTATTTTATCCTTAAATCTGCTCTCTAGAAATTAGTCATTTGTTGGGTGAGCAGTCTTGAAATCTGCCTGGAAACTGAGGCACAAAATCAGTTTTGCATGTGAGCTGAGGGAAAGGTGAAATGTTAATTTTAAGAGTGTGGCTATGTAGGCATTTGCATGTGGTATGGCAGTGGTGCAAATGAGGCATAGCCAGGGCTTTTGCCAAAGCACAGGTGTGTAAGGCAACAAATATAATTATGGAACAAGAAGGGAATAAATATAATAGTGTAATCCAAAAAAAGGCTTTATTATAAAAATGGACATACAGAAGCAAACTGCTAGAATTTTCTCCTGTTCATAGAATCCTTAGTGTAGTTTGCTTTTAGTCTGGGCGTGTTGCAAAAGATAGTTTCAGCTCACAGAGGATTGCAAATGAAGAAAGCCTTTTGCACTTAGTCATTTCTGAGAAGAACAGTGTGCCTGGCTATGCAAAACGGGTGTGTTTTTACAAGAAAAATCAAAGCAGGATTCATTTGTCTGATGTACCTCAGTACAGAAAATTGATGTCCGAGATTCTGATATGACAATTCAAACATTTCTGCTACTGTAACAGGAACATTTTACTCAATATTTATTCCTGTGTTTTGACCAGCTATGTTTTTAAGTCAGTATTTTCTTGTCAGCATCTCTTTTGGGGGGTGTACATTTCGCTTTACTGCAGAGAGATGCTGTTTTAAAGCAACTTAATTTTGAGAAGTGTAGTAGTTCTTTGAGTCACTGCTATTAGTAAGTCAGGGTAGGAAACCACTTTCATTTCATGGGCAACATATGACACTATGAATTCACAAACTTATCAGTTTCAATTGATGCTAGAATATAAATGTTAATACCTAAATTAAACACAGCTTTTTAATTTTTTATAGGACTTGATTAGAGACCAGAGTTTACGAGGAGAGGGAGGTAAGTAGCATTTAAACTAACTACTGTGTTACTTTTAATTACATAACTGTTTTGTCCCTTCCAATTACCCTACTTTCTTCTACAAAACACAGCCACAATGCAAAATATGACTAGAGCAAAGAAGTGAATTTACATTTGCTTGTCCATGAACTTAGTATTTGTTTCACAAAGATTTGAGTCATTTGCTGGTCATTCTGGGAGTGGGGGAGACAGAAGGAGAAAAAGTTTTGAAGTAGTATCTAGTTTTAGTTTTAAAATTACTTTTTTACTCTTTCTCTCACCCACACACAGACACACACTTATTCACTCACATGGTTGCACACAGATACCCTACAACTTCCCAAAGATTTTTATGCCTGTTGTTACCTTTTCCCACATGGAAACAACAGGGGTTTTCAATGAAAACCATTGTGGTAGATGGGCCTTCCACAGGAACTGCTGCATCCTAAAGCAGCTTGAAATACTCCAGTTCTTCTCCCCCTCTACCCCTGCTGAAGTTGCTGCTTTGCTGTACTGCATGCCTGTGCTACTCTTGGAAGCAGATTATTAGGATCTTACACTGAAGCCGGGTCTTTTTATGTTTCCTTCAGTAACTCACTGCCCTAATTCACAATTAAGTCAGAACTAGTGCCAGGAGGTTTATTTTTCTTCACGTGTTGTGCACGGGCCTCTTAAGTCACTTCTCCCACTGGTTGTCGAGGTCCTGAAGAGGGCTTCTTATGTGCTGTATTTATTCCTATGAATATAAGAATAAAGCAGAAATATTGAAAATAGAGAAATACTAAGTAGGGCAGGCATATGACAGTTTTTCCAACTCCAAATCAGTAACACAGTTATCTCCTACTGATTATAACTTGCTTCAGCCATAAGTATGGGTCTGAATTACCATAGTGCACCCTTTCCTGATCTCAAAGGTTTTGTACTCTGGACTTCCACTCACTTTGTTTCTCCCATGCAAATCTGGTGTTTGGTAGGATGTGTTGTGTTTGATGGAGCTGTCTTTAATAATGCCAGCAATAGGCACTTTAAAGAAAGAAATTTCCTTTAACCCTGCAAGCTACTAATTGCAAATTGCCATTTAAGCTATTTTTTGTATGTGTTGATAGGTGTGGCTCTCCAGAGTTTTGACCATTTTGTCCAACATTTAAATGTTGTGCGATCATGTTGGTTTTAACTTTTGATCATAAACTGTCTGCTTGGCATCTGAAAACAATTGGCTATTTCCAGTCCTGAAACGGTGTTCTTGGGAATTGACTTTTTTTCCTTCAAAGTACAGAAGAAATCTATGATTAGGAGTCAAAGCATCCTAGTTATTTCCCATGACTTCTTTCATTTCTTCTATGTGTCTGTCTTTCTGTCTCTGCCTGCCCGTCTCTTTCTCTCTAACAGCCCCTTTGAACCAGCTGATGCGCTGTCTTCGGAAATACCAATCCCGGACTCCCAGTCCCCTCCTTCATTCTGTCCCCAGTGAAATAGTGTTTGATTTTGAGCCTGGCCCAGTGTTCAGAGGTAGTTGGGCTCTTCTTTCTTGTTTTCACCCAAACAAAATAAGTAAAACCACAGATGCTGTTTGTGCCTCACCCTCACACCGTGTGTATGTAAGTGTGTGAGTTTATCAAAACACCTCTGTTTTTTGCTTGGCCTGGCTGGAATGCTTTGAATGTGCTTTTCACACATACTCACTTTCACCTTTACACGCTTGAAAGTTATTATAAGTGAAGTCTGACTTAAATCTTCAAAAGCAAGGAATTTCATAGTTGAGGTTTTTCTGTGGACCTTAACATAATGTTTCTAAACAAAGGGCATTGGATTGCATTGCAGTGATTTTAAATATAAAATGATGTCCTTAACTTAGAATTTCCTTGACTGTTCAGTTTAAGTCAGTTCAGTGCTATAATGGTCTTCTATATTTAATATTCTCTGTTTTGAAAAGTGATGTAGGAAATCAAATGTGAATTACAAACATTTCCATTGATATCTTGTTAGGTCTCAAGCTTGTCAAGTAATGTGTCATGTCAGCTTTCAACAAATACTTCATTTTGACAGTGTGCTAGTGACACCACATCGGGGCTCTAGATGGTTTTAGTAGTTTTTATTTAGTTAGTAAATTTGACTATACAGTATTTCTGTCCTGTACTATGTAAAATAAGACACTTAGATTTTCATGTCATTGGCCATGGGGGTAATTCAGGCCTTGAGCTGTCAATGGATCTGTTGTATTGCACAAAATCCCATAAAAACTCTGTGGGATTTCGTATGCTGGAGAAACCAACTATTGAGTAATAGCATGAAATGTTCATACTTGTGTCTCTACATAATGCGTGTAGAAATTGTTAGTTCAGTGCATGTAGTGTGGTTTTCAAATGCTACCATCTTGGCTGTTTCAAAGACTCTTGTTTGAGAATATATCAAAAGCAGTTCACCTTTTGAACTTGTCAAGATCTTCCAGAAGTCATTGTAAGAAGACAGGTGTTCCCAACAAGCAAACTGGCTGCAGAATGAAATATGTTATCTATTGCTTCAGAGTCCAAGCTATTGACTTAAATCCAGCATTATCTGAAGTATTTGACTCTAATAACTTGAAAACAGGCCATCTGGTATTATTATGAACAGATTAACTACAGTATTCTGCCATGTGCTAGAACATGAAACTACAGTGAAATGCCATGTGCATTTTTGGTGAAGGGTGAATACTGTGCTAGTGTTCCCATATTGCAGTATTAAAATTTAAATAGGAGATTTTAGTTACCTCAAAGAAAATGCATCCCAGATCTTTGCTGTTGCAGAGGAAATCTGTAGCCCAGTAAACCTTTGGAAAATTGCTCATGTTCTGGGAACATCATACATTTAATTCCATGTATGTTTAACTTCAGATTAATCATATAATAAATAAATGACAGCGTAGTGGCCATAACATGAACACAAGTCCATCCTTCAGGTTACTGGCTTCCAGCTGCTTAGAAATGTAGTTAGGATACCCAATATACGTCATTATTGTTGTGTTATTATGTGGGACAGTTTACAGATGCTGTGTTCCATTTTGTATCTGTTGGTATGTAATTTTGTGCATCCACTTCCAAGTGTATAGATTTTAGCATAGTGAGTCCAGTGATGGATACGTATAGTCTGATAAATTACCATGTACTGAGTGACTGAACTTAAGCAGCAGTTTAAAAAGTCACTAAGTCCATTTTTGAAGTCTAGTTGCCATTAGGAGATACTTTTTGCTTAAGAGAGGAGTTTCTATAAGAGAATATGAGGAGTATTGTCTTCCACCACTTCCCAGAGCACTGATGTGAGAGAAGGCAGTGGAATGTTAGAGGTCTTGTTCAATGACATACATTGTTTAGCAAAGCAGCAAGAATTTAATTAACAGTTGACCCTATTTTATGTCCTTTGCATTGAAAGGGTCAGCATAACCTTGTTAGGAATAATTGTGATGTATTTTAAAAAGCAGTGTCTAGGTGAAGTGCTCTATTTGAAAAGGGCCACTGGGGCTCTGAAACAGCTCTCTTAGTAACATTTTCCTGCATAGATTTGTTTAGATAACCTACAGGCTACAGTGATACTGTTCTTTTTGTGTTTCCTAGAATATGCTTCAAATAGCTAACTTAAGTACTTGTTCTTTTTTAATCCTTTCTGAAGTCTAATATTTGTTTTTAAGTAATAGTTCTCTGCTAACAGATAGCTTTAAAACAGCCAAATGATTTTCAGGTGGCACTTGGAGACTCAACCAGAAAACATTTCAATTATTTGCATTTAGTCCATTTTGATTCCAAAGTACAATAGTTCAGCTATTTGTTTGATTCCTAAAAGCTTATCTACAAGAAATATCACAGGTAGATGCTATGCACTAAAATGCTATTGTTCCTCTCAAAGAAATTGATGGAATTTAAAAAATACATTTTAAAGTATTTTTTTCTTACTTAAAAAGACATTGTCCCTTTGTTAATTCATGAACAAGAGACTGGAGACTGTCTATACAGGGATGTTTGCTATAGATTTGTCTCTTCCTGAAATCTGAGATATGAGCACTAATCTAATATTAGGACAATATTCCTGTATGTGTTTGTTTTCTCTTAACATTCACATTGATGTTTAGAGATACTGCATCTTAAACACAATTCTTGCACCTAATATCAATACATTCTTGTAAGGTGGATTCTTACAGATAAAGCTATCCTGTTTCTGAAATTTAGGCTCAGCTGCAGGCTTGTCTGCAACACCTCCTGCTTCTTTGCCTGGGTCACTAACCAATGTGAAAGCATTACAGAAGTCACCAGGACCCCAACGGGAAAGGAAATCATCCTCATCCTCAGAAGACAGAAATCGAATGGTAAGGGAAAGATCAGCTGTCTTCTTTTGTAGAAATATTCCACAACCATATTGCTCTTCTATCCGAGTTTTATAAATTATTTTGAAGATGAATATGGCAGTGATCAAGGGAACCGATAAATATTAGAGTGGGATAACCCACTTTAAACCCATAAATAATTGTGGGACTGATATATAAAGAATTTAAATAATTGACTAAACTCACTTTTACTGGTGGGCCTCATATTGTAATGCCACTTTCCCTTCATGTAACAGCTTAACTTTTCCCACCATGACTCATAAACTTTGAAAGTAACAAATGTATGTAACAAATTTTTATGTAATGATACATGAAAACATAAAAACATCCACTTTTTAAAAAAATCACTATTTAGTATTATGATTAACAATTTTAAATCAAATACTACTTTCTTTTTTGTAAGCATTTCTTAATATTTTCTGGTTTTAACACTGCCAGAAAGCTGTTGCAAATATTTCATGCCAGGTAGTAATTTGGCATACCTATATCCTGAAGTTTTGTGTAGGGCTAACTTTAGAAGTCACAAGACAATATCTGACAAAGAACATCTTTTTAGGGCATTAATGATGGGAAATGCTGGTGAGTAATTTTTAACAAAGGGGCTGTTTTCAGAGACATTAATGCACTTGTTTTCTTCCTTTTTGTTGTTTTTGCACATATATAAAGAAAACTCTTGGTCGACGGGATTCAAGTGATGATTGGGAGATACCAGATGGACAGATCACAGTTGGACAAAGGATAGGATCTGGGTCATTTGGAACAGTCTACAAAGGAAAGTGGCATGGTATGTGGCCATGATGGCAAACAGCTGTTTTTGAGGGGGCCTGCCAGGGCACACCCAGCTGGACAGCAGCTTCCCAGAAACACGCCAGGGATTCTGGTGGGCACCAGGCTGAATGCAGCCAGCAGTGTGCCCATGCCACAGAGAGGGAGGATGGGCTCCAGCGCTGCACTAGGCATTGCCAGCAGGTTAAGGGAGGCAATCCTCCTCAGCACTGCCACACCTGGAGTGCTGGCCCCAGTTCTGGGCTCCTCAGAACAATAGAGATGTGACATAATGGGGAGAGCGCCCTGAAGGGCAGTAAATATGATTATTAAATTAATAAGTAGTGTGCCAAATAGCTAGTGTAAGAACTTCATATTGCTTAGAAACTCAACTCTTACATGTTCTTCTGAAGTGAGAAATGATTACGGTAAAGATGAAACGTTAGAAAGGCAGAAGTATGCATCTTGATGAATGAGGATTTCAGATGTGTACTTTTAATAGCTCTGGCCTGGCTATGATTTCTCAGAGTAAAGTAAGAATAGTATTTCTACATTTTACTGAATATTGACTAGCTTTAAAATTGTAGTGATTTATTTCATTTAAGCTAAAAAAAAAAAAGGTATCCCAAAATTTCTGATGTTCTGTATAGCATTTTCTCAAGAGAGGAATATATATCAATGGCACTTACTAAAACTTGCTGTTTTAAAGGTGATGTGGCAGTGAAAATGTTGAATGTTACCGCACCCACACCTCAACAGTTACAGGCTTTCAAAAATGAAGTAGGAGTGCTCAGGTAAGAAGATTTTTAATGGCATGAAAAATATGTGTGTAGATTTGTGCTTCATTAATCACTGAATTTTTAGATCTCCATTGGAACACATCTACGAGATGATACCTCAGGCAGAAAAAATAGCCTTTAAAAAATATTTCTTTGTACCCACTGTATGCATTTGTCTGCACATCTATGTTGTCAATACATACATGTCCAAACACTCAGAACTAGTTTTTGCTAATGTACTCCCCCCAGGGCACAGTCAATCCTAAGAGTGAGCTGTAGGCCTTTCTTTCCTCTCATTCATATTTTGAAATTGAAGGAGAATGTGACTAGTGGTTGGTTTTTCAGCTACAGTCCTGCCCATATTATCTGTTATTTAATAGCTTCTGTTCAGTAACATTGATTTCTCTGATGTTTGTTTTTTTTTTTTAATGTAATTCTTATAAAGTCACTTCATTATTTCCTTTTCTCATGTCTACTGCTTCTACAATCTCTGAGGAAGTATTTGGTTTGGGTTCAGCTCTTAAAAGAAGATTCATCAGCCTGATATTATAGAATATATATTGTGAAGAAACATTACATCAAAGTACAGTCTGGAGCAGTGTTGAGGATAATTGTGTTTTAAAAAACAAAATGGCAAGAAGGTTTTTGTCCCTGGAAACCTGATGGCTTGAGCTGGGCACCTATGCTGCAGTAACATCCCAAATAATCTACATGGTGAAAGGGAATGGTCAGCCTTTTACCCTTGGAAAATGTTACTTCCAAAAACTCTAAGCTCATAGCTGTGGGAGTAGAGGCTTTCTGGGCTGTGCTACTTTGGGTATCTCTTCATTTTCTTTACAGAACTGTGAGAGAACTGAATGAAATCAAACATCTTACTCCAGCTTTCTGCTGGTTGTCCCTTGGATGGAGCCCAGCCTGTTTGTTTGTTTGTTTCAGAACATACATTGTCACTTGTTCTATCCTTTGACCCAGCCAAGGCATATTTAGCTGTAGTTGTGCCTTCTCCATTATGATTCATCATTGCTTAGCTTTGTAGTAGGATTTGCAAGAAACTGCTTACTTTTTGTTTCTTCAGCAGTTACTCTCAGCATCACTTGACAAATTCTTGAACCTGAAAAAGGCACAATCACATAGCATAGAACTGTCCTAGTCCACACTGCTGCAAGGACAAAGGCTCCCAAGCTGGGATCCCATGCTAATTTTTTAATTTAAGAAAACATAAGAGCTCTGACATTTTTTAGTTACCCAGTACCCCACTTACCATTTTTTAGTTGCCAGAGTAGTTATTTCATGTTAATATGATAAGAAAGGCTAACTTCAGGAATAATTTATTAAATTAGTCTAGCAAGAGGTTGAGATTAACCCAACACTTTCTGTTTGGAAATATATATGTAGACTGTGATAGATCTGCCTGGGTTTTCCTGATTTCCTGATCCGATTTCCTCCTGGTTCTTATTTTTTTTGTAAACAGGAAAACACGACATGTGAATATCCTGCTTTTCATGGGTTATTCAACAAAACCCCAGTTGGCTATTGTTACACAATGGTGTGAAGGGTCCAGTTTGTATCACCATCTACACATCATTGAGACCAAATTTGAAATGATCAAGCTAATTGATATTGCACGACAGACTGCACAAGGCATGGAGTAAGTATTGAATTACTTGTCTGCAAATGAGCACTGGGGCAATGTTTACTTAGCCCCTTCACACTCTGGCTGACATTGGCAAATAAGGCCAGCTCTCTGCTCACTTTGCTGAGCCCAAGGTCCTGTATCAATCATCAAAGCATTTGATGAAAGTATCAGAGCTCTCTGAATAACAGGTTTCAACATCTGAAGAGAAATCCCTATTTTGTTCTAAGGATTGTAGATAATCCTTATTCCCATAGAGGGCCATTGAGTTAGAATTTACCAAACTAGCCAAATACTGTGTGTCAAAATCAGAACACTGCTGCTGTAAGACCAGAGAAATCACACTTCAGCTGAAAAACCACTATGATGATTGCAGTTCATTGTGCCATTTTTCTTCTCAGTATTCCATTACATTTTCAGTCAAGAGGATGGAGGTGTTTGCAGCAACCAGCCTTAGCCTTCTGTTAGCCTGTGCATCTCCCCAGGCTCCATCTGTAGGTAGGGGAGATGCAGAAGCTGTTTTGTGAACACGATTCAAAGCAGAGACACAAATTGGGGCTTTTCCAGCAGTTTTGTGCCAATCTCATTGACTAAACAAAGAGCCATGGGAGACTAATTCAGGCTGTATCTGCTGTGGGGCAAGTGCTTTCCTCTGTGTTCCCTGCCATCTGTTTATCCAGGCTGCAATCAGGGGATCTTTTTTCCACTCCTCTACTAAAAAGCAGTCAGTGTACCCGAGTACGTATTGAGACTGGGAAGCACATTTAGCTCCTGCAATTTAGGAACACCTTATCTAAAGCTGTGACTAGCTCACAAAGTCTTGACAGTCCCCATTAAGGCTGGGAAGCAGGAGTTTCAGCACAGAATTGCATGAAAAAAATCAGTGAAGTTCTTTTTACTGTGAATATTGGGTTAGAATTGAAAAGCAGAAGTTGGAGCATAATTGTTACTCATCAGTAGCATCAGATTTGAGCTGGAAGCCTAAGCTTTATTTTATTTTTTCCTGTGAATGTTGCAGAAACTGTCATGGGTAACTGAAGTTTTACTGCCTGCATAAATGTGTGGTTTGAATGTCGACAGAATTTATGTTTCAGTAGTACAGTGAATTTTGAATCGTTGATTGGTATTATCTAACCCACCTAATCTATGATATTCCTTTTCAGTTATTTGCATGCCAAGTCAATCATCCACAGAGACCTCAAGAGTAATAGTATCCTTTCCCAGAGATGTCATTTTGGAAAATGAAAGCATTCCTGGTTTTTTATTTTTGGTTTTTTTTCTGCCAGAAATTACCTTACTGTTGTGAAAAGCTGTTCATGTGTGGATATTTGCCAAATACAAGTTTCACTAAGAAGGTGAATTAAAAGTGAAAAAAGTGAATTATTTTTCACTAATAACAAAAATAGGAGATGCTTACTGTGTCTTTTGATTTGATTGCAATAACATAGGGAGTTTTAGTTGGTATCACGAAGATTTTTTTGCATCCTTTGGTTTCTTCATGTAATGAAAGATTATGTGAGTTGGCTCATGGAGCATTTTCAGCTTTTCTCATACTTGGCACTTCATGAAAGCCACCTGGCCATGGTCTGTTCAGCACTGGCCCAGTCATTACTTATATAACCCTTACATACCATAATTCACTGTGCTGGCTGCTTAAAACCTGCATGATGTAGAAACCTTCTTCAGTGGTGCTGTATGGTTAAAACTGTCATGTTCATGTTACAAATTTGTAGCTGTTCATTTTTCTTTTAGGACAGGGCCAGCACTGCTTGTCTGTTTTCCCTTAACATTCCCCCCTTAGATATTTTTCTTCATGAAGACCTCACAGTAAAAATAGGTGATTTTGGTCTAGCTACAGTGAAATCACGATGGAGTGGATCCCAACAGTTTGAACAGTTGTCTGGTTCCATTCTATGGATGGTAAGCAAGGGGGAAGTGGTGAGCTTGTTTCAACAAATTTATTTACTTCTGGCCAAACTTCCTGCTCCTTATCCCTCTGGCACACTGACATATAAAAGCTGGCTAAAGCTGGAAAAGACAAGCAGTAATACGAAGTAGTAAATGAATGTTTTTCAATTCTTCTTTAAGCATGTGTTTTCCAGTAGTCAGCAGAAAAACTTTAGTGTCTCCATCTTTTATTCTGAGGTTTATACTGAAATGAAAATAGCGGCTAAGGAAAATGAGTATCGTTAATCTAGCATTGAGGAGAAGGTAAGAAAAGCCTTGCAAAAGAGTAGAGCAACTAGCTCAGCAAAAAGTAAGATGCTCCTAAGTTTTAAGGATTCAAGAAGAATTGCTTCATACTGCAATCTCCTGTGCAGCTCCACTTCCTCTTTTTCTCCCTGGAAAAACTTAAAAGCTCTGTTAGCTGGCATTATTTTCAGTGTCCTTAGAATTCTAATTTCCAAATACATTCTCTGCCTGGCCAAGATAATTTTGCTCTGTCATAGAGGAATAAAAGGGATCACCAAGCTTAAATGAAGCAATGGATTTTGAGATTCATGTCAGCATCCACTCTATATTAGGACCCAGTAACACCTGAAGGCAAGAGTGGGCCTTGCACCTGTACCCTGGACAAGTCCATGTTTTGTTCCTGGTAGGTGAGGTGCAGCACAATGGAGAGAAATAAAAACTAATTCTTGCCCTTTCTGATACAGGCACCAGAAGTTATTAGGATGCAGGATAAAAACCCGTATAGTTTTCAGTCGGATGTGTATGCATTTGGGATTGTTCTCTATGAATTGATGACTGGACAGTTGCCATACTCCAACATCAACAACAGGGACCAGGTAAGGGGAGGCACTGACTTCAGTCAACTGTGGTCTGAAACAGAGATTGATTCAGCTTTGGGTGGTGAACTTTCTGATGTTCTGTGTGTTTGATGTCTCTGATTCTCATGTTGTGAGATGACATTTCTGCATTCTCTAGATCTGCCTCAGCCACATAGCAGCAATTTACTTAATTCTCTTGAGGTATTTTTTGTGTTTTTATTTTAAGTATAGATTTTCAGCTCCTGGACTGGTTGCCAGGATACTTATTAGGGAGAGAGCAGATTACTTAATAGTAATCTAGTTTAGAATAGTTCTGCAGAGGCAAAATGATCCCCCATGTGTGTGTTCAGTTATTCTTCTCATTCCCCCCACCTCTCCACTTGCATTGAATAATAAATAGTGCAGCTACAGGACTGACAAAACAGAAGAGCAGTCATCTCACCAAGTGTTTTATATTCATCTGAACTTTGAGAGAGCATGCACCATCTAACTGAATTGCAGGATATCAGCATTTCTCAAATCCTGCTTGTTGGACAATATAACTTCCCAGAGTCTGGGGATCCTGTAAGAAGATTACTTAATTGTGAACAAATATTCCTTAAGTCCTAATCATCCCACATGCCATAATACATCTCCATGGGATAGGCACATTTGGGAAGGCATACCTGATTCATTATTTCAGTCTAACCTAAAAACAGCATCTGTGCATCAAGATCTTTGGTGTAAACTATTCTGTGTCTCAGCAGTGATGTATTTATTGCTTCTGTGTCCTCATCCCTTGTTTTTTCACTGTCAGTACTTGAGAATTGAAACCATAGCAACCTTCATCTGTGAATGCCATTTTATAAGGCTGCTTCCCTATCTGCCAGAACACTTCATCCCAATTCATCAAATTTGGAGTGACTCCTTTTTGTTTTGGTTTGTTTGTTTTTTTTGGGTTTTTTTTGGTTGTTTTTTTTTTTTAATAATTTTGGTTTTGCCTTTTGGAAGAAGCCTGGACTCCTGGCCAGATGGATCCAGCCTTCTAAAAACAATATTTGGCCTTGTTTAGCTTTTACCTTTTGAGATCTGCAAGATGAACCCAGTGATGTGGGTGCTTACAATGAAGTGCTGAAACAAATTTTAACATGCAAGTGAATCCAACATATGGGATCTAATGTCTTGAGTTCTGTCACTCCCTGTCTATTACATGAAAAGTTGTAAATATTCCTTACTCTCTGGTGCATCTACATCAGCTACTATGACACAACCAAGATTCTTAGTGAGCAAAGTGTCATTCTTGTTATACCTCAGTGTTTCTCTCACTTCAACAGATTTTTCTAGACTGTTCTTATAGTGATACTCTCTTTTCTCTAGTCTAAAATAAAAGATTAGCCCCTGTATTATTTGTAAAGAAACTATTTGAAACATAAAGAGTAATGAATTTTGAATAATTTCAACTTGTGCCATTATTTAGAAAATACCACCTGCTAGATAATGGTAAGTCTGATCGCAGCAGAGGTAAGGGATGCAGTATTCAAATCTCCACTATAAAATCCTGCTCGGCACATGGGGATTTCTAAAGGAACCATATGGGAGTTTTCTGTTCCTTCTTGATGCCAACACAGATGTGACTGAAGCAGAGTTAAAAAAGGACTAGGATTGTGTTAGTATAAATAACATGTATAGCATGCTTGAGATGTGAGGGTTTTCTGTTGTGGTTTTTTTTCCCAATGTCAAGGTATGAAATAGACTTCATTAGAGAGAAGGTGTGATAGACCTGCTGGGTTGTCTGAGTTCTCAGAAAAGGCAGTGATTACTGCTGCAGCACGAATAGATCTTTGATTAGCTGGTTTGGAAGTGCTTTTTAGTGTTAGTGCTACTGCAATACTCAAACCACGTTGCAAATTACCTTGGCTTGACATGATGATGTTTGATGGTTTTTTATATATACAAGAGATTATTAACCATGTTTATATTTTGTTTTCCTGCTTCCTATCAGTTTACTTGGTTTTATGCTAAAGTTTTATCCTTAGGGGAAATGTAAGCCTCCCATGTTGAAAGAGTTACTGTAAAAATACCAAGCCTGTCTGTCTCCTCTTCTACAGAGAAGAGGGAGTTTCTCTTTTTCTTTTGAGATTTTTTTCTTTTTTTTTTGTGAGTGGGGGAGGTGGTCAGATGTCAAGAATAAGCTTATGTGTTGGAAAGGTATGTGACGGAATCAATTCTCAGAAGGTAAAGGGTTTTAATATCCAAAGTCCATGTGTTTCTTAAAATACCTTTCAATGTGAAGTTGTTGTTGATTTGTAATATAAAACAGAATATTTCTTTTTACAGTATATTTATTTTTAGACGTTCTGTTCCTGCCACAGAGTTGCTTGTTTTTGTCAGTTTTTGACACCGAAGAACTGTTCCTTAGATGGTTATTGCTATAAATGGTAACCATTTACTAGTGTTCAACTTCCACAGAAATCTCTCTGAGGAGGAGGAAAGATCTAATTTTTTCTCTGTACTGAATAGGTTAGCAAGCATTACTCTATGAAATTTGTCAATTTCAATACCAGATAATGTTTCCTGGGAGCAGAAAGCTTGTTGCTGCAACCAAAATAGTCTAGCAAAATGTTCACCTTTTGTTACTGTTTATTTTATCAATTCAGCTTCTTCCTCTTTCATCTTTTTTCCCCTTAAATAAAGATAATTTTCATGGTGGGACGAGGATACCTATCTCCAGACCTCAGCAAAGTACGGAGCAACTGTCCCAAAGCTATGAAGAGATTAATGGCAGAATGCTTAAAAAAGAAAAGAGATGAGAGACCCCTTTTTCCACAGGTGAAAAATGCTCTTGTTTAGATCTCAACAGACTTTACAATTCAAAGTTTTGAACTCATTGGCCACTTCCAAATTTTTTTGATTAGTACTGTAGCAGGGTTTCATAAGAGACCTGGTTCAGTACCTGGTTAGTTCTGTTTAATTCGAAATGGCTCATTTTAATTCTAAAATGCAGGTATTAAAATTACCTATGTATTTGGAAAAGTATTTACATGTTGGAGAAAGTTTCAGCTGGGAGATAATGAAAGTAATAGTCACAGTTAGACACAGAAATCAGTGTATGTGCTCAGAAATGTTTACACTACCCTCCTTGCTCTCCCCCAAGCTTCGTGAAGGCAAACAGATAGTTTTGCCACAGAGTTTGATTATTATCGTGCCTGCTGAGGAAGGTTTGGGCTCAAAAAGCTTGAGGGGGAGGAGGGCAAAAATACGATATTTTTTCCTGTTTTGAATGTAGCCAAATCGTTTTCAATAGATAAGGAGCTCCCCCTGCTGACTTTTTGGTAAATGTTATTAAGCAAAATGCTGGCAGAGCTGGGTTTGTTTGCATCAGTGGCAGGTACAGGTACTAGGGCGTAGACAAGGAGTCCAATAAAAAGCAAGTGTTTTCACTGTGCTTAGAGGGAATCAGTGTGCCTTTGAGAAGGGGGAAATTCCCCAGCTATCCTTTTCACCTTCCTTAGGATATAAACATTAAGAGTGCAGTGCAGTAAGCTGTATTTTAAAAACCCTTTTTTTAATAGGTGTTTAAATATTCTTCTGTAGTTAATTGATACTGTGCCTTTGGTTTTAAGAGAGAGTCACAGCTTTGGAAGAACAGGTTTGATCATGTGTTTTCTATGTTTCAGATTCTTGCCTCCATTGAGCTTCTGGCCCGGTCATTGCCAAAAATTCACCGCAGTGCATCTGAGCCCTCGTTGAACCGGGCCGGCTTCCAGACAGAGGATTTTAGTCTATATGCTTGTGCTTCTCCAAAAACACCCATCCAAGCAGGGGGATATGGTGGGTTTCCAGTGCACTGAACCAAAATGTGAAAGCATGTGCCTGTGTGTCTGTGTGCTGGTGTGTCCTGTGAGCGCAAGGTGTTTGTTCTCAGTTCCTACCAGCTCCGATCGTAAGGTTTACTGAGGGAACAAAGACTCACTTCCTAACGCTGGGCATTGAGTGTTCCCAGCACAGAATCTGTGTTGGTAACTAGTGCCCTGGGAACAGCTGGCACAAGAAGAACTGTAATGTCATGTAAGAGACATGGGAAAGGTCACTTCAAAACAAGCAAAAATGTTCTTAAGGTCATCGGGTGTCATTTTTGATTGGAATTAGTTACTTAGGAGTGTATTTGATTTGAATCTACTCAAGTTGGGGTGGTCTGTTGTTTTGGGTTTTTTTTTTTTACTTCAGTTGAGGTCATTATATTTGAACAAAAAGCTTTAGATTCTTCATTTAGTTAGGCTATTCATATGGGAAACACTTGGAAAGATAAACTTAGCTTCAAGGCTGAGCAGAGTCAAAACTTTATTGTGGTCAGCAGAAGTGAGCAGATACAACACAGAATCCAAAGAAAGCCCTGAATGACATGTGACTCTTATCTTGCAAGTGGAAGTTTAAATTAGTACTGTTTAGAGAACATTTCTCCTACAGAAGAGTGATGAATGTGGTTTTTTATGTTACATTTTTCTCTAAATATTCTGACCTGATGTAGATTACACCATCTTCAAATGTTCTGTTACAATGCAACACAGAAGAAATTCTGAATCCTCTTTTGCCAAGCTGCAAGGCTATTACTGGTAATGGTGCCTGTATCCTTCAGTCAGTAGGGATTTCAAAATTTATAAAAACATTTTAAATCTCAAGCATGACCAAGTGCTTTAAGAGGAAAAGTGCTGCTAACACCCATAATAGCAAAATTTGAAAAAGCAGTTTTGTTCACAGAAGTCAGTGTTATACTACAAACTTTGTTAAGATGAAAGGTGTTGATTATTTTAATATTGTTAAAAATACACTGAACATGCTTCTCTTCAGTGACAAATTGATTTTTTTCTCTTCCATGGAAAAGCTGCTAGTTTGACTAGGCAGAAGTGAATCAGTTGGACTAGATATCTGAGAAAGTTGGACACCTTACCAAAATCCTGCCAGCTCACTTTGGAGACTGTATTTTTCTCTAGAGCGTTGCTCTGGAACAAGTGCATCAGAGTAGTGGTTGAGGTTATATCAATCTTTAATAGCAGATATGAAAATAAGATATAGAAACGGTGTTCTTGCATGTTTTGAGATGAGTTATGTGGTTTTACTTGGTTTAAACTGCTGAACTGTTAATTTTCACAGATTACTCTGCATTGGAAACAAGCTATTTCTGCTCTTGTTAGGACTTGAAGGGCCAGGAATGTTCCTAATGGCTTCTGATTTACATACTCATGGAGAAGTTTGCCTGTTGCTAGCAATACATTTTGGAAATAGATCAGGAATTCTGAAATGTTACTGCTGTCTGGCAACTGAGCCTTTTAAAATGGGAAGCAGATTTAGAGAGCTTGAAGAGATATAGGCAGTTTTTACATTTTCTGGATGGATTATAATGGTCTTTTTGACTTCTGCTGTTGGAATAGTTTGGGAACTAACTTTTCTCCTTTTCTTAGTCAAGAAAATTTAGCTGTTGAAATCTCTCTCTATGGAAATAGTTACAGAGGACAGAAGTTACTACTGTTTTAGAAAATGTTTCCCTTCTTCCTGGTAGCTTCACCTCATTTTGGCAGGCTTATCTGAAAATGAAAACAGGACTGAAGTATTGTTTTCCTCTCTCATTCTTTATTTTATGTATCTGTTCTAGCAGTGATGAGGAAAGTTTCCAGGGGTGTGGTATTCAGTACAGAGCAAGAGGATGCTACTAGGTCTCCTGCAGAATCTAGAAATGGGGCATCCCACACAGAAAAATCTTAGCCTTACAAAAGAGAGTTGCAGAGAGTGCAGAATGCTCACCATTGCCCTGCCCAGGCTTATTCTTGTTCAGGTCTGCCAGATCAGTTCCATCCAGTTACTCCTTGGAGTAGTGTTATCCTTCTTGTTGTTAAGATTGTTCATCTGTGCTATCAGAGATACAATTATGGGGGGGAAACTGCTGCCATCTTCAGACACATTTGGCCCCATTTCTTGCTCTATGGTCAGTGCATTCTTCCTGTGTCACCTGTTCTTACTGAGCATTTTGGGTTCCATTGCCATAATGTGATATTAGCTTCTCACTAAACATTTAGCCTCCTATAAAAGGAGGCTGTTTTGTGGATCATTAACTTTATCTGACAGAGAGGTATTTAGAGGTTTCACTTTTTTAAGTTCTAATTGCTGCTTCAATGGGATTTGGGGTATCTGTGGGATGAAGGTGCCTAACTACACCTGTGGATTTGGGTCAGAGTTCTCAAAGGTGTAACTCAGCTATATTGTTTAGAAACAGATACCTGTTGGTTCAGAAAACATGCCTGTATGATCCTAGGTTTTTCTGGAGGACTAATTTATACTAGGTGAGATGACTTTTTATTTTACTTCCCTACATACAGTACAGAAACAAAATCTGTCTTGGTAGTCTCAACATGTTCCAAATTTTTACTTACCCAGTGGATAGTATCCATACAAAAGATCAGCACAAGATCCAGCAGAAAAGTGTCTCCTTTTTTTTTTTTTTCTGTATCTGTGAATATAAACCAGGCAAGGTGTTGGAATCTGGTGTCTCCCCACGATAAGTCAGTCAGTCTCTAGTTCAGTAGGTAAGGCTGGCACAGCCTGGAAGGGAACCATTTTTCTCCTTATGATTTTTCTGAGAAACATGGCATCTACCCCTGGATAAGGAGTACAGTTAAGATGATGTGTGTATACCTTAGTAACCCCATGAATTCAGGTAGCTTACAAATTTGTGAGAGTACAGAATGGTAGCTGCATCTTAAATCTTTCCAGGAATTGGGGGTAGCAGGTTCACTCGGAACATGCCCTTGTAATACATTGTTTGGAGGCAACATGAAAGATCTTGATCATCTTTTTAGTACAGACTTTTTGAAAGTGTGCATTTAAAATAGTTTCCACTTGCTCTGTGTGAGACAAGCATGAAAAGACTGTAGTAGCTGACTTGAAAGGGGTTTGTAAGAAGTGGATATTTTCAGATGCTCTCTATCCTTTGGAAAGAAATCGCTTCGCTACCACTCAAAGCAAATATCTGCAGTTCTGCTTGATAAAAAGCACCTCAGATGTCTGCCTCACAACGAATATAAATATCTGGGGTTTTCTCTTGTAGCAAGTTGCTAAGCATGTGGTTTCCTAGCTTGGTGTGGATAGGTATAGCCATGTACATACCTCACCTAGGGAAAGCTCTTACTGGCAACTTGATTTCACACATGTTCAGCCAACATAATCCCCTTATTAGATGACCATGCTACCTGTTTTGGTCTCCTTTGATTTGAGATCAGATTAACAGTGGAATTTTGAAAGGGGAGATTTAGCATTAGCTTGTCAAAGAAAATATGGTTGCTAAGGTTTTGTTTAAATGGCAGGAAAGAGAAAATTACCTTTTTAAAGCTACCATTCTATCTCAAATAATTCTTTACTTCTGGTCCTGTTTTTCCATTGCTCTTTCCCAATTAAAGGTTTTTGGCTTTTTTCCTGAAATCCCTATATGACCATTAAAATCTGAATTATTACCAGAAATAGGCAGAAGGACAAGATGAGTAATGAGGTAGCAACCTATTTTTTATAAATTTATCTTTAATCACCAGTTTAGAAAGGCAGACTGAAAAATAAATTAAATAGAGCATGTCTTGAAAGTGTAGCTAAGCATAAATGTCACTTAAAAATTGACCTCACAGGCAATACTTGGTCACTTTTTTGTCCTTCTCTTAAAAGAAAACATGTACAAAACTTGAGGTGTTTCTAGAAGATACTGTGAAGAGAGTTGAGAAGTCAGTGAAATGTAGCAGAAAAAAGCAAGAAAAAATTATCCGGTATTTAGAACAAGAATTTAATCTGGTGCTAGAACTAGTAAAATAGGCAATTAGATCCATCATGAAGCTTTTATTCTATTGTTGTTAGAACTTAAGCCTGCCACCACAGTCTGTAAAGACACAGAGCTTGAGGCCTGTCACAACTCCCTGTGCCACCCTCACTTTGGACTTCAGGTGCACTCCCTTCTCATTTCCTATGAGGCACAGAGCCCTTTCCCTGCTTTCTTCAAGTTCCTTAGAACTGGGTCGGCTGTTCCTCACAGGCCTTTTAGATGCCTTTTCTTCCCCCTCCTAGTGCAGACAGCTGACTACTCTTCTTGGTTCTACTCTTTGCAGAGCAAGGCATTCCACAGAATTAACACTCTAAGCCTAGAATTTTGTTTGCAGGGATGTTTCTGTTTTGTTTCCAGTATTTAGAATAAGATTCTTGAGAAAAAACAAAGCCAACAATACAGTCACTCTTGAAAAGATGGAAGGACAGCAGATAGGGAGCAGTTGTTTGAATGTAATGGCATTCAAAACCCTTCAGAACAGAACAAAGGCTCTCTTGTGCCTGCTTATCACTACTTCAGTATTAGGGAAGCTCTGAGAAGGGCTGTCAAGAAAGTGGCATAAACTAACCCAAAATGCATATGAAACCCAGCATGGGGAAGTTATGTTTCTTTTCTCTTTCTCCTGAGTCCTTTTGATTATGACCCCTCACTAAAAATCCTATAGAAGACAATTTCTTTGTGGGTGGCAGGGAATTTTTCTTTTTTTTTTTTCTTTTTTTTTTTCTTTTTTTTTTCTTTTTTTTTTCTTTTTTTTTTTCTTTTTTTTTCTTTTTTTTTTTTTTTTGCTAAAGTATAGGATTAAGAGGATTAATATCTTAGACTCAGCTTCTATTCAGTCTTCTGTCAAAGTCCTGAAAGACTTCAGGCAGTAATTTTACTCTGTGCCATAGTTGCATCCCCCTCAGAAGTGGGACTATGAGTCTGTCTCACGGCATGGTGACACTAAATAAATTGTGTAGGATTTCAGGACATCATCACTTGTGAAAGCACTGCATGCAATTATTCTTTTTTCAGTAATTCTGAAGGAAGCATGGAGTTGCTTTATCTGTTATGGTCCCTGTAAATGAGACGTAATTTCTAGTCTGGGATTGAGTAGGCAATCTCTCCATTCTTAAATTTTTGTCAGTGGGTTGCTATGTTGGTCTCTAAACCAAATCCTAGCACTCTGTAACACTGGTTTTCTATTCAGGCACTTTACTGTATATAGTCTTTAAAGGGTAATGGATGTCTCATATAGTTCTTTGTTATTAAATTAGTTTTACAACAGAACAGAACTGGTTTGCAGTTGGATGCATTTATTGAAACTGGTGCTTCTCAGGAGAACGTATGTGCAATAAGGAATTTAAAGTAAAATTAAACTGACACATTTAATTTTCAAATGCATGATGAATTAAACTTTGCTTGAACTTTCACCTTCTTGGGAAGAATGGGTACGGCTTGCTTTCAAGAAATCCTTTGTTGGTTAAATATGCTGGGTCTATATTCAATGTTCTCTCACTGTGTATTCTCTTGTGCTTTTATTTTAACAGTTTGCATTTTTTAACATCTTTTATATTCAGCTTGACGTTCAACTAGTCTCATAACTGAAATCACCTTTTTAAACCAAGCTCTTGTCCTCCCTCTACAGGAGAATTTGCAGCATTCAAGTAGCCACAGCACCATGGCAGCACCCACTCTGTTATTTAAGTCTTGTGTTCCTACAGTTTCTTAACATCAAAACTCCATTCTGCTCCGCAAAACCTAAAGTAATTTAGAAAAGATATCCATAAGCTTAAAAGTGGAGCAGAATGGAACCACCAGTCCAACACAATGGGAAAAAGTACCTTTTTGGGAACCAGAGTCCTCTGCTGCCAGTGTTTCTCCTTCAACACGAACCACCACGTGCATTCGGAGACCTGCAGTGGCTGCCTGTGCCGTTGGCATCATTCCCAGGAGAGAGGAGAGGGCGCTCATGGTGTGACTGTGGTGCTCGGGCGCGAGGGGACGGAGCTGCTGCTGCTGCAACTTAGGAGACTTGCTTTGGATGGTCTGCCGGCCGCCTTTCTCCCTCTAACAGCGTAACCATCAGAGGCTGAACGTCTGATGAGTGCTAATTTCAAAGAATCATTTTCCATTCTGATCCTTTTTTTTCCTGGTGTACTTACTGATTTATGGGCAACGCAGTATCCCCTTTTCACTGTATTACAGTGTCAAACACCTCAATCTGTCTATATTACTGGGGTTTATTCCTTCAAAATTAAAAGTGTGGGGCAGTGGGAGCTGGAGATGTTATTCTGAAGGCAGAGAGGTTCATCTGAAGGAAAAGGGGATGCTGCCACACCTTTTTTTCAGATTTACTTTACCACTTCTTAAAAAGAACAAACAACAACCACCATCCTTAACCTTTTTCCTTTTCCAGTATTTTCTTGGTGTGTGCATATACAACATCTTCTGGAAGGATTAGGTCAATCCTTCTTTTGTTGGTCCAGCAACAAACTGAAGTTAAAAAAAATGTAGCAAGATTGTCCTCTCTTTTATTTTTTTTATCATATGATACAATGTATTTATCAAAGATGCTGCTGCAGCATCTAAAGTCTGTAGAAATCCTGATACAGACTGTGAATGGTGTATGTACCTACTTTAAAAGTTTTATTTTAAACGAGGGTGCAGGTTAATGCCAGGTACCTTACCAATATGTAATGTTTTCATAAATGAGGAAAAAAGTTCTCAGGTTGAATTGAATACAAATACAATCCCCCCCTAGAATTAGACATTCCAAAAATTGTGTTTTGGTACTTTCAAGAGCTTTTTTTAAAGGATTTTTATCCTGTTAACTGAACGTCCTCTGATAAGTATGTGTGTAAATGTGGAGCATCTTGTCGTAATGGCAAGCTGTCAGATCAAAACAAAACGGTACTTGCTGGATCCACGCTGACTACTCCTCCTCTCGTTGCTTTCCTCCCTGTCATCTCTTCCCTTCTGCTTGTCTTTCCCCTCTGTACACTTTGCAAACTAGGATGAAGGTGGCGGTATCTCCATTAGAGTGCTTTGTTTTCCTGTCCTCCAGTCCTGCTTTTCAAATGGTTAGTAGCTTTTTGCAAGTTACCCAGTCAGGGAAAACAACAGCACACAAAGTTCTGCACATCATTTACCTGTAGTAGAATATCTTGTGATATGATCTGCTTGCAGAGCTCTCTGGTATGTGGTATTACATGTAAATTATTTGTACAGAGGCAAGGCAGACCACATTGGAAAGAAACTCAAGCTCAGACAGAAGTTGCCAGAATTTGATTAATATCAGCCCTGTACCACTCCAGGTGAGGCAGGAGAACTGACCCCCCTCTAGCAGGGAGGTTCTTGCTGGGAGGAGGTGAGGAGTGTTTAACAAAATCACCACAAATAAATGAAGGAGTTAAATGTGTGTGAATGTGGTGTCCATGCTAAACGTGGATGTACCCAGTGAGGGTGCTGTCCTTCCCTCCCTAGGGAAAGTGGGACTGTTCCTGTCTGCAGAAGGTTGCTCCCAGATGAAGGGAGAAAAGCACATCGGAAGTAGAAGGTGTTTTTAATACCCTGGAATTTTGCGGTGTTGCTGGTAGTCTGTTACGTTTGTCAGTAAATATTTACTGGGGCTGTAGGGACCGGACTGATCTGAAGTGGGAATTAAAACTGAAATACTGTGTATTCATATTAATTCCACAAACATTAGCAAGATAGCAATAGTGAATGACTTAATAGTCACTACAAGAATGAAGTGATTCATGTTGGTACATGAATAGAATTGATTTTGTGTACAGGACGCATTTTAAAAACTAAGAAAAAAAAAAAAAGCACAAATTTTTTTCTTGTCTGCTGTGGGTCTTCAGATGCTGTAAGGTTTTTACCTTAATGAGGTTGGCAGGAATTTATAAAATAGCAATAGCCACTTACCAGTGTGGAGAAGCTGATGCAGAGCAGTGGTAGCAGATGGTGCAGTCAGAGTGCTCCCTGGTGATCGTCTGAGGCCAGTACCTGAGAGGTGGAGGGAGCCTGGGGCCATGGTGGCAGCAGGCAGGTGAGAGCATTTACCAGATACAGGCTCCCAGGGGGAAAGGAGTCCCTTCTTCTCCTTTTACCCCGTGCTTGGTTCCTGCCCCTTTGTGGGCTGTGGCCCCATTTTTACATGTCAGGGATACTGAGGTGAAGGTTCTCTCAAAAGAAGCTGTTAACAGAGCAAGTATGGACAGGTGGTTCAACACTCATTTATTTCACAGAGCTTGTTAAAAGCTCTCATTTCCTTCCACAAAGTCGTGCTGGCAGAAAATTCTGTGTTAGGAACTTCATTCTGTCTTTGCTTAAAATGAACTTACTTTGGTGAAGATTCATTACCCATTAGTCTACAATATGCTTCTTGAGCCCATAGGAAGAGCACAAGGAAAATTGCTATCCTTGTCCATGCAAAGCACTTTATAAGTAATACATGATCTCTGGGGTTTTTTGTATTTGGGTTTGTTTGTTTGTAGTTTTGTTTTTCTTTTTTTGTTTCTGATTTAGTTTTATTTTTTTTTCCCTGAGGAATGTGCACGTTGTTTGGCTGCTGTTTAGAGAAGTCCTTTCAGGATGCATTTCTACTGGTTTTCTTGTTTGTTTGTTTCCCTCCAGATAGCTGTAGTAATGTGTGTTTGTCTGTAAGAGTTCCCAGGTAATGCTCATGCAAAACTTTGAAAGAAATGTAGTTTGTAAATAATTGGGATATTTTTTGTTTTATCTCTTCCTTCAGGAGTTTTTCTGGATGTCTTGCATGCCATCAGAACCAGTCTTAAAGATGCCCTGTAGATATTTAGTGAATGGGGAAACAAGAATAGATGAGAAATGAGTGCTCTCTGTAGCAGTAGGATGAAGGAAGTAAACTGAAATGACCAATACATTCATGCCTGCTACCTTAAATTCCTTAAGCTATTTTGTGGTGTCCCAACCACAGGCACGTGCCATAGTATGGAAATGTGAGTACTTCCTTCATGTGCAGGTGTTGGGACAAACACCTAGAGAGTCATACTGCTTCTTTTAGCTCTATAGTATCTTGTATTTTGTAGTCATTTGCAAAAGTACCAGTATCCAGTCCCAGTCCCAGCTAGCATATTTGCCAGAACTGCAACATTGTGGTGGAGCTCAAACCAAGTGGCAGGAATATAGAGGCCGGGTTACTTTGAAAGTAATTTCTGTGTCTGTTAAGCCCTACATAGCCCCAGATACAATTAGCCCCGTCATTTCTTTTTTTCTTTGTGAACTCATGCAGGTCATTAAATGAATCCACTTCTCCTTTTTATGCTTACCCAAAATCATCTTTTCTTGTACTTGAATGCTCTAGCAGCTGATGATGATGCAGAATGTTTGAGAACAAATACTGTCATTTTACCATGGTGTCTTAGCATCACTTGGATTAGTATGTGCTCACTAGAGGCAGAGCTTGGCCTTTGTGACACAAAATGAGTGAAATTCTGATTGTTGATAAATACCATGTCTTTCCACAAATGCCCAAATTGGGGGGAAGGTACCCTGAAGATCATACATAGTTTTTCTTCTGTGTTTGCCTGGTGGTGTAAATGCATCCAGCATTTTACAGAAGGCTGAGAGAAGCCAGATCCACAGACACCTCACAAAACAAGTATGAATTGAAGCTTTGATATCTGGATGGGCTGAATTTAGAGAAGAAGCATGTAGACATTTCACACTTTTGCAGCCTCTAGATTTCATTCCCTTCTTGAATGTGAGTGCAGCGTGTGTAGCACAAACTCTTCATAGTACTGTAGACAAGTGTCCTCTCTTGATAAAATGTATCACCAGTAGCACAGTGGGACAGGCAAAGCTTCTAGGTACAGTCTAGTTTAAAAAGTTAAAAAGCAGCTGCATGAGTGGACTCTTAGGGCATCGCTCTGAAGGTGCTGAGTGTTCTGGTTTTCTGTGATGCATTTTATGTAGAAGTTTATGAAACAAACTTTGTTTACTGCAGCCTTGTTACTGTGCATTTGCACTTGGTGTTTGTTTTGGCATGCATTTGAAAGACCTGTCTTCACTGCTTTATTACTTCATTCCAATTTCATACCCACCATATGAGGTTTGGCCAGGGCAAGTACTGGATTCTGCACCTGGGGTGGATAACCCTGGTTGTGTCTATAGACTGGGGGATGAGAGGCTGAAGAGCACAAAGGGACCTGGGGGTCCTGGTCGATGGCGAGTTGAACATGAGCCAGCAGTGCCCTGGCAGCCAGGAGGGACATCCCTGTCCTGGGGCCATCTGGACTGAGGTGGCCTCACCTCGAGTGCTGGGGGCAGTTTTGGGTGCCACAGTGTAAGGCTGTTGCTATTGGACTATTACTAATAAGCTATTAGAGAGTGTCCAGAGGAGGGCCACGAGGATGGTGGAGGGGAAGCTGTATGAGGAGCAACTGAGGTCTCTTGGTGTGCTCCTTAGCCTGGAGGAGACTGAGGAGAAACCTCACTGCAGTTACAACTTCCTCGGGAGGCGAAGAGGAGGGCAGGCACTGATCTCTTTTCTGTGGTGACCAATGACAGAACCCAAGGGAATGGCCTGAAGTTGCATCAGGGGATGTTTAGGTTGGATATCAGGAAAAGGTTTTTCTTCCAGGGAGTGGTCAGACACTGGAACAGGCTGCCCAGGGCAGTGGTCACAGCACCAAGCCTGACAGAGTTCAAGAAGCATTTGGACAATGCTCTCAGGCACACGGGGTGACTCTTGGGGTGTCCTGTACAGGGCCAGGAGTTGGACTTTGATGACCCTTGTGGGTCCCTTCCAACTCAGCATATTCTATGATGCTGTGATTCTTAGCTAATAAACTATCAGAAGAGCAGAGCCAGATTGTTAAAATGAAAAAGTTTGCATTGAAGTTTCAAGGATGCTACCACAGAAGCTGCTAAGTCAGCACCATGACAGCAGTAACTATGAACCTGTGGAAGGAGGAAGCTTTAAAAGCTGCAGAATACAGACTACACCAAGAGTGAATTCAGATGCAAACTAACTTCTCTCTTTTGTTTAGAAAAGAGAGCTTCCAAGATCCTCTGTTCAATGGTTTACATAGGGATCCCCCAAAACAGTTTTTGTAGTTTGCCAAATGATCATGTGCCTTTGCAACCTTAAAAAGTACAACAGAATGTAAACCAGGTGCTTTGTAACTAGAGCAGTGTCTTTGGTTTACATCTGCTGCAGTAGTTTTGTATATAGCTATCCCTGCAGGTTGGTAGTTTGGAGTTGGTCAACTTCTGTAAAGGAGCAAGGAGGGCAGAGAGCATTCCCCAAATTACCTGTTAGCATTTCAAAGCTAAGGATTGAAGGATACCGAATTTAGTTACAGTAAACCTGCTGCTTGAAATCTGCTCTATCAACAGGTAATGAGGTTCATTTAACTTAAAAACAAGTAAGGCCTCCTTCTCTTCCAAAGACACAGAGAACTTGTTAAAGAAAGCTCCGAAGAGGCCTGAGGTTACACTCTTACAGCATCTTGAAAGGAGATGGTAGATGGAGAATGAGAGCTAGATGAGGAGAAACTGGTGGCTAGCATTCATGTAATCAAGGTTCACATATATCAGATCATACAATTAGTTCCTTGTCCCAGAAAATGCACTAAGTTTTGTTTCTGGAATGTCAGCAGGTTTCCTCACTGCTTCCCTGGGCCTCTTGCAGTTGCTGTTCAGTGATCACATCCCATTATTGCACATGAACTGTGGGAGATGGTAGGTTCTTGTCAGCTGAGGGACAACCAGGAGGTGTGAATTTGATTTGTTCAAATTTCCAACTGGTTACGTAGACTTCTGGCAGTACCTACATATTAGTGTCATATTTAACCTACTTGTCCATGAAGGACAAAATAATGGGTTTGGATATTAATGCTTTTTCAGATCTTTTCTTCCTTGGGGCAGGACTTTTGGCATAATTGTAACTTACAAAGTTATGTCTAAATGCACAGTTCATATGAGATATCAGACCGATTTTAATTTGGGTTTGTTCCTTTCAGAAAACAAAGTGTAAAAATGTTCTCCAATTGTTCCAGGAACTATCTGGAATCTTTCTACCTACCCCAAATTCTGCACTAAAAGTACATGTGATGGTTATTTTGTCTTTTTTGGGTTTTTTTTTTTTCTGGAGGGGGAAAGTTTTTTTTAGGTTTTGAGGGGTTTTCTTGTGGTTTTTTGGGTTTTTCTTTTGTTTTGGTTTTTTTTTGTTTTGGAACTTCTGAACTACCTAGTATTTGCTTCATAGCATCCTGCAGCAGTGTGTTCAGCTCACCCAGCCTCCTCAAGGGCCAACAGTGGCCTGTCCAGTCATTTTGTCTAGTTTGTCATGTTTGCAGCAGCTCTACTTTAGAATAAGCCTTGTGTGACATTTACTTTTGAGAAAGTAAACCACAAAAATAACTTTGTTTTCTTTTTTTGTTGTTTATTTGGGTTTGGAAGATGGTCAGGTTTTGTTTTGGTAAGTGTCATTCTGTGTTGCATATGTGTATTCACCCTTGTTGGAGAAAATCCATCTGTGTGTTTGGGAATTCAGTGGAATATTAGGAGAAGAAATGAAGCCTATCATCTGGGCATGGATGTTGGATCTAGGGGGAAAAATGGACCAAACTTGGGTGTTGGGTTATTTGGGAATGGTGGGGGATTGTGAGGGCATAATTTAAATTAACTCTGTCTAAAATAAAGTGTAAGTGCAATAAATGTGCTTTTTATTCAAAGCTGTGAACCTTTAGGAAAAAAAGAAAACCACACAAAAAGCCAACCAAAAAAAAAAAAAAAGCACATCATTCTTTCATGAGCCTTGTGTCCTACCTGCCTCCCCTTCCTCCTCTTCTCCACACTTCTCAACTGACAGAAACCTGACAGTGGCCAACTTGCATGTGTTGGCAACCCAAATTAACATTGCTGTTCTGATCTCAGTGTTGGGACAGAGGAAAGTCCTCCCCGCTACTTCTTTTCCACTCTTGACATTTTCTTGGGCTCCAGTACTGCCCTGTGCCTCTAGAGCAGGGTCTGCCACTCCCTGGGATGCACGAGCCAGCCCATCTGCTCTGTGACCATCCTGACTGCAAGTGCAGAGCTCCTCCTGGCCCTCCATTCTCCAGGTGGAACCCTCCTCCCCCCCTCCCTTCGGGTGTAGTGAAGGCTCTCCTGAGCTGGGCAGAGACATTATTCTTGAGCAATTGCAAGAGGAATCAGCCATCAGCTGCCTGATGGGATCCCTTTTCCCTGCCCCAACACACACGTGCAGGCTGGCCACTGTTGCCTTCTGTGACTCTGCTTGTTTTGCAGGAGCAGGTGAGGGTGTGTGTAACCTGTTGTGCATTACTTGCACTGTCTCTCTTTCTTACTTGAGCACAGGCTGCTTTTCCTAGATTAGGAAAGGGGCACAGGTCTCCCGGGCTTCCCAGGAGAGCGCCATGCATGGAGCAGTGATGGAAGGGGTAGCATTCACTGGTTGGACCCTCTAGGGGAGTAAGAGAGGACTGGCTTGTTTAAAGTTTATAGATACCCAGATCTATATCCTTTAAACTTTATTATTTTTATATATAGTCAAGACAATGGCATTACCTCATAATACAGAGGCTTGTTTATGAGAGGCAAAGTACATAGTAAGGAGAGGAAAGGGAAATTTATATACAGATTTGATTTGTTTGTCTGTTCCTTAGTGCAATGAAATGTATGTCCCACCACTTTAAACTCTGTGCTAACACATTCCTTTCAGCTGTATTCTTTTTTGTTTGTTTGTTTTTTGACCACCAGAGGTTTGCAAGGGGCTTATGACTGCAAAGTAGAAGGTCCAGTCTGGTTACTTAAAAAAAACCAACCCATTGTGTTAGTAGATTTCCATAGCTGCTTTTTAAAATCTACAATGGAGTAATTGTTTTGAAACTTGTATTTATTTTTTAATTCATAACAAAATGTTTATTTTTGGTTTCCTGTTAGGTAGGTCATGGCAACTCCCCTTTGTTCCTTCTCAAGTTTCCCCTGTAATTGCCAATACAACTTATTTTTCTTGTTTGTTCCTTCTCCTTTTACTTTTGTTGTCCCTTCATTTGTACTTGGGAGTTTTTCTCATGTAAATTTGTACAATGGGAAATATTGTCCAGTTTGGTTAGAGAGCATGGAGACTTAAAACATATTAAAATTTGATAGCTGAATTCAGATTGAAGAAAACTATTTCAGTGTAAAGTTATTTAAAGAACTCTGTATTATATGAAAGGTAAAAAGTTCTATGTACTTGATGTGAATATGAGAATACTGCTATAATAAAGATTGACTGCATGGAAAAGTCTGAAGGAGATTGTTTATTGTGTCATGCATGACTCCTCTCCACAAAGTTGGAGGGGTTGCAACTGAGGTGGTTAAGGGGAGTGAAAAAGTTACTTTAGGATATAACTCTGGAAGGGGAAGAGAAGGAAAAAAATAAAATCAAGGGACTCCTGCAGTGTAACCCCCCTCCCTTCATCTTCCTTAAGCTGGATTACTGCCTCCTTGACTGCTGTACTGAGCCCTAAGGCATTTTTACCTTCACTAGTCTGAACTTTTATATACCTAAGGGGAGTTTTCCTTCATCCTGGGAAAAGCCTGGCACCAACTGGTCTGAGTCCTCTTCTAGGTAAATTCTCCTGCTTCTATGACAATTTCCCCTCACCTTTTCATTGGTTTTTTGGCAGAGCCTTTATTGATAAGACTGTTACCTGCCATGCACTCATGGACCTTACTTCTTGGGGCAAGCACATTCTCTATCAAGCAGGCATTACAGAAGCTCATGTGTACTCAAGTACTACAACTTTAAAGCTGTCATGGTCATTTTCCAAGAATTCCACTTAAAATAGAAAAAAACCCCAGTTTAGCTTAGACTTTGTTTAGTTTTATTCACATAAGGACCCAGGAGCCAAAGATTTGGTTCCAGGGGCCTCGATTAGTTCCAGGAACCTGAAAATAACAGAAGAAAAACCTGAGAACCTTCTTGCTCATCATGCAAGCAGAGCAGAAGGATGACCTCTTCAATGCTGTCTTCAGCAGTAGTTGAAGCTTTTGGTTTGGAGCTGTAATGTGTGACACAACAGCATTAGAAATGCTGGGTAATTAAAGAAATGGGAACGAGCAAAAGCCTAAAACGTTTAAGGGGATATACAGACAGATGTCTCTAGAAACAGAGTATTTCTTCGAAGATAGATAATGCTGGCTTTACAGAACAGCATGAAGAAAATAATTTAGAACCGGTACCAGGTAAGCTACAGCTCCTAACAAAGTGGGTTGTTACAGTGCAGCCTTATATTGCCAAAAGAGGGCTGCCTGGTGTCAGGCAGCCGGGACAGCCGTGTGAAGGCAATGAGCAGTGCGGACACTGCCTCCTGTACCGCAGCTTGGGCACGTTTCCCGGGGCAGTGCTGGGAGCGGGGACCCAGCAGCGGTACCAGCCGGGCACGGTGCCCGGGGCTGCACCGCAGCCGCGGGCCGCGCTCAGCGAGGAGAGGCGACGGGAGCCGTACCGGTGTGCTGCTATTCCTCATCGTCCGGAGGGATGCCGAGCTCCTCGTCCGTCCAAGCCGAAGCGTCGGGATACGGGAAGTGTCCCTGGGAGAGAGGCCCGTCAGAGCGCGGCCGGGGCCCGGCCCGCGCCCCCCGGTCCCGGCCGCCGCGCCGGCCTCACCAGCACCATGTCCGAGTTGTGCCAGAAGTGCCAGAGGATCCAGAACCACATGAAGCCACTGAGCATCTCGCTTCGGATCACCTGCGCCCGCGTCAGCTCCGGGAACTGCCGGTACCGCGGCGGGATGTGCACCCCGCCGCCCGCGCTGCAACACAGCCCGGCCCCGCCTCACTCCGGGCCCCGCCGGCCCCGGCCCGCCCGCCAGCCCCGCTGCCCGGCCCGCCCCGCTCACCGCCGCCGCCCGGGCACGGCGGCCCCGGCCCGCAGCAGCCGCCCCGCCGCTCGGCCTAGCGCCGCCACCACCATGGCCGTGCCCAATGTCACCCGCACCGCGCAGCAACAGCCCCGGCGATTGGCGCGACCGCCGCCTTCCGGGGCGGAGACAGCCCGCGGCTCCGAGGGATCCCGGGAAACGGAGACAGCCCGCGGCTCCGAGGGATCCCGGGAAACGGAGACAGCCCGCGGCTCCGAGGGGTCCCGGCAAGGGTGGTGGTGGCCCGGGGACAGCTCGGAGCACGGAAGTGTCCTGGGGCACGGGGACAGCACGCACTGCCCCCGCACATCTGCCCCTCGCTCCCCACAGCACCTGGGAGCGCCCGGGCGGCACCAAGGGCGGCTTCTCCGTGAGTTCTCCCAAAAGTTGGCGTCTCCCACGGGGGCCGCAGAGCGGGGCGAGCTCCCCAGCCAAGCCGCTCCTTTTCGGAGGGGCGGGGGAGAAGACGGCTGCAGCTGCTGGTGTTTAAGGAAGGGGCGAAAGGAGCAGCGCGTCCCTCTGTCCAAGCCTGGGCAGCCCGGCCCGAGCAGTCCGGTTGCGGGACAGCGGGGCACGGGCGGTGTCCCGGCGGCGCCTCCCGCCATGGCTGGGCCGGGACGCGGGACTCGGGACTCGCCCTGGGGGCCGGGACTCGGGACTCGGGACTCGCCCTGGGGTGTCGCGGAGGAAGCAGCTGGTGCGGAGCCTCTTCCCGCTCTCTGGGCCGGCAGCCGGAGCGGGAACGCAAGGGCGACGCCTCGGCAAAGAAATACCCAGTAGAGAATTCCCACCTGAGCATCTGAGAGAGTTGTGCTCTTCTCTCCCGTTTTCCCTCTCCCACAGGTGTTACCGCGGCGCGCCTGCCTGCTTATTGCTCGCTCAGCAGTGTTCCTGGAGCTGCAGCCTGGTTTGTCCCCACGCTTTGAGGAGGATGGAAAGCCCGTGCTGCCGGTGGGGTGGATCTGTTCACCCGTATATGCCAGAGCAGGGTCGGAGGAATTCTGCCAGCTTCTTGTGGAGAACCAGTTGCATCCAGTAATGCATATGGTGTGCCTTCTGGCACTTTGAGATCACGAAAGAAGCAAGCAGAAAATAATGGAGAAAGTACCTAGACTTTCAGGAGGGTCCTTTCAAGGAATCCAACACTCCTCTACTCCTCCTGACAAGGTATGATGCCAGTGTAAGATTAATCCACACTTGTAGTTCCTCCTGAATATTTATTGGATAACACTCAACAAAGAACTGGAGATTTCTGCAACCCTCCTGAAGGTATTTTAAATAAATAATAATATCTTCTCCATTTGTTAACACCCCAAACACCTGACATCCTCAGCTGAAGCAGCAGTGGATAGCCTCGTAATTAAGGAATTTTAATTTCCCTGCTCATCTGAGCCATTTTCAGCAGCAGTTTACAGGGAATAGCAGCAAACTTTTCAAGCAGTTTTTACTTACCATGTGCAATGTGTTGCAACCATACCAAATTTATGTTTTTCCATAAAAGCTGAATGCTTTGATACAGAGTCCATAGTTTTGTTGTGAGTTCTGCCTTCCAACTGCCTTGTATTTTGTCTTTCTGCCTTCTTGCAGTCCCTGGCATTCTGTTCCCTGTGTCCTTGCTCTCAAGCATCCCACATTTCCCATCTTGCTCAGGCTGCATGTCTTCACTGCTGGCTTTGACCTGCAGAGGCAACCTTGTCCCCCTAGAATGAACCCCCACTTTCTTCACTCTCCCTTGACTTCAGGTCCTTTCATTGACCTTTCAGTTTTGCATGCCAGGGGAGCTTGGAAGCTGTGTAAGCTGCAGCGGTGCACACATGGCCACTGGCTGCCCACCCCTGCTATGCTCCTAGCAGCTGAATAGAAACCAGGTGCAAGGGAGGGGTTATCATATAGTTCTTAGGGGTATTTTTTTAATATTCCTTCCTTCCAAACTTTATTTCTCAAAATCAAAACCATTTGTGATGAATTTACAGATAAGCAGCATAGTACCACAAGATATGCTGGAAGAATTATGAAGAGAAGAAATAAACTGAAAGTAAATTTCAACTTTGTAGACAATATTCCTGTTTAAGGATTTAAGTGTTCAAAATTCATGCTCATTTTCTGCTTCCATCTCCTCCTTCCCCCTTCCAGGTAAGCTCCACATCCATCTCACGTGTCCAGTGCTGCCACACAGCTAATAAAGATTCCTGTAGCTCTCTGCTGCCAAGATGTCCAATAACACAGTAAGCTCATAATCTGTAGGTGGGTCACTGGAAAAGCAGAGAAGAAAAAGCTGGGAAACAAAGACAGTTATTGCAGGGTGGGTTTTTTTTTTTCCGTGTTGATTTAGTTTGTTTTTAGTAAGTTGCAGAGTATCTGGTGCCAAGCTTTTCAGTACTTCTTGTATTTTTGTTTTTCACAGCTGTCGTGTTTGTGCCTGGAACCCAGGTCCCTTTTGCATGCCCCTGATACCCTCAAGCAAAAGGAATTTCATTGGTTCATCCCTGGAGGCTTCCCGTGTCCTGAGGGGGGCTCGTGTGTTGGCAAGGAGAGAAACTGATGGCTATTACTACCTGGGCCACATTGTCCAGGAGGTGAAGGTAACTATTTATTGGGAACTTGGCTGTAAGAGCATGGATGTTTTTTTCTCTGTTTTTCCCATACTCACCAGTCCCAAGCCCTTGCTGTGGGGTGGCCCTCCAGTGTTACAGTGCACTTCCTAGCCACTGCTGCCTCCCCACACCCTGTTTTCATCTGTTACCTGGTGCTGTTTGCTGTGAGGGGCCCTGCAAGTAAGAACAGCCTGGAGACCAATCTGTTTGTGTAGTTATAATGAGTTTTTATTCAGAGACAGACAAAACAGGTCCCTTATCCCTGTTGTCTACTTTTGCCCAGCCTAGCAGCAGAGTTAGTTAGCTAAACAGCAGCCAGTAATCCAAAATGTTTGTCTCTAGTGTCCACTTCCTCTTTACCAAACTGAGAGCTTTCCTCATTCTTTTCCATCTGTGTTTCTGGGAATTGCGAGATGATTTTGGATGCCAGACGGAAAATCCCCCCTGCAGGTTTTCTTTTAAAATCCAGTTCATTTTGCAGGTTAATTTAATAAATCTTGGTGCTACTATAGGTGAGGATGTCTGTGAGCTTCAGTGTGGGGTAGAACACACTGGGACACGAGTGACATCAGCTGGACTAGGAGCTGACAGTATTATTTGTGTAAGTGCACTCAGGGATCTGCAGAGAAGGCTGAGATTCTGGCAATAGATCTTGCCTTCACTCACTGCTGAAGGCTTCAATTAAAGTAGTTAAATTTATGCCAGTTGTGACTTTTTACTGCTTTGTTACCCTTGTGATTGCTGAAGGACTGTTTGTTATCCTTCTGATTGTGCTGAACGGCATCATACACAGTTTCTTTTGGCTGCTCTTTTTCTGGTGGGAGGTTTTCCTGGTAGAGTTCTGCCTTAGCCTGCTAATTGTGTTCTTACTAAAAACTACCTCCAAAGTGAAAGGACAAAAAAAAATCTGTCAGCCCCTTAAGCCTCAGCTTTTTATTTACTTTTGAAGTTGTACCCTGGTAAAAGAGGAAAGCTGCATTCCCAGATCACATTCCACTTCCTGGAATTTCTGCCACTTCTTTTTTAGCACTTAAGCTTTGCTGTTAACTGGACCTTGCAAATTGCCTTGCAAACCACATGTTTTACTCTTGCAGGGCTCCAGGGAAGTCTTTTTAGTTGAGTTTGACCAAAGTTGTGCTCTGAAGGGCAAGGTCCAGTGTGGCTGGCAGGAAACGCCTCTCTATGACATTCTGCACTACGAAGACGCCCGGCAACAGCCTCTTGCTCCAGGGGACAGAGTCTTGGCACCATGGGAGGCTCCAGCCAAACGTTTTGGCCCTGGCACTGTGCTAAGGGTTGTAGAGAACACAGAAGCACCTTTAGGTACTGAGTGTTTTAGTTTTCTTATCAGCACTGGACTTGCCATAGGCGCTGGTCACTGCAGGGAAGAGAACAGGCTCCAGCACGGAGAATTCACCTCCTGCTGCTTGGGTTCTCTTCATTGTGTTTTTATTGTTGGCTCTTAGCCACTTTTTCAGGGTCAGAATTAATGCAGCTCACAGAATTTGCCTTTCCTTTGTTCTGTGGGTGAAAACTTCATAAAAAGTTAGGGGTTGGGGATAGCATCCTCCCAACACAAGTCAAAAAACATTCCTGATCCTCCTGAAGGTCACCTCATTATCTGTTAGTCTGCTTTCCAGCTCTTTCAGGGTAAAAATCCCACCTGCTGTGGCAAGTGAAATTTTTTTAATATCTCCTGTCTCCTCACAGGAAATTCAGGAGAAAGTCAAATTTTAAACCTGGGAAGAATAAAATCATGGAAGTTGTTACAGAATTGTCTGAAACACAAGTCATTACTTTTACCTCCTGCTCTCTATGAGATAATTCACACAGATTGACATGCTGCTAATACATTACTTGCCCTTTTTTTTTCTCCCCCCCCCAATATGCACAGCACACAAAGAAAGGGGAGTGCTTGTGAATTTCTGGAATGGGCAGAATAAGGAGGTGTCTTCTGCCCAAGCTCTGCGGATTCCCCTGCCCCTAAGCGAACGCATCATCCTGGAGCTGCAGATGCCTTTAGCAGCCAGGCAGATGGTGGTAGATTCAAGCTTGGATTACCCATACCTTGTGGCATCAGGTTATAGAGCCTCAGGGCACTACAGACAGGGTCACCTGGGCCTGGATTGCTGCCCAGAGGCTCTGTATTCCACTCATCCCTGTGCAGAGTGCAGCTGGGGGTGTACCTCACTTCCCCAGTGCTGCCTTGGAGCCCGGGAACCCACACGGCCTGCAGAGTGCAAAGCGCAGCAAGAAAACGCCTTCATCCCGGGAGCAAGCCTGACTGAAGAAAAGCTCAGCAAGAAAATAGAACAGCAACTGTCTGAATTGAGGATTGCATCTTCAGAAAGGGTTTCCAGAGAGGAAGAGCACAAGGAAGAGAAGAGATTGGAGACAGACAGCATTCCAGAAGATGTTAGGTCTTGTATGGAAGAGGACTGTGAGGTTATAGAAACTGAGAAGGTAAAAAGTGCTTCACCCTGGCTCTTCTGTTAATATATGGTCTGCTATTTGCATATTTGTTACTGCAAGTTTACTACCTTTGGTACCAAGCTAGAGGTTTAAGGCCTGCTCCTTATGCCTTCCTTCTAAAGAATGGGGAGACTTTGCACTGCCTTCCTTTGACTGGGGTAAGAGCAATAATCTGTCATTATCCCTGGCTGGAGCAGGCTTCTAGAAACTCTTCCACGGATGCAGAACATGGGAAGTGTTGCATAGCCCAGTCCCTCTGCATTCTGCTTCTGTGTGAAGGAGGTAAAGGCAAAGAAAAGGAAAAAGTGTCAGAAGACTTGACACTGGATAAGAATTACGGTAGGGGTTGTTGCATACCAAGAATCTTGCATGATTATTTTACACCTCCACCCTGTTAGAGGTGTCCGCTCTTCAGTCAAGGACCACACGAGATTTATGTAGTCCTCAGCAGCTGATTTGGTGCTTGTGAGCAGGGCACTGGGTGAGGATCAGTAAGGAGGAGGTTCATGTGCACCAGCTACTGTCACACTTAAATCCATTGCTCTGCAAGGGTTACAGTCCAAATTCTGGCACATGCCAGAAGCAGGGCTGTCTTTCAGCCAGAGCTCCTCTGGCCTGATCTCTTTTGTACCAGTTTGGACCCTTTCAGGCAAAATTACTTCAGGTCATTTGGAGACATAGGGAAACTCAGGAAGTGATCAGAAATTACCTATGAGTTGTTTGTTTAGTAAAGAAGCCCCCAGAATTTGGGTTTTTTTCATTCTCTCTTAAACTTCAGTTACAATTTAAGATTTTATGCTGTAAACTCATTAAATAAACCTATTCTTTTCCTTATCAGGTGTGGATTATGACTGCATTTCTTGTTATTTCTAGGGCTCTCAGAGGGAGATGGTTCATGCTGTGGTTGATGCTGCTGTCAACACAGACAGCTGGTTAATGGAGACAGATCACAAGGAAGAAGCAGAGAGCAGACAGCAGGATGCTGAAACTGAAGCTAATTTTGAACATGAGCATGGTATTGGAACTGTAACTCTTTTACCCAAATATAAGACTTAGCACATAGTATCAGTGCAGGATGGCATCACGTATAGGATCTGTCACCATAATTCTTGGTGTTTCACAAGAAAATACCATAATGCCATCATTATATATAGGTATTAATGGTGCTATGGCTTGAGAAGTTATTCATCTTCTCTCAAAGTATAAGAATTTTCAGATGGAACTTGAGATTTTTTGGCTTTTACAGCTCAGCTACTGCAATAGCAGCTCTTAGGGGTTTTTAACCTATATTGTAGAGCTCAGTATAAATAAAAATTTCCTTACTTTAAAAATTAATATTTAACATTAACTGTGATGTGTATAGCAACAAGATTTCACCAGGATTTTTCTGCAAAACAATCCTCTTATCTGTGCTGAAATTTATTGCTGTATAATGCCACTGAGTAGTATTTTGTTCCCTGAAGAGCCAAAAGAGGCTGGATCATTATTTTGATCAATTTGTTGCTGTTCTCAGCTTTGTGACAATTGCAGACATCTAAGAGAGGATTCTTAAAGCCTAAAGCTTTCTCTTCTATTGCTTTGTGACACTGCTGGAAGAGAGAGAATGAAAAGTCAAACAGGAGTGCACATTCCTCCTAGCTGGTGTTCCAACATCATTCCATGCAACAGCTGCCACTCAGGTCTGCCCTGGCCTTAGCAGAAAGGTGTGAGCAAACTCTGCTCCTGTTCTCAGTTACCCAAAAGCTGTGTTAGCAGTGCTGTGCCCATGCTAATGTCTCCTGTCTCTCAGCAGGATGTGGAGCTCAGGCATTGCCTTATCAAAACATTTATCATTTTTACTCATCTCAGAGCAGTTCATGCCAGTCTATGAGATACCATGTAAACAATCCTTTAGCCTGAGTAGCTGTAAGAAGTGCCAGGCAAAATTCAGTTTCCCAAGCCAAACTCTTGCCTAAATGCAAAGGCAAACTTGTTTCTGAAAAGCTGTAACATCTTTTGTGGAGACTAAAAACTGTCCCACTTCCTCATAGGAAAATGTAATAAAATCCTCTCTTGAATATATTTCATATGAGCAGACCTTTTGTTCTTTTAATTTGCTTTCTTTTTATAAGCTTCCTACATTCTCATATGTCCTTGCCCTAATTTATTTGAAAGGCCTTTTTGAGTCCAGAGTGGCAGAAGCTCCAGTCCAGCATTCCCAGAGGAGCCCTTCCCTGGGAAGCAGTGCTTTGGTTCCTTTCAACTGCCAGAGCTTCTTTGCCCAAGTGAATCAATCACTGGAGAAAGACAGCCTGACCATCAGATCAGCCTTTTGTGTGCAGAGACCACACAGTACCACCCACCTGCTGGCTGGGAGAGCCACGCATCTCCCAACCCTTCTAAAAGAAAAAAGCATCACAGTGAGTATTTAGGTTTAGTTCTTAGGATGAGGAGATTTGTTGATGTCATGTGAGAATGTTCTCTCCTGGGATCTTTCACAAAGGTTTTTGCTGCAATAGGAATGATGCCTGTGTAGAATACTGGTTATGCATAAATAGAGACTTAAGGGCTCCACTTGGGAGCCCACGTTGTGCAGGACAGGGCACTTGTGGTATTTTTGCTCAGTACTTTTGACAGAATGTTTTTGTATGTTAGATCTAATCTCTTCTAAATAAGCTTCTCAGACAGCTCTACTAGATAGCCAAAAAAAAAAAAAATTCCTCTTTTACAGATACTGAAAGCAAAAGAGAGAAAGTTTAGGCAGTCATCTGAGGCCCACAGCAAAGAGTGCATGTTAGGGCAGGGGTGGAACTAGAAGTCTCCTGATCCTTAGGCTGGTACTTTACCTGCTGGAAAACATCATTTGTTCACCTCCCACCTATAAAACACCTTTGATTCTTCCTTTGATCTCTCCTTGTGTGTGTGTCATTAAACACACCCACAAGGTACTTTTTTTTGCTAAGAATAGCAATACACTGGAGAACAAAGCTGTTTACAGCCCCTGGGAAGCCATACAGATCAATGTGTTAAGAGAAACCAGTCCAAATGCTGTGTAAGACTGGCAGGAGCATTATTTGAAAGTCCTGTCGTGTTTTCCAGCTTGTGGTATTCAGGTTGTCCCCAGGAAAGCACTGGAAGGAGACATTCTGTTTGGAGAGGAGCAGCTGATAGCAGGAACATGCTAACTGCACTTGGGAATAGGAGGAAGGAGGATGCATTTGACAGAGGAAAATATTTTGGGGGAACTCTGTTCCAGCCCCAAACAGTTCTAGCAATGTAAACTGGAATACATGTCTAAAGGTTCGGTGGTGTTTACTTGCACTTCCCTCATAAAGGGCACTGTAAGCAGTACAAAAGCAAATAAATATTTCACTATGGCTGTGAAAAGAGGCCTTGTAGGTGCTCCTTCATCTCTGTACAGGGCACAGTGCATTTAGAAGCACAAATCAGCAGCACTATGACATTAAAATGAAGCTACTGCTGAAGAAAACCCAAAGACTGCTTGAGCATGGGTAGAAATCCCAGACAACAAAAGGTGAAGAGTTGCAACACCTGCAGAGAACTTGGGAATGTTCTGGGTTTGGCCAGATGGGGGCAGGTATTTATCTTGCTAATAGAATCTGATAAGGAATATATAATGTTTTATGGTCAGAACCTGGATTTTTCATCCAATCCAGAAGTTGACCCAAAAACTGGGGAGTTTTAAGGGTCCAGAACAGAACAGCCTACTGATCTATGGAGAACTCTTAAGACTGGATTTTCAGGCACCTCTTTGTTGATAAAGCCTAATGTTTTCTATATGTTTTAGCATCATCCTCAATGTTTTCATGGATGGGAATCAACACTAGAGTATTTGTGAGCCTTCATTGCTTCTAGGCCCCAGGAGTGACATTAAAGCTGGGCTGTTCTGGTTTTGTGTGTTTACAGTGTGCATAAAGAATGGACTAAGGGTGCAGTTTGCTTTCTTTCTCGTAGAAATCAGTCCTTAGTGGTGCATCTCAGAAGTGGAAAGAGCTGGACTTCAGCAGAGCCAAGGTTGAGCACAAAAGGTGGCAAGAGGAACAGAGGCAGCTGAAGAGGGAGCAGCAGCAAGAGGCAGATGGCACCCGGCGCCAGCTGCGCAGGGACAGCCAGAGGTGATGCTGGGAACTGACTGCTTTTTGTGCTAAATGTTGGAAGGCTGGTAACATCTGCTCCCTGCTGCTCTCCTTCAGTCCCTGCACATCCCACGTTGTGCTTTTTGCTGGGCTCTGCAGAGGGGTCACAGTGGTTCCCTACTGGGAATAAAATCAGTGCTTGAGGTGTGAGGGAGTGGGTGCACAGCATTATCTCCAAGGGCAGATTGCCTTCAGTCCTGTTCTCAGACCAAAACTGCTGACATCAGGCACCAGCCCATCTGGGGCTTTTGCTGCCTCTGTTCTGGACACAGGTTTAATCCTCATAACCTAACAAAGAGGTTGTCCTGGAATATTGACTGAGCGGATTGCCAAAATATCTGCTTTGTGTTTTATGCACTGTCTTTCTTTTTTATTGCTCTTTCTTTATGAGAAATTTGAGAAATTTTGTTTTGGAAACAGGCAGCGATTGCGTCAGAGAACATTGCAAGGGCTGGAGAAACAGCTGGAGCACAAAGAGAGAGCTTTGCAGCACATGGCACTGCTCCAGGCTGCTGGGGCTGAGAGGAGCAGGAAGGAATCCTTCTTTCGAGAGGAGGAGGAGAGGAAGGCAAGGCAGAGGCTTCAATTCTTACAGACACGGCATTTGCAGAGAGAGGAGTTGCGGGCAGAAAGCAACAAAAGGAGCTGTGAACAAAAGAAAGAAAGGCTGGTAAGGGCAATTCCAGAAGTTATTTTCCTCTTCTACCATGTTTCCAGCAGTGTCAGTATCTGGAATATTTGTATATTTCACCTGTTTTACATCCAATATGACTGTATCATTTAGAGATAAAAGGGGTAACATTTTTTTGGCATGTGTATAAAGATGAAAGGTGGAAGGTAAAATTCCCTATCTCTGCCACAAAAGAAGTCCGCATGCAAGGAATTAATTTCCATAGATTATATCCATTTCTTACTTCTCCTAGTGAGAATCATAGTACTGTAGGATGATTTGGATTGTGTTCATCTAGTCCCGACCCCCCTGCCATGGGCAGGGACACCTTCCACTAGACCAGACTGCTCAGAACCCCCTGTCCAACCTGCCAGGGATGGGGCATCCACAGCTTCTCTGGGCAACCTGTGCCAGTACCTCTCCACCCCCACAGGAAAGAATTTATTCCTAATATCTAATTTAAACCTACTCTTTATCAGTTTAAATCCATTCCCCTTGTCCCATCACTCCACACCTCTGTAAAAAGTCCCTCTCCATCTCTTGTAGCCCTTCAGGCACTGGAAGGTGCTCTAAGGTCTCCCCAGAGCCTTCTCTTCTCCAGGCTGAACAACCCCAGCTCTCAGCCTGGCTCCATAGCAGAGGTGCTCCAGCCCTCTGAGCATCTTTGTGATCCTCCTTTTCAAGATCCATGTCCTTTTGCTGGAGGCCCCAGAGCTGAACAGAGATGAAAAGTGAGGATGAAATTTGGCATGAAGGCTGACTGTATGGTTTTAAATGTCTCTGTGTAGGAGTTGCTGAGGAGCAAAATGCAGTCACAGCAGGAAGTGCTGGAACAAGAATCCCGGGAGCAGGACAAACAGCAAAACCAGCAGCAGGCTGCCAAAGTGAGAGTGTTCCAGAGGAGAGAGAGTTCTCATCTGAAGAAGGAAAAAGAAGGCCAGAAACTCGGTGCCCTCCAGCAGTACCTCAGGGAACAGAACCTCCTGCTGCTCCGGGCATCCCTGCTCACGTGAGGAAGCTGCACGGTGGGTGAGCAGGGCCTGGAGCAGTTCACAGACCTGCCCTGTCCGGTCAGCTGTGAGTCAGTGTGCCAGAGCAGAGTCGTGACAGGTGGCATCAGGATTCCTGGAGAGGTCTCTAATCTCCCTTTCACTGCAGCCAGAGTGCACTTCCACTGCTCTGTCCTTCACCTGCCTCTCTTCTGGGGTCATGGCTTCCCCCTCCCCTGAGAGGGAGCAGCAGGGCACATCTAGAGGCACTTTTCTGCATCACAAAGGAGGGGCTTTCTAGTGCATTGCTCTATGGTGAGTGGAGGTGCCAAAGGAGAGGAGGAGGAGGTTAAGCTTGGCACATCCTGAAGTGCTCCCTCTTCCTCACATCATCTAAGGTACAAAATTCCCTGTGGCTGTGCCACAGGGAATGCACTGATCAGCTCTGGGTCACCAGAAATTTCAGATGGGTATTTAGGAAAGGAGAATGCATATGGCACAATTTATTTGCTGAAACAGCCAGAACTATATGGAAATGTCTTTATTTTACACAGAATTATGCTAAAATGAATACAATATATGTGATACCTTGTTTCAAGTAATGCCTAGAACCAAATTAGATACAAAATTTAAATTTGGCCTGATGTTCTGTGTGCACTTAGAAACATGATACACATTTTCTGGCACATTATAAAAATGTATGCCTCTTACTAGAATACAGCACCAGTAATAATGGCAGTTTCTTAAAAAAAAAAAGAAAAAAGTAAAAGAAAAAAAACTTGTAAAAGGGAGCTCCTTTGAAATCCTGCCAAATCTGAATGACCAGATTTCCTAGCAGTAAGTGTCAGACTGCATTCCTCCAGGGATAATGGAGAGGCTATGCCTTCAGCTTTTCCCTAAAAAGACAAAGTTAAGTCTCTCATACAGATGTTTACAAACTACTCCGAGACCTTAATAGCTAAAACTGGTATTTTTAAACTTTAGGATCCATAATAAATGTGCATGAGCCATCCTGAGATGTTTGCTTAAAGAAAAAAAAAAGGAAAAGGAAAGATGAACTTAAGTAGAAGGTGAAGACTTTAACAAAGAAAATGTCAGAGTTAAGGTCTGAAAAAAATGTAACTTGCTGCAGATTATGGAAGCTACATGTGAGGCACAGTTCTGCATTTTAGACATGAAATCCCATCATTTGGAACAGTTTCCACTCTGCTGAGTGTATGGAAAAGTTGGCTGGAATGTGCTCAGCAAGAACGTGGATGGTTGTGCCCCAGACCTGGCACACACCATACTGAGGGAATGTGGGTGCTGGTGGCACATGGAGATTTTCTTTAGGGTAATGTTTGGGGGGGTTGCTTGCTTCTCTTCTTTTTTGAGTTCTCTTTTACATAAAATCTTGTGCTGGTCAGGACGATGCTCTGCCTGCTTATGACTCTAACTAGACTTAAAGAAACAAGCCTAAAACTTACAAGGTGTTAAACTCTACTCCTGCTTTTATCCTTATGCACTTGGAAATGGAATATGCAGTGATTAAAGGAAAGTACATGAAATATATTGAGCTGAATCGAAACTTATTTTTCAGACTTCATTTATATGCTATTAATCATTACTTTATAATCACTATAAAACAGCAGATTGTCTGCTTATGTACTTTCTCTTCATTGCTTAACCACCTGAGAACAGACCACTGCAGAGACCCTGCTCTACTGCTGTTTCACACAGGGTAGGTCTGGGAATATATTCAGTACCACACTATTTCCAGTCATTCATGGACTTTATTTCTCACTATTAAAATGAAGCCATAAAATCATTTAAATACTGCTATTAAAATAATTGACTGTAAATGCCATGTGTAATCCAGTTCTTCTGCTGCCTTTATTTGATTTTAAACATTTGCAGTGTGGTTTTGATCCATCAGGAAAATGCTTGGACTCTGTTTTGAAGCCTGCTGGAAAAAAAAAAAAGCCCTAAGTATCTGCATATCAGTTAAGGTTTTGTGTAGAGTGAAACCAGGGGAGCACCAGGGAGGGTAGTAGAGAAAATCACACAGACCAGAAAAAAAAAAAAACTCTTAAGTTTCAGAAACAGAAAAATTAAGACCAGGACAAATATTCCCAGAAGTTGTTTTTTATTATGGAAGTACGTTTTTCTGCCTAGGTAAATATTTTATTATTCTGTTTGTAATCCAAACTCCTATCCTAATGTACTAGAGTACAGAAGTTTGAAAAAAAACTTTAATGGTCTGGTTTTGTCATCCAGAATGACTTAAAAGCAGACCGCTACATGCAGGATGTCAGGACACTTCTACAATAAAAGTAGAAGTTAAAAGTACAAAAGACAAACAGGTTTATTGGCTTTTTTCAGCTTGAATGTGTTGCTTAGGTAATGCTAGAACATCATTTCTCATACCACAGTGCAGGTAAGTCAGTAAATTAAATATTTAGTCTGATATATTTTAAAACAGACTTGACAAATTAACAATCTTTTTGAAGATGTTTTTAAAAACTACCAGAGCACATTAGCTCTTACAACTGTGCAATGAGTGGGAGATGTCCAATTGTGCAAATTCTTCCTGCTTTCTGGAATAGACCTTCTGATCATCCCATGCCTGGTGCTTGGCTGAAATGACTGAAGGCAGTGGAGAGCAACCACTGCGCACCACATCCCTGGGGTACCCGTGACTTCTCCCCTTCAGCTTCCTCTGTGTCAGCTGACAGGCAGCACAGGTAACCCCCACAGGGAGAGAGCAGCAGCCACAGGAGTCTATTTGAGGGCAGAAGCTGCAGTTTTGATGAGCAGTGGCTTGGCTGCCTCCAGGATGTCCAGTTCAGGGTCCAGTGAACGTCCCAGTCCTTCCAGAACCATGATGGCAAAGATGATGGAAGCAAAATTGCTCTCGAGCTTCACCTAGAACCACAACAGACTGAATGGATTCAGTGGACATCATTTTCTTCTGTACCCTTTCAACCAAGGTACCAGCTCTGCCTGAGCTGGGAGGGAAGGGAAAAGGCTGGGGAGAGCATTTGCAACTATAATGCAAGTATATTTTGAAACTATAATGCAACTATAATGCAACTCTAGTTTGAAACTATAATGCAACTCCACCAGCTGGACTGTGCAGCCCTGTGGCTGACAACCCCAGTTCAAGCCACCACAGGTCTTTTGATTTCCAAAGTTGTTTGCAGCTGTGGAAGTTTGCCCCCCAAATAATCAGTTCTAAGGAGGTATCTATAGTCTAAGGGACAATAAAAATGATAGGAAAAACTAGGTGTTACAAAAATACTCCTTTTAGTAGACAATATCAACCATTAAATGATGTATTGAGACAAAAATTTAAAAAATTAAAAAAAAACAAACCAGAAATTGGGCTTGGCAGAGTGTGTACAAGACCTGAGAAACAGCATGCCTGCAACACTTGGATGCATTCCTGCAGTTCCTCTCCTAGCAGTTTGTTTCAGAAGTCAGTCCCCCTCCTTGTTAGCCCCTCACCCTCATGTTCCCAGTAGCTCTCCCTCCCCAGATGAACTTCCAGCTGTTAAAGGCAGCCAGGGACAGGACCTCACCTTATGGGTCATCAATAGTTTGAAGACACTCGAGAGGAGATTTCCCACCTGAAGCTGGAATACACGAGAAGAATTTAACAGCTGATCAAAAAACCTTTTTGTTTCAGTTTTCAGTGCCAAGTTGCATTGAATTGCAGGTAAGTGGGACTGTGACAGGGTGCACTTGCCTTGCCCAAGGCAATGGTGTTCCCCCGGGCCTTGGTGACAAGCTCTGCCATGTCAGCCTTGAAGCGCTCGATGTCCTGGCACTGGTTGGCACGGGCGTGGTGCAGGATCAGCTCTGCCACCCTCTCCCCCTGAGAAACAAGTTGAACAGCACAACCAGAACCTGATCACTGGTGATTTGCAATCAGATGCTTGCAGTTCTTGCTTTTAGTAGCTGAGAAGTGTCCCTGGCAGCACAAGATGGGCCTGGATATCGGGTTTAGCATGGATTCTTTGGCATGCTTCAGCAGACCAGGACAAAATGTGTCCCTCTTGAGCTGTGTTAGTGAGCCCTTCACCCTGCAGCTGAGAGACAGCAACAGGCACGTGGGAGCACAATGTTTGTTCTCAGAATGAAGAGGAGACACCAGCACTGGGTTCTCCAGTCCATCTGACAGTGAGTTTCAAGGGGGAGGAGGATAATGTAGTTCCCCTCACATAGAGGAGCCTAGCAGAGGTCAGACCCCTCCACACACACACCTGTTTTCCTTCCTCTCCTCTACAGATGCTCATACAACAGCAAAATGGAGGAAGGCATATGGGCCTTCCAACAGCAAGGCTGCAGAGAGGAGCATGTGTGGCAGATCAAGATGTTAACCCATTCTCTCCTTTTCTATAACAAAACCCGACAGATTCGCAACGGTGGCTCCCAGGCAGTCCTAACTTGCAGCAGAAGTACTCCTAACCAGGAACGGGCAGCCAGTGCTTCCCACTTAGCTCCTTCTAGTTCCTGGGGCCCTGAAATTGCTCCACTCTGGCAGCCTCCTTGCTGCAGCTGAACAACTTGTTCCTGTGGCTGGGGATAAGATGCTAGCAAGGATCCTTGCCTCTCCTATCATTTTAAGGGGACATAGAAAACTCTCACTTTGGCCATCAGATTCTGCACCATCTCCCTTCCCCTGGCAGCCCCATGCCGGAGAGGGGCCTCACCTGTCCCAGGACCACAGCTGTGAACACGGCACGGAAGTTCTGCATGTCGGCGCTCTGCAGTTCCGCCACAATCCCTGCGTCCAGCAGCACCAGGCGCAGCTGCCGCAAGGGTGGCTGCACCCCCAGCACCAGGCTGTCACACAGCTCCGGCATCGCCCCCTGCTCCCGGCGGGCGCTGCCCGGCCGCGCTGTGCCTTGAACCAGGATGTTCCCGGGGTGCAGGTCGGCGTGGACAAAGTTGTCAACGAAGATCTGGAGGATAGGTAAGTGTGAGAGCAGCTCGTTCCAAGCAAAGCTGGTGATGCCAAAGCCCCCAGGCAAACGGCAGAGGGTTGTTTGTGGTCTGTTCCCTGTCATTACCAGGGATGGGGCATCACCCTTGGCAGCACCACAGCAGGTGGCTTCTGCTGGAGACCAGCTCGGGTACTCAGGAGCTCAGCAGAGCTGTGTGAAGCAATCCAGTGTTTGACAGAGGTCAGGTAGGACAGCCAGGAGTCCCAGCAGGGAATGGCAGTGCCCTTTGGCAATTAGCCTAAACTGGGGCATACTGGTGGGCCTTAACAAAGAGTAATGCAGTAAGAATAGGCCTTTTGCCATTCAGTGGCAAAGGTTATAGTGAAGGGTTAAGTTTGTCTAGTGCAGGACACCAACCCACATTACAACTCTACTGCAAAGTAAGGAAAACAAGAGAAGAGGAAATAAATCTGTATAGCTCTTCTCTGACTGCTAGCAGTTAGCACCAGAAAGGACTGGCAAAAGGACAAGAACCAAACGGTACTTCCCTCCCCCACCCTGACCCTCCTGGCGGCCTGGACTGCAGGACTTCCTGCCCCAAGGAGATTATATTTGTATTTCATGGATTTCTCCTATCAATTTGTTCAACTGCCATGTAAATAATTAAAGCTGAGTGAAAAAATATGGTTTTGGTGTTGCCTGAAAAATTACTTCGGCTAATTTTTTGTCCTCCTTATTGAGAAACCCTACATAATAGGTCCATATTCTATCCAGCTCTCATGCACTCATGACTGCATAATCTCTGTCATAAACTACTCATCTTTCTGCTTTCCAGAGTTAAGAGTCCAAATTATTTCACCATTCTGGTATGGAAGCCATTCCACACGAGTAATCATCCCATCTGCTTTCCTCTGCACCTCTTCTAGTTCTACTACAGCCCTTGAAACAGAGGGTCCTGGACAGCAAAGGACTAGAACTGCAGAGTACTCAAGAAAGAGATATTTGTTTTACTTACAGACATAAAGTTGTTTCTTTAACCTTTAATTCTTTCCTACTCCTAAAATTTGAAACCAATCTTAGCATACAACTGTTCTGGTTCCAGCATTGCTTTTCTGAGTGGTAAAAGCTATTTCAGAGCCCGTCATACTACCTGGAGCCAGAACTGGAGGTTCACTATTGCCCTAGCACAATGCTGCAGTTAGCAGCAGCATTTCATCTGACACACACTGCCCACACACTCAGTACTGTCAGGAGTTTTTGCAACTCTTCCCTGCTGGTTCTCACAGCCCCTCACAAGACACTTGTACCACCCTCTCATCACTCCTTCCCAGACCATTTGGGATTATTTCAGCCACAGAAGGACTAGATAGTCAGAAGCTGAATCTGGCCAGGTTTGTTGTCTTTACCCGAGATTTAGTTCTCCCTAACAAAAAGGCAGTTTTAGAGCAGCTGATAAATGAAGAAGCCAGCTCACTGTTTTCCCTCTGAGTCACATCCACAATCTCTGCAGAGCACATGGCATTTGCTAATAATGTTGCACTTTAAGGTACTTGGGCAGTAGGTCAATATTAATTGAATGGATTAGTGGGTGTCCTAAGCAAAGGCTGACCGAGGTCAGTCCTACTGTGTGCAGGCAAATGTCCCCTCTGCAGTAGCAGAGCTCTGTGTCGGGGGTAAGTCCAGACCAGGCTTTACCCAGACCAGGTACAGGTAGGAAGCAAATGGGTTCTCTCTTTAGCCACATTGCCTTATTATCCAAACTGAATAGCTTCTGCAGGAAAACAACCTTCTCCTGCAGCTCCAGCCAAGTGCCTACCATCTTTAGCAGCATGTCCATGCCCATCCTGGCCAGTCTCTGCCGCAGCTCCGTGCCAATCTCCACGTGCAGGTAGCGCGAAATGGGCTCACTCTCCTGAACAGAGACAGAGCTGGAGTTAAACACCCCCTGCATCCCACCTTCAAACACACCTTCACCTGGGTGCCACGAGTGGGGGGAAGCTGATGATAATACCCTAGAAAGGCTTTGGCAGAAAGAGCCTGTACCTAGTGCGATGGAGAACATGAGAGAACCAAGGGTTTGTGTCTTGGAAAGACAGACGGGATTCCAGGGACAGAAACACCCTTGCCAGGGTCACATGCAGGAAAATTAAGCCTGAGAGTAGCTTTGGTCTGTGACTCCAACATCCACAAGGGAAGTGAGGCAAGGAGCAGAAAGTGTCAGATTGCTGAGCTCCTTGCTTTGACCCACCACAGAGGAGAGGTATAGCGTGGTGCTGGTTGCAAAGCACAGGCAAGCACAGCATGGCTGCACCCACTGCTGGTCTGCTTGCTTTCAGGCCAACTGTTCACTTCTATATGGAGTTGTCTGCTACCTGTCTTCAGGGATGCACTGCTTGCAAACAAAAAGAGTGGAAGACACACTAAGGAAGAACATCAGTCACCTAAAGCAAATAAGAAAAAAGCATCCTTCTGCCTCCGATCCAGCTTTCTCATAAAGAAACGAGGAGGTCAAAACCACCTTCTTGCCATGCTCTCCTTGGGGCTTTCTCACTGCTACCATCACACCCACACCCTGCAATTCTTACCTCAAATGTTTCCACTAGAACATCTGCTGTTACCAAGGGCCAAAGGGGAGTGGGAAACTTCACAAAATCGACATCTAGGAAATTCTGTCGGAAGCGCTCCAGATTTCTGGCTTCATAGCGTAAGTCAATCTCAAGGGAGAAATAGAAAAGCAGCTTAGAAATTAGATTTAACTAGGGTTAGATCTTAAGGCTCCTGTGTGAGTTACAATACTCAATACCAATAAAACTGGTCAGAAAGCCAGAATGGAAACAAAGAAAGAGTGGTGCTTTTTACACACTCATAGCCTCCCAGATGGAAGAGGAACAGACTGGGTAATGGATGGTGCACAGCCAGGTCCCAGCCTTTGAAGTATGGGTGCCTTACTAGAGGCATGGTGTCTCAAAATAGAGCAGGACCACGTTATATTCAAAAATACAACAAGATCCTAAACTGAATCCTATCCCAAATGGAAGCTTGCTGTCCAAACAGCAAGGCAGACAGGATAGAAAACTGCAGCCCCAGCCTCACTTGACAGAGAGGCAACCATAGCAGGAAGAAATTGAATGTAATGTATACAAAATAATCCACTATGCCAAGTCCAGGCCTGGTTCTTTGGTGATCCAGTGTCTTGACACAAGGGCATCTCTCCTACTGTCTGCTACTGCTCAAGGAGGCAGGATAACCTTGCCTCTCCTTCCTTGTCTGGCAGTGGGGAATATCCCAGGAATAATTCCTGTTCATTCAAAGGGAAAAACTACAATGACCCTATCAGATGTTCTCCTAACCCTCAGTCTTCTGCACATCCACCCAAACTCTGCCAAACTGGTATGAATGACCTCGAGTCACATCTGACCACAGTCAACAGTTCCCAGCATGGATTTACTGTGCAGAGGTTTTGCAATTGTAGAAAATAACTGAGGTTTTCAAAAGCTTGTTACAGACTTCAGATTCTGCAATCTAGACACAAAAATGAAATTAGCAGATAATGGCTCATTTTATAGAAACATAAGCCTAATTAAGCCTGCAGTGAGATCTTTGTAAGTTTGATAGTAGCAAGGTTTCAGGACTGTGTCTTTAGAAGACATTAGCAAATCAGGATATTTTCAGATCTGTTTGCAAAATTTCACTGACACTTTGAGTCTGATGATAATACAAAGGAGAATGTGTTATTAACTTCTATGAAAACATTATTTATGCCTATATATATATATATTAGTGCTAACAAATATGACTAGTGAGTACAGACTGCAAACATATATGTAGAATCACAGAAAAAAACCCACATGCCTGAGTACTTGCTTGAAGAGATTCTTTCCTAAGAAGAGGTGTCTCACCATTGTTCACCTTTCACAATGCTGCAAAAAGGACTGTGACTATGGCTAGCTAGCTGTTCAGGCTGTCCACTAGAAAACACATTCAAACTTTAAACATTTTCAAAGTCTAAAAAATCATTTTAGAACTAATAAAGACTGTTTTTTCATTGCTTTGCTACTTTGTGAGCATATAAGCTTTCCTGCAGTAATGTTGTGATTTGATTAGACTAAAGAACAGAAGCAAAGAACAAGCCAGCCTTCATCTAGCCATTTAAAATGTAGTGGTGTGAACAGAGTTAGAGCCAGCCAGAACAAGACAAAGGGCAGTTTTGTTCAGCTGGGGATCATGGCCTGGCACATACCTGCTGCATCATAAGCTTCTCAAACTCCTCCACAATCTCTGTCAAGCTGAGCCACTTGAACCCAGGGAGAAGTCCAATGATGCGGCTGCCCATCTTCATGAGAAACAGATCCATCTGGACTTGGTGGACCAGCCCAGGGTGCAGGACCTGCACAAGAACGAGCAGTGGCAACATCAACCCCCAGACACTCCCTTTCAATGAGCTCAAGTGATACATTTCAAATATACAGAACCCAGCTTATTAGGATGGGAGGCAACCAGCTTCCTTGGCTAGTCCTCAGAAGAACTCGCATTTTGGCATTGATTAGGTGGTAGAGAAACATTTTATCATTGTCAGATTCAGTGTATCTGTGCTGGAGACTACAGCCTCACCCAAAGACATTTCGCACCACTTTCAGTCTTGCCCTGTCCCTTATCCGTATTTGAAGCAGCTCAAACGTAACGTTTCACTAAAATAAAATTTGCTGGAATGCACTTTTATGTTCCAGATTTCTTCATGTGAGCAGAGAAGGAGGTTTGCTGTCTGGAAGGTGCAACCTACCTTAATACTAATTCTTTTAATGAAAATTGGGCCCTTGGAGGCATTCCTAGTACCCACATGCCACATCAAATCTTGAGCTCTCCTTTTGGCAAGAGCGGGGGATTGTGGCTGGCTGGAACAAAAGTGCTGAGAAAGGACACCAAGAGAGACAGCATCCCTTCTTTTGTTCTACCTGGTCCTGGCCAGCTGCTCCTCTCCACGGGAGTTAAAATCTGGCAGACCTCATCCAGCACGCTCCATTTCCATTTTCATACATCTACCATTTTGGCACATGACTTACTTTAATGGCTACAGGCACGAGATGTCTGGCTGATGACGGATTTGCGTTCAGGAGTGGCTTGGCCCTCTGCTCCATAAGGGACATCCTACTCCCGGGACTTCCCTGGGAGCAGTCTGCAGAACTCAGTTCCTCCCTGCTCCTCTCATCCCGTACGTCCTTGCTCTTCCTCCTTCTCAGCCACCCGAGGAGGCCTCTAAAGCCTGACACTTCCCACGCTTCAAAGGCGGACCTGAGCTCCGAGTGTTGCTCCAGCTCCTTGGCCCGGGAGCCGCCGATGGCAGCGAGGTCAGCATAGGCTTTATACACCTGGGCAACGCAGCCCGAGCCGACCGGCTCCCGGCTCGGGAACCTGAGGATGCCCGTCCAGTCCTCACCGAAGGCCTTCCTCAAGAGCTCGTCGGTGTGGCCCCACGGGTGCGGGCTCACCTCGACGTGCAGCTTGGAAAACTCATCACAGAAGGCCTCCGAGAAGAGGTCCCTGCGGGTGCTGGCCCACTGGCCCAGCTTGACACAGGTGGGGCCGGCGGCCTCGGCCGCCCTGCGCAGCAGCCGCAGCCAGCGGGCGCCCATGCCGGGCCACAGGCGGCCCAGCGGGTAGAGCAGCAGCAGCGGCCCGAAGCGCAGCAGGAGCCCGCAGGCGCGGACACCCAGCCGCAGCACCAGCCCCAAACGCCGCAGCAGCCCCCGGGGCGGCCGCTCCGCGCCGCGCTCCGCCGCCCACGCCGGGCCGCGCTGCCCCGGCCTCTCCTTCCAGCCGGTCCCGGCGGGCACGGCCGCGGGCACGGCCAAGGCCAGGGCGCCCCAGCGGCCGGCGCGCGGCCCGGAGCGCCCCGCGCCCGCCCGCCCGGGCAGCGCCGGCCTGATCCTGGCCGCGGCGGCGCGCGCGAGCGACGGGAGCGGGAGCAGCCGCGCGGCGCCGCCTGCCACCATCGCGCGCGCTCCCGCCACCACCGCGCGCGCTCCCGCCGCCCGCGCCGGCCCTGCCGGGGGCAGGGGGCGGGAGGGGGGCGCGCCCGGCCAATCAGCGCCCCGGAGCGCGGCGACGCCCCGCCCCTTAAAGGGCCAGCAGCGGGAGCCTGGCGGGAACTCGAGCGCCGCGAGGGAGGCGCGTGCCCGAGCCGTCCCCTCGGGATCGGGCTGTACCGGACGGGGACGGGCGGATGGGGCCGCGCTGGGGCCGGGGGCCTTCACCCTTCCATCAGTTTTGAATCATAGCAGCACTGAATATCCTGAGCGGGAAGGGGCCCATCGGGACCGCGGAGTCCCGCTCCCGGCCCTGCACAGCACACCCCAAGAGTCACACCACGAGAGCCGTGTCCAAACGTTGTTTGGGCTCTGCGGGGCTCGGTGCTGTGCCCACTGCCCTGGGCCGCCCGTTCCAGTGTCTGACCACCCCCCGCGTGACGCACCTTTCCCTAACACCCAGTCTCAGATCGGGGGATACAAATCGTGTTGCAGGTTTGAGGCATTCCTGGCCAGGTGCTCTCCCGCCATGAGTCTGTGACCCCATCAGCCTCGGGAAGCCGTGCCAGTGACAGCTACTGGATTGATAGCAAGTCAGGACTTTCTACGTTTCCCCGGAAATCTTTCCGTCTGCACCCAGAACGGCGGCTTTTCACTCAGCTCCGGTTTGCCCTGCTGGCCTCGACACCGGCAGCCCCCGTCGCCTCCCTCGGGCATCCCCCTTCCCCCGGGCGGGCAGCACAGGACGCTCCATGCCCGGAGCGAGGGGCGGGCGCGGCTGCCTCGGCGGCGGGGCGGGACGGGACGGGACGGGGCGGCGCTCCCGCCGGAGGGCGGCCGGGGCCGGGGCCGGGGCCGGGGCCGGGGCCGGTGGCGGCGGGGGGCGGGCGGGAGCCCCCAGCCGCGGGTCCGCAGCCGCCAGCCCGGCGCCGGGCGCCGCCGCCGTCATGCCGGGACACGGCCCCCCCGCTCCGCTGCCGCCGCCGAGGAAGGTAGGGAGGCGCCGAGGGGAGGCTAGCGCGGCAGAGCGGGCAGAGGTGCCGCTCCAAAGAAATCCCTCATCCCCTCTTCCCCTCTTCCCTTCCGCGCCCCAGCTGGCTTTTCTCCATCCCGGCTGCAGAGGGGGAAAGCGGGGCCCGCGAGCCGAATCCCCCCGCGCTCCCGGGCACCGCCGCTTTCCCGCCGGGACGGGGACGCTGCTGCTCCCGCCGGGCTCGGGGGCCGGGCCCGCTGCCGGAGCGGGGCTCGGCCGGGGGAGAGGGGCCGAGGGGACCTGGGCAGCTGCTGAAAAGCCGACCCGAGCGGGTCGGGAGCGCTGGGGCGGAGGAGCAGCGGCAGCCCCGCCACCCAGCACGGGGCCCCTGAGTGAACTCAACTCTGCCTCGGTCTCCAGCACAAAACAGAGGAGGAAACGCTAAGCACATTCTTTGGGGGAAGCCCGGGCCCTGCTGGAGCAAACAGCCAGAGTTCTCGTTTCGGCAAAACCCTGAATCCCCGTGTGATATTCGCCCTGCACTTCTCTCTCTCTGCTCTGGTTAGCCTGCTTTCCTCGTACTTTGCCTTCGGCTGGAGGGAGCGCGCCTGCAGTTGTGGCTTATCAGGGTGGCATTTCTGACTCCCGGTGGGGATCGGTGGGAGTATTCACCTGTCCTGGGGAGAAAAACGCTTTCTTGCCTTCCCGCTCTTGTACCCAGGAATGATGAGCGCTGATGGGTTAGAGATGGAGTTGGCAGAGGGGAATGTTGTTTGGGAAGGGAACAAGGAAGAAGTTAGAGCTGGCTGCTGCTGTGCTCCCAAGGTGTCAAATGCAAACTGGGAGGTAAAACCATGCCAAGTGTATTTGGGACACTTTCTGAGGTTTTGGCTTTCTGAGTGTCCAGTAAGCATGTCTTTTGATGCTTGGTGCTGGAAAAATGATGGTCATGGGGGATTGAGGCTTTGTGACTGCTTGGATCTGCACTGGAGCCTCCTCACAGGCGCAGGGACTAAATGCTAAACATGGGCCCTTAATTCTGCTCTTTGCAAGAGCACAGCTTGTTTCCAAGGCAGGTCAGCAAATTGTTCCTGAGCCTGAGTTATTCCCAGCCACCTTTGCTCTTGCCATTTAAGTAGTTGTTTAAGTTTGTTACTTTTGGAGAAGAGCGTCTCCAGCCTGGAACTCAGCTGGGAAGATAAAGAGATGACCAGAGGGATTTCCATGGGGCTTTTATTTGCTACTGTGAGGGGAGCTGCTGGTGTTGGTGGTGGATTAAAAAGCTTTTTTCTGTGTTGGCTGCCATCTTACTGACTGCTGGTTCTTGCTGTGTGGTAGTGAGGTCCGATAATGTGTACTGGCCCTGTTTTCTGAACCACCAAAAAGGGAGTTGTTATTGCATCCTGGCAGGGGAAAGGAATGCATTTCCTCCACCCTTCTGTTGTGTTCTGAACTGTTGTCATTGGGGTAGTGTTTGTGGGGTTTGGTGCATGTTGGGTTTGGGCGGCTTTGTTTGGTTGTTGTTTGGGTTTTTTGAATAATCCAGGCAGTGTTTCAGCCTGTGAAAATGGATAACTACTATGTTGGGTCAGGCTTGGAAGCAACTGAAAACGCTAAGTATGGAAATGAGAGGAAAGCCACAGGATTTCCCAGGGTAGTAAGGCGCCTTTTTGAGAAACGGAAGAGAAAGCACTGAAAACAAAGGGCGCTGGAGCGGCCGGGGATGCAAAAAGCAGAGTAAAGATTTATTGCTCTGCTGGGACCACTCTCTGCCTGCGTGGGTGAGAAGGTTGTGCGCCGAAGCCTGGGTTGGCTTTTGGCACGTCCATATCCTAGCAGTCCACGCAGAAGATACTCCCTGTTCCTCAGCTCAGTTCCAAAGCGCAGTGTTTCTTGTAGAGCACAAGTGCGTGTGGAGTGTCCCAAAGTGCTGCTTTCGGTGCTGCCCCCAGCTCTCTGCCTTGGGAAAGCTTTTAGGACGTTTTGTCTGCACAGACAACCTCTGTGTGTGCTTGCTGTTCTCCAGAAACAAGAAGATCATTTAGATCCTTTGTCAGACACTTACAATAGGCTTGTCTTTCTCCCATGCCTGGTGTATTTACATGTTAGAAATGTTCATTTTGACAAGGAGACAATAAATGAAGACCCCATAAGCTGTGTTTTTCAGAGATGATCTTAATCCAGGAGTAGCTTTTCCAACGAGTTATTCTTAAAATCAGCCATGACAACTAATTCATACAGACAGGACTTAAAATCTCTTATTTTGCTGGGCACTCTGGGAGCACAGAAGCAAGCTCGATCCTTCCCCAAGTTAAGGAAATTTGCTGATGAAATCATCACACAACAGAGCCAGTCTCTTAAAGATGGAGAGATGCTGGGCATTTCAGAAGTGTCTGATAAGTGCTGTGTTCTTTTGGATCCCCTGAATGCATCATTCAAAGCAGCTGGTTCTCCCTTCCTTTTGTAACACCTGACATTTATTTCCTGACTGGAACTGTGGGGAAGCTGCTCCTTCCTAAGTGGAGGCCAGGCCAAGGGGAGAAAAGGCTGTGTAGCTCACCCTTAAACCCATGAGAGTGGAGAAGAACCTGTCTTAAACTCTTGTTGAAGCCAGTTAATTGTGATGATTCAGAGCTGGGGTGCAAGCTCTTTAGGGAAGCATTTTTCAGCGGAAGGATTTAAGTACTAGTGGCTGATACGTCTGTTGGCAGGATCCCAAGAGCTGGCTGGAAGAGGCCTCTACTATGAAAGAAATGCTGAAATAGGACTTTTAATGCACTTGCATAGCAGTTCCTCACAGGCTGAGAAGACTCTCCCGAGGGAAGGAGGGAGTGGGATGGAGCTGGAAAGAAATTTCTTGTTTCATTCAAGTCCTGACACTAAATGAGTGATGCTGGCTTTGCTTAGATACAGCTCAAATAACATTGTGTCTGAGGTATCTGTGAGCACTGTTTTACAGCACAAAGCAGGAAAAGAGACACTGCTTTCTTGACTGTAGCTCTGAAGTGCAGTGGAAAGGCCAATAGTACATTGATCTTGCTTATGGGATTTTTTTTTTCTGCTCTTCACCTTGGAGATGCTTTATCAGCTCCTGGAAGTTGAAGCAAAGGCTGACATGTGAGGATATGCATGGTGTGTGGGGGTGGCTTCAGCCCAGGTTTTAGTGAAGATGACCATATGACTGAGCTCCCAGCTTCATGAAGGCTGTGCTTTAGAAATGCTGTTGAAATGGCTGTGCTACGTTGAAATGTGGCTTCTGCAGGGCCCTTGGCTGACCTTGAAGTGGGTGCCTAAGACAGTCTAGAATCCCTGGAGTCTCTGACCTCTGCATCCTGGGATTTCAACCAAGGCCTGTGTCCTCTGGTGGAAGCTTAGCACAGAGCAGGCTGAGGATCAGTTCAAGGTTGATATAAAGCACTAAAAGGCATCAGCACTGTTTTACATAAATAAATACTTAAGGTCCTATAGGCTGGCCCTGTTCAAGACCTCTCCCAGCCTTTACATGGTTCACCACCCAATTGGGTCAAGGTGCTCTGTGGACATGGGACTGATGAGGTGAAAGTCATCAATCCCCAGGCCTTTCCTGGTGAAAGCAGTGGATGTGAGTCTTCACCAGTTTGTCTTCAGTGAGTTGGGAGCTCAGTGGGAACTCGTGGCAGCAAGACACCTTTGGGGCTCTGCCATCATGCTGGTCCAGTCCCTGCTGTGCTGAGACAGCTCTGAGCACCTCTGAACCCCATGATGTGGTTCCAGCCTGTCATCCTTGGAGCTGCTCACAGGGACTGTGTTCTTGGGATAATCCTGGCATGATGGCTGGGGTGTTCCTGTGCTGAAACCCCCTGAGTTCACACTGCTCGGAGGCAAATACATTGCCTAAGCATTTACTGGGCAAATGTGGGATGCTGTGTGTGTGCAACAAAAACCCCAAAATGGGGCTCATGGGAAATCTTCCTTGCAAGAAGTTTGAAACACTGTGACTCCTTTCTTTAATGCAGATAACATCTATTGAGGACATAATTTCTGTGTTTTTTGAAAATAGTACTGTCCCATGATAAAGCTGAAGGAAGTCAAGCATAGTTGGAAGGGCAGAGGCTTGAAAGAGTCATGTCCTGCTGGAATGAGCGCTGTGAGTGCTGGTATAATCTTCATTCTTTGCTTCAGTGCTTTTTCCCCTCCCCAGGTTAGGGAAACCAGCTGCAGCTGGCATACTGTTACTTTCAAGGATTTAGCAAAGCAGATGCAAGAGTTAGTGGTGATTTAAGGTCAGTTTTTACTGACTAAACTTGTTAGGAGCTAGCACACCTCTGAGGCCTTCTTAGGGCAAGATTGTCATCCCAGTGCTGACTGCCAGTCAGGTTTGCTTGGGGTCTTCTGGTTTCCTTGTTTTTAATGGCTGGCACAAACAAGAATTTGGCTTGACTGTTACCTGCATGTGCTGCTACACATGATCTTTGCTGAATGTGAGATGTATCTGTGTCTGCCTTCTAACAAGCAATTTCTTGGCTGGGATAAAAGCTTGGGCTGCTCACTGGGAGCAGGAGGGCTGGGAGGAGAGATGTTTGCGCTGCAGCCAAGCTGCCGTGTCCAGCCCGGGCGGGACTTGCTGGTCCTCAGTGCCCCTGCACTGCAGACAGAGCTCTGGCTCAGCCCTGTGCTCCTGGGCTGGGAACTGGCAGTGTTTACATGATGAAAGGGAGCAGAAGATGGCTTTTCCTGAACTCTGCCTTTGCCCATACATGTGCTGGCCCAGGGCCAGGATGGAAACTCTGTCCTCATGAGCGGAGAGAGGGAGATGGGAGGAGCAAGAGATGAAGAGGGGCCCAGAAGCAGAGGGAGTTAAAATACAAACACCAACTCACAGAGAGAAAAGCCTGTAACAGATGGCCCTGGCCATCCCCTGGGCTCTCCATGCAGTTGGCTCCACGTGCAGTGCTGACAAGATCTCCTCTAGAAGCGCGAGTAAGGGGCCTGGACCATTTTGGGATGTGTGGTGGAAGATCAGAGTAAAAGGCAAAAGGAAGCTAGACAGGTAAGCCAGCTGTGGTTCAGCCCTCTCTGTGATGCCTGAAGTGGACTCTGGGACTTGCTGCTACTGATGTCGCAGTGCCACTAATGCTGTGCCACTAAAAAGGCAGGTGCTGCCGTGTGAGCCGTTGTAGGAGCACTGCTTTGTTTTCAAGTGTGGCATCTTTTAACTGTGGCCAGTCCTGCCTCCTCTGTAAAACAGCATTGCAAAAGCTGGTGGAGGTTTGTTCCACTGCTCTCATTCCCTGTAGAATATGTACAGCAGAGAGCTGTTGATCTGAATGGAGCCCAGTGTAAAGATAGATTCTGCCAGGAGGTGCTGGCAACTGTAATTTCCAATGCCCATCTCCTCATCAGGCATCATGGTAAGTAATCAGATTGGCTGAACAGTTCAGCATGTGGGGTGCTGACCTTGCTTGGAAAGGCTTTGCCTTGGTGGGATATCTGTGCCTGGCAGAAAAGCTGGTCTTGGACAAGCACTCACAAAAGCTTTGCTCTGAGCTCATTTGAAAATCTGGCCCAGACACTTAAAATGTCAAGAGCTGATGATGGTTAAGGGGCAGCTTGAGTGGGAAAAGGTGCCACCTCACTTGGAAATGGCTGAAAGAGTTCTGGATGAGATCCTGCCAGACCTTGAGACTCCTGATCCTACAGATACCAGAGAGCAGATGGCTCCTGGCCAAGTTCAACCACATAAGTTGGGTTTCCAGAAACGTTTTGGGGACTCTGGCAACTCACAGGATAGACTGTTTCAGGGAGCAAGACTTGCTGTTTCTTGGTAAGCAGAATAACTTTAAATGGCTAGATGCTCTGTGTTTTAATTAGATTTCCCTTTGGGAATAAAAGTGGTGAAGTGTTTCTGTGATCCTGCTACATTTAAATACTCTGTACTGTGCCCCCAGTCTGGCAAACCGTTTAGGCAGACATGTAGGTCACGTGCATGCTTCAGTCCACCCATCCGAGTGCTCTGGCTCCCAGTGCAGTACATCATTCCTGCTCTGGGAAGTTTGGAGCTGGACTTCACACAGTATGATTGAAGACAGTGATGATATGCTTCGAGCATAGACTTAAAATCAAGCACGTGCTTAGGTGTTCTCCTCATCGCAAGCGGTCTCTCACTCGCCCATTGTACTCTGTAGAATCATTTTATATTAGCAGCGCCCTTGAACGTGGATTTCCTCTTCTTAGCCTGCAAGGCCTCTTGCCAAGTGCTTGCTGATAAGCCCTGTCACTGTGAGCAGTTCAGGTGAGCTGCTGTCACAGGCTTGGTATTTTGGAAGCATTGTGGATAGGCATGCATGTGTGACTGATTAAATCAACCCATCGGGGTGTCATCTGGAGAGGAACAAATGCTGAGCTTGCTCTGCAGGCTGGGGGGAGGATGAGATCCCCCTCTAGTTTTTGCTGAAAGCTTTTCCCCTCTGCAGATGTGCAGCTGCTCTCGTTCTCTGCCAAAAGGCGGCCGTGACTTTCCGAGCTGGGGAACGTGCACACATCTGTTTGCAGAGGAGAGCAGCACAGGGGCTCGGGTCTCCTGTCCCAGGGGATTATGTTCTCGTGATAGATAGTGCTGACTGTCATGGAGGGAAATGGCAAATTTCACGGGACACTGAGGGGGCACTTCATAAATATGAGTTTGCTTGCCAGTGTCAGCCAAACGCCACCTTTCTAAATTAAAAAGGAGAGAGCTCCCAGAGACTTTTCAGACTATTGGAGATTTCTCTTTAAAAACATTAAGCCCCTGCAGAAGATGTGTGTTTCCTACATACAAAAATACAATGTGTTTCAGCTGCAAAGGATGCTGTGCTCCCAAAGGCTTCACAGGACTTTTGGGTAAGAGTTGAGTCTTGGGTTATCCAGAGCTCAAGAGTGGCTTACTAGCAAAGGGAAATAAATGCCCCTTACTAAAACTGAGAAGGTAGTCTCTGCATCAGCACATGTAGCACTTCAAAAATCAACATCTGGCCAAAACTAGACCCTGGAGCATCCTCCACAATATACTGGTCCATGAGAATTTTTTCCTTGAATTCAGAGAGCTTGGGACTAAGTAACTGAGAATCTGGTTTTCTCTGCCTTGACATGCTGGGCTGCATGTACAGCAATCCCTAGTCAAATTCTACAAGACAATTTGTTACTGTAAAGAAATGTGAAAGCTATTGAGCTTTTTCCAGATGATGTCAGAAGCCCTGATCTATCTGGCTTTTGTTTCTCAGCTTTGTCAAACTCTGAGAGAAGCCTGAGAGGTTTCCTACTGGGAAACCAACACATGGTAACTGTTTTTGCATCAGATTTCTGTTTCTGTCCCCTGAGATTTCTGTGAGTGACTCCATGTTGAGGTTTTGCCATGGTGTCACCTCTCACATAACAATCCTGTACTTGTGGTGGTGAAGGATACTGACAGCTATTGCTGCTTAGTCTGTGCTAACCTTTCCCCATCAGTATCCTCTTGTTTGCACAGTAGGAAACTTTCCTTATAGAATGATTTAGCTTACTCAAATTCAGTGGGAAACCAAGGTTTTTCCCCTGTTAAATTCATAGATTCCTCCACTAGTCAAAGACAATTTTGGGTATGTTTCAAGGAAAATTAGGATCACCTCTAAAAGGCACAAATTTCATAAAATGTTGTCAGAATTTGATGAGGTGGTTTTCTGGTTGCTTGGGTTTTTTTAATAACCTATTCTGACATGTAATATATTGCTTCAGTTCCACTTGCTTAATGTTTGTTTGCATGGGCTAAAATAATTTTTCTCATCCAAAGCAATCTGGAAACATTATCAGAAACAGAAACTTGGCATTTTAGAGCAGTGAAGGAATTCAGCTGACCAGCAACCACTGCAGGAATACAAATTCTATCTTTTTCTGTCCTTCAAACCAGTGTTCCCAGATGTCTAACCCAGTCCCTCTTGCCATTCATATTCAAGGCAGCCTTTCATTAGAATTTTATCATTATTATTGATTTTATTATTATTACTATTGTTTTATTAATAATAGAATAAACTATTTATAACAAAATAATAGTAGACTAGACTGAGTTTGGAAGGGGCCCACAGGGATCATCTTGCCAAGGTGCCTGACCACTTCAGGGCAAAAGTTAAAGTATATTATTAAGGGCATTGACTAAATGCCTTTTACACACTCACAGATGTGGAACACTGTCCACCTCTAGGAAATCTGTTCCAATGTTTGGCCACCCTCTTGGTAAAGAAATGCATCCAAATGTCCAGTCTGAACCTCCCCTGCTGCAGCTTTGAACCATTCCCGTGTGTGCTATCACTGGGTAGCAGGGAGAAGGGCTGGGCATCTCCCTCTGCACTTCCCCTGCTCAGGAGCTGTAGAGAGCCATGAGGGGTGTTTTATTTTTACTTCAGGCTCCTGACCAAGATCTGCTTTTTGAAAAATCAAACCTGACCACTGAGTTTGTTTTCTTTCTCTCCCTCTTTCTCTCCCTCTTTCTCTCCCTCTTTCTCTCCCTCTTTCTCTCCCTCTTTCTCTCCCTCTTTCTCTCCCTCTTTCTCTCCCTCTTTCTCTCTCTCTCCCTGTCTCTCTTTCTTTTTCTCTCTTTCTCTCTATCTCTTTCCCTGGAAACAGGTAATCACCAACCCATTCTTTTTTCCTGACACACTTCAGCACATCAGCTGTTTCACTGTCTCTGTTGCACATATAACTTTTTTTTTTTTAACATGTCAACAACGGGGTATTTTTAATGTAGGAGATTTTGGTATGATTTGCTGTGAAATCTTTGTATGCAGAATTAAGCAGAAGAATGTATAATGGACCTTTTCTTAAGCAGCAGTTTCACAGAGTCAGCATGACTTGGTGGTGCAGTGATGAAGCACAGTGAGAGGTGTGTGTCTGAGGTTACCCAGAACAAGGTGATGTCACTGTCATTGCTCCATTAACTTCAGCTGAGCAATGACCTCAAAGTGAGGTTAGGAGTTTTTTGATGCTTTGGAAGAAACCTTGTGGTATAGGTTTTTTCAGTTTCATGATGGAATAAAAAAAAAAAAATTATAACTAACTACTTGGAGAAAGGTGGCAGGGTAGCCCCATCTATTTTCTTCTCTCCTTTTTTCCCTTCAATAAAATAAATAGGAAGGAGAGAAAGCCTAAATAGTATTTCAGCTCCTTGTAAAGGGAGGGTTTAACACACACCCCCTCAATTTAGCTAAATTTTGGTAAGTAATGTAATTTCACAGTACAGAACCTGACTCTTGTAAGCTTCCTTCAGATTACCTCAGATGTTTTCTTGCAAGTTTCTCTCTGTTAGGTTTGGGGTTTTTTGGGGGCATACTGAATTTAGATCAAACTTGGCCAAAATTATTTAAGTTATTCAGAAACCATAAGTAATTTACTCATCCAGCAACACTTAAATCTGTTTGTGATTCATGCAAATTGAGTTGCTGAGATCATGCAGCTGCATTTCAAGTATGTGAGTGCATCTTGACCAGATAAGTTATTTTCTGGAGCATTTCTGATCAGGTAAAAGAAACAGGCACTTCTGCACTGTGGTTCAGAGTTTGTGAGATGCCACTTCAGGAGGAGAGAGTACTTTTAGAGCACAAATCACCTCTTGAGAGTATTCTTAGTTTTATATGATAATTATATTTGCAAACACTGTGTATCTCTAATATTCTTTTTGCTCAGGAAGGCATATAAGCAAAGATAACTTCTTGCTAACCTATTTTCAGGGCTGAAATGATTACTTATCATTTTAATATGAATGCAGTGAACCCATTTAGGGAAGATTTTTATTAAGTAGATGCTATGCAGTCTGAACATTTGAGTTATTACATGCTGAAGAGATGGGAAGAAGAATGCCTATTTGAATGCCAAACATTTTTCTTACCAACCAAGAAGTAAATCAAGTACAGTATTACTTAAGCTCTTCTTGTTCCTCTTCTAATAGAAGAAAATGTTTGGGGAATTTCCCCCTAAAAGATCAAGTTTAGGTTTAGTTTTCCAGTTATGTGTCTGTAGGCATTCTCTTTTCAGTAAAGAAAATACAGCTGTTATCAAATATCCATTGTGTTCAACTGCAGATAACTGAGGCAGCATTGGGGAGCTTCTACATTTGTATAAAGAACATGGTTCTGGTGAGGAATATCTAAAAGAATATAATTCAGAAGAGGGGAGATTTTGATTAAATGTGTAGGAGGAAATTCCTTATTGTGAGGCTGGTGAGGTACTGCAAGAGGATGACCCGTCCCTGGAAATGTTCAGTGCCAGGCTGGATGGGGCTTTAAGCAGCCTGATCTAGTGAAAGTTGTCCCTGTCCATGGCTGAGGGATTGGAACCAGATGATTCTTAAGGTTCCTTCCAACCCAAAGCCTTCTGTGATCTAACTGGCCTGTTCATAGAGTGTTTAATCTGTGGAAAATGTGCATTTGCTGCAATCTCCGTCTTCTACAGAGAGAGAAAAACAACATTTACAGACAGACCTCTTTCCTGAGCCAGATCTTGAAAGCTGACTGTGTAATGCTGATGCTTTTGGGACACTGGGGATGGGAAATTCACAAAGGAACTTGCAAATCATCAGGGTGTTATACCAGGTGGGTCACTCTAGTGCTGGCCCTCTACTGTGGGAGACCTCATCTCTTGCCCTGCAGGAAACCCTTCTATCCTTTTAACATCACATGAGAACATCTAAGAGTTGTCCCATCCCATCCAAAGAGACTTTTATGGACTTGAGCAGGGGCGGCTGTGCTTGTGTTTCTGTAGGTACCTCTCTGTTGGGGCTGAGCAGAAGTGAGGTGAATGTGGAGGGTGAAGTGGAAGACACACCATAAGCACTGCAGTCACCTTCAGTGCAGCTGGGATTTCCCCTTGCAGTGGACTGGAAATGGCATCTTTATGAGCATTTAAGATGAAAGGAGATGATGTTTATTGAATAACTCAGGGGACAGGGCTTCTGCAAAGGGTTTAACTCCAGAAGATTCCTACTTTGATATTTTGTTCTGGGTCCTGTAAAACGTGCCCTTGTGAAATGCAGTCGGTGCTTTGCAGTAATGAGTTTTTCCTGTGCACAATAAACAGTATCAGAGCCCAGTCCAGCACAACATCCAAACATCTTGGGTGGAGTATGCCCTAGTGGATACCCTGGAATACAAAACTTGGATGCACATTCTCTGGGTTGGAAGCTTATGTATAAATAGCTCTGCTTCAGTTGTGAGATAAGGGCTGATGGAGACAATTGTACATGGGTGCTCTGCTTTTGCTCCATTAGTGATGTATGTGAAAGAAAGTAAACAATGGAAATTAAAGTCCTTTATGTATGTATTGGCTTTAGCACATCCCTTGGAAGAGAGTAGTGAACAATATGTGCTTGTTTGATAACTCTCCACTTTCTAGGTTTTCTGCTGCAAGAAGCCCAAAGGAGCACTTCAGCAAAGGAAAAAAAAACAAATCTCCCAAATAAATACTTCCAGTATTTCTCACTTTTCTTTAGTTGGTTGATTTTTGATTTAGTTATGAAATACCTTTAAGCTTTTCAAAAAATTGCACCCTGATCTCTGAAAGTGGAATGAACTTGGGAAGAAAATATTTTCCTTTTCTAATAGTGAAAATTTACAACACTCATCAGTATCTGCTAAGGCAGCATTATTGGTGGATTCATGGCCTCCCTAATAGCTTCCATGGAGCTGTTGAAGTCTGTTAGGCACTGTAGAATGACTAGGGACAAAAGACAGTGGAAATTACTTAGGGATAGCATAATTATATATCTTGCTTTGGCAGCTATTTTTACTGCTTCCTTGCTGATCAGTTGGAGGAAGGCAAAAGAGTATCACTTGGGGAGGAAAATGTCTAGTAATAATGTTTTGAAAGATACTTTTTGTTGTTTTTTTTCCACAGAGAAAATGAGGGCGATTACTCACTTTTACAGTAATTCATGATCTGTTATCATAGGATAATTCAGATTTGGAGGGATTACAGGAGGCCTGTACTCCAGCCTCCTTCTCAGATAGGTTCAGGTCTGAGCTCAGATTGCTCAGGGCTTTGGTTGGGTCTTGAAAACCTCTAGTAATGGAGACAGCAGGGCTATTCCAGAGCTCTGTCTTCCTCATGGTGAAAAAAGCTCTTTTATCCCCGTAGTGAAAAAAAGACTTTTCCTTAAATCAAGTCTCTATGTTCCCTCTCATCTTGTCTCTCATCCCACCAAGAGAAAAACAACCAAGGAATTTGCTTCAGGTCACACACTGTGCTACACCAGTGGTTTTGTTTTTATGAGGAAAAAAAAAGAAAAAGATTAAAAAGTCACAACAGAATGTGGAAACCTGTGTCATGTCTCTGAAAGGGACGGGGCACACAGGTGTCAGTTCAGGTCTGGCCTGAATGTGCTTAGGTTTACAGCATCGCTGTGTCAGTCTCTCCTCCAAGCTGCCAGATGTGAGGAAGCTCTTTAGACATATGTAGAGTAATTATTTCTTCTGGAAGTTCCCTTTTCAGGGGTGTGATCTGTTATCTGAGACATCTCCCACATTAGCAAACTCTGCCAGCCCTTTGGAGCTGGATCTGGCGCCTGGTGAGCAGCAGAGTTTGCGTAGGTGCACGAAGGTGCAGAGAAATGTGCTCTTGATTTTCCCAGCCATACCCAGACCTGTCTCCTGTTGCAGTCAGCGAAAAAGGAATGTGTGCTTACAATTCTTTGAAAATGTTAGCTGCTTCTACAGTCACGGAATCATTTAGATTGGCAGAGACCTCCAAGATCATGGAGTCCCACCATTAACCTAAAGCTGCCAAGTCAGCCACCACACCATGTCCCTAAGCGCCACGTGAATACAATGTGGAGCTAACTCAGTCAAAGCTGGGACTTATTTGGGAGTTAAAATAAGGAGATGGAATTGCAAGTGTAAGTGCAAGCCTAGTAGGAACGTTTGTTTAAAAAAAAAAAAAAATCAGATCCTCGATTGTGAAAATGTGTCTTAAACTTCAAAGTCGTGTAGTCACTTGAGAAAATTTTGTCCTTCTCTATTTTATTTCTTTCTTTCCCTGTGGCTTTTCTACCACAAAAAGTGGCAGAAGAATGTGCCACCAAGCCATCATGATATTTTGCCAGCATTTTTGCCTGACAGTACCAGGAGATCAGATCTTTTCTCCCCTCTCTTACAAAGTGTATGATCAGAAGCTCTGCTGGAGCCCTGGGGCACAGTGTGGGGATGGTTACCGGCACCACCCTCCTCCCTATGCTCTGCCGTGTGCTGGGGCTCTGCTGGGGCTGGGGAGCCTTGGAAGAGCAAAGAGTCGTTCCTCGCGTTGTTTTGTGCTCAGGTGGCCAAATTCCTGGTTATGGAGAGGGTGTGGGCGGACAAGCAACACAGTGATGTGAGTTGATTTTCTCTCTGTGATGCTTTCTTGTCAGTGCTGGGAAACCCTTGTGCTGGTTTCCATCGCCCTCCGAACCCCCTCCTGTGCCCGGGATCGCCCTGCGAGGGAGAAAGTATCAAACCGCATGTGAAAGGGTGGAGGAGGAAGAGCGATTTTTCCCTAGGATTTGGGGGTTTTGGTATGGCTTTTTTCCTCGCTTTTATTGGCCGTGAGTGCAATGACCGCTTAACCACAGGGACCGGGCCGGCTCCCTCCCCCACGCTTCCTCTCCCTGGCAAAGCTAAGTCGCTCAGATTTCCTCCCAGCACGGGCGGATGGCGGCTCTCAGCTACATTCCTCTCCATACGAAAGGAAAGGGAAAAGTGCTCTCTGCACGGGCAGATGGCCGACTGTTTCCTGGCAGCTCCGCTCCACTGTCCTTTTTCCCATTGTCCCGACACAAACACACGCACACATGCACGCACACGCCCACCGAGAGCGGCTTTCCTCCTGGAAAAATAAATAAATGCAAACCCTCCTTGCAGAGGTTTCTTCCTCCTTGGAGCTGTGAGAGCTTCCTCCTGGTGATGGCCAAATCTTGGGCAGCTGACGTGCTGCCTGGCCCTGCTCTCCGCTCAGGAAGGCTGAGCGAGGGGATGATGTGCTGGGCTGTGGTTGGAAGGTTTCCATAAAGAATACGGTTTGCCATAAACAGGTTCTGCCTTTGTGATGGCCTAGATACGTGGGAGAGCGAGGGTCGGAGCAAGGAGGAGGTTGAAGGAGACAGAGGGAACTGAAAATCAAGCAGTGGGTGACTCTTTGCTTGAGCTCAGAAGGTGATGCTTGACGGAGACAGACTGTAGTGGAAGGTCATGGACTTGGGGTGGGTACGGGAAGGGCTCATGGAGCATGCAGATGGTGCCCCAAGGTTGTGGTGATGGACGCTTCAGGAAGCTGTGTGCTAAATCCTCATCAGGAGGGATGAGAGTCAGCATCCTGCAGGGTGAAGGCCACCAAAGGAGAGATTTGCTGAGGCTCCATTTGTCTCCCTGATGATAACTTATTTTGGAAGAAGTTGAGGTTCTTCATTTTAATGCTCTCATTTCCTTTCTGAATGTGAGACAATTTGTCTTCCTGCCAGGAAACTCTTTGCAGAGTTGCTCCTCAAAAGGACCTCTTTGGGTCCCATTTATGTTAGAATAGCAGAGATTATCTCACCACATCAAAAATGAATTCCAGTGTGGTTCATGAGCTGAACACTATTTTTTAGTGACAGGTTGTTTCCTATGCTGTCAAATGTTTGGGTTTCTTATAAGCATAATAACCCTGAACTCTTTCCAATTCTTTTACACTGGAAGTGATTTACTGGTGTAGTAGGACTGGTATGTTTCTAACACAGCACACCAGTTAAAGGAGGGAAAAGCACCTACATCACCTAGCCGCACTGGTAGAAATGAGTATTTGCCAATTTCTTTTTGACTTTGTTGGGACCTGAAGCCAGTTCCACTGTATCTGGTGGAATCTTGTTTTCTTGTATGGCTGATAGATGATTCTGCTGGCAGATGTGTGCTTGTGTGAATCTGGTCCATATTTATTTTGTTTTATTCTGTATTGACCACAGTCATTTTCTCTGTGTGTAGTTTCAAAGCCAAACAAACCAGGTATGGATCACCATCTCCACTGATGTAATCTGCAGGCAAGGACACACCACCAGTGTCTTCTTCAGCCTTGACTTCAAGTAAATGAATTTTCATTTTTTAGGTTGCAAAGCAAAAGCGAATATTATCACCCCATCAAAGGGGATGAGCAACCCCCCTGTGCGCACACAAATGCTCACACAAGACCTTCAACACAGGGAGAGTAATGGCAGGAGCTGCCCCAGAAGGGGTGTCCTCTACTCTTGCCCTCACTTCCCGGGGTCTTGGTTTCCTCATCTGGAATTACAGGGTTTTTTTCAATCTTTTTTTCATTACTTCCTTCTAGAAAGCATAGCCTGAAACACATAATTCTATTAAGCATTGCAATCATTTTAGCAGCCAGATTGGAAAATACTGAATCATTCTCTTCCTTTCCACGTGAATTTTTTCTTACTGTTTGTTAAGCTACCTGCAGGAGTTAAGACTCATCATGTCTCTAAGCAGTCATACAAACCATACTTGCCACCAGGATAAAAAGCAGTATTTACCTTCTATGCATGCAGGACTAAATCTGTGACTGGGGGCTGTGAGTTAGAAAAAGAGTGTTTCTGGGTTTTTTGACAGGGTCGTGAAACATCCCACCACTAGCCCTGAAAATGCTGTGTTTTTCAGCTGAGGGTGTGTCTGCCTGAAGGAAACTGAAGAAATGTTGAATATCCTTTGAGTTGGTTTTTTTTCTGCTTGTTATGTGTTTAGAGGGAGGAACAAAGAGAAAATAAAACAATGGGAATTGTGGGACAAGCTTAATAATAGTGGGTGCAACAAGCCCCACCTTTAACAGAAGACAATTCATATTGTGAGACCCTGTTTTTGATTACTGTCTTCAGGTCAAGATTTTATTTTTGTTTCAGTCTGCACTTTTCCATGCTGAGCATTGCTTCTGGCTCAATTACTTTTGAAAGCCTTCAGCAAAAATCGTTTAGCTGTTTTAGCGTGGAGCCTGGGGAGAAAATCGTTGCTGCTTCTCCTGTGTTTGAAAAGAAAATCAGGCTTTTCTTTTGCAAAAACTTATCTTCTGCTTTGAAACAGGAGTGCTGTTTGGATCAGGAATTTGTCCTTTCCCATTCCTGAGTCATCTCTACCCTAAATTTTGCAGGGCTCTGTGGGAAGAAAGTTTCAGCTGGCACATGGTGAGCAGAGGTTTTTAGAGCTACCTTGCTACCAGATGTGCTGTCCTTCCAGCTTCCGGTGTCAGGCAGGTGATGCTGATGATATCCCTGTGGAGCTTGACCTACAACCTTCGGCAAATGGCTGGAGAAGGGAAATAATGGACAAGAGGTGAGAGTAGTTTCTCAAGGGTCCATCTGCTTTACTACAGAATAAGGATGGTCTCAGTTGAAGTTGAGGCCTGGGGGAACTCCTGATATTGCCCACAGCAGGTCCTGCTGGCTCCTTCTTCTCATTGCTGAGGGTTAACTTCTTTACAAGCAGAGTCTTGCTGCCAGCCCTGGCAAGGGGGATTGGAATTCAATGATCTTCAAGGCCCCTTCCAGCCCAAATCATTTTATGATTCTTTCCATGTGTTTCAGTGCTCATTAGGTTTTCCCAGACAGGTGACTGATGTTGCTATCTGAGCAGAAAACTTTGTGCTTCCCCTCCTTTTATTTCTTTGCAGGTTTAGGGAGTTGAAGCAGGCAGCTTGTGAGCCCGTCCTAGCTTGGAAGGGCTTTACAAGCATTGGAGCTGATAGAAAGCAAAAGCAAGAAGGGAGGAAAAACATCAGCACACCCTTAGTCAATGGCAACCATCAGATGTGATCAGGCACGTCTTTTACCAAGGACAGGGATGGGGCCACCTTGCTGGCAGCCAAGGGAGGAGCAGGGCAGTCCCTTGAACCATGGTAATCTTTTCAGTCATGTTAAAGACATACAAGCAGGCAGAATTTGTTCTGTGTGCTTAGAGAGGGAGAAGGTCAGGAGATCAAATTATATCATGAAATTAAAGACATGTCCTAACACCCAGCCCAGCTTTGCTGGACACGGCCAGCTCCTGCATTCCTCACATTGCAGCCTTGTTCCCCTGACGTGGGGTGTTGCACAAAGGCAGAGGTTGTGGTACGTCGATTCCACTCGGGGTTTTTGAAAATACAGTTTGTTTTGACACATGGGATTCTCCTGACCCCCCTTGTAAACCCTGTGGTGTAAGATATGATAGATCAAAGGGAAAAGTTGGGACAGAGTGGGGTGAGGGGAGTAGGAGGCTGTGTGGGATCTGGCTCTAAAAGAAGCTGTAAGAGCATGTCATGTCAATGTTTTGCATAAGTTTATCCTGCTTTTTTCTCTTTAACAAATGACTGGGCCCTGATTATCTAGAATTATCTGCAATTAGGATCCTATTACAAGTGTGATGAACTGAGCAATCCTGCTGTTGGTGTCTTCAGTCTTCATGAGATTCACGTAGCCAGGACAATCAGTGTCTGCAAAGAGGCCACCTTGCCCTAAACTGACTGTGCCCAGCACAGGATGGCAGAGTAGCTGAGCTGGGAAGGCACCTCTGGAGGTGGCAAGTACAGCCCCATGCTCAGAGTGTGGTGATGTAGAGCAGCCTGTTCGGGACGTTGTCCAGTTGGGTACTGGGTATCTCCAAGGGCAGAGCCTCCACCATCTCTCTGGTCTTGGTCACCCTCTTGTAAAGAGGTTTTTCCTCATGAGTGATCTGATTGATCCTTTCTGATAAGCCCTGCTGCTGTGGAGGTGGCCCATCTGCACGACTGACCAGGAGAGGAAAGAAGTGGACTTTGTGTAAGTTGTCTGAGGAGAAGCTGTTTGGGCTGTCAGCTGGGGAAGGCTCATGGCACATGTTGTGGAGCTCAAGTTTGAGAAAACCCATGCCTTGCTGCTGGGTTGGTGTTGGGCACCTCGAGTAGGGACTCCTCTACTGTAAGCATCTTGTTTCACCCAGGGAGCCTCTCCTGGGCCCTGGTATCCTTCTCAGCTCTGGCTGCATCCCTGCTTGGCTCGTGTCCTCCATGCTGAGCAGGGGCTCGCTCCCTGAGGTTACACTCTGCCGGTGGCCTCAGGAAGGCAGCGTGTTGGTGCCGGGAACGTGGACACTGCCCGGTGCTGGGGCTGTGCACGGGAGCCCGCGCTGCGGCTGTGTGTGTGAGCACAGGCACGCATCCTCATGCCTCCTTCTTCCCCCAAAGGAAAACAGGCTCCAAACAGAGCAAGGGCTGGGGGAGGGAGCCTTGAAGGCTTTAACTGTTCGTTTCCCCTTACTCATGTTTTTCCTGTTAGTGTTTTGTCTTCTTGGCATCCTTCCTGTTCTTTATATATGTTATATATTGTTGCCTCCTTGTTGCTGTCTTTATGCTGCACCCTTTGTTGTGTAAAGCACCAGAGCAGGGGACTACGTGACTTGTAGGCTTTGGCTGCTCAGAGTTGCTCAGGTTTTAAGCACCAAGGAGATACACAGCGTGGCCTTTTTTCTTCTTGGAGTAGAGTTGGACCAGCTGCAGGTTGCTCCTGTTGCTGTGAAGCCTTGTTGTTCGTATGTGCCAGCAGTGTGGCTAGCATCCACTTGTGGACGTGGATGAAATTTTTGGGAGGTTCAGAGTAAACAGAGCAAAGGAAACCTTGAGATACAGCCTCCAGCGTGCAGCAAGGGTAATACCCATCCCCAAACCACCTTCGAGGTGTGCTTGGTTTGTTCCCCACAAACATCACTGCAAAGAAGGGAGGCCTGGCAGGTTTGATGCCATTGCTGCCTGACCTTCTCAGAGACAAGGCCCCCCGTGTGTGACCTGTGTGCTGTCTGTGTGGTTTTTTTGATAATATGGACTGCAGGGCCTTTGCGCTCCCCTGGCTTTTGTCATCGTCTGGTGGCTGCACCAAGTGCAGTGGGCAAAGCTGGTGTCTTGCTCTCCCTGGAGGTGTTCCCCTGGAAGCCTTCTCTGCCCTTTGAGGGTGGGAGTGTGCCTCTTTTTTATTCACTGGTTGCTCTGGAAACATCTCATAGTATCCCGCGCCCTGAACCAGATGTGCGTACTCCAAAAGCGTTTGGATCGGAAGTGGGAAAGGGGGCACTCGGGAAGGGGGGCGGGAGGAAAACTTAAATTAGAAGAAAGCCAAACAGCTATTGCTGGAGACAGATGATTACAGCTCATGTCAAGGCTGTTTCCTGCATGCCAATGATAGATCAGTAAACAAACGCCTCTCTGCGAACACAAAGCAGGCAGGAACTCTGTTTGGAAGAGAGAGGTCGGGCTAGGTCTCCCTTCACTTGGTAGCAGGAAGCCCCTATCACATGGCCCTGGGAATTGTGAGGCCGGGTGCATGTGGGAGATATGCCGAGAGGCTTCTGCTGGGAGACTTCACATCCTTCCCAGGGTCCAGCCAACAGGTTTGAGAGCTCCCTCCCCTCCCTCTTTCCTCCCGCCTCCTCCCCTGTCCTTCCTTTCCCAGTTTAATTTTGAAACACTATCAGACGACTGCTTTGTTCCCCCAGACAATGGCAGGGAATAAATTGCAGTGACAAGGTTCTCCAAATGGGGCTCAGTATCTTCTCTCCCCTTTCATGGCCTTGATGTCCTGCTCCAGGATGTAAGTACCAGGTGCAGCGGCCTCAGGCTCGGATTCTGCCGGACTGTGCCTCCCATTGCTGGTAGAAAGTTCTTGTGTGGTTTTTAGAGAAATCAGCAACCTGTCAAGAAGTACCAGCTTGATGGGTGTGTGTATGTCCTTCTCGGGTCTCTTGCTAATGGAATGCAGCCCTGCTGGTTTCCTCTAGGCAGTTTGTAGGGCCCTGGTCACATTGCTCATGAGGCAGGAAAGCAAAGCATTTCAGATAATACTTCTCAGCTTCTGGAAGGTGTTCCTTCCCCAGCCTTACACACGCTCTTTTGTGCTCTCTCCCCACTGCCCTCCATCTTCCCCTCCTGTGCACACAACCTCATTACCTCCCTTGTAGCAGACTGGGTTTGTGTTGGGCCCCTTCCATGTGGTGCTTTGTCAGAAACCCTCAGTGAGCTGTAGCAGGTCACAGAGATGCTCCAAAGGGCCTGAGCCAGCACATAGGGTAGTGTGTAGTTGATTGTAGGAGAAATGTGGGCAGTCAGGAAGGACAAGAGTTCCCTTTGCCCTTCACAATGAATTGTCATGTTAGCTCTGGGTGCCTTGTGGAGCCAAAACTTGGAAAACAAAAGTAGATATTCTCTGTCTGCTGGAGGCAATTTTCCATCATTGCCATCACAGTTCCTCTGGTTGGGTGTTGGCAATGCCTGTGGGTCAGGCCTGCGAGTTATTTCTAGTGATCTTATTATTGGAAGAGATGATCATAGGACCTCTGAAGCTCTTCTGGGCTTGTGCTTGGCCCCTGGAAATTATTTGATTGTTGGACTTATTGAGAGGTACCTTATTATTTTCTGCTGTTTTATTCTTGAGGTGACTCTTTTCCCCCTCATGTGTCTTCTGACGTGTTTGGATAAATATTTACACTTTTGGGCAGAACCAGCTAACGTGATGCAGTGATCCTCTAGGTGATGCTGAGGGAACAATGTGTGCCCTGCTGCTCAGAGGGAAGGCACAGCTGCCCATGTATCTCCTAGGGATGACTTCACTCCCTAGGCAGTGTGTGTTGTCAGTGAGGGTGTCAGTAGGTACCTGGCTGTTGTCACAGCTTTGGAAGCTCCTGGACCACTCTTTAATCTGCTTAGCATGAGTGTGTTGCTTTGGTTACTCCAGCCACACTTGTGCCTGGAAGGGACAGATGTCTCTCTGCCCTTGGTTCCAAGTCATGCTCATCTGCTGCTCACAGTGGTGCTCCTTTCCCGTGAGACTCTTGCAGCACTCAGCAGCTGCTTTGTGCCTCACTTCTGCAAATCAGGGCTGATGGAGTCTGTCCCATCCACCACAGATGAAGAAACAAGTGCACCTCTAGTCTGTATCATCTCCTTTTTGCCTGCCAGGGAGCTGACTGTGCCGAGCATCAGCACACATCTGCTGGTACTCAGATGTTTGTCTTCAAGGCAGGGTTTGCTCGCGGGCTGTTGGAAAAGGCTGAGAGATGGAGTTTTCTGATGGGGAAACTGGGTGATCTCATGAAGACAGAGGAGTGCATCCCCAGTGAGCATTCGATGTTTCAGCAGAGCCATGGGGATTGTGTGTGTGGACACAAGAAATGTTGCATTTCTCACCGCTAAAGGCAGAGACAAGGAGCTGCAAGGCACCGAATGAGTGCTGAGTGAAGAGACTGTCCCTGCTCTAGGGACGTTGTAAACCAAGTGCTGAGCAGACTCTGTTGCAGCTTTGCAGGAATCTGCTTTGGCTGCCTGGGTGAGTCATTCTTTGGCCACAAGTGTGATTAGTTTTTCATTATTTTCAATCCATAACAGTTAACGGATGGATGAATAGATTTTGGTCTTTGGGCTGGTAAATTTTCTTGACAGTGTTGCAAGGCTGCTCTGTGTCTAGAAGTGAAGTGGGTGCTTGTTCCAGTTACTAATGAGGGAGAGAAGCCAAGGGGGTTTATTGTCTGGGAAAAGAGAGTCTGCTAAATGGTTAGCAATGAGCTGCCCCGAGTGTGTACACATTGAGTTGACCCAGAGTTCACTCCTCGCCTTAGGAACATTGCCAGTATGGAATAAAAGGAGGGAGAGAAAACTGTGAACAAACAAAACTGATTTCCCCCCCCCCCCGCCCCCCTTTTCCTTTCTCTGCCCAAAAGCTTGAACAGTGGAAACGAGAGATCCTTTTGTTCTTTACTATTTCTGGTGTGGTGGGCTAAACGTTTTTTAATGACAAGAGGCACTTGGTCTTGTCAAATGCCAGGCATGGCAGGGCAGCCTCTGGCAGACCAGCTGGTGGAGATATCTGAGAGACTTTTCCAAGTATTGCCTACAAGATGGTGAGCCTGTTGTCATTGCAATGCTTTAGAGCAGGCAGATCACCCTGATAAGTGAGCAGAGATGGTGCTGCAGAGTAACAGAGTAATTCTTCTAGTTTCTATTTAACAAAAAAGAGCATTGCAGCACAATAAAATGGATGCAGAGTCTGTTGCATTGACTGGGTAGCAGTGGCACTCAAAGAGAGGGACAAACATTCCAAGAGTGCTAGAAATCATGAGGCAAACAGAATGACTCATTTTTGTGAATGATTTGTCTTATCCCCACAAGGACTTGTCTTCTGAAATGAGATCAGTAGCAGGCTAACATGGCCCACCAGAGTGAAGACCAGTGGCTGCAGTGCAGTGTCTCTTCAGGCTAAAATGTTTTCTCATCCCAAGCTTTGAATGTTGTGACAGTGTTGTATGCCCAGCAGCCACTTCAGACTTGTGGCCTTAACACAGGTTGTTATAAAATTGTTTTTGGTTTAGTCTTCTGCAAGGTGAAAAAACAACTATATCTGATGAGATTTTGACAGCAATAAAAGCCTTCTTGAAATGTTCTCCATATTTAATTCAAGGTGCAGCAATTGATGCTGAGTCAAAGACAATTTTTGCTCTCAAAAACTGTCAACTCCTCACTGGGCTTCTGAGAGGTGTTGCTGTCACCCCTCTTCCTGGGAAGGAAGCCTGGGCTGTCCTCAGACAGCTGTCATGTCTTGCTTCAGCTCCTCTCCTGGATTTCAAGGAGAAACGTGTGTGTGTAGAAGGAAAAGAGGAGGATGCTGAGCAGAGAGCAATGCTTCTTCCTTGTGTGTGTCTGCAGGTGACCTGCTGCCCTGCTGTGTGCTGACATGATGACAGGAAGCAAGGCGGCCGATGTGAGCAGCGAGTCTGGGGGTGCTGTCTGCAAGTCTGGTGAGAGGTGAGAGCTTTCCATGTTCCAGTGCCAGTGTGCTTTGCTTGTGTTTATTATCCCCAACTCAACGAAAACCAAAGGAACGAAACCTTCTCTCCGCTGGGAACTGTCCCTCTCTCCTCCCACATTAAAACACACCCCATAGGTCCCATCTTGGGATTCTGTGTGTTAAATCATCCAGGCAGACTTCTAATATTCCAGACTCACAGGGGTGGAAAAGGTCTGCCCCAAGGCAAGACCACTTATGCTGATGATATCTCTGTCAATGTTTGCCCTGCCTGCACTTGAAGTATTTAACCCTGGAGACTCCTCAGAGGAGCCCCACTGTCCCCACCCATTGCAGGGTGGCTTCTGCTCTGAGGTCCAACCACCATGGCACTGTGATGTCCAGCTTGGGAAAGACCGTGGTGTTCACAGCACCAGCTCTTAACCAAAGCACAGTTGTCACTGCCACAGCCAGGAGTTAAATATCTGTGAGGCTGAGGAAGAGCAGGTGTGGCTCAGGTCCCATTTCCTCTCAGAAGCCTGTCCCAGACTTACTCTGCAGCACAACTGAGTCTGCAATGGCTGCCAACACTGCTTAGCTCCAGAACAAAGCTCCAGGCCTGACAGCACATAGGGTATCCCCACAGATACTCCTGCAAGACTGCAAAAGTTCTGGAAGAGGCACAATTGAAACATTTAAATTAATGGGGCAATTTCCCAAGTTGAATCTAAATGTTGGGATTGTCGTTAAATGGGACTAATTATATGGGTTTGCATCCCAGCAATTACCTTTTGTTGTTTGGTGCTGTTTCCCAAGCCCAGGCAAACCTCAAAGACATGGCCAAGTGCTTCAGTTCAGAAACGTTTTGTGTTGGAATAACTGCCTGCTCAGCAGGATATTGACAAAATATCACAGTATTGATACTGTGGTGTCACACACTTGGAAATCTCTAGACTAAGTATATTTGGAATTTTTGTTGCACTTTGGACCCTAACAGTGAAGATGTTTCCTCTGAGAATGTTGAATCTGGTTTCTGGGTGCTGTGGGAGGGTGCCTGAGTGCATGGGGGGACTAAGTGCACATGAAGACTGGGATGGTAGAGCCCATAGAAATGGAATAATAAAAGTGCAGTCTTTGGGCGTCAATATGCATTTGGGGAATATTAGGATGGACTGAGAGAGACCCTCTGAGCAGGCACTACAGGAATGCCAGCTGCTTTCTCCTCTGTGTAACAGCAGGAATTTTGCTGTTGTTTACAGGTGGTCCATTTTGCATTTGTTTGCTTAATGCCTGATGGTGTCCAAAGCTCTGCTGCACTTCTGCGCACACACACACACACACACACACACGCACGCACATTGGTGGAACTCTTATTGGTATCAGCATGTCTGATGTACAAAAAATAGCTCTCTTACCTGCAGCCTACTTCTTCCACAGAGAAAGGCTCTGTTTCCAACCTCATCTTGGTTTTAACGAGAGAAGGGCAATATGTTCTGGCTAGAAGGACCTTTCCCTGAGCATCCTCCCCTCTAAGCCCATGTCAAGTGCTTGGTTTGAGCATCCTCTGCCATCAGCTTTATGAGTAAAGCTTGAGGAGCTGATGAACTAAACCAAGGATGAGCAATGGCAGTGAATGTTTCTTTCCTTTTTGCCTTTGATATGCAGGATCAAGCTTGCAGATAAAAACAATACAGCAGCTGTGAAGGAATTAGAAAAACCTTTGTGTGGATTTTTGAGTGAGAAATGTTCTGAAGATTCCTCTGTTGCCCTGGGTTTAACACCTGAAGCTGAACCAGTTTCTTCTGTGGTGAAGAACCCACTGGGAGCCTTGGAGAACTTGATGCTGGATCCAAGGCTCGACTGCTTTCAGCAGAACATGCTTAGTCCTAAAATGATCATCAGTGACCCGTCTGTGGATCTGAATGTCAAAGAAAACAATAAAATCATCAGGAGACAGATAGGAGGCACTCAGAATATACGGTCACCTGGAAAAATTGGCTTGAGGAATAAGTCCTTCAGCATCAAGGACAAAATTTCAGAATGGGAAGGGAAAAAGGAAACACAGTCTGCTCCTCGCAGAGAGGAGGAGCCAGGAGTTAAAGAGGAGCACAGGATGCCTTGTGTAACTGAGAAGATGAGTGGGGAAGCACTGGTGACTCGGAAAGCAGAGACCAAGAGACTTCAGAGCTGGGAACTGGAGTGCAAAGGGGCAGGCAAAGAGAATGAGCGGAAAACAGGAACTCAGAAAGGCACAGGGCAAGCAGCAGAGCGAAAAGGGGAAGCGCAGAAGGATGAGGAAATGGAGTTCAGCCCTGGAAAATGCAAGGAGGTGAAAGGTGGGAAGTGGGAGGTCCAGAAGGAGAACCTTTCAGTGCTTCGTCAGGTCAAGAAGCTAGAGCAGGCTTTGAAAGATGGCTCAGCAGAGCTGCAGCCACAGTTGCCTGGTACTTACTATTCCCCACAGTGCTTGCAGGAGAAGGCAGCACAAGGGCACACCGCTCCCGAGGGCCATGAGGGCGTATGTGGGGCTGAGCTCAACAAAAGGCTTCTTGGTGTGGACTCTGACATCAGTGAGCCGATTTTTGGGACTCTAGAAGAGGTCAGAACTTCTCATGTGAAATCCAAGCACTGCACGGTGGAGAATGTGTACACAGAGCCGGGAGTGCCAGAGAAGAAGCCCTTCATCAACCCACTGCCCAAGCCTCGGCGGACTTTCAAACATGAGGGGGAAGAGGACTGGGTGCCAGCAGTTAGGAATAAAAGAAACTTACCCCCTCTGCCATCCATTCCTCCCCCTCCTCTGCCCTCCTCTCCTCCTCCATCAGCTGTCAGCAGGAGGCTCTGGAGCGGGAAGCACAAGAACAACGCTGACCACAGGTACTGGGGCTTTGTTTCATGAAGCTGTTGGGTCTTCATGGTAGAGTTCCACCTTCCCATCTTTCTCTGAGACAAATCTTCCCTTTTTGCTCAGAATCTCCAGCATAATCAGCACTCAGTCATGTCTCCGAGAATGTAGGAGTGGCCAGCACTACTCCACAGGGTGACTGTGGAGGGATAAGTCATGGCAGATTTAAGGTTACTGTATTACATGGCTTAACCTTCAAGCCCAAAATTGAGGCATTTGAGGTTTTGTTTTGGTTTTCTTAGGAGAAACTCTACTTAATTACAAAATGACCACAGCTGGTCTGGAACAGTGTTTGGAATGATAATCTCTAGTCTCTACTGGAGCATTTTCACTGTCCATAGTAAACCTCAGTGAATCTGATGTGTATGTATTCTTCTGGAGTGTTTGCTTGCCTTTTATCCCCTCCCACATGATTGTCACACATTTTTGGGGTGTGGAACATAAAATACACAGCTTTTCTAATGCCCTCTGGATAAATTGTCACTTAAAAGTTTCTGGCTCTGTTGCAGAAAGGAAATCAAAACTTGCTAGATTTGCTCATGAAGGGCACAGTTTTACCCTTCCTTCCATTGTGCAAGCAAGATTTTTTTTCTCTGCCAATCAGAGAGCCAATTTTGGGGCCCTCTTACACTTTTCGTGGGTGAGATCTGTGCTGTAAATGGGAGCTCTCATGTCCTAAGGTTCTGTGCAGTGTTCCAGGATGTGCCATTTCACACTTGCATCTTCACAGTGTGCTATTGCCATAACAACCCAGATTATCTATGGCACCCCCAAATGCCTTTATTTGCGTGGCTGATAAAACCAGCCAATCTTAGTATTGCATTTTCATGCTTTATATGGGATGAGGCAGCGAAATGTTCTCAGTAATTTATTTTGCCAGCTGTGCCGCACATTGGAGAAGTTAATTAGCTGTAATTTGGTTATAAATGCTGGTTAACTGCATCACTCTCCTCTCTGCTCCTCCTCCCCCTCTCCGTGGTGCAGGAAATCGTATGAGTTTGAAGACTTGCTGCAGTCGTCATCCGAGCACGGCCGGGTGGATTGGTACGCGCAGACCAAGCTGGCCCTCACACGCACTTTATCTGAGGAGAACGTCTATGAAGACATCCTGGGTAGGAACCCTGCACAGGGGAGGGAGCTGGCTGCTAGTCCTGAGCAGCAGGGGCTCGTGGTCAACAGGCATTCAGCAGAGGTGCTGAATAAAGTGTGTTTATTATCCAAATGGAAACCAGGACACATTTAGCGCATGTTATTGGCAAGTAATAAGAAAAATGGAGGGGGTACTTCAAAGCTCATCAGCTTCAAAGATAAACCTGAGGCATATGGGAAACAGCTTTTATTTTTTGCTGGAATATCTTCTCTGCCTTCCTTTTGTCCTGTGGATTAGTTCTCACAGCTCTGATCTGCCCATTGTGGTGATTTTGTCACCGCTGAGATAATGCGAACAGTCTGAAAACTTAGCCTTGAAGTCAGTTCCACAGCTCAGGAACAGGAAGGACTGTGTATGGCTTCAGGTACCATTGCAATTAAGAAACTGGGTCCCACACTCTTTGAAATTGAGTTTTATTTAGTTCTCTAACTTCAGTGTCAGATCAATGCCATTTTGAAGACTACTTCCTGTAACGCTCTCCATTTATATAGTATTTTTTAATATTTTGAATTAGGTGGCCTTTGATGGAACATAGAAGTGTCCACTTTGAAAATGCCCTTAATTAGTTTTAGTAGCTGTAGGCTGGTTCTGCATAAATCTCTTGGCAGAGGTCAGCAGATTAGGAAGGGAATAGCTGCAGCAGCTCTTGCCATGCTGCTGTAATCCTACAGAGGTGCTCTGTGTTGTTCAGCATAGGAGGAGCTGCACTTTCTCAGGAGCAGGCCAGGCATTATTCTTTTGATATGAGTAAAATCTGATCATACTTAATGAGAAAGGACTCTTAAAGGAATCATGTTCCTTTGGAGCTGATGGCAGACAAGGCAATTCTAATCCGTCCTTTCTGACATTTTTGAAGCTGTCGGCCTCATTTGTGGAGCTAAGGACCTTGTGTTTGCTTTTTTTCTTCTCTTCACTTGGGGGGCCAAAGGAACAGGGAGTGTCTAAGCAGTTGCTGTAGGGTTTTTTTGTTGGGTCATGATGGGAGGTCTCAGAAACCACCGAGTAAGGGTCACCTTGTCAGCTGGAATAACATGGATAGCATTACAGAGTGGCTGTGAAGGCAAATCCATCTATTCAAACACAAGCACACCCCCATGTCCCAAGTGTGCAGGGAACTCAAGTATCAGCCTGAAGTTCCTCTCCCCTCCAGCTTTTACTTGCAAAGATTAGAAGAAAACAAAGTTATAGGTAATTGTCAGCTAATAGAGCATGTTTGTTTTTTGTTTTCTTGCTGCATGTTAAGGCTTTGCCTGGAGTCAGTGATCTTTAATTGGTTCCTGCAATCCTGGTGGTGTTACCATGGAAGCTTGGGAAAAGGGGTGGATAGGGATAACTCAAAATAAAGAGCTGCAGTTTTGTTTTTCACAAGACCACAGACAAGTTTAATCCACAAGACAAACATCATGTGAAAACCTCACCAGTGGAGGGGGAAGCAAGACTTCAGCCACAGGACACTGCTGCTGGCCCACAGACAATCACATGTGCCCATCAGGACATGCAAACACACCCATACAAACGATCATATGTGTGATTTAGGAGGTGTTCAGCTGCTGGTGGGATAATGGTTCCAATTCCCAGCAAGTCACACCGATTTCCTTCATGCACCCTCTTTTCCCCTGTTCACCGTTGCTTACCTGGCATATTGGAAGCTGGCCAATGGATGACAAGGTTTATTTGTAAAAAAGAGGGAAATGGTGTTCTTTCTTCTAGACTGAAGCTAATTTGACTTGTTTAGCAGTTTGAGGATGGGACAGGTGACAGAATCCAAGCTTGTTCTTTTTTTTCTCCAGTCTTCCCAGTTGCATGACAGCTGAAGTATATTTTCAATACTGAAAGAGGCCATTGAAATTAGAAAGTGGAGCCAGTTTCAGGGCCAGGAGAATGTTTGCTGACCAAGTGTTAGTGCAGCCTTGCTTTGCTGGTATCACACCCACTTGCCCTCTCCATGGTGAATTTGGATTCCCTGCTGGAGCACTGGGTGTCACCAGCTACTGGAGAGGACAGTGCTGGGAAAGGCTTGGGTTTCTGTCCTTGTCTGAAGAGTTCAGCCGCAGCCCCAGCTGGGCAGGCAGGTGGGAGTGCACCGGTCAGACGGATCCCACAGCCATTACTGGTCCTGCTGCAGGGGTTTGCAGCACCCCTGGCTTCCAGTCTTTACTCTCAACCAAGCATTATGTGACAGTAAGAGAAAGGCAGTTGCTTTGAGTCCCAGCTGTCCAGTGGGATATGGCATGAAATGAGGGCATCGAAGAGACAAGGCTCATAACATATCATTTGCCTGTGCAGATGCTTGGGCTAAGCCTTTGTCAGTGGTTTCTTAGCTGCTTGGGTGGAGATGTCACAAACTGCTTTGTCAGAGCTGTGCTCTTTGTGAACACACTTAGGCTTATATTCCCTAGTACTGCTGAAGAGTGGGATACAAGAAGTTCATTACATATGATTTTGGGTGTTTAAAACTCAAATTAGTTGTGTGCCTCATCTCCAGAATTACTGGGAAGAAAGGAACCTACTTCAGATGTGTGCATTGTGTGCCACATGTCCTCCCCCCCATCCTTCTCCAGGGGAAGAGCATCCTAACTTTGAGTGGCTTAATCCTTCCCTCTTTCTAAAGTACAGAGTGTGAGATTGAGGTCTCCATGATTGGTAGACGTGCTTGAAATCCTGGATTGTGTGATAGATATCCATGTCCAGAGAGTGGATTAAACCTTCCTGCAGTCAGCCCGAGAGCAGGGCATCACTTCAGCCCCAAGTAAATGGTAACCAGATGTCATCCCCCTAAATGTGGGGCTTAAACAGAGAGAGGACCTTCATGCCAGGCTTCAGGTCACAGTTTCATTGAGCAACTCCAAGCAGAGGTCTGGAAAGAAGGAAATGTAGTTATGAACCAGTGTGCATGAGAACATCACAGCTCTTCTGGATGCTGGAAAATGAACTTGAGGGCTCACAGGGTCTTTTCCATCTGTAATATCTGTGATATGTTTCTATGGCTGCATTTGTCTGTGTCAGGGTTTGGACACTGTCCAGCAAGCAGCTGGACTTCTAGGGCTATGGAGAGAATGAAGCAATTGCAGGAATGCTTGAGAACAGGTCTTTATGTCTGATGTGGGAGGTGGGAGAAGACCGGCAGATCCCTAAACGGATTGTTATGGCAATATACCTCAGAGATTTTCTGCACTTAGAATCTTTTGCTTTTGGCTTTTTGCTGCAGATCCACCATCAAAGGAAAACCCTTATGAAGACATTGAGACCAACAGCCGCTGTTTGGGGAAGAAATGTGTCCTGACCTTCCCAGCATCCCCCACCTCTTCTGTACCTGGGACTCCCACAAAGGTACTGTGATTCAAGTGGCCACCTCTTCTGCTCCAGAAAGCTTTTGGGTGAAATCCAGGTCCTGTGTGGAAAAAGTGGACACCTTCATTATGTTAGGAATTTTTCCTTTATACAGCCCTTCAGTGAGGTAAAAAAACAAACCAGCATTCCCTTACATAAATGGTTTACTTTCACTTTTTTTCACTTCAGGATTGCCTTCCCTGGTAGTGTGGGAAGACCTTCCTCCCCTCAAAGAGGGCATGGAAGTATTTGGGTAATCCAAGGCCTGCAGTAGCCTTGTCTCAGTGTCTTGGGCAGTGCAGTCTGCCCATGCTGGTGCCCAGGTGTCTCTGCAGCATATCCCCCACCCCCCAGGAGCCTTTTTTGCTCTCTCCGTGAGACAATTTGCTGGTAAGTAAGGCAATGCCAGTCCCCTGGGTGGAGAGGAAGTGCTAGAAGGGTGTCCCCACCACAGCCCAGCTCACAGCTTGGTGCCTTTTTCCTCCTTGTCCATGGAACCAAAAGAAGAGGTAAAGCTTTGATTGGAGAGAGCTCAAGGTTTTTACCAAGGCCCTGCTCTCTCAGCCTCCCAAGCTGCTTTGGTTGATTCATGGTGCCTGTTTAGATAATCCAAGCCTAGGAACACAGGGACAGCATGACAGCCAAAGTCATCTTGGCAATAGATGGGTCCAGAGTGGATAGCAGGGATCTAAACACAGCTTTAGGGTTTTTTAAGCCAAAGGGTTTTCTCATGCTTTCCAAGTAACAACAATTATTAGAGCTGTTATCCAACATTTTCAGAAGTTTTATGGGCAGCATTCCTTGACGTGCTGCTCTTTTCCAACCAGCTTAATCAGCAACTGAGGTGATTTTGGATAATTCAGCTCTTTAAAGTGAAAATTGTTCTGTGGTTCTCAATCCATTCTCCTTGTTGCTAGCTAAGTCTAGAGCAGCAAGGGGCCATGTGTATGAGTGTTGGGATGAGGTTGATCTACCTCAGAGAGATTTGCAGTCACCCGTGCCCCCAGAATTCCCACGTGTGCTGTGGAAAGGGGCCGCAGTGCTGCACAGGGATGCCTTTCACCAGAGATGCTGTTCCCAGCAGGAGAGCTGAACAGGAGTCATTATGTTACTCTACTGTGCTTTGGTGTCTAAAAGCCCTGATCTGCATCAGACAGAAAAGAAATGCTGCAGCTCTCTTTGCAGCTAATGGGCTTGCAGCTGCAGCCTTCATCCTGCTGGAGAGCCTGGCCAGGCTGCAGTGATGGGGAATGGGTCTGGACAGACTTTCAGGATTACTATAGATGTAGCAGCTCATATCCCTGGTGCAGAATGAGATTCTTCAGTGCAAAGATTCCTTACAGGCTCATCTTTACATGACTTCTCTGTAGGTGGCAAATGTTTTTGTGACCTGAGCATCTTCTGCCGAATCCAGAGACACCTGAGCTTAACTGAGTGGATTAATTGGTGTGACTAATAACTGCTGAGTATGTCTGCAGATGGAGGCAGATGGTGGTGCTGCCTCAGCTACAGTCACGGTGCTGCTGTGAATTGCTCAGAATTAGGCTGGATAACTCTCCCCCACACTTCTTAGTGCCAGATACATCCTCTGGCAGTGCAGATACTGTTCCCACAAAAGGTGCAATTTACCTTGTCATAACTACTGGGAAATTCTGTAGGAGAAGATAAAAACTGTTCTTATAGAGCATTTTTCTGGTGAGAAGTAGTTTGCCCCTCTTTATCTGGAGCTTAGCTTTCTACTTCTCTGATGCTATTTTTGGTCAGAGACTTTAGGAACTTCACTCTGCTACTTAAACATCTTCTGTTTTACTCCCACCAAACTTGCTAATGAGTTAAGGAGGAAAGCAGTCTCAGTAATTGTCTAACAGCATCTCTTGTACCCTTTGAAATATCTGATTCTGGCTCCTGTCAAAGGCAGCCATGCTGACAGTGCTTTTTGCCTGCTGTCACTGCTTCTCTGTCCCTCCTGGCTAGCTGCTCCTTATCCCAAATGTCTGTGGTTGTTTGGTTAGTCTTGTCCTGTTTACAATCCCAGCCTCTGCATTACCCAAATCCTGGGAGATTTTTTTTTTCACACTGGAGCGAGGCCTTCTTGGCCAACCCCTGAGCTTGTGTTCTGTTCTGGAATGAAAATGGGGTGGTTAAATTGCTGGCCAAGATGTAGCCTGGCAGCTGCATGGGTTTCCTGCATGTGCAGAAATCCGTGGGCACTCTCAGGCTGTTTTGACAACTGAGTGCTGTGTCTGCCCCACTGGATTTACTGATATGACCGTGTAAGCAATGGAGTAAAGATACTCGAGGGTCTGTGGTCATTCATTTCTTCTCCTTCATTTCCAGTTGCTTTCAAAGCCCATGTTTTTCCGGCAAAACTCAGAGCGGCGGAGTTTCAAACTGCCAGACATACGGAAACTGAGCCGGGACGGGACTGGGTCACCGTCCAAAATCAGCCCTCCCTCAACCCCCAGCAGTCCAGATGACACCTTCTTCTCCTTGGGAGACTCTCAGAATGGCAAGAGGAGAAGGAAGATTCCCAAGGTAAATCTAGGGCTTTGTCTTTTTTTGTTTGGCTTCTTCCAGGCAGGAATGTGAGTATGAGACCAGATTTTCTTTAGTTTCCAGTGTCTGGCATCCCTGCAAAGTAGCTGCTGTCCTGGCTGTTGACTTGACTTGTGTTTAACCCCCTTTCTGCCTGAAGGAGAAGGCACACAAACATGTCTGCACCTTTCAAAGAAGTTATTTTTCCATCTGAGATTTCATAATAAGAAAAAAAAAAGGCATTGTAATCTTGGGATAGAAATTGAAGTATGTCAGAGGGGAAAAAACAGTTAATATTTTGCAGAAGATGTACCCCATCATACTTCCTTCTGTGCTTCCTGGATGGGACAGTCAGAAATTGTCTGTGTGTTGTGTGTTTGTTTCCTCCTGGAAACCTGTTGTTCTTTTCTTGTTCTGATTGATGCGCTGGCTGTTTATAATTTAAGGTGTGACTGTAGGTGAGCAATGAACTTAATGACAATTGGGTGACAAAAGGACTTTTTTTTTTTCCTGCAGCAACATTTCCTATTTCTTACTTGGATACAGCATTACTCTGTATAAATTTTATTTTCTTTCAGATCTGGCAGGATGTGTGTTTGGTCCAAATGAGGTTTGGCAGCAGTCTCTCTATTGAATGTTTCAAAAATACAGTTATAAAAACACAGTTGCTTATCCTGGTCTTTGCAGGACAAGCAGAGGCTACCAGGGACAGTCTGTGGTGATTTTTTTCCAAACCCACAGTTTGCATTTGGGGAAAAAGGGATGTGTTTGTGTATCTTCTTTGTTTCCTGGTTGCCAGATCTGTGTTCATGTTTGCATATCTGATTTTTGAATACTCTCTCTGTGTGCCTCAGTCTTTCAGGAATGAGCCAAAGACTGCAAATGTTTAGGGTTTCTTTCCCAGTATGTCTTCACATCTGTGCATGGGCTTGAGCTCTGTCAGTGTGTTCACACATACTTTTATATCAATTGAAGAGAGGATTCCAAGTATTTATTTACCCCACAGTGCCACTGAGCAGCTTTGCAGGACCAGCCCAGAACTGAGGTTTGCTGTGTCAAGGGCAGCATCACCTGAGACTTGAGCTGGACATCTGGGTGAAGGCTGCACTTCCACATCAGAGCATCCTGCCTCCCACTTAAATATTTGTGTTCAGAGTTGCCTGACCAAGTAGTGGTGGGCCTGTCTTACCTTGAGCTTGCAAGACATGTGGAAATAAATGCGGAATCTGAGTTTATTCCAGTTATTTATGGAATAAATCTGAATGCTGTGGCCATATCCTGCCTGGGACCCTGAGAAGGAGGCAGGTCTGCTCAGGCAGGAAGCCTGGCATGGCTCTGCTGCAAGTCCCCTGCCCTGCAGGAATGGACAGGGAGACCAGAGGCACTGAATGAGCCACTAAGCCCAGCACTGCTCAACACTGAAATGTTCTCTCTTTTGGTCAGCTGGGAGCACAGGGGTTACAGGATTTGCAAAAGAAACCACTAGTGTAAAATATTTCAGTATCACTGGCCTCCACCTTTCTCAATTTCTTCAGTCATCCTTCAGCCAGTTTTCTGCTTCCAAACTTTCATACCAGGACAGGTTGCCAAGGGACCCTCTGGTGCTCGCTGGAGCGTGGATCATGGTATGGACAGATGGACTCTGTGTAGCCAATACAGCTGTGGAAGTGCATTAAGGTGTGGCCTTTGGTCAGGGTTTGTTACCCTGGGCTCTGCTGTACCAGAGTGAGCATGGCCATGGGCAGTACAGCATAGATCCTGGGAAATGTGCCTCCTGCACCATCAAGGGAAGAGTTTCAGTATGGCCAAGGTTGGGATAAAGAGATTTTGCACTAAATTCTAACTCAGTTTCTTGCCTGGGGAGGAAATCAACCTTGTTTGTTTGTGTGTTTGCTGAGCAGCTCGTGTTGAAAATCAATGCCATTTACGAGGCACGGAGGGGAAAGAAACGTGTCAAGAGACTGTCACAGTCTACAGAGAGCAATTCAGGGAAAGGTAAGGGAGCTTCAAATCATCGTACATCTTTCTGAGGACTTGCCCTGGACTTTAGACAGCCTTAGTGGTTTATGTGACACTTTCTAGCACTTCTTCCAGTCCAGACTAAGGTTGAGTTGGGGTTTCCACACATTTTTTTTGTAAGATAAGGGCTGTTCCTCTGCCCAAATTACTTTGGTTAAAATGGAAGTTTTCTGTTTTTCTTGCTTCATTTTCAGTCCATGGCTTTGCATGATAACCTTATAGGTCACCCCAAACATGTCCCCTCTTTTTGATGTTTATTTCTGGAACTTGCTGGAAGCTATGGAGAGGAATGTTCTGTCCAGAAACTCTGATTTGTTGAGATCAAAATATTTTGTGGGAATGTGTCACTTCAGTGAGCTGTCCAATGGAAGACAGGAAATTCTGGAACAGCCCTGGTTCTTTCACCATCCCAATAAACAAATAGCCTCAGTTGGGAATCAGGGTTTCTGCAACTGACTGTAGGACCATCTCCATCATAGCAGGATTGAGACTTTCAGCCTCCCACTGTCAATTAACAACTTGCCCAAAGCATTCAGACACTTCAGAGCAATTACTTTTAAGCATCTCATCTCTGTAAAAATTAAGATTGAGTCTTTCCAAAATGGGATTTTTGTTCCAAAACACTTTAATTTCCAGCAAAAGTGACCGTCTCTATTTGTTTCCCACAATTATTTGTTACTGTTTATCCTATTTCATAAAGCATAGACAGCCACAGGGTGGATGAGTGGGTTTATATGAACTTTCGGGGGAAGCACCCCAGACTTTTTATACCCCTTTTTATACCTCTCCCATCAATCAGAGAAATAATCATTGGACCATACAGACCTTGAATCTGATTCAGTCTGACAATTTTGTTTCTTTCTTTCTTTCTTTTTCTTGGTTTTATCCCATGTCCCAGAATTAATGAGTATTTTGCCTTGGTGTTGTGCTTATTGGGTAAAATACTATTCTGGCATTTTATTCTTTATGCAACTCTTCTGGCTGTGCACAATTGATTTTGCTGTTGTTGGTTTGGGTGTTTTTTTCCCTGAATGAATGAGAAGATACCAGGCTTGGTAAGCTGAATATCTGTGGATATGTGCACCCTTGAAAAGAACAAGGCCTTTGGGACCTAAACTGCTTCCCCCTGAAGTTGCCAGACCCAGCTTTCTCATGCCAGTGTAAGAAATGCACAGCTATAAATAGACTTTCCTTAATTCATCTTCCCACTTATTTTTTTTCCCTAGTTACAGATGAAAACAGTGAATCAGACAGTGACACTGAAGAGAAGCTGAAAGGTAAGGCAAATGTGTGAAGAGAGCAAATGGCTCCTGATAAACTCTGCTCTGAGCTCCTAGGACAAGATCTCTGTGTTCTACCTTTGGAGAAGGAGCTTATTTCTGCATGGAACATAGCAAGAAGATGAAGATCTCAATGCTGCAGGAGAAAATCCATGGGCAGTGGGCTACAGGAGCCCAAAACATCTCTTCCAGTTCCCATCAAAGCTCCTTGTTGACTGACTTTGCCAGGAGGAGTATTGGACACTGAGGAAATACAGTGAGATTTCTCTAAGTGCAGAGTCAGAAATGTGTGACCAGACTGGCAGAAGCAGTGTTGCATGGCACTGGATGTCCAGACACCTCACCACATGCTTACCATGGCAGAAAAGCCACCAGCCAGACTGGCTAGCTAGGAAAACAGAGTTGCACTTTGTGATTTATTGTTGGTTAAACTCTCCTGCACTGGCTGGGTTGGGATAAAGCATTGCATTTCTTCCTTCACTCTTGTAGGATTATTCACTGTACTGGTCTCCAAAATACTCTTCTGAAACCTTGTACTGGTAATTAGCCCCTGCACATTCTGAGGATGTTGCTGTCTTTTGGAAATTTGTGTGGCATATTTAAAATCCTGGTAGAGCTAGAATGGAAGATGGAAACTCCCTCATATTCCAAAGTTTCCTGACTCACATGCACATTAGATCTGGATAGCAGGTCAGTTCAGTTCCAAGCTGAAAAGACAGGCATGAGCAGCAGTTGGGCTATGTGTCAGCCACCATGCATTGTGAGTGGGAGTGCTCATTCTCACCCTCTCCAGGTTTTTAGAAGTGAAAGCTTAGGCTGAGTTCCCTCTTGTGTGCACAGCTTCCCACTCAAGAACTACTGTATGCTCTTGCTTTCATCTGCATTGAAGCTTTTATCTGTATTGCTATGTTAGCAAGAGCAAGCTGAAAATTGCTGCCAGTGCCTACCTTTGACAGGTTCTAAGGCTAGCTTGGAGACAGGAGAGAGGGTTTGCACCAGGATGGTGCAGAAAGTATATTCACAACCCTCCTGAAATGTTGTGAAAATACAAACCATGTTCAAATTTAGCTGAGAAAGGCAGTGTAGATGTGGCCAGGAAGACTTGAACTCTTGTCTGCTGCTGGTTGCCATAGTGAGTCACGTGCATCATCCTGTGTTTCTCTGTAACTGCAGATCAGAACTCCCTAAAGATAGGATGATGGAGATCATATGAAGTCATCTCAAATCCAACGGCACTGGGCTCTGGACAATATCCAAATCCAAACCTGGGTCTCAGTGACTATGCAAGTCTGCCTAAGTGTGAACAGGAGCTCTGGCACTTGCTTTTTGCTCTAACTGCAACTGTATTCTGCTTTATGCCTTGTTGAACTGTTGACATCCCTATTTTTAACTAGGAAAGTGAGATGATTTAGCAGATCTCTTGTATTTGGGACTTCGTACATTTTGTGTAAGACATCAACCACACCAGCCAGGTACCTCTGCATGCAAGTCAGTGTACATCATCTGAGACTTAGTGAATCATAAGGCTTGCATGTCAGAGCTGGAAGTGCTGACCCTTGGAAAAGAAAAACCTTGGAAGACAAACTCTGCCATGATGACAGCAGTAAAATTCTGGTATCTTTAGAATATAAACAGTGTAGATCTTGAGCAAGCTTTTCAGAAGCACTCAGCATTGCTGTGACACTGCTCCTTTTGAAGTCCCTGGTGAAACAGAAACCACTTCTGAAAGCTTTACAGCCCTAGAGCAAATAACATAGTAGGTGACAAGAAAAAGGACTCTAAGCCATCTCTCCAAGGCCTTAACTGCCCAGGGTTTGTTACACTTTCTGATTAGAGAGGCACCTCGAGATTGCTTTAAGTTACATTGTCCGGAATAGTCCATGAGTGGCACAACTTTACCAGACAAAAGATCAACAAGTATATACCATTTCTCAGGAAGTCCTGTCTCCCAAGCAGATATATTATGTATTGGAATTCCAATAGTGTCTCTGGGATGGTTGTTTCCATCAAAAAGTTGCATTGTCACCCACCTTCCCAAAAGGCAAAGCTGTGAGAATGTGCTGTAGTCTCTACTTGTAGTTATTTCTTTCTTTCTTTTGTAGCAGGGATAAGGGAGACACCATGGAGATTTAATTTGGGATGCAACTGTAGAACAAAGCAGGGGGGTGGTCTCAAGGAATCTCATCTGGTCTCTTCTCAGCAGGCAACTTTTCATTACTTTCCATGCTGGAATGTTTATTGCCCCATGGCTCATGTGTGTGCTGCAGTTACAGCTTGCTTGGCAATATTTCTTGTTTTCCCATTGTCTTGGGTGAACTTGGAGAAGCATGGCACTGAGAGATTAGTTTTAGGCACAGGAAGAACTGGCATGAGCCAGCATTTTTCACTGGCACCTCTTTTCACATGTTTTTTGTTGTTGGCCTACAGCCCAGCCTGTGTGCTGGAGCTGGGAGTCCCCAGCATTACTCAGACAGCAGAACCCTGGCCTGACCCAGGTGCTGGTCTTGTAAAACCGTGGGGATTGCTGCCCACAGCCTCCTCTGAACAAAGGTAGTCAATTACCTCACTGTGCTGGCTTTGAAAAGTGCATAAATGAGTGCTAGGATGAATGGCTGGACATTATCTGTTACATCATGTCCTACATGGATCTGAGCTTGGGCTGTAAAAGCTATCCATGAAGTCCTTCTGCTGCCAAAGTTCTTCAGGTTGATGGCACAAGATTATGGCCCATCTCTGTCAATATTTACAGTGCAGCTTCCAAATGGTTCCCATCTTTTAGTCAGCTGCTGAGAAAGCCACTGCAGTGAGGTGATTTCAGGTTGATCCCTGGGTCTCTGCAAGGCACTGTTGATGCTCTGTGCAGAGCCAGACTAAGCCAGGCTCTCTCCGTGTTTCCAGCTCACAGCCAGCGCCTGGTGCACGTGAAGTCGCGGCTGAAGCAAACCCCGCGGTACCAGACCTTGGAGCGGGACCTGATTGAGTACCAGGAGCGGCAGCTCTTCGAGTACTTTGTCGTGGTGTCGCTGCACAAGAAGCAGGCTGGGGCTGCCTACATCCCTGAGGTCACCCAGCAGTTCCCACTGAAGGTCTGCCTGGCTGTCTTGGGTTGTGTGGGGCACTTGGATCGCTGGAGGAGCTGCAGCTTCTCTGTTGACCACGAGTTGTGTCAGTGACCCTCTGCTGTGTCAGCATTAAGGGAGACTGAAGACAGTGGGAGGGCTTCAGTCACTGCCTGAGTATTGTCATGGTATTGCTCACTCCTGAAAGAGCAGCTGATTTAGCTCTTTTGCTGCCCTTGGCTATGACTTTTATGTAGCTATTCCCTTTCTCCCCCTTTCCTCTCTAAAGAGAACTGATGGTTGGGAGAAGATAGATGTTCTGAAAGGGAAGGAATGGCTTTCGGTGATAGCCTAGCTCAAAATGGGAAAGGAGGAATGGGAGAAACACAGAGCCAGTGTGACAGAGTGTTTGTAAATGGGATGTGATCAGAGCTCCCCTCAGACTTCGGTTCTCTTGCCCCTTGCTGGAAGGTGTGTCAAAGATTAGAGGCACAATATAGCAGAGACAGGTGCTGCAGAGACAGGGCTTGGTGGAATTGGGGGCACAGAGTTACCTTGAGATATCTAAAGATTAGGTGAGCCAGAATCACAGAATTTTAATATCTTCCAGGCAGAAGCTTAGCCTCTGTCATCACCTCTTCATTTGTCACAGGAAAAATATTTGAAGTCATTCCATCCCCACATGACTAATTGGAAACATTCCTTCTCTTTATTCTGCTAGCTTGAGCGCTCCTTCAAATTCATGCGTGAGGCAGAAGATCAGTTGAAAGCTATTCCCCAGTTTTGCTTCCCTGATGCAAAGGACTGGGCCCCCATCCATCAATTTGCCAGGTAAGTACTGTACTTTGTACCCTGACTCTTGATAAACAGATTTCTTTATCAAGCTAATTAAATACAAGAGCTGTTATGGTAGAAGATTGGGCAGAACTCTGAGAGGGGTGTATGGGAAATGCAGAAATACTGGGAGTTTATTGGATTTGTATGTCTGGGACTGGTAATGTGGCTGATGGGTATCTTGTCATTCTGGTTTCTCTTTCTGCAGTGAGACATTTTCATTTGTCCTGACGGGGGAAGATGGAAGCAGACGATTTGGGTATTGTAGGAGACTGCTGGTAATTATCCCTGAGTTTTTCTTTTCCTAGTGGTGCAGCCTTCTGTGGGGTTGGTGTTACTGGCACCCATTCTTGAAAGTGGAAAGCTGCTGCTCTTCTCTTTCAGTGTGGAATGAAAAGAGCGGCAATAGACCAGCTTTGCTCTCTTCTGTTCAGTGCCAAAGTCCCTCTCCATGTCCCATCCTCCACTTCAGACATAACTCTCTTGCATTCCCCTTGCACCAGCACTTTACCACGGCCATAGACTGTTGTTTCACCCCTGAAGCTGAAGACAGGGCTTATCCTCTTTAGGTTTGGATACCTATTAAACAGTTGTATAAACCTGTGCTGGTCCTGTAGGTTCAGAGTTGTCTCTGTAGATGAGTCTGCTCTACCTTTGTCATTTGATTTAGGTAAGCTGGGACCACACTGTGGATGTGCCCATTTCTCCTCCCTGTGTCTGGTGTACCAGGGTTTGAGCCAGGTTGTCATCATCACCATACTGTCAAATGCCTGCCAGTTTCTGAGCCAGCCAGTGAGATGCACAAACTAAAAGACCAGTCACTCTATCTTTGCAGTAGTCGTACCTCTGACATTTCCTTGGTTATGTGTGTGTGTGTGTTTGTGTTTGTCTTGAAAGCCCAGTGGAAAAGGGAAGCGTCTCCCAGAAGTTTACTGCATTGTGAGTCGCCTTGGATGCTTCAATCTCTTCTCTAAGGTGAGGGGGGAGAAAGAGGGAATTTGTGCTGTAGGTGAAGAGGGACCTGAGACCGAAGCCAGCACCTGAATGAATGGGGATCAGGGAAGCCAGTAGCTGAAGAAGGGATCTGAAATGACGTTGGTGAGGCAACCACATGCCAATTCCAGAACCTAGCAAAAGCACAGTTAATAGGAAAACTAGATTGTCAGCTCTTGTCTTCTTCCTTCAGCAGAACTCCCAGAATGCAAGGGAGGTTAAAAGGTGGAGTCCTGACTCTGAGTGTAGTGGGGAGTTTGCAAATTTTCAGCTTTACGGTGACCTCACTGGAGCTGTGTTTCTCCTGATTAAAAAAAATCAAGGGTCTTCAGTTGCACCTTTTGCCTTCTTTCTTTTGATACAATGCTCCATGTCAATACTGGATTAAGAAGAGGACACAGATAGATACTGGTGCACTTCACCCCTGGTGTTATGTCCTTCTTCCTGATTTGCATGGTTTTGTGTCTTCATGCCTTTATTTCAGATCTTGGATGAGGTTGAGAAGAGACGGGGCATTTCCCCAGCCCTGGTGCAGCCTCTCATGAGGAGTGTCATGGAGGCACCTTTCCCAGCTCTGGGCAGGACGATTACAGTCAAGAACTTCTTGCCAGGCTCAGGAACAGAGGTAAAGACACTTCCTAGAGAGAGGGAAGCAGGCCAGCAAATGGTGCAGGCCTAGCAACTGAAAGTTAGGACCATGGCATAGCACTGGGGATCTTCAAGAAGAGGTGATCTGTCAGTTGTGGGGGGAAGCTGGGGAGTAAAACAGGGGACCAGATGGGATGGTATGGAGACTTCAGTGACTCAGAATCTAAATGGAAATCCTATGGTAAAAATGAATGTAAGCACACAGCCTAATACAGCAAAAGGATACGGAACATTGGCCTTGAGGCCAGGAGGCACAGACAGCAGGTCCTGTGCTGCCCAGCATATGATCTTGGATCTGCTCAAGGACACCACACTTAACTTCCTAATGACAGGTTTGAACAATGTGCTCCAGCACCCTTAATACAGAACCTCTGTTTGTGTGGATCAGGTCAAAAAATCCTTGAAAATCCTTGCAAGCTAATGTTGCAGCCTTTGAGAATGGCATTTTCACAGTGTGGAGGTGAGGATCTGTGTTGCATCTCACATGATGTGGTGCAAGGACAGCAGGAGGATTTTAAGAGTGCAGAGCTTTAGGGCATGGCGTTGAAGGACTGTGGGGGGATGGAGGGAGGCAAATTGAACATCGTTTTGGCCATACTTGCTGCAGGGCATGGTATGCCTTGAATGTGAGAGGGAGGAAAGCGAGCGAGTTGATAAAGTTGTGTCTGTGGGCTTTCAGCAGAGCACTACATGATGACATTCTCCTCAACCCAACTGGAAACAGTCCCAACTAATGACATTACTGCAGAGAACATGCAAAGCTGGTTAAAAATGTGTGCTGGAGGAGCAAAGTCCCAGTGGTGCGCTGTGAGAATGTTGTGGCTGGTTTGTGTCTGGGATTCTGTTCATTAAATATCTGATTGATGGCATAAACTCCACATTTACACAGTACGGCATTGGGATGGGGGCAGGCACTTTGGAGAGTAAGGGATTAAAAGTGCCCCACTCCCCTAAATTCAAGAAACACATTGAAGTGTTCAAGAAATGACTGGATGTGGCACTGTGGTCTAGTTGTCATGGCAGTGATCAGTTGGACTCAATGATCTTAGAGTTCTTTTCCAGTCTAAATGATTCTGTGATTCTGTAAATGGAAGATCTGGTGTTAAAATCAATATGGACAAGAGCAAAATGCTGGGAGGAAGAAAGGAGTAGTCTACTACAAATGAAAGTTACTGAGTGAGCAAGGGTACTTCAGAGAAGGATCTGGTGGTACTGTGGGCCATAAAGTGAGCAAAAGTAACAGTGTGGTACTATTTAGACAAAATCCTTCATTGTGAAAGCAAGTGAAGGGATGAATAATAAAGGAAAGCAAATTTTCTGCTTACCAGTGTTGATGGAATTTTATTTAGAGTATCATTTTCCAAAACATGCACCCACTAGGAGAAGGCCCCAGAAGGGCAGTTCTGCTTACTACATGGTCTAGAAAATACAGGCAAATTGAGAAAATTGTTTACTTAATATAGAAAACAAAAGACAAAGGAAGACACGTGATAACCTTTCAATACACAAGAAGTTTCCTACAGAAAGGAATGTGACCAGTTGTTCTCAGTGTATACTGAGAGTAAGACAACAAGTAATTGAAGTAATTTGCCACTGACGTGTTTCAGCTGCAGGCTTGGTGTTGGTGAAGGTAGTTCGGAACTAGAGTAATTTTCTTTATGAAATGTGTGGTGTTGGAGGCTTTCAAAAACAACTTAGGTAAGCATCTGTCTAAGATAAGGAGTATGAAGTGCTAAGGTGCTATGACAGGCGTTATTTGAGCAGATATGAACAAAGAAATATACCCACAGGCTGCTCTTGTCTGCAACTGATATAAAAAATTTATTGTCAGGAGGTTAGTCATCCAGATTCTTGCAGTAAGAAAGAAATAAATCGTAACTGTAAAAGTCAGAGTGTAGATTTGAAAGGCTCCATGACATTCTGCTGCTTGAATACCAGAAAGCCTGAAAACCACTCCTAGCTGGACACAAACTAGTTTTCCTCCTTATGAAGAGCTCCCTGTCCTCAGTCCAGTGGGACAATCTTGTGGTTGATCTCATGCTGTGCCTATTGGAGTGGACTCTGGATCGTCTTCATCTGGAAGAAGGATTTAAGGGAGGCCTTTGGAAAAACTGTGTTTGAGGACTTACTGCTGTGTGGTGGGTGCTCACCAGCAATCAGTGAGGGCTGCTAGCTGTGAAAATACCTGCTGGGTCCTTGCTTGGCACACTCTGGGTGGGCAGCAAGAGCTCACCTGTGCTCTTTTTGTCCCCAACAGGTCATCGAGCTGCGGCGGCCCCTCGACTCCAGGCTGGAGCACGTTGATTTTGAGTCCTTGTTCACCTCCCTCAGCGTGCGGCACCTGAGCAGAGTCTTTGCCTCCTTGCTGCTGGAAAGGAGGGTGATCTTTATCGCAGACAAGCTCAGGTACCCTCTTGCATTTCCCTGAAGAAAATGCTGGCAAGGAAGGGAGGCTGGGAAAGCCGCAGTGACAGATCTCTCTGCTTTGTTCTTTTTCTTCTTCTCTGCCCTTTTCAGCCTTGCAGCAACATTAATTGGGCTGTTCTTCCCAGGAATTGGGAACTTAGGCCATGAACCATAATTTCATTTTGCAGCTTGCAAAAAGTGCTGCTTCTCGTCCCCAAGGAGAACCAAATTCCACTTCCTCCAGATAATTTCAGAGCACATCTCTGGTGCTAAGGAAGCAAAACCCCTCCTTTTGCTCCATCATGCTGCACTGTTCCCTGCTGAACTGTGCTTGGGTTTGCAGGGATCAAGCCTTGTGCAGACATCACTGTCCCTTCTGAGTTTTTCCCTGATGTCACAAAATCTTCTTGATTCTTCTGCTTGTATTTTCATATTGGTTTCTAAAGACTTCTTTTTTTCTTAAGGGGATGAATGTAAAGGATGTGGCGAAATGGGGAAATGAGGAGGGGGAAATGAGGAGGAGAAATGAGACAGAGGACTTCCCTCTTCTATTTTGAATCTGCTCAATTTGCTCTTTTAAAAATGTATTTGTTTGCTCTCCTAAATTATGAAAATGGGTCTGGGTTTCTTTAAGATCTTGTGCAGCTGGTGGCTGGCAGCTCTCCAGCCCTTGAAGCACTTGAGGATTCAGGGAGGAAAGTTCGCCAAGGCTGGGAAAAGAAAAGCTGCCTGGATGAGTAATGACACTGAGGAGCACGCTCAGGTTTCAGGAGTGTACAATGCCCCTAAGCTGTCTGTTTTCACAACTTCCAGGCAGCAGCCTGCAGCTCTGGGACTGAGCACTGGGGCAGAGAATGGAGAGGCCCCTTCTAGAGGAAAATGAAGGGGGAAAATTAATTCTACATGGATCCAGGGCTCTCTGTGGGCAGAGCTCAGGCAGTCTCATCACAGGAATAGAAAGGCTGGGGAGAGGGAAACTGTAGCACTGTCTGCTTGCAGGTTTTGGCATCTGTCTTGGTTCAGAAAGGGGAAAATTTGCCTCTTTATAATCACTGATACATTATGTATCCAGAATACATTGGTATTCTGGATACTTAAACCACACATTTGATGCAGAGCATTTAAATTTGTATTGAAAGTGAGAGAATTCCTCCAAACACTAGATCTCTAGGTAGCATGTATGATTTATGACATAATCTATGATCACAGGCTCTCAAATATTTTTCTCTTCTTCTGTAGGATAAATTTTACATTCTGGGAAAAATTTTTAAGGACACACATTGTAATCTCTACATGAGAGCCGGGTGGTATAAGGAAATGGCAGGGAACTTTTTGGGGGGTGTTGAGACATTGCTTTAGAATGAACATTTGTTTAACAAATCTTTTCCTATCACATCTTTACATGACAGCACAACACTGTGTATTCTGAGTGTGGGGTGTGATATCTCTAATTTGAAAGCACCTTGATGGGTTTTGGTGTTCTTTTCCCACCCCTGCAGCTTTTGTCAGTATATCTAGGGTCCTTAGGAATGAATCTAGCTGTACAGGCCTGCAAAGAGAGTGGGAGAGAGCTATAGAATCATAGTTTCTAGAATCTCTAAATATTTCTAATAGCTTTTTTCTTTTCTGTGAAAAAGGAATTGTCATGTTTAAAAGATCCAGAGTCTGTTAGACCACAGGGCTCAGAATCAAATATTTACCATAGATCTGCCAGCTCTCTATGAAACTTTTAATATTTGATATTTCTGAGAAGACCTTGCTCTTAGCAATTTCAGGAGAGTCTTTTTCTTTTCCTCTTAAAAAATATAAAATTTCTCTGGCTTATTTTTGTGGAACAAAAGCTTGGAGATTATCCCAAAGGACTGTAAAGATGTGAAATGCAGAAAACAAAGAAAATGTCCCTCAAAATTAAGTAACTGCTGTGTTTTAATCCAGTTCAGTGACTTGAATGGACTGGCTTAGTGAGCCTTTCCTAAGGTGAACAGTCTCTTCTACTCATAGGTGGACCTTCCATGTTTTGAAAGGTGATGTTTGTCAATACAGGATCTTCTGTCCAAATTATATTTTTCCTGGGACAGGAACACATTGAATGAGTATAAAGTAGTATTCACTCTAGGAGTGAAAATGCCAATTTGAGAGGAAAGATAAGAAACACTTTTTGGAAATAGCTGAAGAGAAGGAAAAAAACTATAAAAGCAGCTGTTGGAAACTGCTCAGAGGTTAGGAATGCTAGAAATAATCCAGCTGAGATGGATTAATGGGAAGAGTGCAGGTGACATAGTGAAAGATGCACAATAAATTACATTTCTCATTAATCTTTGCAGTTCTTCATGTGAGTATTATCAATAGCTATCTGTCCATGTTTGAAAAGGTGTGTCTGGGTGTGAGTGACAGAGAAATGGTGTGTACAATTTATTTACATCCTTTAATTGCTATAAAATCTGTCTGTGGGAAAAGAAAGCTGAAAGGTCTCCTGCCAAATACTGTATGAACTGTGAAATGTTTTCAAGCTGAGCCAAAAAATGCATCTGACAAGTGTACAGCAAGTGAAATACTTTGTCTTTTCCATCTTTAGAATGAGCATTGAGTGTTTAAATACCTGTCAATCCACAGCTTGGCAGCGGAAAAGGAAAGAATTTGGTTTATTAGTTTTTGGCTGGGTTTTTTTTCTCTCTCACTATGGATACTCGGGTATACATTGCCTTACAACCCAGGAAAATGACTTTGTTAAAACTGTGTTGGTCTGTGTAGTCTTCCCCCAGCTTTTGTTCATTCCTGCAATGTTAACTTTAGTCCTGGGGCAGTGGAGACAGTGACTGCAACATGAGAGCTGCTTTTGTTTCAAAGGGATGTTGCCTGGCATGCAGCTCCAGGCACTGCCAAACAACCTTTTAGAAGGCATCTTTCAGCTAAAATCACCTGATATCACAAGGTACCTCAAGCTGGGCAGTTTTTAATGGCCTGGGCAGGAGATCTTGTGATTCAGAAGGCTTTTTAAAAAGAAAAGCTTGCATGGGCTTAAAATCAAAGCGTCCTTTTTCCAGATCTCAAAAGCTTGTTGTGGATCTGACCAACTCAAGCAACTGCCTCTGTCTCTGCCAGAAACCACAGCTGTGTCAACAACACAAAGTGGTCATTGTTATCAAAGACAGATCTGAAAGAATTAGAGTAGACACTTTAAATGTGGTCATCCCCAGCAAAAGGTAATTAATCATCAGGAAGATTTTGTACCATGTGCTACAAAAACAAATCTGGGACTGCGAATAGCAGCCTTGCAGATTTCTCCCTTTTTGCCCTGTGATTAGGGAGAAGAAGAAACCCAAGGATGAAGTTTGGATGTCAGATAATAGTGTTGTCTCTTCAGATCATCTTAATACTCATTTCTTCACCTGCACGAACCTGCCAGGTTGGTGGAAGTCAGTGAGGGTCCCCAGAGAGCTGGTGGAACTTGGCATCCTCCTGGTGGCATTTGAAGCAGTGCTGGGTGAAGTCATGGGATAATGCTTGGAAGCTCCTGTACCTGCTAAATGTTGTAAACCAGAACTGTAATCCATCATAAGTAACTCCAGATGTGATACAGTGTCAGAAATCTGAAGGTGTTTGTAAAACAAATCCTACTGTGGCAGATCTTGTTAAAAAAAATATTAAAAGATACATCTTCAAACAGTCTTAAATTGCCAAATGCCAGCATATTTTGAGCAGTTTGGTTAGTGCAAGGACCACAGGACTTGCTGGCATTAAACTACAGCAGGATGTTTGATTCAGTGGTGTTTTTCAGAAATAATGCAGTATCCTAAACCCAAAGAGGGAGTTCAGCTTTCAAAGCTTTTTATCACATATACTTGCCTTTGGAGTGGAAAGCAACCAGGCTGAAGAGTGTCCCTCTGCAGAGGCTGTTGCAACTTGTCAAGGTGTCTTTTAGAGCAAGTCAAACTCATCTTGGAGTAAGTTTTGCCAGGAGAGGAAGAAGGCTTTCTGTGTAGTTGCAGCTGTTGTGTTCAGTGTCTGCATTGGCCACCTGTGTTCAAGGTGCTCACCAAGAAGCAGCAGCTTCGCAGGGCGCTGTGTGGTGGGTTTGTGCTCTGTGGTGGGAAGGCCTGTTGTTCAAGCAAACAGGTGTCACAGGTTGCTGCAGTATCATCGTTCTGACCACGGGAATGCTTACCCAGAGAGATCTGTGTGCCAGTCCCTATCCAAATCAGCCCTTTTTAGCCTCTGTACTATTGATATCTCAGCCTCAACTGCGAGCAACACAAAGCTCAGCCGTGTTCCCTGCAGAAGGCTGAATGAAGCCATGAAAATGTGCTCAGCATCTTGAAAGTGTTCTTCAAAGACCTGCAGCATTTTAAAGGTTACTCATGAAACCAAAAGCCTTGGAAGGTGGTGTCTGTGTCCTGTTTGAACGGCTGGACTGAACCTGTGTGGCCTGAGGGTGGCTCCTGGCACTTCCCAGAGCACACTGCAGTCACGTGGCTGCTGGCTGAAGAGTCACACAGATGGCATAAAAAAGATTTATCAGGCTGGATTCTTTTGCAAGGCTCACCAGCCTGGTGTGAATCAGCAGTCCCTTAGTGCTTGTTGCAGTGCCAAATGAAAGAGAAACAGAGATCTTAGGCTTGAGTCACTCCAGACGGCCACGGTTCTCCTGGGCTCCTGGCAACCTGCAGCTCCCTGAGCCTACCTGCAGAGCAAGTCTGACATGTGAAAAAGGTACCTCAGTGGTACCTCCTCTGTGTCTACCCCTGAACTGCTCTGCCTACAAAGGAGGCTCACAGACCTCAACCCTACCAGTAGTGTTCCCTGGAAAAGTCTTCCACAGTGAGAAATGTTTGGGAGCAGAGATCACTGGGTTTCACCCTGGAGGCGTTGAGTCATGCACAGATGGAAGGGTGGAAGGGGAAGTTATCTTTACTTCCCACTGCCTGGTGTGTACAATTTCAGACTTAACACAGCTCTGTCTTTGACTTGCACTCGCTGGAGCTCGGCCAGCTCTCCTCCCACTCGATCTCTCACGTACCATGTGTGCTCGCTGAGACTCGAGAGCTGGGCTGAGGGAAGAACAAGCCACCATAAATATAGTAGGAGACAGCTTGCCATAATATCTCACCATGCCATAAATAACCACGGAGATCAGCTGCTCACTGTTCCTCTGTGGAGCTACCTGGACTCAGAGATGTTTTCCATAGGTTTTCACATGCTGTCTATAAATTCAGGTCCCATGTTTAGGCAGAAAATTTTGATACACCTTCAAAATAGAGGATTGGTGACAAATGTAAAACTTCTAACACTTCCACATTCACCCTCTGCTCAAAGAAGAGGAACAGTGGGTGGTGATAATGCCCCACTGCTGTGCACAAGTGATGAAAGGTGCAGTTCTTTCAGCTTTCAGTATGCTGCTGCTGCTACTGCCAGGTCTATTATCAGTCAGAAATTGAGGAGTGGAAAATACACTCTACAGTAATGGAGAGGAAGTGAAGCCCCTGCTTTTGTATCTGCTAACATGACCTGGAAGGTATGAGTAGCACAGCTTTTAAGGAGATGGTTTTTAAAGGATTTCATTAGCTTGGAGTGCACTTCTAAGATGATACATTCACTTTTGTTGCAGTTCCTTTCAAGATTAGCTTGTAAGAAAGATACAACAAAAATCATCTACTTTGATACCATTCCCATATTTTTTCTGGGTGGGTTTTTTTTAATGTTTCTGTTTCTTGCTAGCTCCGTGTTTCTCATTATTTTAATTTTGCTTCTCTCAGATTCATTATCTACCTTGCATTTGGGATAGACATGGCAAGGTGTGGGCTAGCTGATGGTGGCAGGGACAGCTGGAGAGCAGCAAAGAGAAGCGGCCTGGAGGAGTCAGTGCAGGGAGGGGATACACTCACACCTTCCCAAACAACAATGTGGAACTGAAGGTTTTTTCCCATTTAAAGCTACCAGTCTGTAACAGAGCCTTTGAAGGGTCTTCCTCTGTTTTTACAGTGTATCCCCTTAAAAAAGACAGTCTTCTGGGAGTGAAGGGAAAGGAAACTGTCCCCATTTTGTGAAGAGACTTTCTCAGAACACACATCTTTCCCAAATGCCAGTTCCCTACCTGTTGCAGTCTCAGATAAAATTTTCTGGTTAAGCAGATTCCAACTTCTCCCCTGGGATCTCCTCGTCTTCAAAAAGTGTCATGTGTTTAGCAATGTTTGTTGCCTGATTACTTGGTACTGTCACACTGATGTCCCAGCAATTACAATTTTGTTCTGCTAACCTGAGCCTATGTGATGGAAGCCAGCCAGCTGTCCCCGTCACACCGCTCTGCTCAGCGTGCCCTAGTGGCACAGCACAGGGACGCACATCCACCAAACTTAACTGGAGTGGGGAGGGAAAACAGGCTTCACTTTTCAGAGCAAGCTCAAGTCCACACCCATCAAACCCCTTCCCTCTCAAGACAGTAATAAACCCAGCTTGCTGAATGTAAATTCTCCCTTGGAGTCTAATGGGAGCCAGCTGGGCATCCTTCTTTATCCATGTGACTCCTCCATGCTGCACCAGCCTCCTTCCTCTTCTTCCTCTCCTTTCCTGGATGCTGGTAAAACCAAATGATGTTATATATACAGGATTTATAGCAGCTAGCCTTCCCCCTCTCTTGACATGTAAAAATGCTTCCAGACCCAGAAGAGATGAGTAACTGGTGCCCTGTGGCAAGCTCTGCCATGGCTAACTGGCTATCCTGCCTGACTCCTGCCAGAGAGCTGTGGGAGAATGAACTCATTTCTCTGAGGAGAGGCAATGGCATAGAAGATGCAGTGTTTGTCTGATATTTTCATTCAGGACACTGGAGAAACAGATCTCTGATTCAGTGCAACCCATCTCTCGTCATAGGAGTGTGGGCTGGGGTCATCTTTCAGAAGTCATTGCTTCTGAAGCTGAAAAATGGGGTCAGAAATATGGGAAAGCCCCCAGTAATTAGCGAGATCAATCGGGAACAGTTGATTTCTAGGAAGCACCCCTCATTCCCTGGCTGACCAGCCGTTGCCCCTGGTTGTGTTTTGTCTTCCAGCACTCTCTCCAAGTGTTGCCATGCCACGGTGGCCCTCCTGTACCCCTTCACCTGGCAGCACACCTACATCCCCGTGCTGCCGCCGTCCATGATCGACATCGTGTGCTCGCCCACCCCCTTCCTCATCGGCCTGCTCTCCAGCTCCCTGCCCCGCCTGAAGGAGCTGCCCGTGGAGGAGGTGAGTCCTGCACCCACACCGTGCTGTACTCGAGGTTGTTCCCTGTGGGCTGAGCTGTTTTCTGGCAGCGGGCAGCACCAGTGAGCAGAGCTCTCATCCTCTGGCTGCCGTGAGTGTGGGGTAAGGGCAGAGGTGGAAGTTCCCCCAGGCAGACAAAGGTCTGGGCTCTGCCTTGGCCGCAGCTTGGGAAGGCAGGGGGCTGGAATCTCCCACTGTGGCGCTGCTGTGGGCAGGAGATGGTTTTATTACAGTTTGTACTGGTTTCTGCATGGTGCTGTCTAGGAGCTGCATGCAAATCCTGTCAGTCCTAAGTGTGATTGCTACAGCCTGGCCAGGACGGCTGCCCCTTGGGTCGACACAAGTGCCTCATGTAGCAATAAATCATTAAGAATTGGATTCCCGAGGCACAGGGGTGAGCACAGCAAGGCTGAACGTGCTGAGGGAGGGATTTCCCTCCCTGCCTGCCAGGAGAGAGCGGTGCAGCACACAGGGAGAAAGGATGAAGCTCTGACCCTGCTGGGTGGTGAGGAGCAGTGGGCCAGGCCTGGAGCCTCCTGCTGTCCAAGCTGAGCTGTGGTTTGCAGTGGTATCCCCTGAAAGCCACAACACGGGCTGCGCTCCTGGGTCATGCTAGGTGCCTCCTCCAGCTGCAGTGGAGGGTAGGAGGAGCAGAGAAGTGTTTCCTCCAGAGCAGTTACAGATTAAGATAAACTCTGATGGTGGAAATAATTACTTTCCCTTTTGATTCTTGCTCTTTCATTCTTAGGTCCTCGTCGTTGACCTTGTAAATAATCGGTTTCTGAGACAGGTGAGCAGAGCTAATTCACATCCTTTTCTCCCCTTTTTCCTCCATAACTTAGCTCTATCTGTGTTTGCTGACCTGCCTGGCTGGATGGATCACTTTCTCCCCACTCAAAAACCAAGGCAGGGCTTACAGTCAGCAGCATTATAGGGGTTGCTTTGTATATATGTAACATCAGCATCCCAAACCACAGCTGTTGAGGACTAAAATGTTGGCACTTGGACACTATGGATCCTTAAATGTCATCCTGTAAGGCAGAGGACAGAGCTGGAAAGCTTTGGCTCAGCACTGTCTGCTGGGGAGCAGTGTGGGTTCTTCCAGCCTGTGTCTGTCAGTCCATCTCCCATCACATACTCTGCCCTGAGTGGGAAGAGAGGCTTGATGGTTTTTTGAAATCCTTACTGCCTCAGGAGCTTGTGGTTCCTCACTCCAGTCCTTGCACTGGATGGGTCAGAGGCAGGAAGGTGGTACATGGGATCCTGTGTGTCATTCTGCAGGCAAGATTGCCTGCCGATTTTCACTTCCCTTTGTTGTGGAGAGGAGGAGTGGGAAGGGGAGGAGGAACGGAAAAGGATAAATGAGCAAGCATACTCCTGGCCCAGGAGGCTCTTTTTTCCCAGAGCTCTTTGGCAGATGCTGAGCAGCGCTGGCAGCGTGGGTCTCTGCCGGGCTCAGCCCCGTGACTAAGATGGGATGAGTGCTCCTCCTGCTGCAGGGAGCAGCTGTGGGCGAAGGCCAAGCCCTCCCACAGTCCTCACTTGCCAGCTGCCTTAGCTCTGGGTAATGCTTTACCTTGCACCTCTCTTCTGAAGGCTTCAGCTGAATCAGCCAGGGCTGGTAGCAGCTCTGCACAGTCACTGGCAGTTCCTTGGCTCTGATGCTCCCTGGGAATTCCTTATGCCTGTGTAAGAGGTTTGGTGCCTGAGCAGAGGCTCTGCTCACCTGGCCATGTGCCAGCATTGTTCACACACCACCTCTTTGTGGCGGGGCCAGTGCTCGTGGGCACATGGTGAGGCCACAGGTGAGCCCTGCCCAGTAGCCTCTCAGGTCAGACATGTAAAATTCTTCTGGGATAGTGGAATATTTAGGAAAATACACCCCCTTTCTCCTTCCTCTTGTGCTTCTTGATAGTACTGCGCTGGGTGGTGCTGGGAATGTGCCAAACATTACAATTACGCCTTCTCCCTCTCCTCGCGGTTCATTTCTAGTGCTCCCCGTGCCGTGCTGGGGACAGGGTAGGAGAGGTTTCTGTCCCAGCCCCAGTCCCTGAGGAGGTGGCTCTTTCTTACAGATGGAAGATGAGGACTCCATCCTGCCCCGCAAGCTGCAGGCTGCCCTAGAGCACATTTTGGAGCAGAGGAATGAGCTGGCAAGCGACAAGGAGGAGGGCCCTGTCAATGGCAAGCAGGGTAAAGCACAGTGCCTTTCAGCTTAAAACCGTGTCTTTTCCTGCCCCTTTCTTGTCTGTCACTTCTTAGAGGAGAGCTAGGCTTGTACTGAATTTAACACCACAGGTATTGGAGGTAGATCAGGATTTTGGTTAAGCTATATGAAGTATTCCGTGCATAGGGGACAGTTCTCTGTGTGAAGAGCAACTGTACTTAACTCTTCCCAGCTCTGGCCATGTTTCCCCTGCAATTCCAGTGAGCCCCTGTACTCCTTTTCAGAGGGGTTTCTTAGGCTTTCGTTCCACTCTGCTGCTGGCCATGAGTGATGCAGGCTCCTCCAGGGGACAGCCACCTGCAGAGCTGCAGACTCGGCGATGGCCACGTGGCTTATGGTACTGGGCTGGGACAGCTCTCTTGGGGGACAGTATGGACATCTCCTTGGTGCAGAGGAGCCTGGAGAATGTGCTGATTTTGGCTGGGACAGAGCTAACTCTGGCTGGGACAGAGTTAATTTTCTCCATAGCTGGTATGGGGCTGTGTTTCGGACTTGTGCTGGAAATGGTGTTGACAATACAGGGATGTTTTAGCTGTTGCTGAGCAGAGCTCACGCTGAGCCAACACCTTTCTGCCTCTCCTCCCACCCCACCAGTGAGTGGGTGGAGGGTGCACAAGGAGTGGGGAGGGGACAGAGCCAGCTGACCCCAAATAACCAAAGGGATGTTCCTCATGGACTCATGCTCAGCATATAAAGCTGAAGGAAGGAGGAAGAAGTGGGGAGACATTTGGAAATAGGGCATTTTATCTTCCCAAGGCATGCATGCTGGAGCCCTGCTTTCCTGGGAAGGGCTGAACACCTGCCTGCCCATGGGAGGTGCTGAATAAAACAATTATTTTGCTTTGCTTGCATTCACAGTTTTAGATTCACCCATTAAACTCTCTTTATCTTAGCCCATAAGTTTTCTCACTTTTATGCTTCTGATTCTCTCCCCCATCCCACCAGAGAAAAGTGAGCACCAAAATAAAGCTTGGTGTCTTTCAAAGTAGTATCAATCTGGTCTACTTCCATGGCAAGCACTTCCTAGGATGCTCTCTCTCTTGAGCAGCTTTTTCTTCTCAGGCTGGATCTGAAAAAAGCCAGGGAATTTTTACCCAGAGATTTTCCTAGCACATTCTTACAGCACTGTCCTGACTGCCTCTTTATTTTTTCCTTAGAAACCAGCCCTTTGAACGAGGTGGTGTCCGAGGCCTTTGTCCGCTTCTTTGTGGAGATTGTGGGCCACTATTCCCTCTTCCTGACCCCCACGGAGCGAGAGGAGCGGACCCTGCAGCGTGAGGCTTTTCGCAAATCCGTCTCTTCCAAGAGCCTCCGCCGCTTCCTGGAGGTCTTCATGGAGACACAGATGTTTGGGGGCTTCATTCAGGAGCGGGAGCTGCGGAAGCAGGGGGTCAGAGGTGAGGGGCTCCAGCTGGGCTCTGCTGTGCTGGAAGCTGCTCTTGCTCCTACGAGAGCAGGGAGATGCTCCCCAGCCACCACCTCCATCCCCAGTTCCGTGGCTGGAGGCTGCAGTGTCTGTGCAGGAACACCAGAAGGGAATCTAATGGTTTCTTGATGGGGTTGGGATTGCAGGCATCTTTCACCCTTGCAGTATCCTCCACATGTGCCTCTTCCATTCCACGTTGAATTCCACTGCTGGAATGACGTTTATTCTCACAGTCCCTCACGTCCTCTTCTCGTGTCTAGAGGAAAAATGGGCTGGATTGGTCGTGGTTCTTTTGTCTAGTAGAAAGCTTGGATGCTCATCTCCTTCCCAGAGCTGCTACTGCAGTTTCACTCCTGTTATCCTGCAGTCCCAAAGGCTCTACTGGCAGCTGAAATTTTTTATCCCTGCTGCTATCCCTGGTGCTGGCTTAGCAGCTTCCTGATGAGCATTAATAAGCAAGGGATGCTTGAATAGGTGGCTGAGTAAAAGAGGTAAATTCTGCATGATGATTCCCCAGATGATGTCACTCCCTGGGCTTAGTTGCCTTCGTAGCAGAATGAAGGGAGGTACATTCTGTACCCTGAGTGAGGTACAGCAGCTCAGTCACCCTTGCAGTGGGGAGGGAGGGGGCAGAACAAAGCTTCTGTGCCAAATTTGGCTTCAGCTGATGGAGGAGGTGGGGTGAGTTGTTCTCTCTCCTGTGCAATAATATGTGGGTAAGATGAGACAGTACACTTTCAGATGGGCATTTTTACTTGGATTTATAGGGACACAACATAAAAGCTGTTGATTTCTGTCTTTCTACAGGTCTGTTTGAGGTACGGGCTCAGGAGTACCTGGAAACACTTCCCAGTGGGGAGCAGAGTGGAGTCAATAGATTCCTGAAAGGCCTAGGTAAGGAACCAGCAAAACCCTTGGCTTCCTGAGGGCTGGGATTCTTGTTGCCTTCAGGTTGGGGAGCACAGAAGCTGCCCAAGGGTGACAGGGCCAGTGACTATGTGTGGCATCCAGTGCCTGGCCATGTATCCATGTGCTGGCACGCTGTTGGATCTGGCTGTGGTCAGTCACTGTCTGGAGGCTGGTGAAGAACCAAAGATTGGGCCATGAGCTGTATCTGTGTCTTCTAAAGGAGACAGGTGGGTCTGAGGAGGCAGTGGAGTAGCCAGTGACTTGGGGATGGTGGATGCAGGTCCTGATGGGGAAGATGGACAGAGTTTTCATTGCCTTCAGGTTTGCCCTTAGGGATCAGCAGTGGGAACTGCCCAGGGGTATTCTAAGATTGAATCTATTTTCCACTGTAAGGGGAATTAGCCAAGAGCTTCAGACTGAGGTTAGAAGTCCTTGATAAGCCATTGGACACCATGGCTGAGTTTGATCAGATGTTAAGATCATATCCCTGGTCCTCTTGTCTGTTTTTGGCCATTTAAGAGCAGCAGTGCCTGAGGGGCTGGTGTGTCCTGGACAAATGGGCTCTGGAGGGTGTGCCTGGGAGCTTTCGAGGTCCCAGCCTGCAGCACTGCTCCCATGGAAAGGGAAGAGCTCTGCAGGCCCCTGCTTCCAGCTTTGCAGAGCAGCTGGCTGTGGCCAAGGAGCCAGGGGTGGCAGCAGGGCCAGTACACTGCACAGGACAGAGGTGGTGGGAAAGGACACTTGTTCTGCCTGTTACTGTGGGGAGTCCATTTTCTTTTCTCTGTCTCTTCAGGCAGCAAAATGAAATTCCTCCACAAAAAGTAAGAGCGAAGCACATCCTCATTCCACAGAAGAGAATGGCTTTACCACTTAACAGCAATAAATCAGACTCATCAACCATTCCCTTTGAGCCTGCTCCCAGGAGGCAGCAGCTTTGGGCACGCTGGCCACGGCCAGGACGCGCTGCACACAGCCATGGTGCTGCAGGAAGATGGGATGGCTGCGGGGCTGCCGGGACAGGCTTCTGGATGTCTACAGTAGCAAGCACTGGACCAAGCACTCTCTCTGAACTCTGCACTAGCACGTTGCAGGCATCCCAGCGGATTGGATCTCTTAGCTAGTCAATTCTTTATTTGGTTGTATTTTTCTATTTATATTGAGGTTAGAACAGTTATTAACCAATGACTCTTGCCCTGCCTCCTCTCTGCCTGGTGCTGCAGGAGGCCGAAGCGGGACTCCCATGGGACTGAGCAGGCAAACGGGGCGTGGAGGGGAAGAACAGAGATGTATGAAAGTAGGTCTCTGCAAAGCAAGGACACTGAGGGCTGCAGGGATGATGTGGAGTGACCAGGAGGAGCTTCCAAGCAAGGGAAAAGGGTGAGGGGGAACCACTAAACCTACTGAGGACTTGATGGGCCTGCCAGCTCCCTGGGTGGCTGTACCAGGGAGTCTTGGCACGAGGAGAGGCCTTTCCTCATGCAGTGTAATTAAAAGCGAGTTGTGTAAAAGGCACATGGATCAATGGTGTTTTCATGGAAAGGGATGAGCTTTGTCTTCCCACCATCCCACCTAGCGCCAGGCATGAGCCAGAGAGGACATCAAGCAGCTGGACCCTTGACCTGGCCAGGCCCTCGGCTTCCCCGTGAGTCTCAGAGGCCAGGTGGTCTCCATCCCTCACCTGTCAGCTCCAAGGTGGAGCTGACCTGCAGGATCTTGTCTGGGAGACCTGCTTCCCAAAGGTCAGATGGGCTCTCCTCTGCTGTCGTGGGTGCTGCTGCTGGGAAGCACAGTAGGGAACAGGCAAGGGCAGAGTGTCTGCTCCTGCCTTCTCTGCTCCTGCTCCCCTCTCCTCTGTCTGTGGTGACCTCCTTCGGTGAGGAGGTGTCAGGGGAGTTGAGTGGAGGTTGAGGCAGGGTGAGGGCTTTTTTCCAGCTGGTGTGAAGGCTGTTACACTTGCACTGCTAGTGAGGGCAAGAGCACCTGGAGTATCCTTGAGTCTGCTCTTTGGAGGAGAGAGTCTTTCCCAGCTGCTGTGGGGTTGCAGGGTGAAAGCTGCATATGGGTACCTTTGCTGCAGCTGTGCTATGCTGGGCTGCACAGGACTCCCAGAGGCTTTGAAAATGATCCCTGTGGTCCATGGGCCTTGCCAGGTGAGAGGACCTTTCTGACCAGCAGTGGGGTTCAGAGACCTCACCTGCATTCCACACCAGAGCAGAGCGGTGGGTCCAGTGCCGCTCTGTGAAGCTTTTGAAGCCATGCAACCAGGTAAGTTGGGCAAATGGCTCTGGGTGGTCCTGCTTGAGCAGGGGCATGGCCCAGGTGACCCCCATAGGTCTCTTCCCACCTCAACCTCTCTGTGGTGAGCACAATAAATGCTGGACAGCCGTGGTGTCACACCAGGCAGGAGGCAGGCAGGCAGCACCTGCAGCTCTGTGCCCCCCAACTTCTGTGCAGAGACAGAGGAAGCAGCAATAGAGGGGCTCAGAGAAGCCAGCAGCCTTTACTCCCCATCCCCACCCAGGGTCAGGCTCCCTCAGAGGTGACCAGGTGGAGGGTGGGGGGGCTGCCCCTTGTGGGTGTGCTGAACAAAATTGGTGTCACTTCAGAGTCACAAGAGGTGGTGGTGGCTCATTGAAAGGAACTGAAGTGGGGTTCGAGGTGAATCAAATGCTGTGCTTTGGTTCTTGTTTTAGAAGGAGTTTTTATTGGAAACATTATGAAGTTTTGCAAAGTTGGGGTCACCCCCACACGTGTAAAGGTGGCCAGGATGCCTGCAAAGCTCTGTGGGATGCTAAGTAAAGCTGAGCTGTGGTTCGGCTCCAGCCTTCAGAAGCAGGTCTCCTACATGGTCCCACACTGCTAAGCCTGCTCCTGGGGACTCCACATTCCTCTCCTTAAGTGATGTGGGACTTGGCTTTCCTTGGCAGGAGCTGAGGTAAGGAGCAGGGAGGGATCCCAGGTTGCCCAACACTTAGCTCAGCTTGAATTGGTATGTGAGCATGCTGAGATACCGGCAGCTTTTACTGCAATATCCTAATGGCTCCAATTAAAAAGGCTTGTGAAATAGCCCTGTTTGCCTCATTGGGGAGCTCCAAGGGGACTCTGCCAGCACAGGGCTCCATGACCACTCAGTACATTTATTGGCTGCTCTCAGGAAAGTGGGAATCAAGCCTATATAATGTACAAAATCCAAAGGGGGTGTTAAAAAGCAGCAGCAAGAGAAGTACAATGAAAGAAACATTTACAACTGTGTCATTAAGGATTTAAAAAGAAACTTGGACAGGAAGTGTTGATCTCCAGCTGCAGGACAACCTCTTCAGCTTTAGTTTGAGCTGTGCTGCTCCAAGATGAGCTTGACTCCATCTAAGGGCTCTGTATGCTTTGGAGGAATCCACCTGTAAGGAAAAGCTATAAGACCATCGGTGTTGGGTGTGACCATAGATTGGTGTGTCCTCCTATGGAGGCTGCCAGCAGAAGGTGACCAGAGGAGACTATGAACAGAGCACAAACACTGGGGATGCCCTATATGCTATACACACACTGTACTGTACTGTACACAAACATTAAACTTGCCTATTCTATGTGCCAGGGGTTTCCTGCACCAGAGCTGGGTCTCTGTTAGTAGCCTTGGATGAGTTTCTGCTCCATGACCATGTGTACGTGGGTGTGGGCAAACGTGCTGGGGCAAGAGGCCAATCTGGGGACAGTACAGATTTACCAAAGGGTGCTGGAGAATCAGGACACTGGTTAAACATTAAAAGCTGTGATCTCTGCTCCCTGACAGTTCCTGCCTAATTAAACAGCTCTCACACACCAGTGTGAACAGGTCTGCAGGGCCCATGATGTGCAGGACTGCACTTGCTGACTCCCAAGCTACTGGCTAAATCTCAAGCTCTGTACCCCTCCTTGGTTTTCCAGCACAGGCTGTTGGTGTCCTGTGACAGCTCAGGACACCTGTGAAATCCCAGCACTCCCAGAAAGTTTTGGGAATGTCCCATCCACCATGCGGTTGTTGATTCTGTAGCTACTGCTGGCAGGACAGACAGGCAGACCTGGGCAGTCAAGAGACTACACCCAGCCCTGCATGGGGCACTCAGATTTGGGCTTGGAGTGTTGCAACCAAGGGGGTGTGTTTGCACTTGGCTGCATGTGGAGATCCCTGCTGCCAGTTGCAAGGAGACTTAGAACTCACCTCTCTGCCTGGAGACAGATTTCAGGTTGCAGGTGCCAGCAGGCAGCTTGCAGGCGTAGAGGCCCAGGCAGCCACCGCAGTCAGAGGGCATCTGGCAGGGCCGGGACTGGATGCTGTAGCAGGAGTGCTGCAGAGAGAAGGGAAGTGGTGGCTGCAATGCCCGTGGCAGCCAGGACCAGCCCAGTCTCAGCTGCATCGTCACTCTGCAGTAGCAGCACAAGCAGCTCACCAGGGTCTAGAGCAGCAGCTTCGTTGCAAGGAGCTGGAGAAGCTGGGGCCCAAGGAAGTGCTTCCAGGGGCAGTTCATTACTGGTTTTGGCTGGAAGCACTCTAAGCTGGCCCCCACAGCCACAACACACCCCTGCAAGGCTTCTGCTCTGCTGTGGTGGCACCCGCCGCAGCTGAGTGGCATCTGGCACAGCGTCACTCAGCACTTTGTGGTTAAGGCAAGGTCTACTTGTGTGCCACCCAAGTGTAGTTTGGGTTTGATAAAGGAGAAGTTGGTTATTTGTGGGATTCTGTGCTGAGCCCGTGGAGCAGATTTCCCATGGGCAGAGAAAGGCTGTGCCTCCCTCAGGGCAGTGCTGAGAGGAGCTGTGCCCATCAGGGCATCAGGGCATGGCATCCCCATGGCAGAGAGCTTTGTTAGCACTGCACAGAGTGAACACTGCAGGGGCTGGGGCTGGGGCAGGAGTGTCCCTGCAGCTCGGAGGGCAGCACATAGGGACAACTGCAGCCAGACCTGCACTCTCCTCCTGAGCTGCTCACAGCCATCGGCTCTGCTCTAAGCCTTGCCAGGTGCCATCTGGGGGTGTCACTGCCCCACTCCCTTCTCAGCACCCAGACCTGCTCTGGGCTGAGAGGCCATGTTGTGACTGGCACCTTTACACGCATCTTAAGAGGAATGGCCTCGAAAACACCATTTCTACCCGGTGTTTGCAGGATCAGGGCATGCTCAGCATGTCCTGCTCCTGCTGTCCCGTCTGATCCTGACTGGTACCCCGCTCACCCTGCAACCCCCCAGCACAAACCCTCTCCCTCGCTGTGCTTACCGTGTCGCTGTTGAACTTCCCGTAGTCCCTTCAGGTGGTGGCTCAGCCTTGCCATCCTGCTGCGGGAGGGCTGCAGTGGGAGCCTCCAGGGCTTGCCAGGGGCAACCTGCTCCCCACTGCCCAGGAGAGCTTTGGCCGTGGCCTTGCTGAGGGACCTGGAGCTCGCGTGTGCCTCTCTCATCACTTTCCATGCACTGGCCAGAGGGTGGCTCCTCTCTGAGCCCTGCCCAGGCAGCTTGTCCCCCTCATCTCCAGTGGCCAAGGGGCTTCTTCAGGGAACCCAGCCCCTGCCTGCCTCTCCAGGTTGCTGGCCTGGCTCTCCAGTGCCCCAGATGGTGCTGAGGCTGAGCAGAGCAGCACCAGGAGGAGCGTGGTGACTGCCAGTGCCTGGAAGTTCATCCTCAGGTTCTGCCTTTGCTCAGGGTCCTTCTGCCTGGACAAGGCTGTTGCAGTCAGTAGCAGAGGTGGAAGCTGCTTTTTTCCCCTGACTCTGGATCCAGCCAAAGTAATTTTTATAGTGTAGGGACATACCTTGGGGGCACAGCCCTCTTCCCCCGCCCCTGCTGTGTCCCACCTCCCAGCCTGCGAGCAAACCCAGCTGCTCACGTGGGCCCCAATCCCTCTCCCTTGTGTTCCCACCCATCCCAGCACCCTTCTGCCACAGCCACCCTGTCCCTGCTCACATGGGTGCATGGCATCTGAGCACAGAATCTTTCAGCTGAACCGCAGTTGTAAACAAGGTTTTAGTAAAGGAAAGCTGATGGTAAATGTTGTGTGTTTGATGGAAAGGTGTGGGCTCAGAGAGAAGGAGTTGCTGGAAGGAGCCTGGTGGAAGTAGCCTCAGGTGGGAGAAAGGCACCCAGTTAATGCCTCCATCCATTGCAGTGGGAGCTCACTGGTTAAACAGCAGAGCCCACCCAGGAGAGTGGTGTTTGAGCTGCCCTGATCAAGCTTTGGTTGACCTCAGTGCTGTGCTAGACACCAGGGAGCTGCTCCTCAGCCAAGGGGTCTGACCATGGTCTCTGGATGAAACAGAGGGTGAGTCTGTACTCCAGGTTTACTATCAGTCAGGTTTAGGAACCAGCCAGCACCGAGACCCAACTCTACTAGAAATCAGTTTTAATGAGTTTCAGTGTTCACTGATCTGATGGCACCTGCACTTGCATCCTATTACATGCTTAGAGAGAGAAGGTGACTTTTCCTCATGGCTTCCATGGGAGATGCCTTGGCTCCCTCTGATATCTTTTGCTTCAGACTTGACACTCAGGACTTAAGAAGGAGGAATGAAGCCCCAAGTTCAGAGGAAGGCATGTGGAACAAGGGGCTATCATCTTTTAAAGGCCACCAGCTGGTCCCTGGTCACTCTTCTTTACTTTGTCTTGCCTACTTTCTCCAGAGGCATTGGACTTCAGAGCAAGAAGGTGTGGTGTGTGCTGGCTGGCTTGGGAAGATGGATGAAGTTATCCTACAGTGTCATGTTCCTGCCAGCTGCACTCTGACACAGGCTGTGATCCATGGGACCTCTCAGACAGGAAAGAGTAAGCAGCAAGAGCAGATGTTGCTGCTGGGCCCAGCTGAAGAGACATGGTCCTGAAGATCCAGGAGTCAATGACAGAGGAGCTACTGTGATAATGGACAACAGTGACACAAGGTGGAGGAAGAGAAAATTCCCTCAATAGAAAATCTAGAAGGCCTGGAGGTCAGAAAACCAGGAGGTCAGAAAAACTAGAAATCAGCTTTTCATTCCACAGAAGTTCCCTGGGTAGGGACTTCCTTTCTTGAGGGTTTACTCAGGACCAAAGCAGATAAATGTTCTCAAAGCTCAAAACACAGTCCGGTTCCTGAAAATAGGATTGCTGTAAGTGCAATGAGGTGGTAGATGAGAAAGCCACAGTTTTCTAGTCCATCTTCCATACCTTTGCCTCTGGCCAGCTCCTGCTCTTGACTTGCTCCTGGCTGACACTGGAAGTGCTGATTTCTGGGGAAATGGGCTCATAGGAACGGAGAGACAAGCTGGCAGCCAGCAGACCCATCCGGACACACGTGCCTGTGTCATGTTTAGCAAGCATCCCTGCAAGGATTCCTGCCATTAAGCTGTGGAGGCAAAGAAAGGTGGGTTTGAACAAGGGGAGAAGAGCTTTGAACACAGGAATGTGGCTGTTAATTTGTAAGAGCTTTCATTTGGACCCCAACCAGCACTTACAGCAGTAGAATATGTCACACAGGAAGGCTGAAGTTACGATGAATGGGTTTTGCTTTTTCTGTATCCATTTTAGAGTACCAAATAGTGTCACTTATTTGCATTTTTTATTCTTCTAATCTGAGAAGTTGAGGTACTTCCCCTTGTACCATGTTTTCTATTCTCCTCAGTTTTCCAGGTGAGGCAGGAGAAAAGAGCCTAAGAAGGGAAGAATCTGATTTTCCCCTGCTCCATAGTTATTTTGTCACTTATCTGCTCTTTACTGGTGCCTCCTTATGTCCTCATTATATTGGTGCCTCCTCTCCCCAAAGGGTTGGATGGGGTGAGAGACAAAGTTTCTGTATCTATGTGAGAGGGACAACAGGCACAGCTGGAAAAAGAAATCCAAAGCTGAAATTATATTGGAAAGTCAGATTTTTGGGAACATTTGCTATCTCATTTGAGGTTTCCCAGTAAAAGTGATGTAAGTGCAGTGTTTGGGATAGACTGGGAGCAACTACTCTATTCTATTCTATACAGCAACCACTGTAACAATGTTCAGAAGCTAGGAGAGATGAAGGAGCAGGGAAAGAGAATGGAGAAGACAATCACATTTTAGAGGAAGAAGCAAGAACAGAAAATATGATGGCAGGGAGGATTAATAAGCACATCTATGGGGATGGTAAAAGGAGCCCTAATTTTGCACTCCACCTAATTACATCAACATCTTTTTATCCATAACAAAGGCACAGAAGATTATGACTTCCACAAAGTGTTCAATCTCTCAACAGCTCCAGGAGTTGAGAGTAAATATTTGGGGGAGCATGCCCTAGCAATGCCATGTGTGGGCATGTGGTGTTAGGTTGTCATGGCAGCCGGGGGCGAGGAGCAGACACTGCACACGTGCTCAGCTCATGGGTAGATCTCTGGTGCTGCAGGAGAGCCATAGGGTGGAGGGGGGGCATGAAGTGCCCCGGGTCACTGTTTCTGGATTGCATTGTCCCCTGACCAGTGCTTCTAAAGTGTGAAGGTTCACGGAGGGCTAAGCTGGGAAAGTGTTACATTTTAGATATTAGGAAAAAATTCTTTACGATGAGTGGTGAAACATGAACAGAGAGGTATTGGATGCCCCATCCCTGGTTAGATGGGGTTCTGAGCAAACTGATCAACCTGCAGATGTCCCTGCTTATTGCAGAAGGGTTCAAACTAGATGACCACTAAAGATCCCTTCCAACCCAAACCATTCTGTGTTTCTACAATAGTCCTCTGAAAGTGCCACCAGGTTGGGCTTAGGACACATAACCAATTTATATGCTGAGGAGATGGCTTGTAAGGCATTGCAGTGTCCTGGCATTTCCAGTCTGTTTTGGCACTCTTACTCTCTAGAACAGGGATTTCCAGAGTTCAGGGGAGCAGTTGGGGCTATTAGGAAGAAAAACCCTGGATGAAAAAGGGATCCCCCATGTGGCTATGGGGACTCTGGGGAGAGGAATTTCCAGACCAATGTTACTTCAGGAATGGGAGTAGTAATGGGCCCCAAGCTTTCAGATGGGTTTGGAAGGAAAGACAAGCTTCCAGTTTCCCTAGTGTAACTCAGTCGAGGTGGTTGGCAGGGATGCATTTTATCTCACCTTTGGTCTTCCCTTGAATTTTAAAATGGGAAAGGAACCCCTAAAAAAGACATTTCATTTACATTAGCCTCTAGGAAAAAAACTTGTCCTGCAGTAAGCAATACTTGTGTTTTGAGCAGATGGTGCAGAGGGGAGGCTGTGTCCCTGGAGGGGCTGGTGGGGACACCTGCCTGAGGTATTGAGCAAAGGTGAGCTTTCCTTAGGTCAGGCTGACCCCACAACACTCCTCCAGCCCCCATTCCTCTGCTGTTATTACACCTATTGCTCCAAACAACCATTTGGTCTTCTTTGGAAAAGACCAGTTTGCAGTTGAGTCAGCTCACTTCAGAGGTGGTCTGGGACACAAACAGCATGTCCTGGTGTTAAGCAGGCTCACCAGCTTGGCAAGAAGTTATTGATTGATTTTAAGTAAAATATTGAGGACTCTATGTTTAATAAACATCCAAACCACAAAAACCTTTTCATTCTGGACACTGATCAGAGAAAAAAGTGTTGCTATGTTGAGTTATTGCTAGGTAAGAGTAGAAAGGGAAAAGGAAATATCTGTCACATACGGACTTTTGGTCTAGCCCAAGGCAATGAAAGGACAGAATCAATTATTGCAACATATGAAGCAAGAAGAAAAAAACAACCTGACTGCTACATATAGTTTGTCAAGTTAACAAGGAGCATAATAAAATATTACTCTGACAGACTGAGAATTGATCACTGGGGCTAGGAATAATAGCTGTCATTTCCCACTTCTATGTATGGCGTTGTGTGAACAGCCAGGACAATTATACAGCAGACTCTTTTGAAGCAAGAGCTTCAAAATTGCCAGAGGCAAATGCAGAACCTGATGAAATGCTTTTACAAGGCCATTTTAGCTCTTGAGTGGCAGTTCCACTTCCATTGGAGAAGTGTGGAAGTAAGGCAGTTAGTTAGTAAGACAGCTTTGATGTAAGGTGGTTTACTTTGCTTTTAGCAGCTCAGCCCAGAGTAATTGAGAAGTCTTAAGATTGCCAGGAAAGGCTTGGATCTTGAAGAAAAGCAAAACTAATAATGGCAAGCCTGGCTTCGGGGAACATTTTTAGCAAGCTTTGCAAGGAATCACTGTAACCAGCCCTGGTCTCATCCTTAGTGTCTCTCCCTCAAGCAGCAGTTGCTTTTCCAGTGGAATTTCAAACGAATCTGATTATGGCCCTTTCACATACAGCTGGAGAGGACAAAGTAGCGAGGATATACCTGTCACCAGCTCCTGAGACGTTGACTATCTCCTCCCTGCTGATGGGGATGGTGGGGTAGTGGGCAGCACAGAGCCTGGCAGCAGCAGCCTGTAGGGGGAGGGAAGGGAAGTTAGTGGGAATTGCCCAAGCTGGTAAGGCCTGGTGTGCCTGATGCCAGATCTGCAGGGATGGCAAAAAAAGAAAAGGCTGAAAAAAAGGCAATAATCTTCTTTCAGACTCTGATCATTTAAATGAAGCTTCCTGCAAATGAAGCTCGCACTCATGAATATTCACATAAGCACATTTAATGCAAGCTGACTCTAAACACTGCTGCTAGGAGCCAGCAGTACAGGGACAGACAACTTGATTTTCTTTCAGAGCTGTGTATTCCACCCCCCCAAACACATACATTTTCCAGCAGTGATGCCATGTTTCCCAGGACTGCTGCCATGACACCAGAAATAGCAACAGTGCCATATGGTCCAAGAAAGAAGCAGTTGAGAGCTCAGAGTTAGTTTTCCATGCCCTTACCTGTTCATGAGCTCCTGGATAAAGGGAGATGCTCCCTCCCAGGCTCTTGCCGCACAGGAGGACGCCGTGAGCGCCGAGGGTCACCACCACGCAGTGCAGATGGGCCAGCAAAGGGCAGGCCAGGGCCACTGCAGCCTGGACAACATCCTCCAACCTGGACGGCAGCTCTTCAGAGAGAGGGGAGGGAAAAATGTGCTCTGACTGTAAAGGTCCTCAACCAGCCTGTCTGTGGGCTGACAGCCTATTTATGAGTACTTCTACTCCTATTTATGGGCACTTCTGAAATGTAGCTGGTAAATTTTTTTTTCTTTATATTATGGGAAACATGGAACTCTCCAGAGTTTGACTTCTATGCTGAGGAACCCAATTCTCAAGGGACTAAGCACGTGTCTGTAGAGATCAAAAAGCTGTCTTGAAGCATAGCTTCCTTGTTTCAGTGCTGTTGGATTTCCATCTGCATTTGGTGGGGTGTGTCATTTCTGCAAAGGGTGGCACTACTGGAACAGGTGCCCTCTGAGCACCATGCTTCAGGGACGCATTGACAAACCAGATATCACTCCTGTTTAGGTGATGAAGTGAGGCAAATGGGACCTCTGGTTTTGGGCAAGGAGCCATCCCAGGCCTACTGTAGTCTCTGATGGGTCATCAGTCCATACAGCCCAGAGAGAGATGGCAGTAAGGTACAAGATAGTATGAGCACTTATGAATCCCCACTATGTTATAACCCAATTTGCCTGCATTAGAGGCTGAACCAAAAAATGCTCTTCTCCAGGATCTAGGTTATCTAAAAGTCTGACTGACCCTTCTGAGTATTCAATACCTGCTGGCAGAGGGTTCCCGAGGGTCCGATTTATTGCTCTCAGCTCTTGCAGGTTGGGGGAAATGTATGTGAGTGCTTTCCAGCTGTCTGAGAGGAATGGCTTAGAGGCCTTGTTCTCATCTGTTGGCTCATAGCACACTTCAAAACAACAATGCAATTGGTTAGTTAATTAATTAATTAGTGGTTTATCTCTGTGTCAGAGTAGAATGCAATGTAGAACACTTAGCATAATCTGCACAACTAGAGTTACACCTTTAAATTATGAGGCACTTAAATATTATTTCCCCCAAATTTGGGACAAGGTCTTCCAGGGTTTCCTTTCAGTGTCCAGCAATGAGACAGCTGCTTCTGGCTCTGGATGATATAACCAGACCCCAATTTTGTTCCTCCAGTTAGCTGGTTTTGGAGCCTCTGCCAGGTTTTTAGGTCACTGTGTCTTTGTTTGGGGTTTGCTTTTAAAAAGGAAGGTGTAACTCTAAAGGTTTAGGAAGCCTTGGGAAAAGTCTCCAGCATACCAGTGAGGGGGGCACTTATTTTATAGGAATGGAAGAGAATTCCTCTCAAAAGATGCTTTAGTGCTTTTTCTGAGAAGCAAACTATATTGCTGCTCCAACTGGCAGAAGTGCTCAAATTGCCACTCACATTGAGATTAAAAGGCTCAGAGAGCAGCATTCCCTGGCCTTCTGGCAGTGCTCAAGGGCTTTACCAACTCTGCCTCAGGAAATGTGGTTCAGCTGCAGAAAGAGGAAAACTGCAGAGAAATCCAAAATGTTTTTCACATCTGAAGCAGAGTGCAGAGTACAGAAAGTTGTGCTGAATAACCTGGCATGTCAGACAGTAAGTGGATATCTCCAGCAAGCAGCAGGGATGTGCCTGGACTGTCTTGGCACACATGCTGTGAGGGCAAGTTCTCCTTACCTGCTAGTTGGTGCTCTCTAGCTAGTTGGCAGACGTACTGAACAGTGGAGAGAGGCACATTTCCATCAATGCAAACAAGTGGGGCCTGACACAGGTTCTCCTTGAACTGGGACACCTAGTCAAAATCCAGGACACACAGGAAAGACAGCCTGAGTCATTGCTAGTCAGATTTCATGTAGGATTTTGATTTGTATTCCAGCCTTTAGGTGCAGGCATGAACCTAAAGGAGTGATTCTCTAAGGAAAACGGATTTTTCCATTTGCTTCATCTCCTCCCCTTCTCCTTCCCCTGCTCCTGCCATTAAGAGCTGGACTCAACTGGGGCAGGGCCCCTCCAGCAGGGAAAGATAATTGCTGGTCCTCATTGGACCACTACAGGGAAATGGAATGCTGCTGTTGAATGCCGCTCTAGGATTCCCTGGGCCATGCCTGGCTCGACTCCACCTTTGCTCGATCTGCGTGCCATTTGAATGTCCTCTCTGCACAGTGTCTCCTAAGACAGGTTGTTCAGCAGTGTTTGACTCCTGGGTCCCACAGGGATGGGCTACAGTGGAGCAGTGGAGTAGAGAGCTGCTGTTCTCTCCTTTGGCTCACTGAGGTTGCACAATCACTTGCTGGGATGCCAGGCCAGTGCTATGGGCACTCGAGCAGCATCCCCCCGTGTCTCTGCCAGTCCTGGTGGGAAGAGGGGCCGCCAAAATTCACTTTGCAGCACAAGACTGGTTCAGAATTTTCACTGATCACAGCTGCTTGGTAAAGCTCGAGAGAATTAATCCTTCATGTAATGGTTTTCTGTGCCAAGGCTTTGGGGAGGCAGGGTGGGGATGGAAGTGGGAGCAAGACCGGATTTTTCCCTAGAAGGTTCCACCTCATGGAGATGCCACTGGTGAGTAAATTGCACTTAACTTCCATGTTGCTGTCAGTCATGAAAGCACAAGCTTGTGTTCTGTCAATAAAAGGCTGAGTAGGAAAGGAGGGTGCAGTGATAGGGCTTTCACTGAATCACTCTTTAATCGCTGCTGCCATTATGCTTCCCTGATGTTTTTGAATGTTTGGATGTGCTGAGCAACAGTTTCTGTTGATACAACTCAGCGTGTAGAAACAACAGGGATGGAAGGGAGGGGATGGAACAGGAAAATTTGCTTTAACCAGTGTTCTGTCCACTTTTTTTTTTCTGCTATTCCCTAAAGGAAAAAATATGGGTTAGGGTTATAATCAAGTTGATTTCTTGCTAGCTTTAAGATGCAAAATTATAAGTTAGCTTGGACAAGTTAATGAAGAGGATTCTGGCCTACATATCATAGATGATGGTAGTGGTGATATTTATAAACCAGAAACAAATAGAAACTCCGTCTGGGTCAGCAGTAATAGAGGGCTCTGGTGGCTTGTTATGTTGCTGTGCCAGTGGCCAGTATCCAGGGTTAACCTCAGCATCTCCCATGCCCTCTGCACACCCATTCCCTCCTGGTGCAAATGTCACCAGTAGCCTTTTGTCACAGGCCCACACTCTTTCTCACAAGAAAAGCTCATAAATCTGAGGGAGTGCATACATATTGCTCTGTTATCTGGTGGTGGATGTCCATGTCTCCCAAGCCAACGCTGAGCTCCCCAGCACTGGTGACCACGGCACAGTAAGTGGCTGTGCTCTTCCCCTCCAGCTGAAGGACACCGCTCATGTCCTGAAACAGAGAGGACAGTTACACACTGAGCACATTCCTCTTCCCTGCCAAGCTCAGTTCACTCTTTCTGTGCCCACCTGGTCTCCCTTGGGAGCTCACTGCTCTCCCTTGGGATAAGCAGCCTGTCAGGGGTATCTCAGTCTAGACAACACTGGCACGTGGCTATTTGTTAATATTTGCAATGCAACAAATGCTGCAGGTTAAAGCAATCCTTTAGTAAATGAGTGTCAGGTCTCTGCCGTGCAGTTCCACAGGTTGTGTCTCCGGTAACAGAAGAGTGGTCTGCAGCCCTGCCTGCTCCAGTCACCCATTCTCACAGCTTGTGTGGGATGGCATCTCTTGGTGGCACTCTGCAGAGAACAGTGACTTGTGCTGGCTGCCTCACTGAGTGCCCAGCCTGATGTGAGCACACCCTGGAGCCATTTCTACAGCAGTGGGGCAGAGAGCTGTGGGGTGTCCTTCCTTTGGGGCTCCTGGGAACGATCTGCTTAGGGAACGCAGGGCATATCTTGGAAAGAACATGTGGATGGAGAAATGTATCTATCTCAGGAGCTGACAGGGAAGCTGGAGTTTTTAGGGAGAGGTTCCTCTCCAGCACTGGTGGGAATGTATTTTGTTACAGGCAAGGATTGCTTGGTGGCTGGCCAGCAAGCCCACCTTCCCCTGAGAGACTGCTCACTTGGATGGCACAAACTGCTGTGTAGAGAAGAGATTATAGACCAGCTATGGTGAAGCCTTTACAACCCAAAACAGAGTTCATGTTCTCATTTCTTCATTTGCCAAGTCACTCTGGTAGCCAGAACCAAGGCCCCGTAGGCTCTGTTTGGATCCCAGGGTCATGAGGGCACTAATAACAGTCAGTGACCCTGACGAGCCTCACCTGGGAGCTGCGCTCACACCCTGCCTTGCCTTCAGTCCTGCCTTTTCTCCATGGAGTTGCCTGATGGCCTAGGTTAGAGCTGCCCTCCTGGCTTTTTTTTTTTGCTGCCTGCTGGGGTGGTGATATTCTGCCTTGCTGTCCTGGGGAGCTCCTGCTGCTCCAGCTCCCTGACCTGTGGACAAGCTGCAGCTGAAGTCAAGTATTCCCCTATGTACAGGTAAGTGGTGTATGCAGCTCTGGAGAGGATCCTGTCCTCTAAGCTGGGGAGGTGTCCAACTTGCAATTTCAGTTTCACATTTTCTCTGTCTTGGGCTTTAACTAAACTAGGTTGGTTTTGGCAATGCTTTGTGTGTCCTCGAGTTCAAGGTTTGCATATTTCTCGCTGTGCTTAGCCTTTACTAGAAGTGTACGTGGCTCCTCCTGATTTACCTCTACCTCATCCAAGCACCACTTTCTGGAGCTGAATTCAGAGCCCATGGTTCAGACTCCAAAACACACCTAGTCTGTGTTTTGGAGGTGGTTCCTTGCCTTCTAATTGTCTGTAGCTATAGAAGCATTGAATTATTCCTACTCTTAGCCTGATGGAAGGTGGCTCTGATGTCTGCAAGGGATGGGGAAGAATTTTCCCTCTGTGTGATGTCATCTCTTCCAAGTTTTTGAGGTGCTACTTCTGTGACACGTACCATGTGGTGGCAGTAGTGCAGGACAGACTCTAAATGCTCATCCTTCCCCATGGCTGATAAAAGGAGAGGAGCTTGTCCAAGACGGCTTAAGCAGTCTAAAAAGCAAATGGAAACAAAAGCTGTTAACAAATCCACCAGAGTACTGTGAACACAGTGACAGCCGGTGCAGCATGGGTGTCTCTAGGAAAGCCCTCTCCTGAAAAACGTAATGCTCATCAGTCCTTGCTTAGAAGGATGTTCAAGATGAAATTGAGCTGTAGCTGCTGCAAATGACTGCTTAGAGCTGAGTGAGGTGTCCTACAGAGAGCTGAACCAGCACCCTGAAATTTAGGATTATCAGGAACATAAGTGGAGGAGTGGAGGAAAAAAGGGGGGAGCAAATTTTGCTCTTTTCTGGCATTATCTCCTTTACCATCACAGGCATGTGGGTTTTCCCACGCTGCTTCTGAGTACAGCATTTTCTGGTGCTGGCCCTCCCACACTGCTGTTCCCACCATGATATCTTACTAGAACCACTGAATCTGAATGTATTAATGGGAAACCCTTCCTCCTTTCCTTTCAAGTTACCACGCGTTGTATCTCCGTGGGTGGCGTGGGTATTTTGGGGGATTTTTTCCACTCAAGCTTCTTCAGTAGTGATCTGAAGTGACAGTAGATATGTGTTAGAAGACTGGGAAATGTCTAAAAGCTGGAATAATACTAAAATATTTTTGTAACAGTTAACTTCAGTACAAGAATATTGGTCTGCTGCTGCTTGTGGTGGAGCCACAGGTACTGTGTGCTCCTTTCCCATGGACAGGACTGTAGTCTTTCTTCTCCTACAGTAACTCCTGTACCCCAGTTCCTTTTGTCCGTGGTATGTGGTTTATCAGTTTGGAACTGTGATTATTCCTTTCAACTTCCTGCTCTAAGCATACTTCTATTGTGTCTATATCCTGGCATGAATTAAATATAAGGCTACTCAGTAGTTATTGGAGATACTGACGCTTATTTACTTTGATTCAGGGTTACTGCACCATGTGCTAGTTAACTTCATATTTGTGGACCTTCCTTTTCCTGATCTCAACTCCCTCCACTCTTATTTCTTGGAAAGGGCTCTGCCTTTTCGAGGCAGTCTGCCCACTAGTATATTGCCTAATGTGTCCCAAATCTTGTCAGCATTCACCCTCTCCTGCTGTTGAAGGAATACCAAAGGACAGATCACAGCTGGCATGCACCCACAGGCAAACCCAAGCACCAGGCACCTGCCAAGTTCCTTCCAACACCGCCAAAGGTTCGTCTCACTCTTCCAGCATTTGTTTGCCCACCACCCTGGAAGAAAGAACAGTTACTTGACAAAACTGGGAGGGCTGCTTGGCATAGTTGCTACGTCTCCATTGTCATCTGAAGTTGATACTGCTGAAACATAGGTCAGCAATCAGAGGGAGCAGAGAGCATCCAGCTCGCAGGCTGAGGGCAATACAAACTTCTAGAGCCATCTACTGACTTCTGTTTGATGACAAAGGCCTGCTTTCAAGGAGGCTTTGGTCTCCCACTTGATCTCCCCATGAATTGCTAGCTTGGTCTTACTTGCTAAGACCTCCTAGAATGGCTAATGAGTGTTTCAGTCAGTGTGAGCAGCCCCCTGAATTCACCTGCCCACAACAACCTGGGACTCCAAAGTTGCTAGAGCTCTGCTTTCCAGGCCACTTAGCTCCCATCTTAAGCAGTTTGTGGGAGTTATTTATTTATTTATTTATTTCCCTTTTTAAATGTAAAATGATATTTGTTATCTTTGCCTGTACTGCCTCTGTACTTTATTCATGGAAGGATCTGTTTCAGAAACTGAAGAGTCTTTCACTGACCCATTGCTTCCCAAACATCTCCCTCATTAAAAATACCCTTCTTTTCCACATGTGTGGCTACCAAATTCTTTTCTTTTGCCTCTGCCTTCCACTCCTCTGTCCATCTGCCTTTCTGTCACAGACAAATTGTCAGAACACAGGCAGTCACTCACCCATCTCATTCTAATTCTTCTGCCAGAAAAATTGCATCAGTTAGTGCTCAGATCAATTTGGGCTTCATCTGACTATCAAATGGTTTTAGAGCTCTTGTTTCACAAAATCCTGAAAACTATTTTCCATCTCTGAAGACAGCTTGCCACTGGCAGTCCTAATGCCTGTATGTAGAAGCTCCTGGCCCAGTCCCTCCGCCCAGGTACACAAGAACAGCCTTGAACATAACATTTTCCTTGCTTGTAAACACCACTATCTATTCTAACCAAGAACATGTCTTGCCATCTCACTGTAAGGAATATTCTGCTCCCAACAATCCCTGTGCTTGGGCATTCTCAACATTCATTCTGAAGCTCCCCAAGGATCCTTCTTTCCCTGCATGAAGCTGCACATCTGTTCTTTGCACACAGGGCTTTCTCCTGCATCCAGCCCCGTGAGAGGCCGCTCTCCCATCTAAATATGATCTTTTATTTCTCTCATCTGACCTTCAGGCTCTTTTTCTTAGCTCTGAATCTCCCCAGTTCTGTAGTCTGTAAGATCTGGTGCTAATTTTTGATACTTTTGCTTTTCTGTCTGGCAGCTCTCCAAGCCCTAAACTGTTCAGGCCATCTGAGCAGACCTGCCTCTACATAAGCAACCAACCGATGGCCTTTGTTCATCTTTGCACTGCTTGTCACTCCTCATCAAATGCAAATGTCACTCCTTGTCAAATGCCCCTCCCTTGCCTTTGCTTGTGCTCCCTGGGAATTGCCACTGGTACTGTTGGGAATGAGGATATTTCCATCTGCAACTGTATCTTTTCGAGAGTTGTAGATTTCAAAAGCAAAGTGAGTTTGGCTACTTTGATTCTGAAGCTCACTCTCTGTAATATAGGCAGCCAAGGGAAAAAAAACCAACAAACCTCAGCACCCCAAAATACAAAGTAAGGGTGCTTTCTTAAGCAAGTCAAACAACATGGCTTTGAACACTGGCCCCTATTTCAATCTTTAAAGAGGGTGCAAGCTGCCATCAGCAATAAGCACAAACTGTGGTTTATGTAATTCCATTATCTGTGTCTTAAAACTGATGCCTGCAGGAATGGTGAAAATACACATTAGCTCCTTTTTGCTGCCTGGCATGCTGGTCCTCTCTTTTAGTTCCCCATATACCCCAGAGGCAGAGCTTCTGGGTGTCTTTTTTATGCCAAGCCTTGCCCTAAGAGCAGATGTAGCAGCCTCCTGCTCAGGGATCCAGCTGTGGGTGACCTCTCCTGTCATAGAATCCTACAGGGCCTAAAAAAATGAAGATGCTAAATCTCTCTTTAAAGTAGCAGGTGGGTACAGTGAGAGAGAAACCAGCAGCTGGCTTTTAAAGAAAAATAAATTAATGGCTCTCTTCACACCTTGCCAACTTGGTTGTAACTCCGAGTGATATTCAAATATCTCTCCTTGGGTTTGTGTGGGGCTGGCCCAGATTAAATAATTTAGGTGAAAATGGGCTTGCTAAAAGTGATCTGAAATGAGGCTGGATTGATGCTTTCTGGCAAAGTATCAGAGAATTAAGGAAGTCTCTGGAACCTTCTTCCATGTCTTAGAAGATTTGTATTCTCAATGTGAAAGTGAGACTCTGCTCAACTTCTGGGTATCCTGAGAGAATGATAACTGTAATAGTTTTTCCAGCAACTTTCTCTGAGCAAAATTGTTCATCCTTCTCCGCAGGTCAGATAGTTACATATTAAGCATTTAGCTTCTGGGCAGCCTTGAAAGCCATGTGGGAATTACAACCAGGTCAGAATACAGCTGCTTTTCTGCTGAGACAGCACGAGGAGGGAGTGGTACCCGGTGCTCTGCAACAAATCCAGCAGGCATAAAGGTGGGATCTGCTGGGTGTGGAGCCCTTTGAAAAAAAATCTGTCTTTAAAAAGCCAAAACAGTGATATTGAGAGGGGCTTTTCCTCTGTGCCTAACCACAGTAGCTGTCAGCAGGAGCCTTCTGGCTGGCAGTTCCCAAATCCAAGGCTTGGCACTTGGGTACCAAGCCTCGATGCACCATGAGTTTTAGGGCTCTCTGAAGGCAGAAGGGCAGCTAAACCCTCACTTTTTTATGCAACATTAAAAGCCCCCTTTTCCTCTTGTCAGCTGTTCCCAGCAGGACCTATACTGCTTCTTGGCCCCCTCACCATGTTATAGGTAGTCCAGAAGTCTGCACTCATGTCTGACATGCCAGGGAGTGCCTATCCTTCCTTGGACACAGCTCAGCTCCTTGTCCTGACGGCTGAGTGTAGGCTGTGTATGGTATTGGTTACATCACAGCTGAAGCAGCTGAACTTTTGCTTTTGCAGCCTTTCATAACTGATGCCACAGCATATTTCACCCTTGACCATTATAACATTGTTTGGCCCCTGCATCATTAAATAGCCAAATTCCTTACAGACAGCTTCCCCAGTACATTTTCCCTATCCGACTGAGAGGTCTTCACAGGCTGTCCCATCTGATGGCAGAAGCTTCCTGCCTTGGCTATCATCACAGGGTAATTTGAGACGCCAAAGAATTTTTGAGCAAGCTTCACCACCTTAATCTGCAGTACTTCGTACAGCTCAACAAAAATTGTACAGGCCGTGCAAATAGCTGTCATTTGCATGGGGGAGTCCCAGCTTTGGTCCACTTAAGCTTCTTGTTTGCTCCTTGTTCAACCCAAATTGAGACAAAGGGAGTCTGGTAACATTTAAAATGTTCTATTTTTAAAGCCATCTTTGGGTGTTTTTTTCCTTTTTTTGCTGTTTTTTTTGGTGTGTATGATACTCAAATCCTTCATGAGTACTTTGCACCAAGACTCTTGCTCCTATTTGTGCTGCTTCCCATAGTTAAGACAGTCAGACAGCCAGAGATGGGTTTCCCCTCTATGGGGAGGTGGTATGAATTATACATTGCTTTGTCCCTTTCTTGAGTGTCAGGGATGGTGATTTTCACCATGGGGACAGAGTAGGTTGGTATATATCACTCCATTATCCATCTAAACAACACACTAAGTGTGCAGCACTCCCAAGTGTGTGCATGCACACATGTGGGTATCATACATGGATAACACCTTCCCCCCAACCCCTCTGGCTTTGGCACTCTTGTAAAAGCAGCTGAAAATACATTGGTGCTGAGAAAACTGCTAGAGATACAGTACCAGGATCTCAGGGTTCTGTGCCTTGGCTATAAAGTCAACGTTGATACCGCCAATCACCACCTTTAAGAGGGAAGAAAGAGGTAAAAAGTGGTTGGAAGTACTTCAGGAAAAAGTTTCCAAATCTTCTTTGCTTTACCTAGTCACTTTTCCCACCCTCTTGAAAGCTCTCTCATTTACGGTGTAAGGGCCAGTGCTTATTTTGAATAGTTAGATGCAGGTTTGTACAATCCCAATCAGAAAGAATCAAAATCTCTTCTCTTTGTTGCTTTCTGAATTATGCTTGCTGACAGCCAGCCCCAGTGTGGAAAGTGGGATGTTGCAGTGGACACACAGGGATGCTGATGATTTCTCTTGTGTGATATACCAGGCCTCAGAAACATTCAAGCACCGGTGTGTAAAAAAGCAAAGAAAATGGGAAAAACTGGGCAGGAAAATGCAGTAATTTCTTGCAAGCTCCCAGGAGAAATTGCCATACCCAGTAATACAGGTCACTTCTTTTATTGTCCTACAAAGCCAGAATAAGCAGTTTAGCTCCACAAACGGGAAGCTTCCAGATTCTTTGGGGACATACAGATGTTTTTTCTCATCAAATGCTGGGTTATTGCCTCTGGAGTCACTGCCCTCTTTTATGTTGACAAATCTTATTGCAAATGGGATTTAGAAAACTTTTCATGTCTCTAAAGACCACCTAAAATAGATTTCCTGCAAATTACATGGCACAGACAAAATCCAAGAGAGTGAGGAGTATTAGGGTTATAGTAGATTTTGTTTGGGATGTGCTGTAACTCTTGTGATTTCGTCAATCATGAGCAGGAGGCCGACAAAAAGAGATATTTATAGCACAGCAGCTCAAAATACCTCTCCCCACGCTCTTCCAGGTCTATTCCTGTAGTCACAAGTTCCCTGGTACTAAGAGCTATAGAGATGAAGCTGTACACAAGGGCTCAGTAAAAGGTGAAAAGGTGATTAAAGTTTGAATGGTCTTTATGGTCTAAGACTTAATGAGATTAGGCCATTGTCAGTGTCTATTCTTTGTAATTGTGGATAAGGGGAGGAGGAGAAGGCACTTATCTTTCAAGAATAACAAGGGAAACTTAAGGGAGAATGAGAGCATGAAGGAGAATGATTGGTCCCTGGCTGAGTCATCTTTTGCTTTTGGGAACAGATATAAATTTGTCTTGTGCTGTCAGCAGAGAGGCATCACATGGAGGCCAGCAGAGGACTCACTGGTTGGGGTGTGGTCATGTCCCTTCGTCCAGGCTGGCTCCCCTTCCTTCTGGCTTTCTGTAGCTTGCTGAGGGCCACTGCAATGCAGCTGCCCACTCTGGCATTGTTCTGGATCAGTGCAAGGTCTGTTGAGCATTTCTTTGAGGAAAATTAAAAATACCAGCGAGTCTGACCTGTTAGAAGCTTGTGTAGGAACTGCTTAGAGGAAGAAAGCAGGAAATACATGCTGAGACTTGATAGGTTTGATCCCCCATACCACCATACCATAATCCTTTGGGGACAAGTATAGTGGGTTACAATGCTGCATGAAAACCCAGATTTTTCTCTTTTTTTTAATTCACCTTCCTCCCCCAGTGTCCACAGAGAGGAAGCCTGACTTTGATAGGTGGGGAATAGAAGCAAAGATTTCACAGAGAAAAGAGAAGGTGAAATACTTAAATTACAGCAGAGAGCCTAAAAACCTTAGAGGATCTTGGTCAGCTTTTCCAGAAAGAGATACCTACTGAGATTTTGCCAAGTCACTATAAGCAATTTTTTAGCAAATTGCACTGGGAGCAGAGTATCAGAGTCTTTGAAAGCCCTACTTTGTGGCTGCATATAGCTCTTATACCCAAAAATGCCTTTACCATTCTGCCCTGATTGGTCAGGTCTCCTAGAGGGCTGGCAGCAGAGCCTGGATGTGCATCTGGCTCTTCCAGATCCTACACTGGCATCCCAGCCAGTACCTCTGCTTTCTCTTGGCTGTGCAGTAGGATTCCTGCTCACCCAGGGGTGTTTGTCCCCCAGGTCTCTCTTTCTCTGTACTCACAGGGAAGGTTGGATAAGGTAGTGTGATATATAGCACAGTGCTCTGGGAAGCCCAGGGACCTTCCAGTATGCAACCCCAGCACAGACAACTGCATCCAGAGATTCCATCACAGAGCAGGCAAGCTCCAGGCTCAGATGAGAGGGATTCCTTTGGGCTCTGGACCAGCTGCCATCTGTGCTGCCCTCCAGTTTTTAATGTAAAAGGGGATGAAGGCAGTAAGGATGCTCCTGAAAAATCAGGATGCAGGTGCTAAACTCTCATCTGTTTGCAGACACTGAAGTGTTTGCTCCTTGCTAGACCATCAATAAAGTCTTGGTGTTTCCTACCAGGCATTATCAGAAGAGAAAGGAAATACACTGGAATACTTTCTTTTTTCCCCCCATTTAGTAAGAGGATACTAGAGTCCAATGATTTCCCATCAGTTAATTCTGTGAGCTTCTGTAACAAAAAGGGGGTCACTTCTTTGCCTGTGATTCCTTTGGACCTGCAAATATAAAGAAAATGCCCACCGATGAGCTGAAATGGCAGCAGAGGAGAAGCGCTGTTGCCAGCAGATACTTTATCTCCATAACCACATACCATAACAAGTCCTGTAAACAAGCTTTGGGTTAGATAAAGGTACACTTGAAAATAAGTTGTGGGTTCACCCATGCCCGAGGTTAAGCTGTGCTACGGCTCCTGCAGCAGCGTCCCTGAATTTGTTTACTCCCCAAGACCACGGGCTGAGCAAAGGCAAAGGCTTAGGTTGCTTCTCACCTGGCTTGGCTGAGAGCTTGCTGGATGGCCTCTTCGATGGCCTGGCCCTCGGCAGCTCGCTCCTGGGGACAGGGCACTGCTATCAGCACCCCGCTGCTCAGGCCCAGCCCCAGAGCACTGTCTGGGAGAGGATGGGAATATTGTTAGTGGCACTCCTTGGAGAAGTCAGGTGCTGAAGGAAAAGGACAGAGGAGAGTGGGCATGAGGTGTAGGAAGCCTCAGAGCTCAAGCTCCAGTTTTTAGCTGACCCAAGATCAGAATCTTTTCCAGCTACCCAACCAATTCACATCTGCCTATTTCTTTTGAGTCTGTCTGCACAGTAAAAGGCTTTTTTTTTTTTCTTTTTTAAACTGATTCCCCTTCTAAAGGCCCAGAAGCTGTTTTTGTCCACATATTATGACATGCTGCCTCCACTTCACCAGGTGAAATAAAACATGAATAAGCATGCCAAGCTGGCTGCAGCTGGCTTTCAGTTTTACTTGCTGTAAAGACTGGATTTCTCTGCTGCTGTATTTTCAAAACACTTTTGATGCAGGAATGGGGGAGGTGGGATGGCACAGTTTTTCAGGGCAAATTCTTCTGCAGACTTAAAGAAAGTGCCTCATCCAGGGTAATTCTTGTGTCCCTCCTTTCCAGGACCTTACATGGGCCTTTGCCATCTGAAACACACCAATGAGTTTAGCTGCCTCCTCTTCATCCCGGACATGGTACGGTGCTTGGAAGCCACTCTGGCGTGAGAAGAAGGCTGGGAACTCTCTTGATTCGCCAAAGGCAGCCACGCACACACCCTGCGTCTCCTGCAGCAGTGGAGGTGAGACAAGCAGGTGATCAGTGGAGGGAAACTAAAGAATGGGACTTTTTCCTCCTATCCAGAAAGAAGCTGCCTTTCTTTGGCACAGATCGTGGTTATTTTTGTACAACCCATTCTATTCTATCCTCTCACCAAGAGCCAGACATGTTAAGTGGCTAGATCAGATCTGGCTCACTGAGGCAGAGGAGGCATGTGCATCCTTTGTGTGTGCTTGGGGCTGATCCAAAGCCATGCAGCTGTCATTGGCACCATCCTGAGTCCAAGATAACACCCTGGGATCTGAAGACATGTCATGAACTGACAGGATATAAACGAGTTCTGCTTGCGATTGAGAAATATCAGTGTTGGCTGTCATCTAAAGTGCTGGCCCTGGTGGTTTCCAACATGCCAAACCTTAAAAGGTGACTGCTGCAAATCATCTAATTCCCTTTTAAATTCTGACTTTATTTTAGTGTTTGATGGCTCTAGCTTTCCTGATCTGTCAGTTTCTGGGAGCATCATCCCAGAAAAGCAAATCTAATGCCAAAGAAAAAGGACATGGATAGCATTACCTTTGACCTCAGTAGGAGCAGCTGCTGGAACAGCCCCTTGGACATGGATAGATTCATGTTACGGAGCAGCCAAGTGCTTGTACAGCCCCAGGACTACAGATCTGTAAGTATGGCTTCACATCCTCTCAGTAGCAATTTCTGAAAGTCTTTGGCTAAGGACCCATCCCAATGCCACTGGGTACTCTGTGCACGAAGAACCTTATCTGCTTTGACACCACAGCCCATGCTACCTACCAGATATTCCAGTGTCCTGCCAATATCAAGGATAGACTTGGCTCCTGCAGATACAACAGCCACCGGCGTTCGTCCCAGCTCTGTCAAGTCAGCACTCACATCCAGAGCTGCCAAGGGACAAGCAGCACTGAGTTGCCGATTGTGTTGTAATCCAAGATGATGAGCTCTGACCTCCTAAAAAGCCACATATGCCCAGGGTGCCACTGCCTGACTTTAAAACTGTTTAGATCCACAAGCAAATATTAAAGGTTTAGATCATGCCTTTAGGTGTTGAGATTGAAAGAGGTATTGACAAAAAGAAGTCACGTGGCTAAGGGCAGAGGTGCAGCCTTGTACTCTATCTCTTGGCTCTTTGATCACACTGATAAAGAAGATGCAAAAATTTGGTAGAAAAGAAAGAAAAAGGTGTTGTACGGCAAGGACGAGGTTCAAGGAGATGCAATATCATTGAAGTAGATTTTGAGTTTGCAACTGACAGTGCTTGCAAAAAAAAAAAAAAAGAAAGTACCACAGGAGCTGATCACAGGAAACTCCCTGGTCTCTGGAATTTACAGCACATCTGAAAGGGATGGCATACAACAGGGCACTGCACTTGGGCTGTGCTGGAAATATATACGGCTGAGAAGAGAGAATGCACTTAAAACCCACAAACTGTACAGCCAAGACTGGGCCATCTTCCAGAGAGGAGTACACACCTCTAACCGAGAGTGCACTCTTTTGTGGCAAGGCTCTTCTCCTCAGCTGAGAGAGATGATAACAACACTGTGCTTGGCAGCCAGTATCAGGTTATGCAGCTGTTACAAAGAGGCAGAGGTGCAGTCAGCTCCTGTTGCACCAAACAATATCAATATAACCCCGTGTAAGCTAAGGATAAAGAGAAACTTCCACCCCCTTAACAACTGTCCAGGGCTCAAGAGGAATATTTGGAAGCTTCTGGAAAGGAGACATCAGGGAGAAAGCAACCCTAGTTTGATCAAGAAGAATGGTAATTTTATTCTTCTGAACAGACAGTTACTGTAGGACAGGCTGGGAAAATGGAAAAAGCAGGAATTGAATGAAACTGTAGCAAAAGAGTGAAAAGTAGAATGTATTGATGTTCTTACTGTTCTCCCCATCCCGAAGGACACCTCCTATGCCACCTGTCACAAACACAGGAATTCCTGCTTTGTGTGCCGCGATCATTGTTCCAGACACGGTAGTGCCACCGGACAAGCCCTGCTGGGGAACAACCAGTCACAGTGAGGACCCAGGGTGACATGGAGAAGCAGCTACAGCTGTGGTCTGCCACACAGCAGTGTGAGCAGCTAAGCAGGGAAATTCTAACACAAATACTCTTGTAGCCAAAAAGGCAGAGGAATTCACTTAGGAGCTGGACTCTGTAATTCCTGTGGGTCCCTTCCAACTCAGAATATTCTGTGATTCTGTGAATCATCTGTAATCCCTGCTATGTAAGCTGTTCTTGCCCTGATAGTAGAGGTCTTTGTTGTCCAGGGTGTTCCACAGACAGGTAGTGGCACCTTTAGCTGTCACTTTGAGCCTGGTATGGCCTAGGTGTCACATAGTTTACATGCAATGAGAGAATGTCCTATCATGCCAATAAGAATATTCCTAGCCAAGCACCCATGGCTTGCCAGCACAACCAGAATGACTTTTCAGGAGCCCTATTTCATGTATGTCATTCCCTTACTCTGCTGTATTTTGAGTCTAGTTAGGGCCACTTTTGCACTTACCAATTAGATACCACTTCCCATGATATTTTTGAGAGGTTTAAAAGCCACCTGGCCTGAAGCTGGAGAGCACTATTCTGTTGCTAGAAAGGCAGCTATACTTTAGTAGGAAAGACCACACTAGAAAGTTTGCACACCATACCTGGCTGAGGACGAAAGGAAAATCTCTGCGAGACACTTTAACTGCATTTTTACTGCTTGCCAAGAACTCGAGTTCCTCATCTGTGAGTCCCACATGGACTTGGCCCCTTAAAATACCTACAGTGGCTGGCACTGCTCCATTTGTTCTCACAATTTCTTCCACCTCTCTGGCCATGCTGAAGTAAGACAAACACAACAATAATCACAAAATTATGGATGGAAACAATCAGGAAAGAAAACTGTCATGTTTGATGGGCATCATTCACAGTTCTACAGTTCTTGTGATTTCAGCTACATCCTGTTCTTCTTGTATGTGCCTCATGGCAGAAATCTTTGCTCTTGAACTTGCAGAATTCAAGGATAGCAATGTCCAAGCTCTGTGCTTCATTTTTGAGAAAAATCATTTTGTTTACAAGCAAATCTGGTTGTGCAATATACAACTGAAAATTGGGATCTTCTCACAATAGGACTTTTCTGTATCTTTTACCTGTTATTTCTCTGATATAATAGACTTCACAGAAACCCCAGGTAGTTCAAGTCCTGCTCAAATCAACAGGATACATTTTTCAAAATACAGTCAGTGAGATATAGAGTAACAACAGTGCCAAAAAGCTGCTACCTTGGGGTACTCCAGAGCTGCAGACTAAGCCTAAGTTTAGCAGATTTTGTACTTGATCACTCACACACTATCTTTTTTAGGAGCAGATTCTTCTCCCTTTCTGAGCTATCTGGACATATGCTTGGCAATCTTTAACTACTGAAACTACCTCTTCCCAAAAATCAAGTTTTTAGAGCTTCATTTTAAGAGGCAATGTCAGGCAGAATAATGGCCAGGTAGAAAGCAAGATGGAAAATCAATACCAAAACCTTTCTGTGCCTGCATGCCTAACAACCTGACATTTCCATTTGCTCTTGCAACAGCTTTGACTTGACCAAGAATACTGACACCAATCCAGTAAGTTATGTGCTTAATTCTTACAACTTCACTGAATGAGGAACATCAAAATCCACCACCTCAAATTCAGAGGATAGGCCATGCCATGTGTAATGATGGTGCTTTCCAAGGCTACAACGGGTCTCCCCTCCACCAGAGCTTCCTGTACAGAGGGATGAATCCTGACATAACCACCTGGGGATAAATACAGAAGAGTGAGTTATTTGTGTGGGTATTTGCAGTAACTACTGAGCTGTTTTATAAAAAGCAAATTGTTGTCATCACAACAAATTTATCCCCCTCTTCAGCTGTTCTTTGGGGGGAATTTACAAATAACTTTAAGAAGACTAGAGCTGTGTTTTATGTAAGTGAAATGTGTGCAAAATGTCTCTACTGTTAATATGAATTATAATCCTCAACACCATCACTGAAGGATCCTCTGCCACCATTTTTGCAGTTGTATGGTTACTATTATTCCACTTGAACGTTATTGTGAATAAACTGAGCCCTGCAACCACGCCTAAAGATGGGAATATATTTTAGAAGAGTGGAAGCACCAAAGGACACCAAAGGAACTCAGTGCACTACTCACCATGCAGAAGTCTTCTCACCTGGGTGGCCCCACATGCCATGGAGGACACATGTCTTCCCAGGCTGAAGGTTATCTTCATAATCATCTTGGGTGTATGGATGGTCCTGAGATAACAGAGGTCAGGTGAAAAGGAAAGATATAATTTAGCAATGATGTGACCCTAAGAAGATAAACCTTGGAAGGTTGACAGCCCTTGCCTAAGAGATTGCCTGGAATCTCCTGGTGTTTGGATCATGAGCCAGGGTGGCAAAATAAAATGTTAAGCTGCAGAAATGGAGTTGGAAGGGGTCACCTGACCCATTGTCAATGCTGAGCTGAAATTGTAGTGGAGCAGAGGAAAGGATGAGGAGTTACAAACTAGGGAGAATTCTGAAGCAGAAAACCTTTTAAATTCCTAAGTGACCTGCTCATGACAGATGTCAGGCCCAGCCTCTGCCACCTCACACGTGAAAGGTCACAAGGAGGAATCTACAAGGCAGAATAGTGCTACAGGGATAGGAACCTGTTTTTTTGCCGGTGTCTAGGAGAAAATAAGAAGCTCAAAAAGGAGCTGGAAACTGACAAACTAGACTGGAACTGCAAGGAGGAGAGAGCAGCTTTCCCTAGAGCTGGGAGTGCTTTATGCAGGCTCATGTTACATCATCCTTTTTAGCACTGTGCCTTGGAAGCAGAGTGGCAATTCAGCCCCAGCAACAAACTCCAGAACTCCTCTTGTCTCTTAGCAACTCCTTTTCACTCTAATTAAATTCATTCCCAAACAGAGAAAGAGGGGGAGAGAGCTGTAAATGTTAAGAGTGGTCTGGTCTGGGCCTCAGGGCAGTTTCACTCAATGCCTGGCTGCTTCACATACTTTCCCTGGGCTTTTGGCCATACCCCTCCAGTCTCCCTGCTCCTCACCCCTTCACGAGGAGGAAAGGATCCCTTTCCTCAGTTCTTTGTGCCTATTGTTAATTCAGATGGCAAATTAATTAAAAAACAGTACTGTGTTCATGTTACAGTTGGCAGAACATGGCTCTGCTCTCAGTACAGTGTGTGGCACTTCAGCTACACAGAAAATTCTTATACCCAGGGAGAGTGTATTTGCCCAAATCTAAAGACTTCAACTATACAGGACAGCTTGGGCTGTGCTGTTTAAGAAATGTGGGACTGGATCAACTAGACACAATACACACCTGACTGAAACACTAAGATTTTCCACTTTCCAAATCCTGTTCATGCTAAGCTCGGCAGCTTGAGCTATTCATGGGTTCATGCAAATGTTCTGGTATGGCTGTGTGTGTGCCTACACACCCCTCCCTCTCTGGGGCAAAGTCAGCTTTGGAATATATTCATTAAGCCAACAGGGTTACGCCAGGCATCGGTTGAGCTGCTTGAGTTGTGCTCTGAATTTTAACAACTCCCCAAACTCAGAAGCACAACACCAAGGATTGCCCAAGCTGTACTGGCCAGTGGATAAAAACCAGCTGGTCACCACCTGAAACCCAACAGGGCTGAGCTGATATTCACGGGAAGCTCGGCCAACATCCAGCTTGAGCTGGCTCAACGATTTTTGAAGCTTGGTAAGTTTTGCTGCAAGACCCATATGACCTTTTGCTTTGTAACCAAACCTTGCACATTCCTAGTGCACGTTTCAGGCAGCTGGAGCACGGACCTGCTCTCCTCCCGCCTCCCCTGTGACCCACGCTGCGTATCCGAGCTCATGGAGCAATGGCCTGGTGTCTCTTACCTCTGGGTGTCTGTCTCATGGAGGGAGGCTGGGTGGTACTGGAGCGGTGCCTGGGCAGCCCTGGGAGGAGGCAGAGGAGGGGGTGTGCTGGCCAGAACTCCTAGCCAAGAGAATCTATTTATTATTAACCACAGGCACAGCTGAGCTCCACAACTGCTCCCTGCCCAGGGTGCAGGGGGCCACTGCACAGCAGGGCCAGGAAAGCTTCTGTGATTATTTTTGTTCACGCAGAGCCAGATTTTCCTCTTGCTCTTTAAAAGACTTTTCTCATTTTTCAGATTCCTTTCCTATTAGATTTTTTTTTAATCGGTGAATTCCTTGCTTGCTAAAACAATGCCTTTGCAGACTGAGCCCCTTTGTGCTTATTCCTAAAAAGCAGAGGAATCACATTCATGCCTCCCCCACAACTTTGCCAATGCAGCTGTTAAAGCTCTTTCTTCCCAGGGTGAGAGCTCTACCCAGCTCTTGGCCTCTCCAGCAAGGAAAACTGTAGGTCTAAAGACAGTTGTGGCCTCGTTTTTTACAATGCAGATACCTGGCTACACCCAGAACACAAGTTGAGCTCACAGCAAAAACTATTGTAGTCTCCTCCTATAAAGACAATCCATTCTAGCAGTTCAAGGGCAGCTTTGAACAAGGACTGTGAAATTAATATTTGTCCCCTCCTAAAAAAACCACGATACTTTGATATCTAATGCACTGCTATTGTACATGTTTCAGTTTTATATTCTGCAGAAAATATCAGAGCTGAGATTTAGACAACCATGAAGGAACTGATTTACAGGTTAAAAGACAGACATGATTCTGTGCAGCTTCCATGCACAGCATAAAACTAGCTGAAGTAATTACTAATGTATTGCTAAAGTAATCAGTGTCAGGGAACTGACTTTACTGCAATCCATTAATCAGGAAATCGTAAAACATAGGTTGTTAAAGCAGTATTTGCACTTTACACTCATCCCTTTCAAAAGAAATTTCTTGCAACTTCTGTTTAACCCAGCAGTAACAAATTGTGTCTTACTTTCTACATCCTTCCAGTCTCTTCAACTAAACACATCCAAGGAAACTTCAAACAAAGCTTGCTGAGCTGCAAAGACAATCTGCCTCTGACCCTCTGACTTCTACTACCCAGTCTGGAGGGAATTTAATTGCAGGAATGATAGATTGCATCCTCAGATACCATAAATGGATACTGAAGATTTTGTGAACAATATATTTTTCCTGGGAGGATGGGTAGCCAGATGTATTAGAAAGAAAATATGTAGGTAAAATAACATTTTTCAAGAATACACACAAATTATAATGACATAATTTTATTTTCTATTACATCTATTTGGAAAGACTGCAGTATTGTACAAATCTATCTGGACCATCATGTTTTTGACATACTCTCAGGCAAGATGGCTTAGTAACCAAGCTGGTCACTTGGTTTCTAGTTCTCAACATCATCTCAAGGTGAGCTTATGCAGTGGGCACCCAAGTCCAGCCTGTTTTATTAGGTAAGTCAGGGGTAAGGATGTTTTGCTTAATTTGTAATTTTTTCCTTAAATCCAGTAGAAAATCAGCCTGTTGGATTTTTAGCTCAGCTTTCCAACATGAACCTGTAGGTCTCTGAGACAAAATGGGGCAGGTCAAACAGGTCTCTGAGGGCACTACTGCAGTCTTGTGCATATCCCAGCTCTGGAATTGCTCCCAGCAGGCTTCTGCAGTGTGATATATGGCTGACAATAGCGATGATGGGGTTTGGAAGCAGCCATAGGGGACTGGCAGGAGAGAAAGCCCTGGAGAAGAGCTGGAGACAGGTTTGTGTGTAAGTGTGGGGCAGTGTATAACTCACTCCCCTGCCTGCTGCAGTGTTAGCTGCCTTTGCAGTCCTGTCTGCCTGCCCCTGACCCGGAGCTTGCTGCTGCTACTTCCCCCTCTGGGCCTCAGAAGTAGAAGTTAATATTAAACAGGTTCCTGAGTAAAATGGGAGCGGCTGGGAACAAAGAAATTGCCATGGCAAATTCCTACTGCTCCCTGGGAGCTGGGCCCTACGGCCACCCTGGCATTTTTCTTTCTGAGTGGTTCCTAGAGTTTATCTCCCCTGAAACCTTTTCTCTCTCAGGGGTGTCACTGCCAGAGGCATTAAGGAAATGGGAAACTCCACATTACTTTTGTCACTCTGTCATGTCCATCGTGGGTCACTATTTTCCTTTCCCTGTGCACCTGATTTCTGAGAGTCTGTTTACAGTTGTTAGGCTGGGATTTGCTCATTGGTGTTTCTCTGTTTTTGAAGCTTGTTTCTAGGCTGCTAATATCCAGGAGTCCTCCTCGGGACATGCAGAATCATACAGAAGACATTTGACCATTCACTTATTTTACCTTAGTGAGAACTGTGGTGCCTGGAACTGTCTGTCTTGTCAGGGTAACAATCTAACCAATATGAAGGTCTGAAAAAGTCACTCTTTAGTGACTTAACCTCTTTAACTGTCTTGACAACCTTCCACTTTCATCAGCAGATTTTCATGATCATACTAATGGATCCAAAATAACTTCCCAGATTATCTTAATGGCTTAAAAGCATTTGATTTTTTTCGCTAATGTGAAGTATTTTTTTCCTCCAGCTGTTTCTAACAGAATGCAAGACTGAACATACACACCTGGTGCAGTTTTTGAACTTAATTATTTCAGTGCTGAACATTGCATGAAAAATGCTCTGTGATGGAATCAGGTGCAGAAAGTAAGTTTCTTCTTTTAGATACTCTTCTTTTAGATTCCCAATTTTCATGGGACAGTTTTCCATTGAACATCCAGGCTTTCTCATAACAGATTTGTTGAGCTGAATTTATGAGCTATTTGGCATTGATCACTGTGCCGATAATATCAGGAGGGAGTCTGCTGCATAGAGAGCCTGGATCAAGGTCTTTATTTGGGTGCTCCTTGTCCTGGATGAAGGTTGGCCTTATACAATCATTCAAAGAAGTTTTCCATTCCAAGATTGTTGGAGTTCAAAATTCACTCCAAGAACTAGCCTTTTTTTTGTGTTTTACGCATACCTGTACCTCGTTTGGAAGCCTGTTAAAATTGATATGCTTATTTCACCTCCTTTTAATTCAGAGCTCTGTTCGCCCAGGTCTGGATTCGGCATATTCCAGAAAATGCCAGCGAACATTCCCATTGCCTCATTCCTTAGGTAGTTTGAGGACACTGAAGTCATTGTTTCAAGGAAAGCTGAGAACGGATTTACCTCTTCTCCCCTGTCTAGTGCTCTTCCTAAAGTCCAGCATCTTAGGGCAGTCATAGTGCCTATGTTTAGAGCAAAGGCTTAATTTCGGTATTTTCTGGACTGACTGATGGCCTGGATACGTTTGATTTATTAATATATTTTCAAGGAGAGAGGCAAAATATCAGTAACACTTCACTGACAGCCTTCTCCCTTCACCTTGCCCCTGTGCCCCAGCTTGTCACTATTTTTTGGAATGTGTTTAGTACTTGGCTTAAGGTTCTTGGCAAGAAGAAGCCAAGGTCACCATGTGGATCAGGCAAACTCTAGTTTCACAACCAGGATTTATTACAGAATCACAGAATGGGTCGGCTCGGTGGGACCATCACCTGGCCCAACCTCCCTCCTCAAGCAGGGTCGTCCTAGGGCACACGACACAGGATTGCGTCCAGAGGGTTCTGGGATATCTGCACTGAGGGAGATCCTACAGCACAAGGACGCGACGTTTCCCACCCCATTAGCGCAGTACCGGGTGGCTCAGCGCCAACTTTCGGGCTGGGCCTTTGCAGCGCCACTGTCCCGTTCTGCCCTCCGCCCCCCGCCGGCGCCACGTCGCCGTTCCGTGTCGTTCCCCCCGGCAAAGGCCCTTTCCCGCCGCCGGCTGATCCCGGCGGGGCGAGCCGAGCCGAGCCCCGCGCTCGGGCGCGCTCCCGGCGGCGCCACGGGGGCGCTCACGGGCCACGCGGTGCCCGCGGCCGCGCGAGGGCGGCACCGGCGCGGCCCCGCCCCCGGCGCGTTCGCGCGCGCCCGTCCCGCTCGGCCAACGGGAGCCGCCGCTCGGCCGGGGGGGCGGCGCCGCGGCCGCGCCCCGCCCCTCGCGGCCGGAAGGATCCGCTCCCGGAAGTTCCGGCGCTGCCGCCGCTGTGCGGGATAAACAGTAATGGCGGAGGCGGTGGCGGCGCTGGAGACAACGGCGGGCGCGGCGGCCGCGGCCCTGGGGTCACCCGCGGCGGCCGCGGGAGCGGCGGCCGTCGCCTTCGACTTCGCGGCCGTGCCGCCGCCATCCGCGGGGCCTGGGGGAGGCGGTTGGACCAAGCAGGTCACCTGCAGGTACGCGCCGTCCGCGGCGGGTGGGGAGGGGGAGGGAAGCGGGCGGGCGCCCTTCCCTGTCCTTCTTTTCCTTTCCCGTCCCTTCTTCCCGCACTGCCGCCCCCCCCGCCCCGGGGCCTTTTCCCTCACCACCACCGCCGCCGCCCCCCCACCGCCGCCCCCCCCGCCCCTCCCCCAACGGTCACGTACGCGCCGCGCGCGCCCGCCCGCCCGCGGCGCGCGCCGGCCCCGCCCCGCGCGCGTTCCCGGGGGCGGCGAACGGCCCCGGCCCCGGCCCCGGGCGGGACCGGCCCCGGGCGGGGCTACCGGCGGAGGTGGCGCGGCCGCGGCGCCGCCAGCCAGGCCCGCCGGTGGGGGCGGTGCGGCCCGCGGCCTTTCTCCAGCCGCGGCCTCGTGAGAGGGTGTTCCTTGCGGCCTAGTGGCTGCCGGGCCGCGGCGCCGGGAGCGTTCCCGCCGCCTCACCGGGAGCCGTGGGCCGCTCGGTGTTGTGCGGGAACAGGCCCGCAGTGCTCGGCGCGGAGGACGCCGTGTGAAAGGAAGTCCTGCAGCCGCGTTCCGCAAAGCGCGATAAAGCAGGAAACGCGACGTAATTTAAATTGTGCGTTTCAATCGAAATTTAAAATTGGGAATTAACTTATAATTGATACAGCGAAAACGATTTATTAAACCGGAGAACAGGAATCGGTCGTGACATGTTGCAGAATGTGCGAAGTGGCCCTCCCTGTGTCACATAGAGTTTCTGTGTGCTGCGTCATTTCCTATCCGTGTTTTCCTTTAAACTATATTTCTGATAAATCTTTCTGGGGTTATGCAAGCCGTACTGCGCGTTTTAAAGCTTGCCAGGCGGACTATTTTTAAACCTATAGTGCTGGTCGGTCGGCAGGCAGAAAGGAATTTAAAACAGTTTTGTGAATGTAGACATATATTAGTTAATATAAAAGCAAGCGATAATCCAAGATTACCATCGATGAGCATTTCCTGATTTTTTTAGATTTATTTATTTAATAAATTAAATTACATTTAACGTGTTTGTGGGCAAATACATTCCAAGTCACTGGGAAGCAAAAAGGAACATCCCTTGGTTAGGACGGAAGAGGCTCTAGATCTTGATAGAGTTTTTTTTATATCTCCTCTGCTTGCTTTTTTCCCGTTTGTTTCACCGGCAGATTGCAGCAGCATGAGGAGCCGCTGCTCGGCTGTCGCAGGGAGCTCGCTGGCTGTGTCTGTTCCGCGTGCCCCGCGGTGTTTAAAGTGTCCCTGCTCGCTGTTGCTCCACATCAATTCTGGCTAATGCCCAGCTGGGTGCTTCCCTTCGGGCAGCTGCGTTCAGCAGCGCTCTCGGGGTGCTGCTGCGGGCAGAGCGTTTTGCCTGCGAATCCCCGGGTTAATGTTTGATGCTGGTGACCGGGAACCGTGCTTAGCTCAGCTTTAAGTGAGACGCAAGGTCAGTGCTCCCTCTATTTAAGTTTGCCTCCTAATTTCTGAAGATCGAAAGGCTCAATTAGGCAAATTGGATTTGTGAGACAGCAATGGAATAGGTATAGATGCAGGATCGATTTATTGAAGACAACGACTGCCATAGTACAGAAGCAGTCAAGTTCATCAGTGTCCTGCAGTGCAGAGTGTTGAGGGAATATATTTATTTGCAAACGCTCAGGCCGAGTGAGAAGCTAAAGCTACTCTTTTGTAGTGGTTAATGTGCTTTAATTTGAGATTAAACAATGGGATCTTGGCCTTGGATCTAATGAACATCTCCATTCTTTGTTCTCTTTGCCTAATCCTGCTAGTTATCCCATTGCTTGCTTTATTAATTTTTATGGGACCAGTCAAGTTGGAGGGAGAATAGCTTTACTCAGGCTTTAAAGTGAAATTAGCAATTTTGACTTGCCTTTCTAAGAATCTGTGATAAAAAATTTGGATTTCTATGTTTGGTTTCGATAGGATATATTCATATTTAGGTAGATATGTTTATTACTATTAAATTTTGGTTTACCTTTATAAATGAACTGGAGGATTTAACAGTGAGATGAAGAAGTTAAATTTCAAAATGCATGTTTTTAGTGTAGGAGATAGAGCAGTTTCTGTTTGAGTAACACTGCACAATTTTTTTTTTGTTCACAGGCTTTTTTAGTTGAATCATCATAGGGGTGACAGTAAATGCTGTCTGAAAAACTTCTGGGAGACAGTCCCTTCGGTATAGGGAGTTAGCATGTGATGGCTGGTGCAGAAGTACTGCTGGTTTATGGAAACAGGAAGGCTTAAAATTGGTACCATAAGTTCTTGCTGCTCCTATGAATATCTGATATGATAAATAGGTTGGTTAATGAGTTTTGATGTACCAGTGTGATATCCTTGGGATGGATGATTAATATCTCAGAGTGAGAGACACAATGACTAAGAAGAAGGACTTTGGTTTCTCCTACACATACAGTTTTGCTGATGTTACCCTTCTGTTTTTCTTGCAGCTAAAGTTTAGAAGTCTCAGGGTGAAATATGGGAAATTATGTTCCCTAAGAGAAGATGAAAAAGGTTTTTTTTTTTTGGTTTTTTTTTTACTTCTGTGGTTTAGCAGTTTTCAAGGCTTGTCTTTTGTAAAAAGTTAGTGTTTTAATCTCTAATAAGTAGCAGGGAAACAAAGCTAATTCAGAACCAGTTTATTATTATGATCTTCTTCTTATTGATATGTTTGAATTTAGAAAAAGAATGGTTGTCCTTACCAGTTTCCTCAGTCCTTCCAATTCAGATGGCTACATCGTTTTATTGAGCAGTGCTATAGCCAATCTTTTTTTTCCAAAGGCTTGACACTGTTTGTTCCGTGCTTGTGTTTTCCAGATGTCATGTGATATTAAAAGTCATCAAGTTGATGTAAACAAATTGCATTTCACTTGTTTGTTTTAGAACTGAATGTAAATAAAACCCATAGCAACTAAGTGGTGTATATTGAGAGCTGTGTACGTGTTTGTACCCTAGCTGTACTTCCTGAAAACCTGGGTCATGTATTTTTTTCTTTTCATGTGAAGAGTGTGCATCTGTGATGTAAAGTCAGGCCTCTTTAATTCTGTGCAGCACCAGGGATGAAGTGCAGGGCACAAACCTATTGACAGCCTGCCTGAATTCCCCTTTCATGGCTGCTCTGGTCTGCATCCCCCGGTAACTTCCGAAGAAGCTTATGGAGAAGGGATAATGAGCTAAATGCTGTAAAGGTTAACTCTTTTTCCCCCCTTTTACTAATTCCATCAGAATTTCATTTGCAAGTAATGTGGCTGAACACCCAGGAGCTGTGCTAGAGCAGTGTGCTTAGCCTCTTCCCTGCTGCCTTCTTCCCGGGAATTCTCAGTCTCTGTATGCACCTGAAGAAGATAATGGCTGCAGGTGGATGTTATCCTGAGCTTCCCCATCTGTCAGTCATGGCAATGTCTTGGGTTTTGAAGGAGGTTTGCTGTTGGCAGTAACATTCTAATTTAGCTGAACCAGTAGTTTGATGAAACAAATTAACATAACCTGAAGTAAAGAACAGAATACATCTGAATAAGGAAATACATTGCAAGGTTCCAAAACTATAGAAGGAAGCTTTGCCTATTGAGAAATACCCATGAAAATCAGGATATGCTCTTTTGATCAAGGCATTCATAACTAGACATGTGTTGAACCTTTTTCAGTGATAAAATGCCAGTGCAGGCAATTATTAATTTTGTCTGGTTGTTCCGTGTGTTGGTGTCACTCATGTTTTTTACAATCCTGTAGTGAACTGAACTGGGGAAATTATCTGGACTTGGACCCTGATGACTTCTCTAGTCTGGCTCCCCAAGCAGCTTAACCAAATTACACTTGTATATTATAATTGGAAGGACAGAGAGCACTGCCCCAATAAGTGCTTTTTTGGATGACAGCATCACAGAGGCTGAGAGAAAATCCAGTTATGTGCTTGTCTTGATCTAGTTTTATCTTTTCAGATTAAATTACATGTCTTCTCTGACTACTTGACCAAATGCAAATTTCAGATACCCTTCTACATGTCAGTGTGTAAGGCAGATAACTCATATATTTCTCAGTTTTAAGGATGCTTTTTTCCTATAACTAGAATGAAGAGGCTGGTATCACTGTTGAGTAGGGTTAAATTGAATACTCTCTGTGAGTAAAGATGCTCTCTCCAAAATAAATTTCATTATCGTATGCAAAAATAATGCACTCTGTTTATTTTTTTTTTTACTTGGCCAAAGTGTTTTAGCCAAACACTGTAATTTGATATGTAAAGTGTTGCATTCTTTGTGACCTTAAAGTAAAAATCTTACCTCTTGGTGAGGGGGAGGGTTGTGGAAGAAGTTGGGGTGTAATCCTAAGAGAAATACATTTGTTCCCCTCCCACTCCAGCCTTCTTGTTCAAATAATGCCAAGTTTGCGTCATAGGATTGAAGGCCTTAAAGAGTGATGTGTGAATTAGAGCCTGGAGTGTTTTTATGTTTATTTTTTGCCCTTTATAGCCTACCATTTCAATATAATAAATTGTGACAACTTTCACAATTACACAGAATCTGCATTTGCAGAGGATTTTCTGATGTAAACTGGGAAGGAAGGCAAGGTGTTTGGAGCTTCATTTGCCCTATCACAGAGTGGGACAATCTAATTTTGGGGCTTAGGTACTTATCATAAATCATGTTGGCCGAATAGTTTCTATCAGATGTCCTCACTTCAGGCAGGAGCCTTTCTGCCAGTCAGTTATTTCAGCTGTAGTGGTGTGGCTGTGCAGAGTGGTTGGGCAGTGATATAATCCAGATTAAAAATAACCTTGGGGACAGCAGAAGGAATGTCAGGTTCCGTTGCAGCCATTTCCTGGTCTGTGCCAGCCGGTGGCTGTGAAGTTGCTGCCCCAGCACTTGAAGGAAGCGATGCTGTGTGGAAATAAGCAAAGGGTGGAGATAACACTGGTTAAAGAACAAACGTTAAGCAATCTGAAATCTTTTTTTACCCTATCGGTGTGACTCCCATTTCTTAAGAGCAATCAAGCCAGAAATGCCAGTTACATTCTAGTTCCATGACTTCATGGGTGGTTAGATTTGGTTTTGATTTTGTTTGGGGGGCTTTTTTGGTTTGTTTGGGGAAGAAGGAGGTTAAGTATGGGTGGTTTTGTTTGGTTTTTTTTTTTTTGCTTGGGTGTTGGTTTGGGTTTTTTTCCTTTTGACATGGGTCATCGTAGGTGGTTTATGCTGGTAGGTGGGTGGGTGTGACTTCTAGGGGGTTTTGTGTGTTTTTTCTTAATGGTGGAGAGTGTTGGTTGTATATCAGGGACGAGTCTTGTTCTGTTTTTGCAACATGCTGTTCCTGCTGGCGTAGCTGTTTGTGCCTCCACCTGACCCTGCAGAGCCTCATCTGGGTCTTCTACTGCTTGTTTTTTATGTAGGATCACATTTCTTACCTGGTTAATGTGTCTACAGGGTACAGATAGGAGATTTGGAGTGTGAATTGCAGTCTGATGGCAAATGTCAGCTTGTGTTCAGTAAGGCTAGTTGAGATTTTTTTATTCTTGTTATGTTGAATACACCAATGGTATTGCACATGGTGTGTTATCAGCTCTCTAAACACTGAACCTCAGGTTTTAATATTTCCCTGAAACTGGATTGCAGATGTAGCTCTACGTATGTCATTTAGTGCACTGTTCACTGGCTTTATCTGATCTCTTAAAAATACGGTAGACTAAATAGCTGTGTAGAAGTGCATGCAGTTCAACATCTTATCACATTTCCTGGCCAGGAATATCAACTTGAATGTACTGTGTTGTGAAGAGCTGTCCTGATCTTAGTTGTGGCTGCTGAAAGATGATCCCTGTCTCTGTGCTGGCTGTGAGGCTGCACTCAGATGCTTGGAGGGCCTGGTTCTGCTGCCTCTGCAAAGTGCTGGAAGCTTGGAACCCGGAGGAGGGCAGGACTGCCCCATTCAGCAGCAATGTGGGCTTGGATGGCTATAATCTGCTTCTCAGCCTTCCCTCCAGTAGTGTTTTGTATGTGACCTAAATCCTCACAAATTTTCTTGTTTACTAGCTCTTCCTATTCCCAGTGAGTTCAGAGTTTGCAGCTTGTTATCTGGGTGCAGTGCAGCTTCTTTCTAAACTGAAGTGTTGGTAAACATTTATGGATTCAGTTTTTACACAGGATTTTTTTTCATTTTTTCCTTGTTTTTCTTGGATAATACTTTTGTGTGGATTGGGAAAGGTGTACTTGAACTTTTCAGGTGTAGCTTTGAACATGCTGAATCTGAACAGTTACAGTGTATTGAATTTCTTGAAATTTGTTCTTCTAGGTTAAAATTGAAAAATTCTTGAAAACCACTCTTCAGTTCTCTTGAATAACTGAATTGAAGATGCTAAATTAAACTTGTGCTACTTAATATGCTAAAATTGATCAAACTGTCCTCAAAAGCTTTGAAACTGTCCAGGTTTTTCAAGACAAGCAGCACAGTATTGAAGCAGGGTGCTTTGATTTATTTGGCTCCTATCACAGGAACTAATGTGTGTGTTTTGTCAGATGTAATTATCCATCACAAACGTGTTTTTCATTCTTGGGAAGGAAATCACATTTGACTTATTTATTAATCCAGAATAGATTTAAAACCTTGGGTGATTTAGGGTGTGTGTCTGGATTTGATTCTTGTATCCATTGTCGGGTTTTTGTAAGGTTTTTGCTTGTGTCAAGACACAGGGGCTACAAGTAAAACTTAGTGCCAATCTGCTTGATCCAAGACTCTTTCCTCTTAGTGTCACAGCCCAGGATAACTTTGCTTTTACAGGTTTGTGTGAGCAAGTCCCTAAATGTGCAGCACAGTTCATTGCAGTAGCTGAAGCTTCATCTTTCCTCAAATGTTCTTATTTTTATGGTTATACTGGGACAGGGCCCCATGAGTCTTTAGTGCTGTTGTTAATGTAGCATACCTTGATTTATGGAATAACAAGATCATCCAAATACTTTTGCAGCTTCAGTGCTTCTTAACTCACCATTGTCTTCTCTTATAGATACTTCATGCATGGAGTCTGCAAGGAAGGAGACAACTGCCGCTACTCCCATGACCTCTCCACCAGTCAGTCTGCCATGGTGTGCAGGTATTACCAGCGAGGATGCTGTGCTTATGGAGATCATTGCAGGTAAAGAAGTGCCCCTGGACATCCTGCAAGAAGCATGGCACTCTGATTCCCTGAGTAGAGAGCTCAGGGAAAGACAGTAAATCTATAGTGCTTTCCTTTTCCACTGTAACTTCAGATATTTATAAAAATAGCTCTTCACCGACTCTCATGTCTTGCTAAATACCAGTGTTTGCTATGCAAAAAAATGAGCAAAGGCGAGATGATAACTGGTTTTCATAAAAGTGATAGTTGTCAGCATGGGAGTTTTCTTATTTTTTATTAATAACATGAGTAGATTAATTGAAATCTGAGATTACATTTAGACTAGCTGAATGGATGAAACTGAGTTACACTATTTAAGTGATCATAAAAGCCTGAACAGGTAAGAATTTATTTTCTTTGTGTTGTTTCTTGAGGAATTGGTACTCTGACACTGGAACTACCATTTTGAGGAAATAACTGCATTTTGTCATATAAGTTCTAAGATGTTGCCTGTACAAAATAGCTTTGCTTTATGAAAACACTATGAATTGATCTATACTGCTGAAATTACAATAAAAAGAAATTGTGAAGAAGAAAAACAGATACTTTCCTAGTGGAGCAAAGCTTTACAAGGGCTTAGGGATGTTTCATCATTAATTTTATTAAAACTTACTGGAAATTTTAACATTCTGTTTTATTGCAGCTGTAATTAGCAATTAAACATTTGCATCATTATTTTATATGGTAGATCATAGTTAGCTTTGCTTTCGTGTTTCATGAAGGGTTAAAATATATAAGAAACAAAACCTCTCTGTAGTCTTCTATCTGCCAGTGTTGTTTTTTGATCATGTAGATTAGTGGTTTTCCAACTTTGGATCATGCACCCATCAGTTCAGTATTTTTGAACTCCCAGCAACATACACATCTATTTATAGTTTATATGTGTATATCTACATCTACTGCTCTACTAATGTTATGTACACTATAAAAGTTAAAACAAAACCAGAATTTTAAAAAGGGTGTATTAAAGGTGAAACGAAAAATATTTAATAAATATTTTATAAACAGTCCACAGCAATTTTTACTGTCACTAAAAGCCTTTATTAGTAATAATATTTTTTTTTACTGACAGTAATGTTGATTCAATGGGCTTTTTTATTATTTAAAATCTCAGTGTAACATTTTTTGATACAGTTATTTGGAGGTCTCATTTGAAGTTTAGTTTATTTCAGTCCTTGGCTTTAACGGTGGTAGTAGCTGAAAAAGATCTTTCACAAAGATATGCAGATTCAAAAGGAAGTGTATTGTTGGCTGCATGCACTAATGTGTGATAAATTTAGCTGGTAAGTTTCCACCTTTCCTGATGTCAATCAGCTGTTAGCACAGATTAACTGGTAGGTGTTGCATTTTTATATTTTTAGCAAATGGGTCCAATATACATTGGAATTCTGATTTTGAAAGATTTTTAAACATGTTAGAGAAATCACTTTCCAAGTTTTTTAAGTGTGCAAGATAATGAAAGGTTTTTTGTAGTTGGCAAACTTGGTTAGGTTTTAGCTATAAAATCACATAATGGTGGAAATACTTAATTTTGAAAGTGTTGTCTCCATATCACAAATTTCCTTCAAAAAGTAGTTATCTGTTCATAGAATGACTTTATCTTGGAGGGGCAGTTTGAATGTGGTTGGGTTTGGTTGGTTTGGGTTTGTTGATTGTTTTTTTGTTTTTTTTTAATATCTGCTCAGCAGCATACTGCTGGCACTGATTTGTCATCACAGAAAAGGGCAGCAAATTTGCAGCACTTGTCTTTGTGAAATAAACATGCATAACTCATCCGTGACAGTTTTTAAGTGCTTTGCCATTTGATAATCAGCAAACATCTGTGTGGTACAGAAGATTTTCACGGTAGCTCTCCACCTCATAATTGCAGTGAGCATTTGACTGTTTAAAGGTTTATGTTGATGACATTTTCTAGTGTCACTTGGCTGCTTCTGGATCCATCTTTGCTACAATATCTTGCCTGTGAATGATGCAGTGATGAATTTCTGGTGGGGTGCTATCCCTGTACCCTTAACCTTCAGTCTCCTACTGTGGTCAGAGCAGCTGCTGCTTCAGTGGTTTTACTTGCACAGTTTTTCCATAAAGCATTATTTTTATTAAAGTAATTGTATACTATTGAGAAGATATCTCCTCCACTGAATCTTTTTGTCTTTGTTAAAGAAGTAACTTGTTGAGAAGGTTTCTCTACTGGTACATCTTTTCTTTGGTGTCTCACAAAAAGTAGTTCATATTGAAACAGAATCTAACAAGTATCATAAGCTGAGATCTGAAAAACATCTGTACTTTTCCTTCTGCCATACAGCAAACTTCCCACTCTGCACAATTTATTCTACTGCTTGTTTCTTCAGACTCTAGCAGTGTTTTCTATGTGTTTCCTAACAGTATCTGATCTCAAAGGAATGCATTTTACTTTGTCACCATATTATTTTCCATGAGTTATTTCAGTCATTTTTACCACAGCAGGAAGAAAAAGTGGTCCAGTGGCATATGGCTTTTTGTCTTTCATTGTTGTGTAACAAGCCTCAAAAGAGGTTTCTAAACCCTTACTGTGAAGTTCTGCAAAGTACTGGATTGAGTAGCACATGGCTTGAAACATCTTGGAAAAATATGTGGAGGTTTGTCTTTGTGTCCGGGATGTTTTGATTTTCAATGCCTTGCCAATTGAGATGGCTTCATCCCTTCAGTAGCTAATATCTCAAGGTACAGCATTCACCGAGGGCTTAATTAATAATAGTGAATGTAAATCCGTATTTCAGATTGCCTTCTTGGTAATCTTGATCTCTTCTGTGGTTCCTTTCCCCCTGAGTTCAAGAGCTGATTAGGTTGGCATTGTTTTGCTTCTTAGTTTGGCTGATGAGGAGCTCATAGTAGGAGCAGAACTGTTAGCTCTGACATTTTCTTGTTGGCTTTTGCTCGCATTATCAGTGCTGTCCTCAGCCCACAGTTGCAGGCATCTTTTCAAGCCACTTGTTCACTTTATCAGGGCTAGTTTAGGTAAAACAAGATCTGATAACCTGTTGATCCATTAAGCGGGCACTAGCAAAGTGCAATGTGTCACAATGTGCTGAAAGTGAGCAGACAGGGGGATGCCACTGTCAACCCACTGGGTGGTGGAACACCTCCTCCTTCAGGGTACCTCACACATACCACATGTGGGCTCTCTGACGTATGGACTGTGAGAGCACTGCATCGACATGTATCTTAATAGTAATAATTGTAGTTTATTGTATTTTTAAGGGGAAAAAACCACTAAGTTCTAGTATTTTCTTCCTGCACCCCATTGGGTTGCCTTGGGCACCTCGTATGGTGCACATGCTGTGGAGGCCACAGATGTAGAGATCTGAAGGCTAGAATTTTTAATTTGTGCTTTGTGGGAGTAGGATTTCCAAGCTGACATTTGGTTAGGAGCACCTCTTTAATATGCAAGAATTGTGCCACTTCTTTGTTTTTAATCTGACACAAGCTAAGTAAATCAGAGTCACTTCAAACTTTGGTATGTTCTCAAAAAATTCCCTCCTGTTGTCCTTGAAATTAGTCAGCAAATATCTAAGACTACAATAGTGTATTTGTCACTTGTTTTCCTCATGTAGTCTCCTAGTTGCTGGAAGACAGATTTTTGAGGGAAATGGTGCCTTCCTGTTTATTGTGGATGGTAGGGCTAAAAGTGTTGTGATTCTCATTTTCCACAATAAGCTGAAAGGGGCATTAGGAATAAGTACTCGAATTCAGTGTAAAATCTGCATGAGGCAAGATGCGGGGACACAGGAAAATAATTATTTATATTGGTGGGGATCTCTGAATCTGTGCCAGCTGAGGCCAGGTTGCCCAAGGCATTGTGCAGCTTTGAATATCTACAAGCATGAAGATTGTGCACCCATTATAGTGTTTAACTACTCTTAGAGCAAATTTTTTTCATAATATTCATAACTAATTTCCCATTTTGGACTGGTGTCTACTGACTGTCATCACTGCACCTCTTAGAAGACTCTGGCTGATCTTTCCTGTGGCTTCCCGTGGGGTAGTTGGAGACAGCAGTGTCTGTCCTGAGTCTTCTCTTTATAAAGCTGGGTAAATTCATTTTTCTCATTCAGCAGTACTGCACATGTGTAATAGATAACTGACTGGTTTGGGACATATTTGGAGATTGTTCTGTGTGTAAGAATTGTGCTCTTTTTTCTCCAAAATCTCGGGGTACCTTGTGTTTCTTTAACAGTGCTGACAGACTGCACAAGTGGAAGCATTTCTCAATAAAGGGTCATCAGTGACTTTCTCATCCTAGCAATTTCTGGGTCCTCATTCCAAACAGCACGTTCACATCTTCATTAGTTTGTTTTCTGTACATGGGGCTGCTGTCTGGAGGTATTTTTTATGGAAAGTTGACATGATGTGTTTTAACTTTTTAGATACGAACATACCAAGCCACTAATACAGGAGGAAGTGACTGATGTTAACCCAGAGGCAGAAATCTATCCATCAGTGTCCTCAGAGTTCGCATCGCTCCCTGAAACAGTTGAAGAATTTATTGCTGAGATAGAAGATGAAAATACAGATCTGGCAGCGACAGGAGTAGGGGCTGAAGACTGGGTGAATGCAGTGGAGTTTGTCCCTGGGCAGCCATACTGTGGACGTGGTAAGCTCATCCTAGGATAACAGTGAATTTCCATCATGGCTCAACAGTTGCTATGTAGTGCATTTATTTTAATGCATTTGAGTACAGCTATTCATATTTATTGATCAGTTCAAGTGAGCTTGGGTTTTCCAACATGAGTAGACAGACTGTTTCATTCAGAAACCATGTATATTTCAGGTCAGTCTCTGCATGACTGGCTTTCTCTTGCTATGTTCCTGAATTACTTGAGAATCTCCTTTGAAGTTTAGTTTGCATATGGGATGGGAGAGGAAATTACTGGTGATAATATTGCTGCTCTGGAGAGAGAATCTGCTGCATTTGTGTTTTGGGTTGGTTGATTTGGTTTGGGGTGGTTTTGCAGTCTTTGAAAGGTTTTCCAGTGGACATGCGGATTCCTGTAGAAGGAATTGAAGCTTAATGCTTACTTTAGTGAATCCATTGGCCAGAGGCTGAAAATGATTTATTCTAGTTAGCTTTCTGGAACTCAACTTTCTAACACTGTGACAGCTCACAATGAGAATGAGACTGAAGAAGCTCATCAAATAGGGCCACACTTTTTGAGTAGCATACTCCTCATCTGTTTTTCCTGACAAAATATAAGTCTTCAAATTACAGTGAAAAGTAGGCTGAAGGTGTTCACTTTAACATAATTTCTAATATTTGTCTCTCTAAAGCATGAGGAGGATTACTTAAATAAATGTTTGAATTCAAAATGGACGCCTCGCATCCATGAGAATTTGAAGATCTTGTAGAGTGCTCAGATTATACTGCTTTGTCTCCACTGCGCTGCTCAGATTTGGAAAGAGAATGACCTTCTCAGTGTTACAGGGTGCTGGTTGGAGCCTCCTCCCATACAATTTGAGGAGGATGAAGAGGAATGGTCAAGTGACACAAACAGTTTACTAATGTTGAGAAGTTTGGTTATGGAATTGCATAATCTGTGAACTGGAGTATATCCCAAAGGAGTGAAAACTTGACCTCTACTTGTGAATGTGCCACCTTACTGTCATGAAAGATAGAGCTTCTATGCTTGTTGAGACAAATGATTTTTAAAAATATTTTAATCAGAATATAATATTTAGATTGGAAGGAACCTTTGGATTTCATCTAGTTCATTTCCTGCTTAAAGGTTGCCAGGGGCTTTGTTTAGTTGAATCTCTATCCTCAGAGATGTTCAAAGGGCCATAACCTCTGGGTATCCTTTGTGGTGTTTGACTTCTTTCACAAAGAAAGCCTCTTTCCTAGTATGTAATTGGATTTTTCCCTGCCTCAGCTTGCCTTCTATCTCTTGTCATTTGCACATCTGAGAGGAGTCAGTCTCTTTTCTTGAGAATCAGCCCTATTTATGACTGACTGGCCCTTCACTGGAATCAATTAATTGCTAGTTTGAACAGCTAGAGATCTTTTTAATACACACAGTCCTTATAGAAGAGCTGGTACTTCCTCCTGAAGTCTAAGTGTCGTGGTTTGACATGGAAGTGATTTTTTCAGGAAGTTGGGTCAAACCAATGAGTGGTCAAGTTTGGATATTGGCACCTGGAGTGACCACTGAAGGTATGGATACGCCTCTGAGAACACAGGGGGTTAAAAGCAGGAACTCCCAATAGCTCGCTCTCTTTGGTTCCGGTCAGGGTGCTGTGCAGACCTCCCCTGCCCAGCCACGGGCTGGGTGGGGGAGGGGAAGCCATGCGGCCTGGTCGAGGTGAGCTGAGGGGGCTGAAGGACTGGAACCGAGCCAGCTCCTGTGGACAGAAGGGTGGAGAGAAGCGGAGATGCCTTTGTCATCCCCCCAAGAGGGAAGAGACAGAGAGTCCGGGCGGCACCTGTAACTTTGCCGGCGCGGGGGAGAAGGAGTTGGGGGGAAGGCGCCCAGCCTTGGCCTTGGGAATCAGCTGCTGGGCAGAGATATCAGCTGTCCAGGGAGTCTGAGCTTTTAACCCTTTCCTGAAAAATGAAGGCTTTGTAAAATATTACTCCTCCTTGATTTGAAGTAGAAGAGAGACAGTCTGGGATCCGAAATGATGGAAGAAGAAATTCTTGAGTTGGAAGGAGATGATGGAGTGGCTTGTGGCTGGACTTTTCTTGTTAGCCATAGACTGAACCAAATTCTCCGAACAGAAGCTGCACTTAGGGGGGTGCGTTGGTGTGCCAAGAGACCTGTTTCAGTGATTACCAGCAGAGGAGTAGAGAGAACAGAGGAGAGTTGGAGAAGGTGTGGAGAAGCCCTCTATCTTCAAGGAAGAAGAAGAGGAGAAGAGGACCTCTGTTCTTGGACCCTCAGCCCCAGGGGAAAATGGGGGGGACTGTAGTCCCAAAATGAGAAACTGAACTGTTGTCTCTTTTGGTCCATGGCAAAGCATCCTTAAAGGAGCCCTATGAGCAGTCTGTCCACGCACGGTGGTGAGAGCACTGTGACATGGAAAGGAGAGTGTCACCATGGCAGATTTTCTCCGGGCGGTTGCCATGTGTGACATGGAAACACAAGGGTGGCAATTGTGTTTCCTGGGAGGTCTGTGGCACAGGAGAGACTCCTGTCTCCCTTGAAAGATTGAGTATTTGAATATCTGAAGGGTAGCAACTTGATCAGGATCCTGGGTGGTGTCTCACTGTTGAGTTTGTTTGGAAATTAGGTGGGAGGAGGAGGGGTGTTTTGGAAAGTCTTCATCCAGGATTTAGTGTTTGTAGTTTTTATAGTAGTAGTAGTTTAATAAAGTTCTTTTCTTTGTTACTAAGCTTGGGCCTGCTCTGCTCTGTTCCTGATCACATCTCACAGCAATTATTTAGAAAAGTACATTTTCATGGGCGTGCTGGCATCGTGCCAGTGTCAAACCATGACACTAAGTTACTACACTGTTAACTTAGTTTTACTAAAGCAATTTTTTTTCTAGGGGTTAGGCGTACTTTTCATGCAAACTCGTGTGAGATTAAGTTAAATAGCATTCTCTTCTGTGAATCTTGTTGCATGTCTGTTTCATAGCTTTTGAAACTTGATGTAAACATACTCATCTGTTTCTGTCCTGAACAGTGCTACATGATGCTAATTCCCATGGTGATTTTAAAAAAACTTCACTTTTCTGAAGCAACTGTCTTTATTAAGCTACAGAAATAAAAATGAGTGCAGTATATTCTGTAGTGTATGCCTTAAAGCAGGTTATTCTTCTCAAATTGTTGGAGAAATGTACAGATACTTGGAAACTTCAAAATTAAACCTATTTCTCAAGGTTCCCTAGAAGCCTATGTGTTTAAAATTTTCTTGAAAATGATAAAGATTCAGGGCTGGCAGTTTAACCATGCATAGCTGGGACTATAATGCTCTCCTTTTACCACAACTCTCTGATTTGAGACTAAACCTGGTATCTTGAAGATGACTTCAGGACCTAGCATAGAAAATAGTGGTGATTCTTCAGGTATTCACTTCTTAGTTGTACAGATGTGCCACATTTCCGTACTTGTTCTGCAGTTGAGGAAGAGTAGAAAGGCAGAAATACAAGAAATAATAAATTGGGTGTCTGTTTCCTGTTACTGAAAGATTAATGTGTTTAATGCTAGGAAGTGTGTCCTAAAGTGCAAGCAGGTGTTGTGTGGATCACAGTTAACCAACCGGTTTTTCCACTGGTGTGAATTTAACCCTGTTTAATGGGAAATGAGAAGGTGGGGATTGAGTCCACCTACTGGTGAGCAGAGATTTGGAACACAGAAAACAATCATAGTGAACAAATGTTACTCTGAGGGATGTTGGATTTGTAACTGCTGAGGCAGTGAAGTGTTATGAAGTTTTCTAATTCTGGTTTCAAAGATGAAGTAAAACTGTAGCTGCTACAGTGCAGTAGATAGAGAAAATATACAAGCTGTTCCAGCCTCAACAGTAAAGAGTTTCTTCTTAATATCTAGTCTTAAACCCACCCTTTTTCAGGTTGAATTTCAGTTTGAAATGGTTACCCCTTGTCTTATTACTACATGCCTTTGTAAAAAGTCCCTCTTCATCTTTCTTGTAGGCCCCCTTCAGGTCCTGGAAGGTTGCAGTAAGGTCGCCCCGGAGCCTTCTCTTCTCCAGGCCGAACAACCCCAGCTCTCTGAGCCTTTCCTCATAGGGGAGGTGTTCCATCCCTCTAACCATCTTCATGGCCCTCAACTAGGTAAAAAAAATCTGTGACAGCATTAACTTGAGCAAACACTGGCAAATGCAACAGTTGAGGGACTAAAAACTTATTTCTTATGGAAGTGGAGACCATGGATTTCAAATGGGAGGGCAAGTGGGATTTCAATAAGTAAGTACATATTTTCATGTTCTGCTGAGCTACTCAGGAGAGAATGTAGAGCCTAGTACATGGTTTCTTTTCACTTTTCTTGGTGCTGGTTCACCAAAACTCATGGGGAAGAAGAGCTAATGAACATTTGTTTGGGAATCTCAGACTGAAAATAAACAGGTTGCCAGGTGACTTGTTACTCAGTTACTTACTTGCTTTGAAAAGTATGTTTCTAACAAACAGACTTCTCCAGGATCACTGAATGACCACTACAGTCTGAGATGGTTCAAAAAGCAGACTTGATCTTATCTTGAGAGCTAATATTTTTCTACACTAATCTTCAATATTTGCTTATTTCTCAAAACTTAAGTCACAGGGACCTGCATTTTATTTTTATTTGTCCTAAAACTAACAGACTGATACATGCCTGTTGTTATGTCTTTGTTCCATGGGGATGAAAATTGTGTGAGTGTGCAGCCTCTGATTAATTTTGAGGAGTCTGTCCTTCACTCTAACTGATCCAAGTATGCCTTTGGTAGTTTTTGCTTGCTTCTCCAAATCTAGTGCTTGAACAACTTCTAAAAGTTCCACTTTCTTACAGCATCAATGACAACCATAATTGTAACAGCTTATGGTTATGCAAATGAACTCCAGCTGCTGTTCTTCCTGGTCTTTATTCTGAATATAGCAATGCTTTATGTTTATTACACCTTCAGTTTCTCACTGACTGCTTTTGTCATGATCCTACTTATGTAACAATCTCAGTATGCTGACTTATGGTGAGGCAGGTAAGCATGTGTTTGAGGTACAGGGAGGAGGATTCAGCAGTAACTGTCTGAAGGGGGAAGAGAAAACATACAGATTTCAGTTCAGTTTAAGTTTAGGGAGGGAATTCACTTAGGATTTTGCAAAACTGATAGCCTGCTTAGAATGCAGTGATAAAAGCCTGGATATCAGTTTCATGTGTCTGGCTAATTGACCAGATATCTGTTTAGGACAGGTTTTTTGGCAAATATGTAGAATGGAGTTAGTATGAGAGACATGGACACCACTTTTCTATCAATCCTAGAGATGCATAGGAGTCCAGAAATGAAAGTTTGTTCAGGCTAAAGAACAGTGTGCTAATTAGCCTGCACATAAGGAATTGCTGATGTGGTATTGACATACTAGCATTTTGTTATGCTGGATGCACTTTTATTATTTCAGCTGTGTAATTTGTGGGAAAACACCTGTTAACTTCAGCTGATGTGAAAATTTCAGGTAAAGTGAAATTGATTCTAAAAGCAGTGAGAGATTTGTAGCCTTATTTAATGGTTGCTGAACCAGAGTCTGTATTAAGCTGCTGATGACTAGTGCAATTTTTATAGGTGGACTTAGCCTGTAAATGGATCTTCCCTGACCACTGAAATTTTGATAGCTTTAATCTTGTGTGGGTTGAAGGATGAAAAAATTGGTCTTGAAATTAATTGAGTGGGGAAAATAATTTTATTCAGATTGAGGGTGTGTGAACTTGGACTGAAATGAACCTAGGTTGTTTCTATTACTCTGTTTGGGTAACCCTGAGTGTTCTTACTCCTGGTGCTCAAAAGCGGAATGTGCCGCTTACTGTTGTTAATTCTGTTCTCAGCTGCTCCTTTCTGTGCTGAAGCACCCTTGCAGGAAATGGTGATTGAAGAAGAATACGAGAAGCAGCAGGCAGATGTGGAGATGAAGAAGGAGCTGTGCCCCTATGCTGCATTAGGAGAATGTCGTTATGGAGAAAACTGCGTGTATATCCATGGGGATGTGTGTGATATGTGTGGCCTGCAGGTCTTGCATCCCATTGATGCTGCACAGAGATCTCAGCACATAAAGGTAAGCAAACAACTGTCTGCTGTTTAACAGCTGTGAGTTATTGCTTCCTAGCTCCCCTCAATCACTTGTTACTAATTCGCTTTTGTTTGAAGGTGTGTGCAGGTCAGGCAGTGAATGAAATTCCGGTTGTAAACTAGACTGTTTCCTGCCAGGGCCATACTCAAAAGCAGCTGGATTTCCTTATCTGTGTTGGGAGAGCAGTCTGCTTAAAGATACCGGAGCTTTGTTCTTTGCCTAGTCAAAGTGGATGGTCTTTTAGATTGCCTTTTCATGTTTAAAAGCAGTGTCTGAAGGAAGGAATTTGAACTCTGAATTGATTGTTTCCCAGTACTTGAACAATTTTTTTTTGAGGATGAAGATTTTTTCAGTTTAATCACAATTCAGGCATTATGCAAAACAGCAAACCATGTTTAAAAACCTGCTTAGACCTCACCAGGTGACCAGTCATCTCTGTAGTTGTTTTCTTTGTGTCCTTTTCAGTCTTGCATTGAAGCTCATGAGAAGGACATGGAGCTTTCCTTTGCCGTCCAGCGTAGTAAAGACATGGTGTGCGGGATCTGCATGGAGGTGGTGTATGAGAAAGCTAATCCTAGCGAGCGCCGCTTTGGGATCCTCTCCAACTGCAGCCACACTTACTGTCTCAAGTGCATCCGCAAGTGGAGGAGTGCTAAACAATTTGAGAGCAAGATTATAAAGTGAGGCACTTTCCCGTTTTGATTGTGCTTTGTTACTGTGGAAGAACTTAGTAACTTGTGACAACTTGCAACAGACTTCCAGATGCAGACTGCACAGAGACTGCATTTAATGCATACTAACTTTTAGTTTAGGAGTGAAATGATTGTTAGGCATAACACTTACACTCTGATTTGGTTAATACCAGGTTAAGTTTGCAAAACTCAGTGATAGTAAATAACTGTTGTTTATTTAGTATCGTGTTGTCCAGTGGTTACTGTTTATGTCTTGGACACCCAGGCAGGAATCTGGGTTAAACAGATTAACCAGTTCAGAATGTATGCTGCTTAATTCATTACTGCCTTAGAGCATTACTCAGTTGGCAAAACATTTCTTCATTTAAGGCTGTTCTAGAAAATACAAAGTTCCAATCAAATAAATATAGGAAAAATACCAAAATAAATTTATTTAATTCTAAAGAAAAAGGAGTCTGTGTGAAGTGTTTTTTCAAGCTTTTCTGAGACAAGCTGACCAGCTGCCATTGCCATTGAGTTCTTGAAGAAGAGAGTTTAGGTTATCTTCACTTATAAGAGAGTCTAGATTGAAAAGGTTGTACAGCAGGTATATGAGTACAGTACCTCTTTAAAGATGGATATATGCCATGCCTTGTTATTTAGGAGAGAGAGCGCCCTGTAATGTGGAATTTTGCAGCACGGTCTGTTCATTTCCCAGGTCCTGCCCAGAATGCCGGATCACGTCTAACTTTGTCATTCCAAGTGAGTACTGGGTGGAGGAGAAGGAAGAGAAGCAGAAACTCATTCAGAAATACAAGGAGGCAATGAGGTATGAGCAATGCAGCCTTTTATCAAATTGAGACTGCAGAGATAAAGGCACACATGGAGAAGAAGGGTGTTAATGTAAAGCCCCTTTTCACACCTCCTTTCCACCATCATGTGTGAAGCACATCTCTGCCTATCTGCCCACAGATGCATGCACACAGTCCCAAAGCTCCTCCTGTGTTCTCTCACCCCAGTCTTTCCCTTCTCTACACAAAACACTGGTGGTGTAGTCGTAAGGCAGTCCAAGCTTGTGCACGGCACACCATTGGTGTCCCTCTGCATGCATCAGTCCACACATAGTGTAATAAATCATTTCTACATGTAGGTCTTTTACTCACAAAATGCCTTCTGCTCCTGGTACCTGAGATCCCTGTGGACTGCAGGTAAATGCAGTTCTGAAGTCCGATTGGGGTGTGCTGTCAGTAAGGGTTGCGATATTTTCCTTTCCAGCAACAAGCCATGCAGGTATTTTGATGAAGGCCGTGGGAGCTGTCCATTTGGAGGGAACTGTTTTTACAAGCATGAATATCCTGATGGCCGCCAAGAGGAGCCACAAAGACCCAAAGTAGGAACCTCAAGTAGATACCGGGTTAGTGCTGGTGATTAATTGTCCATTCAATAGACAGAGAGCAGAAGAGGGGTGTGCATTATGTCTCCTGCCTTGGAAAGAGGATAGGGAAATACTGACTTTTCTTTTTTCCACTTCTGATAGACCTCTGTAATGGTGAATTTGAAGGAAGCAGTGCTCTAAAGTTTGTGAATGCTGGAGGCCAAGATGGAAAGACTAAATTTAAAAAACTTTCTTACAACATACTGAAGTAAAAATGTTGGGTAGCAGTAATAGGGGTGTGTGTAAGGGTTAGTTCTGCTGGAGGTCAGTATCGCTCTGAAAGAGAAATGTGATTTCTTGCATGTCAGAAAGTACACCAGGGGCATGTCAGCCTCTGGTAAGGCTCCTGCTTTGTACCAGTGGGTTACCTGGGGAAATCCTTGTGTTCCATTTGCAGGCCCAGCGGAGGAATCGGTTCTGGGATTTCATCGAGGAGCGAGAGAATGGTGATCCCTTTGAAACCGACGAGGATGAGGTGGTGACCTTTGAGCTTGGTGAGATGTTGCTTATGCTGTTGGCAGCCGGTGGTGATGATGAGCTAACGGATTCCGAGGATGAGTGGGACTTATTTCATGATGAGCTGGAAGATTATTATGATTTGGATCTATAGCACCTGTCAGTGGAGTGTGGACTGTTGTCTTGGCTTCAGGCAGTAGCTATTACCTGTGGTGTTGTGGCAGTGCCTGTGTTTCTCCTAGGCAGGCCGATCAATTCCAGGTGCTGTTGTAATAACTTTTACCCAGGGTCTGTCTCTTCCCTTCCCCTCCTTTCCCACCCCAGGAGTGTTGTTTTTCCTCTGTTTCAACAAATAACAATAAATAAATCTTTAAAATGTTAGTTTTTGTAAAAATAAATTTAACTGTCAAACAGTTAGCTTAGGTTTGTTGCTTCATCTGTGTACCCAACAGAGTTCACCCAGTTCCAGGGTTAAAGTGTTTACAGGACTTCCACACTCATTTTGAAGAGCCCAGATACAAAAATGAGCAGTGGCCATGCAGTGGGGATGTAAATTGGCTGATGGCCTTTATTCTGTCTTTGTACCAATATTTCTGATTTCAGGCCAGATACAAATACTCTTTCTGGAATCAGCTCCGTTCCGGCCCCCTCATGTACACGTCTTCATTTGTGACTTTTGGTCTCTGTTTACTTGCACATTACTATTACTACTGTGTAACCAGAACCAGGTGTGAACGTTCTGGATTTTTACTGTGTTTAGCATGAAAGGAAAATGTCTTTGTGAAAGGAGAACTCTCTATGTGTATATACAGATAAATGTAGAGTTGGACCTCAAGGATGGGGAGACTCTGTGTAAGTTAAAAATAACAAAACCATCTTTCACCCCCTCTTGGTGCATGAAGACTTGTCTCCAATTGGACATGAATCTGGTCTAGTGGTCTCAGCCCAGACTGGGAAAGGATCCTGACTATCGCTTAACTTGATAGATGGCACTCCCTAATACACCAGCTCTCTTTCATGTGTATCATTAGGGTTGTCCAGGAGCAGAAATCCGGTTAGCCGAGGTGGGGTCAGAGGAACACCAGAGAGGACCCTTAGCTTTATCGCTCTGTAAGTTTTAGAACTTCATGTAAACACTTAAGCAGTGAGCTTTGCTAGAAACTCGCTGTGCCTCCCAGCTGCTTTGAGGTACTTGTGCCTCTCTGCAGCTGAGTTGGGCAGGTTGCCTGGTAAAGCTGTTCAGTTTATGTGAGTTACTGCTTACAAAGGCAGTCATGCAGTTTCTGGCTGTAATTTGCATTGAGAAATTACTTTGCCACCAAAGCCCCAGCACAGGAATTTTAACCTTGCATTACATTATTGCTGTTTTTTATTGACTTGTGGATGCCCCGTGATCTGTTCTCCTGCTGCTCTTGTCCCCTAGACTGCCTCTCCTTTCACTTTTAAATGGAATGAGAAATTGTTCTGAGGTCTATAACGTATTGTTTTGCAGCTGCCTTTTGTAAGAAGCACTTTTCCCAAATAAAAAAAGTAAAAAAAAAATTAAACAAGAAGTCAGTCTGTTCTTTTAAGTTCGAAGGTTCTGATTTTTGACTTGTTTGTTTTCCTGTGTGTTTCTGTAGATACAAAGGCATTTATGTCACTTAATCTTAACTCCTGCAGAACTGTTATGCTTACTACAGAATTCCAGCACTGTTAAAGTCTTTCAGCAAAGAGCCTGTAATGCAAGAGATACATTCCAAACAGACAACTGAGACATCCGATGCATTGAAGGAATATCTGGGGTCGTTAGTAAGAACTGATGTGACTTGCTTTCTCAGAAGTCAGTCCTCCACTGTTGTGTTAATTTTATTTGCACTGGACAAAGCCAACTGCAGGACATACTCTTATCTGTAGTTTCCTATCATAATGCTGTTTGGGCAGCAAGTCCAAGCACTGCTACAGGCCTCTTCCTGAGGCTCCACATCCTTGCAGCCTGTGTGGGTTCAGATAGAAACATTTTTGTGCAGAAATACACAAAGTTGGAAGTAAACTGCTAGAAGCATATTGGGATGCTGGGGACATGATTTTAAAAAAGTTTAAGTGAACAGAGTAAAGCCATTTTTGGTTTGTTCAGTTTGTTTTTGTTTTTTTTTTCCCCAAGAATCAAGTAACAGAGGGAGGAAAGCAATGTAATTTGAGCAAATGACACTTTAAACTGATAAAAGGGAGAAAAAAGTTAAAGCCTCCCTGCCCTACATGGTGAACATAAGTTGTTACATCCTATTGGAAAGCTTCATTCAAATGTGAGTTTGTAACAAAGCTGTTTTCTGATAAGATGGAAAAAGGCAACGAACTTAGCAGCCAGAGCACATGGGTGAGCTTGCTTTCAAAAGGGGTCAGGAGTGGTGTGCTTTACTCCCTGCCTGGGTGTAGGTGTGGCACCGCGGTGGCTGCTGGTGCTTCTGAAGCTTCCTCCTGTACACATTACCGAGGAGGCTGAGAATAGCCAGATGAGTGATGTGCTTTGGTGGAGGCTGGTGGGTGGAGCTGCATGGCCACTGATGTGTTCACAGGCAGCATGACAAATAGCTCCTGTTCTTTGAGCTGTGCTGTGGTTCCTGTTGTGCAGGTTCAGGAGCTGCCTGTATTTGTCCCCAAGCCAGCACTGCTGGGTGCCACTTCCCGTCCGAACTGTGCTGTGTGAGCCTTGTTTCTAAGCTGGCTGGAGCATCGTGATTCCCACCTCCACCAACCCCAGACTGGGACAGCTGAAAACAGTAGGGTCTCTGAAATAAGTATGTTAGTAGGCTGCTATGTTCTTCCTCTGTGAGAACAGGAATAAATTCAGTAGAATTAAGCTTATAATGTAAGGAGATGGAGGGTGTCAACTTTAGCTGTGCTACATTCTCTTCAAGGATATGCTTAAGGTACAGAAACAGAAGAGGCCAATGAGAGTAGTGTCAAAGTGGAAAGGGTATGAAGTCTCCATAAACTTCCACCAGCAGAATCTTAATTTCAAATCAAAAATCTTTAGAAAAAGATGGATGCTGTCCCTTGAGGTGCCTTGACTTTACTCCCTAGGCCAGAATATACACATTTTGTTTGATACAGACCTTTGCCTCTTGTGGAAAGTGCAGAGTAAGTGTGCTACCTGTTCTCCCTGCGCTGAACGTGATCATACAAGGTAAGAACACTTGTTACAACTTCTGCTGCTTTAGTTCAAATGGTAGCACAGCCAGCCTTTGTGGCCCAAGGTGGATTGTAATCTTTGAGGAAATACCTGGTTCATTTAATGAAATACAAAGTAACTCCTGCTACTGCAGGTGCAGAGATTTTTATTTGGAGGGTACCATGAGCTATGGGTGTCTCATGTTTGGAACAAAACTTGTGTAGATGAAATTATTAATGCTGCAGCAATTTAAAGTGAGGGAATCCACATGTAATCCTTTAGGACTGAGCTACAATACAGGACTGGGCTGCAGGGATCAAGTAGCTACAAAATCAATTTAATTGCTAGCATTAGAAAGGCATTAAACTGTAGTTGTGGTGAATTTCATTTCAGGTTAGCAAAACTAGATTTGGGAGTGAAAACTGTATAAGCAGTAATGTTCCTGGACACAGCAGTAGCAAGGAAATGCAGAATTGCAAATATGCTGGACTCTGGTTATCCATGGGTGTGCTGTTTGTCACACGCTGTCAAGCCAGTCAGCCCCTGCTTGACAACAGCTTGATGTGACTGCATTGACAAAGCTGTGTAGGCAGCTGTGTAAAGGTTGATTTACAACAGCAGCATTAGAAAAAGTGCTTTAAAAGATTTTTGAAAGCCCTGCCCATCTGAAACAGAATTCCTATTTCCAAGTGCAGTACTCTTAGGACAAAGGGGTTCTTGGCCTGTCTAGAACTATTCTCAAAATAATGTGATATCCCAGCATTGCCTGTTGGTGTAGTTCCAGTTCTTAACACAGTTGCTTAAGAGTGGTGCTTGAAAATTATTTCAGGAGCCAGTTTGCTGAGCAATGACTGTTTGGGCCCTCACACACAAATGCCTGTTGGGGAAGGGACACCCATAACAGCGCTGCCATTGGAGCACTCACCTGGCTGGGGGAAGCTTCACTTCAGTTCCTGTGTTCAAAACCACAGCATGCATCTTCTTCCTGAAAGAAGGCTCCAGGATAGAGTGCTCCACCTCTGTTCAGCATCTGAAAATTGTCTCCCTTCCAACTATATTTAAACATTAACTGGAATGATTAGATAAGAACCTCAGCTTTTGTAACTGAGAGCCTGTCTCCTGCATATAAAGCAAAGCTGGACCACATACGCAGTGCTGTGTGCCTTCCACATCACTAGGCTGCTGGGCTGTGTTGGCTTTTAACTAGTCAGTTTCTGGGAGGTGTCAGTTTGGTACGTTCTAAAATATTTGTAATTATTTGTATTACCCTGTTCCACCAATAGGTAATGCTTCTCATCTGGCCTGGCTGTGACACCAGGGCAAGTAATGTGCCACAGCAAAGATTCAAATACTTCTTCCCAGTAGATAACAACATAACAAATGAGCTCATCTTCAAGCTGAATGTTCAATGCATCTTCAAGCAGCTCTTGAAACTGAAACCTGGGGGCAGCAGTAGTTTTTGAAATAGTGTTGTAAACAACCTTATAACCCTTTGTATTAATGCATTAATGATGTTGTCAAGAAGCACTTGGAATTTGCATATGGTGCTGGGGAACAAACCATTAACAGAAGGCTCCATAGGAGTTAGTGCTACTTTGCCTTGTCACAGCTGGGTGTTTCCATCTGCTCTCTGATGGGGAAAGGCAGAACCACAGAGATTATGCTGAGCTTGTATTTTAATCTAGTGGTTCTCACAGTCTAGAATAATGGGGATTTTTTAAAAGTTCATAGCTTCCTGTATTACCTCACGAGTAACAGAGTTACCAATGTACTCCAAGAACCTTGTTAGCAAGTGCTGCTCTTCACTGCAGCGAGGACAGCTGGAAAAGCAACTCTGTGGAAACCATTCAGTGTAACTGGCCAAAGGCCTCGTGGAAAATGCCAAACAGAACCAACCAAAAGAGGTCACGCTCCTGGTTTAGCTGCACAATGGGTAGGTGTCTAAGACTAGGTTTCTTGGAGGAGTAGGAAGCCTGTTAGACCTGTTAAAGGAAAGGCAACAGTCACAAGCCTCTTCTTCCTGATCCTGTGTTGCACAGCTTTCTGCCAAGGTCTTGCTTTGCCAGTAGCTCCATGTGTGCAGGAAGAGAACAGCAAGAGCCCTGAAACCTGGCAGTGCTGGGCACTCAGGATCACAGCAGCCTGCAGAAGTCTCCATACTGAGGGTAAGCAAAATAACTTCATACAGTAGTGGCTAATTAAGATGGCAAACCCAATGAACCATGCAAAGTTAACACTCCCCTGGTACCATCCTTCCTCTAATTCTTGACCAATAAAAGATTGTAACTGGAGCTGAAAGGAAGACTTTTTTTCTATTGCAGTCTTCTGGAACTACCAAAAAAAAAAAGTAAAAATGATGGATTACAAACTACTACCAGGAATAGAAATATTAAGCTTACATTTGACTGCTCTGTAGAAACTTGTTGTTTGGAAGCTGGCTTGCCACTTTGAAAGGCTATGGTATTTAATGTTGCTTAAATGTGCAAACCAAAATGCAACTACTAGGCTAGTAAAAACGAAGAAGGAGTAAAGATTTTAAAAGTAAACATGAGAGGGAAGATGCCTGAAGATGAAGCTTTCTCCACAGCAGGCTATAGCAAGAGGGTAGCATGGAAGATTCCTCCCTCAGCTTACACAGAGCTGAATTAACCCCTGCTCTTTGCATGTAATAGCAAAGAACCTGGCCAGAGGAAGCATTAAGAATATTAGAAGTATTTCCAAGACTATTACTTAATGATTCATTCTCCTTTATTTTTTTGTGCTTCTAAGACAAGATTTTCCAGCCATACTTGCTACATGTTTTTCCCTATTTTTCAAGGACTTGGAAAACAGGGGCAGCCAGCCATTGGGTAAGGTGGCAACACCCTAGCCTTCCCAAGGCTGCTTTGCATGTAACACAAACCGTGTTTTATCATTACAGAGATGGAGTTGCAGTTCATAGCTTAACAGTAACTAAGTGATACACTTTGGTATATGTGGACTGCAGTCAAAAAAACTTCTGATATTTCTTTCCTCCTCCTCTTTCCCTGTTTCCATCTACTGGGAAAAAAAAAAACTTGCAAACAACAGGAAAAAAACCAAAAAACTCAAAACCCTCACCAAAAAAAAACCCAGCCCAAACCCTTCATTCAGTTCAGATATACAGAAAAGTGAGCCCCAAGTAGCAGAGCTTGCATTTGGGAGGAGCAATCTAAAACCTCCCATTGCTACCACCATGTTCAGTCTCCACAGCAGTAGCATATATACTCACCTAGGGCAGCTCTCTGGTGCACCCCATACCATTGCCTCACCACTCTAACACAATTTAAGTTTTTTATTTTTTACCTAATTTAAACCATCTCACCCCTTGCTGAGTTTTACAGGAGCTTGCATCCATCCTTAACGCTCCCTTGAAAATCTACAGGGATACTCTCAAATTGCCATTGGCCCATCACACAAGCTACAGAAGGCTTTTGGTTAAAATCAGCACATCAAAAGCAAGATGAGGTTAGCAGGGAGGAATGAAAAAAAGGTTCTTTCACTTGGAAGCTTTTCTCCTCCCAGCAAGTCCATGTAGCAGGATGGAGATCAGTACTGGAAACAATCCTGACTATTACAAAGCAAAGTGAAAGGCAACTTTTCTCACCCCAGGCAGAAGTGTATCATATTCTGCCTGCTCCGCCACCCCAAAGATGTCTCCAGGTTTGTCTGGTGAGGAACTCAGGGCAGATGTGAAATCCTCTACTCTTTCACAAATGTTATTAAGCTCCTTGGGATGGGCGGCTACCTGCCTGACCTCAGGAGAGCTCCTAAATGAAAGTTTAGGCAGGAGTGGGTTAGTGCTGTTCAAGCATACATCAGACTTTTTACAGCTACTGGCAGAGAGGAAAGTGCTTAAAACCAGCAACACAGCTTAGAAGGGTCAGTGCAGAACTCTGGTGCAAATTTATCTTCTGACACAGCCAGAAAGACATATAAGGAAATAATTAAAGGCAATTTTTATAGTTATCTTTGGTTAGGGCAAGGGCTGGCAGCTTCCTGAGTCCTCTCATGTCAGAAGTTCACATTGCTATGTTCAAAGCAACCTGTGCTACCAACAGCAACAATGGTCTCTGAAAATACTCACAAGCCAAACTGCACGGTAGAAATATCAAGAGAGATGGCTTGAGGCCACATAAAACACTTTCATCAACTGAACAAAATTGAATCAAACAGCCTCAGAAGAACAGCAGTTTCCAAGTTCTCCCTGAAGTCTCTCTTCAACAGGAACACTGGGTCTTCTCCACACTTGGACTGGCAATCACTGGCCTGGAGTCAAGACTGAAGCTGTTTGGAGGGTTCTCCCCATGAAGCTGTAAGGTATTTCGGGCTATCAGCTCCTTAGCCATTAATGTGAACACCTCTTCTATGTTTTGAGCTTCTTTTGCTGATGTTTCCAGCACAGCTAAGAGCCCGTGCTTCTCTGCCAGGGTGCAGGCATCTTCAAACAGCACTTGGCGCTTGTCCAGCGAATCCGATTTGTTCCCTTAAAAGAAGGCAAAGAGATACTTCAACCACTTAGTCTTTCAAAAATTTATTTTTAAATGCGATGCAGGAATTCAATTTTGTTGAACAATAGATTTCTGTTAGCAGTAAGAGTTACTGGATAGAACAAGATGTGAGTACATCAGAGCCACAAATATAGACTGGCTTAAAAGTGCAGCAAATCATGATAGCAAAAGAGATTAAGTCCAAGTAAAAACTAAAAACTCATGTTCATCTAATTACTTAGTGTAGGTGAAAGATTATTTGGAAGCAACTGTTGGTCCTGTTCCCTAGTGGTTTTAAATGTTAAGTAGCCTTTAAGTGGAATATTTTTTTAAAGACAATCTTTTAGGGTGATGTGAAAAGAAAGACAAGAATTCAGATGAGCTACCTTAATGCCTAAAATATATACTTGTTTCTGCATGGATAGATTAAACTTTTACTTGCAGCACTTTAGTCAAAATCTATCACGAAACACCTCAGATAAAATACCTTTGTATATTTAGGCAGTTTTGCAGCACATGTGGATTTATCAGTTCCAGTAGCTGGCTGAAGTCTACATTTGTAGTTTCAAGACAACCCTTCATCAAATTCATATCCTGAATATATATAAACTAACTACCCTCCCAAAAAGTCCCTTTTAGTATTTCTAAAAGAAAAAAAAACCAAAACCAAACAAAACCAACCTACTTCACAAAAGAAAAAAAACCCAAAAAACTAAACAAACCACAAAAAAAACAAAACAGCCAAAAAAAAAAAAAAACAGCTTGAGGGTTATTTGCCTTCTTAAAAGGAACCCACCCACCTTTTCCTCCTTCAGTTCCAGATAGGAAAGTTAGGTTTCCTAGCCTTAACCTCCTGCTAGAAAGGTGTATAACATGACTAAGCGTAATTAAATGTACAATGGCTTCTGCCAGTGTAGGTAAAGCAAACAGCACCAGCTTCGGACGAAAGCACCTAGCTGGATCTTTAACAAAAGCTTCACTTTTTACTGATTTCAGAACTTCTCTCTCTAAAAAAAACCCAACAACCACCACCATCCCCCACCACACACAGGTAAGTCTCTTTCTTTAGATTCATGACAGAAATTAGAAAAAACCAGCCAAAGTGCAGTGATTTACACCTCCCCTGCCTCCAGTGTTCCAAGCACTGCATTAGAAGCAGGTCAGAATTTATCGTTTGCTTCTTCCAGAGGAAGGACAGGAGAAATCTCCACAGCACAAGCACGGAGGGTGCTGGGAGCAGAGGCAGCAGCTCAGGGGCCCTGCCTGGGGCTCAGCGCTGCCCCAGCCCTGGCTGCTGGGCTGCTCTCAGCACACTGCAACAGGCTTAGCCACGCCAATGGAAATAAAGGCAAGAAAGAAAAACACTGGCGTGTTTCACCACACCAGTGCTCTCGTTTGCAGCTTCTTCCTTGGGGGAAGGAAGAGCAATAATAACCATGAAACCCAAGGGAAAGGAACCGTGGCTTCCTACCAGCTCCATTCCCGGCAATTCCCAGCCACTGCTTTCCTCAAAGAGGCAGTTTCCTGAGTGCTAGTGGAATGTAAGCAGGCTACTCCAGGCTCTGCGAAAGCCATCTCCCCATCTACTGTCTTACCTGCTCGGAATCCCATTACAGAGCAATGCGCATGCATACCGAGAGAGCAAAGAGGAAAGATGAGAACCACAGGAGTCTGTGCATCCCCCTCCACCTTGAATTATTGAGCTGCTACATTCCTGTGCAGCAGCTTACAGGGTCAGGCCTACTGCAGGTCTAACTCAACAAGGTGGTCCCTGCCTCCAGCCTGGCAGCAAAGCTTGTTGTGTTATTCCAACAGGAAAGGAACAACTGAAAAAGGGTTTTGCTCTCTGCAATGGGTTCGGTCCTGTCAGGACCAGGCTTTCCTCATGACTTTCCTCATTTTTTTAAGCCTGGGTTGAATTGACACACTTGGTGATCTATTTTAATTAGAACTAAATTCTTCCTTAATGCATAGTGTATAGATGCTTCAAGTAGTGGTAGGAAACGAGGGAGACTTTATGTCCATATTAAAAATCTACATAACACAATATTTAAAACTAAAATCCTACCAATTAACATCATGACCAAGTTTGCAGCACCATACTTTTCAATTTCATGAATCCAGTGAGGAATGGATTCAAATGTGGACCTCCTAGTAAGGTCATAGGCAAGGATGGCCCCATGGGCACTCCTGTAATAAGACTGGGTTATTGTCCGGAAGCGCTCTTGACCAGCTGTGTCCCACACTTGGATCTGTAAGAGAAAGGAGAGAAGTTGTAAAGACCAGTGAACACCACTTTCCTAGGTGCTTGCCCTCAGCATTTGAAGCCCCATGTCCAGAAGGCAGCCAGACCTGTCCCAGCTCACTCTACCAGACCAGTGTGGCTTTGCGCTCCCTAGATCCGAAAAGCCATTTACAAGCCTGAAGAGTCAATCTACACAGACCAAAGAGAAAGCTCCAAGAGTGAACCCAGCTTTGCAGAGAGGCCAAGAAACCCGTTTTCAACAACTGTAGTAAAAGATTCAGAACATTACAGTCTTTTAATAGCAAAAGAAGAAGAGTAAAGAGCCCTAATACAGGTCTGGGCAGAGCAAATCTATATATAAAAGCCAGGCATCCTAACTTTCATCTGCACACAGAGGGAAGTTCTAGCTGACAACTTCTTCTGGTGTTTGTCTTGGAAGTCTTCTTCCCTCCAATTAAGCACACATCAAAGTGGAGCCTTTGCAAACTTTGGGGGTTTTCCCTTCTTGGTGTCCCAGCTCAAGCCCCCACATCTCTGGAGGGAAGAGACATCCCCTCCAAACTATAGCCGGTTTCCAAAGAACTCCCTGCAGGCAAAGCACAAGCCCTCTCCTCAGGTAGATGCAAAGAAGTCACGGGAGCAAGTATGTATCCAAATTAGGGTGACTGCTTCCCCCAGGATATCTTCCTGAGAGAAAGCTCCGCTGGGAAGCACCCCTGGTTAGAAAGGCAGCCGGCTTTTGCCAGCTGCCTTCGGCTGGGCCGAGCAGGAGGTGCTGCGCGTCCCGCCGCTTCCTGGCACCTGCACGGGAACGATGGCACGGCCAAGGTGCTGCTCGCCTGGAGGCTCGGGCTCGCTCCCGCCACCGACCTTTACTTTCTTGCCGTCGATGTCCATGGAGCGCACGGTGAAGTCGACGCCGATGGTGTTCTGCTGCTTCTCGTTGTACTGCCCTGTCTTGAAGCGGTGCACCACGCACGTCTTCCCCACGTTGGAGTCGCCGATCAGGATGATCTTGAAGAGGTAGTCGAAGGCATCGTCCGCGCCGCTGCCGGGGAACGGCATCGCGGCTGCCGGGCGGGCCTGCGGCCGGGGGGGAGGAGGAGGAAGAGCCGCAGGCCCCAGGAAGGAGCCCCGTCCCAGGCGCTCACCTGCCGGCGCTGCCCTGCCGGGACAGGTAGCGCCGCTCTGTGCCGCGGGGCCGGCGGGAGCTGTAGTCCGCCCTCTCCCGTCCCTTCCCCCCGCCCCGCCCCGGGCTCGGCCGGGCCGCACAGGGGCCGGGCCGCTCGCTCCCGCCCCGCGCAGGGGGCGGGCAGGGCCCCGGCGGCGGCCGCGGCCGGACTACAGCTCCCGCCGCTCCGCGGGACCGCCCGGAAGAGCCGCCTCCCGCCGCCGACTTCCTCCGGCCGCGCTGGGCGCCGGGCGCGGTGCGCGGCGCCGGGCGGCTCCCCGGGGCGTGGAGCGGCAGTGACGGCGGCGGAGCCGGGCCGTGCCCTGCCCTGCCCTGCGCTGCCCGCTCGGCTCCGCTCCCCGCCCCGCCCCGCCGGGGACGTGGCCCCAGCGCCCGGAGGGAGCCGCGTCCTCCTCCTCGCCCCTGCCTCGGGCTGGGCTGCGCTGGGCTGGGCCGGGACCGGGGCCTCCCCGGCAGCCCGGATCGTTCCCGGAGCATTCGGGTGCTCGGGGCAGCCCCTTGTCCTTCTTCCCGGACAGCATCCGGCGGGGCATCCGCGGTGACAGACGGTGTGCTTGTGCTGGCGGCCGAGGGCCCTGGGTGGGTTTGCGGTTGTGTCGCTGTTCTTCCGTCAGTTTGGAAAAATGGCATAGGAGTCTGGGGGATTGTTGGGGTTTGATGGGGTTTTCTTTGGGTTTTTAAAATTATTATTATTTTGAAGAAATAATCCTTTCGTTTGTTTTGCACTTTGGAATGTTAAGGCTGCGCTTTCCTGCCGGCTTTGGAGGGCAGTGGTATAGCATTAAGGGTGTTTATTTTGAACTTAAGGTGTCTTATTTTGCCTTTAAGTGAAAGGATAAGGTAGAACACCGAGGAGAGCTTAACAGATAAGGATGAAAGCCTATCAAAAGCTTACTCAGAATACCGGCTGGCTGTAGGTAAATAGTGCTAAATAGTTAGATGAGGCAGTCTAACACTATAAAAGTACGCCTCTTCCTTTCGTAAAGGCACGTGCTTCGCTGTCTTGAGTTCTGTGGGTCATCCTGCTGCCGAGCTTTTGCTCTTCCTCCACCATAAAGTTACTGTGGTGTTCTCACAATAATTAGAAGACTTACTTTAGAGAAGAAACTAGTTGCAGACTTTTCTAGCCTATGAAGAATGCCAGTTTTGAATACAGAAAGGGCAGGATGAAGATAGAGGGGAAACAAAATCTTTTGTGATTATCTCTACACTGTGAAAGTGTCCTGTATCAGAAAGTATTCTAGAAAGAAGACCTGAGACTGGGAAGCTCTGGGGAACGGACTATTTCAATAGTAAATGCTGTTAAAAAAAACCAAAACAGGTGACTTTAAGGTCAAACTAGGTCTTAGCTTTAAAAGGACTCAGTATCTTGGACAAATAAGATCTGTATTTGCGTATGTTGACACGAAGCAAGTAGTAAATCTTGTGCTTTGGGCTGCAGACTGATTACCCAAGGAAGGAACTTTTCCCCACAGCGTTGCACAACTGGCAGTGTTTTGCTTTCCTTGAGACAGCTCTGTTATCTGCCTGGTGGGAGGGGAGGGAGAACCAAGGAATCTCTTGTGTTTGACCAGCAGACCGTGTGGCTCACAGGCCTGTAAGGACCGTGGAGCTGGGAAACTGGAGTGCCTTGGCTTTCCCTTCTCAGTGCAGCTGGCGTGGGGGACAGCCCTGAGCTGTAGGGTTACTGCTGCACTGCGTGCTACTTGGGTGGGTGCTGAGTCTTCATTCACTGGTGCTGAGAAGTGGTCTGGGGCCTCAGGTGAAGGTAGGATCAAGACTGCTTGCAAAGTTGCCTCTTCGGGGCTAGTCTTGCCTTCTCACAGCTCCAGTTGTAGGCACTTTTTTTTCCTCTTGAACCCAAGCAGTCTAGACACATGTCCCTACAAGGAGGTGCTGTGTGCCAGCTGGAGCAGTGGCAGTGTGGCTCAAGAGCTCCTGGGCTGTGTAGAGACAGATGGTGTCAGGTCTTGTACAGCCTCACTGCATTTGCCCTGGATGAGAATGGAGGTGTTCAGGCGTGGTGTAGCATAAATGTGACTCCAGTGTCTCAAAGCTGTCATAGCTGGGTCCGTGTTACTCAGAGGATCTCCGTGCCACACTCTGGTTTTGGAGGTCAGATGTGATGTCAGTTTCCACAATGGTTCGCGTATCCAGCAGGAGCTGGATATTGCTGTTGGTCAAGCATGTGTCATCACTGAGAGAACAGGGAAGGGAGACTGCCTGCAGTGAAAGGTGTCCTGATTAAAGCTTTAAAAGGAGGAGTAGAAAGTCTGTGTGAAATAAAGAGTTTTCAGCAGCAGAAATTTAGGTGAGAGACTGTCTGGCCAATGACTTTTACTTACTTCGGGTGAGGTTATGAAGCTGAACTTGAAAAGACTTCTGTCAGATGTGCAAATAATTACGAACAGCACCTGTGGAAACGGACACAAAGGCATTATATTCTGTTTTATTTCAGTGCTGATCCTTTGGGGGAACAGAGGTGGTGCTCTATTTTACCTCTGCTCAGCACTCAGAAAGTTTGCGATGTTGGCATGTCATCTGAAATGTGTGGAGAGACATTAATCCCCTCGCTGCCCAGTGGGGCTGTTTCCCAAAATCTGTTAGCAAACATCGTCCCTCAGCCATGCTAGCTCAGCTGGGGCATTGGAATGGTGTGGCACGGAGCAGCATGAGGAAGCTCTGTGTCTGTGATGGCCTTCCCTCAGTACTGATAGTTTCTGGTTGTCTCGAGGTTGAGGCAGGTGTCACCCATGCCCTTCAGGTAGGGACAGGAAGGTATGACTTGTTGTGTGCTGTACTAATGAGTTGGGGATTGATGGAGCTGTAATGTCAGGCTTGAGAATAAACAGGAAAGGATTCCAGCTGTTGGATTTCAGCACTGTCCTCACAGCTACATCCCTTTTTCCATCTAAGCAAGTCCACTCTTGGGTGTATTCCTTCAACAACATCTTAATGAGGCAGTCGGATCCCAAACCCTTCTCCAGCCATAGCCAAATTCTGCTCTTGTGGCTTCATCACCTGTCTGTGTCCAGCCAGGTAGCAGCAGAAAGCTCTTATTTGTGGTCACTCTCTAGTGCACCATGTGTGTAAATGGTGTACAGTGGTCTTTAACGGGAGATTGCTGGAAATTGGTAGATCCAGGGGGTACTCCTTTGGTCCTGGGCACTGAAGAGGCATCTGCTAGGAGAGAACCAAAAAAGAAGTGCCATGAGGGTACTGGGAGAATGGGAATAACAAGACACCTTAAGCCATAGAACTTACTGAGGAATGTACAAGTGATGAATGGGTGGTGGTGTGAAACAAGTTGGGAAGGCATGGCATGGAGTTGTTCCATCTGGATTCGAGCTGTTTGGGTAACAGAGCTGTACTTCGTACACGTGTTTTAATTCAAAATGGTTTTCTCTTCTCCTCCCTTCCCATCTTCTTCTCTTTAAGGGAGCAGAAGAATGACTTAGTCACCATCCAGCCCTCGTGGCCAAGGCAGGAGCAGGGGTAGGGTTGCCAGGAACATGGCTGTGCCTGGAAGCTTACGGAGGCAGCCTGCCAACAGAGGCCTTGTGTCCCACTGCACCCACCATCATATTGTTGTGTTCCTGCTGACCTTCTTCAGGTAGGTTGAGCGTACCTCTGCTCAGAGATTTGTATTTCCACCCTTGACCTCCAGAGGAGATTGGGCCAACCTGTGTCTGTGTGTTTCCTGGCAGTTATTCCCTGCTCCATGCCTCCAGAAAGACATTCAGTAATGTCAAAGTCAGCATTTCCAGCCAATGGACTCCCTCCTGCCGAAACAGCACGGCCCCCAAGCTCCAGCCATATGAGGTAAGGACACAAGGGAGAAGGAGATGATAGGAAAGGTGGGCAGCTGCCAGTGGACTGAACTTGTGGGGCTGAAGAGGCCCCTTTAGGTGTTTCCTCACTTCTCAGAATGTGAGTGGAAACTTCAGGTGTTGGCATTGCAGTTTCATGGATCACCAGGCGATGCTGAAACTTTCCTAGTGGTGCCCAGAAAATAAACTTCTCAAGAAGCTACAGTGTTCCAGTGGAAAGGGGGGGGACCCAGAAGAGTCTGCAATAGGCAATAGCATGGAGGAGGGGGAAGAGGGACTCTTCCTCTGAAGTGTTGGAGGCAATAAACCAAAGCAGTTAATGGGCTTACAGAGGGTTCTGTGAAAATCCTGGCTGTGCTTTCTCTGTGGCAGTGCTGCTGCTGCCACCCTCTCAAAAGCATATCCAAATTAGGAGAGTAAACAGCTGTCTGACTGTGCTAGCTGTTTATCCTAAATTGATGGTGAAGAATGACATTTTATCTTGCATCTGAAAGGCCTGATTTCCATGCTGAACATCCAGTACCCCTTCTCTGTAAAAATCCTGGTTTCAGTTAAAGCAGTGGGAGTTTTGGCAGTGCTTGCTGGCAGGAAAGGAAGTTTTAAACTGCTTGGTTCTCACAAATGGGAAGGCAAGAACTATCTCGTGGCTCCCACCATGGGGGTTTTAGGGCTTGTTTTTTGTAATGCTTTGTCCTGATGCTTTTGAGAAGTGGAAGAAATCTTACATCAAAAGCTTGGTCACAGGCCATGAGATCTATTGGGGCTGGGAGTTCCAAGTCAGCTGCTGAAGCACTGCCTACATTAGAAATCATTGGTTTTTTGAGTGTTTGACAGAAGGAATAGAAGGATGATAAATGCTGACTTCTTGTGATAAGTGAAAACAGTAAATTTGGCTTGTAATGTGTTCAGGATTTTATAGTATGGCCGAAAGGAGTGTGCATCTCAGGGATGCTAAAATGAAATGCAAGGTGTTTATATTTAGTTCTTTAACTAACATTCAAACTAGTACATTCTGGAAGCTGTTTTGATTTTTTTAATATATAGATGATTTGGGATTTTCTGGATGTTGAGATGCATGTGTCTGATCAAGAAAAATGGTCAAACTGGTCCTTTAGGTATCAATTCAGGTTACATCTGTTAAACTAAGTGGATGTATGATAAGTGTTGTCTGTATAGGATGTTCTCCTGGAGAGGTAGAATCAAGCTGAAACTGATGATATTTGAGTTAGGCACATCTGCAGGTCAGGCTTGGGTTGGGTTTGTTTGTTTTCTAATGGAGACATGGTGGGAAGGGAAGAAAATTTTGTTCTGATTAACTTCATTAATTCTTCAAATTATCCTCAAAGCTAGCTATTTTTTTTTTTTTTTGACCTAATGTCACTAATCTTTGGGGACAAGTGAGACTTTTTCCCTTTTTTTGATCATATTGAAGCTAAAGTGAAACTCAGGGTAAGCACAAAACCCAACAACATTAGTGATGACTGGAGTTTGTTGTAAATAGTTTCCAACCAGTGTACTTCTTCTCCTTATTCCTTTTGTGCTCTTTCTTTTCTGTTTGTTTTCTGTCATTTCTTATTTTGGCTGCTGCCACAAATACTTTAAGGGAATTATTCATTTAGTGAAGACAGCAAGAGAAATACAGAAGAGATGCTGCACATAAAACAGAATATGCCTTTATTGTATTATTCATTAAAATGCTCATCAGTGTTTCAGAGTAAGAAGCTGTCTGTTACATGCTTGTTAGAAGTAGGGTTTGTTTTGCCACTCATTTGTCTTGATCCAGGTGCATTTCTCACTTCTGGCTTGCTAGCTTGCATTTTAGAAGGGAAGCAAAGTGTCAGTGCACATTTTCTGCCAGAAGATTATGCCAGAATTGTTCTTGATTTGATACCTAAGGTGTTGGAGAAATGGGAGCTTGCTTGGGCCGGGTGCTGTTCTGCTTTGGAGCTGGGGTTTTCATTGAAAAAGAGTAGAATGAGCTATGCCTCTCCTTGTTTACCTGTCAAAAATTTGCCTCTGTAGCTCTGGAACAGCAGCCATTTATTTGCAAATGCAGAAGAAGCAACTCTCTTCCTGGGGACTTTGGACACCATCTTTTTGTTTTCCTATGCTGTGGTGAGTAAAACTAACCCCAAGCTGCTCAGCTTTGGTTGACTCTTACTGGGAAGATCACACCCACAATAAAAAGCTTAGTTTAGAGGCAAACCTTCTCTTCCAGTTTCTGTTAGTTCTGCCCATGCCTGTCACCCATGTGAAGATGTTTTTTAACAAACACAAGGGAAATACTATCACTTCAGAATTTCTTACACCCCTGTCACCGGAGAGGACTAGTTCTGTCTCTTCAAGAGTTCTCAGCTGAATTCTTTGAAACAAAAAATGTAATGAGCAGCCACAAGCAAGGTTTCTTTAGTGGCAGGAGAAGTGGTTAGAATCAAACTGTAAGTTGGTGTAACAGAAGTGTTTGGATTAGTATGGCCTTTCTATGTAGCTTTAATTCCTACAGTTGTAAGGTGAGAATCCTCTGGCTTGATTTAATGCTGTGTTTTGTTCTTAGGGTCTCTTTGTCAGCGGCATAGTTGGGGACCGCCTGAATTTACGCTGGGTTTTGTCTTTTGGCATGTGTTCCTCTGCTCTGGTGGTAAGTTGGAACATAGTAGTGGGATTTAAAAATTTGCCTTAGGGATTCTGGGTAGGGTTTTGCTGTAGGGGAGAAGAGGCTCTGCTTCTGTGTGAATCTGCTCATGAGCTGTAGCTGTACCTCAGTGGTCTCAAAGCCTGTGGGTCTAACTTGATTCTGGATGCATGTACTGCACTGTCTAAAGCATGGAGCATAGAGAACTCTTTCCTTACTGAAATGTCCAGCTCTGGACACTGTCAGAAGGAAATTCCTAAGTTTGAGACACTGTCTAGAGACCTGATGAAGAGCTTTTGTTCCAGATTAGTGTATTTGGGCTTTTGGGGACTGTTTTGTAGTATAACTTAATCTCTTAGACCATGCTTGTTGTTATTGAGGCTTTTGCTTCCAAACACAATCTTTGTTCTGTTCTTTAAAGGGCATTCTAATAATACCAGGCACTCATTTACTTGTTTTATATAACTGCCAAGAGGGTATGTGTCAAAAAAGAATGTCTGCTTAAAACAAAAGGTGTTTTGTGTTCAAGTTCGAGCCACTTCAGATAAGTGTAAATCAGTTTTATCTTGTGGTTTTCTGGTTATTAAAGTAGTGGTAAAATCTGTGGAGTGTGTTTATTTTGCTGGTGGCTACAAACCCCACTGTGGCCTGTTGGGCTCTGCAGACACATGACTACAAGTATGCATCAAGCACGCTGTGCCACAGTGTGTGTTTATTTTGGGTTAGAGCACTTGGTAATTTGAGACCTGGCTGTAGTATTTGTGTTAAATTTGGTGAAGATACATGACCTGTGAGGGTTCTGTGTCTGCAGAGAGCCTCACAGATTAGCGTGTCAGTACAGCAGCAGATCAAGAGGCTACTGTATTTTTAGTGTTCTCATTGAAACTATTTGTGTCTTCCTTCTCTTCTCCTGTTATAACTGTGTTGTTTGGGGAGACAGAAGTCTTGGAGAGGAAGTGCCATGGCAGCACGTTTGTCTCTGGAGTCAGAGCAGTGCTGGCTCAGCAGATGGTGCTGTGAGCCCTGTGCTGTGTCTCAAACAACGCCAGCCTGGCCTCTGCCTTGGCCCCTGCACAGCTCCCTGAAAGCTTGTTCCTTTTTTTGGGACCTCACTCCTGCCTGTCTTTCAGAAGTAGCCTTCTCTGTTTTCCTCCTGCTCTCCTCCAGGTGTTCTCCTTTGGCACACTCACAGAATGGTTGCATTTCTACAACAAGTGGTTCTACTGCTGTCTCTGGGTTGTGAATGGCTTGCTGCAGTCCACTGGCTGGCCCTGTGTGGTTGCTGTCATGGGAAATTGGTTTGGAAAAGCTGGGTAAGTTGAGTTTCCGTCAGTGACTCACTTATCTGAAGTGCTGAGTAACAGATTGAGCTGAAATTTTCAAACCAGAAAGGCCAACGGTTAGATCATCATTTTAATTAGGTAGGATGAAATATGCCTTACTTATTACATTCTCTCTTTCACCTTTTTCTGGAGCCACAGAACAGCCTGGTGTGAACACAACTGTGTGTTTTAAAAGCATAGGTTCAAACTTCAAAAATCCCATAGTGTAGAGTGACTGAATTTTAATTTTCATATCACTGAAAAACCTGTTTCTGTCTACTTAGCAATAAAGAGAGCTAATGATAACTGAGTCATCCTAGGCTCTGCTCTCACTTCGGGATATTGCAGATGAGCTCCAGTCATAGTTTGTAACCTTGTTGCCAGCTCACTCTCCTTTAACACAGATGTTTCAGGGTTCCTGCCTTATCTATTTGTCACCTCCAAGTTATTATGTGTTTTGTTTTAAATGAACTTTAAGCCTCTTTGAAGTGGTCAGGGAAAATGGTGTAACTAAATTCATCAGTTAAAGTTCACTTGAATGTTTTGTTCTTGTCTTGTTCTTAATGTCATCTGTCCTCACATTGTCTGCTTCAAATCTTTTTCCCCTTCTGCAGGAGAGGTTTTGTGTTTGGACTCTGGAGTGCCTGTGCATCTGTGGGAAATATCCTTGGGGCATTCCTTGCCTCCTGTGTTCTCAAGTATGGCTATGAGGTCAGTATTGCTGCCTGGCTTCTAGCTACACCTGCATGTCTGAATAGGTTATGAGACACTGGTTTTTTATCCTTTCTTTGAGAGATAACAGCCTCATATGTCCAATTTCATCTTCCCGAATTCTGTGGAGGCAGAATAGAAAGGCTGTTCCTTTCCTGCCTCTTAAGCTGGGAGAAATGAGCCTGAGACTCCTCTGTAAATGAGACTGATGATATTAAGGAGCTCTAGTGTCACATTATACCTTCTTCTTATTTGGGTGGCTTCAAGTGCTCTTCAGGGTCATCCATCACAGTTTCTGAGTTGACTGGAGTCCCTGGAGCTGGAAGGGCACAGAGGCATAGCTGCTGTGACTGGGAAGAGGCCAGGCTGTTGTGTGATGGTGGACAACTGAGCACAGGGAATGGGAGTGACCCAGCACATCCATAGCACAGGACCTCTGAGAACAGGCTGGCAGAGCTGAGCTGGTCACTCTGGACATGAGAGGGCTTACAGCACCAAGAGCAGCCTTCCAAAGCTTGGGAGAAGATTGTTGAGAAATCAGAGCCAGACTCTTTCCAGGACTGCACTTTGAGAGAGCAAAAAAGCAGTGGGTGTAAAGTGAAGCAGGGATGGTTCCATTTGGATGTTTGGAAAACCATTTTCCTATGATGTATGTTAAGCAGTGGAACAAGGGGACAGAACCTGGAGGATCTGTCTTTGAAGGATTTCAAGAATCTGATTGACCAAAGCTCTGAGAAACCTTGTCTAAATTTGGTGCTTGACTCTTCTGTGAGCAGTCCCTTCCAATAGAGCTGGATCTCTGGTTGTGTTGGCTCAGCTCCTTCCCCACTGCTGTCACCTCAGCACAGATAAGCCTAGATAGGACCAAGTCCGTTCAGGAGATGCAGAGATCACTTGTTTCCAGGTGTCGTGGATGCAGTCTGGGTTGTTGTAGCAGTGTTTGCTCTCTCATGAGGTTGGAGTGTAAAGAAACCCTCATTAGAGAGGGAGGTGTATGTGACTGAAGGTGCTTTAAAAAAGAATGTTTTCTTTATTTCTCCTCAGTATGCTTTCTTGGTGACGGCCTCAGTACAGTTTGCTGGAGGAGTTATTGTGTTCTTTGGGCTCCTGACATCGCCGAAGGAAGTGGGTGAGTGGAAGAGCTGTGCTATTTCAGTCCCTTCATGGAGAGCAGATCTGCAGCTTTCCATGTAGTACTACTCATTCTGACAGCATTTATCCTCAGGGCTCTTATCAAATGGTGCTGCACCTTAGTGCATTTAATGGAGCAAATGCTTTGCTTGCCAAGATCACACTAAATGCTACCATGTGTCGTGTGAATAGGGTCTGGATGTTTTTTTAAAGCCAAATAAAACAGCATGGCTCTAACATCTCCACTAGGATATGCCTAATTATCAGTTTTTCTTCACCTGAAACACCAGTATTTGTTAAAGAAACAGCAGGCAAACTGATAACTGGCTATTGTAGGAGAAAACTATGGCAAGCCTTAAGTGTGCAATGGGAAGGGAAGGTAGTTTTGGTCTGCAGGTCTCTCACAGCCAGATAAATAACTCTTGGGTTGGACACATTTCTTCTCTGAGAAGGTGGTAGGCAAGTCAGAGTGCAACAGGGGAACAAAAGAACTTTGTGGCTTTGACAGGGCCGTGGAGGAGGTTTCCCAGGTGCCTGCAAAGTCTGTAAAGTTGGGAGCTCTGAAGCTGCCATAAAGTGTGCTCATAAGAGTGCTCTGCATCCCAGGAAGCACAATGCAGTTCCCAGGCCTTCCATTCCAGCAGAGGCGTTAACGGACAGCGGGTGTCTGAGTCCCTGCTGCTGCTCTCAGCCTCCAGGCTCAAGGGAGGTGGCACCCAGGGCCAGGGCTGAGGATCCCAGCCCCTCAATAAGGGGGGAAATGCACTAATTTGTTGTGTCTTCCAACTAATGGCCAGACACTCAGAACAGACAAAGCCGACGCCAGGATCACACAATACTTTCAAGAGCCCTAGAAGACAAAGGGTAGAAAGTGGCGGCACTGCAGAACACCATCTAGAAGAGTTTCTAAGCCAAAGGAGGATGGAGGTATGGGAGAGCAAGGGAACTGCTAGAAGGTAGAATTGCTTAAAAGAAGCGAGCATAGCTTTAGTGTGGGGAAAGGGTGAACAGGCTGTGGTCTGTTTTTCCTGTTGCTTATTCCTTGTAAAACTTAGGCCTCCCTGAGCTTGGAGCAGATGAAGATGAAGCCAGTGTGGAAGAAGATGCCAACAGACCTCTAATGGGCAATGATGATGTAGATGATGATGACCAGAATTACTCCATTCAAGCAACTGACAATGACAACCAGCCCAGGGCCATTGGCTTTTTCCAGGCTTGTTGCCTTCCTGGTGTAGTACTGGTGAGGACACAGATTCTTAAATAAGAGCTGACTTATCTGTTGAACATAAAGCTGGCTTTTTGTGTTGTCAGGATTTGTACACATCATTGTTAATATGTTGACCATATGTTGTAGTGGTTGGCATCTGACATCTCATGCTGTGAAAATGTTGGGGTTGGGCCTGCTATCCTTGTGTGCATGGATGATGCTGTCTGGGTGGCTGGTGTGTGTTGCTCTTCCCTCCTGGGAAGATTACATGCAGGGAGTGCTTGTAGTGAGCCGATGAAGTGCAGCAGAGATCCTGCCCTTCCTGCTGTGAATTTGCAAGGGAGACCATGGCCAAAGGTGCCTGTAGGATGCTTCCTTGGTAAGGTAGATGCCTGCCCTGAGGAGTGGGGTTCTCAGTCCCAACTGAGCATCATACGGAGCTCTATGTTACTGATACTGAGATTTGGAGATTTTTAGTTATCTTAAAGCAGAAAGCTGGCCTGAAAAGCCTGAATCAGCATGATGTAACATCTGGCAAAGTGTGCAGGGTTTTTTATGAGCAACAGGAAACAAGGTCTGGTGATGCAGTTTCCACATATCCTTGTCCTGCCCCTTGAAAACTTGTGCTTCTGTATCAGCAGTATTGCCTAATTCATGTTCAGCTGAAAAGTTAACCTGTCATTAAAAAACAATGTTAACCTTCTGCATCAGGACACACATTCTGTGTGCCCCCTGAATACAAGAACCAGTGCAAGAAAGGGGCAGAGTGGCTGCTCAGCAGAGCAGTGGGAACTGCCTGGATTTGCCATGGAGCAGAACTACTGAATGGGCAGTGTTCAGGTACCCTTAATGAGCAAAGCAGTTGGCTGTTGTGATTGAGGCAACAGAAAATCTAGGAGGGGTGGGTGCATTGTCAGTGTGTCAAGTGCAGGACAACCACAGTCCTGTTGTTAAGGCCATAGTTGAGGGACGGCAAAAGAAAGCAAACCCATCTTGAATTCTTTCCTACTCTGGCTAAATGCCTCACACAAAATGTTAGTGATGGTGTCTGCCTCAGCTGATGTGTGACTTTTTTCACTGGCCTGAGCAAAAGGAGATGGCAGCAACTTGAGGTTGCTTGCTTTGAACTTTGGGTTTTGGGTACAGATTCCACGCCCTAATCCAGCAACCTGAGCACTCCGAGTCGGAGTTTTATCTGATGTCAGCTTAGTGCCCAGCCAAACAGGGGTACCATGTCAGATTGGTGAGAGACCAAATACTGAGAGAATCTCCAAAGCCTTGTCAAGATTCTACAAAGAATTTATTTGACATATTTTTTCTGTAGCTCCTCTCATCTCCTGCTGAGTGATACAGTGGAAGAGTTTTAGTACAGACAGCTTTCCCCTGAGCCTCTAGGAATTCAATGCTTAATCACTCAGACAATCTGGTAGACAGTTTCTTAGTCTGTTGTAATAAATATCACTTTGTACAGTGCACTTTTCACACCCAGAGGCAGGAGAACCCTACCAAACATCCCCATGTCTTCCATGTATGGTGGAAATTAGTTTGTGTCCTGTAAGAGTGAAAAAGCATTAATAATAGAGCTAAAAAGTCTGTATCTATTAAAATAATATAAATTCAGAAGAGATGATTTTGTGGTACTTAATATATAAAAAGATCTGCTTTCTGAAATTCAAAGTCAAGTGTCTGTATGCACAGAGCCTCAAAGGCTGTGCTTTAATGTCTTCATTCTTGTTTGCCTTTTCAGTGGGTTCCTTGAACTGCTGTCTTTACTGAATTAGGGTGATCTGTCCCTCTGCATGCTGGGCCAGCAGTCCCTGAGAACTAATCTTTGCCACACACATGAAAGCTCTGAAGGAGGAGATCTGCCAGCTAAGGACAAATTGAGCCCAGCAGCCAAAAGAAGGTTGTCTCAGCTGTTGGGTTTGAAAGCCTGTGCTCAGCTTTGGCCAACCTTTCATCCCATGTCCTGGAATACCTGCCTGGGGATTAGGAGTGAAGCTTTCTCTTTTGGTGCTGTAAGCAGATGAACCTTCTGAGCAGCACAAGACAGCACAGAGGAACCACTTCACATAACTTTTCTCAGCATGATGCACAGATGACTAAATCGCAAGCTTTTTTTGTGTCACTTGGCTGGCTCCCTTCTCTTCAGAAGAGGAATTTAAATTTTCTTCATTTTTTGAAGCCTGGTGTCATTTCCTCTCAAAATTACACTGAAAGTGTTTTAACCTGTTGCATTCAGTGATAAAAAAATAACCTAGACAGTGATTTTTGTATTCCTGGGTTCCCTTTGATGTTCAGCATTAAACTTTCATGATGCTCCCTTCTTACATGAAATTCGGAAGTGCTTTCCCCTGAAAGCTTTAGCTGGATCCAGAGCTTTATGGAAATAAGCAGAAATGCTGTTTGCATTTCCCAAGTGCTAACTGCTTGCTGGTCCTCTCTTTGTTCCAGTACTCCTTGGCCTATGCCTGCTTGAAGCTGGTGAATTACTCATTCTTCTTCTGGCTGCCTTTCTACCTCAGCAGCAACTTTGGATGGAAAGAAGCAGAAGCTGACCAGCTCTCAATCTGGTATGATGTGGGAGGAATCATAGGTGAGTGAGCAGGGGAAAGACACCTCCTTGCAGCTGCCTCCCTAGTGTTTGAGAATGAAAGACAGTGAATGCAGCCAGAGCAGTTGTGTTCAGTGGGATCTAGCTGTTCCCCTAACGTGGGAAAAGTCTAGCTTTGTATGTGGCTGCTTTGGCTTATCTTTTTTTCCTTAAACACAAAGTATATGACCCCCTAAGGAGTTAACATATAACTGGAGAGCACTGTCCTACTCTTGGAAATTACCCCCAGCTGGCATTTTTATTCACTGACTAGGACTTGTTGATAAGTTCTGTGTACAAAATGGGGCCCCTGCTTGCTACTTCCTTTCTGACAGGTACCCTTGGGGAAGATTTAGATCTGGACTTGGTGTATTCTGTACTGTCCTGTCTGTCCTGTGTTTCTAAGGACAAACTCATTGCAGATCTCAGGAGAGCAGGCACCAACTGTGTTATATTCAGAAATTAAACATAATTGCTTTTATTTCCGCTGGCTGCAAAACCTGACCCAGTTCTTTCAGAATCAAGAGTATATTCTGTATATGTGTTTAGACTTCCACTCTCCTGTGCTCAGGTTCTAGCTTTATTCCCTTGTCTAGTTAGCTTTCCTATAGTAGACATTCTTGTTTGGGACCATTCAGGGTCTGCACTAGGCTTTCTCAGCATTCTGGCATTTACCAGCAGAGCAGTTCCTGCAGAGGTACCAATAGTACATAAGGTGATTTTTTTTTGGCCTTTGGCATTTGTTCCATTCAGTTTCACCTGCCCTAAGTAGGTGAGACAGCAGGGAATGTGAGGCCCCTGTGTATTAATGTTTGCCCTGTGACAAAGAGCTGCCTTTTCTTGCACTTTCAGTTAAAGGAGCCAGCCACAACGTTCAGCTTGCATAATCCAGGGTTGTGGTGGTCATAGAGCTGTGGTGGTCCTGTAGGGGAAGAGAAAGGAAAGTAGGAGCATTGGCTAGTGGCATACCAGAAAAAAAAGAAGCATTAAATTCCCAGTAAAGCAGTATGAGTAGTTTTCTCTGCTTTATCTGAGACTTAAATTTACTGTTGTCTCTGTGCCTGGGGCAGTAAGGGCAGGAGGCTTTGCTCTCTGGATTTTAGAGGGAATGTGTATTGATGAGGAGGCCACTACACTGAGGGAAACGAGCTTTGTTCAAGGTATCAGCATCCTGAGCCTGACAGTGAGACTTCTTTTTTAACAGGTGGGACTATCCAGGGCTTGATTTCTGATGTGCTGCAGAAGAGAGCCCCCGTGCTAGCAGTGAGCCTGCTCTTTGCTGTGGGCTCTCTCTTTGGATACAGCCGTGAGTACTGTTATGCTCTGCAGGGATAAGAGGCTCATTCAGTACCTCCTAGAGAGAACCAGAGCACAGCCTGTCCTCATTATGTTTTCTGGTCTTCAAACTGCTTCTGGATCAGAATGGTGCCTTTTGGTCTATTTTGCTCAAGTGTGGCACTTCACAGAAAGAAATCTGTTCTCTGATTAATTGGGTGGAAATGAATTTTCTGATTTCCCTGTAGTGGTGAGTTATGGTACTGATCCTTCTCCAGTGTCAGTGAGATTTTTGGCACTGTCATCGTGTCAACACCATAACTGGCAGAGCAAGAAATCTCGGGTGTGTCCCTATACTATGAGGAAAGAGAATCTGTGGACTGATCTGTGCTGGAGTATATATACACTATTCAGGGGCAGGAGAAGCTCTTAGACTTCTGAAAATGGTGAAATTGGAGAGTTTCTGCCTCTTCTATGATAGCTATAGTTCTTGGTGTCCAGCTTTTGAAAGGAGTCTCAGGAAAACACAGTGTAAGGAGATGGGAAGATGTAATTTCTGTGAAACATCTATGAAGCACTTCTAGGGGTGACAGGTTTGTGTTTTCAGACAATGTCCTGTGCTGCAGAGTGATTTAACTCACTGGGATGCCATTTCACTTCTCTGCGTGTTCCTCCAAAAGGGGATGGTGGTCCAGGCAGACTTTTATAGAACACTTTGAGATCTGTGGGCAGAAATTTCTGCTGAATCTGGAAATGAACAGTGTGGCTTTTGGAAGCATGCAGGCTTACTCAGGTGGTCTTGAAGTAAGGTCAATAAGTTACTGAATAGCAAGGATTGGGTTTAGTGGAGTTTTTGTAGGCTCTTGTGCTAACTCATTGCTTTAAAAAGTGAATTGGAAGTAAGCATTAAATTATTACTGGTGAGGTTTGAAGTCTGTGACTCGGTAACAGCCAGAGCCCCAGGTGCTTTGTGCTTAGCTCAAAATGTGCTATTGTCCAGGCAGATACAGAAGGCTCCGGTGATCCAGAGTTCCTGCAGTGTGATAATTCAGCTTCTATCAGCCAAAACAGGAAACCTTATTGTGCCCATAGTGTGTTGCACATCAGAATGATAACGGCCTGAGAATATGTGAAGAGAGCGCACCTTGCCTTGTGCAGTAACTCGCAGTGTGTGGGCCCTGAGTGGAAGTGAGTGAGGAATTCAGGGTGACGCCTGGAAGTGAGATACCAGGGAAAACTGTCTGAAAGACACTGAGGGGCTGTAATGGAAAACTAGCTGCATGTACACATGCTGCTGGAAAGGCAAGGGGAACCTGTAGATGTTCAAACATGGCTTTGTAAGGAGGAATTAGTGTTTTGGAAAATGTAGAAAGAGTGTAAGGGCTGATTCAAGTGCTGAATACTTTGTGATGAGAGAGTTTGATCTGACTTCCCCAGAGAGATAGATGAAGGATTCTCTTACTATTCAAGTTTTATTTACATTCACCTGGTCTTTCTCTTGCAGGTTCCCCAAACAGCAAACCTATCAATGCTGTGATCATGGCAATTACAGGTAACTTCTCAAAATCCACTGTTATACTGATAGACATCTAAATTCCTTGCAGAACAATCATTAACACCAGCCAGGTGGTGGTAAGGTGTTTGTGTGTGCTGCCATCTCTGCTGGTTCTGCAGAAAGAGTGAAAACTGGGCCTCAGTTTCTGTTACCTTTGGAAGACAGCTGTAGGAAAACTGCCTTACAGATGGAGGTATAGAATACAGTCTGTATAGAATAATGGCCTGGAGCTGAGGGGATCTGCCTTGGCTCAGTATGGTGGAGGTGGATTTATGCCAAAATACCTAGCAGTGATCAGGTATCTCAGGAAGTGGGTATATGGCAGAGTCATAAGCTGCAGCTCAAACTTGAGGGTGTTTGTCAGAATCCAAAATACCCTGTGTGCTGTGAGAAGTCACAAGCTTTTTTGTGCTACCACACATACTGTGCTGTGTTATGGAATTAGGCCTGCATGAATAGAGCTTTTCTTTCCAAACACTCTTATTTCAGAGCTCTGTCCTGTTGTTGTGGGTCTTTTTTTTGTTCCTTTTTTTTTTTTTTTTTGCCTTCCATCTCTTCCATGAACCCCTGGAGACTGAGGCTGTAGCATGAGTGTCCATGCTAATTAAAATGTTCTTGTTAGCTGTTTCTGCTACAGATATTCAGGGTGTTTCATGACTGTGTGTTTCAGGTACCCCTCTACCTGCAGTTAGTCTCTGAGCACTGTCCCTAGACTTAATTCTTGTCCTGAGCTTTCATGGTAGAAAAATCGGTGTTTTGAAGATGTTTTGTTGAGAATCTGAGTATTTGTTTTGCACCAAGGCTGTTTTCTTGTCACTTTCAGGCTTTTTCATCGGAGGCCCTTCTAACATGATCAGTTCTGCAATTTCTGCTGACCTGGGCCGTCAGGATCTGGTGAAAGGCAGCAGCGAGGCTCTGGCGACAGTCACAGGAATTGTGGATGGAACAGGCAGTATTGGTGCTGCCGTGGGCCAGGTGAGGCTGCCAGAGGGAAAGAGAGGTCTGGGGAAGGAGGAAAAGTGTCTCTTGTGGTTACAGATGTTAGTTCATTCCTCAATCCAAAGTTGTGTGGGGGAAGAAAGAGAGGGTTGGGTTTTTTTAAAAATAATTACTTAAGAATCAACCCAAGAAACCTGTCTGTTTTAACAAAGTTTCCAGTGGAAACAATGCAATTAAGAACTAAACTAAGAATTCACAGTGCTAATGTTAAGGCACTTTGGTAATTCAAGTGAATTTTCCAGACTTTCATATCCTGAACTTCAAAAAGATTTGCAAAGAGTGAAAAAAAATATTTGACGTTTGAGACTTTTTTTGTTTTGAGGTGATAGGCAAGCCTTCTCTTACAGAAAAGTGTATCTCTGTAACTGAGTAAAATTGGAATACCTATTATGAATGTTACAGTGTTTATGAAGTGATTCAATATTTGCTCTTATTTGTGCTTTCTCTTTTTATCTGTGCATGTCTTTGTAAATCCAGCCCCACTTGCTTCAGTAGTCCTTACTGTATGCTGCCAGAGGTCTGAGGAGTAGAGTGTTGCAGAGGAGGAAGCTGACAGTGTGCCCACTGGGGATGTTTCCTTCTCAAATAAAGTGTTAGCTATGTGAAAGAACACAGTGGTGCTTTGGGGAGGATTTAGTAGAGAGACTGGAGCCAGGAGAGGTGTGTGAGTTTCTTTTCTAGAAAGAGCTTTGGGTTTGTGCTTGCCATTGATTGCCTGATAAATGCAATCATTCAGTCACTGTTTTGTAGGATATATGCTGCTTATCTCCTCTGAACGTGGAAAGTTACAAGTGCTTTGAGGACGAATACCAGTGCACTGTTACACTCAGTGTTCTTCTGGCATGGTCTCAGTGTTTTTGTCTTCCCACACACATACCATCCAAACTCACATCATCATAAAAAGTGGGTCTTTGGTTCTGAGAGATTCCACCTGCCTCCCCTTCCAACACTGCATTTATTCCAGCAGAGGCAACCACGACGTCATTCTGGGGGTGTGTGAATGACAGCAAACGCACAATGAGCATGTTGGAAATTCAGATCCTGTTCTGATATATCCAGCAGTGAAGAAGGGAGGCCCTTTTGCAGCATCTGAGTATAAATCTGCTAATAAGAGATACATTTTCTTGTGTGGCCTGGGCTGCCCAATTGAGCCAGGGTGCAGCTCAGAGCAAAGTGTAGTCTCAAGTGTCTTTCCTAGCTGAAGGGTTAAGTAGTTACTGGTAGCACAGCTCTTGAAAATGTGTCCCGTGTAATTTATAAGCCATTCTAGAGCTTTTAGTTCTTCTGAGAGTACTTACATCCACTTAATGTCCCAGTGTTCCGTGCAAAAAACTCGTATTCAGCAGAGTCAATTTGTCACCCTTTGAAAGTCTAGTTCAGTTCTTTGTGCTGTTCTGAGTTACTGTAAAGCTTCAGGGTGGTGTCTCTGCTTTGCTGAAACTGTGGGTTTTGTACAGAAAAAGGCTGCTGTCCTGAGTCATCCCTTCTGACAGGAAAAGATCAGTTGGAGGATTTTGTGATCAGCTCTGTGGGGAATGCTAACAGCCCACAAAGTCTAGTAAATGAAAGTGTCATGCCTGAAAGTTATGCTTATCTTCCCAGTTTGAACAATATTTTTTTCCTTTCTGTTTAGTATCTAGTGTCTTTGATCCAGGAGAACCTGGGATGGATGTGGGTTTTCTATTTCTTCATTCTAATGGTAAGAAATCAATTTTTAAAAAATTCTGTCAAAGCTTAATTTGCCATAGGATGTTTTTGTGGGAACCTGAGAACTGTGACTTCTGATACCATTCTCAGAGTGGCCTGTGGTGTGGCTTTGCCTCAGGTTGTCTAAGTCAAATGGGTTCACTTTGGATCCTTTAAAGTCATGTTGCCCAACAGGAACTGAGATTGTAGCAGAGACACAAACGTACTTGCCCAAAAATACCTGTATGCATTTCCTAAAGCTCATAGCACCTGACTTCCAAGGCAGGGCTTCTTCCTTCTTCATCTCTGTGATATGTAGTTTCTAATATTTTCAGAGAGCTGAAGTTAAGCTGCTTGTTTGTTAGACCTTGAAGATTAGTGGAAAGAGTGGTGAGGGTATTGAAACTAAACCGAAAACGCCTTGGCCCTGTTTTGCTGCTGGGGCAGAGAGCTGTTGAAGCCCTGATGTCCTCAGCATCACCACAGTGGTGAACGCTGCACAATTTACTTGGTCTTCCCTGCTGGAAGTGCCAGGAGATGTCTTTGCATCTGTGCTGACAAGGGAGAAGGCCACTTTGGTAACCAGCAGAGGTGGCGAGGAGGAAGGTCACTGAGGAGCTGGAGAGCTCATCTTTATGAAAAGGTGATCATGACAGCTGAAATTGTATGAGCTTTCCTGCAAGCTCAGCCCTTCCTCTGTTGTGCCACTCTGTCACTGCTTCTCTAAGCCCGTGTCTTCCTGGGATGGCCTTGGATGCACATTGGAGCAGGGCTGGCTGCAGCTCTGGTTGCTCTGTGCTCATTGTCCTGGATTTGCTTCTTTCCACAGACGAGTTCAACAATCCTGTTCATTTCACCGTTGATAGTGAGGGAGATCAGGTTGCTGCTGCATGAGCGGCGCCTGCGAATGCTGGCAGAGTGACTTCTGCTCCCCTCTGCCAGGACTGCTGTATGGAACTGACAGCTGGGACACGCATCGAAACTCTGGGAGACTTGTTTCTTACATCCTCCGTGTTTGGACTGATTCAAAACGACTCCACAAGACTTGATTGACTCGCCTTTGGTGAGCTCGGTCATGAAGCACCAAATACCTGTCCTTAGACCACCTGTGTCACGGAGCTGCTGACCTAAGCCAGACAATCCATGGGACTGATGGATTGCCCCAGCCTCCCAGACCCTTCCAGCAGTCACACCAGGGTCTTCTGTTGGGTGTGTCATTCCTATACCTTTTCTTATTTATTTCTGGATGTGCTGACCAAAGTCAGCTCTTTGAAACTGACGGTTTTTGGGAGGCTGTCTTGCAATGAATCTTGATGCTCTTTTGTGCTGGTGAAATCATACAGTGCAGTTCATGGATAGTCCTAAATTTCAGATCACCTTAGCTTTTAGTAAGGGCAATAATAATTATTTGGGATTTACGCTGTCCAGTTGTTTAAAAACTGCTGTTGCTAAATCTCTGCACAGATGGACCTCTGCTATCCCCTATCTATTAACTGTTACATATTCCAGTAGAGTCACATGAAGAAGTTACCTCTGTATTTGTTTTTAACATTTTTAATAATGTTACTAATCTCTGAGAAATGAGATTTCATTTTTTTTAACTATTGAAACAGACAAATAGCGTGCAATACTTTATGTAATCTCTGAAATAAGCCTTAATAGGTCCTTTGTGTCTAAAGGATCCTTGAATGGCTTCAGGGATCAGTAATGGGACACAAATACTTTGACTACTTTGTTTATTGAACCTGACCAATACTGACCGAAATGGGTGAGGTGACCTTCTGTAGGAAACTGGTGTCACTGACTTCATACTCCTTGGGCAATTGCTCATCTCTCGCAAAGCAGGATCAGAATGGAATTAAAGGAATTTAAGGGACCTGGCTGCTCTCAGACACGGGCTGAAGTGTACTCATGGAGTAGCATTAATGAGCAGCTGCTGCTTTCCCCCTCATGCTCCTGTGGCTATGGCTGCATAGGGGACCTCAGGCTCCAGGGTTTGGAAGCTTGAGTTGAACCTTGAAGGGAAAGGTAGATGCAAGTCTGCCTGCAAGCACTAAAAACACAAGTGGCTGTGCTTGGTGTGGTGGTGTTTGAGTGCTTTGCAGTACTGCAGTAAGTGGGGTGACCGACTGACACTTGTAACATTTGTTGGTGATCTTAATGGGATCACTGAGTAACTTCTCAAAAAAAAGTTTTGTGTTTATGCCTTGAGATGTTTCATTGTAATAGGTCTGTGTTAACCTGCAGAACTTGTGAGCAAACACTCTGTCTAACTAGTCAGTGCCTGGATGGAGGTGGGGAGCAGCAAAAGTTGCAGCTGAGAATTTGAAACTTTTTAAATGGGAACAGTTGCCTTTTCAAAATGTACATTGATTTGATTTTATTTTTTAATTGATGATTGTCAGTTTTTAGTCATGTGTTGATTGTAATGAGTGGAACATCATTAGTGCCTTACGGTTTTGAACGGTTGCTTGGTGATCGCTGCTTCTGTAGTTATGTCTCCAAGCACAGCTTTGCTTAATGTGGAACTCAGTTGCCCCATTTTATACTTTTTTTGAGTCTTTTTCTCTGGGTGGAGGTGATTGTTGCATCTTTTTGTTAACCCTCAAAGTATTTCAGTGCTTGGGAAAATGATGCCCCATTAAGCTGATATGGGGCCTGAGTCCTGTTCTTGACTCTTCTCATTCCCATTCCAATTCTTGCCTGTATAATTAGAGCAGGAGACTGAGAATCTATCATCCTGTTCTCAGAATTATGCCCTGGGGTTAGTGTTCACATCCCAAGCTACTCATTAGCCCCTGTACAAACAGAATGAAAACTCCCTGAAATTTAGTTCTGAAATGGATGGTGGCACCGTTTGCCCCAGCCACAGCGCCTGAAAATCTCTGGTTTCAAATTCCAACCTGGATGAACTTTTTGGCTGCCTCTCTGGGCAGCAGATAAGCTTTTGATGAAAGGTGGGGTAGGGAAGGGATGTTGCTGGGGTCGTGGGGCGGGGGGGAGGAGAGGCCGGCCCCTGTAACAAATGGCTTCCTGTAAACAGTTCTGTCCCCTCTTGAGAAGTGTCAGAAGTGATGGAGCGCCAAGCCCAGGCCGCCCAGCCGCTGCATCCGAGCGCGCGGCGCTTTGGGGCCACCCCCAATTAGTGAGGCGTGCCTAAGGCCCTGGGATTGCTGCCGTCCTTGTTGTCCTGGGTTTTCAGTTCTGTGTATTTCTCCAGGGTGCTCTGAGGGAGAAAGGTTTTCAATCTGGTCATGTCTGAACTGACCTCACGTGAATAAACATACTTTGACTTGATCTGGGCTTGTTCTTCCGTGTGCTTTATTCCACTCTCCCTGGTGCGGTTCTGCTGAGAATCCTCCTCTTCCTCCCTTCCTCCTCCTGACAGGTCTGGCTCTAGCAGCTGCTTTTCACTCAGCTGCTGTGAAGACCTGAGCCTTGACTACTGCTGAAACCAAACCCTCATCCCAGCCTAAAAGGAGACCTAAAAGTGTTCCCATGGCTGCAGTTTGGCACTCTTCCTGATCAGGCTCACAGGAAGTTTTGTGAGAGTCCCCTAACAGAGATGGTGTAATTAATGGTCCTAAAGGTACCAGACCATATACTTGGTTTTATTAATTTATTTCTTTGTCTGCATGTAGAAGTCAGGTGTTCTTCCCTTGGAATTAAATGTGCCATGTGGCTGCAGGCCCTGCTGTGCCTTCTCTCCTGTGGCTCATTCCATTAAAACATGAATCCATGTCTTTGCTTAGCTGTGTTTAAATGGACACAGTGGGGAACTTGGTAATTGTGTTTGTGTTTTATAGTTTATAATAAATTCCGAATCAAGCACAATACCAGACCACTGGAGAAACTCCTGTGCCTGCATGTTCTGGTCTCTCAATCCCAAGTAGTTTGGTGGTGCTATCATGCTATTCCTCAAGGAAACTCATAGTTCATGTTTTTACCCCTTTTCTGTCACTTTTTCCCCCACCTACTCATCAGGAACTTCCCAGCCTACTCTGGAAGTACTCTGAGGAAGGAGTAGAGCTTTGCTTGAGTATCTGAAAATGCTGACAGTAGCAAACCCCATCACCACCACCGTGACTGTGATCTCCAGAGTGTAATGTGTGGGCAAGCAAAAGAGTAGGAATTGCTTAACTTCAGAAGTGCAAAGGAAATGCATGAGGAACTGATCTCTGTTCCAGACTGAACGCCAGGACGTGGCAGACTGACCAAACTGATGCTGAAAGAAAAGGTGTGCTTCAGCCCCATGGCACTTGTCTGTGTCAAGGAAGGGCCTTGCAATAGATGCCCTACAAGCAATGCTGCTGTGTCCTGGTTTCCTTGGAAGTCTGGAACCCAAAAGGTATGGATGTCTCCCTAGTAGGTACCACTGAAGCAGGCAGAATTGAGCTTCTGCTCCAAGTGCTGGGCAGCCTTACAGAGCATGTGAGCAGCTTGTCCTCACCAAACCCAGGAGAGCAGCTTTCCCTTCTGCAGGAGAGTGGGAGGAGAAGCAGCATGCTTTAGGGGTTCTTTTCTCTCAGAGATAGAAGGAGTAAGTATTTTGAGATAGTCCCACAGACCTCTCCAGGACAAGCAATGGCTGCTCGGGGATGGCTTGGACACACTGCTCTTTGGTTACTCTCCTGTCATTTAACTCTATCCAGCTGTGGCCAAAGTGCTCTGCCAAACCTGTTTGAAATTTCTCCCCCCTTCTTCTTTACTAGGTTCTTTTCTAACTGGAATTGCCTACAGGAATGTTTTGGGCTCTGTATTGCAGAAGTTTTCTAAGGCACAGCATGCCTACCTTCCTTCATCTTTGTCAAGCCTTATCTAATGCTGTTAGTAAACAGCCTCCCGCTCGCAGGAGCCTGTAAATACAAGCTCTTAGGAGTCTGTGTGAGGCTGGATTGGGGCTCCCTGTGCTATGCACACGCCCATGAAAGCATCCCCCATCCCTGGAAGTGTTAAATCCCAGCTTGGATGGGCTCTGAGCAACCTGGTCTAGTGGAAAGTGTCCCTGCTTACAGAAGGGGGAGTTGAAACCTAATGAGCATTAAGGTCCTTTCTAACTCAAACCATTCTGTGATTCTATTAAAGTCTCTCTAAATGAGAGTTGCTTAGAGTATTTAGTACAAAGATGAAGTTAGGCAATTACTGGGAACATTTCTTTCGGTTCTCCTGCACTGGTGATGATATTTCCTTATATTTGGATCCCAGGAGGTTTTCTTGGAAGTTCTCCTTTGACCAGGGCTGTGACAGCATGCAGGGGCAGTAGGCAAGCTGAAATCTACTCCTGGAGCAGAGGGCAAGCATTGTTACTCTCTTGTAAAGTTTAAGAGTGCTGCCAGGAGAAGAAAGACTGCTGCTGAGAATAGAGGATTACAGGTAAGCTATTTGGGGACAATCTATTTTGTTTGGGAATACTTTTTGAAGTGGCTGATGGCAGCTGGAGGACTTCTAGATGAGTTGGTGAAGTCTCTGTAGTTTTGGTCTTCTTCCCCTGTTGTGAAGCAAAGGAAATCCATACAACACCACCTCTTGTCCTTGAGGGCCACATAAGTAGCAATAGAATTCAGAGTGTACCAGTGGAATGACACTGCTAAGGAGGAGATTACTTATATGTGCTAATTAAATCTTTATAATGCAGTTAGCAAAGTATTGGGGATTTAGGATGGGTTGATTTCTCTGGGCTCTTGCACCAAGACACCTATGTCCTCACTCTTTTTCAGGTTTTTTTTTTTTTTTATTGTCAGGTGGGACCTGTTTCTAGAAACTCACTCATCTGCTCTGGGGTGCATGGCAGAGAAAAGGATGTTGGGCTGACAAAAGCTGGTGCTTGCCTGCAGCAAGTGCCAAAGATGACAAAGCAATTGGGTTTCAGCCCACTGCACCATCCAGCCAGCAGGATGGGAGTGTTGGGGAGACAGCAGTTTCATTGGGACTGGCTCAACTGCCCGTTTACCTCCTCTTCAGCCTCCTTGCCTCTCTGCTGTAACTCCTGCATCCTTCTGGGAATAGTAAAGTTTCAGTTCTTCCAGTCAGTAGCAGGTTCATCCCAGGACTGATAATCAAGTCATGGCAACAAGTGGGGCAGATGGCAACAAGCATCTGTGCTTGATCCTGTTGAATGCAAAGGAGCTGTTCCATGGGGATGGGAGCAAAGGTGGGAGCCCTGCCTGGGAGAGCAGCCCTGTGGCAGCATCAGGGACTTGAGAATCAGCCCACACCCCCAAAACATCCGGGCACTGCCTGTGCAGGGCTGGGACAGCCTCTGCTAGAGAGAGCTTTGTCTCTGTGTATCTCTTAAGCTCCTAGGCCCATTTTAGAGCCCTGTTTTGGTCCTATGTGCTCAGGTGGCATCAGGGCCCTGAGGGAAGGAGAAAGGGGAACACAGAGCCATGGGTCCAGAAGCTGGGTGCCAGCCTGGTTCTGAGGGAATCTGTCCTTTGCTCCCAGACAGTAAATTCCCAACTGCCTTCTGCACCTGGTTCCACAGTACTTTGTCACTTGCTTTGTTGCTGCTTTACTCTCAGCTTTGTTGCTGCTTTACTCTCAGCTGAATGAGGATCTCTGCCTGTCTTCTCCAACTTTATTGAGCACAGTTTTCTCAACTGCCTTCACTTCTTATGCAGAAAGGGAGCAGGAGTTGTTTTGGAGGGTTTATCACAGGTTTGTTGAGTCTTTTCTTTGCTCTTTTCTTCCTAATTCCACTGTTCCACCTCAGTTTACCTGTTTGACCTAAGATGTACAGGGTCATTTTCTTTGTCCCCAGTCTTTTCTTTGCTCCAGCCTTTGTGGTAGCTTGTCTCCAGGACCAGAGGAGGAGACAGTATTTTCTGTGCTAACAAAGTGAGCGTTGTTGTAATGCTGTTGCAGAGTGGGTGGATGTGATTGCCGACAGATGTATTCCTTCTGCTAGGGTGTGGATTAAGGCTCAAGGTGACTTTGTTCCTTCATAAATTCACTGGCTTTCCCCAGGGAACTGAAGGGGCAGGACTGGGAGGGAAGAACTATGATAAATGAAAGTGTGGGAAGGAAATGCACTTACACAGGCTGCTTAAGAACAAACGTGTGCTCTGTGAGGAGCTCTTGCCATTGCCTAAGATACCACTCGGTGGGTTAAAAAACCCAGGAGGATGTTTAGCTGAGAAGTTGAGCACGGCTCCCCGCAGGCTGCTCTCCCAGTGTAATTGCCTGGGTAAGTGGATTAGCGAGCAGCAGTGTGGCTTGCTGGGGGTTAGACAGGCTCTGGGGGAGCCAGCAGAGCCCTGTCCCTCACAAGAGGACAAGATGCAGACAGCGCTTGCTGCGGGAAGCAGCGTTGCTCCCTTCCAGTCAGACCTGTCTGATGCCCAAAGCTGTGGCTGATGGTTGGTTGTCATTGCGGGGGCTCGCTGGGAAGGGTCCCATGGAAACAGTTCCTTTCAGAGCTATCACTTGTCCTTATCTGCCGCGAGGTGGGTATAGTGACAGCAAATCACATCTTGGGACACTTCTTTGCCTTTGTTGCCATGGGAATCGGTGTCTTCCGCAGCTTTGTCTTCTGTGAAAAAAGAGGATTATTGTTACCTCCGCTGGCTTGCCCACGGAAATGTGCTGAGAATGAGAGGGAGGTTGTGGTCAGCCACAGAGTGCCAGGAGAAAACCTCAGTGCTGGGGACAGGCTGTGAGGTCACTTTGTTTAAACTCTCACCCAGCCGTGCAGGTCCCTCCCTCTGTGGCAGGTGCCGAGCTGCGCTGTGGGGTGGTGATGCAGAGCACAGAGCGAGGCACACCGGCCCACGGCCCTGCTCCACCAGCCCTGGGTGTCAGATGCTATCAGACCTTGCCAGAGTAACAGGGTTGGGACCTGCCCTTGCATCTCCTCCATGGTTAGGTAGGAGAATCTGGGTCATGTCTGACGTGCCAAAACATGACTTTGGTTCAAAAGCCTGGCATGGCCAGAGGTGTACCAGATTTGTAGGAAAGCTGCTGTGTTTTGTTTCCCTTCCTGGGTGATGGAGTAGCCCCAGCAGGGACGTGGGAGCTGTGCAGCTGGTGCTTCTTTCACAACCAGGAGGTGAGGGCACTGCTAAGCCACTGAGGGGACCCAAAGATGTGCCACAAAGCAGGACCTCAGCTGGGTTCCTAACCCAGGATCTGCATCTCTTCTGTGCTTCAGTTCATGATCAAGCCCTTTTGAGTGGGCTAGGGAGCTCCCTGTGTTTGTACCATACATCTTATCCCTTCCTCCTAGCCCACGCTTGTGTCGTTTCTTTAGAATTGCAACTGATCTCTATTTTAATTACACTTCTAGTGTGGATTCCAGTGCTCATTCAAAAGGTGTCTATCTGCCCAAAACTCCTACGTAATACAGTGGTGGTGTTATTTCCCCAGTACTGAGGAACTGAGTCAGAGGAAGGCTAAATGACACATCTGAGGTTACCCAAAGGGGCTGACCGCTGCTGGGAACTACATCTGGAAGTTCCTCCCACTGTTGCCAGAGTCCTCACCCTCTTCTTATGTGGCACTGGATGTGGGGCATCGCCCTGCTCTGCCCCCAGCCTTTCATCTCAGCCTGGGCCCTTGGACTCTGAAATGAGCCATAAATACAATCAGCCCCTTTCAAGGGGAAGGAGTGATTTATCTCAAGCTCTAAACTTTTGGCAGTGGAATTAAAAGTAGAATTTGAACTAGCCTGTGCAAAAAAACCCACAATCACGTGCTTTTGCTTGGACTTTGATGTTTGTGCTGCTTCGTGCTATGCAAAGATACTTTTTAATGTTCAGCCATTCAAACTAGAAGTGGCTAAATGTAGAAATATAGATAAGAACTGTGGAAGTACTAGAGCAGCAGGAAAATACCATAGGAGTTTAACCTGGGATGGAAAGGAAACTTACCATTTTCTCCAAAGTGTGTGCAAGTGCTACATTTTTAAATATATATATATATATAAATATCCGTGTAATAAGCTGGCTTAAGCGGGTAGTTAAAAAATACAGGAAGTTTCACTTTCTAGTCTAAGAGATTTGTGTTTCTGTATTTATTCTTTTGCATATGTATGAGTATATACACATGTATAAATACATGAAATGCTCACACTGTTGTAGCTCAGTTCTTCTATATTTTTCTCTCTTCATATGGTGTTGCTTATTCTCTGAGGATATTCATCCCAAAATTCACTTTAACAGAAATGGGCTTCACTTACAACTTGAAGCTGTTTTTGTTGCCTTTGACCTCTGCTTGTGAAAGGGCTTTCTTGGAAATAGTCAAGAATATTGAAATAAAATGACAGGATAAAAACAATGCATAATAGAGGGTGGGCAACTACTGAGTCACCATGAAATATTGCCAATCGAGCTTGCTGAGCTCCAGCTTGGCTTGGTCTGACTACCTGTGTCTCATTTCTGAGTTCTTCAAAATGTGGCACTACAGACAGCTGATGCAGCCAGCTAACCACAGGGAAATGGTACAGCTTCAAAGCTCTGGGAATAATAAAAGTCATGTCTGCCACTGTCTGCTTACTCACCCTTGAAACGAGCTGGTATGAAAGCAGCAGAGAGCAGTTTAGGCTCACAAACAGAATGACTCGTAGGCTGTGATGTGTTAGAAATTAGTCATGTTTCAGTCTGTGCTTTTGATTTTTCTCAGCAGTTGTCTGCAGTGCCTTGGTCTCTGCCTGCTGTCCTCGACACTGGGCAAGACAGGAGAGATAGGGAGTGATGGGGACAAAGGCAGGCCTCTGGAAAGGAAAACTAAGCCCTCTGATCTGCCCCGCCACTTGTGGGGAGTGCACAGACCAGCACTGGCAAATGGCCCTCCATGCCAGCATGGCCATGCCATTGCCTCTGGTCAGGGGTTTGCACAGCAAGGGGTAAGAATTCCTGGTGCTGCCAGCAGACAGCAATGATGGAGGTTGGGAAGTACATGAATGTGGTGTTTGAAAGCACAAGGGGATGCTTTATTGGCGGGGGCTTCCTGTTCAGTGCCTTCCCCAGTGTGGATACCTCCACAAGGTCTTTTACCTTTGCCAGAAGAAAGGAAGGGAAGGTTGCTCCATTGTTCTCAGGTTTCAAACCAGCTTTCCCTCTCTGAAACTATGGAGCCAGTGGGGGGCTGCTTTGGTGGTGTTGTTCTTTCATGAGTCTGAAGTGGGTTAGCTTGGCTTTCAAACACCTTCCTCCAGCCTTTCCTTATTGTACAGCCATATACTTCTGCTGGCAGGCAGTAAACCAGCAGTTAAACCCAAATCCCTTTCCGGAGGGCGCCCTGAGCCCCCTGTCCCCCCTCCCCAGTGCCTGGGGCTCAGCCCTGCTGTGCTGCTTTTGAGGACAGGCCTACAGAGGTGCATCCACCACAGCCTCAGGGCTTGCTGGAGGTGGGTTCTTGCTGGCTGCTGTGCCCAGAGCCCTGTTTACCCCAGAGCACTGCAGACACCAAGGGACAAAGCCAGCCTCTTTCCTCCCCTTGCTCCGTCCCAGGAGCACGCGAAGGCTGCTGGTATTTCCACTTGCTGTCCACGTGAGTGGAGACCCCATGTGGACCCATCACATATGGGATACCAGCACTGAGGAGAAGTGCACTGAGAAACAGATGAGGAAAATGAACCCAGGGTGGCAGCTCATTATCCTCAGCCTGAAAAATGTGGTGTCCAGTGCTCAGGGAGGGAACAACAATGTTGTGGTACTGCTGGTGCCACATGGTGAATGTAAAGGGCCTGAGCAGTGGGTGGTCTGGTTTGAGGGATGTGCAGTGCTGTATTTTCCCATGCACTATGAGTGTCCTGGGTTGTAAAGCCAGCTGAGACAGCTGGGTGCTGTTGGAGTTCTTATCTCCTGCTTTTTCTTTCTGCCCAGTACCAGGTGGCAGGGGACACAACCAGAGCGGTGGCACAGCAGCAGAGGGGATGCCCGCCCACCTGGCGTGTTCTCTGGCACACCCACCAACAGGTGTGGTGCTGCTGCACGATCCCACCTGCAGCTCGCAGCTGTCACGGCAAGCAAACCTGGCTTCCAAGAAAGAGCTGAGCAACGCTGACAAATCTGAGCAGAAGGGCAGTGCCGGTGCAGTGGCTGTGTGTAATCCATGAGGCCACCTCGCAGGTGAGGGCAGCTCCCTGCTGTGGGAGCCTGCAAAGGGATCCCCACCTGGGGGGGATCCGGTGCTGCTGGCACAGCCCAGAGCCCTGTGTTGGGTTGGGAGTGCTTTAATGTTTAACAGGCACAGGTGCACCTGTGCAGAACAGGCAGAGCAGCAGGAGGCTGGTGGCAGTCAAAAGAGAAGGGGGTTTTACAGCCTGTGCTGCAGGTGCTCTCTGAGATGTTAATGTCACATCATCTTGCTTCTACTTTTCTGAAATGGTAAAGCACAACTCGAGTAAAAATCTTCCATTGGCGCTAATGAGAGTCACACATGTCAGTTCTTTTCAGCAGCCAGGAATTAATACAGAATATTTTATCCTTTAAAATGCTGGGCAAACATTAACTAATCCACTCAACACCCTTCTGGGATAGGTAAATATTACTCTCTCCCAGGTGCAGAAACTAAAGAGGAAAAGTTATGCGATTTGCTTAAAGCCACAGAGGGAATCAGGTGGGGGTAGAGATCGGGGGAGGTTTTAATAGCTTGTGCCTGTGCTTGGGCTCATTACAGGTGCTACCTCTCAGACAGTGTTCTTGTATAAGCTCAGCTGTAGTCGGGGGGAAATATGCTGGTATCCCCTTAGCACCACAAGAAGTGAACCAGCTGATGCACAAGCATCCAGGGTCTGTGAGCAGCATGGGCAAAAGGAGGGGCTTTTGGGGACAGGGATTCTAGGGAGCACATGGCTCTGCAAAAGCCCTCTCACTGTGAAGTCGGTTAAGTTTCGGCCCACCACCTTCAAGGCAGGATTTGAACCTTGTTTCTTCCAGGCTGAGTTTGCCGTGGATGGAGAGTGCCCCTCAAGGGCTTAGTCCCAAGCCGCCTGTCTTTAAAGTGGGTGATAAATGTCGTCTGGAGAGCTGCCTTGTTATCTTTGGCATTTACATCCCAGATACGGTGGTGGTGGCGGGACAGCCCCGTGTTTGCAGAGCTGGAGGGAAAGCTGAGCGCTCATCCCGAGTAGGGGGCTGCTGCCTGGGCTCAGCCTTCCCCCAGTGCCTGCTGCTGCCCTTGGGCTGGGCGAGGGTGTCTGTGGGGCAGCAGTGCCTGGTGCTCCACAGAACCACAGAACACGTCCCTCCTTTTCTTCATGGCTGGGATTTTTAAATAGCTTTGTAGCAAGAGGCTGCTCTCCTTGTGCTTAATTGCACCACAGTAACCTCTCCCTGTTCCCCTTCCCAGACTGGGTTGGCTCATCTCCTCCTTGCTTGTTTTCTCATCTCTGACCTAGCCAGGGCTTTAGTTTACAGGTGACAGACAAAATTCAATGGAAATGTTGGAGTGCAAAGCCGCTCTCTTCTGCAAAGACAAAGGTCACTTCTGTGCCTCCAAACAGTGCTGGGTTTTACCAAGTGTTTGCCCATCAGACTGCAACCACAGCCACTTCAGGGCAGTCACCATACATGGGAAAGCCCTTATTTGTTATCCCTGATCCCGCTTCAGATGCAATCTGAGGTAAAGCCATGTAGTTGGGGGTCTGTCTCTGTGTGATGGGTTGCCAGAGAAGGCTCCTGTCTCTGCTGCCTTTTGCCTGGGCTCTTTTAATTAGAGACACATGGTTCATTATTTAAAAGAATATTCTTTGCTAGTTGTTTGTTAGGATCTTGTATCTGAGAGTGCTGCAGCTTGTCAGCCTTAAATTAAGCTGTAGGAAGGACACTGAGCACCTGGGGAAGGGGCTGCTGCAGAACCAGAGCCTATTGTTCTCTCCTTGAATTGTGGGGAAGCTCTTTCCCCATGCTGGCTCTTTTACTTGGGAGCCAACTAATACACACGGCGGTTTGTTTCTCTCTCCATCTGTTCCAACTTCAGTTTATTCACGGCTCTGTAGGTATTGTACACTCAGCTGCTTTTTTTCTTTTTTTTTTTTTTTTTTTATTTGATGGGATAGCCTCGCCTTTTCATGGTTCACTTACTCATTTTGTAGGTCTCTGGCTTCCTTGTCAAGATTTCTCTTTTGTTGTATTAATTGGTCATAAATCTATAGTCAGGTGCTGTACGTGTGCTTCCCGTGTACACCTTTGCCATCTGCCAGGTTTCATCTCCATGGCACCCAGGCCAAATTCCAGCTCTGGTAATGACAACCTGCCTCCCTGCATTTTTCCTGTGCTTTTAATTAGCTTTAGTTCACTTCTTCTTTGTTTATTTTTCCCCCTGTCCTAATGTGCCTCTCCACTCCGTGGTAAGGGGAGGTGGTTTGGGGTGGTGAGGGGCTCCAGGCTGCCAGCACCCACCTGGAGCCAAGATGTCCAACACCATGGAGGAGCAGCCATGACACAACATGACGACTGGAGAGTGAAATGGAGAAAGCATTGCATTGGAAACAAGATGCACTGAAAGCATTTGCTTGACTTTCAGAGGCACACAGTGAATTCTACATTTCCCCAAAGTTCTTTCAGGGACAGAATAGGTAGCTTTCTGAAATTGGTGCTGTTTTTATTCCTGCCAGCCCTTCTGTCCAAACAGATCAGCTGTAGTCACTGTGGGAGGGCAGAACAACTGATAATGTTTACCCTGGTTTTAACACTCCCAGATTCCGATACTTTCAGGATAAAAGCTGATGTATCCGAGTGATCCCAGAATGTACTGAAGCTCCAGGAGTCTGGCTGGTGCTGTCGCCTGGCTTATCTGGCACTTTAATAGCACAGCAGCTGCTAGCTTTACAACCAGGTTTTGGGAGGACCAGACTGGTGTCTGTGTTTGGGAATTGCTCTGTGCAGCAATATGGTTTTCTGGGAGAGATCAGGTTCTTGCTACTCTTTTTGCCCCTTTTTAAAAAATAGTTGAGTCTCATTATTATTGAAAAGATTCTCTAATGCTCAAAACTTGCTTAAAAGCATGGCCTGAACTCCTTATTCACTTTGTCTATTTCTTCCTAGCCTGGAAGCCTTCTCTTCTCTCTGGTAATCCTGTTACTTCCAGTGACAGCCCCAGCCATGGGGGTGAGCCACTGGCAGGGCCCTGACTCACATGTGCCCTCTGACTGGGAGTTCTTATTGTCACAGCCTGGCTCCAGTTGTCACACTGAGTGCTGTATGGATGACTGAGGGCATCCAGACAGTGGGATGGACGGACGGACGGATGGATGGATGGATGGATGCACAGCCCAGAGCTGCCAGCACTCATTGAGAGGGTGGCTCCCTGCTGAGGATGGCAGAAATACCTGCCTCTTATCCAGCCATTTATAGCAGGTAAAATCTTACTGGTCAAGGGCACAATGGTGGTAGAGACTGGATTGCAGGCAGGGCAATGATGAGCACCATTTTTTGCCTCAGTAGGCAAAACATCCTTGGGACTTCAAATTCCTGGTGAAGGTTTATACTGCTTTGGAAATACCCAAGTAAGGATTGGCATTTTGGGAGTGTTCAAGGGAGTATTGCCACATGAAGTTACATCACATCTTACGTGAGCCAGTGGAAGGGCTTGTCCTTGCAGAAGTCCTCTTGCCTGCCACAGACCTTCACTTGAAAGAGCATTAAGCAGCCTGTGCTCCCTTTCTCTAGTATCACAGAATTGTTTGGGTTGGAAAAGACCTTTAAGATCATCAAGTGCAACCATAAACCTAGCATGCCAAGAGGATAAAGTACCTGTACCAAAATCTGTGCTAGCAAAGCAGCATTGAGCACGGAGGAAGATAGACCAGTTCTTATCAGTGAGCAAAGCAGTGCAGCAAGCAATAAACCCAGGCTCACTGAGGATCCCTGCAAGTCCCAATCCAACAAAGTCCTTGCAATATTATATATTATTTGTCTTTTGAGGTCTTTGTGAAGATGATGGGCTGCTGAGCAGTGTTAGGCATGCATGTATGTGCATGTAGGAAAGTGTCAGTCCTGAAGAAGAGTCCCAGTCATTGAGGCAGGAAAAGGGAAGGGCTGTGGGAATGTGTGTCATTTCCCTGAGAGGGCATAGGCTGATTATAGTTCAGATTTTAACAGTATTTGGAAGCATGGATATGTGGGGAGGAGGATTCCCTGAATGCTGCTTGCTGGAATGCTTCATAGCATGACCTTTGGTGCATCTCTGAGTGAATAAATGTGCTTAGGGATTTGGTCTTTTCCTTGTGAGACCTGGGACTTCAGCACCAACATTCCAACTCTGAAACGGACTTTTAACCATAGCAACATCCTTAATTTGCTACAAGGTAAGGCTTCTAAATCAGCAATACACTGGCTCAGTTTTGTTTGTTTCAGATGTGTGGGTTGATGTACCAGTGTAGTGGGTCAGCATTGTGCTTGTGTGTGTCCCAACACCCTGTAGCTCTAATGTCTGTAGTGATGGAACAGTTTGTGAATCCTAGTGGATCTATCACTGCTCCTGTGTGAGAGAGAACTGGGTTTTCAATTTTTACAAGGAGGTGGTGTGGCACAGAAGAAAGGAGGATTTTAAACTCGGTGTCAGAGAAGAAGGAGTTGGCATGGTTGTGAGCATTGCCCCAGGTGGGCAGCATCCTGCCTTCCCCGTGGGGATGCTTACAGCAGGGTGCAGAGGTCCCCCCTGGTTAATAGCTCTGTCAGTGCTCCCTTTCCCTGCCTTCTTCCCTGTTCCCACAGATCAGATCAGCCCTCTGTGCCATAGCCTGCCATCTGATTTATGGGAGCCATAAACTGCAGAGCAGAAAGAAATAAAAATACTAAACACTTAGTTTTTTAAGAGGCCAACAGCGCATTGAAGTCTTGGTGATAATTTGCTCATAAAGAAAAATTATGCTTCAGATCATAATCCCAGGCTGCAGATGGAGGTTGAGGTCTGGCCTGAGTCTCTCACACTTAGGCTGTAAAAGGAAGGCAATGGGATGAAAAAAACCACATAACATATGGGGATTAGGCTCTGCTGTCTTGCTGTCCATCACCTCTGGTGCCTGGGAGGTCTTGTGGAGAAGTGCTGATGTTCTCCAGAAAAAAAATATGTCCTGTGTTGGAAGGACAGTGGGCTCATGGAGGGATGAGAGGCAAGAAGGGAAGGGAGAATAACAATCCATGAGCAGCAGTCCAACAGCTGAGATTTATAGGCTGTGTGCAAGTGCCCAAGTGGTGAGTTGAGGCCTGTTCCCCTTGGACTGAGCAGGGTGGCTCATCTGTATTATCTGTAGTATTGTCAGCAGGGCCAGCCAAATGCTTGTTGGTGCTGCTTGGGCAGCAGTTGCCTTTAATAATTGTTGTTAAACACTGATTTTTGGTCAATGCAGATGGGTGCCTTGGTTTCCAGAGGTGAAAACCAGCCCTCTGCCAATAAGAGCAGAGAAGCTGTAGGTATGAGAGCAGGTGAGACCTTCACTGGTGTCAGTGTTTGACTGCTAGAGAGGTCTCCCAGCTGCCCCAGGCAGGGGCCTGTTCTGGGTGGATAAAATTCCTTTCTGGTTTGGCTTCTGGCTACAAACACTGTCTGTATCTGTTTACCTACTGGGCTTGCGCCGGGGACAGGCACCCGGTGGTTAAAAGCAATGCGTGTCTTCAAAGGAGATCAAGGAGAGCACGGCCATTTCCGTGCAGACTGTCTTCTCCTATCTGATCTTCTCCACCTTACCCTGTCAAAACCACCTATTAGTACACTGCTATCTCAAAAGAATCTTGCTATGATGCTGGCAGGGTTGCAGGAGGGCAGGGAGGTTGTCAGCTATGGTTTTTGTTTTTTTCCTTCTGTCCTTGCCTTTTGTTCTGCTGGCAGGAAGGCTGCTGGCAGCACTGTCTTGTGTCCTGGACAACACAGAGCTTAGTAGCCTTTCTCAACTCTTCTTCCTACAAGAAACTCTCCTTTGAAAGGAAACCTTTCTTTCTCAGACACGCATCCTAAACTTGGTGATGTAGGGCCACTTATAAAGACATGGGAACCGGGAGGAAATAGTAACTTAGGGATTTTTCCTTGGGTTTTTTTTTTTTTCTCTAATAATAAAACTTATCATCTGTTCTAGGAGTTCTATGAATTCTTTTCTGGGATTCATAACATTCATGAAGCCTGCTATTCCAGCTCTGTTCCAGATACAGCCTTAGCAGTGCTGAATTATGCTCTCCCCAAGGCCTGCTGGCCACGCTGCCCCTGACACTGCCTGCTGTGCAGTTTGGGTTTGCAGTGAGAGCACACTGTTCTCTCATACACTGCTTGGCAAGCTCCTTTTTCACTGGGCAATTACTTGGCCAGTCTGTTCCCAGCCCCTGTGGATGCCTGTTGTTACTCCTCCCCAGGGCAGAGCTTTGCAATCCTGTTCCTGTGCATCATGAGGCTGCTGTTGACCCAAAAGCTGAATTTTTCAGGGTGGTTTTGTATCCTCAGTTTGCTGAGAGTATGATCATTGTCCCAGGCTACATTTAAAAGGTTTTTATAACTCCTTGAGAACTACTGAGTTCAGCCTTGCTGCATCTCAAAGGCTTGCTGGCGGTCTCAGCAGACACATGTTAATGGTAACCAAAGGGGCAGGGTACCCCTTTTCAACAAGTACTTTCTTAATTAAAATAAGAAGGCTTTAACAAAAACAGATCCAAAGCATAAGTAGCCTGGTTGAAAAGGGAATCTGAAGTATTCAACTTCCCCCACAAAGATGCCACTCAGGCAGTTCTGGGGTGGTCCTGTGCTAAGCAATGCCTGTGCTCCAGTGGCAGGAGCTCCTGTGCTCCTCGTGCAAGCAGGAGGGTTTCAAACACTCTTCATCAAGGGCATGAGTCTAGTTTAACTCTCCTTGGGGAAAAAAGAGTCACTTTTACCTTGTAAATGAATCCTGTCAAGAGTGTTCCCTCCTCTGCAGCCCTTTACAGTATTGAGTACGATAGGAGAAACTTCTCCAGGAGAGAGGGCTCACAAATAATTTCTCCTCTAGTTAGAACAGGCAGTTTATTTTCTTGAGGAAATCAAAACTTCTGGCTGCCCCCATCTTTTCCCTAGTGTTTCCTGAAATGTTTAACAGCATCCTCTTTGCCTGTTTCCCAGAGACTGAGTTCCTCTTTGTGGTCAAGGTTCCTCTTCCCTCCTCCTTAGTCAGTGAGAAGCAAGGACCTTGTTAATACGTCTTTGCGGGGAAAACAGATGATCCTGATGGTCAAAATGCATAATTTCTTCTGGTAAGTGGCTGCAGAAGTGGAACTTCGTTCCTTTCTCCAATTGTATTTGCTTCTGCAAACATGAGGGAGAAGGGATGATTTCTCCCACCAGACAAAAACTCCATTTGTAAGTGTGGGGAGTGTTTAGCGATGCCTTGTAATAGCACACAGAAAGGAATCACCTTGAACTTCCTTCCCCCCAGACCCTGCCTTTGATTAGAGATGACAGGTGATGTGTCTGTGCAGGTTTGGCACTAGACACTGGTACCATGCAAACAGCAATGAACATCTCGCTTCTAATAGGGCTGGAATAGTGGCCCCTCATGGGTCACAGCAAACAGTAGCAGAGTGTTCTCAACTGGTGCCAGAGGTGGTTGATAAATCACTGATTGCGCTGACAAAATGCTTAAAAATGAAGAATACGTCCAGGAAATTTATTTGAATGTTTTTAACTCTGACCTTCACAGGGTAATATAATATAATATAATATAATATAATACAATACAAGGGTACTGTTCATTATAAAGTATGGACATAAACCCCCTTTAAACAACAGAACTATATGCTCTCTGGACATCTGCAGGTTTGGATGAGCAAGCAAGCACACCTGTGCATCATCCTGCAATTCCATGTAGCCTTGTCTGTTGGCAATCAGGCCCCATGCTGTTACCCACACTGGTTTGGGCAGCAGCTGCACAGCAAATGAAACCTGTCTGGCTCTCTTGTAAGCCTGCAGGGAAGCTGAGGGTAGCAGAGGATCTTTGCTTGCTCTGCTGGTGGGGAGGGACTTGTAATTGCTGAGTAACCTCTTCTCGCTGGATAACTTGATCACTGCAACAGACGTATGCCAGGGTAAGTAGTAGTGGTGATCCCAGGCCAGGCAGGGTTCAAAGCATGCCATCTGCTCAGAAACTCTTGATTTGATTTTGGTTTTGGTGCCATCCTGCCCAGTGACACCTTTGAACGACTGCACTCAGCTCCATCCATCAGCGCTTCTCTCCCAGGTTTGATCAGCAATGAACTCTCACCTTCCTTTCCATTGTGTCCTTCTTGCAGGTCCTCTGTGTGTACCCTCACTGCATCCAGTGGGGTGACCATCCTCCATGTCTGCCAGGGTCACTTCTCCCTCCAAAGGAAAGGCCTCTCAGGAGCAGCAGATAGAAAACCAACCCTGGGAACTCTGCATTTTTTTGGAGGTGAGCTGGCTTGTGTGGGCTTAATGGCCTGACAAGAGGCTGGTTGTGGGAACCACAGCAGTCCCCCTGCACACAATTCCCAGTGCTGGGAGATACAGCCCTGTGGCTCTCATCTGACTCTGCACTGCCATGCTGACTCCACTACCCATCTCTGCTTGTCCACTGGCAAATGATTAATTTTTCAAGTGACATCATATATTGAACACTTTAAGCTGGAGCGTTGGAGGTGTAATTAGATTAAGGTACAATTCCACCTGCAGGGGAGACACTTAAAACGTGCAGTATAATCTGTCTCCTTGACAGAGAATTTCCTCCTAAACCTGGGGACCCTTTTGGGTGTCACTTGGCTGCAAAACTGTTCTGTCACAAGAGGAGGAAGGACCTTGATGGAGAGGGGTGCAGTAGTTGAGCAGAGCTAGCTCCTCAGGCATGAGGTGGTGAAGGAAGCCTGTCTCATGACCCCAAGTGCAGTGGCTGTCTCTGAGCAGATGGGCAGTGGATGCTTTCTCTGCGTCTCTTTTATTCCTAGGAAACCTGTGCAATATGTTTTTCAAGACTGCTGTTCCAGAACAGCAACTAAACAAGTGCTGAACTTTGATCCTGCGAGTGTTGGTGTTAATAAGTTACGAACTGGCCTGAATGCTTTGCAGGAGCCAAAGGTAGCCTGGGGGAAGTTCTCTGCTTTTCAGTAAGAGGCACCTTGTTACACCTCATCCCAGTCCCGATCAGCTTCTTTAACTCAGGCAGCCCCTCCAAGCTTGGATTTCAAAATGGCTCTTGTATTAGTTCAGCTCTGGGCTGGTGCAGCCAATTCTCCAGCTGCTGAAATGCCACTCTGCAGCTTGGTGCTGGATTGGAGGAAGAGAGCTGCTGTGTCCCTTTTTGCCTGGGGAGACAGGGAAGGGTCATGGAGAGAGGCCGGGACCTCTGCCATCAACCTGCTGCCCAGCAGGTCTTTCCCCTTTCTTTCCCAGGTCTTTCCCAGTCTTTCCCCTTTTGCTGACTTTTTGAAGATGAAGATGCTTTATCTGCTCTCACAGTCTTCTCTTATTTGATGGCTTTAGGAACAATTGTCTTGCTTCTGCAACTTAGATGTTGCTGAGAATCTCTTGTCCATCAAACCCAAGACGATTCTTGCTTATAAAGCACAAATATACTTTACAAGATCTGCTGAGGCTTCACTGTGAAGCAGGAAAACTCAAGGAAGTGATGCTGTTTAGATTCAAGGTTTCTACCTCTATTTTGAAGTAGGAATTTTTGAGTTCTCTTTAGGAAAAATGTATTCCTGAACAAAGCTTGTCTGGAGACCTCCTTGTTGGTGGCCATAGAAGCTTTTTGGAAGAATTTATTTAAAATATACCAAATATAATGAAAAAATAGGAAGAGAAACTGCACTTTGGGTAGAGCCTTCCTCTTTAATGGCACTCCTTAGAACCAGAAAATGAAAGAAACTCTCCCCAGAACAAGACTGGGAAATGGGCTTTTTAATTTTATGTTGCCTCCTCAGCATCCCTGTTGCTTGTGGACACCCTCAGGCTCCACTAGCAGCACCCCTGCAGTAAATGTCTTGGTTCTTGCTCCTGGACCCTGTTGTCCTATGTGCCAGAGCTCTCAGCACTGCTGTCCCAGCAGTGGAGCAGGAGTGTGCTGGGGCTCCTTTGTGGTCCTAGGCACCATCCCTCAGGTTTGGACCTTTCCTCTCTTTCTTTCCTTATACTCCATTGGCCATATTGTTCTAGTGACACCCAGATCACTGCAGGTATTTCTGCGCGTGGCTAAAATTGGTTGTGTGAGCAGTGCCAGTGGAGAGGAGCAAGACAGCTGAGGGTGGCCTGGGCAGGGACTGCACAAGGCAGAGTGCTGAGTCCAGGTGAGCCATACCTCTTTGGGTTCTCTCGTTGGAGCTGATCCACCTGCTACAGATGCCGTGGGACCTGGGAGCGCTTTGTCCTTTGGGCAGTGGCATGGGCACCATGGGGACACTGCTCCCTGTGCTGGAGAGCATCCCTGGCTTTTCCCTTCTCTCTGTCCTGGCCATTCCAATGCCAGTGTGCAGTGGCAGTGGGAGGAGAGCTAACAGTGTGCTGCAGCTGGGGACTGACCCCTCGGGAGCGCTTGGCAATTCCAGCTCTGCCCTGAGACAAGGCAGTCTGGATCCTGCCACCAGCCCTGCAGGACTTGGGGGGTTGCAATGCTGCAGCCACAGACGTGGCTCGCACAGGGGGTGCCACAGCTGCTGCTTGACAAAGCAGTGGAGGTTTGGCAGAGGAGTCTGTGATGCTCCTAAGGCTGGGAGGGATACAGGTGGCGTGATGGGTGGTCCGTGCTCCCAGGTCTGCTCCCTCACTGCCCCCTCTAGCCAGCAGCACCAGCCCTTGCAGTGATGGAGGGTTAGGACAGCCCTCACCGTCACTTCTGCAGGGCAGGGCCTGGTGACCATTCCCCACCTCCCAAAGGCATCACAGGGTCACTCTCTGGAGGGAGAAAAAGGTGCTCAAGAAGTGCCCCGTGTGCGTGGAGAAACACCCGTGCCCCGTCCATCTGCACTGCTCCCTACCCGCCCGGTGGGGCAGGAGCAGCGTGGGCCCGTGTGCCAGACGGGCACGTACGGCAGGGCCAGCCCAGGGAGCCCAGGGAGCTTTCCTCATTCGAGGGCTCCCTGCAACAAAGCCGTGTCTGTCCTGCTCCCACTACTCCTGCCTGTGCGGTTGGGGACCGGGGGCCGGGGGAGCACAAAGGAGCCCAGACAATAGGGCGAGCGGGAGCATTCCTCACACCCATGGCGGCAGGCAAACGGGCTTTGTGTGCAGCCGCTGCCTCCCTCCGTGGCGGGGGCAGGCGCTGCCGTCCGCCCTGCGCCGCTCCTTTGTTCCCTCGCTGCCTGCCAGGGGTGAGACAGGCAGGTGAGCGCCGCGCCAGGCAGGGGGCTGGCGGCGTGCGGCGGCGGCCGCATATTAATGGATTTCTCCAGCCTGTCGCTGGATGTTCGGCTTGATTCATGAGGCTCCGCCGTCGGATGCGGCCGGCAGGGACAGCGAGCAGGGAGACGGCTATTGTCTGCCGGGCCCGCGGCCCTGCAGTGCTGCTCCGGCGCTGCCACGGCCCCAGAAGCACCTCGCACCTTCGCCCCGCCGTCCTGCCCGCCCGGCGTGTCCGTCTGTCCAGGCCGGTGCGCGGCGGGACTGTCCGCTACCCCCACGCGTGTCCCTGCGGCGTGGAGCTGAGCTGGGGAGAAGGCAGGTGGGCAGTAGGCAGCTCCCCAAACACCTCGGGTGCAAGGTGGGCTGTGTCCAGGCAGGGCTGCGTCCAAGGAGGGCTTGTGCAACTAAAACCACTTCCAACCAGTGCCTTAGTGACACCGGGAAAATGCTTTTGGAGGCTTTTTTTTTTTTTTTTTTTTTTTAATGGCTGCTGTAGAGGTCACATTGCATTTCATGACTGGCTATAATTTTTAAACAAAGCAAATAGGCGGCTGGTGGACAGGTATTAACCAGGCAGCAGTCAGGCTGTCTTGAAAAGGCTGATTCAGGTACAGCATTTGATAATGCTCATGTGGGAAGGGTGTGGATGATAATCCCAGAGAGGAAAACAAGCTGGACAGAGTGCACTCCATCATGCTGACAAAGACCTGAATTGTACATGCTGGGGTGCAAATAGGATTGTTTGCATATTCAGCTGACTCGCTCTTCTCTTTTTGCCATCCCTGAACATAGGTGGTGCCTGACCTCCTCGGGGAGCTGTTTGAGTTGGGGGGACAAATGGGTATGGGGGAGGGGGGTAAAGGAGCATGTGGAGGAAGAATGAGAGGATGCTGATTTCAGGGGCTGCAATAGAAAGGGCCTAGCTGGTGGGGAAAATGCTCGGGGGATAGGGTTTATCAGACTGAATATAGCAAGCTACAGTTATGCTTGTCTGACAGGCTTCCTTTTATATCCCTGACATGCAGTTTGTCCCACTCTGAACTAGGCATTGCCTCTCCAGAGCAAAATAAAGGTCCAAGGTCTGATTTCTTTTTTTCCCCCTTTCTTTTTTTTTTTTTTTTTTTTTTTTTTTTTTTTTTTTTTTTTTTCTTCTCAGCTGTCAAGGAATAAAGCTGAACTGAGGGGGAAAGGAGCATTTATTCCCAGTGGGCAAAGGGAGAACGGCTGAAATGAAGGATTTTCTCCAATGATAGCACTCCCTGAGCAGCAAACCCCACCTCTGAGTTTCCAGTAAATCTATTGGGAGTACAAAGCAAACCAATCCAGAAACGTCAAGGCGTGTTTACTGTCCTATTAACCTGCTGCCCCATTCCCTCGCTGGCACACACGCTGGCTGCACACAAAGGTGCGTCCCAGTGCTGCGTGCTGGGGAGGGAGCATGGCTGTGAGCCCAGCTGGGGCAAGGTGACCAAATGGCTCCCAACTCCTGCTCTCCAGCCATCACAGCATGGAAAAGGGGTGCTGAAGGTGAGCCTGTTCTGGGAACAGTGGTGCTTGGGGGCTGAGCCAGTCTTTGTGCTGTCTGCTGTCAACGAGGCAGAAATTTAATTGTAACAAGGAACTGACACACACTTATATGCAGCTGAAGCCAAAGCAGCTTCTGTTAGAGATCACCTAGATTTGACTGCTGTCAAATATTGGTTGCAAGTAAGATGTGTTTCCTGAATGCCATATTTTACTTGGTGACACATCTAGAACTTTTGGAAAGAGGTTTTTAAACTAAGCTTGTCTTTAAGGTTTTTGCAGGTGCCTTTTTTACTTTTTATTTTTTTTTTTTTTTCTTGTAAAGAGAATTTTGATGAAAATTGCCTCTTATTCTCTTGCTTCATAGCCCATGGCCATCCTGAAGAATGAAGGAAATACTGATAAACTGGGTATATTCCCCATCTAATGTTCCTCTATGCTGTCCTGCCCCTAGTTGCTCTGTTAACTTGTCTCTGCTTATAACACTTGGTACATAAAACACAACTGGGCGCTTTTCGCTCTGATTAAAATCATGCTGTGCAATAGGAAATACAAATTAGCTCTGGCCTTTGGGCTCCTGACAAGTTTCCAGCACGGCTTTCAACACCACAGAGATTGTGTAACTCCATCTGTGTGTGCTCTGTGTGGTGACGTCTCCCCCTCCGTCATGAGCTGGGCTGGCTGCCACTCATCCAGGTTCAGCTGCTAATACTTGAAGCAGCTTTTGGAACTGAAGGAAGAAGAGATGTTGCCAGCAGCTGGGCGAAATGCAGAAACCAGCTTTTCCTTGCCAGAGGACTCTGTGGGAAGGGTTAAAGGGAGGAGGACTTCCTAGGTAAATACCTCCCTTTTGAATGACTGACTGGGGAGCTCAACACAGGAGAGCCAGTGCTTCAGTACAAGATTAACCCCTGAAGGAAGAGCACAGTAGCCTCTTATTCATTCAAACTACAGCTTAAGTTTGTGTTGCCGTGAAGTGCACGGCACTTTCCTGCCTCCTCCAGGGATTCAAGCCAGGCATGCTGTGTTACATCATTTCAGCATTGCTCACAGGAGGGCTGAGGCTCCAGCTGTCGTGTCACATTTTCAGCAGAAACCTTTTAAGTCTCGGCGACTTCCTCTGAGGATGCTGAAGCAAACAGTGCCCAGACCTGTGAGTTGGTTTGAAACGGTGCGTGGGCAAGACGTAGGCGAATGTTCCCTGCACTGGGTGTTTTCTAAAGGTCTCTGAAGCATGAGGCATGACTGAATGACTTCTGTTTTCTTTAAATGATGAGTGGGAGAATTTTGAATCGTTGGTCTGCTTTTATTTTTGTTAAATGTGTGTGGGCTGACAACATGACTCAGTATTTTCTCTGCCGATGCAAAGATCATACTGCCAATTCTGGGTATATTTTAGACAGTTTCCTATGGAGAACTGGAACAGTTTTTCAGTCCAGAGCTTTGTTTTTCATCAGCCTTAAGCCTATTGATGTGAAAATAAGTGATTTTAAAAATGAGTGTTTTGCCAAAATGTACATAAATACACTGAAGAAATGACCAAACATGGGGAAAGTCCCTCTACCCCCATGTTTTTCCAACAGTTTATCTGATTTTTTTCATGGCTATCAATGTCTGATTTTTCTTTCTGATTCTCCCTAGCCTGAGTTGCTGCTGGGCCATCTCGTTGTCTGCTGGATATCATCTCTGGTGTTTATTTGGCCGTCCATGTCCTGCTGGGTGACAGCCACCATCATGTGACTGATGGTTGTGAGTTCTCCCCTCCTGCCAAGAGACAAGTAGGCATGTTTGTGGGTATCTGTATGTGGTTCAGCCAGAAGTACCAGAAAACTCCCCTTTCTCCCTTCTGGCAACCTCCCTGCCCTACTCTCCTACTTTATCCTCCCTTTATGCCATGTACAGTGTATGGCATGTGCTCTGGGAGATACACAAAGGGCTTTGGATGCTTTTATTGTGCAACAGTCAGTGCCCTCTTCTCCCATACCTTCTTCTCTACTGGTGTGCTGGGGGTTATGTCTTTGATAAGAACAGGTTTCTCGCTAAGACCCTCACCTGTAGTCATAAGTCAGCATTTTAGAACTACCAATAAACCACTTTTCCCTGCTGATAGCAGCCCTCAGCCCTGTGGACCTTGCTGAAGGTCTGTGAATGGCTAGAGAATAACACACTAGTGGATGAAGGATGTTGCACAGCAAAGATTCTCTGTGAAGATGATGTGCCTGTAGACTCATTCTGTAGAGTGTGCAGAGTGAATGAATTCCATACACTCTGCTTATTTGATTGCTAGTTTCAACCACAGAAGAATTCCCACACTCAGTCCCTAGCACCATGGTACTTAGCACCATGACCCAAACCCCACTACGATCCTGACTCCGCACAACAGTGAGCTGTACCTGACCCATTTATTCACAGGCATGCATTACAGTACTAGGCAACTGTATCATCTTCCTATCATTCTAGTTCCTCAGTCCTAAGATTTTCCTCCTAGTCCTGGCATTTTCTTTACCTTCCACTGTCCACACATGGCAATATTTCTCCCCAAACTTAAGCCTGAGCACATCCATCATCCCTACAGACCTCACTGGAAGCCACTTGACATGGTTGACTCAAGTGCCTTTGCAGGTTTATTTTATAATGATAAGAAACAGGTAGCAGGCCTTATGATTTCTGCACAATCCTCACATTATTCAGGAAGAATCCTACACTTAAAGCCCTTTTTACCCCACAGCCTGATTCCAGCCTTAAGGATAAACTATCAGCCAGCATTCCTTGAATCACAAGCAGAAGCATTGTGCCTTACTGAGCAGCAGCACTCAGGCTTGCCTTGAAGAGCAGGCAGAGGTGGTGCTCTTCAGTCCTTGGTGCCCCAGTCTCTAACCCTGACTTTAGTGTCTGAAGATCCAAAGCTTGTTACATACAGTCCTGTACCTTGAGTGCCAGAGCCACTCACCCCTGCCAGTCCCAGCCCACATGACTGTGTTTCTAACATTTTTGCTGGAATCCAGGCACGAAGATGGAGGCAGTCGCTGGGACTTCCTTGGTGTATGAGCTGTAAATTGTGTTTTTCAGAGCTGGGGCTTGATGGGGCAGAGCATGTTTTAATGGATTTTAGGGTGGAAAGATGACGTTTGGGCATGGCTTGAAGGACTAACTGGCTTGCTCAGCTGCTGAGGGGATGGTAGGCTGGGTACAAGATGGGGCAGTGTGACAGTATCTGTACATCAGTGAGCGAGCAGGCAGTTGTGGTCTGTGGCACCGATCACTCTCCTTTCCTAAAACAAGCTTCATTGTTCCCATCTTCTTAATTCTCATTGCCTTTCCACTGGTTCTTCATCACTATCTCCAGCCTTTTTCCTCCAGCCTTTGGATTTCCAGAGCTACCAGCAGCTCTAGAGCTGGTTCTTCAGCCCTCCCCAGCTTTCTGTCATTGCTGCCTTGCCTGTTTTTGCCAGTCAGAGCTCAGCCAGAGGCCAAGCATATGAACTCTACGTTGCCTACTAGAAAGTGATCTGTACAGTATATTTCACATTGGTGTAGCTTGCTGGTTGGGAGACAAGAATGGAGAGTGCTACGGCCTCAGGTGTCTTCAGATATCGTCATGTAGCTGTGAATATTGAGCTTGCTTCTGAAGTTTCTTTGGGATTGGCCTTTAAACTTGCTTCATTTAATTATTTACATTGAAGGTAGGTATTGCATTTTTTGGTATCTGAACTGTGTTTAGTAAGATTGTCATGGAAAAGCTCTCCAAATTTCTGGAAAGAATACTTACTAAAAAGGGTTTTGTAATTGTTATGCTGTGTGGTCCTCAGCTTTCCTGAACTTTTGCATGTTACATTCAAGTATAGCCTAATGTTGTTTGAAAGAAAGCTTGGAAAGAGAAAAGCTGACAGCAGGTCAGACTGAGGGAGGTGGAGCTGGTTTATGCCACTTTTTTTGCAACAGATGAAGCTGGTATTCCCCACCTGATTAAGGTGCAGCAGACTGAAATACTAACACACCTTGTTCTGAAATAAATCAGTGGCGAAACGACATTGCTTGTGGCAGTAGGCAAAGTGCTTATTAAACAGCAAGCGTTACTTTGCAAGCTTAAGATCACAACTACCCTCTTTAAACAAACAAACAAACAAACTAACTTTTTTTTCCATAATCAAGGCCAGTGAAGGGCAGGTCCCCACAGGGCGCTGAGTCCAGCCCGCTTCCTCATTCTTTGCACTCTCACTGATGGATTGCCTTTTTCAGTGAAAACTTCCTTGCCCGACCCAGCGGCGCTGGACTCTCCCTGAGCATAGCCAGGTCTCCTCCCCACGTCCGGCAGCCTCAGCCCATGGCTCCCGGGAATACCCACCCTATTCCCGTGTGCCTTACCATGGCGGGGTTCAGCGGGTTTGTGCTTTGCAGACACTTCCCGATACACAGCATGTCTGCGTTTTTATGGATGATTTGGATAAAGACATCACTGCGGCTTCCAGATAAGACTGACCCCGTGACAGTGTAAGAAACACCCAGCTAAGGAGCAAGGAATTGTCCATTTTCAGGCTCAGTGGCTATATACGCCAACACTTTGTTGCACAAACACAGAATAACAACTCCAACTAGAACAGTTCTCTTGGTAGTCATTACGTTTTCTGTAATTGATTCTGCAAGAGTTTGCAGGCCCTGCCATTAGAAAGCAACTTCCTGAGTTGTGTCTTCAAATCAGATTAATAAAGGGAAACAATATTTTTAATGACAGAGCCTCTTGGTTTGTATTATTTCCTGAAACTCTGAAATTGTCATTTGTTGCCTTACTGATGTTTCATGCTCCTAATAAATTTTACATCAGCTTTTTAGAAGACAGAGTGTCTACGGCCCCATTTTGAGTTGCTGAAATACCGAGGTGTGTTGGCAAACTAAAGAGTATTGAAACTTCCACAAACAACGTCCTGCAGGTCAGAACCTTGTGCACTTTCTAAATAGGTCGGGCTTGGTTCGAGAAGCTGGTATTTCTTGAAGATATCCCTTTATTTCTTCTCATTCTCCATTCAGTCACAGAGCCTGTGTGCTGGATTTATTTGTTTTACATTTCTTTGCTGTCCATTTTGCTGCCAAATCATCATCTCGTGTTGCTTGTCTTATATAAATGTTAACATTAGCAAGCTTCACAGTAACAGCCTGGAAAGGAAGCATTTACTTCTGAGCTTCCCTCTGCCAAACAAACCTACAGCGTTTGCTTTTTTGTGGCTAATAGTGGTTAAGGGCATGGGTTGTAAAATTATAATGCTGTAGGCAGTGTCTATTACAGTTATGATCACTGTAACATGCACTTTGACATATTTATTGTTTTGCTTTTAAATTGGTGCGTTCAGTGTGGAGGACATGGCTCCCCGTTCCCTCATACAATATAATCGCCGTAGGTCCTTGAAAGGCTGCAGGGAAAAAACCAACTCTGTTTTAAGATCTACTTTTTTGTTCTCGATGACACATAATGAAAGCATCAGTGTTACTTTTGTGTCCTGAAAGAAAGGGTGACGGCATGGAACGGAACATGATGCACACGTAGGCAGAGCGCCTGGCGAGAAATAAAGCATCGCAAGCCGCAGCTGGGCAGCATGGAGGCACTGGCTGCTCAGAGGGGTGGCAGGGCAGGGCAGGGCAGCCCGGGCCGCTCCGGGCGCCGCCGCCGCGCTCGTTACATAACGGGGGCGCGAGGGGCCGGCGCGCGCCGCCCCCCGCGCCCGCCTCCTCCCGTGTCCTCGCGGCACCCCCGCCCCGCCCCGCCCCCCCCGCGTGACGCCGCGGGGGCGGGCCCCAGCGCGTGCCTCCCCGCGGCCCGCCTCCCGCGAGGGGCGGCACGTGCGCGCCGCGCCCCGCCCCGCGCCGCGCGCTCAGCGGGGAGAATCGCCCTTCTCCCCTCGCGGCCCGCCCGCGCACGCTCAGTCCCCGCCGCTTCGGACCGTTCCGCGGGGCGCAGGCGCGGCGGGGACGGTCGCCGGGCGGGGCGGGCGGGCGGTGCTTCCCCCCACCCCCCTCCCATCGCCATCCCCATCCTCCTCCTCCTCCCGCCTCCACGGGGGCCGGGTGACGCACGTGCGCGCGCCCCCGCGCGCTGTTGTCCGCTCGCTCCCGTGCCGCCCGCCCCGTGCGCGTGCCAGCCGGCGGCGGGGGGCGCGCGCGGCGTGCGGGGCCGGCACGCGCGCTGTTGTTATTGGCGGCGCCGCCGCGGCCGCGGCGGAGGGAGCGGGGCGGGGGGGGGAACGGGACGGGACGGGGAGGAGCGGAGCGGGGCGGGCGGCTCAGTCAGGGAGTTCTTTAAAGATGGCCGGAGCGACGGCCGCCGCCGCGACCCCCGTGTACTGCGTGTGCCGCGAACCCTACGACGTGAGCCGCTTCATGATCGAGTGCGACATCTGCAAGGACTGGTTCCACGGCAGGTAAGGCGCCGGGGCCGGGCGGCGCGGCGGGGCAGCCGCCGGGCGGCACCGGGCACAGGCGGTGGCAGTCGCCTTCCCCCCTCCCGCCGGGGGGGACAATGGCTGCGCGGCGGCGGCACGGGGGGAGCGGCGGGCGCTCGCCCGGTCCGGCTCCCCCCCACTCCCACCGCGGCGGGGACAGTGCCGGCGCCGGCGGCCGTCCCCGGGCACATGGGTCCGCGGCTGTGAGGGGGCGGACGGGCCGGGCCGGGCCGGGCGGGGGGGGCCGGTTACGAAAGAGCAACAGATGCGGGGCTGGCGGGGCCGGGGCCACCCCGAAGTTGTGCCGACTCTGCGGAGGCGTCGCGTGTCCCCCCGCGCCCCCGGGGGGTCTCTCCCGGGACAGGGCTGTCTCCCGGCGGAGAAGTGCGGACACCGGGGCTGTCCCCGGCCGGGTGCGAGCTCCGGGCTGCCCGTGCGTTTTGTTAGGGGGGCGGCCGAGGAGGAGAAAGAGGGTTACCCCGCGCCTTTAGCCGCTTTGACGTTTCCTGCCCGGTCCCGAGCGGCCGCCGCCGCCGCGCGTGTGTTTTGCGAGCCGAGCGTGTGAATAATAAAAGGCCCGTCGGCAGCCGCTGCGAGCGGGAGGAAGCGGCGGCGGCGGAGGGGATTCACGGGCAGTTAAACAAAGGAGCAAGTTGGGGGCCCGCGGCGGTGGCGGCGGCGGCTCGGCCGGGCCGGGGCTGCGGGGCCGCTCGGTGCCGCCCCCGCCGTGCGGGGAGCGCCGGGGAGCGCGCGGCGCCCGTGATTGACAGCCCGGCGTTTAAATACCCCGAGCGGCAACAACAACAGCGCCGGCCGCCCGCGCCGCGCCCCCTGCCGGCCAGGGCCCGCACCGCCGCCCCCCGACCCTGCCCGCCGGGCCCGCCGCTCGCAGCGCAGCAGCGGGGCCGTGTGCGGGGTCGGAGCTGTTTGGGTTTGTTTTGCCTTTATTTGTTTTCCCGTTTCTTCCCCTCAAACGGCGAAAGACAAACGCCGACCAAAAGTAGGTTGCGTGTTAAGGTGTTACTTAACAGTGACTGTTACACACGGGTGTTTTGTTGCCGCGTTTTAGGGCGAAAGGAAGGCTCGCAGCATTTCAGATGTTTACTTGTTTGATTTGGTCTTTGTACATGGGCTTCTCCCGGCTCCAACTGCAGTGTGATAGAAAGTGTGAAAGGGGCATAAAACCTGGCAAAGCAGGCTTGTTGTACCTTAAAAATAACCTCTCATTAATATTTTTAACTAGACTGCTACTACTCTTGCCAGTACTGTTGTTTAGAGTGAGACGCACAACAGCTCTTCGGGGTTACAGCAGCTTAATGGAAGTTTGTCACAACTCGGTTGCTGCCTGCAATAAAGGTGCAGGCATTGCCTGAAGTGTTTGTGTGGTTACAGGTTCTTTCTCTTCCAAGTCTTCTTCTGCATTTGTCTAATTGCTCTTTCAGAATGTCCTGGCAATTGCTCAGGTTCCATGCAGGCTTAACTTAAATGCCATCCCTGTGCGTCAGTATTGCTGGGGTATGGGTGAACTAAGTTTCTGAAATTGTTATGACGAGGAAAGCATTGCCTGATCCAGAGGTGGGACAGACCACTTGGTAGCTTTCTTGGATCTTGAGGTGCAAAAAGCTCCACACAGGTTCCTGTGATTGAGCTCTGTCGTGTAATGGGCAGAAAAAGCCTGCTAGCCCTGAACTGCCTTGATAGTCTGAAACCCTAAGAGTGGAAAATAAGCAGGCAGGCCAGCAAGAGCTGGCAGCAGCCATGCTGCTTTGGGGTTTAGTTGCATGCTCACCCGGTCTCATGACTAAGGGGCAGGTTTTTGGGAGATGTGTTGCCCCCTGCCAGCTGTGGTCTGCTCTAGGAGTGCCTTTCCCCTTGCTTTAAGAGTGTCTGAAAACTGTTACATAGCTTGTAAAAGAAAACACACACTCTCAAATCTTTAAGTTTCTGGTGAATTTCTTAGTTTCATGTTTTCTTCATTTTTTTTTCTTTTTTTTCCCCTGGCCTGTGGAGTGAGACTGATGTGTGTTCTGTCTTAAGAAACATACAAACCCAGGCTGTGGTGTGCTAGCATGATACCTAGCGCATATTATTGGACTAGGGACTCTTTGCTGCCTTCCTGCGTATAGTCAAGAGAGTGCCTGAACAGTACAGTGGAGGCTGTACAAAGTCTGCTCTGGCATATTATTACTTAGTCCATTTAAAATTTTATGTGATTTTTTTTTTTCTGTGTTCTTCTTGCACTCTGTCTTCGAATGATTTGTACTTTGGTTTGCTGTTATCAATGTATTACTGTTATGAAATACTCGTTTTATTGCTTTTGGCAAATATTTGTGTTAAAGCAAATGTTTTGTTATGCCTGGCAAGGCTGTGAACCTGCTTTGTGGGTTTCAGTTACTCTCTGAGTGGGCCTAACATCGAGCCACAGTCTGGAGTAATTACCCTTGTGAACAAAAGAGCGCATCGCGGGTGCCTGAGCGCTGTGCCTGAGCGCTGTTTGAGGATTCGTCACCTTCCTGAATGGCTTGCAAGTGTGCAGAGACTACAGAGCTTCAGATGTGACAGACTGTCAAAGCTTTCAGATGGGCAAATCCATTTATATTTTAGACAATTTTTGTGTTTTCCCCATCATTTTATCTGCTTTAAATGAAAATGTCACATTAAGCTGATTCCTAACTTGTCTAGAATATACTCCAGCTAGAATGAAGCATATGAAGTCCTTTATGCTGCTCTGTGTGTTCAGCTTTCTCTTGGATCTGTTCCGTAGCTCTAGAAACCTCTTTAATTTCTTGGTTTTATCTTCAATTTATATGTATCATTCTATGATACTTCTTGTGCTGTCTCTGCCTTCCTTCGTTTTTTGATGCTTTGCCTCAGTTACTAGGTTAATGACATGCTGTCATCTTGTTTGTGTTTTTTTGCTGTGATATGTGTGCCTGAGTTAGATATCTTTTTTTAAACTGATCTTGCAGTCAGCTCTGTTCTTGAAATATGTTTGTGAAGTTTGCAGAAATACTATTGAACTTTTTGTCCTTTTTTCTGTCCATGATACATGTTCTCAACTAGATTTATATGTGTTGCATAGATGTGACTTATTCCTGTAGACTAGACCTCAGGTCAGAACAAACTGAAGTTTAAGCATATAATTCAGTTTTTGACTGCACAGTGTAATGTTGTCTGTGATATTTCAGAAGTAAAGTACTGTAGAATTGGCCTTTTGAGGAGGTTGGCTTTGTAAAGCTGCACTGGTACTGTACTAGTTTGAAGGAGTGTGGAGAAGTAAGTCAGGTAAACTGAGAAATAAAAATGCAGGTGCCCCTATGAAGTCATGTGTGTTGCACTTTTCTGGAGATGTTTTGTTTCTCAACAAATATACAGTGAACTTCTAACATGTCTCAATGATGAATGGGTTAAGAAATTATCAAATGTGTGCATGTCATTTACAGATATCTGCCTTTTGAAATGCCTGTGACCTTTCTAATGTATTTTTAAATTACAAAAAGGTGGTTTTTTTTTACTTAAACAAAGGAAATGTTTTACTCTTCAGAGTTAAAGCAGTGGGGTATAAGAAAGGGAAAGCATTCTTTTTTGTTGTTCAAAATTAGCAGTTTACCTGAAAATTTCATAATGGTGTCAACTTTGGTGTCTTCCCCTCAAGGAGAAAATTTTTTATGTTTACAGAAATACATATTTAATTTGAGCAGTTTAGAGTGCAATCAGGGAAGTACAGCACTAATCTGTATGTAGTGTACATATGTACATGCTTCTATTGCAAAACTAATCAAATTGATTAAATTTATATGGAATTGTTTTTAAATTGATAGCTCTTGCTCTCGGAATTAATTTTTTATAGTCTTGAAAGAATTAACTTTGCCAGTTCCTACAGCAGTTCATTGGTGGTATTTTGCCATTAAGTATTTGATGTTTTTTACAGCTTTGTCATTATTAGAAAACATTTAATAACATAATTTGATAAGAAATGTGATTCATCTACCGTTTGAAGATTATCATTTAAACTGCAGATGCCTTGAGGCCTTTTTTTCCTCACATGGAAGAAAAATTTGGTGCTAAAGTCACATCTGAGTGAAGTTCATGTAGAACATATTTTTTCTGATACCGTATGGATTTGAACGTGTCTTTGTTTGGTCTCTGAAGAAACACAAAACTTCTCATCCCCAGCTTAATATGATCTTGATGTAAAATCTAGGTTTTCCTCTTATAGCTGTTAAGTTCCATGGTACAGGTCTGTCTGAATGCACTGATTTATACTCTGAAGGCAGGCTTTCTCCTTAAGAAAAGAAGGAAATGCATGTGCTATAGTGACTACTTTTCCTGAATTGGATCTTTGTTTTGGAGCTTTATACATGAGGTTCTGCACGATGGGCTTTGCCAGCTCTTGCTGCTGAAAGAGGCTGTCCCGCTGCTGGCTGCGTGCTACTATAATTCCTCTTTTGCTGCTTCAGTGCTTGCCTGATTGGTAAATCAACTCTGCTCAGAAAACTGACAGAACCCATTCTCTTGCTGGGTTAGCTTTTGTTGGGTTACTGAGTTGAGTGGGCTTGTCAAAGGCTAGGATGAGTCCCACAGTATTGCAAAACACTTGAAGGAATCTGTTATTGGAGATGATACAGGTGGGAAAAGACAGAAGAGTTGCTAATTTTTTTACCTCACTGCCCACTTTGGGATTGATAGCTCACCCAGTTTTGTAGAGCCTTGTTTTTGTGTCTCAGTCACCATGTGTGATTCTTCCTGGGCCCAGTTGCTCATCCAGTGTGGTCCAAGGGAATCAAGACATTTCCAGTGGAGCTGCAGGAGTGCAACCCCAGAACATCATCTGTTTGCAGGGCTAGGCAAAGCTCTTGTGTCTGTCGTGGATTTGGAGGACAAAACATGGAGATGTGCATGTCAGGGAATGTGGAGGTTGAAAAGAGACTGCTTACCTCCAGCCACGGTCTGGTGTAATTACCCCTTGTGAACAAAAGAGCATAACGTGGGTGCCTGAGCACCCGCTCACAGGTTTTCTGGTGCAGACCTCCTCTCTACAGAAAATTAAGGCCTTGTAGTTAGAAACATTCAGGGACCTGAACTGAATCAACAAATCCTTGTCCAGTCAACAGAGCTTTGGTCAGGCACCAGAGAACTTTCAAGCTGACTTTCTAGCTCTTGTGATGTATATATAAGCCTTAAATCTCTCATGTGGCAATTTGGTGGATCTTAGGGAAGTGTTTTAGACCAGAAGGGAAAGCTAATGTGTTTAATCTTACTTTTTCTTGGCATAGCCATATTTCCTCAGAACTAAGATGGAAGTCTCAACTTCAATCCAATGAGCTATGTACCCTCTGCCAAAGAATTAAGTAACTTGAAGTGACTTCAAACTCTTCTAACAATACAAAAGCTGAAACAGTTTTGGTTAAACTGCAAAGAAACTTGTTATAATGAGGATGCTAGACAAGCACTTGTGTAACTGGATGTCTGTTTCCAATAATTTATATTCTTCGTTTGGACAAACCATTTCTTTTCCTCTTGGTTCCCATCTGTGAAGTGGGAAGACTTATTAATACATATTAAAGTTAGATGTGTTCTACCATAATAAGCACTGAAGAGTTGCAAGTATTCAAATTGCTTCAATTTTTGAAACTGTGTAATAACATGTAGAACTGTGTTCAAGTGTTTCTCTTTATGGTCTTCTTGAAGAACTGGCTTTATTGAAAGTAGGCGTACTTTGAAAGTTATCTTTCCTTGAGATCTGTAATTTTGTCATTTTTTTTCATTTGTTCTGGAATAAAACATAGTAGATGGTTTAGCTTATACCTTCTGATAAAGTAAACTAGGATAAGAACAAAATACACTGTCCAATAAAAATCTGTAAGAGAACTGAATGGTACACAATTCAGCTTTTTAAACTAGAGTCCAACAAGATTCTAGTGAGTTTCTAAACAGTTATTTAATGGTAATAGTTCTAACTTCTAAAGCACAAATTAATTATTACCTTTTCAGTGTTAGTTAAAAGATAGAGGTTTAGATTTAGTTATTTAAACACTACCTCTAGTTTTCTGTAATATTATGGTTCATCTATATTTTTGGCATAATTGTTTTGTTTTGGTCTTGACTGTGCAAATGAAGGCACTGTAAGTATATGTGTAATTTAACAGTGATTTTTTTATTAGCTAGTTAATTTATGATGATTTTATATTCCGAAATGTTATTTGTTGATGCTCATGAAGCACTTCAGTATCTTCCTTTCCCTTTATGTTTAATACATAAATGATTTGAGGAATTCAGATGTTTTCAGAAGGCTCATTTCTGTGACTTGCGTATCTAAAAACTAGAGAGGTGAGAGGAGTCTGTTTGGCGAACTGCTGCTTGGTACACCTAATTTCTCTATATACCTACTAGGTGCTACAGTGCAGAACGTGAAATATGTTCTTTTTATTTTAAACTTACCTTGATCAGTTGATAATGATGAGTTCTCTTAGAGCAGCATATTTGCAGTAAAATGGCTTAAGCCTTACAGTGGGGTATCACTCTGTTAACTGCCAGTGGGCGAAATCACATTAATTTTGTTTTCATTCTTCATTTGTGGTTTCTAGCTTTTTTTTTTTTGTGGATAGTTTTCATATTCATTATCAGATTTTTTTAATGATCAGTGCAGTTTCTGTGCACTTTCTGCATCTTGTGAAAGATCATGCAATAATAGTGTCTCCATTCCATTCACGTGACAGCTTGCACAAGTTGAAGATGAACTACTACTCTTCATGTATCTATTTGTACTTTCCCTACATCACTGTAAAATAAAACACCATTGTCTCAAAACAACTCTGAGTAATCAGGAAAGATTTCCAAAGGTGCAATGCACATACTTACAACCATAAACATGCTCAAATTTTACCATTGTCTCATTGCTCAAGTATGAAAATTCAATTAACAGCATTGCTATTGCTTTATTATCAACATATGAGAGGTATTTTAGTGAAATATATAGCTTTTAAAAAGCTAAGCTATTTTTCATTTTGGCAGTCCTTTCTAATGTATTACAACATTAGCTCATGAATACAGAGAACTAACAATCTGTGGAGTATGAATTGTCTTGAGATGTCTGCTGTGTGGTGGTAATATGGATTTATGTGGCTGGTAACCCTCCTCAGGTCAATTCTGCTTTTGAATGGAATTAATATTTAATACTGTTTTCTCTATTACTTCAGCATTAACTAAAGTAGACTTCAGAACTGGTGTTTCTTTTTGAAAATACTGAGTTCATTGTTGCAGGCAGGCATAAATGCTGATGTTCGCCACAAAAGCAAGAAAGATTTTTTTTTTTAAGTCCTCCCACATGATTCTGTTTTAAAAGCCAATTGGAGTAAGTGTGATTGTTCTAGATTTTTAATATATTGTGGTCTGCAGTCTATTTATTTGCATCTGAAACTGTCAGTTGACATTGTAGCTAGTCTGGGAAATTAATTTCATAAATTTAATTGTGTTTGTTCCATTTACATGAATACTTTATTCATTTAAAGGCTCTTGAAGCACTCTTCACAAAAATGAGTGCAAAGAAAGGTGACTCTCTGAGAAATGCAATCTTTGATATTGAAGATACGTGATTGCTCTGTTGTGTCATTCTTGCCACTTATCAGGCAGTATTTTCTAAAGAGAGTGACATTTTTCTTTTGAAATATTGATGTTTGCCAGTAAACGAAGTCCAGATCAGATAAATGAAGAGCAGCCAAAGGAATTGCTGTGTCTTATTACCCAGCAGTACTTGTAAAACCTCTGGTTGTTTTGCTCAACATACAGATTTTTATTTTTGTTTCAATAACAGGAATATTTGGATCTTTTCACTAAAGGATTACATCATGCTGTTGACTTGCAAAACTTGGTATTAAGAACAAGCAGAACAAGAGAAATGAGGTGTAGCAAGTCAAGGCAGGGCTTTTGGAGTACTGCTGGGCACATCTCTGAGGTGCAGAGTGCTGCACGGAGCAGCCTAGGAACAGTACCAAAAGCAAGGTAGCTGTGCTAATGGGGCACTGTGCTCAGGAAAGTATTAACAGTCTGCCCCCTCAGTGTAGGGTTATCCCTTATTTCATGCAAGTGTGCTGTGTTGGCATATCGCAGCCTCAAGCCTGCTCTGTTCTAGGTATTGCTCTGTGCTTCTGTTGCTTACCTAACAGCGGACCAAAATCATGTCGAGAAAACTGGTGTGCACATGTAGTCTCTTAAATCTCAAGCTACGTTCTGGCTACAGTATTTGCCCAGAGGACACATCAGTGTGAGGCAAAGGTGAGCAGCAACTTGCTGCCTCTGATGCTGTGCTCTCCTGTGTGAACAGCTGGAACATCTCGGGGCATCCCTTTGCTTCTCCTAACACTGCAGTAAGATGTGCCTCCCTGATGGAATGAGTATCACAGAAGTAGTTCAGAATGCTCTTCTTATTCTCGCTGAGAACGAGTGGGACAGCTGTATTGAGTGACTGGCCTGGTGTCCTTGCTGAGAAGTGCTTCTTTAGCACTTTAGAACTGAGTGAAAGTGGATGCCTTGGCTGTACCTTATGCTTCCAGCATGGTCAGCTGTCTTGTGCTTGAAGCATCATGAAACTGAAGGATTTAGGTATGAACTAGGGTTATGAGTAGATTGAGTAGATCAGAAATTGATGAAGCAAAGGTGCAGCTCTGAAGACCTTCTGCAAATGTTGCCTTCTGACTTTTATATTTTACCAGGAAGGGCAGATTCTAATTTCTCTTCAGTTTTTGGAATTGATGGCTCAACTAGAATCGCCACTGAGAATATACTGAGCATTCTATTTCCTGGTCTTTATTTGACTGTGGAAATAAAGTTATTGTCTAATGAAAAAAACACAAATCCTCACTTTAGAGAAGAATAAACCTTTTTACTCCTGGTTGGTTCTGATACCAAATAGATCTATCACTGTAAGAGGAAACAAAATCTTGTATATTAGTGAAAGGAAACTATCACTGGTACCAGTGTTCAGCCTGTCAATGTCCGGTGCTGTTACTTGCTTCCTATGAAGATGCCTTGGATACAAGTGGTCTTTTCCTGCAGGTAGTTCCTTACATTAGGGAAAAGACCTGACATTTCTCTACAACCAACCCTGTTTGCTTATTGCACATCGGTGTTGTTGTGCCTTTTTTCGTCCCCCCAGCATATGAATGTCAGTGCTTCTGTCTAGTTGGCCGGGTCTTAGTTTTTCATAAGGTTGCTCTGTGTCCAATTCTCCTTTTTTCTTTGATGTCTGGAACAGTGATGCTATGTGGGGACTGGGACAAGGAAAAGAGCCAGTATCATGAACAAGTGGTAAAACATTAAAAAAAGCTTTAGCTTTTCATTATGATCAGTGAAATGATGTTGAACAGACATCTTGTTTGTCTGGACTAAACTCACATGAAACAGGCAGGGGTACATTTACACAGTGTGATTAAGAGTGAGCTGCAGTGTGTTCCTTGCTGCTTTTGATACACCTGTGCTGAGAAGGTGAGTGAATGCATCCCTGCAGTGTGCGATGGCACTTCTCAATGCAAGCTACATGGAAAATTCCCAGGGTATTGCTAGTGGACCATAGAGCAGTAAAGCCTCTATTTGCAGTTTTCCAGTCCATTCCAGGGCAACAATAGTAAACTCTGATATGATTTTCATGATGCATTATTAAATACTTGGATTATTCTATTTTTTGGGGGGGTGATGGTTTTTTTTCCTTTTTCTTTTTTTTTTCTTGTACCTCTAATAGGGAATTTGGAGATAGAAGTAGTAGATAAATGTTTTATATAAATGTGTTGCTTAACCTAGTAAAATAAAATTCTGTTTCTTATGCCAACCTGAGGAAGCTGGACAAGCATCTTTCTAGTGTGAACATATGCATTGTTCTGAGCCCATGAGAAATGCATCAGCTTTCTATGAAGCTTGTGCACCACAATATTTTGGAACAAGTTTTTGTTAGGAAATGTGTTCTATCCCTTAATATGCTTGCCATGTGTTTAGAAGAAAAACTGCAAATCTCTGAATTATCATTGTTAGAAACATACTGTGTGCCAAGAGGATGGGAGTAAAGTAGATACTTCCGTTTCAAAACTGTACCAGACACAAAATAATGGAATGGAACTTATGGTTTTCAGGTGTCTGAAAAACTGGAACTCAGATCAGAAGATTTTTCGGTTTTCATGGGGTATCTACAAAGGGAGTAAGCAGCCTTGTATAGAGGTATCTTGTAGGTGAAAAGCTGGATGGAGAGAGATCAGGAGAGTAAAGACAACGTGAAGGAAACCTTTCAAAACAAAGAATACGTGGAGAATATTGACTTGTACTGCAAGAGTGTGAAGTTTTAAATTTGAACATTAATTTGTGACTTTAAAAAAAGCCTCTGTGCTAAAATGTCTACTGCAGTGACCAGTCACTCTGAAGTAATGTGAGGAAGATCCAAGTTCTAAAGCAGCCAGTGGGTTTGGTGAAACATGCTGATACAAATGCATGGTTGAGTTTTTGATTGGATGGAAACCACTTTATGGTGTGCAAAACATAAGGAGTGATGATCAACATTAATTCAAATTTAAAATGTAACTTTCAGTATCTTTCTCTCAATGGAATCTAGCCTGAATTGGCTGCACCAAGTCCAATTTTAATTACTGCAGTTTCTGAAGATAAATACATAGTTTGAGGTTGTCTTTTGTAACTGTATGTCTTCAATTGCTAAAGGAGAAAATATGTCTTTTGAAAGAAAGCTGACTCTGGGTGTATTTAAATTAATGTACTACAAATTACGTTGTGAGGTTGGGGAATTTTTTTTTTTTTTAGTATTTTTAGTTTCAGTTAGTTTCATAGCCAGTGCTATGTGATATAAACAAACTGATAGACTTCTCTTCTGTAATTGAATTGTAAGAAAATAGCATAATAGTTCACATTCAGCGATATGTCAAACTCATTAAAGGCTCTTTAGAGATCATTGACCTCTAAATCTTTATCTAGGAAACACTTCTGGTAAAAGATTATTCTTCTGTCAAGTATTTACTACTTTTTGCTAATTATCAAAGAAGAATGTCTTTGGCACTTTCAGATAATGTTAGTGGAGGTTGTAAAGAAAAGCAAAACATCATTATCACTTTGAAGCCAGAAAAGCAACACCTGTTAAGTGTTACTTATACTCCAAAAAGCCTGGCAGGTATGCAGCATGTCTTTGGCAAATTTAAAGTCCTTGCCAGTTTCTGAAATATTTTGAGAAATTGACAGTTCTGCCTTTATTAAAGGAAAACAGGTGCATTTGTAGTCCAAGGGATAGACTACTATATTTCTGTAGGAAGCACTATTAAATCTGAAGACTAAAAGAAAGTATTAGTATGTCTTAAGACTTGGAAAAGGTTGTGCTGCAATTCATGCTCACTTTATCTATGTATTCACCAATGTCAGGAGCAGGGACCAGAACTTAAGATACTCTTGTCAGTGTCTGAGGGTTTTAACCAGACCCTTGTGCTTGGGTCATGTTACATTCTGTTCAGAGCCCATAATTCTTGGATACTTTTCTGTAGAGTAAGAGGTCCTAAGTGGGGGAGATAAAGAGTATCTTGACATAAAAAGTGAGCTGGAGAAGAACATTCCCCTGAGAGGTGTGGCCTTGAACTCTAATAACCCGAATAAACATCTTGCTTGGAAAACCAAAGTAACTTCTCCCTTCATAACAACTTTTTAGTGCCCAGCACTTTGGCAGTTTGGCTTGGACAGCAGGGAGCGTGGCACATTCTGGGTGGGAGCACAGGGTGAGCACAACAGGGGCAGCTTCTGGAATTTTTGGGTGAAGTGGTGAGGTGCTAGCTGAGTGTAGGTACTTCTGAGGTTAGCTTTCTTCTGAATTTAAGTAGGCTTTAGGGACCAGCATCTTTGACTGGATATTGCCCTAATGGCCATATAAAGATGAATGATTTCTTCCGTGTTCTTGCAATTTCTTTTTTTTTTCCCTGCTGTTTAGGTGGATTTCATATGCTTTCATCTGTGGCCATTGGCATTTGTCCTGGCTGCTACCTTTCCACTTCCATCAGGGCAATTTCCACACATTGATATTTACACATATTGGTAAGGTCAGAAATTTTCTCCCAAAGAATTAATTTGGTGTTTTTCACAATAAGTGAACCATAATGTCTCCTGTAATTTTTACAGGAATGGTAAATCAGTATTCATCTCCAGGGAGCCTTTTGCAATAGGCCCTCTGCTTCATGCTTCATATTTTTCCTGTGCATTTCTTTGAACATTCTTGTTGGAGTCATGGGAATTTTGCCCACTATGAAGAAAAGGTATTTTAAGAGATACATATATGCACACTACACATACACTGATATATGGATAAAATCATCTTATTTTTTCCCATATAAAAGCACTGAAGCTGAGTAGCAGACTGTGAAGTCAAGGTTACCTCCAAAAGTGTGTGTGTCAAATTTAGATTAAAACATGTGGATTTGTGCTTTTGCGACTACTTCACATTACTCTGAATAGCATATGATAGAGCAAAAATGGTTTTGGTAACCTGGATCTGAACTCATGAGAATTTTAGATTAAAATCACTATGTCCAATTATATCCAGAATAAAAATAATGGATGCAGATAAAATTCAGTGCTGATGTAACTCAACCCCCAAACTCTTTTTAGCTTTGTTCTTCACTATTTGAAGTTTCCACATGGTCTGGAAATTACTGTGCTTCATTAATTCCATCTGAAGAGGATTGAACAGTTATATTTCTGTAGCTAGAATAATGTGTAAAAGTAACTTCTTGATATGTTATGGACTGCATGGGTGCAGTTTTGACCAGCATGCCCCTCTGGACCTCTGTAAGCATCTGAGAATCCAGTAAAGATCTCTAAATTATAGGCATTATCTAGTTGATAGAAGGAGCTTTTTCTGCTTACTGCTCTGCCAGCCAGCCAATGTAACATCTGATATTTAGACTCATTATCTGTGTATCTGAAACAGTTTGCTTGTATCATAGCTTAAATAGAAGTTAATGTAATCAGATACTCCATCTGCTTTTGAAACGAGCGTGGTGAGCTAGAGATGAGCCAGTTTGCTCTCAGATTTCTTCAGAAATTAAGCATCTGTCTCTACTTGCTATTGACTGCAAATCTATTTGCCTTATACAAGTAAGGGATTTCAAAGCCATAGGAGCCATCCTGCAATTTTTTGTGTTGTGATTAGAAGATGCAGAAGTTATTCAGCTTAATAAAAAGCTTGTTAAAAAGTTTCTAGCAATGTCTGAAAACATATTGCAGACTGGAGGAAGAATTGCACAGTTGAGAAGATGAGTTGAAAAATGTCCTTGATTTTTATTTTTCATTTTTATTTTTCTTACAGGAGAAGTATTTAAGGAGTTGAATTTTGAAGGCATAAGAAACTTTATTTCAGGTACAGCTGTAGAGTCTCTCAATGCTGCTGTGAATGTTAAGTTACTTAATAGAGGGCTCTAGGAGGTCTTTAAAACAGTCTGGGTAAGAAATTTTTTAACCCATTTAGGTGGTAAAGAGTTTTTGGTGTAAGGAGCCAATTTAAAGGTGTGTAAAGCAGGCTGAAGCCAAGTTTGCTGTTGCTGCAGTCTGTAAAGGAAGCCAACAAACACAAAGTAACACAAGAATAAGGGATTTGCAGCAATAGAGTTTTAAGGTTGTGCTAATACTGGTTACTGGTGCTAGAAAGTGGGAGACAGAAGTATGTACCTCCTAATGTTGTTAGCAAAAAGTCCTATTTTCAAATCATTCCTGACATCATTTTTCAATTGAAGTGGCACAATTTAAACACAACCATTAGTGTCCTAATCAATCCCCTCAGGCCAGGAAGTCATTGTGGGTTTGTTATTCACCTCCAAATCTTTTTTTATCACTTGAGATACTTGAGAACAAGACAGATCTGATGGTGTCTACTGCCAGTGTTATTCAGGATGTCGTAAGCTTTGCAGACTGTGTATTGCATAAAATAACAGTGCTGATAGGACTTGTCAGGCTTCACAATCTTTTTAAACAGCTCATCTTTATTAGGAAACATGATCTTTCTAAACAACTCATCTTTATTAGACAACCGGAATAACCAGCTTGTACTTTCTGTAGGAGTCTGCAGTCCGTGCACTTTGTGGATGAGGAACAGTCAACACTTCTAGCTGTTGAGAAGGAGATGGAGCTGCTCAAGACATACCAAAAAATTCCCAAATGGATTAAAAAATGCTTAGAGTGCAGATTGCCTGAAAGAGGTGGTTGAACTAATATTAGAGACACTGGTTACATAAAAATTATATAATAAATGGGGTTTTTTGCGAGACTTTGATGTAGGTAATTATGGAATTTAGAAACTGCTGAGAGTATGCAAGTCAGTGAGTATGCAAGAACCATTAGTGAGATGTTGTTTTGATCAGTCTCTAAAAGACACAGGTATCTTCCCACTTCAGAGTGGTCCTCATGTCTCTCAAACTAGAAGGTGGGAATTTAGCTGAAGGTTTGTGCTTTTGATCCTCTGCTACTTTACAGAAAACAGTGTTTGATGTGGTTTAGAAATGTAGCTTCCAAACTGTTTGGATTACTTGTTCTATAGTTCCTGTTACACTTCGGTGCATTGCTGGAAAGAGTGTTTTGTAGGCAAATAACTTATTGGTAGTGGTATAATATCATACACCTCCTGGGTACTTGCCTTAGCTACTCCTGTAGCTGGAGCTACAGATAACTGGTCTCAAGGAACAGATCAGACACTTCATCAGAGGACTGGGATGCCTGAAAGAAGCCAAACTAAGACCATCTTAATGCTGTGCTAAGTAAACCTTTGTTCACATATGACATCTACTGCCAGTGCATGTGTCTCTTGGACTCGATAAAGCCTCTTGATGTTGTGCAGGGTGTATGGTTAAAGTTGAGGAGGTTTTTCAGGTGTAGGCAGGGATGTTCCCTGCAAGCTTATTGGTAAGCTATTGGCAATGTCTCTGTTGGGCTACAGTAGTTCTGAGTCTTAGTGAATAATGAAGTCCCAACAGTAGGCCTGGCCAGGTCTGGAGCCTTCCACTGCTGGGTGGAGCAGTCTTACTTCCCATATCCTTCTCTCTGGGTTATATAGTCCTCTTCCCTCTCTCATGGATTGCCTCTGACACCTACCCAACTGTGACTTGATAAACAGGCAAAAGACTGGCTAGGTTGGGTTCTGTCAGATTAGTGAATAAAACCAGGTTGCCTTGTAACCAGGCAAGTGTCAGGGCCATTGCAGGGAAGGGGGAGTGGGAGAGCTTGCTTGGAAGGGAGTGGGTAACCTGCCTGTTCCAGCAGCTGCAAGCCATTGAATCAGTGCAAGCTATGTCATGTAATTGCTTCCAAAGATTTGTTTGCCATTTTGGATTGAACCTCAGTTTCTCTTCATAGGGTGTGTTTTTATAATTCTGTTAATTTCTGCCTACTTTCTTTCCCTTCCAATGCACTCTCTCTTTGAGACAAGTAACTAATATGTCTCTTTTGTGTATAAAAGGCCCTCGCTCTACCTGATAGGAAACTGCACTGGAAGTGGAACTGAAATTCCTGTTTATTAAGTCAAAAGACTTGGTTGGGCTGCTAGTAGATGTTAAAACCTTATAGTATGCAGTATTTAATTGAGATGGCTAGAGAGAATTGACAGGAGTATGCACACAAGTTGGAGCTGAGGAAGATGAGGATAAAAACTAAGAATCTAAAAGTTGAGGCAGGCAAATGAGTGTAGACTGTGTATCATGGAATTGTTAAGGTCAGAAAAGACCTTGTAAGATCATTTTAGTCTAACCGTTAAACTCCCACTGTTATGTTCCCCACTAATCCATGTCCCCAAGTGCCACATCCACATGTTTTTTGATGTGGATTGTAAGAGACGGTGATTCTGTAATATATACATATATATATACACACACATATACACACAGATATATCATTAGGGACATGTAATAACCACCTTTAATTTGCTGTGTTAAAAGTTGCCGTAGTTGCTGAGTTTCTAAATAAGTGAACATTTAATTAACTTGTATACTGATTTCCCTTTTCCACCCTTTTGTTATCTCTGTAGAGCTTAGGATATTTCTTCTTTGTTTTTACTGGGGAAATAACGGTAGCAGTTTGTTCTTTGGTAGAATACAACCACACAGAGGCGTTCAGTTAAGATGTCTCTTTCAAGATGCATATGGAGGCTGCTTTAAGTGGTTGAAGATTTGTACTGTGGTTGGTTTTTTGTTTTTTTGATTTCAGACAAGAGTGTTAGTTCTGCCTTTAAACCCTCTGATTTGAGGGTATTATTTTAAAGTACCTAATTTTTGCTTATTGCAAGTTCAGGATGTTTTTTAATATAAGTACAGTTAGAATAACCCTGTCTGGGAATTGAAATAAGGCAAATAACCTAAATACGATGTAGTTATGTGTCAAGGTGGTTTACTAGGTTCTGTTATATCTTAGGGGGGAGGAGGTTAACTGTTGACTTGGAGTCTTGAGGAGGAGATAAAAATACATCATTGAAGAACTTCCTTAATCACCTAGAAAACCTTCCATTAGTGTATACAGAAGCAGTTACTCTCTCTTTTTGTTTCTCCCTGTCAATGCTCTCTCTCTCTAACCCAAATAACTAATATGTGTTTTCTTCTGTGTGTTTAGGGCCCATAGTATCTAATACTGCTGTTACAGACTGTGCATTATAACCAGAACTGAAATTCATGCTGGCTGTGTTCAGATAAATTTGGACTCCAGTGTTCCTAGAATTAATTAAAATCCAATGTTAATCCTTTTTCCTGCATCAGTTGTGGGAAGGACAGGATAGTTCTCATTTATTTCAACAGGCTTCAAGCAGCTGCAACTTCACGAAAACATAGTGCCTGAAGTCAGATTGGACTATTGTTCCTTCTTCTCTTTGGTGTGTCAGTCTGGCCATGCTGGGAACATGAATGGAGGAAGAAGAGTCTGAGCTGCTGTAGAGAATCTTTCTGAATTCCTGAGCAGTGTGCTTTGCTTCATATGTGTAGGGTTACACAGATTACTGGTTTTAAAGTGCTAAAAAGAATTTCTTCATGTCAGATCAATGTATATTTTTTCTTACTTTCAGACGAATCTTGTGTCATCATTCACTTGCTGGTATCATCTTTGTTTGAGTCTTACACTGAAATAAGGCCTTCAGCTATCACAGCTGTTTTTAAAATGTCTCTTTTTTTCCTCTGCTCTCTGACAAGTTGTTTAGTTTTGAGGTCTGCTGTAGTTTTCTTAAATGTTATTTCTTTTGATTGTCTTGAGGCAGCTTATTTTGCCAAAATCTACACTAGAAGGTTCAGGTTGCTTCAGACCTTAATTTGTGTAAAACAATGTTTTTAAAAGGACCTGAACCGAATTAATTGTAAATACTGTTTCAAAGGAGCTTGATGCAATCAGTCTGATTGGGAAGAGTAAGTAGAAATCTCATTTGGCATAGGAAGGATGAAGAATTTGCTATATGCTTAATAGACGATACTAAACAGGAGGCTGAATCAAAAGTACTTCAGCAATGTTAACTTGGCTCAATCAGGAAATTGTCATTAGGAAAAGTAACTTCTCATAAAGCTGCTACACTTAATACATGATGGTGACTGCCATTATGGACTAACCTGGACTCTGTGTCTCTTCCTAGGGGTTCTACATTGTAGTGAAAAGTTGTTTGACCTCAGTGTATATTTTTGCACATAAAACTGTTTGGATTTTCTGAGCATGTAATTATTTGACTTCAGTTTGAACAGTCATTTGACTTCATTTTGCTGAAATTCCTAATCGTTACATTAAATGCTTGTGTGGAAAATCAGCTTTCCACACAATCTTTTCACCTATGATGTGAAACGAGAACATGTTGATTATGCCAAATATTCAGTTGTCAAAGTATTTTCTAAAAGTAGTGACTCTCTCTTATCTTCATTCCAGCAATTTCAATAAATTGAACTTACTGCACTTAAATAACAGATCTTGGAAAAAAAAATATCTTGAGTTTCAAAACCATACCAGTTTGTTTTCAGACTGGACTGGAATTGTGGAATGGAAGAGTCAGTTTACAAATAATGTATGTCACTGTTTTTTCCCTGAGATTTGAGGTAACATGATGATTACATAGACTCTGTGGCTACTTTCTCAATGCAGGTAGAAGGTTTGTTGTATTTGTAACTGAATCTATTTCATTATGTAACTTGAAAGCTTTGTTCCATTGACCATAATTTTCCTATTAGGTTTCCACCTTTCAGTATCTATTCTTTAGAATTAAGCCTTTGTTGACAAGATGACATATGCTGATTTTATTTATTTTAACCTCTGTGCTTTGAGGGAGTGAAAAGCACTATTACTTGAGAGAGAAATTATGTACACTGCTTTTCTTTCTCAATGGAAAAAAGTGCAAGAGTATTGCCATTAAAAGTGTTTTCTGAAAGGACAACACTAGCATCACTATCAAACTTTAAGTTTTATTTCAGAAGGTACAGGAAGTCTGAACCTTTGGAAGGTCCTTTGAAATTCAAAATAGATCATGTACTTGTCTGCATGTTTGTGTTACTGCAATACCTCATTTCAGAGAAATATGACATAATTTAAAAGCAGTGGGGTTGAATTACATTATGGAAGTCTAAACCTATGTAATGAACATTAACATTTTTAATGTGCAATTTGATGGTTAATCATAAGTAGACCAAGGCCTCTTAGGACTTTGGAAGTATCAGAACAGATGTGTCTGAGCAATCAAAGGTGAGAGTTTTTTGTATATTATGGCATGCAGCATTATTGTTCTTGGGATTCTTATCTGTGTTGAAGGATGATGCAATATTTAATAAGTTGGTGTATTTTTAGGTATTTTGAGAGTTTGCCTTATGTGTCATTGTTCTATCCTTCAGAACTTGGTGGAATGTGTGTGAGTGAATAAAACTAGGTAAGCTGTTGGGCCAACATGCATATATTCTATACATATCTTAAAAAACATTGTGGTTTTTTTGGTTGCTTGGTTGGGGTTTTTATTTTCTTTTGTTTGGTTTTTGTTTTTTTGTTGTTTTGGTTTTTTTTTGAGAATATTGGTAACTGAGAGAGGGGAAAGTTTTCTACAGATAGAAAACCAGAATAATTGCTATTTTAAAATAATTTTAAAGTGCAATTATGCATGTTCTTTGGGTTGTGTTTATATCAGTTGCTCCCTTTTAAAAGGTACTTTGTTTTGCAAAGTGAATATGGCAAAAGCAAAACTTGAAATATTTTTATGCTCAGTATTTTTTTTTTAAATTTAAGACAGTAATTCAGTATCTAGTGTAAAGAAGTTGGTCACTTTTCAAAAATTATTTCGTTTCTGAAGTAAATCCTTGTAAGTTTATTGTGATTCCAAAACTGTAATCATGCTTATCACGGTGAGATAGAGGTAGTGGAAGGAAACACCACATTTCTCATGGTTCTTTGTAGTTTCTTTTGGTCTCTTTTGTTTTCTTTGGTGTAACTGCATGCATTTTGAAGAGTGGGGCTGAAGGGGAAATCTGTCTAGCTTAAAGTCCAGGTTTTAAGAGCTCACAACATTTAAGTTTTAAACTCTTCTTCAAATAAACTTCATTTTTTCATCTGTTCTTGTGCTATGGGATGGTATGGAGTCTGTCCACAGTATTTTCACACTGACTTTGTCTTTCTATTCCTAATTAAGCATTTTAATACTGTCCCATAACAAGTGGCAGATGTGCCTGGTTGTGGCAGTGACATCTTTAGTACTTCCATTGTTTTAACCTGCAAATATTGCCTTGGCATCCTTTTCCTGCTTGGAAAGCATGGGTTTAAATTAAATGACTAACCAGAATTCCTTAAAATCTGCCAGGCAGACTTCCTACCCTATACTTTTATTTGCATTCTTGGAATGGAGTAGGAGAAGCTAATGTTTGCATAACTTGCAAGCTCACTAATTAATTTTGGCAATAATTACAATAGGATTTTTTGGTTTGTTATGCTCAAACAGATTAGGACTGAAAGTAGCAACTGCAGACCTTGTTACAGGTAGAATGAGAAGTTTGCTAAATGCTTTGTGTGGTATATTAATAGAAATAGCTCTCGTCTTGGTGATTTGAAATTCAATATTAAGGCTTGATAGTAAAACGTATATTATCAGCATAAGACTGCTGAACAGTCATCTCCATATTGTTTAGCAATCATTTTTAGAAAGACAAAGATGAAGTAACAGAATATTTTCTTTCATGCGTCTTCTTGAAAATAACATTGTTATAGATTTGTTAAGTAACTGCATATAAGTGAAATGTGTATAATTATATTTTTTATTTATGGAATCTTACAGTCAAGGTTTCTATAACCTATCTGAAAAAGTGAGTTGAGTGGCAGTTTTTTTCTTTTGGATCAGCTTATTGATCTGACTTGTCATGTGGCTGCCTGATGGTTTAGGTCTGGTGAGAGGAACAATGGAAGCCCATAGTCAGGCAGTTTGGAGGGAGGAGGGTTGGGATCTCTTTTTCAGCAGCAGTAGCTATGTTCAGTTCAATGCTATGAGAAACTGTACCCTGCAGTAGTGACTTCAGTTTGGGGACAATTAAGGCTGTCCTGTTACTAGTGAATCTTTGCTACCTCCAGCATTGCCTTGTTGCTGTCCTCATCACTGTTAAGACCCAGCAGAGACTCCCTTCTATGTATTTTGGCTGCTCTGTGGATGACTGGAAATTGAAAAAGGATTTTGGTGATCTGCTCTGTCAGATAATAGGAAACGTGCCTATACCTCTAGTAATTGTCTATAGCCCTGTGTTCTTGGTAACAGGGAGCATGCTTTAATATCCCTAGTATTTTTCCACTCCTCTTTTTTGTTAATTTCTTTTTTTTCCTACTGGATGTTAAGACCTGTGATTTTCCCCTCCTTTTATGAATAAAGCCTGGAGTGCCCACTGAGGCACATCAAGGAAAGGTTGTAGGTGATGATGTAAGGGTGGATAAGAGGACGTGCTGAGTTCTTGCTCAGAATGAAAAAAGATGGTACAGAAAGAAGAATGTTGTCCACAGTGTTTATTCAGGGAGAATATAAGGGGATCTTGCAAAATGTAATCTTTAGTAATTTTATAGCTTGGAAAAGATGCAAGGGTTTATGCTTAACTAATGATACTAGCAAGAGCCCCATACCTGCACAGTGACCACAAAAAAAGTCAGATTGTTCAGGTAAGACACTGAAAACTAAGAGATCTTGGGGCCTGATCTTCATGTGTTCCAATAATAAATAAGAAACTTTAAAAAACTAGCTTAGTTTTGAGCTGTAAATCAACATCTAATTGTAAAATAATATCTATCCAACCATATCTATTGAAGAAATAGTAGACATGCCTGTGATGGCCTGCCCTGTTTCTTCATCTGCTAGGTCAAGCTTAATAGGTGCCAAGTATGGTGCTGGTGTGGAGAGGAGTGGAAGCTGTTGTGGGAGACTTCCTAAAAAGTCCCAAGTGCATCTAGAAGGATGAGCCTGTTTGATTGTTTTGCACATGCTGCTGAAAGAGGTGGAAAAGGACCTTATGGAAATGAAGCAGTAGGGGGAAGGAGAAGAAGAGGGAATCCAAGAGGATTATATCTCATGTACAGCCCAGCTTCTTGACAAATTAGCTCTTTTTCTGATGAAGGTGATTAATCTGTTTTCTGCTGTCCTTTTATTAGATAATTGAGAATTGCCTACGTCTCTTAATTTTCAAGATTTTATTCTCAGTATGCCTCATATACAGGAAATCTTCGAATGTTCCTAGTAGGAATATCTTCCTGGATTAGTCTAGGAATTAAACTAAGAAAATGGGCATCCACACTTTGCTCATTTCTTGACTTTTGTAGTGCTTTTTTATGTAAGCATTCCCTTTAACATTGGGAATTTTGTATAATGGTAGGGTACATATACTACTTGTTTTAATAAATTAGTTTTTAAAGTAGTCATATACCCTTAAGAACACTGAAAATAAGGCTTTTTATCAAGAGTGCTTTGGATTTTTTTCTTAAATCAGGATTCTTTCAGTCATACCAGCGAAGGCAGTTAAGCAATCTCTAAAAATATTTTGGTTGTGTTTGATATCGGAAGCAGGGAAGAGAAAAGCCAGGCTGGGTTGAGAGCAAGCAGGGAAGAAGGTGCAGCAGCCTGTGTGGTGACTGACACGGATCCAATATTTATTCACACTGTGCTGCTGTAGGAGAGATGTGCCAGGTGCCTTGGGTGGTTTACAATGTACAGCCGTGCAGTCTCCAGGGGTAAAACTTCCTGTAACTGTCATGGGCTTCTGCAAACTCCTTATACCAGACATCCCAGTGTAATTGTGAAATAGTTGTTTTATCTGTCATTCTGAATTATCCGTACCCATCTCTTAACACTTAAATTAATGACAATATTGAAGAAGAGAACAGTCTCTGCTGGGCTTCGCCCTGCACTGTGAAAGAAGCCTTATTTGCCCTTTACTGAAAAGCAGGGGTCTACTGGTACTTGTCAGATGTTGGAGTCCTCTTTCTGATTGTTTTTGATTTACTATTACATAGCTGCAAATGTAATGATCAAATGGAAAGCTGAGACTAAATCAAAAGCATGCACATGCACCTTCTGGTGAGAGTTGGGAGAATGGGTTCCTCAGACTTAGAGTAGCAGAGGGTTTCTTCAGATGCCAGGGATGGGCATGTTCTTGTGTGTGAAAAAACTTTCCACTTCCCAAATCTTCTGCTACCTCTTGTTGACCTTCCCTTGATGCTAGATACCATGGGAAGTTTGGAGTGTCTGACCACTCCAAGACTGATGTAATGGAATCTATTTTTAGCTAACTTTTTTCTACATTGCTACTCATTCTGGAGCATTGCAAGTGAAATTGGGCCTGGTTAGCCTTTTCACCTTCATGAACAGAATTAAAGGTGTATTTTTGCATAGTCTTTTTTGTTGCTTTTTAAAAAAAATTGCTATTATTGTGTTTTATTGTTTAATACTATAAGCTTTCTGCTGTTCCTGAGGATTAGTCTGTGACCTCCCTGTCGGAGATGAGCAATTCAGAAATTAGGTAATATATACTCAAGACATTTCAACCCAAATGGATTGTGTTGATTGCAAGGTGAAGGGTAATAATATTTCATACAGGAAAACATCAGTAGATTGGGAGTGTTGCAGTGTTTGAGTATGTTAATGTTTTCCAGGCTCTCTGCTACCTCTTGGTGACCTTGTTTTGATGCGTGAGCTCTGAAGTTGCATTTACCACAGTAATTGATTGCTTGCTAGTAGCCAGAGTGATTAATGTCAGATTCATCTGTGTATGTTGGAGAAAGGGATGCAGGGAAGTGACTTGTAATGGTGCTGTGTGTGATTGATGTGCTCTGTGGCATCCTTGGCAATGCTTGTTCTTGCAGGTGCTGGCACCTCGTTTGCCCTTTGCTTCAGTTAGGCATCTGCTGCTGGATTCGCTTCCATGATCTCCAGTTAGTGTTTTGTGTTTCCAGTGCTGAGTTTACAGGATAAATAGTAGACTGAAAATGTTTGCTTCCCTTATTGAATGGCTATTCCAGCCATTATAATACCATTCCAGTCTCTGTACACAAAATCCCATGTGCCTTCATGAAAGGTTATGGAGTTAATTGTTAGTACTAAGCCTTAGAATAAAGCAGAAATTCTGTTATCTGTAACATTCGATAAGAGACAATAGAATTAAGATTCTTAAACAGAATAGGACAAATAGTTGTCAAAGCTATTTTTACTATATTTTTATGCAAATTTCTTACTGTTAGCAAGATAATCTGATTGGAATGGTGATGAATGTATCAGATAAACACCAAGAAAAAGGGAAAGGAATAATTGAAGTGCAAACTTGATCAAGATACAGTTCAACATAAATATATTTAGCTGTTCAGAAATTAGAAATTTAGCTAAAATAATGAGATTCCTAAAGATGTATAAAACCAGCCTTCTGATTTGGGGCTTTTAGAATGTACATTTTAAAACAATTTTCTTATAATGCATAGGGTTATGAGTCATTCATCTATTCTATAAAAAGAGAGAGAACACAAGCAGAAGGAAATGGGACATGCATTTTTAAAGACTGCTTCTGCCTTCCTTTTTGTTTATATGTCAGCTGGATTTTCATGTAATAATGATTCTTATAGCTGTGGTCTTAAAGCAGATGCTAAATATTGCAAGAATTGCGATGAACTATGGCAGCTGAATTTTGTATTTAGATTTTAAAATAGTATGCATATAAAAAAAGCTAAATAATTTCTGGATTTCCTGTGGTATGTAGGGAATGGGGAAGTAGAACTAGCTGAATATTTAGAGGGAACTCGGCATGCACTTCCCATTGATAGTTACATGGGAGATGCTCTTCAGTTTCAGATAGGATTTGCTCATTGTGCTTTCAGTGCTAGACTGTTTCTTGTATTGTTTTGGCAGCATGTACTGACACTTGCTGGAGCGTGTCAGCAGTCTTGGCACAAGGTTGCTGAGGAAAAGACTTTGTGTAGCTGGATCATTTCAAAGCTTCAGTGTATAAGCACTCATTACACTTGATATGAAATGGGTTACGTGTCTGGGGTACTGTTCCAGTTCTTGTGTTACTGGAGTGCATTGCGTGTACATACCTAATTTTGGTGTAAATGTTCAGGGTTGTACTCTGTTTTTCTGTATTAACTGTAAAGTCAGCAGTTTTGTGTCAGTGAACTTTTCAGAGAATGAAGAACTCTGCCAGGATTCAGACCAGCAAGCAGGGATTACTTGTTTTTTTTTCCCTTAAGAACTTCCTGCAAAAGCACATGTTCTCCAATTAACCCCTAGTGTTTCAGCTTCTAAGAAAATGTACTCAATTGACATAAAAATTTTGTTGTTTAGGTGTCAGCAGAGTAGATGCATTGTATGACTGTTGTAAAGATGTAGCTTTTAATCACATTTTGACTGTTTTATCTGGAAAAAAATATGCACTAAGAAAACACTACATCTCTCAAGCACTCTTTAAAATACTTGCTGCTATTTTAAACCAAAACAAGTTCTACTAAGTTATTTGTGTGGTCACTTGTGTCATTTACAATGCCAGTTCTATTGTAAAGATTTCAAGAATAACATGAAAGTATTCCTAATTAATTTTTCTTGGGGGATAGAGGTCAGTTATGTGCTTTTTGCAGAAAGAAAAAGAAAGACAAGGAGAATATCCAATATATCTTCTATAAATTACAGCACATAAACCTCAGATTTTTTTTTTAACTCATAGCTTCTGTGAGGAAAATTGCTTGAATGATTTTGTATAAACTGTTTCCTGTAATTAGGATCAAGATTTTGGGGGGTAATGGTGTATATATTGTGGATTTGCTCATTTTTAAAGGAATTGGATTCTTGTTTCCTGTTTATGATTTTTTTAATGGTATTCTGTGTTCAGTGATAAATGATTACTCCAAATTTATGTGGCAGCCCTGTAGTGGAGATAATCTGCTATCTCATTATAATTTTGTAGAGTAAGCACGTTTTAATAAAAACCTAGGATTTAATTATTTTTTAGCTTGAAACGTAAACCCTGTGTGCATTCTCGTTAACATGTAAAAAATATTATTCCAGCTGCGTTGGGGTAGAGGAGCACCATGCTGTTGACATTGATCTATACCATTGTCCCAACTGTGCAATTCTCCATGGACCTTCTCTAAGTAAGTATGGGTTATTCAAATTTCATCTTACACGTTCAGACTGTTTTCCCCTCATGTACAACTGCAAAGGACTGTTCAGAAGAATATTCAAGATGAGTTTGATTATTTAGAAGATACTGGTTCTACATGACTAACTCTGAGCTGATTAAAAACCTGCAAAACAAACAAACAAACCATCTTGAAACGTTCCCTGATGTGGAGATGCAGATAGACTAATATATAAGGCACAGCTATAGATTGGAGAAATTAAATCGCACAGAGTTAGTAGAAAACAATCTGGACTTGGCAGAAAGTGAGAGAATGAAAATCAGGGAATCATAATTTAAAAAAAAGGAAAATAAAAGATGGTTTCAAGGTTCCTGTATTTTAATTATCAAAGTTCTGATAAATACCTAGGAAAAAATGTACAAGTTAGGTCTTTCCTTTCTTGGTGGTTGTAGGTTATATGCCGCAATAGTCAAACACAACTTTCAACAGTGACAGCAGAATACGAACATCCTGTGAGTGGTGTTTGTTTGTTTTTGATTTTGTTGTTTCCCCCCATTTATGTCCTGGAAAGTTACACAGTTACAAATCTCAGGTTTCTAATTGATTAACAAGGTTCCACCAGGGTCAAAATGAATTTCCAGAAGAGTTTGGACCAGAGCAACAAGAGACATCTCTTGGGTTCTATTTTCAGTAGATAAATTTTCTGTAGAGATCTGCAGTGGAAAAATGGAACAGATTTTCTTTTGGTAACCACTGAAAGGATACTGCTTGATCCAACTCCCTAGATTTTCCTCCATGTCTCCCTAGATTTTCCTCCATGTCTCCCTAGATTTTCCTCCATGCCCTTCTCAAATGGAAACAGGGTTGTAAAAAACGTAAGAATAAATTTCACATTTCCAACCGTGAATTAAGTTTCTACATTCAGACCTGAAAAGTATTTCTAAGCAATGTGTCTTCACCGTCCAAGCACTGAGCCATGGTCATTTGTGTTTTCTGATGCAGGTTTGTTTGTGGGTTTTGTTGTGGTTTTGTTTTGGTGGTTTTTTTTTTTTTGTTCATGTGTTTTTTGCTTCTTTGGGGATTTTTTTTTGGTTTTTTTTTTTGGTTTTGTTTTTTTCCCCTTGAAGACACCACATAATGTTTTATAGTATATATAGCTATATAGTTTTATAAATAATATTTTCAAATCTGAATTTCCTTTACATTTAGGAATAAGTTTAAAACCACCCTCAGTGATGGTCTTGTAGAGTATAAACAAAGTGATTAAGCATCAATTGCTGATTTAATTGATACCTGTTGCATGATATGTAGCTTCTGTAATATATGAGTTCATGGTCTGTCAGCTAAAAGGTAAGATAAATGCTGGTTTATGTGCTTGTAGTTTTTAGTACTCCAGTGATCATTTTCGATTCAAAATCTGCATGTTTGTCTTATAAATCAGAATACAAACAGCAGCCATTTTTTTCCTTAACTTCTGTCTCTTTTTTTTTTTTCCTGTGGAATAGAGGCACTAGGAAGAGGAGTAGACAAGAGATCATGTGAGACTTTTCAAAATAATAAACTAGTAAATTTGAAACTTCTTTTCTTTTCTTTAGTAGTGAGAACTAGTCTGCTTCACCCTGATGCCTGTAAATTACCTTTCCTGTAATATAAGTGCTGTCTCACCTGCAGCAATTAGACAGTGAGATAAGAGGGATTTTTGTTTTGGAAGTCTTTTCAAAAAGACAAGAATCTGTGGTAAAAATTATCCTTGTTATTTCATACTGCCTCAAGTGTGTAGATCATCTAGATTTAGTAGAAGCTTCAGACATGTCAGTTACCAACCCAGACAGAGGTGATATAATTAAATATGTCTTCACATTGAATTTCATTAATTGTTCTCAGCTGTCAGTATCAAATCTATGGTAGTTTGTGGTTTGGGCCCTACTTCCTTCAGTTTATAAAGAGACTGATAATGTCTCATGACTTCAGGTCATGCAGAAATGTTCCGGAGTACTTCAGTCATATGAAATTATGTATGTAAGTAAAAAAAAGCATTTTAATTTACAGCTTCATGTTCTAAAATCACTTTGCCAAAGAGTTTTAAGAGACAAAAATTCAGCTGTTCTGTGGTTTCAACAGAATATGTAATCAAATGAGGTAGTGCAAAAAATTTACTTAAAATATACAAGAAACACATACTTTACAGGACAAATAGGTGGTTGCTTTCAGTATCCTACAAAATTATTTGTGTAAAAGTTCCAGTAATGAAAAGCAAGCTGCTGCATAGTTAGATGGAAAGATGAAATTAACAAATCAATTTCTCCATGTATTTAAGAAAAAAAAATCCTCTTTATGATATGAAAGAACAATTTTACAAGACCTTTAGCCAGCAGCCGTGTGTATAAAATGCTAAATAGTGAATCCTAATATCATAAATAACTTAAAAAGAGAATTTTTTTAAAAATAGTAATATACAGTGGAGGGTGGTTTTTTTTAGATTATTTGATTTTAGAGTATCCATATTCATTTTGTTAGTTTCAAAGTTTTCTCAGTGATCCTTAAGTCTAAAAATGCTCTATTTGCATGCATGCTGTGAGTCAGATGTGTCACCAGCTTGTGGTGTCCAGAGCTTTGAGAAAGCACAACGTTCAGTAAATGCTAATAAGACGGTAGTTGTCAGGACATCACTTTCTGCATCTGGTTTTGCCTTCTCAATCCTGTCATTACCATCCAACCAGTATCTTTTTGTTTGTAGTTTTAATGCCCACGCTGAGTCAGAGCTGAGAATGAGATGTTGGACCAGGCCTTGGCAGGGTATTCTGTGATTTACTGTCTGCTCCTTAAAATCTTGCAGTCTTCCTGTGCCAACATTTCTCTTGCCTTTTTGTCCACTGGGAATCTCCAGTAGCTCTTCCAGGGCCTGGGGCCTCATTGTACACGTGTACACCTCTTGATGGTCTCCATTTGAAGTCTAGCAGATGGTGATCTCTGTGGGAAGCAGTCCAGTGGTGGGAGAAGGCAAGGAAGATGTTTGCCTAGGTAGAGTTATTGGCCCGTTGTTTTGAGTGTAGGAGGGATGTTATTTAAAAAAGGAAAAGTAATCTTTCCACTTAATTTTCATGAAAACTTCCAGCACACTCTTCTTTTTCTCACCCTCCCTGCAACTATCTTGTGTAATTCTTAGTGTTGTCACAGCAGGTTTTACCTCATGTTTTATAAGCACCAAGGGGGAACACTGGCATCTTCCTTAATTTAAGCATTAGGATCCATTCCATTAAAATTAGGTATTTTACAATTGTTTCTGTATGTCTTAAGTGGTTAAAAAACTCTAAAATGAAGGGATATGTAAGCTGAGAAACTTTTAATTACTGTTTCCTCTTCTTCAGTGTTCTCTTATGAAAGGATGATGTACATTTGCCAAGGACAAGCAAAAGAATGATTTTATTTTCTAATTTGTAAGTGTTGGAAAGACAGACTTTAAAAGGTGTGTCTGTGCTATAAAATCTCTTAAGCAGCTGTATTGTCTTACAATTTTAATGAGCTGTTGTAACAGCAGTGAATTTATGGGAAACTACTCTGTTGAAAATTAGTATTAGCCACTAATTTCTTGCATTATTATTTATGGCTGAGAAAATAGCTTTGAAAACTTAATAAACCTGTCTTCATTATTTATGAAGTTTTACAGTATTTGGATAGTTGGCTCATTAAGCAGCACTGGTTTTCAGGTTAGCAAAGATCTATAAATGTCAGTTTATTGTCTTAAAATCTTCTAAAGGGTCCATGTTGTCATGTCTGTGAGAAACAGCACACCAATAGGAATTATTCCCTCTTATGTGTGATGACTGTAAATGTCCATTTTTCCTGTATAACCAACTGTTTTATCCAGAGAAGCAGCAATTTTTTTTCTTTTTTAGAAACTATTTTCCCCTTCCTCATCCATCCTCAGCTTCCTATTATAGTGCACTGTGTTTTCAGTATTGCTAGTGCTTTTTTACATTTTGGGTGCATCACGACTTAGGTGAATTTAAGAATGAGCTCTTCCATGAAGTTAAAATTTGTATTAATGCAGTGTTTTTGCTGGATGTTGTATTTCAGGCCGTTTGGCAGACAACTGTAAAACACTATTTATGTTGACAGATAACATTAGCTTTTTCCTCTTCTGAGTTTCCTTAGCATATGTAACTAAATTTGTGTTTAATATTAGTGGTTCAATTATAGATCTGGTGTCAGTAAATCTTCTTGGGGCAGTTTTCCAGTAGCAGCTGTCTAGCTGTGGAGCAGAGTTCAGCTTTTTTGAGGAAAAACTGAAATGCAGCCTTAAAATTACAGGACCCTTTGTGTGTTTCTTAGTACAGTAAGTGGTAAAGGTAGGATCTTCAGCACTCTTGGAGTTTATTTCCCAAATGGTGAGATGGTGGTCTCTTTTGCAGAGGCACCTCTTGATGATTAAATAGGGCTTCTCAGCCTGTTGAGAGTTTGAGGATGAGAAATAGAGGTTTATTTGTATAGGGAAGAAGTGCTCCAAAGAGCAGTTTACTAACAAACAGATGATACAACCAAGGGCTTCCATTCAAGGCTGTAAGCCTGTGTTCTTTATAAATGGAGATGAAAAATGAGTGGTTGAGGAAGCCAAATCAATGAAATATCCATTATGAAAAGATTTGTTGTGAAATTATGAAAATTTGAAGACAGGCAGTTAAGTTAACCACAATATCATAAGTCACTTTGTCTTCTCCTTCACTCAAGGTCAAAAAATTCAAATGGGGAGACTACATACAGCTTACTATGTTTTATAGAACAACTTCCCAATATGTAAAGGGGGCTTGTGAGAAATAAGATGACTTTTTACTGAGGTCTTTAGTGATAGAACAGTGGGTGATAGCTTTAAGCTGAAAGAGAGTAGATTTAGATTAAAGGAGACACTCTTTACTGTGAGATTGGTGCAACACTGGCACAGGTTGCCCGGAGAAGTGGCGGATATTGCATCTTGGAAGTGTTCAAGGCCAGGTTGGATGGAGCCTTGAGCAATCTGGGATAGTGGAAGGTGTCCCTGTTCATGCCAGAATGTTGCAACTAGATGTTCTTTAATGTCCCTTCCACCCCAAACTATTCTGTGGTTCTGTGAAAGTACAAACACTTTTTTTACACATACTTTTTTTTTTTCATTTGGCTGTCATTTGTCATAGGGAGATCATCACAAGAAGTTTTATGAAAATGTCTAGTGTTTCATTTTCCTTGGCCCTTTAAGTATAATCACCAGTTAGAAATGTAATTTTGCTACTGTTGAGCTATCAGTTTCAGATTTGCAAAATTGTAATAGAACTTTAATTTATCCTTTGTTTTTTATTAATATGCTGTAGCAATGCATCAAAGCTTCAAACTGTTAAGAAGTTGTATGTTTTGGATTACAGTGCTTTTGTTACCTGTATGGTAAAGGTCACACCTGCCCAAAACAGTTTGCACACAAAACTGTAATTATAACATAAGCAGTAGAAATGGTAGTGAATAGCAGTAAAATTATTAGACTGAGTATGGGCATGCTTATGGAGTGTAATAGCACAGTCAGATTAAGTCTTGTAACCTTGTGTGAATATGTAAAATGATGTCTCTGGCTATTCAAGAGGTGTCATTCTTTTGTTTATTTAAAAAAAAAAAGTCTGAATTTTAAGAAATTCGATTGTTAGTTTTGTAGCTGACTTTTTGGGTTTGTACAGCTTTCAGGCTGCACCTATTTACTTGTGTTGGACTGGATATGGAGTCTTAGCTTGTGTATAGTGTGCACTGATATTCTCACATAGAAGGAGCTATAAAAGTACAGAGAGTAACTGTGTCTTGCAGATTTCATTTGTTGGAAATAGGTAGAGTGCCACCAGATTAAAAAAATAAGGTTTGTTTATCACAGTAATGTGATTGAGGCATGTCTGTCTCACTGATGGGATGACTGCTAATCTGAGCCATCTGATTTAACTAATTCCATGTTTAATCCTTCTGAAACTTGTAGTGAAGAAGAGGAGAAACTGGCACAGACATGACTACACAGAGCCAGATGATGGCTCCAAACCAGTGCAGGCTGGAACACGGACCTTTGTTAAACAGCTGCGGGCTCGCTCTTTCCCAAGGTACAGAACCTTCCTTACATATTCTGCTGGGAAAACACAGTGAAATGTCATCTGAGTATGTCTTAGAGGAAGTGGCTAACATTTGTCAGCTTCACATTGTGAAGGCTGGGGATGGCTTCCTCCCTCTTCAGAATTCTTCCCATGCATCCCTGTTTCAGACGGATACATTTGCCTTTTCATCCCCTGTTCAGTTTTGCACGGCGATGGGTTGTCTGTTGGGACTGCTGCAGGGTGCTCTGAGAGGTTTTGAGTTTTGGGGTGGGTGGTTTTATTTGGTTTTGCTTTTGTTTGTTTGGTGTTCATGCTCTCACTGTCAGAATATTGTCTGTCTATTCCTTTAGTTCAGGACTAGTTCTCAGTTTCATTCCAAGTAACATAGAACATTCACATGAACTGGTAGTCTACCTATTCTTGCATGCTTTAGAAGAAAGCGGAGAAACATGATTATACTTTGATCCTGAGCTTGGTTGGCTATCTGACTGAAGCATAATGACTTAAAATTCTTTAGAGCAGCTGGTAGTGGTTGTTAGCAAAATGTACTTTAATGCTGTCTCTGAGAATTCCTTTTCCCCATCCTTTAAAGTTACTCTCTTCAGTCATACAGAAGGACTGAGTTTTAGATAATGCATTCCAGTAAAAGTTTCTTTGCTTGTTGAGGTTTTCTTGGTCTTTTAGGTAAATGCTTAATAAAACAATACTGTGTGTTTCTTTTTGATTCACATGTAGCCGTTGCATCTGTCCTCCCCCAAACTGAGACTTTATTTCAGCAGTGCTTGGAGGATGCTTTTCTGCTAACACTCCATCCTTTCTTTCCACCAGTGCTGATGAAGTAATTTTGAAAATGCATGGGAGCCAGTTAACACAAAGATATCTGGAGAAACATGGGTTTGATGTTCCCATTATGGTTCCTAAATTAGATGGTCTGGGACTCAGACTTCCCCCACCAACTTTCTCTGTTTTAGATGTGGAACGCTATGTGGGTAAGAGTCACTCTGGAGTACTTATTAAAATGATCCTTTCTATAAATTAAAATAAATATTTGCATGATTATAAGAGCTTCCAGAATACTAAATAGTTATTCTTAATTCAAGACTAGGAGAGAGTAAAATCAATGCTATGATTTGGAGTGGTTTTTTCTTCCTCTTTTTTTTTTTTTTTTATTATTTGTGTGTCTGTTTGGTAGATGTGTGATAGGACTACAGCCTTATGTCTCAACTTTCAAACCTGTTAATTTCAGTGCAAGTTACATGTGGAATGCTGAAGTTTTTTTCTGCTACATTAAACAAAGGATAATGGGAATTGAATTAATCACTCTTAGGAATAATAAGTTTAATCATTGGTTAGGCTATAGCAAAACATGATGTTTTGGACTCAGTAAATTGGACTTTCTGAATTAAATCTTCGTGAAAAATTTCCTACCTGCACGAGCTTTGCCAGGAGAGGCTTCCCAAGAACCACTTCTTTCTTATCAGATCTCTTAGCAGTCTGTAATTGTGCCAGCCTCATGTGAGTGTGCAGTACAGACAGAGGCTGAGCCAAGTGCAGCGGGACATTTCCTGAAACACATGGTACAGCTGAGACTCTGAGTGTGTTCTCATGATCACCTGATGTAATGATGTGTGCTGAAAGTAGGTTTTCTGTCCATCAATATTTTACAGAGGCACCAGAATATGCAGTGTTGTCACCATTGTGATGATAAATAGTATCATAGTATAGTATGTGTGTTCTGCCTTAAAGATTATTTATCATGGTGATATTTCTGAATCTTTTTTTCTGGATTACTGCCTCTTTGGAATCAGATAGAAACTTAACTGTCTCATCCTGACCTGCCAAGATTTCCAGTCCAGGGAAAAAATTGGAATGCCACAGATTTACCTTCCTATTATTGAAAGTAAAAATAAGAAAACTGCATAAGTACTGTTTCGGCTGGAATTTGTCAAGATGATACAAACCTACAGTTTTAAAGTGAATATGTTTATAATGTACATCTAGGCATGTTTCCAGCATTCCAAAATTAAGTGTCAAATTTGGCCATTGTGTAACTAAAAGGGTATAAGCCAATTGCTGTTATAGTGGTGGTGTTAGTCCTTTCTCTTGGCTTGTCTGCTTCTCTAAATGTATCACTTCAGAACACATGGTGTGTAACCCCCTTTAATGTCATCAGAAATGAAACACACCCATGATAATTATTCAGTGAAATTACTGCATGCTTGCAAGGTGAGCATGTATGTAAGAAAGGGGGGGGTTTGGTGATTCTTGATAGGAAAAGTGAGGAAGAGATCTGCCTTGATAACTTTCTCCATGCTGCTCTTTGCAATTGCAGCCGTACACCCATTTTTTTTTAAACAGATGCAGCCATTCTATACTGGTCTTTTTTTTTTTTTTTTTTTTTGGTTAACCACAGGAAAGAGGATTTATTTTTAGAGTGTTTTCAGTTCTGTCCTTAGCTGATTATAGTAATTAAAGTTAAACCTAATAAAAAGTTGGTTTATACTGATCTGTCTCTCTTCCAAGAGAATAATGATAGTAGTAGAGTTTTTCTGCAGAAATGCTTTGATAAAGACTGGAAAAAAGCTAATCTGTGATAGCTTTAAGAAAGTCATCCTGTTTTTCACAGGTGGTGACAAAGTGATAGATGTCATAGATGTAGCAAGACAAGCAGACAGTAAAATGAAGCTCCATAATTACATTAAATACTTCACCAATCCTGACCGACCCAAAGTATTGAATGTGATCAGCCTGGAATTCTCGGACACAAAGTGAGTATTGACTTCTATTCCTTGAATGTAGGAAGTGGTTTTCACTAAGCTGAACAGTATGTGTAGGAATATAATGCCTGTAGTGGGAAAGACAGGAGGAGGTGTATTTTATGTAGACAGCCACTGTCATGTAATGTGGGTATAAAACTTATTTATTAGTTCATAAGTAATGTCTTTGTAGGAAGCTGTCATTTAAAAAGAGGTGTGCTTACTCCTGCTTATATTAACAGTTCTTTTTTGTTTGTTTGTTTTTTAAAAGGATGTCTGAATTAGTGGAAGTACCAGACATTGCCAGAAAGCTTTCGTGGGTGGAAAATTATTGGCCAGATGATTCTGTCTTCCCTAAGCCTTTTGTTCAGAAGTATTGCTTAATGGGTGTCCAGGACAGCTATACAGATTTTCATATTGATTTTGGAGGAACATCAGTTTGGTACCACGTTCTTTGGGTATGAATGCTCCTTGATTTACAGAATCACATAATATGCTCTGTTGGAAGGAACCTATAAGGATCATCAAGTCCAACTCCTGGCCCTGCTCAGGACATCCCAAGAGTCACCCCATGTGCCTGAGAGCATTGTCCAAACACTACTTGAGCTCTGTCTGGCTTGATGCTCTGTCCACTTTGCTGAGGAATCTGTTGCAATGCCCAGCCACCCCTTGGATGTCAATGGCTATGTGAAACAAAAGTTATTCAGTGTGCAGCCTTCTGTTGTGATATTGCCACCTGCATGACATCTTGTGCTTGCAATGCTAAGGGAGAAGCTTGAAAGTGAATCACTGATTTCTGGTGTTGCCTTTTTATGCTTTTATTTTAGCGTGCTCTTGGTGACTTGTAGACTGTAATTGGTTGACTGATCACTTCAGTAGACTTGTGGGTGATATAGTGAGGTTTTAGCAGGAAAAAAATAATTGAATGAAAAACACTGGCATACTCAGATTTTTGTTGTCACAAATTTGACCATGTGTATGTCATAGAAGAGGCAAAGTTGTTTCATCCATTCGTTTTCTCCTTTGGTAGGTGTGTGCATATCCATGAATTGTTTATAAAAACTGGATTTTTTTGTATTCCAGTGAAAAGTTCTGGTTGGTTTGTTTGCTTCCTTTAAATCACAAGACACCACCTGTTTAATGTGCTATATATAATCTCTTGGTGGATTGCATTTGTGAGACACTGCCTGAACATGCTATAGTGGGAAGATGGAATACTTAACATTTAGGTCAATATGTTACTTCATTAGGAGTGGCTCAGAGGTTGTAGTGTACCTCTAGGAAAACATCAATTTATTTGTTTGGTATATTTGTTCAATAGGGTGAGAAGATATTCTATTTGATCAAGCCCACTGATGAAAATTTGGCTCTCTACGAGTCCTGGAGTTCATCTGTCACCCAGAGTGAAGTATATTTTGGGGACAAGGTTGATAAGTGCTACAAGTGTGTTGTGAAGCAAGGACACACCTTATTTGTTCCAACAGGTAAGATTTTACTCTTGGTATTAGGACTTAGCAAATTTAATCACCAGGCATTTATCTTAAAATAATTGCATTATCAACATTTGGTATCCTCTAAAATTATGGATAAGAGAGAAAAATAAAAAAATTAGAAATTTGGATTTTCAAAACAAGCTTTTAAGATTGTCTGATAGTCATAACAATTATCAGGGAATGAAAGGGTATTTGTTACCCAATTAGAAGGCAACAAATGAAAGTTGATTTTGATTATCAGGGAAGTAGTTCCAATTAATAAAGGACAGATAGTTCACTATTTGTTAAGTATTCAGAGTGAATTCTTACCCTAATTTTATAATACAGTTTTATTTTTACAGATTTCAGTATTGCGAGGCCTACTAAGCCTAATTATTTGTGACAAAAATGTCACAAACTTCTTATGCGGTATGCTAGAGTATTAAGAATACAGGTTGGGTGGGTTTTTTGGTTTGCTTTTGTTGTGAGAAATGCCAAAAAATTCAACTTCTTTAATAAAAGAATAAAAAACAGAAAAATGCTTCAAAGAAAACACCTCACCCTACACAAACTCCCAAATACCAAAAGCTTACAAGTCTTTAATAAATCAAACAATATTTTGCCAAGAAAGTGACTGCCAGGTTTTGGTATTTTTGCTTATCCAACCTATCCCTATAAATGCTTTTTAGTATTTTATTATTTAAAATTTGTACTGGGTGCTGTCTTCTCTTCTTTTGGGTGAAAAGAAAGCTTTAAATACATGGAGCAGGAAAATGGTGTACAATTCTAGTTCTGGAAGAAGCCTTGACGATTATGATCAATTCATTATTCTATCCTGCACTTTCTAGACTACTTCATTTTTCTCATAGCTCAGCTCTGTACCTGTGAGGTTCAGTGTTCACTGTTGTAGTTCACAGATTGTGCAGAATAACTACTACCTGATGAGGCCCTCTGTGTGCTCTTGACATTCCTGAATAGCCAAAGCTTTTAAAACCGTGTATTTCCAGCAAGAAATAGCATTAATTGTCCATGGGTATAAGTTCATACATCTGTGAACAGAGAAAGCAGAATTACAGAGTGAAGAACTCTATTGTGACTCACAGAAAATAGTTACTGCTTTCTAAGTAATCAGCTGAATCTGAGCTGTCACTGTAATAGGGCCATGAGGAAAAGTATCATCAGATGATAATTTCTCATGTGTACATGTATTTCAATGTGTGTACACATAAAAAGGTACTTTCAAATACACATGTGGATTACACACATACTTATTCATATAAATATGATGGAGTGCAGCAGAAGAACCTGTAAATTAAACTAGGTTTCAAGACAGGTGTTTGAAAAAGTGGGAAATTCTGTAAGACTGAGTAAAGACTTTGAAAAATAATCCCCTGATCTCTGGTGAACATCACTTGCTGTTTCTGCTTGCACTGATGCTAGTGAATGTCATAATTATTTTATAATCTTGGAAATATGTTCAGAGTAGTTTTCTGATCTAAAATTAATCTTGCATGTAGGTGAGTAACATCTACTGGGAGGCTCTTTAGAGTTACTTAAATGTTATTCAGGATATTCTGTGTGGTCTACACAAAGTTTTCATTCCTTGTTATGTAGATTTGGATCAAAAGTGCAGCATAAAAATAGCAAGAAGAAATGTAAAAAAAATAAAATCTTAAGTTGATGCAGGTATGCCATAAAAGTACTCATTATTAGCTGAATTAGAGGATAGGTTTAATGCTAGTTTGTAATATGTAGTTGTTTGTGATTTGGTCTGATCTTTCCTCAAATTGGGAAGCTTCCTGTGTTTGTCCATCTTGTCTACACTCAGTGAAACCATGAAGTAGTCTGCAAATGTCTGGCCAACTCATCTTGTGTCAAAGAGTATCTGTAGGCATGCAAAATCAGAAGAAAATCTGAACAGAGAAAGTCTCCTTGTAGTTTACTTACACTAAAGCTCCACAGTATAAATTTCACAGATAACTGTTTTTAATCAGGCAGCTTGTGTAATGTGTTCTTTTGTGTGCTTAGTTGAAATTATCCTGTAGTAATTAGCTAGATCGGTAACATAACGTTGGCCATGCTTTAACATGTTGAATAGTGGATTTCATAAGGACAATATTTCAATTATGTGACAAACTTTATAGCATGTCTAGACTGGGTTTTAAACTGATCATATTTTCACTTGACTTAGAATGACTGTATTTAGATTAATTTATGGGACGACTTCTGAATTCCTGTTTGAGAAACTTCAGTATTCCTAAATGATTTTATGTTGTGCAAACAACCCAGTTACTGTAAGCAACATGTAAATATTGAAAGACATATAATTTTGTTTTATGTTTATGACTTGATCTTTTGTTCAGTATATTTTTCCATTCCTGAGTTGTTTGTATTTGTGGATTGGAGTGAAAACTTTTGAAATTTTTACTTGACAAGTTGGCTTTGCATCCTTACCACCCCCTCCCAGTGATAAATGTTTTAAACGGAATTATTTTGGAAAACTACAATTCCATTAAATTTCTGAAAAACTGTAGTTTACATGTTGGTAAAATTTAGATTACTTGTTTCTGGCAAAGAATACAAATCTGTTTGCCTTTTTTCTTTCAGGAGCAGCATTTTTACTTATATGCATATTTAAGAACAGTCTTAGAATAATTCATATGTATGTATTAAGTTTCACAATCTGTCATTTCAGGCTGGATTCATGCTGTGCTCACATCTCAGGATTGTATGGCTTTTGGAGGAAACTTTTTGCACAACCTCAACATTGGCATGCAGCTCAGGTTAGTCTCAGCTCTTCTTGTACTTGTTCCCCAGTAAGTAGGATATTCTTTTCATGGAGATTTTTCTTCATGCGCTTAACCAGGATCAAATTGGTACAGGCTCTCTAACAGACAATAGTGGCATTTTCAGTTAGAATGTATCAAGCACGTTCTCTTGTTTTACTTCTGCAAAGTTTGTTTCAAAAGCAAAATGAAGGCTGTGCAAGAATTTAAGTGACTAAAAGGAGGAAAAAAAATAAAAGAAAAATTTCTACTTTGGAGATTAGTATGAGTGAGTAAAACAAAACTAAGCAATCCCAGGTGTGCAACACTGAGTTGAAATGAGCATCCTCAAGTCAGCATTGCTCTAAGGGCAGCTGTATTTAGTTTTTGTCCAAGATGTAGAGCTGTCTTCTAAACATATTGTTTTTATTTATTACAGTGGAATCCTGATAAAATTCCATCTGTTAAAAGATCACACATTGGGTTTGTATCCTAGTTTTATGAAGTCCAACTTTATTCTTAGAAGTGCCGCAGTCAAACTTGATAAGGTCAGAGCCTGAATGAGACCAGAGTTCAATCTTGTCTGTGGTCTTGTTGGGGTTTAACTATGTGGTACTTGACTTCTTTTATTTATCATGGCCATGGTTATTTTATTTCATTTTATTTTGGACATTGTGTCAATTTGAATGATTACATCGTTGAATAATGAATTTCATAATTAAAACATTAATGTTTTGTAATATTTGCATTCGTTCAGGTGTTATGAAATGGAGAAGAGGCTAAAAACCCCAGATCTCTTCAAATTTCCTTTCTTTGAAGCCATCTGTTGGTTTGTGGCCAAAAACTTACTGGAAACATTGAAAGGTAATGCCTGTTTTATTTTAAGAGATGCAGATGTATCTGCTTTTATAATCTTTGTCTCTTAAGTGATAATGGACCATGGCATCAGTTTTTTCTCCCAGGCTTCTTTCATATCATTTAAGATCTCTGAATATCGTTTGATAGCCTTTACTTTAGGCAAATAGTTCTATGAAATTATCCCACTGACTTGTATCTGTGGGTTTCTTCTTGGTGGCTTCACAGCCAAACATATAAGTTTTTTTGAACTTCTACAATTTTCTTTGACCTTTCCAGTTGCAGTGCCTGCTGCCCTCTGCTCCTGGTTGTGGAAGGAAAGATGTCTGTGAGGGCTTTTGAAGGAAAGATGCATCAGTTCCTATGAGCTGTAATAAATAACTTTTATATCAGTGTTTATCCAAGAAGTGTCTCAACAGCCTCCAGTTCTTAACAGCTGCTGTTAAGATTCCTCACCCATTCCTTAATTGCTATAACCATACCCATGTATATTTTGTGTTTGAGAGAGTGCCTATCTGACTTCACCTTTTTTCCTCAAGTATCTTGCCCTCTGCCTGCTCTGTTTAATCTTAATAGTGCAATGCATTTCAAAGGACAGAAGCCAACCCTCAGAAGAGGTTACTAAATTCAATTTCTGTTTTGGAATAGATCAGAATCCCATGTAACTTTTTCTAATGTGGAAACAGTGCAAGTTATTGAAGATTCTCTCTTCTCCTTTCAGCAAATTAAAGCATTGAACAGCCCTTGATTCCTAAATGAGCATTTAAAGTCTCACGGTGACCCCAGAGCAACTCAGAAATTTTACCAAACAGAACAAACTTGCAGAAAACTTTTCCTTCCAAAAGGAATATATTTATCTTGAAAGCTTGCTTTGTTTTGTCTCATTCATGTATATTTAATGTTTACAAATTCATCAGAAGCCATAGGAACTGTGTTCCTGCTGGAAAAGCACACGTATGTTTCTGTAAGATCTAGCTAACTATTAGCTGTGTCTGTTCCCTCCACTCTTCCCTCGCCCCTTTTTGTCCCATGACTGCTTGAATGCAGAGGCTAGGAGCCTCTTGTGGCTTGTGTCTTAGGGAAGGCCTTTGGAGCTTATTCTTATGTTTTGTTTAATCTTTGGTTTAGCAAATGTTTTGTCACTGACCAACACTATGGCCTATAAACATCATAAAAAATAAAAACTGATGTTTCCATGGCTAGGGTGAAGTTTATATTGGATTTTGGCATCAAGCCTCATGAATTAGGTGTTTGCTAGTCAGTATCTATTGTTTTATGAATAAAGGATGATGCCAGTTCAGTTTTGTGGGGTAATGATGATGTCCAGCTCTTAGCAGTACTTTTTATGAAATTCAGGTCAGTAAGCAAAACCAACACAGCATGTCTTTCTGCTTCATTTTATAAAATGGTAACAGGGTCACAAACATTTTCAGTTTGACTTTTCATTGTCAGAAAATGTTTCATGATAAGTATTATTGCATTCACCTAAATATTTTTCTTAATTCTTGGGGTTCCAAAATATGTATGCTGCTTTTCATGTATGCTGTACTCATTAATTTGAATTACTTTTGGTTCATGCAGTTGTTTCTATTGTATCTAGAAAATTCAGCCTGTGGTACTCCATTGTATTCTTAAAATTTTATCAACTGAGTCAGCTAATGGGCAGGAAGATTTCTGCTGCCAGTACGTCTCATACCCTTAACAAGTAGGAGGCCTTTGAGAGAAGAGCAGCTGTTTACTCACAGAACCTTCCTTTTTCTGCCAGCTTCCTAATACATAGTCATAAGAATGGTGTTTTATTAGTATATTCTTTAAGGGAATAAAATGAGCCAAATGGTTCTAGTGTTGATCCATTTACTATTGACAAGTGGAAATATTTGACAAGAATATGAGGAGAGGTTTTAATCTACTTTTGTCTGTTTATGGAGGATTTATCTTTTCCCTTCTTTTTTTTTACCCCTATGAAGCAAAAGAGAGAATGAAAAAGAATTGCAATCAGTTGGGAACACCAACTTCCCTAAGAAGAGAAGATTCTGAAGCAGAGTGGTTTCCACCCCCTGTCCTTTTGATTTTGGGAGTAAAAATGATGTAAACCATGTGAGGGAGAACTGTGATAATTGGAAGGGTGACAAAAAATGTTTGGGAAGTGGAAGTATGCTAGTGTGATCCATTTGCATATGTATGGTATAAGCAATGCAAATTCTAATTTAGAGATACATCCCACATCCTGCTGGTCCCCTTTGACTGAAACATTTCTCAATGAAATAAAAGTGATTCCTTTCTTCAAATATTTTATTTTTCTGTATTTTAGATCTGGGTTCTTTTTCCCTAAATGACCTTTAGTATGTTGTAAACGAACCCTAATTCATACAAGAATAAGTTAAAAAAGAAGGTTTTATGTAGAATCACTCTAGGGTTGGATTTGTTTTTTTTGTGGTCATTCTTGTTACAGTACGCACATAAATGCAGGATGCCATGTTGCATTTGCTTGCACAATTTTTGCTTTACTGTGCTGTTGTACAATGGCAACTTTATTGGCTGAAGAGTAGGTATCATTTTATTTTCTCTCTTGATGTGTTTCTAAACTGGTTTCTGTATCCTTTTTAGAACTGAGGGAAGATGGTTTCCAGCCTCCAAGCTATTTAGTGCAAGGAGTGAAGGCTTTACTTACTGCTTTAAAATTATGGATGAAAAAAGAAGTACGTATAAGTGATTTTGTTTGCTATTTTGGTGAGCTCTGTTTTGATTTAGAGCTAAGTGAAGGTCTATGCCCTTTAAAAGTTTAAGATTGTTTTTATCTGTTAATGAGTACTGAAAAAGTCTATTGAAAGTATGTACTGCTGATTTGGGGAAGAATCATAATGACAATTTTATACTCCATGATTAGTCACCGAACAATGCTATGACCTATAAACTTCATAAAAAATAAAAACTGATGTTTCAATGGCTAGGGTGAAGTTTATATAGGATTTTGGCATCAAGACTTACATTCCAATAATCATGATTCCATGATTATTCCAAGTCTATTAGGCCATTTAATAAGCTCAAGTATTACAGCTGATTGAAGTAGAATCTTGCTTTACCTCAGGATGCGATAAGAATGCCAGAGGATAAGGTGATAAGGTGGGGGCATTTTCTAAGAAATGTGTTTATACAGTCAATTAATCCTAGTCTGAGGCAGTGGAGGGATGGAATGCCATGGTATATTTAATTTTTCCTTTATGTCAGTGGTGTGGAAAGCACATTTCAGCTACACCGGCTGAAGAGTCGCTTTAGATTCAGATTGAGGAATATTAACTTCAGTTGAATACTCTCCTTTCTCAACACTGATTGACCCTTGTAAAATCATAAGTATGCTATCAATGCTGGCTTTGCTGGTGCTCTTTTCTCCAGGAAAGCTTGTTTGTTTTGGCACAGAGCTGGGTCTGGTCTGACTCAGTGTGTTTTTTCATGTGCCTGTGCTAATAAGCCCTCTTGGAGCCAGTGTTCCTGGGAAGTGCTGTTCACTGACAGCCAGTTTGGTTCTGATTGAGGGTATTAATTCTAGTTTGTTGCTGCCTGTGATATTACCTTGTTGCAAGCCAGACTTGAGCTGGCTCTTTGAGATCTCTCTGCTCTTTCTGCCCACAAATTCTGCTTGTAGGAGAACTTACTATGCAACATGTATGTATGATAATTGCACAATGCTGTGTCCAACAGTATGAGCAACATGGAAGTGAACATGAGGTGCAAGTGTTTATGTGTGGAATGTGCTGGGGTTCAGCCTGTGTAACATTACTGATCCCAGATGAAACGCTGCTGGCCCTCTGAGTTGGTTCTCCAGTGTCTCTTGGTCTCTGCTGTTCTGGATGAAGGCTTGTTAGCAAGCAGTGTCGCAGTGTTTACAGGATGTTGGGCTTAAACTGTTGAACCACATGTGAATCCAAGCCATCTCTGCATCTGTGGCATGGATAATAAGCAAGCCAAGTAATCAGGCTATGGAACTGAGATCAAACATAGCCTATATAAATCCTTGTTTTGATTTAAAATTAGATTAGCATTCCTTTTTTGTAGATTACTGTAGTGTAGTATTGTAGCATTTATGTGCTGTCTAGTAGGTCATTAAGTATTTTGATTCATGTGGAATGTGATACATTCTCTACTTCTCTGTGGAAGAAAAATCAATTGCACTTGCTGCATTCTGAATGCTTATTAATGAGACCTTTGAGTATTCCTAAACCACTGGATGAGCAGACACACCCATTGTGAGGGAAGTGCAGAGCATCTGAGATTTAGCCAGTGTTGTCTGCTGTCCACCAGCTGTCATGTTTCATACCTTGCATCCATCTTTTCTGGCTACTGCCTCATCCTTGAGCCAGTTCTGCTGTGCAACAGGCCACATGTGCGATAGGTTTGGAGTTGAAGGCAGGTGAGGACAGGAGGAGCTTTGTGCATTGCAGTTTGAGCTGCTCATGCTGAGGATTCCAGACAGTTCCTGAAAACTGGTAAATACAAGCTTCTCAAATGAGAACCCCTCTCATGAGCTTTCGTATTTGTGTCATGGAGTATGTCTTTTCAACAGAGATGAATTCATAATTAATAGGTGAATTATCTTAGGGGATTCTTTGTGCCATTTTCTAGAGAATTTCAAACTCATCTTCTTTTGAGATGGCAAAGTAGGAAGGATTGAATGGTCCTAAAATGACCAATAACTTGATGAAAAAATTGTACAGTTTAGTGACAGAGCTGCTGTTTTCTCCAGGGTGAATATGTAGAGGTGTGATACAGTCAAAGAACAAACGATGGCAAATAATAACAGCTGGTTTAATCTTCCCTGTAGAATTAAGGGCACTGAAATGAATAATCATATGATTATATGTTGGTGTTGGGTTCTTTTGGGAAGGGGAGAAAGCATTTGTTTTAATGATTGAGAGGAAGCCAGGTTCAGTGAAATGCACATAGAGTATTGAATCGCTTCTAGCAATCATTTTGCTGCTGAATCTCATTTTTGAAATGTGGGTAGCTGAAAGTGTTTGGGATGTTTTTGCATTTACGTAGTTGATTACAGGAATTCATGTCTGTCATTCTAGCCTGTGTGTTAAGTGATGTTTTATCTGTTTAATTTTAACTAAAAGTGTTCTAAATGGGCATTTAAACTACATACAAAATATTTTTTGCTGGATCTAACTATAGAGTGTTTGGACTTTTGTTGTTTGTATATATATATGAAATCTGTCTCTGATATGGTTTCAGAGGATTAAAGGGAACATAAACTCTTATGACTTGCTACATTTTTTTATAAGGAATTGGGGTTTTTTTCTGAGTTGCGTTTTCCAACCTGCTAGATTTTAAATAAGCTAAGAACGTAATTTTTAAGAATTGGATGTCAGGAATATGTCTAAAAATTTGAATCTTGGTTACTCATGATTATTCTTGAGATTAAATTTTTTGTCAGGGTGAAATTCCCTTAGTCTTAAGGTGATTCTAATGACTAATGAATGTCAGATGTATTGCTCTGTACTGACCATGGTAAAGGGAAAAATGTGATTACTGTACTGAGGGTAAAAAAAAAATTAAGTGGTTGTCAGTATGGCTTTGTGTTACCTCTTCTTTGGAATCTTGGAGACACTGAGGGACATCTGCTGACTACTAAAGCTTGGACTGGAAGCTACTGCCTGTGTATATCAGTCCTGTCAGTTTGTGGTCATTATTACAGAAATGAATCTGGTTTTTCTTTTATTTTTTCCGTTGTAGTTTTGTTTATTTCATATTATTTCTGCTTTTATCTGGAAAAAAACTCCAAAACCTAAGTATCTTTTCTTCCTTCTTTGCATATAGCTTGTAACAGAGCATGCCTTTGAAATTCCAGACAACATTAGGCCTGGGCATCTCATCAAAGAGCTCTCTAAAGTGATTCGTTCTGTAGAGGTAAGAACAGAGGCAACCCTATGTAGGTCTTCAGAAAATAAATCTTTGAATCAGGAAACTCCATCATAGTTATGCTTCTAATTGACCATAGTTGCCTTTTAATTTATTTACCATTCATTTAATAATAGAACATCAGAAGGAGAACTGTTTGGAATACTAACTATGGGTATTTCAGATAAAGAAAATGGATAGTGGGTGCTTTATGTATTTTTTTGTGGATTTTTATATTTGAATGGTGAAATTATTTGTAGTTTAGTATTTCTAAATTGTAGTTACTTATATCTACTTAAAATAATTATTATTAATGTGTTGTTAAAGACTTTAATTTGATATTCTGTGCATATTCCATTCTCCTGTCTACTTGTTAGTTAGTTCTGGTCCAGTTGTCATCTGTTGCTCACTCTTCTGTTTTGTGGCTGTGTGTTACATAGTCAGTGGAGAGGGTTTCCCCCCCTTTTTTTTTTCTTTTTTTTTTTTTGTTGTTGGTTGTTGCTTTCCCATACCAGTGTTCTGCTCCTTTATTCTTCAGTGGTTATTGATTCTTGAAAAATTCTCACATTTCTATGTGAAGAGATGGATGGATCTGAGGGGATGTGATCTGTTGTGTACAATACATGTCTACCCTTCCTGAATAAAACCATATGTTCTGATGGCACTACTCTTGTGGAATAGCATAAAAGCCTTAAATGAGAAAGAGGTGCAGTAGAACTAAACTTTGTACATCACATCCAAATGAAACGTGTAGTTATTTCTCCAAAAGGTCTGGCAATTTTCCTTACCTAATTTACATTTAATTAGATGAATAAGAAGCAGTACTTAAATATGTGGATTTATTCCTCTGAGACTATTCTGAAAAGTGCTTTTAATTACAGGAGGAAAACAGCAAATTAGTTAAAACTCAGGGAATTCTTGGTGTGTCTCCAACTTCACGATCTTCACATGAAACAGCTTCCCCTCACCACTCCAGAAGAAGGGTGAGGAAGCTGCGAGACCATGCTACCAAAACTCCTTCTAATCTGGACATCCTGGAACTCCACACTAGGGAGGTACTGAAAAGGCTGGAGATGTCACCGTGGGAAGAGGCAAGTATCGAGTTATGTGCAAGGAAAAACAAAACCAGAGTAGTTTTCTAATCTTTGTTGAAAAGAAAATGGTTTTGAGATGTGTAAGAATACAGACTAGAGCTCTTTGTCATATGAGATATGGATAGATTGGTTCAGAGTATATGTCAAATGTAAATTGCTTTGAACTAAGAAAGTTCTGCTTAAGGCAAGTTACTTTCTGTTATTGATATTTTGCTGTCCTTTAAATCAGTTCTGAGATATTACTATCAGGGAGCAGATACCCAATCCAGGAGTTGCTGTAGTAGTTCCAAGCCCAGCTTCTGGCTTGCCTAAGTCCATTTGTTTTTTCTCCAAAGGAAACATAAAAGGAGTGTTAAAGGAAAATTGTATTTGTTTCAAGTGCTTCAGGAGAGTATAGATGATTCAAGAAATGAGAAGATGCAGTTGTCTCCTGAAGTTCTTTGCATCCAAACATGTTTTGTCTGAGCTTTTTTCAGTTGGTTATCCAGGTGGTAACCATCCTAGTAGTGAATTTAATCTTCTATGGAGTGCAGAAAAAAACAATTGAGTTCATAGGAGGAAAAAATAAGCAATATTGCTTTTACTTCTTTAGGATATCACAAGCTCAAAACTGAACGGGAGGTTTAACAAGCCCTTTCAGCCCTCTTCTACAGTACCTGAATGGAGAACAAAAGACAATGATCTTCGCCTTCTGCTGTCAAATGGAAGAATAATTAGGTATAAAGGATTGCTTGTGGATACTTTTTCCTGGTCATTATGGTCTGGAGTATGCTAATTGTTAATATTTCTATTTGTAGAGCTCTTAAGTTCTTACCAGTAAGAGTCTGGTTAGGAATACAGAAGGAGTGTCTGTGTCTGCTGTCCCCTAGTGGAGCCATAGTTAGGGAGTGAAGAGGAAGGGATTCTTTGCATTGTCCTTTGTTACAGCATTTCATTCACTTGCTCTGTGGGGTCTGCACTGAAGGGAATGCTTCAAAGTAGAAAAAGTTGTTTTGTATCTATCTATAAGTGCTACTCATTAAAAGTTACTCTGGTGTTAAACTTCGTATCCTTATGGAAATGACAGTTGTATAGGAAGTAAATGGAAATACCTGCAATTCAGAATGAAGAGATGAGCATAAGAGAATATTACTGTTATACCTTGAGAATGTGTTGTAAATAATGAAAGGAAAACAGTTGCTTCAGGTTTTTAAGAGTAAAAACTGACTTTTTTTTTTTTCTTGTGAGAAGAGATGAGAGACGTCCATTTACAGATCGAAGTCTTTACACAGCAGACAGTGAAGATGAAGATGACAGGACAAGGTCAAAAAAGACAGCTGTGAAGGTAGAAGACCAGCCCTCAGGATTTGAAGGAGAAGGGAATGCAGATGCCCAGAAACCACTGAACAGTAAGATTGTCTCCAAGTCCTATCAGTTGAACATTTTGATGGTCTCAGTGAGGGTCTAACTTACCGTTAGTAATATTTCAGTCTAACTAAGTATAAAGAGCATAAAGAAATAAATCAGAGCAGTAGTGTTAGGAGTTACACAAAACATTTCGTAAATATTATCTGTCCACTGAAGAAGCTAACAGGACAGAGATGAAAAGTAAAACCCACCTTTTTATATTAGAGCTGTCTTGAATGCTATGGAGAGCATTTTTCACAGTGGAGATTTAATTGCTCTTCTGGATGAGTATTTGTTACTCTAGGTCTGCTTTGTAATGTAAGAATGCTGATTGGATTTTGGTTTTAAAACCAAACTATACCTCATTGTGAAAAGCTCATCACATCATTTCGCTGTAGAGAATGAAAGATCATAATATGTAGCTAATTTTAAACCTACCTTACATTTTACTTTTCCTGCTCAATTTTGCAGTTTCATAATTGATTATACAATTTTGTCTGTTTTACTAATGAATTGCTTTATTCCATACCAGTGAAAAGACATAATTTAACATTAGTAAAATCTTATACATTCAACCTTTGTAATCTGCAAAGTTAGGAAAGAACTTAGGTTATCTGTAAAACACTTTACCTCTACTTTCCAGTGCTTTAAACCACCCTTCACTGGGAACTAATCTTTAGTGGTCTTTTGGTAGCCTCAAGCCTTCCTGCCAAGTGTTCAGCAGTGATGATCACACAGTGTATTAGTAAAGTATCAATATTGAATGCCTGTTGCCAATGCCTATTTTTAATAGCTCTTTACCTGTGTGCAGATAGAATTAGTTCTTGACATAGCTGTTCAGCTTCCTGCTTAATTATAAGTCACATTCAGTCACAGTAGAGCTTAAAAGGGCTCAGAAAGTGTCTATTACGAAACGAAAGTCAATGCTTAAAAGATGACAAGGCTTCTCTGGAGACTTCCAGGTCCCTGAGTTTCCTGCACAACAGACCATAATATTTGACTCTGCTGTCAGCCTGAATAAAATATTTAATTATTTTCATTAACAAGGCAAACTATAATCCCTGTGGACTCTGCTTCTATATGTCACAGAGGACAGTATTAAAAAACCTGCACATGAGAGAAGTCTCTCTTGGGTATTTTTGAAACAGGGCAAACAGCTTGTTGAGTGAAGGCTTACTGTAGTGGTTTTCCACTTTCAAAATTAAACTAAGTAAATCAAACTAAATTTTGCACTTGAATCAAAGATTAAATCATACTGGAAAATGGTAACTTTTCTTCAAAATCATTGTTCTTACTTGATACAGAATGAATATGGCAGTGAGTATCCAAATGTATTAAATGTACATAAAACTAGAAGTGAATGTTGAGATTGTTCTTCCAAAAAATGGAGTGCTCAGTTCTAATCCTGATATTTTTAATAGAATATTGAGCATCTTCAGACTTCCCTGAGTGTGTGTTATGTGTGATTATTTTACCTACACTGAGACTCTGGAGAGAGAGAGGGGAAAGGCATTGTCTGCAGAGAATTCCAGAAGAGGAACTGCCTGATCCTAGAACAGCTGCCAACTTTGGTTGCTCCTACTGGGATTGAGGCCAAGAGGAATGTCCACAGACAGATGCCTTTAAACAGATCAGGCTCTTCTAGCATTGTGGTGTCATGCCAAGATCCTGGTTTTAAATGGTGATCCAGTGTTAGCAGAGGGACAAAGATCAAGTGCTGCCCTTAATTGAGCAAGATACTTTGTGTGCATGAAGGGAAGGTGGTTAGATTTTTCTTGATTCACAGAGTCTTAGATAATGACTACTCTCATTCACCCAATTTTGGGAATATTCCTCCTTGTCTCTGGAGGCATACAGATATATTGGCAGATATATAGGCAGGCAGATATATTTTCTTGGAAAAGACAGTGTAAAGGAAAGTTCTTTTGACCTCTAAAATTATGTTTTCAGTATTGTTCATACTGTTGCTTATCTTAGAATCTTATGTGCATTTTTGAAATGAGCCAAAAGCATGAGTTATCATCAGAAATGCCTTGTGTTGTAATTTATCATTATATGTTGAGCATTACTTTATATAGATTAATTTCCTGTACAGCAGTGTTGCTCATTTAATGTGCTTGGATATTCCTCATGGTTCTTTCTAATACTATCTTAAGTTTAGTTAGTCTTCTCTAGCTTTTGGTCCCTGCAGTTCAATTTACTACTTTCTGATGACAAGTCTCATGTTAGCTTTCTTCTGACTCTGAAAGTAATTATCACTGTGCAGTGTTTAGCAATCAGTCATATCCCTTCAAATATATTTGATGCCTAATTGTGATCTTTGCCAGAGTCTTCAGTAGGAGTAAACTTCAACTAGAATTGCAGTGTATACATAGTTAAAGGTACATCCTTTATTCTTGCATAATTATAGTTAGGAAGAATTGTGTTCTTTTATGTGGTTTCATGTAAAACTATGCTGAAAACAAACCGACATTTCAATTTTACTTGTCTTCATTCTAGAGTTAATTTCTGATTTGTGCCGCTTAGCTTTCAGCATTGTTTTGTATGAAACTATAAATACTTTTAAAGTGATGTTTCTTTCTTTAGACCCCATTTTCTTGATTCACAGTCATAATTTTTTCACCCTAATTTGCTTTTCTCCAAAAAACTTATGCTACCTGAACTGCACATTGTCATCTTTAATGAATTTGTACTTAATCAAAATTTTTGCCAGCAGCCTTGACACAGGTATACATACAGCTCACTGGCCTTGAGCCTTGGAATCCAAACACTTAGCAATGTGTTTCCTGCTTGTGGTTCTTCGGGACAAAGGCAGTCTTTTAAGGGTACATGCTGGTGAGAGCTGCTCTGACTCCAGCCTGTACAAAAATCAGAAGCTGCCCAAATGCCATCTCTGAAGTGGGTGCCCTTTGGGAAGGAAAAAATATAAACTCCTGCTGCCCCTGATTTCTCCTCCTTTCTTCATCTGCCCAATTGCTTGAGAGGTCTATTGGTCAACAGTAGAAAACTCATTGTTGTCCTAAGCAAACTTGTGAACCAGATCAGTGTGTGCATTTGCCTTTGTTTACAGAGTGTTAAAAACAAAATATGTGTTTCTTGGGTTTTGCTTCAAAAATAATTGTTAAATATTAACATAGTTAATGTTGTGTCTTATATTTTAATTCTTCTCTCTGCAGTGTTCTTTGAAAGTGTGAAATCAGAACTCAGGAATGGATCCTCAGAGTACTCTGATATTTCTGATTCAGAAGAATCTGAGCCTGATTGCACTACACAGGTACATATTAAAAAAGTCTCAGAAATTATTGAAGCAATTAAATATAATTTTGCTTACGTACTTGAGATTTATCTGGTCAAGGTCTGTGTTAAAGCAGCAATAACAAAGTATATAATTCTTGTTCAGATTAATATCTCAAACCATGTGCTGCTTCATTCTTCATTTATTCTAGAAACAAATCTATTCTGGGAAAAAAGATAAGATATGCTATCTTGCAAAATTTTATCTTCTTTGTCATTGAGGTGGGGCTGGCAGAGGATGAGCCCTGCTATGTATCAAGCCAAGTCAGATCCTAGTTGCTTTATTTATTTCTTTCATAACCAAGTCTAAATTTCATAATTCGAATTATGAGTAGCTACCACACAGTTTCCTTTTAGAGCATGCTTAATAGGAAACAATCTTACAGGTATTCAGCTTTATAAACAACCTGAGTGGCTAAATCTTATTCATGGATTTTAGACCATTGGAAATAGATGGGAATCCTGCATTTGAGGGTCTAGATTGTGGTAATTTCTTCAGAGTTAAATGAAATATGAATGCACACATATGTGTAGATATTTACAAACATATTTTTTACTACAACTTCTAGAATTTAGAGATGTGTTTGTATGTATGTCTAAAAATACTTTAATTATTTTTTCATTTGCAAATTGGGCTCGTACTTAGTAATTTAAATTTTTATTGGTTAGCAGTAAGGTGAAGTTATTACCTGACATTTTTGTTTCATGCTTCTGGAAAGCTAATGCCTTGGTCTTTCTTTCAGTTGTCAACCTATTATATGACTTTACAAGAAGTCTTTAAATTCCTACTTTTTCCATGGTGGTCAAGATTTTTTTTTTTATACTTGCTGTCTTTCATCATTTCCTAATCTAAATGTTGGAGTAAGTGATAGGAACCTTCATGGTGTGGTTTCTTCTGGTTTCCTAAACTGCATTGCCAGCAACTTCGGCTCAGATTTCCTTTTCTAAGACACAGAATCAGTCTCAGGTTACTCAGAAGTGATATATTTCATCTTCACAGGAGAATATAGCCAGTTTTTTATGACTTTGTAAATGAGTGAATGTTTTATATTTATGCTGTACTTACTCTCTTAGTTGTTTTCCATATTCTCTGGCTTTTTAATTTTAGGAAGCTGCTCATGTGAATGAAACTGTTGTATAAAAATACCTCTTGGTGATAAAATGCACTTCATTCATTCCAGTTCTGTTTTTGATGATGGGGATAATGATGTCAGTCTTTAAGGATTATGACTCCTCCATGTTCTGATCTTCTGTTTTCAAAACCTCTGTTGAGTGTCACATATATTCCTTGTCTTGAAAAAAAAAACCAAAACTGTGGTGTTCTCTGTACTTGTTGAAAATAGATTAGTCTGAATTACCAAGATGGAACATATGTACTGTAGCCCTTGCTTCCTGTAAAGGCATATTGAGTCACATATGGTCGCTCCACCTTTGAGAAGCTCCTGCCCATACAAGCTGTAATCTCAGCAGGAGCTGAAAAGCTCTTTCACTCATGAAATGAGGCTGTGCCTCTGTAAGAGAGGCAACAGCTGTTCTGTCTCTCTTCCTGCTGTCTTCTGGATTTACCTGAGAGCATCTGTCATTCATCAGAGATGGTGCTGTTGAAAGTTGTATTTTGTGAGAGCAGGAACCAGAAGCAGTTTTTTGGGGCTGAATGTGTCCTGCCATATATAATAGGCATCAATTCTGTCTGCTGCTTGGAACCATACTTCTGTATTTTTTCCCTGTACTTTGAATATTGAAGATAAGAATAATTAATGCTCTTATTAAAGAGAATGCAGTGTGTAATATGTGTGGTGCTTTGTAAAAAAAATGGATTTTGGAGATGCTTTCTCTATTGTGGAATGTGTACTTACCAGTATTACAAAATTTGAATGTATAGCATCTCAGCTGCTATATTCAGATTAACTGCATTCTGGATACTATAAGTATGAAATAAGCTTTTGAATTCTTCACTTAGCATAAGTTAAGGTAGTGATGCCTGTGAAGGCTGACCTAGAACAGAGGCTAGACAGACATAAAGGAATAAAGTAGGTATTTATTAAAAGCCTCAATGGATACACCTTGGGCAGTACAAGAGCCCAGCCAGGGCTCTACACCCAAGATGAACCCAAAAATGATCACAAAAAATGGTTAATGGTCACAAGGTCTTACACTTTTATAAGTCCTGGTCCATTAGCATATTGGAGTTAGTTGTCCAATTACAGCTTTAGGTTATGAAGTCCCATCCTCCTTGTTTTTCTCTCTTCAGTCCATGTTGTTTATGCTCTTGGACCCAAGATTTGGATCATTTGTCCTTGGTCCCCCGCTAGGAAAGGAATTGTTTTGTCTATTTATTCTCTGAAGAAAGCTTACCATCCCTTAATACGAAGCTCGGAACTGCACACTAAAGCAGCACAGAATCTGAAAAATATAGAAGCTAAAACCTAAGGCATCAGTAGAGTCTCCAGTTAGGATGTCTGGTGACCATTCTGCATACTGTTTCCTCTTGTTTCAGCAGAAGGATTCCTCCACAGAGGAGTCAGAAAGCTCAGGTGATGAAGAGAAGCAGGAAGTAACATCAAATTTCAAAGAGGACTCTAAGGTCACAAGAGACCTTTGTCAAAATACCCAGAAGCCATCCAGAAATGAAACTCCCAGTAAAAAGTAAGCACATTGTGAGCATTTTTTATGGACTGTTAGATCTTTTGGCATGTATTTATGGTTCTACTTTATAGCAATGTAAAAATCAGTCCTTTGAAGGGTCCTGTTTTGAACTGCTTGCTACTCCCTTGATTTTCCTAGGGAATGTCCTACCTCGACAAGTACGGAAGAAGAAGCTATTCAGGGCATGCTTTCTATGGCAGGATTGCACTATACTACATGTTTACCAGGTCATACTCAAAGCACAGACTGCACAAATAAAAGAACCTCTCTTCAGGAACACAGAAGCTACCCCAGGAGTCGACATAAAGACAGACAGCCATCTCAGAGCCACAAAACCATAGAATGTGGTAGGTATCTGAACTAAGGAACTGCTGCTCCCTGCTTTTGGCACAGTGCTCAGAATAGTCACTTAAAGTTACATTTTTAGACTTGTAGTTATTAGATCAGTAGCTTTTAAATAAATCAGACTGGCATTTAAAAAGGTGTATTCTGTGGTTTTGCTTTCTTGTTTTTTTTTTTTCTATAAAAAGTAAATATTACTTCTGAAAACTGGAGCAAACTTAGCTTGTCATCAGAATACCCCTTCTAAATATTTCCATCTAAAAGTTGTGTGGCAACCTTACAAGAATGGGAAAGTTGTGGCTAGATTGAAAGCATTAAAATTTAATCTTGTTGAACTTTAGGTAGGTCTGTGAAGGAGGAGGAAGGAGACTTGGGAACTTCGGCATGGACTAGACACCTGAATGAAGCTTCGAGGATTACCCCTCAGGTAAAGCAATACTTAGAACTGATTCAACACATTTTTATAGGAGAAGAGATCATGAAATTTTAAGTACAGAAGGCATGGTGGACTGGTCTTTAAACACTGTGTATCTGACAGATACTTCTAATTCTGGTAACTGGGTTATTTTGTCATGCACTGTTGTTGTTTTGGGTTTTTTTCCTTGCAAATTCTTTTCTGTCATAGTGCCCAATATTAAGGTGCTCAGAGCAATATCTTGAAAAATGAAAAATACTGCATTGAAAATGTGTGAATTTATATTCATTCTAACTGGGGAAGCACTTTGTTGTTTATTCATTGTTGTTCCCAGCCAGAACACCAGAACAAGTGGAACATGTTGATAGTATGTATAGTAAAGATACTTGCTTAGCAAGTTGGTACTGCTAAACTGATAGCTTTCAACAGCTAGCAGGTAGGAATATTTTTGTTTTCTGATTTCCAAATGGAATCCAGCAAAGAATGAAAGGTTGTGTGCCTTACACTCTGAGCTTTTCTACACTGTGAACTTTTTTAGTATTTCTGAACTTGTCTGTATTAGAAGTATTAGAATAATTAATTAACTAGAACAACTAAAATTGCAAAATTACAGTCATTAAATAGCACTGTTTTTAACTGCATGCTTTGTGATGTTTGCTTTTTAAGAATATTTGACTAAGTGATGCTCCTTTACAGTTTGTAATTCCCAATTTAGCATTTATTCTTTCATCAGCTGAATATTGAAAACAAATTACCTATTAAAGTAGTCAGTGATTATGGTATGGCTTGTTATAGGGGCTGGTTTAATCAAGAACAATTGCATTTGTTTTGGTCACTGCAAACTGAAAGCAAAAAGAAGAGGAATTGAGTACATTAGTATGTGTACTTAAACTGTAGCATTGCCCTTAGGAGCATATGGAAAAGCTTGTACAAAAACTATGTTATCTTTAAGAGGTATCGATTCTAAAAAAAACGATGGACTTAATAAAATGGCCAGATACTGGTGGAACTGAAATACATGTTTCAAAGACACAGTAGTATTATCAGGAAAACTGGGTGAACCTGTAGCCAGCAGCTACTAACTTGTACATCTTTTCTTCTCATTTCCGTACTAGGATGCAAATAAAACTCAAAAATATATCAAGAAGGAGGGTGCATCAGAAGGCAGTCTTAAGGTTCAGGAAAATAGAAGCATAGTCCACAGCAACAGCTTGAGTTTTCAGCATGGCAAGTACACACGAGACGCCAGTGTGATGGAGGCAGAATGTCAGCTGAGTGATGGCAGCCTTAGCCCTGAGAGGCCCTATGGTGAAACGTCCTTGTCTGTGCCACTGCACCCAACGAAGAGGCCAGCATCAAATCCACCCCCTATCAGCAACCAGGCAACAAAAGGTAATGCTGCTCTCCGTCCCCTTGCCAGAGCGGGCTGGGGGAGGGAAACAGAAGACTAAATGCAGAAACTGAGGAAAGGACAGGATTAAACTTTGAGGAAAAATACAAAGTGAGCATGCTGTGGACACTCAAGTTTTGGCACAGAATATGGGGAGGTGGAATTAAGAGAGATCGAACTGACTTGAGTCAGATTTGCTTATTGAAATGAAGGTTTAGAAACCCTTAACACTTCAGAAATAGTCTGATGAGCATACTATGTAGGTTTAGTTTCTGGTTTATGTTCTGTAATTAATTCAAGGGAATAACTTGAGTAAAATTCAGGAAGCTCAGTTTAAGTTCTCCCTTACTACACCCACTGTGCTTCATAGACTGGAAATATTTGTAAATAATACACTCATTTCATTTATGATAATTTTAGCCAGAATTTAGGGAAAACAGTTCCTGGGGGTGTTCTTTTTAACTATTCTGGTTCCCTGTTTATTTTTTAAACTGATTCCGGTGAAAATTTTGCTTGCTTCAGCTTGAAAGCTGGGTTTCACCATTGTGTTCTACAATGATTAAAATTCATCCTGAAATTTCTGACTCAAGTCCCCGCTTGGGTTTTTTAGGCAAACGTCCAAAGAAAGGAATGGCAACTGCTAAACAGCGCCTTGGGAAGATCCTGAAGCTGAACCGGAATGGCCATGCACGCTTCTTTGTTTAATGTAGCTGCTACTTCTACTACTGCTGTCTTTCCTACACAGACCAGTATTGAGGGCAACAGAGCCTGGAGCTGCTGTTATTCCTCTGCTTGAAGCAGACTTGCATGTACCATAGAAAACACTGCCTGATGAACAAAAGAAAGAAAGAAAAAGAAAAAAAAAAAAAGGAAAAAAAAAACACCACACAAAAAAACCCAACCCAATGCTGCATTTTCACTGTGCCACACCTGCTCAGCAATAACCATACGGGAACGGGGAAATCTTCAGAGAGACGCGGACTGTGAGAAATAGTCTCTCATCAGGGCTTGAATATCATTTGTTGCTGGTAGTTTCTGACCTAAATTAATGAGGGGAAGATGATGAAGGTGGTTTATCAATAATTTATTTCTGATAGATTTTTCACAACTTTAAAATTCATTTAAGAAACTATTTATTTGGAAGACTTTTTCTGTGGGGGGTTAATAAGTTAGATTTAATAATGTGAAAGTTTTAAATTGTTTTGATAACGTGTGTTTGGTGCAGTGGAGAGCCACATTAATTGTGATTAGTCTGGACTCCTAAATTTGATATTCAGGTTATAGTCTTAAATAGGGGTGAGATGCATTATTAATTATTTTTTAAATTAAGGCATAAGGAATCTTATTATTTTTTCCTGCTTTTTGTAAGCTATTGGCTGGGCTTCTGTTGACTTGCAAGTTGCATATTTTCTGCCAGCTTGATTATTTTTTGACCTGTCCTTTTTAATATCAGATTTATTTATTTAATGGACTAGAAGAGACTCCTAAAGACAGAAGAATTTTCTTATGTTGGTCCAGTAGCTAACTTGTTTTAAAACTGCACCTCTTTCCTCCAAATCTGAGTACATATTTTCCTCCTGATGATCTGTGTGTGATTATTTTCTTCTGTAAAAAAACCTCCCTGAAATGGTGTTTGTACTAGTTATTTAAGAGTTGGTACAAAGGAGGAAGACCCAATAGATCTTTTGGAGGAACGGGGACATCAGTTAAGATAAACGTTTCTTCAGAACAGTTGCTCTCAAATAACTAGCAAGATACACATGGCAGTTAAAAGATTTGGCATTTTACTTAATGTAGCATGGAAGAAGCATTAAAGTGTTGTTACTGTACGTTAAACATGTTTTACTGAGGAGTCATGAAAGCAGGAGAACGTGTGTTGCTTTCAAAGCTGGGTGAGACAGCAAATTAAAAGTCTTAACTGGTCCATATATATAAGCATTCAAGTAGCTTACTGGTATCAGAATGACCATTTGTGTCAGGCTTCAAACAGAGCTGATAGCAAATGCCAATTCTGAATTATTGTAAATAATTTTGATTTAAAATTTGTATTTTTCTGTAATATAAAATTAAATATTTAACTTTTGAGGGATGGGGATGAAGGCAGAAAGGGGAATTCTTTTACTTGATTCTGGAAAAGGGGCATTTTGCAGGGTCCAGCCAAAATGTAAATGTCAGTATGCTAATGACAAGAATATTGTTGGTTGGGTTTTTTTTTTCTTTTTTTGATTGGTAAGAGTAAAAATACTCCTGCATAGCTCTCCAAGTCCTCAAATTGATTTTAATTTTCCACACCAGTTTTTCCTTCCTCCATATCCTATACTGGAATAATTTCCTCTTGTGTTTAAAAACAAAGTCAGTTTTATTTTCCAGAATATTCGTGCAGAGTTCTTTTTATTTAGGCTAGATTCTAAATGCCTTTAGAAATTTGTGGAAATAGTTCTGATGTCAGGTGTTCTTTGTTGCTGCAGGGTCAGAACCAGTTAGCACTATGTTGTCCTGTTTCTAAATAGAGAAACATCAAAATATAGTGCCACTGCAAAAAAAGTCAGGTAGCTTTCATAGCTTTACTTTGTCTGGAGCTTGAAAATTATAGTTTAGGAGTGTTTTTTGCAGCCCTACTTTTACATTATGATGACTTAACTTCTTCTGTGACTTGTATGGGTGAGGTTTTAAGCTTTTTTTTGTTTTGTTTGCTAATTAATGTTTCACAAAACCTAGGTTTTTGTATTTTAATTTTTTTTTTAAATTAGCACAAGTTATCAACCTTTAGAATATTGGGAATGGAGGTAGTCAAGGGTTTCTAAAAAGCAGAAGATAAGCTAAGTATTCTACAGGTGCTGAAAATGACTATAAGGACTTGCTGTTCTCAGGTGCTATGTTTTCTACATGGAAATAGTTAAAAGAGAATATTTTAACTATCTTCTAATATGTTCTCACCAAAGTAAGTCAAAGAAATAAACTATGTTGTCAATATTAGTTAAAATTATATACCCATATAAATTTTCTCTTTGTTTAAACTTGAGCAAATGGTTTAATGCCTGCCAGGCTTTGGAAACTGTTGTAGCTTTAGCATATTGAACCAAACTGTTTCCTTCCTGCTGGCTGTGCAATTTCTAATGGTAGAAAATTCCAGTTTAGGGCAGCAATCAGATTCAGAGCAGAATAAAGAGTTCTCTCCCCTTAAAGACAGATTTTTGTCTGAAGTAAAAATATGCCAGAATAGAATCTGGAGTAAGGAATTTTAAAATACAGAGTATACTTTCTTGTACATGTGATTGGTTTATACAAAGTCTCTTTTCTGGCCATCCATGCTATTTATCTGTATCTTACAGTTGAAATATAGATATGGCTGGACCCATATATATTATTTCTTCTTGGTTTTATCCTTTGTATTGCTCTAATTTTCTAACTTTTTTTTTCCTGAGTGGCTCTCCACTGTCATGAGTTTATATAATAGTCTCTTCACAGGCTGTCAACAGGCAGAGGTTCATTCCCAGTTTCTTCAAATATCCATGCTTCCAGCAGAAGTTAAATCTAATGTTCCAACTCAGATCAAGTAATTCAAAAGAAATTGCCATGTTGAGCAGTATTAAAAAAAAAAAAAAAAAGCAAAACAACAAAGGAGAAAAAGAAATCTGGTAGCTCATGAAGAGGATGTGGTGACCTCACTTTTTTTGTGTACTTGTATGTAGAGATATATTTATTGTATTCTAGCTGAAATCACTTCTGCACCAGTCTTTCTGTAGGTGGACTGAACCTTGTGTTGTTGTAGTGGAGAGAAAAAGCCCAATTTTTTTCCTTGCTGTCTCACTTGGGGTGGAAGAGGGAGGGAGTAGGGAACACTGGCTGGACAACAGCAAATGACGCCTGCTATGGTAACTTGTTTTCAAGGATAATCTTTTTTGAAAAGTCAGAGAACTTGCATTTGGCATAAAACTCAATTTCATTTTTTAAATTTTTTTTTGTAGGCAGAACAATAGGAAATTAAATATTGTAGGGGTTTTCCCATTCTCTTAAGCTCTCATGTTCCTACAATTGCAAAACAAGAAACAAATATGAAAATGGAAAGACCACCTAGAAACTATATCAAAGATTCTTCCAGCAACTTTACCTTTTCTTCTCCTATTATACTTGCTAATAAACCCTGGCTACAGGGTAGCCTTTGACCTCTGAGGTAGATTACCTATGCAACCTATAATACTCTACATGAATTCATTCTTAAAGAGAATTTAGGAAGGGTTGGATGTTGAGAGTTAAAATTGTTGTTTTCTGATCACATGGGGGGTTTGGGGTTTTAATTTTTTTATTTTTGGTGGTTGAAGTGCTTGTGTTACCTTTGGTAGAGATGTAAGAGAGCACAGTGTCACGACCACATTTTAGATACTTTGATTTTGCTCTGAGGCATAAGCTACCTTCATTCACAAGACCATAAAGTTGCAAGCGTTGAAAACTTTTGCAGGATTTCGAAGCCAGAGCTGGTGGGAATCTTGCCTACCCCGTTTTTGGTAGCTGTGGAGACTAAGCAGAACTAGGATGACCCAGTGACTAGTGCCCTCTTTAGGCTCCACGTGCCCACCTGTCCCTTCACACTCCCACCACAACCCCCAAGCCTTCTGTCTTTCCAGAGTGTCATTCACATAATACTTCCAGACCATTAAAAGCTGTTTGTAGTCCTGGGGCTGAGTGAGCCCAGCACTACTCTTTGGCAGAAGAAATATAAATGGAACCAAGGGCCTTACTGTTTATCGTTAAACAAGATGAAAAGCTGCAACATCCATTTTTCCAAAAAATAAACCCAACAAAAAACCACGCTGGTAACCCTCTTTGTGGGAGAGTATGAATGATAAGTCATGCAGTGGATGGGAACTGAAAGTAGCACTGATAAAGAGATGCATGTTCTTCATCGGCTGCATTTCTGTTGGGAAAAAAAAAGGACTTTTTCTACTTTTAATATAAATTAAGCCATAAGAGTTTCATGCTGTGGGAAGGGAATGAAAGGGATCACTTTAAGAGATTATATTGATATGTATTGTCACTTCTGCTGGGAAATGTCTATTGCTGCCAATGCTTTGGTGAATCTTTTTTTAAAAAAAAAAAAAAAAAACAAACATGGAATTTGAAAAAAAAAAAAAAACAACAAAAATGGGGCTAGTTCTTGGCTATATTTACTAGTTTTGTAGTAATGTTTTGCTGGCCCATTTGTCTTTTCCTCCTTTTTCTACTCTCATAGTCTAATTTCTATCTTTCCTTCTTAATATTTCTGAAAATGTTAGCTTGTCTGCTCAGTAGGGGTCGGTGTATGTGTGTCTTCCTTTTTACAGAAACGCACTACTGTGTTAAGTATTTGGCTGGGAAATGGGATGCTGCAGCTTTAAGAGCTTTTTTTTCAATTCATAACAGTATTTCCCATCCTCTTTTGCCTGCAGGCAGGGAAAGTGTATGTACAGTATTTATTTTGTTTTGATTTTACTTTAAATTTGTAAGTTTCTATAAGTAGTTCACATTGATTATTCTAGGGGAGGACAAGTGGCTTTGTTTAAATTTGTATTTGATATTCATAGTTTCCACTTTCTGTACTTTAAAATACTGAAATTAAAAAAATGTATGCTTATGTTTTGATTTTAGCACTGGAAAGCGTTTAATTTCTTCAGACTTCTCATTTTCTTCATTGTAAATACAGTAAAATGTACAGAGTATCATCAGGAGAAAAAATGCTTTTCTAGGTCCAATCTCTGTGCCCTTTGCTTGTTACATTTTAAAGAAGGAATTTTGTAGAGAAATGTGAGGGAATATTTTCTTCTTCTTTTTTTTTTTTTTTTTTTTTCAAAGTGCAAATTTCATTTCAATCCAAGTATATTATATGGCAACTAAATGCATTTTGTGAAGATGTGTATATTCTTTTGGAATCCTAATATAAAAAGGAGGTGGAAGTGTTTGTGATTCATTATATTTTCAGATCTAGATTTGTAAGAAGGGTGTCAAATGGTATTTTTGTATGCTTGCTCTTGGTTTTTGTTCAGGTTTGTCTCATGCTACTGATGGCTGACTCAACTCTTGATTTATTGGTTGGTTTGGTTCTTTCTTTTTCCTTGATGCCTGTGCAGTTCCTGGAAGAAACGCTTTCTCTTTCACACTTACATATGCTTAGCCATACTTGCTTTTGTCCTGGAGGACTTCCCTGCTGCTTTTTCCTTCCACGCATCATCATCTGGTTTGCAGCTGCCAGTGCTCCCTGTTTTGACTCCTGTGGCAGTGCAGTGTTTGCATGTGGCTGCTTTGCTAGGGTGGTGAAAGCATGGCTGCCCCACCCTGCAGCTTGGTGTGCAGCCTTTTCCTCTGCCCCACTGACCTGCTGCAGCGCTGTGCTGTGCTGAGGTCATTCAGGGAGCCTGAGATCAGTGATGCACCAATGGCACTGGAAGAATCAGATGGCAGAAGGGTTTGATAGCAGCATCCTGTTCAGCTGCTCGGGTTTGCTTCTTAGCCTGGCTTCTAGTTTACAGAGGATTTATGGGCGATTGGGAAATCTGTTCATTGACTTAATTGTGCCAGGTGCTTTACAGAAAAAGAACAAGAATGCTGACCTCATCAGACCACACACTGCTTAATGGGACAGTTGAAAACCCACGACAAACTGGGAAGTTTTGTGGCCTAAAGTTTAAAAAGTGATAGTGTTGCAGATTTGAGGAGCAGAATCTTCTATGCTATTTCAAAAACAAATTTCATTTGAGTGGAGGGAAAAATAGAGTCAAGTACAGGGATTGATGATGAAATATTTATACATCCAGATATCTGTTCCTGTTGTATTTTGACATGCCTTTACATCTTTTCAACTAATGTGTTAAAATTGATTTTAAATTTGGTTAGCCCAGGATTTGCCAAAGATCTGAAAGAGCTGTTTGTCTGTCAGAGCAACTGCATATTTTGAAAAGGTCTTAATCACTGTGATTGAATAGCAATGCTACAACCTATGCATTTCCATCAAATACTCATCTGGATTTGTCACACTCACTGCTCAGAGTAATACTTTGGTCTTAAAGTGATAGACTTAAGAGAGCTCCTCAGTGGGCCACAAATACAAGTTCCATACCCTTATAAAAACCTACACAAGCAACTTTATTTGCCCTTTTGTTTTTTGCCAGCTACATTTCAGAGATTTTTTTCCTGTCTCAGCTATTTAGTGGATGACAGGATAATACACTGGAAAACATGAAATGTCTCAAGTGCTGCTTTAAATGCTGATGGATAGCCTTCAGCACCTGGAGCCATATTTTCATTAAAAGTCAGAGTTTCTGGTCTTCTGCTTTTGTGCTTGCAGAGAATGGAGAAATAATTACCTGGATCGTTCTTTCCTGAGGGACATATGGGTTTTAAAGATTTCAAGGCTACCAAATCCAGCAAAAGAATTTAATTTCTAAAGTCGGGAAATGAACAAGATACCCTTCTTGGTATCTGAAGAATAAAGTACTGAATTTGGGTTTTAATCAATAGTATTCTGCTGTGTTTGAGGTAAAGTACCCACTGGTAAAGTGCCTACAAGACTGGCTTTCCATTTCTGTACATTTAGTGAAGTTCAGCTCTCCAGAGGGTTTGTCCTGACCTGCTTAAGCTGTGAAGCTTTTGTAGTGGTGGTTCATGAGTTAACATGTTCAACAAAACCTTTTCTGGTTCGTTTTGTTTAGGTGGAACTTTGGATTCATGATGGATACATGACTAATAGCATGAATATGGTGAAGTCAATCATGTTGAGTGTTAGTTTCTGTAGAAACTTAGTTTTTTCTTTGTATAGAAGTATTTGTCCTGGGAGCCCTTGAAATTACACTTTTAGTGCTGGTAAGTAATGTCAGCCATATCAAGCCAAAAGTTAATGAGGACTGAAACCGTAAAACCAGAATGTTATTGTTACTCCTGGTACAACCAGGATTGTTGAACACCTTGGTTTCTACAATGGTAGTGACTGAAATTTTTACCTGCAGAAGAAGCAGCTGGTGATCAAGACAGTGAATAAAATCTGTCATTGCCAGAGCTCATAGTATTCCACCTAACAGCTGGCTAATAGCACAGTTTGCTTTGTCTAGACTAAGGTCTGATTTCTTGAAAGCCAATTATATTCAGTCTTTAGAATAACTACTGCAATTTTTCAAAGAATTGTGTTTGGCTTAATAGATCTATTTATCTGTACTGCTTCTGCTGTATTTGCTTTGGTCTTGGAAAAAATACTCTACTTTGGAACTTTTAAGTCAACTAAAAAAAAAACAGTATACAAAGAGTCTGCTTGTTTGTGATGCTTTGCCCCAAAGTATATTCCTTGTAAGAAATTTTTGCTGCAATGGGTGTGAGTAAAGTTCCCATCCATACTTGGAGGATGAGATATCTGGAAGAAACATTTGCCCATGAATCATACACCTTGGTGTTAAGTCATTGAGATAAAAGTTGGCTTTTTTTTCTGTTTAAGCTAAAAGCTAACAAAACTCTAGAAACTGGTACTCTGGTCTCCTCAAATAGGATGTGGGCTGTGGAAATTTTGGTTTAACTTGGCAGTGGTTTCAGCCGAGTATTAATTTGAGGAAGATATTAAATCTTGTGCTTCATTCTTAAGTTGATTTCTAGTTACAAAGGATTTTTTACAAAAGGTCTCTGAATTGCTTTGTCACAGTTCTAGCACAGTAGAAATTTTCCTGTGCTCAACCAGCTCTTGTAGAAAGAGTTTTAAATTCTATCATGAGGTTACTGGTTACTGAACAGAGCTGTTCCCATGTTAAAGCATTGCACCTCTTGAAGGAGAGCATTCAAAGTGTATTTCCTACGCCAGCTGTCCTAAAAGTAATGTCAGAGCTGGTTCTTCAGATGAGGTTCTTCCTTGAGTTGGTACCATTTTGCTTCCAAGTCTGTTCATATTCAGCCCAGGTCTGCTGGGAGTAGGGAGAAGAAAAACCTGTGAGCTGTGCAGTGCACTACTGCGAATTGAGTTGATCATATTGTAAAGACTGCTGGACAGCTGTGCTTGTCATTAAGCACAAGTGATGCTGAACTGTAGTCTTGAGAGGGAGACCAAGCATTAAATGAGACGTGGCATGTGAAGGATGCCTTTTTTCCCAGGCTTTTGCAGCAGGTCAGAAAAGAGGAATTGGTGAGATGCTTTGGGAAAACTCAAAAACACTGTATAACATACCTCCTCTGGTGCTACAGGAAGTTACTTTAGACACTGGTTCTGTTAATGCATTCTCTTCACTGTTAAGAGAATTTCACTTTAAGAATTTCAGTTTATACAGAACATAAAAGATACTTTGTGTTATACATCCCAGTTCCCTTATGAATGAGGTTTGTAAGCAGAAGTGATTTTTGTTGGAACAACTGAAGTATTTGGAGAGTGGGAATTCCTGTGCAGCGCTCATGGTTCCAGTGTAAGACATTTCCTCCATACAAACCTTATGTACTCACAATGCAGGGCCACTGCTGTGCCCTGATAGCTTACAGACTGTTTTCAGTATTGCTGCCATTAATTTTCTGTTGCCACTACTCTCAAAGAACTTTGAACGGTATAAAATATCAGCTACCAAACTGCAGTAATATTTGCTATGATTAAAGGAATGTCTTCACTAATCCTTTTATTACACATTTCAATAGACACCAAAATAGTGCTGTCAATGCTCTTAAAATACTTAAATTCTTTTCCCCTTGATCGGGACATTCAGCCATTTCTGTATTCTTTTTTTCTGCACTGATGTGAACTCTCACTATATTTTACAGTTCATGACTTGAAGAAAAAGCTGAGTTACTATTCTGTGCTGCACTATTGTGGTTCACTGAAAAGGATTTAAAGATTGGGAATAACACAAAAAAGAAATGACTGAACTGTTAAACATTCTGTGGAGCCCATGCCCCCAGTCATTAGCTGAAGCACTAGAGCACAGATTGTGGTATAACTTGGTGTCTTAAAGATGTCATGTTAACTAATCAGATCAAAATGTACATAGTGGTAGAGAATAGAAAGGAAACCATATATAAAAAATAAAGTAATTTTTTTATTAATTAGGTACAGGAATACTAGATTTTTCACTCTCACTTGCATGAAAAAATTAAACTGAATAGGCTTAATACCTGAAAGACTAGGTTGATAGAAATCACTGCAAGTAACAGGGCCATAATAGGGTTGGTTTCTAGCTAGAAGCACCACTGTTTTTTTGTAGGGAAGAATCTGCTAAGATTTTCACATCTTGTGTACCCTTTACTTCTAACCAGTTCATATACTGAACATGCATATGATAATTCTGATGAGATTAGTATTAATGTCTCCGTTGATACAGTGATATATCTTTAAATATGTAACTGTTCTTCTGAGGGTTTTCAGGTGATGCTGTGGTTTGCTCTTTTGGGGTCCTTGGTCAAGATTTAGGATGATTCAGAACTCCCAGTGCTCTTCTGGAAAAAAGTGATCTTGCTGCATCCTAGCCTGTTGTGGGAAGGAGGCAAGATGACCTTCTCTGCTGCCTGGGAGGTGCTTTCTCCTATGCAGGAATTCTTTGAAGGGGAAGGCTTTGGATTGTGCTGCTGAATCTAGACTTTTGTTTTGCTAATGTGATGAGGGCCCAGGGGTGTGCTGGTGAGGGAAGGGGTCAGAGGAATCTCGAGTCAGCAGATTATTCCGAGCCTGGCAGCCCTGTGTGCAGAGCTTGGAAAGGGTGGGACCCTGAAAGACATCCCTGCCTTCCCCTGTGTGGGCATAGGCTACAGCCGGACTCGGCTCTGACAGCCTCACCTGGGCCCGCTGAGAGTTTGGCTCCCATCCCCAGCCGGGTGGGGACGGGCTTTTGGTGTTCCTTCCCTTCAGTGGCCTCCTCTTTCCTTTGCATGGGTGTCAGGTCTGCAGAGGATAAACACGTTCCTGTGATAGACGTGACAAAAAATAACCTGGAGTTATCCAAGCTGGAATGGTGTGAGCTTTCTTATAAATGTAACCCCTGAGGTCAGCTTGGGTTTTGAGCATTTTGAAGTGTTATTAAAGTCTTACTTTTCCAAACCATTTTTCTCTTACGCTATTGGTATAATATGAAGTGAACCTCTGCATATTGCAGTTTTGGGAAAGCTCTTTCTAAACCATTGCCATTTTGGTCTGTTTTATCCTTCCTTTGTTACTTTGAGTGGAATGTAGCTTTGTCCAGTGTTCCTGTCACAAAATAATGGAACAGCTTTGCCTGGAAAGTCATGTTAGTGGCCCTGAATCACCAGCATTTCTGTCACTGCAGTAACGGGATGGAAGGAGGTTGAACAGACACATTTTCCTTTTGTATAAAAACATGTAAACTAAGCATCTCTTGGAGACTTGTTTAAAAACTCTGCATCCCTCTGCTTGAATTTCTTCATTAGCTGCCAAGAATATTGGGCTACAATGTGTCCAGATTCTGTTGGTTTTGCAAAGGATCTGAACTGGAGGATATTTATTGACTAGTTTTTTTTTTTTTTTTTTTTTTTTTTTTTTTTTTTTTTTTTTCTATTTAATTTCTCGTGGTTTGACTCTGTATACTGATGCAACCAAGTTTGATACAAGTTAAACATGAAAAATCTGATAAGTTTTAAATTTATTATTTCTATGTATTTTTAGATTTTGTAGCTGGGAGCTACAGAATCGTAATAAGCATTTTAGAAATCTATATGGATTTTTACTTATTCTCCACTTAATTTTTTTGGCTATGCTTTGCAGTGTTTCTGCAGTGAAGTACTGATTCCTTCTCACTGATGTGATTCTCATATGTAAACCAAGACATCTCTGGCCTTCTCTTCTACATTTTTCAAATTCCCCAAATCTTTGGGGAGGTTTCTGAGTGCAACTCTTGCTAGCTGATTTTCCTTTCTCCTCAAATGCTATTTATATTTTAAGGTGCTAATTAATGACACAGTGTGAGCCCAAAGGTTGGTATACATGTGAACAGCTAGTAAAACTCAACAGCCCAAAGAACTTTCAAATCAACACCATCAAATCATCATCAATACCTGGGAAATTTAAAAAGTGTAATAGTAAAATCTAGAAAAATAGGGTTTTTTTCTCTCTTGGAGATGTTATGGCAAGGGACTTTTAAACCGCTTTCAAACATAGAACCTGCATAATTTTTATTTTGCAAGGTATCTTAGAGGTGTGCAGAAGAAGCATAGTTGTGTCCATGTGAATGCAGCACATTTAATCCATGCTTTTCCCACAAGTAGGGGTTGACTTCTGAGGTAAATACTGTTTTCACAGGAATGCAGGAATGCAGTTGGGCACAGGGCCAGGCTGTGCCTCTCATCCATGGTGTAATCTGCTTCTCTCTCTCTCTCTCTCTCTCTCTCTCTCTGTGACAGAACCTGAGCGAAATCTAGGTTTTGGAAGTCCGTGGTTTGCACCTCGGGTATGGAATAAGGGACAGTGATCTTGTAGGAGCAGCAAAGGAAAAAAGGCAGGGATGCTGGAGATTGTGGAAGGAAGTGAACCCTCTGATGTTACTTTGGTCAGCTGTTGAACAATTCTCTGCCAAGTCATCAGAAGGATGTCCTGGACAAAACATTTCTAAAAGGAGCCTTTCTAGTGCAAGATGCTGGCTTTAATAGCTCTGATGTGAGGCATCTTGGTTGTGTACAGAGAATGGGCAGGATGATCAACAGTTTCTATTAGCACACCCTGAATAAACTGCCTGATGCCTCCTTCTGAAATTTCCCAGTCAATCAAGTTGGTTTTTGATGGCAAAGCTCTGAGCAAAGGCAGATGTAGTGCCAAGGATATGTTTCTACTACCTGGCTGGTAGACTGTGTATAATAATATAAATTAATTTATACATGTATTTACATTTTTATATACTTAAATAATCTTTATATCTTTATAGCAGTGCTATAATGTCATATTCTCATGGCCAGCCAGAAAGGGAGTGGAGACCCTCAGTGACAGTCTTTGCAAAAACTCTTATTTTGTTTTCTTTCCTCCTTCTTGTTTCACTTAGGTGTTACTGCTTGTCTTTTGTGATGTATCCTTTCTGGGATGGCAGCTGTTGGATGCTGGATGCTTGTGAAGTGCCTAACAAAGAGATTTACCTTGGGCCAGGATTAGTCATAATTCATCTGTCTGTAATATTTTTACCCATGCTATTTGAGTAGAATAGATTTCCCATTCTATCCATTCCATTCAATCTCAGAAGATGGTAGGGATAACTCCTTCCTCTTTCCCTCTTGCTGTCCTGCAGACTCAGCACAAAGAATGCTTCAACAGACATAAATGTTTAGGAATGATGCATTTCCTTGGCTGTGGGTCATACAAGACTGGAATGCACAGCAAATAAATCAATTCTTCTGCTCGGAACAAAACGTGAAACTTGTGATTTTTATGAAAATTCCCCAAATAAGAGGGGTAAGGATGTGTTTGTTCCCTTTAGCCACTTGTGCAAGCAGTGAAGAATGAAACCTTTACATCACTCCCAGAATATCTGGCTCATTTTACCTTTCCACTTCATGTGTTTCTCGAGCATAGAAGAGAAGAATAGTAGAAAGCTGTGGTTTTATTCGAAAGCTGTGTTTTTATCCTTGAGCTCATAACACAGGGAAGTTAATCCAGTATTCCTGACCGCCAGGAGGAGCTCATGACACAGCGTGCAGCGTTAGCCTCCTGCCTCCGAGCCTGTCAGGATTTCTCCAAAGAGGGAACTTCAAGTCGGAGCAGTGCAGGAGCAGCCATCCCCTTGATGCTGTCAGTGCTGGCATTTGACGTAGGAATGCACAAAATAAAACTACACCTGGAAAAGGTAAAACGAGCCAAAACCCGAGGGCAGGTGGAACAATGTGCCATGGGCAGGCTGGGAAGTAAGAGAATGTGATTATCCATCATACTGTGATGTCTTTGTTAATTCTGGCCTCAAACTTAACTTCCAAAATCTGTCTTTTTTCCCCTTGGTTAAAAAAAAAAAAAAAGGCGAGGTGGCAAAAAGACCAGCTGGCAGCCAGAAGAGGGGAGTGTTCCCATGGTACAGTGCTTTTTAAAGTTTCAGTAAAGCTCTTTATAGGCCAGTCAGTAATGCCACTCTGTTCACTAATGTGAATGTTCCCAGTTATCCAGGGGCAGCAGAACAAATTTGTAAGTTAAAGCCTGGAAGTTTTTATTGTGGAAATAATGCTTGATTTCACAAAGCACAGAGCTTCACCTTGCAGCTGCTGATTTTCCTCTGTCTGGGACAAAGCAGAACAGAGCCACCAGCATTGAAGTTGATGAAGAAATTAAATTATTTTAACAACTTTCTGCAAAACTGCACGATGAATGAGAAGAACCCACTGTCTGTCACATCTGTTCTGCTCTCTGTCTATTTTTGTGCTTGTTTTAAAATCTAGTATTCAACATTGCCTCAAGACTAACCCATTCCCTTTTCACTGAGGCAAGAGACTAATGTCTGTAACCCAGTGACTGTGGGTACCTTTCTTCTTGCTGAAAGAAATGAGTACTGAACAGAGTCTTTTTTATCATAGCCATCCTCTTATCAGACCATCTCCCTTTATATTGCTTCCTTCCCCAGCCATTGTGGAAACAGACATCCTGCCCGAGGCATCGAAATCCGCAATCTGCTGCTTCTTCTATGGAGCCTCTGGATTTTTGCCAGCAGCCCCTTGAGGTGGTCCCAGATGTGATTGCTTTTTCTGTGCTACCCTGAAAATATCCGGTAAAAACAAAGGACAGTTACGGCTTCGGAGGCCAGCGCTTCCTCTGCTCTCAGGGATGTACAGTGGGAGATGTTAGGCATGAGGTACCCCAGAGGAATCATGACTGAAATGGCAGGGTCACAGTCAAAAGGATAGTCCTGCAATAGAATAAAGCCAATCTTTTTATTGCATCTCTCAGCTGGTCGTCAAGTTTGCCTCCAGTTCCCATGAACTCAGGAGATGTGTATGGGATGTCTTTCCCACAGCATTCTTTGGCAGGGAAAACACAAATTCCTTGCACCTATGTTGTGTGTGAAAGGAGATTAGGTTTTAATACTGTTTTCCTTCAATGGTGGGGGCGGGGGGGGGTGGTGAGGAGAAGGCAAACAATTCTGTTTTTATTTCAAAGTAACTTGGGCTTAAAATAGTCACTGCCTTAAAGTAAAACCAAAATGTTTTTTTTTTTTAATTCAATAGCTCTTTTGGGAAGAAGGCTGTGGAGAGAGGAGGGAAGTAAAAATACCAACTAGTTTTTGTGGCTAGGATCTGTGTGGGGGTTTGTGCTGTTCTGGTAGGCTTGGAGTTTTCAGTAGTCCTGTCTGTCAGAAAACCAGCATCGTAATCCTGGCTGTTGCTGCCAGTGGTTGAAGATACCCATGTGAAGGCAGAGCAAATGCATCTTCCTGATGGATTTCCTTGTGTAATGTATTACAACCTCTTATTTTTTACTTTGTTTTTTGATCTTCCCTGCAGCTTCTCTGCTCCAGGTTGTCTGACAGAGTTCCCCTAGCCTACTTCGCTCCATAGGTGTTTGTGCATGCTGTAAAGCATTCAGAAGGATTTTTAGGCATTCATTCCTTGAGGAAGCATGGGTGAGAATCCAATGTGATCTTTGCTGCAGGTTTGTGGTTGTTGGTTAAAGTGAGTGCTGAGTGTTACAGCAAAGAAATAAAAAGTTCAAGTCTCTCTTTATTGGGATCCATCTTGCAATCTATCTGTCACTAAAATGAAAAGACTGGAGGGAATTCAAAAGAAGAGAAGGAAAAAAATGGTTCCCAGTGAAAGCTACATGTGTCATGCCTAAACAGTTCTAGAAAGCCATGTGTTGTTCAGCTGGGCTGAGGGATTGTTACCACTGAAGGCACTTTATTGCTACTTTAAACTATGGAAAACCCCTACTCTGCAACTTATTTTCCTAACTGAAAGTACTTGGAGAAAGTTGATGTTGCACTTGTCCCTTGGGTTTTGCAGTGTCTTTTGGAAGAATGTTTATGTAGACCCTGAAATTACTACAGTTTTTCAGGACTGCAATTTACTGTGTTATTCTCCCTCATGTTTCCTCACCAGTCTGCAGATAAACCCAGCCAGCTTTCTGAGATCCAGCTATGGCTGTCCTTGGGGCCATGTGGTAAGTTTGTCATGTAGGGGATGTGGGGGCATGTTCAACATGGCCTTCAGGTTTATTTCCAGAAACAGAACTGGATCTCTGTGGCATTTGTTCTGTTAAATATTGACTTTCTATCAGCAGTGTTAGAGGTAAGGAACCCCCCTGGAAACAGTTAATGGGGATTTGCATGGTGTTTCTATGACTGGAGCACAATTTTTTAGGTTTTTTTTTTTTTTTTTTTTGTTTTTTTTTTTTTTTTTGGAAGTTGGGACAGAGAGGTGTTTTGAAGTATCTTTTCATACAAGGCAGGAACATCAAAAGGCACAAAGCACAGTGGCTGGTACTCAGTCCTTTGCAAGCAAGACTGATAAAGCAGAGCACCTTAGCGACTGAAGGTCTGAGATGCATTTCAAACAATGCCTTCCTATTTATTATTACTTTTCAGAAAACACCCTGACCTTGCAGCCTTACAGATGGGTTTTTCTTAACACTGTGTGCAATGCCAGCTCCAGCCAGAAACACAGCACCCTCTGTAAGCCTGAAATAAAGGGCCAGAGGTGGGTTGTGAAGAGTCAGAGGGCTTGAGCCCAAAGCATGATGAAAACTTCTACATGAGAAGAAAATGCAAGAGCCAAATCTGATGGTCCATGAAAAACTGGTGATAACACATAATGGATGTGCAGCCAAGGAGGAGGTAAGTTCTTTTGTGCATTTGCAAGCACACAATGCCAGTCTACAATTGTGGCACAGTCTCGACTCTTTGCATCGGGAGGAACACTGTAACATGCTGTTAGGGGAGATCTGTGCCTGTCCCTCTGCCTATGGTGTGAGCTGACTGCTCGTCAAGGAGAACCCATGGCAGCTGATGGGAAGGCTGCATTTCAAAGGGCTGATGCACCACTTGATACTCATTTATTCCAGAGCACTTCTACCAAGTCTTCCATGAGGAAACCAAATGCGTGGGTGGGAGCTCTTGCCCCATCTTTCATACACGTGTATTACCCAAACCACAGCAGAGGAGAGACATGGAAGCAATGCTGTTCTAAAGACACCAGAAGAAGCTGACTGCAGAGCAGGGACCTCTGTTGCACCCCCAGGTCCCCAACCTGGCAACCTGAGAGTTGGCTGTAGCTATTTCGTTTCCAGGAAAGAGGCTGATGCTATTGACCCTGAGTATTATTTGCCTAATGAAATACAGGGAACTGAGGGGTGGGAGCTAGATGTGAGCATCTGCAGCTTGCTATTTTTCCTCCCTCTGCTTCCCTGGAAGTGTTTTGCAAAAATGCCTCGGCACTGCCAGAACATGAGTGCTGATGGCTGGTAGAAACATCCCTGCTCCAAGAGTGTCATGTCCTGGAATGCTCTGCATTGCTGCCTGCAGCCCTTACAGATGCAAACCACGTGGCTGGAGCCGTCCTGCCTGCCAGAGGAGCCGCTGTCTCAGTACTCCAAGGACCTTGCAGCAGGACAATGTTTTGTGAGATGCCCTCAGCCCTTAATGATTCCAGAGAGCCACACTGAGCCTGGCTGTTGCCTTGTCTTTGTGGCCCAAACAGAGCAGAGGTGCTGCAGGGACTCGGCTGGGAGAGCAGACTGGCCTCAGCCTGTGCTGCTGGACCAGGTGGGCTCTACCAGGGCTGCTCGTTCCAGCAGCTATTGCCGCTGAAAGCAGAGGAGGAGGCAGGTCATGTATCAAGCTGATTTCTGGATGGTGTGGCATCTTTGTTTGCTAGAAAGCCCAAATGGATTTGCAGATGCCAAAGAAAATGCCATCTGCCTCATTACTGAGCTGCATTCTGTTTTTGCTCTACCCTCCAGTTATATTCCCCAACAGGGATTTATTGTTCCTTTTCAATCTGATGTTTTAATCTCCAATTCCCCTGTCTTCCTGTGGTTGCCCCTGTTGATTCCCTTTCCAGAGTTGCTGCTCTCATTTGTGTCTCCCCTGCCTTTGCCAGCTGGAGTGAGAGACTTGAGAGGTGAGACACTTGCTTCCCTCAGAAGCAGCTTTACCTGCCCACCCCTGCTATCTGCCAAAGGAGAGGAGCTGGTCTGGAAACACAGTAAATGAAAATACAGCCACAAAGTTGCACAGGTCCTGCCCTTCCCATAGCGTTCCTGTGAGCCAGATATGAAACACCCAAGCTGGCATGCACGGGCTCTGGGCTTTACAGAAGACACCAAAACCTGGATGGGAAGGGGGTGGCATTGTATCTGTGCGTGCCCCGAGTCCTTTGTAAGACAACTCGCTCCAAAGCAAGATAAGGAAGGAGAATGTACACATACGCATTGCTGTGGCATGCACAGAGCTTGGCCAAGGTCCGTGTTGCCTTCATGCTCAACAGCTTCTTGCTCTGAAGAACCTACAGCAAAGCAGGAAGAAAATGGCCCTGGCTGCTTGCTTTGCAGAGATAAACAGTTGGTGGCAGCTGAAAATGAGGCTTTTAGTGACAAGGCTGTCTTTCGCTGTAGGTGGAAGCTGTCTGGGAGGAAGGACCAAGGCATTCTGCATTTGAAGAGCTTCCAGAAAAGCCTGACAATTGCATATTTCAGAACATGTACTCTTAGATGAATAACCAAAATATTTAAGGCTAAGGCAGCCAGCAATGTGGCACAGCAGGGACATAGTGTTTGCACTCAAGTGCCAAATCTACACCCCTCTCTGTGTCCCAATGTCTATGGCGTGTGCTGTACAAGTCCTTTCTGTTCCAGAAAGGGCCATGTTTCCTATGGTTTGTCCTCTGTTGCCTATTTTTTTTAGCTTTTCCTGCTGAGAGGATGCAAGCCTCCAGTGATGCCACCAGCTGGAAGTGAGCGAGCGGCAGTGGCTGGCCCATGGCGCCCCAGGATTGTCCCTGTTGGCTTGTGCCAGGCCTTGTGCAGCTGCAGGGCTCAGTGCCAGCAGCGGGGTCTGCCTGTGCTGCAGAAAGCCTGATTGAGCAGCAAAACCCTCAAGCTGTCTCCAAGGCCTCCTGGAAAAGCCACCTGCAGGCATCCCACTTGGGTGGGAGCAGCCACTGCCGGATGTACTTGCTGGCTCGTTCTCTTTGCGCAGCATGGGGACAGGGCATCCCAAAAGGCTTCACCTCGAGGATCCCAGGCTCCTCACTGCTTGAGGGTGTGATCAAAATGCAAGGGTTTGTGTTCTCTTTCCTTCTTTACCCTGGAGGCCTTTACCTGAAGCTTGCTGAAACCTGTGGGAAGACTTATTGGCTCCTCCATGTCTTGGGACTGAAATTATGGCTTGTTTCTCCATCAGCCACATGTCTGTGGCATTCTGCTGGGGCCTTTTAAAGTTACATTTCTTAGGATAAAACAAAAAGAGTGTCAGGGAGGAAGGGGGAAAAAACCCAATAAAAATTTCCCTTCATCTTTCCTTCACCTAAAAGAGCACTAGGTGGCTGGGAAGGGATGAGAGAACCTTGTCATTTGGTATTCTCTCTACCTGCTGCTGAGTAGCCACCTGTTAAATAGAAACAGTTGGATGCATGTGGGATAATCTCTTAATACTGCTCCTACTGTCTTGTCTCCACTGATATGCAGGATATGTTGCATCTTCTTTCTGGATGTGCTTTATGAAAGTACAGCAAGAGGCTAGATGAGTTTTGTATGTGAGTACAGTTGCATAATGCATGAGCCATTGACCTGGGGCTTGTTTGAGCTGGGATGGTAACTTTTCCCACCAAACTGGTAACAGAATGCCTGCTGGGGATAGCCAAAGAGACACTGGGAAAGGAGAAGGTAGTTGTTTGACAACCTTGGCCATATGGGTGAGTCCAGGGAGCAGCACTGAACATGACCTCCCTCTTTGTTTGTCCCTGAATCTCTCCAGAACTCAGCACCAAAGGGCCAGGTCAGCTGTTACCAGAGGCTGCAGTGGGATGGAAAGTGGCTGGCAGAGACTGGCAGCTCCTGGTATGGTGGTGAAGTCTGGGGATACTCAGCATCTGCTGATTGAAAGCAAACAGTCTTGGTGACCCAGAGGTCAAATTCTGAACAGAACTGAGGAGTATTGCTGACATCTAGTTAACTCATCCCAGCTGATTATGTTTCAGTCCCAAGCTTTGCCAAGTGCAGAAGCCCAAACTGCAGCCAGAGGCCTTGGCCCCCAAAAACCCATCTTAGTGTGGCAACAGAGGCCCACATGTTCATCAGCACTATGACAGGGAACAAAGGCTTGGCCCCAGCTGTGTGGTTATTCCCCTTGGAAGTTTGTCCATCTCTGGAAGGAGTGCCTCAGCTGGTGCAGCCTGTGCTGGTCCCAGTGACATGTGGAGGATGTTACATGCTTACATCAATCACAGCATGCTAGTTTATCTTCTTTCTCCTTTGATGTTTCGTAATGCCTCCTCAATTCAATGGCTAATATTTTTCATAATTACATTTCAGCAGCTGCATCAGTCTGGAATTTGTACTGATGTCCTGAATGTTGCAATGTTCTCACTTGCATGAGGCACCTCTCACAAAGCACTGATGCCACGGAGAGAGTGTCCCACGAGGCAGCCGGCACTGCTGACAGTGCTGCAGCCCCTGGCAGAGCAGTGATCTTCCTCAGGAAATGGTCTCCTTGTCCTGCCTCTACCTGGTGAGCAGTAGCTGCCCTGAGCAGTCCTCTTGTTCTCCTTGTCTCACATGGCAAGTCAGCTGGGGATAGAAACAAGCAGATTTGAACTGCTGGTGCCTGCACAAGCAAGGACTCCCAAGGTAGAGCCATGCGGAGATGCCAGGGGCTAGGGATACATTGTCTATTATTGTTTTAAGGCATCCAGGAGGGGAGCTGAGTTCAGATCTTCCATATTTGGGACAGTGACTCCTTGGTACTGGCCACAGTGACCCCAGATCCAAGTGCCTCACAGGGCATCAGCCGAATCCTGTGAGGGAAAGTCCTCCCTTCCTCTCTCCATGCACATTCTGCATCTGTGCTGAGCTACGGTAACAAGGGAAAGAAAACACGTGGTATTTCTTCCTTTGTGCAGCCTGCAGCAGAGCCTTGCTGGGCTGCCCTGGCTCAGTGCTATGCACACAGGAAATCTCCTCCTGAGGCACCCCGCAGGGCTCGGATCTGCCTCTGAAGCAGGAGATGTAGTGACCTCTGTTTCAACATGAATAATTGCGGCTGTAATTCCTGCCCCTCCACTGATGCAGGTCTTTATTAGACCTGACTGGGTCCGTAACCTCTGCTGGCTGCAGGTTCTCCCAGCTGCTGGCGTGCTGTGTGAAGTGCTGTTTGTACTTCCTTCTATTCGTGCTGACCTTACCTGCCACGAATGATGCAATCACGCGGACAAGATCATAGGGAGGTTCAAAGTCCAGTATGGAAAAAGGAGAGGGAGGGGGAAAAGAAAAGGCGCCAAAAATAGAGTTTCCAAGGCTGGAGATCATTTCAGTGTGGGGTTCAGGGGACATCAGAGACATGCTGGAGCCTCCAGATTGGGAGGGAACATCCAGTTTGGTGCCTTTCATTTCCTGTAGCTCTCTGAACTTTAGCAATCACAACTTGCAGCAGTGTTGAGTCCACAGACTTCAGGGAAAACCAAAGAGAAGTGAATCCCTGGGGGCTGGTGGAGCCCTGGCTGCTGGAGAGGGAGGGGTGGCAAGGAGCATCACCAAAGGCCGCTATGAGCTGATCTGTGAGGTGAGCTCCTGGAGGCCTCTGGAGGGACAGATGGCATGGCTGTGAGTAACAGCCACAAGCAATGGTTGGGATGTCCTGAGTGGCCTTTGGGAGAAGCTTCTCCACAGGGTGATGGTGCAGCACTAGAACAGGTTACCAAGAGAGGTGAAGGACTCTGGAGGGGGTTTAAGGCTTGACTAGACAAAGCAAGGGATGAGCTGAGCTAGGGTTGGCAACAATCCTGCTTCTTATGGGAGACAGGGCCAGAGGCACCCAGAGATCCTTCCCAGCAGATACTTCCATGACTGTACTTACATTAAAATTGAACAAACATGCCCTTGTGTTGACTTAACCTTCCCAGTGAGCATGTTGATCTGGTTTTGTTGACATGCTTGTTCCTAGAATCCGATTCTCACTAAATACAAGTTAAAATGGGGGGTGGCCTGTATGTTATCTGATAAAACATGAGTTAGGTGTTTGGTTAGTTTCTGGTGCCATCCTTCTGGCTCTGGGGAGCTGGCAGGAGCTGCACTGCCTGAGATGATATGGTGCCATATTATATAAAAAGACACATGCTGTCTTTACAAGTCACTGCTCCCTGTTTCCCAGGACAGACCAGGACGTGCGTTCCTGTGCTGTCTCATGGGGGGTGAGGTAGAGGTCAGAGAAAACCCTTCTTGTTCTCCTTCCTTCTATCAGAGGCCTGGAAAATGGTAAGGAATTAATCCAAAATTTTGTGTAGTAAAATATAAATCCCCATTGCCTGCAAATTGCTGGATAAGAGCCAAAAAAGCCTAACAAGGAAACATGTTCCTTCCAGCATAATTGTATACTTGGCTTATATTTTATTAAATGAGTAACAGCTGAGCAGAAAGGCCAAAAGGAGAGACTCCCCCCACCCTGAGGTATGTTCAAGGCAGAGGTTGGGCTGTGTGTGAGTCAGGTGCCAGAGTGGGTGATTTTGCATAAAACACTGAGGTTTAACTGTGGATTAGACCATGAGTAGCAATCAAAGTGAGTGACTAATGCAGGTGTAAAGGGTTGTTATTTTTTAATGTTTAAATTTTCTTTTTAATTCTTTGAAGGTGGGAAGAGAAGGAGCAAACCCAGGCACTGAGGTCGAGTCTGAGGGGAACTGGAGGCCTGAGGTGATAAATCATCAGCACTGCAGGGAGATTGAGGGGAAAACTAATGTAATATATGAAGCAATATGGAAAGAGGAATTTTATTACTTCAGTCATCTCTCAAAGGATTCCATTCCAGATGGTTAGAGGAGGGTAGATCAGGAACCCCCATCGATGGGGCCCACCATCTGACAACAGCAAAAGCAGCAGAGGGCTTCTTCTAACTCCAGCAGGAGTTTTACCAGGAGAGACCTGTCTCTGTAGCAGGATAAGATAGCTGGTATTAGTGAGAAATTACCTCTTTGTGAGGAAAGCTGGTGATGAGCGTGGCCATTTTGGCATTTTCCCCCATTCAGGAAACGTGTCTTGTTCTTGCAGAATATTTATGGAGAGGCTTAGGAATTAGTCTGCAGCTCTAAAGCACTGCCTGCTTCTGGATGATGGTGCCATTGGCCTGTTGCTGATGGGAATACTGGCCTTGATGAAGACCCCACCACAGCAGCCCTGCAGAGCAACAGCCCCAGGGATGAGTAACAGCTCACACGGAGCAGCCTGAGCCTCTCAGACTTGTTTTTTTCTAAGTCACCAAGCAGTGGCTGGGAAGCAGTGTTCTTTATAGCCCTCAGCCAAGGCCTGAGGTGAAACAAAGGCCTGGTTCATGGAGGAATTTCCCCTGTAGGAATGAGAGCTGTTGAGCATTGGCACTGCCCAGCTTCAGATCAAAGGCAGAAAACGCCCCGAGAACTCAGCACTGATGCAGTGCCACAAACCATTGGAATGAGGAGGGATGTTTCTCTCTATGGATTTTTTACTAAATTTGAAGTGTTTGAGAAGAATTCTCATTTGGGGAAAGTTTGGCTGTACTTTGCTACAACACTAGACTTCTCTGTTGGGTGTCTTCTGCTAGAAACGTTTAGATTTATTTTTGTTTGTGTTCTGTCTTACGCAGCTAAGAAAACAGTTTTGAATAGGACAAATTGTCTTGTTCCAGGGAGGAGGTCTGATCTGGAGAGTGAAAACAGCTTGCTACTTGGAGGACTGTCCACAAAAGAACAAAGCTCTCAGGACACTTCCCTGCACTGTGCCCCACTAGAGATAATGTAGTGCCAAGATGTTGGCCTCAGGAAACACAACTATGTGGGACAGACTCTTGTTAAGTGTTTTGTTTCTTTGTTTTCCTAGGATTCATGTGCTCCAGTGTCTGGTGCTCTGGCTCTTTTGGATCTGATGGGCAAGTGCCTTGGGTATTCTCTGCTCCTGCTTGTGAGAGAGAGGAATCATGTTAGTTCATCTTACAGGGATGCTGGTGCACTTTCCTGACAGTCTTTAATAGCTGGTGCTGTGGAAGAAGACTGGAGTCTTTTTTAATCAGGTGTGCATCTCTCCAGATTTGTGTTTTGCGTGTCACTGGGAAGATGTGAGGAAGAAATACTCATGAAAGGGCCAATGTTCCTGCACAACAACATTAACGGGAAATCAGTTCTGGATGCACAGAAGTGCAAGTTCCTTGTGGCAGCTGAGCAGAGAGTTACAATTGGATGCCTAGAAAAGTGAGATGACGCTGTATGATCCATGCATCCCAGAAATCAATCAGAACTATGGTTATAAAACATCTCCAATTGTACTGCTTTGGCAGACTGGTCATAATGAAGAATTTTAAACTTGGTGTAGAATATAAATCCTGGTAGGAAGGAACTCTCAAGCCAATAGGAATTTAGCTGCTTGAAAACCTTGGTCTTGGTTTAGCCCAAATTTCAGCCAAAGTTTGGATTCAACACTTCTAAGTTCTCAATTAAAAGGTCATCCTCATATCATCAAGAGGTCCAGACTCACCACCAGTCTGTTTTCCAGAAAATATACCCCTGTTGGAAGGACAACTGGAAATGTCTAAATGAGATGATTAGAAGTGCTGTGACCTGAGCCAAGAGCAATTTTGCTGTCAAGGCAAAAAAAATTTTCATTTAGACAGAAATGTTAGGAAATAGTAGTCTTTTGATAGACAGTTCACAAGATGATATTTGTCAAACTCTGTAGAAAGAGAAGCCAATGGAAATTATTTTTACATTTACACCTAAGGCAATTGCATGGATTTATTACTACATCTGGGGCTGCAAGCCTGAGTCTGATTTATTAACTACTGTCCCTTTTGGTTTCTTATCCAGGGTGGCAAACCAGCTGTAGAATGCTGAAAAGTAGTTGAGCTGCATGTCTTGTCCCTTCAGCCTGTTTCTTGTGTTCATTTTGGTCTATAAACAAACATCTCTCAGGTCTCCTAAATAGATTTTCTGATTGAGTTCCCAGAACAGACCACCACCAGCCTCATTAAAGCTTATTTATGTTACTTTCATGCATGAATAAAAAAGCTCCCATTCACTGTTGATTTTATTTAGTTAGATTCTGTGCCTTGTGGTAGACATTGAATTGGAGTGACATTTTTGGCACCAAAAAAGAAAAAATAGTGAGAGTGCAAGGAATAGTTTGACACCTGCATATTTTGCAGTACAAAAAGGAAGGGGTTAACCTGTTCTTGGCTATGTGATATTGATTGAGGACACAAAGAAAATACAGCTGTAAATATTTAGGAATATTCCCTAGTAGCTGGGGTGTTTTTTAGGGGGTAGGTCATTGAACTGGGACTCTGGAGGTATAGACTGTTTTCCCAGGGATGCCACCTGCTCCCTGCGTGATAGGAAGAGGAAGGTCACTCGTTGTTCTAGGTCCCAGCTCCCAGCTGAGAATGATGCTGTCTCCCTCCTCTCCTTTTCCAGCTTGCTTGTTTATCTCACTAGCTTTTCATCAGAGTAATATCCACTCTGTCTCTGTGCTGAGCACAGTGGGTCCTGCTCTTGGCTGGGGCTTCTAGTCACCACTACAGACACGATTCTCTCTTTACGCCTGTCTCCTCACTCTCCGTCCACGCTCCAGTGCTTGTGAGGTAAGATTAACATCTAAAAAACCCCAAACCAACAATAAAATCAGTGGAAATGAAGAACGAGGAAGGAAATATCCAGTGTATGTGATAAGTTGTGCAATAGGTTTGAGTAGTGTTTTTCTCCAGCCCTGCTGGCTGATGATCTCTCTCTTGTAAAGGTACTGCATTTTGGGACAAGAAGGATCTGAGCCTGTCATTTAAGTCAGAAGGGTGAACAAAAAGCAGCTTTGCCTCCTTCCTTTGCACTAAGCACATTGTGAATATTCTTAAGCATTGCCACAAGGATTAACATCCCTGAATTTTAATGTGCCTGGTGCTGGAATGTAGCTGGAAAGCAGAGCAGGCAGGAATGGTCTCTCTGGGCTGTGGGCTCTGCTAGGTGACTCTTTGAAGTTCTGTTCAATAGCTTTCTGTTATTCTTTATATTTTTTTCCCTTTTCCACTTTTTTTCCTCCTCCTTCAACCACTTCTGGAACAAGTACTGATACATTTCATGTTTCTCAAATTTACTGGACTGGATTGTTTTATCTTCACATACTTTTGCATGGCAGTAGTATTAAAATAAAAAATAATGAAAAAAGGCATGGGGACAGAAGTACAGAGTTTGGTGTTTACTTTGGATCATTAACCTGGTCTGTAAATTTGATTTGATCTCTCCTTCTTTTTTTTTTTTTTTTTTTTGTTCCTCCCCTGCTCTCTGTGTGTAATTTCAGAGCCTGCAAAGAGACGCTGTCTTCTGTGGCTTCAGGATCCCAGCAAGAAATGGGAGTCTGATGGATTGTAAATGCACCTGCTTGTTTGAAACCCAGCCAAACAGATAAGTGCACTTTTAATTCTCTCCGAATGGTGCTTTAGACATAGCTCTGCACAGCATCTCTCTTCAGTTCAGTTTGTGAGGCTCTGTTTCACCCCTGCAAATGAATGCTGTGTGGGTCTCACTTCAGCTGAGAAATACCAGACCATATTGGTCTTTCACGTTAAGGTAATTAATTGGTGTCTGAGAGAACTGCAGCTGAGGGGTTGGGAGGCTCCCAGGGATCTATCCCTGCTCTTCCAGAGCCACTGTCTCCAGCAGCCCTGTGAGGTTTTGGGACTCTGAGGAGCAGCTCTGTGGGACCAGATGAGGCTGATGTGACCCATCTGAGCCTTAAAGAGTCCTATGGGACTCATTAGAGGTTTAATAACTAAACTTGGCTGGTTTGATTGAGAAGATGCTTGTGCAGGCTTGGCGCAATCTCAGAGAAACCAGCTCATGCTGCTGGCAGGAGAAAGGGTTTTCTGCATGTGCTTCTCATATGTGTGCAGAGAAAGTGATAACCCTACTTCCTCCCACCAGCTTCCAGGTGGGAAAAGAGCTGGGGGTGGGGGAGAAAAGACCTTGGTTACACTGAATTTGCCCAGGGCATGCAAGGAGTATCGTGGGTGAGTGGTAACAAGACTTGTCCTCTCATAGTTAGGGGAACATTTTTATCTCATTTTTATCTCTCTACCAAGAGAACAATTTCTGGCTGCTTAGGTCTGCTTCTAGAGGTGACCACTGTCTTCTGGTGGACACACCACTGCAATTACTAAATAATTCAAGAAACCCATAAAACAGGGTCTCATGTAAAGTGTAACTTTGCAATAATATACAGCCATGGGGCTGGGGCAAATATTCAGCATGATGCAATTTACTCTGTTAGAATAATGAAAAAAGCACTGAAGCCGAGTGTGTGAGCATTGTTGGGGATATGTGGCAGGAGGCTGGACAAGAGCCAAATTATCTACTCCAGACTTGTCTTGCCTGCTCTTCCAGGGATAATTACTAGTATAAAACATCTACCTTGCTATTAGGGAAACTACAAATAGGTTTGCTACTGCAAATTAGGCTGTAGTAACTGACCTGAATTCATCTTACCTACCTAAGCAGAAGGTGAGTTTCTTGGTGAAGTTGCCAATTTAGGGGTGATAGAGACAGGAGAGATGAGGAGGGGAAGTGCGAGGTTGCTGCAGTTTGTGAGAACTAAATCTGGATCAACTTATGATCCCTGAAGTGTCTGAAGTTCCTCCTTTTCTAGGAAAAACTTCACTGCTGCTGTTATTACCAAAGAATTTTTATATTAATAGAAGAAATGGTGCGTCTATTAGTCATGACTAAGCTCTGTGTTACAACTATAAACAGTACTTATTCCTGACTCTTCTGTACTTTGAAAGCAAAAAAGCTTGACGCTATATTAAGAAACACTGATTAAATGGAGCTCTAGTGAGAAAATCAAGGCTAGTTCATTCAGCAAGGGTAGAGAGAAGTTTAAGAAGCTTAAATCCTCTCTGTGCACCAACTAATGCAGCTTAATGTTTTTCTCATCTCAGAGATTCTCAAGGTATTAATTGTTAGGTTTGCAACTTTAAATCTCTTTTCTGCCAGTGAGCTGAAATCCATGTATTCCCCTATTAGATCCCATTAAATTAACCCCAAGCTGGCTAGTTCCAGTCTGGGCAATCTGACATTACTCAAAGTCAAATCTGGGAATTGTCCTGAGGTGTGGCTGGCATGTAACATGTAACACTGTGCTGCCTGGAAGAAGAAGCAGTAAACACTTGAAGTGTCTCTTGGGAGCTGTACTGATGAGAGAGACGATACCAAGGGTTTTCTACTCACCTGTGGTTTGGCTGGTACTTCCTGCAGCTGGGGAAAACAGATTCAACAGCTCTTGTACAGTTGCTGAACAAAATTTTGTCCCGAAAAGAAGATCCTTGAATCCCTAACTCCTTGTCTTACAGGTGAGCTTTGAGGACACTTGGGACACTGTAGCTCCTGAATGTGGGACCTTCCCCTGTGATTAGAAGAAAACCATGGGGAAAGACAAGAAAGAAGAGGCCATCTTCCTGAGGAAAAAGATAACTTTGCTGCGGGCTTTCTCTCTGCTCATCGGCAGCATGGTTGGCAGTGGCATCTTCATTTCCCCCAAAGGAGTACTGAAAAACTCTGGCAGCGTGGGATTCTCCCTGGTTGTCTGGTTTTCCTGTGGGCTTCTCTCCATGTTTGGTGAGTGCTGAGCTTTGGCAGCCTTTGCTTAAGCAGCTGAGAGGTGAGGGGAGCCCCTGCACATTTTTATGTTCAGAAAGTTGAGAGATGAATAAACCCAAAATTTCTGCTGCAACAAAGGTTTAAGAAGTCAGGGGACGGTTACTAGGAGTTTTTAGTTCAAATTATTTCCCTGGGGTAATGGACAAACTTACAGAACTTATGGTCTGTGAATATCAATTAATGTACAAGTCCAGGGCAGGGGAGTGACAGTGACTGCGAATGGAGACAGCATGGTCTCTGCCAGGAAAGCTGGGAGAGAATGAGTGGACTCCTTCTGTAAAGTAGAAGGAGATGTAGGCACTTTAAAGGGAATCTGAAGGCTGTGCTGTGCTTTTCACAGCCACTGTGAAGACAGTAGGAGGGAGAGTCCCAGTATGCCCCATGGGACCCCCTTTCTGTCAGAGAGAATGGCTGGAGCAGAATAGCAGAGTGCCTGGGGAGCTGCAGGGGCTGCACCAGCCCAGGGTGGGTGTTGGGTGTCTGTAAGAAATGGTGTGGGGATGTCTGATGTTGCCCCACTTTGTGTGTTACTACTGGCTTGATGTCTGTCATTTAGTACCAGTCTTTTCTCACAAAGGTTGTCTTTTTGATGACAATTTCGTTCTAGCTCTTTTGAAATAACATAGCTCTTGTAAGTTCCAGTGGATAAAACACATGGCTTTTAGTTTCTTTCATTAACTCTGAAAAAATCACCATCTCAGAAACTCTCTAAAGGTGCTATTAGAACAACTGCAAGTTCTCCCAGCCCAGGAGAAAAATCTGATGCTTATTATAGTGGGTAACTTTAACATTCTTCTTCTGTTGTAACTTACTAAAAAAAAAAAATTCTACATAAAAACAAACAAACAAACAAACAAAAAAAACCCCACCACACCAAGAAAGGAGAAATACTCCATGTGGAAAAAAAAATCACATTGATTCAACTGTTAATAGGGCAACAAGTTGTTCTTGCTCTTAGCATATGTGTACCAATATTTCACACTGCAACCTCTGTGTGGCTGTTTGATGAATTATGCACTTCTGCTTAAAGAAAAGCTGGCAGTATAATGTGGGCATGGTGTTTCTTATAACCAAGCAGAACAGTAAATGATAATGTGTGTGTAATGCATGTGTAATCACATAGCCAAGCTCTGCCCTTGCAAAGCTTTCTCCCTGTACAGCATCCTTTGATACAGTTTCCTGGAAGGGCCTTGGGAGCCTCTTTATTGAGTGATTGCATTTTGTAGCTGGATTTGTTGGTTTGTTCTTCCCTTTTATCAGCTTGATGACCTCCCCATATAATTTCTCTGATGCTTTTTTGCAGTATATTTAAAAGGCCTGCTTTTTTTCCTTTCAAGTGGGGCATATATACAAGTTCCATTCCATGAGCTCAGGAACATACTTACATGCATGTTTGAAGTATTTAAAGGGATCCACTGGAATCTCGTGAGCTCTCTTCCTATATTTGATGCTTTGAACAGGAATTCTGCACAAATTTTCCAGCAGGGAGGCAGGAAACATTGAGGTGGGTCACCATCCTGCTTGACCTGAATATGGCATGATTGCCATGGGACTTGGAGGCATGGCCATGTCACCACTGGATTCAAAGGAGGGAAGGGATTTATGTGAAGATGCAAGAAAAGTACACAAGAATGTGGCCTGGGATCAAAAGCATGATTGAAATGACCAGTTCAGTCATGGCTTGTGGCTGAGCTGCTGTCGCTGCTTTGTAAGCACCATTTCACCAGTTTAACAGTGAGGAGAATCACGAATCCAGGATATCTTTCAAAGGAAACCTCTTGTAGCCCTGTACAGCATTTCTATCACACACCCTTCTTCAGAGCTTCCATGGAAATGTTGTAACATTAAGCACAAAACAGAGAATTTCTTTCCACCTGACAGGTAAGCCAATTACTTGAAAGCTTACTTCAAACCATGGTAGTGCACAGAAATAGGGAAGAGTGGTTCTGTTAAACTTCTTTTTCTTCCTCTCAATCACTACTTATTTTGAACAGATTTGTTCAATCCCTGAAAAATCACACAGAAAAGGGAAAATCGCTGGGATTATTTACTTGGTACATTTTTACCTGAACTTTTCCAGGTGCCTTGTGTTATGCAGAGCTTGGAACAAGAATCACCAAGTCTGGTGGACATTATATCTACATTTTGGAGACACTAGGGCCTCTGCCAAGCTTCTTATTCCTGTGGGCAGAGTTTTTTGCTATCAGGTAAGAGATTTGGTTTGCTTGCCTCTTCCTGGATGCAGTGATAATTTAAAATACCAAAAGTTATGGTGCCAGGTAACAGTCCAGGCAGTTTGTATAAAGGAAAGACTAGAAACGAGCTGAATGATTTTAAAAGACTTTTCAGTGATAAAAGGAAGAAGATGCAATGTGGAAATAGTTACAAATATTGAATGTGTTCTGTACTTGAAGAATATCTCTCTTCTCCCCTGGCAGCTCGTATCCCCCAAGGGCTGTGGTGTGTTTCAGAGACTGACAATAGATAGCAGATTTGTTTCAGATCTTCTGTTTTCAGTGTGAAACTTCTTTGGTTTCTTCAGATTCAGAAAGTGGAGACAACTTCCTGGCTTAGCCCCAAATTCAATAATTTATAAAATTGTGAACTACTTCTTTTTTTAACATTAAAAAAGAAGTCCTCACCTCTCAATAACCTGTATCCTTCATGTAAGCTAAGATGAAGCAGAACATATGAACTACACTTGCATTGCTCAGTATGATTAATCGCAACTTTTGCTTTCAAGCTGGGAATTAATCATTCTGCAGCATGTGTTTTTTTAACCCATTTACTGAGAAAAACCTATGAGAAAAACTCGATGGGAATTCACCATCTGCATGGGTGAGAGGATTAAGCCAGGTGGGGAAACTCGCTCCCCTTCCCAAGTTTTGTGCAGTTTTACCTCATGCCATTTTTCAGCCATCCTCAGACCAGTTTGTGCTTGGTTCCCCCCACACTCCCCACTCCAGGCCTGCCAATAGTGCTGTGATTTCCCTGGCATTTGGACGCTACATGCTGGAGCCATTTTTCGCCCCCTGTGCTGCCCCTGTCCCTGCGGTGAAGCTCGTGTCTCTCCTGGGCTACTGTAAGTACTAACATTTATGGGATTGTCCATCCTGGCCTCTCTGCCCTAGACTAGGAGCACTTATGGGGTATTATTTCCCGGGACAACTGTGGGAGAAGGGTCCTGTCTTACATCCTCAGCCAACCAAAATGTTCTGATTCAAGGTGATGGTTTTGAGCCATTATACCCTCTAGGAAGTGGAATGGGCCTCCCTGTTGACCAGCTGGAGCCCTAGGTAGGGGGATTTTGCCAGGTGTGGGAGAAGAAACTCTCCATGTGTAAATGTTCAAAAGCCACAGGATTTGTAAGTATAAGGCTTGAGGTTTTGCACTCCTCTCCTGGTGTATCCAGCCCATGAAACTGTCCTGCCTGCTCCAGACTGATGTGGACTGGGACAGGGAATGCTGTCAAGTGGGCTGCTGAGATGTCCCATGCCTTTCCCCCAGGCAGGTGTGGATCACCCAGCTGGAATCAGGTTCCTGCTCCCTTTTAGGAGTGTTAAGTCAGCTCCCTCTTTAAGCACTGTATATTGGACCAATGTTTCCTGACATCTCTCATCCCAGGCATCCTCTCTAAAGGCATAAAGATGCCACCTTCCCCCAGCATCCCTAGGGCAGGGAGAGCTGCTGTATTTTTTCCTGTGTGTGTTGAGCCCAGGCTGCAGCTGTAACAGTGTGGTTTCCTCTCCAGACATGGTCCTCACCCTCAATTCCTGGAGCGTCACCTGGAGTGCGCGGCTGCAGACGGCTCTCTCCATTGTCAAACTCCTGGCTCTTGCACTCATCATCGTGCCAGGGATGATGCTGCTGGCCCAGGGTAGGTGTTGCTGCATGGCTGAGGAGGGTGCTCGATGTGACCCCAGTCATGGTGTTTATCAGTCCCAAGTGACAAGTGTGATGCTCACTCAGCTGGCAGGAGCTTTCTCTGTCCATGTGCCAGAAGTGAATTAGCTGGGAGCTGAGACCGGCGTAGCTGGCACAAGCTGCATCATTGCATTGGGCTGATGCACCTGGCTGGGTGGTGGTTTCTCCAAAATTTAGTGGGTCTTAGTGCCAGAGGATGTGTGAGTCTACCCAGGGTCACCCTAACCTTCCTCTGCAGATGGTCTCTCCTTGGAGTCAGACGTACCTATTTCTAGTGCAGCTTGAAATCTTTCCAAAGCAGCACATATTCAATGGACATTTAGGATATGTGACAGCATCCCCTGTGCCAATCATAGCTGTGTAATGAGTTACCAGCACTCAGCTGAGCCCTGGTAATGGCATCTCTAACCCTTCTGTGGCACAAGCTAATGTGTTTTACCTCCTGATCAAGATAGGTGATAATTTAGTGAATTTACAATGAACTTGGTACAGGATTTCATGACCATATGCAGAGTGGGGGAGAAAAACCCTACCAGTAGGATCTTCTGTGAATGATACAAGAGGACTGGCTTTAATCCAAGCCTCAGTTTATAGAAAAGCCCAAGGCATTCCCACTCAAGGGATGAAGCCTGCTCCCTCTTCATGCTATTACCTTCTTCTGCAGAGAAAACACCACAGGCAATGAGCTCCGTGTTCATGTTTCTTTCTGATGTCTGGAGCTGGCTCCTTTGAACATGCAAAGCTCCCTTTGGGCTGGCAGCACTTCTGAACTAAAGGACTGCCCTGCAGCTAGGAATCCCAAGCCATTATTCTTAGGAATGCCTTCAAACGACAATCTGGAGCCCTGGCACCCATCCTCTGGTGGGGAGGATAAGTGCAGATGACATCTGGAGGGAGAATTCACCAAGAGACTCCAGTGTGATGGGTTGTATTTAATGTGACTCACGGGGGGACTGTAAATTGCTCATTAATGCATTGCAGGCAATAAATCCTTTTCATGCACCATCACCTACCAGCCATCATTTTGGGACATAAAAAAGTACCCCAATAGACCCACTCCTACATTTTGGGTTAGTTTTCTTCAAACCTATTTTCAAATTGACTTCATTTTTTTTTTGTGCTTAAAAATTAGTTTTGCACTTTAAAATAATTTTGGATGATTCCTCTGCTTTGTTCTGCTTTTTTTTTTTTTTTGATTGCACTTCTGCCATTGCCTTCTTTGGCTCAGGCTTATATTAGAGAGTTGCTGGGCCAGTGTTTCAAACCCAAGTGCCCAAATCTCGTCACTGAATGTCTTGCAGAAGCACCTCCCTAGAAGTGGCCTGACTTTCTCCATGTGCTCCATGCCATATCACCTTGCCTGGTAAAGCCCAACTAAGAAAGCTTCTCACCTCTTAAAGAGAGTTTATTATGGAAAATTGAACATAGATGTGGAACCAAATCTTGGGTTACCTGGATTTGAAAATGTTGGGAATGTAATTCTTTTTGACTGTGTTTGAATGAGAGGCCATTCAGAATTGTTCTCTAAATCTTTTTGGTTTGATTTAGAGAAAATACTGACTTTGATTTTTTTTTTTAAGTTTTGTTTTGTTGTTTCAAGCAGAGAACTTGAAGGAAAATTAGGGGAGTTGGTAAATATCTGAGACACCTCTACTTTGTACAGGTTATTTGCTTGGCGCTCTGTGTCCTTTCCTGTGGGTGAGTGGTGGTGGGTCAGACTGGCAGGTCCCTGCTCCCATCCCCTCCTCCAGCCTGGTTCCCATGCTCTGGCCAGCACAGGGCTGGGGTCAGTGCTCCAGCAGCAGGAACAGGAGAGAGCACAGTGAGAGCTGAGTTAGCCGCCTCGCTGGCTGCACCACATCAAAGGGGAGTGTGTGTCCAGCTGCTGAGGGGGCTGGGGACTGAACATGGGGGTCAATCCAACAACTTAATTTTGGGCCTAAAGGAAGGAGAGGACAACTAGGATCAGCTCGTCTCCATGATCTCCGGTTCCCACATCAGGGTCTGTTGGAAACAACTAGTTATTATTGTTGCCCTTCTTGAAATGCCTACCATAACTGGACAAGAGATAGATTTTTTTTTTTTTAATGTCACTATAGGAAAGTAGACATATCAGCAACAGTAATGAAATGAATTTGAATACCCTTCTCCAAGGAAATCACAAACACTCTTCTCAGGTCTGGGCAAGAGGTACATGGGATGTTATCCTACAGGGAAGGAAGCCTGTCTCTGACATTTCCCTGCTCTGTGTCCGTTGTTTATCTCCTCTGCAGGCCACACCGAGAACTTCCAGGATGCTTTTGACAGACAGTCGCTGGTTCTGGATAAGCTCCCCCTGGCTTTCTATGCAGGCATGTTCGCATACTCCGGCTGGTAGGTGCGATGGGAGGGCACTTCCCGGGCAGCATACAGGTGCCCTCAGCATGACTCAGACTCTCACCCCGTCTCTTCCCATCGTGCAGGTTTCAGACCAGCTTTGTGCGTGAAGAGTTGGTCAAACCTGAACGGTAAGGCTGGGAGGAGCTGCCCTGGGTTACCAGCCTCGGGCGTCCCGCAGCTTTCCCTGCAGTACAGGAGGAACAAGTTTGTGGGTTCACCTGACTGCAGTCAATTGTACTACCAGATAAAATCTGCAGTAGTACCGTGCATAACAAGGGATAGCAGCTTGTTCTTTGTGTGTGTGTGTTCCCCTTCCTTGCAGAAATATCCCCCTGGCTGTCATCGTGTCTGTGATCACGGTAATTGTGGGATACATGCTCACCAACGTCTCCTATTACACAGTCCTGGGAAAAGATGATGTTCTGGCTTCTCCTGCTGTGGCTGTGGTGAGTTGTCATTGCTATTGTTATCTCCTCAGTGTAGCCAGCTTATGCTGTGGTCATGGCAAGTCTTTCAGACATGGTTTTCCTATAAAATGCTTTATTGCTTTGTAATTTCTCTGGATTACTGGGCAGCAGTAAATTCTTCTTGTTGTGCCTAAAAGATAATGAAAAGTAACCTGCAGATGACAGTAGAAAAGGTGAGATTTATGACTTCTATATTACTCCTTCAATGGAAGAAGTTTTCTTTTTTTTGACCCTGATGTCACCTAGAGATCACCACATGTTCCCTAAAGTCACGTTTACTCTTCCCTCCAGAGCTTTGTACAGCGAGCCTTCAAAAGCCTGATCTCCGTGGTCCCTGTCCTTGTCGCACTGTCCTGCTTTGGAACCATGAATGGAGGAATCTTCACGTTTTCAAGGTCGCATCCCTAAGGGTCTATTATGCTTTTGGCTCACTGAATCAGAGGGAAGCATCACCAACCTGTGCAGCTACCCATCCACACAGTGGCATTTTAGCCATTTAGGGAAAACAAGGCTTTTGACTCCCAGGCTGTCAGTTACAAGATGATCCCTTTTGGCTAAGAGTCTGCTTTTTATATTTCTGACCAGGTCCAGACCTTGGTATCCAGGACTGGTCATAATCAAAGATTTTTATCTTCTCCCCTACCCTTCAGTTAAATCCCCAATTTAAAGTGAAATGTCAGTTTCTGGTGAGCTAAAGGCTTTGTTGATGTTGGCAGCTGCTCAGTGAGACTGAGTCTTCTTCCACTGGGTTCACCCAGCTGTGCTGCTGGAGGGCACGGAGTCCCTCTGTTGTGAGGCTCTCTAGGCAAACTCTCCCTTGAGAACTTTGCTTTGAAGTCAGTGAAATGTCACTGGGATGGGCTATTCCTAAAGCAATAGTCAAGGTTCAAGAAGTCTTGTTATAGCAATAAGAAAAGCTTTGTTCCATGGAAAAACAAACTTGCCAGCTTCACCGTCTGCCACACTCCGTGTCCTTATGGGAGCCTTGAAATTGGAGAGGAGGGCAGGCCTTATGAAAAAGTATGTTGTGCTGGTCCTGTGGAGCTGAGCAAACTCTCTGCAGTGGGTTTTGCTTCACAGCTTTGATTCACATCAGTTGATCTGAAAGGAATGTTTCATAGCCTGAAAGCTAATGAATTATCTGATCCACTACTGTGAAGTCCTGTATTAAATACAGGTGTGGATGATCCTTCCCATTAGCTGCTCCAGATAATGGTTTTCTTTGAGAATGAGAAGTCTCTGGACAGCACAGAGGTTCTTCATGTCCCCTACTGACCTTCTCTTCCCCATCCTGGCATCATTAACATAATCACTGCAGAAAGTCCATATAAACACTTGATGGGGCCTCTCTGGCTGCCTGCCAGCCACACCCCTGCAAAGCCACAGAGACAGCAATAAAACCAGTTATACACTTGTGCCCCAGCTGCTTGGGGCCCTGCTTCAGCCCAGCTGATGCTCTGGCATGGTTTGATTGAGGATATTAAGTTTCTAAAATTGGATGTGATTGTCTTCTCCCTAATTGCCCTTTCACGAGTCAAAGGAGGGATGCAAGCAAGGAACTCTGTGCTCTCATTTTGTAGCTGTTCTTGTGTGTAGCTGGTCTCTTGGCAGTATGACAAACTGTATTTTCCAACAGCTGACCAGAAGATTGGAAATCATCTGTCATTTGAGGAGATTGCACTTTATTTTTTCTATATATGTACATATAAGAATATAGGCTTCAAATCCCATTTGACAATAGGCTTGACAATCCCATTTCATAAACTCACCAGTTTCTCTTATAAAGGATTGAAGTTTGTGATCCCTCCACTTCCTTTTCACTGGAAAGATTAATTCCTTTTTTGATGGCAAGAGACTTTCTTACTTCTGTTTCCAGTCTGAGTTCATTCATGGTCACTTTGGACTTGCCCAAAGGTCTTTGCTAATGAGGCACCCAAGGAGACACTGCCAGTGGTTCTGATGGTGGGCTCTGAACTGCACTGAACTGGTCTTGGGAGAGCTGTGGGAGCTCAGCCTTGGTTTTCTTCCAAATGCCCCCAAAGCGGAGCTCTGAGCAACTTGGTCTGGTGGAAGCTGTCCCTGCCCATGGCAGGGGGGTGGGTTCCAACCCAAACCAGACTTTCAATGAAAGTGCAGCTAAAGGCAAAACCGTGGCCTTGAATAGCAGCAGACTTGTGCTGAGGAAGGGCGCGGGTGCCTTGATGCCTCAGGTCAGTCTAGTGACTCATCTCATTTCTAATGTGGATGTAGAATGTTAATGTAAAGGGTTCCCTGTCTTTTCCTAGGACTCTGTTTGTGGCTTCCAGGGAAGGGCAGTGGCCTCCTCTCTTCTCCATGATCCACATTCGAAGGCATACCCCCCTTCCTGCTGTCATGTTAATGGTAAGGAGATCTGGCTGTGTGTGACATGCTCTGTTCTTTTGCTGTCTTGGCTTTCTTGCAAGGACTGGATAAACTGAGGAGTTTTAGAGGGTGTTGGGACATTAAATTACCCCCTGAAAAATAAAGAAGGCAGGATACAGGAAATGGCTGCAAAGTATTAAGTCCCCTTGAGCCAGCAGTGGTATCCAAATGTACAACTTTGAAGTCCCTGCCTTATAACATTAGACAACTTTTTAAAAAATACAGTCCCTACCATCTGCCACAGGTGCTGCTTGATATTGCCTTATGAAAATAGCTCTGCCAGGTTTTGGCTATCTGGAAATTTAAAATTCCGAGGTGTGGTGGAAATGCAGGGAATGAGCATTTGTGGAGATAGTCTGGTCTCATGTTTTGGTTTGTTCAGGGTTTTTTTTATGGCAATGGTCCAGCTCCATCCCAACTGTGCTGCAGTGCCTGTTGCAGCTTGGCTGAGCTGCTCAAAACTTAGCAGATGTCATTGTAGATAGCCTGTGTACCAGCAGTGCAGGCTTTTGGGTCATGTTTTAATTGCCCTGGCTTGGACATGAAGCATCGAAGATGCTGCTGATCTTGAAATTATCACTCTTTTCTGTATCACTACAGATTGGTGCCTTTAGGTCTTTTGCCTTCAGTCTGTGACACTGTTTTGTAAAGCTCCCTGACCTCCAAAATGCTGGGGCTGTGAAGTAGTTGTGGGGTGGTTGGAGGAGGTGATCCATGGCTGTAATGACTGTATTTCATGTTCACAATGCTCAGTTCCCTTTGGTCACTGCCATGGTGTGCATCGGGGACATCTACCATCTGCTGAACTTCTTCAGCTTTTCCCGATGGCTCTTCATAGGATTAGCCACCCTCGGGCTCATTGTCCATCGCCACCGTCACCCGGAGCTGCACAGCCCCTTCAAGGTAAAAGCGCAGCACGTACCTGCCAACCAGGAACCTGCAGGCCTGGCACCCCTCCCTTTGATTTGCTCATAATTACAGCATTACATGGCCATGGTTGCCTTTAGGCTCTAAGAGGTTTCAGTCCCTGATGCTTAGTAATGCCTATGGGGAGCTCCTGAAACTGGTTGATGTGCCCAAACAGCCAGATGTGATAAATCCTATAAAGCCAGTTCTACATGGGGTCACCAGATACATCTGCTAGAAGACTGCTTGCTACAAGGGACAAACTTTCAGGCTTGGAACTGGGAGATGTAGAGAGAGCAGTTCTCTGGCTCATCTCTTGTGGCCTACAAGAAGGGACTCTTGCCTGGATGTTATTTCAGTGGCGGGTAAGTCCCAGCTCTAGCTGAGAAACAGGAAGGTGTCAGGCTTGAGGGAAAAGGAACATGGGTGGTGAGGTCCTGGGAGCGAACCTGACTTGGGAGGAATCATCTGCTGGTATAGAAATATTGTCTCATATAAAGCTGTGGGCCCCTCTTGTGGTCTTTCTCACTCTGCTGGGTGCTGGGATCCCACTCATGTCAGCAGGGGATGCTGGAGCTGGTGCTGGAGCAGCTTTCCATGCTTGGGTTCCTTTCCCACTGCCGGGTAATGCGCAGAAAGCATTAGGCTGGGGTGGTGCTTGAGGCAGACAGTTTGATCCCGACTCTGGTCACCCCTGCATGGTGCCTCCAGGCAGCAGATCCTGGGAAGAGAGAGGACCCTCTGGGGCTGCTGGCACTGGGCAGCGAGAAGCTCGGGCTACAGAAACACTTTCTGCAACTCGCAGGGCTCCTCCATGAGCTGGGTGCATCCTCCTGCAAAGTTCGGGATAATTTTTCTTCTCGGTCTTTGCATTCAGCAGAGACCTTGAGGCTTCCCAGTTTGTTGGTTGGCTGCACTCGTGTACTCCCTCAGAACCAAACTGAATAAGTTTTTAGTTTTCCTTTCAAACCAATCTTCTCAGGAGAGATTTAGTGGGTGGCAATGCTGATGGTTTCAGATGCCGAGATTTTTACCCTGGCTTTCTTCAGACAAAGATTCAAACTTCTAGCGGCTCCTAAATGGCGATTAAACGGGGGAGGGAGGGAGGGAAATACTGGCCTTTGGGTCAGTTCGGCTGGTTTCCCCCCCGCCTTTTCCCTGGTTTTTCTCACTTCTGTGCAAGAGGCAGGGGCTGCAGGTGGCGCGGGCACGTGCTGCGCTCTAGTGGCCGCACGCGGGCTGTCGCCTGCCGCTGCCCGGTGGCGAGCAAAGCGTGGCGCGCGTGTGACAGGGCTGGTGCTCACTCCCATACAGCATTTTGAGTTAAAAACGGCGAGAAAACACCGGAAAGAGGAGGGAGCAGTCCACTCGCACACCTCGCGAGCAGATGTGCAGCGTGTGTGCGTGTAGGAGCGGCTGGCAGGGGATGCTCTGGCTGGAAAGACAAATGTACCTAAGTTTGATGGCTGGATGGCTGCCATACCTAGAGCAACTGATCTCTTCCAACTTGGCATGTTTTGTATCCAAAATACAATCTTTATTACTGGTAAAGATTGTCACCCTATGTGAGAGCAACTCCTTCATTCCATCAGCCATGGCGAGGAGTTCCTTGGCTGAGTTTGGATCCAGAGACAGAGGGAGTGTTTCACAGTTTTATTATTTATTGCAGTCTTCCTATTTGCTCTCCAAATAACCCAGATGAATTGGCTCATCCAATAGGGTATGGCTGAAGTGCTGAGTGCTGCTTTGATTTTCTTCATGGTGTCGCTGAAGCTGGAGTTCTTGGTGCAGGTACTATAGAGATAGGGAGTCTGGTTTGTTTTGGTTTAGTCACTATAAGTCTCAGGTGACCTGGAGGCAGGCCAACAAGAGTCATGAGTTTTATAAGCAAAGAACAGTTTGATTCAAAGTGCCACTTCTTTCTTGGCTTCAGATTTTCCCTCAGCAGTTGCCTTAGGTGGCAAGTAGGTATGTGTGCCTGTGCATGCACAGGAGCAGGACATTCACAGAGCCGTGGGGTGTAGGTGGCTTCTCCCCCTGCTCGGCTTCCAGTTGCAAGTGATGTTTAGATTTTGGTGCACGTGAATATAGGGGGCATGCACCTCATGAGGCACACGGGGCTCTGAAGCTGATGCAGTTGTTTGCAGTCTGATTGTACAGAAGCATTCTGCAGGACAGGATATGATTCTTCTCATTTTCTTTAGGTGGATAAACAAATACAGTGCGTGCTGGCACATACAGAGCCTGATCGGCTTACAGCCACCATTTTTCCCTGATAGTCTTCTGTGCTGTTTTCCCCAGGTTCCCCTGTTTGTTCCCGTCTCTTTTACCATCATCTGCCTCTTCACAGTGGCAATGTCTTTCTACTCAGACCCTGTGAACATCAGCATTGGATGCACCATAGTTTTGAGTGGTTTTCCAGTCTACTACCTCATAATTCACAGGCAGATGTCAGACCGCTGCCGTAACCTGTTTTGTAAGTATGCATTTCACTTTCGGTACTGTGGACCTAAAGGCGCTCAGGGGTCAGGATGCTGGTTTGTTCCCAGGGCTCATCTCTGATGCAAATTGCTCCTTGACCAACAGACCTCATGAAACCTAAACCATGACCCCTGGCACCACTTTGGTGTCTTTCCCAAGGCACAGCCTCCACAGCCAAATTTGTTTTAACAAAGACAAGGCTGAGGGGGAACAAAGAGGGTCGCTTTCCCACCCCAGCCGTAGTACCTACTAAACTTTGTCATGTCTTTGGGATTACCAACTCTGGGTGAAATTTGTCTGACATGGAGCAGAAAGATGAAAAGTTAGGATGGAGTGACTACAGGCAGATGCTGTAACCCCATGCACAAACTTGCTTGCTGAAAGTCTGGGGCGAGGACTGGTAGGAGAAGAGTTCTGCCAGAGGTCTGTGTGCTTGGTGAAGAGGCCAGGATGGTCTGGGCACAAATGTAGCCATGGAAATGAAGTACATCTGCACTAGAGGCAGTGTCTAGTACAGATTTCCTTTGGATGTAGGCATGGTGTCACAAGGGTTTTTTTAGAAATGAGGGCCTGGGTTTGAGTTTAATTTGTCATTTCTGTTCCAAGTCTTGTTTTCTTTTGATTTGCTGTTGGATGGAGGTGCGTCAGTAACCACTAAACAGAAGAAAACACATAGCAAGAAAGGAAAGATACAGTGATCTGTCAATATAAAGTGCTCCAGCCATCAGTGCTGGTCCTCCGATTTTTAGCCTTATTTCAGGATTTCCTCTGAACTAAGCTTCCTTCCTTTTTTTTCTCCACCCTTTCAGATTATCTTACACACAAACTACAGTTACTGCTGGAAGTTGTCCAACAAGAAATCAAGACTTACTGAGAAAACCATCAAAACTCACAGAAGACAATAAAAATCTACTTACACCATTTTTGACACCTTTGATCCTACCTAAAGCAGGCCATGTTTTTATTCTTTTTAGTCAGTGCAGTTGAGGATGACTGAGCCAAAACCTTGCTGCAAGTGTTCCTAAGCTTGCCAATTGGGATCTGTTCCTGCCCTTTTATTTTTTTCAGAAGAGCAAACTAGTTCTCTGAAATGAGCTTGTTTTGCCTGCAGAGTGTCTTTGAAACCAAGATCCTAATTTTGCAGCCTAGCCCAGTCCTGAGAAAAAATGTGTGTTTGTACAGAGACAGTATTTGGTTTTCCTGGCTTGGCAAATAGAGGAAGTGGGCATGTTGCAAAACTTAGAATCCAATACATGGAAGCCAAATGCAAGTTTCAAACAGAACCACTATAGCAGCCTTGTTGGACAAGGGGAAGGGTTGGGGAGAGCTAATTAGAGATAAGGCAGATGAATTGGAAAGGGGAATGAAGGAGGATAAAATTTTATCCACCAGAAAGTGCAGATTGAGCTAATGAGAAGGTATTTGAAATTCAAGTATTAACAAAGTCAAGTCAGAATGTTTTGCTTTGATTTTTGTATAAGCAGAATGAGTTTTTTTAGCTTTGAAATAATCTTTCAACTTTTAATTTTACTTTTCTGACATTACATTTTAAAATGTACAAATGCATTTTTAAATCAGTTAAATATCAACTAGAATATGACAGGAGAGATCCTGGTCCCTCCCCCAGTTTCCCAGACCCACTCCTCACCAGTGAAATTGAAAACTCAGAATTTGGCCTAGTTCCAGTGAAATACAATTCCTCCTTTAATTAGACATGACCACTGACGAGACTTGGGCAGATTCCTGAATAAGTGCATCTTCTGGTGCTGTAAGAAGACATGAGTGACTTCACATCCAAGCTTTAACTTGCCAATTGCGCATGACTTGCTGATTTAATCCATAAACGCTCATTGGAGCTAATGGCACAAGAAAGGTTTCCATTATTGGATTACTTTGGTTTACATTATTAATGTGGCAATGTTATGTCCAGATGATACAGCAATTAGCTATTTACAATCACATAATTGTTAATCGGTTCCTAAAAAATGGGAAGTAGCATTCTGAGACTCCTCTAATGACTGCTGGAAAGAGGAACAGCAGAATGTGGAGCATTTTTAAATCCTTTGTATCAAACATTTATGTACTTAAAATAAAAACAAAGTGCCATTTACAAATCCAATGTAATATACTGAAACATGTAAAATTTTGGAACTAAAGTTGGGTTATTTTCAAAGCAATTGAGAATTATTATTCTTGTAATGCCTGCTTCCTGTTCCTGTGCTGAATTAAGCTGGGACAGCAGCAGTGTGGTTGCAGGGCTTGTTTCCCCACTACCCTCCCACAATTTAATTTACAAGCTGCTGGACATTGTCCAACAGGAAATACAGTCTCACTGGGAAAATCCTCACAGCAGAAACCATCACAACCTACAGGAGAAGTTACTGGCTTTAAATGGTAGAATGGATTCAAGTGAGATCTGGAAATGCTTCCAGGATCCCAGACAAGAGCCAATCCCTCCTCGTGCCAGGTTTTGCTGAAGCTGAACTACCTGGCACACCTTCCCACAGCACCCCAGTGGTGGACCAGGACCCCGTATGGGTGGCTGGGGGGCTAACCTGCAGAAGACCTTGCAGAACCAGGTGAGCTCAATCACCCCAACATTTCCTGGCTCCACCCACTTTGGTTTGGGGGATTTTACACATCTTAAGGTAAAAGCATGATGTACTGCCAGCCTGGTCCCAGGCTGCAATACCCATGTGAGCACAGTGTGCACGTGTTATAGCATCAGGACTTCCATATCAAAGCTTGGAGCAGTCTGAAATTGCAATAGAGCTGCTGCGTGTCACAGAGCCACAGACAAAGGGTGAAAAGTCCCTTCTTTGTCCATTTCCTCTAAAGAGAAAAAGTGAACAAGAACTGAAATTCCTGGGAGTAACTAAGTAAAGCTACCTGCTGGACCATGGTTTCTTTATGAAGGATAAGTCATTTGACATATGCTGGGAAGCCACACTTGAGTGCCTCTGCTGACTTTACAGGAATATGATCTTGCAGGGATCCAAGACCTGTTCCATTCCCAGATACTGGAACATGCAGACAGATATAGTACCATGGTTGAGAAATCAGAGGTTCAACAGCTCCACGGATGACATTGCAATTAAAAGGGATAAAAATAAAAAATACAGTGTTCAGAAGGTATCAGTTTACAGTGAGCTCAAGTTTCTAGTTTGTGGAGAGTTGTTTGTTTTTAGAGAGGATGGTGTGCTGCTCCCAGCACACCAATGTAAACATTTTCTACCAAGCCAGAATGCTCTTCCTAAAGTTCCTGTCTCATGTCTACTGAAGCACTTAGGCCTCAGTGGCTCGAAGAACTTCAAGAATGGTCAGAAGTGAAAGAAAGTGAGTTCATAATCACATTTGTGGTGTTGTTTTTTTGGTTTGGCTTGGTTTTTGTGTGTGTGCTCTTGGGGTTTTGTTGTTGTTTGTTTTAATGCTATGTCTGTAGAATGCACTCAGAATGTACCCTTTCTGAAAACTCAGATTTATGTGTTTCAGCCACTACTGAACTGGTGTGACTGGATCACCAGGAAAGAAAAATGTTCTGGGCAGTTCTACTGAATACAATCTGAGATTTAAAAAAAGTCAAAGAAATGCTTTTGTCTTAACAAGTTTGCATCGTTAAGATTTCTTGATATGTTGTTAAGCTTTATGCCTCAGAGCTCTGCTGGGAAACACTGTTGGCTTCTGAAAGGCTGGAGGTCAGACTGGAAAGCTCCTAAGCCTTGTCTGATATGTGTGGGGAAGAGCAGAGAGGAGGATCAGACTTCGAGGTGCAGGAACAGGAGCACCTGGGACAGTGCAGACCCTGAGGGCTGAGCGAGCCTGTCTCACAGTGCTCTGTGCTTGGCACACACAGTTTTGTGTGGCTCAGTGTGGCTCTGCTTGCTGCAAACTCCTCACCTGTGCCATCACTAACCCTGGGGAGAGCGGGGTGAACAATGCACCCACTTCCTGCACTGAGATTTGGGGGGACACTTTGCAAGGCAGTGCCAGCTTTCCAAGAATGATGTTCGACAGAAGCTGCTCCTTATAGAAAGGAGAAAATCCTGAAGGTCCCCAGCCATTGGAAGGCTGAGGGAAATTGGCTCTAGGTAAGAACAATGACAGGAGCCCAGAAGCAGGGATAAACTCTGCTGGGTTGTAGTGATGCTGATTTTGCAGCTGTATCTGCCAAAGCCCTGGGCTGTGCTTGGCAGATGCGCATGCGTCTGTCGCAACAGAAGGAAATGTTACTCAGCCCCACTTCCTTAAGGGTCTGTGGCAGAGAGACACCCCTGGTCCCACGGAGAGGCTGCGAGGGAGCCAGCAAGGTACAGATGTGCTGTGGGCAGTTCACAGGGAGCTCTCACAGGCCAGCTGTGGCTCGCTTTCAAAGGTGTCGCTGCACCCGGGGCACCTTTGCCATGCAGAGCAAGGGTTGAGCAGGCTCACCCAGCCTGGCAAGCACAAGGCTGATGCCCCCAGCTCCCGAGGGTGGTGACTGGGCAGCCCAAGGACAGAACTGTGCCAGGGAAGTGGCACATTCTGTGCTCTGACAGCCTTCCCAGGGTGCAGCTGAGAGGGGAGAGTTGGACACACAGGAAGTTCAGGTTTTCATAGCTTGTGGGCTTGGCTTTAAGGTCTGCTGGAGGGTTACCTGCTTGCACTTTGTCATACTGTAAGATGTGTTTGTATCTTCATTCATTCAGCTTTTTTCTTGTGTAAGGGAAAAGATAGCATGAGGCTGCTTTTTAAGTATACAATTTTCTCTGTATAAAGTTATTCCTGTTGAGACATAAGAAGCAAATGTAGAGTTGCACAAGACCATGTAGTGAGATCTTCAGCAAAATGTGAAGGACACTACCTGTCTTGCTGGCAAAACATTTCTGTCTGCTTTTGAAGTGTTTCACCTCTGTTTATTTCCAGTTGGGGTTAATTGATGAGTGGAGAACCCCAGCATGGAGAGAAATGCTGGAAAATGAAAAGGAAAGTAGGTCACAAGTGGACAGATTTGCAAGCACATGTGATTTGAACAGACTTGGGTGCCCCAGATCTCGGCAGGAGCTGGCCAGGGGTTAGTGGGGGTTATCTGGTGTGGGGATAGAGGGGAGAGAGAATTGGGTGGCAGTGGAAAAAAGCTGCTTGGAATTAACATCCTACCCCACTTCCTTGCTTTCCTTTCCATTTCCCCTCTCCCCACCTCCCTCCTCAAATTCCACCCTTCAAATCTGCAAGCTTCAAGTTCTTCAACCGTGCCAATAGCAGCAGTGTCATGGTGCTGTGCAGAGGGGGGAAAAAGGGACAGCCACGTCCAAAAAATCTCCTGGTAGTGCTGGATCTCTTGAATGCCCTGCAATGGGAGAGAAAAATAGTTTGGAGCATTTTTCTAGGAACAGGCCTGGCTGGTGTTGCTGCGTACACAGGCAGCGCTGGAATGAGGTCTGTCTGCGAAGGAGACCCGGGTTCTTCTTCGCTCTTTGCTCTGGCACTCCGGGGCTGCCACGCCTTTGTTTTGTGGACCTTTGCACTGTAAATGGCTCTATGAGGGAGCTGCTCCTGTAATGATTTCCTCTCATTGGCCTGCTCTGAATACCCTTGATCCCTGCCAAAGTACAAAGGGCGTCAGAGCTGGATACATGCTCATTTCCAGTTTCTGTTTCAATATCGTGTTCAGATTCTTCAGACAGTTCAGAGTAGCTCTGTCACAGACCTTGCAAGCTCAACAGCTGGCAGTTTTTGGCTATGGATATGTGATCCATGATAGGCAATCTTGTAGGGGCAGTAAATTGGTGAGATACATTAAAAAAGTGTTGTCTGGGTCCAAAACTGGGAGATTAAATGGAGGGTGAAGCACAGCAGGAAGCAAAGTAAAATCCCATGAGTTGGAATTATTGGTGGCTACCTGTTTCATTTTCTTCTCTTTGTAGGTGCTGTGTCTAGGATAGAGTGCAGAGCGGAGACTTTGCTGGTAAGTAATGATATCCCCTCCTCCAAGTGAAAGCTGCTTTCTCACTCCCTATCCTCAACAGGACAGCAGGGACAAAATAAGATGGGAAATTTCATGAGCTGAGATAAAGCCAAGGTGAACATTGGGCAAGACAGACTTGACTTGGGGGGTAGTTAATTTATTGCCAATTAAAATAGATTTCAGTTGTGAGAAAAGAAAATTATTCCCCCCTCCATGGATTCCCAGGTTCAACTTCACTCCTTCATTCCTGACTTTTCTACCCTCTCCTACCAAAGCAACGCAGAGGGAAAGGGAAATGGATGTTGTCCTCACTCTGTAAGACTTGCCATCTACTCCTCCATTGTTCTCAAAAATTTCCCCTGCTTCAGCATATTCATTTCCCATGGGCTGCAGTCCTTCAGGATAAACGTGCTGTAGCACGGGTTCTTCTCTGTGGACTGCAGCCTCCCTCGGGCCTGTCCACATGCTGCAGCATGGCCTTCTCCATGGGCTGCGGTGTGGATCTCTGCTCCACAGACCTCCACAGGCACAGCTGTCTCACCATGGCCTTCTCTATGGGCTGCAGGGGAATCTCAGTGTCAAATGTGTTTTTTAGGAAGATACATTTTAGGGAAAATCAGTGGCAGAGGTCAAAGCCAGAGAGGTCAGGATTGTTTCTGTGGTGCTTACCATGCACCATAAACACTAATTCCTCATTTCTGGGGTAAACCTGCACTTCCCAGCTGAAGGGGGTCTCTTTTTTTGAGAAGTGATTAGATTTCTGACCAGACCAGGGATACTGCACAGTTTGACAGCTTTGGAAAAGACCTCTACTTTGATCTGGATTTCTTTCCCAATGCAGGACAGAGCAAGCAGCCAGGTGCCCATCAGCTCTTCTGCACTTGTGTTGTCTCCTGACTCATCTGTCTGCTCCTGAAAATGGAATATATCTGGTGTTGGCTCGATGATTCCAAGCAGTGGATTGAGTATGGGAAAGAGGTGAAATTCATCTGCTGTTCATGCCAAAAGCTTTTGTTAGGCCATCTTTGGAGAGTTCTTTAGAGTGTGTTGTTCTGCAGCTGGTGTGTTCTACACGCACCGCTGGGTGCCCTGCAGTGCTGCTCAAATGCCTGGGTGGAATTGTCTTCTTAATTGTCCCTCAAAGCAGGACTGGAACTCTGTGAAAGCTTTCAAGGGTCTGGCTTGGGAAGCGGGTGCATTTTCCAGAGATGACAAACATCATTTGGCTGGAGCTGACCACACAGGCTGAAGGCTGCTTTGTTGCTGCTGTTAGAAGCAGCTGTGCTCAGTGGGGTACCCCTCCATCTCTGTAGAACAAAGTGCTTGAAGCTGTAGAGACTTACTTCAAAACATCCTCCTGTCATAGGGGCCTGGGGAAACATTGATATTTCCCCACAGTGACACCTAAATCAAAGGTGGTTTCTAACACATATAATTTCCTTGTTCTTTCTGCAGCACCCAGGTCATGTCACTGCCACAGTAACATCTGCATTTCTGGAGAATGAATATCAAGCTGACAAGAATGGTGTTATTTATTTCAGGGCTGGATCTCAGCAGTATAAGTTAGACTTTGCAGGTGAAGTATCTCCTTGTTTTAAGTTCATTACACAGTGCAGCTGGCTTGAACGTTTTCATACCATGTCTGCATCTCTTTGAACAGCTCTTCTTCCTCCTGCAAATTTTCTCCAGTAGAAATTGAGCAGTAGGTAAATTACTCTAAAGTTTTGAGATGCCCCTCTTGAGCTTCAACATTTGGGCATCTATAGTCAAAGAACCATACCTGACAATACTGTCCATTCAGAAGAAGAGTTGAGAGTAAATGCTTCATGGCACCTTGGCTTATACATTTGTGTTTATATACCTGAAAAGGAAGAATGAAAAATCAGGGAGAAAAAAAAAAGGCACTGAAAAGTCAAAAGGTGAAGAAGTGAGCCTATAGGAAACATCTTGCAACCTACTTACAGGGAGAGAAAGCACAGTGCAGCAAACAAAAATTCAGGGCTGGTTGCATAGAGAGAGAAATGGGAAAATTAAAAATGCTTTTCTGTTTCTAATTTATTTACCCGTCTTAAAATTCCTGTTAGCTTTCCAAACTTTGACTGTTTCCTGGCATGAGTAAAGAGTGGTGTTTAAAGGAGGAAACAATGGATAATTAGCTATGTCACCCAGCATGTGCTCTGTGATATTGTTACAGGACCAAGAAGGGAAGGCAGGCTTTGCTTTTAGCACCATGGAGCAGCCCTGTGCTGCCAGGAAAGCCAGGTTTGTGGGCCCCATTGCAATGAAAACTCTTTCCTGCTGTAGGCCTGCCATCTGATGTGGTTTTCTCTGGCCAACAGCCTGGATGTGAATACCAGTGCAGATGCAGTTGGTGCTTGGTTGCCTTCAAGTTTCACAGCCTGTGCTAGCAGGTGGTTGACTTTGCTGATCTCCAAGTAGGAGCAGTGCAAGTGGGAATGAAGTTTGCACTGGGTTGGGTGGGATAGAGAGAGCACCACAATGCAATATTCAGGGCTACCTCCTCCTTTATTTTTACTTAACATGGAAGAGCCTGTCCCTAGACAATGAATTATCTCCCTATTGAGTTACTGTGTTACTGTGTTTTTCTTTCAAGACATGGTCCAAACAAATGTGCTCTTTAAAACTCAAAGAAGTGTTATTCGACTGCCTAAGCAGTCTGAAGATGGACAAGATGGAAGGTAATACACATTCATTGTTTAACAGTGTCTCTAGAGGACAGCACCTTTCTGCTAAGAAGTTCCTCCTACCTGCCTAGAATGCAATTTTATATTTCTTAAATTAATTTTTAGATACCTTTTCCTGACTGGTTTAACAGTACATTTTGCAGAGACAGTATTTGTAAATTATGCAACGCTTCTGTAAAACTCTCTGGAGGGATGCTTGCTGGCAGTCTCTGGCAGCTGTGAAACATCACTAGAGCAGATCTGCCACACAGGGCTGACACAACTGTGCCGGGAAATTTTATTCCTTGATTTATGCCCCAGCACAAATAAATGACTGTGAAGTGATTAGGAGCAAGGAGCTGCCAATCCCAAGAGCTGTGGTGCATGTGGATGTCATCCCTTGGAAAGCTGAGGATAAACTAAAAATCAGAACAGGCAAATCCACTGAAAAGAAGTGAATTAGAGGCACTTACTTGAGATACCTTATCATATGGCTTTTTCTAAAAGAAGTTCAGCTTAACAGAATTTGAACACATCTGCTATAAATGTTATTTGTGCTACTGATTTATTTTAGTAAGAGCTGTCTCTGCTTTAGAAACTCACTAGCAGACAGTGCACAGGAAGCTGAGGGTTCAATTAATGTGTTGGTTCAACCTAAGGTGTGTTCATTCAAAAAGAAAACAAACTAAAGCTCATGAATGGATGCCTGAGGACTGCTTTAGAGCCTGTGATTAGATTCCCCAGAAGGGGGATTTGGTTAGGAGCATCACCAGCTGACTGGCTCCCTTTTCTATTCTGCAGCCAAAACATGACTCTGTCACATCCTGTCTATCCTCCACAGTGGGACCAAACTGCACTACCTGATATCGGGTACAAGGTAGGACTTTCCAGGTCTCCAGTGGGTGGGGAGAGCTCTCTCCTGTGCTGATTTTTCCAAGAGCATAATTCAAGGCAATTGAGATGTTACCAGCTTTTAAATGTGTCTTGTAAAATAAGCAGCTATGATGTGAGACAAGACTGACAGTTTCATATTCAGAATGGACATGCATTTCCTGGGAGGCTCTCTGAGAATGATGTGGTATCATCTCCCCTATGATACCACACAGGGTAAGAAAGGCCATTGCTGCTCATACCTGTCCTTTGCACTCTCCCAAGGCACTTCATCCCCTGATAAATCAGATTAATTGTATCTTAAGGTGATATTTTCTCTGTCAGTTTGGGGCAGGATGTTATTTGCTGTGGTAAAATTGCAGCATAGCCCAGTAGGGAAGGAGCTAGAGTGTCAGATTAAGGTGAAACTTTCACTCTGCTTCAGCCTGAATGCTGCTGTGCATTTCAACTTTAGGTTACTCTGAGCTAAAAATAGTCCAGATGTGGAGGTGCATCCTCAAAAGGAAGCTCATGTGGGGTTGCACTGGTTTCCCTCAGCCAGTACCTGTGCTTCCACATGGGGAGTGATGGTTAATAGGAAAAACTGAAGAAGCTTGTGGTTTTTGTGGTAGGGCTTTTCAGCAGATGTGAGAAGGTTGATGAGTCCTTTGAAAGAACTGGGAGTTGTTACTCTCAGTAATACCTTATTTTTAGTGCTTTAAAATTTTCAGTTGATACAGCTCAGCAATGATTCCCAAGAATATACAAAAATCAAGAGGCTGTTTGAGAAGACAATGAAAAATTGCTGCATCAACCAACTGCAGAGGATTCAGAATCCAACACTTTGGGACATTTTTCAGTGGTTTGTATCTATTTTATTTCATTATCCTTACTGTATGAGAAGACTGGTATTTCCCGATCTGTTGTCCTCCATAGTCTACATTTGGAGCTGCCAAATTCAGCAGTCCAGCAGAGGTGAGGCTGCCACATATCTCTCTGCCCAGGTCTGGATGGTGGCTCAGGCTTATGACTGCCCCAAAACCTGGCTCCCTGAGGCTGAGGCATTCCTGGGGCAGTCCTGGAAAAGGACTGGGGCTCCTCTCTCTGTGACTGAGTTGTGGGCATCTGTCCTTTGCATCTATGTTCTTTTGTGTGTGTAGAAATGAGCCTTTTATCCCTAGCAAGATATGTGTGTGATTCTTGCTAATGTTATTCAAAAAGTAAATTCCTTTCCTTCCTCATAACTGAGCTTTGGTGTTTCAGGTTTATTCTTTTGGTTTTAGCCTCTTCCACATAGGAGTCAGGAAAAAAAATTCTTCACTGTGGCTTCATACAGCTCAGTTTTATAATCATATTTATGTACTCAGGATTTATATAACATGGGAACTGACCAATTCCTAGTCAAGAGATGTTTGTCTCTTTACTCTCTCATGTGGTATGAAGTTGTGGGTGACATAGTTCATAGTGCTGCTGAGAACTTTTTGTTTTGCTGGCAGGAGCCAGCTGTGCAGCAGGGTACCAGTAGAAGTGCAAAGTAGGCAATAACCCCACTGAGAGTGGTTTGTGTCACTGTTCCTCTGTGACCCAGAAGTAGGAGTTGAGTTGGGAAATTTTCCTTGTTTGAACCAGGAAAACAGGTAGTTTTTTTTTTTTTCTTTTTTTTCTTTTTTTTTTTTTGTTGTTGCTGTTGTCTCTAGGCAAAAAGAAAAGATGAAGAAGCTGCATCAATTGAAAGGGGTGAACGAGAGGCTCCTGTTCCATGGCACCAATCCATCCCATGTGTCTGCCATCTGTGAACAGAACTTTGACTGGAGACTCTGTGGAACTCACGGGACAATGTATGGAAAAGGTACAAGTGCAGAAGGGTGTAGGGGCTGTAGCAAGCAGGGACTGCAGATGCCAGCCAGGCTGGGGAATGTGGGCAGGAAGTGACTGATGGTTCCTGACCCATGTACTCCTGCCTTTAGGGCACTCTCACCTGTGTACATCTGCATTACTTTAGGTAGCACCCACAGCAGCAATCCTTTTCCAAGAATGGCTATAAACACCTATCTTTGCCTCAGGTACCTGCTCTTGGACAGGTGGGACTGGCAGGCTGATGGTGAAATGGACTGGAGTTTGTCAGTACTTTACAATAAGCCAATGTGGGAACACCTGGCAAGAATGTTCCCACACACTGTAGGGCTAGCTGGAGTTGTTGGATTGCTGGCTGCCAAGGTGCTGTTAGCACGTGTTTGTCCCTTGGCTGGTGTATTGTCTGACCTGTGGCTTTTTCTGCTCCCCAGGAAGCTACTTTGCCAGAGATGCCAGCTATTCCCATGAGTTCTGTTCCTCTCTCGGTGGGCGCTACAGCATGTTCGTAGCTCAGGTTCTCATTGGGGACTTTGTGCGGGGGAACCCTGAGTACTGCCGCCCTCCACCCAGAGACAAAAATTCAAACAGACTTTATGACAGCTGCGTGGATGACCCGACAGACCCTTCCATCTTCGTCATCTTTGAGAAGCAACAAATTTACCCTGCCTATATTTTGGAGTACAGCCTTGAGACCAGCTGTGTGGTCCTGTAATGAATGGTGGAATGTCTTTTGAATTTGTACTGAATAAATTACTCTTCAGTACATTTCTTTTAAAATGTTTGTTCAATTTTAGTTGTAGCTTTAGAACACTTTGTAATGCAGTGAACCAATATCAATCCCCTGATTGTTTTGGGGGCATAGTTTTTTATTAGGAGCTATTCTTTTCCCAGAAGCAGTGCCAAACTTTAGTATTCACCAAAAGTCTAGCCTGGAATGGGGATGTACCTGCCTTGCATACCACAATGCAGTGACACCTGCCGAGTTAAAATGACCTTGATCCACTGATATGGTCACCTCGGGTTGATTCCTGCCTGTGATGGTGCTGATATGCCAAAGGGAGACTGGGCAGGGAATGTGGAAGAAGGAAAAGTGAAAGTACCTACATCATGGTGCTCAAGAGAGGAATCATGGTGTGTCTTTGAAGTAAATGGCAGGAAGCTCCTGCATCCTGAAGTCTTTGTAATTAATGTGGGCAAAGAACTTTGCTTTGATTCCTGGTCACATTGCTGACATTTCTTCTTACCTTGTTCTGCTGTGTCAAGCCTGCATGTCTCTGTGACACCCTGTCCTTCCTCTCTTCCCACTGGATTTAGGTCAAGAAAAGCAGGGATACGGCAGCTGCTGAAGTTAGATCCCCACCATGCCATGACACCAGCAGTGAGGAAGTCCATGGTGGGCTGAATGGTGGCATACAGCAGTGTCCCACCAGGGCTGTGGAGCCAGCTCCTGCAGCAGGGAGCAGTGAGACACAGGGGCTTTGTGAGAGCTGGCTGCTGGCATGGCCACCTCCTTGCCACCCTGCAGGCTGGCACTAGTGGTGGCTGTTTTGGATTACCCTGCTGCTGCCTGGCACTTCTGATGACAGAGAAGTGCCCCACTGATGTGTGCTCCAGCTAGGATGGATGGTGGGGAAAGCTTGAATTGTGGTCATAGTACTTGAAACTTGGTGCATAAAGGGATAACAGTTGGGATGAGTGATAGCATGGAAACAAAAATGAACGGTTTATTTTCAAACAGTGGTGATGTGTAAGTTGTAATTCTGCAGAGGAGTCACAAGCGGCTCACTTGTGTGTGCCATAGCTAGGAGGAACCAAGAGCAGGGCTGTGTATAGAATCCCATCAGCTTTCCTACAGCTGCTATCTTCAGGCACAATCAGTGCCTTTAGAGAATTTTGAAAGATGGGTGACTGCAGTAAGTGCCTAAGCTGCACTAATTCATGCACTTCCGTGTCTCTCTGCATTTGCAGAAGCCTAAAGATTGTTCTTGTGCAAATTAGTGATCTGGTCTTGTCAGTCAGGTGAGCAGAGAATGTTCCGCACAGTCGGGAAGTGAAAATGAAAGTCACTTAAAGTGACTTAAAGTGGATGGGAAGGGACTGAACAGTGACCATTTTCAGCTGTCACCCTGCATTGGTCCTTGCAACATTCCATAGATTTCCTCCATGGCTTCATCAGCTTAAGGGGGCTTGAATGTGCAGCCTTTGGGCAGGACAGGGGCTGGGAGATGGAGGGCTTGGGAAGAGTTTTGCTATTATACAAAAAACTCTGTGGAATGATGCCCATGTATAAATCATCTTCCCCCATTATTCTCCTCCATGACAGAAGAAACCACCCATCATGTGGGAGAAAGTTATTTCTAGCAAGGTGGGCTTCAAAGTATGATTGCCAAATTCATCAGAGGCGGGAGAAGATAAGGAAGATGCTGCTGAGAAGCAGGCTAGCCACAGGAAAAGGGGGGGCTGTTGATCTGAAAAAGAGGAAACCAGGCAGAGAACAGAGGACAGGTGTAAACATGCACAGTTTGGAAGAAAAATAAGATTTTCCAGTAAGTCAGAACTATTTCTGACTACAGGGAGAGTTTCTCACAGCTTCCAGCTGCCTCTAGAATTAAGTGCTGTGTGTTATATCGAGAAGATCAGGCAGGATCTGGTGTGAGCAGCTGTAGCAGTGTGCAGTGGCGTGGCACTGCTGTGGGCTCTGCAGGTGCTGGAGTACCAGATCTGACATGGAAGTTCTCCTTGAGGAGCCCATGCTCTTTCAGGGTCACCCTCTGCAGCTCTCCCTTTGTGCTACTGCCCAAAGGAGCACTCCTGCCTCCAGCTGGGTGCTGCTGCTGTTTCCCCCATGCCACTGCTGGATGGGGGGGGGGAGAAGATACAGGGAATTCACCTGCTTGAAAACTGACCTAGCCAAAACCCCCACAAAACCCAAACCCGAAATACGGTGTTCAGCATGAGCGATTTCCAGTTCTGCTTGTGTCGACACCAACAGAGAGCTGAGCAGGCTGCAGCATGATTTTTAACTGGCATAAGATGATCCTGAACCTCCAGCCCAAGCAGATCTGGGAATCTAGAGCTAAAAGACTCGAGAATATTTCAGCCAGTGAGGCACTGGGAGCAGAAGCTGCTAGTAAAAGTGAAAAGCAACTTAATCTACAAATACTTCTTCATGGGACTTTTGCTCAGGATCATAAATTTGCTAAATCTTCTTCCCAACCTGAACCTCTGGCTGCCTCTGGAGTACCTGGGTGCCTTCAAAGTACTAAGCAGAAAGCATTCCTCAGCACCCTTTTAGATGAGAAATGCTTGCAAACCATCAGCAACATGTCCTCTAGTTGGCAGGCGCCAAGCATGGATCTATTGGCTTTTCATTCACTTTCTTTTTCCCCCTGAAAAAAATTAAAATCTGTTGAGAAAGGGTTAAATTGTTTCTGACTCATGCATGTGATCGACAGTTTCACAGTCACCAAGATGGCGATGGGACACGTCTGGCCTGAGGAACACTGATTTGTGAGGGGTTTGCTTCTTCCTACATCAGCCAGACTGACACAGGATGGGCAGTGCTGCACTGGGCTTGTTCTGCAGCAACAGCCTCTCTTTGTTGTCTCCTGGACAGGCTGCTGTGGGCATCAGCAGCTTCTCCAATAATTTCTTTAGCAATTACTTTTCAGGAACCAGCAACTATTCATAAGGATCAATGGATGCATTTTATACTCATAAAAATAATGTATTTTTTCTATGTGTTCAAATGTACTGTCTTTGCCTGCAAGGACGTTAGCTCAAGCGATCTCTTCATCATAATGTATTTCTAATTGATTTTATTGTGATTCTCTTAGGGCTTCGCAGCATGCTTAGCTTTAACACAGTTGGTTACATATTCATGCAACTGCTGTAGGCTTTCTATTAAATAACACCTCAGCAAGTTTTCAGGCTTTCTTTTCATTTACTGGTGCCGAGTTTGACTTCTCAGTATTTTTAAGAAACCTTTTAACAATTTTGACAGAATTTATTACAGGATGATTAAACTGCAGAAACCTAATGCTTGATTGAATGTGCTGAATGACATATTATTTTCCAAAACATTCAAACTGTTAAAAATCAATCTGAGCCCCATAACCTGGCATGACCACTGTACGGGTGCCAGGTGAAGAAAACACAGATATTGTTCTTGGCATGACATGCTCAACAATTGCATTATTTAACAAGGCTGTTTCTAGATTGAGGGAATAATGGACCCAGATCAGTGTGGTAATGATGGGGGCTGAGGGTTTGGGGAAGGGCAAGAGTCTTTAGTTAGGGGCCTGTAGGAGACAGATCTCAGGCAACAGCTTTTTCTGGTTGTTCCTGTTCTTTTTCAGTGCCTGTTGTCTGGCATGTTGAGTTGTAGGCATGATTTCCCAGAGCAACTCAAACTGTCTTTACAAGGTTGCTTTTACATCTAGCTTACAAATAGGAGCAATAGGGAAGGCTGACCTGGTTCTTATCCATCTGTTCTTAATAAGCTTAGATTTCCCTTCCAGATGGTTTCCAGCGATGTCAGAGGGCCCATTAATTGGTGTGCTAGTGTTCAACTTAGAAATGCTTGGGAAATGTCTACACGTGATATCCCCACCACTGGAGGAAGCTTCGTCTTTACTCACTCCCAAGAAGAACTTTTATTTCAGTGTGTGCTCTGTAAATAATTTTTCTTGGTCTGTATCTTCAGCTTTGGTCTCCTTAACTGTATTTTATTTTCAATATCATTTTCCATTTACTAACTCCAAAGGAGGTGTTGGAAGTCACATTGGTCTCTGCTTAAACAATTTGTTCATTCTTGTTCCTTGCAGGCTCTTTCTGACTGCATTTTGCAGACAGACCCTTGCAACTTCCAGTTTGCGTTCCTGTTAAAAATTCCTGCAGGTTTATGGGGCTTTTTTACTATGTTCTGTAGCATCCATCTCTAGCTGTGATCCATTCTGCTGTCCTGAAAGCCAGCTGACCTTTGTTTTGTCTCTCAGCTCAAGCGAGTTCTTCTAAGAGTCTTTTCACATCCTTTTTCCTCTTTGATACTTATACAATATGACCTCATTTTAGCAGTGACACAACCTCTGCCTTCACATAACTTATTTGACTGAAGGTCCTCACATCAATCCTAATGTCTTTTAAAAATCCCCTTTTATTTGTTTGTTTGTTTTGTGGTTTTTTTTGTTTTTTTTTTTGGTTAGTTGGTTTGGTTGGGTTTTTTTCACTGAGCAAGTCAAATTCTTTACTAACAGAGTGTCTTCTGTACATTTCCTTAGTCAGAAATATGGTTTGTTTCACTGTAGGCTACTAACTAAACCTAAACTTTGAGACTGTGCTATCAAAATACAATTTTCCTATCAGGATCTTCTCCACCTGCTGCTATGCCTGAACAGTCTGAGTAACTCAATGACATGTCCTGATCACTGCCTTTTCTTTTCCTTCTCAGACTGACCTTTGGATTGTTTTTCTCCTCTTCCCCTCAACTTTCAGTTCTACTTGTTCCTGTTAACGTGTGGCATCTAGGCAGTTTCCTGAGCTGAAACATAATTAATGACACTCATAAGTAAAAAAGCTGCATTACATAACTGGGAAGACAACTTGCAGGACTCTTCTCTATCTAAATGCCATCAACCAAAGATTAACATAATCCTCTAATGACTGTTAATTCAAGATGATTGTGAAAGTTGTTGTTCATCAAGAGAAGCAGCTCTTTGCAGTGGCATGAGCTACATGGGCTGGATAGCCAGGTGATCTATTCCCACACTTGTGGAGGTTTTATTAGGGAACTTATAAATAAAAACTTGCCTTTTTATTAGGCAAATTCAGAAGTATTGACTTCTACAGGTAAAGCATAGATAACAACTAAATAATTGTATTGTTAACCAACCAAGATCAGGTGTCTGCTCAGTGCCTGTTATGTGGGCTGGCACACTCAGAGGGCAGAAAATGGCATGCCTGGGTTTGAGCACAGGCAAAAAGAAAATCCAAACCTTTTAGGACTTGTTTTCTTCCCTGAGGATTTGGAGGCTGGACAGAGTTTGGGTTTCCATCTCAAGACTACTGTTAAGCAAACTGCTAGAAGCTGATAATCTTTTTCTTCTCCCTCCCTATCTGTGTGCTCACTGCTTGTCTTGTGCCTTGCCTCAGAGTCTCCCCACATGCATTTTGATCTATTCTGCAGCATCTCATAATTTCACTTATATCACTCATGAGAGGACCGTCAGAGGCTGAGACCTGAATGTTGTTTATTTTCTTAACCAAACCAGAGCTTTCCAACATTTAATTATTTTTTAAAATATGTTGTGTGTGCATCTATGAGGAGAGTGCTCTTTCCTTTTGCAAATCCTAACTTAAAGCAGAAAACAGTGCCAGAAAGCTCTCCTATGTGCTGATTATTGGATCATTTGGAGACCATTTTGAGAGCTGTGGTGATGTTCTCTAATCCTGTCTGGAAGGGCTGAGGAGAAGGCAGCAAGCAGCACAGATTGCAGAGATGGATGGGACCTTGGGACCCCACCAGTCCACAACCATGTGTGCTGTGATGAGGAGGGAGCAGTGTCCAGGAAACGACTTCTGATGGGAGGTGGGGTTCAGCTGGAATGTACTGGGAAACTCCAAGTTGTAGGTAATTACACCTGGTTAGCAAATAAAATGCTGTTCTGCAGGTCCTTAAGCCAATTTTTTTTCCTGATGGATAATTCCTTTTTTTTTTTCTTTTTTTTTTCCCCCAAGGTCTCCAAACCATTGAGCTCCTGCTTTAACCTCTACACAGTCAGAGAAGGCAATTCAGGCTGACCAGTCTGGCACTCTCCAGTTTCAAGCAGATTATTGGAAGTATGAGATCAACTTCAAAGGTGAAGTATCTGTTTGCTTGATCTCTAATGCAGTGGGATGTGACTGGCGCTGCAATGCAGCATGTCCTGCACGGGCAAGGCTTGCAGGCCAGGACACAAGAGGTGTGAAAAGCTCTTCACTGATTTTAAGCAGTCAGTACTACAGTAGAATGGAGGGGAGTATGGAAAGAAGGGGATTCTCTGCTAAGCAGGCACAAGGATAAGTGCAGATGTTGGTGCAGGGAAGGATAAGCCCAAGCAGAGGGAGATGTACAGGATGGGAGCTGAGGGTGGTTTTGGGAAGCCCCTGAACACGGCTGCAGGACTGACTGTGCCGGGTCGCTTGATCTTTTGGTCTGGATATCTCCAAGAAGCAATGTGCTCCTTGAAAAAGGGCAAAACAAGGTGACGATCTGTTCTTCGGCTGTCAGACAGGTCTTGATGTGCATGTTCAGAGTCATGGCGATTGACACTGAGAGTGGAGATGGCACACGATAGAAGGACAAGACGAACCAAGCGTTCCCCAAAAAGGTGAGCTGAACTTCCTTGGGTGTAGAAGGGAGTCCCTGGAGCGCTGTCGGAGCCGCCAGCCCCTGCCAGAGCCTTGTCCCTGTCCCTAGGTGGCGGCGCCAGCCTAGGCCGGAGCTGCGGCCGGGCGGGCAGCGCGGAGGAGCCGGCCCGGCCCCGGCGCCCTGCGGCAGGGGCGGCTGAGGGCGAGCGGGGCGGCACCGCGCTCGCCCGTGGCGAGCTGAGAGCAGCGCAGGATTTTCGGGGTCCCGTCCCTCATGGGCATCTGCACCGCAGTCAGGTCAGTGCCCCGTCCCCAGAAAGTCCCGGCTGAATCGCGGCTGCAGAGCACGAGGTGCGGATTCGTGCGGAGTGGGGCCCGCAGCGGGCAGGGCTGCGGGAGGATCTGTGAGGCAGGGCGTGCTGCAGAGCACGCCGCAGGGCCGCAGGGTTACTGCCAGTGCTTTCGGCAGCGCTAGAACATCATCTGCCTCTTTCATTGCCCGTGTCCATCCTTCTGCACTATCTGCCCATCACCGGTGCCTGCTCCGTGGGCAGGATGGAAAGCTGCCCGATGGTGCTGGATGAGCACAATCCCTGGGTTGAATACAGAGAGCAAGTGAACACCTCCCTCTCACGCCCAGCTCCCAATGCCAATCACTCCCTTCCTGCTCTTCTTACCCGACAGTGTAGGAAAGACTGTACCATATCAGGACAAGAGGTGTACCAGAGCCTGTCCCTATCACTGGATGATAGAGGTGCCCAAACAAAATTAGGAGCTCAAGGCAGACTTGTAGCGATACTTGTCCAAACTGCTCTGCCTGCCTGCAGCAAATTTTGGCTTGGAGATCTCCTGCCCCAGAGTTGGTATCTATATATGTAATAACCCCGGATGTGTTTTTATTTCAGTAATTATTCCATCACTTTTAAAATCTGTATATAATTTTACCTTCTGCAACATCTTGTAGCAAATATTCCCACAGCTGAACGAGATATTGCTTGAGGGAGGCTCTCCTTTGCCTTTCTTTGAACTTAGCACCTGCTAGCTTTGTTTAATAAAAGGGGTGCAGATATTGTCCCAGTGCTTTCTTCGTCACATCACACATTTTTGCATTTTTTTCTGATTTTCCTCAATGCTCCCAGGAAACACAGCTCTGAAAACAGGCTGCCTTTAGAGACGGCTTGGGGATTTGTTGAAAACGCATTTTAATTTGAAAGTTCTGGTGTGTGAGAAGAGCTCACTTTCTGCATACTTCTGCTGAAAAACAAATCCCAGAAAATCACCTTCTTTCCCCATCAAAACTATCAAACCAGGAGCCATCACCATCTATAAGCTCACTTGGAAATAGCTCCAGAGCCTGGATTTGCACTTTCTTCTTCTGGGGAGTCTCTATTCAACCTGTAATGTCTCAGAGGAGGGTGAAGAGCATCAGGGAGCAAGGAGCGTGGCACTGCAGGGGTGAAGGGAGGTGACATGCACAAGTAATCAGATGGCACTGCAACCACCAGCAGTCCTTGTTTGGGGAACACAGAGAGAAGAGATGGACATGAGAGAGATCCTCCAACCTGCTTTAAACTGAAAGAGGGTAAGCTTAAATTAAATGTTAGGAAGAGATTCTTTACTTTGAGGGTGGGGAGGCACTGGCGCAGGTTGCTCAGAGAAACTGTGGATGTCCCATCCCTGGAAGGGTTCAAGGTCAGATTGAACAGAGCTTTGAGCAGTCTGTGGAAGGTATTTCTGCTCATGGCAGGAGGACTGGAACTAGATCTTTATGGTCTCTTCCAACCCAAACTATTCTAAAATAGTTTCTAAAATTCTATTCTATCCTAAATATTTCTAAAATTCCATGAAACACATCAGGGGAACCCTGATACAGTTCAGAGACAAGCCCATGATCTGACTGGTTTAAATATGTCACTGGCTTCTCCCTGTAACTTGTATAGATGCTAAATCCAACCTGTCTGTGACACTTTTGTGGCTCAAAGACAATTGCTTACAAATATATCTCTCCTTTGTCCAGAACAAGGTGCTGCCCCTATAACTTCTGCAGATGTAGTGCCACGGTTTCAGATTCCTCTGCACACTTTTGAATTTCAAGTGGATTCACAGAAATATAAGAGAGACTTCAAAGGTAAAAAAATCTGTGTACTTACCTGTTGACATACTTATGGGAGAACTAACTGTCATGCAGCTTTTCTTCCAAAATGCCATTGAAAATCTGGTTTTTGCTTGAATGTGAAAGCAATGAGGGAACATTTCATGGAGTACAGGCAGCATCTATTAACACTGGAAGAAGGGAAGGGGAAGGCAGTGAAACATAAAGAAAATGGAAGAAGTTTTTGTGAACTAATCAAAACTGGTGGCTTTAGTCTTAAGTAGAGACTTTTTAAAGTAACGTCTCTGTCTCCTTGACATTATGACATGCTGAGCTAAGATTGTAATATGGGAGCCTTCCTTATATGTTTGTAATTAGGAAATAAAGGGCTGAAATAAGGATTCAAGTATGTTGAAGAGAATGAAACTGGATCGTTCAAGATGGGTATGGTGTCCCTCTTGTGAACACACATTGTGGGTGGTTGTTCTGTGCATTGTAATTTGACTTTCTATATGAATTCTTTTTATCCTAGTGCACAGTGAGCATGACATGCTGATGACTCTGCTTTTCCTTGGGTGTTACTGTACTAGGCAGTTAGGCATTTTTCAAGCAGAAACCTCCTTCACTCCACTCCCCAAACTGCTGTGACCATTGCCTCCAGGGAGAGGAACAGGGAAGGAAAAAAGTCAGGGGCATAGTAGCTTAAGCCAATTATGAACTGTATTTGAGTTTCTCTGGTACATACACATCCTGTGCAGAGCTTAAAAAGAAGTTGTGTCCAATGATGGTCACTCATGATATGTTTGGAAGAGGCTGCAAGCTGTGGAAGGCAGCCTCGATTAAAACATTAAAAAGTGTGCATGTCATTGTCTAAAGGAGCTGGTGTGCATTGCCCTATAGTATCTTCCAAAACAAATCCAAGGGAGCAAGAGGTAGGTAGGATGTCTCCTCCTCAGGTCTGGGGCTGGAAGAAGCACATGGCTTCTCTGGTGGCCTTGTTCAGCAGCTGGAAATAAAGAGAAGTTCATTCAAGGCAAATGAGCTGTAAGCAGACCAGGGAATCAATGCTCAGACAGTGACCAAGCACTACCTCAGCAGCTCCTTCTGGCTTTTATCTTCTCATAGCTCTGCTCCATCACTGTGCTCCTGTGAGTGAGAATGTGGAGTTCTTATCCTTGCATCTTCCTCAGTGGTAAAACTGAGCCTGAGTCATCCAGCATAATCTGGGCACCTCACTGCATGGGAGCTGGTGAATCTGGCATTCAGTGGAGAGACTGCCAGGCTCCTGAGGCCTCTGCAGACTCTGGGCTTCCCCAGCCTCTGAAGCATCATCTGGTGCTGCTGTCTGGTGGGCAGCACCGGCTGCCAGGTTGTGAGGAGGGGCAGGAATTTTCCTGAGCATCTTTGGCAAGCAGCAAAATAGTGAGAGCACCTGGGATGAGGATTGAAATACGAGGTGCTATGTCGCATCAGTGGAAAACAGAAAAGATGTAGTGTGAGTAAGGCAGAGTCTAGAGGCCTGGAGAAGGATTCTGCAGCTCAAAGAGGTCTGGTTTTGTCATAGGCATTTACACCACTATAAAGGGATCCAAATGTTTGCTCTGCATCACCACTTGGAGTGAGGCACAGTTAAAAAGATGCCCACATTCCTCCCCAAAACTTTCACAGGCAGCACTTCAGGCAGCCAGTGAGTGTTTTTCTGGTGCTGTCATCACAAGATCACAGAGGAGAGGGTCTCTTATTTCAACACCACAAGAAGAGCTTGTGCTGGTTGGAAGTCAGGTCAGCAACCCTCTAAGGCTTGGTGGCTTTGGAGACAGATTCTATGTGAAGGGAAGAAAACATGAAGTTGGGATAATCAGCTCCTCAGGCAATCACCACAGCAGGAGAAGGCTGCACAGATAGCTCCTTTCTGACTGAAGCAGAAGCAGCAGGGAACAGAGAAGGGGCTGGATGTAGGAGCAGCACAGGAGGCTAATGCCCCTGTGTTTCACAATGACATCTGCTCTCCTGGGAAGCATTCCCAGGGAACAAAAACCTCCTTTCTCATTCATAGTGCATTTATCTTCTCTTTCAGAAAATGGTCCAGAGACACCTGAATCTTCATTCTGTGATAAAAATCTGCAGAAGTCCTAGCACTGCAGTAAGTGGCAGTAGGAAACAGAACAAGAAAAGGTATGGGGTGTTATGCTCATTATTTTCCTGACTGTGGAAAATAATGTCTGTTTATTGAGTCCTCTCCTGCTTCAGAGTGACTCATTGATCTGCTGATGTAGACTGGGTGCAGGTAGGCTGGGTGGTGGGTTTGACAGCGTTGGCAGGCTGTCACTGTGGCAGGCATGCTGCAAGGGGAGTGCACTGAGGAGACATCCCAGGGGCCTGGGGACTGCCAGGGCAGCTTCCCACTTTTTGCTGATGACAAGTTACATGGCTGGGGTTGTTCAAAAAAGTCTGCTGGAGATGGAAAAACACCATAATGACATTTCTAGAGTTGTGGTTTATATTTTTCTATTAAGGCTGGTATTGGTGACAAGGTGGAAGGAGGGCAGGTCCAGCTGAGGCATGCATAGCCATAGAGCCCGGAGAAGACAATTTTGGTTTGCCATGCAGCCTGCTGGTGAGCTGGGAAGATCAGGGAATAAGGCTGACATCCCGTTTTTTGAATGCTGTAGCCTAGAGCAGGCAGAAGAGTGGGACTGGAAAAGCAGAGATATAAGTGAGGGGGAATTTGTGCAGTGTTGTAGGAACAGTCAAGAAAAGTAAAAGAGAAGAAAATGAGTGTTCTGGTGGGAGCAAAAGCAGATGTTGATAATCTCTTGTGATTTAGGTGATCTTTTCCTTCTTTGATTCCTCTCCCAGTTCAGGAAAGGGATAGTTTTAATAATTTCTTAGGGTCTCAGCAGGCATTATGTGAACAATTTGTGCCATGACATTTTCTTTTTATTTTTTTGGCCTGAAGAGGCCAGTATGGCCTGGCTGTGGTAAGAGGAGGTAATGCAGGGATCATGCTTGAAGAACTGTTGGTAATTTCTTTAGATAGGTCTAGGTTGTCATGTTGTTAGGCATGTTTATAGGCACATAGCCAAGCAAGGAGGGAAAAGCTGACACTTAGCTGAAAGCCCAATGTGATGCCTCCTACTGCAGAGCTGCACTATAACAATGGACATTTACTTGTATCTTGTAAGAGAGAAGAGTTTATACAGAATATAAAGACACAAGTTTTCTGAGGCAGTCCCTGAAACATGACCAGGAGGCTCTCTTGTAGAAATCCCTTGAGTTAGTCTTGGTCAAACTTGTTTCAAACAGTCAATCAGATGCTCCTTCACACACATCATGTTTCCTTTCAGACTGGGACCGTCCAGCACTGCCTGAAATAGGATATGAGGTACATAAATATCTCTTCACATCTGTACACTAGGTTGGGAAAGGTTGTTGTCTGTAACAGCTTGCATCAAGTAAATCTAAAATACATGCCTGAGTCCAGGAACTGGTTTTTTTAGTTTGCAAACCTGTTACTCCAAAATCTGCAGCTACAAGAGGGACAAGGATGGTTGAGCAGAAGAGCTTTGTAGAGGACACAGTTTTGTCCATTCACACCACGTTACTGTGTATCTAAATGGCCAATGCACAAAAATGTTTGTTTATCCATTGTACCTTTAGTCTGACCTAAGTAACAGCTGATGATCTGATCTGGAGGTTGAGCCTCAGTGCTCACTATTCACAGGACTGTTTCTCCTTTAAAACTCTGTCATGCTCTTGAATTTCAAATCAAAGTATGAACTTTGGGAGACCATCAACTCATTTGGTATTGCTATAATAAGGTTTAGGTCTTGTGTGTTTTTGAAACATCAGGCAGAGTGATTATAAATAAAGTTACTTTGATGACTCACTACAGTAACACCAGGGCTTGTCTATGAGGATGAGTCAGTGCACAAGAAAGATAAATGTGCACTTGATATAGAGCAACAATTTCACCTTCTCTTTTCCAGCTGGACACCCGCTCTTAAATCCCAGTATCGTTGCACAGCTTGCTTAGGATTGTAGATGTTCTCTGGGCAGAAGAAATGAGCTATTGGACTCTGCTGAGCAGACCTCTGAGAGCTTGTCCATTAATACACTTCATATTAATGGACAAGCTCTCAGAGGAGGAGTTCAGAGCAAGCTGGGACAGGAGGGAAGGAACATGAAAAAGTGAGAGAGGGCTCTGAAAAATCCCAGGCCATGGTTGCACCTCCAGTGGGTGTTGGCCAGGTCCTTTGGGAGTGACCAGGGAGTTATAACCAAAAGTGTTGTAACACCTTGGTCTGTGTTGCATCAAGTTTTGTTTTTTTTTTTTTTCCAGCCAGTAGCAAATAGAGGCAAATTGAAACCCTACTTCAGCAGACAAGGATTACAGAATCTGCAGGCTCTGGAGGACTCGAAGCCTGATGCTTTGGCGACATTTCCAGCTGTTTGTGTCCACTTTACTTCATTCCCCTGGGTGGCAGTGGAGCCATTCAGATCCTGGCTGGGCCCCCATGCCGTTCTTGCAGCGTGTGGGTGGTTCCCCCTTGGCAGAAGGCAAACCCTCTCCAGCGCAGCCCCGGATCCCAGCCGCATTCCTCAGGAGCCGGCCGGCCGCTCCGATTTGCTGATTTACGACAGAAAGAAAAATAACCAAATCCAAAAGTGGGAGAGGACATGCAGAAAAGGGGTTGGGGCCCTGTGGAATTACATCTCTGTTTATAGAAAATTTATATTTTAATTAGGAAATCCCAGCAACTGGGAAGATTTTTATTATAATGATGGCTATTTTAAACCTGGCGTTTATACTTGGGGTGCATTCAGATTTTGTTTTGTAAGTCTGGTCTTATATAAGACGTTTTTAAAACTATCAGATTCTGTGACCTTTTTTAGGAAAAAAACAACAAACCATTTTAAGTTCCAGTTGTACATACGTTCCTTGTTGGTAGAACAACATGAGTTGGGGGAATGTTTTCTTTACTGTTTGGCTTCTTGCAGCTGTAATGTTCTCATTCACAATGGTGAAGGCAAATTTTTTTTTATTTTTTTTTATTTTTTCATGAAATCTGAGAGGTTGATTAACCACAGCCAGAGGGAGTGAGTGGACTGTTTCCCTAGGGAATGGAAGACCTACATTTAATCCTATTGTTGAAGTGAACCTAAATCTGCCTGTTTTGGGTACCTACCACTATCATTTCACAAAAGGAGAGAGATCAGGACAGGATCACTTGGGCTCAAGGTAAGTAACCAGAGATGCCAGTCCAGATCTGAAGTTTTCCAAGGAAGAAAACAGCACCAAAACAGAATGTTTCTGGAAAAACATAAGTGGTTCCAGTTGGCATGAACATTTTCTACGAATTCAGAAAAAGCATTTAGTCAAAACCCTGGTGGGTTGGCTCTTTGTTTTTTAGGTGTAATGCATAGTTTTACACTTTTTCTTGTGTCTAACTTGGTCAAAATTGAACAGAACATGAGAAATTAGTAGATAGGTTTGATTTAAAGGCCAGTTATGGAATAAGTACAACTGGTTAAACTAATTTTACTCCTCTAGATAGAGAGAGGAACTGAAATGTTTCAATACATCTAAACAAGTGTGACCCCTTCAGTTCTTCACTGAAAACAGATATACTGCATTTGTAGAAAATTTGTTCTGCTTGCTGGCCAATGTTTTGTCAGGAAAACTGTGGTCTGAGACCAAAACTTAGTGTTCTTGCTATTGAAACTAAGAGTTCAGGGCTGCAGAAGAGCATGAGAGAGCAATATTTGACCTGTGATCTATTTTCTTTATCCCTGGATGAGATGTGACTAGCATCTAGCATATTCTTTTAATTCTCTTCCTCCACATCAAGGCAATTTTGTATTTCTGCATTAGGTCCTGTTGTACTAGCAAAGTTTCTTTTAAATATATTTGAAGCACAGTGTTTTCATGTAGGTAGAAAGAGCACATGGAAAAGAGAAGCCTGAGCAGGAGGTGAATGAGTGGTTCCTGCTCCATAGTATGAATCCATCGGATATGCCTACTGTCTGTAAGCAGAATTTCGACTGAAGGATCTCTGTGAGACTCACGGGAGACTATGGAAGAGCTACAAGGGTGTAGGATGTATCTGCATCAAAATTCTTGGGGGGGTTTCCAGAGTGCAGGGAAAATGCTGTGCTTCCCACTGTGTGTGTCTGATCCTAGATCTATTGTCAGCAATAAAGCAACACAAATCAATGATGAAAGCTGCTAGATCAGCCCCATGTGTTGATGCCTTAAAACAAACTCAAGCAGAAACACCTGGCAAGGATGGTTTTGGAGCTACCTGAGAAGGAAAGAGAAGGTGCTTGTGGAGGAGTTGGCTGCCAAAATGCTGATAATGGACATTTGTTACTTTGGCTAGGCACTTTCTTACCCATGTTTTTTAATGATTCTTAGGATGCTGCTTTGCTAGAGATGCCACTTGTTCACATCAACGCTCTCCATCCAGCACAGACCACCACAGCATGTTTGTAAGTGAAGTTCTTGTTGGAGATTTTGTTCAGGGAAACCATGACTAATATTGCCTTCCAACCAGGCCTGAAACTTCAGACTTTTGAACAGCTGTGTAGATAATGAAAGAAATCCTTCCATCTTTGTCATCTTTGAGAAGCACCAGATTTACCTGGCATACATCTTGGAGGATACACATTCATCCTGATAAAGATTATGTCAGACATAACAATGTCTTGCCTGAAAATAACACTTCAAAGTTCACCTTTTTTGAACTCTGTGTTGCATATAAGAACCTCGTATCTGACATTCAGCTGTACTGCAGCTGTTTCACTTACAGGAAGGAAACTTAAGTATAACTTAAGGAATGGCTGGGTCCACTATGAGAGTTGTTTTCCTTCTAAACAGGCTGGTAGCAGTTAAATCATAATAAATAATATACCCACCACAACGTGGTGATGATTTGGATACAAGTGCAATGTAGATTTAAATGTGCCTTGTGGTTAATTTCTAAAACTAATTGCTTCCATGTAAGGTATGGTACATAAGTAGATGTTTTTTAGGACATACTTGGGGAAATGAATATAGAAATGGGGGAAATGGAGTACAAAAAGCATGTTTGAGGGGTGACTCTCTGGACTTGTTTTTCCATGGAGAGAAGATCATCAGCATCTTGTCAGTGTAGGAAAAGTAGACAATAGGCTCTGAGCTGTTTTTGTCCTGTGGTTTGGCTGCCTTGAATTTTGTGGCAAGAAAAGGCTTTTAGATCATATCCTAAAGGACTGTTACATCATGTTCCCTAATTTCTCTGCTGGTCCCATTTGGTTATCTTGCAATAAGAATCGTAAGGGCTTCAAATGAGATGGGGAAAAAAAATTCCTGGATAACAAAGAAGCAAATGACTCATTGATCTTCCTCAGTTTGCTTTGGGTATTGATCATGTCCTGAAGCCAGAATGATGAGACCATCTTCACATAATGTGTCTGAGAGAATGGGGAGATGCCACAGCCTCTACTGCAGTGCAGTCATACCACAAATCAAAACAACAGTAATCTCTCACTCTTCTAGAAAAGAGTGAAATTGTTATTTTGAGCTGTGAGTGTCCACCTGAATTGCAGGCTGGGCCGGGATCTTACCTTAAGGTGCTTAGACAACCTTCCTCTCAAAATTTCAAGGATGAGTGCAAAACCTTCCTTGGATTCACAGCAGGATATCATAGTGGAGTTCTGTCTGGTGTTGCCACACAGGTGTGCAGCAGCCTGCTGTGTGCCTGGCCCTCCCATGTAGTGTGCAGCATTGGAATGTTAAACTGGATCTGCTGTGGAGCAGTGCAGGTGCCATTGCAGGCAACTGTTGCTCAGCTTTTGCTCACAGTGAGGGAAGAGGAAGTTAGGACTGAGGTAACAGTGACTCCTCCTGTACTTGCCTGAGGGTTGGTCATGGGCCAGCCGGAAGCAGTTCCCTAAAGTTCTGCCCTGGTGCCAGCCTGTACACTCAGCCATCCATTATGGGCAGCCCTGGCCCCTGTGGGTGTAGGAGCACTTCAGCAGGGCACCGCAACTGCTTTGAGTAATTTTCACTCTGCTGGGAATGAGGTCTCCCACTCTTGCCCAGAGCTGAGTTTGGGGTCATAATATTGGAAACACCTGAGTGTTGGTGGCCCCATCGTGGCTGGGAAACACTGCGAGGAGTTCTGCAGCCCCTGCCAGTGGGAAACCCTGGGAATGTCGGAAATTGATACTAGAAAACATCATGGGAAGCCCATAACTAATGCTGGGGATAGAGTTAGCTTTGTTTCCTGATTGATCTTAGGACTTCTTACCTGTTTTTCTGTGTGAAGTCTGCCTGTTCCACTGGTGACACTCAGTGCCAGACCAGAGCTTCCCTGGGGTTAGGTCAAGAAAAGCAGGGATACAGCAGCTGCTGAAGTTAGATCCCCACCATGCCATGACACCAGCAGTGAGGAAGTCCATGGTGGGCTGAATGGTGGCACACAGCAGTGTCCCACCAGGGCTGTGGAGCCAGCTCCTGCAGCAGGGAGCAGTGAGACACAGGGGCTTTGTGAGAGCTGGCTGCTGGCACGACCACCTTGCCACCCTGCAGACTGGCACTGGTGGTGGCTGTTTGGGATTACCCTGCTGCTGCCTGGCACTTCTCTGGGGGACAGAGAAGTGCCCCACTGATGTGTGCTGCAACTGGGATGGATGAAAGATTTTTCTGCCATCTAAACTTTTGGCTCTTTTCGTATTTTCTGTAGGAAATCCCCAAAGTTAATTAGTCCCCAGACTGCACTGTTGCATTTGATTTAATTCCACTGTCTTACATTTTTGAGGGGACTTGGGGCATTTGAGCAAAAACTGAAGGTTTTTCTTATGCCAACTAGTGAGCTCATCAGGAACTTCATGGACATAATGGATGTGGATCTTGTTTGCCATGTCTAAGGACAGGGCTTCTTTGAAATCAGTAGGTAAAGATGCATTGGAAGGGGTGATATTTACTAGACAACTCTTCCAGTTGTAGATAAGTTTGTTCTTTTAACTTTCCAATAATCAGCATAACAAATCCAAATCTGTTCTTGCTCCTCTAGCCCACCTGTCCTGCTAGGTGATGTTGGGGTTTGCTGGGGTGTAGGTGCTTTGTATTGTGCTGTTATCAAATCTCCTGTTCCTCCCCATGAAGTGTTCCTGTCTGTCTGGCTAGCCAAGATTTCAGTTCTGTGCAGTGTCAGCCTGAGGACCCCATTTCACTGACTGAGTAGTTTCTGACCGAGGGCTGGAGGTGCATGTGTGGGTGTCTGAGATGGACTCATGCCGTTACTGGGTACAGGTATTTTCTCTGCAGCACAGAACACCCCTAAGGGTTTTTAGTTAACTGCTTCCTGTCACTGACTATGCACACACACACACACACACACATGAGAGTCTGCTGTTAAGTTTTTTATGGAAGTCACTTTTCAGATTCTCAGTTTAACAAAAACACCCTGCTTTGATAGGCTCGTAACAGAGCAAACACTGTTAGTGAAAGCACATGTATGCAAACAACTCCCTTCCTTCCTGCTCTGTTGTTAAACCTGGTAACTCAAAATCCAGCCACCTCATTTCATGTTTTTCTGAAGGTGAGGAGGGAGGTGACTGTACTTTGATTTCCCAAAATGCTATTGCATAGAGCATTTTACATCTTTGAATGTTCGAACATTTCTTTGCTAATGAAGTGCTGGAGGCCTGAATATCTTGCTGTTTGCATCTTCCTTGCTGTCTGACAAGCTTTCACATGAGGGGTATCACACCATTAGAGCACACTGTCCCTTCACAAGGTCAAGTCCCAAAGGCACTATTAGAAATTTACTGTTATATATTGATTCAATTATTGTGTGACAAAGGTAAGAAGTGAAGGAGGTAGACTCTGACCATTACAGGGGAATGAATACCTGCTGGGCATGCATAGATGGCACAGCTGGCTGCAGTGTATTTACTGAGAAAGGATTTGGTGTCTGACAAGTAGGTAAGATGTTGTTTATCTAACAGGAAAGCTCCATGTATCCTAAAATGATTACTTATTTACCCACTCCAAAAATAACTCACTGTGTCCCTATACACAAATAAATTACCGTGATAAATGTAACTCTTTTCAAGGCATGGGATTTACAACTGTCGTGGGAAAAAATAGCTTTTGGTTTCAGTAGGTCTAGGTAAGCTTTCTGCAGGTTTAGGTAAGGTTCATAGAAAATGCTCCCATTTAATATTGGGGTCTCATATCATGGTAGCCCTTTTCTGGCACCAAGTATGGGTTGGAAGTTCAAAAAACACCTTTGAACAATTAAAATTTCCCTTGAAATATTTCTGGGAAAAAAAAAAAGAAGAAAAGAAAGATACTTAAGGAACCAGAAAGCAAAGCAGAAAGAGAAAGAAAACCAGTGGCCTTTATGTGGATTTCAGAATCCCTTTTTCACTCTTTGAATTGTCTTAATTCTTTTTTTGTAAAACATGCCTTGATCTCAAAGCCACACAATCAACAGTCCTCCAGTCATCTTTTATAGTGAAGTGTCAGTCATAGCAAGATTAAGATAGTTTATATTATCCCTTTTTAATTTAATTACTATTCTTTATCAAATATTCTGTTGTTTAAAACAGAATTGCAGCTCTGATCCATATTTTTCTCTTGGATGGGGTTAACTGTTCAGGGTGAAATTAAGCTCCACCTGTTGAGTTTTGTACTTTACATTACAACAGGAAAAAGCAACACTAAATCCCCTCAAACTTTTGCCCTCTCAAAATTGCTAGCAGGTTAGAAAGCTGACTCAAATGTTGGGTTTGATCCAGAAAGCTGACTCAGGTGGAATTGCTGAAGGTCAAAGCCTTTGCCAGGATGCCACCTGCATGAACAGCACCAATTAGGTGTTCTGTCTTGTGTGAATTACTCAACTCATTTGCTGGTATTAAAATGTAGATGTTGAGATGGCTATCACTGATACCACCAGCGTGGGAAGTTCATTGAATATAAAGGCTGGATCTACAAAATTGAAATTTACAGCAGCAAATTTTAGATTTCCAACAATCCTCCCTAGTTTTCAGGAAATAAGAAATCAAGTTTTTTAAAGCTGAAATTGAATAGGAAAAAAGTTCTTATGAAGCAGCCAGAAGTATTTATTTGTGAGGCTCCTTGACAGTTATTATTTACAGCTGGTCCCCTCCAAAGCACCTTGGAGACAGCAGATACCTAAATGTGAGCTGGACTCTGAGGTACGTCAAGCACATTCATAATTATGTCATTGTGGGTGTTTTATATGAGTTTGCTTTGCCATCAGATACTGTAATATGAGCACAAAACACCACCTAGTTTCAGAAGGTACAGGGTGTGCAAAGACAAGCACTGAAGAAAAGCAAGAGAATCTAAATGTCAATATTTAGAAAATGCATCTCCATCAAATACACCAACGTAACATTGTTCTTTAAAGTGCACCCCTCAGTCTCTACTGTTGTTCAGGTTGGTTCATTGTTCAGAAATCCTTGAATATTCCATAGACCAGAGGTTGAGATTCAACTGACCATTGCACAGAAAGGAATGCAGGGTCTAAATAAATCTCAAATGCTTTTAATATAGCAAGGATCTAATCATGCTTTGTTTCCTTTAGCACATACTGGAAATTTTCTTTTTAATCCCACTGATTTCAGTAAGCCTCTCTGTTCTTGGTGTGAATATTCTCTGTACCCTGTTTATTTCTTGTACAGGTTACAAATGTATTGTCTTTATACAACTTTTACTGCATCAGAGTTGTTATAAGAAGGAAAGGAGAAGATATTTCAACACACATTAAAATAAGTGTTGTGTTTTTTTTCAAATTTGAACATATTACAAAGACACTGCTATTTACTAAATTACTATGAATTAATTCTAAAAAATGTTTATTTGAATAAATTCTGGAACTACTTTAGTTTTATAGTAGCTTACTATGAACACTAAGTACATAACCATGTGAAATTCTTCAGCCATGACAACCCTTTTAGCTGAAGAAATTGATCATTTAGTTTTTCATTTTTCCCCATTCTTCTTACCAGGCATTTAACAACATGCAGACCTTAATAAATGACAGAGACAAACATCTGTCCTTAAATAGCAGCAATTTCTTCTGCCAATAAAATTGGTTTTCTTCCCCTGCATTGAGCCATGAGTTGGCAACACAAGGGCTAGGCAAGCAGAAGACAGCACACAGAGAGACCCCCATTTATTGAGGCTGGGAATTACCATCTGGGTTTCTGCTCCTGCTACAAAATGAGTCCTAATAATAGTGGGGGGAGGGGGGGGGTAGTGCTCCAAACATAGAAAGAACACCAAGTCCTTTCTCTAGCTGATCAGGTCTTGTAATTTTTTTTAATAGTATTTTAGAATACTCAATCCCTTTTTAGGAGGATATATGTTCTTTGCCTCTTTAATTGCTCTTACTTTACCAAGTTGAGTGAGAACAAGTCCTATGGCTTAGGTCACGCTCATCTGGATATTATTTCCTAATGCTTCTGACAAAAACATTAGGGAGTGCCCCCCAGTAAAAGAATTAACGAAGAATCCCAGTTCACTATGCATTTATTGAAATAATGTCTATGTTTGGTTTGGGTTTCTTAGTTTGGACCAGGTCTTCTAAAGTGATACTACTGATCTGAATTCTGTAAGCCATTGAAATGATGGTTGTGGCCATTTAACTTGCCAGTTGTTTCAGCTGCTTAGCAAGTGTGACAATGGTCCATCAGATCCTTGGTGTCTCTGAAGGGTTTTGAAAACTTAGTGGTTCGTGCCTGTCAGCCATACCAGACACGCTTTAGTACCTGCTGGTCTTTCTAGTTGCAATATCCTTTAAAAGAAAGCAAGAGGTTATCTTTGTGTTTCAAAAAGCCTAGCCAGCAGTGCACCTAATCCATCTTCCATAGGCATGTTTTGGATTTTAGCATCTTAGCAGAGAGCTCTTTCTTTTATAGAGGTAAGAAAGTGCCCAATTCTAGAGATTAGAGCTCCTCTCTAATCTCTAGAATTGGGCACTTTCTTACCTCTTGTCGTCCCTCCCACTCACCACGGTTTTATTTTCTATATTTTCTAACCATTAAATATGTTAATTTTATTAGATTAATTCTAAGACTTTGGATGCAATGATAGGTACTTTTCTTTCTGAACAGTTTTGAGTAAACTTATATTAGGTAAGTACACATATGATGTGAATGCTAGTATATATTAACACAAACTTTTCTCCAAATGAAGCCTGATCAATTTTGATTTGCAGTTTTATTAGTGAAAAATACCTTTACTGATATAGACTGTTAGGATTTTACATTTCTGTGTGAATGAACCTGAGAGTACATTAGAACTTAGGATAAATCTTGAGATACAGGCATAAGTCAGAGCATATTTCATTTAAAGCCTAGAAGGGGTGGATGACTATCCTAACATGAGTAAGGGGACTATGACATACTTGGCCTGGTTTGGGAAATAGAAGGTTTTTGCTTATAGCTCAGGATCATCCAAAATATGTTTTCCATCCAGGCCTTCCTTGCTCTCCATCATCTTTCCCAGAGAATGGTGAGGGAAGAAATTTGCGTTTGTAACTGTGGACAAGCTCCCACAATGCAGCCACATCATCTAATTTTCTTGATCAGAGCCAAACCCATTACTCTCTTCCTCAGTGGGGCAGGAACTCTCTTTGCTGCTATCCCTGGCCATAGCAGTCTGGTAGTAGCAACATTTTTCTGGGGAAAACTCTGTGGTGCAAGCAGGGCTGTCCAAGTGGAAACAAAGCTGCTCAGCCATGAGGTGTGGAGCTGGGTGCAGGGAACCAACTCTTCAGGCCTGGGGGCTGTATTAATGAAATAGCCAAGGAGGGCATACAGAAAACACCTTCCTCAGTGCTTCCTTCTGTATCCCCACTACCTCCCCAGGGTTGGCATCGTGGAAGCAGCAGAAAAGAGTACACCAAGGGATTGTCCTGCTGTAATGTGTTTTGTAGGAAAAGAAGGATAAGACAAAACAGACTACAATAATTGCAAAATATCCCTGCTCTGAAATGAGGCAAACTGCCAGAGAGCTCTTATGCAAAAAAAAAAAAAAAAAAAAAAAAAAAAAAAAATCTGGAGATTCATGGAGATTCAGCTCTCCCACACATAAACAACTCCCTTTCAAAGTCAGAGTCCAGGGCAAGGCAAACAGGCACACAATTCATATACATTCGGCTCCCTGCTGCTCTTGCCCAGCAAACTTTAGAAATCAAGTATATGCCAGCCAATCAGTGTCAACATCATTTCTGTCATAGCCACTGCCAAACAGTGCAAGCTTGAAATTTAGCAGAATTTAACACAATCTGTTTGGTTTGAGTAATTAGTTACTCTTCCCCAGTTCTGTCTTCCCATGCAGGAGGGAAGGAATTGTTATCAGAAGGTGATGCTTGCCAGAACACAGGGTGCCCTCTGACAAGCAGGACTTCAGCTCCATTAAACATCCCCACGCCCTCTGAACAGAAAACTCAGTGTTCTGTATTCTTATGGCTTAGAACAAGCAAATATTTCTTCACAAGCAAATATTTCCTCCTGTACATTTCTAAAGTGATCTCTCTTGCACAATAGCAGTATGCATTCAGGCAGCTCACTCTAATTATTGCTTTGTAACATTTTGCATCTGCTTCTGTTAAGTCACTGAAGTTGCTAGTATGTTTTCTTGAGTTGTTTTATTTTTAAACAACTTGTTTCTGTGTCTGTCTGTCAACAGCTGCACTCTTCATTTTCCACACTTTGGATGCATTCCTCTTCTACAGTGTGTCTTGATACTGCGGCTCAGCTCCAAACTGGAACCCACAGCAATCCTTTGACAGGCTGTCTGTTAGGCTTTCAGGTCATCTCTAATTTCAGTTTTTCTTCTAGACTTATAGAATTTGTTCTTGAGTAACAAATAATACAATTTAAGCCCTCACAGAAATGTAAGAACTGCTAGTGGAACTTTTACAGGGTTTTCTCAGTGTGCCAAAGAGCTCTCCATCCACAGCGAGAAGCAGGCTGGAACACATGGCTGAGATGTTTGAATCCTTGGAGTTAGCTGGTGTCACCCTTGTCACCCACTCCATCAAGGTGGTTGACAGTCAGTCTCTTCTCCCAGGTAATAAGCAATAGCACAAGAGGAAAGGACCACAAATTGTACCAAGGGAATTTTAAATTGGATATTAGGAAAAATTTCTTCACTGAAAGGGTGAAACTGCAACAGGCTGCCTGGGGAGGTGGAGGTATTTCAGAGTTGTGTAGATGTGGCACTTAGGGACATGGCTTATTAGTGGACTTAGCACTGCTGCTTTAACAGTTGGACTCAGTGGTCTCAGAGGTTGTTTCCAACCTTAATGATTCCATTGTGGGTTCCATCCCATTTGTAGTAAAATAATGGAATTCCAAAAAACCTGTACAATAAAAGTATAGTACTTTAAAAAGTGTAATTTAAGTTTTATAGTTCCAAATTAAATGCATTTTCTATGAAATGTTTCAGTCACTTTTAAAAATAACAGATTTGTATCCAATGGAAAAACTGTTGTCTAATGTATCTCTGAGGCAATCTCTCTTGAAAACTTGAAAAGAGAGACTTGAAAGTAGACTTGAAAAGTCTACTGCAAAATTTCAGATGTTCATAGCTCTTGTCCCTATTTCTTTCTTTCTGGGGTTCATCAGTGCATTTTCTTAAGTGTGATTTTGTTAGATTTAGTGGGTTCTTTCCTTTCTAAGTTGTACCAGTAATAATCTCAGATGGTGCTACAGTGCCCCAAACCCAGGCAGACTGGATAGTAACAGTGACATGCTGAGACTGGTGGAGGTGCTCAAATGGATGAGGACACCTGTGCGTTCCATTATTCTTCTGTTGGTGTTTGAGAGCATTCAAGTCACCAATTAAGCAATTAGATGCATATCAGTGTTTGCTTGGTCTTCCTGATAAAATACCTGGGCAGTACCACTTTGGACAGAACTCAGGGATTAAGTAGCTCGGGTGAAAAAGCTGAAGTTGATATAACTGAGGCAGGGACATTCTTTCAGGTTGCCCTGTGTGACTGTGTTACTGCTGATGGCAGCAGCCAGCACTGTTACTGTGCTCTAAGCAGTAAGGCACACTAAGCAAAACTCCAGTGATGTTACTGTGCTTCATAATTTTCAGCCACAAGCAGGACACAGGTGCCTCAGTTTTAAGATAGAGCTTTGGTAAAGTATGACTTTGAGACTGCTAAACAGCAAAGGTGTGAATTGCCTTGTGTTGGTGGGATTACATATTGTTCATGACCAGGGGGTGACAAAGCTTGCCCTGTCCCTGACAGGTGGTGTGTCCAGGCTGTGTCTCTGGGGCAGAGAGGGTTAAACCACTTTGAACAAAGCCTTGATTCATGTCTTTTCTTCCTCGAAGGGAATGAGAGAAAGAAACAAAAGTAAGATACAGAAAAAGCTGTTGTCAAACAAGCCCATTGCTGTTCTCTGAAAAACAAGTATGTGAGGATTCATTTTTAGAGGCGTGCTGAAGCAGCTGGGCACTGGAGGGTGGCCACAACCACTCTTCCTCCAGGGGCTGTCATTGCCCTGCCAGTGCCAAGGACTAAAATTGCCTGGCTTCTTAGAAGAGGACGTGGTCCTGACTGTGTGCCACAAAAAAATGTCTGCTGTACAAAACCACAAGCTATTTCCCACTCCAAAGCAAAATTTTTAATCGTAGCTGTTGCTTCTGTAATTGGGGGATGGCTGCTGTGTGAAGAGGACTCTTTCTGTCAGCATATTGAGGGGCTGGGAGGTGTCTGCCATCTGAGACAGGTGTTTGTCTGTGTAAATGAACATTCTTTTCATGGCCAACTGAAAGGTCAGTTTTCAGCTGACAGTTGAAAAGTTGAAATAAGCAAATGCATCTAGGGAAGACAGCTAATTCTATGGTTCATAGCAGTGTTGGCAAATTTTACCACAGAAAATGAGTTTATTGATTCTGCACTCCTTGACCATCAAGAAAGTAGTTATTACAGAAATCTTCTGTCATTGATTTATTAAGGGATGGTTATTTAGTATTTGGACATCCAGAAAAGCAAGGGACTGCACTTCCTGAAGCTGGAGGAATGGTATGAAACTGCAGTATATTGCTCTCACATGGTTGCCAGTGTGTGCATCTTAGCATACTGCTCCAGCAGTTTCTTGCAAGTGCACCAGAATGTTATGCTAAATGGAAGTCTAGAAATAGTAATTACAGATTTCAAATAGTCCTAGGTAAGACCACAAAAAAGAATTTGGAACATAAGGAGCTGTGGACTTTTATGTTTCCTTGTATATACATATATATATATATATATATATATATGTATTTTGAAAACTATTAAATGAAATCACACTCCTTTAGACAAATTCTCTGAGAATACAGAAGAATATATATGTCTTTGAAAAAATGTGTTTGTGAGCTTGCTACATCACACCTTTTTAAATTACTTTTATTCTGAAAGTGCTAAACCCCATAAACTTTAAATGAGACTTTTCAAAACAGAATTCAACCTTTTCAATCCAAAACATGTTTTATTTGAAAACACAAACTGAAACATAAAATGATGACAACAATTATTCCTGGAAGGTATTAAAAAGTTGATCTGTATGCATAAATTGAATTATGGCTCTGGCAAATGTGCACTATAAGCAAACAGACACAGTATAAACACTTCATACTCCTCTGACATCTACTGCCAAGGTCCTCTAATCACTTTAAATCAGTTCAGACTGTTGCTGTGAGATAGCCTGCCTGTACTCAATTACATATGCACAAAAATAGGAAGATTAAAAAAACTGTCAAGGGGACAAAAGAGATTTCTTGAAAAACTTAGGGAGGGAAGCCAGAAGTGAAGGTAGTGAAGATGGCACCAGCTGCAGTCTCAAGGACTGGTTGTTCAAATTCCTGAGTGACACAGAGAAACCATAGGGGAGCCCAGCTGCCAAGAACTCTAAAGACATTTCAACAGCACATTTGTGAAGTGCAATTTTGCAAAAGACTTATAAACTGACCACACTGGGCAGGTTTTCCTGGGATTAGGAAAAGACATGGTCTTGCCATGAAAACTGCTGCTCTGCCAGACCTGATGTTCTGCTACAAAGTGTAGTTTTCCTCATGGAATTGATGTTATAGTGTTCCTTGGATATTAGAGTTGTTAAATAACAACAATAACCACAAGGAAGCAGCTCTCCAACATGGAAAATTTCAATATTTGCACAGAACAAGGCTTGCTGCAGTGAAAATCAGTGTTAGAATACCAGGGATGAAGCAACACAGCAATAGTGTGTGTTGTGCCCTCCAGCCACCCCAGGGACAGAGGAGTACATGTTTTGTTGCTATGCCAGCTACAAGTCAGCACTGAAAACTCATTGCCCATCCACAGCTGTGTGCTTCTAGTAAATAACAACAATTTAAAAAACTAATGGGAAAGTGTATGATAAAATGGGGTTGCTGGTTTGACCCAGATGAATGCTCTGGGGTAAATGCATTCAAGACTTGGAGATGCGTCCATCGTGCAGTAATGAGGAGCCACTCAACCTAGTGGCCTGGACTGTCAAAGCCTCTTTGCTTCTGTAAAAGTTACTATGTCATGTAACTCAGTGTTGATCTTGTTGCTGGACTCCAGGACTTAATCAGAAAATAGGGAATATTGCCCAGACATTGAATTTTAATAACATGATGGTCAGTTTGTTAAGAAGAAGTCAACCCTAACACAACTTTTCACCTTCAGTCTGTATGAGGTTTACCCAGGGTCCATGTGCTGTTTGCAGCAAATGTAGGATGCACTGTGAAGGTCCTGAGCTGGGGAAGAGGTTTTAATTCTATTTTCCTCTATGTCTTTGGAGCCTTTCTCTCTAGGACATCTTCCACAAACCATGTCCAGAGTGCCCGCTATATGAAAAAGAAGGGAGATCCTTGGAAACCACATGCAGATGGCCTGAACCAAGTTAAAAGTGGAGAGAAATCACAGATAGCCTAGGTAGGTGATGAAGCATATGTTCTACAAATCCAGACTGCCTTAAGCTAAAGCAAACAAAGCAAGCTGGGGAAAGTTACAATGGTTTAGATTTCCTAAGTACAACAATTTTTATTTTATTTTGAAACGATTTTCCCTTAAGGAATGTCCTTTCATTTTAAGTTAGAGAAGGGTGACAACTCATCCTATGAAAATCTTTTCCTTTTGCTGGAAAGAATTAATTTTTTTGTCGGATTCAAAATATTATTTTCCCCTCTCATGTTCATCACTCACCTTTCAGTATGACTCCCTCACCATTTCAGCCCAGTACTTGCTGGTTATTTAGAAAAAGCTAGATTTTCCATAATTGTTCTCTTATTATTTTTGCTAAATAACCTTATCTGATGTGGCAGTTTGTGTGCTTTAGAATTATAGATTTCTCAAGTGCTCATATGACATGAAATGGAAATGATGCCTAACTCAAGCTGCCCTGTGCCAAAACATGGTTCTGGAAGGAGAATGGGCATCTCCTTGAGACCTATCCCCTGCTGTGCTAGTAAGCTGTAAATGTTCAGTTCAGAAATCTGCATTCCAACAGCTCAGAAAGCTTCCCAATGACCCCAAGAAAACCTAGAGGTCTGTGGTAAAAGACCTGGCACCTCTGTATGTTATTTGATGGGAAGAGGAGAGAGTGAGTGCATCCTGACTGGGAGGATCGTGTCCCTGTTGGTCAGAGCAAGAGGCAGAGACTGTAATGGGCACATTGTAATGGGCTTTACACTTAGGTAAAATGTTTTGTACCAATAAGGACAATTCAGCTCTGCTATAGATTGCTGGGGAGTGAGGATCCCGTTCAGGAAAGTCTTTATGAATACCTGTCAGAATGGTATGGCTGCTTCATCCTGGGGTTGGATGTCTTTCTCTGGTCCTGTCCAGATTCTTCTCTGTATTTTTTCTGATTCATAAAATATTTGTTAGCTGTTTTGTCCTCTTGTGTCATAACTTATCTACAGTGGTAAAATTCAGACTCACTTCTGAAGCAATTTTCCACCATTTCCTCTGAAACAGCATTCCCTGCCTGTTAGAACTCTAAGCCTCTAATCAGAGGAAAAAAATAACAGCTGGAAGATCACCGATCTAAGATCATATCCACAGGCAGAGGAAATTCTCAGAAGTTATAAGCACCCTGGGTATCTCCTGAAACTATGGCTTTCAAAGATTTTAGCAGGACCATGCCCTCATGCCTCATCTTTGTAACCATCCCAAATTAGCCTGTGTGCCACCTTTTCCATTTCTGGGAGCACCTAAGTTCCAGCCATGCTCAAACCTATCCCACTATCCACACACAGAGTCTCCAAAACCTTGCATTGATTAGCAATTCTCATGAAGGTGGAAACTCCCTGTGCTGCCTGATCCAGGAGTTTGCTGGTGGACATAAGGTTCATGCACAGGAACTCATGAGTGCCAATGACAAAAGTGACTCCAAGAGGATTTAGACATCCACATGGTGGTGGAGGTCAGTGCAGGCAGGGCAATGACATTGGCTGCAGCCCTGAGAGGAACCATTAGAGTATTTTGCTCTTGTGACACCAGCAAAATGAATCACTCTGGTAAAGTTTAAGATCCATTTGTGACTATTGCTGGGAACAGGAAGAGGAGCAAGTAAATAAGACTGGATGTGTTATGGCTAGCTGTCTTTCGTTCTGTTTGATCATTTGAAAAGACAGATGACTGCTTACTTTAGGCTATTAGGCATATTTGTTATACATAAGAATTCATGGACTTTCAGTTATGCTTTAAAAAAAAAAAACTTGCTAGAATTACAGTGAGTATTAATTAAGATTCTGTGATTGTTCTGAATGAAGATAGCAGTGAGTATCAAGGCACTGAGTAAATGCATTGTGCTAGTATAATGTTTCCTTATATTAAAGTAAACACAAACTCCCAGAGGAGAAATGTGGGTAAATAATGTGTTAATCAGTGACAAATTTAAGCACAGACACATACATAAATAAAATTTCATAACTTTATGATGATTTATTACCAAAGCCAAAATATTTCCAGAGGAGTAGTTTTCCACTAGAGGAGAAAATTCTGTGAAGCTGTAGCAACATAGTGACAACTTTTACATATTGTTTGGAAGAGAAAATTTTATTAAAACATGAAAGGCCAAGTAATTTTATTCTGTGAATTACTAGAAATCCAGAAAACAATTAACTGTGGGCAAATCCTAAGGAATTACTTGTCTCTGAACTTGTTTAGAGAAATTTAGTCACAGACAGTTCACATTGAACATCATACTGAGTAACCAGCAAAATACATTTTTTAATGGTGATCACTTATGGCATAGAAAAAGAAACCAGTAAAAAAAAAAAAAAAAGGATATTGCTTTGCAAAAATCTGTTTTGTGTAGCTCCTTCTGTCAAAACCTTTGTGGGGAGACTGATCCCAGCAGGAAAGCAGTCTTCTGGAAAGAACAGCAAAGTGGAGTGTTTCCCAGATGGGTGGAAAGTTCCATCTCAATGCGTAATAGTAGCTCCAGATAGGTGAGAGCCATGCTCGTAGGATCCTGGGAGCGCTCTTTGGGTTTCCTGCTATAAACAGTAGGCATTAAAGACAAGCAAAGTTTAACTTTCCCAATTAACTGAAGCACTGAACTCGGTTGCTCAGAAGGCTGCAAGAGCTCTCTGGCAGAGGCTGCTGTCATTTGTCTAAACTGTATAAACTGAAAAAGCTGTGAAAGCACAGGTTTAACAGAGCTCCTGAAACCTTGTACTAGGACACCTCCTGCAAAAATGTCAAGGAGGGCAGATATTTTAAGGTTAAAAAAGGGTGGAAACCAAGATGTTCTACAGTCTTGCTTAATGCTCTGCTCTTCTTATTGACTGGAGAAGGGATTTGGTTAAAAGGTGGTGGAATTTCTTTTTGTTCTTCTCACTGAGTTTCTGAAAGGCCAAATACTTAGGCTGTGGATTTTTAGAGGGAAAACCTTGACGTTTTTCTCAAGGTAAAGCAAGGTAAATTGGAAACAGGAGCCTTCCTACAACCAAAACATGAATGTTTAATTCACTCTGAAAGTAGGCTGTGCCTTACAACTCTCTGAACTTTCTTCTGACAGCTGTGCCCCATGGGGGCTCTCTGAGGTCCTGCTGCCCACCACAGCCCCAGAGGCAGTCTTAGCGTCACAAAACCTGTGGGATCAAATGTCAGCCCTGCAGTGATTGCTCCTACAACATCTAAGGCCCTCACCCTGCAAACAGAGATTGTAAGAGATGTCCTTCCACCTACTGCTCCCCTACATTGGGGAGGATAACTCACAAAATTGTATGTGAATGGCCCAGTGCAGAGTATGAATTTAAGCCCCCTGGGACCGACATGTAGGAGGAATTTGAAGTGTTAAATGTCATTTATCTCACGCTTCTCTCTTTGCTTTTTCTTGCCTGCCTGCTTTAATTTTCAAGGTCTGAGGAAGTTGCAAATATAGACATCCCAGCCTCAGAGGCAGGGGATGTGTGTGAGGTGCTCCTGTACTGTGCAGCCCTTACGGGATGAATTCTCCCACTGTCTCCTGGTTCTGTGTGGGCATATCCAGGCCCTTGCCCAGGTGTTGGGGATGCCACTGCCCATGAGTAGGAGCTGTTCCCAAAGGCAGGGGCAGCAGAGCTGTGCACAAGTTGCTTTCTTGCAAAGCTGCCTGGTGAGCCAGTCACTGACCCAGGCACGTTCACTGCTGTGAGCTGCAGCTTCCTCGACTTGGGAAATACGGGAAAGGCAAGAGGGGAGGGAGTTACTTCACAGCAATTCCTGCAAAGACTGTGATTCAGTTATTTGTTCTTCTACGAACGCCCTAGCCAGATGACTAAGGCAGATCTGCAGGCTGATGACCCAGAAACAGTAGAGCTAAATTTCACATGTGGTGGAAAGGAAGAGTAAGTTAAAAGCCACATACAGACTGTTATCTTCCTACTTTCAGTGGTTTACCTCCCAGTACAAGCCCTGGCCTACAGCAAAGATATAAGCACAGAAATTTGCTCAGGGGCTTTTCTCTTTTTTCTCCCTCTTCCTCATCTCAGGAATCTGGGCTATCTGCGGTTACCTACTCCTGTGACTTCCGAAATCAGCAGCACATAAGCTCACCACAGCTGCTGGGTCTCTCAGATGGGAGGGCTGGGGTGGCCTATTTCCTTTTCTTGTTGAAGTTCAAGCTGCTGAGATGGAGGCTGCTGGGTTTACTGCACCTTTTCTTTCCCTCAGGTAAGACATTTTTTCTTTGCAGGGCAGGTGGAAAGGAAAAGGAGGAGTGTTAAGTGTAATAAATCTGGTTTGGTAGCTTGGGCTACTGAGCTCCTGCTGGAGAGGCAGGAACCTGTCTCTATCAGAGGATGGGTCTGTGAGATGGCTTCAGCAACTTCTGAGGAATTGAAGACAGACTGGATAAATGTAGGGGGAAAGGTGCTTCTTGTTGCTTCAGGTCTGTTTGTGAAAGACCTTTCTGCAAACAGAAAGCATCAAGCTACACTGCAAAGTGGGTGTGAAACCATCTACTGCAGACTAACTGGTTAAACCGTGCCTAATATCAACCTGGTGCTAAGATAATGCAAAGGGCTTCAGTATTTTGTTTGAATTTTTACATTTCTTTTGACTGCCGTGATATTTCCTGGGAGGTTGTCTGTGGTGCCACTGCTGGGTTTGGGCTGCTGGGTTGCTCTCAGCCTGTGATTCCTTAGTGCCAGTGAAGCATTGTACTTCTTGGGGTGCTCTGGGTGCCTATGGAACCTGGTGTGCCTCATCCAGCACCTGCTTGTGGGAACATGTGGCAGGACTCTGTAGAGGGCAGGATTCAGAGCCTGTGTGTGTACATACCTGTAGGAGCCTGCAATCATAAATACACTCAAACTCTTGGCTGAAAATCTCCAAATATCTGTGTTTTCTGGTCTTCCTTTTGGAACACTAACGTTTTTGTAAAAAAAGGTGCTTTAATGAAATATAACTTGAAAGTATTAAGCCCCAAGCAGCACATGACCCTAGCAGTACAAAAATCCCTTTAGAGTCCTCAGTCATGTAATCCTCTGTGCAGCATGCAGGGCAAGATGGGAAAGCTCTTCTCATCACGTTCTTCTGTCCAGGTGACTAGGCAGTATCTGACGTGGAGGTGTTGTGCACTGGCCATTACAGGAGCCACTACCTTCAAACCCCAATACCCTTGTTTGACCCTTTAATAAGTGCAGCCATGATTTCCAGAAAGTGGCCCTGCATAGTTTAAAATTCATTCAAAAAAATAATTTTTATGAAAATATGAAAATATTATGCTCTTTGATTTCTTTTTTTTTTTAATACTTCCTCAAATATATGAATATTTTTTCATTCCTGTGCCATGATATAGGCTGTAAATGTGGAGGCTAGTGCAGCTCCCTTATTACATGGTTTGCAATAGGAGAATATTTGTTTCTCTCCATACCACACTAAACAAGTCAGTGTCCATAATCCATCAGCTGGATTGCTCATTGCTAATCCAATCCTTACCACCATTTTTACCATTTTCTAGTCTTGATTCTGCCAGAGAATGAATTCTGTGGGGTTTGTCAGACCTTTATTCCACACAAAGTTCATAAACTTTCACAGGGTCAAAATTACTAAAAAGCAGTATTTTTGCATATGTTTCCTAATTAGTTTTGGTTTGTAATTTCTTATGGTTAACACAGTGTATCCACACTTCCATCATAAATGCTACTGGAAATATGTACTTCACACTCAATACTGTTTTTAAATGCTGAGTTTTCCCAGAGCTGGGAAATATCTTAGGTGAGTAACCTTTCCCTGGAGGTGGGCCATATCAAGGCCTCTTTCCTCAATGAACAGGAAGAATCCAGAAAAATTAAGACAAGCATCCAAGTAATCTTTGCAGGGGGTGAGAGTGTGCGAAGGGAAACCTCACTCAGCAGTCAAGTTTGATTTAGTTGTTCATACATGTGGCAAAAAGAAACTTGTGAGAGGGGAGAGAACAAGAATGGATGTGTTTAGCTGCAAAGAGGGTCAAGGAATAAGATTTGGAGGAGGCAAAGAAAGTCACAGAAGATCTATCACTGATGTCTGTGGAGTGCTGGAACTATTGGGTGAGAAAGAGGTAAAAATCAATTCATTTATTTCTGTAGTATCTCTGCAGCCTGCTAGGGCATGTGTTTGTTCGAGGGATGCTGCAGGCCTTGCTGTCACTGTAGTAATAAATGCCAGAAATGCAGTGAAATTTACATTTACTCATATTGTGATGGAATTTATACTCATTTCATCCTTTCCAACTCAGAGGATCCTCTCTGATGAAATAACTGGTGTTGTGTCCAAAAGAAACAGCAAAGAGAGCAACTCGCATAGCTCTGGGATGAGCCATAGTACAAAGGGGGAAAGGTTTGATCCCTGATTTGTGTTTTCCCATCACCAGTGACCAGGGTGAGGTCTGGACTGCAAGTGCCCTCCTTCCCAAGAAAGTACATTATGTTTCTCAGCTATTTCCCCCTTTTACCCTGATAAGTGGCTCGTACGAAGTTGAAAACTTCGGTGTAGATGGAGCCAGATGCCTTCCATGAGACTGTAGGGCTTGGTAAGTGAGGTATGTAGGTTAAAACCCGCATAAATATTTGAACCTGACTTCCTGTGTCACTTCAGAGTGTTCTGAGTGCTGAGGAAAGGGAACTACAGTGCCCCCCTTCCTCCTACCATGCACTCTGAAATTGCTTTTATGTCCTCAAACTCTTGCACACTCAAAGACCAATTCTGGAAACACAAGGCTGTGAGCCAAGTAACTTGGTGGTCTTGGGCGTGGAGAGGTGTAGGTTGCCAAGGAAATTCATGACTACTGGTGTGCTCTAAATGCCACAACTAGAAAAAAATTAGTAGAAATACTAAATCAGTGCTTAACTTTTCTGCTTTTTTCTCCCACTCTGTTCTGGAAGGACTCTACTTCACAGGGGACCAGAATGATAGCATGTTGAATGTAGGTGTGGATTTCTGATCCACAGAGAAGAACCTTTCTGAATGTTGGAGATTCCTCTTTGAAGTGCCTCAAGTACAGATCAATATAGCTAATAACATGTAAAGGCAATCTCCTCATAATCCTTTAAGAAAAAAAAAAAACAAACAGGACTGCAGTCCCACCACAGTGGAAAAGCAGGGATTGACTGCAAAGTATGCTGCCAAACCAATGGTTTGGGCTGTTCTGGACTGTATGCATCCATCACTGCTGTGCAAGTGGGATGGTGGGATCACTCTCCTGTGAAACCTCCCTATTTCACACCCAGGACAGGGTGTCACCCTGTAGGTGGAAGCTGAGGTAGTGGCATGAGGAACAAAGTAGTTTTCTGAAGAGGTCACAAAGGCAAAATACACTCAGCTAGCTTTCCCAGGGGTCTGTCCTGGCTTGGGAGAACAATACTGGTCTGTTAATTGGGGGAAAACTTGGGATGAGTTTCCTTGCAGTGAGGGCATGGGGCCCCCGGTTTGTGCATCTGTACCTTGTGTCAGCAGAAGCACTCCTGATTTTTATGTGCTGCAATGTCAGCAGGATCATACCCAATGTCCTCAGCACCCTGCTCTAGCACAGACTTTGGTGTGAGGTTTCTCTGAGACATATTCTGGGTCATCATGAGCTCTCATTTCTCTTTTAATTGATTGTACATTTGTCCTGGTGCAGAATTTTGCCTTTGCTGCATTCAGTGATCTTGGACAGATCTGAGACCTCCACCCAGGTTGCTCTGCAGTCTACAGAGCAGAAACTGAGCAGCTTGCTCCAGTGGAGCCCCTGGTGTCCATGTGTAAGTGTTTATACACACGTGTTGTCTTCCTTTCCAGCTCCTTCTTTCTGTCCTCTTTTTCCATTTGGTTCTGCTTTGCATTTTATTTGCAATGTGTTGTCCTGTTGTGAGTATTGCTCATGCATGTTGAGTTAGGGTTCCCCAAGGAGTCTGTCTGGCATTGGAAAATTAAGGTTTTTTTGGCTTTTGCACTCTCAAAGCCCTTTATTATAAGCTGGGGTTTTTGCTCCGGGGTAGTAGGATGTTGGGAAGAGCTTGAAATATGGCACTGCTGAGAATCAATTAATGTAAAAACTGCGCTAGTACCCAACTACGTGCTGATTACTCTGCCCCCAAAGGCAAATGTGTTTGCAGTTTAGGTCACAAGTGAAATAAGCCTGCTGAATCTCATTCTAACATGTCACTCTCTTATGGACTTTCTTCTCCACCCCAGTGCTTACCTCTAGACATGTGAATTTTCTTGTTGAGAGCTGGGAAAAACGTTTTGGAACAGCAGATCCCTTCCTTCCTCTCCCCTCAAAAAATAAGGAAATCATCTTGCAAATATGAAACTGATTTATTTCAAAGTGTTTTGGTCTGGCAGATAGCAACAAGGAGACACTGGTTTTACTCACAGTAGAAAGGTTGTCATCTCATCTTAAATCTTCAGATTTGACTTACTCTACACAAAGGATCTGAGCTTGTCCTCACTGCTTGCTGTGGAGGTTTGAGAAATGTCTTGCACATCCCAGGCATGTGATTTCTTTTCCTTTAAGAGTCCCTGTAGCACTGGCTTTGCTCCACACTTAATTCACACACCAAATTGACAAATCAACTCTGATTCTAGTTACAAGGTGATCTTAATTAGTTAAGGAATGTACCAGCCTCTCTGCTGTTGAATACTTTGCACTTCGCAAGAAAGTGGTAATGGTTAAACATTCTGCCAGTCTGGAGGTGAGCAGCTTTTGGGCTTTGTTGGATTCCAGAAAAGAATGAAATGAAGAAGCATCATTAAATGAGGACCCTGCTGCATGCAGCCAAAGGCATTGCCTTTTGTGATCAGCTATCCACTCTGACTGTTTGCAAAACTCACTATCTGCCCTCAGTTATCATTACACTTTGACCAGCAGAAGAGATCTCATTTTTGCACCCAGGCCTTACTGTCAAGCAACGGGTGAAAACTACAGGAGGTACTTTCTTCCCTTCCCCGTGTCCATTTCTGTCTATCCAAAATTGCATCCTAATTCTGGCTGGTGGCTTGATATGGCCACTTGCACTTTCCTCCACGCTCTTGTAAAGTCTCTTGGCAGCTTTGTGGAACAAAAATGTGATATAAATCCAAGGGGCATTCTTTAATGTAAGACTGTAAAAATGCACACAGTGTCCATCCCACTTTGCTTCTTACTATTTTCCCTATTTCTCTTGCACAGCTTTAGGGAAAATTACATGCATGTCCTTTCTGGAACAGATTCCTATTCCAGATGCTTAGTCTTGAGGGAGAGGAAGTTCTGCCTCCCCATGCAGTGCAGGGTGGGGTGGTGTCGGCACGCTGCACGATACCTGTGCCAGTGCTTTCCTGTTGCTTCACCAGCTGAACGTGAGTGTGCACGTGCCCACAGCTGCTGCATCCAAAGCCCTGTGCTCTGCCCTGAGGTTGTGTAACAGCAGGGAATGCCAGGTAAACCCGGGCTCTAATCAACTGCTGTGGCAACTGCTATACTGTTGGGGATGTTAGCACATCACCTGGGTTTCTGCTGACCACACCAGCTCTTAGTTTGCTAAAAGAATCTAAGGTGCTGCATCATTTGTTCTCTTTGCTGTAAAGTAACTTGTGCGTAGCTGAAGCAAACATCTTTGGTCTGGATTTCACTTCACTTTGCAGCTATACATAGAGTCACAAACAGTTCGGGTTATTTACCATAAAAGTGAGTAAATTTTCCAGTACACGATTGGGTCTATTCTTGTCATGTGTGAGTCCTGTCAGAGCAGGAGGTGCTGGAGCCCCCTCTGTCCATGCCAGACCCTTCCAGTTGGAGCAGGGCTGTACATGACCGTTCCAAGTGATGTGTTTCATACCAGGCAGTGAGGCCAGTAAGACTCTGAAATGTGCTAGATGGAAGCTAATCATACTTGGGGCTGCAGTTTGGGCTTTTCTCTCTCCTTGTGCAGCTGCTGGTAGAATGGGTTTCCCAAGCTCCCACCTGCAGGCCCATTTATATCCCCCATCTAAAACTTTTTTTTGTAGGGCAAGTTGGGAAGCAATGGTCTGAAACTGAGCAGAGTGGGGGGGAAAAGTAGACTATATGTCAGTAGCACTTTCATAACTATGGAAACTAGTATGGGAGCATTTGCCCCTGGGAAGAGGCTGAATCTTTTTTCATTAGATACAAATGAGGCAATGCAAAGGAGGAGGAGGAGGATTCTATTAAAATTAGAGGGGGGAGGAATTTGATGGCATGACTTGGGCAGGAGGATCTCTCACAACATGTCCTGCTTTATTTAATCAGTGTAGGTTGAAGATTTGATTATATGGTATTTCCTGTTAGAGAGGTTTCACCATATTGTTTTCCTTACATGTACAAGGTCACCTGCTTTATTAGAATCTCCAGTGCTGCCTGACCTCAGGGAGGAGGATGCCTGGAAAGAGCAGTGAGCTGCAAAAGGGGCTGGTGTGAGCATTGAAGCTAAGGAGTAGTTGACATTTGCAGTTGTAGATAACAAGAGCTTTGCCAAACCTGGCCTGAATGTTGGCTGTGACTGGAGAATGGCACCTGGTCAAGTTACAGTGCAAAAATTTGTACAGTGCTACTGTTAAGCAGTTGAGCCTTGTGAGCTCTATTTAGGACTTGTGCTTATGAAGCAACTGGAATAACATGTTGGGTATGGTGGTAACTCCTCCTCTCTGGCACTTGAAGTTAGACTTAGATTTTATTCAGATTTTTGACCAGGACCTCAAATGTTTGCAAAGGGGCAAAGCAGGACTTGTGACAGTGTTTCTGAACACCCCTGGGTGCAGAGTTCCACCAGACCTTGGGGTTGTCCTTAGATCGACACCAGGAGGTTTCTAATATATCTGAAGAGAAAGAAGATACATCTGCCCCGCTTTTGTTTTTTATATCCCCCTCTGGTCTCAGTGGGTAATAGAATAAAATGGGAATTGCCCTTGGGTAACTGTCATGGTTTGACAGTAACCGCCAGGAAGCAGAATTCTCTTTTGTTGGCATAGATTTATGAATAGATTTGTAAAGGGTACATGAAGGCCACCCCTGCTGAAAGGGCCTGACTTCTCCAGTGGTGCCCACTGAGTTCATCCAGGGATGCATTTGCACTTGACCCTGTTGGGAGCCTTCCCTGCTGCTCATCCCAGTCCCTCTTTGTCTCAGCTCTGAGGAGCACACCATGACCATACAGAAGAGTTTCCGTGAACTGTATGCTCTGGCATTTTCCTGTTCCAGTCACTCCAGGGATAATAAATAGCAATGGTAATAAATAAAAGCAGATGCTATAGACTGGAGCTTATGCATGACACATTTTCCAATGTATGTACATTCTAGTACATGAAGTACTCTGTCTCTCTGAGTGTATGGTTTAGTTTCTTCCCTGATACCTCTCCAGTGTAATCCTTCAGTGGCAGGAAGCTGGGGCTCTTGGGCTCAAGAGGGAGGCAAAGTAGCCTTCTGCAGGTGTGGGTATGGGCAGATGCACCTAAAGGCTGCAAACAAGTGGTCTGAAAAAGAAGTTCATGCTGAAGGAGTTGGTCTTCCTTACCCAGGTGCACATGCTTCTGCCTTTATGTTTATAAGAATTTTTAAGTGGACACAAATTTTCTTGGGTTAATATCAGTTAGTGGAGCACGAAAGAAGTTTAAGGGATTTTTAATCTCATGAGATGAGGACCTCCCTAGTTGTAGCTGCAGGTTGTGTATGTAATGCTAGTTAATGCTACCCTTGAATAACAAGATGTCGTATGCTGTCTTGTGTTTTACTGAGGTCCTTAGCTGAGGGGAGGGGTGTATGTGTGAATATGAACATGCTTGTAATGCTTTAGGGCTTGAACTAGTTCCATGTGGAGCCCGCTGGGATGTACCTATGGAATAAAGCTCACGTATGCAGCTGCAGAAGACTCTGGTTAGAGTTAAATGGGCTTCATTGCATGAAGCAGTGGACATACCTAGTCCATATCAGCAAAAATATGTACATGTATATCAGATTCAGTTAGATCACCACTCTTGACTTTGTCTTGCTCGAGCTGCAAAAGGAAAGGGTACTGGCTTGGACCACGTGACCCCTCTGTGGCATCTTCAAACTTTGCCCGTTCTGCGATTCTGATTCTGCCTCACACCTACTGAAGTGGAATGTTTTGCTTCAGATTAAGTGAAGAATATTCCATTAAGTAAAACCAATTTTGATTAAACTAGCAAGCTTGTTTTTGGGAGAAGTCCCCAGTTTTATCAGTGGTCAGTCTTGAACCTTCGGTGTTCAGCATTAAAGCCTGCTAAGCCAAAACCCGAAAATCAATGAATTAAATAGATTTGGTCATCAATAACAAGAAGAGACTGACAAGACAAAAATAAGTAAATGTAATGTTTTTAATGCTGATTTGAGCAGCCTTACATGAAGACAAAGCACCAAACATTAAGTGTCTCTCAGCAAAGCCTAACAGCATTGGCTGGCTGTCCAGACCCACCTCTTTTTCAGTATTCATCATTGAAGGGGTACTCCGGATGGTCACGCCACCTGTGGAAAGTCAGATTGGACAAGTAAGCCCCTTGGGTGAAGCAAGATATCAAATCACTGCAGTCTGCCTGTGCCCAGCAAACCTCTTTCTTGCAATATATATGTGGCCTTCATGGAAGGCTATTCTACTTATTCAGAAGCTGTTATGCTCTGAATAACTGCCCCTGCAGAGTTGGAAGCAAGCCTGTGTATTTAAGGAGAGGATGATGAAGGACCATTTTTCAGGCCTACAGACTGCATATCTTATGGAGAGATGGAGAAAATCAACAGGACTCTGGATGTCAACTATTCTCCCTAATTAACTCAGGTGAGTAGAAGTGTTTTAGGAAAGGGGGATGATTTCACCATGTGTGCACTGTAGAAAGAGAAGACTTTGTTCAGATGTCTAGAAAGACACCTAGAAATAAGGGCTATGTGTGAAGAAGAGGTAGAGACACCAGAGTGTTCTACTTTGTCTTGTGCCCTTAGAGCTGGCATGAACAGGTCTGGGTCTAGGGTGTGTGCTTTCCCCAAGCAGCTGCCATACCTATACTAGGTCTGGCTGTCCTCTACCTCAGCCTACATGTGGATACTCTGCCAGCATCTACAGTGGCAGAGAATTTACAAATAAGCTTTGGGATGACCCAGTTCATGGGAGGAAGGGATGGTCATGGGTACATCCTAACAAAGACAGAGACATTTCAGGCATTTTTTTAGAAACTGCATGCTCAGGGAAGATGCACAATCCAGGATTATTGTAAAAGGCAAGAAGAAAATTCCCAGGGTCAACTTCAGGTGAAAAAATAGCACTGTGTTTGCCCATTATTGGCAGACTTGAGAGAGAGGTAGCTGTTTTCTGTTGTGGGTTTTCTGGTTTGTTTGAGAAGCTGATGCTAAATCACAAGCCCTGGCTTGACAAACTCTTTCCATTAGCTAAATGAAAAATTTCGGAAGAGCATTCTCAGGTGCACCATGACAGCTGTCTGCCTTGCCTTACAGCACAGCGCAACAAATACTGGCATTTATCCAGCTGTGAATCGTTCCAGTCTGGGAAGGACACGTTTCACAATATTGAAGGTAACTAACTGGAAGGCATCAAACATTTTGAATTGGTTGTGTCAAAACATTTCATTCCAATATTCAGCCAAGATCAAGTGTTTACACATTAACAGATTGAGTTGGTTGAAAAAAAATCCCCAAAACCAAAACAAGCTGCAACACTTTGGCTTATTTGACTTCAGTATAATTTGATGATGTCTGAGTTGCCAGTGTCATTATCTCTACTTTTCATCTATTGAGCATGCTTGCTAATCAGATCCCACATATTCAAAAGTCTGAGTCCTTTGAGTGAAAATTATTCACTTGGAGGAAGGAGTCAGTGCAGCTTGGCATAACTGGTAAGGAAAAACATCCATAGCAGAGAATGGGAGCATGAGATAAATCAAGCAGATACATTAATGTAAAACAGAAATCTGCTTCCAGATTTCTCCAAGAGGAGAAGAAACAATTTCAGATTAAGATTTCCTGAAGTACTCATGTTTTTATGAAACCTCCATTTTCTTCTCAGATGTTAACTTGCTAATTCATTCCACTGATTGCGTTATCCTGTTTGCATGGGCTTACTCATACCATTGGAACAACAGGTTTGCACACAGTACCCTTATGGTAGCTGATAAGGGGAAGAACCAGAGAAAAGCTGGGTTTTTCCATTCCTGCTGGCATGTGCATCACAGCAGTCAAAGGTTTTCCATGAAGTTGACTAACCAAAAGTCTCTCTGTGTCGTGGTTTGACTTTTTCAGATACAGACTGCTGGATGAAATAAGAAATGTGTTTAGGCTGGTAATTTGTCTGATGCAGTGTCAATGCCAGACACTTCAGTGTGGTAACGCAGAGTAGGCATATATATCTATATATATAAATCTATATATCTGCTCCTTACGTGGCAACATCACTTTTCCAATAAGGCTTTTCTCATAGCTGAGATCAGATTGTACTTAAACATTTTTCCCCAAACATGGAGCTCTTGTGAAAACTAGAGCTGCCCAATGCCTCTCCTATGCATCCTGTTTTCCTTACCCTTAGTGGCCTCCTGTGACCAAATTCAGTCTAATAAAGCAAAGCATTGAACTTACTAGTATTTTAGATTGGTGGCTTAGAAAGTTCTTCTCCTGTGGGCATGTGCAGCCTTTAACTTTGTTTCTGGGAAAGGCTCTTGAATTTGCACCAAGGTTACATTTCGTGTATATAGTCTTCAAAATTTAAATGATGCTATAACTCAATTTTGCTATATAAAACCAGACTGTGGCAGATGCCAAAACACACTTAAGAATCTCGTAGGCCATTTGTGAGAAGCCTTCTGCAACTAAGTACTGCTAATTGATGGAAGGCTATTTTAAGTTTTAAGAAACTAAAGCTTCAGAGCACCTGGCTGAGCTTAAATGTGAAAAATGAACTCCATTATGACGCTTTTAACTTAGTGCATATTTTTGATCATAATTATGCAGCACAGTAAGTGGTTTGTTTGTTTCTTTGCAACATTTCCCTGTATCTTTTGAGCAATGGTCAACATTTTAGAGTGCTATTAATGCTGTTATCAATGCTTTTCATTTCATGATACAACTTAGCAGGACACAGATAATCTAAGGTAAAAAGAGAAATGCGTGGAAATCAATCTCTAGCATTTGGCTACTTATTGAGTGCCCTGAAAAAGGGAAAGCAAAGTTTGGCCATAAGCTGTAGATGCTTTTGAGCTGAAGGTTAAACAGCCTCATCATCTGGAAGAGAGGGGTTGTTGGCTAGGTCTGAGCTTTCAGGTGAAGCAAAACTATATTGGGTGGTAAGCTTTAGGTGACAAGCAGCAAGAGATTAAGCCTTGATAGGTCTCAGAAGAGATAATTAGGAAGTGGTCTAGCAGTCAAACAAGCTTTCTGTTCTTCTGTTTTTCTTAGAAGAAGATACAAATAAATTTTATTTGAATTTCAGCTCCAATATCCACACTTCTAGATAGGGATGATGCTATGCCTTATCAGTGTCTGAGACCACCATTCCCACATAGCAGAAGGAGTTTAAGGAGATGGAGGAGAAATTGAATAGGAAGATACACTCACATTCTACTAGGTGGGCTTTGAGAACCTGAGCTGCAGGCAAATATTGAACACTTATTTTTGCAGTCGGTCTGGGAGCATATTCAGGCTGCATTAAAAGTCTCTCATGTTTAAGCCTTACCTTAGAATAGGGTTGTTTATGCAAAAGTTAATCTTAAAAGGAAGTGATTTTTTTTTAATTCTCTGAAAGAACAGGAATGCTCTATGAGGATCTAGGATTTCTCCTGTACTTACATTAACAGTTCCACATAACGAACATTTTTGTTCAGGGCTTCAATTTCTTGCATCTCTTTCTCAGTGAGGGAGAAGTCAAAGATCTAATGGAAGAGATGTTAGGAATGTGTTAGCATTTCTTGTCATAATCAACCTTCATATGTTCCAGATTCCAGAAGTACAATCCCTCCTTCTCCCTGTATCTCTCCCACAAACCATGCTTACTTGCATTTGCAGGAGTCTCAAGGACATGAATAAGCCCAGTCACATTTGCCTACATCTCTTTTGCAAGAAGTGGAAGGTAGTCTGGCAATATTGAGCCACCAGCTTTGAAAGCAGTGTATTTCCAGGGAAAGTAGGGAGCAGTGTGAGTACTGAGTGCTGCAAGGGATGCAGGAACAAAATCATCTTATTTTTGGGTGGTAGTCAAACCAAATGTTTTCTGGTGCTGTGGTTGTGAACCTTTCTGTCACAGCTGTGTGCAGCAACCCTTCCATAGCAGAGCTGTCCCATACCTGAAGATGGGGCAGAACAATCAGTCCTTCCTGAGCTCCTGCAGCCTTGACCTACTGAGTCACCTCATCTTGCTTGTGCTGCTCACTGCAGCAACTGGTGCTTTGGGACACACCATCAGCTGGAGCTTTAGCTGCTCCAGAGGGTTAAAAGACACCAACATTTCCTCTATGCACTGCTCTATTATTGTCATACCTTGTTACCATTTAGTGGTGGGGACAAGAAGCATCAAATGCGGCAAAGTTTGCCATTGGTTAAGTCTCACATATGTCTACAGAAAAAACGGGGAAATTACCTTCTATAGGGGCTAAGCCAATGTAAGTGGATTTATCCATGTGCTACTGGGGTATGAATTTACCTGGAAATTCTCTCTGATGCGTTGTGGATTGAAACTTTTTGGGATCACCACCACCCCTCGCTGGACGTTGAAACGCAAAGCAATCTGTGCCGCAGTCTTGTTGTACTTCTTGCCAATGGCATTCAGCACAGGATCCTTCAGTAAAGGAGGGGAGGACACATTTACCCTGGAAAAAAAGTGGGAAGAAAACAAAAGCCTCCTAATCTTTAATGTCAAAACATAGGGGCATCTACTTGTTTGTGGACAGAACACTGCACCTTTTGACAAATAGGGTGAAAGACAAGAGAAAAGCTTTGGCTCTTAGGTTGGCGCGTTATCAAAGGCAACATCCTGTGTGATGTCCTAACGTTGACTTTGTTTCTTCTTCCTCACCTAAGCCTCACGGGTTCTCTGTTCCAAACACTTGCCTTCTCTTAGAGGAGACCTAAGGCAACCTCCTATGCAGACACCTGGCATTCTTTGATGACAGCATGCAGCAGGAGTGTTGAAAGTTTACACTCACAACAGTAATATTTAGACACTGAGGTTCAAAACCACTTTAAAAAATGGGGGCAGAGGTATTTTGCACGGAGATACAGCAGTGGAGAACTATGTTTCCCTGGATATTGTCCTTCTATTTGAAAGTAACATGGGGACTTACCATGATTCATCCCTTGAGGTTCCCAATGGGCTGTACCCAACAATAACAATGTCATGTTGTCTGCAAAATTCTAGGAGTTTGGGTTGGGTGAAGTAGGGATGGCATTCTACCTGCAAGAGTAGCACAGAAAGAATGACTAATCAACAGGACCAGACACAGAAGCAGAAGATATCCCAATATTTGTGAGAGCTACAGACCAGGTGATGCTTTCAGGAAAGGATAGATGTAAATTAGGCAGTAGGGAAACACTATCTGTGGTTACTATTCTAATTGTACATTGCTGGGTTATTGATTTTTTTATTAATTTTTTTTGGTGGACAACAGATTAATATCTGCAACCATAATTTGGCTGCAGGGAACTTCTATTGGCCTGCAGTGGAAAGGTGGCAATAAGTGGGGATTATGAAGGTGAGGCAAGCTTGCTAGATGAGCAGACTGAGAAGGCAACCCATCTCATGTGGGTCAGCTCTCCATTTCTCTGCCTCTTGCATTCAGGATGACTAATCTGATGTTGTTTTAAGGGAAGTGTTGGCATAAACTGTCCCAGTTAGAATGGGGGGGAGGGGGCATTCAAAGTTGAGATTATGACCTTGTTGCAAGCTTTGCCCTCCCACGTTGCAAACACTGTTCCCTCACAGGCATGGATTTTCTGGCTGTGGTCTCAGACTCTGGGAAATGGATGTCTAAAAGGTGACAGAGCAACCACTGTTTGCAGTGGTTGCTATCTGGCAAGTCTGAAGCTATCTGGCACTTCTATGCTTGCTGGCCAGCTGCCCTAAGCTGAGCTTAATCTTTTGCCTGGTTTTCCTCGACCCCAGGAAGCATCAGCAATGCTCAGTGCAGTCTTAGGGGCATGCCAGAAACAGCAATTGCATTTTGCACCCGCTGGGCATGTTAATACCAGGGAAGGGTGCTGGAATTTCTTATTCTCACAGGCAGCCTTTCCCTCCAGGCCAAATACAGAAATGAAAGCTGTGGTCAGCCTCCTTGCCATGCCTCATGGCCATTCCAACCCTCCAGGCCACGTGCTGGGAGTGGGAAGTTGGTCCTGGTTGGTCCCTGGCCTCATCTCTATTACTGCTAATGTGGATATTTGTGCCAGACGAGTCAGAAGGGCTTCCCAGAGATTTCTAGGAAATGCAGAGACCTGCCAAATGCCAGAGCCAAAGGTACTGGGCACTCAGATGGGTCGCTGCCACTTGTCACCTTCTCAGAGCCCCGCTGCTGTAATTTAACCTGGATGTGCCTGTCATCCTCACGGGATTGCTCAGCTCGGGCCAGTCACGTAACAGGGTCTCCTTTAATTGAATGTTTTCTCTATCTCTTACAAATATCTTGTAGGAAAAGTACAAGAGAGCAAGTACAGGAAGTTCAGGAGTTGCTTCTAATGGTTTTTACACTTGAGAAGCCTGGAGTGATTCAGGATCTGTAGGGTTGTGCTGATGTCAACTAAGGTAGACATGGCTTCATTGAGCACTGGTTAGATCTGAAATGGCTTTCTTGGGAAATTTTGGACTTGAAGTAAGGTACATGGCAGAAATCTAAGATCTGCTTTGACTCAGCATTCAATCTTGTTATGGAGCTTTGGTGCAGAGGCAGCAGTTTTATAGTCCTGGAGCAGAAACTGAGGAAAGTGATTGCTCCAGAGCTTTCTAATATTGATCTCTAGCCTAGATAGGAAGATACTTCCATTTCAAGCTAGAAATGGAAGTATGGAGGGCAGCATCTGTGGCAAAGTACACATCACCTCTCTGTGTGTTTGCATTCCCCAAATGGCAGTGGCACCGTGGCAGGCACTGCCCTTGGCTTGCAGTCATACCTGGTTGCTGACAGGTTTGTACTTAAGTCCTGGCTTGTTCATGATCATCTCCAGTTGCCTGCGGTTGAAATTGGATACTCCAATAGACTTTGCCAAGCCTGCATCTTTGCATGCCTCCAGAGCCTGCAAAGAAAGCAAAGACAAGAGGAGTCCCATGTGTTGGCTTGATTTCTTGGAGTGTGCATTTTAGAGAGAGGTGGAAGATAGACCATTAATGGGACCCTTTGTTGCAGCAGAACTAACAGCTCTAGTAGCATGAAGGCTGGTGCTGTCCAGACAAACCAAACTCTATTCCTGTGTCGACCTGCTTTCCAGACCAAGCCCTAATGTTTTTTACCTCGTGGGAGGGTAGAATTTGTCTGGAGAGCAGAAAGATATAACCTGAGATATAGATACTTAAGTGCCAGGCAACTGCTTTTAGGGAGTTTTGCTTAATTTATGCTGCTTTAGCAGTGCCTCAAAGCTGGAGAAGGCAAAGTGAACAAATCAGATTGCTTTCCTGATAAGTCAATTCACTCCTTTTGATTAGTAAGACAGTTTTCCATCTGAAGTCTTTATCCAGTGAAATCCCCTAAATGTCTGGCAAAGCACATCACAAAACCTGCACAGAAAACTTCAGTATGGTATCAAGCAGAAAAAAAAGGTGGATGGGAGAGAGGCATTCTAGATATTTTGCACTTCAGATGAATCCTAGTAGCTGAGAAACTCTTATGAATACTGGATATGAATATGTTCCGTGGTCTTTGTTATCTTAATCTGCTGGGTTGTTAAGGGGAAAGGGGGTCCTTTCCTATGGTCTTCCCCTTTGCTGCCCGAAACTCTGCACACAAAAAATTCAGTGACTCTTTGAGGCAGAGCAGACCCCACCATGGAGCTGGATGCCCTTCCAGGTTTTGTTATTCTTTCTGTCTTACAGGAGCTGAAAGCAGGGAGGTAGGAGGCACTGTGTGTTTGATGACCTCTAGTTGGCCTCATATGCCTTCTATCACTCGGTGACAAGTCAGCAATACAGTCATCTGGATTAATTTTGCCAGCTAGCACCACACAGAGAGTGAAATTATCTGGATTGAGTTGAGCCATTTTAATTCAGATTAATGCTGCTATTTGCAGGCACTCCCCACCACCTATTTTTCTCTTGGCTTATTAGCTGAAGAGAGGGGCCTGCTATAGAATAACCTTTACATTAAACACCATCTCAAAGATAAAAATGTAGCAGTGTTGGGAGAGCTCAGATGCTTTTAACATCTGAGTAACCATTCTGTGAAATGAGGGGAATGAACTGCATCAGCCAAATTAAATACAACATAAACAGCTATCGTGGAAGTCCCCCTTCCCTCTGAGACCCAGCCTGGATGGCTCAGCTGCCAAGGGAAAGTTCAGGCCCCCTCTGGGCTCTCTCCCCCTTCAAAATTTCACATAGAATTTCACCATTCTTCATCTTTATCTGCTGTACCTCGAGTAGAGCTAAACTGGGACATGACTATCCAGATCTGGACAGTGCAAGTTGAAGTGGAGCACGTAGTAGCACCTCTTATCTCTCTTGGTGTGAACTGGATGTAATTAGTGATGCTATTTTGTCAGGCCTGGTGCAGAGGGAGAGCTGAGCAGCTCTGGCCATGAACTAAAGAGGTGTCCATGGCTTTGAGATGCAGAAATGTGAGGAGATTGCTAGACTCACTTTCTTCCTCACCCAAGATCCTGAAGCCAAGTGATACTAGGCTTAGTGAGACATCTGCCTAAAGGACTACAGTACATCACAAACAAATCTAGGGTGCAATCTTTCAGGCAAATGCTACTTCCCTCCAAGTTTTCTTAGCAGAAAAATCTTGTGTTCCCATCTGATAAGTAAATTTAGGAGTGAACTTGTTCTAATGGCAAGTGATGGCAAGGTCTCAGGCTTTGTTTTTCAGGGGAAGGGTTTTGAATGGGGAGGTGTTGGTTCTTTTTTTTTAATAGGGCTTTTTTGGTTGGTTGTTTGGGGTTTTTTTATGGTGGGCTTTAGGGCAAAATCTGTTTTTTCCTGCAAGAGAAAAGATTTTATTTTTTTCAAGATGACCTAGTCTCTTCTGAGGGCTCCAATTTTCTCTTTCTGTGAAGATCTGATAAAGGGGAAGGATTGATAAAAACCTAATGATAGGTAGGTCTTGAATGTAGAGTGCACTCTCTTAAAGAGGGAATGTAGATGTCTGAGGTTTCGGTGTTTTGTTATAAAAATAATTAAATGACAGCAAAAAGAAAGATGCTTAAAGAATGCTTAAGGATAGAAGTAAATTTTATCCATGGAGCTAGTAGAATTCGATCCATTTGCCCTGGCAATTTGCTTCAGTTATGTTTATGAAAACCACAAGTAAAAATGAGAATGAATATCTGTGGGTTTAGGGCATATATGGATGGATGTTGTGTTTGCTTACCTCCCAAGTGGCACATAAGTCTGTCTCATGGTAGATAAATTTTCCATTTTCATCTTTTGGGTAGAGTGCATCTCCAGGCTGAAAAGTAAAACCATACTGCTGTGCTTTAAAGAAAAATTTTTCATTCCTTAGAGCAAAAACTTTTTCACGGGCTCTGTTTCTACTAGTAAACAACAAAAAAAAAAATTGAGTAATTTTCTGAAACACCCTAAGTTCAGCAGGTCATTCATGCTGGGCTTACCACATCCTCATCTGCTGGATCGTCCTTGGACACACTCCTGAACTGTCACATGAGAGTACACTCAGGAGTTCCTGGATGGCTTTGTTTTTCAGTAAACTTTTGACCTTTATGTTATGGCATCCAAAAGACTCATCTCCTTCCAAAGGGCTGGGTTAGAGTACCAGCCTGTATTGTCTTCTACTTCTTTGCTCTTTGTTTTGGCCCTTCCCTTGCTTCCTGCTTGTGCCCTAGGCACTTGGGAACTGGACTGAGCTGGTACTCTCCCCAACAGCTGGAGGGTCCAGGAGCTACTGGCAGTAAGGGGCTATTGGCATAGCTAACCTCTTAAGTGCATTATCCACCTTTCTTTGGGCACTAGAAACTCTTTCTCTACTCTGTAGGCTGCAGAGATGATTTATGAGCTGATATCTCACAAGCACAGCTTTCTCTTATTTGCTGGTCATTTCATTGCTGTTGCAGGCAATGCATTAACACCTCCCTCCCTTGTGTCTGATCACAGTTTCACTTTTGTGTTTTGTTGGGGCTTGGTTTTTCTTTTTTTTTGAACAAAAACCCTTCGGTGATGTTTGACATTTGATCTGACTTCAAACCACTACATTTCAAAGGCCTGGGTACAAGATGTTGACGTGGTAACTCCTTGGGAACATGCAGCTGTGACTAATACGATCAGTAACTATCACCTCCCAATTCAGTCGAGTTCAAATCCAAGGCATTTAATGGGAAAAGTGAGCCTAAGGAAAACTCAGCCTCAGATTTCAGAGGGCCAAGGTCTCAGTTACAGGCATAAGCCTCTCTCCTCCAAATGTGCTGATTTTCCTCAGAGAATTCCACGAAGACAACTTGTTGCTTTTGTTGCTCTGTCTTGCTGGCAAAAGAGAATATCTTGACTAGAAGGAGTTAGGTAGCTGTTGGGTACATTTTTTTCTATTAGAAGGCAAAGTGTTTGCCATCATAACATGAGGTGGAAAAGCTTTATTTGCAAAACCACCCCATGATATTTTGGAAAAAAACATTCATCCCATGATACCCCAGCACATTTTCCAAGGACTGCAAGTTCAACATATTAAACAGTTGGACCTGTTTAATTTTAGTAAATGAGTCTGAATTCAGGACATTTTTACTCTGTCCCACTTCTAATTCACTCACTTTTATTCAACTTTTTTTTATAGAAGTCAATAGGCAGCAATTATATCAGCTGATTTATCATCCTCCTATTTTCCTCTATCATTTGTGTTTTAAAAATGAACCAAGTCAGGGTGAATGGTGTTTGAAGATTAACTTCTCTCGATTGAGATGTGGTGTGAACTACTGTGGATTTCTATAGTGATCAATTCCTCTTCCTCCTACCTGCAGAGAATTCTGGAAGATGTAGAATTGCAGTTGTCTCTGCTCAATAGTTTCCAGGCAAAACTTTCTCTACCAAGTGATCTTTTTATGAAAGGGAATTTCTGAATGGAAGAACTGCCTGCAGATGGATGAAGTGCTGAGAGAAAGGCAGTGTTTTGATGGTGACAGGGTGGTGGTTACAGGGTCTTTGAAAAGGTCTTTCAGAAGCTGGTTATGTATTTTAGCTCTGTGTTCTCATGAACTACCCCGCCCCAGTCATCCTAGAGATGCTGATGTCTTCTCTTGCAGCTCTTTTGGAGATAGTCTTGTGTTTTACACTGGATGAAAGGTATGCTTCATGCTGTTGTATGAGCACTCAAATTAGTGTGGCAACACCACACAGCCACTGCCATTATGTGGGATCACATCTTATCATGTCATGTCCAAAGTCTGGAGGCACTCCAAAAGATACCAGACAGCTTACTAGCTGGGTTTTAAACCCAGCAGCTGTTAGCCACTGAGAGGAAAAGTCCTGCTCCCATTATAATTTTCTCACCAACAACATTCAGGAAGACAATTCTGCACATCCCCTTGCTTTCATAAAATGGTCTTTGACAAGTAGGCTTTCTCGGGAAAGCAATTTTAACAACCTGTGAATGCCTGTCCTACAAACAGAAGGGCAACAGGAAGTCAAATAGTGATGGTCACTATTTGCCATGGCCAATGGTCTGTTTTGAGTTATTCTTTTAAAATTACAAGATCCTTAGATCTGACTTTTTCAGCGTAACACTAAAATATCTGCTTTTCTCTCAGATGATAGAATCATTAGTTTGGGACAGATTTGCAGATTATTTAGTGCACAACTTGGTGCTTACTAATGAATCAGTCATCTGAGAAGAGTGCCCCAAAAACTTGCTGGTTTTTTACCCCTAAAATACCTGTGGAGTATGAGCTCCCCAGGCAGAGGGAGGGCACATGGTGGCCTGGAGGAGACCTGTTTCTGATGGCTACTGCCTTGCTAGTGGGGAGGAGCTGAACAACACTGCTGGGGGCTAAAGGCAGGAAGGACAAAAATCCTGAATGGGGAATCTGTGTGGGGAAAAAATACAGGTAGGCTAATGTTGGGAGGTCAGGGAATAATTGCACCCCACGTGGTGGCCATTCTTGAGCTGTTTAAAAGCAGAGGGGCTTTGCTGAGTGGTGCTCTCTGAAGCCATAGTCCTTTTGCTCTGCCTGAATGCCCTGTGACAAAGCTGGCTGGGCTCTGCAGGGGCATGTTTCTTACTGTTTTCTAGGTGGTACTGTAAGTTCTGTCTTAAGTACATCACTGCTTCTAACCAGAGACTGCTTTTGCTAGACTTGGGGAGGAAAGCACCAATGCTTGCAGACTAGGGGGGAGTAGGAGTCTCTTAGAGTTACACCTGCATGCTCCTCATCAAAGGCAAGCATCGCAGGCAGGATGGGTGTATTTGTGAGAGAGAGAGCCAAGAAAGGAAACCTGTCACCACTGCAAAAGGATGGGGTTTTTTTTCATTTTGTATTTGACATAGAAAAGTGTATATTTTTCAGGAAGAAAGTGACTTTTTTTTTTCTCTCCTCTCATGAGAAACATGAATGAATCTCTAGGTCTGCTACTCCTTTAACTACTCAAGATTGTTGATACAAGCCTCAGGGAGTCAGATGTACATTACTTTAAAGCCAGCTGTATATATCTTTATATTGTGAGACGATGACCTTCACTATGTGGGAGAATGAACTACTAAAGAATACAAACACAAGAAAAGGGAAACAGGAAATTACTAGTGGTGGGAAATGTTCAGAAATGTACCCAAAAGGATTCCATACGTGTGACTGTATAAATAAAATGTTAATATCAGAGTCTGGTTACTCCTATACAGGTCTTAATAGGATATGGCCTCCTCAGGGGGAAAAAAGGGCTGCAAGTGTAATGTGATAGCCTCATTGGTAAATTGCTTCCCATGTGATAGTTTTGTTAATTTGGAGTCTGCAGCAAAATATGATTTTAATAATCAGAGATCTATGTTTCTTGCAAAAAGAGGCCAGTTTAGAGCTCAAACCTTGTTCAGAAACAATTAACAAACTAATTGCCTGACCCTATTCTCTCTTAGAAGAAAGATTTAATTAGTTCAAAACCACTTAAATGTTTTGAATATAAATCTCTTCATTTCATTTGCTTTTATATCATGTACTTGTAGAGGAAAATTCTAAAGCAAGGCACAAACAGCTGTGAAAGCAGAAAGTTTGGGGACTGGCAAGAGGGAGGCATGCAACTATGATGTGAGCTCTCTGCTCTCAAAGGTTTTGCCTACAAGTTGCTAAGAGCCAGCAGTATGGGGGAATATCAGACTTGATCATTTAAGAACGAGAGATGGACAACCCATGCTTGGCACCAGTTGGGATCTAGTGAAGCTGAGCACTGGAGTTACAGAGATTAAGATCATAATCACAATTTGCCCAGCAGCTTTAATGTGGGACAGAGTAAGGAAACCAAAATTCGTGATGTTTTACCTTTCCCTCTCCGTCTCTGAACTTTGCCCGTGGCCTGTTGCTCCTTTGTATGAGCTCTTTCCTCCAGTGACTCTCCTCATGGCTCAGAGGGGATTCAGAAACATGTACTGCTCAGTTATGGTAATTTTTCAGAGTAGGAGCTGCTCAACTGCTGTTGGGAGACCTGTCCTTCCAGCAGAAATACTCCAAGCAACATCTTTCCTGGCCTGCTCTCACACCACCTTATATATGCCTCTGTTTGGGTGGGCAGTGCACAGAAATACATGTATGCAGTATATATCAAAATATATATGTTATCTGCTCAAAATGCTATTGACAACCTTGGCTGGAAGCTGTAAGGAATATAATAGATGGAGACCTTGGTTCAAGCTAAGTTCATGCACTTTTTCCAAGCAATTTTCCTTTTTACCTTGAAAGCCATTGGCAGCTCAATAATGTAGAGGTCAACATAGTCAAGCTGCAGGATCTTCAGGGTTTTCTCCAGCGTGGGACGCACCAGCTCTGGGGGGTGGCAGGTATTCCACAGCTGGGGAGGCAAGCACAGGCTTTCTTTGGGTGCCAGGAGGAACAGAGAGCCAGCTGAAGACCCCCAACACACACTCCCTCCCTCTTGTCCTTCTGACATAGCCCATTAGGCAGTGTGCAAAGACATCATGGTCTCCATCCCTGCAAGGCAGAGTTGAGGGCCTTACCTTGCCTTCTGTCAGAGCCAGGTGCAGAGGTTAAGACAGGAATTCTTACCCAGGACTGATGAAGTATTGACCCAGTAAAGCCATTACTTTTTTTTTATTACAAAACAGGTTCTTCTGAGCTGAGTATATTGCAAACTCTTGCTCAATGAACTTAGACAGATTCCTTTTGTTTTCCAAGCATATGCTTTCACTGAAAAATTTTGTTTCCACAAGGAATCTGTGGTCAGTTTTATGCTTGAAGGCAGAAGCTTGGATCATGTGAGTTAGCTATTGAACAGCCAAGCACTAAGAGAATCTTCTGGTTTTCTCCTGTGGTCGGGGAGCCTGGGAGGCTGCCTGACCTAGGAAAGTTTTCTCTTATTCTCCAGTCCTCACGGGAAGATGTCTTTGTGTTTAGTCACTGTAATGCAGGTGTGAGTAGTTAAAGCACAATCTCCTGTACCTCTTTAATGCAAACTGCTTCCTTTCAGGGTTATGCCCTGAGGTTGCTATGGAGTGTGCTCAGCTGGTGAGTGTTTAGCACTATCTCTAACTGAACTCTGCTGATGCAAGTCTCTTGCAAGAGCAAAACCATAGCATGACAATTAGTAACCAAGAGCTCTTTGTAAACTGATTGAGTTTTGTCAATTTTAACTGCAGCAGTATTAACACACAATAGAAGGTTTTTTTTTTTTGTGCCATTTCAATGTGCACAATAACTTGGAGTATTTTCTTTTTTTTTTTTTTGACTTACAAAACTAACGTGGCGGAGTCACATTGCGGTTTTTGACACTTTTGCTGGTTGGAAAAACCTGCTGTTTTCTGGTATGGTCCTTGTCTAGTGAGTTCTGCCACCAAAGCTGACAGCCCCTGCATGCCGAGGTATAGCATAAATTCATTCTAAAGACACCAAACTGGAGAGAAGAGGGAGAAGAGGTTGATTATAGGTGTTAAAGGGCATAGCCTGTGTAAGTTTTAAGTAATTTAGATGCTTGTGGGGTTTTTTAACTATGTTGTAATTATTCCCCAGGAAAACAATCTACTCAGTTCTGCCCACAGAAGCAAGGACATGTTAAGCTGTACTGAGACCAGGACATCTGACCCTGCCCTAAGGTGACAAACCAAAAGACCTGGAAATTCATACTAGACCTTTCTCAGCTGTATGCTGCAAGATGTGAAGAGTTTATGATCAGCAGACAGAGGTAAGAGGCTAAGGTGTACTACAGTAAGGGACCAAGGTGCTGTTCTCAAGAGTTTAAGTTGTTCCACTGGATTTACTGAAAACCTTTGGGCAATATGTTTTTAAGCATTTTACATGCAAAGTGAGCTTAACTTGCATTTAAGCAAGGAAATGACTTTGTAGACCCTTCATGCCCAGGTTGTTACTGTGTTTTCGAAATTTGGTAACCTGAGATATATTGCCTAGAAGTAGTTTTTCTGAGTGCCCTTTCTCGCCCAGTTCTATTGAGCTCAGAATTTGCCTGTGAATATACTTCCCTCTAAAAACTGCAGATGTTCTGAAGAACCAGCCTTTAAAAACAGCAAACATTTGTGCTATGTTAATACATTGATGCCATGGAAACTTGAGAGCTTTATAACTGTTTTCATGATTTGTACAAGTTATTGTATTATCTACCTAAGTAGAAGCCATGTTTGAGCAGTCAAAGCTGCCAGCTGGCTTTGGCATTTTAGGACACCACATTTCCTGGAAATGTTACTTCTAGTTTAATGAAAGAAATATCCTGGGATGAAAGAGGAGACCAAAAAGGTCTTGCTGTATAAGCCAAGTGAGATGTTGGCAGTTGATATAAAACCTCTAAAATTTCTGGATGCTGAGCTGCTCTGCCTGATCAGGCAGCCAGCAGCGAGAGCCAAGTGCAAGTGCTGATGATTTCAACTGGCAGATGCAGCGTGATCATACCAGGTCACTGTTCCAGTAACGCTGCCACTCAGCAGGGCTGCTCTCGTCAGACCCTACTGATGGATCAGCCTTCCATCTCCATCATCTTTGCTTCAGGAAATAGCTGCACGAGGGGCTTGAGTCTGAAGGCTCTTGGGAATTTCCAGTACTTCTGATGTCAGTAAGGCAGAAAACATAACTAACTTCTGTAGTGCCTGGTGCTTCCAAGAATGGTCTGTGTATCTACCATGTTTCCTAGAAGATGCAACAGGTCATATCAGTCAGTTACTGAACAATGCCCGAAGTATCTACTGGGTTGAGATTTGCATGTAGTTTGTAAGCTACCTCAGTTTGTGAGGTGCATTAAACTAAAGATACATTAGGCAAGGGAGATCCATTCCCACTCCTTCTGGGAAGTTCAGAGCTGCTATGAGAGCTTTGAGTGAAACCTGTGCAAATCCTAGATTGTGATGGGTTGAATTTGTTGCAGAGTATTTTCCATTTCTGCCTTTGAACTCTTTTAAAGATTGTAGAAATGTTATAATGAACTATCACCCTGAGCAGCTGACGTTTTGTCAAGCACAAACAGGACACAACTGTAAGAGAAATCCATGTGTGTGTCACCGCACAGACACACGGCAGGCTGGGAGCACAGGCATTGGCTGTTGTGGTACTGTGTGTTGCAGCCCTGTGGCTTGCAGGACCTGCAGTTTTCCAAATGACTCAATGTTTAAGTAGTGATTACTGACTAGGAAAATCATTTGGTGATCAGATCAGACAACTGAATACAGAAAGGCTTAATAAATAAAGGAAGTTTGGAGATTTTACCAGGAGATGTGCTTTCATAGAGCCTAAAGGTTGATTTGGGCAAATAAACTGCAGGGGAAGCAGTTGAGAAAGTTACAATACTCAAAATTGTTAGGACATCTGGTTCTAACATTTTGGCACAACTTGATGGTTTTGATTTGTAATATTACTGATAATTTGCAATAATGAAACTATAAAACTGTTGAAACCAAATCAACATATTTGGCGTATGAGAGACTGAGAAATTCCCCTGATAAAGGCAGAGGATTTGAGAACGTGAGGCTTTTCTCAGAATGGCAAGGTTGTTATCAGCAGAACCAAGCAGGAAACTTGGAAAAGAGGTGCATATTTTACAGATTGGAAATTGCTGTACTTGGAAATTAGTCTATAGCTGCTGAAAATCCACTTGGTCTGCAAACTATCCAATATGAAGCTTAGTTTTCCCAGATCAGAGAACTTCACTAAATTGCTCACAGTAAGCCAGGCCTCTCGTCCCATGGGATCTTTCACTCTAGGAACAGTGGTGTTTATTTGCAAGTCTGTTGAGTAATTGTGGATTACGTCTTATTTGGGAAAGGAGAAAAGGAAAATATTAGACTGATACATTCAAAGAGGCACTGCAGGAAGGACTATTTGAGGCCATAAACTCCCTTAGAAACTGGACAGTCAGTCTTTATTCTGCACTGTGCAATGAGCTCTCTTATACCTGGGTAATTCATTGGACAAGGGATTTGATTATTGTAGGAGACAGTCAAATCATAGAGTTAAGACTTGAATATATAAAAGCTCATGCATTACTCCAGCCTCATTGCTCTAGAACAGAAGTGTAATGATATCTTCTCTCCAAGTAAGTTGATTCATCATCCTAGAACTTTTTAATTACAAGCGATACAGTAACTAAGGGTGTAGCTTGATGAGTAATTTTCTGGCAGTAGTACCAATGTAGGCACTTGCTGTTCTCCCATACACAGACACTGGCATGCACGTGCTTGCTCCCACCCCTTTCATTGTGCAACCTCATGGCAAACATGTGAAGGGAATTGCTCTAACAGAAAATAGCTCAGTTGCAGGATCATTGTCCAGCTGGGGCTCTGTGTGTGACAACACAATGTGTGGCACAGTAACAGGTTAGGCAGCACTTGAGGCTGAACGTCGCCGTGGTCTTAACTTGCAGGTGCCTACAATACTAAGCAGAAGGGATGTTGCATGGTTTCCACTGCTATCAGAGATTTAAACAGAGAACAGTGATTCCTGTGCCTCACAGCAAACAGATAACAGATAAAGATCTGCAGCATTCTGTAAAGCTAGGAAAGAAAAATAAAGGATGTTGGATCTGGAAGGATACATGCTGACCACTGGCACTCTTAAGAAAGACCATTCACAGAAATCCTGGATTTAGTGTAAATAATCTGAGTGCAGGTTCTCACCTTGCCACAGTAAAATATGTCTTCTCGCTTGATCTTCCCTTCAGCAATCTTCTCCCGGATGGCTTGTCCCACTTCATGCTCATTGAAGTAGACAAAGGCACCGTCGATGTGGCGGTAACCAGCATCGATGGCAATCTTCACCGCCTCCAGACAGGAACCTTTGGGAGTCTGGTGGGAGAAGGAAAAGAATGAACATGGTGTCAGCCTACTGCTTACCTCTCCTTCAGTGCTAGAGGGTCCCTGAGATATGTGTAAGATTCATGGTGTAATTCACCCTGAGTGACCATCCTTTACCTCCCAGGCAACCACATTCCAATTTCTAAATAAGAGAGGGCTGTGCACTTTTTCTCAAAACTGTTGAGCATGTGGGATTAGACTGGGAAAAGGCAGCAAAGCAAAAATTTGTCTCACTGTGTCCATGAAAGAGAAAATATCAGTGTGTTCAGGAAGCAGAATCAAATGCATTTGATATGAAAATAATTTCAGAATTTCTTATCTAGAGAGCAAGGGCTTACCTACAACACCCATTTGATAAAATTGCTTACTCAAGGGGAAGATGACTTTTTGGTTGAGCAGAACTGGTCAACCACCTGCTGATCAGAGGCTCTTTGAATAGTTTGGACATTCCAGCAGTGCAGGAATTTGGATTTGACTTATTTTTTCTCAAAGCAACTTAAAATTGCTGGCATCACAATTGAAAGGTCAGGACTATCTACTGGTATTCCCAGTTCTGAACAGCTACTTTACTGTGTGGTTAAGAAACAGTACTTGCTTTAGTGTATATTTATATATATTTTACTGCTTCAGTTTAAGATGAGCCCAAGAAACCTCCTAATAAGTGACATTTTTGTACTGTGTGCTTCATTTATGTTTGCTCATCATTGCCAAAATTCAGAGTAAGCTTGTTTTTTCAGAGCAGTCATATTTTCCATATTTTCCATTAGCCAATGTGGCAAACAAAATTACATGAAGGCCAAACTAAGCAAAAAAGCACAAAACTGGTTACTGAAATTATTTGTCTGGTCACTAAAATTGTACTGAAAACAACTTATGGTTCCTACACTTTTTATAATGAGAGAGCAGCTCTAAGTGGCGGTGGCCAAGGGCGTGCAGCAATGCTATTCTCCCATCCTTTTCAAGGGCATTGTTCTGTTGTAACAGGGACATCTGATTCACTTTAAGAAAAACTGAAGTAGAGCAAGTCAAACTGCTCTGCTGTGCTGCTGTCTGTCAACAGCAAATAGCAGGAGTTGGATTCTGCTATCTGCAAGTGCAGGGCCAAGACCACACTGCTTCTTCTATGAAGAAAACAGATGCCAGAGGCATCTGGAAATGAGGTAGTATGAAGAGAGGATGTCAAATGTGTTGGTTTTGACAATGCCAAGGGAAGAAGAGAAGCAGGACTGGCAGTAAGTGTTGTTGTGAAGGACATTTTTCATCATAGCAATAGCTCTCCTTCCTCTCTCTCCTACCTGTCCTTTTACAGCTGCCACTGGCCTGGCTGTCCATGAGTTTGTCATGAAAGAAACAGCTTCTCTTCCACCACCTGTTGAACTAGAAGGTGTGAAATTCATAGCTGCTATAGAATGCTTCAATGATTAAGGACATTGGTCTTCCCTTCCATGCATATGAAAGAAAAGATTTGAAGGACTGCTGAAGACACCTGGGGATGTCTTCATCCCTGTCTTTCAGTCCCAGAACTGTGAGCTGGTGGCAGATTATTCTGGGATAATGGGACCATATTCCAGCCTGCTTGCTCAGTGCCCATCTTGGCTGACTCTGATGGACACAAAATGGACCAACTTCTGTTTGGGCTTGGGAGGAACTTTCTGCTCCAGCACGCAGTGCCTAAAGGTTACTTAAAATACAAAACTGCTCACATGTGCCCTGATTTATTAAAGACCTGAATGAGGTCCTAGAAGCAAAACGGCACAATTTGGCACTCTAGAGTATTTGCAGCAGTGATGATGCAGTACTGTGTGCTTAATTGAGGGAGACAATGTAACACTTGTTTCAGTGCTTTGCTGCTTTCATTGTGGAAGCCTCCCAAAAGCACGCTCGATCCGTGGCAGGGCCCTTTCCTGGTTGTTAGTGGGATGTAATGAAGACCATGGCAGCTACCAGCTTTTCAGGCACACTCAATGGCTGCTTTTCATTCGGGGCATGCCGGGCAGCATTACAAAAGTGCGAGGCATGGAGCAATGACAACCTCCAACATGTTCTCTGCTTTGTCCCTGCCTGAACCTGCAGGAGAGGATTTGAGAGAGGCATCAGGATGAAAGCCCTGACACAAATATTACAAGTCTACGGTGACTGATGACAGTAACCTCAGACCTCTGCCCCAGCAGTGAGCCGCACGAGCTTGGAGTTGCAGTTGTAGAGCTCAGGCTGACTGGCACAGAGCAACAGGGCTCAACTAAAAGGACTGGCAAGCTCAAGCCTAAGTGATTATTAGTTATCTGAAAGACAAGTGTATTTCCAAAAGTGTTATCAGTGTTTTTTCTCTCTGAAATGTGATTTTGCAAACAATGTGTCTTCTAGATTTCTTCAGCCTGTCTGACTTTTACCATTCAAGTGTATGAAAGCAGAGCATTTAGAGGACAATGATGCATTACCATAAAATAGATTTTTGAATTCTATTTGTTGAAGAGACGGAAAATGGGATGTGAAGCCAGTACTAGAATTTTCCCCCTTCACACTCTTGAGAGATTGCACAAACACAGCTCCCTGTTGTTTCCTGATGCTGTAAACTAAACTCTGCTAGGCAAGGAAATGTTGATTATTGGGTTGCATTTTTTCTCAGTCACCAGGGCTAGTTTGGTCAGTAAGAAATGCAGAAGGAATAGGTGAGGAATGATAGTCTCACAGGTAAGGGAACAGCACAGTTTCAGACATGGAAGGAGGGTAGAATAGAGGAAAATGCTTGCAGTTACTGTATCTGCTTTTGGCTGAATCAGTTGACTTGTGTTAGAGCTCAACTTCTGTATATTTCTTTATTTTTTATATGGGATTTAAATCTGTACAAATAATCTTTTGAAAGTCTCTTCCATCTCAAGGAATAACCTTATTTTTTAGGGGCTCAGGGTGGCTTTTTTTGGATCAGGTCTTGATTACCAATGGCCGGAGATGGGTTTACATTATATATGTATGTTTTTATTGCACTAGTCCATTTCATCTGATGTGGAATATTAGTTCTGACAGATTCTGGTCTAAGGTGCTTCATATAAAAATGCAAAGCAATCTAGGGAATAGTTTTTGGAAAATATTGCCTCTATTGAACCATCCCAGCTGAAGGTCTGAGACATCTGTGAGTCTGGAAACTTTATACCATATGTTTATTTTCATTCTAATGGAGAAACTATCATTTATGGCATTTCACATATTTAATCCTTCCACATCCTGCAGTAATGAGCTGTGGTAAACTGTGCTGATGAGTTGCACAGGCTAGTCATGTTGTGGTATTGCCACTTTTTAGAAGTGTTGCTTTAGGTGTCATATCTTATTCCATTGTTTCCTGACAGACTGTACCAAAGTTGGGTGACTCAAACCACCACTGCTCATCCATCTTTCCATCAGAGAAGGCACAAACCTGGATCTTTCCCCTCTACTTTGCTGCTCAGCCTGAGGTGTTTCAATCTCTTCTGTCTTTCATTGGTCCTCAGTAGTGACCAGATCAAAGGATATCAACTGAAAACCAGCTTTTATTTAAGTGCAGATAGAAGTTTGTGATAAGTCTATGTTGTATAAGGGTCGGCACCACTTATCACAGCAGCTGATGGAACTGCACCTCCCAGGCTGTTTGGCCATGGGCAACCACCTTATTCTACTCAGAACCCCAGACCTCTTCCCCCTCCTTCCTGCAGGTTATACTCACTTAGTACGTTACCCAAAATGCAGTTGCCTGTGCTGCCTGCTCACTTCAGACAGGGCTTTATTCTTGCACCATTCCTGAATGAGCAGGGCTCACTTTTAGAGTAGTACAAATACTAGATGAGGTACTGAAGTGTCTCATCTTCATGAATGAAGTGAACTGTCATAAACCTTTGTGCTTTGTTAGTAGTAATTCAGGACTCTCTAGCTTTGGCCTTAAGACAAATCTCTGCTTCTTTATTACTTTTTATTTGAGCGTAGATAAGAGGTGTTCTTGACCCTTCGCCATAATTAATGTTTCAGCTTCTAATCAGCGTGCCTTGCAACTATGCTACTTTGATCAAGGACTTGTTTTAGAATGGGAGTTTTATAACCACTTGTGCACTGTAAGTCAGATATTTAATTTCAGTGCTTTTGCAGACATTCACTAATTTATGCCAAAGAACCATATTAAATTTATCACACATTTTATGATAAAAGAATAACTGGTTGACTAGGAGGACTTGCTCAATCAGTAATAAATTTCTTCAATAGCATCTGTGTTAGTTTTAAGATCATAAACTTTAAGGAAACAAGAGACACAGTTATTCCCTCTATCAATCAATAGCTTGTAAACCTGCTGATTTACCATCACGCATGACAGATTTAACTGGTATCTGTTTCCTTCAGGCTCCATGATAAATAAATCCAACAGAAGGGCTGGGGGAGCAGACTCAGATATGCACCTTCACTGAAAGAAAGGAAGCAGCAATTTGGCCCTTTCTCCACAGATGAAATAGCCAACTGGCCAGTTACCACTTTTTGTGAGTCTGAAAAAGCAATGTGCTTCATCAATTCTGTCTGTCTGAAAGGGTCTGCTCTCTTTTTCCTCTGAGGCCATAAACTTCCCTAATTTCTAATGTGTATTCCAGACACCTTCTGTCACATCCAATTTTGTCAAAAACTATTCTCCCTACCATAGCAAATGGTTCAGCTTCAATTTCTTTCGTGAGTGCACATGACCAAGCCACAGGAGAATATTTTTGTGCAGGCATACCCCATGAGTTTTTCTCTTCCCACTCAAGTAGAACGGTATTTGCTCAGCAGTGTTAGTGGTTGTCTGACTTATTACTGTTATTTAGTGTCACAGTTCAGCTGCCCTCCAATTATTTTGCTTTTTCTATAGCATCTTTTTCTGGTCAGCAATTTCCATTGGCTTTCCAGCTGATTAAGAGAGTTATCTCCAAAGACAAAGCTAACAGGACACATTGGCAATAGATTATAATCTTGCAAAACCATGTGAACTGCTATTCTCGTCATTGCTTTTATGTCTTAACATCAGTATCATCATTTATTCTTTATTAGTGTGTATGGTAAAGGAAAACAGTCTGACTCAGGCTCCCAGATTCTGCTCTGCCCTGTTTTACAGAGTTGCACCAGTATCAGCAGCACATAAGAGCAGAGGAAGCAGCACTTCAGGAAAGAAGCCCTTTACCTTAGTCCTGAGCATCTCACCTGTTTAGGGCAATGTTTTGCAGTCTCTTAGCTAGGAACAATGATCCTGGGGGGAAAAGCCTGAAGTGTTAGGAGACACAGGGCCATCTTCTGGAAAAATCTGAGTTTAGCCGCAGCAGAATTACACAAGATATCCAAGCCATGGGCCAAGTTCTCCAGTCCAAACCTGTAATTTAGGATGTGGAGCCGCTGTTTAGGAATCTTAGTCAGCTAAATACAGGAAGGAGAAAGTAGGTACATTCCTGGGCTCAGAGCCTCCTTCTTCAGAGTTCGGCACTCACACACAGATTCTTATGCAAGTTTCTAGAAGTCCAATTGCTTATTTCCATTTGCCTGTTTTCTGGACAAACTGGCAAAAGGGATTGGCTTAAGATGTTTGGAACAGAGCATAGAAAGCATGTGTACTGAAGGCCCTGCAGGAAAGCCCAGGTTGAGTTTACAAAGCCAGAGGATATGAGCCACACAAGGGTACATTCTTAGAATTGTTTAATCTTGTAAAAGAGAAGCTGTACTGTACACCTCTTTCTTGGAAAATGCAACCGCCAGCACATCCCTCTCTCTCGTACACAGGAAAATCTGGCTTTCATCCCCCGGAAGCATTGGCTGCCACCATCCAGGAAGCAAAACCCAGCAAAGGGTTCTCTGCAAAAGCAGGTAGAGCTGGGAATGGAGGAAGAGCTGGGAACACAGCTAAGAGCCACAGGCTGCTGTGCCAGCCCAGAACTTCGCTTTATGTCATGCACTGTGTTGCCTTGGAATGTGGAGGACAGCAAATAAGAGCAGAGAAGATGGGGAGAATGGTGTCACTTGTGGCCTCTTGTCACACCATGAATGAAGGTGGAAAAGGGGTGCCTTTCTTCTCTAACTTGATGCTCTATCAGTGGCCTAAAGTGTGGGGTTTGTCCATACAACAGAAATTAGATTGCATAACTGCAGATTTAGCATTTCTAGAATTCCTGTGACATTGTTATTGTAGGATTTAGCCAAAGCTGTCTTCAGGAAAGCCTTATTATTGTAGCTGGCAGAGGGTGCTGGAGTTATTTTTAACACTTGATTGCAGAATCCTCAGTTATAGGAAGGCTGCAGCTTTTTACTCGACACAAAGTCAGTTAATGCAAGATGAAGCTAAAGAGCTGCCATACCTTTCTGCTGGCAGCTAGAGGATTAAAGCAAACCAAGAACATGATGTGCATACCTGGTCCCTGTGCTCACAGTGCTAGGGAGATAGACTGGGAAAGTTTCCTGAAGAGCTAGAGGACACAACAGCCAGCTGGCTGGCCCTGGAAAACATGGATCTATCTGGGAGGGTGGGTGCTATCAAAATACCCTTCAGACAAGCAATGCAATCAAAGGGATGCATGAGGTACAAGTGGAAGATAAAGCACCAGCTTGTGCAATAAAGGAGAATAAAAGGTTGCCAGTAGTTCTTCTGCTTCATTCCCTAGAGTTAAAGGGGAGAGGTTTCTGGCGCCAGTTCGAAGAAGTATTTGCAAAGGCAAATGTAAAACTTGGGGAATTCCACCACCTAGTTAGCTGAACCAACAAGAGTTGGCTTCGAAGCCTAGAAAGGCATTTTCTGCACAGTGCTTTCAAGTTTTGACAAATCTGGCCTCCTAGGTCAACCAAAGAGACAATCCAGATGTTAGCTTCCCACAGGAGCTGCAAGAACATGCTTACACTGTTTTTTGGAGAACTGTGGGGAATCAAGGACACATAGGAGTGCACAGCCATATTTAACGCATGGAGTCAGTCAGGGACATTTTAAAAATGGAGCTTTGCCTGGAAAATTGGGCTCTAAATGTTCTTGCCAAAAAACGTATCTTTCAGTTGTGGTAATCCTGATTACTCACTCGTAGGGGTTCAGTTTTTGCCCTCTTCAACAATGCCAGTGATTCCCTGTCTCATCTTCTGTAAAACCATCTTCTTAACTTTTATTTAGATAGATAGACTTTCCCTGTGGCTTTGGAGCAGCATATTTAGAAAGCCATAGGAAAAAAAACCCCAGCATATTTAGAAAGCCAGAGGAAAAGAGAAGAATAAAAGTACTATTTTTTGGGTGTCAATATTTGGCTTAGTATTATTGCACTGGTAACAGCTAACTTTGTAGTTTTTGGAAGAGGGGTATATTGAAACAGCTAGTGCTTGTCACTGCAGCGCACAGCTATGGAATGGAAAAGGTCTGTTTTCTGTTTGGTTACTTTTCAAAGAAGAATCCCTGGTGACTGGTTTTGAGTAGTGCTACTGTCCTAAAAGCTTATCTGGATTAACCCTCTATTAGTTTTGGATCTGGACTGATTAAACATGATTCTACCCTGTGTCATAGACAGACACGTAGTTTAGTGGGTCATGCTGGGACCTGATATCCACTATCCAAAAGTTGTCCTGACTCCCAAACAAAGTTGTCACCTTCTAAAGGCCCCCTTGTTCTGGGAGCATTTTCCAGTGGAGCTCTCTTGCTGTGTCCAAGTCTGCACGTGTTGGTACCGTGTTTGGGAGCCAAATGACACGGTGCCAGGGCGGCTGCAAGAGCCAGCCCCTCTGCTTGGATGAGGCAGGCATCACTGCATAAGGCCAGGCAATTATCTGGCTGTCAATGGATTCATTAGTGCAAGTCCTCAGCTCTGCATGGGGATACCTCTCTTGGTCCTGGAGCAGTCTGAAAATGTTTTCATTTTCATAGCAGCTGAGATGTCATCATAGGTTAGAGGTACTATCATTATAAGGAGAAGGGTTTTTGTTTTAGGCATGCTGGAGAGGCCAGGGTGGGGGGAAGAAGTTGTTCTGAACATCATTTTCCAGGACCAGCAATTTTGTGTCCATTTTGCTCAGAAGTCCTCCCTTGGTTAATAAACTTTGTAGCTAGAAAGTTAGTCTTTCATTCACCCTCATCTATCAAGACTGGACTCTTCCTCATTGGGAATTTTACATGTTGACCACTTCAGTAAACACAGCTTTTGATCTACTACACATGATTAGATACTAATCGTGTCCACAACTGGAAACAGAAGCCATTAGCACAAAGTAGAGATTTACTATCAATTTGTTTTCTATTAAGCTTCAGGTTTCATGAAAATGAAGAATCAGAGGGATTTCATCAGAGAAGATACATGGAGGTAAAAGAGTATTTTGCAAATTCAGCAATGTCTTAGAACCATGGGTTTGGTGCAAATCAAAGTATTAGGAACAAAGCTCATGTTCCCAAAAAAGTTGCATGCAGGAATCTTTCCTCCAGGTTGACAAGAGCGCAGTAAGTCATTTTATCAAATCCAAATTTAAAATCTGGTTTAGGTATCATTCTTATACAAAAGCTAGGAGTTTCTGGGTCTGCCACATTTCAGGAAAAAAAGCATCTACCTCTTCTAATTACCTGATTTTTCTAATTATATGACTTAGGTTTCCTTTCTTAATGAGATAAAGATGCAATCTTGCATTTATGTAAGCCAGAAATGTTCCATTGTATAACACAAGATTACAGAGAACTAGTAGGAACTAAGGCATCAAGAGACAGTCACAGGCAGAGGAGGAGAGGTCAAGGCTAAACATGAAGAAGGAAGTGTTAAAGACAAAGAAATGGAGGAATGAAGGAACTGCTCCAATGGCAGAACAGAAAAGTTGTACGGCTGAGGAAAAAAGGAGAACGCAAGATAAATCAGAGGTTGTAAACTTGCTACTTGAGCATATAAGAAAAGGAATTTTAAAATTTGTCACGCAACAGTTAGCTTTTAGCAAAAGCCATTGATGAAATCAGAACTTGTTCTGAGACTCTTGATTTAGTTTAACCTTTTGGTGTGTAACCTCACCTCTTTGTTATAAAGAGCTTGATCTGTGAAAGCACTCTTTCATGTGTGAAACCACTTATTCCCTGGAATATTTGCCACCTCTGTAGCAAACAGCAGAGATGAATTAAGGCAATACTAGAGCCCAATCACTGCAGCTTCTTGACTCCTTGCACAAGCTCTTGCCCAAGAGACAAGTTGGTCTGTTGCCCGCTAAAAACTGATGCCCACTGCTGCACCTCCTCAAGGCATCTGGGCCCCAAATATCAAGAATCCTGCCTTTATCTGCTCTTGGCAACTGGGTCTTGCCAGTAACTGACTTAGTTAAGGAATAAAATCTGAGCAATTAATCAATGAGGGTATCACTCAACACCAGGATACCAGCCACTGAAGGAAAGGCATGCCATCTGCAGTCTGTGCAAGCAGAATTGCCTCAGTATGGCTTAGTCCTTCAAGCACAAAACTAACTGAGTCACAACTCTGTGAGTGATCTGGCTGCAGATATTGGGTTTCAGGATAAATATTGTTCAGTGTGAAGGCTAGGCTAAGAGTTTACTAACAGGCGGGCAAGGAGCCTTCCAGGACATGTAGCAGATCAGGCACAGTCGTCTTTCTGAGCTGCAGTAATGTGTCTCCTTCCCTTCAGCCCTGACTCAAGTGTACAAATCTCCACTTGAACATATCATTTTAGAATATCCTCAGAGATCAAGGGAGCATGAGGCTACCCTCTGAAACACCTCAGAAATCCCAACCCTGAGAGATCTCATGTTGCTATGTGAGGATCAGCCGTGGGTGTGCTGCTCCAAAGCTCTCCTTGAAGACAAGAAGTACTAGTAATGCATGAAGTAATACTGCTGCTTAAAAAACAAAGAGCTTGTGAAAGCCAGTGATGGCTACCAAAAGGGACTGTGAAGGGACACAATGTCTTTTGGAAATGCTGGTTAGGAGATATAACCCAATAACTTTAAAAAAATTATTTTGTTTCAGGGATTTTATTTACTCCTTAAGTTCAAGGGCATAAATAAGAGGTTTTGCAACCAAATATCCCAGCTGATTCCCCCAGCTCTGTTCAAATCGGGTTCCCAATATTTTACCTCTGAAAAAAATAATTCCTTGGCCTACATCTCTGGTAATTTCATGTAGGTTCATAAAGATCACTTCATTAGAGAGCTAACTTCATACTTAATACTTTCTGAGTTCAAACACATATTCATGTGTAATCATTTACATTTAAAGGACTGAGGTATTTTCTTTACATATTTATTTTAATAGCATGTCACGGGAAACAAGATACGGTTGCAAGAACACTTGGATGTTAGAACAGTTCCTGCTCTTGTCACTGCCTCTCATCTCTTTCAAGAAAAAATCCAGAAGCCAAGTTTACCTCAGGAGGAAGTCTGAGTAGGAGAAATTAACAGGTAAGAAATCAAGAAGCTGAAGCCTTTAAGCTCAACAGTGTCTGCAGAGATCTCAGGTGTCACTTCTCACAGGAACATTCAATACATGATTCATTTTGTAGCTTTGGGTCAGGGCAGGTGACTTCCTTTACAAGTTACCTGAAGTCATTGCTGTTTCCAGACAATCCTGTTTCAGAAGCCAGTGGTGGCTTTCTAGGAGGAAAACTGGGAGGATTAAGTTGTATGTAATACCTCCCTTACTGCAGCTCAGAGATCCAGATCCCATCATGGGGACAAATCACTTATTACCTCTTTTGACTTAACAGCAGCCTATGACAGTTCCAAAGGCAGGCAGCCTGCAGCAGGGGTGCAGCCAGCACCATTCAGAGTGATTGAAAAAGTTTGTGCATACACATCCTTGTGCGAGGAACTTCTTGGCATAAATGATCCTATGAGAGCATTAGAGGCTGTTAGACCTGTACAATGAAAAATTACTCCGTTCAGCTTCTAGCTTGGGTGTAAAAAGTAATTCAGAGTGCCAAAACAGTGTTTTTACTTATCCAAACCAGATTTTTTTAACTTGGTCACTCAGACTGGATCTGGGAGCCCTGGATGAACTTTTCCTCTCCCTGATTCAAACCAGCAATTTGTTCTTAAACAAAACCCAGACTGTCTGGGCACTCACAAGGGTTACTTTGTGGTAGTTAAAGATTTGGGGAAATGGGTCTCTCTTCCTCCTGGCTGCATGCCATACCAAGTTCTTCAGCATCCAGCACTGTGGGGCTGGTGGGCAGTGCGCTTTCCCATGGGCAGGGTGCTCCTCCTGCTCCAGCCTGTGCGTGTTTCTTCTTGCCTCTCTCTAGCTATCACCTACCCCACAATCACGTTATTTCCCTGAGCTGTCTGATATGAATTTAATCCCCAGAGGCTGAGAGGAGGACTGAATCTGGTTTCCCACCGCCCATGTGGATTCCCTTACCAGCGGGCTATTCAGGGAAAGTCAACTGCTACCTCCAAGTGCTTTAATAATTCTTTGATTCCTCAGCTTGTACTGCCAGTGCCCAAAATGAAACGCTTTGCCATTTGTTTTGCCTGAAACTATTCCACAAAACTGCTTCCAATTTATGAATGGATTTGGCTACCTCAGAGCCTCATTTTTAGCTAAGTTGCAACTTGCCAACAGCCCTCACCCAGTGCTATTCTTGAGCGCTTTGCCCAATCTTATGTTTCAGAAACAGCGCCTGTGTACAGTGTGGTTGCTACAACCTTCTCTCCAAGCCCTGTCCTCCCTCAGTCAAAACAGGAAGGCAGGAGAGGAGCTGTGGCCAAGGCCCCTTGACCTTCCAGGGAAACAGCGAGTATTTATGTGGAGACACTGGACAGATGATCTTAGCTGTGTTGACAGGGATGAGTTATAAAGTGAAGCAGGCATAAGTGCAGTTTTAACGAGGCATAGGATTTCCAGGATTTAGGAGTGTTTTTAGCACCTTTCCCCTCTAAGACTCTTGTCCCCACACTTCATCTGCTTCCAGATGGGTACCAGTACCACTCAATGGGGGCTGTGCTGGGAGCTAAGAATCAGTGCTGGGAGGTGGTGGGAGCCTGCCATGGACTGGTCTGGTTCTGCTGTAGCACAGGGCAATGCCAGGGGCTCATCCAAGGGCCTGTCCTCCTCTACCACCCTCCCCTGTGGGACTGCCCTCTCCCTCCTCCCACCATCTACTTAATACCCTGGAGAATTGGGTCAACGGCTTGGGGGCCCTCAGGGAGGGGGAGCTGGACACGGTGCATCGGCTGGAGCCTTGGCAGAGCTGCTCCTGCACTCGCAGGGCTTTGCCAGAAGGATCCACAGAGCCAAACAGAGGTAGAATTGGCCTCAAATTTTAAAGCTGTCTGGAGTGCATTGGTAGTCTTGATTCACAGTTCCCACTGTGGTTCCCACCCAAACCCATGAGAAGAAGGAATATTTGGGGAAGGGAAGAAAGAACAGGGGAAGGAGTCAGTGACTGAGATTTCCACTTTTTCAGTTGTGTCCATCCTTGGTAGGATAAACAGCCTAATTTTTTTATGTAGGCAAGAATCTAATACAAATCATACATTTCCTTCCTTGCATGAAGGAGAATGCAAAACCAACTTCAACACACTGAAATCTGCCTGCAAAAGAAAATTAAGCTTAATGGTTAAGCAATTATTGCATTCCTTTATTTTTTTTAAATAAGGATAGGAGACATGAATTAAACCTGCAAAAAAATTTTATGTGCTTCTCTTGATAAATAACCCAAGTTTATGACTAATTCTATTCTGTGACCCAGTGAAGACTCCTTCCTGTTAGCAGATGAACTGATAGCCAATTGTACTTTCTTGCTGTGGTAGGAGAGTAAAGAAAAAAGAAACCCCCAACGTTGCAGTTTTCAGCCTCAAAGAATTAGCTGAATTGTCATCCCAACCTCTACCCAGTCAGAAGAAAGGCTCTCTTACATCTAGGGGGAAAGAGCATTCAATTAAAATGAGTCTGATTATCAAACAGACCTTTTCCACAGTGGTCCAGCTCTGCTTCTGTTGAGTGATGTACTACTTTGAGTCAGTAAACTCTTACAGGGGACTTTCTGTCAATAGATGTGTTTTTTGTTGAGTATTTCACAACCAGAGAAGCATGACTTATCTCCCAAAGTTGTCTTTGAGAGAACAATTAATTTATTTAAGAGGAGCAAGGCAGGCTGCTGACACATTTCAGTTTTGAAGGCACTGCTGTTCAGTTTATTCAGACAAAGCCTGAAACGTGAAAGCTGGCCTCCTGCCTTTGTTTTCTTCTAACTGACTGCCGGAGAAGCAGATTTCCCTGTTCCATGGCTAACTAGATCTGCCTGGTTGGCTTAACCAGCGAGCACATTCCTGCACTTCAGGAAGAACACTCTGGGCTCACTACGAGCTACTGGGCTACAGCCTGACACTAAGAAAACAGATTTGTTTTGGACAAACTGCTCTGACATGGAGGTGCCAGGGTGAATAACCTTTGGGAAAAAATATCAAAACAAACTAGCATAAAATCAAAAACCTGCCTCCAAGAGCAAGATGAATAATCTGACGAGTGAATGGCTCTGTATTTTATATCAAAGCACAAAATAGCTAGAAGTTGCAGGGATCTGACTCATGAGCAGAAATAGAGTGCTGGGGCTGGCTTGAGCTGTCGCTACCACCAGCTGCCTGCCCCCACCGCTGGAGAATGGGTGGCTCAGATGCTGCTTCTTAAGCAACTCAGCCACAAAAGGCTACAGCTAAGCATTTTAAGGGAAACGTGTCAGCGCTAGTTTATAGCCTCACTCCTCAAGATAAACCTTGAAACGGTCCTGAGCTGCCACAAAGCCTTTCGACTGCTGAGGCAGGAGGAACAGGACAGACACCTCGCCAGGCATCCCGTTGGAAGTTGCAACAGGCACAAGTCAGCACTCGGCAAAGCAGCTTGTCCCAGCCAAGCAGCACTCCGCTGCCACAGCAAGGAGTTGACAGAAGCCCCCATTCCCCATCCCCCTTATCAGCAAAGCAGCCTTTTTGAAACGGGCAAATTTAAGCCGTGACCTATTTAAACATCCTGCCCCATCACCGTCCAGCAGCACAATTCTGCAACAAATCCCACAGCACACTGTTGCCGCTGCGTTTCCCCAGCTGCTCTCTGTGACAAGTTCTTCGACTCAAATAGCAGTCCTAATCCTAGCGTAAAGCCCCAGCCCAGCTCCACCAGATAAACACACATTGTTTCACCTGGTCTTCTGCGAAAATGAGACTGTAGCAAGCGCCTTATCACTGCTATTTTCTCTACCTCTTCTCAGCTCCTCCTCCCACCCATAACTTTCTAACGTGTTTATCGTGTAGAAGGAGAAAGCTCAGAAAATCAAACTCCTACAAATGCAGGAGGAAGGAGAAAGGGTGGTTGGATATGTGCACCCATCCCCACTGAGGGTACAGTTACACAGCGGCTTCGTTTGCTCTAAATTGGAGTTGCCGTAGCAATGCCTGCCCTGCCTGCATTAATCATGCTGTCCTCCCTACCTTCTGTTAGCAGAGATCAAAGGACGTATATGTGAAAAGCAAAATGCCACTACCTGTGGCTGATTCGGCTGAAAACCAGCCCTACCTAAAATTTATTCATTTTGGCTCATTGAGCTCCATGCAAAGGCTTGCTGTACACCTCGAACCAAGGGAGGGCAAAGGAAAGAAGCATCAGGATTTTGCAGGATGAAGGGGAGAAGAAGCAGATCTGTTGCTCTGTTGATTTTGGGACAGCTGAATTCCTGCAGAATGAATTCTTAGCAGGGTAACAGCAGTGCCGAGAAGCTGCCTTCATAAGGGGAATCCCATCCAGCTCCTCTTCCAGCTCTGTCAGTTTACTTGCCACTCTGGGCTCCCTGCCTGATGCCACCGTATTGGGCCACGGCTTGTCCTGGCTGCAGGCGGGAAGTGCAGCAAGGTAGGAGCTCTTGTGCTGGCAGCTGCATTTTTCTTAACTTAAAACTAGGGCAAAAATTGCAACTTGAGGGTTGGGGGCATTATGTACACGTCTGGAAAAAGATGCTTCAAGTTCACTCAAAGCTATTTTGACACTGAATTATGCAACATTCTGCTTTGCTATATCAAAACTCCTGTTAGAGACCTTAATTTTGTTTGACTAACCATTATTCAAAGAATGCACTAGCTGAAAATATCTCCTGAAAGTTTAGAGATGTGGGGGATGATGCCCAGGCTCTGAAGTAATGAATTCCTATTGATTCTCCCCATGTAAACCAGCATCGTTAACCAGTGAGATCTGCAGTCCTGGGGACATCTTACACCCTTTCTGCATCACTCATGCATTGCCTGCAGTAGTGTTTGCTGAAAATTCAACACCGTTATTGATGCACCATGGTACATTTAGTGGTTTGTAAATGGCTTTAATCAAGAGTTTTCTTTACAAAGGTGCTTTTAAACACTTTGTGATATGTGGAGTCATACACACACATTGCATCGCAGCTATTACACAAGAAGGGTTCTGGCCACGATGCCTCTTTTCCAACTCTTCAAACAAACAAAAAAGATTAAAGATCAGGCAGTTTAGGAGAGCTTTAAAAGGCAGTGGCTACTGAATTGCCTTTGCGCTCCCAGATCCGCAGAGGGAAGAAGCATCAGGTGTGCTTCCCCATCCTCCACGGGTGCAGCCGACCGGCACGGTCAGACGGGATGCCTGCCCGGCGCAAAACAGAAGGATACAGAATATTTGAGAGTGGTTTGGCCGCTGGCAGTCGGCTGTGGGAGCCGCAGGAATCAGGATGCAGGAATTTGGGTCTTTGTTTCAGGAACATTACTTGGAAAGTAGCGGGGGCAGCCGCAAGGCGGTCCGAAATCCCTCATCTTATCTACGCTCGGCGCAGGGAGCAAGGCAGGGGAGCCGATGGCACCGTCCCTCCTGGCTCCGGGAGCCGAGGGCTCCCGGCCGCCTTTGCCGGGGGTTTCATCCCTTCCCGACCCGGGCATTGCACGGCACCGTCCCGACTCCAGGTCCCCCGCGTCCCTGCCCGTGCGCCCAGCGGCGCGGGGCGGTGGGCGACAGCCGCAGCCGCAGCACACCGCAAGCTGGGCGGGATTTTTTTCTTATTTCTTCCCACCTTTTCCTCATCTGAGGCCCGCGCACTGCCCGCATTGCTCATGGTAGAGCTGAGGCTTTAACTTGGCACGGGGAAAGGGGCAAAGAGAGAAGGCGCCGGGACGGGAGGAAAGGAGGAGGGTAGCCGCGGCTCGCGGGGCTGTAGCGAGGGCAGCCGGCACCTGCCCCCGCCAGCGGCGCGGGGCGTCCCGGCGCCCAGGACTTACTTTTTGCGGGTCGGCGTAGGTGCCCAGCCCCAAGAGCGGGATGCTGTTGCCGTCGCTCAGCGGAATGCGGTGGCTCTCGGCGGTGAGGTTCATCGTGCCGGCAGGTAGGGCTGCCTCGGACCTGGGGCAGATTCCGCAGGGGGCGGGAGCCGCCGCTTCGCAGCCAACCGCGGCCCCTGGCACCGGCGCCCACCGACGGCTGGACGGAGCGGACCGGCGGTGGCTCTTGGGGGACCGAGGACTGCCCTCTCGCGCCGCCGGGGAGCGCCTTTTTGGGGGGCTGAGCCACGTGTGCCCGCCGCTGCCCTGCACCGCGCCCCGCCGCGCACCGCCCCGGCCCCGCCCCGGCCCCGCGGCCACCGGCTCCCCGCGCACCGCCCCGCGCCGTGACGGCCCCGCCGCGACCCCCGCGGGGGCTCCGGCGGGGGCTGCGCGCACGGGAAGGGCTGCTCCGTGCTGGCCTCAAGGCGGGCCCGTGGACCACCAGCACCTTGAGCGGCTTGGGGCGTTGCTGCCCAGTGGCCAGGGAGCCCGCGTGGGTTGCCCTACCCGGAGCGGCCGGCAGCAGGGCACCGGCTTCCCGTGATTTGGGGTGGCAGGACATGGAAATTTCCCCACAGAAGTGTAGAACAGTTTCCACCTCTCCATTCCAGTGGTTGAAACCCACTACTGTAGAGGCAAGGAGGAAGGAAATCCCACACTGGTGAGTAGTTTCTCTGCCTCAATGTGAGTCCCAAATTACAGTGAATGGACTCAAGTTCCTCACGGTCTGGTTCTGCTCCACAGTGTAAAAATGTATGTATTTCCTAATGGTGATAGCCCAGAAGGAGACAATATCCTTTATAAAATTCATCACACAGCTCTTACTGTCTTTTCTGGTCCTCATAAAACACTCGGGGCCATACTTTTACACCACTCCGAGCCACCTGCCTTGTGACATCTATGCTGAGTTCTCCCCATTTGATCTGGAAGTGCGTGGTCTTTTATGCCTTCCTAGATCAACCTGTAATTAAGCCCTCAGGGAGCATTATTCCTGAGCCATAACAATGGTCTTTGCCTGGCAGGTTTTTTTATCTCCTCTAATACCCCATTGGCTTTCTGTGTATGATGATAGTTCATCAGTTATGCAATTCCAAGAGGGGTTAATGGATCCATCATGATAGATTATCTCTGCAGTTCTTGCAATCAACAGGTGTGCACTAGTTTGCATTCGGGGAAAAGGTTGGTTGCTGCTAGGGCTGGGAACCTACCTGGAGAATACCCTACCACAAGACCCTTTTAGTGCTACTGGCTAGATACCTGCAAGGGTCTCCTGAGAAGATGGGAAAAGCGCCACTTCCACATTTAGGAATCTTCCAAGAAGTTCAGGACTAAGTGCAAGCCAACAAGAGCCCAGCCCAAAAGTTTCTAGTTAGGATGTCCTGCAGGACAAAGGTGGTGTGTGTAAAATGCTCCTTGGAAAGTGGACTGAGTGTGACTGAGGTTTTCTGAGAGCCTTTATGTGGACAGCACACTGCAAAGAGCTAAGGTGGCTGGGTTCCATCTCAAGGGGGAGAAGCTGAGGCAGACTGCAGCCTGACTGTAGTTACTGCTCATCTTCCTAGACCTGTCTGCATGTTGCTGGGAGCTGTGGGTACCTGCAGGAGGAAGGAAAACCAGTGACCACCTCCATGCTCCCCTGTTGTTCCGATGAAGCTGATTATCACTTTCTTGCTACAGGAGCTGCTCTGATCTCCTCTCTCTGTGCCAAGCACACTCTGTAGGAAGACAAGTCGATGCCAGCTGCATGTCTAAGTTATAGCCATCATTCTATTGTATTTCCAACAGAGGAGCAAACATATGGAGAGATGGAAATGGGGTGAATAGAGGAGTCTGATGTGGCAGAGGACATTCAGAGACCTACTTATTTCCAGTCCCATACTAGCATGCCATGAAGAGGCTCTGCTGCCCAGTGGCTGACTTGTATCCCTTAGCTTCTATGCTGCAAGTCCACTCCACAACCTGCTTTTCCATAATTCCTCTCAATCCAGCATCTTTTGGGGAGTTTTAAGGTACAGTTTTGACTCATTTGCTTTGGGCTCAGAGCGCATCCAGTTTACTCATATGCTCTGGCAAGAGAGCAACACGTGCCCGGAGCTGCGCGTGATCCCGAGCTAAGCAAAGCACGGCTGTGTCTGCGATGCCCGTCCTGCAGAGAAGAGCAAGTGCAAGGAGCCTCTCTGGCAGGAGTACACGAGCCTGATATGTGATATCCTTCAACGACAACTGTGAAAGAAGGATTGATGGACTTGCCATAATTCACAGAATGGGGAGCTTGGGCAAGAGAAGGACTTGTGCTTCTAGGAACAGGCAGGCAAAGTGGTCCATCACTGGCGAGGCAAGCCAGCCACACCAGGCACTTCTGCCCTGACACAGGCACAAGCCCTCAGCACCCATCAGGGTGACAGGCTGAAGTGACCTCACCTCCAGCTTCACTGCTAGACTGGTCCTTACAGAACTAGCCAATATGCTTGCCCAAGGAATTGGAGAGAGGCAGAGGGTTTTACAAGTCCTTCTCTCCACTCCTGCACCTTAACTGACAGAAAAGACTATGAACGCCTCTTACACATGAGACTTTTAAAGTCCCATAGATAGCTACTCTAGCTCCCTACCCTACTGTTCCAATGCCTCTGCAGATTTTATATGAAACCCCAGAAAACAGGGAAATGCATTTTTCCCCCTTTACATCCAAGTTACTAACTAAAAAAAAAAGCTTATTTCATAGAAGCTAGAAATACTAGCAGGTTTTCAGTTGATAATGAATATCCTTTAAAGAACAAAGGAAGCCAAATAATGGAGCCTGGAGCCTGTCACATGTAATTCTTGTTAGTAATAATATCTGTTCGCTGTTCAGGGAAGTGCAGCTTTCAATTTCAGACCATAAATGACTTAACCAGATTTTTTATGAGGACATGGTATCTAGCAGCTCTGACTGCAAAACAGTGTAAGTTTCTAGAGGCAAAGTGTTGGCTGCTGGTCATTGTCGATCAGTAACAATTCAGGAGCTTTTATAAAATGCAGATGTGATCTCAGTTCTTTCTCTAGGAAACAAAAACAATGAAGTTTCAGCCTGGCCTGACTAGCAAGTAATGAGTGCTGCCATCCTATCAACACAAGTTTGCCTTCTCTAGTGAAGCTGTTAAATCACACAAAAACACCTTCAGAAGCAACTAAGGTAGGTTTGTGATTCATGTCTTGATGGTGCAGGATTTTAGAATTGTGTTAGTCATCTCAGACCTAAGTAAAGAGCAGGGATTTCAAAAGCAACATCTTATATGTGTTCTGTTCCCCACCCCCTGAATCTCCACACAAATAAGGTAGATTGAAAAAATAAGAAGAAAAATTAGATGTAAGTTTTTTGCAGGAAAAGTGGGTCAGACATTTGAGGATTCTTGCTGTTAAAAACTTGCTGAAATCTCAGGTAAAGAAAGTACTTAACGGCCTCCTTACCTGGGCAAAACTGGTAAGGGATCTTTTAAAGTAAAGAGGTCACCTTTTTACTCATTTTATCTCAAATTGCTAAGTATCCTGGGAACAGGAGAAAATGTGTGAAGCCTTTAAATATAGAATCCCCAGTTCTTGGAAGGAAGGAGAAAGAGTCATTGATTGAGAAGGACTGGCCTTGTCATCATTCAGATTTCATGTTTCCTTGGACATTCATGGGTTGCCCCCCTCCCCTTTTTTTTTAAAAAAAAATTGTTTTGAACAAGATAACATGTTAAAAATAGAATTCTCCTGAATCTTCTTGATCTACGTGTGTTACACATTGTATATTAGATCAGTGAGGTTCTAGAGATGGGTGACCTGTAATGCCTAAAAATGAACTTTTTTTAAAAGGAAAATAGAAAATACTTTTATAATACTTTTATTTGTTAGATGAAAATTGCATATTGGTACAGTTCCTATTTTCTGTATGAGTCGTGCTCCACTCTGTGTAATTATCTGCTAGAATGCGTACTCTGCATGTGTTTTTAGTTAAAATTTCTTAAAACAAGGTCTTAAAGTCTGCATATTTTCAGCCTAGTCCTTTAATAACTCACATAAAATAGCATGTGTCCATCCTGCATGTGGAATATCTACTGATGTATTTTCGACAATTTAGCTTAGAGATTTTGGTAGCATGTGTCAAGACTAATATTTATTTTCTATTTTGCCATTACCTGTAATAAACTAACACATATAAAGGAAAACTTCTAGCTTAATTTTTGAACTCTAAGAAATAAGGGCTGTGTATGCTTAGTAGAGGGCCCATACATGAAGTGAGATTGCTTTTTTAGTTACTGCTACTTCTGCCACAAATTATATAAGCTGACCTGGAGAACACTTCTCTGGTTTAAAAAAAAAACCAACCAACTTGTATTTTCACAAATTATCACAATAATCATCACATATATCCCAATATACTTCTCAAGGGCACCTGATGAGTGGTACCTTACACTGCCTGCATGATTCCTTCATTTAGTGACCAAGGGATTCCTCATATGGAAGCATTTATGATCTTTTCCCTTTGGTGATGTTTGTTGCACAATGAGGCTGATCACTGCCAGGGTAACAGCCTGGGCTTTGTTGGGAAGTGTGATGTAATGGGCATTCCTAGCAGTTTTTATGCAAACACCTTTTTTTCCCTAGCTCCCACTGCTGCATGTAAACTACTTGACAAACAATGAAACGCTTAAGTGATGTGTTCTTTTTTTATTCCAATAACTTCTATGTCTGCTAAGGACTAGTTCTTGGTGAATTCTTCTTTGAAAGACCAAAGATTGCTTTCAAACTTCCAAGACCTACAGCTTGGCAGTGATATATGTACACTTTTAGTGAAACTCTTCACTGCAAGTCCTGCAAAGCAGTATCTGTCCTCCAAAGACCTCACCTGGCCTGACTTTTCCAGCACTGGTACAGCACTTCTGCTGGATCCCTGAGAGCATGAGGACAGGGAGAAAATGTGCCTACCACTTGTGCCTGTGGAGAGATTTAGGAAAATACTTGATGTCTGGGTCACTTATCCCTTCTGCTTCCTATAAATGCTCTGTGGCTACAGCTGTGATAAAAGGGAAATTCCGATGTGTCCTTGATGCTGTTCCATTGCTTCTAGTAACACTGGAAAAGTGAAGCTACTGCAAGCCTTTGATCGTTCCTGGGGTACAAGAAGAATGCCAGCAGCTGCTCTAGATTAGGCTCCCACCACTCCTGTGGCTGTGGGGATGTGCTCATGCTGCACCAAGGCACAGGGGCTTCCCCAGGGACCAGCCTCCCGTGGCCATCCTGGTCCATCACTGTCCCCATGCTACCTTGGGACAGGTGCAGGGCCCCCAGCTGTGGCATCCCCTGGAATGCCACTGCCACAGCCCTTGTGCTGGGTGCTGTGGGGTGCTTCTCTGGGGGAGTGGCCGTGCATATAGCCAGAGCCTGCTCAGCAGTTTAACTCCCCACTGGTTTGGGTTGTAGTCACTGGGTGAAGCTGTGGTGGATGCTGTACCAGAAGCAGCAGCCACACAGACAGCAGAGGAAGCAAAATCTCACAACACAGAAGCCAAATTAGCCAGGCTGTTTATACACCACCACTGTGTTTCCCATGGCACAGCAAGAGAGGGGCCGACACTAGCAGCACAACCCCTAAAATGCGCCCTTTTCCCTTTTGGTGTCCACTTCAGGAGCTTGAGTTGCTCCATTAGCATCCAGGGAGTGTTACTTACGGGCTAAAAATCCCTGTGGAAGGTGAGGAGCTCCTTTGGAGGATCAGAAACTGCAGGGAAAGGGAAAGAGATGCTCAGTTTGAAAAAGTAATCCTCCTAATCCTTTGGAAAGGTAATGGTCTAGTCCTTTATCAGTGTCATTTATACAGGCACTGTCTCATGAGCTTGCTCCTTTTTGGGCACTGTCTTCATGCTCCGGTTTTGTGTTAGCAGCAAACTGAGCCAGAAGCCAGCTTTTTTTCCTCCCCCTGACACTCTGTTTACCAATTTATTGCTTTCTTCTAGCAACAGTGTCTTAGTTTTTGCTCCTGTCTGCTTTGGCAAGTGACTGACCTGGGAGCTGGTGAGCACTGCCTGTCAGATCCTCAGCCAAAGGTCAGTAGCTGCATGGTGGCTTCTGGATTCCTCAGATACCAGCCCTTGTCATGTGGGGAGGTATTGACCTTTGGCCCTGCGTAAGTGTCCTCATAGCTCACCTCAGTTAGTCTGGCCTGCTATTTGATCCTGTCCAGTATAAACCCGTTTCCTTTGCCATCCTGCAAATCTAAGCCCTGCCTTGATGATTTCCAGCATGCCATCCACCTGCTGCTGGTGGGAGATACCCTGTGGGAGTAAGCAGTGGCAGAAGGGGCAGCTCGGGAAGAGCTGATTGTGCGTTCACAGCCCCTCCTGCATCCCAAGGGAGCAGTGGTGGTGGCTCCCTCTGTGTAACCTCTCTTCCTCACCCAGAATAGGGATAGCTACAGTGGGAGGATACTGCCTTTATCATGCAACTAAGGTGTTTTGAGAGTCCCTTACTTTGAATCAGGCTCTTGGGACTCATCACCAGATCTTAGCATATTCCAAAAATGTGAGATATCTCTTGCCTCTTTTTAATGCAGAGCTTGGTCCAGGTTCACCTCAGTGCACCACCACTATTCCTGCCAACTCCCATGATTACTTGACATGTAACCTCGCACAGCTCCCTTGGGTCCGTCTCAGGGCTGCACAGGCGTTCTTAGTTCAGCTCTGATGAATGATCATTTTACTTCCTTGCACTGGGTAAACAGCTGTTTTCCATGTTACCTGCTTTAGGACCCTCACTGGCATGTTGTTTCTTTCCTTGCCTCCAGCAACAAGCAGACACAAGTGACTAATGGCAGCAGGGCTGCACCAGCACCTTCTTACAGTTGGGACAGCATGAAAAACACACATCATTTTCATACAGCACACAGTCAATTGGCTGCAAGATGAAATAACAGGGAGCAGGCACTTGCAGTCTCTTTTCCGTATCTTTTACTATTTAAAAGAATGAAAGCAGCACAGGCTTGGAGATGAGGGTCCCAAAGCGTCCAAGTCCCCATTGGTCACAGCACTTCCAGCTTCAAGTCCCTACTGGGGAATCTCTCCCTTTGAAGTACATCTCACTTGGGCAGGAGCTGGTAAAGAGAACCCCACAGGTAAAGTCTGACCTCCTGCTGATTTCTTTGCTTGCAGGTATTTCCTGTGGATGCTTTAAAAACAGATGGTATTGTGGGTTTTGCTGGTATCACCTGCTAGTGGGCAATGCTCTGTGTCAAAAGGAACAGGGAATTCAGAAGAGTAGGCTTTAAAACATCACAGTGATGTGTTTTAGCCTGCTTGCATGCTTTTTAAATTGTGCCAGAGTGCTTTAAAAGGCCAGATAAGCTCATCTTTGAGTGGGTTAGTCCTTGTCCCGGAGCTGGCCGCCCAGGAGGAGGGCAGTGATGGTGGGAGCACAGCAGTGCTGCCAAAGGATGTGATGCCCCACTTGAGCACCCATGCTTTATGAGCAGAGGTTCTAGCAAGGCTGGTGGGATTTACAGCTGTGTGCAGCTCTTCATTCCACATTTTGTACCAAGGTGTTGCATGCAGACCAAGGGGCATGTTTTACCTCTCTGCTTTGCAGACAGAAATGTTTTTTTCCCATCTTCTGCTTTTTTTTCCCAAATTGCCACTGAATTTTTGATGTTCGTATGTACTTTGGCAGACTGAGAAATCTCCTGATGTGTTGTGAGATGTGCTTATCATATTCTGCCAAGCTCTACCAACCTATCACTTCCATATCACCTTCCCTGCCACCTTGCTTTTGAAACTTCATTTTAAGGTCTACTCAAGCCTGTGCCTAAATATCTACATTTTATGAAAGCCTCATCCTTCTGCCCTACCACTTTTCCATGCCTTTTGTCATCTTGTGCAATAAGGCAACATGATGTTAACGTCCTCTCTCCAAGGCATTGTGTAGCATCTCTGCAAATCAAATGGTGGTGATCCAGTCTGGGACTAGGAAAGAGAAAGAAATGAACAATTCCTTGTTTGCACAAGACTGGAAGAACTGTTGGGTCAGAGCTGGGGCTAGAACCCAGACTAAATCATGGGACTGCCTGTCATAACAAGAAAGGGAGCTTGCAGCAGCTTCTTTTTGTGAGATGATTTGTTAAATCTCCTGTAATTGGTTTAGTAAACACGAATAGATGGGAAACAAAACAGAATGTTCTCTCCTAGCTTTTGTAGGCTGCGTGGTATCTCTCACAGCCATATGGGATTAATGGTGGCTGTAGGGTAGGATTATATCATAAAACTTTTATTAAATGTTTTAAAGCCAATTAAAGAGACACTGCCAATTTGAGCTTTCTAAGATTTTACAAAGTAAATTTTTTCCATTGTAGTCAAAGTGCCTTTGAAGTGCTAGATCCTGAAATTTTTAACCATTTAAGAAGTAAATTGCTATATATTCTCTGCTGATGCTGAGCCAATACTGTGACAGAAATTCAACTAGTTATGCACAGTACTGCTGTGGGCAGACAAGAAATAAAATGCTCCTAAGCAGAAATTAATTTTTCCTATCTTCTTTCATTTACAGGAGTTTTTTAAATCTTAATTGAAGCCTCATTAAGTGACATTTTGGACAGGAAAGTTTGGGTTCTCCTATCAATTTGATGATATGTCTTCAGATAAGCCTTTCTTAAAACCTTCAAGTCTCCAAACAGAGAAGTGAGACCTTTTCTGAGTGTTATACTGATTATTAGAAAATCCATATGTCTGAATTATTGTATTTCATTAAAAACCAAGCTTCCATTTCAGGTCTATAGTTCCTCTTATTGTAAGGTGTAAAATGTCCTTTTTTTCCCATGGAAAGCATTCAGCCTACATTTCAAGGAACAAGCAGCCCATGATAGGAAAAGGATCTGCAGGGCTCAGTGACTAGGGCGGAAAGGAGATGGGTGGATTAGATGCAGTCACAGTTTGCTTTTGTAGGTAGCTTGTACTTGCATTCACATGAGAAATATGAATACTTTGATGGAACTCAGGGTGCACTTGGGTTTCTGGGCTGCAAACTCACACTGCTGGGTCCTGTCCAGCCTTTCACCCTCCAGTACCCTGAAGTCCTCCTCAGGGCTGCTCCCTATCCCTTCATCCACCAGCCTTTGTACATACCAGAGGTAATTCCTTTCAAGTTGTTACTATGATTAAAACTCCAGGATCCTTGATCTTTAGACGAGCCTGTCAGGGCACATCTTGGCCTGTTGTAGCATCCTCTGAGAGACAAAAGCATCTCTTTGTTACCTTTGTGCCTTGGATGTGCTCTACCTCTGTCAGTGAGAGGGCAGCAGAGGCTGGGGCAGCAATACCTTCCCCCTCTGGCCAGTCCATTGGCAGGGTGCTCTTGGTGCACACCCTCAGCTCTGCCTGTTGCAGAAGGCTGACACGTCCCTGCAGCGTGCCTGCTGATTTCCTGCACACTTGCAGGGCTGATATGTGTGCTTTGGGGAGCCCGTCAAGGCTGGAGGTGAGCGGGGCTTGGCACAATGTCACCTTCCTGGTCTCACAGCTCATTGCTCACCCGCAGCTGGGACCTGACAGGCTTTTTTTGTCTCTGTTTTGTATAAAGCTTCGTCACTGTAGCACTTCATCTGATGTGACTAACACGCATGGTTTTTCTCTGCTCTCTCCCCTGAGGAAGATGGGGGGAGAATTAGTGTGGGCAGTGCAGTATTTCTGCTTCGGTCTGGTTATTTTAGAAACAAACTTAAAAACATATGTTCATTTCAGTTCGTTTATGTGACAGAGACAAGGTCGAAGAGATATGCCTGGAAAGTGTAGCTGAAACCTCCCTAAGAGCTGGGCTGTGTTCAGGGATCATGTTACACGAAGTTTATTGCAGGCTGGTATTTAAATTCACTATAGCCTGCCCCATCATTGTGTTTTAAAGGTCCCTTTCTTTTACAAATCTCTTCATTTTGTCTCCTTCTCTTATTTGTACTTTTTCCATTTATTGTTCTTTTCAGGACAATTTCATTTTTTGAAATATTCTCTGTTCTGCAGAAATCATAATCTGTACTATAGAAACACATTTGTATAAATCTTGATAGCCCAAATTTTCTCCTCACCTACATCCTCATTGTTTTGCATGTTGTGTCCTTGCTCCACAATTCCTACCTAAATTTCCAGTACTGGTGAGACAGACTGTACCCTTGAAATACTTGCTTGTTAATAAGGCAACAATTGGGATTGGCAGGACATGGTGATGGAAGATTTCCTCATGCAAACGTGAGGATTGGCAAGTCTGTTTTTCATTTTTCATCAAAGCAAAAGCAGAGTTTTGTAAATGATGGTGGGAAGAAACCCGAGGAGGGGAGATTTCAGGAGATTAAAGCCTGTCTGCTGGGGAGGGAGGTGAGGGGGCAACTGACTTCAAGCCTCAGCTCAGCTGGACCTGGATGTAGACCTGAAGCCCCTGCCTCTGTGAGATTGCTGGCTGGGGCTGCTCCTCTCCTGACCAATATGTAAAGATATAGAAAGTGAGAAGAAAAATGAGAAAACAAATGGTGATTAACTTAATCATGGGAGGACAGCACCAGAGTGTGATGTAGGAGACAGAAGTTCAAGCCTTTGTCGAAATCTGTCACAAAAAGTAATTAAACTTTCTCTGTCATGTTCTCCTCCAGTGCTGTAATCCCTGTGACTGCCAAAGCTCATCCTGCTTCTCACCAGCCAGACTTTCCTTGGGGCTGGGAACTTACAGCCACTCATGTCCTTCTTCTGGGAAAAAGGTCCCATAAAGTGCTTCCCAACACTTGCAAGAATGCAAACGGGATTTGAAGAAGATGGTTCTCATTTGATTATACTTCTAAGCCACATCTTCTGGTCTTTTGCACAAGTATAGTTCAAAGTTTGTATTAAAAGTGGTGAGGGGGGAGGCAAATCGGGATTTTTGGAGGGGTTTTGGTAAAGTCTTGCATTTTGTTACTGTAGTGATACCATGGAAACCTGATTTGTGAGTCCAGGGAGAATCTAAGTTGTGAAGGAAAAAGCTGAGATTTTTGGTACGAGCACAAAGTTTTGAGCACTCCTTTTGACTTTTCCTCCAAGTGATATTGGTGGGGATGTGGTTAATTTTAGTGGGAACAGGATCAATGTATAAACCATGATAAGCCTTCACTAAATGAAAACTGGAACGTGTCTACTGAACTGTTTTTGAAATGTCTGGATGAAGTGAAAGGGATCAGAGGCCTGTTTGTAGCTCAGAGAATGTATTTGTCTCTGGACTAATAAATTTTCCCAAATTTTCTTTAAAAAGTTAGTTAAATGAAAGGTCAGTCCCATTTGTAAACAAAGCTGTCTGAATTTATTGTTAAGCAAAAGCATCAGGGGTTTTTGCAGTATTTTCCTCTGTGGCTGAGTGCCAGCACAGTTGCTTTTTAGAGAGCTTAGTGCATCTGATTCCTTTTTATTAGAAAATAAACAGAAAATACATGCCAATCAGTAGCTTCAAAAGGTCCTTGCTGCAATATCAGTGTAAGAGCTGTGCAAGAGCCTCCTGGTGAAATGGGAAAGCAGACAAATTGTTTTCAGGCACTGTGGTAGAAAATTGAAGCTCTGGCCAGCTTAGCAAAAAGTTTATGGACCTTCTGGGGAGCCTCCGCTACGTTTGGCCAACCTATACTGATTTTTTTTCATTGCTTCTTTGGAACCAAGTGAAAATCAGTAGTTTGAGTATTCGGACCAAACAGAAAAGAGGAGAGAAGGACACCGAGGATGTGAAATCTTGTACAGACACCTGCAAAAACCAAAGCAGCTTTTTGCTGTCTTGCACTGGCCAGAGTGCTGTGCAGAGCAGGAGGAGTGGTTGCCTCACAAACTTTTGGGTAAGGACATCCTACTCACTCTCTCCCTATCCTGTGGCTGATGTTGACAGTGCTGCCTAGTTCTGTTCACATTATCTGCCCTAACCAGAGGTCTGTGAGGCGTGTGGGCAGCTGCATGAGCTCAGCAGCTGCAGAAGTGGGATTGCCTCTCCAGCTATCCCTAATTGTTTTGCCGTGGCAGTGCCAAGTTCAGCATGGGCTAAGATTCTGCTTTTTGGGCAGAGCCTATAGCAGTGGTCACATCATTTATGTGTAGTGTCTGAAGTGCTTCATATCCCATGCCTGTGCCTCCTTCACTTTTTATATAATGTGGCTTGTGCGTGGTGTCGTTTTACTAGAACAACACTTCTTGGGCACTGCTGTAACCAGAGATACCCTGACCTTACTGTCACATGCTGGCTATTTCTTGTGCCAAAACAAAAAGGTGAGAAAATAGAAACTAAAGGGATAGAGCAATTGCCATGCATGTATTTGCATTTCTCTCTCCTGAGCCTGTAAATAATCTCGTTTGTGGCAATATTTTTGTTTGGGGTTTCTGCCTCATTTCTGCTTGGCAAATGGCTTTTGAGAGGCTTGGGAGGTTTTATTTGCTTTTTCAAGGGAGAAAGAAAAAAGATAAGGGGGGGTTTGACTAAGGCTGTTGTGAGGTCAGTGAAGCTGTGGCACACCAGCTGGGAGCATGGCTCACTCTCCACGTGTGCTTAGGGAGGCAGCCAGGTTCCCAGGCAGGATGGACAGCTAGCTGGGAAGGAAAGGACAGCCCAAAAGGTTATGTGGTCACATGGCTAGGTTTTCCTTGGGCTGGCCTTCAACCACTGTCCCCATCACCATTCCTAGGCAAGGCAGTCTCTCAAGGCTTGTGTAAAAAAAGAGCTACACCCTTTTAATTGAAGCTGTGTGTTTAAGCAGGTTTCTAGTAAACTAGTGCACGTGCGTGGACTCTTATTTCAGCATGAAGTGGGTTTTTTTTTGTTTGTTTGTTTGTTTGTTTTGGTTTGGTTTTGCTTTGTTTTGTTTGACTTTTTTGTTATTTTAGCTTAAGAAAAGCAATTAAGAGCAGACTGCAATTAATATACCATTTTCATACTTCCTCCAAAAAAATGCATGCTATAGTGTTTAAGCTTGTAGAAAATTATGGTAGACAAAGCTTGATAAACTTTGGTTCCTTTCCAGAGAGGTGAAGAGGAAAAGATTTTTCCTGGACCTGATTTTTCAAAGTGAACTCCAGGCAGTCTCTGCTGTGCTTCACTGAACCCAGGCTCCTTCCTAGTATGTCAGTGTGTGGTGCCTTATAGCAGCTCCCAAGACTTTAGCTTGTAACCTCTTAAAGAACAAATGTATGCTTCTCAGTAAAGAAACTCAAGGATGGGAGCATGAAAATTTCTGTCATTTGAAATTTCATTTCAGTGTTCAAATTTTAGAAATGTATTTCTATTAAGTAATTATTTGTTGACACTGAATGAAAACCACAGGAACATGAGGTTGTTGTATGAGAGAGTGACTTCTTGTGTGTCCTACCAGAAGAGGAGACCTCATAATAGCCCAAAAGCTCTTCTGGAATCCCCGACTGAAGGGACACAGCTTTTGTGATGGCCACCTCTTGGCTCTAAGGGAGCTAATTTCTCTGAAAGGCAGAGCCCTTTTCTTGCCCACTCTGCCTCTGAACTAAGAATCATGAAACCTAAGGGATGCTGCATGACTTCCTGAGTTTTGTGTTATGTGTGGATGGTTGAGCATTGTTCACGCCCAGCGTTCAGGTAAGAGGGAAGACTTTGCATGTGACTTGTCCCCTCTGAATTGTCCCACAGCTGCCTGTCCCACCGGACCACCTCGACGACTGAATGAACAGCAGCTGTTCATTAACAGGGAACAGAGATCCGGTGCTGGCCATAGGAAGTAAAAGCCCTAGAGCACACTGCAGTAGCCTTGTTCTCCCTTTACAAAGCTGCTCTCTGTTAAACTGCACTATCAACCCTCACTGGCGTACAAATGCCCTTCGTTAGGGTTTGCACGCTGTGTTATATGAGTCCGCAGTTAAAAAGCAAATGAACAAAACCTGCTTGTGGTAATTTACTGTAATGGCACTGGAAGTCAGTTTAATCAGTGAAAAAAAAAATATATTGAGGTGATTATGCTCAACTGTAGTGTTGGAAGGAGCAGGACAGCTGGGCGCTGAGGTGGTGACTTCACCGGGGACTGTGGAGGAGATGGATTATTTGCAAAATCTCAGCCTGACATGGCTCTCCCAGAATGCAGCCTGCTCCTAAGACACACGTCCGAATATGTTTAATAAGGTGTTAGAACAGAACCTGAAATGTTCGTTCACATTCCCCTGTTGTGGATCATTTCAGTGACCATCTGGTGCCCCTCTTATTTTTTTTTAAAGACTCTCTTGCATCCTGCACATTACTTTCTGTTTACCCTTTGGGGCCCTGCTTGGCAGAGTGCCATGGAATGTGCTTGGTGTCCTGTCCTTTCCTAATGCAGCAAAACACCGAAGACGGTGCGTGACGATAAGCCGTCGTGTTTCTGCTCCCACCTCACCAGGAGAGCCTCATCTTACCAGCTGCAAGAGCAGCCTTTGCTTGGAAGGTGGGAGAAGGATGTGAGAGTTTGTACAAACAGTGCTTTTATTCCCAGGGAGATTTTTAACACTCACTTTGGTGGCTTGCTCAGATTTGCATTCTTGAGTAGAGACAGCAGCCTGGTATCCAAGTGGTAGGAGAGAGATCTGGTCAAAGAAAAAAATAATTCCTTTCATGGGTCCAAGAGTTAGTCTCTAACACCACGATCTGAAAGACTTCCCAGCTGAGCCAGCGTTTTCTGTGTGTTAGTGCTACAATTGCAAACCTACCTGGGGTTTGTAGTGTGCAAATTCAGTTAATTTTCTTAGCTGGAAGACAAGCAGTAACTCTACCCTTTCTAAACTCACCAGCATGGGAGCCTGTATTTTAACCATAAGAAGAGCTAGCAGCCTTGAGGAACACCACTAGGAAGTGGAATTCAAGCAATTACACTGAACAAACAATGAATTGCATAAATTTCTAGTGTGTCTGTTTGCGTGGACACAATTGAGAGAGGGAAAGGAAGAGGAAGGATGGACCTGATGCCAACCATACTCAGTTTAAAAGGTAATGCAGAGGAGACTGTGGTTACAGGCTGATTTAGGAGTTCATTGAGTACATTGAAGGAACCTGGTGTAAGTGGCTGTGGGTTGATGTTTTTCATATGGCAGCAGCCCAGCTGTGCTGTGCTGTGCTGTGGGCACATTAAGCCAGCAAAGCTGTATCACCTCCAGGAGATTCAGGCTGAGACGGCCGAGCCCATTTACACCAGCACCACTGCATCTCTGACCCAGCTTCTGCCAGTAGAGGTATTTTGTTGAGGGGATGGGGCTGGGATGATTCCCAGGCCCTGGGCAGGCCTTGCTGTGCTGGCACAACACCGCTCTCTGAATTCTCTGACAAGCAAAAACAGCTGAATTGTTTTACATTTAGTTTGTTTTAAGTGGACTTTTGCAGTGGCGTGACTACACTGGACATTTTAGTTGTCCTCTGGATATCTTTTGCTTTGTCATGTTGATGATGTTCTTACTCAATTTATTTAGCCAACACATTTTGCCTAACACTATGTTGAACTCTGTTCCAGGAGGCCTCTTTGGTTCAGGTGCCTCTACAGCTTCTCTAGGAAGCTAGTTAGGATTTTTCTGGTCAACAAGAGTGCATTTGCATTTGTTCAGTATTGCTCCTCTTCCTTTATCTCTGTTTCTATTACGTTACAACTCAGGGTGTTCCTGCAATCGTCCCATGTTGGTAGGGTGCCCAAAAGCTGACAATTCTGTAAGCTTGTAGTCTGTGTGTGGTACAAAAAGTACCAGAGGGAGTTGCTAAAGATTTCTATAAAGATCTCAATGTTGTATTTCATTCTCCTAAATGAAATTCCTGCTGTAGATCCTCCTACACACTGAAGTAAGGAATCTGTGTCAAAGTGTCTTCACTCCACGTGTGTTTATTGTTAAAGTCCTTCAGGCTTTGTTTGACTATTTTGATGTGTCCAGTTTCTTATCTGATGCTTTCTGGTTACCTTTCCAATTCAGGAGCAAAGTCCAAAGCAAGATTGGCATAGGCTCAGGAAGGGTGGAGTTGGCAGAGAAACAGTATAGCTCTGCCCCCTTTTTGATTGAAAAGTTGTCCTTGTAAAATAACCCCAGCTGTGGTCTGAAAGGGAGAGAGTTTATGCATCTTCCTTAAGTGCTATTATCACAGTACCCAGAGGAATATATCTCATTTTAAATTCGAGGAGCATGACTATTCCCTCTGTGACACTTAGGTATCACAGACTGGTGATGGGGCTGGGGCATGTGTTCAGAAGGAGAATCAACTGAAGGCAAATGTCTCTCATGACTGTTTTCATGACCTGTCCTCAAGGATGTCCAGGGTTCAAGGTCCCACACCACCCCCAGGTGCTCTGCTCCATCATCCCTACTGCTGGAAAACAGGCCCTCTTCTGAACCTCTCTTCTGACGGTTTAAATATTATTACTTTTTGCTCTAACCCCCAAACACTCCATTGTGTATACTTTATATATGCTGTAATGTAGAATGTTTGAATTCCTGAGAGAGCACAGAAGAAAACCTACTCATGCCTCAGAAGGTGACTCAGAGGCCTTTCTGGCCAAGGACAAAAAACTCTGCTCTTACCATCCCAGGACAGATTAGAAGCACCTAAAAGTGTCCTGACTGATACTATTTAATAGGTGGCAAGGCTCGGACACAATGTGAGAATGGAAGGAATCTGAGAAGGTTTATTACAAACAAATTGTGCTTTCTTAGTCGGTGCTTATGATCTGTCATCCATCCAGAGCAGGAGCAGCAGTGATTGTGCAGCCTCACTCAGGTCAGGGTGAGCAATTATGGGTATCTGACCAGAGTCAACCATGGAATACCTGAGCACAGCAAGACAGCAGGAGATCTTGTGATGATTGTTAATGGAACACTTGTAACTGTGTCCAGTCAATTTACATGATGAGTAATGTAAACATAGAGGTTATTGAATGGGGAGTGAAAACTGTCAGGCAGCAGGTTAGTGGTTGTTGCTTTAACTGGGGACCAGAAAGAAAATCCTTTCTGGAGTCATTAACTGTATTCTCCTGACACTCTGCTAGAGCAGAACTTACCTCAGCTCTCAACTGTCCTTCTATCTCAGCTTGAAATGCCTGAAGTGCTGGTGATGATTTTGTTCTATGAGCTATGACATAAGCTGCAAGTGAGTGTCAGTCTCAGAAGATGACTGCATTTCTCAGAGAAATTTCCTTGAGAACCTTTCTAATCAATGCACTTCAAGCTGATTTTTCCATGTTTCACCAAAGCTGCAGAAAAATCAGTGGTTTTGAACAATGTTCCACAGCTATTGCTTTGATTTTTGAAAATTCATTAAGAACAACAATAACAATGACAACAACAACAATTAAAAAAATCATTCTTGTGAGCTGAATAAAGCTGAACTGGCAAATCCCAGATACCCAGAAGAAACAGTGTCCTGTTTGTAAGGAAAGAGTGTGGTTACTGTGGTCAGACAGCTGGGCTACAGGCCAGGCCATGCCTCCTAAACATATTTTATCTAACCTCATGTCACAGGCAGGATGTGGGGAATATAAGATTTTCTCTTCTGAAAGGTAAGGGCCATTCACAGAGAGCATACACAGGCATTGCTCCCTTGACAGCTGCTTTGCCTTGTACCCATCGAACCTCTACTTCATTAGGGTATCAGAGGAAATTTCTAGACCTGCTGGGATCAGGATTGAGGCAGATCCACCTCGGTGGCTTTCCCCAGGCAGTCAAAAAGGCAAAGACAGGCTGCAACCAGGCCTGAATGGACCCATTCTCCTCAGCCAGCTGTGAATACTTAAGGTATGTCTCACCTAAGCATGGGGTGTGATTGTAGCACATAAATAATGGGTACAGTTAACGTGGTCCAGAAACTATAAGACTGTAGAGTTCCTGGAGAGTCCTTGCTGTTGGTATTGCATTGGGTGGCTGCAAGAAGCCATCAGGGCTACAGGAGCACCTCTGCTTGGTTGGCTGAAGCTAAGGGGATGTGTAGTGGTGGTATTTTAGGACCCAGATTTCCCTTTAACTAGAGGCATCTAATTTTTCCTCTAAGAAAACTGATGCAGCTTCCTTGAAAATGATGGGCAGAGTCAGAAATGAGATTAATGATGTCTTGTGTCATTTTTCCCTTGTGAAAGAAACTGCCAAATTTAATTACTGGATACAGGCAAAGCTCATCTCAGTCTCTGTACATCAAACCCTGTGATGGTAGTGTGGCTTCAATGGACAGAACTGACGTGAAACTGATGCAGTCTTCCTGACAGGCCTGACGGGTTTCATTCTGCCTCTCTCTCTGCAAGTGGAGACCCCAGAAAATAACCACAAGGAATTTAAGCCTTGTTGTTTGATTTTTTTAATGTGAATACCAAGAATATGTGAAGCATTCATGGCTTAGGCAATGCAGTGAGACCCTACTGTGTGACACAGACACACAGAAGTCAGCTGCTGGTTTCTCAATGCAGTGCATTGATTTTTGCAGTAATATATCACCACCCCTCGGACAATAACTGGGGTCTTGGTGTCAGGTAAAACTAAAAGAGACAAAAGTGTATTGCCTTTATCTAGAGGCTTATGTGCTGCTGTGACTAAGGAGAATGTATAAAACTATAGGTAGCAGTGTGAGACAACCCAGTATATAAATACTGAAGGGAGATTAAAGGAGGATCATCAATATCATCCTATTTGCTTTTAGAATTTACAAAGATTTGCCTTGGTAAAAATTATACAGTTGGTGGTAAGCTTGCTCTGAGGGAATGTACTCACACAAAGACAACTCTGACAAAATTATCTTTGAGGCTGTGTCAATAGCAGGTAGAGAAACTCAGGTGCAGTTCCCAAAGGGCTGCTTCTCCCTGATGAGGATGATTGCAACAGGCAGACATTGTAATGCATTGCTAAACTGCCTCCTTTTATTTTCCTCGATCTAGGAAATGCATAGTTTTCTCAATAAAAAGGGACTAATTTCTTATTTTTAAGGCTATTTAACCAAATGCAGTGTATACATGCCCTCCTGGAATGTGCTCTGGAATTGCTGCTGCTGCAATCACAGCAGGGAAGGATTTTGCTGCTCCTGTTATCAAGTTTTTCTTGTGGCACATTATTAGACAGAGCTGTTTCTTGTTCTTGGATAGTTTATTTAATGCACTGGGAAACTTCTGCTCTAGCACTTTCCCAGTTTTCTTTTTGGAAACCCAGATTAATTTATTTGAATTATTTCTTTGCTATTTCTCAACAATTCTTCACCTTTTCTGTTTCTTTCTCTCCTGTCATGAAGTCTTTTTCACCTCCTCAAACCAGTGACCAGCAGACTAAGAACCTCTTGCCATTAACCATCTAATCCATTTGGACCAGATTTTTCTCTGCTTGTCTTGTGTGTTCAAGTCATAATCTTGATTTCAGAGCAACTGTCAGTGATGAAATAGTTCTGGTGCTGAGCAGGGAGCTCAGGCATAGCTCAGACACCTACCCTTTCTTCAGACAAGCTTTCATGCTCCTGCACTTGAAGATGGATAAAATTCCCCATGTGAAGTACTGAAGTGGTTTCCTTTTCCACAGATTCACAATGAAATGTGGTTGGGTTTGTTTTAGTTTGTTTTTTAAAGTTCCTTTCTTCTCACCTCCCAGATGTTTCCAATTTATTATCTTTTCATGTCTTTAAATTTAACTCGTTCCTCTTTAATTCTTTACATATTCTTCCTTATTTAATATTTTTGTGAAGAGGTGTACTACATGTACTGAAATCCAAGGGGAGCAGTTCTGTGGATGGAGGTAGTATTTTTCCCCAGTGAGATTCTCCCTGTCCCTGCTATACAGGTGTAAGTTTAAGGTGTTTAATTGCCTTTTTTGTTTAGTTGCTCAGTTGGAGTTGTTTTGTTTTGTTTCGTTTTTGGAAGGAGGCATGGGGATCGGGTAAGGTAGTTGTTAATTCACAAGATTTAATTTTACTTTTTGCTGTTCTGTGACCTTTCCAAGGCTTGTGACGTACTGAAGGGCTGTGTGATGGGGAAAATTACCAAAAGCCTTTTTATTCACATCAGCATGTTCTGCAAGGGCTGTCTTTCCATTGTGACATCCCCTCTTCTGGCCTTGCCTCACTCATCTACACCACCTGTCACTACCCTGGGCTGTGCTGCAAACTGCAAATCCCTGGAGGAGAGGGAATCCCTCTTATTTGGAAGAAGGCTTCTATTTTCTGGTCTCGGAGTGAGTTTGGAAGTCTCTTGTTGCTTTTGTGAAGGACTTTGTCATTTGCTGCTTTGTGACACATCAGTCTAGATTTCCCAGCTCTTTCACAGTGCATCGCTGCTTTCCCTGACGGACAGATTAGATTTAAATTTGCACTTGCAGAGTCTGAGCGAGTGAGGATGGTACTTGTATGCACGATGGAAATCTTTTCTCCTTTCTTGTGACACGTCTGCCCAGAGGGTGTGCTTCGCGTGGGCGTGCTCGTGTGCAGGCAGCGTGTGTCATGACTGTGTCTGCAGGTGATGCTCCTGGGGACATCTGTCCCTGGGCTGCGCTCCCCGTGCTGCTGCATTCCTGGCTGCCGCTGCTGCCCATCCCTTCTCCAGTGGAGCAACAGTGCCAACTGCTGGCTGCTGTGCCTGGCCTGCCATCCCCTAAGCTTCATCCTGAGGCCAGTGCTGCCTAAAACACATCAGCGTCCCCTCTGCTGACCGTCTGGCTACTTAGCAATAATAGCTCCGTTTGTTAGTCCTTTTTTCCATGCCAAAATAATATTCTGTTGAGCTCAGGTAAGCCTCAGGTTACCTCTGCTGGAGACATTTCTAATTGTTTAATGTTGGTTTAAAGCTGCATGTCTCTCCTGATCTCCCAGGGCTGGCTGCTCGAAGAAGGGAGGAGGTTTCTGCTCAGGGTGCCATGAAGTGCTGCCTGAAAGTTCTTTAATCATTCAGTTGTGGCAGCAATTTGCCAGCTATGTATTTGGGACACTCTTATTGTTATAGCCACAATGAGCTCCGGGGAAAATAAGATGGTGGTTTATGTATTTCTGCACAGAGCACACACAGCACTTTTACTCAGTAAAGGAAAAAAAAAAAAAAAAGGAGAAAAGAAAGAAATGGGGAGGGTAAGAAAAAGGAGATAATCTACAGCTGTACATATAAGCATGGTTTTATTCGAATTTCAGTGAAATGTTTTAATAGAAAAAATAGTTTGTGCTTGTGTTTTGTTTTTGTTTTCCTAAGAGGAATAGCAAATGGAAAAGACAAGTTTGTTTCTTTAAATGTTTCCTGTGAGAAGGGGGTTACAATGTTTGCAGGAGGTGACGGTAGAGAGGACGCATATATGGGGAGCAGGAAACTGGGGAAGGAAAAAAGTATAAAAGGAAATAATTAAGAGAGCTTTGCAGAAGAAGGAGAAAGACAGTGAACGGGTAAAGCAATAAACCTGGCAGAGATGATCAGGGGAATTTTGCATAGGAAAAAAAAAAAATGGAGGGATAGGAGGCAGCCAAATAAACTAAAAGTGAGTTTGATGAGTCAGGGTTTCTGTGGGTTTCTTGCATCTCCCAAAAGGCCATTTTTTTACTTCCTCTCAGCCACAAATGTTCTTCATTATTTTTGGAACCGAACACGAAAGGAAAACTAATAAATCAGCTATTCTTAAACATAAATGACAAGTCCAGGCTGAGGCACAGGTGGACCACAACCACAGGAGGTCTCTTAAATCAAAGCTGCAGAACTTTGGATAGCCAGCAGGTTTAGCACTGCTTCCAGCCCTCTGTTGCTCTTTTAATCATGTAGTGGTTTAGGGTTTGGATAGGGAAATCCAAACCAGGCAAAAAGAATAAATAAATAAATAAATAAATAAATAAAAGCAACATTTTGATGCTGCCTTGATAGACAAGACCATCAAAATTCCTCCTGCACAACTGAAACCTCAGTGAAGTTTCTTCTTAGCTAATCTAAACTCACATCTTTCAGTATGTACTGGTCTGTTCCAATGACAATGTCTTGAGTTTTTATTACTGATGTAAATACTTAAGCGTCATGTAATGCCATCATTTACTATTTTATTTAATTAAACAACATAATTCCAGGAGATGTGGTTGCAATTTTCAAGAGTCTTTTTCTAACCATGCACTGATTTGTTTTAGGTTCACACAGACAGGTGTGAAACTGTAAACTCTGAAGCAGTTTGTTTCTCTGAATAAAGGGAGCAGGCTCCATGCTTTCTTATCAACAAGCAGGCCTTTGCCACTGAGATAAGCAGCCTCTTACTGAAAATATATTGTTATATGTATAATATATTATCATGTTATTAGAAAAGTAATGGGGGCAGGGCTGAAAAAGCTGAGCAGACCTGATGGAGAGAGGAGGATGCAAAGGAGTGTAGCTCTGCACTCAGAGGTGGGATGTGAGGCTGGGGAAGGCAGGGGGCTGTCACTCCCTGTACCAGCCATGAGTTTTCCCTACGGTGGAGTGGGATACCATGGGGACAGGTGAGGTGGCTGTCTGCTGTCCCCGCAGGCCGAGCAGGGGCAGTGGTGCTGGGAGCTACGATGCCGCTAGATGTCCCTTGTCACCCGAGTGAGGTAGGCAGCTCGTCCCCGTCTCTGCACGTCGGGCATGTGCGATGTAGTGTCATAAAGAAGCCTGCTCTTTAAGTGTTAAATAAGGAGAAAAGTTGAGTCTGTATTTAAAAATAAGTCTTGTATTAGCCTGTCATGGATAGCAAGGAGAAAGTTACGTCCTCAGCCACTTTAATTTTTATTGGAAGATAGGGAGGATTTTGTTTTGAAGAGATATTTATGGGGCAGTTCAATATTTCCTGGGGGAGAAGTCACGGTTTGGTGACCTAACACTGTGGTTTCCCACTGTGGTGGGAAAACTAACTTTCCCTGCTGACACAGGCCTGTCTGGTGCAAGGTGGGGGCCTGGCAGCCTGCATCAGCTGGGTTGGTGGGGTGGAAAAGACCTGTGGGATTTCCTTGTGTCTTCTTAGTGACTCTGCCGTTTTAGGCTTGCTGATGTGGCAGAAGGCAGGTAAAAGAGGTCACTTCTGTGAAGAACTCAGCCCCTCCACCTCAGTGGTGCAGCCATAGACCCAAAGGCTCTGTGTGCCCCTGCAGAGGGGGGAAAGGCTGGTGCAAAAGGAAGCAGCTGCTGAGGGAGGTGGACTGATGTATCCATGTAGAGTGAAGGGCAAAAGTGTCTAAAGGGGTCACAGGGAAAGCTCCCAAAGCTCCTTACACCTGGCCCCTCAAAAACCTTCCCTTGCTTCCCAGCCCCTGTGTCACTCAGCACACACAGAGCCACATGGAACTCACACTGCCCAGGCACATGGCTTGCGTTTGTCCCTCCAGCCAGCTGTGCTGGTCCTGCCTTGCCAGTGCTGCTCCTGCCTCTCCACACCAGTTTGAAGAGTGGCCTCCAACAACAGGAGAGTGCTGATCTCTTAGCAGTCCTTCAAGAGTTAATTCCTCCCTATGCCCTAGGCATGTGGCCATGTTTTCTCCACGGTGGAAGCTGTGTTTCCATATGTCCCTACCTCCCGTGGCTGGCACCTCGGCGTGGGCATCTGTGCCGCTCTGCGTGCCTGTGCCCTTGCGAAGGCCGCTCTGAACCTGCGACGGGCAGCTCCTGCAGCGCCCCGTGTGCCCTCTGCACACACCTGCCTCAGCAGTGGGGAGGGATGCCCCTAAACTCCCTGAAAGCAGCTACAGGGCTTTGCCTGCCCAGGCAGTGATATGGACTTTGCTCCAATGTAAGGAATAACTGACTGACTGTCACCTGTTTCTCAGGGCGTGCTGCTGCCGTGCGTGGCTGCACGAACCAAGCTGTTGAGTATTCAGAGTCATATCTGCCTGCCTGAATGACAGAAATGAAACATTTGCTGCTTTCTACTTCCTTTAAACCCCTGGGAGCCTGTAGGGCTCATCCTCCTCATGCACCAATGTATCCATGTGTGCCACTTACCAATCAGGGGCTTCTTCACTGGTAATGTCTGAGCAAATCTCTTGATAACAGAGGGACTACACACAGATTATTGTGATCATAATTTGGCCAACATAGCCTTTATTACTAATGGTGATGCTGGAGATGGAAAACCCAGCTTGATTCTCAGATCCCTGCTGAAAAGTAATAAAATAAAGAGGAACAAAATCGGTGTGTGAATTTGCTACCAAACCTTTGAAAAACACAAAAGTGGAACCCTGCCAATACTACTGCTGGTGATTTTTCATAATGGAGCCTCATTTTGAGGTAGGATTAGAAGTGGAAGTGCATTTTTTGTCTCTGACATTAGTATCATGTTACTGTGTACAAATGGAGAGCTTACAATTTTTTGACATTTGTTGTGTTGTAATTATTGTGTGCCCCTCTTGCACCTACAAAGTGAGTATTTTTTAATATCATCTGATAATAGAGTAATTAGAAAATAACTTCAGCTATCATAAGAAAAAAGTGTCTATTTTATTAACACAAAGAACAGACAAAGGAAGCACTTCAATGGAAGTGCTCTGTTAAAAACGGAGCCATGTTTCTTTTTGCTTTGTTGAAAAGATAGATGAAGGCAGGCTGGCTTTGTGTAGTCTTTTTTTCATCCCTGGGCAATGGCAGAACTTATAGGTAAATTCTGTTGTCATAAAATTCTATGACAGTAGCTGAGAATGATATAATATCCTGCATACTCATTTCAACAACAAGAAAAAAAATTACTAACCCATAGCTTGGATTTTGAATATCAGAAAGAGCCTTCACTACCAAGAAATGAACCTTCAGTACTAAGAATACAGAAAAAGCAACTAAAAATTTTTAAACATAAGAGCCACTTGATATAACCAGTAGCAAATAAAAAAGAAATGTAAATGTAATTTTAAATTATTTATTTCACTCTATCTCCCTTTTTCATGTTAATATATCCTTGGCTCTAGTTCAGAGTGACATGCTAATTATGAATGTATGAAAACCTAACTTTTTATTGTGCTAATTAAACTGTGTGTCACATAGACATTTGGGGAGAATTTCCCATGCTTTCTTGTGTGAATGGAAGGAAAGAGCAGCAGTGCTCACTTAAAACTGGAATTTTTTTCCTAGTACCTTGCAAAAAAGGCATCATTGTATTTTGATTAATCCATGCTTGGTCCACCTCGGATGTTTCTATGGAAACAGAATTTTTTTCCTTGATGGAAATTGCTAGGCTCAGGAAAGCTCCTCACTGCACAAAACCATTTGAGCTCCTGAAGAACTACTTGTTGGAAATTTAATGTGCATAAACAGAACACCCAAATTCCTCCTTGGTGTTATTGTTGTCAATGCTAATACAGAACTGTTTTCTTAATGATACACAGTGGTGCCTTTTCACTCCACAAGAAAATAGGGTAAGAGTGGTATTATTTCCATTGCAAAAGAGCACTTTTCCTGGTCCAGAAAGAATTAGCCTGCAAACCGTCCAAAATTAAATTTTATGAATTCTGATGTGTGTTTATTATTTAGCTCTGGATCCAAATATTTTGGCTTGATGGCTGTTAAAATTTAATTCATTTTGTTTTGCAGATTGGCAGTAATTTACACATATAATTCTTGTGTACCTCAGTTTTGGATATGGAATTTTGTTGGGGTTTGGTTTGCTTTGGTTTTGGTTTTTTTCCTCCCAAAGAAAATACATGCTCTTACTGGATGCTACTGTGATATTTGGAATACCTTTTGAAAATCAACCAACAGAGGGAGCATTTGTGTGTTATTATTAATTTAACAAAATGGTTGGAAACATGACTCTCATTTTCCCCATCATTTCTGGACAGCATATTTATTGTGTAAAATTACAGGATTTCTTGACCATTTAAATCTTGGTTTGGAGTGTTTAAATCTTGGTTTGGAGTGTTTCAGTTTTTAAAAAGTCCAATCTTGAGTTTAGCTGACAGTGCAAGTAGCTATTTTAAATTGATTGTCAGGTTTATATTTTTTTTGTTTAATCTCTGTTCATCATGGCAAGGAATCTGCCAAATAGAATAAGGAAAATCACTTTGAAAGCAAGCACACTTTTCAAACTTCTTCCAGAGACATACTGAAAGCAGAAATTAAATGTCAACCATAGAAAGCAGAAGCCTTAGTATTTCTTGGTACCTCTTTTACGTGCTCACTCTTAGAGTGTGAATAATAAGGATGATGGTGATGTGTACAGCATTAGAATGTGGATGATGATGATAATAATAACAATGATGATAAAAATGTTGTGCACCTGTATTCTCCTGAAATCTTTCCTCTTCAGCTTTTAGGGCACTGTTACTTTTAGCCACTCACACTGCACTTCTCTGTTGTCCTCAGGAGGAGTGAAGCAATTGCTGCTCTTTGCAGTGTCTCAGCAGATCAGAGCCAGGAGCCCAACTGAATGCTGTGGGAGGCTGTGCAACACTTTAGAGCTATGAAATTACTGGGAGGCACCAGGACTTGGCTGCAGAAAATGGAGAGAGACTTAATGCAGCATCAGAGCTGAGCATTCCTCTTGGCTGGGAAATGTGACACTACCCAAAACGTAATCAGGGTCTGGTGGTGACATTGGCTTTGAAGAACTGTGCCGCCCAAACCCAGGGTTCCTTTGAAGACAATACCTCTCCTTTACAGGTGAGGCTGCTTTAATGAGTGCTCATTTTGAACCTCAAGGGAATGATGTGTTAGATACTCTGAATTAGTAAGGTCTTTCAGTTGGGAGGACTTTTTTTTCCCCCTTCATACTGCTTTCCCTGATGAATAAATTAGGATGCAACTCTTTGCCTAAGCCCTGGGAATGAGCAAATCCAGGAACCTGTAGTGTCTCTGCCTCTTGGGGACAGGAATACACAGAACTATTTTAATGGCATTAACAGCACCTTATAATTAAGTGAAGAGCAGTACAGTTGCAGTACTGCCATGTGCAGCAGAGGGAGAACCCTATTTATATGCCAGAAGGCTATTCTGGGAGTGCTAACACTGGGAGTGAGCAGCTGTGAGAAAAACAGAGAATAAGTGCTAGTACACTCTGAAATGGAAATCACAGCACAGCGCCATATGTGTTGACTAAGTAGTCCCGCCAGCGCCCTCGTTTCAGGGCTCTGAAGTGATAGCTTCCAACTTGCTTGATGAATTTTCACAAAATTGCTATTCCAAGCAGCAGTCTCCATAAATGTAGCCATTCCTTTTATACAGCACATGGGATAACACGAGCCTGCAAACTTCAGTCTAACACTGCTGGAAGACCAGGCAAGAACTGAAATATTTGCCTTCCTCGCTGCAGAGCTCATTAACCCACGTACATATCATCCCCTGGGAATGCAGTTTCCTGATCCTGAGGTTCTCCTGTGAGCCCCACACAGATGGATTCCTGTGTGCAGGACTCACGCATTCCAATGTTTACCTTCACCTCTTAAAGCTTTAAAGCAAATATGAGAACAGAACATGAATTCCCTTGTCAAGGCTGTTTTTCTACGTGGTTCGGTTATTTATTTGCCTACCGTGACACTGGGTGCTCTCAATAATTTCCTTTCAATTTTGTTCTCAGGCTCCTTAAAGATTTGAGAAGATCTTGTGGGACCATGTTTGTGCAACAGGAGTAACTTGTGCCAAGCTGTGGCACCTGTATGCAGCAAAGGTCAAGCCCAAACTTGTGATAGTGGAGATCTGGGGGGGATTTCCTAAAATTTGTGAAAAGCCAGTCTACTAAAAGCAGTCAGGTCTCTGTTATAGCCTCATCTCTCAATTCCCTCTGCACTTAACATTGTAAAGCACTGAAAAATCTGGTGGTTCTTGAACACTCTGGCTCCATCACAGGTGTTAAGCCCTTCACAGGTGTTAAGCCCTTCTCAGCATGGCAGCTCCAGGCACCACTTGGAGTTGCTTACTGCAGCCATGTATCCATCCCAGCATGGCCTTCCAGACCCAGAGGTCTGTGCCACAGCTGTGGCCCCACTTCTCTTCCCTCCTTCCTCCCAGCTGCAAATCCTGGTGGAATTCCTCCCAGGACATGTAAGTTCTCTGTCCTTGCTGTATGTGTGTTGCTCTGCTGGCACACCTGGTGGTGTCTCAAAAATGCAATTGTGCTTTCTGGTATTTCCCATGAGGGAAATACACTGCTTCCTGCCCAAGAAGCCTTGGACCACATGGACCTTCTGACTTCCTGCATGCTCAAGAACTGAAGTGACCTAGGCCAGGTGGTGTGTGATAGTTTCAGTGCTCCCCACCTAAAATCTTCTTTAATGTTAATTTTCTATCTCAGATGTGTGTACTTGTGCATAACAGCAACCTGTGACTCTAATATCAGAGGTTTTCCAAGTAACTTTTTTAATTAACCGTGGAAGTTTTGCAGTTTATTAGCTTCTCAGAAAATGTATGCATTTGTCTTTTAGGAAACACCAGGTAGGTGCCAGAGGAACTCACTCTGCCAATTTATTATTCTGGATTGTTTGAAAGAAAGAAAAAAGCAGTTTGTGGTTTGGTTGCAGAATAGGGTGTGAGCCAAATACAGAGAGTCTCAGCAAATCTGAAATTTATATAGAGAAATCCACCTCTGCATGCCTCGCTGAAAATCTTGAGGATGCAAGTACACAGTAAAATATGTAACAAATCTGAGGCTCTAACAGTGCTGTGAGCAACCCAAGAGCTTTCCAATTCTGTAATCACTGTAGGCATCCAACTCCCACTGGCTGTCGAGGTTGTGTCTCACTATGACTCTTTAAAGGTCATGCTTAAAGATTAAATACAAGAGGTTGCTTGCTAGTGTTGATGAACAGGAATAATTTGCTGTCGTGATGCAACAGCAGCTGTGCATGAGAAGATTGTCAGTGGGAAGGTACCCTGGATTAAGTTAAACACAGGTTTCAGGGTCACAATTTTGTAGGACTCTAGCTTCTGCTTTCATCTTAATTGACTCCTTATTTGGGATTGTCCTCTTACAGCTGTGGAATCAAGGCTCGTGGAAGTCCAGGGTGAAAAGGAGGGCACTGAAACCAGCTCCCGACCAAAATTCCTCTCGTGGCTCAGATTCCTCTCACCTCCCCGTGGGCAAAGGGTGCTGATGCGAGAGCGGTGGTTCCCATGAAGGAGCATAGTTCAGAGAGCAGAATTTTAGGCACATGCACACAGTTGTGTGTGTGTGGTTAATCATGACTGAGCGGAGAGTGTTTTGGAAATGTTGCATAATGTAATTACTTGCTTCTGGGCTGCAAACTCCTCGGGGAAATTACTGTTGGATGAATGTATGTGTTAAACCATACAGCGCTGTATATAATATTGTGTTCAGGCAAAAAATAGGTTAGTCAATAATTTGATCTAAGTTCTTCTTATGGGTCATCAAATTAGTCAGAAACATACTTGCTGAACTTTAAAGTGTAGTTATTTTAGGACCCATGGGATTTGAATGTTCTGAGTCAAGGGAACAAGCTCCATAACTTTTTTATTGACAACAGTTAAATATCCTTTCCTAGCACCTTTAAATGCAGTCATGCTTTTGCATGCCTGAAATACAAGAAATCTAATCATTAGTTTTTTCTAAACATTCATAATTTGAAAATTGGCTACTTAAAAGAGCTGTGAGCTAAGTACAAAAATAGCTTCAAATAGAAGAACTGAGGCCAGGAGTGATGTTTGGAACCATCATTGTTCAAAAATTGTTGCCATGCCAGGGGAAGGGAAATAGCCAAGAGAACTTTTGGTAATAGTGCTTGAAAATACAGTGTGTGTGAAGAAAAGAGACATTGTAACCAGAAACCCCCCAAAATTTAAATGTAATATACATATGTATCAAGTGGTCTTTGATCTGCTTTATTCCAAGCTTTCTTGAGAGTTGTCCTATTCCATATTCAGACTTTTTGACCTTGTTTTGCCACATGGGTTTAAGTCTAAGTACTGACACCTTGGAAGATTCCAGAAGTTCACAGGTCCAGAGCCTTATGTCCCTTAACCATCTCACACACGGTTACTTCTGTAGTTTCTCATGCATTGTAAACTGCACTGTGCTTGGGGCCATTCACAGCCTCAAGGACCACCTGTGGAAATACCTAATGGACCTAATGATGCCATTGACCAGCCCCACCTGGACCCTCCAACCATGGCCTGGGGTCAGTTCAGTTCAGCCTGGAGCTGCTGCTCCTTTCCTGAGTTTCTGTGGGGTCGTGCTCTCCTGTTGCTCCTCCTAGGTGGCTCCTGGCTTATCCTTGGCTGTGCTGTTGACCACCAATGGATCCATTACCAGTCCTCCATATTCAGCACTGTGGGTCTCTGCCTCTCAGTGAGGCCCTGGATGGTGGGATGGGACCTTCTCCTGCTTAATCCCTGCAGTGAGGAAGCTGGGCCCGTGTCCTGGTGGTGAGGCTGATTCCCAATCTGGTTTCCTCGAGGAAGATGATTAGGTTGTTGTTATCTGGATGCAGGTCAGTAGCTATTTTTATGCCTTGCATCTGAAAAAAAATGAAGGCAATATTGTCTATTCCAACTTCCAACCCATGTTGTTTTAAGTTAATTCTTGTTTATCATAACTTGTGTGTTTTACTATGTTTTGCTATTATTTGCTGCCTCATTTAATGATGTGACAATTTTCATCCAGTTGTGATGGACTGGATAGGTTAGCTCTGTACCATCTGAAAGACCATAAATTGAGGGGTTTAATTCATTTTAAGTAAACCTTATTTCATCTTTGGCAGCCCTAAAATTGCAGACTTCAAAACTATGTTCTATGTCTATCTTTAGCTTCAAAAAATATTGTAATTTAACTTGAATTCCAGGTTTTATTTTGCTTCTCATTAAGCTGGAGAATGTTATTGTGTGCCTGTAATTGGGCATCTTTGATCTCAAGACAAGCCACATGAGGGTAAATAGTCTTTCATGCAAAGCATTCCTGTTTGCACTTGACAAAAAAAATCCAACCAAAAAAAAAAGCCCCAAAACAATCACCTTTCTTTATAGATGGCCACAAAATAAAGGAGGTGTTGCTAGGTTTGCTCTTGGCAGGATGAAGCAAAACTATGCAGCCTACACAACTTCCTTGAGTGAAGGTACAATGCTTAGGTAGATAGTTTTGCAGACTTGAGATGTGTCCACGCAATCTTCTGCAAACCTAGGCTTGTTCAGGGCTCCAGGACGGAGCCTGCTCTGGAGTGAAATTGCTGTATCCTGTTGGATGTGGTACTTGCTGGGGATGCAAACCTCTGTCTCAAGGCCCCCGTGGTGAATTGAAATGCACCTTTTGCGTGTTTTTCTTTTGGTGGATTTGTGAGCTAGAGGAAAGCTTTCTGGGGGTGAAAATCAATCTGCTCTGTGGAGATCTGGAGAAAGAAGCCTCCTGACAAAAGGTCTAAGTCTGCTTCACGGTGTGCCCGCTGTCTTGTGGGGCTGTTGTGTCTCATCACTTTCAATCCACACAAGGTGTGTGTTCCTCAGCTGGAGATTGATTTTTTTGTGTATGTCAGCCTTGTATGTACTAGTGACCCTTGGAATTATGTGTGTGGTAGTTCTTGTTGGTATTGTGAGAGAATGGGGCATCCCAAGGGCTGATGGAGCCCTCTTATGGTGGGGGAGAGAGGAGCACACCCAAAAACTGGATGTAGGATGAGCTCACTGCAGAAACTCAAGGCCTGTGCAGAAAATGTAGCTGCTAACAGTGACAAAGTTTGATTGCATATGAACTCTGATGTTTTAAGGATGTATGTTTCCCCTCCCCACTCCTTTGTGGTTCATCGTGGGCTTGGCAAGAGGCAGACCTCCCAGCTGAAGGCTATTTTCCAATCTAACTTCTGGTACCTCCTCCAAGCCCTAAGAGCCCTAGGGCAATTCATATTAAAGGTCACTAAGTTTTTTGTTGAATAGAAATTTATGTGACTGCTGAAGTAAGGAAAAAGCAGAGCAAAATCTCTCTGAATCTCTGATTCTTACATCCAGTGTTTATCAGTCTTGCTCATGTGTGACAAGTGGTTTGGTTTCTTGAATCAAAGGACCCCTTTGTAAATGATACTGTTTCCATAAGAGCTAAAGATCCTTTTGTATTTTCAGTTGTGATTTTTTTTTTTCAAGTAAGGAAAAGTTGATTGAATTTCTCACATTATCTATATACTCTTTCTGGCACTGATAGAACATTACTGAGATATTAAAATGTGTGACCAGAGCCCAGGCATGGCCTGGCTGGCACTGGCTTCAGTGACAGCAGCGGTACAAGCAACCCTGCTGCTCTACCTGTGCTCTGTCCCTTGTCTGTTTGGGAATTTTGGCCAGTGCAGGGCATGAGGTGGAAGAAAAGCACTGGTGTGCTGAGAACAGTGTGTGCAGGGGTAACAAGTGTGCTGGGAATTGCTGAATCTGATATTGCCCCAAAAAGAAATAATAATCAAGCTACAGCCTCAACTCCTGTATGCAAAGAGGGTTTAGCTTTGGTGGTGGAGTGGTCAGAACCATTTATCCTGCAGCAGGTAAACAGTATTTGTGCTCTTGCCTCTACTAACACAAAGAGATGCAGAAATGCTCCCACTGCTGAAGGCTGGGTAAATTATTATGCTGACTGATGAGGAGGTTTGCACTCCAATTCCAGTGGTAAGTCCCTGGGAAAATCAGTTTAGCTTCATCTTAGACCTATTTACTTCCACCACACTTGGACTGAATATCTTTCAGGGACACTTAAGAATATTTGTGTTCTATAAAATGGCACAAGTAATGGATTTTTTGAAGGTATAATACATTGGTTTGAGGCTTTCAGTGGCTCACATGCCTTATGACAGTCTTCTACATGAAGCATTCATGAAATAAAATCTGGTGTAATTCATTTCCCACTTGTTACCAATAGCATGAAACCACAGTCATCCAAAATGCAAAATATTTCTTATGACAAGCACAATTCCCACTTTGTCCTGTGATTTAGATCTCCCTTCTTTCTAACTATAATAACTATCCATCACTCTGAATTATTTCATGTTAATGATGTGTTTGTTTCTTTGATTAAAGGGTTTAATGTCAGTATATGTTACTGTATCTGTTTATCTCAGACTTCCTAATCACCGCAGCAGCCACCACAATGTCTGGTCAAGTAAATCCCATTTTGACCTTTTTTTCCCTGAGGGAATGCATTTTCAATTAAATTGTTCTTTTAAAACGTTGGGCTACATTAATGTGGCTTATCATTCTCTCCAGCATAAAATAGTTTCTAGCAGTCCTCAGATAACCAGTTTGGCATGTCTTCTTCCTTCAGCCTAAAGCAGGGTTTTCAACAACAGTTTGTTCTTGATAATGTCACTGGACATGAGGCTAAAGGCAGGAAAGTTGGGCGTTTGTCATTGTAGTGTGCAAGTCTCCCAAAACAAAGATTCTGCAACTTGAAAGCATCTCTCCTGTTCATTTTATGGTCTCTCTGCACCTCCCAAATTCAGATCTGTTCTGACACTGCAGGGCTGACCCTCTGAAAAATGTCACAGTTATCTGCTTTTCCACTCGAGCTTGTCTACAGGGAAAAATAGCGCTGCTTAAAATCTCCAGCTATCCAGCAATGTGGGTACATGATCTGCATCCTCTGTTCTGGCACATAACTATGGAGGGCATCAAGGGGAATTCTTTTTCATGTTAAGCAGAGGGCAAGGAGGTTGGTAGCACTTCTGGGTTCCTTAGTGAGCAGTTGTAGCAATGTCTCCATATTCAGCATGGGAGTCAGCAGCTTTATAAGTGGGACCAGGACTAAGAGAATGCCTGGATTTTAGGCATGTCTAAAGCTAATTTAACCTGAAATTTGCTTGGGTATTTGTAGCAGCCCATTCATCACAATCTGTAATGCTTACCAAAGGTGACAGATCAACATCTGGCATACTGGTGGTGATACCCCCAATTTTTGTGGTTAAATTGGTTTTAGTGCCTGTCTTGCTAGCATAAAAATAACTTGGATGGGTCAAAGTGAAATGCAGTTGAGATCTACTTTCTCATATAACATGGAAAAAATTATTATCTTCCACAATTCACTTATGAAATTTGCTGTAAATGTACTTACTCCTGGGTGAGCTGCATACTCCAGTGTACTGATAACAAATGGGAAAAGCCAGGTGTGTTAAACTGTTACCATTTTGCCTATAGGTCTGCTCAAGGATATAAGCATAAAGAGAAATGTAAATAGGGCTCATGCTCCTTACGGCAGAGTGCCTGGACCTCAAGTTCCTGCCAGAACTGGCCAGCATTCATTGGATAATCCAGAATTCAGAAATCAAATTATTTGTGCATTTAATATATAGCAAAGCACTCAGTAATTTGCTTCTTGCTACTTTTTATTTGCTCTATATAGGAATTATCTTTACAAAAGTGGGCTTGCAAGGCTTGTTTCCCACTGTCATAGTCATCAGGGGATGGTGTGGCAGGTATAAAAAGTTATAACTGTGCAGCCCCCTGCTTAGAGGGGCCAAAGACTTCTCTTTGGCAGAGAGGCAAGAATATGTCTAGTTGTGATTTCCAGGCAGCAAGCTCTTCTCCCTGTGTAGTTCTCCGCATCAAAAGCGCATGTGTCAGTTATTCAGTGAGCATTTATCTCTATTTACTAATATGAGAGGAGTCTTTACTCTCTCTCTCAACTATTTTCCTTCATCTGCTTTTTATTTTTTTACTTTTTCCTGAAAGTATTGTGCAGGAAAAACCCTCTGCACATTTCTGTCCTGTCCCCTCAGAACTCACCACCTCTAGAGTCCTGCCCTCTACAGATCCCATCCTGACTCTGCCAAGTTATCTGCACTACAGCCCCTCACTGCTTCCCTGCCATGGTCATTTTTTATTCTTATGACCACCTTCACCTAATTTCAGCTGGCCTGGGTTAGATACCATTGGTGGAAAGTTGAACTTTTAAAAAAATTACAAAGTTGTTGCTCTTTCTTTGGCAAAGGCTCAGCAAATCATGTCAGTTTTCCTCTGTCCCTGGTTTGAGTAACTCAGCCTTCATTTACCATCCTCACCCAATAAAACACTTCAGGGGCTTGAGTTTTCCTGGGTGTCTTCTCCCTAAAAGCCACACAGAGGATTGTGAGACTGTGGATCACCCAGTCAGTTTGGAACACCATTCTTAAATGGCATCACCAGGGAGATGCTAGGAGCAACCTGCTTCCCTGGGGTCATTCTGAGGTGTTCTCCCATTTTTTTTCCCAAAATTTTGCAGTGTACCTTCTTTGGACTAGACTTTGGGGTCACACTGATCATGTTCTATGTCTGCTCAGCTCCAGGAGAAGCGATACTGCTGTGCTTTCCATCTGTGCCCCTTTGTGTCCCCTCTTCCTTCACCCCTCTGGGAAGGGACCCATGGGGTGAAGAGCTGTTCTGCTTCCTTGCTCCCAGACATACTGGGATGAGTCCTAGCTGCCATTGGCATCTATGTGATACTACTATTCCCTGCAACAGTTACTGCTTCTCCCATGTGGCTGCTTGAAAAAACAAAAAAAAATTAAGTATTGTAGGTAATGGAAGGGTTAAATCCTTTTGGCCTCTATCCAGCCAATGCTCAATTACAGCTCAGCCCATTTGCCAGGGTCAGTGTGTCTAAATTCTGATTAAGCTTTCCAGAGACATCTCCATCTGGACTCAGTTTAGGTATGAGAATTGTTGCTAAGTACTGTCTTCTGCATGGTAATCACAGTCTCCATGATAACATTCTTCAATTGATACAAGTGGGATCTTGATTTTTGTTTTGTGATAGGTTTCTTTGGTGTGGTTATGTGTTTTGGCTGGTTGCTTGTTAGGTTTGGTTGTTTTCATTTGAGGTTTTTTGTGGTTTTGTTTGGTTGGTTTTTGTTTGCGTTTGGGGTGTTGGGTTTGTTTGTTTTTTTATTTTTGGGGTTTTTTTGTTTGGGATTTTTTGGGGTTTGGTTGGGTTTTTGGTTTGTTTGGTTTTTTTGGGGTTTTATTGGGTTTTTTTTAGTTTGGTTTAGAGTTTTTTTGTTACACCTTAAGTATTGATATTTATTGATTATAAGTAGACGAGTTCTTTGAAATTAGAACAGACCTAGCAACAGCTTTATGTTCATTGTCAGAGTTGCCATGGGGCAGCTCTTACTATATGGATGCTGTGGTTCATGCTCACCAGAGCTCTAAAAGTCTGGGTAAATTCTGCCTGAATCTGCTCTTACACTAAACGTGAATGTTTCGTGCACAGTCAGCAAGGTTGGTATTGCATCAGAAATTTAAGCTCTTTGTGACTATACTATATACACAAACTATATGTACACTAACCAAAAAACTTGAGACCCACTGCTGTAAATTTTTTACGATCAGTAACAATTCTTTCTTGCTTTTATAGCATATTGTTCTATAAGGTACATGCAAGACACTATTACAGTTTTCATTTTTCTTCTTTCTCCAAGTCTTTGTTACCCACCATCAAATTTTTTAATAACTGATCTATAGGAGAAGTTTCTAGTTTTTTTACAGTTCTGTAATAGAAGTCAGTAATTAATTTGTTGATTTGCTAGGAATTGGCATGTTCATATTTCACAATTATCAGGACTTCTGTGGTGATGGTCAGGTCATTGCTTTCCAGCTGTGAATTCCAAGGGTATTGGCTTCACATTTCAGGTTCAGTTCTAAATTCTTGCCTGGTATTTTGCAGAAGTTCAGGACTGGATTAAAAAGTTTCTATGGTTGCTAATAACTCAGCTCTCTGAAAATAATGGCATTTATTGCCCACAATTTCACTTTCACAGGAATCCAAGATGGAATCTGAATTCCTGAGATTTCTGAAAGATCTCATAAAAGCTCCCTTGTTTGCCTAGCTTGGGAAAGATTTCCTAATAATTTAATTCCCTTTGCTGAAGATTCACAGCTTAAAGCTTCTCTTTCCCTGCAGAAGTTTTAGTAGCATTGCAGAACAAAACCATGGACAAGCCAATGGCTTTTTAGCACAAATCAATTTCAAGGCAACCAGTTACTTTGTCAACATCAGTAAATCTTCTCTGGGTTTACATTCCAACTTTATGGATATACTGCAAGATATATTATTGTTGAACCTATTGCTAGGAGTTCCTAAATCCTAAATTATCTGATAGGAAATAGGCTGACAAAACTCCATCCCTAAAGGTCCAACTAGTTGTGGAGCTGACCATGTATTCCCAATAGATGTGTGACACATTCATGTACACACAGGGTCTCAGGGGTGAATACAGACAGAAACACTCATTGCTCATGCACGAGGGGATATCTCCTCCAAAATGTAGTGCATGCTGAATACATAAAAGCTTCTGTTTATATACTACATTTTACATACATATTCATTGATTTTCCCAGAATAAACACATGCATGATAATAATTTCTCTGAAATTATTGATATATTTTCCTCCCCCTTTACCCATGTGCTTTTTTGTCCTGGGGGTCTCTTAGGTGGTCCCTGGTGGTTGATGCCGAAGCGATATCTGACTGCCCAGTAAACTGGTGAAAGTTGGTACAACTGGGCTGGTTACTTTCCAGTCATCCTTCCTACAGAATGGGCATTGTGCAGTTTCATAGGCCAGTGGTTTTTGAAGAAAAAGCATTGTGTTACCTCACCAGGTGCAGGCAATTTTTCATCTGGCAACAGTGTCTCCAGTCTTAGGTCTGGATTTCCTGAACCTGCTGTTTGTGTCTGAGGAGCACAGCTGTGTGCATCCCAGCTCCCAGCCCACTTACCTTCCTCTCTGGCTGTCTGGCCTGATGCTCACCAGACATCACACACTGACAAGTGCACCCTTGCTTGCTGCAGTTGCAGATGCTCCCGTGGTGAAGATGTGATGAAATGATGCCAACCCTTACACATGACTGGCCCCCTTTCCCCCTCTTATCCCTCTATTATAGCAAGCATATTTTTCTACAAAACATCTTGCATCCTCCCTTCTTTCACATTCAGTTCCTCTGTTAAAAATCCTTTTAGAAATCCCTGGAATGCTCTTCCCCTCTATTCCATAATGGGTCTCATGCTTCCATAGGTGGTGCTTCCATAGGTGGTTCCATAGCCCCTGCCTGGTGCAGGTTGTCCTCCTGGCCACTGGAGTTGAGGCTCCCTTGAAGCAGCCCCGAGAGGGACCAGGGCTGGGGCTTCTCTTTGTGTTATCAGGTTACTGAGGTTTCCTCTGTGCTCCTTTTGTGTTCATGGAAATGAACCTTTCATTGCACAGCCTAACGCCTAGCACAGCTTAAAGGCTTCAATAATTGTTGTGACTGGTTGAGATGCCTCCTTGGAGGCATTGAATTGCGCAGTAGCTTCATAGCAATTAGCATGTTCCTCATGACAACAGTATCTGAATTCATCCTAACTATTCTTTTTCTGTTGTAAACCAATTTTAGACTATTTGAGAAAGTATTTCCTCAACTGGGTGCTTGCTAGCTCAAAGCAGAGGCATTTACCTGTAGTACTGCAAACTGTGGCATAATGTAGTCTTAGTCTTGCTTTGCTGTTATAAGAGATTTTCCGTCGATAACAAAAAAAAAAAAAAAAAAAAAAAAAAAAAAAAAAAAAACTTGCTGAAAGGTAAAATACGTAAATGTTGATTTTGTCTGTTAAAATTTTGGATAATGAATCTTCCCTTCCTGGCTGAAGTGCTGCACCTTGTGCTTACTCATATAATTAACAAGCATAACAGAAAAGTTCAGCAGTAATTAGGTAAGTAATGAAGCAGTTGTTCAGTAAGGGTTGCAATTAAAGCCAAACTAGATACTTGATTTCACAGCCTGCTTCCCAAGAACCCTGAAGGCAAAGTTTCCCATCAGCTGAGAATGGCATCAGGGATCTGGTAGAACCATAGTCCCTTTACTGGCAAAACCAGGGATTTTTCTGTCCATCTTCATTATTGGAACACTTTGTACTACCCCTCTGCATGTGGCGTCTTTTACTTATCCAGCATTTCATGAGTCTTTGGGTATTTTTTAAGGTACTGTTTTTCTTTCAGCAAAAGATCTATTCTGCCTCACAGTATAACACTGTTATCCCATGTAGAACCAGATGACTTCTTGGAAATTTCTCTCTTGTTCTTCATCAGGATCGTTGCTGTCCCATTATTTCAAAAAGGTGACATCAAAAATGTGGGCTTTTTGCATATGCTGCAGAGTTTTTGATGGTATTGATCCATGGCATTTTGTCCTCTTCAGATTTTGGCAATGACCTGTAGTCAACTGAGATCAGACCTGAGCTTGTAGGTGGAGAATACTCCTTCAAATTATATCCTTAGGTGACACCAGACTGGCACCAGGACTTTCTGAAGAGATGTGACTCATGGCTCTCCAAGCATTGTTAGGAAAGGCATTGACTTGCTTATTCTTTTCTCCAGAGCTTCACAGCTATTACTTACGCTTCAAGTTTGCAATGAGTTTGTACATTATTCTGAAATAATTGGCTTTGCTGAGATCAGAGAAGTGCTAGCAGATATGGAAGCGAAACCCATATTGTGACATTTGTTTTTTATTTCAGTGGCCATGTGAGAAAAGCAGTTCTACCTAATTATATCAGTAAATCTCTCTGCCTAAATTTTTAATTTTTTTTTTTTTTTTTTACTTTAGAGGATGCCACCAGGGACTAAGTGCAAGAATTTGTCCTAGTTGCTGTGTGAAAGAGGACAATTTTTTTTGTGTCTTCTGGTTTATACCTTTGTAAACTTTTAGCAGTAGGTATGTGAAATATGATTGAGGCTTTTTCCTTCTTAGCAAATAAGCAAAGTTTAAAATCAAAATGCAGAATGACTGGAGTGGATAGCATCTCAGGAAGGATTTCTACAGAATCTGACTTCCCACCCCACAATAAATTTCTTCAGTCTAATAGTGATAAGGCATGTCCTGCAGTCTTTCTTTAAAGCCTGAGGAACACTCTTGTTTTTGCTGTATTTTTGAATAATTTCAGTTGTCTAGGGTCAGGTTTGAAAAGCTTACAGAAATGCTTTCTTGATGGGCTAAGTAAGACTTCAGTTGGCCTTAGTCAGCTCAATACACTTGAAAAATCTCTTTATTTAAGCTGTTTCTTACAACACTGCTCAGTTTCTGATAATCCAAGACCAATGCTACAGAATAGACAGGAAATAAATAATGAGAAATCCAGCAAAAGCACTTGAATTTGATACAGAAAAGATCTTTTGGTGGTACAGGATGGGTTGCCAAACTGCAGGCTGCATATACCTTTAACATTTCCAAGTTTGAAAGATGAATATCTACAAATCTGTATCCATCCTGCAGTAGAAATGCAGACTTCCATTAGGTAATAAAGCAGAAACAATTATTATATAGATTGCCATGATCCTGGACTTAACAACATCTAGCTACCAAAACCCAGTAGCTTCTGCAATGACTTCTACTGATGAAGGTCTAATTGCCTTTCCATAATGAATAGTACAGCACTATCTTCAAGCAGGAGGTTGCAAAGTGGGTAAGACAGCCCTCCTGCCCATGCTGACCGACTGACATTCTTCCTCTGATTCTGGTGGGGCAGATGTCTTTGGTACTGACCAGAAAAACGGCTCTGGAACTGTGAAGGTGGAGGTACTAGTGTGGGTGGTGGTTGACCTGTTCTGCTTCACTGAGAAGAGACACAAGCACACTCAGGATGGAACTAATCGGAGAATTTATTTTCTCTTATTATCTCTGTACAAAGTGGAGCTACAGCCCAGTGCATGAAGGAGCCTGACAACAGGGTGAAGTGCCCATCAGATGCCAGGGCCATGGTTATATATATTTGGTCTCTTTAGACAAATCTCTTACTGTGCTATTATCCATATGTGGTGCTCTCAGCCAGGAACTTCAGTGGAAGTTCCTTGTCCCAGGTAGTGTTTGCTGTCCTAAGCCATGCAGCTGTCAGTGCCTTGCTTTTCCTGTGTGCCTCTGAAGACTAATGCAATTCTTGCTCTTTATCCCCTAAATGGACATTTCTAAGGTTTGTTGTGCTGCATTAATTGCTAATATCTTTCTGTCCTGTGGCGTAACTGCACTGCTACTCTTATTTTCCACTGTGAATCATGCTCAAAGTATCTCCTTTGGAAGGAGTCAGTAGAAGGCCTCCTGCACAGACTTGTCTTGGCTGTGTCAAGAATCTGATGTCTTAATTTCTGCTCAAAACCAAAAAAAAAAAAGTTATGAAGGGAAGCTGCCAATGAAGAAAGAAAACAAAAACTAAAAGAAGTCATTTATTTCCACATCTCTGTGAGCATGCAGAGGTTAGCCATGACTGCTGGCAACTTGACCCCAACCTTCCAGAGTGTCATCACTGGGATTTGTAGTAGGTCATGTGAGAAATTTCTCACTTAGTCCAGACTTGCAGGGCACTTTCCACATCTGTGGTCTCAAGCTGGTGAAAATGTGCTGGTAAAATTGTGGAGAGAGGTGAATCTTCTCAGTGGGTAGCCCTCTATGCACAGAGACATCAAATGAGTCAGTAGAGTGCTAAAAATAACCAATGGTGATGTCTGAAGATCTTGGAAAGTAGGTCAACAATGCTCACATGTAAGAATTATGGATGCTGCTGACAAGGATCAAGGGAAAGCTTCACAGATACTGAAGTGCAGGGGAGAGTGTGTAGCAGATCATAGTGTTTTATCCAATCATTCTTGTGTGTAGCGAAGGTGAGTCACGTGTGGACTTAACCTTAAGCATGTTCTGAAGTATTTTATTAAAAGAAGTCTGGCTTCTTTTCAACAATGTGGGTTTTTCCTCTCTCCTCTTTTCTTGGAGCAGAAATAGGAAGAAGTATAAACAATCTCTTGGTAGTTCTTAATTATTTAGCAGAGAGGAATGCGGAGTAATGAAGAGAAGTGAAATTTTTGTTGAAGTGAACCATTCAGGTCACAGTCTCTACTAAATCCCTTGTGCTTAATTTTATTTTGTAGTGTGTTGTCTAGATTTGTGTCTTGTGGAATTGGCATGGCCTTTTTGGGGGAAATGTATTAGCAGAGATAAGATAAAAACAGAAAAACTCTTTAAACATATCTCACTTGATTAATCTGCTTTCTGTCTAAAAGATGTTCAATTGAAAAGCAAATCAATTCAGTGTTGTGATGTACAGATAATAATTTCTTGTGTCTGCTTTTGGTCTTCTTCATTGCCTGTGACAAGAGGAGCCCAAATAGGATAAAAGTGATTTTTGGATGTTTTACTTGCTACTCATTTAACATGAGATGATGGCTGTTTGGGTTATTAATCTGTTTGAATAAATAGATGAGAAACTACATCTCATTGTAGGAAAGCTTAAAACCCCACATAAATGTAGTTTTCATTGGTAAAAGACAATCTAAGGAAAAAAAAGATAAATAAGAATATATTAATTAAACCATGTAAAAAACAGGTGAAGATAGTTGAATGACATGCAATATAAAGGATATTTTGCATATAACATAACAGTGTGAATAAATCCATCAGAAAGCCACAACAGAAGATAAACACATATACTCAGATTTTTCATATTTTTCTAAAAGAAACATGTTTTAATGAATAATTGAAAACTGGTTCTTTAGGATTTGTCCAAAAAGGGAGACAACACTTCAGAAACATTCAGTTGTTTATTTAATAACTGAAATAATTCAGGTTCAGAATCAGGAAAATTGTTCATGTGTAATGAAATATTTAAATAACTTAGGACCAAAGGGCTCGGTCCTGTATTTGCTTAACTTTAATATATATTATGCCATTGAGATCATCACCTGAAATAAAACCATTGTGGAGAACTTAAAATGAAAAGAAAAGCAGCATAAGCTCATAAAAATAGAGTAAATGAACAGAAGAAAAAAGCACACAAGCTTGTCAAATTGAGAAGGAAGAAAATCAACTTAAAATCAATGTGAATGAGCTAATGGATAAAGCAGAATTAATACTTAGAAAAAAGATTTACTGAAGAGCTTACCGCAACAATATGACATGTCTGACCCCCCTGGATCATAGGTGGACACAGAACAAATATTTAATATAAATTATTGCAGTTAAAGAGAAATTATCTCCAGGTAAAACAGCTTCCAGATACATGTGAGGTAGGAAGGAAAAAGTAATGTACAGGATTCTGTTTAGACACCATTGATATATATATATATATGCATATTTAAAATGAAAGTACCTGTGTACTCATAATGATATGCTCTTTTAGGGAGTATATAAAGTACCTGTAAAAGTTTGTCTTTATTTTGCTTATTTTTGTGATTGTTCTAAGCCAGTCATTGAGATGATTGAGTTTCACGTAAGATGTGAATATATGTTTGATCTTAGAACCAAGCTGGATGAATAAGTATTTATACATACTTGTGTATGTCAATTTTAATCAAACATACCTGAGTTACTTCAAGTTTTCTTTCTTTCCTCAGTATTCAGAGGTGTACAGGTCAATCATTTTAAATCCATGTAATCACTTTTCTAATAGAAACTGTGACAGTGAAATCCAATTTACAGGATGGAGCTTATGTTTGTGCACCTAGTAGGTAGTGCCAGGTGGTTAATTGTGGCTGCAGAATACACAATTTAATTTGATTTTATTTAGAGATGACATCTCTATCTGAGGAGAAGAGCAAGTTTGATATGAGAATTACATTCAAGGTCCATATTATATTCTGCAACTATCACTATAGGTCTAAATTAGCATGTTGTCTCTTTTCTAGTATTTAGCTCAGGTTTTTTTACCATCTTGGAGTCCTTAGCCATTATTTAAGAAAAGAGTAAATTATGGAAAAAGAGAAGAGGAAATGAGCTCTGTCTGATCACTCAACCCTGCAGAAGTTTATGGCTGGTGAAGAATAGTATGTCTGTCACTCTTTTTTGTAGGGTGGGGATAGTGTTTACGTGTTTGTTTTTGTCAAATTTTATGGATCCAAATCTAGAGATTTCAAAGGGACTGTGCATTTCATGTGGTCTTAAACTGTGATGATAAATCAGTTCAAGGAGAAGTATGTCAACCACCAGGTTAATAGTTGCCAGAGATTTGAATGTATTTTATGTTGGAAGTGACAGGAATGCCACAGCTTAAAAGCCTTCTGTATGGCAAACATTCATTTCTTATGTGAAGTGATAATCAAATTTTAGTCCCAGATGATGGAGAAACTATCTTCAAAACAGGATTAAAATAATTTTTTTTTTTTTTTTGTCAAAGAGACTAAATCCATGGCATTAAATTCAACATACAAAGTTTATCCTTGTAAAAGGAACAGTAACAACAATGAAAAAAAATCTGTAGTAAGAAATTAATCACTGAGGGGTTTTCCTCAAGCTTTGTGGTAAAGACTAACTGCCTAAAATTTCCACAATTTTATGGAACCCTAATGATTGAAAAGTGGGTATAGGGTATTTGGTGAGATTCAGGATGACACCAGGTTTTTTTTTTTTTTGAGGTTTAAAATGTTCAGTGAAAAGCAACATGTAAAGCTTTATTAATCATTAAAATGTGCATTCAGTTGGAGTTGTCTACTTTGAGCAGTCTTCCTACAACCCCTTAAGCCATATTGGCGAGATAGTGCTGAAGTTCTTACAGAAGTGGAAACATGTTTTAATAATAATGTTGGTTTATTTCTGAAAATATTTTTAAATGTAATACATTACATTAATGAAAATAATTTAGTAATTTGGTATAGAAAAAGGTTGGAATATAGTTTCCAGTGCTTGAGGTTAGACTAGATTAAATGTATTTGAAACAAAAATAATTTATTTGTGTATATGAAAAATGAATTTTAAAACTTTCAAGCAAATTAACTTTGAGTTTTGAATGTGGAAAGCAGTCAGACAAGAAATAATACAAATTGCTAGTGTTAAAAGTAGCAGAGTTGAGAACAAAAAGTGGTGCCATAACTGCTGCATTCATTTTGTTAGCAGGATATTTTTAATGTATTTTTAATTAACATGACCAGAGTATGGGGACCTGTAGCAAATATTAATGACCTTGGAAGGGTGAGGGCCAGCACTTCATGGCCATGGTGGCAAGGCTTAACGGGGTGTCTGGGCAGGTGGCGCTGCCGAGGCATCCCATGGGTGAGGTGAGAGATGCCTGGCCAGGCAGAGCTTGGGGCTGGGAGTTTCCACAGCACAGGCACAGCCTTAGGCAAGGACCAAGGCATAGGGATGAAAGCCCATAGTGAGGTTTCTCACAACTTCTCACAATTTAGTTGTTTCCACTCAGTCTGATCCAAGATTACAGATGCCTTGTGCCAAGGATCGCCTAAGGGAAGAGGTGACAGGGTCTGTTGGTGGCCCAAGGGCCACCGTAGCCTCCATGGGGATGTCTGGGTGTGGGATCATCCAGAAACAAAAAAAGTGATTGGTTCATAAGAGTTGTGCTGAGAGCATCTCGATTAGCAGGTCAAGATCCCAATCCAGCCATATGATTTTGTCAGGGACACCCCAATGAAGAAAACAAAGGTCAGCCAAAAAAACAAGACCTGTCTGCAGCCATGAAGAGATACCATGGGAAGATAAAAAAAGTGGAGATAAGACACCCCTATAAAGAGAAGGAGCAGTGAGGAAATAATATTGATTGGCAGAGGTGAGACACAGAGAAGAGGCAGAATCACAATTGCTATTCCTGAAGGGGACATATATCCAAAAATAACTTGCAAAGAGCCCTGAAGAAGTGGTGAGGATTTGATAACTGTACACCTTGTCCTCCTACACAGCAAGTAATCGTGGCCAGACACCTTGAAGACATGTGAGCCTGGTGCTCAAATGCCAAACTTGGGCCTGTGCATCTTAGTCCTTGTAGGTACAGGTGTCAGTGGGTGAAATCTGTTCTGTTTTGAAATAGATTTGCCCTCTGCCTCCTCCAATACAGTCTGGAGTTGAGATTTACTGCATTGATACTCTTGTATTGCAGCATTAATCATGTTCCTTCAGCTGTGTGAAGGGAAAAAGTGATGTTTGCAGGGCTTTCAGACAGGATGGGTACCCTGTGTTTGTGTTGGGATTTAACTCCAGCCAGTAGCTGAGTCCCACACATCCACCTGCTCACTTCCCCCAGTGTGGGATGAGAATCAGAACAGTGAGCAAAACAATGGGCCAAAATAAAGAGAGTTTAATAGATAAAGCAAAGCCATGCACACAAGCAAAGCAAAACTAGGAATTCATTCACCACTTCCCATGGGCAAGTGGATGTTCAGCCACCTCCAGGAAAGCAGGGCTATTCTATCCCAGGCAAAACCAGGACAGTTTGAAAGCATAACCACAGCAGATTTAGAAAAATCTGTGACTGGTTTTCAGTCTGGCATGGCTAGGCCATAAAAGCCAAGAGAGTACAGCAGAAATTTTAGCCTGGTTTAGCCACCCAGGATACACTACCTGTCTTCAGTGGTAGTGCAAGTGATAACTGAGAGGTTCATCTTCAAAATGTTTTGGACAGTGATAAATAAAGTAATATTAGAAGCTAGTTCTAAGGCAGGTTTTGGGTTTTTTTTATTCCCAAGAAAATACATCAAAAACATCAGTCCATCTGAGCTGGAAAATTATGCATGAAAGTAAGAAAACAAGCTGATACAAGCTGATATATTCTAGCCAACTGGAAGTTAACCAACCCTACCTAAGTCTTGGTCCTGATTTGGAAACTGTGTGCATTCTCCCATTCATGTAGTCCTTGTAGGAAGCAAGCATCTTATCCATGGGGGTACAACGGAGTGTCTTTAACTGAGCTCTTCATGGAATCTTAAGTGAAACAGCCAGTTTTTAATCAACTTGCTTAGGAAGGAATATTTCTGACAAAACTCGGAGAACTTTGAGCCTCATCTAAGCTCTACAAATTTCAGGAACTGACCGCACTGTCCTAAGTTGATGGAATTTAAACAAGCCCTGAATGTTGCTTAGGTGCCATTGGACAGCCCCATGCTCTGAACTGAGAAATATTTATCCCACTAGAGAGTAGCATGTGCTGTTTTTCTACAAAGCAAGGAAAATGGGGACAAAAACCTTTGTAACATAAAGCTTCTCCCTCTGCGATGGTGGGATTCAGATTTTATGTGGAGCATATTCCATAACCTCAGCAACTACCACACAGATTATATAAATATATAATCTCAGCAACTGCCACGCAGATTGTATAAATATTCTTCTTCAATTAATGAAAGGAGTACTGCAATAACGGACACAAAAAAGCGCCATGTATTTAAAAATGCTAAACCCAAGAATATATACTTGTGTAGAAGTAAAATTTTGCCACACTCTTAGAGGGAAACTGCTGAGAATCTCCAATTCTACTTTGGTGAAGAATTTCCTTATCTTCTTGGCATACTTTACAGCCAGATGAAATGGCAAAATCTGATGATGAAGTAAGTTAATTATCTTTAAATTGTAGTGTGCAGTGTCATGATGTTATGGTAGGATTGTGATGCAGGGTAGTGTTTTATTGCTGTTTGTCATCACATTCAATTGGCTGAGTTGGGAATTGCAGTAAGGGCATTAGCATTCACAACCATTACTGCCTTGAACACTGTCCAGCCTTTTCACTTCCCTCTCTCTCTCCCCACTCGTTCAGTAATTCTGCTTTATGCCTTCTTTGAATGCAAAATAGGTTCTATCAGATTTCCTCCCCTCTCCTGGCTGCCTTTGCTGGGAACTGCTGTAGAGAGGAAAGCTGCATTTAAGTTCTCTACCTTCTTTCAGACTTGTCATTATGGGTGACCAGTAGTTTTTCGCACCTTTGAGTTTTGTTCATTTTCTATATTAGTGAGCTGTAAAAGCCCTTACAAACAACAAAAGTTTGAGCACTTCAATTTTCACTTATTATTTGCATGTGTTGGAGAATCTGGGCACTCAATCTTAAAAATTAATAATTTTACTTCCACAAATGCATATACTAATGGCGATGAGAAAAGTAAGGGGTTTCAACACATCTAGAACTGGACTAACAAAAAAAAGTTTGGGTTGGGAATTTTTTAAGTAACATGTTTCATCCTTTCTGAATATTTTTATAATATATGTATCAAACTCATTTTCCATTTCAAGCGTAGATTTTATCCTCATTTTCCAGTGGTAGTGAAATAGAATTGATAGAAAGCCCAAACTGAGGCTGATAGAGGTCTGAATTGGACTTAGTGGAAGCTGAGTGAACCCTGAGTTGCACAGAGACTTGTGGAAGGAACCTTCTGGTTTCATCCAGCTCTACCTCCTGTTAATGGCATGATGAGGTGGGTCAGCTTGCCATGGCCTTGTCCTGTTGAGCCCTAAGCTCAAAGACATTTACTGTGCAGCTTCTCTGAGTAACTTTGCCAATGGGTGACCACATCTGATGGGGAAAAGTGTTTGTTAACATCCAGCTGAAATTTCTCTTGTTACAACTTGTGTCTGTTGCCTGTAGCACTGTTTTGCCTCTTGTGCTTTTGCTGTGTACTTACAAGCAAGTTTCTCTGCCTGCTCTGCAAACTACCATCAGTTTGTTGAAGACAGCCATAAGATCGCCTCTGGGATCCCTGTTTTCCTCCTCTTATGGCTGAAGAAGCCCAGTGTCTCACTTGTTACACTTGTGTGAGCCAGCGCTCCAGTGGTCCCATGTTACTGGCTTTCTCCTGGTCTCATTCCAGTTTGACAATGTCTTTCTTCTACTGGAAATTCCAAAACTGGACATGGTACTCCACTTGTAGTCTAATGAGTGCCAAATAGAAGAGAAGGAGAGTAAAATGATTTAAGTTGCTGGGTCAAGTCTTGCTAATGCAGCTTGGTACCTGGTTATTGATCTCAAACTTGAGGGCTCACAGCTAAACCACAATGGCCATATGTGCCAGAGAAGACAAAAAGATGGTCAGGATGACTGAACCCTGTCAGTGCTGCTGGGGACTGACAGTTGTGTGTACTGTCCTACATAAACTTCAAATATTGCCCTGACTAAACCTGATGAAGATTCTCCATCAGTCCAGACCCACCTCTAGCTACCAAAAACTAAGGTATCATTTCTAGGTGTTCCAAACAGATAGAATGAATCACTCCCCCAAAATGTTTCTCTCTGTGTGCAGGCACCAGGGGAGAGACTTAGACTTAGACGCTAAGTAAAAGTTTTGCTTTTAGGAAGCTAAATTCAAATGAGATGACAATTCAGATGGGATCCCACCATCAGATGGTACTCTTGCACACTTGGAGTAGAAAACAAATGTTGACACTATTTCACTTCAATGTAGAAATTTCTTCCTCAGCTTCAAGCCTCAAGGTCGTATCTTTAGACTGACTGGTTGCAAACCATGGCTGTGTCTTGCCCATGTTAGGGCATGGTAGAGTTTTTCTTGTTCATTGATGTGGTTTCCTGTGCTTCGGATAGGCTTCTAGAAGTCTCAGCAGTTATTCTTCAGGGGTTTTCCAGCTGAATCTATGTAAAACATGGCTTGCTACAATACCAAAGAATGCTCCCTTTTGAATGAGATTTTGCAACCATTAAATACTGGTAATGGGAGTGTGCTTAGGATGCTGAAGGCTCTAAACAGATGCTGTCCAACATCCACCTAACCTGCTCTTAGATGTATGGTTTGAAAACCACTGGTGAAAGAAAAGCTCAGGGAAAAGCACAACTTGCTAAGCAAGGCTAGGTGACAGGGTTGAATGAGAAGGAATTTCATCTTTTGGAGTATTTTAGCATTGCTTTTGTCCTGAAAGCAAATCCAGGAGACTCTGAGTTTAGCTGAAATTGAAAAATCAGGGCTATGACAGTCTTACATCATGCACATGAACTGTAAAGTCAAAACAGTCTTAAGCTTGAAGTGACACATCAGACTATGGAGAAAGAAAAGGACTCTTTCCACAGGTATCTTTTCAATGCTTTGCCTGTAAAGTTCTTCACTATTACCCTAGGCTTCAAAATCCCAGATTTCCTCAGCAGTTTTCTTTCTCACCTGTTGACTTTTTTACTGTAAAACTACTCTGTTTTCATGAAGTGCTGAGAAGACAATTTAATAAGCAAGTCAGTAATTGCTCTAGAAGCACCAGCAAATGAGACTCTAACCATAGCCACATGTGACAGAGATTGTGCTTTATTCCATTTACAGCTATTATGGAATTTGGGAAAGAAGGGAAGGGAATGAGAGATGGTCAACAACTTTGTAGAGGGTATTGATGTGGATGAGTTTTCTCCTAAATTTGTGGGGAAGGGGAGCCAATGTCACAAACTCAATCTGAGGCTCAGGGTGCTGGCAGTCCTCACCAGTGTCCTGCTGCTGGGGAAGGACATTTCTGTTGTGCAAACACCATGAGTGGCTGGCACTAGCCCTGACCCCTCTGATTTCCAGTAGAGCACAGCTTTTTTTTTCTGGAGAACCTGGGAATGGCATCACAGCTGCCAGCACAGAGAGTTTTAAGGCTTACTACACCCAAGCCTGGCTGCTTTCTAGCTCTCTTGAAATTGCATTTAACAGAAGTAAAGATGAAAGCAGATGTAAATGAGAATTTGTTTACCTATCACAAATGTTGGTGATGCAATTACAATGAATTTAGAGTCAGAACTAAGAAGAAAACTCTTCTTTTATCTACCCATACTTTAATGAACTTAAAGAGGAATTTCTCTGTAGGGAAAAAATGTTTAACCAAATTTGTTGTCTGGGATCCTTTCTGGATATAATGTTTACACCTAATTTATTCTTTGTGGCTTCATTTAAATGTAGTTTAATCAAAATGCTGATTTTAATCTTTTCCCAAGGGTTTGCCTCCCATCTGCCACATCACTTTCAGAAATACTTAGTTTCACATAGCCATGCCCAAAACCCTTATCTTCTTCCTAGATGATAAACAGTTTCTGCTAGTAGACTTTGTTCACCATAAAGAAACCCCAAATTTATGCTAAGCAAAATACTCTTGTTGGCTTGGTACCGTTGTATTCACGGCTCAAGGTAAAAAAGCTTTTTCACATGCTGAAAATCACATTTGCATCAATGCTATCAAGTTTGCCTGTAACTGTGCAAGCCTATTTCAAATAAACTGGTACACAAAGTTGTGTGTACATGCAGCTCATTTAGTGCTTGTTTCTGACTGGTGTGGCTGTCAGCCGTGTGGTGTGGCAATGCATTATTGCCCTGCCCTTGGGAGACCTATCATGTGATTTAATAAATATTCAGATTTAAGTACAACATTCTAGCAAACACGGTGTCTCCCAGAGACTATCAGAAAGCGCTGAATATAGAGAGTGATTTAGTTGTTTCGGGGTTGGGGTTTTTTGTGTGTGTGTTTTGGGTTTGTTTTTTTTTTTTTCCTAATTACACAATTTTTATGGAAATAAACTCATTGTTAGTTTAGCATTAATCTGTTCCTGGTACTTACTGTTTATTTGCTTCAGAAGCTCAGTCACAATATTTTATTTGCAGACTTAATTATCTCCATAGCAACTAACTGTGATTTATTAATAATAATACTAGTAGTAATTGAAACAGAGAGATAGTAGAAGCATACTATGTACCAAACATGCTGATAAAATAACTTCCAAATAAAATATCTTTTGAATTTTTTTAGGAAACAATGGGTGAATTTAAGGCAGCAATTTTATGGGGAGATGGGAGCTTTTCTAGACTCTTCCTGTACAACAAAATGAGTTTAGATATTTGTACAAAATTTGTGTTATGCAGCAACTGATCCAAAACTCATTGAAAATTTTGAGTTCAGTGGTCTTGGGATCAAGCCCTTGTTTAACTAATTTCTGAACTCATTGGTAATCTTTCAGATTTTGCATCTTTCATGTGAAAACAATTAAACTGAAAATAAACTAATTAGAATTTAATCTGCTATTGCACTGAGGATCAGGAAATTAAGGATTAAGATTAAGTGTTGTGTTTGACTGTAGAATTTATTCAGTAGTCCTAAACTCACCAAGGAACAGATTTCTTTCCCACATCGAATAATCAGGGTTTACTAATTTAAAGAACTTACTCCTAGAGCCCACAAATCCAGGCTCATACATTTTCTTTAGAGAGGAAGAAGGCAGAGCTAACCAGGATTGGATTTTTATATGTAAATCCCAGGGATTACAAGAGTTTTTCCTGCCTCTGTGCTTTACATCACTCTCTCAAGTAAGCCTACAGAGTGGGGCAGAAAGCCTAGAAAACATTTCATTGAAATGTTTTCCTGCTTATGTCTTGGTTGTGGGTTAGAATAAAAGTTTTCTGGGGCCCTTGGAGAGGAAACCATGAAGTTCCTGAGAGCACAGACATGCCAGAAAGGCTATGATAAATCTGCCCCTGAGTTTGCAGGTCGTGTCTGCTGAAGAAGGCTGCTGCTCTGATGCAGCCCCTTCTCCCGTGGGGTACTCAGCAGATTTTCTTAGCAGCAGTAGGGCAAAGCATGAGGGACTGCTGCTATGCAATGTTCCCTATGTGAAAGGCTTGCTCTGCCTCACCTTGAGGAGTCACCATGTGGCTGCTGCCAGGGCCACTGAGATCCCTAGCACTTGTATGGGGAAAGAGATTCCAAACAAACAAAAACACCCAAACCAAACACCCCAAGGTGAATTAGTGATATTTGTTGTGGCAGTGAATACCCATGCAAGTGACTCTGAGCAATAAGATCCTACAATAAATATTTACTTCATATATAAATATATATCTGTAGCCTCATAGCTTGCCCCAAGAAGTCCCATGGAACTTTTGTGTTGTGACAAAGTCAAAGACTCAGCCAAGGGGCAGAATGTGGCTTCTTTTTCAGGCTGTTGTTTTAACACGCAGGAGAGGGAACCTGTCCAGAGATTAGGTTGTCAGCCTTGAACTTGGAAAACTGAATTGAGTTTTCTGTTCTGCAGCTGATTACTTATAAGACCTCAGGGAAATAATTTTGTGTCAGATTCTTCAAGGTATGATGCCCATTTGTTTTCCATGGAAATTGGTTAAAGTTAGATGCTAAGTACCTTGACGTTTTTGTGGGGCCTTTGAATTTGTACCTGAAAAATGGAGATGGGATGATTCATATACTTGATAAATGTACTAACAGTTGTGAAGTTCTTTTACCTAATAGCTACAGAAGTCATGCATTTACTGCAGGTAGAGCTACATAGTTCCAGATGCTAATTTGACCTTTCTATTTTGTTTGAAAGGATATTTTTGGCTGTAAAGATGAACTTCTTGTAATGTTCAGATCAGTGGTAAATTTTATTATTGACTTCTGTGAATCCACCAACTCTTTAAGGGATTTTATTCTTATTTATATTTCTTTTCCCATGATAATTGAAATAATACCTTCATCACTAGGTCTGTAAATGAGCCATACAGTAGAAATATTCAGCATCAGTCACAGCAATTAAGAATTTGTCTAGATGGAAAAATACTGTACCTTGCAGATGGCACACAAGAAGCCAAGGCTACATTTTCACTAGAGCTTGAGAGATTTATATTCAGTCATCCTCTCAGGACTAGACACAGACTAACCAGGATAAAGTGATGTTCTTAATACACTTCTCAGAAGAGCTTTAGTTACTTTAGTTCTTTGAGCAAGTTCATTCAGGGTCTCTGTGTGGCCTGATATTGTGTCATGAAGAGGTATCCTGAGACACTGGACAGAGTTCAGAGGTGAAAATAAGGATTGCATGTGGCCACAAGCTAATCTTGGAGCTTAACTGATAGAGAGCTTCTGCCTCTGAAACACCTCACAATGTGTTGGCTGCTTTATTCATTTGACCTCTGCTTTTTGCCACCTTTTCCTTCTGTGGTTGTCATCTTCTACCTGACAGATATTATTTTTTTGGCACAAACCTGCATTGTTTCTTTTCATTTCATGGTGTGCAAGTACTTAAGGGAACATCATTAATATGAAAATTTACAACAGTGTGCAAAACACTTCTTATTCTTTACTTGCTGCTGGAGAATTAGTAAAGGAAAAGTGGTATAAGATTTTTCCCCCTATATATTTTTGGATTTTTTTTTTAAAGGCTGATTCATGCCTCTTCCACCCAAGATGCATTGATTTAAATTAATGCACTTGTCAGAATACAATAAAATTCCTGGTCACAATGAACCAAGAGGATCTTCAACTTCATCTTCCATGAATTTTAAGAAAGGAATATTTATTTTTCTTGTGTACCTTCAGTCTAGGAAAGAACTGAAATTGTTCCTTTGCATTGTGCTGAATCAATCACAGGAAATAAATAGTGGTGTCAAACTGCCCCTTAAAGGACCTTTGGTACTTTATCTCACCTTACAACCTTGAGCAGTTTTTGGGCAAGTGACAGATTGATACAGACTGGTCAGCATAGGATCCAGGCACCCAAAAAGATAGCACAGTCCAATGGTAGCAAATAAAACAAGTCGATTCTCAGAGTTCATTTTTGTAAGAATTTTCAGCATCAAGCAAATAGAATCTGCTAATAACAGGCAGTTGTTCTAATGAAGAAATCCTGATTTAACCACTTTGCTCCTATTAACCTTAATGCTCTTCGTGTTCAGAGTTGGTCAGACTCTGACTTACAAGGGGTGCTGTGGGACAGAGACATTCTGTTACACCTTTTGTCTGCAAGACTGTGAGGAGAGAGAGAAAGGAGCAGACCACAGGACTGATCTTATCATGCTGTGATAAAAAACTGTACAAAAAAGAAAAATGCATCTGTGCAGACTTTACCAGACTGCCTTAACATTCTACACATTCAATATTCAGAATTATTCTGTGAATAATTAATGCAAACATATTCCAGTGGTAGAACCATTTCAGTGCGTATTTGCTATTTTGGGACTGGTGGTTGGTCAGCTATTTCCATGTGACAATTACCAGTTTCTGCATGCATGATTCTTACATGTGGCTCTTTAGGGTGAATATATTTAACTATTTGCTGAGCTCTCCCTATGTGCAAATAAATTTTGCTTTCAGCAGTGTACAGGAGGAAAAAAAAAAAAAAAACCAAGAGAACTAAAACCAAGCAGAGATAAGGGGTTGCAAATATTTGAGGGGGAACATAAGTACCAATGAAATTAAACTCTACAGCGATTTTTGGTAGTACGATGCTCCAGTTGTAAAAACTGCATTTCCAAGCATTTAGGAGTCTACCCCTAAAAGCTACACCCCAGGTCAATTTGGGGAGTGCCTGGAGGGGTGCCTGGAGCCCTCCTGGCAGCTCTGAATCATAAACTCATAGGACAGTTGGGGTGAAAGGGACATTTAAGGATCATTTCATCCAACCCTCTGCAATGAGCAGGGACATCTTCATCTAGACCAGGTTGCTCAGAACCCCCTCCAGTCTGACCTTGCACGTTTCCAGGGAGCAGCCCAGCAAGACTGGGTCTCTCGCCCTTGTCAGTCCAGGAAGCATAAAGCCATGGTGTGAAGTCCAACCTCTGGATCTCTGCACTGCAGGCTAGAGCCCACCTGGATGCAGGGATGAAAATAATGATGGTGGTTTACTGTGATTTATGGAAACTTGTGAAAAATATATTGATATTTCCTGCTTCCTTCCTCTCCACATATTATTCTATCCTTGCTCTTGTTCAGATGTATCCATCCTGGGGAGAAAAAAAAACCTTGGGAAAAAAAAAAAAAAACAAAATACCAACACATCATATGGGCATAGCTTCTCATTTCTGTGCTCTGTCATGTCCAGTTGCCTCCCCCCCAGCTTGGAGACTTCTGTGGTGCAATTCTTTGCCATGCAGCTCGCAGACAACAAAGCTCTCAGCGCTCAGGGAGCGGCGTGCAGGGCTGCACAGGAAAGGGACATTAATACAGCCAGGGAATTTTCAGTTTTCTCTGGATGTGGAATTTAGCTGTTCCCTCCTGCTGAGTGAATGATAATGAGGCAATCGATGGTAAACAGGTGCAGCGAGGAGCTGCTCTGGGTACAGCAAAGCTTCACACTCCGCTGTGCTCCGTGTCTGAATCTTGGTATCATTCAGAAGGAGTGACAGAATAATAATTCTCTTCCATGTTAAGGTAGAAACTTCTTAAATTCAGAACCTTCTGGAATTAATGCCTTTTTTTTTTTTTCCATAGGTTCTCTGCATTTGCCAAACTTCATTTCAGGAATTCCTCGAGTGAGGAAATGCACCTTTAAGATTTATTTTTAATGAATTATTTATTCATTATCTGAAGCTTTATAGCATTTCTAAACCTTTAAATACTTACAGGCTTTGTAGATTTTTAATTATTTTTAAATATTATATATTTTTTATTAATTTTTAAAAATTGATTGGGTCCACATTTACTATGACCAGGTGCTGTGGTTTTTACCACCTTACTTTGGAAAGATAGAGCAGAAAACCCATACAAGCGCGTGTGCACAGCTCTTTATAATCCTAGTTTGTTTAACCCATGAACAAAAAGATAACACTTGATGGATAGTTTAAGTAGAGCAGCATTCCTTCTCCACAGAAGGGGAGAGAGGACCTGCTGTGGTTAAGTATTGGCTAGGCACAATGCTGTTACTGCTGGGGAGAGAGGATGGCACAGTGCAGGGCACCCCCTCTCACCCTCCTCTTCCTGCAATCACTGTCCTGCAGAGGGGATTTTTTCTATTCCACCTTTTTTTTATTCTTTCATTTTTTCTCTATATATGAGATGTTTTATATCTGTTCAATATAAGTTCTTTTTCCCTTTTTTTACAACTTCTTTGTTGCACCCTGAAGCAAACCGCGCCCAGCTCTCAGGTTGCAGTCCTTCACTGACCAACCTCAATAATTCATATTTGTGCTTTTCCCTCTGAAGTCATCCGCTGCCTGTACTTTCAAGGCCTTTGCTGTCACTCTATGAGCATACTCTCAGGGACCCCCTGTGACATCCTGCTTAAGAACACCTAAAAAGAAAAGACACAATGCCTCACATTCATTTGTATCTCAATCCAGGAAACTTCTACTCACCTTTAAATATGTGCTGGAACAACTTTTCCAGTATTTGATTAATATATTTTAAGTTGTCACTAGAATGACATATTTTCCTCTTCCTCTTTGAAAGGATTTTATCTGATCTTTTCACTGTTCTTTGTGCCTAGAAACTTTCATAGGAAGCTCTGCTGAGAAACATATGTACATGACTCAAAAACCATCTGCTTCTCTGTCACCTGAAAGACTTTGCATAGAAAGCTATTGCATAATTTATCTTGGACATTATTTTTGTCACATTTGGAAGTGCTTTTTTACCTTGGCTCTACAAAGGGGAAGGGGATTTTCCTGGACCAAAAAGCTAAAATTCAATCTTAGTACCACAGATAGCAATTTACATTCTTGGCTTGGGCAGCATCTGTTCTGTACCTGGCACAGCCATGTTCCTCTGTAGCTCCAGCAGTGCAACCCCAGGCCTGCAGGTTTCATCTACTTTTATGGGATGCAGTCTTCAGAAGTCTGGTCTGCTTGATACAAGTAGCCAGTGACATGAATGGGAATATAAACCACCTTAATAACTATTTTCAAGGCTTCTGTAAGGCAGTTTAAGTGCAGCCCGTTGCTGTAGCACTGGGGCTCCACACAGCATGCAGCCAGGTGAGGAGGCAAGTCCCTGGGATGAAGGATGCTGTCCTGCATAGATAGCATCACTGCCCTTGCAGTGACATCCTGTAAGCTATGTGGAGCAAATACTGTGGGCAAAATGTACCTGGCAGACAAAAATATGCTTGCATACAGAAGGAAAAAGTAATTTAGGCCTGACAAGCCTGCTGTCTAAAGAGAGGGTCTCCAGACTTGGTTCTCATTCTGTTTCACTCATGATAACACTGGGAATCGATGTTAGTTCTGGTGATAAGGTTTTTAAGAATTTAATCTATGTTAATTACCAAAGAATACAAGTGTCTTTGAAAAAGGGATATTTGGGTATTACGTTCTCTGAACAAGTGCAGTTGTCTTTCCCTTTCAGTACCATATCAAGGATATTGACTGTGACTCCACAGATTCAAAAGAGAAAAGTTCAGTAGATATAAAAATAGTTTTATATTCCTTATTTAGGATTTGTTGAAAAGCAGCTGCTGAGGGTACCAGACCACAGTGGCTGAATCTGAAATATAGCTTTGACTGTAGAGTTTTGACTTGTGCTTTAACTGTAAACCTGAAATACACAAAGTGAAACCCTCACCTGTTGTTTGTGCCATGCGCTGAATAGTAACTTGACACAATATCATGTTTCTGAATCTGAACTTGTTCTTTTGGGAACTGCTCACAGCAGCGTGGGAATAGATGTGAGGATGCCAGTGCCTATGTTAGCATCAGGATCCACACACAATCAGAATTGATTGTATATGAAGGTGTTTTATTGAAGTGCGTGGAAGCCCGGGGGTGAGACCCCAGATCTGGGCTTCAACGATACACCCAAATTGGTAGCTTATAACCCCTTCTACTCCCCCCACCCCCCCCCCATTAATTATTAAACTTATATTGTTCCATTCTAGTTCCCATTCCCACACAGGTGCAGTTTTGCTTGATCTACTGAAGACTATGCTTGATTTGCTGAAGACCATGCTTGATTTGGTTAGGACAATCACTGTAACAGGGCTATCATTCACTCCCAAGGCCTGGCTGTCCTGCAGGTCCAGGCCTGTTCCTTCTACCTGCCTGCTCTAGCCACCACCAACCCCCGATACAGTTTAGAAATCATTCCTATGATTTCAATTCTAAGCTACTAAATTTAACCCTTACTCTATCACCTACACATTACCCAGCTTTGTGTAAAATCTTTCTCTATGAACTTGTTTGGGCCAATGATTGCAGTGCCTTTGCCTTTTGACAGTGGTATTTCTGCTTTATTACTACCTTAATATATATATCACATGGAGAAGTTCTATAAAATATGACTAAACATAAATTGTACCATTATATATTTGAAAATTATTCTGCCACCATGCTAAATATGAAAAAGCAAATATTTCCCTCTCAAGTTCCCGTTCTCCTTGTTATATCTTTGGACCTTTCTAGTAAACTGTAGCACAGTAATTTCAGGTTCACCGGACTATTAAATGTTGCTCTAAATCACTCTATCTCCTCCTACATGGTCTTAAGCAAGTTTTTATATCATGGTCAAGGTTCTTGGCTGTCATGTGTGCTGTCAAATGTGCTAATAACCACTGAAAATATCACTCCTTATTATATTATTCTACATACAATTTTCATGACAGTACAAAAATGATACTCTTAAGCTCTTGCAGGCATATCAAAGTGCTCTGCTCCCTGTCTTTACTTTGTCATTTCTGTTATTCCTCCATTACAAACAAAGTCTCTTGTTTACTGTTCTGTCAGGAAGACTGTTTCTGTTTTGGCTGTAGAACACAATGTGTCTTACTTGTTTTCTTACGAAACAGTTAACCAGTAGGTTTGAGAGGGTACTAGCCAAAAGGGGTCTCTTTTATGGATGTTTATATTGTTTATTTATTTCACATGAGGTAGAGGCATTCTGTGATGGAGCCATAGCAAAAAATGTAAAAGCATGAAAACTCTTTACCTGGCAGCAAATGCTGCCTCAATCCCCCAAGCCCCAGACACGGACCATCATTAAGATATAGGGACACATCACTGCTGCTGATGCTGGAAGCTGAGTGCTGTGAGGACTCCTCCTGCATTTACTGTTCTGTTAGCTCCCATTTGTTATTCCTTATCTCTGCTCCATCTCCATACATTTCCTGGTGAAGACAATATGTTGTTTTGAGGGTTTTTTCCACTGAGCAATGAGCTCTAAAAATTTAGTTTTGCCAAATACACGTGAAAGGAATTGAAACATGCTGCTTTTTCTGATGCTGGCAGCAGTTCAGTGATCCCAGTGGTGGCCTCAGTGGTGGCAGGAATGGCCACAGGAGCTGGAGGAATGGGAGCACAGAGCACTAGGAGGCTGTGCCTGTCTCATGAACCATCACATCTTGCCTACCATAGGACATTCAGCATTGCAAGTGAGAGAACACAAAAATTTAAAGGACTTTACAGCTAAATTGGCTTATGTCTTTTGAAATGAAGAATGTTACAGCACAGCACCAATAAATAACCTGTGAAGGCCAAGACAATACCTGTGCTAGTAAAAGGCAGCCACTGTTTGTCAGTGAAGTCCATTTTTAAAGAAGTTTTAGGCAGCACCTGTCTGCCTCAGCAGCAGTATATCACTGGTGTGTTTGGCCAGAAGCCTAGGGAGAAAAAGCAAAGGACAGAGGGAAACAACTTCCACCAGCTTTGGGCTCCAAATATATACTCCTATTCCAGAATCCATCATGTGTAGCATTGCATCATTCCTTTTGTATTTCCTTCAGCAGTCAGCAAGCACAGGACAGCACACAGCTGCTTTGCATTAATCTGATGCTTCAGCATCTTAATTTTAGCTACTTTCAAATGATGTTACCTTGGCATGGTTTCATTCAATGACACTAATAGATCCAGACAAATACTGGTTTGGGATTTTTTTTTAATTCAGAAGCCAAACCGAAAAAACAGGAAAAAATGTCTTAAGTCAGAATTTTCTGAAGTTTTCTTTGGCAGAATGAAACCAAAAATGTATTATGCCAAAACCTTGAATGAACCAAAATATTTCATTCCCCCAAAATTGAATGTTTGTGTTCTGGTTACTCGTGCCTTTTTTTCTTTCTTTAATTGAATGATACTTTGAACAAATAAGTCACAAAATTTTACTTGCAAATCATTGGAATGGAAATATTTGCCATCTTCAGAAGTCTATAACTTAATCTTTCTTTCAGCCAAGGATTTAGCTGAATTCTACCTAAACTTACTCTTTTTTTTCAAGATTTTATTTTTCCTTTGTTGTTGAATGTTTACAGAAAAATATCCCCCAGAACTTTTCTTCCTGCTATTGAATTGATTCTGGAATTTTCTTCCTGCCCTGTCAGTGAGATACTCTCCTATTTTTACAGGGTTTCTTTTGACCTTGCTTTTTTCTCATGAAGAACATTTCGGGTTTGATTCTTAATTATCTGAAAATTCCTGTCATTTGGTGTGTGAAACTGTTAAAACTCTTCATCAGCTGTGCCTTGGCCTTCCCCTGTTTACTCTGTAATAGAGTTATAGGCTAAGGAGGAGTAAGGTAAATTCTGCCTGCCTAAAACTGTTTTAGAGCAGATGTTGCTGTCAATACACTTTCTTCCTAGACTTTCTTTGATTTTTCTTTTATTTTTTTTCCCAAACAGAGACATTCAGTTAAAATACAAGTGTGAAAATGTGCAAGGAGAGAGGAATAAAAGGTTCATATTTAGCTTGGCATGGTGCTCTTTAATCACCTCTTGCCTTGAGGATGCTTGGCTCTGCCAGGGAGGCCCACAGTCCTTCAGGCCAGAGTCCATCTCTGCCCAGAAATGTTCATGTTCCTGTTTGTTTGTTCCTTGGCCCAGAAACCTGGTAATCTGGGCTTTTCCCAAATATTATGTACTTGTGGCATAGGCCGCTGTAGTACATCCAGTGCGTTTGGAAGATGTCTGTTTTATGGTTTTATTATGGAAATAAGAATTCTCAGCAAGAATTTCCAGTGAACTTCTCTACAAAGCTGGGTTTATTTCAAAGCTCTGTGCTACTGATATCCTTCCATCCATTTACCTTTAATCTTCTGCATGTGATAAGTGATATTATTTTTGGAGAATGAATGTTGTTTCAAAGGCACATAATCAGCCCCTTCCAACTTTGAAAACATCACCCTTTTGAAAGAGGTTTTCTAAGTCTGCTTTGTCTGCAAAAGGGAGTTTTAAATATTCCCATAAAACCTCTTCATTTCCTGTGCCATGTGCCTGAAAACATACTTTTAAGTTTGTTGGGAATTTGAGGTTTGAAAATAATGCTGCATTTATATATAGAGTTAAATAGGCTTGGAAATAATCCTTTTAAATACTTTATTTACATGACCAAAAATAATCAAGATCTGATTGTTTGAGAACTATAGGATAGAATGTCAGTAATACTTCAACAAGCAAACTAATCAACTGGTCCTCCTACTGCCTAGAACTGATGAAATAAAAAGATGCTTATTAATTCTGCTTGTAAATGCTTGGGAGCCATGCAAATTCTCACTAGTGAGAGCCAGATGGGTCCCTTGATAGTGAGATTCTTTTATAGGTTCATTGCTCATTTCTGTGGCTAATGCTTTCCTCCTGATGAGGAGATTGTCCCCACTGATCCTATTTCTGGTTGCACTGTTGCTCTCAGAGGCAACGAGAATACAAATCACAGCTGGCACATCCTTCTGGTGGCTGCACTGGGCACTGAGAGTTGAGCTCACCTCTGAACTGTTGCTGCTGCTGGGCATGGAACCTCACACTGCACTAAGGATCTCCACTTGTGTCTGCTGTCTGGGCCCTCCTTGGCAACTCAGCAGAAGAGAAAGGGGGCCAGCATGGGTTGTCCCATTGTCACCAAAACTGAAGGAAAAACAAAAACTCTCCAACAACATTTTTAGTGTTAGAGAATCCAGGCATTTCTTTATACTGGCCAGGATGTGCAATAGAAATAATTTCATCCACACGTTGTCCAGATTGTGCAGAGAAAATCATTCCATCACACATGACCCTTTACTAGATTTTTCACATACTTATGCAGTCAAAACTCAGAAAAACTCATTGGTTCAGTGTTCATTGGTCCAAAGTTATGCAGTTCTTAGTATTTGGTTTCCTACTGGTTATTGATCCCTTTGCCTTCTGTGTTAATTAGGCTCTCATTCTTTATCTATCTTTTCCCCAAACAGGTGTCTCCGACCATGCCAGGAGTGATGTTTAGAGTTGATGTTCATTAATGGTCATTATCTTTTTCATATCTTCTGTGCTGCTTCCAGTCTGTTGACCTGTTAAGTTTGTCAGGCCTCGAATGGTGAAACAGCCCCTGACTAAAATTATATAAATTAATTTCAAACTTTGTATCATTTCCAACACCATGTGTGGACCTCTCTGAACTTGATTGCTGGGCTTTCTTATTGGATGAAGTCTTCCTCTGTAGCTTAACAAACCTAAAGTTTGCCTCATCTCTAACACATTTTAGATGCAGTTACATCCTTTATAACTTTTCATGTTTGAGGGTTTTGGGGCAATTTCCTTCCATCCGTGTTTATGTCCAGCATAAATGTGTCACCATGCCTCGTGCAGAGCTCCATCTGGTGAGATTGGCAGATTCACCTCTTGTAGATCCTTTTACTGAATGACTTGTTGCAGGTGTCTCGGGCATCTTTAAAACCCAGTTCCTAAGGATTCTTTGGATTTTTGATTCAAAGTCATTATTTTGCACTTCCAACAGCACCACACACATCCTGGGCTGAGCATGGGCCTGTGTCTGTGTGTGCTGACCTGCTGCAAGGCCCAGGGAAGCTGCAGACCTCTCTGCTTGCTTTCTGCAGCCAAAACGCTTCCAGTGGTTGAAGAAGCAAAATCTCCTAGAAAATGCACTATTATTAAGCTGCAAGGAGGAGCCTTTCAGAAAGGACAGAAGGCAGATTTTGGGTTACTGCCATCCCTTCAAAGGGAGAGATCTCAAGCCTGTGTGTCCCCAGTGGGTTAGAGCACTCCAAAATGTGCACTGGAGCACGTGTGAGCTCTCCCAGCCTGGGCAATTGCCCTTAGGAAGAAATCCCACCGAGAAGCAGAGACTGTGGGAACCAGGTCAGCCTGATGAGCAGTAAAAGCCTGTGCAGGGATACAAACAGCCATATGGGACATGCTAGCTGAGTCCCCAGGCTATGCAGACCTCCCTGCTTATCAGTAGTGGTGAGCCCTGCCCTGGACTTCAACCAGGACTGGATGTCAACCAGAACAAATCCATAGTTGGAAAGTGACAGATCCTGAGCTGGGGAGCTCAGGAGCAGCAATGTAAGGAGGGAGGCAGGAGTGTAATTACAAATCTGCAGGAGGCAGGGAAAGTGCCAGCTGGATGCTGTGGGGCTTTCATGAGAACAACAGTGAGTTCTCCTCCCTACAACCAGGGATGCTGAGATGATTTGTGCGTCTCTTTTGGTTAGAAGGATCAAAACAGTGCCCTGACCAGTGTTTGATGTGAATTACTGAGGATTACATGAAATTTGAAAGCGCTTTGGGCAGTGGGCAATTTTGGAAACGAGATTTTGACAAGGAGTGCATGCAGATTAAAGCTGAAATCAGGTGGAGCCATGGCATGGGCTTTCACTGGTCAGTAAATTCTGGCCCCTGAGGTGGTAGAGACCCACTGTGGAGTAAGGTGTCCCAGCTGAGTTTATGGCAGGGGCTTTGTGTTGCCTGGGCTATGTGGCTCTCCTACTACACATTTCAGAATCCTCTCCCTTTGAGAGTAGGATTGCCAGTAATGCATGTTTGATGCAGTAGACAGTTTTTAAACAAATTGCTCTTGGATTTTATGGTGACATGAGACTTTTCTCATAGAATATAAATTGGGACTAATTTTCTCTGGTGAGGAATGGGGTCAGTCTCAACAAATGCTCAAGGCTTGACACCTATTTGGGAAGTTCATCCTTTGATTTTTGGCTGCTAGGGGTATGTAAGCTACTTAGAGTGGAGAGTATAATGTTAAAAGCTGCAACAGGGAAAGAATATCCCAGCCCAAATGAAAGCGTAGTAGTAACTGAGAGCTAGAGGTGCCTACTGAGTGACTATTTTTATGAAGAAGGTAACATTTGCTGTTGAGTTGCTGTTTTGTATAGTCAAAAATAGCCATACTTTGCCAGATAGGATATTTAGTAGCAGAACCTCAATAAAGATGCTGCTAAATCAGGGAAGGTCCTGTGTTATTCTGTGGAGCAGGAAATATTACATGAGAAGCATAAGACAAGTGTTGGCCAGCCTCTCCTGTGGTGGTACTGGGAAACCTGTAGGTCCCATCATCTCTGTGCTGCTCCAGGAGTGTGGCATTGCACATCCTATCTAACCAGGAGTGTGCATCCATGGTCAGCAGGTTGCATTTGGGTTGTCCCTTCTGCTTGTTTTAAACAAAAGTCTGCACAACAACAAATTGCTTCCAGAGGTGGGGCATCTTAAGAGCTATAGAGTAATGGTAATACACATATTTGTGTGTGTGGGTGTGAATTTGCACAATTTGCTTCTTGTCCATCCAGGGTAAAAGTTATTAACAGCTCTAGACATGGAGCAGTTTCTGCTCCCTCTGCAGTGTGTCTGTTCATGTCTTACCCTGTTGCCCACCAGAAGCAGACTTGGGATGGGATTATACAACCACATATTCGCTATTGCAAGTCATGTGACAGACTTCTGTTTAGTTTTCTCTTACCGCATTTCTTCAGCTCCACTCACGTGCGTGCAGGCAGCGTGTCTGCAAACAGTGTGGTTGCCATCCCCAGTGCCTTCTGTAAACCACTGCCTCTGTGCCACAGCTCCCAGTACCACATTGGCTGCCACTTCTTGGCTGTCTCTCTTCACCAGCCATGACAACACTCCTCTTCCACCCCAAGGCAGACTGGGAGCACAGCAGACCACCAGTGTTCCAGCCATGGATCCATGGCTGTGGCTGTTGGTGCTGGTGTGCCTGGCCAGGGTTACCCTCTTACCCTGCCTGCATTGTTTAGGTATACAGGAAGCTTTGAGGGCCAGGATCATCATCTCCTCTGGCAACACAGCACCTAATGAGCTGGTCCACTGCTGAGAACTGTCACAAGGAATGTCATAAACAACCAGGGATACAGACACAGCATTAAAAGGAAAAGCATCCTATTCTGGCATCTGAACCTTCTCTGGCAGCTCTCAGGGACTGCTTGGTGTAAAAGAAGTGTATTCCATGACAGAGTACCAGTGGGACAGATCCCAGTTCTGTTTCCTCTCCTTTTTTTACTGTCAGAAGAATTAACTGAATTAGCTAAAACTCAGGGTATTTTTCTCAAGCATTTTACAGGGAATTAGTAATACTGTCAGGCTATATTCCTAGATAAAGACCATACAATTTTCTCCAAATTCTTCTCCTGAGAACATGCTTGTAAATAAATCACATACAAAGAACTGAGTGCCCTTAAAAAGTGCTCCCAGGGTGTTGCAATGATAATTATGTGGTCATAAGGGAAGCAGTTACAGACAAACAAAGCTGTCTGGAAAGGTTGGGGAAGAGTTTAATTGAGATGGCTCACCCTGTTCTGATTGCATAAAGCACAAAGTGATATAATTAAATATAGAGTCTCCACAAGCACCAGTGCTGTGCTGTATAAGTTTTGATGTCTGTAGAAATATGTGATAGAAGTTTGCTAATGTCACGTAGGAAACCATACAGTGAAACTTAGATGAGAAATCATTAGATTACAGGCTTTGATGGCAGATGTGTAGTAGAAAACAAAATATCTAGTCCAGTCTGGTCTTAAAATAGGTTTATTTGGGGTCTGTAATCTTTGGTTTTGATATAAAATTTTTGGTAGCCAAACCGAAATTTATTTTTACATCTTTTATTTTAAAGAAAGCAAGCAAGCACTGCTGGGTGGCCAGGGAGTCACCGCTCCACTAACGGCGCATGCCACTGCAAGTTCACCATGAAGCAATACGCAGAATAAATAAATAGACTCTACAACCTGGTGAAGTTATGAAGTGGGTGCGTATGTCAGCGCCCGGCACAAGTGGGATATCTCTCCAAAAACTTGTGCCCCGAGCTTTGGTCTGACCCACAACTTTATTCCCAAAGGTGTTCCATATGCAGTACATTACACAACTTTTCCTTGCATATTCAACCCCTGGCCCCGCCTGTCCTCGCCTCTCATGCTAAATAGGTCCCCACCCTTCTGGGCACGTGTGGTTTGCTGTGGTGGTCGCACAGGGATCCCTCGGTGGTCTCTGAGGCTGAAGACTGTGGTCTTCTTCATGACTGAACTTTTGAACTTTTCTCCTTTGTGCGTGCGCTTTTGGTCCTTTGGTGCTTATCTGAGTACATCTGTTGGTCTTGATAAGCTTGGAGACAGAGGATCTTCTTTATCTGGGTTCTTTGTATCCCTTGGTATTGTTCTTTATGCAAAAAGCTTCAGAAATTTGCATTTTCCTATGCCTTTTGTACCATGGCAGAGGTTTCTTAAGTAAAAGTTAAAATTAAACACGTAATTTTACAAGCCAAAATTTAAATGCTTAATTCATTTTGTTAACTCAAGTGAACTCCAAAAATCTCTATTTCAACCAGAGTATGTATACGGTTTTTAAGCCTACAAAGCATTTTCCAGAGTGCTTGTGTTAGTCCAAATCAGCAAATATCATTAAGCTGGGATCAGCAATTTCATAATCTTTCCAGGTGGTCATTGGCTTCCTGTCCTTCTTGTGGTCATCTGGAGGGAGGCCTTTCACTGGTGTCTGCTAGATAATTTTAGTCTGGTACAAGTGTGTGTTAGAGATGCATATTATAATATTGGCTTTTCACAAATATTAAAATGAATACTCTATGTGTTATGTTGGAAAGTTATGCTGTATTAATCTCTTTTAAGTAGTGTGGTAAATATAGTTTATAGGCTAAAGCATAATATTAAAATAGAAACTATGTGATGTAGGATACTTTTTGTAACTAGTGCAAGAAATGGAAAATATAATCAAGAAATTATTCGCATTATCCTATTTGGGTAGAGATAACAGCAATAAGACACTAAGATTCCAAGAAAATAATTATTTTCTCCTTATCGGAACGCTCATACATTGAGGAGCCAAGAAGGCTGATTTACAAAATGAGAGGGGGAAGCTAAAATTAAGCAGAGGCACCCTAGTTTGAAAAGAAGGTTTGAGTCATGTATGAGATATATGAATATGCAACAGGCTGTTGCTTTTAAGGGGTAATCCTTTGTTAGCAAGGTGTGCTTTGGGGCAGAGCAAAGCACCCTGACATCCCTAATTCTTTGCTTCTTATTGTCTTTTATTGTCCTAACTTTGATTGTCCAAATTCTTATTGTCCCAATTTTTATTACTATTTTATTACTATTAAACCTCTAAAATTTTAACACAAGTGAATGACGTTTTTCACAAGTGCATCAAGCTTTTTATTATACATAAGCATTTAGTCACTTTGTTGCAATATCCCTTAGCTTTACCACAACTTCCTCTACTTTATTCTAAGCATCACTCATTTTGCTGCCTTGTCTCTTTACTTTATTTCTTCTATTTTCTTGTTCGATGCTTTATTTGGCTATTTGGACAGAAAGTTTCAAAGCTGTTCTTTGTAGTTACCCCAGGGAACGTGTCCACTTTTGACACAGCAGATACAAGCCTTTGCTGATTCCATTGCCAATTGACATGAATCACAAAAACATTTTTCACAGTTTCAAGGGTATCTAATGTAATCAAAGTAATGAATGTGTGCATCTTTCTGGTTGCAGGGGCATCTTAGGTGACCAAAATAGTGAATATAGCTTCCCAGGCTCATCTGTCTGTCTAGCTGTGGGCAAACTTTCTTGTGTATCAGGCTTCAGCTGTTGGGGTTTCTGTAATGATCTACTTTTTCTCAATAAGTTGAAGTTAATTAATTCAAAATTTCATTAACTCTTCTGTGCTGTAATAGACCAAGTCATACTGAAATAAAATTAACTTTTGAGGACAGCTGTCATGGTCCGTTTGGGTATTTCAGATTTACAGGGCAATGTACTCTGTAAATTAAGCTTTATTTTATAAGCTCATTGAGGAAGAAACACAACAAACAAGGGCTCAATTGTCTTTGCACAGAGTAGTCAGCCATATGAATTCACTGATTTATCACATAAGTTATGAAGTTTCTAATTCATAATTTGTAATTGATGACTTGTAACTCAACTCATGCACCAATGTACAGAACTGGTGGGGTGATGCTCATCCTTCCTACTCTCACAGCACAGGTATCCCCGGTATCACACTCAGAACCACAGCAGCCCCTGTTCCACTGCTCTTGGATCAGCTTCCAAATCTTTTTGCTTAAACAGACGTTTTTATACCTTCCAGCATGGAAGTTTCGTCTGTGCCATTTCCATGACTTAGCAGATTCTGACGAAGCTGCCAGACAAAGACAATCACCATGCAAAGACAGTGGCTGCAGGAGACAGCAATCTGCAGGTGATAATGGCTGGGTAATGGCCCTTTATCTCTTCCTGTCACTTCTACCCGGCCTCTTAGATAGTATTCCTTTGAACTAAGGACACAGCTCCCAATATACATCAGGCATGAGCTGTGTTAGCCAAAAAACCTGACGTTATTGCTCTCTGCAAACACCTGAAAAGAATTTGTAGTGATTTGGGGATTGGCGTTTTCTCCCAGAGAGCAAGTGAAAAGAGGAAAAGGCCTTAAGTTTTACCAGGGGAGGTTTAGATTGAGTATTAGAAAAAAAGTTCTTCACCAGAAGGGTTGACAAGCACTGGAAAGGCTGCCCAGGAAAGTGGAGAATAACCATCCTTGGAGGTATTTACTAGATGTATAGACCTGGCACTTAGGGATATGGTTTAGTGGTGGACTTGGCAGTGTTAGGTTAAGGATTGGATTTGATGATCTTAGAGGCCTTTTCATCCTAAATTATTCTAAGAATCAATTAAACTTTGCCAGGAGCTGTCAGGTTGGTGAGTCTCCAAACTCAAAAAACCATCAACTGGGTTTCATTTGGTTTTGGAATCAAAGAAGGTAATTCCCTTTCTTACAACCAGGCCACAGTTCTGTTAAGGACAATGATAGCCACCATTTCACAATACCTGGTCAGACAAAAGTCCATTTTGAAGTCATTGTTACTACAACCACATTCAGGATTGGATAAAACAGCTCTGACTTTTTCACTTCAAGTCTGAATATCAGGAGCAGTTTTGGGGATTTGCATGCATTTATTATACACAGCAGCTAGTTGATGGCTATGTTGTGTTGATTTACTACTCTAAAGCTGTTCCTGTATTGTTTTATTACATTACAGATAAATTGCTGCTAAATATGTGTAGACTTACTATTTGATCAGCTGTCACCTAGTGTTTACACTTGATAGATCATTTCATAAGATTGGACTTTCTCCTGAATGTTCTGCCAGGGGCCTCTCAGTGCTTACATCTAAAATATTGTGTCCTAATGACCTTGAGGAAGGACACCACAAAGATCACAAAATCATTGAATTGCTTATGTTGGAAAAGACCTTTAAGATTATCAAGTCCAACCAAAAACCTAACACTGCCAAACCCATCACTAAACTAGGCTACCATGCTCTTAAAGGACATGACGATTGTGAAAAATGCATATTTTATGATTGGCTTTCGCAAATATTAAATTGAATACTATATGTATTATGTTATATTGATTAGAAGTGCTGTATTAACATTTTAATAGTATGGTATATGTAGTTTTGTAGTTAAAATAGAACCTATGTATGTGGGGTTTTTTTTTACTAGCTCAAGCAAGAGATGAGATAGTGAAGAAACTCTTCACACAGAGATGACAATGATGGGGGCCCATAAAGAATTACTGCCTCCTTATTGGAAAAGACAAACATTCTTCCACCTTCTCTCCGTCTTTATGGAACCACCAGGATTAAGGGGAAGAAGTTGACAAAAAGCAGAAAAGTTCTTAATTTGCAAGGAATTTATGCATCATGTATGAGATGTATGAATATGCAACAGGCTACTGCTTTTAAAGATTATTCCTTTGTTCACAAGGCATGCTTATTGGGCTTAAGTGCCCGAGAGCATCCGGACTCCTAATTCTTTGCTTTTTATTGTCTTGTAATTGTCCTAACTCTAAATTTTCATTACTCTAATTGTATTACTATTTTTAAAACTATTTTATTATTATTAAACTTTTAAAATTTTAAAAACCAAGTGATTGGCGTTTATAACAACGATGAACTCCATGAGAGTGTTTGCGTTGTGTACCTTCAGCCTTCTTTGACTGCCAGTGGTGAGGGCACAAGAAGCAGTTTACCCTTTGGTATTTTGCCATGAAATTTTCTGCTGCTCTTTTTCACCCTCTGTGTCAGCATTGTTATTTGTGCAGTGAACCAGATGAGGGACTTGATTGGGCTGGAAAATTGTCGCAGTAGAGATGGATGCAACACGACACATGAAGTTCATGCAGCAACAGCCAATTTTTATTGAGTTCAATTCCATTTAAATAGTTACCAAAAGTCTGCACGGTTAGCCCTGATTGGCTGGATAGTTGCCACGCAGCTAACAGGGCCAATAGCTGCCCAAGTCCACAGTGGCCTAGATTGGTCGAGTTATATAACTACTAGTTATGTAATTAGTTATATGTTAGTTATATAATAATAATTAGGATTATTTATAGCCGTGAGGTCTCCAGGCCAACTGTTAGCCACCACAGAAAATATTTAAGGAGTGTTGAGCCTAATGGATAAATGTTGCCTCAGACTGTTAGACAAATGCTACAGCTGTACTGGGCAATGTCTTTGGCCATGATTATCATTCTCACTGGTGTCCCCTTGCACTGCTCAAGTGAAGCAGAGGAAACAAACTGGTCCTTTGTTATTTATTTTACTCTTATTTTCTATTTGCTTACGATGGCATAGACCTGTTTTACAATAAAGGATTAGCTTTTAGATATAGAAAATAACCTAATTCTCTGGGAATGTTGATTATGACCAAGTATTATATTTGTAGCTATGAAACATGGGGTTAGAACTAGAAGATATTAATCATAGAAATTAGAAGGTATTGAATAGTAATAGGCATATAAAATAATGGATATTGCTTAGGGCCACATCCTTAAGTTACATGAGAGTATACCGTATCCTGGCCTATGGGAAAGGAAGAGACTACTTGCAGAGCAGCAAGGAGAGACCTGATAAGGAGGAAGAATGTATATGAAAAACAGGATACAGGGTGTAAAGACAACTGAAAAATGGGGCCTCTTATGTTCTGGGAACAGATGGATCCAGACCCCTGGCTTGGACCGTGGCCAAGGAATCAATGGGCATGTGCAAAGCAGTGGGGTCGAAAAGTCAGCCTGAAGAAGACCATTCTTACTTCATCCCTTTTACGACCCCCGAAGCCTGGGACGACCACCAGAGACAGCTGCGCAGGCGCAGAGGACCGACAAGCTGATTAGCATACAGAGCAGAGAGGGAGGGGAGCCAGGAAATGACCCATGGGGAAACTTAATGCATATGTAACACTCCAGGGGATAAAAGAACACGGGTGTAAGCAAGGGGCACGCATGTATTTGGGGAAATGTCCCACATGCGTCTGGCTGAATAAACATACCTACTTTAAAACTCACTCTGTCTTTGAGTTTTAGAGTCTGGCTCCGCGTGTCAATTGGCAACCACGAAGGGGCTTCTCTGCCGGCCGTGGGACCGACTCGGGGGCGGACTTCCTAAGGTGCCCCCCAGGATTTCTCTGGAGGAGCTCCGCTTCTCGTGTCGCTTACTGTGGGGGCAGAGAATGACCTCCTAACCAGCGGAGAAACGGTATGTATCTTTTAAAAAGGGGGGGCCCCGTAGTGACCACTGGTAAGCCGCTCAGAGACGTCTGAACTCACAGAGCATGGTCTTGGTTTGGTTTGGACTTGCAAGTAACCGGTAGCTGAAAGGGCAGCTATCGGTAAGGGCCGCTGACCGACGGAAAGGCAGCGGGAGAAGATTCACTGAATCCTTGGTGTATGGTTTCTGTCTGGGTGTGTGGTGTGTGTGTGTGAGTTCTGTCCGTCTAGGTGTATGTGAGTTTTGTCTGCTATGTGTGTATTCCACTGTCCAGGTGTGTGAGTTCTGCCTGTTTATGTGTGTGAATTTTGCACTGATGTGTGTGTGAGTTTTGTTGCTGTCTGGGCATATGTGTGAGTTTTAAAGGTTTTATGTGAAATAACTCGTGTTTGTGGAACTGTGGCATATTTCTGATGCTTGTGTCAAAAGTTATAATTGTGGCAACTTTGTGTGGACTCTTTGAACTCCTTGCGTTGTTTTTGGATATTGCATTTTGTTTGAAGCACTATTGGTGCTGTTTGTTTTGATGCTTTTGCTGTGAGTATTAGGTTTGCTTAATGCTGTTTAAGGTTTTGTTGTGAGTATTTTGTGTAAAGTATTTTGTTGTGAGGCCTGCTCTGATAAATGTTGTTCTCAGCTACTGCTATTCGTTTGATGTTTTTGCTGTGAGTATTGTTTTTAGGGTTTGTTTAGTGTACTTTACTAGCCGTGGCAGGACAGCTGGAGGGGATCCTTTTCCCCCAGTGGTTTTGGATTTGAACCTTAGGACCCTCTGTTTTGACAAGGGCAATATCTAGAGTGGGAGCTGGTTGAGTGCAGGACCTGCAGGGAGTGGTGGTATTGCCCGTCATGTATGAGACACAGTTACTGTGCTCAGTATAAGCTGCAGAGTCAGGAGAATCCAGAGCTAGAAATTTTAAAGGGTGTTTTGGTTTTTTTAGGATCTGTTTAATTCCAGAGATCTGGAGCTAGGAGAAAGGGATTAGGAAAAGACTGTGCAAGAGTGTGAGAAAGATCTGGATAAAAGCCATAAGATAAGAAAATAATGGGATTGGGAGAGAGCAGAGAAATTCCCAAGGCAAGCCCTCTGGGCTGCATTTTAGCTAACTGGAAGAAGATTGCAGGCTCGGGGGGGTGTTGAGTCCAAACGCACCCTGGTAAAATACTGTAGCCAGTGGTGGCCTTTGTATCGTCTGGAAAACGGAGCCAGATGGCCCCCGACTGGGAGCCTAGATTATGATACCTTATTGGAACTAATGCTATTTCTTAGACGTGAGGGTAAGTGGACTGAAGTTTCATATGCAGATATGTTTTTCTCCCTCTGAAATCACCCTGAATGGCAGAGGGATTGTGGGATCAGGACCCCTTCTGACCCGACCCCCTGGTATTAGCCCTAGAAAGGGAAGGCAAAGCTAATAGGAAGCAGCCTAAACGATGTTGTAGCACCTGCTCAATAAACCAGCGTTGCACACATCGTGATAAGGTCTATCAAGCAGAAACACAAAAGCAGGAGTTGTTGGATTTATTTGTGTCACCCCCTGAGGAGCAAAGAGGACTAAGGGGAGGAACAGGTTCAGCCCCCTTGGAGGAGAGACAGGCTGGACCATCTGCTCCCCCACCCACCTCTGAGTTACAGACTATATCGTATCCACCATTGCCTGAGAGTGATAGTGATGAGAGTGCAGGCAGTCCCATAGCATCTCGGACTAGAAAACAAACAAAGGAAATCATACAAGCCCCTTTAAGGGAAGCAATAGGTGTTGATAAAAGTCCCCTTCTCTACAATTGATTTAGAAGGTTGGGAAAGAGTTACCAAAAACTATAGAAGTGACCCAATAGGAACAGCTAAAAGGTTAAGATATATGATTAAGCAGCATAACCCAGACTGGTCAGATATTCAGTTATTGTTGGATGCATTGACAGACACAGAAAGACAGCTAGTTTTAAAAGCAGCAGGGGACTTAGCAGAAGACTTTTGCAAAGTAAAAGAAGAGGATGTTAAGGACTTCTTTCCCCTCCAAGACCCAAAATGGGACTTGAGTTACGTGACTACCAAGAATGGATAGCAAAGGGGGTGGAGCGGGCCATCCCCAAGACTATAAATTGGTCAGCTTTATATGCAATTAAACAGAACCCCTCTGAAAGTTCTTCTGAGTTTTTGGATCGCTTGAGAGACACAATGCATCATTATACATCATTAGATCCTGAATCAGAGCTAGGGATACAGCAGCTAGCAAATTTATTTTTAGGGCAATCTAGTCAAGATATCAGGAAGAAACTTCAGAGACTCCAGGGGGGAGAGGAAAGGAAGTTGGAGGTCTTGCTAGGAGAGGCATGGAGGGTTTTCAGCAATCAAGAAGAAGGATATAGGCAAGGAATGAGAAAATTAATGGCTGTAGTAAAAGAAGAAAATAAAGGAGGGCAGAGACAAAGACCATCTAGGCAAGGACCACCCTGGTTGGGTAAAAATCAGTGTGCAAATTGCAAAAGACTTGGACACTGGAAAAACGAAGTGCCCTGAATGAAAAGGAAACGGGAAAGGGAACCGGGGAAGGGAGGTGGTCGTTGCTCACACAGAAAGTAATTGAAGGGGACCGGGGGACCTTACCCCAGGAGATCCGCTGGTTATAAAAATGAAACTGGGGGAGGAAGGGAAAGGGGTGGAATTCATGGTGGAAGCTCTGGTGCCAGTAGGGAATGATTATGTCAGGGTCAGGGGAGCAACTGGCCAACCTGAGATAGCATATTTTTGCAAGCCACTCAAATACAAATATGGAAAACAGTGGGGCATCCATAAATTCTTATACATGCCCAATTCCCCAGAATCTCTCCTAGGGAGAGACTTATTGGAGAAACTGGAGGCAACTATTTCATTTAAAAATGGGGAAGTTATTCTGGAGGTGAATGAACAAAAATATGTAGAAGTGCTGAGCTTAATACTGACAACCATTAAGGCTAAAGAAGAAATTAGTGAAGAGATTCTGAATCAAGTCTTCTTGGGAGTATGGGCCTCCAATGTACCAGGGAGGGCAAAAAATGCACCACCAATACAAATCAGGCTCAAGGAAGGAAAACAACCAGTTAGAATTAAGCAGTATCCCTTGAGGAGAGAAGATAGAGAAGGAATTAGCCCGATAATTGAAAATTTCTTACAGCTGGGGTTATTGAAAGAATGCCAGTCTGATTTTAACACTCCTATCCTGCCTGTCCGCAAACCTGATGGGACATACCGGATCATGCAGGATTTACGGGCTGTTAACAAGATCACTGAGGATCTCTACCCTGTGGTAGCCAACCCCTACACCTTGTTGACATGTTTAACACCAGAACTAACTTGGTTCACTGTTTTAGATTTGAAGGATACTTTCTTTTGCCTCCCTCTCCATGAAACCAGCCAGAAAATTTTTGCATTTGAATGGCAAAATCCCAAAAGTGGACGCAAAACTCAGCTCACATGGACAGTTTTACCACAAGGCTTCAAAAACTCGCCCACCCTCTTTGGAGAACAACTCACAAAGGATTTGGAATCCTGGGAAGCCCCACCAGGAGAAGGCAAAATGTTGCAGTATGTAGATGACATCCTCATAGCCACCCCCACAGAAGAAGGGTGCGTGGCTTGGACGGTAAGCCTTTTAAACTTTTTGGGGCTCCAGGGATATAGGGTGTCAAAGAAAAAGGCTCAGGTGGTGAAACAGAAGGTGATCTACCTGGGGTATGAAATCAGTGCTGGACAACGGACTTTGGGGAAAGAACGCATAGAATCAATATGCCAAACCCCAAAACCTCAGATGATAAAGGAACTGAGAACATTCCTGGGTATGACAGGATGGTGCAGACTATGGATATACAACTACGGATTGCTCGTGAAACCTCTGTATTCACTCATTGCAAATGGAAGCAGAGACCTTCAGTGGACAAAAGAAACCACACAGGCCTTTGGTCAGCTGAAAAAGGCCCTCATGTCAGCTCCAGCTCTAGGACTTCCAGACGTGAGTAAACCATTCTTTCTCTTCTCTCATGAGAAACAGGGAATTGCCCTGGGAATACTGGGACCTGGGCCCATACAGAAGGACAGTTGCTTACCTTTCTAAACAGCTAGATGCAGCAGCGAAAGGATGGCCAGGTTGCCTCAGAGCATTGGCCGCAGTTGTACTGAACATTCAGGAAGCCTGTAAGTTTACCCTGGGCCAGAAGATGACTGTGCTAGTGTCTCATACAGTATCCTCAGTCCTAGAAACCAAGGGTGGCCACTGGCTCTCCCCACAACGATTTCTGAAATACCAAGCTATCATGGTAGAACAAGATGATGTTGAGATAGTGGTAACTAACATTGTCAACCCAGCTTCCTTTCTCAGTGGGAACCAAGGAGAACCAATTCATCACGATTGCCTAGAGACCATCGAAGCCACTTATTCCAGCCGCTCAGACCTGAAGGACACCCCTCTGGATGACGCGGAAACCTGGTTCACTGATGGAAGCAGCTACGTCATCAATGGAAAACGACATGCTGGGTATGCAGTTACCACATCAAGGGATCTAATCGAATCAGGACCATTACCAGCAGGTACCTCTGCACAGAAGGCAGAAATAATTGCCCTGAGTCGGGCATTAGAGTTATCAAAGGGAAAAAGAATAAACATTTATACAGATTCAAGATATGCATTTGGAGTGGTGCATGCCCATGGGGCTATCTGGAAAGAAAGAGGACTATTAAACTCACAGGGAAAGAACATTAAACATGCGCAAGAGATACTACAACTATTGGAAGCAGTCCAACTGCCTGAAAAGGTGGCAGTCATGCACATTAAAGCACATCAAAAAGGAAACTCAGAATTGGAGGAGGGAAACGAGCTGGCAGACAGAGAGGCAAAAGAAGCAGCAAAAGGTGAGGTAACAGTGGAGGGACCCTTAATTCCTGATGGCCAAATCTCCCTAGAAGGTAAGCCAGTGTATGATAAGAAGGACAGAAAGCTAATTGAAGATGAAAAGGGAACGTATAACCAGGAGGGATGGGCTGTTACAGCAGAAAAGAAACTAGTTATCCCCTCCCATTTATTATGGTCATTAGTAAAAGAGGAACATCAGAAAACACACTGGGGAATTTATGCCCTGCATAACTACTTGACTGGAAAAATCATTGCTAGGAACTTATATGCCACTGTCACTCAGGTAGCCAGGCAGTGTGAACTTTGCCTCCAGACTAACCCTAAGAATACCCCTAAACCAAAACTTGGCCAAATTGGAAAGGGCCATGAACCTGGTCAGCAGTGGCAAATTGATTTTTCAGAATTGCCAAGAAAAGGGGGGTATCGATATTTGTTGGTACTAACAGATAACTTTTCAGGATGGCCAGAGGCTTTCCCCACCAGGACTGCTAAAGCTCGGGAGGTAACAAAGGTGCTGTTACAAGAAATAATACCACGCTTTGGAGTTCCAGCCACAATATCCTCAGACAGGGGACCTCATTTTATTTCTAAAATAGTACAACAGGTCAGTCAGCTTCTGGGCATAGATTGGGAACTTCACACACCATATCGCCCCCAGTCAAGTGGCCAAGTTGAAAAAATGAATCATTTGATTAAGCAACAAATTGTGAGACTAGGGCAAGAAGTTAATTTGCCTTGGCCCCAGTCTCTCCCACTGGCATTGCTGCGACTCCGAACTAAGCCCAGTACCAAAACAAAGCTGAGCCCCTTTGAAATGCTCTATGGGAGACCATATGGTGTACAGAAAGGAATATCCACCCAAATTGGGGAAGAAAGGCTGGCTGTTTACATGGTGGCCTTAGGTAAGCAGCTTAGAGAAATTGAAAAACACGTGGCTGGAACTCAGAGCAGAGGGCTAGATGGACCAGTGCATGACATACAGCCTGGGGATTATGTGTATGTCAAGTCTCTTACAGAAAAGACCTTGGAGCCGCAGTGGGAAGGACCGTTCCAAGTGCTTCTCACCACTTTCACTGCGATTAAGATCCAAGAGCAGAACGCCTGGATTCACCACTCTCGAGTAAAGAAAGCTCCTGAGGCCCCTTGGAAAGTAACATCAGGTGATAATGAACTGAAACTAAAATTCACTCGAACAAAATGAGTATATTGTGGTCGGGGGTGTTTAGCAATTTAGGTTGCAAACGTCTAATCAGGAAAATTGTTTTGTTATCAACCCTAATCACGATCCTGGAACTAAAACCCACCTCTAGCCAGAGTAATGCTGAATGGCCTTGGTCCCAAGCCTTTACTTGTTACACTGGATCCATGGGAAAATACTCTGACATAAAAAGTCTGAATCTATCAACTGTAGTCATGCACAGAAACCAAGTATACGGAAGACAAGAGTGGCAGAGACAAAGAATATGGTCACTTCAAGGAACCATAGGAGAAGAAATTAGGATAGGGTGTCAGATGATCAATGGAACCAATCATAGGAGAGCAACCCAAATTAGTGTTTTAACATCTCCCACGGACAAAAACTGGGAGGTTTGTAGTCGTTCAAGTGAAATAGACTGTTGGTGTAACTTTACATTAATACAGACTGTTGAGGTAGTTTGTCTCTGGGCCCAGGATACCATTGGGCTCTCCTTCAAGTTTAAAATAAATGCCACAACTGAGCCCATGACCCCAGCCCAAACCCAAATCACACCTCTTGGGCCTGGACCTGAAATTTACAAAATCGGCCCATATGTAATAAGAAATACAGGCCAACAGCAGTTATTGTTTAACCCAGAATGGTCTCTTAAGCATGTTGAATTACTAATGCAAACTAACATCTCTGAAATTCAACCAGCCTGCTCTCCCTTTTTAAAAACGTCCTTTGAGGGTTGGATGACCTGGCTGCAGAAACAAGCATATACTGGAGGCAGAATGCGAAGAGATCTGACTGGAATATTAGGGACAGGGCTGGGAGTCCTAAACGGAATTGATTCTGAAATATTAATGAACAAATTGGCCACTGCAACAAGTGATTTAACTAAATTAAAACAACCTTTACAGTCATCTTTGTTAGCATTGGGAACCAGTCAGTGACAGGTCTCGAGAATACTGCCAAGGTTGAAAAAGGCAGAGGACCAAGACCATGAGTCAATCATAGATACACTTGCTGTGGTTCAGGATAATGTGTCTCTGGCCTTTAGCTGTATACAGGCACAATTATGGTTGCAATCAACAGCTGCCTCAATTATAAGGGAAGGAAGCGAAGGAGCCTTTCCAATTGAGATTCGAAAGGCAGTGTGGGACAGTGCTACGGATTTTGAGAAGAAATTTCAGTCTTGGTGGACTTTGGTAAACTTTACCTATGACTCGACTGACAACGTAGTTACTGCCTTTGTGCTCACCATACGCAATGCCACAGTTTATGTTATTCATCCTATTATAGCACTAGGACTGAATCATGAGCAGTCAGTGCTCTACCCTTCAGAGCACAGGGCATGGGCACGGAGAGTGGGTGAAAAATGGCAAACTGTGAATCTAGAATCTTGCGTTACCCGGCAACAACAGGGGTTCATTTGTGAGAGTAACACAATCGATGCTCAAGATATATGTCTTGATACTGAGCAAGGTGTTTGTCACTTTGAGATTCATCTGGATATGAGTCAAAGGACTGTACTTGTATATATTGGTCAAGGTTGTGAATGTTTGAGAACTGCGTGTACTTTTATAGAAATAGATAAGGGTAATGTAACTTTGCTCGGTAAGAATTATCTTAACTTTTGTATTTGTAACTTTGTTAGGATTTCAGGGTGTGACTTTCTGTATTTGGCACCAGTTGTGTCTCATCAGCTAATTAATGCCAACAATAAGATGTACCACAGGTTGTCACCCACGCCTATTGGAATGAACCTCACTTTAATTAGACAATTAATCAAACATCAGGACCTTGTCAAAATTCTAAAGAATATTCAAAAAACTGGGGAGAAAACCTTAATTACTGTCCATCATGACATAAAAGAAATAAACAAGGTTCTGCAAAGAGTGAAACAGGATGCAAGTCACAGTTGGTGGGATTCACTTTTTGGATGGTCGCCCACTGCAACTGGAATCCTAAATACATTATGTCACCCCATTATTGTTTTACTAATATTAGTAGGTATAAGTTTAACACTATCCTTTGTGATACTCATTTGGAATTGCAAATTGTTACAACGAATAACAATACTAACCTCTTTATCCCAGATACATGGTGAAGCATTGGGAGACACATATCGTAGAGATTGGAGCTTGTACTAAGTAAAAGAATTTACTATTTTGCTGAAAAGGGGGGACTGAAACATGGGGTTAGAACTAGAAGATATTAATCATAGAAATTAGAAGGTATTGAATAGTAATAGGCATATAAAATAATGGATATTGCTTAGGGCCACATCCTTAAGTTACATGAGAGTATACCGTATCCTGGCCTATGGGAAAGGAAGAGACTACGTGCAGAGCAGCAAGGAGAGACCTGATAAGGAGGAAGAATGTATATGAAAAACAGGATACAGGGTGTAAAGACAACTGAAAAATGGGGCCTCATGTTCTGGGAACAGATGGATCCAGACCCCTGGCTTGGACCATGGCCAAGGAATCAATGGGCATGTGCAAAGCAGTGGGGTCGAAAAGTCAGCCTGAAGAAGACCATTCTTACTTCATCCCTTTTACGACCCCCGAAGCCTGGGACGACCACCAGAGACAGCTGCGCAGGCGCAGAGAACCGACAAGCTGATTAGCATACAGAGCAGAGAGGGAGGGGAGCCAGGAAATGACCCATGGGGAAACTTAATGCATATGTAACACTCCAGGGGATAAAAGAACACGGGTGTAAGCAAGGGGCACGCATGTATTTGGGGAAATGTCCCACATGCGTCCGGCCGAATAAACATACCTACTTTAAAACTCACTCTGTCTTTGAGTTTTAGAGTCTGGCTCTGTGTGTCAGCTAGCCATGCAGTGAAGCAGTTTATTTTGCCTGGCAATAATCAGGTTGCTGTGTCTGATTGTAGCCTGTTCTGCAGTAATTTAATGGAGCCCAAATTAGAAGTTTACTTCTGAGGAGGGCAGAGTATGGTATAGGGGAAAATACAACTACAGTAAAATACAACTATTTATTCACATGTGAGCAGAGTTTTCAGCCCTGATGACATAAGGCTGTAAGTCAGGCTTTTATTTGCAGTGCTGTGTGGAAACGAAATAGTTTGAATCTCTTTTCAATGCCTACCTCTGTCACAATGATCCTATATGGATTGATTCTTGTTAAAAGTGCTTTGAAAATTAAAATGCTACTTATGCTGATGTCACAACTTTCTTGTTACACATAAGAAATTCTCACTATGTGAATGATAGTTGTTAACACTTTCTAGTGTTACAGTTACCTGCAAAATATTTTAGTGCTTGACCATAAATGATGAATGGGTGACTACCAGAACCTTGTAAAGCATTTAAAGGCGTCTCTATAGCTACATGCAACAGGAGTTTGCAAAGTCATTAACAGGCAAGGGAGGAGTGACTGTTTGTAAAGACTCTGGAGGCTTTGGTATTTAGAATCCCCTTCCCAACGTATGAAGTTTAGCTGTTGCCTCAGTGGATTGATGACCTAAAACTTTGCAGGCATCTGGGAGTGGAGATGAATGTCATCTTTCTGCAGATGTAGACGCAACCAACACCGCTTATCAGTGATTACAGAAGACCAAATGAAGGGCCAGGGAGTGATGCTACACAGGTGAGATCATCTTCTGAAATCTATGTAGCATTCCTTGTGCAATGTTTAGATGCTGGCTTGCAGCTGTGTCCCTGCACAAGAGCCAGAAACATACTCCCATGCCTACCCAAAACCCTTCACCATGTGCTGATTCTTCTCCATGATCTGACCTGGGGCTCAAATCAAACCCGATTTCTGCAAGGAAATCACACTTGTGAGCGTGTGCTGCTGCTTAACCAGTGCAGCTGATTTGCACGTTGAGGCTTCACTTGGTGGGAGGGGAGCCGTGGAGAGCCATCCACCAATTAGAACTGTCCTGTAAATCTTAACTAATGGAGCAGCCCTCAACAAGAGGCAGCATAAGAAGGAAAAGTAATTTTATTTTGTATAAACCAGGTATCACTCAGGCACGAGCATTCTTCTCATAGTTTTACTCATTCTTTCCTACTGGAAAGCTTGAAGGTGTGTCTGCATGTGGTCTGTACAGAAATATTTGTGGGCACAAAGAAGGGAAGCTAGCTATGTAGTTCTCATGGTGTCTTCTGGGTTGTTCTTCCTAATGGCAGCCATGTGGTTGGCTTCTGAATGTGTCTTTAACACCTTTTAAAAGTTGTCAGTGACTATGAATCATTTGTCCCTCCTTTTGTCCCACCTCTGTGAGTCCTTAGGTAAAACTGCTGATTAACTCATTGTTCTTTTGTCTCTTTCTGGGTGTAGGCTGTTGTATTTAAATTGTCCTTTGTTTTTCTCAATCTGGATATTTCTATAAATAGGAACAGCAGACAGTTGTGCTGAGACTTTATGATCTACTAATTTAGATGCCATTAACACGTGCTTTTCTTTCATCCCTTTTTCTTCCACTTCTTCCTGTTCTCCCACATCTGCATGTTTCTACTTTTGCTCTATCCATACCAAGGCTGATATTTCTACTAAAGCTCATCACAGAGTTGTGTGCAGCTCTTCTGCTAAACTTGGGATCTAATGGGTCTGAGAAGGCAGAGGATTGAGAAATGTGCTTGATGTTATTTTCTACTGGAAAAAATTCCTGCTGGTTATAGCAGCAATTCAGGCTTGTTTCAGCTTCACAGGGAGCAATGAATTATCAAATTCTAAAATCAAAGGTAGTTCATGTGAATGTGCAGGATCATGATAAAAGAAGCTCAGTATGCCTGTGCTCTGACTCTGGTTGCACAGTTGTCCTCTCTCCTTCAAACAGTAGGTTTGGAAAGGTGGTTGCTCACTTTCTCACCCCACTGCCCAAGAAAATACCTGGTCAGAGCTCAGGCTGCAGATGGCCCAGTGGGATAGACTTGTCCCCAAACAATCAAAGGTAGAGATTCACTGTCATGCCAAATGACGTCGTATTCCTGAAGAGGAAGGGGTTCCAGCTTCACAAAGGGATGGAAAATGGAAATGACGAAGAGTCATTTCTTCTGGACAAGACCCACATAGGAATCCACCACAGATGAATGTGGGCTTTCCCAAATAAACCCCAAAAACTGTCTTTCATCATCTCACACTATTCTAAAATATAAAACTAAGAAAATGACCTGATCTTACAAGGAGGTTAGAGATATTACTTAATGTTTGTGAAGCACTAAGTAGTATAGCAATAAATTACATGGATGATCCTATGAGAATGTTACTAATTGTGTGTTCAGGCCAGAGTTTGAATAGGATGTAGAAAATGAGGCATGAGGCCAATGAGGATAAAACAGGTTAATGAATCACTGCTCATTAATGGTATGCCACCCATGTGCACAGAAAGGCTGAAGGTGCTATGTAAAAAGGTACCTGTTATCCTATAATTAAAGATTTTACTGTGCATGTAAGAATTACAAATGTAATTTGTCTGGGGGACGTTAAATCGGGCATTTCCTATCCTCGGGAACACAACTTTGTAACCCTTACACTTTTTGAATAGAGGCTTTTTACAGAATTCAGTAAAAATTGTTTAAATATTGTGTTTCCCCTGCTTGTTTTGCCACTGTTAGCACTGAGCTTCTTCTCCCATGCTGCCTTCACCATCTGGAACAGACTGAATGGCTTTCTGAGTTGCCTTAAATCCCATCACCAAATCCTATATTCTGGGCCTATAATTCCTGTCCTTCTTTCTCCTAAGAGAGCTCAGTCCCATTTCTTGACCATGCTTGGCTCCATTAAACTTAGAGCTCTGTCAGATCTTGTCTTTATTTTCTCTGTGTTTTTATACCACAGAGACATGAATCTATAAGATGCCAATACATCTGCCTACATTTATTAATATAAAATGAGACCATCAGTGATTTAGTATTCTGAAGTTTTCCATGTCAGATTAATCAGTTCAGAGAAGTGTTTAATTCATTCGAAATCTGGTTTTAATGAAAAAACAGCAAACTGACTATGTATGGAAACTCAGACTGACTGTTCTCTTTCTAAAGAAAGCTGAATTCCAGTACCCTGTTGAAGATAAAGAAAAATGTAAAGGAGAGAATCAGATTACATCCAGAATTGGATATCATCCAATATGTTTCAGTTTGGTATCATAGTTATATTATAAATACAGTCAACAGGAAATAAATATCGAATAGTAAAATGGATATTAATCAAGTTCAGTACTGGTACCTAACTTCTCCCCACACTCAGCTTATACCATTTCTTTGTTTAGGTGGAGCTTGAGTGACTCTATCCATATATACCTTTGTTACTGATTGGTGTAAAATTCTCTCGCTTTGCTTTTAAAGGCACAGTTAAAAACAACATAGAGCACGTGCCCAGTGAGGAGTGGTGGTACCTTTGGGACGGAGGTGTGTGTTAATATTACAATTATATCATGAACAAGTTCATCCAAGGAGACTGATTTCACCATAGAGTTCCCCTCCCTGCAAAGATTTCAACAGTGCCTGGCTGCAGTTTCTCCACACTGCTCCACCCTCCATTCCTTCTCCCTTAGCAGGTGCTCACAGTTGCAGATCATGTGTTTGGGGAATCACTGTGGAGTAGGTCTCTGAGCATGCCAGCCCCATTCCATCCAGGGAGCAGCCACTGTATTGTACCCTTTAATTTCTGTACTGTTATCACCTTTGTTAGGATGTGAATATCACTCCTCCATTTCCTCCAGTTGTACCCCTGGTCATCTTTCCACACCTGTGGCACAATGATCTCTCTGACCAGCACATAGATAATGGCTTTCTGATACAGAGTAGAAATAACAAGTAGTGCAGGGGATGTTTTGACATGGGCATCCTCAGGAAGTGGAGATGGCACTTGGTGTCCTTTGATATTTTGTTTCTAATACATTTTTACTCTAACTGTTCTAGTGTTCTGCTCCTGTACATAAGTTATCCACCATTACTTTATAAGATATACTAGGTTATTTTGTTTTCCACTAAATTTAAAATATGAGGCATGTTGGTTCTTCTTATCACTCTGAATTTGTCAAATTGCCACTGATATGATCTCTCTCCATGCTTTGGATAAGGCTGGTGCAGTGATGCTATTATCTCCACCCTTCTCAGCCTCCGTGGCTTGGCAGAGATGACAAATCAAATAGTCACATCCTGTGATTTTTCCTGGGACCACAGAACCAGTGATTGTCCAGACACTAAAAACTCTCCTAAATGTGAAATTCTCAGCCTGAAAAAATACATTCATTCGTGTACCGTGTGACTTCAAAATTCGTTTGTATGGTATTCACTGTGTTCTGTGTTCTTTTAAAAACACAGAAATAACATTAAGACAGCATACAGATGAAATTGAAAGAAAATAAACCAACCCTTCCCTGCTGACAAGCTAATTTTCAGTGCTTTAAGAATTACAGAATGAAGTAAAATTATTTTATTGCCTTCTTTCATCATTATGCCACAGTACTAATTATGCTCCTGGTGTTCTAAAGTTTATAATGCTATTTCCTGCCACTGAGTTCCTATTTCTTTATTAAATTAATTCTTTAAACACATGCTTTATGCTGCTAGTGGGGCCCTGGTAGCAGACTATCATCTTAGAATGACACCAGTGGGTAAATGTTCATCCACATAGATAGAAATGATGGAACAATGGCTGTATAGAATAGAAACCGTAGAAAAATTACTAATATTTTTCAGAATGATCAGCATTTGCTGCCACAGATTGAATATGAAATCATCACATTTTAATATGGAAAACTGATGAAGTCTAGAGCATAAATAATACAAGTTATGCAAACGTATTTTTTGCATGCATATGAGAGACTGGAATATGGAAGGCACTATATATCCTAAAGGATACTTGCTTTGTTGCAATCACTGCCTTGCATAGACTTCAGTAAGAGTGACCTTTCTTTTCAGACACATTCCCAGCTGACTTCAGAAAGATCTAAAGAATTTCAGTCAAGAAATGAGCACATCTCTGATAAAGATGGACCCACTGCCACAGCTCTGTTAGGCTTAACATGGAACAAAGGGTCCTTGCTGTCTGGTCAGGGAAGTGTTAGCAAACTGCTTGCCAGCATAGGCAAGCTTAATAATGACAACCAGCTTCAAGGTGCCTCCCAATCACTGCTAGAAAGAGATGCATGAAATATGACTCTGTTCTTGTTAAGAATTTAGTAAAGTTATTGCCAGAGAGAAGACACAATTGAAAGACTAACCACCAAGGAGAAACTGTCCCTCATGGAAACCATGTTTGTGCTACTAGAGGGAGTGCCTTATGGCAATTTAGTCCAATGGCCAACTGCAATCAAAAACAGTTTAATCTAGTCCTTAAAGCAATGTTGTGCCTTTTCCCATGGCTTCTAGAGGCTTTTTGGCAGCTGGGGATTTCTGCACAGGTGGCACCCCTAGGACTGGAGCTGCCAAAGGTCATGGCAAAGGGTTTGACATTGCTGGCTAGAAAGGATGTGGGGATATGCTAGGGAGAAGTCCTTGGTCAGGCAGGAGTGATGAGTTACTGCAGCTCCTTTGCTCTATTTGAGCCAAGAGAGGCAAGCTAGGGACCAGAGCTGGAGGTTAACAAATGCTGAGGAAAATTAGGAAATTTCAGCATTAAGGCTAAGGCTCTGCCATTAAGGAACACATTTATGCCTGAATGAGGTCTCCAAACACAGGACGCCTGTCATCAGTGCACTCGCCTGGCAAAATATAGTGGTGTGGGCTCCAACCATACTTGCAGCAATTGTCACAGACTTGTTTGCAGATGCTGTCAGACAGCACTTTGGAGTCTCTGTTTCCATGTCCGTATTTTTCTCTCCATTCACAGATTACAGGTGCAACCCCCAAAAAAGCCATTGGAAATCACACCCAAAAATTTGGGAACAAAAACTTAACCTGATCACTTGAAGCCAATGTAGCCTTTTCCTATGATCTTTCAGCAATAATCAGGAAGTTGTTTATGTTTTTAATAAGTTGATGGTAGACAGTTTTATTTTTAAGAAAAAATCCTTTTTTCCCCCTCTCAGTAATTACAAAATTTCTGGTATTGACTGAAACAGTACATAAGTGAGGCAGATCATGACATGATCTTATTTCAAGAGCTTTGTCTTTCCTGTCTAATCACTCTACTTAAGTAGAGTCGTAACACCTTTTTTGTGTGAAGACCATTAAATTAGACAAATCATTGTAGTGATTTTGTCATACAAGCAAGTGCTGAAGGCAAAATTAGATCATCAGAATAATTTCCTATTTTTCCTACATTTAAAGATATTTTGTATCTTATTTTCTGTCCTGTTCTAATTATCTTAAAAGGGGCTTTGTAATAGAAAACTACTTTTGTCACTGAACCAGTCATTTTTCTGGCACACTGCACTGTTAGTAATGTGATTGCTTAAATAAAAATTGGTGCAGCTTTAACATCATAATATATTCACTCATTTCTTTGTCTTTCATTCTAATAATGTAAGACATAATGAACTCTTGGTAGATATAGTAATATCCCATATGTATTTCTACAGGATTTATGTTGTCATTTAATATTATTTCAAAGGACAAAATATAGTTCTTGCCATTTTAGTCAGCTAGTCATTTTGTGATTTTTTTTGTTCTTCCACTATCGTTGAAAAGATATGATCAAATTAACCATTTTAGCAAGCATTTGCTAGTTGTGCCTACATACCATTCATTTAAATGACTTGTGAAATCAATCAAATAATGGGGCCTAGTCGTCTTTCCCTGAATAATGACTTCAAGGAAGATCCACCTCCCTCTCTGGGAGAGAATGGATAGCTGGGAATGCTCAGGGGAATAAAAGGATTTAAAGCACTGCACATAAAAGGCTGAGTAGAGGAGTCTTTGAAAGTAAATGCAGGCTTCAACAAAGGATGAGAAAGAAAAGGGTACAGAGGGAGCGGCTTGGTGTGGATATGGACAGCGCATACAGAAGAGGCTGCTGAGGAGATGCATAATACCCCAAGAGAATGAGCTGTAGGTGCTGGGCTGCAGGCTGAGGAAAACACATTTTTATGAGAGGCACAGGATGTGCAGAGGCTGGCTGTGGCTGATGGGTTAATGAAGAGACCTCAAAAGGAAGCCAGTCTGAAAAATTATATTAATTATCTCAAAATTAAGTATTTGCATTTCCACTAGTATGCAATGAGCCGATCTTCACAATCAAAAAATTATGAAGGTGAGAAAAAGAGATGAGGTCCATTTACTATTTGAAAAATTACAACAACTCTTTTTCCTATATCCCATATTTAGGATTAATTGAAAATAGAAGGTGCCCGATTTCTTATCAATCCAAAGTGGTGAAAATAATCACAACATTACCTCACGGTGACACAACTTCTGTCTGATTTTTTTTGCACTTGTAGCAAAGTCTCACTGGAGGATTCTCTTAGAGCAGGACTGAAGTAGGCTGTAGATTTTCTAGTGAGTGTTTACGTACACTTCTCTAGAAAGCAAACAAACATGGAAATGATTAAGGAAGATGATGAGTAATCTTCCTAGATTAGCATCCTTAGAGTTCAAAAGATATTTTAAAAATTTCGACTATTTTCTCGGTTTTTGTTGTTTCAGTAAGTTGTTGGTGGCTTAAGCATGTAATTAAAAAGGAATGCATGCATGGTTAACATTTTCAATTGTGTCAGAGCTGACAACTTCATGCAGAAATGCTAGATCATCATCACTGCCTGACAAAATTCCAATAATGTATATTCAGCCACCCACAATTATTGAAGTAACAGTTGAGTCACGAGACTTAATCATGGATATTTGGCATTACTCTTCTCCGAGACTACCTATTGGACCAGACCAGTCATGGGTCTGACCAAGTATTGTAGTGACAGTGTTTTTCTAGGAGTATTTGCAATGCTTTGTGGAGGTCATGTTTGAGCAGTTCAATAATGTTGGTCTGGAAGAGCACAAAAATGCCACTGTCCTTTCATAATATTTTGTTGAGACTCAAATGCTGAAGTGTTTTCTGAATATAGGATACAAATTTTAAAATAACTGTAACAATTTGGACTATGCTGACTGTGACAGACAGGATAACCCAAGTTGGGTGCAGGACTTTTGGATGCTGAAGAGCATCATCAAGGCCCTCTTCTGTAGGTTGGTGCCATACTTTCACCATCTTCAGATGACATTTCAGAACCCAGAGCCATGTCCAAATGCCTGCCATCCTTTAGTCTTGCAGCCTCTGACCATAACTCCTTGGTCACCAGTTCCTTTGAGGTGAACAGGTACAACACAGGTCAAGAGATTATGGAGATTTGGTCCTCAGTAGTGCTGTAGGTTACATCTGAGCTCTTCAAGGCTTTGATCTCCAAGACTTCTGAGAGAGAAGCCTTGATAAGATTCTTATCTTATTCTTGTATTTCCAGCCTACTGCAGCTGCAACTACATACATAAGGCTCTGCTCCACCTCCGTGTGCCACTGGGTTATCGTGCCCCTTGAAAAACTCCTCTTTCTATCATGGGACACATTTGTTGGAAATGTAATTTCTTTGGGGCTGCAGTCTGCAATTACCCAAGTGTTTTGGCAGGTATAAGAGGGTGCTTCCAGTGTGGTAGCAGATATTGAAATGTGGAGAAAAGAAAGATAATACAAAAAAGATGGGTTCGGCAGCAAAAGGCAGGGAAAATGAGAAAGGAAAGATTTAATTCTGAAATTTTGATAACTGAGGATAAAGCAGAAGGAATGGACACTGCTAAGTTGATTGAGGAAGGGCAGTTGGCAGCAAAGAGGAAGATACATGCAGTACCCGACTGTGCAGCTTCCTTCAGGTTTTGAGGCCACTCTTCAGGGGCTGACAGCTTTGGGGGATGCCTGTACCTTAACTACATGCTGGAGCTTCTTGTCATGGGAAGTCCACGTGAGGATTTAGGACCAATTACTCCACTGAGTTGGAATGCTGTAGAGTTCTGGTTTCATGCAACAGGAATCTGCTTTGTGCACACCAACATCATTTTGAGAAACCAGTTAATATGTGGTTTTATGGGTACAGTCTGGGTATTTGCTTCAAAACTACCCTATTGCTATGAAGTAAATTACTAAAGTTAACAGAATGACTTGCCTTAGAAGTGCATGAATATGTCTCTTCATGACCATGACCAAGAATTTTATTTTTTTTTCCTTAAGGGTTTTATTGAAAGGCATATGATTACTGCTTATTGTTTCCAGCTTTCTGCAAAATGGAGAAAACTAAAAAGAACATTTTGTTAACAGCACAGCTTTGCAATAATACAAAGAACTGCATTCATACTTTGCTTTTCTGCCATGCTGTAAATATTTCAATCCCAAATAAGTTTGTGTAGTAGATGAAAAATGCATTGATTTTGTAAGTATAAATCTTTAAGCAATGTCACATCCTTCTTTTTTTTAAGACCAAATGAAATGCAAGATCTGCAGCCCTGAGGAAGTAACCAAGTGTGAAACTTGATTTCTGTATTTGCACCATAATGGTGAATTATTTGCATGTCCTTTGTCTAAAGATTAACTTTTGTTGATTTCCTAAACCCTAAAGAATAGTTTGAGCCCTCAACCTTGCAGTGTCTGAAGCTCTGCAGAACTGACATTGATAGGCCACACCACCTTGAAAATAAGCCCTTTTTTAGCTTTCATGCGAGCAATTTTCTTTCATGTACTAATGCTGCTAAGTTTAGCTTGTGCTTGGGTATCTCAAACCATAGCCAGATGAGCAGATACAGCTGGAAACAAACTTCCTGCCCTTGCTCTGTACCTGTGTCCCGTGCACCAGCTGTGATCTGGAAGCTGGGGAGCCAGTTGAGATGAGGGTCAGGGGTTTTCAGCAGCAGTGGAGATCCACTCCTATGCCTCTCTAGCTCCCAGCCTAGCCTGAATCTCAGCATCCCTTAGCACACACAGTTCATTTTGTTTCTCCTGGGACCCTGTCCAAACTACGCCCTTTGTTAATGAAATTTCATCTTTGTGAAGGCTTCAGACACCTTCTGGAGTAGATCTCCTTTTACTACTACTACTCATGTAGTAAAACTAGCAGGGCAGACTTGGGTTAGTTTAACATGTGATGCAGCTTTCAGGAAACCCCAGAATGTAGCAATGGCATCCTCTGTTAGTAATAATCATGAAGGCAAACTTAAATGAAGAGTTTGGCTTGCCTGTTGATGACTGCACCTGTTTCTTACCTCATTTGTGAAAAGTAGGGATCTGAAAGATGAATTAACACCTTTTTCTCCTCAGTGCAGAACCATTCTCTGTATTTGATTCTTCCCCAAGCCTATCTTATCAAAAAGCTCATAAAAATGGCACCAGCCAAGTGAGTTCACTGTTAACGAATATTCTTTGATGCAGTATTTCATTGTGTTTTTAAGGGTGAATCTTTAGCTGATCACACATTTTTTCCTAGTGAAAATAGGCTATAAAATCATATCTGGCAAAGGGGTTTTCCTGTAACTTCTTCATTTTGTGGATGATGGTTCTCTGCACCTTTTTCTGAGAACCTGGAGCTGAGCAAGACTAACCAATAAATGCAACTGTAGCAGAGATCTGGACTGCAGAGAAATACCCTCACAATAAGAAACCCATATAAGCTGTTGCAGCAAGATGAGATATGGTTTGCAGAAGCTCTGAACCTCAGTTATGTTTATCCCACAAGCTGTCACCAGTGTGGCCACGCTGTGAAGAAGTGCAATCCCTAAGATGGACTGGTAGAGAACTTTGCTGTAATCTCACTGCAACATCAAAACTTTAAAAAATATGTGTACAGATATTCCTGTTTCTCTGTCACTCCACTGCTTTATTGAACTAAAGTTGTGGCCCTTCAGCTTCTCTCAGCAGTTCTCTAAGCAGAAACATGGGATCCAAGAACAATTCTACCTAAGAAAGTGCTAGAGATGGTGGATTATTGAACTGCAGTGTGTGAGGTGGGGAGTGGCAGAAAGAAGCTCCTTTTTGGTAGTTTGTCACTTCTCTTCCTCTGTGAGTTAATGCCTTTCTCCATTCATGCTTCACTGATTCTTTCTCCCTCTAGGCTCAAATTCTGCCCCTCAGCAGCCAAGGAGTATGAGGAATAAATCCTGAGTGCAGACAAGGGGCGCTTAAGATCAGGAATCTCAGTCTGCAGGATGAACTGAGAAGCTGGATACCCTGGCTGAAGTCTGCCAAGGCTCAGAGGAGCACAGCAGCATGCCAGATCCTCCCTGGATTTGAGCATATCAGCCTGGTAAGTGTCCAGGAAGGGTAAGTGTCCAACTGCAGCACTGCTTTTGTGGTACACTATCACTATTATAGTAGCTTTACTACAGAACTCATCTCAAAACCAAACCAGTTTCCCATGCTAATGCAGAATAAGGCCTTGAAGACAAATAATGATGTATTTATATAGTGCATTTCTTTTTACCAGCAAACATGAAAAAAAAGCACATTGATCCCAGATTGCAATGTTAGAGATGCATGAAGAACATCTGTCATTATGACAGAATCATAAATCATCATGCTGAAGCCCTGACATGCCTTTTTTTCATTGGCAGAGTAATTTTTTTAAATGGGATATAATTAAGTTGCTTAGAGCCACATATTATCTATTTTAAACCTATTATTTTTCCCGTGTGAAAACTGTCAGTGAAACACACTGATTTGGTTTTGGTTTTAAATTAAGCTAATAAAAAAACCTGACCACTGTTCATCACAGCAAATCAGGGTGCTGCTAGGAACTGTCCCACGTGAAGAAATTATAAGGAAAAGAAACCTGTAAGTGAAACCCTGCTATAGGTGCACCAGCAAACCATCCTGACATGAAAGACAGGTAAGTAGTAAGAGGCCAGCATGTCTGCATCAGGAATCCCCCAGTGACTTGAATATCAAAAAGGAAATCCTACAATGAGTGAAATCAAGGGCATATTGTAGAAGCAGTGGCCTGCTTGGGCAATCCTGACCTTGATTAACAGCTCTTCTCCCATGGGAAAGCGCATACCAAAGGGTAAGTCCAGCCACAAATACCTGTGCTTTGATGTACAGCCCAGAAAACTGGGCTGTGAATGTGTGTGGGATGAATGATAAGAGCTAGAAACATCAGCTCTACTTTTCTTGTTCTTGCGTTGTTACTTTCTCTCTCCTACTGGCTGGCTGTTTAATTGATCCTAAAACTTGTACACAGAAGAAACATGTAAATACTCAAGTGAGTTTTATAAAGACGATCCTGCTTGATGACTAAGTGGTGGTCTGTTATTCTTAATCTCAAAGCATATAAGTGAGATGGGTTAAAGTAGAAAGAATCCATTGCAAAATGAGTTACAACTTTCCTGGAGCATAAAATGGAAGAAAGAGAGATTCTATAAATACCGAGAAGTTAGAGGAAGAGAAGGGCAGAGGCACAAAGAGCAGATACCCAGAGCTGAGGGGAAGGTTTTATTAGTTTTGCTGCTTTCTTCACATGCACATAAGCATTAATGATAGGTATTTAACAATGCTATTTTTTTAGCAGAATGATATATGCCAGAGTAGGGAAAAAAACAAGTAAAAGAATGTTTGAATAAGTGAGATGTACGCAAGTCTCTAGTGCTTGCTGAAATTCACTTAATACCTACTGGGCTCTTGACTTATCTCTGAAAGCTCCTGAAGGACTGGATAAGTCACCAGGGCCTACAGCAACTATGTACCCTAAGAAGGAATACAGTCAGCATCATACTTAAAATTTTTGGTAATTAGCAGAAATCTGACATTACAATATACATTTTGCATATTATTTTAAACCAAATGTGCACTTGGTTTAAAGCCTTGCTCTTCCTTAATTCTTCCCATCGTGGCACCTGGGTTTTAAAAAAAGGAAAAGAAAAATTTAGTGAGGTTTTTTTTTTTCTTAAATTTGGCATTCAAGGCAGGCTTAGATTTCGACACAGTTAAGAAGTTGTTGGCTGTTTGCAGGGTTATAACCATTCCTGCTTTTAAAAATGGGAAAGGAAGAACCTAGGGAATTACAGAGTACTCTGCCTAACGTCAGTACTGAGAAAGATAATGAGACAAATTATTGAGAAGTGAATTCATACACACCATGAGAAGGTGATAAGAAACATCCAAAATGAATTTGTCAAACTAATCTGAGTTCCTTCTTGAATAAGGCAACTGGTCCAAAAGATAAGGAAAAGCAGTTCAAATGACTGTATGTGAGACCCAAGATGTATTTTGACCTGAGTAAGGCTTTTGACATCATCCTGCATGCTCATAAATGAACTGGGGAAAGCTGTTTCATTTGAAATCACTCCTAATTCAATCCACTGTCAAAAGTAAACCTAATACATGGTGGTTGGTAGGTGCATGTGGAGATGTCTTACACAGCTCCTAATGGGTAGGCTTCTGTTAACATTTCAATGAGGATTTAGATGACAGAATTAGAAATAATGATACACCTATAAGCTTGGTAGGTGACAATATGTAAAGATTTGCAGAATGTGCTCAAGGACAGAATTAGAATTCAAAAATATCCTGATCGGTTGTGAAATCCAACATGAAAAATTTGAACAAAGGCAATCGCAGAGGGCTACATTTGGGAGGATGAAATCAAAAGCATAACCATAAAATGCCACTGCAGATAAAGATCTAGTGATTAATGAGGGCTATGAATGAGCTAACAGTGTGGTGCTGTTGAGGAAAAGAGATAAATGTAATTCTAGATTTTCTTGAGTTGTCTGCTCAAGACAGTGTATGTAAGATGAGATAATTAGCATGCTCTTCTGGGCACTGGTGAGGTCTCAGCTGAAATACTAGTTTACTCTGAGGCACCATAATTTCAGAAAGGTGTAGATCAGCTGGAGGCAATCCAGAGATCAACAAGGAGATTGGAAAACTGGATACATAAAGCAAGGTTGCAAATTCTAGTTTTGTTTTAATCTTAAAAAGTAATAATAATAATAAAGGTTATATGGCATTCAACAGTCTTTGAGTACATAAAAGGCTATTACAAAGAGGATAGTTTTATGGTTTTTTGTCACCCTGATTTCTTAGGATTTTCTAAAGCCTTCTGAATTTACATTCTTGTAGAGAACTTTCTCACGCAACTTTCTGTAAACAACCTATTGTTTTGCATTCTTTCATAGAGGCGGAGAAATTTGATAGACTGGTAGTTTGCCCAGTGTCGTTGGAGAGGTGGCACATTCACCTTCCAATCCACTGACACCTTTTGAGAACTATAAATGATTGGAGTCAGAAAAAATAAATTAGTCTCTTCATGGTGACCAAAGCTGTGGTGCGTCGTTTTTCCTTGTGTCCTCTGGTGACAGTTTTTGATGCCCACTAAGGACACACAGAATGTTGAGGAAACCTTTTTCAGCTATACTACAATAGATAAGACAGTAACCCATTCTAACTAGAAGAAAAGATTACTGCTGGAATATATTGCCCAGGAAAGTTATATAATACTTGACATTATTGATTTTAGATACAAATCAGAGGGACTGCCATCTGCACTTATCAAGACAGTTGTGGACTTTCTTTGAAGCTAGGAGATGGCCCAGGTGCGTGTTTTGTAGCAGGCGGCTGAGATGACTGGAGCTGTGACAGAGCATACAAATTATTATGTGGTAATCCATAACATATTTTCACTAAGAAAGCATTTGAAAATTCCATTTGTGGTTCTGAGCATATTCAATTGCTGTTATGGAATATTGCACAGGTTGTTCTTTGGTATTTTTTTAAAACATATTTCCTTTGATTTTGTGTTGCGGGGTTTTTGGTTTGTTTTTATTTTACCTCAGGAAGGCTTGGTAGACCTTTGATTAAAAATATTGAGGAATAACAAACTACATAACCCCTTGAGATTCTATCCAAATCTATTCTTCTATGATTCATGTGCAAGCTACTGTATTTTTCTGAGCTGTTGGAGAGCTTTGCAAGCACAAGTTAATTATTAAACTAGTTATTTTCCCAGGGCAGTAATGATCTAATCATTTATGATAGCACTCAAATGAGGAATTAAACAAATATATCCAGAATAAACACAGATCAAATAATCTTTGCCAATGAAAAAGGACAAAATGTTGTTTTCATGCCAGTGTGTCTGCAAAATAACAATACAGATATAGACGTCAATAAAGCTAACAAGTGCAGGCTTCTCAACCTGTGGGAAATTCTGTTCTAGTAGCTCTTTCTAGTCAAAGTTTTAGGACTTTTTTATATTTTGGAAAATTAGAAGAATGGGAATGAGGAAAAAAATGTAAGTGTTTTGAAAAGGTTGGGAAGTTTTAAGGGCTTGAATTGCAACTGAGCATTTCAACATTCAAAACCCAAAATGTTGCAGTCATGGTGTACCACATATATCTATATCTATATCTATATCTATATCTATATATATATCTTAGCTAGGGGAGCACAGAGCCCTCATATACACAAGAAAATGCCAACCAGAATTACTGTGCCAGTAAAATAGCATTCTGCAATATGATATTTTTTGTGTTAGCTCAAAATAAATCTCTTTAAAATCACACTCACAAAGGAAAACTGAGCAAACCCATTTATTTTTCTGTTTCATTTTTTTACTATTTAAAACTAAGTTTTTTTCAGAAAATATGCTCTTTGTTAGAAATTCAAACCCGTATAAAACTTCTGACGAATTCTAGTCACTACTTAATATGAAAGTAACTGGCTCAAAAATGTCTTCTAGAGAAATCTGTGCTCATCAGAGTGGACTGTAGTGTTAACCAAAATATGACTGTAAACTGGAAGTGCTTTCAGTAACCATTGTTATTTTAATCTAGCAAAAGATGATCCTCAAAGATAGGATGAGGGTTATGACTTTCCAGAAATTTATAAATGTTTAGTTTCAGTGTTTATGGTCTATACTTCAGTGACTATCTACTGGTTCTTTTGTTCTTTTAAAACTATACAGGACATTTAGACACAAGAATAAGGATTTCATACTGCACAAGAACTTTCTCTCTTATAAGAAAACCACTGGAGCTCATGAATTTTGCTGTGCAAATGGATAAATACTGACAGAATACATGTGGCTTGCATCAGGTATATCATTAGACACCCCACCCATGGATCCATGGCACTAAAAATTTTGCAGAATTTCAAAGACCCTGGGACAAACATGCCAAGTGTCAAGGGCAGCCTTAATCCCAAAGTACAGGGAGGGACAGTTAGACAGTGGGGGTTGGAGTAGATGACCTTTAAAGGTCTCTCCCAAACTGAGCTCTTCTGTGATTCTGTGACCCAAGAGGAGAGAGCTCAGCTGAGCTGAGCTTGCTCAGGGCAGTGCAGGCGAGGTGATTTCATTGCTGGGACCTGTAAATGTGAAGGTGGACTCTGCTTTGCAGGCCAGGGTGTTGGTACAGCCCCATTGCACACGCCAACAGACTAAAGTGTCTTAAGCAGCTTAAATAGCTTTAAGAAGCTTTGAAGGTTTAGATACTGTAAGCTTATAAAGCAGTTTAAGCTGCTTAAACCACTCTAGGACTTTAACAAGGGCCCCATGAGATGCGCTCCTCACCTGGCGAGTGAAACAAAGCTGGCTGCAGCTGCCCCACCATGGGCTGGAAGGATGGAGCTGCAGGGCTGCCACAGATCCAGCAAGGAATCTGCTGATATTGACATACTTTATCAATGATGTTGTATGAAATAATGCATCATATACTTTCACCCCTTGGTTAACTCATTGTTTTTTTCTTTTCTCTTAACAACCTCATTTCCCCAGCCACCACTGTGTCTTTTTTTTTCCTATTTTCACCAATTCAGCTCAGGTTCTTTCAGTATCTTTTTCTGTCTAATTAATTCTTCCTAGGAGATCAATGGGCTTTTCTTACTGCAGTGATACCTTTTATGAAGAAAACACGTCTCAATTCAGCCTATTCAATCCACGGAGCCGTGCTGGGGGTAACTGATCATTTCTATCAGGATGGTTTAACCTAAATCTAGAACTTTTTTCCTCAGAAGAAGGGCATGAGTTGATAGAAGCATTGTGGAAAAACCCAACCATGTAATCCCAGGAAGTACCAGTGGCAGTCATTAAATTATCACCTACAAAATCAGGAAACCAGATGGGAGAGCATTGTTCAGAAGAAGGAATATAATGCCCTGAATCTGCGTCGCAGTTTCTGGAGTTTTGGAGGTTTCATAAAGGATGTAGGAGGAGGAAGTCTGGGAACAGCTGTCCAGAAAAATGGGTAAATTTATGTTCCTACACTGAATCTCTTAGGGCTGAAAGGGCTTTGTTTTCAGTTTTTACTCCATCTGTCTGAATTTGGGGTATGCTGTGCAAACCACAAGTCATGTTGTTCCTACCAAAGGATGTAACACCCCCTCCCTCTTACACAGAAGACAGCAGCTGAGTGTAGGTTTGGTTTGGTTCAGTGACAATTCACTTTGAGCTCCCATGCTAATAACCAGGGCAGTGGTGATAATACACTGGAGCACTTGAGTCAGATGCGATATCCTTGCTGCAGAGGATCCTCTCAGGCCTGCATCATGCCATTTTTCTTGTGTTTGAATTCCCTTCCCAGTTCCTTTACAAGGAACATTCTCCTCTACCTTTTCATATCCTTCACCCATTTCCTGGGGCTGTACCTTAATTTCTCAGGTGTTCTCTCTCTCTCCTCAACTTCACTGGGCCCATATTTTTCACAGGCTTATGGAATCCCATCATGTGCGCCTTTGTATATATCACAACTTCAGTCACAATTTAGCTAAGAAATGTAACTATAAAGCTTATAATACTCAAACAATGTGTTTGAAAGACTTGAGAGTGTAAGCAGGAAGAGGGATAATGGTCAGCTCTACTTACTAATCTATTCTTTGCTGATTATCTATGTTATGTATTCCTAAATTACATTACCTATCACCATAGTGTGTATTGAATGCACACTATGTCATATGTGACATAATTACATAAGCATCATTTAACACTTTCATTAGGACTTGATTTATACCAAATGTTATTTTTTTCCAGTATCCTGAAAGAATGTTTGTCTCCATTTTTATCGAAGAAAATTATTTGTAGCATGATCTATTTTTTCAAGTCATCAATGCATTTTAATCTCTTCTCCCATTTATCCACCTATCAATAATTACTTCCTTCAAAATGTACTCAAAACCCCCACATATGATGTCAATAGGATTCACTAACTTGGTGAGTGATTGAGTTTTTTTTTTTCTTAAATACTGGTTGGATATTCTCCCATTAGGTGACACCACTGGTAGTTAACAGGTATATTTGTAGTGCAGAATGGGAACCATGGGAATGTGGTTTCCTTGGGTTCATGACTTGTGTCTACATCATCCTCTTAGATGTCCCAGCTCCTTCTCCAGCTCCAGCCAGTTTTGTAGGAAAAAGGGCAGATTGTCTGGACTACCTGTGGGCTTTGTGATCAGCGGATCAGTGCTAGCTGCTTGGTGTCCATACAGCTCTCAGGATGGAGAAGGTGAGCTGCAATCCCCATTCCTTCCGCTTCAACACTAATTTGGGTCTCATTCTTCTCTAGGAAGCTGCTTATTTGCAGCAACAATTAATGATGGGAATTGAGGAGGGCAAGATTAATTGTGAGTCATGGAAAAGTAATCTTTTTTAGCCCTGAAAGCTATATGTACTCATCTATTCGCAACTCATGCATTTGCTTTACCATATATGCTATTACATCTGAGGAGACAAAGGTCCTACTTATGTTGCAAGAGAGTTTGGGTATTTTCACAACTGAAGGATTTCATTTAACATTTGTACACCAGAAAATAGAAACCAGGCATCAGGTCATGTATACAGGCCGTGGTTTGACAGACATTTACCCTTATGCCCAAATTTCAATAGGAACTTGATTTCCAGGAAACATCAGGGTGTGTTAGAATTAACTCTGCTGCTTTGAGGTGACAGCAGCACTGCATATTTGCATGGCTTGATAAACAATTGTGTGTGAACCAGAAGTATTTTGTTGACTGTGTTAAGCCTGGTGAGGTCACACATCTGTGCTGATCCGTTCACCAATGGAGAAAGAAAGTTTTCAGTGATGCTGCTGGACTAAATCACCAAGTGCTGGCAGGCTGCCAGGGTCATGTTTCTGGGCAGATCATCAGGTGTTGGCCAGTCACTGAGGGCTGCTCACACAGCAAAAATGTACAGGACAGCAGACTCACCCTTCCTTCCTTCCTTCCTTCCCCAAAGTCAAGGAAGGAAGGACTGTCTCCTTGATGACCTTGATTAGAGCTGACCTTGCTACAGGACAGCATGGGGCTTCTATAAGACAAATTGTGAGTTTTTCTCGTCCCTCTATCTTCTTCAGCATTTTATTCCAAACCTTCATGCTCCCACCACTGTTTAATATTTTTTTAAAATCTTGTTAAGCTGAAGTAAAACAATAGCTTATTTCAAGTTCAAAAAAAAAAAGTTTTATTTACATTTGTTCCTAGCTTTTTTTTTTCTTTTTTCCAGCTTTGATGGCTAGCTTCTTCAGTTAATGGATGACACAGAATATTGCCTGAATCTATTATATATCTGTGAGCACCAAATTCCTAGATTTCAAGACCAGCCCAATTGCTGGAAGTCATCTTAAGAGGTAAATAGAGTTTAAGATTTTAGTAAGAAAGCCAGAGTTTCCATTCTACCAATATTAATTTAATGCATTCCCACCTGCACCCTTCATTGTGTAATTGGGCTGTTCTTCCATCTCCACCCACATCCTGCTTTGACACATATCCACGTGTGGATGACAGGGGCAGTGACAGGTAAGCCAGCCAGCTTGCAGGCTGAGTCACTCCAGGAAGGCAGACTGTCATCTGGCAACTAGGATGGAGAAGAAAGAAGTGTGCCAACCAAACAGGTGATCTGAGCAATGCATGGCACCCCACGTGCCAAAAGAGAGGTTGCACAATGTTGGCTATGACAGAGAAATGTGGAGAAGAACACAAGAATGCATTTCCAAAATGGCTTTCATAGTAGGAATTAGGAAATACCAAAACTCAGCCTATTTGTTTTCATGGATCACTTTAATAGCAAAGATGAATATTGCAATCAAGAAATAGAGCAATGGTGTGGTATAACCCTCTCAGCATTTTTGTTCACTTTTATAGGGGTGTCTTTTCCTCTGCATGGAGGCTCAAAAGCAGGATCACAAAGACAATTTATGAGTATGGAGCAATTATGCTATTTGTTGGACTGTACACACAATAAATGGCTGTGAGTAATGTGCTGTTAGCCTAAGCATTAATACCCTCACCACCTCTGATGCAGGTAACCACTGGATTTCTGCTGCTCAGGCAGATGGCTATCACACGGGGAAGTGCCAAACTCCATTGCTCCTTGCAATAGGATGATCCTCAGTTTTGCTGAGTTGCTGTATTCTATTTTTTTTCTCAGAGTTTTAGAGTTATTTCAGTTGTTAATTTTTCCACAAGTCCGCAAGTGACTGCTGCCAACTCAACAATTTCACTTCTGTTCTTGTTTCAGCTTTTTTTTAGATATCTTGCTTGGCTTAAGTGCTTGTATTGTCACTTAAAGGTTAGCAACCTTTTTTTAGTCAAGCAGACTTGGGGTCACATAGCCTACCTAGGCCTTGTGTTAAAATAGTTTGAGTGTGAAATATCTACCAATATGGTGGGAGACAGACTGATCTGTACTTGTTGTTTGATGTATTTTTAAGCACCTTGCTGGCTTAAACATGTGGGTCTTGCCAGATGGCAAAAAGACTCAGAAATAGATACTGACACAAACACCATGCAGGGTCAGATGTTCTATATAATTGGTGGTATCAGTGATGGTCTTTCTAATGCTAAGCAGAAAAGTCTGGGAAGGATGGGCAGAACGAATCAGGTAAGCCCAAAAAGGGTGCATCATAAAGAAAAAAAACCTCAGAAATAAAAATTCTATAGTGCTGTGTGGTCATTGAAGGGACATGGACCATGCTATGCATACAAAGCCAGTTTATTACACTAATCACCAGTATTTATAGTTCTCTAATGTCCATGCAAAACGTTCCACTTGGACCCCTGTGCCTCTGTGCCCTTAGCAACACAATCTTGTCAGTCCCTGTTAGATCCCTGTTAACAGATCAAGTCCCTGTTACATTCTTTTGTGCCAGCAATGTCCTTGTTACACCTTCTCTCCTCAGAGGGGTCAGAGTGACCAGATATGATGTGTTCACTTTTGTTCTTGCCTTGAGTTTATCTCTCCCGTGGCTTCCACTGTACCAGGGCCAGGAGGTCTGCGGCGCTACCCAGCTCAGCTTCTGTAGCTGTCTGATCTTCCACACTGGTGAGACAACGAAAAGTGTGGAATTACAGGAAGGAACATGAGAGTAAACAAATCAGTGATAAATAATGTCCTCTGTAAAGATGCAAAGGAAAGATGAACAGAGATGTATCAAATACCTAACACTTGAAATTGAAACTCCTACCCTGATAGGAAACCACAGATCTTGTTTACCAAGTTACAAAAGTCCTGTGTGGGTAGTTTAAACAGGAAGTGGGCTGATCAGAATCAAAGATAGGGAAATACGTACAACAGATATAATATGGATCAGCAAAGCACTTTGAAGAAGTCAGCAGCAGAAAGTTATCCCTATTTTGACATGAGATTCTGTAATGAGATGATGTGAATCTCTTTAAAAAGAGATTGCCATTGGTGCGGTGATGACATCAAAAAAGCAAGTTGTAGTCCAGTAGGTAGCAGCAAGAATGCATTGAAAGACGTTTTGGTTGTAGTAGAAATGCTAAGAGACCACAATGTCACTGCAGAAGTAAAATTTTAAAAGTTGTTGAAAAAAACTAGGAAAAAGTGTCAAATTATTACTAGAGAAAACATTGAATTGTTAAAATCTTAAAATGTGAGACTGGGAAAGTGTCTCTCTGCCCTATGCTATAGGGGAGGTCATTTGCAGTGGAATACCATGCAAGATGACACAGAATTGGAGGAGAGCAGCCTCTGGACTCAGGCCCAGAAAACCAGATATTCATACAAAGGAGCGTCCTGAAAGAACACATGCAATGGCATGCTTTGCTCATCACCACCTTCAGTGATTATTTTTTCAGGTTGCTTGACATGGGCCTCAGGAATGCCTTGTGGAGCTTCAGCACTCAGCTCTTATTCTGTCATCACAGCCTTGCCGAGTGGGGTGGATGGCTGCCTCTGGGAGTCCATCTATGTAAGAGGCTGGTTCACTTTGGACACTGGTGTGAAGCAAGGCTACACTTGCTTTCTGGGGCTGCTAAGCATTATCATACATAGCTACTGTGTAGGCATCACGAGCAGCAGCATTCCGTGGGGTGGATTGCACATCCCTTGGAAGCATAAATTGTGCTAGTAGCACTGTGTTACTGAGCCACAGACCTGAAAAAAACTGTGAAGATACATAACCTAGCAAAAGAAGTAAGCCAGACAGGATTCAAAATCAGTTATCAAAGCAAACATCCCTGAAAGCTTAATACCAAGCATCAAAGTCATGCTAGAAAACACAAATTCTGAGAAAGCAGAGCTTGCCAGTCCTGTCCATATCCCACTGCTGACAAATTAGGAAAGAACTGACAGTAAAAATAGGAGAGTCTTCCACCACTCATTTCAGCATATGGAAATTCAAGATATTCAGTTCCAGATGAAAAAAAAAAAAACTTTTTAGAATAATTATTTACTTGTAATTACAATGCTAAAATAGATCCTGAAAAACAGAGACATCAAAGATGCTAGGAAAACTAGATGCCTTGAGAAAAAAGAAAGTGCCTATTAAAAAGTCTGAATGTTGGTCTCTGCCTCAGCACAGAGTTGAACTGCCACTACCACCTCTGCTTCCACCACAGTCAGCACTGAGCATAGGATATAATTGTTGTGCATCCTCTCAATGGCAACCCCCAAGAATTCCCCCAGAGACGTTCCAGTGTGTATGAAGAAGACACACCTGACAGGAATGATGGTGATCAATCCCGACTGTATGTGCTAGAAACAACAACGAATGGTGGTAAGAAATGGAAGATGCTACCTTCCACAGCAAGAATAACATGGGGCTGAAAAGATTCTCCCTAAGTGCTTTGTTTGCTCTGCAAAGCAAAACTTGCATTAGCTAGCTTGCCATTGGAGGTAATAGTTGTGAACCTTACCAAAGGGGAGGGAAATTATTCTCTTGCTCCAGAGATGCAAAGAGTAGCTGCTGTCCAGGTAAAAGCACTGTACCAAATACTTCAAGGAGCCAGGGAAAACCTCGTGCTGAGGCGGCACTTTGTAATTCCTGCAGCTATGGTGGACTGGGGAGAAAGTCCACGTCAAGATTTGGCAGGTGTGGGACTCAGGTAGTCATGCCAATAGAAATTACTTGATCCCTGATTAAAGGAGCTTTGCCTTTCATGTATCTTCAAAGGTATCTAGAGTCTACTGGTGTCATTAGCAATGACAGTTTATTTTCATTACCTAGACTGAATGAAAGATCTTTAATCAAACTGTGTTGTATTAGAGACAGTTCTGCTGTTTAACCATAAATATTTGGTGTGCAATCTGGTGTTGATCTGCAAGGTCCGTAATATCTATAAAATCCTTTTTAAATTTTCATTATCTACCAGGTTGTTTTTGAGTATTAAGGTTGAACTTAGATCTGAGTGTGCTTTTTCAGGTGATTCCTCATTGAAATAAGGGGGACATTGAATACATTCAGGATATATTTTTTCTGCTACAATTCCCAGTCATTTATTTAGCCAAGTTTTGACACAAAAGCACTGAATCTATGCTTCCTTAGAAAAGTAAATCTCTACAGTCTGTTCCCAGCTTTCTTCTACATTTCTCATAATATCAAGCCCACACACAGCCCAGATTCTTCAATGGTAGCTGGTGAAATTTTTCCACCTTCTTGAGCTATATATATTCCTATGTCCTGAGCAGCAGTCTGTGTCTGTGTTTTGAGTGCAGACTGCTGTTATTTTAGATACCTGCCTCCATAAAGGAGCATAAGTGTTTCTTACATGTCTTCATAATGAGAATTTTTTCATTACTTTCACAGAGGCTTAACCTCATTTCTAAAATGAGGTTGTTCTTGTTCTCCAAGTTAAATAACTAAATACAGGTATATGTGTTTGAGTGTGTGTGTGTGTATAAAACGTTGGGAGTTTGTCCATCAAGATCCATATGTATCTATATGTATATAGTGGTTGAAGTAAAGAGCTTTATTCAGGAGGGAGTCTTAAATGTGTGCCTTCTTTTTAAGCACTTACTGAAGTGAGGTTTCATGCATGTTTACACACTTTTCTGAATAGGGGTGCATCAAAGAACAGGTTTGTTTTCTTATTTTCTGGAATCAAAACCTTGACTGAAATATCACTGCCTGGATCACCTGCTGCTTGCAAGGCTGACAGCAGCAAGCGGATATAAACCTTAGCTCACACTGGCCTCACCAGTAATAGAAGGACACGTTGCATGTACTCATACAACATGTTGTTCCTCAGGTGAGACCACGTGCTTTAGTAACCTGTCTTTATGCAGTGGGAGCATCAAGATGAAGGTCATGGGTCTGAGAACACAGCTGTGATGAAGCAAATCTACATTGTGACATTCAAATTTGTTATATAATTAGAGCATTCAATTATAGACTGAAAGACATACTTAGACTGTATTAGAATATTCTCTGATGTAAATGAGGTTGAGTTAATTCCCTAACAGGCCGGGCAGTGACAAGAGGTGCAGATAAGCTCCCAGCACTACCTGGGGACAAAATTAAGCAAGTGGCATTCTTGCCTGCCTTGCCCTGCCTCACCTCCTCCTGTGCCCTGGTCCTAAGGCCCTGAGAACCCCTGCCACAGAGAGTAATATTCACCTTTTGTTACAATCTGCTAATAAATGATTTCTCCTTTGGGTTCCGGCTGCAGCTCTGCCCTTGTGCAGGGTATCGGTTGGGTAGAGCAGCCACAAGCACTGGGAACAGCTAGGACTCTTCAACAATTTCAGTAGTTTTCTTGGATTAATGCTGGGTTAATTTATTCTCTGAAAACAATAAGTTTTGATAGGAATCCTTGTTTCTGTAGGCTGATCTGGCTGGTTCAGCCATAGCTTATGTAAGCTGGAATACTGAGGCTTGTTTCAAAGAGAAGAGGGAATGCAAGCCAAGACACAAATATGGGCCTCTATTTTCCTTTGAAAAATATGGTTACGTTTCCATTTTCCTCTTAGGCAGCAATAAGCTACTCCTCTGAGTGAGCAAAGGGTCCTTTATATTTTGGAGATATTTGAGGAAATTGCCATGGCATTATTGTTCCATAAGTCACTTCCAAAATACTCTAGATCTCATGCAGAGGTGGAAAGAGTCTGTTACCAGACTGCACAGTCTAGAAACAACTGAGATTAAATGCAAGGGCAGCAGGCACAATGTCCAAAACAGATAAATCAGGGTGGCTGCATAGTTGCATTCTTGTTTTTACACTGTACTAAGAGAGAGGGCAAAATAAGCCTGTATAGCAAATACATGAAAAAACACATACTGGAAGAAATATTTATGCTGTATTAGTATATTCTCTGCTCTAAATGAGTTTGGGCTAATTACTTATCAGACCAAAATGGGATAAGCAGGGGAGATAAGCTCTTAATATCACATTAGGAGAAATTAATTAAGCAGAATAAACATAATTTATTTGATTCTTCTATTTTCTATTTCAATTGCTTTACTTAGCAGTCTCAGTAATGTTCTTTAACAAATTCTTTATTAATTTTCTTAAGCAGAAAAAAAAAGAAAAATGAAAACAATCTGGAAAGCGATGAATTTTATCCTGGTTCCTCTCTCTCCTCAGCAGATGAACAACTGCAGCATCAGCACAGATTTCTGCTACTTGAGTTAATGGAGTGCCGCTGCCAGTCACGGGTTGTCACCCTCTGAGTAAAGCCCTCCCAGAAGAGGATTGCTGATGGGCACTGGTGAGAAACATGAACTGAGGATTTGCTTGTTGGCTGAGATGGCAAGTAATTGGATAGATGTATATTCCAGATATAAGGTAACCCACAGTGTCTCCTCCAGCCTCTCGCCATCCTTGTCCTTTTTCTTTCCCCACTTCATCCTAGACCTCATCTTCTCCTACAGGAAGACACAGTGGATCCCAGTTCCTGATCTCCCAATCTGATTAGCCCTTTGCTCACTCCCCAACATGACACTTGTGCTTCCAATCTACTTGGCTGGACTGCCCTAACTCCGCAATTCCTTCTTATGATCCCATTTCTCATCTAGAATAGGTTTGGTATCCAGTATCTCTGTCTGACAAATTCTTCACAGTGCATTTGAAAAACTCTGTACTCTTGACTTGAACATCTGTGTTGCTGGGACCTGAGGAAGGCAGACACCTGTTTTTCTTTTGTAGACTAGACTCTTACAGATCATGTCCATCCGTAGCAAATGGGACCTCTTAGGAAAGTGTTCTGTTTAAATCAAAGTCATCTTTATTAAACATGCACCAAGATTTTCATATACCTGTCACTGACACAAAAGCTGTCTTCTATCAGCTTTTAAGTCCTTACACCAAACTTGCAATATGTAGGTTTTGTCAAAGAGGACACCAGAATTTTTAACCACAGCACATTTTCCCCTACAGCCTGTCAGATACGTCAGAGATGTCTGAGCTGTTTTACACTAGCTCCCCTTGAGAATGTGTGTCAAGTAAAAACTCCTGAATGATACAATCTCATATTGTTTAGACAGGACAGCAGCATTAATGCATTTAATCTTATAAAAAGCATTCTAATATCTTTAGTGACCACTGTACAGACTTTTATTCCTTAGAGAAGATAAGGAATGTCCTTGCAAACAAGAAAAATTAGATTGTGTTTTGCCAAGGCCTATGCTCTAAGTAGTTCAAGGTGACTGAATAGTGTACAGCTCTGACTGTTACATAAAATAATTTGCAAAGATCAGTGAAAATTAAACACAAAATGACAGCTTCTTAAAGAAAACAAGACCCAGTGAAAATCCCCAAGGACTATGCTGAAATCATGTCCAGTGAAGATTAAAAAATTGTGAGACTAGACTCGGTAGTAGTCTAGCAGAGTAGTTGAGAGAAGACTCTCAGTCAGGTGTAAGAAGTATGACACTGATTATGTGGGCAATTACGATGAGATTTATTTCTGATACAGAATATAAATATTGCCCATGCAGTGTGTAATTTAAGCAGGTCTGAAGGGCTATAACACAGGGTCAGCTGGAAACTGTGCAGGTTTGCAGAAAGCACAAATGCAAAGCAGCAAAGCACCCATGGAGCTACATTAGGATTTTATCTCCACCTTTTACTCACCTGTCTAAACTTGAGTGTTCCCATCCTCAGGCTGGATGTACCCTGCAGGTGTCCCTGCAGGGGTGGGATCCACCTGGAAGCTGCCCCGCAGCCTCGGGAGGTCAGTTTGCCATTTGGCCCAGTCTCCAGGAGCATTTTGTACCCTTTTGCAGGCCCATGTGTACCAAGAGCAGTCACAACCATCACCACTCCCCCACCTCTGGAATGCATTAATTATGCAAGCATAATTATTTAAGACAGTTCCTCCTGCAATTCCCACCTGGCATTCTTATCTTAGGTCAGATCATATTCCAAGAGTGCATGGGAGAGGGGGCTGGTGTGTGTGGAGGACACATGCCAAGATCCAACTATTTTTTGTCACCATCACAGGGGCAAAATTGATACAGTAAACTTTGCTAATGTGCAAAATCATGAGTGGTGGGCTATTCTGACTCCCTGGTGACCCACATGTTGAGCTGCAAGGATACTCAATTTGACCCAAACTGCAGAAAGATAGGTAGGCAGCAGATGCACAACAGCCTGGTTTGTACTTTTCCTTCCCTCCCCGGTTCTTTCCTTATTCACATGTGTTTCCCTTCGAATTCTGTTTGAGAAAAATCTGCTTGAGATACTAAAGCTCTCTTTTGGAGAGCTGCTGTTAATACACATCCAAAAAGCCGTGTTAGAGACAACAGGGCATTGCTGCAATTCCATGTTTCTGTGTGACCAACAAACAATATGCTGTCCTAAAATTTCCTAGCAATGAATTTGCTATTCAGGGCCAACACCAGAGAGAGAGGCTGAGTTCCCTTCCCCTGCAGCTCTTGAGCTGTCTTTGTCCCTCTCCCATAAGACCCTGCCTCTCCAGGGAAGGACTGGGCTCTGTCAACAGCTCCAGCAGAATTTCCAGCCCATCTCCGTGAACAGAGTAACTCTCTTTTCTCAAATAGAAAACCCAATACTTTGTCTTTCTTACTATATCTAAGCCTCTTAAACAGTGGTATTTTTCTCACATAGGCTTTAAACAGTGAATGCAATTTGGAGTTTTAAATTTAAAGCCTGACTTTGCTTTTCTGCATTCTAAATATTTTTCTTCTTCTTTTTTTCCCTTATATTTTTCTATCTTTAACAAAGGGTTTAAAAGATTTCCTGGGATCCATATTGCCACAGTAGTAAATGAGCATTTGACATTTCAAACCCTATCCAAAGCCTGTTTAGCAATACAGTTTTGTTATGAATGAAGTTCTATATGTCTAATGATTAAGCAACAAAATTGAATTTAGCAACAATTTTAATTGAACAGCAATTTTATATAAATGAATACAATCAAGTATATTAAACATAATCACCAAAAAAAATATCTGGCAGTGATTGATTAAGTATGATTAAGGTTCATATAAAGCATAATCAAAACTGACTGGGTTATGTTTTCACTCTGCCTCATGTACAAAACAAAGTAATCCAAACTAAACTTATGTACTGTATGCTAATACATATTCATCAATATTTTTCCATAAATCTCCTCCTATTTTCAATTCTTGAAATCTACGTCACCATACTGCATAGTGCATCCTCCACTTGTTGCTAGGGGCGCTCCTGGCTTTTTGGTGGTCTTTTCAGAGGAAGGCTTGCCGTCTTCCTCGCTGTCCTCTGAATAACCTTACAGGTTGCAGATGCACACTAAGCTTTGTGTTATGTAAATAAGCATTATGTTCCAAAAATAAGCCTTATTTATTTCATAGATAAAACCACAACTTACATTCCATCCCTGGAATCATCCCAACTTTGTTCATCCCAAGGCCGATTCTGTTTTGGGATCTTGCTTATTTCAGTACTACATCCAGTATCCTATTTTTCACATGTAACATCTGCAAAGGGGCCCATCTGCTTTGTAACACTAATCACATATACTTTTCCTTTTTTACTTTATAACAATTATTTTCTAAACTATTGATAAAGTTACAATTTAGTTAGCACTAATTATATCCACTTATCACATCTAACATGGGGTTTAAAAGATTTCCTGTGATTCATATTGCCACAGGTGTAAATGAGAATTTGAAACTTCAAACCCTATCCAAAGCTTGTTTAGCAATATAGTTTTGTTACAGTGACACAGGACCTTTAATTCATTTGACCCTCTGGATCTGTTTGCTTTACTGAACTTTGACACAGCAAAGTTAAATCCCCTTCTATCATTCTGCAAGACAACTCATTTTATGTTTGGATACAAACCAATTCACTGCCAAAGCTGCATAATCAACTCCCACCCTAACATTCCAGTCAGTACTCATAGGCCTGAATGGAAAAAGAAATGGTGATGGTTGTATAGAAATGCACCTGATTTCTATGGGGTGCTTAGTGAATATCAGAACAATAGATGGTGTATTAACGACTATGTTTTCCAACACTTTTTTTCCTCAAGATAATTTATATATTTATGTAAGGGGATGGCAGTCTACTGTCATTTTATTGTGCAAAATTCTTGAGTGGATACCATGAAGTAATCTTTTTTTTTTCCTAAATTTATTTTTACTTGATATTTGGGAAACTGTTCTGTAATGACAACTTCTGGAGCAAAATCTAAAAGAGCATCTTCTGTATTTGAAAGATTTCTCCATATGACTGCAAATAAGAAAATTATGGAAATAGCTATTCTCTTTATATTCCAGATTGTTCAATCAACATGTTTTTATCTTCCCTCTTGCTATACAATCATGTTCAGAATTTATTTTGTCTCTGGTTCATTTTTAATATTTATATATACTTATTATCAAAAAAACAGAGCAATCAGATGTTTAAGGATGTGTTGGAGCAAGTCATTACAGGAAAGTTATGTTTATTTCCATGTTCAGGCTATGGAAGGCTAGCCAGGGACATCTCTTTCCACTTAAAAATTTTAAGTCCATTGGAAAAGAATTAGGGGTTAGTCAAAAAAGGATTTTCTTCTCTTTTTTTTTTTTCCCTTCCACCTTTTGTGTTAAACATTAGAGTCCATGAAAAGCAGCCTATTACCATAAGCCATAAAGCAGTTCTTTCCCTGTTTCAGAGAAATCTGCTTGAAATGTGTGCAGCCTTTTTGATCTCCAGGCTCCTAGTCTGAGCAAACAGATGGAGTGTTTCTACCTGGGCTATTCTTTTCTTTTCCTCTTCTCCTCTTTGAGCTAAGCCATGCTCCCTGTGCAACCCAAGAGGAAGGACTTTTAACCCAACACACAGCTCTGGCTGAGTAGATCACAGAAAGTTCTCAGTACTCTTCAGTCCCAGTGCACCAGCTCTTATGGACCCCAAAGTGTAGGTGCACATCTGCCTCATTTCCCTGCACTGCCTGATTGCATTTCTACCCTCTGCCAAGCTGGTGATGGCCACAGGACCTGAAAAGGGAAAGAGTGAAATACTGCTTTCACCAAGGTATATATAGGAGGTAATTGTTGGTTGCTTCTGTCTCACTGAATCACTCAGTTTTCAGTGGCTTGTAATATCACTAACACAGTTTCTTTTTTCCACTACCTTGTTAAATGGAAGAAACCCTTCTCTTTTATTTGAAACATTGGTTTTCTTCAGCTCCCTATATTTCCTCTATGAGTCCTTAGGCACTTTTCTTAATATAACTCTGTGCCTTGGCTACTGCACCTCACAGGTAACCATGTAAGAAGAGTGTGGTATATCTGACATGATTCCTGTGTGACTCTGTGTGACACAGCCCTATAATCCTACTGGGATGTTATTGCTACAATGCAGTCAGCACCCAGCTAGCACAACACTGGGAGAAACCTTAGAGGCTTCAATAAGAATGCAGCAACATTGGGAAGAAGGCAGTGAAGTGTGGCACAATGTGAGTAAAGGAATGGAAAGACTGAAATGGAATATTAACAGTAAATGCACTCGGGGAAAAAAATTTCAGAGGGTAAAGGCTCCTACTCTCTGCAGACACTGGAAATAGATACTGACAATGATAATATATAATTGTTTTTGCTTTTGTTATACAAAGAAAGTACATAAGAAAAACGAGGTAGGAAAATGAAAGGAACAGATTAACAAATGCACCTGAAACTGTGAAAGGTATTGGACTGGCATCATTCCAGCAGCAAGAGCGGGAATCATTAACTTGAGCTATTTAGCAATCCTATCAGGGCAGAACTGTAGGAAACTACAGAATGGAAAAAATTCTGCACTGGTCTACTGGATAACTATAAACAATTTAAAGCAATTTCTATCTTTTTTTTTTCAAATCAGTGGACAACTGGTTATGCTGTTATGTAGTTTTATCATAGCTACCGCCTTTTATCAGAAAATGGTGGGGGGTTTTAAGCTAATGTACATTGCTTTTACCACTCCTATTTTGGTTGTTCAATTTTTATCTAGGGAAAAAGAGTTGTCATGTTCATTGCTTGATACTGCTGCTATTCAGATCTGGTTTTACATTAATTCTTCTCAGTTTGTCACTCACCTGTGATTAATCAAGCAGAAATGAAGAAATTAAATTATGTATTTTGAAAAGGTGAACTAAGGTTTCAGTAACTGTGAAACTGTGGGTAGGAACACTGTGACAGACTGTCAGGAATTCCAACTTGGTCTAGTTCTAGCTACTTTGGTGGAGTTATGATGAACCATATTTTCTGAGAATCTGAATTTTAAGTATCCTTGATAAGGTCTTTATAATGCAGTATAATCTCTATAGGAGTAATAACTTGGGAAAATTTCGCTTTGGTCAATATCTGAAATGAAAATTATGTCATTAGCTGTGAGCTGTCTCCCAGGGCAAAAATACACCCAGTTATTACTTGAGACCAGGAAAAAAATTGCAATATTCTCCTTATTTTAATCTTTTACTAGATTTTGATAATGGCAAATTAGAAATTACTTCCGAGTTCCAACTTCATTTTAACATTTAGGATATCTGTCTTCTGCACATTTAATATTATTTCCAATTACAACAATATATGAGATATTTCAGTATTTGAGGTCCCTCGCAACAGGCCCATGGGACAGGAAAATGCAATTTCTGTTCAAATGCCAACAGAGCTATAGACTTTTTCCCCAAGGAAGTATGTGATTGATACATGTGTATATATATACAATATAGATATGTCTATTATATACATGTATGTGTGTGCATATCTATAAACTCAATCCAGTTGTGTTTAAGTCCAGAATGTCTCTGATGCATAAACCATAATCCTTGATCCTATATCCTGAAATGTCAAATGATACCCACAAAAATATATTAAAATTCATTATACTCTAGACATATTACTAGAATATTCCTTTGGGGTATTACTTGTTTGAACAGAAGTACAAGAAATAAATTAGGCAGTCATTTACTTACATATTGCCCACAGTTCTATAGATTTATGAAGAAAACAAATCTGGAGTGCTGCATTGCACAACTTCGTAACGCTGCAGTTAGATTTTCCCTTGTATTTACAGACTGGCTTATTTTAAAATCTATTCAAGCACTGGAAAATCATAAATATGCAGCTCCACAGATCTGGAGGTCAGGTTCCTGTGACTGTAATACATATCTTCTTTTGGCAAAGCTCTCCAATTTAGGGTCAAACTCTGCTTGCTTTTCTCGTGTTTGATTTAGGATGGAAATACACATGAATGAAGGAACAGGTTTTGTCAGAGTATTGTACAGCTACACAGTGCTGACTGCTCCAAACGTGAGCAAAAATATGTACTAAGGTTGTAACCTAAGAGGGACAGGACATGACAATGTTTGGTAGAAATATTTCTAAGAGGTCTATCAGCACCTTCATGATTACATAGGAAATCTAACTAAAATATGCCTGATATATGGCTCTTTGTCCCTCCTAACCAGAACTTCTGAAGGCTCATAGTTGAAGCCTCATTTTGATGCCTCTCTTTATATTAGAAATTTTAAATAAAATGAGTCGACAGATATAAAAGCTGGTACCAGTCTTAACACCTTCAATTTCTGATCATAAATGCAATTAAGAATCACCTCTTTATTTTAAATCAAGAAGAGAGTATGACTGAGAAGCTGAAAAGTGGGCATCATGGTACCATCAATGATCTATAACTCTCTTGTGATGGGGCACAGTAGAGCTGCCACCGGCGTAGTCATTGATTTTTGAAGATTCTATTTCCTGCAGCCAACCAAAGCATAATAACCCCCTCTCCCACCAGAAAACTGGAACACACAGGAGTTGTGTGTTCAGGGCATGACTGAACATTTGAGCAGCTGACGTGGCACCACTTCATCCCTGGCACTGCTGCCAAAAGGGTTGTGTATCACGTCATAACCCCAGGATGGAACTTCTGTACAGCTGGAAATTGCATGTGGAAAAGCAAAGGCAAACCTTACCTATCTCCCCCAGATATTACCCAAATAAAAAGATTTTTAAAAAGAAAATGCTCTTAGATGTTCATCATTTGCCTAGATCCATAAATGTCTTGAGGTAACCGAGAGCAAAACCTGTGGGGTTTAGATATTATCTATACAAAGTTCTTGTATATATAATCTACTCCTTTTAATTTCATTATAATACCCTAAGAATTAATACCATAAATAGTTCCATTATCATGTAATCCCCTAAGAATTAATACCAAAAATAGTGACAGCAGAATGAACAAATTGGAGAGTAGCTTGGGATATCTCATTCCTTATGTCTTGGGGCTAAAATGAGTCATATTGCCATGTCTGCTATGGCAAAGAAGATTTTCATAGCTGAGAGGCCAGGTTAGAGCCTTGAAATTTCTGTGCAGCAGTTTTGAGGTCTGTCCAGACACAGATGGTTGAAGGGCTCAGAAGGTGTTATTCCAAGTAACACAGTCCTATGTCTATCCACTGAGGCTTTTAACCTGGACTGTGACTTGTTTATCCTGTATTTTGTTGTCCCACCCTCTATTCAGGGCTGTTCAGAGAGGTTGCGTAATGAAACAGAAGAGTTGGTTTGGCTCCAGCTGGTCCTGGTGCCTGTTGTCCAACGTGGGTTTGGTTTAGTTGTGGGGACAACACTTGGGACACAATGAGAGAGAAACTCAAAACATTCAGAGGCTTTTGAAGAGCTGAATATTTTATTTACTAGCTAGTTACCACTGCAAATAAAAATTTTAGTACCCAAGATAAGATTAGTTTTATCTTTCTGCTAGCAAATTTGTAGCATGTTCCTTCGACTTAAATTGATAGACTCTGAATTTTCTAATAAGCTTTGCTTCTTTGAAAACCAACTGTCTATAAACAGCACCATGTGAAAGCAAACTAACCCTTCTTATTTTCCCTGTAGGTATAGTCAGAATCCTATCTCCAAACAACCTTAAAGAAAGTTTTCGATGCTACTTTTCTATTCTTGTTAGTTCAGCATAGCCAACAGTAAAGGCCTTGTTGACATTAGGCAAATGTGCAATGATGCAGCAAAATCAATTTAGTCACACTGATGCAAATCCCTCACACAGATGTAATGCCTGTGTGCAAAGTAGGGCATTTTTGAATGTACACAATATTTAAAATGAAGTGAAAGGGAGAGATCCTATTCCTCCCAACTGATTCCTTAATGTGATTCATATAGGTGCTCCTGAAAGCCTAAGCTGAAAGAAATGGACTTTCTAGTCAAAAATAAGGGTTCATTAGGAGTACTGTTGATCAGGAAGGAATATTATGACCTTTAAATTGCAAGTTGCAGTAGCTTAACAGATTGAATAATACTTTTTAAAATACCCTTTACCTTTAAACTGAGGATATCTGACCTTAAAATCACTAGGAAAAGAAATACATGATTACATAACTCCATTTTATGGTTACTTTTCAGAATAGAAGTGAAAATTAATGTGTTTTTGGTCCTGGGCTGTTTTTAGTAATTTAATGTGATCTGCTGTCAAAAAGAGGGAAAACAAACCTCTGATGTTCAATAAGACTAAGAGAACAAAATGTACCTTACTATGGGTATTCAGTTAAAGTTCTATGGGCAAAAAATGGCTCAGCCTGTGAAGGCATTATTGAAAAACAGGTGAGGTCAGCAAGGAATACCAGGAATGAGGTTATGGCCATCTTCCTTTGCAGTCTTAAGAGGTTTGGGGATTTTTTTCTTTTATTTTTTTTTAATAAAAATGCTTCAGCAAACTGTGAATTTGAAGCAAAAGTTTTAGTAATTTAGTGTCTTTTAGCTGTTATAGAGGAAAAAATTTCTACATACTTCATGTGTATAATTTATTTAACAAAGTAATAAATGAAATATCAAACTTCAAATAAAATATATGTATTGAAAGCATAGTTTTTAATCAAGTCCAGGCTATGTCACAATACTTTTCTTTAAAAAGTATTTTCAATTTGGGGAAACTCTTTCCCAATCTGAATGGAACCACATTTAGAAACCTGGGATCCTTTTTGTTAAAAGTGAATCTTTGATTCTCCTTGTAGGTGAAGACTCACACTGGGGAAGTGAAAAGATAGGGCTTCTTTTCCATGTACATTCACCTACAACCTGACCGGTAAAGTAACATTTTCCGCCTCCACCCTCCCTCAAAAAGGAGACTAGGAAGTCCCTTTCCAGGAATGAAGTCAGGGCAGAATCTCATCCTGGTGGATTAGAGTCTCCCAGCAGAGCCAGGTGACTTGAGGAAATACTGTTTTGTTCATATATTGCCAGGAGTTGCCAGTGCTTTATTTTGTTCTAGCAACAGTGTTAACAAGATCCTGAGTAGGAAACCCTCATGAGATAAGGAATCACGGAATGTGCTGAGCTGGGAGGGACCCACAAGGATCATGGAGACAGGGCAAGGGAAGTGCTCAGGCAGGTAGGGAGCTAAGCAATCAATTATTACTGAATTTCAAGCCCACAGGCGATACAACTATACCCCCTGTTTTGTAATTACTGAGATTCATCAACAGGAGCTGTGGCCCCCACTGGGCAATTCCCAAGTTCCTTGAAATGAGTCTAATACCCAATGAGGTTACTTGTGCTGCTGCAGAAAGATATTTCTAGCCTTTTATGTGTCAGAAAAGAAATTGGATGTGACAGATTTGGAGCTGGCCTGTGATAATTTACGAATATGGTCTGTTGGCCTGATTATTTGGTTGAATATCTGGGTTTAACTCATCAGAGATTAGCTTACAGTTGCATTCTTAAATTATCAGGGCTGATCTGTGCTCGTTACCCTGGGATGCCCCACTTCCATTGACACTGCACAGCGAGGGAGCACAGGGACTTGGAAGGGTCCCTTAAAACTTAAAAACATTAAGTTTTGAACCATAGCATCTCTACATGGGCAGGGCTAGCATCCTACTCATCCCTAGGAGAGATATAGGGTTCCAAAGGTCCATTGGGAATTAGAGATGGGACCTGTAGATGTCTGATAAAACAAGTGGATAGAGCATTATTAGGAGACATTAATTGTGAAATGTTCGTGTCTGTCTAGGCTGTTTCCATGTGTTTGTGGAATTTTCAATGAAAGTGAAAACTAAAAATACCTTTGGAAGAAAAAGGGGCTGTGAATACCACAGTCATTTCCATCAGTTTTTATCTAATTCTGGGTGTTCAGAACTGGCATGTTGCCTCTCACCTTAGGCAAGCTCCTTTTCCCTGAAAGGGAATCTAATGGGATGAACCCAGGCTAAATTTACAAAAGCAGAGTGTCTTTTCTGACCATGAAACCAATAGGATGGTGTGCAGAGGTGATATTATTCCACAGTTTACAGTGGAGGTATGTTGTTTGGAGAACTGGAAACATTACATGGCAGCTGGCCCACTCCAGAGTGCTGGACCCAGCTTATCTGTGGTGAGCTTCCAGCTGAAACTGGTCAAGCAAATCTCTTCTCAGTTGTGAAAGACTCAGTTGTTATTTGCCAGGTGCTGGAGAAATATTTTACTTGGGTAAAGAGCATAAATAATAGGACACAAAAAAGTTTTCCAAGAAACCATCCTCCAATCTGGAAGAAAAGTTTTATGCTTGTGTCTGTATATGTTAGGTGAGTGAAGTATAGAAAACAGAAAGTTGAAAATCCTAAAAAAATTACTGGAACCAGGTAATTTTTCTCACTCTCTCCTTTCTGAAAGAACAAGTAAGTATAGCTTGATGTGTTCTTGACTGTGGAGTTCCAAAAGGCAGCCTACAGATCTAAGCTATATTCTAGATCAATTCCTATTTCAACCTTCAGATCTTGGGAGGCACTATGCTCATTCATTGCCTGTTCCAGATGTTTTAGTATGTAAAGTTCTCCTACTTTACTGTTGCTGGATAGGTTAATATATTACATTTCCCTAACCATGAATTCCTAATGCATTCATCTTACTTCTAGTGAACATATTTTATATTTTACAGATTTCAAAAACACGCTAGGATGTCCATTTCTCAAAAGGACACAGACCAGTAAAGGCTGTATATTCTGGGACACATCCACCCATGACTGCTTTGTGTTGCAAAGAAAGCTGGCCAGAAAACTGCCAGGTCTATTTCTTGGATGACTACTGTGTCAAAAGCATTTTTTAATGACACAGATGGAGCGCTGACTCTCTTCCCCACTTCCTTCACTCTTGCCACATAAAGATTAAACTGGGCTGGCACACTGCAAAGCCCCATGGTTTTATTTTAGTCTGTAAAAAAAACTTTGGAAAGAGACTGTTTAGTGTCACATGGCTATTTTAAGAGGAGGAAATTCACATGCTGATGTTTACCGGTAATCTGGGAAGATTTGCATCTGTTGCATTTGCAAGGCTGAGTGACTGCTAGACAATCTAGAAATACAAGAAAGAGACAAACTGAACCAGGGACAAAAGGAGCAAATTAGAGCCAGCAAGTGAATTCTAAGTGAAAGGAACTTCTAGTTATGAGATCTCCATTGAGAAATTCTTCAGTGCAGCTGGCAGCCATTTCTTTCTGCAGCTGAAGTTTCTGAATGGTAACTTTTTGTGGAGTATATCACAGGAATATAGATTACAAATGGCAAAGATCTAGATTGCAGCCACAAAGTGTATGTCTGAACAGAAGACAAAATGCTTCTGGAATTTGCTTTAAATGGGATGTCCAGAAGAAGCAGAGGAGGTACTAAAACAAATTGTAAACAGAAGTAATGAGTAGCATAGCAAGGGAACAGAGAAGCAACCTCAGCTTCTGGATGTTTCCAGCAATCAGCTTGTCACCACTGTCATTCTTTCTTCATTGGTTTGACTCATTCCAGTGAAACACTGGAGAGCCCAACAAGTCATCTTCCATCAGAAACTAGACAAAAACATCAGCTGTTTTCAGACAAAAGCCAGTAGAGCACATATTGCCCTGTGCTACACATGTAGACATGTGTCTACATGTCTTTTTCCAACAGCCCCAAGCCAGCTCTGCCTGTGTTCCCTGATGGCCAGCTGTGGTGTAGCTGTGGCCAAAAGCTGTGCACCCAGGTCAGTATAACGGGATGCCACTTCTTTCACTGAACGTTGTCACACTTTGCCTGAACAATGTGGTTAATTTTTAAAGCTTTTTTCTTCTCTCCCTTGTCTACATGTACTAATTGGTTGGTTGGTTGGTTATCTCAGTGTGGTTTTTTCTGTTCTTCCATGCCTTTTTTGTTTCTGTCCCAAGTACTCCTAATATGATGCCATCACTAACAGGAAGGCTCTACATTCAAATTCAAATTATGCAAGTTCAATCTTTCATTTTAAATCAGATGCTGTTCAGATGCCATGCAACTACAGATTTTACAGCACAGTTTGAGCAAGCTTTGCAAACATCCCAAGCAAACAAACTTTGCAGGAAACATAATCCTATTACTTTGCTAATCTTTGGGACACTGCCTCCCAGGGATCATAATTTTCAACAGAGCCTCTACTCAGTTCTTTCACAGGGTAATCTTTGTACCATTACTATTGCTATTTTCCTGTGTTGACATCTGTTAGAGAAATAGTTCATGATAGTTACAGAAACTATCTAGTTTGATGATCTTATGACTTGCTATTACTCCTCACAAATGTATTATTTACTGAGTTTCTGATCATGTTTGCTCTCAATACTAATCAACCATTCTTCAGTTATTGCCTGCTCTTCAACAGACCCTTTCTAATGGCATTTTTGGTCATTTTCACCTTGCAGAACCTGTACCATCCTCCTTAACTTTAATTCCAGAATCCATTTCATCATTCACACTTGGCATGCTCTCAGCCTGCAAGCTTCTGCCACAATGGATTGTTAACACATCATCGTAGGGTGTTGGATAACCAAACCGGTGGGGGGAGGAAAGAGGACTACAGGACTCTGTCCTACCACTTGGTGACTTAGTAAAGGGACAGAGGCAGCTGGCCTGGGGGGCAAAAGGTGTACTTCAGGAGAGTGCTTCTGGAGGCATTTTTGCCTTATGCATTGTCAGGTCAGGGGTTGAGAATGTATGGCTTGTCCCCTCCACTGATATTCTTAATCAGAGAATGACATTTCCCTCTTAATTCCTCATTGTAAAGCCAAATCCGTTCCTCCTCCCCAAAACAACCTGTAGTATTGTTCTCCTGTTACCATGATAAATTATGCATGTGAGACATGCTGAATCATGACAGTGCTCCTGTACACAGTTGTTCCTTGTGCTGAAGAAATTACTATTTTGTCATGTACAGCTTTTTTATGGTGAAAAACTTATTTATTACAGGACCTATGTTAGGGTCTTAAATAAATTGCAAGGAAGTGGGAAGTATACTAGCTGCTCTGGGAGTTTAAGCACAGACATCTGGAATATTCTGAGGAGCCTGGATCTTGTTTATGGTTGATCTAGCAACCAACATGCTGGATCTAGCTTCGTGTCTGCAGGCATACTTCACAGAAGCTCACAGAATCACAGAACAGTTTGGGTTGGAAGAGACCTTAACTATTATCTGCTTCCACCCCACCCTACCATGGGCTGGTCACCTTCCACTACACCAGGTTGCTCAAAGTCCTGATAGATAAGACAGAGAAGAGAAATTTTCAGTTCCCCTGAAGTTGCTGGATAGATCTTAAAGACCAGCTAACAAAAAATGACAAAAGAATGTAGAAGTGTGCACACAGGGTGATAAATGTAGCTGGAACCAGTAGATAAACTGATAATGAGGAATATAGTGGCTTCTTGGGCCAAGTTATGTAAAAAGAGGCAATAGCGCATGCCCTAAGAGGAGTTCAAGGAAAGGCCATCTGTAATATTGGGGGCACTTGGTGAGTGCAACCACCAAAGACCCCTTCAGACAACCCTCTAGGGACATTAAAAGACTTTGAGTAGGAGAGAACGAGGCAGCTGCATGCAAACTAGTTCTATGAAAAGTGATGTTTATGTATTAGCCAGAAGTACACTGTAATCAATATGTATGATCATGGTGGAATAAATAACTTGTTGTACCTTCTGGATGCACATCAGATTAACAGAGCTATCCTTCTGATGTGTCTTGCACTGTAATAAAGAATGCGTGCTGTCTGATACTCAAAATTGTGTTAGAAAGTTTGTTGTCTGATTTCAGTATCGGTCCAACATTGCCTTGAACACTTCCAGGGTTGGGGCATCCACAATTCTCTGGGCAACCTGCTCCAATGTCTCACCAGCACAATACTGAAGGCCTTTGATTCAACAAAATGCTGTGTCTAAAAAAGAATTGTACGTTTCTGTTGTAACTTTTTAATTGTACCAATCACCAGTTAGCTTCAGGCAGGTAAGGTGGCTGCATATGGTGGTATTGCTGTGATCCGCCAAGCCAAACACAGGCCAAAACTTACAGACTCTCACCTGCATATAGGGCAGGGAGAAGGGTGACCTCTTTTAACGTCCTGTCCACGGGACAAAGACCTCTCACAGAATCACAGCATGGGTCAGGTTGGAAGGGACTACAGTAGGTCATCTGGGCCAACCTCCCTTCTCAAGCACGGTCACTCTAGAGCACATGGCACAGGACCGCGTCCAGACCGTTCTTGAGCATCTCCAGTGAGGGAGATTCCACACCCTCTCTGGGCAACCTGACGGTTCAGAGCATGGTCACCCACACAATAAAGAAGTTTTTCCTCATATTCAAGAGGAACTTCCCGTCCTTCCTCTCACCCGGACAGAGCCCGGTAGCCACGGAGCTGCGAGCGAGCGGTCACTGGTGCCGGGGAGAGGGCGGGGCTCGCGGGCCGGGGCGGGGCTCGCGGGCCGGGGCGGGGCTCCGCGGCGGCCGGGCCGGTTCCCGCGGGGCGGGCGGGGCAGCGTTCGCCGCACGTAGCGGGGCGGGGGCGCGGTCCCGGCGGGGCGGGGCGCGGGCGGCCGTTGGCGGCGCGGCGGGGCAGCCGCTGCCGGGGCGGGCGCACGAACACCCGCGGGGCGGGGGCCGGTAGGCGGCGGCGGCGCGGGCGGGAAGCGGCGGGGCTGCTCCGCCTCCCTTCGGCTCTCCGGCGGCGGCCGGCGCAGGACAATGGAAGAGGCGGCAGCGGCGTTAGCAGCTGCAGCAGCAGCAGCGGCGGGGGGGCCGTGCCCGGCGGACCGACCGGGGGCAGCGGCGGCGGCGGCGGCGCTGAGCGGGGAGAACGAGGCCGAGAGCCGGCAGGGCCCGGCGGAGCGCGGCGGGGACGCGGCCCCGCTCAACCTGTTGGACACTTGCGGCGTGTGCGGGCAGCCTATCCAGAGCCGGCGGCCCAAGCTGCTGCCCTGCCTGCACTCGGTGTGCCAGCGCTGCCTGCCGCAGCCGGACCGGTACCTCATGCTGCCCCCCGTCCTGACCCCCGCGGCCGCCGCCGCCCTCAAGGAGCCGCCGCCGGCGGCGCCTCCCTCCTCGCCCGTCTCTTCGCAAGCCTCACCTCCGCACTGCACGCCCAGTAAGTGACCCTTCTTCCCTTCTTGCCCGTACCCCCCTTTCCCCTGCCCGGGGGTGCTGCCCCCTCCAACTGGGAGGCCCGTGGGCCGCGTCTGGGGGGACGGGGAGCTGTCGGGACCGGGTGCCGTGGGCGGGGTGCGGGTGCCCGGCCGCGGAGCTGCCGGGGCACGGAGCTGTCGGGACGGGAGCTGCTCGCCAGCGCCAAGGCTGGCGGCGGGGTTGTGCTGTGGCTTGGTTTGTTTTAATCGTTATTTTTTAAATTTCCCACCTCGGAGGGAAGGCAGAACTACTGTGCTTTCCCAGGACCTCTGTGTGCGGATGGAGAGGGGCGGTGAGAGCCGGTCTCCCGCTGCGGGCCGTGGGTGCGGGGCCGGGCAGCTGTTATCGGCGGAGCCGGGAGGCTTTGGCCCCTGGCCGGCGGAAAAGCTGAACACGGACTGATAACAAGGCACAGAAACGTAGCGGGAGGACAGACTCTTTTTGAGTGGTGTTTGGAGTGTGGAGCGCGGCCGGAGGGGAGTCCTGCAGGTGTCATCCGCCGTGCGCGGCGCTCGGCCGGGAGCGAGCCCGCGCCTGGGCGGGGACCGGGCCGGCCGAGCAATAATAACAACACTTGTCGGGGCCGTGGGCAGCCTGGATGGCTGTGCTGATGCATCCATGCACCACTTACCTGCTAATTACCGCGCCGAAGGGAGAATGCCGCGAGGAAGTTTTGTTACGCTCATGTACTGACACATTAGCCTCTGTCAATGTGTTTGAAAAGTACATGTCGCTGTAGAAGGTGTGGAATAAACTCCTTCCATTTGAAACTACTTCCCTAATTTTTTTTCCTTAGCTCTCTTAGGCTAAATCTAACAGATCACTTAGTTTTGTTAAAGGCAATTTCGTCTTAGAAAAAAGTGCAAACAAGCATCCTGTTGTGGAAGCTGGTCAAGGTCTTGGAAAAACTTGTATAGGAGAGAGGAAGTGTGATGGAAATTGAGCTAATCCGTAGGTATTAGTGGAGGTTGTTCTTGTTGGAATGTGTAGTGAGGCCTCAGGTGAAAAGTAGCAGCTCCAGGTTGACCTTCTTAAGTCCTTTAAGTGGACTTAGGAAAACTTCTCCATCCTGCCAGAGTTCTGACCAAAGATTACCACTCGAATATGTAAAGTGTTTGCAGCAATTCGTAAAGGAAACACCCTCTCCAGAGAAAGAAATAGTTGTAACAGCTAGAGATTTGCTTCAGAATATCTGAGAAACTCCCAAGTATCTTAACAGGCTATGCTGAGCCTCTTCATCTGTGTGAATGTCTGTGTTAGTACATTCATTCAGTCTTTAATTTTAGCATGTCAAGTATGTCGTAGTCAGACTGCGTAATCAAAAGTTACAGAGTGGGAAAATCTGTGAGACCCAAAGCCTATATACTTCAGCTTGATTGATTCAGGACATGTTGTTACTCCTGTGTCTTTAAGTGGGAATTTCTGCATGGGAGGAACAGAAAAACACAGACTCTGGATTATGATGAGATATTTCAAGATGAGATACTTGGAAATAGGAAAGAGGGTATAGATACAAGCTCTGGAGTTTGCAAGGTAGTGTAACAGGCAATATCATCATTGTCTTCTGAGATTTGAGGTCATGAACAATACAGTTCCATTCGCAGATGTTCTATATAAATATAGCAGAAATAGGGATCTGTAGCTGAATGAGAAATGAGATGCATCATAAAAATTAAAATATTAGTGCTGTTCAAACATCTGTTTGATAATGAATCGCAGCAACAGTAAGCTTGTAGCTCTGTTCCCTCCTTTTGATTGTGAGTTGGTTCTGTATGAATGATTTCACAGTACATACTCCTCCTCATTCTAAAGATTTGCAGACATACTGTATTTTTGGTGACAATTATTTTTACCTTTTTGACTTTTCTCCCAAGCTACTTTCATGCTTCCATACTAGAGTTCATGGTGCAGTTGGAAGAAGAAACTCACACTCACCCTGAGTATTTTTTACATCTTTGCTTTTCATGTGTTTGCCTTGGTTAAAATGACAGGGACTGTGTATTAGCTAGCTATGGCCAAACTTGGTGAAGTGCATTGTCTACTTTCTGTTTTCCAATTCATACAAAAAATGTGACAATTTGAAGTTATGATTGGGAAAAAAACCCACCTGTTACTGTCCAAAACTGATTATACAGAGGAAATTTGTTACAGCTGGAGGAGTTCTTAAATTCTCACAAGAAGGTAAGAAGGACCAAAGTGGTGCAAAACTGTCATCTCTTCTGGTAATATGTTGTGCAAAATGCTTATGAGGAATGACATGAAGAAATTAACAGAAGAGTATAATCTTAGAAAGCTGGGTAACAAATGACTCTTCTGATGTAAATTATGGAATTACTGTGACTAAACTGAAGAAATAAGCATCGAGGAAGCGGTTGCTGGAAGGTATGTCCTAAGTAAGGAACACAATGGAATTGCAGACTATGCAAATCTCTTGAGAGATAAGCAGACAGGGTGCTTATGGGCCTGTGCTGAGTGCTTGAGTTTCACAAAAAGAAGCCTGAAGAAAGATTGGTAGAATGGAGTCTGTCTTGAACAAAAGAGAGGATGTGATTTGAAAAGTGCTTCACCAAGCCAGCCTTGTGCGTTGTATGAGTGCTGAAATTAGCTGAGAAACAGGTAGCTGAAGAGGTTGAGTTTCATGTATAATCTGGAGAGACTTTTTGTCTTCATCAAACTTTTTCCAAGAAGAAACATTTGTTCACTTTATTGAAATAAAGTGTGCCTTCAACTTCCAACATACAGATGAGTTTATTTGTTGGCTCTCTTTCTGTGAAGATTCTAACAATTAATTAAGGAGCTGTGAAAGAAAAGACTTCAAGCTTAAAGTGAATTAAGAGTTCTGGAGTTGCTCACTTGAATACAAGATTCAACATGGATGACAGCAGACAAGTGGCAAGACATACAGAAGAGTTTCATGTGGTAAATGTTAACTATTATTCCTCTTGCAAAAGCAAACTGGTGGAGAAGCCAGTTGGCATGGATATATTCTATACTGCCACATGCAGTCAGTTTTGAAGTGGAATAACTTCTATAGAAAAGAAAACCCGGAGTTTCTGATTTCTCTACCATTCCGGAAGTTGGAGGTGTTGAAGAGTCAGCAGTGTGTCAGACATCAGTGGTTTTAGCACTGGAGAGTTCACTGCTTTCTGAATGTTCAGTGGTAGTTTATTTGCTATAGATGATAATTTTGGTGTTGCATTGCCAAAAAATGGGTTGTCAGACAGAACATTATGGAGTGCTGCAAGAGCAGCTCTGTAAATGTAACACTGGCTTCTGAGCAAGCATCTACAGCCACCTCTACTAACTATTCGGCTAAGTTCATGTGGGTTTTCTTTTTTTTTTTTTTCCTCAAATGGCCATTCTCTACTGTCCGATTGTGTGATTTACAACTGGAGCATACACCAAAAATGCTGCTATTAGAGGTCTGCCATTTGCCCAGATTTTGTCTGGGCTGCACTTCAGTGAGTGAGTAGTAGTCTGCACTTAAAGGGTAGTGTTTGTAATGCACAGACCCTCATAGTACTCTTCTGTAATTTTCAAATGTGGAATAGGTACGTGAAACTTGTGAAGTTAGAGATTGAAATTCTATCCCTTCTCAAAACTGTTAGAGTTGCAAGTAACCTTGTTTGTTCTTTGTCATAAATTTGTACACGAAATAGACTTGGAACTGGTGTAGGGAAATACTTGTCAATGGAGAGGCATAGCAAAGTTTTATGCAGGTATCATCATGAAATCTTACTAGTGTCAATGTCAAAATAGTAGAGAGAAACTTTTTTTATCTGTTACTCCTCTGTAGCAAACCCACTAGCAAACAAATTTATATGAAGTTGTTAGAAGCATGTAATGTTTGGACGATCCCATGATCTAAGTTCTTGGAGTGTCTGGACTAACATTTCAAATATATTCAATACATGCTGTTAATTAAGGAATAAATACCTCAGAGTTACTAAACAAGGATTCAGAGGTGTTCATGTTTCAGGTTATTACTTCCTAGAAATATTTACTTGGCAATAGAGTTTGAAGTTCTGTAATGATGCAATGAAGAACTTACCTTGACATCCCCATAGATACGTGCATGGCATCTGCTTTTTTATGACATCCCACAGGCAATCCTCTACAGATGGGTTCAAATGCTTTCAGCTTCTCCTCTGATCTTGATATCTGGACTTTCTGGTGTCATCACTTCATTTGACCTTGAAAATACAGCTTTTGACATCAACTTTAATTTTGTTACTTGTTTCTTTTGTTACTTCTCTCCTTTAGCTGGATAAAAATTGGGATCCTTATTAGTTAGTTTGAAGGATATAATAGCTTCATTTGAAGTTTCTTATGATGAAGTTCAATTTTTATTCTATGTCTTGGTAATCTTAGAAGACTTAAGATTCTTTTTCTAAATCTGTTGGTACAAAGGATTATTTCCATTTCATCCTTGATATTGCCACTTGCTTAAAGTGAATTCTCTCCGTCTTTGCCATTACAAAAAGCCCATGTTTTATTTGTGTGGCTGTTTCAGGCATGGTTGCATCTATGCATCCTTTTCACAAGGATCATCTTGTTTCTGCTGTGGTGCATCAAGAAGTGAATTGTTTAACCTCCAACATAAGGAGATTTGGGAGTGCTAATATTTGGAAATGGTGTATGTTATAGGAATATGTATGTATAGGAAAGACATGTCTAGTTTTCATTCTGTTTTGGATCTGTGCTTACTTTGAATTGAAAATTCCCAGAGCCCCAGAGATTGCATATGTGAAATGCATTTAGCATTGTTACTGGTGAAATACAATATTATTGGTTTGATAGCCTGTAATGGATTAATCTTTTGGTTAAAAAAATAGTAAAAGCTTAAAATATTAATATAAGTATTAATGAATAGAGAAAGTTCTTATTTTTCTAGTTATAATACTCTTAGAGAAAAGGATGCTCTCAAAATATATATGATGGGATATGATACCTACTGTACAAGTGTAATTTGAAGTAGGGATATGTTTGCCAAAAGTTACTGCTTTCTCTTCTACCAGGAATTCCATAAAAATCTGGAGGCATGCCTATACAGCCTTTATTAAGGCAGGCAACTGCATGTTGTGGAAATTAGCTTGAATCATGCTTGCTCTGATATATGATTAATGTAAGTATGTAATAGATGTTTATTGTTTTATGTATGCAGAGTAGTATTTCTAGCATAGTTTGGATGCATTTATGCTCTTGCTTCTTTCACCCATAGAAAGTGTTAGATTGAAAAGCTGAAGCCATCAGGAACATCAGATGAATTTTAAAACAACTGCAGTTGCCAAGCTCATTCCAGTTGGAAGCCTTAGAGAAATTTGGCTGTACAAGTTATCAAAATAGCTGTGTCATTGTGTGAAACTTCTTTTCAGACAAAGATTTCTATCCTCAGAGGCCAACCTAGCTCTGTTTCAATACAAAATCAGCTTATAATGTCTCTGGTAAGCAATTAGTAGTTTTAGCAGTGGAAAGGAATTCTAGATCATAAGGTGAAAGGATCACAAGGAAAGCAAATATATACCAATGTGTTTAACATTCTCAGGTGTGTCTAACTGAAAATGTATTGGGTTGTTTTAATGCTTATAGTAGAGATATCTCTTAAGAAAATGTTTTGTCTGAAGAGCAAGGGAAAATAGTGGTTCATGAAGAGGCAAGTGGAAGAATGTTTTTGTGGGCTAGCTTAGGAAAAATGTCCTGAAGAGCTACTCAGTTATGCAGCAGGTTTTTAGCTTGGTCTGCTGAATTCCATGAGTGCTACAAAGTGACCACATTGTCTCAACTTCCCCCATTTTGTTAAATCTCAAAAATTTTGTTGAAACTCTTGATTCTGAATGTAGTGTTGGTAAAGAAACTTGTTTAGGTAAAGAAACTTGTATAGGTAAAGCCTGTATAGGTAAACTTGTACAAGAAACTTGTATAGGTAAATCTTTATGCCAGTATTGTCTGTGTTTGCTAATGTGCTGTACAAGGAATTTCCATATTATTTAGTGGAATTTCCCAGTAACAGTAAGCTTGTAAAGCTGGTATTTTGCCTGTTGTATCTAATCTAAAAACAAGCCAGGGGAAAGCCAAAAGGAACTTTAGGTGAATTCTAAATAGGACTGTATTTCAGGATGAGTAACTGACTAGATTAAAAAAATCCATTATTTCTGAAATTGGAAATTTTGGCTTTTAAAAGGTATTTGCAGTAAAATGAAATACTTTAATACAGTAGTGCAGTGGTTTGACCTTGGATGGATGCCAGATGCCCACCAAAGCTGCTCAGCCACTCCACAGCTGGAAAGGAGAGAGAAAATGTAGCAAAAGGCTTGTGGGTCAGTATAAGGATGGGGGAATCACTCACCAATTATCATCATGGGCATAACACACTCAGTTTGGGGAAATTATTGAATTTATGACCAATCATAATCTGAGTAGGATGATGAGAAGTAAAAGCAAACTTCAAAAAAACCTTCCCTCCACCCCTCCCTCATTCCCAGGCTTAACTTTATGCCTGATTCATTACCTCCTCCCCACTTAGTGGCTCAGGGAGACAGGAATGGGGGTTGTGGTCAATTTGTCACATGGTGTTTCTGCTGCTCCACTGTGGGGTCCCCCTGATCGGAGACAGCTTTCCACAAACTTGTCCAATGTGAATCCTTCCCACAGCAGTTGTTCACACGCAGCTCCAGCATGGGTCATTTCCATGGGGTGCAATCCTTCAGGAACAGACTGCTCCAGTGTGGGTCCCCAGGGAGTCACAAGTCCTGCCAGCAAACCTGCTCCAGTGTGGGCTCCTGTCTCCACAGATCCACAGGTCCTGCCAGGAGCCTGCTCCAGCACAGGGTTCCCATGGGGTCACAGCCTCCTTCAGGCATCCACCTGCTCCAGCACAGGGGTCTCCATGGGCTGAAGATGGGTATCTGCTCCACAACACTGGTCAGGCAGGGTTCTTAAGGTGCATATGTTCATGGGTTGTGGGCCCATGCAGATGATCCCACTGAACTGTTAATAGTATCAAAATCTTCTGTTGGACTTACTATTTTAGATTTAACTTTTATGTGCATTAGTTTTTTGATGCATTCTTTTTCCTTGGGCAAATTTAAAGGTCACAGAAAAAATGTTTTCATAGAAAAATTCCAGTGATGCTTTTAAAATTTACCTCAGCAACTAGGTAGCTATGGAGTTGTGTATGTTTAATGTAGGTACTAGCAGTTCAAATGTGCTTTGAAGGTGTCACTGCCATAGTTGAACTGACTAAATTATCTACTTTTTTACCTACTGGCCAGAGAGTATGTGTAAAACCAAGTCTTTACCATCAAAGAAAGCATGAAACAGTTGTGTAAAGTAAGTAAGAAAATTACACAAATTTTCACAGGAAACAGTCTTGTAAAATCAGCTATGAGACTGAAGGTTGAGCCAAGGAATGTCCCTAATTACTTGATACTGTGTCTCCAGTGATTCAAGTAAATGCTTATTTGAAGCTTTTATGTGGGACAAAGTTGCATATTACCTTACGTACATTACTAACATGATAGAGGACTGATGTTAAACAAGGTTTCTAGTTATTTTTGAAGTTTATCAGTGGGCTATGGGAAAAGGATGACAGTAAGCAAGGCTCAGCTCTTTGAACTGCACTCATGGGTTTTGAGGGCCCTTGTTTGTAACGTGGATTTGGGTCATGGAGACATCCTCATTTCAAAAAAGAAATCTGCAACTCTGGTGCTAAATCCTCTGAAAATGCGAGTACATGGACAAGGGAACTAAGCCATTTGCCTTCTGAATGTAGAAGGATTTCTGCTTCTGATTAATAACTAAGTTGCCACAGGCAACTTTCTATTAAAATGGAGAGTTTCCCTTTCAACTGTAGTCCCTCAAGTGAATATAGCTTGAATTTGAATGAAACAAGACTGTAGTGCAAATACCCTTTGAACTAAAATGATTGCCTAATTTGAAAAGTGACTGTATAATTTTCCCAATGAGCTAACACATCTGTCTGGAGTGTAGCTTGTGAAAAAGAGACAGGGATATTTTAACATACATGCTGACTTGGAAACCCCCCCTGTATTTTCTAGGATGTCTATATGAGGTCAGAAAGCATTTAATAAAACTTGATTGGCTTCATTTGTTTATAGGCATGTGCTCTAGAGTCTGAGTGTGGTCAAGGATGCGTGGAGCTGAAGTTTGTTGAACTGATGCTCTAATCCAGCCCTTATACAAGTTCATGTTGTGAACCTGCTATGTCAGGGTACTTGTAACACTTTAGGGGAGGGAATGCTGGCAGCTGCACAGGGAATGAGTAGGTGGAAAGAAAGAAGGAGAGAGCTGCAGCACTGCTGGGACTGGAGAATGAGACATTTTAAAGTGGGAGCAAGGTTCTAATTTTAAATGCAAGGTGCAGTGCCTTGACAAAACAGCCCAGCTCCAACAAGTCTGTTACTAGAAATAAGCAGTATGCAAAATTGTCCTGAACAGCAGAAGTGTGAATTGAAACACATTTTTTTTCTATCGTGGACTTTAAAATGAATAAACTAGTTGCTGAAATAATGTAGGAGTGTAAATTACAAGCCCTTCTCACCAGTTTATTTAAGAAGGGGAAACAGCTTTGAATCTTCTTTGCCACTGGAAAAACTTTGATTTGTAACTATTGTTTCAACAGTTTTCAAGTAAAAGTTGGAATTCATAGCATTGCCCAGCTGAGAGTAGAACAGAACACCATTTTAGTCTGACAGAACAGAACAGCACAGCCTTGCAGAAATAGGTGGAGGATGTAACTTAGGCAAACAGAAGCCATGCAAAAGGCAAGCAGGATGCCAGCTCAGCTCTGCGAGGCTGACAAAGCAGAAGTTATGGAAAACAATGATATTGTGTATTCCAAAGTGGGGGTCGAGGAACAGCCACCTCAAAAGGACACTGGACATTGAGGACCACTGAAAAAGACCCCCAAAGAACCCTGTAAGAACTCTCAGTAAGGGGTGTGACTGTGTCAAATAAAGTAATACATATACATCAAGTAGGGGGGATAGCTAATGAATATGTCCTCAGTGTGTACGATGAAAAATTGTTTACTCAGGGCACTTGATTAGAGGAAGGACCCTCCAAGAGACCTCTGCAATAAAGAGTGCCTGCTTTGTAATACTTAAAACTTGTTAGATATAAACTATCTGGCTGATTTCAGTATCACAGCCCTAAAGTGATAAATTAGCATAGCAGGCAACTCATCAGTTGGACACTGAGATAAAGACAATCTGTTTAGCAGACAGGCTTTGTTGAATGAATGTGGAGCTGTATAATGACAAGGTAGTGTCCCATAGCAGGACCTCAGTAATGGCTAAGTGTCTGGGAACTTCATATGTCTGGATTATATTTATCTCTTTTGTGTGTTTACAGATTCCTACCTTTTCTGGCTTAAGCAGTTGGTTTTCAGCACTCAATAATTCTATTCCTTATTTGCTCTTGTCTTGTTTGGGGGCCTTTCACACATTAGCAGCTATTGTTCTCACTTGTTTTAGCTTATGGACTGGTTGTTGAGCTTACTAACTACAGACTACTTGGCCTTCAGTAGTTCAGTTTTATCTTTCCTTTGGGAGTAGGGAGAAGGGACTGTGAGGGTATAACCCACAGGCTAGTATATCTTGGAAATCACTCAACTTAGAGTACTTAGATTGTTTAGTTTAATCAACTGTTAAAGGAACTCTATCTCCTTTGACAAGGTCTAAAGTTTTTTTTCAGTTCTCTCTCTATGCAAGAAATTCAAATGTGGTTTCAGAACTCATGTGTTAAATGTTGTCTGAGTATTACCTCAAAACAGGCACACAGAATTCTTTCCTTGGATAAACATAGGTGGCGTTCAGATAGTTTATCTGTATGGGAGTCCAGAGATGCTAGCAGCTCTTTCTTCAAATATTTCACTCCAAGTTGTTAAATAGAATGTTTCTTTTCTGCTTCATAGCAAAGGCAGAGTCCAGTCTTGTGAAAGAGTGTTCAGAAGTTTCTGGAATGGAACATGTGGGAGGATCTGTGGTCTTCCCACATCTAGCGGTGAATTTTAAACAAAAATTGAAAGAAAGTAGTCTTATGTTTATCATAACTCGTATCTGTACCATAAGAATGACTTGCAAGTATTGCTTTTATCACTCAGTAAATAAGTATTTGATATATAGACTGTTGGCACTGGTACCATTAGTAAAATTGTGTGAATCTTGATGAATTGTGCAGGGAGACAGTACTCTGTTGCCTTTTGCTTTTCAGAAATGGCCTTGTAGTGGGACTAGATACAAGTTAGAAGCAAAGCCATGATTTGTGGTAGTTCATGTGTCTTCTAGATTATTATCACAGCCATTGACACTCAACAGGGCCAAAGATCTCTCCTCAAATAATGATTTTAGAAGCTGTTTTGGCAAAATGAAGATGACTTTGTTTATGGGCATCCCAAATGAATTCAGCTGACAGTCCCCTTTGCTGTATTCCACCATTTGTGCAAGAGCTGAATGTAGTCTGGATTGTCTAAGAAGCTAAATGCTAATCTTGCATCTTTTAAAAGTCCATTTAGCAACAGTATTATTGTATTGTGTTCCAATCTGATTGTTTGTATGTGTGGGCTTTTTTTTTCCTTTTCCCTGCTTCCAGTTCCATTGAGATGAGGTCAGTTTTAAAATGGTTTCTTTGGCTGCCTTTTTGACTGATCTAAATTTTTGAGAATATGGTGTAGATGTTGTAAGCTGCAGGATGTCTGGCTTCAAACTTTTGCCAGAATCACTGCTCCTCTGGCTTAAAGTTGTGGCTGGTTGTTTTTGCTTTTCAATTGTCATTATGCCAGACAAGTAGGTAAGGAACCACAATGCCATGGTGGAACCCTTGTGATTATTCCTTAAATATAAAGGAGTAGAAGTACAATCTTGGTTCATTCCCAAGCTGCTATTGGATACCAAGTGTAGTATTTCCAGAACTTAATTATCAATCCTTAGAGGCAGTATGGTGCAAGAAGGTGTAAAAGAGATGGAGTGAGTGAAGAACAGAGGATATATAAATGGCACTTAGGAAGACCAGTTTTGCTAGAAGATGAATTTTCTTAAGCTTCGTTCTTAGTGCTGAGGGTGTCATGCTGGGAAAGCTCTTTTGAAGTTCTTCTTTAGTTCGGAGAAAATGGAGAAAACCATAGGAATGCTAGATTTCTTCTGTGGATGTGGATGTTCATTCACATCAGCCAACAGGCTCTGGCTCATGGTTCAGTTACCTACTGCAGCTTACAGCAACAGAAGGAGATAGACCATGGGAATATAAGCAGTATCACTGCTGGCTCTGTAACCTGCTGTTTTCTGAAAGCTGTAGGGCAGCTGTTAGAAATCCCTGTTGTTCTTATTTGATCAATTAGTTCATCTCTTCAACCCAGAAGGAATATGTTTTATTAGTTACATTCAGTAATTTTCTTATTAATACAGTGTCAGAGGAGATGATAACACTGCTTCTTAATTAATGCCGGTTCTTGCAGGCTGTGTAGCCATGTGTGAATCTCACAATGCATATACTGCTCCAGCTTGGTACTCTTAAAGCTATGTGGGAACTGGAAAAAGCTGGGCACCTTGCTTTATGAACCCTTACAACGGTGCTGTGGCATACTGGGCACATGTAAGAGAAGAATATAAAGTGAGCTGGCTTTTTATTCCTGACCATCTGCACCTGAAAGTGCAATCCCTGTAAGTTGCAGTATACTTGGAGGATATTCTCCTCTCTTAATGACTGGTTTTAGAATCTCAGAGGAATTCTTGCAATTGAAGTGGATGCCCAGTAGTGGATAAGAGTACTAATATAGTTACTGGAAAGCAGTGGATGTTTTTAAGTTGTAATTCTTCTGACCAAGTGTAAACATTTGCTTTAACAAGGAGACCACTCATGACCTAACTATTACCTATGTCTGCAATAACTATGAAGGGAACTTCATGTAAAATTTATATGAATCCCACTGAAACTTGGCAACACTGCAAAGAAACTTTATCCATTTTTCAAGTGTAAAATTCTATTCTGTGGAGTCAGCATAATAAATCAGTATTAGTTTTGTGCTGCCATTAAGAGTTGCTTTTTCATAGATGCAAAAATTCTGCCTGCGGACAAGCTTTATTGTTGAACAGCTTTTAAATATAACATGTAGTTAGAATAGACTGGATTTGGTAGTCTTGGGTTATATTACTTAAATGCATTAAATGGCTTGGAGCTTTATTTTTTTCTTCCGTTAATAATGTCTTGCAGAGCACTCAGACTTATCTGATGTAAACTACAGGAAATAGGTATCGTTATTTTTTTCTCCTATTAGAATGGAAATTTTCATCAAATATTTATTGTACTTTTCATTGTCTCTGTCCCTGTCAACAGAAAGCTTTAAAAAAATAAATCTAGAAAATTTTAAAATACTGCCAGGTCAAAGTATTTGTTATAGAACAGATTTAATTGCAGCACAGATTCAAAACGTACCTTTAAAAATACTCAGAATTTATTGATAAATACATAAATTCCTCTTTTTTGCTGTTGGGTATCTAACTGTTGGCCAGTGTAGTTGGATGGTAAATGTGCTATTATCATATTGTCGTTGAAGAAGGTATTGAAGAGACATTAATTAGTAAAAAATCTCTTCCAGTAACAATCAGTCCTTTTTTTCTTTCCACCCTCTCACCATACAAAATAACTTAAATAAAGGCAGAGCCTATTATTTTAAATCAACCTATTATTTCTATGTACATTTAAACATCCATTCCATACACAAATACTTTACAGATAAAGTTGATGGAATGTTCCATTATATTTTGCATCACTGTAATCTGTATTTTGAGATAGTTTGAAGGAAACGTAATAGAGATTTGATGACTTCTGAACTCTGTTCTTGAGGAGAACCTCAAAATAAATATCCATGTAGCAGAATATGGACAGATGCTGTGAACACTGCAGTTAACAAGTTGATGGCTCTGAATATTGACACTTCAGCATTTTAAACCAAGTTTTCCTTTGGAGCCACAGACTGCAGTTTGTTAGAGTGCAAAGATCTGTGTGCCTCAGTTGTGTTCTCCAACAGGAATTGAAAATCACAATATTAAAAATACATGGCATAGAATAGGCAGGTGAGTTGAAATTCAGCTGTCTGAACTAAAATATCTTCTGCCATGGCTGAGTTTTTGGGATGCCTGTAATATTTTAAAAAGGGCTGGTAAATGTACTGCACAATCCACAGGAGCCCTATTTCCTTCTGGAATAGTACCTGGAAGCCAGGCAGGATATTACCCCCAAATTAGGTATGTCTGTTTAGGCACCTCAGTTGCTCCCCTGAGGCTAGTGGCTGCAAAAATGAGGGCCAAGAGGGTGGTTTGCCAAGTCTCTTAGGTAGTTTCCAGTTACTGTGTGGTGAACTTACTGAGAATGGAAGCAGACTTGTGAACAACAGGTTACAAGGATGCATCTGAGCACTTGAAGAAGAGAGGGAGTAACATGAGCTAGTCAAAGGCCTTGAGTTGCATTATCACTCCTGTTTGGATGGCATTTATACTGAAATACTCTGACTAAAGCCTGTTAACCTACTGTTGCTCCCACTACTGCTTCTGATTTGGTTCCCTTAATATGATCCAGATTCTTAGAAGTTATTTTTTGAGGCTTTTTTTACCTTTACATCTCCTCAGTGTTGATGGGAACATTAAGGTAGCTGGGGCTAAACAGAAGTGGGCGAAACACTCAAGAGTGTCACATGTTGGAGTGTAGTTTTCATCCTTTCAACAAAGAATTAAAAAGAATAAACTCTTTCAGTGCCTTAGAAGGGCTTGGTTCTTTGGGTTGTGACTGGCTCTGTCCAAGTTATACTCTGCTAACCTGCTATTTTTATAGCTATGATTTCTGGGAATAGATGCATTGTACTGCCCCTGCTGAACTAACAGCTGGTGGTAGATGAGAACTCGAAAAGATGGAAGACCAGAGCATGAAATGTTGTGCTCCAAAGAAATGATTATTAGCTGTTTTGTGCTGTAAGGCAGGGTCCATCTTCATACCAGAGATACTGACAACAATTTTTTAAAATCCAAATTATATATATATTTTTAATTAATGTTGATTTTTTAAAATTGATTTTTTTAAAAAAATTAATAGCATGTTAATATGCTGCTATTTATGGAAAAAGGTACTAATTTCGTTGTTCCAGAAACACATGGATACAATGGACTTGAGCACTGTTGGCAAGATCCAAGATTATCTCTGCAAAACGGTATTTCAGTAGAATGTATAAATCTAAACAGCATTAAGCCCACTTTCAAAATGAAATACTTGGCTGATCAGAGAAAACGATGCAAGAATATCACAGAATCTTAAACATCCTTGCATGTTATATGTCTGAATTCATTACATATCATTTGGAAATACTTGACAATTTCAGGTCTGGAAAGAATGTATTTTAATTTTGATGAAAGAAATGCTCATCACAGTCAGCAGTGACAATTGGCTTGTTGGCAGCTTCTGCATCATCGTTTAAGCGCGTTCATTGCAAGACAGTGAGACTTTTTGTTCATCATCTTGTACTTAAAGATTGTCTATCCCACAATAACAATGTTTCCTTTTGTTAGCACTATGCCACTTCTTATAATTGTGTTGTTGAAGAAAATGCATTGGACAGCTTTGGATGTGAATGCAAACTCTGCCCTCAGAATTTCTTAAGGTATTCAGAAGTGGCTGGAGAGTCAATCCTTGCAAAATTTACAATTTTTGAAGTCTAATACATGCTATCTAAAATGTTTGATGATTGGGCATGTATAGCAAAAACAATCAACCATTTCACAGAGCAGCTGAAATATTTTAATTCAGCTCTGCAGTGCTTTCCAAGAAAGTCAATGTACTGCAGCATAAAAACTGGCCTGTAACACTCTTCCAGAGGGGGGATTACAGCTAATAGTCTTTATCTGGTTTTCATTTATTTGCATTTTAAAGGGTTTAAAATAATTTAAATGAACAATTAATTAATTGTAATTTTAATAAACTTTTTGCGAGATTGGTGGTGGGTTGGAATGTTTATATCTTGGCAGTAGGTGCCAAATTTCCCTTGAGATGTGCCTGCTTATTGGTTTAACCTATCTCCCCTCTACTAGCAGCAGCAGGCTGTCACAACTAGATGGGAGCAGCTTTTTCTGGAACAAACTGGTTTGAAGAAGGTGCCAATTTTGCAGCACCAGTAGTGGCTTAATGAGAAGCAAGAGGAAAGCAGTAATTATTTAAAAAATTGATTCAGACATTATTTCGCAAGATACTGCCTCTCAAATTAAGTTTTCTAAGTGTTTGTTCTTAACTGGGAAACACGACCTGTGTAAATGTAACCTGCTTACCCTCAAACCCATGCATTTTAATGAAAAGGCTTGCAAGTACTAATGGTATCTATAGAAAGAGCAAGAGGAGAAAAGAATCTGTAGCTCACAGTTGAAACACCCTAATTTTCTGTGTAGTTTTGTTAAAAATCTTATAGCTGGTGCTGCCTTCAATCTCTGACATACCTTTTATTAGTTTTAATTAGCATGTCCATGTTTTAAACATTTTAACTGGATGTGTAACTTGCTGTTAATATTTTTTTGTTCTGAAATCTGTATGGTTAGAATTTCAAGCAAAACATCTGTAAAACTGGAAAAGATTGCTGTACGAAACCATTTTTTTTATTCTGTAATGACTATATCGTTGCAGGTAAAATTGCCAGTTGCTTCTGAGCACTCTCTTTAATAAAGAGAGCTCTCTTTCAAAAAACTAGTGGGTTTTTTGACTGATTTAATCTGAAGAAAGAGAACTATTAAGTCCTCCTTTTTTTAGTAAAGCACTTTGCATCTACTAACAAAAATACCCTCTTGGATATACAAATGATCATCCAGTGGCTTTATTAAATTGGCTCTGAAACATGCTTGCAACAGTGAAGACACAAATGAGTCAAAATTGGGGCAAACCAGAGCAGTCTCCTCCTATTGTCTCGGGATGCTTCAGTGGTCTCGAATGTACTCGCAGGAAATTGAGTTTAGAGTTGGAAATAATACTGTATAACCTATAAATCCATTCTGCTGAATGGCATGAGATGCCCTTGTGGATGCAGCATGTAACTTGTAAAGAAGACTAAGAATGGGCCATGATTTTTCCTACCTAAAAGGCAGCTTAGCATTCCTTGAAAGTGGTGCACATGTTATGAGCCTGTAGCCAGTGGGGGCAAACACTCTTCTCTCCTGGCACAGCCCCATTGACTCAATACTGCAGCCCCTAATCCAGCTCAGTGCATGGCAGCATAAATCTTTCTGTTATCATGGGATAGAAATGAACGAGCAAGGGAACGAGCCTTGCTACTTTTGTTAGCATTGTGGTGTCCTGGCCTGGTTCAAGCAAAATCTGAAAGTGAGATTCCACAACTACTTGGATTTTTTTTAAGAATGCTGCTCAGGAGGGTGGAGGTCTTCTCTTTTACTCCTCCTACTTAAGAGCCACATGTGCTTGATCCAGCTCCCTTTACAGCTGAAAAAAACAATGCTCCTGATGCCAAGATCCAGCTTTTGAGATGTGCCTCTGCCCAAATTAAGGTTCAAACAAGATCATACGCTGAAGTCAATAATACAGATTTTATTTAACATGGAATGTCAGGGTGAAAGGTAGAAGGAAATAGAAAAGAGAGAGATCAGGTAGAAGATAGTTACTACCTGTAGATCCAGCAGTGTCCTTTTCATTCTTCCTCACCCTGGGCTTCTCAGTAGTGGTATTCTCCAGGTCTTTTCACTATTCATACCTATTAGCAAAGAAACAAATTACTGCGCATTGGCTACACAGCGCTATTATTCTGTTGGTTAATTGATTCCCTTGCTTCTAATGCTAATTAGTCCTTGTACTCAGTCTTCCTCTTTGTTTGAGTTGGTGGTCGACCTCCCCCTGCCAGAATTACGTTTTACCAAGTCCAAGCTGATTTCAGCACAGTTGCTGAGCTGGCTTTCCTTGTGGCCCATAAATTCTGCAGCTGTGTCCATTATCAGTGACACATTCTTCTCCCCCAGCTTTGTTAACCTCCCCCCAGATCTGAGCTAACACTCAGACAACAGCGCCCCTTTTATCTTATCTCGATCCTGCTCTGGTGGCTTGTCTTACAGTCCAAGTTCCAGGGAGGCATTTTCAGGCGGCTTCAGTGGTTGCAGATTTCAGCTGACCCAGAACTTGGGGTGATCTTTGTTTGTTTGACCAGTGACATGCTACAAGCAGATGCTTCTTTGCACACATTTCCACAGTGGGAATTTTTATCTGCAGGCATTACCCAGAATGGGCTAACCAGGTCTCATCTCTGCCAGGCCAGGAGATGAGCGCTATCCTGTCACTCCATTCTGTGCTTATCTCATGGCAAAGTCAACCTGTGGCTGTGACAGTGTTTGACACAGGCAACCGTGTTCTTTAACTCCTTGCACCTGGAACAAAGGAGCAGATAAAAATGTGGGATCTGCTCACTCACTATCCTCACAATTAACATGATGATGATTATGAAACTCTTCCCAATTTAAGTCATATGTTTTCACCTTTCTGTGTTTGCTCCATTAAAGAGAATCTTATAGAATTACTTTGATGAATAGAAACCCTGATACTTGAGACCTTTTGCTTAAATTCACCATCCTGAGGTTGACTAAATCTGGGTTAAAACTGATTTGTGTAGCAGTCTTCAATCTAGGATTACAACAAAAGCAAGTTTACCCTTCATACAGTTGCAGAAGAAACCCCTGACATAAGGTGAGACAGCATAAGGAATTCTAGAAAAGAAAATTCATGAAGATTTTGAGAGTGGTAGGCAACTTTTCCTTTTTTTCCCCTTTTCCCATCTCACTCTAGAAATTGTAAGTGATTTCTTGAACTGGTAGTTGGCAATATTCTGTTGGTGAAAAGGCACATGAAATAATTGGTTTGTCTTGGTACGTTTCCTAATTTCTTGCCTCCCCTTCCTTGTCTTCCATATTTTCAACTCAAGCTGACTTAAAAACTCTAGTTAATGCTGCTGATCTGGTTCAGTGGCCCCAGGTTTAATCTTCAGTGGTGGTGTTGTCCTCTTCCCATCCTTGTGTTGCTTCTCGTGTTGCTTCACTGTACTCAGTAGTGCATTTGGTCTGTGAAGCAGAGCAAGGGATGAAAGTAAAGCTTGGGAGAGCAGGAAAAATACATCCATGTCTGAATTGGTTTACCAGTCTCATTCTATGTCTATACCCATCTCCCAAACAAATGCAGAGACCAACTCAGACACCTGTGTTGACCTTGATAAAAGGAACAGAACATAACGATGCCTTACTTGTTCAAGTAAGGGAATAATGTGTTCTAAAGAAGTAGATTAAATAGACACACAGGATGCTTTGTGTAGCTGGAACCAGTGGATAAACAGATAATGAGGAATACAGTGCATTTTGTGGTAACCGTGTAACAAGAGGCAACAGTGCATGCCTTAAGAGAAATTCAGGGAAAGGTCACCTGCAACAATGGGGACTCTCAGGGAGTACCATCACCAGAGACCCCTTCAGAGTGTTATGAATGAAGTCCCTGTATGTCCAATTCAATAAACCACAAGATTAAAATTTAGCAGCAATTTTAATTGAGGTATAAAATAATAATACAATCAATTATAATCAAGTAGTTACAAAAAGAAATTTGGCATTGGTTCTGATAAAGCAAAAGCAAAACTGATCGATCGGGGTACGGGGAGGGCTTCCCACCCTGCCTCCTGTAGGAAGGCAAAAGGATCCAAACACAACTTTATATACTGTATGCTGATACATATTCATCAATAGTTCCCATAAATCTCCTCCTATTTTCGATTCTCGAAATGTGTGTCACTCTACTGCAGGGCGCATGCTCCCGTTGTTGCTATGGGGTCTTCTGGTCTCTTCGGGGTCTTCTTGGAGGAAGGCCGAAGGTCTTCCTCACATGTCCTCTGCATAACCTGGCAGGTGGCACGTGTGCATTGAGCTTGGTGTTATATAAGTAAGCACGATGTTCCAATTAAACCTTATTTATTTCATAGATAAGACCACTATTTTAGACTCCCTGTCTGGAATGGTCCTAACTTTATTCATATTCAAGGTTGATCCTGCTCTGGGAGTTGTCTTAACTTCAGTTGATGTCAGTTTTGGTTTGGGAGTCAGTTCCTGACTTTGTCCGTTCCCAAGGTCAAATCCAACTCCTGCATCCTGTTTTCCCACATGTATTCTTGAAGAAACCCATCTGCTTCATAACACTAATCACACATACTTTTCCAATTATTTTCCCAAATTATTGATATAATTTCAATTTTGTTAGCATGAATTACATCCATTTATAACAAGAGGACCCTGTAGGAACATAAAAGGACTGCTCTTACTAAGAGGTGGATGCGTGCAAATTAGTTCTAGAAAAAGTGATGTGTATGTATTAGCGAGGAAGTAAACTGTAATCAATATTTATGATCATGATGGAACAAATATCTTTTTTGTAAAGTTTTGCAATACATCGGAGTAGAGGAAATGGCCTCTCTGTGTCTGGTGTGCTGCAATAAAGAATGCCTGCTTTTTAATACTTCAAATTGTTTTAGAAAGTTTCCCCCCTTCCTGATTTTGGTTTCAACCCAGAGCACTGTGCTTTGTCAGGGTCAAGAATCAGCAGTGAGGGAACAGGGAGAGGATGGTTTGTAAGTGGTGCTGTTGAAAAAAGTAAAAAATAGTCTTTTTTGGAAAATGTGTCGCTTGAGTATTAGGAGATGTGTTCACTCTTGACTGTGGTAAATTTATTTGCTTAATTACAGGAGAAATTCAGTACTTGAAGTTCTGCTAGCTACTTGACTTACCAGAACTGAATTTCTCAATTATCCTTGCAGATGATGATATAAAAAATGTTACAAAAGTTGTAGCCAAAAAATGGAATTTGTATATCAAAAGACACTGCACAAATGGGTATTGAAATGCAGACTGGTAAAATGGCACTTAGAGTAAAATCAGCTTAACATCATAGCTGTTCAGATGAAAGTGAAATGCCTTGATAACAAGTGAAAAAGTGCTTGCTGCTTTTCCAGAATGAAGAAATGCTTTAGTAAAACGAGTGGACTTTTATTACAGCACTGCTTTATACTGAGTTGCCAGTTAAATCTTGATCATCTTTTGGAAGAATCTTATGAAAAAGTTACCTAAATCTAGTACAAAGCAATTAAGATAAGGAATTAAGTTCTTCTGCAGAAATATTTAATAGTTTCTGTACTTTTACATTTTATTGTAAAAATGAAACAGGAACAACTTTAAGCCCACGCTGGTTTAGTTAAATATGCAAGTGGTGAGTTATATACTGGTGTTGAATTCATTGGGTTAAACAGGGTAAACAGATCTTTTTTAATGCCCTAAATTTATGTTTCCTCTCAAATGGGAGCTGAAGGTCTAGAATCTATGACAGTGTAAACTTGCATGGCTGTTCTACTGTAGGCTTTTTGCATGTGACTTCCATGTCCTAAGTGATTATTTCAGCCTAACTTGCTTTCAATTGCTTCCTTTTTTGGTTGTAATGACTACAGTAATTTTCTTCAAGCAAGACGTCTGTGCCTAGCATTTTAGAGATTTTTTTTGGATGTTAAAAACAAGCCTCAGTGCTAATAGGACATTCTTATTTTCTGCAGCTAGAAAAGGTGTCTGCTTAAAAATGTTTATATAGATCTTTTCAATTTCAACCTAGTCTACTCACAGCTCAACCCCAAGTTTTGAACTTTACTTTGTCCTTTCCATTCTGTTGAAAAGACTAATTGTTTAACCCTTTGTGTTACTGGTTCTCAGCTTTCTTCAACCTGGAGCCTATGTTTCTGTCTTAGAATTGTACCCCATTGTGTCTTGCAGAGGAGAGGAGGGAGGTAGCCCTGCTTATTTATTCCTAAGTTTTTATTGCTTTTCTTTGCTTAATGTGAAGGTAGTCGTGATATTAATACAGGTCAATTCTTCTTCTCTACAAGTCAACTCATTAAATTTGAGTGTTCTCTACATTTGTGTTCTCTTTGACATGGATCAAGGTCAGTCACGTCACACTGCTGGCATGTATATGTGTGTGTATGGAATACCACTCAATGTCTCTTATTAATATTCCACACTAATAAGTGTTTACTTTAATCTATTCTATAGCAACAAATTGTCAATGGGAATATGTTCCCTTTATAGTAAAGTAATTATTTCTCTATAAGATTAAAGCAAATTCCTTATGGCATTAAAACAAGAAAGTGTTTGACCTTGGGTGATTGAATATGTCATCAGGGAAGAGCAAGTAAATGTTACTTCAGTGATAAATGAGAATTTGATTTTTCTTGCTCACACATTATTGACAGGAAAGTAGTATAACATCCTTTCAAAAATATTTATCCTTGCAAGTTGTCTTTGAAGTTGTTTAATATATCTTAGTTTGTGCAAGCATAATCAGATTTTCTTTTTTCCCCCCAGTCGGTGTTATCCGCTGTCCAATTTGTGGTCAGGAATGTGCAGAGAGACACATCATAGATAACTTTTTTGTGAAGGATACCACAGAGGTTCCCAGTAGCACAGTAGAGAAATCAAATCAGGTAAGTGCATTAACATGTAATCAAGTTAACACCTTTTGGATGTGTGTGCATATCTGTGGCTTCTTGCTGTGTGGCCTTTTTGCTCTTCGTGTGCAGACAGAACTTCAAGTACTTAGACATCACATGGGTAGCTAGTCTAGAAAATCAGTTAAAATGTATGAAAATGCATCTGAAGAAGGTGGTTATGTTACCCTATACTGTTGTTAATTGTTGATATAAACTTGCATCTTAATAGGAAAAGATGAAAGTAAGGAATAGGCATTAGAGTGGGAATTTCTGTACATTGGCCAGGGTACTTGAAGCACTCTTTGAAGCAAAGACTTGAATAACACTACACCAGGAGATCTAAACGGACTTTATCACATTACTGACAAAACATAGCATTAAATAGCTGGAGTCCTGTTGCCAAGGAAGAAGCTCAAAATGCTATTTGGGGAGGGTGGTATATTGTAGGGGTTTCTTGTCTGTTTTCCTTATGTAGACTCTCTCTTCTTCCTTCTGCAGTCAAGTAATAGCCATCTCATAAAAGTTGCTTATCTGGAAGAACAGTAATATTGGGTTTTTTTTCTCATGATGTTTTTTTCAGGAGGCAAGTACTAGCTAGCGTGGAAGAAATACCAAACAAATAGTCACATCTGTGTAGGATCACAATTGAACAATCTCTTAGCAAAATATTGCATGTCTTCATTTCTAGCTGGTAAGGGAGTATCTCATGCATCTCTTTACTCATGGACTTTTTATTAAACTCCAGGAACTTATTATAAATAATTCAACCTCTTTGTATGTTACTGCATTCTTCATAAGAATAGTACAGAAAGGTTGCTGAATCAGTGTGGCTTGCATTCCAACTCATGCCCTAATATTTGGATGGTGGTCTCCTTTTATTTTGAAAATTCCTCTTTTTCACTTTCCCATTTTAGGGGGGACTGTATCATTGGCTCTTGAGCTGTTTGCTTCAGGGGCAGTGTCTTAGAGGTCCTTTATTGTGCGTTCTGCTCCCTTCAAGGCTTAGCTGGAATTTGTGTTTGCATGTGGGAACGGCCACATCTCTTGAGAACAGATGACAGGAGCCAGTCAGGTTCATGATACCAACTCGCTGGCTATTGAGGGCGTAAGTGGTGCCTTCATCACTGAGCAAGACAACTTGTGTCTTGCAAACCATAAAACTGTTTAGATTTCAAGGAATTTTGAAACTGGATTTCTGAGAAATGGTAGACCTTACCAGAAACTGAATTGTGAGTTGCTGGAAGTACAAGCTGTATTCTTGCAATGTAGGACTGTTTGAACTTGGCTTCTTTTGGATTTGGCAAGGGGAAATGTTTGTTTTTTGTTTGTCCCCTGGGAACTCCAGGATAATAGCTGAGTTTTGCAGATGGTTGTGAGATTTACACAGCCTCTCAATGCTGTACCAGTAAGATTGACAAAATGAGTGGTCCCTGCTGAAAATTTGATTATAACTTTTATAGTGACTTTAAAATTAGGAAGAGAAGCAAGATAGCAAATAATGTTATACAGAAGCAGTCCTAAATGTTTGGGTGGTTGTTTTTGTTTGTTTGTTTGTTTTTGTGGTTTTTTGGTGTGTTTTTTTGAGAGGGTGGGGCAGTCCTCGAAGATACTGCTTTGGGGAGTAGTGATAGAAGTGGAATTTTTTTCCCCCTTGGGAGTAGTAACCATTTTTTTTAAGTCTCTGATCACCCCCTCTTCCCCCTCACAATATTTTTTTGCTTCCTGTGAAAGCTAAGTGGAGAATTCCATTCACTGAGTGGTGTGAGCCGATGTCAGGGAGGTTCTTGAAAGCATTTGTGTTTCCTTCAGATCCCTCCTAGACTTCCCTCTTACTCTTCTATTCCATATTTGTTTCTCCCTATCCCTGACACAAACCAGCAGGTTTGCACTTTGAAAGCAAGTCTATTCTTCAGCAAAGGTCCTTGGCTGAACTCAGCACACTTTTTGTAGCAGTTGAAGATAGACCAGCAGACTTTGCTGAACCAGCAGAATAGGACATTAATATGTTTTTTTTGCTGACTTTTTTCTAAAAAATTGGAGCTAAATGTTTTGTTAGATACCTGCTGAGTGTGTACCTTACCTCTTGGAAATTAATGATGTGCAGTTTTCTTCATTTGAATAGATTAATTTTGGTATGATAATGAAGATTTTGTACATTCCTTTGTACCTTAACGTAAGAAAAAAGCTACACTGTTCTGGAAATGTCTCTGTTGTGGAACAGCAAAGTTAGATCAATAATAGTTAAACTGATTAGTGTACTGTCCAGTGGGGAATATTATGAGGTTTAAGGATGATACAGCCTTCTAATCAGCCTGTCTTGTTTTGCCTTTGAAGGAGCAAAGAGAAAAGAAAGAAAATTTGCCATTTGTATAGGCAACAGATCAGAGAAATTAAAGTAGAATAGATACTGATACTTGCAGGAAATACTGCATCAGAGATCATCCAAATTCTATCCAAAACTGCAGCTATTTGACAGGATTTTTTTCTGCTGAGATAGTTAATTTGTCTTCGATAGTTTTTTAGGTTTATTTGAATGATTAAGAAATTAGATCTGGAAGCAAGGCATGGGTTTTGTGCAAATACTGTTGTGGCTTAGAACCACTGGTCTGTATCTGTGGTTAGCCTTATATGTGTGTTGGCAGGAAGGACTGTTTTATTTCAATCCAAAAGAGGCTGCAAAAGCCTTCTTGCAAATGAAATGTTTGATTGTTTCAGATTCAAAATGCTACTAAAGCTAAAGCAATTTTTAGCATACTGAATTAAAACTGCAGGAGTGAATGGCATATCATGGAGCCTGGCATTGTGGGGAGAGAAAAATAACTGGAACCCATGAAAGTGCTGTCCATCTATCTATAATCATGTTTGTCTTACCTGAGCCTGATTTGGGTAGCTCAGTGCACTACTGGCATAGCTGTGCTTTCTAGCAATTACTGCTGAAAACTTCAGGAGCACAAGAAATGAGCATGAAGTACAGAATTCAAACTGCCTACTACATGTTCCACAAGAGCTTTCTTGGGTAGCATTAAAGGTTTTGTGCTGGCTATTAGCATAGGAAACTTTGCAAAAGAAAAGAAACTCATAGGAAATGGAGTTGAGATCTTCCTGAAAGTAATTGTTGTAGGTTGTGGGCACCTAGGACATAAATACTTTGAAAGAGTAGATGCTTTACAATAGTTAGTTTTGTTTTTTTTTTTCCACATTGTGTGATTTATTGAAAGACTTGGGCAAAATTATTGGCTTCTAAAGAGAAGTTTGAAGATAAAAATTAATTATAAGAATGAGCAGAAAGGGGCTTCAGACCTAAGAGATGTTGCTGAAGGAAGTGCTAGATTTGAATAAGACTGAAGGGGTAGACAAGTGAGGGAAATTTAGGGACTTTAACAGAAGAACATGGTGTATGCAAAGCCATGAAAATAAAAATGAGAGATGTGAGACTGATGCAGGAGTGAAGACCTTAGTGATAACATGGGTGTTGGTGCAGCATACTGAGCCTCTAGTGCATTTTAGTCTAGGTTCTAATTCTCATAGCTTCTGTGTCCAAAACAGAATGTGTGTAAAAATATTTTTAATGGTAAGAATAACTTTCTGTATCTTTACCAGTTACTGACCTGGGAGTTTAATATATTGTACTAGGAATGAAGAATGGCTGGGTTTTATGTGAGATGCTGGGAGTGTAGTAACAAAACAAGGCAGCAGCTTAGATCTGATACAAGATCCTGATATTAGGAAAGCAAGTCTGACTGCCATTATGAGGTGATTATAAGGAGAATTTATAACAGTAAGTTTCTTCGTATGGTTTCTTTGTATGTTTAAGCATAATAAACCACTATGTGTTTTATTATGCTTAAACAGCTTATAAAAGCTGTGCCTGTGACCAAAACATCTCTGAAAGCCAGTGGTTTATGGAGGTGGGTAATAGACTCAGGAACGGTCACAGTATGCTCTTGTATGCTTTGAAGAGATGTGGATATTGATGGGATGGTGGGGTAAGAAGGATATGGTGATCAGATTTCATGCATTTTGAGCTGTCAGTACATGGTTCAGGTTTGGAATTATGTGTGGTCTCTGACTTCAGTGATTTTGTATGTGCCAGGAGATAGCCGTGTAAGTATTAGCATCAGAGAGGTTTGGATCCAGTGGGGGAAGGCATTGCATCTAATTTACATTGGTGAGGTTTGGAGTTCACTGAATATTCATCTGGACTACTTTGCTCTCTTCTCTGAAACCTTTGCTTGATTATTTAATCTCTTTAATACTCAAAGTGTGTTTAATTGGAAGAGTGGTTACTTATTACAGGAGCTGAGAAGACAGGTCTATTACCTCAACTCTTGCAAGTAAATGTGCTTTTTCTGCCATAAAAGCTTGTGTATTTTCTTAAAATAGTACTTACCTGCAACATGCTGAGTAATTTCTGCTTTCATTAAATTTGACTGAAGGCTGAATGAACACTTCCTGGGGTTATAAATACTAGAACTCGTAACTGAATTAAATGTAATTACAGCGAAAACTCAATTAAAAATAAATGTCTGTCTGACAAGAATAAAGGCTTATAGGTTAACTAGGGAAAGTTTTCTTTGAAATCACTGAAACACTGCTTGTGTGAGTCACAAAAATGAGTTTTAGGTTTTGTAAGTGCATAACAAATATTTGCAGTAATTATACTTCCATGTGCTTTAGCTGTATAGCTTACTCTAATAACTAGGAGGTCTAGCAAAATCCAACCTATATCTGAAAATGCATATTTCAAATCAGAAGTGAATGGGAGCAAATCTGAAGCTACCTAGAAGGCACTGCTGTTTTGACAGCTTGAGTTATGATGTCTATGAAAAGCTTTAGAAATCTGTCTCATGTCCACTTGGTGGATTTGAAGAGTATAAAGATGGGATATATATTTTTGATGCTACAAAGGAGGAGTTTTGATTCTTTTGGCAGCACCTGATTATTGGTTATTGAATCACAATTTTCATCTCAGTCCACATACAGCAGGTCAAAGCAGTTTTAAAAACCCAACTAAAGCATATGGAAAAAAGACAATAGATTAAGCTCTTGGAATCTAGGGAGAATTAATAACTTCAAACATTCTTTGAACTTAACTAAATGTCCTGGTATGTTCATCTGCCTGATTTTGCTAAAGGTGATCTGGAATGGATGTTGTGGGGAGGTTGGTTGGTTGGTTTTGCTTTTAATTCTTTTAATTTGGTTCCTGCCTCTTTTTTGGTCTTTGTTTTGTTTCTTTGACTTAGGGAATGCCTACAAGATTTTTTTTTTGTTCTTTTTCTCTGCTTATTTTGTTTTTAGGGCTGTTTTTTTGTTTTTTTTACACTAGAAAACCAAACATCTAGTATGTTACTCTCCACTCTGACTTTTAAAAACATGTCTGGGTGTTTGGAGGCACAGCACAATCACACCTCTCTGGCCACAAGACTGATGTGAAAACTTTCTTGTGCTGCCTATTCAGTTCACTCTCCAGTCAGCATTGCTGATGTAACTGAGCCTTGGGCTATGATGGTGTAATCAGTCCTGGTTTGCATCACAGTCTTGTAGAGGGTTGCACTGGCACAAAAAGGAGGAGACACTGGCTAAAGAGAAAGGAGGGAGAGGACTTTTCCCCCCAAGAATTAAGAATAATTTTAAATTTTTTTTTTGTTTTGTTTTTCAAAATGTCATTGAACTTAAGTGTTAATAAGAAGTGTTAGTTTTAACCCCAGCTGGTAACCAAGCAGCATGCAGCCTTTTTTACTTCTCCCTTTCAGTTTATTTCCTCCCTCCCTCCCCACCTCCAGTGGGATGGGGAGGAGAATCAGGGGAAAAAAAGATAAAACTGTAGGTTGAGCTAAGAACAGCTTCATAAATGAAACAAAGTAATATTAATTAATTAAAATGATAGTAGTAATGAGAGAGAAAGAGGGAGGGAGGAATAAAGCCCAAGACAAACAAGTGATGCCAAATAAATTTGCTGACTACCCACTGACCGATGCCCAGCCTTTCCCTGAACAGAGATTGGTGCCTCCCACCCAACTCCCCAGAGTTCATATGCTGAGCTTGATATTCTGTGGTATGGAATATCCCTGTGGGAAGTTCAGGTCAGCTGTCCTGGCCACATCCCCTCCTTGTGCATGTGGTGACTGGCAGAGAGCTTGGGAAGCTGAAAACTCCTTGAGTTTGTGTAAGCTCTGCCTAACAAACTGATGTGCTGGTTGTTGCCATCAATGTTATTTTCGTACTAAATCTGAAACCACGGTGCTGTGCCAGCTGCTAAGGAAAACCCCCACTCTATCTCTGCTGAAATCAAGACAGAAAGCAAAAATTTACAATTTCCTGATTACAGTTCACTTCCTTTAATTGCTTCATTTCAATTTTCTAGACTTCTTTAATGATGTCCTGACTTTGGTATTTTTCACTAGACTACTGGTCTGGATAGGAATAAGAATTTTTTTTTTGTTAAGAGAAGAAGGGGAAGAAGAAGAAAAAACATGGAGAAGTTAAATTTTTGAGATTATTTTGAAAAAGAAAACTTTCAGGCCTCATTTTTGTAAAGAAACAGAAAGAGGGGCACAAGCCCAAATTTTTCTCATTTGCAGGTCACCTTTAATGAAAAGAAACTGCTTCAAACTCCAAGTGACAACAAGAGGGGTCAACAGCCCTTGTGTTGTAACTTCATTTCTCAGAAGATACTTACTTTGAGAGGTAACATGATCCAGAAGAATAAGCACAGCATTGGGAATCTGGAACTCGTGTCCAAATTCCAGTTCTGTCAGTAACTTGCTATCTGGCCTAAGGCAAGTTTTGTGCTAATTTTCCTTTCTTTCCTGAAGGGGAAACTGGAACACAGTTCTATGTATATATTTTTTATCTGCATGAGATAGAAATATTTCCTTCCTCTTTAACTTAATCTATATTTACCTTGTGTGGGTGCAGAAGTCATTTGGTTGAGTTTTTTTGATCAAAGTGAAAACAAAACTAAAACCTAAAATTTTCTCCCTTTTGCTCCTGCAAGCAGAAATCTGTCACTGTGATCTGTAGGATGTAGCAATCTTCAGACACCATGAGGCTTTGGTTTGCAGCAGTGCTGAACATGGCCAGAAATGGGTGGTAGTTACCTAAACCAGTACCACATAAGCATATTCACTATTTTTTATTACCAAAACCCCATTGAAGGCAGGACTACAGAGGTATCGCAAAGGAGGGGTAAAAATGAAATATTATGAGCGTGTGAAACGGTGTTGTCCATCATTGAAAGTTTTCAACCTGTTGTTCAGATTGTGTTACTGCAGCAAGTTTTTTCTTGTTGTATTTACTCTGTGTAGAGAGGTTTTGGTCTGCTGAAATGTTTGTTTTCTTAATTATTTCTTTTTCCTAGGTCTGTTGGGTGTAGTCCAAAGAGCCCCAGGAGTTAACAGGCCCCAGTTTGAAAATTCTTGTGCATTGGTTGCAAATCGGTTCCGGGGTAGCTTTTTTGACAAACTTAACTGGAATACTGTCTTTAAGAGGTGATGCTAAGATTCTTGAGAGGACCCTTGCTGCTTAGTATGGTGTGTTCTTCCTGAAACCAAGCAGGTGACTGGAAGCTAAAATTAAAGCTGCTGTGTGAACTGAGGGAGGCTTCTAAAATCAGAGTAGTGCTGCTTGTGTTCTGTCATTAGTAAATATTTCACAACAGCATCTTGTATACAGTAAACATTGTTTGGCTTCTAAGTGTGCAGGGAATGGCAGAAAGTAGTGGTCTGATTTTTATCATGTCGGGTAAAGATTTTAGGGTAATACTGACAAAATGACCTGTTTCTTTGAAAAGTTCCATTCAATTACTTCTGTGCTGTTATTTATAATGTTCCTGTACCTCAGGCAGTTTTGTGTTCTCATTTCACTGTTTTCAGAAGACTATTAAACTGCCCTGATGATGATGTATGAAGAATAACCTGTGTGTATATTCCAAACTTATTTTAACAGCTGCCTTTCTTCCTCTTGTCAGGTCTGCACAAGCTGTGAAGACAATGCAGAAGCTCATGGGTTTTGTGTGGAATGTGTAGAGTGGTTGTGCAAGACCTGCATCAGGGCTCACCAGAGGGTTAAATTCACAAAGGATCATACTGTGAGGCAGAAAGAGGAAGTATCTCCAGGTAACATATTTATAATTTCACAAAGAATTTGTGTCTGCATTGGAAAATTATGTTGGACCAACACACTTTTTAAAAAAAGTGGTAACTTGAAAGTTGATGTTCTAACAGTTTTTTGTCTCAAATAAGCTGAATAGTGGAACAGGTTGTTTTTCTTTTTTTATTTTTTTTTTTATTTAACATATTTTAAACCAATAAATACACATAGATTTTTATCTTCCACATGGATTGATTGCAAATTATTGTCTAGACTTTGGAGATCAGCAGCAGAAAATACTTCTTTAGGCATTAGGCTTCTCTAGTTTTACTAGAAATCTAACAAAAGTTTAATATGAACTTTATTGTTGTATACAGCAGGAAAAGGAGCACCAATAGATTATATAATTTCAGCATTCTGATAAAAAGCCAGCCAAAATTCGTGTTTTAATTAAGTATCTTTTGAGCCTGAAATATTTTGCCTTAGGGAAAGTATGTTATGAATTGGGGCGTTTTTCCTCAGTAGGATCTACAATAATTCAGGCTAGAAGGGACCTCAGGAGGTCATCTAGTCCAGCCTCCTGCTTCAGGCATTCAGTTCTGAGTTCCAGTTGCTCAGGGCTTTATCCATTTGGGCTCTGGAAACCAGCAGTGGTGAATGTGGTGCACAGTACAGCCTCTCTGAGAAATCTTGACTACTCTGTGGTAGAAAAGGTTGTATTTTTCTGTTCATTGAGAACCTCTTTTGTTTCAGATTTTTCCCCACTGTGTCTTGTCTTTTAGTGTCATTGTAGGAGAATAATAAATGTTACAGGATGCTGACAAACATTCTACTGGTTCTAATACATCCATTGGACTTGCACGATTTTTCCTGTAAATACATAATTTTTAGCAATTGTTATCTATTATTTTAAATAATTGTATTAGAATAAATACTTCTTTTTGTTCCACCCTATCTAGTACTGTGAGGTAATCTATTGCTCAAAGGGTGTCTTCCACCATGGTACTTTGAAGATATTCACTGTATTCTGTGTCCCACTTTCACACATGGTTTATCAAAAGTGAGTACTGAGTGTACTTTCAAGAGAGGACAAAAATGGGTAGAAGTGGCTGATGAACTGTTAGGCAGAACAGGATTTGGTGGTAGGAATGGTCTCAGTGCACTCAGGCCTCTTTGGGAGGCAGTTTGTTGGTGAGTTGCAAAGAATTTTGACCGAAGGATAGAGATCTGAAAATAACATCTTCCAGATTTTTGGAAAAGAGGTAATTGAATGGGTATGAAAAAGAGACCTTATTGATCTGCAGTGAAGGATGGGCTGCAGTGTGAAAGCCAGTTTTCTTTACAGGCTGTATAATCCTTATGAACTCAGTGTCCAACATAACTCTTAGGAAATCGGGCTTTGTCAGTTAAATTGTTTAAAGAAACAGATTCCATTTCTATGCTCTGGTGGTGTTTCCTGCACCCTTTGATATTTGCACACTAGAAACTGAAGTGAGACTTCTCACACATTTAGAATGGGGACCCGAAGGGAAGTTCATATCTCCTGGTTATTATATTCTGTATGTTCTACACTTTGAATTTCCATGTCTCGATGTCCTCAAACCCCTTTCCACCGAGTCAGCTGAGAAAGAAGACAGAGCATGAATTAAGTCAACCACCTCATCTCCATTTGAGAAAGGAGCTTGCTGATTGTGCAATGTCTTTTGCAGCTGCAGCAGTACTGGCTACTCCTTTTGTAAATAGTTTTGTGAGGCCAGAAGAGACGATGTTAAAATAGGTTCTAGACATTTTCCATTAGAGAGGGTGCTAGCTTCATGCTTGAGCAAGAAGAGCGAGACATTGCAGTTTGAGCTTATGGCTGTTACAGTCTTGGTGAGTGACCTGATACACACTTGTACATCTAAAGAAAAACAGGAGAATGCAAATCTTGAACCAGGTCAGTTGACTGTACTAACATCTTCCTTTATTCAACAGAGGCAGTTGGTGTAACCAGTCAGCGACCAGTGTTCTGTCCTTACCACAAAAAGGAGCAGCTGAAGTTGTATTGTGAAACCTGTGACAAGCTGACCTGCCGAGACTGTCAGTTACTAGAGCACAAAGAGCACAGGTATCAAAGCATAGTGTATATTTTATCCATCTCACCTACAGGAGGGTAGCCTGAAGTAAGTTCAGACAATCTAGTTCTAGCTGTATGGAACACAGTCAGCTGCTCAGAAATGAAACTCACGAAAAACCAGAGATTGTATCCCAAAGAATGTGACTGATCAGTGTGTGTTACATTTAGAATAAAACCTAATTCTTCCAGCTGTTAATCTGGTGACTTAAGCACAAGACCTTTTTTACATTCAAGTTATTTGGTCAGAATTTGTTGCTATGCAGCTCTTCAGAGAGTCCTTAGAAAACACAGGGGCTGTGTTATGCAACTGTACACTTATGTGTAATTTCTCCATTTGTCCTTCAACAAGATTATATAACAACATTACCAAACCGTTTTGGAATGGAGAAAATGGAAATTCTTTTTTCTGTGAAGAGCCCTTTCAGAGGAAGAGTTAACCTACAGTTTGGCTAATACTGTACTTTGACAACACTTTAACTCTCAAATCTTCATGTTGCTATTCTTTTGGTCATCTCTTACTGGTCACTGAAGCTGAAAAGCGGAATTACACACAACTTCTGAGTACAAGGCAAAAATCTTGCTGGTTGGCACGTATAGTAATCTTTTGGGACAGATGCACTCTGGTTAAATATTAATCTACTTGCTATACCTGATGCAACACCCAAAGATCTTGCTTGCCCGACTAGGTGAACATCAGTAGGTGGAGAAGTGTTGGCCACTGTTGCTCCTTGGAACAGGCTAAACATTGCTTTTGCAGAGTTGGCAGTCTTCCTCTTTTATTCTCCTTTTCTTAGGATTTATATCCCTTTTATAATGTGCTACCTCTTTTTTTCCTCAGATTGCTAAAGATTTTGGTTCCTTGATTTAAAATGTTGCCAACTTTTACCAACTCGGCAATCTCTTCTATTTCTGCCTTCTTGTCTTGCATTAAGTAATAGCTTACCTGCATTTTCACATTCAAAGTGACGACTACCTCAAAACATTAATTTTTATTTTGCTAAAATTAGGCTATTTTTTATTTATGAAAATCATAAATTCTTACCCCAGTATGACAGGAAATAGACTATAAAATTAAATATACTATAAATGAAATATATAAGCATTTCCTGACATATGTTTCCATGATGACAGCTAAATTTCAGATATCAGCAGCCCCTATCTTCAATTAAAGAAGTATTATTTTGTAAGTCACTCTGCTTTTTAACAAGTATATAACACATTTTGAACGTGTAAATCCTCACTGCTTTTTACTACAGGTACCAGTTTATAGAAGAAGCTTTTCAGAACCAGAAAGTTATCATTGAGACACTAATCACCAAATTGATGGAGAAGACTAAGTACATAAAATATACAGGGAAACAGATCCAAAACAGGTTTGTATTAGATTATGAGGTTAAAACTGACAGAAGGCAACTTTACATATACTGTAGTTTCTTGAAATGTTTAAATTAGTGTATTTAGTACATCCCTCCTTTTATTCTTCCACAAAGAGGAATTCTAAAGTTCACTGCAGTGACTGTTGCCTGTTCAGTGTGCTTGGCTGTGTTAGGTAATTCTTCTGCTCAGCCTGTGGACTTAATGGACAGCAGTTGCTTGGGTGAAACAAAACAGCTTATGCAATAAATACTGTAGAAGACAGTCTTAAGTTCTTCCCCACCATCAGCAGATTAATTTTCTTAGTGTAGATCCCTCTTAGAAAGTGAATGGTTATGAGTCATTTTTTCATAATGTTTGTGACACATATTTGAAGATTTATATAGTACTTTTATTCTTGGGGCTCTATTCACTGGGTACTACAAACCTAGGAGAAAAATAAATCTGTAAAATGCAATCTGCAGCAAGCCTTTGTGGCTGCTCCTTCAGCAGAGTTCAGGGGCAGCAGTACCCAGGGAGATTCAGCACAGCTGGGGATGCCAAGTGTGATTTGAACTTTTCCTTCATCTCTGCAGTAGAGGTTTCCCCAATATAACATTAAGCTTTGCTGTTATGAGCTTGAGCACTATTGTTGAAACAGCTAAATTAGTGCCATTCTGCCTTAGATGGAAATTAGACTTATGCAGTTTTGATTGGCATGTACCATTCCAGAAGATAAATGCCAGAACTCTGAAAATCGACAATTTCAATTACAATGAGGATTTAATTTTTATCAGTGACAGATGTCAGAGTTATGGCATTAGAGTTTGCCACCAGTTAATTAATTTTATCACAGGTCACTCTTACTTGCTCTATTTCTCCCAGTAATTTTCCTGACTATAATATCTGATGATACATGTATTAATTGGTGCATATGACCAAGAAGTATTGTAGTCTAAGCAACAGATTTTTTCAATACTGTTTAGAGGATGGGTTTATGAACTAAAGAATATTATTTTCTATACTGTCTACTTACAGAATTCTTGAAGTCAATCAGAATCAAAAGCAGGTGGAACAGGATATTAAAGTTGCCATATTTACACTGATGGTAGAAATAAATAAAAAGGGAAAAGCTCTGTTGCATCAGTTGGAGGTAATTTCATTTCTGTCTTAAGAAAAATTTCAGTCTTAATATTTTTTTAATATTTTTTTCACATTACAGTAAATTTCTAGCATTAGTCCCCTGTGCATGTCCTATCATGATTCCAAAGTGGAGTTGTCCTATACAAGCTACTTGAGCAAGTGGGGTTTTTGGTGGAGGAAAGTTTGGTTTTTGAGGGGTGGCCAGTTTCTTTCTCCGTGCTTTTGCAATACATAATTCCACACATCATGCATGAAAAGTGTTCTATCAGATTTTTTCATAAATTCAGTAATCCAGTAGCAAATCATAGAGAATTGCCTAGAATGGGTACCTGGAAAAATATTATCTCCAATTGTGTTTTAAAAAGAGAGTGTGTGTGTGTGTGTGTAGAGAGGCACACACATATATACATATATATATATGTATATATATATAAAATATATGTAAAAATGTGTCATTAGCACAGAAAGTCCTGATATTTTGAGTAAATGTGTACTGACTTTTCTATTTGATAGCTGCACCAGGGGGCAGGAGTCCTTTTTAGAGGAGCTAAGTGAAACCACTTGATCACTGTGAATTACCAGTATGAAAGTTAATGCCTTTTAAATGTAAATTGAAGCTTTTGATTTGAACTGCTTTTCTACTTGCAGACTCTGGCAAAAGAGCATAGGATGAAACTTCTGCAGCAACAACAGGAAGTGGCAGGTCTCTCTAAACAGCTGGAACATGTCATGAATTTTTCCAAGTGGGCAGTTTCCAGTGGGAGCAGCACAGCACTGTTGTACAGTAAACGTTTGGTAAGGTTAGGAAGACAGCTCTCTCCATTCTCCTAGAGACTAGAGTTAAGTTAGATATGCATGCACATGCTTGTCTGGAGTACTAGGGTATTAGAATTTTGAATGATTTTCTACTAATTGGAATATTTCTATATAGTTTTCATGGTTTTCTCTTAAACATAAATACAGAATGTTTCTATTAACTTAGCTCTCTGGTCATGGTTCTCTCCTGTTACATGCTATAGAACTATTATAGATCTGCAGAAGTAGAAACAACTCCTTTTCTTTGGGTTGAAAACCATGAAGCCATGAAACACTGGGAAAAAATGTTGTGTGTCCAACATCATCATTGTGCTTCTTTACAATACTTGCTACAGCATCTGAGTTCATGAAAAACAGTATTTGTATATCATAGTGTCTGGTATCTAGCATTTTAATGTAAATATTATTGTATGTCTTTGTTCTGTCAGGTTCATCTCCCACTGAAAGACTTCCAAAATTGATAAAAATTAAACTAAGGTTTTTATTTGTCCATACAAACAATTACAAAGCTAAATATTTCATTGATGTAAAGACCCTTAAGATCTGAGTGCATGTTGACTCACTAAGCTGAATGCTTATGATGGACAGAAATCCTAGAAAATTTGAAAGAAAAAACCCAAAAGCTTACCTTGATTTTTCCAAAGGTTACTAGACTGTACTTGACTGATAGCAGAAATCTGGGGCAATGTGAGCAAAGATGCAAGATGCTTTTATTCTCCAATTCCTATAAACTGGTTCACGGAGTTTTTTTCTTTTATTTTCTCATTGGTTAATTGAGAACCTACCAGAGTATTTGGTGGGGTTTGTTTGTTTGGGTTTGGATTTGCTGTTGGTTTTTGGTGGTGTTTTTTGTGTTGGTTTTTTTTTTTTTTGGTGTTTTTTTTGATACCCATTATTGATAATGCAGGCTATAGTGGAATATTACTTGTTTTTATCAATTTCAAGTAGTTAAATTCATTTGATATGCCTTATACTGCCTCAGTCAGTCGTATTTTTTTAATTGAATAGAGAAAAAGGACGTCAAACTGAGTCATGTTGTTTATATTTGCTTAGTGTTGCCATCAAGACTCTGCTACATGAGTAAGAAAAGTTGTGTTTCAGACATCTTAATCATATAAACATTAGGCAGCTGAAAGAAAGGACCATCTAGCCCAAAAATCCTCAGCAAATGAAAAGTATTTTTCAAAAGAACAGATTGAGCTTTAGAAAGCTGGTGCTGCTTGGGAGTTGAGTAGATAACCCATCTGTGGGCATTTGGAAAAATCTATTTCCAAGGAGTTTTGTGTAGAGCAGCATGTGAAACTTGTGCTCCAGCATATCCCAGAGAGAGGAAGGAATGCCCATCAGACTTAAAGGCAGCATTAGAGCTTGGAGGCTGTACTCTCAGGCTGTACTTTTCACTATTACTGACACAAGGTGACCAGTCAGGAGTTTAGCCACAACACATGTGTGTGCACAACAGTAGGAAAATAGTGGAGCAAACTATGACAGGAACTGTGTGTGACCAGTGCTGGTAACAGGACAAAAGCCTAGAATTTCTGTAGTGTCACCTACTTGATTCTGGTAGTGTACACAAAAATCCTAAGGAAATCTCTATACAAAATAATAATAATTATTATTATTATTAATAATAATAATAATAATAATAATAATAATAATAATAATAATAATAATAATAATAATGCACTTAAAATTTTTCCGTGGTCATTTAAAAATCTTGAGTCTTGTTAAATGTTTTTTTGAGTATGGTCTTAAACTGACCTGCCTAAAATTGAAAGAAAAAAAACTTGTATCATTTTAAACAATGAAGATGATTTTGCCAAGTATATCTCTTTTCCAGGAAATAATCTATCACTCAAGGAAAACAAGGGTTGAACTCCTCAAGTTTTATTTTTGTTTTTGTTTTGGTTTTGGTTTTTTTTCCAGAATCTGCTATATGTGGTTCTGAAATTAGTGCCTGTTTTATTTTGGTATATCAGTTCCTGTCATTTCTAGTGAAACAACTGCAAGACAACATTTTCATTCTAGGAACTAGATAAATTGTGAGCATTTGGTAGAATATTCTCTTGTGTAATCACAGTCCAGTTCTTTGGAACCAAGCCATTTGGAAAAATCTGAAAATATCTGTGAATCTGATTTTTCATAGACAGTTTATAAAAATCTGTTCTTTGGCTGTCTGAAGAAAACTTAAATTTAGTACAAAAGAAAATTCCCTGTGATCATACTTGTTGCTAAACGAATGGCATACTTTGAAAGAAAAGTGAATGGGCTAAAATAGATTCTTGGGGGGAAAAACATCAGTGGTTATGTAAATCTGAACTTCACTTGCCAGTAGCTAAAGTCATTGAATATAATGGCCAAGTTTTTAGAGGGCTATGTATTTCTGTAGGGAAGAATTGTTATTTTTGTTTAGGCTGTAGTTAACTTCTTTTTAAAACTACTTTAGGAATAAGGGAAAGATGTTAAAAACACCTCTTTATTTGTAGCTTGGACAAGTTTCTCTATCTGTGACCTCAATTCTCTAGGGGCTTGTTCAGGGGGAGTTTTGTTAGTGGGTTTTTTTGATTGATCACTTTGTTTGGTGTGTGTGGGAGTGTGAGGGGGTGTATTTTTGGGGTTTTTTTGCTGTTCAGATACATGGCTTTGGTCCCAGAGGGAAAAAACCCCTTGTTTTTGTTCTTGTTCTAGATTACATATCGACTACGGTATCTCCTCCGAGCAAGGTGTGATCCTTCCCCAGTGACTAACAATACCATCCAGTTCCACTGTGATCCTAGCTTCTGGGCTCAGAATATTTTCAATCTTGGTATGATACATTTTTATTAACCCTTTGGTGTCTTGATCCTATTTTGAAAGCAGCTTTCTTTTTGTGATGATAGCCTCTGCACTATTCATTTCTTCATTTACTCTGTTAAATGTATTTCCCTAACTGTGAAAAACATTCAAAGTGCATTGCATGGGGAAAAGTATTATTTCTGAATACTGTGATAAAGTATTAACAAACTTATCTTGTTTGAAAGGTATATGTGATGGTGAAAATAGCAGCTGTCAGTTTTCTGGTCAATACTTCTGGCTTCTGAAACAAGGAACACAGTTTTTAACCCTTTTTCACATCCAAAGAAAGAGTTTCTGCTGTCAACCAGCACTCCCAGGTCCTTTCCCATGGGACAGCTTTCAGCCACGACGATAAGCACCCAAAGAACTCAACAGCTTAGCAGGAGGACTTGAAAGCTTTAGAGGTCTTTCAGGATTTTGACTGTTGTTGTGCTTCCTTTCTCCACTGTTATCTTGGTGGGCATTTTTGTTTTTCTGTCATGTGCAGAAGGGTTAGTGAGATATCTGTGGGACACTTTCTGCCTTTCATCAAAAAGTGCTCTCTCAGTGTACAGAGGTGCAAATGTGTGATTCTCTACAATGTCAGAGGCAGAAAGTGTTATGGCAGTTCTTCAAGGCAAACAAGCTCCTTTTCCCAGACATGAGGACATTTGATGGCAGCAAGGAAATTCTCCAACTTCCTTCTTTATAAATAATTTTCTTAGAGACAGGAATTGAAAGTGAAACATGTTTCCAGAAACCAGCTGTCAGATTGCATGGTGATAACTCTGAACTGCTGCTCAGCTGAGATGTTTGTCATGAGCTGACTTTTTCCTGTGTTTGGTGGGCACTTTTTCTTGTGTGTGTTTGTTTAATGAACTTCTGAAATACGGTCCCTTACATTGTGAAAAGTGCTACAGTAGAAATGGCACTTGTATAGACCAGTACTGGGTTGCCTGTAAGAGTTTGTGATAGATAAAACCAAATCATGTTTATCTACCTAGTTTCAGACATCACAGCCTTCAGGCCATTTTGTTTATGATCTGACATGTTCAGTTTCTGTAGATAAGCTAGATATAAGAACCAGTGAAGAAAAATAAAACAAAGTCTGAAGAATGAACCAGTTACTACAGAAATGGTTTTTGAGTTCTAGTCAGACTGCATGTAGCTGACAGTGTGATGGCATTTCTGCTAACTGCCATACTTCAGTACTGATTTTGTTTATTTTGGTTAAAATAGGTTCTTTGGTAATTGAAGATAAGGAAACTCCACCACATATGCCCAAGAGCCCTGTGATGGAAGCAAACTTACAGCCAGCAGGCAGCTTACCTCCCAACCAGCTCTCCAAGTTCCCTACACAGATCAGCTTGGCTCAGCTCCGCCTCCAGCACATGCAGCAGCAGGTCCTGGCTCAGAGACAGCAAGCTCAGCGCAGAGCAGGGCCAGTAGTTCTGCCAAGCCCAAGAATGCCAGGAGCCATGCAGCAACCTCCTGCTTCTCATCAGGTATGTTAGGCCTGTTTTCAGAGTTTGTTCTTTCCACGGCACTGAAGGACAAAGTAAAGTAAGATAGGAAAAAAAAGGAAAGCACTTAAACCTAGATACATAACTTCAGATATCTTCCTCTTCAGCATGTAGCTATGTAGATGGTTTAGAGGGCATTTTCTTTACTGAGAAATGAGTGGGCATTTTAAACTTGCCTTGCAAAATGCGTCTGTTTATTCTTTTAGAATAAATAGCCTCTATTTATTCTTTAAAAAAAATAAAATCTTGTTGTATCCAGCCATATACAGTGCTTAGCAACATTTTTGTGTTTTTGTCAAGTGATCAAAAAGTTAATGTCATTAATTTTTTTCCTACGTCTATTTTGCATAACACCCAATGATTCTCATGTATCTTTCAAAGTTGGAAACACTCTCACTGGCTCTTGTAATGTCTCTTCATATAATAAAATAATTCAAAACTGTCTACTAGGTTTTAACATTGAAATTCAATGCTTTTGATCATTCCAATAAATGGTGTGGTACTATTTATGTGCATATAATTTATGAGGCGTTTCAGAAGTTTAAAAGGACTGTTTAGTAAAAAATGTGTGGAATATAGAACAGATCTCAGTTAACTTGCAGAACTATTTTTATTGTTTTTATGCAGGCACCTCCACGCTTGATTCATTTTCAGAATCATAATCCCAAGCCCAATGGTTCAGCTCTTCCTGCACAACAGATAAGATATCCCCAAAATCAGAACCTACCAAGGCCAGCAGTGAAGCCCAACCCATTGCAAATGGCATTCTTGGCACAGCAAGCTATAAAACAGGTAGAGTGTCTTTCCCTTTTCACTCTCCATTCAGAAATTAAACATCAAATGTGCCTTATATCATCTTTTATACTATACTTCTAGAGTGCTTTTCAGTTAAAACAGAGATTACGTTATTTTTCTATGACAATATACCCATAGTTTTCTTAATGAGATAACTGTCAAGTCGCTTTCATTTTGACAGTTCTAAGCAGTTGAAGCATTAGGGAGGTGAGCCACTGTGCCTGCTGTGCAGGTGCTTCATTCTCTTACTTGCTGTTGCTGTGGTTTCTGACCATTTATGCATGGCCATGGTCTGCACACTGCAGTCAGTGAGTAGACAAATCAGAAAATCCCAGTTTATCCTGGTAATAGTGACTTCACCAGGAGCCAGGTGAACCTTGACTAAAAAGCTGGAGCTGCCATGGTTCCACAGAGTATGGCAAATCTGAACTCTTAGAGGTGAGGGGAGAAAAGAGAGTTCACATCTGTGGGACCTATGCTGAGTGAGACTGATCAATGCCCAGCTGATCAGCAGCTGAACTGGGGCAGAAGCAAACACACTGTGTGTGTTCTTGGTGTGCAGGAAGGCTCATCTTTGTTAAAAAGCATATTACTACCACATGAGTTGCTTGGGTGCAGGTAAGCAGGAAAGAATCAAATCTGTGACCCGAAAAGTGGTGTAATACCAGTTATGTTTGCAATGCTTATGATGTCAGAGAACTAATGCAGCTAAATGGAAGAAAGCTGAACAATATCGAAGAGAACTTGTGAGAATAAAAAGTAAGTCACTTCTATTCTGTGCCTCTGAAAAGAAGACTGGCCTGTTGACAAGCCTTTCTTTCAAGATACCTCATTATTCAGTAATGTCTTTCTGAAACTAGAGGCCAGTAAATAGAATGACTGACTGAAAAGGAATTGAGCAGAGTCAGATTTTGCCTGCAGTTGCCAGGAAATTCTTGTCATTAAAGTCATTGAAAACTGCATACATCTGTGTGAGAAAGAAATTTCATCTGACTTGACTGTGCACTTCATATCATGATGTTAAATGTATATGGGGATGGAGATCCAGTCAGCATTTCAAATTGTTAATGATTTTATGTTGTTAAGGGAACATCAAAGACTTCAAGGCATGCAGGTTTATTTGGTAAAGTACTGGAGCAGTTGTGCGTTCAACCTATTACCTATAATGCTTTTATCTAGCAAAAACTGTTACTTTTCTTCCACAACACTGTCAATGAAACATGAAATATTAATAGATACTTAATACTGAGGTATAGCTTTGAATTTAAGAATTTGCATTCATTTCTTCTAGTCACAGTTTTCAACTACTTGTCATCTTCCGTTGTCTTGTGAGATTGGCTCCTCAAATGAGATAACTTCAGAGTAAATCAGGAAATTTTGTGTTTGAATTCAGCTTCCTGAACTAAGCTGCTGGTTTTATCAGTGTATTCAGTAGATGTGACCTGTTGCAAAAAAAAAAAAAAAGGTGAATTGTGGATTTTTGTCTCTTCTTTTCAGTGGCAGATCAGTAGTGGACAAGCTTCATCCACCCCTTCAACTGCAAGCAGCACAACATCGACTCCTTCCAGCCCCACAGTCACCAGTGCTGCTGGGTGTGATGGGAAGAATTACGGTCCCCCTGTGATAGATTTGAGTTCCCCAGTGGGTAGCTCCTATAATCTGCCATCTCTCCCTGATGTGAGTGTAACACAGAGGCAATGTTTTACAGATTCTATTTTGAAGTCTTAACATTTGTGAGAAATAGAAACCTTTTAGACTGAAATTCTGTTTGTCAAAATGAGACAATTCTAGGAAATAAACAATGCAGAGTTGCCTGCACATTGCTGGAAATACTCAGAACCATTCTGGGAGATAGCTGTTAGGACAGCTAAGAAAAGCAGGATTACAAGTTGTAATTTTAATTGGACATGTTTATTTGTGTGCTGCATATTTTTCTGCAGCCCTCATAATGATCCTGACAGAAGTGTGTTAGCTTAGCTTTCGTTTACCAGTGTCTACAGATAGCAGTGGTTTGCTCATGGCATTTCTGGTAGATTTTTAACATTTTTAAAATCTATTTCTAACTTATTGAAAGAGCTATCTTGGGTAGGTGTTACAGGTCAGCATACTGGATATATTCCTTACATCTTTTCCTTTTGCTACTTCTTTTCTTCATATATTCTCTAACATGCCTGTGAGCTGGTGATAGAGCATAGTAAGATCATAATTTCTTAACCTTCTAAGCTTCTCTTTTATAGTATCTTCTGAATGGTACATGTTTGCCAGAGGTCCGTGTTGGAGTTATTGAGTTGTAGGTGATTTTATTTTTCCACATAACTGCCTAACCTGTTTTTTGTCTAAGGTTTCTAGATATCTGAAGTGTCATGGTTTTCTACTCATATCTTGCTGTTACTTCCTTCATCACACTTATACTGTGTGTTCTCTTTGTTAAAATGGAGTACATAGACTACAGAATCACAGTATCTGTCAGACTTAAAGGGGCAACTACACCACATGGTCATAAAACTACTGAGTCTGTGAGACATTTTAGCACATTTATTTCTGTGCACGGTATTATGAACACTCCTACTTGTGTGTGAAGGAGTTCATGCTTTCAAGATACATGGTCCAAATCACTGCAAATATGCTGACCTTGCCAAGGCTGCTGCATCCACTTTAGATACATCTTATCAAACATTATCTTACATATTGGAAGAAACCAAACATTTCAAAAAGTCATTTCTCCTTATCAAACCAGAACGTGTCATTTTTATGGAGAGTTAGAATGCTGCATTGGGAGCCCCTGGAATACAGTTCAGTTGTCTGGCCTGAGCCATGGTAGAAAGGACAAGTGTTGGTTTGCTCTTTTCCATTTTGAGTCAATATGCATGGATCCTTTCCAGAGGGTATGTGGGACAGATGGGATTGACTGTCCTTTGAGTTTCTTCCAGTCCTGTTCAACACCCATGGATTAAGGGGTAGTTTGTGTATAGCATATTGTCTTTTTGAGAGTATTTAATGTGAGCAAGTCTAAAGAAGGTGTGGAGATAAACTTACTTCAATGTGTGAAAGCTTGATTTAAGCCAGTGTTCGATTTAAACCTTCTCTGTAGCCTGTGGAGAAAAATTGGCCCTTACAGAATTATCTGTTCTTAAAATGAAGCACTGTCTTGATTTGGCTATTTCATTTTCTTTTTAGGGAAAGCAAGATTATATGTTTTAAAGTAACCATCTCGCTGATGAATGGGTAAACTTTGGTGAAATTCATTTTGGAATTCACTTTCAAAATAACAGCATGGCAGAGGCTTTTTGGTTTTGTTTGGATTTTGTTGTTTTGGAGGGGATTTTCCCCTTCCCAACACTAACTGCTTCCCTTTGCTTCCCCACCTTTTAGATTGATTGTTCAGGAAATATCACACTGGATAATGCTGTAAGGAAGGATGGCACTGTAGAGCAGAATCAGCCAAAACCCCCTTCAAACAGGACTGTGCAGTCACCAAATTCCTCGGTACCATCACCAGGCCTCTCAGGTAATTGAATGTGGTGCAATTTTCTATTTAAGTGGTGCAATTGAAAAATCAAACGTGGCAGTGCTAACACTGACATCAGAATTAATTCTGTTTTGTATTAAACATGAGAAATAAGAAAGCAAATGCAAAGTTGTAGAATCCTTAGTAGGAGGTAGAGTTGAGATAATATTTTAGCATTGTGATCAGAAGTTAAGCATCTGGATCTTAAAAACAGGGAGGGGAAAAAAAGGGTAGATTTTACAAATTGGATAGAAATCCATAGGAAAGTGACACTCTCAGGAGTACACCAGACAAAAACCTAGCAGCTGTGGTAAGAGAAAAGTATTTGAGAAAGTGAGAGAGGGTGTAACAGCAGACTGGAAATGGTGCCTTGGGTGGCACCATTGAGTGCAGCACTGACACAGGGTGACCAGAGAAGTTACTGGCATAGGTGGCTGAATGTGGTGGACCTGGAGGATCCAGGGGATTCCGGTCACCATGCTGGTGGCTCACCATGCTGGTGGCAGCTGTTCCTTGCTCCCATTTTCTGACCTGAGCTGTGGGAAGGCTGTATGAGTGGGAATTCCCAGGGAGCACTCATGCCACGTTGGTACGCTCGCGTGGTGGTCCCGTGTTCCTGCGGGATAGCAGAGACAGCAGGCAGTGCATTCACAGGGCTTTCACCTCTCTGGGCCCCAGATCTTTGGTCTCTCTCATATCTGTCCCCCAGACTTCTTCCTGCTCACCAGCTCCAAGTTTCCTGGCAGTTCTCCTGAGAGATCTGCTTGAATTTAATAAGACAGAATAGCCTGCAGTGATCAGGTGGAGAGGTCAGCCAGGCAAGGTACTCACCCATCAGCCTGCTTGCATGTCACGGGCCCTTTCTTAATCCTCTTTCCCTCCGTTATCTCATGCCTCTCGAGATATTTCTCACTGCAGGAGAAATTTTCCCCAGAACGTGTGTACTTGTCTGAGTTGTATCTCAGATTTGGCACGGGCCTGTGTTCTGTTCTAATCTGATCCTTCTCTCCTAGGAGGAATCAGTGTGACAAACGTACACCCTCCAATTCGTTCACCCAGTGCCTCCAGTGTTGGGAGCAGAGAGAGGTAAGGAAAGAGTGAGAGAGAAGAAAATGTAACTTCCACCTCCACAGAACATGCCTCAGTCTCTTCTCTCTTTAATGCATAAAGATGTCGATTTGTCTCACCTTCTCTGTTAACAGGTCAGGCCTGATGGTTGTTAAGCACCCTTTGCATTCTAAAAGCAGTAATTTCATTGTAATGTATTAATGGAACATCTTTAGATCTATTGACTCTGTAAATTATGGCTAGGTTGGCATTATTAAAAGAATACCATTTATAAATTAGGTTTTAAGTTCAGAAAAATCAGCTAAAGGAAAAAGCTGAATATTGAAAGCCCTTGTGGAACTATAAATTACTTCAGATTTAAGGAACTGATGCTACAAAGAGGGTTATTAAGCATTTTCTGCTGCAATACAGTTAAGTGAGTACTAGATATCTACTGAGTCTACACAAATGTTTTTATCCCTTGCTGATGGAATATTAATGAATATATATATTTACACAGTGTTGTTTAAAGAGTGCAGATCCGTTAATGCGTTGCAATAAATTAAAGCATACATCTGACATGAGATTAATTTTTCATGCAGATTAAAATCAGATACATTCATCCTACTTGAGTTGGAAACGCAGGTGCTTTTTAATCTGGAATACCTTTTGCTCTATTCCATTTACATGGTAAATTCTGTGAAGGACTCCTAGGAACAGTATAAATTAACAGTTTAAATGGTTGTTTGAAGAGTCTTTACTTGCATTTAAAAATGTGATTTGATATGCTGCTACTTGAATTAATTCTGTTAGATTTAAATTCTTCATTTTTATTTAAAAAGATAAGCAGCTATTTTAAAGTTTGATTGTCCATTCTCATCCTGTTAGGACCAAATACATGAAAAGAGACAGATCTAGTTCTAAAAGTAGGGTCCAAATTTTGGTGGAGCTGCAAGGCTGTAAGAAAGTTTTCCAAGATAATGTAACTATGTGTTTTATCTGCCTTATTCAGTTGTGTCGTTTACAATGTTCAGTGGAGGTGCTTTTTTTGTGTATGATTTGAAAGAAACTGAGATTATTTGCAAATTTTGCAGTAATGGATCAAACCATGAGTAATTCTCTAGTTTTGGGGCTGCACCATTAAAATTTTCCCATTTGGTAATGCTTTTTCAGTATACATCAAAGGAAATAAGCTTGGATGTTGCATTCCATAAAGGGAATACTACTCAGGATTCAAAGAAACAAAGTAGATGAACATCCTGAGGTCTTGCAAAGCATCAGTGTACAAAAGGTGTCCAGTTCTGACTCCCAATTTCCCTTTTTTCCTGCCTCTTTCCTGTCATTTACAGTTCTGGCTCCTCCAGCAGGCCACCAGGAGCTGATTCTACACACAAAGTCCCTGTTGTCATGTTGGAGCCAATCAGAATTAAACAAGAGTCAAGTGCATCAAACGAGAACTTTGATTTCCCAATTGTTGTAGTGAAGGAAGAGACGGAGGAGGAATCCCGGCCTCGGAATGTAATATTTACAGCTAGAAAGATCTTCTTTCTCTTTGGAGGGTATTTTGTGTTTATGGGGAATAAAATAATTTACTCGTATTCTGTTGGGAACTGTTTCAGGGGAAAGCTAAAAAACTAAGTAAAAGGAAGAGGTGAAATTCAAAATCAAACTAGCCCTACTGCCAATTAAATTAAATGGTGTGATCAGACTGCTTTTATCCATTCAAAACTTGGGAAATCCAGGAATAACTTGCAGAGATTACATTTTGAGGTACTGGTATGAAGTGTTTCTAGCCATAGTGCAGGAATATCCATTAACAAGGTACCAGATTTTTGGGCCATCAGAGATTAGATTTTTATTGGTGGAGCAGTAAATAGCCTTTCATAGCTAATTTCTTGTGTTCATTTGCCTGTGTTATAGAGTGTTAGTAATTTCTGCATGCATGTTGCAAGTTGAATGGCTGCTGGGATGTAAGTCTGTTACTCAGGTCAGTTTGCACGTTTTTAGGGTCATGTAATTTCACATAAATACTGTAATCTGACTTCCTTTGTTTCTTCCTGCAGTCTATACTTACTTCCTTGCTGCTGGATACCAGTCACAATTCCGCTTCTGAGGAAGCTATGCTGAGAACAGATGCACCAGACAGCACAGATGACCAGCCAGGGGCACTGCAGGAAAGCACATTCCCTGGGAAAACAGGATGGATGGGATCCTCCCATGCTGGCGAGGGCAGAAAAGAGGATGACCCCAATGAAGATTGGTGTGCTGTATGTCAAAATGGAGGGAAGCTCCTTTGCTGTGAGAAGTGTCCCAAAGTATTCCATCTTTCTTGTCATGTCCCTACACTGATGAGCTTTCCAAGGTAATTGACTATTTCATTTCCATCTTAAATTGCACTAAAAGACATTAGACTTGTATTGTGAAACCCAGGGTAAGAAGTTTCAGTCTCAGAGAAAAAACAGTGCCTTCTTTAAAGTCTTGTATCCAGGAGTTTTATTAGTTGGAGAAAATCTTAATTTTCATGAAACTTCAGCTTAATTGTATATTTTTCTACAAAATCTATAAAACTCTTCATTTATTTGACAATTAAGCAAGATCAAATCTAGGGCATCTTATTAAAACTAGGGCACAGAATTAGTAATCTATCATAAAATGTTTTAGGGATGACTGAAAATAGTTAAATTTCTTAATAATAATGATTAAAAAAAAAGAAAAATCAAGACACATCTACAGGAAAAATCTGAATTAATACAGTATTAAATATACTACTTCAGTGCTAAACATGGCTACACTCCAAGCACGGGATGTGTAGTGACTGACATATTTTATAACAGCCAGTGTTGAAACAAGCATGAGACTTTCTTGATTGGCTGTTAAAAAACCATTGCTCAGTTTCTTGACTTTCAAAATTGAGTCTTAAGTAGATTATTGTTATAAGCATTACTGGCGTTTGCTTCTGGAATTAGTCTTTGGTTAAAATAAAGGGAATTTGTCAATGCCCCAGCTTGGAAATGTCATGCAATAAGCTTGTTTGTATTAAAGGATAAAAACATTGGTCATAACATGCTCATTGGTTAATGCTTTTATAAATATTAGCTTTTCTGATTAAATATCAGCATAGTTTACTGGTGTAAAACATTTGGATAGCAACTTAGATTTGCACAGTTATCACCTCTGTGCTACTCTGAACAGGCATAATTCTGGAAGTATATCTTTCTTTTTAAATGTCACTTGAAATGGCACATAAAAATGTTTCTCTTACTTTTTAAACTTCAATTTCCAGGGTTTTTTAAATTAAAACAGTGTTATGTTACAGCTTTATGCCATAAGGAAAACCAGTAAGGTTACAGTAAGCACTTAAATTAAGAAATATTCTTTCTGGAAAGGAAACAAAAATTAATCTTGAAGCAGGTAGATAACTATGCATTACAAGACTTTGTTTCTGTTAAAATAAAATATTCAATAGCAAGTCTTTAAAATGCTTCATATTTACTGGATCATTCAGTGGAAACTGAGGTAATGATGTCTGAGGGCAAGAGAGCCAAAAACCATTTTGGTGGCAGGTGTTCAGGTCTGTCTGCACTGTGTTCCAGAGCACAGTTAGGTGAAGTTTCCTCCTGACTTCTGATAGATCTGGTTTTTGTTCTCATCTTTGTGGGGTCGATTGCTTTTTTACCTCCCAACTCTTAAGTCTGCCGAACAAACATTAGTCTCGTAGCATTAGTTCCTTCAAACACACAAAATAATTCTGTTATTGTGTCAGGGGTGTCCATCTGCTGCTTTCATGGTTGCTTTGTTTTCCTGTTTCAGGTGGATAGAGCAATTTCCTAGGTTCATAGTCACAGGGTGTTTTGGGTTGGAAAGGATCTTTAAAGACCCTCTGATTTGAACGGCCCTGCAATGCTCAGGGACATCTTCAACTAGATCAGGTTGCTCAGAGCCCCATCCAAGGTGGCCTTGGATGTTTCCAGGGACAAGGCATCCACCACCTCTCTGGGCAGCCTGTGTTTTTCACAGTCCTCACTGTGAAAAACTTGTTCTTTGTATCCAGTCTGAATCTACCCTCTTTCAGTTTAAAACAATGGTCCCGTGCAGATTTATAAGGCATTTTTTGCATTTTTTTTTCCTTCATTCCAACCTATCACATTCTTCCTGATTATTGGATATTTTAATGCATCATTCCTCTAATTTGCTCCTTGTTTTCTTGTATCACAAGATCTTTAGGTCATACCCTGTATTAATTTTTGTGTATCTGCCACATCATTTCTGTAAGGCTAGTCCAGGCACAGAGGTGACACTGTCATAAATCATTCTGTGAAGTTAAGACAGCAGAAAGTAAAACTTCTTCTTGAAGCAAAACGCCCATCATTCACCACTGCATGCTAAAACTGGCAGATGGTGAAAATCTTTGGATCAGTCTGAATAGAAATCAATAAGATTTTGTTTTTAAATTGGTGAATTCTTCTGCCTTACTACTGAAGTGAAATAAAGGGTGCTGCAGAAATCATTTCCCATTTCTGAGGGCTCTGTTTATCATAACATACCCCTGGGTACATACATGCAGTTGGTCTCATAACTGCTTGTTGCTGGATCCTGTCTCTTGTGTGACGATTCAGCCCTCTGGCGGTCACATGCAAGCGTGCAGTTTCTCTCTTTTTGTAGAGAACTATAGTAAAAAATAGACTCTTCCTAGTTTTTTTTTCAAAACTTTCAAGTTCATAAATTGTGTTCAACAATCAGTAGACATAGCTTGCAGAACTAATTATCTTATAATCTCATGCTGACCTTTAAATCCCCAGTATTCTCTTATGCAAACTGGTAAAATCATGAATCTCTGAACATTTTAGGGAGTGAAGTATTTTTGGTTTTACAAATAATCCTGTCTATAGTAATCTCTATAGGTTAGTAATGTGCTGTAGATCAAGCTTGTAGAGGGCATGTAATTCTCACCATATAATGCTAACACCTTTCCTTCTGTTCAGTCCATATGATTCCTTCAGTCTCTCTGTGGTTATGGTTGTGCAGGGCTCTTCATGGTGCTATCCCTTAAATCCTGTGAGCTCAAGTGAAAAAATTAGTATTGACAAAGGTAGAGACCATTTGTCTGTCTTTCTGCTAGGACACCATTAATGACACCAGTGCCACTAAAAGGAACAAAGTTGTAGTAAAGCGTTTTTGCCAGCAGCCTTTTGTACCACCACCAAGAAAACAACAGAGATGCAGAGAAAATCCACCCCACAGATGAGGGATTTACCCAGAAGTATGTGGAAAGCCTTCTGGCAAAGGAGTGCTTCCTCACTGAGGTCAATGTGTCTGTTTGTCTTCTTTAGTGGAGAGTGGATTTGTACATTCTGTCGGGATCTGTCCAAGCCAGAAGTTGAATACGACTGTGATAAACCTGCTCACAGCTCTGAAAAAAGAAAATTGGAAGACACCATGGGTTTGGCACCCATAGACCGCAGGGTAAGGATAAAATTATTATTTAAAACTTTGAAGCCAAAGCTTTTTCAAAGCTTTAAAGTTTTGAACTGTGTTAAAAACTTTTGTCAGAGTTTACCTGTTTTCAGTTGGCAACTTGTGTAAATACGCTGAAGTTAGTATTTCATTTGGGGTCTTAGTCTACATGTAGAACCATTTATGGAAGAGTAGTAGAGAGGAGACTCCCAGGCTAATGATGTATGACACTGATTATGTGGGCAATTACGATGAGATTTATTTTTGATACAGAATATAAATATTGCCCATGCAGTGTATAATTTAAGCAGGTCTGAAGGGCTATAACACAGGGTCAGCTGGAAACTGTGCAGGTTTGCAGAAAGCACAAATGCAAAGCAGCAAAGCACCCATGGAGCTACATTAGGATTTTATCTCCACCTTTTACTCACCTGTCCAAACCTGAGTGTCCCCATCCTCAGGCTGGATGTACCCTGCAGGTATCCCTGCAGGGGTGGGATCCACCTGGAAGCTGCCCCGCAGCCTCGGGAGGTCAGTTTGCCATTTGGCCCAGTCTCCAGGAGCATTTTGTACCCTTTTGCAGGCCCATGTGTACCAAGAGCAGTCACAACCATCACCACTCCCCCACCTCTGGAATGCATTAATTATGCAAGCATAATTAATTAAGACAGTTCCTCCTGCAATTCCCACCTGGCATTCTTATCTTAGGTCAGATCACACTGCCCGCCAGTTGTGTGTGTGTGGAGGACAGACTTTGTCACACCATTCTTTACACGTGCTCTACTTGCATTTTGCATTAAATGTTAAGTTATAAGCCCTGCAAAGATTCTGATAAGGCATCAGCAAGCATAAAATCACAGAAGTATTTTTTAGAATCTCTTTCAAGGCTCAAGATCCAGTTTACTATATTTGCATACACAAAGTAAAAGGGGGAATACTGAGTTCTGTATTTTCTGCAGTTTGTGATTTTAGAATAAGCCTTGTAGGATTCCTCAATTACCTGGATATCTATTTTTCTTGGCACAGAAGTGTGAAAGACTGCTGCTATACCTCTACTGTCATGAAATGAGTCCCGCCTTTCAAGATCCAGTTCCTCCCACAGTATGTACCTCACTTCTTTCTATTTTTAGCAGCATATTTGCCATGTTTCTAGTGGCATTCTAAAGTCCATATCGTAAGTCAAATTCTACAGACATTCAATGTATTAAACATGTTTGGTTTTATTCAAACTATTTGAAGGGGGAAATTAAAAGTTGAAGCATTGGGTTGGCAGGGGATTTACAAGTAAAGTTCCACAATAACTGATTTTACTTAATACTTCAAAAGTAGTTTAAAAAAAGTAAGTTCTAACACTGCTAACTTCATATCCCAAGTTTCATCACTGAGAAGGTAAATTGGGATATATTTGGGAGTTTTAAACATTACGTGATTTTGAGATTTGAGGTACTCCATAGCACTAATACGAAATTGAATTCCTTATTGACTTGAAATTTGTTAGTTTAAAATGGTAAACAGTACCTGGGTGCAGTAGAAGTCCAAGGCTATAAAGAGCTATCACTGTGATCAGATGGAAAGATGTTCTTCATGACTAGGCAGTGGAGAAGACAAATCATTGGGGAAAGAGTTCATCAAAAAGTAGTATGTTCCTATGCAGCTTTTACTCCATTTGAATGAGTTTAAAAATATTTCATATGGTGGTCCTGAGAATGAAACTTAATAAATAGCTTATTTGACTACACCTGAAAACAACATCCAAACCAACTCATTTTCTCTATTATATGTAGTTAGTGGAGGTTTTATGTGTTTCTCTTTGATTTTAAAATAGGCATTGGAAAGAGTTTATTTTAGCCAACAAATTGTCAATACATCACTGTTATTCCAGAAACTGTCTGCACGTATGGTAAATGTGCAATTCTTCAGTCTTTGAGTTGTACTTTGAAGATGAGACTAAATCTTGCCTACTCCCTCAAATCTAAAGGTTTATGAAACAATAAATTATGAACATTATTGCATTTTGGATTTTTTTCCCCACTTAGGTCCCTGATTACTACAAAATAATCAAGAAGCCTATGGACTTGTCAACCATCAAGAAAAGACTTGAAGTGACCAGTTCATTCTACACAAAGCCAGAAGATTTTGTGGCTGATTTCAGACTGATTTTCCAAAACTGCGCTGAATTTAATGAGGTTGGAAAAGGAGATTCTTTATCAGCTTTGTTGGCTTAGTTACTTTAAGTATAACTGTAATGAGGGTGCAACTTACAAGAATTTATTGTATTAAACTTACTTGGATGATGAGACTGCGTGAAAACATAGATCAGATTTGACACTGATGTGGTCTGTGATAACTCTGCAGTGGACATCTTTCCATAGAAGGGAGGAGGATGGTAACAAACATAGCTGAATGGCCCAACAGCAGCTAAAGAAATGGACAATTTTTTGTCATACAGGTTAATGGTGGGCATTGTGATATAAAAATTGGTTTTGTCCTGCTTGTGTCAGATCTTAAATTCAGTGGGGTTTTCATTCTGGGAGCTCTGTACTCACTCTTAAGATTTCAATAATTTGTTATTATTCCCTAGTGCTCATAAGGGAAACACATGGTGAAATATAGGGATGCAGGTTCTGAATGTACCACAAAATGAGAATTACAGTGGGAATTAAAGGCTTCTCCAAGTGACCTCCATGGGGTTCTCATCCAGTCACCCTTGAGAGCTAGGACTTACTCCTACACTGGTGATATCAGCTTCCGGAAACTGGTAGCTGTGGTGGCTGTGGATGACTTTAGGACTGCTCAGTCTTCCATGTTACAGTCATTGTCCACCAAGTAATATTTTCAGTGTTATTAAAAAGATCTGTGAGCTGGAAAAGTTTCTAACACCCTGAGGGCATATCTGTGTTGTTTCACAGTACAACACAGCTCTGGCCCCTGCTCTCACCCCAGTCAGGATTTAGGAGTTCTTAGAACCTTTGTAAAGCTTTGAGTACCCAGGCAGCATGGCTTTTATGGTCAACTGTCAGAGGGAAAAAAACCATTGGTGGTTGTTGATCTGCCCTCGCTGTATATTTCTGTGCTCTTTGGGGCCCTGTGCTCCATAGCCATTCTTGCTGATGAGTGATTGCTTTTTGTAGCCTGTACCTAAAAGACCTAATGTGATCTAAGTACAAAGCTATTTCACAATGCACTGATGTTGTTAATTCACTCAACAGCCCGACTCAGAAGTGGCTGATGCTGGCATGAAACTCGAAGCCTACTTTGAAGACCTTCTAAGGAACCTTTATCCAGAGAGAAAGTTCCCTGTACAGCCAAACAGCCAGAGTGAAAAAAATAATCCAGAACTTATCGATGACTCGGATGATGACTTTGTACAGCCCCGGAAAAAAAGGCTCAAAGGAGAAGACCGTCAGTTACTTAAATGAACCACATGGGTTACTACAGAAAGTTTTTTAAAAACTGAGAATATTTATCACTGGTATCACTGTTTTGACTTGTAGGTTCGTGAATATTTACTAGACTTCCTACCCCCTGTCTGAAACACAAATCTAACAGATATCAAGGCATGCAAAGAGCTTCTCTGAAGTTCCAACCTTTCATCTCTTTTCTGCAGCAGCTCAGAAATTGCCGTTTGTGTGGGGTGACAGCTGTTTAACTTGGCTTTGAAGAAGTTTGTATAGAATTGAACTTGAAAACACGACATGAGTTCAACATGTGGCTTTCCGAGTTTCAAGAAAACGTAATCTCACCAGACTTTTAATTTTACCAAAGGCACGTGGCTGGCCATAATTTGATCTCTCTGTACTGTATTTAATACAAGCCATGAAAAAAGATGGTGTAATGTTATTGTCCTGCAGTACCGATTGGTATAATCAAAGTGTAGTTGTCCCCAAAGAAGTTAATGGAAATTTTTAAACGTAAGGGAGAAGGTATTAAAAATAACTTAAAAAAAAAAAAACACCAAGAAGAGGAATTTGTGTCAGAATTTCTAATGGAAGAAGGACAGAATATTTTGGTTTGCACCATTTTTCTCACCACCAGCAGGAAACAATGGTATTTCTGTACTATTTTGTTTAACAGGTGTCTCAAGTGTGATGTACCTCTGTTTAATGAAGTTGGTGGGAAAATCTTAAGTGGAAAAATGTTTGTTTGCAAAACCAGTCATTTTTGTGAATTTTTAAAGAGGAGAGAAAAAGTATCCTTTCTGTCTGTAATCTCTTGTTCTTTTCCAACATTTCTAAATATGTCAGAATGCAAACACTATTCACTTGGGAGTACACAAGTTTGAAGAGAAAGATACTTCTCTTCAGCCCTCTATCTGTCCCTGACCACCAGAAAATGAGGATGAATTACCTTATTTTATTCCGTCTACTTTCCAGAAGCTGTGACAACAGCCTTGGGATTTCTTCTGCCCTCGGAGCACACCTCCAGTGGGACCCACCTGTGAGAGCTTTCAATCAGTTCTGTGGTTCCAGCTGGCTCCCTGAAAAACTCCAAACTTCATCCAGACAAAACTCCATCCGACTCTAACCTTGTATTTGAAGGCATCTCTGAGGGCATTGCTGGGGATTTCATTTCTGTGGGGAAGATTCCCTTGACTTTAACACTGCTGAGGGATGATGTTCCCAGGCTGGAAGGGAAGGGGTTTGGGGGGCTGGGACACACCTGGGGGTGTGCGGGAGCTCAGGGAGATCGGCACCGGGAATTGCTGCCTGAGCCTCTCCGCAAACGCACCGTGCCGACGTTCCCAGGCAACGCCAGCTGTTCCAGCTGTTGCTCCGGTAATTCCGGGGTGGGGGCGGGGTCTGTCCGGGCTGAAGCATCTCCGGGTGCCTGTGCAGAGCAGCCCCTGGCCGAGGAGCCGCGGGCAGCCCTTTATCCACGTCCATCCCAGCACTGCCCGGGCATCCCAGTGCCCATCGCCGGGATGTGTGGGTGGCACGCTGCCTGCCACGGGCAGGACACTGAGGCACAGCTGCTCCCCTGCAAATACCGAGGGTAGGAGGTGCTGATTCCCTTCCCGGGGCTCCCAGCCTCCTCCTGCCCCGCATTCCCAGCCAGCTGGGACACACTGAGGAAACACCAAGGAACATTCCTGGCAGGGAGTGGGAGTCACCAAGGGCTCCGTGCAGCTCTGGGCCAGAAAAGTGGCCCCAGCATCAGCACCTGCAGTGATTTGGGGCTGTGAACACTCACCTGCAGGAAACGCCCCTCTGCAGGTGGGAACAGCTCTGACACTCTCCAGAAGATCTCTGGCCATGGACCAAGTGAACCCTCAGGACTTGTCCTGCTCATTTCTCCTTGGAAAGGAACATGGAATGAGCACCTTTACTGCTGTGGGGTAAATCCTGGGGGATTTACCCCACAGGAGCACCTTTACTGCTGGGGGAAAGGGCAGGAAACCAAGGTTATTGGAAGAGCCTTGTGCTGTCCTGTGAGACACCAGCCAGTTCTGCTCTAGAGCCATTCTAGGGGCTGGTGTGCAAAGCAGCACTAGCAGGAAAGAAGGAGCTACATTTGCATGGGAATTCCTATGCTGGCAGCAGCCAACCCCATCCCAGGCAGGACCTTCCTCGTGAGCCTGAGACTGGCTCAGGTGCTTGGAGCAGGGTGCTGACAAGGCCAGGATTCTGAATGCAATCCCCACGTGGGCCAGTCACTTGTCACCGTTGGACTCGATGATCCTCGTGGCTCTTTCCAACTCAGAATCTCCCGTGCTTCGGCAAAAAAGAGCAAACATCTTCCACAGGCTTTTTAAACCCCCTGGTTTTTCCACTGGGGAGTGCGAGCCACAGAGAAAGGGGGAGAGAGGAGGGAGAGCATCGAGTCTCACCTGGCAGGTGTCGGATGAGCAGCTGGAGCAGGACCGAGCCCCGGCGGGGCGGGGGCGCGGCGGGCGGGAGCCCCCGGGGGCTCGGGCACGGGGGAGGGGGAGGAGGGCGCTGCTCTGCCCAGGGCGGTGCGGGTCCCTCGGGGCTCCGGGGCGGGGGGGGCTCCGCATCCCCGGGGCGCCGCGGGGCCGGGACCGCGCCGGAGCGCGCTGCTGCCGCCGGGGGGCGCTGCGGGAGCGCCGCCGCTCCGTGTCCGCCAGGCGGCGCCCCACGGGCCGGGGCCGCGGGCGGCGCTGAGGGAGCGGCGGCGTCGGGAGGGTCCCGGGGCCGGCACGGGCGGTGCCCGCGCCCCGCCCGCTCCCGGCCGCGATCCAGCGCCGCTCCGGGGAACCGCCGCCCTCCTCCTGGGCCCCGGCACGACCCCGGCTCCCCAGGCCGCGCCGGGACCGGACCCCAGCCCCGCACCGGCCGAAGCAGGAGCAAAGCGGCAGCGCCGGGCTCGGTCCCAGCGCCCGTCCCGGAGCGGCTCCTCCCGCCCGCCGCGATCCCGGTCCTCACCCCAGCCCAAATCCCGCACCCCGCCCGCCGAGCAGCTCCGCCCGGGACCCCCAGCGGACACCGGCAGGACCCGGACCCAGGTCCCGGTGCCAGCCCCACCTCAGCGCCTCGAGCTCCGAGCGGCGGTCCCGCCGCACCCCGGGACGCGCATCCACCGCACCGAGCGGAGCGGGCGCGGATCCGCCGGGATTTATGGGCGGGGCCGGGCCGGCACAGGTGTGAGGGGCGGGGCCGGCACAGGTGCGCGGGGCCCCAGAGCGCCTGCGCGGGGCGGGGCCCAGGGGATTTAAACCGCGGGGAGGGCGCGGCAGAGCTATTTGCTCCTCGGCGCTCGCTGCGGCCTGGTCGGGCTCTGTGTCTCTTTTCCTCTCTATTTCTTCTACGTTTCTTTGCTTCTCTACTTCTTTTCCTCTATACCTCCCCTTCCTCCCCTCCCTTCTTCTCCTCCCCCACCCCCTACACCCTCCCCCCCCCCCACCCCCCCCTCCCTCTCCCCCCTAGCCCTCCCCTTCCTCCCCCCCAGCCGGATCCCCCCTACCCCCCATCCCCCTACACACCCCAACCCTACCGCACCCCTCCATCCTCTCCTTCTTCCCTTCCTTCTCCCCCACCCCGGCTCCTCCTGCCCTTTCTCCCTGCTCCTCTTCCTTCCCAGTCTCCCCCCAGTTGCCTTCAATCCTCTCCCTCCTTCCTCCACTTTTCCTTCTCCCCTCACCCCGGTTCCTCCTGTCCCCCTCTCCGTGATGCTTTCCCCCCTCACGCCATCCTCCTCTTTCCCCGCAACCTGCCTTCAATCCTTCCCCTCCTTCCTCCCCCTGCCATTCCCCCAGCCCCCTCCCCTGGTGCCCTGCACACCCCGACCTCCCCCCACCTGCCCTCCGTCCTTGTCACTCTCCTCTCGACGACCCCCTCTGCTCCCCTGTTCTCCTTCTCCATCCCCCGCTCTCTCTCTTTTCCCCGCAGCCGCGGGGCTCGGGGTGCCGGAGAATAAAGCCCAGAGGGCCGGAGCCCGGCGCCGCCCGCCCTCGCTGGAGTCCCCCCACACGGGGCCGGACCCGCTCGGCGGGTCCCCCCATACCGGTCTAATACACCGCCCGACACTGCCGGGGTTGCGGCTTTCCCGACATCACACTGGGGGTCGGGGCTGGGGGTCAGGGAGGGCCCCTGCTCCGGAGGGGGTCCTGGGGAGAGGGGTGTGGGTAGCTTAGGGGGGACCCCCTCCTCCGGAGGGGGCGGGGGGGTGGGTTAAGGGGCCCCCTCCTCCGGAGGGGGTCTGGGGGGGGGGGGGGGGGCCCGGGGGGGGGTTGGCGGGGGCTTAGGGAGGGCCCCCTCCGGAGGAGGGGTCCCGGGGGGTTGGAGGGGGGGGTTAGGGAGGGCCCCCCTCCGGAGGAGGGGGTCCCGGGGGGGGTCGGGGTGGGCCCCCTCCGGAGGAGGGGGTCCGGGCAGGGGGCGGGGCGGAGGGGGTCTTTTTTTCCCCCTCCAGGCCCAGCCCCCTCCCCGGACCCCCTCCTCCGGACGGGTCCCGCTCCGGGCCCTCCCGGGGACCCCCTCCTCCGGACCGGGGCCTCCCCCGGGGGGAGGGGCGGGGTGGGTGGCCCGGGGCAGGAGGGGCTGTTCGTTTGTGCGGCCGTTTCTGTACGTGCGCTCACGGTGCAGTGTGACGTGACCCCCTCTGCTTCCCCCCCCACCCGCCCCCTTTCCCTCCCCCCGGGGGGCCCCGGTCCGGAGGAGGGGGTCCCCGGGAGGGCCCGGAGCGGGGCCCGTCCGGAGGAGGGGGTCCGGGGAGGGGGCGGGGCCTGGAGGGGGGGAAAGGCCCCCCTCCGCCCCGCCCCCTGCCCGGACCCCCTCCTCCGGAGGGGGCCCACCCCGACCCCCCCCCCGGGACCCCCCTCCTCCGGAGGGGGCCCTCCCTAACCCCCCCCTCCAACCCCCCCGGGACCCCTCCTCCGGAGGGGGCCCCCCCTTAACCCACCCCGCTCCCCCCCCCGCCCCCTACGGAGGAGGGGGTCCCCCCCTAAGCTACCCACACCCCTCTCCCCAGGACCCCCTCCGGAGGAGGGGCCCTCCCTGACCCCCCAGTGTGATGTGTGGCAGCCGGAGTGCCGGCGCTGTGTGTGAACAGCACTGCGGACCCGCCGAGCGGCTCCGGCCCCGTGTGGGGACTTCAGCGAGGGCAGGGGGCGCCGGGCTCCGGCCCTCTGGGCTTTATTCTCCGGCACCCCGAGCCCCGCGGCTGCGGGAAAGAGGGAGAGGGAAGGACGGGGGACAGAGCAGAGATGGGGGAGTGAGGAGGGAAGGGAAAGGCCAGGTGGGGAAGAGGGAGGGTGGACAGGGGAGGAGGAGAGGGGAATAGAAGGGGATAGCGGGGTAGGGACCGGAGAGGAAGGAGTATGGGGGTCGGGTTTGGGGGGAGAGGAGGGAAGGGTTTCGGGGCGAGAGGGAAGGGGGAGAACGGGGGAGAAAGAAAGGGAATACGGGGAGAAGGAAGGAGGGGTAGAGAGGGGGACAGGAGGGGAGGCCGAAGCCCCCGAGCCTCACCTGCGGAGCCCGCACGGGAGCTCCCGCCCGCACCGTGCTCTGAGTGAGCAAATGGCGGCCGAGGCGATAACCGGGGCTTAAATCCCCTCGGCCCCGCCCCGCGCAGCCGCCCTGGGGCCCCGCGCACCTGAGCCGGCCCCGCCCCTCACACCTGAGCCGGCCCCGCCCCTCACACCTGAGCCGGCCCCGCCCCTGAAGCCGCGGCCCCGCCCCGGGCTGAGCCCCGGCCCCGCCTCACGGAGCCCCGGCCCCGCCCCGGGCTGAGCCCCGGCCCCGCCTCACGGAGCCCCGGCCCCAGCCCGGGCCCATTCCGGGCCCCGCCTCACGGAGCCCCGCCGTGCCCGGGATGGGCCCGGGCCCATCGCTCGCGTTCCCGCCCCTCACACCTGGGCCGAACCGGGGCTGGCACCGGCGCTGGGACCGGGGCTTCGGGTCCGGGTCCTGCCCGTGTCGCCGGGGGTCCCGGGGCCGGAGGACCGGGGCGGGATTGGCGCTGGGATGGGGACCGGGCTCGCCGCGGGCGGGAGGAGCCGCTGCGGGACGGGCGCTGGGGCCGAGCCCGGCGCTGCCGCTCCTGCTCCGGCTGCGGCCCCGCCGGGGCTCCGGGACCCCCCAGACCCCGCCGGTCCCCGCAGAGCCGGGGAATTTGTTTTGAACTTTTCATCCAGCCTAGGCAGATAATTCTCATGGAGAAACCCCAAAAATAAAGGATATGGGATCGGGGGACGGGGGGTCGGGGCACGGGCAGTGTTCTGCTTGAAATTAAAAACCCTCTGGGAAGAAGAAATCTGTGGAACAGCTCATTTCCAATCCTGGACCGGCTTCTGTGTGATTGCCTGTGATTCCAGCTGCTCCCGTGGCATTTTAAGCCTGTGGCTCTCTAATGAAGTGTCAGGTACTGAGCACGACAGAAAATAATGGGAAAACTCTCGGGATCAGGCAGTGTCCCAAAGAGCTGGCAGTGCCCAGCATTCCCGACTGGATTCTGGGGATCCCAGCAGAGCCCTTCCATAGTGTCCCCATGGAGCTGACACTGTCCAGCATTCCTAGCTGGAATGTGGAGGTGACAGTCCCCCCTTCCATAGCGTTCCTGTGTCTCTGGCACTGCTCACCATCCCTGCCCAGGGTTTGGGGGTTCCAGCACAGCCCCCCCAGCACATCCCACTGCTTCCTCAAGTCCCCTTTAACCAGGATCATTTTTCGGGGTGGGGGCACCCAAAGCCAGCAGAATTGGCTTTAACCAGTTTTGGGGGATCTCCCCTCTCCCCTCCTCACTGAATTCCTGCTGCCAAATCCCAGCCTGAGGCTCAGCTCCCCGTCCCCTCAATCCCTCTGAGGAACTGGACTTGGATTGCCCAATCCAGCAGGGCAGCAACGCTGTTTCTCCTCACTGTGTATCTTGATTGCAGGAACTGCTGAAGAAATAATTCAAAGAAATTCAGAGAACGAAGAGACACAAAGGAAGAGAGAGCTGCCAGCTCCAACCAAGGGCTGCTCAAACCCCTTCTCACCGATTTGCTTTAATTAACCAATGCAAATGAACCAGTCCAAACCACACTGATGCGGTTTTATTCTTTTTAATCAAATTAGAAATACTGCAGAATATAAAAGAACACTTTTGACCCCAAAACTCTTCTAGGAGATACACAGGGCAGGGCTGCACTGCACCCCCAAAGTGAGGATTGGGAGAACCGGGAGAAAAGAAAATCCAGGCTGAGATTCCTGGGAGATTGGTGCAGCTTCTGCCAGCCAGAACAACCCTTGGTCTGAACACACCTGCGGGATCTCATCAGTATCCTCCCGGGCCTTTTATTAAAAGCAGATTTCCACAGAGAATTAATGACATACAGAAAATTAAATGGTAATGGAAAGGAGCAGCTCCCCCAGCCCATCAGGCTGCAGCATCCAAAAGAAAATGAACAGGAAGATTATGGATTATGGATTGGGACCATCTCAAATCCCAAACTCCCCGCGTGGAATACCACTCTGCTCTGCTCTAGAAATCACCACCTCTCTTGGTGGACAAACCCTTCAGCTCTGCTTCCAATTCACCGAGCTCCCAGCTGTGCCACCGAGACTGTCCGCACCGTGTCCGGGGCGGGATCCAGGGAGACCGGCAGGGAATTGCCGCGGGAACGCTGCCCAGGAAGCTCCCGGCCCTGCCCTGTGCCTGCAGCCCAGAGGGAGATCTCTTCCCACAGCTCCAGCTGCGCTCGGCGCGTCCCGGCGCTTCCCACGCGGAGCCGCACGGCTCCCTCCGCCCGCTGCCTCTGGAGCGTCCCTGCGGTGCCAGCAGGAAAGGAGCCTCTCCGGGACACGGACTGGGGATCCAGGGGGAGAAAAGGAGTTTTCGGTCTCCAGCCTCACGCAGCAGCTGGGCCTGGCGATCGCTGGCAAAGCCCCGGCAGAGGCCACCTTGTCCAGGGCATCGCTGCCAGAGGCCATTCCTGCAAAATCAGGGGAAAAGGGGATGAACCTTGGAGCTCCTGGAGTTAGCCAGGAGCTTGGCCAAAAGACTGGAAGAAAACTCACATCCCCAGCAGAGATAAAAACAGAGGAGGAAAATGCAACCTGAGGTGATGAAAAGAGAAGGGAATGATCGGAACCATTTGAAATGGGTAAGAGGAAATGGCCTGACGTGATCCCAGGGGAGGTTTAGGCTGGATATTGGGAAGTCTCACAGTGGAAAGGCTGTCCAGCCCTGGCACAGCTGCTCAGGGCACTGGTGGAGACCTCATCCCTGGAGGGATTTAAAGCTATGTGGATGTGGCACTTGGGGATGTGGGATAGTGGTGGCCTCAGCAGTGCTGGGGAATGGTTGGGCACTGTGATCTCAGAGGGCTCCTCCAACCTGAAGGATTCCATGATTCCAAGGACACCCTGAACCTGCCAGCACAGACACACCTGTGCCTGCTGCAAGCATCATTTTCCTTCCTCTCCCTTGCTTGGCTGCCAAATATTCCCTGGTGACAGGGAACACGGGAGCAGTCCTTGCTGTGGGAGAGGCCAGCAGGATTAGATCCAATTCCCTGACAGGATCCAGCCAGTCCTGTCCCCAGCTGTTTCGGAAGCTCCCAGTCCCTTCCAGCAGCAAGAGAGGGAAATCACCTCGTGCCGTGGGACAATGACACGAGAGCTGTGGGGAGAGAGCGGCAGAGACGGGACAGGAACAACACCAGAGCTTTCCAAAGGGAACACCTGCCAGATCAACCTCCAGGACCTGTGGAAAGCATTTTCCAGCTGAGCTGTGAGTCCATCTACTCCTGTCTTCCACTCACTGACCTTTCAGCCACGGCCAGAAGCTGCTCTGGAAGGAAGGTCCCCTCTGTGTCCATGGATGTGGCTTTTCCCTCGCTGCCCCCGTGGTCTATGGGGAGCTAAAGGAGAAGAAAAGGATTGAACAGGGAATAAATATCCATAAATACAGCAGATATGGCCACATGCCCTCACTGAGGTCATATAACAAATAATATCCCAAGCTATTGTGATGAAAGTCCCTTTCAGCTGGGAAGAGCAAGAGGAAACATTCCTGATCCCATCTCTGACTCCTTCCCTTTGCAGTACCTGTCACCCTGGAGTGCCAGGACAACGGAGAATGGCTTCCCACTGACACAGGGCAGGGATAGATGGCATCTTGGGAAGAAATTCTTCCCTGGGAGGGCGCTGAGGCCCTGGCACAGGGTGCCCAGAGAAGCTGAGGCTGCCCCTGGATCCCTGGCAATGTCCAAGGCCAGGCTGGACAGGGCTTGGAGCAACCTGGGAGAGTGGAAGGTGTCCCTGCTCATGGAACTGGATGGGCTTTAAGGTCCCTTCCCACCCAAACCATTCCAGGATTCTACACAAGAGGACTGGTGCTCAGCTTTGAGCTGGGAAGTTTAGAGACTCAACTGAATGATCAAACCAAGTCCAAGCCCCTAATGTTTTAGGGAATGGCAGCCTCTATAAACACTTAGAATAAACACTTAGAAAGTCAAGGGAGGTGCCCAAATTAGCAAACAGCCCAAGGCTGTGGTGTCTGGATATTGGATTGCGATGAGGTGAACCACCCACCTGACCAGTGACTGCCAGGCTGGGACACTGCTGTGTCTTCCCAGTAAGGAATTCCCCAAATAGCTGTTATGGATCCTGTTTCTATTTCTTCTAAAGGGAAAATGATGATAATAATAATTATTAATAAAAATTAAAAGGTCACATATTACAAACAGATGTCTATGTATGTATCTATCCCACATATAAAATATTACATGCATAGAGACTCAAACACTGAACCTGGCTGAAAGTTTCAAAACTAAGAGGGAAAACTGCTTTTCACCCTGAGATTTGTTCAAGCTGTGTGTAAGAAGTCCAGGTGTGTTTCTGAAGATGCTGAAGAGATGAAATTACTAATTTTCATTTTTGGATTACCAGAGGAATGAGGAGATGGTGATGCCTGGTTTTGTTTTCCCTAAACACATCATGGACTTAAATAAACCAGAAACATCCAAAAATGGACAGCTCTGAGTCCTGCATCATGACTAAAAGGGTTAAAAAGTATTTCTGCAGCTTTTAAAATAAAAACAATTATTCAGGAGCAGTTCCAGAGGTTTTTCATCCAACCAAGACTTGTCCTACGTGGTTCCATGCAAAGATCAAACTCATGGGAAAACCCCACCCAATAACTGAGCTTAAGCAGGAAAGAGAAATAATAAAATGCTGACCTTGAAGCAGCTTTTCCAGCTCTTTGGAGCCAGTGGTGATATGGATGATCTCTGACCACTGCAGGTGGAACTCTGTGGCTGTGGTGAAACCCTGGGAGCCAGTCTGGCTGCCTTAGGCTGAGGGAAAACCCAAGTGAGCAGTGCCAGGAGAGCTCATGCCATTCATCAACCCCCAGTAATTCATATTTCCTGCCTTGTGGAGAAGTGCCTCTATCATTCCATGCACATTTCATAGACCTTGCACAAGTGGGTACCTCTGAATAGAACTGAAATTCTGCTCCGAGAAAAAGCTCCAACATTCCTTTCATGTGTTTTATGGAAATATCCTCCCCTTCAGCTCAATCCTGTGCTGGTGCATTTTACCTTTTCCCATCACAAGTCATGTGACACCTCCAATTACCTTTACTGCCCTTTGGAGACCTTCCAAATTCCCCACAATGCTTTCAGCCAGCAGAAATAAACCTGTGGAATATCTTGGGTTAAAGTTCCAGAACATCCTGACCGGGACTTTGTCAGCTTTGGTATCACTGATGCATTTAATGTTCAGCAGCTCCTTCTCTGGTGCAAAAGCCACAACCTCCGCTGTGTGAAATACAGCTTCTTCCAGCTTCTTCCCATCACTGGAATTTGTGCCACACTGCTGGCAGGGAGGGGGGAAAAGGACACCTGTTAGTATTTTTGGATTGTTTTGGGTTTTTTCCCAGAACACAAGTAAGAATTTAGCGAAGTTTGCATATTCACCTTGTTTTAAAGGAAAAGACTTTAGGTTGGCTATTATGAGGGAATTCTTCCCTGGGAGGGCGCTGAGGCCCTGGCACAGGGTGCCCAGAGAAGCTGAGGCTGCCCCTGGATCCCTGGCAGTGTCCAAGGCCAGGCTGGACGGGGCTTGGAGCAGCCTGGGAGAGTGGAAGGTGTCCCTGCCTGTGGCAGGGGTGGAGCAGGATGAGCCTTTAAGGTCCCTTCCACCCCGAACCATTCCGGCATCCCACGGCTCCAGCTCTGGCGGGCCCTGCCGGGATCAGCAGAGCCTCCCGGTCCCCCGGCCCGTGGTCTGGAGCTCCCCGCGTTCCCCGCCCGGGGTCCCCTCCTGGTACCCAATTCCAGCCCCGCTCCTGCCCCTCACAGCCCCGTTCCTGCCGTGCTCGGGAGCGCGCACGGCGGGAGCGGGAAGCGGCGCAGGGAATGCGATGGGAACGGGCTGCGGGGGCCTGGCCAGCGGCCTCTGTTCTTCCTTCCTTTTTGCCATTTTCCTTTTGTCCTCCCTCCTTTTTCTTTCCGTTTTCTCCTGTACAGAAAATCACTCTATGAAAAGCCCGTGTCCATAAAGGAGACAGAGAAGTCCTGCCACTTTATTTATTAAAAACCCTTCAAGCTAGACTGTTTTTCCATGGCTTTCTGTTCTAATCTAAAATATTTATAAGCTTTACTACAAAAGAGTTCAAACCCATAGCAAAATACCTAGAATCCAATTATATCAGCAAAATAACTTATTTTTCTCATGCACCCCATCAGAAGTACTGGTAGCACCATCAAGTGGTATGGATGCAGCGTGGAGCAGTGTTATATTTAACAGGTATAATTCGCGCCATTTTTTTGCATGATATGTATATAATATTAAATAGTTGTTAGAATGCACCCTTTGGCATTAGAAGCACCCCCTTCTCAGGCAAAACCAGGTGTGTGTTGAAACCTGATTTGCAAGCAAGGGGATGTGGCTCGCCAGGAGATGGGCCGTATGTGAGGCGATACGGAGACACCCAGGCCTGATCACCATCAGGAACATCCCCCCGGGCTGATACATGTGAATACTCTGTTCCCGTAAATTTCATCAAGAGTTTCCATGACACCAGACTTCGAATTTTTCTGCCTTGTCGCCGAGAAGGAAATCTCATCAAGGTATGGGACTTTGAATGAAACAACGGACTGAATGCCGAAATCCTGGCTTCAGGCAAAATTTTCCCTATAAAAATCGCTTGTACCAGGATGGTGGTGTGGAGGCATAGAGTGAAACCTCTGCTGAGGCTGATCTCTGTGTCTTGCACCCAGCGCCGATCCCGGGCTCGGCACTGTCCTTTTCCGTGTGGCTGGCTAAGTTAGATCTCTATTGTTAAAATAAATTCTTTTTATTTTTTTTAATTTGGCTGGATCATTTTTCATTTATAACAAGCAGGGAATGAATTAGGATCATCTCTCTTCTCCAATTCCAGTGATCTCGGTGAGGTTCGGAAAAATAAGGAGAATTTAGTTTACGTGAGAAGACTGGAGTCTGTTTTAGTGACTGGCAGCCAACACACGTAGGGAAGCATTTCCATCTGCCTCAGCACAGGCAAACCATAAATAGCAGGATGGAATCTTGGAACAGAAATTATCAGGTGCTTTTTCCCAAGGTGGCATCTCCCCAGACAGCAGCCAGCGTAAGCACAGCTCACAGGAGAGGAGAGGAAGATCTCTCTTTCCTGGGATAGATGTTTTCACTGTTTCCCTGCCTTTCACATCCTCAACAGCAAATTTTCCTTATGGGTTACATGACAGAAAAGAAAAATTCCATGTGAATTTTTAACTTGTCAAGATGACAGCCTTGGGACAGACATTTTCCCTGCTGCGCTCCTGCTCTTTTTAGTGTAGCCTGAACAAGTTTTCCAGCCAGGAGACCCAAATGAGCACAAAGAGCCACCCCTCAGTACTAGAGATATTACACCTCGGCTCTTGGCTGCAGACAAGTGTCCAGAAAGCCCCAGGAGCAGCACAACCTTCAGCACAAGTCCCTTTGCACAGTCCAGGTGCACACAAAGCACACACTCAAACTCCTCCCTCCAGACTCAGTTACCTTCTGGATGCCACAAAGAAGGAATTCCAACCTAACTGGGATTTCCTCCCCGTCCCGGCCTTCAGGGCACTGCTGGACAAGGGCAGCACTCCCTCCCTGGCCTGCTGGATTCACTTTGACTGCTCCAAGCTCTCTCCTACTGTGGAATTACAGCTGAAATATTACACATACAGCAAACCCTTTTTGAATTAAAAAGATAACACTTCACTCGGCTGGAGAAGGGAAAAAAAAGTGAGATCTGCTAAATTTCCCTAAGCCAGGCAACACAATTCAAGACAAACAAAAAAGCCTTTTCAGTTTGAGTCAAAAAGAACCTTTCATTCCAACTTTTCATCATTTCAACAACCTACCATATTCATTTTGTCTCTCTTCAAACAAAAAGCCAATTCAGCTTTGAGAAATGTATATTCTGGTGTCCCAAGCTACCACATAAATGCATTTCTCTTCCCCTGTGCCCCAAATACATCTCAGATTAGAAACACCCAAACTCACTTTCCCTGGGAACCTGCAGAATTCTGTGTCAGCAGCTCAGCGTTGCCTGATGAAAACACCACAGATTTCCAGTGGGTTCTGCCTGCTTGGATTTTCAATTCCCTGCCCTGGCATCTGGGGCAGTTGTTCCCACTGGGCAGGACAGGGATCACACCTCACGTCTCCTTGAGCTGCCATGGGAGCCTTTGGGCGCTGCTGTGTCAGCCCGAGGCCCTAAAGCAGCACTTCCTTCCTTCCCGCCTTCCGGAGCCGCCTCACAGCCCCCGGGAATGCCCCTGACCAAGCCCCACAGCTCTGGCTTGCTGGCTTGTTCCCAGCCCTAAGGGATTTCACTGAAACAAGGGCTGAAAGTCTTCCTCGGAAGAACATTTAAGGGTGTCTAAGCAATCCCACAGCTCAATCCCTTTCTCTCCCCTCCTTCTGCTCATCTCCTGCCTCACGCAGCGCTCGCCTGGCCGGTTCCTTCATGCGGTTCCACAGAATTCCCAGCGAACAGGAGATCCACGTCCCTCCCTCACCCTGCGCGTCCCCTGGGGGTCACAGAGCAGGAGAGAGCACACCTGGAATGCTCAAAAACTGCTCAGCTTTGCTGCTTCGAGGGCTTTCACACCCAGGGAACTGAGCGGTCCCAGATGTAAACATCGCATTTGATACAAATCTGATAAAGATTTGATTTGGCTGCTTCCACACGCACACACACACACACACACACACGAGGCTGCTGCCAGCTGTCATTCCAGCAGCTCCCGGGGACACGAACACCCCTACAGCTCCCACCTCCTCAGCCCGAGGCCGCCCAGCACTCCCAGGGAGCTGCCGGCAGCGGGAATTCTCCTGCTGGCCCTGCCTGGCAAACCCTGCCTCCAGCTCCGGCCGCCGCCTCTCACCTCCTGCGAAAGAGCAGCTGCATCCTGCTGGTGCTGCCGGCGACGCTGCCCCACGGCCCGTGTCCCCACACCGGGAAACGCCGCGGAAAATCGCGCTGAAAGCGCTGGGTCGGCGTGGGGATCGCGTTCAGGCAGCCGAATAGGGGCAGTGGGGTGCTCCGGGCCGCCATTCTTTCGTAGTCAAGGCGCATGCGCAGGACGCCGCCATCTTTGGAAGGGCAATAAGGAGTGAGCCAATCGCCTTTTTTGTGTGACATCACGTGACTTCCGCCCCTCACCTCCACCTTGGGTGCTGGCAGAAGCCATTTCCGGCTAAGCCGCCATGTTTGGTGTGGTACAATTAAGGCCCCCCGCTCCTCACAGAGGCGTCTGCCTTTCCGGCTGCCTGAAATCCCCCCCACCGCCGACTCCCACGCCGACCTAGCTCTTTCAGCGCGACTTTTCGCGGTGCTTCCCGGTGCGGGGACACGGGCTGCGGGGTCAGCGGCGCCGGCGGCTGGCGGGAGCTGCGCGAACGGCAGCAGGCAGACACAGGGACGCCTCTGTCCCGGTCCCGGCACATCCGCCATTTTGAGTGTGGCTCAGCCCCGACCGGCCACCTGCGGGGCCCTGTCACGTGTCTTTTGCCACTTCCGCCATCTTGGGAGTGGCGAACTGCGGCGTCCTTTTCGCGCCGCCATGTTCAGAGTGGCCCAGGGGCAGCTCTGTCCGCGCTGTGCCCGCCCGGTGTCCCCGGCCCGTGCCGCGGTGCGGCCGCGCCTCTGCCGCCCGGCACAACCGGTGCCACGGCGGTCATTCTCAGTCACTGCCCTGCACGCCTTCTATCGCCACGGCCCCGCTCATGGCCCTGGCTGTTTGCACTCCTACCTCTCCTTCACCCCTCCACTCCGATTTCCAGACATCGCCGCGCTCGGTCCCGGCTCTTGCCCTTCCCATGCTCGGCGGCCCCGGAGGCCGCCGGTGTCCCGTGTCACCCAGCAGGGGCCAGCAGGGAGGTTCGGGCGGCAGCACCACCGCGCAGCTCAGCCGGGGCTGCGGGGTGGCGAGAGAAGGCGGAGAAAAGCTGGCAGAGCCCTTTTATTTCCGTCACCCCATCATCTTTCTTATGTTTTCAGGCGCTTCGTTGTTTCATTCGTATATAAAAACGTTCTGCCATTACATTCAAACCCTACAGATCTCTACTCAAGAGTTTCTTACATTCCTGTATCTATTACATAGGGTTTGTTTTGAAATGTATTTTTATATAAATTGGTATTACCTGTCAATATATATCAAAATGAAAAACTTGACAGGTTTTAGTATTCTACACACACGCCCTCCCTGTGAATTTTCTGGAATTTCTGGGTCCCTTGGGGCGAGGGCACCCAGCGGATTCCCCACTCACCTGCTCCTCCACAGCATGGTGGCTCTCCCAGGGACATTGGGGTGCCCCAAATGACACCTGAACAAAAACAACAGCCCTTTTCCCTGTGAAACAAAGCTCGCCACCCCAGGCTCTTGATATCACTTGCAGGGTGCGCTTGGGACTTTCAGGGCAGCACAAGTTTGAGGTGGTGGCAGCTTAGGTCTGGGAGATATCCTGCACCATTCAGATTTTTTGGAGGCGGCCGCACACTCATGACCATGGGCCCCAGACCACAAACACCGGCTCTTTTCCCTGTGAAACAAAGCTCACCACCCCAGGTTCCTGATGTCACTTGCAGGGCACGCTTGGGACTTTCAGGGCAGCACAAGTTCCAGGTGGTGGCAGGTTGGGTCTGGGACACATCCTTCACCGTTCAGATTTTTTGGAGGCGGCCATGCAATTCCCACCTCCTCCCCAGCCTTTTTCCATCACCCCGTAAGAAGGGTGAGTCAAAACGAGTGAAACTGCCCTGGACAGCAGCACGTTCTTTAACAATTTACATGTGTACATCCCCCCAACAGGGCTCTGCTGGAATAATAAAGAGAGTCAGCCCTCAGAAGGGTTGAAGTTCCTCCCCAGCTCCAGTGACGCAGGCCAGTGGCCACCCCACCTGAGCAGGCAGGGAAAGCTTGGACTGCCTTGGTTCCAATCAAGCCAAACTCAGTCCCTGTGCTCTCAAGGGCCAGAGAAGCTTCCCCACTACGGACAACAGGTTGATCTCCACTCAAGAATTAATGCATCACCCGCTCCTGGCTGTGTTCCTTGCCTGTCATACGCATTTTCATTGGTCATGAACAAATGCATTGCAGAACTATTACTGACCAAGCATTTTTGTTCTGAAAAACAACCAAGGAAATACCATGGATGGGAGACAATTCCATTTGAAGAGTCTCTGAATTTCTGATATTTGAAAGGAAAACTAATAGGATAACTGCAGGAGTATACAGCCATTACCAACAGAATCAGTAAGTTTCCCAATATTGCTTTTGGTACTTCATGGAAAAAAATCCATTCAGCCCAAGATTTCTCATCCTTACCTTCTTTCCCTAACAAACAAAATTTCAGAACAAAATGGCTCAACTGAGTCACTTTCCCTTAATTTCTACCTGTGTCCACAATCCTGGCAGGAGCTTGGGGAGCAGCAGAGCCACTTTGTGACTTTGCTGCGTTCAGTTGTTTAAATCGGGCCAGTCTCTCTGCCAGCTCACAGGCGGCCGGCAGCTTTGGTCTCCCCTGCCCCAGCAGTGACTCCTCCCCTGGGCTGTGAAGCTGCACCTGCAGCAGAGACAGAAGGATCCACCCAGTGCTCTGCTGGGAAGGACGAGACGGTGGAGAAGGATGACAGTGTCAGCCCTTGAGGTTAAAAATAGGAACAACAACGTGAGGAAATGACAAAAAGTCCAATTTGACTTTGGCTCCTTCAGGTGGCATTTCATGGTTCTGCAGTCTGTACTTCCTCTGAGTTAAAAAAAGAATCCCCTCACAGGACTGTTAACGTCTCCATTAAAGAAGCTTTTTTTGTTATTAAGGTTTAGGGATTTATTACATCCAGCTTTAATTCCTGTAACCTTCCCATTTACTCCTCTGTTAAAAAAAAAAAGGGAGGGGGGTAAGAAATAAAGAGAGACCAACTCAACTATAACCATTTTCTTGTTTTTTAGTATTTCCTAACATCAAGCACCTCACACTGGAGAAGAAAGAATAGCTTGTTTCGACACATCCAAATTCCTCCAAATTTTAGTATCATCTGTTTCCTGGAATTTTGAGAAGTGTTTTGTACAGCACAATGAATAAAAGGGTTGAATTTTCAGAAGACACAATTGCAGGAGGACAGACAGCAAAACTGCCTCCAGAGGCAATTTGGGCACATATTTCCGTTTTTGCACTCTGAGATTTCTTTCTTTCGTGTCACACCTGAAATTCTGAGTTTTTTAGTAGTCTGTCCCAGTCCTTCCCTCTCCTGTCAGTGCTGCTGTCACATGAAAAGAGAAGAATTTTCTTTAGCACTGGATGTCAGCCTTAACACCACAAGAAGTGGTTCAGCAGGCAAGAAACCTGCCTGCTGCTTCCACAGCTGCAGAGGCCAAGGATGAGGCCAAGGATGCCAACTCAGTAATAGAGCTCCACATCCTTCCTTTGCTCAGAGCTTGCAGTGGCACAAGCAGCACAAAACCCAGCAGATCAGAGCCACCTATACATGAAACTTTCCAGTGGGAACCATTTGAAACAAAAAAAGCGTGCCCCAAAGCCCACAGCACACAACATCCCAAATTATAATTCAGAATTGTTCTGTACAACACTCACCCTTTACAAAACAAGACACAGACCAGTGCCAGGGGCCTCAGGTACCTGGCAAACTCAACCATGGGCCCTTCTCCATAAGGACAACGCACCTTTGCAGGCACCTGCCTTGTGTGACACCACTCCCAGCAGGCTGGGGAGACCTCCCCCCCCATCCCTCCCAGTCCTCTCTGCCCTGGCTGGGGTGCAGAGTGTCCCCCACACCCTTGTCTGGCTGGGACAAACCCACGGAACACACGCGTTCAACACCAACTGATCTCCTTCACCATTTCCTGCCAGGAGACTGAACCAGCAGACTGATGGCTTTCAATCCTAAATTCGACTCTCTAGATTATTTCTCTGCCCCTTCTCCACAACCTTTTCCTTAAATTTTCTCTTCCAGCCCCCCAGTTCTGTCTAAAACAATGCATCTAAACAATAATACAGATAATATATCAGGTTCAGATAAAGTCACTGAAATCAGCAGTTCTGATGTTACAACCTTCTTATAGATAACAGAAGTTTCCTAAGAACTCTCCTGGAACAGGGAAAGGAAGAGGAGAAAGCATATAGACTTTCAATGCAGTACTCTAAAACTAACAAGAGATTTAGTCTTCTATATTAAATGTTAAAAATCACATGCATAATTACAGAATACTTTAGTATTCTTTATAGAATACTAAATAGAATACTTTAGTTAAAAAAAAATTCAAAAACCCATCCCTGACAGTTTACCTGCAACTGCTATAAAATATCTACTTTATCTATATGTGTGTGTATATATATATATATATATATATATATATATATACACACATGATGATTTTCTGTAATCTTCTTACAGGCATTTTAAGTCTGCTTTGCTTCACAGGTGCTTTTCTGCTAAAGGAATTCCCATCTTTTTTGATCCTAAATAAAGTTTTGGAAAGCTGAGTTTCATGAGAACTGATTCATATTTTTATTGTTCTTAACTTGGAGTTTCAAACCAAAATCAGTAGGTAAACCCAATATGGCCTTGAAGGCCCATAAGATCCCAGATATCCAATCCCCAATTCCCTCAGGATTTGTTCACTGAAACTTTTCAGGGTTAATTTAGCAAACTTAAGGTTTTGGTGATTTCATGATCAAAACAAGAAAAAATCTGTGAAAAAGAAACTTGACTGAAGCTGGCTAAAACTGGTCCCTGCTGCTGACTAATTAAAACAACTGATTAAAAAGGAGGTAGGATTGATTCAATACTCACAATCCCATCTTGCCAAGATCAGAGTTCTCTGCCCACCGAGGACCCAGCAACCAGCAGGGACATTTCTCCCACTGTCTGGCAGAGACCTCCTCCCTCCACATCCAGGGAGCTGCAGCCACTCAGGGAACTCCAACGTAGTCCTGGGCTGGGAACAAGAAAGGGACGAGGAATATTTTTAAGTCATTCCAACCTCAGCAGTGTCCAGACCTGGAATAAAGCACTTCCCATACCACTCTTGGAATTTTCTTCCCTGTCCTTTCCAGCTTCGGAAGATTTCTGTGGGAGCCTGACTTACTTGTGCAGTTCGGAAGCTGTACATCCCTGAAGCATTCCCTTGGGAGCATGAAGGTTCCCTCATGCATTTAATTTCTTTATCCCAAATATTCTCCCCAATTATCCACAATTTAGAAAGAAAAGAAGGAGGACCAATTAATTCTGACATTAGGAATGTTGGTTATCCCAACACAGTTCCAGGTGAAAAAACATTTCTGCCACTCTAACAATCTCACTTTACATTGTCTCAATTAACTATTAATTATTTAAATATTGTATTAAGAATCTTAGAGACACAACACTTGGAATTTTCAAAAATGGCTCAGCTTTGCTACTTGAAGGGCTTTCAAACCCAGGGAACTGAGTGGTCCCAGATATAAACACCACACTTGATACAAATCTGATATAAATTTGATATTGTTTGGCTACTAAGCTTTTCCAAAAGCTGTATAGTCAAGGCTGGAAATCCTTGATGAGGATTTTCCTTATCACATCTGGATTTACCCTGGGGAAAACCCAGCTCCAAGGACTTGACTTTAAAGAGGTTGTACTTGATGTTACAGACACAGAATTTCTTTGTGATTTGATTTTTTCTGCACCTCCAAATACATTAAAAGAATAAACTGCAGAGTCCTAAGGCTCAGTTATTCCCATTCTCCTCATATCCCTTTTCTCAGCTCCGTGTGGATTTGGGCCTCCTCTGAAGGTCTGGAAAGGAATTTGGGAATCTCCTTTAGCTGGTTTGGTTTCCAGCTTTTCCTCTGAGGTGGCCCAAAAGGAAAAAGAAAAAAGAAAAAAAAAAAAAAAAAAAAAAAAAAAAAAAAAAAAAAGCCCAGAATAACACAAAATCCCAGTCCCTCCCAAGATGTATCTCCTCACACCAAACCTTGGGAGAACCCATGGTAGTTCTAACACTGCTCCAATCCCACCTTGAGCTGAGCTTCCAAGGTGCTCTGCCTAATCCACATCCAAGACTGGATAGCCCAAAGCCTGCAGGAAAAGAGGAGGCAAAGTGAAGGGGAGAAGGGAAAAAATGAAGTGTTGGATTTTTCCTCTGTGCACAATAGGATTGAAGGGTGGGATGGAAAAGGTTTCATGGAAAAGAAGTACCAAAGGCTGCTTAATTCCCTGCAATTAGTGCTGCTGAGGTTGAATACAAGAGGACAAATCCACTGGGATCACGCAGGAGTGGCTGACAGGTTGGGTTATGACACAGACCTGCAAAGCTGGAGCTCTCTTTCTTCTCTGGGGCTCTCACAGAAATTCTCCATGTCTGGACGTGTTCCCAGTCTCCCCACTGGGGAGGATGGACTTGGATAGCCCAGGTTACTGGTTAGGCTAAAACAATAAAGTTATGCAAAGTGTTTTTCTCAAGGAAATGACATATTCTGTGAAACTGGGATAACCTATCCCATGGCTTTCCCCAGAAAGGGTCATAGCTGGATATGGTCTCCCATAAAGGATTCCATATGGGCTCACCTTTTTCTTGGAGCTTGCCTGAATTCCTCAGCAATGCCAGGGAATGAGGCCATTTGAGGGTTTTGGCAGATTTGGCTCATTTGCCTTTTTAGGCTTTGTTTCCTCCTCTCAGCTTTACCACTGTATTGTGGTCTCCAAGGAATATGTCAATCCAATTTGATTCCCATCCTTTTGGACAATTTTTGCACGATTCCTATACAAAACGAGTCCTCCTAATAAGATGATTTTCCCTACCATTCCCCAGCACTTTTATCTGCCAGTCAATTCCCTATATTACTTGGAGTCTTCCAAGATTTCTGAACTCCAAAAGACTTTTGAAAAAAAAAAAAAGATGGACTTGCCTTGGGAACTAAACACTCCTGAGTAATTGTCTGATAACATCTCCACATTTGACAGCTAATCCTTGTGCTGTCCTTCAGACAATTCCAAGGCTCACTCTTCCCATCTGGGAACAGTCCTCAGTCTGGATCTTTCCATGGAGTTTTCATGCTGGGATCCTGCAGGAATCAATGGGATACAAATTTAGCAATTAGTTCTTCTCACCCGTGCCCAGTTCTAATTCCAAAGGACATGGTGTCTACCTTACCCAGCTGGAGTCTGGTTCCAGCTCTGCTCTTCCTCCTTCTGCTGCTTTCCATTCCCCAGGAATTCTACCAACGGAGTGACAGTGTTTTCCACCTCCTCTAGGATTCCCTCTGTTGGGTTGTTTGCTGGAAGAATATCAAAACTTTAGTCCCCAGGACTTTACTACCAGGAATTACATCCCTGAATTTTTTCATTTCCTAATATTATCTCTTCCCAACCAAAGCACTGGACATCCAAGGAATATAGAAATGGATGTGCTAATCACTGGTTACCCCTCTGGAATGTCAGAGCTTAGAAAAATGGACTTTTCCTGGTGGTACCCATGATGTGTGTTTTACCTAAGAGCCCCTTCCCATGTCTTCCCCTGTATCCACCAAAAATCCACCTGTTCACTCCCCAGCTGCTTCCTCCCTCTTTGCCTTTATCCAACAGAATTTTAACAGGTGAATATTCCCCTCTGGAACAGCACCTTTCATTCCAAACCCAATAACAAATGAATAATTTCCTTTGACCTTCATTATCAGGGTTCCACCAAGAGCTGGTGGATGCAAAATGATCCTCTCCTGCTCCCTGCTGGATTCCTGGAATACTACTCCTTGACAGAGCCTATCAAGCAGTCGTAACCATCACTTATGAAGTAACATCAGGAAAACAGGAAAAAATAAGGTGAGCTTTAGTGGCATGATGATGAACACCGCTAATCTTCATTCATATTCGTATTCAAGTAATTTCTGCCACTCATGGGACTAATTGCTATCACTGACAGCGTCTCTCTGAGATGAGTATCTCACTGATCCAAGACCAATCAGAATTTCACCTGGTACTCACACAGAAGTTCTTAACATGGAAAGAGCCTTTGTGCCAAGAGACAGAGATGTGGATAAGGAATAATTATGCACTTCCATTTTATTTTTTCCTGAGACTGATTCAGGAATCTGATCCACTCCAATTCTTGAGCTGCTTTCAAAAACACCTGGAAGGTGTTCATCCAGCATTGAAAAGCATATGGATGATAGAAATTCAGGACAACCATTTGCTGAGGGGCAGAGTTTCCAACAATGCAGCAGATCACCAGGAGGATTCTGTGTCTGTGGTGAACATATTAAGTGTGGATGCCACCAGATTTTCACTGGAACACAGAAACCACTCCAAATCCAAAGAAGCCAAAGGGCACAAAGGATGAGACCACTACTTGAAGGCAAGTGACAGGTAGAAGAGGTTTCCTTTTATCCCAACAGACTCTGTAACCTTGTCATTGCAATGGCATATACAGAGACTAATGAAAAGTCAGATGGCCCTGACCCATGTTTTGTTGTTCTTGGAAAGTCTGGCCATAAATCTCTTGGAATGAGTACAAGTAAAGATAAAAATAGTCCATCCGCAAATGTTACTTGTGTCAATATGGAAGAGACTAAATATGAAGAGACTCTACCTTACAAAAAGACATTTTTGTAAAGCAATAAACCAATCTTTCAATAGAAATAAGCTTTTCTACAAGAGAAGGGTAGGACAACAAGAGAATGAAAAATACCATCACAAATATGTTTTGGCCAAGACAAATTTTGCAGATAGTTTAAGCAAAGAGATACTGATGTATGCAAATAATGAGGTTTCACTCACAGTGGTCTCATGGAAGACCATAAGGTCACGAAAGACTCAATTAAAGTTTGTATTGTGCTGAAAACTCATTACTAGGGCTGTGGTTTCAGACTTTGCAGACTCCTGTACAAAAAGCTTATGTGATATAGCAGACAAGCTCTTGAGTAATTCAGATTTTGTTTCTTCAGCAAAGCAAACTCCATTCCCCCCAGACAATTGTAAGGCTGCAGAAGCAATGATGCATCAATTTCATTGATAGAGCAAAAACCTGAAGGAGATAACACCCAACAGATGTCTCTGTGAAAACAGGTTCAAGAACTGATGCAAAGGCTGAGAACTGAGGTCCGCAGCAATAAGGACTGAAATGTTGCCAAAAGAAAAAAAAATGAGCTGTGCAGATGCAGTGGTAACTACATTATTAATCAAGGGTTTGAACATCAACAGCAATGCATCCAGTATTCAAAATCACAAGCAAGAAGGGAACTGAAAAAAGATCACCAAAGAATGTGCCCTGGAGCTCAGAAATTTGGGATGTAGCCATATTGTTACTAGATTAGTGGGCTTAATTGTGACTGCAGTATTGCCCATAGATTGTCAACTAATCTAGCAGAAGAATACCAGCAAGGAAGTAACAGAAAGTGGCAATGCTGGCAAAGCAGGTCCCACTGCCTTTGGGTTGTCTTATCGGGGGTCCCATGATAGCACTTTCCAAACATTTTTAAAAAGATGTCAATATCCACAAAAAAAAAAAAAAAAAAAAAAAAAAAAAAAAAAAAAAAAAAAAAAAACAAAAACCTGAAGAACCAGATTCATGCAAATCAGAACCTTCAAGGCAGAAGCCCAAAAATGACACGTCCTGTGCTATATTAATGCTAATGTGGAAGTTAATAAAAATAGAAGAGGTTTTTTTCTTTGCAAAGTAGAAGGTCTGGAAATCCAGTTGCTGATGAAACAAACCAAAATACTGGCAAAAACCCACTAGGGAGCATACTGAGTTATCTGAATAATCCTGTGAAGAATCTTAGAGTTGGAAGAGACCTGTCAGGACCATCGAGTCCAACACCTGGCCAAGCACAGACACTCCAACAACCCCACTCTGTGCCTGAGAGCGTTGTCCAAACACTCCATGAGCTCTCCTGGCCTTGTGGCTGTGACCATTTCATTAGGAAGCCTGTTCCAGTGTCCTTTTCCTAATATCCACCCTTACTAAGAGGAATAAAGAAAAATCCATCATTTTAGCTCAACACAATTATTTTATATTATTATTCAATTAGCTCAGCACAATTATTCTATATTTATATTTATTTTATATGGTGTATCTCCAAAAAAATCACTGGGTCTAATTTTAAAGGTAACAAATATATTTGCTTTTAACATTTATTGCATTAATTAAGATGTTTACATTCAGAAATGTTTCTGAAACATTCTAAGAGCAGTTCCATATAACAAAGAAATATTTACACTATAAATATTATGAGTTGTTCATAAACATTTTTACCCTTGTTGCTGTTTTGCTATGTGTTCCAAGTACCCAACTCATAGACTCATAAAATCAAAAAGAATTCTCCTTGAACAGTAAATCTAGTGCCAGAAACTACTTTACCAGAAATACTGAAACAATGAATTTAGAAGACATGATAGAGGTCTACAGGATGTAATTTTTTTGAACGAAGAAACATAACTACAGACTACAAGATTTCATATGAATAGACATATAAAATGCTGCCTGCTTGTACAAGAGATCTTTAAATATTAAAGCAAGAAGGGCATTTATTTAGAAATGTACTAGAAAGCCTAAGTAAAATAACAGAGGTAAAGAAAACACCAGTAAGTAATTGTTCCCCTTCATCAAGATTTATATGTGTGTACTTTGTAGCTGATCCCGACCAGTCATCTGTGTTGTTTTATGAACATTTGCACAGCCAGGAGACAAACATTAGGGTTACAAAGAAGGCCAGTGAATTGAGAACTCACCTTTCTGTTCCTTACAGCCTATTGAATGTGTATTTGCCCCAGTTTGAGCACGTTTCCACTAGCACTCAATCTGGAATGACTCTCCACCCTCACAGGGAAGAATCTTTTCCTCATACCCAATCTAAATCTCCTCTCTGTTGGTGTGAAGCCATTGCCCCTTGTCCTGTCACTCCAGGCCCTTGCCAAGAGTCTCTCTCCATCTTTCCAAGAGTCTCTCTCCATCTTTCCTATGGGCTCTCTTCAGGCACTGGAAAGGCACAATGAGGTCACCTAAAGCCTTCTCCTCTCCAGGCTGAACAATCTCAATTATCCCAGCTTTTCCTTGTAGCAGAGGTTCTCCATTCTTCTGATCAAATTGGTGAGACCCTGGCATAGGTTTCCCAGAGAAACTGTGGCTGCCCCATTCCTGGAAGTGTCCAAGACCAGGCTGGATGGGGCTCTGAGAAAGCTGGATAGTAGAAGGTGTCCCTGCCCATGGCACAAGATGATTTTTTAAGTCCCTTCCAACCCAGGCCATTCTATGATCCTATGACTCTGTTGAGTTCAGAGAACAAACTGACCCTTGCACCCTAAAGGGCTCTGTGACAGACCTGAGACCACAGAGAGGGGACAGGAGACTTGAGAAGCCTGGGCTGTATCCTCCTAGATGGCTCAGCTCCCTGCATGGGCAGATTTTGCCAATCCTGTATTTCTCAGCAGGAGCAGGAAGCTGCCATGGCTTGTGCCAGCAGTTGTGCTGCATTTTCCACCACCGACGGTCCTCAGAGAGGATCACACACAATGAATTCAGTGATTTTGTCCAACACAGCTTCTCTGTGCTTTATCTAGTGAAGTTCAACATCAAGCCCTTTCAATAAGGGTTTGTAAGATACAGGAGTAGCAATAAAAAAAATATCAGACAATGAAATTCCTCTCAGGAACAGGAAAACTTTCATGGAGAAAAACACTCTGCATTGGAAGACCACACAGATCACCCTCATTTGCCAGAGTGTAGCAAGTGCCTTAATTTCAGTCCATGATGTAGTTCAAACAGGGAGATCTAATTAAAGCTCTGTTTGGATAGAGAAACAGTATCAAGAGGAGGAAGAGGGGGAAGGATAGCTTTACTCCATGGCTATCATCTCAACAGAACCAAGAGACAGACATCCAAGGTTGTAGGTCAGTTCCTTTGGAAACATCACCTCCTGTTTCCTGCCACGTGGAGAGGTAAGAGCAGTCAGGAGTCCAAGGGAACATCCAGCTGGAATGGTTAGGAAAGAACACAACAACCACAAAGTGAGTATTGGAGGCAGAGGGAACCATGCTTATTTTAATATCTGGTAATGGACATTGAACTTCTGCACTAAAATGTGCACATTCACTGTGGGAGTCCAAAAATCTCCCACGCAGCAAACACAGACTTTCCCTTCGCCACCATCAGCTGCTTGGACTTGTGCTTATGGCAGGAGTTGCTGGGTGTGCCACTGACAGAATGGAAAACTGCGTTAAAGAAAACACTGACACCAAAATTATTGCTCCTGGAGTCTGTGGAAATAAGTCTCTGAAATTAGACTGTTGTTTTTCTCTCTAACTGGGTAAAAAGTGCTGCCACCCATATAGCAGGTGAGGTGTAGGATTTCTGTCATCTCTGTCTAGCCACATTTTAAGGTCCCTTGCAAGGGCCTTGGAACTGATTGCTCTTATCAGGTGGTGAAGGAATTTTTCCTCAATGGATTTGGATTTCTTTGTGAACAGAAAGGTAGGGAACAGAATTAGTAGCCAAGGCAGGTAAAAGATACTATGTCTCATAATTTGCAAGAGTTATTGTCAATATCTGTGTATGTGGTGGGGTTTTTTTTGCCAGTACTTCATTCTGCTTTCTGTGATTTACCTCATCACTTGAATTCTTTTCCACTTGCCTAGTATTTTCTTCCAACTACTCTCAAAAATTTTGAATATCCACTATTGGTACAATTCTTTGTCCCTAGAAGCCAGCAAGAGGAACTTGAATCTTTACTAATGTCAGGGAGTCAAGATCTTCCTCAAACTGCCTTACTACATGTAAATTGGGGAGAGGTGGGAGGGTGCCTGCTTCCTTGCTGTGTTGGAAACAGTGTCCAGCCTGATTGTCATCAGGCCCTATCTCCAGGCACAGCTGATGGTCTCCAGCTGAAGCTTCAGAGACTCACATTTTCAATCAAACTATAAATCAGCTGGTAGACTCTTACTGTGAGTGCTGGGGGATTTATTTGTGTGCCTCAGGTTGCAGCAGCAAATCTGAATTTGGAAGTTCCAGCTGAGCTCCAGCTGTTATGGTGGTGCTTAAAACGCATCTATCTGATTCACTGTCCTGAATCAGCCCAAAGATTCCTTTGTAAAATAAATGATTTCCAGGTTTTGCTTTCCCACTGAGGATATTATTTAGGATTATATTTCCCCAAGTATGTTAGCGTGGATTTTCCAGGCTGAAGCCTGTTTTATTTTCGGCCCACATTTCAAATGCCTGTGTGTTATTTCTCTGTCATCTTTCATTTGCAGTTCTTCATCTCATATGTATATTTTCTTAAACTTTAGTTTGTATATAAATGGATTTAAAACATTACTGCACACCTTCCCAAGTTTAGCATGTTCTTGGCAAACACTCCTGTTTGTAGGCACAGAATCCAAGAAGATAAATTTACAGGAGACCTGAAGAGGTCTATTCCCCTGCTCCACTATTGCATCAGCACCACCTAAACGGTTCCTAGCAAGCATTAGCCTGGTCTTTGCTGAGAATTCTCTAAAATTAAAAATTCCATTATTTCTCTAGACAATTTATTCTGAAAATGTATTGCAGTATTTAGTTTATCTTTCTCATGAAAGATTTAAAATGGCTGAAGAATCACTTTGATCCTTTGTCTTAAGCAGTTTTTATTCCAGTGTCTTCCTTCAGGCTGAACCTAAAGTCTGTGTTTCTGACTAATTATCAGTGAGGGTGGAAACGAGGAATATTTCCCATTCCTTTACAGCCTCATTATTGCTTTTTGTTGTTGTTGTTGTTGTTCTGTTTTCCCAGTTTAACTTAAGAGCTGTCCATAACAGAAAGTTCTCAAGGAAACACCCTGACTTGCCATTTAAAATCTTTCACAGCACATCAACTGCAATAACTAATAGCCACACAAAGACATCTTGGGAAACATTTTACACAAAACTCACAGTGAGAACAGATTCTAAGAAATCTCAGTTATGTTTGGCAGTGTAGTAGTTATAGGTCCATTCTTGGATTTTTATTTTAAAACAGCAGTTCACTGCTGGTAAAGGGCCTGATCAGCACAGCGACTCCAGCCTGCAGCTCCCTGGATCTTTTGGGAAATAGAATGGGGTTTACATCTCACTATTCTTCTAGACTCCTTGGTGGGAGCAGGTGTGGACTGAAAAATTCATTATTATTGCCTTCATGCCTTTTCCTCCCTGGTCTTCTGACCTCAGACCACTGTGAAGAATGAAAAATATCTTGTGTCTGCAGCCATTGGTCACTAAACATGTTACTGCAACCATCTTTTTGCTTAATGTGACCCTCTGAGTAGTCATTGGTTGGTAGCAACTTCTGGTAACTATGGGCCTCAATTGGATCTCATCCAGTCCCTCGCAGACCAATTCAACACTCAGAGAGACACAGAAATCTTTCCATTGACTTGAAAATGCATTAGCTTGGGCCTCTCCTTGGACTTCACCTTCTATCACAGTATTCTGAGCCTCTCAGCTGTTACTTGCAACCTTCTAGAGTCTATCACTTAGCCACAAGTAGAGCTAAAGACTTCCTCTCAAAATGCCTGAAAATTGCATTTTAATTTTATTTTAATCCATAAATATTTCACACTGGTGTGTTGCTGAAGACAGCCAGGCCCCAGATAGCCAGGTTTTAGCAGAATTATATTAGCACAGGTAAAAGATGACCCCTGGAGGACTAATGAATGCTGGCAGAGTGGTGTGCTGGGGATATGGTTGTGCTGGGTCCTTAAGGAGAGGTTCCACTGCCTTAAACCAATTGTTTTACAGGTTCAGATTACTGAAGGTTTTTTAGGAGATCATGAATGGGGAACTGGGATTAGCAGAGGGCTGGTGAAGGGCAGGATGGTTTTCCTGCTCACTTCTGTGTTTAAACCACTTTCAAATTTCCCTCTGGACAGTGGGAAAGAGCAGGCGTCAGCTGATTTTGGAATGACTATGTTCTGTCTGTGCTCTTCTGCTATTTGTTAACTCCCTTTTCTCACTTTTTAATTTTTCATTTCAGGCCATTCTTTCTCCCTGTCTTCTCTGCTCCTTCACATTCTTTCACCCATATCTCTTTTCATGCCCATCTGCACTCTTCCACCAGCTGATTTGGTTGGTTTGTGTAAGTTATTTACATGTTATTATTTGAACTGCAGTAGCAGCAACAGGCCTGAACTGAGCTCCAGTTGTGCAGTTTAAATGTACAGCAAGGGACAGTCATCACCCTCAGGAGTTTATACTATGAATGGGCAAGAAAACAGAAGCAAATTGAGTTTCCCAGGTTCTGCAGCAGTTCAGTGGTGGAGCAGGAGTTAGTGCTGAAATCTCTCAGCCTGGTCTCCTGAGTCTCAGCCTAGTCCCTGTCTATCTGTCACCACTCTTCCTCTTTTGTGTGTGAAAGTGCATCATTTGTACCTGGCAGCCTTGATCATCTGTCCATGCAGGACCAACCTGGGGAATGTTGGTGTTTTTGTGCTGTTTTTATGGTGTTGTTTTCCTAGAGTTTTGTCCCCAGAGTTGAGACACCCTCCAGAATTTGCATACAAAAATGTTATGCTGTGCATGCTCCAAAGTCTTACAAGCATTCAGCAGTCTATGGAGGAGCAGAATTGGAATAGTTTCTGCTCCTTAAGGTGTGCCAGAGCTCCTCTGTGCAAGGCATGGGACATAGGGATAAGCAGGAATAACACAACCAAGGCTATTTACATACATTGGGTTCATATTGAAGAGGAGACAGTCTAAGCTCTTGTTACAATTAGTCTTGTGGATAGAAAGCCACTGAGCCTGACCTGCTTAATGCTGCTTCTCACCTCACAATACAGGTTTAACACCTGCTATTCCTCCACTTGGGAATTAACACATTTCTAGAAGGAATTGTTTCAGAGCTGTTTCCCTTTGAGAATGAGGGATGAAATTATCTTGTTAACTGCTTTTTCCTTTGCCAGTTCAGCTTTTGGTGGAAACTCTGCAAAGGTACTTCCAAGAGCTCATAGGTGTCATAAGTAGGGAGGTCTATGCAAAAAAAGTACCCCCAGAAGATTAATCCTGAGAGATTTACCCCTTTCCCCCTTCCTTTGTCCTAGATACTCTCCCTACTACATCCAAACATTGATCCCAATCACTCCAACAGTCACTAGGTTAAAAAAAGCCTGTATTTTCAGTCACTTGAACAAGTGTTTGTATATTTTTTTCCAGCCTTGTGGTAAGAAATCTGAATTTCTAATCACTAACTTTGTCAAAGTCAGTCTGGGACATATTAGGAGAGAAAGAAAGCAAACCAAACCCCAAACCCAGGACACAAGCTCACTCGAGAGGCAAACAGAAGGCATAGAATTAAGAAAGAATCTGTGTGGACAGCCTCCTCTCCACAGAAAATCCTGAGCTTGGAGACATTTTGGCAAGCCAAGTGCTGGAGTTGCATGATTTATAGGTGCTGCTGTCAGTAGATTTATTTTGTGGGTCTCTTCCGAGATTATCTCCAGTTCCGTGGTTTTGTATCCTGATGCAGGGTGCATTTTGCACTTTGATTGTCTATGTGCTGGAGATGTTCATTAGGCTTTCAGAGGGATATTCCATAGCTGTAAGCCTTTTAAATCACATACAATGTGTTTCTTATTTCCCTATGGCATTCTGCTTGCATCTGCTTGGTATGTGGGACGTCCAGGCCAGCCGCATTTCAGTGGCCCGTTTGTCTCCCAGGGTCGGAGCACGTGGCCAATAATACAGGGACATGCAAGCATTCATGGTGCTTTTCTTTCGAAAGCACGTGCCCAGTGTCTAATACAGTCAATACTTTTAGGGACAAAAACAAGACAGGATTGTCCCCTGTGCCCAAGAAGGCAGAAAAAACTGGAGCATTTGCACTTATGGAAACTTCGCATTTAAGATTCATAGAAAACAGGCTAGAAATTCATCCTCCTAAGGAAAGGATGAGGATTCATAAAGAATGTTTATTATGTTTGTGAGTTTATTTGCTAGCAAAAACCCTGAATATGTCTCAGAGGCTATGGAATCACTGCATTGCTGCTTTACAATAAAATCCTTTAGTGAAGGCTGCAGCAGACACGCAGGGTGAAGCCTGAGGAATGCTGAAAGAGTATCTGAGGGAAAAATCCTCCTGCTTCTCCTTTTTTTTTTTTCTTTGCTGCACTCATTGCAAATGAGCAAGGAGAAAAGCCTAGGACATGGGCTGGGATTCCTTAAATTCCACAAACACCATGCAGCTGCCTAAGTGCCCTTGCCTCTCCCAAGTGTTTTCCCACAGGTCACTAAGCATCCGAACATCTGCTGCTGGATAGATGTACTTCCCTCCTCTCCCTGGCCAGGGTGAGTGCACTGAACCCTGGTTAAGCTCTGTTAGTCTCTGCAGGAGCTCTCCGTGTAGTTCAGCTGCAGAGTTGAGTCTAATCCATGTTTTCAGAGCACACTTCCTACTAGGTGAGACTCCCCACAGAGAAGGAGTTTCTTTCCTTGCCTCCTGCTGGGCATTTGGATAAAGCAGTTAACATCCAGAGTAGTTAAAATCTCTCTTCAGCCCAAGCACGTGTGTTCCAAAGCAGGTGGTGAATACTCAGGACAACAACTTCAGAAAAAAAAGACTTTCTGGGTGCCTTCCTTAGTCAAGGACTCTGATTTCCATTGAATACATTGGGAATATTAGAAAGCTGAAAGGCCTGTCATGGATCTAGAATGGAAAGCATCCCTACTGGAGTGGTAGTCCTGCTGGAAGAACTCCAGAGAGTTATTGGTACAGCTGTTCTCCCTGCCTTCCCTTTTCAGCGGTTCCCAGTTTTATGTAAAAGGGATGTTGGGTGTATATTCTGCTATTTCCAAAATGAAGATATTTAGGGAGACAGAGGCTCAGCTCCATTAAGCCATAGTACTTCAGAAAAATTGGGAGTGTCAGTTCATATTCACTAAGGAACTGCCATGGGGTTTAGCTTTTTTACTGCTTATTAGTGTTATTCAAAGATCAAAAAATCTCCATATCATGCTTTTTAATGGAGAAAACTGCAGTGTTTTAGCAACTCAGAACCTTAACAAGACATAACTGTGCCCATTTTGTTTCCCCACTTAAAATTTTGCACAGCCTGACTGAGCAGGAGGCGCCATCAAATGGGCTCAGTATCCCCTTTCACAAATAAAGCGTGTACAAAGTGTGTCAGCATTTCAACTGGGGCCCTTCTCCTGAAGGCCTTTAATTAGTGCAGAACGCAGACTTCAGTTCTTTTGCCAGGGTAGATGAAAATGATTTTGGAAGACAGCCCAGACAGAGGAATTTGTCATAGGTTAGAACTGTTCCAACTCTAAGAACCAAGTGTACAGTTTATGCAAATCACTTTGCTAAACACAGATTCTGTGTTAATTTTTTTAAGGCTTTTTCTTTGACTAGCAACAAGAGCTCACTTGCCAGATCTTGTCTGAAATCAAAAAGAAGTGATTCCTTCTCTACACCCAGAAAAAAAAATGTTTCTAGTCTAAAACATGCCGAGAAAGAGCTGGCATGTGAGAATAAGGCAAATGTTCATAGGAAGTAGAAATGGAAAAGTCAGATGACATCACCGCTCCATCTGCCCAGAGCCCTCGGATTCCTCAGGACAATGTGCTCCACAGTCCATTGGGGATGAGGCTGGATGAAGCAGTCAGCAGTGTCTCAGACTGAACTGAAGAAATGGGCCTAAAAATGGAATGTCAGACTTTTTTCCTAAGAACTGGCAGGTGCTGCCACTGTTTCCCCCAACAGTCCTATTCAGAGTGCATCATGCAGGTAGGTCTGGCACCTGCTTCAAATTATTAGTGCCAAATTACATCAACTGTTATCAAGTTTTTTTGATGCTTTAAAATCTGCCAAACCAACATTTGAAAAACTAACAAAATCAACCAGAAAACAAAGCTTGATTGGGAATTGCCCAGGGGGGTTGGAATGAGATGATCTGTTAAGGTCCCTTCCAACCCATACCATTCTGTGATTCTCTGATTCGGTCTTTAGTGGTTGCAGTGACAAAAGTCCCAGCAGATGGTGCCAGCACTTCCCTCAATGAAAGAAATTAAACAAAATTCCAAAACAAGGCACTGAGTGTTCATCAAAGAGAAAGTGGATAAAGGCTTTAGCCTTTGTGGTCTGTCTGGTTCAGCGGAAGCCATGCAGTGATGACATTGGTGGATATTATGGCAGAGTAAAACAAGAAAGATATATTCTTCTTAAAAATTTAAATAATTTCAGAAAGATGTTTGGGTTTGGGCTGTTTTTAAAATAGTTTCTTCTTTTTTTTTTTTTTTTTAATCCACAGAGTTTTGCTCAGGAAACTGCTGATTTCAGTGAAAAGAGATGACAGACCTGGCTTTGAAGCAGAGATGTTACTACTGAAAGTATGATTGTCACCACAAGCAGTGTGCCATAAACACATCAAGGCTTAGGCAGAAAAAAGAAATCATTGGTTGAGGTTAAACCTTGGACTTAACCACGGCAAAAAGAAGAAGTGGATTTAAAGTTGGTACTTTTACACTAGAAGCTGGTTAGTATTTCAAGCTCTTTAAGTAACAGTGCTTAACTATTGCAGGGGTTTATTTGTTTTTTGATAAGTCCAACTCCAGCAAAACTTCAGAGGTACCATTTTTATACTCTTGTAAAGGCAGTGGGAGGATAAGAACTTTAATCACATTTAACCACAACTCTGCAATGGGACTTTAGAGGAATGTTACATTATTTTCTCTGCTTCCCGTGCTGTTTTCTACCAGAAGGGTTAAGTATGTAATTTTTTCCTGCTCCATCCTTCTCAGATCGGGAGAGATCTGAAACAGAACCTCCAGTTACACCAGTAAGACTACAGTTTGTCTCAAGGTCCTCTTAGAGTGCCATGTGAACTTGCCCATCCCTTGCTGCACATAAACCATTTCAGCTGATTGAATTTACAGGCATGTCAGTCGAAGAAAACATAGGTACTGACTGCTGCTGGAAACTAAAAAACCCCAAAGTACACCAGTTGTGCCTTTTGCAAAGGAAACGTGTTGGCCAGAGAATAAGCTGCATTCCCAGTCGGATCTTTGAAACTGACACAAAGCATTTCTAGAAATTATGCATGTTTCTTTCGATGGCAATTCAATGCATTTCTCTCTCTCTCCCCCACCTGCCTGAATCTTTAGCTTCAGTTTGCCAGAGTGGCTGAGAACAGCGACTGACACACTTCCCCAGACATATAAATGTAAGGAAAACCCCAAGGCCTGATTGTATCTGTCTTTTGTACCAACAGTTGTGGGCTGCAAAGGCTGCAAACAATCGTCCCCCCTCCTGTGCCAGGACGGCGCAGTTATTGTTGTTCCCGCTGTTTTGTCCTGCGGCGGTGACCCCGGGATCCCTGGCATGGAGCGTGGAGAGACAGGGAGCAAAACCCAGGGCAAACCGTGAACCGCTTCCAAAGGGGTTCAATAGATAAACAAGGGGGGGATGATAGTTGTTTCCATTTTGCAGTCAGAGAAGCAAGAGCTGGGTCAGTGACACCAAAGGAAGCCAGGAAACCTCTGGCTTGTAGGTCCCAGTTGACTCCTTTGGTCAAAGGTATTGCTGGTTTCTCCCAAAACATCTCCTGCCTCTCCAATGGATGGGTTCTGCTCCCAGTTAGCACCTCCCAAGGCCTCAGGCCTGGTGCATAAAGAGTGCAAAGTGACAAAGTCATGGAATCATAGAATAGTAGAATCACAGAATCATAGAATCACAGAATGGTTTGGTTTGGAAGGGATCTTAAAGACCTCCTCATTCCAACTCCCTGCCATGGGCATGGACACATGCCACTATCCCAGGTTGCTCAGAGTCCAAATCCAGCCTGGCCTTGGACACTGCCAGGGATGGGGCAGCCACAGCTTCTCTGGAAAACCTGTGTCAGGGCCTCAGTACCCTCACAGTGAACAATTTCTTCCATATACCCAATCTAAACCTATTCACTATCAGTGGGAAGCCATTCCCCCTTGTCCTGTCACTCCAGGCCCATATCCAGAGTCTCTCTCCATCTTTCCTGTGGGCTCCCTTCAGGTACTGGAAGGCCACAGTGAGGTCACCCCAAAGCCTTCTCCTCTCCAGGCTGAACAATCCCAATTCCCTCAGCCTCTCCTCACAGCAGAGCTGCTCCATCCCTCTGACCAGCTTGTTCTCCCTCCTGTGGACTTGCTCCAGAATCCATGCTTTGTACTCCTCGCCTTGTTCATGACGGCATTCTCCATGGCTGGGGTGCGAACATTTCTGCCCTGCCCCATGACCACTCACATCTGTGCCTCCATCTCTACTCTGGTCTCATTTTTCCACATATAAGCTATACTTTCCTCCTTTATCCCATGTTCTTCTCTGCTCTTTTCACCTTTCTGCCTTGTGTGTATCTGATACTTTTATTAGTCTCTTGTATTTTCTGTTTCTGATCTATATGCAGTTTAATTCCTATCATGACTATTTGGGTCCTATAAAAAGTGAAGATTATTGTTGGGTCTGATCCAAATCTGGAAGGAAAATGTCATCACTTTTTTTTCTCCCCATCAAAATTTGAGGTTTCATATTCAGGTCTCTGAGTGGGTAGGGGTTTTGCTATTTTCAGAAACATTTCAGTCAAAATCTCCTATTCTGTTGTCAAACAAAATCTGAAATCATGCTGAAAGTTTTCACTGAAGCTCTGAGTTCCAGCCAACTCTGTCCTATTGCTGCAGCTCTACAATAATGTCACTTTGTGGCCATGTCCTAAAAACAGCTTCCAGTATGGGGGGGAAACAGCCTATTCTCATTAAAAGGATTGCTTACCCTGCAGAGTCCATCTCACACAATAATAAGACACCTAAAAGAAATCAGGAAGATGCCTCAGCTTCAAGGGACCCAAATTTTGAAGGGCATTTCAAGTTTCTCAACAGAGAGAAAAGGCTCTTTGCAAGCAGAGCTTATTCTGCTTCCTGTCATAGCCAGCTTTGCACATTTAGCACAGGAAAACCCTGATCTCAACTTGAAAGATGAAGCATGATTTCTAAAAGGTACTAACAGCAAAAGCAACATGAGTTCAGAGTGGTTTCATAGCTCATACCATGGGTAAAACCTGTATTTTCTGCTGTATTCCTATCCTTGCTTCATGACATGGTGGCTGAGATGCCCAGAAAATGGTTGGGAAGACATTTCACAGGACATGGCAAGATCATTTGAGGGTGTACCACAATGGCTCAGGAGGGTTTTGTTTCCTCCTGGATGCAGCTCCCTGAACTGTGTTGCAGCTCTCACTTTGATGGTTCAGATATGCACATCCCATGTGGCAGCCTACAAGATGCTGTTCCTGGTAGATACCAACACAGAGGCATTGCACAGTGCATCATTTGAAGAAGTGTGTTCCTATGCACCCTGTTTCCAAGCAGTCCAGAAGAAGTGAGGACCTTGCTTATATCTGGTGTAACACCACATTAACACCAGATATTAAGGTGTGACAGGCATGTGAAGTATGATGCTCTCACTGCTTTTCTTTGTGGAAAAAAAATGTGTCTGATACTGCTTACCTACATAATGTTGAGGAGATCTGGCCATAGCAGCAATGAAAGACCCAGCTCAGCACTTAAGCACACACTGAATTTCATGAAGGTCCTTAATTGTTTTCTGCTGGTTGGATTACTTTTTCAGACCTCTGGATAGCTCTGCCAAATGGAGGGACTCAAACCACACCACTGAGGTGTCCAGAACAGAGACAACAAGAGCACAGTCCCACTATTGCTGTATATAGAGAAATGGCTGGAAGAGACACAAACCCAGTGGCTGTCATTGTCATGCGAGGCTCTCTCTGGGCACAGCAACATCTCAGCTCTGCATTCTGCACGCGGCTCTCGGAGCAGCTGCTCACAACAATGGGGCCTCTATTCCTTCTGGACCAGGCAGGGAAACAGAAGCATGGTGAAAACATAAGCTGCTCAGACAAGATCAAATGAAGGCCATGTAGTGATGAATCCCACGAGAAGCATTTAGGTTTCCATTCTCGGGTCTGTGCCCTACTGCCTCGAGTAGATGCCTCTCTGGGACTCCGGAGGCTCACCTCCACCTCTATCTCCATTTGTGTTTTCATCATCCCCAGGACAGACATGGAAATGCTGGAGTCCTATTTGAGCTCAGCTAGCAGAAATTCCTTAGTAAATCTGTGAGCAGATTTGCAACTGAATGCAAAGACAACATTTCCACCTTTACTATTGTGAAAGAAGTCTCCAGGACAGACCCCAGTACAGATCCCAGAGCTCTGCTAGTTCATACCATCTAACTATGCTTTCTTCTACATGAGGACACAAAGATATTTTCACAAATAATCATAGGGGCAGGAGGAAAAATTTCCACCAAGGTAGAAATTTTCAGAGTATTTAATATTCCAGCTTTTGTGCAGAAACAATTAACAAGCAAATACATGCTGTATGTCTGATCCTGGAAAATTCTGTCTCAAATCAGCACAGCATTGTGATTAACTGAATGGGTCGCACTGCATAGTCTGTCTTGTAACAGTTGGAAGAACAGCCTTTTCCCTTGATAATGCCTGAGTGTCAGGTTCAGGGAGCCGGTGTAGATTTGGTGGCCATGCCTTCTCCCCTGACTGAGATTAGCCACCATCTGGTAGTGCTTCAGAGAAGAACCTTTCCCCATTGTCACTTCCTTTGTCTGATGGTCTGTAACATCTGACCTCTGCTTCACAGGTCGTGGCCTTCACCTCCTTTCCTTCCAACAGGAGTAACGACAGCAGGGTTAAGTTTATATGATACCTCTGGTAAGTGCTACTTCTGAGCGCTGGGCTTTCGCAGCACTCCTCCTTTCTTTGATGCTAAAGTTTCTGTTTTGACCTCCGTGCAGCATTAAATCAGTCTGCCCTATCTGCCACCAATCTGGCTCCTTGGTTGCAGGGCTCTGCACTCCTGTTTCTCTCTTCTGGCTCATAGTCTGTGAAGAGCGTGTAAGGTGTGTGCCAGTTGTCTTTGCAAAAGTAAACATTTTTTTCTTTTCCCATAATCAGAGCCTTAAATTCTCTCTCTCATTCAATTATATAGCTCTTATTCTTGTTTCATGATGGAGTAAAGGTCCACCAACAATCAAAGCAAGAAACAATCTTGCTCCAAAGTGCTTCCTCTCTGATGTCAAACAGGAGACATTTTACATTTTCCTTTATTAACGGACTGAATTCCATGGCAAGACTCCTATGAGCTGCTGTGAGAACAAGATTCCATGTTAAGTGATTTACTTAAATTTATGGCAGAATGTCATGGCAAGACAAGTATGGGGCCTAAATTCCTGAATGTTGAATCCTGTTTCACACCACTAACAAGAAGAGCACAGAGGCTTCAGTGATAAAAGGAAACCATGGTCTTCCTTCGTCACTCTTCCTGCCACTGTGGAGTGTCTTCCCATTCTCATTCCCTAGACTGAGAGATTCAGGCTGACAAGGAAGTGAATTTAGATTCCATATAAATGACAAACTTGACAACCTTGGAAGTAAACATTTAGCCACACACAAGAGGCTTAGACATGGAAACAGACATACAAATATTCCTTGCATGAACCTGCCGATTCCTGGGCTTGGGATGGAAGCTCTCTCTGTACAATAGCAGTTTTACTTTCCCTGAACATTCAGAGACATGTTTTTGAAGCATTTGGACAAATGCTGGTGCTCTGCTCTCCTGAAAATCAGTTCAGGTCAGATACTTGATTACTTTATATCCCCTAACTGCCATGAGAGTGTCAAGAAGAGCTGCTGAATGCATGGGCAGGTTGGTGATATACCTGGTAGTGTCCTGTGTAACAGTCCCTGCCACTGCCTGGGACCACAAACCAAAAGCAACCTTTGGTTCACAAGCTCTGCAAGCACATGGCTTCACAGTATGACCAGCAGCAAGGATGTGGTTGCACAGGGGAAGCTGAACAATCTGAAGCCCTTGCTCCAGTTAGAGGCAAGGAAAGATAGATGAGAGCAACCATCCCCAGGTCACCCTGGGAACAAGTCACAGGCCCAGCCAGACTTGCTTCAGTCCATGATGGAACAGGGACCCTAGGGCATCCCTTCAGTGCCTCTGTGTCTGATTGTGTCCCAGGGCACCTCTTCTCTTGCTCTCCAAGGTGTGGTGTTTTCAGGCACACACAGATTTTGGTGTCCAGTTCCTGGTTGGGAAAGGCTGGAAACTCCTGATGTACAATTCACCTCAATGATATGTTTGAGACATAGGGCCAGACAGTGCCATCACTGTAATCAGGAGCTGCTTCCGGTGCCATTTCATTTGTAGGTGCTTTTCAGGCTGGTTCCTCTGACACAGCCTTGGAAATTCCATACAGGCAATTTACAAAGGGGTTATCACCAATACTGTTTATCCAGAAAGGCTTGGAGTGACAGGACAAAGGGGAACGGCTTCAAACTGACAGAGAGTAGGTTTAGGTTGGGTATTAGGAAGAAGTTCTTCCTGTGAGGGTGGGGAGGCCCTGGCACAGGTTGCCCAGAGAAGCTGTGGCTGCCCCATCCCTGGCAGTGTCCAAGGACAGGCTGGATGGGGCTCTGAGCAACCTGGGATACTGGGAGGTGTCCCTGCCCATGGCAAGTGGTTGGAATGAGGTGATCTTTATGGTCCCTTCCAGATCAAACCATTCTATAATTCTCTTGGGAGTACCTTTTGCATTTCATTCCCCCCTCTCTGGGGGAGCTGGGCTGGGATGCTGCTGCTTCTCCTTTGGCAGGGAGGGGTGAATCTCTTTCAGGCATCCTTTTATATTTTGGAAAATGTCGGCCTAATAATTACTGAAGCTGCTTTAAAAATTTTTAAAGTCGTGATATAAAGCTCTTTCCAGTATTTCAATGGTCATGCAATTAAGTTTTGGGGGGAAAAAAGAAAAGAAAATAAAGACTATGATTCTGTCCTGGATATTTTGAAAGAAGACCACTAGGCCTCATCGCTGGCAGTGTTCAAGACCAGGCTGGATGGGGCTCTGAGCAACCTTTTCTAGTGGAGGTTGTCCCTGCCCACGGCATGGGGGTTGAAACTGAGTGTCTAAGGTCTCTTCCCAGCCAGGCCATACCTTGATTCCCAGACGTTCCAAACTCCTCCAGCAGGCTCCCGGCGCAGCTGCTGCCGGTGCCGCCAGGGGCCGCGCGCGGGCCGCGGTGCCGGAGCGGATCCCGTTCCCCGCATCCCAGAGCGCTGCAGTGGGCGCTGGTACCTGGCTGCTGCTCTAGCAACAAAAAAATAGCAACAGCCCGTGGCTGAGGCTTTTTAAAAGGCAAGTTTTCTATGTTCTCTTTTCCATCGGGATTTGCTCCTTCTCTTCCTTCGCTTGCCTGTTGAAGCTTGAACTGCTGGGATGGATTCTCCTTCGCAACCACCCTCCGTTCGGCAGAAGATGCCGGCATAAAATACCTTGCCTTTCCTGAAGGGCTCCTCTCTGGACTAGGAGAACCTCGACGGAGAGTGAAGCCCGTGTTTTACAGCTTTTTTAGCCTGATGTCTCAGAGTAATTGCCAACACAGACATGCAGAACTGCTGGAGCTGTGTATAGGTAACACAAGGCAGGCAAAGATTTGCGTGTCATCATTCCTAGGGGATGCCCACTTAAGAATAATTATGTACGTTGTAGTCAAGATGCATATTTTTCCCCCTCCAGAAAGGAAAATGAAACATTTTCTCTGCACATCCAAGGAGGGCACACGATGTGATTCTTGGACTCGATGGTCCTGATGAGTGCCTTCCAACTCAGCATATTCTGTGATTCTAACAACATGGAAAACCTAGGGAAAGAAATTCCAGGGCATCTGACTTTGGATTTGGCATTGACTGTAGCACTCAGAAGTTAACCACACAGCTAATAAAAGAATGTGCAGCAATTCGTTTTTAATGATCGTTTCCTGGGTGTGGCAAGTGGTTTTGTCACTTTAAATTCTTATGCAAATAAAATCAGGCTAATCTTCTTAAATAGGTAGCTGTAGCTGTGTCAGCCTATTCTGGATGGCAGGAGTGCTGCATAATACTTGGAATTCTCAAAATTGTTCATGTCAGTGGGATACCAACTATCAGCACAATAATAATGATAATAGGCATGTGTTTACTTGCATAGAAGTTATTGCATAATTAAAGGCCTCATTAAGGGTTTTCAGTACCTCAGAAGAATGCCCCTAACTTTCTGGTTGTTTTCATCCTATTAATACCAACATCACACAAGCCACTCCCCAGGCGACTTGTTGTTTTAATCACTGGTTAGCTGGGAAATTCAGATGCAGCAACATATCTGAAATTAATTAACAGTGCAATTATGGCCAAAGTGCTTTCATAAAAAGGGAGGAGTGCCTGCTTATGAGACTGCCATCTCTCCAAAGTGATGCTCTTGCATTCTGGCTTTCTTGGATGGTGTGACCATGCCCCTAATCAGATTCCTGTCATGCCACATAAGTGGTATGGGAACAGTAATTGTTAAATGTAAACCTTCTAGTATTTTCAATTCCACTAAAACAAAGTAAGCAGTATCAACACTGCCCCACCCCAGCAACACAGGAAACCAAATGATAGTGCTGTGGCACCCAGGAAAGGTCACCCACATCCACAACTCCAGGGCATCACAACCAAAAGCATTCTGCAGGCTGACAAGTTCCAGGGAGCATCCATATCCCAGTACTCATCACAAGGTGCTCCATCACCCAAAACAACCTGAAAACCTGCTGCACCACAGGGAAAGAACCAAGAGAGAGTTCTAGCATGCCCAGATTTCCAAGTTGCACATTTACAGGGATTCTGTTAGGTTGAGATGCCCACACCACAGGGCAATCTGAAGGATGCTGAGAACCCTGAGGATGCCTTGTGCTGGAGTCTCTGCACAGGGGCCCAAAGTGGCTGCAGTCACTCTCTGAGGTAGGCCTGAGACCTTCGGGGTTGGAGCTACAATTCCACCTGTGGACCTAAAGCCTGGGTCATTAGCATTTCTTAAGATGGCAGTAGATAATCTAGGAAGCCAACCACAACCCACACTGAGAAGCGAGGGAAACAAAAACAACACAGTCCTCCCTGCCAATGTGACCTAGGGCAAAATTCCTTCCTGACCCTAGATCTGGTGATTGGTTTAACCCAACTATGTGAGCCACACCTGCCCACAGGTACTTGAGAAATTTTCCAATACCACTACAAGCATAAGCATGCTTGTCCAGCCTCCTTTTTTTTTCAGCCAGGGCAGTGCCGGTACTTCAAAAGTGAAATTAAACTTTAAGGTGTGGGTGATAAATCATAGGAGCTGTGAAGACTGTTTCTTCCTAGTCCTCAGGCAGCCAGCAGAGCATGAAGTCTGTGACTGACTCTAGCTACAGTAGAGAAAATGGCATCTGAGTCACCTTCAAACTCCTTTTGCTCTTCCTTATTACATGTTTGAGAATAACAACACATCAACCCCAGCATCAATTTTGTAGGTGAAAGCAACACCAATGGCACAAAATCCTCAAAAGAGTCTTCAGCACAAATACTTCTGGTAAAAAAATCTTCAACCACACAAATACTTCTGGTAAAAAATATCAGCCTACCTGTGCTTTTACCCCTCCTGCTGTGGAATGGTAGGCAACTCCCTTTTTTCCTCTGAAATGAGGATGAGTCTATGGATTTTAGCATAAAACAGTGCAAAGCAAACAAGGCAATCACATCACTTTGTGAAAATTAAAAGGTCTGTGTTCTACATTTTAACCCTCTCAAGCTGTATTAAAAAGAAAGAAAACTGGCTACAGCTTTGTTTTTAAACTCCTGTTCTGACAGCCTAAGATAAGGTCAGGTCTGGAAGTAAGAGCAAGGCTGGGGAAAGAATTATGGTTAAGGATAAAGACATCCAGGACTTCAGAAGTGAGGCAAAATGAGCATGTGCAGTTCTTCTTAGGTTATCCTGAATCCTGGTAATCTTGAATACACTAAAGAGTGGCCAGCAAATAGAAATTGGATCATATTATTTATGAAGCCATAATTTTCATGTCTTGCAAACTTGGTTGTGTGTTACAGCAATAGGCAGGAAAATCAGAACCTGATCAGTGCAAGGTGGGCTGGGGAACAACTTCACCCTGATTGTTACAAGCAAGGTGTGAGGTGTTCGGCCTCACTTCCACCCTGGGCATAGACTTGCTGCAGGAACTCTGTCAAATCCCTTGGTCCAGGCTTCTGCTTCCCCCTCACCTTTGGTCTGGTGTGATTTAGTCTGAAAGCCTGGGAACAGGCACGTTTTTCAACAGAGTGTTTTCTTCAGTGCCTGGCATGACAGAGGCTGATTTCACAAGACTTTCCATCCTACAGAAAAGAGACAAAAGCTGCACTAAAGGAATGTTGTTTACACTGTGATTATCTGTAAAACTGTGATCCAGCAATAAAAAAAAAAGTGGTCGAACTCATGTGCCAGGCAAGAAAGGGGATGGACTCTGCATCATCTAGGAAAATGTTAAATCCCCTGCCCTCCCTTTATCCCAATTTCCATGGCTTGGACAATAAGGATGTGTCATTTCTCACTTTTAGACACATGGCTGTGCCAGTTCAGCAAGCCTGGTTTTGCACCTGTTTCCCTTGGATTTATTTAGAGGTAAAATCCTACAATAACTTTTATGCCAGAATCCTCCTACTCATCAACCTGGCCAGGGAAGAGTTTTTCACCAGAATACCTAGGACTGCAATATGCATCCCTAAGGCTTTGTCTTCAAGCCTGTGCTCAGTCTCAGCAGGAATCCTGGGAGCTCAGGAATGGTTTCCTCAGGCACTGTCAGTGGGCTTGGGATGAAAAATAAAGGCCAGGTGCCTCTGTAAGAAGCTACCACCAGATATTCCCAAAGAACACTGGTCTGAAGTGACATTTCATGGGGGGCCTCAAGTGCCCATGTCCCATTGTGGAGACTGCCCATTGTGGAGATTTTCCTGACAATGACAGGGAAAGAGCAAAATTATTTTTAAAGTGGTTTCAGCAGCTAAATCTCTCTGTAGTTTTTTAGGCGACAACAGGTTTTGCCATGTCAAAATTTGCCTTAGGTACATTCCAAAGGTCCACCATAACAGAGGAAAGCACAGATAGGGGTCATCATTGCTCTATCCTGTAATCTCAGCAACAACACCAGCAGAAGACAGACCCAGTAAGGTCAACAGACCCAACTTGGAGCTGACAGGGCTACTCTGTTGAAAGCAGTGGAATTATTTCCATGAAAGTGAGAGGAGAAACCTGGCAGCGTTTTGTCCTGTGGAGCTGAGGCACCACCACCACCATCGCTGTTGTCACCTGCTTTTTCTGCAGGACCACAGGTGACATTGCAGTGACAACAGCTGAAACTGAACCCAAATACTTAGATTTGACAGCAGAATGAAATATGTCTGAAAGAAGGCTCCAGCAACTCTGTCTTTCAGGCACTGAAGGAGTAACAAGCCATCAAGGCAGTGCCTTAACATACCAAGATGTTTCTGAGATAATGCTTTCTGAGAAAGAGATCAAATGAGAATCTGTTTTGTACGGCTGTGTTTTGCCCCACTGCCTCCAGAGTTGTGCAGCTCTTTCTTCTTTGTTTTTGTTCCAGATTGTACCAAGAGTGTCTTGCATCAGGTGCTTCTTAGAAGCCCTTTCAATAGGAGCAAGATAATTGAGGCATCAAATTGCATCCTTTGGGAGTTCCAGGATTAGGCCATAGAGCAGGTCATGTTATATGTTTGAAAGGACAAAGAGCATTTTATGTTTTGTCTGTTCATTTAGCTATGAAATGGTGAATTTTGAAATACCTATCATTTGCCTTAATATTGTTCTCCTAGACTGCCACACCCCAAGTGGTTTTTGCTAGGATGGTATATTATACTCATCATTTCCCGATTCAACAAATCGAATCACAGAGTGGTTTGGGTTGAAGGGGACCTCAAAAATCATCTCTTTCCAACCTCCTGTCATGGGCAGGGACACCTTCCACTAGACCAGGTTCTTCAGAGCCCCCTCCAACCACTGCCTTGGACACTTGCATGGGAGCAGGAACTTGGCATGAGGGACTAAACATCAAGGATTCAGTATCTGGCCTTTTCAAATTCTAGGCCTGAATACTCAGTGGGTTGGCTCTAGACTTCACTCTTTCCTTTGTACACAATTCAAAGCAGGAAAACCATGATCCCTTTGGACCACTAAAGGACTGCCCTGGAGAATTTCTCTTTTCCTCTTGTGCAGCAAGTTAGGCTTCTGCCTTTTACCCTGCCAGACCAGAGACTAGTGGATAGTTATGGTAATTTTTGTGGCTGGTGAAATATCCTGTGGAAGAATTCTTGTACTGTTGCTATTATTTATTATTTGCTGAGTGTTGGCAACATGCTTCCATGCCGAAAAGGAGACTTTAGGCAGGGAAACCTATTTATTTGCATGTGCACATGTACATGAATATGCCCTCACTTCTGCCCCTTGATCCTTCTGGACTTGAGAGCCACAGCCTGAAAGCTCTGGGGCAGCTCCCTTTAAACTCAAACTGGAATTCAATATGAACATGAAAAATACAAGCTGCACATTAGCCTCTATTGTTTATTTTGATATTGAGGAACATTTATCTTAGCCTTTCCCTAAACATCCTCAGCAGTCTTCCGCTGAAGTGGGAAGAGCAGCACAAGGAATACCACAAATACCAAGGTAATGTTATCTGTTTTTTCTTCAGCAAACTTGGCAGATTTTGAAAGGATACCCACTGTGGCAAATTCAAGGCTTCAATAAAATCTTTTGATAATGAAAATAAGGAATGTCAGATATCAATAATGAAGCCAGATTCTGTGTTTTGTGATGGCCTTTTCAGACTGAGGCAGAAAAGGCTCCATTCAGCTTTGCAGCGATGCAGTGTGGAGAGAAGCTCAGGGATGTGCCCTCCCCTAAAGCATCTGGAACAAGGGACTCACCAGGGAGATACGGAGATGTGCTGGGAACACATAGCTCCAGCTGGTAAAACAGCACGTAAGGCTGGGTCAAACTGGCTAGGGAGGCATCAATAAGTGTTCAAGGACAGGCTGGATGGGGCTCTGAGCAACCTGGAATACTGTAAGGTGTCCCTGTCCATGGCAGGGAGTTAGAATGAGATGATCTTTAAGGATCCTTCCAACCCAAATTATTCTATGATTTAGGAGTAATATTTTCATTTTGCATTTCTTTGTTCCTCAACCAACCCAATAATTTTCAACTGAACCATACCTGGACACTGGGCTGTATGGAAAATCTGGCCATTGAACTGGCAATTAAACATTTCAGAGAACTTTTAACTTTGATCATTCTGCCATTTACTGTCATGATAGGGCTGCTTGTGAACACTTGCTCCCTCCTCTTTGGGCAAACAGATGCATATGCAGCACATTATCAAAACAGACTATTTAGGCCAGAAGATTGAGGAAAATATGATGATGATGATGATGAGACATATTGGCCTGCTAAGTAGCATCACTGTTTAAAGATGCTGTATTTGAAGCACCAAGGACTTTAACATTTAAAACCCTAGATCCCTCACATGGATGGTCATGCCATATGCTCTAGCAAATTTTTCTCTCCCTGAATGTGCAATGTAGACAGCTCTGAGGAAAAAACCTCTATCTCTGTTCCCTTTTGTAGGACTTTGTATCCACGCTGGAAGTAGGCTCTGTTTGTGTTGGCCGGAGATAAAGCAGTCCCTTTGCATCCATCAGTGTGTTTGTTTTCACCTCTACCTATGCACAGGTACCACAGCAAATGTTTCCAAACAGCAGATTAATCAGAAAGCACGAGGTGCAGCTGCAGCCAGACTGTGGTTTCTTCTCTCTCTTTGAGGCAGAGAGCATTTGTAACCACTTTCCTGTCTTCACAGAGCTGCTGATGATCGCATCTTCTTGGAATTTGCTGCTTGTGCTGGAGTACAGTGACAGCAGAACCACGGCAGCCGCCGGGGGCTCGCTGATTGTCTCTCTTCTTCTGGGGCTTGCCGTGGTCACTCCAGTTCCTGCTTCCAGAGAAGGGGAAGCCTGGAAGGGAGGTGTGTGATCTGGCTCCAACTAAACTCACGGAGGAGAGCAAAGTCGGGGTGGAAGGAAGTGGAAGTGAAAAGGGATTAACTCCACTGGAGGAGGTGAAACCCCACAAGGTGCTGAAACCTGCAGCGGCAGCTGATGGGCTGCAGGGTGGGTGTGGGACATTTGGTCGTTACCTCTCCACATCAAAGCTCCTGAGAAAAAAAACAGCATTCTGGAAAAAGGGAGGGCAATTAACCAGTGTGACAGTGCCTCTTCCAGGGAGAGCCGGCACTTCTAACAAAAGGCAGCTGATCAGGGCATGGGGGACTGAATGCTGCTTAGGGAAGATGTCCTAGCGTTGAACTTCTGATGAAATCTTTGTGTGGCCTCAGAGGTCCATGGCCCTCTGACCTCTCCCTGCACAGGGGTTGATCGTGGGCTCAGACAGAAGCAGCAGCAGCAGCAGAACACTCAGTAAAGTTTGCCTCTTGCCATCAGCACACCGGGTTGGGTCTCAGCTGGGATGAGTCCTCCTCTCCTGGTGGGAGACCTTTCCCATTTCTCCAGGTGAGGATTTAGCTCACCTCCTGGTATCCATTCAGTAACACCACCTAGCCAGTATTTGGAAAAGAATACTCTGAGGAATTTCCCCTTTATTGATTAAATCTTTCTGCGTGTAATCTGTCTTGCTAATCTTGCCTGCCAGGATGTATCTCTCTATCACTCTATTTAAAGCTGGAAGCTAGTCATCCTTTCTTTTTTTTTTTTTTTTTTTTTTTTTTTTTTTTTTTTTTTAATAATTTTTGCTTTTTTTCCCTGCCCAGTTTAGTTATATCCAGTCAGGAACATGTGTGCTTGCCCTAGTGCTGCTCTCTGTTGGGAAGCTGCTGGTGGGTGCAGACTGTTGATACTCAGAGTAGAAATGAGGAGGTTGAACCCTGTGGACCACCTTTTGCAGCTCCTCCTGCCCAGGCTGCCTGTGTGACCTCCTTGTAGGCTCTGCCATGACTTGTGCAACCCATGGTCATGAAGAGCAGCAGCTTGAGGGAGGGAAGTGGCTGCTCAGTTTTGCCCAGGCCTGCTCAGGCTTTAAAGTATGTTTTGCTCGTTTGCAGCCTATTTAAGCACATACAGCAGGGGGGGTGCCAGCCTCCTGTGCTGATCCATCAGCTGTTTTGGCCTGATGCTTCCAGGGAGGGAATGTGGAAATGATGTGGATGTCCCCATCTTTCTGGCTGACAACATCCCCACCTCTGTGCCAGCATCCTTGCTTGAAAAGCTGTGTGGGTGTCAGATCTGGGACCCAATGCATTGACAGATAAACCCGGGATAGTAAATTATTTGTTTTCAGCCAGGTTGGTTCCCCCATTCCCCTTACCCTGTCACAGTCTGAGATCCCATGGAGCTACAGCACAGTGGACACAAGCAGCCAGAGCAAAGGAAAGAAGGAGTGCCATACTTTCAGTGGCTTCCCAGATAAAAGTAATTTTATCTCAGCTGAGAAGACCACATCCTTGCTATTGCCTTCATTCTGAATGTCCTGAGTCCTGAATCCTGTTCCCACTTTCCATGCAGTCCCATCTGTCTTCTCCTATCCAGCTGTGCTAGACACATCACTCTCTCCCAAGTCTGGATCTTCTGCCTCCTCACCTCAGACCTTCTGATGTGCAGTTCTCAGCCTGTGAATTGCTCCCTGATGGTTGATTATCACCACAGATGACACAATTAATTGAAGCGGCACTGGCCAAATCTTCTACCAAAACCATCCCCATCCTTTCCAAGTAAGAGAATACTTAGTCCTACTGCACGAAGCAGGAGGACAGTATGAACAATTAATGCCAAGAAACAAAAAAGGAGGGTAAGATTAAAAAAAACAGATCCAAACCCCAGATATTTGGCTTAACACAGATCTGTTGCAAAAACAGTGTCTGTGTTTCCATCAAAATCCGGGGAAGATATATATTGCTGAGAAGGACAATGGGGAAATCAAGATGTAGCCCTAAACAGCATTTGGGAACTCCCTCCTGGAGGAAAAGGGGAGGCAGAACTAGGGGGAAAATTATTCTCATGCTTCAAGAATTTTTTCTGGATTCCTTGGGGCGTGTCAGGCTCACAGCATGCCAGCAGCTGGAAAGTGCACATCTGAGTGCTCTCCTTTGCCATCACCTCCCATTGCTAATTGGACAAATAAAGGACCTTCACTACATCTGACTTACTCTGTAGTGCTATTGGAATAGCCCTCTTGAATTGTAAAGTCACAAAGGGCTCTCAGCCTGGGGAAAAATGGTGTTGTCCACTAGATGAAAACACTGGGGTTTCTTATAGAGGTCTTGAGAACAGGAATTACAGAAGGAGGAATTCACTGTTCTTCCTCTTTTTATTCCATTTCAGCCTTAATTCAGAATGATGGCAATGTGTCTGCCTGACTTAGGCACAGAGCCCAAGTCTGGATACCCACAGAAATTCCTCAAATTGGCTGCCTGCTGGCACTGGAAAACTTGAGATTTTTGTTAGTAGACATGATCTCTAGCATAAGCAGTAAAAGCAAATTGAAAAAAAAAAAAAAAAACCCACAGCCAAAGCCACATTTAGTTCAAGAGCTAAACAGATGAATAAAGAGCAGATTAAAAGTAAAAAATGTGCCAGGTCGAAATATCAAACAAATCTATGTCCTTTGCACATCAAAGACTGCAATACCCTGAAAGGCAACAGCCACTCCAATTCTATTTAACCTCAGTAGTGAGGCGAGGAATTCAGGTGTGACTCATGCAGGTGAGTTAAACCACAAACCAAGAGCTGTTCCACATTTGGAATAAAGTGATTTGTAAAGACCCAAGTGCTGGAGGAGGGGCACACAGACCCCACAGGGGTTTCAGATGTGGGTGCTGGTTCTTTCTGAAGTCCACAATCACTTGGAACAGTGACATGAGTCTGGGAGCACTGAAGAGCTTCCTGACTGCATTCTTGAATCCTCCTAAAAAGACTTGCCTCCTCAGGATTGCTATAATCTATAGCCAGAGCACAGGAGGTAGAGCTAAAGGATGCTAAAGGACGCTCAGGACAGATAAAGGGAGGAATTTCAGTTCAGGAATTTATAAACAGAGAGTTGAGAAACATTTAAGCATCAAGCAGAATCAGACTGAGCTCCTCCACAACTGCCTGCATGTGAGCAGGAGGCTCTCAGGGTCACCACTCTCATTAGGGGGTGCTTGGCACCCTCTGCCTTTGTTCTTGTGTCTGTCCTTCCATGCACACCTTCCAGTTTAAGGAAGAGGGAGACCTCATGCTAACACAGGCTCAATCCCACTGGACCACGGCACTCCTGCCAACCCCAGCACCAATTCTGCGAAAGGGACCTGGGAAATGACCAGGCAGCCGAACCTGGGGCTGTGGTGTGCCAAAGGGACACTGCTGGGGTGTGTAATGGGCTGCACATGTGCTGTCTGCTTTGTGTGTTTGTGTGAGTGGGCATGAGCCTTCATGGTTTTGAATGGCTTTTTTCTGCTTTGGCCAGCATGAGAAGGCTGCCTCCCACCACTCACCACAGCCTCTCCCTCCTCCCTGGCTGCTGCAAACCTTTCAGCTGCATCCATCGAACCCATTCGAATATTAAACCTGTTAAATTGATGGGCTGAGTAAATAGGATTAGCTCTGTGTGCCCAAGGGGGGAGGCTGCTGCTTGCACAGACTGATAGGGAGACAGGGGAGAAGGCTGAGGAGGAGAGGGTTGCTTTCAAGCCGACAAGAATATGCTATCTGGGAGGTACACGGATAGCTTCCAATCTGCCCCTGATTGGATTAGACATGCTCCTAAATGTGAAGTGCCTATACAAGTCTGGGGCTTAGCTGGTGCCGGGCTGCTGAGAACCTGCCGAGGTGCTCCCCAAGGATTGCTGCCACCCCGGCGGGCCCTGGAGATGTCTGACTGTCAGGGGGCAGAAAGCCCCTGCTGCTGGGCCCTGTCTCGCCCACCGTCCCAGGCGTCGGATCTTTAACCCGCTCCCGTGAAAGCTGAGATCCTTTGCCTCCATCTGTTCACATGCGATGGCTTTACAATTCCCCTCTAACCTACCAAAGGGAAGCGTGAAGTGATCTCTGCTGCCTGGTGGAAGGAAATCTCTCCCTCCCGCCATCTCCCCCTCCTCTTTTTTCTCTTCCAGATGAAGAATTTGAATGTCTTTATGGTCTGTTTGAAATATAAAGTGAGTTCTTGACACATTTTTTGAAGCTGTGCTTGTCTGGGCATTGATTATTGTCACTAACAGCAATATGAGCCACATGCTTTCCTTTTTCCCCAAGCTTTGATAATATTTCCAAGAACTTTGACTGCTTTTTTGCAAAGTTAGTTCCAGAACCAAAATACTAGTAAAGAAGATTACACCTAGCCTGTTATGTAGGATAGCAGGGAGTGGCAGTGGCTTGGTTGGACCTTTCTAACGTTTATAGAAGAATAGCTCTAAATATTTTTAATTGGAACAGAAAAAATCTGAGCAAAAATACTGTAGATGCTGAACGGAGGAAAACTGTACAACTATGATAACTGTGGTTTATTCCATGAATAAACCTTTACTTATTTTCTAGTCACAGGGAAAATATTGGGGAGGGAAATCTTCATATAACACCTATTTTGATAGTAGTTAGGCAGCACTCTGATGTCCATGTGCTCACTCTAAATTAAACACTGTCCTTATTTTGGAAACAGATGCTTGCCCTGATATTCTATAGAGGTAAAAGTTATGTATCTTTATTTTCTTTTTTCTCTATTTTTGTTTATTCTGGCTGGAGATAACAGTAACTCACCTGTGAGGTCTAAGCTGCAACAATAATTTAGATTAATAGAAATAGCTGAGAAAAATACAGGAAGGACCATGAGCTCTGTAGTCTGATGCAATAATTATTCCTGTTTTAGCCAGGGAGATAAAAAGGAAAAAGGAAGTGATTTCACTTCAAGAAGTGAGCTGTGGAGCCAGAATTCAGGCCCTGGTGCTGGTACTGACTCCTAACCTAATGCTCTTGTTACTTTTCCTGGTAAAGGCAGGTAAAAGTGTGAGGCGGGAATAGAGCAACGGGAACATCCAGAATGGAATTGCAGCACTTATCTCTGCAGGAAAGGTCTAGGCTTCCTTATCATCACCCAAAAGCTGACTGAGAAATACATCTAGGCTTCAGGAAGACATTTTTGTCAGAATATCCAGCTATGAATACAGCTGTGATATGCCACATAGATACTCTTAGTAAATGATGTCATAAATAGAATGCAAGAACATCCATCAGTGTTAGACACCCTGTTTTCCCCCAGCCCAGCCCACATGAACACCTGAAAATATGAATTACCCCCCCATTAATTTCGGAGTTGTGGTGACAACATTTGGTTGTGCTGTTTTCCCATTAGGCTTGGGGGTATCATAAGTGGGCCCGATTGCATTACCTTGTGTTGGAAATTGAATTGCTGTGTCCAGTGCCCTTGAACTACTGTGTAAATCAAAATTTCTGTCTAGCAGGCAATGGCATCCTTCACCTTCCTCTGGAATAACTGGATATTAACAAACACTCTTCATAGGAGATGAAATTCCCCTTCCTTCCCATCTTTGTATCAGGTTTAAATTTAACTGATAATTTAATACAAGTTAGTGCAGCAAATTGATGCTTTCTGTGTAAATGTGTGTTCCTCAGCACTCCCCCTCCCTGGCCAGCATCAGTCTTGGCCAGACCTCTGTGTGGATGTGGCTGTTCTTCTGTGGCCATCCATCTTATCTGTGTCACTCCCCTCAGTCCTTCCCCCTGCAACAGACACATCACTTGACAGCAGGCAGAGGTGCCTCAATGGGATGTTTGATGTTTTCTTAGCTCTGTGTGTTCCTGACACCATCTAACTTTAAGGCTCCCTGCTGAAACCAGTGAATGCTCTGCTAGTTCCAAATCAACCTTCTGACTCCACCCAGCTTCTTCTGTTTTAGCAGTATTCCCATTTATTTGCTTGAATAGCACCAAAAGGACCTTGAAGTTCTCCTGAGTTGACTCCATTTTTCTTCCTTTTCTGGCCTCATTAAAGCTGTTCTTGATTTTATCACTTCTTCCTGCACTCCTGCACTTGAATGCTGTGTAATTATATCAGATAACCTATTCAAACAAAGAAAGGGGAAATTAGAGATGGAAAGGCTTCTTTAGATTGAGGAGAGAAGCCCCACTCCCTTGGGAAGAGGGCAGGAAAGGACCATGCACTCCTCACTCACCCAAGTGACATGGGGTTCATTTCTCCCTTGAGATCCAGCTACACTTTCAGACCACACTGCTAGGAAGAATTTCCTGATCCTTTCCTTAACGGTTCCACTGCTTAATTCCTTGGCCCACACCTAGTTTTGCCCTTCACCACCCAAAATAATTTCTAAAAGGTTTATTTTTCACATTTTGTAGTTAAGAAAAGTGACACTGAGTAGGTTTAAATGATGGCTGTAGACCCACAGTACTTGAGACAGATAGGGATCTCTTGGACACTTAAATTTGCTCATTGAAATCCCATAAAATATGTCCTAAAATTCGTTCCCAAAACTCACCAAGCATCACCTTAATTAAACATCTTAATTAGCCTTTCTGCCCCCATGCCTTTAGTCTGGCTGACCCCCAAACTGTAGTTCATATGCAGCTGATATAGGGCTTGCCCTATGCACAAAAGTCACTGGTATGCTGAGCTGGGTTTGAGGTTTCCTGCCATGAATTTGGGGAGGTTTAGCATTTAAGCAGCCATGTCTGCTCTTTACTCAGCCACACTGAGGTGACATTAGGACATGGCACTGTTCTCCACCAGTTGGCTGCAAGGTCCAGCACAGCCTGGCTGAGTGCCCCCTGATTGTTGAGTCACCCTCGGCTTGCTGTGTGGATCCCTGCCAGGGCCACCTGAACTGTTCCTGCTTTCCTGGCCAGGCACTGCTGCCTCCTGCTCCTCAGCCTTCACATTCCACACTGCTGCAAGCACGTGAACAATGCATGGCATCTCGGGTTGTTCCCACCCAGCCTCCCTGCTTTTACTGGAAATGAAAGTCTTTCCAGGAGGAAGGAATCCCTTGAGATCCAAGCAGAGGTTCCCTCAGCTGGCTGCTAAGAATAAAAGATCTGAGAGCTATTTCCATTCCTGGTTGCGCAACACAAAGCAAGTCACTTAACCTTTCCATGCCTTATTTTCCCTCTGAACGAAATGAGACATAGTATCCCACATTTTTTGGGGAAATGCTGTGGTGTAATACCAGGGCAGGCCTTCAGATGCCTCGGAAGGCTGCAACTGATCCCTACACAAGCTGGCTGCCATCCTATGGGCTATGAAAGACCCACATGAGGGATGGAGCAGCTTTGCTGTGAGGAAAGGCTGAGAGGATTTGGATTGTTCAGCCTGGATAGGACAAGGCTTTGGGGTGACTTTATTGTGGCCTTCAGTACCAGAAGGGAGCCTACAAGAAAGATGGAGAGACTATTGACAAGGGCCTGAAGTGACAGGACAAGGGGCAACAGCCTAATTCAAAGTAGGTTTACTTTAGATATAAAAAACAAAATTGTTCCCTCTGAGGGTGCTGAGGCCCTGGCACCGGTTGCCCAGAGAAGCTGTGGCTGACCCGTTCCTGGTAGTGTCCAAGGCCGGGTTGTACAGGACTGAGCAACCTGGGATAGTGGCATGTGTCCCTGCCCATGGCAGGGGTTGGAACTGGGCAATCTTTAAGGTTACTTTCAACTCAAACCATTCTATGATTCTATGACTCTGTCTATTTTGCCCTTATCACCCTGGAGTCTCTCAGCATCGAATGCTTTCCAAATTCCACCCTCCTGCTGAGTAGTTCGATTTCTGAGTATTTTCTCCCAGATGTTTAAGAATCTTTTTTTTTGCCAAACAGTATTTCCAGTTCCCTCTGTACTGTCTGTCCATCCCCACTGTGCTGTTGTATAATATGCCAACATTTTGATCTTCTTACTCATGTCAGCTAGCAATTCCTTGCAGGATTTTCAGCAGCACAATCTGTCTCTCTATTTTCATTCTGTACCATAAGAGTCTTGCAGTACTCTTTAATCCCCCCTTACCTCTTTGCAGATACAGATAAAACCAGTTTTAACAGCAGTCCAACTCTGACCTCTATCAGACTACTATACACTCTCAGAACTACCCCTTGCACAGCAACTTTCAGCTCCCTCTACATATCTGACTCCCCAGCTAGGCTGAATTTAGTTTTCACATTTCATTTCAAGCTCTGCATCTCCTGCATCTTTGTTCATTAATTAAGTGAGCCGGCTTGGACAGGTTTATCTAAAAGGCTGAGGCTTTGAAAATAGTCCTTCGATTATGAGTTTTACATGATTTTAAAGCTCATGGGTGAGGCTTTCTTTGGGATTTGTCAAAGGAGAAATAGGCCCACACAGAGTTTTCTACAGCTAGCTAAAATGCAGAGGGGCTGGTTTTATGGGTACATATTATCACTGCAAGAGGAAGCAAGACAGAGTGTTCACAGAATCACAGAATCATTTAGGCTGGAAAAGATATCCCAATATCATTGAGTACAACCTGTGACCAATCACCACTGTGTCAACCAGATCAGAGCTCTGAGTCTTGAACACCTCCAGGGATGGTGACTCCACCACCTCCCTGAGCAGCCTGTTCCAATGCTTTCAGTGAAGAATTTTTTCTGATGTCTAGCCTGAGCCTTCCCTGACATAGCTTGAAACCATTTCCCCTTGTCCTGTCCCTTGTTCCCTGGAAGCCGAGCCCAATCCCCCCTGGCTGCCCCCTCCTGTCAGGGGGTTGTGGAGAGCCAGAAGATCCCCCCTGAGCCTCCTTTTGTCCAGGCTGAGCACCCCCAGCTCCTTCAGCTGCTCCTCATATGACTGACTCTCCAGACCCTTCCCCAGCTCCATTCCCTTCTCTGGACACCTTCCAGCCCCTCAATATCTTTGTCATGAGGGGCCCAGAACAGGAGACAGGATTTGAAATGTAGCTTCACCAGTGGCCATGGCAGGGGGACAGTCACTGCCCTGGCTCTGCTGGTCACACCATTGCTGATCCAGGCCAGGTGCCACAGACCTCTTGGCCACCTGTGCACAGCTAGCTCACATTCAGCTGCTGTTGCTGAGAACCCTCAGGTCACTTTCATCTGAGACAGAGCTCTAGGATGGATAGCCATGGGATCCATGCTTGCAGTGCAACTGCACCTCCCCAGAAAATACACACATCTTCACTCCATGAGGAAGAAGCAAAACTGTGTTGCCATCCAAGAGGGTGCTCTGGGATAACAGCAGGACACAGCTGATTGCAGCTGGGTGTGATGGAAGCTCATGCTCAACCCTCTCGATAAGCCCTTCCATCAGTGCAGGAGGTGTTTCTCCGCTGCTCTGCCCCTGGACTGGAGGTACACAGAGCAGTGTCCGGCTGGCTGAGGTTGTGGCAGAGCTCAGGGAGCAGGGACCGTGCCGGTTCCTGCCGTTCTTGCGGATGCTGCAGGAGGCAGTGCCCGGTGGGACGGTACCCAGCAGAGGGCAGCGGTGCCCGCGCTACCGCAGCCGCCCGACCCGCGGCTTTCCCCCACACTAACCCCCCCAAAAACCACCCTGCATTGCCTCTAGGCTGGCAAACAGCCCACACGTGTAAACCTGCTCTCCTTCCCTTTGCAGCTGTAATCTCGACCACCCAAGCATCGACATCTGCCAGCGCTTGCTGACCAACCAGCGGGGGTCATGGCCCCCAGTTGTTCAATCATAACATGGAATGGCCTGGTTTGGAAGGGACCTTAAAGATCATCTCATTCCAACCCCCTGCCATGGGCACGGACACCTTCCACTTGACTAAGTTGCTCAGAGCACCATCTAACCTGGCTTTAGTCCTCCTGTCACTTGAACAGCCATGTGATAAGAAAGCTTTGGGATGAAGGAAGATAACAGTGGGAGTACTTCTAAACGCCATCCCCCCCTTCTGGGAAAACTGGTTTTCTCAGGGTAAAAAATAAAACTGTGACCTAGTGGTTAATTTACATGCAGAGGAGTCAAGAGTCAATTTTAATGTGGTTTGAACTGGTTCATTCATTTCTAATTAAAACAGTAAGGGGAGGAAGGCTCATTTTATGCTCAGTTAATCAAAAGACTGCAGTAGCTACTTCTTTTCCTCTGGGGATATTGATAACTGCTGGATTCAGCCCTCTGGAATTAGGTTGGTTAAACTATTCCTCTCCAAAATCTGTGAAGCTTAAATCCACTTGAAGTCTTATTCCAATCCTGAAATACATCTGATCTCAGCCCACATTATAAATGACTGGTCCTGTGCCTACAGGCTATTGCAGAATCATGGAATAGTCTCGGCTGGAAGGGACCTTAAAGCTCATCCAGTTCCCACCCCACTGCCATGGGCAGGGACATCTTCAACTATCCCATGTTGCTCAGAGCCCTGTCCAACCTGGCTTTAGACACTTCCAGGGATTCAGGGGCAGCCACAGCTTCCCTGGGCAACCTGTTCCAGGGCCTCACCACCTCTCACAGGGAAGAATTTCTCCCTAATATCCAGTTTAAACCTACTCTCTCTCAGTTTGAAATAGACATATTAATACATATCAATATTGGGATATTCAGAACTTAGCTAGAAAAGATCCTGAAATTCTTTTTTGTAAAGACAGAAATTAACTTGGCTCTAAGTGGGGTGTAGGACTTCACAGATGTCTGTGGACCTCAATTTTTCTGTCACCTTCTGAATTTATGGCTCAGATCCTGCTCTTCGTGTATATGCTGAATATTCCATGCAGGAAGGAGCTGGTGAAAAGGATCTTCAGCCCTTCCCACCCTTTCTGCCCAGTCCCCTCGGACTCACAGTGTAGCCAGGTAAGCACTGAAATCTACTTCCCTGTTGAACAGCTCTGCATTTTGTGATCCTGTTCCAGGACAGGAAACTCAAGATGCTCCTTCATAACACACTGGCATGTTGCTATTCTTATTCTCCTGGAGTTGGACTCAATGATTCTTGTGAGTCCCTTCCAATTCAGGATATTCTATATTTCTATGATTCTAGTTGGATGGGAACCATATGTCATGTTGTAAATGAGGATCTTGCAGTGTTTCTACAAACCTTCAAGAACCTGCCAGACAGGTCAGCAGTAGTTTCCTATCAACAGAAGCAAAAGAAATCAAGATCTTAGGGTCTTGCAACAACAACCTGTAATTTCTTATAAACTATAACACAGAACAACAAATCCTTAGTTCCTGTTAAAATTTGTCCTCAGAAAGATTAAAATAAAAAAACTTCAGAGGTGCCCACCTTGTCTTTTTCTTCTAATGATACCATCTGGACTTATAAAGGGTATTTTCCTTCCCTATAAAAACTGACCTCACTTAGAAGGACAATCACATGCAAAGCAGCAGAAGTGATCAGTAGACCAAAGTAAACTGATTAACTGAACTGATGAAAAACGGCCTCTAAATTCCACTATATTTTCTTAAAAGCTGCTTCTCTGAGGCATATGCGAACAGCTTAGTAGAAATAGTTATAGAATCACAGGACCTCGTTCTGCTTTCCCATCAGAACAATTCTGAAGTAATTCCACTAAAGTGAGCAGAGTTACACTGATGTGAGATCACAGTCAGTCAGAAATGGAAAATTCCTAATAGCTTATCCAGTTCATAACCCTAGGGCTAGCATACAGTTATTCCTTGCACTAAAACCGCATTTAATTCTTCCAAATATGAATAGTGGAAAATGGTGCTTGGGAGGTGTTTTGGTCACTTCGTGGAGTTTCTTTCATCCCTCATCCAATTTCTCTTTTTGGGAAAATCCTTGATTTTGATTGAAAGCCAAAACCTCAGCTATATTGCCCAATAAATGAAATATGGAACAAAATGGATATGCCACATTATAAGAGTGTAATTTTGGGTGCCTCATGTACCCATCCTCCACACTGTGCTGGTTGTGGATTCTCATTAGGCTGGTGACACATGGAGACTTTAGAGAACTTACTGTAAAGACAAAGCAACAGGGCAATGCCAGACACACTGAAGTGTCACCTCCAGGGCTCTCCAGCAGAATTCCTCGTGCATAGCATTGGGTTAACACATGGCAGAGCATCCATCCTTTTGTCAGAGGCATTTCTGTTTTCCAGTGAAATATCTAAACATTCTATAGCAGGAAGATCTTCCTCGGTGAATCTACTCTTCTGTGAGATCTGCCCTGTCTGAAACAGCTTTTCCCACTGAACAATTTCAATAGAAACATTTTAATCAGACCTCATGGTAAAGAGATTACAAACAAAAAAGAAACTCTCTTTTTTATTATATTTTTTTTATTCTGGTAATACCTAATTATATCTATTTGCTTGTTTTCAGGCACAAGGGCATTGCTAATGTGTCTGACACAGGAACACTGAAGTTGGGCAATGTTCCTTTACTCTCTCCTTGCTTACTTAGCACCAGAGGTGTTTTCCAAGAGCCATTTCTATAGAGGCACCTGGGGCATCCCATGGTTGGTGTGCACTGCTTCCTGAATGTAAAGGGGTCCATGCCAGCTGCTCTGAAAAAAGCTTAGATGCTAAACAAGATTCCAAAAATAAGTTTCTATGAATTAACCATTTGTCTTCCACCTTTAAAAGCAAGGGTCTACAATCAGTCTGCTTGTGCAAGTCCTTGCTGAAGCGTGTGAGATAAATGTGACAGTAAATCACACAAGCCACTAAACAGAGTCTGATACTACTTCCCTGTGAATGAAAAGCAGTAAGAAATCTCACAGCTGCTGTTCCTGCCCTTCAGCAACTTTTAATTTTTATTGATTGACATGACACCTACGCGCCACATCATCCACAAGAGGCATCAGGTCTGTTTCAGGAAAAGCAAATTATTTGGTATTGTCAACAGCTGGCAGAGGCCACCAGGAACTGCTTCTTCATTCATTTGTTTTTCTCAGACACCTATAAAGAGCTGTCATCACATATCAAACGAAGCAAGTATCGGGCAGCATGTGTGTCTCAATGCTGGCACACAGCCTCCATCGCTGGGAGGCACAAACGGAGGCATGTCAGCCATGGCAAGTGAGCAAAGTGGGGACAAAGTGAGTCCTGGAGCAGTTTGGGGCATCTCAATATAAGAAAAATATGAAGTTATTATAGTGTCCAAGAGAGGACTACGAAGATGCTGAAGGGTCTGGAGGTGAAGCCACACAAAGAGCAGCTGAGAGCACTTGGCCTGTTCAGCTGGAGAAGAGCAGACTGAGGTCAGAGCTCACAGCAGTTCTGCAGCTTCCTCCCCTCAAGAGGAGGGGCAGGCCCTGATCTCTGCTCTGTGTGACCAGGGACAGGACCCAAGGAATGGCTGGAGTTGTGTCAGGGGAGGGTTAGGGTGGATATCAGAAAAGGTTCTTCCCCCAGAGGGTGCTGAGGCACTGAACAGGCTCCCCAGGGAATGGTCACGGCCCCAAGGCTGCTGGAGCTCCAGGAGTGTTTGGACAGCGCTCTCAGGGATGCACAGGGTGGGATGGTTGGGGTGTCCTAAGCCAGGCCAGGGGTTGGACTGGATGATCTCTTCCAGTTATGGATATTCTGTGATTCCAAAGTGAGCTCAAGCATACATTTTGCAGAGTTGGTTGCTTTCAAAAATCACTGTTGCTGTGGGTGGAATAGCAAGAGGACATGGTGAAGAGTTTGGACCTTCTGAGACCAGGAGAAGCCATCTGTGCTGAAGGCTGTTGCCTCAGTGACACTAATACTTGCAATTCACTGTCAACTGATGGTGTAAAAGAATTATTAAATCAATAGCCACCCCATTGTATTATTTGCCCTGAGATAAACTGGCCTGTGAGATGTGATGCTCTCTTTACCTGTGCAGATCCCTGATTAACAGTTGTGGAAGTACTGTGCATTTGTGAGCAGGATAACCCTTGATACGCATCAAAGAGACATATGGAAAAAAGTTTTGCAATGTGTATGCAAGCTATTTTGGCCAATGTTAAAGCCAAAAGGCCACATGAAATACTGCGTATCCTTACTGATATATTGTGCTGCAGTGGTGAAGAATGAAGTGTTTCACTGGGGTAACAGAGGGAGCTGGAGGTGAGTGAAATACATTTTCCACACTGGAATGTGGTCAAGACAGTGGATAAATGCTACTGCTGCTGAGTAAGGACCACAGATGCTCCTGAAGAGGTCGGTGGTTGGGAGTTAGGTTTCTCAGTTGTGTCCCAAACCCAGCAGCTGGAGCAGCACAGTCCCCCTTAGCACCCCTTGACTCAGCCCTGACTCAGGGGGAAGAATTGTGCCCATTGAATCACCAGCCCAGCCTCCTCCAGCTCTGCCTCCTTCTCCTGGTGATCTACTCAAGCCCAAACCTGCACAGCAAATGGGAGCTGACAGGGCTGAGCCCCAAGCAGGATGGGTGGCCCAGAACAAAGCCTTGGCAGTGCCAGCCCGTCCAGATGACCCACAGGACAACCGTGTTTAGGGGGTCTGCTGTGGGATTTATGGGATGGGCACCATGCTCACCTCAAGGACAGCTCGCTCTGGATGTTCATTCTGCTTTCTGGGGCCTCCACAAACATGGCCTGGGTGCTTTGGACAGATTGCTGAGCCCAAGCTCGTGCCCTGCAAGGCCAGGACTGAACAGCCTGAGGAATGTTACTGTCTCCCACCCACCTCCTCTGGAAATGTCTGAGCTTCCCAGAAAAGATGAGAAAAAGCACAAAATGCACACTATGCTTGATGTGGACTGTGCTTAGCCTATCGCTTTCCCTTGAAACTATACTGAACTCATTTTGGGGTGGTGAGAAGGGAGCTTGCACTAGAAATAGAAGATCTATAATTAACACATGGTCCGAACACAAAATAGAACCGCAGTGGCCTCTCAAAGTTAGTAAACTTTGCAAGGAAGTGCATTCCAGGTTTTATCAGATTTCTCTCATCTGCAGAAACAGAACTTCCTAGATCTGTTATATTGCAAGCCCAACAGACTGGACCCAAACACATACTTTAGTTTTATGATTAAAAAAATCCTCCACTGACACACATTGTGCACATGTAAGTGAGTTCAAGCCTTCAAGTACTAACCCTTCCCACCCTGAAGCAGGGGCAAATTCTTCCTCTCTTCTCACAGGCCTGCTACCATTATGCCAGCTTTCATTCTGAAACCCAAACTCACCTGACAAACACACAGGTTAGTGAATCTGACACTCAGCCTCCAACCATTCAGCAACCCAAATGAAAATGTTGTGTGTCTGTTAACCCATTCTTGTTTTCTCCTCTCAAGGCCAGGCTGTTTATTCTCCCAGCAGCCCAGCTCATCCTGCCATTTAGGAAATTTTCTGCAGGTACAATGACCTGCACACTTGAACCTGTATAACCTGTATCTTTCCATGTCTCCAAGGAGGCATGCATCTGAAGTTCAACAAGAGCAAATGTGGGATTCTGCACCTGAGGAAAAATAGCCTCATGCACCAGTACAGGCTGGGGGTGATGTGCTGGCCAGCAGCTCTGCTGAGAAGGACCTGGGGGTCCTGGTGGACAACATGGTGTCCATGAGCCAGCACTGCCCTGGGGGCCAGGAAGGCAAATGGTGTTCTGGGGTGCACTGCCAGCATTGCCAGCAGGTCAGGGAGTGATCCTGCCCCTCTGCCCAGCCCTGCAAGGCACATCTGGAGCGCTGTGTCCAGTCCTGGGCTCCTCAGCACAGGAGGGACATGGAGCTCCTGGAGCAGGGCCAGCAGAGGCTGCAGAGATGATTTAGGGCCTGGAGCATCTCTGGCAGGGAAAGGCTGAGGGAGCTGGGGCTGTCCAGTCTCGAGAGGAGCCCCAGCTGAGAGGGACCCTCAGCCCTGGGTGTCCCTGTCTGCAGGGAGCACTCCGAGCAGGGCCCAAGCTCTGCTCTGGGGGCCCAGCAGTGGCACCAGAGGAACGGGCAGGGACTGATCCCAGGAGGTTCCACCTGGGCGGGAGGCAGAACTTCTGTCCTGTGCAGTGACCGAGTCTGGAGAGCGTGTGGAGTCTCCTCACTGGGGATATTCCAGAACCATCTGGACACAGTCCTGTGCCCTGTGCTCTGGGATGGCCCTGCTGGAGCAGGGAGGTGGGACCAGATGACCCTCTGTGGTCCCTTCTAACCTGACCCATCCTGTGAATCTGTGGTTCTGTGGAATGAAGTGTCCTTGATCTTCACAACTTTTTTTTCTGTATTTCTCACTGTATGGCCATGAGCAGTGACCTCAGATGCTGCCAGTGGTGCTTTCTTACCCATCTCCCCTCAGGCCCAATGCTTCTGCTGCTGCTGCCTGGTGATCTCCACATGAAAAAGTTTGTGGGACAAGTTTCAAGTGATGGAAGATGAAGAATAAAGTAGGGTTGAAGCCTACAGAAGTCCTGACCACAGGATAGGATGAAAGAAACATCAGATCTATTGAAGAATTTATCAATATTTGTGCCTTTAGTTTTTCCCACATATAAAATTAATAGAATAATATTTACTTTTTGAGCTCTTGTAGTATTGTCATTAAAAATTGCTTATTCTTTTTAAAGCCTTATGGAGTATGTGCTATTCAGAGATACAGGTGGGAAAGATTGCCAACATACATTAATATCCAGAGAGAAAACAAAGAAATGAAAGCACAGGTAATAAAGGTGCCAGAAAGAATTAAAGATGGAAGCTGGAAGGAACAAAGATTATTAGAGATATCTAACTGCTGGACATAAAAGGGAGGGGATGAATATGATATGGAAAAGATAAAGGAAAGATAACTTCTCATAAATTGACAGAAAAAGAACAGTAACAAACAACGACAAAGGAAAAAAATAGTGAGAGAAGAACTGATGAAGATGAAAGCACTGGTTTCCCTAAGTAGGACTGGTTACCATGTAAGTATCACCCAGTGGGCTACACATGACAAGGAGAGGGCAGAAAACAGAAAAAGGAAAGAAGCAGGAAAGCAGATTAACAGGGGGAAAAAATGTAAGCTCAGCCTAACATCCTAACGATTTTTTAAAATTATTTTGTCAGTAGCTGTGGTTTTCTTTGAGGAACCAATATATTTTGTTAAAATGAAATCCCAACAAAAATCTTCATGTTGGTCAAAAAGAAGTACATAAAACCTAAGCTTGGTAACCCAAAACCTTTCTGCATTATACTTAAAACTTCCATGTTTTTAGAGTTTTTTATGAAAACCTGATGTTTCTGTGGGAAAATCATCACTTCCCAGGCACATCTATTTTTAGGCCTGTGTTCTCAATTAGCCTGGTACTCACTTGCAGCACCACAGCAAAAGGGTGTATCAAAGGGTTACAAAGGAGCCTGCCTGGCATTAAAAACCCACCCCAGTGACTTTATGGGAGCTGCCAGCCAGCCTTTCTTTTTGTCTCTGCATCTCAGAAGAGAAGTATGAGGTGTCAGATATTCTGGTGAGAACTTCTCATGGCACCAGATCATGATGTGAAATAAAGTGAACTCTAAAAGCACAATGCAAAAGAATTATAGCATCATGGATTGTGTTGGGCTGGAAGGGACCTTAAAAGATCAACCAGTTCCAGCCCCCTGCCATAGGGCAGGGACACCTTCCATTATCCCAGGCTTCTCCAAGCCCCATCCAATCCAGCCTTGTACACTTCCAGGGATGGGGTACCCACAGCTTCTCTCAGCAACCTGTACCAGGGCCTCCCCACCTTGACAGGGAAAAATTTCTTCCTCATATCCAATCTAAACCTCCTCTCTGTCAATATGAAGCCATTCCCCTGTCCTGTCACTCCAGGCCCTTGTAAAGAGTCTCTCTCCATCTTTCCAGTAGGTTCACTTCAGGTACTGGAAAGCCACAGCTGGGTCACCCTGAGAATGAACAATCCCAATTCCCTCAGTCTTTCCTCACAGCAGAGCTGCTCCATCCCTCTGATCACCTTGCTGTCCCTGCTCTGGACTCATCCCTTAACAAAGCTGAATTCTGAATTCCACTTTGGATATGTGATTGATCCCAGCATCATCTGTAAGTAATCCTTTTGATTCTGCCTTTACATGTCTGAATCATCAGCTAAACTTGCTCTGGGAGAGAACCTGTAGTGGCTCTGTCAGAACAGACAACCGCAGTGCTAAATGTGAATAAGTCACCCGAGCAGAAATTTGTCCTAGTGGCACTGTTCCCACTTACAAGCTTTGTGCTTGAGGGGATGAGAAAAGCAGTCCAGATGATCCTGGGAAAGTTTGTACACACAGCGACTCAGCCAGCAAAGTGCTGGGCGTAGCACGCTGCCCACAAGTGGGTGTTCAGCCTTGGAGCAGGTTGGATCCTGGATCCATGGATCTGCTCCAGCACCTGCTCCACCTTGGTGACCAGAGCAAAGCAGCCCTCCCAGAGGCAGGAGGGCACCATGCAAGAAATAAGCCACCAAAGGGCTCTGGAATGTTTTGGTGGATACATGTATCAACTCCTGCTGTGTGGTTGAGTGTTCAGAGTCCTGATGGGTCCAGCATCTCTCTCACCCCACTGACTACCCTGAACCTCTCCACTGGGCAGCCCCCAAGCTCTCTGGCACTGCCAGAAGATCATAACCCAGCACCTTGCTGTGATGGAAACCCAGAAACTGCTTCTCTCAGATTCACCGACCTGGCACAAGGGAGCTCTTGTATTTGTCATCACCAGTGTTGCTATGGCCACGGCACACAGGTATAAACCTTGCCCAGGGGACATTGTTACAGGAGAGCAGGGTGCAGCCCAGGAACCAGTACTGCTTTACTGACATGATTTATCTCTGTGACCCGTCCAGGTCTTTGGAGTTTATCCATTCAATTGCTTTTGCAGGAAGTCTCCTTACAATAGAGCCCTCAGCACATTTAGTAATAATATTTTACATCTATAGTGGGCTCTGTGCATTCCAAGTGCAATACAAACTCATTCATCTTATCTTTTTATCTCATGACAGTTGCCTGCAGTGCTGAGTTGGTTTGATCCCAGCCTCACAGGCTTTTCAACAGTGGAATTGTTACCTGACTAATTATCCGTCGAAGTCACGATGAGGGACTGGTGGCTGGGCTCCACTCTCAGTTTTAACCAGCAGCTCCTGCCACTCCAGCGAGAGGGCTCTTGGTCTTTCTGCTGCTCAAGAGAGGGATTTAGTTTGTTTTATGGTGTTCTCTAGGGGCAAAACTGTTTTCAGAAATAGAAATACCTTGCCATTGATCCATGGGAAACACAGTCAAGCATCTCTGTTTCAATTTTACCCACAGGAGATAAGGCTAACATAGGCCCAGCTTGTATTGCTCTTATCCTTTCTCCATTTGCTGCACTAAATGATGCACTAATTCAGTGTGGAGTCTGTGGCCATGCCTTTAGAGATTATTTATATTAAATTGCTAGGTCACTGGTTATAAATAAATGATCATTTCCATAGGAGGCACTCTTGCATGTTGCATGCAGCTCAGGTCACTCAAGTCCAATAGTCCACCCAGACTAGAGGAGCTGCAAAAAGGATTTCAATGAAGGTGTACAAGGAGTGGCTGCAAAGGATGGGAGAAAAATTAGCAAAATGTTCAGAATTGTCAAAAAGAAGTGGGTTCTAAAAGTTACAATTAGCACAAGGTGATAATTTTCAAAAGCTGAAATTAGTTATCTACATCAAAAGAAATTAAGACAAATGGAACAAGTGATCTCACACTAAAAACACAACAGAAAGTGGCTTATTTAGCTTTTTTTTTAATTTAGGGGAAAAAAATCTCAGCAGGTATATGACTTTTTCAGGTTAAACATGTGATTTGAAACTTTGGTCTTTAATATTAATGCTGACCACTAGCATGACAGATATGAGTAAAAAGATTGCTCCAAGCTTAAGTTTTCCAAACTTAGTTTACCCTAAGGAATGGAAAAACACACGGGAAAGATCTCTCACTGGGCATCATCTTTCCCATCATATTGGCTGCCTTCAGGACTCTGCTTCATTGCAGCAAAATGAAACAGATCAGGACCATAGTTACTGTTTTTAAAGTGACTTCCAAGAATTTTCTTATCAGGACTAAAATGAAGTAAATTACATAATGCTGTGGAGCCTGGATCCAGCAACTCTTAAGGCTGCCAGAAATATCAGCTGTGTAATACAGATGGGCTGCATTAGGTGAGACTGAAACACATTTAGAAAATGCTTTTTTTTTTTTTTTTTTTTTTTTTTTTTTCGAGAGACCTCTTGCAACCTGCTACCCTCAGTTTTTGCTACCTCAAGCTTTACTCACAGACTTGGAAAATAGTTCACTAGGAATTTTATGTTCAGTTAATGTATTAAAAGTTCCTTAAAACTTGTCAAGCTACTTTTTGCATAGAATTACAGAATGGTCTGGGTTGGAAGGGACTTTAAAGATCACATTGTTGCAACCCCCTGCCATGGGCGGGGACACCTGCCACTATCCCAGCTTGCTCAGAGCCCCATCCAACCTGGCCTTGGACGCTTCCAGGGATGCAGGGGTAGCCACAGCTTCTCTGGGCAACCTGTGCCAAGGCCTCCCCACCCTCACAGGGAAAAATTTCTTCTTGATATCCAATCTAAACCTCCCCTCTGTCAGTTTAAATCCATTTCCCCTTGTCCTGTCACCACAATTCCAGATGAAAAGTCCCCCTCCAACTTCCCTATAGACCCATTAGATACTGGAAGTTGCTCTGAGGTCTCCATACAACCTTGTCCTCTCCAAGCTGAACAGCCCCAAATCTCCAAGCCTATCTCCACAGGGAGGGTGCTCCAGTCCCTTTATCATTTTTTTGGCCTCCTCTGGACTTGCTGCAGCATTTCCATGTCCTTCCTATGTACATTTATCCAGCACATCATCGTTACTTTGTAGTGGAAAGGTAAGTTTGCCACAGAACTTGGTATTTAAGACCATGTGGGATCTTGCACCCTCTCCTGATGAAGTCCTTGTGACCCAGGGCAAATGTATTTTTACGCTACTATTGCCAGTTCAATATCTTCTGTTGTGTATGTTATGTCTTCAGCATCTTCTTCGTGGATCTCCTTCCTCTAACTGAAAACCTGATCTGTGGAGAGGAACTCCAGCACTAACACTGCACTCCCAGCTCCAAGGGTTTGGTTGACTTACCTACCCAAAATAATATTGTCTTTCTGGCCTTCACTGAGTAATTCCATGACAGAGCACGATCTGAAGCCACATTTGCTGTATTGTGTAAGACAATTTGTCAGGTACGTGTAGCCCTAGTGCTTTGGAGACATGTATGGACAAATTTGGTGAGCTGGAAAAAACCCACTTCATGCAGCCAACAAAAGCTGCAGTGATTCAATACCTCTATTTCTTCTCAAGAGAGGCCCTGTTTCTTTGTCAAAGTTATTGATTCAAGTCAATTCTGTGTGCAAGTATCTGGAAACTCTGTGGCTTCAACACTGTGAGGAAGCTTCAAGTTTGAAAAGGTCACCTCTGCTAAAACACAAATGTGACTGTTCCCAAGTCCCACCTTTCTGCCACCACTAGAGATGACTGTTTTAACATCCATAAAGAGGACTGTCCTCACTGCCATTCAGTTTTGGCCTGAGTGGGGGCTGACCTGTGAGACTCTTGGTCTCAAAATTATCTTAGTCTGGCAGAGCTGGGTTGGTGACAGCTGAGCTTCTTCTGGTGGCCTGAGGCACACGTTCTGCCTAGGATCCTTCAACCAGGTAGCTCCTGGGCAAGTCCCCTGGCTGGAGAGGCACTGCCCTGCCCAGCCTGTCCTGGAGAAGGGGCTGGCACTACGGTTGGGCACCATCTGCTGCAGCCTCTCCTCAGCTGCCAATGCTGTTTGGGTGCCCATAGGGATGTGAAACTGCTGTTTGCCCACGAGGTGTAACTGTTTGTCAGCCCAGCCTACCACGTCCTTGCTGCTCCCTCAGCACGGTTATTGCTGTCCCAGCCTTTGATAAGGCGAGGGCTGAGATAGCTACTGTACTTTCAGGCGAGGCTCCAAGTCAGCGGCTACCTTTCATCTTCATTTTATTGCCAAGGACAGGGGCACACAGGCCAGACCACTAGCTAGCTAATAAGTAATAGGGAGCTTTCCTGAGTCCCACGAACCTCCTCATCAGGTGGTACATTTTTCATCCATATAGATTATATAGATTATATACATTTTCTGGGTATCTACAGTTCCCATAGCATGAGGAGCAGGCGAGGGCCAGCTCATGGTGCGTGCGTGTGTGTGTGTGTGTGTGTGTGTGTGTGTAGGCTAGTGGAAATGCAAGTCTGCAAAGGGACTCAGCTGTAACTGGGTAACTTGACAGGTAGAACAAACTCTTGCAGCCCTTTGCTCTTTTCAGTCCCCAAATATGACAGCTTAATCATTTCCTAGACGCAAAATGTCACAGAGATAAAGCAAAGTTTATAAAGGACGGCTGGTCACATCACAGAAAAATCTGGTGATATATAAAAGCAAAGAAACTCAAAGTTCAGGAAGCATTTGTTTTCCTCTGAACTTCCCTCCTTCCTCTCTCTCAGCACTCACAAAGCTGGAAATTCAGCCTGAAGGTTCCTTAAACAAATATAGTTCTGTCCTTTACATCACCATAACGGTTCACCATCAATGCCACGTTAGGTAAACTGTGAAAGTTGAAACCCAGTTGCTTTGTTCCAGGCCTTCAAATGTACAGAGGTGCTGAAATTTTGCTGAAATAACTGAAATAGGAGTTTCCTGTAATAATTACCTTGTAGCTTTATGTGTCTTATAGTATCATCAAACACATTCAAATTTAGACATGATTTTCTCCCTGCCAAAGTGGAAGCATCTTGGTGCCTTCAAAGCCATATTTCAGCTGACAGGAGAAACACTTCCTCACTGTGAGGGATGGGGTCACAGCCTTTCACCTCCCTTCCAGGGACATCACTTATAACTCCATGGACGCTCATCAGCCTCCTCTGCTCAAAGTCCCAACCCAGTTATCTGGGGTGTATCACTAAATTGCAGCTTAAAAGACAGGGTCTGCTTTTGCCTTTGTGTGTGTAGCATGGCTGAAGTCTCCCCCACATAAAATGCCACCACACAAAAATCAGCATGGGCAGGTGGCAATTTGGGCCTTTCACTTTTTGGTTTTGCCGTTTAGGGTTTTCTTTTTTGTTGCTTGTGTAACTATTTTGCCAGGTATTGGGCGAAGAATACATGAGTAGGAGAAGGAACCCAAGAAGGAGAATGTTATTCCAAGCAATTCATACCATTAGCACAATAATACCTTTAGTACAGCAGATATTATTTACCTTGAGAGGACAAGGGTTTGTTTTTCTGAAATGCTAAATTACATGTGTTGATTGCACTGGACTGTCCCTGAGCTCCAGCATGATTAGTCAGGTGGTTTCTTGTAAGTGCTTTTTGGGTGCCTGGATGAATCACTCCGGTTTGAGGTTTGTCATTTCTTGGTATTCTGGTAACACATCTTAGCCAGCAGAACAATTATCCATATTTGTTTGCTTTTGATTTTGACATTCCTTTACCAGAAGAGCTTTGGGGAGGTTGGTGGCTTTCTGCAGCTCACAGTCTGAATGGCAAGATGGGGCTCACTCACTGTGTTTATCTGTAATGTCTTAGCAACTGTAAAAACACCCTGGGACCTTCACAGACATGCTAGAGGATGGAGGCCTAGCCCTGGGCAACTTTTATTCTCCATCAAGAGCCACACGGGGTGGAAAAGCCACAAGAAAAGCTCTGAGAACAAGAATAAATATGACCCCATTAGCTGTGGCTTTCCAGAAGGCTGTAGATACCACAGAATCGTGGAATGGTGTGGGTTGGAAGGGACCTTAAAGATGATCTTATTCTAACCCACCTGCCATGTACAGGGACACCTACCACTATCCCAGTTTACTCCAAACCTCATCCAGCCTGGCCTTGTACACTGTCAGGGATGGGGCAGCCACAGCTTCTCTGAGACACCTGTTCCAGGGCCTCACTGTCCTCACAAGGAAGAATTTCTTCCTAACACCCAACCTAAACCTCCTCTCTGACAGTGTGAAGCCATTCCCTCTTGTCCTGTTCACTCCAGGCCCTTGTCAAGAGTCTTTCTCCATCTTTCCTCTGGGCTCCCTTCAGGCACTGCAAGGCCACAATGAGGTCACCCCAAAGCCTTCTCTTCTCCAGGCTGAACAACCCCAAATTTCCTCAGCCTTTCCTTGTAGCAGAGCTGCTCCATCCCTCTGATCCCCTTGGTGTGCCTGCTTTAGCCAGGCTCCAGCAGCTCCTGTCCTTCCTGTGCTGGGATCCCAAAGCTGGATGCAGCCCTGCAGGGAGGTCTCAGCAGAGCTGTGGTCATTGTCCTTTATTTAAGTGGACCAAATCAGGACAAGTAGTGAGATGTCACTGGAGGATGAAACACTCTATTTAGGGTTTGAAATTTCTATAAAAAGAAAATATGCTTGGTTCAGAGAAGTCCAGCTCACAAAGTAGGTATTGCAACCACAGAGGCAGCCCTTTCCTTTAAAATCCTAATTTGAAGCTACCAAATTTGCTCTCCACTTGGATTATTCTCAACACAGTTGTGACAGTATACGGGACTTGGCCAGCCAGCCACTGACTTTCACCTCTGGATGCTTTCTTGATCTCCTATAACTCATTGCTGACAATATTATTTTGCCTTTTTTTTTTCTTTTCAGGAGTGTGGGTGCATATTAGCTGTTAGAAAGCAATTTGCATACCTTAGCTGCACTCAGCCAAGAAGCAGCTACAGAACCCAACCCAATAAATCACAACAAGGGGAAAACAAAGAGGAGGTGCAAAGTGAGGGCAGCAGGACACTCACAGTTTCAGCCCAAAGGAAGGGGACTTGAGTGTTCCCAGCAGTTTCCAAGAAACAGTGCTCTCTTGTTCAAACTCTGTCACTGTTCTCTGGCATAGTTTCTGTTATCTGGCCACTCTTATCAGTAGTTTCTCCTGGAACCAAAAGAAACCACATAGAACATCTTGCAAAGTGACAGAACATTCTTTGATTGCTTTTTAGAAAGGTTTTCTTCAGGTTTAGCAGGATGGATTTATCTTGTGGATTACAGGAAGGGAGTGGGAAGGGGTAAGGCAGCCCTGGTTCAGATCAGCTGCAGTCACTGTGGAAGCTCAGCTACAACCTGAGCCCACAGCACATTCAAAACAAATAATGACACTTGGGATTCACCCGCTTCATGTTGAGGGGAATGTTGGCTCTGGAACTGTGGGTAGTAACACAGATAAGCTATCTGGCTTAGGGAGTTTTATTAGAAACTTCCATCAAGCAGCTCTCCCAAGGGTCAGAAGCCACAACTATGCTCAGCCCATACAGAAGAACCACAGGTTTTCTCCACAATAGCTTCCTGTAAAAGTCACACATTTGTCAATACAAGAATCTGCTGGATATTGGAAATGGAGAATGTGGAGAGAGTATGAAATGGAACATAATTTAAAACAAATAACACAGGGACTACCACCAAGTGTACTACTGGCTTTTATATACATCTGAGTGAGTGAAACCCACTGGAGTTTTCATGTTTAAAAGAAGCTGCCACATAATTTTGAGATTGTAATCCCAGTGTCATATATTTTTGGAATGTGAGAAGAGATTTTGTCTCTACTTTGGCACAGATCACATGTGAGCTTACTGAAAACCCAAATTCAAACACAAAAATGGACCAGATTAAATACAAAGGGAAAATGACAAATAACTTAAACCTAAACATTATTTGAGGGCAACCAGTGATAAGAAAATGGAAAGTGAGGGACAGATACCCAATTAATAACATGTCTTACAACAGAACTCTTTCAGAGGAGTATTAGAAATAAAGCAGAAGCCAGTTGGAAACAGCAAGTGACGTTGTCTTGCCTGCTTTACTTTCACTGAGCAAAAGAGCAGAGAGTAAACAAAAAGTTCAGGGAGAAAATGCAAAGGTTAGTTCAAAATCCTTTTAGCTTTAAAATTTCAGCAACACATTGGCCTGAAGCTTTAACTCCCTCTGTGTCTCTCTGAGTGCTGCAAAATTCCATCTCTATTTCCATCAGTGCTTTGTGGGTTGTTCTGGGACTTTGCTCAGCATGCACTTGCCTTTCTAACAAGCCAGAACAGCCAGAGGATGCACTCCGTGGTAATATTACAAGAGCAGAAAACCACTCCAGAAACACGTGGCAGGGATGAGTAAGCAAAGCCTTCCTGGTTGTTGATCTGTGATAGACTCAGCAACTCCAGCAGAGGAAATATTTATCTTAGAAGGGTGCACAGCTTCCGTTAGGTTTTCACTCCAGCACTAAAACCTGGTTCTGAAAGCTTTCATGATCAGATGATTTTCTTTCTTTCTTCCTTTGAGTCACAGCAGTGCCTTATGCTGTGTGCTGTACCTGCTTAAGCAAACAGCCAGTGCTATTTGGTGAACTTTGCGGGCCAGGCAGGAAATTTCTCGCAACAGTGCAGTGACAGAGCAAAACATTCACCTCCACTGAAAGTTAGCAACACAGATAAATAACAGAGTAGATTGGCTGGGTCACAGGTAGGAGACCTCCCCTCCTCCAATAAAAGCTGCCTTCCAAGGCTGGGTCCCTGGAATCCTAACAGTGCTGCTAGGCCAAGAGCAGAGATCCTCATGCCTGTGGTATTTGCTCAGAGGGCATGACCACTTTGGGCAAGTCTTTCATGTGAGTCAGCTTTAGCTGATCCATGGGAAAATTCCTTTGTGTTGTCAGGCAGGGTTTGCTCACAGTTTCAAAGGATAATCCGACTGAAAGAAAAATACATCTCAATTTTAGCATATTTTGGTCAGGTCTTTGACTAAACACAGTGCAAGGCAAAGGATGCTCATTTTTTTTTGCAGGCCACTTTTAATGAGGAAAGCCCTCTATAAGGAACATGCAGAAATACTCCACCCTATCTCTGGATTCTATGTCATCTTTGACCACACCAAATGTCCTGTGTGCAAATACTGATGAAATAGATTCAGGTAAAAAGTGTAAGTTGCAATAGTAATGCCTGGAGAAAGTGAAGAACTAATCCTGCAAACATTTATTCATTTGGTTACCCTGTGTCTTGTCAGGTTATTCAGTCACTCAAGAAGGGGCAGCAGGGTCAGGGCAAAAGCAGGGCAGAGCATCTTCCAGTCCCCTTCTGCATTTCTGTGTGAGGAGCATCCAGAAACCTTCTCTACCTCACTGCTGTAGTAGAGCTGTTCATTCAGAACTGAGCAGGGGCACTGGAAATCTTTGTGTCATTTCGTTGCCACATGGCTGTGATACTCAGACCAGTTGAATCCACTGCCAATAGGGTGCAGCATTAATGAGATGGCAGAATGCAGGTCTGCCTTCTTCCAAAGCCTTCCTGTACCTGAAGGTATTCTGCAAGAAAGGTAGGAAGAGACTTTTTGCATGGGCATGGAATGACAGGACAAGGGGAAATGGATTTAAACTGACAGAGAGTAGGTTTAGATGGGATATTGGGAAGAAATTCTTCCCTGTGAAGGTGGGGAGGCCCTGGCACAGGTTGTCCAGAGAAGCTGTGGCTGACCCATCCCTGGAAGTGTCCAAGACCAGGCAGGATGGGGCTCTGAGCAAGCTGGGATAGTGGCAGGTGTCCCTGCCCATGGCAGGGGGTTGGAACCAGGTGATCTTTAAGTTCTCTTCCAACCCAATCCATGATTCTGTGATTCCGTAACACACACACACACCTTGCCCATCCTTGGTGTCCTACTGCCATGTAAACAAATGATGGTTCCTGTAGGATGGTGAACATGTCCTGGGCTTTCAGAGCCATGCTGCACTGTACCTCCAACCTGGCTTGGTTCAGGTATTGCTTCCCTAAAAAAGCCAGTTTCCATGATGCCTCAAAGACAAGTTCAGTGACTAGAAGGGGTTCATATGTTGGCCATTGAGAAATCCTGCTCTTCTGGCACACAGAACTTAAGGACAGTTGAAGGGAATGAAGAGCTTGCAAAATGGATGCATGGACACAGTAGTTTAGTTACAGACCCCTGGCTAATATAAATTCTCCTAGCCTTTTGCCTTCATTGGATGAAACTACACCAGCTGAGAAGGGCAATACAGTGCATTGTAATCACTCAGCCATCAGTAGTGTCAAGAAAGAAGTTGCTAATCACACTTTTGGTTTTTTCCAGTGTAAGTTGCCAGTCCTTTTTTTGTGAAGATAACCTTCAAAATGCCTTCAACCTCACTGCTGCTGGAAGTCTGTCAAGGTGAGCTCTCTGACAGAAATCAGGTTAGTCACTACTCTTGCCTTTACTCACAACAGGCTGTGAATCTTCAGAAAGTATAAACATAAGATCCATAGCCTGAATCACAGTCCAGCCCCTGCATCCTCATGAAATGAAGGATCTGGGTGCTGCTCTGAAGATGTGTCACAGGTGAGGTGAACCCTGTGAGATTTCTGGTGGCCTGCAAATGCAGAGAGAGTAGAGATCCCACTAGATGTCCCTCTGCCCCTTTATGCTCTTGCAGAGCATTGGCATTATGAACTGTCCCAGCTGTACTCAGGTGCTGGACCTGGAAAATGGGATGGATAGATTCCTGTTACATGGAGCTTAAGGAAGAAGCAATGCATAAACAGCTAGGAGATGCCTGGATACTGCAGCAGTGGAATTCATAATCATTCCTGAATGTGCCCAATGTCTGATGGCTGCCCGTGCAAATAACTACACATTACTCAAATCTGCCACACTTCTTGCTCACAAAAGTCTTACAAAGAAGGAGGAGGAGTCTCTGGTCCTGTAGAAGACATCCTGGTGGGCACTGAAACTCTCCATATGATGCAGCCCTTCTGGGGATACATGCTGACTAAAAGGGCTTCAGTGACTGCTGATACTCTCACCATTTAACAAAGGTTTTATGAAAATCTGTTTCAGCTTCTTGGCTGTTTATGAAGAACTTGTTCTGACTACAATTTGCATATTTGATGTCCTCACAGATGTTTGCAAAGACCTTGTCAGAGTACGTGTGTGTGTGTTACTTGCTACAACATGAAGAACTTGAAAAGTAAATACCAGTACATAACATTCCTCAACACAAGTCACTGGAAAATTGTTTGCAGGTTGTGTGTCATGTACACAGAGGTTTCCACAGGTGTTCCCTATAAATTCGATTGAAAGTCCTTGTTTTACAAAGGCTCCTGTACAACCAGTCTCAAGTCCATGTGCTCAGACCCTCACAGTTGCATGAGGCCAATCAGGATATTTATTTCAGTACCAAATTTTAGAAGATGACTGAATCAATCCTAAGGTGCACAGACATCTAAACCCCATTGAAAATACTAACAATTAGACACAAACACTATAAAGAGTTGGGGGTTTGGATATTGTATCAGGTGGAAGAGGGCACAATTTTCAAATTCACAAACAGTAAATTACAAATGATTGCTGACATGGTTTTACCCTAGAATTGGGAATAAATTAATTTGCAAACCAGCAGAGGCAAAACCCACACATTAATAAATGATGTTTGAAACAGATACAGTTATGGAACCAGGGTGAGGGAAGAGATTCTGCCCCTCTGCCCTGTTCTGCTGAGACCCCCTTGCAGGGCTGCATCTAGCTTTGTGATCCCAGCACAGGAAGGACAGGAGCTGCTGGAGCCAGAGCAAGGACACCAAGGGGATCAGAGGGATGGAGCACCTCTGCTGGGAGGAAAACTGAGGGAACTGGGATTGTTCAGCCTGGAGAAGAGAAGGCTTTGGGGTGACCTCATTGTGGCCTTGCAGTGCCTGAAGGGAGCCCAGAGGAAAGATGGAGAGAGACTCCTGACAAGGGCCTGGACTTACAGGACAAGGGGGAATGGCTCCAAAGTGACAGAGAGTAGGTTAAGATTGGATATGAGGAAGAAATTGTTCCCTGGGAGGATGGTGAGGCCCTGGCACAGGTTGCCCAGAAAAGCAACCATCTTTTAAATGTGATGCAGGCTTTAGACAAGATGTTTTCTGCGATAATCATTGCTTACTTAATTAATTGCTGAAGGGACACATCTCTTCCTGGCAATTTTACATCACCTGTTATGCTTTCAATATCTGTTGGAAAATACTTGGAAGTGACCATTAGTGACCAATAGTGTCATTATGAAAACACAATAACTTGGCTACTAATACTGCAAACAAGGCTGTGTTACATGTACTGTTCATCAGGGAAGAGCAGGCTGAGGTCAGAGCTCACAGCAGTTCTGCAGCCTCCTCACGAAGGGAAGAGGAGGGGGCAGGCCCTGATATGTGACCAGGGACAGGAGCTGAGGGCACGGCTGGAGCTGTGTCAGGGAAGGGTTAGGGTGGATATCAGAAAAGGTTCTTCCCCCAGAGGATGTCGAGCACTGAACAGGCTCCCCAGGGAATGGCCACAGCCCCAAGGCTGCCAGAGCTCCAGGAGCATTTGGACAGCATTCTCAGGGATGCACAGGGTGGGATTGTTGGGGTGTCTTGAGCAGGGCCAGGGATTGGACTGGATGATCCCTGTTTGTCCCTGCCAACTCAGAATATTCTGTGATTCTGTGATGCCATGTTTCATCTCTGATATATGTAAAATTTCTGTGTGACATTGCCAGCCTTAGAAACTCTGAGTAGTGCACTAAGTCAGCTAACCCAAGCCCCCTCACAGGCGTTCTCAGTACAATTAAAGCTAATGAGTGTTTATAGGTGCATGCTTACTAGTACTTTTGATACCAGGACTAAGAATAATTTGCATATGAGATAGAATCCAGTACTCAAGTTTAGGCCTGTAGAGCACATGACTTTTGCCTTTAGTTTTGAAAGCAGAGATTGCTTTCTGGGGTACCAGGTTTATTTGCACAGAGGGAAAACTAAAAAAGCCACTTATCTGCCAGGGCCCAGATTATTTTTGAGGCACTGTTTGCACACAGAACTGCCCAAGGGCTTTGCTACGAGGCAGAGCCTTGGGTTCCTGGACCCGGCAGTGAAAATGAGACCTGGGAGGCAGGGCGGGAATCTGGCAGGGCAGGGAATCACAGGGAAGGGAAAAGGGCACCATCCCAGCACCTCTGAAGGAGGCAGAGGAGAAAGCAGCAATGTCATCAGGAGTCTCAGTTGCTGAAGAGCTGTAGACAGAGTTCTGAGATTGCCATGCAGCATTTGTCACAGCTTTCTATTCCTCATAAACTCCACAAAACAGCTGTGCCCAGCCATCAAAGTACCTGAATACAGGGCACTGTGCCTTCTGCAAGGTCCTTGATCTCATAAAAGCATGTCCTTGCAAACAGAGGCCATTCCACCTGAGCAGATGAACACAGAGGCGAAGACCAGCTTCTGGTCCTAATAAAGAGGTTTCTGGAAATCTGGAGCATTTTTCTTTCCCCCTTGCTTTTCACTTAGGTCACAGCTTGGGCTTTTCTAGCAATGGCTAGGAGCCAAATTCCCTAAAACTGCTAGAAAGACAGTTCTCATACTATTTACAGCATAACTTGAAGCCAGAATTAGCAGATATCTCATGAGTAAGCTCATTCTCATGAGATTTCTGGTCCAACTTTGCACAATGGGGGAGACAGAAGTGTTATGGCAGGACCATCTTAAGCTCCATACAAATATTACACGCCCAGACTGGTGCATAGTCCTTTAAACTGAAGTATTTTAATCAAAGGTGTGCCAGCACCCCAGAAACAGAAAAAGGGAGTTCCCTAATGGCACATTTATCTCATATTCTGGCAGGGAGAGCTTTTCAAAGCCTCTAGTCTGAGTGCTGCACACAGATGAGGCCAGGAAACAAAATGTTTCCTGGCTGATTTTGGTGGGGCTGTCCTTTTTCAGGAGCTAGGAGATGTGTTTTGGATTTCTCCCACTTTTCCCCAAAAAGACCTTCTCCTTTCTCAAGATGAAACATTAATTACTGGGCTATGAGGAAAAAGAAGACACATCCCAAAAAGGTCAGGCTCTTGGGCTTCTGAGGATCCTTCTAGTTTGGACTCAGAGGTGACACGAGATGGAGTGACAAGCTTCAGGATTTGGGTGTTTGCTGCATGTCTCCTACTGTAAAAACTCCAGTGCCAAGGGAACCTCAACCAAGCAATGCACCTGGAGTGCTCAGGTGCACTAGGCATGAGTATTTCAGAGCCTCAGGGTGCCTCATGATGCACTTGAGGATCAAATAAACACATTTTATGGGTTTGGACCAATGTGCTCGTCCCTCTTCTAGTTCCTGGATTTGCAGATTGGTGTCGCATTTAGTTTCAATTTATTGCCAGGTAGCAAAAGTGAAAACTACACAATTATTCTGGGTGAACTCCCCATCTAAATTATAACTTCCTTTACTCTGAAAACACAAGGTAAACCTCAATTCAAAGGAGCATCTTCTTGCCAAGCAGGTATTTATTTGATGATTCAACACTTGAGGTTCTTACGTCAAACTTTAAAGCAATTAAAAATTATGATTTATGAACTAAAGTGGTATGGAAACCATATATCAAGAGACACAGGGAGCTTCATAGGCCTTCCTCAACAGCAGCAGCAGGACTTAAATTTATTTCAATGTGTTTAGACTTTAGATTTAGCTTTTAAATTTGGCTCAGTGAAGAGTCCTTTTCTATTACTGTTTCTGTTAGAAAGGAAGATCTGTTCCTATGCATACTAGAGGCAAGGCCAAAATTCTTTTTTTAATATATATTTAAGAGCAGGACCAAACCACTATTTATTTATACACCAATTAAGAAGTTCCATCCTTTCAGCTGGGAAAATGCTGTCAGACCAAATTTGTTACGTACTGTATGTTTTATTTTTGGAGCAGAGAGCTAAGAGTAAGTTGAGAGATTTTTTTTTTCCCAGCAGAAAAGATATAGTGAATGTTTTCAGGCATTCCTGGAATTAGATCAAGCTTTGAACTGGAGACAAAATCAGTGGCTCATATAATAAAAAACAATGAATAAAAAAAGAACAGAATAGAAAAAAAAAATCAAAACCTGTGTAATTATATTAGTTAGACTAATATTAACAGCAATTCATGTCACTGTTATTTATTGATCAATGCATATTGCAATTGCCATTTGGGAATCAATTCCCAAGAAGCTGGGAATAGCTGCTCTACCCCTGGAAGTGCCCAGGCCAGCTTGAATGGGACTCTGAGCAACCTGGGACAGTGGCAGGTGTCCCTGCCCATGGCAAGGGGTTGAAAGTGGATGATCCTTAAGGTCCCTTCCAAACCAAACCATTCCAGGATTCCATGATAGCTGTGGTTTCAAGAAAGTTGTGGTAATTTTTCAGCAAATTCTCATTCACTATTTCCAGCACATCAGTCCCACTTCTCCATCTTGCTCATGTTTGGTCTTCACAGCAAACAGCTCAGTGAACTTTTTATGGAAAAGTTTTTCTGCTTCAGGGTAAATTTTACCCAAATCCTGCAGAACAGTTCTGTGAAGCAGCTGGAATGAACATTTGTGATTTGCTTTAGAAACCTAACTGCAGGATTTACATTCCTCAGGGAACAGGGACATTAGCTCTGATGACATTTTTTCCAGTAAACTGGTTGGAAGTTCAAATATTTTGCAGCAAAATATTTCTGTTGACCACTGAGATATGTGTATGGATCACAACAGCGACAGAAATAAATTTTAAATAGGTCAATGAGATAACTTCCAGGGCTAGTCAGGAAACAAGGATTCCATTCCACACCTAAAAAAAAACTGACACTGCTGAGAAAAGTATTACTCAACAAAAGCTGAAATTTCACTAAGTTCCATGATCACCACTGGCAAGTCAATTGAACGAAGGTTCATCAATTAAATTATTTATTTTATCTCAGTTAATCTTACTGGATATAACACTCAAATTATGTTTTTTAATCACACTCTGGATGAAGTTTTCTCCATCTGGAACAGCTGCCTCTCTCAGCAGGTGTCTCTTGAGTTCAGAACATGAAGAGAAGAGGGGTAGCCCAAGAAATTATTCCTACATATTATTTTCTGTAATAATGCAGATTAATACAGAAAACATTCTTTTTCTTTGAAAAGAAAATAAAAAAGGAAACAGTTATTTAATTTTCTAGTTTGCTCACACAGAAAAACCCCAAACAACCAAAAACCCAAAGAAATGGTCAAAAGAGCTGGATCTAGAAACTCCACAAACCTTTTGTACCCTGGGATCAAAGCAGCATCCAAAAAGATTTGGCATCAAGGGCATCCCATGGTTTGGGAGTACCTGATGTATGAGCAAGTGATTAGAGGGAGGGATGCCTAAAGCTTTTTATAACATCTATAATAAATCCATATAAACTCACTCTCTGGCTCTGATTTCATTCACTGATACATTGGGCCATCATATAAAGAACTTGATGCAGTAAAATTCTGAGGAACTCCCAAATTACTATCTGGGATCTGTTAGAACTGGTGGAACTTGACAAAAATAAGAACTCCTTTCATTTTCCTCAGGCACTGAGGCTGAGAAGGCAAAACTTTTCACCAAGGACAGACAGCAATATTTTTCAGATCATCCTGTACTCCATCAAAAACAAGTCCTGCAGGAAGATCTGTGTGTATTACACTGTGCTAGCAGCAGGTTAGTAAAAAAAAAAGGCAATACACCTGAAAATGTCTGTATTATGAAATACTTTATGTCTTGGCTAGTTTTTGTTATTCCCACAGCAAAAACAGCTCATCCTGTCTTTTTCATTAAAGAAGGAATTTTTTTTTTTATGCAAAAGCTTCTTACAAAATTACATGTTTGGGATTTGAAACTTCTAGAAATTCACTTTTTCCCAGACTAAGATGGGAAAATATCCTTCTCAGAAAAAAAAAAAAAAAGGTGCTTTGAAAAGCTGTAAGCATCTGAAATGAACATGTTTTAACAGATCATAATTTTTAATGTCAGCAGACCCAAAAGATGCTTGCAACAATCCGGATGAAAGGACAGTGCAATGAAGGTTTATTAAAGCAGACTTTTTTCCTTTTTTAAATTTTCACAAGTTGCTTGCTTTGGCATCTGAGAAAGGCCTAATTGCACACATATCCTAGTTCCTGCTACTTTTTTGCAAAATATTACACTTCTTTTGTAGGAAGCATGAGCTGCTGGTGTGAGGAGAAGGAGGAGGAAGGTGAGCAGGTCTGATTGGGTTCTGTCCATGTCACTTGGTGTCTTAAGTTCTGGTCAGTTTTGGATGTTATCTTGTTTTGTCAGTGCCAGACATCTCTGTTTATCAGTTTGATTGAAATTAACCCATGTGGTCCTTAACCTACCAAATACCCCTGTGCAGGAGTCCAGGGACAGTGAGAAACCCAAAATGCTCAAAAACTTGCTCATGAACTTCTCTCAAAGCTGAGCACTGCTCTGAGCAGGAGTTTGAGAGAGACAATAATATGTAGTTTGTGATCTAGTATCTCAATAGGAAGCAGCAGAGGAGCTGCTTAAATATCCCAGCCTCTAATGTGTTGAATGGGCACCGAGGCTGCTCATTCCCTGCCATCTGCTGAGTGAGGATAAAGAGCACTATGGAGTTCTTTCAGCCTGACAGATCCAAAGACACTTTAATCTGGGAGAAAAGTGTCCTCAAGGGGGAAATGGTAGGAGATAAACCTTCTGCTAAGACTGTGCTTGCTGGCATCATGGCCATCATTCAGGACCACTGAAGAGAAGTGGGATTAGAGCAAAAACTGCTGACGTGTTTGAATGAGACCTATGCAAGACTGTTGGTCAAGTAGTTCCCTAAATCTGCATCTGTTCCAGGTGCATGCCATGATTGGTCTCCACAGGGGGTAGGGATGAGCCAAAGGGAAGCAGATCACAGAGTCTGCTTTTGGCATCCCCACATTTTGGTTGCACAGCCACACACGAGCATGACCTTACGTTGCCATATGGAGGGGGCATCCTTGTGAGGTAGATTTTTCACAGCCTGGGTGGGCAAATGGAGCACCAGGAAAGAATGCCAGCACAGGAAGCCAAGGGCTTGCTCAGCCCAGAGTGTCATCAGGGGTGGCTGCTTCCATCCTTGGCCCAAGAGGACAAACCCTGGGCAAGCAAAGCATGGCTGAAGCTGCCTGGGAGACACAATCAGTTTCTTGCGTCCGTTCCACCATTTCCAGTGAAGGGTTGAGGGAGCAGCAGAACAATGTCACCTCTGCACCCATCCAGCTGCTTGCCGGAGGCAAATGGACACCCCTGGGGGTCAGCTGCCTGTGCCCCAGCCCAGCCCAGCTGTGGTGCAGCTATGTGACCTTGGATCTGGCTGATGGGAAAGAGCTGGGAAAAGCCTCACTGGGAGACTCTCCTCTTCCCTTGGGAGCCACCCTTAAGACCCTCAGCTTTGGTGTGTGCATGAGCTACAAAGCAGCTGTGCCTGTGTCTGGCCATGCACCTCACTGACGCACACCAGGGTCCTGCCTCATTCCTCCAAATTTTCCTGGCCATCACTGACCAGATGGCTGCTCCTGCTCACTGCCCCTCAGGTCCTGTGACACTTTTGCATTCAGGTGCTGCAGGGCTGCACCCTGGTTGGTGAGACACCACTTTGCCCACCCCCTTGGTTCCCAGATTACCTCCCCATGGGGAGCATCATTCAGCTCCCAGCTGTAGCTTCCTGCTCCATCACACCAGTCAATGGTGGGCACTCCAGAGAGGGAATAGCTAAGCCATGGTTATTTATCACTGGCTTAAATCAACTGAATTTAGGGACCTGTTTCAGATGCTTGGTAACCAGAAGAGAACCACTGTGCATTCATTATGGGTGGGAAAGGCTTGTGCATTTGCTTTTGCTGTCAGGAAAATATTGTCCCCTGTAATCTCCAGAGATGTGTCCTGCTTATCTTCACATGACTTAGAAACTGGAAAATTCATAATTTCCTAGAAAGACTATCATACAACCTAGAAAAGTGTTAGCATTCGGAAATACGAAGAAAGAAAATATCTTCTGGGAGGAAAAGCTTTTAATCAGAAGCCTGTGAATTGAGCTACTGACCAAATAACAGATTCTATGCTTAACTAGAAAGTATTTTTTGCCTTTGAAAGCAATGGACCACTGGAAGTGGGACCCACAAAAATCCCAGAGAAACCAACCAATCAGTATGTTCCAGAGACCATCTTCCCCAGTGCCAAGAGCACAAGGACCACCAAAAGCCAGAGTAACCAGGACATTTGAGTTGACATGTACATTCCCACCCAATGGAAAACTCCCCATGGCTCCTGAGCAGCCTGGGGATCCCCATGGATCTACCTGTTGCCTCGTGGTTTGTTGCAAGTACAGTAAAGCAGCCAGGGAAGATTCCATGAATGTCCACAAAGACAGTTTGCTGTTCACAGAGAACTACTTTTGTGTAATTCAGAGACCTGATCTCCATTGATTTTTTTCCATGGTTTGACCTGTATAAAAGGTCACTATAATATACAAAAATAAAGTTCTATGTTGTATGGGAAATCACACTGTGAACAGCCAGTGCCCATAAAGAAGACAGAGGAGTCCTGCAACTTTATTCAAATAAAGGGAGAGAGTCCACCGGGGCGCACCCGCGGGGCTTTCTCTCTCGAGGTTTTGGAGAGTGCAGCCTCCTTTTATCCTGAACTCCCCGCCGCCTGTTGCCCTCTGCCTTTCCCCTCTGGCTGAGGTACACCTGCAACATATCCCGCCTTGAACCTGTCATGTTACCCCAAAGTTCAGGAACTCAGGCTTATGCGGCCCCATTTCTCTGCTTCGGGAGTACAACTGCCCGGGTCCTGTAACAAACCAGTGGCTTGAAGTTGATAGAGACATTAAGACCTATTTCAAAGACGTTAACACCCATACCTTCACCCATGGAATTGTTTGTAAAGACATTAGCACACCTCTCCTTTCACATGCAACCACTTGTTTTCTTTTTTCACTGACCACCCCAACCTGACATGCTTGTCCCCTAACATCCTTCCCCTTTTCAGGCTATAGATTTATTACCACCTACTGGCACGGTATTTTTTAAGCAGTACTGCTGGAAGATGCAGAGAGAAAGAAGAGTAATTTTAAAGGCAGTGCAGTGCCTGCCTGGAAGTCCCTTTCCCAATCCCGACCCAAGTGTGGGAGGGTGTGTTTCTTTAAAGGCGGTTATGTGTTCATGTAACAAGGCAAGTGCATACGTGAAATGAGCGTCTCCTGAAGCTTTAAGTCTGCAGGGAATTTTCTAATGATCGTTTTTAGTTAATAGGCACAAGTTGTTAGACTGAGCTGGGAAAGCCTTCTTTTTTTTTTTTTTTTTTTTTTTTTTTTTTTTTTTTTTTTTGTGCGAGCCAATTCCACCCTTTTTTTTTTTTTTTGGTCATGGATTTAGTTCCCACAGCTAATGCACCTAATAATGAGACTGGGCAAGCGAATGCCAGCGTAATGATATGGAGCTTGTTTGGCCCTGACAAAGAACACAGAGCGGCTGGACGGCCTAAACGACAGGCCAAGGGCTCTATTCATCCCAAAGGATCTCTCGCCTTGCGTGCCACCGAATCCCACAGAGGGAAGGCCGCACCTCAGGGCGGACGGGGCGTCCGGCAGGCCCCACATCGCCCCCCACACAGTGCCCCCTGAGCCCCCGGCGCAGGGCCTGTCACCAAATGAGGGGTGAGACACAGAAACAGTCGAGGGTTAAGCCCTTGGCTGAATATTTTAATTGCTGTTTCGTAACACACATACGCACCAGCCAGTTAGAGGGAAAACATCCTTTAAAACTTACCAGACAGGTTACAAGGACCTCGCTCAGCCGCGGCTCCCTCAGCTCCGGTGGACGGCAGGGGGTGGTGGTCTGTCTTTTTAGCCGGCATTTTCCCCTCAGCGGTTTTCCTCTGCCCTTCCCCTCCTCTTGCAAGCTGAGTTAATAAACACCTAGCAGCTTACTCCGTGGCGTCTGTGTGCAAACAGCTCCCACTGAGCCAGGGAAAACTGTCCCTGCAGGAATTCCATTAGAGCCTTTTCCACCTTGGCCTCCCAGAGCACCGCACAAAGGAAGGTGGTATTCCTGCATGCAGGCCATGCGACGGAGCAGGCCAGCCCAGTTCGTGTCCTGCCAGTTCAGTCACCGACCCGATATTTCTGTGGCTTGGCTCTTGTTTTCCACTTGTCACAGCTCACCAGATCCTCCTCAGCTCGGGGAGCTTCAGGCATGAGAGAAGAGCAGGTTAAAATTGCTGTGGACATGAGAGACATTGGAGTGGGATAGGGCTGGCAGCAGATGGAAGCTCAGTGGTGTCCTAGAAGACCCCGCTAGGCCTCTTCTTTAACAGGGATCAAACCAGAGAAACTTATGGGCTAAGCCTTGTCTTAGGGTTGTCTTAGGTTACAAAGATTTCTTTTTAAGTAGCTCTATGGATAAGTAATTTGAGACAAACCATTTACTTTAACGTATTTTACCTCTTACAGAATTTCTGCCAGGAAATGATCAGATTCTCACTGCTCTACAAAAATATTCAGCACTGAGGAGTTGTTTTTTTTTTCTCATCATTTACATAATATTGCATTATTTTAAACAGATTTCTCTCTTTTCTAGAGGAAATAATTTGCTTTGGTGTAGCTGAGTCTATGACGTGTTGCTTGTCCTGAGCTGGATGACCATGAACTCCAGTATCGTATGTGGAAACACTGACCCATCCAAGGCTGAAATGTGTATAGACTGGTTGTTGGTGATAAATAAACTGTGAATGCTCACAGAAAGCTGACCTCAGGGTCATACATTAGTATGACTGGAGCAAATTCCTGTATGGATTTTAATGAACTCTCATGGAGAAATGTTTGCAGAAACAGTTTGATCTGAAAGTGTCTGATGAGATGCTTCCACGTACAATCAGTACTTGACATATTGGCAGGATGTCCATAAAACTGCTTTACACACTCTTTATGATCTTGTTATAAGGCACAGGGGAGATGCCATTACACAGATACATCTTCTTTTCTTCCCTCAAAAGAAAATTACTAACTCAGCTTTGCCTGTGGTTATGACAGGCGGGGAGATGGCACATGAGGTTATGGACTCTGCTTTGCTACTGCAGGCTCTAGAAGGAAACTCTCAAGAAGCAATAGTCTGGGTTAGAGGTAGCACTGAGGTGTAGCATTATTATTATTTTAAATCAGAGCCTTTTACTGTACTCTATAAAAACCCCCATTAGCATTTTCTTTTCAGATGCTCTGCTGCACCACAGCTGCTGTGACTCTGCAGTCAGGAAAGCAGAACTGGTGTGACTACAATTCAGGAAAGAAGCTGAAAAGAGAGAAGAAAAAAAATAAGGCTTTCTAAGACAGCTTGAAGAAAGCAAGCCAATTAAATTTTTAAAGAGAGACAGAGGGTAGGAAGAAAAAAAAAAGGAGCTAAAAATCTGGAGGAACCTGAGGAAAGCTGGGGAGGGGAGAGGGGAAGGAGCACAAGAGAACTATAGAAATGAGAAATGGGATGAAGGATGAAGTGAGGAAAGTTAAGGCATTGTGCAGCACCAGCACGCAGATTGAAGCTAATTACTGAGGGAGAAGAAGGAAAGGAGGACCAGAAGAGGACATGTGATGAAACAAGGAAAGTCCTTACAAGAAAAGAGGGGAATCCACACAGAAACAAGAGAGAAAGCAAAGAGGAATGTGACCAGGACAAGAAACCTTTCTTAGGGCAGTGCTGTGTGACTGAGCAGGAAGGCAGGGAACGAGTGAGACAGGATGTGTGTACAGGATGTGGGACACATTTTCCCACTGTTCCCTCCAGCAAGCATTTGAATTTCGCTGCAAGCAATGGCTTTGCACTTGGTGGGGAGCCTCGAGTGTCACATCCCACTGGTGGGGGTAGAAACAGCCATTCACCAGCTCGGGTGCAGTGAGGAACCCTCTGGCACCATCATGGAACCTCCCAGCAAAAGTGTCTCCAGGTAGGGCAGGGTCATCCTGCAAGCCTTGGATGTTCACTGCACCTCTTATTGCAGTGCTGTGTATTCCACATGGATGTGTCCCCTCCAGCCCCTCAGAGAATAATTCCTAGCACAGTGGCTGTGTTGTGGCATTTAAAGCCCAGGATTCAAGTTGTATTTCCGACAAATGACATTTCTGAGGCTCCCTCGCATTTCCCATCCAGCTCAGTTTAATCACATCCTGGGATAAGAGAAAGGGGAGCAGTTTCTCCCCATGCCTCTCTCAGAGATCCTCTGTGTCACAGCTGCTCTGGAAACCTCTCTTCTGGCCAAGGAGAGAAAAAAATCTCAGGAACACATGTGGGCACCTAGAGGCACAGCCAAACACCCACAGAATTTCTCAGGAATACCTCAGCTGCCTCGGTGCTTTCCTAGTGCCTGTCTTCATCCTAAGGTGCCTACATGCCTTTGAAAAGTTGGCCTTTAGCCCCTTATCCTTATAAAAGTATTTCCCCTGGAATAAATGACAGGCAATTAGTTTAAGAATGAGGCACTCCCTTTTAAATCCAGTACAAACAGTGAGAGTAGATCAATCACCACAAGACCAGTGACTCCAAATAGATATTTTGCCAAAGTAAATCATAAGAATATAATTTTTAAGCTGCCTATGTTAATGCATGGATAAAATGTTTAAATCCTGTTAGAGAAGCTTTTTAAATACAGTTCTCACTTAGCAACTATTTTCCAAAATAAAGGTACTCATGTCAGAATTAAGGTATGTTGAAAAAGAGGTTTTCTGAAAGCTGATGATACGTCCTGAGATACAGATGTGAATGAACAATTAGAGGTTAAAATACTAAAAATCCTATAATATTTTAAAAACCAAACATAAAATACATCAACTAGCTGGGGCAAGGAAAACAATTCCTTCACAAGTACAATGGTGCAAAGTTCTTCATTATAATGTGCTTGACCAACCACTTTCAAAGATACCAAATCAGAGAGATAAAATGTGATAATCCCCGTAGAGATGATTTTATGTCTTTCTCAACACATTCATGTCTATTAATGCTCATTGACAAAGATTCTCAATGACCACCAGTTACAGAAAAACCTTTCCAGCTAGTTCAAGCATTCAGGGATGAATAACTGCTAGGGAGGAATGAAATCCATTAACAAATGAGGACAAGGAAGAGGAAGTTCAAAAGAGCAACAGCGAACTCCTTTTCAAAATGTATCATCAGGACAATAAGCTGGAGTTCTCTGAGAAGGACCAAGTATCCTGTGAATATAAACTGTTGGTAAATGGCAGGAAAGAGGCCTCCTGGCACTTGTGAACATGCAAGAAACATCTGGTGCTGGCCATAGTCTTCCCAAACCTCAGCTGACACACGGAGCACAGTGACACCCTGCACTTCAGATGGCGAGTAGCCAGGGGACATTTCAAAATCAGAGGATGACAAGTTGCAGGAGATGTCTGTGGATTTTAGTCTGTCACATGCTTATCCAGCGAAATAATAAAAAATCAATTGATCAATCAAATCTTCAATTTTGCTGAAAATTGAATGGCTTTGACTAGACAGAAAACCCACTGAAATCTGTTGAGATTTATTTACCTTGTTGTAATTTTAATCTTTTTGGCTGTAAAAAAAAAAAAAAAAAAAAAAAAAAAAACAAAACAACCAAAAAAACCATCACCCTGATGCTGATTTATATCTTTAGAGGTATCAGCTCCATTTCTAGAAGGTGTTCCAAAAAATAGTAAAATGCTCAGCTTGGGGGGAGTCTAATGGCTTGATTTGGGTTTGGTTGCATTTCAGGAGTGCCCAAGGGGGTAGAGGAGGAAAACGTGCTGTGGTATGAGTTGTGAGTCTCTCCACACTAGGAGAAGAACTGGTGAATAACTGAGGAGAGAGGGTAACAGTCGAAAGAGGCAGTGCTGTTGAAAACAGAGAAGAAATAAAGTAACTTTGTTCAGAAACATGCTTTCTTCAATCAAGCCCTTTCCACAGTTTCTTTTGACTGATTATGTTACAGCACACCATACAGATGATCACAGTGATATCTTCTGGCCTTGTATCATGACCACAAGAATTTTAGCCCTGTTTCTGGGAATGGCATCCTCAGGTGCCAATCCCTGACAACCACACCTCCCAGACCCACACACTTAAAGCTCTTGTGAAGGAACAGAAAACCAGGAGGTCTCCCAGAGGAGGCCTTCTCTGAGGAGAATACCTGCACCATAAACTTCATGGTGGGTGCAGAAGACGTGGAGGCAAGGGTTGAAAGATCCCATGCTTGGTGGCCCAGCTTTCAGCTCCCTGTAGTGACACCAGGGCTCTACCTATTGAAATTACTGCAGTTTGAGCAGTTAGGACTCTCAAAAGAACATATCTTCCCATTCCTCAAGCTGTTGCCAAGATTTTCTTCATGCTATTAAAAAGGCAAGGAGCATCACCAGTGTAAAGCCTGTGCCAAGCAAGAGAGAAACCAGACTTCTTAGGTTCAGTTTTTGCACTCAGAAAATAGGACAGCTGCAGAGGCTCAGCAGTAAGATGTGGTGTGAGCAGCGGTGGCCCCAAGCCACAGGGGCTGGTGACAGAGTCACACATCAACATAGAACAAAGCATGGGTGAAGAATTTTCACACTGGAAATGTGCTTCAACCTCATAACAAAGCAACAACCTTCTGTGAAACCCAAATATAGGTTTGAACTTGCTGTTCCTCCAGAGCATGAGTGTGTTCTGTGAGCTCCCCACTTCATTTTGGTATCATTGTCTAGCTAACTAGCACTGGAAATGTGTATATGTTTATGTAAATACCTTGGCTGCTTCTCTAATCCTGTCTTAAGAAGAATCCCAGTTTATTGATTTATTTTTGTGGGTGAGAAGGTATGTCCCTCAAGCATCCTCATGTTCTTTAGGAACACTGGTTCATTCCTTCCTCATGTGACAGCAAGGAAATTTGGCTTCCACATTGCAGCTGCAACATTTATTCTTATCCTGTGGTTGTCTTTTTACCAATTCAGCCCAAAGCATGACATTCCCTTTGCATTTATACCATGCTTCTGGTACAAACATCATGGCCACCAGCAGAGTTGTGATCCAGAGCTCTGGAGACACAAATCCTCATCAGTCAGGCTGGGCAATAATCATAGAATCATGGAATGGTTTGGGTTGGAAGAGACCTTAAAAACCATTTTGTTCCAACCCCCTGCCATGGGCAGGGACACCTTTCACTATCCCAGGGTGCCCAGAGCCCCATCCAGCCTGGCCTTGGACACTTCCAGGGATCCAGGGGCAGCCACAGCTTCTCTGGAGAACCTGTTCCAGTGTCTTCCCACCCTCACAGAGAAAAATTTCTTTCTAAATTCCAATCTTAACCTACTCTCTTTCTGCTTGAAGCCATTCTCCCTTGTCCTGTAATTACAGTTACAGATAGAGTCCATCTCCAGGAATAACAATAATAATAACAACAACAACAATAATAATAATAATAGAAGGGCTTGCATCCATGTATGCTTCATACACATAGCAGTGCCTTGTAACAGATTTCCAGACCAGGAAGTTCCATTATGATAATCTAAGACTTCAGAATCCAGGCAATAGTGTCAGTATTAAGGCTGAGCTCTGACTGAGGTAGATCAAAAGATTTACAGTACTTCAAAGAAGCAATGAAGACCCCCCCTCAATGCTCCCCTGAGAAGCCATGCCAACAGTTCCTGCCTCTCCTTCTTAAAAATGTGCATCTTAATTCAGACATGAGCTATCTGGGGAGATTTATGACTGGATTTTGTTATGCTTTTGTCCACACAAATAAATGGTTCCTGTCCAGCTGTAATTATCCCCTCACATGGAGGTGCTCTCTAAGAGATCACAACTCCACCTGCAGCAGGTGGCTTGTGGGTTTGACCAGCCCTGATCACACACTGGCACCAGCACCTGTGACTGTTGATTATCCCACCTGAAACACCTTTTTCCTGGGCTTTCCCTGCCAAAACTCCAGCTGTCCAGCAGCACCCATGCACTGAACAGTGCCATGCTCCGGACATGGCTGCAGCTTGATGGGGGGAAAAGGCGCATGAGTGTGTGTGTCCATGGGATCTGCTGCTTAAATGTTTTCCTTTCCCAGGGGATATATTTGACATCAAGATAAAGGGGCAGCGTGGAAAACAAACTTACTTTCCACTCCCCCCGCTTGGAGTCTGGTATTGTAAAACAAGCTGCGCTAGCTGGGATTCCTTTTGAAAGCTCCCAGTTATCTTAGCAGCTGTAATATAAACCACAGTCTCCTTGAAGTATATCCCTGCCACAGATCCCTTCCTGGTGCGGGGTGGAGGGGCAATACATACCATAGTATTCACAAGGAATAATGCTTTTTTTTTTTGGCAGGTCAGACATTTTCTGAAGCTGGCAAATGCAACCCCTTATATTTTCTTTGGGAGCTCTGCTAAACCCCCTCGTTACAGATGTGTGAAGTGTGATATCGTCCATCCCCCTGCACCTCATTAACGGTATCTCCCTTGCCTTTTGTTTTGGTCAGGATGAACTGGAGTGGGAAGTAAAAGGGGTGATGGTTATGAAGTGTGTGGGTGAAGGGCATAATCAGAGGGGTTCTGCCTGAGTGTTGCTTGTTTTGGTGTTATGGCTGTTTGAGGTGCCTCCTGCTGAACCGTGTCCCATGCAAGCCAGCTCACGTCTGTGTGCCTCAGAGGAAACATTCCTGTCATTCTGACACCCCGCGAGGAGCATGCCTGGAGTACAAGCACCTGTGTGGTTGCCAGTCACAAGACTTTCGACTGGTACCTCTTATGGCTGCCCAAAGAGACCTTTCCTCCTCTTGCAGCTTCTGGCCTTTGGAGGTGAGGGGCCTGGCCCCGTGGGGAGACTCTGGGAGGTGTCTGGGCTAGGCTGTGATGTCCACGCTCATGTTCTTTAAGCCAATTAAACCCAATGTTCTTTAACTCAATTTTTTTTTCCTCCTGTGCAGGTGTGAAAATGACTGGAGAGAAAAGAGGAAACTGGAGGTGCCAGGCTGGAGAAGACATGGGCTCCCTCTTCTGCAGCTGATTTGCCACTACAAGCAGTAGCCAAAACCTTCCCCCTCCTCTGGAAGCCCCGGGCTCCCTGCCAGGCTGAGCACGATGTTCCCAGCGATGCAGCGGTGGGAGCCCTGAGCCGGGTCAAGCCAAAGGCACGGCAATAAAGGAGGAGGAGGTCATGGAAACCTGTTTCTATTATGGTCCTTGTAAATAGCCTTCCAGATTATCTTCTTGATTATCGTGTCCCACCTGTGCTGTTTCCATCTCCGAGAAGCTGAGCGCTTTTAAACCTTGCAGCCCCACCCACGTGGCACAAAGTACCTGCAGGGGCAGAGAGCCAGCAGGAGGCCGGCTCAAGGGTTTCAGTGCCTCTCTAAGAAGGCGCTCTCCTCCTCTGAGGCAATGCCTGACTTCCTAAGAGCACTACGTGAAGGAGGGAGGGCAGACCGGGAGACTACACCTCAATCACGTGTGTTGTTGATTATCCTCTTGAAAGCTATCTCTGTCTTATCCCATCTTTCACTGTAATCTGCACCTTAAACTGTGTCCTGCAATTGAAACTCTTTTTCTCCGGAAAACAGATTTGTCACTCTTTCAGTTCTTTCAGAGAAGCAAATAAGCAAGTAATGCTTTCAAAGCTACCCAAGTAACTCAGGAACTTGTGTCCCATTGTTAGCAATTATGATTGATTTGGATTTTTTTTTTTTAACTTGGCCCAAAATCTAATTTCCCAAAATAATGAAGGCACTTTGGAGCCAAAAAGTCTAACTCTATAAATTGAATTTGGTTTCAAAAGTCACCTGCATGCTTTGGAAATACTAACCTTGATGTTCACACAAACCCAGTATGACTGCCAGCACTTGTTACACGTTGTTGCTTCCTTCACATTATTCAAGAATGGGACTGAAGGGCTCAGACAACATCAGATTAAAGCCCCCCAGCTGAACTGAGGTAGCTGGGTAGGTGCATATCCTCTTACTGCCTAGCCAGCATGAGCTGAAAAGTCCTTAACTTCTGCTACTTTCTTCTGAGGTTTCACATAACCTGGTTTTCCTCACTTCTGCCATGGGCTGGGCGTGCCCACAGACACCACTGAGCAGAAGACAGCCATAAGTCATCAAGCAGCAGTGACTGCTACGTGTATGTGCTCTGCCCTCCCAGTTTGATCCTTGAGCTGGGTCCCTCTAGCCCTGTGGAACTCACCTCCAGGGATCTCCTGGGACTGCTGCTTCCAGCCTTAGCCAATACATCATGCACAGGTGTGGATGCATTTCAGTAATGAAACGCAAAAATCCTTTTGTCAGCTCCCCAAATCCAGGCTTTTTGGTGGTGCCAACCACTAGAACAAGAGGAATGGGCAGGAACTGATGCACATGAAGTTCCACCTGGACATGAGGAAGAACTTTTTAAAATTCTCCCTCCCTCAGTTATTATTTTAAAATTAGAAGTGTGAAAATTAGGTTGGAGAAGACCTCCAATATCAGCAAGTCCAACCTTTGATCAATGGCCATGTTGCCATCCAGACCAGAGCACTGAGTGTCACACCCAGTCATTCCTTTAATACCTCCTGGGACAGTGACTCTGCCATCATCTCCATCACTCAGGAGTGATAACACTACTAAGGATTTATTTTACACAAAATAATCATAATTATCAATACTCTAAACCCAAAATCTTTTATGGAAATGCCAGCTATGACAAAACCTTGGGAATGGTTAATGGTTTCTAAGGTCCTGGATGGGGCCCATTGCAGCAAGACAGACCCAAGGGCAAGAGTGGGCAGAGCTCTTGTGCTGTCCTTCTCCCCTCCCAGGGAGCCATGAAATCCCAGCTTTTCCTGGCAGTGCCTCTTCTCCTGAGCCACCCACTTCCCTCTCAACTTTCAGCTGAAGCACCTCCACAGGTATCTGCAGACTGAGGAAGCCAGGTGACCCTCTTAACAAATGGTGACTTTAAGTTTCTGCCATTAATCCCAAATAAATCAAGAAGTGGGATCAGTTTTAGTACAGGGAATGATTGGTAGTTGTTTTATTCTTATTTCAAAACTAAACAATTCAACTTGCATTGAATAAAGCATTCCAGGCTTGAAACAGGAGGTTCTCCCTTTACAGTTCAAACCAAACCAAACCCCAAAAAAAAAAAAAAAAAAAACAACAAAAAACCCAAAAAAACAAAAAAACCTTCCCCCCCCCAAAAAAAAAAAAAATCAAAGACAAAAGTAGATAAAATTATTGCTGAAAACCACTGATCACAGAATGAAGATAGTTCTGTCCCCTCTTTCCCAGTTCTGAGTGGTGGGGCTAGTTCAGACCTAGGGGACTCCCCTCAGGGAAGTGACTTCACCACCTCAGTGCTTTCACCAGAAGAGGAGGAGTCAAAGCTGCTCTTCTCAATCCCTTGGTTGACCTGAGTCTTCTTTGCCTGAACAAATATGCAAGAGATCAGATCCTGTGACTCAGATGCTCCCTCTCTTGGGTAAATGTCTTGTGGACAGAGTGGCCACCACTTTTCCTCATTCCCAGCCCTCCCTCCCTGCCCCTGCTTGGTAAATATTTGAGTATTCCATGAAGAACTGGATGGCTCCCTTAGGAGCAGCCATGAACATCATCAACCAAAATAGCCCAAACATGATGGAAAGTTAAGATCATGTCACCTCAGGAAAAAGAGAGGATCCCACATCCTTGGTGCTAAGAGATGAAAAGGGACACATTATTTTTTCCTTTGGTTTTGTCAGTGTACCTTAATACATTTTTTTATCCAAACAATTTTTCAACAAATACCAAATTTCTGAACAGTTTCTAGACAATAAAACCAGCATTTTTCTCAGCAAAATTCCCATTTGCCACCAAGAGGAAAGAAAAATCATCCAGCTCTGTCTCACTACATGTAGGTGAGCTGTGTTTCATGTGAATTCAAATCCTAGCCTGGAAAAAAAAGCTGCAATGAACCAAGACCAACACATACACTCGACCTCAGCACCATGGTCTGACTGTCCCTACAGACAAATCTCATTTTGAACATTTCCTGTGACAAAAGTTGAGGAGGATTCAGGGCAGGGAGACAGTTGCATCCCTGCCATTTTCTGAAGATGTGCACAGCACCTCCCTTGCACACCCCCATGCATTATATTCCACTTGTCCCTGTCACACTCTAGATAATGTTGATTCTGTGCTGTGGAGGGTGTCTGGTTCTCCCCTTGACTAATCCCTGGGTGCTGGAGGGTCCTCTCTGGAGCTTGAGAACTTGACCTCTGCTGACACTAGTTTGACAGGGATGCAGATCCATGTGGCTGCCCTCACTCATCCCCACTCACCCCAGGAGTTCTCCCCTGATGCCCTGTCAGCACAGGCATTCAGACAAAAGATACTGGTGAAATCAACAACACCAAAGGAATGTAGCCTTCTGGCCTTTGATTGATACTCCTTATTTCAACAAAACCTTAACTCAGTTGAAAATACAGCGAACAACCTGTTATGGCATTTCCAGACAGGACATGTCTGCAGAACTTGCAGGGTCACTGAGGCAATATGTTTCAAAACAAATAATGGGTCTTGCTTTCAAAATCACAAGGTCACTTTATCTGTATTTCATTCTACAGTCTGCCAAGCTGCCGCTCTCAAACATAATCAACCCTTGGTTACTACCTGCCTTACAATGATGCCTAGAAATTAAGGGTTTCCTAGTGCCAGATGCATAATGGGACACATCTCCTGCCTTAAAGAGCTCCCTATCCCACTAGGCTGTTTGCAGACAGGGATTTGGGGAGAGTTGAGACTGCAGAAGTGAAAGCTCAGAACAGAAGCCTGCTTTGGGAGCCATACCATGCCCCTTGTGCATCCCTCTCCAAAACAGGAGCCCCTTTTCCCAGACAGTGACCCTCTTAGTGCCTTCCTCCTGGGAGCTTTCTGCCCATCATCTTGGAGCATCCTGACCACTGTGCCCAGTCTCTCAGAAAGGGGGAAAGCAGCAGCAGACAGAAAAGCTAGGAAAGCAACTGTGGTGTCAGACATCGTACCCTTCACAAAACAACCCTTTGAAGGATGCCTTCACATGCTCTTCCTGCTCTCCACAGGGAATTTCGTGGTCACTCTCCCTCTAAGAGAAATTGCAACTCTCTCACATGAAATTGGAAATATTTAAAAGCTCAGGCTATGGCTGGCATCTACTCTAGGCCAAATTTTAATCCCTTGAATGGAGAAGTGAGAGAATTTCCACAAGGGATAGGAGTCAGGAGAAATTCCATGAGCAGAGACCTCTGTCTTAACAACAATATTTTACTGAAGTATTAACTATAACATCAAGGTATTTTATAGCTCCACCCTTTGGAAATTATTTTCTTAGAGAAAAGGAAAAATGTTTAATGCCCTGGTTTTCTCAGAGCTATTCAGCTCCCACTTGCAAACAAAATTTTTCAAAATATTTTTCTTTCCTATCACACCCTCTCTCATTTCTTTGGGTGTCAGCAACTTCTTCCCTCTGATGCAGCGGCCTTGCCTTCCACCAGCACGCCTGACTCCTGCTGCTCTCACATTAGGAAGGAATCATTTGTTGTCCTTTGCAAAGCTGCCAGGTACTCCTACATGACAAAAAGCCCCAACTGTGCTTTAGGCAGAGCAGCCACCTCCCTCCTGCTCAGTTCTAGCTGGTTAATGAATAGAGTGATCCCAGGATATCCCAATATTTGAAAAAGACACTTCCAAAAACAACAGACAAGTGCAGTGAAATGTAGTTGTAAATTGTGAAGGTGGAGCAGGTTTCTTTGCAAATCTGTCTTTAGTCCATTCTGACAGAGAATCTCTCTGCAACCTAAAAAACCCAGGCTGCTGACAACCTCACACAAGCAGAACTTAGACCTTTATTTCTGCAAATGCTGACACCTTCACAAGACCACACAGAATCACAGAAGGATTTAGGTTGGAAAAGACTTCCAAGATCAAATCCAGTCTTTGACTGATCACCACCTTGTCAACTAAGCTTTGGCATTGAGTGCCACATCCAGTTGTTTTTTGAACGAAGGACTGTAACTCCATCACGTCCCTGGGCAGCCTGTTCCTATGCCTGCCACCCTTTCCATGAAGAAAGTCCTCCTGATGTCCAGCCTGGGCCTCCCCTGGCTCAATTTGAGGCCATTCCAAACAGGAACACCAATAAGTATTGAAGTAATGAACTTAACTTTTCTTTATAAGACTGTCTGCTCAGCTGCCCATAACATGTTTTAGGGGTGGAGGTTTTTGGCTGGCAGGACCTTTGCCCACTTTGATGCCACTAAACATAACCAAATTGTCTCAGCTTTCCTTTGCGTAAATCAGACTTGGTCTTCTCAAGTGTAAACATTGCAACAGATACCAGGAATTGTAACATTCATTAAGACACATTAAATACATTGTTTTTACTGGTGATAGTCCTGTGTGGGACTGTGGAGAAGACAACAAAATTTACCTGTGAGAAATGTATCAAAGGAGGCAAAAGCTGCAGTTCAGTAACAGCAACCTGGAAATTTCTGCAATTTAAGATCAGTGAAGGTGTGAGGTCTTCAGCCAATGCAAACTACTGCTGATGGGGCTAAAGCAATTTGTATAGTTTGAAAAGGATCTGGCCCGAGGTAGATGTAATCTTTTAGCAATTCTAACATTAAAAAAAAATCTTCTATTAGTTAAGCTACTCCTCAAACATACTACTAAAAATGAAGCCTATATTTACCTTGGATTAGCCTGTGATACCTTGGACCTTTACATCTTTTTGTGCTTCAGGGCACAAAAATGGCCTTCCTCTCAGTGTAACCTGAGTATAAATACCCTCATATCTTACTCCTCCCAGACAGGTAACGAATTGTTTAGTGAAATATACTGCCCCACAGCCCTGGAACCAAAAAACAGAGCATACAGCCCCACAATCGTTATTCTGGGATAAGCACACCCAAAATCAGTGCAGCCTCAGGTTATTTTGTATGTAGAATATAAGGGTCTTCTAAAATGAAAGCCACATTTAATAGAAGAGAACAACAAGCATTCTACATTCCTCCTCTCAAGATGCTTAAGGAAGAGTGAGATGTATTTATTCACACCTATTTACCTCCTCTGCCTTGGCTATATTCAGAGCTGTGCCAGCAGTCAGTACCAGGCCATATCTCACTGGAAGATCTACTTTGCTGTCAGGACTACTTATTGTCCAACACCCTCCTCTCTCAAGAGCTCAGCAGATGAGATATGACTGCCCTGTGCTCGGCAGACTTCCATTATTGGAGCCCCATCTCTGATCAGATGGCATCTCATGAGCTGCCTCCTTCTGATTGCGTGTGCTGCACAAATCTCACTGCTTCCTTGCGGCTGTGGGAGATGGAGGATTGTCCACTCTGCTCAGCTGAAAGCCTCTGGACACAAAACAGCTGCATGGAGAAGCATCACTTTTACAGAGATAGATGGTCAGAAGCTGCTGGAGGCTGGAGTCCAGAACCACTTTGTTACCAGTGATTTATGTGACATCCGCAATTTCTAAAAGCCAGCTGCTTCTAAAACCAGCTACAGACAAAGAGGCCAGGCTCTAATCTTTGTTATGTCAGTTTATCTCTGCAGTTACTCCCACTTTACACCAGGTAAGCAGAGATCAGAATCTCACTCTGTCTCGCTTTGCCTGGGTCATAAATAAATCCATTAGGGTTTGTCCTGGTGATGTAATGCAATACTCCACATCTATTTGTGTCACTGGAGTTGATGTGGGGGCAGCCAGAGCTGGCATTAGATAATTCCCATGTTTCTCACACAGGGAAAATTGGACTTTTATTCCTAGCCCCCATTCTAGCATCCCAGTGTCTCTTACCGCCCAGCTGCAGACAGCTGCTTGACTGTTGCTCCAAATGTAGTGTCAGGGGCAAACAACTGGGATACATCCTGCCCACTGAGCCTGGAAAATGCCAGAAGGAGACAGCATGGGCAATGACCATTCTCTTGAGTTGAAAAGTCAGCTACTTTTAGTTTCTATCCATCTTTAGGACTAGGAAAAGGAATACCTACTGGAGGGACTCTACATAATACCTATGTGTAGAGGTCCTTGATTTATATCCAAACACTAAAAATACTGCTGTTTACCATCATATCCTTGTAAGTCAGAGTAGTGGTTACTGAATTTTTATCTGGAGGTCCTGGATTGCTGTAAACCAGTGTGAATCTCAGCTCTCATATTCCAATATAGTAATATTCTGTCCCTCCGCTGCAGAGAAATGCTTGAAAACAGACTACTGCAAAAGAGTAAAAAAAAAGAAATAAGAACCAAAAATTCAAGCAGTGCAGGATTTGGGAAACCCTTGGAACTGGAAGCAGTGTCCATGCAACCTCTGTCAGCCTTATATGTGCTCATATTCCTAAGTCACTCTTGTATGCTCTTCATATTTAGCACAGGGTGGCAAAGGGCTGCTGTGCCCTCAAACTGGGGCACAGCAGCCCTTTGCCACCCTGTGCTAAAGTGGGGAGATACATGAAATTGAGGTGCACCAAGAGACTCAGCAGCTCTTCAGAGACTGCAGCCCTCACCAGGTTTGCACCAACACTGGCAGCTGTCAATGGATCAGCCAGCAATAACTGTGCTAGGGAAGCCAGAATAAAGCTCTGCAACTACCCTGGGCACAACTTTTGCAATGGTTTCAGAGAAGAAACAAAACAACCCTTCCTAGCCCAGCCCCTGTGGGCAGCCCATGCAAGAGCAATAAAAGAGGCATCCTATTGGGATGCTTCCATCCCAGTGTCTTGCCTGCAGGCCAGTGCCCTGTGTTCTTGTGCTACAGCTATGGCTGGTGCCCTGCCAGCTGCAGGGAGGGCCCCTCTCCCTCTCAGGGTCTTCTGATCCCAATTCTCCAGCTTATGGCTCTTCTGCTTTCATGCAGAGCTGGCTGCTGCCTCCATTCCACTGCTCCTGCTCCCCTGCAGTTCCCACTGACTGGGGCCCCTTCTGCCTGGAGATAGTTGGGAATTGGTCAGCAGAAGCAATTTGGAGGAGGAAGACTGGCAGATATTCAGTTCTGGGCTGCTGGGATTTTCACACTGGATATGGGTGAAGCATTGGCCCATTTCAGCCATCAAAACAAAATCACTCTCACAATCCTATGACAGAGCTTTATACATTGCATAAGTGAATGGTCTTCTAAGTTCATGGAGGATGCAGTTTCCTGGCACTGATGAATCACCACAGAAGCCAGGAATATACTTCCAACAAAGAGGAACACCTTTTCCTACAGGGTGGTGTGTAGTGGGTCTGCTTCCAGATCAAGGGGCTGGCCCATGTGAGCTTAAGAGCAGAACCAGATACCCTCAGGTGACCTTTAATGTTCAATTCAGAAATCTGAGGCTGAGGCAAGAGTTAGAAGAGCTGTTGTCCAATCATACCACATTTACAGGTGTTTGCAATGCAAGGCTCAATTTTCTTTCTATTTTCACTGCTGTAAAGTAACTATTTTTCCAAGGTTCTTGGAAAACTTTTATTTGCAATGTAAAGGCAAACTGGTTACACATCAGTCACTACTTTGAATGCCTTTGTCAAAACCATCAATAAAACCTTATCCTGACAAGTGACCATCCCTGCCTCCAAGGTAAATCCCCTTAATGGTCATTAAGATGACCTCAATTCCTAGTGATGGAGTACTATATTCCATAGCAATTGACACCTAGCTGAAATCCGAATATCAAGAAAACATTTCACTTGATTATCTTCATGTATTCTGTATTTCTTTTACCCAATTCAAATGCTTTAGCACAAAGAAGATACATCTAAATTTAATTCAGAAATGTTTCATTTGCAGGCCTGTTCTTCCTGCCCTTCTGTCACATAACTACAAACCTTCTGCCGCCTTGTGTAACAGAGAGGCAGCTGAGTCCAACAGTTCTTATGGATATTTTGCCTTTGACTGCACAAAACAACAACCAAAATACTTTTCAAACTCGTTATAACAACTCCTCCCAAGAACATTGGGAAATCAAAAAAATCTGCCTGTGAGTTACAGTCATAATTCACTCAAATATGTTCAAATGGCTGAACTCAAGAAGGCTCCATGTGTGAGGAATGCATCAAAAGTTTTCTACTGAGAAGGGGAAAAGTGTTCAAAAAGATTTTTTTAAACTAATCCATATATTTGGTAAAACTGTTTTTATGGGTAAATCAATTTTATTCTCAGTTTGACAGGCAATTCAAATATTTATGCTGATCACAGAAGATCAGATTTATTTTTAAATCTGCCAGAATGTTTGTGTTACTCCGTAATTTTTCTCAGTAATAATAATCTGATAATAATTTGAGCAGGTATCTGAGAGCAAAAGGTGCTCATTACTTCTGGAGTTCAAAGGGAGTCCCCACCTGCCTCACATGGAATCCCTACCTCATACCAGTGCCCTCCAAATCAGCATTTGAGGCTTGAATGGCTCTCCTGACAGAGTGCTGGGAGCCTTCCCTTCGGATCCCCAAGTGTGCAGCAGCCAACTGGCCTGCGAGGAGCAGCAGAAAACGACTGAGATACAGCAAACCCCGCCAAAGTTTGGATGCCCATCTGAATGCTGGCTGCTTCCATGAGGAATAATGCTTTGTGCAGGGAGAGAGCTGGTGCTAATGACCCCTGCTCAGGAGAGCATTTAAACAGAGGCTTAACTCCATCTCTATTCAGGCTGGCACTTATGTCTCAGTTTAAGTGCTGTGCTGAATAGACTTTTTCCCCTGAACCGGGGCCAATTTCAGTTCATCATCCCTGAGGAGCAGATGCATTCTTTTCCCCCTTTATGACAAATGTGGAAAAACGTGTAGCTAATATTTAACATGGCAGAGGGGACGTTCTGGGTTAAAAAGAGGAAGCTGCTGGCTTCCTATCAGCACACCTGTGTTCCCCCAAGTCTCAGTGGTACTCACTTCTTGCAGATGGATGGTGGAGGTCATAATCCACTACCTTGTGAAGCAAAAGAATGTGTCACATCAGGCTGGCTTAATGGGGAACACCTCCTTCTAAATCGGTCTTTGTAGGATTACATTAGGAGGAAGCAGGAATTTGGGTATTTTCAGACTTTAAGACTCGGGGGGAAAGAGCTCCAAAAAGCAAAAAATTGTTAGTAATTTTTTAATGAGTTGTGCCTGATTACCCCATATGGACACAGTGGTAAGAATATATCTCATCTCCTAAGGTTCAAACGTGGCCTTAGGAATAGGGGAGGGGGGAGATGCAGGAACCTCACTCATCATAGAATCACAGAATGGATGGGTTGGAAGTGATCTTAAAAGCTCATCCAGTTCCAACCCCCTGCCATGGGCAGGGACATCTTCCACTGTCCCAGTTTACTCCAAGCCCCTTCCAACCTGGTCTTGGACACTTCCGGGATGGGGCAGCCACAGATGCTCTGGGCAACCTGTGCCAGGGCCTCACCACCCTCACAGGGAACAATTTCTTCCCAATATCCAATCTAAACTCACTCTACACCTGGGCATGAGGATAGGCACATTTCTGTCTGAGTTCATCCCAAGGAAATAAAAGGGACACTGAGACTTTTGACTTTGTGGAGGCACTGGTGATGCTTCCACAATACACACTGCAGCTTGCACAGTCCTGGCAAATAAAATGCTGCTTATATTCAGCACAAAGCAGCGGAGGAAGGAAACAGGAAGACTAATTAAAAGTTTTCTAGGTGGTAAACATGATGACTAGAATCCATGGAGCAGCTGTCTGTCTGCTGGAAAAATGGTATCCTGATGTCTTTAGCCCCAGTACGACTCATAAGCATCCCTGTCACTAAGATGCCAAAACCGGGTTAAAATTTCATTGAGCTCTTTATTCACATGGAAAGGAGAAGAAGAAGAACATGAGGATGGTGCCCCTAAGGTCCCTGGAAGTGCAGTGCTAGAAAAGCTTTGGAATCTGTTGCAGGGACCCTGGAAAAGTGAAATCCATATTGAATGATGACAATGTTCTCATTACAATCAACATATTTCACAAGGTTCAGCTATGTAAATACAGCGAGTGCTTTCTTCCTCCACATAGGGTGCAGCTTGCAAAGCCTCAGGAATTTCTCATTGCATTTTCTCATATATGATCTTGCAGCCTTTCTCTTTCATATTATAAACATATTATTACAAACAGGCAGTGAATAGACCTTTTTTTTTCTTGCATTACTTTTTTAAAAAAATGAATTGTTATCAGTTTTAATGATATGATAAGCTTTAAAGTTCCCCTGGGAAGCTACCACAGCCATACTGATTTACATAAGCATTTTCCTACACATAATACAGCATGCAAGCTCTCTGATCTCATTATTCATTAGAAAATTAATGATAACTCTCAAATGTGAAAGCAGAGCAGTTCTGCAGAGAGTGCTGGAAATTGGCTAGTTCTCGACGCGGTAGTCATTTTCAATTTACTGCCTTGAAAAAAAGATGCTTTTAAGCAAATAAAAGGGTGCTGACATCAAACAGATACTTGTCTTGCTGCCAGGGAACGAGATGCCTTTTAAGGCAGGAAGGTGGGACTTGAGTGATGTGAATAGGAAGAAAAGAAAACAAGCCAGTCAGAGTTAAGCAGCTCTAACCCATTCATGAAAAATGTCTAGGCTCATTTCCTCATTGCCAGAGGTCTTTTTTGCTTAAATTCTAAAGCCCGTGCTCTGTTCTTGCCAATAATAAATAGCAGCCTGTTCTTAGAAAAAGTGCAAACTACGGAGGTTTTTTTAAGTGCTTTTCCCCAAGCTACACAAATTGTGACATCCCATAGACCAAGAGACAATGTTAATAAACCCCTCAAAACTTTGCTAATAACCATATCCTGCAATTGAGATTGTTGTGGAATGAACTACGGCATATTCACTGCTGGGGAACAAGAGCTGATAATCAAGGATGGCGTGGATTGCCATATGACTGACCAGATTAAGATCTGATTTTTATCCTGGCTCAATTTAGATGATGGGAGCAGCAATGGGAAAGGATAACTCTGCTCTGCAAGTCTGAGTTTTGGATATGACTAACAAACAGGATGATTGTTTCTGTCGCTGTAGTAACACAACTGTCAGGGCATTGGGAAGGAAGGGGGGCTCTCACTGCAAGTGTCTCCAAGTGCAACACCTTTGTGTTCATCTCTTCCAGCAAGATGGATGAAACCTGTGCCTGCTGCTTGTTGAAGTAGATATAATCTTTCTTTTCGAGATTTGATTGCTGTTTTTTAATGTAATTCATAGTTCAGATAGCAACAGAAATTGCTTTGGGGTGTGGTAGAAAAGGGATATTAGACATGCACTGCAACATCCTGTTTTGGAACTAGTTTAGTATGAGGCTCACAGGCTCAGCATTACAAAATTCTGCACTCAAGCTGTCACTTGCCAAATTTTTTGCACATTAGTTTTGGTTTTTTCTTTCCTGTGATCGGTAGCAACATAAAAGGAAACATCTGATTCTGCAGGGTCCAAATTAGGGGATGCCATAGGAAAAACACTCCAAAGCAACATCAAATTTGAAATAACCAGGCAGTGTGAGAAATTGTGCCATTTACAAACTCTTCCAGCAGGGAACCAGAAACCCAGGAATTCCACTAGTACAGAAAGAGCACCACCATTTTATTGATGTTTTGACCACATTTTCAACCATTATAATTTCCACCAAATAGGTGATGAAAAAAATTAAACAAAAATCATCCAGTTATAGGTGTCACCTGAGTGTCAGCTGCAGTTTAGAGGACAAGACTTTCACACCCATTCTGAATTGAGTTAAATGTCGCCTAGGGGAAGGGATGGGTCTATCAGACATCACTATGGAGGTCTAATCACAGAATTACTGAACAGTTTGGGTTGGAAAGGACCTTAAAGATCATCCAGTCCCACCCCCTGCCATGAGCAGGGACACCTTCCACTATCCCAGGCTGCTCAGAGCCCCATCCAAGCCTGACCTTGGACACTTCTAGGCATGGGACATCCACAACTTCTCCAGACAGTCTGTGCCAGGGCCTCACCACCCTCAGAGTGAAGAATTTCTTCTTAATGAGCATGTATGTTTGGGGTTTAGATTAAAATCTCTGATGGGTCTTTATTAATAATAAGAGCTATTTGGCTGAAATATCAAGACATGTTTGCAGAGAGAAGAGATTTCCAGTCTGGAATGAAAGGAAAATCTTACTTGTCCTTATGTGCTCCTTCAGCTTCAAGACTTTTGTAAGGAACCCCTCAAATCTGCACTAGAAATTATTTAACACAAAATAAACTCCTCTTATTCATAGCATTAATCTGTGCAGCCTCCAGTCTTGAAGCTAAGAACAATGTGATCAACACCTACAAATATCTTTATGCTTCAGAAAAGCAAGGGAGGTGTCCCAACAAAAAGCACTGCATACAGAAAGTCAGGATAGCCATGAGATGCAAAGTAATTTTGCAATATTTTACAATAATAATTTCCCAATATTTTGCAGTACTTTATACAAACATTTTCCTTTAAGTAGCACTTTTGCAAGTCCTTGAGGCTGACAACACTGAAAGCAGCAGATCTGATCTCCTGTACCACTCCCCTCTCTTCCCTTCTGCTAGCATGAGCCTCTCTGCAGCCAGGTGAAATGTCCTGGGCAACTGAAAAAAAAAATACTATTTTTCTTTAATGTGTTTAAGTCAATGTTTTTCCGTACTCTAATCCAGACCAGAGAAACAGTGGCCAGCAGGCACAGAGCAAGAGTGGGGCTGTTTCTTTAGGCAGCAGTGCTAGGTGATTTTAAATGTCTGTCGAACCAAACACTGCCTGGGCAGCTACTGGTTCTATAATGGGACCAGTCAAACAATCCCTTTAGGGATGCCCCTAAAGGGAGCATTATAGGTAAGGATGCTCCCAGGACTAGTGAAATGAAGGATTTCCTCTAGAAATCTCACTTAGTAACCACAAATTGGAAATGGCAATCGTAGGTGCCTGGATAAAGGAGGAGAAAAAATGCCCCAGTGAATGAGGTAGGGTACAGAAGAGGTGTAGGTGGCTTCAGAGAGTCTCACTTGTGTCCAACAGACCTAAAGCTTAACTATGCAAGATAACCTTTAAGATATTACATCCGCCTGGGTGGATGACCTGGAGATTTCTGCAGCTGAGGAAAATCTCAGAGAGAATTCACTAAGTGGCCCAATGAAAATGGGTGATTGCAGTCTGGAGAAAATCCTAGAGGACAACTAAGGTAACGAACTGAGTCACAGTTGCTCTGAAATTGGATTTTTTTTTCTTTTTTCTAGGAGTTTCAAAGTGCTTCAAAGCTCTAATCAAGTGCCAGATGTGGGTTTCCTACAATGGGCTTCTCTCTGTTCCTTGTAGGTGGCATTTGCAGCTGATGCAGGGGGCTCTGGTAATTCCAAAATACTTCTAATTAGTATGGCTTGTCCAGTCAACATGGACAAATCCTTGGGTGACCACAGCCCAAAGCAAGATGGAAAACTGAAGGCAGTGGGGGAAATTTCTCACCAAACTATACAGCCATCGATTTGAGAGCTGATACTGCCTCATCCCAGTTCTTGTGGAGACATTTGTTTATGGAAGTATGTAAAGTCTTTGGCAATAGGCAAGCCATGGAGAGACACTGACAGAGGACAAACACACAGTGTCATCTTCCTAGCTCAGCTCCCAAGTCAGGAATCTGGGTAGCAATGCATTCTGTGGGCTACACTTCAAAGATGGGTGCCTAAATCCACAGTTCTGCTTCTAAAAGCAGGTACTTAGGAATCTAAAAATAGGTCTGCATAATTATCCTTTGGAAAGCAGTTTTTAAACTGTGCAGCTGACACTTGGGAATTCCAAGTGGCTGATCAAACTGAATAGAAAACTGTAGCTATAAAGCGAATGAGCCACCAGACTATATTGAAAAGACCAGCTTATTATGACGAGAAAAGCCAGTAGCACTTTTCCCATGATCACCAGCACTCTCATTTCCACAGCACAAAGTCCAGAGAAGATGAGAAATTAGTCCAGTATCTCACATCTGGGTAGTGCCCTGTTCTGCATTTTCCTTTGTGTTTTTATCAGGCTTGATTTTTATTTCAGTGGGATGTTGTCTTTAATTTGCAAAGTGTGTAAGGCAGGCTGTGTATCCAGGAAGCTGTTAACCACAAACCTCTGATTCCAGGGGAGAGGGGAGGGCAAAAATTCCTGGAAATCGAGGTTTAGAAGAAAAATGGTGTGGGTATTAGTTGAAGAAAGGAAAAGGTATTGCTGTAAGAATCATACTGAACAGAATAAAACTCTGTGTGTGGAAGTTTCTATTCAGGAATCTCACAAAAATCTGTCTTTCTTTCAAGGCAGATGCACCTGGTACTTGCAAAGTAAGCACCACACAAACAGCAAAAGTTGAACTGTAACATTAGAACCATAGAGTTGTTTCAAAAAAATAAGAAAAAAGCCAAGATCAGGTTTAGTGTTGCCATTCCTGATGGGATCACTGCTCTAAGAAGCTTCTTGCCTTGAGTATTGTTGGGGAGCCATTACAGGTGCATGATCTAACACAAAGCTGGACAGCAGCAATGCACAACACCTGACACAACATAAACCCTGTTGGTGCAGGACTGACGTCTCAACAGCTTGAACCAATGAGGTGAGATGACACAACACTGACCTTGGTGTCCTGAGGAGGGATATTTGTGACCTGATGTCCCAAATCCTAAAGCAAGATTCATCGTAGCATTAAACAACAACCAGAAATTCATAATTTCAGATGAGCTGAATAATGGAGACAGTTTTTCCTTTCAGAGCAAGGACATCTAAGAGAGATCAGAACACCCAAACTAGGAGTCCATGTTTGTGTCCACTGAGTGGTGACCCTGCCCATAGCAGGGAATTGGAACGGGATGATCTTTAAAGTCCTTTCCAATCACTCTGTGATTCTGTGATTTGGTGGCTCCAAGGGAAGCCTACATAGCAAGCTCATAAAGAAGCATAAAGACAGGCAAGATCACTGTCATTCCCACCATTTCCTTTAGGCATCCATAGCCCGAGTGTCCAGTCTCACCTGGACACTTGATGGTAGGTGAGCTGAATACTAACCTGAATTTCCAGAGAAATGTGAAATTGTATAAGACTTTTTCTGCAAATCATATAAACTTCTCCTTCCTTGGCTCCTGGAAGGTTTTTCTTCCAGCTCTGACTCTGCTGGTACCAGTTAGCTTGGGGTAGAGATATTCCAAAGAGGAAAGAATGCCTGATCCAGTGGTCCTAGTCTGCTGTGAATCCTGTAACAATAAGACTATGAACTAGATCTGCAGCTTATCTTTTGGGACAGAGAAGACGAAGAAAATTTACAGTCTTCTCCACAGATCTGTGTAGGAGGTGAAGTGTAAAAGGTGCCCTACCCTTTTCTTCTCTTCCTCTCTGCAACCTAAGAAACACCCAGTATTTTCATTCCAGTAGACATGCTAATATTAGTTCACATAATTCCAAATGTATCTATGATATATTTAGATGCATATTCTATTATTTTTTCAAAACACTTTTCACATTTCACTGTGAGAGTTTATGCCATGTAGCAAGATGGAGTTCACCATGACTGCTCATTTCATGTGACCATTAAATAATGTGTATGGACACAAGCACACAGCAATGGGAGAATATTAAATGCAATGCAAAGTGATGGATCTCAAATAAAAAAAGGAGTCTTGGAGTGTTTTAATAAGCTCAAACACCTTCTGTACTGGAACAAATGCTATTTTTTTTCTTTAAAAAGGGTTTTATTTTTGTCATTTAGAGAAGCATATAAAAAGCAAATGCTTTTTTTTGATTCCTCAAAGTTCGAATAGCTCCAACATACACTTTTAAAATTAGTCTGTTTCAAAAGACTTCCTTTTTTAGAACATGGAGATCAATCAAATATTCAGTGCAAACTTGCCATATCCTCACTGATGGAGGTTATGAAATCTGACCAGCAGTTCTTCCAGGACAATATGGAACACCAGAACCACACAGCTCTCCCTCTTTTCTCATCACGTGCTTCTCCTCACTGGTTTTAAGGAGTAATTCTATTTGGTGAAGCTTAGAGAATGTGCTGGGAGGCCAGAAAACTTGAAAAACCCTCAGAGCTGACAGTCAGGGCATGTCAGCTCTGTGCCTACAGGATTTCATGGCATCAGATTCCCAAATATACCCATGCAAAAGGCCACTTTCTTTGAAAAATGCCCTTTGAAAACTTTTGCTTTTTGAAGAGGACTCCCGAGCTTGTCTTCTCCTCGAGAGCCAGTCAAAGCCATGTGTGGAACAGCACCACACCCCAGCAGACTCCGTGTCCAAGCAGGGCACTGGTGGCAAAGTGGGACAACACCAGCAGAGCACACCCAGGTGCTGGCCCCTGACCAACAACTAATCCCACCCCGAGAGTGCACAATGACAAAACTCCCTGCCTTTCAAAAGGGCCTTCTACACAGCGCTAGGCCAGGCCATATGGACATCAGCAAAGCAGCCTGGGGGGCTCTTAGGGGTCCCAAAGCAGCCTACCTGTCACAGTGCTCAGCCATCACAACCTTCACATCAGAGACATTTGCTCCTCTGAGCAGAGTTTCTAGAATTGAAGGGGAGGCTGAAATTGCCCTTTTTCTAGAGAATTAGTCATATGTGGAGTAGCTGAGGGGGCTGGGGGTGTTTAGAGCAGAAAAAAGGAGGTTTAGGGAAGACCTCACTCTCCACAACTCCCTGTCAGGAGGGTGCAGCCAGATGGGGGTCAGGCTTTGCTCCCAGGAATCCAGCAACAGGACAGGGGGAAATGCCCTCAAGCTGCACCAGAGAAAGCTTAGGTTGGACATCAGAAAGAATTTCTTCACTGAAAGGGTTGTTAAACTTTGGAAGGAGCTGCCCAGGGAGGTGGTGGAGTCACTAGCTCTGGAGATGTTCAAGACATTACAGGCTGTGGCACTGAGTGCTTGGCTGTGGTTGACACAGTGGTGATCAGACAGTTGGACTCCATGATCTTGAAGATCTTTTCCAAACTAAATGATTCTGTGATTGTGTTTTGTGGTTCCTTAGGATCTACACCTGGCCTGACACCTGTGCTCTCTTATCTCTGTGTGATACACCTGCACAGCACTTCATCCCACGATGCTGGCCTTTCCAAGATTCCTGTGTCAGAATGAAGAGCACTGCAGCACTATCACCACCCAGGCACTTTGGCACAAAGAGCTAGGAAGCCAAACAGTAGGACTTGTCACGTGGAATATAGGTGACTGCATTGAATTTCTTTTTACCTCTCTACAGCTCAGAATTTTGATGAAAATTCTTACCAAGCCCATGGCAAATATTCACTGACTGCTATGATTTGCATAGCACCCTTGTTAAACCCTTTTTGTGCTCATTTTGGCAGAGTGGAGGTTATTGGTTTCAGCTGCAGCAGCAATAAAACCTACACACTTTTACATGCCACTGGTGGACATCACATAGTTAATACTAATTGTGTTTCTAAGCATCAGGAGGACAAAATCTTGCAAGAGGTGGTAATTAGTGGGGGGTTAGACCATGCCTTAATTTGTTGCTTACTGCTCCAATGAAACTGGTTCCTTTGGACAGATGAGAGAGGTAAAGAAGTAACTGGGAAAGATGTATCCCCAACTTTTATTCCTGTGACCATTGGCTGAAGCCAATCAAAATACCCATATCAGTAGCAGACTTGTGAAATAGGTTTCTTCCTTTTGATTAAATTGCACAGAGAGGAAGGTAAGTTACAGGATAATATTCCTGTAATTCCACAAATTCTCTATTATAATATTCCCCAAATTCTCTATAATATTCTCTATTCCCCCAAACCAGCCGCTTCTCCCCAGTACTCCTCATCTTGGCTATTTTCACAAGGCTTCTTATCTCCACAGCAAGCAGTGGGAGTTGGGAACAAAGACAGCCAGGCAAGCTGGTGGTACTGTTGTTTGCCACCCTGAAAGCCCAGCTGATAGCTCAGAGCACATCGCCTCGGAACAAGACCGGCAAGCCTGGGAGTGTTTGCCTCCACTGCAATTCAATCAGGGTGCCTTGCAGCTCGACTTGCTACTATTTTGTGGGTCACTACCTCCTCCAATATTCTGTGTGCCCTCTCTTGTTTTCTTTTCATTTGCTATGCAGGCTTGCAGACCTTCCTGCTAGGTTTCACTTGGGAGGCCCAGAACCCCTGTTCTGCAAATCCTAACAGGACCTTGATGGATGTTAATGTCTCTGCCTTTCATATCGTTTTACCAGTGAAACCTTTGATCTATCAGCAGTCTTTATATCAATGCAGTCATTGCATAAAACAGAGAATATGACAAAAATATCTGTTGTGCTAGCATTAGAAGGGTATTTCCCCCACCCCTCATAAAAATACAGTGCTGGGGAGTTTAGTTTAACCTCCAGCAGCCAGATGTGCCAAGAAGGTAGAACTGGGAGCAAAAACTTTTTTCATTTACTTTTTTTTTAAAGCAGTCTGGTAAAGGAAGTTGTAAAGCAACAAGTACTGTACATTATGATTCAGAGCAGCAAGGGACAGCTGGAGAGACTTGATTGGCTCCAGCCCAATGAAACAGAGGCTTCTTGTGACCAGCTGCTGTGCTGCAGCGTGAATGACAAGGGTAATAATTGATTACTAACTGGCAGCTCAAAAGGAAGAAAGAATTAACAAGAGTGATGAGGTGCTTTACAGCTTGGTAACTGTAAAATCAGTGGAACAATTAGGGGGAAAAGAAAGGGGTTTCACTTCTTACCTTAGCGTTACAAGGACAGTGCTAGTTAGTGTAAATCGCATGACAAGCAAGCCAGAGGGGCAGGTCAGTGGGGAATATGGGGGCTTTGCACACCCACAGGTCCCACAGAATCATTCAGGAGATTTGCTGGGGAGCAGCTAAAACCCTATCAAAAGCATCCAGGCCATGCCAATTACATTGGTAGGCAAAGCAAGGTCTCTGAAGCACCAGCCATAATATCATAGTGGGGCTGAAACCTCCAGCAAATGGTGCATTGTGGCAAACCAACCCTTTGCCTTTCAGTGGGTGCTCGATGGCACATACACTCTTTCTGCCCTGAGAATAAATGCAGGCATGCCTTTTTATTTCCCTTCTTTTATTTTTTTTTTCTTTTTCTTTTTCCCTCTTCTTGTAAATGGCTTTTGTGTTTACCAGTAAATGCACTAGATGCATTGTCGCTACACCTTTCTTCAAGGGGCTTGCACTGACCTCATGCTCTAGGCCATGTAAAACCTTCTGGCCACTGAGAGCCAGGCACTGCCCCTTTTTCATGCAGAGTAGCACCTCACTTTGGGCCAGATCATGGCCAGCATGTCAATGCAAGGAGTAAGGGGCCATAACGTGTCCTGTGTCTTGCTTCTCACACGCAGGGGAATAATAGCCTTGTGCGGACTATGCCCTTTCCTTAGCCCAAGTGGGAAGAAGAGAGAGCTTGATGGATCCTTCATTTCCTTTCCCAAGGCATCTGGCAGCAAGCAGCATGTGCTGTGCCAGCTCCAGACCCGTCACGCTTTTCTCCCTTCCCAGAGAGGCAATGAGACAGGTCTGTCCCAGCGGTAGCTCAGCAGTGGGTGGCTCCTTTCCTGGGGCTGAAGCACGAGGTCTGGTCTAGCTCCCTGTGAGCAGAGCTGAGAAAATCAATGGGACTAATCATGGGGAAAGGTAGCATTCAGCAGGAGCAAAGCTGGCAGCCTCTGCTCTGACATATGGAAAATGCTCTTCTAGCTGGTTGAAGCCTCTTCAGCCCAGCCCACCCTCACCCCTCCTCCTGCTCCTGAATCTGCCATCCTTGTGCTTATGAAGTAGCTCTTTACCCCTGGCAAGTTCTGACACCTTCCAACTCACAGTTAGTAAGGTTTATCTCTCCTATCTTTTACCTCTTTAAAAGCTAAATAACCCATCCAAATTGGGGGTTTAGCCATCTTCTATGGCCACTAAAATGAAAGCTCTCCTGCCAGAGCTGAATTCTTACCGCCTGCCTCAAATGACTGCTCGAGGATGGTGCAGTATCCGCTTCTCACACTGGGATATCAGCTTGCCTCAACAACTAGTTAGGATCTGATTTTGAATTTTTTGAAGAACAAAGAGAAGAGACATTGCCATGGCCTGTTCAGGGTCTTACTCTGATCTTTGAGACGGGGGAAGTAAAGAAGCAATGCATGAAGGCAACTGGGATTGGTTCCACTCTGCAATCAGAAGCACAACACCTTGGGCTGTGTGGCAGGGAGGGCACTGGGCTCAGGTTGCTGCTGTGGCATTCCACCAACAAGAAAAGCTGCCATGACAGAAGGGAGCTGCCCTGCTCCAGGGCAGAGGGAACTGGGGCTGTCCTTGCTCCCACTGAGTGGAACATTAATGGAACAAATTTCAGACAGAGGAGATGGCAGTGGAGCTCAAGATCTAAAAATGCAAATGGTACCAGAGGCATGTCTTCATCTGCTCACCCTTGAAGACTCCTCTAAGGACTGTAGAGGGAACTTTACTAGAAAGCCTACCAAAAATTCAAGGCCTGGGGGTGGGTTGGCAGGTCTGGGGTTTTTGTTATTATATACACAGTGCAAAAATGTGCTTGACTAATCTAAACCTTGTGTTGCTTTCTTATACTGCTAGAGCAATTATAGCTGAGAAAAAACCCCACACATCACCCAATATGGAAATACGTTTTTTTCATGTTTGACATTTTTACATTTTTACTGACAGGGCAAAGCCTATGATTTAATCGGTCTCCATTTCCCATAACTTCAGAGAAGGGACTGGCCCCTCCTCCACATTTCTCAAAGGACTTATGATTAGAAAGAAGGCCATGGAAAACCCAAAGGAGCTGACTCCATCTATCATGTAACACTGTTGAATGAAAGAAAAAAAAAAAGCAAAAAAAAAAAAAAGCTTTCTCCCAAAAGTCTCGGTGTGTGCACATAGTGCACATAGGGATTGTGAGTCTCTGTGGCAGAAATGAGATGACTTTGAAGAAAAAATGTGCCACTTTTTGGGAAAACAAGAAGCTTTTCTGCTTTACTTTTACTGAAGCACATTCCTTCCACATCTCCTTTTTTTTTATGTTTATTGCTATTTGTAGAAGGAAGGAGGTGAGGAGGGAGGGAAGGAAGGAGGGAAGGAGGGAAGGAAGGAGGGAAGGAGGGAAGGAAGGAGGGAAGGAGGGAAGGAGGGAAGGAAGGAGGGAAGGAAGGAGGGAAGGAAGGAGGGAAGGAAGGAGGGAAGGAGGGAAGGAAGGAGGGAAGGAGGGAAGGAGGGAAGGAAGGAGGGAAGGAAGGAGGGAAGGAGGGAAGGAGGGAAGGAAGGAAGGAAGGAAGGAAGGAAGGAAGGAAGGAAGGAAGGAAGGAAGGAAGGAAGGAAGGAGGGAAGGAAGGAAGGAAGGAAGGAAGGAAGGAAGGAAGGAAGGAAGGAAGGAAGGAAGGAAGGAAGGAAGGAAGGAAGGAAGGAAGGAAGGAAGGAAGGAAGGAAGGAAGGAAGGAAGGAAGGAAGGAAGGAAGGAAGGAAGGAAGGAAGGAAGGAAGGAAGGAAGGAAGGAAGGAAGGAAGGAAGGAAGGAAGGAAGGAAGGAAGGAAGGAAGGAAGGAAGGAAGGAAGGAAGGAAGGAAGGAAGGAAGGAAGGAAGGCTCAGTTCTGCTCTTGTCAAAGGTGATGGACCCTCGTTGGTGTGTCAAACAAATTGATTTCAGTATGTACCAAATGAGACACAAAGTACCAGCATCCTGGCCCAAGAAAAAGAGAAGTAGCAGCTGTTTCCTCCACAGAAGGTGAAGAGATGCAGCTGCAAGCAAGAAAGAGCAAATAATCAGGTGGTCACAGAGACAATAAGAACTGCAAGCTGAGTGCAAATTATGTCATTGTTCCTGATTAAGCTTTTAGAGTTTGGAAATAATTAAAGATTAAAAACATTCAAAATAGAAGATACTGATCTTCTCAAATCTGTAATTGTACAATTAACTTTTTCTTTCAGCCCTCCTGGATGCATGCTGGCACTATCCCCTCATGATGGGAATGGGAGGCTACCACAGGTGACCAGAAGAGATATCACACTGTGCAAATATGGCATAAAAGTGCTCTGAGCATCTGGGGGCAGCCAGAAGTAAGATACACACTTGCTCTGCACTCAGAGAAGTGATTTGTTGTAACTGCTCTTAGTAGATAAGACCTTGCTTTCAGTGAATTATCACTTTTCCACATTACTAGGTTGATGTGTTACCTATGCAAGAACTTTGTCCGTAGTAGAAAAGAATATTCTGATGTTAAACTGTTGGTTTGGATTTTCCCTAGACATAAACAAAATAGTTTAGTTGATTATAAGAACAAAGAGGTGGAAAGGCCCGACCATGCCTGAAAAAAAAAGTATCTCTGTGTGACTTCTGATGTGTCATTTCAGAGTCCAAATTAAAATCCTCAAAGCCCTCACCTGCAACGTGGGACACAAAGAGAGTAGAAGGTCCTTCTCAAGCCTCCCCAAGAAAACAGGAACAAACCCCAGCTTTCCCCGGGGCTGCCTCTGCAGTCCAACCTGAGCCACACCAAGGGAAACTGAGGGCTGTTTCTAGGGGCAGATCAGAGGTCTGGCTGCCACTGCAGCACAGGGGGAAACAGAGAGCAGTGGTCAGGAGACTAAGAAAGAAGCACCAGGAGTGAACCAGACAAGATAAAGACTGGAACAAAATGTCAGAGTTAGTTATGGGGACAGAGTGAGGAATAAAGAGAGAAGACTGGAGCTCGGTTTCATTGAAGCTGACATGAAGCTACAGTGTCCTCAGGAGGGGTACAGGCAGGCACTGATCTATGTGGTGACCAGGGACAGGACCCAGGGAATGGCTGGAGCTGTGTCAGGGGAGGGTTAGGGTGGATATCAGGAAAAGGTTCTTTCCCCATAGGGTGCTAGGGCACTGAACAGGCTGCCCAGGAAATACTCACAGCCCCAGGGCTGCCAGAGCTCCACGAGTGTTTGGACAGCATTCTCAAGCACAGGTTGGGATTCTTGGGGTTGATTCCAGGGCCAGAAGCTGGACTTGATGATTCTTGTGGGTACTCCAACTAAGTATATTCTATGATTCTGTGATCATTAGGAACTAGGAGTTTGCTCACAAAGGTGTGGAATGCAGTGGGCAAGTGCCTTGTGAGATTGTAATCAGATTAAAATGACTTGTGATTCAAATTGAAAGTAAAAGGCACAGATGCACTCAGTGCTTGCAAGTAAAGGGGGCTTAGTACTATAAAGCAAAACAGAAAGTGTGGGAGAATAAACACCTATTCTCTGGTTGCACATTCTCATTTCTTCACCTACACATGTGCAGGGCTTCCCCTCTGCTACTGTCACACTTACAGAAGAAAAATGTCATTATTTTTAAACCAAGTTTGTTACAGTAAAAGTCAGCAAAACATAGTGCGAGGGCCTTGGGAAAATTGTTCTGAGAAGAGCCTTGGTTTTATGGGAAAGCACCAGACAGAGAATTCTGTAAAAGGGACAGCTCTGGGGTCCTCGAGGTTTCCTGTGTCTGATCAAGTCATTCAGTGCTGCTGTGCTTCAGTTCCCAACAGCTGGGAGGGGGTGATCCGCAGTGATTGATCTCACACTCAGCGTCAGCTCAGGACTGTGCCAAGGGTGTGTTTTGGAGGTTGGGTTTGAGATTTCAATTCTGCTTGGTCTCTATTCTTTGTGAGCACCCATGTGCCTCATTCAGCACCAAGGGGGGTTCAGGTGGGCACACAAAGCCTCTGCCTCTCATAGACCATGCACTTGTTCCCTTCCTGCACCTCCCTGGAGCACCAGATTCACCACTCAAGTGCAGAACAAATTGATGGCTAAAGTACCACAGCTCTGCCTGCTGGTGCTGAGCCCCACATAGCAAAGGAAATTCTCAGTTGTGGAACAAGAGCACATGATGGGGGAATTGTTCAAGAATTAGGGTACACAGTGGGGTAAGGGATGTGTCTTTAGTCTTGTGTGTTTTTACATTAAATCATCACAGTAAAATACAGGAAGGGTTTAGGGAGGTCACATGTGCAGAAAAACTTTGGATTTTGGTACCTTGTGATAGCCAAGAAGGCAGGACATGAGGTCAAACTAAGGAGACTTGACCTTTTAAATGTGATATTGACCTGGATCCTTCTGTGTAAAGTGCTTTCTAGATAGACTGCCTATGATTATTTCATAGCTCCTGCCTTTCAGAGCTTGAAACCCTTCCAGTGTTTCAGCTGAACTTCCCAGCACACATTTCTGCTTCTGTCTCATTCAGGCCAGAGAGAAAAAATCATAGAAAGTCCTGGGTTGGAAGGAACCTTAAAAGATCATCTCAATCCACCCCCCTGTCATGAGCAGGGACACCTGCCACTATCCCAGATTGCTCCAAACCCTGTCAAACCCAGCCTTGGATGCTGCCAGGGATGGAGCAGCCACAGCTTCTCTGGAAAGCTTGTGCCAAGGCCTCACCACCCTCACAGGGAACAATTTTTTTCCTAATAGCAAATCAAAACCTCCCCTCTGTCAGTTTAAATCCATTCCCCCTTGTCCTGTCACTCCAGGCCCTTGTCAAGGGTCTCTCTCCATCTTTCCTCTGGGCTCCCCTCAGGCACTGCAAGGCCACAATGAGGTCACCCCAAAGCCTTCTCTTCTCCAGGCTGAACAACCCCAGTTCCCTCAGCCTTTCCTCCCAGCAGAGCTGCTCCATCCCTCTGATCCCCTTGGTGTCCTTGCTCTGGCCTGGCTCCAGCAGCTCCTGTCCTTCCTGTGCTGATCTCCAGGAGAAGATGGATGCCATGGATCTGCAGAACAGTTACATCAGGGCACTCCGCCTGATGGGAGCAAACCCAACAGGAAGGATGTGATCTTGCAGGATATGTTTGTCACATTACTTGAAGTTCTTAAGATTACAAGGGGAAAGACAGCTGTTTCACTCAGACTCCAAGCCTGGGGACTTCCCACTGTCTCAGAAGAGCAGTGCAAACACAAAAGGGTTTCAGAGCACTTAGAAAAGTGCCGCTGATGAGAGACGCAATGACTGAGCACAGAGCAAAGCTCTCTCAGTTCATTTAAATGTAGGGCTTAGAGCTTAGGAAAGGGGAGGTTTGAACCAAACCTATGTAAAACTCCTATGGAATTTAACAGAAAAAAATTATTACATATTGTGAAAGGTTATTGGGAATATATGTTCCCCTGAAAATATTTTGGGGGTTTTTCATTTATTTCCTTGAAATCTGTCCTCACATACTTCTGTGGATCCTCCTGGATTCATACCTATTACATTTCCCTAGACTTTTCCATGCAGACATGCAAACTGAAACCACAGAAAATATTTTCATGCACCCTCCACCCTCCAGAGCAAACCCACCACATTCTCCCTGACTCCAGCAAGGTGTGACGTGGCAGGCTCCTCAGAGGTGCCAGCCAGCTGCAGCAGGCAGAGAGGCAGCACAGCCTGGATGGAGGGAAAGAAAGCCAGCTTTTTGGGGAAAATCCTGTGTTCACTGCCTTTTCCCTTCTTTCTTTTGCAGCACAGCACTAAGTTGATAAATCCACAAACCTGACAAAGTTTATAAGACACTCTTAGCAGACACTGGTGACAATCCTAAATCTGAGGTGTCCAGAAGCTGGCAGATTCTGCTCTGGTGAAAGTAAATGCATCTCCTATTGGGACCAGAGGGAACTGCTCCCAATTACATTAATGCTGAATATGGCCCCTTTGGTGACTTATTTTTAATTGTTGGACATTGTTTAAAAAAAAAAGAAAAAAAGAAACTGGAAAAATGTGCATTCTATCAAGTGTTGTGAAACTGTGTGGGTTGGAGAAGGCTCAGTTTTTAATAAAGGAAACATTCATTGCATCCCATTTCAAGGACTTCCATTAGATAGAAAGGAGACAGGAAGCTGAAGCTTCGCTCTTGGTAGGTCTCCCTTTGCTACCAAAGAGCACTATTTTAAATAAAAAACACATAAAAGGAAACTGTGTAACTGTGGAGGCCAAAGAGGTTGCCTTACCTTTGCCAAGGTCAAAGCCTGGCATCACATTGAGTGTAAGAGTGTTGGGTGCTTCCTGGCGCTGTGGGGATCCTGACTGTGTCCCATTCACAGGAAAAGGTGTCAGACTAGCCTTTTCCAGCTGCTCTCAGGTTAATTTTCATAAGGTTCCTCCTATGGAATGTAAAAAAAAAAGTATTTTACAGGCAGATTTAAACTAACCTGAAAACTCAGCATATGCTCAGGCATACCCACAGACTTCAATCCTATTACAGTCCTATTATATTTCCAAAGGCATTTCCCACCAGGATGGTAAAGGCCTCTTGAGGTTTAGGTGTTGTTCATTCCTCCCAGCTTCCCTCGGCATTGCTTCCTACTTATTGTTTTCATCTGCTGGTCCATCCCGGCCTGATTTGTCATAATTTCATGTTGACATACTGGAGTAAGACAATTGCAGCTGCTCCCTCTGAAGAATGCAAACATGGATCTGTCATCTCCTCTCCCCTCCTGCCCTCCCCCTCCTGGGAGGGATGGATTTCTCCAGTAATCAGGGACCATGGCCACCAAGAAGTGGCCACGGTGTGTCTGAGCAGAGGGCTGGCAAATGATCCCCGGTCCCTGAGATCTTTTGGATATCCCAGTTTCTGCTGAGGCTAAATGCTCCCCCATCCAAGTGTGTGTGTGTTTATGCAGCAAGCTCGGGATGCAAACGGCATTCCTCTTATCATACAGAGAGAGGATGTGAGCTCATTCATAAGGAATCCCAGCTCTGGGGTGCCCCACTCACTTAATCCAAGCATCCCTTGCATGCTCCTTCTTCTGAGAGGGTGGAAGAAAAGCAAAGCACAGTCCTATTGGCTTCTAATAAGTGGGATAATATATTTCAGAGAGGAGCTCAGACAGGAGAGGAAATGAACTTGGCTAGACAGTCACTTAAAATATAAAAATAAAGGGGGGGGAATTTGCAAAACTCATTCCATTATTTCATGTAAATATACTTGGCTGGGTTAAGACAGGCTGATATAATAATAAGGTGCTGAATAAGAGAGATTTAGCAGTGCAGCACCATTTATTAGCCTGCTTGATAAAGAAACAAACATTCCAGGCCTGGCAGTTGCTGGCTGTCAAAATAAGGAAGAGTCTAAAATGTTGTGAGCCTCCGATGCTGGAAAAAGGCCCTGGGAGTGGTACAGCACCCAGATGGGCTCCCTGGGGCTCCCCCTGAGTGGAGGATCTGCTGGTGTGCTGAGCTTTGCACATCTGGGCTCAACACATCAGCAGTGTCTGTCAGTGTCTGACAGGAGGATGTGTGGCTACTGCTTGGGCTCGATCTGAGGACATTAAAAAGCTAGGAATGGTTCAGAAGGGAGCTGCCATGATCCTGAAAACCTGCTGTGAGACCAGAGGTGGCTGTCACCATAGGCAAAGAAGGAAGGTACCACCTGAGAGGGCTCACAGTCCAGGCTCACACAAGAAGCCTGTGGAATGCAAAGCACACAAGTGACCTCCGGAGCCTGGAATCAGAATCCAACCCATGACACTCACATTTCAATCTGAATTTTTGTCAGAAAACCATGCCTGAAATCATAGGATCACAGAATATCCTGGGTTGGAAAGGACCTACAAGGATCATCAAGTCTTACAGGTCCTGCACAAGCACCCCAACAATCCCACCCTGTGCCTGGGAGTTTTGTCCAAACTCTCCTGGGGCTCTGGCAGCCTTGGGGCTGTGACCATTCCCTGGGCAGCCTGTTCAGTGCCCCAGCACCCTCTGGGGGAAGAACCTTTTCTTGATATCCACCCTAACCCTCCCCTGACACAGCTCCATGCCTTTCTCCATGTTCCCATCTTGCTCCTGCACAATGCTGCAGTCACTGTCAGCAGGAACAGGATCATCTCTGTACAGTACTGAGTTAAATTGTTAAAAACAGAGACAGGTACACATTGCAGTGAATTAACTTTGCCAATGCACGGGATTTATCATGACTCCATGATACGATTCTGTTTAAATTTCCAGCTCCTGGAGAAATGCGGTGACATAAGCAACTCACTCATATTCTTTCAGTGAATCATCTGTGCCTGCTGTTGATGAGAAAGCTTAGAAATGTAACAGAAGATGAATGAAAACTGAAAAATGTGAACAGAACTTGAACTACTTCCTAAATCTCATTTTTCAGCCACTCCTGTAAATACTTGCAGCCTGAACTTTCGGCACTGGCAATGTTTCTTATGCTTCAAAGTGCAGGGTGCAGATCACAGTTTGACAGAATTAATGGGAATTTACTATCACAAATATGCAAAATTTAAGACTTGCAGTTTTGTAAGTGGTTTATAATTTTCAAAAATTATTTTAAAAACTTTTTTTAAAAAAATCTCATGATTCTGTGGAGCTGTTCCATTTTTTACTAATGTTTTCAGCCACATGACACCTGATAAAATTATTATTAAAGAATTTGAAGGGAAAACAAATTGAAAATTAGGATGATTGCAGAATATCTTTATTTATATTTCAATTCAGCTAGTAATTCTGCATACTATTTTCAAAACCTAATCTTGAATTAATTGAAAGGAGCCTCATTGTCAGAAGAATTCTGTTTCAGCTGTGAATATTCAGCACACAGAAAACCAAGTCCCTCTGAGGTATCACATTATGAACATCTGGAAGAGAGGCACAGAAGTTGACCAGGCACCTGAAAAACTCTGGCCCATAATGAATTGTTGTTGTTATACTCTTTAAAGTGCAGAAGGTTGAATATATTGATTATATATTGATTTTTCTATGTACGTGTATCCTTCCAATGCAAGCCAGGTTTAACCCTAAAAGGACACCACATATCTGGAGATACCTTTGTAACTTCAGCTCTGAGGCAGAAAATGCCTGTGGTGGTAGATGCCTTTTTCTGGAGGTATTTCCATCAATATTTGTGAAGTACTCAAGGGACTGGGATGGCGAGTGTGACAGACAACCACAGGAAGGTGGCAATTGTCTCTCCTCACAGCAGGGTTCAGATGTGGATGGTGAGTTACAGGGCTGCACACTGACTCTGAGGATAAAACAAATCACAGGACCACTAGGGGTGGAAAAGACCTCCAAGATCAGCAGCTCCAACCTTTGACCTCTTTCACCACCTTGACAGCCAGCCCAGAACACTGAGTGCCACGTCCAGCCATTTCCTGAACACCCCAGGGGTGGGGACTCCACCACTTCATGGGAAAATCCTGCCTGTCTGCCCACTGAACCAGCATGCAGGGATGGAGATGGATGTTCTTGTTTCCAGTCGTTTCCCAATCCTCAGTGTGCCTGCACTCAGCCTCAATGGCATTGCTTTCCCTATAAAGCCTGTAGCTTATAGCTGGCTGGGAAGATCTCCTTTGCCCTTTACAAATAATACATAATACTGACAAATTGAGCATTTCTCTTCTTCATTTAAAAAAGTAACCTTTAGTGTCTCATTTTCATTTAAAAAAAAATAAGGCTCACTCAAGGAAACATGCCCTTCACTTTGGAAGGAAAAACTTATAAACTTTCTAGATACAAATGTTGCATGCAACCTTGTACAGAATTAATAAGCTCTGTCAAATATATTACCAAAAAAAAAAAAAAAAAAGAAATCCACTATTTCCTCTAAAAGCACTTGTACACAAAATTTCATGCCTGTTTCTTTCCATTTCTATTCAGTTGACTTGTAAAGGTCTAAAAGGCTTGCAGCCACTTCTGTGAATGAGGAGAAAGAGCAGAGCATCCATTTTACAGATGTGCAGCAAGATTAATCAGATTTACTCAAGAACTCACAAGCAGTCTGTGCAACAGCTGGAAGACAACCCCAAGTCCTAGTCATATGATCTAGCCACAGAATTATCCTTACTCTTGGAAAAGCAGAGGGGTGCTTTTGTGGAAAACAATGAGTTGTAAAGCCTGAGGAAAATGAACTCTCCCAGGCTTTTTCTTAAGCAGGGCTGGAGAAAAATTTTGGCGTGGAGGGGCTGCTTGTAGGGACGTTTAAATGCGGGTTTTGGTCCTATTTGTAGCCTGGTTTGTTTTAGTAAATAAATATGTCCATGTGTTTAGGTGGCTTTGGATAAACCTCCACCAGTGAAAGAGTCCTTCACAAAACCAGTGGAGCAGAGAAGAGCCCAGCTCCCCCTGCCCGCTCGCATGCGACTCCATGCCTGTGCCACCCCACTGATGTCAGAAATGCTAAATTCTTTCATCGTTGTTTGAAACAAGACCTCCATTATAAGCCCAATTTTGACTCCCTCTCTAGAGGAAAAATAATCAGCCTGAACCTTCACAGGCATGATATTAACTCAGGGTAGAATGTCCTTTTAGGAAACTTGAGGCTGACTGAAGAAAATGTTCAAGAGACTTGGGGTGAGGGAAGCAGGGGGTGGGGGTTGACAAGGAAATACACAAAACTGAGCTGTTTTTAAAATTTCCTAGTTTACTGTTTAGGAAAAACAACCTTTTAGTCAGGAATAGCCAGGAGGACTGGGCAAGTTTTCTTTTCCTCATGATATCGTGAGATGCACACACTGACCAAGCAACCCCTGGAGCAGCAACACAGGGTGGAAAGTGGATCTGGAGAAGCTGGAACAGCCTGTGTGGACTTTGAGACTTTAACTCTGCTTTGACTGAACAATTCAGGTGGTGAAGCACCTCTGCAAGTCCATAGTTCAACTCCTTGCTCACAGCAGAGCTAATTCCAAAGCTAGATGAGATCCTACAAGGCCTTATCCAGTCAAGCTTGGACATTTTCCAAGCATGGGTATCCCTCATCTTCCCTAAGCTCCTGCTTCTGTGCTGCACCACTCACACAGGGAAGAATTTTTCCCAATCAAAAATCAGAATTTTTCTAGTTGCAACATGTGCCACTTGCCTCTGGTCCCTTCTACATGCACCTCTGAGGAGAATCCAGATCTGCCTTTTCTAAACTTCCCCTTCAGCCAGAAGTCTGCACTGACCCACCTGAGTCTTATCCAGGTAGAACAAACCCTTAGCCTCCCTTCATACAGAAACACAGACTGGTTGAGGTTGGAAGGGACCACAGGGAGTCATCTGGTCCCACAATTCTGTTCAAGCAGGGCCATTCCAGAGCACATGGCACAGGATTGCTGGGAAGCAGCTCTGCTGAGAAGGACCTGGGGGTCCTGGTGGACAACATGCTGTCCATGAGCCAGCAGTGCCCTGGGGGCCAGGAAGGCAAATGGTGTTCTGGGGTGCACTGCCAGCATTGCCAGCAGGACAGGGAGTGATCCTGCCCCTCTGCCCAGCCCTGCAAGGCACATCTGGAGCGCTGTGTCCAGTCCTGGGCTCCTCAGCACAGGAGGGACATGGAGCTCCTGGAGCGGGGCCAGCAGAGGATGCAGAGATGATTTAGGGCCTGGAGCATCTCTGGCAGGGAAAGGCTGAGGGAGCTGGGGCTGTCCAGCCTCGAGAGGAGCCCCAGCTGAGAGGGGCCCTCAGCCCTGGGTGTCCCTGTCTGCAGGGAGGGCTCCGAGCAGGGCCCAAGCTCTGCTCTGGGGGCCCAGCAGTGGCACCAGAGGAACGGGCAGGGACTGATCCCAGGAGGTTCCACCTGGGCGGGAGGCAGAACTTCTGTCCTGTGCAGTGACCGAGTCTGGAGAGCGTGTGGAGTCTCCTCACTGGGGATATTCCAGAACCAGCTGGACACAATCCTGTGTCCTGTGCTCTGGGATGGCCCTGCTGGAGCAGGGAGGTGGGACCAGATGACCCTCTGTGGTCCCTTCTAACCTGACCCATCCTATGATCCCTGTTTCCTTTCCAGGCCTCTCCACAGCCACCAGAGATTCCCAGTTCCAGAGGCAGACACTGGTGTTTTGAGCATGTGAGGTATCTGAAGTGCTCATTCAATAATTTTTCCAGGTGGTGGGCACAGTTTCCAGCTTGTCCAATTCTGTTGTGATCCACTGGAGTCCTCAGCTTTTCCTCAGCAGCTGCACAGAAAGTGCAGAGAGCAGCCAGGAGAGCACAGCTGAAGTGGGCATTTGCACAGCTCTGGGAACTGGCTGCTCCACACCAGAGGACTGGGGGCTTGAGGGGTGAAGTTATGTCTGGCAACAGCCCCGTGATACCACACTATCTACACGATCCAGCCTGGAGGGAGTTCTTGGGAATAAAGGTGGCCACATTCAAAGAATTATAGAATCACAGAATATGCTGAGTTGGAAGGATTGTCAAACCCAACTCCTGGCCCTGCACAGACACCCAACAATCCCTGTGCCTGAGAGCACTGTCCAAACTCTCCTGGAGCTCTGGCAGTCTTGGGGCTATGACCATTCCCTGGGAAGCCTGTTCAGTGCCCCAGCACCTTCTGAGGGAATAACCTTTGTCCTGATATCCACCCTAACCCTCCTCTGAGCCAGCTTGTTCATGTTGTTCAATTCCTCCTCACAGCTGCAGGGTGAAAGGGAAGGGAGGCATGATCAAGATGTCCATGGATGACAGTCAAGCCGTCCTGACAGAATGACATTCTGTGGTCATTCATAGTTGGAATAATGACTGACTTCAGAGGAGCTGCCCAGTCCTGGATCTTAGAAGACAAAGAATTTAATGTCTTTTTTTTTTTTTTTTGCCTTTATTTTTGTCTTTTTTAATGTCTTTTTTGTCTTTTTTCCCTCTATAATAGAGGCTGTAGGCTCTGACTGTTGGTGAGGACTTGGACTTTGATGTCTTCTATAATCCTCTCCTTTTCTTAAATAATTCCAACAAATGCTATTAACACAAGTTTTTGCAAGGAAATTGAAACCTAAGTATGTCTGGTATGTGGTAGAGATAATCAGAGAAATACTGAAGCAGCATATGACAAATTTTGTCTTCCATGCATCTTTGCCTGACTCTCCAGCATTTTGCTGTCTAATTTGTCCTTCACAGGACCTCTGCCAAATATCTGGGTGGCTTCATGGTGCCATCTTTGAAAAAAAACCCAAACCACAAACTTGTCACACTAATATTTTTCCTTTTTTTTTTTCCACAAATAAGATAACCCCTCATCCTAAAAGCACAGCAGCCAAGTTCCAAGCCCAATGGCAAACTGAAGACCTGACATGCTGAGGCAGATGATGAGAGAAGTCAGAGCTTGCTACTGTTGAAAACAGGAAATTTCCAGACCACCAGCAGAGCTTGTGTAATTTTCTGCCATCTCCAGAATACCCACTGACACCAAGCTTCTAAATCCTTGATTTAATTCAGGTAGAAGATCTATTTTGCTTTTTCTTTCTGACAGACAACACTGGTAGTATTTTTGTCGTTCTGAGGTTTATCCAGTAATTATCCCCGGTAATGAAAGAAAAATGGCTTTCCAAGGAATAGGTCCTCTAAAATCTCTGCTGTTTCATAAGCTTTTTAAAAACTCTTTTTGAAAGCTTTTCTTTAATAAACAGAAACCTTGCTGACATGACCTTAAAGATGCAGTAGCACTTGTACAGAGCAAATGCATACATCAGCTGCATGCCTTCAGCATCCATGAGTAATGAGGCATCTCCAGCCCCACAATAAGAGTTTGATGTCAGACACCACTGTCATGTATTTTCTCCCTCTCAAATATATGCATCTGTGTGTGAGAAAACCCCACCTTCAAATATGGTATGTCTTTTTAGAGACATTTTCACATGAGAGAGGGAGGCTGAGGTAATCTTATTATCACCAAAACATTGTAAAAACAGCAGAGCATTGGAGAACTTTAATCCTTTTCTAAATTATGGACTGAGAACATTACAATCATGCTGGGCACAAAGGCAGAGCTGTAACTTGACAGGCTTGTATAATTTACAGCCTCCATAGTAAAAGAGGTGTTTTTATTAAATGACTGCCTGAATTTCTACAGCCACTTCAGACTGATGATACTGGGGAGGCTTGCATTCTGCTGCCATCATTCAAATCCTTCCCTTTCACCACAAGAATATGGCTGGGATTCCAGTTCAAACCCCATATCCAGTTATTTATCTATTACTGCTCGTCAGTTCAGAGCTGAGGCTATTTGTGCTGGTACCTCGCTTCACACACCTTAAATAGCTTTTGTTTCTCATTTTAAAAAGCTTTCCTGTATCAAATAAGCATAAAACGTTAACTAAACAATAGCCGAAATCCATTTATCAGCAGGAAAATGCCCCTTGCATAGAAGGCCTGTATTTTATGGTCATGTATTGAAATTTATGTTTAAACGAAACTAAAATCTGACAAAGAACTGATACTTTTTTGCTGACTGCAGAAAAGCATCTAACATTATTTTTCCCTTCTGTACTGTACAGAAAAGAAGGGATTTGTACAGTGAAATACTTTTATCAGACTCCACTAAAGAATACTTTTGCACTGATAAAATAAGAGAAGGCAAATAGGGAAAGCGACTTCAATCTCAACATTACAGTGCACACTCTAGAAGGATGTTTACACTGCTGGAATGAAAACAATTCATAACCAAGCTTTTAACTTAAAATAAGTAATATAAATATTTATCAGAGTAGTGTTTTAAGGCTTGTACTACTAAACTATTTCTGTATTATATTGGGAGTGACAGCTATTGTTAAAATTGAAATGCTTTCATAGCAGAAAATTAACTGAAATCCATTTAGCCAGCATGGAATTTTGCATTAGTATCCATTTACTGGGCTTAGAAAACTCAGGTCAGAATTTCAGACAGATAGACCTTATCCTGGGAATGTGTTTTGTCTTAGCTTGACCTCTTCTGTGGATCCCACTGATATTTAGTACAGTGTCTACATCCTTCTCTCTTTTAAGGCAGGTCCTTGAGCATGAATTCTGGATATCATTCCATGGTACATAGGCAGGTGCTGAGCCTGGGAATGCCACCACTGACTCCAGTGAAGCAGATACACAATTAAATTGCCCTAAATGCTCTTTTCTTGGGGAGAGACACAGCCCTCAAACCCTTGCAATGCCAAGGCTTCATGGTCACCCTTGCATATCCATCCTCACTCTCAGGAAGCAGCACATGGCTTTTCTTAAGCACCTTTGAGTGACATCCCTCAACAGTCTTTAAAGTTAATTTTTTAATCTGCCTGCCAAGCACTCTCAGGTTGAGGCAACCTGAGGTGGAGCAGAACAGCTCCAGCCCAAATCCACAAGTGAAAATGCATCTTCAGGCCATCAATTCACACGGACACTCTCTCCTCACCTCCCACTGCTACCAACATGGCACACCTCCCACACACTGCTGTGGGGACCTGAGCCCTGCTCAGAAAGCCAGTGGTGCTCCATGACTTGCTTGGAAGCATCAATTAATTCCCTTCCCACCTTCCCTGCTCTCCCAAGACAGTCCCACATGCCTTGCCTAGAGCTACTGCTGCCATCTCCACATCCATGGCAACTCCCACTGTGTCAACACCGAGGTCCAAAGAATCACAGAACCATTAAAATTGGAAAAAATCAAGAATGTCATCAAGGCAAAACATTAAGCCAGAACCCACCATGTTCACTACTAAACCATGTCCCAAAGTGCCACATCTACACATTTTTTAACACTTCCAGGGACAGTGATCCCACCACTTCCCCCGACAGCCTGTTCCAGTGCCTAACAACCCTTTCAGTAAAGAATTTTTTCTTAATATCCAATCTAAACCTCCCCTGGTGCAATTTGGGGTCATTTATTCTTATCCTGTCAGTGGTTGCCTGGGAGCAGAGCCTGACCCCTACCTGGCTGCACCCTCATGTCGGGGAGTTGTGGACAGTGAGAAGATCCCCCCTGAGCCTCCTTTTCTCCAGGCTGAGGGTCCCCTAACCCCCCCAGCTCCCTCTCATAAGATTTGTGCTCCAGACCCTTCACCAGCTCTTTGCTCAGCTGAGAAACATTTAAGTGACATCAGCCTTAATTCTGCCCCATTCGATGTGCAAACCTTTATCAGGTTAGTTTTCTTCCTCCAACTCTGCTACATCTGCTGCAGGAGTAAAATGTACTCAGAAATGCTTTTTTTGGAAAAAGGTGATTGAGGAGGAGACATGTAAGAGAAAAAAGGGAGGCTTTGCCAGAAAAGGCACAGATCAGAATGAAGAGCACACCTCCAAAGAGTTCCAGATCAATGCTTCTGCCTCTACAGCACCAGCAGGAAATCTGTGCTGTGAAACCCAAGGATGGGTGCAGTTATCCCCAACCCAGTCAGAAAAGCTGTGTGCACTCAGCCCCATCAATAACACGAGGGTGGTGTTGCTTAGTTACACCATGGATAATGGCTGGAAGTGGAAGGAAACCCAATTCCAGTTTTAAATCAGCTGTTAAACCATAAAAACCCAGGATGATTACCTTTTTAAATTGACTACATGTATCAACATAGATGTAGTCCACCAAAAAAAAAAAAAATCCATATGTAGATGCATGTATGAATTTAAACCCAGAAGGGTTTAAATTTCACACAGCATCTGATTTCAAAGATTTTCTGTAAGACCCTTAAGAGAAGAAAGAAAAAAAAACCTCAAAAAATCCAAACTGCAAAACAAATGTCAAAGGGCATTAAAACTAAGCTTACATGGAATCTTACTCCAATCGACCACCTAGATTAACCAAGGAATGTATGTTCCATTTTCATGACATGAATATAGCTTCAGAGTAATTTCAAGGTGCTGCTTTCATGTACTTGAACAGAGGGAGCTGGATTTGCCCACAGAAAGCCACATTCCTGATTGCTTTTCCAGGTGGCAACTCAGATATTGTGTCCAGCATTTAACTGTGTTCCAACTTCCAGCAGACTTTTAGGACTCTTTCTATATTTGAGAGCTCTGATGTTTAATAAAAGTTGACAATTTTGGTTCATTTACTGTTATTGTCACACCTGAGCATTTCATGGTAGTTAATGAAATACAAAAAAAAAAAACCAACTGAGAACTATAAAAATCAGATTGGAAATTCTTTAAAACACATTTTTTAAGACAAAGGACTAAGAGCCTGAGGGAAATCTGGACTCTGCCAACCTTTCAGAAGTCTGGTTAGGCATCCAAAGCTATTAATTAAAAAAAAAAAAAAAAATCCACTATCCATATGATTTTGGGAAGGGGAGAAATCAACTCATTTTGTTGCCTAGTGTCTCACCTATGAAAAACAAGAATTATAATCTTTGTCACTCAAATTTCATCTTTTTAGTCCTCTTAACGTGTATGTTGCTCAGAATGAGGATTTTTCTCTGTATCTCTACCAGTTATGAATCCAGTAGTAATTATTAATAATGAGGAGATGGTTCTGTAATCACCATGCCCTCAGTAGGAAGAATGGGTGACAAATTAATCCAAGCTCAAAACAAGACTGTTATCAGTGCAAGGAAAGATGGCAAAGCTGCAGTGAATGCTGTGGGTCCATTTCCTGCTTTTGATATCCCAACAGCTGGGGTTTATGTGGAGTAATTTTTGAGTCAACCACAACAAACTCCACTGCACACCTTAGTTCTTTCTGGGTGAAATGTTTGGTTGTTCGAAGTGGACTCAACTGCACAGAATATCCTGAGCTGGAAGGGGCCCATGAGTATCATCAAGTCCACCTCCTGACTTCACAAGGACAGCTTAAAAATTAACCTCTGTATCAAAGAATGTTGTCCAAGTGCTCCTTGCACACATGCAGGCCTGGTGCCACTTCCCCAGGCAGCTTTCACTGCCAGATCACCTTCTCAGGGAAGAACATTTCCGTGACATCCAGCCTGAACCTCCCCGATGCAGCTTTAAGCCATTCCCTTGCACCAGAGAGAAATGATCAGCACAGCCCTCTCCTCCCCTCCTCATGAAGAGGGGAAAGGACCAGGCTCATCTGAATTTGCAGCTGTCCAAAGACAGCTCAGATCTGTTATATGAAGGAAGATGTGCACTCCACAGTTTACATCTTAATACTGGATTTTACCAGTTTTTCTGACTCAGACTCGTAGCTGCTGCCGCACTGCTTTTTACCATGTTTCTTGAGTCAGCCTATACAGAAACTGAGCAGGTTTGTTCGGGTACGTAACCTGACAGTGGGAAAAGCCGTGTTTTAAAGAAAAAATTAAGGAAAAAATACTAGCTGGCCTACCCTTCCCTGTAAGATCTTTGTACTTTTACCATTCTTTCACTTCCCCCATCCCCACTATTAAGGTGGTGAAAGTAGAGGCTGGGATAAAGCCTTCAAAGAAAACATTTTCCAATCAGATTTAATGTATCAGTCTGGCATGGACATGTTTATGTAACACATTTCATGACCAATATCTCTAACCAGAGGAAGGGAATCCACGTGTCCCTCCAAATCTTTCTGCTCCAGAAAGGATCAGAAGGAAAAGTTAAGTCCATCACACCAGGCCACTCTTGATCCCACTGCACCTGGGAGCTGTAGCCACCAAGTGCTCCAGCCAAGGCAAGGTGTCAAATGTTGAGTTTTTAATGACACCTACTGCACACAAAGAGCCATGGAAACTGCCCTGGGCCATCCAGCACACACACAGCCCGTGCACAAGTGCCTGCTGTCCCTGGGTGCTTGGAAAGGGCAGCAGGACACATCTCCTCACAGATGTGCTGTAGCTTCAGTGCCACTCAGTCTGGCCCCATAGGCATTTTCCTGGGCGTAAAACACCAGCAGGGATGCATGGATTTCTTTTTATTTTTAATGCTAGCAGTATGCTGCCCTGAGGAGCCAAAGTGCAATAGAAATTGAATCCAGGGTTAAGCAGCAAAGAGGAATGCAATGAACAACAGGCTGTGAACAACAGCCCCAAAGGACAAAAAGGCAGGGGCAGTGCAGGCCTGGCCCAGCTCACCTGGGATGTGTAGGCCGCAATCTGCCCTTCCTTTCAGCTCCAAGCTCAAGGCAAACACCCATCAGCCAAATGCTCTGGGGATTTCCACAGGGCACCAGGGCTCTTCAAGGCTTAACTGGGGTTATTAAAGGCAGTAATTTCACAGCTCATGTGCAGAGGTGCTTCATTAACCTGCCTCAGGAAGGCCCTCAGGACCAGCATGGCCTGGAGGCCGGGAAAGGCCTCGGCCTACCTGCCAAGGTCTGTGTGCCACAAGCTCTGGAGCTCGGCTGACCTCCCAGGGAACTAATCTGGGGGACAGAGGACACACACGACCTAAACCGCTGCCATAGTGCAGCTGCCACAGCTGAACAGCTTCCTGACGGGTCAGGCCTTGGTGCTGGCTCCCTTCCTGACACAGGAGTTTCACCACTGGCACCAGAGAAGACTGAAAGGGAATCTCATCGATACATGCAAGCGTCTTGAATGTGGGTTTTGAGATGGTGCCAAGAGCCGTTCAGTGGTGCCTAGGGACAGCATGAGGAGCAATGGACATAAACTAAACACAAGAAGTTCCACCTCAGCATGAGGAAGAATTTCTGCACACTGATGGTGGCAGAGCTGCCCAGGGAGGGCCTGGAGCCTCCCTGTCTGGAGACATTCCAAACCCACCTGGACACGCTCCTGTGTCACTGCCTCCGGGTGTCTGTAGGCAGAGCATAATGTCAGGCAGAATCATAAAGTTTCACATAAATTGTTGTCTTGCTTTCTCTGAAATTCCTGCAGGTGCTGGTTGATCGCTGAGAAGGAAAAAGAAAACCAACAAAGGTTAAAATATATTTTACCTTAGTGATATAGGAACAGGGGGAAGTCATGCTGGAAATCCAGTGGTTTATCCTTGCAGACTCTGATTTGCTAATGCACTAAACTGCAGATGAAGAAGAAACCAGTTTTGACAACGGAGCATTGGATCTTCTGCAGCAAACAAAGCTCTTCCTTGGGCAGAGAGCAAATGTTACCAATAGGTAAGGCTTTATAAAGGAAAGGCCTTATAACATGGTACTGGCCTGTTGCTTAGGCTAAGTACAAGGGAACTATGGGAGAGTAGCTTGGTTGGAACACAGGTAGAGAGACATAAGAGATGCGGGAGACGTGGGAGATGTGGGAGACGTGCTGCGTGACTGCCGCATCATGTCCACATCGTGGTGTATGGTGGTTGGTTGACTTGGGCTCATTGTGCCTTACAACTATGTAAACTGATAACCAGCTAACTGCTTAAAAAGGCCGGGTTTTTGGCAATAAAGAGCATTTTTTTGCACCTGCCTGAGGTCCCTGCGTTGTCCATTATTGCAACAAGCAAACACAAAACCTATGCCCAGTCCATTCCCATTCCCTTGTGGAGAAACAACCAGGCAGCCTCAGGAAGACAAGCAAATCCAAGATTCTTCAAAAGAGTGAAATGGATTTAGCCACGTGGAATTGGGTCGGGGGGGATTGTTTTAGGTCTGTATCTAATCCGACTGTGCTGCATAAACACCTCAATTTAGTAAAAGTGTAGAGGAAGTGCAGTAAAAATTCTACAAATGTATTTTCTACAGAAACCTGTGAGGTCCATGAGTTCCTAAGATTATAAAGCATGTATCCTCAAAATGAGATGGAAAAGTATAGCTCTATTTATAGCCCTGCTACAGTGACTTTCCCAGAAAATATCTTGTACCTATTGGTTGAGCAGTGTAATCCCCCCATGAAAGGCAAACTTAGGCTACAAAGTATTGATTAGGTATGAGCTTTCACCAAGCAGCCAACAGTGCATCAGTCCAGGTGCAGGTTTTTAGGGGCTGGTAAGCAAAAAATACCAAGGCATGTTTCATTTTGAGCTGGGTCAGTACCCATGAGCCCTTTTCTGTGGTGCCAGAATGCTGCTTCCTGGGAAGTGGCAGTGGAGGAGCTCACAAGTTTCTTCATCACTATGGGCCACCCATCCCTGCTCTCCTGCCACCTTGCTTAAAGAGAAAACATGGCTGGGATTCTGGGTCTGGGAGAAATCCCAGCCTCAGGACTGCACCTCTGCTTCCCAGGAGGCAAACATGCTCCACAGTTTCATGTGGAGTCTCTGCTAATCAAAGCATCTGGGGCCATCTCAAAATCACACTCACCTGAAACACAGCACTGCTGGGAAGCCTGCTGGAAAGATTCAGAGAGTTTTGAAAATCTCAGCAAGATTTCTCCCCCCTCCCCCAGAATAAAAGGAATATTTTGTGGTCACTGAATTGCTCTCAAGTATGCAATGCAAGTGGCTCTGTTGAAGCACCCACACACATGGAGAAAACTCATGGTACAAAATGCCAGATGTATGATCATCCAGTTTTGGTTTTCATTGTTTTCTCTCCCAGATGGTTTTATATCACACCCCTGACCCTGATTTGAAAAGCAACAAAAACTTAGCTATTAAAAAAATAAATTTATTATTTTCCAACTCTCATTTTACTGCTTGAGTTGTTTTTTGTTGTGGTAGCTTCTTGTTAAAGTTCATTCCTTCCATACAATCTTTTCTGTTCCTCAGCTCTTGCAGCACTGTAAATTCATCCTTTTGATTCAAATACATGTATCTCTATTATGGGCTCACAAGGCTGTCCCTCCTCCCACTATAGTGGCACTTTTCCTAAAAAGCCCTTTTGTGTGTGAGGGATAACTCAGAGCCTGGTCACTCCAACATACCTACTTCCAAAGAATTATGGAATGACTTGGGTTGAAACGGACCTTAAAGATCACCAAATTCCAACCCCCACCATGGGCAGAGACATTTTCCACTATCCCAGGTTGCTCAGAGTCCCATCCAGCCTGGCCTTGGACACTTCCAGGGATGGGGCAGCCACAGCTTCCTTAGGCAGCCTATGCCAGGGCCTCCCCATTCTCATAGGGAACAATTTCTTCCTAATACCCAATCTAAACCTCCTCTCCATCAGCGTGAAAGTTCTTGTCACTGCTGTTCCTGATGAAGAGTCCCTTCAGACACCAGAAGGTTTCTATGAGGTCTCCACACAACCTTCTCATCTCCAGGCTGAACATTCTCAGCCTGTTTCTATAGGGGAAATGTTCCAGTCCCCTTATCAGCTTTGTGGCCTCCTCTGGCCTGGCTCCAGCAGCTCCCTGTCCTTCCTGTGTTGGGCCCCAGGGTTGGACACAGCCCTGCAGCAGGGTCTCAGCACAGTGGGGCAGAGGGGCAGAATCCCCCCCTCCCCTGCTGCACTGGAGCCTTGGATGAGATATCCAGGGTTTTCCAAGGTATTTTTAGGTGTAAGAGTTTAAACAGAAGACTGTCAGCCTATCTAACACTGATGCTGGGTCATTTCAGACCATTAATGAGACACACAAATGTCCAAGAAATGTGACTTTGTTTGCTTTCCTCTGACTGCTTAGGAGTTGGTGCCATTCTTTTCAAAGTGCCCTTTGGACCCTGGACTAAGGATGACACCATGTGAAAGCACTCCCAGTCATTGCTCATTTGGCAGGGAACTGTTTCATCTGGTTGTGCATCACGGAACACACCCTTCCCAGCAGCATTCCTTCTTCCCAGGACAGCCCAGCATAACACAGGGTGGCCCCCCTCATGCCATAAGTCCAGCTTCTATCCAAAATACAGCATGGAAGCAATGATGGTGTGGCACAATGAGGGTGGTACATCTTTAGATAACACTGGGGTAAGTGAATCATGAGGAATAGGCAGCAAGAGGTTCAGAAAACTGGGTTTTGCCAGATAAATTTGATTAATTTGTGGATGGATTACACAATTAGGGGGTGAAGGCAATACAACCAGTTACAATGTGCTTGGATTTTAACAAAATATTTGATCCTGTGTCCTATGAAACCAACAGTGGAGAAATTTGTCCAAATTGGCTTCAGAAAAAAACAAACCAAAACAACTAACATGTGGGCAGCAAACAGGCTGGAAGAACAGAAACAAAGGGGGATGACAAAAAAAACAATGAACCATATTGGAAAGGCTTTGTTTGTTCCATTCCCGAGGTGTGAAAATGATCAGTGTTAGTTCCGGTGTTATTAAATTGCATTCAAGAATGGATGGATGATCTGTGCATGAATGAAAGTTACAGCTGATAATAAGTTGGGAATAAATACAAACACAAGTAGAATTAAAAAAAAAAAAAAAGAGCAGCAGAGGTATTTGGGAGTTTCTGTCAGGACCTGGAAAATAAGGGGTGGGAGAAGAATCAGGTGGGGATCTGGACTAGAGCAGAGAAACTGAGGAGAACAATGGTCTTGAAGTGGTGAGTTAAAAGCAGATCACATTCCAGGGGTGCAATTCAGAAAAATCCCTGAGCAGGTGCTTAACTTCAGGCATGTAAATTGTTACTGAGTCACTGAGAATGAAACTAAGCCCGTTAAAAGCTGTGCTGATCTGAGACCAGACTGCTCAGCACCTTGACTGAGCCCATCTATTGCCCAGATCTCACCATAACTTTCCCCCACAATGCATCCTTGATCTACTTTGGACTCGTGGATGCTCCAAGGGTTCTTAAGGAAACATATCCAGCAGCTGTCTGTGGATTCCACTCACACAAAAGTATTTTGGAAGCCCAAATTCAGCTCAGCTTCAAGCAGAAAGGAGACAGAAAATTCCACACTTCTCCACAGACAGAAATTACATCAGCAAAGGTAAAGTTCTTCAGAACAGTCCTGAGCATTTAGTTTCTGCTCAGATTTTCTTTGACAGATGGGTTACACAAACCCAATGTAAAGTCTCACTGAAAGAGTTTTTCAAAGAGAAAAATTACACTATTTTATTTTAAAAATTATCCTGGGCCTTTTCCTGAGTTTTCCTATACAGGATTTCAGAGAAACTGAAACCAGCTTACGAAAGAACTCAACATTTTAAAGGATTGCTATTTTCTAATGAAAACTGTCTGATCTGTCCTTCTCTCCTTGTAGTCGCCCTTTTATCTTTGTGATAACAAATACTGATATGATATTACTGATATGATTGTCTGCATGCCTGGCACAAGAAAGTCTCATTTTTTATTCTTGCCAGCAATTCCTGTGCTACCTTGCGGGACTTTGATGATCCTTGTGTGTATCAGAATATTCTGATACTCAGTGCATACTCTTCCTGCTGCTGTCCAAGAGACTTGCAAACAGCCTTTCCCTTTCCACCTCATCAGACAGTTCCCCTCCAGCTCTGCTTGGCAGTGAAAGCTCCTTATTTGTCACCTTTTTCTGAATATTTCTGCTGGGTCAATTGTTTGGGAGAAAAAATAAACCAACAAAACACCACAAAGCAACAAACATAAGAAAACAAACAAACAAAACCAACAAACCAGAAAGCTGGGAAGTTGTTGATGAAGAAACACTTTTAAGGAACAACAATGAAGTAAAAATCCCTGTTAGGTCAGCAGGAGCTGACCATTCCAGCAAGGTCCTTGATCTATCCACTTGCCCATGACACTGTTCTCCCATGACTTATTGGGGGGGGTGGGGGGAAAGTTTAATGAAGGATTTTCTTATGGAGTAATGAAAAATCTCCTGAGCTCTGATGGGTTGTTGGAAATAAATGGTGGATGAACCCCTTTGGGCTCAGTACCTTTGCTCAGTGGTCTGTGATTTGCAGAGGACTTTCCTTGGGGATGAAGGAAATCCCACGCTAGTTTTAGAGCAAAATGTTTGTTTATATTGTTTACAAAGTACTGTCCCCATTTATAAGTTTTTATAATAATTCCTCTGTAATTCTGCATGAGTAATAATAGCACAAAATATTAAGTCTCTGTGTGAGCAATCCCTCCAAGACACATTGTTTTCTTTAAGTCTTTAGCTAAAAGCCTTTATAGAAGTTGGGTTGTCTCTGATACTGTGTTCCTTCACCTCAGCTCCTGGGTTTGCTCAGATTACTGCCAGATTTCTTAATTCCCCCTGTGCCAGCAGAGATGGTGCAGTATCTCTGGGCCAGTACCGTGCTGCAGCCTGTCAAAATGTGATGGGAGATGGCCCTGAAGCCTCCCTGACTTAAACTGCAGCTGTCATTTTCCATCAGTCCCCACTGCTGGAGCTTAGCTCCTGCTGGCACAGCACCCTAGGCACAGTTTAAGCCTTGCTTTTCCCTGCAGGTCTCCACTTTTCACACAACTGACACATTTTACTCTCTCCCCCTTCTCCCCCCTGCAAAATGCTTCCTCTTGTTCCTCTGACTTTTCTTCTCTGGCCCTGTTCCTTCTGCGCCTGAAGTCCCATATGCTTCCTTCCCCTCACTCACACCCCATCCATGCTTCCAGCACAGTATTAAGCCATAATTAGTCGGAATAGAAAACAAAAAAAGCTTCTTAGGAACCCTTCCTCCATCCTCAGTGTCAGATGAAGCATATTTGCAATAAGGGTAGGGTAAGGAACATGTCCCCAGCATAAGACCCCACTCTTAGGATGACACTTCATCCACACTGCCCCTGAGGGGCTGGAAACCACAGCCCATGCTCCCATTGTGTGCCTGGCCACACAGGCAGCAGGACAATGAGGGGCAGCAGGTGGGGCTGCAGTAGAGGGCAGGGAGCCCAGGGAAAAGATGAGCTGGGACAATCCAGCATGCTGAGCAGCACTCACCGGGGGCATTGCCACTGCCAAGTCTCTGGAGAAGCCCAGGAGACAAGAGCAGCATGGAAAGGTTTGTGGGATGGTGAAGAGACTCAGCACCTTCCTCTGCAAAGATCAGTACAGGGGAAAGTGCACATTTGTTGGGAAGTGCCAAAAGTGGACCAATTGTATCCCAAATACCACTTACCCCTTCATGTTTCTTTTCCTCAACCCACTCAGTTACAGGTGCTGAACTCACTGATGGGATGAAGACAGGGAATAACTTTTCCAGAGCAGAAGTTGGCACTCTGGCTTTGTTGCAGTTCATATGACAGCTAACTCATCAAGACTACTGCATTTTTACCAGCTGGCCACAGGATAAACCTTCCACAAGTCCATAGTGCCCAGAGTCCTGCCCCAACAGAACAGTATGTCTGGGCAGGCTGACATTTACCCAGGGCAAGCTTTGCTGTCTAAAGCTGCTAAAAATCATGTCATGCTTTCACTCTGCCCTTCTACCACCTGTAGGAGGGAAAATGCCATGGAAGCCTTCACATATTTCACCACAGGTGTGTGACACTGGGGCTGCCCTAAGAGAAGTGGAGATGAGCCTGGATCTCCTTGCTGGCACATGGACAGCGTTTCCTCAGGTGTCTGACTGTACCCAAACACAAACCAATGGCCCAAACTTTTAACCTTGCAATGCTGCCTTAAAACAAGAGACAGATGAAGCAAAGTGGGAAAACAAATGGACACAGATGAGCCAGTCCAGCCTAAGGATACACCTAACCCTGTCTTTTGTCTCCAGCTATTCTCAAATTTCTATTATTGCTTTCTTTTTGTGTACCAGCGTCAGGCCTGGGTTTGGTGCTTCCCCTCCCTCTCCCCATGTTCACCCCAGAGCCCACTCCTGGCAGTGTCCCAAGCAGCTGTGACACAGGGAGGCTGAGCAGAGCTGGCCATAACCCTTCTATCCTCCCTTGTCCATCTGTCCGTATTTGCCTCCCCCATCCTGAGCCCACACTCCACACACAAATGTCCATGCTGGCAAAGCCCCTTGGCAGAGGGGGCAAAGTGTGTCCAGCTCTGTGCCAAAGCCATTGTTGAACACCCTGGTCTCTCCTTTTCCTCCTCAAAAAACCCTCCTGTGCCTTGCTTGAGGTTCGCTGGACAGAGAATTCCTTGTGATGCCCCTTCCCATTGCACCAGGATCTGTCTCTGTCCTTGTCCCACTGCGTGCAAGAGCGGACACTGGATGGTGGCAGCCAAATGGGTCAGTTGCTGCTGATTTGCAAATGATTTTTTTCATATAAGTGGAACAATTACTTCAAGAATGGAAAAAGAAGCTAAGGACACAGGAAAAATAAACAAATAAAGCTGCTGTCCCCAGGGTCCTCAGGCAGAACCCAAAGGAAACATGAGAGAGCTGCAGGAATGGGACAAATGTACATCCGACTTCCCCACACACGCTCCCGTTGCCATCCCCTCGGGGCACAATGGCAGCCACTGTGCCTGGCTGGGCCCAGCAGCTGAACAGCTGGCAAAGTGCACAGAGTCCAGCCTCAGAGCAGGGCTGAGATGGACATCCATCCAGAGAAGTGTATCTGCTTCCCTTGGAGGCACAGGGAAGCTCAGGGATTTGCCCCATCTGGAGCTCCTGGGAAAGGCCTGATCCTCCCTGAAGCTCTGAAAACAGGGGCTCCCCTCAGAGGGCCACCTCCAAGTCAAATGGCAAATAGGAAGGCAAGCATTAGGCTGGGAGATAGCACTTCCCTTTCTGTCACATGAAAGATGAGTCCATTAGGGAACATCCTCTCTGGAGCCTGTAGGGAAAATCTTGGAGGCTCACAGATAAAACAGCTTGAGTTATGTCTTCCTTGGCTTTCAGTGAGGACAAGCACAAGGATTTCCATTGTCCGCACTGTTAGCAACATTGCATCGTCCAAAAGACCTTGTTCATTTATCAGCTTCCTTTAAAATCTTTTGTTCACAAGCTTGCTTGTGTGTGAACAGAGAAAAAAATCCAGCTCTATCTAGTATCAGCCTGCAGCTGTTCACTGACAGAAGGACTCAAAAGCTACAGATATGAACATGGGAAAATCCACCCAAAGCAGAAGGAAGACACAGTAAGCAACAGCTGCATTGACAAGAATATGCTGTTTCTGTAGTGTGAGGGGGGGAAAAAAGCTACAGTTACAGTAAGCATCAGAAAGTTGTCTGCAAACATTATATAATTACTATTCAGCTCAGAAGATAAACCAAATTACCTCTACTTCTAACTTTCTCTGGGTATCTGATGCTCTTCTGGACATATGCTCTGATTCCCAGCAGGGTTTGGAAATTCCAAGCCAACTTTGAACCATCTTCTTAGCGCTGGAGTCAGCAGATTTCAATCTGCCCCGTCTTTCACAGGAAAAAAGAACAAAATGAAAAAAAAAACAAACAAAAAACAACAACAAAAAAAACCAAAAACAAAAAGAAAAACAAAAACAAACCTCTGTCCCTCAAAACCTGCTGAGTCCTCTCAAAACCCTACATATAATATTTTGAGTATTCATAACAGGGTTGTGTGTGGGACATAGCAGATGGTTTTTATGATGTTTTAAACCAAACAGATCCCAGGAACAGGAGTTTTCTAAGTGTGTTCTCAGGACATAGCTCCTCCCTTGAGTCCTCCTTCCTTAGACCCCACAGCCAGAAACAGAGATTAGTACTGGCTTTCCCAGCTCTCCAGGAGTTCCAACTTATATTTCTGTTTGCATCCCACCCTTGCAGACCCTCTATTTTATAATTTACCACCTCAGGGATAAATAACTATTAAAATACATAGCAAAGCGATTGTGTAATGTTTGTAAAAATAATCACGCTTTACTTGAGATGTGAGAGAAAATCTATAGAGCCAAAGAATGCAACAGCAGAGCCTATCTGCACTTCCACTTCTGGTCCTTCACTGTCCTTTGCCAGCCATTTCCAAATCCTCTTAGAAGGACCCTTTTTCACTCCTAGACAGGGTGCTGCAACATGAACTTTAAGCCTTCCTTCTGTAGCTCCCCTTCACAGGTACTTGACTCATTAAAAAGGTTCTCTTCTGCAGAGGTATGTTCCCTTCTTGATTTTTTTACCTTCCCAAGCTTTCTTTGCAAATGCCTTCTTAGCCCTTCTTCTAAGGGAATGCTTGTCTCTCAGTTCCCAGTTCCCAGAGAATCTGCATAACCTGACCTTCTCCAGGATGGAGCAATTCCTTTGTTATCTGAAGATAACAAGCCCATTCAGGTGCCAACAGTCTCTAATAGTCCATCTATTCATAGACAGAGAAACCAGCTCCCCTCCCTTCTTTCCAGTGCAACATTTATGAGATAGGGGCAGAAGAGAAGGTGGTGCTAGAACACAAGTGTGGAAGCCATCTGTAAAATGATCCTTCCTCTCTGATGAGGGAGGCGTTTCTGTCCAGGAACTGCTGGGACACTGGAAAGGCAGTGCCACTCCACGATGTGCCATGGAGCTCATGCAAGACGTTTCTCCACAGCACAGAGCCTCAGATATTTGTAAAACAGAAATGGTGCTTTCCTGACCTGTGGGAAGCTTCCCTTCTGAGGATGGTGATTGGCATCGATAAGCCTTATTAATAAAAATTTGAAACCCAAAAAATAAACATTTCATGTCTGGGCATGAGAACCCACTCAGAGAAAAGGACTCCCAGCTCAGCCAGCAGACAGTACCTTGGGAAGAGCTAAAGGACAGGATGAGGAGCTACCAACATCAGGAACCCGCTCCCAAGAGGTTATTGAAATGTCGGGATGAGGTGAAAGCCCAGGGAAGAGTTCCAGCACACAGAGAATGAGACAACATCACAACAGAGTTTTGCTTGGGGTACAGATTTGCACCACGAGGGATGAAGAAGGACCAAGAACGGAGCCAAGGGAGGAGACAGTGCGGGAGATCTGGAGGTTTCAATGAATGAGAGCAGTGTGGGACATGTGTTAGTGATTTTTTAGTTACTTAAGGTAGTTTAGTTCCATTCAACAAAAGCCATATTACAGATCCTGCATGCTACACCCTGAGCTATGCATATGCAATTATGCCAGTGGCCAGAAAGCACCCACCACTGCTTCCTTCTGCTTTTTAGATACTCAAGAGACTTCAAGAGGATGGACAAGAATTACAGCCAGGCAAACTCTGACCAGGCACAAGGATTCTTATCAAAGAAACAGAAGTTAAGTTCTTAAACTTTCTTAACAAAGGTTCTGTACAAGGTTCTTCCACCTGATGCTGGTGTAGCACTGAGGCATTACCCAGAGAGACTGGGATCTCCATCCTTGGATGTTTTGGCTGCACAAGGCCCTGAGCAAATCAATCCAGCTTGGGAGGTGGCCCTGCTGTGAGCAGCGGACTGGACTAGATGAATTCCAACCTAGCTCTTTATAAGAGCAGTATTTCCCTGAGACCTGTGTCTATTTACGTGCAGTAAAACATCTGGAAGGCAGCATAAGATCGTGCATAGGAAGTTGTGTCTGCCTGTTAACTCCAGTTCCAGATTGAGGAAAAACAGCAGGAGAGCAAGAGGGTGTCTTAGCTGAGAGTAAAAAGCCAAATGCTGCCGGGGTGAGGTAGCAGAGCTGCAGAGAGGGCAGGACATTTCCTTGGACACCCCTGGGGAGATGCAGCCCTTGAGAAATCACTCACCATTGCCCAGCTGCTGCTGAAGTGTTCTGCTCCTGTGGAGTGATGGAGGAGCTTTGGGAGCTCTCCAGGGGCAGCAGCAGTGGATCTCACAGACACCTGTGAGAATTTCTACTTCACCAGAAGGGCAGCTATCACATCACCAGCCTTCCTGACTCTGCCCAAATGACCTTCTCAACCACATCAGGAGTTTTGCCCAGACCAAACAAGAACCTCCTCAGACTTTGGATGGAACTCAAACAAAGCAGACATGACTTTGACCATGCCTAACAAGACACCTCAGTCAGCCAAAACCTGACTGTGTGTAAATGCTGGGAGCTGAAATCTGAAATAGCTGAGGGCTGAGCTTGGAACAAAGATGTTTGTCACCCTCCTGCACAGAGGGACAGTGCCTCCTGTTTGCCCATCGCTCACGCAAATGCCCAGCAAAGCCTTACCATGGGCAGAAGTGCTGAGCAGAGGGACTTAGGGAAGCCAGGGATGCTGAGGAGCTCATAGGAGACAGGGTTTTCTCACTGTCCACACTGTCTGAATTCTCAATAAAGCCATTTATTCAAAAGCCATGTGACACCTGGCCAGTGACTGAAGTGCCACTGTGAAAAGGGGCAACACCTTTCAAAATGCTTCAATTTGACCACTATAAAATGCACAGTTGTGGAGCATACTGGTGCTGGAACACTCTGTTATAGGACTAAAATGCTGCATTCCCAAAATAGAAGCAGAGAAAAAAGAAGCAGATTATAGCATTGTATTCAGATGGTCATTAATATTATATGCAATGTAGTATTTTAGGCTATTAATATTTTAAAAGCAATTAATTTTCCCAGGTGTAGATGTAATCAACACAGAGCCAAGTAGTAAAATATCCTGACTGTTTATCCATGGGAATAGCTTTTAATTCGGCAGTTTTGGAGGAGGAAATTATAAGTTAAATAGTTTACCTCAGTAGAGAGAATTTATTTACACTGTTTTATTTTGTGATACTACAGTTTTGAGGGTTTTATGTGTTTGTCTCTTTGTCAGGCAATAAAAGTTTATTCTGTTTGTTTTTCTGATCACGTTAAGAAGACAAAAATCAGCAGATCTATAGAGTATTTCATTGTCCCTGGAATACAAAGGGCACATCCAAAATACTGATTGAGAGCCTTGTATTTCTTCATAGACAATTTTTGATGCTTTCCAGAGGTAACAAGACCAGCCATTCTTCCCTTTAAAAATACACCTGTTTTCAGAATTTGGATGTGCACTACACATCTGCACACAATGAGAGGTCCAGTTTATCCCCATCCCACAGTCATTCACGTGGCTTCCAAACCAAAATCCCACCCTGATGAAGCTCCATATAAAATACCTCACTCTTTGGCAGACAATATATGCCTCATACATTTCAGCAAATTATTCAGTGCGGGACCCTGTGTCAGGATACTTCTGTCACTGCAGATTAACAGAATCATTGCACTTACCTTTCAAATACAGCTGCTCTCCTGGGAGTAAATACCGTGATTATTTAGCAGTTCACAGCACTGTTAAGACAACTAAAATATGCCCTTCCCAAATCCCCATAAAAGGAGCAATTTTCTGTTAACATTTTGCTTTCCTATTCCTTGTTTTTATAGACCTGGGCATGCTACACATGTGTATGAAATGTAAAACCTTTGCCTCAGTGTAGACAGAAAGCAAATAAAATGGAATTGAAGCTCCACATTTGTTTCAGTAAGAGCAGAACCACCTGAGAGACCACAGAGAAAAGACTGGGCATTGCTAAGGGAGGGAGGGAGGGAGGAAGGCAGGAAGGCAGGAAGGCAGGAAGGCAGGAAGGAAGGAAGGAAGGAAGGAAGGAAGGAAGGAAGCTATGTCACAGAAAGATGCTCTAAAAATTGGAGATCGGCTGCAGGTTTAGGGACAGAGAGTCTTTTATTGATAAGTTTCAATAGTCTGAAAAGAAAAAGAAAACCTTGCGCATTAAATGTTGAAGCCATTTTTTAACTAAGGATTGATATAAACTTGCCAGCAGGTAAGGAATGCAAGAGGTTAACAGCAAAGTCATTTTAAGCAGAAAAGGAAGCTGATACATAGGCAGTGAGGAGAAGAGAAAAAAAAAAGGGGGGGGGATGTCACCTTGAGATTCTATCATATTATTAATCATGAAATAGATATCAGTGGTTCATACCTGTAATTTATCAGAACCGTGCTTGCTCTTTCAAATATCTGCTCCAGAAGCAAAAACAAACAAACAAACAAAAAAAAAAAAAAAACAAAAAACCCAAGAAAAGAATGACAGTGTTTCTGTACAGTTCTGCATGCCAGGGTAAAAAATGTCACTTTCCATTGACTTCCTGGCGCGTGGGAGGCACCTGCTCCCTGTTCCTTGTCCGAGTAAACGAACGCAGCCTTATCACCCTGCCCCCCAGGAGAGGAGAGCGGCGGCTGCAAGGGATGCGGCACCTCTGCCAGATAAGGCAGTAATGTCAGCTTGGGAATTCTTTGGGTAAATGTGATGAGTCTTCCAGCATAAAACATCAATCCCAGGTACATGACCATCTTTGTAGCTTTTTTTGACTCCTTTCCCATCTCACCTAATAAAGAAATCTGACTGGAGTTGTGCACTCCTTGCACAAACACTAATTACAGCTCTGAAAAAGTTTAAACTAGGGAATGAGAAAGATTAAAGAAGAAACTTTGCACAAAACAGAAAGGAGCAATTAATTAAAAATATATTAACCAATCACACAGAATCCATTATTTAATGCTGTTAACTATTGAGCCTGCATAAAATCACCCTTTAAGGGTGAGAATAGTTTTATTACAGGACATGTTTCACCTGCTCAGTACTTATGTTGTCTAATATGGCTGTTAATTATAAATTTGCCACCACACAGTTATTTAGAGTTGAAAACCACCCTGTATAATTAAAATACTCCTTGAAAATACACAGAATATCCTGTGCTATTCACATCCTTTCCCAGTCTTTCACCAAAAACAAGAGGAAATAAAAGATAATTTTTATCATGTTTTTCCTGTTGAATACATAGCATGGAATTATGTGATTTACCTTTGAGCGGCTAAAAATCAGATAAATTAAGAAAAAAAAAACCAAACAAACCCAAACCACCAAACTAGACTCCTTCCAGTGACTGAAGCTGGAATAATTTTATTTCAAATCTATTGCACATTTTATTATTCATGGTGTTTGTTTGCTTTCGGGGCTTTCCTCAGCTTGGACAGTGGAAACACGTTCATCTGTTTCTTTTTTGGCTTCCAGTCGGTTTCACTTTCAGATTCTCATGTTTCACACTCCAGCCTTCAGGTTTCAAGCACTGCAAAGGAATACTTATTCCATTTAAACAAACAAAAACCCCGCGGTCGCCGGGCGCACTCACACCGTGTCTATTGCTCTGCAAAGCTTGAGCCCATCCTGTCCCCTGAAGCATCTCCCTGATGGTTCTCTGAGATTTGCTGGGAAAAGAAATTAAATAAATAGGAGTGATGACGAATTTAGGATTTATTAAAAAAACCCAAGAGCTCTGCAGCGCTCTCCAACAGAGGCCAATAAAATATCACTACATATGATCGATTACACGATAACCGCGCGTCGGGTTCCTGATGAGAAGCCGTGACACCGGACTTGGTGCCCTGCAGAAGTGTCCCAAGACGTAAATAATGCCGGCGGTGTTGCCACCCGGCGGCTGCGGTGGGGTTGCGAGCAGCACAGCCCCCTTCCCTCGGGGCTGCAGGGATGGAAAGGAGGAGCGGCTGTCCCGGGAGCGCGGCTTCCTCGCGGCCGCGGCGGCAGCTCCGCGGCAGATCCCCGCCACGTTTGATTTAATCATTTATGCTTTTAAATGGGTGAGGCAGCTCAGCAAAAGAAGGGGAGCGAGTGCCAAAAGGGTGGGTTTTGCTGCTGTACTGTTGTATTATTTTTTGTTATTATCTTTTGCCTTTTTTTTTGGGGGGGGGGGTGTTGTTTTTTGGTGGTTATGATTTTGTTTTGGGGTTTTTTTTGTATTTTTTTTTTCCGGAGGAAGGGTGGTATTTAACATATGGCACTCGGTAATCTCTACACGGAGGCTGTTAAAACATCTGCTGCCTCCAAACGCATGCAGCAGCGCCCGTGGGCACGGGGACAAGTCGAAGGGGCAGCTCGGGCACGCTGGCTTCCGCGGCCGCGCGTCCCTGGCTCCCTGTCCGCCGGCCGCGCTTCCCAGAGACGGTGTTTCCCCGCTGGAAACGGGCATCGAGCACATAAAAGCCATCGCACCGGGAGAAAGTACTTTGGTTGTTTTGGTAGGGTTTTTTCTTTTTCTTTTTCACGACGTTCTTGCAGATCAGCGGCACCTCCGCGTGCAGAGCTGGCACGCTTCCATTTATTATTGATTTATGGAGTTGTTTTTTTTTGCTTCCCTAACGGGACATCCCCACCACACGCCTAGCACCGTGGCCCGCCCGCGGTGCCCTCGGCTGCTCTCCTGGCTGCCGCCCCATCGCGGGGCGCGGGGGGCCCCGCATCTCTTCCCTTCCGTGCCCCAGACATCACCCCACTTCGGAAAGTCGCTGCCGGACAATCGGGACACCCGTTGTCCTCCCCCCCGAAACCCACATAAATCACAATCGCTGCATTGTCGGGCTACAAAGCCAGACGGGAGCGCTTATGAATTTAAGTTTGGAGAAGGAAAACGTGCGCTGACACAACACGCTCCCTGTTCGCAGGAGCAGCCAGGAAGGGGAAATGAATGGTGGAAGTTAAAGAGCCTTTCATTGCGGAGCGCGCTGCAGCGGGTCCCGCTCGCCACCCTCGCCGTGCGCCGGGGGTGCCCCCTCCTCGCCGCCCCTTAAACGCGAGCTTTGCCTGGCACAGCTCTGCCCGGGTCCCGGGAACCCGCGGCTCGGCCGCCGGGGCCACACACGATGCCCGGCGGCTCCCCACGTCTCGGCTGCGCCCGGGGGCTGCGCGCTCCGCGGACGGGACGAAGGGTGCGCGGGGATGAGTTTGTGGGGAAATGCTGCTCTCGGCTGTCCCCCGCTACAGGGGGACGGGGGCAGGCGACAGTCCCGCTGGCTTTTTGCTGCCCAAGTAGCCCTTTGCTCCGACGGGCGGGTTCGCTGCGGGGCCGTGTCCCAGCCAGCTTTTGCCGGGTCAGCCTTGCTGCTGGACTCCGGCGAGAGTCGGGCACAGCTGTTCCCACCCCTCCCATCCGCTCTCATGCAGAAGGGCGAGCGCTGGCGTGGGAGGGGGCGCCGGTGCCCACTGGCGGGCAACGACGGCCGCTCGCCCGCCGTGCCCCCGGTACCGGCAGAGCCCGTGAGACTGCCGGGGCCGACGGTGCGCTCAGGTGAAAGGGCTCCCTCTCGCCCCATCCCTAGCGGATCGCTCTTGATGCCCTGGCATCATGCGCCCTTAAAATATAATCTGCCCGGTAACAATCAGCGCGCAGCGGCGAGAGCCCCAGAGCTATTGGCTATGCAAATAGCGGGAGGGGAAGCGGCGCCCCAAAGTCCCCGCTCGCACTTTTAAGGCGGTATTTCCGTGCCCGCCGCCCCCGGCCCACCCTCCGCGCCGGCCGTCTCCGGGGGGCTGAGGGGCGGCCGCTGCGGGGACCCCGCACCCCGCGGGGCTGCGGCTGCTCCGCGCCCGCCCCGGTAGCGCCTTCCCCTTCGGGAGCCTCCGCTCTGCCGCAGCCGGCAGAGACTTCGCAAAGTTGTCACATTTTGCAGGCGGGGAGCGACTACCGGCGAAGTGCGAGCCGGGTGGAAGTCACCCTGTGTGGGACATAACTCCTCTCACCTCCCCCCTCCTCCCCAGCTAACCTTTCTCCCTCCTCCCTCCTCCCTCCCTCCTCCCTCCCTCCTTCGCTGCGTTTCCTAGAAAGTTGTATCAGTGTGGCCATGCCACGCTAAGACGGTTCGCCTGCTCGAACCACGAATGTGTGCCGGAGGAAGTAGCGTGGTGGTTGAGGGATTTCGCCCCGAAGACGCCGCGGAACCCCCACCCCTCAAGGGTTCTTTGGGGGGTTTGCTGTTAGCGGGGAGCTCTGTCACCCTCCGGCTGCAGGTTTAAGGAGGTGCCGGAGCAGGGAGAGCGAGGCATGGATCTGGCACCCTGCTATGCCGGGACATTTCATACTTGGACCCCCATCGTCTGGGTGGGTACCGAGGGGCACCCACAGTTCCTTGCAATAAGAAAAGGAGAGGGAAATTGATCGGGACGGGCTCCTTCAGAAGGCAAGTGTAGAACGGGTTTAATTTGGTTGCTGGAAGGAAGCAAAAGAGAAGCTGTCATTTGTGTCTGTGTGTCCCTATACGAGGGCCTCCTGGTTCCTTGTTAGCTTATAGAGAGGGAAAAAAAAAAAAAAGCGTTTGATGTTACGTCTGACCAGCTGCTGTTCTCCATAATAACAAGAGAGAGAACTGCCTGCCCTGGCGAGTTGCGTCACTTCGCTTCAACTTTAGGCTAGAAATCAAGAGAGGGAGAGACAAGTTTCAAGGGAGGCAGGAGCGAGCTGGAAAGCCCTGCCGTCTTCCTCCCACCCACCTACCCCTCCTCCTTTACCCCTCTCCTATCCCCACCCCCTTCCCCCCCTCCAAAAAAAAAAAAAAAAAGGAAAAAAAAAAAAAGGAAAAACCTTTCCCATCAGAGAAAGAGGGAGATCTCTTTGGAAACATGGAGCTGCTGTGCTGCGAGGTGGATCCCATGAGGAGAGCTCTGCCTGACCCGAACTTGCTCTACGATGACCGCGTTTTGCACAACTTACTAACCATAGAGGAAAGGTATCTGCCCCAATGCTCCTACTTCAAGTGCGTCCAGAAGGACATCCAGCCCTTCATGAGGAGGATGGTGGCCACTTGGATGCTGGAGGTTCGTACACCCCGGCCCCTCGGAGCGGGGGGAGGCAGAGCGGCCGCGGGCAGCACCCCGGCCCCTCTCCCCCTGCAGCCCCTCGCTCTTCTGATCGCCGGGTGGCTTCTTCTTGTCGATCCCCTCTCCTCCTTGTCCCCCTCCGGAGCTCAGCCGGCGCGGAAAGGGGCGCGGGGGACACCGACAGCCCGCGGGGGAAGTCGCCCCTTCCGGGGGGCTCCGGGAGCGGGGTGCAGGAGGGGAGGAAGCGCGGCATGGTGGTGGGGGGGGGAGAGTTGGAAAAGTCATTTGCAATTAAAAGCAAAGAAAATCCGCCTCCGGGAGCGCTTGTAATTGAGGCATTCCTGGGAAAAAGGAGCAGCACGCGGGGCAGGGCGAGTGTCGGGGGGTGCCCCGTGTGCCCCGCGTTCTGCCCGGCGAGGGTTCCGTGCCCACGTATGCAGTGGGGAGGACGTGCCTTCTTCTCGCCATGTTGCGCTGCATGCGGACTCTGCTCGCAGGCGCCGAGCCCGGCTGCCCCCGCTGCTTTCCGGGGGGCTCGGGAGTGGCCCCCGCCCCCGCGGGACGGGACCCCCGGTGTGTCGGGGCCGTGGGGCGGGTGCTGAACCCCCTGTGTGCCCCGAGGCTTCAGGCGCAGCGGCAGCGGGCCCGGAGCCCCGCAGAGTCGCCTGCCTTGCGCTGGCCCCACCAGCCATCCTTTGCCCCTTCGGATCTCCTTTGGGGGGGACCTTTCCCGAGCCAAACTCCGTGGGTTGGAAAGCCCAGACTCCCCGCTTGGTTTTCATGTGCGATTTGTGCTTTTTCTCCGCGGCTCCGATTTTTTGTAAATTTTTAAAAGAATTTTGCTGCTCGCTGCCTGCTAAAAGGATCCAGGCGGCTCGGGCTCTCTCCACCCCACCTCGCCCTCGCTATGTCTCCCGTCCTTCCCCCACAACGCGGGATTGGGGGCGCAGGGCTGGGGGACACCCGGCGGGGGAATTTTTACAATTGTCGGAAACGATAGGGGATCGTCCCGGGATGCCACCAGCCCCAAAACCAGGACCGCCGGGGAAGTTTTGATATTTTTTATCGATTTTTTGAAAATATGACGAAATAAAAAAGAAAAATTGGGTCGCAAAGAAAAAAAAAAAAAAAGTCTGAGGCTGCTCGCTTGCTGCTGGATGGGGCTTTTCGGCTCTCCCACACAGTGTCTTGAATTCATTTCTTACTGAATGAACTAAAGGAATGTGAAAGCCGATTGACAGCCTTCCCAGCCTCTCCACAGATCTCCCCCTCCCCCAAAATTTAGCTCCCCGGGAAACAAAAATAGGAGCAAAAGGAAGTAGTGGTCTGTTTGGTGGGTTCACTCATGTATTTATTTTTTCCTTCTTGTCTCTTTCTCGCTTCCCACCCCCGTTTCCCCCCCCGACTGCCCCATCGTTCCCTCCCCACGCTCCTCACTTGCAGGTCTGCGAAGAGCAGAAGTGCGAAGAAGAAGTTTTCCCTCTGGCCATGAATTACTTGGACAGATTCTTAGCTGTGGTGCCCACTCGGAAGTGCCATCTGCAGCTGCTGGGGGCGGTGTGCATGTTCCTGGCCTCCAAGCTGAAAGAGACAATCCCCCTCACAGCCGAGAAGCTGTGCATATACACGGACAATTCCATCAAACCCCAAGAGCTGCTGGTAAGCAGCCCCGTTCCTCCCTCCTCTCCGGCACAGCACCTTTCTCTCGCTGGCACAGCACCCGGCACTTCGCCACCCAGCCCCTGCCTTTTAGAAAAACCCACGCTTTTCCCGCCTTTCTGGACGGCCAGAAGGCCCCGGGGGCCAACGCTGAGGGCGGGGGACATCCCTGTCCTCCGAAGCCGGCCGGCAGTGCCATGCGGCGCTCGGGCCGCTGCCCGCCTGTCGCGCGGGCCCGGCGCTGCCGGGGGTTCTGGGGCTGGCGGTGCCGGGGGTGGGTCTGTCCCCGCCGCGTCCCCGCCGCGTCCCCACGGGGGACCTCGCCGGGCGCACGTGCGCGGGCGGGCGGCGCGGCGGCGCCACCTGGCGGCAGACACGCGGCGGTGCGGAGCCGCGGCCGGGGCCTTGGGGCCCCGGGATGCCCGAGGGGGGCCCGGGATGCTCGGCCGTGCCCAGGAGGCAGCGGCACCAAGCGATGCTCAGGGAGTTCCACCTGAACACGAGGAAGAGCTTCTTCATTGTGCAGTGACCGAGCCCTGAACAGATTGTCCAGAGCGGGTGTGGAGTCTCCTCAGTGGGGATATTCCAGAATTGTCTGGACACAATCCTGCACCCTGTGCTCTGGGATGGCTCTGCTGGAGCAGGGAGGTGGCACCAGGTGCCCCACTGTGGTTGCTTCCAGTCTGACCCATCCTGTGTGATCTCAGTTAAATAATCTCATGTCTGCTGCTTCTCTCAGTTCAGACACAGTAGAAGCAGAAGGAAATTGATAACTACTGAAGGAAATAAGTGATGTATACAGCATGGTGTGGAGCACTGGACATGCACCAGGGCCCCTTGGTGACATGGATGCTAGGTCAGAGAGATGGCCATAGCCATCCCGAGTTGTTGAAGAATTTTTCCTGTGAATCACTGGGAATTCCCCCTGGGGAGGGGCTGGGGTTGATAGCTCATGCTTCCTCAGAGTTAAAGAGCCTTGCCCTCAAACCCTGCCTGGCTGTCAGGGCCAGGAGGTGTCCTGTTGGGTGGCACAGATGGGCAGGGGAAGTGCCGTGGTCCCCACGTGCAAATATGCAGAGCAATGTCCCTACCTTCTTATGCCACGTGGATTTAAGCATGTGTTTAAAATGCTTCCTTGTATTTGGTCTTCTGGGTTGACTGTTCTCTCTCAAAACCCGTCACATCAGTAATGCTGGGAAGAGCAGGCCTTGAGTTCACATAATCACCGTTACGTTCCCACATTTTACAGGTTTTCTTGAGAGATTAAAAAATCCTGTCTGGTTTCTGCGGCCTTTTGCATATATGTGAGATTTTTCAGACCATGGAGGACTCTGTCATAATCCAGCAGGAATGTCCGTAGGAAAGTAACTTGCTCTTAAAGTGGGCATCTATTCAGGGAAACGACTGCAGAAATGGCATTGTGGGGTCCATGTTTATGGTTTCTCAGCAACGCTGGTTGACGTCTCCGCGGCTGCAAAATTAAAGGACTTTTTTTTTTTTTTTTCTGTCTTGCCAGCTCTGTCAGCTCAGCTGGGGTTCCCCACCATGCTGGGCTCCATCAGGCATCATCAGGACTCAGTGCGTGGAATTTAGTTAATGGCTAATAGTTGATGGATGAGACAAATGTGAGCTGGAGGCCTGAGCTTTGCTCACTCTGTGGGGCACTGAAAGGTGTTCAGAGCTCGGTTTAAATGTTGAAACATGCAGGTCATGCACCCCATGGCTGGATCTGGCGATCGGGTGCTGTTTGCGCATGGAATCCCATTTCAGGGAATGGCCGGTAGTTACACACACGCCCAAGCTTTCCTTTGATTGCAGTGGGAGTTTTGGGCGTGCAAAGAATCTAGGAATGGCTCCTACATGATTTACTGGCAGATAATTTGCACAGGCTACTTCTTGGCTGTGTTGTGTGTGTTTCCTTTCTGCAGAGCCTCTCTTGGAGTAGTTTAAGCACCATCAGATTTATCTGCAGGACCTTTGGAGTACAGTTTTGGGAGGGAATGCCATCAAGCCAACTTCCCCAGTTTTGAAATAAGGAATGTATATCTAGGTTATTTTTGTGCATGGCTGTCCCTAGGGCTTTAAATGGCTATAAAGTAAGGACTATAGCCATTTAAAAGAAGTTACTAGGAAAGGACCACAGTGACCTTGGCAATATCTAATTGCAGGCTAAACTTTCTGGGTGGGCATTCAGCACTGGATAAAAAAAAGAAAAGAAAAAAAAAAAAGTAAAACCTTGGCAGGAGCCACCAGGTCTCATTATTTTCAGTAGAGCCTGACATTTCTGGTGTTCAAAAAAAAAAAGAATATAAAGTCAACAACTTCAAAGCAGTAGAGGCGTATGGAAAAAAGGGTTTGAGCAAAACAAATTTAGCAGTGATAAAGTTATAATAAGAAATAAGAAGAGGTTTTTCGCAGGCTTGCTTATGATTTTCTTCTCTTTTGCTCTCCCTGTCCACCCTCTGCAGGAATGGGAGCTGGTGGTGCTGGGGAAGTTGAAGTGGAACCTTGCAGCTGTCACCCCACACGATTTTATTGAACACATCCTAAGGAAGGTGCCTCTCCCTAAAGACAAGTTGCTTTTGATCCGGAAGCATGCACAAACCTTCATCGCCCTTTGTGCCACAGGTAGGCTCAGCTGCTCTGGCTGCTGCTCATAGTGTGGTTGGAAGGGCAGATTTGTTCCTGGTGGTGCTTCATCCCCTCCATCCTTACATGATGTGGGAAGAGGAGCTAAATCACATGGGAATGTTTGCAAATGGTGTTGTGAATCAGGCCCCAAAACTGCACTGGGCAAAATTCTTGTAGTAGTGACCTGTAGTGCAGCTGATGTGTGTGGTGCTTTTGCAGTGAAGTCTTGTAAGGCTGGATTAGACCATCCTGGGTTTTATTTTGCCCATTCACTGCTGCTTTTAGAGGGCCACAGATCATTTGTAAGGACAGCTCCAAATACAGAAGCGGTTATGGCACATTAGCCCAAAATGTATTGAGCTAATGCATTGCATGAATGTGTTCATAAACTTTTCATTTATCTGGACTCTGTCCAGATAGAAGGTAAAATTGTGTGTTTTAGCATTTATGTGATACTTCCACATCCCTGAAGCACAGGGAATGACAGTTGATAAGACAATTACTTTTTTTTTTTAAATTTGGATTCTTTCCTAGCTTCACCCCAAGAAAGCAGTGAAACTACCATGTTTCGTAGGGAACCATTGCACTCCCTTTTTATCACACAGCTGATCACAGTTTCTGAAGATTTCTCTGAGAATAATTGCCTCTTTGGAAGAGAGGCTTTTTAATTTTGGCCTGTCTGCAAAACACTGGTTTTTATTTGTGTGTCATTTTGTTGTTTGGGTTTTTCTTCCCTCAATTACTTTTACAAAATTAGTTTACTCTGAAGTTTCATCCAAAGGGTTAATGGTAAGACTAATTTTTAGAAGCTAGATCTGGACTAGACAAACAGCATGCAGTGTTTTCCAGAGTCATTATCAAGTAGTGGATGGCTCTGTTTGAATTCAGCAGTTTGACATACCTAGTCCTTTGTGATAGGAACTGTTCTGCCTGTGTGCTTGCAGAGGGGAAGGGAAGATGGCGTGCAGCTTTTGGGTTTGAATGCCTGCTTCTTGTATATAAGATGTAGGACTGCTTTTACAATGTTGGCCAATTTTTCCTACCTCAGTTGATGTGTTTTAGAGATTTGTATATAGCTTGTGTTAGGGTAATTGACCTTTTGGTTGCCATGATGCCCAGACCTTCCCTTCTTTTCCCACTGCTGCATGATCCTTTTCATGCAGCATGGACCATGGAACTCAATAGAAATACTGCTCAAATACTGCAGGATCACTCTTGGTGATTTCTTTGCCTTCTCCCCTTACTTAGGATGCATTCACATGTTCTGCCTTGTGTGATATGCAAAAGATGGTCTTTACCATGGACATTTCCCTGGATCTTCACACCATCAGCCATCAAACTCCAATACAGCTTTGTGTTGCCTTCCAAACAAGACAATCATCCCACTCTTTTGTTGCTTTCACTTCTTCCAATAGTGTTTTGGTTTGTTTTCTTTTTTATCTAGCACATAATTTTCTTGAGAGCCCTAAAATTTCATTATGCTTTAGCATTTCAAATTCTGGTCCATAATCCTTTGCCCTTTAAGTTTTCCATATAACTAAAACATTGCAAGACTGTGGTCCATAAAAGAGTCTCCGAAGTCCATGGCTTCTTTCCACTCTATGGATTCTTTGGTGGTTAGCTCCATGCTCTAGAAGTCCTTTTACTGAGATCCAGAGCAGTGCCCCCTTTCCAGCCCTCAGCCCAGTCATGCAGTTCCCTCATGTGTGTCCCCCATGTGATCTGCCTCTCATGTTATATGTCTCCAATGCATGAAATGAGGTCCTTTGTGTAGAGTTTAAAGAGGTAACAAATCAAGAGTTTGTTCCCTTGAAAGTGAAAGACATAATTGCTGAGTACAGAGCTTCCCAAAAGTGAGGGCACCGTAGTGCTGGCTGGAGATTTTCTTTTCTTCTCATTCCATTGTCCACAGACCAGTGTGTAGTTTTGAGGAGGACTCACAATATTTTTTCATTTCGAAAGCAGAGATCTTACCCAGGCACTCAGTACCACATTCCCACATTACCTGTGAACTGCTACTTCAATTTCCATTGTGGAAATGTTGTTCTTACTACAGAATTTCCCTTTCACTGCCACTCTTTGAAGAAAAGCCCCTTCTCATCAGACTTCCTTCCAGATCCAGTTGTCATTTCCTTTTCTTGTCCTGTTTGTTGCAGAGCTCTCATCAGCTGCTTTATTTCTTTCTCTTTTTCCCTCAGAGCTGCTGCTCTGCCAGCCCGGGTTAAGCCTGGTGTTTCATTTCCCCATTTGCCTCCTTTCAGCAATAGGACCTCCTCTGACATGTGGCTCCCTCTTCCCTTGCTCCCCATGTGTGTTTTTAGCCTGGGTTTGACTCTTCACTATTTCCAACGCTGACCTGGCTGCCTGGCTAATAGCTCTGGTCTGGAGCACAGCAGTGAATCTCTTTCCATTTCCTGATTCATCTCAGCACAGCTTTCTCTGCTTTCAAGTACTTTTCTTCTTTAAAATATCATGCTGAATCTGGCATATTTTGAACTTTTCTCCCCTAGCCTTAGTTCTTCTTCACCAACTGCTCCGTTTAATTTCCCAGCAAAAACATTTTACCATAAATTCCCAGGTGTTCCCTGCCTGTACAGGGCTGGCTTTGATCTCAGTCCTGCAGCACTTAGTGTCAGCAAATTAAGAGGGAAGCAGCCATGAACAGTTACTGAGTGTTGTGCTGGATGTGCAAGATCACTGTGATACTCATCCCTGTTCTCCTTTCCATCTGAACATTCCCCAGAAGGAGGTGATACTCTGTCTTCCGCATATTCCTTTCAGTCATATTTGGTCACTTTGGCACTCTGTTTCTCTGCCTTTATTTTGAGCCCAGTTCCTGAACCAAGCTGCGTGGATATAAACCCACGGCCTCTCCCCAGTCCTTGCAGTGATTAATGATTCACATGAGCATGACTGGAACTGGAATGTTTCCCTCTTTGCCCTTGGTCCCATCGGAACATACAGCTGCTGAGCTGGACAGAAGCTTGTATGTCCTCCTGAATAAAGAGTTTTCTCTTTCAGTGCTCTGCACTCACAAAGTTTTCAGGAGTCTCCTTCTCCATTAGGAGGGCATGGAAGTGGCATTTTCCTCCAGCTGCCATGCTCACTGTACAGTAAGAGTGCATAGATGGACACTATGCGCTGGCATGGCCTGATCTGCCACCATGTCATTGTTTTCTCATCCCACTGGTGGCTCCCTGTGCAAGCCAAAATCTCCTTCAGAACTCTTCTGGATTTTCAAGGCACCAGAGGATGCATTTGGGGCCTTTAAGTGGTGCTTATGGCTTCTCTCTTATGAGGAGAGACTGAGGGAGCTGGGCTTGGTCAGTCTGGAGAAGAGAAGACTGAGAGAGGATGTCACTAAGGTGTATAAATATCTCAAAGAGGGTGTGAGAGGATGGTGCCAGGCTCCTTTCAGTGATGCCCAGCGACAGGATAAGGAGCAATGGCCATAAACTGAAACACAAGAAGTTCCACCTCAGTGTGGGGAAGAATTTCTGTACATTGAGAGTGGCAGAGCCCTGGAGCAGCTGCCCAGGGAGGGCCTGGAGTCTCCCTCTCTGGAGAAATTCCTAACCCACTTGGACCTGCTCCTGTGTCACCTGCTCCAGGGGACCCTGCCTGGGCAGGGGTGCAGACTGGGTGACCTCGAGATGTTCCTTCCAGCCCTAATGATTCTTGGATTCTTCAGTATGGGACGTTCTTGTTCAGCTGTGAGCCCAATGGAGATCATCCTTGTTTTGCTCACTGGGGTTGTGTTGCTTTTCCACCCTGCCCACACCTCCATCTCTTTACTGCTCTGCACCCTTTGTTCCTCTGTCTCTTTGCACAGCACTGCACTGCTTGGAAATGTTCTCTCAGGGGGTGGCCATTCGCCTGTGCTGAGCTGCAAGCCAGGGAATCACTGCTGGAAGGAGTGGGAGAGGGCAGTGGTTACAGAGGTGTGTGCAGAGCCTGCCACGCTGCTGCTGGAAAGAGAACTGTGCATTATTTCCTTACACTTGGGTGTGCTCATCGTTTCTTCTTGCAGCCTGTTGAGAGACTCAGATGCACAACTGCTTCCTTGTGTTACACTCTCCGAGCCTGTACATGCCACGGTTTTGGTGCAGGATACCCCTTTTTATGTGAGAGCCTGTAAGGGAATGGTTTTTGAGGGAGGGTGACCTGTGCATGACAGGCATTCAGAAAGAGGAGCTGTAATGGAGCTCATCTCTGTGGGGAGCTTCACAGGATTTTAGTTGAGTGGCAAGCAAAACTTGGAAGCAGAAGCCTTTGCAGACTTGCAGAGATAGAAGGCAGCTTGTGTAAAACCCTGGACTCAGTCCTTTGCATGTCTTTTCTATGCTTCAGCTGAGTCCTGTGGCAGGTGGGATGTGCCCATGGTGGATCCAGCATCTCAGGCCTCGGGGCCTGTGTCAGCACAGAGGCCAAAAGAGTGGCAAAATGTCAGCTTTAAGTCAGTTTCATACAGTGTGCCAAACCTCTGCCCACTGTTTCTGGGACATTAATCATCTACACTTGAATGCTGAGAAGGCTTTTTTTAACTTCTGGGCCAAATCCTGCATCCTTCTTCAGACAGAAGTTCTGTGGAAGTCAATGGGAGTGTTGTCTGAGCAAAGACTGCAAGATGAGGTCTGCAGCCCTGGTAGTGGTCTACAGGGTGACCACACAGAATGAGGCCTGTTTGCTCCTCAGCATTCCTGCTGGGAAATTCTACTCTGCATCCCCTTTTCATCTGGTATAGGTTACTGGAACCTGAAAGTATGATACAAGTTTTATTTGGGACCTGTTCTTTGCAGAGGGGAAGAATGAAGCCTGTAGAGGCTTCATTATGTAAATGTCCTAAGAAATAAAATATATGTTGCAAAGTGGCAGTGTTTGCAGGAACTTCTTGCATAGCAGAAGGAAGAATAATTTGCACTAATTTATTGCCAGACAAAAGGAGGCTCTTGCTTATTCCAGCTTATATCAGTATATTGAGCTTTGCAGCCAATGGAGCCACAAGAACCAAGGAAGTGCCATCATCAAGAAGTCAGGGCCTCGGGAATGTTTCATGACCAGTCAAGTCTGGCAAGAGGAGGTGGAAAGAAATAGAGAAAGAGCATGTGCTGATACAAGCTGGCATCACTCCAGAGCTGCCAGAGGAGTTGCCTTCCTTTCTACCAGCTGCATTTCTGACATTTCGATGGTTCAGGCACTAACATCATCCTAATCCTTAGATAAGAAGGTGTAAAATAAGTGCAAATAAAAACAATTGCAAACAGTTGCTCAGAAATAATATTTACCATCAACTAATGAGCATATTGTTGTGAGTGCTCCTCTACTTTGCATAGGTTGTTCAGCATGTTTCCTTGTCTTTACCTCTCTTGGATGGTTGTGATGAAGTATTAACATTTAGGATATTTCAGACCCATTTATATAAAGGCCATATGCTGTTTGCTTTACAAGAGAAACAGAATTAGATGTCTGCCCTCCCACCTACTCAAAGGATGGAAGCACTTCTGCATCCTGGTTTACTTGGAAATTTTGTGTTTGATTTGAAGGGCTGAAGAGTCATCTGGCTTTGCCTTTAAGAGCAGAAATGGTTAACGTGAGGAAAATTTGCAATGTCTTGGAGAAATACAAGAGGAAGAGAAAAAAATGGCCACTGCAGATACAATCAAATGTATTAGGGAAAAAAAATAGTACCACACTGACCCTGGAATTGCATTTGGATGAAAGCAGACAAGAATTAAATTCACTACTTCTATTGTTTATCCTAGACTTTTCTCTTAAACTTAGTTGGTTAAATATAGATCCATGCTTGTCTTCATAGTACAGGCATTGGCTGGGTGAAGTCCAAGGCTGGCTGTGACCATGATCTACATAATTTTAATGTATCAATACCTGCTTTTCTGATGGAGGTAACATACCATTTTTCCTCCCTTTTTTCCCCCCACCATGGGAAGAATTACCTTCCTTATGACAGCAGTTTCCAATTCTGTAAATAAATATCTATCAAATTACAGAGATGAAAACTGGCTGCTGAAAAAAAGCCCAACCAGCAGGCAGATCAGTAAAACGGGTCATTTTAAGTAGGTAGAGTTCCCCCACCTGACTTTGACACACTGAGCATGTTCAGCCTGCGTATTTGTCAGTGCTCTTCTCCTTCCGACGGTTTTATTTGTTGGCTGCAAGTTAAGGCTTCCCCTTGCAGGACCTCTCTGGGTTCCTTCCTCCAGTTCCCTTCTGCTTTGGACTGACTGTCAGCCTTGCATTTTCCTGGCTTGAAGGCAGTGAAGACCACTGGACTGGGAGAGAGCCAGCAAAACAGCTCAGCCGCGGTGCTCGCAGCCCTGGAACCTCGGCGTGGGTTACGTGTGCTCCACTGGCAGAAAAACCTCCTCATGCCCTGGCTGTGTCTGCTCCAGGCTGAAAGTGGGGGACAGGTTCAGGGTACCCTGAATTTGCTTGATGACTCTGGCTGGCTGGTCCACAGGTGGCTGTGTTTCAAGGGGTGCTGTTTCTTGCATTGCCTTTTTTTGTTTCCAGCACTGAAGTCAGTGGGGTTGTGCAGGGCTGGTCACTTGTTTTTAAGGTCGTTTGGGAAATAGGTGATATTAAAATAGGGATGGGATGGTTTCTTGTGTGTATTGCCTGGGAATAGAAGGTAAAACAAGTTTTGTTTTCTAACAAACCAGTGTCTTCCCTTGAGGTGTTCATGTGCTCAAATTCTCATAGACACGTGCTGTGGCACTGCTTCTCTAACTTATAATGAGACTCTTTTGTACTTTTCCCATGGAATGGCATAATCACAGCATCAATTAAGTTGGAAAAGACCTCTGAGATCATCGAGCCCAACTATAAACCTATAAATCACAACAAGGTTAGAGTCAGAGCCATGCTTTAGATGCAGGCTCTGGGTGTGTGTTAACCAAGTTTGCACACAGAAGGATTTAGCCCATAGCCTTGCTTCAGATGTCCAGGGAGAAGTGCTATTCATAAAATTCCAAGTGTCCAGTAAGAAGTGCTTTCTACAAAATTTCCCCTGTAGTTCAGGTTTCGTTTCATCATCTCCTACAAGAATTTGCAGTAAATGCATGTGTTTCAGCTCACATTTTTAACATTTTTAGGTTCTCTCTCTGTGGCCCCCAAGTTTTTTTTTTTTTTTTTTTTTAATTTTTCTTTAATCTCAGGGCAAATTTTTGACCTAATTTGGAGGGGGGACAGTTTTACCTGGGTGAAAACTGAGTGAGGATGGCGAGGCTTGTCTTGTTGTCATGGTAGAAGCAGAGATAGAGGTTTATAATTGAAAATAACATGTAAAAAGCTTGTTTTGAATTTCTCAATGGAATCTAAGAGACTGGGGGGCAGTTCTGAATCCCCTCAGATACGGTATTTAATATTTATGCTTTCATTGCACCTTGACAAACATTTCACGTAGTTATTGCTTTGCTTGAATATGGAAATATGTTAATTATGGCCTTTATTGCGCTGCCTGCTCTTTTCCTCAGCCTTTTCTATTCAACCCTCTAGGTGGCCTAGCACAATGTGGCTTCTTTTCTTTCAATGAGCTCTTTCCACACTAATAGGGTCCAGGGTGATGTGGAGAACCATGTGCACAAAATTGGTGCACCACCCCCCATTCCTTTGTGGGCATGTCAGGTTAAATTCATATCAGCAGGAGGGTCACTGCCATGATTTTCAATAGCTCGAGATGAGGTGATGACTTCAGACAATGGTGCCACACTCTCCAGTTGGAGACACTTGCCTCACCAGTTGCAGTAGTTAATTAATATGCTAAAAATAGAAGCCAGTGATACAAATCGCTGCCTGTTGTACAACAAAGACTGGGCATGTGTAGCTTTGATAGCCAAGTTTATGGTGCTTGTTATGGAGGGAAGTTAGTTTAGAGCTAGAGGCAATGTAAGACTTTCTGGATGCTGAGCTTTAGTCACTCTGGGCCTCTGGCCATTCGCTCGCTGTCTCATTTGCATTATGAATGACATTAAGGGAGCTAACAAGGTTATTGGGCATAGAAATGTTCGCATGTGACCCCACGTGGAAGCAGACCTACAGCAGTGCTAGTTGGCAGAGACACTGTGCCTCTTTATTCAGCTTCCTAGGAAGACAGTTTCTGGGAGTGGATCTAAAATCAGCCACGAGAACACCGGCGCTCAGATAACGTGGAGGTCGTAATGCGAGGTCAGGAATTACAGAAGGCAGGTGGAGCTGTGTCCTTTGCTCAGCCCATTCTGCCTGGACATGGCACCTCCCTGCACCATCTTTTTACTACATCCTGCCTGAAACTCAGGACAAGGAGGGGAAAATTATGGAAAATCAATTGCTACTCGTAGTTCTCATGCATAAGTGAGAGACAGTTTGGTGTGTCCAAGATCAAACATGGAAGTTTCTTCCTAACTTAAGAGTGTGGTTATCCTTTACGTGTGTTTGTATAAATCCATGTGAGCTAAACATGAAAATGGTTTTGATCATAGACTCATTAAACTTGGAAAAGACCTTTAAGATCATGGGCTCCAACCCTAACCCAGCACTGCCATGTTCACAACTAAACCATGGCTCCAAGTGCCACATCTGCATGTTTTTTGAACATTTCCAGGGATGGTGACTCCACCACTTCCTTGAGCAGCTGGTCCAATGCCTGGTCACCCTGAAGAAATTTTTCCTAATATATTTATTCTAATAAATATATCCTAATATCCTAAACCTCTTCTGGCACAACTTGAGGCTGCTTCATCTTGTTTTGTCCCTTGTTCCCTGGGAGCAGAGCCTGACCCCCACCTGGCTGCACCCTCCTGACAGGGAGGTGTGGAGAGCAGTAACGTCCCTCCTGAGCCTCTTTTCCTCCAGGTTAAACACCCCCAGCTCCCTCAGCCGCTCCTCATCGGACTTGTGCTCCAGCCCCTTGCCCAGCTCCGTTCCCTCCTCTGGACACGCTCCAGCCCCTCCATGTCCATCTTGCAGTGCCAGGCCCAGAACTGGACGCAGCACTTGGGGTGAGGCCTCCCCAGTGCCCACGACAGGGGGACAGTCACTGCCCTGGTCCTGCTGGCCACGCCATTGCTGACCCTGGCCAGCAGCCCTTGGCCTTCCTGCCCTCCTGGCCATGCACCGTGGACCAGCAGGCCCAGGCCCTTTCCTGCTGGGCTCTTCCCAGCCTGCAGCTGCTGGGGGTTGTGACCCAGGGGCAGTACCTGCCACTTGGCCGTGTTGAACCTCATCTGTCTGGCCTGGGCCCATCAGTCCAGCCTGTCCAGATCCCTCTGCAGAGCCTTCCTGTCCACAAGCAAATCAACACACCTGCCCAACTTGGTGTCACCTGAGAACTGACTGAGGGTGCACTCGATCCACTCATCCAGGTCATTTTCAAAGAGAACTCGCCCCAACCCTGAGCCCTGGGGGACACCACTGGTGACTGGCAGAAAGTGCAATCCTGGAAGTGTAATTCCCATTCCCTTGCCATGTGCTAAGATCAGCATAGTCAGGGCTGAGTCCTGACTGAGAATTTGGGAGTCAGGGTTCTCCTGTTGTCTCACTCGTTAGTGGGAGGCAATATAATTTAATTTCCAAGAATCCTATGTACAGTGGATTCTTACTATTACCATAGTGCATAAATTATTCTTTTTATAATAATGGCAGTCCATATGCCTTAATTCAGCCAGTGGGAATTTGTCCTTCAAAAGTGTCTGTCAGAGTGTGATGTCTGGTAGGAAGCAGTGTGGAGTGTTGGGCATGCAGGTAGGAACCTGCTGGTGGCTTTGTGAGACAGAGAAATCCATGCCAGGGTTTCAACTCCTCCTTTTGTCTCCCCACTTCTGACACCCCTGTTCTGGTCCATCTGGGTGAATGTTATGTCCCAAGTGCCATTCTTACTGGACTGCTTCAATCCCAGGGATGTATTCCAGCCTGGAGAAGAACATGCTGTCTCCACAGCTATTGAAGTATGTGCCAGCTCGGAGTTTGGGAGGCTGAGAACAGCTCTCCATGTGTCTAAAACCGCAGTGGTTACACAGACATCAGCAGGGTTACAGAATTCGTGAACAGAGGGGATTTGGGATCTGCAGCAGGGCAGTTTTCTGTAATCTGTTTCTATTGATGGAATGTATTGCTTGTAATTTATTTCTTACGTGTTACTTTGGTTTACTCTTCCTTCTACTCCAGTTCCCCCAGCTGAGAACTGGTAGAGAAAGGTTTGCTAATACTGAAAATTGGTAGAGCAAGGTTTGTTAATGAGTTATTGTTGAACCAAAGGACTTGCAAATCAAGTTTCGTTTTAGGAATATATCAAGATATGGGAGATCTGGTATTTAGCAAGATAAACTAGTGCTGATAAACCAGTGTCTGTGGCAGTATCATAAACCATAAAATTGCCTTATAAAGATCACAGGATTTTATTTTAATTTCTCTTCTGATTTGACAGATGTGTGAGAGGAAGTTCTGAAGTGTGTTTTCAGCTTGTTTATTAAGAAGTAGTAGTAATGACAAATGTGATCCTTGTTCATTGATTTCATAGCTATGGGCTGTAAGTGTTCTCACTTCCTAATTGCTAAGGTAGTAAAGATGAACCGTTAATTAAAATCTTTTTCCTGGACAGGTCTTTAAATGCTCGAATTAATTAACTCTTTAAAAATTGACGTGACTAAAAATCTCATTTTGGTCCTTTGTGATACCTTATTCCAGTTAGTTTTCTGGTTATACAGAGAGGTCTAATGTGACCAAGACCCAAATTTCTGACATAAATTACAGAACGCCTCCTTCTTCTCTTTCCTTTTCTTTAAAACTAAGGAAAGACTATTAAAAATTGTCCAGGTTTACTTTATGCATCAGTGAGAATAAAAGACTGAACTGCATTTCCATTTTAATTTGCAGGTCTGTTCCCCCTCCTTTGACTGCTTGTGATGAGCAGTGTGACTAATGAGCTCCATGGGACCAAAAAGAGTGGCACTTTTCCCTTTCTTCTACTTCCCCGGGTTTTATTCTTGGGTGTGGTTTTTTTTATGTTGCTTGCCTCTGATGTTTTGCAGCTTTTCTGGTCTGGGCTTGGACTAATTCCCAGATCTGTTCTTGCAGATTTTAACTTCGCCATGTACCCACCATCAATGATAGCAACTGGAAGTGTGGGAGCAGCCATCTGTGGCCTTCAACTCGATGATGGGGACAGCCTCACGGACCTCCTGGCCAAGATCACAAACACAGATGTGGTGAGTGTCCCACATTCCTCTTCTCCTTTCACTTCCCAGGGCATAAGGAGAACTGGGCCTGATCCTGAAGGCTGAGTGGAGCAAAGGAGGGGAGTGCTTCTGTAGGGAGTGAAGTGTGGACCCAGCACTTTGGTTTGAGTCTCCAAAGCTCCTTGATTTCCTGGAATTCAGATTTTATTCAGGCTTGGTGGGGAGAGCCTGCTTTGCCTGCCCGGGCTGGTGGTCCAGCAGGCTGAACCTTCCCAGGAGCCCTGGGTGATGGGGTGAGCAGGCAGCATTCCCTGGGGCATGAAGCAAACCAGGAGTTGTGCTGCTGTTGGTCCTGTGCTTGCAGTCATGAAACTGCTCTTCTGGCCCTCCTTCAGGTGTCGCCTAAAAATTCTTGGCATGGAGGAAGTGAATAATGAGCTAATTTCAAGGCAGGACATGAGACAGGCACAACTCAAGCTGACCTTAATGTGTGCTAATTTATTGTTTTTGATTCATAGAGTAAATATGTGGCATTATTGCATCCGTGATAGCATTGTTAAATGAAGATTTGGGTATGTGATTTGGTTAAAAAGGAGTAATTAGTCCAGGTTACTTAAAAGGGGAGATTTTTGATACTTTTTTTTTCCTTACAATCAAATTGATCCTAATTTTCAAATGCAATTCTGAGGTTTCCCATTTATTTTAATTTGAATTGGATTTGCACAGAAAAAGGAATATTTCCAATTCAGAGTGCTTGAAGTCTAAACCATAGAATCACAGAATGGCTTGGGTTCAAATGGACCTTAAAGATCGTCTCATTCCAACTCCCCTGCCGCAGGCAGGATCACCTTCCACTATCCCAGGTTGCTCAGAGCCCATCCAGCCTGGCCTTGGACACTTCCAGGGATGGGGCAGCCACAGCTTCTCTGGAAAACCTGTGCCAGGGCCTCACCACCCTACCAGGGAACAATTTCTTTCTCATATCCAATCTAAACCTGCTCTCTGTCACTTTGGAGCCATTCCCCCTTGTCCTGTCACTCCAGGCCCTTGTCCAGAGTCTCTCTCCATCTTTCCTGTGGGCTCCCTTCAGGCACTGCAAGGCCACAATGAGGTTTCCCCAAAGCCTTCTCCTCTCCAGGCTGAACAATCCCAGTTCCCTCAGCCTTTCCTCCCAGCAGAGCTGCTCCAGCCCTCTGATCCCCTTTGTCCCTCTGAGAGGAGGAACACCTTCACTGCCTGAGAGAATTGTGGGTAAGCCCTATAAGGCCCTTTTGCCGCATCTTTCAATTCGGAAAGATTTTATCTACTGTGCTTTTCTAATCAGATTGTTTAATCTGAAAGAGAATACCTACAAAAACATCTTAGTAGTTCTTAACTGGTTAGAAGATGGGGTTTTAATTTTGCAATTAAAATGCCTTCACACCTTTTCTTTTAAATTTAGCAGGATTTTTTTGTCAAAAGCATGCTTTTTGCCATCTTGGTGAAAATCTTCCCAGATCTGACTGAGCCTACATTCCTTCAGAAGAAAAAATTAATACTCTTCCCAAATAACAAAGAACTCCTAACATTTTACTGTTCCCATCTCCTCTCCAAGAGTCTATCAGCATTGGGTAGAGACCAGCTTCCTTTCTTTGCTCCTGGTCTCAGCCCACAGGAGCACAGACTATAAAGCCCAAATGAGATGAGAACAAACTCATCACAAAAGGAGCTTCTGGGTAATTTAATTGCTAAAAAGTATAAGCCTTTGCAGAAATTAGAGGTGCTGTTATTTTTTTCAAGGTGTTTTCCTTTGTGAGGCAGAGGTAGCTTTAACTCCCTGCAAGCTTTGAAGCCTCAACCTAACCAAAGGTTGCCAAAATTTTTGAGTTTGGGCAAAATACTGTATTTTTCATTAGCCTGCTGTTTAAATTTGGGAGAAATATTTTGCTAGGTATTTTCTCTGTGAGTTATGCATTGGAAAAATACAAAAGGGCCCAAGACTGGAAACTTACATCCCACATGATAAAGCTTGAGAGAGAGAGAAGCAACTGAAAATGGGAGAAGCATTGGGCAGGCTTAGCAAGAGGTAGTAATACCAGCCTCATGTGTAAAATGTATTGTTGGAAAAAACCTACTGTCTGGATTGTGTAAGAGTTGGCCCAAGGCTGTGTTAATAAAGAGTAAAGACTATTGTAATGCATTTTACACTGGGACTTAATTAAAGTTGAATGAAGAGCTTCAGTTCTCTCACTTCCGAATTTCTGATGCCTGAGAGCTGTTCCTGCAGTGGCACAATTAATTCATTGTCACTGTGTGAATGATTTTGTTTTCCAGTGGGGGCTTAGGGAAGAGGGAGAAATGAGAGTTCCTGGTCTTTAGGACCATCATTTGGGAGAAAAATGGGGAAGTCACAGAAATTAACAGTTCTGCAGAGGAAAACCTTCTGGCCCCCTGTGCCTCTTGGTAGCCCACAGGAACCATCAGGCAGCTGGGGAAGAGTCCTTCCCATCCAGAGGGTGCCAAGGCTTCTGCTTCATTTTTGTTTTGGAGTGTGTGATTGCTTAGCATGGAAACAGATGATAGGACTTTGCCACTGGCTTTTCAAAAAATGTCACTGTCTGAGGTGAAGCATGAAAAAATCTCAGCTTCAAAGCTGCAAGCAGATGAAAAGGAAGAATGGTAATGAAACCCTGATGCAACTTAAGTGCAGTGAGCTTTTCTGAACTTTCACTGTTTTATAATGATAATTTAAGGGTGCAGTTTATTTGCTGGGAAATAGCAGCTTTAACCAGGAGGCTGAAATCAGTGGTGTTATTTTAGATTTACATTAGTGTAACTGAGACTGGAGTTTGGCATTTACAGCTAAAATGAATGTTTTTAATGGATGTTTCATTAAGAATTAGACCAAAAATACGTTATTAATAACAAAACATGTAATTTAGAGCCCAGCGGTTGGGTAGGCAGACAATCAGCACGAGAGTTTCTTTCAAAAACACATTAGTGTTGGATATCCTTGTATGAATCCAGAGCAGTGCCCTAGACTTGAGATGGGGCTGTCCAAGGCATCCTGGACTGTTATTTTAGGGATAACAGTTACTGCTGGTAAATAGCTGCCCTGGGCTGTTTGGTGAGGGTTGAATCACAGGCTGGAGAAAGTGTGACAACAGCGCCAGGCAAACCCTGTTTTCATTACTCCTTCCACCGACCGAAATCAACGGCAGGGAGCTGCTCTTGGAGAAGCTCAGCAGCCTGAAGGGTAGTGAAAGTAGCTCTGCGTGGTGCATCTGAGCTGCCTTCTCTGATTGCTACTGTCCCTAAGGGCTAATCCCACACAACTGAGGGAAAAGATTCTCCCCCTCTACTCCGTTCTTGTGAGGCTGCACCTGGAATACTGCATGCAGTCCTGGTGCCCCCAACATAAGGAACTCTCAGAGTAAGTTCAGAGCAGGCTGTGGAATTGATAAAGGGAACTGGAGCAGCTCCCCTGTGGAGACAGGACAAGAGAGCTGGGGCTGTTCAGGTGGAAAAGAGAAAGTTGTGTGGAGATCTCAGAGCACCTTCTAGCATCTGAATGGGCTACAGGAGAGCTGGAGAGGGACTTCTCATCAGGAACTGTAGTAACAGGACAAGGGGGAATGGCTGTAAATGGAAAATGAGTAGGTTTAGATAGGATATTAGAAAGAAACCAGGAATTAGAATTAGAATTAGAATTAGAATTAGAGAGGGTGTTGAGGCCCTGGCACAGGTTTCCCAGAGAAACTGTGTCCTACGCATCCTTGGAAGTGTTCAAAGCCAAGTTGGATGAGATGCTGAGCAACTTGGTCTAGAGCAAGGTGTTCCTGCCCATGGCAGGGGGGTGGGACAAGATCACCTTTAAGGTCCATTTGAACCCAAACCGTTCTGTGCCTCTGATTCTGACTTCACACAGCTCTGAAGGATGGGGATTGCATGTTCCAGTCTGTTCTCCTGCCAGGGGCTGGGAACATTTCCTTTGTGGTTACTTGCAGAGGAGAGGCTAGTGAGCGAAGAGTTAACAGACCTACTGGCCGGAAGCCTCAGAGCTCCCTGTGCATCTCTTGGTGGGTCATTGCAAAGGAAAAACAAACAACTCAGGAAGTCAGGAATTCCCATAGCATCCCAGACCAGCACTCCAGTGCAAGCAGTATCCTGTCCCTGGTGGAGCCAGATGCTTTGGAGGAGGATACGAGCATCCCTGCTGTGCACAATTACGGGATGTGAGGAAGGATAGCTGAATGGGTAGGGCATATTTTAAAACCTTGCAATCAATATTCTGCTTTGCTTGAGACCTGTCTTGGGTAAATCTCTTCCCTCATCTCCTGGAAGATCAGCCATCCAGGTTGCATCTGGATGACACACAGAGTTGGTCTCCCCAGCATCAGCAGCCAGGAAGAGGTTTTCAGGCAGAGCCAATGCCTGTATGTGGGCAGAAGTCATCTCTAAAAGTCTGTTCCCAGATGGTAACTGGTGTGTATTGAGTGGTTTGGAAAATCTAAAGCATATTTAAGGGTCTGAAGTAGAAAAAAGCAAGGAACCAAGCATTTTTTAAAGGCTCGTCAAAACAGCTGGCCGTGAGCCCTTAAAAATGTGGAGTGGGGCTGTTTTGAAGACTGGATCCATAATAAATGGCATTTAAAATATCTCCACTTACACGTGCCACATGTCAGTGCTGGGATGTTTTTTTTATTATTCCCAAGATCAGAGACATCCTTTCATAAAGATTTGCAGATTTCTGCACAGAAACGGAAGTGAAGAACCATCATGCTCAAGAATTCAGAGCTGCAGTAAAAAAATCATGGAAATCTATCTTGAATGGATCGCATTTGAACATTGTCCCTGGAGCACATACACCATTTATCCCCTCCTTTGTAGTGTCTAGGGCCTGTGGTTTTGGAAGCAAGAAACAGAACTTGCTGTATCTTATCCTGCCTTATTTGTTGCAGACCGCATTTTGTATGCAAGGAAACAACAGGCGAAATAGCCTCCCAGAGAAAGGAAGAATGAGATAGTTTCCTAAGTTGTCTTTGCCTGAGTTGGCAGCTGCTCTGTTTCATTCAGCTTTTTGTTCCCCAGTGAGTGCTGTGCGTGTGTAGCAACAATGGGGTGATGCAGTGACACCGCGGGCTCATGGTGGAGTTCCGTCGGGTCCGTTGGCAGGCGCGGCCGCGGCCGGCGCGCCGAGGGGAGCCAGGCCCCCGAGGAACGGCTCCCATGGATCAGCCACTCTGGCAGGGAATCCTTGCTCAGCTCCTGCAGCTCTGTGTAATGCAGGCAGGTCCTCCCAGCTTTTTGAAAATCCCCTTTTTCACTAAACGCTCAGAGGGTTTCTTACAACAGCATAAATCCGACACCTTTTCACCTTTCCACCTTTTCACATCTTCAAAATATTGCCTGGTAGAGATTGCCAGAATCCCAAGTCACGCTGAGCAAGGAGTATCATGGCGTCTGCCCCTGCATCGCCCTGCTGGTGTATTGGCTTTACTCTCTCTTTTCCCAGTTCTGAAAACATTGTTCTCCTGTTTGCAATGAGAAGTACCCACAGCAGCAACAGGAAACCAGCAAACTGAGTGGTGAAGCAAACAGTGGAACTGAATCTAGAAAGGGCACTTTTGAAACTGCTGAAAAGACCAAAAAATTGCAAAGAAAAATGCCCTGTATTTCAGATTCTTAATGTTAGTCACCTTATTTATTGCATTATTGCAATAATGTGGCAACAGTAAGTGGAGAAGCTCTGGCATGAATTAATTTTTTGCGGTTTTTTTGTTTGTTTTGTTTTTTGAATGAGATGTCCTTGTTAGTCCACATGAGGTATCCTTTGAAGCAGCACATTACTATTTTCTGTACTTCCAGCCTGAAAAAGAGACATTGACACTTACCTGTGGTTGATGCTCTTTGTTGTAGTAGCAAAAACATACATTCAGGAGGGGAAATAGTTCTGGGTCTTAACTGCATCCGTTAGATGTGAGATTCCTGTAAATACAGTAAATGGATAAGATATTCCCACAGCAGCTTTCCAGGCTCTTTCTTTGGAGGTCAGTGAGGTAAAGGCCAGCGCTCAGCACACAAAGGCCCCACTTTGGGAAGGAATCCCTGTTTATGTCAACAATGAAGCATGTGCTTTGGAGAGGTCTGAATTGGGGCTTAAATGTGAACCAGTGGAGGAATCCAGCCAGCTTTTGTGTGTAGGAGTACAGATGACATGTTCCACACTGGAATTTATGTAAATCCCAACTCTTTAATGCATGTCTGATTTCTGCTTCCTTAGATTATTCAAGCAATGTGTACATGTCCAATGAACGGTACTGTCATTTTGGGTATCTCCAGCATCCTTTCCATTTATCAAACCAGATCTTGCATCTAAAAGAAGTCCTTTTCTAATTTCACTTTTGCAATTAGTTTTAAGAAAGAGGAAAAGACTGGGGGCCTTAACACTTTTTTGTGAAGTAATTAATATATATGTGGAAAACTAATCGCCCTTTAACACAAGAATGCCAGAAGGCTTTTTTAGTATTCCCAGCTTTGGGATTTTGGGCAGTGCAAAGCAAGAGCCTGTTGCTGGAGTTGAGTTGGTTTGGGTTGGGTTGAGTGGGAGGCCTTCCCTCGTATCTTACCAATGAACCATAAATGCCAGTTTGAAACTGGAAGCTGGTGACCACTGTAGGACATACATATGCCACAGAAGTGTTGAAAAGTTCAAAAAAGTGAATTATGTGTAATATTCTGCAGGATCTTCCCTAAGGCTTGTGCTTTCTTTCAAGATTGTCATGAATGGAAATTGAAATCTTCAATGATTATTGACTTGAATAAGCAGCTCATGCCATAGAGCTGCTGATTCCTCCTTCCAATTTTTTTCACTGCCAGCATTTCCATTATAGCCAGGAGGCTGCCCCTCATCAGACACAGGAGAGCTTTTCTTTTCCTTCAAATGCTTTCAAATGTGTGTTAGTGAAATCACCTACGGATGAAAGAGTTTCAGAATGAAAAAAAAAAAGAAACCCCAAAGTTAATTGCCTTTTTAGTTCTGTACATGCTGAAGTATAAATAAAACTATGGAATGGAAAGTACCAGAACTATTTTAATCATTAAAACTACTAGACCATATAGAAGAATGGGGAAGTTGATCCATGTGACACACATTTAAAAAGTTTTTTATAAAAACAACAAAGGCAAACCCTGCAGTATTCTGAAGGAATGGCCTAGACCTTGTATTGCAAAATCTGGGGTCATACTGCAGTGCATTATAGTGTTCTTTCAAGGAAGATTTCTTGAAAATAGTGCAATTCATGGGTTTTTTCTTTGATATGTTCTTAAAACTTAATTCTCTGTTGTCAGAGCCATCTAGAACTTGCAAAATTAAAGTCCACCAGTAAAATACGTACACATGCAGCAAATCTCCATGAAACTTGGAGTTAAAAATACTGTGTCATGGGAAGGCCGGGCTGTTTGTCCTGATGGGTTTTTAGTAGTTTTTTGTATCATGTCCTTTAACTTTGGATTGACAGAAAGTTCCAGCGATACCCTCATCTATACAATAAAGCCACTTACTTACCTTATCACGTTGTGACAGCTGGGCTGATAAGATACTCTAAATTATGTTTTTTTTCCTTTCACCTGAGAGATTTAACATCCAAGGAGCTTTGGTATGTAAATAGCAACACTTTTTTGGAAACTGTTTCATACTGAATGCATTTTTACTGTAGGTTTCTTTGTTTTAAAGAATTTGGTGGTTTTAAGCACAAAAATTGTAGACCAGAGAAATAATACACAGTGGCCTGGATTCTGTATTCTGATATGAAATAAAATCTATGTGACAATTCCAGTCGAAGCCACTTTATAGGTTTTATATACAAAATGAAGACACCAGAAATGACCCATTTCTCTATAGGGTTACCTGGAGATTTCAGCCTCTTCTTATCTGAAATGAATCATCGTGCTGCCCATCAGAAGTTTGAACAGTGATGGTGTAAATGACCATACATGAGGGTGTTTAGGAACAGACAAAGCTGACTCCAAATGCTCAAGCCTCATGTTCCGCATGTCACCACCCTTCCTTCCCCAAGCTTGCCTGCAAGGAAATTGCCTCATTAAGCTTTTCAGACTGAAGCTGCTTAAAAAAAGTCTGGCTTGTTTTCAGAAGGACACAGTGCTTTGAAACTGTGCTTTAAAAGAAGAGGTTCTTATACCCAAAAAAAGCACATTAGGAGTGTTGTCTGTTGCAAGAGTCTCCAAGCTGGTGCCCCCACACTTGAAAATGCCTTGACCCACACAGTGATTTGTTGTCACTGCCGTCTTACGCACAGGTGAATGCTTACAACGGACCTAAAGCCCTCCCTAGCTGATAATAAAGGATTTTCTTTATCTGAGGACAGGATTTTGCAGCCAGCAGCTGCTGGCTGGAAGCCAAGAAAAATGGGTGTTCATTACCCACCGGAGCTAATTGCGCCCATCGCAAACGTCAGCATCGCCAGCGGAACAGATCCTCTTCACTGGATGTGTTTTTCCCAGTCCAGCTGGGATGACAAATCAATCCTCCATGTATGAATATTTCAAACTCTCCCCAATAACCAGCTACTGTGTAGAAAAAGGGGTGTGTTGGTCAGGGCCCAGCTCCTCAGTGTTGCAGGCACATCCCGTAGTGGGTTGTCAAGTGCCTGTGGAACCCTGTGGAGGTCAGTGCCTCATTCTGTTCTTCAGCTCCCCTGCCTGACAGTGGGAATGGTGATGCTCTGTCTCACTGCCCTAGCCAGATGCTGTGAGGACTCTGGTTAAAGCATTGTGCTGTGAAAATCCTCCTGCCAAACCCTGTGTTGCTCTATTCCCTGAAGATTTCTGGAGAGACCCAGCTCTTAGGCAGGCTGAGGGTGCAGGAAATTTGCAGTATTAGTGCCTTTTCCAGAAGGACTCCTCAGGGCTGCCTTTAGAAAATGCCATTTCTTGTAGCGCCACGTGTTCCCCTGCACAGTGTCAGATTGATACTCCCAGTGCCAGCACGCTGAACATGGTTGGCATTGTGTTCATACAGTCACAGCTTGGGTTTTATTTTTAAGTTTCTCCTGTAACTCAGGGTTTGTCAAGGTTTTCTCACAATTTTTTTTCTGGTAAAATAACCACATTATTTGGTCTTCCAGTGTATTATCAAGAGTGTGGAACATCCTGTAAGTATTTTAATAGTCGCCTTCTTCATTGCTGTGTCTGGTTTAAATGTGGTGAATCCTTTGCATTTATTTCTGTGTTTATATTTCACGTTTATTGTGGGACTCCTGATGGATAGGCTCCCATATTTATGTTGCTCTACTGTACCCTGCTGTTTCTCTGAAAGTTCTGTAGTTTGCAATGCAGTGGTCTCTGGGAACTGGTTTTATGTTCAGAAAATGATGGGACATGGCACTCAGTGCTCTGCTTGTCAAGGTGGTGTTTGCTCAAAGGTTGGGCTCAGTGGTCTCAGAGGTCTTTTCCAACCTAAATGATTCTACAGTTCAGTAATGCATCTGCATGTTTGGGGCTTTTGTGAATTTTCTCTTGTGTGAATTTTCACAGATAAACTGACCTTTGTGCCTCTGCCTGGGGGACCCAAATGTGTGACAGATAAAACTCAGCCCCAGAGCACCATGCTTGTTCAGGAACCTCAACACTTCTCCAATTGCCCAACAGTTTGCTTTGTATGAAGTGCGTCTGTCTGTGTGATCTTGGTACAGCACATGGAAGTTATTTCAGGATAAAATTGCATTTTTTTTTGTAGAGAAGACCAACTTAGGTGCATAGGAGAATGAAAAATTATTTCTCTGTAATACTTAAATTCTTGCTCAAGAAGACCACATAAATCACATAATCATAGTCATGGAATGGCTTGGGTAGGAAGGAACCTTAAGGATCATCCAGTTCCAACCCCCTGCTGTGGGCAGAGACACCTTCCACTATCCCAGGTTACTCAGGGCCCCATCCAACCTGGCCTTGGACACTGCCAGGGATGGGGCAGTCACAGCTTCTCTGGGCAACCTTTTGATCAAAGACCAGTAAAGTATTAAGATTTAGAGCCTAATAAATACAGCATAAACAGTGTTTAACCCAGGGAGTTTGTACACAGCGATTACCTCTAAGAATTCAAGGTTGATTCACGTCAGAGCAGGCACTTCTCGGAAACACCCGACCAATGCTCTTCCAACTTCTGCTAGCTCAAGTAAGATAAAAATAACCACCTTTATCTTTACTAATAGATAAATTTGCTTTCTTTTCTCTAGGACTGCCTTAAAGCTTGTCAGGAACAGATTGAGGCAGTGCTCGTGAACAGCCTGCAGCAAGTCCGGCAGCAGCAGCAGCAGAGCAACCCGTCCAAGACAGTGGATGAACTGGACCAGGCCAGCACTCCCACAGATGTGAGAGACATCAACCTGTGAGGACATCGGCACACAAAGTCACGCTTGCTCCCCCAGACCCTTTATTTTTGTTATTATTTTTAGAGTGAATTTTTTTTAATCTGCTCCCACATAGAACATATTTAAAGCTCTTTTAGGTATAAAGAAAAACAAAACCAAAAAAAAGTACAAAAACTGAATAATGAAAAAAAAATATAAGCGTTTGGTGCCTGTGATGTTCTACAGAAGGGAATCCCACAATATATTTGGTAATTGCTATTTGATTATGTATCAGTGATATTAAATGCTTATAAAAGCATACAAAGTAGCTAGATCAATGTAAGCCTGCATTTGTGGGAACAAAGTAGAGTATACTTGTCTGTGTATTATGAACTAGTGCATACACCCCTTTTTTAGATATAAGAAAGGAATTGTGTGTGCGATTTTATGGCTTGACTAGATTGCAAAGCAATAGAATAAGGGGTTTAGGGCAAAGTGGGAAAAGATCCCTGAAGCAATTGAACCATTTTGAATGCAGAAGAGATTTGCTGATCTGTCACCTCTGTTATTAGTCAGAAGTGTTTGTTGGATCTCTGTATGTTAGTTTTGTTTACTCTTGCTGTCTGTGGTAGCTGCTACCTAAGAAAGAAGATGCTTTATTTTACCAGCCAGAAGAGCAGGTGTCTTTTGGGCTTTTTTTTTAGTTGATTTATTTTTCTTTTTTTTTTTTTTCCCCAACTTCCCCTCTGCCCCCCTTGACTTTTTATCTACTTTTCCTTCCGAAATGGTTCATTCTAAACACAGCAGCATGTTTGGCATGAGGGCAATTCCTTTTACCCAGCCGTGGGCCGAGCCAAAGTTCCCAAGTGTTCATGGTCAGTGGGGGGAATGCACACATTAATCCCGACCTGTTGGCTGGACAGACCACCTCCAACCTTTGGATTGCAAGATGTGGTGGATCATCTAGGAAAAGCATTAAATTCCTTTACAGTGCTAATGCTTCACGTCCATGTTAACGTCTGGCAGCTTCTTAGCTTGGCCACAAAGACATTTAAATGATGCTCTGTCCATCTTCCCTTGTAATAGCCCCTCACTGTGTTAAAGAAGATGAGGTTTGGTTTACTCCCTCGTCTCTCTTCCCCCCCACTCTCCCCACACACCTTTTCAGCATTTCATTAACTTTCTTGATCCACAGTGAGCGTTTTTGTAAACCATTTCATTCGAAAAGCACTTTGAAAATTGTTCCTAAGGGATTAAATGAGATGGTTTATGACAATTTTGCGAGAAAAGAAAAACAAAAAAAAAGAGAAAAAAGAAAAAAAGAAGAAAAAAAAGAAAGAAGTCACAAAAGCAAGGCTTTGTATAGCTTTTTATAGTCAATATTTTCCAGTATCTGGTGTACTCGGTTAGCTGTGGTGTTGCTGGAAATACCAACACCCGCTTCAGATGACATTCCTGTCATGACATTCCGGATAAAAGCCTGACCATCTGTATTGTTCAGTGTCACAGAAGGATCTTAATACCACCTGCGTGTTTATCTATGGACAAGGAAAGAAAATTGCTGGTGCAACAGCCGTGGTGGTAAACATCGAGGTGCGTGACTTGGAGTTTTATTACAAAGGTGTATTCAGTGTACTTGAATTTATTTTCCTGCTCCACCTGTAACGAAGAGGCATTTAGATGGCAAAGGAGTTGGAGCAACTTTTGGTTTTTTTTTTTGGTTCTAGTTTTTTGGTTTTGTTTTGGTTTTTTTTTTTTTTTTTGCACAATTGTATTAACGGTTTGCAGATATACAATATGAAGCTGTTGGTTGAAATGTTAATGTTCGCATTTTTAACACAAAAATCCAGAAAGAACATGCTACTTCGAAGAATATTATATGTATGGACTCAGCCTATTTGGCTAGATGAGGGTAGAAAATGGAGTAAGATTCTAAGGTTTTGTTGTTTTTTTGGTTTTGGGGGGTTTTTTGGTTTTGGTTTTTTTTTTTTTTTGCGCTGCTAAGAAGCTATGATTTGTTTCATTCTTATTCACATTAACAGTACTTAGCTGTATTGTTTCACTGAGTGTGCTGCTATTTTATAAACATTTTTATAATATATTATTTTACTGCTTAAATTTCAAATCCTGAAGTAGATGGTTAAGTGGAGATATGATGAGTTCTTTGATTTACTGGAAATGCCCTGTACAGGTTTTTTTTTCCCTAATAGCGTGTTCATGATTTTTTTTTTTTTTAATTTTATTTTTTCCTTCTTTCTTCTTCCTTTTTTTTTTTTTAATCTCCTTTCTTCCTGATCACATCCTGCAAAGATGGTATACTTACCTCAGGTTTGCTGGACAAGAAATGGTTCCCATTTTCACAATACCTCACACAGTGACAGTTTGGTTGCCCCGGGGCCCGCCCGGGAGAGGTTGCAAGCAGCCGAGGCAGGGCACTGGCTCCTTTTTGGTCTCTGGTATCCTTTTCATAGTGGAAAAAATGCATTGACTCTCCACTGGTGAGCAGGTCTGTTCTCCCCAAAACTGCTGCTGGGCACAGCCTTGGCCTCACCTCCCGCCTCGATGTTCTGCGTTGGGAGCACCCGGAATTTTGCAGCGGTGTCTCTGTCCTGGAGGAAAAAGTAGCTGATGTTGTTGAAGCAAGACTGTGGAGCCACACACAGATCAGATCAGATCAGGTCAGATCATTCCTTGGCAGCCCTGCCCCTTGGCTTCATGGGGAGCTGTGCCAGAGTGTCCTGATGGTGGGGTGACCTCTCCGAGCGCTGGCACTGTGTCCATCATGTTGGCGTGATTTGCTCCGTGCCTTAGTCCAGGTGTAGGCAGGACCTGTGTTTAGGGTGCCTGCCCCTTCTCTTCATCCAACCTCCTTCACACCCCAGTCCCACAGCAGCCACGGGATCACAGGGATGATCCCTGCAGAGGATCACAGGGGTGATTCCTGCTGTGGAACACAGGGCTGATCCCTGCTGTGGATCACAGGGGTGATTCCTGCCATGGAACACGGGGATGATCCCTGCTGTGGATCACAGGGGTGATTCCTGCCATGGAACACGGGGATGATCCCTGCTGTGGATCATAGGGATGATTCCTGCCGTGGAACAGAGAGATGATCCCTGCTGTGGATCACAGGGCTGATCCCACCAGGTCACCCCTCTGCAGAACTGAAGGGGCAGGGGCTGAGGGCCTCCTCCGTGGTCGGCTGCTCTACAGCAGGGTGGGGGCGAGCTGTGCTGGAAGGGGCAGCACTATTCAGCATTCCCACTCCCTGCAGGGTCCTGGTGGGTCTGTGTGTGTCCCCACCAGGGTGAGGAGTGTCCTCGGCTGCAGTGACATGCTCAGCAAGTGCCAACCCTCTGGTTACAGCATACTGTTTGTTTGAAGGCTGCAAACCCTACAACTTGAGTGCTTTCATATTAGCTTTCAGAATAAAATGACTGCCTAGTACTCTCTTTTAACAGCTATTAAAGGAAGTGTGTTGTTACTGCAAATGAGGTGTGAGATCTTCCCCTCCTGAACTGCAGAAGTCGTAAACCTCCCAATTGATTGATTAAAAAAGAACAGAAAATGTGTTGCTGATTCTGCCTTCTCAAGTGCCAAAGGATTGGGACAGTTGCTAAAAGTGTTTCTCTCTCAGCTTCCTATTGATGGTACTTTGATGGTCTTCTCCTCCTTCCCGTTACTGTAGTGTAGGAGCACCTCATAATGTATTTATTTGTATTTCCAACATGCTTGTGAAAGAGAAAAATACCAAGTAATCCCATGTCGATGATTTATGCTTGAGTAATTGGACAGCTCTTAATTACTCAGCAAACCACCTGGCCACTGGATTTTTTCCACTATGTTTATTACCATGTTCTCATGTACCTCAGAAATCACTCTTGGTTGCACAGTTTCTGTTCTCAGACTTTTTTTGGGTTTTGTTTTGGTTTGGTTTTTTATTTGTTGGGTTTTTTTGGTTTTTTTTTTTTGATTTTTTTTGGGTTTTTTTTTTTTTTTTTGCTTTATTGAGTGTGATGCCATATCAAGTCAACGTTACTCTCTCACAAATGTGCTCTTTAAGAGGTGTGGATGTTTATGTGGTCAGGGGATGCTAGAAAGTGTGGTAGTAGACATCAGTGTAAACAAAAGTATTTAGAAAGTACATGAGGTTGTTTTTGATGGATAAGACTCTGATACGGTGTAGTCTTGATTGCCTTTTAAAAGGTCTTTGTTCAGTGTTGTCATTTTTATTAATAACCTATTGTTTTGACTAGTTTAAAGATGGTTCTAAGAAAAGTGTTCTGGTGGGATTAGGTATGCTGTATGGACAATAAACTCACCTTGACCTAAATTTACTTGCCTTGCTTTTATTCCTTCAGTGAATTTGGTTGTGTCACTCATTCCATGGTGGTGTTTCCTTGGTGGGATGTGATTCTTAAGCCTCTGATCTGGATAGATGGTGTTAGCAGACATATAAAATGAAGGCTGCACTCACAGAACAAGCCTGCCTCTAAAATGTAGCTGCCTTCCCATTGGATAGGCAAATTCTGGCATGTAATCCCTTGAGATTCAAGGAGAACAAAGTCCTAAAAAGTGGTAAATTGCAGGATCAAAATATTTTGTGGGAATCAAATTGAGCTGGTGAAAGGCCACATGGAGTTCACATTTTTGCAATGAATTGAAATACGATTTCAATCTTCACTCAGTTGTTTGTTGCACTGGAATGCTACTGCAAATATCAGATTGTTTTTCTTTCTGTAAACCTGGGGAAACCGTGAGTAAAAGGAGTGGGATTTGTGGTGAGGCCAGTGGGAAGAAATGAGTCCATTGTCCAGAGTCTGCTTCCTCAGCCTGTAGCCAGGAGGGCAGGATGCTCAACCTCTCCTCTCCCACATTTGCTTGCGAGTGCCTGCTGTGAAGTGACCAAGCTCCTGTGGGATGTGTTTGGCCTGACCTCTCCTCCACTGCCATCCAGTAGCAGTTTTCTCCTGAATTTCCAGCCCTTTTTCACTCCTGGGGAGAGCAAAGAGACCCTGAAGAATGAAGAAGAGGCATTTGGGCAGACATACTGGGGAAACATCCAAAAGACAGACTTCAAGATAAACTGAACAGGGAGAAGGAAAAAATCCCGAAAGAACAAATATTGCTAAAATGAAGAAACATATGAGCAAAAATAAACAGAAACAAATAGAATAAATCATGCATGGAAATGTGAATAATTATGAATTATGGGATGAATATTAATGAATTAAAAATTAATAGGAAATAGGGATTAAATCAGGAAGCTGGGGGTCGGGAGATACAGATCTTTCTAGCCATAATCACACAATCTTGGGACCTGTGGTTTTAGGGAAAGTCTCTGAAGACTTCCCTGCCAAATGTCTTGTAAGTCTCACACTTCCCAGCTTGTCTGCACCAGAGTTAGAGATTCTAAAACATCACAAGTCCAGGGTTTTCTCTGACCACCACTGAACAACGTGACCACCACCTTCTAGCATTTAGTAGGCTCAGCTTGGAGCCTGTGAAGGACTGGAACTGTGCAGTGACCAAGCCCTGAACAGATTGTCTGGAGAAGGTGTGGAGTCTCCCTCACTGGGGTATTCCAGAGCTGTCTGGACACAATCCTGTGCTCTGGGATGACCCTGCTGGAGCAGGGAGACTGCCCCAGTGGGCCCTTCTAAGCTGACCCATCCCGTGCTTCTGTGATTGTGGTTCTGTTTAAAAGGGTTCTCAGAGGTGATCTGCATTCCAGCTGGGCTTCCGATGTTCCTGCTGATGCAGCCAGGAGACAACACTGAAACTTGTGGGAGTCTCAGTGAGGACACTTGATGGGGAGAGCATCAGGTCAGTGCTCTGCTGGGCTCCAGCAGCACTGTGAGGAAGGGCATCCCTCAGCAGCAGTGGCATTCAATCAAGACCTATTAGGATTACAAATCAAGGTGAGTAAAGATGAGGTATTTACACTGAGGTAAGGAAAAACACTGAGTTTTGCTGCAACCTGCTAGAGAAAGAGAGAAAGGAACAAAGAAGAAAACAAGTAACAGGGAAAATGTCTGTCTCCTTAAATGCCTGTCATTCTGTGGAAATGATGTGGTGCTAGCTTGGTCTTGCCATTGAGTTTTCTCTAAAAATAAACTGGGTTGTTATTTGAGCTCTTCCAAAATGCAACATGCAGAAACTGCAAGAAGAATTAGGCCAGAGCAGTGAAGGAGAGTGAGAAAGGTCAGCAGTCCGGCTGTGTTTGGCTCCTCAAGATTACTCAGGAACCCTTCTTAGAGCAAAAGCTCTGGTTCATCTGACAGAGGACTCACAAGCATCCCTGAAAAGCAATAGATTGACCTTTCTGATTAGGGTTTTCAGAACTTGAGCAAAGCTGTGGGTGGGACATAACCAGCTGGAGGATGAGGGATGAAATCAGCATTGCATCCAGCGCAGTCAGACAAAAATTGATCTCAATTTTTCCAGCTTCCTCACATTGTCTCTGAGGGGAGAACTCATCACACTCTGCAGCCTCCTCACGAGGGGAAGAGGAGGGGCAGGCCCTGATCTCTGCTCCGTGTGACCAGGAACAGGACCCAAGGGAACAGCTGGAGCAGTGTCAGGACAGGATCAGGTTGGATGTCAGGGAAAGGTTCTTCCCCCAGAGGGTGCTGGGGCACTGAACAGGCTCCCCAGGGAATGGTCACGGCCCCAAGGCTGCCAGAGATCAAGCAGCATGTGGACAATGCTCTCAGCGATGCACAGGGTGGGATTATGGGGGTGTCTTTGCAGGGCCAGGAGTTGGACTGGATGATCCTTGTGGGTCCCTTCCAATTCAGGATATTCTATGATTCTATGACTGTAAATTCAACTTGTTTGCTTCTCCGAGAAGCTTTTTATTCTGATTACTTTGGATCTGCTTCTTAGACCCAACAAAGTATTGATCTTTGTGGTGTGCGCTGATGATGATGTTTAATCTCCCGGGTTTAGGTATTAGGTCTTGGCCTAACGCTACAGAGCTTTGCGACAGGAGTGCCTAAACCGCGGGTGTGTCTCCCCGGCGAGCAGCAGCGCCAGGGCGAAGGGTGGGATCCGTGATCCCGGGAAAGGCGAGGGCCGTGGAATGGGAAGGGGCCGCGGCGGGGGCTGCAGAGCGCGCGAGGAACCGCCAGGGGGCGCCCGCGCACCGCGCGCGGCCCTCAGGACCCCGGGAATCCCGCGCGGGGAAAGGAACGCGCCCGGCGCTCCCACGGCTCACCTGAGCGCCCGCCTCCGCCACACAGCCCGCAGGCACAGCTCCAGCAGAAGGGAAGGTATACCGCACTGAGAACCCGCTTAAAAACAATTAAAAACATGCCCGAAGTCACTCTGCCACGAATGAAATTGTATTGAGGCCCCAGTTTGAGGCCTGTCTGCAGCACAATCTCTCTGTGGGATTTGCCAGGGTTATGCCTCTCTTCAGGCCGGCACGTCCTTCAGAGGAGCATTACACAGGCAGAGAAGTGCAACGACACAGAACTGAAGAAATTCAGCAAAGGTTTCTGCTGGGTGTATCTGTAAGCGCAAGGAGCAAGATCAGGTCCCAAATGACAACTGAAAAGGGACACCTAATCGAGTAGCTAAGCCACGAGGCTCTAAGTCAGAAGGTACAGGCTTTCCAAGCTGTTCTCTCGCAAAGCCAAAGCGGCTTGCGAGTCACCCAAAGTGGGTGACTTCAAAGTCTCTCTCAAACTTTGCCTGAAGGGCCGTCGCATGTGCTTAGAAGAGATGTTAAACTTGATCCTCTAAACCACGTGTGAGACACAGCTGGAGTTTTATCACCGCAGCAAAACACAGTTGTTTTTAATGGTGATACAAGAGAAAGAGGTTGGAGCTGATTCACTTGGCACTGGCTCATTTACTGGCAAGACTGTCACTGGTGTCACCCCTTGAAAATGTCAGTTCTGAAATCTGTGGAGGAAAGGCACTGCAGAAATTTGAGGTTAATGCCACGCTGCAAAAGGAAGATAAAAAGGAAACGAAACAGACACAATTATTGCATTAAATATTTAATTTTGCATCTGCTTCAGACAGCTATCAAATGAAACAAATCATGTTTCAGTCTTAATTTAGAATGTATTTGGTGTTAAAGCACAAACCAGTTTCAAACTGAAGTCAGACCTCTGGACAACCCAGAAGAATCTCTCGGATTTTTAGATAGCATTTATTCAATCCGGTTGAGAAATCCTGAAAGAAATACACTCATTTGACCAACTCATATTTTGGTTAATCACACTGTCTGTAAGGCATAAAACTTCAGCTTTCTGAGGGGAAAAGGATGAGTTCCAGTCACTTCTTGTGCTACTTTGTCCATTTTATCAGCAGGAATTTCTAGGTTGCCCAGAGAAGCTGTGGCTGCTTCTGGATCCCTGCAAGTGTCCAAGGCCAGGTTGGACAGGGCTTGGAGCAACCTGGGACAGTGGAAGGTGTCCCTGCCCATGGCAGGGGGTTGGAACTGGATGATTTTTAAGGTCCCTTCCAAGCCAGGCCATTCTTGCAGGACAAGACCAGTGTGGTCCCAGCTGGGTGTGGGTGCTGACATCTCACACTGCTCTGCCTAGGAAACTGCTGCTTTAAACTGCTCCTTGGAACCAGCTCACCTTTGCTGATGGTTACTCCGGGGTGTGATTTGGCTGCCCAGGCTTCTGACTGACTTGTGAGTAATGTCCTTTATCCATCTATATATAAATATCAATGTATCGATACTACTCTGACTCCGCCGCTGCCCTGCCGCCTGTCTGAATGCTGCTCAGCCCTTTGGGAATAGAATTCCTTCCGATGTCCAACGCTGTGCGGCCGTTCCCTCTCGTCCTGTCGCTTGAGGCGTGGGAGCAGGGCCAGCTGTCCCCTACCATCCGGCAGCCATAAACATTTCCCGAATCCTCCTTTTCTGCCGGGAGCCGCCTCCGGTGACGTCAGAGCGGGACGCGGGGCGGGGGCATGACGTCACGGCGAGGCGCGCGGCGCCGCAGTGCGGGCAGTGGGACGGGCGCTCACCTGCGCTCGACCTGCGCACATCTGGGCACAGCTGTGCTCACCTGCGCGCACGCCTGGGCGTAGCTGCCCACATCTGCGTTCACCTGCGCTCCCCTGAGCTGCCGTGCGCCATGGTTCGGTTCGGGCTGACGGTCGTGCGGCAGTGAGTACCGCCCGCGCATCCCCGGCCGTGGCCGTGCCCCGGCGGCCGCGTTCCCTCCTCGGTCACGGGCAGCGGGAGGGGGAAGCTGAGCAAAAGCTCTCAGGCGGGGCAAGGGTGGTGTGAACATTTTTCCCGTGAAACGTTAAGGTGGTTGTGACTCGGGTGGAATTCCTAAGGTGACTTTTTTCTCCCACTCTGTTGACAGATGTTTGTAGCTGACTGAACCAAGTAGCTCCAGCTGCCTGCAGCTGTGTTTAATTTGTAGGAAGGCTGAGCTTCTTTTCTCCTTTACTATAAGCCCCGTGGGCAACAGGGGAGGGAGGATTCTGCCCCTCTGCCCCGCTCTGCTGAGACCCCCCTGCAGGGCTGCATCCAGCCCTGGGCCCAGCACAGGAAGGACAGGGAGCTGCTGGAGCCAGGCCAGAGCAGGGACACCAAGGGGATCAGAGGGATGGAGCAGCTCTGCTGGGAGGAAAGGCTGAGGGAATTGGGATTGGTCAGCCTGGAGAGGAGAAGGCTTTGGGGTGACCTCAGAGATGGAGAGAGACTCTTGGCAAGGGGCCTGGAGTGAGAGGACAAGGGGGAATGGCTTCACACTGACAGAGGAGAGGTTTAGATTGGCTGTCGGGTAAAAAAGTTCCCTGTGAGGGTGCTGAGGCCCTGGCACAGGTTGCCCATAGCAGCTGTGGCTGCCCCTGGATCCCTGGCAGTGTCCAAGGCCTGGCTGGACAGGGCTCTGAGCATCCTGGGATAGCAGCAGGTGTCCTTGCCCATGGCAGGGGGTTGGCACTGGGTGATCTTTAAGGTCTTTTCCAGCCCAGTTCATTCCATGAGTCTGTGATTTCTTCTGCTCTGACTTCCTAGGCTCTTTTTCTTCCAGGTGTGCAGCTCTGCTGTTACCCTTGATAATCTCTGGAACTGGTTCCCTGTAAAGTTCAGTGAACCAGCTGCAACACGTGCTTGTCAAAAGAAGGCTCCAGAGTCTTCCTGCAGCTTTGTTCTCTCCAGCATGGAGGTGTAGTTGTTACAGATGAATTTGTGCTGCATTTATGATAAATTTAAGAAATCACTTCTTTTATTCCAGATGGCTTTGCCTCATTAAAAACTGGCAGCATGATTGGATTTGATTTGAAAATGGTTTTTTATTGCTATAAAATCTTAGTGTGCATTGTTTTGAAAAGAGTTTGTGCTCATTTAGTTACATTTTTTTTACATTCCGATGCTGCTGTCTCTTGTTGGTATTTAATACAACAATGTTTTTGAAGATCCACTTAAATGATGACAAGTTAATTTTTTTGTTGTTGTTTACAATCTCTTTCAGTGGAGAAACAAGGTACAACAAAGACAAGATACTGCAAGGTTAGTAAGATTTATTCTGTTAGCTGCTTAGAGATGGAAAATCATGGTGAAATCCTGTCACCAACTGCTCAGATGTCATTAAGCAATAATACTGTAAACCTTTAGAGGCTTTATGTGTAAGCCAGGACATGACTTTCATAACGTTACAGAAGATTTTAAGTCATTCTCCGCAGAATATCAACAGATGCTGGTGTACATTGTGTTTCAACAGGTGCATTAGAAAAGTTCCTTTTTCTACACAGGGAAAAAGTATGTTGCATGTAATCAAATAAAATGGTAGCAGCATCTTTTACGAAGGACTCCATAGCACTGTGTTAAATGCCAGTAATAGGAAGTTTGGGAAAAAAGCTTCTGGGAAAAGGAGCTGCAGAAGGATGGGTAAAGATCCTGATGTGAAGGGGGCTGTTGCCTCAAGAAGGGAATCTGTTACTTGCAGTAAAAACCTGCAGTAGGGCAAGGGAGAATGAAAAGTAAAGGTTGTTTAAATGCTTGAATTGTTCAATCCCAACTCTTTCTAGGAAGGCAGTCTTGACTAGACACACTTAAAACTAGATTTCACCTTAATGGCTGCTGGCTTGTGCATCCAGAACTGAACACACTGAGCTGCCTGGATGTCTGCTGTAGGAAAATCATGGCTGGGGTTGTACTTTGAATAAATGAGCTTTCTACAATACTTCATGTTGTGAAGGAGAATTGTGCTTCCAGATTTTCCTTCCTCTGACATTGCCATTTACAGTTCTTGCAACGTAGATTTGTGCTCATACTTTACTTGCTTAAAAATACTGATGATGTCTTTTGATTTCCTAGCTCCTTGGGTCAAATGATGTGTAGTGGGTTCCTCTCCAGTGTGGAGAGAACGTAGCTTCTGTTTTTGAGCAAGCCTCTTCTGAACTGAGAGGTGTAAGCCTTTACCAGCACACTGGGGTCAGACATCTCACATGTCTGAATTACAGATGAGGTGCTCAGAACTCAGGTTCTGGACTTCTTTTGTCCTGTCTTTTGCTGTTGGATTGTGCATTTTCTGTGTGAAAGTAGTTTATTTATTCTGAATCTGATGGGAATTCCACTCTCTCTGCTCTGGCTTCCTGCAGAACTACAATGGGTAAAAGGTGTGGATGTAGCAATCTGTTACACATTTCTTCCTCTGCCACAGTTCTGGGTTCTCCTGCAGACACTGAGCTGTGGCAAGAGCACACTGTTCAACTTAAGTTGGATTTCCAAAGTGCTGCTTCTCTCCACACTGTCCTGGAGCTCTGTGACCAGTTATTCTCACTGACCTCCTGGCTGGAAACAAATTTTGGGATGTTTGCTGCTTTTCAGCTGGGTTTGCAGCTTGTGTGAGCATTGCTGTCAGTGTGTGAGGTTGAGAGGAAGAGATCACAAGGGACTGTGTTTGCTTCTCGTTCTCTCAGCACTATTGTCCTCTTTCTTATTTACATTTAGCAAATCTGTTTATGAAGTTTCAGCTGTGAGATACTTCTTGCAGGAACCCAACCAGTGACCCTTCTAAAAATGGTTACATTTATTAAATGTAGGTCTCTGATTTGTGTTTGAATTTGTCAAAGGTATAGACGAATGTAATTATAATTGAAAATTATCCTTCTGTCTTCCTAGACTTTACTCCATTTTATCATTAAATTTGTGTGACTGAGTTTAGGGAAGACCAGAAGAGCAGTGACTTTTCCTAATAATGATTTGCTTTACTAAAGGAGAAAGATTTTCTTATGACTGGGCAGTTTCTTTATTGTTGACATGCCTGGTCAGCTGCTAAATGGTCTAAAATTTGCATGTCTTAATATTGTGGGATTTTTATTTTGTAGGTCAAGGAGTGGATGAGCCACTTTCTGCAACTGGTTTCAGGCAAGCAGATGCTGCTGGTTTATTTCTCAGTAATGTGAAGTTTACCCATGCCTTTTCAAGTGACCTCCTTCGGGCAAAGCAGGTAGGTGCTTCTTGAGGCAACAGCTGGCTTCCAAGTCTGGCATTTATTTGCTGTTGGTGATGCAAAAATAATGCAGTAACAGAGCCAAAAGCTGCCCCGGATCCCTGGAAGTGTTGGATGGGGCTCTGAGCAACCTGGGATAGTAGAAGGTGTCCCTGCCTGTGGCAGGGGGTTGGAACTGGGTGATCTCTAAGGTCTTTTCCAACCCAAACCAGTCCATGGTTCCATGATTTGTCATTATTTTATATGGGCATTGTTCTTGCTAAAGGAGTAATGGGGACTTTGATCTATCACAGACAGAAATGAGTTTTTCTCTGAAGAGGCAAACCAGATTGGCTGTGACATTGTCGTGCTGTCCCAGGCACTGTGGCTGCATGCTGTGTTCTTCTGAGGAATGCAGACCAATGCAGGCAAGGTCAAGTTTTGCTGTGAAATCAGTACAAGGATCATTAAATGGGTAGAGATGTTGGATTTTGTCAGGCATCTCACACCTCTTGCCTTGCCTTGATGCAGTAAATATACAATATCCATTACATAAAGAGGAGAAATTGCTTCAATGGATCACATGTGACCTTGTGTGCAGAATTATTAAATACTCAATATTGGAGAACCAAAACTTTTAAAGTTAGAGGTCAGCTGTTCTAGGAAGGTCATGTCTTCTGTGGAGGCCCTGTCTTTAATTCTCTCTTCTGTTACTGATTCTGTGTTTTCAAGAGACATGTAGGAGGTTGAAACTCCTAAGCCATTCTTGTTTCTTTGCTTTTTGCTGTGTTGTCCTGCTAGAAGTCTATGAAGCTGTGTTGTAAACCAGATCAACCAAATGTAGTATAAATCGCCTCTTTTTTCCTCTAAACATACACCATCAACATTGCTCATCAGTTTTGCAGTACAATTCCAGAAACTGCTCTAGCAGCACAACTTAAACAGAAAACAAAAGAGACAAGGAGGGAAGAGTGCAATAGTTGGATATTTTAAATATGCAGAATAGCTGCCTGAGTCACTTCCTTTATGTGTGTGAATGGCAGTGACGATATTTTAAAACATTAAGAGTGCTTTCTGACTTTCATAAAACTTTTGGTGCTGTGTGCCTACCTTATGGGAATTGGTTTGGGATTTTTTTTCTTATATTAGAGACAACCTTTTCCATGAAGAGCACTTTCAGAATTGCACTCTCCTAATGTGAAAGACCTGAATTTTTCCTTTGCATACAGGAAACATGTTTTACCATTTGTTTGACAAGCTGTCCAGATGTTGGGAAAGCTTTCCCAAAGATGTGTAAAGCTTACGTTTCCATGGTCAGAACTCCCTTTCTTGGCAGCTGCACTTCTATGAAGGGCTTGTTACTACACTGTCACTTCACAGCTCGAGTATGGAGGAATGTACAAGTTCTGTTGCAAGAGGAAATCCCTGCATATAATCATACAAATAACTGTGCTACGCATATACACAAGGAAGTGGATTCAACCCTATCTTTATTTCTGCCTTATTCTTTGACAGAAGGTTAAAATTCCGAGACCAAATTTGTCCTAAGCAATATGTTAAATGTGCCAGTAGTACAACAAGGCTGCTTATTTGTGCCAGAATCCAAGGAGCATTTTCAAAATGAGTTCTTTAAATGTCAGATTGATTGGGTGTGGATGTTTGCACAGCCCAAACTGTCTGTGAAGCCAGTGCAGCCTTCACATTTGGGTGCATGTAAGAACCAGGAGCAGGTCAACTGTCCTCTGGTTCTCAAGAAAGACAAGGAGAGGACCCAGTGGAGGCCACAGAGATGATGAGGGGTCTGGAGCATCTCTTTTATGAGGGGAGACTGCAGGAGCTGGGCCTGGTTAGTCTGGAGAAGACTGAGAGGGGATCTCATTAATGCATAGAAATATCTCCAGGGGTTGTCAGAGGATGGTGCCAGACTCTTTCCAGTGGTGCCCAGTGACAGGATAAGGAGCAGTGGACACAAACCAAAACACAAAATGTTCCACCTTCCAACATGAGGAAGAATTTCTGTACATTGAGGGTGGCAGAGCCCTGGAACAGCTGCCCTGGGAGGGCCTGGAGCCTCCCTCTTTGGAGACATTCAAAACCCACCTGGACTTGCTCCAGTGTCACCTGCTCCAGGTGACCCTGCCTGGGCAGGGTGATCTCCAGAGGTCCTTTCCAGCCCTAAGGATTGGGTGTGGCAGCCAGACAGGTGTCAGATGTTTTTTCAGTTGGATTAACTGAGCAGTTTCGGGGAACACAGCTGTGAGTCTGGCCCAGGTACTACATGAAAAGAATGTGTGGACATGATTGCGCTGTGTTCTGTTCAAGAGAAGATGTGGCTCTTATCCCAGTAAACTCTGCTGGCCACCTCTCATGGGTGCTGTTTCCTCAGCTGTTCTGGACTTTGATTTGGGAAGGAACTGCCAGAAAATTGCAGCTTTTCTATTGTCATGGTTTGACACTGGCGCAATGCCAGCGCCCCCATGAAAATACACCTTTTTAAATAATTACTGTGAGATGTGATCAGGAACAGAGCAGAGCAGGCCCAAGCTTGATAACAAAGAGGAAAACTTTATTAAACTACTACTACTATAAAAACTACAAACACTAAATCCTGGATGAAGATCTTCCAAAACACCCCTCCTCCTCCCACCTAATTTCCAAACAAACCCACAGTGAGACACCACCCAGGATCCTGATCAAGTTGCCACCCTTCAGATAATCAATACTCAGTCCATCAAGGGAGACAGGAGTCTCTTCTGTGCCACAGACCCCCCAGGAAACACAATTGCCACCCTTGTGTTTCCATGTCACACATGGCAACTGCCCGGAGAAAATCTGCCATGGTGACACTCTCCTTTCCATGTCACAGTGCTCTCACCACCATGCATGGACAGACTGCTCATAGGGCTCCTTTAAGGATGCTTTGCCAAGGACCAAAAGAAACAACAGTTCAGTTTCTCATCTTGGGACTGCAGTCCCCCCCATTTTCCCCTGGGGCCGAGGGTCCAAGAACAGAGATCTTCTTCTTCTCTTCTTCTTCTCTGAGGATGGAGGGCCTCTCCATACCCTCTTCAGCATTCCTCTGTTCTCTCCATTCCTCTGTTGGTAATCACTGAAACAGGTCTCTTGGCTTACCAACGCATCCCCCTAGGTGCAGCCTCTGTCAGGAGAATTTGGTTCAGTCTGTGGCTAACAAGAAAAGTCCAGCCACAAGCCACTCCATCATCTCCTTCCAACTCAACAATTTCCTCTTCCATCATCTCGGATCCCAGACTGTCTCTCTTCTACTTCAAATCAAGGAGAAGTAATATTTTACAAAGCCTTCATTTCCCAGGAAAGGGTTAAAAGTTCAGACTCCCTGGAGGCTGAAATCTCTGCCCAGCAGCCGATTCCCAAGGCCAAGGCTGGACACCTTCCCCCCACCTCCTTGTTCTCTGCGCCGGCAAAGTTACAGGTGCCGCCCGGACTCTCTGTCTCTTCCCTCTTGGGGGGATGACAAAGGCATCTCCGCTTCTCTCCACCCTTCCGTCCACAGGAGCTGGCTCGGTTCCAGTCCTTCTACCACTCAGCTCACCTCGACCAGGCCGCATGGCTTCCCCTCCCCCACCCAGCCCGTGGCTGGGCAGGGGAGGTCTGCACAGCACCCTGACTGGAACCAAAGAGAGCGAGCTCTTGGGAGTTCCTGCTTTTAACCCCCTGTGTTCTCAGAGGTTTATCCATACCTTCAGTGGTCACTTTAAGTGCCAATATCCAAACTTGACCACTCATTGGTTTGACCCAACTTCCTGAAAGAATTCACTTCCACGTCAAGTGTAAGTGAATCCACGACATCTATTTTTATGGCCTGGCCTGGGCCATCTATCCAATTCTGCCAGCCTGGTAGCTGAAAAACTTAGTATTTTGTTGATTTGGGTTGTTGGAGGCTGCTGGTGGGATTCACCTTGGCTGTGGTGGTGTAAGGTGGTGTGTCTGTGTTCTGTCCAGTTGATTTGGCTGTTTATTCACTTTTTAGACTGCTGCTGCCATTCTAGGGAAAAACAGATTTTGCAAAGATTTGGAAATCAAGTACGACGCAAGACTGCGAGAAAGAGTAAGTGCCAAAAGAATTTGTTATCAAATATTGAACAATTTGAAAATGTAGCTTCCTGCTGATGGGTATCTTGGCTTACTGAATGGTAGATTTAGCAGTGGAGAGCACTATCTGATGTGTTTTTAATCACTGGAAACTGAACAATTCACATCAGGGACAATAAATTGTTTGCAGAAGGGTGAAGCAGAACCAAAATTAAGTGATGAATGTTGTAATTATGATGCTTTAATGATTTAAATAAGGTAAAGTTTAGTGTTTAAGGAGCAGCATGTGATTGTAGCATTTCCTGTTTGAATCTTTTTTCTCTCAGAAATTCCAGTACTTCCCTCGAAATGAGCAAGGCCTTATTATTTACTTTTAATTGTGAGGGTACTTGTGTGGTTTTGTTTCCTTTATTTTAATGTCTTTTCCAAAAATTCTGAATTGAAGATGGATCCATCCTCTGTTGTGAAGATTTCACAGGTCTTTAGATAAAATACTGATTTCTTACATATGAAAAATAATTCCCTGTAGCATTCCTGCAAGCAAAAGCAATGGTGTTTATCCTCATGTGAAGGGCTTCCTACAGAAGCATTTGCACTGTGACCTCACTCCCAAAGACACTTAAATTTTTTATGCTGGGGATGAGTGTCAGTGGAAGAAAAAATCTCCATGCAAAGATCAGGCTGAGGGTCATGTTTTGAATGTCCATGCTTTAAAGGAGATGCTGCTCTTAGTGTATTTGTCTACTGAGCATATATATATAGATATCTATATCTATATCTATGTCTATATCTATACACACCTATATATACATATCTATATCTATATTATAGATATCTGCTGTTTAAAAGGGTATGTATAACGATATTTCCTCACCCAAAATTGGGATGAAATGTAAAAGGTTGGGAATCCAACAAAACAAAGCTGAAGCTGCACAAAGTGAAGAGCTGTTTGCAGCTTCTGGAAGGGGTGCAGGAGATCTGACACATCCTGTCAAACCCCATTTTTCCCTTACAGAAATATGGTGTTGCAGAAGGAAGGCCTTTGGCTGACCTCAAGGCTATGGCAAAGGATGCTGGAGAGCAGTGTCCTTCATTCACACCTTCTGGAGGAGAAACATTGGATGAAGTATGGTATTTATTTATTTGTTTATTTATTTATTTATTCATGCCCTGCTTTCTAGGCTTTTTTAGCAGTGCAATGGCAGCTATTGGGAGCTTCCCACTGGGAGCTCAGCCCAACCAAAGATATTCTCTAAGCTAAAAAATACTGCTTGGTCTGATAACAGTGGCTGCCAAGTGGGGAATCTCTTTATAACTAAAATACTGATTTTGAGACTGACTCCTCATGAAGCTCTGGCTCACAGGAAGATGATAGCAATTGTTCTCTGGAGGGCAGAGGAGTTTGCACAGCAGTCAGTAACTTACATTGGCTTCTGAGCCTTGTCTGTGAGAAATCTTTGTCTTTTAACTGAAGTAGTTTTGTGTCAGATTTCTGAAAGGCCAAATCTGTGCTTGCTTCACAATAATTTCTTCGTTCTTCACGTACCCTTCTGGCTTTCCCTGCAGGTGAGAGAGCGTGCAAGGGATTTTTTTGAATTCCTCTGCCAGCTGGCTGTTGAGTTGGAGCAGAAGGAGCACAGCAAGCCTGGTGCCCCAGGCAGGAGCTCAGGAACATCTGGAGAACAGTTTGTTTTCCCTTGGACAAACCACTGCATTGAGGCGGAGCCGAGCTCTGAGGGCAGCGGATCTTCCATGGTATTAGATGCCAATATTTTGGTGGTGAGTCATGGAGCCTACATGAGGAACTGGATTGGCTATTTGGTTTCAGATCTCAACTGTACCTTACCAGCAAATTTAACCAAGTCCCAGCTGTCTTCTGTCAGTCCCAATACTGGAGTCAGTCATTTCATTATAAAACTTGAAAACGGGAATTTATTAAAACCCAATATCACATGTGTCTGTCTTAACCAAGACTCTCACTTAGTGGATGTGGGAGCTGAATGTGTAGCTTCAAAAGTATTTTAGGAGTCTCTGTGGGGGGAAAGTGGAAATAGATCACAATTTTGCTAAACTTGGGAAAAGTATCTGTAGTAATTACTGGGATTGACTGGAAGTGCTGACACTAAATTGCAAAAAGGGAGACATGCAACTGCTTGCCATCTTAAAAACCACAATTTGCATGGTTCTAGTGCCCAGTATAAGTTGGCAATAGCAAAATAAAACAAATATTCTCTGTTCTCAGAAGCATAGTACTTGCAGTCACTTGCATATCTGCTCCTACAGCACATATTTCAAACAACTCCTTTGCATTACTCCATAATTATTTTGGTTACCTCCAAGTGAAAGGGTTGGGGAGATGAGAGGAGTGGTACCTCAAAGTTGAGCTATACTCTATTCTTGTTTTATTACAAAATGCTATATTGTAATATGAAACATACATGTTGTCTTAAAATAAATTTTTGAATGCAATAGTAGAACCTAGGAAGGAGCATTGCCCAGTGGGACAGGTTTGGTGCAGAGCCAAGGGATGTGACTCCAACACTGAATATCTGTGAGACTCTGGGCAAGGCTCCTTTCCATTTGTAAAGCAGAAATTATGATAAACCTACCTCGCCAGGAGTATTTCCTAAGAAATTGTTCAGGTTGTCAAGACCTCTGTTGAAGAGCACTGTACACAAACACAGAGTATTTATTTTTAGCTGTGAGCAGGATGAGGAACCTTGTGTGCACGTAGTAATGGTCTCTTTTCTGGAAAAGGAACTTTCTCTCTGGGGTGAGTTGTACAGAATCCTTCTGTCAGCTGCAGTCATGCACTTGATTCTATGAATATTTTTGCCTAGAATGAGGCAAGTTTGATTGTTTGGTGATTGTTGGTGTTAATACTGCATTCTTTCCCCACGGGGGTGTTTGTGGTGTTACAGTATGAGCTTATCTGGTTTATGTTATTTATAAGATTCACATATTTTTTTCTTCATTTGCATATTTTAAGCCTGTTAAAAAAAATAAATTAAAGGCTCCTGAATAGAACTCCCATTTCATCTGTATTTCTTTTGAGGTAAAAATCTTTCTTAATATTGCCCAGTGAAGCTTTGCTCAGATCACATAACTTTTTTTCCTTCCTGGCCTTTTACTGTGAAAAAGACTCTTAGGGCTGATGTTGTTTAAAGGTTTCCATAGCTCTTTTTCAGTAATAAAATAATTCCTTCTCAATATACTGAAGAATATAAGTCTTCACAGGAAGCTAGAATGGGAATATGACTTTTGCACGGACTCCTCAAGCTCTTTGTGAAATGCATCTTCCTGGAAGGCTCCTCAATACTAAATTGATGGTCACAGCCAATGAAGATAGAAGAGCTTTAATTATGACTTCTAACAGAGTTAATGGTAGGAGAATGGGGCAGGAGTTCATTCTGAATTTGCCTGTCCCTGGTGGTGTCAGTTTATTTCGGGCAGGTTCCCTGGTGAAATAGCATTCAGTATTTTATTCACGTAATTCCCACTTACATAGCAGGGAATTCTCCTGACAGTGCTTTAAACTGCTGAAACTCCTCTGGAACTGCCACGTCCTGAATTTTGCCATTCATTCCATCGATTCTTGGAACCAATCATCAGTTCTTAATGGTGTGGAAAATGCGAGAGGATAAGTGGAGTTGTGACACATTTTTCTCCCTAAGTCTGTCATTTCATCAGATATTTCAAAACACACTAGTAATTGGGGTGCTTCTCACTTTAAAAGGTTTCTTTATCTTTCTTGCCTGCTCTCAAGCAGGTAATTAATATTTTGTTCTTGTTGATGATGCCATAACTTAGGAGAACATCTACTTTGTTAAGTGCTTTGCTACTGCTTGGGTCACACTATTCCCAGAGGGGTTTTTGACTCTTCCTCTATTATATGCTTTACCTTCTTTTTTTTTTTTTGTATTTATAGGTCGTTAAAATTTAAATCCAGCCTAAGAAACTTGTGTGATTGTTTTCCTTAACTTACTGTTACCAAATTCTTTCCTCTTGTAAGTCTCACACAGGGCAAGTAGATGGTACCTTGCTGCCTAACAAGGAGAAATAGCGCAGGGTGAAACCACTCAGGTTTTCTGAACAGCTCCTATCTTAGTGAAGTCACATTTTTCAGTGAAAATGCATCAGAATCTCCCAATTCAGACTTTGTAAAACACACTAAAATGCTGCAAACACATCTGCCAGTGGCCAAGGGAGTACAAGCAGTCAAGAGTGTCCTACAATTGTCCAGATGTACTTTTTCCCTCAGTATGTGCTGTTGACAGGACACCAGCCTAGGTGGGCTTACAGCCTGCCCTAAAATAGTTGCATTTGTTATTTCTCCTTTGTTATGTCACATGTCACGTTCTCTCTGCATTAAAAAGTCACTGATTTTGGAAGCTTCTGAAGCTAATTCTAAAAGCTGTTTTCTTTAGGAATGTGTATAGTACTCCTCTTTTTAAGTTTTTGCATCGACACTGACTAAATCTTTTTTTGGTCAAGTGACTCTTGTGCATGTGTACAGTAAATCTGTACAGTTTATTGGGATCATGGGAAAGGAGAGCTGCAGCAATAGATGGGTCTGTTAGGAATAGTAACAGAACATAAATATTTGAGGGACTACTCAGTAGTGGCAATGGATGCTGGCACAGGTCTGCCTCTCCTCTGTGATGAGCAGCTATCAGGCAGAGAGCTCTGGTAGTACCACAGTTTCCTTCCTCTAAAGCAAAGATATTTTCTCTATTCCCACAGTTCTCTGTTGAAGACTGTTGTCCAGACATAGCCCTGCCTTTGCAAAAGGAGGAGGTTTTCCCCCTTTTTTTAAAATTTAGAACATAATTTGAATAGATGCTTTCTCTAGCCAAGCTTTTGGCTGCCTCAGATCCACAACCCACATGCCTGGACTTAAAATATGTCAGATTTCCCCCAGATGTGTCCTGCTTTTGAGGGCTTTGGCCGTGAGCTGGAGGTTTTTGGATCTTGGTAACCCCAGGCAAATGGCAGCTGCATGGCACAAATGAACTGCACAGTGATTTGTGAGCTGCTTCTCTGGTATCCGTGGATATGGCAGAGCCACTGTGGGGCATCTGTGTGTGTGGTGACTCCAGTGCCATTCAGGAGGGTCTCATGTGGCAGACAGCTCTGCTGTAGCCTGCAAACAACTCTGGGATTCCTGGGGTGCAGGGACCCCGTGTGGTGCTGCATTACTTACCTGAGTGCCAGAGTCTGGCAGGAGGGCTCCGAGGGCATAGGGGGTAAGGCACAGAAGGATTCTGGCATAAAACACAGGAATCTTGAGCAGGCTGTTACTGGTCACCAAAGGAGTGCACCTGGGGACCAGGCAGAACTCCTTTGAGTGTAATATTCTTTCCTTCTGATGCCCAATTGGGTCATCCAGCCATAGCTGAATGGGAGCAGGGTGGTGTAGAACACTTGACTGTAGTAAGTTCTGAATGTGTTTTGGAACAGCTAGCCATTGAGAAGTGAATTTACTGAATTTAAAAGCTGAGGTGAAAAAAGGAGTTTTGATTTCAGAGGGCAGGAATCACAAAATTAATTTTAGAATTGTGAAATAGCCTGAATTTGAAGGGACCCACAAGAATCATTGAGTCCATCTCCTGGCCCTGCATGGGACAGTCCCAAGAATCACACAACTTAATTCTATTTCTCCAAAGAAATTTAAATAATGGTTAATGCAGCAAATTCTGAAGGAGAAAGTAATTACAGACAAGAAAGTTAAAGGAAACCTGGAATCTAATTAAATTAGTTTTTACCATAAGTAGTTCACACTCTACTAAATGGGTAGTTCTTTGATGAAATAACTAATGTATAGGCAAGGGAAAAATGAAATATGATCTAGGTGAATCTTAATTGAATGCTTAATGCCACAATGGAAACCATCAACTCAGCTGGAAAAGATAAATGTTGCTCAGGAGAAAAAACATGGTGAAGAAGGTATGCAAGGAATTAGTGGGCATGGTAGTAGTAATGTCCAAGGTCAAGCACTGAGCTGGAGTAAAGCTGCTACTTAAGGCCTTTGGGGGCAAATTTTTTTTTGTAAGGACTTCGAATAAAAATACAGGATGTGAAAATATTAGTGAGAAGGCATCATCAATAGCATGCAGAGGAGGAAATTATGAACTTCAGTATTACAACTGCTTGAGTCTTCACAGAATGGGTCAGGCTGGACCCTGACAGTAGCTCATGTAGTGCTGCCTCCCTGCTCCAGCAGAGCCATCCCAGAGCACAGGGCACAGGATTGTGTCCAGTTGGTTCTGGAATATCCCCAGCGAGGAGACTCCACACGGATGATCTGTTCAGTCCTTGTCACTGCCCAGGACAGTTCTGCCTCCCGCCCAGGTGGAACCTCCTGGGATCAGTCCCTGCCCGTTCCTCTGGTGCCATTGCTGGGCCCCCAGAGCAGAGCCTGGGCCCTGATCAGAGTCCTCCCTGCAGAGATTTTTAATTTACCAAGTATCTTTTATCCCGAGATCTTTGAGCCAGGATCACAAATAATTCCCAGCAGGACTGAACTGACAGACCTGTGGTTTCCCATTGCTTGTAAAAGACATTTCCCAATAGAGGTTAAAATTCCTTCATGGTCAGTCTAGAACTACTAAGAGACTGTTTTTCTCATCATCTTTCACAGAACTTTTATATTTAGGGGGCATGAAACACTTAGGAAGCTGAAACCTTTTGAGGCTGGAAGTCACAGGGGACAGCAGCACACCAACATTTTCAGACACTGCTGCTACCATTTATTTGTTCACTCAAGTACTTCTGCAGGGGGGAGCTTGAACAGACAATGCAGAATCCACCATTTGGAGAGAATGGAAATATTTATTGGTACTTTTATAAAAAGAAATTGGAGAGAATGGAAAAGTTTATTGGTACTTTTGTAAAAGGAAACAGTCTCTATAATACATTATTATAAATACTTATAAATATTCTGTGGGATTTAAATAAATAAATAAATACTGTGACATAAATAAGTAATGTTTTCTTACTAGCTGGTGATTGCCAGCATCTCCATTGAAGAACAAATTCTTTTAAGTTTTGATACAGTTGCCTATAGTTACAAATATGGTTTTTTGATGGAAAATCCACCATGTATTCAGTCTTAGCTTACGTATCCCCTGGCTACTGATAGAGTGAGCAATCCTTCTTACTCTGTTCTAGTGTAGGAATTTAGAGATGGTCTATAGATTTAACCCCACCAATATTTCCCATCAAAATTTAATGGGGACAGAGCTTTTAATGGTTCCAGTTGTTGTAGGGCAGTTGCCCCAGAGTCCTAGAGAAGAACTCTGTGGAGCTTCCAACAATTAATGCAAAATGCAAATTTTGCTGGTGTACTTGAAGTCCAGAGCTCTCAAGGAGCAAAAGCCAAGAATAACAATATAGGAATCAAGTAAAGAGATCAAACTAGAACATAAATAAAATCACACCTCTCCACTGTATAGACAGCAGGTTTAAAAATCTTGCTGTATTTTGAATAAGTAAGAAAAAGCACAACTGTCTGCCTGCCTGCAATTCCCTTAATTCCTTAGAATCACTCTTTTTCTTCAGAAATTAATTTAAAAAACCATGATAACTTTAGAAAAACAAATTGCAAGAGATGGAACTCTTGGACTAATCCTGATCATTTGGCTTGTCCTGTTCTCCTAAGTATTTATACTAATTAGGAATCTCTCCCTCTAGGAAAACTATTCTAAGAGCAGAATCAGAGACCTATGACTTTTCCAACATAATAAGTTGGATGGGGTGGAGAAAGAGATACTGTGTATATATACAAATATGGGAAAAAAAAGAGATTATTTTAAAAGCTGTCAGCAGTCCTGCTGCTGTGCTAAATCCAGGAAAAAATAAATGAAAGCAAGAAGCACAGGGTGTTCTTATTTTGATTTTGCTGCACTGATGTAACTCCAATGGCTTTAGTGAACTACTTCATGAAAGAAAAAAAGAACAGCATCCAGCATGTATGTTGCTGTGAGCACACTGAGGAGCAGTGTACCACTTCAAATTGTTGTCAGGCTGATAAATACTCTAAATAAACAGAGCATAAGAATCTGTGTTTTGACATACAAAAACCCCCCACAAAATAAAAACCTCAAATCTCTGCCACACTGGGTTTTGTGCTGCTCATCAGTGCATTGCACCTGATTTCTGCAGAGTTCATCAAGAATAGCTTTATCAAAGTGAACTTACCCAAAGCATAAACCAAACTAGGGAAAAGGTTTTGTCACCATTAGAGATCTCCTGATGAATAGTAATTTCACTCCTACAAGTTTAAAGCATCTGGTACCTGCTCAGAGCTGAGTACAAACTTGGATGCTAACTGGACATTCCTTTTCTGAATACAAATCTAATTTTCACTCATTAGATTAGAGTCTTCATTATAGTCTAAATATTAATCCTTTGATCCTTATAAAACATATTTTTTTTATTTTTCCCCTGTAGAGTTCAGTATTATGCAAAACAAACTGTCCTGTTTAACACACTACTGATTATTATTAATCCTGGTACTTCTCTCTGAGTTGGAAAAATGCAAAACTAATGATCTTTATTTCCATATTGGGATTCTAGAATTTAGAAAATGTAGAACTGTGATAGAGAACCACTTGAGAGAGAGTGAGACTCTCCTTTTCAAAACCTCAGCTTGGATTCAGTGTCAGAAATTGCTCTTTTTCCACAGGACCCTTTAATCCTGTCCTGTTGTCCCGTCAGTTCCTCTAGTTTCCCATGTGAGCTGCTCCTATAACAGCAGAGTGCCTTTTTTTGACTCATATGGGTGAAGAGAGAATGAAGCTCCAACTTAAAGCTAAAAGCAAAGAATCACAGGTTGGAAGGGACCTCAAGGCTGATCTACTCTACCCCTTTGCCATGGGCAGAGACACCTTCCACTATCCCAGCTTGCTCAGAGCCCCATCCAGTGTGGCCATGGACACTTCAGTGATCCAGGGGCAGCCACGGCTTCTCTGGGCAACCTGTGCCAGGGCCTCACCACTCTCACAAGGAAGAATGTTTTCCTGATACCCAATCTAAACCTACTCCTGTCAGTGTGAAGCCATTCCCCCTTGTCCTGTCTCTGCAGTTTCTGATGAAGTGCCCCTCTCCAGCTTTCTTGTAGCCCCTTCAGATATTGGATACATGGCATGATAATTTTTATATAATAAAATAGCACACCACCTGGCAGTTTGTCTGCTGTGCTTGGACAGGATGGTGCTAGTAAGACATTCCCTGTCTCTGCTGGAATCTCGGATGCTCCAGGTCATCAGTAACATAACATCAGTTTCCCATTTCATACAAGGGATTCTCTTTTTTGTTTGTTTGTTTTCATCATTGATGCAAACTTAAGGTGATTCAGACCTCAAAAGGTTTGGTTTGTGTTATTCTTTTCAAAAATGGATCTTCTTTCCAGTAGAGCCTGAACAGGAAAAATCTGACTTGTACTTACAGACAGCAGTTTACTGAGAAAACAAGATTTGAAGCTAGGGAACTTTTCCCAATGTCTCCCAGGTTTCTATGAGCCACCTTGGCATTCAGGCTGAGTGTGACAGACAGTTCCTTTTGCCCCTGTCTTCAGCTGGCAAGTGCGGGGGCCGCGGTTATCTCGTGATGTAGAAGCGGGGGCTTGGGTACCTCCTGGCCTCCATCATCGCGTGGGGATCATCGGGGTTCACCACATCGTTCTGGTTGATCCTCATGGGCTCCCTGGGCACGTGGGGAAAGTCTGCTGGCTGCTGCTGCAGGGAGCCAAACACCGGGGTCTTCCTCTGTGGGACCAGGATCTGGTGAGGATCTACGGGATCAACATCTGCGCTCCTGGTGTGTCTGTGGGGCTCGGGGGTGTTGAATCGGAACAGAGGGATCTCATTTTTCCTGGACAGAAACTGGGAGTATGGTGGTGGATTCATACCAGGGGAGAAAGCTTGTTTAACTCTGCCTAAGCTCACCAAGAAGTGATGTTTGGGGGATTGGTACACGTCGTACCCGTTTTCCAGCGTCCTGTGGTTGAACACGCAGTCCTCTTGGCTGAAGTAATGCTGAGGGGAAAAAATAGGACACTTGTGAGCAGAGGAGTCTGGTGAATTGCAAACACTGGTTAAAGAGGGAAAGAGGGGTGAGATCTTGCAGCAAGTTTTTTTCTAATATCCCAGGTCTGTGTCTGATTGAAATGTAGATCAGAGTTGCACGACCATGCTTTCAGCAAAGGAATTTTAATGATAAACCTTGTTTTCTCCCAGAGGGTCCCCACCCATGGTTCTGTGCTACAGATTGGTACCTCACTGGATCTCATTTCTGTAATATGGAAAAGTAGGGGTTTTTGTTGTGGGTTTTTATGTTTGTTTGGTTGGTTTTGTGGTTTTGTTTTGGTTTGGTTTTTTTGTGCTCATTAACCCAGGCAGGACCTCAGATGATTTTTGTTAACTCTACAACTTAATACAATCAAAGGAGAGAGTAAAGCTTGACCTAAGTGTTAGATCTTCTCTAACACTTCCCCCTCCACCTGCAGCTACCCAGGCTTGCCCTGGCTGGGGTAATGGGCACAACAGTAGCAGAATGCACTGGCCATTGTGTCTCAAGGCTTGGGAAAGGTCACTCACCGAGCCAAATATGTTTCCTTTCGTGTCCATACACAGGTAGCGTCCGCTCTTCACGCCTGTGATTATTACTGAGCCAGCACCCTCAGACTTGATCATTAGGGCACCTGTTCAGAACAAAAAAACATCAAATCCATTTCAACACTGCATTTACAGATCCACAGATGCTCTGGCTGGAAATGACCTCTCGGAATTCAAACCAGCCTCCCACATGACCTGGGACTGTTGCCCACCCTAAATCAGGTTTGCTGTGGCTTTGAAAAACTCCCAGGATGGAGGGCACCTCTCTGGGTGCCCTGTTCCAATGTGGCACTAACATCCTAAAGACAACTTTTTTTCCCTCTGAAGTCCCAAATTGTGGTCTGAGAACATTGCCCTCAGTTCTGCCACTGCCCACATCCAGGGGGAGTTTGTCCCCGTCATCTTTGTGACTGCCCTGTGATATTTTTTCAGTGGTGCTCAGCAGTGGCACCAGAGGAATGGGCAGGAACTGATACTCAGGTGGAAGTTACACCTGGACAGAAGGCAGAACTTCTGTCCTGTGCAATGACTGAGCCCTGAACAGATTGTCCAGAGAGGGTGTGGAGTCTCCTCACTGGGGATATTCCAGAACCATCTGGACACAATCCTGTGCCCTGTGCTCTGGGATGGCTCTGCTGGAGCAGGGAGGTGGGACCAGGTGACTCCCTGTGGTGCCTTTCAACCTCAACCAGTCTGTGATTCTGTGATTACATTGCCCTTAACATCCTTTTTGCTGGACTAAATCCACAACAGATCATCATCGAGGCCCCTTGAAAACCCTGTGCCAGACCAGCTCCACTTTCTACTCATGCAACATGACCTGGGCTTGCTGTAGTGCTCCAAGAGCAATGTCACTGGTGCCAGGTAAAGTGGGAATAGCAACTTTGCTTGATCTGCTCCTTGCATTTGACTCAGTGCCTGTTGCGTTGTCCCACCCAGGAGATCACACTCAGGCCATGCCACCCTGGTGCAGAACTTGTTATTTCCCATTGTCTGGTGGCTCAGTGGCAGCAAATCAGTCACCCTCCCTCTCAATACCCCTTTTGTTGTCTGATTTCCATCTTTCCTGCTCCACAAATCTGAATCCTGCTATGCTTGTTTCATGGCATATATGGGAAAATGTGATATTTTGCTATCTGTTGTTCTCTGAACACTGGTTCTTGACCAACATACCTAAAATGAGTTTTATAAAATCTTTTAATATGTAGGAAGAATAACAAGACAGTGCCAGCATTTCTGTGAGTGTTGCATTATCAGTTCCTTAAAAAAATAGCAGAATGTGATCCTTTTTCCTCATCAATTAAATTATAACTTTAAATTTACTTATGTAAAAGCTTTATTACCTGGGCTTAGATTTTTAGCTGAGTGTATGAAATAGATGTAATAGTAATACCAATGATAATAATAACAACAAGATTTTCACAACTTAGATTTTTAAATGAGTGTATAAAATAATGTAATATTAATAGTAATTATAATAATAACAACAACAAGAAGCTGATTTTATAATGTATAGCTACTTGTGATTTGAATGCTGCTAAGAGATAAGTATTTTTGAAATGCTATAAAAGAACCCTAAGTCTTAGACCCCTCCCACATTTGTCTACTAACTAAAGAGTTTAGGCCAAGTATTTAGCAAAGGAAGAAGAATAAACTATTCTCTGTTGAAATAGAATAATAAAATATATAATAAAATAAATTGTGAAGACAGAAATTGAGAACCTTTTGGTGATACTGGGGCATAGTTTCTTCTCATGAACTCCAAAGGCTCAACACTTCTTTTATGCCAGTCTGGTCTTTCATAGTTTCCCCCTTTTTAATTGATCTTTGTGTGCCCATGTTCTGTGCACATTGAAACTTAACTTTTAATATTTTTTAGCCCTCCACCCCAAAATACAGATTTTATGGATGCCCTCAGTTTTCCAGCACTGCTCTGGCGAGTTCCCTCAGTGCAATTCCTTTGGTATCACCATCAGTGGGAAGTAGCTATTTGGAGGATATCATTACCAACCTCTAATAGGAGCTTCCACCAGAAACTGGAGGTAAAATCATGAAGTGAAGGATAATTCAGGTGGTTTTTCCTTGCAGGGTATTACAGGAGCCATAGGACTTTAGTTGCCCTAGGCAAGGCATGAAATTCCCTATCCACTAGATTTCTTTGGAGCGCTTTTATTTGTTAAATAAAAGGAGAATTATAATAATGTATATTTTCCATTCCATGGCTGTGCTCCTCTGTCTGCCTGCCTAATGAGAAGAGGGGATTTTCTATAGGTGGTAAGGAAGTAAAAAATCTCATTGTCCCTCCCTTGCTCCCATGGAGGTCTGTAGGAAGCCACTTACTGTAGATGGTTTGGTGAGGAGCGCCGTCGATGTAGCCATCAGCGTTGATCTGGAGGTGGAAGCTGCTCCTCTCGGTGTCGGTGTAGAGGTGCATCAGGTGGTCTCCATTGCCCCAGCTGGGACTCAGCAGTGGAGAGGAGTTGGGAAAGGCAAGGGAAGCCTTTAGGCTGCAGAGCAGCAGGAGCAGGCAGCTGCAGGGAATGCCCTGGAGAATGGCTTGCCGCTCCATGGTGGGTCAGCGTCTGCTCCTCACCTCCTCTCGTGTCTGGAGTGTGAATCTTCAGACAGGATCCGTTCTTCTCTGCAGGGGCTTATAAAGGACAGCAACATGACATCACACAGGAAAACCTTCTCCACATCCTTGATTTTTGGCAAAGCAACATTTTAAGTGTCCCGAAACCTCAAGGGAAGGATCTCTGGCTAAGGTGTGTGGGGGAAAAATGTAAGGTTTCTAAAGACAGCTCACGAAAGCTAATCATATGTTCAAATGTTATCTACAACCCTGTGACATCTGAAAGCTTCCCACGCCTCTACTGTTGGATCCAGGAAGGGCAATCCACTGCACTTGAACTGAAGGGAATGACCCTTCGGACCTAAATTATCTTTCTTTTTTGCCAGATGTGTTTATTCAGACTCTCACCTCCCCTCACCGTTTCCAAGCTGCATTCTGATTTAGTGGAAACATCAAATACAGCTAAAATTTTGTTGCAAATGTACCAAAAGTTAATATGAAGTTGTCCTGAGCCTGATTCCCCCTTCATTATGGTCTAAGTTCCACACCAAGCCTGATGGGCTGATATTTGTGTCACTCCATTCAAGTGAGGGGAACTTGATATGAGCAGAGCCTACTTCAAATAAACTGTCCCTTTTATTTCTCCTGTTTTCTTCTGAGTCACATAAATAATCTAAAGTTGGCCAAAACCAGCTGAAAATAATGTGTAAAACACTTAAAAGCTGGATGTTTGCTCCTGCATTGCACATCTGGCTGGCAGTTTGTAAAAAATGTTCCAAGATCCAAGACCTGCTTCTCAGGTGTCCTGCCAATGTTGTGGGTCTTTACAAACAAATTTTCTGATTTAAAAAAAGATGGTTCTATTTATTATATGAAAATGCTGTACTAATGGAACACTGTATATGGGTGAATCAATTATAGGAATGACAGATTCCAAAACTAGAGTGTTAAGGTTTCTTTCAAAGTTTAATATAAACTTGACAAAAATACCAAACAATAAATTACTATTTCTTTAATGAAACCTGCGGATTTTAACTGTAGCAGTGTTAGGTTCAGTTTTAGTCTCTAGCTGGACACAGCATGAAAAATTCTTTGTTTCATTAAGAAGCTGTGGAGCTGTATCATCAGCATATAATGGATTGATAACATTAATGGATTGATACAGCTGTAACCCACTGCAAAAGTAGATCTGATTTTGGTTTTTTTATTGTTTAAAATTAGTAAAACCCTGCCAAATTCTGCTTCCACACCTGTGTAAATCCAGAGACTTGCGTCAGAGTATATTCACCTGTGTAAATGACAGCACTTCTAAGCCAAAGTGTATAAGGGTCAGATCTTAAACTGAGCAGGCTGACAAAGCTGGCTGCCCTGAAAGTCAATCCAGTCCTCAGATGTTTTACTGCTTATAACATCTGAAATGCTTTAAATGAAAAGGTAGCTTAGAAGGAAAGGAGAGTTACTTTTAAATTAAATATCTCTATTTACTGTTGAAATTATCCGCCCATATTTTTCACTCTGGTCTTAGAACAAATGTTTGTGTTTTTTGGTTGGTTGGTTGGTTGGTTGTTTTTTTTCTTTGCCCCTTTGATTAGACTCCTATGGAAATGTGGATATTGATACCTCAGTTGCAGAAGTCTCTCTCAGAGGCACTGTACCCTCTTGGAATATTCTGTCATTCATTCGTTTGTGACTGCAGTTTTTCTGGTTTGATGTTTCATACTCACCATGACATTTTGCTGTGCTTGCCAGCATGCACTGATCTGATCTTTCTCCAGTGCCTTGGTGGCACAGAAAACATTCTCAGATGTTTGAAAAATTTATTTAACCTCATTTAAGTACATGCCAGTTGTGATCATCTGTTTCTTATTTTATAATAATCAGACAAGCAAAGATTACTTTTACAAGCTGAAATTGTTTAGCATTTTCTAGTTTCCCACAGCATCAGGAGAATTCCAGACTTTACTAAGTTCTGTTCCATCTGGTGGGCTAAAGTGAATTTATTAAGTCCCTGCTTGTGAGAATGATAATACAAATTCTGGTTTTTTCATAGACTTTTTTGCTTTAAACCCATAAATGCCCACTATATCTGGTTTGTTGTGGGTTTTGGGGTTTTTTTACAGTCCATGTCTTTTTTATTTTAGGCTGAGCCATTTATTCCTTCTGTGAGTATTTCACTTATCCTCTACCCATTCAGCTGTTGATGGGGTAGCCAGGTGTATGAAAGCTGCTTTACTCCTCCAGCCAAGTCTGTTATAATAGAAGTGATGACAGCCTTTCTTGTCTTGCATGTTATGCTGATGCATCAGCAATAACAATATTTCTGGAACTTTTGCCACAGGAGTTGGTATTGATTTTTCAGATTTCTATATTGCTCTGTGTGTTTGATGAATTGAGGTGGCTTTTCTCAGTTCTCAGCTAAGAAATTGTTGATAATTAACAGAAATTGTTTGTTATAGGGAGAAATAAAAGGGAAAAAATGGGACTGAATTTAAAGATCACAACCATTTCACATTGCCACATTTTCCACTTCCCACTGCAGGGGTGCTACACTGCCAGTGTCAGCAGTGCAGGGCACTCCTTGGACGTATCCTGGAAAGGGAGCTGGGAGACAGCTTGGAGGAGCTACCACCTATTGTCAATGTCAGGAACCAAGGTAAAGTGAGGAAATCCTCACTCCAGAGCAAAAGATGAAAGAAGATGGATAAGACAGACCCCAGCTTTCAGGATGAAATTTATTTGAGATAATCATTGAGCAACCTGGTCTAAGGGGGACATGTCCCTGCCCACAGCAGGGAGTTGAAACAAGATGATTTTTGTGGTCCCTTTCAACCCAAATAATTCTGTGATTGATGCTCCAGCCCTTAGTGAGTCTCACTTTCCTCTCTCCCTGTCATGCCTTTGTCCCAGGTCTGCTCCTGCTGCCTCCTGCTTCTTGCTCTAGAGGCAGGTCAGCTCAGGTTTAGCCAGGTATTCTGGGCACTCATCTGGGCCAGGTGCCTCAGCTGGAACACAGATGACACTCAGGCCTCCCTGGTATCATCATTTAACTGCAAAAGAGTACACAGAAGGAACTGAGGGTCACAGGAGCAGATTGAGGTCTGACTTTCCCCCATTTTGACCACTTTGAGTTTCAGCTTTAGGTCATTTTGCAGTCCAAACTTACCACCTCAACTCTCTAAAGCCCTCAGCAGCTAAATGTCATTCCTTGTGCTGCTTTCTTTTGCTGCTTATACCCTCAGTTCTGGAGAAAGCTCACAAAGGACAGGCAAGCTTTTTTTTTTTTACAACATATTGAAGTTACTACAAGTGACGTGCAGCTGTCTTTTGGAAGGGCTCTGTGGACCATCAGAAATTTGCGGGTTAAAAAAAAAAAAAGTTTTCTACTCAATCTAATGGATTTGCCTTCCAGGATTCTCCTACGAGTAAAACTACACGTCGCCTCACAGTGCTGGAGTTCCTTTCATCACGTAGGAGCACCTGTAGCACTCTTGCCTAATAAAACATATTGACTTATATGTAAACAGGTGGGCAGCTTGCCCTTTTGCAGCATTCTGTGCCATCCGAGTGCCTGTGCTGGCCTCAGGAAGCCTCTTGCTCTCTGCTGCTCAGCTCACACAGGAGTTTGGGTTGACAGATTCGAAACTACCTCTGCTTTTAATAATTTCCTTTGCACTGCATCTCTTCGAAAGAGGTCACAGAAATCAGGAGCCTGTCCCTCTGCCTCTGCTTCCTTAAAATCACTGTTACAAGTGGCTCTGGGATGATCACACCCCCAGCGCTGGAAGCACAAGGGTGGAGTGCCTCTCCAGCAGTTATTCTAGGAATACTGACGCACTGAGCTGAGGGAATGTACAGTGGATGCTCTCTGTGTGTGTGTGTGTGTGTGTGCAGTTGTCTTTGCCACAGACTTCACCCGGTGTTGTTAAACACATCCTGAGTGACCTTATTTGGAGGCCCCATTCTTGTCACACTGCCCACGACTAAAGAAAACATCCTGGCTCAGCTCACCTACGTGAAAAAGATGAGGTAAGCACAGCCCACTGGGTTCGGGACCGCAGCGTGTACCAGCAGCTTCTGCAGTGTGCCTGCTCTAATGAACTGAAATGAAGGGCCTCATTCCTCCTGCAGCTGAAATCCTTGGCACAGCTCCCAGGAAAAGCAGAACCAGTCCCTAAAAGGTTTTGTTTTCTGAACAGAGAGTGTTTCTGTCATTTTAAGGGGTCTGAGTTTTCTTAGGTGTTGTGGGAGAGAGGATGGGTGCAATTTGTGGTGAGAGCTGCTGATACCCGCAATTTCAAAAAAAAAAAAAAATCATAGAATCACAGAATGGTCTGTTTGGAAGGGATCTTAAAGATAATTTCATTCCAACTCCCTGCCATGGGCAGGGACACCTGCCACTATCCCAGGTTGCTCAGAGTCCCATCTAGTCTGTCCTTGGACACTGCCAGGGCTGGTGCAGCCACAGCTTCTCTGGAAAGCCTGTGCCAGGGCCTCATCAACCTCACAGCGAACAATTTTTTCCTAATATCCCATCTAACCCTACACTTCTGCCAGTGTGAAGCCATTCCCCCTTGTCCTGTAACTCTAGGCCCGTGTCAAGAGTCTCTCTCCATCTTTCCTGTAGGCTCCCCTCAGGTCTGGAAGGCTGAAAAATGTTCTGGTTTGGTGTTAAGTCTTGGAAGGCGTGAAGTTTGTCTGGATTCTGAAATCTGCCCCGTGCACACCCAGTCCTGCTGACATGCCTGCCCAGGCACTGTGTCTTGTCTGAGAAAGTGTCACCTTTCTCCTGGTGTGCTTGCTTCCAGGTGCAAAGGAATCCTGGGGACACAGATACACAGTCTCAAAAGAAAGTCACTTCAGTCATCCGTCTCGTATTGTAATATGCTACAAGGTGCCTAAAAGCAGGCTGATGGTTTTATTTTGGGAAAACTCTTTGGTTTATGTAAAGTTTCCTATTTCCCAACATTGTTATCTCAGCTTGGACTAGAAACATCTAGGAGCTCTTTCTGATCTAAGTATTTCTAGGATTCAACGACATCTGCCACTACATTCATTGACAGTTTCCAATAAACTGAATGGATATTTTCCCTTTGTTAGGCAGAAGACAAGGATCGATAATAAACTTTGTTGTAACCTAATTTTAAACTTACTCCAATTGCTTGGTTCCACATGTTTCACTCAGATCTGTCTCCTTGAAGAAGAGATTAAAAAAGGCTTGGGTTAAAGAAATTAGGAATGGAAAATGAAAAGAGGGAGAGGGGAATGCAGCGAAACAAGAAGACGTCATCATCAGCCAAGGGCACTTTTACTGTGGGACAGTAATAACACAGCATGTTACTGATACGGTAAGAGCTGCCTCAGTGCAGTTGCAGGTGTTGCTCTTTAGCTCTGGGACTTCTTTTTTTGTGGGATCTCTTAGAAACAAAAACTTCATTGGAAAAATCTTTGCTCTCTCTAAGTTTTAAGAGTAATTTTTTAAACACAAAAGCTTAAATAATAAATGAAGACAGTCATGACTGAACATTCTCCTTGTACTCAGGGTTTCTAATGCAAGGAAAATATAAAGATTCCCTAAGCCACTGCAAGACCAGTCTATGATTCTGGAGTCCTTTAAAGAAACATGGAGATCAAAGTTTGTAAGGGGCAGAGCAAGACAAGTAACAGTGGCTTCATTTTTTCAGCTAAACTCTGTTAGCTCATCTTTGCTCAGAAGCTGTGTTCTGTTTTCTGAGGTATTTCTGTGACAGGGAGCATGTTGAAGAGAATTTATGAGACTGAACAGAAATCTGCCAAAAATATGTCTTGAACTCTGCCCCTGGTTCAGGTTTTCCTTCACAAAATGTCTTTTCAGGTAGATGTGCAGCTACTTTTTTTTTTTTTTTTTTTTTTTTTTTTTTTTTTTTTTTTTTTTTGTAGTGTAGACACAATAGTTATTCATGTTGCTTTCTCAGCCTGCAACATTGCTGGTAAGGAGGAACTTGAGTCACATTGTGCAAAGGTTCAGCAGCTGCTGGGACACTGCTCCTGCACCTGGGCCCTACTGATCTTTGGCCATTTTCACAGCTGTTACAAGCTGGTGCCATGCCAGGGCTGGTTGGGAAATGCATTCTCTTTCAAATAAGTGAATCAGGCTGGTTTTGTCATCTTTATTGAAGTTCTGGACTCTCATCAAACCTGCTCAGTTATCTAAAAGCAGAGATTTCTTCACTGACAATTCTTTCAAAACTTTGAAATGCAACTTAATACTTTTTTTTAAAATTTAATCTTCTTTATTATCCTTTCCATTATGCCAAATGAACTTTCTTACATGCCAGAGGCTGGTTAGTCCATCTGCCTACCCTGAACATGACTATGTTTCTTTGACACTGGTGTCACTTCTTGACCCTTTGCTCCATTCCTCTCGTAGTGTCCTCTTCTGGTGGAAGAATGGCAATGAATTCAAGGTACCACCTTCATGACCAGTTGATGACCATCTCAGCATGAACTGAGGTCGTGCAGAATGCAAACATACATAAGAAATGTCATACACAAGAAATTGCAATCACCCAGGTGGCCTGTGGACCTGCATGTTGATTGTTATAGGGGTGTAGGAAAAAATCCCTTTGGAGATTAGCTTTTTAATTTAAAATCTGCAAGGTTCTCTTTAAAATGTACAAACACATCTGCAGATTTACAGAAAGTGACATGCAGACATGCCCCATACATATCCACTTTCCCACAGTTTCTGTTTCTGTAGTCATTGCCTTTGCAAAATCATCATCATCATAGAATCATAGAGTGCTTTGGGTTGGAAGGGACCTCACAGCCCATCTCATTCCAACCCCACTGCCATGGGCAGGGACACCTTCCACTATCCCAGGTTGCTCAGAGCCACATCCAACCTGGCCTTGGACACTGCCAGGGATGGGGCAGCCACAGCTTCTCTAGGCTTCCTGGGCCAGGGCCTCACCACCCTCAAGGGAACAATTTCTTCCCAATATCCAGTCTAAACCTACTGTCTGTGACTTTGAACCAATTCTACCTGTGTTTTGACCCTGGGTTAAATGTAAATTGGCTTGTCCCTCTCTGGATCACTGAGGTAGTTAAAGTTCTCCTGATCTCACTGAGTGACACCTATGCTGATTAGCATAATTCCCTTCTTGGGGATTTTGCATAATTTTATTGCCTCTTCAATAAGCTGGAAGATTTGTGTTGGACCAGTGAGTCCTAGGCTCTGGTCATAGGCAAAGTAACTCCAGGAAAAAAGCAAGGCTCCAGCCACCTGGAATGAGTCAGGATGGATAATTTTTCATAAACAAAAAAAAAAAAAAAAAAAAGGAAAGGAAGCTGTTCTCCAGTGTGCCCTGAAACAAATATAATTATAAACTATCTTGTTTTAGATATCATCTCTAATGACTTCTTGTTTGACGTAAGTTGGTGTCATCTCATTGTCCTTGGAGAAGCTATTCCAGAGCTGTCAGCTATGGTTTTATGCTTTTCATAAAAGCACACAATAAAATTGTGAGTTGTAAACAATTAATTGTGAGGGGAAAAAATCAGTCCTAATCAAGGCATTTTGGTCCACACCCTGTGACAAAAAATAACCAACAATTATATGTGCTTATGAGATCCAGGATTGAATAATATGTTCAAATCTCATGATCCAAGGACACAGCTTGTTCAGCTCATCTGGACTTATTGGCCCCTTGGATTTTGGCCAAACACTTTTCAGCAGCGTATGGCTTCCAAAACAAACATGCTTTTGGACTGAGAGGGATGCAGAGCTTGGCTGGAGAGAAAAAAAAATCTCTGCTTGTGGCTACATACTTGGTTGTTTGTTTTTATAATTTTTTTCTCCAATGACAGCTGTTTCCTTAGCCAGTTCACTGCAATTCCGGTTTGCATTACATGTATTAAACCTAGAGATTCCTGCTGTTTTGTCTTACCCTGAGTCTCCTCCTCATTTGTCCAACAACTGGGAGAGGTTCTTACTTCTTCCTTTAATCTTTGGTTCTGACAAGGAAACCAAATGTCCTCTTGGCTTCTTCAAGTCATTGTGATTCCAAACATGAAGCACAAGAGTTTGCAGTTGGACCATTTTTGTAGGAGCAAAGTCACCTGTAGTTAAATACCTGGGACCTAATTGTCTCCTCCATTGCTCAAATTGATGCAGAGCTCAACTGATGCAATTGATTTGGCTTCAGCAAATGCCAAAAGTAAAACAAACAAAAAATACACCCCAAAAGACAAATGCAAAAGAAATGTGGGGATGTTTATTTCCTTTTACAAGCATATCTTTAATTAGTTGGCCAATATTTATCCCAGCTTGCTCAGAGCCCCATGCAACCTGGCCTTGGACACTGCCAGGGATCCAGGGGCAGCCACAGCTTCGTCTGGGCAACTTGTGCCGGGGCCTCAGCGCCCTCACAGGGAACAATTTCTTCCCAATATCCAATCTAAACTTCTCTCTGTTAGTGTGAAGCCATTCCTACTTGTCCTGTCACTCCAGGCCCTTGTCTAGAGTCTCTCTCCATCTTTCCTGTGGGTTCCATTCAGGCACTGCAAGGCCACAATGAGGTCACCCCAAAGCCTTCTCCTCTCCAGGCTGAACAATCCCAGTTCCCTCAGCCTTTCCTCCCAGCAGAGCTGCTCCATCCCTCTGATCCCCTTGGCGTCGCTGCTCTGGCTCCAGCAGCTCCCTGTCCTTCCTGTGCTGGGCCCAGGGCTGGATGCAGCCCTGCAGGGAAGGGGGTCTCAGCAGAGCGGGGCAGAGGGGCAGAATCCCCCCTGCCCTGCTGCCCACGCTGGGGGTTCAACCCAGCATGGGAATGCTTCTGGATCCCAGCACTGGCACTGGTGCTGCCCCTTGCTCTGAACATGGTCTCAGGCTGCACTGAAGCCTCACAGTTCATGGACTTGAGCTTTGTGTACCTGCAGCTGAGCTTATCCTCTACATGTGAGTTATCAGAAAGCCTTCTTTTTGCCCTTTTTTCCCCTTTCCCTTCATGGTACTGCATCCTTCAGATTATTTCTGCAGCCATTTGTGTTGGTAAGAGTTAACTCCAGCAGGAGGAATGCTTTCTGTCAATGCACAGGGCTAATGTGTCTTGTGTCAAGACCCTAAAGAAGATGCCAACTCCTCTTAGACTCTCGGCAAAGCATGGGCTGCTCTAAAGACCCTTTTGAGACATCTGTCTGTGCTTGATTCCCTTTGACTTGCTATTCAGAGTTTAAACCAGAGCTTAATGAATCATGAAGCTGTTGCAGGGGCTGTTGCAGGAGATGGGTAGATGGGATTCTTCCTAATACATCTTCCCCTAGCTTTGAATTTGGTCCTGCACTCATCTAAGAAGTTGGATTCAAGCCCTCCAACAGTCCTTTCCCTTCTAAATGTCTCCATAGAAACAGAGATATTATAGAGTGTCAAAATACCCATGAGGAAGCAGAAAATGAGATAAACTTAGCAAAATGTTTCCTATTCTTCATAGGGGTGTGAGGCTTATCCACCATCTATTGTCCCCAGAATGCCTGAGAGATTTTTCATCCCCCAAGCCGAGAGCACAGAGTGGGAAGGTAGCATGGGAAGTGCCTATGCCTCCCAGGACACCTGGACGCTTCCCAGGCAAGAAATCTGAATTACAGTGTACCAATACATACTCTGGTTCTAGAGGTGAATAAAAACTAAGTTTGGAGGAGGAGTTAACACAGCATTTATGAATCAAGGAAAAAAACAAGTGTTAAGAGGGATTTAGAGTCAAAACACTACCAAAAATGTATAAAATTTTATTTATGAATACATTAAACTATTGTGCGCAGCACATACATATAAAAATAGAAGCAATTTCACAAACAATTGATTGGACAGTTTTGTGTTTCTTGCAAATTTACAGTCTCAATTGTGAGTCCATATTGAGTCAGAACATGAGGTATATTTTAGTGAAAAAAAAAAGTAATCTGAGAACTTTGGCACCATTTTACTGTGCAAAATAAAATCTTGGAATTGAAATAGTTAGTGAGGTATACAAATATTACTCTGCTTTTCCACTGTGTGTATGTCTGTGTCTCTGCATGTCTGGGAAAAATACATTTATTTAAAAACATGATTCAGTTCCAGCCAAATCTACTTTCTAACGGGGTGAATTAAGTCTTAGAATGTTACGGGATTTGCCTGAGGAAGGAGAAACGTAAAAATAGGCATCAACTCCACAGGAGAATCCCATGTGCAAAATGTGGGCATGACAGGCTGGTGTGGAGCATTCACAGCAATGCTTTCAAAGCTCAGCCCATGGCATGACCCCTGTTAATGCACACTTGTGATGAGATATGTTTTGAAGTTCCTAATTTGGCCCTGATTTGGGAAATCCTATTAGTTTAATGAGTTTTCTTAATGTAGTCACATACCCTTATTTGATTCCAGCTGTGATTTCCATGTTGATCTGGCTGGCATTGAGGTGTAATGAGGAAAAAAACAGTGATGTAAAGAGTAACTCAGCAGAGTGACTGATGGGGCTTACCAAATGCCCACCAAAACTGCATCCAAAAGGGTCTGCAGTTTGTAAGAACAGTCTCAGCCTAGCAGGCTGTGACTAAACAGATTTATAGAATCACAGAATGACTGAGGTTGGAAAACACATCCAAGATCATCAAGTCCAACCTTTGACAAATCCCCACCTTGTCAACCAGACCAGAGCCACATCCAGTCATTTCCTGAACACTTCCAGGGATGGTGACTCCACCACCTCTCTGGGCAGCCTGTTCCAATGCCTGACCCCCCTACAGTGAAGAAATTCTTCCTGATGTCTAACCTGAACTTCCCCTGGCACAGCTTGAGGCTGTTTCCCTCTTGTCCTGACTTCTTGTGACCTGGTCTATGGGTTGTCCTCGCTTGACCAGTATGTGCAAAATGGAGCCAGTGAGTCTGATTCCAGCCTTTTGTGCCAGCTGTCCCAATGCTTATCAGTCCTGGCAACAACCACTTTCTCTAGGCTGCCCTGGTTTAAGAGGCAACAGACTTTATCCTGTCATAAGGATGCTGGATTAAGCTGTGATCAGAAAAAAATTTGTGTGCCAGCATTTGAACTCTGTTTCCTTCTACATCCCTGGACTCTTCCATATTTCTTCCAACTTCATTTCAAAGACAATTAGGAATATAACACCAGGATGCAGGTTGTCAGCTAATGCATTTCAGCACAGCTCTCTGTACCACTAGGGACTCTAGGTCAATGTACTGCCTGATACCCTCCAAACCTTTCTTTGACCCACTCTCTCCCCACTCAAAACATCCTGATTTTTCACTTCAAATGCACATTTTTCCAAAGCAAACTGCTGCACACGTTGTGGGTGAACAAAGTGTGTCATCTTGGCTTCTTTCTGAAATACCACAAGACCAGAAAATGAAGAGCAATTCCTTTCAACTCCTTTCCTTCCAAAGCATCCTCCAAAGTATCCCATTCCTGTACTGTGAGCAGCATTCCACACTCTTTTTCTCTTCATTTACACTGTGATCATCACTTACATTTGAACCAGATAAATCCAAGTATAAGTCACACCAGAGATGCTGGAAAACAGTATCTTGTTCACAAAACAATTGCCTTGGCAGTTTCTCAGGAATGGTGGCGGTGGGTCCATCCTTGTGGGTATGTCCTTTGGGCCAAATCTTCTGCAGCTATAAACTGATAGTTTTCCTGGGCTGATTTACTCCAGGGGATCTGGCCCTGACAGTGTCTCTCATGCATGTCAGAAGGCTCAAATTCATCACGAATAGACAGCCCCTGCAAATAGAATGGCATGTCAAGGCTGGACATAGCCCCATTTTGGCTGGACGTGGGAGATAATCTTGCACTCAGATATTCACTTCTGCAGCAGCATGGTCCATCTATGCTGAAAATGCTCGTGCTCTGACATTGCATTGAATCTAGTTTCAAATTTAGGAGCATGCCACCAATGCAGGAATCCCAAGGCTTCTGGTAACTGACATTTATAGTGACTATTGACTTAGGGCCTCTTAAAATACTCTTTCAAAGGCACAGAGAATGCAGCTTCATTGGTGATCTGGAAAAGGGTTGTCAAAATAGCAAGGCAAGGTTATGTGCCATTTGTACAGCTTCTAGGAAAGCTTTGAAGAGTGTTTAATACAGCTTGCTGTGTTGTCTTTGAAACCAATGCTTTGCAAGTGACAGAAATTGGAATTATGGCACGAATTCCTCTGTCCCATGGGAACATGGGAAGTTATGCTTGTGTAGCCTACTTTCTCTGTCCTTCATACCTCAGGGAGATATGATAGAGAAGAACCAAATATACTTAAGACAGTGAAAATTCAACACAGAGTTTTCTAAAATAACCCTTTGCTGGAAGGTTCTATGAATTTCTTATATTTTATAAAATGCATCCCACAGACTAGTTCTAGTTCTTAGAGATTAACAACATTCAGGCTAAATGAGATAGAGTGCCTTTAAATATTTCTTTTCTTTTATATAAAGGCACCTGGGCATCAGGAGACTGGGATGACTGATTCATTAAAAGTATGTAATTACATAGATGCACACTCACCCATCCCATGTCTATATATATTCAAATATTAATATTAAAGATGTACACATCTATATTGGAGGTAAGTCTAAGCTAAGCTCACAAAATGCCATTCAAAATCCTCAGCTCCAAATCAGTTTTGCATTTGGGACCCATCTATGATTTTTCCTGTGGCCCTTCCCACGGGAAATTGATTTTAGGTCTTCATTTTGCCAACCAGTCCATGTGAGGAGACCCTGGAGAATCCCTTCAGAGACAGAGGGGCTCTGGGAACAGACAGTTCTCTTGTGTAGAAACAGTTGTGGAATTGGCACGTTGGTGATCAGAACAGGTTGAGGACTTTACAGGACAGGACACGGTCTGTAGAGGGGGGTGCAGGCAGATATTCAGATGGAGTGAACTGCCTGAAGCTCTGGTGAAGCAAAATCATCTGGTGATTTGGCCCATGATACGTAAACAGCTCACTACAAGAGGTTATTATCTGAGGTAAATAATATTTAGTAAATCACCTATGATTGATTAGATGGTTGCCCACAGCCATTCTGCATCTTCCAAAAACTTCCTTTGCACTCCAGCTTGCATTTTTCTCTGTACAGCACCAAAGGAGGCACACAGCCATGTAAAATTTGTACAGAGTAGAAGAGAAGCAGCATTGTATTACATATGTGATGAATTAAGTACAAATATTTTTATCCAAATATACACATACATATAGAGATTTCTTTTTTTTTTTTTTCCAATGACCAGTATAAACATTTTACCTGGGAGGTTATTCCCCATGTGCAAAACGAAACAGTTTGTCCTGGGATTTAATCTTCTGTTTTGCTGGTGCTCATATTCTTGGTAAGAAGTGGGTCACTGTCATGGCAGGAGAAACCTTGTTCCCTCTCTTCACCCTGCCATGTTTGCTCAGGGCTATGTAAGCACCGCGGTGAACATTGGATTCATATGCGTTGTAGTTATTGGGCAGCAAGGTTTCCTTGAATTTGCACTCATCTTGGAAAACAGCCTAAGGAACAGCAAGGGGAGAGGGTAGGGATACAAATCAGGTACAATCATTTTTCCACCAAGGCCCAGGTCATTTTTCTTCCTCGCGTTTTTACACTAGGGCTCGTTGCAGGGTGCGACAGGTGGTGCCGCAGCCACTGCGGCCAACAATAAATCTCCCTCCTCGGTGCTAATTTGGTGTCAGATGAACTCAGATGCCACCTGTCCAGATAATGGACTGTGTATTTCCTGTGGTAGATCGAGTTAATTCATTATAAATCATGGATTTATTGATTTTATTTGCAAGTAATAATTTCTGTCAGCATTGCATTCTTTTGCCCAAACAAATGCTTTATTTAAGACCTCCCCTCTGCCAGAAGTTCCATCATTTATAAAAAAATGATATGCTGACTGTTGAAACTTTCAGAGCTTTTCCAAACAGCAGTGTCCAGGGACAACTGCTTGCTTTAATAAGAGATTTGATTAGCAGTAAATAATTTCTTTCTTAAATCATTAGTAATGTTTAACTGTGCAGCCAGTTCTAATCTGGGAAAATAGTTTTAATATCCTCCATGTCAAAACATGAAAATCTAAGGAGAGAGAGTTATCTGGGAGAGGAGGTGCAAGGATAAGTAGGAGTCAAATGCAGAGGAAATTAAAAGAGAAAACAGAATAATTCTCTGACTTCAAATGTCTGGTACATGAAATGCCACCAATGCAGTTCTATTTGGGCATCTGTGGGATAACACCACCCAAAGCCTGTAAGAGTTTAACTTAAGGCATTGTGCATTGCAAGGGAAAATGCACATTTCTTACAGCTTTTGAAAGTGTCTTTGAAGAGAAATAAAACTGTGTTGAAAGTGGAGGAAAAAATCAAAGGGATTTCTGAAGCTAGACCCTGCACTTCTTTTGAAAGACCCAGCTAAGTAAAGCAGTTAGACTTAGTTGGACTTGTGGTACTTTCTAGGTGCTTGTGATCACTTGTGATTGAAGGAATATTCCTGAAGTGGGACCTTAAAGTGTCCTATTGTCATTATGAGTGTGAGAAGGAATCAGGTTAGTGATGGTTAGTGATGGCCACAGGCCCCTCACAACATTTGGCATTATTTTAAACCACTGCAATGCTTTGTTGAAATTACAGCTGTTCCAAAGGAAAGGACTCTGCTGTTTCTTGACAAAAGAGATTGATACAGCCAGTGCCATTCATTACTTTGAGATGGGCTGATTTTGCCTATTGCCCAGGGCTAGCCTCTTTCAAATGCACCTCCTAACAAGCACTTTTTCTGCTGGATATTGAGACTAGGGATGCCGTTGCTCACATCTCAGAGGTTAAACTGCATTTAGATAGCAAATCATCTAGATGAGGATGATGGTGTTTCAGTATGATTTGCATACCATTGGTAATAGGTATTATTTTCTCACCCTTTGCAACTGATCTCACAAAACTGATTATTAAAATAACCCCAGCCACACATGTTGACCTTGTAGGGTAGACTTCCTATTTATTCTTGATGGTGGGGTTTTTTTTGGTAGGAAGGAGCATGTGGTCATTACTTTACTAAGGGTAGCTGTTGGAAATAGCTATAATTGTGCCTCTCCCACACACAGTGCAATGCAGGATGGAATCAATGGGGCTCGGCTTTGCTACAATGTGTTTGCAGCCCTGTGACCTTAGAAGAAGCCATCCAATTAATCTGTACTATTTGCAGAATATGTTCATTTTCCTAAAGTGTCCCCTGTACAGTCTTACAGGAAAGCTTTAAAATCCCAGCCCTGTAACAGCCATGCTGCTTGTTGCATTAAATAGCACTGATGACAGCAGGCTGGGCAGGCTCCCTGTAACAGGAGGGCTATTTTCTCTGCTTGTAATCAGAGATTTCCATAAGGAAAAGGCTGAAACAAACAAAGCCAAAACAAACCAAACCCAAACAAACAAAGCAAAACACTAAACCAAACCACTTCAAAACACTTTTGTTTAAACTGTGAAAAACTACTTGCACTTGTACTTACTGTTCCGTACAACCTGCCTTTGCTGTTCATTGCAATGAAGAGAGCACTTTTCACACCAAGCAGACTTACAACACCTCTTTCTACAGTGGATATTTCAAAGAGACCTGAAAAACATAAAGTTTAATAGGAGTGTTATCACAGAATCTAGAGCTAACGGAAGGCAATTCAGATGCATATTTTTTAACCCTAATTCCTTATAAGAATTAACTCCCTAATGCAGCAAAATAAATATACACAGAGAAGATCTTGGTTTTCTTAAATGTCACAGGATTAGAAAATAATTATTCTCTAATTGTAGTCACATTCTGTATAAGCCTTTTGCTCTATCAAACTCTTTTGATCTGTCAAACTCTGGCCCTTTTCAATAAGAAAATTATTTTTATGTAATATGCTATACTTAGAAAAGGTTTTTTACTGAGACTTAAAGAAGTGTGGCTTGCATTTTCAAGTCCCACATGACATTGCTGCAAAAGATTTTAGCAACTGCCCTCTACAGGAAATTCAAATCCACATGACTAATGCTTTCCTTAATTCTTAGGGTAGCAGAACAGCACCCACAAGAATGAACAAACCAGGACCAGCAAACCCCTTCCATAGGACACACTGAGTGTCCAAAAATACTGGTCAGCTGGGATTCAAGAATCATGCTTTGGCACTCTTGACTCAGCAAAAACCTCCTGGATTCAAAAGGCAAATGAGAAGGTGAGGAGCAAGAAAATGCAGCAGAGAGTCAGTTTTCGAGCTGGTTTGTCTTTTCTCATCTGTGCAGCAAAGCAGGTAAAAATAAATTCTATCTAAATTTGTCTAAGCATTTTGTGCCACATTTCAGCCCGAAGGGTTCTCATGTTTATTGATCCCAGAGACTCTAAAAGGCAACAGATGTCGCACAGATTAATAATATCAAGTCACAACATTTGCACTCTGTGAAGGGTAATTACTAGAGTTCACAGCAATTAAGTGACATCTATTCTATTTCATTTCTGGATGCAACTCACTGTATTGGTTTTCATTGTGAACTCCGCTTATCCTTCCGTCTGGGAGGATTTGAAGGTGAAACCCGATGCCCACGTTGCAGTAAAGCCTCCGCTGCCTCTTGATTCCTAGCAAATAGTCACTCTCCCAGTTCACATCTGCCTTCTCCCCTGACATCCCAGCCATGGACCTGGACAGCAGAGATTGCCATCCTCTCTCCAGCAATGTGCCATTAGTTCTGCTTACAACTGGGTGTGTGGCAGCAATCCCGGCTAGCAAACCCAGGAGAAGGAACGCAGGCAACGTCCGGTGAGCGCTGGCGTCGCAGGACATAGTGATGAGAAGTCTTTGTGCCGTGGCCATCCGGTTCACCTCCTGGGCACGTGGTCAGAATTAATGGCCCTAAAAATACCGCCCTTCTTGTTTTTCTCCCTTCAGCATGGTGGCAGAGGCTTATTTTTGGAAAGCAAGTAGAGCTTGCTGACCTGAAACTAAAGCCCGATAGCAGTTGGGTTGGGAGCAGAGACAGGCCAGCTGGACTCCAACTGGTGGGGACCATGGTTTGTAGATCCTGCTTCCTGCGGGGCAGCCTCCGTTATATTTGATTGAGCCATCTTTATAGTGCAGGGGCTGTCCCTGCCCACATCATCACTCTGACATCAACAGCCTGCCCAAGGTGAGGCTGCCAGGGCTGTAACACAAACCTGCGTCCTCCCTGCCTGCTGAGGTTGGAGTGCTGTCACCCAAGACTGGGCAGGAGTGGGATTTCATTGGCTGTGGGAAGCAAAGGAGTCAAATTGGTCGGGGAGTCAGAGGACTCACAGGCAGCTTCCTTATTTAGAGAAGAAGGTGTAAAAACAGTTCTGGACCTCATCAGTGAGCAATGAGAGGTTTGCAGCCACTTCCTTGGTGGCACGATCGGCGGGTGCTTGTCGGGGCACCTCGATACTCGGGGACAATCAGCTTGTGGTGGCCACAGCTCTTTTTGTGCACACCCTGCAAAGCCAAGGCACCTCTTACTGAGTGACCCACGTGCTAACCTCTGTCTGTACCTCTGCAGGGAGTGCTCCTGGCTGGCTGAAGGAGAGGTAAGCCATGCAGCAGGGACAGAAGCCCCAGCTCCTGCAGGTTTTATCCCAGTGGGAATTCTGCTGAGTGAGCTACAGAGGCTGGAGCACTGATCTTGCAGTGACACGTAGATAGGAACATTAGGTCTTCCTGGTTTTCACTGAGGTGACTTCCAAATGATCTCATTTACCTGGGGAGGGTGTGTGCCTCCTGCAGAGGGGCAACTGTATTTGTGGGAGCAAGACAAGGACTTAGGTGATGTGTTAAAGATGAGGAAAAAGTGAGATGGCCACGGCTTCCCAGTATTTCATTATCTCCTTTCCTCAAGCCCAAATACTCACTATTTTTATAACTTATGACCATCTTAATTTGCCTCCCCTTCCATTTGCTCAGACTGTCTTTTTTCCCCTTATTTTCCATTGAAACTGTTTCATCTCCTCCTTTGGAGTTGGACAGATTAGACCTTTATCTCAATTAGTTTCACAGAACTTATCAAAACATAAGTCAGAGGAAAATGTCTGAGATTTATACAAATACTTTTGTCAATATGTCTGTCAGCTTCTCATAGCACAGGCCTTGCATCTTCTGTGTCATTTGAGAAGCCTGCTAATGAGGGGAATACCTGGAAGGATAATTAAACTGAGCACACCCAGTGTGACAGAGTTTCGCAGTAGCTGAGGTGCAATATGAGGCCTGGGACACTGCAGATTCCCCAGCAGGAGCCCCATGAGGTGAAGGGGAGCCCCTGGCAGCCCTGAGGCAGGTGAACAGTCAGAGTCAGTGATGTATGTGAGTATTGATTGCTCTCAGGAGACAGGCTCAGCTATAAAATAATTGGGAACCACAGGGCTAGGCCCTGGCTTGTGCCATGTGACATTTCAAGGTCTCTGTGCCTTTGCTGAAGCTGAACTTGGATTATCACAGAATCACAGAATATCCTAAGCTAGAATGGACCCACTAGGATCACGCAAGTCCAACACCTTGCTTTGCACAGGACACCCCAAAAGTCCCACCCTGGGCCTGAGAGCCTTGTCCAAACACTCCCTGTACTCTGGCAGGCTTAGGGTAGTGGCCAAAGGAAGGATATCTTTTGCTGATAAAGAAAACCCTCAAATTCTTTTCTCTCCTCCTTTCTACTTTATCTGATGATTTTTTCACCTATATAAAGCACATACATATTTTTTTAGGAAGGAATAATACTAGTATTTTACATCCTCTTATCATAGCTGCAGTGTTCATGAGAGGCCAGCATCACTGGGAAACAAAGTCCAGGGTCCCTGTTACAAGCATGGAGCACTGATTTCCCAGTTTTTCTTATGCTGTAGTCTGAAACCTGCCCATTCCCAATGCATGTGACTCCTGGCAACACTGCCTGATCTCAGAGGCATCACTGTCTGTAAAAACATGCATTGTAATATTTTCTTTCCTGTTTATTTTTCCCTCTAGAGAACTTTTCAAGTGTAATGGGTGCAGAGCTGGATTTCCATCCTCAGCTTTAATCACCTTTGCATCTTTATGTCTCATTCATCGGGTTTCACAGAGCAAAGACAAACCATGGGCTAAATGAGCTCCTCCAGCTTTTGCTGGCACATCTGCCACTGTGGATTCCCCACAAGGTGTCCTGGTGGCACAGGTTGTAGGATGCACCGTGTCTCATCCCAGTACCCTTGATCCGAGAAGTAAAACCAAATGGTCAGACACAAAACAAAGATAATTTCTGACAAGTCTGTGGAATGCATTGGTTTATCTTTTAGTCAGTCCATCTGGAAAGTGACTGCTGAGGGCTGTGGTGACCCAGGAGAGAGCCTTGATTCAGCAGTTTCCTGTTGAGCAAGTCCATCTGACAGCATTCTGTATGGAAAGGGTGCACAGATTACTTGCTGGCAAAAAGTCAGGACTTTTCTTGCCTGATCTGTATACCAAACCAACTAGCTAAAATTTGTGATTTCACTGGGACACCTGGTCCTCTTAAGACCAGGAGTCCCGGTGTCTGGCCCCAGACCAAGTGTGTGCAGCTGGGAGATAAAGTGCATTCTGCAGTCTTGTACTCCTCAGCAATTCTGCATCAGAAATGAAATGAGTCTTGAACCATTCTCCAGCTGGATCTGTGGCCAGCAGGTTGCTGAGTTTCTGTGTATTAGCATTTGAACTGCCATGTAAATTCTTGAGCTTCTGATTCAATTAGGCAAGCCTTGTTTGCTCTAAAAGGTGTCTCATTCTGCTTTAACTTGTGCTCTTGGCCCATGAAGTGACTGTTTCCAGAAAACACACTGTAACCTTCTGATTTCCAGGTAGCATGTTGTCCTGCTTCATGTGCCCAGTGAAATTTGGAAGGCAGACATCAATAGCATTTGCAGTAAAATAAACCCTGTGAACTCCAAAATAGTAAAAATTTACTTCAGCAATCAAACTCTGCCTACTCAAACTCTTAAGACCCAGGGTGATAGTGCTCACAGCCTAAAGCAACAGGTTTTCATTGTCAGTATTTCAGCACAATATTAAAATAACCCCTCTTTGGAGCCCAGCAGTTCAGATCCACTTTCAGATAGTCTAAGAAAAGTCCTGCAGCTGAGCAGTAACATGATATGGATGTAGAGCACATCTTTCAAAAAATGTGTGATGACTTAGGGTCCCAAGTTCCATTTTCAAATCTGTTAAAATTCCCTCCCCATTTTAAGCAATCCCTCATTCAAACACAGAAGGATGGACTAAAATTGTTCACCTTGACTGTGAAGACCCAAGCTGATGGTGGACAGTGGAGAAGGAAGATTTTCAGGTGACAAATCTGCCTGTTGTGGCAGGGACGAGTTGCATAAAAATCTGTAAGCCCAAGTATGACCATGGAGCCCCATCTGATCATCTTTAGGTTAATGAGGTTTGCTGCCCAATGTGGAGAGATTTGTAACACAGATACCAGGACTGTTATGAATTAAATATTAATCACAATCTGAAAGCAGCATAAAAAAATAACAGAACAAGGGTTGCAGAGCTGTATTGACACCCAGTAAGGACTCCACCAAACTGTAGAACTGGTAACACTGAAAAGGCTGTTGTTCCCTGGATGCCAACAACATCAGGGAACACTGATGTTGTTGGCATCAAGGCTAATTTGGACAGGACCACAGAATAGACGATTCATCAGCACAAGACCTGAGCTCTGGCAGCAGGAGGATGACAGAAAGGGTTGTAGCACACTGTATTTGTTATTTCTCTTCCCACTACCCAACAAAGAGGCAGATTTGTTGTCATGCTGATCCCCAAAATTAATAAACAGAACAACAGACAGCAACCTTGCCTAAGAGCCTTGGCAGCTGATGAGCTCTTGGAGGCTGAAGCAAGCCAACTTCTGACCCAAAACTATACCTTCATTGCAGCTGCTGACTCCTAAAGCATGTATAAGACCTGCTCAAATATGGTTTGTCATCACCAGTCATGGGGAAGCCAAGATATTAACAGGGAACCTCCATTTTCTCACACGCACAGAATTCCTGGTTAGGCCACTCAGACACACCTGGGCAGGAGAGTGTGTAAATTTAACAGCTTAGAGTAATCTCAAGTAATTATCTTCCCATTTCTCTACAGGGAAATCTTTCACTGGGATTTCATGTGCCAATTTCTTACAGGCAAGCCCAAATCACAAAACAGCTTCCTGCTGTTTTCTTTTTGGAGGGAAGTGGGAAAAATTATCTACTTCCACAAGAAACTCTGGAGGATTTAGGACTAGGTGGATGCTAGCTTGCTTTGGAAAAGATCTTGGTTTACTGCTTATTCATGCTGAACTCATTCTCTGCAGAGGGTATGTCAAGCGCAGAGACAGTCAGATATGCCCATCTTTGTTCTCCTGAGCTGGCCAGGTCTCCCTCTCCATGTCCCACAGAAATGGGAACGACTGTCAGAAAAGAAAGCAGTGACTCCATGGCGAACCTGTGGCTTCCCACCTGGTACTGTGCCCACCAGCCCACACTGCTTCTCTTATCACCTCCTCAGCTGTTCCCACTCCACAAGGACAGGCAGTCCAAGGGTAAAAGGCCAAGCTGAAGAAAACAGAAGTGACAGCCACCACCCCCACAGGGATCTGCCTGGAGTTATTTATTAGAAGGGATGAATGACAAGGGACATGTTTAATTTGTTTTTTTTTATTTTCGTGCACAGTTTGCTCATTACAGCAGGAACAGAGACACTGCAGGAACAGGGATGCTAAATGCCACATTTAAGTAACATTTTGAGTAGGAAAGCAAAAAAAATCCGTTGGTTTTTATTGCTGTTGGTGATGAGATTCTCTCCAGTGGCCCAGCTGACCTCTGTGTGTTTCCTTGACCATTGAGCTATTCAGATTAAATTATGTAATGACCATAGAAGGTTAAAGGCAATTTCTGTCATTTGCCAGGTTATTGTGTCTTCCTTGTGTTGTGCACCATTAGCTCAGTTGAGGACTTTCTCTTGCATGTCAATTCTTCATCCATTGGTCTGGATCCTCTCTAACATTTCAAAGGAGAATTATGAAACCTTTTGTGTAGTCATCTGAACTTTTACCTAGATTTTTCAAGTGTTTGGGTTTTTTTGTTCCTTGCATGACAGGCAACACCAGAAGACCTAAAGCTTGTAATTCATCATTCAAGCAGTTGTGATTAATTGTTTAATTTCCATAGAAAAGAACCTGGTTTTGACATCTCCTTTCCTGTTCTGCCACCCTCTTCCCGTTCCCACTGCACTCTGCTCATTCTATGAGACCTGCACAGTTCCTGCAGAGAGCTGTTAGAGTTGCAACCTGTTGGCATCTTCTGTGCTTGAAGAAGGGCTGCGTTTATGGCACAATGTTCTGAATTCTCCACAGAAGGATGACAGAATTACATCCCTGATGATAGCCAGAACCTTATTCATAAGGCATCTTTCCAAGGCAAACAGAAGCTTTTTTCCCTTCGGTCAAAAATGCTCCAAACAGCTTAGCAGTCTCTTGATCCTTCAGAAGCTGCTGAGAACACCTTCAGCCTCTCCTTGAACACCTTCAACATGCTCCCTGTGCATCCCTGGGGCTGTCTACTGGACTTCCTCCAATCTGTTGACTTCTCTCCTGTGCTAGGATGCCCTAAACTAACCATAGCACACCAGATGTGTCAGTGATTGGAAATATTCTCTTCCCTCACCCCTTGACCTCCTGGCCACCTTTGGGCTAATACAGCCCAGTCTGTGGCTGTCCTGACTCACCACAACTATGAATTTGGTTTCAGCTCTCTGCACCATGATCCCCAGCCTCTTCTCAAAGCAAAGCCTGTCAATCAGTGCCCAGCCTGGACTATTGCTAGGAATAATGTATTCCAGGGTCAAGGCTCTGCATTTCTTAATGCCAGGCTGCACAAGAATCCTGTCAATCCATTATTGCAGCTTTTCAGGGGCTAGCTGGATGCCAGCCTTACCCTCATTGTATCAACTTTTCCTACAGTTTATTGTTGCCAACTGCAGACTTGCAGCTTAGGGAAAATAAACTAATCTGGGAGTAGTGATGGATTCTTCCTCAAATGCCTGCCACATTCATGCAGGATGTTGTTTCCACTCTCCAAATTATTGTTCATTGTGATTTGGTTCTATGTGGTCACCACACATAGTAAAATGCAATATTAAAAAATTAATTTGGTTTCTGACAGCAAAGACCTTATTATTTAGCCTCATCTTTTTACATTCATGTTTTTCTTTGTGTGATTTTAGATGTTTTCCTCATAATCCATGACTATACAATACACTTAAATGGACTTGAATCTTCTCCCCAAGGCACAGCCTAAAGACAACGTGAGATGAGTAAATGCTGTTCTAATCTGGTTGATTACAATGGTCATTTGATATTATTTTTAAAGACTGCAAGTCCTGTTTTCAGAAAGGAGCCTGTCTCCCTGTGTCAAAATATCCTCTGCTTTCAGTGCATCGAGGAGACCTCAATATTGGTGCCATTTTTCCCACTGGAGTCTGGGATCTGTTGAAGAGCTGGCTGCAAGTAACTAGAACATCAGTACCCTCTCTACAGAAATCATGCAGGTTTGTGAGTTTCTCTGGTTCAAGACTGTCTCCTTCTTTGCCTTGAAGTTATAATTTCCAGTAGATACTCTAAACAGCAGCAAATCTGAGACCAAAGCAAACTTTTTGTGTTTAAGGCTGCAGCCACCTTGTTATTTCTTCATCAGGAACCACAGTGTAAGGTATTTGTTGTGATGGTTTTTAACATATGGAAGATCAAGATCAGATTCCTAAAATATTCTGAAAACCAGTTATAGCTTTAACAGTGACCGTAGTTAAATATAAAGCCTAAGTAATTTGTTCTATTAAAAAGCCTAAGTCTTATTTTTATCAAGTGATGTTATGAGGGCATGTTCTAAATCAGCCAAAAGCTCTTGTAGCTACAAGAGCTTCACTTCTGCAAATTTTAACAGCCCAGTTAAGTTGGTGCCTATCCTTGTGCGTGGTGTTAGTACAGAATTCCTCCTCTGACACTGACCAGATCAGGCAGACTTCAGAAGATGAAACATTTGAAGAAGACAGGCAAAGAAAATGCAAGAGCTGGATGACAGTGTTCAGTTTATTTTTCCCCTGCAAAGATGAGTCTCATTTGGACAGGGTCAGGTTGTAATGGGAGCACAGGACTAGGAAATAAACCCATACCTTTCATGCATTCATGTAACACTTCTCCTGCCATCCCTTTCCATGCTGTCTTGCACTTCTCCCTGTGCACAGGCCCAGTTTAGGATGACGCTGTTGCTGCTGCTGTGCAGCTATTCCAAGCATCCTTTCTGCAGAATGCGTATTCCACGCAGGATTAGAGAATGGTTTGTCTGATGCCCACTGGACAGGCGGTGTGGAGCAGGGTCAAGGCAAGCATGCAGCAGAGCTCTGAAATTTCCTTTTTGATCAAGCAAGGAGTGAGCATATGTTGGCAGATGGAATGTGTGCTCAGCTTACTTTAGTGGAGTTTCAGCACTGACCTTTTGCTGCATTCCTCCAGCAGCAGTAAAATGGTTCTGCTTAAGTAAACTGACATAGACCACGTGCAAACCCAGCTGTCTTCTCCAGCCCACCATTTCTCCTACTGTTACAATAAGCCTGGATGCATGGGAATGTTGTAATTTAATGTGTAATAACCTCTCATGGAAATAATGTTGTGAAAATTAATGGTGCTCATGACACAATAATCTCCACCTCGAGGAGCCAGTTTAAGGACTGGCCACAGAAGTGCACGTTAATAGGTCCTGGGTTGCTGTACTTTATATTAGTCTTCCTGACACAAACAGGAAGTTAAAGGCTCTTACACCACTCCAACTTGGCCCATCCTTACTTCTCTTTGACTGCTTTATGTTTTCCATCCTTTGTTTCTCTAAGTGTCTGGCAGGTCTGGCTCTGTATGACTCCACAATAAAAATGAAGATGGATTAGCCAGAAGTAGGTGATCCAGCAGGCCAGTTATTAGTGGGTACAATGTTTCTCTAAAGTGCTACTTGTGACAGCATCATGAGTAAAAAGAAGAAAATACAAAAAAGACATGGCTGCACCATGTCTTGTACAGAGCCTGCCATTCCAAATTCTTGATGCCTTTTTCATGGAATCATAAAATCATTTGGCCTAGAAGTGACCTTTAAAGGCCACGTAGCCCAACCCCCCTGCAATGAGCAGGGAGAACTTCAACAGATCAGGTTGCTCAGAGCCCTGCTCAGCCTGACCTTGACTGTTTCCAGAGATGGGGCATCCTCCACCGCTCTGGGCAACCTGTGCCTCCCTGGGCAACCTCCGATCCCTTGGTGTCCCACCTCTGCACTGGCTCCAGCAGCTCCCTGTCCTTCCTGTGCTGGGCCCCCAGAGCTGGGCTATTACTCAAGCTTGCCCAGGTCCCTCTGGATGGCACCCTGTCCTTCAGGTATGTCACTGCACCCTCAGCTTGGTGTCATCTGCAAACTTGCTGAGTGTGTAATCAATGCCACTGTCTATGTCATAGATGAAGACATCAAAAATGACTTGGTCCCATTACAGGCCCTTGGGGGACACCACTTCTCAGCCATCAGGAGGTGCTGACTCAACTGCTGGGTCTCACACCCAGGCAAAGGGGATAACTGTCCTCATCCATAAATACCTACATGCTGTAAAATAATCATGAGGAGAAGGAAAACTAGAAAAACTCTTGCAGCAAAAGATTTCCCACTGTAAACAAAAGTAAGATATAAATGTGGTGTGTGCCATTTTGCATGTAGCAACATCAGTTTGCATGACTTGCTCATAATTTATGGACTGCTTGAAAGAAAGAACCACTTCCAGTGGGCAGGGAGAAGTGCCCAAAATGGCTAAAAACACATCCAAGATAACAACTGGTGGTCAGGTAGTGGTTTCCAAACAACTACTCAACAGAAGCACTCACATCCTCTTGTGTAGCTGGTCAAGCTTGGGGCCAAGCTCCTGCCAGTGACCTGCTGCAATTTCTATCTTTGATTGGTGAGCAGGGAGAGAGATTCATTTCTCAAAAAGGGAGGCTTGGCTGGCCTGTGCTGGTAGGATTTCCGCTGTGGGAATAGGCACGGAGCACTCTGATAACTTGGGTGCTGCACACACGAGGAGGGGCGGAAGGAAGCAGCCCCTGTTTGTGGGGTCAGGCTATTTCTGCTGAGATTTAAAACTGCTCTTTGGAACAGAGTTGAAACAGTCACTGTAAATGACTTGCATGAGAGAGTACAGAGCATTTTGGAGGATTATAATTTATGCCAGGCAGGAGCTGTTATGGTTTAGTTTAAGGAGCTTAAAATAAGACTTCTGGGAGACAACCAAACCAGCTTCAACTCTGGTAACTCCCCATTTCAAGATACTCCTAAATTGATATGTACAGGGTCTGTTCCTGCCTGGGGGCCAAGGGCCTTGAACTCCTGTTGAATCCACTGGATCTCAAAGATGCTCTGATGATATTTGGCACTGTTAGGAGTGAGCCAATGCCCATTAGGAAAGGGCTGATAGTGCCTTGCAGTATACAATCCTCTTTACACTTCATCTAAACCTACATTAATTTAATTTAAGGATTAAGTTAAAATGATTTCTCCCCCCAAGGCTTTGTCTTTCATGGAAGGTACCTCTTGTAGGAAGGTAGAGTTTTTCTCCATGGGATCCTTCTTTCTGCAGATTTAAAATCAATTACCTTATTAAGCCAACTGGAGATGAAGCACATCTGTCTGGACCCAGATGCTTCCTAAAGATGGAACAGAGGGAGGGAGAAATCAATCCATTTTTGCTGACCAAACAGAAAGGCAGACATGAAGTCCTGTCTTGCCATTTCCAAAACAGCTTAAGAGGACTTTGTACCACAAAGGCATAGCTGTATCCTCCTGTTTTCTTGGAAATGACACAGTGGCTATAACTCCATTCTCAGAGAAATATATGCACACTATGAGACTGATTCCTAAGTTTCCAGATATATTGCTTCTCTAATCTTCCCTATTTTCCTTTATTAGTTTTATCCCTGTTAGTTAAGTTGAAACTCTTAATGGAACATGCAGTCCAAACCCGCCTCCTCTTTAGTCTTTGCATCCTTTAAATATTTACAGATGGTTTTCATATTCCCCTTCAGTTGCCATTTAGCCAGTGTTGCTCTGTGTGTATCTCTTCAAACTTAGCACCCTTGGAAGGGCACACAAGGCCAGATTCTGCTCTCAGTTACATCTCTGTAATTTTGGAGTAACTCAGCAAACTTGATAGACATTGAATTGACACGAGCAACACACAGAGCAGAAGGTGAATGCCAAAATATAAAGCAGGATGTCAATCAAAACTAACATCACATCCTGTGGGCCACAGACTGCACAAAGTTGCTGCATTCCCAGTGATCAGAGTGAAGATTTGGAAGAAGTTGTGAACTGCAACAGCCCTCAGGAAGATCATCATGGCTCCTCTGAGAAGTGAGATACAGCACACCATTATGTGCTGGTCCATGCAGAGTTCTTGCATAATTTAACACTGATTTTAAGAGGTTTTCTATGTTACATAGAATATTTGATACTAGATACTTCATATTTCTGTGTGTGTTACAAACATGACACAATAATCTTGTTTTGTTCAGTGACTTTTTTTTTCCTGTGGGTATTGATAATTACTCCAGCAGAGAACATTTATCCACCTTTTCTCAGCCCTTCATAGAGCTGGTTGAAAATGCTCCTCTATGTATGTTCTGAAAGCAGAGAAACTGGCCAATGAGACCAGAACTGAGCATCACAAACTGAAGTCCACAGTCCATTTCCCAATTAAAAAAATATTTCACGTGAAAAGTGCGTGCCCAGAGGAAGTGCTTGCTCAAGCTGTCTCATCTTCTCCAAGTTGCACTTGGCAGAGCTTGCAACACTGACTTCACATCCTAAGTTGACTCATTTCCATGGCTTTTCTCTTTTCAAGCCTTTATTATAAAGGGCAAATACTGTTTTTCTCCCTTTGCAGGTTATTCTGACAGAAGTGGGAAAGGAGATAAAGAACTATGAACCACCATTCTTTACCCAGAATCTGGCCTAACCTCCAAGGAATAATCTTCAAAAGAACTTGCTTCTAAATGTTGGGGTAAGATTACACCTTAGTGTTTAATTGCTATTATATCATAAAATCAAGCTCTTATCTTATGCAACCTGAAATAAAACTGTTTGTCCTTATACATAATAATAACAACATATTTTTCTAATTCTGTGGTCCCATAGGACAACAGTCTTGTGGTTGCTACTGACTTCTATCACATCCTGTATATAGTATGAAGTAATAAATTTATTTTTATGCAGCACTGATGGTCTGTCCTGAGAGCTCCATGAGGCAAAGATACAAGAAGAGGACAGGCATCTCTTTACTCAGCTGACCTGGTGTGAATACCAGGGAATAGTTCTGTATTTTTGGGTATAGCACTGGCAAAAAAAAAAAAAAAATGAGGCTTGAAAGACTAATGCTCAAAATACTACACAAGTATAAATTAATCTTTCCTCTAATGAGGGGCAAATGAGGTACAGATGCAATAAACTGATCAATTTTTAAACTCACAGAAATACCAGAACTGGGTTAGAACATGCAATCTCAATCGTCTCAGATGAAACTGGTTGTTGCAGAAGAAAGGACCTAAGGTACGACTCCCACCTGTCTGGGCAGTGCCACCTTCTAACAGTGACATTTCTGGCATTGCAGCAGGGTAGAAGCACCTGGCCAAGGCAAGGTCTGTACATGTGTTTAAGTGCCTGCAGTCTTCTTCTCGTGTTTGTCACCAGTTCCCACAGAAGCAAAGAGACACGGGTCACAGAGCCAGTGACAAGAGAAGGGCACTGAATTATACCCTTGATAAATCCAGACTCTTGGCATTTTTTTTTCCTTGCAATAACCTCAGTTCAGACTCTGTAAAGGGCACCTGCAGTTTTACAGTGGTCACCATGAGCAAGTTAAAGAAGCTGAACAATGGCATTTGCTCCTCACCCCTCCCTGTGGCAAGAATTTTTTATTTTATTCAAGCCACGCATATAATTTTACACGACATTTTGAAGGCATTAAATACTGTCACCCTTCCAAGGAATCTGCACTGCATATACAAATAGAAAACCTCATGCCCATTAAGTCATTTTCCTCTTAGTCTTGAATAGCTTTTCATGACTGAAACAGAATTTCTAAGGTGGCTTTACACCATACTCTGTATTCTACAGCTGCCAGGCACAGACCAAACAGAAAGTACAGCTTAGGTCAGCCCATCTCTATATTCTGCTTTCCTCCAAAGACAGCTGAAATTCTGCTGCTAGCACCACTTCCTTGAGAACAGGTATGAAAAATGGGAATATAAAATGCTCTACCACGGATCCTCCAGACAAAGATTCCCTCTGGCAGGCTTATTCAGCATTTACAAAGGTCACACTTCAGCAAGCAGAATTAATACTTTTCCCATACCATTCCTGCCACTTTGGCTTTCCAAAACCACATCACTAGAGCTTGTTGGTTCATTTCAGTATCAAAAACCAACTGGTTCTTCTGCTAACAAGTTTGGATGCAATCTGCTGTGGACTGAAGACAAACACTTCAAAAATAAAAGGCAAAAAGCAGAGTTATTTTCCTAGAAATTAGTGGCAGTTTCACCCAAATGCTACTAAATTAAGTGGAGTCGTAATGCTTTGGCAAAAATACCAGGCATAATTTTTATTACCAAAGAATCTAGAAGTAAAAGCAAGATATTTGCTCAAGAATTGTTGGTAGATTTACTGACTAAAGGAAAATATAAAACTAATATAAGTTGGTAACACATCTTTTTCACACAGAGATAAACATTACAACTTCTAAAAAGGAATAGCTCTGCCACCACACCTTTCCCAGACAGAATAGTGTTAGAGCACGTGCTTTTCTGGGACCAGAGTTTGATTTCAGTTTAAGGCCAGCAATGTAAAATGAGCTGTAACAGGATTAATCCCACTCCTTCTAGAGGAATTTACATCCTTCTTTTCTAGAACACCAAATTAGGTCACATTACTGGCATGATTCTTCTTTAGAAGCTGCTGGCAGAGGAAAAGAAAGTATTTGACAGTTCAGCAAGAGATGTTTGCTGGGTCACTTACACAGCTTCCTGCAGCATGCAAGACTTGATAAAAATACTAAGCTGAGTCTGTAAATTACACGGTGACTTTACAATCATCATGAAATGGTGAATATTCTTTTGGTTTTGTGAGAATTTTAAATTATGCAGCTTCCCCAAAACACCTTTATTAACCTAAATAACATTTTAAAAAATCACTATCAAGACAGGAATAATTTGGGTTTTAATTGGCTTCCAGGTTCTCCAGTTTCCAGTGCAGAATCTCAGCAGTACAGAGGAAGGGGTTTCTGATTCAAAGCAGGTCTGCCAGGATCCCCATGAGTCCCACACAGAAGAACTGTGGATTTGGATATCCCACCACCTAGAACCCTCATCCCCACAGCTGCTTTGCTGTGAGCCCAGTGGTTCTGGCAATCCCAAGAATCCCAGTTCCTGACAGGACTTCCCTTTGTCCATGCAAGACAGCTGAGTTCCAAGATTGTCCATGATAGGGAAAAGCAGTTCCCAGTGTTCCCCTTATTCCCCAAACCTGGGATGCAGGGGTGGTCTGGTTGGGTTTGGTTTTTTTTTTTTTTTTTTTTTTTGACTGGATTCAAATTTTCCCAAGAAATTTCACAGCTGCATCTTGAGCTGTCTCCCTGGCATTTTTGATTAGTCATGAAACATTAACAATTAATAAGCAGCAAACTTTATCTGTATAATAGGGTCCAGAACACTTTCGTGTTCCTATAAAGTTTATCATATAAACTTCTCAATTTGAAGACTGGAAATAAAGAAAAAAGCAAACATAGTAAAAAAACCCCCAGAAATCTACATGAAAAATTCTAATTATTGTCACAAGTGTATATTAATTAGTTTTTAAATTAATTTTTTTAATAACACTTCCACAATCTACAAAATGCAACAGGGTAAATGTTTAAGTCTTTTGTTTTGTAGCAGTAAAATGAGGCAGTAATACACTTTATTCCATGGTCACTATGACAAATTCCATTGGTTATTCTAAGAAAACACCTGATATGCTCCATATTCTTCTAAAAGTCACTAAGAAAATTCAGAAAATGTTTGTAGAAGCCAGAAGACCCCACTCCTAGCATGAACTCTTATTGCTGCTACTTATACATGAGAATTACCTATATATTTCTGTGGATTTGTTACCAGTTATACCAAATGTCTTTCAGATAAAGGTGAGGAATTCATCATCAATCCTCTGCTGCAACAAAGCAATAGGCCAGAATCACCTGCTACCAGCCAAGTACAGACAACATTTATCTTTTATTATAACACAATTCTTGAAATTGCAACAAATGCCACTTTGGGGTCATCAGTCCACAGGAAAGAGACATCCTAGTCCAGAATCTCCTTAATCTCATCCTCTGCTAATAGGATACAGGTTAGTGCCCCACAGAAATCAGTGCTTGGAGGTCAGAGTCAGTGTGGAGGATACTCTGAAAATCTGTGGCAGCATGTTACTCAGCTGGTAAAACATTTCCTCAGAAATTGTCTGGAAAAAAAAAAAAAACAACACAAATAGTAAGCTTTGTCTTTTTTTATAGTTTGGAAGAATTAAGTCTCTCTCAACTTTGTTTCTTGGTATTTAAGGGAATTACTGCTGTTCAGAAGACAACAAAAATAATTTTCAAACTGTTGTTATAATTCTACTGAATCCATTTAAAAGATTGACCTAAAAATATTGGCTGTATATTTATGTGACATACCCACATTATCACTTCCAGTAGATCTTGTTCCAGGGATTGATTATTTCTGCCAAACATAAGCAGGACAGTGCTGCTTATTATCTACAAGAGTCCCGCTCTCTACATTTCAGGACTCGATTCACCTTTGGAATTTATTTGTGGCTTCCTCCTTGCTCAGCAGCTTTCTAATTTGTCAAGAAATACATGTTATTCCTTTTCTAACATAACTCTACTTTTACTGCTTTTTAGAACAAACCTCGTGCTGGTCATCATTGGATATCTTCCTGTTTCTGAAGATCAGCTAGAACTCCAAATTAAGCAATTTCAGAATCTAAATCAGAACTAATTTCAAATATCTGGAGTAATTAATTTTTTTGTGAAAACATGACTGAACTTTCTGCATTGCAGTTTTCCACATTGTTAGACAATATGACTAATAAACAACTCAAGTTATGTAACACAAGGTTAGCCCTTCAGAATAATTAACAGAAAAATGTATTTAAGTAATTAACAGAAAAAAAGTACCTTTTTCAAAGGTGATGGATTCACTATTTGTAAAGGTGAATTTCCCAGTTTGAAATTTTAGCATCCTCTCAGAAAATATTACTGGCTATTCAAAAGAGATAAACCCACCCTTACTCCTCCTTTTATAGGCAAGGAAACAAAACCAGATTGATTAATTTAAATTCACTCAAAAGGGGCAGGCAATAGCAAAAAAATCACAACTTAGATCTGCTGACATGAAACTTTCTACCAGCAGTCTCTGAGGCTGGATATGACTTCGGTTTCACTTACCTGTGGTACCAGGAATTGTACAGTCCGAGAAATTCCTCCATCCCACGAGGCCATTTCCATCATGAAACCTAAAAAAACAGCATTGACTCTGTCTGGATTACCTGCGCAATACTCCCCAGCAGTTACAAAATGAGCAGGCAGTGAGGGAGTTTTCACACACAAGCAGGATTTAAACTGCCTTAATTAGGGATGTCCTCAACTGCCTTTAAATCAGACTTGGGCAAGCCGAATGAAATGTAGAAACAATCTAATGATGAGTCCTGCAGAATACCTACACTGAGGACAGAATTATCAGTCCTTCTGTGCAGCACAGTGATACGCAGTAGAAGTGAGGGTTTCTCCAAACAGTGTGACAGGAGTTTTTTCCATGGCTTCCTTTCACTGAGAGACAGGGGTGACCTTGTTGTGGCCTTGCAGTGCCTGAGGGGAGCCCGCAGGAAAGATGGAGAGTCTTGACAAGTGCCTGGAGTGACAGGACAAGGGGGACTGGCTTCACACTGACAGAGGGCAGATTTAGACTGGATATGAGGAAGAAATTGTTCCTTGTAAGGTTGCTGAGGCCCTGGCACAGGTTGCCCAGAGAAGCTGTGACTGCCCCATCCCTGGAAGTGTCCAAGGCCAGGCTGGATGGAGCTCTGAGCAAGCAGGGATAGTGGAAGGTGTCTCTGCCCATGGCAGGGGTTTGAAACCTTTAAGGTGCCTTGCCTTCCACCCCAAACAATTCTATGATTCTATGATGATTCTATAGGGAAAAAGCTCAGCACTCATTTGTTGCTCAAGTAATGAACTACCAAAGGCCACAGGAATCCTCCTGGGGCAAGTAAGGACACTCAGAAAAATCCTTGTTTAAAAGAAGTGGATGACATATCCATTGTGGACTACTAAAGGTCAATTACTATAGGAAGAGGTTCCTCAAGTAGGTGGTTGAAAGAAAGTAACTTGTTCAACTATTTAAGTGCAGCACAAAAAATGCAGAAAGTAAAGACTACAATTGGAAAGACAGAAAACCATACTGAGTCATGAGGACTATTTTTTCCTAATATTCAACTTAAACCTGCTGTCACTTTGGAGCCATTCCCCCTTGTCCTGTCACTCCAGGCCCTTGCCAAGAGTCTCTCTCCATCTTTCCTGTGGGCTCCCTTAAGGCACTGCAAGGCCACACTGAGGTCACCCCAAAGCCTTCTCCTCTCCTGGCTGAACAATCCCAATTCCCTCAGCCTTTCCTCCCAGCAGAGCTGCTCCAGCCCTTTAATGATTTCATGTCCCTGCTCTGGACTGGCTCCCCAGAACCCACTGGAGCCCCACTCCCCTACCTTTGACACACTTGAACACAAGCTCTGCCCTCTTCAGGCACCATGGAATGGTCATCTCCTAAATGAAGAAATAAAAAGTCTCAATGCCCCACAAATCTAACCAGCATAAAGAGCAGGGAGGTTATTAAAAGCAATACATTTTTTGCCCTGGAACATAATTTTCAAGCAGGATTTGGAACCTAGTTTTCAGAACATTCTAGGGAGGTGTACACACCTTTCAGGTGACCATAAAAGCACCACCACTCCTTATTGCTAGGAGAGCCAGCGTCAGAACAATATTATACATTTTTAAGCTGAGATGTTGAATAAAAATGCTGTCAAACCTACTGGAAACTGGGCTGTTCAATTCCCCTGTGGAGCTCCAGAAAAAGTCTAATATTCAACTGATAATTTTCAGGTTCACACTTCAGCAAATCAAAGGCAGGCTCCTGACCACATCTTAAAAGCACAACGATGACCCCTAACTGTTATTGATTTTGTTTAAGGTTTCTTGGCATACCCACACCTGTCAGTAAAACCTTCTCTCTAATACTGGAACTGGAAGAAGCCCTTCCTCCTTAAGATGCATTAATGGTAAGAGTGAGAACAAAGTTCATCTGCATCTGATGAAGGTGTTTCAGATAGAAACAGCCAGCAAATCCTTACCTAAAGTTGAACAGCAAAACATGACATGAAAACCACAGTGGTTTAAGGCATGGCTACAAGCACTGGGCTAAATCATTTAGTTTAAAGTTCATGAAACATTTTTGGCTGTATGCTACAAAGCCAATTACACCATGATAATGTAATTCCATCAGAGACAGAATGACTCACTGCAAACACTTCCCAGGAAGAACAAAACAATATCTGTTTGTTTCTTGCTGTACTCTTCAACATGAGGATGAGTACTTCCTACTCTAAATACAGGAATATAGATGTGGAAACCAATTTATCACTCTAAGTACCTTTTCAAACTTAAGCTTTACATAGTCTTCTATTCACTACAGCCAGTCTCTGTTTTGAAATGTCAAACACACAGTGTAATCTGTTCTTATCAGAAAGCTTAATTTCAGGATTAAAGAAAGTTATTCGAGAGGCAAGGTGAGCTAAGAATGCTCAGTGATAACACAAGTGATAAACTGAATGTGTGGCTTCATTAGGCAACTACTGAAAGCCATAGTTCCTCCTCAGGTGGGAGGATCTCCTGCCATTCCCCAAAATACAGTTTATGTTAAAAACAGGGTAAGTTTGAAATATCTTTTAATAAAGCTTTCCTTAGGCAAATCACTGCAACCCTATGTACTGCTTTTAGGGTATACACCACGTTAATCAGAACAATGTTGGACAAGTTTGGGTTTATACTTTTTTTTTTGTTGTGGCTGCTTTTTGACTTTTTAAATTTGTAATCATTCCGGAGGAAACACTTGGTGTTTATTATAACTCGTCTGTCCATGTGTGCTTTCTGTCACAAGTAAGGTTTATTGTTGGTTTTGATCACTGCTTTGGCTTACTAAAAAACAAGTGACTAAGAGGAACATTCTCTCTCAGAAGCACCTTGAGCAATCAGTGATGGGAACTGAGCCTTAAAAAGACTGATCAACACAGCAGGATATGACACCATTCCTTGGACTATTTTAGAGGAAGAGAGATTAAATTTTGTGGGCACTCAAGGAAATAAAATGTTGCTCCATGCAAGCCACAAGAACTGAAAATGACATAGCAGTGATTCAATTCTAATCCATCTTCACACACCAAAGTTTGCATGAATTCACCACATCACCAGGAGTTTTCTCTGGTGTGGAAATGATGGAGGATCATCTAAGCACCAATTCAAAACACAGATAAGGACATAAAGCAAAAAAGCCAACAGCCAGCCTCCTAGAAGGAGTTTTGGATAATAGCATTCAAGAAAGTTAAAAAAAAAAGCCACCTGGAACTTTGGGTGTTTTTTCACTAGCAGACACTTCAATCCTTTTTAAGTTTTGTCAAATTAAGATTTCTTCTACTCATTAAGAAAAAAAAGGGTGGGGGGGGAGAGCAGCTTCACTGATTACAAAGATATGTTGCAACCCTTTTGATTTTATTTTCATTTAGTTTATGACAGGCTCACTACATGGGGCTGCTTAGGGCTTGGGCCTTGGCAGAACCATGTCATAATCAGGTAAGTAAAACAGTCAAGTCCACATACATCATGTGGAAAAATATTTCAAACCAAATTTCAATAGGTAATTTCAGTAAGAATTAGCAAGGTGTTTAACTCACAGTGCATCTGTGCAAATCCTAAACACTGGATGAGCAAATATAAATTTAAAGGTAGGAAACTTAGATGAGAAACATCTGAGGTCAATACACCCATCAGTAACCTCTCTATGGACATAACATATGTTCATAAATATTTGTTACACAGCTTATACTCCTTTCATTTCTACTTTTTAAAAAACAATTTTGTCTTAAATTATGGTAATGGAGACAACTGGACTGTGGTCACTGAAGAGTCACATTTGTGTCACTGTTGCTGTGTGGACAACAGCAATGTCAAGCTACCAAGGGAGGGCGCCAGCTCTGGCATTTTTAGCAATGCCTTGCTGTTAGAGCCATTTAATTCCCCAGTTTATAGCAGATTCCAGGGATCAGACAGTAACACCTCATTTGGCCTGAAATCAAACTACCCTGCTTTTGCCTTTCTCAGGTATCAAATCCAGTTCCTTTCCTTCATTTAATTTAATGATCAGACCAGAGATATCCGTTCTGGTTGCTCGTGCCATAAGAAAAACAAAGGAAAACTGATTTCTTGATTTTTTTTTTCCATAGAAATAACAGTGAAATCTAACGGCTTCATTGAGATCAATACAGTTCAACTGACAGCAGGTTATGACAGTTGGGTATGAGGACAAAATTCTTCCCTGTGAGGGTGGTGAGGCCCTGGCACAGGTTGCCCAGAGAAGCTGTGGCTGCTCCATCCTTGGAAATATTCCAGGAAAGGTTGGATGGGGCTTGGAACAACCTTGGATAGTGGAAGGTGTCCCTACCCACAGCAGGTGATGGGACAGGATGAACTTAAGGTCCCTTCCAACCCAAAGCAGTCCGTGATACTGTAATTACTTTTGTGAGGCTATAAACACCACTCTTCAAACTGCATTAGAAGAAAACCTTAGGAAAAAGCACAGAGAACACTGCTAATGAATGCCTGTCCTATGGAAGCATGGAAACATCTCTGCAGCTGGGCTCCTGGTTAACCACCTCACAAAAATGTTCTTCTGTAGGTGGTAAATGCAGAGTCAGAACTGCAGCTGCCAAAGCCACCGAGTTCAGGGTAACTTTCACAAATCTGTCATTACTCACTTTTCCCTCAACAAGGAGTTACAGATTTGTGTGTTTCAAATCAGGTCAGCCAGCTGCCAAGCACCGTAATAAGCAAGCTGCTAATGCAAGTCATACAAAGCAGTTGTGCCTAAACACACACTTACCATCCAAGCTCACCTTCTGCTTACTCTGCAAAGACTTGCAGCTTAATACAAAGGTAAATTGTTTTACCAGGATCTTTTAAGAATCCAGCACTAGACAAGAAGATAATTCTTCTGTTTCACACATCAAGGCATGTTGAACACTTGGTCCTGTGCTTTATTTGTAGTTTAAAATACAGATATGCAGACAGAAGCTAAAACTAACCAGGTTTAAAGGAAACAAAAACTAGAAGAATATAATCAGGTGGCACCTTGATTAAGAAAAAGGTCAATATATTTAATAAATTTCTGAAACACAGCAACTGGGTCCCATGAGTGACCCAGGCTGCTGTCCTGCATGTTGATTACTTGTATTTGTGCCCAAAGAAAAGTCTCAGTACAATAGATGAAAGATTTCATAAATAATCTAATCTGTTCCTGAAAGGCTACTTTTATGTATGGAAGTACATCCATTAGAAGCTTCATTATTGTGTCTTTTTACCTTTTTCATAAAATAGACCCTGATCCTGCAAAAAAGGGTGACTTCTACTCTGTGTTCCAGTAAATTCTGTAATAAAACCAGTCACTGTTAAAGGTAATCCACTGGTGAGGATTTATCTTGCTGTGAGTCAGCCACTTTCCATAAAGGAAAGGCAATATTGAATCTAAAAGTGAAAAATCAAGGGGTTATTTATAAAAGAAACCTCTCCAACAGACTGTAATTATTACTGATATCCTTGCATGGATGACAGAATTCTATCTTCCTTTTCTCATTTCTTTAGGTTTATAGACTTTCCAGCTCTTCAGGATAGGAGGCATATGGCTATACTCTCTGCCCATTGCTTCTTTCCCTGCCTTCCCACCCCTTCTCTTCTCTGTGAGCCAGGTATGACAGAGAACAGAGGCTGCCAATAGTTTTAAATTGCTGTGCACTGAGAAATGTTACAGCTGATTGTGAGACAAGCCCTACATCAGAGTCCCACTACAGAGGAAAATACAAGACTCAGCACAGTAAGTAGGAATACAAAGAGCATCAGCAATATGCTGCCTCTTGCCCAGCCAGTATTTGAGGGGACTTAGAGGAAACAGGGATAGAAATTAGGCAGTGAAGGAGAAGAGAGTTCAAAGTGAAGGTGAAATTTGGTTGCTCCTGTGTAGGGCTGAAGTGGTAGAAGATTTACAGAAGGTAAAGGTGGTGTTTAGATTTATAGAACTCTTAAGCCAAGCTTTGCCAGTTCTGCTAATCCTAAAACTTAGTCTTAATGTTTTACAGCTAATGATAATTAAAAGTGGGGATCTGGTATCACTACTGCATCAGCAGTTCTGAAGGTAGAGTTTGTAGGCAAGAGCTTCCAGTTGTGTAGTCCCATATTTTATTAATACTTGAACAACTGCACTGAGCTGGATCCAGGAAGTGAATTGTCCAAAAGGAGGAGTGGGAATAAAAACTTCAAGTGGTTCTACTGGTCTTCTAGTGGTTTTTAATTGGTCTAGCTCCTTAATTTGGGTCACCATACAGATACAAGTGCCATGTGGTGTAGCAGAAGCCTGTGAGTGAGAAAAACCATCCCATTTGGCCTAAATCAGCATGAAACACACCCTTTGCAAAAATCCAAGTATATAAAACCAGGCCAAATGTTTCCATTTACTTACTTCTGACATTTCATGCACCAGCAGGAGGGGAATGCTGATGGTGGTGATATCGTGTGTGCAGCACACCTTGAGGATGTTCCTGAGCCCCATGATGGCTGGGTCCCGGGCAGTCACGTTCACAGACCTGATGTTGTCATCCACACACAGGTGAAAGGCAACGTGGATTTCTGAGAGGTTGGAGTGCCGTGTGATGTAGAACTCTCCTGCACAGTAAGGCAAACCAGGAAGGTAAGAAATTATGGTAGTGATCTGTATCTGAAATCCAAATGTTTGGAAAGGTAAGAAAGATAAGAGGCAAAAACAAATATACAGCAGAGATGAGGATATACACAGGAGATCTAAAATCTCATGGACTCTGACTGTTTTACATCCATCCCACACTCTCTCCACTGCTTTGATGGGCTCCACTGGCATCATGGTCACATGGTGTAATAAACCATAACAGCGCCAGTACAGGATATGATCTCTATATAGCACAAAACAGAAAAACAAACCCAAAGGAGGTGTAATACTCAAAATACACAATGCAGGCACGGAATTGCAGACACATGTGGGAGGCGGAAAGGCCAAAAAAGGATGGGTTCAAATAAAGGATGCACAGAGCCTGTGGAAAAAGATAGTAGGTTATGTAACAACTGAGATATAGCACTGGAACACAAAGGGATCAGTGACTATTAGAATTTAAATTAATTCAGAGTAGTGGAAAGGTGAGTTACAGAGTTGTTTGAAAAAAGTAACCAAGACATCTTTTTGGGGTTATTTTTAGACTTAGTATTCATTTACCAAAGGTGAGAGGCAGTGAAATCCAGGTCTCTCCATCATTCCTTTGCACTGGAGATCTACAGTCTACAGTATAGTCAAAGGAAAAGCAGGTGTGCAATGCCCCCACTTCAACAAATAAACATCTTCCTTCAAACCTATTCCCACCAGCCACTGAAGTTAAGATCCTTTCTTTGAATTGCAACAGCTGCAGAATGGGTCTGTACTCCTGCTGGATGAGTGTTAAGGAGGCAGCAATGCCCAGCAGTGACCATCTATTAGCAGTAACACAGGCCACTGCTGCAAGACACACCTGGATTTATCTCGTCCAAGCTGGTTTATAATCCATTCACACTAAAATATTTAAGACAGTCATGAAATAAATTTTAATAAACCCTCTCTTCATGGGTTGTATGGACTTAATTCCTCCCTCCTCCAACTGCATATTCATCCTCAGATTCCACAGAAGCTTTCCTTACTAAACATCACAGTATACACAGCCTTGAGAGAGTGAATTCTCAAAGTTAAAAAATCCACAAAAAAATGCTTTTCACAGCAGTGATATACATACAGCCATTAAAAAAAAATAGTTGCTAGTATTGAAGTTTCACTTTTCCCCCAGGATGCTCAAAGTTTTTTTTTTTTTTTCACCCTCAAATTCCAAAAGGAAATTTTAGGCAAAGAAAAGTGATTTGCCCAATGCCATGTGATGCAGTGGCAAAGCTGGGAATAGAAACCAGATGTCCTGACACCCAGTTCTCTGCCGCAGCCACAGGAACATCCTTCTCTGATTGAGGTCAGCTTGGGTTCAGTTTATAATTTATGTTCTAACTTAAGAGCTAAAAATGTGGATGTATAAAACAATTTGCTTCAGGAAGAGGGGATCAATGCCACACAACTTACCCGGCAAAATGTTTGACTGGTTTCGTTCCATATTCTTTAATTTATCTTCATTCCCACTGATTTTGTTTTCTGTGTATGAACACACAGAACAAATATTAATCATATCCTCTATTAATTACACTTGGCCATGAAAAGGTTCATGTACTGATATTTGGCTTGAATATTGGCCATGAAGTTACCATAAAGTACCCAAAATGCAAGGGGGATGGGTAGAAGTGTATTTGCTGTCTTCAACACCCCCCAGATTGAATCCTACCTCAAATCACTGCCCTTCTTACTTACCATCCCATGATATTTCTTCATTTGGACAAAAGCAAACAATATTCTCAGACGTAATGTGAAACTTTGGAAATTGCCCCAACAACCACATATTATCTTGCTATTACTCTTTTAATAATGTAATAAATTAAAACTAATTTGTTCCTAAGAGATTTACATAAATCAGCAGCATAAAACCAGCTTCCACCACCTCCCCTGAGATGCAGCAATACACAGGTTCTCAAGGGAACTTGTTTTTCTGAGTACTCATATTTATTCATGTTCCTGATGCATTTAAATCACATTAGTAGCTCTTTGGAGGGAAAGCAAAGCTACATGATGTACAATTGCACTGCTTTTAATACCATGTGGTCAGAGCATTTCCCAGCCATTTGCAAACAAAAGCATAAGGAAAACCATTCCCCAAGCTTTGGTCAGCACAAGAAAGCTCAATACACATTTAGTCGATTTGTGACTTGGTTTTCAGCATTCACTTTAAAGGAAGGGGGAAGAGTCGTAAACTCCTTTTCTGCAATTTTTAAAGATTTAAATGTAAATGGCAATAAAAAGGTAAAGACAGATAAAAGTTTGTGCTGCTACAGGCAGTTTAGGAAAGCAGAATGGCCTGATGTACTTCCCATGCTGTTAAAATGTGACTTTTATATGTTGATTCATTTTAAAAGAGCAGCAAAGACACCACCCAAACATCACAGTCTCTGTGAATGTCACACAGAGTTTCTTGATGGACCCAAACATTCCATTTTCCAGATGAAATAACTGCAGAAGAGTGGCATCGGCTCTGCCCTGCCCACAAACATCCCGCTTACCACTGTTCTATTCCAAGGAGGGTAATTTTGGTTGTCACTGACCGTGGTGTCTTTTTGTCTTGCTGCTACGCTGTGCTCTGGCCTTAAGTACAACCTTCTGGACAATTTCAAGTTGTTCTTGGATTCCAGGAAAATGGAAATCTGTGCATTCTTGGCAAACAGTTGCGAAATCTAGGAAAAAAATAAGATTGAAATGCATGTCCTGAGGTTGTGCTCAGTAACCTTATGTAATTCTACTCTACTGATCAACTAAATCCAGCTATAAAGGCAAACTCTCCAAAAGCAGATAAAGCCCTACTGGACTGGACTCCTCTTCCAAAATTTGAGGATTACTTTTGACAGATTGTGACATGGTCCAATACTTTCCCCTCCACTGTGGCTGCAGGATTTTGTTGGTGGCTACAGATGCAATTTTGTGTTTAATGGCATTATTTAAATTTGTCTTCTCTCATCACCTAAAATTTAGCATAAAACCAGATATTCTCCTTTTGCTATTCATTTAAATATTTGAACAGTTAAAAAAGCACAAGTACAGAATAATACTGTTACAATTAAACTACTTGGAAACCATCAACAGCAAACAAATGCAACTGCAGTTTTTCCTGGTGCACTTCCCTCTCCTTCTTGCTACAACCCTGATTACAACTGTTTCCTGGCAATATCAAGCACCGGTGTACATTTTTTTTTTTATGGCATGCAAGAGTAATGACAAGTGATAGTCAAAAAAAGACATTCCAAGCATATCTGTTGCAGCATATGTCACAGTTGAGACAGCCATGACACAGGGAGTATCACCATACAATTTCCAAAGGCTTTAGGCAGCAGCCCATACAGAGTAACACCGCATCACTTCAGAAGGCTGCAAGCATCAGCCCTTCTTGTTCTGTAGCCCAACCTTTTATACCCCTCATGTTCACGCATTGCACGTGTGTGCCCTCTGTTCCCTTTGGTGGTTGGTCAGTGCACCTGGGCACTCCATGGCTCATTACCTTCACTATCATTCACCTGTCCTGCACAGCTGTACTCACTGGGGATGAGGCTTGGCCCCAGCCCCACTCCCAGTTATCACAAACTCTGTGCCTGCAAGTATTTTGGTATTAAAGTTCAAGATGGAAGTGGGAAAATCAAGGAGGAATAAACAGAAGTTTCTCTGGTCAACCTTGATAGAAAACACCATCACAGTGCCCACTTACTCAAAAGACATGCACTTAAAATGGCTATTAATCAAACTCTACAGGAGTAGGGAAGTCATATTCCTACTGTTCATTTTTAAGAGAATTCACAGTATCAACAGGACATGGTATTTTTATCCATTTACCTATCACTTTAAAATCTGGGCGTATTTCTTTTTCATTTTTGCAAATAGGTTTCAGTGTGATAATCTAATATTAAAGAGTTAGAGACTCCTGTAATAAACTTATCTAAATCAATATTGAAAGGTCCTCTTCAATACTGTTTGTTACTCAGACACAAAATGTAGGGAAGAGATGAGAGACAACAGCACAACACTATCCCCATCCTCATCCATACCTCTTAGTGCATTTGTTACCCTTTTGCAATACCACATGCAAAACATGAGTGCCTCCACTGAATTTTAATTTTACAAAGAATATTTTTCTGTGAGAGAAGACAGCAAGATTTTATTCTAATTTATTACTTTATTCATTTTCCCTGACATGATACCTCCCACTAGAAGGCTCACCTCTTTTGATTCCACTGTATGAGCTGATCCTGTTATCCACCAGTAACACCAGGCCACAGAGGGAAGTTGAGTAGAGGGACATGGCAGTCTGCAGCCTATGCAGCTTCACCCCACTGCGGTGATTGCGCTTGTGTTTGCAGAAATCCAACATATCAGCTCTCAGCAGCCTCAGGTTATGCATGGTCTTCAGCTGAGCTCCTGCACAGAGCACACATGGCTTAATCCCAGGGGAAGACTAAACTCAGGACTGGGATTGAAATGCAAGGGCACAAAGTGCTTCCCCGTAAAGATCTGGAAGGAAGCTGTAACCGGTAACACCCAGAGGAAGTTCTTAGCCACACATTCAAAGATACATCAGCAATCTGCAAAGTAGCAATAAAAATTCAGTGTTTTCACAAAGTCAGGCTTGTCCATGCCTGAAATGAGCCTTGCTCCCATTGGAGAATCACAGTTATGAAGCTTGGAAAAGACTTCTAAAAAGAAGTCCAACCTGTGCCCTATCCCCACCTTATCACCAGCCCAGTGCACTGAGTGCCACGTCCAGGCATTCCTTGGATACCTCCAGGGATGGCGATTCCAAACTTCCCTGGGCAGCCCCTTCCAACCCTTCCTGTGAATAAATTCTTCTTGAGGAATACTGCAGGGCTCGGGATGAAATACTGATGTGTGGTGGTGTATCCCTCCCTAGAAACACTCAACAAGCTCAGGAACTCCTGCTAGGCCTTAGCACTTGTGCAATGAGCTGGGTGCTGAGGCATCCCTTGGCCATCCCAGGAATTGCTGCATGGCTGAAGTGGGAGCTGCATGGAGGGGAAGGGATCATCAGTCAGCCCCTGCCAGCCTGGAAACATCCCCTACCTGACCCATGGCCCAAGGAGAACAGCACCATTGCTGCTGGAGTTTCCAAAACTCCAGCAATTCAACCTGAGGATGAACATTTTCCAAATGACTCACGGCAATCACCTTACGAGTCAATGGACAGCGGTCCTAAGGGATGTTCTTGGAGCTTTCCTGCACCACAGGAGGCTGCACCAGCATCTCCCTCTGACAGATGCCTCAGAGCTTGCAAATTCCCAAGTTTATGATACTGGGAGGATTGTTGCTGCCTATCTCCACCTAAATAATTTTTGATGTGGTTATAATCCAATTTTCCTGTGTTTTATCTATATAATAGAGTGAACCTTGCCTTTGAATGTTTTTGCTCTTTTACAAATTTGTATCAAACCAGCTTTGGCTGATGCCATGCTTGTGATTTTTTAAGTGACCTAAACCACTCCTACACAACATAACCTAGTCAAAACAGCTCAAGAAGATTGTACTGCACCAACAAAAATACAAATTGCAAGTATCCATTCTGCTGTCAACTGATCATGGGAAGTGAATTTCATAAACACATTTTTCTACCAAAAGTAAGAAAAGTCAAAACATCATTTTTAGGTAATACATTTTGCTGTTGCTCTGCCTTAACACATGAGTCACCCAACCAAAATGGAAGAAAATTTGCTCCTAGAATGTCTTCCATTAAGATTTCCACCTATTTCAGACACTGCTTGATACAGTTTACACTGTTCTCTTACACATGTAAATAAAACAACTCCAAACTATGGATTACGCACATTAAGAGTTAAATAATGTATAATACACACCTTGGATACATTATTATTACCAGCTGTTACTTGGTTTATTCCACTTACCTAAGTGAATAGTAAAGCTTTCTTCTAACAGCCTTTGCTCTTCATAGATTCTCCCATTTCCTTCCACAGATTCCCTCAGCTGGCTGGGCTGAACTTTAATTTCATCACTAAAATAATGATAAAAGTACCAAAAAGTTAATCTTAGTTTTTATTCAAGACCAACAACTTTGGGAAAGCTATCCCAAGTTTTCTCAGCTAGTCTGTGGAAACCAGGAGACCAAACCTATAACCACTTGTGAGGTTTCACCTTGACCTTCCTGGCAGCAGGAAGAGGAGACTCCACTACATTACTTGGTTTACATTACTTGGCCCATTTGTAAAGCAGTCCAAGACTAATAAATAAAAATAAGTCACAAGACCTAGTTATAAAATAATAAGAATGTAGGAATAAAAGGAAGACAAAATGAATTCTCCTCAGCCTATTTACAGCAGCCAGAACATTATTTATGAAGTTATTAAATAAAGCATTTATTTTCTTCTTCCTACCCAAAATGGGAGATTAAAAACCACCTTATCAGATGTTCCACAGTGTTCAAACTGCCCAGAAACACTTCAGATTTAGTATTTTAATATTAAAACAATGTTTTAATAATTTAAAGTTTTAATAATTTTCCTAAATTCAACTATCTGGATGTGATAGAGAATAAGGATCCCACCCAATTTACAAATTCAAATTTCCCTGCCATTTCCTCAAACAGAGGAAAGCTTCTCATTCAACTCTCTGTACAAGTGTTCACACTAAAAATCTCCTTTTTTTAGCTGTCCATTGACATACATATAGAAAGAGAAAAGAGGCTTGTTAATTCAAACCATTGTTACCATTTTAAAAGTACCATTATTCTCCAGAACATGCTTAGGTGGTAACAGAAAACTTTGTGAAACAGTGTCAGAGACAAAGACAGGAGAGACAGGCAGAATAGGAAGAAATTCCACTCATGTCAAGCTGTACTTTAGTCCATTACAACACTTTCTGGTACAGAGAGGCTGTAACATCACACAATGAAGAAACTCCTAAAACTATATGTATTTCTTTATGATGGTCTATTTGCCTTTGATATGCTTTGATTAGCCTAAGCAAATTCTTTATAGATATTATGACATCACAATAAATATGACTATAGTATCATATTTAAAAGATTGTGTAAATACAAATCCTTTGAACTATTTCAGCTGGAATTAAGCATCACAAAGGAATACCTGACTGAGCTGTTGTTGGGATTCTTTAGGTCCTGATGAAGCTTTATCACCCACTCCTGGTATTCTTGCTTCTGGATAGCAGTAGTCTGTTTTAATTCATTGGTCCATTTGTTCTCCAAATCCTGACAGGAAAGCAGTGATAATTTGAGTGGTATGGGTGTTCTTTTTAAGGTGATTATGTGCATGACACATTCTAGTTACCTGCTGAGACTCAAAATGCTGAGCTGCTAAGGAATTCACATCCTGGTCAGTCAGTGACTTTCCAAGCTCCTGCATTACCTTATCCATTTCAGCTCCTTGCCTGAAAGAGAAGCAAACAGATTTCAGAGCACTGGCAGCAGAACACCCTCTGCTGTGATACAATAACAAAGTTGGTTGGTTGTTACTGACAGAAGGAACAGTCACAGATTCAGCAACAAAAACCCACAAGACAAACTGGCATTAAGGGTCAGGGACACAAGACGGATCCTGTGCAAACAGCCCCACTCACCCTCATTTGGGACAGTCTCAGCTGCCACCAACATTGGGATGTGATAAATTCCAACAGGGATATGAATTCCAGTAGAGTCAATACACAGCTACATCACACCTGAGCTCTACAACAATACTACTCTTTCTTCTGCATGCACATTTGGGAAGAGGCAATAGCAGCAAAAACACTTGCTAACACCTTACTGGCAATATTGACCCCCAGACCAGAAATATGTACAATTCAGTCTGGAAGAAACCATAGCATGAACTGATTATGCACTGTCCAATGTGAGCTTAAACACACAAAGCTCAAGTGGAATATTGCCACTCAGAATGCTAAACCAGACCTACTGACTCTGGCACAAGAAGAGAAATCCACACTCAATGTGTTCCCTCTTGTGGACAAAGGAGTCACCTGCAGATGTGCAAGCTTATTCCAGAACTCCAGACTCAAAATTGCCACAGCTTATGTCCCAGTCAAGACAGCCACGATACACAGAGGGCCACCATACAATCTCAGAAAGGTTCAACCACACAGAACCACAACACATCACTTCAGAAAGCAATCAGGTCATCTTGTCCTTCAGCCCAACCTTTTATACCCCTCATGTTCACGCATTGCACGTGTGTGCCCTCTGTTCCCTTTGGTGGTTGGTCAGTGCACCTGGGCACTCCATGGCTCATTACCTTCACTATCATTCACCTGCTTCTCACAGCTGTACTCACTGGGGATGAGGCTTGGCCCCAGCCTCACTACCAATTACCACAGTGTGCCTACACAAACTCAACACTTTCTGGAAATCAAAACTTATATTCTCCCCAGTCACTGAAAATAATAGAAGGCCACCAAAGTAATATAAGGTAGCTGACCCTAATGACATCATAGAATCATGGAATGGTTTGGGCTGGAAAGGACATGAATGTTCATTTCATTCCAACCCCTGCCATGGGTAGGGACACCTTCCACCTGACCAGGTTGCTCAGAGCCCCATCCAACCTGGCCTTGGACACCTCTAGAGATGGGGCAGCCACAACTTCACTGGGCAACCTGTGCCAGGGCCTCACCACATCCTGAGTAAAGAACTTTTTTCTAATATCCAATCTAAATTTTCACTCTTTCAGTCTGAAGCCATTCCCCCTTGCCTGATTTCTAAATACTCTTGTGCCAGCCAAGTGTTGTCTGACTTTGGGTTTACACAGACAAATACAAGCTACTCACGTTGTCCTATGAGTTTACACAGCCAGTGGCGTGTACCCCTATTGAATTAGAGAAAGGAAAACCTAAATAATAAAAAAAGTAATACCTCTCACGTAGCTTTTTCAGTTCCACATCCCTTTCACTTATTAATTCTGAAATGCTAACAAAATAATTGTGTTCCAGGTTTAACAGCATTTCAGAAGCTGGAGAATGGATCAGATCATGATAAACATCTGCAAAATCTTCATCCCAGCTGGTTTCTTCAGGTTTGGCATGTTCTAATGTTGTCTAAAGGAAATGTAAGAGATTTTAAAGGATAAGATACCTCTTAGAACATATAAAGATCCTCATAATGGTGGGGTAAAACCATGGGAGCCCACACACAGCTTGTACCATACATAAATTATCTTCCCTAATTTAATCTTTTTGCATTCTACTTTAGCTTTCCATTTTCTCCTCCCCCATTCTTTCTCTTTCAAAGTAACTAAAGTCAGAATCATTAAGGCTTGGACTACAGTAAGGAATTACCAATTTTCACACAACACCAGCTCGGAAAGAACAGCAATATCCACAATAATATTTGCACCTGATGAATTTTAGATAAAGCCCAGAACACCAGCTGTGCAAACAAAAATGCTTTGCTAGTAAGGATGACTAACTGCTGATGTCACTAAGAATTCCATCAACAACACTGATTTAAGAAAAGCTATTTTTATTGAACAAAGAACGGCCCAAGAACACCAGTTTTGCAAACTTTTAATGGATTTTTTCACATTTTTCTATATTTCACGGAAAGCAAATTCAATTCCTATAAACTTTTCTTCAAATACTGCAGGTTTGTCATTAATTTTTTTCTTTTCACTAGGACTCCTCCAGTTCTTTTGCACTCCACTACTTTTAAGATGCCATGTGAAACTGGAGACATTATTCCAACTAAAGCCTCATCCTTCCTAAATAATATGAACCCACAAAATGAACTGAAAAGTCTCTCTCAACTATACTTTCTCCTTCTAGCCTTAATTGCTGCTATTGAGATTTAGGATAAGAGTGTCACTTCATTACCTCTTGCTTTAATTCTAAGCCACTATGAACCTTATGCCTACTTTTTGTTTGAGTATCAACAGTTAAATGAACAAACTGTTTGCCTCTCAGTTTTCTATTTTTTACTCTATTAAATTCAAGAAAAACCTGACTAAGAACTTGTAGGATGAAGACTTGATGCTCACTTTCAGACAAAAAGAAAAAACTGCAAGAATCGCAGTGAATTTTAGTGTAATATTTCATCCTCACAACTATGATTGTGCACACACACACACACACACACACACACATCCACAAAGCAAGCCTTGAATATTAACTTTCCAGCCTTAACCTTACCTCTTTATAAGCTTTAGCCCAAGTATCTGCCAGCTGGTTGATGTCTACTTTTCCTGCTTTCACTGCTTCCAGAGCCACTTCAGCTTCTCTGTCATAATCTTTTATAGTTTCCTCTTCTACAAATTTACTAAGAGATTGCTTCAGGTCTATTACAACAAGAAGAAAATGATCCATCAACAGAACACATCAGTAATCACCCAGGAAACCTGTAAGTAAAGTTTTTTCATCTGAAAATCTCTTCCTTGCTAGCACTTGCTAGCACTGACAGTAATTTTCTCTGATGTTTTGCCGTTTAAAAACCAATTTTGTAAACACTGTTCCAGTAAAACACTGTTCTTTTGGTTTCTTAGAGCAAGCTGTAAGATCCTTGTGGACAAGGATACATGAGATTAATTTAAGAAATCAATTCATACCATTTTCTATAAAGCACGGCAGGTTGTGCAGAACTATCAGACGTCCATGCAAGTGACTGATATTCTCTTGCACAGGGAATTTGAGAGGCACGGTAAGCACCAAACGTTCATTTCCAGCACTGAATTTGTACACATAGTCTCTCTCTCTAGTTAAAGTCTTTCCTTTATTACGCTTCATCCTTTTGAGTTTGTTTCCTGCAATAGAAATTAAAGCAACAAGAATTACATTTCTGTAAACTCAGAAGTAAAAAATGGTAATGAAAAGCCATGGCTTTGCTAATAATTAACAGCCAAAAATACTTAACCCCCCCAAATTTTCATAGATACTCAGTTTTGACTTCCAAATACATGCATCTGGAACTGAAGCATAAATACCAGTTTCCAAAATATCAAATGCTTCTAAAATGTATTTGAGTGTGTCAATATATAAATTTGGGTAATTGCTCTTAAAATTTACAGAGTAAATCTCCTGACTTAAGAGCAGAAGCAGGGCAGATAGGAATCCTGATAAACAGAAAATTAACTGAAACACCCTGACTTCTGTCATTGATGCCTCAAAAGCTGAAATCCTACAGAGTGCATAGAGATTTTATTTCCTCCTTTCTGCAGGTGCAAGGCCTGGGGAGTGAGGGGGAGCAGATGTTTGCAACAATTTTTAGAAAGAGCTGATTTTGTCTTTCCTGTAACCTGTTTTAAAAATAAGCCAAAAGAGATGAAAGGGGACTGTGTAGAATGAAAATACAGGCTGTGAAAAACGCCAATCACTTGTTTTGAAACTTCAGAAGTTTAATAGTAATAAAACAGCTATTAAAATATTAATAAGAGTTAGAGCAATAAGAATTTGGACAATCAGAGTTAGGACAATAAAGGACAATAAAAAGCAAAGAATTACTGACGTCCGGGTGTCTGGCAGTCTGCCATAGAAACACACCTCGCTAACAAAGGATTAACCCTTAAAAGCAATAGCCTGTTGCATATTCATATATCTCATACATGATGCAAACATTCTTTTCAAACAAAGGATGTCCTCTGCTTAATTTCTGCCCCCTCCCCCATCATCTTGTAAATCAATTTCTTTGGCTCCTATAAGTCTGGAAGAAGTTTGAATAGTCTGGATAAGGAGGCAATAATTCTTCTCTTGAGTTTTGGTGTCTTGTTGCTGTTGTCTGTAGGCAAAGAATTTCTTGGTTATCTTATCCATTTCTTGAGCTAAAAAAAGTATCTTACATCACATAGTTTCTATTTAATATTATGCTATAGCCTAAAAAGTTTATTTACCACACTACTTAAAAGAGATTAATACAGCATAACTTTCCAACAAAACACAGGTAGTATTCATTTTAATATTTGCGAGAAGCCAATAATATAATATGCATTTATAACACAGGCTGAGATAACTGTGCTGGTATTTTTACCCTTCACAGGGCTGCTCTGCTCATTCACATCCCTCTGTTTTGAACATCATCTGCAAACCTGGACACAGCTTCAGCCGAACCCTCCCCAGTGCTAAAAACCCACACCCCGAGGAGAAGGAAAAACACTAAAAATAAAACATTATACAGCAGAATTCAGGGGTTTGGGGTTGGTTTGTTTGTTTGTTTTTGGTGGGGTGGGTTTGTCTGTGAACAAACATATGTGTTAGACACGAAACAAGTCAGTCTCCAAACCAAACATCACAGAACAACCAATACTGATGCGAGGCGGTGTCCCGGCCTCTCTGGAAGCGGGATTCAAAGGGAGATCCTGGGAAACACACACCCGACCACGCTCTTTCTGCTGCTCCCCGATGCAGCGAGGAGGTGGGAGGAAGCTGATAGAGAGGGAGCGGGAGACAAACGCCCTGTTCCAAACAGGACGTGAAATCGCAGGCTCAAAGCCGGCAGGACACGGCCTGCGGGAGCCCAGCCGCTCCCTCCCCGCCGCGGGGAGCTCCCGGCGTCCGCACTCCCTCCGCTGGAAGCGGCAGCGCCCGCGGGCACCGCGAGCCTCCCGGCCGTGCCCAGCCCGGCCCGTCGCGGCTCACCTGGCTCCGGGCGGGCAGCCGCGGGTTGAGCGGGCCGCGGGGCAGGGGAGCCGCGATGTTCCGCCTACCCGCTCTCGTCAGCGCAGCTGCGCGTCCGCAGCCGCACATTCGCCGCTGCGCCTGCGGCGAGCGCGCCCGGCGGCGCCGGCGGCGGCGGGGATGGCGCGGCCGGCCAGGAGGTGCGTGTGCTGGGGCTGAGGGACGAGGGCCTCCCCCGATCCCCTCAGGGCCTCTGCGGGATTCTAGCGTGGCCTGGCCCTTCCCCTTCCAGCGGAGCGGTCGTGATCAGTATCACAGGGCCGTGTTGGAGGCCGGGCATTAGTGGTGTCCCCTGGGGTTCTCGTAGAATGGTTTGGGTTGGAAGGGACCTTAAAAACCATTCAGTTCCAACCCCCTGCCACGGGCTATTCTAGGTTGCTCCAAGCTTCACCCAGCTTGGCCTTGGACACTTTTAGGGATGGGGTTACCACAGCTTTTCTCGGCAACCTGTGCCAGGGGCCTCAACACCCTCACAGGGAACAATTTATTCCATATACCCCATCTAAATCTCCTCTCTGTCAGTGTGAAGCCATTCCCTCTTGTCCTGTCACTCCAGGCCCTTGTCCAGAGTCTCTCTCCATCTTTCCTGTGGGCTCCCTTCAGGCACTGCAAGGCCACAGTGAGGTCACCCCAAAGCCTTCTCCTCTCCAGGCTGAACAATCACAGTTCCCTCAGCCTTTCCTCCCAGCAGAGCTGCTCCATCCCTCTGATCCCCTTGGTGTCCCTGCTCTGGCTCCAGCAGCTCCCTGTCCTTCCTGTGCTGGTCCCAAGGCTGGATGCAGCCCTGCAGGGGGGGGATAATGCTGGGCTCAGTGTTGTTTAAATTGCTCATCCATGATTTGGATGAAGGGTCTGATGTCCTCTCAGCAGTTCACAGATGATACAAGCCGAGGGGATTGGCTGATACCCCGGAGTGCTGTGCAGCCCTTCAGAGGAACCTGGACAGCTTGCAGAGATGGGCAGAGAAGTGTCTAAAATTCAACAAAGGCAAGTGCAGTATTCTGCACATGGAAAGGAATAGCCTCATGCACCAGCACAGGCTGAGGGCGATGTGCTGGCCAGCAGCTCTGCTGAGAAGGATCTGGGGGTCCTGGTGGACAACATGCTGTCCATGAGCCAGCAGTGCCCTGGGGGCCAGGAAGGCAAATGTTGTTCTGGGGTGCACTGGGAAGAGCATTGCCAGCAGGTCAGGGAGTGATCCTGCCCCTCTGCCCAGCCCTGCAAGGCACATCTGGAGCAGGGCCCAGGCTCTGCTCTGGGGGCCCAGCAATGGCACCAGAGGAATGGGAAGGGACTGATCCCAGGAGGTTCCACCCGGGCAGGAGGCAGAACTTCTTCCCTGGGCAGTGACTGGGGACTGAACAGATTGTCCAGAGAGGGTGTTGAGTCTTTAAAAAAAAAATCTACAAGCTATTCCTAATAAGCCATTGTGTACAGTTTCACTGGTTATAGATTTATCTCCGCTCTCTGTGCCCAGGGACGGGACCCAGGGCACAGCTGGAGCTTTGCCAGGGGAGGGTTAGGGTGGATATAAGGAAAAGGTTCTTCACCCAGAGGGTGGTGGAGCACTGGAACAGGGAATGGTCAGAGCCCCAAGGCTGCCAGAGCTCCAGGAGTGTTGGGACAATGCTCTCAGGGATGCACAGGGTAGAACTGTTGGGGTGTCCTGAGCAGGGCCAGGAGCTGGACTAGATGAGCCTTGTGAGTTCCTTCCAACTCATGGATAATCCATGATTCCGTGATTCTGTCCGCCTGAACATGCATTACTTTTTTTCCTTGTAAAACATGATCTACCCAAAAGTGTTACCAAATCGAGATGCTCAGTCAGAAAGGATTGATAGTGTTTCTTTTTTGTTTTTTGTTGGTTTTTTTTGCCACAGGAACAAGAAAGTTGTTGATTATTCTCAGTTTGGGGATTTGGAAGATGATGGTAAGTGGGATCTTCTTGTACATCAAGAATTTGAAATCATTGCCTCTTACATAAAAGCATATGTAAAAGAGGATTTGTTGAATTTTAATTTTAAATACATTTAAGGATAGTGCAGTTATAGTTGCTGTGTTCTTTTAAAATAGGATTAATATCCAGAAAGTGTTATCTTGATATATTTTCAGTGTGCAATGAAAATTATGAAATTTAAGAATATAGGAAAACTCATGAGAGCTTGTTGCTGTTTTCCAACAGATGAAGACTTTGCACCTTCAAGCAAAAAATCCAGAACACAGCTCAAGGAATCAAAGAAGGAGAAAAAAGAGAAGTCAAAAAAGCCCAAAGAAGTGACTCCGTCACAGACACAGACCCTTAGTAAGAGGTAAGAAATGTTGTGGTCAATTCTGTGTAAAACTGGATTTCAATATGAAGATTTGGGTTTGGTTTCTTTTCCCCTAGAGTTTTAAGCAGCTGAGAACAAACAACTAATACATGACTGTAATAAAGATTTTGAGCTGTATTTATGCATCTTCAAACTCTGAAAGTTCTGAGTTTCTTAGGGACTCCTAAACCAGAGAAATATAAAGACAAGTTTGATTCCTTCTAAAAGAACACATTTAAAGCATGATACAAAGTCAGTGTTAATGAAAAAGAGAAATATATTTTTTATTGGTCGAGTTGTGTTTAAATATTACATTTTGGTGTGGCATTTCAAGCAAAGGCAGACCCTTTTTTTTCCTATAGTAATGCCAGTTAATAGTTCATATATTTATATATATGTATATATATGCACACATACACTGGTTTACAATCATAATGCTTTAAAGTATAGAGTGCTTTAAAAGTTAGTGTGTGTTTTGTCTAAATAATTTCAAAATGTAATATTTGTAACAAAATATGCTATAAATATGTACAGAAATATTAATCTCTTCACAAGTGTCTGAATTTTAAAGAGTTCACTGAGCCAGAAATAGTTCTATAACACTCATGTAATTGTTTTATTATTTAACATGCTGACATTTTTTCTCCAGGTTATCCTTGGATGAGAAACTTTATAAAAGAGATTTGGAAGTTGCCTTAGCCTTATCTGTCAAAGAAAAATCTGCAAAACCCCAAGAAGTGCAAAATTCAGAAGAACAAGGTTACTTTACAGTTCCATGCAACACTCTTTATTTATATGCAGTGAATTTGAAGATAGGAATTTATCTTACACTGAAATAGATTGAAAATTACATTTTATTTCAAGATGTCATGACAAGAGAGAGTTTCTAAGTATTGTCTGTTTTCTTATGTTCGTGGGGTTTTTTTTCTGTGAGAGAAGTAACTCTTCCATAAGATTTTCCAAATATATACTTGGATTAGAGACAGATAAAAACTTCAGCTATTTTAATTTCTTGCTATGTTTACTTTTTATAATGTGGTTTTGTATAGTAATATTTCATATTTTTAATTTTTTGCCTTGGATCTTAAAACAGGTAAGAATATTGAACCAGAAAATACACAGAGGAGACCCCCTCTTTCCAATTGCAGTGTAGACAGTGAACTTTTAGGTAAGTTGTTCCCACCCTCTTTTCACAAAAAACATTTAAGTACCTTATCTCTTCTCTGTTTCCATTGGTTTCCTTTTATTGTTGATGTGGAAAAAAGGGCCTTTATCTTAAATAAAGGTTGAAGGATGTGTCAATTCTTTCTTTAAAAATTTGGTCCCAGTCTTAAAATGAGCTAACCTGGGGATTGGTGAATTTTTGGTCTTCTTTTTTGTTAGCCTGATTACAGGTAAATGTTGATAAATTTGACAATGAGAAAATAAAATGAGAAGCACATGAAAACAGGAGTCAGTGATATGTTTCTGAACAGTATAACTTCATATCACCAAAATGAATTCTGGGCACTCAAATACCAATTTATTTTAGAGGAAGAAAATAGATTTACTGTGAATTTGAGCTGATTAAATCACTTTCTATTTTGTAGGTCTCAATCAGGTTACGGATGATGATGCACCTGAGGGTGATGGGAGGCAAAAGACAGCAGCAACCAAAGTTCCAGCACATCACAAGTCACTGGTGGTTGACAGTGATGACAGAGACCATGATCCCGATTCTGAGGCAGAGTCTGTACCCAGTAAGTTCTTCTCCACTCTCCTTAGATGGGCTTTGCATGTGATGCCTTACATTTAGTTTGGATTTTTAGTGAAATTTGTGCTGTTTTGACTGCATTTTCCCTTACTCTCCCCTTACTGAAGCATTATCCCCTCATACTCATGACATCTCATTTGTACTTTCACATTAAATTTACACACTTGAGCTTATTCACTTCCAAACCAGCAAAATGTCCCTGCTGCTCTGCATTTGTATGTCAGGAGAAATTCCTTCTGCCCTCCTTGTCCTGGAAAGTTTTATCTCTTTAAAGATCCTCTGTTCATTTTCCCAGATGTTTTCTGAGGTTTGTGTCAAAACAGTGACTCTGGAGTAGTATCAGGTGTTGGAACTTTCACTGTTGGCTTTGTTTAAGCTTATTTTTAAAATCAAGTAGCCTCTCTTCTTTCCTTCCTGTGACTGTCATCTTTTGGAAGAGCAAGCTGCATCCATGTGTCTGTCATTCCCTAACAGGCAAGGTGTCTGTGTAAATATTTACTGCTTCAAGATGGGACAGTCTAGTACCATGCTCATCATTTCTCCTGTGCAGTAGTCCGTCATCTTAAATGATGATTTCTCTGCTAAAGAGCATCTTTCTGAAGTATTTTTTTTCCATCCCAGCATCACCTATAGTTTCTCCTTCCTGGATAATGGAACACAACTCTGAGCCAAGGCAGAAGGTGATGTCCAGTCCCTTGGAAGCAGCTGGGAGGCCTCTTCATGCCTCAAGTCCTGTCACAGACAAAAAGCCTAAATGGACACCACCAGGTACGGGTGAGGCTGCAGCTATAGACACATACATGAGTTGACTTAAGCTTTTAACAATCTCTCGTAAAAGCAAACAAAAAATAAACCATTCCAGAAAAATTCCTGCCCTTTATGTACATTTTATAGAGATTTTCTTTGGACGGATTTAAAACAAAAAAGAAAGGAAGAAAAGCTATATCTATGTTTTATTTGCAGCATTATCCTTAACTGCTTTATCTGCACAGGGCTTACAAAATGTTTTCCAAACTGTGGATCGGATCAGACCTTAATCAAAAGATCCTTTCATGTCCATTTTTCTCTTATTTAGAGCTTTCTTTATTTCTGGTATGTACAAAATTATTATCTGTTCTAAATAAAGAATATTTTAAAATGCTGGAGTATTTTAGCTGCTCTAATAAAGCAAATGCTTAAAAGCTTTATTTTCTCAAGGTGTTTGAGCATGCTGCTGCTGACTCCTGATTCTTTGATTTTTCTTCATATTTGCTCTTCTTTTCTGTATGTGGTTCTGTTTGGCTCCTTTCTCTCAAGTCCATGTTTCCCCATTGGAGTTGTGTTCAGTATTTCTCTGTGGAGTGCCTGAAAATGCCCAGGACACTGGGAACAGTTGCCCAGTGTGGCTGCAGTGTGTGGCTGGGTAATTAACCTGTGCACCTTTCCTGCTGCACTGGCTCCCAGAGGGAGGAATCCCTGGTGAGTGATTTCCATGTGCCTCTGTGGTTTGGACCTTCTTGCACTCTCTTCAGAATGCTTCTTTTGTCCCGCTAGGAAAACTATTAGAAGACAACAGTCATCTGATCCTTTTTCCCCCTTTAAACTTCTGATACCTTTTTTTTTTTGTATTAAAATCATCTCCAGCTCCATCAGGAAGCAGTAATGCCTCTGCGAAATGTGTTCCTGTTAAGTCACCTACTCACTGCCTAAGACTTGGCCTCTCCAGACTGGCAAGAGTCAAACCTCTCCATCCCAGTGCTACCAGCAGTTAAATGGTCAGTGACAAAGTGCCACACAGAGGAAAAGACTGTGGAAAGGGTTTTGCTGATAAACAGAGGGTGGGCAGCATCCTGGAATCATCCATTTTGGAGGACTCTTATTACAGGTGTGTCTGATGTTAGGATGAGTTTTTATTCTGCAAATTGCTAGGCATCTTCTAAGTGCTAATGAATACTGATGTTGTTTAATCAAAGTGACATCTGGCCACCAGCTTTTTGATGTATTACATTCAGAGATGTTGGTTTGTGATAATTTTAATTCTTTAATACCTAAAGTCTTGGCATTAACATAGTCTAGACAGCACCGCGGCAGTATGATGATAGGGAAATGTTTTTAGAATGTTGTATTTAAAAAAAAAAACTAAAATAAAATACTTTATAAAGTCTAACTATATTCCTTGAATGTATTAATTTTGAAGGTCACTTTAAATGTTGGTTGCAGTCTGGCAGATATTTTTGCCTGTGTATACTCTTACTGGCAGTCAGCAGCATTAGTCAGGCTCAGACAAGGAGGAATTTCCTTGATGCTCCTGGGGCTTCATTGAGGATCGTGATACCATGCTAAGGTAGGGATTCTGTAAAGCAGTGAAGTGATTGCTACTGATTAATGAAACTGAGCTTTTACTAATCCACAGTGTCAGTAATTTCCTATCCAAGCCTATTGATTACAGGGGATGGCAGCAGATCCATTTCTCCATGTATTACTCATGACTCAGGGAATTGCATTAACAAAGGAATGTAATAGAATCATGGAACGGCTGGGGTTGAAAGGGACCTTAAAGATCATCCAGTTCCAAACCCCACCATGGGCAGGGACACCTCCCACTATTGCAGGTTCCTCAGAGCCTCATCCAGCCTGGTCTTGGACACTGCCAGGGGTGGGGCAGCCACAGCTTCTCTGGGCAACCTGTGCCAGGGGCCTCAACACCCTCACAGGGAACAATTTATTCCATATACCCCATCTAAACCTACCCTCTGTCAGTGGGAAGCCATTCCCCCTTGTCCTGTCACTCCAGGCCCTTGTCAAGACTCTCCATCTTTCCTGTGGGCTCCCCTCAGGCACTGCAAGGCCACACTGAGGTCACCCCAGAGCCTTCTCCTCTCCAGGCTGAACAATCCCAGTTCCCTCAGCCTTTCCTCCCAGCAGAGCTGCTCCATCCCTCTGATCCCCTTGGTGTCCCTGCTCTGGCTCCAGCAGCTCCCTGTCCTTCCTGTGCTGGTCCCAGGGCTGGATGCAGCCCTGCAGGGAAGGGGGTCTCAGCAGAGCGGGGCAGAGGGGCAGAATCCCCCCTGCCCTGCTGCCCTGGGGCTCTGGGTGCAGCCCAGCACAGGGGGGTTCTGGGTTGGGGCAGGGCCAGCTCTCCCCACAGCACCCCCAAGTCCTTCTGCCAGGGCTGCTCCCTCTGCTCATCCCCAGCCTGGATTGATCCCAGGGGCTGTTCTGACCCAGGTGCAGCACCAGCACTTGGTCCTGTTAAACACTCTGAGATTCCCTATTCTGGAGCCTGTCCAGGTCCCTCTGGATGACATCTCCTCCTTCAGGTGTAATCCATGCCATTGCAAAGCCTTCTGTTAATGGGTTCACTGATTCCTTGCTGATAGGTTGTTTGTTTGCTCCTGATGCATTATCAATCAGGTTATCATAAGGCAAAGATCACTGCTACAGCTTCCATTATTTCTGAAGAAAACAGAATTTAGTTTTGATTCAGAACCTCTTAAGTGTGTGATTATTTCCTTCTGTAATTCAAAAGGTCCAAAACCTTAATTTCCCAGGTCTGTATTGGTTATTCTCAAATATTCTGTTAATATGAAAAGATGTATCTTAATGCTTATTCAGAGATATGGGATTTAAGAGGGGAAACAAATACTTTCCCATTATTTTTCTTATAGAAACAAAAATGCCCAGATGCCATTTCCTGAGATCGTTGCATCAGGAATTCCATAAACTGCTCTTTAATTTTCAGCAGAGGGGTTGGGTGTAATTTGCTCTGAGCAGATAGATTTTTTCTGCCTTTCATGTCAGATCACTTTTGTTGTCCCAACTTTCGTTAACCCAACAGACTCGAAGTGTATCAGTGCAAACCACAAAGATGAAAACAGGATGTTACCACTTCTGGTGACCGTCTGAACAAAACCCTGCTCTTTGCATTTAAAACACTTCGTCCTGCTGCTTACAAAGAATTTCTGTTCTGTCTCCACTCAGGTGTGACATTGTTCTCTTGAGAACCAGCCAAAAAGCTGTGATGAAAAAAAACCTTTTTTGGGTTGAGGCTGTTTCTGCTGTGCTGAACCTGTCTTCACAACCCCAATATTTATAACACTTGTGTACATTTAAATGAAGACTTGGACCATGAGTTTTTCCTGTACATTTGGGATATTAAAAAACTGAAATTTCTTTTTCTTGCGTTTTGTAGTTTCCCTCATTGTTTGGTTTTTTTAAAAATTGTTTTTGAATGTAGCTCAAAATTTAAAGGTTAGTTTTTTCTAGCATCAGCTGAATAAGAGCATGGAAGGACTTAACTGGCCTTGAGTGTAAAAGAGTCTACAGGGTCCTTAGTGTATTAAAGCTCTGTTTAATGCTCAGGCATCTCAATTCCTTCACCAAATTCTTTTTCATACTGACAGCCCTTGGGGACATTTACAGTACTCCAATGTACAAAGAAATCATGAGAAATAGAACTGATTGAAACCCAGATGATATTTATCTGCTTGGTGATAGACCATCTTGTAGAGCCAAAGATGACAGATTCTCTTTCTGTTTGCCTCCTTGAACAGATGAGAGATTTGTTACGCTTTTTTTTTTACTTCCAGTAAATCTGTGTAAGTCTTGCTTTCATTTTATTATCTTTGCAGGATTCATTAAGCTGAAGGTTCTAAAGAGTTATAATCAGGCAGTTCTTTCAGAAATACCTTGTGAACCCCATCCCAACATAAAGGTTAGTAGATAGGTGATATTTTTTAGAATGTTAAAAGTCTGTAACTATGTAGGAAGTCAACATTAGAGGGCATAATAACATCAAGTTACCATTCCAGTGCAGTGGAGCTCTGTGGCTATCACTTGTATTTGCAAAGTATTTGCATGTCAGAGGGTCAGATGACAAGTGTGAGCAAAATATCAAGAAGAGAAAAACAAAAAGGAATTTAATAAGCCTTAACCATCTTAACTTTTGTGAAGTATTAACAACACAGCCTCACTCTAATACATTTTCACAGATCAGTGACTTGTAATTCTTGCATTATTTAATTCAGTTATAAGCTTTAACATACAGTTCTTCAGATGTTTGCAATAATTTTTCTCGAGCATAAGTTAGCCCCTCCCTGGGTAAAAGTCATGTTGATGCATTTTGTGAGTGGGGTTCACAGCTGATTCTGAGTCTCTGTCACAATTTCATAAGGAACAGAGTTGCCTGTAAGTCAAAAATGTAAGAATGGGCAAATCTTACTCAGCCCTGCAAGGCACATCTGGAGCGCTGTGTCCAGCTCTGGGCTCCTCAGCACAGCAGGGCCATGGAGCTCCTGGAGCGGGGCCAGCAGAGGCTGCAGAGATGATTTAGGGCCTGGAGCATCTCTGGCAGGGAAAGGCTGAGGGAGCTGGGGCTGTCCAGCCTCGAGAGGAGCCCCAGCTGAGAGGGGCCCTCAGCCCTGGGTGTCCCTGTCTGCAGGGAGGGCTCCGAGCAGGGCCCAGGCTCTGCTCTGGGGGCCCAGCAGTGGCACCAGAGGAACGGGCAGGGACTGATCCCAGGAGGTTCCACCTGGGCAGGAGGCAGAACTTCTGTCCTGGGCAGTGACTGAGGACTGAATATTGTCCAGAGAGGGTGTGGAATCTTCTTCACTGAGAATATTCCAGAACCATCTGGACATAATCCTGTGCCCTGTGCTCAGGGATGGCCCAGCTGGAACAGGGAGGTGGGACAAGATGATGCACTGGTCCCTTCCAGCCTTATAGTTTTTTCTGGGATTCCTTGATCTTCCCCAGCATATCTAAGTCAGGAAAAGGGATGCATTCAGGACAAAGTTAGGAGAACTGCATTGGCCCCAGAAGACAGAGGCATAAATGGAACTCCCCAGGAACTTAGAATGCTATGGTGCTTCCCTGTATTGAAAATACACAGCAACTGGCCAGTTTTCAGGAAAAATTTATTCACAGAAAGGGTGATTGGACATTGCAGTGGGCTGTACAAGAAGGTGGTGGAGTCACTGTCCCTGTGAGGGTAGTGAAGCACAGGTTGCCCAGAGCAGCTGTGGCTGCCCCATTCCTGGCAGTGTCCAAGGCCAGACTGGACGAGGCTCTGAGCAAGCTGGGATAGTGAAAGGTGTCCCTGCCCATGGCCGGGGAGTGGAACTGGATGGGCTTTAAGGATCCTTCCAACCCCAGCCATTCCATGATTCTATGATTCTTTGAGTATTATGATGAACCTGCTGTGTCCTCACACACATGGATACAGAGTTTTAATACGCACCACCATCCTCACAGGGAAGAATTTCTTCATAATATGCAATCTGATCCTCCTCTCTCAATTTTAAGCCTTTTCCCCATGTCCTGTCACTCCATGCCCTTGTAAATAATCTCTGAGAACATCTAGAAGTCCTGCAGTGATTTTGGGTAGAACTAAATTCCCTTGTAAAAAATGTTCCCTTTGGCTGTGTTCACATGGCTGTGGAGATGTAACCATGAAGCTACTGCCAGGTTTTGGGAAGGCAGGCCAGCTGTTTTGCTTGAGAGACAGACCATTAACTGAAACTCTTTTAAGCTCATTTTCCTGCCACGTGGATGGGTTCTGGTGCTCCTACCCATTCCACCTGCACTTCCACCTGCACAAAACTTGTTCTAGGAAGGCTGAATCTTGCCCATAATTCAAAGGCAGATGAGATATATTTACTGAGAGTTGGCTGCAGTTGGGCTACCTGCAGAGGAACTGCAAATGTGAAGAGCTGCCAAAGATCCTGGGAACAGTCAAACCAGCAAGAGAGATATATAGCACTGAATAGTTTGGAAGTGATCATTTTAGGAAGAATCATGGCCAGAAGGAGATGTGTTTTCCACCTCTGATTTGGGTGGGGGGTTGTGTATGGGGAAAAGTCTGATTCTCCTCATCCATCACCTTTGTTCCCTGTACCTTCATTACCCCAGTGAGGTTGCAATAATAAGTGAAAATGGAGAAGACATTCCCTACTGAGCTATATCCCCTTTGGAGCTTGTCTGAGATCAGCTCCTCTTTCCCCTTTCCTCTTTTGCTTTGATTCATCTTTCTTGCCAAAGAAATTTGGAGGCAGATTTTTCCAGCTGCTCCCAAAAGAGTGGGGAAGTGTGTTATTGAAGTTGATGGGAAGCATTCTGTCCTCCACACATCACAGCCTGTTCCTAAGTGGGAACACTGCCTAACTCCCAAATTTTCATCCATATCATTCCTGAAATATGTTACCCAGTGCAAACTGCCAGTAGCTCCTCTATACACTCTTCATTTCTTCTGTGCAAAGGAAAAAATCGATTTATGAGCAAATTCTGCATTTGTTAACATGTGATATGATTTATTACTGTCCTGATGATTACATTAGTTTGCACTCTGTAGCTGAACATACAGGGAGGTCTTATAAAGGGTGTAAAGTGAGTGTTGTTATGCAAAGAGTGAGACAAGGCTGTGGTAACACTCCTGAAAAAACAGGGCTGGTATGGTGAGAGTGACACTGCAATATCTCTGTCACAGAATTGTTTAGATTTTAAGGCACTGCTTGAGATCCTCTAATTCTAATTATTCTTTGTACAGTAATGTGTATGAAACAGTTCTCCTTTGAAATCTCCCTAATATGTGAGAATTTATAATGCACATTAGCAGAGTACTATTAAAATATTTTCTACAAATAATAGGAGAGCTCTTTTAATAAATACATATTTCTCCTGAAACACCACTGGGGGAGGATTTCTAATAAATTCCTCCTCCCCAAAGAGAAAGTGAGGCAAAATATATACTTGAAATCTACTATTTAATTTAGGACAGCAATACACATGTGCCAGGCATGGACTTTTTGGTCCTTTTATCGTCAATATATTGAGAATACTGTATTAAAATTCAGTGTATGTAGATACTGAAATAGATACCTAAAGAGTGAGTTCTGTGAGGAGTGGCTGGGAGTGTTCAGCCTGGAGAAAAGGAGGCCAAGCACGTTGTTCAAGACATGTCTGAGTACACAGCATGACATCATGTGTGCAGACAGCAGCCTGAAGCCTGAATCCCAGGGGTTTCCAGTGCTCTCCACTGCCTGGGAGTGGGAAGAAGTGGACAGCAGTGAGTCACTGCACCAGGCATGCACCTGCATTCCTGATATGCCCAAGTGCCTGCAGAACTCCTGAAAACTGGCTTTTGGTGTGTGCAGCTAAATGTAGACATCTTGCAAGAGCTAAAAGTAGATTACAGCAGAAGGCCGTCCAGCCTGCCTAAACAAAATCCCTGGGCTTCATATTCAGCAAGAAGATAGAACCATCCAAAACACTCAGAGCAGGTCTAGAAGAAAAGGTAGGCACAGGGAAGTCCTGGGAAGTTGCATCCTGTCTTTGCATATTTCCATGTAATCAATAGATCTGTTTTTAATTTTGTCTAAAAACCTATGGATAGTACTGTCCTTACATTGTTTTTTTAGTAGGAGCCCTGTAATTGCAGTTGTGATGACTGAGGTTATAAGTGAAGTGAGGTTTGCAGAGAGAAGTGATTTCTTTCATGAGCCCAATTCAAAATGTTGGGAAGCCACAGACTTACTTCTTTTTTTAGTTGTTGGTACTGTTTGTGCTGTTTGGTTGATTTTTTTCCTTTTTCTGGTAACAATTAAGCAGTTCACTTACAGAGCCAAAGTTCATTCCTGTATTTATCCACTTGTTCTGATTACATTTGTCATTTGCCTTTTGTATTAAATGGTTCACTGGCACTGTCATGTAAATAGAAAGTTTTTCTCTGGTTTTCCTCCTGTGGGGAAAAGCTGAGGGAATTGGGATTGTTCAGCCTGGAGAAGAGAAGGCTTTGAGGTGACCTCATTGTTGTGGCCTTGCAGTGCCTCAAGGGAACCCACAGGAAAGAAGGAGAGAGACTCTTGACAAGGGCCTGAAGTGACGCGACAAGGGGGAATGGCTTCACACTGACAGAGAGCAGGTTTAGATTGGATATTGGGAAAAAAATTGTTCCCTGTGAGGGTGCTGAGGCCCTGGCACAGGGTGCCCAGAGAAGCTGTGGCTGCCCCTGGATCCCTGGCAGTGTCCAAGGCCAGGTTGGACGGGGCTCTGAACAAGCTGGGATAGTGGGAGGTGTCCCTGCCCATGGCGGGGGGGTGGAACCGGATGATCTTTAAGGTCCCTTCCAATCCAGGCCAATATATGATGCCATGATTAAAAAAGAAAAGCTGATTTAAAGATCTCTTTTATCTTTTTTTTTTTTTAATTCCTAACCTACTATGGCTTTATTGTTTCAAGGCTGACATTGCTCCTCTGTTTTTAAAACATTTTTCTTTCACTTTAGTAAGATTTGTGTCTGCATTTTTTCTGCATTTTTAAAATATGAATTTTTATATTCTCACAAGAAAAGTAAAGAAAATAAGGAATTGAGACTAAGCATTAGATATTTCCCCATGGAGTCTGTCAGGAATACTTGAATAAAAGACCGCCGAGGTCTGTTCCTTTAATATTCCAAGCTGAGGCTGCTCCAGCTGCAGGCATTTTGCTGATGGAATATCTAAGGGGTCCCTAGAGGATTAGGGTGTAAACAGAGACAGGACTACCTAGAAATGCTCATTCCAAGATTGTCAAGAGTTCTGAGTGCTAAGAGGGAGCTGTGAGTGTGGTGCTCAGGGGCACTGCTGGGATTCTCAATAACACTGGGAATTCCCTTGGATTTACCCTCATTAGACAGTTCATGTTCAGAGCAGGTGAGCTAAAGCTGCAGCTGTGTCTTTGAAAACGAATTAAAAAACAGAAGGAAGGAAAGCAAAGCAAATGAGGCACCCCATGGGATGGGTTTGCAATGCTGCTGAGCCTAATTGACAAACATGTTGTGCTGGTGTAAAGTCCTCAAAGATTTCACAGAGCGTCAGCTTCCCAGTTCAGCTCGGTTTGGTTTGTGTCATTGCTGGGGAACATGGAAAAACAACCTGGGGCTTGATTCCAGCCAGCTCACCCTAAAAATCATCAATCAGCCCAAGCTTTTATTCACAGAGGGGCACAGGTTGGATCAGATTAACTCTAGTGTCAGGTTTAAATCACAAAGAGAACAATTTAATGGAGACTGATATAAAACATGGAGCTTTGTCATTATGGGAAAAGCAAGAAAGGAGCAGTGAGAACTGCTGTGATTTCAGCTTCTTCAGTAACTCTTGTTTACAAGTGAGAAGACATAAAAGAGTCCAGCCTAAGGTAATCATGGTTGGCATTTTTTTAATTGTTTGATGTACAAATGTTTCTATTAGGTTGTGACATACCTGTTGTGAGGGACTGAAAATAAACAGATAGAAGATAGTTCAGTCCATCTGAACTATCTTCTGTACCATCTGTCAGCAATTCCATATGATATTTTTACTGCATTAACCACTATTTCAATTTCTTTGGAGAAGTATAATTAGGATGTGTGATTCTTGAGACTATCCTGTGCAGAGCCTCAGTGATTCTTGTGGGTCCCTTCTAGCTCAGGATACTCTATGAATCTATGATTTTATGATGGCAATTTTTAATGAAAGCAGTATCATTAGTATTGCTGCAAAAATAAGAAATTAACATTTTTAAATTACAGGGGTATTTCACAGGTTTCTGCATAAATAGTAAGCAATTAGTTAATTTCTAGAATCTCTGAGTACCTAGAGTTCTGCAAAAGACTTCAGATTGACCTTTAGGTTTAAGTGAAAGGCTTTGTGGTATATTGAAAGTATATGTGTATTGTAGACAGCTGGTCTATTTTTTATTTTAGAGAAAAAAAAAATATTGCTCTATAGAAACACAGTGAGTTGCATTACTCTGAATTCAAAAGTCCTACATTATTTTTTGAAGTGTGTTTCTAAGTTTAAAACTGACACATGATGCTTTTGTTTAAAGTGACTTTCTAGAGAAAAATCACTGAGAGATCACTGTACCTCACTCATTGCTGAGGTACTGATTTCATACAGTGTAACCCCTCTGAAGTGATGAGGTTGGGAAATGATTTCCCTGGTTTTCCTCCTCAGAGGACATTATTTAGGAAACATATCTGAATATACAGGTGAATATGTGATGTCAGTAGGATTTGGGGAGATATTTAGTAACTGTAATTATGAACTACACAAGGACTGAGAGACCTTTGTTCTCCTGGATTAGCCTCCAGCTTCCACTTCAGGCAGCCCAGGGACAACACAGGCGCTCCCCACATTTCACCTGCAAATGGGTAGAAATAGATGGAGCTCTTTCTTGAAGGAAAGTTCTTGCAAAGCTTTCAGAGCTTGACAAGCAAGCCAAAAATCCTTTTCCGTCATGATCTTACCAGGCCCAGCACATGGCCGGTGGGGCCAGTGAGGGGATTGTCCCACTCTGCTCTGGGCTGGGTTGGCCTCACATTGAATATTGTGTGTGTATTTTTGGGTGCTACAATATAAGAAAGATCTAAAGCTGTTAGAGGGTATCCAAAGGAGGGACAGGGAGATGGTGAAGCCATACAAGGAGCAGCTGAGGGCACTTGGTGCGTTCAGCTGGAGAAGAGCAGACTGAGGTCAGAGCTCACAGCAGTTCTGCAGCCTCCTCACGAGGGGAAGAGGAGGGGCAGGCCCTGATCTCTGCTCTGTGTGACCAGGGACAGGACCCAGGGCACGGCTGGAGCTGTGTCAGGGGAGGGTTAGGGTGGATATCAGAAAAGGTTCTTTCCCCCAGAGGGTGTCAGGCACTGCCCAGGCTCCCCAGAGAATGGTCACAGCCCCAAGGCTGCCAGAGCTCCAGGAGTGCTTGGACAATGCTCTCAGGGATGCACAGGGTGGGATTGTTGGAGTATCTGTGTAGAGCCAGGAGCTGGACTGGATGATCCTTGTGGGTCCCTTCCAACTCAGGATATTCTACGATATTTTTGCCTATCAAACTTTGGGGTTTCTTTTTCCTCCCTATGGCTTTTCAACATATCCAGACCTACATTTCATCTGTGCACCCCACTTGATTTAAATCAGTTTATCTGGTTCATGTCCAATTTGTGCTTCTCATGTGATTCCTCTTCAGTTTGTGAGTCCAGGAATAGCCATATTTTCTGTTCTTGGAATAGTCCTGAGAACAGATTGATGCATTAGAAAAATCAGTTGGAGCACTGATTTCTGGGCTGTCATTTCTTTGCCCAGTCTGTTTTCTAGAAATGATAATGTTGCTGAGGTCCTTTGGGCTTTATACAGTCAGAGAGCTGTTTGGAAAATCCCCATGTCCCTAAATTCTATTTGAATTCAGTCAAGGACACTTACTCAGATGTTGGGAATTTTCTCAAAAGGTTCTGGCAATGATATCCTTAGCAACACAGCGCCTTAATTCCCTCCTATGTAAAATTGCATTCATGATTCTTACCCAGCTTTTTAGCACATTTAGAACAAGCAGCATTGTCATTTTTTTCTTGTTTGCTAGGAGAAAGAGCAGATCTTAAGTATGATAGGAATTGATAATAAACTTTAAAGAGCCAATTTACTAGCAACTAACTTAAACGCTATCATATCACTAAACTAACTTGACGCTATCATATCCCAAGCTTTTGCACTCTTCTGTGGAAGAAACATTCTAAAGAAGCCAGAGCCCATGACTGGCTTTTCTATCTCTATCAGCCTTGGACTGATTGGTTCATCTGGTGGGTTCTTTGCCCAAGTAAATGTATGCAAAACCTTAAATCATCCATTCCCTTTGCACTGGTTTTGCAAAAGGCAGAAAGCATACTTCCTGTGCTTTATTAGAACAAATAGAGCAGGAGTGGTTTAAGAAGTTTTCTGTCAACACCACTAATTTTGGGAATTTTGTATTCATCCTCCCTGGTTCAGCCTGCAGTGGCAGCATTGCACATTCCCTGTGGCACTGCTCAAGCCTGCATGGATGCCACAGCACAGCACTGAGACAGCTCAGTTCATTGTTCCTCTGTGCTTTTTGCCCTCATTCAGATCAGGAATGAAGTGCAGTAGTAGCAGAGTAAATGCTATATAGAGTAGAATTAATCTAATCTAATTCTAAGGATGTAAAAGTTTGGGATATCTTGTCTACATTATTGGAACAGGCTCCTTCTCAAGACAAGCCAGTAAAAAGACAGGGATGCTTCCACAGGGAAATTTGTTTACCTTGAATGTTTAGCTAAGATGGAATGAATCCTCTTCCTACTCCATGATGCAGGGGATTTTCTTTGTAGGGAAAGCTCTTTAATTTCCTTTACCACTAATGCTATTCTACTTCACAGAGATGTTGCCAAACAGAAATTTGGTAAAGATATTATCTGTGTGATGATCACAGGCAGTGATCACATCCATAAGGAATTTATGTGCTATTGCACTTAGCTCCTTTAACTAAATGTCTTTATGAAGTGGGTAATTAAAAAAAAAATAGTTACAAAGATAAAGCTTTCCTTCAAACTTAAAAAAACTGCTTTAAATTTATAGCTGAAGCATTTTATGTACTGCTTTTTACTTCATTGTAGCATGACTGAAACTTAGTAAGAATCCTGGTGAGTTTGTCTTGCTTTGAGAATATTGTTGAGAAATGGAGGGGAAAACTGTATTCAATGCCTTATGTCATCAAAAATTAGTTGGTCCTCTTCAGATAATACAAAAGAATGACCCTGAAGGTTGTTTTTATTCCTGCATGCCTTATCACAGCAATTTGAATATGCTTGCAATAATGTAATAAAATAAAGAGGAGAGAAAACATTGCAAAGAAAGGAAATAAAGAAAATAGAGGATGTTCTTCTAAATGAGGGATGGTTAAAACATGGGCAGATCTGTATTTCACTCCTTTCTGTGGAGGCTATCCTGGGACTGCTAATGGAGAGAGACTCTTGACAAGGGCCTGGAGTGACAGGACAGGGGGAAATTGATTCCCACTGAGGGTTTAGGTGGGATTTTGGGAAGAAATTCTTTGCTGTGAGGGTGATGAGGCCCTGGCACAGGTTGCCCAGAAAGCTGTGGGTGCCCCATCTCTGGCAGGATGGCCCCATCAAGGCCAGGCTGGATGGGGCTCTGAGCAACCTGGGATAGTGGGAGGAGTGCTTGCCCATAGCGGGGGGGGTGGAAGAAGATGATAATTTTAAGGTCCCTTCCAACCCCAGCCGTTCTAGAACTCTGTGATCTGCATGCCTCCCCTGCTGGCAGGACAGCCTGAGTGGTTATTTGGTGAGAAAATAAGAAGTTTCTTTTGCACGTGAGGTTTATAATACTGGGGAGGGTTTCTTGCTTAGAGAGTTGCCAAGCTTGGATGAATGGAAAAGTGGGAGTGATAGAAGTGGGAGCAATGTGCCTTTTAGGAAGGTGCAGCCCAGCAATTACATCAGGAGAGGCTTTGCAGAGACCACCATGGGTGAAAATGAGTAACTGTTTGTCCTTTGACCATTCCAGCAACATCTGTAAAAGCAGCAGCCTTCAGTGGGTGAGCATGTATTTCCTCCTTGAAAACCCTGGTTTCTGAGTGAAAGTAGAACTATTCTGGGTTGTTGACAGATTTCAGACCATCAGGGAACATGTCATTCTTTGGCTGTATGAAGGAGGAGACCACACTGTATTTTTGCTTTAGATATTCCCCTAAGACAGCTGGGGAATAGCGACGCCTCCATCAGTGCCCCATCATACATGCATGGCATCCAAAGGAGGAAGAGGAAAGACAGGAGGGCAGCTAAGTTCTGTCTCATTATCCACACCAAAATAATCCACACACTCATTATCCCACAGGGCAGAGCAGCTCTGCACCAATGCCCTCAAGAACCACAGACCAAGGTGCCACAGTTTGACATATAATGCCCAACAAGGAACCAACCCTTAAGGAATTAATTAATTTTCATTTTCCAGTCTGTCAGTCTTGTTGAAGAGATTTTGCTCACTGTATAGCAAGGTCGCTGTGACAAATTTTGACAAAATCCAAGTTCGAGTGTTTTTTGATTTTGCAAGCACATGAGCTCAGTGAGAAAGAACAGACTGAGATGACAAGGAGAACAGCCAATCCTGTTATATTTGTCTTTCTTATTACTGACTTGCCATGATAAATATGGAAAATTATATTTGGCTAGAAGGAGGCTGAGAAAGGGAACAGATGGCCACCAAAAGAATACTAGAGCAGCTAATAGTCACTGGCATATTTCCGGGAGAAAAATTTAAATCTGAAGCCAAGCAGAAGCATTATCCATTTTTTTCTGCTCAGGGCACTGTGCATGGAACTGCTCCTGCTATGCTCTGACTAGATGAAGGTGGGCTTCCTGAAATGCCTTCGCTGAATGGAATAAACAGCTCCTGTCCTGCACTTAACAGCTCTCGCAGTAATGCTGACAGAAATAGTTGACAAGGTGGGGAAAATGTTTGTGTTCCTACTGTATTTTGAGTGAGAGAGTGTATTTGCTATGGCTTTTTAATGTGTTGCATGATTTAGCACCTGTGTTGTATTCTCTCCATGTATTCTACAGGCTTCATTCAGTTTTGAGAACAGGGGGAAGAGAATGCCTTTGTGAATGAGGAGACAATGGGGTCTTTATTTCATGTAGTTGTGTATTTATAAGTTTCAAAAATTTTAATGCATTTCTGATTTCTATGGTTAACATGGTACTGAAAAAATACTCTTATATTTTGAGAATTGTGGAAGTGTGTCGTGGTGCCTGATTTTACAGAATGCTGTAAACCTAAAACTTTGACTGCGGGCTAGGTGGTGGATGAGGACCTTGTTCTGTTTCTTTGGTGGTAACTAGAATGAGCAAGGTTGTCCAGGATTTGAAGGGCTGGAATAGCAGGGGATGATAGTCTGGGAATGTAGTATTGGAGCTGTAGGACAAGGCTGAGTGCCACAGGAGCAGGGAAACCAGGAATGAAATGGAGTGGAATAGTAACAGTTGCTGCAGTTTTTCTTTGGAGTGAATCTGCCAGAACAAACTTAGCCACAACAGCTCAGCTGCAGAGCCCATAGGGCAACTCCAGGGTTTTGCTAGAGCAGTTCTGCTGGGTCGCCTGGATCAAGACCATCAAATAAAACCACTCTGTGGACTGCCCACTAAATCCACCTGCTCCCCATTCAGCCACCAGCAGGACTAGCGTAGGCACAGATCAGTCTTTCTACAAATAAAAGTTTATGTTATTTACCCATTTGGGGGAATTTTATGAAGGTCTGATTTTATTGAATAAATTGCCTAAAGAGCAATAAATCCATAGTAAGTAGGTTTTGAGAAAGGGGGACCAAGAGGATCACAGATTTCCATGGTTAAAAAAAGGCATGGACTGGTTTTGCTTTTGCACTGTAGAAGGAGAAATGTCCGCCTCAAAATCTTGGTAATCTTTCCCCGCTGAATGGAAATTAAATGGATTCTAAATTCTGGCAGCACATCTTGACGCCCACTCACCTTCTTCCTTAGCTCTTGCTCAGTTTTAAAGATGTTTTTTTAATTTTTCATGCTCTGTTAATAAATCTACTTAAAAATAGTAATATAGACATAACTGCCTAGATTTTTAAAAGTATTGCTAAGAAATAAAATGCCATTTTGGAGTCAAAATTCTGCAGTCTGCACAGGTACATGAAGTCATTGTTTCTTTGGTTTTCAGTGATAGCTTTTTCTCTATAAAATCATGGCTTTGTGTTGACTTGTAGCTAGAAAAGCATGAAGAGGTTAAGAAACTACATTTAAATGAAATGTAATATTTTCATCAGCTCCAGAAACTGAAAATTATAGCTTGCAAGGAATGAAGTATCGATGAAGTGTGAGGAAAAAGTATAACATGCACTGAAATGAATAGTTTTACTAAGAGCTGGGCTGATATAATTAGTAGAGTTTTGAATGTGTGTCCCAGATTCACCTTCATAACAAATGTGATTGTCCCTTGAAATGCAAGTTACATAGATTACATGAGAGGATTGTCTGTAGATTGTCTGTTAGAATACCCTGGCACTGAGTTTTCCATGGAATCATCATCTAAAGAAATTCATACAAGGATACTTGGTGCCCTGGCACTGGTAATACTTTGGATTTACAGCATATCATCCCTTATCCCTGGCTGGGTGATCTCCAGTTCCAAAGATGGGAATTACTGTGTCCAGCAAAGACAGGTTTTAGTACTTATCCCTTTCCTGCCATTCTCCTGTGCTTCACAGGCACCCATGACCCTTCATCTCACACCAGAGCTGTTCTCTCTTTGTTCTACATATGAAGTTTGCCCTTGCAGAAGGGTTTGTTTATTCATTTGTGAACAGGAAGGGCACACACAGAGCACAGTTATCTCAGGGACAGTTTCCAGCTGATCTGCCTGGCTTGAGTGGTGTCTTCCTGGCTGATGGTGAGACAGCTGAACCTGTCAAGAGGCAGCATTTCCTCCATGTGGTCAGGTAGATCTGTACACAGAGATTTTGCTCCATATTTAGTTTGGAAAAGTCCTTTTGAGTCTCTCATCTATGCAAGGGTGGATATGCCACAGGCTCTGTAATCAGTCGAGAGGAGGCCATCAAGATCGTCAGAAGGATGGAGCAGCTCTGCTGGGAGAAAAGGCTGAGGGAATTTGGGGTTGTTCAGCCTGGAGAAGAGAAGGCTTTGGGGTGACCTCATTGTGGCCTTGCAGTGCCTGAAGGGAGCCCACAGGAAAGATGGAGAGAGACTCTTGACAAGGGCCTGGAGTGACGTGACAAGGGCGAATGGCTTCCCACTGACAGAGAGCAGGTTTAGATTGGATATTTTCCCATGGGAAAGGAGGAAGAAATGGGAGGTGGGAGATGGGAGGAAGAAATTGTTCCCTGTGAGGGTAGTGAGACCTGGCACAGGTTGTCCAAGAGAAGCTGTGAATGCCTGGAGCCTGGGGCTCTGAGCAGCCTGGTCTGCTGAAAGGTGTCCCTGCCCATGGCAAGGGTTGGAACTGCTTGGTTTTTAAGGTCCCTCCTGACCCAAACCAGTCTCTGATTCTGTTCAGGGCAGGGTGTGCCAGAACCATTGTTGGGGTGTGTTCATTTTGATCTCCCTGTTTGCAGCAATGCTAATTTGCCCTGCATATATCAAGGTCACTGTGTGTGTGTGTATGTATCAGCTTGCACACAAGCATCCCTTACCCATCTCACACCCAGCTTTTATATATATATGCTTATGTTTATCTATGTCTATATCTATGTCTATATATGGATATCTGCAGTGTATTGGCACAGGTGCAGCATCTAATCTGAGTTGTCCCTGCCTCTTCCAGCCTCAGACAGACTCTTTCAGGAGCCCTTTTGACCAAACTCAGTGGGGTTCACTCCAGCCTATAGAGCAGAGCTCCAATGTGCTTTAGCCACAGAGTTTTCTTGGTCCAAATTATGCTAAAGATTTGTTCATTTCATTGCAGTTTGTTATTGGGCAGAAGTGTACAATGCTACTTAGCATGTTTATTGAAAAACTGCTGAAAGTACCAGCAAACTCTTTAAAATGGTGAGCTGCTTAGCACTTTCCCCATGGGTTCTTTTTTTGTATTTATTGCTGATACTATCTGCCCATTGGAGCCAGTGGGGTTTTTCTATATTTCAGTAAACTTAAACCCTGATTTTATTTTTACAAAATCTGTACCACAAGCTGAATCAGTTTAATGCTGCTTTTAGCAATTTATGAGCTCACAGTCTACCTAGTGATGCAGTTTAAAGTGGTCCTTCCAAGCAGACTCATTACCAGCTTCCAAGTACATATTTAGGGATGGCAGATGGCCCCTTTCCCCTTGGCTGAGCACAGGGGCACACCAAACATCTGAGAGGCATAATAACAAAATAAACTGTCTCTGCCCCAGCCCACAAAACAGCAGCTCAACTGAGAGAGGCATTGCCAGAGTGTGTAACGTGTTTTCAGCAGCTTTTGTGGCCCTCTCTCACACCTTGTGTTGGCATAGGCATTGTCACAAAGGAGGGAAATACAGAAATCAGGCAGGGGTTCCATAATTTTTTCCTCCAGAATAATTTTGATTAAAGCCTCACTTTATGTTTGCAGTCTTCCCATGTGGATACTTTTTCTCAGTCTCAGCTGACTGTTCAAGAGAGGGATCATCTGGGCTCTAACAGAGTCTTCCATCAGGTATGTGACTCTTCAGCTGACTTCAAAAATACCTGAATGCTTGTTTTTTAAGTGATCTCTTATAATAAATGAATATGGGCAAATCTTCTATTCCTTGTCCTGTTCCATTTTCTCTGTGGCTGTATGACTGTCCCAAATGCTTGCAAGTATTCTGGTTTTGCTGTGTTCAGTAGCATTTGAAGCATTTCTTCTGCCAAATCACTTTTGTTTCTTGAAGCTTTTGGGAAAAGTCCACTGGAATCCCAGTTCTAAGATTTTAAACGCCATTCCACAGTATTGGAATAAAAAACTTACTCATTAAAGTTGATTGGCTTGAGAGCATTGCTCCTTTGCATTTTAAGAAAATATCAAACCTCACTTTTGTTGTCAAAAGCTTGCCAAATATGTTTCTATGCTTCCCTGAGGAGAAAAATTGCACAGGTTTATGTGGGATGTAGCTTTAGCTCTCTAGACTTTATTCTGCATTTCACAGTGCATAGTTGATCTATTTCAGATTTATTTCAAGTAATTGTTTTATTATTTACTAAAGAAATAGTCTACCTGAAAGAGTTTTCTTTGCTGCTGAGTTTAACTTCTCTGACTTGAGATATTCAAGACATTGATAAGACATACAAGACATTCATAAAACTGTGCCTTCTAGTGACTGACTGTAATTAACAAACTATATAGAAGTATTTTACAAATAATAAATGGGAAAAGTCAGGAAGGACTAGTAATCCTGGATTATTTAAATGAGCATAGGCATTTATTTTTAAGTAAAGTTTGCTGAGAGCTTGTCTTTTCCTCACTAATAAGGAGTGCAACAAATGGGCCCAATCAAATTGAGCTCCATAGGAAATGAGGGGGAAGAAAATACGGAGAAACCAGTGCAGGGAAGACTTCCCACTGTGTCCATCCCTGGTGTTTGACAGTGGTCCAGTCCCAGTTTCTCTTCTGCCACTGGGAATAGTTAATGATATTTTCTACCATTGACACTTCATGCCTATTTATTACCCTGTGTGGGCTTTATTTTCCCCACTCAGAGGAGTCCTGCTGCCTGGAATGGCTGCTGGGCTTCCAAATCCAGCCACCCTTTGCAGCCGAAGCAGTTGCTGCCCTGATGCTGGATGGGAGTGTTCTTGTGAGGAGTCTCATTCCCTAAATTGTGCTGGATTGCCTAGACAACCTCCTGCTGTCTGTTACTACAGCTGGGGCTGCCTTAGCATCTGCTCATTTCCCCTTTGCCTTTAGGTGTCAGAAGCGAACCACACACATTTTCCAAGGAGTTACATCCCTCTGGTGTTCATAGATGTGGCACAGAACTCTTGCTAGGTCGTTATGTGACATTCCCTTGTGCTTTCTATTTAGAGAGTCAGTCGTGGTGTCCTTTCCCTCCCACATCTGGAAGGTCAAGTGAAGCATGGTCTGGCTGCAGATGCCGCAAACCCTCCCCACTTTGAGAGCAGCCTGCCTCAAAGAGCAAATAAGAGCTTGCAGAGTGTCCTCCCCTCTTTTCAGGTGAGTTATAAAGCTCCTGGACATCTTGTTTGCCTGGTGAACCAGCCTCTCTCTAAGTACCTCTGAGAGAGTGTCAGTGGCAAAGTGTCACAAGTGTGTAAGTGTGGGGGAAGAGAGAAAAAGGGTCAGAATTAGAGACAAGTATGGAAAAATGCTTCATTTTGAAAAGAACGCATTTTTACTTGCACACATCCTTAACTCAAACCCCACAAGCACCAAGATGCTTTTATTGAAGTGGTACCAGTCAGGACTTCTTGCAAGCACGTGGTGGACCAAGCTTGCCCACTTGTTAGTCCATATCCCATCACTTGGGTTCTCCTTGTATTGGCAACCATGTGCTGGTTTTTGAATATGACTTTGGTACCCTTCTGACATGGACAGACATGGAGCTGTTTTTTTGTCTCCACCCAGCCCCACTTCTATGAGGACTTTCTCAAAGGACGAGAAATAAATAAAGGAATCATTTAGCTTGGAAGAGATCTCTGAAGGACATCTGGCCCCACCTCTCACTATAAGCCAAGCAGACTTGGAGCAGGCTGCTGACATTATGATCCATTTATCCAATTCATCCCCCACTGACTGGGCTCCAGTGTTACAGGCCCTGCTTCAGGCAAAGTTCACGATGCTCAGTGCTTTTCTCCCACTGGCCAAGCCAATCACTTCATCAGAGAAGACAACAAAGTCGTTCAGACACCATTTGTTGGCATATCCATACTGGTTATTCCAAATCAATTTCCTGTCTTTCACTTGGTTTCGCATGGTTTCCAAGAGGGATTGTTCCACAGCCCTCCAAGGCTGACCAGCATTGGTATAGATAGCATTTCTAGAGAGTCCATATACTGAATGAATCTGGAAGATGAACTTCCTTTTCTCATTTATAGAGATTTATCTTTCCATGGTCCAACATCCTTTTGTGCTTTTGGCAGAATTTGCAGTCTGAATAAGCAGGGTGTTCTAGTGCCCAAGCTTGCTTGTTCTGTCTCAGCACAAAATTAACAGAGATTACTCAATTTATCGAAAATTAATATATTGCAGCTTTGTCTGTGTGATTATAGCAGTTTTTACATTTTGATTTTTTTTTTTTCTGCTTGGCAGGAAAATGGAACTCAAGGCAATTTTCCTCAATTTAACCTTCCAGACAGTCTTCCTGAGAGTGATACCAGAGTTCATACAAAACCATCCGAACTGGAGAGCACCAGCGTTGGGGTCAAACTGCCTATGACAGCTTCAGGTAGAATATCCCTGGATAAACTGAAAGGACTGGAGTGACAGGCTGCCAGCATAGATGAGGAGTGTGAACAGTCAGGGCACTCAGGGAGCAGAGGTGCCATGTTAAATGGCTGCTGAAATATTTAACAATTTAGAGCTCAGCAATATGGATGGGACTAAGTGATTTCTAATTATCCAGCTTTGGGAAGTACCCAATAGGGGAATGATTTAACTAGCACAAATACAGAAGAGAAACATGCAGTATAAAAAAGAATGTATATTTATCTAAGACTTAGGTGGGGTAGGTGACAGCAATATTCCATTACAGGGATAAAACCCTTTCCCACTTCCTTGTGGCTGTGTCCCATTTTATTGATGTGGGCTAAATTGCATTTTGGGAGTTCTCGGATCTAGAAAGTTTCTGACAGAGTTAATCTATTTCTAGAAGGAGTCTAGGAAAAAAAAAGTAGTGGCCTTTTGCTTTGAAATGATTTAGCAGCCCTGCATTGCTGGATGAAGATCTGCCACTGTTTAACAAAACACCCACACATGCATGCAACACATAGATTTATAATGCTCCTGTCTGAATATATATCCACATTTAAATTATGGGAGTGGAGGTGTTAGGGCAGCTGAAATTCTATGCAGGAAGAATCAGAACTAGGAGAAAAGCAGATTTGGGCTCCATTTAATTCCTAACCTCAAGCATCTGACTGATGATTTTTATCAAAAAAACAAATACTTAAAAGCTTCGGTTAACTAGACATTACTGACATTTTATAAATATAGCAATCAAACCAATAAAAATGTGACTTTTCATGTAAGTTGTGGAGCCTGAGGGAGCAGACAGACAACAGATGGGATTTTCAAAAAATCTATATACATAACTTCCCTCACAATTAAATAATTTTTACCTGAGCTCTCTTAAAAGTCTTGCTGGCAGATGATGAGTGCTTTATTGAACTTAATACTGCAAGCCAGAAAAAAAAATAAATAGAAATTTGTATGAAATTGTAGAAAAAGAGAAATCTTAGTTGGAAGGGAACTCTTAACAGCCTTTCTCAGCATCCTGCTCAAAGTGGTGGGCTCTACTGTGAAATGTTCCATTGTAAAAGCACTTTGCCATCAGGTTTCTGACATTCTATTGATTTTTGGTTTTACGTTCTTGTTTTCTGATTTAGAAGCCTTGAAAAATTTTAGAAACCAGTTAACAGTCTATGAGCAAAAAGAAATTTTCAATTATACAGAGCTCTGGTTTCTTGGCCTGGAAGCTAAAAAGATTGAAGGTTTGCCTGAAACCCAGAATAATAATTGTTATGATGATGAACATGGTTCCTACTTAAAGGTAAGTGGAAATATTATGGTATTCATTTTGAGCTCAGTAAGTTTGTAGTGATTTTATGCCAACTCTTTAGTGTTGTCTGTGAGATAAATGTTATTTCTAGAAGATAAATATTCACATAGTGAAAACATGCCTTTTAAAGCTCAGGGGAGAATTCACTTTGCATGTCATGCAGGGTTGATGCAAGGTAGGTGGGCTGTGGAAGCATCACTTGGGACTTTCCTTGTCACCCTTATTTGATGTAGACTTCACCTGCAACTAGCCCACCATCTGTCATGGATAGCAGACTCAAACACACAGGAGCTTCTGGGAAGACTGGTCTTTGTTGTACTCCTTGAATCTGAACTCTTTGTGTTCTTTTGAAGGTTTTACATGACCACATTGCCTACCGCTACGAAGTTTTGGAGGTCATTGGGAAAGGGTCGTTTGGGCAGGTGGCCAAATGCCTGGATCACAAAACCAATGAGTTAGTGGCATTGAAAATAATAAGGAATAAGAAAAGGTGAGATATCTGCTGACTTTAAACCAGTACAGTCATCACCAGTGACAACATGAAGAAATCAAAATCAAACCTACTGTACATTCATTAAACACAGTGAGGGCAGAGTGAGGAAGGAGGATGTCAGGAACTGACCTGGACCCAGAGGAGAGAGCCTAGGAAAGCAAGCACAGTTTCTCCAGGCTTACAAGGAGGTCTCTCTATGTGTTGCATAGTGAATACACAACCCAGGTAACCAGCTGTGCAGGACTGAGCATCCCCACAAGGCTCCAAAACCACAGGAATATGCTGGAATGCACCCATCACTTGCTTGAACATGAAAAATTCTACACTGAGGAAAATTCCTAAGCAACCTGTTCCTGGTTACAAATTTGTGAGCTTGAAGCAGTCAGTGAAACAGATGTTCAGCTGTTTTCCCCCTCAGTGAAGACTAAGTGTAAAGATGCATTTCAAAATCCACTGTCTGATTGTGGTAGGTGTGAAACATGGCCCTGTTCAAGGAAAGTGAAGCATTCCTATTGACTTGAGAGCACCAGGATTTTAGTCTGGATGCTCATTGGAAACCTTTTCATTTAAAGGTTTTTTCAGACAAGTCAAATTAGGTACCCTGAAGTGTTATGTTAGGCCAGTGTATTTAGACTAGGAATCAACCATCAGAAATCAAAATAACAGTGGTTAACAGGGTTGAATGAAACATTTTAATAATTGTCCCACCTGCTGAGCTGATCGTAAGCTCATGGTGTTTGTAGCATTTGCAGAAATATAAATGCTACCCTGAGTTGATGTCACCATTCCTGTGTTACGTGATATTTCAGATTTCACAGCCAGGCTTTGGTAGAAGTGAAGATCCTTGATGCTCTGCTGAAGAAAGACCAAGATGATACTCACAATATCATCCACATGAAGGAATACTTCTACTTTCGCAATCATTTCTGTATCTCCTTTGAACTGCTAGGGTAAAGTACATTTTCCTTTACACATACCTTGAGGAGAATTGTAGCTCTTGTGCCTTACAAGATTTAATTTTTATGTCTTCTTCAGAAGAATTGGCAGCTAGAAGGGAACACTGTCTAAATACAGACTGCATAACTGAGCCTTTGATCACCCAAGGTGAACTGAAAAAGGCCACGTTCAGACTTCACACGGGCAATGACATGATCCATCCCTTATTTTCTGTGCTGGGTATTGAAGTCTTCTTCCCCGAAAGACCTGTGAGGAAAAGAGTAAATTCAGGACTGGTAAACTTCAGGGTATATAAATATGAATAATATCAAATAATTTAAAAATAAAACTGCATCTTGCTTTTTATTAATCTTTGCTGCAGGGCATCTTAGGAGGAATTCTGGAGGAATTTTGGAGAAATCAGATCATTTTATTCATCAGCCTTTTTGTAATCAGAGAATCAAACTGGAGTTATCCAGGCTACCCCCACTTCTCCAGCCCTTAGAGTAAAACCCCCACTGGTGCATGTGCTACAGCCCCTGCTGAAGATTCAGCATCATATGGACAGCTTGATCCCAAAGAAACCTAAATCCCTTGTGTTGCTGTATGTGAGTCTGTCACTTACAGGCACCAGGGTAAGAGGTGACTCCTTTCCAGGGAAGACACAGACCAGTCTTTTCTGAAAGCTGCTATGGAAACACACAGGGAAATGGGATAGCCACTATCTTTAGTTCTCCACCATGGAGTTGAAGACTGTTTGTCATAGAAAAATGTTTGTCTGGTAAAATTTTCATTGCCTTTAAAATACCAAGAAAAGCCTTTGATTTGTCATCTTTTCCATTAAGTCTGGGCAACTTTAATTCCAAAGGAATGGGCTGTGCCTGCCACCAGTGGACACTCCAGTGAGGAAGGCAGAAAGCTCCAGTTGGTCATGTCCTTCCAGATGTGTGCTAGTGCTGAGGACACCTCTCACAGGGAAGAATTTATTCCTAATATCCAATCTAAACCTACTCCTTTTTCAGTTTGAAATCATTACCCCTTGTCCTATCACTATCACTTCAAAAATCTCTCTCCCTCCTTTTCATAAGCTCCTTAAGGCACTGGAAAGCTGCAATGAGATCTTCCAGAGCCTTCTCTTCTCCAGGCTATTGGGCAGGGCTACAGGAAGTTGCTAAGATGTGATGGTCACAGGAGGGATATAAAAACCTAATGAGACTTGAATTGATATTGGGGGGGAGGTTATCTAGAAATATTTACTGCTGGTTAAAAACCTTTAGACAGAAATTATTTACTCAAGATGCCAAAGCAAAGAGAAATTACAGCAAAAGGAGACAGAAGAAAATTCATTTTGGTTCCTGAATGATTATTGTTCTTGGTGAAAATCAGCACAGCTGCTTAACAGCAGAGAGTTTAGCAAGCAAGTTCACTGATTTTACATCTGCTTTAGATCTGGGAGGTGTTTGTGCATATCACATGCAGAGCAGCATTTGCAGGGAGGAAAATAGCTGTCATTTTCCTCTGCATGAGTCCTCCATGTGGGAAGACAAGCTCTTAACACAGTGGAAACTAATCATGCCTTTAAAAATAAATTCCCCAATCTCTTATCTGCTCTCTGTCTGCTGCTTCTTCCTCCCCCACAGAATAAATTTGTATGAGCTGATCAAAAAGAACAATTTCCAAGGCTTCAGCCTGTCGTTGATTCGCCACTTCACTCGGTGTGTGCTGAGGTGCTTACAAGTGCTCTACCAGGAAAGAATCATTCACTGTGATCTGAAGCCTGTGAGTACAATCATTTCATCACCTGGTATCCTGTACAGAATGAATGAGCTTATCCTATTCTTTAATGATTGAGAGGGACTGTCAGGAGAAACTCTTAAACCCAGTATGATGTTTGTACAGAAGTTGTAATTTATTTCAGATTATGTTCATGCTACAGTCAACTGATTATTGCCATTGATTCAGTTCATTCACTGAAGCATTAAATGAGATTATTTGGTTGCCAAAACATATGTAAATATGAATTAAATTCAGATAATGACTTTTTGCTTAGAGAAAAAGAAAAGTACTTGTAAAATTAAGTATTTCAAGATGAGGGATATTGTAATGAGAGGAGTATTCACAAGGCAACCCGTTTCAGGTTATCCTGTTCAGTCTATTTAATATCTTAGGCATAACTATAAAATTAAGTAGCCTAGTAAATGGCAAAGGAATTCTGTGGAACAGTATTTAGTGTTCACCTGTGTTTGGAGGAACATCTGTCCTCCAATTCCCTCTGCTGTATCTGCTAAGTATTCATGCTAGGTAAAATATTTCCATTCTCCTTAAGCCCCAAATTTAAATTCTCACATTTTTCTGAGATTTCTGAAGGATTTTATTTATATTTTCACTCCAGGTGAAAGTTTCTCTTGATTTCCTTTTCAAAAGGGCAAATTAACCAATAAAAAATAATTTCTCAGGTAAAAATGCTAAGGATAAAATTCTGTTCTCACTTTGCTAAATGTATCTTGATTTAGCATTCTGAGAAGTCGCATACTGTCTATACCCATTGTCTTGCCAAAATCTTTGCCAGACCAATTTGCAGTGAGAAGAAAGGCTTGCAAGATAACCCAAATATCTGAATCAAAAACAATTAGCCCAATGAAAAAATTGTTTCCAGGCAGCCACTGACAAGGAATGATGTTGGCAGCATCAATTAGAGTAGTCTGTATTTAAATAGAGCAACATATTAGTGAAAACATAGTGAGTTAACTAAAAGACAATTTTGTTCTCATTCAGCAATTGTACAGTTTCATGAATTTATGTTGCCTGAAACTCACATCTGTTATCCCATCTGCCTTCTATGATATTTCTCAGCATAAGGTAGAATATGGAGATTCTCTGGCCTTTATGCTAGGTAATCACTCCCTCCAAAGCCTGGTTTTTCCAGTCGATCCTGGTTTTCCAGCTTTGATCAGCTCCCTCGCATTGTGAGGGATTCAGCATAAGAGACAGAGTCCTACCATGAGCATGAAGGGATATTGAGCTGCAGAGAGGGGATAATGCTTCCCTTACCAGAGCCAAGAGCACCTGGATTGTGGAAGTCAGTCCTTGCCTTGACTTTCACCAGCAGCAGCTTCTCCTTCCTGGCACATGAAGCATTTCCTTATGAGCTAAGGAAACACTTCATCATTATTTAGCATCCACCTGGGAAGTGTTCAGTCCTTCAAAGCCCTGACATATAATCATTGTAAAACTGGTTGATAAAGGTAACCATCTGTCTGCTGAGGAGTGGAGAAGGAAATTCTTCATTTAGACAGACTTTTAATGAGGATAAAACTCAGCTCTGCAGAAGAGAGCTGAAGGCTGTGTTTGCTCATCAGTGCACATAGCCCTGAGCTGGCTGTTTAAGGATCACTTCTCCAGCTGGAATTGCAGGAACCCAGTGTTGTACCTACCTGCACCCAGCTAAGAATCCATAGAACCCTGCCTTGTCCATTTATCCCTCCCCTGAGACCTGTGCATCACACAGGTAGGGAGGGGTGAGCTGACACAGAGTCTGGGGAAAGCAGTGAAGGGAAGAACTGAGGAGTGTGGCTTCTTCATGGGCCAGGGGCTTTCTGTGCTTACAAAAGGGTAGTTCTGGTTAATTCAGCACAGCACAAAGCCAGGTGAACTTTGGTTTTTACTAGATAAGCAACCCTGAGTTTTGGGGAGCTCCCTGGTGCCCTTTCTGGATCACCTGCAGCCTGGGTACCTTTCCAAATCTCCCCTCTGCTTTGCACAATTGCACATTATTGGCTGCTTCCTCATGTTAGCAAATGCATTCCAAAGGAGGTTGAATTTTAAAGCTCTCATTATGCCAAGAAGTGTAAATGAGATTTGCATTCTGATTTTCACAAGTGTTCACTAACTTAATATGGTGCTAAACCCCTCTTTTCCCTGTGATTTTTTTTCTTTTTAGGAGAACATACTATTATACCATAATGGGCAAGGTTCAGTCAAAGTTATTGATTTTGGATCAAGCTGCTATGAAGACCAAAGAGGTTTGCAGAAAAGTCAAGTTGATGTAATTTTCTTAATAAGCTTTCTTAATTTTCAATAATGTGGAAAAACTGTTTCTTGGATTGGGCTAATATATTGACCTATGCCCCTGATTAGAACCTGGTGAACTGTTCAGCCACTGATGGTGGAGCAAATACTGGTAAAGACAAGTAAGATATTACCATTCTTTTTCTTTGTCCCAAGCCTGATCAGCTCCTCTACTCCTGTTGAAATCAGAATTGCACTTTCAGGAGTGGTTAGCTGGAACAAACGTAAGAGGATAATCCAAATATTTCACTTACCAAGAAGTTTGTCAGGTCCAGAGAGCCTTTCTCTGTGAGATGGTTAAATTAGAATTGGTACTTTTTGTATGAATACCACAGGGAGGGAAATGGGAACTGTGCTTTTAATTTAGGAACTGTTGATTGACGGAAATGGAACACCTTCAAATAGGACAATGAGCATGGATAAACTGAATCACAGCATTAGTAAAACAATTTCCTTCAGTGAACCTTGTTGAAGAACAATTTCTAAATAGAACAGGGGAAAGTGTATCACCCATTACTTTTAGGATGGGATTAGAAAAATATTTCCAGAGCCTATGTGAGCAATCCATGGATAGACAGTTATGATTCCTGAACATATGCCACTTTTCTGTGAAATCTGCAAATTGACCTTTCAGTCCCAACTGTGATATTTTGCTTCTTGTCTAATTTTTGATCCAGTGTACACCTATGTGCAGAGCCGCTTTTATCGTTCTCCTGAGGTGATTCTTGGTCATCCTTATGCTATGGCTGTTGATATGTGGAGCTTAGGCTGTATCATAGCAGAGCTTTACACAGGCTACCCGCTGTTCCCAGGGGAAAATGAAGCTGACCAACTTGCCTGCATCATGGAGGTAACTTTTGGGATTGGTTTGCACACCCATTTGATAAACTGCATCACCAGAAACAAAGAGAAACCTCAAGCAATAATGAAATATGATTGGCTACAGCCTGGCCTTTCAGGGGGAGGTTTAATGCAGCCAAATGGCTCTTCGAGCCAGAAGAGCCCCCATGAACCTCTTTTCCTCTCGGCTGAACCCTTTCCCAGCTTCCTCAGCTTCCCCTCATCAGACCTGTGCTCCAGCCCCTGCCCCAGCTCTGCTCCCAGACACAGGATTTGAGCTGTGGCACCACCAGTGCCATAGAGAGAGGAACAATCACTGCCCTGCTTCTGCTGGCCATGCTGTTTTTGATGCAAAGACGTGTACAGGCAGCACTAAGGAATCCTTCAATTCCCTCCACAATAAGAGGAAATACTTTGCAGACATTTCACAGTGAATTGCAACATTCAACTTTTTTTCATAAGGAGGGCAAAATGCCACATCTCACCTGATGGTTGTTGTGTATCTTTATGAAATGAGGAATAACTCTATGAATTCATTTTCTGTGAAGGTATTGGGTCTTCCACCAGCTGATTTTATCCAGGCTGCGTCAAGGAGGAGAACATTCTTTGGTAATTTCTTCTGATTATTCGTCCTTGCTGGATGCCTCCCTGGTAGTTAATCACTAATTAATAGCACTGGTAGAGAGTAGGGTCAGAGATCTTTAGCTAATTCCTAGCTGATAAAAATACTTCCAGGAAGAGGTATGGAAAAAAAGCAAAAGGATAAATTGAGGCCAATAAACAAACCTGGAGCTCTGCTCTTCATGTCTTATGGGCCTCTAATTGCCAAAGTGATAGAGAAGTTACTCTTTAAAAATATTGTTGCTGAAAGGAATGCAGTGGGCTCTGGGAACTAATTTACATTTTTCATTTTTCTGTGTATAAATTGGGTTCAGAAATTGCTCAAAGCAAACAAAGCAACAAAGTGTAGCATGTGGTCTCTTGGATGTAACCAATCCTGTTTGCCACAATTCTGGCAGATTATCAATCCAACAGGGCAAAACTGGAGTTAGTGAGATGAACATGGATACTATTTATGCAACTTTTTAAAGTATTTAGTGAAGGTTTTTAATGTAATTTTTTGATAATGTCTTTTTTTTTTTTTTAAGATTCCAAAGGTTGTCCTAAATCCGTAACTAACAGCAAGGGGAAAAAGAGATGCCCCGACTCCAAGGATCTAAGCACAGTGCTGAACACCCATGATGCTGGCTTCTTGGACTTTTTGAAAGGATGCTTAATGTGAGTTCGTACTGTATGCAACAAGCTAGTTTTGACTTTGCTTTCATTCTTTTGTGCCTTTAAAATCTTGACATCTGTTGTGTTTGCTTTTTTATTTTTTGGTGAGGTGTTTTGAGTTAGGTTTTTTTTTTTTCCACATAGCATCATTTGTATAACTATTATTATTGACATTTTACTATGCCTTCTTTAGCAGTGACTTCAAATTTCTTTCTAGCAGTTCAGTAGCACTTTCCTAAAGAAATTCTAAAGAAACTGCTAACTTGTGGTTATATGGGGAGGAAAGAAAAAAATCATCCCACTATGTTTCAAAATAAGGTTGCTTTCACTGTTCTCTGTTTGCCAAGTCTGTGTGAATCATTGATTTATCTTAGTTTGCTGGTTGAATCAGAATTTTAAGAAAATAATTTCAGTGGAGCAAAAAACCAAACCTTAAACAAGAATGTTGGGTCCCTACCCTAATAGAAGCAGGAACTGCATATTATAAATGGCTTGATGCTGCAGAGGGTTTGATCGGCACTGACGTAAATGGGTTTTGAAGGCTAGAGAGGATCACATAAGAATTTTCCATGGTTTTGGGATAAAAAGAAAATTATTTTGTTTCCAAAAAATGTCCTCATGACCTGACTTTCAAAAGACAGGGCTGAATCTCTTGCCTCTTACAAATTTTCAGATAGAAATAGTTGAATAATGATTTGTCTCCCATGGATTTAAGGTGGGAGCCTTCTCTGCGCATGACTCCCGATGAAGCGATGAAACACGCGTGGATCCAGGAGCCAAAAATATTCCGGAAAACACAGGCCCCAAGGAAGATGAGTGATGGCTCATTCTCTGCACTGGAAAATAGAAGAGAGACTATTCGTAAGCCTGTTCCACCTCAGAACTAAGTGCATTTATGTCAGTGTTCGGTGTTTCTTTGTCTTTAGTGTCATCTGCCTGGAGTAAGGGGAGGTAGAAGTGTGGAGATAATGGATGGCCCCTGAAATGGTGTGGGTAAAGGCACCATTCCTCACTTGTGTAGAACTGCATGCCTTATGTTGTAGTTCAGATACCTGCAAGAAGACTGGGAGTGCTGAAGAGTCACATGGAAAGCCCTTCTCCCTGCTGAGAGCAAAACAGTATCTGACAGCACACCACAGTGCATGTCACTTTCAGAGCAAAAGAGTGCAGCAGTGGGGGTTGTAAGATCCCAGAGAAAACTTTCATCTGATTTGCTGGGAGTTTGTGTCAGTTCTGTGTTTTACCTGCTGTTAAAAGTCTGCAATCTTAACCCTCTCATTTTAATGATTTATTGTTGCAGAGAATCTCTGGAAGAATGCAGCTGACAAAGTGAGAAGTGAACTGGCTGACAGACTGACTCCTTTCACAGGCACAGCAGAAAGTGATGTGCAGAACACAAGAAAGCATGCTATTCCAGAGAAATACTTGGAAAACCACATGGAAAAGCCTATTAAATATGATCAAGCAGAAGACAGTGGTGAAAGAGCTCTTCCAAAAACTTCTCTTTTTTTCCCACCAATTAAGTAACACAGAGCACAAGCTATGATTGGCTCAGTTGCATACCTAGTGTATTTTGTAGGTATTATTTGTACTCAGGAATATAAGCTATATCTGTCTGTTCATGGGCTGTGCACATTGTAAGTATATTTAATGTTCTTTTTACCCTGAAATCATCTACTCAACCAAAACAGAATTTGAGAACCATTCCTTTTCCTCATCTCCATCTTTGTGATCAGAGAGTCTTCACAACCAGCAGCAATAAAATGGAGACTGTAGAGGTGGAGAATGGCTTATTCTTGGTGTTATAACAGACTTTTGAATTTTATGTTTTCCTGGATCTAAAAGAACAGATGTGTTGACTGAAGAATCTGAATCCTTTTACTTACAGCAGCATAAGTCAGGAATAATTAATGGATAAGATTACTGAATTTACTTATGTATAAAACAAATAAGAGAAATCAAATCCAGCATCCTCATTTTCCTCCTGCTCCATCTTCCTCTTTTTATAGTGAAGCTGCTAGATGAAAACCATTGTCACACCTTCCTAGCAGATTTAGAAATGTAAATTATGCTCTTTAGCTCTCTCACAACAACAAAGCAGAGGGGTATTCTGGGTCCATTTCTGCAGGGATTCAACAGGAAGAATGGATTAAAGCAAGCTGATTTGATTTGGGAAAATTGTCCTTCATAGCAAGTTTAGCTTAATGCTCTGGAAAAAACCCAACAAAAACCAAACTAATTTCTATGATCCCTATGGCTTATGTGCTTAATGTGTTTAATTTAGGTATTTCACTCTTCAAACCACAGAATTGCATTTGTAAAGCGCCCACCTCATTACACCTCTTACATTTACTGGAGCTTATAGCTAGAAATTCAGTTGAAAAGGAATAATGAGAAAATTATCCTACCAAAAGCAGCTGCTACTTTAGCAGTGACACTGCAGCAGCCCCCAGGGAAAGAGGTGTTCAGAGATGTTTAGAGTCACCATAGCAGCAAACTCCCACAGGTTCTTTTGCAAAAGGAAAATCCAAAGGATATGGAAATGGTCCTCAAACAGTTCTAGTGTTACAGGAATAAACAAGCCACCTGACAGGTACAGCTGAATCACTTAAGGGTAGAAGTCACCTCAGGGAAAATGGACAGCTGTGATCGTCCCCTCATCTTCAGGCAAATCCTGGGACTCCTGAAGAAACACCTGGAAAATGAGTGACCCGAGAAGGGCAATAGCCCATTATTGAGGGTAATTGAGCGGAGAATTAGAAGGGTATTTTGGCAGACACATACCATCCTGCTGTGATGCAGACACTCGTGACAAGCAGGCCAGCTTGCAGTGCCAGGATTATTTGTACCTCTGGTGTCAGAGAGACTCCTTTGCAGCTGAACCCTCCCATTCCCATTCTTTAGCAGAATGATGTACTGGGAAAAGTGAGTTCTGTTCTGCACCATGTTATGGCACAGCACAGCCAGGGTGGGTACACTGCAGAGTGTGGACAGAGCCCTCATCACATTTCTCAGACCCTAGGAACAAGAATTTTCTAGTTTGGTGCAATTGCTGCTCATTCTTCATCTGCTGTGTCACATTCCCTTCACTGCTTAGGCTGCCCCAAGTTACAATATCTGATTCTCACAACTGTGCACTTGGGTTTTTGTCTGCTCTACCTCAGGGGCAAAGTTTGGGATCAATTATATTGAGGTGTACTTGACCCCTGGAATGGATGTCACCCTAATGAAGGTGTAAACCTCATTTGATAAATGGGCTTCTGTGCTGGAGCTGTGTTTTCTTCACAATTAGCACATTTCAGTAGCTCTTTGTAGTAAGCATCATTATATTATTTCTCATGGCTTGTGCTGGTGGGTTTTCCAAGGCATTCAGTGTTGAGGGAAAAGTGGCAAAGTCATCTGAGCCTATAACTGAGTTTGATCATCCTTCCATGTAGAAGGCAGATGGATGGCATTTTACTGCTGCCATGAATTTGCTGTCTTCTCTTCCTTGCTGACCTGCTGTTCTGTTTTAATTCCTGCAGCCTTCATGGTGATCTCCATATTCAAAGTCTTTCCTAATAAGGGCTCTTGTGGATAACTATTGGATTTTTTCAGACATGACAGAAATAAATAGAAATTACTTGGCAGAAATATCTAGCCCTGAGATACCATCACTGCCTTCACATTCCTCTGCAGAAACAAGTAGATCCATCAGAAACAAGTAGATCTCATCCCTCTGCCATTTGAAAGGAGACAATGAGAAAATTCTCTGTGTAAGAGAACAACCTACAAAATGCTGAGAAGAATCCTCTGACTCATGTTCAGCTGGAGCCACCCTCAGACTTTTCATGACGCAATCTCACAGAGAAAAGAAGCACTGATAATTTGCTTTCTTGAAAAGCCCAATCCATGCATCATGTTTTATTTCTCTGTGTATTGCCATTTTTTAACCACATTTGCCAAGAAAATGAGGTGACTACTTTCTTGTCCATCTCTGCACATTGGCATGTCTGTTCTAGTGGAAGGTGTCCCTGCCCATGACAGGAGGGTTGAAATGAGATGGTCTTTAAGGTCCCCTCCAACACAAACCATTCTATCATCTTATGATTCTGTCTTCCAGTTGCTGGGAATTTTTACAGCACAGATAAGTGATTTGGGGTGTGAGGCTGAGAGGGGTATCACAGTATGGAGAAGTTCTAGGAATCCAAGTGACTGAGTTGATGAGAATGTGCAGGGACCAGCACCGTTGCAGCAGTGGGTATTTACAGGATGTCAGATCCAGATCTTCAGATAATTGAGCTGTGAGAACACAAAGGCTCAGTGACCAAGCTGTCAGAACACTTCTGTCTCTGAAACCTCATTACAAAACTGTTGTCCGTAAATAGCAACCGTTCTGGAATTGAATGCTTTCTGCATAATTGCACTTCACCACTGCTCCTGGGAAGGTATAACTATATAATAGGGTATAACTGCAATACATCAAATGCACGGTCATTGCAGAGCCCACATTGCTGGCCTTCAAAAGCAGAGACTCTCCTGATTGCTCCTGATCTACTGTGCAAGGATTTACCAGCAGGCATCAATTTCTGCAGCTCTGGGTGTGCCTGTGCCCTCCTGTTTGCTATGTGAGACAAGTAAAGCCAATTTATCAGCCTGGGAACTGCTCATCTTTGACCCTCTCTGTGCTTCCAGTGCTCTGAGCTTTCAGGTGACAAGTCTGTCCAGAAAATGGCTATGTAGACACTGTTTATATTTGTTCCAAAACGCCTTTAGCCATCATCTGGGATGCCCCTGCCTTTAGCAGTATTTTTGGCACCAATTTGAAGCTTGAAAAGGGAAAGGGGAAAAAAGAACTGCAGTCCTACAATTCCCCATTCCGTAAATATCCCTCACATGCTGATGTGTCCCTGCTAACCCACTTTGCAAATTACTTACTATAAGGAGAATCTCCACCTCTCTATCCTCAGGTTTTTTGGGCATCCAGGATTTTCAGCCTGTGAAGAAGGAAAGGGCTTTTCACAGCTGCAGTGGGACAACTCCTGGAACAGGAGGATTTGTGCAACACAGCTATGGATAAACAAGCCCAGAGCAGTGAAAAAGCTGATAAATTACATTAAATAAAGATGAAGTCCTTTCACAAGGCAGCTTGTGAAAAAAATCTCCCTTATGCCACCCTTTTTCCTTCAGGATTGCATGTGTTACTCAACAAGGAGCTTTACATCTCCTGTGCTGCTTCCATATGATCCTTAGAATTTGGAAGAAGTAGCCCTGCAGATGTGTGGCAAAAGGTGAGTCAGCTTGGCACCATGTTCCACAGGGGCTATAGCTTTTTGAAATAAAGAGAATCTGGGATGGGTTCAGACATGTAAAAGAGGGCTGTCAAAGAAGAGAGTAGCTGCATGTAAGGATATTTTTTAGTCTAGTTACAATAGGTTCAAGTTACCACTCTGTTAAATACCTATTTGTCTATCAGCCTTCAGACATTTTTAAACCCAATTTCTTTTTAAGTTGAATTTTTTGTTAAAATTTGTCCTAAAAGAACAGAGGTGTTAAATAACCTCACCAGAATGCAAATACTGTGAAATGATACTGACATTGCTTCAACTGGCTCTATATAACAGTATCTGCTGATTCTTGCACTACAACAGGGAGTTGCTGAGCTGGGGAGGTGTGGGGTGGAAGTTGTCTGTGAGTCAGGGATGTGTGTGCTGCCAGCAGAGGATTTCAGCAGTGGAACAATCAGGGCTGTTTTGAGAGTACTGGGCATAGCATTTTCCTTCTTCTTCACCTTCTGAGTTTGTTGCACGTCATCGTAATCCCCAGAGAGAAAACTGAGTGGAACTTCACTCCTTTCCTCTCCTGTCTCTCTCTGTCTGTTGCCTGAGGCAGATACTCAGAGGTGCCATTGCATCCTGTGATTCTGACTCTCCTCTTTCTTTTCGCACTTGGCTCCTGTAGGAGCATTTAGCTTTCTACAGGAAGCAGGTTTTATCTTCCTCCCTCTTCTCAGGTCATCTATAATTTTAAAATCTTCCTTGGCATGCTTTTCACTGCCAATCTGTGGTATCTTCCTGCTCCTGCACATCTCTCCCACTCCTCTCAGCAGTGCCGTGCAAACACCACCACATCCTGTTCCACCCAAGAGACCATGCAACTCCAATCCTTGTCACACAGCCAAACCACTTCTCCTTGTGATTCCAGGAGAGTTGCACATTCCAGCAGTGTCTCAGTTGCATCCTCCAATCTCACTCTCTTCTCCATGTGAGGAAGGGATTTTCTGCCTAAAAGTGGAGAACAAGGCACAGTGAAAATTTGTCCCATGGGCAGCTCTGCAAGATGCAGATCCCTTTGCCTCTTTCCCTCCCCACTTCATGATTAGTTCTGTCTTTGGTTCATCTCCTGGACAGGCCAATGTCTCTCAGTTTTGATATCCCTGTGCTGTCCTAATCTCCAAATACTCAATTTGCATTACTGTATCCCTCAGCCCTGGCTCCCCACAAAAAGAGAGTCTTGGGCCTATGGAGAAGACAGTATGAAAAGTGTCAGCATTTGATTAGAGAACTGAAATAAGAAGTCATAAATGTACTTGCCGTCTAAAGCAGGACTGTCAACAACATGACATGGGATTCAAGCAATCTGTATGCAATTTGATCTCTTTAAACCCTATGCCTGAGGATCAGATAGGTAACTCTCCTTCTCTGTTTTTCATCTGTTCTTCCAACGCTTGCCCCAGAAAAATAATACAAATGGCTTTTCTACATTTTCCCCACAAGTTAATAGGAATAAACTACAATGTCCTCCAGAATCCACAGATCTGGGATAAGTTTTGTAGTAGATTATGCAATTGGGCAAATTGGAGATGATGGACAAGGCACATCCTGGCAGAACTGGTGGAAAACCTGCTGAGGGTTATTGTTTTTATGTCATTACACTGAAAGGCCTCAGGCAGCACAAGAGATGATGCACTTTTCTCCATTGACTCACTCCCACCAAGGTATAGCACATGGAGCAGAGGCATTTTTCTTATTCTGCTCTTCCAGATTGCTATCACAGGAGCCCTTTCCATGTGCCACAACAGCTTCCTCTGATAAGCCATGGGATCAAGACTTAGCTTCTTTCCTACAAACTTGTCCATAACCATCCCACCACAGTGGCACAAGGGGGTTCATTTTAGAATCTGCAATGGCGAGACTAGTTCATCAGAAGAGCCCCTTTTCCTTGGTGAGGAGAGCCAACATTCACCCACCCTGAGGAGTACTGTCTAGGAGATAAACACTTGGCTGCCTTGTTTTGGTTCTTTAGGACAAAACAGCTGTTAAAAATGTTTAAAGATGTATATGAGATGGGTTAGTACAGTTTTACTCAGGCAAGGTGCCAGGGCATGTTATGTAAAGTGTTGATCTTTCCTACATTTTAAATTGAATATACAACAGTTGGGTTCCAGCCCTCCTTCCTGGCAACTGGCCAGCCTTGGGCACTCCCATACAAACTGGGCTTTGCCTAGCTGCCCAAGGTATCAGCAAGACTCAGAGACTGCAGAAATGATGGTGATATTCTTCTCAGGAATCAAGAGAATGCTCTTCCTCTTGTTCCTCCCTTGCTTTTGTTCTGGCCAGCTTGCATCTCCACTGCTGCATTTCCCAACCTTCCTGGATCCTTCCAGCATGTTCCACATCTACTGGGACAATGAGGAACAGGAGCTGATGGGGTTGAGCTGCACATCCACACTGCCTGTGTGGCATGTGGATTCTGCCTGGATCTGACATTGTGACAGGAGGTGCCTTCTGAAATAGCAGCATCTGCTTCTCTGTAAATTGAATAGATTTCATCCTCCTTTGCCAAGGGTCATGCTCCAGGTATGTTGGAAAAAAAGGTATATTGAAAGGCTAAGAGGATTGGGAATCTTCAGCCTGGAAAGGCTGAGGGAATTGGGATTGTTCAGCTTGGAAGACAGAAGGCTTTGGGGTGACCTCATTGTGCCCTTCCAGAGCCTGAAGGGAGCCCACAGGAAAGATGGAGAGAGACCCTTGACAAGGGCCTGGAGTGACAGGACAAGGGGGAATGGCTCCAAAGTGACAGAGAGCAGGTTTAGGTGGATATTGGGAGGAAATTGTTCCCTGTGAGGGTAGTGAGGCCCCAGCACACTTAAATATGTCAGGCATAGGATAGGACATCCCTGGGAATTCTTGTCTTTTCCACTGTCAGGCAACCACTAAGCACAGATGTCTGATGTTAAAGCAGCTGGAGTTTAGAGGGAGAAAAATGCCACCAAGGCTGCTAAATAGAAGCCAGGCTGTTGTTTTGTTTTACTTTAAGTATAAAAGAGGAACGGGCAGCTTAATTTTATCCAGATACAGAGAGAAAGAGTTTATACCAGTTTGCCAGTTTCAGTGGGTTTGCTTTGTTCAGCTGTTTTCAGTTCCTCTTTCACACAACAGTAAAATATATGTTGCACAAAATATGTCACAATGTTTGTCTAAAAATGGGTAAACTTTGGAGGGAGTGAGGTAGCCAGCCTTCCTTATGGTCATCAGCTGGTTGCAAAATGATTCTTGTCAAAACCACTTCTTAAATCTTTTTTGGATTGTGACCCAGACAGGGGCCTTTTGGCTGTGAATTACTGCAGGAAAAAAATAGAAGAAACACTTGTTCTTATTTGTTTAATAGTGATTTTTAAAAAGTGATTTGGGGTAAGCCCAAAGCATTTAATTTCTCCTAAAAGAACATCCTGAAAGGAAAAATTGAAATGTTTGATTTCAAAAGTATTAAACATTCCATTCTTTTCAGAAAATATATTTAACGTTAACAATTATTTTTTTCCTCCTCGGTAGTGGAAACTCTTTGTTTATATTAGAAAATAATTTTGGTCCCAAAAAAGTTACAGGTTTTTCAGATCTTACATATCAGAAAATCTTTCAAATCTTACGTATCAGAAAATATCTCCCAATTATTTTAGGTCTGTATACAGTAAGCAAGCACATTAAATCCAGAAAAAAAGTCATTAACTAAGTATTGTCAAGGGGTGAAAAGCCGGCCCAAAGGAGGGTTATTTTTCCAAGTGTTTACTGCATTCTTTGTTCATAATGTATATTTAATTTTAAACATTTTATCTATTTCAGAATAGCTGATTTGCAGACTACTTATCTTTGAATTTGGATCTTGTAATGAAATCTTTACCAAATCTTTTCTTGATGAGGTACAGAGAGGTATCGGACTCAACTGACCCCAGAAGATTCTTCACCTCTGACCTGAGGCTGCACAATGTAAGTATTGGACAAGAGCCTGATATGTTAAAAATCTCCCCTTCTTCTGTCTTTCTTGGTCATGGCCACACTGAGTTTGGGATTGCAGAGGCTGAAAGATGGACATAACTCGTCTTGGAAACATGGAAATAGAGCTGGCAAGAGTAGGAGTGAAGTGGGAGTGTGAGGGGTTATCTGTTAGGAAAATGCTGTCAGATGTTGCCCATGCCCTTAGCTAGAGTTTAGGAAGCCAAATTAATTAGGTTCTAATGAATTACAGCAGAATTATTAACACAGACACCTCATTATTAACACAGACATGCGGGGCCATTGTCCCATCCATATAGACCCACATTAAAATATCTTTAAATTACTGAAGATATTTACCATTCCCCATCATAGTTTTGTGGGAAATACACCAAAAAATACCACAGAGAAATAATAAGCATACATTTAAATGCTGAAAAGTGTGGCTAAGTGCTCAGAAATACAACACAAACTACCCTGTGTGCTATCTCCAGTATTAAGTTGTGCAGCATCTCAGTATCACATAAAAGGATTTACAAGGGGAGCTGGAGCCCTGTTTTAACTTCCCCCCCATGGTATTTGCACCATCCTTGTCAAATGGAGTTCAAAAGCATCAACTCAGTGGGATATTGCACCTTCCTTCTTCAAACAGCACTGGCCTACACAGTCAGCACTCCCTCAAGATGCAGCAGAACCTGCTGATCAGCGTAGGCAATATTCCACAGGAAAGAGGGGCACTATTTTTATGGCAAAATTTGTGGGATTGGTGCTATCATGTGCTTGTCACTCCAGAAAATCAGCAATAAAACCCAAAAAATGTTGATTGAACTCAATGGATGTTTCCTACACTCAGTCCATGTTACAACTGGCAAATTAGCAATGCAATTCCCTAATAGGAAGGAAAAATCTGAATTAAAAAAGGAATTAAGACTTGGTGGAGCTGAAAAATCACAGAATACTTTGGGTTGCCCAGGGAAGCTGTGGCTGCCTCATGCCTGGAAGTGTCCAAGGCCAGGTAGACAGCGCTCTGAGCAACCTGGGATACTGGAAGGTGTCACTGCTCATGGCAGGGGTTTAGAACAAGATGAACTTTAAGATTCTTTCCAACCCATTCCACCTTTGTGGAGATGTGGAATGGTTTCCCAAATTTGTTGTGACAGTAGTCCATTTTTTATACTCTTAAACAAACAAGCTGACATAATTTCTAGTTTCATTCCCCTATTGGATTTCTCCTAGAGCCTGGACAGGGCTCAAGGGGGAACCAAGGGGTTTGATTGTGTACCCCCCTAATTAGGCCAGATGTGGCCTTATCCAGTTTCTGGATATGGAAAGGTAAACACATGTTTTGCCAATAAACAAACACATATAACAATAGTTCATTAATGATTGAATTTATATATATATCATTTGGTTGGAAGATTCATCTAGAGGCAACTTTGGCTCAGGGTCTGTTGTTCAGGCTTCAGTCAGGGTCTGTTGTTTAGACCTCAGTACTTCAGCCTGTCACAGAATTTCTGGACACGTCTCTCTGTCAGGTCTGAGGACCACTGCAAAACCTTCATTTGACCGCAGTACAAATTTCTGAGTCATCAACCACCACAGAAACTGCTTCACTTCCTCTTCTTTCTCTCACACAGTTGGTGTTTGCTTGGCTTCTGTGGGCCTCTGATTATGGGACATGAGGCACAGAATACCAGAACACATCCCTGGCCCTTTGAAGAAGCCTCTGCCATGACCACTGGCACCAGAGGGTGTTCCAGATCTGATGGCCCTGAGAGAATATATCCATAATAGAAAATTGTCTTTCTGTGGAAGAAATAGGTTCAATCAGAATTGGTATTTATTTTATTAAAAACCACTCAACTTTTTCCTATAGTTTGTTCTCAATCAGAAAAGCAAATGTACTATATTTCTATAATGACAGGAATACACAGAATGGTTTGGGTTGGAAGGGACCTTAAGATCATCTCATTTCACCTTCTCTGTCATGGGCAAGGACACCTTCCACTATTCCACATTGCTCAGAGCCCCATCCTACCTGACCGTGGACACTTCCAGGCATGGGGCAGCCACAGCTCCTTTGGGGAATCTGTACCAGGGCCTCACCAGCCTCACAGAGAAGAATTTCTTCCTAATATCCAATTTAAACCCACTCACTGTCAGTGTGAAGCTGTTTCTTCTTGTCGGTCACTGCAGGCCCCTGTCAAGAGTCTCTCTCCATCTTTCTTGTAGCTCCCTTCAGGCACTGGAAGGCCACAATCAGGTCACCCCAAGGCTTTTGTTCTCCAGACTAAAGTATCTCATTCTCTCAGACTTTCCTCATGGCAGAGGTTCTCTAGCTTCTCAACACTTTTTTGGCCTCATCTGGACTCTCTCAAACAGTTCCATGTCCTTCCTGTGCTGGGAATCCAGAGAGAAAAGAGGTCACCCCTCAGCCTCTTTTTCTCCATACTGGACAAACCATGGAATCCTCAGCTGTTCCTCACAGGACATTTCTTCCAACACTTCCACCAGCTTTGTTCCCTTCCTCTGGGCCTCCATTCAAAGACCTTCACATTCTTCTTAAATTCTCGGGCCTTGGGCTGGTTTTGGCTGGGATAGAGTTAATTTCCTTCATATCAGCTGGTATGGACTATGTTTTTGACTTGTGCTGGAACAGTGTTGAGAACACAGGGATGCTTTAGTTCTTGCTGAGCAGAGATTAAACAGAATGAGAGCCCTCTGTTTGTCATCCCATCCCATCACTGACGGGGCTGGGGGTGCACAAGGAGTTGAGAGGGGACACAGCTGACCCCAACTGCCCAGAGGGATATTACAAACTTAGCCAAGGGATTGTTTTGTTTAGGCTGCACTATTCCTGTGGCTGCTTTTGCATATTAAGCACCTTTTGGGCTTCACAAAACAGACTGGACAAATCCCCCTTTCTGATCCCCATTTTGCCTCCAGAATTCCCTTGTAGAGAAGCAGACAATGTCTGTGAGCTGCACAGAGCCCACAGTGCTCAAGACACAGCAGGTCAAAGTGTTTTCTGTGTGGGTGGGTGACGCTTTGGGAACTCAAGACACTTCCAATCCAGAACCACTTTCCAACACAGGTCACTTCAGGGAGGCCATGAACTTAAATTTCCTCATGTTACTGACATAAAACCCTGTGCCATCAAAAGATGAAGCAGAAATAGACTTCTCTTTTCACTAGAAGTGTCTGCGTGACCAGAAGAGTCAAGAACTTCCTCCTGAAGCTTAGAGAGGGGAGGGAGCTGTTTCTGAGTTGTTCCCGGCCCAGAATGCCACTGTCAGAACAGCCGAGGGAGGAAAGAAGCGAGTGGAACAAAAATGGCAGAAAATGTCCTTTATGCTGACTTGAACTTGTCTGAACCAACCAGACCCAGAATCCTGACAGGCCCTGATGTCCCAGGTAGGTCCAATGCTGAGCACTGAGCTTTCTTTGCATTCTCCAGTCTCTCTCCCACATATGTTGAGAGAGTTCCTTGGAGCTCCAAAGTCCCAAAGAGCACAAGGGAAACATGAGAGCCCGTGCTGGAAAACTGCAGGTGGAGTGTCCAGATAGGGTTGTTTATATTTACAAAGGCAAGTTGCTGTAAGATCTGCTTTTCTCTTGCTAAGGTGCAAGTGTGAGGCAGTGTCTCTGCTGTGATATTAAGAGTCGTTTTTATCCATTTTGGAGAGCATTCCAGAGCTGAACATCCATTGCTCCTGCCCCTGGCCTGCTGTCCCCCAGCAGCCTGAGATTCCTGCAGCAAACTGCTCAGGATGGAGTGGCTGCTGTTGCTGGTGTTCACAGCAGTCTCCTGCACAGCTGTTCCTGCTCCCTGAGCACAGCAGGCACTGCCTGGGGGCTTCTCCTCCTGCTCTGGCTGTACAAACTGCTTGTTAAATGCACAAGGGGGAAACGTTTTATGGACAGCTTTAGTCTGATTTAGGGTCAAAGACTTTGCAAAATTCTAACCGAGGATTTATCTTTCTTTCATGAGTTTAAAATTTTTGCATATATGTTTGCACTGGTTTTGCAATATCTGCCATAAAAGTACATCCTAAAAATTAACAGACTTCATAGAGTGTCTCTGTATTTCATTTTCATTTTTCTTTCCTTTCTTTCTAACCCTGCTTTCACTCTGGCAGAAATTATTTCTTGCCATCCACTTCTTGTCTTTTGCACAAAGTGTGAACCCTCTGCATGTCTTTTCGGATGGGTGGAGATACTAACAGCCCAGGAAACAGGGTTTTACCACCTCTAACAACAGATGAATTCAGGGCCCAATTGACCACAACAGATGCCACCTGATTGCAAGTTCCATTTTCCTTAGAATTTAACCCATGTATTCCTATTCAAAATTTTGATCGATTTCTAGTAACATTTGGGTGTTTCTCTGCTTGTGCCTTTCAGGAAAACCCCTACCCACTCTTCTGTGTGTTCACTGAATTTATGCAAAAGATTTCCCAGATATCATCTCCATCTTCTGAAAAGAGCTCAAAACCCTGACTTCTGTCTTGCCTCTGTACAGGGATAGAACCCAGGGGTTTCAGTGTTGTATATCCCAATGATTTTGAGAGATTTATAACATTGCAACGTCCTATTTTTTACTTTCTACCCACTTTTTATCTCCCTCTGACCTTGCTTTCCTCTCCATATGTTTTCTTCCCTGCTGGTTTGTTTTTATTACCTGCAGATGATAGAGTAGATTTCACTATGCGCCATGTTATCCTGTTAATTTTGATTAAATCTCAAACCACTCCAAATTTAGCACAATCTGCAATTTTCAGGCTTTGAAGTTTTAGTCATTCTCACCATTCCTGTCTGGATGAACATCCTTAGGCCATCCTTGGCACATTCCTTCCCTTTTGTCAAGATTGACAATGTGTTTATGTGCCCCTGTCCCCTCTGGTATTGTCTGCCTGGAAGAGGAACCAGTTCTGTTCCTGCCTCTAGCAAGTGGTCCAAGGGTGAAAGTGTCATCATGGAACATGGAATCAGAATATCCTGAATTGGAAGGGACCCACAAGGATCATTGACTCCAACTCCTGGCCCTGCACAGATACCCCAATAATCCCACCCTGTGCATCGCTGAGAGCATTGTCCACATGCTGCTTGATCTCTGGCAGCCTTGGGGCCGTGACCATTCCCTGGGGAGCCTGTTCAGTGCCCCAGCACCCTCTGGGGGAAGAACCTTTCCCTGACATCCAACCTGATCCTGTCCTGACACTGCTCCAGCTGTTCCCTTGGGTCCTGTTCCTGCTCACCACAGAGCTGAGATCAGTGCCTATAATGGAGAAAAATACAATTTGTGCATAGTTAACCACAGGCACATCAACCAGCTGCTGTCCTGTGTTCAGCATTTCTCACAATTTCAGTCATTTTTGTTTCATTTAAGTTGATTCTCAGCTTTCTCTGTGCTCTGTTCTCATTCCCAGGCTCAGGTTGTACCTATGCAGAAGTGAAAGTGAAATCCCAAGAGACAAATGCTGCAGCAAACTGCAAATCATCGGGTGAGTTTAATTGTCTGATAAAGTGATGAGAATTTAAACAACAAGGGAGAGGGGCTGATCCTGATGCCCCAAACATGCAGTGACACAAAACCATGAGGAGGCAGGAGGATACAATTGTCTGCTTTCCACACTCAGAGCAGAAGCTGCTGAGGTGTTGCATTCTGCGCCCCCAACAACTTGTTGGCTTTCCTGGCAAAGGAATAGAATGATGTGATGGGCCACACCCAGACACCTGCGAGCCCAGGCTCCTGTCCCCAGCAGCACTGGGAAGTGAACAAAGGAGATGAGGAAGCGGAGAGCAGGCATTGATTGCAAGGACTCCTCCTTTTCACCTCTCCTCAAACCCATGGCAGGTTGGGATCTGTTCAGTTCCTTGAGTACGGGTGACCAGAGCCAGCAGGGAAGCACCAGCACATTGAGCCTGGCTCCAGCCTGTAGATCTGGAAGGTCCCAGATTTCCAGTGGGAGCCTGAAAAAGGCACCTTGGAATGCAGGGCAAAGGTGCTTCTGTCCAGCTGTTCCCCTAATGTTTCCTTTTCTGTCCCTCTGTAGGTAAAAGCTGTTGTTCCAGAAAACATGTTGCTATATTGGTGGTGATAATCCTCTTAGTGGTCCTGGCAGTATATTTAATAATCACATGTAAGTTCTTTTGTTAGTGTCCTAACAGCAATTAATTTGTGTCTCTCTCCCATGGTCTGATGTCCAGGCCATGACATATAAAGCCAGTAGGAATGGAAGTTTGGTTTGAAGGCAAAGGACAGCAGTTTTTAGCCAATCGTGGCTGTAAGAGGAAATCTGTAAGAGTCAAGTGGTTTGAAAGTTGAAAATTCCAACAGATAAAGAAGCCAAAATCCCAATGAAAATCTGACAACATTCAAATGACAAATAATTTATTATACAAATGTTTTGATGAAACAAGTTAAGATTCAATAATGCCTACCAGTAATACAGTTGCTATCTGTGAAAATCGCACAAGCTGATGAGGTTGTATCATGAGACCAACATGTCCGTAACACCACAAATCTTAAAATAATTATGAATTCAATTTCATTTGAAGGAGGCAACTAAATCACATCTTACAGGAGTTTGCTTAAGATCATAACATATTTTGAGCTACATAAAATGATAAATGATATTTTATAGTAAAAAAAGATCTTATTTCCATCAGGAAAAAAAAAAAACAAACTAATAGACCCAATTGGTATTTCCTTGAAAGTTTTCAAAGAACCTTTTTCAAATTTCAGATGGTTTTGCTTGTTTCTTTCCATCCTTTGATACCTGAGAAAGCTTGAGAAGCTTCCACAACCAATCACTCTTAAGTCCCAGAGTTTGCCACCTGCTCAGAAATGCACAAGGAGAAGACAGGGCAAAGCCTTTGATCCATGGAACTTAAAGAATAGGGCTGGGGGAGGCAATTTATTCTTCTTTTTTAAGGCAAAGAGTTCAGGACTGATATCTGACAGTGCTCTGACATTTATAAAATATCTAACACCCAAGGATGGGAAAAACTAAAAACAAAAATAAACCAACAGAAAATAAAAAGGTCTAATTTGCATTTAATACAGCTTTAAGTCTAACATTGAAAGAAGAGTCCTTAGACTTAGATCCCGGTCTGGCTTTAGTTACAGTCCTTTTGCGGGTCTCAGTTCTGGCTCAGAACAGCTACAGACCTGAAAAAATAATCCTAAGAAACTTGAGATCAAGATCAAACTTGAGAAATGAAATCAAGGGAGTTCTTAAGTTCAAGAGCACACAGGTTTCACTTGTGCTCCAAATAAAAACTGTTGCATTTTGACTTTATGCTACATTTTGGTTTTGTATGAATTTTCCAGCAGGTCTTGTTATTAACAAATACGGTGTTATTAAGATATAACTTGTTTAAGTGAACTAAAGTGTTGCCTTTTACTCAGTGGAACCTCACCTGACCATTTTATGATTTTTACAGTACTGTCATGAGCAAAGAGGCAGAGTTTGCATTCTGTGTTGGGTGATGGTGGTCAGAGAGGTCCAGCAGAGCTCTGACAGTGCGTGGCACAGTGGTCATTCCTTGCAAGCAGAAATTGTGTCCTTATTTCCAGATGGTCCAACTGCAGGCAGCCACCAGGACTCAACAAGAACCATCCCTGAAGAGGCACTAGGTAGGTAATCCTCTGTCATTCCAGAGGGAGTTTCCAGAAGCCTGTGGCATTGACTGTGAAGGGGACAGGAGAAGCTGTGTGACTGGGTTTTGTTCAGAAGGGAAACACAGAAAGAACACCTCTCCCATCTCAGGAATAGAAACCTTATCCCAGACACTCCCAGGATGAGCTCTGGAAGGCGCAGGAGGAACAATCCCTCTGGAAGCACAGCACTGCTGGGAGCAGGATGGACAATATGCCTCAACTGCTTCTCCAAGGCCCTCCTTTACCAGCCTTTGAACTCAGTGCACTGGTGACAATTCTCAGCAGGAGCACACAGGCATTTCTGTGGCTGGAATTGCCTCTCTCACCTCTCTGTTGTCATGGCATCATTTGGTCAGTATGAACATGGATTTTCCACACCTCTTCTTCCCTTCTGCAGGCTGCCCCACACCATGGAAGAAACATGGGAGAAATTGCTACTTCTTTTCTCCAGAGCAGAAACCAAAGGGCTGGGAAGCCTCTCGTGCAGAATGCACTGCCATGGGCTCAGACCTGGTGGTCATTGACAGCAGGGAAGAGCTGGTGAGATCCAACTGTTGGGGCAGCTGCTTGGGGAGCTGGAGCTGCCTGGCCAAGGGCTGAGCAGTGACACTTATGCCAGCTCCTGTCACATGTCCTTGGGCTCTGGGACCTGCTGCCAGCCACGGACACCCCAGCCCTGGCACAGGGAGCAAAGCCCTGCACAGGGAGAGGCCTCCTGGGGCTCGGAGTCCTTCTGTGCCCAGGCCTGATCCCATGGCAAGGAGCAAACTCCCTGTCCAGCTGGCTGGGGTTTTACAGGGATTTAGCACACAGGCCAAGGAGGTTGAACAGACACTTCTTTGTGAGAGCCATGGCTGTGACAAAACCTGAAAAGGCTTTGCCACCCCCATCAGAAGGGAAAAGTGTTCCCCCGTGTCAAGTCACACCTGTCTGACTGCAATGTACAGCTGCAATGGCACCACAGGTGTATTATTACATTTATTATAGTCATGAGGGGCCTTCAGAAGGGACATGACCTTCAATAGAAAGGGAGAAATTCATCCCCTGGAGCTGTGGCCAGAGGTGCTGTGGCTGGATGCACACTGCACTCTCTGTGCTGGCTGTTTAGTACTGAGCTCTCTGTGCCTCTGGTGAAGAAAATGTCATTTCCATGAATTCCCATTGTTGGCTTCCTTTCCAGAGTTACCTTCTCTCACAGTCAAGATATAACTACTACTTACTTGGTCTCACATATTCTCAAGAGGAGCAGAAGTGGAAGTGGATCAACAACGTAAAACTCAACCCAGCCATGTGAGCTCATTCCAGCAACTCCCTGCCATGCAATGTCTGGGAAGAGGAAAATCCCAAAGCCAGAGCAAAGAGCAGAGCCCAAGGGAGATCAGGGACTGTGGTTTGGGGGAACCTGATTCCTTGAGATGCAGGTGCTTCAGCACATGCCTGTGCCAAGGAAAGGGAGCCTTTCAGGGCCAGGGAACCCAGGGCTGTCCTGTAAGGATGGCAGGAGAGGACACAGCTGTAGTTCTGCTGGGGAAGGAAGGATCTGGCTGGATGCAGTTTCCTGGGGAAAGGAAGGAGACAGGGACAAGAGAGAGGGTGATGTCAGCACCATTGGCTGCAGGGGACCATAGCAGGGGAATGTTTCTGGATGGGAAAGCATTGCCCAGAAACTTTTGTGGAGATGTGGGGAACAAAAGTGAGGAATGGGAGGGAGATTCCAGCAAGGCAGCTCCTGATCCCAGTGGCACTAACACAGTTTAGCAGCCAGGCCAGGCGCCACTCTGCCTTTCACTGCGTGTCAGGAATGTCATCAAATTTGACTTTTTTCCCCTGATCAGGTTTAATATAAGTGGACATTTCCATGACTATCTCTGCACGGTCATTGGATTTGGTGAAGTACGATATGCACCTTGTGATGGATCCGACACAACACAAAATATGTGTGAAAAAGCTGCAACAATTTCATAAAGGCATCAGAAGGAGAGCTAAAAACAAGAGGTCCAGGCTGATATGTTATGCCCAGCTTCCTGTAGGACCCATGGATGGGATGTGTCTCATTTCTCTTTAGCTGCCCAATCTCTGCTCCCAGGCTCTCCTGCAGCCTCTCTCCAGACTCGTGGCCGAGCTCAGCCCAGCCTTTCCCTGATGGTGTGTGAGCCTGGATGGATCCCCTCTGGAAGAGCTGGCACTGGCACACAGGAGGAGTCAGGGACTGTCTCATGCCAGAGGTGGCACTTCCAGGCAGGCACTGCCAGGGGAGAGGAGTCCAGCCTGGGGACAGGGGTGATCCCAAACTGATCCTGACTCTGCAAGTCACGTCCATCCACAGCCCTGTGTTCCCAGCCCTGCCTGGCCACAAGGAGGCCCTTCCCCACCTGGCCACAGCCTGCCCTTGCCTGCAGCCACAAGGGAAGGGCAGCACACATTTCTGGTTGGGATCCTGTAGGGCAGGGCAAGCCCACTCCTTGCCAGGATGGACAGGATAAAGTCAGGTGGGGTTGTGGATAAATCTTCCCCCGTCCCAGACTGTTCCAAGAGCACAGGGGATCCCAGAGCTTGTGGGGGGAATGGGAATCAGCCCAAGGGAAAGGATCCTACAGCAGTACAGCTCTGGACATAAAAACAGCCCCAGTCCTGTGTGGGGAAGGGAAGGAATGTCAGATTTATGATCTGATGAGGAAGGGCACAGGATGGAGACCAGCAAGACCTGGAGAACAGAAAACCAACAGAGGCTGAGCTGGACAGAAAACAGAACAATGAGACTCACAGTGACCTGTGAAGGAGCTGGTGACAAGTGTGAGAGTGACCCACAGGGAATGGCAACACGGTGCTCTGCCCTATTTTCCCTGGAGATTGATCACAGGACAGGAGAGCACTATAGATGTGCTCTGTGTCCCCCCAGAGAGCTCCACTCAGCTGCCTGGCTGACTGCTGGGCCCCTGTAGAGTTGCTCTCCTTTCCAATGCATGGAATAAAGCTTTCCTTTTCAAAACACAAAGCAGTGCTTGTGTGTGGGTGGGTGACGCTTTGGGAACTCAAGACACTTCCAATCCAGAACCACTTTCCAACACAGGTCACTTCAGGGAGGCCATGAACTTAAATTTCCTCGTGTTACTGAAATAAAACCCTGTGCCATCAAAAGATGAAGCAGAAATAGACTTCTCTTTTCACTAGAAGTGTCTGCGTGACCAGAAGAGTCAAGAACTTCCTCCTGAAGCTTAGAGAGGGGAGGGAGCTGTTTCTGAGTTGTTCCCAGCCCAGAATGCCACTGTCAGAACAGCCGAGGGAGGAAAGAAGCGAGTGGAACAAAAATGGCAGAAAATGTCCTTTATGCTGACTTGAACTTGTCTGAACCAACCAGACCCAGAATCCTGACAGGCCCTGATGTCCCAGGTAGGTCCAATGCTGAGCACTGAGCTTTCTTTGCATTCTCCAGTCTCTCTCCCACATATGTTGAGAGAGTTCCTTGGAGCTCCAAAGTCCCAAAGAGCACAAGGGAAACATGAGAGCCCGTGCTGGAAAACTGCAGGTGGAGTGTCCAGATAGGGTTGTTTATATTTACAAAGGCAAGTTGCTGTAAGATCTGCTTTTCTCTTGCTAAGGTGCAAGTGTGAGGCAGTGTCTCTGCTGTGATATTAAGAGTCGTTTTTATCCATTTTGGAGAGCATTCCAGAGCTGAACATCCATTGCTCCTGCCCCTGGCCTGCTGTCCCCCAGCAGCCTGAGATTCCTGCAGCAAACTGCTCAGGATGGAGTGGCTGCTGTTGCTGGTGTTCACAGCAGTCTCCTGCACAGCTGTTCCTGCTCCCTGAGCACAGCAGGCACTGCCTGGGGGCTTCTCCTCCTGCTCTGGCTGTACAAACTGCTTGTTAAATGCACAAGTGGGAAACGTTTTATGGACAGCTTTAGTCTGATTTAGGGTCAAAGACTTTGCAAAATTCTAACCGAGGATTTATCTTTCTTTCATGAGTTTAAAATTTTTGCATATATGTTTGCACTGGTTTTGCAATATCTGCCATAAAAGTACATCCTAAAAATTAACAGACTTCATAGAGTGTCTCTGTATTTCATTTTCATTTTTCTTTCCTTTCTTTCTAACCCTGCTTTCACTCTGGCAGAAATTATTTCTTGCCATCCACTTCTTGTCTTTTGCACAAAGTGTGAACCCTCTGCATGTCTTTTCGGATGGGTGGAGATACTAACAGCCCAGGAAACAGGGTTTTACCACCTCTAACAACAGATGAATTCAGGGCCCACTTGACAGGGAACCACAGCTGGTGTGACCTGATTGAAACATTCATTTTCATTACAATTTCGAGTTTTTATATAGTTTCAATAACATTTTTATATTTCTCTTTTCGTGTCTTTCTGGGAAACACCTTCCAACTCTTTTCTTATTTCATGCACAAAACTTCCCAGATACTCATCTGTAGCTTTCAGAAAACAGCTGGTTTCATGCCTGGATCCCCTTCTCTTAGAGCAGCTCCTCTTTACTGAGCCCCTTCTCCTTCAGGCAGCTCCCTCTGTCACCCTCCTACCCTCTGTGTGTCCTTCTGCAGTCCAGGGCTTGCAGGACTCTCCTGCTTTCCAGCTCTCCTCAAACCCATGGCAGGTTGGGATCTGTTCAGTTCCCTGAGCACAGGGGTCCGGAGCCAGTGGGAAAGGACCAGGACATTGAGCCTGGCTCCAGCCTGCAAACCTGGAATGCTTCAGAGTCCCAGTGGGAGCCTGAAAAGGCATCTTGGAATGCAGGCATCTTGGAACAAAGGGGCTTTATTCCAGCTGTTCCCCAAACCTTTATGTTTCTGCCCCTGTGTAGGCAAAAGCCGTTGTTTCAGAACACGAGCTGCAGCACTGGTTGCTGTCCTGGTTGTGATCCTCCTCCTAGTGGTCATAGCACTATATCTGACACTCACCACGGGTAAGTCCTGCTAGAAATGTCACACTGGCAAGTAATTTGTGTTTCTCTCCCACTGACTGATGTCCAGGCCATAACATCCAAAGCCAGGAGGAATGGAAGTCTGGTGTGAAGGAAAAGGACAGAAGTTTTCATCCAACCATGGCTGTAAGAGGAAATCTGAAAAAAAAATGTTTTGAATGTTTTAAAATCCAACAGATAGAAAGCCAAAATCCAATTGAAAACTGACAAGGTTCAAACACTGCAGAATTCATAATACAAATGTTTTGAAGAAGCAAGTCAAGATCAGAGCATGCCTATCCTTGTTCTGACTGCAATCCTTGAGAATATTTTGAGATTATATTGTGTGACACCAAAACTCTTAAAATAATTAGGAATAAAAGCTCCTTTGAGAGAGACAGCAAAGTTACACCTTAACAAAATCTTTGTCGCCTTACTGAAATAAAAGCCTTGTGCTCCGTGTCCGCATAGATGTCACTGAGCTCTAAGCAATCTCTGAGCTACCTAGAAAGACTCATTAATTCCTTAGAAAGAAAACATTCTCATCTCCGTGAAAAAAAAAAAAACAAAAACAAAAAAAAACCCCAAACTATTAGAGCCATATGGTAGTTCCTTTGAAAGGTTTCAATGAATCAGTTTTAATTGTGGATATTTCTTGTTGTCTCTTTCCATATTTGGATAATTGAGTAAGTCTGAAAGTTTCCACAACCAATCACACTCAAGTCCCAGAGTCTCCCAACGACTCAGAGCTACCCGTGGTGAAAAAATGCCAAAACCTTTAATGTACTTGGTGTAAAGCATAGGCTTGGGTGGGGTAATTGCTTTTTGTTTTTCAAGGCAAAGAGTACAGGGCACATATCTGATAGTGCTCTGATAGGCATACAATGTGCAATACCAGAGCAAGGGCAAATTCAAAACAAATAATAAACCAAGACAACATAAGGAGGTGAATTTAGCTGCATTTAATAGAGCACAAAATCTGGAGTTGATGTTGTTTATCTCTGATTGCTGTGGCTCTGTGTGTGCTGTGCCTCACATCCACATCTACTCTGGGAAGGGCTGGAGCAGTTCTGGAGTTTGGCCCTTTGGAAGGGAACACCTTGGTGTGTGCTGCAGCTTTGAGGGTTGTTTGCAATGAATGAGCAAAGAGGTAGAGTTGGCATTTTGTGTTGGGTGATGGAGGAGCCAAAGAGACCCAGCAGGGCTCTGACGGTGTGTGGCACAGTGGTCATCCATTGCAAGTAACAATTGTGTTCTTATTTCCTGATGGTCCAACAGCAGGCAGCCAGCAGGACTCAACAACATTGACCTCCACCAGCCAAAATGTCTCAACACCATTGTCCCCCACCAGCCAAGAGGACTCAACAAAGTTACCCCCAAGCCGTGAAGAGGCACCAGGTAGGCAATCCTCTGTCTTTCCAAAGGGAGTTGCCAGAAGTCTGTTGGATTGATGGTTAAGGGGGACAGAAAGGAACTCTGTCAGGATTTTGTTCAGAAGGAAAACAAACAACCCCTCTGCCATGTCAGGAGTACAAACCTCACCCTGGGACACTGCCAGGATGAGCTCTGGAGCCTATGGAGGGTTTGCATTTGTGCCTCCTTTGGAAGCAGTGCGGGCTCAGTTCTGCATTCCTGTTCCACAGGGAGGAGCTGCTGCCTCTCTGCTGCCAGAGCAGAGCAGTCTGAGGCAGGGAAGGCACAGGAGGAACAATCCCTCTACTACCCAGCCCTGCAGGGAGCAAGATGGACAATGTGCCTGTGCTGCTTTCCCAAGGCCCCTCCATTGCCAGCCTGTGACCTCAGTGCAATTCCATGCTGATCTTCAGGAGCTCTTCAGGATCCCCAACCAAAGTGTCTTCTGCAGGCCCTGTCTCCCTGAATCCCATCCCCTTTCCAGCTCCTCCTCTCTGCTCCTCCCGCTGCCCTGCCTGGCAATGCATACAAATGTTGGTGCTGTCAGTAGCACCTCTGCTGCCCAATTCTGCATCAGGCAAACCAGACTTCGGCAATCTGAGAACTGCTCTTGTGCCCTGAGCATTTCTCTCTATGCCCTGAGCAAAGATGGGAAAGGCTGGATCATGTTTGCTGTGCTGCTCCCTGTCTGGCTCCTGCCTGGTGATTCTGGCCTGCTGTCAGCTGCAGAGGCTGTGGGAGTCCCTGGTGCTCTGGTGACAATTCTCAGCAGGAGCACACAGGCATTTCTGTGGCTGGAATTGCCTCTCTCACCTCTCTGTTGTCATGGCATCCTTTTGCCATCTTTATTCTAGTTCTAATTTGCTATTTTTTTTCTTTGACAGTGGATCCTGTGCATTGTTCACCAAGTACTGACATTAATTCCATAAGCCAGCAGAATGCCCTTAAACTGGTAGAAAATCTTATTTCTGTGTGGAGATAGAACCAAGAGGGTTCAGTGCTGGATAGCAGGATGGTTTTGAGTGTTTCAGAAGTATGGAACATTCTATGTCTTATTTTGTGCCCACTTCATTTAACTTTACCCTTGTCCATGTGCATTCTTCCCTGCTGGTTTGCATTTATTACATAACTATGTCACACCTCCTCATTTAGCACAATCTGCAGTTTTCAGGCTTCCACATTTTAACCATTCTCCCCATTTGTATATGGATGTGAACTGAATGAGACAGAGACCAGCAGTGAAAAGTGAACAACAGGAGATGTGGAAGAAGAAAAAGGGCATTGAAGATACTTTGCTGTCATAGTTTCACAAGCAATACTCTCACATTTCCTTCAGGGACTTCCTGGGCCTTCACTCAGGGAATTCCTAATGCCAGAATCTGTAGAGTCACCATCCCAGAGATATTCAAAGCCTCCCTGTGCATGGTCCTGGACATCCTGCTCTGGCCAACACCTGAGCAGGGGAGTTGGACTTGGGGATGTGAAAAGGTCAATTCAAACCTAAATCACTCTGCTGGTGTGTGCACAGGACAGCAGAGCTGATGTTCCCAGAGATCCTCTAGAACTTTCTTTTTTATTTTCTTTTTGTGAATTCACATCAGATCTGTTACCTCCTAGGGCTCAGGTAGAAAGAGAGCTCTAAGAGTAGGGTTAAAAAACAGTATTAGCATTACCTCCCAGCAGGTATCCCCTGGGATTTGTTAGTACAGCCATGTTGTATTTAGGCCATACATTTTAGAGTCCTTGTGGCTCCTCACAAGGGACTGCCTTGAACTGAAAGATCTGCCCAGTTCTTCCTCAGTCAATCCTGACACAAGGGATTAATTCATCTTCTCTACCTTGACCTTCTCTGCTGAATGTTTCCTGCAGAGCCAACCATCCTGCCTGGATCCCCTTCTCTTAGAGCAGCCCTTTTTAGCTCCTCTTTACTGAGCCCCTTCTCCTTCAGGCAGCTCCCTCTGTCACCCTCCTACCCTCTGTGTGTCCTTCTGCAGTCCAGGGCTTGCAGGACTCTCCTGCTTTCCAGCTCTCCTCAAACCCATGGCAGGTTGGGATCTGTTCAGTTCCCTGAGCACAGGGGTCCGGAGCCAGTGGGAAAGGACCAGGACATTGAGCCTGGCTCCAGCCTGCAAACCTGGAATGCTCCAGAGTCCCAGTGGGAGCCTGAAAAGGCATCTTGGAATGCAGGGGAATAAAGGGGCTTTTGTCCAGCTGCTCCCATGATCTTTTCTTTTTTGCTGTCTCTCTCTAGGAAAAAGTTGTTGTTCCACAACACGAGTTGCTGTCCTGGTTACTGAGATAATCCTGCTCCTGCTCATTGTTGTGTGTCAGATACTCCCATGTAAGTGCTATAAATGTAATAACAGCAATTAATTTGTGTCTCTCTCCCACTGACTGGTGTCCAGGCCATGACATCCAAAGCAAGGAGGAACGGAAGTGGTGTGAAGGAAAAGGACAGCAGTTTTGAGCCAAGCATGGCTGTAAGAGTAAACGTGTAAGAGAATCGAGTGGTTTGAAAGTTTAAAATTCCAAAAGAAAAAAAAGACAAATCCCAATTGAACAATGACAGTGTCCAAACACTGAGGAATTTATCATACAAATGTTTTGAGGAAACAAAATCAGATAATGCCTATTGGTCTTTTAATTGGGATATGGGAATATTTCAAGGTGAAGATAATTTAGTACGACATCAAGATGTGACACCAAAAATATTAAAAGAATTAAGAATAAAAGCTCATTTGAAAAAGACAGCAAAGTTCAAAGTTACGTCTTAAAGGGAATTGTTTTCACCTAATTAAAATAAAATCCTTGTGCTCAATCTCTATACGAATACCCAATTTACAACAATATAAACAATATATTATATTTTAGATAAAGCAAATATCATCTCCTTAAAAAAAATCAGGGCCATGTGGTACTTACTTTGAAAGTTTTCAAGGAATTATTTTTAAATTTCAGATGGTTTTGCTCATTACTTTCCATAGTTGAGCAAACTTGAGACACTTCCACAATCAATCACAGATTCTGACTAAATCATGCAAATTAAGTTTAGAAACTCAGTGACACCAAGGGCCTCACAGCAAAAACTCTGCATAAAGCACTTCTGATACCAAATTACACAAAGAATCTTGGGAGACCAAGAAAATGTTCTCAGTGCAGCTTCACTTGCAGAGAATAGCACCCAGTTCCCTTGGATCTGGGAGACAGGTTTGGAGCATGAAAAAGCATATTTCTCATTGAATTAATTTTTATAAGTCTGAAATGTTTCATTACTGGAAAACTCAGTATAATTAATGTCCTTTAATTTCATCAGATAGGATGAAAATGCAATGTGTTGGCATCAGGGATCCCAGAGGACCCTGCTAGGTCACAAGGCAGTGCTCTTTAAATACCATCCAGCTCTGATGGAAGGTGCCTCTTACTCACAGCCAGACAAAATTCTGACTGCCAGAGTCACCTTCATGGCACAGTTTGGCAGTTCTCCAGTAAATTCAGTCTTCCCAAGTCACTGTTACTTGGGCTGGAACCTGCTCTCCTGGGCCTGGGTGACACCCTGCCTGCCCACGGGAAATGGGAAACAAATTCCGTTTTGCTTTGCTTGCATGCATGGTTTCTCTTCTTCTATTAAACCATCTTTATCCCAGCCCAAGAGTTTACCCACTTTTACCCTTGCCCATTTCCCTTCTCCTTTCTCCCATGTAGAGGAATGGAGCTAGTGGCTTCATGGGGATTTTTGCCAGCTGGTGTCCAATGGCAACAGGCCCAGAGCTGCCCTAGGGCTCCAGGAGATCCCATACAATGCTGAGCACAGCAGGATGATCCCCTCTCCCAGGGGCTGCTGAGGCTGTGTTCGATGTCCCCAGGACAGGCTTTGCCCTCTGGGCTGCCAGGGCAGTGCTGGCTCCCCCTGAGTCTGGGGCTGTCCAGCACATCAGGCTGGGGATGGGACTGCTCCTGGCAGATTCCATCTGCCCTCGGCACCAAAGCCAAAGAAATTTGGCATCTTCAACTGGGAATTGCTGCTGAGAGATAGGATGTATCCTCCCACAATTACTGCCAGCACCATGCCCACAGAGCTGCCACCTCCTGCTCTAGGAAAGCATTAATACTGCAGGAATGACAAACCTGGAAAGCCATGGCCTTGTCTTGTTCAGGCTGAACTATTCCAGCTGAATTTTTTTCAGAGTAAGAACCTTCTGTAATTCCTGAAACAGGCTGGACCAATCTCCCTTCCTGAATGATGACTCACCACCTTTTCACATCTCCTCAAACCCATGGCAGGTTGGGATCTGTTCAGTTCCCTGAGCACAGGGGTCCGGAGCCAGTGGGGAAGCATCAAGACACTGAGCCTGGCTCCAGCCTGCAGATCTGGAAGGTCCCAGAGTCCCAGTGGGAGCTTGAAAAGGCATCTTGGAATGCAGGGGAATAAAGGGGCTTTTGTCCAGTTGCTCTCCACATGGTTATTTTCTGTCCCTCTGTAGGTAAAAGCCGTTGTTCCAGAACACGAGTTGCTGTCCTGGTTGTTGTCCTGGTTCCGATTGTGCTAGCCCTAACACTGTCTTGGACCCTCCCACGTAAGTCCTGCTAGAAATGTCACAGTGGCAATTAATTTGTGTCTCTCTCCCACTGACTGATGTCCAGGCCATGGCAGCCAAAGCCAGGAGGAACAGAAGTCTGGTGTGAAGGCGAAGGACAACTGTTTTTGGCCACCTATGGCTGTAGGAGAAAATCTGTAAAAAAGCCAAGGGGTTTGAAAGTTCAAAATTCCAAAAGGAAAAAAGCTGTGACAACAGAGAAAATGACAATGTACAAGCATTGCAGAATTTATGATACAAATGTTTTGAAGAAACCAGTAAAGATCAAATAATGCCTATTGATCTTATGATTGCAATCCTTGAGAATATTTCAATGGGATGATGTTGTTTTATGACACAGGGATGTGACACCAAAAATCTTACATTACTTATGAATTAAATCACATTTCAAAGAAGCATCAAAGTCAGAACTTAAAGGAATTTATTTGCAGCTTATTTAAATAAAAACCTTGTGCTCAGTCTCTGCACCAAGTTCATTACAATTTTTAAGTTACATAAACTGATAAATGATATTTTGTAGAAAAAGTATTCTTAGCGCCACCAGAAAAAAATGACTCCATTTGATACTTCCTCTGAATGTTTTCAAGGAAACATTTTTAAATTTCAGATGTCATTTCTTCTTTCCATCCTTTGATAGCTGAGAAAGCTTGAGAAGCTTCCACAACCAATCGCTCTTAAGTCCCAGAGTTTGCCACCTGATCAGAAATGCACATGGAGAAGACAGGGCAAAGCCTTTGATCCTTGGAACTTCAAAAATAGGGCTGGGGGAGGCAATTCATTCTTCTTTTTTAAGGCAAAGAGTTCAGAACTGATATCTGACAGTGCTCTGACATTTATAAAATATCTAACACCCAAGGATGGGAAAAATTAAAAACAAATTCTAAACCAGCACAATGAAATGAAGTGTAATTAGCATTTCATGCAGGTTTAACATGGAAAGCGGAGTCATTGGACTGTGATCCAGGTCTGGCTTTAGTTATAGTTCCTTTGTGAGTTCAGTACTGCCTTGGTGACCTCAAATTTATATACACTAAGAAATTTGACATCTAGATGGAACACAAGTAACAAAATCATTATTAAGATCCAATTTGTGTAAATGAACTGAAGTGTTGCCTTTTACTCAGTGGAACCTCACCTGACCATTTTATGATTTTTACAGTACTGTCATGAGCAAAGAGGCAGAGTTTGCATTCTGTGTTGGGTGATGGTGGTCAGAGAGGTCCAGCAGAGCTCTGACAGTGCGTGGCACAGTGGTCATTCCTTGCAAGCAGAAATTGTGTCCTTATTTCCAGATGGTCCAACTGCAGGCAGCCACCAGGACTCAACAAGAACCATCCCTGAAGAGGCACTAGGTAGGTAATCCTCTGTCATTCCAGAGGGAGTTTCCAGAAGCCTGTGGCATTGACTGTGAAGGGGACAGGGGAAGCTGTGTGACTGGGTTTTGTTCAGAAGGGAAACACAGAAAGAACACCTCTCCCATCTCAGGAATAGAAACCTTATCCCAGACACTCCCAGGATGAGCTCTGGAAGGCACAGGAGGAACAATCCCTCTGGAAGCACAGCACTGCTGGGAGCAGGATGGACAATATGCCTCAACTGCTTCTCCAAGGCCCTCCATTACCAGCCTTTGAACTCAGTGCAATTCCCTGTGGCTGTTTAGGATCTGCTGAGCAAAGATGGGAAAGGCTGGATCATGTTTGCTGTGCTGCTCCCTGTCTGGCTCCTGCCTGGTGATTCTGGGCTGCTGTCAGCTGCAGAGGCTGTGAGAGTCCCTGGTGCTCTGGTGACAATTCTCAGCAGGAGCACACAGGCATTTCTGTGGCTGGAATTGCCTCTCTCACCTCTCTGTTGTCATGGCATCATTTGGTCAGTATGAACATGGATTTTCCACACCTCTTCTTCCCTTCTGCAGGCTGCCCCACACCATGGAAGAAACATGGGAGAAATTGCTACTTCTTTTCTCCAGAGCAGAAACCAAAGGGCTGGGAAGCCTCTCGTGCAGAATGCACTGCCATGGGCTCAGACCTGGTGGTCATTGACAGCAGGGAAGAGCTGGTGAGATCCAACTGTTGGGGCAGCTGCTTGGGGAGCTGGAGCTGCCTGGCCAAGGGCTGAGCAGTGACACTTATGCCAGCTCCTGTCACATGTCCTTGGGCTCAGGGACCTGCTGCCAGCCATGGACACCCCAGCCCTGGCACAGGGAGCAAAGCCCTGCACAGGGAGAGGCCTCCTGGGGCTCGGAGTCCTTCTGTGCCCAGGCCTGATCCCATGGCAAGGAGCAAACTCCCTGCCCAGCTGGCTGGGGTTTTACAGGGATTTAGCACACAGGCCAAGGAGGTTGAACAGACACTTCTTTGTGAGAGCCATGGCTGTGACAAAACCTGAAAAGGCTTTGCCACCCCCATCAGAAGGGAAAAGTGTCCCCCCGTGTCAAGTCACACCTGTCTGACTGCAATGTACAGCTGCAATGGCACCACAGGTGTATTATTACATTTATTATAGTCATGAGGGGCCTTCAGAAGGGACATGACCTTCAATAGAAAGGGAGAAATTCATCCCCTGGAGCTGTGGCCAGAGGTGCTGTGGCTGGATGCACACTGCACTCTCTGTGCTGGCTGTTTAGCACTGAGCTCTCTGTGCCTCTGGTGAAGAAAATGTCATTTCCATGAATTCCCATTGTTGGCTTCCTTTCCAGAGTTACCTTCTCTCACAGTCAAGATATAACTACTACTTACTTGGTCTCACATATTCTCAAGAGGAGCAGAAGTGGAAGTGGATCAACAACGTAAAACTCAACCCAGCCATGTGAGCTCATTCCAGCAAGTCCCTGCCATGCAATGTCTGGGAAGAGGAAAATCCCAAAGCCAGAGCAAAGAGCAGAGCCCAAGGGAGATCAGGGACTGTGGTTTGGGGGAACCTGATTCCTTGAGATGCAGGTGCTTCAGCACATGCCTGTGCCAAGGAAAGGGAGCCTTTCAGGGCCAGGGAACCCAGGGCTGTCCTGTAAGGATGGCAGGAGAGGACACAGCTGTAGTTCTGCTGGGGAAGGAAGGATCTGACTGGATGCAGTTTCCTGGGGAAAGGAAGGAGACAGGGACAAGAGAGAGGGTGATGTCAGCACCATTGGCTGCAGGGGACCATAGCAGGGGAATGTTTCTGGATGGGAAAGCATTGCCCAGAAACTTTTGTGGAGATGTGGGGAACAAAAGTGAGGAATGGGAGGGAGATTCCAGCAGGGCAGCTCCTGATCCCAGTGGCACTAACACAGTTTAGCAGCCAGGCCAGGTGCCACTCTGCCTTTCACTGCATGTCAGGAATGTCATCAAATTTGACTTTTTTCCCCTGATCAGGTTTAATATAAGTGGACATTTCCATGACTATCTCTGCACAGCCATTGGATTTGGTGAAGTACAATCTGCACCTTGTGATGGATCCGACACAACACAAAATATGTGTGAAAAAGCTGCAACAATTTCATAAAGGCATCAGAAGGAGAGCTAAAAACAAGAGGTCCAGGCTGATATGTTATGCCCAGCTTCCTGTAGGACCCATGGATGGGATGTGTCTCATTTCTCTTTAGCTGCCCAATCTCTGCTCCCAGGCTCTCCTGCAGCCTCTCTCCAGACTCGTGGCCGAGCTCAGCCCAGCCTTTCCCTGATGGTGTGTGAGCCTGGATGGATCCCCTCTGGAAGAGCTGGCACTGGCACACAGGAGGAGTCAGGGACTGTCTCATGCTAGAGGTGGCACTTCCAGGCAGGCACTGCCAGGGGAGAGGAGTCCAGCCTGGGGACAGGGGTGATCCCAAACTGATCCTGACTCTGCAAGTCACGTCCATCCACAGCCCTGTGTTCCCAGCCCTGCCTGGCCACAAGGAGGCCCTTCCCCACCTGGCCACAGCCTGCCCTTGCCTGCAGCCACAAGGGAAGGGCAGCACACATTTCTGGTTGGGATCCTGTAGGGCAGGGCAAGCCCACTCCTTGCCAGGATGGACAGGATAAAGTCAGGTGGGGTTGTGGATAAATCTTCCCCCGTCCCAGACTGTTCCAAGAGCACAGGGGATCCCAGAGCTTGTGGGGGGAATGGGAATCAGCCCAAGGGAAAGGATCCTACAGCAGTACAGCTCTGGACATAAAAACAGCCCCAGTCCTGTGTGGGGAAGGGAAGGAATGTCAGATTTATGATCTGATGAGGAAGGGCACAGGATGGAGACCATCAGAGACCAGCAAGACCTGGAGAACAGAGTCCCAACAGAAGCTGAGCTGGACAGAAAACAGGACAATGAAGCCCTCAGTGACCTGTGAAGGAGCTGGTGAGAAGTATGAGAGTGCTCTACCTGCTTTTCCTTGGCGATTGGTCACATGAGGAAATGATGCCTGAGGGCTTTTCCTGCTCAGAAAATTCCACCTAACAGTAGAAGCAGGTGGCACCAGGAAAACCGAGCTGCGATCAGGAAACTTGGAATGTCTCTGCCCGTGTTTTTCACTGGCTCTTGGGACTCTGGGCCTTATGTGACTTCAAGAATGATCCTTCTTGCTGTGTTCTTTCAGGCAGAATCATTCCTCTTTTATCGGTGCCTTTCATGGCTCTCCTCAGCTGCACAATGGAGAAAGCTCTGCGAAGCCCTTGAAGAATCCAAGGCCTGGTTTTACCTCTTGGAAAAGAAATTGCTCAGTCAAAAAATCTGTACACAGCATGCTGTGGCCATTGGAAGAGAAAATGGAATCCTACAGGAAAAACTCTCTTTTTAAATTGAAAGCACATTTTGATGTCCCTCACACCAGCCATCCTCCTCACTAACTGCTCACACCAAGATGCTTTGGAAACGTATCAGCAGTTCTTTCCCTGACTTTCAATCCCCAAAGAACAGAGTAAGAACAAGGAGCTCTAGCAGAACAATCCCAGTGTCAGACCCCAGGATCTGTACTGTTATTTCAGAAGGAAGCTGAGCTGGAGGGGCTCTTTGGATACACTCACTTTACTGGAGAAGGTGAGAGAGCATTCTATGTTGTGTTATAGATTTCTGCCATTCTGTTTTCATATTCCAGCTGCTCTGATCCCTTGGGTCAGAGTGGGCACTCCTGGAGGCAGGGCCAGTGTCCTAGATTGCAAGGCAATGTGTGTATTCTGTTTGCCATCTGTTAGAGGTGTGGCAGTTATCTTCTGTGAATTGGGCAGTTTGCTTTATCTCTTCCACAACCAATCCTCCCTCTGGGAAATATCTTCTGTTTTGAATCTCACTGCATGACTGATAAAAGTTACAGCATCCCATTGTGAGATGCTCTGCCCAGAAGGAGGAGCCAAGCATTCCTAACTGGATATAGTCTGAGTTTTTGGGACACCAGAACAGCCTTTGCACTGGATTCCCAGAACAGCAGCCTTTTCCACTGCCTCTTCAGAGGAAGACTACAACCTTCTACAGGATCACTGCTCCAACAGAACCACACCTGACACTCCAGTGGGACTGCAGCCACCACTCCCAATTGGACTGCTGCCAACACCCTGACCAACAGGATAGCAGGTCATATTCTGACCCTGTCAGTGCTGTTTTGTATTATTGCATTGTTTATTTTACTTTTTTATTTTCTTCCCTAATAAAGAACTGTTATTCCTACTTCTGTGTCTTTGCCTGAGAGCCCCCCCTTAACTTCAAATTTATAACAATTTGGAAGGAGGTGTTTACAGTTTCCAGTTCAGGGGAGGCTCCTGCCTTCCTTAGCAGACACCTGTCTTTTCAAACCAAGACAACCAGGAAAAAGCCTCTTCCCTGGGAGCCACTGGCCCTCAGTTGGAGCCTTCAGCAGGCAGCAGAGGCAGCAGCTGTGCACCAGAGGGGTGGGAAGGGGAAGCCACCCTGGGGCCACTGTGGAACTGCACAAACCCCATCAAACCCAGAAAGCCACAGGAAGTCTCAGGGCTCGGGAGCAGCTACGGCTTGCAAGGAAATCCCTACCAAGGGCAGAAGCTTGACTGAAAGTGCTTTGTTTCCTCTGCCTCTGTGTTGTTCTTGTTCACAATTCTCTGATCTTGTGAGCTAAGTTTTACAATAAACTTCCACTTCACAGCTTGTGATTCTTGCATTAGCTCTGGCATCCCTACTGAAAGGGAAGAGTGAAACATTTCTTGCTGCTTCTGTGCTCAGTGCCTCAGAGAATGCCAGGCTGGATTAATTCTTGCTGCAGCTGGGCAATGGGTGACACTCTTTGGAATAGGCCAGGTTGGCAGCACCAGCCCCAGAGGGGCACATCCTGGATACAGGACTGGCTCCATTAGTGACCTTTATCAAGGAGAACCTGTGACAGGGAGAACTCCAAGAGTTGATCTTCAGGTGTCCTACAGTAACACTTAGGGCTCATCCTATTTCCATGAACCTGTATCCCAACTGTGTCTCAAGCCAGGTGGGGTATTTAGGAGACACTTTGTGGAAAAAATGCTCTGAATATCTTGGCAAAAATCACAACATGGGAATCTCATGCGGTTTAACACGACCAAGTGTTGGTGCTGCACCTGGGTCAGAACAGCCCCTGGGATCAATCCAGGCTGGGGATGAGCAGAGGGAGCAGCCCTGGCAGAAGGACTTGGGGGTGCTGTGGGTGAGAGCTGGCCCTGCCCCAACCCAGAACCCCCCTGTGCTGGGCTGCACCCAGAGCCCCAGGGCAGCAGGGCAGGGGGGATTCTGCCCCTCTGCCCCGCTCTGCTGAGACCCCCTTCCCTGCAGGGCTGCATCCAGCCCTGGGCCCAGCACAGGAAGGACAGGGAGCTGCTGCAGGAGGCAGCACCACAGGATCCAACTTTAACTTTTCAAGTCAGTCCCATGAGAGCCCTCTTGTAAAATGCCATGCTTTTTCCTTAGAATGTTTGTATTTTTCTCCCTATAGCATGGCAACATTTTAAAGTATTTTTCCAGTATTTTAAAGTAATTTTTCCAGTATAGAGGGTATTTCTGCCTTTAGCCTTCAAGAAATTCCTGTCTTGTTTATCAACTTTAATTAGGAATTATCTGGAGGCTTCGTAGCCAAACTGATGAGGGAAAGTGAAGGTGAAGGTGTGTGTCTCAGTTACAAGCATTTGGGGTTAATAACAGTAGTTTTGGAGGATCAGATGTTTCACAGCTTATGTTGACAGGTTTCTCAGGGTTTTGTTGCCAGCTTGGAGAATCTCCTACAGCTGTGAGAATTACCTTCTGTACTCGTGGGTGAGCATGAAGAGAGCGTTCACTTTTGAACGCTCTGTGGTTAAAAGCCACAATGCTATTTTTTGACCTGAATGGCAGGAGCCCAAGCCACTCCTGCAGAGCGAATAAATGCTGAATAAGCTGTTCTTAGAATGCCTGCTGTACACACACCAGTGTTCCACTGTCTCCTAGTATGTAAAACGTGCTTATACATCAAGCATGTACTGAACCTCCCTGCTGCCCTAATTCCACACCCCCCTCTCATCCTCTGCCCCTCTGGATTCATGTCTTGCAAAACCTCTGGAAAACTCTCCAGCTTGTGCTCTCTGGACCCATTCCTTCTTCTCTCTCCTGGGGATCCTCAGTTCCCTAGCCTCCCTGAAGCCACCATGCCTTAAGCCTTGTCACACATATCTTTTGGATTCTTCTACATCCTTTTATCTTTCCTTTTTTCCTTGTCTTCCTGGGAATTTTGACCAGTCCAGCTCTCCCAGTTTAGAGCTTAAATGAACTCCTGCTGCAGATAAAAGCTAAAATCAACTACAATTCCAATTATACTTATGGAAGTATAACGTTTATATGGTTCTTTATAAGCTGTCAACATAAACACCTGGTGATGATTTTCAGCAACTCACCACTGCTCAGAAACCTTGACAATGAAAGTAATTGGAGACTGCAGTGAAAGCTTAAAGTGTAACCCCCCATTCCCATGGTTTTCTGTTTGAAGTTTCCTGCCCAGGTACAGAAGGTTGTTTATTTTGGATAAACCACTGCTGAATTCCTCACTGGCCTCACAGAGCCCACATGATGATGTGGGGAGAGCTGTGTTCTTCAGGCTGTTTGAGCACACAGCACAGCCCGGATCTGTTGTAAGTACAGCAGTTATTGTGCAAAACCAACAGATGGAATGGATGATATGTGTGGCCCTGTCGTCCAAGCACTGCTGAAATTTCTATTGCACCTTCACCCCACAAGCAAGCCAGCATCATCAGGCTTTATGTTCTTCGAGGTAAAGCAAATCACTGGCCAAGTTTTCCAAAGCGATTTAAGTAATCAGCATTTACATACTGATTTTACTCCCTCCTCCATACAAAAGAAGAAAATAAATGAATATGAAATAAATAAAATTGAAAAAAAAAAAAGGCCCCCAAATAATAAAAAAACCCCAAAACACCCGAAAAAACCAAACCAAACCAAAAATTCCCCATCAGACAAAAACAAACCAAACCAGAGCCTTCTCTCTTCGTGTTAGTTCCTGGAATTAGCTGATGTTACAGGATCCCAGTGAGATTTTGTAGGAACCGACTTCTCCTTGAAAGCGTCCCCATTTCCTATTTCTCCGGAGTTGCGGAGTGACTGCTCCGGGCCCGGAGCCCCGCTCGGCACCCAGCCCGCGCTCCGTGGCCATGCCCCTGGGGGCCGGCGCATCCCGGGGCCGGCAGCGAGGGAAGCGGCGGCGCTCGGAGCGGCCCCAGCGCGGCCGGGCGGCCCCGGGCCCGGCGCCCCGCGCCCATGGGGGAGCGCGGCGGCTCCGCGGGGCGCGGCACCAAAGGTGACGGGCGGGGGACACCGAGGGGCCGCGCTGGGATGCGGGGGGGATCCGGGACATGGGGAGCCGGGGATGCCGCCCGGGAGCCGCCGCACCGCTGGGAACGCTCCGTGCTGGCAGCGGAGCGACTGCCAGGAGAGGAGAGCGTCCTTTGGAGCCCCTGCGGACACCTCGTCCCCGCTGCCGGGCGGGGTGTGCTTCCGCAGCCCTGGAGGGCACAGGCGAACAAAAGGAGACTAAAACGCTGTGGCTGTGGGATAAGGCTGGATATTTCTCAGGAGTTTTGGGCTCCAGAACCGATGGCTTTTCTTATTTCACTTATCCATGCCATGTTTAGGCTCTTAGTGTCCACCGTAATTTTTCCCATGCTCGCTTCTTTCTCTTTGGATCGCTTGAAGTTCTGGATGGTGTAATTGAAATTTCAGTAACTCAGAGTTCTTGTTAGCTGATAAACTAAATGTTTCTGCTCCCAGCCTGCTCTCCACAGAGAGCCGCTTTTTTTTTTTTTTTTTTTTTTTTTAACAGCTTTGTGTGTCCTGGGCTCTACCAGCTGAACCCTGTCAGCTGGTTCTTATTTGTTATTTTGGGTTTTGATTTTTAATTCCTTACATTTATTTTTTTCAGGTCTGTTCTCAAACATCTGGCTGTGGCGAGCTGTCACTGGAGTCCTTACTGCTGCTGTCATTTTGATTTCATGTATTCATTTTGGTAAGTAAGGAATTTTAAAAGAAAATATAATTAGCAATAAGAAATTACCAGAGTTTGGGGTTCTGTACTCGGAGGGTGGTGAGGCCCTGGCACGGGCTGCCCGGAGATGCTGTGGCTGCCCCATCCCTGAAGTGTCCAAGGCCAGGTTGGATGGGGCTTGGAACAACCTGGTCTGGTGGAATGTGTCCCTGCCCATGGCAGGGGGTGGAACAAAATGCTCCTTGAAGTCATTCTCAACCCAAGCCACTCTGTGATTCTGTGTGAATCTGTGATTTCTGTTTGAAGTTGTGGGCCAGTGCAGGAACGACTCCACATGCTTCATAGGGGCTAGGGAGGGCTCAGTTTAGTCTTAATTTAGTTTTGGTATCAAGTTTGTCAGATCACCGTTGGTCTTAAGCCAAGTTCAAGAAAACAAATAACAACAGGAAAATTGTCCTGCCAATCTGCAGTCCTTCAAAAATGACACTATAATAAACAAAGTTATTAATTCAACTGTGAGGAAGCAACACATGCAAAAACTGGAGTTGTTGGAATTTTTAAGCTGTAGAAGAGTCCTTGGGTGATACTTTATGATCACCTCAGCTACTTCTACCAACGTGTCCCTGACCATCCTTTTAAGGATATGTCAAGAAGCAGAAGGGTGCAGGATCCAGAATATATCATTAGTTTACAATAATTATTTCAGCTGGGCAGAAGTAACAATGATGTGGCTAGATTGGCATTGTTTTAGATGATGCAGGCAGAAAGCAAATCCTTTCCCAGCTGGAAGAAATGGGTAGATTGTTTTTTGTCTTTTCCCAGTAAAGCCTTCTCTGGCCAAAGAGTTTCCTGTGTGTCCTTCCCTGGACCTGTGTCCATCAGGCTGGCTGTACTTCCAGAGGAAGTGTTACTACCTCTCAGAAAGTGAAGCTGCCTGGAACTCCAGCCAGAGCAGCTGCTCTTCCCACAACGCTTCCCTGCTGGTCATCGAAAATCATCAGGAGCTGGTAAGGGAACCAAAGGGGGATCCTGTTTTCCCCCAGTTCACTTCCAGGGAACTGCTTCTCAGCCTCCTCAGCTGAACAGTTAGGAAGCTGATGTATGACCACAATGAGTCACAGCCTGCAGAAGACTTTGTGGCTCTTTTCCCTGAAAACAGGAAACATCCGTTTACACAGTTGATGGTTTAGAGAATGTCTGAATTAAATTTGGTGCTGCTCACAGCTATAAATAGTCATATTGAAGGCATTTATCAGGGTAAACACGGTTGCATCTCATTTATCTTTAATTAAACAACTGGTTTCTCATATTGAGATAGGTAAATGACACAGAAGTTGGTAAATACATTAACTGTGACCTTTGGAGTTAGGAGATAGCTACCCAAAGTGCACCTTGGAGTATTTTCTTCTGTATGATACCACAGTATTAGGACAGATTCCACCCTGCACAAAGGCCTAGGAGAATATATTCTTCTGAATATGTTCCAGACCTTGATAGCAGACCTTGATATCTTACAATAGCCTCTCTCTAGGTCAGACAACCCTATCCCAGTCACCAGTCTCTGTATATTTTGTTTTAATATTGTTTCTTCTGCAGGAAAGGCTAGATTGTTGTTTTGCTTTTGCCCTGTATCAAAGACTTTGTATTTTGATAGCTGGACTGATCATGCAGAACTTCTTTTCTCTTGTGGAATTATTCCTACAGAGCTTTATGATGAAGATAACAAAGCAAGACCCATGGATTGGACTCTATAAAAGAAATGAAGAGTTCTTTTGGGTAAATGGAAAAGCATTAGACAATGAACTGTAAGTTGATGTGGAGGGGTTTTGCCGGTGATATTTGATTATAGGGGAGTAACAAAAATAATACAGAAATAGTGACTTGTAGGAAATCTCTGTTATTATGTTGAAGGGATGATTATGGAGAGGGTATGGAATGCAATGAAGATTTCACATGGCATTGTTAAAACTGTGGCAGATGAAAGTTAGGATATAGGTTTGTAATATTGAGAAGCAGCACGAGGCAGGCTCATGGTAACAGACATCAGAGAAAGTGAAACCAAGAGACACAAAAGCCATGGGCAGAAGGGAATGGGAGCAGGAAGGGAAGGTTACAGTAACATGAATTCCTCATTATAGAATATGTTTTGCAATAATACAAACCTGCACATAAGCCATGTGAGGTTTATAGCAAAGAGATTTGGGAGACTGCTAAGACATGTTTTCATTTTTTTAGAATGTTCCTCAGAAAGAGGCTGCTGGAGGGAAAGGAGGACATGAATTTATGTTGCATGAGCTGCTCTGTGGCCAGGGCCCTGTGTTCTGTGCCACCAGTGCCAGGTGTGGGGTACTTTGTTCCTTTCCCTGGCAGCTGTCCCATCTCCCTAGAGGCTGCTGCAGCTCATCCTGGAGCAGCCGCTGGCAGGAGCTGGCAGAATTACCATTGACAGGCATAAGCAATGAGATTTCACAAGTCTGAAATTACCTTAAAAAGTGGAAAATTTAAATACTTTTAAGTCTGTGACATTACCGGTGATGTGTGACTATATTCACCTCTCCCCAAGCCCTGAATGTTTCATCTGACAAAGGACAAACATCCACTGTTGCTTTCATTTTCAGTAAGGTTCTTCCCATTCTTAGACTTCTGCCTCACCGCTTGCCTCAAACTGCCCCTCCTGAAGGGGAGCGCAAACACCTTGATATGCAAGCTCAGGTGTTAGTTACTACACTGGTGGGGATTTGTCCCTTGGCTTTTCCAGAGACCATTCCAGTGTGCTTGGTCTATGCACAGAACTTTGTAGCACTTTGTTTGAAAGCAGAGTTGCTGAAGGAGTCCTTTTTCTCTTATGCAGGGACACCTATACTGTGGAAACTGAGGTTTGCTTCTTGTTTCCCCCCACCCCCTTAACCATGGTGCCTGTTGGGTTCTGAGGAAAGGGGAAATTAGAGATGCATTTCCTTCACAGCTTCTGCTGGAACCTTTTCTCTGGATAGGAGGATGTGGAAGTGCAAGGTGGTGGTGCCCATCTTGATGGCACAGCATCCCTGAGAAAGGCAAACCTGAGTTTCAGTGTCTGTTCTAAGGGTGTATTTCACATTAAGTGATCACTGAACAAGATGCAGGAGTACTACAAGTCCTGGATTTTTTATTCTGGGCACAAGATACCATTAAGAAAATACAATCTCCGTGGTGTTCTCTTCAAGGCACAAAATATCACCCTCCTGTGGTGCCCTGCCTGAGATAAATCAGGCTTTATTCAAAGAGAACCTGAGATGCCCATAGCTGCCTTTGCTCTATTGCAATCTTTGATTGTGGGTGTCCTAGTAATCCTGTCTTCCCTTCTCACTGACAGGTTTGAAGTAAAAGGCTCTGGCAGCTGTGCCTACCTGGAGTCCAAAGGAGTCTCAGCCTCAGGATGTTATTTAACCAGGAAATGGGTCTGTAGCTTGGATATCAACTCGGCACAATAAAGGTGGACAAAGCCACCACCCCTGACAGGGCTCTGATATGATGCCTACACAGGCTATGTCTACACTTTGGGACCTGGGAATGCGTCCCAACTTCAACTTGAAGGTGAATGACTTTTCTGGTTAGCCAGAATTCTCCACCCATGGAGGAAGGCTTTAAAGATACCATTTAAAAGGCTCTCTTCAGCATCTTGATAGTCATTTCTTTGCCCCATTTTTCCAGCTACTGCCCAGCTGTAGTTTCTTTTTGCTGTGCCATCAGTATTTCCTCCATTTACTCTTCTCTTGTAGGAGCAGCTGCTCTTTCTTTCCCTTTTGGGTGTGCAGTTGGAGGTTTTTGTTCTGCTTTTCCTTTTGCCAGGCTCTGTGTGCATGGGTGTTGAAGTGTGGTCGGTCTGGAGGGGTGCCAGTGCATCATGGATACAGGGCAATGCAGAAGTGAACACTGTTGTTTTAGACAGAATCACAGCAAATTCCTCTCTTTCCATTTAATGAGATGTACCTTGCATTGTATTCCATGTTTTGTTAATGTTATGTTACATTAATTTTGTTAAATCCCAGTGATAACGCTGTCAAGCTCACTTATGTAGCTGCACAGCAGCTGAAGTTATCCTCACAACACTTTCTTTAGCCGAAAAAAGGTCATAATAGATAAGAATATTTATTTACCTGAGCATCTGCACTGATGGGAGGGAGAAGACTTGGAACTGGAAGAGTGATAGTGAAGCTGCAGGCATTAATGTGTAAACGTATAAATAGTCCTCAGTGCAAGGCAGCAAAATCAGGAGAAGGGAATGAGAGAATTAACAGCAAGGGATATTTCTCTGTGTTTTCCTCATGCCCTGTGCCTGTCATGGTGTGAGCCTTCTGAGCAAGGGGACATTTCCAGATGGACAGTCAGTGTTTCCTTGTGTAGGTGACACTTTCAGCAGCAGCCTCCAGTGCTCTTGGATTGCTAGGAGCCTGAACAGAATTAGGGCACAGTCCCTCTGATTGTCTGAGTCCCACACATGTCTAGCAGGTTGTCCAAAGATTAAAAGTGTCATTTGACCCAGAGGAAGCAAATTTGCCTGGAAGGAATATAGCTATCAAGTTTCTAGAGAAGGAAGAATGGGAAGTTCACCTTCATTATTTTCTGTGACAGAAGGACTTGACTGTAGCAGGACCATACAGATGGATACTGTCAGTAACTTGTGCCTTTCAGATGTTTATTTAAATATAATCACTAATTTTGCTGGATTACACTTTTCTTAATTACTTGTATTCTTTATAGACACAGTAACAGGACTCTACAGTATGAACAACCTAATTATCCATTAATTTCTATGTTGGGGACAAGGTGTTATTCTGCAATGTTTTTAAATTAACCTGATTCTGAAGGATATGGTATGTGCAATAGTCCTGAAAAGATACTTTACAGAGCCCCTGAATTACAGTGGTTTGTATCTTAATATTGGGATATTAAAAGTATTTTTCATCTTGGGCACCATTTTGGTGAAAAAAAAAATCTGAAGCGAAGTAAAATATTCAGGTTTTGAACATGAAAAAATCTTTAATCATAATGTTGGGGCTGACATGAAACATAATATTTGATCCAAAAAAAGAATGCTTTTCCCTTTTTAATACCTCATAATGAGTCAGACTTTTAACAAAAGGTTAAAAAGTGAAAGCTCTTCTGGAATCTGACTCCTCAGGGATGCAATGAACTTCTTTGGTGATGTTCAGAAAAGAAGGGTCAAGCTGCAAACTCTGCCAACTTGCTTTACTCAGAGTGGAGTTTGATGAAGTACTTCAATGGTAATTCCTTTTTCTTTTTTCTTTTAAATAAGTGCTTAAATTGTAGGTAAGAACTTCAGTAAGGCCCTGCAAAAACTTAATTACATGAATAATAGCAAGAAGGCCCAAATCGTAGATGTTTCGTGAACACTGTTAAAACCTGAACACCACAACTAATTTGAGAGAAGCCAGCATGCAGGAGTTTGTTTTTCTTGTTAAATTCAGCACGAATCAAGAAGGATCTGCCAGAAAACCAGCAATTGTCAACTGTATGGAGAAGGGTGTGCTGTGAGTACCCTGAAGTGAAAATTTCTCAGCAGTCAGAAATTCTCTCTTTATAAAGCATGTATTATATAGATATAGATGATTATCTTACTCATTTTAGACTCTTTCCTTTTCTTTGCTTCTCTGTCCAGAATGAGCAAACCAATCCTCTTCCCCCCACGTGCTGTGCTGAGTTTGGGGGATTTTTGTTGTTTCCTCTTACATAACAGCAGTTTCTCATGGGTCTTGAGCTGCTGATGCTGCATTCTGCGTGGCAAATCTGTGCTGGGATTTTTTTGTTGTTGTTTGAAGGGAAATCCCTGAGGGTACAGTTCACTTTTTAATCTGCAGCCCTAAAGTGCTGGACATTAACCCTCCCCAGGCATGTGCAGGTGTGAAGAAACATCTCTGTGAAACAGCAGGTGCCTTTATTTGTGTGCATCACAGCAAAGATGAGGTAAAGGCTCACCATCTCAGAAGCCATGTTAGACATATTTCTCTTTCTCATTGCCATAAGGACTTAAATTCCAGTTGGTGCCATTTTTTGTTAGAGCAGCACCTTCAATTCATGACATTTCATTTTTGTCAAATATGTGAATCTAATAAAGGCACTAGGTCAGACTGCTCTTAGCAGTTTTGTGTTCTAGACCCAGAAATAGCATTTATTCAGACACTTCAATGCCTAAGTAATGCATTCACTGAGTGCACTCCCAGGCATTCATTTCACCAGTCTTTGGCTTTGGTACCTCATCATACCATAACTGTGGTTGGAATTTACAATGTAAAGGGACAAAATATAGGTGGAGAGGAAGCTTATCAACTTTATTTCCTTGCACTGCAATGTTGTCTTACAGCCCAGGCCCCTTCCCTAGTTAATCCCTTCAGATTCCAAGGCTCAGCACCAGAAGAGGATGGGAGCAATCAGCACATTAAGCACAAGTGTTCCAAGTCACTCCATGCCTGGTCTGCTGTCTACACCCAGTAGCTGTGCAGCAGCTTTGAAGAAGACCCAGAAATGCATTTTTTCCAGCCCTCAAGTGGCTTCTGTGAGTCACCATTAGAGCCCAAGGAAAAAAAAACACAAAACCCCAAGCCCACAAACTTCAGCAAACACTAAAATTCTGAAGCCCAAATGAGAAGTGCTCAGCTCAGCAGCTGCTTGCGGGCAGGGGTGACAGCAGCGGGCCCAGCACACCCTTCATCCCCCACAGGGGCCATAATTCCTCTACATCGCACTGTTTATGTGCACAGTGCTGCTCCTCACGAGTTTCTCTTCTCCTCTGACTCTTCCTGAGGCAGCTGCTGCCAAAATCTGTCTGTGTGAAGGCTCAGCACCCCAAAATCCTCGTGTGCCAGCTTGCAGGCCTGTTGCAGGACCTGTCTTCTGACTTCTTAGGGAGCACAGCACAGCAAAGTGCAAATTTCCCTGCAAGTCTGACGAAAATTATTTACATCACAAGTTGGTTTGTCTGTAAAATGGGTCTTCTGAGGAGAAGCTGTGCCTGTTGTCTGGAAGTGCGGCTCAGAGCACCAGCAAAGTTGCATTTTTCTTACAGATCCACTCCTTTAAGGTCTGGCAGTTATCTGCCTGGATCACGTTTTTCCTTCTGTAAACAGCACAGTTCTTGTCAGCCTCGATGCTTTTTAGAGCTGTCCTGCTGAGAGACCAAAAGGAATGCAATGGGGTGCTGGGTTTAAACTCGGCACTGCTTCAAGATCCTGGTGGTGCTCTGAGTGAGGGGGGTGGATGATGCCCACTTGACCACCCCCTGGAAGCACAGCAGCTGTGCAGAGGTGGGCTGGGCACCCCCAGCAGTGACTGCTGGCTTCTGAGGGATGGATGCTTGGCATTGTTAGTGTTACCAGGATGAGGCTCCTCCCCATGCAGCCACAATGCTGAAGGAAGCTGCACAGATCCCAGCCAATGCTATGTGGTGACAGGCATCGCCTTCAACAGAGGCAGGCAGCACATGGTCTGCAAAGTGAGAGTTTCTTGGCAGGGATTTCAGCAGAAGTGTGTAATAATATCTCTGCATTAATAAATAGATGAGCTGTGGCTGTGGTTGGTCCTGGAGGCAGAAATCAGTTTCCAAAAGTGCCCAGCAGGAACCTGTTGGCCTGGAACTGGCCATGAAATAGACTCTGAATACAAACCTGAGGCTGCAGGCTTAGATCTGTGCTTTGGGTAATTAGCTCAGATTCAGAGTTGTATTTCCAAGCAGGGATACCACACTTTGCTCTTCCCAAAGATATCCTCCCCAAAAAAAATCATCACCTCTTTTCTTTTCCTCTGTGATCTTCCACTGAACTCCGTGTTTTCTCCATGTCTCCAGTGTCCGAGCCAATCCAGATATATTTGGTATCTTTGTCTCTGTTGTCTATAAATTCCTGTGGAATGATTAGAAGGATGTTACCTGACAGAAGAGCTTTCCTGCTGTGCCCAGGTCATGCTCCTGCCTCATGCACAGCTTTTATTTCCTCTTGAAGAGGAAGGGCAGGGATGCAGCCATGGCAGAGCAGCCCCTTACATCAGCCCACACACATGACCAGCCTCCTCTCTTCCCAGAGCCAAGCAGTGGAAAGTCCCCAGCATTTCCTCTTCCCAGTCAAAACTACTCTGGCTTCCACACTTGGCACCTCTTGTGCTTCTCCTCTTCAGCTCTGCTCTGCTGACACTCCCAAACCCAGCTCCTGTGCAGGGAGACTCAGATCCTTTCCCTGATGGGGCTCTTGCATGTCTACATGTACTCTTGACATCCAGGCTGTTTTCTCTTGGAGAAATGTTTGGCTGAGGCCTGTCACACGCTTCTAGGGCTGCTGCAAGACTCACCATCTCCATTTCATCCTCAATGACAAGCAGCTGGGATTTCCTGGCCAGGCAGTTTTTCTGGCTGTCCTCCCAGCTCCTGGCCTCCTTGGAGAAGAAGTAACATCTGCCCCTGTGCAGCTGCCACCCGGGGGGACACAGCTCACATGTTGTGCCTGTGGGTGGACAGGGGGAACATTTAGCTCCTGCAATGGATGGAATTCCTCCCCCTGTTTATGAACCATTGTCTGGAAAGAGTGCTCCAGGACAAGAGGAGGCTATATGGCATTTCTGACAGCAGCTCCTGGCAGATAGAAATGTAATGAAAATACTGGACACTTTATATCAACAGAGGAGCAAGACTATGGCGATTAAAATGGTAGTTTAGATTTTGTTATCACTGCTCTGCTGCAGCACCATGCTTCCTGAGTTCCCATAAACTGCAGGGTGTCAGAGAAATGGGAACAGAGACAACAGAACAGTGCACACCATGCATCCTCTATGCTGGAAAGGACTAAGGTGCCTCACCCTGTCCATCGTCACACAGCTCCTCCATGAGCTGTTTCAGGAGCGCTGCCGAGACAGTCCTCTCTGAAGAAATGTCACTGCTGGTGCTGTTCAGACCATACTGGGGCGAGCTTGCTGATTTTCCTGCTCTGCCCTTCAAAACTTGAACAGCCCAAAGTAAAAAAAAAAAAAAAAAATTAAAAAAAAAAAAAAAAAAAGAGAAAGAGGTCATGGTTAACAACAAGGATGAGGAAATGCAGTCTTTGTACCCAGAGCTGTACTGTGAATGTGAGGATGTCTCTGTGTACATTGCCTGGTACAGACACAGTTATGAGCAAACTCAGTGAATGGAGCTCAGTGAGGAAAGCCCTCCTGAGAAGATGTTCATGGAATGGCCTGGCTTGGAAAGACTTTAAAGATCATTTCATTCCAAAACCCTCCTGCTATGGGCAGGGACACCTTCCACCTGACCAGGTTGCTCAGAGCCCCACCCAGCCTGGCCTTGGACACTTCCAGGGATGGGGCAGCCACAGCTTCTCTGGGCAGCCTGTGCCAGGGCCTCCCCACCCTCACAGGGAAGAATTTCTTTCTAATATCCCATCTAAACCTGCTCTCTGTCAGTGTGAAGCCATTCCCCCTTGTCCTGTCGCTCCAGGCCCCTGTCAATAGCCTCTCATTTCCTGTATTTGTGTACCAGTTGACACCTTTCAGTGCGACACTAAGGGAATTTTTCTCTCAGCTCTTTCAGACATTTAACCATGTCTGCAGTGAAGGGGTGAAGCAGGAGGTGGGATCTACTCACACTGCTTGGCTTGTATGGCCACGACTGCCAGGAGGATGAGCACGAGGACTGCCAGGACCAGCGCCACGTAGAACCAGGCTGAGCACCTGTGCTGGCAGCCTGCAGGGAGGCAGGAGGAAGAGCAGCTTAAGGTGCTGGGACTCTTAAACTTAACATTGGGGAAACAACAGAGAAATCATCTGCCTAAAATCAGTCTGCTCTCAAGAGGATGCAGTGGCATTTTACTTATTAAAAATCTGCATCCATTTTGCATACATGGAAATGAAATCAAAATGTTTGGTCACATAGAGAAGTGATTTGTCAACCATTAAGAATTTGCCTTTTCTCCTTTGACTTTTTCTCAAGCATTGCCTCCTCTCACCTACCCACACACACCCTGTAGGACCTTGCAGAGCAATTCAGGGAAAATATCAAGGATGGGCTGTGGTGTCAAGGATGGCTGTGGTGTCTGTCAGGGATGGTTGTGTGTCAGGGATGGCTGTGGTGTCTGTCAGGGATGGGCTGAGGTCTCAGGGATGGGCTGTGGGGTGTTCCTCCTCTCTTCTCCCAAGCGTTACTGTTCCTGTCCTGCAGCACAAAGATAACTTCCCTAAACGCACAGGAAAAAAGCCCCATACTGACACCCCCTGGCACAGCACAGGGAAGTGCATCAAACCAAGCATCTCTCCAGCTGTTTGGCATTCCTCCTGTGTCAGAGGGAAACACTCAGGAAGCTGCAGAACCCGAGGAAATTTGGGATTAAGGTGCCAGTTCCCCGAGGCACAGATTTGCACTGTCATAACCTCTGTTTCCCTGACCTTGCCTGCGTGAGATGAGCAATTGCTCCATCCTCTGGCTGCCTGACATGTCTGCTATGATGTTCCCTTTGCCTGGCAGGCAGCTCCTTCAGTACAGGGAGGGTGACAGGCACTAATGGCACATGGAGACCTGGGCATTACCCTGCTTCCAAGGCCAAATGCATCCCTGGGACTCTTCCTCCACGAGGGTTCTAAAAAAACCCCGGAATTTTACTTTGCTTTACTACATTTCCCATGTAGGGCACAAAGGCATTTTTAGAAATTATTTTAAAAACATCTCTCAGTATTATTTTTGAAAGGAAAGTGTAAAATCTGAGAAGCCGGGAAAAAAAGCAGCAGAGGAAATGACAGATCAGCCCTTCATTGAGAGAGTGTACATAAAGGCTCTTGATAACAGCTTTCACTGGTGGGCAATAGGAAAAGCTACATCTATAATTAGTAACCAAACAAAATTGCACAGTACCAGGAGCGGAAGTCTCTGCTCTGCTGTTCCCTTGGGGCTGGGGCTTCACATGCAGCTCAGCATATGTGATCGTGTTTCCTGTAAGCAGAGGGCAGCGCTGACATTTGTGGCCGTGCCAGTCACCAAGAGCAGGAACAATAAAGGCGGAGCCTCTGTGAGAAGGGGGGTGTGTTTGCAGGGCTGCTTGTCCAGCATTTTCCTTCTCCTAGGCAACGGCAGGCAAGATGATGATTTACCACTTCCCCCTGCTGTCAGGAGCCAGAGAAGATGATGATTTACCACCTCCTCCATAAGCTTTGAACTGCTGGGTGCTGTGTGGCTGGAGCAGGATCCAGACAAACAGGCTGAAGGATGGGAAGGACCTGGATCCTATCCGTGGCAAGCATCCCAGCTGTTGCTAAGCCATCTCAGAAGGTACCACAGGGGCTGGAGGGGCACCCGGCCCACGACTGCTTTGTGGGGCAGGGAGGTGCCAAATGAAAACCAGCACTCGCAGAAATGCTACCGCAGCAAGGTAATTCCTGAGGGCATTCCTGACTTGTGTGTTTATCCCAGGATATTTCAGGTGCTGCCTGTAGCGACAGAGGAATGGATCTGATGGTTGAAGACATCTTTTTCCAAAAGCACGTTGCCAAAACAAAACTAAAAATGGCATTAAAAGCTCATGGTGTGGGTTCAAGGCACATGGATTCTTTCTGAAGATGTTTTCAATATCATTTACCTGGGTATTTTGCAGAGCTGCTGGTTAGTGTTATGGAAGGTATTTGGACCTTTGGGACATTGCTTCTGGCTCCATAAATTGAGAGATTTTTATCCATCTATATCAAGAATAAGCTTCTGTGCTACCACCCTAGTTTGTGATCACTGGGGCTTTTAGAAGGAAGTGTTGTATTAAATTTCACTGATCAGGCAAAAACTTGGCAGAAGAAGAGAGTCTCATTAGGTTAAAATGAGCCAGCATTTCATATGAGAATTGCTGAAGTGTGGAGAGGTTTTACAGTAAAAAAGAACCACTGAGAACCTGACTGGCAAGTAAGGGTGATTCATATAGGGGAGACAGTCTGTGCTTTAGACAATCTGACCTAATTCTGACCTAGGTTGTTTGCTTTCTTTCAATTTATTAGTTCAATGAACTACAGAAAATTTGTAAATTAAATGTAATTGTTCTCAAATCAAATGCCCTAAAAGTTTTTCTTCTTAGAATGTAAATAATTTTCCAGAAACACTCAGGACTTTTAAATGCACTAGTCCTGTAAATGGAGATACTTCTAAAATAAGTATTTTAGACATTCTGCTACTATTAGTAAATAATTTGTCTCTCAAATGCACATTTATTCCTTCAAAGAATATCTCTAAGTCTGAAAGAAAAACACTCCTCCATGCAAGCTGAATATTTAGCCAAAATAATTCCTTCTATTACAGTGTGTACGGGCTGGTTTGATTATTTGAATGCAAAGTTCTCAGAAGTCAGCAGGGGGTTTTAAAACACCACATAACTTTAATTCTGCCAGATGCTTCCACACCCTCACCTAATTCAAGAACAAGGTGGAGATCTCTGTCAGCCACTAAAACTGAAAATTCACTTCCCTGTGCCTGTTGTCAGGTGCAGAAAAACATCTCTGTTTATTGGAAGCTTCTGCTCGGTGAATGTGCAGACAGGGAGTGCTCCTGGGGATGTCCATTAGGGAATGTTGTGTCCAGATGTGGGCCAGAACATCCAGGGGTCTGGGGGAGGCTCCTGGATCAACACCAGGTGGACCTGGTCAACACCCAGAGCAGCCCAGGAGGTTAAGGAGGGGAACAAGAAGTTAAGGGCACAACCAATAGCAGGCTGCAACTGCCTGTGGGTTAGCTTGGTGACAGACTTGAACTCTCCTTGGTTTGTTCTTGTCCCAAGGAAAGTTCTGTGTAGCCACTCAGGATTCATAATCAGGAAACTCTCAAATTATCCCTGAGGGAACCGGGACACAAAACCTGCCGGAGTGTTTTGCTGGAAAATGGATTCCAGGTGTGTTTATCCTTGCTGGGATTTGGGAACACTTTTCTACTTTTGAACACCTGGTTTGAAGCACGGGCGCAGTAACAGCGCCTAGCAAAGCCTGTGCACAGATAGTGCCATTGCTAAATCCTCCTCAGCACACTCTGGCAGAGCATCCAAGAATCCCCAATTTCTCCTCTATCCAGAGCACCTGAGTGGCAGCTGAAGTCCAGCTATAAGTCCAAGCCAAATCAAACCAAATGTATTTGAGTATAATCAGACATAAGAGTGGGGAAGGTGAGACTGGGAGCTATAAACAGTGAAGAAAAGATTAGTTAAGAGATTTTGTCTCTGTGTATTTGAGACAGAATAACTAAGACTTGTAGAAGTACTGGGTGGATCTCTAGTGCCTGCTTTTTAAAGGAGATGGAGGCACTAGAGTATGAACAGAAGAATTTCCACAAAAAATGATTAGCATTTTTGAGAAGTTAAATGTTTAAAGGGAAAAGGGCATTGAGAAATCACTTAATTACCATGGCTAGTAAGTTCATGTGATAAAATATCAAGAGTTAAAATCAGTTCAACAAAAGTTTACTAAGAGCCATCCACATGTTAATGATCTGTTTCACTGGAACTGACCTGTCCAAAGCTGAGCTTTTCCTTTAGGCAGCATGATCAAGGAATAGTTTTGGATGTCTTCTAATCAAGATTTGATCTCTGTCTCCCTTCACAAATAAGTTTTATCACTTTGGATACTGGGTAAAATTCCAGGCAAGCCTTCTTTGTGTTGCACAGGTTACAGCAGTGCAAACAACATCCATAGGTGCATGAACACAGAGTCTAAGGTAGTATTTCATGCCACATATGTAATAAAGTGAACTAATTTTTATCTTTTGGATACCAGTAGTGTAAAGATATATAAAAGGTATTATTTTCTGTCATTTAAGTGCATGTATTCAGAGCACCAACATCACTATTAATCTCCATTGTAAGTAGAACGTCTAAAAAAACTCATTACACAATGTTGTTTCCTTAAGGGATTAAATACAATAATTACTAATGCAAGCATGAAAATATCCCAAGTCTGATGCCACAAGCATTTCCTATTTGCTCATAATAAGCTGTCATTCATGTTAAATGTCATCCAGAATTTTGTCCAAACGCTTTGATGAATGAATTACATTTTTTTTCCCAAGTAGTAGAAATGTCATTTCTTCAGAAAATTTAGTTCACATTATCTCCTTACCCTGAATACTGGCTTAATCCTTCAGGGTTTTTTTTACAAAAATATGAAGTGATCACAGATGGATAATATGGTTCTGGAAAATCACCACTGGAAAATTAAAGAGAAAGAGCAGGAAGTTTCTAGGCGACATTCAGTATTTCCTTCAGTGACAGTGGCTGCACTTTAGACTGCTACTACTTTCCTGATTTACTGGTTAATTTACTGCTCCTTTTCCATGAACATAAACATTGATCTGATTTGTGGGTTAGGTAATAAATCAGTGGAGCATTGTCTTGATCATGTTACTCATTTAAAAAGAACTATTATGCTCATTACTCAACCAATGAACACTTTTTCTTTCCCATTCTGTTGCTTAAAGCCTGGGACCAGACCTGAACTGCCGCTCTTTGGTGGTTCTGCTTTGGGAGCAGCTTGGCTGATTTGAACTGTGAGAATCTCGTCCACTATTCCAACTTCTTGCCCTTCCCATACAGCATCTTATGGCATTCTTCTAGATTTACAAAATTTAAAATGTGAGAGAGAAAGAGAGAAGAGCTCAAGACAGCAGAAAGTGTGTGCCAAAGAGGTTTTACCTGGGTTTGATGTCCCTGAAGGAGTGTGTGGCCTTTCCCTCGGCAGCATCGCCACGGCCGCGTAGGTGACATCCCCTGCCATCCGTGAGCCTGTCCCTCGGAGCTATGGAAAGAGCAGCTTTAACTCAGTCATTTGCATCCTGTCTCAAGTTTGCCTGCCTCCAAAACACTCACGTGCTGTGCTATGGCTCTGAGGAAGGATGACAAACACAAAAAAAGGAAGTCACCGAGTTACTTCTTTCAGTGCAGCTTCAAAGCCTGTTTTCAGCCACCATTCTGTCTCTTCTTACCCTTCAGAATACAGGAGCAAATGAAGATTAAAACCCATCATTTTCACTAATATATGAGAAAAAATCTTGTTGGTCAAAGCAGAGGGAATTCTCTAAGGAATGCCTAGAAATGGACTTACACAGGTATGAAAGGTTTGCTGGTTCTCAGGAGAATAGAGAGTACCATTTTTGTGCTGTGGCTGTTTTGTGCTCCTGTGCATGATCTTACACAGCCTATCCACCTGAAAGAAAGATAAACAAGAAGTACATGTAACAGCATAAAATGTCTTGGGGTTAATGTACTGCAACCACACAGCTTCAAAAATGTAACTCAAATTCTAACCTGCTCCACTCACAAAGTCCTTCAGTGGTTTAACAGCTGAATTTAGGTGATATTGATGATGTATTAACATGAACTCAAAATAAAATTTAAAAAAACATAATCAATGCTTTTTACAAGAATGTTTCCATGCTTTACTGTACCAGTAGTTACAAGGAGTTGCTGTTCCTACATTGCTTGAACTATTTCCTGCTTGAGCCAACAACTCCACAGATGGAAAACCTGAGTTGCCTTTATTACCTTAAACTCCTTTTTCATTACCCACGTGTTTGCTGCAGGATATTTTGATGACTGTTTTTGTCCTCTATTTCAGCTGAGGGGGAAGCCTCACAGGTTTTAACTGAAACATGAACACCTTCTAAAACCTAAAAATACATTTAAAATACTCAGACATGGAGTCCTATGCATGACATTTCCTGCTCTTGGTTTTGTACCTTATTCCCACTTGGAAAATTCCCTCCAAGGTCAACACAGAAAAGGTCTGCAAACCTACCTGGGTCTGTTGAAAATAACTTTTGTACAGGATGTTTGCAGGTTTTTGTTACATTCAAAGGGACCCAAAAAAAAACAAAGTTTGGGGCTGTAAGCTTCTTTTACTGATTTTTCCCTTGCGATGTTAAACACTGCTAATGGTGTCAAGTGCACAAACAAAAAGGTGTTGGGGGGGAAAAAAAGAAGAACCTTTGATAGTCATGGAACAGATTAGTCAGAAGTGCTGCCTGAGTATGATTTATAAGCAATGTATCTAAATCGTGATGGGTTTGTTATCTGATAATAAATGATAAATCGATACCGTGAGCTGCAGCCTGATAAGGTTTGTTTCACAGACACCTACATAGCAGCCATACCACCAGGCCTCACATGAAACACAACTTTGTCCTCTGAATCAGTTTTCCCTTGAACTTCTCAGCATTCTTTACAGCAGGATAGTTAGGCTCTGAAATGGAAAAAAAGATAACAAAAACCCAACTTGAACCAAACCAAATTTCCTTATTTGGGGTTTTTCTGAAACTTTAGTCCATAAAGGAGAGTCAGAAGGTGGGTTGTTTGAATTCTCAGTCTCTTTCCATCACTGCACACACACTTCAGCAGTCTTTTCTCACATGATTTCCTCCTAAACCAGTCACAACCATCCAGAGGTAGTAACCATGTGCAGTCTTGTGGCCGTTCCCTCTCGTCCTGTCCCTGTTCTCTGGGAGCAGAGCCTGACATCCCCTGGCTGCTCCCTCCTGTCAGGGAGTTGTGCAGAGCCAGAAGGTCCCTCCTGAGCCTCTTTTCCTCTGGACTGAGCTCCCCCAGCTCCCTCAGCTGCCTCTTCACAAACTGTAATCTGGGTTGAGTTTATTGTATGATCCACCTTCACCTTGTGTCTTTTGGGTTCTCCAGGTAGAGCCTTGCCTCAGCCTCTTCTTTCCTCCCAGGAAATGAATCTGGATTAATATGCAGACCTTACAGAGCCCTGTGAGGCCCCTAAAATACCAGGGGCTGTCTATCAAACATCCATATGTCTGTGGAGGGGGGAGTGGTGTTTTAGCCTTGAATTTTCAGACTTTTTGGCACAACATGGAGATATCTGAGGGTCCAGACTCTCTTGCAGCACCTGCAAGGAAAGATGGTGGGATTTTTGTGTAGGATTTCTCTGCACATCATGTAGAGCTTGACAGCCTGGAGCTTCAGGGGCTCTATGGGGGTAGGCAAAGGGATGCGAGCTCATGTCATTCCCCATCCTGACGTGCTCCTGGGTGCACACAGACTCCCCCTTCCCAACTGCCAAGCCTGAGTGATGTCACTGAGTGGTGTTCTGGTGGCAGCACAGTTACCAGCTCCAGCTATGCACAGAACAAACGTGGTGACAACTGCAGATGCCACCTCTTCTTGTGGGTGTGACAGCATCACCTTCACTGCGTGTGGAGGCAAAGGCAGACTGAAAACAGCGACGTGGGCTGCAAAGCAGAATCCAGCAAAGCAGAATTCAGTCCCTCCTGCCACAGAACAGGCAGCTCAGCCCAGGACTCCAGCTGCCTCACAATGCACATTCGAAAGAATTTGAACTGCTGGTCTGACAATAAAATGCAGTTCCCAAAGGCTGAGCTGCAACACAGAGGCTTCCAGGCTAAACTGAGGGAGTCCCATGGGCAAATGTCCAGTTTAGGTTTCAATTCTAAGCCTCTGCTGTGTCACAGCAGAGCCTGTTTGTATGATGAGGCGCAAAAGCAGCACCCAGAAGGCATGATCAGAGCTAGGGCTGAAACAGAGACACCTGTTGCCATAAAGGAATGTCTGTGCATGGTTATCCCACACTGCACCAGGAAAAACATCTCATTTGAACTTTTAAACTCACAGGCTGAAATTTATTGATCCATTTTGTTAGTCCTTCCCTGCTGTGCTCTATTCTGCCATACAGACATGGCCTGCCTCGCTTCAGGTCTAGTAGAGCTCCTGTCTCTTACCCTCATGGCTGAAAGAGTCTGGGTTTGGGTATCACATCACCTGTGGGTTTGAGAGTACTTTGCAAAGAAGAGCATCAATTCCAGGCTGCAGTTGGAAGAGCAAAAATAGAAGGACTTGCCTGAGCCCATCAGCAGGCCAGGGGCCAGGGCTAGAAGGCTGCTGAGCACTTCTGTCCCTCAGCACAACACCCTTTTCTGAAGGTGTGCTGGTTTGGGCTGGGACAGAGCTCATTTCATTCACAGGAGCCACCATGGATTTGTGCTGGGAGCAGTGTGGGGAACAGCTTTCAGTAACTCAGGGGTGTTTAGCTATTGCTGAGCACAGATTACACAGCATCTTTTCTGCTGCTCACCCACCCCAGCAGCCAGGAGGCTGCACAGGAGCTGGGAGGGGACACAGCTGGGACAGCTGACCCCAATTGACCAAAGGGATTTCCCACATGGCATCATGATCAGTGTTTAAAGCTGGGGGAAGAGGAACAGGGGGGGTGCTTTGAGTGCTGGTGTTTCCCAAGTCACAGTTATGTGTGATGGAGCCCTGCTCTCCTGGAGATGGCTGAGCACCTGCTGCCCATGGGAAGCTGTGAGTCAAATCCTTCTTTTGGTTTTTCCTTAAGTGTGCAGCTTTTGCTTTATCTATTAGAGTGTTATCTCCGTCCAAAAGCTTTCTCACTTTTACTCTTCTCCTCCCCATCCCCCAGGTGTGAGGGATAGATTTTTTCTGAGCTGCTGATGGGGTTAGCCATGGCAGCAGACCAGGCTGATTGCTGATACCTCATGCATTTGTGAGTTGTTGCTTCAAAAACTATAAAACCTGGATCCAGATTCATCAGTTCCTTTCTTTGCAGGTATTCCCGAGCTCTTTCTGGAAATACATACCCATGTAGAGTTAGAAATCCCTTAGCCATTAATGCATTTATTCCATGTCAAAGTGCTTTGGGGTAAAAAATCTCTGTCTGTTTGTGAAATTGGAAACAAAGCTGTTGTAAAAACAGGACAATCTATAAATTCTGTAGATTGAATGGACAAATGGTGCTCGTAAGCACACACAGCTTACAATTCTTCCAGAAGTTATTGGAATTAATACCCAATGGCAGGAATGAAGAACAAAGAGCATGCCCTTCCACAAAACTTCCAGTGCTCTCTACCCTTATTCCTTTATAAGTATGTGATTTATTTAATTTTTCCCCAGGAGGTAGAAATACAACTATGAATGATTTTTTCTTGATAATTTCAGGATTCAAAAACTGTTAACACATTGGCCTCAGAACAGATTAGTATAACAATGCAGATGATACAGCCCCTAAATTATGATGTTTGCATTGGAAGGGGGGTTAATTTTTAAGAGAAGTTTGATGTATAAGAATCCAGGTGGAGCAAAAAAGAGTCAGAGTGTGCAGTAAGATGATGTATTACTTGGATGGAATTAACACATGGTAATCAGTCCAGCCTGTAATACTTGCTCCCAGTGAACTGCAGCAGTGGAGCTGGAGTGGGAAGCCAAGTGGGAAGCAGGGTGTTAGCAGGAGTGCCCAGTGCTGTGTGGATCTTGAACATGGAAAGACAGGACGTAGAAAGAAGAGCAGTACAGAAGAACAAGAAATTATTTTCAATCCTAAGTTTATATCACCACTGAGAGGTTTCAGTCAAGAATCCCAGGATGGGTCAGGCTGAAAGGGACCAGTGGGTCAGCTGCTTCCACCTCCCTGCTCCAGCAGGGCCATCTTAGGGCACAGGATTGTGTCCAGACTGGAATATCCTGTGAGGAAACTCCACAGCCTCTCTGGTCACTGTTTCAGGGCTAAGGACTGCCCAGAGAAGAAGTTCTGCCTCCTGCCCAGGTGGAACCTCCTGGGATCAGTCCCTGCCCGTTCCTCTGGTGCCACTGCTGTGCCCCCAGAGCAGAGCCTGGGCCCTGCTCGGAGCCCTCCCTGCAGACAGGGACACCCAGGGCTGAGGGCCCCTCTCAGCTGGGGCTCCTCTCGAGGCTGGACAGCCCCAGCTCCCTCAGCCTTTCCCTGCCAGAGATGCTCCAGGCCCTAAATCATCTCTGCAGCCTCTGCTGGCCCTGCTCCAGGAGCTCTCAGTGCAGTTGTAATAATGGACAAACTGGAACAATTCACATCACTAACATTGCACACAATTTATCCTGCTATGCTGAGTAAATGATGTTGGCTCTTGATTTCTCTTCTGTTAAAAACTGTTCTTACATAAATGTCCAGCTGGTATTGCTCATGAACCGACCATCAGAGCTAATTAACTGTTTGGAAACTGGATGTCTAAGTTCTGTGGGTTGGGATTTTATGATCTGAGAGGATCTTCCCTGGGACACTTAAAAGAAATACAGTTTATCAAGAGAAGCTTGAAAGTCTTCCAGCACAAATCTTTGTACTTTGTCCCTTACTGCTCCTGATGCTTTTGACAAAATCCCCAGAAGCTGCTGAAAAGAACTTAGGGAATGGTAAGTTACTGTCGTACAGTAACTTACAAACTGCAGACAAACCAACCAAACAAAAAGCAAACAACAACACACAGACACAAGGAGAAAATCCCCCAAAACCTATGAAAACCATCACAAGTGAGATGATATCTGAGTGTGATTCTAAATGTGCTGAAGAAGGCAGCAGGAGGTGGCCACTGTGCTTTGAACTGAAGCCAGGCAGTAGCAGGGCTAGGAAAGAAAGTGTGCAGTGTAAGTGACACAGACAAGTGAACTCTGTCCCTCTGTCCTTCTCTGACAAACTCCAGACCCTTCTAACAGCTGGTTCTAACACTGCACCTTCTCCTGTGCAATCTCACAGTCCTCAGAACCACTCTTCCAATGCACACACACTCCTTCCTGCAGGGAGAACAGATCCGAGCCTCTCAGGCCCCATTTTGCTGGGCTGGTGGGTTTAATTTCATTTATCTTACATTAAAATCAGCTGTCTTAACTTCTGGGGTTTTTTCAAATGCTGGAAATTGCTTCTTACTTTACCAGAAGACGGTGTGCATATATCTCACTAAATAGCTGGAAAGGACATTTAAATATTAAATGTATTGATCCTTAGTTCTGCTTTGTTCCTGTCCACTGGAGGAACTTCAGGTACATTTGAGCAGCTTAATGCCATTATTTAAATGGAGACTTGTGAGGCCTGGAACTACAGAAGGAGCTCTGTTGAAACCTTGCAGTTTCAGTATTTCTGCTGCATTCAAAAGGATGAGCCCTGGCCTTTTGTAACAGCAAAGATCTGTTAACTTGGAAATTCACAGGCAAGCTCTCTTCCACAAAAGTGAAGTGGGCATTCTAGCAAGCCCTTGGCTGTAGCAGACACATTCTTCTCTCTCTCAGGATGTTTTCATAGAGGGACACAGAGAGAAGAAAGAGAAAACAATTTCTATTTCTGCTGCTTGTTTTTCCCATGTGGAATGTGTTTGGAGAATTGTTTACCTGGGGTGATTGCTTGATTGGATTCTGGTGAGGATTGTTTGAGCCTAATGGCCAATCCAATCCACCTGTGTCTGCACTGAGAGAGGGTCATGAGTTGTGAGTTAGTTAAATACAGTAGTTAGAAAAGTAGGTATGTAGTTTTAGTATCTCCTTAAATAGTATATTAATGTATTATAGCATAGTTATAATAAATAAATCATTCAACCTTCTAAACTACAGTCAGACATCATAATTTCTTCCCACCAGGTTCACCTACATTTACAATACTTGGTGATCTTTTAAGTGCTTTGTCAGCAATATTTCTTTCTGGAAATTGAGGGGTCAGTGGAAAGTTTTTGTGGGTTTTTTTGGGGTTTTTTTTGTTTTGTTTTTTTTTCTTCTGAAATGGTTATAATGATTTCTGTCTGCTGTCAGATTCAGCAAGGTTCAACCAGTTTTTTGGGGGGTCAGGATTACATCCTGGCTTCACCTTTAATGTGTCAGCAGAGTGTCCAGTGGTGATAAATCATGGGAGAGCAGTCCAGGGAGGATCAGCCCTGGAGCAGGGGAGCAGTGTGGGGTGAAGCAGAGAGGAGCTGTTGTGGACTGACCCCATTGCTGCATCCCCCTGTGCCTCTGGGGTACTGGGTGAGGAGGGGACTGAAGGCAGGAATAAAGCAATGAAATTGAGGGAAGAAGGAGCAGGGACAAGGTCTAGCTTAAATCTTTTTGTCTGCATTTCTCACTGTCCAAATCTATTTCAATTTGTAAAAGTAATTCACTTTCCCTAAGTCAAGTCTCTTTTGTGCATGATGGTAACTGATAAGTGATTTATCTGCTTTTATCATGACCCTTGACCTTTTTCCTCTTATTTTCTCCCCTGTCCTGTTGAAGAGCAGGAATGAGAGAGAGGTTGGGTGTAAGAGGATGGTGTCTGGCTGCCAGCTAAGGTCAATCTTACCAGCCTGTATTACTTTACAATTTCTTTTTTTTAAAATATATTTTTTGCTAAGCTATGTAAAATTCTAGTAAAACAAAGGTTTCCTCTGTGGTTCTCTCAAGAAGATCTTAAAAATATTAGCAAGAGACCACCCATAGGAATATTGACAGAAATAGACTCCTGAATGAATTATCCTCCTGAAGAGGAGCGAACCAGTTTTAAAAGTCAGGCATCTGCTAAACAAGCTGTTGAAATGTTTTAGTCTTTTGTTTCACTTGCACTAAATCCCCTTTCATTCTCAAATTAGATTTTGAAAGGTCGGAGTAGAAGTGAAAATATTTTCATGTAATGACACATAAAGATAGCAGAAAGCCCACCCAGGGAAAGGAAAACCAGTCTTTTATTCTGTCAAGAGTAACGCCCCTCTCATCTGCATCCAAGTTAAGCTCCAGGCTATTCACAGGTTGGCAGCCGAAATTGATACCAACATTACAAGGATGAAGGTCAGAGGCAGTGCCAAGCCTTGAAAATCCAGAGCCCTGTCTCAACAGAAGGATGGAGGTCCCAAAGGGGAGCAATCCAGGAAAAAACAGGCATGTTTACATTTAATCATAATGCTCCCCTGGAATTTTCTGAGTAGGTGTGTACCTGCAGATGATGTGCAGTGTTTTTAGAGACCACAAACCTTGTTCCTCTTCTGCACATTCAGAGAACTGGCTTCGTTTTTCATCCTGCTTCTTGTTATTCAAACACGCTTCATGCTTCAGATTTTATTTCACCAGACAGAAAACTTCAAAGCCACTCACACACATATATAAAATGCTTTATCACTTCCTTTTCTTTTGTGAAGTCCAGCACATACTTTAACTGAATAAACAAAGAGCAATTCTGAGAAATGCAAATCCTTTCTTGGCAACGTGGTGTTGTGAATGCAAGGCAAAAACATTGGGATTTTCCCTTTATTTCAGAAGGATATTCATACTCCTTTTACTGAGATGATAGATCCAGGAATAATGGCAGAGATAAGAAACCAGCCTCCAGAAAGGCAGATGTTGAAAGGAAGCAAAATGAGAGAACTCTAATTTCTATTAGGCTGGCAACTTGTCACTAGTGGGGGTTCCACAGGGCTCCATCCTAGGCCCTGCTCTCCTCCACATCTTTGTAAATGACCTGGACACAGGACTGGAAGGGGTACTAAGTGAGTTTGCAGATGATCCTGAATTGGCAACATTTAGCACAATGTGTAAATGCATTGTTCCTTTTGACATCCTATTTTGTTCTTTTAGCTAGGAAACATCCAATTCCTAAATGCTATAATACTCTGTTGGGTCTGTGATGTTGCCCATAAAATATAAAAATGCTATGAAAATCCTGAACCATAAGAGCTCAGAGTTTCTGGTCACACAACAGGTGAAGACTTTTTGCAGTGTTTGGGCTTTGTCTGAGAAATCTCTTAACATGCCTGAAAGCCACCATGGTTTAGCAGGTCTCAGTGGTTCATTATCCCTCTGATAGGTTGATAAAATCAACCTGTTTAAGTCTGATATGTAGTAACATTTACTTACATGAATGTTCTTACAGTGCAACATGTAATAAACCCCCACTTCTCAAAATTCTACTTCAAAACATGTTTCATGTAAATGAAGATTCAAATTCCTGTAAGTGGCTTTGGCACCATCTAAAGAAGCAGGAAGCTGCCTAGAAGTTTTATGATACAGACCAAAGGACCCTAAAGGTGCTTTAATAGAATGTAGATGGTCTCATACAGTCAGAACAAAAATAAGAGGAACTAAATTTTGCAAGCCTTTCACTTTACTGCTGCCCATGGAAGCTCTTATCAGGCTGTGGGTGTTCACAAGTTCAGAACCATTCTTGTCTGGTAGCACTGTGGTCACAAAGCTGGCACCCTCTTTTTCCATCCTGTACTCTGCCTTTGGATTTCTTCTGCAACTTCCATCTTAATTTTGCCTTCTGCAGAGCAGCCTGGAGCAATGGGTCGTGTTGTAGAATCATGGAATGGTTTGTGTTGGAAGGGACCTTCAAGATCATCTTGTTCCAACCCCCTGCTATGGGCAGGGACACCTCCCACTATCCCAGGTTGCTCAGAGCCCCATCCAACCTGGCCTTGGACACTTCCAGGGATGGGGCAGCCACAGCTTCTCTGGGCAGCCTGTGCCAGGGCCTCCCCACCCTCACAGGGATGAATTTCTTCCTGATATCCAATCTAAATCAATTCCCTTTCAGTTTAAAGCCATTCCCCCTTGTCCTGTCACTAACTGTCCCTCTCCATCTTTCTTACAGCTTTCTTCAGGCAGTGGAAGGTATCCAGCTCTGTGGGCTCCACACCTTCTCTTCTCCAGGCTGAGCAGCCCCATTTGTCTCAGCCTGTCCTTGTGGGAGAGATGCTGCAGTCTTCAGAGCATCTCTGAACTCCTCCAGACCCATCCCAACAGGGTCCCTGCCATGTGCAGATCCCCAGAGCTGCACACAGGCTCATTTCCTAACCAGCTCCTTCTAAAGCTTTCTTGCTGGGAAATAGGTCCCCATTCTGCAGCCACCTCTTATTTGTGGATGATTTTTAGAAATATAATGCAAATAGAGTGTGAAGAAGCTCTTGGACAACCTGATTTGTGCCACCAGAAAATGGTACTGTGCTTTCAGCAACCTTTAAGCCTCTGAGTAATATGAAAATGGTTGCTGCAGGAAGTGGAGGTAACTTCTACCCATCTCCTTGCCAGGGTTGAGGTGAGCCCTGCCTGTCTCATCCATGGCCTTCCAGCTGTATCAAGGCTGGATGGATCCACTGGTACCAAGTCAGAGGTGAAGCCTTGAGAGTGGAGCTAAAAGTGTCTTGAGTCTTGACAAATACCCACCTCTCCTCTGTACTCAGACTTTCCATTTGCAGCACCTTCTGTGCCAGTCAGCATAAGTTCTTTAACTTGCCATTTATGTCCAGTTGGTGCTCTCCTTTTTGCAGGAGGAATCCTTACAAATGGGATAGGAAGTTGGAATGTGAGACCTCAGGCACAGTTCTCACGTGTATTTGTTTGGCACTGGATGTTACCTGACCCCCCCCACCCCCCCAACCCCAGAGGATTGTCAGGGGACCCTCCAGGAATCCTCAGGGGTGTTTGGGTTAACAAGGGAAGGAAGGAAGGTCTCTGTGGGTGCCAATATCCCTGACACAGGGGAAGAAAGCTGCTGTTGCTTTTGTCAGAGCCCTGCCCCAGCAGCACATCAGTGTGTCCTGCCATGGGGCAGCCCAGCTGCCTGGCTGCTGTGGTGATACCCATGAGAAGCTTCTACTTCACCACCTCCCCTCCTTCCCCTCTGTGAATGAGAGGGGCTGGCAGTCCTGGACACCTGCCTGGTCAGGAGGGCTGTGAGGGTCAGCCTCTTGGGTTTGGGAACATCCAAACCTCAGAGGTTGTGGGCAGCACTGCTGGGCAGGAACAGGATTATGTCCAACGACCTCTGAATAGAAATAATTGGCAGCTAAAGACTTAATAGTTGAATGACTGTGGGCTTTGAGATTGACATCTTTGAGGAGTGTGTTCTATTTTTTAGGTTTACCTTGAAAGGTTGGAAAATAGCTGAAATGGGGTGTTTGCAAGAAAGGGATCTGTTTGATGAGTTCTTATGCAACTTATAAGAAAAATGATAATTCTCCTGGACTTCAAGGAATCATATATGGACTTAGACCTTCCCATCTCCCTTTAGAAACGTTTCAATCAGTTATTGGAATGTTTGCTATTTAACATGGGGTTGTGTGAAGGTGTCACTGCTGCTGTATCAGCCACTCTTGCACAATTCCCTCCCTTTGTAGCTTTCTGTGCACAGTATTCTGTGTCCTCAGCACCTGGTCCTGAACAGCAATTTCAAGCAGAAGGACAGTGTGTGCAAATATCACTGATGGCCAGACAGCTGCTTGTGCTGCCTGAAAGCTGCTGAGGTCAAATGAAACCTTTCTTGTAACAATAAAAATGATCCCTGAAAAATGCCAGCATGGGGAAGGTCTTTCATAACAGAAAATAGCTCAGTTTGGCCCAGACAAACACAAACCAAAATCTGTAGTTCTACTTAAGTGCAGTTTATTCAAGACAGTTTGTCTTTTTGTCTCAGAATCCCAGAGCAAACATCCAAGGTGCAACAGCTAAAAGCCCCAAACTGCTTTACAACTCCTTCTCTCTCAAAGAGCCTCTTCTCAGGAACTCGGGGAGGGAGCTTTCCACATTGTAAGTTTGAGACTCACTGCATTCCTCTTATAGTTCTGTTTACATCAAAAGTAATTATTTACAAAATCATTATTTACATCATAAACCACCTGCACAGCTCTTGAAATGCAGAGCTCTAATTTCAGCTGCACCAGAGTAAAGCAGGGGTAACCTTAGGGCAGTTGACTGTGGAAATTCCTGGGTGTGAAGCTGGCATCAGTGAGACCTCCAGGACTTTCTCAACAGATCCCTCTCCAGTGTCACCAGTGGAACAGTCACCATCCTCATCTGAGTGCTCTCCTGTGAGTTATCGGAGCCAGTCAGGCTTTAATCAATTGAAACAGAAAAAATATGGGATGTCATTCATTGCAGAATTACAATTTATATATCTTTCCATTCCTTAATATGCAAATAATATTAGTTCAAAATCATGCAATTATGCAATCAAAAGTAAACTTCTAAATGACAGTTTAGGTCAGCTGTGCAAAGAATGGACCAGAATTCAGTAGTTTAGCTTTTTAAGCCCATATTCAAACTATGACATAATAAAAAAATGGAATAATTAAAAAAAAAACAAATGGAATAATAAAAAAAACCAAACTGCTATAATGTTTCCTGCAAGAACATGATGTTTCATGCAGTATTAAAAATTCCAGGTAATCTATCCACTACTACTAATCTATCCACTAATACTAATCTATCTACTATTTTCACAGGAAATATGCCTGAAGTATCAATGCTTCCAGTGGGATTTCACAACCATTCAGAGTTTATCTTAATGCACCATAAAATCTTTAAGATCAAGGCTTTTTGAACATTGTGCATAAAATACTGCATTACTTTTTTGCAGAAGGCAGATGATTATTAATTTCATTAGTTTCAACCCAGCATCACATCCTTGTTGTCAGTGTTGTTTATGATATACATTGTAGATTGATTTGCTCAGACTCGGGAAGATCTTCAAATATTTGAAATAAGGTTACTCAGAGGAAATCTTGAAGGTATAGCATCCAGTACTGTTGAAGTATTTTTTTCCCTTCTAGGAAAAAGAAAAGGGAAAGAAAAGGTGGTGAATTATCAGATGGGAAGGCCTCTACCCTCCTGAAAATAGAGGATTTATTATCCAGGGATACTAAGCTTGCATCTGCCAACTCGTACAGATTGTTTAAAAGGGGAAAAAAAAAAAGGGGGGGGGGGATTTTTTAATACTATTCTCAGTGGCTTTTATTCTGCTTGTTCAGCTTTAGTCAGCTCCTCAGTTTATACTCAAAAGCTGAAATCTTTAAGTGAAATAGTGGCCTAAATCCATGGAGATTTATATCCATAAATGTTCTTGTTTTGGATATGAATTATATTAATTTATTCTCCATAGTGAAGAGTTCAAAACCATGAAGTAAAGAAAGGTATTCCCCTTCCTCCTCTGCCCAATGCAGGAATAACAACCTGCTATTATCTGTTTCAGGGAGGGAAAATGCTGGGGTTTTTTAGCCTAAGCCAGAGGATTTCCTTTAACTGGGAGCTATAGCAGAGCTTTAGGTGCTAGGACAGAGCAGGTTTATCTGCAGAACTCCAGGAATCAAGCCAGGTCAGTGTTGTGTAACTCATATTTCTGGAAAAAAAAGGCTACATAAGCACTTCATATTTCCATCAGTTTAAACAGAATAGAAATTCTGATACATTTTATGGTGAAGTAGAGACATCTAGTGACTATTTTGTGTGATTCAAATGCAAAGGATTAATGTAGGAGGGGAAAAAACTTCTTCCAAATTCTTGAATAGCCTTTGAACAATAGGTACATCTTTATATAAAAAATAAATTTAGTCTGGCTTTGCATTACTGGCACTGAGGACAGTTAGTGCCTAAGTACTAATGCAGTTACTGACTCATGTTACTTTGTTAAACAATCTTCCTCAGAACAACTTGGCTGCAATCTCAAGCAAAAAATGTCTTTTTCTATTGAACCATCACCTGCCTGCTAAAGGAAGGGCAAGATGCTGGAATGAGAAGGGGAAGGATGTTGGGGTTGGAATTAGATGGTCTTGAAGGGCTCTTCCAACCCAAATCATCCTGGGATTGATTCCAGGCTGCCTTGGACAGAAAAGCTTTAACCCTGTAAAAGCCACTGCTCACCCACTTAGATGCCTAAATCTCAGCAGTTTACAAACTTCTGCTTTCCAGCAGGTACCTCCACAGTCCTCCCACTTGCTCCTGGAAGGTCAGTCATGTACTGCAGCACTCTGGGACACTTCACATTTTCTCACTGTGTTTCAGCAGCCAAAGAGCACATTTTTCCAGAGTATGGGAGAGTATCACTTTCTCTCTTTGATGCCCTTCTTTCCATGACTGAAGAGGACATTGTGTTTCTGCCCCGCTCTGCTGCGACCCCCTTCCTTGCAGGGCTGCATCCAGCCCTGGGCCCAGCACAGGAAGGACAGGGAGCTGCTGGAGCCAGAGCAGGGACACCAAGGGGATCAGAGGGATGGAGCAGCTCTGCTGGGAGGAAAGGCTGAGGGAACTGGGATTGTTCAGCCTGGAGAGGAGAAGGCTTTGGGGTGACCTCAGTGTGGCCTTGCAGTGCCTGAAGGGAGCCCACAGGAAAGATGGAGAGAGACTCTTGACAAGGGCCTGGAGTGACAGGACAAGAGGGAATGGCTCCAAAGTGACAAGAGTAGGTTTAGAGTGAATATGAGGAAGGAATTGTTCCCTGGGAGCATAGTGAGGACCTGGCACAGGTTTTCCAGAGAAGCTGTGGCTGCCCCATCCTTCAAGACCAGGTTGGATAGGATTTGGAGACGCTTGGTCTGGTGGAAGGTGTCCCTGCCCATGGCAGAGGGGTTGGGACAACATCGTCTTTGAAGTCCATTCTAACCCTGATTAATGCAGAACCTTTTACTCACCAGGGTTTGGAAGGCCCATTCTCAAAACATCTCAGTGATATAAGCTGAAAATACCAAAGTGTTCATCCTTCTTCTATGGCTGGTCCCAAGAGGGCAAACTATTGCATTCCTTGACTTGCCACCATGATAACTCCAAAGAACCCCGTTTTCTGCCTTTACTGAGAAAATATGAAAGTCAACATGCAAAGGAAGCATAGGTCAGACTCAGCCCTGGTTTAATTCTGAGCTCAGTAGTGCCCCTGGGATATGAGGATTAGCATGTGGTATAGAGCTGGTTGAAGAGCAGAAATACCTCTGTGAGAAGAATTCAAAGTTTTGGTATCATTCTAAGTTACCAAAACCCCCCAAAATTTAGGAAAAAAATCCCAAAACTTAGTAATTTCTATGGGGAAGAAAATCCAACTAAAAAAAGGAAGTGGGCCTTATAGAAACATTTTTAAACCCAGCTTTTAAAAATAATTTTGTTCTGTATGAAATATTAAAAAAAAACCCCAGGGAAACATTATTTCAAAAGTATGTAGGGTTTTTTTTTTTCAGCAATATCAGATATTCTTTCTCTTCCTCCCCATATCATTGTGTTATGGTTTCAGCCCTGGACTATGGAAGTTTGGGAAGAAGTGATCTGATAATCACAAACCAAAGCAATCTAATAATCATGAACTGAGTTTTCTGTTGAAACAAATTTTAATGCCCAGTTGGTTTGAGGAGAATATGAACACACTCAGCATGTTGCCAGCTCAGGTTCTAAATTAAAATTATGTGTGGGCTGAAAGTCACAGTTTATGAGAAAGTTGATCAAAATCTCAGTTTTTAATAGAACATACACCAAGGGAAGGGAGTAAGAATGAAGAATTGTTTATCAAAAGCTACAAGGTGAGAATTTATATTTGGAAAAGAAAGGTTCTGGTTTCCTTCCGTTCTGCAGACCTCTAAACACTTATTTTGACCTAATGGGGTGTGATGGGAGGAGATCAGAAATAGGGCTGTGTTTTCTTCGGCGAGTCCATTTTGATGGCAGACCTGAGAGCTGAAAGCAACTTTTCAAAATGGCAAATGAGGTGCTCTATGCCGTGGTGTCGCCCAAGGAAAGAGTGAATTTTATTTCAGAAGCTTCAGATACAGGTAAAAAAAGTTCATCTTAATATTACTTATTTTCTTTGCTCACTGATGCATTCTTAAAACTTTCATTCTTTCTTAAATTGTTCACAAGCAGCTGAAGTCATATGGAAAGCCTTTTAAAACTATTAATACCCAATTCTGTTTATTATATATATCTATTGGTGTGGCAGATTCATGTTTATTGATAGAATGAATGCTGAATTCTAGCAAAAGTGAAGACTGGCCTTTGAAATCCCCTTCTGGCTTTCAGTAAGATGGCTGAAATAGGATCTTAAACACATTACTGTTCAGACATTGAAGATCTTTAGACAGATTATTGACAGCTGAAGTTCACTGGATGGACTTCTCTCTCCTGCAGTCCACTTATATTTTGTATTTTAATTTGATTCAGTTTCTTAGACATCAGAAATATTTTGAAATTCTAAAGTGATAGGTCTGTTTCTATTTTCTTTTTTCCTCCTCTTCCTTTTTTCTTTCTTTCTCTCTTTCTCTCTCTCTTTGTCTCTGTGTCTCTCTTCTAAAAGTTCTGTGTTGAGAAAAATACAAGTCAGGATTTAATAGAACTTTCTATAATTTTGAAACCTGTTAGTACTGCAATTTCTGTATAACTTACTGATGCCTTCAACTATAAAACCGCATTGCTTAAAAAATTATCTGCAAAAAATAATGTGCAAAATATCACCATTAAAGGATTTAGGTAGGAAATAATACTTTTCTTAAAAACCATGAATTAAATTTAACTTTTTCAATTCTGATAAAAAAATAGCTCTTTTCTTGTTGTAAGACAATTGAGCATGGAAAATTTATTTTAAATTATAATATTCAGAGGTTCCAATAGGAAAGAAAAGATGTCCTAAGTATGCCAGTAAAGCAATATTTATTCTTAAAAATTAAATATGTATGTTCACTCATTGGAACAGAGTACGAAAAGCACCTGTACAGGTGTAAAATCTTTGTCTTTCATTGTTGACTCAGCTTGCCCCTTAAATTACATGACCAGTTCTCTGCAGAAAGGCTGCAATGCCAGGGCAATCCTTGGAACTCCAGTGTAGCACTGTTCCCTAAGGATTTATTGGAGATGCACCCCCATGCCCAGGACCACTCACTGTGAAAATGTCTCAAACTTGGAGAGCGTAAAAGTTTGTTCCATCTCTTTTTATTTTTTCCCCACCTGTCCCTTAAATTTCTAGTTATATGTTAGAGTTTTAAGTGCTTTCACACAGCTTTTCACACAGCTCCAGTGAATCATGCTTAAAAATTGCTGTATAAATTATTAACTGAGAGCCCCCTAAGCCAAGATCATACTTCTGAAATTCAGAATCTAAAAAATTCTAGTGGCCAATTATGAGGTTAATTAAATAACAGAATTCCACACAAAATGCTTTTCTTATGTTTTAGAGTATGCCAGCATGGTGTTTAGCCTGTCATAATATATTTTAAAAACATTTTTAATTGCAATATCTATATTCTTGTCACTTCTGTGTATCTTGCATCCCTGCTGGTGTCTCAATACATGCTTTACTTAAATAGCATCCTAAAGCAAAGATTTCCACAGGCTGATTGTAATATCTTGCAGAAAGAAATACTTTAAATCAATCTTGAATTTGGCACCTATTAACAGCACTAGTGTGTCCTAGTGAGATATAGCAGAAAAAAATCACCTACCTATATAACTAATATTTTTCATGTTCCTATAGATATGAAATCATGTTTATACGTTCTTACAATCTTCAATTTCTTTGCATATTCCATCGCTTTTGTACTTGAGAGCACAAGTGCAGGAAACTGAGCCCTCATCTTCTGCCAGATGCTGTTAAATTGTTCTGACCACTCTGCTGTGACCACACTGCTGCCTGTGAAAGATGCTTAGTTCTGAAAATGGGTTGGATTCAATATTTTTTGTAAGTCTCAGGTTGATCTTAGCAGCTCTGGCACCTTTAGGGGGTTGCTTTTCTTCAGGCAAAAAAAAAAAAAAAATCTTATTTCATACCCTATCAGTGAGCAAATTTTTTGAAAGTAGCTCCTGGGGAATAAGGCAAAACATGCAAAGCAGGCAGGCCTGGAGGTTGTGGTGTGTTGCAGTTGATATAAAAATACAGCTCCTTCCTTCCTTCCTTCTGCTGTCACACCTACCAAAAACTGCTGGGGTCAGTGACACATCCCAGTGTGTCACTTTGGGGAAGCCAACCCTGACATCACTTTTTATACTCTCTGTTGGTTGCAAAAATTTTGTAACACAGGATGTGGTAATTTTTATAATGGTTGTGACCATGAGTGTCACAGCCCCCTTGTGGTTTATTAAGAAGTAAACGGAAAAAAAATATTTAGCCAAGAAGAGTTGCCTGTGATTAACTTCTGCTTAAAGATTGACAGAATATATAAATATGTGTGTAAGATATGGAATGACAATGAAAAAATAGAATTCATAATAGAGTAGTTCAGTGTATGGTTACTGAGAGTCACCTAGAAAGATTGTAAAATTGGCTAAAATTTAATAAATTAATATTATTTGTGTATGTATGTATTTATTTATTTATTTGAAATATTGCACTGAAGAACCAGTGTTGCAGGAACTCTTCTAGTACTTTCAGCCCTTTTTGTCCCTCCAGGTGATCCAGTCACCTATGCTGAGGTGAATATGAAACAGAGATCTGACAGACCTGACAGCACACCCAAAATTACGCATTCAGGTATGGCAACACCGCAGGACACTTCACGTTTTCTCATTATATCTCAGCAGCCAAGCATCATATTTTTCCAGAGTATGGGAGAGAGTCACTTTCTCTTTTTGCTGCAGGTGATTTCAATCCATTTTTTTCCCTGCTCCCCACTCCCGAAGGATGCTCAGAACATGCTTAAAATTCATTTTGCACTGGAGGCACTTGAAAACTTTTCTGTTAATTTTAGGAACAATTTCCATGGATTGCTTTTCTCTTCCGAATGAATTTTGGGTGAATGAACAGGCCAACAATAGTATTTAAAGCCAAACTGAGCTACTTTTGAAAAGTAATAGCCAAAAAGCAAAAATTCTGAACAGCTTTTTGACAATTCCAGAAAAATTGTGTGTCTTTTCTTAAGTTAAATTTTTAACATACTTTAAGCTGTCTGAAGCCATGCAACCAGCCCTGAAAGAAAATTTTGTTTTGCAAAGTGAAATAATAGATTGGATATGAGTTTTGACTCTTGTGTATGAGGTGAAAATGAAGAAGAGAATATTGTATTCCTGTGATACATAAGAGCAATTCATATATGTATGGAACAAATGTTATCTGTGGGAAATGCTAGTGCAAACAAACATTTCCACTGGGGCTTAATTTGGCCTCACAACAAGGAAAAGGAAACTGAAAGCTTCAGGTGTTTTTTCTGAATAAAAGTGGCAGTCAGGCAGACAAGGGAGTGGGCCAGGTGGAAACCCTGTTACAGAGACAAAACTGATTTACTGGCTTCACTGAAATGCCCTATGATTCTATCCCAGTGGATCCAGGCTTGGAATGCAGCATGGAAAGTTGTCAGAAATGCAATTTTGATATAGGGCCACTGACTTTTTGCGTCCTTTTTATATCCCAGTCCTCAATTCCTCCCTTCCTTTCTCTGATTCTGGCTACACTGTCCAGGTTTTTAGAATTTTCTTCGAGGAATATCAAAATCCATATATGCTCTACATATGGATAAATGCTACTAGGAGAGCTCTGTCCCTTCACATTCTTAACTGGAACCTCTTTAAAACCACAGAAGCCAAATGTTTGTTCTGAATCTTGTTTAGACTGGGGAGAAACTTAAATGGAAAGTATTAAGGAATGGGAATCAAATGAACACAATGATCCAGTCAGGATTAAAGTTGGAGGAGAAAATGATGGAGGCAGGGATTTAAAGACCAATTAAACAAGTGTCTTTGTTGTACTTATAAAATTATGGTAATCTGGGAACAGTCTCTAGAATTGCAAATTACCTATAATATCTTATTTTAAAGCCTGAGTGGGACCTTCAAGCTTTCCTTGTGGGTCTTCAGTTGTGCAACCTCAGACAATTAACAGAGGATAGCACAACGACTGCGAGCCATTTTCCAAGGAAAAGGCAGGGCAAGTTCCAGAGTGGGAAGCACTGGCAGTGCTGTGTGTGCACGTGGCAAAACGCTGGCACAGCAGCGCTGGCAAAAGCTATGCTCTGCCACCAAAGGCAAGAGGCTGGATTTTTAGGTTTCTTCTCAATGGCTGTGATGATAAAATTTAGGACTGGGCAGGAAAAGGTTTCTTCTGACCCTGAAAGTGTGATTTTAATAGTTACACACAGGTTTGTATACATACATATATATATATGTGTGTGTGTGTATATGTATATATGTACACACACACACACACACACATATATATATAAGTGCTGGATCTATAGCAGGAGGGACAATGATTTTTCATGCTCCATAACTCAGAACACAAGTTGCCTTGCTTCTGCCCGCGGTGACACCTCTGTCCCTTATCCCTTTGGCAGTGACCTGCTCGGAGAACTCCCCGTGGTGCTACCTTGTGCTCGCCCTGCTCTTCTGCGCGGCCGTTCTGCTCCTCACGGTCATCCTGCTGGCGGTGAAATGTTACAGCCGCTGACCCTGCTGCCCCTCCGGGTAAGCCCTTCCCAGCCCTGCTGGGTTGCCATGCCAGACCTTGCCATTCAGCACTGGAGCACAATTCCAAACCAAATTCAGCACAATTCCAAACCAAAGGCTGGGAATTTTAGGCTGTCGCAGTAACACTCAGAGCAGGTTGAGCTTAGTGAGGTTCTCTAATTCTAGCAGCCTTTGTCTCTTTTATTTCCAGATAAGTCAGCACAGGAAGGTTCTGATTCTTCAATGGAACGGGACATAGTGCTTGTTTTATTTTACACTGTTTTGGCTGACGAGACAAAATGAAGACATGCCATCAGTCTGATCACTCTCCAGTTATGTCATCCCAGATCTCTGTTAAATCTCTAACCTCTCCATAAATGGACAAGACATATATTAATTTTATTTGGAATTTTCTTAATCCTGCAATACCAGCAACCATTCAACTGTATCAGTGCATGCATCAAGACATGGGCTCAAGCTCCTGCACCAAAAGGTGGATTTGGGCCTTGTTTAGACAACAATGACCAGGCGGAGACATACTTTTAATTCACATCTGACTTGATTCTGCACTGATGTGCAACACAGATAAACTTTTGAATTATATGCAAATGCAAAAACTCACAGACAAAACAGGGAATGTGAAAGGTTGACTTGAGCTTTTTTATAAAGCCTGGGCTTGGGCTTGATTTTTCTTCTTCTGACAGCCTTTAGTTGGATTTGTATGAAAGGGATATTGAAGAAATTAATGTAGTTAATAGAGGTCTCAGTTTCATCTCCTCATTGGTTTGAATTAAGTTATTCTGTTCCACTTGTCCAGAAGAGCATTTCACAATATACTGTTTCTGTCTTGGAGCAGTAATTGATTTTTGTATTTATTTGGTTTTGGGTTTGTTTTTTTTTCCCCACATGCCATAGCTTCAGTTAAAATGGAGTCCTCCACTAGAACTGAGGCACCTGAAGTTCAAATACATTTGTTTGTAGTTATGACCTTATTGTCTGTTTTTATATTATTTCTAGATCTTATCCATTATAACTTCTTTGTGGCAGGCTGCAGAGGATTTGCAGACCTAGAGTAGGAGGAGTCTGTATAGCAAATATTTCTAGAGTATTTCTTGTATCTAAACTTTCCTGTACTTTAGCTGTTGCTGCTGTTGGTAATGTACCCCATCTTTACAATAGATATATGCACAGAAGTCAATAAAGGGATTCAGTAAAGCACTTTTGCTGGTGTTTGTTTGGTTTGTTTTCCTCCAGTCTTCTGTTAGTCAGGCTGGAGGAAAAATAACATTTAGTATTTGTATGAGTGTCAGTTTTTGTGGGGTAGCCCATTTATAGCACACCTGTTTTATAGACCTTGCTACTTACCTTTTGTTTTTCAGACTTACCATTGCCCTCCCTTTTTAAAGATAAAAATGTAGCAAAAAAAAAAAAAAAAAAAAAAAGGCAGAAATTAGACCCAAGACACAGGCAAAAATCATGAGACTGGACATTAGTTGATATCACAATATTAGAAATACTAGATGGGTGGTAGAAGATAGTGCAAGATGATAATAACACAAGGCAGTCAGCGAGGTGACAAAACCAAATATACCAATATTATTTTTAATAATCTTATTTTTTTAATAGTTGAATACAACTCTGACTCAGAGGAAGGCTACATGACTGGTATTTTCAGGGAGGTCCATTTCTTTTACTCTTCTGCTTGCAAATGTTGTCAGCCAATGGCCTCACCAGAACCCTGGGTCATACACCCCTCAGATTTCAGTGTGTGATGACCTGTAGAGAGAAGGAGGACAATTTAATTTATTTTATGACAGTTTCCTGGATATTGGCTTTGTAGCCTATTCCTCTGTGAAGTAAGAGACAGGAAAAAAGATTTTTATTGTTTCTGGCCTTTTCATCATCCTAAAAATATTAAAAGTTTCACGTCAGGCCTCCTAGTTTAGTAAAAAAAAATTCTTGGAGGTCTGAGAGGGGCTGATTCCCATTCCCACATCCCATGACGGGGGATCTGGACAGGCTGGATAAACGGGCTGAGACCAAAGGAATGAGGTTCAACACGGCCAAGTGGCAGGTACTGCCCCTGGGTCACAACCCCCAGCAGCTGCAGGCTGGGAAGAGCCCAGCAGGAAAGGGCCTGGGCCTGCTGGTCCACGGTGCATGGCCAGGAGGGCAGGAAGGCCAAGGGCTGCTGGCCAGGGTCAGCAATGGCGTGGCCAGCAGGACCAGGGCAGTGACTGTCCCCCTGTCGTGGGCACTGGGGAGGCCTCACCCCAAGTGCTGCGTCCAGTTCTGGGCCTGGCACTGCAAGATGGACATGGAGGGGCTGGAGCGTGTCCAGAGGAGGGAACGGAGCTGGGCAAGGGGCTGGAGCACAAGTCCGATGAGGAGCGGCTGAGGGAGCTGGGGGTGTTTAACCTGGAGGAAAAGAGGCTCAGGAGGGACCTTATTGCTCTCTATTGCCCCCTGACAGAGGGTGCAGCCAGGGGTGGGTCGGGCTCTGCTCCCAGGGAACAAAGGACAGGACAAGAGGACACAGTCTTAAGCTGTGCCAGGGAAGGTTTAGTTTGGACATAAGGTGTATTTTTTTCACGGAAAGGGAGATTAGACACCGGAACGGGCTGCCCAGGGAGGCGGCGGAGTCCCCATCCCTGGAGCTGTTGGAAAGATGCACGTGGCGCTCAGGGCCATGGCGCGGTGGCGAGCGTTCCAAGGCTGGGCCCGCTCATTTCCGAGGTCTCTTCCAGGCCGAATGCTCCCGTGACTCTGCGCAGGGCGCAGCCGGTGGGTGCGGGTTTCCCAGCCCCGCCAGCCGCAGCGCGCACCCCGAGGCCTCGCTCCGCTCCCGTCTCCGCGGCAACCGGGCGGGCCGGGCGGGGCCGCGCCGCCCCTCGGCGCCAGGCGCGGGGCCGGCCGGGCAGCGGCGGGCGGAGCGTCCCGGGAGCGGCGGCGCGGGCAGCCCCGGCAGCACCGGCCCTTCTCCCTCGCGGCTCCCCCGGCGGCCCTGCCGGCTCTCCCGGCGCCATGTGCGAGCCCAGCAAGCAGGACATCGCCGCCATCTTCAAGCGGCTCCGCTCCGTGCCCACCAACAAGGTAAGGGGCCGGGCCGGGCCGGCGGGCAGCGCTCCGCCGCGGTGACACGTCGCACAGCCGGCGGGGCGGGGGCGGCGCGGGGCCCGCAGCCCGGCACGTCTCGGCCGGGATAGCAGGGAAAGGCCCGGTGGGTCCTCGGGGTGGCTGTCCCGGGAGAGGGGGAGCTTTTCCCTGCCTGCCCCCCGTCCCTCCGGCCGGCATCCCGCATCCCGCATCCCGAAGGGATGAGCTCTTGGGGAGGGAGGTGCGGCGCCCACCGGGTGCCTGAGCTCCGCTGCGAGGGTCAGCTCCGCTGAGCATAAAAGCAAGTTTCCATCCAGCTGCAACGGAGCGTTGAGTGTGTGTTTATTTTGGTTTGTTGTTTTTTTCCTGGTTTTATTATCCAATGAAGTGGCACAGCCGCTTCTGCAGTGATAAAAGTTTGTTGCTTTTTACTCTTGTTGGGCTTGTCCCGGGCTCAGGGGGGTTTTTCCGTGCTGTGAAGGTGGTTCTGTAGTGCCCACTGGGCTGGGAAAGGTGGCTGGCCAGGTGACGCGGCACAAGTGCCTTCAGCTGCTCTGTGCTGCTTGTTTGTGTTGGCTTTGCGATGTACGCTGAGAACATATGTGAAATATACACCCACCAGGAAACTTGGGATTAGCGTTATGAAGGAACACGTTGGGTTTGTTCTCTGGGAATAGGAATCCGGATGTCTTTTTCTGGTCCAAAACTGACTTCCACTCTTTGAACACAATGCTTTAGGACTGTACGGGTCTGGTTTCTCAAAGCAGAGCTCAGAGGTGAGCACTCAGTTTCGAACAAAAGTATTCTTAAAACTTGCCTTTTCAGTGGGGTAAAAAGTTTATCAAGGAAAGGTCCTAGTCCCAGCAACGAGGGTGAGAGATCTCTTACAAGCTCCTGAAATTCACTGGCACTCTGCCTGGAAATGGAGTAGTTTAGGGCTATTGTGGTGCTTTTTTTGTATTGGGATCACAGGAGAACTAGAAAGTACTGCCCCTGCCTGGCAAGCATGGAGTGCCTCGAGCAGTTCCCCAGTGCTGGACTCCTTGTTCTGTGTAGATTTAATCAGGTGGATGTGGTACCTGTGGTTGCTCAGGTGTATCTGTCTCCCCATGTCAGATGCCACACAGAAATTCAGTGTTGACATAGCAATAGTAGCACAATGTGTGCTGCCACTCACCGAAGTGGCTCAGGCACAGAGACCTCGATAACAGTGCGGTGGTGCCCGGTCTGAGTGACCTAAGAAGGTAGAGCGGGAGAGTGGAAAACAGCAGTTTAGATCTCACAACTGTCCCACTCCCACCTCTCTGACCGTTCTCCTGAAGTAAAAGTTGTTTCTTCCATCAATTTCTCCTCTCATGTTTGTTTCCTTTCTGTTTGTTTCCTTTCTGTTTGTTTCCTTTCTGTTTGTTTCCTTTCTGTTGTGTTCCTCTTAAGGAGTCTGTCTGCCCCTTTTATTTGTAAGTCTCTTTTTTTGGTGGAGGGGAAAAAAGACATGGGAAAGTGCAAATATTGAAAAGGGTTCTGAATTAAAAGCTTAGTAATTTGCTTTAGCTGTGCAGTTTATGGGTAGAGTTTAGGAAGAACTGCCTGGTCTAGGCAGGCATGTGCATTTACACTGTTCTGGGTGCTCTGCAGTAGTTCTTAGTGCATGTGAGCTTGGGAAAAGAATTCTCAATTAAATAAATGTGCAGTTCAATATGTGGGTTAGAGTGTGTTGAAAGTGATGTTTTAATAATTACCTTGAAATTAACATCTGTAATTTGATGTTAGTTCCCTTTAAGATGAGGTTTTGAGTTCTTGGTGTCTTTGGGTGTTACATAGTGTAAAGCTGCCTGATGACAGCAGACTGTTGATCAGCTGCCTGATGACAACGAACATGTTACAGTTATTAAATAGGATGTATTTTGTACCCATAAAAATGTTCATAGTCCTTAAGCTACTTGATATTGTTAACTTGAGTGTTTGAGCTCTACAGCTCAACCCCTTGAAGACTTGCACACTCAGGATGTGCTGAAAGTCTCTTTGATTCTGTCAGATCTTTTAGATCCTCTGAAAATATTTTTTCATTTCTTTCTTTCATCCTGTCTCTGCTTGGACTCCCAGTGTGTGTGTTGTGCTGTTGGTTTATCAGTAGTTGAGTTTTGTTACTACAGTGTGTGTTTGGGTGTGGTTTGTGTTTGTGTTGGGTTTTACCCCAGGATGGACTCTACTATCTTGTGTCCCTGAAGTCATTTTGAGACGATGACACTTGCATTGCAGTTCCCTCCCTTAGGGTGGCATTCCTGGCCAGGTGGCTGTGCTGTGAGTTGGCCCTACCTTTGCTCCGAGTCCAAGTGCCCGTGCAGAGCTGCTGCGCAGTGGGATCGGCTGCTGGGGTTAGTAGTGCTGATGTAAGAGAAGAAGGAAAGCATATCTGGGGACAGTGGCTGGTGACTAAGTGGAGCTGCTTGGGTTCAGATCCCCTTGGCTGAGTGTGGCACTGCCTCCTGAGTTGCAGCCAGATCAGTGTTCAGGCAGCTGGATCCACAGCCTGGGAATGGCAAGGTGTGGAACTGCCCTGGGGCTGGAGCCCCACTCCGGGGGAGGTTCAAAATGGGGAGGCTGAAGGTCTCCTTGTAACCCTGACCTCAGGGATAAGTGCCCTTGCTGAACCCACTCACTTCTTCTGCTTGTGCCAAAAATAGCATTTCTATCAGCTATTTATTACTGCATTTCCATAGCCAAAGTCAATATTTTATTTATTTATTCTGTAATGTAGGTGCTTTGCGCAAGGTGGATGTTTTATGATTTAACTGCTTGCTGTGGATTATACCCAAATCTCCGTGTTTGCTCTTGTACAAACATCTCAGTTAGGTCTTTGGCTGTTTTTTTTCCAAAGTGACTCTTACCGAATCTACACTGTGAAGTGTTTCAACACAAAATAAACAAAAAGCATGCAAGTGTATTTTGAAAGCACTAGATTATTTAAGCATATCCTTCAAATTTGTTTTTAATCAATATTTTACTTGCACCTAAAATTACAGTTTGTCTGTTTTTCAGATGGAAAGAGTTTCATAGGGTAGCTCTGAAATTGATTTTAATTTCTTCCCCCTGATTCTTCTTAAAATTTATCTGGTGGGAAGCATTTTAAAAATTGAGAAAACTAAGCAAAATTATTCTAAATGTTAGGGAAACATGCATCTATTTCTGTTGCATAACATTGATGGAAATAGCAGCTCCTCCTTTGCTTTCAGAAGAAAATTGGATGTTCCTGCTTGCTTCTCAGTCCTGAAAGGTACATTTTTGTGCCTGTGAATAATCTCCACATGTGTCTGGTAGGGACTCCTGTGTGAGTGAAGATACTGAGCTGTGGCAGCCAACTCCAAGGTGATGCAATTGACTTAAGATGTTGAAATTACAAAGTGCTCATAATTGGAGGATAGAAAAGGGAAGAGAATCTTCAGGTATGCTTACGACTGAACTTTTAAAAACACAGGTGTTTTTTTTTAACCACCCACTCCAGATTCTCGTTTCCCATTTGTACTCCAGGGATTTTCCACAAGGCTTCCAGCTGTAAGTCAGCTTTGCTCTCCTGTATCAGAAGTGAGACCAGGGTTGCTCTCTTGGCTTTGGTTTCAAGCAGAATCTTCTCCTTTTTTGTTGTCCCCATCCTCCTTTGGCCTTGTAAGAAAAAGCTTGAAAATAGTCAATTTAAAAGGAAGATGAGTCTCATGTTTTTTAAGGAGCTGCTTCAAAGAATTTGGGAAAAAAAAGAACAACTTCCGGCTACGTAGGCTGTGTGTTTTCTTAGAATATGGCATACATGAAGTCTTACTCATTCTTCTTTCTCCCCCACCCCTTCTGTGCCATTCTTCCACCTGAGCTTGTTTCAGGGACTCCCTGTAACCCCTCCTGTTGTCACCCATTCTGTGTTGCTCTCATTTCTGCTGGATGCCAGTGAATGCCCCATTTCCACGGACAGGAGTGGAATATGGAAATAACATTAATAAGTGTTAGGTCCCTTTTGAGAGGGAAAGACAGGATTTGAACCTGCAGGACCTGTGATCTCCATGGTTTCTGTGTGTGTTACCAGTCATTAGCTAACTGAAGCTCACCCTTAAAGTGTTCAGTTGTTGGATGAGTTAATGCTGGATCTGCTGGTGAACTGTGCTTGTGCCTGATAAATTTGGACTGCTCAAGCTGGATAGACCCACATTAAACTGAGGAGTTTAGCCTCAAACTGCTCCTGGGCATGTAGTTGAAATTAATTTGGATGGATGATGGGTGACATGACTTGAGCCCAGACTCAGGGCTTGTTTGACTGTGTATGTACAAAAAAAATAGAGACAAAAATCTCTATCCAGAAACTCCAGAGGGAGTTTCTGTCAAGGAGACTTCTTAATTTTATTTTTATTTTGTTGTTCAGCTTGGCAAGGAGGTGCTGGAAGCTTTGGCCTGTTTATGATGTAACATATGTCCCCACCTGTCCTGGAATAAACTTTCTTTTTTATATCTGCATATAGCTAGAACTTCCCTTGCTATCTGAGGATGCATTAACTTTATAGGAGGATGTTAAAGGATAAAGTTGCAAATTGGAATGGTGTCAATTTGTGTGTAAAAGCTTATCTCTCTGTGGAGTTATTTCTTATTAGGTGCCCCTGGGTGGATGCTTTTATTGTAAAAATACTTCTGTGCTGTCTTTGCAGATACCTCTGAAAAAGCATTGATCGGATAAAGTCCTGTCATACAGGAATAGATGTGTACACATGGAATTAACTCAGGATAGCTGTTTCTCTTTAAAGTTGTTGTGTTCCTTGCGTTTGATAATTGATTTGTATCAGACAATTTTTTTCTGGTTCTTGCTTTCCTTGGTCAAAGAAGCACAAAACTCAGAATAGCTGAAAAAGGACTTGAAAGTCGTGGTCTGCTGATCTGCAGAGTGTATGAGACACACATGGATACAGCTCTTGCTGTTTTGGCTGAATGTTAGAGGTCCAACGCAGTGGCAGAGGGTAGGAAATTCCTGGGTTGGTCCATGCAGTAATTGTGGACCTGGTTGCTTTTTAACCAGCGTGGCACAGACAGAGGAAAGGCTGATGTGTTAATTGGTGTGTGATGAATCATGCAAATATCTGCAGAGGCTGTCTGGATAAGGAGTGCTCAGAGGCCTTCACACAGCTGGATTGCCATCGCTTGCCCTGAAGGTCAAGGTTTTAATACAGGAAACTAAATAATGATGGCATTAGTCCTGCTGATAACCTTCTGGGGACTCAAAGGTACAGCATGAGGAGAGCCTGCCTTCGGGGAAATATTTCTTACCCACTTTCCTATTCCAGCAGTGCTGGAAGTGCTGTGTTAAACGTGTATTTGAACTAGGCTGATGTGGGTTCTCTGACCTGATTTCTCAACCTGTGTACAGTGGTTATTTTTGGAAATGGGGAGGCTGTAGTTGTGTGGGCAGATTGTGTAACTCCTTTTTAAATGTCTAAAATTAGGATACATGGAGTTGTCATGTCAAGAAATGCTGTAAGAATGAGTTCACAAAGTTGGATCACTGCAGGAGTGTTGCATTGACCTGTAATAAGTGTCTAAGGCCTGGTTATGCTCAAGTCCTGTTACTGATGTTTGTTTGCTTGCTTTAAGGTGTGTTTTGACTGTGGAGCAAAGAACCCCAGCTGGGCAAGCATCACCTATGGAGTGTTTCTCTGTATCGATTGCTCAGGGACTCACCGGTCCCTTGGCGTTCACTTGAGTTTCATTCGGTAAGTATTGGTGTGTTTTGACAGGAAAATTCACCTTTTAATAGTCTTGGTTGTTCACAGACCTGCTCAGGGAGGAAACACATTCTTCCTTCAGCTTCTGAAGCTGTTGACTTTGCTATATCTGATAGCTTCTTGGGAATTGTGTTCCATTTGCCAGCTTTGCTTCCTGAAGCAGCTCACTGTGGTGGCACCTGAGTTCTACCCTTCCAAGCCAAACTATTCTGTGGTTCTGGTACTTGAGCAGTGCTCAGGCAGTCAGCTGGTGCAGTAAATCTGCACCCTGGGCTGGTCCTATTCCAGGTGAGTGTCCCAGCTGCTGACTCAGGGCCTTTTGGGGTCTGATAAATAACTACAGATTACAAAAAAAAGGTGGGGAGAGAAACACTTGGCAAAAAAAAACAGAAACAGAGTGATTTTAAATGGCTTTGGTGGTGACAGTAAAAACATTTCTTTGTGTTTAGGTCAACAGAACTGGATTCCAATTGGTCCTGGTTCCAGCTGAGATGCATGCAGGTTGGAGGAAATGCAAATGCTGTACGTATTCCTGAGTGTTTGCTTTGCACACTGAAGCTTGGTAGGCTTGGAAAATGTTGTCTGTCCTTACCGCCTCTCTTCCTGGGATTATTTTTATTTTTCCAGTCCTTTTTTCTTTGTTACAGCATCCCCCTGGCCCCACCTCCCCATCTTGAAAGAATTCCTCTTGATTCTGATTTCATGCTCCATTCTTGCTCCTTCTCCATTTTGGTGTAGTCTGAAAATGTTTTGTTTTTTTCTTAGAAGTCAGTGATGAAAATCACTGGAAAGGCCAGATCAGATTCCTTGTCAGTACATGTCTAATTTAGACAGCTGCTCAAAGATGGCTTGTAATGCAAGCTTATGGCCCCTTCCTGTGACCATCATTCCTTCCATGGCTCACGAAAAACCATGCCAAAACCCACAGAACTGCCAAAAGTCACCCTGGAGTAAAGATCTGACTTCACCTGAGTTAGCACTGAAGATAAGACATGCTGCATTGTTGGAGGGGGACTAGCAGTGTCGAGCAGTGTCCGAGCAGTGTCGTGGTTTGGACCAATTCACATTGGCTGCTACTTTCAACTTGATTTTTTATGTACTTACACAACGTGTTTGTAAATTGAAGTTCTGTTGACAGCTGTCTTGTTCTCAATCTCCCTTTTTGTTTTTTGTAAGCTCTTTGGCAATCTTCTCCCAGCTTTTTCCACAAATAACTGAGAGTGCTTCCTTAAGTTGACCCACCCAGTGTGGGAACATGCGACTTCGAAAAGCAACTTCTGCTGAACACTTATCCCTTATATTTTTTCATTTGTGCTTGGTCCTTAATATTGTTTCTTTAGGAAACTTCACCCAAGCTTGCTTTCCATAGTGTTTTCCTTGACAGTTTTAGCCATCTTAAGTCTTTAGGGTTTTTCTAATTTTTTTCCTATTTACATACAAAAATGCTGAGTTCAGGGTCATTGTTACTTATCTTCTATTTCTGTGTTTTCCAGTCAGATATTTTTCTTTGAATTTAGCACACAGCAAGTCACTATCTCAGGCTTACAGATCTGAGCAGTTACATGTTGTCTTCTCCCTCTTTTTCTTCTGCCTGTCCTTGCTAAGTTATTCCTTTCTATGTTAGTACTGCTGTTATATGAATGTACTCATCAAGCTTCTGTTATGCCACTTAGTACATAAAAATCACAGTTTTGACTAATGAGAAGAGAGAAATTTCATTGTTAAGAATAGTTTCTTTTTTAGCCAAATGCTTAAAAGCCTGGATTAAATGATACCAATTCTGCTGTGTAAAGGGTTTGAGGCAGTTGGAAAGAAGAAATGGTAAAGTCTGAAGAAGTCTTCTGTTAGTCTTAGAAAGCCTATTAGCAGAAGAATAACAATAAACCTTAATTGTTTAATTTTTTGGGGTTTTGTCTTTCTTCTTGGATGTTCCTGTTTCCTATCATACATTGTACCAAGAGGTGCAGCATACCCTCAGCAGCTCCTCAAATACCTTAAATTCTCAATGGTCTGGTTTGGATTCTTTCAGAAGATTACTACTTGAGACTTGAAAAAACAGATTGGTAAATCATCTGGACATTTGAAGTAAAATTAACACTTTTCTTTTAATGGCACTGAAAAACCATTCCCTTTTGGTTCCAGTTAAATACTAAATTTTAGTTTTACTAACTATTGGCTAGAAGCATGCTAGATTAACATCAATCTTTTGTGTTCTGTAATTGCCTGATGATGCTGAATCCTGGATAATAGCAGTCCTGAGCTTTCTGTTGTGTTTCAGATAGCTAGAAAGTCCTTAGTTCCTTGTGCTTTCAGATCAGCTCTCTATGGTAATTGGAATTAGGGTTCCTAAGAAGCCCCTCTGAGTACCAAGTTAATAGGTGTATATATTTGCATGCAGAAATGCACAATCTTCATTTGTTAATTTTATATAAATACAGAAGCCTATAAACATAAAAATACAGATATGTGCATAGACACCTCTTTCATTTTTAAGAAGACCATTTTTATACACTCATTTTGATACTATTGAACATACATTGATCTCCCCAGCCTGAGAGATGAATCCAAGCAGTGCCTTTTAGAATATTAGGTATGTCCTGTGGAGCACAGTTACTGGCAATTAATTTTACCTCTTCTTTCCTCTTAATCACTTAATTCCAGAACAAGGATTTTTTGTATGTAATGGAAGCTTGCATTTGTATATGCTCTTAAAGCATCACACTGATGTATTGGGGTTTTTTTTCTGTTTTATTTACATGTAAAGAAGTCACCAGAGTGGAGTTTCCTTTGTACTTTGCAGATTACTTAGACTTCATAATTTAAAAGATTAGATTTAGGCAGAGGAGCAGAGTAGTTTGCTCCATTGCAATATGTTTTTGTATCAAGTGTCATTAGCTTTTAAGCCCGATCCTCACAGCATTTTCTGTGTTCTGCTTCCCAGTCTGCTTTTTTCCACCAACATGGGTGCACAACCAATGACACCAATGCCAAGTACAACAGTCGTGCTGCTCAGCTCTACAAGGAGAAGATCAAATCTCTTGCAACACAGGCCACTAGAAAGCATGGGACTGATGTGAGTATGTCCTGAGGCCTGGAGATTCCTGAAAAACTTCCCCTTCTTTCTCTCTGAAGTTACTTTCAATTTCTAATCAGTAATACAAAAGATTATCAGTCTTGAAATAACATGGCTGTTTCTCCATGAACCAAGTAGTGGTTTTATTTTTACTTATCTGAAATTGAATGTTCGAAGGAGTACAGCATGAAAAATTATAATGGAATTAACTAAAGACTATGTGTGATTTAAATGGGGTTTGTTTTGAACAGATAAATAATGTATTTTTTTGTTTTTTCCTTACAAAAATAATATTTGGGAAATTAGCAAGTTGTGTAGAACTTGCTGTTCTCCATCAGAAATGCTGAGGCAGTTCATGCAAGCTGTCAAAACATTGTTAGGGTGCTGACAGGAGTTAAGCAAAGTATCCAGAATTGATTTCTGAAGTGTTAAATGAGTTTGACAACAGTTCTCTTCTTCCTACACAGAAAACACGTTTTGATTGTTTAATTCAGGTTGTTAAAGTTTGTGACTGGTTCATTTGAAATTGATGAGATGAGTGGAAATTAAAAGCAAGAAGAGTTGATTTTTTTTCTCTTATCTGTGCATCAAGCAGCATAAAATTTAATAGATAATTATAATCTTAATTATTCATACTATGGACAATAGAATTCACATCATGAAGTTCAGAGAACATTTCTTTTGACTTAGTAAACAGCTTAAGATGTAAAATGTGTTCAAGTACAATATACTGTGTATATCTAAGTTTATGGCAAGTTCCCCAAATGACTCTTTGAGGAACTGTGATTATCTTGCTTTAATTACAGATTCCATCCAATAGTTTGATATTAAATATTTTTTAAATTCACTAAATATTTAGTAAATATTTTAGCTGTGCACTGCAAACTAAAGTGATTATGTGTTATTTAAATTACTGAAGTAAATTGTTCAGATAATTGCATTTAGTACCAATCATCCCCTCCTCTGTCACATGTTAAAAAATTCCTTTTCTGACTTAGTGATAGAGCTGATTGCTGAATGGTGAGGTGAGCTTGTTGTACCTTCGCTGTCCTTTCTGACAGGGGTCATTATTCCAGCATGGAGTAGGAAGAGCAGTGAGAAAAGATTTGCCTGTGAGTGATCTTGAAGTGCAGGTCACAGGTTGGAGTCCTGTCCTGGGGCACTCTGGAGACCCCAACCCTGAGATCTGGCTTTGCTCAAAGCTCTTGGCTGATCCACCAGGAACACATGAAATACGTATGAATTCAATAAGAAAAGGAATGTCATGTATTGAACACCAGATAAAATTGTGAGGAAAAAATATGGACAAGAAAAAAAATCAATACTTTTTTAACCTGAAAACAAAATAGAGTAGTTTTAAGATTAATGCATTGTAAAAAGAATACATTCATGCAATTAACCTGTAAAATTATGGCCCTTGGTTTCAGCTGTGGACAGATGGGTGTGGAATGGCACCAGTATCACCTCAGAACAAAGAGGAGGAAGATTTTTTTGCATCCCATGTTTCTACCAAGGTACAAATTACCTGTCTAATTCTTGTTTGCTCTCTAAACACTTTGGTTGACTTTGAGCTCTATGGTGAAGATTAAACCCTGAAAGAAAACTTTATAGAGAAAAGGTAGGTCAGGGAGTTAATATTTATCTGCTTTTCTTTCTGTGAGTCTCAGAATTCTTCCTGGATGTGAACCACTTCCTAAGATGATCATTTTAAATGACCCACATAGTAGCTAAATATGGAATGAAAATCTATTTTTTTTGTAGACACAACAATTCCACTTGGAGCCAGGATTTCTTGCTTGGAAGTGCTCTGATATAAATGTACTGTGTGGTACCTTGGGTTTTCAGTCAGCAAAGTGTAACAGTTCCTACAAAATTTGTTGGGACCTGGTCACAGACCTGCTTTTTGAGGGGGGATGTGTTTGAAGGGAGTGGGAGGTTGCACCAGGAATATTGGGAGGACTGCTCACAATCAAAAATGTGTAAAAAACACATTTGTTAAGTGCAAGAGCTTCTAGTGGGGAGAAGGTGTGCTGATGATACGTAAGTAAATCATCCAGCATACAATAAATAAATCTATAGCACAGTTAAAATGCATATTACTGGTTTTGATGGTAAACAGAATTCCAGAGAGGAGAAATAAAAGTGCTCAGGAGTGGATTGAAACCATCTTGTTTTTAGTAAAGGTAGGCTTTTCTTGTAATTTTAATAGCTGCCCTTATGTGTACAGGTTTTAATCCTAAAAGATGTAATCATAGGAATTCAGTATTAATAAACCAGTGATGCTTAGGCAGTCTTTAGCTAAGTGCTCATATTTATTTGGTGTATTCTATTTTCTGAGCACTTTTGATTCTGTCTGTTTTTTTCCAAGGCAAAGGATACAGAGTGGGTGTTACCAGAACCAGTTTCTCTCCAGCAGAAAACTTCAGAAAACATTCCAGAATCCTGTGAAGGTATGACTGATTCTTTGTTAACAATAAGTTGCATTTTTCTGATATTCTCTTAGTTTAGTCTATTTTTACCCTGCTTTAATAGTTAAATAACCTAAGCATGCTTAATAACACAAGAATTTGGGGTGCCTCCTGCCCTTTTAGTGACTGGGAAAGCTGTGATGGAAACACCACATTATGGTGTCTCTACCAGGCACTACCCTGAGTACAGTGAGATGTGTTTTAGTACTTCATTCTAAAGAGCCTCCTGATATTCTTACCCTTGTTATTCCTTATCTTTTAGGATCAGAACATGGACCAAGTGTTGATGGCCTTGGCACATCTCCACAGCCTGCATTAGGTAATGAGTGCAAGCAGCAGAAGAGAGCAGCAAGTGCAGGGAACCCAAATATCCCTTTGGACAGAGAATGTCTGCCTAGGAAGAGCTGTGGAAATAGATTTTGCTCCCTTTTCAGAAATCTGAACATAAAAACTTGGACTGGAAAAATCCTGTGTTGATAATGCAGTATCTTCAGTGACCAGTTAACACTGAGCAGTTTGTCATACCGTGAGTAAGGAAAAAAAGCTGATGGGAATAGAATAGAGTAAAATACCTCAGTGATTTGTCACTGTGAGGCTTGTCCTGCAGGACCAGGCTTCTGAGAACAAGTATTGATTCTCAGCAGCATAGAGTAAATGCTGTCTGGGCCTCTTTCAGTTCTTTAGGCAGGTATGGTCTTCATCACTGATTTTATTTGGGTTTGGTTATTTTAGAGCTGGAGACTACAAAAATCTCTACTGGATGCGCTTCCTGCTTTTCTCATTTGCATCTTTAGCATGTTCTCCTAAAACAAGTGCTTTTTTTCAATGGTTTGGACATCACAAATTCTGTCTAAAGGGAAGAATTTCTGTTCTGTGTATGCCCCTTTCCACACAAATTTCAGCTCAGAGTAGTTTTTCTGTGTGCACAGACATCCACTAGGGTGCTGTAGGAGCAGTTGATAATACAACAGTAGGAGCTATTTATAATGCTTGTGGTGTTTTAGTGATGCAGGTATGTTTTATGTGTGTCACTGGTGGGTTTGAATACAGACAGTGCCTTTCTAGACAGGAAAAAACTCATCTCGGAAGTGATACGAGGTCAGGTGGACCCCAGGTATGATTCAGAAGAGCAAGTCCTGCTTTCCTGTTCGGTTATCTAGCAGGAATCTGCAGCAGACAACTGAGCTGTAATTTTATTCTTACTGCATATTTTCAAGAGATGCCAATCAAAGGTAGCTCCCCACATTTTCTTGGAGATATCCACAGCTCTGTTACATGGCCTGGTTTAGTATCTCAACCCCTCAATTTAGAAAGGCATGAAAATAAATGGCAAAAACTGCTTTGAGGTTGATGTTATGGAAATTGCCTTCTGCAGTTCTGGAATTAATAAAAATTGTATGTTAACTAATATACATTTAATCCTTGCAGAGAACACCACCTTCATAAAAAAGAAGCCAAATCAAGCTAAGAAGGGGGTAAGTGTATGTAAACAAGGAGTATTTTTAACTGTATTATAGGTCATTTAAAATAGTTTAAAGATAGTTTACAGACTTGCTTCTGTGTGGGGTCTTAGCACTTTCTTAGTATCTGGTCTCTGTAAAAAGGCAGGAAGAGAGCTTAGTGTCTCTGAATGATGGTTCAAGGCACAGGAAAACTGAGGAAGGCAGCTCAAGTTTTGAATGTGTGGCTGTTGCAACTCCAGAAACAGCCCTAATAGTCACCCTAGTGCCACCCTAATCATGGGCTGTCAGGGTGACAGCTTGTTACAGGGATTCACTCCTTTTAAGTCTGGGCCACTGTAGGACAGAAGATTTTGAGGTTTTATTGGAGCAGATAATTTAAATTAAATCCCATGATTTTGTGCTCCCCCTAGAAGACCCTTATACCCAAGAGGATTTTTTTATTCTGAGTGGTTTGTGCAGATCTGTTCCTTTCCAGTGACAACAACAGAACAGGGTTGACAGGTGCAGGAACAGTTTGTGATCTGTGTGTGCATGGCCTGGAGCTTTTACATGAAGGATTTAAACCAATAAAAGGTGAAGATAAATGCATTGTGAATTTTACTGTTGCTGCAGTGTTGCAGGTGAGGAACTAAACACAGAGGAGACTGAGAGCAGCAGTTTGAGGGCTGTGCCACCATTTGAGTCAGCACCATTGCATCCATATTTGCAGTACTAGGTGTTTTATAAATCTGATAATGGTTCCATTGCAACAAAATTTATTATATTATTCCTATACAACAAAAGAAACCAAAGTTGTTCTGTGTGTTATATTTGTTAGAGCCTGCCAATCTGAACAGTTAAAACCTGAATACTTCAATTTTTCTGTGGGACTTCACTGCAAAGCTAACTAAATTTGTTAGAACAATTAGCAGAAGCAGAATTTTGAAGTCCAAAATATGGAAAGAAGTATTTTCTCTGCTCCAAATTGTCCTTGCTGTCTGCAAGGTCTGCTCCCAGACAGGATGTAGTGTTTGCTGTTGCTTGCACATCTGGCTGTTGAGTCAGCTGGTGGTTCAAACCCACCAGTGACACACATAAATATTGGGGCTTTTGGTTTTTTCTTTTTCAATAATTCCAGCTTGGTGCCAGAAAAGGTGGTTTGGGAGCCCAAAAAGTGAGCAGCCAAAGCTTTAATGAGATTGAAAAACAAGCACAAGCTGTAGATAAAATGAAGGAACAAGAGGATCTTCACAGTAGTAAGAAAACTGAGAAGGAAGAGCCACTGTAAGTATGAATTAATTATACTATGGTAAACCTTGAAGCCTATTTTAATGAGCTACTTGACAGCATTTTAAATACTACCATAGATTAGCATATGCAAATAAAACTTCAGTTCTTCAAAAAAATGCCCAAACATGGTTAAGATGAGCCAAGCAGTAATTCCCCCAGTGCCTTTTTTGGCTACTAAATATATGCTTATACAGTTGATGGGCTACTCTAGAAAATTAAGTATTAGGTAGACTCTTGGCTCTTGAAATGTTTTCATCTCATGCTAGTTACCTAGTTTATTTTGGTTTGGTGTAGTGAGCTCAATACTATTGAAAGCAGTCTTTCTGAGAGCATAGGGAATATTCAGCTTGTACTTACTGCGTAAGAGCAGGGGATATTTAAGTATGTCTCATTGCCTGATTAAGTTTTCAGCTGATTTATACTGGAACTGCCTTCACTTTCACCAAAACCCTTTGAATAATTCTGTCTGAGGTCTTAAATCTATTGGTCCACCTTAATTAATAGACACTCAACCCTAAAGCTCAGAGGGGGCTGTTCCTGATCCTGCTGCTATCTGCTTTTGGTTTTTAATATTTCATTAATTGTCATCAAAATTATACTACTAAGTAGTTGGTCAGTGTACGCTTCTACTGTTACAGAGCTTGACATCCTGTCAGGTGCTAGAGAATCCATCCTATGACCTTTTAAGAAGTTTTCTGAATTGTTACATAATTACAGGATCACTTTTTGCTCATGATTCCAAGGTCTTTGGTCTATAATCTCCTCCCCATTCCTTTTGCTCACTTTTATGTTGTCCTTGCAGAAATTAATGTTTATGTTGCGGTAAAAATGCCAGTCACAAGGGGATCATTTCATGTGTTTTAACCACGACATCATGGTTCTTGGTGTTTGCCAAAAACTACCAGTGGAGAGACTCTGAAGTAACAACTAAATAATCAAAAAAAAAAAAAAAAAGGACTGTTAATGTATTACTGTTCTTTATCAATATTGTCTTTGACTGTATAATTTAGTTTGGAAGAAAGTCTCAAGCAGTGTCTTGGGTTTTGTGTCAGAAATTTATAAATCTAAAGATCCAAGCCAGCTTTTATTAAAAAGTTCTCCAACGTTTCTGCAGTAGCCAAAACCCTATAAAAATGATTGTAAACACGAGGGATGCACATACACTGAGTTTATGGATCCAGTCCCAGTGGAGGCAAGAGAGCTGTGTTTCCCTGAGATTATCAGTTAGGTGGCAGCAGATACCAAAATGAAAGGAAGGGTAAACTCTGCTAAAACTGCATTTCTTCCAACTAATTTGTGTGGTGGTTTTAATTTTAAAAGCTTGAGTAATAAGCTTTGCTAAATTAATTCAATATGACTTTGTTATGTGGCAAGGAATGTAGTTTAATATTTGGAACGAGGAAGAATTCTGAGACTTAAATGTGATTTTAAATTAATGCACAATTCCCTTATCTTCTGCTGTGCACTGACAAGAATAGATAGCTGAAATTACATCTACAAACTTGATCAGTATTCCCATTTGTTTTAATCAACAGCAAATAAGATTTTGATGTTCGTAAAAGAGATTTCCTCAGAAGGGCTGCTAATCTTACTGCATAAGGTGCTGGTAGATGTTACCAGTTATTCCTTTCTGCTTTGCAGCATTTCTGCCAGCAGCATCCAAAATTTCATTTGCCTTTCTTCTGATAGTTCATTTGTATTTCGTGCCAGTTGAGACTTATGAATTAAAATATTGCTGAGTTGCTCATTAAAATCAATAAAAATTGTATCCCTTTTGACCTGACAAATTAAATTTAAACAGTATTTCTGCAATTCTGTAATCAAGAGAAAAACCTCAGTCTCTGCTGCGCTGGTGTGACTGGAAAATATGAAGATGGTTTAGAGGTAAGGGATGGAGACTTAGCTGGGCCCAGATGTGCCTTAAGGGAAGACATTAGAAAATATAGTGCTACAATAAATATTGTTAATGTTCTACTGATATTCCTGGGTTGATCATTCGGTGTAGCATTGGACATTTCTCTGGTAACTGTGTTTTTTTCCAGTGTATCATCTTTAAGGTTGGCCTACAGAGATCTTGATATTAAAGCAAGAGAAGAAACCTTAAACCTCTCTGGTAAGAAGAAAACGGAACTGGAGAGGCTTGGCATGGGATTGGGCAGCAACAGGAGGTATGTGAAATTCTGGAATCTGTATTTGAAATACTCTGTGGTTTTATGCACTTATTCCTCATTTTACTCAGGAAATGAAGAAATGGACTAGAGCATGTTATGGAAACTTGAGCAATATTAGCAAAAATTCTTTGTCAAGGGGAAGCTTCTGATAGATTTAAGTTCTAACCTGCCTGACAGAGGTCAACCTAGATTATGTTTTCCAGCTGCCAGAATGGACTTTGTGTTCAGAAGTCCTATCCCTACTTGAGAGAACGACAGTTTTCCACGGGTTTCCTTTATTCTAATTCCTCTTTCCTTAAATGTTTGTATAGCTTGGGTTTCTCAGTAGGCTTCAGAAAATAGATTTGGGCTTTGATTTCTTTTTTTTTTCTTTTAGGGTGTGAGTTTTGTCATCTCTTTACATGTTTGTTTTCTTCCTGTCCCCAGTGGCATTTCTCACTCAGTGGCCTCAGAGATGCAGACAATAGAGCAGGAAACACCTACAATTGCGAAGCCGAAGAAAAAGTACATGGATGATGTGGAAGACTCTTACTTCTCTTCTAGCTCGAGGTATTCTGCAAACCTTTGATTCTGGATGGGCCCAGAAGTGTATGCAAGTTCCATAATAATATGCACAGTGTTTTGGAAAGCTGAGATGAAGGCATTTTGAAGCTGTGTACACACCCAGCATGTTTTCAGGGGACATCTGAATCAGAAGAGTGGTAGAAAAGTTGGCTTTGCCTCTGTCACAGATGGATTTGTGAAGGACAGGAGGTAGCTTTGTTGGAAGAGTGGTCTGAACTATGTGTTTGTAGATTTTATCTTGTCCAGAGTCTAGTCTCTGCTTGCACAGACAGTTGCCATATAAACTTTTATTTGCTGTATTCCAAATCCAGTGAACTTATTGTCAGAATGACTTATGCTCATTCCTTTTTTCTTTCTTTCTTGTGCTGCTGTCTTCAAATTAAATAAGCATTGAAGTCTGATATTAGATGTACTACAGTTGCATCATTCTCTGCATGCCAAATGCACAAACTTCAATCTTTTTGAGGTATTGTGCTGCGTGTGTTGTGTGGATGTGTGCAGTCCCATTTCAGAGACTTTTATGTATCTGAACATAAAATGTAAGTGAAAAATAATTGAAGCATTTGTTACCAGAGGATGAATGCAATTCATACTATAAAATATTGCTCTTGGGAGAAGAAAAATAATTAAATCTTTCAGGCACTAATTGCAATGAACCAGCTGTTTCTGGACTGAGAGATGTAAACAGGTGTTGCTTTCATAAACTGCCTTTATTGGATCTGTGCCACAGCAACATGAGAAATTGTACATAATTGCTTGTAGACAGGCAAATGAAAGCACAAAGGCTTTTGTGTCACTATTTTGTAGTGCAATCACTGCAGCAGAAATACACATGTGGGTCCAAGGAAAGTGGCAGCAGTCTTGTAAAATAAAACATAGCATTTCAGTGCTTGCCTTATTTGTTCCCTGAAAAGAACTGTTTCTGCTCTCAAACTATTCATCAGCTACCAGCAAGCAAAGGATGAATTATGGAGGAGCCTTTTAATGTGTTGTGGTTCAATGATTAGAGGATAAATTGTAACCTGGCTGTTCCCTGCTCTTGTTGTTCTGGTTTGAGCTGGGAGGATCTAATTGGAGTTGGTACACAAGTTAATTCTCTTTAAAGAACGAGCAGTCAGATTTGGACTTCTTAAGAGTATTGTTATCCTTTATTTCTAGCTGTGACTTTGAAATCGAGGCAAAGTAGCTTTAGCATCATCTTAGTATATGCCCAAAAGCAAAATAATTATACTGGATATTAGAGTGTTGATAAGTGAATTAAGCAAGCTAAAGGTCTCAAGGCTTAAACATAAAATTGAGGCCTCTGAAAATCCTGAATTTTGATGTTTTGCTTTTGCTACAGTTAATAAAATCTTTATTAATGTCACAATGTAAATTTTTGTTTTCTTTTAAATGCCATTTTTATTTCTCTTCCCCGCCCCAAATACTGAAGAAGTATTTTGCAAAGCTACAAAAATCTGAGAGGAAAGGTTAGAGAAAATAAACACTTTTACCTAAATCAGCTCATGCAGCCCCTGCCCAATGCCATGGTTTTGGTGGCCATTGTGAGACTGGAAAGCTTCAAATCCATAAAAACACTGTGATTGTTTGCTATTATGGAATTTATAAAATTGCTGTGGTTTCTTTTTGTCTGTCAGGAGAGAGGCTCCTACTTTTTGTAGACATTCATTCCAAACCTGTCCCTCATATTTTCCATGCTCAGTGCTGAGACTTGGCTGCTGCAGGTGTCACATTTCTCATAAACTGCAAAAACGAGTGGCCTGACTATTCATAGTGCAAACATGGGGAACTTCCTTTTTTAAGAGTATTTTTCATAAGATGCAGGTGCAGACTTTAATATTCCATCTTGTTCTACTGAATGGTTCCATTCTCCTAACCCCCTGTGGTTTTGATCATCTTTCTCCCCATCCTGGTCATAGCCAAACTTCAGGTAAATTTCTTCAAGCACAAAATCTTAATCTTTGGCATTTTAATAGTTTTTGGTAGTTTCTTTTTTTTTCAAATACTTTCCACATATGCTGAGGTATGTGTAGGTAATCAAAAGGGAAAAAAGTCAAATCATGTACCAGAATTTACAAACATGCTTCATTTTTTTCCTTTTCTTTATTTTGTGTTTTCCTCGCGGTTTTGATGTGCAAGAGAAGATTGCCATATTAAATTCAGACTCACTTTCAATAAATATCTTTTTAGCATTTAATTTTAAGAAAATGTGTGGCAAAACTCACAAGTTCTTAATATTTGGATTAAAAAAAAATACAGAACCAGAAATAAAGGCTTTCCTGCCTGTTCTGAGCCATTGGATTCAACTGTACAAAGCTTCTAAAGCAATATTGTGAAATCCAAATTACTCACTGATAACTGAAATTTGGGTGAAAACACTTGCTAGTGAACACAACAGTCATTATCTAACAACAAATATGTTCACACTTCTCAATAAATAACAAAGTTCTGACTTTTCAATAGGTTTTTCTTCATTTTATTCTAGGTACTCTGATTCTTCAGATCTGAGGAGCAGCACTTTCTCTAAATGGGATGACAATTCAGATGCTTTTTGGAAGAAAGAAAATAATAGTAAAGACATTGATATATTGTTAACTTCAAAAAGCACAGGATTTTCAGACAGGTACACCAAGAAAACCAAACTGATATTTGTCTAGAAAGCCCAAGTTTTAATGTGATTTGAGTCCTGGTCATAGTAGTGGGATTTTCTTCAGTCTGTAGAAGGAGAATTTGGCCAGAACTTGCATCAGCAGTCCAGGGATCTCCTGACTGAATTTCTTTTGTAAGCTGAATTTCTTCCTTACATTTTAAGCACTGTCTGTTGTGCTCAGAGCTGTTCAGTGCATGTAGTCGAGGTAATTCCCAAACACTTTCAGCAAAAGAGGAAGTAGACAAAAGATATGGGGAGAAACTCAAATATTTGCCCTGTTCTGAGCTCACACCTACTTTGTTTATTGTGTGATGAATCAAAGGAAACCTTGTTAACAAATGAATGAAAATTTGGGCTGCTCAGTTCGGAGGATGAAGGTACTGCAGACACAAACAACAGGTCTGACTGTGATGATAAAAAATATCTTTTCTCCATGACAACTGTATTTCTATCTTTGTGACCAAGTAGAAGATGTAGGAATGGGGGCAGGGGAGGTTATATGCTTGGTTGGTGTTTTCTGCCTTTCTTCTTTTTACTTTAAATCATATTTTTCATTTACCTGTACAATGCAGTTTGAGCACTTCAGTGCTTCTTGTTTGATTCCTTTCATTCTGCCACGATGTGAAGCAGGTTTCTCTCCCTGATGCAGTTTATTTTCCTTCCAGGCCTGCATCCCGGCGTAAGCCTGAATATGAACCTTCTGCAAACACAGATGAGGCACAGAAAAAATTTGGCAATGTCAAAGCCATTTCATCAGACATGTACTTTGGAAGGCAAGATCAGGCTGATGTAAGTAGGAAACAGTGATAAGTATTCTTAAATGTTAAATATTCTTTGACTATAAAAATGGTATTCGTGTGAGTAAGAGAGAAGGCAATAAATAGTTAAAATTGGTAAAATTAGGGAGCTTATGGAATTATGTCCCCTTGGTTATTTGTTTGATAGAAATATACAAATTTCTGATAGTTTATAATTTAATTTTAAGGAATTGCAGCTGCATGTAGAACTGTACTTCCATCATTCTGCTTTCATGATAGAAGTGGTAGACTATGATTTAGCACTCCTGATTTTTGATAGAATCAGGCTTAATTTGTTCTAGATATCCAAACTGATGCCAACAAACCACTGCTGAAACATCTTCCTGCTGTGGATTTGTTACATGAAAACATCGTTAATGTAAAGCTAAACAAGTAAAGAAATTGTTCAGTGAACTGCAGGGAGTTGAATCAGTCTAGAAAAAAGAGATTAGTGTTGTGCTGCATTTTGGAGGCAAGATACAGATTTTTAATGAAAAACTAACAGTGTAAATACTAATTAAAAATATAGTTACTGTTTGCAGGGAACTTGGAAAAAGTTGAGTTAAAAGTGTCACGTGGTTGGAAGGGTCAGCAGGATGTTAACTGCAGTGCTTTCCCCTTGGTTTCACATTTTTTAGTTGTTGTTTTTAATGGTTGCACAGTTTTCCAGCAGTTGTAGAGTGACTAACAGCTAGTGGGACTTTTGGGGTTGCAATGATAAATGTCCCTCTTGGGTAACTCAGAAATGAGATGGTGGCAAACTCAGTGTAAGTGATGTGAAAACTGAAATGGGCACAACTTTCAGTATGGTCCACTTCAGTTCTAAATGTCTGCAGTCTCTTAGATTATCTGACATGACCTCAAAAGGTGAGAGCAAGCTGATAAAATCCTTTTTATTCTCAATTCTTTTCCAGTATGAAGCAAGGGCTCGGCTAGAAAGGCTTTCTGGAAGCACATCCATAAGTTCAGCTGACTTGTTTGAAGACCAGAGAAAACAATCAACAGGTACCTATCAAACAGAGTGAGAAACTGGAGCATGTGGGGGGTGCAGGCCCTGACTGCTTCTGATCACAGTCCTCACTGTGTTCTGCAAGCAAAATGCTAATAGCTCAAACAGGCATGGCCCGTGGTCATTGTTTAAAAATTAACCCCTTAAATGTCAAGTTCTCTATTTTTGATTCTGTAAGTTCAGTATTTTATACTGGGGCTGTGTTGCAAATAACAACATTTTTTTATGCAAATAACAACATATTTATTATTTATTTTGCAAATAACATTTATCAAAGGAAAACAGTATTATTTCCCAATGAGGTAATACCTAAATGGACTCTCAGGTAGTTTTTTTGATCAGTTTCCTTAAGTAGCTCATTAGCTGTCACCACAGTATTGGATCTAGGAAAAATCATTAATAAAATGTTGGTGGACTTGAAATTCCCATGTAATCTGTTGCATGGCATATCCGTTCAGTGGGATCTTGGCTTCTACCTCTGACCTTGCAGAATTATTGAGGAAGATCTTCACTTGGATGATCTGTTTCAAAGATTTTTTGGAGCACCTCACATGGGAGAGTGTAGTTCATCAAATCAGAAGGGAGAAAGATTAGATTGAGTGAAAAGAAGCCCCGTAGGGTATTGACGATGTCTCATGTTTTCTTTCCAACACTTCTTGGATTGTGCAATAATGTGCAATGGAAAAGGTGGCAAATGCTGGACCATTGTAGAGGCTTAATCGGTTTACTTTCATTTCTTAACTTTTGAAGAAATTGGAAAGAGTTACTGAAGAACTTGAAATCTAAGAGTAATTATTTAAATAGGCTGCAAAAACAGTGTGCGGCATCTGATTTTACTTTGGAAAAGTAGGAGGGAAAAAAATCCAAAAATACATGACTGTTTAGTTTTGGTCCCCTGAAAGCAAGTTTGAATACACTGACTAGCAGAGAAGTAACTCCTGTTACTGGTTGCTTAAGTAAAAGTTGGGCTTAGAAATTTGAAATGTGAAAAAAAAATTAAAGAGGGAAGAAGATATCAAGCAGAAATCTATAAAGAGCATCTATAATATCTGTAAAACCATGCTGGGTTGAAGAATTGGATTGGGAAGTTTTCTGAATGGGACAAGGCATCTGTGCTACAAACCATCCTCTTATCTTGGGTAAAACAGATTATCTCCAGGATTGTCTGTCTCAGCCTGCTAAGGAGGCAGTGCCTTTAATTTCCCAGGACAGAGGAGCTACAGGTTCCCTCTCCTTCTCTCTCTTCCTCCTCCACCCCTGTTGGAAAGATTAAAAGGAGTCTCCATTTGGAAAATGTCTGGTTTGGGATGGTTACTCCCTGGAGCCCCATTTATTCCTGAGCTCTTTAGGGTGACCTCAGTGTGGCCTTGCAATGCCTGAAGGGAGCCCACAGGAAAGATGGAGAGAGAAACCTTGACAAGAGCCTGGAGTGACAGAAGGGGGAATTGATTTAAAATGACAGAGAGGAGGTTTAGATTGGATATTGGGAAAAAATTGTTCCCTATGAGGGTGGGGAGGCCCTGGCACAGAGAAGCTGTGGCTACCCCTGGATCCCTGGAAGTGTCCAAGGCCAGGTTGGATGGAGCTTGGAACAACCTGGGATAGTGGAAGATGTCCCTGCCTGTGGCAGGGGGTTGGAGTGAGATGATCTTTGAGGTTCTTTCCAGCCCAGGGCCTTTCTGTGGTTGACTCTGTGATCATTGTTCTGTGATCCTGGTTTACTTGGATTTGTGCCTTTGACATCATCCCATACTTGATACTAAGGCATGCCAGTAATTATTTTCACCAATGAGTGGATGATAGTAATTGTTAGTGTGTTAATACTTTGCATGCAGTTAGTTTAGAGTCCAATTAGAGTAGTTAATTAATTATCTTTGATTTCTGTTAGCTTTAGAACAGCACTTTCCATAATAACAGCAGAGCTAATTCTGTCCAAATTTTAAGGAAGGCTGGATTGCCAGCATTGTTCTGGAGTTTTAAAAAATAATTTATTTATATTTACTGTAATTTCTATGGATTTTTCCAAGCCTCAAATGTAGTAAGGCAAAATATATGTGTTTATACAGCATGGAAATCACCCCTCCTCATGCACACAAATAGGGTTCATCACTTCAGCCACCTCTGAAGTGCAGTCATCTTTAAATTGCAAGGGGATGACAGCTGTTGAGGATACAAAGCAACATCACAGAGTGAAAGTACAGAATAAGGCATCTACTATCCAAACATGAATTGCTTTGCTGGGAATGCAGAGTGTAGAGGATGACACTCTTGGGTGGAATTATGAAAACCTGAAAACAATCCAAAGGAAGATGCATTTAAGACATTGAGATCTCTGTCTAGTACTCCTGGTCATACATTGTACTTCAGAGGAGAAAAAAAAAGGTTGATTTTAATATGAAATTCTGTTTCCTCCTTGTGTGTGTTCTCATTTTAGGAAGCTACAATATAACCAATGTCTTGTCTTCAGCTCCTGATATGGCTCAGTTTAAACAAGGAGTGAAGTCCGTGGCTGGAAAACTTTCTGTCCTTGCTAATGGAGTCATGACATCTATACAGGTGAGTAAAAATGTCACAATCTATTAACCATCAGTCGAAGCCTTTCTGTAGGGATTTAGTGCCATGGATCTTGCCACTGAATTATCTTTAGGGAGAAAAGAATGCATTTGGTTTTGAGCTCTGTAGACCTCTCAAAGTAGACAGTAAATCTTTATCATTTAGAAAATAAATCTGTATCTGCTAGCTCACCTTCATTAGGATATCTCTTTTCTTACAATGAAAACAAAAAATCCCATCATGAAAGATATTTGTTGTCACTCTGTTTTAAACTCATCACAGTTCCTAACTCAGAATGGAATAGTTTGGGTGGGAGAGATCTGCATTGATCATCCAGCCCAACTCTTCTGTTGGCTCTTTAGTTGACCTTTGATCCGTGGTTTTGCATGAAATAAGCCCTCCTGGCCTCAGTGTCCAGTATGTTTTGTGCACCAGTCACTTGGCAATTCCTGTATGAGGTCATTGGGAACTCTCAAATGTGAAAATCAGGCTGATTATGCTGGATTTCAACCCCATACTCCAGTTCTTGGAAGCACTGGTCAATTTTCTGAAAGTCTTGAAGACTTCAGCTGCTATTTTTTGGACAAATGGAAATAAAACTGATTTCTTTCCATGGAAAACCCATTCATATCTAGTTTCTTACTTGTTTTTGCTTTTCTAGGATCGATATGGTTCCTAACTGAAGCTAAAAAGGATTCCTCTTCAGGCACACAAGTAATCACTCTGCTGATTCAAATGAAGGTTGCCTTAAGACCGATGATGTTTTTACCTGTTTTACCTGTTTCTTAGTGCAGATTTCTGACTCAGCCTCTTCTTTGTGCTGTTTCATCTTAACAGAGCAGAAATCTTGCAGCAACTTGTTACATTGCATATACTTATTCTTTTTTCTTCCTTTCCAGTCTTTATTTCTTAACAGCCTTACTGTTAGATAAGCTGGGAGCTTTATTTTATTACTGGCTCTGTCTGTGAGGCAGGAAGGAGAAAGGAGGTGGTGGTGTTTAGTAGACTGTAGCAAAATATACATTTAAATTAAACCTGTGTTGCCAGGAAGTAAAAGCTCTTGAACTCATAATTTGATGTGCATTAAAGTGGTGGGGAATTAGTGGTTTAAAACAGTATTCCAGCTAGAAGGTTCTGTGCTTAGATGTGAAATGTGGAGAAGTCAAAATGTAGTAATGCTGAATAGTGGATTTCACCTTGTTGTGGGAACAGTCTATTTATTCCTAATTTTGAAAGTTACAAAAAAAATTGCAATATAGAATCCTTAAGTGCTTTTAAAAATTCTGTATTGTATAAAAATTGAAAAAAAAAAACCTTGAAATATACTAAGGGCCTAATAGAGTAGTTAATTAAATACTTGTCAAAAATGTTTAGCACAATCTTAGATTTTTGATAAATTATCAATTATTGAATAAGGAAATAGTGGGGCTGTGTTTTAGACAGTCTAGAATTTATTGCTGATGACATCCTACATAAAAATTATTATGACCTTAAAGAAAAAACTTTTCAACAAAAAATGAATTCAAGTTGATTCTGTTCTATAATTTTCTTAATTCAAATTTGTAAACTGCTGATACCTAATAAAAACAATTGATATAAACTCAGTTTTGAATTCAGTTTCTTTGTGTGGTCATCAGTATCCAGCTTTCTAAACACTGTCATCTGTATTTTGTCTATACAGTGGTCTGGTAAAATCAGCCTTTAGTTTCAGGTAGTCAAACTTGATTTCTTATTAAATTGCTGTAGTGATTTAGAAATCTAAACACTGAAGGTGGGGTAGAAAATAAACTACTGACCTGAGATACTGTGTTAAATACAGTGTAGCTGTATTTGGGATTTCATTTCTACCTGCCTCTTATCTAATTCCTACTTCTGATAACCTGTTCTTGTGGTTGTTGGGTTTAGATTTATTGATCAAATTATTAATCAAAAAATTACTTTTCTTTTTTAAGGTAGTTCCAAGATGAGCATTTGTTCTGCCTCATGGTACAGCTTTGCAATAAAAGATTTGCTTTCCCACCTCTTCTCCTACCCTATAGAGATGATTTTGGTAATGTAACAAAATAATGCAGTGCTCAGAGCATGCTTTGGTTTTCCCTAATTACAGGTAGCAGTTTTTTGCTTTTGAAGCTTTCTTTGACTGTACACATAAATTTATTACAAATAATTAGTGATTAAGATCAACTTTTTGGAGTTGTGATACACAAACAGCATCCAAACTTGCAGAAGAGATGCTCCTCCAGTGTCTGGGCTGCATATTCAGACATCAGAGGATGGATGCAGATGCTTCAATTAGGGCAGAGGAGTGTAAAGAGGTGTCGTTCTGTCCCCTCTCCTGGTTCCTCATTTGTAACAATTTGTGACATCAGCTACACTGCAGTAAGTGTGTCCTGGTTTTATGCATTGTTGCAAACCACTCCTAGATGAAAAAATACTATCTATCTATCTATGCTTTTGTGACAAGCTTCAAAGGGAGACTTGGCATTGGTCAGCAGTTGTGTTTTGTTGCATTTCTTCTTCCCTTAATTCCCTCTTCCCACCAGTCCACATCTTGCTTTCTCTAAAAACATCAGCAGCAGGGAGCCATGCAAGTTAAGCTTCCCTCTTAAAGTCCTGTAAGGACACTATACATATAAGGGAAGGGGAAAGAGGGTTATTTTTAATACTTTGTATTTCAGGGATTTTTTTTTGGATGGTTAAATTGAAAGAGCTAAAAAAATATTTAAACATCAGAACAAGGATTAATTCTGTGTCCTATACTCCCCTTCCCCAAGGAAGCTGTGAACGGAATCTTCTTGTGCTCTTGCTTTAATGCTGTCACTCTGGTCTGCTCCACATCAGTTTGTCCCACTGCTGGGAGAAGTAATTTCAGAGCCATCCAAGATATTTTTTAGAAGGATTTTGCAGTGCAAGAATGAGCTGAGTGACTCCCCAGCACAGGAGTCTGTGAGTGTTGGTGTACCTGCCTGTATTTTCACACTGCTGCTGTCCTGCTCGAGCCAGAGGAGTGCAGCTGTCGTCATGAATCAGGGCTGAAGCTGAAGGCCACCTAAAACAGGCTGTGCTTCTACAGAAGTCAGGACCTTTTGCATATCCATGCATATGAGACTGGATTCTCTTGATGAGTAATGGTGAAGCAGACCTGGATGGGTACAGAGCAGAAAAGTTGAGGCCATTGTTTGTTCTGCTGCTTGCAGTTTTACAGGCACTCAGCGGCACTGCCTTTGTCACCCTGCAAGATCAGCTGCATCTGTCAGTGATCACCTTTATTCTCCAGAGCTAGGGAAGGGACTGGGGTGCTCAGAGGAGTGGTTGGGAGGCTCAGCCTGGACAAAAGGAGGCTCAGGGGGGACCTTCTGGCTCTCCACAATTCCCTGACAGGAGGGGGCAGCCATGGGGGATTGGGCTCTGCTCCCAGGGAACAAGGGACAGGACAAGAGGGAATGGCCTCAAGCTGTGCCAGGAGAGACTCAGGTTGAACAGCAGGAAGAAATTCTTCACAGAAAGGCTGATTGGGCATCAGGTGGTGGGGTCCCCGTCCCTGGAGGTGTTTAAAGAAAGGCTGGACGTGGCGCTCAGTGCCTGGTTGATAAAGTGGTGCTTGGTCACAGGCTGGACTCAAGGATCTCAGAGGTCTTTCCAGCCTGAGTGATTCTGTGACTCTGTAATGAAAGGCTTCGTGCTCTGGCAGTCATTTGCAGCCTTTCTGGCACCTCACCCAGCCACCCCAGGCTCGTGTGCCCCCACCCCCTGGCTTTGGGTGTTCTGTCACAGCAGGAAGACAGACCATGACTGGAAACCCCAGACAGGGCATCAAGGCAGGGAAGGACTGATGGCTCACCAGCCTGGCCTGGAAACACAGACTGTAGGGGTTCAAAAGCCTCCAGATTTGAACTGGCTCTGCCAGGAATTGCTGGAGGGCTGACCAAGCAGAAACCTGCGAGGGGCATGGATGGGCAGAATCAAGGGCTGAGCATCAGCCTCCTGAGCTGAACCCTCATGGTCAGAAAACAGCCTCCACAAACTTGCCTGCTCATCCACTTCACAGGCTCTTGGTTGCTCCTAGTAGGACAGTATTAACTAAGTCCTTTCTCCCTCAGAAATTCGATTTCTCTGTCCTGTTTGCTCACTTTGCCTTCTCCTTATTTCCTGTCTGGAGTTACCTGTGCTCATGTCTCAGCAATCCTTTTTCCCAGTTAGGACACACTGGTTTCTGTAGCCTTTGACCTCGTGCTCTCAGCACTTGTGTCACCCACCCTTCTCTGCCTTGCTTCCTTCCCCTCAAGTGTCATTTGCCTTGCAGTTGCTTTTAGCATGATGAAGCCAGCTTGGTGGGTTTTCTTCCCTTCCTTACTGACATTAATACCACTTACTAATGCCAGTTGCACTTCTGTGCTCAGTTTCTTTTCATTTTCCAGGACAAATGTAAGAAGTTTGGGATCAACACCCCAGGTCAGTGTTTGAGGTTCCCAGTCTGCAGGCTTCAAGTAAAATATGCTTGTTTGAAAGGAGGGGTGAGGGGCCAGGGGCGCACACCCCCAAGGCTGGGGAAAATGGGGAGTGGGCAGAAATGTTAAGTAAGGCATTGATGAACTGAATCATTCGTATGTAGTTGCATAACTGAGTTTTGACTGCTGCTCTGATCAAATTGGTTGATAGAGGAGCTGATGCAGCAAATGAATAGCAAGTGGCTTTTTGCCTTGTCTCAGAGATTGCCCTCTCTGGATTGTTTTCCTAAGTTTTCTAAGTATCCATGGAAATACAGTTTAATACTTTTACCTCCCTCTGCTCTTGTGGAAGCTGTGACACTCCAGCTTTTGCAGGATGTTGCAGCAGGATCTGAGGACCTCTCCTGGATTGCAAGGGGTTCCTGCAGTCTGGGAGGTGGGTGCCCAGCAGCAGCAAAGGCAGCAGAGCTGCAGAACTGAACCAGCAGGCTGGGGTTTAACACACTCAGCCTAAGAGGTGATTTTCTTTTCAAATGAGACTTTTCAGGTGAAGGCATCTTACATGCACTGAAGTGAAAACTAAATAGACTGATCAAAAACACCAGGAAGAAATGCTCTCTTCTCTGACTCTTTTATTTCCCCACTTTTTTTTTTTTTTTTTTTGCATGAGCAGACCAGAATCCACAAAATTTTTTGTCGACATCAAGTCCTCATTTTGTGTTGGAAAAAGCTGCTGGATTCTGTGGGATTTGGGGTTTTTTTCTTGTTCTGTTTTTTCCTCATTATCTTCTTCACTATGTGCACAGGATGAATTACAGCCCATTTCCCAAATTGCTTCCAGTCTTCCTCCTCCACTGGTACAGGAGAGGAGAGATCCCTTCCCTAGGGATGAAGGGGGTCCAGAGCCATAGATAAAAGATGTCCAGAATGAGCTCAGAAATTCAGACTGGAGGAATGCAAGGAAGCTACACCAAAAAAGCATCCAGTAAAGTATCTTCAGGGAGATTCCTGCTCACATGAGACTATTCATGTTATGCAAAATCCAAGTTTTCACTAAAAAAGAATTTAAAAAAAGATCTCATAGTCATAGTTGAGGAAATAACTTAAAATGAATGTAACTAGGAATTCTGCCTGAGCCTCTTCAAAACATGCAGCAGCAAGGTTCATGTCCTGATTCCCACTGTTCCAGTGGTGCATTGATTCCCCCTCTGTGATGGCCACAACCAGGAGACCTCCACAGAGGGGTCCCACAGGAAAAGTGAGGTGAGATGTGGTGACCAACACACACACAGCAGCTGCCTCATTGGGTTTCCTCCCTTTTGTCTTTATTTGCCTCAGGATGGCCAGATGGAGGGTGATCTAAAGCTTCTTCCTCATCTCTCTGGCACAAGGCCCTCCAGGTAAGATGAAACAAGCTTTTGCCCTCTGGCCCCCACCACAGGAACACAGCCACTATGATTTCTCCTGACAGCAGAAGGGTGTCCTGGAAAGAAGGTCCATCAGTGGCACCTGGTATGATTTTTGGCAGGACCCACTTGCCCTCTCCAGCCATGGAATACAGCACTGTGTCCCCAGGTGGGTGACAGCCCCACCAAGGTAGAAATTCCAGGCAAAAGGTGGTGGAACAGCCACAGCATGGGGAAGCTGTGCCCGAGCCTGGGTGCCTGCAGGGAAAGGATCCCTGGATCCAGGGGTCAGACCCCACCACACCCACCCTGGGGACCAAGTGCTGTGGCTTGGGCTGCTGGGAGGGGCAGGAGGCTCTGGGGGGCCTGTCCTGCTCCAAAACCCAGTGGTCAGCCACAGGCAGGGGCTGCTGAGGTGAAACATGCTTTTTTCTGGAACATGCTTGGGAAAGTTTGTGGGCCTGCCAGTCTGCTGAGATGAGTAAACAGCGCTGGCTCACTATTTTAATTTGGGTTTGGGAGTGGCTTTGAGGCTTTAAAATAACTTCTGCAAAGCTTTTTGTCACAGCTACAGCATTCTGCTTCCTTCCCTCAATGTGTGAAGGTGCCGGGACTCTGTATAGGAAGCACATGTGATACACGGCTAAAGAGAGGAGCAAAACTCAGCAGGACTCCGTTCATAAAACATCAGCTTCCCCCAAACCTGAAAGAAGGAAATCCCTGTTCCCTGAACGGATGAAAGAGTGGAATGCTGGAAGGGTTTGGCTTGGAAGGGACCTTGAAAGCTCATCCTGCTCCACCCCTGCCATGGGGCAGGGACACCTCCCACTGTCCCAGCTTGCTCCAAGCCCTGTCCAGCCTGGCCTTGGACACTGCCAGGGTCGGGGCAGCCACAGCTTCTCGGGGCAGCCACAGCTTCTCTGGGCAGCCTGTGCCAGGGCCTCCCCACCCTCACAGGGAACAATTTCTTCTTAATACCCAATCTTAATTTTTTCCTTCAAAACAAGATGAATCAGAAAACTTCTTTGCTAAATTCTTGTGTTCTATCAAAAAAAATCCAAAACAATCAAAAAATACTAACAGGTGTCCTTTTCCCCCCTCCCTCCCAGCAATGTGGCACAAATTTCAGTGATGAGAAGAAGCTGGAAGAAGCTGGATTTCACACAGCGGAGGTTGTGGCTTTTGCACCAGAGAAGGAGCTGCTGAACATTAAATGCATCAGTGAAACCAAAGCTGACAAAATCCTGGTAAGGATGTTCTGGAACTTTAACCCATCCTGACCTTTTTCCTTCCCTCTCCCTGTCAGGCTGTACCTGCGGCAAGGCCGACGTGACACCAGGATCTGTAACACCTCTGACCCTCCGTGTCTTGCCAAGGCTGAAGCCGTGTTTGTTGTCAGTGCCGATAGAATGGGAGATGCTAAAGACCGAAAACTCCTTTTCTCCCCCTGGATCCCCAGTCCGTGTCCCGGAGAGGCTCCTTTCCTGCTGGCACCGCAGGGACGCTCCCGAGGCAGCGGGCGGAGGGAGCCGTGCGGCTCCGCGTGGGAAGCGCCGGGACGCGCCGAGCGCAGCCGGAGCTGTGGGAAGAGATCTCCCTCTGGGCTGCAGGCACAGGGCAGGGCCGGGAGCTTCCTGGGCAGCGTTCCCGCGGCAATTCCCTGCCGGTCTCCCTGGATCCCGCCCCGGACACGGTGCGGACAGTCTCGGTGGCACAGCTGGGAGCTCGGTGAATTGGAAGCAGAGCTGAAGGGTTTGTCCACCAAGAGAGGTGGTGATTTCTAGAGCAGAGCAGAGTGGTATTCCACACGGGGAATTTGGGATTTGGGATGGTCCCAATCCATAATCCATAATCTTCCTGTTCATTTTCTTTTGGATGCTGCAGCCTGATGGGCTGGGGGAGCTGCTCCTTTCCGTTACCATTTAATTTTCTGTATGTCATTAATTCTCTGTGGAAATCTGCTTTTAATAAAAGGCCCGGGAGGATACTGATGAGATCCCGCAGGTGTGTTCAGACCAAGGGTTGTTCTGGCTGGCAGAAGCTGCAGCAATCTCCCAGGAATCTCAGCCTGGATTTTCTTTTCTCCCGGTTCTCCCAATCCTCACTTTGGGGGTGCAGTGCAGCCCTGCCCTGTGTATCTCCTAGAAGAGTTTTGGGGTCAAAAGTGTTCTTTTATATTCTGCAGTATTTATAATTTGATTAAAAAGAATAAAACCGCATCAGTGTGGTTTGGACTGGTTCATTTGCATTGGTTAATTAAAGCAAATCGGTGAGAAGGGGTTTGAGCAGCCCTTGGTTGGAGCTGGCAGCTCTCTCTTCCTTTGTGTCTCTTCGTTCTCTGAATTTCTTTGAATTATTTCTTCAGCAGTTCCTGCAATCAAGATACACAGTGAGGAGAAACAGCGTTGCTGCCCTGCTGGATTGGGCAATCCAAGTCCAGTTCCTCAGAGGGATTGAGGGGACGGGGAGCTGAGCCTCAGGCTGGGATTTGGCAGCAGGAATTCAGTGAGGAGGGGAGAGGGGAGATCCCCCAAAACTGGTTAAAGCCAATTCTGCTGGCTTTGGGTGCCCCCACCCCGAAAAATGATCCTGGTTAAAGGGGACTTGAGGAAGCAGTGGGATGTGCTGGGGGAGCTGTGCTGGAACCCCCAAACCCTGGGCAGGGATGGTGAGCAGTGCCAGAGACACAGGAACGCTATGGAAGGGGGGACTGTCACCTCCACATTCCAGCTAGGAATGCTGGACAGTGTCAGCTCCATGGGGACACTATGGAAGGGCTCTGCTGGGATCCCCAGAATCCAGTCAGGAGTGCTGGGCACTGCCAGCTCTTTGGGACACTGCCTGATCCCGAGAGTTTTCCCATTATTTTCTGTCGTGCTCAGTACCTGACACTTCATTAGAGAGCCACAGGCTTAAAATGCCACGGGAGCAGCTGGAATCACAGGCAATCACACAGAAGCCGGTCCAGGATTGGAAATGAGCTGTTCCACAGATTTCTTCTTCCCAGAAGGTTTTTAATTTCAAGCAGAACACTGCCCGTGCCCCGACCCCCCGTCCCCCGATCCCATATCCTTTATTTTTGGGGTTTCTCCATGAGAATTATCTGCCTAGGCTGGATGAAAAGTTCAAAACAAATTCCCCGGCTCTGCGGGGACCGGCGGGGTCTGGGGGGTCCCGGAGCCCCGGCGGGGCCGCAGCCGGAGCAGGAGCGGCAGCGCCGGGCTCGGCCCCAGCGCCCGTCCCGCAGCGGCTCCTCCCGCCCGCGGCGAGCCCGGTCCCCATCCCAGCGCCAATCCCGCCCCGGTCCTCCGGCCCCGGGACCCCCGGCGACACGGGCAGGACCCGGACCCGAAGCCCCGGTCCCAGCGCCGGTGCCAGCCCCGGTTCGGCCCAGGTGTGAGGGGCGGGAACGCGAGCGATGGGCCCGGCCCCATCCCGGGCACGGCGGGGCTCCGTGAGGCGGGGCCCGGAATGGGCCCGGGCTGGGGCCGGGGCTCCGTGAGGCGGGGCCGGGGCTCAGGTGTGAGGGGCGGGGCCGGCTCAGGTGTGAGGGGCGGGGCCGGCTCAGGTGTGAGGGGCGGGGCCGGCTCAGGTGCGCGGGGCCCCAGGGCGGCTGCGCGGGGCGGGGCCGAGGGGATTTAAGCCCCGGTTATCGCCTCGGCCGCCATTTGCTCACTCAGAGCACGGTGCGGGCGGGAGCTCCCGTGCGGGCTCCGCAGGTGAGGCTCGGGGGCTTCGGCCTCCCCTCCTGTCCCCCTCTCTACCCCTCCTTCCTTCTCCCCGTATTCCCTTTCTTTCTCCCCCGTTCTCCCCCTTCCCTCTCGCCCCGAAACCCTTCCCTCCTCTCCCCCCAAACCCGACCCCCATACTCCTTCCTCTGCGGTCCCTACCCCGCTATCCCCTTCTATTCCCCTCTCCTCCTCCCCTGTCCACCCTCCCTCTTCCCCACCTGGCCTTTCCCTTCCCTCCTCACTCCCCCATCTCTGCTCTGTCCCCCGTCCTTCCCTCTCCCTCTTTCCCGCAGCCGCGGGGCTCGGGGTGCCGGAGAATAAAGCCCAGAGGGCCGGAGCCCGGCGCCCCCCGCCCTCGCTGAAGTCCCCACACGGGGCCGGAGCCGCTCGGCGGGTCCGCAGTGCTGTTCACACACAGCGCCGGCACTCCGGCTGCCACACATCACACTGGGGGGTCGGGGAGGGCCCCTCCTCCGGAGGGGGTCCTGGGGAGAGGGGTGTGGGTAGGTTAGGGGGGGACCCCCTCCTCCGGAGGGGGCGGGGGGGGGAGCGGGGTGGGTTAAGGGGCCCCCTCCGGAGGAGGGGGTCCCGGGGGGGTTGGAGGGGGTGTTAGGGAGGGCCCCCTCCGGAGGAGGGGGTCCCGGGGGGGGGGTCGGGGTGGGCCCCCTCCGGAGGAGGGGGTCCGGGCAGGGGGCGGGGCGGAGGGGGCCTTTCCCCCCCTCCAGGCCCCGCCCCCACCCCGGACCCCCTCCTCCGGACGGGCCCCGCTCCGGGCCCTCCCGGGGACCCCCTCCTCCGGACCGGGGCCCGGGGGGAGGGAGGGGTGGGGGGGAAGCAGAGGGGGTCACGTCACCGTGAGCGCACGTACAGAAACGGCCGGACAAACGAACAGCCCCTCCTGCCCCGGGCCACCCACCCCGCCCCCTTTCCCTCCCCCCGGGGGGCCCCGGTCCGGAGGAGGGGGTCCCCGGGAGGGCCCGGAGCGGGGCCCGTCCGGAGGAGGGGGTCCGGGGAGGGGGCTGGGCCTGGAGGGGGAAAAAAAAGACCCCCTCCGCCCCGCCCCCTGCCCGGACCCCCTCCTCCGGAGGGGGCCCACCCCGACCCCCCCCGGGACCCCCTCCTCCGGAGGGGGCCCTCCCTAACCCCCCCCCCCCCCCGGACCCCCTCCGGAGGAGGGGGCCCCTTAACCCACCCCCCCGCCCCCTCCGGAGGAGGGGGTCCCCCCTAAGCTACCCACACCCCTCTCCCCAGGTCCCCCTCCGGAGGAGGGGCCCTCCCTGACCCCCAGCCCCGACCCCCAGTGTGATGTCGGGAAAGCCGCAACCCCGGCAGTGTCGGGCGGTGTATTAGACCGGTATGGGGGGACCCGCCGAGCGGGTCCGGCCCCGTGTGGGGGGACTCCAGCGAGGGCGGGGGGCGCCGGGCTCCGGCCCTCTGGGCTTTATTCTCCGGCACCCCGAGCCCCGCGGCTGCGGGGAAAAGAGAGAGAGCGGGGGATGGAGAACGAGAATAGGGGAGCAGAGGGGGTGGTCGAGAGGAGAGTGACAAGGACGGAGGGCAGGTGGGGGGAGGTCGGGGTGTGCAGGGCACCAGGGGAGGGGGCTGGGCGAATGGCAGGGGGAGGAAGGAGGAGAAGGATTGAAGGCAGGTTGCGGGGAAAGAGGAGGATGGCGTGAGGGGGGAAGGCATCACGGAGAGGGGGACAGGAGGAACCGGGGTGAGGGGAGAAGGAAAAGTGGAGGAAGGAGGGAGAGGATTGAAGGCAACTGGGGGGAGACTGGGCGGGGGGGGAAGAGGAGCAGGGAGAAGGGGCAGGAGGAGCCGGGGTGGGGGAAGGAAGGGAGGAAGGAGAGGATGGAGGGGTGCGGTAGGGTTGGGGTATGTAGAGGGATGAGGAGTAGGGGGGATCCGGCTGGGGGGGAGGAAGGGGAGGGCTAGGGGGGAGAGGGAGGGGGGGGTGGGGGGGGGGGGAGGGTGTAGGGGGTGGGGAAGGGGAAGAAGGGAGGGGAGGAAGGAGAGGTATAGAGGAAAAGAAGTAGAGAAGCAAAGAAACGTAGAAGAAATAGAGAGGAAAAGAGACACAGAGCCCGGCCCGGCCGCAGCGAGCGCCGAGGAGCAAATGGCTCTGCCGGGCCCTCCCCGCGGTTTAAATCCCCTGGGCCCCGCCCCGCGCAGGCGCTCTGGGGCCCCGCGCACCTGTGCCGGCCCCGCCCCTCACACCTGTGCCGGCCCGGCCCCGCCCATAAATCCCGGCGGATCCGCGCCCGCTCCGCTCGGTGCGGTGGATGCGCGTCCCGGGGTGCGGCGGGACCGCCGCTCGGAGCTCGAGGCGCTGAGGTGGGGCCGGCACCGGGACCTGGGCCCGGAGATCTGGGCCCGGGTCCTGCCGGTGTCCGCTGGGGGTCCCGGGCGGAGCCGCTCGGCGGGCGGGGTGCGGGATTTGGGCTGGGGTGAGGACCGGGATCGCGGCGGGCGGGAGGAGCCGCTCCGGGACGGGCGCTGGGACCGAGCCCGGCGCTGCCGCTTTGCTCCTGCTTCGGCCGGTGCGGGGCTGGGGTCCGGTCCCGGCGCGGCCCGGGGAGCCGGGGTCGTGCCGGTGCCGGGCCCAGGAGTAGGGCGGCGGTTCCCCAGAGCGGCGCTGGATCGCGGCCGGGAGCGGGCGGGGCGCGGGCACCGCCCGTGCCGGCCCCGGGACCCTCCCGACGCCGCCGCTCCCTCAGCGCCGCCCGCGGCCCCGGCCCGTGGGGCGCCGCCTGGCGGACACGGAGCGGCGGCGCTCCCGCAGCGCCCCCCGGCGGCAGCAGCGCGCTCCGGCGCGGTCCCGGCCCCGCGGCGCCCCGGGGATGCGGAGCCCCCCCCGCCCCGGAGCCCCGAGGGACCCGCACCGCCCTGGGCAGAGCAGCGCCCTCCTCCCCCTCCCCCGTGCCCGAGCCCCCGGGGGCTCCCGCCCGCCGCGCCCCCGCCCCGCCGGGGCTCGGTCCTGCTCCAGCCGCTCATCCGACACCTGCCGGGTGAGACTCGATGCTCTCCCTCCTCTCTCCCTCTTTCTCTGTGGCTCGCACTCCCCAGTGGAAAAACCAGGGGGTTTAAAAAGCCTGTGGAAGCTGTTTGCTCTTTATTTCCAGAGCACGGGAGATTCTGAGTTGGAAAGAGCCACGAGGATCATCGAATCCAACGGTGGGTGACAAGTGACTGGCCCACGTGGGGATTGCATTCAGAATCCTGGCCTTGTCAGCACCCTGCTCCAACCTGGCATTATTTAAGGTCACATGTCTGGATTTGTTTTGTTGGGTTGTGGGTCTTTTTTGCAGAGGGGAGATGAAGTTTTTTTCCTTGAAGCATGACTTGAAATGAAAAAAAAAACCCTTTTTCCTATTCTGTCAAAAGTCATATTTAAAAGTAGCTAAAAGGGTTTCAGTTTTACTGAGGTTTACAATAGAACAGCAATTTTGAATGTATCTAACAATAAACATGTCTAGGTGGTCTAGCTACAACTAAATTTATTTTGCTTGAACAAAGATAAAATGTTTGCATTTCAGAACCTGTTTCAATGTTTTGAATAGAAAAGGATTTAAGACTTGAAATGTAACTTTATTGAAAGCTTTTGATAATAAAGTTTTAAAGGAAAGCCTGTAGTATCTAAGAGTATGCTAAAACTCTGGTAGCAAGGAGCAGCTGATACACAGAATCAATGAACAGGAAGCCAGCTCTTCGCACTTTATCCATGGCTTCACTGCTGGCAGAATCCTTGAGCATGTGGTAGAGCGTGGAGTGAAATTCAGCCTCTTCTTCCAGCTCTTCTGAAAAAGCTTCACTGGTTTCAGTGAGCTTGAGGCTTTGCACTTTCTCACCGTTGAACATGAAAAGAGACCAGTCGCTGTCTTTGGCAGGACCTGCTGTGAGATGTTCCCTTACCTGTTGCAGGAAGAAATGCACGGTGAGGTGAAGCCTGTGCCGTGGTCAGAGTACAAATTCTAATATTTGTGCATCACATGCATTTCACCTGAGAGCGAGAAAGCCACTGCAGCCTTCAGCAGTGGGGTGTGTCACCTTTCTCCAGCCACACGTGGGAGCGTTTGCCTGGCTGGGAGAAGTTTTAACCATGTGTTTTAGTTCACAGGTGGAGACAAACCAACACTGAGGCTCCTTATTCCCTCCTTTGCAGCAGGGAGCAAAAGAAACCCTACAGGCAGGAAGGAAGTCCCAGCTGTTCTTTCCAAAGCTGGCAGAGCAGATTGATTTTCAAGGGGCCTCTGAGAGCGTGAAGCTCTGTCACTCCAGGTCTGGCTAAGGCTAAAGCCTCCCTTGGTGGCGTACCAGCTCCATTTTCCTTAGCAAGTGTCTTTGTTGCTGTGACTTGTGTCCCCTGAGAGCTCCCAGGTGCAGTCTGTGACACTGACCTGAGGCAGGGGCTGAAGCCAGCACGGGTGAGTTAATTGTTCCTGACTGGGGAAGGGGTCAGTGCTGGTCTGCTCTGGGACTTTGGTGGGACTCCACAAACCTTGAACACGACTTGCTCTGGCCCTGCTTCTCCATTCCACTTGCTGTGAGCAAAAGCAAAAGCAGCTGCAAGCAGAGCCATCTGTTGATAGGCCTTCACTTCTGCCAGGGCAGCCTGCAGTGCACAGTACAAATCAGACACACAGATCTCTGATTCCTGGTGTTACAGCAGTGCCAGGGCCTGCTTTACTCAGTCCCTGGCTCAGCTGGCAGCACAGCAGCTCCCAGTGCAGGAAAGGGTGACCTGAGTGAAAAACAGGAAAACCCCCAGGGAACTCTGGCACTCACCTTCCTGGGCACAGGGACGTACTTGGGAGAGTACTCTGCTGGGAAAATGTTCACTCCAGCTCTTTTCAAAGCTGCTCTGAGGGCAAAAGGACTCATCCATTTTCCTGTGATATGGGAAAGCACCTCTTCCTCTTCCACCACTACTGAGGACAACATACACTGATTATCCTGTTGTACAAACCAGTGAAAGCAACTTACTGGTCATGGAAGCTCCTTTCTGGTTTAGGCTTCAAATATTGGTATTTCTGCTATGCTGGGTATGATATTATAAATCATCTGCTACTCTGGGCTGTGACCTTTCATTTACAGATCCTAAGAAAGCCAGCTTTGTGTAGGAATCAGAAATGACACCGGTGTACTGATGTGTGCACCAATGAACAGATGGATCATCACAAGCAGCTTTGAACTTTGAGAAGAAACAAGGGGCATTAGTAGCAGGCTGCTAGAGATCCCTGTGTTTCTCTTGGTAGAGCTGGGAGGAGAGAGGAACACTTTTCAGCTCTCTAACAGTGGAATGGGATTGAACGCAGCAAGGCAAAACCAGCAGCAAAGCACTGACTGAAACTTTGCAGAGCAAATGCACAGATGCTGTCTCATAGTAAATAACTGAAATTAAATAACCAGTGCAGTGCTTGGAAAGGAAGAGAGATTCAAATTGCTCTTGTGGAAGCATCCCAAACTCTTAATCAGGGACACAGTAATAATGATGGGGATTTTTAACTGCAAATGTTTGATTAAAAGATGATTGACAGTACCTTAATTTGTATCTGAATGGTTGCAAAGACTGCAGTCACTGTGAAGAGTCCTTCATCCACACCAGCAGGGTGAAATTCCCAGGCCTGATAGGGCAGGTTCAGGTGAGCATCCTGGAGAAGGGCTACTGTATAAAAGGCACTCATGCTAAAGGTGATGCTCTTTTCTTCTGCTTCATAGGTTATCTTGCTGATGCCATCAGTTCTCCACTGCTGGCCTGGACAAAGAGGATAGAAAGTTGTACATGGAAGGCTTCTGCTAGTAATGCTGAAGTAAAACAATACCAAAAAAGTAATAATAAAAACAACCTTTAAAATCCCCAGATCAATTAACATTGACATCCCCAAACTATTTCTGGGTTCCAACTTGGTCCTTATCTTTACGGCTGGATTTGAACAACAATCCAACTCGGGTATAAATTCCACTATTGAAATTTAAAATAAGTTTATGTTCCAAGTTCATACCTGCAGGATCCCATCGGGCTAGCACAGGCCCTTTAAAATAAATGACATTATCAGGGAGCCTCAGGGTTATCTGTACTGCCTCCTGTGTGCCATCTTCAGCCTCTCCTGGGGAATAGGGATACACCTCCAATCCAACATCCAGCAGCTTTGGCAAGAGAGGACAAGGACAGGTAAGGGGTACATCAGAAAGTGCAGGTTTTTTTCCTTTGAGTTCATCTAACCACTGCAAAGCTTTTTAATGCCCCATTTAAAATGGCTTGCTAATATTGCACGTTTCCAAGTACACGTTTGAAGGCAGTGGAGGAGTGGCTACCACGAGGTCTTGGAACCCTTCCTGTGCTGCTGCAGGCACCCTCAGGCAGGGCCACAGCGCGGGCACAGCCACTTCTCACAGAGCCGCAGCCTCAGGAAGCAGGAGCAGGGGAGGCAAAGGCAGCTGTAATTCCACTCTGTCCCCACCGTGGCAGGGGGAGGAGAGGCCACAGGGGCTGGGAATGAACAGCCTGGGCCTCTCCCCTGCCCACAGTCCTGCCCTCCGAGTCTGGCTTTTTGGGAACTTGGCTCATTAAAGGTTTCCAGCTTCACAGTGCAGCTGTGGGCTAGGTCAGTGCTAGAGGAAGCCAGTGACCACAGTCCTCAACCAGCCTGCAGAGCCTGGAGCGGACCAGCAGAGATTTTTGGTACCACTGTGCTTTTACCCTTCACAAATGAGAAACTGATGACTTGCAAACCTTGCCTGGGTAGTCTGCTGCTCAGGAAGTCGTGTGCGGTGCATGTGACAGCAGTGACAAACCTCGGGAGCAGCTCCTCAGGGGCACCAGGGGCTGACCCCTGTCCTCCCTCACCTCCACCATGCTCCAGTCCCCGACGTCCTGGGCCTGGGGCGGCAGCTGCAGGGCAGAGATGTGGTACACGCCCCCCACGGGCACCAGCTGCTGCACATCCACGGCTTTTGGTGCCTCTTCTCTGCCTCCCGGCTCCTCCTGCAGCAGGGCCTCCTCTTCTGCAAAGTTCACCAGACAGCAGCGTGAGCCGGGCGCTCGGACTCACCGACGTTCCCCGCTCCCGCTCCTCCCTGAGCGCTGGGAGCGCTTCGCTCTGCAGCGTTTCAGCCCCATCTGCTGGCGCTGCTCAGCGCTCTCGGAAAGGGGCGACGGGCAGGGCTGGGCAGTGGAAAGCGCTCCTGCGCTTGGGGCTGAGCTTCGGCACTGGTAGCCAGGTCCAAACGCTTTCTATGGGAACAAGGTTTCACTGACAAAAGGAGTCCGGTATTACCCACAGAAGAATTCCACAAACACAATTAAACAGTGGATTCTGGAGAGGTTTAGTAAGATTGTATTGATATGAAAAGAAATGAAGCAAATAAAGAGATATATAAAAATAAGGCACTAAGAAGTCATGGGCTGAAGGTGAAAAACATGGTAATTAGGAAAAGCAAGAGGATTTAACATGAAACAATTTTCAGACAACAAATATAATTCCTTTTTTTTTCTATACATAATTATGTATATATCACAAATGTATGAACTTAAGGTTTAATTAGTTGGAAAATATTAGTAAAAGGCAGAAACACTGTGGAAAAAGAGGCCAAAAATATTTTCTTTCAAAAAGCCAAACCAGCCCACATAAAACATCAGAAGGGATGGGACAGGAGGAGAGGAGTTATTGTTGACAGGAATCAAGAAAAAAGTGTTCAATACTCTAAAAACAGCTACTGTAATTGTTATAAAATTTGCTCTGAGAGAATAAGACCATATCAAAAAATGAGAACACTCTCTATAAATTGTCTTCAAGCTTAAAAAAAAAAGTGAAAATGGCATTAATTTTATGTCAGATTTAGTTACATTCTGCAGAGGTTTTACTCTGTATCACACATCACCAGAATGTCCTTTTACAGTTATTCTGAACAAACTTACCAGAAGTAAAAAACATTTTCCTGCATTTTACAGTGGTAGCTTACACTTTAACTTGTTTTTTGAAATAATAATACAAAAGTATTTAAGTATCTTTTAAAGAAGCTATTTGTTGTCCCAAGGTAATTTATCTCCTTAACAGTGGCACAATAAGGGTAAATCCAGAGAAACTGTCACTCCTCTGTGTTGTTGCATTTCTGGCTTTTAACCCTCATTTACCTGGCTCCATGTTTTGAACTTAAGGTAACTGAGCATCTTTTCACTGCTGTTCTCAAAAGTAATTGAAAGAGTTTGCAAATCAGGAGTGTGCCAGAAAAAGCAGTTTTTTCTTTCTTTCCTTATTAAAACAGATTAACAAGCTGGAAAACACTCAGGTATAATTGGTATCTGTGCACATCCACTTCACCTAATACTGTGGTAGAGTTTTTCAAAGCCTGACAGAAATAAAATACGAATTCTTCCACATGAGGCCCAAGTCCTTGATATTCTCTTGAAAACCTTGCTTTTAGGGTCTAGTCTGACAACTGGTTCTCTGGACTGTGCTCAGTCCAGAGTGTTGTGGGGTGGGGTTTGGTTTGTTACCAGAAGAAAAGGGCTGTAAAATGGAGCTGAATATGCTAATAGTTCTTTGCATTTGTTTTATTTAAGTCAGTACCACAAGAAAACTCACTCTCATTAAACCAAAGGACAACACCACAACACTGGAGGCATTTGTAACTTATGTGGGACAGACAAAAGAGTTTTATTTCCTAGAATTAGGCCCTCTCACTTTAAGCACCCATTCAGGTAACAATCAGCAACACCCCACACTACACCAATGCCTACCATGATATGCATTGGTATCGTCATTTTCTGAGGAATTAAATCTCCCCAGAGCCTGGCAGATTCATAAAGATGGTGTGTCTCACCCATAAACAATGTATAAAAATACACATATCTATATAAACATGATAAACATGTACATAAGCATAAATAATAGAGAAATAAAAATAAGTGTGGGGACAAACTCCATTTTACTATCTGTCCTGCTATCTCCCCACATGATTTAACAATCATTAATAGAAATGTCAACAAAACTCAAGTGTTATCAAAACATCCCTATATTTATAAACTTTGCTCCATTGACATGGAGATACTGCAGTGTTTCCATGGATCATGGAATGGCCTGGGTTGGAAGGGACCTTAGAGTCCAGTTTCAGCCCCCTGGACACCTTCCACTATCCCAGGTTGCTCAGAGCCCCATCCAGCCTGGCCTTGGACACTGCCAGGGATGAGCAGCCACAGCTTCTGTGGGCAGCTTGTGCCTCCCTACACTCACAGGGAACAATTTTTAACACATAAAATACTTAGTCTAAGTACTTTTGTAATGTTGCATATAAAAAATAACCAAATACCTTGTGATGGCACATCCAAAATGTCCGAATTCTTCTCAGTTTCCTCCTCTGTTTCTTTTATGTCATCTGTGTTATTGCTGTTTTCTTTCAGTGAGGCAGCACTGTCCTAGACAAAAAGCAAGAGACATTTTTCCATCAGTCAGAGACAAACACTATGAAGAAGAAGGTATCACCTCCTTCAAGGAGGCCCAAGGAGAAGGGATACAGAAACATTTGTACCTATCTTGCTACAGGGTCAAGGTTTTAAGAGAAATAATTTGTACCTAGCAATCAAAAATACTTTGATTAAGGGTAGTCTCTAATTTGGAACTGGATTTATAGAGACAAAGTAATTACTTCATTTCCACAGCAAATTCCATCTTGAGCTCCCTGAGTGCCAAACAAGCACCCAACACTTTTTCAGCAGAGTGTGCACTCAGGTTTTGGTTTTGCTGATTTTACAGCCAGCAGAGTGGCACAAAGTAAAATGCAAGTCAAGGCTGAATCCAAACCAACACTGAAACTGTGCCAGAACCACACCTGCAGCTTTGGCCTTTGCCTGGCCCATGATATTTATTCCCTTTCACACTGTATTTCACTGTATTTACACACAGGAATGTGGGGGAGCTCAAGGCACAGCCAGACAGGAGGATGCTGAGAAACATTCCCCTGGATTTCCAGACAAATATCCAACCCAGACAGGAGGATTCATCCACGCCACAGCAGACTCCTCTGGAGGCACAGCACCTTCTGTGCCCTGGCTGTGCCTGCCAGCACGTGGGAAGAACACACATCTGCTCAAACAGGACAGGAGGTGAGGGGACAGAAGCTGAGAGAAGTGGAGCCTTCAGAGGGAAAATTCACAAAATGAGAGCGCCAAGACCTGGGAAAGAAAAAGAGAGGGAAAAAAATGAAGCAGCTTGAAGAAGTCTGAGAAATGTAGGTGAAAAGTGCCAAAAGATAAGATTTGTCATACAAAAAAGAAAAAAAGGAACCAAGAGAAGCAGGATTTCAAGCACTGATTCATTACAAAGGTGTTGGGAACTGCAAAGGAGAAAAGCCATGATCATGAACAGAGGTTCAATCCCTGTTTGATCCCTGTATGGATCTGAGAATTTATTCACTGAAGCGCTGGACTCAAGGATCCTTGTGGGTCCCTTTCACTCAGAATATCCTGTGGAATTGCTCCAAACACAGTAAGAAGGCCTAAAACTTGATGCTTTGTCAGTTATTTCTGCAGAAATTTTAGGTAGAGAACACAGGACATTTATCTGAAAGTCACAGGTGACACAGAGTGAAAACCCCAAACTGCAGTATGGACAACACAAAACCAAGCAACCTCCATCACACCTAAAGCCAACATATTCCATGGAAGAGAGCTGAGGAAGAGGACAGGCAGCCAGAAATCGTATTTGAAAAGGCTCTAACAGCAAAGGGTCAGCACACAGACACGGAACAGCCAGCACCTGCTGAACTCTCAATCTTACTCTGCATGCTGCAAATTTCCCTAAAATTGGATTCCTGCAGGGATTTTGTGGGGCTGTTAGTTTTGCAGAAGCAGAATCCATTCATCTGTACATATGCCAGAGATTTATAGAAATATATTGCAATGGCACTTCTTGCTTGATCCTTCTCTTTAACCACCAACCAAATGCCAATTGCACACTCTGTCCAAACTTCCCTTTCTACTTTCCATCTTTGCATTCCCTTGAAAAGATCTATGGCACTGTTGACACAAGTTGCCTTTTCCTATGAAACATCTAAGGATTTGGCTGTCCTGCACAGGACACTGTGACTGAGCCTCAAGTTTACAAGAGCAGTGTAGAGTATCCTTTGAGGAGGTTTTTACCCACCTTTCTCCCCTTAGAACCTGTTTCTCCTGCAGCAGGCACGCTGGGTTCTTCCCTGCCTTTCTCCTCCTCTTCTCCTGGTCCTTGCCCAGTGTCTTCCAGATGCTCAGCTAACTCCATGCTGTCTGAGGCCTCCTGCCTTGGCAGCCCTTGGCACTGCACCCACAGGGGAGACACGTGGTCGTAGCGGGTGTGCAGCACGCGAACGGCCACGCTGCTCAGAGCCAGGGACTTGGGCAGCTCAAAGCCATGCCCTGCCTCCTGGAACACGTGGTTCTTGAACCTGGCAAGGGCAGTGACAACAGCAACAGGCCTGGTAAGACTGGCTGCACTTCATTTGGTGTTTCCTCACAAATGGTCAAATCTCTTTTGGGATTTTTTTGCAGCGTCTGAGAAATGCTGTGGGATGTCACAGTGCTCGTGCTGGCAAGCTGTCTGTAAGACCTTCCAGCAAAGCCACAACTGCATCAAGGGGATCAGAAGTTTCAAAAATAAGTCTTGACAGGATGACAATAAGGCAGGAGCAGATGGCAGCTCTTCTAAAAACTACATTCCTAGTAAAACTCTGGGAAAATCTCTGCACAGCTGTGTTACATCACCCTCAGCACCTTCCAAATAATTCACATAATACTTATTTTTGGATAAGATAAGCTGGTCACAAGTTCTAAAAATTTCCCAGTAAAGCAACACTTAGCTTTTAATTGTTGGTTGAATATTTTAAGTGCATCTCTCTGCTGGCCAAAAGGCTTTAACACTTAACCCATGTGGACTCTTCCTGCAGGTCAGTTTGACATTGCTCAGCACTCACCCTTCTACTTCTCTTAACAAAACTCACAGCAACAGGTCCTTAGTCAAGCTGAAGTCCTTTTAATAACTTACTCCTTGCGTTTATGAGTGGGAGTAAGAAGTCTGCTCAAAAATCTCATTCTGAAAATGTACCATTTAAATGGTAATCCAATAAAAACACAAAACTTAGAATCAGAAATGATCGTGCATCCCAGGCTCTAAAATATTTTCTCTAACTGAGCACAAAGCATCATTCACTGCTTTGCAAGCAAGTGGAGGAACTTAGAAAATATTAAATGCATCAGCAAGAAACACCGCTTCCAGAGAAATTTCAATTCTCTGCATGAGCTTTATTGTTCTTCTTCCAAATTTGCTCTGGCAGTGACAGGGTTCCGCTGCTGCATTTTAAGAAAGAAATTTATATATCTCTAAACCATTCATTAGCAACAGCCAGTAGTGAGAGTCTGCAGAATGGATGCTACTCAACAAAAAAAAAATTATGAGAAATCGATTCTTGGTGTTTACTCAACAAGGCCAGGCCTCATTTCAAATTAATAATTTCAGTGTGCTGTACCTTGCTTTCTTCTTCAGATTGACCCAAATACAGAAAGTAATGTTTTCATCCTTTAGGACTGTGTGCATATTCCCAGTTTCAGAATCTTCATACATACTAGCTATCTACAAAGAAAAAAGCCAATTAAATTATTTGTTATATATTTTACTTTGATTTACCTACATTTATTTGAATAAATAAATTAAAAAATACATGTAAGAATGCAAATATAGCAGACCAAGCCCAGCTGTGATGTATTTACATATTAAAGCACAACAGTTATAAACTCAAATCTATTGCTTAAAATTTGAGCTACATTGTTTTTTTGCCTCTGACTTCATCAATTCTGTGAGCCAAGTACTGCCAAATAAGGGTTCTTCCATTACTTCCGTAATTCTCAGGATAAATTATAAAAAACAAACAAAAAAAGGATTTACTGAGCAATAATGGACTCCTACTCCAGAGTCGCTGCACAGATTATTTTATCATTTAGGTAACATCAAATCTGTGAAATAATAATTATATTGGGAGCTTAATCCTAAATTCAGTAAACAAGAATTTAGCATTTCTTATTTTGCAGGGGCTTCTGACAGTGCACATACAACTGGTTCACTATTTCGCTAATATTCTTTTGCTAAACATACTTTTTATATATATTTAATGTTCCTGAAATAGCAAGGTCACTACCTACACATGCAGCTCAAAAAACTGACTCTCCAGCACAATTTCATTTTCTTGTTTGAGTACTCTTCACCTTTCCCAAGATCTTAGTTTCAAAAATATTTTAATTACATGAACTTGTATTAAAGAATTGTGTACAAGGCAAACTTATGAGTTACTTTTCACATCTACATTTTTTTGCATAGTCAACAAATTTCATACAGCACCTCTTGTTTTCATCATCCCCAAATCTCACAAAATTTCCCAGCAGTTTATTCTTGTCTGACTTAACGGTGGGATTTTCCACTGTAAAGTTCAGATTTTCAGGGGTTTTGAACAATTACAAAGTCTGGTGAGTGCTACAAACATGCTTTGGAAACTCACAGACTGATCTCTGTGCCAGTTCAGGACCAATCAGAGCCAACCACCATTAAGGGACACTTGGAGTTAACTTATGTGCACATATCACAGCTTTGAAGCAGCAGATCTCACTCACTTTGAGCAGGTTCTGTGTAGCATCATTGTACTTCTGATGAAGCAGATCCTGCAATTGCAGAATAACTTCCTGGTACTGGTCTCGTTGTTTGTCTGTGATCTCTTCTGGTGATGCCTCCAACAGAAGGAACTCCAACTTCTCAATCAACTAGAAGACATTTACATGGGAAAAGTATCTGTTTTGACACCATCCTTAACATATGGTGTGTTCTGTCATAAAAAATGAGGCAAACCTACTTCCTTTGCACCTAAACAGATTTTGGTCACAAAAATAACTTCTTTTTTTTACCAGACAGATAAGAAATCTAACTCAGAATCAAACCAACCCAATGAAACCTGTATTACACATGCAACTTTCCCCCCCAATTTATAGAAGACACCATTTAACTTTCTGAAAAACACCATAAAGTCAGCATAAATGAAAATAAAATCCTAAATTTGCAGAGCAGGCACAGATTGCTTAAAATTGCTTCACAAGCTATCAGTGGCTGGTGACTTCTGTTGGTAAAAATCAATTCTGGGAACTTTTGCTGACATTTTACTGGCTCGAGTGTTAGAAAATGAGGCTGTTGTCCACCAAAGCATTTATATCTGACATGAGCTTGTATGCTCTGGTTTAAAGTGGAAGGGAATATGGGTGTTGGAATGCTAGACCTCAGTGTAGAAACACAGCACACAAATCCCTTAAATGCATATTGAAAGTCAATACACATCTTCTTCAGGGTTAACAACAAATCTGTAATTAAAGAAAAATAGAAAAATTGAAGAAAAACTTCTAGGTGTTGAAGGTCTTTCAGTCACTTGGCCATGAAAAAAGGGAATATAGAGTTAGAGGGGGGTGTTAAGGAAATGTTAAACTTAAACTGAAATACACCATTTTAACACTTACATTTAGCACCACTTGCTCCTTCTCCATGACAAGCTGAACGTCTTCATCTTGGTCATCACGCCACAAGCTCATGAAAGTGTTGATTTCCTGAGGTACAGTGGGGTCAGGAGTCCCATCACAGCTGAGGTAGTGCTCCCACTGCAGAAGAGTTCAGAGAAAAGTGGATACAGGTGTGCTGCACACTGCTATTACAAGAAAAAGGAGGATTCTGAAAGACAAATACATTATAGTGGCAAATTCACACCTGCATCTAAACAGGATTCTGACACCACCTTCTTTATTATCCCTATGCCAGGAAAAAAAGGTTTGTTTTGATATTAATGTGTTAAGATGCTCCTGCCCATCTCACACTAGCTTATACCTATTTATCAGTGGGCTCTGCTCTGTTCCACAAAAGCAATGAATTTAGTACTTGCCACAAGGGAGGGGCTGGAAGAATAAAATGACTGAGAACAGAAATGAGGAAGGTGCAGGTGGAAGAGGCAGGTGGGTCTCAGATCAGATTCTGCCAAGAAAACTGAAAATTCCTGCACTGGCAATAAAATTGATTAAGAGCCTCTACTGCAACATTTTTACTCCTCCCTTCTCTGCCTCTGAAGGAGATTTCCTCTCCTTTACCAGCATCAATTCTCCTGATGCAGAAACCTTTGGTAGGAATGTGAAATCCTGCATTAGGGTTTTTTTAAAAAAATAATTTTATTTTCAAATCAATTCTTGCTCATTCTTATAAGAGGTGGAAAGAAAAAACCTTTGGTAGGAATGTGAAATCCTGCATTAGGGTTTTTTTAAAAAAATAATTTTATTTTCAAATCAATTCTTGCTCATTCTTATAAAAGGTGGAAAGAAAAAATCAGTGGCAGACTAAACCCACTTAATGCCAAACATAAGCCTAACACTGGCTCATGGGATCAATTTATCACCCATAATGGAATTGTTTTCATCCATAGAATAGGATATTAAAAAACATTGCCCCCCTGTTTGCTGTGAAGATTAATAACCCCATGTTACTGAAAATTGCATTGCAAAGAAAATGTATCTTTTATAGCAAAAGCATTTATAGGATTGCATTCCCAACCACTTCCACCAGCACTCCCACTGACTTCAAAGGAAGCAACAATAGGGGAGTGCTGAGTGCACTGGAAACTCCTGCATAGAAGACTGATCAATTTTCAGCAGTAAGACATCTTTTTTTACATCTTTGCACTTAAAAAAGAGCTTCCCTTTTATCATCACATTCTTAGAAGTAACAGCACTTTTTTCAAGAAAAAGGATAAATTTCATGGTAAGTTGTAAATGCATGTCTTCATCTGAACTGAAATTGTTCACAAATAGATGTGGAAACTCATTATTTGGTATTATGTATTTATTTTATCCTAAATAATCTTAACAACAGATTAAAAGAAACTCTGGTATTTCCCATAATCTACCAGTGTTTTATCAGACCTATTTTAAAATCAATAGTTTTAGTTTGTTAAAAATATCCACAAACAACAGCTGGCAATGATCACAAGCCGTAACAGGGAAATGCCAATTGCATTCAGAGAAAAATGGTTATAGTGAGAGTGGTACAGCTGTCAAAGATGCTGTGGTACCTCCAACTTCTAAATATTTCAAAACCCAACTGAGCACCTTGATTTAACTTCAGACTTTGCCCTGCTTGGGGCAGGAGGCTGAACTGCAGGAATTTCAGAAGTCTTCTCTAACATGGGTTATCCTATGATTGTGAAGTTGCTCTGCAGAGACTTTAACAGGATTAAGCAATATACAAGACAAAATCCTTGTGTCCAGAAGCCTGTAGGGCATTACACCTTTGCTTCCTTACCTGACTATATATATATATATATATATGATAATGTCATTATCAGACTGTTACTGAGTGATGTGTCTGTAAGATTCTCAAGAGTGAAATCTACTGTATTTCCACACCTTACCACTTCAAAATTGAACTTGACAGATACACAATGCCATTGGGTGATGATTCAACCACCATGGATGTCACTCTAAACTGCAGACATCAACTTCTAGCTGCCTTTTCAGACGTTTCCAGCCCTGACCTGGGTTTGTGCCACATCCTTCAAAAATCTGGCAACCCTCTCTCTCTGAATGATGACCTGTGATATCAAGGAGCCACTGAAACAAATGTTCTACAGAATTTCTTTTTAAGCCCTGGCAGAACTTTTTTGGTGAAATGGTTAAAAGCAGAATGAATTAAAGAAATAAAAGAGGAAGAACAGGTACCAGAATATCTGAAATCAGAATTTCCTTGTGACTGTTGGGGTAAGGTGTGGGGCATTGATACTTTGATCACCAATCAGGCTCCTCTTTGCCCACATGTCTTTTCTGTGTGCTCCAAAGTAAAGAGGATAGAGTGAGCATGGCCTGTCAGTGCTTTGAGATGGAATCTGAAATGCTGTCAGAGCACACACATACATTCAAGAACTGGAAGCTCCTGGATTCTCTTCCTTGCCAAACCTCTGGGAAGATTTTGGCAAGAAAGCTTACCTTGGCTTGTTCTCTGTAATCCATTTTCCACTGCTGTGCAGAAAGAAACTTCTGTTCCAGTGAATTAAGTTCTGCTAGTTCAGACTCCCTCTCTCCTTGATACTGTTAAAAAATACATATATCAAACAAAGTCAAATATTTGGCTCATTTCTTACAAATATTTTACATAGAAGAAACGAATTGGAGATATTTGAATTAGTTATTATTTAAACAAATCCAAACACTGAAAACTTGCTTTTTTAATGAAACATCCAATTGAGAAGGCTGCAGTAGTTTACAATGTTATTGTCATCACAGTAGCTGCTGAGCCATATGATAAACATAATGTGACATATGATTGCAACCTCTCACTTCAACAGTTTCCATATCAGCATCCTGGAGCCAGCTCTAATGAGAGATGCTAAAACATGTAATCGTAATTTGGAAAAAACGTGCAAGATTGTTTTATTTTTTTCCCTTTTAGTTTCTACTATTTTAAGGTCATTTTCTCCCTAGGAGGAAAAAAATATTCTGTGAAGTACAAGAGGAGTAGACAAGAGTGACTCTTTAAAAAAAATATTTTGTTGTAAATCTTTTTTTTTCCTTTTAAACACAAATATAGTTGTCTCTCATCAATCAATTTTTGTTCTGAATGCCAGACTGTTCAGAAAAAGAAATACACATAGTCTAATACACACACATATATATACAAATCACTGTATCTGCCTGAACAGGGAACCAATTAAGGAATTTGTACCAAACACCCTCATGGGGAATATGAAAGATACATTCAATTGAAAGCACAGTGGAAATGGGAAAAAAAAAGGCATTTAACCAAACTTAAGAAACACATATGACAAAAGGTAATGTATTTAAATTTATCAAAACTGGAAAATTTCCTCAATATTGTTCCCAACACTAAGTACATAAGGAAATTAATTCCTATAAATTACTGGTGTTTTGCAGGCCTTGTCTCAAGTTTAGACATAGGATTAGAATTTTTCATTGAGGAAAAGACTAACCTTTGCCTCAAGCTTTTCCAGGTGCTCTCGATACAGTCTCTCCCTTTCAAGTCTTTCTGCTTCTTCTTGCTCAGCTTGTAATAGGGCTTCAGCTGAGGATTGGGAAAGAGATCAAGGGCATAACTATGCTTTCCTAAATAAAATCTAAGAAATTATTTCATTACCACCTGTAATGGTAAAAAACACTATAAAATGAGCAACATAAATGTTTATCTTTCACTGCACAGAAATCTCGCATATGAAGATTGATCCAAATTAATTTGAATACTACAAAAACACACTGTCTCTGGCACCGCCCCATCAGCCTGTGAGGATAAAAGTGGAAACAAGGACCAGCAAGTGCAGCAGCAGGAGTGCTCTCTCCATCTACAGCTTCAATAGACACAGGTTCTTCACCCAAAGTCTTGAGTGAAACTCAATGCTTTAATCCCAAATTCCTCTTCTTCTTTCCTACAACCACTAGTTTCCTACAATTTCAATTTTACAGCTGTTTGTTCATTGAAATCCACTTCAGGATCTGCTACTCCACATCTCTGGCTTCTCTTTGCTGCCATAGGGACTAGAAAATTATCGAGAATGTGAAAAGTAAAACTGATTCAACATCTAAGCCTTCAGCCTAAGACGGCACAGCCTGTGCCTCAATCCAGATGTTCCCAAACACAGACTTGATGTCATCACCTCCAAGTAAATAATTTCAAGCGTGTGCTGCACTGAGGCAAGAGCAGCAGCAGTTCCCAAATCTGCCTGTGCCCACTTGAGCTTCTACTCCCACCACAGAAGCTTACCCGTGATTAGCAGTCACTTACTGGCAGTCACAGCATGCCCAAGCCTCTGCCAGGATGGATTAACGGCAAGTTAATTCTTCCTAACTTCCCAGCTGCTGTAGGAATAACTACATAAGAGAGTATTGCTCTGATAGGGAAGTGACACGCAGCATCAAGGAACAGGGAGTCTGGCCCACACCAGGAAAGAGGGAAGAACCATTTCCATTTGTGAAACAGAGATAGCAATTCACATCTAGTTCAGGGCATTACCTTCTGCCCATTTATTTAAAATTAACCATTTGTCCACCACACTCCCTCTAAATGAAGTGCACAGTACCTTTCAGCTTCGCTTCCTTTCCTTTCTTCGATTTTTCCTTTTTGCCATTGGATTTCACGTGTGCAATAAGGGAGAGGAAAACAAATGTCAGTATAATTTTAATACAGTTTGGCAGTTCCATCACTCTGTAACTCTGCCCTTCCAATGTGATCCCTCAATTAAGATTTTAGACTCCCTAGACACCCAATGAAGGCCCCAGAATAGTAATGCACATTCTGGACTCATTCTTTTTCTTCTATTTTTTATGATAAGATCTTAAAATTAATGTGTTTTTTTTTTTTTTTCTAGACATTCCCAAACACAGCCTCAAAATAAGAGTATTAAAATCTTTTGGTTTAATGTAGAAATTGAATAACAGGCAGATATCCTAAGAAAGTAGATGCTACAACTTCATATATTTTAAGAAATACTGGAAAATGTATTTTAGGACATGCCTGGCATTTGGAAGCATCTAATTCACAAGACAAAATAGCAAAGAGTTCTCTTTTCTGTTATAAAATCTCACTCCACACAGTTCACTGTTCACCTCCAGCATAATCCTAGAGTAACTGTATTTTAAATTTGAGGTTCTCAGAAATGATCTGACCATTGGTCCTTCTTCACACACACTTATTTCACACTTTGATTTAGACTATCACACATTCAGATATAAATAACTACTTGCTCATTTCACACTGCTTGGCATGGCAATAAATATATTGGCATAAATATATATATAAATGCAACTTTGAGTAGAGAGATTGCCATGAAGCTGGGACAAATACAGTGGTGACAATTAAGTGTCACCAGAGTCTGAGTGCATCTCATCGCATTTGGTACCAAAGCATTAATTTGAAAAATTATCCCACAATAAGAGTCAGTAAAACTCACACTTCTAGCCATTAGGATTTCAGGGAAGAATTTATTCTTTTCACTTCGATAAATAAATAAACTGAAAATGGAAAACCTGCTTGTTTCAATTACTTGCAATCATGTTTTAGTCAACTTCTTTTCACATTCCTATGACTTAACAGAGCACTGAGAAGAGTGAGATGCACAGCTGGGGAGGGGTAGATAAATTCATTATCAATTAATTATGAATATCCCACAGGATAAATTTATGCAATTCAGTTTCCCATGGACTTCTGCCTGTTGTCCCTTCACCCCCCTTATTCTGTGTCTACCCTATGGCTCAAATAACAGAATCCCAGAAACATTCAGGTTGGAAAAGACCTCCAAGATCATCAAGTCCAAGCTGTGCCCGATCCCCCCCTTGTCACCCAGCCCAGAGCACTGAGTGCCACGTCCAGGCCTTCCTTGGATACCTCCAGGGATGGGGACTCCAAACTTCCCTGGGCAGCTCCTTCCTTGACAAACCTTTTGTGATGAAATTCCTGCTGATGTCCAACCTGACCCTTCCCAGCACAGCTTGAGGCCATTCCTCTTGTCCTGTCCCTGTTCCTTGGGATCAGATCCTGACTTCCCTTGGCTGCCCCCTCCTGTCAGGGAGTCGTAGAGAGCCAGAAGATCCCCCCAAGCTTCCTTTTCCTCTAGGCTGAGCCTCTTTCCCAGCTCCCTTGGCTTCCCTTCTTCAGACTTGTGCTCCAGCCCCTTGCCCAGCTCCGTTCCCTCCTCTGGACACGCTCCAGCCCCTCCATGTCCATCTTGCAGTGCCAGGCCCAGAACTGGACACAGGACTCCAAGAGTGGCCCCAGCAGTGCCCAGCACAGGGGACAGTCACTGTCCTGGTCCTGCTGCCACCCCATGGCTGGGACAGAGCCAGCACACCGCCTCTCTCCCTGGACACCGGTTGTCAAGCCAAACAAGCAGTGGCTGCGCTGGCCACGCTCCCTCCAGCAGCGCTGCAGGAACATTTGTTTTCCCTGCTAAAGGCACAAAAGCTCGGTTCCTGGAAACACCTCTTTCTCCTTCAGATTCATTAACCCTGGCCAGCTGCCTCAGGAAAAAACAAAAAAATCAGATAAAAAAAGAAACACAACAGCGAACTACAGTGTGTTTCTGCCTACCTACCTTTTTTTTTGGACCCTAAAAGATCAGAAGGGGAAAAAAAGGGAAAGAGAACATCAGACAACAACATATCAACTAGAAAGGAAAGATTATAAAAATACTACTATTCTGTTAAAATTAGATGTGATCATCTATTGAAAAACTATAATGACAAGAATTCCAATATTGTAGAAAATCAGCCACTAACACATCACTCTTGGAATGAAGTTTTTTTACCACGGAGCCATTCTGGCAGCAAAGTGTGAGCCACCTCCCGGCCGGTTCCACAGGGAACAACACAGCGGCAAATCACGGCACAAGGACTCACACTAACGACAGCGCGTCCTTCGGGCGCTTCTTTCACCCTCAGAGCCTTTCCCCACCTCCTGGGGCTTCGGTAGCTAACAAGGAACACCCCGCTTTACTCCACCACTTCATCCTTCCCCATCCTATCATCATTCCCCTGTTCAGCATCACCCGTACCCCAGGCCCCTTCCCCGCCCCACCATGTCCCGCCGCAGGTGTCCGCGTCCCTCAGGATGCGATCCCGCCGCAGGTGCCCGTGTCCCTCAGGATGCGATCCCGCCGCAGGTGCCCGTGTCCCTCAGGATGCGATCCCGCTGCGGGCGGCAGTGCCCGTGTCCCTCAGGATGCGATCCCGCCGCAGGTGCCCGTGTCCCTCAGGATGCGATCCCACTGCGGGCGGCAGTGCCCGTGTCCCTCAGGATGCGATCCCGCTGCGGGCGGCAGTGCCCGTGTCCCTCAGGACGCGATCCCGCTGCGGGCGGCAGTGCCCGTGTCCCTCAGGACGCGATCCCGCTGCGGGCGGCAGTGCCCGTGTCCCTCAGGACGCGATCCCGCTGCGGGCGGCAGTGCCCGTGTCCCTCAGGACGCGATCCCGCTGCGGGCGGCAGTGCCCGTGTCCCTCAGGATGCGATCCCGCTGCGGGCAGCAGTGCCCGTGTCCCTCAGGATGCGATCCCGCCGCAGGTGCCCGTGTCCCTCAGGACGCGATCCCGCTGCGGGCGGCAGTGCCCGTGTCCCTCAGGATGCGATCCCGCTGCGGGCGGCAGTGCCCGTGTCCCTCAGGATGCGATCCCGCTGCTGGCAGCAGGGCCCGCGGCTCCCCGGCCCCGCCCGCACCCGGCGGCGGCGCAGGCGCAGCGCGGGCCGGGCGCTCCCGGCGCTGCCGTAAAGCGGCGCCGCGGCGGTTCCGGGAGGAGCGGGTGAGATCCCGGTCCGGTCCGGTCCGGTCCGGCCTCGCCTCGCCGGGATCCGCGGGGACCCGGGCGTGGCTCCGGGGGAGCGGGGCGGCAGGCAGAGCCAGGGGGAGGCGGCGGCCCGAGGAGGCCCCGCAGCGGGAGCTGGATTGGATTGCAGTCGCTTGTGATTTGGTTTTGGCTGCCCCGTCCCTGGCAGCGTCCGAGGCCAGGCTGGACGGGGCTCTGAGCAAGCTGGGACAGTGGGAGGTGTCCCTGCCCACGGCCGGGGGTTGGGACGAGATGATCTTTAAGGTCCTTTCCAACCCAGGCTATTCCGTGATTTTGTGTTTACAGAAATAAAAATCACTTACTTTGTCACTTACCCTTACGTTTTGCCGGTGCACACGGGACTCAATTTGTAATGCTCTAAAAGAGTCCTTAAAAAAGCAAAATTTATGAATGTGACAGTTGCAGGAATATAAATGTATAAAATGGCTATATCTATATGTACAATGTAGGAATATGTAATACATAAATATATATGGAGATAAAAATAAACACATCAAAATGTTATTATAAACACTGCTATATGAATATATTAAACACATAAATATGTATTCTATTTAGATATCTTTACCACTTTATATGTGTGTATATATATATATGTAGATACAGTTTTTTAGCAGACCACAGAAGCAGCCAGGCTAGCAGGTGCAGAATTGTAAGGGTGTGAGAAAGCAGCTGATGAACAGCACAAAGTGTCCCAGTTGTTGAAAGTTATTAGAAAGTTTCTTGTTTTCTGTTTGAGGGGGGAGAGGAGAAGACAATGAGAAGCTAAATAGAATGAAAAGCAGGAAAGAAAAAGAAAGAAGAGACAGAGTAGAACCAGAATCAGGGCAAATGGGGCTTGGTAGGGTATGGAAGTTTTAGGAAAGCTGAGGCAGTTTACTGACTCCCAGAGAAGGCTAATTTCAAATTGATTATCCTTCAGGTAACAAAATCCAAACAAACCAAAAAGACCACACAAGGACAGAGTTCACTGAAATGTGAGAATGGCCAATTCTTTAAGAGGTGAAGTGATAAAACTGTACAAAAATGTAAGTGTCTTAAATGCCGCCAACACTTTCCTTAACCAGAAAATGAACCCCTCTTTGACTGTGCACTCAGGTAATTAAAACCACATATTATTCTTTTTTCTCCAAGCTGCTGTACCTTGGAAGGGAATATCCCAAAGGAGCAGACTACTTCAGAAGCCGTTTGAAAGCAGCTTTTCTAAAAAACAAAGATGAGACAGACCCTGAAAAAATTAAGCAGCTGATTGCCCGGGGAGAGTTTGTTATAAAGGAGCTGGAGGCTTTGTACTTCCTGAGGAAATACCGAGCCATGAAGCAGCGCTACTACAGCGACGACAAGCCCTGACTGCGCCTGCTGTAACCACACACACCCAGGAAAGGTAACAATAAAAGAGCTCCAACTGCAAAGAAGTGACATGTAAATCCTTCCAACCCCTCTACACCACAAATGAGGGAGCTGCTTCCCTGCCAGAGGTCACTTGAAGGGTTTGGGTCTGCAGGTTATGGGTAATAGGTTTTCCTGTGCTGCTTTTGACCTTCTCAAACTAAAACTTCAGGTATGAAAGGATTTTGCAGGAAGGAGTGGTTGCACAGCCCTGTTTTGTTTCACTTCAATGTATGTGTTGAACAGAAACTCTTCTTACCCCATAGCTGTGTGTTTGGCTGTCAGTTCAAGATGCTGTGCTTGTTACCTGAAGATGAACCTGATTAAAAATCCTCCATGTTGAACAATCCGTTTCTGCTGGAAATGAGCACCCTCTCAGAAGTGAGGTTCCCACCCTGCAGAGGGAGTGCTGTGTTCAGTTCTGGTCTCCACAGTGCAGGAAACATGAGCTACTGGAGAGGATCAAGCAGAGGCCATAAACATGAGGGGTCTGGAGCATCTCTTATGAAGAGGGACTGCAGGAGCTGGGCCTGTTTAGTCCAGAGAAGACAGAGAGGGGATCTCATCAATGCATATAAATATCTCAAGGGTGGGCGTCAACAGGATGATGCCAGGCTCTTTTCAGTGGTGCCCAGCAACAGGACAAGGAGCAATGGCCATAAATAAAATGCAAGAAGCTCCACCTCAGCATGAGGAAGAATTTCTGTACACTGAGGGTGGCAGAACCCTGAACAGTTGCCCAGGGAGGGTGGGGAGTCTCCTCTGTGGACATCCCAAACTCACCTGGACTTGTTCCTGTGTCACCTGCTCCAGGTGACCCTGCTTAGGCAGGGGGGTTGGATTAAATGGTCTCCAGAGGTCCCTTCCAAATCTGGCTATTCTGTGAAAGCAAGTTCTTACAGCTTTTAACCTCATCTGCTCAGCTTACAGAGGCACCACCTTCCTGTGTCTCCCTTAGTCAGGGAGACAACTGTGGGGTCAGGAAAGGGGTGAGTTTGAACAATAGTGCTTTAAGCACTTGAGCCCTGAAGACAATTCCTGCTACTGCTGATTTCTGCTGCTGTGTAACTGTTGCAGCAGGAATAGAAAACTTGATCTTTGCCCCTGGAAGGGAAGTTTGGCCTTGGCTCTTTGCTCCAGGCTGTCTGTAGGCCTTGGCTGAACTCACACTTGTGTGAGAGCTGAAACTCTATTGGGTTGGTTGGTGTTTCCAGCAACTAAATGACACTGGAGGGAGAAACAATCTTTGAAATACAGGTAAGGAATCACTGCAGTAGAGCTGTTGGCAGTCTTCAGCAAGTCTTCACACTGGCACTAAGGAGTGTTTTAAGGTCACTCAAAGAATTGCCAGCAAAGGCATCAGCAAAACCAGGTTTAATATAAAAGTGAAAGTGTAACGAAGTCCATTCAGCAAGGTTCACTGTTTACTATGGGATTAAAGCCCACAGAGAAAAAGCAAACTAAAATCTACAATCAGTCAATCTAAAACCAAAATCAACCAAAACTTGTCTCTGAGGATGCTGGGGACACAAAAAGGGTAAGGATGGAAAAGGGCAAGGATAAAATGAATAAGGGAGATGCTTCCATTGAGTCACAAAGTTCAGAGTGGACCCCCTTGTGAAACTGAGCCCCAGATCTGACCAGCGGTTTATGCCTTAAGGTTTAACAGCACTTAGTCAATAGTTTAATTTAAAACAATTTAACTAAAGATTCATACAGAATTTCCTATAAGCACAACAGCAACTCGCTCATAGGCCTGAGCTACTTGCAAACGTACAGTACTTAGGATCTCTGAGAGCACTACCCATGGTACATTTTCTACAGCATATCCACACTCACAGTCCTGAAGGAGTATGTCCAAGGTATAAAATACCCCTGGAATTCACTGAAGTACTTACCTTGGATACCTTTGCATCTTGTCAGTGGCTGAAGGGTTGAGCCTCAAGGAAGGGGGGCATCACTCCAGGCTCTGTTGTCACTGCTGGTCCTCCAAATATAGCAAACAGGAGTTCACTGGCTCTCAGGGGCTGTACACACAGGGAGCTTCTGGACACTGCCCACTGCAGTCCAGGAGAGCTCCAAGGGCCTCACTCAGGCCTACTCTTTATAGGGTCACAAGAGAGGTGGGTTTAGTCACAGCAGTGTTCCATCCTGACTACAGTCCAGGTTGGTAACTTCCTCTGAAATTTCAGAAGCAAAAATGCTGTTCCACTGGGGGTGTTCTTCAGGCAGGCAAAATAAGTTTCCAGGGCTGTTGGTTACAAAGCAGGAGCTCTTCAGACAGCACCAGTTCCTGGGAACTGTTCCTGAAGAGCTCCAGAGAAGCTCAGCCCAGGTGCTGAACGAGCTTTTCTTGAGTTACAGCTGGCCTGAGGAGGAGGGAGGGGGGAATGCAGCACCATCCTCACAGAATTCTAGGACAGAATTTGAAAAGTGATGGCAGGGTACAGTACCTTGTGATGAAACACACGTGCTCCAGTTTCTGCCACCACACTGATGTGAAAAACTTCCACATCAGCTGAGCCCCTCTGCACTTCCACCTGCTCTGAGTAGCCACCCCTCTCAGAGACAGGGACACCAAGGATAGCAGCTCTGGGACAGGCAGCACCAGCAGAAGTGCAAGAAAGAATGGAGAACAAGTGCCAAGCACATGGAATTCGTGGGATGCTCTGTTACCTGAAATTCTTGTAGAGGAAAAGGAAACTGGGACAGACACTCACAATAACTATTTTTTATTACATTACAATAAATAGGAGCAGTACAGTTTGACAAAAAAAAAGACAAATTCCAGATCACCTCACAGCACATACTCCTAAAAACATTAAAAATTTTAAAACAAACAGTGGTCTTTTTTTTTTTCCTTTTTTTAACTTAATGTCAGGCATGACCAACATTCCTAGGTCACACAACCAAATTATGGAAAAACTGGATCACACTGCATATGTTCCACATCAAATAAAGCACAATGTACAAAATGTGCATGTTTCAGTTTACACTATACAAAAATAGTTAAAATACATTCCAGGTAAACATATTACATTAAGAAGTCATTCTAGTAAGAAGTTGGCACTCAAGAGGAAAAAGCAGAAGTATTTTCAACATGAAAACACAAGACAGTGGAATAAAGAAATGTTAGGAAAGATTTACCATCTATGTAGCTTTATGTAAACTTGAGACACAATGATTTGTTTTACAGTTTGATGGTCTTTGAAGATAATAATTGTATTGCTTCATAGTCTAGACAAGAGCAGAAGATTGTGTGTCAGTATTTACCCATTATCCTGTTACTGCAACAAAGCCCACACAGCAAAAGAGTAGCACAATATTTCAGGGCACTGAAACTGGTCAGAATAATTCCTTTTGGAGCAAACCAAGGATCCAGGTATTCAGCAGAGTTACATAAAGCTACTGTAAGAAGGTGTTATTCCCTGACACAAGGCAATTTGACATGGTGACATGGGCAGTGACTCCCAGGCTTGCTCAGGAGCTGCTCTCAGGACACAGCACCCAGGGATGTTCTGTGGAAGCATCTCAAACAGGGCAGCGATGATGGAGCAACTTGTGCAAGCTGCAATCCAATGTGCTTCACCAAATTTCAACAAACAGGAAGACAAAACTGCACAACAGTGGCAAGAATGGGGTTGGGTTCATTTTCAAGTAAATAAGGGCTAATCTAAATGGATTTTGTACTAATTTAATTAGACTGGCAGCTACAGCTCACTTGCTGAAAAACCCCAACAATGGTTCATATATAGCTCTATAGTAGAGCTACAGAAATCCACTTTTGATGAACAAGACATTTCAGCTACAAATTCTCCTAACAGCTTTACATTAAATTAACATCAGAATTTTAGACCAGCCCTAATTTGACATGCAGTGTGACTCAGTTACCAAAATTAAAATAACTTTAAGATTACTTCCACTTGCTCAAGGCTTACAACCCACTTTTGCTATGCTCTTCATCTATTATCAAGAGTGTATAAAATGTGCAAGTAACTGTATCCAACACATTTTAACCTTGGAAGCTCTGAAATATTTTGTGACATTATGAATCTGTTCTAACTCCTTATTATTGGTCCTTACAGTATAAAGTTAAGTTCTCCTGTTACTTTTTTTCAGAATATTTCATAACTTATATTTCACATTGAAGCTGAGAAGAGTGGAGGGGTCTGGATTTTGGTGAAGGTTGGGAGCAGGGGGCACAGGCAGGGAAAGGCCTGATTTCTCCCAGACACAATGGAATTAATATGGAGCAATTCAGACACTCTGTGTTCCCTGCCAGCTTTGCAGGTCCCCACCTACAACAGTCACTCTGGGATTTTTTTGTAAAAGCAAAATAATACTTTTCACAGAAGTGGTCCAAGTTACACAGTCCAATTTTTACATACACGTGTAACATTTCTATGGAATATCTTAGGGCAATGCTGCTATTCCCTGTTCCAAATTTCCCAGTGTCCTGAACTCTCCTACCTCAGTGTCTTGTGTTTTATTTTTTGGGTACTCCAGAGTCACACTTTCCAGTGTCACTCTGCAGCTGAGCTAGCTTCTGTGGAGAACTGCACCTTCAGGGACCAAAGCTCTCCTGAAACAACTCCACATTTACAGGGAGACACCAGAAACTGGAAACTGCAACTACTGGCTTGTACTTCAGTGGATAACTAGGCTACTGCAGTACCAAAAAGTGAAAGCTCCTGCAAAAATCCTGCATTAATTCCAATCAGGAAGAAAAAAAAAAAAGTAGGGGGAGAGAAGAACAAAAATCACAAGAGAACTTAAATCACAGAGAAAGACAACATTAAACTCTTGGTGTAGCTTCATGACAGTGTAGACACTGGAATGCCACTCACCAACCACTGAATCAGTACTTCACAGACATCACACAAACAACACTGACTCTGGAAATCACGTTCTATGCTGACAGATTGTGCAAATTCCACACCACTTCCATTGTATAGTGGATTTCCAAATTATTTGCATGAAGCAGCTAAATTCAACTCTTTCATTCACTCATCTGATGTTGCTAGAATTTAGAATTTCTCCCCTGTTTTGCACAAAATGGGCATCTTTAATGCCATTCTTGGGGGAAAAAAAAGAATGGTTTTACTCCACTGTGTAATTTAGGACTGATTTTGATTTAATTCTTATGGTAAATTCTGGGTCCAAGTATGAATTAACCTAAGAATTTGAATCAACTTCTCTATTAAGGCATTCTAGTATTTCCTAGGGACACTCAGGGTGAAATCCTGACCCTACTGAACAAAGCTACTCAAACCTTTGACACAGGGGGATTTCACCTTGCTCTTCAGACACAAAAAGTCAGTGAAGCTCTTAAAGCAATGCATTAACAATAGCAAATCAACCTAATTAGAACTTTTTCCATTGCCAGGTGTGCATTGTTGTCTTTTTAGATTTTTTTCTTTCTTTTTTAAATTTTTTTTAGAAAAAATAGAGTATTTTAAGGAGTGACTGTGACAAATTGCAGTGTAATTTTTTTTGAAAGTTTTGTCTTTACATTCATTAAAGTTGATCTGAAATGCTACAAGACTAGATGCCTAGAAGAAAAATCTACAGGAAGACTATAAAGGCTTCTGGTCTCTCTCTATTGCAATCAGTCTGAAATAAAGGAAAGGCTGCAATTAAAGTTTCTTTTGCTAACTAGTCCTTTTACCCAACCAAATTTATAAACCCAAAAATTCAGAGGGGATGTTAAAATGTGTAGAGCATCATTTGTTTGCTTTGCACACAGAACAGAAGTTCACAATCAGTAAGAAAAATAGGAAGTTAGCAACTGTGCATGCACCAAAGAGCCTAAGACAATTCTCAGGTTTTTTGTGGGTATTTTTTTTTGTTTGTTTTGGGGTTTTGTTTTTTTTTATTTTCACAGGCATTGCTAGTTCAAGAACCAACAGTCAAAGAATACTGGCACTTTAAGAGGAATGAAGTTTCCACTGTCATTTAAAACAAGCATTCAGGTAAAGCTAACAGGATCATGAAGCAGAAAGTAAAGTAATGCTAAAACAAATGCTAATAATTTAGTGTAATGTACAAAATTACTTCAGTACTTCTTAAGAATAAGATAAATCGTATTTACATAATTATACACTTTGTCTTTGTCTTCTTTTTCTTCTTTTTACCATCTTTGCTCATCTTCTCTTTGTGTTTTCTGATTTCTCGAACTAATGTGTAGAAGGCATCATCAACACCCTGAAAAGACACCGAAGATACAAATAAGGATCAGGTTCAGACTCACAGGCCTGCTGAGGTACAGCCTGTGTCCCTCCCTGGCCACGGGAGGGGGGTTCCATCAGCCCATTTTGCTGCCTACCTGCCATCCTTTGAACCATGAATCCTGGCTGCAGGACTAATCCTGTTCCTCCCTGGAATTCTGAGCAGCACTGACACCACCACCTGAGGGAACTGCTTTGGTGCCAGCAGGAGCTGACACCTGCTGCCCTATCCCTGTTCCTAAACTGGGCTTAGAGCATCCTGCAGGTTACTCACAGGTGCCCGCAGGTGAAATTCCATTGTTGGTGTGGGAAGGAAGGTAATGAAGTGTGTGCTGCCCTCGTCTCCATCTCCAAGAACACACCTTGCCCCACTTCAAGCTAGAAAAGTATCATATACAGAGTGTGTATTCATATACTAATACCTCACAATTAGGTTCTAAGTATATATTATCACAGAATCATAGAATGGCCTGGGTTGGAAGGGACCTCAAAGATCCTCCAGTTCAACCCCCAACACCTTCCACTGTCCCAGGTTGCTCCAATCCCCATCCAACCTGGCCTATGACATAGGACACTTCCAGGGATGGAGCAGCCACAGGTTCTCTGGGCAACCTGTACCAGGGCCTCCCCACCCACACAGGGAAGTTGTGAGGCATTAACTATCTTTATTTATGCTTTACTAATCTATATACAGCTCTGGAACATGAATTCTAATCTTTGTACCAATAATTCAATACCAAAGACATAGTTATGGTTAATCCACATATTCTGATCATTTCTCAGGCAGATTGGTATAGTAATCACACCACAGTTTTATAAATCTTTACACATGCAAATCGATCAAATCAATCCCATGTCCCAGTGATAAGTTATTTGATAAATCATTCTATTCACTTTGAAAGTTAAGGACACTTGAAACACATTCTCTCTGGTCCTGGACAGTCACTTAAAATCTCCACGGCTCCAAGATTTGAGCTACAGACACAAAAGCTAAAGTTTGTTCACACTGAGTAGTTTCTCATTATTTTCAGAGGTAATTACAGCTGACCAAAATTAACTCTTATCTAAAGAGACCAGCATATCCAAAAGGCTGATATGGACCACTATCAAGTACAATTACTTTGTTACTTATGGGAAACAATTTATGGCCTTGCTTCAAGTCCCACTGAAGTACTCATGCTGTCAGTCTGCTTTTACATTTAAAAATGAGTACAGGTGGTCAAAAAATCCTTAAGATAAAAATTTTCTTGATTCTTTGCTGCCTTACTCCTTATACCCTTGAGCAATGTTACTGTATCACAGCAGCCAAATGCATCACTACAGAAATTCAGCCACGCGAGTTTGCCTTCAAGCTGCCAAAAAAAACCCCACAAAAAACCAACACTCTGCATTTCCTCCTCTATGCCTACTTCAGTAAAGAACTGAGAGTGAACTCTGAAGAAAACAGAAAGCCAACAATCACCTAATTCATTATTGCTTCAGCCAAACTCCAAGTGGTGATGAAACCTAGTATGAAAATTCCAAACAGGGAGGTGTGAAATAGCTTCATTTAAAAAGCAGCACTCAGTATAACCTAAACTTATTTAAAATCTTCAAGTTCATAAAACATTTACACACCACTTATGTTCAAAGTCCTTGGCAGTGTATCTCCCAATATCAATAGTACACTTTTGCATATTACAAGACCTTGCAAACAACTTGTTCTATATTTTAAGGCACTATTGACCAATATAAAATTGATGCAGCATGCCTACTGGGAGAATAGCCTTATTTCTGCAAAAGGTCATGTCACTCATTAGTTTTTGGAGAATTAAAAATACTTGGTATTACTTTAGAGAGAACTAGTGTATTTTGCTTACAGCTCCAGCATTAATGCACAAAGAGAATATTTAGCACTGTTCAAGTAGGAAAATGCTATAGAAGTTCAGGATTCCAATGCAGGTCTCAGTATTAAGGGGGAGCACAGCACTAAGACTCAATCCCAACAGACAAAACAACAGTTTCATTCTTAAAACACAAGAACCATATAAGAACAGCCTCTGCTCAAGACTGCTCATGCTGCCTTACAGAACCACCTTTCGGAACTGCCTTTCAGTTGCTGCCTTCAAATGAGACACACTTAAAATTGTAATTTAAGTATTCAAATGAGCAATCCCCCCTTATTAAACTTGTTTTAAAATAAATGCAGAAAAAATAACTTGCACAAAGTAATACCCAGATACTATCAAGAACCTTTAAACACATGACTTCACAGTCAAGGGTTTAAATTTTTTTTCTACCTAGTAAGATGATGATCTTTTAAATACAGCACATGTTGACACACAGAATCATAGAATGGTTTGGGTTGGAAGGGATTTTAAAGATCATCTCATTCCCAGCCCCTGCTGTGGGCAGGGACACTTTTCACTAGACCAGGTTACAGAACTGACTTGGCTTTCATCCTTGCATTGACACCTCTGTAGACCAAGCCTCACTAATTATGGATTATGTTTGGTCCTGCCACAATTCATCTTCAATTCAGGTCATTAATAAAACATGACATACAAAACTGTGCTTAGACCACTTGTGAGTTAGAAGTGGAGAACACAAGGTAAAGGAAGGTCTTTCCCTTTGCAGCCTGCCCATTACATTTTACATGCAAGTAGTGGATACTCTGTCTGCAGAAGGACCCTGAGGCATCAATGCTGTGAGATCAAAGGCTGCCAACCTTTCCAGTCAGCTCTTTCAGTAGGAAGGGACTGCAGGCAGCTGACCTTCCTCCCTCTGACAATGCACTTATTGTGTGCAAGCCTTTGGGGAAGCTAAAATGAACTGAATGAGAGCACTAAATCCAGGCTCAGATTAGAAACTCACAATTCCCTGTGCAGACTCACAACCAAACCCCAGAGCCTCACTAAAGGTGCACTGACAGGCCTTGCCCCTGGCCCTTGTTCTTCCAAAGGGCAGAGGGAACAGAAACAACAGAACTGATCCCACAGGAACAGCATGCTCCTGGCTAGAAGTTTCCTTTTGGAGCCCCACATGATTCCATGGCAGCAGGGAAGTCTGGTGAGGTGGCAGCACCACCACAATCATGTGCGAGACTGGGCAATGAACCTGGCTGGCAATAACAAACACCAAAATCATGAGGAATTTGGAATTCCTTAAACTCCCAGTCCCACAAATAACCCTTAAGTTCTAAATTGTAGGAGTTCTTTCTTATATTAAAAAAAATACATAAAAATACAATACATATTATACATTTTAATCTATTTTCTATATAAAAATATACACATCAAGATATATTTTCTATATAAAATATATGTTTATACATATTTTTAATATATACATATTTTAATATAAACATACACACATGTATCAGTCATGAGAAACAGAAGTTATTTGTACACCTCTGTAGTACTATGGAGAGAAATGATTAAATTGCAGTTTGAATCAAGAATTTAGGCATTTTTAAATTCAAATCTAGAACTTTTGTAATTCAAACTTTTCACTACTAACCCAGCTCAACCCCAAATCCATTATCTAGATGTCTGCTTGTAGCATGCATTTTATTTAAAAAATCTGACACTTTCACGGAACGAGTTCTTTTGAGGATTTTGCATGGAGTTTTGGAAACTTCTCCCTGCTAGCTGGAAATTACAAATAGAGCAAAAGATGTTTTGTCCTTCCTGCTTTACTGTGTAACAGCCAAAGGAATGGAACTCTCAGAAAGCATCAGCAGTTCATTGCAGTCTGGGCGGTTAAAGTTTTCAGTTTCCGTGGGCAAGACTAATAGAACTTCAGAAGGCATCCCACAGGCAGATAAACAATGTTCCAAGAGGGAGAAAAACCCTCTGAACCATCCAGCTTGGTTATTCCCAGAATACTGTCATTGCAGTCTGTGTTACAACGAATATTTCTGAAGTCTAAAATTCCAGCTGTAAGGCTCACACCATCAGGTGCTGCTCTCCATTAGCCACCTACTACACATCAGACTGAAATAATACATTTTCTTACTGACTGGAAAGTAATACAAGCCAGGCTGGTTTAAATATCAGACTTCTCATTCCACTCAAATCACTACTGAACTACAGCTCTGCCATAATAATTCTGGAATATGCTTCCTCCAGCTCAACTTCCTAAGTACAAAGTTGCTGAAAATGCCCATCAATACCATGCAAAATTCCCGTGGGAATAAAGGCAAATGATTCCTTCCCTAAGCAGACTCCTGAAGTTCTAGAGCCTTAGATCCAAGACTGTTTTCTAAACAGGGTACAGGGGAAAAAACAAAAAACATCCAAAACTCAACAATATCCACTGTTGACAGAAGATTTTCCTCATGGCGGGGGGGGGGGGGGAGGGGGGGGGGGGAAGGAGGCATGAAACCCCCCCAAAATACTTCTCTTGGACATCATTAGGAAGTAGGAAGCTGGAAGAAAGCAAGCATGTTCTCAGACATAAATAAGAACGCTATAATCTGAAAAATCCTTCCACTGAAAACCACCATTGCCACCATCTTATTCCCCTTCTCCCAACAGGAAGGGAAAGCAGACAGGACGCAGCATCTTTCAAGTCCCAGCATAAAAAAATAAATTCTACTTTGTGGTACGGTTCCATCAGTAACACACCAAGTAACTGCAAAGTTGGTTTCCAGAAGGCTACAGGGCTTAAGCAACTTAATTTCTACTGTTCTCATCAAAAGTCATCTTGCCCAGCTTCTCTTTGTTGTTTTTTGATAGCAGGGAAGGACAGAACAAGGTGTTTTGATGGCATCAATTTTAGTAATATCTAGATGCAATACTAGGGAGCTTCATGACTGAAGTTTCCTGTTTCCTGCAGTGGAAACCTGTGATACAAAGAGTATCACAAAGTGATTAAATCATATAATTAAGTCTGGAAATGATCTACAAGCACATCAAGTCTAGCCTCTGACTGATCAGCACCTTGTCAACTATGTCATGGCATTAAGTGCCACATCCAGTCATTTCCTGAACATCTCCAGGAAAATGGACTCCACCATATTCTTTAGGGAAAAAAAAAAATCTAAATAATTACCTCTGAGCAGTCATTCATCACTTAAAAGCTGAGACTAACAAGCCTGAGCAGATCTAGTAAAAACTGATATGAATCAAAATTTCTTCCCCAGAGAAACAAAACTCCTTCACTGAGAAGAATATTCCCACACTGTGCCAGTCTCTGGAGGATACAACCCAAATTCTACTACTTCTCTGCCACATATTCTGAGTACAAACACATACCTTGAAAAATGAAGTTCTTTTACACAATGGGAAATTCCAGGTCATCCTCCACTTGGACAAGTATATAAGGAATAACAACTCACTCTCTGCACTGATGCAGAAGGAGGTAGAGAATTAATAGGATAGGAATATCTGCAAGGAACTGCTCCAATGTTTTACTCAAAAAGCACTGGAAGTGATTTAGACAAGCACTTCTTCCATACCAGTTTTTCTCCTCACCTCCTCCCTTTTTTCTTACAGCAGAATACACAGATTAAAAAATATTTTGTGAGAATTTGGGTATTGGGGTTTTTTGGTGTTTTCTTGTTGGTTTTGGTTTAGTCCCCTCTCTTCCCTCCAGTGTTCCTTCACCCCCACCTCCTGTAAATGCTCTCAAAAAAAGGTGAAACCTTATTTTGTCCAAATCTGGATCACTCATGGCATTATAACTGACAAACAAACAAACAAAAAAAACCCCAAAAAACCCTAGAAATGATAAAGGTATTTTTTTTAAGCTGGGGAAGAACAAGAAAAAAATAACTTGGCATAAAGAAGGGCCTGAGAATTAAAAAATCCTGTACACCAGTCGAATACTGTTTTGCTGGATTAGGAATCTCCTGTTTCTGTATCTGAGGAGGACTTTTAAGTGTTATAATCTTCTCCCCTCAGTTCATTAGCCTGAAGCTTCAACCAATATTCACCTCAACAGCATAATGAATATATTCCTAATAAAACTCCTTCCTCCTAACTTCTTCCCACTCAGAACTGTGCCTCTGTTTCCCAGCTGGAGAATTCAATATGCAGTAAAGACTTGTTAATCCATTTATCAAAATCCCACGAAACAAAGCAAATCCATATTGAGGACACTGAAATGTGATTTGTTTTATATCTGAAATTATGTCATTGATTAGCCACAAAAAGTCTGATTGGCAAGACAACCTCAATCAGTTTTATTTGGCAAGTGATTTGCAACACTTACCCTGGTACATTACAAACTTACCCTGTTACATTACAAGGCATTTTTTAATTTTCACACACCCTGGAGTCTTTTCTTCTTTGCTGATTTTTTTCACTCTGTACTGTCGGATCTCTCGCACCAATGTATAAAAAGCATCCTCCACTCTCTGCATTGTAAAACACAACTCCTTAAAAATCGTTTTGGTAGTGATTGAGACAAACTGGGACACCCATGGAAGGGGAAAAAAACCACAACAAAACCACTGAAATTATGAGCTTTACTTGAGAGAAGTATATGAAACTTAATTTATTTAAAATGCTGGGCTTGCTCGTTTGCTGCTTGATAAATACTTGATTTATTGATTACCAATTATTGTGAATATCTATGCTTCAAGCCCTGCTTTTCTTCTGTGCATGGTAACACTAAAAAAAAGAATTACTTCTTTTCTTCCATTGCTGAAAATGATACTGCTTGTGTAACTGAATATTCCCACATTTCTGTGGGCATGGATGTATGCAGGAGGCATAAAAATCTTATTAGATTGTGAACTAGGGGGTACTTACAAACACACATAGTTAAACCACCCACTTGCAGTTTTGAGCCAAAGTGAGAACAAGTTACTGTTTGGACAAAAAAAAGCAAGCTCCTTCATGTTCTGATCTTTAGGTCAGAAGGGGAACTTTGCAAAAATCCATGGATCAAGCTAACAAAGTATTAAAAAAGTCCTTCCAGGTGATTTCCTAAGTGGTTATAAAGAAATAAAATTTTCTAAGAAAACTGAATTTGGGGCAGTGTCGTTTTCAAAGCTACTAAATTTACAAAGCAAGCGCTGTGCTATTAAATTTAGGAAAAGCGGTATCTGAGCCATGGCTGCAAATGTTCATTATTGTAATCTTTAAGAGCTTTGTTACATCAACAAGACACACCTGATCTGTTCCTCTGGGCCAGACTCAGCAACAAGGGTCCCATAACAACACCTAAATGCAAACAATCTGTGAAGTTCTGCTGCTCAGATTTTAGTCTGCTGCAGAAATGCTCCTCATGTGCTCAGGGATGACACAGAGCTATGTGTTTTACTTCTCTGGTCTCACACCTTACTTTTCTGCAGCTCTGCATTTAGGCCACTTGGATATCACACTATAAACATAAAAAAAAAAAAAAAAGAAGTATGGAGACCAAAGACATCTTTAACCAAATACAATATAAAAAGATACAGCAGCAACTCTAAGTTACAATATATCAAAATTAGTGCATCTGTGCATAAATTTAAGAATTTAGATCAATCTGTGAGGATGTTCTTATTAAAACAAAATGAAAAACGTTCCACTGAAGCTTTTTAAGGGGAGAGCAAATCTCTCCTCTGCCTTACTACCAATCTCAGTACTTGTCTCCTCAATCACATTAACAGGGCTATCAATTTAATACAAACTCATTATTTGAAAATAAAACCAGAACACACTGATGATCATGGTAAGCAGCACGACTACTTAAGCCCCAAAGCTTTATTACTACCAGTGGACAGTCTGGGCTTTTATTTGGCAGATTTTCCGTAAATTCTCTCTCCATTTCACCTTTGTATTATACACTGAATAATAAAAGCCAGCCAGCATTTACCACCACAATTACTGGGTCATTTTGCATGACCTGTGCCAGAGGTTATCACATTGAACATTTAATTTTAACAAACTGCTGCTTATCTGAGAGTTATTCTGAACTACAGCCTCTTCAATTTGAAGATTAAATTAATCAGATTTATTTCTTGGATTGTATTTCCCTGTATAGGCATAATGTGCCCTCTTATGACATAGTGAAGTATGGACAAGTCTTATATTCCAGGTCTTGCAGTTGCAAAATGTAAAGGAAGCCACTAAACCAGGCAAAATCCAAGTAAAGCTCATACTTCCATGTTTTTCTGGAAGGAATGGAAGTTTCTTTCTGAAGTGGAAACAGCAAACATTGATCAGCTGCTATGTGCCAAAGCACAGGCTGTACAAAAATCAACATTTTTGCAAATCTACTCTTTTGCAGTAGAAAGATGTAATTTGGTTATGGAGCTTTCACATGAAAAATTAGATTAAAATTGCTGAGTCAACATTTATTGCCAACTTTCCCATCACCAGTAGGAGCTGTAATTTGCTTTAGCAATGCAGAGAGACGGAGAGACACAGAGTGAGAAAAGAAATTGCTATTACTGCCACCACCAAGAATAGACTTATGAACCCTGCTGAAAGAGATTATTCTGAAAGAAGATCTGTACAGACACATATTTGCTTATATTATTAGCACAAGGTGACACTTTAAAGGGCCAGATGCCAATCCTACAAACTTAAGTAATTTTAATACAAATTTAGTATTAATAATAATAATAATAAATACCAATTTAGTATTTAATACAATCTAGTATTTTTTTCCTTCAATAAGCAATGACCATATAAATAAAATAGGACTAGCCAGTTCTTTTAGCTGTCAGAGCAGGAAGCAAAAATACCTTTGGCAATTATTAAAAACTTCAAAATCTAAACAGCCTGAGGAACCCAAGCCCTTGAGGCAATGTTTTTGAGGTGCTTTTGCCTACTGAATGACAGGCATACACTCAATTTAAAATATGACCATGTGCAAAGAAAGGCTGTTTCAAACCCAGACCTAAGTATCCCAATCAGGAATTTTCACAAGTTCCACTTCTGCAGTGCTTAAAGGAACCTGATGAAAGTTAGCCCTGACAACTCTAAACTGTTCTGTGCCCATCCTTATACACTTGATCACAGCTGATCTCCTAAAAGCAACAAAAACTTTCTTCCCTTGGAGTTTTGTCCTTGTGGGAGGACCAAGCTCTTCCAGAAAAGTTCTACCTTAGAACAGACAAGTGACATGAAAAAACTCAACCCACAGTGTAAAAAGTCTGACCAAGTTAAAGCTCATTGAAAACAAAGCTTTAAGATGAAACCTGTACACAAGAACTGGATTAAAAATGGCTTGGAGTGATACAGTATCATTAAACATGTAAGACAACCTCTAAAAAATGGCTCAAGCAAACTAAGTTATCAGTTAGCCAGTCATTTTAACTGAGATGCAGGAATGAATTTTGGTAAACACAGCCCCAGTTACTTCACCAGACCAGGCACAGGTTCTCAAATCAGTTTGATCACAAGGCTGGGGTCTAACCCACTGTACACCAGACAGCTGAAATAACCAAAATGCTTTTTTACCAGCATTCTGCTGATTTAGGTCAACTTCTTCATTACACACTTCAAAAGTGTGTTTAAGCATGTATTCTAAATAATGAGACCTCAAACTTTGGGAAAGCCTCTACTATGCTTGCAATAATGCTCATTGATCTGCTTTTCCTGTGAATCCAATACCAGCAGGAAAGCTGAAATGCTCCGAGGCAAACAAAGACCTACAGTCAAACCACACTGGGGTGGTCTGGCCTTACAGCTTTGCCCTGTGTAACTCCCAGACAAGGGGAAGCCCAGTAAGGAATGGCAGGTGCAGCTTTGGTGGGGATAAATTGAATTTGTCCCTCAACTCTCGTTGGTATATTATTTATAATATTGGGAGCTACATGCTCATGTAGACAAGGAAGGACCCGAATATAAAGCCTATGTCAAACTCAGAACAGAAAAATCAGCAATCAAAATAAACCTAAGCCATTCATCCCTTTCTCCATAAGGATTGTGAAAGGATGAGTAAATGCTCATGGCCTTACAAAACCACCAGTACTGCCATTTGCTTACATTCAAAAACAGGACTATCACTATTTTTCCTAGATTACATTATACTGATTTCAGTCAGTGGTCCAACTGAAAATATTAATAATCTGTAGCCTTATACCCAAGTTGTAGGGCCCACTAAGGCAAGGTTTCACTGATGAATTCAATGATTTGTCTGAAAATTCCCAGAGGGATTTAGCTTAAAACACAATCTTCTTGCTGTGAGTTGAAGTTCACATCTTTATTCTCAGTCAGAACCCAAACACACTAACTTCTAGAACAACTTACTTCTGTACTTCATTTCAATTTTCTTCTCTTTTCTGTCCTTGCCTATGAATTTTTGAAAATCTTAAAAACTTTCTTGAACTGAGACATCATCCTGCATGAGCATGGAATGCCATCCTTTTAAAAAAGCATCTTGGCAATCAAAAAAGTCTATTCTGACAGCTCCCTCCTATTCCCACCTTCCCAGTTTCCTTCTGCCGAAACATTTCTGATTCCCTCTGAACTCCAGCAGAACTGGGCACAGGAAAGGGCAGAGGCAGGAAAATTTAGCAGGGCCTTAGTGATGATGTTTCCATGTGGTGGAAGGTGAGACATAAATGGAAAAGAAGGTTCCTGCTTCAAAAGATTCAGGACAGAGTTCCCACAGATTCCAGAAGACCACCAGCTGCATCTGTTCATAATGGGAAGGTCTCCATGAGGACAGAGAGGACCAGAGTTTTATTTATATATTGTCTTTTAGACAAAGAGTGAATAAAACTATAGCCCATGGGCCATATGCAGCTCACAAAATGGTTTGACTCCCCTACTTTAAAATCACTTTTCAGGAAGGTGTGTGTGTATATATATATATATATATATATATATATATATATATATATATATATATATACACACACATATATGACAGTGTGACTGAAAAATCATTCTATGCACACACACACACGTATATACAATCACATACACTAATATTTAGATCCTCTTGCTGTAACTAAATTCCAGTTCTTTCTCCTCTCAAAAATATTTTCTTTACAAGAAATCCTATGAAGGAATTTCATAGCACAACAAGCTCAGAACAGCACTAGAAAAGAATCAGCAGCCATCGCTAGTGGTGCCAACTTTTCAACTCCAACAGGTTCTGAACATTCTACTGGGCATCTTTGTTTTCAAATACCCTTTTTAATACAAGTGGCTATGCAAAAGGAATATTTCCCCAACAAAGTCTGATGCTGTATAAGACAGACAGAACAAAGTAAAACCTAGATGTAGGTACTGCACTTCTGTTGTTTCAAACCTAAAATCTAATTTCAGAGTTATTTTTCACCCTCCTATCTCCATGACAGCCACTAATACAGCACCTTCCAAACAAAGCCACTGTCATTTTTCAGTCCACTTGTATGCCCCCTTCTTCAGGACAATTGTGTGGCCTAATTTATTCTCAGTCGTTCAAGTTTGGTAATTCTGCTTTGGTTTTTTCAGTTCTACCTAAAAGAGACTTTCTTTGTTGCCAGAAGTCAGCATTGCTTTGTGAAATTTTACTAATTAGCCCAGGTTTCAACTTGTCAAAAACGTGGGTGGGTGGAGCAAATTTGCACTAATAAAATATTCATTTCTTAGATCCAAAAATTACTTACAAGCTATGAGGAAATTCTGCCAAGTGATGTAGCTTGATCTCTACAGAAATTCTGAGCAGTTACTCCAACTGCAGCATTCTGTCTTTATTTACCTCCTGAATTTCTGATTCACAACCTGCACATAACACTTCTGATTATGCAGAGTAGGAGCCACTCAGGCCTGATCTAATTTGTACTGACAGTAAAATCTTTGCTCTTTAAAGAGAAAACACCAAACAGCATTTTTTAAGATTGCTTTCTTCCAGAAGTACTGAACCAGTTCCACCTCTATCCATAGAGTTTCTCTTCTCCTGAAAGCTCAGATGTGCCACTCTGTCACCTGTGTCCTCACACAGCCCAAGAGAGGCACTGAAAGGACCAGTGAGTTACCATAAATCAAGAGTGAGCTCTAAAGTCTTAGGAAAAGTATCATTTTACTCTAACAACTAATTCAGGAACTTCAGAAATACCTTAAGGTCAATTGCTTAGGTGTATCAAGCATGTCCCCGTAATTAGAGAATCAATGCCTCAAGGAAAAATTCCTTTGTTATTAATGAAAACACTTAAATCAGAATAAACTAATTAGCTGCTTGTCTGTTTAATCCTCTTGCTGAAGGGAAAAAAAACCACAAACATTTCACCTCTAAGAAGAAGTGCTTTTATTCTATTAAAACCTCTCACAAAGTCAAGAATGCTGCAACCACCTGACAGAAGAGAGCAACAGCAGGCCAGGTCTCAGTCTGAGTCTGCCCACTTGAAGCCAATCAATCACTCATCAATAAACAATTACTAATTATAAGCAAGTTGACAGAAAGAAGAAACACCCCAAGGATTTCCAGTCTGCAGAAATGCATCCATTGGTATGACTAAGCAAATGTCAATGCCTGGAAAAATTAACATGGTAATTCAGGTGAGAGCTCTGCCTTTGCATCTGGGAAGTTTTGAGCTTTACCTGTCTTGTCTTTGCTGATGTTTCAATGAAAGGAATTCCATAACTTCTTGCTAAATCCTGAGCTTGTTTTGTGTCTACTGTTCTGGAAGGCAAATCACATTTGTTTCCTACTAGCACCATTGGGACATCTTCTGAGTCTTTAACTCTCTTTATTTGTTCCCTAAAAACAAAGAAAAAGACAAGACTGCATTTAACAAGTATTAATATTATTAGCTTATATGGTAGAATTAAAAACAGTTAAAACATTAAATTAACAGAGTCAAACATCATTCTTTATGTTAACCTACTGCACATGCACTGTTGGAAGCCACTAAACAGTAAATTGACCAAGCCTGTCACTATCAAGTTTAGCATCTTATTAAACAAACCAACCAACTAAAAGCCTGACATTTTACAAACTGCTACAGAGGTTATTGTCATTACACTGTTGTTTAAAAATATTTTTTTAAACTTTTTAGTAGCTAATATCAGAATAAGCTTAACAAACTCTGGTATTAATCTTAATGCTTACCTCTCATATTCAACAATCAATTCATTTGCCAAAACACTGCCAAAACTCTATGTCAGCTGTCTTGATTTTGGTTTGGTTTTGGGGGGATGTTGTGATTTTACTTTGTACTTTAAGTAAAGACAGCATTAAAAACTCTGCACTTAGGGGGTTTAAAACTCTGAAGACCACTGGACTGGCTCTGTACAGAGAGGTATTTGGTAAGAGTCCTTCCAAGCACTAGTTAGAAAGAATCTTGAAAGATGTACTTGTGAGGAATCTTGAATAAAAATCATTAATTTTATTACTTCTGCCTTCCCAAATAATCTAGCACTCTGTTCCTTAATTAAAATAGACACTGTTTCCAGCTCCTTATGATTGTTCAGCTTCAAGCCTGGAAGGTCACCCACAGGTCTGTCAATGCACAGAACAAATTCCAGCACTCAATTCCCAACAGTCTTTGAAATAAACTGTGAAGGTCTTCTTATGCAAATCTGCAACTGTCTTTCAAAACAAAAAATTCCTCATGAAAACCTCTATGCTCCTTCCTCCCCTTACACCAACATCTTCGTTGCCTTTTTCCCTTCCTCCTCTAAACCCAGAGGAAACCCATCTGTGATATTATATTATTATTATTATTATTATTATTACCATCACCACCTAACTGTGACTAGATTAACACATGTTTGGGACTAATCTTAGGCTGATGCTGATGGTGGGAACTGCATTGGCTTCTAATAGAATACCCAGGGAGAATTCAAGATAACAGTAAGGTACTAAGTTATAAATGACCTGCTATGGTAATTACCAGAGACCGCTTCTATTTCTAAATTAGAGTAGCTGACAAAGAAAGCATGAGCTGGAATTCTTAACTAATTACTTTAAAAAGACAATATGAAGAAATTAATAACAAGTTGGTTTTTACTGTCATTTTGGAGCTCTGGTTTTGTGTGTCTGTCCTTCTCAGGCATCAGGGCTCACACAGGTTATACTTTTCACAACGTTCCCCAGGTATTTCCCCTTCCAGCCCCAAACAAAACCAGCAACTGACATTATTGTCTGTAGAATTACAACAGCTTCAGTTTTTTCATCTTAGCAAACAATTTTATCAACGGAATGGACAGAATTGATCTTTGGGTAAGTCTTGACTCAGAATACTAAGTCACAATAATTTACACCTCATTTATGAGCGAGGCAGATTTTCAGATCACCCAAAATTCCAGATAACAGGATGCACGAATAAGTTGCAATATTGTTAATTTTCAGATTTTCCCTATTTCATGAGAGATCACTTTATTATGCAAAGGAAGAACAAGCCCCCTTCCCACCTAAGCTGGTGGGTTATCTCTTCATATACACACCTATAATGGTGAATATCTTCAAAAGACTTAGTATTGTTTATGGCAAACACACACAGGAAGCCTTCCCCTGTTCTCATATATTGGTCCCTCATTGCACTGTACTCTTCTTGACCTGCTGTATCAAGAATATCCAAGAGACAGGTTTCTCCATCAATTACTACTTGCTTCCTGTAGGAATCCTAGGGAAAAAAATACACCTTGGTTAACCACAAACAGGTAAGGTTTTGAACATCAGTAAATACGGAGATAATCAAATGATTTATCAGCAGAGTGACTGAAAAGGCAGGACCGTGCTTCAGCTAGCTAATTTAATAAAATAAAATTTTAATTTAAATAAAATAGAATCTACTAACTTTGTTTTTTCAACTACACTTTGTCCCTTGTTCTATGCTACAAGAATGCACAAAATAATAAACCAGAAAGAACACACAAGTAAGACAACTCCAAAAATCTTTGCCACTGAAAAGGAAGTGAAGAATAAAAAGCCTTCAGTGTTTGGGATAGGAAATCTGTTTTGTATGCCTGAGAAAGTGTGTATAATGGTATCTATCTGTTATTAAGTTATCAAAGTTGAGCTGATATATTTGAAATAGAGGCTTTTCAGCCAGGAGCCATATTAAAACCCTGATGGGCTGGTTCACAGAGATGTCAGAACAAATTATTTCAATGCTATCAGATCAAAGCTTTCAGGTCACTGACTCAAGTGGCTAAAAACTGTACAAAGTCCCACCAGCTAGATTTTATTACATCCCTATTTAGGTGCTAGGCCACTGTGAGTACACAGCTTTAGCAGTAAGAAGGTGAGCATTACATGCACAATAATTTCTATAAACACTTCTGTGTTTGAAATAAAGCCACAGCAATGAGCTTGGAAAGGGTGCCATCAACCAGCACTGTGAATTATTCCCAGTAAGCAGCTCTTGTAACAAGTAACAGGTGGGAACACAAGCTCCTGCTGTCACCTTTCAGCTTCCTTAGCTCGAGATTAACACAACATTGCTGCTGTTCTGACACTGCACATGAGTGAACCTAGGCTACTGGGAAGGGAATCAAAGAATTAAAAACTGCAGTTCTAGCCAGCTGCAAGGTGAATTCTGAACAACCTTCCTTCCTTTGTACCCATTTTAGGGCACAGTGCACCTACTCTTAGGCAATTTCTATCCATTTGTAATTTTACGACAGACTCTCTTCTTTCCTGTTGCTCATACTAAGAAACAAGCAAGTGATAATTGTAAAAAACAGTATTTTAAACCAAACCAACTCTGTATCCTCACATTTACTGTTAAATGTCATCCAGGCTCACGATATCAGGCAAAACAATACTTACTGTTTACCTTAAAGACAGAAGTTTGCCTCCAACATGATTTTTGAGACTATTTATTTCAAAGAAGTGCAACTTCAGTGTTCAGGTAGTAAATTGGGAAATTACTTCAGAAACTTATAAGCCATGTTTAAATACTGATACAGCTGAGAAACACACACACTCCAATGTGTTTTAAAATAAAGTTAATATTCTATCTTGCTGCTTAAAGGGAAAAATTACAAAAAATCCCCACACCTAAGGACGCATCTTCATTCCAACACTTCCATTCAAGAGCAGATCCCCCATGTCCTAGGATACCTTTATCACAGTACTAGCAGAACTTCTATCATTATACCAGACATACTTACAGAGCTTGCATTTTCTCTTCTTGCAATTTGACTGCCAGTTCAAAAATATGAAAAGCAGTTCTTGAAAAGCCTGTACTAGTCCTTTCCATCTTAAGGACTTCAAAGGGAAAGAAATTCCCCTCAACTGAGCACTAAACAAAAGCTTTAAGTAATTTTCATCAAAGAAAATAATTTTTAAGAGGAAAAAAAATTGCTTTTGAGAACTGCCTACCGTGTTAGCAGTAGCAGCAAAGATGCACCAGCATGAGGCACAGCACAGATACAAAAATTACTATTTTGAGGTGCTAAGTTGCTTTGCCACTTCTGGGGAGAAAATTTTAGTGACTACCTAGTGAGGGGATTTGAAGCAGAAGGAAAAGAAAGATGTGGGAGAGAAATCTGAAGCTTATGGTTTCCAGATGAGTGAAATAATAAATATTTTTCTTTTTGGCCTTTTTTCTCCTCCACCTTGCAAAACATCATACCTGAAATTCACATTTGACACTATTAAGTAAAAACAAAATGTAAACTAGAAGATTAATTCCTGATTCCTACCCAGCTTCAAATGTGAAATTCCAGATTTTCCCCAGTATACATTATATAACTTTTAAAAATTTCATTGATCACTTAACCTGCTTTTATTGGTCTTTCACAAGCCATAAAAACCAGCAAGAATTCTGTTAAAGGAGCAATAATTCCATCTGCTCACAAGCACTGATAAGAATATGTGATATAAAATCTCAGCTTTACACTACATACAGAATTTTGCTAAAAAAACCCTAGTGCTTAATAAATCCCATCTAGGCAAGTAATTATTATTCCACAAAACTCCATTATACCAGAGATTTAATGCTAAAATATTACAGCTCCTGAGACTAAGCTATTACTAAATATTGGTGCTTGTTTCACGAGGGCACAGGTCATTTAAGAACACGGAATTAAATACCAGTATTCCTAAATCAGCCGAGGGATTTGGCTAATCCAATTTCAAAACCTCTGACTAGCAGCTAGGAAAGCTGCTTTTACTCTGGGACGTTTTAAAGACGACACACATTTAGGGCTGAAATGTCCTGAAAATGTAAAAAAAGCTAAAAAATGAAGGAAATTCAAGTAAGCACAAGCAAGATTTACCCAGCCTCGGCCGGTAGAGGGCACTGGCCCAATTGCTCAGGCCAGATTTACAACGGTTGCTGCCCATTTAATTTAAAATAAAACACTTAAAATTACTTGGCTATAAATCCTTGCTCGGACGTCTCCTTCAAATAAAGCACTGGACTGTGAAACACACATAAAGCACCGATATCTGAACAACTGCAGCCACCCAAACACTCATTTTCAGTCCTCCTCCTGCCCTGCCATCTGCTGTGCTCAGATTTAAGTAATAAAACACTCAAGCAGGCACTGAAACTTGACTTTTGCAACCAGGTTATTTGTTGAATCATTAGGTTTATTCCATCAAAAAACAGCAGCAAAATTAACACTGTAAGGCACCTGTGATTCAGTAATTAGTGTGGTTTTTCCTCTGCTGCACCATACTATGTCTTCACAACAGGAGAATTTTAGAAGTGTGGAGTTTCATTCTCTTAATCACAGGAAATATTTAGAATTATTCAGTAACTGTGTTATTATGAAATATACCATGGACAACAAACACTAAACTATCTTCTCTGTCTTACCCCAAATTATCTGCAGGGAAAAGGAGTATTCTGCTGTATGGCAATGAAAGAAACAGTAATAAGTGGCAAACAACACTAGTGACACCACTGAACCATCCTAATTATTTACCAGTCAAGGCAATTTTAGCCTTATCTCCTCATATTGCCTAAAACCCACTCCACAGCCATTGCTCTAGGTGCATCACAACTGCACCTACACAGGAAGCACCATCACCAACCCTTCTCAACCAAGCAGATCCTGCCCAAGCATGAACTGGAGCATTTAAACAATTTTTATTTCTGTTTGCCACTCCAAATCACAGCCTGCCCTCGTTGGCACTGAATTATTGCTTACCCACATGTGAGGACACACAAGGCCAGCCACCAGGAGGAGGAAGATACAGTCTCCATCCCCGAGGTCTCAGAATTTACAAGATAAGAACAGGATCTAGTAGACAACTTGTAAAAGGAGCAGAAATGAATGCTGCTGCATGTGACAAGCTGGCAAAACCTATTAGGTTACTTAATTACCTGTTAACTTGGTGTCATTCTTAAAGAATACGCAGATTCTGGACCACAGCACTGAATTTGTGGCTGCCCCATCCCTGGAAATGGCCAAGGCCAAGTTGGACAGGGCTTGGAGCACCCTGGTCTTGTGGAAGGTGTCCCTGCCCATGGGAACAAGATGATCTTTAAGGTCCCTTCCAACTCAAACCAGCCTATGATTCCATGAATAAAAGACACAGTTCTGGGATTTTCAGTTCATTCTATAAGGAACTGTATTTCCATTTAATTATTTTACATTAAAAACGTATTTAATGCCCTTCGAATCCCTCAGTTGGTGGAATAGCAAAATCCCTCAAGTGCTCCAGGGGAATACTGGCATATTAGTTTCTGTGTTCCTAAATTGTTTACACAGTGACAACTTATAAGATGGAACCTGCACAGCACTTTCTACATTGCTGAAACACACCTCTAATCTAAGAGAAACCCAAGTAATTATGAAAAAGCACCAAAGACCAACAGCCTCCAAAGGTCCTTTTGCAGGAGAAAGTAAAATCCCATTTGGCTGGTTCCTCTCAGCAAGTTCAGTGTGATTTTAGAGAGTGTTTGGGGTTGTTGTTTTAAGACTTCCCATCTTAGTAATTGAAAGAGCTGCTCTGCTGGTGTAGGTCAAAGAAGAGTTTTCTGCACAGGTCTAGTCACAAAATCTCCTGCAAGGAAGATGTTATTTGGCCATGCAAGAGACAGACAAAAAGACAAATGGAAAGAACCTCAAGTCAACACATCTCTGTTTGGGCTCAGGCCCTCACTAAATTTGTACTACCTCAGGGCACTGGCTCCTCCTGCTTATGTCTCCCTGAAAATCACTACCTACACACTTCCCAGGTCTCCATTTTAAGCCCAGATTTAAACCCTTGCGACTCCTTCAAGTGAGCCTGGAAGTGTCTTGCTGGATAAACATATAAATGAAGTCATGAGATGCAGAGCTTCAGTGCTGGGAACATAAAAACCTGGAGTAAGTTATGGTGTCATTTCTGCTTTTATAGAGTCTGAGGTTGTTAAATGCAACGATCCACAGGAGATTTCAGACAACACCAGTATTTTTCTTGTATTTAAAAGGCAGAGCTTGCCTGCTCATTGTAAACCTTTAAAACAGCACAACTTCTAAGATTATATACAATTTCAAACTTTGAGGTACTGAGCCATCTATTTCAAAGAACCCATTCCAGAAGCTATCGCATAACATCTTTTCTAGATAGACAAACACATACTGGTGTGTTTAAAGAGAGAAAAAACAAAACAGAACAGGCTCCAATTTTTGCTTCATTCACTGCAATATCCTAGGACACATTTCTCCCTGTGTGAAACAGATCCCAGCGATAGGAGCTGAGAAAGACTGGCACACACATTTCACAACCACTAATTTTCCTCCTTATCAATGGAAAAATGTCCCATTTAAGAGGTTGCACAAAGCTATGAAGAGTTTCACCAAGCATTTTCGAGTGAGTTTGCAAATACTTCGTCATAGAGATCCTAAACACACACATCCACACTGCCCAAGGATACATGGCAATTAACACCATGCTTTTAATTGATCAAAACTGGTAATTTATTACTGCAGCTGTTGTTCCACAGCCAGATCAAGAAGCACAGCAATTCTGTCTCCAATGCAGAACATTATCTCTGGGCTCTTTTTACTATAAAGCCCTGTCCTTGTGGTAAGTATCCAAAAGGAAACAAGCACCATTATTCACTGATAATCTCCCCTCACAAAAAGTATGATATGGAAGTGTTTACCTCTATTGTGGGGTCATATTCATCCACAAAGTGATTCTGGATTAGCTGTATTGTCAAGGCGCTCTTGCCTACACCACCAGCTCCAACCACCACAAGTTTATACTCTGTCATTTTTTAGCAGACCTGATGACAAAGAAACCAACATTAAGCAGAGCTGGGCTCCCACTAACGAGGATGCTGCCGGTGCCTTCTCATTCAGCGTCAGGATCCTCTACTATTACCGGGAAGCAGCTCCCTCCCTGCAAGACAAGACAAAAAGGGATGAGGGAATGCTGCTCCTCAAACATTACACACACAGGGAATGTAGAGCGGGCACTCGGCCGACAGGCAGCGGTCACACCGAGATTAAAAGCACACGAAAGAAGTAAAAAAAAAAATTAAAAACCACGCTAAATAAATTTAAAAGGCACTGAATTCCGGGAAAAGCCAAAAGAGTATTTCGTGCAGGGAATTAATCCGTGCAGGGCTTTAGTTCCCAGTGCCTCGCCGAGCCCGCCCGGGTTTCCCGGAGCGTCCCAGCTCCCCTCGGGATGAAGCTCACAGCCGGGAACGCGCCTCCCGTGCCCGGACAGGAGGCACGGCGAGCACGGCTTCCCCCGGCGGCTTCCCCTGCACAGTTCAGGGAGGGTTTCATTAATTTTCTATTGCCGGGCGAGCCGTGCCGGCGGGACCCCCGCGGCTCCGGGGCATCGCCCGCCCCGCCCCGGCTCCCTCTGCCCCCGCCAGCGCCGCGCCCGCGCCGCCCCAACTTTCCGGGTTTAAGGATTTGCGAGAAGGGGTGAGGGCAAAAGAAATAAATCCGTAAGGGCTCGGGGAGGGGTGGGGTGGGGGATGTCTCGGGCGAGCGCCGGGTCCCGCAGGGCGTTGGCCACCTGTCCCTTCCCGCCGGGAAGGACCGGGAATGCGGCTCCGGGGGATGCCGGCGGGAGCAGCGGGGGAGCGGCATGGGAGAGGGAAGAAGGGACGGGAGGGGGAACGGCGACGGCGGAGGAAGGGGGCGCCGGCTGCGCTGCCCACCTCGAAGGGAAAGCGAGGAAGGAAGAGGGTCGCCCCAGCTCGGCGGGGATAGGCGGTACCTGGCTGGCCGTGCCGCGGGAGCTCCCGGCACCCGCCGTGCCCGCGTCGCGTCCCTTCCTCTCCTCTCCTTTCCCTTCCCGCTCCGGGTCCCTTCCCTTCCCTTCCCGTCCCGGTGCGAAATGGCGGGGGACGGGCAGGGCTGGGCGGGCGCTGCCCAGGGAGCCGAGCACCGATGCACGGATGGACGGCCGCGATCGATGCGCTCGGCGCTCCAACGCCCCTTGCGGCAGCGCCGGCACCGCCCTCCCGCTGCCGAGCGGAGAGCCGCGGGTTCGAGACCGCGTCCGGCCACTCCCGTGTCCAGTCCTGGGATCCCCAGGATGAGAGAGACAGGGAGCTTCTGGAGCCGAGGCTGCGGAGATGATACAGGCACTGGAAAGGCTGAGGGAGCTGGGGCTGATCAGCCTCCAGAGGGGCCCTCAGCCCTGGGTGTCCCTGTCTGCAGGGAGGGCTCCGAGCAGGGCCCAGGCTCTGCTCCGGGGGCCCAGCAATGGCACAGGCAGGGACTGATCCCAGAAGTTCCACCTGCACAGGAGGTAAAACGACTTCCACAGGTTGCCCAGAGAGGCTGGGAGTTTCCTTCACTGGGGGTATTCCCGAGCCATCTAGACACAATCCTGTGCCCTGTGCTCCGGGATGGCCCTGCTGGAGCAGGGAGGTGGCACCAAGCGCCCCTCTGAGGTCCCATCCACCGTGGGATTCCCTGGGGCCAGAGGATGCGGGTTTGGGACCGGGGAGAGGCTTGGAGGAGACATTTGGGAAGAATCTGTCCGAGAAGAATCTGTCCGCTCGAGGGCGGTGAAGGGAAATGTGCACGGTTCCAGCATTTCCTCACGTTCCCCCCTTCCCTCACTGCCCATGGGGACCTGGAGGGGAAGAGGCACAAGAGCCACCACAAGGCCCAGGACAGGCTCATCCTGAGGGGACGTGTGGACTGCCTCGACAGGCAGGGCCTGGTTACACATAAAGAGCGATTTTATCCGTCATGGAAATGTCACAGAGGCTATGTGGAACTGCTGCGACACTTACAAACCGAATAAAGTCGGTCAGCTTTCAAAATGCAAGGTTTGATTTTTAGCTCTGAATAGAAGTTAATAAACACAGTGTTTGGGGTTTTTAAATAAGTTAACGGACGCATAGTAAACCATAATTTCTTACTGAAAGGCTAAAACCATAACTCCCTGTAAGTGAAATACAGAATCATAGAATGGCCTGAGTTGGAAGGGACCTTAAAGATCATCCAGTCCCAACCCCTGCCATGGGCAGGAACGCCTTTCACTATCCCAGGGTGCCGTCCAACCTTGCCTTGGACACTGCCAGAGGTAGGAAACTCTTTATGATCTCCATTTCACCTCTCCCACAAATTTAGGTGTCAGTAACCTAGTAATTTTTGTGTTAAAGGTTATTAGGTTGTTTCCCAACAGCCACAATAATAAAAAAAAACCCCAAACCCTCACAAGAATCCATGTGACAGAGTAACATGAGATCATCTCACAAATCAGGGTTATTAATTAGGCTGCCTCACATGAGCAGATGTAAAACCCAAAAGTCAGACTTGCTTTCAAAGAACAAGTAGCCTGGTGATAAAACCACAAGCTTGGGATGTGGGAAACCCTGAACCCACGCAGCCACAGCTGGGATCACAAGAGTATCCGGAGAGCAGCTGCTGTTGGCAGAACCTTCTCCATGAAAACTTCAGGTCCTGATGACAGCTTGTGCTGTCCTATCTCCATAGGATCTCAGCAAAATGTGCAAACAATCCTTTTGCATGTCATGTGGAGGGAAAATGAATTGTTAGAATTCTGGAAAGAGCAGAATGCAAAGCTGCTTTTCTTGTGCACAGATTTTGTTTATAAATATCTATTATGAAATTGCTTTTTGCTGTATTTGCATTTAATTTAGAAATATCTTCTCGTGCTCATGTGTGGAGTGGTTTGAAAACAAGATCAAATAAATGAGCTGATCAAGAACATTAAGTGCCAGCCCATTCACTGCAATGATATGAAAGCTGGTGATAGTCAGCACAAATGATGGAAAACCTCTTAGATTCTGTGGCAGTTTTTTTCTATGAGTTACCATCTTCATTTTAGTGATTGTTTATTTGGTGTAATTTGCACAGAGGATTCTGAACACGTGCAAAGGCAATGCACACCCTCAGATCCCACAACACTTCAGTGTGCTGCAGCTACATACTCCTGTTAAGTAAAAGCATATTTTCAATTCAAAGGTTTCTTCACAATGGCAATTAAATATTCCAGTCCCTGTCTTCTGGATCCTCCATAGGTATGGAACATTGTGGGCAGCATCAGTCACAGCTCCTTACTCCAACAAGATACCTCCCCTATGATATGGAGCTCTAGGCCAAGTGCAATTCCACATTTACAGAACTAAGATTTGCCTGTTCCTAAACATGATGCAATAAACTCAGTGACGTTTTCACTTTGAGAATATAGGAGCATTCCTCACCTATCAGCAGTTGCGGGCTGGGGGGGCAAGACATGTAAAATTCAGCTCCAGCCTGGGGATGAATAGTAAGCTTTCCCTGTTAGCAGAGAGCATCAGACAAGCTGGGACAAGAGTTAATTTTCCTGTGGATTTTCCTGGCATTGAACTCTATGCAAAGCAGATGCAAAGCCAGTGTAGTGTTAGCACAGAAAGGTGAGTGGGTTTTGTGCAGCTTCACGTTTGCCTGCTGTGAATTAGGAATATTAGTAAAGGGAATTTTTTTTTTAGATAGGCCAAGGGTGGTAGTGATACTTCCATTTGGGATCTGCTAGCTTTCAGGTTTTACGTTTGCCTCTTCTCCCCCCAGGAAAATTAAGACTTTTAAGGAAGTCCTGCCAACTTCCTTCTGCTTCTCTCTTGTTGAGATCACCTACAGAAGATTTTTTCATTTTAAGTTCTATTTAGAACAGTACAAATGTGCTTGCAGTTTTTTGTCTGCTGACACAGCAGGATACAATTATATTCCCCAAGACTTCTGACTCACTAACTCTACTCAAGACAGGATCTACAAGACATTTATACAGTGAACTTAAATATATAAATATTTGCATCCATAGATAAATATCTCTACATGTGCCATTTGGAATATATGAGTTTATATTAAAATAAAGGCTATAGTTCTCACGAGACAGTGACTTTAATGCCCTGTCAAATTTCCTGGAGTGGTCTGGGGGGCTCCAGTAATTTTACATGTATAGATTGAAGTCTAAAGAAGCTGAACTCACCCATAATATGAATACAGCATGTCTGGGCTCACGCTGAACGTGAACGTGTATTACTCCATCATTGCAAATCTCTTTCAAATTATTGGATGGACCCCAAGAAATCCACAAACACTAAACCAAAAATCACATTTCAAACCCTCATCTATGTAAAGCACAAGTCTAGGTCCTGCTCCATTGGCTTCAGTGGCAACTTGGTTGGCCACTACCTACTTCAAACACAAGAACAGCACGAGGTCCTGCACACCTTCCTTCTTTTTTTAAACATGTAGGCACTAAAGGAAACATGGCTAATGTATTTTTCTGCAATAATACTAGATTTGGCTTGAAAATAACATGCTAAGATACAAGGTATTTGTGAATGGTTTGAGTTTTGGTTTAATTCAGCTGTCTCTGACTTTTTGAATATAGTTCTCTACTAAAAATGGGGTAGGGAGAAAGGAACAGCTCAACTGTGAGCTATTCTTTACAAAACTGGATGCTTTTGCCATCCCACTAATGTCATCTGGCATTAATTAACATAGCATCTCTAATTATATTGTCAGCATACAGCCACCAAATTAAAATACAAAGAGAATCATTAAAATTTCCCAATTTGACTTCAGCGTTTCTTTTAAAGCACGATTTTTCAATTTTTGTGTATGTAGGAAATCATCCAAAGCCCACTGAAGTTAATGGGTTTCATCTCAATGGGGCCCAGAAATGTTTGGAAAATACCAGTGGGGTGTCCAAATTGCCTCTCTACACCGAGTGATTCGATGCCTCTTTTCTGTTCTTGGCACCAGCAGCTCAGCACCCAAAACTGAGGGTGCAGGGCTGGAGGGTCCCTCAGGGGAGTGAGGACCATCCTGTGGCAAGGAAAAGAGGGCATTAGGCACAGTGGAAGTGCACCGTCCCTCTGCTCCCTAAAAGAAACATAAGGAAGAAGGACTTACATGGATCTCTGCTACCTGAGACAGCGTGGAAGAGCAGGGGGGTTGCAGCATAACCTGCCTCCATCCAAGGTTTCTGTGTCACGCCAGGATCAGCTGCCCCCTGATGCTCTCCTTGTGAGTTTTGTGGCTCTGTCTTCCGGAGGGGAGGGCTGTGGAGGAGAACTGGTGCCTTGGCAGAGTGTGTGCTCTCAGGCAGGAAGGGCTCTGAGGCCTTGAACAAACCCTTGGGCTCCAGCTAAGTCTGTCCTGCCTCAAAGCAGCCTGTCTGTGGGTGAGAGGAATCTGTGTGTGGGGCTGATCCAGGCTTTGGCAAGCCCAAAGTAAAACACTGGTTTGGTTTTGCCTTTTGGCATGGCCTAGAGCTCAGTCCTGCTCTCAGTGAATGGCATCGCTGCCACTTGTTTGTGCCTGGCCTCACACATTAGCACTGTCTGCCTTTCAGCATCACTGGCCTCTGCAGGCATCGCTTGGTGTTATTAAAATCTTTGGGACTGAGCTGATTTCTACCTCACCAAGAGCTTCACCTCTCTGGAGTTTGGAAAAACTATACATCACCCTGAGATGATCAGAAACACATGGAAAAATATTAAAATGGTTCATAAAGAGGAAAAAAAAAGAAGAAATATTTTCTTTCCAAGACTTTTACTGCTGAATTTTTACTTCAGGGGGAAAAAAGAAGATGCTTGTCAGCACTGCAGAAACGACGTTCCTTTTTCCACCTCAACAGCCCTTTGCCTATTTTGCCTAGACCTGTTAAACTGAGTATGTTGCTACAGCTCAGGACAAGGCATGGAGAGCTAATATTTTTCAAAGAAATAAAAAATGTTCCAGCAGCAGTAGCAGCTCATGTTTTTCTTGGACAGGATGTATTTCCCCAGCTCCCCTGGGAAACTCAAAGCAGAATCCCAGGGTAGCCCTTCTCATTGACCACTGTGCTTGGGTGTCAGCTGTTTGGGGAGTATGAGCCAAACTGGGAAAATCATTCTCTGGAGATGCTGGACAATTTGAAGACATAGGGAAGGCTGGAAGCTTCTGACCTCAGTGATCCACAGACCTCTCAAACCTTGGAGCCTGAAAAGCCAAGCCATGCAGGCTTGTATGGTGGTGGCTTTGGAGCAAGCAAGTAATTTAAATTGAAATCACCAGTTCCACACAGAAAATTCCAGGTGGCAAATGTATGTTTCTCCATCAGGACCATCATGTGGATGCCCTTATTTGCCATCAGAAGGCTGGTTAGCACAGGGGTGTGTTAATTCCTGCTGGGAGCCCCGAATGCAGAGGGCAAGGAGCACGCTTGGCTCATCTTACGTGGAAAATGGGGTGCTGCCTCTTCCATGAAAATGTACATATCTCTTGCTGTGGTATCTTCATGACCTGTCAATGATTCTCATTCACTGCTGTCCTGAAAACTAAAATATGGAGTGGCATTTTTGGCTTGTCACAATAATGCAAGACTGGATTCCCTGTGCCCTGTGGCAGAATCTGTGTGGGCAGGGCACTTATGCAAGGTCATTAAATGGAAGTGGTGGGATTTTACACAGGGAGGGGGGCAAGCACATGCCCACGTTGCCAGTCATGAGGAGCTTAAAAGACACGTGGTCTCTGAGCAGATCATTCGGTGAACTGAAACTAAGCTTGAATATACAAATTTTGTACTCATTCCTCTTGGTCACATAACACTTTCTGGCAGGTGGCAAATGGTGAGGGACAACCTCCATAGCCAGACTCTCCAGCAGCATAAAGGAGTGAAGTGTGAGTAGAATGATACGAAAGAACCCTCTTGCAGCCAGGTTTGGGCTTCACAATGTTATATTTGGAACTAAGTTTTGGAACTCAAATGTGTGGCCAGAGACAGAGGGGACCCTTCCATCCCTGCAGTGGGAGCAGAGATGTGCAACAAGCACAGAACCTCTGGTGAGCTGAACTGTTCATTCCTGCTGCTGTCCAGGCACAAGGAGGCATTGGACAGTGGTTACTTCTGGGTATGGTCAGTGCCAACCAGATTAATCACCTGTATCCCAAATAACCAAGCTCTTCTTGGCACAGCAGCTTCTGCACGCTGCCAGAGCCGTGGGCAAAAACACAGAGCCCACACTACTCCTGCCTCTTCCCAGCCTGGTCTGCTGTTCTCACTCTATACCTGGGGCCAGCCTAAATAAATTATACGTGTTAATATGTATTTTATATAAACCTAATTTTTTTTGTCTTTAGTTTATGCCTTTGGTTGTAACTACCATAATAACTAAACAAACACAGGAAGAAACAGTGTCATGCAGCAGCAGCAGCAGTTTGGTTACCTGCTTCCTCTCTCTCACACACACACACTCTCCAGGGCTAGAATTTCACATCAAGAAAAGCTCACCGTACTCGAGGTTGCAGGTCCTGCTTTGCTGTGCAGTAATTCAGTTTTCATTCGGCTTCATTTCAGGAGACTCCACTGTCCATTCAGCAGCTTACATATACAGAATTTTCTGGGAGTGGCTGCCTTTACTCCAGACTTGGATTAGAATAAATTACAGCAAAATGTGTCTAATGGGGGTTAGTAAATCCACAACAGCGTGCAGCCCTAGGCAAGAAATCTGGAAGCACTGCAAGAATCATCCTAGAATCTTAAAATGACAGAATGGTTTGGGTTGTAAAGGACTTCAAGGCTCATCCAGTTCCACCCTGTGCCATTGACAGACACACCTTCCACCAGACCAGGTTGCTCAGAGCCCCATCCAGCCTGGCCTGGAACACTGCCAGGGATGGGGCATGTGAACACGGCGGGAAGTATTGCTGAGGTGTAACACTTTTAGATGGTTCTAAAAATAAAAGAAACTTCTGTTTAATACCAGTGGTGGGATTTTTAGGATTGCTTGCTCCTGCAGATGCAGCTAAATAGATCCTGAAATAGAATACCAGGGAAGGAAATGTGTTTATTTTGGAGTGTTTGGATCATTGCATAGAAATCCTATAGGAAAATGGAAAACATGCAGCAGTAATTTATTTCTAAAGGGAAGAGGGAGAAAAGTCAAGGAAATTCCCTCACAGCTTGCTTGGAGCCAGGTTTTCAGCTGGTGTAAATCTGAGGCTAGGTTAAAATTACTGGAAGCAGCTCACGTCCTGTACCAATAGAAAGCAATAGGGCAGTAGTGACTTGAGGGCCTGAGGAGGTGGCACTACCAGAATCCTGCATCAGGGTCTGCCCAGGGTTCTGTGCTAGGATCAGCTCCAGCTCCCATCCAGAGTGGAGCTGTGCAGACAGGCAGGGGTCCCTGTCCCTTGTTACGTGCCAATAAACGTGTCCTGTGTTACACGCCAGCGTCTTCCTCCTCCCACCAATCTGTCACGGCCCTCTCTGACCACATTAAAACACCACGTGAGCTTTGCAGCAATGATTCTTATTCTCCTGTCCTTACATCCCAGCTCTCACCAGCTCTGCAGACTGAGAGCATGTTCTTTGTGACCTCCTCAATACGTTTGCGTTATCAGCTATTACATCTTTTATCACACATCACTGAATTTGATGCATCAGGGCTTCTACACAGCTTGCCCCTGCTCTCTAGGAATTCCACAAATAAATCATTGCCATGCACTGCAAACTGTCAAAGAGTTGCTGACATGCTCTGCAGTGGAAAACTGGATAACCTTTGGCACCAGAACGCTCTTTTAAAGTGCTTTAATAAAGAGCTCCATTGTATTTGAAAATGTACAGCTACGGTGAGAGGAGTTAATGGCTTGCACATGATGCATCACGCCCATGATAAAATTCTTCATTGAAAAGTTAAAAATCCCAAGCAGTAACCACACACACAAAATCATTAAGGATACTCTGTGGCTTGAAGCTCTTGCCTCTGTATGAGCTTTCTGAGCAGCCATTGTGAAACTGAGCCCAGATTTATAAAAGCCAAGCTTAATGATCCAGATGCTTTTCCACACCATGGGGTCAGAGCCTTGGGCAAGGGTTCCCCACATTCACAGTCAGGGGTGAGGGAGAGAAGGGATTGCTGGATGTGTCCAAACAGCTGCCTCTTGATTTTGTGAGTGGCCCAAAGAAAAAGGACACCAAAGCATCTGTTCCTTGGGACAAGGCTGTGGTGTTTCTGCAAAGGGGAATTGGCTGTGTGCTGTTTATAACCACCCTTGTGGTGATCAGCAAGTGTCTGTATGTTCTTTAAATAGACACATTACCCTAAGGAAACACCCAAGTCAGCACCTCTGTATCCTGCTGTGAGAGAGGAAACCTGACCTACAAGGCACCAAAATGTGCTGTCTCTTGGCTGAGGGGCAGAAATATTCCAGCTAAGGCCTGACTGCTGCTTGCTTTTCTTGGAGAGTTTGCTTCCTTCAGCTCTCACGGAAGTCAGTTTTACTCTGGGGTGACTGCAGTTAGAGTTGCTTGATAATTACACAGTCGGCAGTGAGAAAAGAACCAAGCCTCAAGGAACTGCTTCCTAAGTAAAGCAAGGACACGATCGAGTAATTGATCAGTTTATAGATTCCTCATTTATTCTCACTAATTGCTGCTTAATATGGAAATATTTCCAAAATTTTTTCCCAGGAAATAGCTGCTCTTTTATCTGATGCTTAAGTCTGACTATATGAATAATTCAAAACCAGACAAGACAAGCCACCAGAGAGTGTGTTAAGCAAAGTGAGGATAGAGTTGCAGCTGATCAGAAGAACAGAGGAGATGGTCTTCCTTCTTTGTCAGTGCCTGCAGAGGAAAGTTCTGTACCACAGTTTGCTGAACTGATGTGCTTCAAAGAGAGAAGACATAAATATCTCAAAGGGTGCCAAGGGGACGGTGCCAGGCTCTTTTCAGTCGTACCCAGTGACAGGATAAGGAGCAAGGGCCATAAACTAAACACAAGAAGTTCCACCTCAAAATAAAGGATGAACTTCTGCACACTGAGGGTGGCAGAGCCCTGGAACAGCTGCCCAGGGAGGGCCTAGTTTCCCCTCTCTGGGGCCATTCCAAGCCCACCTGGACACGCTCCTGTGTCACCTGCTCCAGGTGCCTGGGCAGAAGGTTGGACTGGGTGACCTCCAGAGGTCCCTTCCAACCCCAGCTATTCTGTGATGAGGAATGTCACCTACACACTTTTAAGGAATGTCTCTGAAATTCCCATCAAGCAGCACTGCTGGTAAAGCTTAGAAATCTGTTTGGGAAGATGACAGAGTACTGCAAAATGTCATTGTACAAATGGTGTACTTCACCAGAAATAAGACCCTGAAGACTTACCCCCCTCTTTACCCTACAATTATGGGGAGGGAGTGACCATGGAACACAGCTTTTAGGACACCATGGAATATATTTGACCTCCAAGCAGTTCTTAGAGCACCTTGTCATACGTAATTAGTGAGGATGCTGGTGTTTATTTAGGGCTTGTGGTTGTGAAAAATAGAACAAAGCGATTTGGGGGCTGGGGAGTGGGGATGGGCAATATTCAAAGGCACTAAAATAATTCCTCTGTTTTCTATGCTTTTTTTCACTCAGATTTTTTATCACAGAATCAAATCAAACCTCACCTTATCCAGTTAGCTCGCTTAACTTACTCTTGTTTGACAGCACATGCTGTGCAAGACTTTTTCCCTACATTCCCTTTTGCCTACCATCCTTCCATTTGATTCTTGCTGTATCATCTTAAAGCTGGAAGATCTTACCATTTCAAACTGGTTTTGAGAGCCTGTTGTCAGACTGACAGAAGGCAGCAGGGAATGAGCTTACCTTGCTATTTTCCTCAATAGTTCACTTTGAGATGAAAATTCCTCCTTGGCACATACAGTTCTAAATGAAAGAGCAATTTCTGACTTGCTTGCCTTTTGATTTTCTTCTTTAGTCTGCATGTGTCTCAGATATTTCTACAGCCTGTGCTCCTTATGGGCCATTTTCATGTACCTCACTCTTCCATTTTTATCAAAGTTTTCCTTTTAACAAAGAGATGCTCTGTAGAAGAAGTTCAAATCAAAGTTCCCCTGAGCTTTGTGAGAGGAATCACCCTGAAATTTCTTTTATTTTCATGATGTTCAAGTCAGTGTTCTGGGATCTTTTTTTTTTTTTTTTTCATTTAAAAGAAAACTCGGTTGGGGCTAAAATTAACACTATTTGAAAACATAAACTCCTATTAGCACCTGAACTTTGCAGCTTGTGCTCAACCATTCCTTTAAGTGTTCATTAATAAAATACTTAGTGAAGGCAGAGGAATAATTAGTCTCATCTGACATCACAGGCAGAAATGGAGGTTGCGTGGGGCCAAACAGTACAATTAGAGAGCATTACAGAAATCTAACTCAACTGACTCTCTTTAAGCCTGCTCTGCAGTTCCTTTGTTTCAAGGCAAAACAAGATAAAGGCTGGCTAGGTGAGTAATAAAAGTATATCACAGACATTAATATACAGTAATCAGATAGTAAAATCCTGTTCAAAAGGCCTATTGTGCAAGACACTGTGCAAAGACAGAGTTCCTGCCTGGCTGCTCCATAAAGGCAAAAGGAAGAATGAATCAATTTAAGAGAAGATTAACATGAAGCATAGTAAAGTCAGTGCTGGTCTTTCCATGGACTTCCCTTGACTGCAGATGCCATATGTACATGTGGGTACATGTATGTCCTGCCTGTGTTTCTGGATGCACACATTTAACAGGGATGCAAGTCTTGCAGTGGCATTTCATATGTGCAGCTGTGCACGAGGTCACAGACTCAGAGAATGGTTTGCGTTGGGAGGGACCTTAGAGATCATCCAGTCCCAATCCCCTGCCACGGACAGGGACACCCTCCACTATCCCAGGTTGCCTCAAGCCCCGTTCATCCTGGCTTTGGACACTGCCAGGGATCCAAGGGCAGCCACAGCTTCTCTGGACAACCTGTGCCAAGGCCTCAGCACCCTCACAGGGAAAAATTTCTTCCTCATATCCAATCTAAACCTGCTCTCTGCCACTTTGGAGCCTTTCCCCTTTGTCCTGTCACTCCAGGCCCTTGTCAAGAGTCTCTCTCCATCTTTCCTGTGGGTTCCCTTCAGGCACCGCAAGGCCACAATGAGGTCACCCCAAAGCCTTCTCCTCTCCAGGCTGAACAATCCCAGTTCCCTCAGCCTTTCCTCCCAGCAGAGCTGCTCCATCCCTCTGATCCCCTTGGTGTCCCTGCTCTGGCTCCAGCAGCTCCCTGTCCTTCCTGTGCTGGTCCCAGGGCTGGATGCAGCCCTGCAGGGAAGGGGGTCTCAGCAGAGCGGGGCAGAGGGGCAGAATCCCCCCTGCCCTGCTGCCCTGGGGCTCTGGGTGCAGCCCAGCACAGGGGGTTTCTGGGTTGGGGCAGGGCCAGCTCTCACCCACAGCACCCCCAAGTCCTCCTGCCAGGGCTGCTCTGGATCTGTTTATTCCAGCCTGGACTGATCTCAGGGATCACTTGGTCTTGTTGAACATCATGAAATGTCCATGGGCCACTGCTCGAGCTTGTCCAGGTCCCTCTGGATGCCATCCCATCCTTCAGGTGTGGTAACAAACCACTCAGCTTGGTGTCATCTGCAATTTGCTGAGGGTGTACTTCACCCCTGACTGTACTGAAAAATGAACTCACATTTCTCCTGGCAATGAAATCAATGCCCACTGTGTTTAATTGCTGCCACTCTCCTGGAATGGGTTGGTGTCCTAACAGCTGTACTGTGACAGAAACAGGGAGTAAGGGAGGATCTATCTTAAGCAGAAAAAGAAAATTACATTTTAGAAAAAAGGTATTTTTATGGAGAAGAACAATGTGTATTTTCATCCAAACAAGCTGTTCTATGAGGAGGAGAAGGAATTTCACTATTTGAATTTTCTGGGGTTTAGTGTAAGCTGAGGTACTCAAATCCTACACTGAAGGCATGAGCTACAAAGGTTAAACCTAGCAAAGCACAGTTTTAGCAGTATGGGGGCAGGGTAAGAATGCATCTTTTCTCTTGCACTATTTCAAGAACTAGTTCTCACAAATTTTTGAAATATTTTATGCGGCATTTAGTGAAGCCACATCAAGACTCCCTCCTCAGCCCTTAAGAGATGCTATTGTCTTTTTCAAACACTCTTTTCCAAAGCATACTCCTTTGCTGCTAAACTCATGATAAAAACCAGTGTGAAGGGCACAGAGAATTTTCAATACATGGAACATTCTATTTGTGTGGCAAAAAAGTAGCTCAGGAACTTGAGGAAAGAAGCCAGAGTCACAAAGTCTCATGAACAGGGGACAAGTTGTAAATGATGTTGAAGGAAGGTGAGTTCTCTCCCTCAAAATACTGAGGGAGAGCAGTGTGAAGTGCTCCTGTCCATGAGAACTTCCAGACACAGGGTTTTTAGCTTGAATTTAGCTTTTATTTGTGAATGCTTACTCCCTAATTGCCCTTTGGTCCCTTATGGAGGAGGCTGGCTCCTACAGAAAGATCACTGTACCTTTTACCCAAATCCTACTTCCCAGCCTGTTCCTAGTTTTCCCTAGCCTAGCAGGAGTAATGTCAGCCTCAAAACCCTACCCAAACTTCATCAAATGAATGCACTCTGCCTACCCAGCTCTCCTACTTAGTTTCAGTAGGAAAAAATCATGCTGCAGGTTCCATATTGCTGTGTTTCATAAAGTTTTTACAATGTAAATGTACCAAGCCTTTGCCAAACTGTGTCCTACTTCTGACACAGCCACAAAAGTGAGGGGGGAAAATTACTCAGTGCATGGCACACGCTGATGCCTCTGAAATGTCTTTGTGTGAAGGAATTTCTATAAATTATGTATAAACCTATTTTTGTTCATTTAAAGGCATTTCTTCTCGTGGCTTATTGTCTCAGGCTAAAGTAAGCAGTTATGCCACCATCGTGCATTTACAAATCGGGCTATGAATAAATAACAGTTAAACTGTTTACACTTTCATTTTCAAATTTCACATCCTACTGGCACTGAGAATGTGTAACTTGAAGGTTGAACTGTACAGGAATACTGTAAAGGAAGGATGCACATGGCTAAGCCTTGGCTTTATAACATCTTGCTTGCAGATATTCCCTTTTGCATCTAATGGGAGGTGAGGGAAGATCCTTGTTTCGGTTTATCTGAACCACCAAAGTTTACAGAGAAGGAAAAGAGTGAGTGGGAAAAGAGGAAAAGGGAGGGAAGGCTGGGGTGGGGGGTGGAAATCAGCTGTTGTCTATCTATATTCGAAGCACAGAATCCTCTGATCTACTGATATGTCATTCATACCAGCAATTTGATTCCTTGAAAATATTTTGCACGGGGCTGATGATGTTACAGAGAGTTTTCCTCCACCTCCTTTAACAAACAGGGCCATGGGATGATTTTCCTCTCTTAGCCTGAGTCATTTCCTCTTCCGTTGCCTCCAGCTCTTTCAGCTACAACTGACAGCAGCCATCTCTCCATCAGGGGAGGCCTCCAAGTGTCCCTGCCTGGCTGCAGCTCACAGGAATTCCGCATTGCTCTTTGGGGAAGCTGTTGTGACACTTGCCAGAGTGTCAGTGGAGTTATTGTGCTTGAACTGTCCATCTGGACACTTTTATTCAGCCTTTTTTTTTTTTTTTTTTTTTGGTGGTTTGAATTGATCCAGTTCCAAATGAGCCTATGCTAAAGCCACATGGACATATCTACATGGAAAAGTAGCTTGAAATAGCTTGTAAGAGCTTGTATTCTTCCAGTGTAGGGATGGTTATTCTCACCCTAATTACCCTCTGGAATTGCCTACTGAAACTTTGGGTAGTTTTACATTAAAAAAAAATGTTTCTATTATCTCTTTTATGCTACCAACTGCAAGTAACTCTACCTAGATATATAAAATGAGAACTTCCCTGATTTCCCTTTTTCAGAAGCACTCTGAAATGCCTTCAGTGAGTGATATTTTATAGATTTTACTGGAATACCACAGATAAAACACAGCTCTTTTTAAGAAAAGATCATGTTGATGAGATGTTGCTATAGAAATACTCAAAATACGAACAGCTTTAAACTTCAGCCATTGTGATAGAGAAAATGAAAAAACAAAAACTTACCATTTTTTGGCACATCAGGCTAAGCCTGGAAGCAGTGGAGTGACAGGAGCAGGTAGCAGGCAAGGAGAGCCAAGGTGTGAGGCAAGAGCATTTCATCAGGCAGAGCTGGAGGAGCCAGGACAGGGGCAGTGCTTGGTTAGTGAGAGCCTGGAGCTGCTGGGGCACCATCAGAGGAAGGGGTTTGGGCTTAGGAAGGAGCGGAGTGTGCTGCAGGGAAAAGGGCTTTGGAGGAAAGACAATCCCAGCAGAAGGGAGTGGGAAATGGGGAGCTGGAGGGCTGAAAGGCTCTGGAGGGGCAGAGCAGGGACAAACCTTGTGTCAGGCCACCAGAACAGAAGTACTGGTGGCTGGGAGGTGCAGGAGGGCTCTGAGATAAGCCGGGTGGGAGCTGGGATGTCTGGGGCTCTGAGAGACTTGGATTCACCATGGATGTACTTCTTCCCAGGCATTCCCAGTGACACTTGGGGTCTAACAGGGGTGACCCTATAAATTACCTTCACCTTCCTCATCCTCACGCTTGCTATGAGGAAGGCAGGAGCTCAGTCAAAGCCTGTGCTTGCTGCTGGTGGAGCCTCTTTGCACTCAGGGGGTTTGGCAGCAGAAATGACAACCCTGGCTACTGCAGCCCCTGGGGAGCCTTGAGGGGTTCAGGGCCTCCCCCAGAGCTGTATGAGCCACAAACCTGCTTGTGAGTGACTTTTGAATTCAGAATTGAATGTGAATTAGGCTGGGACTCTCTGAGGAGAGCTTTTTGTGCTGGGAAACCACTGCAATCCAAGGGGATTCAGGCTGTGAGACCCCCAGGACACCCCCTCCAAGAAGAATGTCAAAAGATGCAGGTGTTCCCATGCACAGAACTAAAGAGTGAAATCTCTGTCCCACAGGGCTGGAATTGTATTTTCAGAAACAATAGGGACTCCTGAGCAACAAGTTAAATGCTGCTGCTGCTGTGACTGCTCAGGAGTCCACTTACTCATCACTGTATTTGGCAACATCTTAAATTACTTCTCATAATTTCATTTAGAGCATGGAAAACCTTTAGAGAAAGAAGTGAATGATAAGGTCCTTTGAGCTGGTTTTATGCTACGAGCTTTATCTTTTAAGAACCTAAGTTATGACATATTTTAAAAAGCATTTGTTTGTATATCAAGCATTTACAAGAGTTGGGAGGGAAAAGGAAGAACAACAGACATTTCATCCTGAAACATAAAGGAATCATGTGGATCTTGGCTTAGTACAAGTTAATTTCTACTTAGATGATAAATCTATTTTTCATAGATTTGTAACTTGGCTATAAAAGCTTATTTGAATCCTTGAATATTGGCAGTCAAAACTTTCAGGTCAGGAGAACATTTTTAGCAATATTTTATTTTTAAAAAAGAAAACCATAAAAAGTTGTTTTTAAGTCTAGAAAGTTAAAGGGAAAGTTTTAAAAAGCATGGGTTGGGTCACATTTTGACACCCATGTTTGTTTTATTTTCCCTTAAAGAAAAGAAACAAAATTCCCATCCAACCTCTTCCAGCCTGACAGATAATAAAAGACATTTCAGATTGATCCTTTTAAAAACTGCCCACAGGCTTTTTTCATATCCAAGAGTAAATAGCCATCTCAACTAATAATCCATAAAAAAGCTGAAATCAAGGGACTGCTGTGGATTTTAATGGCTGGGTTTAATGAGAAGATCTTCAGCTTGTGCAGATCATTGTAGCTCCAGGAACGGCAACAGCACTACATCAACCAGCACCCGCTGAAGATGTGGATGGTAAATATACACTACACTCCCTCCCTCAAAACACGTGACTAATTCAGCAATACTGAGGCAGTAATTAAGGTAATAATGCACTGGAAGGAATGAAGATCCAATGAGAGCAGACCAGTCAGCTCAGCACGCCACGTACAAAAAGCACCAGGACAATTTTGGCCACGCGTTCTGGGGCGAACACCTCGCCACAGAATCTTTAGTTTCACAGTTTCCTTCAGCCTCAAAATTACAGAGGGGCTGAGTCAATCCTGCCAGGATTTGAGTTAGTGGCTCCAGGCTGAGCCACTGGCACAGCTAAGCTGGGGGGCAGAGAAGGTGTGGAGCACACAGAGCAAACAGGAAGGTTCATTCCTGGCCTTTCACTCACACCCTCTCGTGTGTTTTTTGCTGCACAGTCTCCCTTCTGTGATTTAGGCTCCCTTTAACACTGTGGGCCAAATGCAGCTCTGGCTGCCAGGGTTCACCTCTTTGTGCTGGCCCTGTATGGCACAGGGGTGTCCTAAAAGAGCAGCTGCTGTTTTGTTGACACTAAGAGAAATCCAGATTTGGTATAAAGATGATTCATCCACCTGCTCCCAGCTCAGACCAGGAAACTCTTTAGGACACTGTCTGGGCCAAACCTAAGGCACCCCCTGCAATGGAACAACCCCTGTGAGACCAGTTTAGAGAAGTTATGACTTTAAATAGTCTGAAGCCAAATTGATCCAAGACCTGCAAAGTTTAGAGGGATCAGAAAGATTACTTTGACAGATTTTACTCTCACCAGAGGTTCTGTATTCAGTTCAGCCCATTTGGGCCTTAAAATCTAGTTCTTCTAAGGTGACCAAATCAACATTTAAAAGCAATGCTCAGCCCAAAGGAGGTCTTCAAGTTTATCTTCAGATGTTTTACATCCAGCAGTGACTTTTGTAGTCCCACCTTAGTCTCTGTCCCTCCAGCCCTGCTCCTTCCACCCCCATACTCCCTTGCTCTCCCTTCCCTGCCTCCTTCCTCCAGTGGCTGGCTCCCCCCCTCTGGGCTGCACACACCCTCCTGATGGTTTCTGCACATCTTCCAAGCACACATCCTTCCTCCGGCCCTGTGTCACCGGGCGCACCTCCCCTGCCGAACAACCGGCCTTTTCTTCCACCGCCTCGGTCCCAGCACCTCGCCACAGCCCAAAATAGAAGAGAGCAAGGAGGGGGTGCTGGGCAAGCTTTGGCCTATGCTGGGCTCAGTTTCACACCCCACAAAGCCGTGGGGCAGCAGCTGGGATGTTTGCAGCCTGTTTGCAATTAGCAAGGTAGCTGTGCTGGAGGTGGATGTGTGCTTTCACTTAAAGGTAGGGCTCTGCTAACATCATTTAGGGGGAGACTCTCACCACTCAGCTGTTCCAGCCAGCCTTTGAGCTGCTGCCGGAGCTCTTTCAGCTCCAGCCTAGGTATTATATAGTCCCCCTCGCTGCAGAGTTGGAGCACCTCCCAAGTATTTGGAAACAGAAGTCGCAGTAACAATCTCCCTTTCTTACTTGGCAGCGAGAGGGAGAAATACTTGGCGTAACTTATGCATTTGTTTGCATATTCGTGGGTGGGATCGAGTTATTTGTTGATGTGTATATGGGAAGAATTAAATTTCTCTCAGTAAGTTAAAAATATTTTAGCATAAGGGAAGATGACTTCAGAGGCAGTTTTCCACGTAGCACAGTGCAGCTCAATGAGCTGCCTTGTGTCCCCTTGTGTTCCCTAGGTTTTGCCCAGAGGGCAAAGGTGTGGTCAAGGCAAGATCTGGAGCTCATCGTTCTTGTTAATTAGCTAATGGGGTCTCCCCAACATGAAGAACTTTCTGTCCCCTCCTTGCTTCCAGGCAAAGCCACAGCACTGCTTTGGAAACACTTCTGTGCTCTGGAAAGCCTTTTGAAAGGGCCGAGCAGCCCACCCACGTGGCACAAACACCAACTGTTTGTTTGGAGAAGTCTCTCTCCAGCAGAACATTCTTCACCCCGTGCCCTCTGTCACCCAGACAGGGCCGACTGCCCTGGGATGCAGTTGCTCTCAGGAGCTCGCTGCATGGATCCCAGATATGAGTGTACGCGGCGTGTACTCATCAGCTCACACATCTGTACTCTGAGGGAGGACACACCTCGGAATGAGGTCAGCACGCTGCTGAGAAATGCAGCCTAAACCTCCATGGCTTACCAACCTAGCAGGGATCGAGCCCAGAAGGTGACTGAGCCTGGAGAATCAATGGGAAACGATGAAATTGCTCACAGATCAATATTGGGAGGGGAGGGAAAGGGTAGAAATAGAAGAATTCAGTCCCATTGCCTGCCTTAAATAAAAACTGGAGGTAAATATGGTGGGCATAAATAAATGTGAGGAGAAATAGGAAAGCTGGAATATCTTCCCACACTGAGAATTTTACTCTCTGAACACAGTCTGAAGATATAGGATGTACTCTAGCCCTGAATGTCTGGATGTATTTATCAGGAAGTTTCTCAGCTGGAAAAGGATAAAGAGCAAGGGGCTTTTTCTGTCTGGATGTGTCCTTGAAGAGAGTAGATAACCTTAGATTTCTTTCCTTTCTGTCCCTTGTTTAGGCAAAAAATGAAAGGCATTGTTTCTTATTGTTCTCTTGTTACTAACCAATTTCTCAACAAATATATGAAATTTAACATATATTCCCATGATACTGACATTGTTTTACTTCTTGAAGCTTCCAGTTTTCTGGTGAACTGTCTCTGGAACAATGCAAAACTTTGGCAAAAGGAGGTCTATAAGTAATGCCCATTCTGGACTTAGAGGCCTGGAAAAGCCAAACCTGCTCCTTCTGACTGTGAGTTAATTTGGGTGGTGTGGAGCCATCTCCCAGCCTTTGGAGAAGTGTGAGGTATTACCCCACAGGAGTGTTCCTTGGAACACAGTGCCCTACAGACAGGTGATGCAACAGCTGAGCTGCTCCTGGGATGTTGGATGTTAATTTGCCTCTGTTGCAACCTGTCCCACTCGGCCTGTCTGGCTCCTTGTCCCTGCTGCTGCAGCTCCACTCACCTTCCCAAAACCTGAACCTGAGGCTTCCTGGTGGGTGTCTGCTTTTCCCACACCTGATCTAAAATAGCTTAAGCCTCCCTGGTTGCCTGCTTTGCCACCAGTCCCTTTTTGCCACACAACCAGACGGGTGAGCTGAAGGTACTTTTGTCTGTCCCAAATTGTGGCTGACCGACCAGGGATGAACCCGACCCAGCAGCCTCTGTATGGTCACGTGCAACCAGCAGCACTCTAAGCTCATTGGGCCTTTTCCTCACACCATCAGTGGCTCTCTGAACAGCTTTCTACAGTTTTCAGAGTATGGTTTATTGACCTCACACATATTCCAGCATGGTACACCATGGTTTGGTCTTACAAACCTTACCTGGTCTTACAGGTAATCATTTCTCCAGGCACCTCCAGAGATCAACTTATCCTACCCTCTGCTCAAGGCAGGACCAGGCTGCTCAGGACCATGCCCAGCTAGATATTGAATATCCCCAAGGTCAGAGACTCCACAACCTCTTTGGGCAACTTGTTCCAGTGTTTGATCACCCTTACAGTAAATGGCAGATTCTCCCATATTTGCCTTTGTCATGTCCCTGGGAAAAGCCTGGCTCCATCTTCTTTATATCCTCTTGTCAGTTCTCTATACACATGGATAAAATCCACCAAGCCTCGTCAGCCCAACACTCTCAGCCTCTCCTTGTGGGACTTAGACACCAATCCCTTAATCACCTTACTGGCCTTTTGCTGGATTTCACTCTGTATTTCCATGTCTCCCTAATGCTGGGGGACCCCAGGACTGGATCCAGTGCTCCAGATGTGTCTCAGCAGTGCTGAACAGAGAGGAAGGATCACCCCTTTGAACCTGCTGGTAAAGCTTTCCTAATGCATGCGGGGAGGCTCTTGCCTTCCTTGCCCTGGCACAATGCTTCTTTCTGAGACTATTTTCTGCTAGCAAAGGTGTACACCCAAAATACACGGGAAAAATGAAACTACTATAATTTTCCCTTCCTGTCACTGAAGCACTACGGTTGTCACTGGACTTATCAGGAATAGACTGTGATTCATGCTCACTGGCAAACACTCATGGATCCTACGCAATTCTGCTGCAATCAGAAAATCCCTTCCATGGCTCTGGGCCGCTGGCACTGTTCTGACTATCATGATTAACACCAGCCCCCAGAAAACACTTGTACCAGGGCTCCTGAATTATGAGATGCAAACAGCCCCGTGTGGATCACTGCAAAGCTTCTGGCTACCCTGCAGAAGGGTTTTGAGCTGCTGAGCACACTGACAGCATTCCAGTACCTTCATTTTAACACCTCCACTCCTGCAGGTAGCGTGTATCTCAATGGGAGACCCTCACCTTGCAAATACCTTTAGCATAAGCCAGAGTGAGGTAAAAGCAAGCAAGAGCAAAATAAGCTCAAAATATAAGCAATCCAAAATCCGTAACATCTTGTAAAGATTTATGAAGGCAGAGGTGACAAAGAGGACAGAAAAAAAATATTTATCATGTGATGAAATCCTTAAATCCTCCTCCCGTCCTCCTTCCCCCTTAAGCTGATAAGATGTAGATCTACTCTTAACCCACATGGTCAGACTGGATCCCTGTTCCCTGTGCATACTCCTGCCTTCAGGCAGCATTTACAGCTGGTAGAACCACACCAGCTCTGTAGTTTCACCTTTGTGTGGAATTTGTGTGGGAATTGCTCAGATTCACATTTCACGCTTCTCCCAGCTTGGCCCTCCTTCCTGGTTTCAAACCTCACCTCCCAAAACTGTACCTTTTTTTTGGAAATACCAATCCCTGTGCCAGGCCTGATGTGTCAGAGCTGTCTCTGAGGAGGGGTAAAACACCTTTTCTACCTGACAGGACCAAGCACAAATACTCAGTGAGCAGCATTTCCCTACACTTGAACTTACTTTCCATGGGAATATGCACATGGCAACCACACTGAAGGCAGATACCTGTCTGAAAGGCATCCTGGCTGAGATTTCACGTGACAGTCATTAATTACTTCAGACAATGACATACATGGGAAAGCTGAGCAACCAGTTCTTGGATTGGGGATGTTGTTTGCAGCTGCACATTGTAAATTTGCAAGGACAAATCAAAACCAGTGTCACACACCTAAATTTAACACTGGTACCTCCTTGTTAAAGTGGAGCCCTGGTTTTCTCCCCTTTCACATGTCTGCAGTGGCATGACTGGGCAAGATGCAGTGCAGCTTCCTCTCTTGGGGATGTTTTTTTCATCATCATCATCATCATCATAACGTTAATAAACACTTGAATAGTGCTTTTCATCCATGAGGTGCCCCAGTAGTGTTAATACAATTAGCAAACTTAATTTGCCCTCCTCCTTCCCCCTGAACGTGCACAGGGCAGGCAAAATGAGGTGCCAAAGGAAGTGTGAGAGGCCCTGGCATCCATCCCTGAGGCCGCTCCCTCTGCCAGGCAAGTGACACAAGACCTCTCTACAATGCCCCACTCCTCCAGCTCAGTGTCCTGAGCACCTTTAAGTAGCAGCTTTTGCTCTTTATCACCCAAGGCAAACAGCTTCTGGGAAGCTCCTGTTTACCTTTGCCCTGTGTGCCACCATCAGCGCTCCCCAAACCCAGGCAGGCAGGGAACAGGTGCCAGGGTTGCACATTTGAGTCACCCTCCGTATAAAAGCTGACTCATAATTGCAGTGAAGGTAGAGTCTGCTTTCAGAGCTTTGGGGAGAGATGTGAAAACTGATTGTCACATTAAAGAGAGGCTGTCAGCCCTCTTGGTCTCTAAGGAAACAGGGTTTGACAGTGAAAATGGATAATGATATAATTTCTGAAACATTTTTTAGAGTTTATGACTCCTAGACTTTACACAAATCAATTAAGCTTCTCTATGCAGCCGCTACAGAAACACATCTAAAAAAATTACACATTTATGGAGGAAGTCTCTCAGTTGTCCTCAGGGGAAAAAAAATTGCATTTAAGTGAATGGAAGAGAACAGGCACAAAGACCACCCATTTTAGCTTAGATTGAAGCCAGAGCTGATCCCAAGCTATGCCAGGCACAGGTGAGTCTCCAGTATGTGAAAGTTAGTTCTTGTTCAGGCACTTCTGCACAGTGTGTGCTCTGGCTGCTTTCATTACTGAGGATGATCTCCCAAATTTAGGAAAGATTCTTGCTTCACTAATGAGCGAGGAGGGAAATGGAGTAGAATGGACTTCTCAGAAGGCAAAGGAAGGTGGCAAAATGAGACCTTTAATTTCTGCCACACGAGGCCTTTCCTACCTTTGGACTAGCAGCACTTCTCTCCACCCCCTTCCCTTCTCTGCAGCTGGCAGCTGGGACCGGCAGCTGGAGTCCAGCTGGAAAAAGGTCATCGCTGCGTTAACCCCTGCTGGGCTGACTTCCTGCCCTTCACACCAAGGGGATCCTGGACTGGGAGTATCTGACCGTACTTTGGTGAAGGACTGGGAATTTCTGACTCTAATTTGGTAAAGGAGCACTAAATGACCACCTGCAGGACTGCATCCACCCTGGGGCTGCACAGGAAGGACAGGGAGCTGCTGGAGCCAGGTCAGAGCAGGGACACCAAGGGGATCAGAGGGATGGAGCTGTGAGAAAAGCCTGAGGGAATTGGGATTGTTAAACCTGGAGAAGAGAAGGCTTTGGGGTGACCTCATTGTGGCCTTGCAGTGCCTGAAGGGAGCCCAGAGGAAAGATGGAGAGAGACTCTTGACAAGGGCCTGAAGTGACAGGACAAGGGGAATGGATATAAACTAACACAGAGTGGGTTTAGATTGGATATAAGAAAGAAATTGTTCCCTGTGAGGGTGCTGAGGCCCTGGCACAGGTTGCCCAGAGAAGCTGTGGCTGCCCCTGGATCCCTGGCAGTGTCCAAGGCCAGGCTGGATGGGGCTCTGAGCAAGCTGGGATAGTGGAAGGTGTCCCTGCCCATGGTAAGAGGGGTTGGAATTGGATGGGCTTTAAGGTCCCTTTCAACAGATTTTTCTATTATTTCAACGGTCTTTCTATGATTTTATGCTTTTGGCCCATCCAAAATGCAGGGAAGAGTTTATGTCCAATCCCAAGGGAGCTTTATAGGCTAATGTGCATGCACAGTATTCTTACATAGCACATTGTCCAAAGATTATCAATCACTATTTTTAAATAAAGGAAATACAACTATCCCCATTGTATAGAAATATCAGGCACAGGAAGTTGTATATAAACTTCTTAAATGGACATAAACATCTCTGTTAGAGCTGCAGTCAGAACCCAGGTCACTGCTCTAACCTCTTGTTTCTCTCTGCTGGGTGCGTTACTTGAGATATTTCACAGACAAATAATTTCAGACGTTAGATTTTCTACATGTTGCAGAAGAGCACCATGATTACTCAGAAGACAAGAGCAAAAACACAGGCTCACAGTCCCTCTTCATTACCTCATCAAAAATGCACTTGAGAGAGAAATATCTACTCCCCACCTGGTTACACACCGGGTAACTTCCCAAAAGAGATCCAAGAGTCCTGCCAGGGAACAGATCTGCAGCAGAACAATACAGTTCCTCTTCCTCTCACTGTGATGATTATTTCTAGATCAGTTCCCTGGGAGACTATCTAATTAAGTGATCAGTTTGATCAGAGGTTTCTATCAAGGTTTTATATGCTCCTCTCTGGTGAGAACAGTTTATTGCCAGCCAAGTTCTGGCATGTTTGAAAGATTGAGAAATAACAGAATCCAGGAGCAACAATTCAGAAGAACTTCTGCCAGCAAAGGCCCAGATCCTGCAATCAGAAGCAGGCTAGCAACCTCCTACACCTACAAGCCACTGGTGATTGAAGTGAAACTTTGCGCTCAGGACAGCTCTTGCCCATGTGCTCCCCATTATTAAGCTGAGCCAAAGGCTGCCCCTCCCAGCCAGGGACAGATTCCCTGGAAATGGGAAGGCTCCAGGGGCAGGATTCACACCAAGCACCTGTATTACAGCCCCACCTGAACTGTGCGTGCCCTTGGCAGAGCAGGAGGCACCTTCCTAGTATTTCCTAATGAGGTCTTCCTCAAGAATGACTGCTCCCTGTTTGCCTTGCTTTCCAAAGCTTTGTGCATTCATCAAATTGTCTCACAGAACCTCCTCCTTGCTGGTTTTCATCCAGTCCCCTCCTGTAGCTAGTGCTGTTTCCACAGTCCTGCTAAATACTTGCAGATTATCTGGATTATCACCCTCACCTTCATTATTACCATCTTTCATGCCAAACAGCAGGATTTCTCCTATCATGGAACATCCCACAGGCAAGGAATCAAGTATTTCACCTGCAGTGCTTAAACACTTTGTCCCATTTTGTTCTTTACTCTTCCACCATTGTGGTGATGTGCTGAACAATGCACTCAACTCTCAACTAAAAAAAAAAACCAAACTGGGGAAGCTGAAATCTAGACCTGCAGGTGACATCACCTCTGCGAAGCAACAGTAATATCAGCAGCAATAACTAAAAAACAATTAGACTTATCAAACCTTGTGGATGTCCAAAGAACTGACATAACTTTGCCTAAAAGTCAAGGTCACAGAGCTTGCCTAGCTCACCATTATTAGTATGACACCAGAACCTCCACAGTTTTGGGAACTCCTCTGTGGAACAGGAGAGTCACCACAGAGCATCCCTGAGTTATAAAATCTTCCCCTCCAACTGCATCAAGCTCTCTGGGAAACATCAGCAGCTTTGCTGCTAAACTCTGAGGGCTCAGGAATGTCCTGCTGAAGTCCCACTTAAGAGGTTCAGAGTCTCATTCGAAAGAAAATTCACAAATTCACCTTATGGGTTTTAGGAAGGATGTGTTCTTTTACTTTCTCAGCCAGTATATGTAAATTAGGCATAAAACAGAACTTTAAATGAGTCGAAGTCCTTGCATCATGTCTGTTCACAGCTACCAGTTGTGAAAATGCCAAGTGTTTGTCCTGGACTGCAATTTTAAATGAAGCCAGTACAGTTACAGGAGAGCAGGAGTTTCTGTGTGGATATGTGGGGACAAACCACTTATTTCAGCACAGCTGTCCCTGGGAGAAAACCACTTTCTGCTACATCACCAAAGGAGAACCCATCTGCTGGTGTTTATTATGTAACTTGGAAGCACTAAGATATCTGTCAGGAATACCAGTGTGCCTACAAACCAGCTCTGCAAATTCAGGGAAATTCAGCTCTGTAATGCCTCTGTCTGGGCAATTCCCTCTGGACAGGCAAAGTCCCCCTGAGTCTGTGCAGCACTGGCAACACGAGCACTTAGCACTTGTTCTAATGGCCTGGGATGATTTCAGCAGAGCACTGCAGCGTGATTTGAGCTCAGCACCCCCTGAATCGATTTTCCATGGTCTATAATCTTTGCTGTAAACAGCCTGCTCTGCAACTAAGGAAGCAGAAAGGGTTTTAATGCCATCAGTTTCACCCTCAATACCCTCACATTAGGCTCAAAGAGCTGAAAGGATTTCATATGATTTGTTCCAGGCCTGTATCAGACCCTACATCAAGGCACCTCCCTTGTTCTAGACCACCACGGTGGCTTCTCATGTTTGGCTCTCTGCAGGACCAGCCCTGTGTTCAGCCTAAATTAAAGCAGCTGGAGGATTGTTTCCAAAGGAGCAGGGAAACCCTCTCAGGGCAACCTCTGCCCTCCCCACATACTCTCCCTTGGCATGTGCCCATGTTGGGAGCAAGACAGAAGTTCCACAGGCTGCTTTACCTTCCCTTCCAGCACAAACCCCAAGGAAAGCCAGTTCTGCCGTGTGATGTCCCCTTTGAGCAGCTGCACAGCCTCCAAGGGGTCACAGGGCTGGGGAGGGGTGAACTGCTCTCTTTGTTACTCATTTCCACCCTGCAGTCAAACATCCATTCTCTTGTTAGCCATCCAAATTATAACAAAATCTCCAAAGGTATTTTCCCAACCTTCACCCCCAAATAAACCACACAAGAGGATGCCACAGGGTGCTAGAAAGGCTTTGAAGTCCCCATGAGAGAACTTTTCTGTGAAGTTCCCTCCCTTATCATGCCTAAATTATACTTCTAAAAAACCAGCAGCATAAGAAAGATAAGCCATAACCTCCTTTTGCTTTGTCTCCATTTAAAACTGAAGCCTGTGAAAAGCTACAGATAAGGTCTGACATAAATGAAAGGAGTTGCCAGTTGGGTTGAACCATGACATTGGGCTATCTTTAAAATCACAGGATAATATCATAAGCAAAAGAGCATTTAATAAATGAGAAATCATCCCTGCAATGCTCCAAAACCTCAGAAATACAGCAGGTTTTCCATAATTTAAAATAGTGAGGTGTTTTTGGTATTATATGGAATACTCTGAAATACCAACTGTGCAAACCCCCTGTGATGCAGTACATGATGAAGACTTCTGACTGGAGTAGCACTGTCACTATCTGATAGATATCCTGGAGAAATTTCCTACTTACAGAACAGTCCCGTCCCCCCCCTTTTTTTTTTTTTTTAATTTGCTTCTGTAGCATCTCTTTGGAAAGAAAAAACTGCCCAAGTGGCCACTGTAGCTACTAAAAAAGACTTAGACTAAAAAGGACAAAGGGTTGTAGAACAGAGAGCCAAATGTGAAAAAACAATCTCAACTTCTGACATTTCACATAGTTCTGCCTTATTTTATAAAAGTCTGCAGTACCAATGTTTGGATTTCAGAAGTCCTCAAAAACATGCAGTGTTTGGATCTCAGGTTCTGGTTTGAATTAACTCTTACTTTCAAGCTCTGTTTTCCCTTACCATTGGTGTAAGTACATTTTTTGTAATGCCTGGTAATGATTAGCACACCTTTTTGATTTTTTTCATTTGTCTTCTGTATGGATTTGGAAAAAAACCTCAAACCCTAAACTTTCAATTCAGATCAAGGAAATGTCTCATTAAAGAAAAAAAAAAAAAAAAAAAAAAAAAAACAAAACAAAAATGGGAGAGAACAGGTTTTGCTTCCAGAGTCCTAAGTCTAGCTAAGTCTAGCAATTATTTTATTTTGGTACATCATGAAACAAAAAGCAGGATTTCTAAATGACCTGAAACATTTAAATTTTTACATGTGTTGAAGTTTCTTCTGGCGAGCTCAGAAATGGGGCCCTGCCCCCACCAATTCGTTGGAAGGATGGAAGGGAGGGAGGAAGGAAGGAAGAGAGGAAGGAAGGAAAAGTCAGCTGGGCTTTTCCTGTGATACAAAGTGAAGCAAGCAGAAGTACCCCGTGTCTGATCCTACTGCTGTGAGAGCCTCTGTGCTGATGAACGAGCTCTTAATGGACAGAAAGTGGGACACCAGACCTGCTTCCAGCAGCACCTCACTTCTCTCACTGCACCCTTCACAGGGAGAATGGGCACTGCCCAGCACCTTGGGGTGGTGTCCAGACTCAGTGAGGCTGATTTTTTGTTGAATCTCTTGAGAAAACACCTGTGGAATAATATTTTGCATCCTCACAGGTGGGCTCTTCCAAAGACAATCAACAGGTGAGGTGCTGTTGCAAGCAGCTTCCCAGGGGCAGATCATGGAATGGCCTGGGTTGGAAAGGACCTTAAAGATCATGTCATTCCAACTGCTGTGGGCAGGGACACCTTCCACTATCCCAGGGTGCTCCAAGCCCCGTCCAGCCTGGCCTTGGACACTGCCAGGGATGGGGCAGCCACAGCTTCTCTGGCCAACCTGTGCCAGAGCCTCCCCACCCTCACAATAAAGAATTTCTTCCCCATAGCCAGTCTAAATCTCCTCTCTGTCAGTGTGAAGCTATTCCCCCTTGTCCTGTGCAGTGGGTGTTCCCCACATTGTGCAGCAGGGGAAACCGAGGCACCACAGGCTCAAATCACTTGCCCAAAACAACACAGTAAAGCTGCACCAGCCCAGCAGTAAAGCCCACGGGTGATGAGATAATGATAGGAACTGTCATTTTCTCATTATTTCACAGTTTGATGAGGGATAACACATTACAGAACAGCAGCTGTCCTTGTCATATTGTTAGCCTTCACTTTTTGGATGTGTGAACACTTTACTGAAGCAGTTGGGAAGTGCTGAGTTTTATTTCTGTGTCCCATGCCTGTGTATTCTTCATGCAAATGCCAGCTACAAGGTGTTGTCATAGTGAGGGCTGAGGGCAAAATACATATATTATAACACACACAGCTTGTTCAGTTAATCTTTTTGTCACTCTTCACAGCTTTTTTGTGGTAGGTTTCTGCATGCATTGGAGGTGCCTGGGCAAAAAAACATTCAGCCAGTGCACTTCCTCCATTGTACACATAAGCCTTTGCTGAAAATTACTTTCAGATTAGCTTGTGCAAGAATCCATGCACCAAAAGCACGCACATAACCCAGCCAGGCCAAGGGAAGAGCACTCAAGGGGTTCAACCAATCACAAAAATCAGGCAGTGTTTTGGACAAAACACTTCCTGACCGTGTAAAACCTGCTCCCAGTCCTTGCTATGCCAGGGCATGCAGGTAGTTAAATGCAGCTTTTGTCTGCTCTGCAGATCTGCCTTTCCCCTGACTACTGACAACAACTCACCAGGCTAAACTGGGGTTTGCCCTGGTGGGGTTTTGCTGTTGGCTGTGAGTTTTAGTAACAACCCTTGGCCAAATTAATTCCTGGCAAAATTCTGACTTGCTGTACAATGATGCAATCACCCCCCTCCAAATCCTGTTACTGGTAGCAGTTCTGACACCTGCTTAAAAATCCCTGTTTTGATCACTTGCAGCCAAAATCAATCCTGTGGTTCCCTTCTGGGGCTCTGCAGGAACTACTAATGTATTCAGGGCTGTACCAAGGGTGGGGCAGAAATCAAGCCAGGTCTGGATGTTCCTCCAACAGAGGCATGAAATGGGGAAAAGAACAAAACAAATCATCTCCTCGTGGATTTGGACATCAGTGGGAGACAAGCAGGGGAGAACTGAATTCCTTGTCCTGCCCCAGACAGTAATATGCCTTGCTGCAATCCTGAATATCCCGCACCCTGAACTGAGCAGATTGGAAGTTCTTGCTTAGCTGATGGATAGGAAAATGAGGTGAGCCTTATCTGATGCAGCAGGGACCTGACTGCAGAACCCCCAAGGAAGCTGTCAGGGTCAGGTTCAGAGCTGCAGCTTTCCATGGAGCAGCAGAGACTCAGCTTCAATGCAGCAAATGAAAATGCACCGGGCCTGGTTCAGTGGAAGCCTCGCATGCCTCATCTCCAGGGGCCTGTTCCTGGAATGGGATAAGGAATGCCAAGTCCAACAGCTGGGCTGATTACCTGTCTGCAAAGAGGAACCTTAGGAAACTTGGAGTGAAAAAAATGGAACTCACAGACAATGAAACTCCAGAAGAGGCACAGCAGAACGGGGCAGTGTGACATGAGCATGGACAACTCTGGAGTTTAGTGACAGCTGAGCAAGGGACTTCTGGATGACCCTTCAGTTCCACATAAATGCTGTTGTGGCCCTTAGACCATGTGGAACCCTCAGTCTCATCAGGAGAATGAACTCCCTGGCTCTTCCTTTCTGCCCTTTTCATGGCTCCAAGTCCCCAACACAAGTCCCCTGACACTGCACGAAATAGGCCTGACCCAGATATCTGAAAATGCATTTTTGTACTAAGCAAGGAGGTTCCTCATCCTGGAGAAGCTCAGATCTTCTGCCCTCCTACAGATAACACGCATGAAGGTAATAGGCTGAGGCCACTGGCTAAGGAGTGCAAATGACTGGAGTCTGAAGTGTGGCAACCTACACCCCAACCTACCCAACAGGTTTTGGTTAATTGTAAAATAAATGAGCCCTGGCTTTAAGAACGCATTAACCCAAAGCACTGCTCCTCACTTACTTGAGAGAGCTTTTGTTTACTGGTATTGAAAGCACCATATGGGAAACTTCTTACAAGTGCCTATTCTTAGTTGAGCAAACGTCACAGCATTGTCACAGTCTAAATGCCATCACTAAGGCCTGCTGCCTGAGACTCTGATCCTGCTGTGCTGGCACATGCCCAGAGATCCTTTAGGCCTTGAACACACAATTGGTGAGCTTTTCAAAGAGTAAGGCCAACACCATCTGATCCCAAACAAGCTCCCCAGTCTCAGAGGAAATGAGAAAGAAGGGCGGTGCAAAGGTGTTTGTAAATAGGACATGTCAGTGGGCCCCAACATATTTCCAGATTCCATACAAAAAGTATTATCCACTTTGTCACTGCGGGATTTCTCGCTGAGGGTCCATAAATGGGTCTGTGTTACTAATACAGGGCACAGGATGAACTACAGATGTGGCCTCTGAACTATACACTGGGGTCTAAAGCAGATTAATCAGGTAACTTTGGGACAGCTTTAAAAAGCAAGCTGTAACTCTGAGGGCTGCAATTTGGGGAAACCCACATGTCAAAACAGCTCCTTTCCTTGGTAAGTACTGAAAAATGTGAACCACTAGCTTGAGGCCACTTTCAGCCAAACTTCCCCTCAGTTTCCCCATGTATAAAAGAGGCACAGAGTTACCTTGCACTGGGTTTTATGCTACAGACTCGTATTTAGGAGGGAAAAAATGAAACTATGCCAGGAAAACTATTTTGAGTCTCTTCATACAAGAAACAGTTTGCAGAACAGGGTTTAGAGATTACTGTATGGCATATTCTATAGACAGAGATGTAATGCTGCAGGAACTAAATGTGAGCTCTTTAATCCCAAGACATATTTACACAAACGTGTTCTATTTCAAAACCGCCTCTAAATTATTTCAGGCAAGCAGAGAACGCTCCCTCCCCGAAGTGTTAAATTATGCACAGAAATTGCAACTCCGTTCCAGTAAAATGCTCATTCTGATGCTAGATTTATTTTCCCCTCCTGATTAATTGCATGTGCTGAAAAGACCGCAGAGTCCCCGACAACCTGAGGTTGCTTTTTACCGAATGCTGCTGAGGTCATGTAAAAAAGCTGCATAATGGCTAAGGCAGGCAGCTCTCCTAACACACCACAAGGCTGGGATGACACACCTTCTGTACACTCTGACACCTGGGTTCCTTTCCAGAGTACAGACCTTTATGAAGGAGCAATTTTAGTTCACAGACTAATAAGGCAAGACAAGCTGCCCAGGTTGGAAACATGGGAGGAGTCGCTCAGAAGAATGCGGCTCTCAACACACTGAATTAATAATTAACAAGACAGACAGAAGGACATGGGGAAAAAAAAAAAAAAGGAAGAGAAAAGAATGAACTCATTGAGAGCCACATCTCCAGATGAGGCCCAAAGCCACTCTTGCAATGTTGCTGTGGAGAGCTGTCCACTGAGTGTGACACCCTCCCTGTTTGGGTTCCTAGCCTATTTGAAAAAGGCAGCCACCTTCCTCGGCAACTCCCCATGGTTTGTGTTTCCTGTGGGATCCTACTCACCATGGCCTCACTACTGTGCTTCCTTGGCACTGTCAGACAGATGGCAAGCCAAACTCCACCACACAAAGTCCAGGTTTTGTACTCTGACTCTGGCTTGCAGACGTTAATGTTCTTGTACTGATACACAGGATTCAAGCTGCTGGAAGGATTAGTGCAATTTACGGGAGGAAAAAACTCTGCAAAATGTACATAAATTAGCCTGAGTGCTACTCCAAAAAAAAAAAAAAAAAAAAAAAAAAAAAAAAAAAAAAAAAAAAAAAAAAACCAAAAAAAAACCAAAAAAAAAAAACAACAACCCAAAAAAACCCCAAAAAAACCCCAAAACCCCAAAAAAGGCTTGAATACTGCTTTTTGTAAGGGTATGAGGCATTTTGGATCTAGAGGTGATTTTTTTTCTTTTGGCTGTGAACTTATGTCATCTTCTGAATCTGGCTCTGCTGGTAAAATCTGTTACCACCCCAAGCCCCTCTGCTGGATGTTGGCCTCTTCCAACTGCCTGTGGAGCAGTTCCAGTGAGCACTCCTCCTTTCCCTTCAGATGAGCTCAGACTGACTATTGCAACTATTCAAACCAGCCTGCCTGATTTTTGCCTGAAAAAATTAGGATGTGCTCCCACAGACCGGGAGCTTGCTGGGAGTGGCAGTTTTCAGCCAGGAGACAATTACAGACAGCCAGAAAGCTGCATGTGAAAAATGGCATCTTCCTACAGCCTTGTTGAAATAACCAGTCTGGGAAAGCAAATGTGGCAATTCTGGGCCAAATTCTGGCAATGTCTTACTTATGCTGCCCAGCCTCATCCCCATCCCTGGAAATGTTCAAGGCTGGGTTGGATGGGGCTTTGAACAACCTGGGATAGTGGAAGGGACTGGGACTGCGCCCATGGCAGAGGACTGGAATTAGATAGTCTTTAAGGTCCCTTCCAATGCAGGCCATTCTGTGATTCTGTGATCCTGCACCTTCGCCAGATGCTTGTGGCCTCCAAAACAGGCAGTGTGTCCCCCTTTCCCTCGCCAGGGTGTCCTGTATGGTCTTGCACTGCCTCTATTGCTCACCAAAACCACGTGAGAATCAATTCAGCTCATTAACCAAGTATAGAAGTGACTTTTTTCAGTGATTTGCCTCAACATTCGTAGTCTTGTGCTGTATGAGTGACTTCAGGCAGCTCTACCTGTGGACTGACAAGCAACAGAGACAGTGACTGTGTGGGACAGACTGGTAGCACCCACCCTGGAGCCCTCGGAGGGATGACTGGGAGCAGATCACCTCCCTTCTGCTGCCAGCAAGCCCTTAGATCTGCACAGTTCGTGCCAGATAGTTACAAACTCCAGAGAACTGCATGCACTTTGCAGTGATCTCAGCGAATCAATATTAATTGGAAACATCAATGTAAGGGTATCCCTGCCACAGCCCCAGAGTGCTTAATCCTACCAACACTGCTCAAACCAGACAACTTCTGCTGCCTTTAGACAGTCCCAAATTCCAGCCTTCGTGGAATGTGTTTAAAGAAGCAAAACCCATAGGATTATTCCCTTTATATATGTTTATATACACACATATCTCTCTATATACACATCTCTGTACTGGTATAACTACATTGACTATTATTCAATATCTTTAGTAAAAGATCTTTATTGGCACAAGTCCGAGTGTGGACACAATTATGGGAAGCAAGGTTGTGCTGCTCCCAAAGCCATCAGCAGCCTGAGGCATTCACTAAGCTATTCCATTTTCATCAGGGGTAGTGATTTAAAAACAAACAAGCAAACCACAAGTGTATCAGAGGTTATAACTAGAGTGAGACTTTATTAGGACAACAGGTAGGCAAAAAGATGCAGATGAGTGCCTGGGAGAGGGACAGGGGGACCTCAGCGTCACTGCCGGATTCAGGCAGCTCACCAACAAGCACCCTGCCAGAACACACCAGGGGCTGCTAAATTTCAGCACAAGCCTTTCAGAAAGCCAGTCACCCTCACAGGCTGCTCGGTCACAGATGGAGCTCGATTTCTCTGTGCCAGCACGGGCCCTGCCTCTCCACCTGATCCTGCCCTGCAGAACAAAAGCCTCCAGCTCAGCAGCTGCGGGGGACTGCTGTGCACGCCTTGCTGCCCAGCTCCATCCCATTTTGGCTGGGATGTGCATGAACCTCCTTCCTTGCTTTGCTCCCTGCTGATATCTGGTCGTTTTCAATTTGAAAACAGTCCCTTTCTTTGTACACGCTGAGTAGAGGGGCGGGGATTTGGGGATCCTTTATATTCCTGACCAATGTGAGCATGCAGATGGTATTTGCTGGTTAACTTCACACCCAGCCTAACTCCATTCTTTGTGGATCTGGTTGGTTTGTGCTTTCATTTATTATGAAGTATAATCCAGAACATGAAAAAAGAACAGAATTACTGGCATCTATTTCATGCACTGGTCATACATACATTGCCACGTAAACTTCCCTATATGCAGGGATTCCCTGTTGATTTAACCACAGGCTAAAGGTAGTAAAACCTACCGCTTTAAGATTGCACGTGAGCATTGCAGTCAATTCTCAAGCAGATATCTACAAAAGTGCAGTTAGAAAAACAGAGAAAAACCCCAACTAAACAAAACCAGGTCACTTGGAGCACATTCCAGCTACGAAATACATTTCTCCCTCTCTCCCACTGTGGTAGCTTAAGAATTCCAGAAAGCCCTTGTAAAATGCACTTTCCCATCACAATACTTTAGCACACAGTTCCTTCAAGGGCCTGACCCACAGGATCTTAGAATTACTATTCTAAGAAGTCTCTGCACTGTTTGAATGGGCAATGGTTGTAATTTTAAATGCTCAACAAGAATGAGTAATTTGTTGCCTTTTTTACTGATTTACTCCCAAGATCTCACCCTTTCCCACATCCACTACGGTTTCATCCTGGAAACCACTGTCCTGCTCTAATGGAACGGGGGTCAAGTCAATCTGTGCCCTTGCAACACCATCAAGGCAGAGTGCTGGCAAGAAACTGGCAGCAGGTCCATGAGGCTACCCAAAGCCCTCCTGGCAGCCAGCTCTCAACACACAGGTAGGCTCTGAGGTTACTGTGGGGTTTTCTTCTTTTCTTGGTTTGAAGGAAATCTTAATAAAAGCCAGGGGAGGCAACTTGTCAGTCTGCCTCTGCTGCGCCAAGCAGTAAGAGTTGGAGCAGTTCCTGTCCCCGTCCACATTCACATCCTTCTCTGAATTATGTGCAGTGTGGTGGGCTGCCACACCTGAAGGACGGGAGGGCAGCCAGCGGGACCCGGGCAAGGTTGAGCTCTGGGCCATGGGAATCGCACGGGGTTTAACAGGAGCAAGGCCTGGTGCTGCCCCTGGGTCAGGACAACTCCCGGGATCAATCCAGGCTGTGGGGTTGGAAAAAGATGGCCTTTAAGTCCCTTCCAACCCAAGCTATTCTGTGATACCTTAGCAAAGTATCCAGGCTGCCTTGCCAACAGCTTAGGGAGGTTTAGGTTGGTTATGAGGAAAAGATTCTTCCCTCAGCGAGTGCTGGGGCACTGAACAGGCTCCCCAGGGAATGGTCACAGCCTCAAGGCTGCCAGAGCTCCAGGAGCCTTTGGACAAACTCTCAGGCACAGGGTGAGGTTTGTGGGGTGTCCTGTGCAGGGCCAGGGGTTGGACTGGATGATCCCTGTGTGTCCCTTACAGCTCTGCACATTCTGTGATTCTTTGATGAGATGTTTTTCTTTAAAACGAGAGTAAAGACATTTGCAACTCTTATTCATAGAATCAGCGCTCAGATGTGCTGTGGGAAGGAGAGACAAGCACTGGTATCAACCAGATGAAAGGCTGTGTGTGAAAACACGTAACACGCCCAGAAACAGCAGGCTGGGATTCCAAATGAAGGGAAACGCTGCTGATTTCAGTAGCACTGCAAGCTGTATGACAAATGGCAAGTGTAGCTTATGGAGACACAAAGCTGCTGTTCTTGACAGAAAACCCCTGCGTGCCTGTTCTGTAAGGGCTGAGAGTGAGCTGGCGAGTCGGGCTTTGATCACCAGAGCCGCTCTCGGGGCTGAACAGCTACAGAATCCTGCTGCCCTGCCAGTGCCAAGGATTATGCCATCTGACACACCTACAGATGCCGGGACACCTCCGCCAGCCCTGGAGCATCACCGAGGCTCCTTTCCAACCCTCACCGCTGAACCTGTATCAGGCGGGGGTGGGCAAAGAAGCCTTGTCACAGCGCTGAGCTGTGTGAAACGGGGCGAAACTGAAACCCGCGGCATCGGCACAGCGGCGGGGGAAGCTTTCGCGAGCGCTGCGTGAGCTGGAGGCCGGGGCCGGAGCAGTCCTGGGGCCGGGGCCGGGCATCGGGGCCGGGACGCGGCTCCCGCCGGGAGCGGCTCGCGCGGCTCCTTAAATAGCGGCTATAAATACAACGCCGGCGGCGCGCTCCCATTGGCTGAGCCGCACCCTAGATTTGCATAAGAAGGCGTGGCCGGAGGGCGCGGGGCGGGGCGAGCGGCGTGGTTTGCCCGGCGGGGGCGCAGCGCCCCCCAGCGGCCAGAGAGGGGAGAGCACCGTGACCCCCCGGTCCCCCACCCCGCGATCCCCCGATCCTCCCACCCCGCGATCCCCCGATCCTCCCATCCCGCGATCCCCCGATCCTCCCATCCCGCGATCCCCCGATCCTCCCACCCCGCGATCCCCCGATCCTCCCATCCCGGATCAGCCCTGGCCTGGCCGTGCCTTATCCTGCCCTGCCTTGCTCTACTCTCCACCCCTCAGTCCGCGTCCTTGTTCCCGAGGCCACCCTCAGCGCCTCGAAAAAGTTATTCAAGAAACCTGAATGGGAAGGCTCTAAAGCTCAAGTAGTGTCCCCCACCTCACGGGATTTGGGTGCACGAAAAATGCATGAAAATTACTCGTAAATTGGTATATTGTGTTTTGCTTCTTCACCCCAAAGCGATGTTGAAATACATTCCATCTATTGGATGATAATCATAATTAATGCACCGAACCATTTAGCAAGAAGATAATACAGGGTATGAAGGGTTTACTGTAAAAATGTGAGCCTCAGCACAGGAATAAGAGTTGCTACTTTTGACAAGCAAAGCCTCTATCCTGTTGGCTAGAAAATGTCTTCTCCATTTGAGGTGCAGGTCATAAAAGAGCGTCATGGAAATGGACCCTGGTTTTGTGTGCTGGAAAAAGGGTGAGGGAAAGGAGACTAAATCTGTGGGTGTCCAGACCAAAAGGGAGGATAAATTGTAAGATCTTACCTCCCCACTCTGATGCTGATGCTGAGCATGGTGCTGTTCCCCCGCCTTAGAGAGGATTCAGATCTGGCCTGCAAGCAGCACGTCCTGGTGATGTGTTTGTGGAATTAGGAGGGGTGGGAAAGACAAATAAGACCCTTGGAACTGTGAGTATCAAGAGTGTGTCACACCACAGTCAATGATGACCATGCAAACCACAGCTGGGCACAAGGCAGTGCAGCACACAGAGCCAGGGGAGGTCACTCCAAGCCAGCTTGGGGATGGACCAGCTGGCTGGGAGAGTGGAGCCCAGTTCCAGGCTGGACGGGGCTCTGAGCAACCTCGGATAGTGGAAGGTGTCCCTGCCCATAGCAGGGGGTTGGAATGAGATGATCTTTATGGTCCCTTCCAGCCCAAACCAGTCCATGATTAAAAAAATTAGGAAAGCAGGATGCCCTGAGCACCTGCTTCTTGCAGAACTGCACTTTCTAGAATCAAGTGTTGTGTATGCACTGGAATTGCCCAAAAATTTCTGAGAACACGGCTCCCCTTTGAAAAAGAGCTGCCAGGCAAAAAAAAAAAAAACAAAAAAACAACAACAACAAAAAAAAAAAAACCACACCAACAACAACAACAAAAAACCCAAAAAAACCCCCCAAAAAACCCCAAAAAAGCAAGGTACTTTGTGAGAGCAGGATTTTGCTTTCTCATATCCCAAGAGGGTGTTCAGAGAGCTCCTTCAGGTCTGTTATCATTGCTGCAAGCTGAATGTCTTATTCCAAATGAGGCCAAATTAAGAATGAGGACTGCTGTTGAGTTTTTGCTGACTCACCCTGGATTAATATTAGAAAATGTTCATATTTCTTGGCATGAAAATCGAGAATTTCAACAGCTCCTGGAATTTACCGAGTTGCCCTGATTCTTCAGCAAGACACAGACCTTCTCTGCTTTGCCTGCAGGAGGAGGAATCTCTAGGGCAAACAGGAGAGATTTCCCATGCCCTGCAGCAGTCACAGGGCCTTACCTCAAGCCCATCTGACCCCAAAGCCCATCCACGCTAAACACTTGACCTTTCCCAAACCTTTGATCTGAGGGACCTTCAGATTGCTGCTGTGCCTCCAGCCTTGTGCTGCACCCACCACAGCCCATCCCAGCCTCACCTAAACAAGGGATCCACACAAGCAGTGACTCAGGGGCGAGCAGCTTCCTTAGGCAGAGCCTAGACCTGCAGACTGCTGCTTGAAAGGCAGCAGACAGAATCAAAAGCCTGAGTATTCCTTAGGATACAAAATACCCTTTTTGCTTGGTAACAGCTCAGCAGCACAGCTTGGAGGTGGAAATACATGGGGTTGATCTCAAGGCTCCTATGTGGGGTGTTTTTCTTAGACCTATGGCACTCTGACTCATATGATTATAACAGAGTCCCAGCTTTAATCAGAGAAAAGCAAGAGTTTCTGCATCTCATGACTGTGCAGGAGCATGCATTGTGGTAGCTGTAAAGGAGAGAGAGAGAGAGAGAGAAGACAAGCCAAAAGGCAAAATGAGCCAGAATCTGTTATATGAACAATAACTCGAGGTTTCTGAGTTCTTGGCATTGGCTATGCCTCATCCAGCTCCAAAGGCCAGAGCTGTGAGTGGGGGCATTGCAGCTCCTGTAGGAGTTACCCCTTTCCCACTGAACAAGCAGAACAATGTTTGCCCACATGCTGTGCTCCTCAGTAATTCTGCTTGAGCTGAGGTGACCTAGATCCGCCCGAGAGCCTTATATATTCCTGACTGCAAACATAAATACACTCTGCTTCTGCATTTAATTTTTGAGCAGCTCTAATTAAGCTTAGCTTTGTTTAAACACATCCAGAGCTCCCTTGGTATTTGGCCTTCTGTGTGAAGACTCTGCCATTCACAAGAAGAGCTGGGCCATAAATGAGAGTGAATGGCAGCTGCTGCTGCATCCCTGCTTGCTGCTGGTGGAACCTCGGGGTTCTGCTTCTGCTGCAGCCCCAGGGACTTGTCTGAGCCTGATGGGCTCTCACAGGGCTTGTGTGCTGAGGGCAAGGGAAAGGAAAACAGAATTAAAATGCTGAGACCCACAGGCTGCAGGTCTCAGTTGCCATGTTAACTCATGTTTCATGGCTGCGTTGCATTTGTGTGCCGGAGAAAAGCAGGGAATGTGTTCACAGCCCAACGTGCAGTTGGTTCTTGTGTAAATAACAGTTAAAATGGGCAGTTCATGTTTCTCCCTCTCTCCTGATTTTCCTATTTTAGCTGGCAAAGAGTCCAGGCCTTTAAAATCACTTTTTTTTTTTTTTTTAAAGAATGAGGCATTTCTGATCTCCATCCCCAAGAAATGACATTGATTTGTAAGGGACTCAGACAGACACCTCTGCAGACTGGACTTGGTAAAGGGCTGCAGGCCAGACCTTCCCCTGCTCTGGTAATGTGCCATAACCTTTGTCAGACTCACCCCCACTCCCCTCTATCTCTGCTTCCAAACCACTAAACTTAGCTCCTTATGCAGCCAAAGACTGGGTAGCTCCCAATAGGCACAATTCTGAGGGAGGGGTGGATGTCAAGATCTGCTCCAGCACAGGGACCTTCCCACCCTGCTGCCCCACAAAGTCCCACTGCCATGGGCCAACTGGCTGCTTGCACTGGCCCTCGAGTCTCCTTGACCTCAGAGATGTCCCACATGCCTAAGGGTGGTGGTGCTGTGGCTGGATTTGAATCCCGTGTCCCAGTGCTCCCTGTGTGTAACAAGGAGGTGCGTTTTTGCATCTTGAGCACTGACCCTCCACCCCAGAAGTAAAAGCCAATCTGTCTGAGCAGGGCAGGTTGAGAATGGGGAGCTACTCTTTTGTAGCTACCCTTTCCCTGCTTTGCCTCCTGCTGATGTCAAAGAGCTCCAGAAGTTGAAACCTTTTGGAGCAGCACCACCATGGTACCCGTGGAGATGCACTGCCTCACCAGCTGAAACCTACTCAGACCACAGCTCTGTTTGCTCTTGCTACCACAACAGCAGTTGGTTTGTGTAATGAAACACTTCTTGTGCTGTAATCAAAACCTACTTACGTGGTGCCACCAGCAAGGCAGGCTAATCACTTTGCCTGTGTCTACATGCACATCCAGAGATGCCAGTTTTCCTCCAAAAGACAAATAGAACCAGAACCTGGTCATGAGAAAATGCAAGCATTAGGGTAGGAAGGTCTTGTTGCATTAATAGATTTAGAGTACAAAATGATAACACACTTTACAGTCACCCATTCCACTGCAAAGTTGCTATGAAGTACTTCAAAGGCTGACTGCTCACCCATTTTAAGGCATAATAAATGACAACACAAGAGGCAGTGCCATAAAGACTCAGATCTGTGATCTATAAGTATTCACACCGTGCAGCCAGCCAAGTCCTATCAAATCCTATATTGCTTTTGGCACTTCTACACTGTTCAATGCTCTTGTGAGTGCCAGGTTATCCTGAACTTTATTATATATGGATTTGAGCATTTCATCAAGTCCTTCTCTTGCTGGAACAATAAATAACCAGTCCTAACTAGGCGCAACTCTGGAAAATTAAAATTGCACTGACATGGAAAATTAGCCCCTGATAGCAAGACTTCAGCAGCAGGACCAGTGGGACTGTGCAGACCAGCCAGGGACACACTGAGGCTGGTGGTGGGTAGGATTTAGCTGCTTGAAGCAGAGGTGTCTTGTGCTATTTTAGTCATGTGTGCGTGTCATGCCCAGCCCTTCCCTGCCAGTCCAGAAGGGCATGGGACTCTCAGGGGCTGCGTGTCAGACATGCCAGGCCCGTATGGGTGTGTGGGACACTGTGGGATGTATAAACCAGCCGGTCTGAGGCTGGGCAGGGTAAACAAACGTGCTTAAAATAGCACTGCATGACTGCATTTAGGCAAATGAACGTTGCCTTGGCATGTCTGAAACCCTGCCCTGTGCTGTCATTCCGGTACCTGATGCAAGGCAGGGGGAGACTCGGCCTCCTGGGCTACACAGATCCCACTGATGCAGTGCTTAGAAAACACCAAGGTGGGGAAGGAATGATGAGTTAGGTGGAAACTGGAAGGGTGTGGCCTTTTGGAGGGGTCACAACTTGGGGCTTGAGGGTTTTGGTTCCCTCTAGGTCGTGCCTGAGGTACCGACGCCCATCTGCAGCAGGATCCTGCCCACGGCCAGCCCTGCAGCCATTCCCTGCAAGCTGAGGCTGTGTGCCTCCCTGCTGGCTCCGAGGGCTGCAAGTGTCCGAGGGGATCCTGCGAAGGGAAAGAGAAGCAAGGCCTCATCAGCGCTGGGGAGCTCGTTGTGAGCTCAGAGCAAAGAGGCTTCTCCCTGCTGGAAGCGTCAGCCGCAGCCAAAGAGGGAAGAAAATCGTCTTTGTACACAGTCCTTATAAATAAGTGGGTTACAGCGAGCTCGTCACTGACTCACGCTGCTGTCATCCCAGGGAAGCAGCTCCGCCAGGCTCTGAACTCTGGCTGCCCGGCAGGATTACGTGGAGGGGCAGCTCACTGTGGGTTCAGCCACACCACACAACTCCACTGCAGGCTGCTCTGGAAACGGGGCAGAACTGTACATTTGCCATCTTTTCTGGGCTTGGAGAGATGAGTCTTGCCATGCCCAACGCCCCTGCCACATTTCCCATTGATTTATGATCAGGCAGGGAGGAGAGGCCACACATCCCTGTAGCACAGAAGGCTCTCCCCAGGCAGCCTGTGTAGTTCCCTGGGGAAAGGGACAATAATTTAAGCTCTTACCTCGTTTATAACTGAGCAGAGCATCACTTCAGTCTCTCCTCTTATTTCCAGTGATGATACCTGCACCGGTAAACCAAAGAGAGTCCAGGCACGGCCTCCAGCAGCAACACAGAGCCCTATGTGGTTTTTAAGCGTTACACATGCCGTGCCACCGTTTTGGCCCATGGTGCCCTGGGATGTCCCAGCTGGCAGCCCTGGGGCTGGTCCTGACCGCAGAATGGGTGAGCTCACCCTGTCCTGGGGAGAAAACGAGGTCAGCCCTGCGGACTGAGCTGGGCTCTGGACATGCTTGCCTGACCTCAGGGCAGAGAAGGGGCCCTGGCCAAGTGCTCACTGCTGCAGATACTGCCAACATGAGTGGACTCTTTTGCTCAGGACACCAGAGCAGTGGTGCCACGTGCCACAAGAGTTAACAGTCTGATGCCATCCTTTCAAGTGCTGAGGTCATCTCAGGGGCTGCCACTCAATTTGCAGGTTTTCTGTGGGAAGCAGAACACCCCTGACCTCTGCTTTGGCAAATGCTCGACACATGCTTCCACAGGACCTTACTGCATCCTCAGAAAGCCCTCGTTGTGCTGGTGCGTGAAGTGGCTTCTGAAGGCAAGGTACAGAGCTGCAGGCAGGCACATGAGAGAGATGGAGCTCGTGCTGGGCCCGGGGAGCTGCAGCAGGGAAACCTCTCCTGCAGCCTCTCCCCAAGAAGTGCCAATGCAGAGCAGAGCTTTCAAGCAGTGCCTCTGGCCGCTCAGCACTGTGAGCTCGCCGGCATCCCGACGGCATTCTCCCAAAACTGCTGAGGAAGCACAGTGCGCCCCAGAAAAAAGTCCTCAGAAACTTCTTTGAGAGCTTAGCTTAACACTTTACATTAAAAATTCCTGCTCATGGCTGATGGAGGGACAGCCCTGCCCACGTCCCTGAGGTCCCAGTGCAAACAGAGGAGGATTTACGCACCCCATGCTGGCTTGGGCTCCTCCTTCAGCCCATGTTCAAGGCTGTATCTCAGGGGACTGAGGTATCACTCTAAGGAGCTGGTGGCCATCCCTTGGCACCCTACACAGGCTAAGCAGGTCCAGTCCTTTCCTATATCTCACACCAAGTCTAGGCTCCATTCTTGCTCTGTGTAAGCCTAGTTTGAAGCCTGGAGCATTGCCTTGTATGACCAGGCAGGAGTCTGTGTGGGCTGAAAATGTTTCTCCTCCCAGAGAGAGGCACTTTTTGATGTAGGATCTGTGGCTGCACTTTTAGATGTAGGACCTGTGGCTCTGGCTGCATCTGAGCAGTGTTTCCTCCCAGCTGCTGATGGCCAGAGAGCTCCTGGCTGCAGTCTGGGCTGGTGGCTCTACATCCAATTGCAGCCTCAGGGAGATGGTTTTTGGCATCCCATTGTGACTGTGCTTTTTTCCTCAGCCACCACAGACCTTTGCTCCAGGCCATTTTGATGCTTTTGGAAGACAGCCGTGTCTAAAATGCAAATGCAGCTTTGAGCTGAGAGATCACAGAACGCCTTTGCAAGGAGTTAAATTTGCAGCTATGAAAAAACAAAAGCAGCAGTCTAAGCAGGTTTATTTAGGGCTCAAAAAGCAACCTGACATTTGAAGTCTGTCAGGTATTTTCAGAAGTCTGCCTCTATCAACATCACCTCTACCCATGGAATTGCTTTGTGTCGATGCTTATGTTCTACGTTGTCATTTTTCCCCAGCACAACCACTGTGTATCAGTGGGGATGTCACAAAATGCTTTCTGAAGGCTGGAAAGAAAGAATGAAGGGGAGCCAGGAAAAAAACAGGTACAAAGCTCTCATGGAGAGCCAGGAAAAAACAGGTACAAAGCTCTCATGGCATTTGAGCAGCAAAGCTTTGGACACCCACCCAAAACCAGGCTGTTGTCCTCATGGTACCTTGCTGTTTCTCAAAGCATCCAGTTAAAGATGAGCCCTGCTGCATCCCTGAGGAACTGGCACTAGGTATGCAGCAAACAGATAAGGATGGCTACAAGTTTCCAGGACACTAAAGAAACTACCCCCTATTTTCCCTGGAATTCAGATTATTCATAACATGCTAGTGATAATTTTGCATCTCACCTAACAGGTGGTCTATTAAGGTTTCTTGGCTGCAGTTGCAGAAACAGTACTTCTGGGCTTTACAAGCAGCATTTATCATGCCTGGCAAGGTAATTTATTTGTGTCTTAAGTACTTGTAATTAGACTGCCTCATAGCTAGTACAGTGAGGAACAAAACAGACTTCAGTAACACGCAGATAAATAATTCAAAGAGCATTCCTTAAAAGAAGCATTTGTTTTTCCTCTCTGTTCCCACTGTCACTTTGAGTTCCTTGATCTAAAAGCTGGGATCAGTCTCCCCGGGGTTTGCAGGTCACATAGCTGCCACCCCTCCCGGGAAGTTGGAAAGTTCAGAGAAAACCAAAGCATTTAAGGGATGAAGAGGGAAAGAAGTTCTGTAATGTCAGCTTCTCTATTCTGGAGAGCCAGCTCCCAGCTGCTGCCTCTCCAATAGCTGCTCCACCCAGCCCTCAGATAATAATCACAAGCTATTTCGCCAGCTCGGTTTCCTTCTACATTTTTGCTGTTAACTCCATCAGCTGAATTGATAGCATTTAGCTCAAGAGCACAGAAACTTATAGAGCAAAACGTTGTTATTTGGGTTCTGGGTGATAAAATGTAACGCCCCTTGTCCTGCAAACGACACAAGCACGTGCAAAGCTTTGTTTCAAGGAGTAAGAGTAAAGTTAAGCAGGACTCTTGAAGAGACAGGGCCAAAAATGCATGGGGTGTTTTGCCAGGGTGAGCTGATTTCCTAAATGGATGTGGATGTTTGTACTGTCACATTTCTAAGAAAAATCACTGCTGTACCCTGCCCTTCAGGCTGTCCCTGGGGGAGGAACAGCTCTGCTGTCCAAGGGCCGAGCTCTCCTGCTCCCACTCAGGCAAAAATCCCACTGAGAGCAAGAGCTGAGATGGCAGAGTGGAAACTGCAAAACTGGATTCAGATTGGCACCTGGTCAAAAGCCAGGAATCTTCAGTGATAAAACATTTTTGTTTTTCAAAGCATGCATCAGATTCTGAAGCATATTTTAGTTTTCAAAAGTGTCATTTTCTCCCTCAGTTGCTCACAGTTTCCCTCACACACAGGATTATTTTAGCAGCCCCAAATAAGCCTATCTGCATGTGCAAACTTCAGCAGCATGTTAAAGAGACACTGTCCAAACCTCTTCAGTCCTCATGAAGGGAAACTCAGAGTGTCTGACATGGAAAGTTTGTATTAGCTTAAGCTCAAATACTTCAATCCATCTGCCACAGTGACCTAATAAAACTCCTTTTGCTGGACTGGTTTTCTCTAAGGCTTCCCTTCATCTGAACAGGTCTCTAGGGTTGCTTTTCCTGGCTACGTTTTCTGCACACAAACAGCATCCATACTCAGGGCTTGGCATTTGCCAACAAAATCATCCTTGTGAAAACCAGGAGGGTTTTCTCTCTCACCTGCTCATGTGACATGGCTTCAGAACATCATCTCTGGTGTCCCAGAATACAACCCACATCTGTAGGGACCTGTGAAGCTGGAGAGATGCACACATTTTCCCACGGCAGCAAAGAGCACTTCAGCCAGTACACCAAGGAAACGGCTGAGAGAGGGTTACAGAACAGCACAGGCATATCCCCACCTGTTTGAGGGCTTCCCTCAAAGTCTGCTAAAGGGCTCAGTGTAGTCCATTACTCACAAGGGTTTTTCTGGGGTCTCAGTTGCCCAGATAGAGCAGAAGTTCTCAGTACCTTGGGACAAGTCCATTCCCAGCTGGCCAAGCTTGCCCTGCAGTAGAAACTCCATTTTTTCCCAAAGGCACCTGTACCCTCCATGGACTGATTCCCCACTGGGTGAACACTTTGTCCTTTCCCTTGCATTCAGTCCTGAGAGAATGAATCCAGCCTGGGCAGCAGCCTTCTCCAAATCCAAGGGCTTTCCATCTGCATGGAAAGCAGCTGTGTTCAAGAGCTTTCCATTCCATGCCACCATGTCAAATGAAGGTATTTCCACCCCCTAGCCACCATCTCCATCTCAATGTGGCATGGAAATAGGGATAAGAAGGTGAAGCAGCCCTTCAGACAGGGTTGTTCTGCTGGCACAGGGGTGCTGAGAGAGGCCCTGGTGTCACAGCGTCATAGTGCCATAGAGTAGTCTGGGTTGGAAGGGACCTTAAAGATCATCCAGTTCCATCCCCTGCCATGGGCAGGGACATCTTCCACTGTCCCAGATTGCTCACAGCTCCATCCAGCTCCTTGGACACATCCAGGATGGGGCAGCCACAGCTTCTCTTGGCAGACTTCACACACCTGTGTGGCCAAAATCCTCTCATCAACATTCAGCAAATGACAGCAGTTACAAATAGGAGAGGGAAGCTCAGCTGGGTGGATTTCAGAGTGTGATGTGTTCTCTCAACGATTGCTTGGCTTGTGGGAGAGTATGGAATGCCAAAAGTGTGACAAACACCCCAATCCATTACAATTGGTGATGGTAATTTGGTGATGGTAATTTTCAGCAATACAAACATGGGGAAGATGTCCTAACCTTCTGCTCAGGGTGACAGAACTCCAGGCTGTGTTCTGCCAGCTTCATTTATCCTGATTTCGATGGGAACAGTCAGGGGCTGGAGCAATAGTTGCTGAAGGTCAATGACAGAGTCTGGCATGCAGAGGTGACCAGAGAGTTACAATTTCTCCTCACTGAGCTGATAGAAGTAGCTTGGATGTCTCTGCTAAGCTCCCATTTATGGGGTGGTTTGGCTGAACACCCTCTGCTTCATCACGTTGCTTAGTTAGTCCTGGTGTCACACAGCACTGCTTCCTAGCAGCTACTGGAAAGATGAGAGTTTCCCAGTGGGGAAAAGTTGATTACAATAAAATCAGCAGCATCTTGCCATTAATTTCATGGCTGTAGGATTTGACCAAAGAAAATCTCTACAAGTCATCGAGTATTTTGATTGCATGAAGAGCATGCAACTAGAAGAAGACTTTGCTCAAGAAAAGTATCTGTAAACAAAATGGAGCTCATCTAAAACTGGAAGATGTGAGTCTGAACAAACTCAGCACACTCAGTATCTGCCAGTCTGATTTGTAGGCAGGAAGTTCCAAGATGATTTTTGTTTGGGCAAGAACCAGAAGTTTGGGCTCCATTTCTGAGCTAAAAAATTGATATGGGCTGAGGCCAAGCCCCACAGCTTTTCTAAGGCTAGGCTATTTCTTCCTTCATATTATTAGGCACAAGAGACAGAGCTGACTTGGATTTACAGAATCTTGGCTCAGACACAGTTAGCATTAGCATGACTACTGAGGATGAGTGTATTCTCAGTTAAGGCCCCTTCAGGAGTTGGATCTTTTAATGGAATTTCAAAAGCCCAGTGGAGGTGCAGCATTCATTTCTACCACAGCATCACTGGGATATTGCATGGGGAAGTATAAGATTACATCCAGGGTACACTGGGATTTTTGAGTTTTTCCTTATTTCAGTCCTAAAGCTGAATCAGCCCAGGCAAATCCTGGAACTGCTCCCCCCTCTGCATCCATGCTGCTCCTGCCTGTGGTCAGGCTTTCCAGCATCAGGAGCCACAGAGGCTTCCACCAGACACCCGAGTTCCTGCAGAAAAATCCTTTCCAAAGTGGTTTTCCCTGTGCTGCACTGCTGAAATGCAGCTGGAGAGAGGCTGGATGCAGTGCAGACACACCACAGAGCAGCTCTGAATTTGAAGGGAAGAATAACTTCTCCTAGTGAAAACTCCAAGGGGAATCAAGGTAGAAATTTTGGCAACAGCCAGGATAAAAAGCATCTTTTTCTCTGGGAGGGTTGTCTGGAGAGTTTTTGAATGGCTCTGAGAACATAGTACAGTTTTCCACCTTATCCAAAAGATGGCACTGTGAACATTGCAGCCACGCTCTGCTCCTGCCCGGGTCTGGCCCTGCTCAGCTCCAGAGGGCTGATCTCACAGCCCACCCTGCTGTGGCACCCAGCTTTTTACAGCATTTTCCATAGCTGATTGTCTTTGACCCAGAAAAACAGTAAATCAGAGCCTGACTTGGCTTAGGCAGTGTTTGATTCCTCTAAAATTCAATTCCTAAGGTTTTGGAGAAGCTTTGTGTTTTAAAGTGAGATGGGAGACAGGGAGAAACGGGAGAGGGATGAAGTGGAGACGGGATGAGAAGTTGTGAGAAGGAGCACATGACAGCATGGGGGCTGGACTTGTGTCAGCAGTGGGAGAGGAGAGGAGAGGGAAGCAAAGGAAGGAAGGGAAGTGACAGGGTCCCTCCTTTGCTCACCATGAGAATTACCTGGCTTAATACCTGGAGGGGACATCTGTGACTGCCCAGAGCAAGATGGGCCTTCCACCTGGTCACTCATGCTCACACTGTGTCCCAACTAGAGACCTTTGTGGAGGGATATGAAAATAATGCATCAGATTTTTAGGCAAGCACAGGAACATCACACAGGAGTGCTGGACAGGAAGTGAGAAATTTTGCATTAGCTTGAAACTACAGAAGTTTAATTATACTTACATGCCTTTCAGTCCAATTTGTGGATTTTATGATGACCCCAGAGGGTTGTCGGTTTGAGTTTAATTGACCTATTTGCAATCGAGCCAGCTCATTCCTACAGCTGGGGACACTTTTTTCACAGATTCCAATTCAGTGATTCAAGCTTCTGAGGCTAAAGGGACCATTAGATCATGTAGTCTGGCCTCTTGCATATGGACTTTCCTCCAGACATTCTTCTGAGCTGCACAAGATGTGCCTGGCAAAAGCCTGCATCCCAAAAAGAAGCTCAGGCTGGACCAGTGTTCCCAGGGATGGGCAATGCACCATTTCACTTAATCACTTATTCCTGTGGGCAATCACTCATTTGGAGATTTAAATGTAAGCATCATCTTGGATGACCAAGGATCTTGGTCATCCAAGATATCACCTGACACAAAAATGTTGAATGAACAGTGCCTGATGGACATGCTATTAATTCCTTAAAGCAAAATTTTTTAAATGCAAATTGGATTATGAAGTACTTAAGAGATGTTAATTTTGCCAAGTAGTCTGATTAGCTCCAGATCCAGACAGAGCAGACTAAACAGCAGGACTCATCAGTTGTTTTCTCAGCTTTAACTAATATTTTTGTGAAAACTCAAGCCCTTTTGAGAAATGGCATGTACAGAAGTCAGTTTTTGAGTTATCCTTTGGAAGCTGTGACTGGGAAATGCCCTGGGAAGACACCACAGATGGCTCTTGCCACACACTGCTTGGCAGATGTGCAGGAAAATTACACTGGAAAGTTGGCTCTCAGCTGGGCTTTGCAGCGAGGTGCTAAATGCATGGGCTGTAACTCTTTGTGATGACATGATTTGGGTTGCTGGCCTGGTTTTTATCAAGTTTCCTTGCCAAATTACAAACCCAGTTGCTGGTTGGAAGCTCAAAATCTCCCATCTTTACAAAAAAGCAAGTGGTGAACTGAAGAGATGTCTCCCAGTCTGGGATGTGGTGCTGCCTTCTTGGGTGCAGCTCTCCCTGTGGGCACAGGCACTGCTCTCCCAGGTCTAACAACACCTCCTCAGCCCCTCCAAGCTCCCTTTATCTCTCGTTCCTCTTGCTTTAACCCCTGACCTCCTTCCCCACTCCCAACTCTTCTCTAGTGCTTTTTTCTGCAGCTCTCCAGGACAGCTCCTTCCCTCACAGCCATGAGCTGAGGAAGAGGAGGATTTTCTTTTTCACTGGTGCCCAACTAACTGGGGATCAGATGCCATGAAATAACTTTTAATAAGGCAAAATACTCACCTGTCAATCTGAGACACAGCAAAACACGGCCAGGGTCTGCACACTCAGACATTGGGCTTCTCTTCACACTGCAGTCAAACTCACTCCCTCCAAATGCAAGCATTGCAACAGACCTGCAACACATCCAAAAGTCTGTCCAAGGAGCTGGGAGAACCATCTCTTCCCAAAACTGAAGCCTCCAGCACACACAGAGCATGCAGGGCTGGGCCATGCTTGTTAGAAGCACTTTATCTCTTTGCAGCCTGCCTGAGCACCAGGGCTTTGCCATAGACAAGGGGCTCCTTCTCCATCATGCTTCCTCTCCTGCCAGCACCAAGGCAGGCTGCTGCTTTCCAGGGATTCAGGCAATATGGGGAGTGCTGGCTGGATTTTGATGCTATTTAGGCCAGGCTGGATGGAGCTGTGAGGAGCCTGGTCTAGGGGAAGCTGTCCCTGCCTGTGGCACAGGGTTGGTACTGGAGAATCTTTAAGGTCCTTCCAACCAACCCATTCTTTGATTCCATGATTCTGTGATTCCATGATTGTTCTTACTACAGTTATTTGGCCAAGAGAAACAAGAAATTGGGCTCATCAAAAAATCTGAGGGCATGGCAAATCACACCTGCTGGCCACAGGACAGTGAAGCCCTGCAAACCCTGAAGTGGCAGACTCGGGCAAAGGTAAGGTCTCAGCTCTTTGAAGCAGAAATGAGGAGTGCTGTCACTAAAAGAAACTGCAAAGGGAATTTTAAATTAAATTGAGATTTTAAAATTTAACAGCATTTAAATTTTAAATAGTCCAGCTCTCAGCAAAATGAAAGCAGTCTTTCTGTTCCACTGTGGAATGGGCCAGATCCTCTGCAGCTGTAGTCGGTGGCCCTCTCTGCTGCAATCAGAGGGACTTAATTGATTTGTAGCAGCTGAGGGTCTGCCAGCTCAGGCTTTCTCCTGGAAACACACCACTCCAATCTGGCTGGCAGTGCAGCCTTGATGTTTCATTAATTCACAAGAAAGCTCCTGCCAGGCCAGACACATGTGGCTGAAAAAAATAAAAAGAAAGAAAATTACTCTAAAACTTGTTATCATCTGTCATGTTATTGAAGCTAATTTAAAAAACACTTCCCAGTTTCCCAATCTCAAAGGATGTTGTTTTTCTCTCTGTGTGCCTGTGTTAGGAAACCACCAGACTCGTTGTGTTTTCAGGCTCTGTTTCTCTCAGGAGGGCGAGGGCAGGGAGTCAGCGAGGAGGAATGGGAAAGACCCTTCATGCCCTGCCAGCACAGCCCTGCCATTCCCCACACTTGGGCTTTGTCCTTCAAAGTTTGAAATGACTCATTGATAAAGGTTCCCACTGCTTCCTTTGGGAGATATTTAACAACCCTTTCAGGCTTCAGTGTTGGGATGTTTTTCTTGATAGTCAGCCTAGACATTGCTTTGCTGCGTTTCCTCCCATTGCCCCTGGTTACACCTCGTCCCACCCTAAACAATTCCTTTTCCCCTCCTTGTGTTGATACTGTGCATATCAGAAAAGGAGGGGGTGACTGACACAGGGATAACACAGAAACATGTTTTTAGTCCAGCCTGCAGAATAATTTTCCAGCCAGAGCTGTCATAGATTACTACTTACCCATCATCTTTTGGGCAAAGAATGAGGACAGGGGTGTAAAATAACATCAGGGCTGTCTTAAGGATTTAACCATCTTCCACCTGCTGTCCATTCCCTTCAGGTACCAGCACCACTCTGGGAACTGGGCCTCGTGGTCCTTGCTCTTTTTAGTGAGCACATGGCTCACTGTAAAAATTGAGTGTATCAGAAGCGAAAATATCCCTCTGGATGAGGCAGCATATGGAAAAAAAAGGATTTAATGGCAAGGTTATATCATAACCACAATCTGAAAAGCACTTGAAACTCGTGTTTATTGACTTCTCTGCCGCAGTAACAGCCTGGCAAAACAAAAGGCAAGAAAAGCTGACAAATGCAGGGATACAAATGCAGTGCAAAGCAAAGCACAGCCAACAGCTTTACTGATGAGAGATGCACTTTTCCTTCCTGGTTTATAGAAACTGTGCAGCTCCCTCTGTGCTGCTAAAGTGCAGCAGAGATTTTTGGCTTATCACTTAAAGTTGCTTCCAAAGCTGTGCTTTGAATATCTCCATAAGTTTTGGGGTAAAACCTCACCCTTCCCAAGTCTTTTGGCTTCCTTATGTGATAGACTCAGGATTTAAAGGCACTGCTCAAAATGCAAACAAAAAGGTTGACTTTGTTTTTGGCAAAGAAACAGCAAAAAGAAGTTAAGTTCATTGGCCCAACACTGCTGCACTGTAATATTCCCCATAAAAAGCATCACCTGCAGAACTGGAATGGACAGGGAAGGAGGAGAGAACTCACCTGATGTGCTGGTGTGACCCACAAACACAGATTTTGGAGGAAAAACTCCAGAAATACCTATTCATTAATATTTCTGCACATAATGCCTTACAGCATCAAATGAGGTCACCAGAACGGGTTAATTTTGGGGAAAGAGTCAGATGTAATCAGCCTGGGAGAAAGCTGCACCTCAGAGGCAGGAAATGGGAATTGTTTTGTCTCCTTGCATATGACTTCAGCTGACTTTCTCCCCAGATTTTTGGGTCATTGAAAGCTTTGAGCTGCTTTGGCTTTGTTGCTGCCATCTGGGGTGCTCAGTAGAATAAAAAAAATCAGTGAGGACAACAGCACACATCTGGAGAAGGCCAGGAATGCTGCCTGCATCCTTCAGCACTGAGGGAAAGCACGGGCATCTCCCCTGGTGGCAGAAATCACACACCTCCCTGGCCTCCTGCAGGGCAGCAATTCTCCATCCAGGGAAGATGCTCAAAGCTCAGGGACTAATTTGTTAAAGCCTGTGGAAAAAACAGGTCTGCAGAAAGAACTGGAGCAAGGTTTTCTTGCTGACAGCAGGGTTGAGGCACAAGCACAGCTTTCCATACCTGGATTAAAACTGGGCATTTAGAGTCTGGATTTAAATTTCGTAACACTCTCATAATGAGGGATATCAAAAGGGCCTTTGGGATCTCAGCACTCCTGTGTTTACAGGGAGCTGGGATCTAAAAAAAACTGCTTTGAAATCCAGGCTCTAGACAGGATAAACATATTCCTGGGGACAGATCTGATTAGGTGAGCTCCTCTGAAGGGGAGCATGGTATAAATAGAGCTGTGGTTGGCCTTTCTGACTCAGCTGATCTGATCATTACCTCCTGCTGGCCTCGAGGTCACCCTATCCGACCAGCTCTGCTGACCCCTTGGGATGTCACTCCAGCAGGTGACTTGCCAGTGGCTTATAAAGCTAAAGAAGAAAGCAAACTGAGAGAGGGAAAGCACCCTGCAAAATCTTTTCAATATCCCTTCCTTCCTCATGCAAAATGGATGTTGCTTCTGATGAGCTCTCGAGGGAAAATCACTGACCTACGTAGCAATGTTTTTTTTTTCTTTTAAACATTGCATACAGGCAATATATACATAGAAAATTTATAAATTATACACACCTCAGTGTGCATCAATGCAAATGTGAAATTACTGAGCAATGCTAGTGATGAGAACAATTAAAATAAACTTTATTATTAAAATACACTTATCAGTCTGGGCTGATTAAGTTTGACAGCCTCTAGTGTCACCACAGAGCCAAATTTCTTCCTTTCTTGAAGAAATGATTGTTTTGCAAAGGATTAAGAATAAAAAAGAAAGTCAGAAAACCAAGCCTAGATAATCTTTTCCTGTTTGTGGAAGTGGTTCTGGAAGCTAAAGCAAGTGATGTATTTGCAGCATGGAGATGAAAGATGGAGTGACACAATACTTCCAGAGAGCAGTGACAGATGGGGTGAGACCCTACAAAAATTACCAAAACTACACTGGAAGAAAAAGAAACCCCAAGATCTCTTGTAAGTACTGGCAGTGCACACAATCAATTTTTAACTTGATCCCTGCTGATTTAGTTTGGCTTTTTTTTTCCTCTTAGTAATGTAACTGCTCACCAATGCCTCTGATTATTTGTTCAGTATTTGGCAGGTTGAGCAACAACAGAAATATCCCTTGTGCCACTCCTGCTGCCTTGGCCCTGGCACCAAGGGTCCAGCAGATGTCCACTCTGTGCCTGGGTCCTTTTCCTGAGACTTCTGTGGGAGGCTAACTGGTGTTAGAGAAGATCATGGTGTTATTTCTATTTGCATTCATTTACTGGGCATTGGACTGCACAGGATTTTGTTTTACTCTCCAAGCTGTAAATTGATCATTACTAATAAATTCTATTGAAAAAACCAGTCAGTTGAGGACCCTGGTAGTATAAACACCACTGTCTTTCCCTGTTCTATAACCCATATTGTTCCTGCCCACTTTTCTGGAATTTCATCAGAGCAAAAGATAAGGAGCAAAAAGAGAAATTGAGATTTTCCAAATGTGCTGTTGACCTTGGAGAATGACGATGGTATTATTTCAACAGGCCCTGGTTTTCACAGAGTAAAAACACTCATCCACTTTTCGAAAAATCAATGGTTACTCAAGGTGCTCACCTAAATCATAAAATGGTTTGTGTTGGAAGGGACCTTAAAGCTCATCCAGTCCCATCCCCCTGCCATGGGCAGGCACACCTTCCACTAGCCCAGGCTGCTCAGAGCCACATCCAACCTGGCCTTGGACACTGCCAGGGATGGGGCAGCCACAGCTGCTCTGGGCAGAATATCAAGGCATTGTAGATCAGTCTCTTTCTACAAAGAAAGGACCTAAATTGTTTTAAAAAAAGCATTCAGGTAACATTGTGAAGTTCAAGACTTTACATTTCCCTCTCTGCAGTGGGAAAAAAGAAAAAAAGTTTGTCCCAAATTTAGCCACTGCACCCAACACCATGTGCCAACAAATTGATATTTTCATTACCTTGCAGTCTTTAACTGTGTTTCTGGTAGCATGCAAAAGGCTGATAACAGGAGATATTAGAAGAAGTCTTCATTGTGAGGGTGCTGAGGCCCTGGCACAGGGTGCCCAGAGAAGCTGTGGCTGCCCCATCCCTGGAAGTGTTGAAGGCCAGGTTGGATGGGATCTGAGCAAGCTGGGATAGTGGAAGATGTCCTGCCTGTGGCAGGGGATGGGTATAAGGGGATCTTTAAAGTCCCTTCCAACCCAGGCCATTCTGTGATTCTATAACAGGAATTTTAGATGGCTGCATAAAGAAGCAGCAAGGAAGCAAAAAATGTAATTCCTGAACCACTGAGGAGACAATTCAGTGATGCAATTACTGCTACAGCACTCAAAAGGGAAGATCCAGACTTTGGAGTGGTCAAGGTCAACACAACTTTCCACTGCTTCCAGTGGGCTTTTGCACCTTAGCAATGCTCTTGCTTAGAAAGGAAAATGCTGTGTTCTTCTAATTCAGCTTCCATAAGGCCTCGTAAGGTTGAAAACAATGTTAAATCACTCTAAGTCCCAGGTATCCCTCCAAGACTTCATTCAACCCAGATGGAACTGTCTATTTAATCAGAGGAAAAGGTGTAAGACACAGCTGGGTTGACACATTTGTCTAAATGTCTTGGCCAAGAGTCACTGGAATGCCAAATATGATTTGAGATTGCCAGGAGATTTTTTTTTATGGTTGCAGCAATTGCAGTGCCCTGCCTGGGAATTCATAGAAGACTAAAGAAGACACTTTGCTGTGGAAGGATGTGGGCTGGTGGCTAAAGGAACAGTGTGGTTTTCAAGAGAGACTCAGATTTATCCCTGGCAGCTCTTTGCACTGTGACCTTCAAAAGGTTACCTGAGGCATCAGGCTAATAATACCTAGGACATGGGGGTAGTAGAGAGACTTAATTAATCACAGCCTTGAAGTTTCTAATCCAGATAACGGAGGTGAAAATCAGTATTATGTCAATAATTTGGGCCCTCTAGCCGATTATATTCAGGATCAGACAGACAGAGTGATTTAAGAAGGACGTGTTGGCAGGTACCCTGCAGCTGGCCTGTGACAATTCCCTGCTGGGTGCAGGTATTTTTAGCTGTAAATGAACCCACAGTATAATTCAAACATTTCCCAGGCTGTGGCATGGGGAGCTGCTGTGGAATTTAGGAGGAGAGCTGTGCAAGTTGCCACCATGGAGAGAGGACAGCACCCAGAGTTCCTGTAGAAGAGGAAACGGGGTCAGAAGTGGGAGTGGATGGAGCAGCCACAGAGTAACTCCTGGGCAAAATTATACCTTATAGTGAGAAAATCTCAACATTAACTGTACAATGTGGAGGAGAGTCCTCTTTGATCTGTTCTAAATGCTCAGTTTAATTAAATTCCTTTTATTCTTCTTGAGAAGAAAGAATAAACTTAACTAAAAGAGTTACCTTCTCTCCAGTGTTTTTCCTTGTATTCATCACTAAATGACAGCTCCAATCTTCAGAGCTTTGCTTCCCATTAACACTTTTATCTGGCAACTTCAACATCCCATTTCTAGACCTTTTCTATTTCTGCCAAATACTTACAATTAAAAAGATAACCAAGAATTAATACAGTATTTCAGATATGCCAATAAGCTTGGTTTATCAAGGAGTGTTGTAATATTTGCAGAGCCTGTTTTGCATCCCGGGCTGTGCAGTACTCACAGACATTGGTTTTTGGATGTCTCTGCATTTTAAGGAAGGATTCTCACTGTCACCAATGATGACCTACTCTTTTCTTTTTCCTGAGTGATCTTCAGCTTTTATGAATAGCTAACTTTTAGTGTTGCTTCTTTTTTATCCCCGCTAAACTCTGATTATTTTAAATTTATTCCAAACAGAAGATTCTGCTTGCTCTCGTATTTCTATTTCATCTTGCTTTCCTAGAGTCTTCTAAAAGTTTTCACAGCCATCCCTAGTCCTCAGTGACCTCCAACCACTTTGTGTAATCTCCAAAATTTCTGACTTTGCTGCTCACTCAGTTTTCCAGACCATTCATAAAAGCAGCAAAGAATACATCTGACAATATGGATCATTAAGACACCTGCTTCTAATCCTTTGCCAAAGTGAAAATGTCTAATTTTCTCACACATTATTTCCTCTGTCTTATCCAATTTCTAAGAGTCAGTAGTAATTTGACTTCTGCTTAAGGTTCTTACAAGGAACCTGATAAATAAATCTCAGATATTGGCGCTGTGAGATTAAATAAAAAGAACTTTGAATAAGGAGTGCTGCCTGAAAAGTTGTCTCTGATGATTCTCATCTTATGTTAATATTGTCTATTCTCCTTATGCTCCTAATGCCAAGTTGCATTAGACTTTAAAATGACAATATTTTGGAGCATAAAGACAGGCTGCTGGTATTTTTGATCTCTGTATTTCAGCACAATGTGCTCATCCAAACTGTTCAGTTATTTTTTCTTTATTAGAATAGCAATCATAAGGATGTACCTGGGAAGAATAACTGGATTTTGATGGAAAATAAATTCCATTGTGTACAACGGGGGAAATTATCTTTACCTGTTAAAGCAGGAGATCTATTCTAGGAATAAATCTTCTGGGACTGATGTTTCGAACAGATCATTTCTGTACATTCATGAAACCGCCTTCCAAAGATGTCTGCAAAAAAACCCTCAAACCTCAAACTACTGTTCTCTGGTGGCTGTAAATTCAAGATCAATCAATCATTAAGTGCCAAGTTCCTTAGGTGAAAGTGGAAGTGACTAAACTAACACATGCAGGAGAGAAGTTTGCAAGCAGAAGAAAGAGGGCAGCAAAAGGACACCTGATGTTCATCCAGGCTGATTTCAGCTCGGGTTCTGTGTGATCAGTGCAGCCCCAGGTGACACAGAGCTGTCCTGCATGGGACACTGCCCAGAACAACCTTCTGTGCTGGTGCTTTGGCTCTGGAATAACGAGGGCATCTCTAAAGCTGCAGCAATTCGCCGGGGGTAAAATCACCACCCTGCTGGAATTGTGATTCTGAGGGGGAGGAACTCAGATGTGGCTTATGATTAAAATGAAGAATGTACAGATCTTTCCCCTCCTCTGGCAAATGCAGCAGAGGCAGTGGATCCCATGAGATTCTGGGAATATCTGCAGCACAGTGACTCCTGCAGCAGCAGCCACTGCAGCTGAGTGTCCCCAGGCAGGCAGCTCCCAGAGCTGCAGTGAAACTCCACCAAGTCAGAAAAGATCCCTCATTCTAGAAGGATGCCAATGCTTCATTTTGGAGGGGTTCCAATGTGCATGACTGATTTCCCCATCATCAGTTTCTCTGTCATTTGCCCCTTTCTTGCTCCTGGTGTCAACAGAGGGGTTGGGTGGTCACCCAAGGGAAATGGCCAGGTGGTCCTGGTGGCCTGGCTTATGGCCACCTTAAAAGGACAGGAACAGGGATGAATCAGAAAGATGTAAACATCAACCCAATAGATGGATCAGCTTAATCACTCTGCAGGCCTAGCAAAGGACCATCTCTCTGCTAATGACAGCAAAGGGATTCTTACAGGGGTAATTACTCAGCAGCACATTTAGAAGGCGGCTTGTTCCACTTTAGTTTTTAATTACTGATAAAAAGGGAGAAATTAGGATATTTTAATGAACCTCCAGATGTCAACAAGTCGGTCTAATAAATTGGATGTGGAAGATAACAATTATAATTTGTCATCTCAGAAGCTCCAGTGGGAAATCACATCTTTCAGAGGCTCCCACAAGATCCAGAGTCATGCTGTGTGATAGCCCAGCTCCTACAAAACATTCAGCAACTTGAGAGGAGAATGGGATTTGTGTCTGCATTAGGGCCCTCCTGCTCCCTTTCATCCACACACACAACACTCAGTGCAAGAGCACTGTTTTTGGACTGTTTTTTGACCTTGGGAATGAAATTATCTTTACTGTTGACTTCTGTCCACTTTGCCATGACCTTACTCGATCTCCAGGTGGGTTCAAAACCTCGACTGAAATAGAGAAAGCCCCAAAGGACTGTAACCAAATACCTTTCAGCACACCTTTCTCACAAATATGTAACCAGCTAAAAGGCAGACATCCCATCCAAGCTGGTCATACAGTTTTCCCTGGCTGTATGGAGAATGGTAACTCCACTGGGAAAATCATCCAGTCAGCCCTAGGCACCTATTTTTGGGCAGGATGAATCATCTTCCAGAAACACCTCTCTCTTCACTGGCTACCAAAAGAGCTCGACTGAGACTAAAACTGATTTTTTAATGCCTGATGGTAAATGAAGGAAATCTTACTCTCAATCACAGTATCATTATGTTTCAATCCAAACAATTTATTGTTAAATCTTCATGGAGTAAACCCAACAATATGTCACATAATCAAACAGAGGGAATGGTAATGATCCTGATAATAAAATGGGAAGTGTACTTTATTCTAGAAATGCCAGTTTAAAAGTAGGAATTATCAAGGCTTAGGGCCTCCTCAGGAAAACTAGGTGCCAATCTTAAACCTCAGTAAAAGAAGCCAGATGTTGGTGCTGTGCTCTCACTCCCTCCTTGCAAATAGAGTAAAAGCTCTGGGTCTACCTCCTGCATTTCCTTGCTATTCCTCTGGCTTGGTACTTAGTATAGTAAACAAAAATGATCTTTGCATACAAGATAAAGTTCTTAATATGTCACATTTACATAACTTCTTGGTGCCCCTTCAGGATCTTGAGTCAATAAATCAGTCCTGTGGGCTTTTGGCTCTCCTCTGATTTGCTGCCTTATGTAGAAAAAAAAATAATTGTTTTTCCAAAAATATTTGTCAGCTTTGAGCTGAGCATCCCAAAAAGGTGTGGGGAGTGAAGTCAGTGCACACAGCTTTTACAGCTGAGCAGATCCCAGACAGAAGGCTCTGTGCTGCATGGACAGTGAGAACAGGCATCACCTGTGCACGGAGGGGATGGGACAAGGAAGAGCCCAAGAACTGCTGGGTTAGGGAATCAACACACCCATCCCATGTGTCTTGAGCCAGATCTTAGAAGCTTTCCAAGGATGCTGCACCCTTCTTGGCAGGAGCCCATCTGCTCTCAGCTTGTGGGTGAGGCTGGATTTCTGTCTCCAGGTCTGCAGACTCCCTCTGCCTCAGAGGGGCTGCAGGAGCTGCCTTAAAACCTTGTGTTGCTTCACAAAAGGAGTAATGCCAGTGACTAAAACCCCACAGAAATGGAACAAAACACTTTGGCTCCAATAATTCATTTCACAGCCTCCTGCCCTCTCTGGCAAGTAAAGGGAAGTTAAGTGGAGCAGCATTTTCCTTTCCTTTCCTCTAAATAAGGTCTTTCCTTGCTGAAGTTCCAGCCATCTCCAGTGATGTTTTTTCTGTCTACCTGATCTCACACTAATTAAAAAAACAGTCTTCACAAGTGCCTCTGGAGTTCACCAGAGTTTAAAGTGAGTTTTCAAAAGAAGGACTACAGCCAAAAAACATTCAACATCTATTCCAGTAGCAAATTCCCATGACTTTGGGTCAATTCTTTTGATGGAGTGATCTGGAAGGGTGCATTTCTGACGACAGAGGTGAGTGCTGGTTTATACCAACTGAAAGTTTCATCCTGCCTTTGTTTACCAAATGAATGCTGAACTTCCACAAAATAATGACATTAACAGGTCATGCAGCTGCAGCCTTCTGTTCCTGACAGAGAGGCAGAAGGGAAATCAATCCCACTTTCCTCCCTTCTCAACAGAGTCCAGGGTGGTACAGGGATGGGAATCCTTGGGGAGCCTTGTACTCTCATCAGCTTCTCCATAACCAGGGAAAAAGTTATGTTACTTTAACATTTTTGTTGCTTTTGAAGCAAAAAAGGACAGATCTTGTTGATTCAGCAATAATTACACAAAAATACAGAGCAATGAGTTAGTAGAAAATAGGTGCCCATGGTAACAACTCCGTATTTAATAATACTCATCATGAGACTCAGCAGGACTAAAGATAGATGATTTTTCTCTGAAATTAAAACAGCTCTGAAATTTGGACCAGATTAGAGACCCAATGTCTACCCATTTCTTCCAGATGCTTAAGGAGACTGCTAAATTCTAGGAGAAAAGGAGGAAATCACTGTACAGTGACTCTCCTGCTTCTTTTTAATTAAATTTGCAAACAGAGGAGGATCAAATAAGAATCTGGCCTCTGATTTATTTATCTAATTGAAACATGAACTCTGCTACTTTGAAGAACCAACATATACAGGCTTGTTTCTAGCCAAGGATTTCTTTCTAGCAGGAGATCCTTGGATTGGGAAAATGATGTGCTTCACACCTCTTTGTACAACCCCACAGAAAAGGGGAGCATCTCAGTGTGGGGAAGGATGTGCATGTATGCATGCAAAATCCCAGAAGACACTCAGAAGAGCCAAATATACTCCATCTCATTAGGATAAAATAAATCATGCTATTTTGCTCACAGATTTCAATGGGGACACATAGACACTCAAGCTGGGTGTAGATACTCACAGTTTTTGCTTGCTACCTGCTTGGCAGGAGATATATGTGGAATTATCTCTAGTTAGACTATGCACACAGTGCTCAATCCAGCCATAAAAATGCTCTAATTTATTGAAACAGTACAGTTAGATGACATGAAAACTAATCCAGCTAGAGATACCACAGCTGCCTGAAACAAATCATATTTCACTGTACCTCAGCCCATCCCTCCATCATTTAGGAACAATCTCAGCACTATTAAAACATGCTGAAAAACAGCACTTGAAACTGAAGTTCCCCAGTTCTCCCTCAGAACAGAACTAAGAGAAGGCAATGTAGCTCCATCCTTACAACGAGACTGTGCCACTCCTGCCAGCAGTGACAGCAGGACAGTCACCTCTCCCTTTTCTGTGGGCAGCCCCTCGTGGCACGTGCTGTGCCATGGATCCCCTAAATCCAAGCACTTTCTGGGACACTGCAGAGCACAGCCCTCATGGATGAAGCTGCACTGGTTTCTCTGGAAGAAACAGCTGTGCCAAGAGCTGAGGCTGAGCAGTTTTGTCTCCACAAACCTGAGCTGGCAGCACTCAGTGTTAGTGTGGCTGGCTCTGCCTTAAGTACCCAGTGGAAGAGGACAAGGATGCAGGTGCTGGAATACTCAGGGAAAAGCTCTCCTGAGACTGGCAGAGCTCATGGACTCTAAGGAAGGGCAGCAGCACTCTCAGGAAGGATTTCTTCATGGGAAGGGTGGTTAAGCATTGAAAGGGGCTCCCCAGGGAGGGGGTGGAATCACAATCTCTGGAGGTGTTTAAGGAAAGACTGGAGGTGGCACTCAGTGCTTTGGGCTGGGTGACAATGTGAGGATCAGTCACAGGCTGGACTTGGTGATCTTGCAGGTCTTTTCCAACCTGAACGATTCTGTGATTCTGGACAATCTGAGCAGACTCCCTCCTGCACCACTCAGGTGTCTTTCTAAAGTGCTTCCCACTCCAACCTACTGCATTTCTATAACCTCACACAGTCTGTTGGTTCACTCTCCACTGTCCCAGAGAGAGGAGAACCAGCTGGCTTTAGAAAATACTGCAGCCCTGCAGATGGTCAATATTATTTTATAAGGGCTTTCAAGCACTGGGACATTCTGCCCATGCCCACTGAAATAATGATTTGAGAGCTTCTTTTCCAACCCCCTGAGCACATGCAATGTCCTAAAGAGGCATCAAAACTAAATAACTGGACAAGGGGAGGCTGTTACCCTGGTGACAGGGAGTGGAGGAATGAAAGATCAGACACTCACTGTAATCCAGACAAGCCCACAACAAGCACTGGGCATTTTGAACTCAGATCTTCTCAGTCCTGTGCCATCTAAATTGGGCGAACTCTAGGGATGTTTCCTGGCCTTCACCTCCTCCTGCCAGCTCGTCTCACAGGGTGGTACCTTTATCATGTGCTTCAGCTGTAGTTATCAGGGTGACACAACAGGCTGAGCATCACCTTCAGCCACACCATCAGCCACAAGCACATTTAAATCTGCAGCTGGAAGGGCTGGCCTGTGACTGCCACCAAAGCATGTGTTGTTTTAGTTCTAGGTGACCTGGAGTCCAATGCCACCACTTGGGAGGGGCAGGAGGGAGCTGCCCAACCCTGCTTCACAGGAGGGTTTGCCCTCGAAAGAAATGCTGTAAATTTGGGAATAAACATTTGTCGGGATGTTCTGTGGTGTATCCAGCTCAGCTTTGGGTGAAACCTGCAGCAATGCCAAAGGGTGTGGGTATGACCAAACCAGAGAAGTCATGGAGACAAAGTCAATTCCCTGTGCTTGCTCCAGAGCAAACCACACTGCACTTGATTTAGTGAAATGTCACGCAGCAGGTGAGGGCTGAAGCAATGACCCCTCTTCTTGTGCTCTCAGGCTTCTCTGCAGCACGGTGTCCTGCTGCTGAATCAATTCACTCCATGTCTGCAGGGTCCTGCAGCAATCCCTGCTTTCACAGGATGAACGTGGCTCGATGTTTCTCGGTGCTGCACTTCCCCATTTGCAGTGGGGTTTTTATAGGCTCAGGCTCTGACTGAGGACACAATGTTCTGGCCCCAAAAGGATGTGTCTGACAAGGCATTTAGAGTGAGACTGCATCTGCTCTTCTGGGGAGACATGAGTCTAATAGGTAATCTACTTGATTTATGTACCATGAAGCATGATTAGAGTAGGGGCAAGATCCTCATTCATTACATAATTTCCTTGAAATGACGAACCTAGAGTGTTTGTTATGAGATCCCAAACAAAGAGTAAAAGGACATTTTCAAGGTTGGAATTAAGCTTGTGCTTAGCAACACCTTTTTTGTTGCCCCTCAGACTTATGAAAATGCTGTGGAATTTTATTCATCTTTCTAAACAATTTTTTTTTGGTATTACTTAATCCCCTTTGCTTCAGGTGCTTTAAAAACAAACATCATTTAAACTTCACAAAGGCATTATGACCTGGATTCAAATGGGTAAACTGAGGCAAATGGACAGATAAATAATTTCTCTGAGAGGCTGAGCTTGCCCTCCACCACCCTTGCCCTGCTTTACCCGCATCTCTCCTGCCTGGGGTTACCTTCTCCTCGTCTGCCTTGACCAAAGGGTTCCCCACTGTCCCTTGACACCTTTGCCCATCTTCACCCTCACCAATCTCTGGCACCCTGCCCTCCCTGACTCTCCACCTTGAGCCCTTTGTCCCCCACCATGCACAGGGGGAAAGGAAAACAAAGATTTTAAGATCTCAGAGGCACACTTTAATTAAGCGGTTTCCCAGCTGTGGAGAAGCTTTGTGCAAAGGATGTTTAGGACCTGATACGCAGTCTACTGAAGTCTCACCCTGTCTTAAGTAAAGCCTGGATTAGGGCCTAATCTCTGTCTTGTGCAGCTATTTCTCAAGTGCAAGAAGTGACAGGTTATTCCATACACACCTTGAAAGAACAGGGGAAGCAAAGGTAAGTAATATCTATTAAAGCAGAGTAAGGAAATGTTGGGAGATCATTCAGCTTCCCTCCCCCTTTTTAAAAACAAACTGTCAGAGGAAAAAGAAAGTAGTAATTGGGAAATGAGGTGCACTCCATATATGAAAAGATGGCATGTATAAAGGAACACAAATCAAATACAATATTCATTTAGAATTATTCTCTCTCACTCTCCTACCAACTTTGAAGCAAATCTTTATGTTTATAACAATAAATATATATTTTTGTTCAATGAGAAGATTTTTAAAAAGAGTTTGGCAGTTCCTATGCAATTGCTATTTTATTTTCTTAGGCTATAAATTACAAATCTTCAAAATCTACTCTGCTGGTCTCTGTGCCTACTCCTCAAACAAGGTGAAACAGCATCTGTCCTCTGAAGCCAGCAGGACATCTCAAGAGGACAAGATCTCATTACACTGGGTTTGAATTTACACTTTTGTGTACCCATTGCTGCTTTGTAGAACTCAGAGCTCCTTTAGAGCCACAGCCACTGCCTGAAATACCCTGCCCATGAGGAAGGACTGGAAAACATCACATGGCAAGGGAAGCCCTTGTGTTGTCTATCTGGGTGGTCCCCCTGGCAATTGCTTGGGACTATGAAGAGAAATAATGGAAAGTAGCAGATTTTCTTAGCTGCTTTCAAATATTTAACCATCCACAGCCAAGATTTACCCAATTGTCCTCCAAAATTTCAGCAATACAGCCTGAAATCAAGATATTTTCCTTAGAGGGAACATGTTCACTAGATACATAATCCTGCTTTTTGCCCAGGAAAAGCCAAAATGAGGATCAGGAGACATGAGACCTGGTTAAGGTGATGGCACACACCACGTGGAAGGGCTCCTTCTGCTGTGTCTGATGGAGCACCACTCACTCACAGGATGGATCAGGAAAGGGTTGGTTTGTGAGGCTGTGGCATGTGCTGCATCTGCTGCTGCCTGATCTCAGCTGGCTGAGCTGGCTTCAGGTGTGAGAAATCAGATTTGGACAGAATGACAATGAAGCTACACTATTTCTGTTTCACTGCTGGTGCCATTGCTTTGGGCTTTTCCTCACCCTGCTTTGGCAACTGCACCACAGAATCACAGAATGGCCTGGACTGGGGGGGACCTCTGCAGATGCTCCTGTCAATGCCCTGCCCAGGCAGGGTCCCCTGGAGCAGGGGACACAGGAGCGCGTCCAGGTGGGTTTGGAATCTCTGCAGAGGGGGAGGCTCCAGGCCCTCCCTTGGGCAGCTGTTCCAGGGCTCTGCCACTCTCAGTGTGCAGAAATTCTTCCTCAGGCTGAGGTGGAACTTCTTGTGTTTAGTTTATGGCCTTTGCTCCTCATCCTATCTCAGGGCACCACTGAAAAGGATCCAGCACCATCCCCTGATACCCACCTTTGAGATACTTGTATGTCTTGATGAGATCAGTACTCAGCCCCTTCACACTGCAGGATTTACAACCATTAACACCCACAGAAGTGAGGAGTGGAAGGATGAGATGAAGGCACCTTCTCATGCTTCCCACAGCCCTCCAGACCAGACCTCAGATCATACACAACTTGCCACCTCTACTGCTGGCCAGTCCCCAGTGCTCTATGTTGCCTCTTCCAGCCCTTGTAACCCCTCAATTCAGCACTGCCTGGGAGACTGGAAGGGCCCCAGCCATGATTTATGGGACTCTGGGACAAGTCAGGGTCAGGGAGTCTGTCTAAGTTACCCCAAGTTTCACTGGCTGCCCTACAGACTGAAATATTGCCTAGGCTCCCCAAAGCTTCATCACTGCTCACCAGTTTTTTATTAAAGGTTCAATCACAGGTCAAAACTCATAGGAACAATCTGAATCCCTTCTCCCTCTATCCTCTAGGATAAAAGAAATCTGTGGGCAAACCCACAGACTATCTGTGAATCATACCAGTGCATTTGTACCGAGTGCATTTGTAATATTCTCTTGATAACAAACATTCAAACTCACCTGTGTGACTGACATATTTATGGAAATTCAGGCCTGTATAAAAATCAGCCAGGGCCAAAGTTTACTGGATAATTCACCCAAAAACAAACAACTCACCCAGTGCTATGGAAATGTGATGCGACCTGCTTATTTGGTGACCTCTGTGAATTAGTTGCCCTTCACCCCACCCTCACTGAGATGTTGTTTATCCTCAGTAGAATTACTACACAGCTGGTATTATTTGTTATCTCTCTGGACACTCTCCGCAGAGGCACTTACAAATGAAAGGGCACAGAGACTCAAGTACCATCATCAGTTTTCAGCGGAAACTCATCCTGCCACTTCTCAGGCTTCCCTTTGATTTGTGGAGAAAAGCAGGGTCTCGAGGAAGATCAGTCTGGAAACTGAGGAGCCACAGGTTTTGCACATTCTGAAGTTTAACTGATTTTGCAAACCAGAAAGGCAACCACCATGATCAAAACGGTTCATGGTATCCCAGCATCATTTACTTTGAATTGTAAGTTTAGGTTTATGTGCTACGCGTATGGCCATAAACTAAAATATGAGAAGCTCCACCTCAACATGAGGAAGAACTTCTTACACTGAGGGTGGCAGAGCCCTGGAACAGCTGCCCAGGAAGGGCCTGGAGTCTCCCTCTCTGGAGATATTCCAACCCCACCTGGACATGCTCCTGTGTCACCTGCTCTAGGTGACCCTGCCTGGGCAGGGGGTTGGGCTGGGTGATCTCCAGAGGTCCCTTCCAACCCAAACAATTCTGTGATTCTGTGATTTGTACTAACACTTCATAGAGGGCCATTAAATCTTGTACAGCAGGGTGTTGTGAAAGCAATGAAATGACAGGACCTGGGACCACAGCACTGACTGCCTTTCCAGGGGGAAATTATTGGGTCTGCAGCACAGCTAACTGTGAATGATCAAGATTTTTCTTGCTGCCAGATGAACTCTGTTTAGAGATTCTAAGACAGTAAAAGAAAAAAACTCCTAAGCGAGAGAAGTTCAAGAGCACAAAACTAACTGTTGCCAATAAGATGAAATAAGTCAATTATTTCCAAGCCCAGCTCTCAGGCTCTGTTCCTGTGTGTGTAGAGAACATCCCACAGCCTTCACACCTCCTGCCTTGTGTCATGCCAGGCTGCCTTTGGTTTGCAGCCAGCACCTCTGGCTGTTCTTGTGATTCCACAGACTGAGGAAACAGCAGCTCTTTATCCCTTTAATCACCATTAGCCAGCACAATGATGCCCCTCCCCATGATCACTAGGGCAGGGGTGCCAGGTTGTAGTTTCAAATGTGGCAATCTTGTACAACTCCAAAAGAACTCTTTCCAAAGTCAAGACAGACTGAGCCTACCTTTCCAAAGGGCATTTCATAATTAGAGAAATGGAAAAAACCTCCTTTCTGTCTAGTTTCTACCTGCAGCCATCTGATATGCTTGTGCTCAGCACACACTACAACAGCAGAAAGGAAGGCAAAGACAACACGGCACCCTTAAACCCCCGTGTCAGCAAAGGAATCAAAGCCATTTATGTGGGGTGTTTGCCTGCCAGCTGTTCCACAGGCTGTAGTTCAGTTTCTTCAGGATAAAGCGACACCAAAAATAAAGTTTCTTTATGATGGAAGAAGGCACCTATGGCAAATGCATGCCCAGGTAAGACAGAAAAGGACACAGCCAAAGAGCAAAGGGACCCAAATCCCACGTTTTGAAAGTCAAAAGAGGCATGAAAAAAAAAAATTAACCAACTTTCTGTTGTTTGAGTCATATTGATTCCCTTCAAGAGACTATGAAAAATAAACTAACAAAGTTTTTTACCATTAATTCACTCAATCACCATAAACATAGGGTGGATCAATGATTTCAGAGGACTCCTCTGTCTTTATCACTAGCCAGCACAGTGACCTGACAGTGGTTGCAATGAAACTTCGATCCATGGGATTTCCAGTGTGCACACAGGTACCAGCCTTATACACCTCTCCATAAACCATTTCCAAATCAAATTCTGGTCAGAAATGTGATGCAAATCAAAATATTTTGGAGGCAGAGATGGCAACACAGAGCTGGAAGAGACTGAGATCCACACACTTTGGAAGGCGTCAGTAATTTCCCACAGGAGGATGGGAGGATCCAGTAGCTGGATAAAGATTTGGTAAGAAACAAAGCAGGGGAGCTAGCTGGGGAATCTAGAACAGGGTCCAGCTAGCAGAGGTAGGAACTCTCTGGTTAAAAATAATGGAAAACACTTGGAGGATACTGGAGCTTGCCAGCAAAGCTTGGTCCAGGCATGACCCGCACACATCGAGAGCTGGATGAGACAGGTGGAGGGCAGAGCTCTAATTCCTCAGGGATCTAAACTGAGGTTGTACAGGACATACTAATTCTGGCATTTGTCAGTTTTTGCTCACAGAATTTTGTATTGTGAACAATATCTTGCTGTTGCTTTTTCTGTACACTGTCATTTTTCATTTAAGTGAGGAGTGAAGTGTAATTTATCCCTACTGAACTGAGATAATATATTTTAATTTAAAGTTCTTTCACAAGAAGTTTTATGCTCCTAAGTAACCTTCCACTGTAACACTGTGAAGGCCTGGACTTGACTGGTGGAATGCATTGGGATATTTCAGCAATGAAATTTAGAACTGAATCCTTGTTTCCTTCATTAGTTACATCCACTTGAAACTGCCACTGAAAACTAAAAATGGGCCCTGAGCTGAACAGGTGAAGTCACAAAACACGTGTGGACATCACTTTGGCAGGATGACTTGATCTTTGAAACTGCAAAGATTTGCATAGTGATTTATTTCTTTTGGCTTTAGGTTTTGTTATGGAAGTTCCACTCAGCACTGTGGAGAAGAAAAGAGAACCTGTCAAAAGCAGAGACCCCTCACAAGGTTTTGGGAATGCATTTTCTCTCAGCAAGGTTGCAAACCAGGCTTCTACAACACCCTGAAATTCACAGGAGACCCCGTTGTCTTCCTAAGCTCTATTACATCCCCTGTCTTTCTGATAGCTGTGATAAAAATAGCAAGTGATTCCAGACTGTCTTCAGAGCAGTATCTAAAGAAGATGTGCAGTGACACAGGGACATGTCCCAACTCCCTGGGATTACGCAGTCATATCAGCCTACAGATTGGACAATACATTTTTAACATTCATCTCCAGCCCGTGGTGGAGTTCATTCTGTGTTACAGTGTCTCCTGGGTGGAGCAGGCAGCAAAACTGTGATTCACCAAGTGTTTTGTTTCACAGAAACAAAGAAAACAGGGCACTCTCCAAAAACTGCACATTGCCTCGTGGTTGTGCAATCCTTCCAGAATGGAGTCATGGATGTCCTTCAATTGTTTGGAACTTGTACCAGATATTCCTGCAAAAATGAAGTGTTGAGGGCCCAAACCTGTGGGCAAACGTGGCTGCTGCATGTGAGGAAAGACATGAAGCTGTTGGAGTAAGTCCACGGGAGGCCACCAAGGAGATCAGAGGGATGGAGCAGCTCTGCTGGGAGGAAAGGCTGAGGGAACTGGGATTGTTCAGCCTGGAGAGGAGAAGGCTTTGGGGTGACCTCAGTGTGGCCTTGCAGTGCCTGAAGGGAACCCACAGGAAAGATGGAGAGAGACTCTGGACAAGGGCCTGGAGTGACAGGACAAGGAGGAATGGCTTCACACTGAGAGAGGAGAGGTTTAGATTGAATATGAGGAAGAAATTGTTCCCTGTGAGGCCGTGGTTGCCCAGAGAAGCTGTGGCTGCCCCTGGATCCCTGGAAGTGTCCAAGGCCAGGCTGGACAGGGCTTGGAGCAACCTGGAATAGTGGAAGGTGTCCCTGCCCATGACAGGGGGCTGGAACTGGATGATTTTTAAGGTCCCTTCCAACCCAAACCATTCCATGACTCTGTGATTAAAGAAAGACAGAAAATGGAGTGGCCTTGCCCCATATTACTTGAATGGGGTAAGTCTGGATAGAAGGCTTCCATGTCAGGAAAACTGTAAACTTTAGGGAATACAGGGATCAAAGATAAAGTGCAGATTTAATTTCCTCTTTTGAAATACCCTGTTTTGTCCTACAGTGTCCAGAGCAGCCTCAGGTGTGTTTGAAGAACTGAATGGGATAAAGTTACACCCTGCCTGTCTCCACAGATCTCTAGAAATATCTAGATTTATTGTGGGTGCTTGGCACTGGCTTAGCATGTAAAAGAAGCCATACAGCTAGCCTTGGAGAGTAAATGTCATAAATTTATAAATCCACAGCACAGGGTAAGCAGTACAAACTGTGTTTTTATGCTTGTCTTAAAACTGTCCCACACCTTTGCTCCTCCTCTCTGCCTTCTCTTTTGGGATTGCTCCCAGCAGCACACAAAGTGGTGGCTTCTCTGCCAGAGGCTCAGCTGACACCCCCAGACACATCCCACAGAGTTGCAATCTGCTTGTGACAGCAGCTGGGACATAAAAACCCACAGTGCTGACACCAGGTGAGAGAGCCTTTGGAATTAAATCCCTGCCTTTAGCATCCCCACTGCTCAGGCTCAGCAAAGCCTGACTGCAGAGTGACTCAGAGCAGTGGAAGAGGATGAGAGAACAAAAGGGTACCAGGAGAGGCTGCCTGTTCCATCTCTCCTCCAACAGTAATCCAGAGCATCACTTGTTCCTGAGCTATTCCCAATGACCTGAAATGCAGTGAGGAGGACAGCAACATGAGTTCTGCACTGCTATTTTGACAACTGACTGTGTGCTGCACAAAGCTTGTTTGTACTGCTTCTGATTCATTGTTAAAAAAAAATACCTTGGGACACAACAACAGCCACTGCAGAAGAACCAAACTGAATGGAAGAAGTATGGCTCACCAACCACAGGACCTTGCTGATTTGAAATCTGCATTTTGAATTTCTAAATCCTTGTGTTTTAAATGGAGGACTCTTCATGAGAAAGAACAGATAAGTCAGTCCCTTTTCCCATCCTGCAGTTCCCATGAACTCACAGAAGAGTTGTGGAGGCAGCCATCCTTGTCCTCCCTATCCTGCTTTCCCTCACCCACAAAACAGAGCCTTGCACTGGGATGGACAGCAACACTTCTGATCTGGTCCTGTCATGGAATCACATTTCACTTTTCAAACATTCTAAGCTTTCCCAGTGTCTATTTAGTATGGAAAAGGTCCATCTCCCACCTAGAAATAAAGCCACTCTTAGGCCAATTGGCTTCAAGGGTAAAGCCTCTTGATTACTGCAAACAGATTCTCCTTACATTAAATGCTGTGAAAAACCCTGTCAAGAACAACAGAAACCCCTCAGGAAGCCATTAGTAAGTCATCTGAACTCAGTGCATACTCACCGGTATTCCTCTACCATTATTGTACAGGAAAGAACATGGTCTCTATACTTAGAGAAGGGATTTATTAAGGTGATTTGTGTGGGAAAACTTACTTGTATAATTTTACCACTGAGTTCACAGGGACTGGACTGCCCTTATAAATATGCCAGTAAATAAGACTTGGGGGTTTTGCTTGCTTGGGTTTTGGGTTTTTTTTTCTGGTTTAGTTTATAGAATTTTGAAAGTGAAACAGATTAAGCCAGGGAAAAGGAGTTCTAATTGGGAATAAGAATAATAAGAATATCCCTATAGCCTGCATCCAGTGATTGAATTTTATCTATTCCAGTTTCCCACACTGAAACAACCTTTATATAGGATCAGACCTTTTGTGCTTCTGAGTTTCTGGTGTCTCTCAGAATCTCCTGTCTATTATGTGGTTTTAGGACAGAATTTAGGACTACACAAACATTCTGACTGTTTGTATAAGAACATAAGGTCATAGTGAGCCAAACGACCTTACACACAAATGTCGTCTTTATAGTCATCATTGTTACAGCACTCCAAATGCACAGAGAGTTTGGGAAAATAATTAAAAACTGTCTATAACCATCACCAGCAGTAAAATATAAAAGATTATTTTATAAATAAAAATAAAAGAGCGAGGCCCCACCTGAGTTCTGTGTCCTCGTGGGGGCTGTGCACACCTCACTTTCAGACTTTCAGCAGCACATCCCACACTCCTTCTGGCTTCAGCACCATCAGCTGCTCTGTTATTTCTGACCCTGTGCAACAACTTCCAGATCCACCCCTGTTATTTTGGACCACTCTTCATGGCAAAGAGGCCATGTGGCCAGTCCTTGTGAGAGCTTCTCTTGGGACTCAAGGCATCGTTCTTGGCAGTCTGGCTTGACTGAGAGCAGATTGCTATCAAGTGAAAGGATTTTTTAAGGAATATCGGAATGAAAGCCTGACTTGGCTGAGAAGCAGATGTATTTTTAGGGCTCTGCAGCACAGCTGTGACACCAGAATTTAATGACTTGCTACAGGACAGCTAGGTCAGTGTCAAGTTGAATTTTTAACACCCTATAATCTGAAGTATACTTTTAAATCTCTTTTGATGCAAACAAAACAAATATCCTTGCTTCCATTTGCTCTGAGAGAACTGTGTACAGAGTTAGTTACTGCTGATAACATTACAGATCACAGGATGAGTTTGTTTTTGAGCTCTGAAATATCTAGTGTGAACCAGCATCAAGCCCACAGTGCTAAGGGCTCCCTCCCCATAAAGCTGTAGAATGTCACACAGTTGTCTTTGGCTATTGCAATCCTTCCACTAAACCCTGGCTATCAGGTAACAAACCTAGCGATTAGAAAGCAAATTACTTGGTTATGGTTTTTTGAGGCAATTTTAATTCAGCTACTTCCTCAGGAACTGTGGAATTCTTAATCAAAAAGCATTTAATCTAGTGTCACTGAGAAAAACACCAATTCATTGCACTTCTGAAGTGCCTCTCAGCTAAAGATAGAAAAGGTTTTTACAAACACTGCTGACTCACACTGCCCCTAGCAGAGAAGTGTTATTACTATCATTTTATATAAGGCAAAGCTGTAGCACTGATGTGTAAGCCTGGACTTGGGCAAAGTGATCAGACAGGCACAAGCAACAATCCTCTAGTTCCTTTTTATCTTCTTTACTTCTACCTGATTTTTCTAGGCTGATTATTCTTGTTCTTCTTCTATATATTCATATGTATATAGGTCTATTTATTCATTATCTACATATATATATATACACACACACACACTCATACACATTCATTTATATATTTATAAAAATGTATAAAGGACTTTGGAGACCACTAAGTATTGCAACATCAATACATATTGCACAATTTAATTATTATGGCAATAATAACAGAAAATTATATATATCACTAGTTTCATGGACAATCTCCACAATTCTTGTACCGTTTGCAACAGAACCTAAGAAGTAAAACAGGACTTTGGAATGATATTGAACATCTTGCAATGCTTTCCCAACATCTGAATATTCAACGATATTTTGTAGCACAGCCATAGGTAAAGTATTCTGAATGACAATGAATCATGCAACTGATATTAAGTAAAATCAAACATCCAGCTCCCAGAGAAGAGTCAGGAAATCAAGAAATTGGAAAGAAGAACTTGCAACAGCTTGAGTTTGAGGGTCTGGGTATTTACATGTGGAGGTTTCATGACTGACCCCAGATTCTGGCCTTTTAGAAAGGGTAGTGCATGCAACAGAATCTTCAAAGAGATTAAAAAATTATATCTGGGTGTGCACTTGAACCTTTATTTTCCCTGGAAGGAACTCTGTAAATAGTTTCCAAATGAAAGCAAACCTAAGATGCAAACATGGAGCTCTCTAGAATTAGATGTGTGTGGCTGTGATCAAGTTGCAATGCCTGAATCCAGATGCTTTCCATTTGTGGTCTGGCATAGATCTTCCTCACAGAAAGAAGACTAAAAGGACTTTCAACAAAATAAAGAAATTCTTGTATTCTGAATTGTGGGGTTTTTTTAAACACTAACTTTGTTTTCTTTGTTTTGTTTGCTTGTTTGTTTTTAAAACTGTTTTGTAGCAACTCTACTCACCCCTGGTTGAGTCGCTGCCTTCTGCCTTTCCCACTCAGCCAGCTGGGAGCTGAAGGAATTTTCTTCTGGCTACTTCCTTCATGCTGATGACAACACTCATTATTTCCACATACCTGCTTTGAAAAGAAAGTCAATTTAGGAATCAAACACACTAGAACAAAAATGTTCTGTTTCGTCTGACTTTATGGAAGAACATTTTAAATAAAAGCCACATTGGGATAAATATACAGTCACATGCAAAGGTCACTAGCTGTCACTAAGATACCTTTACTTTAAAGGATCAAACTCTCTTTCAGGCTTTTGGTTAAGTTGGGTTTCGGCAAGCATTGGTTGGCCAAAATCACACTTGCTCTTGCTGCCCATGGACAACATGTACCTCTCCAAACCTTTATCAGCCTCTGAATGGAGATTACCTCATTTTCCTCCCCTATGTCTCTTTCCCTCTAGTTGGTGATCTCAGACTCTGCCTTACACCATCCCCACAAGTCTCACTGCTAAAGCCAATATGTGTTTGGCTCCCTCTTTTCACTTCCTGCAGTCCTTCACAAATTCCCAGCAGGGAGGGAACAAATTTTTCACTCCCTCACCCTGGAGTTCTGTCAGTTCTTACAGCTGCGTTCAAACCTAATCTCAGCCCTGGACACACTTTTACCATAAAATCATCTTTTAAATTACTCCACATTAGTACTGATGTGAGCACCACCTCTAAGCAAGCTCACTTGGAGATTTCCTAGGTGCTGGGGGTTGTTATGACATGAGAGCAATTTCCAGGAGCAAATCTATCTCTGGACTCCATTTTGCCACTCCATTATATGACTCAGCCACGGACAGTGTGCTGCAATGGGTGACAGGAAGATAAAGGGCCACCCTTAGTCATGGCTTCTTGAAGGTCAGGCTGTTCTGCCAAAATTATCCAGGAGGGATTTGCTCTGTCACAGGCCAACCTGACACTTGCAACCACAGTTTCCTCATAGCCATCAGCTTGCAAGAGAAGCAAAGGGCAATAAATGGACTTTCCATCCAGGAAGCCCTGCTGATATCTCCAGGTGACTTGTGCTTGTGGGAGTGTCCCCGTCTCAAAGGCAGCTTTCCAGATTTTCCTCTCAGCCACAACCAGAGTTTGCAAGTGCCAAATGTGTCAGCACACCTCAGCATGGTCATCCACATCAAAAGTGGGACAGGTATTTGCTTTCCTGAAGTCTTTAGAAAGCCTCCTACCAAATGCCACCTTCTCTCTCACTCAACAAAATGATGGTTAAATCTCCGATTTGTTTTCTGTGGCAGTGAAGTATCCATAATGTGATTTACTTGACCCTGATGGAAGGAGGTGAGTTGTTTTCTTGTTTATATTGTTTGAAGATGTTGGCAATATCTTGAATTCCTTTCACAATTTCCATATGTGGCCACAGAGAACTATTATTTATCCCTTGATTTGCCCTGTTTTTTCCCCTCTGCCAGAATTCTAGGTCAAAATAACCTCTTGGTTTTGTTTCCTGACGGACCAACAATACACAAATGCACATTGCACCATTAGTTTTTAAATGGTAAGCAACAAAAAGATAAGGAAATCATTTTGATTTTTTAATATGCCTGGCAGATAGGGAAAGACAGTGTCGGGTCATAAGATAGCATAGCTGAGGTGCTTCACTTTGTGTCAATAGGTACAGTTCATTGATCCACTCTGGTCAATTGATCTGCTGGAGAAAGCAGCTGACTTAGTTTCTTACTGTGGGATACCTTGTTACGTCTTGTTTGACCTCTTGCTACTTAGAAATTGCATCAGTGTGTTTGTACAACATCATTTAAAATGGCCAATTTTATTGCTCAGTCTTGCCCGTAAAATGTCAACGCCCTAAGGCAGAAGAGATGAATCTGCAAACATTCCTCACAGCTAACTGGAAATTACTGGGCAGCTCCATAAGCTATGGAAATCCTTGGGACAAGTCAAGAGAGGAAATGCATCATGATATGAGTGCATCTCATCTCACTCAACACTTCATTTCTGGGACAAAACCCCAAGAACCAGTGGTAAGAACAGAAAGCTCTCAATGGCAGGAATTGGCTCTTTCTCACTGAAAATGTGTGCTAAATGTGTTCCTCGTCTGCAGTTTCAATTTGGCCCTGAAAGCTTAATTAGTGTTCCTTAGCAACAGGGAAACATCCTGATTGACAAAACCCGCCGGTTTTGGCTGAGCCTTCAAAGTGCTCACTTCACTGTTATTTTTAAACTCCCCAAATTCACAGCTGAGCATTTCGATTCACAGTGAAATTCATCGACAACAAAAGAAAAGAAACACCCCCAGAGCGATGCATTTCTGAGGAAAATGGGAAGTAGGAGCTCAGCTCAAACTTTGTGATCTACAGCAGCAGCAGTTTTTTGCCTCTTATTCCTCAGTCTAGAGAAGAAAATGGGGCTACTTGGGTAAAGAGGAAACCAGAGACTTCAGCAATCAATGAAAAAGACTATAAATTAAAGAGAGTGAGAATTAAGTGAAACCATTTGTAGATAACTTGTGAAGTCTTTTGCTGTCAGCGCCAAAGAGCTTCAGGAGGGACTCAGAAGGCAAAGTGGACCAACAGTAAAGAATAATCAAAAGATTAAAAAAAAACATATTTATACAGTTCAAAATAATAATACTAATGTATGTTTTAAGATATTATTCCATCACCATCAGAAATAATGTCTGGTGGCATACTTGTACAAATCTGCCTAAAGCATTTGTAATTTTTCTGCTGTAATAAAATAAGAATGATGCTTACACCTCTAAGTATTCATTTCTGGAATAATCCAGCAGTAATATGTACTACACATGAATATTTATAAGAGTAAAAAAATGATGATACCCTTATTTAATTTTTAAACTGAGATTTTGGATATTATTAACTCTCCTGGCAGTATTAAGAGGAATAATTTCATAATTCAGTAGTGAAAAGAACTGCAAATGAACCATAAGTAAATAGAGCTGAATTATCTTTTGCAAAGATCTCAGAGACTGAGGGTATGCGGGTTGCATGTGAAAACCTACAGATATCAGATATATTTAATATGTGACAGACCACTTTTCTCTGAGTTCCCATGCTCAGGAAATAAATCTGCAGGCATCCCTCTCCCTCTGCCTGCAGCCCTGTGTCCTGGAACAATGTGATTGCATTGCAGTCCCAGGTGCTTTGGTTTGATTTCCTATCTATTAAAAAAGTTTTGAACAATTGCAAGGGGGAAAACAAAAATTAATCTTGAATCCAAATGTAGAGAGTGGCAAGAGCACTGCACTCCGTGTGGAGAGATGTGACAGGAGATGGGAACACAGCAAAGGGATGCACACAGATTGTCCACACTGTGCTGGCAGCTCCCTTTGGAGCAGCCTGGGAAGGCTCACACCCAGAAAGGAGCTGTGCCATGCAGAGGTAGGTGGGACCTCCCAGCCTAGAGCTGGGACACAGTAAATTGTCCTCAAAATGTGTGCAGGGTGGATGCCAGATGTGCAGCCACCAGGGTTTTTTTCTACCAACCTGCTCCTGTTTGTTGCCAGCATCTGCTCCTGTGAACACAACCTCTGATGTCACCAGCACCCCCAGGTGCCAAATCCCACTCTGCTCCCAGCTTTCCCCTGTGCAGGAAACCAGAAGAACACCTATGGGGGAGCCAGCTCTGCAGAAGACCTGAGTGATACCTAACAAAAGAAAATGAAGTTTTGGCAAATGAGACAATCCAGGACTGCACGAAATAGACACCGAGTAGCTGATGCTGTCAATGATAAAGACAGAGCAGGAAACAAATCACAGAATCTGGTCTATTACAACTGACTCCATCAGGTTTTAATCTTAGAATCACAGAATGGTTTGGGTTGGAAGAGACCTTAAAGATCATCTCTTTCCAAACCCCTGCCATGGGCAGGGACACCTTTCACTATCCCAGGTTGCTCAGAGCCCCATCCAGCCTGGCCTTGGACACTGCCAGGGATCCAGGGGCAGCCACAGCTGCTCTGGGCACCCTGTGCCAGGGCCTCACCACCCTCACAGGGAACAATTTCTTCCTAATATCCCACCTAAACCAACTCTCTGCCAGTATGAATACATTCCCCCATGTCCTGCTACTATCTGCCCCTATAAAAAGGTCCCTTTCCTGCTGTCTGCTCTGCCTGGATTTAACAGGTGAGAAGGATCTTCCTTATGGTCCTCCCTGCTTGCAGGATTACTGTTTGGGTGTGTAAAGCTAAGTATTTGCAACAACATTCATCTGTCTCAAGCTGAAAGGCTTTTCCTAGGCTGGCATTCCTAGAAATCACATTTTTAAATACTTTGAAGTCTTTTTGTATTTATCTCCTCCTTTTAAATGTCTGTTCACATGCATGTTTTACAATGTACATAATACATACTTCTAGTAGTAAATATATATAATTCTCAAATAAATGAGCATATATTGCAGAAGGGGACAGAAAGAGTGTGTGTGTGTTCAAGGATTTTTTACTGATACAGGTGCACAGTTATAAACTTTTGGAGATCACTGCTACAGAAGGAAGAGATGGTAACCTACACATATTTTAAGTCTTAAGTCTACTGTTGTGTTTTTCACATATTTTACACATGCATGTATGTGCACAGGGTATAAAAAATATTTGTATTTTATATACTACTGCATTATTTCTTGTATTGCATTAACATATTTATTAATATCTTTTGCATAGATTTACTGAGCTTCCTAGACACATACATTAAATTTATGCAATATACCTAACAAACAGCACTCATATATTTGACACATTCTGCATTTAGTTGTAGGTAGAACTGCAACTTCTACATTGTTTGACATATCACATTATAATTTACCATTTGCCTACAGTTATAATTCTGCCAGGTTTGAACTCTTTGCACTGAATTTTCACATAATTTTGCCCTGCTTCGGAGTTACTTTCTTTGGACAGTTTGAGTAAAAGTGATTTAGCTATTTTTTAAGAACAGAACTTGTGAAAAACAGCCAGTGTAACCTATGCTGAAAATGGTTCATTTTATTAACATCTCCAGTCACAGTCTGGAGAAGAAATTTAGAGAAGAGCAATTCCCCTAAAGTCACTTTTTTTTTTTTTTTTTTTTTTTTTTTTTGTGAAAATATATCCAGATTGCCCAATCCTTAATTTTTTATAAACATATTTTACTCCTGTGAATCTGGCTCAAATAATGGCTTTCCCAATTGTGATCTCTGAATGGAGATGTGAGGATAATATGCAACAATAAAGTCACATTTGAATAAGGATTTTATTTGGATTTTACTTTCCACTTAGTCTTGACTGACAGTGAGTGCACTCCTACAAGGAGATTTGGGCTGTATTCCTGTTTGAAGCTTAAGGTTAATTTGTATTTTCAAAATGCAGAGCTGCTCTAGAATTGCTTACGAAGACACTCATTTTAAAACATTCACTTACAGAGCCAGTCTGGCACAATGCTGCAATTGCAGAGTGCACATAATGAATGTCACACACACCTTTTAATGAAGATTTGTCTTTTGTTGTGTTTGTCATGGGTCGGCCTCTTCCACTCTGCATCATTTGTAGCAAATTCCTGTTCATTTTGCCATCCCTCTTTTTGCTCTGTTGGTTAGAAAGTTGTAAGACAATGTTCTCAAATTGTTTTTTTTTTTCTTTCAACACCCATCCTTGTCTTCTGTTGCAGGAGAGGGGTGTACCAAGCCACAGCCTGAAAAAAAACAACCAACCAACATTCCATGGCCTATTTATATTCTACATCTTTCATCGAGGTAATTGTTTTTTAGATCAACAGGGAGGGCTGAAAGAGGAAGCATTTCAATGTGTTTCTAAGTTATTTAACATTTGAAAGATAACTACTTATCACCACCACCAAATTCAAGCCTTTTTACATCAGTCTTCAAAATCCATTTCCAGTTTTTAAATATATTTAGGATAAATTCATTATCTAAGTCTTGAAATTCCATGGCTCCAATTAAGTAAAGAGGTTAAAGAAGGAAAGAAAAGAGGAGCAACTATGGCCAGACTGACTTAGGAGAGGAGTAAATGTGAAACGGTGAGACTAAAAGTCAACATTCACTCAGCAGTTTGCAAGGTGTGAATTATGGTGCCTTGGGGAAGTTGTGTAATTTGCACTGTTTATGAAAATCACAGATCTTTTCCGTGTTCTCACTAGCACGAGTTTGTCTAGCTGAAAATTACCAAACACACAATTACCACTGGGCAGCTCTGGGGTAAAAAAATTATGTTAGGCTTTCTCCAATCCCCAAATTAACAGAACTTTTTCTAAAAATACTCGGCAGGGCTGCCAAGCCAATGGCAGCTCCTAACTGGACTGGATTGTTCATGGCTGAAACACGGGCAAGGACTGTAGGCTGCTCTCAGCAATCTCCTGGTTTCCTCCAGGTCCTAATCATCAACATCCACACTGAAGCAAGGCTGACAGAGAGAGATCACAAGATTTCTTGTGCTTGATTCAACAAGGACTTGAACAGCACGGTCCCAAATCTCTGAAGGAAGCCCAGTGACAGAGCTGCCACTGGACAGAAGTGGTGATTTTGCTCCCACTTGACCACTGGGGCTCACAGGCAATGACTTGTCCTAAATCTCACCAGATCCTCCCAGAGAAAATCTGAACGAGGTTTGGAAAGCACTGGAGCATCTGCTGCTCAAGTCTGCAAAGATTAAAGATAAAATGTCTCCTTTATACAATATAAGAACTCAGTAAACCATCAGGTTTTACATATACAATATAAGAACTTAGTAAAGCATCAGGTTTTCCCTTTTCTCTTTGATTTTTCTAACACTGGTCACTGTTTGATCTGTGGTATCAAAGCTGAAAGAACTTGCAGCTTAGTTTTAGTGATTATTTTCAAGTACCTTTCCTGTGGATTAACAGAGATTAGCAAAGGCACATTTTTTCCAAGGTGTGATAGTAAATCCTGGGCTTTTTAGTCTGTCTTGCTGAGAGTAAGATTAAAAATAGACAGTTTCTTTTCTTTCCTCAATTACCAGGGGCATTGGAAGAGATCTGTGATATCAGCTTTAAAATTCCAGTCTCTGCTTGATTCTGGATTCCCCCTGTTCAGGGAGAAGCTGTCTCTACTGGAGGCTAGACATTTTTTGTACTTTTATCCTAATACAAAAGATCCTTATACAACGTTGTGCTTTAAAATGTGAATGCAGTTACCTGTGACCTTTATCACTAACACAGGAGCAAAAGGACCCATTATGAAAACATTTCTCTTACATGAGACAACCACAACACCTTTTTGCAAATGGTGTTCCTAAAGGATTTGGCATTTGCCATCTGTGATAAAATAGCTGCAACCATTTTCCGTGAGCCAAAGCAATTCTCACTCAATTTTAAAGATCCCAAAAAAATTAAAATGCTTCCCTCCAAAAGTGCTCACCATATTCCGCCAAGGTCTGTTTGTGGCTTTTTCACACATCCACCAGAAGACATCAAGCCCCCCAAAATTGCATTTTCAGCTTTCTTATGGGAGGGCTCACACAGCACGAGGGCACAGAGCTGGGTGACTAACAGATGTTGCCTCCTTTTATTCTGCCAGACCTCAATTTTCATCTCAGAAAAAGGAACCAGCACTGGTGGTAAAAGAGGCCTCAGGCCACATTCCAGCCATCTACACTGGCATCTAAGAGGAGCACTTTGCCTTGGTTCAGCTGTTGCTCCACTCAGGGAGCTGGAAGGGCTCCCTTGCTGGCCTGGCTGACACAGACGCTCCTGTGCAGCAATTTTAGATGCAAGAGGTGGCAGCCTGAATATGTCCCTTGGAAATTAATAAACCAGCAGAGGCTTTCTGCTTGCCTATGCTGGGTTTAGACTGAAAGAGAGGAAATTTAGGTTGGATATGAGGAAGAAATTCTTCCCTGTGGGGGTGGTAAGGCCCTGGCACAGGGTGCCCAGAGCAGCTGTGGCTGCCCCTGGATCCCTGGCAGTGTCCAAGGCCAGGCTGGACAGGGCTCGGAGCAACCTGGAATAGTGGAAGATGTCCCTGCCCATGACAGGGGGCTGGAACTGGATGATTTTTAAGGTCCCTTCCAACCCAAACCATTCTGTGATTCCATGAAACAGAAGTTGTTGCAGACACTCTACCTCAATTCATTGCTCATCCCAGAGCCTTTTAATTATAATATCAACAGCAACATTTAGTTCACATGTTCAGGCTTTTTTCATCACCATGGATGTCAGATGCACATATTTGTTGCTTTCTATTTAAAGCTTTTCTGGCTTGTAATGGAACCATCTGACTTCTCATCTTAGCTCCTACCTATCTCTCTAACTCTTATTCAAACAGGCAAAAAGATACATCTGAACTAGCTGGAGGGGAAGTAATCTCTGAAGAGCAGCAGCCCATGCACTGAATTTTTAACATCTAGTTCTGGCACAACATCAAAGCAGAGCACATCATTATCTTCCTTTTCCAGAACAGGAAAGTTAAGGCACAGAGTATCATCATCATCTTGCCTAAAGTCATCCAAGGCAAAGCTAGGAACAGAGTCCCATTGCCAGAACTCTTGTTTATGGCTTTCTGCGCTGGCTAGCAGCTGTCCTCAGATAGTGGACACACTCTGGAAAGAAATATCATTTTTCTTTTTATTTTCAGATGAGATCCTACTCTAGTGACACCTCAATCTATACAGAAGCCCATAATAATTCCTTCAGTAGCAACACATAAAACTCATTTCCTTTCCAGTTCCCTGATTTGTGGGTTTCTGATCCAAGGTTCTCACCTCTGTTGGCAAACACTGGCACAGCTCAATATTCTGACAGTACAGGGAGCATTTAATATGAACTATGGCTGGAAAAAGAAACATATCAGAAAGGACTCTCCAGGATAGCCTCCCTTTGCTGGGAAACCTGAAATGATGAACAACATGAGGTGCTGGGGTTGTCATGCAAATGCCAGGCTTGTACTGACGATGGACATTTGCAGCTTTTTCTGAACTCCCCATTATTTGTGAGTGCGAGCCTTTCTTAAAACACAGACTTAACTTTGACTCTGTACCAGGAGGCTGAGAGTGTACCCTGGTCTGGCAGCTGAGAAAAGGCACTCAACCCCCCACACATCAGGGGGAAACCAGATTACAGCCACTTGGGCATCCTGGTTCAAGAGAGAATTTCCAATGCTTTCCTCTGCTTCAGTAGAACAGTTCAGGGTCTTTCCAAAATGACTGCCAGGATCAACTTCATCAATTTTCATATTTCCAGTAGCAGTGAAAGCACACAAGCGGTTTGAAAGTGCAGAAGCATTGCTTAATTGAAAAGAAAAACAAAAAGCATGTATTTCCATATAGGAGCTAGCTTAGATATCAGTAATTACTAATAAGTAATTGTACCAGAGGCAGAATATTTACAGCACTGCCACTCGACTTTTAATGCAGTGCCTTTCATCTGAAAAAATCCATTTGCATTAAAATTACTAAAGTCTGGTTCTCCTTCACATTTAGGTGGCATCCATTGCCATCAGAAATTAAAAGATTCTTTGTGGGACAAAAAGTCATCAGTCTACTGTTTGAATTTCAGTTTGTCTAAATTTATATAGGCTACAGCCTCTAAGGCTGCCTTGGCTATTAACTTCCTGTGATTAGTGGGAGTTGTGTATCTGATTCTCTTCTAAAGTTCAGACAATTCCTCCTGTCTGTCATCATTTTTTCCTTCCTGGAGAAAGACAAATCTTCATTATTAACACTTCAGCATTAACTCAGAGAGTCCATGCTCAAAGACTTCAGAGATTTCAGCCCTCCCTTGTTTCTGAATCCCAACAAAGCAGGGTCTGTTTTGCATCTGCACTAAGATCAGGGACTTCTTGTGTGAGCTGGGGAACACTCAATCCCCCTTAAGCACAGGAAAACAAATTTATCACTCGAGTGTTCCTTTAAGTAGCGCACATGTCAAGGGAGCCCTTTCAAACCCTCAGTCCCAGACTGTAATACTCATCATAGCTCTTAACAGACAGGTTGTGAATGAAATCTAAAAAATGTTCAGCTTTCGTCGTGGCATCCACTGCAATAAATTTCATTATTTAGTACAGATGCAGTGCCTTGCCTGTCTTCTGTGCATGTAATGCTTTTGCCCTTGCCACATTCATCTTGTTCCAATGAGTTTAAGTCAGAACTCAGTGTGTTGGGACAACTCTGTCCCAACATCCCAGAGAGCCTATGTGCTTGCTTAAAATAGCCAAATCCTCCTCCACTGTGTGACAAATACCACCCACCCACCCCAAATAATTCAGCAGAGTGGCATAGCAGTGAGTCACACCTGCTCAGGACAGCCAGGCTGCCTCCAGGCTGCCGCTGGCATTGATGGATTTGGAAGCAGAGCCGCAGGGAGCTGCCCCCTCCACGTCCAGGAGATGTGCACAGCAAATGTAACACTTGGCTGCCTCTCCTCTGCCTTCCTGCAAACTTTGGGAACCCGTGAGACCTCTGCTCCCACTCACTCTTGGTCTATTTGTGCTTGGTGTCAGCACAGGGAAACTGGAGGTGGCTCTCCCCCCTCTTCTGACTTTCATCTGGCTGCCACAGTCTGGCACATTTCTCCTTCCCCACTGCCTGTAGGACCATGCTCTAAGCTGGCCACTGAAATAACTCAGCACAAAAAGTTTTGGGGGGACATTATTTTAACCTGAGGGTTTTTGGCAATTTCTGTATTGCTGCAGCTGTAGGGATGGGCAGCTGTGCCTTAAAACTTTGGGAATGCTGCAACTCAGACCCACAGCTGGTTTGTACATACATCATTATAGCAGTGGCCTGGGTCTCTGAAAACAGAATGACACCAGCAACAAACAGAAAACATGACACTTTTACCCTTAGAAACAGTTTAGTCAATAAAAGAAAGTTTTTAAACCTTAGTGAAGGCAAAGATCTTTCTGATCTTGCATTTCCCTCTATCTGTGCAAGGAAAGTTTTGGGTGCTAATATGTTTCTAGGTGGAGGACAGAAAAAAATAGATGGGAAAAGGCACCTCCTAAAATGGTCCAAAAGGACCTGGGCAGGGATGAGCAGCAAAGTTTATTCTCTGCCTGTACACCTCAAATAGAGCTGCTAAGTCAAGAGCTCCTTTTTTTGTTAACACATGAAAATCTAAGAAAAGCCCCCAAGTTCCTTAAGAGTCAGTGTCAATTTTTCATACAGGCAGGGGGTCTGCACATAGCAAAAGAGAGAGAAGTGAAAGAAAAGCAGAAAGGAAGGAGAACAGGCCACAACATCCAACACCAAGGACTATGACTCCAATCACCACAAAGCTTAAGAGCAGGTAAAATTCTTCTCACTCTACTTATAAGAGAAAGTGGAGCTCTCTCACACACTTCCTCACATTCCTTCCTGATCTTTTCCAGAGACTTCTCTCTTTAGTCAGTCATCTTTGTTGTATGTTTCTTTACATTCAAATTGGCTAATATTTTAAATTTTGAGGGACTCCTTTGCCAGAGAATTCCTGGGGATATAGCTTTTCTTTGATAAAATCCAGAGTGACTAAATTAACAAAGACTGACTAAAGATAAGATTTTTCTTTTTTGAACTGGAAATCCTGCTCTACCAGCAACACTTTTTAAAGAATCCTATAATAAAATATGCATGCTTCCACCTTTGTGTCCTGGTATATTATTTCTTGGCAACCAAGACTCTCAATTTATTAATATCTCAATCTATGTATATGTCTCATTGGGAATTTGGACCTTAGCCTGTAGCACTTCCTACATTTGACCTTAAAAAATCCCAAATGTATAAGTACCTTTAGAACTAATTTTCCCAAACCAATCTGGGTTTTGCACTAAGTGTCCATGCAGCTCTCAGCTCCATGCCAAAGCCCTACAGGAGAAAGGGAGCTGGTGGGGAAAGTGAGACCTGCGGCATTTCTCTAGGAACTCGTATAGCCAGGAAAATGCTGGATGTCAACAGACTTCTGTAAGTTTAAATGAGTGAGTAGCTTCTCTAAGGAGATGTTCACTGAAGGCTTCAAAGCTTTTTTAACAAGTTACTTTACTTTCCAAAACAGTGGACCAACTCCTGTGAGACTGAAGTGCTAAAGTGTGTGGGGGAGGGTTGGTGTGTGTTGACGCTGCAGTTTCTTCTGCTGTGTGCTGCTGTTCTCTGGTGAAACACAATCCAAAGTTTTCCACGACATGCTGCAAATTGTGGAGGGGAAACATGTCAGTGCTCTCAGCAATGGCCACAAGCCAGAACATGACAAGTTTCACCTCAGCCTGAGGAAGAATTTCTTTGCATTGAAAGTGGCAGAGCTCTGGAACGGCTGCCCAGGGAGGTCGTGGAGTCTCCCTCTCTAGGGACATTCCAATCCCACCCGGACTTGTCCTGTGTCACCTTCTCTGGGTGACCCTGCCCTTGGTAGGGGGTTGGACCCAATAATCTCCAGAGGTCCCTTCCAACCATAACGACTCTGTGAAAACAGACACCCCAAAACCAGAGCAGATTTAACACTGTTCAGGTGTGGATGTCAGGGTGAGGTTTGGGGTGACATTCACATTCCACAGACACTCTGAGTGTCTCTAAGCACCAGTGCCAGGGTGCCAGGACACGTGTGGCGATGCTGTCACCTCCTTGCACACAGCTGAGAACTGAAAATCCTAAACCAGTGAATCCTGATGCTGCTGAAAATCCCGATGGCTCAATTCCCATCCATGTCCTAGGATGACACGGGCCAACAATCTAATTAACCACATAACCTTCAAGGTGCTTTAAGCATGTTCAAATATTCTCAAAAGCCAACGGATGTAAATGAAACTCAATTACAAACAATAAACCCAAAATGTCCTAGTTGGCCAAACCCATGTTTTTCTAGTGAGTTTGTGTCTATTTGTTTTGTGGCTTCATGGCAAATGAGCTTTAGCCATAGTAGTCATCAATGCTCTCTAGAAGTGTCACTAAATTATGTGTTCACACTGAGACCTCCCAAGCACGTTGGATAATGCAGCTCCAAATTAAAGCATTGGGTATTGTGTACTACACCATAATTGTATTTATTTAAAGGGTATAACAAGAAAAGGTAGAGTTGAAATTCAAACTGAGTGGAGTGAAAAAATGAAAGCGCTGCCATTGTGGGATATCATAATAGTAATGAACAAGTGAGAATTGAAAGAATTGCTTGATTTATGCCTTTAACAAGCTTAACCACACACAAAGCAAACTGTCATCGCCTTTTACTCTTTATCTGCAACAATTAGCAGAGCTAATGACTCCTTTTGCTTTCTGTATGAGACAAGATGTGATCCAATCCCCACCGGAGAAGAGTTCACACAATACAAGGAAATGCACAAAGGGGAAGGTGATCCCTTTTATCTCCTGGTGTTTATCTGGAGTTATTCTCCCCAAGCCCAGTCAGTCACTGTGGTGTATCTCATTATTTGGAAACTGCTTTGGAGCTCAGAACACAACTGGAGCTTTCATGCCGGCCTTCAAAGGGATCTTTTCATGGTTCTCCCTATAATATCCTGAGAATTACACAGATCTCTTTACAGAAACATATGCAAGGAGCACCATGGGTTTACAAAGACTAAGTCCATGAGAAAAAGGCATATAAAGTCGACAGAATTACAAAATGAATGACAGCAGGGAGAGCAGCAGGCATCAAAGAGCTGGGAGTCAGGAAAGTGTTTGATAAAGTGCCTCTCAAAATATTATTTCCCATTGGCTCAGACATAAATACTGTCACAGGAACTGTCTGAAGGACTGCAAAAATGGAATAATAATAGACAAGAGGGTTGTGTCTCATATGTTTCCTATAGAGACAAGGGGTAGCTCTCATTTCATGGAGCATCTCTGCTTGCGATCTGCGAGAGGGAATAAAACAGCTGAGTGATAAAATATGTAGATAGCATTAAGTTGAGAGGAGAGGGTAGAGAAACACAAATGAGAGCAAGAGAAATAATACGAAGAGCCCTGGAGAGCTTAGAAATATGGGCAGGAAATAAGTGAGATGCAGCTCTTGGAAAATGGTGCACTAATTTATCAGGGGAGAAATGGCATTCACTGGAGGGAAAAGTATGGAAAGCAATAATGCTGAAAGAAGGAGAAGAGGAAACCAATGATGCATTTGCAGCTTGGGAGAACAAAAAAGGCTCTTAGGGTTTTATGGCACTGTCCTTGTGGAGCAGTGAGCACCAAGTGGAAGATTCCCTTTGTGCAGCAACAGAGAGGGAAAATTTGGAATACTGATTCTGATGTTCACTGGTGCCTGGTGTGACCAGCCTTCACTTTGAGATAACTTCTCCTAGGGGTAGAGGCAGGTAAATAGAATTCTCCCACTTCTAATCCAGGCAACACAGTGTTCACACCCCCCTCACATCTTGTCTTGAGGTACTGAACATCCAAACTCGTCCTTGGCACTTTGTTCTGGTTTAACTCCTACACTGCTAGAAACTCTGGATTTAGGCTGACATGAGACCAAAATAAAATGTACTGAGTTCATTTCAGGACATTTTATCACCAGAAAATTACTGACAATTAACAAGAAATTATGAAGAGCAAGGGATCCAGGGGTTAATATGTGTGGAGGCATAAAAGAGCTGAATGCATGTCTTCAATAGATAATCACAGGGATCACAGTATGGGTGTAGCAGGTGGGTGGGAAATTTCAAAAAGGGATGGGAAACCTCAAAAAGGCAAATCCCTTGTGCAGATGAACTATCACCAATAAAGTATCCCTGTAAGAGGAGAAATAGAGGTTGAGTATTGTGGAATCAACCTCAACAACAGCATCAGCAGACCTATCCAATGAACAATGCAGTAGAAAAGTCTGTAGCAGGCAGTGTCCACATGGGCTAAACCTTAAAACTGGAGTTGTCAACTGTTGTCCTCTCCCTGGAAGAGACAGATCCAGGATAATTTAAACCAGCTGAGGATCTGTTTTTCTAGCTCTCTTCCAGCCTTAGTACATGTGGCACTAAATTAAAGATGGCAAATGCCTTTTTTGGACAACTAACTTCCCCAGGAAAGAATTCTTGATTTTTTTTAAATGGGATTTCTAGGTGGGTGTAAATCACCAGAGCCCAGTTCACTCCTTTGGCTGCCTGTTCAAATACTTTATGCAGCCCACAATGGTGGCCCTCTGAATCCCTTGCAATATCAGTTCTGTTCTTGGATTCAAAATTAGGTGGGATCACTTGAAGACAAGGCTAAATCAGCCATGAAGTCTGTGTAGTCTTCTTTTAAGGACTACCTTCACAAGAAGATATCTCTGAATTTGTATTAACAGCCACTGAAGGGGCCATGGTGAAAGCAGGTGATTTATCCTTTCTCAGAGTGAAGTCCAACATGGGGAAATTTGTCCCTGAAGCAATGAGTGAGATATTTATATTTCAAAGCCTTTGGTGTTCTCCAATATATTCCTGGATAATGGCTCAATCCCTTACCAAGAGTTTGTTTGCTTGTGTTTCACAGCTTATATAAACCAGACACTGCAGCAAGCACCTTCTCTTCCTACAAAAATAACCTGAAGGGAAGATCCAAACATGCCTGTACCTGGATGCAGACTTTTGGTAATCCTCCTCAGCAGATTCCTTCCAGGATTGTCCATGCATCCCAGGCTCTGGGCAATGTTCCTTCAGTCAGTTCCTTCAGTTCTGGCATTGTCCAGTTTGGCATTTCAATGGTAATCTCTGGGCTGAGCTTATGAGCAAGCAAAAGGCAAAGACATGGAGTTATGCAATATTAACAGAAAGACAAATTATGAGAAATCTCTCTCCTTTTTTTTTTTTTTTTTGGTAACAAAAATAGAACATTTAATTTCCTCTTTGCCTCTAATTGCAAAGTGATGCTTAACAAACACTCCTCTCAAAGCATTAAAATCTATGGCTATAAAATAGAGCACAGCTGGCAAGCTGACTATTTCTTACTGACACATAGATTTATGACCTCAGTGGAAATACCTTGGGTAACAACAAAACCAATAAATTATGCCATCAACACTATAATTGTCACCCCACAACTTCAGTGCTATTAGTCAGCAGAGCATCAGCTGTGAATGAATATCAAATATATCAAGGTTTCCTTTCAATTACAAAATGAAAGTGGTAACATCTCCTAATCACCTTTTTGTTGCCCTTTTCAAATATAAATGTTCAAGAAGGGCCCACCATCCTGGACAGGGCTGGGAGAACCACAGGGAGGGAACATGCCCAGTGAATCTGTCTTTTACCACACAAACTTAGCTCATCTCCCCATCCACCTCTTCCCAACAATCGCAACCCTTTCCAGTGCCAGTTCCTCAGACTTTACATTTGAGACTTCCCTCAGTATTTTGTGTCATGTATTGTATGAGACTCACCCTCCCCCAGGCATTCTATCTCTAACCATATGTGGTGGGGCAGGGTAAATTTTGGCGGAAAATGCATCCCTCAGCTCATCTTAGCACTGAAATGACTGGAGCACAAATCAGCTTTGCTTGGATGAGTGTCTGGGTCAGGCAGCATCCCTGCAATGCAGATCAGCCTCACCAGCTCCCTGGGAGTGTTGTTGACACTGCTACTTTTCTCCATCTGAGTTTTTTAATCACAAGAACCAGGGTGTTAGAAACCCTGCCATTCCTTCTCCTTGTGCATTTCCTCACTGCGTGGCAATGGCCCTGCACCAGACACTCTTTCAGCAGCATTTGTGACCATTCCCCTGGGACACCCAGGGAAGCACCTCTGGGACAGTGGTGCTGTTCCACCTGCCTAGATTAAACTAGAGAAAGGGACAAAAAAGTGCATTAACACAGGGGAAATAAGGAGGTGGAACATTACAGCACAAGCAGCCTAAAAATAAGGCTACAGCTGGAGTACAGCTTAACGGAGTGCAACCCTAGTTGAGGATGAACCAAACTAGGAAACATTAAATAATGACCTTTGGGCTTTTGGTAGCAGGGAAACAACACAAAGGGCAGAGAGCTCCCTAAGCCAGGAACTAGAAAGGCTGGGCTGTGTTTTTCTGGGATGGAGCCTTTGCTAGATCAAACACTGGGAGCTGGCAGCCGCAGGGTGAGCAGACTGTGTTGGAGCTGCTTTTCATTGAAGTGTCAACAAGCCAGTCTGTTCCCCAGCTCAAACCAATTGTTGCTTTTGCTGTTGCTAGGATCTGGCATCAAGAGGGGCTTTAGGGGAGCCTCTAGGAGGGGCACTGACACTGCTGAGATTCCTTGGGATCAAATGACTCCTTTTGAAACTGCTGTCTAAACTGCTCCACAAACAGCAGGAAAAAAAGCTGTAGGAGAAGCTGCCAGGAAAGCATCTCTTGGGCAATGTCCCCTCCCCTGTGCCACCCTGAACTCCAGGAAATCCCATCTTCATCAGTCATTAAGCTGCCTTAAAAAGTTCTCCTGAAAGAGAGGAAGCTCCGAGTTCAAACACATCATATCCAGATCAGGGCAATGACTTTAATTACAGATTTCCTCTTGGGGGTTGGACTAGATCCGAGGCAATGGTGTGGAGGGGACAAAGGGTCTGTCAACAAACACACTGTCTACCATGCTTCAGTGTTCACTAACACACATTTGGGAACCGGAGTGAATGACTTGAGGCTAGTGCTAGAACAACCTGGTTTAGTGGAAGGTGTCCCCACCCATGGCACGGGTTTGAACTGATGATCTTTAAAGTCCCTTCCAACCCTGACAATTCTATGATTAAAACATTTTCACAACTTCTTTTTCCCTTTAACAGCTGTTCAGGGCAGGAGTATGTACACTCCTTTCAGGCAGATTTGGTCTTTCTTTGATTTCTAAATACCTGGGGTGAAATCCACATTAATTCATCAATACTTTGGAGATGATCACCACTGCACTTTTGGAAAAGGGGTGTCAACCTCTCCCAGTTCTGTGGCAGAAAAGTGCTGCTGGAATAAGCTGCAGGGGCTCCCTGCCCAGCCCTTCATTACATCCCTGCACCAAAGCTCAGTGTTTTGATTTGGTTCAATAGTCAGGAATGAAACATTTGAACTGAAGAATGGCCAAGCATTTTGTTTAGGTCAAATGAAACATCCCGACCTTTCCAAACACACTGCTCCCCGAACAGCTGAATTAATGAAGCCTGTTTTCTAATGACTTTTTTCCCTTCATTCTTCTTTCCCACCCCCCTGCCCTGGCATGATTTTGGTTCCCTGATAGCTAATAAATGGGAAGGAGGAAAGGAGGGAAGGACAAAACAACCTTTGCTTTAAGAGGAACACTAAAAGTATCTCTCATGTGTGACTGTCAATTTTCAGAAAATCTTTAGGGCTGCATCCCTGAGGACACTATCCCATGACAACCTGGAATGGAAGAAACTGGTCCATGTATTTCAGAGTTATTAAGGTTAGAAAAATGGGTGTATATGCACAAGGAACAGTAGCTAGGAATAAAAATATCCAAATTTTCTTTGTTTCTCCCAAAATGGCAGCATTTGCTTTTTTATCACTGTGCGAATCAAATGCCAAAGTATCAGAATTGCTCACTCTGGTCACAACTATGGCAGCATGGGCATCTCTGTGGTCCCTATGACAGAGGCAGGATGAGATAAACTCACGAAGGACATGCCTGAAGAATACATTGATCCATTTGCTGTGGGCCTTGGAGTGATGGAATCTGGACCAATAACTCAGAAGGCTGCTGGAAGGACATTTATGATGCTATGTCAACTCTGTGCTGGATGAAAAAATGACCCTTCAGTAATTTATCCAGAAAATGCTCTTGAAAACAAGATCAAAGCATATGCTGGTCTCTTTTTCTACTACATAAATAAGTGAAAACAGGATCTTATATGGGAACACCTCATATCAGTGCAAGCCTGGAGAATGATATTGCAACCTGTTCCTCTTTTCTAATCTACACGTTTCGAGGTGTGTGGATTTCTGCCTTAGAAGGATGACCAGGCAGTGGTTCAAGAGGTTCCTGATAATTTGCCAGCACAGGGCAACAATGTTTGCAAACATCTTCAACCATGATCTCACAGGAATTGCTGAGTTCTCCATACTAAGTTCTTCCAAAAATGTCTATGTCCTTGTATTGAAGTTAAATAATTACATGGCTCATTTTATGTCATTTAGGGGACCTTGCAGAATTCCTTATTGTGACACTGCTGCACAATCAGGTCGGCAAGAGAGGTGCAGGGAAGGGAAGAGATGAAGCTTGGTGGAGTCCCTCAGCTTCGCCTCTTGGGACAGGATGTGGGGGCTCTTCCAAGAGTCTAAAAAGGTGGGAGCTGCATGCCCTGTAAGGACAGTGTGCTACCCAAGCAAGAGTTGTTCTCATGTTCATGAGCCCCGTGAAGCCATAGAGGAGGCAAACACATTATTTACCTCTCAGAGCCAAATAATTCAACTGATGCACTTATTTTAAAGTGTGTGTGAGATCATACACAACGTGCCTGTAAATACAGAGGCACTCCCTGCACACACAGAGCATCCAGCACCCTCAGAGATTCCTTGGATCTTCGCTGTGAAACTGGAGAGCAGAAGTCCACAGTTCATACAACACTGATGCATGCAGGGCACTTTCCAAGTGGAAAACTCAAAGCCTGGTGGCACCTGTTGAAAACCTCCAAGGAAGAAAAAGTGTGTTTGTGTTTATCCTTGTAAATATTCCTGAGAACATTATTTTGGCCACACAGCTGAGGCTGAGCATACACAACCTTGGCAGAAAAGGAGTTTCCTTCCCAAACATCTGGCTTTCATCTGGGCAGACACACTCAGCCAGGCTGTTTATTTTATGAACCTCACCTGCACCTCTGTGCCTGAGCCTCTCTGCCTGTGTGGGCAGGCAGGGCTGAGTGTCTGCTGTAGGTTAAAAAATTCACAAATTAACTTAATTAGTTCCTGCTTCCACCTACGGTGGTACAAGTGCAGAGAGATTTCAGTAACTTAGTGAAATGACTGGTGGGTTTATACAGGTGTTAGTGAGAGCACAGCTGAGCCCAGAGAAAATATTCACATAGGAAAAACTCACAGAGTGGCAGTCCGATTCTAATGCATCACAAAGCCCCTGCCCATGCATTGGATTTCACTGCGCATTAAAATACATTACAAAAATCTCAAACACAGATAATTTTTTGCAAGCATCATCCTGGAGGGAAAAAGAAGATGTTTAAATGTCCAGCTCACCCTGCCACCTTTTGGAGTTAGAAGCTCAGTGCCTGCACTGGGTATTGGAACTAAACAGAGGAGTGAACCACAGCCTCCCTGCACTAGAGAAGGCAGGTAAGGACAGAAGTAGCCTGGGAATGACACATCACAACCAAAAACCAAGCAGGTTTGTTTTCCACATAAATCTCTGCTGTTCCCAAGCAGAAAGGTAAAAGATGAGCCTGTGTTGATGAAAATAACTGGGGAGCTCCTTTGTTTATCAACTAGCAAATGGCTTCAGCAGAGGGAAAAACAGAAGGTATATGGCTTGCTTTATCTAATACTTAAATTATATTAATGTTATGTTTTCATGCTGTGCTACATTAGATCATGTTATCTATTTTATGATGACGTGCATGTACACATACAGATACCTATATAGATATATGTCTGTGAACAAATGAATGGCCAGCAGGATTCATCAAGCCATTAAACCAACAAGGTTTATAGTGCAAAACACACTCCTTGTCTCAGGGAGATCAGATCACTGAAGCAGGTGTTGTATTTGAAAATCTGCTCTTTGCTCCTCTAGACTTTCTAATCAAAAGACACCAGAAGTGCCTGTGTTTATTGATGTATGTGCAGCCCTTATGCTTTCCTTCCTTTAATTTCGTGGGCTTTGGCACTACAGCTGGTTAGTGAGCCCTCTTCCTCTCACTTCAGTTTGCAGATCTCTGGCACATGCAGGTTTGAACTGCAGGGAGTAGCAAGAGGAGAGCTGTGCCACTGAAGTTCATGGCTGCTCCAGGAGCCTGCAACACAGGTCAGATACTGAGTGCTCAGTGGAACCGGAGCACACACTTCTTTCTAAGTGGGTAGAGAAAGAAGAGTGAAAATAAGCATGGTCATTTCAGCAATTCCTCACAAACCTGTTCTTCTTCTGCCTTTTCCAGGTACAGCCCTTCCAGCAGGTGCTTGCTTTGCTCAAATAGAAGGAAGCAGTTGTCTTCAATGTTGTGTGTGCTGGAAACAAAAATTAAGGTGATATTTCAGAAGTTCCAGGTGGTGGTTCCCACTCTCAGGATCTACTTGGAGAAGCAAAGGGCTCCTCAAGTTCAGCTGGGAGCAGCTCAGAGACACATGGGGCGAGCTTGGGTTGGCAAGTCTGCATAGGCTGCTTTGCCTTTGGCAAGTCTCTGTGCCTCCCAAACAAAGGATTTATGGAAATTCAGCATGCAGGGCACTGGAAGTTGGCTTGGAAGAACACAAAGAAGAAGCTGAGGGAGCTGACTGGGACCTTTCTGGGATTTACCAGTCTTCTTCTCCCAAAGGGAACAGATATTAAAACAGATCCCCCAAGGGGAAGGGAAGGGCAACAGAGAACAGCAAAGAGTAAGAGCACACAGAGTATAGGAATTAAACTTACTGGCCTTGGGCAAGTGGGAAACCCGAAAAAACTGGGGATCTCATGCAAGCTCTGACCACACAGGTTCAGGAGTACTTCCAAAATAAACATGGAGAGCATGTGAGCACTATGATCTGCTCTGGGAGGATGGAGGGAGTGAGAAGGGAGCAGTTCAGACAGGAAGAGCTGGAAGGAACTTAGGAGGGAAAATCGTGTCTAGCACCACATGACCACAACATAAAACCTGCTCTGTCATACTCTTACAGGGACTGCCTCACATTTTTCCTTGGGTTCAGGACTCCAGTGACTGCCTGACATTTTTCCTTGGTAACAGACTAGTTGTGGGGGATGGTGGGACAGACCTTTCTTTGTCTGTTCTCAAACTCAAAAAATCTGAGCTATGACCACTTGAATATATTTTTTAAAGTGAAGTACAGCAAAATAGGAAATAAATTAAACAGAGATTGATTTGCTCATTTAACTCTCCCACCTGTTCTTCCCCCAGGCACATCTCTGGGTGACCTGACTGCACTTTCTAGGAAGAAGTAATTCTCCTGAACGTCATTCAATACTTCTTTCTTGGCAAGATGATCTTGCACCTCCCAGTCACAGAATCATCTGAAATCAGAGAGAAAAGGGTTTTGAAGGCATGATCACATCACCCTACATAACATGGACTTCAGATATGAAAAACAAAATTTTCATTCATATTTTGATCTTGAGTTACAGGAACTTCAAATGCCTTATAAGTTTGGCTACCTATAATACTGATTTTTTGAGCCAAATGGGATGGTGTCCTTGGGGCAGGGGAAATAGGAACAAAAGTGGTCCAATATCCATTAAATCTCAAAATTCAGCCATTTGCCATTAGTTTCTCAGGTGTGTGTCTGTATTTGCCATTTAAGTAATGGAAAAATAATTTATAATTAATAGTGGCAGTAGTTAAAGAGTGCAAAGAAGATAAATGGTGCTAAAATTCTGAGTCAACTTGATTATACCAGGTTGGAATTTCTGTCTAATGTACATACACCCCAAAAAGAGTTTCTAAAATAACCATACAGTGGTCTGAGCTTTAAAGACAAAACAGAAAAGCAGCAGCCTCAAATCCCACCAACAAAAAGTGACCTCTGAACTCCCATCCAAGAAAAAGCTGGGAGAACGGATACTTCTGCACACAAACCAGTTATGTCACTCTGCTGCAAGATGCTCCCCGTGGGACAGTGTGAGCCAGGTACAGCATCCCAAATGCACATCCAAACATTCCTGGTGTGTGGCTCCGAGCAGCTGGACAAACCTTCTGTGGAAATGTGCACTGACTGAAGAAGGCTGTCACAGCAGCCCAGAGTGGGTAGCAAGGTAAATCTAGGCACGTGCAATTGCACTGGGGAAAGAAGTTGCTGGGGCTCCTGGGAAATTGCTGTTCTGCTTTCCTGAGCAGGGAGAGCAGCACGAGGCAGCACAGAGAATTTAGAATCAATTAGGCTGGAAATGACTCTTAAGATCAGGGAGACCAACCACAGGCAGTACAGAAGCCCCCTGGCACACTACAGGATGAGATGCTGCCTCTCTTCAGGAAAGGCCAAGACACCTCAGGGTCAGCTGGGACAGTGGTCAAGGGGTGCCAGTCCAAAAATAATTCAGCTTTGCTATAGAAAGGACCCTGGAAGCCACAACAACCATTAGCCCCGAGTATTGTTTGACATGTGGGAGCAACTTGCTCACTGAGTGTTTTGACCTTCATCAGGCTGTGTACAGGAGGCAATATTTTGTAATCTGCAAGCAAATTGAGCTACTTCTTAGCTTGAGTACAATAGGTCAGTGCCCCACTGCTGAGCATCACACTTCCAGTGCCATCATTTTTCTTTCACCATGACAAAAACGTCCAGAATTTGATTACAGCCGCATCCCGGATGATTTGTGCAATCAGTAACCATAAGCTATGGTTTCAGAGATTAAGAGATGCCCTATGAATTATGTACACACAGAACACGGCAGCTGAAACATTTCTAGAAAACAAATCTTAAATCAGACTTGTTTGTAGAGCCCTGGAGATCTCATCCTTCCCCAGAACAAATGAGTGGGGCTAAAGACGTCTCTGTGGTTTGCCTGCTGCCAAATCAGTGCGTGTGAGAAGTGAACTTGTGGCTCCTACACCACACTAAATTTGGGAGCACGGGTTTTGCAATATAAATATTTTGAGAAAAGAACAACTATCTCAATGCTAAAATAACATCACTTCAGCCTGGGTTGAGGAACTAGCAGAGGAAATTTTGCCATGTGAAACCCGACACAATACACTTATAAACAAAACTAGTCTGGGTTAAAAGACACATCCCAAACACTCAACAAAGGTTACCTCACAGATAAACAGGGACGAAAAATAAATGTAGGGAGTCATGGGCTCCACTTTGAGGAAAGATGAGCTGGCTAATGTAAAGAAAGCACTGCCTTTGCTCGGACTGGCAAGATGCCATTTATGACCTCATTTAAACAAATAAAAACCAAACCAACTATAGTTCATACGTTTTTCTGAGTCATGGAGATAAACCAAATGAAGTTAACTGGAGTAGCCTTTAGAAAAGCCTGCCTGAGAATGATTTTTCCTTCCCCAGAGGTTTCCCTGAAGCTCCTTCTGCCAACTAAAGCCAGCACATCTACACAGGCCCAGGTGAGTGGTGCTGCCACCGGGCCGGACTCCACAGAGGTATTCAGGGGTCAGGGAAATTTCCCTGCCATTAAAAGTTGCCTTTAAAATCAAACCTGAAGCTTTTGATGTCTTCATTCTACATTGCAAACTAACAAAGGGGACAATAATAATTAACCCTCCATTTCAAATGTTAATTACAGAGGCATAGGTCTGATAATAAAAAGTACATTTCCAGTGAACTTTAATTAACCTCAAAGCCTTGCCTTACTCTACTTTTAGACTTATTACTAGACAATAGAAAAAAATTATGATATTTGGATTTGAAACACAAATGTATTCTAAGGACAGATGAATTGTAAGATAAAGAAACCATCAGTTTGCCACTAAAATATTTTGCTTGAATACACAGTTAAATACTCAGTATTAAATACACTATTAAATACTCAGTATGTTTGAGTTATTATTTACTAATTTTGCTGATACTTAAACACACATAGAACAGCTCCTGGGAGCAGCACACATGATGAGACTGTCTTATAGCTATATATTAATATACACACACATATATATATTTTAAATCCTACCTACATGGGGGGCAGTTTGGGCTAATCAAATGCTGATTGAGTGTTTGGTTTGGCTGAATGCTCCAGACAGATCTACATTCATCACTTCCAGGGTGAAAATTCATCTTGCTCTCACTAGTTGTTTCCTAATCAGCTGACTGCTCAATTCCCTTGATTGCTCCCTCTGACCACACTATGGCTGGCTGCATCCTTTGCCTCCCAATCACACTAATTGACCTCCTAGGCAAAAATATTCCAGATTGCAGTGCTCTGCTCACAGCTAATTGCACCCTAATGTATCATTTTGGCTGAGCATTCAGTGTGCATTTCCAGGATAGGCACAGTATTTTAGGAGGCACTTGAATTAGAGGATTAGTGGAAATAATCTGCATGAAGGCACCACGTGTGGTCCCATGATCCTACAAAACCTGGGAGACAGCAATTAACTTAGGGTCTGTCCAAGAGCTTGGGCAGAGAGCACAGCTGGGTCTGTATAAGAAGTCACAGTATTTCAATCAACATTTACCAACCCAGTTCTGTGCCAAGCTAGCATCCATGCATGGAAAACTATTGGCCTGTATCACTTACCAAAAAAAGGTTCTGTTAGAACCCCACCATGTCCCCCATGCTCTTCACTTGCTATCCAAAATGAGAGTTATTAGGAGCCAGCAAGATTTAATACATAAATTTAAAAGCAGGGTATCAAGGAGTGACTCTGCTGCCATTAAACATTAAAATAACACCGTGTGTACAATTTGCACAAAGAGCAGGGAGCAAGCTGAATAGTGCTGGGAAACTTATCTTTGTCAAGAAAAGTATCTGTTGTCAGAAGATGGAAATTAATTTGGGAAAGTGCATTCTAGTCAACACTTTGTTTGCATTATGTGCTGCTAGTGTAAATTAAGCACCATATAAAGTTTACCCAAGGTTGTTAAAGGTTTGTTTGCTGCCAAGAAATTGGATTCTTAACACTAACCATTTCTGACAAATCAAGGAAATCCAGCATGCAAAAACAGCAAGCAATTTCCTTACTGAAAAAAATGTACCGTCCTCTATATTTAGAGATTTACCTACAGTTTTGTTCCAGATCTACTTTTAAAGGCATAGAATTTTGCAGATCTGACCTCATTGCAGATGACACTGGAGAACTAGGAAGCATATCACAGAGATTGTGTACTTAGAAAGCAGAAAAACACAAAATGTGGAAAGCAGAATTTCTGCGGGGCTTTCCCAAGAGATCGCCTTGTGTTATCCTGCACCTGGTGTAAGCCCAGAGACCCCAGAGCTGGAACTCCCTGAATCCCTCCCTGCAATATTTCTCAGTTATCACAGAATATTCTCACCCAGAATATTTCTCAGTTTTCACAGAGCCATTAAATCAGTATCAGTAACAATACCAATAATATTTTGCTAATAGGTCTTCACAAAATTTGAAGGGACAGCAGAGGGCATATGTGGTCTTACTACCAAGAGGAAGCTATTTGAGAGAGCTCAGAAGTAGAAACTTTAGCATGTTCTGTGACTAACAAGCCTTGGAAGAAGAGAGGTGTTCTCGTCTGCTTAATTATATCTTGTAACAATGGTAGGGCTCCCTGTGAAGGTGCTGTTAGAAACTGCACAGCCTAACCAGCTCCACAAATCCAACAGGAGGTCAAAAGAAAAATATTAATTTGAATTCTTGTCATTCTGAGATAATTTAGGGGTACCTCACCTCAGCTAACACATGTCCCATGCTCAGGCAGGGCTTTGCCTGAGCTCACAGCTGATGGAGATGGATGAGAGCCCCTGCACCCGTGGAGATCAGCCCTGTTCAAGGCTCCTGCTGCAGAATTTTGGCCAAGAATCAGGGATTTTAAAGCTTTCCACTGGTTTTGGTATGCTCAGAGAGAGGTTGTAGCATCCTTGTGTTTTGTCCCATTTCCAGATGCCATCATTTAGACCAGTGAAATTCTTCCAGCACAGCTTTGCTAAGCTGAGGACTTAACACCAGGGAGAGGGACCTGGCAGGCCTGCCTGGGGGAAAGTATTTAGAAATAATAGAACACTCTGATTTTTTTTTTCCTTCTAATTCCTGTGGCACTTCCCATTGGGTGAGTGCTGGAGTACCTTCAGGGTCCAGTGTACAGGTGGAAGCAGCAGCCGCGGCTTTGAGAGCAGGTTTGAAATGCAGTCTCTGTATTTATCCATCTCCCTGGGGGATGTGCAGGGGCTCTCGAGCACCACGTTGCTATGGCTACTCCTGGAGCACTACCTGAGCCCACTGAGTGCCAAAATCAGCCCAGGAGGAGTCTGTGAGAACAGCAGTCAGCACAATTAATGCAAGGCAGAGCTGCTCTGAGCCACCATCCTCAGCAAACACACTTTGGGCAGGTGATGGTTTGGGATTTGCAGTCCTACAAGCACCTCTTGGGAGAAAAAAAAAAAAAAAAAGCTGCAAGATTTGATTGACTTTTATTCCAGTTCAGTTTCAGGCAGTTCCAAAGAGCCAGCCCCAGGATGAATTCAGCAAGCCAGGCTGGGGGAGACAACAATCATGGGCCAGGAGGATCATTAACAACACTGCTCAGGGGCAGATGAGCATGAGCATTTTCTACTACTAACTTCTGTGTTTTTCACCATGCACTGCCTGATCTGTTTTGCTTTCAGCTGCCCACAGGCATTCAAAAATGAAAACAACAGTTATGGATCTGAAACCTGTCATGCCAGCATTCAGACTGAAGACACCATTTTCAGGGTGTGAAAATTACATTTTCAATTGTCAGATTGGCAGGACATGTGTGCACAAGCATTCAAAGAATCATAAATGCATTGGAAGGGACCTCACAGATCATCTCATTCCACATCCTGCCATGGGCAGGGACACCTTCCACTATCTCAGCTTGCTCCAAGCCCTGTCCAGCCTGGCCTTGGACACTGCCAGGGATCCAGGGGCAGCCACAGCTGCTATGGGCAACCTGTGCCAGGGCCTCAGCACCCTCACAGGGAAGAATTTCTTCCTAACATCTAACCTAACCCTACTCTCTTTCAAATTGAAGCCACTCAAATGATAAAAATAATGTAAAAGTCAATAACTCCTGTTAAAAGCTGATATGCAGATAAAGCCATTACAAAAAGCAGTTACTGAAGTATGAACATATAGAAGTAAATAAAATGGGAAAGCTGTAGATTGTGCCATGACTCTGCCTTGTCTTTACTCAAGCCAGTCCAGAAATTACCAAGGTGTTGAGAAAATGTTGCCATTGCTGCTGCTATGCCTATGAGCACCAGTAAGTGAAGAAATTATTATCCTGACCCAAACTTTAGACCAGAAATTCCAAGCCACCATTCATAAACACACGTTCACAAAGGCAACCTTCTCCCAAGAGGAGTGGGAACTTCTCTGGTTTCTTGTAGATATAAACATATGGCAAGAACTTACACTTTTCAGAACAGAATGAGACCCCTGACACTATCCAAGTACATCCCTATCTCCCTTTCCTACCTGATTCCCATAATGGTTTCCTGAGATGTGTCATGAGTTCATTGAACTGCCCTCTCCTAAAACATATTATTCAATCTGGTGTTATATACAGCTTATATTTTATTAGGTATTTCTCTGATGGAATAAAAATACCCATAATAGTGCTGTCGAAAGCTGTTACAGTGTTTATGTTGTGCTTGGTTACACCACAGCAAGTAGGATTTAAAAGATAAGAGGCTTTCAGTGCATTATTGCTCTGAAGACAACCATTGCTGTTATGATTTCTGTTACATTTATCCCTAGAAGCCCCACCAAGATTGTGCTAGGCAGTTTTGAAATCCACAATATGAGATTTGTAACAGTCTTTTTCCCATCCTAGCACATGAAGCAAAAGCAGACACAGAAACTAATGTAACTTCCCCCCCAAGGAATGATCTCTGTAGGGATAAAATCACATCTCCTGGCTCACCTGAAGTCCTCATCCACTAAACTGTGCATCATCTCTGCTTCTGCTTTGTATCTTGTATTACATCTAGTAACTTCTCCACAGAAGACATTTATTGGCCTTTCAGGTTGCATCAAACATCATGGAAGGTACAGATCTGTACCATTGAAAGATCAGGCATATTTGGCCATCAAAGGGTGCAAAAATTTTCAGAGAGGCACCAGTGCAGCCACTGGAGGAGGGATGAAGAGAAATAGCATCCATGAAATAAATCTGCATGAGGAGAAGTCATGTGTCTCTCTGCAAATCTGTGTTCCAGTGCTGTCTGGTTCATTCTACTTTCCAGGTGCAAACCAAATTCTCAGTACAACCCAAAAAGCAGAGGCAAACATTAGTCCTCCCCTGCCCACCAAAAGGCTTGGTGATTATTTGAATGGAGCTGTTTTGGCAATTATTAACAAGGTAATATTCACCTAAGCAAGAATCTGCTTTCACAATTTAGCAAACTTTACTGGAGGCCAGTGGGATATGGGTTCCTCACTCGCAGGAACTCGCAGTTCCTGAGGAATTCTCATGTCCCTGTGTCCAAAAATCCCCAGCTCTAAAAGGACAGCAACGCCTTTGCACTTTGCTGTAAAGCAAGTAACAGTGCACAGAAGTATTATCTAAGTGCAAGCCTGACCCAGCAAATCAGAGGCAGTTTTCAAAGAGATGCATCTGTCTCCAGTGAGTCCATGTGCCTGTGCACAAGGGTGTGAGTGTTTCAACAACCATCCTGGTGCATTTTTTATGGAGGGCAAAGTACAATTTCCACTGGATTCTTACTCAACATTTAAAAAATAATAATTTATGAGATATTTTTGCATGGCTTAGAGACACACTCTTCACTTGGTGTGCAAGTGCAGTTTTCGCTAACCCTGAGAAAACTGCTCAGAATAGAAAGATAGGGAGAGAACATGACAACAGGAAAATATTTTTTTCCCCAAAGGATGAAACAGACTTTAAATTTGGTGATGATAATAAAAGGAGCATGTGGAGAAGATCAGAATAAGTACATTCTCTGTCATCAAAGAGCATAAGTGAGGTTGCTGCTCTCCAGGAGTGAGAACAAGCTCAAAAGCATATTGCAGAAAAGAATGGGATTTCCACAAGATTTCATGGGTGGCCAGACACCTCTTCCCCTGAATGCTGACCTGGAACACCTGCAGAACACTGGAAACATCCCCCAGCAGGCTCTTGTGCCAAGGAGCAGCTGCCCTGGAGGAGGATGTGAAGGTCAGGCAGGAGAGTTCACTCGACTCCTGCTCAGGTTTTGGCTAACCCAGCTCATGCTGAAGCCTGATGTAAGCTGGGAGCAGCACCATCCCATCAAAGCCAGGGCACCAGGCAGGCAGGAGAGGTGGCCAGGAAGGGCCACTCTGCAGTCACTATCACCTGAAAATTGCAGCTTTACCTTTTGTCTGGCATTTTCCTCAGAATCCACTAACTTGTGGAAATGGCAAAGTCCAAAGCTCCAAGCTGGAAGGTATAAAACTTCAGCTTACCCCACAAGTTCTTGAAGTAGATTCAAGAGCAGCTGGACTGCTGATGCTTTTGTGTTTCCTGGTGGGATACAGGGGATGCTCACACCAGGATGGGGCAGGAAGGATGAGCACTCTCAGCACTGAATAGAGAACTAATTCTAATTTTTGTTCATAGGTGATGATATTAAGAGTCAGGGGCTATAAGTTAGGAAATCATACAACTTGAATGGCGGCTGAGGGAATTAATGTGACAGGCAAGTTGCCAAAAGGTGATTGAGCCCTTGGTTTGTCCTCTTTGTTCAATAATGGGCTCATGAAATAAAGTTGAAATAAAGCTTACATTGTCCTGTAAATATGAGAGATCTGAAAGGACCCTTACAGTCAGTGCAAAAGATCAGGCTGCAAAAGTTTGCTCTTTTTTAACTCTTTCCCTTTGTGGCTATACCTTTTGGAGCCAGAAAGGATGGGACAGCTTTGCTGGGGAGGGTCAGTGTCCTCCTCTGCTGGTTTTCCCTGCACTGCACATGGGAAGTTCCTCCTCCTGTTACAGCAGCCTCTTTGTGTTTAATATTTACAGCAATCTCCTGCTTAATTCACAGCATGGATCTCAGATGGTTGAACAGCCAGAACCATGCTTTGCTGGACGGTCACAATCAAAAACACACAAGACGACCCAATTTTCTGTGTGCTGAAAGAGGTGGTTGCTGGTCCTCTCCAGAAACCAGCACAGGAAGTGCCTCTCCACCTTTGTTCTTTTCCCACTGAGTCTCCCTTTTCCCAGGACTGCTGTTAATCTGATTATTCCATACATGATCGAGATGCAGACTAAGACTGAACATACATTTTCACGTGCCCATCATTTCACGTCCAGTAAAAGAAAATGCTCAGAAGTATTTATTAAAACGACTTGTACATTTTATAAAATATCTGTATAAATTAATTGCTAATAAGTAGTTCAAAGCTGACTCAGAGCTGAATTAATAATTTAACACTCATAATTTATTCAATTAATTCAGTCTCTCTCCTTTTTTCTGGAATGACTTCTCAGGAGTTATCCTCTCTTTGTGTCCATGCAAGCATCTTCAAGTCTGTCATTTCAAATTAAAATTTTTCCCTCTCCTGAAATGTTATTACTTCACAAGATTGATCTTACACAATTTATTGCAACTATTTCATACTAAAAACTCAAGTACTGTTGAGAATTATGGTGAGAGAAATATATGTGTTGTTTCATGAGAGTTGAGAGTCATTCTTTTCATTCTAAGGAATGTTTAAAAAACCCTCTCAAACTCTGCATTTTTCAGGGACAGGGAGGGCAGAGGGAACAGGTTATTATACTGACTATTGGAATTTGGGAACCTATCACAGTTTTCCCTCTCTGGTACAAAAAACTGACTGAGGCAGCATCACACTGGAAAAAACAGGTGCCTGTGAGATTACTGCATTTGCAAAAAGATGCACACAGCATTTTAGACACCAGTGATTTGTTTTTTTCCCTTCTCACTGCAGGGGAATAATGACACAATCAAAAATACACTGAAATCACTGAAAGCTTTTGAGTCCTTGCAGTTGAATTCAGAGAGCTGAGATGCCAATAAATAGAATTGCTTGGCAAACACTGACACTTTAAGGACAGACACTATATAAATGTTGAGTACTTTGTGTGTACCCAGCTTCACACTGAAGATTTAAAAATGTTTTTGTTTCTTTAGCTGGTCCTCAGTAGAGCATGAATAGAGAGAAAACAAGTTTAAAAATGGAGAGAGTGGAGGGAAGTAACAAAAACAGTGACCTTTATGTAATGCACCCAAAGGACACCATGACAAGATCCACAGATGAGCAATCTGTGACCCCTGTGGCTTCAATTCAGGCTAAAGCCTCACTGATCACAAATAAAGTTGGGAGATGCAAACACAGAACTTGCTTCCAAATGAAAAGAAAATAGCAGCCATCATTCCTGGTTCTTAGTGCCTGCCTTGTATTCATTTCTCCCCAGTAAAGATGGTTGATCAGCAAAATGATTTCTCTGCTTTTCTAGAGCTTAAACTTTTTTATAATACCACTAACTTGGGAAGAGACTGTGCTTTGGTGCTGTATCTGGTAATTATTTTCATGAAATTTGAATTAACACTTTGCTCATTAAATATTTCTAGAGATGAGCTTGAGGCATGGAATTTGAAGGCAGTTTTCTCTGAAGTTCATGACAAAATACATCCAAGGCTTTTATGACACTACCTGGGATGCAGGACTCAAGATCAACGGGTAGCAGTACAGTGGGACTGTAAAGGAAATTATTTTGTCTTTCAGAACCTCTGTTTCAACATGTGAAACTAAAACTAATGACAGTTGTGCCTTCCTATGTGATACAATTTGTTAACTCGAGTTTGGAACCTGGAAATTGTTAAGTGTCATTCCTGGATCCACTGTGAGAGTGCTTCTGTCTGGCATTTTGGGTTTGGCCCATTTATAATTGCTTCATTTTGAAATATTTACTGATTAACAGTAAATATTCAGCTCTTCAGGTAATTAGGATGCTGGCCAACAAAGTCATATCTACTGGTACAAGAATTATAAACTTCACAGCATATAGATAAATGGTACTATTTTAAAAATAAATACATAATTCACAAGCAATAGCACAAAGCATAAAGGGTATTACCTGCCTTATCTAAGTGTATTTCAGCTACAAGAAATCAAAGAAAAATAGGAACTGTTCAAAAACCTGGGAGGCTGGCACTTACCACTCCAGCTGCTTACTAGAGCAGGAAAGAATTCCCTCCAGTCTTGCAGGGAGCGGGAGTTACCAGTTACTGCATTGCAGCTCTAGTCCTCCAGCACTGCACAGCCCCTGAAAGCCAGCACAGGAAACACAGGCCAGGCAAGAGGCTGCACTCAGAGCCAGCCACATCTACCTGGGCATGTGGGGAGAGAGAAAAACCCTTTTCAGAGCTGCAACAACTTCCTTTCATTCATCCTTTTCCCTGACAGGGAAAGACAGCAGAGCAGTGCTTGCAAGATCCAAGCAGGTCTCGCTCACAGTTTGGAGCTCTCTGAGCAGCACTGCTTTCTCCTGGAGGATCAGTCAAACCCAGAACCACTAAGAAAACATGATCAGGTTATGCTGTGGAATGATTTATGTTTATACACATCTGGTGGCTGGGTATGTTCACATAAAAAAATCTGTGTGGTTGATCAAACGTGCCTGTGATGGGTTGTAAAACGTAACCGCTGATTGCAGCAACTCTGAAACGGAACTTCTCAGCTCTTTAAAATTGACTCAAGTCCCACTACAGCAAAGTGGCTAATTATTTCTATGTCATTAAGCAGGGGTTTTGTCAGCATGCAGAGACCTGAATTCCCCAGTAACCACAGACTGATTTCAGTGCAAGATGGGCACCGCAATCTCTGTGATGTACCAGAGAACCTGAAGGTATTTACAGCCTAAACAGACAGCAACCTGAGAAGGGGAGAGGACAGCAGGCTTCATTATATATTAATTCATTAATAAAAGCTTACAAAAACCCCAGAAAAACAAAAACTGAACTGGAAGGCAAAAGGGAGCTTGGGTTTGGAAGTGTCCAGCTGGAGCACCATGCTGTGCCTGCAAGGAAGAAAGGGGAGACCTTAAGAAACACAAAGTGGCTCAGGGATGAGGCAAGACCACACCTCCACATTGCTTTTCCTTTAACTCCAGAAGAACGCAGAGGAAGCTGGTAGATTAGGGGTGAAGGTAGCCTGGAGGAGGGATACAGGAGCCTAGAGCACTGGTCAGGTCAGGGCTCTGATGGACAGGACTTTGCAGGAAAGCTAAAGGACAGCAACTGTGGATAGGCTGTTGTGGTGAAGAGGGGTTGAACCTTTCACGACAGAGTGGAAGGGGAAAAGGAAAGACAAAGCAGCTGACTCTTTATTCCCTGGTGCATGAAGGGTTAAAAAAATAAAGAGAAGAGAGATGAACTTTTGGAAAACTCCAGTGGTTTGGATTCTGTTCAAGGCTTGGATCAACCCATCCCAATTTGAAAAAACAGGACAACGGTGTCCACTTGGCTCAGCTGCAGGCTCTATGGATTTTTATTAGCAATGGCTGGAGTTCAAGGCAAGTGAATTGTAAATAAGGAGAAATGAAACACAATAAAATAGTCTCCAGAGATTTACCTAGAAAACATCTGGAGTTTTGGCACTAACATATAGAAATCTATACCAATGGGAATGCAACATATTACTGTGAAGTGCAGTAAGAAATAGCACAGATAAATGAGAAGTTAAGGCCTCATATATATCACAATATTTCAGCTCCTTTCGGTTGTGTGAGTTTCCAATACTCTGAAGTCCTGCCAAATATTTCATTGTTACCTTATTAGATGTTCTTGGTTTACTACCTTTTGCTTTGTAAAGCACTGATTTAGTGTCAGTCAATTTATTTTTTAAAAAACACAACCAGATGTCCTGTTCATTTAGCACATAAGAAAACCACATCGGAAACATGTGTTTTTATGCATTCCAACACAGACACCAAGATTTCTTTCTCTTGTTAAAACAGTCTCACTCCTGAAATAAGTCCCCCTTTTATCTTGGTCATCAAATGCCACATTGGCATGCAACACTATTCTGATCTTTGCAAGCTTTCCTTAGTGCTTGTATTTAGCCAAAAGATCTTTAATTTGGGGTTCGTCTCCTGGATTCCCACAGAGCTTTTCATTTCTTTTACAATGGTGACATCATTGTTTGCATTCTGGACTGACCTGGCCCGCTCTCTTTGGTGGCAGGGGAAGCACTTGAGGCCGGGGGCCCTCGCAGAGCTGGAGGTAGCCAAGCGTAAGGGAATGCTCCAAACCTACCCACATTGTTTAGGGAAAAGGGTTTCAGCACTGTCAGCACAACAACCTTGGGAGCAAAGGTTAAGGAACCTCCCAAAATTCAGTCTGGGTGGTGCTCAGCTCAGCAGGGACGTGCATCTCCTCCCAGCCAATGTTTAACTGGCTCCATTCTCCTTTTGCTCAGGGGGTGCAATATCATCCTGTTTAAATTTAGGAGTGGAAAATGAGCCACTCAGCACCCAATGCAGAGAAAGTGTAAATAAAATTATCTCCATGCTGCTGCCCAATGTTGCTTCCCAATGTATTTTTCAAAGACTAACACACATCTGTGATTAGCAACTCCTCTGGAATGGCAGTGAGTTTGGAGGTCACTCCAAGCTGAGAGCTGCTTTTGTTTGTGGTTGTGCTCTTTCCTTGGCCATCTGGGGGACTATTTTGATGATTTGCAGCCCCGCACTTTTATTGCCTTCCAAAAGAGTAATTCTGCATTTGGCTAAACCTGTAAGCTTTCTTTATGAATAATTTGGTCAAAAACATCTAAGCCTGGATGCTGCCTATTGCGTCAGCACCACAGGACTGATGAGTCTTTCTGTAGATGTTTACAGTAACCAGAACCAAGCTGGGAACACAAAACCACCAAGGTGAACACAGACTCTCACCCTGCCTGATGTCAGCACTGAGGCATCTCTATGCCTCTTTCTTATTTTAGAGATCTGTTTCTACAAAGACAACACTCTCCAGAAGACCTCCTGCCTGAGGGGGAGCCCAGCACCTTTATGCCCAGAGCCCAGACTCTGGGCTTACCTAACACAAGGGCAATCATTCCTGGGAATCACACCATGACTGAGAACTAAAATGCTCCTCCAAAATCTGGCTTCGATGACTACAAACCCAAAATTCCATCTGAATCAATACCCCAGATGTTCCCAGGCCCAGGCCCAGCTAGGAAGAAAGCCAGGACTTGAAGTCTGGGTTGATACTCATACCAATCCTCTGTGAGCACAAGCCCTGCCCTCACAAAAGTGAACTCATACAAATCTCATACATTGCTGAGCAAACCTACAGGAGATTCTCTGTGCCACTGTGCAGCCCCAGAGTTCTCTGTAGCTTAAATTTTCTCCCGCAAAGTTCATCATATTTTTCATCTTCCATTATTAACACTTCTAGCACAAGGCTAGGGGAATGGCTTCAAACTGAAGAAGAGTAGATTTGGATTAGATATATAGGAAAAAATTGTTTCTTGTGAGGGTGCTGAGGTTGCCCAGAGAAGCTGTGGCTGCCCCTGGATCCCTGGCAGTGTCCAAGGCCAGGCTGGATGGGGCTCTGAGCAGCCTGGGATACTGGCAGGTGTCCCTGCCCATGGCAGGGGGTTGGAACGAGACGATCTTGAAGGTCTGTTCCAACCCAAGCCATTCCATGGTTCTGTGATTCTATGATTTCCTCCCAAGTTCCTCATAAATTACAGGCTGTGGCAATGGCAGCCACTGTGTAAACCTTGAGCTGTTGGACTGGCACAAAGCAGCTATGGAGCTTCAGGCCTCTCCTGTGGATCAGCTTCCCCTACAGACCCCAAGCTAACACATGGAGGATGTTGGTTAAGAATGAACAGCAAGAACAGGCTGTTCCCCTTAATTGTGCCTTGTTCATGCCCTGGATATTGCAATCACTATGTCCAAAATGAGCCAGGAGAAGTGACTAGGATGCCAGCTAGAGGGTACTGCCATCCTGCCCAAAACTGAATGCAATGCTGGATGATCTGCCTCTATCCCAGCTTTTGTGCTGCACCACATGTGAAGACAAGGCATGTGGAGAACTGGTGGTGCCTGCTATGAAAGCTGGAGACTTTAGGAGAGCAGAAGACCTTGACACTTGCACATTGCTGCCTGAACAACAGCCTCACAAACGGCCCAGGATAAAAGCTGTTTGCATGACAATCATTTCCCACAAATTCCCCAAAGATCCCAGAGCCTGCTGCACCCTGCACTGGTGCAAAGGGGTCTGGCTAAAAGTCCATCAGCTGCAGTTACAGAAACAGAAGGAGAAACCTGAATCTCATGTTCAACCACTTAAAGAATCGTGGACTCCTTGATTCTGTAATTACTGGACAGAGACATCACTTTCTTCCTATTTTCCAACCACCGATTAACTGGAGGGTCTCATATGCATCATAATAAAAGCCCCTTTCTCTTAGTGATCATGCAAAAATGAGAATGTAGACAATGTAATCATGTCAGAAATGGTATTCAATTAATAGTTAGCTAAAAATTATTCAAATGGTGATTCAGGGACTGAATAATAAATGGGAAATGGACCAATTAAGCAAATGGACAAGCTAATGGCTGCAGTGCAACAAAGTGAGCCCAATGACAATTTGATAAATTAATAGAAAGCTTCTAGGTGGGCTGACACATAAGGAGCAGGGAAAATAGGGAGGTATGGATAATTGACATTCTGAAATCAGAATACAGCTCTGTCAGGAGACAAAAGGAGGGCTTTGAGCAAGCAGAGCCCATGGAAATCAGACATCACCCTTTGACACTTCACAGAGCTCTGCAGGGATGTTTCAATCACATTGCTCTGACCACTGCATCGAGTAGATGCTCACTTTAAATACATGCAGGAAGTTTCTCATATGAAAACAAGACACATCCAAAATCTGAATAAGAACAGAAGCTGTCCAGAGGAACCAACAGGAATTAACACAGTTTAGAAAATGAGCATTTTACTTTAAAACAAGCAGCATGGGCTAGCTGGGACTAGCTGCACCACTGAAACAACTGCTGTTGTAAGTCTCATGTTGTAGCCATGGAATACATGCTCAGTGCAAAAAGACAAAAATAGCATTGTATCCATGAATTAGTTGCCAAATTATGCCTGTGCACTCCAACATGTCAGCCTCAAGTCAGTCTTGTTAAGGAACATACAGAATTTCCACACCAGGCTACCATTCCTTACAACTTCCCATTCAGAATCTCGTTTTGGTGTTTGATCTCAGCCAGATTTTCTTTGTCTCCTCTTGAGGAAACAATCCAGTGTTTCACCCTCCAGGCCAAAATTATAAGCATCTGGAAATGGTTGAATGACAATATTAATTTTGCCTGAAAAACACCTTTGCTAAGTGAAGCCTTGATCTGCAATAGAAACACAGAAGTGTAAAGGAACAACAACAGGGTGTATGCCATCATCTCTTTTCCCCAGGGGTTAGAAATCTCCCTTTTTCTGTCCCTCAGTTTTTCCATTTGCTCAGCTCCATTGAGATTGCAGCTACTTGAATACAGCCATCCCCCTAAACTCCCCTCCACTGAAAAGCTATACATTATATGAAACAATAAATCCAAAGTTTTTTTTTCTCTGCAGTAAGGTGGCCCGAGCTGCTGGGGCACTATGACAGAGGACTATAATCCCCTTCTTGTTCAGAGAGAGGAGGGGGAGGAAAGGGCTTGCTCCAGGCTCCAACTGACATCAACAGAAAGTTAATAGGTGGCAGCACAAAACTTCCAAACCAGCAAAAAACCCTGCAAAACCAGCAAAACAAGAAAGTAGGTTTCTCTCATATCATGGTTTCTTCAGCCTGCCTATTACCTTTGAATAACAGAGGTCCTATTCATTGTGCTGGAGCAAAGCAGCCTTTGCACTAAGTGGTCCTTGCAGTGATACAGAGCAGTGCAGCATTTTGTGGCTTGGAAAACTGGTTGGTGTACTTATAGTATGCTTATGTAGCCATAAATTCTCATCAGGAATTATCCTGAAATTGCAGCGTGTTTTCCAGGGTCATCATATTACATGAAATGTTCAGTCCTGCCTGGGGCAGGATAATATGTAAGAAACACAGATATGCCTCAAAGCAAAACAATAAAAGGAGGCTTTTTGCTGGCTCCCAGGATTCTTGGTGTCGTTAGGTCTTAGCACACATTCACTTTTAATACCTTGTTTTATTCCTAAGGATATTTTAAAATGGCTTTGAACACTTTCCAGAGGCCATTTCTTGCTTTTAAGTTACGTTTCAGATTCAACCCTACTAAAACATGAGCATCATTGTTTATCTTTAATGTACCAGTGACACGCTTGGAGATTTGGACTGGCAAGTTAAGGACTACATCTGAGAGTCCACAAAAGTATTTCAGTGCTGAGCCACACAGCTTTCACTGTCTGCCTTAGGCTTTCCAGAACCCAAAAGTTTTCCTGAAGAGCCTCTTACCCAGCAATTTTACCAGGCACAAAGAGCAGATCAGACCTTTGTGGGTGCTGTTCTGCTGCAGAACTTTCTACTTTTTCAGCACTGCAGTGCCAAGACAATAAACTCTGCTTTCAGTTCCAACCATTTACTTGTTAATGTATGTAACTTAAACGTACATCATCATAATTGTTTTTAAGTGAAACAGATCTTCCAGGGGGGTTCAAGTTATGATCTAAGAGTTGGAAATTCTAGCTGAGACAGATGTGCATAATGCTGTGCGGTGTTTGCTCGTTACGACCTCACGCAGCTAAAGCGCCGGCTAGCACTTCTTTGTGAGGCCGTAGCCGCTACGTTTGCGGGCACTCCAGGGTCGCGGAGTGTCCTGTGTGGGTTAACAGCTTTGGTGGTTCGACGCAGAGAGGAAGCGAAGGGAATAGAGAAAGACACTTTGCCTGCAAATCTAAGAACCTTTATTCCCCCATGCGTGGTCTGAGCAAATGGCTCTCAGATCGTTGGAAGGCAAAATGGCCATGAAAAAAAGATTGCAGCAGATTAAATAGGGGGTGAGCGGACAGGGTGGGAACTGGCCTCGCCCTATGGGGTTAAACCGATGTAGGGTTTCATAGCCAATGGTGACATAACAGAGTTGCATACAGCATTCAGGGACAAATAGGAATGCAAAGGTGAGGTGACTGACACAGAATTTTCTGTGAAGAAGCAGGGGGTGGTTACAAGATTGACACCCCAACAGGGAGTGACAACCCCTGATTGACAGAACCATGTAAGGAGAAACCATGGGAGGACTGAGAAGATTGACAGGTAACTGTGGATCTGTGCGGCGGGAACTCTTGGGGTAAACAATCTGGATTGAACCATTGTGAGGGAAAAGAGGGGTACAAGGAACATGTCTAACTAACATTAATGAAATCCCTGTCTAAACCAACCCAACCGACAACAATGTTTGTTACCAGTGTAAAATTTTGCCCTTTTATAAACAAGGTCCTGAGCACTTGGTGTGAAGCAAAGCCTGGCATGGGGAATGGGAAAAGCCTAAAATTCAGCCTATGATCATGGCAGATCAGGGAAAGTCACAGGGCTCAAATCCACAGTTAGAAACCAGTCTCTTCTTCTGGTCCTAAAATCTGAGCAGCCACTTCAAAAAGAGGTCTTACAGTAGCTCAGCATCTCTGAATTTTGTACACACCTCAAAAAGAAAAGGGATGCAAAAAGCCCCATACAGTGGGAAACAGCTTAGCTGTGCTGCTCCTACTTATTAATTTCAATTCAACTGATGATACAAAACAATTAATTTCAATTCAATTGATGATACAAAACAAGGATTCTATGCAGAGCATCCTTCTCCCAACTCAAACCAAAGGAATCCAAATGCAGCCCATTGTTGAATGCACAAGTTCTGACAAAAAAATAGTTTGTCACAAAAACAAGAATGCCACCTACCCACATAACACAGTAATAAATGTTTTTCCTACCCTGCAAAATACATAAAGCACACACACACGTACTAGTCCACAAGAAACAGCTCAGAGCTTTAGTTTCAGTTTCCATTTCTAGACAAAGATCAGGTAAGAATCTGTTTTCAGTTGGAACCATCACATCCTCCTGGTTTTTATTCCCAAGCTAGTTTTGCCCCCAAGCTGGACACTGGATATCAAATACAGCAAGAGTAGAATTGAGATCAATGCAATCAGAAATCTTTTCATGAATGTTCTTTGCAGAAGAATGAAATATCCTGCTACCCTGCTATCAACATAGAACACATGAAAAGCAAGCAAAATTAAATTGGACCTCTAATACAATTTTTAGAGTTGCTGCTTCCATGGACTTCTGTAATAAGGTTTTATAGTGATTGTCTCGGAAAGTCAGGCCATCACCTTCTCAGAACATAATAAAATAAAATTCTGGCAGTGGAAAACATATCTCAAGGAGATATTGTTGGAAAATGAGTGGGAATACCTGGGAGCTACAGTCAAAGTGCAGTTGCTGAAGATCCAAACCAGACCCTAATCTTTATTTTATGTAGATCTGTTTTATTTCACATCATCTCCACAATCTGTTATATAAAAATATGCTCATGATGTGCAAGGCACTGCATGCTCCAAAACATCTCTTCCCTTTTCCCAAACTATATAGACTTGTTTTTGTTTCTCTCTATTTACATTTCAATTCTAAGTAGATGTGCTCAGACGGTACCCATCTGAGCTGAAAACTACCTAAGCCTTTCCAAAAAAGGTTTCTAAATTTTGCTAGCTAAAACTCAATCTATTTTAAGTCTTCTCATTAGGACTGGTATTCGTCCTCTGAAGATCTGGATTTTTTTGTATAACAGTTTTACTGTGGAGTAGACAGATTAGTTTGCCAGCAGTACCTGACTGGAGTGAAAATAAATAATATGCACTGAAATATTTTTGGGAAAAGAAAGCAGATTTTCTTTTCTCATTTCTGTGCTTCACTTAGGACATTCCTTCTTTTCATCCTTTTCCTATGAACAACAAACACTGCAAAGATTACACGTTTTACACTTCATGATATCATCTTGAATTGATGTGCAGGAAGCAGCAATGGATCTATTGCAGCTCTCAAACTTCCATCTACTTTCATTTCCTGGAATCATACATCTGGGAGCAGAGATCACCATCAAAAACTTGGAAACACCCAACATATGATAAGGGGAAATTAAGGAAATGTTTCTAAGAAGTGCTGGGCACACATTTTTGTCCAAAAGTTTTCTCTGTATCTGCTTCAGAGGGGTGTTCTGGGAGTACCCTTATTCCTCAGGGGCTGCAAAAGCTGCAGCAGGTACTGCAGGGCCCTCACTGCTGCAGTGCACCGGTGACAAGAGCATCACACACGAACATGAGGAGTGGGCAGGCATCCATCCCTTCTGCAGCTCCATCATTTCTTCCACTCCTCTGGGACCTGTGCTGCTGTGTCCTCCCTGCTGCTGCTGCAGCAGCATGACTGAGGCTACACTTCTGCAGCAGGTCCTTGAGTCAGAAATAAAACAGCCCCACGTGGCACCTAATGCCTTTTTAATGTTGCTGTGCTCAGGACATCACCCAAGCTGGGGTTCCAAGCCAGGTGTTCCTTTCAACACTGATGATCCTGGCAGGTCCCTTCCAGCTCAGCATGTTCTGTGATCCTGTGATTAATTAGCATTTGGGGGAGCCTGTTGCCAGCAGGTTCTCTGCAGCCACGGACTATTTTCCACAGGAATATACATGGGCTGTAAAGTGTCTTGCTGCTCTCAGGAGCGAGCTGAAGTCCAGCACACAGCCTGGGGCAGGCTTGTGGCTAGCTACACTGGTGTGGGAGGCCCTGAGAAACTGTGGGATACTGCATTTAAATGGAAGCAGTCCTTCCCTCAGTTTTAAAATAGGTACATCTAACAAAGCATTTCAGGCATTTCAAACTACATCTCCTGAACTGGAAACACACTCACATCCACTGGATGCTCACTTGGAGTCTATCAGAATGAACCTGAAGTAAATAATATTTTATTACATGATGAGTCACACAGTAATAGCAGAATGTGTCAAATGCTCTCAATCATTTCCCATGGCCATTAACACATGTATTACACATATACACATATAAATGCATGTATGAACACCCACACCTACAAATTTCACTTTATTGTTGCTCTTTGAGCATGTGCAGTCACACATGAGTAAACCCTGACTTAGATAAAGGAATTAACTTCACTGACAGTTTCTCTGGAAGTTTAGAAAGTTTTTTTTCCATAGCTCTTTTCTACAAGGCATAAATAGGGTAAAAAAAAGAGCTGACCTTGGACAGAGAAGCAACTCCCTTTGCCAGACTGCAGCCAGACTCTTTAACCTTTTCTCTTCATCCACCAGGATTCTCCTTTTCTTTCTCCAGGATCACTGCAACAGAAACTATTTCAAGTACATCCACTCAAATGGTTTGCAAAGTCCTCATGCTTGTATGTGAAGGTGCTAATGCTGAAGGCAAATAGGATTTTTTTCCTCATTGAAATGGGCTGAAAGAGTCATTTACTCTGTCTCAACTGGGAAAAAAACCAAAGAAGGAATGGACAGAGGGAAGGGAAAAAAAGAAGAGAGGCCACATTTTTAACCTAATCCTTAGACTAGGCAATCAGGCTGGACACAGGGCTGTACCTCTGCTTGGCATGCTCTGCTTTGACATTGGACATGGATAAAGCACATTTCATTTTACAAGCATAATTTTTTTATTTCAGGGTTGGTTTTGGTTTGTTTGGGGTTTCTTTTCAGATTCTTTCCAAGAACGTGGCAAGCCCACAAACTGACTTTTCAATCACTTTTTTGTGCTCTCCTCACGGCAGGTAACAGGCTTGTGGAGAAGGCTGCTGACAACTGTTGTATTGCTGAGCCAAACCTATTTATGCCAAGATAGATTTGTTCATTTCTTCTCCCCCTCCTTCTTCTCCCAATATTCTCCTCTCTCAGACTTTAAATAAGGCAGAAAAGCAATGATGCAAACAAACTGAGCCTCAGTATGACCATATGCACACCACCCCCAGTTGCTGGATCCTGCAGAACAGCAGTTAATTTTGTGTGTCATATTTTATGTCACACTTATTAGCCTGAAGTGCAGTAATGCATGTTTCCATTCACAAGAGAACCTCTTCTGAACAAGAAGGCCATGAATAGGTAATAATAAAAGTATATTCCATGTGCCAGGGACCATGCTAATTAGCAGACTTGGAAATCTCTGTCAAACACTATAAAATGTTACAGTGTTTATATAAATGTTTAATAATGGAAATGATAACAAACTGAGTGGGGATGACTTGGGGAAAACAGGCATTTGAGCAGTTTTCTGAGCATGAGCAATGAAACAAAAAAATAAGCTTTCAAGTGAAAGTTTAATCTGGCTGACACATTTGAGTAAAGGCTTGTCCCAGTCTGCAGTTTAGCACACTCTACAGGTAGAACAGAAACACTGTGAGCTTGGTCTCTTTCGGGGTCACTGGCCCAGCAGAGTCCCTTTCTCAGAGGGATCAGCAGTCCCTGCACTGCAGCAGGGAGACAGCAGGCTCCCAAAAGTGCCTTTTGAGCCTCGGTGCTGCTGATGGACACAGGACACCCCCCACCTCCCCAGGCACTGCTCTGAAACAAGAGCAGCAAGTCAGGGAATCAAGAGCAGGACACAAGAGCAGCAAAGCCAGCACACACTGACAAGGCTTCCAGAATCTCAGGTGTGGTCTTATGGTCTGCCTTTTATTAAACACTGGCAGCTAAATACATGTTTTGATTTAAAAAATATGAATGCAAGTGTTTCGACAAATGAAACTAAAATAGAATTAATTGCAGACAAACTAACTGCAGTGCTCATAAATGAGGCAAAACCAAGGACAAGGTGATAGGAACCTCCTGCTCCCCAATTCCAAAGACACTTTTCAGAAGTACACCATTACTTCACCTGTTTCAAGTGGCACATCTGGGGTGATCTCAGCAGCAGAGCTCCAGTGACTGCAGCTCTGCTGGGCACCAGGTAGAAGTAATCTCGCCCCAGGCAGGGCTTTTTCATTATTGAACAATTTTTAGACTGTAATATTTAACATGTAAAACTTTACTTGAAATTCCAAAGTCAAAATAAGAGTTTTGCACTAAACCAAAAGCAATTACACAATCCTTATGTACACACACAATAAATCCATAGCTACCTGCTTTGGGGGAATGTCTAAGTTCTAGAGATAAATGAAAGACAGCAGGCTTTCCTCTGGCAGAATTTCCAATTTTAAAGCCAAACTAACACTGTCAACATGGCGTAGCAGAAAGCAAAGCATCTTGTAGCTCCTTGTGATCCCAAAAGGCTCCCTGGCCAGCTAGCAGGTTGTGCCAGCATTCCAGCTGCAGGGAAGAAGAGCTGCCCCACCTCAGGGGTGATCTGGCAGTGAGTTTTTCCTTCTGACCATTCAGTATGTGCAAATCTCTCCTTAGAGCCAAGTCCCTTCCTCACTTTAGAGAACTCCCCCACAAATCACTGAGTATTTTTGCCAAATGCAGTCCCAGCAAGGCCTGTTTGGGTGTAAACCCTTGCTCCCCACACTAGGTACAGGAGAGGGGTGTTACACAGTGGAGCACAGCTTCTGGGATCCCATGGATGCTCTGAGAGTTTGCTTTTTGAAACACTGACAGCAGATACAAAATGCAGCTGGATCTGTCCTCAGGAATGCTGAGACAGAGAGCCTGCCCCATCACCTCCCATCCCCGGGAACAGATCCCAGCATGGGGAACAGCATGGGGGCTGCAGCCTTGGAAAGCATCAAGGAAATGAGTTACAGCAGCAAAGACCCCGACACATCCCGACCCCTGCTCGCCACTGTGGTCAGAAACTCTGTTTTCTTGAGAGACGTGGGAAGGGTTAGGCTGGAGAATTAGAGATCCCTCTTGATCCCCTTCCCTGTGCTTTTTCAAAACTGAATCCTGCCCAGGTTTTACTGAGCCCTGGTCTATGGCTCACAAACCACAGGCCATGTGGGAGGTGATGTGGGAGCTTGGTGACCTGTTCACATCCTCACCTCCCACCATAAACTGAAATCAATGTATAAATAGAAGTATTTGAAGGACAGACTCAGGAGGCTCCCCTAGGGGTGGAAACCAACATTCAGCTCTCCTGGAGTGCTCATACACAGGGCTATTAGGACCAGCTGAATCCCAGGACTAATGATGGATTATGTCTGTGCTTTCCTCCAAAGCAGGCAAAGCATTGGAAAATGGAAATCTGAATCTTGACCGTCTCGCTGCAGTCAGCAAAGTGAGCTCTGGCACAGAACTGACAGGAAAAGGGGTATTAGCTGGGGGAAAATAAATGGAAGAAATGTCCTTCAGCTTGGCCCCCTTTCAGGGGAACGATAGGTTCTTCCTTTTGGTCCCCAGGTGAGCTTTAAACCTCCTGTTTGTGGCTGCTTCTTTAGGCTCAGTGTAGCTCAGCATCTCTGAGTTGCTACAGAGCCAAATGGCTGCGAATTTTGGTATTTTTCCTTCCAGTGCACCACAGTGTCCATGTCCCTGACTCAGGATCTGCATCTTTTGTTCAATCACCTATCATAACTAATTTTGGGAACATTTTATTTTTGTCCCTTCAACATAAAGTCATCAAATAAATACAAAATGAGCAAATATTACCACACAGCTCGACTATTTTTCCTTCATCATGTAGTTGGTTCCTCAGCCGATTAGAATGCGAATTCTATTCATTACATATAATTTTTTGCCCTCTGTTTTACTTGATTTATTTCACAGTGCCCTATGAAAGATACTAACATCACTATTTTAATTTTTCACTGCCTACCTCAAGCACAGAATTGCTGCATACAGATTTCAAAAGACTGTCTCTTACTGAGTCCTCGTCCGCCACAAAATGGTTCACATTTTCCTTTATTTTTATCATTGACAACTGTTTAGTATTTCTACTATCTCTGGTTCCCACTGTACAGAGACCAGAAAGGACTCACTCATTCTGGCAATAGAAGGGGCTCTTGAAGTGATCCCACAGCACAATAATGCACGGGTGGATTTAGTGCCTCTTTTTAAAGCCAGACCTAAATTTTAAGTCATAAATCATCTGTCAGCTTCTTTCAAACATCCTAGGGATAAACAGAACAATTTAGGCTTACAATACAATAGACTTGAGGAGTCTGGATCTGTAAATATGAAGGAGGAAAAGAGAATGGAAGAAAAGTATCCAACCCCAGTATTGTGTGGTGAAGATATCCCATGGAGATATGTAAAATTTGAAGCATACAATTAATAATACTTTTCAAAGACGTGCCAAGATACACTTAATGACCATTTTAAAAGTACTTGGAAAGCCTCAGAATGCAAATGAACCTAAATGCAAGACAGCAAATGGAGCACAACAAAGTCCTGATGACAGGAACAGACGAGTATGAGCCTTTAAAAAATACAAAGGAAATTATTACAAAAAACCGATGTTGGATGACTCTTTAGTCCAGACACTCAGAAGTACACTGTCCAGATGCATTAGATTATGAAACCTCTTCAGAGAGCCTATTTTTACTATGCTTCAAACCCCTTTCTCCCATGTCTTAAAGCCACGTAGCTGTGAGTTATCAGATCAGCTCTATTAGCAGTCAAGCCAGCCTGCACACCCCTGGACAGGAAATCACTGGCAGGGGTGCAGCGTGTGCTGGCAGCCAGAGGCAGCAGAGCCAAAAGCACAGGTGGATCCTTGTCACCTCAGCGCATCCGCGGAGCGCGACGGAGCGAAAACGGCCGGCTACGGACGGTCCCGAGGGAGCATGGGGCCTCCTCGAGGTACCACAGCACAAATAATTAACAAACTACAGCACCAAAGGCCGGGGCTTTTTCTCACAGTAGGCCAAGAGCTGCTCCATGGGCTCAGTGAACAGCCTGGGCTCTGGAATGACTTGGGGTGTGCTGCTTTCCCACAGCCTGTCAGGCAGGGTCCCGCTGGTCCCGCTGCTGCCGTGGCCTCGCTTGTGCCAGTGCATGATGGAGCTTTGAGGGAGCAGCACAGCCTCCACCAAAGCTGGGGACTCACACCGTGACCAGAGCAGCCCCAGGCTCAGAAAATTGCTCTGGGACAAGGGCAGGACAAGAAATGGCACTGCCAGAACTCTGCTTCTGAAAACCACTCCCTCCCTTCCCCCAAGGGGAAGAAAAGCCATGTGTTGACAACAGGCCCGAAGCTTTCCTCACAGAGAAGCACTAAATAAGAGGGTTTTAATGCCAAGTTGTTTGCTGAAGCCATCACAAACCACAGAGCTGGAAGCCAAAAGGTGAAAAGCTGATGTCTCCCGAGGCCAGGAGAGCCTGAACCTGGTGTTTGTTCACTCCTGTAGCTATCTAAATGTCACAACAGCTTCCTTCTGCATCTTCCTGCTCTTTTGCCATGAGCTGCAGACAAAAAGGGCTGGGGAAATGACCACGGAGGCTCAGGGCAAAACTCAGCAAGGTGCAAAGAAGGTGAAGATGTCTGAGCAATCCAAGGCAGTCACAAGAGAAGATTTCTGCTTAGTTTATAGAGTTCTGTTATGACTACAAAAGGCCATACACTTCTAGAAAGAGACTGTAATTAGCTCCAAAGCTGACAAGTACCAGAGATAAATGTGAAAAGAAAGCTCTTTGCTACTGAGAAAGGCAAGATTCATAACTCACACACTGTGCAGGTCTTTGGCTCCTGTGGTAGAATTCAGCCCATGAAATCCCCTTCCTGCCAATCTCAATTGTGCTGCTGCCCCTCGAGAAGTGCCAGCTGGAAGCTGAGACAGAGTTTTGCAGATAACATTACTTGGTTGCTACCAAAATCCAGTTGCTGTTTTATATATTTACTCACTCAATTCAAGGTTAAACCAGCTAACTCCAGGACAAAAACCCTGCACCAATTGCTTGCCACACGTGAGACTGACAGCAGCTAACTGCACGGATGGAAAGACAATCAGTCTTCATTTTAACGCTGCGCTAGTGGATGACAGCCACAGCTGTTCTGGGCAAGGCAGACTGTGCAGAGCACAGAATGCAGCCCACTGCAGGGAGAGACAGACCTGAACCATAGCTCCACAGAACCTGCCTTCTTCTCTTTCTGGGGTGGGACATCAGCACCTAAAACTCAGATCTGCAGCTGGGCTTCAGATCAGGCTCAGTGAGATGCAGACTAATTTTTTAAAATCTTATTTTCAGTCTGGAAATGGCAAGAAGAATTTCATAAGATCAGTTTGTCTCAGTATTTTTTTTTTCCAATTTTAGCTGACCACATGAGTACAAACATACGAAGGTTTAGCAAAATCAAAACGGAATCCATATCTTAAACCTGGCTGCGTGTTGCAACTGAATTTTAACATTATCTCCTAGTCTCAACTCCCTGTCCAAGACCCTACCCTTGAAAGCTTTGCTTTTTCCTGAAGGCCTCAGTTATCCACTTAACTGGAGGGGCTGGTGAGGAAATGGGGGAAAAAAAAAGCCTAACTTTTGAGGCTATTCAATGAGATGATTTCCATCTAGGTTGTGCTATTAAAAATCTTGAGTAACTCCCTTTAAATCAAAGGAGGAGCACCAGGACAAGCTGCCAAAAGGAGTTATCAGACGGAAGATAAATTCAAGTTCCTTTAATTCAATGTCATCTTTATGTTTTCCTTTAAGACAAATTCTGGCTATTAAAATTCCATTAATTCTGAATTACTTAGATAGAGGGATAGGAAGAAACCTTCAGGTGTCCTGAATGTGGCATTACTGATGCACAAAGAAATATACTAATTCTAATCTCTTTTAGCAGATGTGAGCCAGGATAAAAAGCTCTTCTGATTGAACTCTCCCCACTGAAACTCTGGTTCCAGCATGGGCCATCAGAAAGGCCTTGCTGAGGAATTACTTACAGGGAATCACCAGGATTATTTGAAGGGAGTTCCCCAGTGAATATGGAGAGCAGTTTTGTTTCCATTGTGTTGGTGGTCTCTGTGAAATTCCTTCACAAAACTCCTCCTTCCTTTGGGAGGTGCAAAAATTCATTGGTGAGATCAGCAGCAATCAATGAAGGGTGGCAAAGACAGGCCAAGACTTACTTCAAGAGATGGGAAACCTATCTCTAGATTCTGAAAAGATTGAGCTGCTGATTCACGTTCAAGCATCAACTGGGAAATTTAATCAGAGTCCTTCCATTATATTTCTTTTTTTCTGTGAGATACCACAAACAAAAAGGGATAAGTGAAGTCAGCAAATGTGATTTAGAAGGAAAGCCTTGCAGGGTGGGAATTTGGGCTGAGCTATCCCTGAACTTCCCTGGATTTACAGGACACCAATGCTGAAGAACAGATATGCATTATTTTTTGCTTTAACATGCAAGTGTGTGCAACACAGTTCAGGCTAGAAGAGAATGAAGCCTACTGTTTTGTGGATAAGAAAAAGTAAAAAGCAGAATGAGGAAAGACAAGACTCAAGTTAAATTTTTAATAAGGAGCATTTAGAAGCATCTTCTGAAAAGCCAGTGAATCTTTAATGCAAAAATTGCTTCGAAAAGGCAATTATCCCAAAAAGAAATTACTCTCCTCTGCAGAGGGACAAAATTTAATAATTAAAGTGCACACTGAGAGATTTTACTGCTATTTTAAGTACTTTCCTAGTTCAGCCCAACTATGAAGATTCAATTGTTGCCTCCCTTACATAAGGCCAGCAGGCAGTTCAAGCTAAACCTCCTGCAAACCAGGCTGTTGTAGAAATCTGACTGCCTCTGGCAATCACAGATAGATGCAGATTCTCTGAGAAGACGAGGGGGATTGTTTCAGAGAGAATGATGCAAAGAAGTAACTTTAAAAAATAAAAACACCTAGGTCATCTACAGGATGAAGGCATTAGCCTGATGTAAAGCCCAGTTGCCTCACATTTCCTGTTCTCAGGGCTTCATTTGCCATCTTTCAAGGGGCATTTGAACCTGGCTACCTGTGGTGATATTATGATGGTACCTAGGTACTCAAAAACAGCAATGGAATCAAGAATCCAACCCAGTGACCCCCTCCTTCTCTTAGTCCTTTCATATCTCTCTCCTGAAGGGGTTAATAGACTCTAAACACGTCCCTTATTAAATGACCTGGGGTAGGATGCCATGGTAACCTGCTGGAAAAGGAGCTGACATTCATGCATGACAGAAGGACCCAGTGCAAGTCCTCCTCACTCACCCAAGAGCACTGCTGCACAGGCAGGGGGTGCAAAACAAGTGCCCACCAAACAAATCAGTGTCAAACATCACAGAGCTCTGCTGATGCCTTCACATTTCTGCTTGTTCCCTCCGCTTCCCTCACTCTGCCTCATCGGTGAGGGGGAAACCTAAAACCAAATGGCAGCAGAGGTTTGTGACTTGTGTGGAAAGCACTGAATCTCAAATGGGACATTTTCAACTAGCACGTGCCTGAAGTGATGGGGATTTTGGAAGGAATTTTGAACAAGTTAGACAGGACCTCTGAGTGTTTTTCATGATGCAGTTTATTTTCTTATCTTCTGCATAGGCAGGAAGGGTGAGTTTGGCTCACATCTTTACTGCATGGCTCAGAAGGTCACAAGACCCCTAGTTACAAGACCTTTTAAGGATTTATTGACCAATAAAACACTGCCAACAAGGATATTTATGTTTTTGACCCAATCCTTAAATATTTTGTCTTATAGACTCATGCTACAGTGTAAGCTTTCTTAGCCAATCATGTTAGGACACACAAACCTCCAGCACTGCATTCTAAACTTCTTGTTTACCTTCATAACTACTTTTATTTTTATATCTTAAACTCTGAAACTCTAAACTTTCTTCTTCTTAACTTAATGTGTCTCTGCTTTAAATATAAATCCACATTCTTGTCTCTAGCACCTACGTTTGGAAGCCTTTTCCAAGGTCTCAAATCAAATCTTGTGTTTAATTCTAAGCTCTGGCTTACAGGCCTAAAGTTCTGAGAGTTCCTTGCCTTTTGGATTCCAACATGAAACAAGAAAAACGAAGGGTGCAGAGGTAATGCTGAATATTAACTACAGCAAAGTGCCTCTAGGGCAGCAGAGGGTTCCAGACAGCATTGGGGAGTGTCTGGCCCCTCAGGATATAGAGGAAAGAGGCTGAATTTATATCTCTGTCCATGTAGACAGGGCCAGAAAGACTCTACAACTGAGGTTCTGCCAGGTTCTCTTAGGGCACAGGAGCTGAAAATACTAATAGACAGCAAAGACATAAAATAACTAAACTCTTTTTCCCTTCTCTGACTTGCAGGATACATTATGCTCTCAAGATTACAGTAGAAATAGCCTCACTTATATGCTCCAATCCTTTTTTAAGCAATAAAATAGAAAGGTAATGTGATCTTGAAAATATATGCACAGTTGACCAAACTGAAAAATACTGCTCACATGTCCAGGTTTCTTTCCTTTCCCTTCTCCTTTCCCTGACCTTCTTTTTACTTACATGCTCTACACAAATATCCATTCAATGCTGAAAATTCAGGAGGTTTTTCACTTATTCATAAAAGAAGTTTTGTTGCTGTGCTTAGAGAGTGTTTTTTGTGATGTATTTTATTTTTGACAGTTTTGGTTTTTTTCATAGCTGTTCAGGAAAAGGTTGCTGAGAATGACCATGGCTGTCCACTCAAAGATTGGTGCCTGTGCGAGATTTAACCACCAGCAGTGAGTGCTCTAGGATTTTTTCTGAGACATTCATAAGGGTGGATGGAGCTCTCAGGCTGCACCAGAATTCTGCTGTCCTGTCTAAACCTGCCTATGAAATTTTAAAATCTTGTGTTTATTTGAAATACTATTCAGTGCTTTCAGAAACTGAGGTAACTTTTCCTGTTCTCTCATCTCCTCAGCACAGTTCAGGTTGAGTGGAAAGGGCTGAGAAGAAGGAAAATATGTTTATTTTTAGCTGCATGTGACTGAGAGGTACTGCAGGAGAAATCAGAAAGACACACCAGAGGAACATATCAGGGAGTCATGTCTCCTCAATTTGGTAATTAGATCCAAGCAAGCAAACTTTTCCCCCACAAAAGGAGGTGTGGAAGAAGAGGAGGATCAAGGAAAAGAGCAAGACTGTCTGGGACCATGAGCAGCTGGTTTCCATTCCCTGAGGAAGAAGAGGGTGGCTCCAGGAGAGGGTCTGAGGTGATATAGTGGCTGTCAGTGCAAGAATGAGAGGGAAGGGTGCTGCTAAAATACACTGTGGTTGCCATACCTGAGGCATCTTGTTTCCCTGACATCTGATTCTCAAAAGGAAACCATCAAAAATACTGCAAACAAATATTGGAAACAAATGCAGAATAGATAGGGAACTGAAAGCAAACACTGAAGAAAAGCTTTAAGTTGGAGAAAGAAAAATACTGAAGAGCACAAGAGTTCACCAGTATTAACAGAAGACAGCAGCAATCATGTAGTTTCACACAACTTTCTCCACAACGATTTTAGTTAAATTGTGTTTGGTTTTGCTTTGAATTAATTCCAATCTTGCCAAATATTTTTATCTTATTTATTGAAGCAACCCACAACCCCAAACCAGGGGAAAGCTGAGCAGATCAGTAATCAAAAGGAAAGGTGTGTACTCGGGGCCAGACGGTGCCTGGAGGAGGAGGCTCGGATTGAAACTGTCTGCAGAGAGGAAGAGCAAAGGTGAGCTGATACTGTTTTGGGCAATAGGTACAACCAAGATGCTCTGGAGCCAGTAGTAGAACCTCTGCTTACAGCAGGGTCAGGATTTCACTTTCTTGTTTTCAATCTTGAGGGTTTTTTCCCACATATTGACATGGTGCTTCCTTCCCCTTAAGGGTGAGTTGTCACAGGTCCTAACCTTCATTTTAGGGCAATATATAGCAAAGCAGCACTCTCAGAGCAATGATATCAATGGCAAGAGAGAAAAACCTCACTGACAGCAGCTGGGCAGGGTCTGGGAGACTCAAAGCCATGGGAACAACTTCTCTCTACAGGCAGCACTGGCAGGGCTTGTGCTACACTGAGCGTTTGGGCAAACCCCTGGCAGTACTGACCAAAAAGGACACTCAGCACCCAGATTCAGGCTCTGTCTCTGTCCCTGCTCCCTCTGAAAGCCAGATCAGCTGCTGCCCTCCCAGAGGTGGAGTTAAGCCTGAGCTGTGCCTTCAGGAGAGCCTCAAGCCAGCTGAGACTCGCCACCACGGAGAGCTGCCAGGCTCCAGGAGATTTCCTAGGGAAGAGAGGGGCCAGGGGTGACCTTCAGGCGCTGCGGATTTCCCCATTCCCTCCAGCCAGGAGGGACAATCAGGACGTGCCACTGTCTCCCCTCCCATCCTGCACCCCAAAGCCCCTCTGGAGAAGGAAATCCGCACACCCAAAGCACATCTGTGCAAAGCACTGGCAGTGCAGGGAGGTGTCTGGGGCTGGCTCAGGTCCACAGCCCCTGCAGATCTCTGGGGAAGGGGAAATGCTCCCATCCTCCCAGGGACAAACCTACAGAGCACTCCAATTAAATGTAAGATGTTCAATTACTCCCATAGCTGGCCCTGCATTTCCCCCCCTCGGCTCTCTGGGTGTTGTTCAGAAGCTGTCAGATAATTAAGTGCAAAGGCTAAGATAACGTGATTTGAATAACAGCTAATGAAACGCTCTGCAATTATTCCTGAATGTGTTATCTGTCTTCCCTCTCTCACATGGTAACTGCAATTGCCTCTCCCAGAAGTCTCCAAGCAGGTGATGATACACCAGAAGTGCACACTCTTCACTTCCATCTCTCCTCTCACCCAAAAGCCTCTCAATCCAGCTCTCATTGCCTCTGTCAGACGGGATTTCTGCTGGGTCTCCACACAGAGCCCACTCCCCATGACAGCAGCCCCATTTTGCTTCTCTCTCACTTCCATTCCAGACCTGCCCTCTACCACTGTATGGAACTGATCAAATTGTGCATAGGAAATCCTATGCACAGGAAAAGAAAGGAAAAGGAGAAAAGATTAGGAAGCAGGAGTTGCCGCTCTCACCTCATAATCTGTGAACATGCAGAAGAAGCAAAGCTGGCTCAAGGATTTATGGGAAGCAGCACAATTTGCTGCCTTAAGGATGAGGATGATCACAGGAGCTCATGGTCTCACACCTTTGTTTCCAGCCTTTCCATTCAAGGAAGCAGCAGCTCCAAAAACTTCTGTGGGTAAAATTATCCACTTTGCTGAAGCACCTGCACTCTTGTGCAAAGACAACAGTCCCTTCCCTGAAAAGAATCTGTGATTTATAGCTGCACTCCTGAATTTTTCACTGAATTTAATTTGAGCTCAGTGTGATAAAATCTTTGCCCGCTGAGACAACAACATAATTTACAAAACATAACTCGGGTGTTTATTTATAACAGCTTCAAAAATATTTCACCCACAGCTTTATGGCTTGTCTGGCAAAGTGAGGACTTGACCAGCTGGAAAAGGAATTACCAGGAAGTTCAGTATAAAACCACCTTCCTGATCTGTTTAAGGTATTCAAATCAATTACTGATAGGAGTCAAGTTTGGACAGGTGACATGGGAACCATCAGCACAAGAAACTAATCTCCAACCTGTCTGGAGGCAGAGAGGTCAGGAAACACCAGGAGAGGGTGATGTCCAGTGCCAGCTCAGTGGAAAGATTGTGCTGTAAAAAAGGCAGGGACAGCACTGAGGGATGCTGTTCTCAACACTTCCAAAAAGCAGGAGATGTTGCAGGTATAATCCTTGCAAAGGAAAGTCATAGATCAGGGCAGAGTATTTCTAACTGAGCTTGTAAGTTAGATTTGTGGGGGCTTTTATTCTTTGGTGATGCCTTTTTTTTTTTTTTTTTTAAATTTTCTCTCCCCCAGAACTTCCTCCTCTCTGGGAGGTAAAATAAGTGGGAAGTGTAGTAAGAGTGATGGGAGAATGACAGGAGGCAGACAGAACTGACACAAATTTCTGCTATTATCCTTGGAAACACAGGAGAGTGACTGGAAAAGTAGCTGAATTTAAATGAGAGGATATGTTGTAAGCTGACAGCTCTAAAACAGGGTAGGAAGCATATCTAGAACTCCACATGAGGCAGAAGGCTTTAATTCTGTGGTATCCACTTTACTGGACTCTGCTGGATCTCAGGTTCCAACATGACCTACAGTTTATGTGGAACTGTTAGATCCATCTTTATAGAGTCGCCACCTGGTCTCTAGTCAATTGCCTGTAGTAAATGAAAATATTGACAAAGGCTTCACTAGTCCTGGTTTCCTAGTACTTGATGGCAGGTCAGGAAGGCAATTCTATTCATCTAAAGTGAATTTAGAACTGCTTGGATAATAAAGCTTACATCTGAGCAAAGGGCCTTCACTGGATGCAAGAGGATTCCACAGCAGACACAGTCCAAATGATGGGGTAATATCCCAAGTAATATGAAACAAAAGAGGGCCCACATGTCTGTGGTGTTTTGCTACAAGACCCTGAGAAACGGTCACGGACAGATTCACAAACTCCCTAAACATCAGCTCAGTGTTCCCCTCCAAAACCATTCACTCAGCTGGAGAGAAAGGTGTGACTGGAGGCTATAAAAACAGTACACAAAGACTGCAAAATCAACCCATCCCAACCCCTTCCACATGTGGAAAATGACATATCTGTAAGCTGAACGGGGCAGTGGGACACCTGTCCTGAGGAAGGAGTTACCTTGGATGGATCTCAGTCAGCTGAAATTTGACCAGAGGAAAGGAACTGGCTTGGAGAGTCACCAGAGGTAAAACCTTCTGGTTTACAGGAAGCAAAAGCTCATTGAGTGGTGCAAAATAATAAACCATAAATAATAAACCAGGTCTGCTAGAGGAAGGTATTGAGTGTGATAAATGCTCTCGGGATCTCTACAGCACTTGATGTGTTGGTCCTGCTGCTCTGTGCTGGAGCAAGGAGTGAAACCCTGTACTTTTCCAGGCTAATCTGTTACCTCTAAAACACATTTGAAAAAAACAATTGCCATTCATTAAAAAATGTTGTATCTTAACACTCACTTAAATGTAAAGCAAAATGAAGAAAGTTATAATGTTAATTCATTTCAAGCGGTCAGAAAAAAAAAAATCAGCCTTCCTAGGCCACCATATCTGCATTATCAGCATCTCCATCTTCCTGGCTCTCCACCACCCAGCTCCCAAAGGCAAGTCCTGGTTGCACCTGGTGCAAAGCATGCCAAGGATATACATTTAGAAGCTTCAAAGGAAAATGAAAGAGGTCCTAAGATGAAATAGAAACCCTGAAGAATGGATCATACATGCATATAAAAAAGCTGATAATTCACTGACTAGATAAGTGGTTTCATTAAAAGATAAATATCCCTCTCGCCTAATGACATTACTGTTGATATTACTCCACTGATAACATCCAGCTTAACATAACCCCTTTTTATGGCTGCAGAGTCATGTGCTGCTTTCCAAAAGAGCCTCTGCCTTGAAGAAAGATCAAAGAACCTTGTTCGTGACCTGAGCTCTTCAGCCATCAGCCAGTTCTTTTCACATGGCCCCTAAGTGATGAATAGGTACATCCCAGCACAAAGAACCAGAAAAATAAACTGCATCAGAAAGAATTTGTGTTAAAAAATGGGTATACATTTAGAACAAAAGAGAATGGAAAGAAAAGAGTGTAAAATATTTATTTCCCCCCCACCCCCTGATCACACTAGGCAGGAAAAATGGCTGAAAGCCATTTCTTTATGTTATTTCTTACTTCTCAAGTGTTGTGAACAATCACTGCACTTCAGAAAAGAGTCCAAGATATGCAGGGCCATGGAATATTTTGGGAGAAGAACCCAAGCGGACTGATGTGTCCCTATGGAAATTCAAAGCCACAGAAGAATATATATTTCAAATACAGAGAAGAATGATATCATGAATATATCAACTATTTTAAATACTGGGCAAATGCTAACTCTTTTCACGAGATGTATTTTCTCTGCTATTATAAAAGGAGGATTACACTGTGGTAATATGATATTCCCTTTATAACTATGATTGATCCTCCTTTTATCATAACTGAAAAATTATCTGTAATAAAAACATACACAGTCTGCCTCTTGTGCATTAAGAAAGCTTGTTCACCATCATAATTTGAATCCTAATTTGAATTGCACTCCTCCAGAAGATGGCTTTGTTGAGGGAGGTTAGCCAGCCCCAGGCAGGGAGCAGAACACACAGCACATACCCAGAACTGCTGTATCCATATTCCCCTGGACTCAAAGCCCCATGAGGAAAGCAAGGCAGCACTCAGGGGTAGCATTTAATTCCAAAGGACACTGACAGTCACAAGGCCTTGTCATGATCTTAACTGACTCTGCCAATTGAAAATTCCCAGAAAGATCACACCACACCCTGAACTGACAGCTGCTGGGATGATGGACAGGAAAGGAGAAAGTCTGGATCCCAGTGCTGCAAAACTGGGCTCCTTTGCTGCTTTGGATGTACAGGAGCCCATAAGAAAAGGTATTCCCCTTAAACACACTCCAAAGTCTCCCCTAATCAATACAAATATTTCCTCTGCTTTTACCCGGTGGCAACAGGACTAAAATGTGAACTCAGTCTGTATTTGGTAAGGGTTTGCTTGCTTTTCCTGAGGTTTTTTTTCCTTTTTTTTTAAATCCCTATAAGAAAGCTTCCCAGCCTTATTCAGCCCTTATGTTTCCTGTCCTAAATTCACGCTTGACATGTTTCAAGTTGAAGACATTAGTGCAGTGAGAGTGGAATGAGTGTGGCCACATTATCATCAAATAATAACTTGATCAGTACCCGAGATAACCTAAAACCTAACGCAGCTCCAGCCACAGAGGCTTGTGCTGCACATTCTGTGCAAACATTCCAGTGCCTCTCCAGCTGCTGAAGGATTGAATAATCACCAGAAAAGGCACATTTACAGAAAGTTTCAGAAACATCCTACAGCTTCTGGTTCATGCAGCACTCTGCTGCAGGTTGCCCAGGAATCTGGTGTGCTCCAAGTTTGGATGTTGTTGAAATGATCTGGATGTTCTGAGATTCCCACTCAAGAAGCCCCACGGGCCATTCCCAGCCTCTGCATAATGAAAGCAATGCACCTGCTCCACAGCCATTTCCTCAGCTACAGAGCAGTGGAGAGACAGATGTGGCACTTTCCTGTCACAGCAGCCCTGCTTGGGGACAGTGTGGAGGCTGCCACACTCGCTGCAGCCATTGTGCCCATAAAGCTCAGCAAAAAAATGTTAGGCAGCAAAAAATTCCAGCAATTCTTTCCCTCCAGTTATAATAAACTTGCTTCCAATTTGTTGTCCATCCGTTGCTAATTTCATTATCATTTCACACATGTTAATGAGACACATGCTGGTCACATGACCTCCTCTTTCCCTCTGGGGCCTAATGAATTATATATCATGAATAATTAGGGGCAGTTTGTTTTGGCATACACATTCATTAGTGTTTTAATATAAAAGTGCACAAAAGGGGAATTAATGTTTCATGACAACTAAAATAACCCTTTCTGCTAAAAATGTGGCCACATTGAGACCATTTATTTATGCTTTTTTTTTTTTCTTCTAATTAAGTCAGAATTTAAAAATCTCCAGACCACACCACTAAGGAGTAGCTGAGTATTTAAAAAGCAATAGTGTGCAGCTTTTGGCAAATTTCCTCCAGATCCCATAATGTTTCCTGATGCTCTGGCATGACTGACAAGAGTTTCTCCCTCTGTGAGTGCAGAGATTTCTCCCCCTCCAACAATTCACTATCAACATTTGAAGAGGGAGCTGCAGCTTTCAGTTTGAATGCCGCAACAAACAAGCTGATAAGGCTGTTATTTTTTATTTTTAAGCTGTAATTCAAGTGCAGACTTATATGGCTATGGCAAGAATCTCTTTTCATAGCATCTAAGAAATCAGCTGGGCTTCTCAGATTTTTCAGAGGAAAATAGAAAAGTGAGAAGTCAACTGGAAAATTTTTGTTTTAGGTGCAGATGGTGACATTGCTTTTTTAACCTTCTCATGCCTGTTATAAGGATCTTTTAATACTCTTCTATGGCATGGCACCATTTTCTGGAGCATCAGTCTGACATATGACTGGAAAATGAGAAAGACTCAGATATTTTCCATGGAAATCAGGGGTAAAACCTAAACCTTTTTTTTTTTTTTTTAACTCTTGGAGTGGGACATCCATTCTGCAGCTTTGCTGGCCTTGAATTCTAGGTGTTTCAGCATTCTCAGAGAAACACAGAACCAGACAGATAGAAAGGCACCTCAGAAGACCAATAGTGAGGCCATGTGTCCCCAGCCCTTGCCAATCACCTGGAGGTGCTGAAGCACCAAAGTGCTTTAGGACATGATTTTTTTGAAAGCATGAGCAGTGACAAGATTTTCATACAGCTTTATGGAGACATACACTCTCAGTTTTAAAAGAGCTCTCATAACTGCTTTTCACAAAATTTAAGTGCCTTCATACCCTGCAGTGAGCAGATTAAATTTGAAAAGCTGGGTTCAAGTGTGCAAGACGTGGCCTTCGCTACCCCTGTTAAACATTACCTGGTTCTGAATGAGTTCTGGCTGAGCTGAGGCCTCACTCAAGGAAGGTTCAGCAGCTGGGTTTTTCCTGGGCTCCCTGTATCCTGAGTACCCCTGGCTCCCTCTCCTGTGGCCATTTTCCCCCTGGGGCTTTGGGACTGCTGAAGGATCACCCCTCTCATGCTGTAGTGCCACTTGACTTGGACAGCAAGGAGGCTGGAAAGAAGTGTGCTCCCCAGGATGAAAAAAAAATAAAATCCTGGATGACAAGAGTGGCAATAGAGGAAGCAATTTAGGACAGAACTGAAGAAAGCTCTGACTTCTTCAGCTGGAGATAAGAGATTTTTGGGCATGAAGGCTGGAAATGGGATCAGAGCAGGGTAGGGAAAGCTGCATCACCTTTTTTTGGTTATTGAGGAAGGAGTAAGGGGGGGTGAAGTCAAACACTGAGTGCTCTGAGTAAAGCCAATACACATCTATCTCCCACTAGAATTCCTGCAGAAGGATCCAGGTCCTGCCAGTAAATCTCATATATCTAAAATAAAAATGATGTAACTATGTTATAGCACATAGCATGTCCTAGCTTTGGCCAACTATCCTGAAAGAAGCTATTCATATTCCCCTTCATGGACAATAGTGAAAAATCTGGCCTGATACTAATCCCAATTCTTCTCTTTATAAATGGAAAGAAAAAAAAATCAGATTAATCACTAAATTGTCCCATTGACTGTAAAGGAAAAGAGGATGAAGAACTAAAATATAATTGGTCTAGACTGAGAAATATTTTACTACCAACCACTCTAGAACCAGTCTGTACTTTCACTTCCTTTGTTTTACTATTTTATTTCCCATCAAAATCCCAGCATAAAGTTTGAGCACATGTTTTTAAAGATGGCATAATTTATTTAGAATCATGCATTCCCTAGATATTTGTAGGGTAAACTGTGAACAGAAAAGATTAAATGAATGCTGTTGGACATACTGAGGAAAACAAAAATTAGGTTGAAATACAGAAAAAGCATCAAAATGTTCAGAGAAAAATTATGCTACTTTAAAGTAACAGAAAATGGATGATAATGCTCTATCATCAAATTACATATTACTTGGTATGGAGGGACTGTGAAAATCAAGATGCTATTGGGATGTACATTATAAATAAATAAATTTTTAAAAAACTTATAAAGAAAAGACAGCAATCACTTTAGGAAGTAATTGCAGTAAGAGGAAAAAAGAATTGGCAGAAGCCATTAATGGAATCTTTTACCTTCTGCAAGTCCTTGGATATAAACCCTGACCTCTCAGTAGGTGCAAAGGAGACAGAAAGAACAAGGCAGAATAAAATAATCAAGTGGCCAGGGAAATATAACTTTTAGACTTTTATGTTTCTAATAATGGAGGGAAAAATCAGCTACCAAATGGGGTTTTTGTCATGGAGGATGTGAATCCAGAAACAGAAATGTTAGTTCTCAGTGAGGACATTATGTTGGTCCTTTACAAGAAGCAGCTGTCAATGAGCCTGAGCTGATGTTCACATCTGCAGTGGAAAGCCACAAACGCCAATAGGAGACCAGGGACCCTGAACACGTTCAAGGTCATCCAAGTAACAGAGCAGAAATAGTAAAGGTAAAATCTCTCATCTATTGACAAGCTCATCCACAAGGTTTATTTAATTGATAAACACTTAAAACCTCTGAAGCACGTGCTAATGCACTGGCTTGTGAGTTAATGAGCCAGGGCATTCCTCTGGATAGACTCAGAACAACATGGCTGAGGTTCCTAAGCCTTGGTGGTTTTCTAAGATTCATGTGCCAGATGCCTGTAGTGTCAGGCCAGGTAATCCTACTGGTTCTTTGAGCTTTTAAAAGCCTAATGTCTTTTGCGCAGTGGCAATTTGTGAATTCTGAGAATCAGCCTTTTTCTTTCCATTTCTGATTCTGTACAGTTGTTTAACTCTGTTTTGGCTCACTACTTTGTGGCCTTGGTTTGCTCAGATTTTTTTCTCTGATAAAAAAATGCATAATTTTTCAATAATGTACTTCTTTGTGCAGTTAGGGAGAGTGATGCTGTAATGGAGTTTGTCTTTCAGACTTCGGTGTGGGTTTCTTTACATGCTTCTCTAAGCTTTCTCCTGAATGGATTTTAATTCAGTGAAGCTGAGAGCAGAGGAGCAGAATCCCCTCCCTCCACCTGTTTTTGGTGCAGCTTCCTGGAGTCCTTCAGAGCCCCACCTGTATCCATGGATTTATAACTGTATGGAGGGGGAGGAAAGGCAAATGGCTCCCCATAACCTCAGAGATGTTACCTCCACCCTCACTCCTGTGCCAGATGTAGAAAATCTCCCAGGCATTCTTCTCAGCTCAAAGAGAGCACCAGCACCAGCCAGGAGACACCGCCAGATGCAGAAAGTTTTAACTGATGGTGCTGGATATACTCCTGCTCTAATCTCAATTTAAATTAGTAACTAGAGGCAACACACTGGGAGCTTTTCTAGTCTGCTTCCTCAAGAAGTAAATCGAATCCCAAATAAAATATTCAGCATTTGGAGGCTGAGCACAGCCCTTGGTGTGCGCTGAGGAAGCACTTTTCCTAAGACACCAGAAATGTTGGCAGCTCACTTTGGTAACACGTCCAGTTTTATTTGTTTTAGAATCTCTGCTCCACTGGGGGCATGCAAAACGATCTCAGGCACTCTGGGGAATTTCGCCTCTACCTCTCTTTACCCTTGCACTTCTCTTCCTTTTGATCTATTGCTACCCACTGCCCGGGGCTGACTTAATTTGCTGTACAAGCCACTGTCTAACCCATTCTCTCCTATCCTGATGGCCAGAGCCACCCTTCCCACTACACCCAAACTGCTGATACTGTGACAGCTCCTAAGTCGACAATTCATCAGCCAGGAGCTTTTATCAGCAGGAGAGAGGAACCCCAGCACTGGCAGCAGTCACAGCCCTGGCCAGCAAAGATGTTTTTAGAATTATATTCTTGGCGCCTTGTGGCATCTTCAACAAAGCTGGCAGTGACTGCTGAAAACTTGCCAGGTAGATTTGCTCAGAAGAAGGAAATGGGATGTGGTAGGGTGTGGTGGTGAGGAGAAAAGAACATTTCAGAGCATATTCCCGTTTTCTCACACATATTTCTCACCCCCTAACACTTGGGAAGGGAGAGACATTACTTTGAGGGGCATGTCCCATCCAAACAAACAAGACAGTGGGAACAGACCAAAGGGATCCATCAGCCTTGTAAAAACCACCTCTTTTCCAAGTCGGGCTTGACAGATCAGCACAATACTTAGAGGGCACAAGCCCTGCCTGAATCAACACTCTGCTAAGCTTGTAGAAAGAACAAAATTAATTGTGCCGAAATGAAGGTTCACAAAAAAGGCCTGGGTTTCATATCAAGATCTGCTCACCAGCTGCACAGCTTCAGATACATATTTGTAATGCTCCATGCAAGTAATGCCAGAACACCTGCAAGATTAAAGCTCTATGATACCTAAAAATCACAAGTTCAGCTCCAGTAAAGACCAAAATCTAAAAGTGAAGTCTAGAGACCCTCAGCTACTTGCTGAAACTCAGTGATGCTGAGTCAAAAATCCATTAAGAGGACATATTCATATAACCATTAATTTCAGCTCCTGCTCTGTAAAATGTGAAGAACAACTGCTTTCCCTCCTGGATACTGTAAAGTACAGTGTTTTAACATTTGTCAAGTATTTTCTGTCCTCATGCAGCAAGAAGTGCTGCTTTGGGTACTACATCTATTCTGCCAGTCAAAATAGTTGGCTGTCTCTGCCAGAGTGGTTAAATTTCTTTGGGGTAAGTGAAAGCAGTCATGTAAATTAAAGTGAAAAACCAAGCCAGAGACTTACTTCAGGTGAGAAAAGAAATACAACTTTTTCAAAAAGATCAAAACCATCTTTGTAAGAAAAACAAAACAAAACCAAACCAACAAAAAAGCCTACAAACAAACAAAAACCAAACCCACTCCTGATGCTGTAATGTTTCCCTGAATTCCGTGGTTACAGCTGGTAGATTTACAGAAATACTTGGGAAAAGAGCTGCTGCTGGTACTATGGACTGGACAAGACAAAAGGATGAAGGGCTGAACCACAAACCAGCCCTTTTTGATGTATTCTCCATACCAAGGTGGCAGCCAAAGAAGTTTCTATAAAAGCCATTGAAGTTTTTCAATGTTTATCACCACAGGGAAACCAAAACTAAATCCAGAGATTGTTTTAGGTACAGAATGGATTTCTTTAAATCCCATGAAGTTTCTAGAACCTGACACATCAAACACAGGCTTTGGGTTTATACTCTCTCCACTCCCTCCATGTCTATCTCTAAAGATTTCTCATCCATGCAGAAAAACCAATCATGCCCAGGGAACCAGTTGCAATAAGGTCCTCCCTGACACTGACCCAGCAGAACTTTTTTCTGTGAAGGGAAAACTGTTCTGTGGCTTTGCTTCTGGAGGATCCTGCCTCAGGTACCACTTGCTCGTCAAGCCAAGGGCAGGAACATGAATTGCAGCCGTGGTTAGGCCATGGTTGTGTCTGTTCTGTAAAGCACTCCTGGTTTCTCCAGTGGCAGAGACCAGGTCCAAAGGACACAGCTCTTTACAGAACTTCTTCTGCAGCTCCTGGTGGGCATGGTCACAGATTTGAACCCTATTAACCAGATTTGGACCCAGTTAGCACAGCACATATCATCCACGTTAGTCATCCTCTTCTGTGTTTCAGAACAACTCCATCAGGGACCAGCCAAGCTTGTGTCATTGTTTCCAACCCAGAAATGCCTGCATTTCAGACAGGGCATCAAGAGCATCAGCTGTGAGTGCTGCATCCCTGTGCCTGACTTGTCCTTTTATGCACAACACAAAAAATAGGGACATTCCAAGGATTTCACAAAGCCCTTCACAGAGGCCTCATTTGCATGTAAGGCAACCAAATATTTTGAATCATTTAGTTCACATCTCTGGGGATCAACCCATGGAAAGGGACCAGGACCTGACTGTGCAGAGGCTGGGGTGTGTGGCTGCAGTGTCCCCATGGTGGGGGGGGGTGACTCCTGGCCTGGCTGGTGGTGTGCCAGCTCCCACTGCCACCTCCCAGAGCACACTCGGTCACTGGCCTCTGTGGAAAGGAGCAAGGCAAAAGGAGAGGAAAAAAAAAAAGAGAGAGAGAGGGAGAACACTACACAGAAGGGGATGGGATAGAGTAATTAGCTTCATCCTCTGCAGCCTCCAGCACACTGCCAAGCCTTGCTGCCGCAGGACGGGCGGACAAAAGGCTTTTTCAGCTGTCACACATTTCACAACCCCAGCCAGGGACAGCAGCCACGTCCTCGTGCCTTTCAGGGATTTGCACACACGTGCTGCTCTGTCTGCAGGCCAAGGAAAAGCAGCCTTAGCCCTTACCATATGTACAGATACAAAATGCTCATTGCAGTGCTGCTGGCACTCAGCATATGGTCACCCTGATTTATTTCTGTTGAAACAGAAGCCAGAGCTTCTTCCTGCCTAGGCCCTCTGTGGTAGAAATAAGGGGCAGTTTGTGTCCTGGAGACCTTAATTCAGCGCTAAAAATGACATTTTGTCTTCACCCTTTGCCATAATTTCTGGATGCAGGCACTTGAATAGAAGGAAGCCAAGGTACTGATATTACGCCTCACGTATTTAATTTCCTAGGAACTAAGTGGTGAGTGTTGCTTATGCAACCTTAAAATGAAAGTGCGTTACAGGAACAGACTGTCCTTTTTTGTGTTTATTCTGCTCAGTAAAAAAACCCCAATAACATTTAAAAGGATTCACCCAGCAGCAAGATGGTTTTCCACCAGGACTGCTGGAACATGAATTTCTTTTCTGAACATGTGCATGTCTGTGTTTCTCACAGACGCTCATGGGAGCTGTGGTTTTCAGCTGTGTGCAGAGGCAACAAGGACAATTAGCATAAAATTAACATGTCCTACCTCTGATTGTAATCCACATGAGGAGAATGACAAACCCCTACTCCCTCTCCAAACGCTGACTAAATTCATGAGCCTGACTTCATGTAACAGCTAGTTAAATGCCTGAGACCAATTGGGATACCAGACATTACAGAAATAGAGGTTATTAATTGGATGATATGTAAAATTCAGTGACTTGGTGTCAGGGTGTACCTCACAATACCAGTCAAGTTATGAAATTCAGACACAATTACATGCTGGCTGAATACATTTGCCTTATTTCACTATAGTGTATATTAAACTTTCCCTTTCATGTTTGCATAATAAATCTGAATGGAGCTCTTTATTGCATTCACACTTGGTTGATTGCTTTTGGTTATTTTATAGCATGTTATAGGGGGAAGGGGAAAAAACCAAAGGTTTTATTACAAAACTGTAAAGCAAAACTGAATGTGAATGCCTGCTCTAGAGAGGTGATGAAGATACTTCATGTTAACTTAGAAGTGCCACTTTTTATCACTGACATGTAATTTCTGATGATATTATTGTTATTATTTTGGGGGATGCCTCAGTACCAGAACACAGAATAAAGAATGGTTCCCCAGTTTTATTTGCTGCAGGTAGAAGTGCCATGGGAAGGCAGACACTGCCACAGGAACACCCTGTGACTTGGCCACAGATTTTTTTTAAGGAGATACCCCAGGTGAAACTCTCCTGGTGGCAGAATGACAACACAGAGCCTGAGCAGGGTGTCAGCCTGCCTCCCACCAGCTCTACAGAGCACCAGTGGGTCTTACACAGCTCAGATGTGGTGATGACTCTGAGGAGGGGTGAATTCTCACTTTCTAATTTCTGTTCTCAAAACACCACACAGACAGTGCATGAGAAAAGAAAGATTTGGGGATTTCCACTCTTGCAAAACAGGGGTGAAGAACCTGCTCTTTGCTGAGTGTCAGATCTTTCAAATCTTTTGCAAACCATGAATGAAAACACCCCAAATACACACCAAAAATAAACCACAAAAACCCAAACAACATTTAAACACCTCCCTTCCACCCCCTCCAATAAAAGCTGTCACAGTAAAACACAGAATAAAGAAGGTATCAGTAGTAAAACATTACATGTGAAAACACAGAAGTCTTGCACAAAGAAGAAAACAAGGAAGTCATATACAATGATAATAAGGTTGGGGAAAAAATAATCTGAAAGAACCATTGAATAAAGACATAAAAGCTGATATAAACCAAGCATATCAGGAATAATGAATGTGAAAGACAATCTAGAGAATCACTGCATGAAGAAATAGAGAAAAATATGAAACTGGTACATTAGAAGCAATCCACAATCCCACAACCCAGCTAAAGGTTTTGTCTGCAAGTGATCAGTATTTGGTAATGTGAAAAACAGGCTAAAAGAAGGACTAGTGCATTTCTTCTCACCTTCTGGCAAGGTGTGATTTAGAGAGTCTCTAAAGTAAACTTGCACCTTCATCTCCTCAGTTTTACACACCTCCATCATATATCCTAGCCACCTTTTCTCCAAAATGAAAGCAAAAAGGATGAGGAAAAGTATGCAAAGTGTGAGGATGAAAAAACAGGGATTCTTCAAGTAAGAAAGAAAAAATTGGCCTGTGGGCTACTGGCAGAGAGTACTATACAGTCTCAGGTAGGATGGAGATAAACAAGGGATGATTACTCACTCACTGTTTCTTAGAATGCAAGAAGTAGGGAACACTTGAAAAAAATAGCACATACGTGTTTTATAAGAAAGGAAAGGCAGTGAGTTTCCAAGCCACGCACTGCCACAGGACATGCAGATATACAAAACAGTGTAAACAGGTTCCAAAAAGACAGACTCACAAAAGAAAAGCCTGTCAATGACTAATAACCATCAAAGGCTCTGCATCTCCAGAAAGTGCCAAAAGCCAGAGACAGCTAAAAGCAATGACTTTGTGCCCAGGGCGGTTTGTCTTTACATGCCCTGGGTTTGCATTTTTTCTCTAAGCAACTGCTACTGATGCTGGGCAGGAGAGATCCTTAGCCTTTCCCAGATTCATATGGCAGTAAGACTGCCATTAAAACACATATTAATTAAGTATCATGTTATGAAATGAGCCCGTGGGTTATAGCTAGGTCTCAGGCTCTGGTGCCTATATTCCAACTTTCATGCAACTATAAATATTCAAAAACCAAACAGTTCACTTGAATTTGCAAAATGCAGGCTCATCACCATTCCAATACTGTGTCTTCTGATAAAAACAATTTATTTGCTCATCAGCCAATCATATTTTTTTTCCAAGTCCAGTAAAAACTGTCATTCCATTGTTCCAAACAAGCCCTAATCTCAATATGCAGCTCTCAGTCTTATAAAGATGCTAATTATTATAACTGAAGGGCAAATCAGCACAATATGACCAAATGAATAAATTTTGCTGAATACATAAAAGAAAACCCCCACAACCTTGTACTTGTTGGTTCTCCAGAATCACAGCTTTACAGTGTTAATACTGTACTCATGACCTTAATAGAAAATAATCCCTTGAAAATTAATTACCACTAGACATTAATAAGCACTTTGTTAATTAAGCCAGTAAGCCAATTAGGCCCAAGGTGAACTCGAGGGCAATCAACTCTATAAACAGTGTGAGCTAAGTCTTAGAAGTACACTCTAATTTTTAAAAAGCTTGTTTTTGGAGACTGGATAGCTTGTGGGATTGCTCATTACAGAACAAAGCCACTGCCCAAATGCAAGCCAGGTCAGGAGCAGCCAAGAGCCATCATCACCCAGCAGCTTATCTGTGTCTTCAGAGCAGCTGGTCTAGACCTCATTTGAGACCTTACCAGCTTGTAATTAATAGCTTCTCTAAGTAAACCAAATCAGAAAGCCAGCAAAAAGCAATTCAGAAGTGCCTCCTGGGAAAGGGCCTGAGCTGTAAGGCAGGGCAGGGTGTAGAGAGAGCAATTCACAGCTGACTCCCTTTAACTACGAGTAAGCACCAGGCAGCTATCCCTTCTCCTTCTGCTGGGCTTTCACAGACCACGGGACATTGACAAAACCTGCAGAGAAATGGCTCAAGCCATTCTGAGGAGATGCAAAAAGAGCTGCTAAGCTCTTCCACCTCCAAAAGTCTGCGTTGTGTGGTATAGTAAAAAAGGGCAACCCCAGCTGCAGGAAGAAATGATGATGTCTGGCTCCAGATCAGAAGGCTGAATTATCTGCTTTATTAGAACTATACCATATTATATTAATATACTATTTAAAGAGAGACTATCCTATTCTACATACTTACTTCTTACTTACCTATCTAACTAATTAACTAACTCCTGACTCTCTGCTGAGAGTCCGAGCCACAGCCCGATCCGATTGGGCATTGAACCCAAACAGCCTTCACCAGAATCCAATCCAGCAATCACTTCAGGTAAACAATCTCCATACCACATTCCACATGGGGGAAACAAAGGAGCAGAGATAAAGATTGTTTTCTTCTCTCTGTGCTTCTCCTGAGAGACAGAATTATGTCTCTCTGACCAGAGAATGTGAATGCCACAACGTGGCTTTTCTTATTCACTGTCCAGGAGCAGAGACAGCACAGGCAGGAGTGCAGATACCTCAGGAAACCTTAATTTCTGCCTTTCCTTTACAGCTGAGAGGAGCAGATCCATTCCTGGGCTCCCATTCCTGAGGAGAAACCTGTGTTTCTCTACACACTGCAAACAGGAAAGCTGTTAAGGGAGCACCTTGCTAAATCACTCCTCTGTGGGCATGGCTGAGGATCTCCCCAGGGCAGTGGTCACTGCCCCAAATCCACCAGAATTCAACAAGCATTGACTGGTGGGACTCCTGGGGCTCTGCTGTTCAGGGATTTGGACTTGACAATCCCTGTAGGTTCCTTCCAGTTCAGGCTATTCTACAATTCCATTATTTTCTCCTCCTCCAATCCTCCTCTTCTGGGTTTTTCTGTTCTGTCTTTTCACAGGTCTCAGCAAGCTCAAATACTTCAAGCCAAAGGCATCCAACTTCCCCTTCTACAAAGAAGTTTGTCCATACAGTGAATTTGGCACAGGGCTGGAGAAAACTCATTTTTTTCTCTAATTGATTCCATTTGAAAAAAGATGCCATTAATCCTTGCACATTTGTTGGCACTGATAAATGTGCCCTGTGTTTTGAGTATTTGTCTCAAGGCCTTGCAGGCTGGGGACTCAGCTCTACCATCACCTTCTCAATTGTTTTTTCCAGCAATGTGTGGACACTGAATCCACCAAATTGGAGGAATAGTGTCACTCCTCACACTCTCTGCAGAGCTAACCATTCCTTGTTACTCCGTCTTTCCCATCACAAGCTTGGACTGCAGTAACTTGTATGGGAAAGTAACATGTGCAGTTAAAATCCCTTAAAATTCACGGGATGCAAATGAGCAGACAATTATTCTGTGCATAATGATGAGCTGCTAAGTTGGAACATGTTCAGATATACAGTAAGTCTCTGTAATAATTTTTATTAATTTTTAAGAATGCTGGATCATCTCATCTGAAGCCAAAACCATTAATATTTGCATTAATTAGTGCTCATAATACAGTATTTCTTTTGAGTTTTACTGCAGTCATTTGAATCTTTCCTTACATTGACTTTCTAAAAATGATCACCTTGATGAAGGGGGTTTTGCGATTTTTTTCAGCCTAGTGAAAAATAATGTCCTGGAATAGTGGTCAGTTTTCTGCCTTTGTTTTACTTGTCTTTTTTTTCTGAGCATTGGTTGTTTTGGGTTTGGTTTGTGGGTTTTTGTTTTTTTTTTTTTTGTCTCTTCCTGCCTTAGTAGAATATGGGGATAATGATGTAGGCTTGACTATGCATATAAATTGAATAATTTGCAATAATACTCTAAAGTGCCACCAGGATGGAATTCAAATGGCTGTTTGCAGAAACAATTGCTTTTTTAAAAATTAATTTCTGAAAAGTAAATGTAGAAAATGGTGAGATGGCTCAGGGGATTGAAAATGGCAGAGAGACTTTCTGGTCACTGCTTCAGATCCTACTCAGGCTGAAGTGCAACTACAAAATGTTACTGTGAGAAAAATACTTTGGGTCTCTGAAAATTTTAACAGAATAATTTGTGCTAAGGTTATGAATGAAATTGGAGTTCACTGAAAATAATAACAGAGGGTCAATTCTACTACATATTTTGGAGAGGTTTGTTTTTTTTAAAAGTCATTCTACCAATGGAATATAAATCTGTCTTTTTTTCAAATAGCAATCATTTAATCACAGACATTGTTAAGCAAAACAGAATTCATATCCTTGGCCACAAGTAAACTGGTTACCCTTTCTCAGACCTATGTAGACTTTTGCCAATATTATCAGGGTAGATCATGTATTTTCATGATAGCAATCACATGAGTTGAGTTGGTTATGTAACAGGAAAAGACAAAGGGCATTTAAACCACTTAAATCAGACTGGAGGAAAAAGAAAATTATGTTTTCAGGATGGGGTCATGGCTCAGTGATGTTAAAAATCTCACGCAGTTTAAGATAAATGCACAATCACTTTACACTTTCCATCTATTTGTAAAAAAGACATCAACAATCCATTTTCCTACGCAAAACTGCCACATATGTCTATGTATTTCAGGCTGCTGATTTCTGGTCAGGACCAGAACTAGCCCTGGAAGCTTTAAAATTACCCATGTGGATTTCTGATTGATCAGACATCAGGTCCATCCCTTGCACAGAGAGAATCAGATGCTTCAGAGAGATGCTTCCCCAGAAGCAGTTGGCCTGAGGATGGGAGGATGCCCATTTGGATGGACAGGAGGGACAAACCATCACCTACAGCTCCACAATTAATCCCTGTGCTGGTTTCCAAAGCCCCTTGCAAATAGATTTAAAACATCTCCAGGAGCATGCACTTCAGCACTCCCTAAGGTGCCTAGCAAGTATCTCAAGAATGTAGTTATTGATTTCTGGTAATATCTGGTATCTTAAGAGATTTCCAAACAGAGAAGGAGGAGCAGCCTGTGGCCTGAACAGGAAACACTGAAGATTGAAAGGATGCTATGGCCAAGTGTTGAAAAGTTGCCAGCAGCTTTCTAGCAGTGCAGGCACTGTGAGAGGCTACTCCAATGTCAACACAGAAAAGGGTGGAGAGCTGGTTTTATTTCAAGCTTGAATAAACCTGCTGCCAGTTATTCACCTAACTGTGGACATCTGCCTGCTCATTTCCCACAGAGATGACCATCCTGAGATGCAGCTTTGGGGTGCCCATGAGGCAGCCGCAGGACTGGGAGCAAACGGAGCAAGAATGTGAACATGTGGAAATAGACTGGCCTTCTAGACAGGGATGAGATGACTGGGTTGAACTTGAATCACATGAGATCCAGCTCTGAGCAAAGCCAACACAATCCCAAGCAGTGCTCTGTGGAATGTGGATGTACAGCGCTGTCAATCCAGTGCTGCACATGAACTAAGACCAAAGAGATGGTGGGGAAACAATCACTATCATCTCTTTCTAGAGAGGATATTTACTGCTTCTGAGGGCAGGAAAGACTTACATCAGCTTCATAAGGCACTTAAAAAGCAAGTTCCAGAGGCACAGGCCCTGACTGCTGAGCACAACACAGTCAGTGGAGCTGATCTTTCTGCTGTGGGGACATGAAAAGAATAGCAGAGGGTCAATTTTACAGTGGCTGTGAACACTCTCTGATACAGCAGTGCTCTGTTCCAAAGGTGATTGAGCAAACAGAGAAACACATCTCTGCTCAGAGGCAGGCAGCAGAGAAGAGCTCAGTGGTCTTTGCTGGATGCCCTTCACGATCAAGCAGTGAAACACTGTGTTTAATCATGGTGAAGGATAATAGAGAGCAGAGAACCAGGGAGGCAGCTCAGCTAGCTCCAGGCATGCTCTGTTAAACCCTATATGATATAAAAATGGTTTATAGCCCATGCAGCATACTTCCCTTGGATAAGGACCATCGCACACTGAAATTAAAAGTAATTAGTGTCCCTTAAGCGCACGAAGAGAATTGTTTTTATAAAGTGTTTCCTTCAGTCTTTAGGAAAAAAAAAATACAGGAAAGGCATTTTTCTGCAGGATGGCATTTGTTTACAACTAACACCCTGAGAGATTAGAGCTGGCTTTCAGGCCTGTTATTACAGCTACAAAAAAGTTGCTGTTAAACTCCCATTGAGGCTGACTGATAGGTCCACTATGTGTGAATGCAAAACACATTGTTTCAGGATGCTACAGCAGCTCCACATGTGCAGCACAGCACTTTTTATAAAGCAAGAATTTCATGTTGGTTATTAACAAACTCCTTCCCCCACAACCATCACAGAGTTTCATTCAGCCAACCCCACTATTTCATCCTCTGCTTTATTTGGTGATTAATCTGAAGGACTGATTTCCATACTAGCATTTAAACAGCAGCCTGATGCTGGGAACACAATGGCCCACATTTTGAAACCCAAAGAATGGATGTTGTGCTTTATTTATGAGCTATTAGTTTAGCAACTTATAAAATATCCACCAGAAGCCACAGACATTAAACAAAATTAAGAAATTAAATACAACTTCATAAAAACAAAAGCACAGATAAATCCCCACTCCTCATTAAACCTCACATCACCCCTGTAAAACCATGTCCTTATACTAAGATGAAGAGTTTGAAAACGTACTGAAATTTCTTTGCCTTGTTTTTAATGCTTTATTAGTTTAGATTCTACCACAAATTGAAATATTTATGACCAAATGCTCCAGTGCTGTATAACAATGTCCTCTAATGCTCCACTCTGACAGAAACAATTTCTAATTGCTGTGCTGTAAAACACTGCCAAAGAGCTACAAAGAATGGAGCTGGACATCATCTTGCAAGGCTTTTCTATAATCACAGTTACATTTACTGGTCTTTAAAACTGTTCAACACCCAGAATCTTCTCCAAGGTTAAACCTTCAGAGCTAGACATGAAATAACAGAAATTAGCATTTCTATAAATGGCACTAGGTTTGCCAGCATGGGAAATTGTACTTAATTACAAAATATCTCAAGGGCAGCAGTAATGATGTTTACTTTACAGTAAATAAACGTGCTTCAGCTTCATCTGATCAGCTTAGGAGCTTGTCTGATCCCTGAGCCTGCTGTTGAGGAAGGCAATGCAGCTGCCAAGTGGGATGAGGCTTTTGAAGAAACACAGTCACAGTGTGGTCAAGAGGAGCCTGAGAGTTTGGATCTGCCACCGTCCCCCTCCAGGACACCGTCAGCTGTGCCCGAGCTGTTCTGCAGGTGCTGGTCACCTCACTCCCCAGCAAGTGACAGTACCACCTCCCCTTGTCATCTGTTTTGCCATGCATAACCTTCACTTCCCTTTTAAAGCTTTCCACCCAACACCTCACTTTGATCTTGCTGTCTGCAGTTTCAGCTGTTCCCTCTTGCCTTACTGAGAGAAATACTTCCACGTGTATTCCTTTAGAATTGCCTTTACACAGAAATATTCATCTCAGGGCTTTGTGACTGCAGCATCCTCTAATCTCCTAAACACTCCTTTCCTTCCTCCACACTGCTGTGATTGAAGAGAGCCCATTAGCTGACTGCACACATGCATGAACACAAGGAGAAAGGAAGAATTATAAGTACAATATCAAGCAGCATATGGCAAACCCATTTATGCCTTTCTACAGCAGGTCAGGCACTGAATGGGACTCATTCCTCAGAGTCATTGTTGGCAGTGGGGAAACTACCTCGGTGGTCATGGCTGGAATACTGAGTGCTCTGGGACTAATTGCATATTTGATATTCATATGATAAATTAATTAGCTGCTTATTCCCAATGAATAGCCTGGATTCAAATAAAGCTGTCAGATGAAAGATATGGTAGAAGCACATGTGTTAAAAATAGCTCCTGAGGGGTGTGTGTGTGTGCAAATATATATATATATATATATATGCATCAGTCTGCTACTACAATCATTTAATTTAGCTTTGCTGTCAGCCAGGAGTTGCCTGGAGACTCACTAATAACAGAAGCATTCAAGATACTTTTTCTTTTGTGTTCCCTTGCCTTTTTGAATAGATGTGTTTTGCACCTTCAGCCTCGACGTATAATACATAGAAAAGCTCTTCAACATGGCTTTCATTTCTGCAAAACCTAATCTAAATAATGGATGAGATAAAAAAAGAGAACTATGACTTTTAACTAGTGTAGGACTAAAGCTGATCCCAGTTTTAGTCTGACTGGTGTGATATAGCTGCCAGTTACTTCTAAGGTTTTGCTCAAAATTAGTGCAGCTGAAAGGGGATTGCATGTCCCAAAAATCAACTAAGAGCTTATAATTTTCCCCAAAATAACAGCCACATAAATGATGGAGACTTTATTAATATGCTCACCCATGCAAAAAAATGCAGCTGCACTGTCTTGTTCCTGGTGAACACAGATGCAAGATGGACTGGTCAATCCCTGCCAATCCAAAAAGAGCAATCACAAACGTTTTACCTTGTATACAAAACCCTGTTGCAAAAAGATAACGAAGCTTAAAAGTACCTAGGTTTTATTAGAGCTGACACTTGTTGATTTAGCAAGTGCTCTTGCAGATGAGACTCCACCACTGTCACCTACATTTGTCTTGCAGTTCACACCCTAGGGGTGTTCACAGCTCCAGGTTTGAGATTAGAGGTGGGAAAAGGCTGGGAATTCCACCCAGAAAGGAGTTTTTGAGATATTAAATATGAGGTTGTTTCAATTGGAAAAGAGGACACATGGTTCACTGAGGGACTTTTCTTGACCATTTGTGGACTGGAGTTTGCAGATGATTGAAAGAAGTACTTTCAAAGATATTTTCTTAAAGGAGGAATATTTCATCCTGAAAATGTGTCAGCAAAATACATCAAGATGGGATGAGCACAGGATTTTCCCTCTATAACTGATTTTCTGCACCACTGGCATAATTTCACGAAATATTTCAGATTCAGCTATAATCCTTTTACCATCCAAAAATATTCCTGGGTGTTGTGGTTTGACATGGAAGTGATTTTTTCAGGAAGTTGGGTCAAACCAATGAGTGGTCAAGTTTGGATATTGGCACCTGAAGTGACCACTGAAGGTATGGATACGCCTCTGAGAACACAGGGGGTTAAAAGCAGGAACTCCCAAGAGCTCGCTCTCTTTGGTTCCGGTCAAGGTGCTGTGCAGACCTCCCCTGCCCAGCCATGGGGCTGGGTGGGGGAGGGGAAGCCATGCGGCCTGGTCGAGGTGAGCTGAGGGGTAGAAGGACTGGAACCGAGCCAGCTCCTGTGGACGGAAAGGTGGAGAGAAGCGGAGATGTCTTTGTCATTCCCCCCCCCCCAAGAGGGAAGAGACAGAGAGTCCGGACGGCACCTGTAACTTTGCCGGCACGGAGGAGAAGGAGGAAGAGGGGAAGGCGCCCAGCCTTGGCCTTGGGAATCGGCTGCTGGGCAGAGATATCAGCTGTCCAGGGAGTCTGAGCTTTTAAACCCTTTCCTGAGAAATGAAGGCTTTGTAAAATATTACTCCTCCTCTCCTCCTTGATTTGAAGTAGAAGAGAGACAGTCTGGGAACCGAGATGATGGAAGAAGAAATTCTTGAGTTGGAAGGAGATGATGGAGTGGCTTGTGGCTGGACTTTTCTTGTTAACCATAGACTGAACCAAATTCTCCTAACAGAAGCTGCACTTAGGGGGGTGTGTTGGTGTGACAAGAGACCTGTTTCAGTGATTACCAGCAGAGGAGTAGAGAGAACAGAGGAGAGTTGGAGAAGCCCTCTATCTTCAAGGAAGAAGAAGAGGAGAAGAAGACCTCTGTTCTTGGACCCTCAGCCCCAGGGGAAAATGGGGGGGACTGTAGTCCCAAGATGAAAAACTGAATTGTTGTCTCTTTTGGTCCATGGCAAAACATCCTTAAAGGAGCCCTATGAGCAGTCTGTCCATGCATGGTGGTGAGAGCACTGTGACATGGAAAGGAGAGTGTCACCATGGCAGATTTTCTCCGGGCAGTTGCCATGTGTGACATGGAAACACAAGGGTGGCAATTGTGTTTCCTGGGGGGGGGGGGGGGTCTGTGGCACAGGAGAGACTCCTGTCTCCCTTGAAAGATTGAGTATTTGAATATCTGAAGAGTAGCAACTTGATCAGAATCCTGGGTGGTGTCTCACTGTTGAGTTTGTTTGGAAATTAGGTGGGAGGAGGAGGGGTGTTTTGGAAGGTCTTCATCCGGGATTTAGTGTTTGTAGTTTTTATAGTAGTAGTAGTTTAATAAAGTTCTTTTCTTTGTTACTAAGTTTGGGCCTGCTCTGCTCTGTTCCTGATCACATCTCACAGCAATTATTTAAAAAGATACATTTTCATGGAGGCACTGGCATCGCACCAGTGTCAAACCATGACACTGGGACAGTTTTCCTGCAGCCCTGCCTGCATCACCGATGAGCTCTGTACTGCCTTGGCACCCACGAAGGAGGGAAACACTCAATGGGACAGCACACCTGGACTTCAGCTGTGCTGCTTTGTCAGGACCTGAAAACAGCTGGAAACACTTGCAATACTTAAAAATACCTCAGAAACACAAAAGTATGGAGGCGGGAAAGAATAAAACCGAGTCTAGCTCTGCTCTGACAGCCCTGGCTTCCCTGTTACGGATATTTTACATCAAATCCAGCAAACCATGTGTGTGTGCAGGCCTGAATGTTGTCCCAACACCCAGAACCTGATGTGCTCAAAGCAGGGGACACGTGAAGAATAGAAAGTAGCTGCCAGCATCTCCTCAGTATACATGGATGGGAAGATGTCCTTGCAACTGTGTCCCCAGGAAAATTCCCCATGCACAGTTCCCACACTGGCAGGGAATATTACCCGGGCTAAGTGCCTTTACCAGTGTTTAAACACAAGGAAATGAAATAAAGATCGTTGTCACCACAACAAAAAGAAATTGTCAGCTCCATGTCCTGCCTCACAGCCAAACTGCAGGATGCCAGGAATGTGTAGGATGTCTCACATCAAAGCAAAACCAATCTTATAGCTACTCCACCTTCTGAGAAGGATCAAAACATGAGAGGAGGAGGAAGGCAGAGGGATATCATATAAAATTACACCAACCTAAAGCTCTCAAATATGAGAGAGGAAGTATAAGAGCTCAGGCTCAAGAGCTGTGCTTTTTTTTTTTGTGGGGAAGAAAAAAAACAGCACACAACAACAAAAAAAGAAAGTACCCCAAACATATTCACAACCTTAACTAAATCCTAAATTACATATTTAAACACTTTCTAAGGAAAGCTTAAAGCTATAAACAAAGGACTACTGATTATATTTTTACCTCATTAAAATGAATCAATTATATACATTTTACTTCAGAAATAGTTCCTCTTAAGCTGATTATATCTGAGCAGTTTTATCTGAAATTCATAGCTGCAGATATATTCATCTGCAGCATTTACCAGCTGCAGCCAAAGAAAAGAAGAAATTATTGGCTTCTGCCTCCTGTAGCAGTTTTACATTATATGGAAGCAGAAATCAACTTAGCCTTCAAAAAAAAAAACAAAAAAAAAAACAAAACAAAACAAAAAAAAAACCTAATCCAAACTTGGGGATTGGGGTTTTTCAAATTGTCTAATCCAAAGGTTATTAAAATCAAAATATTCTTCTATATTCATTGTTTGAGAATTACCTTTAGATTCTTATTTTAATTTTTTTAAGATAGAAGATAATTATGCACAATATCTTTGTACACAGATTGAATTTATAAAATAATAATAAAACCACAAAGGCTTCCTCAGAACATTAGATTGCATGATTAAGCACAGCAACACCCAAAAGCACTGAAGTTCAGGCTGTGCTCGTATTTTAACTGAGCTTTCCCCTCTCTTCAGAAAGAATTCCCGGATAGTGTCACAGTCTGGTCTGGCACACAGGGACTGCTCTACATTTTGAGCGTTTTACCAATGACATTTAAACTCCAATCTTGGATATAGAACTTGAAAGTTTCATTTCTTGTAGCCCTGGACTTCACAAACACAAGTTGCACTCTATTCTTTGAGGTACAGGTGCTCAATTCTTAAATTAGAGAGGCAGCAGTGGGTTGGGGTTGTTTTAATTTTTCTAACATTGCCAAACATTCCTCTTCTCTCCCAGCACAGCACCTGCATAGGTAACAATTGTTCTGTATGTGGGAGGGGGAATCCCAACACTGAAATAAGCACAGATCAGGTCAGGAATAAAACAACAACTAGTAGAGCTCCACAGAGGAAGTCACATCAAATTCTCTGGTTTATGAGCACCAAGCACAGAACAAAACTGAAACCAACTCTTCTCCAGGGACCTGAGTCATCTGTGCAAAGAATGCTTGACTGGGAGCTTTGTGTTTCCTTAAAGGCTAATAATAACCTTAGGAAGTTCTAAGAAGTGTTTGGGAGGAGTCTTTTTGGGAAAAGAAATCCCTTTTTGTGCAAAGATAGTACACTATTCCCATGGTACATACTTGAGGAACCTAAGAACAAAACAGGATTTAAATATCTTTTGTAAAATATCCTCCAACGGCATTTTCTGTTCTTGGTACTCTTCCAGATGCTTTCTCTGAACCAGAACCACATGGAACCTCTGCTCTTGGTAAAATCACAAGAACAGACCTGAGGGTTTTCTCTCTTTTGTACTGTGCATCCACGCTTTGGCCAGTGAGGTCTGCGAGGCAGAGAGGATCACATCAGGCTTTGCAAAGAGACACTGGATTATCATCATTATATTTTTCTCTAGTGCAAGTAGATTTCCTGTGTAGCCCCGTTTGTGCTGTCACCTCCTGTCCTCATCAGAGTGAATAAACCTGCTGTGTTGCTCTCTTACTTATGCACAAGTTTTCGTGACTGGCAGTAAATCAGTAGGTTATCCAGAAATAACATGAATCATTCCTTTTGGGAAGGCAGAAACACAAAACAGGGTTGCAGATATTGGACAACTTTTTCCTTCTTTATATAATTTTTCCCTAGTATTATTTTCTTTATTAAATACACTAATAAAAGTAACCTAGCCTCTTGTCAAATATATTGCTTTTATTATGCCAAGCAGAGAGATCAGGCCTTTTTACTTTTCCACTTTCCAACATCTTCATCTCCTAATTAATACACAAATCAGGGACAAAGACTGGTGTGCCAATAACAAAACCAAAAAAAGGTTCACACATTCAAACATCTGACAAAAAGGGGATTTGACACTTGACTCAATGCACACCTGGGTTTGTTTCTTTTCAGGTGCTAACAGTAAATGCCGTGGAGCTCTGTTTAATCAGCTCAACCTCCCGTTATCAGTGTTAGCTATGAGCAATTCTCTCTCGTTTTTCCCTGGAAAGCTGTGGGACTGCTGCTTTCCAAAGGGGGGCTGTGGGGAAATGGTTTTGTGTGGGACAGCTCTGATGGAGGATTAGACCCGGGAGCAGAGTAAAAAGGGGCCAGGATTAATTTTTTTTTCCTCCCACATGAAATTTTTTCTGAAATGTCTCTGGTAAAAGCACACACCTCATAATTTGCTGGCTGCAGCATGACTATGTTCAGAGATACTGTCAGTGGTCCTGAGAGCTGTGGGGTATATTCAAGTTGAATGTGGGGAATTGGAAGATTTTTTTGCAGTGCTGCTCTCCTTTCATACCACCAAACTGAGTTATTGTCCACTATATTTACACCTATCAATCCATACTACAATTTGAACTGCTAAGATGAGGAGATCCTTGGGGCACAGAACAGACTTGAGCGTTGTTCAGCTCGGTATCTTGGCTAATGAGCCAGGCTCCACAACATTCCAAAAATACAAGTGCATAAATCAAAGTAATTTTTCCTACTAGCCAAAATCAATTAGGCAAGTATTTAGAAAAACAGAAAGATGGACAACCAGTGGCCCAGAGAATGAGCAGTTTAGCTGTGGAGGACTCAGTGCTCTGCTGGTTCTCATAGAGGATGGGAATGCAAGCATGCTTCCCCTAAGGGATACACATGTGTGTCTATAAATTCACATATGTGTGCAAAAATAAACCTCCCAGACAAAAGGCAGCTACCTGATGGGTGTAACAGGAGGGGACAGATACCACAGACCTTCTGCTTCTCCTCTGAACAAGCAGGAACACCCAGGGTGCTGCTGCAGGGATAGGTCTAATGCTCCATGCATTCAGGGACATGACTGTCACTCCCCTTCATTGGACTATGAGGTGAAACTCCAACAAAAGCATGAAAAAAAATGGGTCCAAAGCTAAATACTCTGGCCAAGGCAGCCTACACTGAACTGCCTGTGACTTTGTATGAGCCTCTGTAAGCATCATGATGTTTTTCACTGTTTGTACTAGTTGTTTTCCACCATAGTTCATTCATTATTTCAAATTACTGATGCAATAAAATCTGTTCAAGCAGCTTAAACACTCAGCTCAAACACATCTTACAAAAACCCCTCCTACAAAGTCCTGAAATGAGGTGTAAGAGATGACCTAGTGATACATATATGACATTACCACCTCCCTAGGAACAGCTGTATGAAAGCCTGAAGAAACTTTTCTGGGAAGACACTGGAACTGTTGCAGAGTACAAGTCTTTCCTTAGGCCTAAAGAAACTCACAGCACTAAAAATACTGTGAATAAATTCATCCCACTTTCAATGCCTCACTGGGACCTACTCAACTGAGCCTGAGTCACGGTGATTTCCAGGAGGATATTGGCGTGAGTGGGCTCAGAAAATTGAGTCACAGCTGACTAACAACTCACAGCAGGTCAGGGAAGCTGCCTGACACCGGCAAGGAGCCCTTCCAGAGAGGGATCATTAACAAACAGCTCTTCACACTTCCTATCCGAGCCATTATGTCAGCGGCAAAAAGAACAGGGGCGCGTTGAATGCTCTTTTTGTGTGCAATCAGAGAAGAGTTAAAGGGGCGCCTTTAAAGGGGATGCTGCCAGGTACTGAACTTGATCCCACACACTACCCAGGCGTTGTCACTCGGATGATTACACAAGAAGCAAATCTTGGACTGTCAGTCTTATCCTACTCCTGTTCATAGCCCTTGACCAGCCCACATTCCATACTGACCACCCCAACCCTGATGTTCAGTCACAGCCACATACAGGGTGGACACCTGGATGTGTTTTTATCATCTCACCTGTGCTGAGTGTTTCAACCAATGTCAGCACACGAATCCACACCACCAAATCAAAACCTAATACAAATATATGGCCTGGGAGCCTAAGAAACACATTTTATTGCTGAAGTTGCTGCTTAGCAGAGTTTACTGTTTCAAAGGAAAGCTTTCCTCTTTCCCCTCCTATCATGGAGGGGCATCCTGGGTGTCTCAGCCACTTCCCTGCCTCTCAAAACAGGGAAAGTCGATGATCTTGGCAAGCATCAGCAAGAGTGGTAACTGCTGTGTATTCCTACCCATCCCTTTTACTCACACATTTGGTGATGCAAGTGTCTATAAATTAAACATGAATATTCCGTGAGCAAGCCAACATTTCAGAATCAGACCAAGTGGTCCTCACAAACCTATTTGTCTTTGGCTTATGTGTGCCATTGACTATTAATAACCAAACACACACTATGGAAAAAGTCTAATAAAATAAAATCACTTGTTAAATCCACTCATTTAGGACATCTATCAACCCACGCTAGTCCACTTTTTGTTTAAAAAAGCACTTTTATTTTTTGCTCCTGGTCTAAAAAAAAAATGCATTTTTCCCCCCCAGTAACTGAAAATGTTGGACTAGTTGGACAAACAAAAACTGGGGATTCTTTTTTTCCAGGAGCTTGCTGAGCTTGCCTGCTCAATGGGTCTGATAAAGAACTGTGCAACGAGCAGTGTGTGTTAAAATGTTAGCCTCAATTTGCTTCATTGAGTGTTTTTTTTTAATAGTCTGTTGCCCTTTAGAATTATTTTTGTCCTACATAAATAGGATCTGTGCAGGGTTTTGAAACTTCAGGCATGCAAAACAAAAAGAAGAGTACAAGGGAGAGCTGCAGAATGTGAAAACTGTGGTAAAATCCCAGCAGCAATTATCTCCTCTCAAACATTATAGGAAAAACAATTTTATGTACATTATATATATATTTATACATAAAAAACTCATACATGCACACATCCCCCCACAACTTTTCTTATTTTCACTGTCCCTTAAAATGAGATGCAAATGAATGCAAAATGCTGCTGTCTTCTAAGCACAGTAAAATAAACAGAACAAACAAATTATCAGAAGCTGTAAACGTTGCCTGAACAAAAAAACAAATACATTTGTCAATAAATACAAAATTTAGTTTTAGCTACACATTGGTCACAATGACAAACTTCAATGTCACTATTTGAAGTTATTTATCCATATTTACCAATTCAGACACATCTTGGGATGTAGATTCTTGTGAAAAAAGTGATGTGAGGGTTTGATATGCAGAACTATGAAGATTCCATTGTTTGTTGGGATTGCTTAAAGCTGCCACAGGGTGAGTTTTGTTCCTTAACTGGAGAAGGTCAAAACGTTTGGGAAGTGGGAAAACTGGTGGTCAGAAACACATAAGAATTCATTTTGCCAGCATATGTGAAAACTGTATAAATCCTGCTCCTACTGTATAAACTGTAGAAATCCTTTGCCTTACATGATCTCTCACACTGGCTGGATTTGATTGCTGAACAAAATATTAAAGAGTTAGAGGAGAATGAAATCATAAAGCTGTGTTTGCTCCCAGAAATCCAAGATCAGCACCACTGGAGTCTGGATCTGACTTTTCAAAACACAGGGAGGTCCTTCCACCAACTTCAGTGCATTTGAGGTCAAACCTTTCTGGAATACAGACGTTAGAGACTGCCCAATTAAATACAAATAATCTTCCTTGGGGCAACTGCACAAATCTGCTATTTACATAACGTGGCAAAGGCTGAGCCAATTTTGCTTATCTGCATCAGCAGATTGTCCCTTCCACCTGACAGAAAAGTGTCTGACACAAGCCAGCCTTAAACAAAAGCCACTTAAACCCAACTATGTGTTCAAGTGTTGTATTTTACATTCAAGAAGATAACTGGGACAGTGAGGCTGAAGAAACACTCCCCAAAATTAAGAGAGTTATTTGGGAAGGTAATTGGTACTGTCTGGTAAACCCAAATAGACTTTGGCATTTGCAAACTCAAGAGTTCAGTTGGTATTTGCCTCTCTCATGACCAGACATTAAAATTACACAACTTTTTAAAAGCTGGTGATAAAAAAATAACTATATTATGTATAGGATAAATTAAATGAATGTTGTGCCAATTCAATTTGGTCTCCAATGTGATGTTTGGATGGGAACTTATGACAGGCTTTTGAAAAAGCACAGTTGTGCAGACTTCCCTCCCTGTGTGCTTCTTGTACAGCCTTTGGAGTGATCATGTATTGATCAATAACTGGTCTGCCTGAGGTGCCAGCACAGGATAAATTATTATGCTTACTGTAGATAACTGTATTTCAATAATGCAATATAAACCACAGTGATCAATGGAAAGGACTTTTCCCAGTTTTTATGTGCCTGTGAAAATATGGAACCACTCCCAGCAGCATCCTACACAAGTTCAGAGGCAACTTCATCCCAGATTCCTGCATGAGCTCCCAATGCTGCAATCTGCCTTGGAAAGAGGTGTGTTTGCAAATGGCTGCTGTGTTAATAGATGACAATATAATCAATATCTATATATTTCAAACAATATACTCTTCTCCTTTACACAGGTCAGTAGCATACCCTGCTGCCTACAAGAGAAGGCAGTAGAGCACAATTCTCAGAAGAAAAATCTCTATTTTTCCATTATAAGAGCTGTGTCAGTTCCTATATTAACTTACCCAGAATACACTGGATGGGATCCATACATTTTTGTACAGATCAAGGCCTAATAATAGGCAAAGTGCTATCTTAATCAAAATATGTCTTTATCTAGACATCATCAGTTAAAGTGACCTCGAGGCATCTCAAAAGCCGCAGCAGAAAACAGAAAACCGATTTTTATAGCACAGGTGCCAACATCAGAAGCTTCTTCAGGACCACAAGTGGCTAAACTGTGTCTCCTTGCCAGCACACAGGGTAAACTATTTACACAAACCAAGAAACTCTTGTGAGTATTCTTTCCAAACCAAAACCCACTGGCATCACAGAGTAGAATGAGTTCACAGCACCAGACTTACAGACCATGTAGAAATCAGCCCTGAAGCCTCAAGCTCCCCTTCTGTTCCTGGGGTGTGAGCCAAAGGGAACAGGAGGATTTAGACCAACACAGTGACAAAATGCAGCGTTTTATTTCTAATACCCACACACAGAGGCACACGAGCTGTACATGCAGCAACCCATGTGTGCATAAAGCCAAACACAGCTGGTGATTCCAGGCCCTCACCCTTTGCTGCTGGAACAGCATTTAGGAAGCTCTCAGGAAGACCCAATACGGAGTCCCTTTGGAAAGGGCTGGAATGTTGGGAAACACTCTGGATACACTACTAAAATTCCTGCTTACACATCCAAGACTTTGGCCTAGCTCTGCAAGTGTTTATACTCTTTGAAGTAGGTTTCTAAGAGCAAGTGCCAGCTTATCTTCCATCATCTGCCCTACTTAGACCCCACCTGGTCATGGTGAATACAAGAAAAGACTTTCACCACCTTCTTCAGGGACTCAGTCACCAAACCGACTGGTGCCATCCTGGGGAGCATAGGTCACCCTCTACCACAGGGGCAGCAGAACCATCTCCCCAAGCCCACAGTGCAGGTCTTTAAAAACTTGAGCTGTAACACTACGTTTTCTAAAACACCCTGGTTCAGACTGAAGGGGAAGAACCCAAGTCACACACACACCTCACAGCCTGGTTCCTCAGAGCCCAGCTAACCCATCTGTCCTTGGATTCAGATTCACCCTGAAGATCTCAGTGTGGCTCTGGCTTCTCATTGACCCCTGCCCAAAAGCCCCACGTGGTGAAAGGAGACTCCTCACACCCCACCCTGTGGCAGGAAGATTGTGGGAAGTGCAGCAGCAAGGCTAGAGGCCAGATAACCCCTGTGTCCATCTGCCTCTGCAGCAACAGCAGCAGTGTGATTGTGCTGGGGTTAGCTTTGCATGATATCTGGAAAGAAAAGGGTGGGGATTGCTAATTCTCTTTGAATCATAAGAAGGGTTAAGGCATCACTGCTCTAGTAGCATCTAGAAGTGCATCTAGCACATGGCTTGGAGCAGAAAAGCCTGAGGGTGAAAACCGGGCTACACTTCCATCATTGCTGGGCTGCCCTGAGAAACTGAATACTACAGCAACCCCCAAACAAATCTTTGGGTCATATTGGGATGAAGAAGACGTTTAACACTACGTCAACACCTACAAACCAACAGCTTGACCCTTCCTTCTCTCTGAGTGACTTGCACACTAACATGCATCAAAACCTAAGCAATTCATTAGCAGATGAAATAGTACCTAGAACAGCACTTCAGAAGCACAGCAGGGACTCCGTCTGACAGCAAACAAATGATGTGGTATTTCTGAACACAAACACACACAAAACCTCTCCATGGGGCAAAGGGAAAGCAGGCAAATCAGCCCAACCACTGAGCTACTTGTCAAAACACATCTACTTTTTTTTTTTTTTTTTTTTTTTTTCACAAGGGACCACGTAGTTGAGTGGAGGCAACATGGATTTATCTGTTCCACTCTGGGCGGTGTTTGGCACTGCAGCCAGTCACTGAAGCAGAGCTCTGCAGGACACAACACTACCATGTATTTCACAGAGCAATCTGTGGGTGCTGTCATCAGCTCTGATGCTGAGAGCAGAGACATCAACGTGGCTGAGGTCAGAAAAGGGTCTTGGTCTCCTGGTGCACAGGTTGTCCTTGCTGCACCACCCACATTTTCCCTGCCTCCCAGATTGTTCTCTCCCTTCTCAGCTAGGTTCCACAATCTCTTCCCACCCAGGGCCACATTCCCTTTCCTTGGGATGACTCCCACAGCACTCTCTTCTTGCATTTCCACTTCTGCCTTAAAATTCAGACCACCTCTGCTTGGCACTCTGCCTTACAGGACTGTGGGCAGTGGGGAAGATTCGGGCAGATTGGTGCATATACCACTTTCTCTGAAGCTGAAGGATGCTTTTCCTCAGGTTTTTAAGCCCTATGGCTCAGCCAGATTTTGGGTTGGTTTCCTCACCCTAACCTTAAGACAGATCTTACAAAGGCAAATTAGAACTGCTTCTACTATTGTGTTTTTTATTGTAGTCACATCAAAAGATAACTAGGTCCCTGGTGAAATTGCCTGGCTAAGTATTTCCCCATGGCATTGCATTTTCTAGGTTTGTTCCAATGGCATGAATCAAATGCTGATTTAAGGGGACATCCACCCGAAAAGAAGACATACAGATGCAAAAATACGCACACACCAATAAACATGCACTGGGTATAAATCAGTCAGCAGGTCTGATGCCAAGAAGCTGATTGTGAGTGTGTAATAGTGGTTCTGTGCAGCCTGGATTGTGCAGGGGTTGTGCAAGGACACAGAGGATTCATCCAGCCTGGACTTATTTTGCTATTGACGTTAAGGATGCTCCAATAAAAGCACCTGGGCCAGAACCTATTGTACCAAATAAGCCTATGAATTAATTTACACCCTCTCCTGTGCTGACAAGTAAAGGTCACATCACTCACAGGCTTTGTCTAAAGGCAGTTTGGGTTGGAAAAAGGTTGGGCTAAAATCAAAGTACAAAAATGACAAATATAAACATAAGCCAGGATGAAACCAGCAAACACAGGTATCTGTAGGGACTGAAAACTCCCAAAATCCTTTCATCTCAGGCTGCATCACAAAACTTCAGACATGGATTTATTCTGCCAGTAAGTTTTAAAATATTCACAAGCATTTGTGGGATTAGGGCCTCAGATAGCCAAGTTGAGGAACTGATCTAATTCATAATGTAATGCTGCTGAGGAGCACGGTGCCATCAGCCATCAGATCAGTGCATTGTGCTCAGCATATGATTCATTGAACAATAACCTATAATCATACTTGATCACAGTGAGCCAGCTACGGCTGGAAAAGAATAATTACATCTTCTGCTATCAACCATAAACTCATAATTTACCACAATTATTGGATTAACTTTGCTCTGAGCCCTGGGAATATTTTTTCCCCACTTCCTACTGGATGAGAAGGATGGAAGAGGATGAACTAGTGTTAAACAAGGAGGAAAAAAGATTTATTAAGCTGTACTCTAGTCATGGATAACTAACTGCAGGCAGACCTCTGGATATGGTTTGACTGACTCTCTGGAAAGAGAAATGTAACCTGGAAAGGCCATTTGAATGAATAGGAGGTGTAGTTTGAGCATATACTTTTGGGAAAGGACACACTGTGCCACCAGACTGTTAAACCTCCTTAGAAAAGCCAAGTCAAGGAGCAATACTGAGTTCATTTAGCATGGCATGTAGCAAAAGGCTCAGCTAGGGATCCAGTCAAGGACCCAAAAGGTCTGTCTATAGCCCTATTTCAACAGCTTAATCCCCCCTGATATTCCAAATAGCTTTGCCAAATCACTCAGTTTTCAGTAAAATGTGTAAGATCAGAGACTTTGACATATCTCAGGATTAGGCCCAGTAGAACTGATATTACTCAAAAAAAAAAAAAAAGCTCATTTTAATGTAAGTATAGAGATGTGGGTAATTGCTGTATTTATGTAAGGAGCATAAAAGGGGACATTTCCTGGCAGTAGGAACTGTGAGAGCTTAACTAGCACATGAACAGAGAAAATCAGAACCTGCTTATAATGGATGCTTTGCATGCTCAGTCATACCTCTGGTCCAGCAGCATATGTCTGCACACATTAAAGACAAGCAGCATGTGGTGGGGGTGCCAAAAGCTCAGAGAGCTTGGTAAAAGTAACTCTCAGAGACATTTCAGGCATGTTGTGGTTCTAGTTCTTGGCAAATCAAACTTCTCAGAGGAGAAGTGGTAAAACCTGACTGATACAAATCAGTAGGTAATTGGGATATTCTCAAGGAGTCACAGCAGAAACCTTGGCTACAGAAAATTGTTGAATTCTAAGTCCATAGCACTGACTTCACAAAGCTTTATTTGTCAAAGATGAAGAATGAAAGAAAATAAGGCCATGAGAGACTTTGTAGGCCAAGTAAACCCACTTATTAGTGAAAGAGATTTATAACTATTCTTAAAGAAATCAAAGCAAAAAGTGCCACCAAACTGCAGGACACATCTACCCTATTTCCACAAGTGGGAAGAATTCCTATGGATTGTCACTGTGAGCCAGGTAAAAATGGAAACCACTGCCAAAAACATTGAGCTCTGGCCAAGGTGAAAGGCAGCTGCATGCTCTGGCATGTGCAAAGCCTGAGGCTGGACTGGAGGAAGAGTTCAAAGCCAAAACAGGCTGGATTTACCATAATGGATGCTATGGTCAGCTCTTATTGAGAAGCAGAGGGACAAAACTGCAGGAGCCGTGTGATGCTGGGGGCCAGGGAGGTGCACAGGTACCAAGAAGCCGTAGGGGGGGACACGAGAACACCTCTCATGTACAACACCAGCAGCAAGTTTTGTCTCCAAGAACAAAGACTCCACCTTTTTAATCTCTCCACAGCCCATACTCCAACGTGTTAATGAGGGGAGGCAGCCCCTCTGAGGCTCCGCTGGGCAGCAGGGATCTGGCATGGGTTGCATACCAAGACTTGTTGCTTGTCAACAATTCTGACATTATCCAGTACTTGCTTTGTAAATCCAAACCTGTCTCTGCAGAAACAGTCTCTTGCTTGCTTCAGTGAAAGACAGCTTATGTTTTTTATCTACCTTTGTTTATTTACAATAGAGATCCTGACCATCAATTTCTCTTCACAATGGGAAAAAAAGAACAAGACTTAGAGTAACAGAAAAACAGGCTTTGGACAAAAAGGGGCCATGGTATTCACAGGCAACAGAAATGGAGCAAGCTGCATTTCAAAGGGTAGCTGATGTGACAAGAGACAGCACAGAGTGTGTTTTTCAGTTCTGACAGTGTAGAGACTTACAAAGGAAAAAAACAACACAAAATCAAAGTGCCTTTCCATACATTATCAGAAAGAGTAAACATATCAGTGCTGCTAATTATAATTGCAAATAAAACAAACATCCCCAGGGAAAGTCCATTACTGTCACTATTTTCCTAATTGCACAGAAAAAATGCATTTTGGGACTGAAGGGACAGGAAAGACAACATTCCCTCCAGGACAGCACAGGGCTCTACAAGAAACTGCTGCCTCCCACCAAACTGCTGAGTGTGGATGCTTCTAGGTGGCAATGCTGGGGAACACCCCAGGGCAGGGCTGGAAAACAAGTCAGACCAATTTCCCAATCTTCATCAAGATTTACTGCAATAGAAAAAAAAAAGCATAGGACCCTTCAGTATCAGCCTTAGTGGAACTAAATATTGAGTTCTCTCCTAATTTCTCCTTCATGGGGGGAGGGGGAATCAAATGCAAGCCTATCTGCTGATCAGTCAAGGTCTTTCTTCAGTACTTGTTTGGGAGACAAAACATAGGAGAGTGTTATAGGAGATAGAGGACAACAATCACTTTTGGCTTAAAATAAGTGGAAAAGAATATGAGGGGGAAAGACTCAAGGAAACAATTAATGTAATAGCCAGAGAAAACAAGAGGAAATCCATGTTTAAACTGGAGTGACAGAGTCTAGCACCAACATTTGTATCAAATGCTTCATAAGCACATCACCCTGCAGAGGTGATGGAGAATTTGATGCGGGAGAGAAGGAGGTGGAGACAGATCCAGGGGTCTCTGGGGTCCAGTAGAAGCTGCAAAAGCCTCCTGGGGTGCTCATGCATGTGCTGAAGCAGTTCTGCTGTCAGACTGCACCTCTTGCCAGACTGGGCTCTTTGGGTGCAGTGAAGTTTTAAATAGAATATGACTTGCCAGGGTCAGATTATAGTTTAATATTCTTTTCTTCCTCCCCTCTTCTTGCATAAAACCTTTCCCCTTGACTGGGGGCAGGGGAGAGAGAGAGAACTCACAGCTGGAGCAGCCACACTGCAGAGTTTATGATTTCACGTGGAACAGGCTCACTAAAGATTGCAGTTGTAACATCCAAACTTGTCCTCCTCTCTGGTAAAGTCTAAACAACAGCTTGATGCAGCTCAGGAGAGCAGAGAAAGGGCCATGCCTCAGAGCCATCTGGGGAACAGTTGCTTTGCTTCGTCAGAACACCACAGGGATAAGATGTGCTCCACAGCTTCCTAAATCTGCCGTATTTCCAGCTAATTCTGCACACCTACAAACAGCCCATTGAAATCTGAGGGGACTGCAAGGCTGTATTTGTTACAGTACAACATCTCTCTGCTTGCAATTTATGGGCAAGGATGGTAAACTGTTAAAAAAAAAAAAAAGTTGCCAATTGAAAGCCCCTGTAACAGCCTCAGTCCAAATCACTTCAGCCTCTTCTCACCTCTGACCTCTCCTTAATAAAGTATCACAGACCCTCCTTTTACAGCCCTTTGCAAACTAAACATAGTAGGTGCCATAAAGGATAAGAATCATTATAACTGTTTGACTTCCTTGCTCATGTCCAGAACACAGGTATTTATATTAAAGGCTGTAAAATGCACAAGTCATTGAAAAATGAGACGTGGCCAAGAGGATGTAAACCATAAATACCTGTGCAAAGACAACACAGGTTTAGGGTTATGTAATTTACCCTCAGCTCCAGTTGCCTGCCTGAGGGAGAGTATGAGCAACTGGCACAGTACCTCAGGGCCACTGTGAAAAATATGCTAGAGAAGTTCTCCACCCACACACCCTCCCCTCCAATCTGATCCACTCCAAACTCTTTCTCAGCTTGGATCTATCACTTACACTGCTATGGACAGGATGAATTAAAACAGAGAGTAAAGTGCTACTATTTGACAGAGAAATGTCTAAAGAGACCTTAAGATGCAAAAACTCCTCAATTTAGATTAAAGATAAATTTCAAATGCCTAGTTTTTAGAAAAGTCATGATTTTAGGCAATTATGCTATTTAATCATGGAATAGTTTGGGTTGAAAGAGACCTTAAGGATCATCCCATTCCAACCCCACTGCCATGGGCAGGGACACCTTCCACTATCCCAGGGTGCTCAGAGGCCATCCAGCCTGGCCTTGGGCACTGCCAGGGATGGGGAAGCCACAGCTGCTCTGGGCAACCTGTGCCACTGCTCCACTGCCCTCACAGGGAAGAAATTCTTCCATATATCTAATCTAAATTTCTCCTCTTTCCCTTTGAGCCCATTACTCCTTGTCCCCTCACTCCAGTTCCAGATGAAGAGCCCCTTCAGATACTGGAAGGTTGCTGTGAGGTCTCCACACAAACTTTTCTTCTCAAAAGTGAACCGCCCCAACTTCCTCAACTGTCTTGATTGGGAAAGTGCAGAACTGATATCATAGACTCTATTTAGAATCTCATTTTCAGAGGACCTTTAGAGTCAGATTTACCATTCTACCCTATTTGTAGAAACACACCATTTTACTAAGCACATGCTTGAAATATAGTAGGAAATTGTCAATCAAACACCCCTAGATGGGACTATATCCCTGCATATCTACCTCCCATAGCCTGGGAACTGCCCCTTTTCTGGAGAACCTCCTGGATTTCCTGCCCATTCTGCCTTTGAAGATGAGCACAAAGGCAGAACAACACAAAAGGGAGGAAAGCTAATTTGAAAGTGCAGCTCTCTCCTTTCTGGGACCTGTTTGGCTGTGTGTCTTTTGCAGATTGCTCTGCTCAAGCACCATGATTTCCCTCACACTTCCACCTTCACAGGGTGTGCAGTGCTTTGTCCTCCCAGCTGGGCAGCAGCCTTTCCAAACACAACCCTATTATTTCTTGGGGTAAGTGGGAGAGCTCATCTCAGTTTCCATTGGGGATGAAAATTAAAGGCTGCTGCTTATGCACTGCACTTACCAGACCTTACATAACTGACAAAGACTGCCCTGGCTCTGGCTGAAAGGGAGCTGGGAGAAATCATCTGGCTGGGAGGAATTATCTATTATAAATAAATCACATGCGTGCACACAAAGAGCAGTTCTCACCCAGACTAAACACTTTTCTCCAAGCAAGGTGTCTGCTTTGTGCTCCGTGAACAGGAAAATCACATGTCCTGCACTTCAGATCAAAATGCTCTGCAGTAAAGGAGACAGGATAATCACTTACTCCAACTATCACAGCCAAAGCCTTGAAAATTCGCCCAGTGGCTAAATTCATCCCATGTTGTATTTCTGCCCGTACACTTGGACAGGAACAGAACAGGGTTTTGCAAAGCACCTTTTACGCTTTCTGTGCTTAATTTTGAAGGGCTCATTCACTCCAAATTATCTCCCCACCATCCTGGAAGTTGCTATACAGTGGATTCTGCACTACATAAGGATCTCATCCAGCATGTGCATCCCACTGCAGCCAGAGGAGAGCTCCTCTCAGGATACTGTGGGTGCTCCTCAGCACAGTGAACCCTCCCACTTGGGCTGCCTATGAACTGTGTGAGGGATTAAACTCCTCTCAGTTTCACCACTGTGGTTTTAGTGAAGCAGCATCAGCAGTTTGGCAGTGTCCACAAGAAGGAAATCCAACTGGCAACACAAATTCCTTCCTACAGCCACACTCCACGGCATCAGGTTTCAGCAGCTTGCTGCAAGGTTCACCTCCTGATGTCAGCACAAGATTTAATAATTGTCCCACCACCTGGTAACTGGGTCCCCTACAAAGGACAGGTGCTTTTGGGTAGAACCCACTCCACAGATGCAGAAATGCACTGAGGAAAGGTTAGATGTGTGAGAAATTATGCTCACTTCAAAAATTTAAAAGGTTTATTAAAACCTTTATCAAAAGTACAACAGAAGACTGAATAGAGAAAATATTACAGCACCAGCAGCAAAGGATTTTTCCCCACCATGTGCTCATCCACACAATTGAGTTTTTTCCTCTTAACCGTTCAGCCCCTCCCAAAGTTCTGTCCATCAACTCCTTTTTCACTGTCCCGTGGTGTATTTTATTTCCTTAAATCTTGATTGTAGGTCAGGTGATGCCACAGCAGCAGCTGACCCTCCCAAATGTCCCGACTACCCAGGCCACCCCATGATAACACAAGGGAGTAAAACATTACTAAAAATCTATAAAACTCCTCTTAACATATATATATGATATTTGCCTTTTAATTGTGAGAGTCAACCATCCCATTACTCATATATCACAGAAACAAAACAGTATGGCAATGGTACTGCTATTCCAATTCTTCATTGGAATCCACAAGGCTGCACCAAATGCACATATTTCAGCAGTCCATCAGCCTTTCCCCCCTCTCATGTGCCACCATTTTTACAAATCAAGGAATCAGCATCTTGGAGAAGTGTTTTAAATAGGGGTCCAAGGTGATCTTGCTGTATGGGGAAGAGTTTTCAACACACTGCCATGAGCCCTCCCATTTCCTCTGGGCACTTCTAAGCAAACAAAACCTGAAAGCGAGGAGCTGAAGCCTCTCCAACTTTTCCTTGTGACCATGTCATCCCAGGAAAAGTGAAGAGGTCCTCTGAAGACAATTCTACCTATACAAACAACTTTCAGAAATTAGTCACAAAGGCAACAGTGGTGTGGTAGGGAGCCATAAGGCCAAGCCTATGCTGAGCAGCCCTGAATTCAAGACCACAGCTTCTGGCTAGCCAGAAGGTCTCTGCAGAGATGCCTTCAGGTGGAAAAGCCTCTAGGCAGGCAAAGGGAAAACTTCCCAAAAACTTAGGCTTGCTTTCCATGTACATTAAGCTTACTGAGGCATTACATTAAATTTTGCTGTGATTGCTACTGCTCAAACTTTTCTAGCAACAAAATATACATTACTGTTACCCAGATCACATGAGTGCTTACCACTTGTCTTAAATTGCAAATGCAGGATGTGGCCAGGGAATGTACTCTATTGCCATCTGTTAGAAGTTATCTTCTGTTCATTGGGCAGTTTTTCCTTTATCTCTTCCACAACCAACCCTCCCTCCAGGGAATATCTTCTGTTCATGGGCCAGTGAGTGTCACTGCATGACTGATACAATTATATCATCCCATTGTGAGATGCTCTGCCTAGGGGGAGGAACCAAACATTCCTACCTGGATAGAATCTGACATCTGGAATACCACAGCAGCCTTTTCCCACTGGATTCCCAGATAAGCATCGGTCTTCTCCACTGGATTCCCAGAGGAAGACCAGGCCTATCTGCACCACCACTGGACCTTTAGAGGAAAACTACAGGTTCCCTTCTACAGGATTGCTGCTCCAACAGAACCACACCTGACACTCCAGGGGGACTGCAGCCACCATTCCAATTGGACTGTTGCCAACACCCTGACCAACAGGATATCAGGTCATATTCTGACTCTGTCAGTGTTGTTTTGTATTACTGCATTTTTATTTTTATTTTTCCTAATAAAGAACTGTTTTTCCTACTCCCATATCTTTGCCCAAGAGCCCCTTAATCTCAAAATTATAATAATTCAGAAGGACAGGTTTGTATTCTCCATTTCAAGAGAAGCTCCTGCCTGCCTTAGCAGACACCTGTCCTTTCAAACCAAGATATCACTGTATTTTAATCTCTGAAATTCCTATTAAAAATATATATATATCCTAGAAACAATAAAACAATACTCACCACAACACAAGGAGGAAAGGGAAATAAGAGACATTAGTCTAAAAGGATATAATCTTTAAAACAAATGGCTTGACACCTATAAAAACCATTCAGGAGTTTGGCCAAGTAACAGGGCTCAAGTCAATGCTCAAAACCATTTTGTTTCAATTCCTGTGTCCTCTCCTCTTGTCAAGGAGCTTTGCACTCCTGGCTATCAGTGTCTGATGCAGCCTCATTTCTAGACCATAGAGACATTTGGAATTTCATCATATATACTGGATCCTTACCCCAAATTCACTATTTGAAACTCTTGGTTTCCTTCCTGCTGATAAAGCAGCAATAAAAATAGTGCCTAATGTTACTTCTTTAAACTAATTTATACTTGATTTAAAGTAAACCCAATTGTCATCATAATTACCTTGTTTAATAATGATCATGCTAATTATTATTACCCTTATTATAATCTTTAATTTATTTCATTTTCAACAGCAGAGCAATGCCCTCAGCTCTTTGAACACACTCTGGGATTTACAGCCATGTTTTCCCCTCACCTTCTCTAAAACATAATTTTACTGTCATTTTTCAACATATTGGTTAGCTTTGGGATCAGAAGAGAGACAAGTTATTCTACATGAAAGTAGTTAAATTGAAAAACTGTCTGAAGCTGAACTGCCAGGAGATGAGTCAGAGAGATGCTGCTGCTACTGGGGTAAATGTTACACAGGCCTTCCCTTCCTTGTAAATCAGGTACTCTACAAACCAAGTTCATGGTAAAGGGATTGAAGTATTTGGAGATATCACAAAGTCCATTTTCCCACCCAAGTACCCTAAGTGTCTGACCTATGTTTGTAAGTGGGAAAAGAGTGATGGAAAGTCCTCAATAAAAGTACAACAAGAAGAGTTTACTAGGGGAAAGAAAAACAAAAAAATGCAGCTGGAGGGGTACACTCTCCCTTTTCTTCTTTACTGGTCACTGGGAGATTCCCCCTTTTTAGCATCCTCCAACATGGAAGGGAGCTGAAGGAAGCTTTTGATGGTCTCTAACACCTTTTGCCCTGCTTGCTGCTCCCACATCTCATTGATTTGTTCTCTGTGCAGCAGATACCAGTCAGGCAAATAATATTGAACAAGAAGGTGCCCAAGCAACCAAAAGCAGATGACAAGATGAAGATGTGAGTTGCTAAAAACAGCAAGCATCAGGAAATTGGCAACAACATCTGAGGTAGCAGCCTTTCCAAAGTGTTGGGAAATGAGGATGTAATGTCAGAGTTTATAGAATTACAATGCTCACTACACACACTCAGCCCTTCCACAGCAATCTCCACATTAAAGGTGTCAACCACAGACTTAATTTTTAAAAGGACTACATGATCGTGGATCATGCTATTAGTTTACATTTTTCCAAAGACTTATCCCCTGAAGAAAAGCACTGGGACCAACAGAGCCAGAAAGCAAACATCTTCCTCCCTTCCCTGAGGCTACCTGAGAACTACTGCAGCAATAAGCTGCTGCTGCAACCTAAGCAGAATTTCCTGCCTGTTATTTCCTCCTCACAGCTTTATAGTCAAGCTGCTCACATGGCACAAGTGTTATTTTGTTACCTCATGGCCAAAATAGATGAAGAATGGCTGCACAGATCAGCCTTGCCTGGATCCTGTCTGCATCCTGCCTCAGCTGCAGGGAGCCTGGTCCCAAAGGACTCCCACATTAAATGGGACTCTGTCCTCACACTGGTGCCCCCATCCTGAAGCAGGCATGTGCCACCTCACCCAGGAGCATCACAGGTAAAGGAAGACCTACCTCTGGCTCGTATCTCCAAAGTAAGGCAAAAGAAGAAGGGAGACTCCAAGAAAGATGGAGAGACAGTTTGCAAGCACCTGGAGTGATGGGACAATGAGGAATGACTTCACACAGACAGAAAACAGGCTTAGGTTGGATATTAAGAAAAATTCTTGACAATAAGGGTGGTGAAGCACTGGCACAGGTTGCCCAGAGAAGCTGTGGCTGCCCCTGGATCCCTGGCAGTGTCTAAGACCAGGCTGGAGGGGACTTGGAGCAACCTGGGACAATGGAAGGTGTCCCTGCCCAGGTATCCCTGCCCTGGAATGGGCTTTTAAGTCCCTTCCAACCCAAAACATTCTAGGGTTCAGCAGCACCATTGGGTCAGACAGCAGCACAGACCCCTGTGTGGTTTTACTGAGCTGGCCCCTGCTGGAATAGCCCTTGCAGACCTTCCCTAAAACCACCAGTGGCCATGGCTGCACACACAGATTGGGCACTGCCCGAGGCACAACACCGGGTTCCTCTTCACAACACCAACAGCCCAACCCTTCAGCAGCTAAACTGAGACCCCAGGGCAAATCTGGGGGGTGCCAGCCCTGCTGGAACCCAGGGGCACAGCACTCATCAGCCCCCAGAGCACAGATCACAATCCACCAGCAAGGAAACGAGATTCCTAAGTAATTAATTAAGTGCAAATCATTTAAGAGATCAGATAATTCCTTGGCTGCTATTTTTTAATGCCAGTGTTACTTTATTCCTTCGCATTTTCAAAGCAATACATTCCTATTTAATGAATTACCAGATAGTTTCTCATCAAAATGAGTGAAGAAATTACAGCAGAGATTTTTTCTTTATTATTTTATCGGGTTGGCAATATCAGAAGAGATAATGCAATGTCCCCTGGCACCATAAAATATTCAGCATTGTGAATAAAGTTCTTGATGAAAGAGCAGCAGAAAGCAGCATTTTATTGAGGCCGAGTGCTTTTAAAAAAATGTTTTAAAATTATTTAATTAAAAAATTAAATCACATTTGAATCATTTGATTACTGTTTAATAACAATACATAATTCATATCTTGAAAAAAATCAGATTCTGCTTTCTATGGCTATATATATATTTTTAAAAGGATTAGTAATTAGAAATCTTCCCCTCCAACCAGCCAATTCTCACACTGCATCTTCATCCTGGAGAGTTCCTTTCTCAAGTTGCATCAAGGAGCAAGTCACCCCCAGGCAACCAGAAAGAGTCAGAAAAACTGAAGGATGGTTTAAAACTGCACTCTGTTTCCCTCCCTCTCATATTTTATCTCAAGTTCATCTGATAGCCACAAATGTGATATTTTAACCCATATTGAAATGAATTCTCTTTTTTTGTTTTTTGGTCACAGGAAAGATGAGCAGGTGGTGGGAAAAAGAGAAATATTTGGCACTCAAAGTAGACCAAGATGTTCACCCCTTGGTGTCTGTTTCCCAGAGGTAAGGAAGTGTCAGACTTGTTTCTAAGAGCCACCACAAGATTCCTGTCACACCCCTTCAAAGGCCAATTTGTACTCATACATTGTATTTAAAGCCAATCCAAAGCAGAGTGCTGTGTGAGGACTTTTTCTGATAAAATTTCATATGAAGTTTTGAAGTGCTACCAGCTTAAACAGAAAATAAACCCTGGATTTGTTAATTTCCCTCTACCTAAAGGCTTTTTTTTTCTTGCATTTCTAAAACTGAACAAGCAAAAAATTGAGTGGTGGGAAAAGGAAAATATGATAAAAATAAGATGTTTGGTGTGTGTGTAAGAAAATTTTTTAGAAGTCCAGCTGGCTTCTAATAAAAAAAAAATTAGAAACCCTCATGAATATTTTTGTTGGGAGGGATGATGATACATCCCCCCATTTAATCCTAGCAAACAAAAGCTGAGCCACAGTTATCTGGATTAAATGAGACTAATTAAATTTCCTTTTGGACAGACATCACTGTCTAAATCTCCCCACCTGCAAGCTTCAGCAATGTTTCATCTTTTAGAGGCAAAATCTGTACAGAACTCCAGAGCTCCCAAAGGGAACAACTCTCCCAAATCACAATGCAGAAGCAGCTCTGCCTTCAGGCACTCCATAATAAGCCTTGTTAAATATTAGCCAGCCAGGATTATATAAAACCTCACATATTTCCTCCTCTAACACTGAACTAAACCATATGTAATTCTACAGCTCCAAGTCCAGCTTGCTTCTCCTGCAGAGGAATGAACAGAGTTAGTCTATAATCAGAGCAGCTGCCTCACAATTAAATCTGTGTGCAGGAAAGTGCATAAATCTGTGGGGAAAAGCTGTCCCACAAAAGAAAAACACGTGATTTGAGGCTGTCAAATCACAACAAATGCTTGGGAAGGGTTTTTGTTTAATCCACTTCTTGTAAACACAGACAGGCTTTGGAAACATTGTAAACTCAAAGAACGAAATTTAAAGCAAGTCTTTGACTGAAGGAGCTTCAGGCCACTGGGGGATATTTGAAGACTAAGGTCACCCACTCTCTTCAGCTTTTAGAGTTGCTTGGTCCACACATGTTAAATCACATTTCTGGGAAAACTGTAAAGCACTGAATGGGGTTATACACTATGCATTCAGATTTTATCTTTCCCCTCCCTCCATAAGAAAACAGCTTCTAGACTTCAGTAGATGTGGGCTAATTTATGCCACTCAGGGCTCAGACTTTTCATACTTCTCTACCCAGGACACAGCTGTACATTTAGAGAAGCTTTGTGCCACGTTATAAGCTCTTTAATTAATCAAAGTTTCTGATCTAGTCTCTTAATACTCTCCACTTGAGAACATTTTTATGAAGGAAACATTTTACCTGGCTCCATATGATATTTAATTCTGCTTCTCAAATATCAGTTAATCTCATAAAGGCACACTGCTCATAAGTGTTCCCTCCTCTCGCTTAATTAATTTTTAATACTCAAAAAATGGCAGTTTTCAAAGAAGCCAGTTAGAATGATTCATCCAAAAAATCCCCAATAAATGCCCTTTCAGGATGACTCAACTTCTTGTATTTGCTCAAGTCAATGAGGGGAAACTATTTTTGAAGTTGGAAGTCAGAGTTATGAAACAAAAAGGGGATTTATAACAAAACAGCCCCGTTGCTCAGCATTTTTTGATCCAGGAGAAAGTAGCCAAAGCATGACATCCAAATTACAAAGAAAGCTGAGGGATCACTGAGAAGGCAATAAGGAAATAGATGTGCAGGAGCCACAAGAGTGACACTGGGGCAAAGGGATTTACCAGTGTTTTGATACTCCCCCAGGCAAGTTGAGACCAGGAGGTTTTCCTCACATGGCCATCCATATTAACCGTTTCCATAGGCTCTCTGGACACGAACTAGGCTGCTCCTTGAGTTGTAGCAGCTTGCTGTGAAGGATGGAAGCACTGAATTGAAGAATAACTATTCCTAAGTCACAACAGATGCTCACACTGACTCCTACTCTGCCTCAGGCACTGCAAAGTCAAGTTCCCCTTGGGTTTGAATCCTTGTTTTTCCTTCAAGGACAAAATCTACTGGGGGAAAAATACCTGATTTAGAGAGTTCTTTGGTTGTGTCTTTCTTCTCCTTGCCATTTATTTTGTCCCTCCTCATTCAGTTTTAAAAATAGGATTGTCCACTTGTACAGTTTCACAGTTAAGTGTAGCTAATCAAGTGTGTGATAAGGGTGGACTTGATGAAGGGGTTCCTTGAAGGTCAGCTGAAGATAGTCCATATAAAAGATCTCTGCATCCATGTGAGTCCCTATAAAATTAATCCAAGCAAGCAGAGGTAGTTTTAAAGAGCCAGACCTTGGCCAAAATCACGTGGTTGCACTGGTTCAGTGCCAGCTTCAGGTAAAGCTTCCACCTACTGAGTGATCAAACTGAATTCTGGCATTTTCACCATGTCTCCTTCAACAATCATCCCCTTACTCTTTAAGGGGCTGCCCAGAACAGAACTGGAAACAATCCCAAAAGTTGCCATACATCCATCCTACATCCAGCCATTAGCATCCTTATACTGAATAGAGGATAGCTTCATTTTTATAGGCTCTTTTGAAACAGTAGGTTATCAAAAATCACTAGTGAAATCATTCATCTATGGTGGACTTGTGATGTTAGAATAAAATTACAAAAGCTTACAGAAAATTACAGCACTACCTCTTTGTAAAGAGGAAGCCCTAATATGTTTATGTAATTCCCCAAAGATAAAAGGTAAAAATAGCTTAATGAGAAAGGAGGGACAGACACCAAGGAAAGGGTCACCTTCAAGATAATGACTGGGACTGGCAGAGTCATCACAGCCTCAGAGAAAGACAGAGTGAACATCCTTTGGCAGTGGAAAGCTAGAACACCTCATGTGGTGTCAAACCTCACATTTTGAGCAAGCCAGCAAATCATGCTCCCCAATAATTTACACCTACATGGCAATAAGTGGATTATATCACATGACAAAACAAGACAAAATACTGTGCAATGTTCAAAAGAACCTGGAGACAGGAAAAATAAGATCCAGATTTGTTTAGAAGAACAACATGGTGTTCTGTTTCATCACTTCAAAGAGAACATGCAGCTAAGAAAATTCCATATAGAAAAAGCTGAAAAAAGTCCTTCTCACAATGATGAAGGCATCCAAAGTCTCCTGATTTATTAAAAAAATGTAGCACTGCTAAATTCTTCTAGAGCAACATGCAGCAGATCTAGTTCCAAGGCCTTAGTGAAGATAATGCCACTTCATTCATCATTACTTCTTCTCTCATTTTAAATAATAATATAAATTTAGTAAAGGCTGGAAGAATTTGTTAGGTTACTATACACAACCATGGCAAAGTCTCTTAAGATTTGACATATGGCTCACTAACTTTTTGACCCTTAGTTTACTTGATAATAATTTTTAGGGAAAAAAAGAGTTTGATACTTAGCACATATTCAGGTGCAGGGCCTAGGCCTATGCCAATGAGGTGAAAATAAGTCTTATTTTGCACAGCAAGTGTTGTTAGTAAGCATTAAATTATCCTCTTAATTAATCAATTATTTTAATTGTGGTATGGATGTCAGATCTTGATGCTCATTAATATTCTACTCTTTAAATTAGCATGACTGTAAGGAAAGTAGAATTCAGTGGGGCACTGGAGTCATCAGAAGTATTTTCTAAATATAGGCATAGCTGCCACCTAAGTGGCCAAATTCCTACATCACTTTCAGCAGCATGAGCCAAGATAGATCTGTAAGCTAAATATAGAAGCAGTGAAAAGAAAGAATAGGAATGAGTAGGCTGCAATCTAAGTGGAAAGGGAAATCAGCACAGCCATCCTTGAAGCATCCAGGTCTCCTATAGCTTACTAAATGGATATGTCAGGGACAGGACCAGGTATGCAGTGCTGTTTTGTAAGTCATATTCTCAAAGAAACATGTTATTGTAATGCACAGCTATATAATAGATGCTTACATGCAAAGGAAATACCCCCAGCAGCTGGACTTGAATGATTTTTGTGGGTGCCTTCCCAGCTCAGTCTATTCTATGATAACTTCATTTTTAGTTCATCCCAGAGCTACAGAATAACACAAAATACAGAAGTGACAAAACACACAAGTTCTGTACAGTTTTGAAAGTCTATGAGAATTAAAGTGTAGGTTTTTTTTTTTCCCTCTACAGTGTTAGCAAAAAGTGTCAGGATGGGAGCAGAGTCATCCACCTGGAAAAAAAAAAGCTAATATTTTTTTCCCTTATCCCAAGCTATCTGTTATGATGGAGTTGCATTAAAACAAATCCAGAGGGATTTCAGGAGGGCCAGAGAGGATGAGGAGGAAACAGCCACCGTGTGATACAGCATCAGCAAAAGCCAACTGAGAACTAGGCTGGAAACCTGGGATGTTCTTGTGGGATCTCATCACTAACTGACAGGCAAAAAGGACAACAGATTTCTCAGCAGTTTATACCCAAGTGCTTGCAATCTCTCTAGCTGTATATGTATTTAACCTTCTAGTGGAAATTAGGAAATGCAGAAAGCTCCCATAATACTCATCCCAGAGCTTCACTAGAGTACAAAACCTAGGAAACCACTTGTGACAAGGTGAGAGCTCAGGTACAGAGCAGCGGAAGTTGCTGCTAACAGCACATCACAGGGAGATAAAAGACCATGAGTATCTCCAGAGATGCCTCACTCCCACACTTGAGCATTTCTGTGCACATTGCCCACATGCCAGGCAGCTCTTTATTGTCCATGTCACAAAAGAAGCTGGCAGAAGTACCTCACAGCCTTTGGCAATCTGAAAATCCCTCCTTTGGACAAGAGTTGAGAGCAAAAATTAAGCTAAAATCTTGAAAGGATTAGAGTTATTTCATTAATACTGGGTCTGAATTTCAAAGTTAGATCCAAACCTGAACCTTCCACTCTACCCATGCTGAGAGGGCTTGGATTTCTTGTTTCAAAGCCCAATTAGAAAACATGTTTGCTGTCCCACAGAGTACCTATCACTTTGAGATTGTACTTTTGTGGCATCTGGCAAGCAGGGAGGAAAAAGGGATCATGGATATAAAGGGAACACATCTTCAGTTTAGCAGATTCAAGCACAGAAGTATTTTGTTCCGAGTACAAATTTGAAGGTATTCTCTTTTCCCATGATGTGCATAGTACAGTTATGTGTAGTCTCTCAAAGTCAGCCAGCTCCTGACACACATTTGGTTTTGAGAGAAGCAGCAGAGAAATCAGAGAATGAGAACTCCAGTGCTGCAGGCACACTGCCCTACAAAACTGAACATCAGGCAAGGTGAGAAATTACAGCTGGTGTCACACACAAACCACTGACTGCTTACTGGGACTATTCACACCTTTCTGGCTCAATTTTAAAATTCAAAACCAGGTGCCAGTCTTCAACTTACCAACCTTTCTCCACCTGGCTCAATGGACACTTTTTCCATTCTATACTAACTCAGCAACTGCCTTCCCCACAGACACCTGCCCAAGAACAGGTTTTTATCCATCAAGATGTAGGAATTGGTCTCCATATATTTTCCATTCATTAATTCATTATACACACATATATATTACACAATTAATAGACAACAGTTTAAACTGGATAATCTTTAAGGTCTCCCTTCCAATCTAAACCATTCTCTGACTCTAATTCTGAATGCAGTTTTCTTTTGCAGTCTCCTGACAAGGTTCTGCAGCACTGGTACAGGAACAGTGACTGAGAGCTTGAAGCAAGCTCCACAAGAATCATCTGTGGAAAATTCCCTGTGACACTGGAGCCCATGGGCTGCTCTGGGCTCAGTCCTTATCAAAGACATCCCCATGGTGCTGCACAAACAACACACAACTGTGTGGACAGTAGCCTGGTTACTAACAGAAAGCATAGAGGAATACTGCTGGGATTAACGTAGCACAGGATAAAAGCCAGCTCCGTTTCCTATCAAACTCTTGATGCTATTTTGGACAACCCCTCTGGACAGTAACTCTCCATTCTACAAGCCACCAGCAGATGATTGCTTGCAGCACAGCGCTGACTTGCTTCCTCACACACCAGCACCTGGCCACAACAGGAAAAGCCCAGCTTGACCAGACATGCCAGCAGCTTTGGGGACAAAACACGGTTTAGAACCTGTCCTAGTGACACTGTCCAGTCAGACTCGCTCAATCAGCTCTGCAGACTCAAAGGAAAGCCTCCAAAACCCTCATCATCCTTTCCTGGCACTCTACAGTGCAGTACCTGTCATCTTGCTTTGGGCTAAGTTGTCAGTCACCACATGGACAGTTCGTACAGCTGTGTCCAAGAGCTTCCTATCCCTCAATAAAGGGCACACCTGGAACACCAAACACACCCTCAGCTCCAAGCAACATTCAGCAGCACCATTTTCCTCTGATGAAGCACCTGTACATCACAAAGTGCACAGAACCTTCCCAGTTACTGAGCTATCCCAAACACAGTTACTGAGGCACAGGCCAGGGGAATGCCTAAGATTATACCTCAGATATCCCATCCCTCCTCCAACAACCAGACATCACCATCCTCTTCATCTCTCATTTATTGAAAGTAGGCACAGAAGCATTTATTACTGTGTGTATAGAGACTCTGACAATGAAGAAATAACGAACTTGGCACGTTCCTCCTGGCTCAGTGTTTTGCTTACATATGTCTCTTCTTTATCTCTGATCTACAGATGCTCAGGACAGACAAGCTAATAGAGGAACCTCTCCAAACTAATCCTGAACTATCAAGACACACAACACAAAGACTTGCAAGCTGCAGAAGAAACTATGCTAAGAAAGCAGGACTCTGTCCATAGTGGAGGCAAAAGTTTTCTGCATTTTAGTAACAGCTTCAGCATCTGCTTTACAGGGAAGGAAGAGAATTCTTTCCAGTGCTAAAACCCTCAAGAAGATAAAACCTGTGCTGCTGGCTTTTGTTTTCCCTTTTAGATCAACTGTTTTAACACTCCTTATTTACAGCCATTAAAGTAGGAAAAAAGGTGAGGATTCAATAGAACTGAATAGACATAGCACACAGCAGCCCCTGTAATCCCTCCTGCTGGAATTGTAATTTGTTTTTGTAGGCAAGAATTGTGTGCATGTATTTCTGCACAAGCTATGCTGGTTCTCCTTGCCTACAGGACTTGGCACAGCACTTCCAAGAGAATACTGAAATAAAGCTAAAAATGCTCTGGCCTCTTGGTCCCCTGGGCTCTGTTGGCTGGCAGGACAACTTACAGATGCTGCTGGAAGGCAGCAGGCTTGGCCCTGCCCTCCCATAATGTCCCCCAGCTTGTCAGGTGGCTGAACACAGGTAACATGCTCATGGCAGCACTCCAGGCTTGCCAGGAGTTTGGCAGCAGCAGGACATCCCAGCATGGAGCTCCTTGGAAAGGGTTCCTTCAGGAGGATACTTGTATATCCAAACAGGGCTGTGCACTGTTGCTTCTTCTAGAAGTAAAGTGTTGAAACAATAATTTACTAAATGTATCACACCCACATTTATAGCTGAATTGCCTGACCCCACAAGCTATGCGGGGCAGGGGGGAAGGGGGAAAGAATAAAATGAAATCTCATTCTTTTCTTGGGAAAAAGTAAAGGTCAGTTGTCTCATCAAATTTCATCCCTTAAGAGTATGCCTGTTCCCTCAAGGAAATTTCTAATTGTTCCTCAATCATTTCAATCTTTGGCTTCTGCAATGTTATTGAGTAATTATGCTGTAAATTTTAGGAGCTTCTTCAAGGAAGAGTCCCTAGTTTGCTCTGAAGAAATCCTGAGTAACCCAAATGAGAAGAAACTCTTATCATGCATCATTTGCCATTGAAATGTGTGACAAGCACCAGACAGACTGTGAAGACAACACACGTACAATGACACTAGTGCCACTTGTGATGTTTCTCTCACAGCACAGGGAAAGGTTTGGATAACATATTGATTAACAAAACTCATAATTTCTAGACAAAAAGGTATCTTGATATCAAACCTTTGATTTTGTTTATTAAGTGTCTGGCTCTAAGTTGATCTTCTCCCTGACACATCAGCACCTACACTCACCTACTCCACAGCAGATGCAACCAAACCAAAAGAGAAAAGAGTTGAGCAACTCAACTCAAAGAGTTGATCAAGGTTGCTCCTGAGCTGAGCAACCACAAACCAGCACACCCCTCATCATCTCTTCTGTCTTTCTAGAAAGGGAGAATTTTGAGTCATTGCACGTCTCTGCCAGAGCAGTGCCAGAGCCTCATCTCAGCCAAGAGCAAAGGCAAGTACTCGTTCCACAAATAGCTACACACTCAGGTGCTCCCCTTCAGTGCAACACCACAAGCTGGGCTAAATAGTAAAATTACTCAAGGGTTGAGCTATGGGAATAACTGTGTACAAGGCATCAGGCTACAACATGTAGTATAATGTATAATTAGTTATCACAGAAAGTTATCTCTGGTATTTTGCAGGCATTGTATTGCAGAAATCTCTTCACCTTTAAATTCAAAACCATAAATAGGAGAGAATCACTTTTTTTTTAAAGTAGAGTAAGACTCCTGTGGTTGCCTATCACAATTATGCAACAGAGAGGTGTATGATCTGCAAAACAGTTGATTAATTTTGCCCAGCACTCAGCTTTAATTATAGGACAGCCTTGAGGCTAATATCAAATCCTTGCTATGCAGACTCTGGATAATCACAGGCTGTGTTCTGGGAGTTCTATCTCTGCAGCAATGGGGACAGGAGGCCATTTGACTGCCTCTTCTTTACACGTAGTTCACAACTATTTCACTGCCATGTAGGACGCGCAGGGCTGCTGAACCTCCTGCATTTCTCCTGCCTCCCCTCTGTCCTTCCACAGCTGCACACTTGCTCTTCGGGGGAGCTGCCGAGGCTGGACAGATGCAGCCAGCAGAGGAGCTGGGTGGGAAGAGGTTAAACAGTCCACCCAAGGCTGGGGCTGTGTACACAATCCATGTTTTTTGCCAGCCCACTCCCCAGTGCCCACACTGATGCCTCCAGAAATTGCCTCCTTTCAACTGAATGATTTGACATTTATGCTAAACATGTGCTTGCCTTACCTGTAGGCACTTTCTGGTACATAGAAAGTTTTCCTCTTTGAAAAGGGAGACTGGCCTTGTTCCAAGTCAGCATCCCCTGCTCCTCAGCCCCTTTGCTGCAAGAGCCCACTGCCTCTGCACATGGACAATGCACACGTCACAAGGACCTTAAATGTCAGTGCACATCTTGCATGAGGACTTTCAGGCAAATTTATGATTAAAAGTAGATATTCAAGCAGAAGTTGAATACATTATGTCCTCAGGCTCCTTAAGTCATGATCCATATTTATAAGGCAAGGCTACAACGGCTTCAGTTGAATAATTACATTTTTTGTCTGCCCATTCTTCCCTCCCACCCCCATATGTATACACTCACCACAAATGCATATATAACATTTAAAGTGAGCAATTATTCAACCCAAAGGCAGAATATCCTTGAGTATGTGCATGCTAGAGAGGGAGCTTAATTCTGTAATTGTCATGCAAGGTCTGCAGTAGCAAACCTCGTTGAGATTAAAACACCTTACTCAGCACAAATAAAGGTGAGAACAGTGTATTCCAAAGGGGCTGGAGCACACCATGGCTAACAAATCCCAGGACTGTAGGAGCCACAATCATTCCAACTCCAGGTAAATATTTCCCTTCCAAGCAGAAGGCTCTGATTTGAAGTTTTGTCACTTCTTACTTAGTTAGCTCTTCAGAGTAGAAGGTGATGCTTTATAAATTAATGAAAGGCACTTTAAAACATTTGGCAGCCACTGAATTCAGAAATCATACAACAACTCCCCCAACAGTATCACAGATATTGCTTTTCAACTAATGTTGAGCCCCCCCTTTCTTATTTGAGATCATCTTTCTCAGCAACAAGCATTGCCACTGGATGACTTGAAGTCAGAAAATTGGTTAGAAGGAGCATTTTGACCAGTATCCTAGAAATATAAACCTGTATTTCTTCATGCACCCTTCTCAGGACTACAGATTTCATTATAGAAGAGGGAGAGTACAGATATCACTAAAAAGGATTCCACACAACCAAACAGACAAGAACTGCATTCATCACAGCTGGAAAATGCAGTTTTTACACAGAAGAACACGTATGTGCATGTACACACAGGCAGACACTATAATTCATCAGAAAATTAGAAGATTTTTCACTAAATTGAACACTCTCCATCAGCTCTGGAAGTGGAAATGCTGTCAGCAGCCTCAAAGTAATGTGCTACAAACAAAAATGTTTCTTGACAGGACCCCATCTTCTGCCAAAAACTTTATTAAAAAATTCCTAGCAGGTCTCATCACTCCTTGTACCTCCCCTAAAATTTGCCCTCCAATACACAAAAGGAGCAGGAAGAGCTGGGAGCCTGCACACAGCAATGCCTCATGGGCTCCACTACACCCAAGAGAAACACCCATGGCAAATTTATCACCACAGACTTAGTCCCAGATAATCAGTGCCAATGAAATGCATTTAGCTATCTGGGATTCCTCCCATGATATTATTTTAAAATCCAAATCCCTTTATAGTCAGGCAGAAATAGCAATCACAGTGACACTGGTCGGCTGAAGAAAAAGGTCACAGCTGCAACAATGGGTGTCACATATTCTGGGGGCTGGCAGAGCCAGACAAGAACACCACCCATGGAGCAGACCGTTTGAAAATTAAGCTCTTCAGCTCTGAGCAGGTCATTGAGACATCACTCAAAGCACAAGTATGGGAAATACAAGGGATATTAGGCAGCAGAGGTGGGGTAGTGTGAACAGGGATGGGCAGAGCATCGTTGAAGAAGCTACTGACTTCTTGCTTCATTCATATCATTGCTCAAAAAGACAAATGGAAGAAACTCCTGCCTTGTCCATTGCTCGTGACTTAGCAGAATCACAGTAATTTGTCTCTCCTTTTTCCCATCCACCTCCAAAAGAGATAATCATTACCTCCTTTCATAAAGAATTTCACCACATGCCCTGGTCAAGAAGCAGGGAGTAACCAAGCTTCCCCCAAGTTGTCCTCCCATCTCTCTTATCCACAAAGAGCAGAGAAACAGAGACTTATTGGTCTTGACCTGCAACAAATTATCTCAACTCTGTAGCAGATAAAGGAAGTCAAGGCTACACCAGCAGCCTCTGCAGAGGAAAGAGACACACAAAAAATGGTATTCCTGAGGTTGTGGTCTAATCCCTCCCTGAAAGATTTTTTTTTTTCTAATTCAGAATGGTTCCAGTAGTCCATCCAAGAATTTGTGTCTGCCACTAAGACAGACATGCAAGCCACAAAGAGGTCAAGCTGCTGAATTTTCACAAGGTAAAGTTAGGCCCCTGGAATCTTTAGTTCCTCACCAGTAGAATTGCTATAAACACAGATGGATGGCAACATCCAGAGACAGATGTATTGACTTGCTCCGCAATCCAAACTTTACTGCTAGGTCTACCCTGCACCACTTCTTAGCACACCTCAGCATCTCACACCAGTGATGTCTCATTTCTACCACTCACCACAACTGCAGCAGAACTCAGTTCCTAAGCACAACTTAGAAGAAAGTCAGCACAAAAAAAAAAAAAAAAAAAAAAAAGGATTTTTGTAACTCAGGCTAAATTTTTGGGTTATTGTGATGCATTTTGCTGCTGGAAAAAGACACAGCCGCTGCATTTCCATGACATGCATCCTCTTGTTTAGTCCTAAAGAGGATTGCATTAGTCATCTCATGACACATAGGATATGTGCTGTGCATTTCACTTGTTCTGCCAGCTACTCAGAGTTGTATGCTGCAGGTTTCCTTGCTGCTGTGCCTCATTCCTAGAGCATCATTTAAGCCTGGTCTTTATATGGAGTGGCAGGTACAGAAAGCAGTCCTGCTAAGATACAGGAGAACATCTGCATCTGAGCCTTGTTCCTGCTTTGTCATTATGAATATATAATATCACAGCCCTGAGAAGGGAGGAGGCCAGAGCATCCTTGCAAGTGTTTGATAGGGTGGGCAAATCCTGCCTAGAACAATAATTAAGAAGCTGATGTACTTATGGCACACTAGTAATAATTTTTGGAGACGGTTTAGCATTCAGGCAAGGTCAGATGAGGCAGGGTAGAAGCTCACCTTGAAAAGCCAAGGGGTGACACCAAAGTTACAGTGTGCCAAACTGAACAAAGCAATTGCAAATCATTTCTCAACTGCATCTAGACTACCATGACAAAGCCATTAGCAATGACTGTGCACCCATTCTTGCCAAGTGGCTTCTCTGTGCATTCCACAGCATCCCACTGCTCACAAACCAGCTCCATGGTGACTTCACTGTCTGCCAGTGTCTTGCCTGGCTGAAATCCCCAGAAAAGTCCTCAAAGAAGAGATTATCCCTTGGAAAGCCCTGGGCACTCCTGAAGAGGAGCTTCTCTTAGGGGAGTCACCGCTTTTTCCATCTGCTCCTGGGAACTCTGGTGCAATTGTGAGCCTGCTTTGCTCCCCATCCTCATCCTGGTGCAGGGTCTGTTCACATCAAATGCAAACCTGAGGGCTTCAAATGCCTCTGGCCGAGCCTGCAGGAGCTGCCAGCACCTTTGGTCTCATTAGGGTGACTCAGCTGCTCTATGGGGCTCACACAGGCTTTACAAGAGGATGCAGAAATACACACACAGAACAATGCCAAGGAAGAGTGAAAGTGTAAACAGACAATTCACAAAAATTCACCAAAATTCACATTAGACATCAACTCCTCACATACATGGAGCTGTCAGACCACAAAACAACTGTAACTCTCTGCCACTAAGAACCAAACCTAGGGCAGGGAAAAATATACAGAGCCAGAGAGATCTCACACACACCAAGCCTAGCAGAGCAGTGCACAAAAGGTCTACCAAGTGTCCATGTCATAAAGGAAAGTTTATGGCAATTGTGAAGACTGTTTGACTTCAAACTCCAAAATACAAATTTAAGAGCAAATAAAAATGTCACAAATACACCCAGAAAAGTTTTAGCACCACCTATATTAACTTAAATTATTAAGGGCAAATGAGCTCAGCTACAGTAGAACAAAGATCCAAAACCAGCCCAGGATTTAAGTCTTACAACCAGCTTTTACTCATGAAATACCCAGTCCTCTTCTGGCTGATTAGAGTAACAGGATACCCTGAGAAAGGCTGCTTTTGCATTTCCTCGACTTTACGGAGTCAAAATCATTTCAGAAGTTTTACTGGGATTTCATGCCTCTTCATTAAGTAAGGAGGTGAAATGCCTGTTTAAAAAATTCCCCAGCTACAAAGGAGATGAAACTCCAGTTAAAAAAAAAAAAACCCTAACTTTTCCCAGCTACAAACACTCAAGTCATTATTTCAATACTTATATTAAACCATACAAACTGTCTTTTGCTTTAGAAGCCTTATGTTTTTGCTAGGACTGTATAAAATGTGGTTGCCTCCAGAGGGTAAATCTAGAGGAAGAAGAAATCCATTCCAGAGAGCTGATGGGCTTTCTTGCCATACATCAAGATGTATACACCTTCTGTGATGCCTACAACAATTTCTTAGCAAAAAACTGACCCAGGTGATGGAACACACCACGACATCAGAACATCTTTGGGTTATTTCACCACACACTGTACAGTATTCTAACCTAGCACAGTCCTTTACCCATGAGAACAGTCTTTATCCTAACTCAAAAATAGTCCAATTTCTGCTATGCTGACTTAGAATGTTCTTCCCCTTGCTTTTTAAGTCATTCCTGGATTGTTTGGGCAGTTCTGCTCTAAGCACTGCTTTCATAAAATTATTTTTCCTGATTCAATTATATATTCACTCAAACATAATTTAGATTTAATTATTTTAGCAATCTATTGCTTCTCAGAGTTGAAACTATTATTTTAATGGAATCTGAAGCACAAGGTTAGATCATTTACTGAATCAAGTTAAGAAGCAATCAGAAGACTCAAAGTTAACTTTTGGGAGTATCTGGGCAAATCTCACTTCCTCCTTTCATGAGCTTACTCTTCACAGTACCATTTAGCTAAAAATGCTCTAATCACCAGAAAAACTTGTCAGTGCAGTTTGTCAAGTTTCCTACAAGTCTCATTTATGTTGCCTTAAACAGGCATTACCTAAGTGCCCCAGAGCCCTTCTCCCTGCACACCGTGTCTTTTTTGCAGCTCTTTTTTTGCTGTGGTAAACATCCCCTGGGGAGGTGGCTCCTCATCTCCTAAGCCAAAACTCATCGACACCCACAGGCTCCAGAACAAGGCTCAAATGGATTTCTCAGGATCCACTTCCTTTCCTTGCTGCTGGATGCCTCTGGAAGCAGGGATTTGCAGATTTGCAGAACAAGGATAAAGTTCCCTCTAATCTCTCCTCCAAACACAAAGATTACACGAGAGGTGCCACGGTCTGACCACAAACTCTGAGAGGTGTTTCTGAGAGTGGTACAGGGTTTGCCAGGCAGATATTTTTACAGGTCTGAGTTTGAGGATCTTTGAAATGGAGAGTTTGCTGTCCTTCCACAAGAAACAGCTTCTATATCTGTTCTTCATACAACTCTGCTGGGAGGAAAGGCTGAGGGAATTGGGATTGCTCAGCCTGGAGAGGAGAAGACTTTGGGGTGACCTCATTGTGGCCTTGCAGTGCCTGAAGGGAACCCACAGGAAAGATGGAGAGAGACTCTGGACAAGGGCCTGGAGTGACAGGACAAGGGGGAATGGCTCCAAAGTGACAGAGGGGAGGTTTGGATTGGATATGAGGAAGAAATTCTTCCCTGTGAGGGTGCTGAGGTCCTGGCACAGGTTGCCCAGAGAAGCTGTGGCTGCCCCTGGATCCCTGGAAGTGTCCATTGCCAGGCTGGATGGGGCTCTGAGCAGCCTGGGATAGTGGAAGATGTCCCTGCCCATGGCAGGGGATTGGAATTGGATGATTTTTAAGGTCCCTTCCAACCCAAACTATTTCATGTTTGTACAATCAAGCAGCAGCTCCTGAGATAAAGTATTGCTCTACTTGCAGGAAAACAAAATATTCCCTACCAAAGGAGAGCAGAGCCATCCTTGAAATAACAAGCACACAAATTTGCAAACACTACTGGCATCACAGTCCTCTGAACATTCATCCCTTAAGTTAATGGCCCCACACAGAAAACCAGTAGAAATTAGTCTTTTGTCTTGATACTTTTTCCAATAGCCTCTGCATTAGCCTTTGATTAGCACATCTATCTTTTAATAAGTTACTACACCACCCAAGCGGAGCAGTGCAGAGATCTACCTGTTATTTCTGGGATTGCTAGCAAAAAATCCAGAAGCAGGTGATTCCTTAACATCACCCTCAGGATGGAGGGAGCTCAGATTATTCTTCTGCACTCTGACCTACTCTAGTTGGAACACTTAAGCATTTCTCAGTAGTAGAAGTGTCATTTCCCAGCTATGCAACAAACATAATGACATCAGGCTTGATGTGATCCAGGGTGCAGCTTGCCCTGAACTGAGTGCAGCCTGGAGACACAGCAGCTGGCACTGCTATAGGGCTGCACTTGTAAACACAGGCAGCCAAAACCCTACAACTGTGCAAACATCACATTACTACTGAAATGCATTTTTTAAAAAACACACAAGCATTTTTAGGTGCTGGGAGTACTTCAGGCATTTTTGATGGAGGATTTTTTTATTATTTAACAAACAGATGCAATACGCTTGCACCAAGTCAGAGGAAATTGTTACAGTCTTTTTGCCATTTACCTGACTACATTTTTCTGGGTTGCCAGACATAGCTTAGTTTAAAATAAAGATGTTTAGTGATCACCCTCTTTATTTCTACCTTACTCTACAAAATTCCAGGCACTATTCATGTGGGACTCAATACCCTGAGTAGAAAATTTTAGTCCAATGGGCTCAAAAGCTGTTTTTCAGTTCCATTATTGCCTCCAAAGAGACAAACATAACCTCATTTGTTCCACAAATACTAATGTAATTTGGCTTTGATCTTGTCTGGACCAAGATAAAAGGTATCCTTTAAATTCCTTTAAATCATTTGGGTTTTAACCCACTTTTAAACAGAAGGCAGATTTCAGTCTGCCTTCTGCCTCACTTTAAGCATTTTACACATCTAAACAAGGAGGACAACATCCTCAGCTCCCCCCTCCAGAGCATATCCTCACCAGACTACAGACACCAAGGACAAACACCTCCTTCAACCCTCTGAGCATTTAAGCACCCTCTACAGACAAAGGGAACACCCCACAGAGAATGAAATTATTCCTCTTACATTACAACAGGTGTCTGTGCAACGACTTGCCACATTTACCATTCCAATGACTAATGAGTGGATAGAGAAAGCTCCAGGAATTTTAAGTTAGAATAGGTTGTTCCAGCTGCATTGGTTACAGGAGGAAGACAAACACCCATCTAAGAACAACTTGGTTCTTACCTTTTTGGCAAGCTAATTTAGGATTAAGTCAGTCCTGGCCTTTTAATACAGGCAATTATATATTTGACCCAAGTTGACTCCTCCTGCTTCCAGTACTTGGTCTACATGTTTTAGGAGTTAAACATTAAGACCATGTGCAGTCAAGATTTCCCGCCAGCACCTCCACCTTCCCTTGCATGTGCTGCTTTTCAAAAAAATCTTGAAAATAGCTCTTTGTTCTGGAGTCTACATGGATATTTGACACAAGCTAAACAAGCTGCAGGAGTATCAAAGAGTTCAGATTGCTGAAGAGGTGAAGAGCAGCCTTTGGTTCATCCCCTGTGCACTGAAAACTTGAATATTAAGCATTTGACACTAACTGCCTATTGGTACTCTGTGTCCAGAAACACAGCAAGGCAGAATCCACAGCTGCTTGGCCCAGTCCTGCATCCTGACCCCAGGTCCAGCACATGGTAGTTAAGCTCAACCTTCATTTGCAGTCATCAATGGATCCTCAAGGACGGAGCTACAAAAGAACCCTGAACTGAGTCTAAACTGAGCAATATTTCATCCTTATGGACCATTCCATTGAGGATTCCACACACAGCATGCCCTATCAATGCACTAATCTGACCAAAACCAGTCTTTTTTGGAGGTGGGGGGATAATTACTGACACTTAATCCAACACAGCCAGGTTTCATACATTTTGTAGCTCATCTGTGTCAATAGATATAAAAACTATAGGCATTCATGTGCAACTACTGAATAGCTAGGCACACTGTTTGCATAGATTTATACTGTACCAAAAAGTGTATTACACTATTCATGTGTAAAATCTACCAGAATGCAATTTATTGGAGTAGTAATCACAAAGAGCAGGGCGTGTCTTACTGCTCCAACAAAAGCCTTTTGCCTTTTCCAGCTATAAAAAGGTTGAGCACCTCCCACACTTTAAATAACTGCTCAATAATCCCCCTTTAAAGCATGTAACTGTATCAGACTTCAACTCTTTTTAAAAGGAAAAAAAAAGCCCAAACCCACAGTAGCTCCCCAAGTGCCCTCTGGGTCATTCTAGGTACAGCAAAGCGAGGCAGTTACAGCACTGTTGCATTTGGAAGCTTTGCAGAACCACGTGTGACTGAGAACACCAGGTTATCTTCCCATAATATCTCCAAGTAAACAGCATTGCAACATTGCTCACACAGTGAATTATGTTCTGAGGCACGCACGGGACAACATGCCCATGCAAAATCTCAAATGCACAAAAATCCACGGTTTAACCTGCTCCCAAGGCTCAGGCACTCCAACAGCCTCTAATATCCCTTTATCGATCTTACCCTTTTCTGCAGAGCCATAAACTCAGCTGACAGACTGGCAACTTGCTGATCCAAGCACTGGTTCTCCCCTTGTTCTTGTTTTAGCCTGACTTGGTCAGCATGTAGCCTCATTTGTAGCTTGTGAAACTGCAATAACAAAACAAACACACATGAAGGGCTTGTCAAACGAAGCAGGCTGTAAAATTATCAGAGTGGAAATCAAGTGCCAACATTTATTATATGATGAGCCACACCTCAGCAGGCAAATTTCAGGCCCACAGCTTCATAAGAGGGAAGAAGTGGCTCCAAATTTCTCTGCATTAGCTGTGACAAAAGTCTCATTAAAAGCCAGTCTGGAAAACATTTAAGGAGTAACGCATGTGCACACATTCATTTGGATTTCCCTTAACACTGCACACATTTTATCAGAAATACTTTCTTCCAGCAATTTAATCCTCCTGATACAGCTCATAGTTAATTATTACTACTGCATTTTCATTAAAACACATGAAACTTTTACACATGTAAAATTTATTTCACTTTGGCTTCTTCTTTATCCAGTCCATTTTCCCACCAACACAAGACTTGAGCAGCTTAGTGATTTGTGCTGGTAGTAAAGCAACACACTGAGTATTAATTATGTCAAGTTACAACATTTGCATCTTTCATTTTTCAAGAGCAACTGCCAGCCTTGAAGATATCTTCTAGATTAAGGGCAATGCCAAAGGAAATTAAAGAAAAGAAGGCAGGTGACAATAAAGCCGCAGATCAGCCATGGAATTTGTTCTGCAGGTACAAATGCCATCCAAGGACAGGATGCAGAAGTAGACTGCAAACAAGTGTCAAGGAAGGGAGGAACAGTCCCAGGCAAATCCTTGGGAGGCAAATGGCAAGCTAAGAAGAATGCATTTTTCAATTCCAGTCAGCAATACTGCTGCAGGAGTTGCCTGGGATGTTTGCCTGCAACAAATATTTGAGCTGGTAATTATTAATTTTAAGGCTTTTTTCCAACTCTAAGTGTGTGGATACACAGATAACAGGAAAATTACTCCTTACAGGACTAACCAAACCCATAATACTCAGTCCAGGTACTATTCAATGCACGAAAAAAAAAAAATCTCAAGCCAGTACTAACTTTTCTTTATGTACAAGTAAACAATTTTATTAATGTGCTGGTAGTTAAAAAAAAACCTTAATTTATTATTCAACCTATGCAGTTATGAAGAATTAAGTTGATGCCAGGCTTAAGAAGGGAGTATTAAGAGAAGGAGGTAGGCCAAGCTTTGCCTTTCCCTCCCAAGTGGTTAAAGACTACATCTCAGAAATCTTTAGGTCAGAGTAGATTTCTTACAGAATCCTGGAAGTGTTTAGGTTGGAAAAGACCTACAAGACCACTGAGGCCAGCCATCAACCAAACACTTCCGAGGCCACCACTAAATCATGGCCACATTAACTCATTTCCCAGTGACATCTCTGCCTGGTTGTATCAGTGTTTTCCTGTGCTAATTAGTATAATTGGATGATGACTCAAAAGACAGTAGAGAATCTGGAAAACAACAGCTCCAGCCTTTGCATACAAGAACACTTGACCTCAAAAAACAGAGCATCAGCTGACAATACCAGGTGGGAAATGACCTGCAAATGTTGAATTCTTCAGATTTAACAGGGCTAGAATCTGAAGGTTTGGACAGTCGTTGGGAGCACTAGAAACTTGGGGTTTGCTTCAGTTGGAGGAAAAAGCACTGCCTGGAAAGCCACAGAGCCAGAGCCACAGCTGGAGCTGCAGCAACAAATTCAAGGAACACCAGTCCAGCAGCTCCAGAAACAAATTCAGGACCAAGTTAAAGTCCAGCTTCTCTCTGTGGTTTTTTGGAGGCCTAAATAAAATGGGTCCTATTCTCAACTGTCCAACAGTCCAATCACAGCACTTTTCTCCTCTTTACCCACCAGAAAACAGATGGAATGGTGAAAAGAGGTGTCAAGGGGACTGTGGTTGAATATATTATGCTATGACTTAACTGCTTTCAAAGAGCCACAGGCTTTTTTAAGTTGAGGTCAACTGGGGAAGTTGAGGTCAATCAGCTCTGAAATTGCTCTTTGAGTCATGCAAGCTCCTGGGTGTCCCCAGGGGCCACAGCAGATGGTTTAGAACCCTCTTCTGCTTCCTCAGCTCTCATTTCTGCTCCTCATATAAGAGAAGGATGGCAGAATTGGTGGCTTCAAGGGAACAAGACATGATCAGTCATCGTGTGAGTAGAAACCACACCGAAAATACCAAGGAACTGTCGGTCCCAGTAGGGCCTAGGCTTGTATTAGAACAGTAAATGAAGCTTCAAGTTAATTAAAATATAGTGAGAGATTTAGCATGCAATCAAACCAGTATTTGCTCAGGACTTACTGTTAGGAACAGGGGAGACAAAAAGCATTGAGTGCTGTTTGGGAAAGTGAGCTTTTCCCCAGAAACAGAAAAGGCTGTATGTTCTTTGAATGTTGCTTTCTAGAGGTTAGAAATATTTTTGCTGGTCGTTCTACTGTTTTGGGGATTGTCTTACCAGCAAGGTAAGTCAAAATAAAGTCTACAAAGTTCAATACCAAGAGCAACAAAAATACTGAGATTTCCTTTTGTCTGCGGTCTTGAGAAAAGGAAAAAAACCCACAAAACAGGCATTAAAAAGGACTTCAAATCAAATGACAGGTGTGTTTGAGAAAAGGTAAGTGGCCTGGGGGGTTACATCAATAGTGAACCCAGCCCAAAGCCGGATCCTGCTGGGTGAAGCCATTCCTGGCTGTGTATCCCAGCAGGGACACATGATCACTGCAGAGCATGCAACAGGCTGTACCTTAAATTAATGGTTTGAGCCAGAGGACCACACACCGTTACCTCTCCTGGAGGAGCTGGCTGCAGTAACTGTGGTGCTCACACACAGCACCTTCATCCTTGCATTTAAAAACACAGGCAAAGGGGAAGGCGTGAATATTCTTCAATGTCATAGCCAATAAATATTGTAGAGCTCAAAATTAAGCCATGGAGAGAAGCATCTACAAGAACTATTTTCTCTCCATTAAAAATAAAGCACTGGTGCTTGTCACAGATTTTAATTTACTAAGCCTTCTTCAGTCATGCATCCCGGTCAAAATGTAAAATCTTTTCTGTCTAAAAAGAGTCATTTACTGAACTTTATGAGCAGGAGAAAGCTGTTACTGACTGATTTTAGAAACTAATAAACAGTATTCTAAGTGATAGTCTGCTGGATTTATACTGGGGGTGGGAACGCCTGTGGTGTGCAGTCTGGGGAAAAATTGCCAAGTTATAGGAATAAAGTTGCTTATACTGCTGCTTAAAAAATAAAAAGCCCTTCACAGTGGATCTTCTGCTATGTGCAAGATGCACATCAAGACTCTTCAGCCTTCCAATATTGCAATTGTCTCAGCCATGCCATGACCTGTTCCACATTACCTTTGGCTGCTTTGCGTGATGTGAACTCGCTGCGTACAAGGAGTGTTACTCACATTAACTAGACAATGTATTTAGGAATTCATAATTAAAAGCAGCGATGTTGTTAAAACAGAGCAAAATGAAGAGGAACACCTGGGCTCTGTTTCCATGCAGTACTGACTGAGCTCAAACCTGCAAATTAAATTTAATCCCCCTCACCAGAATTGCTCTCAGACTTAGTACAGTCATTATGAAAATTAATACTTCTCTATATAAAAATAAGTACACACACATGTAGAGAAGTGAAAATATACATACAACTAAATTGCTTTCAAACCTGGAGTGATAATTTAGTCTTAATGATTAGCTATTGCAATGTAAAATGGAAACTTATGCAGTAAATTTGAAACAACTAACCCAATTGTACAGTTCATTCAAGGAACATTCCACACACAAAAAAATTAAATATTAGAAAACCCCCATGTTTTTTAAACAAGATTTTTGATTACAGAGTCTACTTGAGCTCTATATCTGTCACTACTAAGAGTCAGGGTAACTGATAGGCCCAAAACAACATGAAAATCCCAAGAAGGAGGTGATCCTAAGAAGAAACTGATGCTGGGGCTTTCACTGGGTTTACCTCTGATGATGACAGCTGGAACTACCATGACAACCATCCCAGGCATAAGGTCCTCCAACACCAGGAGATACTCTCCAGTGGTTACTTGATCTCCTATAAAGCCATTTTGTACTCTGAGAGTGCTAAAGAACAGCTTTAATATACTGGTGAATCAGACCGAGAAGCTATTTAGCTGCAGAGAGTACTGGCAAGCACAAATAAATTATCTTTTCTCAGGGAAACACACTCTCAAATTCTCTATTTTCCCCCACACAGGGGGATGTTTTCAATACCCTCTTGGTGGTTATTACACAAAAAGCTCCTGAGCACCATCAGCATTGCAGGGAAGCGCAAAGGACATGAAACAAAGGACAGCTCTAACAGGCTGCTAGTGTACACATCAATCAAGTCTGTGCATAAGCTCCAAGCAAGACCACACTGCTAAGGCTCAAACCAGTCCCGTACAGCAGGGGAACTGGGTGAGGGATGGCAGAGCTGCTGACCCTTTCCGGGGTTAGGGAGAGGCCACACAGCGCTTCCCACCTCTGCTTGCTCCTGTGTTGATAACATCACTGGTTGCTATGGGAGCAAGGCAACTGCACAGCCCGTGGCATGCAGGGAACATCAAGCACTTCACAGACATCCTTACTAAGGGTTTAGGGAGCATCAAGCACTTCACAGTCATCCTTACTAAGGGTTAAAGGAGCATCAAGCACTTGACAGACACCCTTACTAAGGGTTTAGGGACTGGAGGAAGCATAGCCCTGGGGACCTTTTCTACCTTAAAGGGAAGAAAAAAAACAAGTGCGTAGAGGGAGAAAAACCTCAAATATATCTGACCCTTCATTGCAATTCTCAGAGAACTTGAATTCACATCAGGAGCTCTCAGTCTCGGGCTAAGAGCTGGCATAGAGCCTTTCAAATCCAAAACTGCCTCCTGGGCAAGTCTCTGTTTTACTGGGAATGGGCAAAGCAAGCTGAAAACACAGAGGGGGTGACACTGCCCTTCCTTTCTGCTTGCCCATCTTCATGGCTAATCCTCTTCTCCAAGCAGTCCAGACAACCTTCACCTTGCAGGAAAAGGTGGCTGCAAAGCTCTTTGTCCTTGTCACAGGTGTGGTGGAGGGAGATGCTGCTGCTGTGCAGTCCACGTGTGCCACAGCAGCGAGGGCACCACGCTCCAGAGGTGGTCACAGCACCTCCAAAATGTACATTTGTCCTGAGGGTTTGGATGCTCAACAAGACCTCATTAAGAAGAAAACCAGCCTGACTTTCAACACCCAGAGAGAATCTACAGAGTCAGCAGTTAAGAGGAAAATATCTCTGCAGGTACGTGGAATGATTTTGTTTTTCAAGTCTGTGGAAGTCAACAAACACGGTGCCCTGGGATGCTGTTTTCCAAAGAACATCTCTTCAGGGGAGAGGGGAAATGACTCACAAGCTCTGAAGGAAGGGCCAGGAACAGAGAGAGGCTTCAGGCACCAGGAGTTAAACAGCTTGCTGCTCACGTGTTCCTCACCAGGAGCACAGATTTTGGCAGCCAGCACCACCCAGCCCTGATATCGCTGTGTGGCTTTGGCAGCACTCATGCTGACACTGTGTTGGTCACGCTGCAGGACTTGGAATTCCTGGACTTTCTGCTTAACAGTTACTTAATCTCCTTTACATTAGGTCTGTTTCACACAAAGCTCTACGTTTGGGGATCCTCATGGCCAGGACTAGTAGGGAAACAGTAAAGGTGAGGAATAAAACAAAATTATCAGATATGAAGTATATGTCAGCCCAGGGTGCGTTGGGACAGAAATAAAGCAAGTTTCCCTTAGAATTAGTCAAAGAAATAAAATACCTATTTTTAAAGCCAACTAAGCACTCTCATGCACATACAAACATCTCTTTTCCTCTCAGTTCTTTTGTACATCCACAAATACATGTATAGTTGTTCTTACACAGCATTTTTGACCCTTTGCCAGCACATAGAAGATAAGAAAACATATTCCCCATGAAACACAGTTCCCTACAGGCACATGCACACTGCCCAGCATGAAAGCAGAGAGCCCTGAAGCACTCCAGGAGATCTGGTCCTTACTGCTACAGGCAGAACATCTCACTTGAATCCTGGGAGGTAAAAACACACTACAGACTTCACTGGCACTGCCAGAGCATCCACTGACACAGCTCCTGGTGTCCAAGCTGGGCCATTCATCCCTAACTCAAGTGCTTTCAAAGTTATTTACCAAGAAGCCGTTCCAAAGCAAGCACTCCATTTTCTTTTCCCCTCCAGATTCTCATCTTTAGTCTGAGAATGTTTAATGACCTAGAGGATATGTTGCAAGCTCTCCCCATTTTTAGGAAACCACCTCATACATTCACTGAGATTAATTAATGGCTTACTGTGGTCGGGAAAGTCACCATCAACTGGATTTACATCTTTGCTAATGCACTTTTAACTCTTGGAGAGTAGCTTAGTACTCAAATCTTTACATCAGGGGCACTCGAGACACTTGGAAAGTATTGTCAATATTGTCAAGTCAAAGGCCAAGATGCAAAGACAGGTAGGAGAATGGAAAACTCATTTTAAAACAATGATATAAAAGATCTGTCTACTTTTGTTGACTTTCTAAGAAAGGAGCATCAAGTTGCAAATGAGGCCATCCACTGAGACCGAGAAAGGCAGTCTACCTAAAATCTGTTGCACATTCACCTCCAGAGCACACTATTGCAGATGACAACTATGATAGAACAACCTGAAAGCAAAATAAACACCCTGTTAAGCATAGAAGGGTTTGGATCCTCATATCTCAGCACAGAACCCATCTCCAGCTATCAGATGAGGTTCATTCCCTCTGTGCCACCAAGAGGGTCTCTGCTTTTTCCCACTGAAGCAGCTGGTAAGAGCTGATCACAGAGGTCCAAGGTCAGCAGATTATTGTTCCAGCCAATCATGGAAAACCTTCTCCATCACAACAAAGAGATGCTGGTCACACAAGTGTTGTGTTTATTTCCTGAAGGAAGTTCCCTCACTTTAGAAAACAGAAATCAAATTCCTGTCTCCTACATCGGTGTTACCCAAGAGAATCACTATTTTAAGTTTTTCTAGTTTGACACTTGGACAAACCTAACTGGATCAGAATAAGATGCTCTAGTCAGGGGTGATGAGAAAAAAAAAAAAAAAAAGGAATTACTGACTTGCAATAACAAACCCATTGGAGTGCAAAACAGCCTCCCAGAGGAAGTAAAATGCTCTGTGTTTTAGATAAGAGGCAGGAATAAATCACTTTTACTTATACATTGTCTCTGAAGGAGTAATTGGACAAAGTTAAGGGGAAAAACAAGACTATAATCCTCCTGAATAATACTGGTAAAGGAATACGTTGAACTACATTGTCTTCTGGATAGCAGAGTTACAAGTCACTGATACAGAGAGTGGGTTTAAGTATTTAGATCAAGAAAGAACCCAAGCCTTACCCAGACTTCTTATGCTCTATCTGGGAATACACTAGTGTAAACATAAAGTATTAAGTCTTCTTCTTAGAGATCCCCATTGGTAGTATTTGGGGTAACATGCTGCTGTAAATATATCCTTTATCCATGCCAAACAGGGTGCATAAAAACCCAGTGCTTCCAACTCAGGAGATTATTTATCTTCCAAGTATTGAGCCTGCCAGTAACTTTGTCAAAGTCAGCCAGGATTATCCCCTAGCTCCAAGCAACACTGGCCTTCAACACCTCTCCAAACCAGCATTATTGGTTCTACAGCTTGATAAATAGAAAACACACAAAATAGTCCCATAGATTTCAAGAAAAATCTGGACAAGTGGAAAACAAATTAATTCATCCATCAGTGGTTTTCAAACACAGTGACCCAGAAACAACTTCTGCCTCAGGAAGGCCCAAAGCAGAAAGAAGGAAGGTATTCAAGGGAATTCTTGCTTTAGCCTTTGCTGGGCATCTGCTTCTTGGCAACACCAGGAGAGAGTTGCGACATTTAATTTCATCTGAATCATTAAGCATTTTCTCCAGCATCTCTGGAAGAATTCATGGACCATGTACTCTCTCTGCCCAGCTCCCCATGGTCAGAAATCCTTACAAAAGCACCATTGAACACAAGGAGTTTGTGTTTCAGCAAACAGGTATTTTCCAACCAGATGTTCTGCTCGATGTGTGCTGACTTGCTCTGGCACAGACACCAAAAGGCACATCTTACCTCAGTCACCCCTGTGCTGACAGTGACAGATGCCTCATCACAAATATAAGGAGAAAAATAGAGCTGAGCAATAACCAGCAGGCAATAAAGACAAGAAACAGCTGCACTTTTAGATTTTGTGACTAGCAGAGACAAATTAAAGGCAAAGGGGAAGAGGTTAGCCGCTCCTGCCAAAATCAAGCCTTTAGCCACAAGCCTGGATGGTGAAACACAGGAATATGACCCTGCTACTTTTTCTTCTATTGCCTAGAGGAACTGGAAGCATAAAAGATGGGAAGTTCAAGAAAAACATGAAATCTCCCCCCCCCCACCATGTTTATATGTCAAATCCTAGGTCTAACAAATAATTACTTGTCTCTGTCTTGGTTACAGGGGGAAAAAAAAAATCACATGTTATTACTCAGTAGAGTGCATTTTAATTATTTCTGCACTTCTTTCTTTACTTGACCTCTGTTAAATAAGGTGGATGCAAAGACAGACTATTGTTGAATGGAGCAAAATTACTATGGAAAAGAGAACTCCTTGAATGGTAAAGCCTTTTCATCTTGCTCTTAAGTCAATAATATTATGGAATTAAAAGTCAAATGCAAGGGTTTCTTTCCCCCCTTTAGGCTCCATTCCAAGCTAAAATTTAGTTTTATTCAAAATTTCTTCATCTCTCATGGGTATTTGACATTCAGGTACCTTCCTCTTCAGAATGAAGGAAACCCAGCTTACCAGAGCAATAGCAGAGCACAATGGAATTTCAAAAACTGTATCCAGAGCAAAAGAAATGCACCCCAAACAAGCATAAAACAAATCCCGACATTTTTATATTTAAAATAGGTCTGGTCTGCTTATAGCCACTAGCACAGGATACACAAATCTATGGGCCTGAGGAGGTGCATCACCTTTGGAAACAGACCTGTGCATTTTTCTTTGCTGCCAGGAGCACTGTTAGGACAGAAGAAGTCAAACCAGCTGAGAAGGAACTTGGGGAAAAATCTCAAGAGAATATTGCTGCTTGTCTCATGGGTACTTCATCTCCCTTGCATCAAAGGCAGATGTCGGAACCCAGAATGTCCCTTGGACCCTCTTGGATGTTCTGGGCCCAGGTCAAAAGCATTTGAGACCCTGGAATGCAGCTGCAGACCCCTGTGGCTTTGAACCTGATCCATGGAACAATTTACCAACCTTGCAGGAAGAACAAGAAATCACAAAAGTTTAGATATTATAGTAAAAGTAGTCACAGAGTGAAAGGAAGAATTTTTGAGTGCTGTACAGGGGGGTTTTAGGCCTTGTGCAGAGGGGTCTGAGTTTTGTACATGGGGATCAGAAGTTCTAAGATGGAGGGACTTGGGTGTGCCCTGTCCTCTTTCCTTCTTCCTAACCTCCATGTTCTTGGTGATGTTGGCACTCACAGATTGGTTTAGAGTAGAAAGTCACTGTTCAATATAGGTGATGGGCATTGGGGGGAAACTGTAAACATCTAACACGTAATATAAGATATAAAAGAGGGCACCAGCCCCCTGGGCGTCGGAGTGTGCCTTTGCCTGACTGCTCAACGGACCGCAGCAGCTCAGGGAAAAATCTTTTAGATAACATACAATAAACTACCTTGAGACCGGACAGCAGAAGACTACTGAGTCTTTCTTTGGAGACACAGGTTGGAGGAGAGACTTTACCACCATCCCAGGCTCACCCCAACCGGGGGTAGGTTCCGAGAGGCAGAGACAGAAGGCACTTTAAACCACAGCCTCAGAGGCGGGTTTCTTTACCTTTAGCTTGTCTCATCTTTTCCTGCTCACCCACCCTCACCCCTCTCCTACTTCACACACTTTCCAGACACCTGAGACACTGGATAGCCACACCTCTGCCACAAACCCACCCCTGGTGCTACTGTCCCCAGCACAGAGCATCTTCAGAGGCACGAGACAGCCTCAGAGGCATCTCAGCAGAAGATAGGCAGTAGCAGAGCTTCTCTTTGTCTCGGGGTAATCTCTAGAGAAAATTCAGTGCTTTCTTGCTTCTCTCTCAGTTTAGTTCAGTTGTAGTGGCCCAGAGGAGGCTGGATGCTCAGGGGCTGGTGCTGGCAGCTTGCACCCAAAAGCAGAGGCACCAGGACAGCTGAGCCCAGCAGCAATTCCTCCCCCTCAGCAACTGCACTGGAGCTGCTGTGGGGCAGCTGGTGCTCAAGCTTAGTGAAACACACCCAAAAAACCTTTTACAAGTGGTACCCATTAGCGGTTTTGCTCCTGGCCCCAGCAAGGGCAGGGATTAAGCAGGAGCTGGCAGCAGCCTGGTCCCACAGAAGGCCATCCTGCAGGGCAGGACTGAGCTGGAGCACAGAGCCACTGGTGCTCGTGCCTGGCTTTGGATTGAACACATCCTCAGAGCCGTCAAACTACCTCTCACCAGTGCTAAACCCACCTTTGATGCAGCAGCTGTACACATGCAATGGGAAAAGTGAATAAGGACTCTCTGGGGAATCCCCAGCCTACAGCATTTGTAAACTGGGCTGGAAGCTACTCCAAAAATCCTTGTCACAAGGAAGAAGAGACTCAGTACTGCTTTACATGGTAGAAACTATCATGTCTGCAAACACTGCAAGTGCATTCTTGTTTGAACTCACCTTCTCACATTGTTCCTTTTATTCAGACCCATTTTGTGAGGCTCTCAGGGAGGTGAATTAAAATGCATCAGTGAAAGGAGGCTCCACTCAGGCCTCAGAGGCTGCATGGTATTTATCATCTGACTGCAGACAAGTCTCAGTCTGCCAGCCTGTAACTTCCAAAATGCATTACAAGCGTGCCAGAAATGAGAGACAAAGCATCACTTATTGCTCAGATAGCTCTCCCTCACTCTAATGAAGGGTGAGTTATGAGCTGCACCTTCATGCCACCCATTACACAACAGCATTTGCCACTCTGCACCCTTTACTATAAATATACCACCCACAGAGATAGAACAGACCTAAACCTACTGCCTGACTCCCTTCACCTTAACAAGTCAGGAGTTATTTTATTTGCGATGACGAGTAACTCCAGTGCAAGATAATTGCAGACAGCAATAGAATAATTTTGTCTTTCAACCTATATTACTAGGTTTAGAAATAACATGCTTTCTGGTGTGTTGCTTAGTTTTAACCACTAACTGATTTATAGAACTATTTATGAGTATTTATTACAAAGTCTAATGGGTCAGTAGTTAAACTAACCTATTAGTAACAGCTTCATAAAAATCTCTGAATCACATAATCATCTTTTAATTTAAAGACCTCAACACACGGCATTCCTCTACCCCTTTACAGATGTAATTGCTACATCACATTACCAAATTTTTAGAAATAACCCCCTTTTCTCTCGAGACAGAATTAATCAGTCAATGATTTCCTTTCACTCAAATGCACAAGTGTCCTGGGAAGCATTTTTATCTTCTTACAATCCTTGATATGGTTTGCAACTTCCCACTTTATCTAGGTAAATGATCTTTCCACTGAGTATTAGTTTCTCATCAGGTCAGTTTCTGAAAAAACAAAAAACCCACAAGGATCTATTCCTGCCTGTGATGTCAAACTGATGATGGGCTGGCCATCACTTCTCAGTCTTTCAGACATGGCAGCCCACCCCTGGCTCAGCAGCTTTTACACAACCCTCACGGGCAGTAGCCTGGGCTGGCAGGGAGAAGAACCAGCTGCAAACACCAAATGCAAAGTTGACCCTCTCCCAACTCCACAGGTACTGAGCTCCTACCATTAAATGCATGTAGACGTTCTCATGCCAGTTTAAACGTTTTCAGCCAGTAATTAAAGCCTCTTCTTACCCCTTTAATCTAGGAAAAAAGTCAACTACTACAGACCTGGTGATTCTAGAAGCCTGAATCACATGGCCTAGAGCAGCCACATGGTTCAGAGGCACAGAGTTGGCTGAAGTTAATACTTTTTCCTTTCTCCCTCCACACAAACACTGTTCCAGGTACTGATTCTTACCTCTGTGCTTATTGTTTACATCTTCCAAAATCAACAAATAACCCAAGTCAGAAAGAAGCTCGAAACTCCACAAATGTCCTTTTTACATTATTAAAAAAACCAAACCAAGAGGTCAGTGACACCACATTGGAGCAGGAACACTGCAGAATTGCTGCAGGCAGTGCTGTACACAAGCCCAAACAACCTGGCACCTCCTTGAAAACTTTCAGAACCCATCAGAAGTCAAGACTCACCACTTGGGACATACCAGCTCAGGTTAGACAGCACTGTCAGGACCTTCCTTCTTTCTACTCCCCTAAAAGCCCCCAAGGTCCTGATAAAGATTATGGCAGACCTCTAAACATCTGCTTGGGGGTCAGAACCCACCACTTAGGCTGCACACCATGACCAGATCAAACAGCACGGGGCAGTGCCCTGGGGTGCTCAGAACAGCACAAGGTCTGCTCACTGAGTGCTTGCACATTCCTAAGACACAAATACACATCCATTTTTCTCCTGCTCACCATTTACTCTCCTCTTAGGCAGCAAAGATCCATTTGACAACTTATCTTTACACTTGCTCACAACACTCATTTGGCGAGCACATACTCTGCTCCTGTAGGGATACAAGAATTTGCTGCCAGCCTGGAATTGGGGTAAACACCATTTGCCTATAACTGATCCCTCCTGCAGCACTAAAACAGCTGACTGCTGCTTCAGAGGAGCTGACATTTACTTGGGAGCCTAATTCACCCCACAGTGAGGTCAACAGGGAAGCTTCTCCCTGTTAAAGTGGGATCAGGTCCCTCAATCTCTACAGTAAGTGCACTGTCATTTCCACAGCGAGCTCATGTCACTACCACAGGGACACCAGTCCATTATCTGGACTCAAGAATTAAGCCTGCTGAGCTTCATAAAAAGTCCAGATCCAGATGTTATAAACCAAACAGTCAACAGCCCTGGCAGAGTTATTATTGCAAATCTCTTATGCTGTCACAGAACGGACAAGAAGGGTGGCATACTAAAAGAGGTGCTCATTCTCTCCTGCTGAGGGGTATGAGCAGGCTGGCAGCTACAGGAAGCACTGAGGGGTCTCTCCTCTTGGTGTTCCACAGGCAGGAGATAGGATAGTCACATGACAATACCCTGCACCCCACTGCAAGGAGATCACAATGCCCCAACAGCCTCCACATTTGCTTTAGGTCCCCAGGCTCCAATGCATGCTTGTAACAGAGCATTAAAAGCCTGGGCCTTCTCCAGATGCTGGAAAAGGAGAAACACTTTCTCCTCTTGGAGATGAATTAGAGACTACAGGGGTGGAGAATGACGACAGACAAACATATCCACCACAGTTGATCACTGTTTTTGGAAAACAATACAGCATCATAAAAATATCTGTAAATGTTTTAATAAGGCTTCTTTTACACTGAAAAAAATTACTATTTTTTTAACACAGAGTAATGTTTTAAATGTTCTGAACTTACCAGGGAAACTGTTGACTTTGGGATTTAATAGCTAACATAATATTAAGTACACATTTGCAGCTCATCAGGAGAAGCATACCCGCTGATCAGAAACATGATGTAAAAGAAGAGCTGCTGATGAACTGTGGTCATTTACCTCCTCAAATTTCCCCACTGACGCACATCATCAGAGCCCCTGCAAAGAGAGCCAAGGCTGTTTCCCCAAATCAAATAGCAAGGGAGATGTTATTTGAGACATTTAACCAACTTGGGAGCATATGCCTTGCAGACTATCCCCAGCGAGGAATTCATTTTACCCATGCCAGAGCTTTGCACCCTGGGATTTCCCTTCATGGCTAAGGCAGGGAATTAAGCTACAATCCCATCAGCTATACATTACCAGAAAAAGAGAAACACTGATATTCCTCTTGGAGAAAAAAAAAAAAAAAGTTAGCCAGCTAGTAACTATTAAAGTATAAGTAATTTAAAAGATGAAAACCATATTTGACTCATTTATATAAAATCATATATAGTCATACATGAAAGGAAAAAAGTTTGCTGAAATGACCGCAGTTCTGTCTGTGGGTTTGTTGGTAAAAACCACATTTGCTTACAAAAAAATTTACTCCATACAATAGTAAGTTTTGGAACTTGAAGTAGAGTTTGCAATAATGGTTGTGGCAGTTCTCGGTTCATGACAGATTGGACAAAGATCTGTAAATCTGGACAATACATAGTAAAAAAAAAAAACCCACCCAAACACCACTGGATGAATGCCTTGGTGTTGCAGTCAGGTGTGCTGCGATCCACAACCTGCAGTGAGACAAAAGTCAGAAACTGAATGTACAAATGTTTTAGGATGTGGCTTTGGGTGTGTCTTCTATTGGCATCTGTTAGAAGCGAGACAGTTATCTTCTGTTAATTGAGCCACCTGTTAAGACCATATGGAACAGTTTTTCTTTATCTCTTCCACAACCAACCCTCCCTCCTGGGGCCCTCCAGGAAATATCTTCTGTTCATGGGCCAGTGAGTGTTACTGCATGACTGATACAATTACATCATCCCATTGTGAGATGCTGTGCCTAGGGAGAGGAGCCAAGCATTCCTACCTGGATAGAATCTGACATTTGGAACACCACAGAAGCCTTTTCCCACTGGATTCCCAGATAAGCATCTGTCTTCTCCACTGGATTCCCAGAGGAAGACCAGGCACATCTACAACACCACTGGACCTTTAGAGGAAAACTACACCCTTCTACAGGACACTGCAAGGGAAGAACATGACACTGCAAGGGAAGAACATGGACTTCCGGAGGGACATGACCATCATCACAGAGGATGAAATTGCCAAGCTCCGCAAGCTGCAGGCCTCTGGGAAAGGAGGACCAGAGGAGAGTCGTGATGGTGTCAATGCCTCAGTCAGCCCAGATGTGCAGTCCGTGTTAAGGGGAAGACATACAACCAGCTGCAAGATCTGTACCAGGGCATTGAGAGCAAGATCCAAGCAGGAGGGCCCAACCTGGACACTGGGTACCAGGAGAGCCTTCTGCAGCAGCTGAAGGTTTACATGGCTCGGGCTAGGTGGCAGGAGTGGCACCAGGACATGCTGTGTCAGAAGCTGTACAAGCTGACACAGGAGCAGGGTGTGGAGAGTGAACCACTGTTCCCCAGCTGCCCCCAGCAAGAGGCTGGATCCCAAGGAGAGTCTTGAAGGACAGCCAGGGCCATCCTCAGAGCCAGAGCAGAACACAGAGGCCAAGAGAGAGGCCGTGCTGATGGAGGAGGATCTGATCCAGCAGAGCCTGGATGACTACGGAGCAGGCAAGTACAGCCCCTGGCTGCTGGGCCCCAGTGAGTTGCCCTTCAACACCCACATGCTGGAGACCGAGGAGGACACGCACCAGCTGCTGCTCCTGCGCCAGCAGCTCCAGGTGACAGACGATGCTTCCGAGAGCACTGACAACACCTTCCGTAAGGCCAAGGAGGGCATGGACACAGACGAGGCACAGTTTAACGTGGAGATGCCGCTCACGGGCAAGGCCTATCTGTGGGCTGACAAGTACCAGCCACATAAACCTCGCTTCTTCAACCGTGTGCACACAGGCTTCAAGTGGAACAAGTACAGCCAGACCCACTACGACATCAACACCCCCCCACCCAAGACCATGCAGGGCTATAAGTTCAACATTTTCTACCCCAACCTCATCGACAAGCACTCAACGCCTGAGTGCTTCCTGGATGCCTGCCCGGACAACAAGGACTTTGCCATCCTGCCCTTCCATGCCGGGCCACCCTAAGAGGACATCGCCTTCAAGATCGTCAGCAGGGAGTGGGAGTATTCCCACTGCCATGGCTTCCGCTGCCAGTTTGCCAATGGCATCTTCCAGCTCTGGCTCCATTTCAAGCGTTACCGGTACCACTGGTGAGGGCTCAGCACCCTCGGATACCTGTCAGGGATGGGCAGGAGGCCTCATCCCACAGCACAGACACTGCTCCATGCAGGGCCCCAAGGCCTGGCCCTGCACTGGGCATGTTCCTGAGGCTTTTCTCCATCCTTGCATTTATCATGAAGGACCCTGAAACTCCGGTATAAATAAGGGTTGTTTTAGCCATGAGATCTTGGAAAAAAAGAAAAAAAAAAAAAAAGGTGATTTTTACAGTTTTTTACAGTTTTGGAGGAATTCAAAGCTGTTTGTGTGGACCATGACAGTTGCAATGCTGCTAGCTTTTACTATAATAATTAAAAATTTAAGCTCTTATATATGCCCATATCTACATCACAAAATTAGAATGGCTTTACCACACCCTCCTTGTAATTCCTTCACCAAAATAATTCTGTTTTTATTTTAAGCATAAGTTGTTCAAATTCTCAGTGTCTTTCGTATTAATAGTATCTAAATAAGTTGAAACATTTATAGATATTAAACTTCAATAAGTTAACTTTACTGATCTTAGCAACATTTAAGTTTCATTAAATTTAGGTGTAAGTACTCTTAAATTACATTTTATCAGTTTGGTATTCTGTTGAAGTTAAGTTTATTATTTTTTCAAAGTTCATTCATTTCAAATTTTAGTATTGTTTAATATAAATTACCTTATATAAGTTTTGTTAAAAGTGATTTGTCTAAACTGTAAGACATGTAGTTATTTTCCTAGAGACATAAAACAGCTCTGATTAAAACAATAGGCTGCTTAATTGATCCAATGTCTTTTTCTACAGCTATTCAATTTAAAAAAAAATTAGTCTGATTTTCGCAGGTTATTACTTTTGTTCTTTAAGGAAATGGAGCTTAAGCGGCTTCTTAACACATCCACGCATGTGGATGGGCACACATACACACAGAGTCCCTCTCATCTCCAATAGCTTTAGGACTTACTGGCTAATTTCAAACAGGTTTTATAGAGAAGCAGAAATTAACCTCAGTGGCCAGGCAGAGAGGAAGAAAAGCAAAATTAACATCTGTCTGAGGGAAGAACTATAATAATTAGAAAATCAGCTCAGGGGTACATGACAAAAACCAAAACTAAGTCCAACTTCTATCCCAATATGTAAATTATTGAGGATAAACTTTAGACACTTGATGAGTTCCTTGTAGGCAGAGTTATTTAAGGCACTCATTCAAGGCTTTTTTTTTTTTTTTTTCATTTGTAGATCCTTATACTTCTTCCAGTGGAAATGCAAATCTGTTTAGGGCACTTCAGCCTGATGATAATTATCTTTTATGGCCTCTCAGAGTTCATGGATCCTCCAAGATTGATGTACTACGAGTTGTAAAATAATTCATCTCATGCAGACTTCTTGCATCTGCAGTTTGGGGCTAGAAGTTTCAGGAACACCCAAGTAGACAAGCAGAATTTCCTAACTCTGGTTGAATTAGAAATAGTGCTTAGAAACCTCTTTAATAGTATTTTAGCATTTCAAATTGTGGCTGAAACAATAAAATTGACAGCAGGAAGCAACCCTTGTTAACATCCAGCACAAGTTTTCAAAGAGACATTAAAAATACCTGTGAAAAAGTGTGTTTGGAAGCCCTTTCCTATATCGTGACCAGACATCCCTAGTGCTCATCTGTGGGATAGGTTAAAGCAAGGGCTTAGATCGTTGCAATTTATTTCCCTCATCACTGTCCCCAAGAGGTCTCACAAGACTGGGTTAAAAAGAGTTCATACTGTGGTCCGATTCCAGTGGCACATTCCTTCATACACAGGCAGCCCTAATGAGAGTTCCTCCATAAAAAGTCCTATTTGATCCCTAATATTTTTGCTAAGCTAAAACCAGAAGAATATACAGATTTTTTGAGCAGCATTTCAAAAAAACAGCACTAATCATTCATCAGTAACTCTCACTTATATTTCCTTATTGAGACTTTTTTGAGGAGAAATAATATTTCAAATGAAGATATGTCTATTAGCCTTCAGAGGCATCACTTATTTGATAGCAGAATTGATGTTTTGCTAATCAACTGCTCACATAGGGATCTGAAAAGAAATCCATGAGAATATGACAAGAATAAGACAAGGGACACATGGCTTGGAATGATAGAATACCCTCCTGGGCCTCCTCAGAGTCCTTCATTTTGTGTATTTTGGAAAATCCATTTTCAGCCATCCTATAAAAAGATTAACCAATTACTCACATCATTCTTTTGTTTCATTTCTCATACACAGACTCCACTGGTATATTATTTTCACTGGTTTCTGACCAACGTAATTTTTGTGACATTTTTCAGAAAGGCTGTTGAATAGCAAGAAAATTGTAATTATGCTTTCTCTTGGACAAGGAAACTGCAAACTATGCTTTATGACAGCATGTTGACCAGTCTGTTTTTGCAAAAAAAACAAAACATGCCTCAATCCTGAGATGTATTAACAGAGCTCTGGCTCTCGGAGCCCTGAGGACTCCTGCAGCCTTAATGGCCTTGCCAGTCTCACCTGGGGGCCCAGAACCATGACCCCCTGTCCATGGGCCTAGCTCAGCTCCAGGGCTCCAGCCCTCCCTGGGGCCATGTGTTGTGTGCTGCAGACGAGGCCATTTCTGATGCTGTACACTGGATAATTCTTTTACCAACACTCAAGGTAGCTCCATCTCCAGTCCAGTTTCCTGCTGTTCAAGGCAGGACTCCCCCAGACCTGTTCCCCCATTTTACCTTATTTTTAGGTCTGTCAGTGGATCCTGCCATTGCCATGGAATCATTTAGCTTGGAAAAGACCTCCAGGATCAATGAGTCCAACCATTGAACAATTTCACCTGGTCAGTTAGACCATGGCACTGAGTGTCACATAATTTCTTGAGCACCTCCAGGGATACTGACTCCACCACATCCCTGAGAAGCCAGTTCCAATGCCTGACAGCTCTTTCAGTGAGGAAAGTCCTCCTAATGTCCAACCTTAAACCCCCCAGTGGAGTTTGGGGCCATGTCCTCTTGTCCTGGTGCTGGTTGCCTGAGAGAAGAGGACAACCTGTTGTCACCAAGTACTGCAACCCTGGGCTCTGGGGACAGAGGGTCTTGCACATCCCCTGTTGGCATCACCCTTAATCATAGCACCATCCCCATGTCCAGCCCCTGTTGGGCTGCTCCATTACATCAGATCAAGTAAAAAACCACAAGAATTTGTGTTCTGGCCTGAATGACAAGGTCACGTAGAACACGCAGAACATCTTTCCCCCCGACCCACTTGCATGCTATGTATGAACACACATCCTGCCTGGCCACAGCCAGTGCTGTAGCAGGAAAAATGCTGCTCCTTCCAAACATGCAAGAGAAGAGGTCAGAGACTTGCTTCAAAACCCTTTCCCTGTTACTTTCAAGGGCCTGCAGTCAGGAGCCAGGAAATGTTGCACAAAGAAAGGCAGCTAGGGCTATGGAAGCTCAGAACAGAATTTCACCCCCTGACTGCTGTCACCACTTATGGATAAATGAGCCAAGCAACACATGACACAAAAAAGCCCACCAGAATGTACCAGCTTTCTTCCTCCACTCCTTCCTCCTGTACCATCAGCTCCTCTTTCTTCCTTCACTCTAGAAACCCTTATTCCATTATTCCCTTGTTCCAAGGGTTTCTAGAGTGGAGGAAGAAAGAGGAGCTGATGTTTCACAATATATGCAGATAATGAATTATTCATATGCTCTAATGGAGAGGGAAAAGAGCAATATTTCCAGTTCAGCATCAGCACACATTGAAAGCGCTGTGAAAACCCACCAGAGGTGTGACATAGCTGTCAGTCCATGTGAAAGGCCAAGATTAAACACCCCTCTCACCCAGCAATCTTAGTCTAAGGACAGCAATCATGAATCAGCCACAGAGGGCTTGCTCCAGGAAACCACCCTTAGAAAGGGCCAGGATGGCTTGGAAATGCACACAGACAAAACCACACCAACAATCTGCCCACAAACAGATATTAATAACCTACAGCCGGTACATGCACAGGCAGATTGCTCCAAGCCTCCCTGGGTGTGGGGCTGGGAGCACATCCTCCCATCCTGCCCTCTCCAAAGGAGTAAACTGCACTAAGAGGAAACGCAGAGGAAGGAAACCTCCTCATACCGCCTCACAAAGGGCAAGTCCAAGAAAACAGGGGTCTATTTACAGTCCTCCACGGTCCCTGCCCACCAGATGGTCCCTTTGAGCTCCTTGGTGGGGCACAGCTTAGGGCTGTGTTAAGACTCCCCAGAGCTGGGGTAAGCCCACAGCAGGAAGGAACCAGGGGATTGTGCCAAGTGCCACCAATACAAGACTACACTGTGTGAGGTGCAGATAACCTCATTTTCTGTGGAAGATTAGAAGAGACATTAGAAGAGAGCTATGTGTTTTCAGGTGTGAGGTAAGGAAGGAGGAGGCTATTTCTTATGGGAAAATCTAGCAAGTAAAACAACACACAAAAGAAAAAAAACACCACCCTAAACATAAAAAAACAATCCTGGGAAGTGCCCCTAGAAGGTTGTAAAGATAGAAGCCAAGCTAACAATCCTTTGTTCTTCTGGAAATACCTTCCTCTGCCCGTAGCAACAGAACCAGGACCCCATATTATCATCCTAAGTTAAACACAGGCCCTATTAGCTCTCAGGAGGCCAGGATTTAAACTTCTTTGTTTTCACAAAGCAAAAGAGTACATGCTTGCAGAAATCACTCTCTTCTGATTCATTTCCTCTGGCATTGTATTGTTAAGTTGCTTTAACAAAATACTCGGTTTTCTCCTCTTCCTCCCCCTTTCCTCTCCTTCAGGGCCACGTTTTCCCCCAGCTGGGAGAAAGTCTAACTTTCTAAATAAGCTGTTACTGTAGCTAATAGCCTAGAGGGAGAAAAGCCCCCTTGTGAACCCTGAGAACACTGTGTATTAACTCTTGTAAAGCAGACAAATGAAAGCAGGAACATATGTTCTACATTAGAGGCTCAGATTTTGATGGTAGACTGCTACAGCCCAACCTTCAATTAATTTTGTCCCTGCTCCATTGGTTTCTCAGGTTTTCTGAACTTCAGCCATTAAATCCGGGTTTGCATCACTCAGGTGCCAAAGGTTTCCTTCTAGGTGAAAGGAAAGAGCTTCTGACCACACAAGCCCCGTTCTCATGCTGGCATCTTTAGTACTTCAAGAGATAAATGAGAGAGACTTGGGGACAGACTGGTAAAGAGCATGGCCACATGGCATCTATTTCCACAAAACCCCACTGATGTTCTGGAGCCACACATCTGCTGAAGGAACCAATTACCTGATTGCCAGGCCTGGTTTTAAGAGAGGAACCTGTAACATACCTATGTTCCTTGTTAGAATCAATTACAAGCTGCTGTGGGCAAAAGTGTAGAAATCAGGAGGAAAAGAACCTAGCAGTAAATTTACTATACTTTTCAAGTCAACAAAAGAAAAAATGTTTCAGTTGCCACCTACTGCTTCCCAAGGAGTAAATATAGATACATGAAAATTATATAAAACTGTTCAGATCACACCTTTCAACTCATCACCTACAAGTCAGCAGTAGGCTTTCACCCCACTTCTTAAAAATGCTTTTATTCCTCATGGCCCTTTCCTGTGCAGCATCTCTTGCTTTCTAGTTGAAAGGATAGCTTGTCACCACACAGACACACTCCAGCCTTAATATTCCATTACTTTGTAAAGAATTATCTCACATGTCACCCATCATCTCTGTACAGAGGTGCAAACCACTGTCTTCTTTCCTCAATAGATTGTGGAAACATGGCGTGGGGGGGGGGGGAAGGAAAGAACCAACTACCAAAAGAGATGTAGAATTAAATTATAAAAACAAAACAAAAAAAAAGCAGAGGAAAAAATTGTGAGTTCTTAGATAACCTTTCATTCATCCAAAAGCATCTTTGTTTATGCAACAACACCAGATATTAACACTCCAAGAATTATCTTTTAATAACAAGCACTGGTCATTTGTTTTACATAGGAAAAAAAAATCTATTCAATATTTATTGTTGCTGAGGAGTGGAAACTCTACTCCACTGAAAAGCAACTGTGCTCATTATTATGACACACAAATACATATGATATGAATTATATGGAGTAGCTGGCTGAGGTGAGCCATTGCTCTTTCCTGCTGCCTCAGAACTTCAGCTGGGGCTGAACTGCTGGTAAGAGTTCACGCTTCAGATGGAAACACTCCTCTGGAGTGAGAGCAAGCACCAGCAGGGATTCAGAGACAGCCCAAATGCTCTGTGTAGTGTCAGAAGCTAATCCCACCTCTGCACAGAAGGGCTAGAGGGAAAACAGCACTCAGCAGTGAGGGCATGCTCAAACTTTCTGGCTGATGAGATTCCCAGAGCTCTTCAACATGTGCTGGGCAGTTACATCATGCACGTGGCTCTGGTTCCAGCAGCCTGCTTAATACATCAAGAGCTGCTGTGGGGGAAAGGAGGCAGAAGAGCGAGCAAACGCCTCATCAGAGTGACCTCAGTTAATGCTGCAGCCAGGTCTGTGAGGTTTGGATCCAGAACACCTCCCAGCAACCAGATCTAGAACTCTAGGTGCTGCCATTACAGAATGAGGGGCCAACAGAGGCAATAAATACATGCTAAAAACATCAAACTTCAGCTCTGACCATGGCTTTCCTGCACAAAACACAATATGCTTTCATCTGTGTCCATCTCTGCTTCGTACAAGAACAGTGCAGCCAGCAGCACAGGACTTCAGGGAGATTGGCAAAGGCCTTCCCTTCCATGCCAAGGGCAACACTTCTTGCCTGTGGCATTTTCTGCCTACACATTAATTCACCTCATTTCATGTTTGAAATTAAAGAGGAAAAAACCCCATCATCATTCAATAACAGCAGAAACATCAATTCACCAGGGGAAACAACAAAGGCAGGGGAACACAGGGAGGAAATGTTTATACATGCATAGGAACTGCCAAGAAAACTAACCCATTAAAAGACAGAAAATAAGCAAATCCCACCCTGCCCCGCTCACCCCCACCTCCAGCTGCAAACCAGCCAGACCTTTGTGTCAGCCTCGTGCAGGTGCCAAACTTGGTCCTGGCAGACATCCAGGGGTTTTTGCTCCTCAGGACAGATGGACAGCAGCGATGGTTAAAGCAGCCATGCCCTGCTGTTTGCTTTGCCAGGGCTCCACTGGGCTTGCTGCTAATGGCCACAGTCCCAGTGCACCAGGCTCTTCCTCTCAAGTAATTTTGTTTCTGTCACTGAGAACCTTCCACTTCTCATGGCTCTTCTCTCAAAAGGCTTTATCCTCCTCCACAGAGAGTAGGAACCTTGGATTTGGAGCACCTCCCACCAGGTAACCACATCCTTGCAGACACCCATTCCAAGGTGGCAGGCAGTCCCCAGCCTGACTCCCATGAATGCTTCCACTGGGAAAGGATAAAACACCTGAATAGGTCACCAGCATCAGAGTTCATCATCTCAGAGCTATACTTCTGCCACCACGTAGAATGGCAGACTCCAGGGACAAAATGGCACCTCTGCTTTTGTGTTGGATTGTGGAAATGCCAAAAGGGGTGGAGAGAGAGGGGAAAGGGTCACAGAGAAGTGGGACACCTTATGGAAACAGGCCTGTACTAGTGATCAAAGAAAACCTCTGGCCCTGCCAGAGCCAGCTCCGATCCAAGTCCACAACAGAAGTGGGGGGAAAAAGAAACAACCACAAAAAAACTCCACTGAACCCAAACCCCCTCATTTCTCTGTGTTCCACTTTCATACACAGTGTGTTGCAAAAGATCAATCCAATTCTATCTGGCAGCTTGCAACATTAGGGTTAACAATCATGTCTTTCCTTCAGATGTGCTGCTCCTGCACTCCGCACACAGCCTGAAGTTCTGTTCTCATTGTTTTGACTCCTGAAGGTGCCTGGAGTCAAAGCAGTTACTGATGAGCACTGGGTTTTACCACAGAGGATGTGGAAGAGCAGAATGAAGGTGTCCTGTGCTCAGAAGAGCTGTACTAGTGACTTCCCAGGGCTGTTTATAGTGACAAGACAGCACAGAGGAACACTGAGACTCATCCTGTGTCCACTGTATGAAGGATGACTCCAGTAGTCTTCTGCTTGCTTCTTTATTCTATGTACTTTTAATATCCCCATGTTTGTGCAAGGTATTAAACCCAGCAAACACTGATCACTGCCTTTGCTGTTCCCATTCAGATCATTAAGTTAAAGTCAACGCTTCTGCTTTTGGCAGTAGCGCAGATCCTGTGTTTCTGAGGGGAGGTTGGAACCTCCTCACTCTGCATCAGCTCCTTTGCCATGTGCATACAGAAACAGAGTTCCTATCTGCCCATTTCTAGAAAACTACAGGTTTCCTAATCAACAAGTTTGGCTCTCATCTCACCTTGAGCAATTTTAAGTGTTCTCAAACACAAAATAAACCACACAAAAAAAACCCAAAAAGCCCCTAAGCAGTTGCTGACATGACTCCTGCACTGCTCCCATAGAGTGTCCTAAAGTGCATGGTTACAAAAACAAAAATAAATAAAAGGAAATAGCACATAAGCTGTGCCAGAGTAAGCTTAAAAGGCAAATGAACTTATTTTAAAATTAAAAGATTCCTCTGACACAAGATGATCCTAAGAAATATTTACATTTTCTTCCCAGCAGCCTCTTGTCGGTCTACACAAGGAAGCAAAAAGACAACCATTACCAGAGTGTTCAAATACTTATTATTTTAGTTTGCAACCATCCAAGACAAGGAGAAGCTCAGTTTTCAGCAGAAAACAGAGACATCCTAAATACAGGGAACAAGAATTCACATTGTCCTCTGGCTAAGTCAGTCCCTGCCACACATCCAGGCCCAAGGGGAAAGCAAAGCCATCGTTGTTCCCAAGATGTCGATGGTGTTTTAAAAAGAGTTTGCAAAACACTCGTGTGAGGACTTGGGTCATCACAGCTTTCCACGACCTTCATTTCTTGCAGAAGTCATCAATATTCACCTACTAATGACAACTCGTGGCCTCACAATTGGCTTTTCTCCTCCCAGCTGTGCTCGGAAGCGGTTCTTGCTCGCCCAAGGATAAAGGGATGGAGGGAAATACGCAGGTCTCTAGAGGGCAAAGTCAGAAACCTAAACATAGAACCACTCTTTCTTCTTTTGTTGGGCTTTCATTGTCAGTGTCAAGAGTGTCTTATGGATCAGCAAGGTGACCACCAAAACACACACAGGGCTTTTTGTCCTGTGACTTTGACGCCATTCTCTCAAGTGTCTCTCTAATACAAATGCTAATTTATGCTTTGCTTGTTCTTTTTGAATTCATGCACAGGAAAGATTTCTAGTGCCAAATTGTTGTTTTAGTGGTTTCATCAGAAAAACAAAAGCAGACTAAAGAGAAAGTTAACCCTGAGGTTTCAGGAGGAAGCATGGAAAGCCTGAACCTGGCAATACTCATTCCAACTAAAATAGTTCCAAGTACACAACTTTTGTCACAGCATTTGTAGCTTGAATTAGTGACATTTCCAGGACCTCTCTTTCATTTCCCCTCGACTTCAGGATTTCATTCTTGTGTGTATTTTCTGAAATAAATCCAAACAAAACCAATAGGACATTATCTCAGCTCTCATAATCCTCTCCCATTGTTTCCCCACCTTCAGCTCCTGTGCCTCAGCTATATTAAGTTAACTGATCACAACCAAAAGCCTCAGTAAGAATGAAGTTTTTCTCATTTACCAGACTGACAAAGGCAATTCCAGGACTAACAAGAGCTTAAACACCGCTCAGTCTAGGTGGATGCATTTCCACCATGCTCACCAGGAACAAGAATTAATATTAAAACACTCTTCAATAACCTAAGTGCTGACAGACCCTTTAATGAAACAGCTCTAGCACTCAGTTTAAATAATGATCGAGCCCTGAAAGCTTACAGCATAGGGCCATTAACAAGCTCTACAAATCTCAGGTAACGTCTTCACAGAATTTTAAAAACACTTAGCAAACACTAATTAATTAAGCATCACATCACCTTCCAAACTAAATTACTGAATTCCCCACGATAATACATTAGATTTTCCTGTCTCCACTTCAGGTTGTTCAAACAATTTGCTTTCTCATTTTCCTTAGAGTGAACACTTGCTCTTCCCTTAGCAACCACTGCAGTCAAACCCACTACAAATGCAGAGGCCTGGATACAATTTCAATCAATGAGTGAAAGAGGGATTTTCACCTTTTACCAGCTCTAAGTCCAGCATTATTTCACCCCCATCAGCAGGTGGGCTCCAGGGAAGTAATGCTGCATGCTGGCCATAAAGGTCAATCTATATTAGATGTGGTCAGAACAGAATGCAAGCTCCCAAAAAAGCAGGTTTCCATCACCCCCATCACTGTGGCATTAGCTGATAACACAGAGAGGCTGAGAGCATACAGAGAAGATTCCTCTCAAGTGCAGCTGAACAGAATGATCAGCTCCATTTGTTAATGGACATTCAGCTGGCTGGATGAGGCTAAGAGTAGCCCAAAATATATATATACTGTGGATTTCAGTCTTAAGCAACAGCTATTTAGTGCTGCAAATCAGTTCCTATTGAGCCACTGGATTTATCAAAAGAAATAGAGCCATAAACAACCCACTCCTGAGAAGAAGTGCTAAGGCTCTTTAAGTGCACATTGGAGCAGTGAAGGAACATCAAAGCATCAGAATGGAGGCTTCAGTTTCTTCCTTTCAAACAGCAATGCACAAAGGAAAAGAGTTTGTTTCAACTCACACAGAGGCAGAGCTGCATGCCTAGGGCAGCCTCTGGAGCCATGGCTTCCTTAGCTCTTTGAGAGCTCCAGAGAAACAGAGAAGTTCCCTTGGATGAAAGGGCCTGGATCTAGAAAGCAACACTTCCCTCAGCCCCGACAGTTCTCCTCCTTCCTGCAGTAAAAGCAGCCCAAACAAAGCTGAATTCTACAGATAACGTTATGTCACCTTGAACAATGTCTACTCAAAAGATACTTACTGAAAGCTTATTTATATTTTTTTCCTTGTAAAGGACCTGCGACAAGTCATCCATGAGCAAAATTCGGCAGTGTCAGCGCACATCCTCTGACACAAGGCAACAGCACCTGCTCCCTACACCAACACACCTCTGCAAGTAAGAACAACTTCACATTCAGGCGAAATCATTCCATGTCTTAGATCACCAGTGCTATTAAAGTGTGACATACCCAGAGAGAAAACATCCAAAAAGAAGAAGCAGCTTCACATCACAACCAGGCCCAGACAAAGGCTCCTGACTGTCGCTACCTCAAAGGCCTGGCCACGTACGAGAGAGGAAAATTTAACCTCTACCAGGTGCCCCATACAGGTGTGGCTGATTAGCAATTGGGCACAACAGCTGAACTTGAGCCAGTCAGTGCCAAAGATGGCTTTAGTGAGGCGCCGTAGTGCAGAGATGCAGCTGACAAAAATGATGAAGTGAAATTGTGTGCTCTGGGGACTGTCTTGTGCCTCAGCATTTAAGAGTGTGGCCATTTAAACATTCTGGTACCACTGCAGCAGTTCAGTTCCATTAGTCTGTGCTCATCTGCTTCTGTAGGACAGTCAGCTCTGTGGCAACAACAGCGTGATCAGGAGGCACTGAAGATGCCTGCTTTAAGGGCAAGGTTACTTTTTGGACCTGTAAGCAATTATCTCTGAATTTCCACCTGGTGCTGGAGTTGCAGTACTTGGTCCTGTAATTTCAGTCGCCGGAAAAGCTCCTTCTTGTGCCTGATATTTGGGGAGGGGGATTAGGAGAAATAAACTGGTGTTGGTTTTGTTTGTGCGTGGGGTCTGGGGTTTGTGGGGGTTTTGGGTTTTTTTAAGGAATCAACTCCAGTGAATAAAGTGAAAGCACAAATCACTAGCATTGGGAATAGGGAGTAGAACAGGCATTGAAGCTTTGTGTGACCAGTGCTGCTTTATCTCTCAGATACCCTAATTTAGGTCTGTCATGGTGAAAAGGGGCAGGGCAAGCAGCTCTGTCACCTTCCTGCATCCCTGCCTCTCGCGGTGCCTTTTGCATCCCGTGTGGGTGACAGCAGGATGTCACTCAGCGGGGCTGTCCAGCCCACCCCTCGGTGAGCCTCGTGCAGGTTAGTTTCGAGGATTTAGAAAATAGATGTGTTTCGATGCAATAGACGCGCTGCAAAAGCAGCAGTCTTTGCCCTTCTGTTAAAACGCACCGATTTGCAAAGAGACAAAGAGTAAAAGCAAACAAAGTGTGTGCAAACAGACTTAGATCCTCCCTTCTTTGTTTCTTAACAAATCCGCTGGAAGCACTCACTTGGCAGAGAGGAAAATTGTTATTTGCATTAGGACCCTCTTAAGTCGCTGCTCCTTTGCTCCGAAAAGATCATGAGCCATTGTTCTGCTCTCCAAAGCAGTGCTGGGGGCAGTGTCCCTACAGTGACTCTGGAGGAGCCTTTTCACCTCCTGGCTCAACTTCTGGCAAGCAAACTACTTGCAGCAGGGTGGCAGCCCCAGCCTAAATTTCTGAAGAAATGCAGATACACCGAACCTCAATTCAGCAAGGGCTGAGTCCTCTCTTACCAGGCCCGAGCTCTTCTTTCGGGGAGCAGCAGAGAGACAGTCACACTATAAACGAGTTACACATTGCCACTGAAGATTAAAAACTGCTGCTTGTTTAATTTTAACGAATGGAAACGTTAGGAATTAAGGAGAAGCTATGCAAAATATTAGCCCGAGGATCCCAGATTTTGGCCCAAGATCTTTCCCAATTTCAGTGACACACTGCAAAAAGACAACTGTGTCACATAACACAGCCCATTGCTACATAGAATATTGAACCAAAGGAATGATTCAGATGCTGAAGGTGCTACTAAAGGCTAGTAAAGTTCACTAGGTAGGGTTTGCTTAAATCCCTACTATGCTTCTTTTCCAGAAGGGGAAGAAAAATTGTTTTCAAATAAGGAGACATTTTTCTCAGAAGTCATCTGGTTTTGTCAAACACTTTTGGAAAAAAATCTCTGCTTTGTAACAGATAATCATAATTTATCTTCCACTGAGCTCTGCTGTAGGAGAATTTGTTTCTAGCCTTGTTCTTGTACCACAAAGAATTCAGAATTCTTCATTTCTGTTATTCTTAACACTGTCTGTGTATCCAACTAAAGTCTTCCTTTTCCTGGTATCCCTACCCTTAAGTACTCTGCGTAGGAGGTATAAGGGCTTATCCACTCAGTGCCTAGCCACAAAGGTTACATATATTTGAAACTCTTCCAAGGTTTCTAGGTGAAATGAAACATTGCCATTGTGAAAACAATTCTTTCCAAATGCTGCAGAGTGCCATCACACAGTGAAATTGCTGTTATTGCACACAAGCATCAAGGAATGTTCACACCTGATGTCTACAGAAAGCTCAGGATGTGCAGAAATGCCCAGGGTTATGCTGATACTGGATACTTCAACATCCTGCTTGATATTTTTGGAGTCCCAGGATATTCAGCAAACCTGGAGGCAACTCTAGATGACTCGTTAGCACAGAAAAAGGCTTATGAGTTTCAAGAGGCTTTTGATTTTCTGTTTTTATTTTTGTTTTTCAATAAGTATGCAAGGAACAAAAAGCCAAGGTGCAAGAATTTTATGTTTACCTAGAAAAGTACCTTAGGTACAAGGCAAGTCCTAGAAAAACTGCTGGTGCCCCAGCCCAGGTGATGACTGAAGTCTCAAATGAGTGACATTTTTGTACCACACCAGTGCTGTTGATTCTACAGGAGCTGAGCTGAATCGTTCATGTGCCACTCAGACCAAGTGCCCCCTGACTCTGGAGCAAAACCTGCCTGATCAGTGTCTGAAGGATGCAGCCCTGGGGTACATGGTTCACTGCTACTGCCAATTAACTGAGAAAAACATCCCCATCACTGACTGGGTTCCCACTGCCTCTTTATTAACCTTTCCAGGCTTTGCCTGTACCCAGAAGGCTTAACTGAGCTTGGAGAGGCAGTGTGCTAGGCAAGGTCTTAGCAGAGAGAGAGCATCTGCCTGCAGGAGGCAAAGGCAGTACCTCCAGGAGCAGGGCAAAACAACCCATGCAAGTGTGTTCTGTTCTGCCCTGGGCCCTGTGCATCAGAATGTGTTATCTTCCCCTGAACACAAAGAATAAGGTGGCCAGATTTACATCCCTCTGTTTCACATGGAAACTGCTCAGGTCATCAAAGGCCAGCTAGCTGAAATCACAGAAGATACTTTTTAGTCAAGCCTACAATATATGCAAAAGGTAAAAATGCTTGTTGGCATCCCAGCCCAGAAAAGACAGAAAAATCACAAATAGAAAGGGAAATAGGGTGTAGAAAATCGCTACATTTCTAAACTCTAATTTTTAAGATTTTACTTCCAGCCCTGGAGAACTGCCAGGTTGCATTACAGTCCAGTTTTTCCTTGGTGTTTTGCTTTCCTTTTACCAGGTGTGCTAAACTGGCTGGGGTTCATGCTTGCCTCTCACACAACTATCTTGGATCTTTAAAGTAATAATACATGCTCTCAGATGTTGCACAAATAACCATGTCATGTTTGCCAATTATATTCTACTTGTCTGTTGTTAACAAACCATGCAATTTCTAGTTTCCTGCAATAAATTCAAGCATAATTATCTTGTAATCTTGCAGGTATAAATGTAATTAAACCAAGGAATCATAGTAATAATTACCAGGTAGATACCAGAGATACTGTGCTGATCCCAAATCCTTCTGTATGATGCTAATCATGTCACATGGTATTTGTGTTTCTTTGATACCTTCCTTAATATCTCTGAGAACAGCCATGTGAAACTGATTATCTTGTACATTATTAACTGGCCCCTCCAATTTAAATGGACTCTCCAGCTTGCAAGGCAATCACAAATCTTAAAGGGGACAGAGATGTGACAATTTCATTCCTAGATAACAATGCAAATGTGAGATCACGCTATGAATAACAATTGGAGTCAATCACACCAAAGTAGTTTCATGTTAAATTGCATTGCTTGGTGATTTTTTTTTTTTTTTTTTTTTTTTTTTTTGAGATAACAGAGATTCCTATGCCCTGCATCAGCTTCCTGTCAGGAAACATCATCTGTCAAACTTCCTGCTTGCCACAGTGGGGAAGAAGAAGACAATATAACGTTTTCTTTACCGGATTCATTGCGTGGCAATGGACAGCTGTGGGGAACTGCATCCAGCTGGGCAGGAAAAAGAAAAACAGTGAACTAGCAGCAAAAAGGGATGAGGAGAGACAAATACAATGAGGAGAACAAGTTCAAAACACATGAGACCTCTGAAAACAAATCACCTGGACACTCCTCCATTTTCTAACACAGTATGAAACTGAGACCAGCATGACCTTGTGGATGCTCCTGTACTTTCTGAAGACATAAAACAAGTCAAGAAATAATTTGCTCTTTAAAGCCCACAGAAGTATTTGTGTTTTACAGGGGAAAAAATATGAGGAGTTCTCAAACATATCCTAAGGAACAGCAGTGACATATTCCTCATAGGCAAAGCCAAAAGGTCAGAGTTGTTAGGTGACATGCACCTCTTGTAGAGGAAGGACAGAAGGTGAAGGCCCAGTGTATCAAAAAACTTTTGCTCATGCAAATGCAGCATGAAGGCAGCAGTTTTGTCTAATTGTTAACAGAAGTTCTGCTGGCTTTTCATCTCCCCTGGGGCTCATTCCCACTTCATCTGCTAATATAGCAAGTTTTATTGAATTGGTTGTTGTCAAAGTTTGCTGATCAGGAACCCAGTCTTTCAAGCTGGCAGCAAGCCTGGAGTATGGATTTGTCACAATAATGAGCAAGGCTGGGATATTTTGATCAAACCTGGGCACCCTTGTGCAGGGCCAATTTATCAGCTGAATATGAGAAGTGTGGCTATGGGTATTAGATGCCAGAACACTGAAAGCTTGGAGACTCCTGAGAACCCTACTGTGAGCCAGCTCCCCTCTCCTGTATGCCTAAGCAACAGAGGAGAGATAAAAACACAGGCTGGCATGTGTATTTCCAAAGCATTTCCATTTAATTTAGTAATATTTCTAAAGTGTTTGGCGAGTAAGCCGTGGTGAATTCCAACAAACTCCCTTGTACCTAAGCAAACCTGAGCTCACAAAGGGACTGGAATTAAAGGCTGGAGCAAAGCAGGGGTTGACATGGGGCAGCATTGCTGGGAGCAATGGCACAGCCCTGCTGCCCACTGCTTGTTTGCACTGCCAGGCTGCTGCCTGCCCTTCCCACTGGGAAAGAGGGCTCCAGGGACATGGGGAGCTGGAACTGCCCTTTGGGAAGAGGCAGAGGAGGTGGATTCCTTCTTCAGGAGACCCAGACTGGTTGGCAACCAGACAAGCAGCTGGATTTTAAGGGCAGCATGGCTGACTCTGGGTCTGGGTAAGGGCAGACACTGGGCTCTTCAGCTGGCCAGCGGTTCTTGTTCTGTTTCAGCACTGACCAAACTGGTTTCTTACCTTCTTCAAGGCATCATAATGTCCTTATTTTGCTGCCTATGCTCTTTTCCTGGCAAAGCCCAGCAGCATGGAGGCTCCCCTTCAGTCCCTCAGCCTTGCCAGCTGCCCTGAGAGAGGTTGTGACTCCTTCATTGCTCCTCCACCCTGCATAGGCACAAACCCCAGCTTTATCCAGTGGTGGGCTGGGATTTCTCTCCTGTAGGGACACGTGTTTATCCCCTACAAGAACTTCCCCTCACTCCCTGAGAGCTGCTGCCCCAGGAGTGACTGCAGCCATGCCACAGCCCCATTTACCAGGGTGTGCCCTCTCCTCTGGATCCTGGCATGGTCTGGGGAGGACCTGCCCTCAACATTGCTCTGCTTAGCTGAAAGAAGGCTTCTCTGTAGGGGGTGGAAAGAAATGACAGTCTGTAGGAAACAGTGGGTTGTCCTCTGTAAAAGGCAGCAGAGAACAAAGCTGGTTTGGTACAAGTTTTCTCCGGGGTTTTGTCATGGTTGCTGATGGCTTTTCTCTGCTGGCCACTGGTGACTGCTTTTTGTCAAACACCTCATTTTCTAAATGGTTTGGAAGCTGGATGAAGGACTTATCTGCCTGAAGAAAGTGAGGATGTGTGGCCACTCATCAATCCCAGAGGATAATGTAGCAAAATTAAGCTACCAGGATAACACCTGCTGCCTTCACAGCGCCTCGGTCCTGGCAGTGCCCTGGCAAGTCTGTGTGACTAGTGGGGTGTAAGGTCCAGCTCCTCTTTCCTTCCTGACATCTAAACTATCCAAGCTGCAAAGTTTTATATTCCACTGCATCTTTTTTCTGCAGCCTTCCATGCTTGGCCCAAAACAGTTCTATGTCCCCTAATCCAAGGCTGCAGACTGGGCTGTGACCCTGACAATGAATGAGACTGCTTAGCTCAGCACAGAGGTTTCTGTGGTGTCCCCAAAGCAACCCTCTCTTGGTCTTCCTTCCCATCTGGGGAAAAGTCTCCCTTGTGGTTCCAAAGCTCACTTATTAAGCTCTCTGAACAAGCACAGCACAAAGCCTGCAATGTGAACTTTCGCTGGTGTCATACAATCATTGTTGGCAGAAACTAGCCAGGCCTAAAGCACATTGTGTTCCCCACAGCCATCAGGCAAGAACTGCTCTCTGCTGCAAGGTAGAGTCTTGTTTTGCTTTGAACAAAATCCTACCTCACTTCTAATATGAAACTCTCCAGAGGAGAGAAGGCAGAGCTTTCTCCGATGTAGAGCAGCTGCTCCAGCTCAGTGATTCATGTGGGACACCCAGAAACCTGCACAATGGTGCTTTGTTACAGATGCTGTAACACAGCCTGCTAAAAGCAGTCACAACACAACGTTAGCACCTCAAAGCCTAGAGGACCAGGGCAGTGTGGAGAGCAGACTGGTTAAACACAGATTGAGAGAGAAACCTTCTCTGAACAAATGACAAACTAAACTTGCAAGGCAGAACACTACATGGAGTTATCTTGATGTTTAACAGGAGCCCAGGTGAGGTTGAGTGGAGAAAGTTTTTTTCCAGGAACACATGTAATGAATTTTGTTGCACATGCTGAGTCTTCAGCTAATGTTCAGTGATCTCTTGTGAATTAGATGTAAGAGACAAGCTTATTCTCACCTGAAAAATGAGAATATAGGACAAAGCCCATGTCTTCAAGCACTGCTAGCAAGTGCTGGCACCCAGTCATCCCTGACTTCAGTGATGCAGCAAAACTCACAAGGAACTGATGCCACTGCCTCATGTGTTTGCAGAGAAGGTGAAATTCACCCTTAAGCAGAAGGGTCTGGATATCACACCTCACTTAATCCTTCAAAAGATACTCCAGCTGATACACAGAGGTTCAGAATGAATTGTACACCAAGAGAGCAGTGCATCAGTACCAGATCTTGACCTACCAGCTTCGTTCCTCCAAAGGAACCCCACAACCCCACAAGGTCTAGAAGCAGCTTTCATTCTTGGCGAGGTGGAGCTGTGAGGATTAGAACATGATGACAAATCTAAATCCTGATGAAAAACTGCCAGAGGCCCATAAGTCTGCCAAAGTACAGCAGGCAGGCTTTCACATAATTGCAAGTCTTCCTTTCTCAAATGCCCAACCTGATTGACCAATTAAAGTGTTTAATTCTCTGAGAAAGAGTCTATCATTAACTGTAATTTGTTCTAGTCTCACCAGTCCTTTCATGGCTGCCTCTGGTGAAAGAACCATTATGTATGATCTCAATCTCCATATTATAATATGGAATTTTTGATAGTTTGCTATAAATAGGAATTGATTCATAAGGAGAATAATGGATTCATTGCTAGTCCTTTACCAACTACTTAATGACTGTCAAGATACATTAAACATCCTTGGCCCTACACTGGGGCCTGAGTTTATTCTTGGCTAACACATCTGACTGTATTATGCACTCAGTGAATTAATGCCAGGTGAAAAATAGTCTCAGCAAAAACACATTTTAGAGTGCTTTATTTCATCATAAATATTGACACTGATCATTACAAATGCCTTCCAGACGAGGCAATAAATAGATAATCTATTGCCACTGAAAAGAAAGAGGAAAAAAAACCCAAAACAAAACAAAACAAAAAAAAAAAAAAAAAAAAACCACACACTAAACCTAAAACAAAACAATTAAAAAAAAAAAAAAAGAAAAAAAAACCACCAATCAAACCAACAAAATGACAAAAAATAAAACCAAGTCCAGCATATCATGTTATCACCATGCTCTCCTGGTCATTCTTACCTGAAAGACCCTGACACCATGCTAGGCCCTGTACAAGTTACAGGCACTTTTTAGGCTGTACTACTTGTTAGGTGATTAACAACATCGTATAAACCCTCTGATAGCTTTAATTTTCTCAATCCTCACTTCCATGCCAGGCCCATGCATCAGTATCATTCCCAAAGTGTACTGACAGCTACATTTAACTTCAAAACAACAGCAGGCATTGCTCAAGGCTCACAGCCCCCTGCTCTTACCCAGCCTTTCCTCACAGAAGCAGCTGCAAAGACTGAGCCCAGGCTCTGAGAGCACACGGAGCTCCCTGTTTTCTGTGCTATTCAGGCATTCCCAGGGCTCACAACTCCTCAGGGAAAGGTGTCCAAAAAGAGCCTGAGATCTCATCATTGCAATAGGGAGAGCCCAAATGTACAGGAAAGCTATTTCTGGCGGCTGTGTGTCTCTTACACGAGCATTCACTTCCAGCTCTTGCATTTCCAAGACCCAGGGAGGAGTGCCTGTTGTGCTACAAACCCATGAATCCATGGTTTGTATTTTTAAAGGTAGCAGAGTAGAGGCAGGCACTGTGGTCCTACAGGGAAGGCCTGTGATGTGCAATTACACCACAGAACATTGCCTGGCATGATGTATGTTGGCACTGGGAACAACCTGGAGGCTTCTCTGCCATTGTTTGTGAATTCAGCATGAGCTCTCATTATTTGCTATATGCACTGGGTACACACAGTGAGTTAATTCAGTAGCAAGGGAGGATGGATGACTGCACTCCAGATTAGTCTCTCAGTACACCTCCAGGATTACTAAATTGTTACCTTTTCTTTTCTTCAGTCCCTTTAAATAGGCTGAGAATGCACAGAGGGATGATAAGGTTTGTGGATACCTTCACAGACATTTCCTAAGAGAAAAGGGAACATGCCCAAACTTCAGAGTCTAAACCACACAGGAAGCTAGAATTAACTAAAGAAACCATTTTCTGAAGGAGTTAAGGGACTGAGGCACACTTTCCTGAAAGCAGCTTGGTGTTTTCTGGTGGAAGTGACTGCTGCAACCAGACAATCACTCCAGGAAAGTCTACTTGGACCATTACTGCCTTTTCTAGCAGGAGCAGAAGTGACCTGCCTCCTGTCTGCTCATGTTCCAGCAGGGCACCCTGAACCCTCCTCTGGCCTCTGACTTCTCTTCTGGGAGCCAAGCACCTTCCCAGTTCCTAACAACACGGTGGAACCTGGTTCCTCACATTTCTTCTAAGGTCCCTCTTCCTCAGGTAAAAACAGCCTCAAATCCAGGCAAAGAACATGTTTCTGTGGCTCCCATGTACTCATGCAAATCCCTGCAATACATTTTTCTGCTGTGGCACCTGGTCTCCCACGGATCATATCAAATTAAACTTATCCTTGCAATTTTTAATGAAATTCATCCATAACCTGGTACAGACACTTGAAGCTTACATTGGTTCAATAAATTAGGAAGAGATGGAATAACAAGCCTTGGAACCTGCAGAAAATATATGTAGAGATTACCAGGCAAGGAGAAAGGGAAGTCTTTAGTCAATATTCCTGAGTCAAAACTATTAAGGTATATATATTACCACGAATATATCATATTATGTACAATAATAAGCTGGCACAGCTTGTTGGCAAGTCACACTAAAAACACACTAAAAACACACATTAAGAACAGCTGTCTCTGTTTTTTTGAGCACTCATCTTTCCCTGGATGTTTTCACTAACCAGCAAAAATCCAAAACCTGTAATCCTTGTAAATTAACACTATTTGCTAAATTAGAGATTATGGTATTTAAAATATGTTCTTTCCTAGCTATGATGGGCCCTGTGTCCTACAAAAGCTGCTTGCATATAACAGCAATGCAAATAGGAAGAAAAGATTGGAAATCCCATTATTTAAATCCTGATTCAAATGAGGCTGAGGAAACCACAGCAATAAATCACCTCAAAGCACAAAATACACTCTTATGGAAAATTCAGAGTGGGTAAAGCAGCAGGAGATAATATGAAAATAGACCCTTCCTGGTGCCCCCCAAAGAGGAAATTTATACAATAGGGAGATAGGGTCTAATGTTTACACAGGTACTGGAGCATGATGTGTTCCAGTTAAGCCCAACTGCTATTTAAAATGCCCAGTGACTGTTTGTGTTAAAAGGACTCTGATTGCCAAGAGCCATTTCTCTGATGTGGGACAGGAAGAGAACAGTAACATAATTTATATTTCCCTCTCCTCTGCATCCCTTCTTAAAGGAAGAGTTCAGTAGACAGCAGCTGAAGAAAGACATATGATTAATAATAAATTATATTCCTCAAAGCCTCAACAGTTTGGCCTGCCGCAGAATCTTTCCAGAGGATGTTTAAAACCAAAGAGCATCAGCATTTTTCAGCAGATATACCATTATCAGGCTGGTTCTCTATTCCAAGGATAAAGACTCTTCCCAATATTGGAGCTGTCTTGGGAGCACTGATGAATGTCATTCTTCCTGCAGAGGCTCAGTCATGAGAGTGAATGTCAGGGAACAGGACACTTTGGGGCTCTGCCACCAGATCTCATTTGTCTGAGCCCCAGATATCCTCTTGATATGGCAGAAATAAGAATTAGAGCTGCCCTGAAAGCTTATGAAGCCTAATAGGAACCTTGGGTAGCATAGATGCTGTTTGCAAGAAAATGCCTATTTATGTATAAATGTTGGGCTGTTTGTAATAAAAAATCACACAAGCCAGATTTTTTAAATTATTATTATTATTTCTCATTTTTGGCAATGAAAATCCAAAGCTTTTCAACGAAGTCCAAGGGAAAAATAAAAACTATCTTCCTTCCCTAAAACCTTATTGTAGTTTTGTGGAATGAAGAATCGACAACAATAGGAAAGTAAGTCTTTGGCTAACCCTAATGAATTTTATTGGTCACAGAGAAACACTTTGGCCGAGAGGCAGCATTTAAGAGCCAAATGCTGCTATGGATCAGCTCTCTCTTGATAGCACAGCTATGCTGACAGCATCCTGACTTTCACAGGTCACACAGGTGGAGACAAGGTCAAGCTGTGTTGAAAGCACATTAAAGTCCCCCATTGAACCGTTTTTCTCCCACTTACACATGCAAGTTTAAACCGAGCTGTGTCAAGGTTAAATGACTATTTAGCTTGAGCCAGTGACTCAGACATTAAATCAAATGGAGAGCCTCTGGTACCTAAAATCTTTCTTTGTGATGGCCACGGAAACCATGTCAGTCCCTTGTTTATTAATTATTTGTTCTTACACAGTTCTCACTAGCTTCAATTTCAGGCACAGTTTCAGGCACTCTGAAGAGTGAGGAACCTGGGGTTATCTTAACAGACCGTTAAAAGCAAACCAACATCACCTTTTAAACCATTTTCCTATTCCAACACACCAAAGTAGCCTTACTGAATGAAATACCACAGCACAACTACACAACACTAAGAACATCCAGTGTTTGCATGTTTGGACAGCCAACAGCACTGAAAATATATCAGCAGCTTTGGGAAGGAGAGACAAATGGATCTTCAGAACATGAACACATTTATTTCCTAGCATTTTCCCAAAACAGTTCTAATGGATGTGGTGGTTACATATTCTTCCCCCTCAGGGCTTTATTTGGATTGCCCAGGGTAAGCGATTTTGATAATGTTGCCTTGGCTTTCTGTGGTTGAAAATAGAGCTATTAATTCCAAATGGACTTTCCAAACAGCAGTGGAGATGAGAGGCCATCAAACAAACATCTGCTGTGAGCCTTGGGGACACTGACTGGAAACGGTGTCAGAGGTGTTGTTTGAATAGGCAGTCAAGAAAATACCCATTCTGATTAATGTGTACAGGCATTAGTATCAATCATCATTTCCTTCCCAGAGAAAGACCTTGGAAATGCAGCACTTGAACCCAGCTGTAGACACTGCTTTGGACATGTTCATAATGTCTCTTTCAAAACAGAGCTTGCTGGGCTACTTTTCTCGACCTGTCAGGCGAATAGACAGTAATGTGAAATATCCTAAATGCAGCTAATTGCTCTAAACTGTATCTGCACACAGAACAGAAATAAAAGATATTTCTCTTTCCCAGTAGAAATCAGCTACAGGAGCTATTTATTCAGGGGGAGAAAAGGGGGTTGGTCATTTGACATAAATCAGTTCCCTTTGGTGTTTGCAAAACAGAGCAAGATCACAACACACGAGCAGACTGAAATTGCAGCTGAATAAATTTATACCCTTGTTTTCATTAGATTTAAAAATAGATTGTAACATCCAAAAGCAATCAACTGATGGTTTTGGTCCACTTCTGTCTAATCAGTGCTTCAATTGATGCGTCTCCTAAAAATACTTGAAATTGAAACTGTGAGATGTTAACAATCTCTTCTTCTGCCATTAGATAATATGCAATCAGAGCTTTTGGGCAGCAGTGAAGCTCCTTAATTCAATGACTGCACACCACCTACTTTCCCATTTTGCTGACAGAAGATCCAGCTGTTTCTGGTTCGTTTCAATGCTGTTCAAAGATTGGCAAGTATAGTTACAAGACTAAAAATAGGAGTATTCTGCATCCCACATCAGTCACCCTTTTGCAGCAAAAGAATTTCAGAAAGTTCTTGACTAGACCAGAAAGAATGGGATTTATTTTTAATAACCTCTAGACACTCACACTGGTAATCACTGGGATATAATTTCTCCTAGTAACAAAAAATGACATTACTGGTGGCTGAGTTGGCTCTTGGGCTGCTTTGCTTCTAATAAAATTATCCTATACAGGGAAACTTTTATCCTGCTGCAAGGGTCTTCGAGCCAAGACCTGCCTGCAAAGTGTCTTAGGATTTAGTCCCCAGAGACAAACAGTTCAGCTGTTTTCTCATCTGCTGTGCCATGGCTCCTTCTGTGAGGTTATATTCACTGTAAATGTTTAAACCAATAAAGTATATGGGAAACTCGAATCAGAGAGGGCAGATTCACCTTGAGTCAAGCTGGGATCTGTGCCTTTCTTGCTGTGAAAGGTGGTGACACATACCACATCAAACTCGGGCAATTATTCCTCTGACCAAAGACTGATCCCACCCCACAGATCTCACTGGTGGGCCTGGGTAAGAGGAGTTAGTGCATGCAGGTGTCAGAATGACTGCACAGCAAAATCAAGTACACCTGATCTGAGGATAAAGAACATTATTAACTTTAAAATGCTGCAAAGAACTGTTTGACCATTGAATTCAAAAAACTGAAGATTCTTTTATCCATGGTGTGTGCACGACAATGTTGAACACTGTCTCAACTCAGGGCAGTTTTCTTTAATCACTATTATTTTTAGATGCCTGTAAATATGGGTGCCTTGAAGCAGTGACTGTGGTTATTTAATGCATTTATTCCGGGTTTGGGCCATATGCTGAGCTCCATTGGTGCGTGTGCTCCTAAGTCCCCAAAGCTGTCAGCTTTCCTGGGGTGCAGGTTTACAGTCTGTGCTGTGCCCAAGTCCTTCCCTCTCCTTCTCCCAGCCCTGCCATGCTGTCAAGGCAGCAAGGAAGCAGCGTGGAAAGCTGTGATATGTTTTGGGCTGGGAACATATCCTCATGTCCTCCCAGCCTCCTCACTGCCATGAACAGAGACCAGAAGGGCTGCAGTCTAGCCTGAGGTACTTTATCTGACTTGTCTCTAATAAATACCACAGTCCCAACAGCAAGTTCTTGCTGAGAACTATTTATGGTCAATTCACAGCCTGAAGAATAAATGCCATTAGAGAATTAAAATACTTTTGAATTACAAAGCTGAAGAAATTTTTGTTCTGCTTTCAGGGAGACCACACTAGAAGAAGATGTTGCCTTCATCACGGGGCGGGGGGGGGGGGGGGGGGGGGGGGGGGGGGGGGGGGCTTTACTTGCAAACTCTTTCAAGGACAGGAAGCAAAAACAATGCCAGCATTGCCCCCAGGGATCTGCTACAGGCTCTGCCAGGTCAGCAGGGTCCATAAGATCCCCAGAGCCTGCCCAGGAGCATGAAACTTCCCAGAACTTACTTCCCTCTAGAACTGGCCTCAGTCACCTCTGTGCTGTTGGTTTTCCCTTGGGGTTGGTTTTCTTTCCTTCATCCCTGTTGGGTGTGGATTTACTACAAGGGGCAAATAGTACTGAGCAAGGAATGCACCCCAAAATAAAAAAGAATCAATTTAAATCTATCTGAGCACAAGTCACAGGTATGGATTATACTCCCCGTTAAGTCTAGCATTTGTTTGCTCATTGTGTATTTATCCACCACACTGGCACTCAGAGGGCTAACAGGAATTACTTTCTCATCTCTATCCCACGGACTGAGAGGCACAGAAATATGGTAGAAACTACCAAAGAAACTGGGCTGTCCCAAGCATGGCAGTGTCAACTCACAGACTCAAAGCTATGGCAAAAACAGAGCTGAAAGGGCTGAATTTATCCATGGCATGGCAAGAGTGCTGTCCCCACACATAAGTTCTATTTTAGGGACAAAGTCCCCCTACATGAAGTAAAACCACATTTACCTGTGCTGGAAGCAGATGAATTCTCAGCACTAGAGCAATCAAATGGGAAATTGGTGTGTGCTGAATTGGATTGGAGGCTTAAAGCTGCTTTCGCTCCGCCTGCTTCCTTCTCTTACAGCAAAGTCCCTCCATCCTAGGCTCAGGTTTTGCTTAGGTCTAGTCTAGATGGATTATCTACATCTGACAGGCACCACTGTTTTCTTCCTTTCCAGCCACATTTAGGGCCTTTACACAGAAGATGAAACTCAGTGTGTTCATTAATTAGCCTTTGCTCAAATGAGATTTTCCTCAATTATTAAACTGATTTCCCTTTGCCCCTTCCCCATTTGATTCTATTCTATCTTTATGCTCTAGGGAGATTTTCAGAGGTCTTGTTGTGAGGATTACAAAAGCAATAAGCAGATTAGGGAAAAGCAGCTTTTTGGTGTACCCAGCATAATACAAATTAGGATTGTTTATCATTTAATTCCCTTATCAGTTATTGCTGTGTGTATGCTGAGGTACTTTAAGGTCCCTAAATAAACTGAGAGGGCCAAGGGTAACTGAATTATTTTAACTGGCACATTAAGGAACACACTTGCCAAAGAAAAGATCATGTGTACAATGCTGCTAATTAGCAAAGTTCATCTTATTTTTCAAAGAAACAATGGAAAAAGGAGTGATCTTGTGCAGAAGGACACAGGACTTCTGCAGGGGGAATTTATCTGTCTGTGAGAAGAAGATGTGCCTGACTTTGAAGACTCTCTGGTTTCTTTAGGTTTTAAACTCTTCAAAGCAAGGAGTGCCTTCTCACCTAGCCCAGCAGAGTGAAAGTCTGGGCTTGATGAAGAAAATGTTAATCTATTGCTAATTAAGAATAATATTGTTTAATATTTCTCCCTCTGTCTGTTGGGAAATTTACTGCTTGCATTCACTTAATAGTGAATCTAATTTAAAGTAAAAATCCACCACCCTATCACCAGGAAGTCCAAAGAATGCAAAACTGGATATTTTACTTTAGTTTCTTCCACTTTTGCCTTTGTGGCCTCTGCTGCGTTCAGATGCTCAGACTTACCAAAGGACAGACCAGATACTCAGGGAGCAGAACCTGTTCTGGTAGGCAGCAGTTCCTCTGACTTCAGGCATTCCTGCAGCTTTTAGACAGCTGCAAAAAGAGAGGGGGAAAATTAAAAATTGATTGTTCTATCATAAAATAAATATATGCTCTGGCATTTGATTGTCCAGCAGAAGTGGTCAGGCAGTTCTTGATATCACTAAGAACATCAATAATAAGGTGCAGTGCACTGCACTAGGGGTTTGTTAACAAATTGATGAAAAGAGTTATTTTTAGATTGTGAATAGGTCTGAGGAAGTGAGCTCTAAAACTCTTGAGAAGAAAACAAAATTCACTGCGTTCAGGTTTACCAGCACTGAAAGCCATTCCCCTGCCTTCTGAAAAAAAACATACCAGTGTAAATGTCAAGCCAAGCCAGTGATGCCCTCTGACTTCTCTGAAAATGCCTTGATTCTTCCAAAAGAGCACTGGGAGAATAGGCTGAATGACTAACTGGGAGATTGTGCCCTCTGGAAAACCCCAGAGATGGTGTTGAAATTGCTGAACTTCCCCAAAGGCAGGATGAGCAGAGATGCTGGGATCTGCACAACAACAGCTCTGCCTCGCTCCAACACCACAGCAAGCGCCTTCCCCACGTCTGGGGCTTTGGGGAGGAGAGGAAGAAGGAAATCCTCCTCTCTGGCTTTTTCCCCCCTTGAAACCTGAGCTGATTTTTAAGTCTCTGTTCATGTTTTCCCTCCTTTTCCTCTCTACCTCCTGTTCCCAAGGGCATAGGTGCTAGCACAGGAGAAGCTGCTGAAACCCACACTGCCCTGACCTAGGGAAATTTTTTGGGTTGGGAGAGTCAGAATCCATAACCCCTGTGCTGACACTCACCCTCAAAGGCTGCTGCACTTTTTAAAGCCCCTCTCTGTGGAAGGCAGCACCTGGTCCCTGGAGAAGGCTTACAAATGACTGTAATTCTGTTTGTGCATCCCTGTGTTCCATAACCTTGCAGCTCGTGCTGTCTCTGTGCTGGGAAGGGATGGGAGGTGTTCCTAGGTGAGCCTGGAGACAGCATTACACACCTGTAGGGCACCTGGATAAAATATCCACAGGCAGATATGGTTTTTCAATACAAAAATATTGTATGTGAGAGCACGCACAGCTATGTCTTTTAATAGACACACATATCTTCCCCTGACAAGGTGTTTAAGGTTTTACATAGCATGTCAGCAATAAGAACATTAAAATATAGTATAATTCAGGCTATTAGAAAGGCTGACTGGGACATTCCCACCCCTGCAGATTTTTCAAGCCTTGCTGAGGGCTGCAAGGCTGCCTGATGGTCTTTTTAGCAACTGAGACAGGCACCTCATGGTCCTTTCTTTCCAAACTGGCTCAGGATCTCTTCCTGCTCTCAGTGACAGTGATGGGGGTGCAGCCAGGCTGGAGGAGCCTCCCATCACATCCTGCAGACATTACTTAATTCTTGCCCTCTGAAAGCTCCTACAGGTTAAGTCTTCCCGATGCCAGGAATTCTCAGCTGAACATCAACACAGTAATAACCACGTACTCTCCATCCCCGCGGTGAACTCGGGCAGATTTGTTGTTGGTTGCTAAAGGCAACTCCTTCTGATTGATGGTTTCCAGGAACTTTCCACCAGCAGGGTGGTGCCGGGGCTATCGTCTTGCCAGGGCTCTGCAGACAGGCAGAGACTATAGGAGAAAAAAGAGGGAAAGTGGAAGACCATAAAGGTACCAGAAGTCGTTGAGGTTTCTGCCTGTGAGAGGCTTGCAACCACAGCAGCAGCAGCAAAGGCTCTCTGTGGGAGTTTGTAAGTGATACCAGTTGCCCGCTGTATAAAATAAAGTAAAAACAAAACAAACCAGAAAGTTTGTAAAACTCTTTCAGATCCATCCACATTAAACTCTCTGCTCACTTTCTCATACTAAAGTCATCTTGGTGAGACAAATCTCTTTTTAAATATTTATCAGAAGAAAAGGGAAGCGGTCTGAAAGAGATTTGCACAAACCTGTTTATCAGTCCCGGGCGTGTGAGCCGATCTATCAGCCCTGCCGTGACTGGGAGCAGTTTCCTCTGCCTGGCTCATATACTTCAGGAGATATGGAAGCATTTCTGTGTGCACTTGAAACGTTGTTCTCCAGATTTATTCTCCTAGTATTTTTCTCTAACATGCTTATTTGTCTTTTTTAAGGCCTGCTTTACATTAGGTAGTCTCTTTGTGTACTCTGCAGATGAAAAGCACATGCATTTCCACTCCTCCCTTATTATAATGCTGCTTTCTGAAGAAAATCATCTCATGTGTTCTAAAAAAGCATTGTTATTATAAAGTTTTTAAAAACTTGTTGGTGACCCAGTGGGAAATAGTTAACAACATTATTTTCCCAGCTTTGCCTTATATCCATTCAATCCTAGATCTTTCTGCCAAAACCCCTTCTTGTAGGTGGGGCTGACAGCTCTATTGTTATATGTTCAAGTACATTTACCAAATATTGGATATTTTAATTAAAATTTCCATGCTGAATATTTACCTAATCCTGAACTACATGGGAAAAACTTAGCCAGAAGTTTCTTTTATCTCTAAGACAAGGTTGTATTTCGCCTTGTCAAAATACTCTGGTAATCTTTTTCAGAGAGGCTTTAACGCCCTTAGCCTTTGCAAAAGGAACATGAATTTGCCTCTGTGAAAGCTTGCCCCAATTTAACGACATTAGGAGGCTTTGAAAAACTGCAGGCACAGTTTGGCCAGATCCAGAGACCACATCACTCTGACCTGCTGAGTTTGTTGAAGGGCTCTGGGATAAGAGAATGGCAAGGTCCTTGCCTGGCTCCTTCTTCTGGCCAGGTTGTCTCAGCCCCCTGAGTGTCACTTCTCTCTCTTACAAGGCCCCTTCACACACCTCACTAATGCCACAGAAAGGACTGGATGAGCTCTGTGCCAGCAGTCAGAGGTTGGTCCAAGGGATAGAAGGCAGGGGTTAGAACAAGAAGATTTTTAAAGTCCCTTCTAACACAAACCATTCTATGATCCTGTGATTCCTGCTCCTCTAGCCCCTGGATGGGGCACCAAAGCAAACAGCAAGCCCTCCTTCCCTCCTGCTTTCCCAGGATTTCTCTCGTCCTGAGCCATATGAAGAAGGAAGCTACCAGAACCGTACAGCAGTGTGAGGAGCAAGATAAGGAAAAAGAAGAGGAGATTACATTGTGAGACAATACCTGAGGCAGAGAACAGAGACTTGAGGTTTACAGAGGTTGCCTGGGGTGGGGAGAGGGAAGCTGGGCATGACATGGGGGTCAGGATGTCACCCCTGGGACCTCCCTGTGGTTTGCAAAACTCACCCAAGGTGATGGGAGAACCCACAGATGACACTTGAATGAATAACATCCCAAGAATGAAAAGGGGAACCAGAAAAGCCATGCTTTAAAGAGGCAGACAGAAAACTGGTCCCTAGAACACATTCCTCTCTGGAGCCTGGAGAGGAAATCAGGAGTCCACTGCTTTTCTGCTGTCAGCAAATACCTGCTCCAAAGTGTGTCCTGCCTCACCAGTGGCAAGTTCACAGTCATTATTGATATTTCATAAAGCCCAAAGAGCAGAATTGCTTCAGCAGGTGAGGGTGTCACTCTCCTGCTACTGATGTTCTGTTAGCAAAACTTGGAAGGGCAGAGGAAAGGCTAATCCAGTGTAAAAATAGGTACTTGAAACTCAGAAAACTCCTGGTCTCAATATAGATAATCTTGTTTCATGCTCCTTATGCATATCACAAGGGTCACCAGAGTAATGGCTTTTTGCTTCTGTCCTTGTGACCCTCACAAGACACACTGCGTTGCACACAGACAACAGGTGTGCAACGGGAACCTGTTTGGTCAGGTTTAAACCTATTTAATGAGGCCATTGCTTTTCTACAGCAAAAAAAAGTACAAGGTCATGGAAGTAAAGACATGTTCAGAGTGGCTCAGAGAACAAGAGACCAGAGAAAGGTTTCAGTGACTGTGTAGCTTTTCCTGGCACTTAAAAAATGGTCTTTTCAGACTAGAAATGATCTTTTATAATGTTAATGCTCAGTCACACCATTATCCCATACCACCCTATAAGCAATATCCAAAGGTTTAAAAGCAAATAGGACCCCAAATCTGCCATGTTGGCTGCATGTATCCAAGATTTCCCTTCATTTAGCAGCCATGAAAGGCTGTTTGAACTAAGCCATGGGACCAGCCACTGAAACAAATGAACAGATGAAACAGTGCTCAGGCTCCTGCAGTTCTGCTTACACTGCTACATTTCAGCTGTGAACACCTCAGCATGGCTGTGCACCACATCAATCCAACCGTTTTAAAACTGACCAAAATGGTGAAAATCCCTCAAAAAGGGCACATCTGATCTGAGCAAGCCCAGCTAACTTCATATAGGTTACCAAGCAGCTTCCAAGAAGAAGTAATGTTGGATCCTTCCTCATTTGGAGTTGATTTTAACCTGTGATTCAGAATTGAAAGTTTCTGTTTCATTTTATTAATATCTTCAGATATTTAACCTTGGAGAAATCTGTTTTTTCAAACTGTAACAATTAACAATTTCTTTCCAGTGCCAAAATATATCTGTAAGCTTGTCTTTCTGCCCACCAAACCAGACTTAAACCAAACAAAACAAGAGTCACCCAAATCTTTAGAAAAACAGTCAGGTCAGGTTCTTCAGGTCAGCCCTTGGTGAGTGCAGAGCTGAGGGAGAAATCTGACCTGATACACAGAAGAACCTCAAGTTTTTTTGAGTACTGCCTTCAGGCTGGATGTAGTTTTATGAAACACCTATACACTGCCCCTCACTTGTTTCCCACCCCCCTCACAGGTCGCTCTGTGTCAGAAAGGGCCTTGCTGCTTTCCCAAGTCATTAAAGTCCTGTTACTGCCCTGCCTCAGGCATGACTGCAGTGTAAGGATGGTGACAGTGCCCCAGTGCTGGGCAGGCTGGCCGAGGTGCAGGGACATCCCTTGGCCTGTGATTTTCAGTTCCCATTGTATCCAGCTGGGATATCCCACAACTTGGAAGAGATTGTTGTGGTGTTCTGTCTCTTTGCATCAAACAGCTCATCATCACTTCCAGCTGCTGCTCTTTACAGTCCTGCAGTGCCTGTTTCTCTTACAACCACGTCAAGCACAGATCTGTCACCCCAAATCCCTTCCTCCACCGTCTCCCATTACCTGCTTGGCCTCACCAAAGGTAGCTCCTTTTCCCTGCACTGCCTCCCTTCATCACACAGCTCACCAAGTCCCTCCTTCCCATTTTTCTCAGCAGCCCCTTTCCTGCCCAAAGCCTTGTTTTATAGGCTAATATATCATGCTGCAGCTATAATATGCAGAGTAGCATTTCACTGCATAATTCCAGGACTGGACGCATTCATCTCTTCCCCAGTCACAGCTCAGAAAGCTCCTCTGAACAGATGATTAGTGAGTCAAGAAGCTTATTAGAAGACAAACACCACACCAAGGTAAAAGCCATAAACACAAAGCCAATTGCTCATGGCCGTGCTTCCTTCTGGTGCCAAGAGGAACATGACCTTTAAAGCTGTGTTTGATGGCCTGGTCCTGGCTCTCTGTGCTCTCCTCAGCTTGTCATTCTTGTAGGCTTCAATACAGAGCAGAGTTCAGGTTTTCCATAATGTCCCTGAAGACAGCATGGATCTGCACCTCAATTTGCACAGGTCACTGCTGGGATTTCTGCTTCGGGTGCTTTTACAGAGGGCTTTGGCCACAAACCATGGGAGGCAGGATACAGAGGGGAGGGGGCACCTGACCAAGCCACGGTGGGGTCATGGGAACTGGTAGTATCCTAACAGGACTATCCTATATTTGGTTAAGTTTCCAGTTCTTGTTTTCAGTTGGCTCAATGCCTAGTTCATACAAGGTCTTATCCTGAGTTCACGTTGTGACTGGACCTCCTGTCCCTTATACCTGGCTGTGTTTGCCCCACCCAGGGGTCTTTGCAGCCCCTGTAACCTGCACCGCATTTGTTATTTTTGTTATTAAAGTTTTTATTTTCTGGGCTATTCCACCATTCCAGCTCCTCCCAGCCAAGCTGAGCCAGGAGATCACACCTTCAAAGCTCCATAGTCACTCTGTAATGTAATCATGTCATGTTCTGATGGTCCTGGAAAGAATGTTTCCCCAGGTTTTCCAAGGTATTCAGCAGGAAGCAAGTGTGGAGAGTGTCTCCTCCCCCCATATGTCAATATAAAATTTTAGTGTTAACATGAGGCTTGTGCAGTGCACAGAGGACCAACACAAGGTATGTACTATCAGGAATACATCATTACCAACACCAAACATTCAAAAGTTGTAAGCTAGAGCTCAAAACATTATGCAATTGGCACTCAAAAAAAGAGACTTCAACACAAAAGCCTTAAAGCTGAAGCTTTTCAGCTTTATCTAACCACAAGAACTAGACTCTGACTTTTGTATAATAGTTTGGATTATACAAAATCCAAAACTATACAAAATAGTTTGGATTATATACTTTTGTATAATAGTTTGTCCTGGATGATGCAAAGGGCTCTAGAGAAAACAATAAATATTTTGAGATATGTCAAAGTTACAGTTTTTAACCTGCAATCTGTGTGTTCGTAGAGTGTTTTTAAGGGGTCTGCAGAGGGTAGCTAAGAAAAGCAAATCTATTTTCTGCAGTATTAAATCACTATACAGGAACTGACACTTCCACTGGAAAAAGAAAGGTTTTAAGGTGCTGCAAATTGTTAAAGGTTGAAAAACATGTTTCTGGTGATTCTGACTGCAGCTTTCAATTATTCAAGTGTGCAAGGGCCCCAGTTCTACTGAAGTTAACTGGGATTTGTTCTAAATCCCATAGGTACTTTGGAAAGTTCAAACCAGAGTTTCTGAATGAATGGTTCCAACTGTGTACAAAGTGCAGAGCTCTGGTTTTTTAATTTTCTTTTTTTGTTTGTTTGTTTGTTTAATTATTTGTTTTGGTTTGGGTTTTGTTTGGTCAGTTGGGTTTTTTTGGGGTTTTTTTTGGGTTTTTTTTTGGTTTTGTTTTGTTTTGTTTTGTTTTGTTTTTGGTTTGGTTTTTTTTGGTCCAGTGGAGGTGTAAATTCCTGTGTATAGAATTTTGCAGCCCCTTTCCTGACAGTCCCTGAGCCTTGGCATTTCCATACAGGCTGCCTGAGCTTTTATAGTGATTTGCTCCTGTCCTTCAGCTAATATTTCTGGGAGGGATTTCAGGGATCTTTTTTGGCTTGGGAGTAGTTAGTTAAACTGTCAAGGAAATGATGAATGGAATCTGCACCCATGTGTTACCACAGAGATGCCTTGCAGACATTTCCTCAGATCTCAAGGCATCTGGCTGGGGCTTTCTTACGTCACCAAATACAATAGAAGAATAGTAATGATTAGCAGTTGTATAACAGCAGCACATTTCCCCAAGTTCTTTTTGCTTGGATGTTTATAAAGCTCTGCTGGAAGAGAAACAATAGTTCAAATTGGAAAACTAGGGAAGAGGCAAAGTTCCTTGCTTAAGACACAAATCCATCTCAAGTCAGAGCCCAACAAACAATTCAGATTCTGTGCTCAGATCAAAACTTCCCAGTGAAGGCAGGTTTTTTTAAAAATGAGGAAAAGCGATTTTAGTTTCAAAACATGAAGAGTTTTTGACAGTAGCTCTGAAAAAACACATTCAGTTCCTTTGAAAGCTGTCTTACAATTCAGAAATTATGTGTATTATCTTTCCTGGGTGTCTTTTTCACATTAAAAGTTGCTCAAAGCAGAAAATGAGCATGAAGAGCAATAAGACTCATCCTTAAAAAAGAAAAAGAAAATAAAAAAACTGAAACTGTGCAAAAGGAAAACAAGTGATTCCTGAATTCCAATGATTTCTTGGTGTTCCAGTTTTGCTTAAGGCTAAGTCACTCCTTTCAAAGAAACATCCACAGGAAGGGCAAGGTTGTTCATGCTCTGAGTCAGGGTTTGTCACTGTGCTCCTGGGCGAGCTGCCCAAATCCTGCCTCCCTGCTCCTGCTGCTCCTGGGCAGGGCAGGAGGAGGCTTTGTGTCCCTGTGGTGTGGGATGATGGAGCCTCGAGTAGATCTTGCATGAAAATGCCTTTGCTCTGGCCTCTGAACAAGCCTTTCCTGCCCCATGGCATTCCAGCCCTCAGTTCTCAGTGGTGCCTCCTTGCGATTTAGGGGAAAAGCAGATCACATTTGAGTTTCCCAGGCCTTCTCAGGGGTTAAAAAGAGAATGCTGGGGAAAAGGTTTGTGCTGATGGTGCCTGTTAGGAGCCAAAGATCTGGAAATTATTTGTGATCTCAAAACAGCAGACAGCAGGTAGGGCACTTAATGATGAGCTTTGAGGGTGTTATTCTTAAATCCTGGGACTGGCTTAGAATTGCCATAATTAACAAAATAATTTCAGCATAAAGAGTGGGGTTTTTATACTCCTTCCCTCTGCCCTGTCTCTGTAGCCTAGTTTGGCATCCACAGGAGGGAAATCGTTGTACACATTTCCTGTCCATGAGAGAAACTGGTCCCTTCACCCCTGCCAGCCTCCACTCCCAGCCCCAGCCCCGGAGCCAGGCACTGGCAGGAGCTTCCCTGCTTACACAATCCTGCTGACAGAGGCCAAATCCAAGCCCAGAGCAACTTCCAGGGCCTCTCACGCTGCCTTTGCTCTTTCCTCTCCACTCTTAGCCATGGGTTTTCCATCCTGGTTTGCTGCAGCAACCTCTGCAATTCAGCTTTGATTCCCACTCAGATTTTTTTCCCCCTCCTCTTTTTAGTGAACAGCTCTACTCTGAGTTTCTCAGTGACCTGCAGGGGTAATCCCAGTGTGCTGAGTGAGAGGATGAGGGATCAGACTTGCTCCAGTTCACTTCTGTCACCTTGTCCCTTTGCTGATACTGGAGCATTCTTCCTCCAGTGCTTGTTACACTGAAGCATCTCTCTCCCCAGCCAAGTTTTTAGCCTCAGTGGCTCATCCCCTCTCTGATGGAGTTTGTGCAGCCTTCACATTTTGACTTGTGAAATTGCTGCTCACGTGTTTTTCTTGCTGATATCACATGGGCTGGGAGCATCACCCCGCTGATCTGGGCACCTTTGTATCCCCACGGGGTCATTTTTGCTGCAAAATTCTACACAGAGGTAACTCATGAAAGGGTTATTTACACTGCAAACCTTCCACAGGTCTCCTGGCAGGCCGGGTGCTTGATGGAGCATCCACCCAGGCTTTTTGCACATTTTTGTGATTGTGAAAGCTCTTCCACAGAGGAGCTTTTTACTTGCACATGGCTGGACAGCACTTGGCACATGCTAAGTGGCGTTAGGGCTGCTCCTGTGATGTGCTGCAGCGTTCCCCGTACATAAGATTTGTTATGTTTCATTTTTTTTCCTGCTGTAGGCTCCACTGCTGTGTCTCTCCACGCCACTTTCCCAAAGGATTATTGCCAGAGCACTGCACCCCTGTCCTGAGGAACAGGCAGCTCCATTAACGCAGCTGTCTTGCTGTGTGGTGTTATCAGCCTGGCTTATCACATCAAGACCTCTACAGCCTCCCTGGAATTTCTGGCAGATACTATCACTTCCTTGGTATAATACATGACCCTTTAATAAATTAGTATATGCCTAACTTTAATGACCCAGGGAAAAGTAATCTTTAAATTGATGGCATCCTTTTAAAAGAATTTAACCAAAGCTAAGTCTTATGTAAATTGCGCAGTGTGTTAGTTACATCCACCTTGAAATGACTAAACAGGCAGCCTCAGCTTGTGGGAGATTCACATTTTTTAAAGACACAGCATAGAGAACAACAGTTCCAACCTTTCCCTTTCATTGCTCCATACACCATCAGGGGTGTTTGGGTCCACATCCCCTCTCTGGGCTATTTTGCTGCTGCGTAATTTAAAAAATGTCATTCTGCAGTTATGTACTGTAAATTCACTCACTGCTGCACAAGCAGCACTGCCCATTTCAGGGCCATAAAACTGCCCTCAGTGCCAGCGTGGGACTCACATGAGCCCTGCTCCTGGCACAGTCTGGCCCTGAGTGTGCAGGAAGCTCATTACAGAGCCCATTCCATGGACCCACGTAAATTTGTCAACCGGTAACTGGCAGAATGGTGCTTCAGGAACAGAGCATTCACTCACTCCGTCTGTTTAGCTCACTGGAGCCTACGAAGGGGTTTAATTTTTCATACCCTTCATTAAAAGAGACCACAGGGAGGACAAATGAGCAAGCAGAGCCATAAATACATTACAGATGTGCAGAGTTTTCTTTGGGGGCTCGAGTCAGAAGTGATTTGGCTGGAGCTGTCTGACACTCGCACTGTGGCGTGGCTGTGGCACAGAAGGATTTCTCCTGTGGCACACAGGGAAGGGCACACGGTGTGCAGGCCCAAGGCAGATGCCAAGGGCACCTGATTGTGACGAAGACTTTTGCAGTGCCAGAGGAAAGCAGGGATTATCTCTCAACAGCTTTGAAAACTAAGGCTGGTCTGGGGGATCTCTGTGTCTGCACAAATTAGGAAGATGGAAACACATAAATTCACTTGGCAGGAAGCACGGGGTTTTGCTGACACTCCAGGAGTTTTCTCACACGATACTGAGTGAAAACCATTTCCATCACATTCCCAGGTGATGGCCCGCATTAGCCTGACATGTAACAAAGCAAATCACGGCTTTCAAACCCATGCCAAACCCTGGAGAAAGAGCAGAGAAGGTGAAATTGGCCCCTTCATTTCCTGAGGACCAATGTGATAATCACACAGAGCCCTCAGAAAACACCTATCAGTGTCACACGTGGAGCAGGGGACTCTCAGTTCAGGCCACCCCTTCACATCCCTCATCCCCCTGGCTTTTCTCACATATTTACACCACAGGTCCCTGACCTCTCCTCTTCTTTGGGCCCGTGCCAGGCACAGGTGTTTGTCCTGATGTTCAGTCCCCCACCATGGGCTGAACCTGCTCCAAGGGGCCATGGATCAGGGAAATGACCCACAGGACACCCAGGGGGACAACAGCCCTGCCCCTGAACATCCCTTTTGGCTGCAGTCTATCCGGGCAGGCAATTCCCACGGGATGATCAGCACCAGCACTCTTTCACCCACATGGAAAGTAATACTGACCATGAGAAAACAAGCCAAAAAGGAATACTTGCTCAGATTTGAGACATGCCCTCCCTCAGTGGAAGTTCATAGTAACACAAATTAAATGAGACTCTTCTGAGAACTCAATTTTTTTTCATGGAAGAGATGCCAGGCTAGTCCTGAGGGCACTGGGTCTTGTGGGTATCTACAAATTGCTTTCATAAGATGGAGAGGCGATGTGTTTAAAAAAAAAATCAAAACCATCCCAGATACTTCTTGGTAGCACTTCTGAATTAAAGAATTGATTTTTTAAAGCATTTGGTTTTGTATTTTTTTTCAAGGTTATTATTACATTGACGCTTATAAACACTTAATATGGAAGAGAGAAAAACAGCCCTCATTTATCTCAGAATTATTTAGATCCTTGTTTTCATGATGAGAGTCTTTGGCACGGCTTATGGAAGATGAAATATTCACAAAGTGCAAGGCAGAAAGAGGTGCATGACTTTGGCAAACTTTCCCTAAAAGCGATGGGAACATTGTTTTAGGAAGGGTGCCTTTGGATGAAAGAAAAACAAAAAGAAATTATGATGAAAGAAAACAAAAGAGGCTTCACAGCAGGATTTAACTGGCAAAACCTAAACAGCATCATCTTCTTAACCCTCTCACTACTAAGAAACAAAATTCTGTCTAAACCAAATTTTCCTTATAGTCAGCCTGTCCCTCTCTCTGTTCCAAGCAGCGATGTCCTGTTATTACCCTCCTTCATTTCTCAGTCTACAGGAACTATTCCTGCTTGCCCCAACTGCCTCTGATTTCATTGCCAGCCTCTAAAATATTCACTGGACCATCTGGAACACCATTTCTCACCTGAATGTAGGCAAGAGCCTCTTTTGAATTGGGAGACCTGCTCAGCATCTCTGAGATATGCCTGGATCAGCTGCATTATCTGAGTGCAAAGGGCTTATCATTACTTTACAAGTGGTGTTTGTAGAGCTCTGATAAACAGAATGATTATCTTATAGCAGCTTGGCACTTCCTTTGTTCCTGCCTTTGGCTGAAAGGCTGGGTAATTAGTTGAGAAACTCTCCTCTGCTACAATAACCTAAAAAGAGTCTTATTCAAGACCTGTTTTTCAGCTTCCCGTAGCATTTCAAACCTCACACCTCTGCCGTTTGCACATACAGGTCGTAGAAAACAAATTAAAACTGACCAGGAACAAAAGATCAGTCCATCTCTTTGTTTAGGCACGGCACAAACCCAGTGACATCAAAGAGCAAACAAACAGCAGAAGTCAGGGACAGGTCAGAAAAACAAAGAGATTAGAGGTCATTTTGTTATTGCTTGGAAGAATAAAAATTGGCCTAAATCAATTTAGTGCGTGTTTTCAGCTTTCCTGCTAGCCTTTCCTTTCAGAGCAGACCCTTGAAAGCAGCTTGGAGCTGTGATTTTACAGCAGGGAAGAAAAATACATCCAGTCAGTGTCAGAGTGCTGTGCCTGCATCACTTCCACCTCCCGTGCCCACATTTACACTGAAAGTTTTAGTGAACAAGTTAAATTATGTCTATGTGTTGGAAATTTCTACCATGTCATTAACAGATGCCTTTTGCAGCTGAATTCCTCAGAAAAACATCAATAATTTAACAATTTTGCTGAGTTTCGACCAACTACATTTGATGCTAATATTTTTCTTGCCATTTAGCATTCCAGCCCTTACAGTTTTTACACCACTTTCATTCTCTTTTGAGGAATTGTGCTGGTGGGCTGCCTGACATAAATGATATAATAACAAAAAAAATGGTACATCAATAATCGGATTTCAAGGAAATTCACTTACATAGCAGACTACCAGGCAAATGTAGATACTTAAAAAAACAAACAGAGCCATTCTCTCTAAAGCTATTACTTTCTTCCTCTGCTTCCTCTAATAAGAAATTAAAATCCATCATGTTCAAGACATTGGAATTTTCATCATTCTGTTCACTGGAGGATTGTGCTTCAGGAGTAGTGGCGGAAAAAAATCAAACCAGTGCTCATTTTCACTTGGTATACAAAATTAAAGACCAGATCCTCATTGAGTACAAATCATTATAGCTCTTTTTTGAAGCAATGTTGAGAATGTGGCCTTGGACCCAAAATGAAAATTACCCTTCTACAGGCCATTGTGGTTATAAGTATGGACATTTTCAGAGGTTTTGCAGTTATATTTTCACATAAGAGCGTGATATTTTCTCTTGGGCGAAAATAGATTATTGCAGATCAGAGCTCCCTCGTGGAGTCGCAACCAGGAGAAGGTGCCACTCCCGCGGAGTCACCACCAGGAGAAGGTGCCACTCCTGCGGAGTCACAACCAGGAGAAGGTGCCACTTGCCAGGAGAAGGTTCCACTTGCCTTCAACCACCAGCAGACAGCCCCAGAAAGTTCCCTCCCAGCAGGACTCTGCTCCTCCTTCTTGCAGGAATGCCCTAGGGGATCTGTAAGATGACTTTTCCCCTTTCCTTCCCACACAGGAACCTTAGACAACCACCACCACTCTGACATCCTTCTGCAGCTCACCAGCCCTTCCCAGTCACCAAAGATGTGGGGCTGCAAAAAGGGAACTGGCTGGGCCAGATGGGGCTTGGTACTCAGCAAAAGAGCTGCTCTAAAGAAATAACTGCCCTAAAATACTTCCCTAGCATAGAAAAGAGTACATTGTGTTGGGATTATTTCCCAGAAAAGGAAATTAGCCTGCCCTGATCTCAGCTTGGGCCTGAGCTTACACCACCACTGTTCCAGCTATCCAGGAGTGGCTTGGGTATCCCTACACCACGCTCCAGGTGTGACCGTGGGCATATCTATACCCAAAGCTGCAGGGGAGGCTCTCCCTTGTATCAGGATGCTGGAAAAAGCTCCTCCCTTCTGCTTCCTGGACACTGGGTGCTGGCTGTGCAGAAAACAGCTGGTGGGAAGGGATGGCAGCCTCTGCTCTTTCCTCACATCAGCCGGGATGTGGGGTGTGTGGAGGTACAACCTGGCTGTGACCCTACTGCCATCGCTGCTCAGATCCATCCGTGCTCCCACAGGACAAGGAATGAGGGTGTTGCAACACAAATGTGCAGGACTTGTGGCTCGGGGGAAGAACACGAGGAACAAACCAATATTGAGAATATCCCACCTTGGTTCACCACTGAACTCTCTGCTCCCAAAAGATTTTAGAAGCCAAGACACATGACTGTTAAAGTTTAATCCAGAAAATCCTAATCCAGCAAGGATGTGCACAGATTTGTAAATGAATGCATGGTTGTGGATGCAGCATCACACAGGCTTACAAGAGTTTTGAATATTTGGGCCTTAAAAAAAAGACACTGCGTAAAAGGAAGAGAAGGGACAAGGAGAGCAGCAGGAAGAAAATTTTAAACCAAATAACAACCAGTTGATCATGTAAATATCTGAAACTTACTTTGCCAGTTTCTTTGCTCTTTTTCAGTTTGCAGTAGACAATAAATGAAACCTCTTGAAAACCATGGGCAGCAACAGGTAAAGCAAAGAAAGAGCTTTTCACAGCTCTGATTTCCAATAACTTACTTGTAAGGCATAGAACTACCAATTATCCTAAAAGAGTCATCCAATTTGTTTCTCTGTGGGGAAGCTTGGCTCACTTGGGTCATAAGGACCAGGAAATTAGTTCTTTGTTGAAAGAGGGTATCTTGCCCTCTCATGTTTCCCAGCCTACCACAAAAGCAAGGAGTGAGACTGAGAAAAAGACTTTACAAGACAACAGGGAAACTGTTTTCAACAAAGAAATTAATCTGCTGAACTCAGGTTAAATACAGACCTTGAAGAGCAAAGCACCAATTTTTGCTGCAACAGATTTGTAGGACAGCCTAAAACTTCTATTACAAACTTTCTGGAGGTGCAGTGAAGTGTCAGTGTTTATTCCCAAGCTTTTCCAAAAATCCCTGAGAAGTAAAAAACTCTTCTTTTTTTCCCATGCAAACTTCTTAAGATGGAAACCTCAGCAGCAATACTTTATTCTGTGGTGGTTTTTAAACTTCTTCATTTTAATGTGTGTTTTGAAAGCCCTCGAGGCATCTATTTGCATTTTCCAAAAGCTTTGGAGATCTGGCCCTAACTTACTTATGAAAATGGGGCTTAATCTTGGGACTACTGAGGTGTTTTTGAAATTTTGCACTCTTTGTATTTTAAAGTCTATTAGACTTGATTTTGCTGCTCCAGGGGACAGGTAATTCCTATCATTTTCAATAGAAATGAAATACTGTAGGAAAAAATGTATTACGAAAAATGAAATGCAGTAAGAAAAAATTGAGGGTCTAGAATTTATCGATGAGGTTTCGTGAAAGAGGTGAAAATATGAAAGAGGTTTCGTGTTCCTTTTAATGTGCATGATAAAAATCTGTGCATAATAGAATAGCAGGCATGTCTTTTGGCACACCTGCCAAACATACAGAAGAATAACAACAAAAGTGATTTATAAACTGAAGTGAATATAGTTATAAATATATTTTAAAATATTGCTCATAAGCCATGTCTTACACTGGAAATTATAATTGCCCTAAATCAAAAGTAACAATATCATGCCAGACCCTTTAAATATTCCTGGTTTTTGAACTCCATGGAAAGATATCCTACTATCCTAAAGTCTAGTATCACACCTGAAGAGAGAGGATTCTGCCATATTTTACAGGAAAAACAAAACCAAAACACCCAACCCAAAGAAACATTGGAATTACAAAGGTTTTACAACTTTTCTGTGCATTATAAAAGAATATTCCTGTCTAAATGTCCTTGATCAGAGAAGGGCACAGATTCTCAGACACCCAGCAAATTAACTCCTGCATTAAATATTACACCCATTTCAAGGGCACATTTCCAGGTTCCTAAATTAAAATCTTCTCCTTGTCATTCCCTCCTAGTTAAGTCAACTATTTTTGTCTCCATCACTGGATTTCTTTTAAGGTGTGAGGTTTTTTTCTCTGCTGAGCCAACTCTTCAACAGAAGACTTGTTGCAGATAGTTTGATCTTCAGATGGTTACTCAGTCCTTGCTTGGTACAATGGTTCTGTCTCCATCTATGTCCTCCAGGCAAGAGAGATGCAAGTCCCCACAGAGATATTAATTTGTTTTAGCTGATATCTGGTCACTTTCTCAGATCCACAGTACATAATTTTCTCTCTTCTGAATTTCTTGAGATTTATAGTGTTATTTCTTTCCAGGACTTGGCAGAAAGGTGATGCAAAGTACTTGCATAAAACTTAACAGGCAGAGCATTTTTGTTGTCATTATGTTCAAATTAAATGTCTGAAGACTGTTATTGGAAATTTTTTCTCTTCCCTTATCATACGACATTTAGATTTCCTCTTATTTGCATTTTGGTTCCAGAACTGTCAAAGTGCACATCTTTCTTGCTTTTCTTTGTAACCATGGCAACTACAAACTTACTTTTTTTCTCTAATGAAAGCCAAGATTCTTGTGCAGTGATCTACAGAAGACAGAACTTGAAGAAAAATACTTTAAAAATTACGGTTTACTATCGACCATTCCAGATAACTATTGATTTAAACAGGCCTTTAAAAACTGGTTTAAAGGTCCTATCCAAATCTTATAGTCTTATGGCCAATGCACAAGGGCGAGGTCTGCTAGTAATGTTCCACTCTTTTGTAACATTGCCCCCCTTTAGACTTCAACATGTTCCTCTGACCTGAGTCAACTGGTCTATCTCTGAAGGAAGAAGATGACTTTCTATTAATCAAGAAAAAACAGAGGGAAAAAAAAAAACATTTGTTGATGAACAGACAGAACCAGGCTCACCTGATTCCCATTCCTGTGAAATAAACAGAAGAGCCACACTCATGAATATTGAGTATCTTGCCTGCCAGAACTGTAACTATGCCTGAATATATTCATACTGTGCTTAGGCTGGACCCAGGAACTGGGAGAGTTACTGCTTGTACTGACAACAAAAATAAATTTGCTCTGGTTGCTTATTCAAGGCTAATTCCCTAGTTAGTATGAGTTAACATTCATGTCCAGGTCAGAAAGAAAGGGGAAAAATTCAGTTTGGGATTCTTTTTTTGAGCTCATTCGGATCTCTTCCACAGAGCTGAGTCTTGAAATCTGCAGTCTCTGTGAGTACCCAGAATCTGCTGTGTGAAACAGAAATAGAACCTATTTCCCATCTTAGAATATCTGTCTTTTGAATTTCAACCATTTGAAGACTGAGGTTGCATTTTTCTGTATATTGAACAGAGCACATCACTCACACTCAATGCACAGCAAGGCAAGACCTAGAAAACACAGAGGAGAAACAACCAGGAATTATTGCTCCTCAGGCTGCAAGAAATAAATATTAACTGAAAAGAAAAACAAAACTAAGAAGAAAGAGTTTGAAGAATACACTTAAATTTTAATCTGGTGTTTGTTTGCTTCCCCTGAATATCAGACAGCAACTCTATTTTAAAAGAAACCAGGCTCTTGAAATGTTCATTTTACAGTTAATCAAATACACCACTGGATATAAATTAACCTCATTCCAAATTAGCTTGTTTTTCTGCTTGTTGGGTATCAGTTCAGATTTATTTGCTATGGACCAAATTCAACAAAGTACTTAAGCACATGCCTAACTTTGATCATGCAAGCAGTCCCACTGTGACTGTTCACATGCTCGGATACATGTACACAGTTAAAGAATTTGCTGGATCCAGCCCTAGTTTTCCTCAAGAAGGACTTTGCAGAGACAGAGTTTGTTCTGTTCCGACCATGAAGAGCTTCCTGCAAACCCTTGACAGTGAAAGCAGCACAGATCACTTGTCACTGGTCACACATAGCTGTTTCTATTCTCAGTGAGCTGGATTTTATAGTCTGGATTAAATCTGAAGAGGCCACTGAGACACTGTATTTCCCAAGGTGAAATGACAGTGGCAAGGGGGTACCTGCTTCTAGATCAAGGACAGGAGGAAATTAAGGAACCTCAGGAACATTTTCTTCTTGGTTTTGGTCAAAAAGGCATCATTCTTGGAAAACTTACATAACCAAAAGGCATGTGGACCTATTTTCTCCTTTCTGTGCTCATTAAGAACGTATGTGTAAGGCTCTGCATGCGTGTGGCTGTGTGGTGAAAGGAATTCCCTGTGCAACTAGAATCCAAAGGGTGTCTTACTCCTTTCCTGGGATACTTAAAATTACCCCTTTGGCAAAACCAAAGCAGGATCTTTATGGGAAAACTTCTCTGGCAAGATCCTACTTAACCTCCTCCAGAAAAGTGTTGGAAAAGGACTGAGTGAAGGTGAACGTGACTCAAATTATTGGGATTACATAAAAAGTAACAAAGTTAAGAAGTGATTGGGGTGGGCACCAGGAGTGAAGAGCTGTCACAGCAGAGTCACTCTGCAGCAGCACAAAGTCCTGCCCTTGGCTGGTACAATTTAGCATCACTCCGTAACATCTTCCTAACCAATTTTCTGGGGAAACGAGGCATCTTGCTCTTTCACAAAAGAGCAGCTGGACTGCTGTGTTACATATATCTGTACAATTTTAGCCCGATTTCATGGCTGGATTTATACCTGATTCCCCTCTTTTCGCTTAAATGACCACTGTCATGTTCCCTGTGTTAGCCTTGGTCAAATTTATGCAATTGAAGCAACACAAAATTCGATTTTCTCTTTTTGCCACCACCTCACCTTCCAAAAGAATTACATTTTTGATGTAAAAAAATCACTCTTGAAAATGTATTAGATGCCCTCTCTGGATGTCCCGTCATATCAAGCTGTGCAAAAATTCCTCTGAAAAATTCACAAACACAATTTTGAAGCAGCAGAAATGTGTTTCCTTTGGTGACTTCATAACCAAATTGCAGAAGGGAAATAGGAAGAAATAAGACATTGGAATATTAAAAATGCCAGTGCTCAGCCAGCAAATCAAACATCACAACAACACTGAGCATAAACATTTTATGCCTTGTTGTGCATGCACTGAACATTGGGAAATTTCTTAGTTATGGCCATTATTTTCCCCTCTGTAAAAGGGTGTTTTTCATTCACTAAACTTTCTTGCAGGAAATTACACAGAAAGTGTATAAAAATTATTTGTTGGGCTTGAGAATCTAATAGGTGAGTTAACTTTGAATAGAAAACTCGATGTTTGATGTTGTGGCCCCCGGTTCTGCTGAATACCTGGAGCAGGCAAACAACACAAACTCAATGACTTATCAAGTACTTGTTTTCAGTAAACCATTAACTCCTTCAAAAAGGCTTTTCTCCTCCTAAACAATAATTTCCCAGGTCATATAGCTTCAATAGCTTCCCAGATCATTCACTCCATGAGAGTCCCTGGGAAGCCTGAATTTTGGGAAAATTTCTTCCATGAGTTTTACAGCTCCTGTTGTGTTTACAGGCTTCATGAAAAACAAAAGGAAGCAGTGGTGTATTCTGAGAACAGCAGCATCTTGACAGGTATATTTGGTTAAATATTTTGCAACAAAGAATCTACCTAGAAAATGCATCAAGCTTTTAGGATGTCGCCTGGCATTCTTGAAAGTCATACCAAAAGATGCCTAGTGCAAACAAATCTCATCCAGTAGAGCGCAGAACGGGTCATCAGCACAACTCCTTTTTCCTTTCATCCCTCAAGTGGGCTTTTTTCAAAGTTTCTTAAACTGAAGGCGAGTGTGTTTAACTGACCACAGAAAGCACATGGTCCCCAACAGAATAATCTGATTTTTACAACCTCCACTTCATGTTGTGCTTAAGGCTCTTCTCACAGACTGCTTAGCACCTCTTCCTGTAAAAGAGGATAAAAAGGTCTAAACAAAGAAATAAAAGTGACAGCCTTATGAAGACTTTTTCAGCAGGAACTTTGGAGGTGTGCTTACAAAAAATCTGCTCAGCAAAATGAACCCAGGAAGAAAGATGTGATCATAACCCAAGATTCAGACCTACTAGGAATATTTGTACAAACATCCCCAAACCCAAATCTCACAAATATTTATTTGCTTGTATCTAAACTGAAGTTATGCTTGTACTCTTGAAAATGTCCTCCATGTAGCACCAGCACAGAGTTGTGTGGAAGAAACACCCTGCATGGAAGCAAAACCCTGCTCTCCTCTGAAGGATCAGGAGTTACGAAAAAACCACCTCCACAAAAACATTTTGGGATGCTCAAAACCTGCAAGAGGAATAGTGATAACAAAAACAAGATAAGTTTTTTTGATGAGACTCTTTAGGTGACCAGCGTGTCCTGGACATGGCACAGGCAGTTTTGGGAAGGCCACGAGCCCAGGGAAGAGCTGGGACTGACTGCTGCTCTGCTGCTGCAGCCGCTGGGAGCTGAGCGCAGATCCTGCGCCAATGTTTGCAGACAGCGAAAAACGCCTGTGCATCACAGCGCTGAAGTTCATTTCCAAAGAGGTTTCGGATTTTTTTTTTTATGATCATTTTTCCAAAACTGATTAAAACTTCATACTCAAAACTTTTTGCCCCAAACAGCCGCCTGCGGTCTTTGCTGCTCTGAGGTTTATGACTTCTTTTTTTTTTTTTTTTTGCGGGGAATTTTCCATCATCAAAATCCAAATCATCAACAACACAGAACACTGCCTGCCGGCTTCTCGCATCCCGGTTCAAACAAGTACCAAAGGCATTCTTGTTTCTTCCAGAAACAATCGGGGGAAAAAAAATAATAAAATCTCGTGGAGAACAACAGAGTAACCCGAGGTCTGCGGCGCGGCCGGGGCTCGCCCTGTGCTTTGGGAGGGGTGCGGAGGAGGGCGGGCGTCCCGAGCCCCCGCTGCCCCGCGGTGCCGGGCACGGCTCGGGGGCTCCACTCGGGCGAGGCTGCAGCGCCTGAGCTGCGGAGGCGGCGGCTCCCGGTGCCGGGCACGGCTCCGGGGGCTCCACTCAGGCGAGCCTGCAGCGCCGCCGCCTCCCGAGGCCGCCGGGCCGGGGCCGGGGCGGCGGGGGCGGCTGCGGCTTTAAGAGCTCCCACAATGCCGTGCTGGCGCCCCAGTTCCGTTACATGTCTCCCCCGGTGAAGGGGAGCGAGGCAGCGGCAGGAAGGAGGCGGAGGCCCCCGTCCCTCCCCGCACTCCCGCCCCCGCGGCGGGGAGGAGCGGGGCAGCAGCGGGGCCGGGCCGCGCCGCGCCGAGCCCCGGGCGCTGCTCCGGCCGCGCCGCCCCCCGCGGGCAGCGAGGCGGGGCTGGCGGCCGCTGGCGCTGCCCCGCAGCCGCCGCGGGACGGGCGCCCGGAGCCGCTGCCGGCACGGCGAGCGCGGGGACGGGCGGTAAGTCCTGCTCCCCTGCCCCGCCCGCTCCCTCCGTCCCTCGCTCGCTCTCCCGGCTCCGCGTCCCCTCTCCGGCAGCTCCCGGCTCGTCCCCGCTGGCGGGTTTGTGACCCTTCCCTGCCTCCTCGCTCGCCAACTTTCCTGTCCTTCTCGCCCGTTTCCCATCTCCCCTCGGATTTTCATGGTTTTTTTTGGGATTCTTTTCCTGTTGTTTCTGAGGGTTTGTTTTTTTTTTGGCGTTTTCGGCTCTGCCGTTCCCCTTCTCGCCTCTTCCCAGCCCTCTGGCACTCGCTTCTGTCCTTTCGCTTCTTCCCCGGCTTCCTCCGGCTTTTCCTCTCTCCTGGCATCCGTTGGGCATCGCGTGGAAAAGTAAGGGATATTTTTCGGTGTCCTTGAGGGAGGGAGTTCAAAACCTACTTTTCTTACACAGGGAGATCTTTGTAGTAGTTTTCTTTCCCCTTCTCTTCCTGTCACCGGAAAGAAAATTAAACCTATTTTTCTCCTTTTCATTTTTCCCCCCTTTTGCTACGTGGACTGTTTGTTTTGGTATTTTTTTTTCTTCTCCCCCTTCTTCGGGCAGTGCCGGTTTGTTTCACGATTAATCTCTTTTTTTCTTGTCCCAACCCCTCCCTCTCTCCTTTTCTTCCTCAGTAAGAAGAAAGATTAGAAGAAAATGTGTTTTGCCAGCAGGGAATGCATGAGACTTTTTTTTTCTTTTTTTTTTTCTTTTTTTTTTTTTTTTTTTTTTCTTCTCGTGGGGTACTATTGATGAGAAAAGCTTAAGCAAATAGAGTGCGGTAGGACGATACAGAGGCATGAACTTTAAAGGGTAAGGAATGGGTTCTGCTGCTTGCTTTCTCCAGCTCTGAAGCGGTGTTAGGGAGGTCTGCTCCAGGGTCCGGTTTGGGGTTGTGCTAGTCCGGTGTGTGCCAGCCTGTTTTCTGTCCAGCAGAATGGTGATTTAATAAACGCAGTCCTAAACTGCGTTTCAGTGTTGCTCGTGTGTTTCGTCAGTGTGGAAAATCAGGAGGCGGGGGAAGGTTACAGATTCCGGTGACCCCTTTGGAATTACACCTGTCACGCCTCCCGTCCCCAGGCTGCAGGTGTGTCGGAGGTTGACACATTCAGCAAAACCGCTGAAAACTGCTCGCATCCGTGGCAAAAAGTGTTGTCGGGGGTTTAGGAAGTCTGGTTCGGACCTGTGAGTTTCTGCCTCAGCTCTAGTCAGTATCACACGTTGAAATTGAGTGTTTGCCGGGCTGTGAAGAGCGAGCAAATCAATTGCCTAAAGATTTCTGCAAGGCACCTGTTTAAGGGCTTTCAGGCTCCCTGCTAATTGTGTTTGGGCGCGGTGCGATTGTGTTAAGTGCTGTGAAAGTAAAGGGCTCTGTTTTTTTCGGTAGAGACTATGTAGCTTGTGAATGAACTGTCAACTCTTTTGATTGGAGGTGGTTCTTTCTGTTACATTGCCTATTCTGATAGATATCTTCCAAAAGTCCAAAACACCACGTGGCTGAACTGCAAATAAAATCAGCCTTACTTTTTTTCCCCCCTGCTTTTTTAAAGAGAGAAAATTTAATTTCGGATTAACTTTTGTTTGATGATATCTCATTGGAAAATAGGCTAGACATGAAATTGGAAGTACTTTTCTGAGTCTTAGAGCAAAACATTTTTTTTTGATACTGAATGAATTGCTGAGGGAACTGAAATGACTGCTTGGGATTCATTGTACTTAGTTGTGTGCCCTTTAGGACAACTGAAAGATAAAGGTGACTCACTTCTTACACTTAAGTAATCTCTCCATCCTTTCCACCTTTTGAGCCCAGCAGAATTTGATCCATTGTTTGAGTTAATCTTGTTTTTAATCCTTCCTGGAGATGAAAAAGTTTGCCATAGTGGGAAATAGGAGGAGAAAAATACCAAGTCATATTTAGCAAGAAGTTTAAGTCTTTCAAAACTACCTCGAACCATTACTGGAAGTGCCAGCAACAATTCTGAAGAGCCAAATTAAGTTGATTAATCTAACTTATTAAAATCTGTTTGAGGGAAGCTCTGAAAAGGAACGAAGGAGTCTGAGTTGCTGAAAGCGCGGAGCGGGTCACTGAGGATGGTGGGTTCTGTTCCTGCTTCTGCCATCGCAGGGCAGTGTGACCTCCTGCCTAAGCTGCCTTCTGCGTGCCCCTCCCGGGATAGTGAGGCTGCCCCGATTCTCCTAAGTGCTTTTCCATATGATTTGTAAGAATAATTGCACGTAAACGTTCAGTTGTTGTTCTGATTGCTGAGCAGGTGGGAGTTTGGCTCGTGCTGATCCTTGTTCTTGGAAAGTTGTAGGGATCTTGAGCCTCACAGTTTATTTTGAACAACACTGGATTTTTATATTGCTGCAAAGGTTTTGAGACTGGGGTTATTTTTATCCCCTGAATATCTTTGACAGTATCAGTGCATGCTTTTTCTATGGTCCCTTAAGTCTGCCTCAAGCTGACCATGAAGGACAGCACTGACCTCTCCAGAATGAAACTGTTAAATTGAATTACAGGGTGGAAAACTGTACTGTGGGGTCTGGGCTGAGGACCCCCCTCGGCGTGGGGCTTGCTGTTCCTGGTAATTTTATTTTGTGAGGTCTATAATTATGAACTTAGCTTAGTCCACCAGTGTGTTTGCTTTCTAATTTTAGGTTTTTTGCTTGGGTTTTTAAGCCTTTAAGACTTCTATCTTGACATTAAATGTAAATGTTTTATGGTTTTCTGGGGCTTTTTTGAAAGCGTGGGTTTTCCTGTAATTTTTTTTCATGGCGGGGTTGGGATTTCACAGTGTGATGAGATTTATTATAATCTCAGTGTCTGCCTTCCTGAGACTAGGATACTTTGTGAATGTGAGGCTCTAGCCTGTTGCTTTTCTCCAGTGAAAATGATGCTCAGTTCTGTAGGAAGTTCTTGTTGGGCAAGTATAGGTGTGTTTGTGTGTGTATGTGTGTTGTGTGTGGTAACTTGCTGTCCTCCTGCATATGCACATAGCTCCGTGCTTCCCAATCTGGACAGTGAATCTAATTTCAAATTCAGATTCATAAATAACTAATTCTTCCTACCCTTCCCATTCCCCTTCAAAGCATGTGGTGATCTCACGCCTTTGACAGGAGTGGTTTTCCTGGCTGATAAGGGGATGGTCATGGTGTTTTCTCCCTTGGCTGTTCTGAGGGCTGTATGTTATCTCTCTCAGTGCTGATAAAGTATGGGAAGGGGGTTGAGAGTTCTGTGTATGCGCTGAGCGGTGCCATCCTGCTCCATCTCCCTCCGGTTTGTCACCTGCAAAGCTGAGATCACAGAACTTATCCTGCTTGGGAAAGGAAGGTGGGTTCGAGCTGTAGATACAGGGGTTTGTCACATCTGCCAGGGGAACTGCAGACCCCTCTGGGTTGTCACTTCACTCGGATCTCTGCAAGCATCTGGTCATCTTTGTGATGACTTAAATATGGAGAGTGTTAATGTATCTGAGAGGATTCTAGGAGACAGGCCACTGTGAGCTTTCAGCTGGCAGGTGCTTGAGAAATCCACATAATTCACCTTTCTGCTTTTGAGTCGCTCCTTAAGGCAGGAGGAATCTGTTTACTTTCTTGTTGTGCTTGGAAAAGGGGCTCACCCACACCAAAGGACCTGTAATGCTTGCTGTAGTGCAGGATTATTGCACAAAAGCATCTTGCTGTGCAGTGCTGTGGCTGCTCTCAGTGTTGTATGATAGCACATGTTTCTCAGCTGTTGTTGATTCCTCAGTGGCACAGACTTCAAAGGAATGCACTGAAAGAGAGCTGCAGCCAGGGAAAAATGGGGTTTGTTCCAGTGGCCTGTACCATCCATCTGTTTAAATACTCTGCTGAACTGTTCCAGAGTGGTCAGGCATCCAGTTAGGACTGAGGAGCAATTACAGCTGGGAGCAGAGCCTGCTCCAAGAGACCACCTAGGGGAGGCTTAAGTGCTACCTCCTTTCTGTGGGTCAGAGCCCCCCTGCCCTCCCAGCCAGCCAGGAGAGATAAGGCTCCTCATCTAGGGTATCTTTCAACATGACATTGTCTAATTCCTAATGCTGTTGAGGATTTATTTATTTTTACTCTCCATGCTATCTTTAGCACAAGAAGGGAGGAATGGTAATGAGGACAGACGGTCATCTCTGTCTTCTCCTCTGTGTGGGTAGCAAGATAGATCTGTAATTTAAATGAGTAAATATTTATAAAAAGATTTTTTTCCCCATATGTATGGGATAGTTCACAGAGAGTGATCTGTTGATCACTTGTGTCTCCAAAGGTAATGATATACATTACTGGATTAATTTCATCTCCAAAACATGAGCAATAAAGTTACATTGCAGCCAATTATGTTGTGCTCTTTCAAAGTGAGTTTGGGGAAACACTTCACAACTTCATCCATGGTAACTAAAAAAAACTCCAGTGTACTGCATTATAATACAGGAGGATGCTGCCAGTTCCAAGTATTATAAGTTGCATTTTTACTTCCATTCCAGTATTGGGGTCTGCTGTGCAAGACATGTCTACACCTGTCGTTGCTGACTGAATCTTCATATCATGGCCTGTGTGTTCTCTGTGGTCCCAGATAGTGGAACTCGGAGGAAATATTAGCAGAGAGGCTACAAGTAATCTGTGGATAACCTGTGAAGATCCCTGAAGTTTTCTTGTGTGGGTCTGACATTAATTTTGAGGATTGGAATGAGCACTGTAGATAGAGCAATGTGTGTTTCAGCTAAGAGGGTTTAACCTTCTTTGTCAATGGAAAATGCTCATGCAGATGCACTAAGAGGATATTTGAGCTTGAAAAAGTTGTGAGGCACTCCAAGATTTGTTTTTCACCTGCAAGCAAGCAGCACAGCTTTAAAGGTGAGCTTGAATGTTGTCCTCTGCTGTGGTATTGCTCCCTCCTTGGTAGTGAGATGTGACATCTATGCCTTTGAAAGGAGAGTTCTTTTTCCCCGTGTTGGCAGTTGTGATGGTTTCATGGTATTTTGAGACGTCAGATTTTAATGTCTTACTACCCCTTTGAGCAGAAAGGGGAGGGAAACTTCTGGAAATGTGTAATGCAACTGACTTCCAGGTTCTGCCCTTGCTCCAGGCTTGATGTTGTAGTTTGAGTTTATTTACTTGATTTGAAAGCTGTACTTGGTGTAACCTTGAGTTTTACTTCCCTTACTGCAACAGTACCTGATGTGTTTCCAGCCTGTACCTCGCTGTGCCTCTGCATTGTCCAGTTTTAAACTGGCCAGGCTCTCGGTGCTTTCTTTGTATTGTGTTCTCCCCAGGAATCTTCAGAGCTTCAAAGGAACTTCCTTTTGCTTCAAGTGAACTGGAAGTATTTTGCTAAAATATTTTTGGACTCCTGAAGTGTTCATCAGTGTTTCCAAGCTGTTGTTTGAAAGGAGTTTGGAGTTTCCGGGAGAACCTTTGGAAACTTTAGGTTTTATTCTCAGTCAGCAGTTTTGTGAGCATGGATAAAGAGAGGCTGTAATTCCGCTGGGCAGCCAGATGTTTTGTGTCTGTGCTAAAGTGGGGAGACAGTGTGGCTTTAGGGGTTGAAGGGTCTGCTGTTCTTGTCACAGGGCTGTTTGGAGATCTTCTGCAGATCTGATCTGCTTTCTCTCCTCTCCCTTCCACTCCCTCCTGCCATGCCTGTGCTGATGGTGATTACTTCCTTCTGAGTAAAATGGGATTATTGAGAGCAGAGCTTAATTTGTTGCTTTCTAAAAGGTAGGTATTTGCTTGTCAGTCTGTGTTTCTTAAATACTAAGCTTGAAGCCATATAAAAGTTGCATGTATCTTGACAATTAGTGAATTAATAGCAATTATGCAGTAGATTGATACTAACATTCATTCTGACTAGTGTGGCATTAAGTGAAATTTATAAAGAAATCAGTTTTCCTTGCAAACAGAAGAGAGCACTCATTGATGCAAATCCCCCAGTTGCATATTAAATTGCACCATTTTTAGGCACTTAAACACTTGTAAAATCTGTGTCTGTCCTTGTCTTTCTTCTCCCTCTTCTGTGTGACATATGAGAGAAAGTTAAAAGGAACTCATCAGTGACTGTACATGTCAGAGTCTTCCTGGAGAAGAAAGTAGGAAGATGCCACAGCTGATAATATTTAGAAGTTGATACTGAAAATCAAGAGAGCAAATGTATAAGTATGCCATTGCAGCTGTGTAGCTGGCAATATTAACTAGCAGTTGTACCTGGAATAATAATTCCCATCCGGAGAGAAACATATGGCAGTGGTTGAATGCCCTTGTCCTTGCCCACCAGGAAGAGATTGTGGTGGGGTTTTTTTTTTTTTTTTTTTTTTTTTTTTTTTTTTTTTTTGTGTGTGTTTTTTTTTTTTTTTTGGAAAGTCTGCCCTGGGCTTTATCCCTGCCTCGCAAGTCAATCCAAGCATTTTTTCATTGGGGGCAAGGACAGAAACTTTGAATAAGCTGAGTTGGAGACTGTATTTGGAGCAGTGGAAGTGGCACAGAGGAACATGGGACTAACAAAGAACAGTCACACTGAATACAATGCAGTGTTTTCATGCAGCTAATGGGATTGGAATTGGTAACCTGATACTCCAAAGAGATAACAAAGGCTATTTAGCATACAAGGGAACATAGTGTTTTTTTTTTTTTTTTAAGAGTTGGTTGAGTGTAGCGGAATCTTTTGTCAGAACTCATTCTAGTGAACAAGTTCTGGCAGAAAATGACTAAATTAATAAGAGTTTACTAAATACTCTGAATAGAAATTGAAATTTCTTTTTTACTACCCATGTCCTTTCACTGCAATTCATGTATTTGCTTAGCAGTTTACCTGCTTCCCTCATGTCCTGTGAACTTAGTCTTTGTTTGAAACTGAAATATACCATAAATTAAAAGCCTTTGGGCTTTTCTTCCAAGAATGGAAGAGGGGAACAAAACAAAATGAAATGTACGAAGTTGTCATAACAAATCGGGTACCCTGCTGTTCCCTTACTTCCCAGGAACAGACCAGAAAGTGACCAGCTTGGTACAGACCACAGTAGTGCTACTTGGGGTTAAGCTGTGCTGTGTGGGACCACAGAGAACTGTCTTTAGATGGCTTTTGATGTAGTGAGGATGGACATCTGTGAGGGTGATCAGCTCTAAGAAAACCCAGTCCGATCTCATAATGCAAGAATTAAGATAATATTCTACTTTAGGCCTGCTGCTTGCCTCCCTTGTGGTTTTAGTGACTCAAAGGAACTTGCAGTCCGTGTGGGCAAGGCTGGAAGATAAGAGGCACATACCTTTAGGAGGTGGTGTGTGCTACAGGAGGAGAGCTGGGTGTGATTTTGCTGTTGGCAAGTTCTGTGTGCCATGGCTTGGTCATTTTTCTGTGGCAGAAATTAGGGGAAGAGGCTCACTTTTCTTAGGTAGGGGGTGAGAGAGCTGGGCTTCTGACAGCAGCCAGGAATTACAATTTAAAATGTTCTCTGATGGTGGGTTTGGTTTTACTTAAACCCTTGGCAAGACAGAAGGGAGTTTGGGTCTCTTAGGAGTTGTTGGTCTTCTGTTTGTAACTCATTGTAAAGCTCCTCATCAGCCTTGATCAGCAGCCTGGGCTGGTGGCAGGTGTCCCTGCCCATGGCAGGGGGTTGGAATGAGATGGTCTTTAGGTCCCTTCCGACCCAGAGCTTTCTGTGATTCTGTGCTGGATTTGCAGTGTGCCTTTTGAAACACGGGCTCTTTTCCAGCCCTTGCTGCTTTCCTGCTGCCATTCTTTTAGCACTTCCCATTGGTGACTGGTCCTGTGCTCCCTGTGTGTGCCTGATGGCACTGCCACCAGGCTTCCTAAACAATCCGTTGTGACTCTGTGGCTTTCCAGGTGCCCCTCTCAGTTGCAGCCCAGCTTTTGGTTTTGGATGGGAGGGAAAGACACTGGCACTTTCTTTTCATGTCTCCCAGCCACAGAGCATTCCTCCAATTCCTCTGCTGCTGAGCTATTTGGAGCAGAGCGGGGGGGAACACTTGCTTTGCTGCTCCGTTGTCCAGGAGTTGGGTTTAACTTGCGCGAAGCACCTGTCCTGTTGTGATCCTGACATCCTGTCAGCGCTCATTTCCCCTGCTCCTTGAGAGACAGTGTTTTTGTTGCTGGCAGCTCTCTGCCTTAGCCTTCTAGGGAAGCCCAACCAGAAATATTCTAGAATTCTTCTACCTTCTCCCTCCCCTTGTCCTTCACTGACCTCTAACCACATTTTTATCTTTCTTGACAAGATGCTTAGTTTCATTTATCAGCAGCTTTTCCCTTCATTCTTCAGCTTTGATTATTTTTCCAGGAGCTGCTTAGAAACATTAACCATTACAGAACAGTCAAATACAGTCACATTCCTTAGTGTTTTGTTTTTTTTTAGTATACTCTAATACTAAAGTGCCTGTGGCAGGTAAATATTTCTTATGTACACTACTTGTCATGACAAAAATATCCATCCTCAGCACAGGGTAAAGAAATGCAGTTGGCTGTATTTTCATATTACTATATGCCAATATTACCAGCTGTAAGAGCCCTGTTTCTCTCTCTGAGTATAAACTAGTGTACTAAGTTCTGACTTTTTTTAAAGTCATTAACATTTTCTGAATTTGTATTTACACACTGTAAGATAATAATGTGACAGAAATAGAAAGAAGTGGCATATACACTTTCCTGTCTTAGTCTTGTGGCTTCCTAAGTGCTTGCAAATGCTCTGTCATCTCTAAACAATATTATTTTGTTCTAAAAAATTCAAATACTACCTCAACTTTCATAAAAATGTTTGCTTTAATGTGGAAAGCAGAGCAGAGGATGACTGGATTTATTTAAATATATGCTGCAAAGGTATTTCTTTCCTATTTTGCAGTGCCCTTCATGCTTGTCATTGTAGGTGTATATGCAAAAGCCTAAATAATTGGAAATCTATATGCTTTCTGAGCATGGTTTACTTTAATAGTCCACAATGATCTCTGGACAAACTGTATTTTATTTCAAAAGACCTCCATTATCCTCAGCTTGACCAGTATGAATGACAGTAGCATTCAATGTATACACCATTTTTAAGAATACCCTTCTTTTTCTTGCTGACATGGACATAAAGCATGTGGTAGGGTGAAGACAGTTCTATAATGGAATAGAAAATTAAACAAGGGGGAAGAAGTGGGTATGACTTCAAGTTTATAGAGAGGAAGTTTAGATTGGATATTAGGAGGGAATTCTTTGCTGTGAGAGTGGTGAGGCACTGGAAGAGGTTGCCCAGAGAAGCTCTGGATGCCCCATCCCTGGAAGTGTTCAAGGATCTCATGAAAAAAAAAAGTATTTAAATCCCTTGTGGTGATGTGACAATGTGTAGCTGTAATGTTGAGCTTCTTCATTGCTGGGATTTCAAGTACAAGGCAGATGGGAATATCTGGTCTGATTTTAATATTGGCAGGGGGAGCCATCTGAGCTGCTTCATTCAGAGTTCAAACCTTAGTACAAGATTACAGGGTGAAATTCGTTTAGACATTCGACCACTACTTATCAGTGGCTTTTTTCCTGTCAATATAAAAGGTATGGCTACTAGATGAATAATTAGACCTTAAATCAGCAGTTGGTAGGTGCATGTCCCATCCCCAGTGGGTGAGACTGTTGGCATGCCCAGGATCATGCCTCTGTAATAAAGTCCAGCTCTTGAACAAGTTCTTGTTTAACTTGTGTAGCAACGTGACAGCTTCTGTTGCACCCTGAAAGGCTCCCCAGCCAGGCTGGAGTGGCAGAGGCACAGATGTAGAGTGATGATGGCCAAACAGTGCCACCTGCGAGCCACTCTGTGAGTCATTGAAGCTGTGGCTGTCACATAACTGAGGGGAAATGCCTAGGAATGATGTTAAGCTGATTTACCTGGCACCTTGAGTGGGATGACAGCAGGCACGTAGCTGAGGTACAGCTTCTCTGCTAGCGAGAAGCTCAGGGAAATGTAAACCAGAGTGTTCTTATGGAATACTGAACCTTTTAAGGGACAAGTATCAACGAAAGGTTCATCCTTTTATGATAAGAGCTGACTGAAAGAATCAGATTTGTTGCAAGATAATTGGGAGGCAGCCATGAGTTGTTACTGTACCTTGTCAATTCCAGGAGCTGGGAAGAGTGTCAAGTGTAATCCAGCAGTTGGTACCCAGTTACTGTGTAGCAAATAAACCACTGGCTGTTCTTACATCTTTTCTTGCAATTTCTACTTCAGTTTTCCTGCAGGATAGGAACCCTAATGGCAGTGCTCCAGTGCTGTTTGAGCACACAGAGCTTTCTGGCTTGGTTTGTGTTCCTCTGATGGAAGTTCAAAATAATCTTGCTGTACAGCCACTGTTTTCATTTTGCTCTGTGTTGTGTTCTTCTTCTCCCTGTCTTCCTGACTCCTGCAATGTTTTAATAAAGTCAGTCCTGTGCTCGTTGAGCTATGAAAAGGGAAATAACTGTAATGCTCCAACATGGGTTCTTTCTACTACACCTGACATTCAAGTAAGACACTAAAGCCAAGGCAAATCTTGAGTAGTTTTACTTGGTTCATTTTCGTAGTCCTTTTCCAAAACGTGTTTTAGTCGTATGATTTCCTGCAGTGGATTTATTCCTGGTGTTGAGAATTAATACAGACCTTCAAAAGTGATCACAAAGTAAAGAATCAGGATTAGTTTAGAAGCTTTTACTGTTTTTGTTTTTTTTTTTTTCTTTTTTTTAAATTCATACAGTAGCAAATTGGCGAGAGCATCCTTTGAGAAATTCTTTACCATCAGTTCTATTAGGAAGAATTCCAGGTTCTATTTTGCTGTGCTGAGCCCATCATCAGGGTGTCTGACTGGTTTCCTTGTATTCTTAGCACTCTTGAGGTGCAAATTTCTGTTCTTCTGTTCACACTGAACCCTGTGGATGTGTGTAGAGATGTTCTTTCTGTGCTTTGTCCACATAGCTTAATTTCATTAAAGCAAAGGCCAAGCATGTCCTGAAATTTGTAAAAATATTGTTTGCTCTCCTGGTACCTATTTGCTTATTGTCACCAATTTGACAATGTGTGAACCTGAGGCAGAGCTTGTCTATGTGGGAATTGGTGATTTGTGTCTGCATTTGCCTCTTCTTAGGGAAATTTCATTTTTTTTTTCTATTAACATTTACCAGACGTGGGTTTTATTTGAAAAGGAAGAGGGGAAAAAAAGTTTAAAGTATGGATTTATGTAGGCCTGTAAATATGTGTTGCTTTGTTAGCTTATGCTATTAAAATATACCATATGTAGGAAATAATCTGTTGGTCTTCATGCAAGATGCTCTTACACTTATAATAAATGCTGAAGCTTATTTGAAGCATTGGAAATGTGTGTAGAGGGTGAGGTAAAGAGTGAGTGCAAGTCAATTTGAGCCATCATCCCCAAACAAAACTTGTGACACAAATCACTTAGGTAAGTTTGCTTTTATGTGTTTGCTTGTTTGGGTTTGACTCTGGGAACTGATTTATTTGTGCTGTGTCTTGGATCAAGGGGACAGCAAAGCAGGTGTGATGGCTGATACTAAAAACTAGTGTGCAAAATTACCTACATGGATTATTTTTATGAAATTCAAGTTGATTTATTCCACTCCCAGGCTGGGAGACAACTAGCTGCTTTCTTGGAGTCAACACTGGTTGCCCTCAGAGCTGACACTCCAACTCTGTCTGCATTGATGTAGTCATTTGTGAGCACAACTTGCTTAAAAATGTATTCAGCATCAATAATGGGGGATACTTTTTGCATTTTATTAAAAACTCTTGGAATGCATTGGGAAACTGGAGTAATTCAGTGGCTCTGACCTTCATTAGCTGTAGAAGTATTTAAAGAAAGCCATTTAAGATTTGTCACTGGCTTAGGGCTAGTGGGAGGTCTCTGATCTATGTCATTATTAATGACCATATGTAAAGAAGGCTTTAATTTTCTAGGGAAGCATCTTCGTCCCTTGAGTCAGTTTTCAGACCCAGCTGGTGAAGACAACCTGGTCTGAATGGAGCACTGGCCTTGCTTTGAGCAGGAGGCTTTGCTTTGAGGGCTTCAGCAGCTCCTTCCAGCCTGAAGGGTTCTGGCTTTTGGTTTATTTTCTTTTTCTTTAAGAGGTGTTTGTACCACGCAGCCACTGTCAGCTGTAATGGGATTGCCTTGCTGATACTGCCAGCAGTTAAGCCAGAGGGGTAAATAAATCCTTGCTCGTAAGTAATTTAAAAAAAAAACCTTTTTTTTTTTTTTTTTGCTTATCTTTACAGCACTGCAATTGGATAAATGCGGAACATGTAGGATTTTCTTTGCATCTTGTTTTCTGGCTACTGCAGAATCTTTGTTTAAAGAGGTGGAGTAGGGCAAGTTATTATGACCTTCCTCTAAACTGTAGGATAAGTTCTCAGCTTTCCTGGAGCTGTGTTTTTATATGGAATCTAGTGATTCTGTACTTGAATGCAGCAGACAAACTGTGTTCTAAGGAAACTTGTCAAAAATGTATAATATTGAAACTACCCATGAATTACTGAGTTGGGAAAAAACCTATAAACAAAGCAAATATTGGATGTGATAAAGAAGAGAATGAAAAATTCTTTTATCCAAGGTACTTCTAACAGAATGCAATGTATGAATTTATGTGATTAGACGTTTAACAAGCAGTTAAAAATACAGATTTTTCTGTAGGAATATATATGCACATATTGAGTAAGGTGATATGGGAAAAATACATGCCTGGTAATGAATCCAGGATTTCAGGGCTGCTTGTTCACACGCTGGCTTGCTTTGTGCAAGGGACAGTAGAAGGAGCATTCCTTTGTGTCTGGACTTGTGTCACACAGGTGCCTGTCACTCCCTGGTGCTGAGATTTAGAGAGTCATCCCACTCTGGACCCAACAGGACAAATCAGGCTTTCAGCTGGAAGCTTTGAAGTGGGAGCAGAAGAAGAGATTTCTAATGAAGTTGAAGGGGAATAAGTGATTAATATCCTATGCTTCACTAGGTGCTACATCACTAGAATTTTTTCTTGAAATTAAATCCTTGATCAAACCATTCTGCTGTCTCTTTAATTGCTGAGTGAAAGGGTTCCCCTTTGGTTCAAGTACTGTCATATAATTTTTATATAGTTGATGTTGTGTAGGTGGCTTGATGTACCTTTTTCATGGAAATTTGATTTTCTTCCTTTCAGTTAATTGATTTTTTTATTTTCTGGTAAAGCAATGCTTGAACATACTATGAAAAAGGGACAAATTAATTAATTCATCACTATTTTTTACTTCTAGGTGAAGTAATCTTGAGAAAGGCAATGATAGATGGAATAGAGGTAAATCAAACTTTGCAGGAGTAGGGACACAAAGGAAACTCACTGAGTGGTCACCTGTGCAAAATCAGTCAGCAACTAGAGCATAAGTTCTTAGAAATTTAGGCAAATACCTGAATATCACAGCATGTGTTTAGTTATTTATGTAAAGGCACCTGAATTGCAAAATCTTGAGTTTCTTAATTTAAAAAGCAGTAAATTCAAAGTTCATTTAATAGAACTTACACCATGAATTGGGGGAGTTTTAAAGGGAATGTCAGGACAGCGGTATGTTCTGGCATCATCTGCTGATTGTTGGTCATGTGCACCAATAGTTATCTACCCTAATGGTAACTTCAATTTTCTAAATCAAAGTTAGATAGAAATTTGGAGTCACTGTGATATCTCAGGTGTTTTCTTGAGAATTATTTTGGTATCCCTTCCCAGTTTTGGTAAAATGTAAAAGCTGATTTAAGTTCTTGCCGGCTTGTGTTGTAAGCTTATGGTTTAGCTCCTTATTTTATTTACAAAAAGTGATCTGTTGGAATTTGAGCACAGGGCTCTGAACATGCACATATTGCACTGATTCTGCAGCCAGTGGCCCTGTGCCAGCTGGGGTGGGCAGAGCTGGAATTGAGCCACTGCTAAACACCTCTGCAGTCACAATCATCTGTGCCATGGGAAGCTGCTGTGCAGTGAGCACAGGGGGTTGTCTGCGGGAGTAACACATAGTTTGGATTGGATTTTTTTTTCTTTTGAGAAGATAGATGGGAATAGGAGGGTTAATTGCAGTGGAGGCTGTGTCCGTTGGGATGTGGAGCTGCAATACTTTAGAGTTGAAATAAACCCTGTAGTGTTTGGGTGCTGCCAGCCTTACACCAAGGTGCAGGCTCCTGGCCAGAGCTGTTGTAAAAGCAGTTGTAGCAGCTCCTGTAAGCAGGTCCAGGAGGTCACTGAAGTGGCAGTCTGGGACCTGTAAGCCCTCATTACTGACCACGCGTGGGAGTAAGACCTGCTGGATCTTGGAGAGCCTCCTGCAGTGGATCAGCTGCAAACCATAGTATTGATGATACTGTGTGGGAGTGCACTGGTGCTACTGAGAGCTTTTTTTTTTATTTATTTATAGATGGCGTTTGAAGATCTGGGAACTCTGAGCTTGTTCTGTGTTTCTTTAGCATGCTTTAGCCAACTTTCAGCCATTTGTGTTGGTAGCCTGCTGAAATAAATGGTGTTTTGATGATGTGCTTCTCTTGAAGGGATCAATTGATTAAAGTGTTTGTTAAAAGTTCACCAGTCAAGCAACACTTAGAAATCCTGTCTTCTTTTGATGGGACTTTAAATAGCAGAGCAACTGTGTACTTGCATTTGTCTTTTTGAAAGGGGAAAAAGAAGCTTCCATATTTTCCCAGCAATACTTCAGAAATACCTATTGTTGCCTATGGAGCTTTTTCTAACTGTGTATTTTCATGTGAGAATTCTGCATTTCCTTTGCAGCGACAATTTACAGTGGAAAAGCACGTTTATTTTTGGCAGCCTTCTCAAAAGAACCCAGATTAAGATCTTTGACCTACAGCTGTTGTAAATGCAAGTATTTTTGTTCTAAAGCCTTGCAGAGTTGTTCCCTTTTTGTGTTAATTGATTAAAATGTGTGCTGGGTTGGCCCCAAGTTCCTCTTGGTAATTGGGTAAAATGAAGCCCCAGAATAGACAGAAAAATCATCACTACAGCTTCATTTTGGGGAAAGTCAGTTGTTATTTTGATAGGCTATTTTTACCTGCTGTGGGCATATACATATTAAAAAATATACACATATGTATGTATGTATTTGTGTTTTTTAGCCTCAAGACCCCTTAGACTGACACTGCACTTCACCAGGTCTGTCTCAATGTTACAGAACAGATGGTTAATTCAAAACCAAGAGTATTAAAGCTGAGTAGCTAAATCTGATCTCCTAAAAACGAGGTTGCCAAAACAAGCTGCTGTATTTGATGTAGCTGCTGAATTGGTCTTTTATATGCTACAAAGGCAAACCTGAGTCAAATGCCTAAATGCAAAGAGGTTGGTAATTTCCAAATTTTTTCAGCTTCTCTCTGAGCCTGTAACTTGAAGCAGGAAGTTGCTTACTTATTGTAGGGGTTCTGGAAGAGAAAAAGGCTCGTTTCAGATCCATTGTTTTTTCTGGGCTTATCGCCGTGGTCCTGGGTTTTTGAAGTAACAAAGACAAATTGCAGCAGTGAAATGAGGCTGATGCCTGTTTTTCATGTGCTGTGATTTGCTTTTTTCTTCTATTTAGGTGGTCAATGAAATGAGAAGAAAAGGGCAAATTGTTAGAAGAAAGAATTTGCCTGTAAACACAGTAATCCTTTTTCTGGTTGTCAGCAAATAGGATAGATAATTTGAGACAGGTGGTGTGCTAAAAGAAACCTTTAGATGTCGAATCCAACCTGCACACCACAGATCCTGCTTATCTCTGGCCAGGGCCTAATAAATATGTACTGATACAAAAGGGATTAAAGCATTTATTTCCTGCATTTACCGTGTTGGGATTATTTCCTAGGAATGCCATTTCACACTAACATACTTTTCTTATTTTCAAATGAAACATGAGAATGCAGATGAGCTGTCTCAGTTTTTGGGGTTTAAATACTCACAATTCTTATGTGAGCTGCTGAAAGTCATAGTCACTTTTCAGGAATCTCTGACCTTGCAATCTATTTCCCTGTGGTGGATTCATTTTAAAAAGAATGTGGTATGTGACTTTTGGGGGGTTATTTTTCACTTATATGATGCTGTAAGATGAGCTCTTACGTTTTTAGGACTACTTTATCTGGAATGATAAGACATGGCATCAAGGTAGTGTGATCATTGTATAAAAGAGACAGCAGCCAAGTTACTTGTGTGTGCTTCTGCCTTGATAAATGCCCTAAAGTTAAAAAAAAAAATCAGGCTTCCTAATCTTTATTTGCTTTTGCTTCTTCTTTTGATGTTTAACTCTAGGAAAAGTGTCAAGCAAATGGGTACAAACGGAATTCTTCCTTCCCTTTGATTTACACCACAAGTTTTGTGGGTAGAATTGCACTTGCTGCATAAGCATCTGAAATTTTGTCTTTTTTGGGGGGTAGGCCAGTATTTGCATAGAGAGGATATTGCTTGACTTGCTTGCATATTTAAATGCTAGGGAAAAACTTGATTTCCATAGGACTTTTGGGCTTTTCTTAAAATAATGAGTTAGTTTAGGTCCTTTTAAAATTTGCTTCTTCTCATTGGCCTGGACCCTTTTATTTCAGGGATTTTGCCAACTCTGTTGATGGTATCAGCCACATCCTCAGCCTTCTGGAGGTCATGGCCTTAAGAGGGGGAGTTAATTGGAAAGCTGTTTGCTGATCTGTGGGTTTGGGCATGGGACAGGTGTTCACATTTCAACTTGAAATGTCCTCTTCAAACATGGTAGAAGAAGTGCAGGAAGCAGAGAAGCCTCGGCAAAGCTTGGAGAAAGCACCAGATTAGGGAAGAAGTTGGCAAAGGCACTGAAGTGTCTGAGAGCAGATGGAGTGTTGTCATCAGCTGCAAAATCAATGTAAATACTTCCAGAAAATTACTCTTCCTCTGCTCTTGCCAAACAGAAGGAACAGGAGCCATAAAAACCATTGGCAAAATGTTTTAGCTGCCAGTGAGCACCCTTGCAGCTGGAATTCTCCCTTGTAGCACTAGGCAGCCACTGCTGCAGGAGTGTTGCATTGGTGGTGATGAAATATAATTTTTTTTGTTCTTGCCTGAAGATTTACAGTTGGAAAATCCCACAGTTCTGTGTGGTTCCGTTGGGGCATATAAACAATAAAAATGAGAATTTTGTTACTGATTGTGCTGTATGGCGCAACTTCCCTGTTCTGGGTGGTTCAGCTTGGGGTTGTAAAGCAGCTATTTCATGTGTATTAGCATCACGTAACTGGGAACCCGGCTGTCCTCCCAGATGGACAGTTTTGGGATACTGTCGTGTTTGTAAATGTGTCTGGCTGGCTGCTGCTGAATTGATGGCTCTGGTGCCTGGTTTGGAAGGGGCTGGCAACCTCTAAATGAAAATGAGGAGCCACAAGGCAGGGTGAGTTACTGGATCACAAATGTGTGTGGCATTTGTGCCTCTCTTGACCCCTTATTACCCAGGAAAATGAATGCTGGAGTAGAGCGTGGAGGATGGAGAGAGTTGGGTTTTAAATTCTGAAATCCCTGTTTTTACTGATCCAAATTCCATTTCCATGGAAACTGGAAGTTTAGTACTCTCACTTGTCAACTTCAGCTTCTCGCTGGCTTTGGGGAGACTAAAATTGTTCACTTACACTAAACCTTCCAGAACTGAGAGTCATGTCAGGATATTAGCATGACATATTTTGTGGAGACTGAGAAATTATAACTATAATTACTTCATGCAGTTATTTTCTGAGAGATTGCTTAACCTTAGCTGCTTACAGATAAGAAATCTGAATGTTCAGAGCCATGTTGTCTAATAGTGGAATCGTCATATGCATAATGTCCAAGATCATAGTTTCTGGTGGGGATGGTTTCTTCATTGCTGGTGTGGCTTTGCAGCTGCTGAAGCAAGCCCAATTTATTTAATTAGCTGACTGCTGTAGTGCAGGTGTCTTCCCTTGCTGTGCACACACCATCTGCATCAACAACTTTACCCCTGAAGACATCAGCATGAAGACTTTCCGAATTCTGGTGCTGCCCTTGCCAGCAAAACAGAGCTGCCAGGCCGGCTGTGCCTGGAGTGTGTGCCGACAGAAGGGCTGTGCCAGGCCTGGGAGGGAAGCAGGGGAAGGCTGAACTTTCTGGGAGAAGCCCTGAAGGAGCTGATGGCTCTTCCTGCCTCTGAGTGGAATGGAATTGGCAAGATTGTGGAGACTCTAAAGAATGTACCACTATGATGTGGAGCTGAGAGCAGAAACCTGCAGGCCTTTGGTCAGTCAGTAAGTGTGGGAAGGTAACTTTTCGTCTCTTGAAGCTTAGCTGGTGAAGTGAAACTCTTGCTAATGATTCAGACATATTTTAATCAGTGTTCCACTTTCACTTAGAGCTGCTTTGGGAGCATTATAATCACTGCAACCACTGTTTGAAAGCAGGGATTCTTTATGGATTGGCATTTCTGTGTTTCTGTAACTTTAATGTGCAAGAAAGTGCCACAGTAACAGTATATTGAGTGTCAGGGGAAGCAGTGTTATGTTAGAGACTTGTAACCTGAAATTTTTTCACTTTTTTCTTGGTGCGGAATAGTAGTGTAAAAGTAGTGTAGTAGTGCCTCTGTGGGCTATTAACTCTGTATATTTGGGTGTCAATCCTGCATGTAGCTTCATCAGAAACACTGATGCCAGCTTTCAACAGGTGCTTTAAACTTCAAATTCTCTTCTCTAAGTCCTAAAATATTCAGCTGTCAGTCAGGGCAGGTGACCTTCCCCATAGGTGCTGTATTCTGTGGGCACAACTGGCTGTCCTGGATGTGTTTGAAGAAAAACATTGAAGGAGAGGGCTTCTCTCAATTCTTTTATGCAGTAATAAGGCAGTTTGAAAGAAGATAATCTTTTTGGTAGGTAAATAGGGCTACTTTTAAAACAAAACTAAAAAAAAAAAAAACCAAAAACCTAAGCTTTCAGCTTTGTAAATAAGTTACAGCAAGGTGCCATTTTGATTTTGAAAAATGAGTAAGGTGGTTCTGAAGCAGTGCCTGAGATCTTGGAAGAGAAGTCTTCCAAACACTTAATGAAAAACTTGTTTACAATTAAGAATTTAGATGTAATTTTGTGCATTTTAAGGTTTCTGTTATCTGGCAAAAGTATTAGTTTGATCATTAGTGTATTTTTCCTCTAAAGACCATGAGGTCAGAAAGATAAGTAGTATCAAGAGTGAAAAGAGAGCATAATTTCATTTGCACATACTCTTCTGTCGTAAGCTGAAATCTGCTGGAGATCCATCTTCCTGCCTGGATTTCCTTAATTCCAGGTGCTTTTTTAGGTGCAGTATGGCAGGCTTGTTTAAGGGGAGGAACACGTAGCATCACTGCTCTGATGGCTTTGTCTGTCTTCAGGTAGAAAGTTCCAGGTTTTTTCTAAAATATGGGCAACTCTTCCCTGCTGTGATGGCTGGAATTTGCCAGTATAAACCAGGAGCTGGGAGAAAGAGACTTGGATTTTCTTCTTACAACACAAATACAGGGTTATGAGAGAAACAGACAGAAATTGGCATAAATAATTCTGATGCTACCTGTAAAACCAAGATATCTGTTTGTATTAGAAAAATTGCCTTATGTTTGAAAGGTGTTTCCATAATGATAATTTGGCAATGGCTTCTGTTCTCTGTTCCAGCAATCAGTAAGTCTAAAAGCTAAAGAAAAGTTCTAAAAAGGTACATGTGCAAGGTAATAAACCTTTACTTCGGGAGAACATTCCCAAACTACCTGCAGCTGAATGCAGGGACATGGAGTAATCCAACAGAGCTTCTAATCTTCTTTGAAATGTTACTTGAGGAGGTGCTTTAACAAGCACAAATTCTTTTGTTGTACTGGTGTTTCTGATCTTGTACATTAATTTAAATGGAGAAATATGAAAACCTGAATGAAGCTTCAGCACTGCTTCTCTTCCTGTGTCATGGGTGTTATTCAAAGGATCAACATAGGAGATCTGTGTGCCCAGCTGGGCAATTATTCAGCTGCTTGTTTCATGCCTGGTGCTCAGTTCTCCTATAATTGACTTCTCACCACTTACATAGGTCAGAGATTAAAAAAAAATTTAAAAAATCAGTAATAATGGAAAAGAATATTAGTGCATGAAAGCCTTGTGTGAAAGAAGTATGTCATTACTGACTAGCTCAAAACCCTTGTGAGATTTCATCCTTTTCACAAGTGGGAGTTACGTTGTTCTCATTGGTCCATGCTGTTTAATGCAGTTAGAGCATAACAGATTATGTTTCCCAGGGATTTTGTTACCTAGGCTCTGTTCAGTGTATGTAGAAAGCCAAGATGTCCACCTTCATGCAATATGTGTGGATAATAGACATAAAAATAACCACATATAAACAAATAAATAACAAAGTGTTTTCTGATGGTAGTAGTCTGTTGTTGATGGCTGCAAAGGAGCTCCTTGTCCCACCCAGAATCTTAGAGCTGAGATTCTCTTTCACGTCATTCTTGGACGCAGTTTGCTCACCAGTAGTCACTCTCCTTCCATTATACTCCTTATTTTTAGGAAGCTGAAGGAGTTCTGTTGTAATTGAATTACTGTAAAGAGTGTTCTGATCCATTATCTAGCACACACTCAGTCCTGGTCAAGTGGCTTTTAATGGCATTAAAAAATAACCTCATTAGTACTCAGAATATACATGTTTTACCCAGAATCATGGTTTTAAGGATGGAAAAAAACCAGCAGCATGTCATAGTCTTGTGTTGTGACACAGCTGAGTGAAAAGGGAAGCAGTCAGGGTCACAGACATTTGGCTATTCTCTCTATAAAACAGGTATGGGCTTGTACTTAACTGATTTTACTTTGTGTAAGGGTTTCGTGTACTGTGCTGTGAGCAAAAGCAGACAAAACCACATCTCTCATGCCTCTCAAACCCAGGGGGATGTTGGTGGGGGCAGATCTGCTGTTAGATTTGCTTCCAGAAGATGGTGACTTCTAACTTTTGACTTGGAGATGAAGAGCTCCCCTTGCTGATGACAACAACACCTTGAGTTAAAAAACTGGTTTTGCTTTGTGACTTAGCTTCAAATCTTATATTTCTAGGGTTTATGGAGACCATAAATCATGCCATAAAAATAGCTTTTGGCCTTTCAACTAATATGCATAAGAAGTCAATTCTGAAGTCCTTTGAATAGTAGTTATGGTTGGTTTATGGGCATATGCCTTAAACTGATGGTTTTCCCCAGCACCCCTTTATGACAGTCTACCTATGCATAGTTCCAGGTTTATTTTAGGCAGTATGTATTTAATTAATGTGGCTGGCTGAACAGAATCAGCCTCTATGCTCCAAATGGTAATTCCTTTTGGAGTCTAAACAGCTATTTGAGATACTGTGTCCTACTTTGATTTTAATGTGAAACATTCTTAAATCTTAACAGTGGTGTCAAGCCATTGCTTAGTCTGTTTTCCTTCATGTGGTGTGTGAAAATGGGATTTTCCCTTCTGTAACTGCATTGTAACTTGCCTTTTGGGGTGCTTGGTATCTGCTTTCACGTGGTGCAGCTGTGCTGGTTCTGTCCTTGGATATGCATCTGTTGTAGCACTGAACTGGATTGCACGTGGGTTATTTCTTCCTGCTGCAAATAGAGGTGAAAGATTTGATCTTCCCCTTCCTACAGCAATAACAGCTAAAATAGTCTGAATGATGGTGAACAGATTTTAGGAAGAAATTGTTCCCTGTGAGGGTGGGGAGGTCTTGGCAGAGGGTGCCCAGAGAACCTGTGGCTGTCCCATCCCTAGAAGTGTCCAAGGCCAGGTTGTACAGGGCTTGGAGCAGCCTGGGGTAGTGGAATGGGTTGGAAAAAGATGATTTTTGGGGTCCCTTCCAACCCAAACCACTGTAATTACTTGATGCATTGTACCACAGGCACTCCACTCATATTTTTCAGGTTTTCAGGTTGGTTTTGGGTGAGGCGTTTTGTAGCTGTGCATTATTGCTGTGACTTTAGAGCACCACCTCTTCTGCTTTATACTTACACAAATGAACTCTCCATTTAGTCTAATTTTTGCTTCTTTTTGGATAAAAAATGCACAGGATAGGTTTATTTTCCAAATGCACAGTTTTGTTTTGATGAATGAACTTCCAGTTTGAAATGGTGCAATGAAAGCAATTATTTGTGTGAGGAAGTCATGGTCTGAGTGTGTTTTACCCTTCAAGTTTCCCTGTGGGGCTTCCATCTACACCTCAGACTTCATCTATGGCAAAGCTGCTCCTGTGGGCAAGGGCTTTTCTAGGACATAGGGTGCTGCAATGTTAAATATTATTAAATTTAAATTATATTTTTGTTTCAGCTATGCAGTAATAGCCAATGTATGAGGCACTCTTACAGTCAAGTGACAGGAGTCTTGCCTGTACTGCATTAGTCAAGTAATGTAAACCAATTTCACCTAATGTTGGGTAGGAAACAAGCTTGAAATGGAATACCTTTTAAGCTGGATTGCTGCCAGCTTGCTACACTGGCAGAAATGAAATAATTATTTGTCTGTTAATAGCAAACTGTCAAGAAAATACTGATTCTAATTTTAATGTGTTTCCAAAACTTATTTATTAAGAATTGCATAACAGCATATTGGGATGTTAACACTGCAGCTTTGGTGACTTTGCTCTAAAAACTGATTTTAATTTTTTTTTTAAATTGTTTTTCCGAGAATGAAACATAAAGAATATGGGATTTGTCTTATATGGTGGATTTTTTTAAAACTGTGAATATGATATCTTAGTGAAATGTCTTACCTGTATGCACTCTTTTTATTATAATGAGTTCTTTTGGAGGTGACTGAACCAATGTTTTTGTCCTGTCTTATATCCATCTTAAAAATATTTTGTGTAGCAAAGAAATAATTTTGTGGTGATGCCAGGTCTCTTTTAGTAAAATCTAGTCATTGTTCTCATGTGAGGTATTAGGTCCTGTGCATAGTATGTGCTTTTCTACATCAAATGAATCTCAAGGGCAAGAAGGACAAAAATGACTGGAATAAATAGTAGAGAAATAAGATTTCTATTTTCAAATAATAAAAAAAAAAGTCCTTTCTAAAATGTAACTGAGAAAAATGAACAACAAAAATGTCTGGTTGTATTAATGTTGGTGGAGTCTGATAATTTTGTTCCTCTGCTACACATCAAATATAGATAACTCTTGTTACTCCTAATCCTTATCACTGTTGGACGTGGCTTTAAAAAATTTAGCTCCCTCCTCTGAAGATCTGGGCTAATTAAACTTTCATTCATCTTCTGAAACAAAAAAGTAATGTTTCACTCTGCTCTTGCCTTCTGTAGAGAAGGTACCATGAGCATCAGTGCATCCAGTGCCTGGGAATGTGGCACTCCTGGGCTATTTTGCTGAACATCTGGATTTCCAAAGCCTCTCTCCATCACTTGCAAAGTTGTTCCAGGTTGTGTAGTGCTTTTTTAGTCTTGTTGAACTCCTGCATTGGCCATTAGTGGCTCTCCCGTTTTCCTGGTGAATAAATGCCTGAAGAACAGAATTTCTACCACCAGCACAGTGGGGAGTGCAGCACAATCTCCTCATGCTCTGTCAAATCTTTTTAAGGTTTGGTTCATGGTGTGGCTGTGCTTGGGTTTTTTTTTTTTTTTTGTGTGGTTTTTTTGGTGTGTGGGTCAGCTATTAGATTTTTCTATCAGTTCTAGCAGGCTGTTACTTGTAGTCAGGGAAGGCTTGCTCCTGAAAATGTTGATAGGAGGCTGAGATAAGCAGTGAGTGAGTCACTGAGTTTGATTCCTGTGTAGCCCAGCGGTGGAAAGCTTGTGTTGCTTTGTTTCGTGTTGATTTTTCTCCTGGTTTCTGAATGCCTCCTGTGGATGTTTGGAAAAACCTAAAACCTGATGGAATGCTTTGCCAACCACATTGTTGGAGTCCTTTTGCCAGTATTCCTAACTTTCCTGTGATAATCATGTACATACAGAATTATTTTAAAACTGCTTACCTGTCCTCTACATCTCTTCTTTTCCTTGGCGCCTTGCAGACCTGGATTTGCAGACACAAAGAATAAGGAGCTACAGTGTTCCTGAAAGAAATTTGGCAAAGGAAAGTAGTACTAACCCAAAACTGGTAGATTTTGGGAGCAAAATAGATCTTTTTGGTGACAAGTTAAAAGTGCTTCTGCCTGGCACTGTTGCCCCATTGCTCTGTTTTCTTTAGCACAGAGCATCCACATGGCAAATCAAGATAAGGCCCTCATAACCAATCTGCAGAACGTTGTTTTGTTTATAGAACTCCAGAAGTTACCTAAGCAGTAGTTTCAGTTGGATACTCTGATATTGGAAACACAGAGAAGTCTCAGTACAGGGAGTTGGTGCTGTGGCAGAGAACTGGTCTACAGTATAGAATGATTTAGCTGTAATCCATCAGGTGAAAAATGAATTATTTTTTGAGCTTCTGTCAGCAAACAGGATTCTCAGTTACTGCAGCTGAATTTAATATTGTGTGCAACTGGTGTATTGTAATCAAGAGTGCTGTAGTTTGATACTTTTTTATGAAGCTGAATAAAATTTTCATTGCTATAGATGTCTCTTCCAGCTGAAGAGATTGCCTGAACTCAGATGTTGTCCAGTGATTATGAACAGCAGTGTCTAGTAAAAATGTTTGAATGTGGCTTTTAACTCAAAAAATTAAGATGTCAGTATTGTACTGAGAAGTGGCCCATTTTCTCACCATGAAGTGGGATTTTCACTTAGTGTTTGGCTAATCTCAGAAACTATGTAAGCATCCCTTAAAGCTTTTGATAGCTTTAATGCATAACTATGCTAAGTCAACTGAGTTGGTGTGTTCTTAACATAATACTTAAGGATTATTATTAATAACTGAGTGTTCTTTGTGTTTTTTTCCACAAAGCATTAATTTAAAGAGTAAGCTGTGCAGATTGCACTTGATGGTGCAGCAAGAAAGCACACAAGAGAAGGAATACAAATGCCGACCTTCTGGTGATATTTGTTTCTGCCCAGTGGAATTTTAGATGCCTGTATTGCATTTCCATAAGGAAATATTTGCCTGCTTAAGGGCATCATTGAAGTAATTACTGGTTTGTGCTGGTTTCTTTGGAGGTGGAATTGTCTTGTGTCCTTGTAGGAATTAGCAAAGGGATGAAAGAGCCAGGCAAATTCCTGGTCTGTATGTGTCTTGAGTAAATACAGGAAACTTAGTGAGGATTTTCTTGTTCAGCTCCCAAGTATCCCAAGATCTGATAAGTACTCCCAAGATCTGAGGATTTTGTTCAGGTGGTTTCATCACTTGGTATCTTCTGAGCCTTTCACTAAGTGGTATGAAACATACAGGAGAAAAACAGATGTTTTCCTTAAATAATTTTCAGAGAGGTAGTGCTGTCTTGCAGGTTTGTGATGGAGTTTGGCCACTGTGCAAGTCTTGTGCTCTCAGTTTGGTTTGTTTCTGTGTCTCAGCTCTCTGGTGTTGTTGTGTACCCACCTGCTGTTTGCATGTAGTAGCAAGAGAGTGTTTTTAAATTGAGTTTAAATTAGACTTTTGATAGAAACAATCTGTGCATCTCTTAGCCTCCAAAAGCCTTTTAACATTGTTAGTCTTTGTCATTTTCAAAGAAGGTAGAAACATTCTATTCAGCCTCTTTGTTACATTTGCAGTTTCAAAAGCTGTTTCATTGATTGTGAGTGTAAGTTTCGGGTAATATTTACACTTTGCTATTGACTGGTTTGTAAGTTTTTTGTGTAGGTGGATTCCATTTGCCCCCAGGGAAGAAGCTGTCCTAACTAAGGCATTAATTAGCTCTTTCTCGGTTTTCATTGAAATGCTGGAAATTGAAAGTGTGAGAACTCATCAGAATTGGTGTAATTTGGATGGGATCTGAGTCAGTGTTAACTAAAATCATGTCCAAATCCCAGCGCAGGAAGGACAGGGAGCTGCTGGAGAGAGTGCAGAGGAGAGGCACCAAGGGGATCAGAGGGATGGAGCAGCTCTGCTGGGAGGAAAGGCTGAGGGAACTGGGATTGTTCAGCCTGCAGGAGAGAAGGCTTTGGGGTGACCTCATTGTGGCCTTGCAGTGCCTGAAGGGAGCCCAGAGGAAAGATGGAGAGAGACTCTGGACAAGGGCCTGGAGTGACAGAACAAGGGGGAATGGTTTCACACTGACAGAGAGCAGGTTTAGTTTGGATATCAGGGAGAAACTCTTCCCTGTGAGGGTGGAGAGACCCTGGCACAGGTTGCCCAGAGAAGCTGTGGCTGCCCCTGGATCCCTGGCAGTGTCCAAAACCAGGTTGGATGTGGCTCTGAGCAAGCTGGGACAGTGGCAGGTGTCCCTGCCCTTGGTGGGGGCCTGGGATGGGATGATCTTTAGGGTCCTTTCCATTCCAGGCCATTCTCAGATACTGTGAATTAGATCTGTAATGCCTTTAACAAAATATTTGCAGTTTAGCAAACAAGTATGTTTGAGGAAGAGGAGAATTTATAAAATGGTGTCTAGATGAAGGAAGAGCTTTGATAAAAACACATGGAAAAATGGCAAAGTCATGAAAAGAGCCAGGCTTAGTGTTGTGTATCAGCAGACCAGGACAGCCTATTTTTGACCACTTGGCTTCAGGTGTCCCTTGACTGAGCAGGACTCTGAAAGGTATCAGTACATCTTTACAACATGTTGGTCCTGTGTGTTAGCAGCTCTCTGGCTTTTTTGAACTGCAGTTGGACCTCCCACATGTTGTTACAGTGCATGGGCCCTTTTCAAAGGGAATTTGGGGGGTTTGCTGGCCGCTGCTCTAAATCAGGAGAGACAGTTCCACAGAAGTCTGAAAACAGCTTAAGAGGCACAATGGACTTTATTGCTGCTTTTCTCTATCTTGATTATTTTCCTGTTTTTTCTGCTAATGGCAGCAGGATCTCAGTCCTGCTTTTGAACTCTGAAGAAATCTTTCCATTTTGTCGGGCTTATGTTGAACACTTAGTTTTAGGTAATGAGTCTGACAATCCCCTACCAAAACCAAGGAAACAAGAATGTAAATAAATAAGTGGTTGTTAAACTCTAAGGAAGGGTCTTTGTATAAAAGTGTTGAGTTCTGCCTTGGTCTAACTCTGGGGTTAATGTGTGGACTTTATTAGTCGGGAAAATTTAAAAAAGAAAGGATTCCCTGCTTTGAAGATCTTGAGAAGAAAAAGCTTTTGTATATGGAGACTTTTCTCTCATTTCACTGTTCCAGTGCTTGGGGAGTCTGGTTATCTAGGATCACAGACTGGTTTAGGTTGGAATGGAGCTTAAAGATCATCTTGGTCTAAACCCCATGCCACAGGCAGGGATGCCGCTAAGCTTTATGAATTTATTTTCACTTTGCTATACAAGGTATTTTTTTAACCAGCCCATTATCTTTGTTGTTAAAAACCTTTTTGGGGTTGCTTTCTGTTTTTCATTTGAGCTAGTAGACTTGAGCAGTCATCTGTTAAAGTAGTTTTTCCTTGTCTCCCATCCCATACCATGCATGTCACCCCCCAAAATACACCTTTTTCAGAGAATTCAAGTACTGACTGTTAGGGGTCATGTTTGTATCAGAAAACTTGGTTTTAATGTTTACATTAAATGTAATTATTTACATTTAGCAACTCCATTGGTTTGAGATGTGAGGAAGTGGATTTAACAGTGATAGCACCAGTCTTTGCAATAAGCTGAACAGTAGAACTGAACAGTAAAGTGTTGCTTTCTTCTTGATTATTAGTGACCTTTGAAGTGTTTAGTTGTGTTGCCAATGACAAAGATTAAGTTTTGTAGTAGATGAAGCAAGAACTTATGTACCTTTTTGCTATCAAATAAATAAATAAATTTCAAAGACTTAATGGCATCAATTGCATTTCCTGGTAGCTGATGATGAGTTGGCCCTTGTCTCTCCCAGGTACTAATTAACTACCAGTAAGTGTCCAACTAGAAATTGTAATTGGTTCTGAAACTGCTGTGCCTTGATCACTTTCTGCGGGGTTTCTCCTAAGTTAAAGTCTCAAGAGAGACAAATGCTGTGGCTTTGCTTCCTGCTGTTTGGGAAGGAGGCGGTGGATTGCAATAGAGAAATTAACTTTTCTCTCTCTCACATTTGCTTTACACTTGCACCTGTGCAAGGTGCAAGAGTACTTCGAATTTGTTGCACAGAGGGTTGATTAAATTCCCTTGGGCAGAGTGCAGTAAACCCAGCAAAAATCAGCTCCATGTTTGTCTTCCATTGACTCACGGGTAATTGTAAGGAAAGAAAAAGGAAGTTTGGCATCTCTTGACTACATAATGAAGTGAGAGATTAAAGCTCCACATGAGAAGAAATCTGTGATTATATAATAGCAGTAGCTGCTGTAAGATGTGTATTTCTTTGGTTAGTAACTAAGAAGGGGTGTATTATAATCCTGATGATATTTCCTCACACACTCTTGGTGGGGAACACGATGGCACAGGACAGGGACATTGGATGAAGGACTGATGGAGGGTACTCATCTTCCCCAAGGACAAATGCTTGTGGAGGAAGCTGGAAATCTGCAAGCTTTTAGACCTGGCTTTGCTCTCTGCAGGTGCCATCTGTGACTGTTTTTTACAGCCATGAAACATGTAACAGCTGCACGCTTTAGTATTTTACCTCTTATTAGCCACTGTGTGCTTTCAGTTAAAGACATTTGAAGTTCATTAGATGGAAGCTATTTGCAGACACAAGTTACCTGAAAGAAATTCTTGCTTAACAAACTTACTACATTATTATACTGAAATTGAGTTACTTCGAGGGTGTTTCAACATAAACAAGAAAACTACATGTTGTCCATTTTTCCACATTTCACATACATTAATGAAGTTGTTTTCAAGACATCATCTCAAATAAAGATCTCTTAATGTATGGATGATAATATATCTCTTTGGCCCTTGAGCACTTTGCCTTGTGTACAAAGGCAGAACCAAGAGGTGGGCTTTTGATGGCTCTCACGAGTGAAATTGGTTTGTCTTGGTGATGTCCTTTCCCTGTGGATGAGCGCTGGCATGGCCAGGGAGGAATTCACTGGCTCATTTTATCCTCTCAGCAGTGTAGTTTCATTGGCTCATGCATATTGCTGGACTCTTTGTGAGCTTCTAGTTCTTACAAAAATGGATTTGATTGCTGACCCAGTTCAACTCAGAACTGAGGGGTGCCACGTGGGCCAGACAGAAATGGAGCAGTCAGGGGGAATGGTACAGTTCAGAATTTTGCTTTCAAGTGTCAGTGGAGCTGTGTGCTTTGGAAATGGGGAAAAGATGAGTTTGTGGAATCAGATGGAAAGCTGCAGCAGTGCACTGCCTGCAAGGTGGCAGTCACAAAAGAGAGCACTGCAGGCCTTTGGAACAAGGGTGGGATTTCTCTGTCACCTGCCAGATTTTGCTGCTGCTGAGAGCACTGTCTTAAATGCTTTGCTTTGTCCTGTGCAGTTCTAAGAAGCCTGGAATCGGGGTTATTAGCAGTGGCTTATGACTCCTTGCCAAGAAAAGGGTAATTGAAGTTAACCTTTAGACCCTCTGGAAAATCACTGGTTTGGGTGAGAGCTGTCTTGTACTGAAAGGGTTATTTGGAAATGCAGAACGATGTTGAATGTTCTGCTGAAGTTACAGATGAAATTGACTTGACACTGGATATTTTTGTTGGCTTGGGTTATTCTATTCCTAAACTTGAACCAATTTGAATTTACAAACAGTGACTGTTTATTCCTGATATCTTAATTATTTTACGTTCCTGATGTGGGCTCTGCAAACTAACCTACCTCGGTGCTCATACAGTACCAGGCTAAATCATCACACAAAGGGATGCTGTGTAAACAACCCAGAGAAGCAGAAAAGAAGGGCTTGTACTTGCAAAGATAGCAGCAGTCTTTCATTATTTTCAGAAATAGAACAGGCTCTCAAGAATTGCCTATAAATTGATATGATGTGGAAATGGAAATTGTCTGGCAGTGCCTAGAAAGTGGAGCATTGTTTACTCAAGAATCGTGGTATCGACTGTGAGTGAGCTGGAGGGGCTGTTGGGTTCTGGCTGCACTGCAGATGCAGGCTGCATGGAGCCACTGCTTTGCCACCAGTGCAGTCATTCTGCTGGCAGGAGCATCTGCTCAGTGCTAACGGAATCATAAACTCTTTCAGTAGCTTGGGTTGGAAGGGACTTTAAAGCCCATCCCATTCCAATCCCCCTGCCATGGGCAGGGGCAGCTTCCACTATCCCAGCTTTCTCAGAGCCGCATCCAGCCTTGGAGACTTCCAGGGATGGGGCAGCCACAGCTCCTCTGGAAAGGGAGATTTGGGTTTGTTTTTCATTAGTTCTACATAATTTTAACTAGACAAATGGAAATAAACCAGAATCTTATTCCATTATTTTTTTCAGTTACTATCAGATATCCTCAAGGAATGAAATGAAAATAAATGCCATGTCATTATACTTCTATTTTTGTGTGCTACCCCTTCTATGTTGCCTAAATACCTGGATGACTTGCCCAAATGTACTTTTTCAGAGATGTGCATGGTAATGAAATGCATGTTTTAACTTGAATTGTTCCTTTAAAATGCCTTCCTGTAGTTCTAACCACTAGGATTAATAACATGAGCTAACCTCCAACCCAGGCAGGTCAGTGGGTATGTGAATACCCAGGCCTAATCCTGATTTCTGCTAAATGCTGCTTGACTCTATTACTCAGACTCTTGCTCGTTTTCTTTAAATATGCTTTCTCATACGTGCTCTTCTGAGAACCAGTGCAAAATACTTAGTCATAGGTAGGTATGGCAAGAGTTTGCTGTGTTTGAAGAATTAGTAGTCAAGTGTGAAATCATGCAGGTAAGGCAAGAATGTAAACTGAGGGAGCTGCTCTCTTTAAATCAAAGGGCAGACTTGGGTTGACTGTGAGTGAAAAAGAAGTTTTCAACAGCAAAGCAAATTCTTGCCATGACTTTCTCTGTTGTTCTGTAGAATAATTACCTTGTGAAGTAATCCTGAGTGTGTGGAACCACAGCGGTGCTGCCAGGGCAGTGTTTTGGGAGGGAATCCTCTGATCAGCAGCTTGTTGGAACCATCCTGCTTCCAGGGCTGCTGAAGGAAGCAGAGGAAAGCATTCCTCCTGTCAGTGAGTGTGACACCTCAGTGCCTCCTGTGTTGAAGAAAATGAAGAGGTCTTGCTGACAAGAAGAGAAGCTCCTGGTTTCTGTGCAATTCCCCTGGTGTTTTCCAGGCGCAGCCATGAGGATGAGGGAGTAGGACATGTAGGTGAGTCTGTGGGTGAGCTGTGATGGCTCTCTGCTGTATCAGCACCCCCTTTTCATCCTGGAGTAACGGTTTCATGGGCTTTAATCACAGGGGTTGCAAAATAAAGTGTTGATTTGGAGGAAGAGAAGTGCTCTACCTGTGGGTATTCTGCTCTGATGTCCTCTGAGCTCATGTGCCAGGGCTGTCTTTGCTGTGTTGTTTAAACAAAAAGAAACAAAATCACTTCAAGTGTTTTTCTTCTTTTTTCTCAACAACTGTAACTCTAAAGGCTTAGAAATGTATTAAATGAATTCAAGCCTCTTGTTCCTGGAAAGTGGATGCCCTTCACGTACTTGCAAGGAGACAAATGACAGGCAGGACTCTGGAGATCTCAGTCAAGACTTTTCTGTACATCAAGCTGCTTTATAATTTTAATTTCACTCTTCTTAGTTTATGTGTCAACATGTTTTTTTTTTTGTAGCCCTTGCTTTTCAACACCACAGTAGAGCTTAAAGAACTAGGATGCAGTGTTGTGGGCAAATAAGGAGTAGTTGAGAGCTGAATTTGAAGATAAGCAGTTTTTTTCTCTTTCCGAAAAGAGCTTAATAGCAGTAACAAAGAAGCATCTTCTTTTCTGGGATGTAAATGGTATTGCTCCTGCTAACACAGGGTATGGGACTTAACGGTGCAGTGAAGTCTGGGCTGGACAAATCCTTTCTCGATTCTATTTGGGGTGTTAGGTTGCTCAGGGAAGAGAGGCAGTAAATTTTTTGTATCTTATTATGACTGGCCACCTTTGACAGTTAAGCGAGGACATGAAGAAGTGGCTTCAGTCAGTGAAGACATGAAGAGCTTGATGTTTTTCATATTCTCCAAATAATGTATCTTGCTTCCAGTTTGGATCAGTTTTGACCCCATAGGTAAGAGCAGTAGCCAAGGCAGGGTGAGAGATCCTGTTAATTTGGGAGCACATGCTGTTTATCGGTAGGGTCAGAAAGGGCAGAGGAGTGAGCTGGCAGGAGGGAGAACTGCCTTTTCCTCTGCACTGGCGTGCCCCTTAATTTTCTTGTCAGCATTACCTGTGTTCCGTTTTCACACCTGATGAGAAGACACTGTCTTGCACCTGCAGAGCTCCATACCACAGGCTTGTAAATGAGACTCCAAGACAGGATGCTGCCTGCACTGACTGACTTGGGACAGGCAAGCTCTCCTCTTGCTAGAAGCCAAACAGCAATCCCAGGTTTATTTTTACATAGTTTATTATATAGCTGCTGAAGGATGACTTCTGATTAGCAGTGATGAGAAGATAATTGGGACCATCTGCCCCAGATGTGGTAAAAGGCCTCCCTAGCTGGCAGCACCTGATCCTCCTTACCACCCTGTCCAAAACAAACATACCTTTCATCACTACCTCAAGGCATCCACAAATCCATCTGTTCTGTGGATATGATGTGGTATCTTTCTAGGCTGTGGCCTCAAGGCTAATAATTCATAGTGGTTTAGGCTCCAAATGATATCTGCAGTCTTTCAGAGTTGTCATTGCCTTGATAGGAACAGAAGCTAACATCTTGTATCTGCCATTACCCACAAGAACTGACTGAAATGTTCTGACCTTGTTAACGTTGCAGATGTGTCTCCTTGGAGATAATGACACAAAATTTCTAAGCGCTGGGGTTTTTTTCTTCTTTGTGGCTAATTGTTACTTAATTCAACAAAAGGGATGTAATTTCAAAGATTTCCTGCTTTTAAGCAAGAATGCTGCTTTTCTGTATTTAAAAAAACCTGCAAATACCATTCTCTCCCCCCCCCCCCCCAATAAAAAATCCTGCTCCAAGTTTTGAAAAGTGAACTTCACACCTTTTTAAATGCTCTTTCTCTGTAAGATCTTTGTCAGTGTCATAAGCTGCTTTGTGTTTCCTGAACTTCATTTAAACAGAGTTGGTTTTGCTCACATGAGTTGAGGAGCAGTTTTGGTCATCCAGTAAGCTGTAGACCACCTGTGAAGAAAATAAAACATGATTTAAGGAAAAAAGATTTGTTACCATGCCAGTCGTGCTTTCCTTCCATGTGAGTGGAAAGGTCATAGTTGCTTTAGAAGTGTGTGACTGCAAGAGACCACCGGAGTTGGAAAGTAATTTCTTGTTCTTCCCAATCCTCCTGCACTGCAGACTATTGACTAATAAAGTTTCAGTCAAAGAAGTTTTAGGAAAAGCCTCCATGGGAACCGATCATCAAAACAGGCAGTTTGCATTTCTAGCAGTCCCTCAGGTGTACGTTTCATTTGGTGAAAGAATGAGCCTGATTAGGTTTGGGTTTAGTGTTCTTCTCCCTTCTTTGAGAGGAGTGGGAGATGTTTCCACCTGCTGGAAAGGGAGTTTCCCACCTACCAGAGGTAGAAATCTTGCTGCTCTCTGTGTTTCCTCCCTCCCTGCATGTGGGGAAGACCTAGAATTGTGTAATCTCTTAAAAGAAGCTCTTCCTTGGAGCTGCTTGTGGCATTTGCATGTGTGCATATCCTCAGAGCCTTGTGGAAATAGGCTTTTAATGCCTCTGTTATTTTACACACTTCTGTTAATTATGTTTTCTTTATAACTTTTGTTTTTTTTGAGACAGTATGCCAGTGAACCTAGGTAGCAATTTATGCTGTATCCCTGCTAAGATTCAATTAGGCTGGACTCCTTTCTTGTTGGTTTGACTGACTTCTCTCTATTCCTGTATCTCTTTGCATTTTATATGTGGATCTTCTTCTACAGTTATGAACTGGAACTGGGGCTGCAGTGTGAGAACAAGGACTACTTTAGTATTTTCCTTGGGACTTTCATAAAATAAAATACATAAAACATCTCCATGAAAATGTCTGGATTGATGAAGGGGGGGGGAAGGGGGGAAGAAGGGAAGCCTTTTCCTCCAGCAGTGGCTTGATTAATAGATTTATTGTTTGTACAGATTTTGTCAGGAAGCCATATGGCTTGAGGAAAACAAAGAGGAAGTGGCTGATGTTGGGAATCTGATTTAATAGGGGTCCCTAAGGACAGAATGTGGCTCTTATCCTTACTCCTTCCCACTCAGTTTGCAGAGTGGTCTGAGAGGAGCTTTAGGGCTTCAGTAGAGCCTCAGATAATGCAGCTCTGTTGGAGTGGAAGTGTTGGTCCTGCTGCTGGATCAGCATCATGGCCACTGCACTCTCAGGTTCAGAATCCACTCTTCTTCTCTGTAGAAAGTGTCCTGGGGTAATTAACAAACAGTGGTAATTGAAATGTTTGCTATTTGTGTATTGACAGTTGATCAGTTTGCAGTAGATGAAGACAACTTTTCTCAAAGCTGAATTTTCATAGTTTAGGGTGGGGTGATTATTTCTCTCTTCTCTATCTCTCCCTCCCTCAGCAAAATTCAAGCATCTCTCCATCTGGATTAACTGATTCACCATTTGTATCCCAAAACCAGATTTATTTTCCTAATCTAACATGTGTAAGTGGGGATTGGTAAGTCACTGGGGCTCAAGCACTAGTGATTTAACCTGATTATGTTGGGTTAGATGAATGTTCTGCATTTTCTTTGACTTACTAAGTTTGACCCTACTTAGGACTAGGTGGTGAATAAACCTGAGTAGAGAACTTAAAGGAATGTTCTCTAATGGAACTGCAATCAAATACTTTAAAGAGATTTAATAAGCATATCTTCCTTCTGTTAAATTACACTTTCTCAGCTGAGACACATAAACTCTCCAGAAATGATTTATTCATTTCGGAGCTAGAGTAAAAGGTTCATGTGAACTGTCGGTGAATGTTAGTGGGTCTGAGAGTGGAAAGCACAAAACATCACAAAAACATATTGTGGCAACCCAGGAATTTAATTAATATCAGTTTGTGAATGAAAGCTGCCTATTCAGTCAGTCATGATGAAAATGATATGTGCCTGAGACTTTTGGAGCTCTTGAATGTCTTATTGTGGAGTTTTGGTCTATAACGAGAGATGCCATTACTTCTGTAGGGCTTTGATGCATGGTGTGTATGGTTTAGTATTTTACAGACCTCCCTTCTTTCCAGATCTTTAAGAGGTTTTTGTTGTTTTCTGAACTCTTGTGATGTTTATATGCTGGAGTTGGTACTTATTACATGTTTCCATCTGATAGATATTAGGAGACAAACATTTTGTCTGGAGAAAATTCAGTGTCTGACAGCGGTGGTAGATGAGATACTGAAATACCAGTGGAAAGTTTCTGATTTAGAGCTGTTTTTCCATGCTGCACTCTATAAAGTTTCCATGTAGAGTTACACATAATAGATATGTTCCTTTAAAATATAACTCAGAAAATCTTTGGTTGTGAAGGCTTAAAAATAACCACATCTCACATGTTCTCCTTGGCTGTGCCATAATATTAGGCAATGTCTGTCACAATGATGCTGTTAAACATTGTTGTAGTAAGCATCCCTTCCAAGCTGATTATTAGTCTTAATCAGCAGTTTGGGATTTGTTACCTTTTGCCCAGTTTGTTTGGCTGTTTGTGCATGCATTGCTCGTGATTCACCGCTGTGAGCGAGTCAGGGTGTGCAGCTCCAGAGCACTTGGAGGGTTATACATCTGGAAGTGCTCCAGTCTGAGGATTATTTTCCTTAAAAAGAAAATTGGGAAAGAAGATTATTTCACAATCTCCTATATTTACAATTTACCAGTGGCAGATGCTTGTGACTACCTAATAGAGTGCTTAGGGGTTTTTAATTTTTTTTTTCCTAATGTTCTGGAAAGCTGTTGAAATGTTATTTACCACCCTTAGTTATTTATAGCAGGAACATGTCACACCAGGTATAAGAAGCAGCAATTCCACATTTCTTTTGAACTAACTTTTCAAAAATAAAGTACTGCTTGTGTGTACCAGGCTTTTGTAGATCTAGAGGTGCCAGGTGAACATGGTGTTTTTCCAAAGCATTAAAAGGAAGGGGGAGGAATAGAACTTCATCCTCAAGAAGGTTGTTTCACTAATGTATAGCAATATTTCTCTTTTTTTCCTTCTAGGAACTGCCTTTGTCAGCATAGTGAACACTGATGCCTGGAGTAGCAGATTGTGCATAAGCAGTCATTTCTGTCTTCATCTGCAGGTAAGAGGTTAGCACCAAAACCCTCCAAGAAAGAGATTCCCTGCTCCCTTCTGAAAGTACTTGCACATAAAGCATTCAGAAAACTCTAAAGCTTGAAGAACCACAAAATGGCCTGGGTTGGAAGGGACCTTAAAGATCATCTCCTTCCAGCTCCTGCCATGAGCAGGGACACTTTTCACTAGACCAGGTTGCACAGAGCCCTGTCCAACCTGGCCCTGAACACTTCCAGGGATGGGGCAGCTTCCTAAGTTCATCACTCCCTCTTTTTTCCTGAGATGAGAAATCTGAGCAAGATCCCAGTTCCCTTGCTCTGTGCAATATTTTCTCTAACCATTTGTGTTCTGGGCAGACCTGCTGAGTTTCTCTCTCCTGTGATGGTGGGATCTCCATGGATATGCACCTTCCTGCTGTGTAAGAGGGAGGCCCACAGCTAACCTGTCACTGGGGAGTGTGAAACAGGAGGAGGCTTTTTTCCTTGGCCCCTCTGCTTGTCCAACGATCCTGGGCAGCAGATCTTCACTTGAGAAAGAATTTCTTTACTGAAAGGCTTGTCAAGCATTGGAATGGTCTGCCCTAGGAGGAGGAGTCACCAACCTTGGAGGTGCTCAAGAAACAACTGGTTTTTCTTCTGTAGTTTGGGTGACAAGGTGGTGTTTGGTCAAAGGTTGGACTCCGTGGTATTGGAGATCTTTTCCAACCTAATGATTCTGTGATTCCACTCAGGCATTGCCAAAAATCAAAAATAAGTTGTCAGGAAAAGTAAACAGTAGCAGGTGGTGTTTTTCCTGACAACATGATGAATCCTTGATACAGGAAAAATATCCAAACTTAGACTAAAATACATGCTTTCAGATTATGCATTGGTTTATTTTTCATATTGGTTTGATTTTTTGAGTCCCTGTTTTATGATGTAGATGAGGTTGGTGAAGCAAGTGAAAAAAAACTGAGAATGCAGCTTCTTCTCTGGCTTGTCACCATTTACAGGCCTTGTTTAAAGCTGATTTGCCTTTTGTGCACACATAGCTTCTCAGTGATAGACTTTCATAGCAGTCACGCCACCTTTTTCATTTCTGTGTATATTGCCATTTTACCACTCCTTCTATTGCAAATGCAGTATTTTGTTGATAACTGAAGCAGCTGAGGGACCAATAGAGCTAAATAAATTAAAATGCTTTGTTCATTTGCCACAATGACAGCTTGTCCCATGCTCTGTGTATCAGAGGTACAGATAAGGATAAAGGTACAACAGCTTTATCTTACTACAGGAAAAGCTGAAGCAAAGCAGCATGGGATGGATACTTTCATTATCCTCAATACAGTGTAGGACTGGTAGAAATATCAATGCACATATAGAAAATGCACTCTCTGTGGTGAAGAGGAACTTTGCTGAAGGGTGGCACATCTGCATATGGATGCATCTGTCCATATGTACAGCACTCAAAATGCTGTGTTGGCTAGAGTCTGGCTTCAGACTTGCCTTAAATTGCCTCATATTTGAGAGGTGTTTTGGGTTATTCACTAAAGCACTTTCAGCCCTACATTCTAGGCATGTTCTGTACATCAGTGGATTGTTTCTAAAGCAAACATTTCCAGAGCATTAATTACTGCCTTCAGCCAGCATCATTCTCTTGCTAAAGGGGTGTGATGGTTTGGGGAGTGGTACCAGCCATGGGCACAGTCCTGCTGGCTGAACCAGCACACAGAATTTAGACAGACATTAGTCTCTTCTTTTTCCCAGGTGACACTTAGCCAGAGCACATACATATGTATGTTAACCTGGAACTCCAGGAAGCTTGGAATGTGGTGGTGTTGAGCCAGGTTTTCTTCTGCCAAGTTGAAATATTTAAGAATTTGTTGTTGACTCTACTTTAAATAAATTCCTTTCAGTGGGAGTGTGTTTGTGGCTGGCTGCCAGGTGACTGCAGTGTCACTCCTTTATTTGTCACTTTGAAACAAGTCATGTGAGTTACTGTCTCTGAATGATTTTATTGTATGAGAGCAGAAGGTATTTGCCTGCTGGAAATTCATCAGGATGGTGCCTGCCCATCCTCACACAGGGAGAGTTACTTATTTACCTTCGCTTGTTTTGAATAAACCAGTTTGGTTTTTTTGCCTTAAGCATCATGAATGTAATTTGTTGTTGTTATGTGACTTTATTTTATTGTCTGTTTTGGGGCACAAAGCAGGATCAGCTTGTTGTATGTGTTTTATTAATTTTTTTCCCCAGCTGAAATAATGGAGTAATAATAGATTTTGTACTTTTAAGGGAAAAAAAAATCAATCCACTTTTATTCAGTGTTAATCAATAAATAAAATAATGAAGAAAAGGAACAGAACCTACTCACTCTGGCAGCACAAGTGGACACCAAATCAGAGTAGTTAATTTTGGGAAATAGTTTTCATTCAATGCTTAAACTTTAAATATGAAAAGCAGACAAAAATAGAACTTTTTCTTTGAAGTTCAGAGTAGGTCTAATGATGTTTTAAATTGAATTAACTCACACAAATCTTAAATACAGTTGACAAAAATTCAGAAGTTTCACTTGCAGAATGCTGCTTCATGTTTTTTCTGCATAGTGATACTGCATTTTCTGGGATGCTTGATAAGCAACAAAACCAGTCTTTGTTGGTTTGTGAGCACTGACAATTAAATTGTATCCTCCAGCTGTTTTGTGGCCTATGTTTGTTGTGATTTAGATGTCTTGACCTACCTGAACTGGGCAGATACCTCTGCTGGCTGGGCTAAAAAACCTGTGTGCTCCCTTCCAGAACCATGGAAGCAGAGTGCAATTCCTTTTTCATCCGAGTGCCCCAGGTCATGAATCAGAAAATACTCCATTCATTGAGCTCATGATTTTCTGCCCTTCACCTTTGATTGGTATCTACTGACAGGCATTAATAGGTGGGAGAAGTACCTGGGTGCTCTCTGAGAGGATCTCTGGCTCAGGGAGAGTTTTGTTCTGATGTGCTAGCAAGTTCTGGTTGTGGTGAGGAATAATCTCAAGAGAAAAGTGCTGCCTCTCATGTTCTCATTGCTTCTCCTGCCTGTCTCAGCTTTGCTGGGTGCACACCTTTCTCCTGCTGCCTGGGCACTGAGTCACTTCAGGAAAAAGCAAGTTTTCTTTGACAGTGGTATTGCTGCAGTCCTTGAGTTTTGCTGCATTCCTTGCATTACAAGAGATCCTTTTCATCTCTCTTCCCCACTGCAGAACTGCACACTGCACAAAGTGCCTCTTGTTTCCTTGCTGTCTCTGTTGCACTTGTTCAGACTGGTGGGGTGGCAGACCTGAAATTGAAGATACCATGGCATGTGCATCCATTTCTTTCCTCTTCCTCACTTGGTCACATTTTTATTACATGCAGCTTCTTGCTTTCTCACTTAAGGCTTCTTTTCCTTTACTTTACAGTGAAGTGTAAATCTGTCCTTACATAAAACTTGGATCTTATATCCACATCTGAATGGTTTCTTTGCATTTGAGACAGCAGTACTTGAAGTACTTGAAACGCATTTAATGTTGAATACTTTGAAAATGTTTCTGAAGAAATACAGTGGTCTGGTAGTTGGAAAAAAAATTCTTCCAGTGGTTTTTCAGAGCTGGGATTCATCTTGTGCTTGCCAGCTGAGGGCAAACTGAAAATGGAATGTAAGTGGAGACAGGATGTCTGGAAAGGACAGAAGTATTGATAATAAATGGCAGGAGGGCTGGTGTGTGGAAATGCCACTTGCATGAAGAGACAGTAGTCTCTGGCTTTTCTGCTTCATAAATGTTTGGTTCTTGAGAAGTGGGTTGCTGCATCCAAGCCCTGGGTGTTGCAGGCAAAACATTTCCTCCTTTTTTTTTTTTTTTTTTTCATCAATTTATCAAGCTTTGGCAAGGTTTGCATCCTCTCACTTGCTGTAGAACAGTGGGAAAAACAGAATTATCAGAATTATGCAATTCCTGTGGACTCTAAAGTTAGAATTACTTAGTTTGGGTTTTATTAATTTATCAATCACTAGAGAAGTCTGCAATATTCTAATCTTTGTAGTAGCAAAATGGGGCAGACCTCACCTCATGAGTGTTTAATGATTCACTGTCATTAAACATTTGAGAGGAAAAATGTGCTTATTACCCAACTCAAAAGTTTTTCCAATTTATTTACTGCAGTGTAAACATCAAACTGTAGTTTTTTCCCAGTCTGCAACTGCAAAAATAGTATTGTTTTTTGCATTAATTACAATGCACATTAGTCATTTCTCTCTGGCAGGAAAGAAACTCAGCTTTTTGAAGGCATGTCATTCTGATATAATCTCTTCTCTTTGTTCCATGTAGGTTTGGCAGTTCTGCAGACTGCTTCCTACAAAGGATAGTTGCACAATGTTTAAAAATGAGAATTTCTGGGCTTTAAAGAAATGAAGATTTACATTTTGAATTGTAGTTGTTAAGGAAACCTGCTTTAGTATTTGATATCTTGGAGTGAGGAAGGGAAAATAGTGGCTAAATGAAGTCAAATGCATTTCACTCGTCAAATTGCAAAAATTTTCCAGATACCTTCAAGTTAATATTGAGGTCATTCATAACCAAAGAAGAAAAGAAGTCTGAATTTCTGGCTTACCTCACTTGGTAGGCCTGACTTTGTACTTTTATAAATAAGAATTTTATAAAGAACAATATAAGATTTCTTTCATATAACCTTTCCTAGGTCTGAGGAAACTCATGTAGTTGGATTTTAATTTAAATGTTATGTTTTGGATGTTTTTATGATTCAAAGCATATCATCTATGCTTTAAATTTTGCACAGTTTTAGGTTTTTATTTGCTTACTATTTTATGATTAACACAAACTTTCTGTGGGCACTTCCCCTTGAGTTCTTTAGGTTTGCTAGGCAATTGTGCTTAATAAGCCATTCTGGCCTCCTGATGTTACCTGGTATTGTACACTTCCATAGCTGCATATCAATAAAGATTAGAAATCCCAGCAACCATTTTTTATTGAAAAGAAAACTGGCCAGGCTCTTTTTGTTGAGCTCCCTCACACAGTTCTAAATCCTTAACCCTGCCTATTAACTTAGTCACTGCTGCCAGTGACTCTCCAGACTGCGCAGCCTCTCCTTTTTTTCTGTGGAGAAACAGAATCCACAGGTACTGGGCTGTTTTTAAGTAAGAAAGATCAGGGGGAAACTAAAAATGTCCTGATCAGATTTCTTGGTTTTGATTTTGTTGTTTTTGTTTTGTTTGGTTTTTCCTGCTTCCAAAGAGAAATGCAAGCTGGGCTTTGTCCTTCATAAGCAGTGTGATGATAACCCAGAGAACTCATCACAGCAATTCATGCAGCAGTGCTGAAATGCTGGTTTATTTTAACTTGGGCTTTATGTCAGGAAGGCTTCTGGAAGAATTTCTTCATGGAAAGGGTGATCAGGCATTGGAAGAGGCTGCCCAGGGAGGTGGCAGAGTTACCATCTCTGGAGATTTTTAAGAAAAAACTGGATGTGGCACCTCGTTGACAAGGTGGTGATCAGTCGGAGGTTGGACTCAATGATCTTGGAGATCTTTTCCAATGTTAATAATTCTGTGTTCTTCAGTACCAGTGTCTGGCATCCCAGGCATCTTGTTAGTTCAGAAAAAATGAAGATCCCCCATGATAGGAGGAATGATGATAGAATTCCTTCTGGAGGGATGAGCGTACTTCCAGAAGGTCTTGATTACATTGCCCATATCTGGGTGCTTTGCAGGAGCTCTTTAAAGCAGAACTGTGCTTGTTGGGGCTTCTCTGAAAGGAAGCAGAGGCCCCAAAGAGAAGGTGCACCCTGCCCAGGGTGTGGAGGTCAACAGAGTAAGCTCAGTCAGCCTGAAAAGTAGTAGGGTCTCACCTGCTGATCCATTGTGTTTTGGTAGGTGCTCTGCAGAAGCGGCTTAAGGGGCAGCATGAAGGAGGATAAAGAGATTTACCCAGTAACTTGGTGGAGTTGCACTTCCATGTGTCTGTGTGAGGTAACTCTGATGAGTGAGCCATAAAGAGTTCACTGGGTAAACTGAGCAAGAAGTGAATAAGAAGGGCAGAGATCAGGGTGGAAGGAGTTCCTGAGGGAAAATAAGTTGATCAAGTGAAGAAAGGGGAGGGCTGCTTTGCCCTGCCTGTATTTGGCAAGTCTGCTGACTCCAGAAGTCTGTCCTGACATTCTTGTGCTGGGCAAATGGATGCGATGGGGTTGCTGGGGGTACAGTTAGGAGGAGGATGTAGCCATTAGGAGCTCAGATGAAAGCCTGTGACTGCATGGCCAGCAGTGAAAGGCTCCATCTCAGAAGGTGCAAAATGTAGATACTGTCTGAAAATACGGAGGGAAATCAATACATGGCAAGTTGTGCTGGTTTAGAAATTGTTGCCATGGAGAAAGAAGGCAGGAGCAGGAAAAAGAAAACTTTTCCCCCCCTTGCCACATTGAATTTGACCTAACATCTATTTTCCATTGGCATTGCTGGCTGACTTCTGTTAATTGCTGTCAGTTTTTTGGCAGAGAATAATGTTTCTCCTGAAGAGCTCTTTGCTGGGTCTTTCTAAGAACTCAATAAGTGACCTTTATTAGACTTACAAGGGAAAGTGTATTTATAATGATGTTCATATCTGCACTTCTCGCTCCTCCCAGTGAGTTTTGGAGTTTAGGTGAGTTTCAGCAAAACTTAAAGTGGATTAGTGGTTTAAAAAGTACAAAGTTTGTAACAGTTTCCCTAAAATTATCAGCTGAATAGAGAACCTAAGCATCCTCACCTCCTGAAGTGGAATTTGGTTCCATATCCATTCTGTGCAGTGTGGCCAGTTGGCCAAAGTGATGTAGGCTTCTCTTGGAGCTGCCTATGGCAATGCCACAAAACTATGGGAATTCAGATTGCATACTATGGGAATTTCAAACTGAAAGAGGGGGAAAGTAGGTGAGATAAATTGTTCTCGGTGAGGCCCTGGCACAGGTTGCCCAGAGAAGCTGTGGCTGCTCCATCCCTGAAAGTATCCAAGGCCAGGTTGGAAGGGGCTTGGAGCAACCTGGGATAGTGGAAGGTGTCCCTGCTTATGGCAGGGGGATGGGAATGAGATGGACTTCTTCCACCCCAACATGTTCCATGATTCCATGAATTAAGTAATATGCTCAGAGTATTTCAGCCCATAAGCTATTGCTATGTGTTACGATTACCTCAGATTTTGCTCTAATAAAATTAGCCAAGCTCACAATTGTCAAGAGAGGGGAAATACTTAAGTGATCCAGCTGAGTCCTATAAATAGAGAATAGAAGAAGCCAAGAAGTTCTTTTGTGCTTGGGGAAATATGGAAGTAAGCACAGCCAAGTGTAAATTTTAGAAAGTGATGGGTTCCCCCAACTCATTTATCTTGCTTAACTGTTTAAAGAGTCATCATAGTAATAAGTTCTGGTCTGTCTTGTAGACTTTTCTAGGTTTCCAGGAGAGCAACTTGAAATTTCTTAGGTAATGTTTAATGAATAATGTAGCTGCTCACTGGATAAAGCTTTGAGATTATAATTTCTTGGAACAGTTATGTTGCTTAAGTTGAAAGTGCCTCACCTTGTTTCTGTTTCAGAAATTGCATTTCATTACAGCGAGATTTCTATAGTCGTGTCATACCGTGGGTTTAAACCCTGTGCTTTACTGACTTTTAAGACTTCTATTAATTCAAATTTAAGTAGATTTCAGTTGCAGTATGTATTTTGTTTCCTGCATCCTTCAGTGCAAACTTGGAAGGGGAGGAATGGGCTCATTTGTATGCAAAGTTCACCACAATATAGAGGAAGAAGGTGTTGTGTTTTGGTTCTTATCATGAAATGTGGGAAGTGTAACAAGTTTCTTGTATGTTTTTTTCTGGAATTTGCCCTTAACTCACGTTTCAGGTGCAGGGAACACCTCTCTGACAGGTGAGACTCAGGGTGGCTGTAGTCAAATGACAAAGCAAATGCTGCACTTGGGTTTGAGTGAAGTGTAAAGAACTTCAGCCCTATAAAACCAAGAGTTAATGCAGGTCTTGCCAAAAGGGAGCAGATGAGCTCATTGCCTCATTACTGTAAATATTGGCAATTACACGCGAATGTCTTCAGTCCCTCAGCTGGGTGTGGGTGTTTGTGGACAAGCCATGAGGGGAGAGGGGAAAAGTGGAATGGGTGGAGCTGTGTCTTCCTTGGAACCAGTTTGGAGAATGACCTATTTTGTCTTCTTTGAAGCCAGGGCATCTCCAGGTCTAAGGCAACTTTGAAGTAAGGTGTGTGTGTATTGTAGCTTTTGTATAAATATTTCCCTTGCAGTGGACCAGCTTGCTTATTTCTCTGCTCTTTCACTCCCACACGCTATTTAGACCATATTAGAGAGGTACAGATGTGACTTCCACCTAATGCTGCTGTTTATTAATAAAGTGGTGTGCAATAAAGCTGTTTTCTCAAATGCACTATATATTTGCTGCTAATGAGGAACAAATACTTACACAGCTTTGGAAGACATTACAGTGCAGTAAATGTCTGCCTGTTAACCGAGATGATGAATCAGGAGATGTTTATTTAATGCACATGTCTTTTCTTGAGCTGTTTGTCACAGCATTTATATGCAGTGCAGGCTCCTTGGCTAATGTATCTGGAAAAGGATATTCCTCTGCCACAGAATAAATGTGTCCCAGCTAATGTCTGAACCTCTGCGGTGCTGCCACCAGCTATCCTGCTGGAGCCAGTCCACATGAGGGATACCAAGGGGATCAGAGGGATGGAGCATCTCTGCTGGGAGGAAAGGCTGAGGGAACTGGGGTTGTTCAGCCTGCACAAGAGAAGGCTTTGGGGTGACCTCAGTGTGGCCTTGCAGTGCCTGAAGGAAGCCTACAGGAAGATGGAGATCCCCTTTACAAGGGCCTGGAGTGACAGGACATCTGTCATACTGTTCAAACTGTCATCTCTGTTCATACTGACAGAGAGCAGGTTTAGATTGGATATGAGGAAGAAATTCTTCCCTGTGAGGCCATGGTTGCCAGAGCAGCTGTGGCTGCCCCATGCCGGAAGTGTCCAAGGCCAGACTGAATGGGGCTCAGAGCACCTGGGATAGTGGAAAGTGTCCCTGCCCGTAGCAGGGGCTGGAACTGGATTGGCTTTAAGGTCCCTTCCAACCCTGACCGTTGTGTAATTCTATGATCCAGCCCTTCCTTGAGCATTAGTCACCAGTGAGGCTTTCTAGGATGAATCCACTCAATCCTGCCTCTCTAGGACTGTGATGTTTTATACTGATGATTTTGTTTGTTAGTAGCAAAACTAGAGAATGAGGCAAAGGAGTGCTGTGTGTAAAAGGAAGGCGATACTTCAGTCCTAATCCCGAAACAGATTCAGGGTTGGGATTTAGCGAGTAAACTCACTTGTGTTGAATTCACACTTGTATCACAGTAAATCCTATCTCAAGAGCTGAAAGAAGTGCTGCATCAGATATTGTTTTGATTTGCTGGTACATATCCTAACTATAATGCTCTTAAGTTTTAAATATTTCAATTTCTGCTTCAGAAACTGACTGGAATCTAATAGAAGCAAGGATCTTTGAAGCTCTGACTTGAGTGCTGTCACCATTTCCAAAACAACCTTGGGTTTTTGTGCCACAAGTCCATGTGGAGTTCAGATGCTTTTTATATCTAATCTTTTTGAAAGGAGAGTATGAATTTCAGAGTTATTGTTCCTGTTGAATTAATTCAAGTGCAAGAGTGTGAAACTTACTCTTAAAAATGCAAGGTTGTGCTCTCAGCAGTGATCAAATACAAAGGAACTTTAGTAAGCCATCTGTTTCCTTGGTTTACCTGCTGGCTTGTTTCCTTTCCAATATTTTGTGGGGATTTCAAAATATTTTGCAGCACAGTTGGGTCAAGCCTGGTAGCTTCAAAGATACAAAGTGTTACAGACTGTGATGGGAGCACTATCACTCCAGCCATCAATCTGTGTTTGTGACAGCTGGCTGGAACCCACTTTTCTATGAAGGCCATGAGAATTTTAGACACAGTTAATAATAGTGAAGGTTTGTAGTTATGTCATCACTTGTATCCCAGGCTGGATGAATGTTTTGTGCTGTGCTGCAGTTAAATCTTTACTAAGTAGTGTCTCTGGTTTCTTCAGATTATCACATGTGATTTAGATTAAAACACTGTGCAGGAACATGTCCTAAAGGCTTACCACACTTGCTGAAGTCAGAGATCAGTCTTAGAATTAAAATACTGAAGACAAAAATAAAATTTTCAAGGTGGAAGAATTATTTCAGGTAATAACTGAATAGTTGCCATTAACAAAGTGTATCTTTGTAAGAGATGACAAGAAGTGCGGATGAATACTTTACCTCCTCCTCCCACTTCTCCACCCCCAAAAGAAAACAAGTTAATTCCTTGTAGCTAATTCTCACCATTACAAAGAGAAGAGACAATTTGTTTTTTTCTGCGCTGTAAAGATTGCAGCTCAAGGAGAGATTGTAGCTCAGGGAGAGGTCAGAAATGTTCTGTAATTAGGCAAAATACCAGTTGTAGCATTCTGTGCTTCAGAACAATGTTTCTTTCCATTATTTTTTCCCACCAAATTGTTAGCTGTATTGCAGCAGGAGAAATTGCAGTGCAAGCAGCAGTTCATGTTCTAGGCAGCTGAGGGTTCCTGGATGGAAGTCAACTGGTAATTTTTCTGGGAAACTGACTTGGGGAATTTTGGGTTGTCCAGAGGCACGATTTCATGCAGCCTTTGTTGCCAGAAGCGCACAATCAAACTGCCTGCACGTGAATGCTTGTACAAACTCCTGTGTTGGTGCTGTGCTGTCCTCTCACAGGTGAGGGTGCGTGTATTTAGGTATCACTTGTGGCATCGGGATTTTGGCCTATTTGACACAGATGTCAGAATATTTTTTGGCCAGTCTCATGTAGGAAAATTCTTGGTCCGAAACTCTCTCTCAAGCTTGTTGTCAACACTGTCATCGTCATGGTTGTGGGACCTCTGGTTTATTTGTTTCAAGCAGTGCTTATTATCTCAGAGCATTCTTCTGGAATAGCAAAATAATAACCTCCATGAGGGTTAGTCCCACACAAAAAACTGTGTAAACACTCCTGTTTTCAAAGATCATAGGCTGATTTCAAACCTACAACCTGTTCCTTTCAGTAATGGTTTTGCCTGCAGAAGACTTTGACTTGATATTTTTTACTGGAACCTGACATGAAATATTTTTGCTCATTTACTGATGGGAGTCTGAATATCTTGTAGGATATTTCTTCTTCATCAGTCTAAAGGAGAAGGCTTTCTGGTAAATACTAGGGAGCTTATTTCCAGTAGCCGATTCTGTATTTGCTATTAACTTCATCTGAAAAATGGATTTTTTTCAGGATTCATTTGCTGGGGGAGACCTTACAAATGAATCCCTGTTCATGGTCTTCTGGATGGCTTATAAACTTTCTGGGTAGCTGGACTGGCTTCTTTGTGCTCGTTTGTTTGGTATTTTCCAATCAAGCCTTACTAGCACTGAGTAATTCTTATTATATGGCTTACAGCATGGGTGGAACAAGCTGTCCTGGGCCCTACCTGGTGTCATAGCAGGGAAAAACAAGGAGCACAACTTGGCCATAGTGCACAGGGAATGGAAAATAAAGGGTAAATGCCAAACTCCAAATGATGTTTGGTTATTGCTAATTACAAATGAAAGCACCCTGACTTTCAAGTGTACTAAACAACATGCTGGTGACTTGCTGGGGCTACAGAAAGTCACTGAACTGGTTGGTTAAAATTCTGCTGCAGCAGGGTTTTAGCCCTGATTTGAGGTGCATGATGCTTTCAGGCAGTGTGAACCTTGTAAAAAGTAGAAATTAGGTGAAATTGGCATCTTGATTTTAGCTCTCAGGTTTCCTTGTGACTTAGTGCTTACGACAAGATGTCTTGCAAACATCTGCTTGGAATATTGTTTCTTCTCAAATGCCAGAAAAGTCCTTTGCACTTAGTCTGATCTGCTTGTCTTTTGTGAAGCTTCAGCCTTTTCTGTATTTTGTAAACAAGTTGTGGAGAGGTAGCTAAATAGTAGCATATATATGCTATATATAAATATATACATATATATTTGTATGTGTATATGTATATATATGCTGGATTTTCTTTATGCTTAAAAACTGAACAAATACCTGAAAGAGTAAGATACCATCAGCTAATTAGGATAAAAGGGGAATTTAGGGAAAATACTTAATGCATGGTAAACAAGGTAATTGAGGGAGCTTCAGGCAAGGTAATGGAGAAGTGGGGGAAGGAAGTAGCTGTGGAATGCCAAATTTCCAGTGCTTGGTTCCAAGCACAGCTATGTGTGGCTGTGGAGCTGATGGCTGACAAACTGGGGAAAAGCTGTGATCACAGGCGTGCTTTGGCTTGTGTGCCTCTCAGTAAATTAGTTTTGCATTCCTATTCCCAGTCATTGCTGAAATTAATAAGCATAAGGTGAACTGGTTCTGAACTTACGGGATTAAGAAATCTGAAGTGAGATTTTTTTCCCCCCCCCCCAGCCCTTCCATTGGCTTCAGAAAGAAATTTGCACAGAATTAGAGGTACGGCTTATTTTGCTTCCTCTAACATAAAAGCACAATGTGTATTCTGGGTACAGATTATGAAAAATATATTTGGAACTGTCAGATAACCATCAGTGATGAGGCAAATCAGCTTTTACTGCTATAAAAGTTAACTAACAGCAAATAAAGAACAGAATACCTATGAAGGAAAACCAAAGACTAATAAAACAGTGCAACAGAGTTAGATTTGGGAAGCAGAGATAAGCACGTGGCCAGAAAATTTTCTGGTTTCCTGACCTCTCTGTGAACTTCTACTGCACAATCCTAGAAACCAAACTAGTCCTAGATCTTTCTTTTTTTAAACTTACTTGCAATGAGCTTTGCTTAGAAACTCTAATGAGACACAGTGATTTCAGCACAGAGATGTTCCATTTCTGATGTGAGTGTATGTTCCTAGTGGCAGGTCCCCAAAGGGGAATTCTGTGAGCTCTTCTGGGTCACATGGAATCCCAGAATCCATAGAGGAAAAGACCTCCGAGATCATTGAGTCCCACCTTGTCAACTAAACCAGAGCACTGAGTGCCACATCCAGTTGTTCTGTGAACACCTCCAGGGACGGGGACTCTGTCTGGGCGGCCCTTTTATCAACACACTCCTTTAATTCAGCCCTGCCTCTTGGTCTGAGGGATGCACTTACCACAGATTCTTTATCTTCTTTGGTCTATTAAAACTATTTGTCCTGTAAAAAATGAAAGGGAATGTTTCCCCTGAGCTTGAACTGATTCAAAGGCACTTTGTTCAGATCATTTGCAGCTTTGGTGAATGCTTTCTTCAAACTCAGAAGTGTCAGCAAATATTTCCTTATTATATGATGCTTCTCTTTAGTCTTTGCTTTTTTAAAAGATGGACCGTAGGAAAACAAATGAGCAAACCTGATTTGCACTGAGCACAAGACTGTACATTGTGTGCTGACTGGGGGAAAAATGCATTTGCTGGCTTGCTAAATTGAGATAATACTTTGGATGTTGACAGACAGAAAAACAATTAGAGCCATCGGATGCTTTGCTGACCTGTGCGTTGTCACTTGGAGAGATGGCTTGGTCGGTGCCAGGAAATCTGAACTGTTCAACCCTCAGCAAGTTATTAAGTTAATTAATAAAGTTTCTTACAGCTGGGCTTGGAATGTGAGGTCTGTTTATTTGTGAAGACAAATGGTCCAAGAATAAATAGCAGAGGTCACTGATGAGACCTGTGAGGTGTTTTCTCAGTCACTGCTATGTTATAGGCTGGTAAAAGATTTTCTTCTGCTTAGCTTATTGGTACGTTAAAATGGTGTTAGCCTGAGTGAAGTGTTTCTGTGTTTGTACGTGGTTAATGTTTGTGCAGATAGAAGTTTTCTTGGAATTACCTAGCTTTATGTGGGAAAATACTTATCAAAACCTCTTTGGGTTTCCAGGTTCTTGTTCATGTCTCAAAAGACTATTTCTGTATACACTGATATTCTTAAAAGTGATCACTTTTCTATTGAGTGTGCAAGTCTACTTGAGATCTGGTTTTACTTATATGTTTTACATATACTTCTGAACAGGTAGGTTTGGGTAGGATTTTGTGGGTGTTTGCTGGCCTGACTTTACTGCTTGGTGCTTTTCTGCTAAAGCTCATCCTGTTGGTGTGGTGGGGTTCTAACTGGCTCTGAGGTTGTTGCTGCACCAGCCTCTCCAGTGAGGATCTTCCATGTGTCCTCTGCATCATGTGTCAGCATTTGTCACCTGCTGGGTGAACTCTTTGGTTGTAGATGGGAAGTCACTTTTCCCCTCTAGCTTGGAGGCTGCTGTGGTGCATCTTTTAGATGCAGGAAGAGATGTTCACATCTCCAGGAGAAAGCAGCTCTGGTTAGACTGTAAATGTGAGCAGCACTAGGTATTTGTGTAGTGTTCTCTGCATTTCTGCCTCCATGCGGTGCAGTTCTGTTCAGTCCATCAGCATCATCAGATTCCATGTTTCTCATGTAACCCCACCCTGCCTGTCTTCACTCATCTCCCCTAATTGTCAGATTTCTTTTACTCCATCCCTGTGTTACCCGTTTTCTTTGCACTTAATTCTTCAAAAATATTGTCTTTAGTTTTATCACTTTATCCATGTGGGATTACCTGAGTACATGAGCTTATTTTGTCATGTTATCACCGTTTATTTTCCCTCTATCTGCTTAAGCAGCCCAGCTGTTTCATTAGGTTTTCTTTATTTGATTTTGGTTTTTTATTCTCAGTTGGTTTGTAGGTTGTTTTTGGTCTGCTTTCTTGTTAGTTTCTGGGGTTTTTTAAGACTTAATCATCATCATTGGATTTGGTTTCATTTTTGAGGGAACATTCTATCTTTTGAAGACAACAGTTTTTAGTAGGTTTACTACAAATTTTTTTTTTGTGTAGTATTGTTGCAGAGCCTATAGAAAAAACCTAGGAGAAGACATAAGACAACATCTGGTTTCTCACAGAACCAGCACAGTGCTGGCAGGGGTTAAACCATCCCTACAACACTTTCCCTGATGCATCCCCTTGTTTTAGAGGGAGAGAGAAGCAATCTGTCTGCTCGCTTTGCTCTCTGGGTTCTGGTGCAAAATGCATAGGCTTGTTGGGAATAGGAATGTTCAGCTGCTTCTGCAGAGAGACAAAAGTTGAATTCTCATGGATGGCTGTAACTAAAAATGCTTCCCCCTTGTTTTTCTGCAGCTCTGCCTCCTAGAAATTATTGAACAAACACTGAAAGCATCCTTACTAGTCCCTGGAAACATTCAGGCAGCATATAAAGGAATTAAGGGCACCTGTTACTGAAAACTGTTATGAGTTTATTCTGGAGTTGTTTATTTAGTGCTATTTCTCTGGGTGTTCTTTTTGTAACAGCTCATAAAATTTTAATGTAATGAAAACTTTGGATAAATCTTACTTTAATGTAATGAAACTTTGGATAAATCTGCAGAAGAGGTAGACATTGTTAAAGCATGGGATCCTAGAATGGAATCATACAATTATTGAGGTTGGACAAGAACACCAAATCCAACCTGTGCCCTATCCCCACCTTGTCACACAGCCCAGAGCACTGAGTGCCACATCCAATCCTTTCTTGGCCACCTCCAACGGTAGGGACTACAAACCTCCCTGGGCAGCCCCTTCCAGTGCTTGACAAACCTTTAATGATTAGATTCCTCTGGATATCCAACCTGAGCCTCCCCTGGCACAAGAAGAGGCTGTTCCCTGGGAGCGGAGCCCAACCTACCCCTGGCTCTCCCTTTCTGTCAGGGTGTTGTGGAGAGCCAGAAGGTTTCCCCTGAGCTTCCTTTTATCCAGGCTGAGCCCCTTTCCCAGCTTCCTCAGCTGCTCCTCATCAGACTTGCGCTCCTTCCCCAGCTCTGTTCCATTCCCTGGACATGCTCCAGCCCCTCCATGTCCTTCCTGAAGTGAGAAGCCTAGAACTAGACACAGATTTGAGGTGTGGCCTCCCCAGTGCCCACAACAGGGGGACAGTCACTGCCCTGGCTCTGCTGGCCACACCATTGCTGACCCAGCCCAGGAGCCATTGGCCTTCTTGCCCACCTGGGCACATCAGGCTCATATTCAGCTGCTGTTGACCAGTACCCCCTGTCCTTTTCCTGCTGGGCATTTTCCAGCCACTCTGCCCCCAGAATACGTGAATGTGTGGTTCCTGTTGTTGTTTTGAAAGAAAGGAGGTTGTGTTGACTCTCCTACCTGATAGATGTCAAGGTGAAATTGTCAGCTTTTGAAACTGGTGATTCTTTGCTCTAAACACCAGGATTTTTCTCTATTCCAGCTGTTGCGGGAAGTCAGCTGCATTGTCTTTGGTGCAGCTGCAAAAATGACTTGACTGATTTGCATTCATGGCTCTTGGATGATCTGGTGAACCATGGAGCTCAAAGTATGGGTGGATGGAGTGCAGAGAATCGTGTGCGGGGTCACCGAAGTCACAACATGCCAGGAAGTTGTAATAGCCCTTGCTCAGGCTATTGGTGAGTACTGCCAGATGGGAAGTGGGGTGAAGCTAAACCCAGGGGAGGTGGGGGAGCACTGGGAACCAGCAGGGCAGAAAATGCAATGCACAGTGGGATAATCTTGCAGTGTAAACTTTTAGCCTTGGATTCTTCATCTGCCAGAGAGAGACTGAAAAGAAAGAAAAGAAACATTTTGAAATCTATAACCTTTCCTTCAGTAAAAAATTATTCTCTAAGTAATAATAATTATGCTGCCATTGGTTGCTGTAAATACAGCCTGGACTAAGGAAGGTGCTAAACTGTCAGTATTCTGAGTACCAAAGAAAACATAAAAGCAATGCAGGATAATTGGTTGGCTAATGATGTTCATTGAAATTATATCCACTGTATCTTTAGCTATATTGGGAATAGTATAGATCACTGAAACAGATCTCTGACTCCTGCATGCCACATAACTCACTGCTCATGAAAGGGTAATTTGGAAGTCTTTACACTGTTAGCCCTTTGCTGAGCAGTTTAGAAGAGAAAAATAAAATCTCTCAGGCTCCTACACAGGAAAGTCTTGTAAGATATTCCTCAGTGATTAAGGGCATCCTGAATAAGCCTCAGCCTCATCCCGTCAGCATTTCCTATGTAATACTTACTCTTTGCTAAAATGTTACATTTGGCTTTACGTACTATTTAGATTTAGGCATTAAAAACTATGTTTTACCTAAAATTAATAGTTTAAACATAAGCTTCTGCACTTTTCAGTATGCCAGCAGTTTTGCAAGATTGTATTAGCAATTTGAAAATAATGACTCAATTAGAAAACAATGATTTTCTAATAGAAAGTTAGACCTATGAATATCAGCAAGGTATTTTCCCTGTAAGCACAAAGTCGATTTCTCTGAAATTGATGTTTATTTATTTAAATGTTAAACTTCTAAACATAATTTCCATCTACTTATATCTGATGTAGTGGAAGACTGGCATTTATTTGTTTTATACTTTAAGAGGATTGAACAAAATGCTAGCATGTGCTTATCTATATACACCAAATAACTTTTAAAGCTTCATTTAAAAATTGCAGGAAAACAGTTTGTCTCTCAAATCTTGTAATTGATGTCAAACTGTTAAATGTTTCTCTACTGGTTTAATTGCAGCTTTTTGTTTAATGGTGGTTGGCTCAACAATTGCTTCCATATCTTTTTCTGCCTGCAGGATTTTTGAGAAACAATTCTGCTAGCATGATCATTTTCTAGTCGTGATTAAGTGATACATGTTTAGAAATAATGAAGTGGTTGTGATACTTTTGTTCTTCACTTTGTTTTCAATATCCCTTTCATTCTGTTTCCTTTGCCTTCTCACACACAAATGTCAGACTCCCAGTTCTGGACAGTAATTTAATGTTCTCCTATGTAATTTCTCCTTGGGTTTTCTTCTGTAGCCTCAGTTATTAGCCTGAACTCTGTAAAGACTCCCTCAGCCTTGGAAACACACACAGGTTTTGTCAGCTCTGCAGACTTCCTTTTCTGTAACATGTCACCAGTTTGTCTGGGACAGGCGACTCTGCTTCCATGCTGAGATAAATTTCAGCTGCAACCAGAGCCAAATCAAGATAATCCTTTGGAAATTCCTTCCCAAGGCAAATACCCTCTCTAGAAAACCCCCAGAACAATTCCCCTCTTGCTGGGACAGCTAGGACATTATCAAGCACCATATAAATTACACCTGTGTGTCTTTGGCAGGGAGGGCTTTCCCAGCCCTCCTGTCAGGCCATTCATCAGGACAGAACCATCTGGCTGCCCCTGTGATTTGGCTGTAGGTCCCAGTTTACCAGGAGTAATTGTCACTTGAATTTGAATGGAAATCTACGAAAATGGATCCCTCTAACTCTCACCTGACATTTGGTGGTGGAAAGTAGCCAGTCTTAGCTGGCTTCCTCCTTGCTTGGCTCTGATGGGATTTTCCACTTTGCAGTCTGGCTCCTTCAGCAGTCACATAACTTGGCTGCACTCAGGATTATTTTGTCTGTCTGTAAAGTTTGTGAGATACTCCTTTTGTTGTGCCTTCCAGTTTATTACTAGGTCCTTGACTTAAAGTGTACAATGCACAAAACACAGTCTTCTTCACTGAGCCTGAAATGTGAATTGCAAAAAATATATTATTTTCTTGAAGTGCAGTGTCTGGAATATCTGAAAACTGGCTCATTTTACAGCCATATCCACTGAGGAAAGCACAAGCCAAAGATACCTGGATTAAGACATCCATAATTAAGAAGCTTCTCATGGACAAATGAAGCAGCCTCTATTCTAGCCATGTGAAAAAATAAAGCTTTGTCCAGTATTTCAAAAAGAGGAGAATCAGAATTAGTATAGAGCTGTGGTTAGAAGGTACCTTTTGGCCAGTATCCAACTCTGCTGCTCAGAGCAGGGCCAGGCAGAGGAGGTTGCTCAGGACCAGGGGCAGCTGGGTGCTGAACGTGCAGCAAGTGTGGAGACCTGACTGTAGCACTGTTCACTCACCCTGGCAGTCAGAGTGTGTTGTCCTTAAATGGAATTTCTTGTATTTTAAAAAGTGCCTTTTGCTGTCACTTGATCAAATGCAGGGTCCTGTCTCCTGATCTCCTGCTGTGATAAAAGCAGCAAAAAGATTTCCATCTATGCACTTTCCAACTCTTCCCCCATGTCATGAAAATTCAGTAACAACTTCAGGATACAAAAGCTTCTTGGTTTTTTTTTTTTTGTTTGTTTGTTTTCTTTTTTCATAATCTAGGGGTATTTTAGGATTAAAAAAATCAAGTTATACTGGGCTATGGGCCTTTGTAAGAAGTTCTGTTCCATATCCAGTGCCTAATCCTTTGGCCATGGCATTCTGTCACTAAAACTTGCCTGGCTAACACTCTTTGATTCCTTAGAAATTGGAGCTCTTCCAGTAAAAAGTCTCTCTCTGGGGCTGTACTCCTGATAAATAACATTTGTGTTACCTGTTCTTGTACTGTTAGCTCCTTCCCTTTCCCCTGTTGCCCATTGCTTGATCACCACAGTACAGGAAATTACTACCCAAAGTAAGAATTTTAGGGGTTTTTGGTTGGTTGTGGGTTTTTTTTTTTTTGGTTGGTTTTGGTGGTTGTTTTTTTTTTTTTTCTGTTTGGATTGAAGTTAAATCTCAGTCTCAAACGCCCCTTCATTCTTTAAAACAAAACAAAAAATAAAAAAGGGAGAGTTGTCTCATTTGGTGTCCCAATAAAGCTTATTTTTAAAAATGTGTATGTAATTTATTGAATGCAAGAGAGAATAATATCAGTTGAATATAACTTTGGATACTAAAATTGTCAGTATCTGTAACTTAGAAGGAGTTGGAATTGCCTTAGCTGGAGGGTGGGTCACTGGAATTCTGTTCAAGACAGACATAAAACTATTCAGTACAAGTTTCCAGAGAGTGAAATCATCTCTCACTGGGATCTGAAAGAACACTTGCTACTACCTTTTATGGGTTTTATCTAGGTCTGCTTTATTTTCTTTTTAAATCAAACTCTTTGCAAGTGACAAATAAGATTTGGCTTTTTAATACAAATAAGAGAAGTGATTGTTTCATCATGAGAAACACAGCCCTCACCAAAACAAAAATACACTTCAGCACACAGTTTAAATAGAGAACTATGAGTCTTGTTTCAAAAATATTTTTGCCAGGAAAGATGAACTTTTCCAGGGTTCATCCTTGTCTCTTAAAAATGTGCATTTGACAGCCCATTCTCTGCTAAGATTTCTGTGCATTCTGTGAAAAACAGAATGGCTTCATATAAACATTGCTTGATCATATTGATTCCTCTTCATAATTTGGACAACTGAAAAAAGTAAAAAGAGAGTTGCTGATACTTTTAAACTTTGTGTGTGATGAGATGTTTGATGAATCCAGCCAAAGGTCTGTTTTGAATGTGTGTGAGTATAGTGACTCCTCTCAAAAAGTCATTGTAATAGTGAGGGGAAAAGGAGGTGTATCCTAAAAAAATGAGTCAGTTGTTTCAGCTGATGGTTAGGCGAAAGGAGTTTAACTATAGATTTTTTTAAATTGGCTTTTACTGGTTGTTTTCCATTCAAACACAAAAAAAAAATCTTCCAAAGGAATATGGTTACAAATAGTGCAGTCACAAATACACTTGTCCTGTTCCTTAAGAAGTGCTGCTCTCTCACTTGTAGCCCCCATGAGGATTTTTATTGCATTTGTTGTGATTTCTTTTACCCCTGGAGCCTAGAATGCATCTCCTCTGCTCAGAATGACATGTTTGTTTCCTAGAAAGTGAATATTTCAGTCTAGAGACATGAAGCTTGAATTTCTTACCAAAAGAAACCTTCTGCCCTCCTCCCTGTAATTTTCTGTGGCAAATAATTAAATTGGCAGACTTGCTATAAACAGTGCTGTGGACTTTGGTGCTTCTGGCTGGAGAATCATGAGCAGCACTTCACTGAACAAGAAGTACAGCTGACTCTTTTTAAAATTAAACAAATGCAGCCATCAGGGTTTTTTTCTTTTTTTCCTTCCAGTTGAGTATTTTTCCTCCAAGTTAAATGGAGTGTATTTATTAAAATGTGAGTGCTGTCTCAAATGTGTGTTAGAGCATTGTAGGGCTCAGCCAGAGTTGTATCTGGAAAGATCAAATCCCTTATTTTACAAAACCATATTGTGACAGGACAAGGGGCAATGGCTTCACACTGGCAGAGCAAGTTTAAATTGGATATCAGGAAGAAATTGTTCCCTGTGAGGGTGCTGAGGCCCTGGCACAGGGTGCCCAGAGCAGCTGTGGCTGCCCCATCCCTGGAACTGTTCAAGGCCAGGTTGGACAGAGCTCTGAGCAACCTGGGATAGTGGGAGGTGTCTCTGCTAAGGATCTGCTTAGAATTTGTGTTTTTTCAACCCCAAAATTTCATTCTCTGCCACTTCAAATAGTGACATTAAGAGGGACAATAAGTACAAGAAATCTGTGCTTTGTGGTGATCCCATGGTGTGATCATATAAACTTTCTGGTTCAGAAATCTGGTGACAGTAACCTCACCGAGAGGGACCTGGGCTGCTATATGTGCTTTGCCACATATTGCTGTGTGACCTCAGACAAGCTTCCCCATTGTTCCACCTATTTAGGACACACCTCTAAAACAAGTGCGGTATCTCAGGGTGCTCAGAAAAAAGGCAGTTGAAAGTATGAAGTGATGGCTGAGAGCTTTGTTCTGTCGGGTTGTGATAAACTCCTGCATACCCTTTTTTTGAGAGCAAGGATAAAAGTAATGAACTAAGGCTTCAGTCCTGGTAAAGACATGGAGAGATGGCTGAGCCTGGAGAACTCAGGAGACTTTCAACGGAACCTGTATATCTCTGTGGATATTTCTTCCTAGGACTGGACTCCTCTCACTCTTTATTTTCTATTATATTTCATACCTGTGGTTGCAAAATATAGCATGAGTTTAGAAATCTGAGTAATGCAAACTCTAATCTCTATTTTGAAGGTTTTTTTTCTCTTAACCTTAGGTATTTAATGAGTTTCAGGTAGCCAGAATGGTATTTTTTTTTAATTGCTGTGGATGTTAACTTAAGTATCACATAATGAATGAAATGTCAGCTTCATATTTCAAAGATACTGAGTTCAGATCATCCTGGATTGATTAAAATTGCCAGCAATTACTTTTCTGTCAGTGCTGTTAAAGATTCAGGAGTTAATGCTGTTGTCCCTCTGGTAAGCAGAGCATTTTCACCCACGTGTTCCACATATTAAGAGTTCTTAGAAGATTTTACCCACATGCCCACTTTTACCCACTTTTTCTTTGCATTGCCTTGTTAAGGAAGACAGCCTAAGGCTGGAAGGCTGTCTCTGGCAACCCAAGCGGGTCAGAAAGCTGTAGCCACGTGCATTTTTCAGTGCTCTGGGCAGTCTGGATTTGGCTTGAGCCAAGTGTTGGCAGGTCTGGCTTTACCTCTATGGAGACCTGTGTGCAGGCAGGTGACAATGTGTTTATTCTTATTATGCACTGTGATAAGTCTGGAGTGCTCATTCAGATTCAGCTCGAGACTGAGACTAGTGCAGCTTCCCTTTTAGTGTGGCTGTCTTACAACTTCTGTCTTAGGTGATAATTTTCTTTTTTACCTTTTTTTTTTTTCAAGACTGTCCAAAGTGTCACTTTGCAGGGCAGACTCTTGGCACAGCTGCTGTGCAGCAGAGGTGATGGGACCCCTGGGAAAAATGGGAGCTAGAAATGTGTCTGCCAGGGAACTTCCCTTGCACTGGGTGCATCCTGGTGGCCTCAGGGAAAGAGGAGAAACTGGGAGTAAGACTGCATTGAAGGGTTTGAGAGCAAGTCCTGTGAGGAGCGGCTGAAGGAGCTATGAAGGCTCAGCCTGGAGAAAAGGAGGCTCAGGAGGGACCTTCTGGCTCTCCACAACAAGGAGCTATGAAGGCTCAGCCTGGAGAAAAGGAGGCTCAGGAGGGACCTTCTGGCTCTCCACAACTTCCTGACAGGAGGGGGCAGCTAAGGGAAGTCAGGCTCTGCTCTCAGGGAGCAAGGGACAGGACAAGAGGAATGGCCTCAAGCTGTGCCAGGGGAGGGTCAGGTTGGACATCAGCAGGAATTTCTTCATGGAAAAGGTTGCTAAGCATTGGAAGGGGCTGCTCAGGGAGGTTTGGAGTCACCATTCCCGGAGGTGTCCAGGGAATGACTGGGATGTGGGACTCAGTGCCCTGGGCTGGGTGGCAAGGGGGGCATTGGGCACAGCTTGGGCTCAATGATCCTGGCAGTCTTTTCCAGCCTAAATGGTTCTATGACCTCTGGTGACAAAGACCTGCTCCGGCCCACCCCAAGCCCTTTTTTAGGGAAGGAGAGGTACCCTCATGTTTAAGACTGCTCATCCCACCACTTTTCCCAGCAATGATGTGAGACCAGGGCAATGAGTCACCTGCTTGCACTGACTCATTGCTGTAGGGCCCGGCTCTGAAGCATGGGAGACACTTAATGGAAAGATGGATCTTGCTTGGTGCTTGGCATAAACATTTATAGCCTGATGGAAAAGATAAGGCACAGATACTTTTTTTTTCATGGTGTATAATACTACTTGCATAGCAAAATAAATGTAGTGCCTGAAATGCTTTGCTTGTAGAACATGATGGACTTTTGGGTGGGAGTAATGGGATGAATCATTTCTGTCTTGAAAAAGGGAATTGATGACCTCTCAGGTTACAGTCCTGCCAAGAGTGTTGCTACTGCTGCTTTCCTTTGGAGTTTCATTTTCACTTTTGGCAGCAGAAATGGTTGCTCTGTCTACTGTGTCAGCTGCAAATATTAAAGCATATAGAGGAGCTTGAAATGAGTAATGTTGTCCTACTGCCTTCACAGAGTATAATTTTAAAATCTGCCTCTTGAGAGTCTAAGAAAATGTTCATTACCTTGTACCTATATTTCATTAGTTTAATCACTGTTGATTTTGATGGAATCTGTGTTTAAATTAGCAAATTACATCAATCCCAAGCTAAGACTACAGTGCCTGGGCACATGGCATGGGCACTTGGGTCCAGAGTTTGTGTTTGGCTGTGCAGCAAGCCAGATCTAGGACACTGAGTGCAGTTTGCCATTTAATGTCACAAGAAATCCAGGTTCAAACCACTCATGACAGCTCTTTGCAGGCTGTCAGATCATCAGCATTCTGGAGTCCATATATTTCCTTTTCTGATGTCTTTCTCAATTTTGAAATAAATTATTCTTTTGAAGGTGTGCCTGTATTAATAAAACCTGTGATAAATTTGTGTGCTTAGGGAGCTGTAGGTGGAAACTTAACCTATTGACCTTGACACTGCCCTTTGTGCAGATGCAGTGTGCTTTATGGATGTAAATATGTGTCTCCTGTTACTGCTTGTCATTTGCTGCCTGCAAAACAGATAAAAGTTTTGGTGATTGTTTTAAGATGGCAGTATCATATGGTACATGTAAGGTCCCCATTAGGGGGACCATGTAGTAATCACAGAATGGCCTGGGTCTAAAGATCATGCCATCCCAGCTCCCTGCCATGGGCAGGGACACCTGCCACTATCCCAGCTTGCTCAGCCCTGTCTGGCCTCGGACACTGCCAGGGATCCAGGGGCAGCCACAGCTTCTCTGGGCAACCTGTGCCAGGGTCTCTCCACCCTCACAGGGAAGAGTTTCTCCCTGATATCCAAACTAAACCTGCTCTCTGTCAGTGTGAAGCCATTCCCCCTTGTCCTGTCACTCCAGGCTCTTGTCTAGAGTCTCTCTCCATTTTTCCTGTGGGTTCCCTTCAGGCACTGCAAGGCCACAATGAGGTTTCCCCAAAGCCTTCTCCTCTCCAGGCTGAACAATCCCAGTTCCCTCAGCCTTTCCTCCCAGCAGAGCTGCTCCATCCCTCTGATCCCCTTGGTGTCCCTGCTCTGGCTCCAGCAGCTCCCTGTCCTTCCTGTGCTGGGCCCAGGGCTGGATGCAGCCCTGCAGGGGGGTCTTAGCAGAGTGGAGCAGAACCACCTTTCCCCTGCTGCGCAGGAAGTAGCTGGACCTGAAATAGGGTGCAGAGGTTCTGTGCATTTTCCAGCTTGAATTCCTGTTTTCTGAAGAAGAAACTATGGAACACAGCACTACTTGTGCTTTTTTGGGCCTGTCTGGATGGTTTTCTCTACCATTCCCATCAGTACAAGGCTTAGATAGAAGTATTTTTTTTAAAAGTCTAGTATGTTCTAGTTGCGGTTAAAGCAAAATTTTGTTTCAGGGGGATTCACTGCTGAACTGGTCACTGAACCTTCCCTGGAGATAGTGCAAAATTCTGGGTGGGTGTCAATATACTATTCAGCTGGAGAAACACACTGTAATTTGAGGAATGCTGTACATTGCCCATACATGGCCATTACCTGAATGAGACTGTAACTTAATTTTTAAAATAATAAGGCTGCATGAAAGAGGCTGGACTGAGTTCTGCCAGGTGCTTTTTGTGTCCAGAAGCTTGTGGACAAACACACAGGGCAAGAAGCAGCATGCAGGCGTCAAACTATTCCTCATCAACAACACGGGCAAGCTGCTTTCTCCTTGTCAGTGGTGGCTGCACACCAAAACCAGCAGTTTGCTACAGGGACGCCTGTGTTCTGAAATACTCTGTCATTAGTTCTGAATTAACTCATTCGCCCTTTCATTTGTGAATTAATCCCCTCTAATGCAGGCAAACATCACAGTTGTGGTTGTCTGGGTATTGTTAATCTGCGTCATGCACAGGCTGAGCACTAGACCTGGGTAATGATCTCGAAAGAGAACAACTTTGCTTTAAAGCTGTCCTGAGCTCCAGGTGTGGTTGTTGAACTGTGCAAGTATTACTTCTACAAAACACTTTCTTTTATGTGGATCTTGAGTGCCGAGTTCATTATTTAGGGCTGCATGTTGATTTGGAACCCTAAGCTAAGATGAATATAGTTCTTGGCAAGTCTATGCTTAATTCTTTAATTCATTTTGGTCAAGGTTGTTAGAGTTTCATTCTCCTCCCCCCTCTTTTTTTTTTTTTTTTTTTTTTTTTTTTTTTTTTTTTTGTCTCCTGTTAGATTTCTTTTAAGTAATGAATTTAATAGCAGAGTGAATAGAAACTGCACTCTGCTTGCTCCCCTACTCTAGTTTGCAATTTCAGGACTTCTTTGAACCTGACTGTTTCTGACACAACGTGAACATTAGTAGCACAACCATGATTACAAGGTGGAAACTTCTAAGATGAACAAAACAGAGCAGTGAAGTGCAGCCTTTGCCATGTTTTCACTAAATTTTTCTTCTCCAGGATTATTGTTCATATGCTATGGCAAACAGTAGTAGGTTTATTTTTCCTGTAATAACACCAATGCCTACTACAACATATAAATCTTCATGGATCAATTAGCAATATTGGGAGTTAGCAAAAATCTCTCACTTTACACCATATACCTTTATAAACTTGATTTTGAAGAACTTTATTAGAAAAAGCCTTAAATCTCTTTCTGAGAGTGTTAGCCAAGCATGTTAGTATGCTGATAGGTTTGGGGCTTTTCCCCACTTTTTTTCCCCAGTCCCTACCCAGAGTCATTTATTTATATGACATTTGGGGTGGTGGATTCATGTTCTCATACTGCCTGCCTTGTTTTGCTGACTTCCATCAGCCAAGTCTTTCAGCCCTCACTCCTAACTTGGAAGTGAACGTGGGCATTTTGGTGTCTGACTGGGCCAGCCAATCCCTCTGGGATGAGCATGAGCCAAAGCCACATGTTCTCCAGGTGCCTCTGCAGACAGTTGTATTTATTCTTTTCTTGGAGAGCTAATTGTGAGAAAGTGAGAGCAGAAGAACATTTCCAATGCAGTAGTTGTAGCTCAGGAAGCTCTTTAGAAGTCAGTGTCCCATTTTAGAGGGGTGCACAGTGTGCTAATCACCATAGTGCAGCTTGTTTCCTACAGATCTGAAGTGAGGAGTCCATGTGAGTGTTGTGACGGGAGGTCAGGGGCAGATCTCCAGCCTGAGATTAGGATATTTTTGTCCTTTTGAGAAAGGTGTGATGATTGGGCAGGTAGTTTAAGGTAAGAGAACACATTAAATGCATTACCACCGATAACTACATTTCTTCCAACTCCTCCCTTCTGTAGTTGCATATATGACAGGTATTTCAGGCTTTTATGTGCTGAAATAAATCTTTTGAATGGTCATTTCTCATGAAAATGAATGTAGGTAATGTATTAAAGTAGCTAATGATGTTTTTAAGGTTAATGGCAATTGTGGAGCTGTTCAGAAATTCATTAGCATCAAATGATTTAAAAGTAGTTGATCTTTCCTATATTTTTGTAAATAATGTTGTGGCTTTTAAGTGAGGATACTTTGACTGGGGAAACTCTTCTGGAGAGGGAGAATGCTGTATTTCAGAGCAGTGAGAGTGCTTAGAAAAATATCCCATAAGTGGTGTTGGAGGAGGAAGACTGCTGAGCTGAATTTAGGTGTGTTTGGTAAGAACCCAAATGAAGCCATGAACGTAAGTTGTATTGTCAGTGGAGCGATTAGAAAAACTCTCAGCACTTACGAAAGGACTCGAGTTTCCTCCTGAAGGCTGGGTTAGCCCAGTGGGGGTGTGGGAGCCGCTGTTACAGATGACGACATTGTGCAGGGAGCCCGATGGCTCGTTTGCAGTTTAGGCAGCCCTGCTGCTCTTGTCCCTCAGCTCTCCTCAGTGTAGGTTTGTCACATCAGCAGCACTGCCGTGGGCATCACAGGCTGTGGCCCAGGCTGGATCGGTGTCTGAACGAACTGGAGGCCATGAACAGGGGAGCTGAGGCTCTGTCAGTCATTAACAGCTGCCTCTGATTGATGAAAGTGTAACAGCAAACACACTGCCTCCATTTGATATTTCTACGTGCCTGTATGAAAAACTTGGGACTCCTGTTCTTGTTTTCTTGGTCTAGAGGTTCGCATTGGGTGTATTTACATGGTGGTTACCAACACTGCCGGGTCACTTGCTTTATCCTTCCCTGTGAGGGTGCTGAGGCCCTGGCACAGGTTGCCCAGAGCAGCTGTGGCTGCCCCTGGATCCCTGGCAGTGTCCAAGGTCAGGCTGGATGTGTCTCTGAGAAAGCTGGGATAGTGGCAGGTGTCCCTGCCCATGGCAGAGGGATGGAACTGGCTGATCTTTAGGTCCATTCCAACCCAAACCATTGTGCGATTCCGTGAATCTCAGTCCGTCCCAGCCTGCCGGCAGCCCCGGGTTGCGCAGTTCCGCGGTTCTCACGGTGTGTCTATCCTTCTTCACCGCTGCCGCTGCCGCCCCCGCCCCGCGCGGGGAGGGTTTAGAGGCGAACTCGGTGATGTGCGGGCACAGGAGCAGGTGCGCTGAAACAGCCTGTGGGGGACGGGAGGGTCCTGTCCCGGTGCTGTCTTGCCGTGTCCCCCTGTCCCGGTGCTGTCCCACCGCGTCCCGGTGCCGTCCCTCACGGGCGGAGCGGTGGCGCCCCCCCGCGGCCGCGCTGACGCTGTGCTCCCTTGCAGGGCGCACCGGGCGCTACACGCTGATCGAGAAGTGGCGGGACACGGAGCGGCACCTGGCGCCGCACGAGAACCCCATCGTGTCCCTCAACAAGTGGGGACAGTACGCCAGCGACGTGCAGCTGATCCTGCGGCGCACCGGGCCCTCCCTGAGCGAGCGGCCCACGTCGGACAGCGTGGCGCGCATCCCCGAGAGGACTCTGTACCGGCAGAGCTTGCCGCCCCTGGCCAAGCTGAGGCAGCCTGGGGACAAGGCCATGAAGAGGAGGGAGCCGAAAAGGAAATCCCTCACCTTCACCGGCGGCGCCAAGGGGCTAATGGACATCTTCGGGAAGAGCAAGGAATCCGAGTTCAAGCAAAAGGTGCTCAACAACTGTAAAACAACAGCCGACGAGTTGAAGAAACTGATCCACCTCCAGACGGAGAAGCTTCAGTGCATCGAGAAGCAGCTGGAGTCCAACGAAGCCGAGATCCGCTACTGGGAGCAAAAGTACAACGCCAGCCTGGAAGAAGAAATCCTCAAACTGGAGCAGAAGATCAAACGGAACGAAGTGGAGATTGAGGAGGAAGAGTTCTGGGAAAATGAGCTGCAGATCGAACAGGAGAATGAAAAGCAGCTGATGGAGCAGCTGCAGGAGATGAGGCAGAGGATCCTGGAGTGTGAGAGCAAGCTCAAAGACTATGTGTGTCAGATCCACAACATGGAGAGTGGCCTTGAAGCAGAGAAGCTGCAGCGGGAAGTTCAAGAGTCCCAAGTGAATGAAGAAGAGGTCAAGGAAAAGATCGAGAAGGTGAAGGGAGAAATTGATATTCAGGGCCAGCAGAGTCTGAGATTGGAAAATGGCATTAAAGCGGTAGAAAGGTCTTTGGGCCAAGCTACCAAGCGATTACAGGTAAGACTGTCATTTTATCCATAGCTAAAGAAAGTCAAAGACTGTGACTAATTTCTCTCACACAAATCTGAAGCCTATGAAAGACAACACAAGAAAGTTTCCAAAGTGAATCAGGGTAAAAGGCAGAATGCGTTGCTTTCATTTTCAAATCACATTTCAGCTAGTGGGGGTTTTTTTGGAGAGCAGATAGTTTTTATTTCACCTATGCTTAACTTGTTCATTCAGACTATCTGAGAAGAAAAGCAGTAATTTGCACCATCGTAGCGTTTTCTGAGGATAAACTTCTGATCTTTGCTAGGTTTGTCTGCCACCAAAAGAGATGAATAACAAAGAACAGTCCAAAAGCAGCACCTGGAAAGGTACAGAGCTAAAGTACCTGCAACCTTACAGGGCTTTGGTTTTAAAGAATAGCATCCCTCTTTTCCTGGCTGTCTGGCTGGTGTTCAGGATTTTATTTTCTCTACACCTCAGGCATTTGTGGCACATGTGTCAAAAGAGAGTCCAGACCCTGTTTCCTTGCTTAAGTTAATGATATCACCTGGATCTTGATAGAGCATAAAAGAATAAAGGAACTCCAGGTGCTAGCTGGATGAAGGTGGAGGAAAGATTGGAGCTCCTGGGATTGTTATGTGCCATGTAAGGTAGTCCTAAGGCACCATACATTAGCTGGAGTTGTGGTTCTTGCTGATTCCCAGGATTCACAGTTAGTATATTCTGCAGCTCTGCAGTGGCATTAAGGTGATTCCACTGTGAATATGTAAAGGGATTTTGTATCCTTACTCCTGCCTTAGAACCCTGTCAGTATGAGCTGGTTCTACTAGATGATGGGGGGGGGGGAAGTAATCTTTTCACCCAAAGCAAAATGGATGAAAACTGTAAGCAGTTTTGACCATGATTATCTATGCTAAGTTTTCAGACATGCTACGCTTAAGGATTTGCACTGATGGAAAGCTTCAAGCCTTCTTTATGTGTTTTATCTACTGAGGCTATGATGGAATTAAAAATATTTCTGGCTTGGTTCTTTTCACAGTCTGTTTTCTTGGGAAAGCTCACATTCAATTCAGATCTTCCAGTCTTGTTCTAAACCTAAAGGTGCACAAATCTGGAAGTCCATAAGAAAATAAACTGAGCTCTGCATTCTGGAGCTTTAGAGGGGAGGAAGTAGACAAATATTTTATTGCATACCTGAAGTTAAAGATTAAAGCAGCTCTGCCTCTGTGTGTGGGAATAATAATAGTCCAAGACTGTTGTAATCTATCAGAGCTGTAAGTTTTGCATATCGTGACAGAAGTACAGAAAAAGATCCTAAATCATCATCTGTGCTTTAGGGTGGGGAAGCAGCCAGGCTTTGGCTTCATTGCACAAAACCCTTGCAGAGTGCGAAGGTCTTGGCCAAAAAAGTTTAAATAGAAAAGAACAAGAAGAGAAAAGAATTTTACTCCATCTAAGATCAGAAGAATTAAATGAGCTGTCCAAGCCATGCTGGACACTTCAGGAAGAAGTAAGACTTGGTGCCAGACTGCTGCTCAGTTGATTATTTTTTCAGAATTCACACTATTACCTTTATTTGCTGTGCCAAGGTTTTTCTCAGGTGGTATGAGAAACAGCTGCTAGGCATCCAAGAAGCAATATAAAAATAAAATATATTAAGAAAAACCCAATTAGGGTCATGGGTTGGACTTAATGATCTCAGAGGTCTTTTCCAACCTAATTGATTCTGTGATTCTGTAAGTGCTAGCGAATGTTGACTGGCTTTTTAAACTACAAGATTAAAATACTTTTCAACTCATCAATTTGCAGTTGAGCTTTAAAAATTGGAGGCTTTCTCATTAAAAGGAAAAGCATTAGTTGCCCAACTGTAAATGTGGTCATGAAATGCTGCTTTATTTTCTCAGCAGATGTTTTCTTTTTCCTGGCAGGACAGGGAACAAGAACTGGAGCAACTGACCAAGGAGCTGCGCCAGGTGAACCTGCAGCAGTTCATCCAGCAAACGGGAACCAAGGTGACGGTGCTGCCAGCAGACCCCGTGGAGGTGGAGGCCCCACATGCGGAGCTCGAGAGAGGTGCAGCCCTCACAATGCTTTGGGAGGGAGGGAAGGAGGGAGAAGGGGCAAGCGGTGCATTTACTGCTGCATTTACTTTAATGCTGGCACTCCTACGTGGAGTGAATGCTCCCTTAGTGAAGACATTAGCAAAGCACTACGAGAGCGCATTGTCGAGTACCTCTTTTCATTGCAAGGGTTTAGCAGGCTCTAAATAAAGAGCAGTATGTAGAGAACTTCTCTCCCACTGTGCCTGGGCATGCGTTTGTCCCATCAGCAGCGCATTAAGCCTGCAGCTTTCAAGAGGGGCCGCCATGGCTGGCTGCCAGCACAGAACGTGATCGTACATCTGACATTGCTGTTCGTCTGGGCTCTTCCTCTTCTTGTGGGGGTGTTGTCAAAGCAGGAAAAGGAATGTGTCTGGATCCCAAGAAACCCCAGACAGCAGCCGCACAGGAACAGGAGCCAATCCAGCTGGGTTGCTAGCTATGCAGAAGTCCTGCACAGATGGCTGTTACGGCAGGTGCGAACTGACCTTGCCCCTAGCGAGATCAGCGCAGCCTGCACGTGCCCACATCTGGATTCCGAATTTCCTGGGCAGAACCACGGGAGCGTTTTGAATGCGTGTCAGAGCTGCAGCACCAGCACGGTCGTGTGGTTTTTCCGGCATTCTGCTTCTAGGGGCTCTTTGTCTCGGCATTCTCCTGTGCTGGTCTGACCCTCTGATCAGAAAACTTTATAACCAAAAGGCACTGGGAGGGCCAAGGGGGTGGGGAGAGAAGACAACCAGGCCTTCAAATGCAGCACTTGTAGGAACTCCTAAGTGGGAAGGAAGCTGAAGCTTTGAGTCATGTTACAGTTGGAACTCCTTCTGCAAGTCACCATATAAGTGTGTGTGTGTGTATCTGTGTACGTTTCTCGTGGGAGGGAAATTCTTTTGTGTGGTTTCATTCTGTTATGAAGTGAGTAGGAAGTGTGCACCTTGGATCTCCTCACTTCCTAGCCAGGCACTTCAGTAATTTGTTTTTGTGTATTGCATTAAGCAGGAGGAGGAGGAAGACTGCACTCCTACTGATGACTTTTCTAATTGCTCTTTTTCTCATGCAGAGCCAGCCTTTCAATCTGGGTCACTGAAGCGCCCTGGCTCATCGAGGCAACTCCCCAGTAACCTTCGGATCCTACAGAACCCCCTGTCATCTGGTTTTAACCCAGAGGGCATTTATGTATGACAGTATGTACCTCTTCTAGAGAGGACCTAGCAAGGTACCCTGGACAAGATACACTTTATTTTACGCAGCCAATGATGAATGGAAGAAGTTTGTCTTGTTTTGTGTTTTTGTTACACCACCGTGTTATTTTTTCGTCTTCCTCCAACACCACTTGGAGCCATACCCTGTGCACTGATGCTAAAGAGACAGGAACTGTTTCGATTCATAATTGGCGAGGATGACCTTGCTGTCAACACAGCTTGAGTGCAAAAACCTTCATTGTTTTTGCCACTTCAGAAGTGTTTGGGAAAGTATTGTTCCTTGTATAGTCATAAATGGAAGACTGAGGGTGAAGGAAACCATGTATGCAACTTATCTGAGGTTTAATTTATTCCCTTTAATCAATGGACCTGTGAATGTTGACCTTTTATATTTTTATTTTTAACTTGTGAATTATCACGTATGGCTGTGTGTCAGTCTGACAAGGTGACTTTGTGTATACCAACATCCCCCATCTGATCAAGTACAGCAACCTGCAATGCAGAGTTCTGAGGGGTGCTGAACCATTGCAGTGGTTTCTCACCACTAACTTTGTTCCTTTCTTTCATGGGTCATCATATGTCATCTTCCATCCATTGCTACCTTTTAAGGCTTGAGAAGTGAGCTTGTGGGATTTACTTGCTGTTGTATCTGCCTTGAATGAAGCACCTAGTGTTCAAAAGATTTATGGATTTTAAACCTTGGCTTGGTAAAAATATTTCCAGCATATGATTGAGGATGCACTAGTTAGATGATATTTTATTATATAGAATGTATATTTGAAATATTTTGCCACATTGTATATGCCTTTTGAGAAAAGAACAATGTAAGAAGTTGTCTTCATATATCTTACCAAAAGAGAGTAGGAGGCTTTCTTCACTGTGTGTGATTTTGTACTTCATTTTTTCCACTAGGCATTACAGTGTTCTTGTTTTGTTACAAATCTTGCTGTTGGAGGGTAAGAAAGACACAACACAAATGAGTATCCACTTCCAGCCTTCCAGAATCCACTCAAGTTTTGTGAAGGGAATAAACCTGGCAGAGTCCTAAGAAGTCAATAGCAGAGTTCTTATTGACAGGAGTGAGGCCAGGATTTCATTCAGCTCCCTGGTGGAGACAGATGGTCCCTTTGAAAGACAGTCACTTAGAGAATGTAAAGCTTCTAAGCAGAAAATTAACACATTTGGTGGTCATTTTTCTCAAAGCATATGAAAAGAGAATATTATCACATTTGATGTTGCTCTAATGCAATCAAAGCTAGAAAGAATGAGACAAAAAGGGTTTCCTGCAGAAAGCAGCCGCTCCCAAATAGCTCCTTGGTTGCAGGCCTTGAAGTGAGATTGCTGCAGGGGACACCAGGTTTGTGCAGAGAAGGACTGGCATCAGTGGGACACACTGTAAACGTTGGGGGCTGGCCTCATGGATGAGTTAGGGACGGGATGGGCCTTCCCTGGTTTGGATTTCTGGTTCTAACAGCAACTCCCAGCATCACCCCCACCTTGGAGATCCCCTGGGCACAAGGGGAGACACTGTGCCCTCACTGCAGTGCTGAAGACTTGGGCTCCTCATATCCTCCTTGGCAGGATCAGGATTTTACCACTGCTAGGAAACTCCAAGCTTTTAGCCATAGAAAAATACTTAACTCCTAGCAGCCTCTTGTGTTGATTCACTGATGTGCAGATAAATGTTAATTTAAGTCTCATTTTCTAAAAAAGGAGCTTCCTGACAAATGGAAATTTTAAAAGATATAGCAGAAGATGAAGGATTCTTGAGTGTTTAATGAATTTTTTCCTTTCCACTTATTAATGGCATCATATATTCTAAAAATGCTGCTGTATTTAGACTTACAGCAACAGATAAGGCTGTGAATATATAAAGGACTTTTCCAAATGGACTCTGAATTTTTACTGTTTGACTTATCAGGTCTTTTTTTTTTTTTTTTTTGCATCTTCCCTTGTGAGCAAACTGGAAAATTAGATATTCCTACATGAGGAACCTTTGCAGTGCTCACCCATTTTACTGTTAGTTTATCACAATTCTGTGCTCATGTTTACTGTGCCCATAACTTTGTATTAAAAAAGAAAAGAATGTGTGTGTGTATATATATACATATATATATATATATATATATATATAAGTGTAAAATATACATAGTTTGGGGACAATATCTGTCCAAGGTACTTGAGCATATATGCCTTACATTCTGGGTTCAATTTACAGAAATTAAATGGCCCTCTCCAGTGGATATCTTGCATCTTCAGCACCTCTTGATGTTAGAGAACTGAGGCACTCAGCACCTTGCAAAGTCTGGCCCAAATTATGCTGCATAGGGGTGAGGGGAAAGAGTCTTGTCCTGAGACGAAGTATTTTTAAGGCAGATCAGCATATTTACCCCAGCTAATGATTTTGTCATATTCTGTGACTGGTCCATCTTCCACAGATGTCAGTTTGAGCTGAATTGGGCTCTTGCATCATAAAGCCTGCTCTCTTTCTCTGCCAGGTTATTCTGTGAGACAGAGGGAGGAGGAAAAGGATTAAAAGGAAGAGTAAGAGCAGCTTTGGAGGGCTTGAATTACAGCTTTGTCATAGAATCAAGGGAGGAATTAGCCGTTGGAGTTAAAAAATAGCACCTGCTGACTGCAGCAGCTGTTGAACACAGGGGCCAGCCTGGAGCTGGCTCAGGAGTGACCACTTCAGCACCCCTGAGTGGCTCCTCTTTGCCAGGGCTTTGGCACATGTCAAGGTGATCTGAAAAAGTTTGCAGCTTCAGCCACTCCTGTGGCCATGGAGAGGCTTTGGTATCCAAACCTGCCAGTTGTGAGACACTGACAAATTCCCATGCCCCCACCATACTCCTCTTGCTTATTGAATTTCACCCAGGCTGAAGTTCCATAGTGTTTTCACTCTCTCTGTAAATAAACCAAAAAGAAATGGCATGCCCTTGCATTAAATGTGAATTGACCCTTGTGTAACAGTTAGAAAAATTCCTCACACTATGGCATTTAGAGTTTTGCTTCTGATCAACTGCGGAAGCTCACTCTTTCTTTACAACTGTACAAAAAGCCCATTTTCAGAAGTGTTCCAAACCTCCTAGGGCATTAGCAGAAAGGAAGCTACACATACTAATTTTAACAAGTGCCATATTATTTACTGGGCAGCATGATAAAAATGGGGTTTTTTGCTTGCGTTAAATAGTTGAATACACAAGCACTATTTTCCAGTGCACAGGGAATTTATATGGAGAACTCCTGTAATTTATTACTAATGGAAATTAACTGTGTTACCTCTCTCATCCATGAGGATGGAGATGCTATGTTGTTAGGGGAAAAGAGGGGGTGACCATCTGAAAAGCCAGTAGGTTAAGGCTAAGGTGAACAGTCTGAATGCCTGAGCAAGGGAGAAACCAAGTCCCACTCTGAAAAGTCAGCTCCCAGTATCTTTCAGTGGGACTTAGGTTCCCAAGTGCCTGAATTGCTTCTGGAAATGGTATGTTAGCTTTGAGATTGCTTGCTTTTCTAAACCCTGGCAAGTTTGGAGGAAGTTCTTGAAGAAGAGAACTACCACCACTAGCATTAGCAATATGCAAACATGAGGTAAGAGGGAAAAAGATCCTTTAGTGAAATAAACATCTCCTCTTGGGGCAGCAATTGCCTTGTTTTTAGTGTGAAGAGTATTGTATTATTTTAGTGAACTGGGAGCATATGAGTATGATCAAAGAAACATCGATCTTGTAACTTTTAGTGAGTTACCTTGAAGCATATAAATTCCTGATGTGCATTAACTTGAGTGAATTGGGCCTTAATGATACATGTAAATAACAGAACTGTATTCAGATATATTTTCCAGAAAATAGTCTCTAATGGTCTGTACTGTATCAAAAAAAAGTGTCAAAGTGTTACTTTTATATTACACCTCTTTTTTTGTTTGTTTGTTTTGGTTGTTTGTTGTTTTTTTTTGGTTTTTTTTTTTTAGAACATTGAAATGTGCATGTTTATTCTATTTGCTACAGTATTTTAATGTTTTGGATGAAGGCCATCAGTTGTATGGAGATGACAAAACAATCATTCTGTCTATTTATTCAGTATTGCTGCTTAAAGTTTTCAAAATAAAGCTTTCAATGCCAATATAGCGACTGATTGAAAGCTGTTGTAGCTCTATTCAGGTGTTTTTTTCCTATGTTTGTAGAAAACTAAATAAGTGAAACTTGGTGTATGAGCTGTTACACCAGCAAAGAATTATTGCAATAATATTGGGAGCTGGGTATAAGTGTGTGTAGTAAATACACACATGCATGTGTATGCATGCAGTGAATGCCTTTAGGTCTCTAAGTGGAGTGCTGAAGAATGTTAAATCCTTTGTGGTCTTGCAAGCACTTTACACATGTGACCAAGTACTGGTTAGAGCTTTGTGCCCATGTGTGGTGTGTGTGAGGGCACAACAAGCGGGTCACAAAGGATCAACTTGGAGCCCTTTGAACCAGACTGGACTTAAGGACATTCTTGAGTGTTCCAGAGATGTGTGTCTGACTGGAGCCTAAAAAAGGTGTTCTGATACAAAACCCTTTCAGTTGCAGCAAGGATGCCTCAAGTGTAGCTGGTACCTCTGAAAATTTAGTAGTTCTGAAATGGATCAAGTGTGCCTGCTGTACTTGTGAAGTGTGTCAGAATGCTGAGAGTGTTCACCCTCACCATCATCCCATGAAACTGCTAACTAGGGGTTCTGACTGGAACACTTGAGTTGCTGATGCTTTAACCTAGAGAAGCAACACAAACTGTGAAAACACGAGTGAGCGTTTTATTACTGCTCCGCTTCAATGCAAGATGAAAATCTGTATTATATGTAACTATATTTTTTTGTCATTTAAAAAGCTATTTTTTATTATTCTCATGAACGGTTGACAAAAAGTATTGGATATGCTCCCATACAATAAATTCCCCTCTGAAACTTTGGGTCTTTACAGTTCATGGTTTGCTGGGATTGCACGGTTCATGTCACGCACGTCTCACTACAGAGCTGCTGGGACTCTGTCAGAGAACACCGGGCCTGAAGGCAGGGCCAAGGCTCCTTTACTGTAAGTGTAATCTCAATCAGATAAAGCCCAGGCACTGCAAGAGGGAAGAGGAGCTTGCTTTCAGCTGAGGAACTGTTACTAAAATTAACAGTAACCCTGAAATGACAGAATTGGTCAGTGACTTGGGGGAAGTGTAACTTAAAGCACAGAGGCAGAGGTTCACTTGGAGGTGAACTGAATGTACAGATTCTTCCACAACAAATGCAGGGTGCCCTGATGCTTTAGGGAGCAGGAAGAAATTAATCTTTGAACAAGGAGTAGAAGGCCTTTTAGGCCAGATTCAGGTGTAGTTACTGTGCTGAAACTAGAGAGGATATGAAACTTACTTGAGATCATTTGAGCTAATCAAGGCTGGGAACTTGATACAGCGGGAGACTTGTGATTTAAGCCATCCAAAAGCAGTCCTTAGTCTAATATCCCAACAAATGGATTTTCCTAAGCTAACTGGAGCCTAATCTCATTAGATGTGAGGAGACGTGAGCTAACAGTAGTGGCACTGTTGACTGGCAATAGGACAATGCCATGAACTCCACTGAAGCCCTAGCACATGGCACTGTTGTCGTCAGGGCTGTGGAAGTTGCAGAGGCCCTGTGCTCTGAAAGGTGCCCTTTCCTGCTCCTGTGCCAGTCAGCTGGCTGGCTTTTGTGGTAACTAAGGTTTCCCAGCGTGCCCAGCAGAGCCAGGGCTACAGCTGATGTTTCTGATCTTTTGCTTTGCCTTTAAAGAACAAAGTGATGTATTTGTGTGTGGCTGCTGCAGCACTAACTAGCTCAGTTGTAACTGGACCACTAATGAGTTGCAGAACCAGACCAGATCAATGATCCATTTTGTTCACAAGCCATACTGAAGTCTTCTGCCTGTCATGTCTGTGTCAGCTAGGTATTATTCCTTTATAACCCAAATTTTTAATGATTGTTTAAACTAAGATGTCTGCTGTCTGAAGTAGGGCACAATGAGCAGTGGTGCCTATTATTGCCTTACTTGAAAATGATATATTTGCTACCTTTGATATTGTAGCTAGTGTTAATGAGTATTTTCTGGGTCAGCCACTGCTTCATCATTAACTTTCCCCAGAAATACTGGATGGAGACAATCTCAGTTGGTCTATTTTGTTCCCTTTTTTCAGAGAATGGAAATATTGGGTATGCTGTGTGCATTTTTTCTTAATCCTTTGCAATGAGTTCTGTGTACTGTCCAGGGCTGACTGGAAAGGAGCCTCTTTGGCATTTGCTAGTGCAACAAGGAACTGATGCAATTAGAGCTGATAAACTTCCCTGAGCAATCTCACCACTTGTCTGAGCAACTCAGGCACTGCCGGTGTCCTCATGCCACTTCTGATGGCTCTGTGTGTGCCTCCTTCCTTGCTGCCACACAGGCAGCCCTGGAGCTTCTCCCCCGTGCAATGTGAAGCTTAATTTCTAGAGGCTTTTTGGATCTGAATCCATGGCTATGGAAAGACAACAGGGATCTCTGGAAGAGTGAGAGTGTCATCACACTTCTGTTCAGACATCTGGAAGCTGATGGAGGTGAAATAGCACTACACCAGACTGTGCTTATTGCTTCAGCTACATGCTTTGTCTTGTTCTACCTCTTTGCAAAAGGAGGAAGATCATTGGTAATTGGAAAACTTTGTAGGAAAATGCAGCATAAAAGATCTAATATTCAATCCTGGGTCAAGTTATAGGGAAGAAAAGTTTTCTATTATTTATTTTTAATGAGCAAAAGTTTGAAGAAAAAGTATTCAGAAGAGCTCCAGCTGGGCTTGCGGAAAGTGAGCTTAAAAAATTCACCTACTCCAATGCAACACAAATGAGTGCAACTAATTACCTGCCTAGGTATTTTTAAAAGGAGGGCTTCTGGTTAAAACAGAAACAAAAAACAACAACAACAAAAAAAAGGGAGGCTGGTGGAAGGAAGGGAGTGAGATGTAGACCAAGTAAAACACCTTTAACCTGATTTGTATTTACCCTGAAGTCTCTTCCAGTGCCAGTGTGATGGAAAGCGAATCATGCGTCTTTGGAGCCAGTGACACGGTATCACAGAAGTACCATCAGGAGCTATTGCTAAAATGAAATGCAGGCCAGCCTTTAAGTGTGAAATAACTGGAATTTCTTTGTGGTTGCCTGTGGAGCTTCTCCTAAATTACTACCTGCCACAACTTTTATTGTGTGTATCAAACTGCTGTTTGTGAAATGTTATGTGCCCAGAACAGATGATTTGGCTTTAGCGGTCCCAGTCAGCCTGAGGTGAACTTTGATCAATGAGGTGGAACTGGCCCTCCTGGCACACTGAAGGGAAACCCCAGAGTGCCAGCTGACCTTTGACATTTTGTTGCTACAACGCCGTCTTAAGCGTTTCCTTGACCCGGCAGATCTGCAGCGTGGCTGCCAAGACTATGTCCTGGATTCTGCACTGTCATGTTGCTCGTGTCACGCACAAAACAAGCGTGGAGGAGACAGTGACAGAGCAAATGAGAAAGGCAACAATGTCCATTAGCTCTAGGGCTGGGGTGAAAGGTTATGCCAGGGGCTAGCACCACATAATCGGGTCACCTCTACTGTGCCAACGCTGCAGTTCCTAGCAGGCCCACACGAGAGGGCAGCAGTACACACAGCAGCCACGCACTGCGATGGGAAGCAGTTTTTCTAGGAATACACAGCACATGGTAGGGAATTGCGTAAGGCACCCAGCATTCCCACTTTAAAGGTGTTCTTTTAGAAAGGACGCAGTAATACTTAATTCACAGTGTCAGTGTAACTGATGCACAAATGGTGCCATTCCTGCAGTTTCTGAGCAAGCCTGGAAGCTTTCTGAAACCTGTACAGGTGTGGGTTGAAACATTCCATTTTAGATACTGTTCTGTGACTGGTGTATTTGCCCGTTCCTGGGAAGCTCTTGTTTCATTTCCCAGCTCTGCCACAGATTTCCTGTGTGTGACCTTGGGCAAGCTACTCTAATCCCTGTGGATTGGAGTCCCCCAGCTGTAAGCCTGAGATAATCAGGCTGCCTCATCCCCTTTGACTTTATATATACGGCAGGCCCCGTGGGGAACAGCGTCTCGATTCCTATTTGTTTGGCAAATAGTACTGAGCACAACGTGGTCCTGAACTTGGTTGTGCCATCCAGATACTGCAGCATGAAGTGTATTTTAATATCCTACTCAGAGGGTGACCAGAAGTCACTCAGAATTAGCTTTACCTTGCAGTGAGAGCAAGATGCAGGTGTGCTGAGGGAAGCTGGGGGTTTCTGAAAGTGAATTCTTGTTTAGCTTCAAGTAGATTTATTTTTCTAAAGGGGTAAAAAGGAAAAGCAAGTAAAGGAATAAAACCTCATTTCAGTTTTTGCTCAACACTCTTCTTGCAAAGTGCTGCTATTACCAAAGGCAGCCTAAATCCTTTTGCAAGTGTTGCTTGGGAATGTGTTGTACCTAATCAATAGAATCAATTGACTCAACAGGCTGGTTTTGCTTGGTAGTCCTCAGTGTTCCAGTGTTTCTGCATGTCTTAAGATGTTCTAGCAATGTGCATGTCACCGGTAATGCACCATGACAGGCTGCCATCTCACAATTTTCCATTGATACCCAAGTGCCCTTTGGTATTAGCAGTTTAAGAGATAAAGCACACAAGAGTCAGAATTTTAGGAAAGTGCCTTTTTTTGTAGTTTGCCAACTCCAAAGTGTTTTCTACAGGTTCCAAATAAATTTAATTAACTAACAAACACCTCAGCTGCACTTACACTGGAGTCGTGCCCAGAATGAGCACCCTTCAGCATGTCTGAGCACAGAGAGTCCCTGCTGCTCAGTTCTGAGGTCAAAGATCATTTAAAGATGTTGCCATCTGAATGCACTTCAGTAGCGGTTAGTGCAGCTGCTGGCATCTGACAGGACAGTAAATAATCAGTGCTGCAGTATCTTATGTCCTGCTCAATAAAGTTCTTGCTGCTACCTTTGTATATTATCTGAGCAACCTTACAGCAGGAGGTACCTACTTCTAGGAACATCTTCCTCCTTTGCTAGGAAGAATGGACTGCCCCCGGGGTGCAGTCACATGGGATAAGCATGTAATTTAGGTGTTGTGAGCAACTGCAAAAGCAGGAACCTGGGCAGTGTGAGTACCTTAACATCTTTTTTCAGTGGCAGAACACAGCCTAAAATTCCCAAGGAAAAACTATTTTCTTTTGTTACTATAACACTGCAATGATCCCAATCATACAGTTTATGCGTATGCACACACACATATGCGTATGTAGTCAGCTTATTAGATATCATTATCCCTTTTGTCAGCTTGGGAAACTAAAGCCCAGGGAAGTGCAGGGCTTTCCCAGAAGGGGTACAGGCCCTTCGTCTCCATTTACTGCCTTTTGCTCATGGGTCATTTGCTGAAAAGTCTGTTCTGAGCAACACAGAGTTGTCCCGCAATGGTTCAGTCAGGCTGGGGGCCACCTGGCCTGACATTCTGCCTCAAGCTCAATAGAAAGAGCTGACTGGGCACATGCAGCTCACCAGTAAACTACCCTTGGTGCGGTGTTGCCAAAATAACCTACTTGCAGAGGAAGCTTTCCCTAACCCTTCAGTCAGAGGTTAGACCTCTTCCTGGTAGCAGAGGGTTTATATCCCTTCTAAACTGAATAATGAGAGCGCTTCAAAGGAGGTGAGACTTATTCTCTCCTTTAGCAAGTGTTGCGCTAGGTTCGACCAATAAAGATTTTACCTGTGAGATCTAAGTGATTCATCTGTTTCAAACTTAAAACTTTGCAAAATCGGTATCTTCATTTACTCTTGATTTTAGCATGCTGGTTTCAGCATATGTAGGAGTTCAGCTCCTTGCATGATTTGAGTGTGTTCTGACTTCCTCTTCAGGTAACTCTGCCTAGTTATTATATTATTATATTATTGCTTCTCTTGTCAGCCAGAAGCTCACAAGATTCCTACACTGTGGAAGTGCCTTCAGTTGAGGAGTCAGGCTTGCATCCCAACGGCACTGCTGTGCGGGTGCATCGGGAACATCTGGGGAAATGAGGAGATCCCTCTTCACAGGCTTGTACAAATAAAGATGGATTGATCTCATTGTGCCCTTCCAGTGCATGAAGACAGCCTACAGGAAAGATGGAGGGAGACTCTTGACAAGGGCCTGGAGTGACAGGACAAGGGGGAAGGACTGCACACTGACAGAGAGGAGGTTTAGATTGGATATTGGGAAGAAATTCTTCCCTGTAAGGGTGGTGAGGCCCTGGCACAGGTTGCCCAGAGAAGCTGTGGCTGCCCCTGGATCCCTGGAAGTGTCCAAGGCCAGGCTGGATGGGGTTCTGAGCAGGCTGGGGTAGTGGAAGGCATCCCTGCCCCTGGCAGGGGGTGGAACTGGATGATCTTTAGGGTCCTTTCTATTCCAGGCCATTCTGTCATTCTGCTCTACAATGTGACTGTACACACTAGGGAAAGTGCTAGGTTAGCCCTAAACTACCACTGTGCTGCCCCAGCTCAGGCAGCTTTGTTCCTGAAGGTACAGGTAGTGATCTCTGTGGAAAACAGAAGTCAGGGACATGCAGTACTTTCCCGCTGGCTCTGCCAGGCAGCTGAATTGCCCTCTACTCCTTGGAATGCACTGCCCTAGGGTTACTAAACTCAAGCAAGCCCGTGACATTGCTGTGTATTTTTAAAAGCAGGTATTGCAGACTCTGCATGTTCAGCAATCATAGCAAACAGCTGGAGTCCTGGAAATGCCTTCTGGGCCAGTCAGGACACTGATGGGAGCGTGCTTCCCACAGGTGGCTCCTGGGGTATGGCACACAGATTGCTCTCAAAGGTCATCTTAAATAACTGTACTTACCTCGTCATTTACAACACCAGAATTAGCCCCGTGACCAGTTAGGCATTTTTCAAAGCCACTTCACATTTTGCAGACCTGGATGTATCTTTATGTTCTTGTTTCCGTACTCTGCAGAGCAAACTGCACTCCAAACACAACTTCTCTGCTGTGCCAAGGAGCAGGAACTCGTGCAGCCCAGGTTCACACAAACACATTTTCCTTTGCAGACAGACTAGGAGTGCCAAGGGGCGTTATCTGATGATGGCAGCTTGATAAGCAAAGGTAGCTCCTTCTCTCTCAGGGAACATATGTCGAAGGGAACACAGCCTTAACTCGGATCCTTGTCCACACACATTCCCATACCCTTCAATTACTTTTGTAGCAGCTGTTAAGGAATTCTTTTTCTACATGCTTTTCTAATGTTTAAGCATTTTTTCCTAGTCATGTTGGTCGATTTGTCTCTACACATTTCATTTCTGACTTTACTCTGGAAAATGAAGTCCTGATGGCAGTGCATTCTGTATGACAGACCCAGTGTAAAACCAGAGCATCTGTAAGAGTCTGTGGCACTGGAGTAAACAAACCCACCTACCTCACAGTCGTGATTTCAATTCCCTAACTCCCAGCAGCTTCTCCCTGAAACAACAGAGGGCACCACTCCTCACACAAAACGCTGGAAGAGGAGCAGCCCTGCCTTTGAGTCATAGTTCAGGACCTAGAGTATTTATCTCTAAGTAGGTGACTGGGATTGAATATTCTTTCTCCCAAGAGGTTCACCTCTGCATCTCTGCTCCCTGTGCCGAAAGCTGCTCTCAGAGACATGTGCACTGTTCCTCTGGTGGATCTTGCCCTACTTTGCACAGACTGATTAAGCAGTTACTGGGAAATAGCTTTAGCCTGTTTGATTAGAATCTGCACTTGAGGAAGAGGAAACCACCATGCCAGCTCCTACCCCTGCTCCCGTGAAGATCTGTTTTTATTCCAGCGAGTTTACAACATAAAATGCATAAACATGCAGCATATCAGGGCTGGAGTCTCAGTTTCTCCTCTCAGGTGGCTGTGTTATCTTTTGATCTTGCTGTTCTGTCCGACAGGTGCCACTGTGTCAGTGCTGCTACCACCAACTCTTTTGAAAAAAAGAGATCTGCAAGAGGCTACAGGAAAGACGGAGGGAGACTGTTTACAGGGCCTGGAGTGACAGGACAATGGCTTCACACTGACAGAGAGGTGTGGTTTCACCTCGAGGTCCCTCACCATCTCCATGTCCCTCCTCTGGACACTCTCTTGCAGCTTAGTCTCTTTCCTACGTTGCAGTGACCGAAATTGCACACAATCAGCAAGGTGAGGCCGCAAGAGTGCAGAGTAGGAAGAATTTGTTCACGGAGCGATCACACACCGGAGTGGGCTGCCCAGGGAGGCCGTGAAATCACCGTCCCTGGAGGTGTTTTAGGAAAGGCTGGACGTGGCACTGGGTGCCACGGTCTGGTTGACGCGGTGGCGTTCGGTCACAGGAGAACTTCTCCAGCCTGACTGACCCCGTTATTCTGCCGGGGGAGCCCCGGCCTCTCCCGTCCCAGGGGCGGCCATTCCTGAGGGGAGGTGGGGCCGCGCGCGGGGAGGCGGAGCGCGAGCCCCCCGCCGGCCAATGGCGGTCGCCGCCGCCGCCGGCCCCGCCCACTCGCCCGCCCGCCCTCCCCGCCGCGGGCGCGGCCCCGCGCGCATGTGCCGGGCAGCGTGCGCGGCGGTCACGCGGGCGCGCGCGTGACGGCGGCGGCGGCCCGAGGGGCGGGCGCGCACTTGGGACCGGGGCGGGGGCATGGACAGCGGCACGGAGCAGGGCGGGAGCGCCAGGGAACCGGCCGGGCACTCTCGGGCAAAGTCACCGCGAAGGGGCCCCGTGCCCCCCTGCGGTGCCTCCCGGGAGTGCTGCCCGCACTGACGCGCCCGGTGCGTGCGCAGGTACTGCCCGAGCGCTCCTGGCCTCCGGACAAACCCGGCGTGGGACAACCTTTGCTTTTCACAGCGTCACAGAAACGTTTAGGCTGGAAAAGTCCTCTGAGATCTTCGAATCCAGCCTATGACCGAAGACCACCGTGTCAAGCAGACCATGGCACTGAGTGCCAATCCAGTCTTTCCTTAAAAACCTGCAGGGACAGTGACTCTGTCTCCCTGGGCAGGCAGTTCCAATGTCTGATCACCCGTTCAGTGAAAAAAATTTCCCTCACGTCCAACCTAAACCTCCCCCCGTACAGCTTAAGACCGATGCCCTCTTGTTTCAAGCAAATCATAATAAGATTTTCCAGCTTTTGTTCTTTTCCAGCCTCTCAGTCCCATGCAGAACAAGAGAGTTCAACTTACATGTTAAAAGGAGACACTCAGTTTCTCCTACTGGTAGTCCTGCAAACACTTCTGAAAATCTTGCTGCCAAGAGATGATGTGGAATCTCCCTCACTGGAGACATTCCAGAACCATCTGGATGCAATCCTGTGCCATGTGCTCTGGGATGGTCCTGCCTGAGCAGGAGGTGGGATGACCCCCTGTGGTCCCTTCCAGCCTGACCCATTCTGGGATTCTGTGAAGAGAAGCTTTTTTTTCCCCTGCGATTTGGGCTGCCTTATTGCTACAGTCTGCTCTTGGTGACTTATGACTGTTTTTGATGGACATACTCATGTTCCAGGTCTTGCTGCTGAAACCTAGGGCCCAGCCTTACAAGCTGTGCTGGAAGCTGTGATATCCATACCACAGAAATGCTGATCTGGGTTGCTACTCACAGGCTCCAAACTTGAAGCCAATGCAGTGCATTCCAACCACATCTATAAGTATTAGGCCCATGCAGAGGGGCTGCTGCTCCCACCTGGATAGGCTCTTTTGCAAACAACATCGTATGTAAGGAAGGCTGTGGGCCTGCCTGCCACTCACACAAGGGCTGGAGCCTTGGCAACTTTGTATGGTGAGAACAGAATCCACTTCAGCGTCTGTCCGCTCATCTGGCTCCGTGCTGCAGGTATTAATCCAAACACACTTGGAGAGACAATTTTCTGCTGAGGAAGAAGGTGCCATAGCTACATGGCTATTTTCCTGAGGTTATTCCCTAGAATTGACTTAGTTAGGAGAGTGCCTTGGTCTCATCCTTATAAAACATCTAGCAAAAAGCAAAGTAGAAAACACAAACGAACCAGCAGGGCTTTATGGAGGCAGGAGAAACAGCTCTCCTTGGTCCCTATGACCCCTTAGAGCTGCCTGGGATCAAAGTCCCTGCTTGCTGAAACATAAAGGAATCTCTTCTCGCCTGCATCCTCTGGGGCGCCGGGAGGGCACGCAGGGCGGGGAATGTTCGCAGCGGCGGCAGCAGCAGCAGGTGCGCTGCCACTGGGTGCCCCGTGAGTTCAGCGAGGCAGAACAGCCTGTCCCAGGCAGGGCAGCTCCTGCAGCCCGCGGCAGCGCCGCCATCGAGGCTGCCCTGAATTTAGTGCTTGTGACAGATTGACAGCCCTGCAGGCTGAAATGCTGGAGCCACGGGGAGGATGCAGAGAGCGGAGCAGCTCGGCCCTGCTCACATCCAGCGCACACGTGGCCGGGGCTCACGCAGCTGCTGCTGGCAGCAGGTGAGCCACCGCCTTCTCTCTGCTGCTTCCCAGCGAGCTGCTCTGAGCCTGCAGGTGAACCAGAGACAGTCAACAGAGATTCAGACTTCCCTGAGTGAAACTGGCTTTAAAAAAGCCAAGGCTTTTTTTGCAGTGAGGAAATTTGGCATTTTTGTTACTTTTTTTCTCCGAAGTTGTACTTTCATGTTCATTTCTGCAACTGGAAGGCAGGAAACTTCTCAAAGAAGGCTGGGAATCACACTATTCCAGGAGCATAAGTTTGAAGGGAAAAGGAAATGTGTTGCAAGACCCAGGCTACAGGGCAGGCCAGGAATTTAGAGGTGCTGAAACACACCTTGCACACAGTCCCTGGGCTTGCTGGATGTCAGACATTCAGTCTGCCCTGACTAAAGTGAAAATTAAACAAACAAGGCCCAAAACACAAACTCAGGACCTACTCCAAGGCCCACTGTGCTCCAGAAAAGGACACACATGGCTTTAATGGTAGGTCAGGCCTTTCTCAAACAGGGTTGATTGTCAAGTTCTGTAACTGTAACATTTCCAAATACAAAAATTCCTTGTCCTGCAGTTGGGAGTGCATTATATTGCCTTCCATTGGCTTAACAATCCCAACCATCTTGATTTAACACACTCTAATGGAGCCTGTCATGCCACCATAATATACTGAATTATAAAATCTGTTTTCAACGTTTGTTGCTTAAGAAATCAAGTTTGCATCACTTACCTTGTGGGTTATGGGACAACAGAATATGGATTCAAGTGTAAACACTAAATGTAGCACCCAGTCCTGCACTCTCAGCACTTCCATAAGGGAATGTATCTTTAAAGATGGGAAGCTCTTTTCCAGTGTTTTTGTGATTGTTTTTAACCTCAAGAAAATTCAAGACATACAAGTTCATTTAGAATCCAAAGGGATCTGAGGAAGCTTGGAATTTAATAACTAAGGCTGACACTATGGTCCCTTCTGTCATTTGCCTTTTGCCTCCTGCAGCAGTCGGTTATCAGCCTCAATTACAAACCTTTTTCCCCCATATTTGCTTTTGTTAGGCATTGGGATTATCAGAACACACATAATTTGTCTTTATGTTTTATGTCATAAAATGTAATACATTTCACTGATGCTGCAACTTGGCATGAAGTCATTTCGCACGTTTGATTCAAGGGCTAATAAAAACAAGCCTTCCTGTTACCGTACATGGTAAATACTGAAACTGGTAAAGGCCTCTAAGGACCTGGGTTTATAGCCCAGTGAAACCTAAACGGATTCATATTCCCAAAGGAAGGAAATTTGAAGGGGAACCTAAAGCCTTGCTCATGCTCAGGTTTTAAACTGCGCTCTTCAGGAGGGGCACAGCTTTTTATGAAGTGCTTGTGGCTCCACCCTTTGTGTTCGGGTAGTGATCTGGCAGCAAGGGCTTTGTGCTCAGTCAGGCCGATTGCCTGGCTGGCAGGAGGACTTGGAATACACAAGCGCTTTCATCCCAGCCTAAATGCTGGCCTAACAAGTGTTAAGCTGTTCAAGTATGCAGGTCAAAGTTACCGAGGGAAGGGTTGAGCCCAGCTCACTTTCATTCCTGTGGCAACAGAGGGAGCAGAACCAGATCCAAAGACAGATGGAGGCAGACACAGACTTTTCCCCATTTCCCTGCCTAGTAATTTACTTCGGCAGGTAGAGTTCTACACTGTAGCAACCTTTGGTCCATTATTTTTGGAAAAAAAAACATGTCTATGTGTCCACTGGTATTTGTAGATAGCCCGCCTGTATCTCTATTTGGAATTAAATTTACTACAGCTTCCATGTGAAGACGCCTATTTCTTAGCAATCCTACTCGAGTAATTGAAAAGAAGTGCTTATTTTTCATCCAATTCATAATTCGTCCTGTGTTTTAAGGGATTGATGGATTTAACACGAGTCTTAGGAGCTTTTTATTCCATTAAAACTTCGTTCCTTGTCAGTGTAGTCAGCGGTACTGGAGGACCAGCAGAGGGAGCACGGAACGTTCCCTTCATCTCTCTCTTACGTAAACACTGGCTACTGTTTGAGGCGTTCCTTTAATTTTATTTCCCTGCAAGTATTGTTGGAAGGAAAGGTGATCTACAGCTCTGCTATTCAATCTATTGAAACTTTTAGGGTGCTGCATTTCATCATGCTAGGAACGATCTGCCTGCTTCCACCACTCTGTTCCTCCTTTTCCTCTCCCTCTCTCCCTCACCACAAAATACTCGGTTTTTGCAGAGTATTTCCAAGTTGGGACACCCATCATTCATTCCTGCAGAGATTGTCATACGTCATTAGATTGTCAGACAAATCATAAAGTTTGTTCCTTGTGAGCAAAGAGAGCTCCCATGCAGCACCAGGGCTGACAAGTGTTAATTTTAAAGATTAGTGTTTTGCAAAAAAGAAGAGGAAAAAAAAGTAAATGTCAGGAAGAAACCTGCGTGTTCCACACTTTGCTTTGTGAAATGTGCACATATTAGACCAGAGTTTGCCAGAGAGAGTTAAAGGAAACCCTGCAAATTCAAACCCAGATTAAAAATGCGAATTAAATAATCATCAGCCACACAATCATACAGTTTGAAGCTCAATGCACCAATTATTATGTATTATCATTGCATTTTTAATTAGTAGACAGCCCCATTTTGTGTATTAAAGTTTTTATTCCTTATTAAGAATTTTTTTAAATCACAAAATAGTGTGGAAATATTTAGATAATAGAATTCATGGAGTGCTGGAAAATACTGAATATAAAGATTGATTTCTAATATATCACATACTAAACTGTTCTAAAACAGCTGGTTTCTTGCAGACAGGATTTATTTTTTTTAATAATTTAAGACAGCATAAGCTTGTATCAAGCATAAGCATTGTAACAAAAGTGCAACTTTTTCAGCAAATCCTCCCAAAAGATATTTAACTCAAAATATCATTAACACATATTTTTCTCCCTACAAAAATAGCATGTCAGACGTCATTAATTGGATGTATTAACAACTATTTACATACAGCCACTCTGTAGGCTAGTAAGATTTTTTTTTTTTTTGTAACGTTGTTTAAACACAGCGTTTGAGGCAAACAGTAGCAACAGCAGCAGCAGATGCACCAAACGGACTGACGGACCCCGGACACGCACACACTCCTCGCCAGGCTGTGGTGTCTCACCTCTTACATAACATTCAAGTGAGATTTCTCACAGTGCTACCTTGGCAACAAACTAAAAATATCTAGGCAAGGTCTTGGTTTAAGCCTTATTATAAAAGCTTTATCTGTGTGATTATCTAGCGTCTGGTTTGTCTCCAGAAAGGGAAAACGCAGTATTTGAGCATGGGATGAGGGAAAAACCCATATGGGAAACTTACCCCAACTGGGTTAATCGTTTCTGGTTGCACAGCAAGGTGTTTACCTACAGCCTCCAGTTTGTGTCACTCGGAATTTAGGATAAAATGAGTTCAGGCTGACAAGCTGTTCTCTGTTTTCTTGGGGGAGAGAAGGGGGTTTCTTTTTGTAGTTCAGTGCAGTAACATTCATTTTATACAGCAAGGTTTTGGGGGAAAAGAAATCTCTCGGGTACATACTGAATTAAATAAAGATGGGGTGAGAACAAATGCACTTGCCACACCTGTATACCTTAGCCAAAAAAAAAAAAAAAAAAAAAAAAAAAAAAGAAATAAACACAAGGTTATGTAATGGGTCTGACCCTCCTTTCCTTGCACACCCAAAACTTGCTGGAGCCAGCGGCATCCCCGGGTGCTCAAGGCACTGCAGGTTTGGGCTCAGGGTGCATCCTCCACACTCCAGTTCTCCATAAAGTGCTAGCACAGGTGCTGGGCTCTGCCCTTCCTCCCTCGCCTCACTCCCCGCCCTCACCCTGAACCCATCCAGGTCTCCCGGACAACAAGTGCAAGTTCCCAAGTGGGACTTAGGGACACATTGTATAAACCCATTCCAAATAAGGTGCCACATTTAATTACTCAATATAGAGAAAAAAAAAGTATCCTTACTATGTTTTCTTCCTTCTTCTTCTTTTTTTTTTTTTTTTTGTTTTGTTTTGTTTTGTTTTCCTTATTTATGCATTTATAAAGCCAAACATTAAAAAAATACTGAGTAGCAAACTTTATCCTCTACGGTCCTCTGCGGGGGCTGCTCCGGGACCTGCTGCCCCGGCAGCGGGACTCCCCCGGGCCGGGCCCGGCATCCCGCGGCCGCCAGCTCCCGGCGATCACCGGCCCCAGCGACCCCTGCCCTCCGTAGGAACCCGGGGGCGCAAGTGCGGGCCCGACGGCCCCTCAGTCCGAGGGGAGGGCAGCAGCGGCGGGGAGCCCCCGGGGCGTCTCACGGGCCCTCGGCGCCGGGCTCCTCGGCAGCTGCGGGCTCGGGCTCCTCGCCGGGCTCGGCGGCGGCAGCGAAAGGGTGCGGGAGGTGGGGCGTCGGGGGCAGCCCGGTGGCGGCCGCCGCCGCCTTGTCGGGGCCGAGCACGGAGGAGAGGCAGGGAAAGGAGGCGGCGGCGGCCGCGGCGGCGGCCGCTTGGGCCGGGATGCCCGGGTAGAGGAGAGGGATGGGGGCGGCGGGGTAGAGATACTTCTCCAGGCTGCTTTTATCCAGGAAGGGCTGCATGTAGGCGGCGGCGGCCGAGGGGGAGATGAAGTAGAAGGGCAGGCAGAAAGGGGCCGCCGCCGGCTGTCCAAAGGGGGCCCCGCCGCCGCCCGCCCCCAGGGCCATCAGCGAGCCCAGCAGGGCGGCGTCGGGTCTGACCAGCGCGGCCGCCGCTGCCGCCGCCGCCGCCTCGGCTCCCCGCGCCGCCAGCCCCGGCGGGCCGGGCATGGGGCTCCCGCCGCGGTCCAGCTTCAGCCGCTTGGGCGCGGGGGGCACCTCGTCCCCCGACGGCTCCTGCTTGATCGCCAGGGCGGGCAGCGCTCCGCCGGCCGCCGCTGCGGGGCCGCGCTCGGGGCGCGCCTCGCCCTCCCCGCCGTAGCCGCTGTCCGTGTCCGTGTCGGTCTCGGCGCTGAGCTCGGCGGCGTGAGTCCGCTGGATGACGGGCACGCAGTTAGCCTGGCCCTCCGGCTTGTGGCCCGGCGCGCAGGGGGGGGCGGGCGGGGAGGAAGAGGAGGAGGAGGATCCCTTGCTGAGGGGGCCCGGCGGCGGGGAGAGGAGCTGAGGGCCGGGGAGGAACTGCGACGAGATGGAGTGCAGGTGGCCGAGGAGCTGCGCGCATCGCTGCTCGCGGGGGGTCCAGCTCTCGAAGCGGGAGAGGTACTGCAGCACTTCCTTCGCGCACGTCTGAAAGCCCGAGTGGAAGGCGTCCAGGTCGGCCTGCACCGGAGACTTCATGGACCGCTCTCCTGCGGGGGAGACCGAGCGGGGACTGCGTTTACCCGCGGCTCCGGCATGGGGTGCCCCGCTCCGCGCCTCCCCCTGCCCGCCCCCCGTGCGCCCCAGCAGCGGTTCTCCCTGGACCCCGCTTACCATTCTGCAAAGCAATTATCTTCTGGTGCTGCTGCTCTGTTAAGGCTGTCAGCGCTTTCAAGTGCTTCAGAGTCAGTTCCAGCACCACCGCTTTCTCCAGGTGTCCCAGCGTCTGCAAAGACAAGGGTAGGGGGCGGCTTGGTTACCTCCCGGCACGTTTTGGCTACTGCCAAATGCCGCCTCCGTTAACTTCGGTGAGACCGGTCCCCGAGGCATTAGGGCCAGGACGGCGGGCGGGCAGCAGGCAGGCAGCCCGGCGTCCCGGGGGCTGCGCAGCGGGCAGGCTGCCGGCGCCTGCATCCGCACAGGCATATACGCTCCTGGGCACCTTACCGTTAATTTCAAATGCTCGGGCAGTAAATCCTTCAGCTGGGCGATGCATTCGTTAATCCTGTCTCGCCTCTTCTTTTCTATCAGTCTATGTGGCAGTTTGTACGTTTCCTATTTGGAAAAACCCGGAAAAGCTAAGTGTTAGACAGAGTCCCTCGGAACGCCGATCAAAACCAAAACAAATGTCATGCGGACCACATGCCGCGCAAATTATCGTCAAGGCACCGCTCTCCCCTCCGTGCCAGCTCGCTCGTAAACCCACTTGCGATTCGGGGGGCAAGTTGTATGCGCAGCCCCCCGGGGATGCTCTTGGGAGCGAAGCTACTCTGCAAAATTCAGCGAGCCCCAAGCAAGCGGTTAAGAGAGAAGAGAGCCCCAGAAACTTATCCTTACCTTGCTCTCGTCCCTCTTCACGCCTCTTTTGGGTTTGCACATATACAGGGCAGGGTAGTCCAGCCTGGAGAAAAACACAAACATCCAGCATCGGCAAGTGCAGCGATTGCTTGCCTAGCACCTCCTCGAGTGGGCACACGGGCGCCGAGCGCTCTGCCCGAAGGGCCGGGCAAGGGCTCGCCCGGGTCCGCCAGCGGAGGGAGGCGGCGAGCCCTGCGCCCCGCCGGGCAGCCGGCGCCGCTCCCAGCGCTTCGCAGCACTTTCTCAAGAAGACGAAACGCCGTAGAGATACGAGACGGAGATAGTGCCCCGGAGCCTTACCCTATAAAATCCCTATGCTCCAGTAGCTGCCTCTCCGGCAAACGGGAGATTCCTTCATCCATGTCTGGCAGCGGCTGATGTTTCGTCGCTGCTTTTGACTGAGCCTGCGGGATGCTGAGATCAGTCTCGGGAGATCCGCGAGCGACGCTGCGCACATGCAGCCTCCGTCCCCCCTCTCCCGTGCAGTGGCCAAAAGTGTGCGGCGGTTCGTCCCCCCCCCCCCCCCACAAGTGCCTCCGCCGCCGCTGCCGCTCCCCCCCGCCCGCCTTCGCTGCGCTCCCCGCGCACACGCCCGCAGCTCCCGCCGCCGCCGCCGCCGCCGCGCCTGCCCGCGGGGCACGCGCGCCGCCAGCCAGCCCCGCACCCGGCTCACGTGCGGAGCGGGCGGGGGCGGGACCGGGGAGGGGACGGGGGGGTCCCGCCGCCCGCCCGGGGCCGCCCTGCGAGACAGCGGCTTCCCCCCGTGTTACTGCTGCTGCCGCTGCCGCTGTCATCGTCAGCGTTACCGCCGGGATGATTGCCACTCTCACTGTGTTTTTATTATTTTTATGATTTTTCTAATTTTAATAATTACGAAATAATTTTACTTTTATTATTGTATTTCTATATTTTTTTATTTGGATCCGGGGAGGAGACCCGCCAATGAAAAAACGTGCCCACGGGATCAAGGGGCTAATAGTCGAGCCCCTCTCTTGGTGGGTGCGGTTAGGGGGTCACGTTTGCTATACGTTTTCCATAGATTTCTATAGGATGCGTGGGCGCGAACAGGCGCACGCACACGCGTGTCACTGTGCGGAGCGGTCCCTGGCCCGGCGCCGCTGTGCCGCAGCTCTCGTCCCCCGGTGCTCCCGCCCGGCCGCCGCTTCTCCCGGCAGCTCTCCCTCCCGACCTTTGGACGGGAGCCGGATCTGCCTGAAAGGCCAGACCGCGGCAGAAGCGCTCCTTCTATACAGACGGACTCACGTATAGAGGCACATACATATAAAAATATGTCTATCTCTAATGTAAACACATCTGCTGTTGACGCTGCCCTCGGGCAGCCCGCATCCCTGCGGGGCTTAGGGGGTGACATTGGCAGAGGATTTGCATCGGTGCAGCGTGACCGGCCGCAGCAGCCCCGGGAAGCCCCCCGCACCCCCGCCCGCGTCCCTGCCCGCCGGGCGCGCCCGCGCAGCCCCCGCTCCCCGCCGGCGGCGGCGGCACCGACAGCCGCCTCCCTAATCCCGTCTCACACTGGTACGAGCACAGGGCCGGCAACGTGACCCGACCTGCTGCCACATCACTGCCGCCGGGCTGCATCGGGCGGCCCTGCCCCGCCGCCCCCCGCTAGCAGGCGGCGGCACCGGGCGGCACCGGGCACCCCCGGCACGGGCTACCGCGAGCCGTGCCCCTCCAGCCCCGGGCAGCCCCGCGCCCCCCGCCCCTCGCCGGGCAGCCCGCCAGGACCCTTTTGTCAGCGGAAGGACGGGGTGCCGGTGTCCGAGGGAAAGGGATGCTCTTCCTTCCCGTGCCCCGGGCAAAGGCGCTGTCTGGGCGCGCGTCTGTGTCCCCGCGTGTGCGTGTCCCGGCCTGTGTGTCCCCGCGTGTCCCCGCGTGTGCGCCGTGCCTGCACGCCGGCGCGGCATGTGTGGCCCTGCAACGTGCGGGGTGTGCAGCGTGTGCGGGGAGCGCAGCGGCCCCGGCCCCACGTGCGGGGCGGGGGGAGCGGACACCCCCGACACCACCACCCCCTCTCAGAGCCGGGCTGGCGGGTTTCTCTCCGGTATTCCCGGCGGGAACCGCAGGCGGAAAGTGTCAGCTGAGGCGATCCACAGCGATGTGTTTATCCCCAGCGCTGACCGCTTGCTTTTCACTTGGTTCAGTTTTGCTCCCTCCCTTCCGCGGGCTCCGGCTCCTGGAGGTGTGTGACCTCCAAGCCCGGGCTCCCACAGAATCCAGGCGGCTGGGGGAGGCGGGGGAATTACCCCAATAAATACCAAACACGCCTCCGGCTGCCAAAATAGAGACGGGAACCTCACATCATTCCTGTCTAAAGACCGTGTTTTACAGGTAATCTGGCCAGAAGGGTAACTCGTGATTTTTGTGTGCGGGGGTGGGGGGGGTGGGGTGGGGGGCTGCCGAACCGCACTGCCCGTCTGTAAAGTGCGAATGAGGTTTTAGGAGCAGCGAAGGCTCTGATGAGGTGTTTGAGGCTCCTGCTTGGCGAGCAGCAAGCGGCACTGCGGGCTTGTACAGCTCTCTCCCTGTTAACTTGATGGCATTTCCACACTGTCCGAAGCTAAACCGGACAAAAAAAAAAAAAAAAAAAAAAAAACAAAAAAAAAAACATACATTTGTGCCACGTGCATATAGGTTATAGGGGTGCGGGCTCAGAAGGAGAGGCTTGTGGACTGCTACACAGGTGGGTGGAAGAATCTGCTGCTGGTGCGGGAAGCAAATTGTTACACATGTTCACAGAGTCATAGAATATTCTGAGTTGGAAGGGACCCACAAGGATCCTGGAGTCCAGCTCCAGGCTCTGCACAGGACAATCCTACCAAGTGCCTGAGAGCATTGTCCAAACGCTTCTTGAGCTGTGTGAGTCTTGAGGCTGTGGTCACTTCCCTGGAGAGCCTGTTCCAGTGCTCATCCACTGTCTGGGGGAAGAACTTTTTCCTAATATCCAACCTAAATCTCCCTTGGGACATTACCTTGGGTAAGCCAGGACTACAGAGCAGTTCCCTAGGGAAGGGGGACCACAGACTCCAAGGGAAAGTTGCTCATCAAGGACATATTGGTTGCCCCATGTCAGTCATCCATGCTGGACATCTAAGGTAGAGCTGCAGGCTCTCTTGTTAGTCAGTGGAGAGAAACAAGCAGCTTCAGCATGAAATATCTTTCCTCCTCACTGGACTGGTCCTTGAAAAAGCATCAAGAAAACAGCCCAAGTAAAAGGAGCTTAACACTGAACTAAAGCACATGGAGACCTTTTGGGGGAGTGCTGATTCAAAGGGAGCTTGAACTCTGAAAGAAAAGACAGTTCCCTGCAGGTGATTCCTCCCATGGGCAGGAAAGCAGGGCTTTGCATGGTTTCTGTAACAAACAGGGTGGGGAGCAGGGCGGGTGAGCATTTCTGGAGCAACCTACTTATGGAACACCTGGAACATTTCTGGAGCATTTCTTTGCCAGCTTCATCCTCTCTGGAACAACCTGCAGATCTTCAAAATATGGAAAGAATGTCCAGGGTGAGACCCAGCTTCTAGGAAAAGTCCTAATTCTGGGATTCCTCTGGAACCAAGTGGGAGCGGAAATTGAGAATTACCAAAGACTCAAAACATGAGCTGAGACAGCTGGAGACTTTGCAAAAGGAGTTCAAACAACATCTGGAAACTTCTAAGAGTTTTATAAGAGGTCACCTGGAGACAAGGATAAAAGACTTCAGTGTCCAGAGAGAGTGCAAAATTATTCTGGAAGATTCCCACTTTAAAAAGGCAGGATGGATCAAAGAGGTGATTAGCAGCACGAGTATCATGCAAAATGTTTTCTAGAAAATAACAGGCACAACAAAAGCTTTGGCCAATTTATAAGCCAAGATGAACCACAGCAAAGAGTTAAGAAATGGAGAAAATCAGTGAGAAAAGGATATAAAAGGCTTGCAGGTTACCACAGGGAAAAAACAGCCTCCTGCTTCAGACGAGCTGGCCGGCACACAGCCTACCACCATCATCTACCAGCATTTCCAGTCTCCAGGTGGAAGGAATCAGTCCCAGCTGAATCAGTGCAAAAGCCACGGTGTTTGAGGAAAATACACCTGGGAGATTTGTTCAGCTCTGTCCATAACCACGGCATGAAGGAATGGCTCTGAAATGGGAGGCCTAGGAGCCAATTTGATGGGGTCAGCTCTTAAGTCAGTGAGCACTAGCCTTCAGGAAAAGAGATTAAATTATCTAGTCTGGCTGTATGACTAGAATCAACCATCAAATTAGAGAGAGCTGGTCAGCTGTGTGCCACAGTGGGGGGACAAAGAGAATTCAGTTGAAGGATCTGGATTATTTTGGTTGAATAACAAGGTATTCAACCAGAGGAAATGGGACATTGACCTAATAACAGATTTTTCAGTAAGGGGATGACCAGATTGAGATCAGGGAAAAAGGGAAATGGAAGCACATAAAAATCTGAGCTGGGTCAGACAAAAGGTCCTGGAGTCCAGGAGGAGATGTTTTGGGAGGAGCAGACAAACAGCATGGACACAATGCAAGCTCCCTATGCCAGTGTCCCAGGTCCTGGTGACCTGCAGGGCAGAGACTTCCTGAGCCAGGAACGATATCTCTGTGTTTAATGGAAAGCCAAAGATGCCCTAAGAGGCTGAGGAATGTGCCAAGTCTTTAAATGATGGGCTGCAGCAGAGCACTGGGCCAGTTAGCAGGCAGTGGTGAGAAGGTGGTCAGTCCTGTCAGCTCAGCACTGTGGCTCACGTGGGGACAAGAAAAGAGAATTTCCACCTCAGAGAGTACCGCACGCACCCAGCGTATGTAAAGCAAGAGAGACAGGGGCCATGCAAAAACAGAGCTGAGCTCAGAAGCAGAAATAAAATAACCTGAGTGTGGGAAGGTGGTGGGCCAAGACAAGACACAACGTGCAGCGAGGCCTTTGCAGAGTTGCAAAATGAGGAAATGGGGGGAGATCCAGCTGGGGGACAGAGTCAGGACCACGTTTTTGTGGAGGACTGGTGCAAAAATCTTACCAGGGGGACACTGGTCACAGTCTGCTATACTTTGGCTCATCTTAGGCCATGTGAAATGGGTGATACCAGAGATGGGCCAGTCTCCCAAACCAGCCCTTGGGCTAATGGTGACTGAGCCAATCAGCTTGTAGTGGATAGTGGCTGGTGACTGGAGAACATAGACACTTCCCAAACCTGGGGAAGTCAGAAACAAGGCACTGGAGCAATAAGTAAGGCATGGTGATGTCCTGATAAACACCAGGAACTGTGCCTTATCCCATCAGTTTGGAAATTCCCTTTAAAGGTGTGTTTCCAGTGAAGCCCATGGTTTGCAGGTAGCTGAGAACCTGTCCTGCCTTCGAGGACAGTAAAAAATAAAGGTGACTCCACTCTGAGGTCACTGCCAGCCCTGACTGATGGGAGAGTCTCAAGCCTGCCTGGAATCCTGGGACCTTCAGAGACTCTTCCCCAATAGGTCAGTCAGATCTGGGGTATGTGATACAGATAGGATCTCCCTCTGTCTGCTGGGTGCCTTTCAGGAACATCAACCAGGAACAAGTAAAACAACCTTCCCCCTAAGTTCCCCCTCTGAAGTCCCTGGAAAGAAGCTCTGTCTGAGCATGAAGGCCCCTTGGATGATGGGTTCAGTTTGGTCAGTCACAAGAGATCTAAAAGGTGTATATCAACAGGCAGAAAAGACAAAGAAGGGAAAATTGCTTTCTCAGCAAAGCCTGACCTGGCAGTTTAGTGATGGCTGGGGGCTTATGTAAAGCCCCAGCTGTGCTGGAGAGGCTGGTGGAGAAGGTAGGGCACACCATGCCAACAGAAGGCCTTAGATGGCCTCAACCTTCCAAGAAGTCTGTTGTGCTTAGGCTATTTATGGGTGCACACTGAGACCTTTGAACAAGTGGTAGGTGCATGGACAACGTGGCCTGTGATAAGTTCAAGGCTGACAGTCTCTAACTGATCCCAAAGGAATGGGAGTTGTTCCAAGAGCAGGTGACTTCAGCCTGCTTCACCAACTGGTGATGGGGAATTTCCACTGAAAAAAGCAAAAGCGAGACTGCCCGGAGCTGGCCCGCTCCCCGGAGCTGCAGGTCCACAGGACTCTGCTCCTGTTACAGAGGGAGATGTGCTGTTTGTAGATGTGCTAACATTGCAAAACCTTGCTTGGGCACAGTGACAGATGGGAGACCATTTTAGTGGCCAGCAGAATGAGATTTAGCAGTTTCCACCTGTGCAATTCTTGCCCCTGGTTAAATTTACTGATGGGCTCTGCTGGTATTTGCACAGGAGGAACAGTGTAATCAGTGTACTGATTTGTACAGAGGTGTAGGCTGTGAATACCTGCACTAGCTCATTCTGTGGGATTCCCAAATGCAATTTGCCCAAGCCTTTAGGAAAATGGCAATTTTGCAACTGCACCATTCACTACACCTCTGGCCATAAGTGGAGTAGCAGGGATGCCAAATCCAGGCAGAACCTTTGGGATGCAGTGCAACGGTGTCACAAAGAGTTGATTCTTCAGAGGGATGAATGCAGAGAGGGAGATGTTGTTTCCTCTCAAACCACTCGTGGATGTGCAAATACTTCCAGTTGACTCAGGCGAACCAAGGAGGGGAAGTGCCAGAGGAGAAATGTGGGCTCCTGAAGGTTCATCACAGAAAGAATCCCAGTAGGATAAAACTAGAAAATGAGCTGGGAACCTCCACTGTCCTAGAGCACAATGTACATACATTTGGAGCACAATGGAGTGATGGATACCAAGGGAAAAGCCTTCTGGTCATGGTTGGAAAAGTCTGGAGTGAAAGATCAAATAAGGCATAAAAGTTCTAGTGCGTGAAAACAACCTATAGAGCACACTGTTAGGTGGTGTCTGGAGCAGGAAGTTCTGACATGATTGTTTTAAAAGCTGGCAAATGTTTTAAGCCACATTGTGTTTCTGTGCATTTCCAACAAGCCTTAGTGAAGCTAAGTGAAAAAGTCCTACATTGGTTAAGAATCAGGAAGGATGTAGAAAATGCACGCAATTAATGCAAAAAAATGCAGTCTGTGGGACTGTTATTTGCAATAGGAGATGAATGCCCCTATTGCAAATAACAGTCCCACAGAAACACAGAGACACCCCATGAAACAGTATCTGACAGACTCATTCCATTAATGGGCTGCATTGCCTGGTGTCCTTGAGTTTCTGTCTGGAGCAGATTCTAAAGGCTGCAGACTATTTCACAAAATGCCCTGGAGCTTGTCTGTTAGGACACCAGTGCCAGATGTCCAAGTGAAAGATGTCCTCTCCCTCCAAGTCCTAGGAGGTATGGGAGGATTGCACAAAGCTCAAGGGAGAAACTCTGAATCCAGAACTTTTCAGCAGATCTGTGGGGCGGTTGGGATCTCTAAAACAGTTCCATGTGACCACAGCCTGAAGGGTTGGTGGGATTTTTTTTTTTTTTTTTTCAGAGTCTTCCAGTCAAGTGGCTTGCTCCTCAGAACTGCCTGAAGTGGTAACACCCAGCATATTCCAGTCCTTTGGGAGGCCCCAGGAGAAGCAAAGCTCTTCCTCACCATTTTGATGAAAACCTAAGACCTTCTGCGTGCCTTTTTATGGACTTCTAGGAGAAGAAGAAAGACTTTTGGGTCATGCATAGAAGCACATGTTCCTTTGTTTTTTTGGGTTTTTTTTTTTTAAATCAAGTGGAAATCTGGGATATTTTACCATCTTAGAAGAAACAGTGTGAAAGTCTTTAAAAGGATAAACCTAGAGCAATACTGTTGGACTTGCTGTATAAGGCTATATGGTACTAACCTGGATATTTATGGTGGTTACACATTACAGTGGGGTCCCAGGCTGTCACAAGGCTCATTAGAAAATGTAGTAGGAAAATAACACACTGGGGAAACAAAACTTCAGGGTTTCACTCTTCCTCTATCCTTCCCTCACTGCAAATGTAGCTGTGGAAAGCTGAGGCTGGAGAAGATGAAGCACAGATCCCCTTCCTCCCTGCAAGCTCCAAAGGGCCAGAGATTTGCAGGAACACTGCATGCACCTGGGAGTGGCTGCTTAGAAGGAAATCAAGGAGCAGAAAACTGCGAGAAAGGGGACTATAAATGTTTTGGATTAGCAATAGGAAAATATCTTGCTGAAGCACACTGTGTAATTACAGTAAATAAGAATGTGTCATTCATCACTTCTTAAATTATTTTCCCTCATTCATAGGATGGTGGGTTTATTAGAGCCTTGTCATTTTGAGCTCCTTCAGAATAAAGGAGGAGGCTGAGAGGTCAGGTGTGGGAGGGAAGCCAAGTCCTTCTAAAACCAAGTGTGCAAGACAGGCGGGACAGTCTCCCTCCTCTATGAAACAGAAACCATCCCATTCTGGACACTTGGCTGCAGACAGGTGAGTGCTAAGAAGATGTGAGAGAAGTCAGAGGAGAAGCCTAGTGTGTGTTTTTGGGTACAGATGCTACTTGGAACCGCTGGCTCTGAGCAAAGAGCCCAACTGCTGTTGTATGAGTCCTGGGTTCTGGTTGGGAAGGACAGAGCTTTTTAGCTAGAAGGACAGGAGGAGAAATCAGGGGATCTGTTGATGCCTGTCTGCTTCAGCCACCACCCCAGATCTACCTGGAATGTGCAAGCAAGGAGAAGTCCTCTGCCTTGTATAAGCAGCACTGGGCTGGAAAGCCAAAGTATTCCATAGGCATAGGCACCAGCTGCAGTGCAGCCCCAGACTACAAGCAGGACAGCACCGAACTCAGCACAGACACTCGGGAGGAGGGACAGGCATGCGTGATGATCACTAGAACCTACTGTCCCAGAGGGAAGGATCAGTCAGCCCTTAGACCCATCCTAGCTTGTCAGGATGTATCCAGGATACCTCTGGACCTTGTACCAGCTGGGAAATACCCCCTCAGCCATTGTGCCTGAATTCTCTGCTCTCTCCAGCGTGCCCTTTGCTCCCAGACCAGATGGCAGCATGGTCCCCCATGCTGGCAGTGCTCCCTGGGGTGTGCAGTGCCACAGGGAGCTACCCCATGGTATGTGGGGCTCTGAAGCTCTTGCAAGTGCTGCTTGCAGGGTCACTTGCCCGCAGTGCTATTCACCTCCCCGCTGTCTCACCAGGCTGCTGCAGCCGGGGCGGGAGCACTGCCTGCGTGCGAGCAGCCGCGGTGGCAGGCCTGGCAAGCCTCCCTTCTTCACAGGGAGACTCTCCTCCCCCCGATGAGCAGGTTTCCAGACAGCTGCCTTTTATGAGGGCAGATTTCAGGAAGGCTCTACAACCCAGCCTCGTTTAACTCGTCTCCCAGTCCTGTGCTCTGTGTCCTGCTGGGGAGGCAATGCATGACCCCCTCCAGCTGCCGGCAGCCAGGCTTTCAACGTGGCAAGGGGCCGGGCTGGCTGTGTCTGGGCAAATGTTTTCTTTGTGCGGTCAGAAAGCTGGGCTGGGCAGAGGCGCCGTGCCCGAGGCACATCCTGACAATGAGCCCCTGCCCACCCAGGCCACGCTGGGTCTCGATCTCCCACGTTGATGGCACGGACAGCGAGGGTGGCAGTGACCCCGGGTCTTCCCCAGGAGTAGTGTTTTTATCTCAGGAGCAGCAGGGAGATAAAAGCACCCTGGTGGGGTGGGTTGCAGGGTGCTGGAGAAAGAGCCCGGGGCGCACCACAGGATGGGGACAGTGCCACCCACACGGCCCACCTGTGGGACATGCTGGCACCCGCTGCCACTACAGCATGGCTTGGCTTTAGTGTTGGCCCCTGGGCAGAAGGTGGTGCAGCCCAGCAGGACCACCAGGGACCCCTGTCCACAGCCAGGCATTGCTGAGGTTGCTGTTCCATCAGCCCCACACACCCCACACCTTTACATAAAAATGCTTTGCATCCCAGACTCCAAGCACAAACCTGCCATGCCTGCTGGTGGCCTTGGCAAAGAGAAAGGCATTAAACCACCAAACCCAAGGCTTCAGCATGTGCCCATTAAAGCTCATGAATTTATGTCAAAGTTGGAAAAGGTCTGTGTTATGCAAAGGTCAGTGTTCTGTTTTATTGCCCTTTGCTTCCTTTGCTGTCCTGACAAGGTGTGAGGAGGAAGCCATAGGCTGGAGTGGTGCAGGACTCATGGAAGTGAGTGGGTGAGGCGTGACATCCAAGCCAGGCAAAGCAGTGGGTGGTGCTCACCCCACCCTCCCACTCAGAGCAGGGCAGGCAGCAGGTCCCCACAAATCTGCTCTGCTGCAAGGAGAAGAAGCCATGCAGCCATTTCAATATTTTCTTTGAACTTTACTCTGTGACTTTTCTAAAACAGCTGTGGCCAAAATTCAGCCTGCGGATCTTGGCACAGTGTCCAGGCCTTTGCAAGGAGATCTCACTTGTGGGATTTCCTGTATGGTACAAACCACTCTTTAAAATCCCCAATGTGTGAAGTCTTTAGCAAGGCAATAAGACCTTGACCAGCACAGTTTTTTCCTGAACATCAGAGGCTCTGTGAGGTACAAACACCTGCACCTGCCCTTGGAGCTCAGCTGAGGTGTGGGAGCTCAGCTGGGCAGTCAGGCAAGCAGGGCCACATCCCCATTCATACCCATCCATGGCAAGGAGATTGGAAGTAGATGATTTTTAAGGTCCCTTCCAACCCAGGCCATTCTATGATTCCTTGATTCCTCAGCCCCACAAACCTCAAGAAAGCTTAGAGTTTTTTGTTACCTTCCCATTTTGCAGATTAGCATTATCATTCCTGTTATATTTTTCATTTTAAACACATTTTTTTCGGTGTAGCCAAAACCATTTAGAGGAGTTTCTTGAAGCTCTGCAGAGGGAGGACAGCAGCTGGGTGCTGGCAAACGCCTGCAGCAGGACAGTGTGTCTCCTTTATGTCTCCATCTTCTGGGAGGCCAATCCATCCACTCCCAGGAGCACTACCCTCAACAGATGGGGTTTTTTAGCCTCCTTTCTGGGGTTGACCACTGCAAGAGTCCCCTCAAAGCACTTCTATGCAGCTCAGTGTGGCAAAGTCCACGCTGGCAGTTCAAGATCCCCACTGGCACCAGCACCAGATGCCAGAATCAGGCAAATTTCAGATCTGGATCTTCATGCCTGGAGAACTCAGGCCAGATGAGAAAAGAAGCAGAGACTTTGTCCGTAGAGGAAGGAAAAAGACCCAAAGATGCCACATTGATATCAATCACCCTGCTTTTGCCACTGTCTGGCAGCTGGAACCCTGGCAATAGGAGAGCTGGAGGCAGTTTCCAGCCTGGCCTGTGTGCAACACGGTGCCTTAGGGACCTATAATCAAAGTTTTGATTATTAGTGTAACATGGGTCATAAAGAGGAAATAGAATGAAATAAAATGAAAGTGCAGCTATCAGCTTCCCTTGAGTTTAGCTTGATCTATTTTAATTTAAATGGAAAATGCCACATAACTTATCTATAACTCTAAAGCCCTAGTAAGGAACATATTGCCAGCGCTAGATAGTGGCATGTTTTAGCAGCAATATGATGGACATAAAGCTCCTTAATACACACAGAAAACCAGACCTCAAATGCTCTGTGAGGAAACTAATTTGGGCCTTGTCAAGAAAGTAGGGAGCTTGGGGCAGGAAGAAATGCACAGTAGCTGGCACGGAGTCCCATCATGTACCTTGGCATCTTTTTATCTGTTTCTGGAAGTTCTGAATGGCAAGAATAGAAAACATCCATTGCAAAGGTGCTGTGAGGCAATTTTGTGCACGTGAAGTGTTTTGAAACCTCTGGGAGCCTTGCCCAGCTGTCATAGAGTGACCTCGGGCAGGGGATCATTGCCATGAGCACCCAATGTCCCTTCAGCAAAATGGCTGGAGGAGCTTTGCTCCACTGCAATTTGCACTGCAGGTCCTGAGGGCAAAAGCTCTTGGTTTGATGGGCTCCTCCAAGACTGTTTTTATGTTCATGACAGATTGCAAGTGGAATAAAATTCCTCTTCCCCTCAAAAAAGGCTTTGGAGAGGTGTGCAAGGTTTATCTTCTGGGAATGCCCTCTCACATGGAGCTGGCACCCAGCTGGCAGGGACTGTCCCCTTGTGCCACGGCCCTGGGAAGGCAAACCTCTTCCAGCTCCCACCAGCACACTCGAGTTCCCACTTGATGTGGAAAGCACCAGGATGGTGTGGAGAGCGCTTCTCCAGTGGCCTGGCACCGATATCAAAGGCAGGTACGTGGCCTTATTTGCCACTCGAGGCAGCTGCAGGACGGCGCCGCTTCCCTCTGCAGGGGGAAGCTTGTGCACAGGGCCGGAAGCCATCATGGAACAGCCAGCTCAGGAAGGGGCCAGGGCCAAGATTTTGTTTTTAACCTGTTTCTTGTTTATTTAAGCCTTTGAGGAAGACGAATAAAAGCAGCCAGTGAGCGAGGCGGTCTGTGTTGCAATCGGAGCGGCGTGTGCTGTCCGGGTCGCGGCGAAGGCAGCCTGTGTGACAGTGGACACCGCCTGTCCGGCCACTCCGGAGCCCCACAGACCCAGCAGCGTCTTGCACAGCAGCCAGGCTGCTCAGAGAAGGTGTCCTGAGCACATCCAGCAGCAGCTGGTGCTTTGGCTGGCTGCAGGAGAGCTGTGCTGCCTGCCAGGCAGCACTGCGGGATCAGGGTGCTGGAGCTGCTGCTGCTGAATTAGAGGCACAGATGTTTTGGTTATTTTGTGCAGAACAAGTTAAAGTAACTTGTTCCCTTTTGCAGAGAGGCATCAATCCCAGATGCCTGGTCCCAACTAGTGCTGCCTGTGCCACAGGGCTCGCTGCCTCCTGCCTCGAGAGCAGGGACAGGCCAGTCCTACAGAGCTTCTGTCCCTCTGTGCAGCACCAAGAGATGTAGCACTGCCACATATTTGATGCTGCAGTGGACAGCAGCAGATTTGCCATGATCAGCCAATTTTTGTTGCAATTCACATCTCCCTTGCCTCAATCATGCTCCCCGGTTCGGGCTCCAGGTTTTGCTTAGGGCAAATTCATGTTCCATCAGAGCAATGCTTACCAGTGAGAGCAGTGATCCAGGTACAGGCTGTGGGGGAACGTCTGCTCCTTTCTCCCATCTGCACTGGCTTCTGCTTCCCCTGTCTGCAATCTCACAGTGCTCTGGTTTGGGAGAACACTGCTTTGGGAACCCCCAACTATTCCCACCAGGTCTCAGCAATGTGGAGCTGGCAGCTGGAACTGGGATCACTGGGATGGAATTTGAACCAGAATTTGACTGTAGAGCTGGGAGGTAAACCCACAGTTTCCTATTGCAGAAAATGTAGACTCAGGTAGAGATATCTTCTTGTTTTTAACAAGCAGAGGATTAGTGCCTGTTTGAAGTCATCTTGATTTTTAAAAGGGTAAATAAGATGCAAAAATTGGATTAAGTGAGAATGTCACCATGGGGAGGGTCTGACTGGGGCTTGGGGTCAAAGTACAATGTGTGGAATAAAGTCAGAGCATCGTGGGTTTGTATCCTCTAACTTTCATCAGTAGGAGCTACCTTCACCTCTTAATGTCACTTTAGAAGGACCCATTAAAGGGCACTTGGTTTAACCCATTTCAAAAAGCTCTAAGCCAATGTTAGGATGCTTTTCTGAAATGCTCCATTCCCCTAAGAGAGTGGATGGACATGTTATAATCTATTTGTAATTAATTCTCCTTCCAAACTTGCTTAAAAAGTAAATTAAGCCATTTCAGAAATTCAGCTGACCAAAAAAAAACAAAAAAAAAAAAACAGCTCTGGCCAGTGATTTCAGGCTAAGCTAATGCAATTATCATTCTTATCCATATTGTCATGCAGTTAGTCCCGCTGAGCCTAGCACTCAACTGTCCTGATTTTTCATCATAAATTCTCTTTGTTCCTCTTCAAGTATTACTCCTGATTAAGGTCTGCGATTTGAAAACCTTAACATCAGATTTTAAAGTGACAGCTGATTTTTCTTTGAGCAAGTTTGTTTTGTATGGATAAGCTTTTACACAGCATTGACACATTTCTGACTCCTCTTCACCATTTGGTTTCCTTTGTATATACTCTTCTTATTGTCTCTGAAAAGATTGTTGAGCTTGTGCTCTCAGAGACGGTAACAAACCCTCTTGCAGGTGTTGTTGTGCAGCGGGGGGCAGACATGAAATGGAAGCAGGCACCAGGAATGCAAATTCCCGCTGCAATTTGGGTCACATGTCCAAAGGGAATTATAATTCCTCACATGCTTTCTCACGCAGCAGGACACAGGACCAGAGGGACTGCTGCCTTGGACTGGGCTCCTAGCTCATCTACTCCACTCTCTTCTCTCTGAAGGCGCTCAGTTGCCAAGTCCTGCAAACCCAGAACGAGAAACACCAGAATGGCCGATCCTAAGTTGCTTATAGGAAAATATTTTCCTAGCTCTAGGCATATATCACTTGGCATGTCCCCTGAAGAGCTCTGGTTTATATCCCTTCTGCTTGATTATCTCCAATGAGGTAACCCTGGAGATATCCACAGCCTTTATAAATGCCCATGCATTTTTTTCAGACCTCCTGAGCTCTGTGTCTTGGCAATCTCCGGTGGCAGTGAATCCCAATCTTGCAATGCTCTGCTGAGGACATCCCCATTCCTCCTGCCATTCACTGCTCATTTTTAAAATCAAATCAAGCATTCCCATTCCCATTCCCTGGACTTTCTTGCCCCAGCCTCCCTCTGGCTTTGCTCTCTGCTCTCTGTATCCATCAGTCAGTACCACCTTTATTAATATTCCCTTCCACCCCATGAGCCACCTTTGCACAAAAGCTTTCCAGTCCTCTTGAGCAGGAATCTCTTTGGCCATAAAGGCACAGAATTGCCTGCCCTCCAGAACATCCTTCTCCCTCCTTTACTGCTCCTCACCAGGACTGCAGATGTGGTATGGATTATTTTGATGTTTGGGTACAGGGACTCACACTATAGATAAAACTGTGTTGAAATCAAGAGCTGTCAGCCAAGATACTAAGATTTGCTCTTGTTACTCTGATCTGGGCCAATATCTACAGCAGGGACATCAGTCAGGGCCTGGCAACTCCTTCCTGAAACTTCTATTTCACCCTGGCAAGCCAGACCTCCACCCTCACCTTCCCTGTGTCACTGAGGCCCTCGACCTGCCCGTGCCAGGATTCCTTACACAGCTGCATAAGGCCTCGCTTGCACCAGAGACTTCATTTTCTGTAGGCAAATGTGTATGTCCATAATCCCTGGTTGGGATCCACAGTGCTGGCAGCGGGCAGTCTGTGCTGGTGGATGGAACAGGTGTAAAAAAGTTAGGAGAGGGATTGAAAGAGTTATTACAGCCATCAGAGTGACAAAAAAAATTAATCTAGCACAGACATGGTACTCACATGGCACATGGAGAGCCATCAGAGTGAGGGTTTGATTGGCAGCATCCCTTTGATAGTGCCTGTGAGAGCAAAACAGATCCTTCAAGTGTTCCAGTTCAGCTGTGGCTGCCCAGAGGAGAGCTCCTGGGCTCTGGACAGCAGGCAAAGCTAGCAGGGAGCTGCCAGAAAACACTGCTGTCACTGCAGAGGAGGTTCTCTTGATGCCTGTTTAAGCTGCTTATGGATGCCTGAGACAAAAGGCTGGTTTTGCTTTTGCCTTGTAGATTGAGCTCAAGGTTGGACACTCCCGGAGCAGTGGATGTTCCAAGGGCAGAACTCCCCGTGACTGCACCCATATAAAGTGGCCTGTGCTGGCAGGAGGCAGATGACAGTCACAGATACCACTGACATAATTTTAAGGCTGGGTGAACAAATTGCAGCTGGAAAAACATGAGATAAAAAAAGGCATTTACACACCTTGTACAGACAACTGCACTATAGGCAGTTCTGGTAGGGATTTTGCTTTTCAACTTACTCAAGACATCCCATTATTCAACCCCCTTTTCAGTCAACTAAAGCTTTGCCAAGCATTTTGAGGTGATTTTTTCCATGCAGTATGGCTGCCTCTGACATCTTTGAGGGAAAGATCCAGCCAAATGGGCTGAGCCAACACCTGGCACCAAGCACAAGAGGAGAGGGCAGAAGAAGCTGTTTTGCACCACATGAAGTGCTTCTGGTGACCTTTTTGCTGAATGGCTTGGGCATAGACTTGCTTCAGAGCAGGGTTTGAAATTTGGCACAAGGGCTCAGTGTCATGCCAGGGGTTTGCCATGGGTCTTTCCACTGCCTCCCACCCTGCTGCTGCCAGTCCCTGGATCGTCTGAGGTGTCTCACCTGGTACCTCCTGGTTTTACAGCCCTGCTAATGAGCCATGGGACTGCCAGAGTGGCATGAGAGTGTGGGACTTTTGTCCTTTTGTGATTTGAAAAGCTACATTCAGAAAGTTGTGCTATAAATTATTACAGCTGCGCAGTGAATTATTGAGAGGTTTAGAAGTGCCAAGATTGAACTGACCTGTGCAAATTCAATTCACTGTCCAAAGCTGGTTTAAAAGAGATATCTATGTCTGCTTTCTTCATCCCACAGAGCTGGCCTTTCCATCTGAAGTTTCCTATAGTTTTAGTTACAATGTATTGATAACCCCCAAACTTTTGGTGCTTTTTTTCAACATAGCTTGAACTGGATGTTCCATATTTGAAACCAGTTGAGATTTCATGAATGTTGCTGTGCATCCTAAAAGAAACACTCTTCCTTGCCTCTTGTGCAGCAATGGCATGGAAGAGATGTTTAGGAGAAGGGCCCACCATTTGCCATCAACCCACCAATTTTTGTCAGGATACCCGAGAGTCCCCAGGCTAGCACTGACAGGGCACAGCCCTGTGAATGATGGTCCTGAATCACAGGATGGTCAGTGGGTTTTCAGCCACATGGACAGCCCATTGTAACTGTCTCTCTCTGCTGTCTCATTGTTGTGCGTGAACTGATTTTTATAAATGTCACCTTAACAGTGCCACATGAGCAGGCAACTGAAGTTTAAATCTCCCTGGGCATAGTGTTTCTAATATACAGCTAATAACTCCTCTGCAGCAGAGGAATTAAAGGCATGAGTGACCTTGTTGTAAAGGCACTTGCCTGGGCTCAGATGGCAGGAGGACAGATCCCATCCCCGCACAGGCTGCCTGTGTGACCTCAGACAGGCCTCAACCCAACTCACCAGGCACATTTAGGGATGCACATCCCATTGGCATTACCTGGAGGTAACCTGAGCACCCTGTGGACCTACTGCACTGAGGGTCCTCAAGAGAGCCCTTCTGTCATCATCTGGGCAGCGCCTCTGTCTCCTCCTACATTGGCAGATCCCTGCACACCTTGCCAGGCTGGGCACTGAGGTGTGCTGCTTTGCTCCTCTCACACTGTGGGACTTCCCAAAGAAAGAGAAAGGCTTGGAGAGAAGGATGAGTCCACAGCTGCAGGAGATTTTCTGGAATTAAGGACCATTACCAAATACTGAAGAAGCCCATGGCTGCAGTGAGCTGGGATGAGCTAGGATGGGGTTGAGGAGAACCCTGCTTCAACACAGGTCCTAAGAAATGGATAAGAAGAAATTAATACTAAGAAACACAGAGGATCTCTGGCAGGAGGGAGCGACACAACAAGACAATCGCAACAGCATCTTTGACTTTACTCTGGGCTTGTTAGAAGACTGTGCTTTCAGCGTTGTTCCATTATCACAGCTTCCCTTTCATGGATCTCAGTTTTAACCTGTGGATTCCTGAGGGATTTGTGCAGGTGAGGAGCTTAACTGTCTTAGGTGTAGCCAATTTTGTGGGTAAGACTGATGTGGAGTGAGCAGCATTCACAGCTAATTAAAAGTGCTACACTTTAAAATAATTTCTGCTAATTACAAAATCTTTAGCAGCACTATTTTAACTACATTTTCCATGTTCCATGGGGATTTGAACTCTGTTAATTTTCCACTGACTCTCTTGGCACCATTTAACATATAAAAATGGCCATGAAATTAAAAAACCTTAGTCATTTTTACTTCTCTAGGAATTAATGCTAGCAGAAACAGGAAAGAGTTTTGCTGCAGGAAAAATGTTACTAAATTCAGGCCCTTTCCCCTTTTTTTCCCCACAAAAGGACATTATGTTATAGTGCTGACTGACCCAGAGGAGCACAGGAGCTGCTCTGCGCACAAGCTGTGATTGCTGTGCCAGGAGGAGGATACACATGGCCACAATTCCTTATCCCATAAGGCTGGGCAGTGAGTTAGGGCTAAATGACATTCTCTTGGCCTCAAAATGAGCCAGTACCTGTCAAAATCAGTACCCTGGTGTTTTTACTCTCACTCTGGGCACTGGCCACTGGAGATGCAGCAATGTCAGACACCAAACCAGCATCAGAATGAGCGCTGGGCCTCAAGTGTGTCATTCCCAGGTTCCTGTTTTGCCTCACAAACTACACTTCTTGCCTCTGTAGGACAGAAATGTCCTTTAAAAAGGGTGAAAAAGAGAGGGGGAATGTGAGACTTCTCTTTGGAGCCAGGCAGAGTGCATTTGCGGTGTCCTGACATGGTCACAGCAACCCAAACACACAAACAACATCACTGAGAATTTGCAAGAAAAATGACTCCATTATTTAGCAATGAAATCTCCAAATCAGACTCTGACAGTCACTCTGGAAAACTATATAAACATTCAATACAAGAACAATCAAAACTACATCAGATGTTATTTTTTTTAACTGAGAGGGAAGACTCACATCATTCCACTGAATGCATGTCTACACAGATCAATGTCAGCCTTTATTCATTTGCTACTTCTAACTGTGTGCATTTACTCCTGTTTCTTGGGCTGTAGTCACCTAGCCACTGTGATGGCTTTGTTCTGCATGCTCTGATGAAACTGAATTCTGGGTCTTTCTCCGGAGCACAGGGCACATCATTTCCTAGTCCTGTATCATCCATACAGCATCCTATGAGTGGCCCTGCACACACCCCTCGCTGGCAGCCTCTCTGTCTTCTCCCTCTTTGGAACAAGGGGATATCCAGGAGAGTTATCAGCCTGCCTCCTCCACTGGATTGCTTGTGGACCCTGTGCACATCATGAAACCTTACCTGGCCTTTTCGAGCCACAAAGCTGCATCAGTCCTGGTGGGATGAGCCTGGCAGCAAGGATTTGTTCTATGTTTGCTTTCCCCACTTGTAAACTGAGCATCATAATACTTGCCTAGATCAAAGGGGGTACGGGGAGAATTAAATAATTAATGTATGTAAAGCACTTTGAAAGATGAAAGATGCTATATAAGTACAAAGTATTAACTACAAAAAACAAATAAAAAAACAACAACAACAAAAAAAAAACCACCCTGAACTGGTTACTGATGTAAGCCTTCAGTTTATCCTGTAAGAAATGCATGAAATCAAAATAATTGCCACTAACAAATTAGGAGTTTGATTATGCCAAGCCCTAACACAGATAACCAGGGGACTGACAGCCTTGCCTTCTCCTGTGGCCGAGTTAGGGCACCCATATGAGCAAGAAGGCTCCAAAAGTGTACCCATCATGGGGGGGGCACTTCCTGCATCACTAAATCATCTCAAGCCCCATGTCAAATGGTACAATCCAAAAATTGATGCTGCAGTGCCTTACAACAAGTTGTTCCTTGCTGTTCCTTCCCCTCACTGCTCCAGTGGCCAGAATGGTTCCCAGGCTAAATGCACTCATGGCCATTTGTATCCATTTGTCCTTGTGCCAACATTGTTTTAAGTTTAACACAGGATATTTATAGATCAATCGTGTCCTCTCTAACCGCTAATGTTGTTGGGCAGAACCAGGCAATCCCTTTGAGTTTCCTATTGTTACACAGGGTCTGCAGCCCCCTCCGAGCACCCTTAGCACACTTGGTCCTGTCACAGTTCATCTTTCTCTAATAGAGATGAATAAAGCTGAGTGCAGCCTCCTCACAGGGCCCAGCAGTACTTGTTCTCCATCACCAATACTTCTCAGTCCCCTGTGGGAAATACTTGATTCACCTTCTCTCACATTTACTTTTCTCTATGGCCGTGCTGTGCTGCCATTGCAAGGCAGTCCTGGGACCATCCAAGGCGCCTGAGACATTTTATTTTCCCGGAGAAACTCTGGCCCTTCAGCCTTACGTGCCAAACCTTACATTTGGCACAATTGAATTTCATCCTATTCCCATTGTTCCCACCCTCGAGGTCACAGAGTTCTTCCTGTTTGATAGGCTGGGGCCTCTCTGTATTGACAAGCGCTCGCATGTCTGTGTCATCAGGAAATATCACCATGCACTCCTCCCTCTTTTGTGTGACAGAAAAATATGGACTAAAAGCAGTCCCCAGGCAGCCCTCAGACAAATCCACCAGCAACTACCTTCCAGATCTGCTTTCAGCTCATCTGGCTTTCACCTCCTACCCCACTATGCCTCACCTATCTTGCAGAGATGGTTGGGGTTCTTCCAGAGGGAAAGATGGTGCAAGTCCGTAGGGCTTGCTGGACCCAAGCAATGCTTTGGAAGTGGTTGTGTTCCTTTGGGAACATTGCAAAAGAGAGTCAGACAAGTTGCGAAGCTCTGACATTTCATAACAATGTCAAGCCAGGGAAATATAACACCCAGGGTAACTTCGGATGGAAGGGAATATTCTTCTACATCTGGTGGAGCACATGCGGTAATTCTGGCGGCACAGAGAGCTCTGTGTCCTCAAGAGCCCTCTTACATTACAACATGTTGGTATTGCTGCTCAGAGGGAAACTGAGCCCAGGTGGAGGGCAGAGACAAGGGCCAGGGGGCTGTTCCAGGGAAGAGGTGGGCAGAGTTTGAGGGTCCCAAATACGTCACACAGTTCTAGCCTAGACCCTAGGCCTCTGTTTCACCTCAGATGAAGACCAGACAGCTTTGGTCATTTGTGGAGATGATTTATAGGTGGTTTACATTGATGTAGCAATGCAGGAAGCAAAAGGATACTGATTTCTGGGAGCAACCAGCTCTTTGTGAGGCAGAAGATTATGGCCCAGCATCCACTGGGCCCTGTATTTGCTAAGGCAAGCTCAGGAGGAGACTGGAAAAGATGAACCCTAGTACATTCTTGTCTTCAGGGAAGATCATGGGGTCCACCTTTGAACCAGCCAAGAGGTAAAGGCAAATCTTGGCCATACCAAGGTCAGCAACCAGCTTCAACTGGGCTGAAGAAATCAGCTCCAGCGCTCAGGCGCTTCAGGGCTCCAAAGATTACTTTGAGAAAAGCCAGCACTTGTGGTGGACCCTGGACAGAGGAGAGTCACAACCACTTGCTTTCGAAAGACTGCCTTCTCAGAAAATTACAGCTGGTGCCTTCCAGAGGACCCAAAGCTGTATTTCAGGCAATGCAGTGCCTGTGAGTACATCAGGCCTTGAAGTACTGCTGGAGCAGTGAGTAACACAGCGAGACTGCCCAAGTGCCAGCGTGAGACTTTGAGCCAGCTGCAGAAACAAAGCCCTGAGTGTCTTTGCGTTCCAGAAAGCACAAGAAATGAGATACGTGTGAATATGCTCCACAAAGTTTGTCCTGGATCTTTGGAGAGAACACCTTATTAGAGCTGCTGGTAGCATTACACTGGCTCAGAAACAGGTTTTTTTTCATGTGTCTCTTGAAAATAAGGCCTTTCTAATTTTATTACAAAACATCCACTTTCATGGGACAAGCTGAGCACATGTGGCACCCACTGCCATGAAGGTCCTTCGTTTTATCCCTCTCATTAATGAAAAATGAGAGCAGGAGCCCATGCCCTTCCCTCTGCTGCCCACAATGTCCTGGTGTAAAGCCACAGGCAGATTTCCTGGAACTTCTGTAGATGGTTTAAGCCAGCATCCTGAGCGCTGTATGTGCATGGGGCTGTGTGAATGCATTCCTGTGAGCACAGACATAGAACAGACCTAATTGTTATCCTCAGCAAGAACATGGCTGAGAGGATTTGCCTCTGTTTAACCAGGTAGTGATTAACACCTGGTGAGAAGATCTAACAGCCACAATATCTCATTAACGTACTTTGACAGACGATAACCTTTTCAAATATGCATGCGAGAGAGAGAGGACTGGCTTTGGAAAGGGCACAGAGCATTTGTAAACTGGTCATCCCTGGTTTTCACACTCCTTAACCCTGCTCAGGGAGATGCAAAGGTCTCTGGGCAGGTATGAAATACTCACCAGAGCGTGGTGATGTGTAGAGCAAGCTGCAGAACTTAGCTTTGCTTTTGTGCAGCATCTCAGCTTCTCACTTCTTACTTCTCCAGCCCAGTTTGGAGGGACTATCAGTTGTAGCCCCTAAGGATCCTCTGCAGGCCTCATGCAGAAATTTGATATGTACCTTCCACCCCAAAGAGCCTGCCATAAGAGTAGAAGATGAGGCAGAAACAGTCAGATCATTACTGACAGTTTAAACACTGTTAAGTTATACAGGAGACCCCCAAAAATGCCAGGGCCACTGGATTCAGGGAACCACAGCTGGAGGTGAGGAGCCCCAGGCATGAGGCATTAGCAAAAGCTTTAGCAAAAGCAAAGGTCTAGGAATTTGAACTGGTGTAGGACAATCATTTTGGAAACTGCAAGGCGCCATTTCTTCCCAAGCTGATTTTTTTTATATGCACAAATTTACTTCATGGACAGAGGCAACGGAGAGAGTAAGGTGCATTTTTAAATACGTGGCCTCCAGGGGTGGAGTGCCCTGACATAAACCAACGCCTGTTCTGTACTTCTTTCCACATCTGTCACCCCAGCCAGCTAAACTGAAATGCTCTGTACCTTGGTCTTAACCCTAGTGATGCCAAAAGGGTACATGGAGCACATGCAAAGAATACTGTGGGATGGATGGCTCCTGTGGAGGTCACCTGGAACAACCCAGCTCTCACAGCAGAGCCTACAGACACTCAAAACACATGAACTGGCCTCAGAAGAGCCTGTTGAAAACAAGCCTCACCTCCAGATGACCTGAACTTTAAAAGTGGCTGTGGCAGAAGCCAGCGTGGATTGCATGTGTTGGACTCATTTCTAATTGGCCTTTTCTTTCATGCAAACGTGCTTTCAAGAGCTACGTGTTGTTACTAGCTGTTGTCGATGGGCATGAGGTTTTGGAAATCACAGCTTGACTTTAAACCTTTTTTCAGGGAGAACCTTTCATCATTTACTTTAATGGGGAGCCCCCCCTCCCAGTTTGGCCCAGCCTTTGTGCTGAGCTTTGGCTACTTGGCAGTGCTTGGCCCAGCTCTGCAGTCCGTGGCTTGCTGCGGGGTGAGGGGATCAGGGGAACAAGAAGCAAGGGTGAGGCAGGGTCTTAGCTTCTCCTTGGCCCAGACTGGCTTGGAGAGTGGTGATCTTTTGGCTGGCTGTGGCACATTTGTCTCCCTCCCAACTCCAGCTGTCACACTGGGGGTGGCATCTCCGAGGGGACCCCTGGGTCAGCAGCATTTTGTGGAGTTGCTCCTTGGGCAAAGGGAGCCAAATGTCCCACAGTACTTGGAGCAACGAGGACAGCCCTGTTCAAGCCTTTGTTCCTTGATAATTCTGCTGCTCTGGATTTGTGTGCTGCAACCCTGCCTCTGGCACTTGGCCGGGGTGCTGATGCCTGGGAGAAATATCAGTGTAAATGCAATTATGTGGGAGTGAGCACCCGTGCGTCTCTGGCAGCCCAACCACACCAATCCCGCTCTAGTTCCAGGGCAAAGATGGCAGTGGGGAAAAAAATCCCAGCTTTCTGGAGTCCCATGCAGTGCTGTGCGTCCCCAGCCCTAGGAGAAGCAGTAGGAAAGACTGTGTCACCACAAAGCTGCAGCCCAGACCTTGCCTTTTCCACGCCTGGCGTTGTGTGTGCTCTTTGACTTGTTGTCACCGTCACCCGGGCTGCGCTGCTTTCTGGCAAGGAGAGGAACAAGAGCAGGCAATGTTTTACAGAGGATGGTGTCTGGCCATGGAAAAGCTGTGCAACATGACTCATTTTGTGTAAAGGACATGAAATTACAACTGCGTGCCACATGAGAGATGCTAGCTGGGCTCAAATCAAAAAAACATCCTCATCCAGGAAGGGTATTCAAGCATGTGCTTAATTTAAGAACATACTTAATCAGGGCCTTTGGGCATAAAAGGGTAATGATTATTCTTGTGTTGCTGGGAAAATCCAAGTGACATCCGGAAGATGTATTACTTGAGAAAATTTAGTGTTATTTCAGTGTCCTCGTTTAATCTTTCAATTTCCAAAAATGTAATTCTTTTAATTTGTCATTGCTATGAGTTCCTTCACAGCTGTTTTACACTCGATTGTTAATGCCAAGTGGAATCAGCAAACACAATCTGGTTCAGATAATAAGTATGGAAGATCAATCCTGCATCCGTCTCTTTTCTCTGTCCCCATTAAACTTCCCAGCATGTAAGATATCTGAGTTTGACTTTGCAGGGACAGCTAGCCACAGCAAAAGAACATCTGGTACACACTGTTTAATAATTTAAAATCAGCAATATCCCTGCCCAGAATTTTTTCAATGTATTTGACCCCCAATTTTCTCTCTAAATAGCCATGAATTGCTGCAGAGATTAGAAATGGTGGGATTCTAAGATGGATATGCCTTTAAGTGTGCAAGGAGCCAAGGAGAGGCTCCCTATCTCAGTGTGACCCAGGTAGATGGCAACTAATGTCTTTGTTTTCCTTGCAAAAACCACGTGGCACAGCTACTCCAGACCCAGCAGCTGGGAGAAGGCAACTCTGCTCTGTGTTGACCACATTTCATGGTTTCATACCCAAACCTTTCTGTCACTGCACAGATGATGTCCCGTGAGCTGGCCTAGACTTCTCCTGCCCCAAGGCATCTCGGCACCAGCTGGAATTTTCAAAAGGTGTGCAGGGATCTGGGACCCGAGGGGACATCCCATGTATGTCCTGTATTAGATATTCCACGTGCTGCCCTTGGGCATGGCCTCATTTTTTGTAACTTGCTGTACAGTAAAGATATTTAGGCACCTGTTTTACCAGAGATTCTCCAGCCCCGAGATAAACAAGGGTTGTTATTGGCCGTAGAGTAAATTCTTGTTAATTTTATTTACCTTGGGTTAAATCTTGTTCATCCTCTTCAGGCAATTGCTCCCACTGAAACCAATATGAATGTCGGCACGAATAAAGCAGTTGGATTTTGGCCCCTTTGAGAAGACAGCAATCATAAATCCAGCTGCCAGCACAAATCCAGGTGCTAAACCAGGGATTTTCCTGGGGGGAAATCTACAGTAAAGATCCTTGGGATAGAACTAGGGAAATGGATGGGCATAAAGGAAAATAAAATTCGAACTTAATTTCACTTTAATTATTATTAGGATAGATGTTGAACTGGCCATCATTTAAACATGCCCTCAGCTTTGCCACTGCTTCCTGGTCTGACCTTGGTGATGATCCTTGAACACCCTGTCCTTCTCAAAACTGTGGTTAAATATAACTCTGTGTGGCTTTGAGAGGCAAGATACACCCGTCAGTGCAAGCTATTATAAGGATATTTTAAAAAGTGAATGATAGCAACAAAACATCTTAGTGGGAAACTGTGAAAACATGGTACTCTACACAACACAACAAGAGAAAGAAGATTTTTTTTCAATTTTTTTCACCTCTTGTTTATTTTCCTCTTCCTTTTTTGAACAATGTATCTTAGTCTCTCTCTATGGATGTAGCACGAGAGTTATGTGTGCAGAAAGCATCTGAACCACTTTGTTTCTAGTTTTCTTTCATGCGTTTGGTGTTATAAATAACCAAAGAGGATATTGCTTAATCCATAAAACAAAGTGACATCATAATTTATTAATACAGAAGACACAGTTCATTGCTGTTAAATGCCATAAAGAGCTGGAAATGGAGTCGTTTCTCAGAAGGCAGTGCCAGTGTGTCAGAGGAAATATTTCCTCAATGCTATACCAGCATGTGTAAGATCCTCTCTGAGTACCTCACCATTTTGGCCAATCCCAGCTGAGCTGCTCTGCCACATCCAAAGGCAATTTTGGTGGGGATTTCTCCAGTCTCTGATGTCTTCTTTCCACCTGCCCCACTCCTCCCAACGCTTTGCTCCTGCTGTCTGCTTCTATGGAAAAGGAAAAAAACTGCAACAGCCCCGTGGTGGGGACCGAGCTGGCTGGACCATTTAAGGTTCTCTCATTGGTGTCTGTGGGGCAGCAGCAGAAGCCCACGTGTCCTCAGGGTGTCCCCGTGCCAGCGGGGACACGGAGCTGCATGCACGGAGAAGCGATGCTGTACATCAGGCTGTACACACTCGGCCCCAGGCCAGCAAAGCATTTAAACACCTGTTTACCCCTAAGCTTTTGAGTAATTCCTCCGGCCCGAGCTGAGCACAAGCTTCCCACAGCCTCCCTGCTTCCCTTGGTCTTCCCTTGCAGGATTTGTGCACCGTGGCCTGGCTGAACCTAGGGCTGCTGGCACAGCACGGCACCACTCAGCACCCACCTCTTCTTGCTCCTTCCTCTTCACAGAGCCAGAATTCTTCTCTGCAGACCCCAGTCCTGCTGGCACCTCCATGGGTGAGCCCCTCTGGTGTCTGAGAGGCTCTGCCAGAGCTCCCAGCGCTGGATTCAGCCCTAGAGCAATTTTTGAGTATTTCAGGAGAAATTCCACCCCTTCTGTTGCTGTGCTGTCTCCAAGCACCAGTTTGAGCCCACACATGGACGAAGTGCAGTGACCACATGTCCACAATAAGACATCCCTCTGTCTTTTAGGTAACATAAACAATCTTTCTGGTATGGATAACTTGCAGCCCTGGAAACACACTCAGCAGATGTTTGCTCCACGCTCTACCACTGCCTGCCCAGAAGCACCAGTCCTCACTGCTGGTCCCTGTCTGCTTCACCATAAAACATGTCTAGCTGTGCTTTTGCAACTTTTGGGAAGAGACAGGATCCCTTTTGGCTCCCCAGGACATTAACTTGTGTTTTCCTTTGTACTTACTTCGTACTTTCCATACACGCAATCACCTCCCTCCCCCTGGGATGCACCTGTTTAAAGTGGTTCAGCGGGCGTGTGGAATGGGCACGGCGCTGCGTGGGTGCCCCCAGCCAGGCTCTGCCTGCCGGTAACCCGCAGGGGAGCCACGGTGCCGTGAGCTCCTTCCTGCCTGCTCCCTGCACAGGCACTGCGGCGTTCCCGGCTCCCTGGCGAGGCACATTTCCCTGCTGTTCACCAGCCGGCAGAGCGGAATTCCTGCCCTGCCGTTTGCCCCAAGCCCCAGAGGCGCGCTCCCACCTGCGGAGCCGTGAGAGCGCGCACGCCCAGCCCCGTGCGCTCCCAGCCGGCGCCTGCACGTTGGCAGTGCGCTACCCCCCTTGCATCCCCCCCTTCTCCGGGCTATATGTGGCATTTCGAAGCTCTGACAATCTGCTTCCAAATGTTTTCCATATTTGTTCAGCCTCCTTGATTCAAATACCAGGAACAACTCAGCCGGCACAAAGCGAAGCTTTGGGGGGCAGAAAACTCACACCCCCATCGGCGGGCGCACACACACACGCACGTGAAAGCCCAAAGCCCGCCGGCATGGGAAAGGAGGAGAAGAAAGCCCGGCACGGCACGTCCCCGAATACCCAGAGCCAGACAGGGAAGGCACCCGGAGGGGAGAAAAGCACCGGCTCGACGCAGGAGTCCGCGATGAAGAAGAAACAGAAGAAAGCCAAGGGGGATCCCAAAACTGGCCAGGAGGAGGAATCCCACACTTGTTGTGGCTGCCGTTTCCCGCTGCTGTTTGCGTTGCTGCAGCTGGTGTTAGGCACCTCTGTAACAGTGCTGGGCTTCCTTATGGCAGGCATCAGTTCCTCTCTGCTAGTCAGAGACACTCCATATTGGGCTGGGATAATTGTAAGCATAAAGTCTGTTTCTCCATAAAGTGCCTTTGCCAGCATTAATGCAAGCTGCATGACGCTCCACTTTAGACTAACCAACTGCATGCACAACACCATTTGAGTTATGCTAACTATAAATATTCCTGGGATTAAGTGTCTGGCTATACTTTCCCAAGGAAAACTGCTCCTGCAGAATAACACAACCTTTCGTATTCTTCCCTGCAGTATCCAACAGACCTGAAATAAACTACAAGGTTGCTGTTCACTGGATGTATGTATCAGCTTGTGCTTTGCAGTGAACTCCTGCCTGGTGATGCTGAAAAGAAAAAGTTAATTTCTTATGCTGCCTACCCTCTTTGCGCACCAAACCACAGCCATCGGGTTTTGGAAGTGAGAGCATAACTCTGTAACTTTCAACTTTTAGCTGGGCGAGGAGAGCAATGTCTGTCTCCGGAGCTTCCTCGCTGTGCTGTGCTGGAGAACCGCTGGGATTTAACCCTCTTCCCGCTACTGCCCCTGACTGCACGTGGCCATGGGGAAGGGGAAGGCACTGGTGGACGTGGCAGGGACAGGGAGCCCTTCCCAGGGCCTGCTGGTGGCTCCTGCCAAGTCACTTTGGAGTGACACGCCAGCCTCGCCGCGTGGGCTGGGGGAACTGGGCAGAGGGCAGCGTCCTGCTGGGTGTGAATCAGAGGCATCCCTGCTGGGGAAGCCTGGGTGGTTCCCCAGCAGCAGCCACCCCTGCAGAGGTGGGGACAGGGTGTGTGGTGCCATCCGTGGTGTGACTCTGCTGGCTGTGGGCTTGGGGACAGGCTCAGTGATTATGAGCCTGGGATAGGCCATGGATATAACGGAGCATGCAGGTTTCTTCCCTAGGCAACAGGTTTCAGGAAAATATGTCCTGAAAATATGCCCTGATGTGTTAGCACAGTCCTGGGTGTTGTCAGATCGTAAGAATTCCCAGCAAATAAATTCGTGTTTAGGTACTTGGAGAAAAGATTTCTCGAAGTCCTGAACAGCTATGGGAGCATCTTCTGTAAATGTAATTTATGGTTGGAAGATTATCTGAGCATCTGAACTGATTGGGATTTGCTGTGTTAATCCTGCTGGGCATCCCTTCAGAGGGTGGAAGGAGCAGGGCCTGAGCTCCCAGAGGAAGAGGTCCTCTGACTCATCTCTTCATGTTTCTCTTCTGACTGAAGAGGTATCCAAGAGTTTAGTGGTGTTTTGTGGAGCAAGAGCCTGCCCTTGCTTGGAAGAGGAATTTCCTCCTGGGAAGTTCTGGCTGTTACAAACCAGAGGGGAATACTGATGATAAAATAGCAATATGTGGCATGTTCGCTCCTGTTTATTTTGAGGATTCTGGAGGTCAGATTATGTCTTTTCCAGACAGCACTGTTGCTATCACAGGTTTGAAATAGCTTTTTCACTGGAAAAAGGTGGGGCAAGAGTGAGCTGGACTGAACTAATGTACAGCCAGGGATATGAGAAAAGCCATGAAGCAGCCCCTGGCCCGTGTGAATGTCATCAGTGCCCCAGCAGCATTCATCTGAGACATCCACAAATGGCTGGCCTCCCCTGAGGAGGCCTGAAACCCCACCAAAGTTGCTGCTTTCTGAAAACAGAGCTCTAACCCCTGTTGTTTTTAGCAGCAGCTGCCAGCAGTAGTGACATTTAGATGCCCACACGAGGCCAAGCTCAGTCACTTTCAGAGCTCCCCCCTGAAAATCAGGAATAATTCTCCATGTGTGTTCCTGAGCTAATTCCCAACTCAGAGCAAGACTCAGCTCTCAGCTGTGGTTGGTGGCCATGTTCTGCACTCGGCAGCCAGGGTAATCCCTGGGGAAACATTTCCTGGGGAAACATTTCCTGGGACTGTGGGAGTTTTGGTTTGTGTTGCAGGGTGCCCTGGCTGTCGGGAGGAGCTGTGGGCTGCCCCTGGGGAAGGATGACTGCACCTAGGCTCTGAGTCAGATGGTGACTCTCACCTGGGGTACTCTGGTGAGATGTTGAGTCACCAGCACACTCCAGCGTGGTTTGATTCCTCCCTGGCTCAAATTGGCTTTTGGTGCCCCTCTGTTTACCCTCAGGATGATGACAGGGACTGTTTGCTGTGGGGGCACGTGGCCAGGCAGGCTCCTGGGCAACCACGCTGCTCTCCTGTCAAAGCCCAAAGCAAAAGGGAAGGAGGGATCTGGCACCAGGTCAGAGGGAAGTGAAAAGGAAACTGGTGCTGGAAAGGAGAGGGTGAAGAGGTAGGGCAGCCCCAGACCTTCCAGCAGCAGAAGCCTGTGTGGAGCACTGGCTGTGGTGCCATGGGAGCAGTGCAAAGCACATCGGAGGGGCAAAATGCAGCAGGTGCCACACCGTGCTGCTCTACATTGCTCCTGTGCTCTGGTGTCTCCATGGAGGGACTTGGTGCCCACTGGGACATCAGGTGGAGATAGCTAGAAGCTGCTGAGCTGGAAATTTCCAGATGTGCAGTCACAGGGTGCTGCTGGTGAGCTGTGGTGGGGACTGTGCCAAGGACTGGCCTCTGGAGATCTGGGGAAAACTGGTCCATGAAGGAGAACCCTTGGTTAGGACCTGCATGGGGCTGGATGTCCTGTGGGCTGGTTTTTGGGCTGCATGGAAGGTGTTAGATAGGGGATGGATGTGCTGCTCAAGAACACACCTCGTGGCAGAAAGTGACTTCCCAAAACTCATATATTCACACAGAAATGAGCAACAGGACAGAAAGATGTGGTGTAAAACACCAGAGCATATTTGTTTTAGTAGCATCCCACTCAAGTGCACTTTTTAAAGGACTTGATTAGTATTCTGAATCAAGAACTTTAAAAATCTATTATCGAGACCTTTTTAGCAACATTAGATATAATGGGTGAAGCTCATTCCTGGTGTTACTTCTTTGGAATTACACCAGGCTGGATCTGACCCCATGGCTGTTAATGCAGGATGACAGAAAAATGAAGGAAAATTGCTAATGTGTTAAATAGACCCTGATTGATTGAAAGCTGTTTTTTTTTTTTTCTTCTTTATTAGTGGCAAAATGGTGACACCATTCCTTGCTGAAAATCAAGTGCTTCAGTGCATTACCATGAATGGAAAGGAACTGTTTTTTGAGGAGCATCCAATGGAAAATGCTAGTGAGGAAAACCAGGCAAGGCAGTCTTAAATTAAATGGGAATTCAGAATTCCCATTTCAGAATTCAGAATTAAATGGGTTCAAAACCTGACTGTGTAGGTTTGTGAGGCTGGAGCAGGCCAGGGATTGGGTTCACCATCCTGGGGAATAAATGTGGCCAGTGATCCTCTGATAGGGAGTGGAGGAAGACTCCAAGCCTGCAGGGCTCCCTCCTCAGAGCATCGGCCCTTGCCTCCTGAGCCTCTGCAGAAGGAAACGATGCAACTCGCATTGCACCAAGAGCATTTCACCGTGAAAACCAGTAAAAAACCCAGTTAAAACCAAATGCATTTAGTCCAAAAATGAGGGGAGAGGGGGGTCAAAAACCAAAGGAAAATTCTATGGACAGAAATCACGGAGCCTACGGGATTTATCACTTCTGCTTCAGCTTCAGCAACCTATTCCCTGTAAAATGCCTCTCCCCTATTGCTAAGGACAGGCAGATAAATACAGTGAAAGCACTGAGGGTAGCATTTGTTTCACTTGCCTGGAGCCCATTACAGTGAAGGTGCCCGTGAGACCTGTCCTGAGCTCCCCAAACTGCACTGGACACCCTGGCAGTCTCTTCCTTCTTGCTGCTTTGCAGGAGCTTGGACAAACTCTTCACAAACCCACTCATGAGTGCAGGGTTTTATTTTTTCCTGTGTCTTGCCACTGGCTTGGTGCATAGTTTTGGGCAAGTTACTTAACCTTGCTAAGACTTTGTTATTTCCCCTGCAAAGTGGGGTTAATAGTGGCCATCCGTCACCCCTTGCTTTGAGATCCTGGGATGAAAAGTGTTGCAGAGACAGTAGATATTAATGGTATCCTTTTCATTCTTTTTCATTAGCTTGTGGCCTTTTGACACCCAGAAGAAGTAACGATGTATTTCTCCTTGAAAAACCTACTTTAGATTATTTCCATTGCAATCAAAAGTGGGGAGTATCAGAGTTTTCATGGGCATGCTCCCTTTACAGCCCTGTTTTGCAGACTCAGGGAGTTAAGAAAGTTACAGAAGTGCTCATCAGAAATGATTATCCAGGGTGTTTATTATTTCTATCAGGAAGTATTTTAAATGTATATGTATAGATGTTCATAAAATTAGGACTTTTAAATACGTTTTTAAAAATCTGATTCACAAGCAGCTCAAGGCGGCAACTGTGGCTCCAGCTGTCACTGATTTTATAGCAAAAAGCATCCCAAAAGATCTGCCATGGGCTGAGCCCTCAGCCCAGAAGCTCTGACACTTCTCCCTGCTCCAGCCCTTCTCCATCTCCCCAGGTGTTCCTCAGGCCAGAAGGTCCCTGAGCTTTACTCAAAGGGTGGCCGTGGCTTGTGGCTTTTTGGCATCAGTGCTCAAGCATTGGCTTCTCTGCCCTGGTAGAGGTGAGGCTGATGGGGGGCTGTGTGGTGCAAAAGGCAGGCAGACTTTGAACTGAAAAAGCAGTTTAATCGACCTTCATTTACCTGGAATCAGAAATGTTCATGCCTCTGTAACTTTTGCTTGTTTTTAGGGAAACAGTTTTCAATTTCTAATAGAAGGTGACTCTTAAACTTGGTGCCATCAAAGTAGCCACCAAAAAGCCATGCAGGCATCCATATTTTTTTGGTACAGGCTAGCTTCAGTTAGCCATGAGTAAACATCAGAAGGTTTAAGGGAGGACTGCCTTGAAGAAGAGGCCAGTGCTTGTTTAGAGCCATGTGTAGCACCAGAGCAGGAGTCTTCAGAACCCTCTGCCATTAAATCTCATCCTCTTCCAAGAGTAACTATGGACTGATTAACTGAAATTCACACTTTCTTTTTGCTCAGGTGTGGAGTGGAAAACTTTGATGGGGAGACATGTTCAAACATTCTGAAGGAATGGTTTGAGAAGGTAACTGCACACTGAGGTCTGTCTGATACCTGGCCAGGGCTGGTCTAATCCTGGACCCATCTGTGGCTTAGCCCACAGTTTGACTGCACAATTCCTAGCTGGAATTTGTGCAAAAAGCCTAGGTAAAATTTGGAGAGGGATATCAAACAGGTTTCCCCAGCCCAGGTAGCCTCATGACTATGGAGACGGTGGCTTTCATCACAGTCACAGACACACCCCAAACCATGAGTGGTGTTCACGAGTACTCTCAGCCATGCTGCACTTCTCAGGCTGAAAATCATTGCTGGCTCTGTGAACTCTTAATTTTATTTTATTTTTTGATCCCTCAGGCGTTTGTTCAGCCTGGACTGTATTTCTGGTTTAACAGCAGCAATGGACTGCTGCTGCAGCTCCTGGCTGTGTAAGCAATCGTTGCCTTTGCTGGGGGAATGAAATCATACTTTAGCACAAGTGATGAGCAACTGACCTAAACAGCAAAGATTATTATGGAAAAAATAGCATTTCATTTGATTGTGGATGCTCTTGTAGAGTTTTGATGACTTTACAGGATTTAAGAGAGTTGTGGATCTGCCAGGGGGTGTTATTGCATGGCTTGAAGGGACCTGTAGTAAAGACATTATTTTATTCTCTAGGTGGGGCAGGGATGGGCAGTTATTGTTGGGTTTATAGCTGTTAAAATAATGATTTCCTAGATGATGATGATGGCCTTTGCCTGCAACCACAATATACATGTCTATCATGATTATTATTATTACAGCTATTATTTCTGGGAGTAACCTATATGCAACTAAACTGTCCTTAAATTTAACAGGAAGTCTGTTAAGGGGTAAAAAAAAATTAGGGCACAGTACCTGTGTGCTGCAGACTGGCTTCTTTCCCACGTGACAGTGAGACCCAGGCTGACCTGAGGCTGATGAAAGCTGGCAGTGAAAGCTGCCTGCAGCACCCACTTTCATCACAGCTTCCTCAAACCTCATAAAGCAAATGAACTTCAGTGCTGCTGTCTGCAACAGCCTGTAGAGATGTCTGGCACCAGAGGTGATCCAGGTTTATAATGGCAAAGCCAACAGGGACAGGCTCTTTCCTGCATCAAAATCTGTGTCCAGTGGGAGTGTTAAGATTTGGTGGATAAAGCAGCTTCTCCAAAGGTATAGATAGGAGCTAAGCCTTGCTGTATCTGATAAGATGGGAGAACCATTAGCCAAGTATCACCTGTGAAGGAGAGCCAGAAACTCCAGAGACAGCTGCAAGAGATCATTCTTTACCTGTGTCCCTAAAAACAGAAAGATCCCCAGTGTCTCCAAGTGAGCAACTACAAAATAACTTGTCCATAATGGAACTGTCTTCCTAATTCTATTAATGGCAATTTCCCTCCTGAAGTTTTAGTTTACATTCTTATTAAATAGGAAGAGTGCCCCTGTGGATCTCAGCAGTGCTGTGTGGCATTGCAAGGTGTACTTGTGAGAGATTTTGTCCTGTTTGCTTTCTGCCCCTAAAAATTGTGGCAGGAGGTTCTCACTAACGAAGCCCCCATATAAAGAGCTATACTGTGTCTTTCTGAGTGTTTGCAGCATTTGCCTTGTGATGTGGCACAGACTCAAGATGCTCCTTAGAGTCAGTTTTTGTCTCCTGCCTTCATTTCTTGGTAGATGTTCCCAACCCTCCTGCTTTACCAGCCAAGGTTTTCAAGATGCTCTGGGTAGGAGGTATTTTGCTAGAGGAAACCACCTATTCTACATTTGGGCTAAAATTGTAGCAATGACAAAAGGAAAACCAGTTTCACAAGCATACAAGGGAGAGATGGAGACAGATTAGAGCAATCTGTGGTTTTGAAATCTGTCAGAATAAAGCAAACCACATGAATATGTCAGTGTACAAAGATAATGAGTGCAAACCACAGTGGAAATTTGTACCCTGCGTGTTCATATTTCCCCTGATTACACCCAACCTTCCTCATCCCTGCCACGTGGTGTCCTTGTGCTCCTCGTACACCTTGTGCTGAATCCTTGCAGGAGCAGATGGGATAACATGACAACAGGTTCCTGCCCTCTTTGGGGTGGGAGCAAGCTGGAAAATTTCTCCTTCTATTTTGACTGTTATTGCTTAAAAAACCAATAATTCTTAAGTTACTTTTCAGCCCTGAGGTGTTCTTGCCCAATGGGAAGAATGTCTACTGCTTCCCCAAAAAAGAAATATTATAAAAAATTTTGTACAGCCTAAATATTTAAGTTCTTCAGCCAGTGTTAGTAAATATCTGTTCTCCAGGGTTGTGAACTGAAGGGATTTCACAGGGTGTGCCTTAAGCAAACTGAAATCTCTACCTTTCCTAAATACTTCTGTATCACATTTGGGTCTTTTTCTAGGCAGCACTTTCCAAAATTAAATTCTTCCCTTGGATAACCTTTCACGTCACTACCTATTCAGCAAGGGGTGTGTTAGTCCATATGGAAATTTTGAAGTAGGATCTTGAAATAAACTCGAGTTGAAATATGCCCAGAAATGCAAATTCCTGGATTTCTGGGTAACAGTTGACCAGAGCTGATCTAATTAAGTGCCATCCCGCAGGTCTCAGAGAATCTGTTTTATTTGTGTAACAAATGCACATCGATTGGTAGCAAGCACGTGCTGAAGTGTGTTCAATTGCATTTTATGTCGTGTGCTCAGTCAATAAGGCATGGGAAATGTGTGCTTCACACTGGGATGTGGCAGTGGCTGTTGCAGCACCAGGATGTGGGATTACCTAATGCTGCTTAGCAATCAGCATCAACAGCACCTGTAACATGCCTGCAGCTGTTATAGTTACTTAGAGGCTCCTAAAAAATACTAACCAGTGGATTTTTATAGTTATTCTGTTACACTTCACAGGTGTAATTCAAAGCTGATCTATTAATAATGTATAAAATAGCAACATAGAGCTGTTTCCTATATAAATGTTCCATGCTTTGGCTTCCTCCAAGGAGTGAATTTACCTTTAAAGAGCTGAAATGTTAAACATATGTGGGTCATAATTCTCAGCCACATTATTTTTTATTGCCACTTAGAAAAACACACATCTCTAGTTTTAAAAAAAATTTTTAAATGTTACTGTATTCTTATAAAAGAAATGCTTAAGCTTTTCGAAATATCCTGGCCAAGACTTGCCGGAATCCTGACCCAGTGTAATCCTTTATAAATACCTCTCTACAAATGTGCCTCTTCAAGTGTCCCTGAGTATATTATTTAAATCCCAGAGGACCTTTAGAAAGCGTGTGCAGGAATGGAGCTGCTTTTAACTGATAGCCCTTTGTATAGGAAGCTTTCTGAAGAGGGAGGTCTGATCCTGCCACGTGTGAAGCCAGCAGGACTTTTGCAAAAGTTGTCTGAGGCACTTGATGGCAGAGGGAAAATTCCAGCATTGGTCTCTGCCCTCGGAAATGAATGCAGCCCTGTCAGCCTTCTGTGGTTAAATGGAAGGGGAAGGAGGGAGTGGGAACAGTCCCATGATGTCTCATGGCAGTCACCTGGAGGCAAATCTGGCTCTTGGTCCATGCAAGTGTCAATGCCCACTAGTGTAGCTGAAGCAAAGCAAATTAGATTTATTGCTCATAACAAGATCCTTCAGCACCAGATCCTGAAAATACTTAGGTCCAGTTTTGATGTGAGGAGCCCCTATGATTTGTCATTAATTTTGGGGATATGATGTTAAGACAGTGTGTTTAAGCTTTTTTTTTTAGTTCTTGCTGCAGGTTCTCTCCTTCAGCCATTACTGGCACTGGAGGAGTTAATAATTTGGATATTATCAGCAATAGGATTTCTTATGATTTAAGTTTTATGGGCATGTTAATTGAATTAAAAGATTAATATATGGCATAAGGGACCAAGGACATAGGCGACTAATCCTGAGAACTAAAACATGGTTCAGTCACACAGAAGCACTACAGGGCAAAAAAACCCCAGCACTGAAGGACCTTTGACAAGAAAGGTTGTTTTTTCCCCAGACAACCCTGTCAGCTATGGCTGTCAACAACAAAAAGAAGGAAACAAATAAATTGGAGGCCGTGTGTAAGTCACAGGACCAGAATATAAATACACATGACATGGAAAGGAGTAAATAATACTGACGCACACTTTAGAAATGTTCTCGGGCAATACTTCCTATTCATGTCCCACTGAAATGACATGAAATAGAACTTCATGGGCAAAAGTGTTACTAATTGCCCAGGTTCTTGAGGGACATGGCTCTGTGTTTGTTGGGAGGCATTTCTCCTTTGCAGGGCTGCTGCCTTGGGGCTTGCACCAGCAATGCAGATGCAAAAAGTTTGATACTTTCTGCAGCAGATCATAAAAGGAACCTGTTTATCCATTACTGTCCAAAAGGACACCTGGGCAATTTTCACTGCAGGTCAAGCTCCCTGTGGAGCTGGAAATCTGGATGTGAGCAGCACTTCCAGGGCATGCAGCTGGGGATGGGGCTGTGATGGAGCCCCACACTCCTGTAGGCATCTCCATGGCATGGCCCCACCTTGGCAAAGGCAGCTCACACATGGCTCTGGCCAAAGAGGGAAATCCCACTGCTCTGGGAAGGCAGAAACCCTCACATTAAAAACTCATCCAAACATCAGGAGTAAAATGGAGAGGGTAAAATAATATAGAATCTTGCTACTAGAATCAGTAGTCACTGAGAATTTAAAGCTGTCATTTATAACCAAGATGCTCCTAGCAGGGAGGCAAAGACTTGCTCCTGGCCCCGTGTGTAGAGAGAACCTCTGAAAGGACAGTGCCTGATCTCATCCAAAATCCCCACTACGGCTCATCACACCAAAAATGGCTTTTAAAAGTGTGATTTGAAGGGTCATTTAAAAACACGTGCATGCCATCAACTCACCTGTTTTTCCAAGGCAGCTCAAATATGCACAGATTCCTCCAAACACAGCTCCAGCTGCCAACAGCCTCTGTCATGCCCAGATCCAGCCCCACAGGAAGCCCTCACCTGGTGCCTGGGTACCCAACTCCTCCATCCAGGGGATGAACTGCCAAAAAGCAGCAGTCTGTGCTCTTAAGTCCTCCTGTGAGGTTTGCTCATTGACCCTCCGAAAAGTGGGAGAGGAGGGCACTTGACTGGAGTGCTTAGCACAGTGTGGGGACACACTGTGTTTTCTAGACACAAAAAAGCAAATCACATTCATTGGGCTAGTTCCTCAGAGGAGGATCATCCCTTCTTACCTGGAAAATACCAACCTGTGAGTATCTGCTCCTGCAGATAAATCCAGAATTAATAATAAAGACAGCTAAATGAATAAACAAGCGTGCAAATACTTTTCCATTACTTTTAGCCTTCATCAATTACTGCCACAGGGCTAGACCACAGTTTCAGATTGCAAGGGAGATGAATATCTTCTTTAGTAAGGTGTCCACTCCAAAGGAGAGTGAAAGCCTTTGCAATAAACTCTGCTGCTTCTTACCCAGTGGCAGCCCTGGTTTAATGATTTAAAGCTTGCATAGGTGACATAAAAACCCTGTAGCACCCAGAGCAACATCAGATGGTGCTTTTTGGGCTTGCAAGCCCAACTTCAGAAGCCTTCTGCTCTTTTTTGATGGTTGTGTGGGCAAAAACTCAATACACATGCTGGGGGCTGTTGCTATGCTGTGTCTTTGATCACTTTGCTTCCACACTGCTTCTTGAGTTGTGGTCCTGAAAACACAGAAAGGTGTCTTGGCTTGGGGGTGGGGGGAGGAAAATTGTGTTTTGTAGGGTTTTTTTTAACCTTGACACATTTTACATCTCTTCCCTTGCAGGTCTGTGTGGTGGCCTTAGTGGGATTTGTTATGCTTTGTATCTCGTACCAACCCGATGAGAAGACGTGTGCGCAGTTCACAGTGAAGGTACCTGAACATTTTTTAAACTTTTTTTTTTTTTTTCTTCTCATGTCATTAAATATAATCAGAAAAAGCTGATACAGGGGATATTTTAAAGACCACAGGAAAAGAAGTCAAAATGCACCTGAAATGCAGGAATGGTTTTCTGTTATTTTCCAGGTAGCCAAGGAAGAAACTGTATCCTATAAAGGAGAAGCTCTAACAACATTTCAAATCAGAACAAGATACCATTTTACTCACCATGTTTTAGGAATATAGACAAAGCTGGAATAATTTGGGAAGTGTTCAGAGAGTTTAAGTAGGTTAAGTGGAGATAGTGAGCAGGGTAAGAAGTAAGGTGGCATAAAATGCGTCCACTTAAACCAAGGTTTAATATTTAATGGGAAAGTACTTGGAAAGCACAGGGACATGCATTGTCCCACAGAGCAAATTCCCATCTGAGCATTGCAGGAACTGCACCATACCTCACCTTTGTCTCCAAAACTGCTTTGCTGACACTGGTGAGCAACTAGAAGAGCAAGGCTGAGGACTCTTGTTTTTAACACCATTTTTCCTGTGCTATTTTTCCTTATTATTGTAATTTTCAGGGCTCTTAATATTTTGCAGACACATAATAATCGAGAAAAATACAGATGCAAGCAGCACAAAATAACAGTGATTATTAACTGGAAAAAAGCAGAAGGAAACAAAATGCAAGGAGCAGCTTTTCAAACCCTGGCATCCATCCTCCCTTAAGAAATTAGACCACGGTGTGTCTTTTGTGTCTTTCTCGAGCTTCTCCCGTACTTAAAGAAAGAAAGGGAGAAGAACAATTGTGCCTGCCCTGTGGCTGCCTCTACATTGTCCCCTGTCACCTTTCCGCCCCCAAGGAAGGTTACTGTGCTGGGTGGGGGCTGCCACTCCAGGCTTTTTTCTGCCAGCCCCGCAGCATTAAATTGAATTTGGCATCCAGGCAGGAAGGGAGTCATCCCTCGAGTTGGGAATGGCATGTCGGGCTGGGCAGCTCAGATGTCTCTGCCACCCACCCTGACGGTAAGGAATGTGAGCCATCGTTCCCCGTTCCCCGCAGGAAAACAGACGTTTTGGAATTGCTCCCGAGGTGATGTAAAATGGGCCATTCCTCATCACCTGGCAGAATTAGAGCTTAAATCTCCCTGGTTCAGTCAATAGCCCATGGACTGTTGCTTATCCAAGGCACCCTCCTCCCCAAAATCGCCCTTCCCAGCATTTCCTGTTGCAGCATGCCACAGAACTTCATCATTCCCAGGCTGTTCACCTCTACCGTCCCATGTCCCTGCTGGGAGCTGTTATCCCACAGTTTGGGATAACAGGACAAAAAAAAAAAAAAAAAAAAAAAAAAAAAAAAAAAAAAAAAAAGCTTCTGTCTGAAGGGCTCATACCTATTTTAACAAAGTAGGAGCTAAAACTCTTCTCCAGGACTTCGATCACATAGGACTCATCTACATCTCCAGTATCACTTCTCAAATCTTTGAATTTCAGTTAAAGGCTGTCTCTGAACTAAAAACGAACATTAGCTATGACAAGGCTGAGGATGCAAGATTGCAGTCATGAGACAGATTGTTCAGAATGTTGTTCTTTTCTCCTGGAGGGCCTGAAGCTTCATCAAGCACTGCAATGTGGTTCAGCCCAATCTGCTCTGACCTTCCTTATGGGGTGTGGCCCAGGTCTTGCCCTCACACTGATAGCTGGTTCCCATCAGCCAAGCATCATTCTGCAGGAAAATCTTGGCTGAACTTCCCTGGAGTGCATTAAGCACCCCAAGTTCCCTTGCACAGCCCAAGGATCACTGTGAGAGGAGGACCACACACACACACACACACACACACACACACACACACACACACACAGAGGCCTGGGGGGTTTGGGTCAACCCCCAAGGTGACCCTCTGACCACTGCGAGCGACTCCCTTGGGGTGGAAAATGGGAGGAGACCAGTGCCGTCCTCTCTGCTTTCCTCCCTCTTGGCAGCTGCTTCTTTCATTTCACACTTGCATGAGCCCTGGATCCTGTTAAAGAAGGAGGTGTGAGAACTGCTTTCGGCAGAAGTCCCTTCCCGAGACTGCTGTGGGTACCCGCAGCATGCCATGTGTCCCTGGGAAAGAGAGGCCACCCAAAGCGAGGCTGGCTGTGCCCCTCAGGGGGACAGCAACAGCCAGTGAGTGCCACACAGGAAAATCTTGAGCCATCCTGGGGACTTCCTGGGCTCTGTGCTGTCACTTGGCAGATCACTCCCAGAAGCCTGGGGTAGTGACACCCTCTGCTCCCGCACGCCAAGCCCACGCCGTGACACACCACGGTTCCTGTTCTCTGCAGGGGCTCGTGCCTGAGCCACCACCGCCCTCAAAAGGGCCTCCTGATCCACCTCTGCAAACGCCTCTGCTTTCACCTCTGACAACTATGAGCAGCCTTTTCCATGAGGAACTTAATCCATCTTCCTGTTATTTATTTCAATTTAGTCATGGAGGACAACAATTGCCAGTAAATATTGCTAAAATGTCTCTTCCTCGTATGAGGAACATGAAGGAGGATGAGCTGCCATGCTCTGACCTCATTGTACACTGTCTTTTCCCACTTCCCTTTCCTCCTTCTATTCAAGCAGCAATTGCAGTGCCTGTCTCTGAAGCTGTTAAAAAACAGTTTTCCAGTGGCAAGTCCTGGTTCCTGGGCAGAGCCCACCACACAGTTGTATTTGTGATGCTGAAGTTGCCTCCAGGTCTGGCATGTGATTAATCTGCTGATGGAATCTCAGCACTCGCTGTCTTGTGCTCCCTCAGAGGCAGTGCTTGCATTTGGCTCACCTTTGATATTTGGGAACGTGTTCATTTTCAGCAGCTTGCAGAGAGATTTCACTGCAAACATCTTGTGAGAATAATAAGCTTTTTGGAAATTGCCCTGTGTCCCTCATGCATCTCCCTTTGCCTCCAAGGATTATCATAAGAGCTGCCTGTGTATTCAGATTCTGAGATTTCCTTCCCTTTAGGAACATAACAGACAAATTCTCCTTTACTGTACCTGGAGCATGGATTAGGCTGTTGTGTCCTGACTTTGGATAGAAGTTGTTAGCTAAATAAAATACCTGCCAAGGGAGAATCAGGCACATGGTGCAGTCTTGGCTTAGTATCTCATCTATTAGGGAGGCCTAATTCTGTCTTCTGCTGGGCTGAATCCAGGGATTTCCACCAGGACTTCTGTATCACAGAACAACCAACGTTTGTCCATTTTCTGTTTTCCTCATCGAACACATTTGCACCATCTTTGAAAACAATGCCATTGGTTTATGAATTACCACATCCTGCTTTGGAGGGGGTCCATCAGTCAGCAGCACGCCATCTTCTGTATGCTTCATATGAGGAGGTGGCCCCATTTTCCAGCTTCACCTTTCCCATGGACCCTTCCCTTGAAACCTGCAGGGGCAAAGTAATTGCGTTTAATAAGAGCCACCCTCATTTTGAAGCTGCCTTTGCTTTAAGGCCACAGGGGAAGTAATTAAATTTAATAGCAGCCAAGTATTGGAAACTAAGATCTTTCAGTAAGAATTTGGTGATATGAGGGGGGAAATGTACATAGTGCTTCAGGACCTGCAATAATCCCAAATATTTTTTTTCAAGCTGGCAACCAAACAGAAAATTGATTCACCATGTAGTTCTAAGACAAATAGACCAGGAGTGTGAATTTTATCAAGACATACATACTTGGAGTTTCAAGGTCATAAAAAATGCTTTTATATTGATATTTTGCTTGCAGTATTGAGGTTAAGAGAGAGAAAGAGAGAGAGAAGCTGCTGTTTAAAATAACAGATTCCCAACCATGCCATGTGTCTGACAGATAAGACGCCAAGGAAAATAAATGCTTTTACAGTGCTGAACAGAACCAAAAAATGCAATTTTGGCTAAACACAGAACATGATTTTGATATACATTCACACATATTTTGTACGCAGTGCAGCAACTGCCAGTTCCAGCTATCAAAAGCAAAGGGAAGCCCATATGTGCTGGTATCCAAAGCTCTCAGGTGAATCCCAGAGTGTCAAAGGCTCTGACTTGCTGCCAGCTTCCATGTGTTTGTGGGGGTGGACTCTGCAGAGCTACCCTTGATAAAAGCCAGGCTATTTTTAAGCTGCCACTGTTGTGAGGAGCAGTGGAGGTGATGAGCAGACCCTTGTCCTTCTCACACTGTAGCACTGGGAAAAGAAAGGTGCTTGCTGCCCTTTCATGCCTGTGAAAGATTTCCCCATGTTTATGGGACAGGTTTTAGAAGCAGACTGAGCACAGCATACACTTTTTTTGTGGAGATCTGCATTCCCATTCCACAGTGGGACCTGGGAAGCAAAAGGCTGGCTGCATCCACAGGGCCGAAAGTGGGAGATCAGCCACCCCACTGCCTGATTTGCAAGCATAAATCAGATTTGTTTGGACATGCAAACCAAGAATAACGCATGAGCAAAGTCTCAAAAGCATCTACAGCTCAGCACAGCCTGGGGGAAGATGGCAGCCCAAGGCTCAGTCTGCTCAGCTCTGCTTCCAGGCATGAATTTGTCTCAGCTGATGACCGCGATTCCTGTCAATGCAGGTACGATTGGAGAGGAGAATGCTCCCTCCCTCTCTAGAAAGCTTCTGGATGTATAGACACACCAGTTCATTGGTGCTCTCCCCAGGACTCCAAATTGCAAGGCAATGCTCATACAAAACATGCAAGGCAAATTCTTGAGAGGACCTGCTGAACTTCTCATCCCAAGGAGCCTTGCAGTTGTTGAAGACCCAACCTCCAGACAGTACATTTGTGGGTATATTCCCTGCAAAGTACATGTGCTGCATTCCTTGTGAGTTCCTCAATCTCTATGAAGCTGGAAAAAAGGGTTTTATCTCTTTTTTTCCCCCTTTCTTTCAGCTGCTGTATTTTCTCCTGAGCGCCCTGGCTCTGGTTGCCTGTGTTTTGGCAGTGGCTTTTGCTGCACACCACTACTTGCAGCTGACCAAGTTCACCTGTGACACCATGCAGGATTCCTGCCAGTGCAAACTGGACACTGCAGACCCCCTCGGCCGCACCTTCGTGTACCAGGACGCGGCCGACTGTGGCAGCCTGACCAGCATGCTCAGCCTGTTCCTCCTTCTGCAGATGGCTCTCAACCTGGTGGCAGCCCTGGTGTGCCTGCTGATGTGCTTCGTGGTGTGGAAGCACCGGTACCAGGTCTTCTACGTGGGCGTTCGCTTCCAGCCTCTCACGGCCGCTGAAGGCCATGGGCAGCAAGTGTAGGGTCTGGGCTGGGCTGGCAGGGGGCTGTGGCCAGGGATGGGAACTGCCACCGCAGGCACCGCAGAGGGATGGGTGCTTGGAAGTGTTTGATGAGGAAAAACGCTCCCACGGCTTTAATGAATTTATTTTTCAATCATTTTGGGAACATTTTGTACAGCTGCTCTTGAGAAAAGGCCTCTTGTGAGATTAGCTAGAGGTCACAGAGTCCTAAAGATGCAGCTGTACAAATGCTCCCCACAGAGGATCTTTAATAGCCATGGATAAAATCTTTGGGAACTCATCTGCAGGGCTACAGCCATTACAAAATAGGGTCCATTTCCCTCTTGCCTTCAGAGAAGCTATGCCAATTTCTACCAGATATGGATCTGATCCAAACTGCTTAATTATATCAGTGGGAACATGCTTTGGGAATATATCATATCTTGGTGCTCTGAGTGTAATCCATGCTAACCTGATGGGAATTTAACATTCAGGAAAGTGATGAGGGAGGTCAAGACCTCTTCCAGTGCAGGTTGAGACCAACACCAAAGTGAACGTATTGATGGCTGCCATATAAAATATACATATAACTTTTCAGAGTGAATAATGATATAGGCTACCTAACCCAATTACTAATAAACAGCAAATATGAGTGAGTTCACTGAAGGTTCTTTGGTGGGCCCTGCTTGAGACATCAGGAAGATTTCTGATGTTTGGGAGAAAAGATCAGTTTAAGGAACCTTGAGTTGCACTCCTAAAGTAGAGGGACCCTAAATCAATAGTCATGTTGAAAACTATGTCCATATTGCTCTAATTGCAGGCTGACAAACCCGGATTTTAGCCAGTTCCACCAATTATACTTCAAGCACAAAAGGCCAAAAGCATTTTTGGTGTAACTCCTCTAAAGACAATCAACCTTACACACCAGCAGTGGAGTTGGGCCAACAGCCCTGAAAGATATATCCCTGCAACAATGAATGTTTTTAAAATGGGGTGGAGGGAGGGAAGCAAGAAGAGACTGCCAGTCTCCCAAAGACATCTCTGATAATGATGAGGGCAACAGAATAATGATTTCTTAATGAGGATGGAAAAACAAAGTGTATTTAAGCAGTGCCTTTTCTCCCTGGAAGTGCAGCTCTAGAAGTGCTTTACATCTCATTAGCCTTATACCAAGACAACTACATTGGTTTGTCCCTTGAACTGCCATTTCCACTTACACAGCATGGACAGCTAAATTTAGGAGCAATTCCTAACTGGCAGCATTTGGCACTGCCTCATGATCCATATCTGTGCAAGGGCAAGCCAGCTGGTGCTCACACCCTGCCATGACGAGGGATTTCCCGATCCCAGCCAGAACAAGGATGTCTCTAAGGTGGGGTGGAGCAATCACGTGCCAGAAAAATTGTGCCATAATCATTAGCTAGGAGGAAGCAAATGAAATTTATATAAGGAAGAAAAAAGCAGCCAACTTTCTGCAACAAAAATAGTCATCAAAAAGTCAAAAACCCAGATTGGCAAAAACCTAGTTGTCTAAGGAGCTCTAATCCTACCAAAAAAACTGTCTTACATACGGTGATCACACATCATCCAGGGGCTACACCATCAAGCCTCCAGGGTCAGAAGATCACAGCGTAGTGAAGTCTCCTGTGGCCCACCTAGAGCACTGCTGGGTGTAGGGGCTGTAGTTTTAGTCATGGAAAGTGCCTCTGGAGCAGACATAGCATCACCAAGGTGCTCTCTGCCCAGCCACAAAGTGAGGAGCTGCGGAACATGAGGGGTTTTGAGATCTGCTTCCAAATGACCTTTTTTATTGCACCAGAAGTAACAACCACTCGTAAGCCTGGCTGCAGGGCACATTTGCAAGGGTGCCCGTGTCACCACCCATCCAAAGACCTCAGTCTGCCTCTCAGGAACTGCTGGGGCAAGCTGAGACAGGGGAGCACTGGGATGGCGGGCTGGTGGTATCAGACTCATCCTTGGGGCCATCCATGTGGATCTGGCAGGAACCAGCCCATCTCCCAGGGCTCTGGTGGAACGTGCTGCCAGCAGTGCTCACAGACCCGTGGCAGGGCCATCCTGCCGGGAGATGGGTACACAGGGGTGCCTGTCACCTTGTGGTGTGCTCAGGTTTGTCCCCCATCCCACACACACCTCCAGCCGTGCTGTCTGTGGAAGCTCAGGGCAGGGGGTGTACCTTCCTCCTACCTGCACGACCCTGGTGCACCTGCCCCTCCCTCCACCCCCTCCAGCCAAAAATGTGGGATCCTCTCTCCACACAGAAGATTACAAGGAGCGAGAGAGGGATCAAAGGGAGTCTGAATGACAGCTGAGCTTTGGGGCCTCCTCCCACCCTCACCACTGCACGATGGCTGGCACAAGAAGAGGAAGGCTGTGCTGGCAGAGCAGGGCATGTCCGTCCCCCCATCCCAAACGTCCCTGTTGCTCAGGGGATAGCTTGGTGTGCAGCACTCCAGCCCTGGCCCGGGGCATTCCACCAGAGCTGCCCTTTGTCTCCTTAATCCTCTGACCTCGGCCTCACCCGCACGTTCTCACTGGCCGTCTCCCATCACCTGGCAGGTGCTGTGGGATGGGGCTGGGCTGGCCGTGCCTGGCCTCCGCCTGCTCACCCCTGGGCTGAGATTTGCTGGGGCTGTTCTAGGGCACGGCAGACACAGCGGGGATGATCGCAGAGCTGCTGTAAGTGCCTCCTGCGTGTGGGCAGGGAGGAGAAGGGAGGTCTGGATAACAGAGCCTGCTCTGCTTAACAAGCTGTGCACCTCCATATCACCCTCCACTTCCAGCCACGAATTCCGTTTGCTAATCAGCACAATGCAGCTTAACCCTTTGCTCTGGAAGAAAGCAATATTCATCATGTATTCTGTTGGTGGTTTATACGCTTAATGAATAAATATGGGGCATTTCGATCTAGCAAAGATGAACTTCTCTATTTCCTTTTCATGTATCTCAAGAGCATAAAATCAAAACCGGAGAGGTGAAGAAACAGACACAGAAGGTTTAGGAACTGGTTTCCCCCTGGGTATGGTTTTACAATGTCTATTTTGCTTGCATTAAGAATTTTGGAAAGTACTAATTAAAGGATTTTCACCTACCACAGCATGTCCAGACACCTCCCAGCCTTTTCCCAGTGTCAGAGTCCACATGGACTGCACCAGGAGAAAGGCTGGGACTAAAAGGCTTGGAAAGGACAGAGGTGTTGAAGAAGAAAACAAATTTTTATAGGACTGGGAAATTTATCTTCTAGGTGAATTCCACAGAAAGGAGTAGGATTAAACCTCTATGGACACACAGAATTTGCGAATAGCTCCATGTAATTTACTCTCACAAACCCAGGTGTGATTCTCATTTGCACCCTGGCCACTTTACACTGTTTTCCCAGTGTAAAGGGGTTGTAAAGACGGCATCAATCATCTTTACACCTACTTCATGGCCATTTTACACAGCTAAAAGGGCCCTTTGTGTAAATGAGAACTCAGGCCCTAGAGAATTTAATAGAGAGGAGCTCCTTTCTATAGACTGTGCTAGACCCTCTAATAGGGTCTATTACAGGGATATAACTCTCAGCTGGATTTTATAGCTTGGCTTAGAGATCATCAGTCTCGATTAAATTCAGTTCTGCAGAACTTTTCCAAAGGCCATAACCCTCTGGTGTCATGCCTGCTCCTCCACCCCGAACACAGACAGAGTGATGGTGTTGCATGGATAACTGCTCGGGATTTTAAAAGGAGAAGCAGCAGCAGCAGCAGCCACCACTTTCCTCTGGCTCTGAAGCATTTTCATGTCGTGCTATGCAAATGCCGAGGCAGCAACAGCGGCAGCGAAAAGGGAACCGAGACGCGGCGCCTCCCGGGGAGCCAAAATGTCACATTCTCAGCCCCGCCAGGGCCTGTGCCGCTCTCCCGCCCCTGCTGCCGCCGCAGGGCCAGGGGCTGGCGGGCCAAGGGTGAGCCCGGCCAGGGCCAGGGCCAGGGGCTGGCGGGCCAAGGGCGAGCCCGGCCAGGGCCTGTGCCGCTCTCCCGCCCCTGCTGCCGCATCAGGGCCAGGGGCTGGCGGGCCAAGGGCGAGCCCGGCCAGGGCCAGGGGCTGGCGGGCCAAGGGCGAGCCCGGCCAGGGCCAGGGGCTGGCGGGCGAAGGGGGAGCCCGGCCAGGCCTGGCCCCACGCTGGGATTGCCACCAGGTTCATGTGACGGCCATCTGCGCCTGGCTGGCCCGGCCACCTCTGCGTGGGCACCGCTTGGAGCGTTGCCTAAAAAACAACTCTGCGCAAGAACGCCGGGAGCTGCAATCAACTCGCAGGGCTAATTTTTTTCTAATTTTTTTTGTTGTTTATTTTCCTTTTTTCACGCTTCCAGCCAGTGCAATATTTGCTCTGGGGCCCTTTCGAAAGAGAAAGCACGCTGCTAGCGTGTGAGAGAAGCCGCAGCTCAGGTCCTCTATATTTAGAAAGCCAGGATGTCATACCTCGCCTTGAAATTTTCATAGTCCCCTGCACCCCACCCACCCACACACGTACACATGCCTGCGTCTGGAAAATGTTTTTCGGTCTTAGCAAAGGGTGTTGGCTTAGGGGGATTCGAGGGAGGTGCAGAGGAACAACAGCAGCTCGGTCTGGGCCGAAGCTCGAGGCCTCCTTAAGGCACGGCAGGCACTGGGGACCCAGGGCTCCTGTGGCTGCAGTGCAGGATCCCTGCTCCTCCTGGCCTGTAACACAAATCCCAAGGCACGGCCAAGCTGTTCTGAGGCCTAGGAAAGCCCTGTTCTGTGTCACAGGCAGTGCTGGACCCTCAGCCAGCAGCATCTTCACCGGGTCATTTTTGAGTGGCCACGCACCTGTAGCAAGGGCTACAAGAAGGTGAATTTTGGGGGTAGCTCATCTCAGGTCTCTGCAGTTCCTTCTCCCCAGGGATTTTTGCTTTCTGCTAAATGGCTGTCCCTAGTAATCATTATTCACTAGCATTTGCCCTCTGCTAAATTGCCTCTGTAGCCAGACATCATAAACAGTGATTGCATCTACAAAGATTGGGGTACATTTTTCTTTTGGTTTTGGTATTTGGTCTCCATGCCTTTGTCCGAGCAAATGGTTGAAAGCCTCATCTAAACTTCAAACTTCTTGTGGGGGAGCTGGGGATTTCTTTTTCCTTTAATTTTTAAGAAGATATGGGCAATACCTATTTAATTTGTCACCTCAGTACTCCGCAAAGCCATCTTTACATTGAAGTACAGATGCAGCAGGCCCTAAGGCTGGCTTACAGTGACTGGCTGCAGAGAGAGCATGGAGCTGAGGCCCCCCAAAGTCAGCAGTGACCCCCCACTTCACCCAGTTGCACCCAGGTATCCCTGCCTGGCACAGACATCTGAGATTCAGCCACCAAATGTGAGCAGCAGCCTGGTCTGAGAGGAGAGAATAACCTGCAGAGGGTGATTTGAGTATCTGCCTCTCCTTCAGTCAGATGGATTATGAGTGATGAGTGCTAGGCTGACCTCAAGTTTCAGGAGATATAGAGAGTGACACCGATTAAGGCAGCCCTCAGCTTCCCAAGCCATGATTGTCCTGGAAATGGGATATTTGAGCTAGACAGGGTTTTAACCCCGTTTCACTCTCATAGCTGTGTAAGGAGAGCTACTTTTAATTAGACCAAAGCTAACTGAAGAGGGATTTCTCCTCACTTCAGTGTAGGATTTCTCTTTCACCAAAACTATGAGAGGAATCCTTTCCCTGATCTGTCTTCCATGAGGCTGGCTGGGAGCATCACTGCTGGAACCAGAGCTGCACGCTTGCAGAGGTGTGTGGAAACCACCCTCATATCTTTTTTGGGACATTTTCTTCTAGTTCCACAGCTGCCAGAGCTGACACGGGGAGGGCAGGGGAAGCTGGTGTCCCAGATCCATAATGTGCCCGAGTCAACCAAGCCCTGCAGCAATCCCCACTTATACTGACACTAATGGTCACCAGGGATTTGGTGGGATAGTTTAGGGAACAATCACACTGAAAAGGGAAGAAGATAGACATTTACACTTTCCCTTCCACCTTGTGAATCCAGGCAGGAGAGCAGCACGCACATGAAGGGACCCAAGAGGAAATACAAAATCCTCCCACTCCGTTTTGCTGCCCAAACCTGCCAACGCACTGAGAAACAGTGAAAACGTGCAGAAAATAAACTCTCAGAAATCAGGCACTTCAGGTTTTCAAGATCCAAAGTGTTGTTAGGTTAGGAATGCAAAGTGTTGTTAGGTTAGGAATGTGAAAATTAGTGTATTTTTATGGCTTGTCCAATTCTTCCAGACTGCCTCAGTTGGAGACCCAGGCAGACAGGCTTCTTTGCTGTCACCAAAGGAAGGAAATTTTGTAACCTGACTGGGAGAGGGGAGGGATGGGAAAGGGCACTTTACAGGATGTACTCATATATCTATATATATATATATTCTGGTAAGGTTACTTTTTGCATAGATTCAGCTTTTTTTTTTTTTTTTTTTTTTTTTTTTTTTTTTTTTTTTTTTTTTCTTGTGTACAAAAGGAAATGGTAGGATCTCAGCTGGCAAAATTCTCTGCTTCTGAATTAACAGGAATTGCATCTCCACTATATTTCTAATACAATTTTTCTCAGTCACCCCACCCAGGTTTCAGTGCTTCTGTTGCTTCTCCATTTTCCAGTGAGGCAGAACTTTCCTGGCACATCCTCCCCTGACCCCACAAAAAGCACTGGTCTGTGGGCTCCATGTGAGCTGCCCCTGCTTAGCCACGGCAGGGGAGGCACGATTTGCAACCTGGCTCCTGAGACTTCTCCTGAGTTCTCCAGCCATTGATTATGCTGTTGCTTACAGCAAATTATCAAAAAATGACAGAGGTCCAGTGCTTGAAAATCCCACAGGATAATTGCCTGCTAATATACAACAAGGGCATTTCATTAGCCCAAGTGGCAAGTGTGGCTTCTGCATGGTGAGAACAGCAGCCCCTGGTCTTAATGCCACCGTGTTACACCTGAAAGGGGAAATTCAGGACCTGCAAACAACAACCAGGGCTCTATGCTCAGATGTTGCACTGAGCAAGAGAGGCTTGCAGGGCATGTAGGATCATGGGGTGAGAAGGCTCATCCTCATCCCTGAGGGAAGCTGACTCCATTTGAAAGGTTCACTCCAGCTGGGGCTCAGTGCCAGGCTTGCTCTACTCCTCATTCCCAGACAGTTTTGGGGCCACAAATCCTCACCCCTGGAGGGAAGAAGCAGGTAGAGTAGAAGAGGAATAAAGATTTGTTTGATTTGTCTTTGTCTGAGCATGGCACATCTTACTGTAAGGCTTTCCCCACTAACAGGAACATGTTGATTGGAGTCTGATGGGGTTTTTCTTTCAGTGGCTGTATGAGGATCCAATTCAAGGCACTGAAATGGACAAAAAACTAACTCATATTTCCTGTGCCACTGAAATGGATGAGAAACTAATTCATATTTCCCACACCTAATACAAAGCATCATTAGCCCTGCTGCAGCACAGTAGGGGAAACACCAGCTATTAAAGAAAGTGGGTTGATTAAGGGACAACCTTGAAGCCTAAAAATAGTCAGGGAAATAAGAATCAATGCCATATGAAAGCAAACACGCAGTCAGTTGTTATCACAGAGCGTTTCACGTGATGGTCTGTGCACTGATCTCACCCGGAGAGTGTTTGTTTTGGACAGTCCTAAAGGGTCCGGCCCCATGGATTGGCAGCAACACATATGGAGTGATCCGAGAGCACAGGCCTCATCCAAAGTCCATGGAAGTCAAGGCAGTGACTCCTCCAAGCACTCCCTGTAGGAATCACTCCGGGTTTGGAAAGATATGTTGCAGTTAAAGACATTGGTCTGGGCTTAGGGAAAATGTACTGACACTGCCACTGTCACTGTCAAATCCAGCCAGAGACAAGTGAAAACTAGAGGGGTTGTAGCTAATAAGTGCAACACAAAATAAAAATAAAGTGGCTGAAGGAAAACTTGAGCAGTCAAGGGAAAATGCAGCAAGTTCAAACAAACTGCCTTGGCCCAGACACATTGCGCAGAACATGCAGTGATTTGAAGGGGGAGAGAAGAAGGATGGCAGGAACTCAGCATCCCTCTTTTTCACAAGCCTCAATAACATAGCAGGCAATACAAGAAGAAAAAAAATACATGGCTTTAGTCCTGTCTGGAACATGTGGCACAAACTGAGGCAGAGGAGATTAAACTTGGCTTTGCCCTATTTCCCCCCTTCTTTTTCACTCCCCTGCTCTTTGCTAGTATTATCTGGGCTGCTTGGTCCTCAGCAAACAACCAAGTAGCCAAAATATGGGCAGGATTCATGCCATAACCAAACCAGCCAATGAATGAAATAAGGCGCTTGTTTCCTGGAGCAGAGGGAGGGGAAGCAGGGGGATTTAAGCATTTCTGTGTGGTGTTGGAAATGCACCTTGAGTAGAAGCAGTCCCTCAGCTCACACAAACCACCGGCGCTCCTCTGACGTCAATTGGCAGCCGCTGGTTTGCACCATCCCAGGGCTGGCTGCAGCAGCACAAGCAAACAGCTCGCACGGCCAGCAGGATACACGGCGAGAGGCAAGCTGGAGTCCTGCACCCCTTCCCTCCGCCTCACCACTCTCCAGCATCACCCACAGCTCTGTTTTCAGAGGCAAAAGGGTGCATACCAGCTATGGCAGGTGTGTCTTGGGTGAGTGGCACGTTGGCTGGCAGTGGGTGGGTGGCACGGGGTTGCAGGGGATACCAAAAACCTGAGGGTGCAGTGGGTCTCTGCTGCTGAGGTCCTTGGGACTCAGGGCCACCCCTGAGCTGTGGCAGTGCCTGGGCAGGCTGCCAGGGAGAGAGCAATACTCCTGCAGCTACGTGAGAGGCAGGACCTGCATCCACAGGGAGGCTGCTGCTCCATGAAAGGGATGCCTGATGTCCTCCAGCCTCCATCTGGAGATCCTGTGAGAGAGGGTTTGGGAGAACTTGTGAAAGAAGGATGAGAAAATTGCTGACCATGGGAAGTACCACAGGCTCTCATCTGCTGTCCCCTTTCCCTCTTTCCACCAAACAGACTCCAGGCCTGAAGAGAGTGGGAGCAGGAGGAACCTGACTCCTCTCAGGGTGCTTCCTGCAGCACACAGCAGGAGGAAAAGGAGACAGCAGCTGTTCAGCTCCTTCCCTGCCCTCCCTACACTGGGTTCCATCAGCCCATCCCAACCCCGAATGCATCCTACAGGGGACACAGGGAGAGCTGCAATGCAAGAACTGTGTCCCATCACTGCTGGTGGGGCTTGGCAGCCCTCAGTTTCAGGGGACGCTGCTGAGCCAGCAGTGGCAGGATGAGCAGCCTGGGGAGCCTCTGGGGACCACATATGGCTGCATTCCTGGGCTGCATTTTTCAGCAATGGCAGAGCAACCCAGTCCCTTTCTTCCCACCTGAAAGGCCTCCAAAGGCCTTGACTTCCAGAATAGGAGGTAGCTACCACCCCTGCAAACAGCTCAGCTGAAGCTGCCCTACCTGTGCTGAGGGCTGATCAGGAGTTTGGCTTGTGTGGTGCAGCACAAGAAGCCCCACTGAAGTGTCTGCTCCATCATTCCCGTGGTCAGCACTCATTCCTGGAAAAAGCAATGCTGTGTGGAGCCACAGGTGGAGCTCAAAGGCACAATGGAGAAAGAAAGCTGTTCCCAAGCCAGAAGCAGTTTGCCCCCAGCACCTTTGCTGCTTCCAGAGACAAGAAGTGGGCTGAGAGGGTGTGTTGTTATTTCTCTTCACAACACACCTCCTTCTTGGAGCCCCATTTGTGGAGTTCCTGGACCTACAATTTAAATGCTCCAAGGCAGTTGAAGCGAGGCATAAGCCTGCCCTGGAACTTTAGTTTGAACCTGTTCATTTCATGGGATAGTGGGAGAATGTGGGTCCCTTTTCCCAAACCTGCTTTTACAAGTTTTGGTTGAAATGCTCACCAAGAAGGCAGAGGGCCCAGCTGATCCCCTGCAGTGATTTAAGGAGACCCAGTTTTGAGGCATGACAAATTCAGTGACCAACTGAGGGCCATGGGCTTCGTGGGGAGGCAGAAGCCCTGTGGGACAGGGACACAGTGGGAGCACCAGCTGCCTGCAGAGCCCAGGGGCTGGCTGGGGCAAGCACAGCAGTGGGCAGGTGTTCCCATCAGCAAAACCTCTTGAGAGCAGCTACTTGCTAAAATAGATGCCATGCAATCAGCTGGAAAAGAAAGTCCCAGTGCCCAGCTGCCTGCTGCAGGCACAGCACAGAGGCGAGTGGCTATTTTTATCGGGGACAGCCAGAGGCTGTGGAAGGTGATAGGGGCAGCTGGCAGAGGTTTTCCCTCTGCACCATGCCAGGGCTGCATCCCAGCAGTTCCCCATGCACCTGGGCATCTTGGCTGGCTGGAGGGCCTCTGCTCACCTTCTCAGGAGCTGTCATCCTCCTGCAAGCCCTGTCACCATCAGCTGCACCTTATCCTTCCGGGGATGCCCTCACTGGCAGTGTCCCAGAGGGGAGTTAGGAAACAAAGCAAGCCACCCACACTGTGCTGGGTGCTGAGAGCAATGAATCAGCCCCTCCTGCCTTAAATCATGGGATCAGCCTCCGGGTGACCGGAGTGAACTTCTGTGTGTGTGGTACTTGGGAGTGGCCATTCCTCATCCCTGGGGCACCAGGGGCTGGGGGCACCTCCCTCAAGCACAAGGGTACCAGTGCTTGTGCAAAGCAGCACCCTGGGGGCTGAGGAGCCCAAGCAACCCCCCCCCCCCCCCCCCAAGACATTGTGCAAGCAGTGGTAATGTGTGGCTTTTGGGCACACTGGCTCTGGCAGCAGTATCCCACAGGCTCCTCTGAACAAGCTGTGGCAGCACAACCCCAAGACTTACACTTCAGCATATGGAATCCAGCCCTCCTCCAAATGTCACTCTCTGCCTCCCAGACCCACCTTCTGCTCCAGTGAGAAAGCCTGAATGTGGCTGTGTCATCTGCAAGGAGAAGGATGGCCCCAATCTTCCAGCATTTCTGCTTGAAATTGGTGGGCTTTTTCACTCTTTAGTGGGCCACGTGTGTTGTGATTATTGTAGCAAGCTAGGGCAAGTAAAAAAGAAAACAAAATCTACAAGAAAAGGGGAAAAATGTAGAAATGTTGTTCTTTCTCCTCCTCTAAGATACCCTACAGCCTCCATCCAAAATGCCCTTGCTTTACCCTCACAAGCAGCACTGTGGTCAGGAGAGGCTGGCACTCAGCAGTGCCACCAGATGCTGATGGGAGGACCACCTTCTCTGGGACTGAGCCTGAAGTTCATCCTGTGGGATTAGAAGATTCACTGCTGATAGCTACTCATTTCCATGGTGATTATTCCCTTCCACACACAGAGTAAAGGGCCTGTGTGGCTCTGAGCACCACAGGGGGCAAAGCTCTGTGGGAAAACAGCCCCAAAGCACTTGGAGAGAGGAGAGGAAAGAGGGGTAATGATTTGCCCATCGTGGACCAAGCTCTCAGACTTGACAAATGCCCCTACTGGGATCCAAACCCCAAGCAGGCTGTCACAGCTTGGTAGCACCAGCTGTCCTTTGGGTCATTTGGAAGCTGGCAGCACAATTCCATGTGTGTTAACAGCAGAGCACAAATCCAGGAAACACAAACCCAGCTCTGCTGCTGACCTCCAGCATGGTCCCAGAGAGCCATGGCATCTCTGTGCTCCTGCTCCCAGCCTTTTCCCTCCCCATGCTGCAAACCTTTTGGCTGGGGACCGTGGTTTTCATGTTTGCAAACAAGCGTGTGAATCATGTGGGGCAAACCCGCTGGGCTTGGGGCAGCGTTTCTGATTTACACCGCTGTAAATTACTGCCTCGGCTTTCAAAAATGCTGTTATTTTGTTGGACAGGGTCCCGGTAACTCTGCAAAGAAGGGAGTGGGAGAAATTCCTCATAGATTAATTTCTTATGATTTATTTGCTGCCAAGCATCATGCAACCACTTGCCTTGCACAAGGATGTGCTCCCCACGAAGAATGACAGAGGACACGAGTGAGCTGAGCTCGTTTGTCGCCACCATCTGTCACCAGGGCCACGCAGAGAACCAGGCACGGAGCAAGTGGAGGTCGACCACCTGCTCCAGGCTCCTGGCAGGCTGGCAGCAGCGGGACAAGGCTGGGCAAAAGGTTTGTCCTGAGCATGCTGGGGAGAGGCCACACGGGCCCCCAGCACTGCTCTGCCCTCCAGGTGAGCAGGGCAGGGTTGCTGTGTGGTGCTGAACATTAGCTGCTGCTCTTCAGCCTCCAAAGCAACCTGGCCATCTTGGTTCATTCTCTCCCTTGGGCAACCCCATGGAGCTGCTTGGACAAGCTTCAGCAAAAGGATTTAACCAGGGGTTTGTGTGGGTGTAAAGGTGCAAAACTTATTTCTGGGCTAAACAGACAAATGGGGATATGAGCATCATGAAGTCAAACCCAGGACATTGTGTTAATATTTGGGGTGTCTGCAGCTCATGTGCTGTAAAAAACAATGTGCCACAGTGGCTAGTGGCTCCAGAGCACTTGGTGCTGTACACATGAGGAATAAATTGGCTGCTTCTACCTAAGAAGGAGCTCACAAGGTTGTTTTTCACCCCTGCAACAGGAAGGTGGAAGAAAGAAAAGGAGACACAGGACAGCTCACCAGTAAAGTGCACATTTTGACCCAAGGTATTCATTCATCCTTTTAGCAGCCGGTCCAGCCAAAGTCGCTTTGACTGATTAAGAAAACTTTCCAAACATAGATTAGGGGTCAAATAAGAAGCTCAGCCACGAAAATACCCATGCTGGGTGGAGGATGAGGAGGGAAGAAGAACATCCTTGGGGTGGGAAGTTGCTGAGAGCAGGGCTGGTGGGGTAGGCACGTGCAGGAGTCCGAGAGCAGCCAGGGATGCAACACAGATGTCCATCAGGCTGGATAGTTCAGGAATAGAGGTCACATCTCCATGGGATGACCCTCCTGCTGGGGCTGTCAGAGCTACCAGGAAGGCTCTGATTACTTCTCCTTTTAAGAATGCATTTATTTGCAGGTAAAAATTAGGACTTAGTCTACATCAATCTGCCATCTCTCATTGGTTAATTCACTGAAAGTTGTCTGAAAAAATATAGATGAAGAAAAAGACTTTCCCTTGTTAGTCACCTTCCAGTGATGTATAAATGCTCTGACAGACAATTACCAGTGATATTGATTCTAACTAGGACAGAAAATGAACAAGTGAGTGTGAAATAGAAATTTATTTATAAAGATGCAATTGAAACAAAATCCATCCTACAGCTCTTAGTGTTTAAGAAGGGAAAAATGCCTTTACTGTATGTCTTTGCTCTCTCTGCTGAGGTTTGGATGCTTCCTCAGGAGCGGGAAGGCGACATCCCTGGAAACAACAGGCTGAAATAAATAGGCAGCATGGCAACAGCTGAAAACAGGCATGAAAAGGAGCCAGAGAGAGACCCTTAGCCCAAGGCAGAGCGGTGCAACATCCATCAGACTGAGCCGGTGCTTGCTCAACCCTCCACAGCAGGACATCAGTAGTAAATGCATTTTTAAAAGGAAACTAAATCTTAACTGTGGCAAATGTGGCTGTAGGTGCTTCTTGCAGTGCTGGGACATGGAAAAATGCCACCACCACTGGTGAGTCTCCTCAGAGCAGTGGTGGTGACTCCATTTGCCTCTTCTGGAGACCTGGCCTCTCTTAGGGCTGTGCTTTTGGGTCCTCCAGCCTGGGAGCTGCAAACTCTCACTGTCACAACACTGAAACCCTTTCAGGCTTGCCCTGTGCCAGAATCCCGTGGGAGGCTGTGCTGTGGCTGCTGGCCCTCAGCACCCGGCTCACTTTCCCCAGCCACACATCCTCAAGCCAGGCCAAGACCTAATTTGCTGGCCACAGGCTGGAGGTGGCTCTCACTGGGGAGGGAAGGCTCTTGCCAATTTGTTATTAAATCACAGCACTATTCATGCCAGCATAAGGCTGTCTGGGACTAAATGCACAGCAATGACATACCTGGGTTCTGCCAGACAGCTTGGGGCAGTGATGCAGGGAGAGCTGGGTCTTTGAGCAGGCTCTCTTCCTGTGGCTGACTTGAATCTTTGCCCTGCTCAGCCTCTGTTGCTGCCAGAGTCGTGACTCTCACCCTGCAGGTACAGGAGGGAGAGAAGACCTCTGGAGATGTGCTTTTGGATGTAGGAACTGCTGCAGTGCTGGAGTCCTTTTGCTGCTTTATCCCTTGGTGTCCAAGTGGCTCGTCCTCGCCCCACCCAGAGCCACCACTCCTGGCAAAGCTGTGAGAGCACAGAATTACATATCAAATGGACAACTGGTCCCAGGTTGGTTCCCAGGACATCCCCAAGGCTCTGGGCTTGGAGGAGCTGTATATCACAGGAGGTCACCTGGTGACAGCGAGGGTATCTGCATGTACCTGCATCCCCCAGCAGTCCTGTGGAGAAAGAGATCCTCGGGGACCACCAGCCTTCCAGGAGAGGTTAAAACAAAACAGGAAGGCTTATGAGCAGATGTGGTTGCTGCACCACTGCTGCCAAGGCTCTGCTTCACAGGCATCAGCTGTGGGGAGAGGTTTAACCTGAGCTGCAGTGCCACATGCCCGGCATCGGTACATAAACAGCCTCCAAAATGATGAGGGGGAGTGTGTAGCTCTTTGAGAGCCAACCGGACGGTTCCCTCGCTTGACATGTCCTCGTCTTGAAACAACATCACTTTGTTGAATTTTGTGGCTTTCTATGTGGAACAACATTAGCTCATCCAAGTCTGTGGTTTATTTGAAAATGAAATTCCGGTAAGCTTTTGTACCATCTGGCAGCATCCAACTGAGTGAGGTTTAGCAAGAAACCGCTGCACACGTGTGCACAAACACATACACACACCAGAAACACTGTAATCATCATAATCAGTACTTGCAGGAAGCCTGGCATCGTCAGGGCAAGGGGAAGAGGGAGAAAATCAGTGCCTGACTCTTCTCCCAGCCGTTTGCCTTCCGTGGGGCTTGGCTCCTTCCAGCAGAGGGCATTTTCTCAGCCGTCCCTCCTGCGCCGCTTCTGCCCCTTCCTTCCTCTGACGTGAACTTCCAAGTGGCTCCAGATGTAAATCAAACACAGCTGGGTGAGCTGCAAGCCGGCGCGCCGCGTCCAATTCACAGCTGCTGCAGGTCACTGCACTGGTTTTGGGGGAGAGGTTCTCATTTACACCAGCCTGGCCAGATGCATTGAGGAGGGCCTGAAGCATGCAGGAGAGGTGTGGGGCCGGGGCAACAGCTTCTTGGTTGCTCCATGCAATAGCTGAAGTGTTTCATTAGGTGGATTCCCTCCTGGCTCCTCTGGTCTGGGCAGGAAGCAGGATATGGCAGATCCTTGAGATTTTGTACCACCCATAGCACCCCTTCCCTCCTCCTCCCACAACTGTGTACACAGAGACCTGCAGCTGGCAAAGTGAGAGAAGATGTGGCCATCACCCAGGTACACAGGGGACCACCAAGCATCCATCTGTCATCTTCTCTCCTGCAGCAGGCCCTGATTATTTCTTCTCCCCGGTATCCAGGGATAGGATGCATGGGAAAGGTCCAAAGCTGTGCAGGAGAGGTTTAGACTGGATATTAGAAAGCATTTCTTTACCAAGAGGGTGGGGAAACTGGAGCAGACTTCCTAAATGGGTGGTCAGTGCCCCGGGTGTGTTTGAGAGGCATTTGGACAATGCTCTTTGCAACGTGCCTCAACCTTTGGCCAGCCCCAAAGTGCGACTGGATGATCATCATAAGTCCCTTCCATGTGAAATACTCTGTTCTGTTCTATTCTACTCTATTCAATTAATTTCCTTAATTTCTTTCAGGCTTCTCCCTTCTTTCACACTCAGCTGCTCATGGGTGTAGTATTAAATGTGTGTGTGATGGAAAGGAAATGGTGGGGAACATGAGATGCTGGTTAGGACATGGAGGACAGATTTCTGGGAAAGCCAAACCCAAAGTCCCCTGGAGCCAGCAGGGAGGTTTCCAGTCATCCAGGAAGCACAGGGTGCCTATACACATTCACCTCTACAAACTGGAGGAAAGAGGAAAATTGATGTAGCTGCTTTAAAACAACCTTAAATTATAGCAGAGAGCTGCTTTTGAGAACAAGCAATGGGAATCTGAAGGATTAGCTCTGATGGTAAGCCATCATCACTGAAAGACTTCAGATCCATGAAGGTCACCACTGCCGTGCTCTGAGGGGGCATTTTCCAGCAGCAGCTCGGTTTTTGCATCACAGTTTATGACTGCATGAACAGGACTTTTGATGGAAATCATTGTGGATATCTCCATTCAGAACTGGCACTGCTGGACTTCAGTCAGAATGCATTAAATGCATTTAAAACCTGTGTATACACATCTGAGAGTATTTTGTCCCTGCACTGGGCATGGGGAGAAACCTGTGACCCAGAGGTAGGTGGAGGGCAGCAGAGGAAGGCAGGGTGCCTTCAGCCCCAGCCTGACAGGGGCTGCTTTTGCCTGACTGCTGAGTCCCAGCTCCTTCCTCCACACAAGATCACCTGCACCAGCCTAGAGCTGCTAACACAAGCAGGAATTGGATCACCTAATAGCGTCCCCTGTGATCCTGACCAGAGAAATAAAATAAAATCAATTCCATCCACAAAGGCTTTAAACCCAGGCAGCACAGCATTTCCAAAATGTGGCCCTGGTGAGGCGCTGCACCAGCTGAGCTGTGGATGGGAGGCCGACACGCTGTGATAATATCCTGCTCTAATTCTTTTTTTACAAGGTTTTTTTTTTTTTTTAATATATATATAGTTTTGCCTCCGGCATATGCTGTACTAGTGTAGCAGCTCTTCAAGTACCATGTTTTCCAGCAAACGTGTGAGTGACAGCACCTAAAAACAGCAGCTGTTACATAAATAAGGCTGGCGCTTCCCTGCGAGCACCACGGTGGCAGTGGGGACAGGGGCCAGCACAGCCCGAGGATGACATCACTGTCCTGGACAGAGGGGGACAAAGTGGGGGACACCCTCCAGGGCAGCCCTGGTCACCACTAACCTCCCCAACCCTCACAGATTGTCACCTCCCTGGGGGAGAGGCTGCTGTGTGCCTGCTGTTTGTCACCGGTGACGTTCCTGTCACTGCCATCCTGTAAAACAGCAAATGGGTAAAAAGAATAACCTAAAACATGGATTTGTGGCATCTCACAGTTATTTTGCTGATGCTGTGAATAAGGATTAACGTGGCCATTGTTCCAGCATGGTATATGTTATGTCTTAATGAGCAGCTTAATTATTTTACTTAGCGGGAGATGGCCAATAAAGTATTAAGAAGCCAAATTTGGGACCTGCTTTCCTTTCATATTAAGATGCAAAAGTCTGATTTGTACTGCCTGTAAATTTGCCGTATCTCAGCATGCAAATACTCCTGAATAATTTAGGCTTTCTTTAAGAAGCGATATACCCAGAAAAGATTAATATTCAACAGATGTCTGTCATCTGAGCAAACACTTTTTTTTTTTTTCTAAAACCGTAACGAGTTTCTCATAAATTCCCTTAATGGGACAGAAACCATCCTGGTCCTTCTTCCTAAGGCTTGTCTGTTTGCCTCAGTTCATGAATGTGACAGGAAAACTTTGCCTGCATAAAGCTTAAGACTGTTTGGCCCCTTAGAAGGACAAGGGAGGATGTTCTTTGAACACTCACCCAGGCCCAAAAGGGAATAACAAAGAGGACAGCAGGAGGAAAGCTGGGATCTGAGGTCATGTTTGAGTTTGTAGGAAGAGGAGATGGCAGAACCCTGGATGGATAGATACAGCTTTGCTCACACACCCCCTTGCCTTGGTGGACAGGAGCAGGGTGAGGGTCACTGAGGCACTCCCAGCGTGTGCATCCCACTCTTGTAACTTTTCTGCACATTGTAATGTGGCAGTCAGGAACCAGGACTCCCACGTTTCCATTTTGAGAGTGGAATTCACTGAAACATAAGCAGGAGAACTGAAACATAGTGTGCTTCAGGCTCAGGTATCAACAAGAGAAGGTTTTCTCTCTCTGACACACCTCCACCTGATACCTCTGTGAGGAAAGTGGTGTGAGTGCATCAGCAACTGTGTGTGATTCACCCATAACTAAGTGGGTACCAAAAAAATCACCAGATTGGGATTATAAAATTAGCATCAGCTTTAAAATTTGTGTCTCTCTTCATAAAGCCAAGATTTCGGGTGGGAAACAACTCCAGCAAAATATAAATGGGCATTGATTATGAATTTTGGCAGAAGTTGAGGTTTTTCTGAGTCTTAGGTGGTCTCTGGCAGCTCAGCCTCCTGGCAGGTGCGAATCAGGTTTGTGTTTTGAACCTGGAGCTCAACTTTCTGCGGGTCCAGATGCATTTTTTTGGGCTTGGAACAGCTGGCAAAGGATTTATTTCAGATTGTGAAGTCACAGAGGCAGACATCAAGTCACAGCAGGGAAGAACTGCTCTCTAAAAACTGTTGTTCTAAGACCAAATGCCCAGGACATTGATCATTACAGAGGGTAACTGTAAACGCTGGAGGGAATTCATCACCTTCTTAGAGGTGATATGGTCCCACAGAGGAATTCCAGGCAAACAGCTCTGGAATAAATGATGCTGCTCACTACTTGTTGGAGAAGCAAATGAGTTCCCTTAACTACAGGCTAAGCCTCAGAGCATGTGCAGCTGCTTCAGGTTCCCTGGACGAGCCTGGGGACACAATGCCTGTTTGGAAGGCCCCAATAGCCCTGTAAGAGCAATGGTTGAAGCCCCTGCCTCATTCTATCAATCCTTTAATTTGAGACATTTCTTGCCCAGGGCGTGACTCTATAGCCACAGCAGATCCTGCCTGCCCAGCATCCCCGGGTCCCAGTGGAAGAGGGCAGCCTGGCAGCAGGATCAGCTGGGTGGGAGTGAGGAAGGACTTGAAGTGAGGGATCAGAGAGAATCCCTCTCTGGTCTTGTCTTTCTCTAAACTACCACTAATGGAAGTTTAGGGGAAGGAGAGTCTCTGGGAGTATTTTGGAAGCCAGGGCTTGGTATTTTATTGAAATGCTGCACCTGACAGAAAGGATATAAACACAGCCATAAAAGATACCCTAGTGTCTAGTCCCTTCATGTCAAGTTGCAGAGTCAGGTAAGATTATTTATTTCAGTAAATAATCAAGAAGCGTCTTCAGTCAAGTGACAGCTTGCTCTCATACTGTAATTAAGTTTGAAGCTCAATTACTATTGTCTAAGTCAATGGCATAGACAGGATTATTACAGGAAAATCCCCAGAGATGCCAAGATCAGTACAGAGGGGTGGAAACGAGAGTTCAGTGTAAAGCTGAGTGTAGCCCGGGCCAGATCCCGCTGCTGAGCTGGTCCTGGGCTGTACCCTGGAGGCACACATCAGTCAGTCATGGAATTGCCAAAAATCCTTTCTCCAGCCTGCAAAGGGAGGTGCAAAGATGTGTGAAAGCAGGAGCTAGCCCTGAGAAAATCAGTGCAAGCTGGACATCAGCTTCTGGGGCTGGTTGCGCCAGCAACGTGCACTGGCCCCCAACCCCCCCCCGTGCTGGGCTGCACCCAGAGCCCCAGGGCAGCAGGGCAGGGGGGATTCTGCCCCTCTGCCCCGCTCTGCTGAGACCCCCTTCCCTGCAGGGCTGCATCCAGCCCTGGACCCAGCACAGGAAGGACAGGGAGCTGCAGGAGCCAGAGCAGGGACACCAAGGGGATCAGAGGGATGGAGCAGCTCTGCTGGGAGGAAAGGCTGAGGGAACTGGGATTGTTCAGCCTGGAGAGGAGAAGGCTTTGGGGAAACCTCATAGCTGCGTTTTTCAGCATTTAAAAGGGCTTAATAAGAAAGATAGGGGCAGAGTTTTAGCAGGACCTGTAGCAATAGCACGAGGGGTAATGGTTTTAAGCTACAAGAGGGTCAATTTAGATTCGAGATAAGGAAGTATTCCACAGTGATGTGTTTCACATAGGAATAGGCTGCCCGAGGAGCCGGGGATGCCCCACCCTCAGAAACATTCAAGGTCAGGTTGGACGGGGCTCTGAGCAACCTGATCTGGTTGAAGATGTCCCTGCTTGTCACAGAGAGGTTGGGCTGGATGACCTTTAAAGCTGCCTCCCACCCCGAATTATTGGATGAATCTATGACTCCACATGTCTGTGTCTGGGCGCTGCCAGGCTGCTGTGGCTGTGTGGGAGCTCCAGCTCAAACGTGCATCTGCATTCTGTGAGCTCGTTATCCTGCTGGGCTGCCGAGCTCCTCTCCTTCCTTCCCCACCTCCTCTTCCCCACCAGGCTGTTTCCTCCAGCTGCAGCAGAACTGCTCAGCCACACCGGGCAGGGCTGGATGGGGACAAATCCCAGCAGCGGCAGGGCTGAGGACCTCCCGAGGTGAAGGACCACCCCTCCCATGGCTCCCTGAGGACAGCACTGGACACTGCTGGTGTCCAGCTCGCAGCTGTTTTCCCTCAGCTCTGCTCTGGTTACTGCCTGAGAGCTCCACTTCATCCTTGCAGCTTCCAAGTCCTTCAGCTGCTTCTCCTGTTTGTGCTGAGGGACGAGGGAAGGCAGCAAAGCCTAAACTGTGTGTTCCCACTCCAGGGGACAAACAGGGAGAGCATCATCGAGTGTACTTGGCTTGCATTTCATGAAATAATTTCAAAAGCATCTTTAGCTTTGGAGAACCTGGGTGGTAATCCTAAACACAGGGGTTCAGATGTCACACTGCTGGGGTGCTGCTGCAGCTGGCTCAGAGCCTCGGTGCAGCTTAAGCTCAGGGCCCTTTTGACCATAGAGAACTTTTTGGAAAGCGGGGATGGTTTTTCTCCCCCTCCCCATTTGAATTTGTTCACAAAGTTCAAAAGGAAACGGTACCTCTGAGCTGCCAATAGATGTCTAAGATAATGAATACGCTTTTTACCAAAAAAAAGTGCAGTGCTGACGGAATTACTGCTTGTACACACAAAAACCCTCGTTATAACACAATCCAGAAGTTACATGGTAATTTCTTTTCATAAAAAAAAGTTATGTTTCCTTTATCCCTCCTTGCCGAGCGATGTCCTGTTATGGAGCAGTTTCCTCCTCTTGCCTGCCCTTTCTAGCTGCCTGTTTGTGCCCCAGGTGTCACAGCTTTACAATTCTTCCCAGCTCTGCACGAAGCAACACCATCCACCATCGCTGCACAGAGCTTTTCATAAGCCCTTTCCCCTCCTGCTGGGAGTTGCCAGCATGGGACCCTGCAGGACGCCTGATGCTGAGCATTTCTCTGGGACTTGTGGGCTTGAGCAGCTGCCCACGACCAGCCAGCGTGACCACGGGCCCGTGGCCTTGCCACCAAGTGCCCTGGTGGTGGGCACACATCCTGTGCACCTGGACTGGCACTCCAAACTTGGCTTTTCCCCCCTGGGCGGAGCAGGCGCTGCAGCCTCTCCTGGCTGTGCTCTCAGTGAGCTTTGCTCTCAGCGCTGGGGATCACCTCCGGGCACGAGGAGCCAGCCCAGGCCCCATTGTCTCCTCCACACTTCATCTGCCGCCAAGGAAAGTGCCAATTACTGCCAGCTGTCCTCAACTGCTCCTTGCAGGGCTGAGAGGGGGCCTGGAGCTCGGCCCCCTCTCTTGTCTTCTCTTTGTAGCATCTGACTCCCTCAGTTTGCCCATTGATGTCCAGGGATTTCCTAAAAAAAAAAAAAAAAACCAAAAACCCCATAACATCCTTATTCAGTCAGCTTGATGTTCAGTGTCCTGCTTAATTTCATGTGTTTGAAATGTAATAGATTATTATTAAAATAGAGCAGTGTGGTAATAACTCCCCATACTGTGAGGATGCTCAGAAGCCAGAGCAGCCTGGCCTGGGGCATTTGCAGCCCTCTTGCCCATCTGCACTTACTGGTCCTTGGCTGCTGTCCAAGTCTAGCACAACCAGCAAGAGGAAATCAATTGGCATCTTCTAAAAGGAAATATTTCTGGGTTTCAGATGGTCACCAGCACCATGGTGCCATCAGAGTTAAGCTGAGATGTCACCAAAGAGCAGTAGCACATTTCCCAGCACAGGTCAGCTCATTTAGCTGTCATTCCCAAAAGCTGAGGATCTTAGCTGGAGTTTAAGCCATCCCACAGGGCTGAGTGGGTAAATCCATGCCCATCCTCTCACCACTGGCACGCTGGTAGGCAGCTGTGTTTGAGCCTGACCTGGGACATCTGTGCTCCTGGGAGGTGTCACTCAGCCTTGAGGGGCAGCAGGGTGGCCTTTGGCCATCCTGCCCTGCTGAGGCTGCAGGACTCAGGCGATGGCTTTGTCACCTGGGCTGGTTTTGATGCCTTAAGTTTTAGCTTTCATATTTTTCAGATTCTGCACTGCCTTAGTGTGTAACTCTGGACTCCATATAAAGTGTTAGCAAGTTCTCTTCACAGCTGAATTAGACAAAACAATCCTTTTCCAGCCTGAGAACCAAGGACACTGTTCCAGCTTCAGGCCCAAAAAGTACAAATAACAGCAAATTGAGGAGAGCAACATGGGAGAATTGGACTTCACACCTGAAGTTGTAATTGGACAATTAACCCCAATATGTAAACGGAGCAAAACTTATAAAAGTGTGAGAACTCGTGGCCTGGAGTCCATCTTGGGTGCAGCCATGGCCGGGCTCTTGCACTGCCCAAGGTGTATCCTTTGAAGAACTTTTTAATAAATACATACCTGCTTTTTTCCTTTAAGACTGTCCAGCCTCTGTTCTTGGCAGCCTCTCTAGGCATCAGTTTGAGCTCAGGCTGTACAAACCAGCCCGAGTTCCACGTAGCAACTCCCTGCAGGGTTATAGCACAGGGCCCTGCACGGAGTCTTGCAGAAAAGATGGAGGTGGAAAGATTTTGCCATAAAGTAGGGGGCAAGGCAAACAATTTTTTTTGTCTGAAGCCATTGCTTCATCAAACAACTCACATTCCTCACCCTGGCAGTAATTCCCAGCTACCAGCCGGCCCCTCTAGACTCACAAATGGCACGTGGATAACACCACAGCTGGTCATTTGGCCATAGCGTGTTTGCAATTTATAGCTGACTTCCTCAGAGCCCTGCTAAGTCACTAAGCAGCCTTGTGGTCTGAGCAAAGGTTTAGGAGCCAGGAAAATCTGGGATGAATCATTTGCTCACGCACTGGTGACCTGAGAAAATCAGTTGACCTCCTTGTGCCCGGCTGTGAGAGCGGCCACCAGGAGCCCTGCAGATGTCAGGGACTTGCCTGGCTCCAGCCACGAGCAAGTCCCTGGCCCTGGCAGCAAATGTGGAATGCACAGGGTGTGTCCCAGAGCCAGGATCCCACAGAGCTGCAGCCACTCAGGCTGGGGGTGCCAGCCCCAAGGCCTTTGAAAGCTGCAGGAAGACTTTTGGAGACTTCTGTGTGTTGCAGCTCGGGACTCACTCACTTCCCTCCAGTGTCTGTCTGGATTTTGAATAGCTCATAGAATATGTTATAAATGACAATTAAAACATAAAATGAAGAGGGGAGCAGATGGCTTCAGGCAACATTTAAAAATACCGAGACTATTTCTAAATGCAGATCACCAGATCCTAAACAGCCCTGGGCAGACTTAGCTGAAGGTTATTTGCTGGCCTGGCTGAAAGGACATGTGTGGTCTCCATCAGTTCTCAGAAGATGCTGTTAATAGGGCATTTTCTGGCAAAGGCAGGAGGGGACACCCGGGGCATGGGCAGTGCTGAGGACACAGACTTTCACTCCTCTCTTTTGAGGGGGGAGCAGTGACAAAGGCAGGTTGGATCAATGTCCCTGTTTCACCCTGAGGAAGGTGCTGTGCTGGAGGCTGGATCACGGGAGAGGAGCTGTGCAGTGTCCTAAATTCCCAGCCATCTTCTTCTTAGGACATGGCTGCTCACACCATGGACATTCTCTGCCACAGCAATCTCACAGCCACATCACAGTGTCCCAGCAGTGACACAGAGCTTTGCTTCCTTCCCTGCCACCTTCTGACATAACTTCTGCCCCCAAATATTTGGCCAGATGGGGAAAATTACAGGGACCCCATAAGATAACTTGTCACTTGCCTGGAGAAACTGTATCTGAACCTCTGGCTGAGGGAAGGCCATCGTGAAGGGAGCCCTCGCCACTAAAACAAGGCAAAATAAAAGGCATCTGCAGGAAAAAAGAGGTGATCTGGCAGCACCAAACCTGCCTAGATTTGGTGTGAGTGCAGAAGAACCACATTCAGCCCCTGAGGCAACTTCACATATGTGCTCCTTGCCTTGGAGCTGATGACTTGGAACAGGGTGGGCACGGCTCTGCTTCCACAGGCTTGGTGGTCAAATGCCCCAGTCACCACCCAAGGCCATGTGCTGAGACATGTGGGCTATTATTACAATGACTGTGCTGCAGAACAAGATTTGCATCCTAAGATTGCATTAGACTGGATTTCCCTCTCCTGGAGAAATGGGAACCAGCATGGCCCGTGGGGAACCAGGTTTGCTTGGCCAGGATGCAGCACTTGGGCTGACGAGGAGTCAGATGAGAACCAGCTGGCAGATACTCCCCTTGTCTTCTGCCCATGGAGACTTCCAGGCCAGGTTAGCTCCCATTTCCAGCTCGGTGCCACAGAGGAGCACATGGATAAAACTCTAAGCCCTGCACAAGACAAGCCCTACACAAGACATTTGAGTAGTTTACCACAGTGGCCACTTCGAGCACTCTAATTAAGAGTTTGATTTTGCCATGTTAGAAATGAGCATGATTATCATTTGCTTTTGCTTTCCTTTTTCCTCTCTTGAACACGCTTCCACCTCCTGCTTTGGGATGAGCCCGGAAGCAGAAGTATCACGTTACTACGAGAGAAGTGAGTTTTGTGGTATTTCCATCCCATCCAGGGCCAGGAAACACAGGCAGTTTTGCAAGACAGCCTGTACTCAGTAAATTTCCAGCTCAGTTTATATTTCTGTATTTATTTAGATTTGTGCTAGCCATGTAAGAGATCACTCATCCCAAGTGAGGTGCTGTGGACAAACTTGCAAAAAAACCCCCAGAGTTCATAGAGCGAGGACCCCGAGCAATAGAGATTTCAGTGGACCAGTGAATCCTCTCTTCTGAAGACACTCAAGATTGACAAAGACATGGACAGCCAGCTGCTGGTAACACTAATTCTTCACAGTAACTCAAAAACAAACTTTTAGTAAATCCCACCAGTAAAATCACCATCCCTGACAACATTTTCTTGTACCCTTGAGACCTTCCCTTGGACTTTCTTCCTTCCCTTTCTTTCCCTGCACTGTAACACATCACGTTTACAACTCTCACAGTCTGAGGCCAGGTGCACAATACCCTGCTAGTATCTTCCCACATCCCAGCTGACAACCAGGAGCCTGGACAGATGTTTACACCTGCATAGGAAGAGCCATGACAGCCCCAGGGACCAAAATCTCCTCTCCTGACTCCTCCATCAGTGGCAATGCCCTGCCACAGGCAGCAGGATTTGCATTTCCCATGGGAGAGCAGCGCTCACACCAGCTTTGCTTGTTTAGGGCTGCAGCCAACCTGTCCCCATTCCTGTTCCAGTGTTCCCAAATACCCTCAGACTGGGCTGTGTGTGCACAAACCACACACGTCACACACAGCACGAGCACCCTCAGCTCCGAGAACAGACAGATGAAGGCCTGGGAGGGGTTTTTGGGAGCATCAGGAATTCTGCTGGCTTTATCAATTTGGGGTGGGAGCTTTCGTGCCAGACAAAGCTGCAGCTCCTCAGGGGCTGCAAATGGGCCGGAACCAACCTCAAAGCCAGCAAAAGCTGACTTGAAAAAAAATAATATAAACTCTGAGCCAACTTCTATCCTCCAACAGAGACCCATGACTGAAATTGGATTTCTTAAACCCTGTTTCAAGGTTCTCCTGTGCTCTGCTGAACACAACTGTGGGTCTCTACAGCAGGGACTGAGTTAAGACAGGTCCCAGGTGTTTCATCCTGTAATGCTGGCAAGGCAGGGAAGAAGAAGCAAGGACGAATATCCTTATATTTTCGGTAAGGGAGCAAGTGCTCCTAGGAGAGGATTGTGAAATTCAGATTGACATATCCCAGTTGAAAACCATTACAGGAAACACTGAGGATGTGCCCAAAATCCACAGTTTTTGTGGCAGCTCAGTGTTATTGGGAACAAAACCTATAAATGTGGCAGATTTTGGGGGCCAGAAGGGAGTAATATATAGAGGGAATTGGAGCCTTTGGGCTGTAAGTGGATCCCCACACTGCTCTTGCCATCTGGATGAAATCTGAATGGTGACAGGGCCCACACAAAGCAGTGGCTGGGCTGACCCCACAGCCTTGCACACGGGTGTGCATTGCCTTGGCAAAGGCCACATGGCTGCTCCGTCAGGGGATGGAGACTGTGCAATGATTTACCACAAGAAGGGCTGCTAGGAAAACCTCCTGCTTTCATTGAGTCACATATTGGATGTTGACGATCTACAACATTTAAACAGAATTATTAAGTCTTAAGAACACCATGCTCCTACACATTTTAGCTTATTTCTTTGGTTAATCAGTAAACTCCGTGGTCCAGGACATGCCCAGGTCTCACCTTACCTGAGTGGCAGCAGACAAAGGTGGAGACATGGAGAAGGAAACTTTAAGTACAAAAAGAAAGTTAACTCTTGGCTGTTTGCAGCAAGAGAAAAACGTGGAAATAGCAAGGTTAGAAAGGCTGCTTGTCTTCTGCCTTGCAGCATCCTGCTTCAGCCTGAAAAGGTGCAGCATACAAATAGAGCAGGCAAGTGTGAGCTTATGGTAGCAATGCACCACTGCACATTTCAAACCCCCACAGCCCGAGTTCCTTTTGAGGCACTTTGTATGATTTTGTGCAAATTCAGGATGCTCAGCACAGGCATCTGCAAGCAGGAGTCGTGCTCCTGCGGGCATCCCGGGGTAGCAGAGAGGTTAGCAGCCTTAAATCTCAGCTTTCTCCCCTCAAAAATAAACTTGGCAGCCTTCCCCAGAAAATAAGCACATGCTTTCCAAAGAAAACATCCTGGCCTGCAGTTGCTTTTGTCACAGGAGCAGCAGCAGCAGCAATGGTGGAAAGCGAGGAGCAGAATTCACTTGCAGGCCAGAACAGCTGAGCCAGTGCCCAGGGAGAGGTTTGCTCCCTGAAACACCTCTTGAATTAAAATGTGCCTTGGGGGCAAACATTTTGAAAAAGAAAAGCCTTGGCATTAGGTTCTCAGTCCTGCATGTGAAACTGCTCCCCTTTGGGCTTAGAAGCTTAATACTGGTTTGGGGGCTTTTTAAGTATGACTGTAATCTTAGGTTGAAAGCTTGCTGTGTGAAACCCTGTTTTCTCTTAGGATATCCTTTTTGCAAAACCATCTAACAAACCTAGTAGTAAACAAGCTCCTTTCTATTTGGCCTTAAAATCATACCAGAGAATAGAAAAGAAAGTTAATTCTACTCAAAATCTCAGTAAGTTGGTGGAACAAGTGCACAGGAGAAACAGCATGCTCTGTTTAATAGGATTTTGCTTACTAATTAATTAGCAGGCTTTCTCTTGCTAAGAAGAAGACTTATTCTTTTCCTCATTAATATTGACTATTTGTAAAAAAAAAAAAAAAAAAAAAAAAAAAAAAAAAAAAAAAACAACACTGTGAAAAAGGAAAAAAAGCACTTGTGTGGTGTAGTTTACTGACCACAGGTTTGTAGGGAGGGCTCTTCCTTTTTTCACAAGACCACATATTTCCTTAGCCCAAGTTGTCCCAGTTGAGAGACAGTTTGTCTTTCTCAAATCTTTCACCGAGAGGAGTGGGGAAAGCCCTTGGTCTCTCTCTCAATATGCAACCTGAAAGAGTTACACTAAAAACATTAAAAAAAAAAAAGACAAAAATGTACAAAATAATCTCACACAGAAAAGCCTGCATCACAGTATTGTGGAATCATAAAGGTTGGAAAAGACCAGGCAGCAGCAGAACTCCTGAGGCTGTTTGCCTTGAGCCTGCTCATCCCCACCTGGTAACACCCGACCCATCCCCATCCCTGCCTCTGCCCACCTTCACCCAGGGCTCCCCTGGCCTCAACAAAGAGCACTCCAGCAAATCCTACACCCAGCTGCCACCCAACCTCCGGGAAAAGCGGCATGCCTGGATCCATCATCCTGGATGGAGCAATGTGTGCCTACAATAAAACAAATTCTTGCTTTCCTTGCTGCATTCAGCCTCCGTCCATTCAGGGCTGAAGGAATGGGTGCACATCCACAGCCTGGCCCCCCAGCCAGCCTGTTCTTCCCAAACCAGAACACACATTTCCCCCCAGCCTTAGCACCAAGAATGAGACAGACGTATATAAAATGGCACACTTTATTAAAAGTTACATCCAGCAGCAATGGACACATTTACTTAAGTAGATTTTAACTGTCACGGAGCTTATAATTATAAATCTCTCTAAGGCATTAAAAGCTCTTAGATGTTTTAACTTCATTGCAATCATTTCATATAAATAGGTAAGGTAAATGATACTTGCCTAGGAAGAGGTTACCCCAGCTGCATTAAACAAAGATATACACATAAATATATGTATAAAACAATGATTTTTGTTATAAACTCATTCATGGGGATATTTCACAATCCTTAAGTCTTGGGGCCTGGCCCTGCAACAATTATCCATGCAAGGAGCCTCCTGTTTGCCTTACCACATGGATGAGAGCAGGGCAGGGCCTGAGTTTTGACAGAAACAGCAAAGATGTCGAAATTCTCGGTGAAATATATTTACAGTCTGTGCAAGTAGCATCACCTACTGTTACTGATTATGGAGGTCTCTCTGGGAAGCTATGAACAGCAGAAAGGCACCGTGGCCAAGGTGAACCAGCATCTGTTCTCTGATTTGGATGCTGCAACTCTCCCTTCTGAAGAGCAGGAGCTGGGCTCCTGAGCCTGAGGGGATGTGCTCTGGGGTGTGAGACAGAGGGAGCATCAGCAGCACCCACCTGCAGCCCTGAGCTGGGGCACAAACCCATCCAGCCTCAAGTTCTTCCAGCTCCAGCAGCAGAAGCCTCCCCTGATGTGCAGCTGCTTTTTCTGAGTGTAAACAAGAAAAGTGCCAACCCATTCCAGTATTAGCCAACCACACACCCCCAATAAATAATGAGAGTTTAACTTATCTTATAATTGAACAGTGCTTTGTGTTTTAGAAACACACTTGTGAGAAAGAGGAAATTGCTGTTGCAACAGAAGCTGTGAATAGATCTGATTAACTGTATGAACTAATTCGAATTAATACAGCTACAGGGTCTGAGTCTCTACCAACTTACTGCTGACTTTATGTTTGTGGGCAACTCCTTTGGCCATCACCTCTCACAGCCAGGTGAGCTCTGGACTAAGGCCAGCAGAAAGAGATTTCCTTCCAGTAAAATACACAAACCTCTGATTTCTGCACTATTTTTGAAGGACACAACTGAAGCGAACAGGAGATGTTTTAGTGGTAGAAGATACAAATATATTGCTAAAATATATTACTTTTATCTCAGCCACATCACTGCCACAAAAAATAAGAAAAAAAGTAGCTTCAAGAACTGGTTTGAATTTGGGATAAAGAGAGTGAAATTTCCCTTCCTTCCCTTTACTCTAGGCCTGTTGGTTTGAACAGTGCCTTAATCAGGACAACAGCATTTCTCCAGGAAGAAACTGGAAAATATTTACATCAATAATATTTTTTCTTTCGATCAAAATGGCTTTTATAACAAAATGAAAATTTCACAGGGGCAAATAATTTCAAAAATATTTTGGTTTAAAAAGTGACTCCATGTAACAAGAGGTGCATTTTCAAATGTGAGACGATCTGGTAACCAAAACCCACTGAAAATGAAAACGAACTGAGGACACAACTCCCATTTGTGCCCCTCAGTTTTTTTCCTAAAAGACAAAAGAGTCCCCTAGGGCTCTGTGGAAACCCTGTAACTTTTCTTTCAAGCCATCCCAAGAAATACAGGATAGAGCAGAAACCTGCACTGGTGACTTAGCTGCTGCCTTTTGTAGGGCCGAGAACTGGAAGGAGCTTCTCTGATGTTGCCCCCCTGTTCCCCACCAGGCTTCCCTGCAAACCCCTGGAAGTGGGAAGGGCAGGCAAAATCATCAACCCATGATCTTTTGCTCAGAGGAAAGCTGACAGAATATGGTGTTATTTACTCAAGTCAACTCTTGCTAAAGGTGAGTTTATGGAAGGTAATGATACCATTACAGTTATGTACAGAAAGACATTTCTAAGCTTTTTTTAAAATATAAAATCCCATACGTGCTTCAAACTACAGGTGTAATTTTTCCCCCTGAATCCTCCATTGGAACTTGAATTTAAAACACAGTTTAACTCCTCAGTATGTGAAACCTCACGGCCACATTAATCGAGAACATCTGAAGCCAGGAGAAAGAAATCACTTCCAGTTATGTTGTCAGTATTATGTGCATAACATTCCCACAGCTGTAGATCCATTGTGCTCTATGTTATAAATAAGAAATTGCATGGTGACAGTAAAATTCAAAAGCGTTAATGTTTCTCTTTGCAACTTTTTCTGTTTTTTCCTTTTTTTTTTCTTCCCCTAGTCTTTTGAGGCTTCTCCCCATTCCCTCCTAGTAGAAGTTACTTGAAGCAACATCACCGCTTATGGACTGACATATTTTCAGTAATTAAAAAATAGTAAATGCCAAGCAAATATGACTAATGTTGCTATTTGGCAAGTGAGCCAGAGACGACCTATTGATTCTGAGCCAGGCTGTCGTGCTTGCCTCAATAAACACCTCTCCTTCTTCTGCTCAGCTCGCTTCTCCCAGCGCTCCGGGGAGAAAGGGGCTCCGAGGATGTGGCCAAGCGCTGTCCCAGCCTCTGTCCCAGCCAGCCCTGGAGCCGGAGCCGAGCGCAGCCCAGTCGGGCCAGGCAGGGAATGCAAACGAGCTGCCTTGTATCGCTCACATTCTAGGTTGTGGTCCCTCTCAACCATGAAAAACAGCTACAAATTGTTCCCAGAGCTAAACCACTTAACATCTTGGCACTTGGTTGTTTTTAACTTCGTAACAATAGGCACTGTTCACTCCTCTCAATCTCAGTTTTTTATTCTATAATAAAGCAGGAATACTGATGAAAGGCTAGTCACGGCTTCTCCCCGTGGTATCAGGGTGGTGGCATGTGATGATTCACATGGGGTGTGTTTGATCCAAGAAAGCCCAGCCTCTGCTTATTCTTCCTTTGTTCTGTCATCTAAGGTGGAAAGGCAGAGAGAGAGACGAGTTGAGATTTTTTTTTCTTTTTACTATTATTTAGCAGTCACAGAGCAAGATACATATAAGCAAAACAACAGGGAGTGGAATTCTTTTCTTCAGCATAGAAAATTACAAGTAAGGGATGTCTTTGAAGTGGGAGATCTGTTTCCTGCAAAGTGTGGACATTTTATTCTCATTTATACATTATTCTTATCCCCCGGCAGGTCTTCCAGAGTATTATTTGTGCTGCTATTGTGTTGTGTAGCCCTACAGAGGGTCAGCGTTTGCACTTGGTGCTGTAGAATCATGGAATTAAAAGATGGCCCCGGCCACACAGAGTTTAAATTTAAGCCAGGAGAGAACAGATTCGGCCAGAGGGGGATGAAAAAAATCCCACCAGGATGTTGTGGGTAAGCACAATGAGCAATGGTCTCAGCACATCCAGCCTAAACCTTTGTTGGCTTTTTCACAGGGAAAACTTTTAAGGAGGGATTTGAAGGGGAATAATTAGATAACTCTGTTGATGCCACTGAAAGGCTTCCTGTAAAGAACTCATACAGATGCTTTTCTGAAACTGTAATGAGCAAAGCAGAGGGGACCAGCACCTGTAGCAAAAAAGGAGCTGGCCTTTTGATCCTGAAGGGAGAGCAAACACACCAGGCAGGCGATGTGGGCAGGAGCAGGGCTCTAAGGGAGGCTTTAAGAGGGGCCAGCAGCTTGTGCTCCATACGGGAGAGCAGAGGGAGCCGCAGGAGGGGCACCAGCACAAGGGTGACACAAGCAAAGCAATAGGCTCTGCAAATTGTTTTCACAAGGGCACTGCTGATGTTCTCAGTGGGGGAAAAACCCAAGGGCTGGGCACAGAAGGCTTTTTTCCCCTCCAGGCTCCCATCTGTGTGCAGCTATTCCTGACACTACATTGCTTTCCCTGCCGGGTTATGCGGCCCCTCATCCCTTCTGCACTTTCCCCTCTGTCCTTGCACACTCACCAGGAGCATTGCATGACTAATTCCCCCCTCAGAGTTTTCTCCTTACCTGATCTCTGCTGTTGCTAAGAGTACAATTTCACTCCAAACCCTTATCAGTGTATCTACCCAGAAAGCTTGCTGGAGGGAAAGATAAAACCTTCCTGAGACAAAAGTCTCTTTTTTAAAGCTGTCCTGACTGCAACTTGATGGAAGGCAGCGCCTTCACCCACACGTGCTCACTTTGCTACCCACACAGGGCACTTACCTGTTCCTTGAGCTCAGCCAGCTGACTGGAAAGCTGTTTTACAAGGCTCATGGTTGACTCCAGCCTCTCCTGCAGGTTCCTGATTTCATTTTGCTCACTGTCGCCTTCATTGCTAAACAGAGACATGGCTCTCATCCGAGGGAACCAGTCCAAATTCTTCTCCTACATGGGTATCAGAAAAATAAGGCGTGTTAGTAGGGGTTTATGCATGGCTACTAAGCTGAGACTAGAGAATGAAAGCTCAGAAGGACTTCTGCTCAGTGGATGACACACAGCAAGTGAGCTTAAGCAGTAAATTCAGAAAGCATTTCAAACGAGCAGTTTTATTCTTGGTTCTCATTAGCTACAGAGAAGGTACCAACTGGAAAATCTGAGTTCCCCACAGCTGCACCTGTGCTGCAGAGTGGGCAGTGTTGGCACATTCACCTGTGGCTCTGGCAGGCAGAAATGTCCCCATTGGGAAGACTCCTCTGGTACATCAGGAAAGGAAAGCCTCAGTGCTCCCCATGCTTTGCTCTTAAGTGTATGCAGGGACACATTTCTCCTCTGTCTCTTCAGCTTGGCTGGTCTCCATCTATTTCGGCTGTCCTTGCAGCAATGTCAGCAAGGCAACACCAGGAAAACAAGACAAGAGCCTTCCAGAGCAGCCTCAAGCGCTTCTACTGGAAGAGCAGAAGGACCTGGATCCAACTGCCCACAACAGGCGATGTGGGGTCCTGAGAACAGCTTAGGCTTCAATGTGCAGTTCAGACTGTGCATCTTGGATAAATGCAAGCATAAACCCGGGGCCAAGAGCTAACCTGCACTGCATGGAACAGCACTGAGCTGGGTGTTTCTTTATCCATGGACTCAGGCTATGAATTCAGCCATGACCAAACCACTGTAAACAGACAATATGAGTCAGGAAGGTGCTGTGTATCCACACGAGCCTGAATTGTCTCCATGGCTCGAGGGCACAGATATTTGTGTGCAGAGCTTAATAGACAGCAGAGACAGAAGGGTGCAAGACTAGGAGGTGTGGCACCCACGTGGAGAGCAACCTGCTTTGCCCTGAGAGCAAGGGAACAGAGCAGGCCCTGCAGCGGGCAGCGCGCACACACCTCTGCCCTGTGCCTTGCGGGCAGCGGGAGGATGTGGCTGGGCCACGTGCACTTGATAACTTGAGAAGAGAAGCAGAATGAGTGTGTTCCTTCCAGTCCCCTGAGCTGTGAATGGCCCCACAAAAATAGCACTGTGTCGGGAGGAGTGGAAAGGAGCTCTTTCCGATAGCCCACCTACAAGACACCTGGAAGGCAGGAGCTCTGCTACTTGTGTTATCCAGGTATTTGGTAAAGCTTTAAGTCCATCAAACTGATCATAGTCTTAGACTTTGACTCTATTTTTCCTGTGGAAGTAGAGAAGGCAGTGATGAATCTGCAGCATTTACAGCTGGGCAGCCCAGGGCAGCCATGCCTGAGCAGGGTCCAGGAGGGCTGGTCTGGCAGAGCTGTGAGCCTGGAATACACCAAGGCTTTATCATGCTTCCAGGAGGATTTCCTTTCACCTCTGTAGTGCTCTGTCCTGAACACCAAACCCTCCCCTCCTACAGCAGCATGATTTAGAAACAACCAGGCTAAGCCTGAGTGAGCATGGCAGCACTAACAGTACTCGTGTTTGTCCACTCATTGTGTTAGCCCAGTCCCCTCTGTTACTCTGGATAAAGCCTAAATGCAAAGCTGCATGAATTTTAGCTTTTTTCTTCTTTTTAACTCAAAACTTCCAATGAGTTTTTGTCTGGCTGTGCAACCCCTGGTCCTATCACTGAATCACCAAAGATGCCCAGGGAGCAGGAGCGTGTCCCTGGGTTGCATTTTGCAGCCCCAGGCTGGCAGCCGTGGGCGCCGGTGGAGCGCGGCCTCTTTTCTCGCCGCTCACTTCTCGAGCCTCGTGATCTCATTATGACAATTTACTGTGGTTACACATGATGCCATTTTCAATGGGTCATAACTCATTCAAATCAAAACCTGTTTTCACCAGCTCTGCTGGTGAGCTCGAGAGGAGCGCACGTGACCCTCCCTGTGGATATCCCCAGCTGACACGCGGAGTGGGAGGATCCTGTTTCTGCCACATGCGGTCCTGCTTACAAGACCAGCATTCATCTTCCACCAGTACACGCCGATATTTATTTTAAATTTATTTTGGCTAGGATGTAGCAGAGCATTCATCACGTGCCTGGTGTCGAGCACAGGTGTACTCATTTACACTAAGCTTAGTTTGTGCACAGTGCCTTTCTGGATTGATGCCTTTTTCTTTCTTTCTTTCTTTTTTTTTTTTTTTTTAATGTTTGCCAGCAAATTTGTCTGCCACTACAGGCACAGAACTTCAATTCAAGGCAGCTACAGTGAACAGAGCTGCACTTGTACCTGAATGTTTCCTGGAAAGCTCTGGTATCTGCACTCATTACAGCTCCTCCTGCTTGAAACACCTGAAGATACCAAATGCAAGGCCATAGGAGCCAGCGGAGGGAACAGGAGCCCTTTCAAGGCTCACAACAACGCCAAAGTTCCTGAAGCCAGGCTGCACAGGGAAAGCAATCTGAGACTCCATCATTGTGGCTCCTCTGTTTGCCGAGTACTGCTGCCAGGATTGTGAAATGCATTTTGCTAGTTTTGTTTTTTCCATCTGCCACTCCCTCACTCCTCCAGGACACGAGGCAGAGACCTCCGGCTGCTTTGGAAAGATTTTTGTGGACTGACCCTGCACCACATTGCAGCATCCAGAGGAATCTGTGTGCGTGCCAGACACCCTGGCTGTCCTGAGGCTCCCAGTGTCACCTGCTTCCCTCCTCCTCGGCGTGACATTACACTGCCTGGAGAGAGGGATGGCCAGGAGCAGCTGGAGACAGGGATGGCACAGGCAGCAAGCACCTCACCCGCTGCCACACGATGCTGTGGAGCACACGGAGCAGACATGGCTCTGCATCTGGAACCACCCTGCACCACATGCCAGCTCATCTCAGCCACCACAAGCCCCAGAGTCATGGGACTTCAGCGACAGACTCTGCTCATTCACGTGTGCCCAGTTATTGCCTTCCTAGAAATGCTGTGACAATCTCTTCCGGTTATGAAACCCAGGTGTGTTTTGGTTACAGATCAGGAAAATCTGGGCCTTTTTTTGCCCAAAGTATTGTGGAGAATCAAGGAAGGACTTGATCCAAGTTCTAAGAGAAGCTGATGGTTTGCATGGACTGGAGACTTCATGAAAAGATGCTGCTGACTTTTGTAGGTGGCAGAGAGGCAGCAGGTCAATCATCTGCCCACAGGTCCCACTTGGAGTCCCAAGAGCTGTGTTAGGTGCAGGCCTCTTGGTTCTCAGCTGCAATACACATCTGATGAAATCAGTCCAGCTGTGTATTTTTCTCATGCAAAGGATCAGAAAGATTCGAAATTCGGTAGGAGACACATTATACCCTGCCAAGCTGTCTTGAGGTTAAAAATACTTACCTAGCTTTCACTGATAGTTCCTTTATAGTGCACACAGCAGGTACTTTCCCTTGCTGAACTGCACGCTTTTGCCAGTCAATATGATCTTACTTTTTCATTGCTTTATGAACTGCAGAACTTTATTAAAGGGCAGCGTGAAAAGTAGCTTTGGCAGACAGCTCTGTTTGCTGAGTCTCTACCACAAACAAAGAGCAGTTGGCACTGGGGACAACAAACTTTTGATCACAGACCTGCCAGGATCCAGAAGGCAAGTTGGACAAGGCTCCTTGGCCAAAAATTTCAGTGTTCATAGGGGGACACACACTCTTGTGACTGCTCAGCAATGGGAAAGCTATTTATACTTCAAGGTAGTTGCGTGCCAATTAACTGGAGGTTATTAACGTGTTTGTACACCCCCAAACATTTGTTCTGGGACTTAAATGTTTCTGCGCTCGGTGCAGGGTTCACCTTGACCAACACGTTCAAGCTGTAACATGCAGGAGCACTCCTGGGGGTGTGCAGGATGTTACCTGTCATGCTTTACCTATAACTCTTAGAATTCCAACCATTTTGGCCAGGATAGTGTTCACTCAGAAATTTGAACCCTGCCTGGAATGGAGAGGCAATTTGGAGGAGGAAGGCAGGCTGCTGGCAGGGAGCAGGGCAAACCTCTGCAAACAGCTGTCACGGGACTCAATCAACAGCCACCAGGTTAGCCTGAGGTGACACAGCTCGAGCATTAATGAGCTCACAGAGGGTGAGCTATGTGGACGGGATGCTTTTAAAAGAAGTAGCTGCTTGGATAAATAATTAATTGTGAAAATGTACCAAAATCTTCTTTCTAAACAACCACCATTCAAGGCAGTATGTTGTTATTGTTATTCCATATTGTTATTTCATTCTTGCACAGGACGGCAGCAATTCACAGCCCACCTACAGATCACAGCATCTTCCTGCTCCACACTCTTCCTGCAAGCGTAACTTGTGCCTTGCAGGATCCATATTTAAGCAGACATCTGTGTCCAGGGCACAGCGTCAGCCAGACAGGAAAGCTGCAGGGACAGAAAGGAGCTGCAACCTCCTCTCCACCAGTTCAGCTGGGGGAAAGGGAAAAAAAAAGGGAAAAAAGGCAGGTGGGGCGAGCCAAAAGGCTGCGGGCCAGAGAGACTGCACACGAGCAGAGCAGACATTTGGTGAGGTGATCCAGCGCGCTCGCTCCCTCCGTCCTCCCCCTCAGCTGGCGGGGCTCCAGCCGCAGGCACAGCTCCCCCAGGGCCAGACCTCTGTGCAAGTGCTCCGGGTGCACGTACTCGAGGTGCCCACGGCGAGGGCACATGCCTGAGAAATCACAGGGCTTAGAGGATTTGCTCCTTGAGCTCGCTGGAAAACCTCAAACCCGTCTCGGAGAGGCAGGCTCAGAGCAGAAGTCTGCGTCTGCCTCCTGCAGTTTTCTGTGCAACTCTCTCCTTTCCCTTCTGAGGGCTTTCCAGGGGGATGGCAGAGCTGTGGGATAAGTCCTCCCTTCGGTAAAATATTGCCATTTATCTGATTTTGCTGGGTCCAGCTGAGCATGGATGAAGGAAAGACTGAAGAAATCTGCTGAGAGTTTCTATACTTTGTACGAAGCCTCTCTTGAGCCATCCCTGTCCTGTTGGCACAGCCAACTGGCTTCAATGAAGCTCTCATGCTGAGCTGAATCCATGCCTTCGGAGTAATTGGCAGAGGGATGTTTCTTTAGGAGGTGCTGGTTTCACAGGCTAGCAGCGAGATGGATCAGCTGCAACCAGCAGGAAAGACTGGGCTGAGCCTTTCAAAAATAGATTACTAGATAACAGTAAGAGAAAATAGGTCAAAGAGTAGGACAAGGGGGATGAAGTAGAGGAGCAAAGGCAGCCTAATGCAGACTTTCAGCTGGTGCTACTGCCACGGGCTGCGAGGGCCATGCCGCTGTCAGCTGTGCCAGACTCATTTCTCCAGCACGCTCTAATGCAGTGACTCTCAGCCCTTTCCACCCCGTGACCCCTTGCTGCAACATGAAAACAAGCCCTTTCAGGACTTCCCTCCTATCTGTTCACCAGGAAAAGCGGTGTGACCTGTGACCTGCCCTGCTGCATGCGCCAGGGCAGGGGAACAGCCTCTGTGTCTCCCAGCCCACAGTTCTGCAAGGATCCTTCTCTCCTCGGTGACTCAGCAAGGCTGTCATCAGGAGGGCTGTGCCCTAACAGCAAGGCTGAGAAAACAGGGGTGCTGGAAGCCCTCTTGCTCCTCAGCTAGGTGGTCGCTGAAGGGGGCACAAGAGGAATGTGGACATCAGTCACCAGGAAGGTTTGCTATCGGCACCTTCATGTGCTGTGCTGGGCGGTCCTGGAACACATCTTTGTGGGCAGGCAGCAACCACAGCTCCAGCCCCCAGAAAAGGCTCCTACAGCTTTAGGAAAACTGTAGCCCCTCAAGTCCCCCTTTGGGGTGGTAAAAATCTGCTGCACTGGTGCTGAAGAGAGACCCTGCTGGTCATCCCGTGGCCTCCAGGGCTGAGGAGTGGCACTGCCAGTCCTCTGTGCTCTCAGCATGACGGCAAACAAACTGGGCATCACTGCTCTCCAGCAGGCAGTCCCTGCCCTTTCAGGTGCAAGAAGGAACAGTTCACTCTCCTTTTCTGGGCCAGCACCTTGAATAAATACTTTAACGCTGGGTACAAAGAGATCTATTTACCGAGAACTATTCTGTATGTTTGAAATGCAAATAAACCCATCCATTCCCTTCCCAATGTGCTGTCCATATAAGCAGAGAGGGATCAGTCCAAATGACCTTTTGAAAGCTATTATTTTTATGTCTAGGGACACAGTCTGGTCCTAAAAGTCCAGCATTATGTAGCTCCTAGATTCACCTTAAAAAGGGATTTTCAAGATTTAAGCTCTCGTGTGCTTTAGATGACACAGGGCAATAACCACTTTGTGATTTAATCACAAACAATAATAATTTGGTTCAGTGCATGATTCAGCTAATCCACAATTTGATAAACGTTCATCCTAAACTACAAACCTAAATAGCTTTCTACAAATCCTGTTTGACACTTTAATGTTAAGACTGTATTTGATAAGCAATCTGTGCTGTACAAGAATATAGGGAGGGAAATTAGGAATTGTTATGCATCTATATGCATCCAGAACAGTAATTCAAAGAAAATAAAAATAAACCTTGGCAATTACAGATAAATCTTTATGCAACAAGAAAACTAATAGGTTTGGCTGGGTCTGCACTGGATTGATACATGCTACAGCTCCCACAGCTCACAGAAAAACCTGTTACCCCCTGAAAGAAGGTTGAAACCACAACACAGATCCACTGTCAGCTTTAGCAGTGTCATTGATGCATTTACTTTCATTTTAACTTGCCTGAATGTTTTCGAGGGCTGCAACAGAATCTATCACCGTAATTCTGAGTAATTGTAAGTTCTTCAAGACTGATATCCAGGCCAGGCAGTTATAAATGTCTCAGTGTTTCTGTATCAGCATTCCCACTTACGATACCCCTGCAAAAATTATGGCGAGGAATGATAATAAACCCTAAATTGCAAAGAGTTTTCTCTGACGCTCTATGGGGCAGTTTAGACACTCAAATTGAAGCTCTGTAAAGGACAAACACCACAATATTTCTGCTTATCAAACACACCTAAGGGACCTTGCATTTACCTCCAAAAGATGGAAACCGTCACGGAAGTAATTTTTTCCAGAAGTTTGAATGTGCTCTCTGCACACAACTGCTGTTGTGGGCAAGCCACGTGCAGGTCTGTGAGTCACAGCGTGTCCCTAGAGAGGAAAAGGCCACCCTGACCCGGGCTGCAGCCAGCCAGAGAGCAGCCACAAGGGGAGGGATCCCACTTCAGCAACTCTGCCCTGGAAGGTGGCAAGCAGAAACCAAACTAAGCAGCTTTGCCTCTGAGATGGCACATTGCAGCCACTGTCCAGGTGGAACCCAGGGATCTGCAGGAGTGTAGGGACCACAGGGGACTCATGGGAGAGCCAGGGTACAGCTCCTGTGTGCTTGGAGAGCCTCAGCTTGTGTCCCACCCCAGCACTGCTCTCCTTGAAGACATGTTTGCTTCTGGTGTCGTCCCTTCCCCACGGCACATTTCTGAGCTCTTGCTTTTTCTGCTGTATCAGTTCCTCTCTGCCACCTTATTTCTCGCATAACCCTGAAAATTGATATTGTCCTGTGCAAATCTTCAAGAATCCCAACACTACCATCAAAAGCTAGGATTTGGTCCACAATATTTGCACCCTTAAAATAGTTACAATTATAAATTTGTGTAAAACATGAGTTTATTTTTCCACATTCCTATGTTTTCATGTTGTTAGTGGTTACGAGACATACTTTAGGAAAAACACTTCAGATAATTCATTTAAAATAATTAAATTATTTCTGATATAATCCCTGGATCTTGTGCATAACAAAACATCTGGTACAGAGGTTAGAAGATAAATGTTCTTGGCTTTTTTTTCCCCTTCTTTTGTTAAACAGATGTTGTTGATACAAAACACAGAACTGTAAATCATAGCCTGCATGTGGACACAGGCTGTCACTACTGAGCAGAAATTTACTGTGGCTAGATAGAGGTTTGAAACAGCAATGAATCACTGGCTTACTAACTTTGTTCACGTGGGTATGGTTTCAATATTCTGACATTAAGAGCACATGTCCTTAAAGAAAGGACCTTGTAATGGCAGCCTGGGAGGCTCTGGTTCAGTTCCAGCTGTCTCGGTGTGGGAAGCTCAGCACAACGCCAGGGCAGCCTGTGTGCAGGGGAATGTGGCAGGTCTCTGTCTGTGCCCTCCCAGCTGGGAGTGCCTGGGGTGCTGCTGTGGAGCCCCACAGGCTCAGCTCCCCCAGCGCCACCCGGGGCAGCCCTGGCACAGCAGAGGGGCCGAGCTGCCCATGCAGCCCCAGCTCTGCCACCAACATGCCTCCAACTCTAACCTGTTTCTCCCTCCTCTGCTTCCCCTGCTGCTCTCCGCAGCATTTCAGTGAGTTCATGCTTGGTTTGTGGGCCAGGACCCCGCCGAGCCCGGCAGCGGCGTCGCTGCTTCCCGTTGGCTTTGTTTAGAGTGACCAGAATTCCGATGCCTCCCCGGCCCCTTGCCTTTCCCACTCCCACACCGCTTGCACCAGGAAGCTGAGGCCCCCCGCCTTCTCCCATTCCTCTTTTAATATTGATTTTCCTTCACAAAACACGCCAGCAGCACACTCCAGACGCTGAACTCCAGACAAAAGCCGGTGGCACAAATCCCACTGCAATGGAAACGGCCCCTGCGGTACCATGCCACAGATGATGTCTCCTCCTTAGACACACATCCAGCTGGTGAGGACACCACAAATTTGGACCTGCTTTTGTCAGTGTGCCTGCTGGTTTGATCCAATGGATCAGGGTCTAACTCCATGGTAAACTCCAAGCCATGACCTCTGCTTCCTAGCTTTTGAAGCACAGGATTCAGGAACATATTTGTTGAAATTTATGTTTTGGGGATTTTTTCACATTTAGCTTTAATTCTCTGGTCCTGTCACCTTGTATTTTGCAAGTACTGTCCATTTCCTGGCTTTAGCTTCAATTTGGTGTAACAGAATCTTTGGGAAATACAAAGACTCAGCTGGAGACTCGTTTTTCAGAGGCTCAGGACTTGACCTTGTTCTCAGCTTTACACAGGCAGAGCTCTGCTGATGGCAGTGCAATTGTTCTGGTTTAGGATGTTGCCAGAGCAGAGGCATTTTGAGTCCTGATCTGAATGTTCCTGCTTCGGGACCATTTTCACTCTGATGTATTTTGCACATGGGGCAGTATGAAAGGACAACTGAAAGAACAACACTTTATTTGAAAATGAGTAAGAATTATTGGCTATCACCACTCAGAACAGATTTTTAAGCAATGATACAATCATGCACACACCTTACACGTGCACAAAATCATGGAATCAATTAAGGCTGGAAAAGACCTGGAAGATCATAAAGACACATACTCGAGTACCACTCAGAGGAGAGGATTAAGAAGTAAGTTCCTCTACGAAGCATCTCTTGACAGAACAACATCAAGCAATGGCCACCTTCCAGCCCTATGGGCTTGAACACTATCAACCTGCTCTCTGACCCCTTGCTCTGCTCAAATGCTTGCTTGTGGCTTCCTCTGCACAGCAAGAACAGCTCCTTGCCCATGCAGGCACGATGGCCAAGGACTGTCCCCGTGGCAGGTCTGGCTGCAGCACACAAGGTGCCACCTATCCACTTGCACTTTCATTCCCTTCAGGAAATAGGTGGGAAACAGCAAAACTGGGCCCTCTACTCATTCAGGTTTGTGTCTACTGTGGGTTGTTTTCAAGGCTGCAGGCATAGATGAATAAAAGAAAAAACCATCATGGTACTGCATGACTCTTTATCTGCCTATTCGGCATTTTCATTTAGTGCTTTTGCTAGGAAATATTATGGATCCTCAGTACAGATCTGCTTTTTCTTTTTTGGGTTTTTTTTTTTTTTCAGTCCAGCATTTTAAATGGTTTGCTGTGTTCAGTTAAACTGAATTTTCACTTGAGAACAAGCAGATGATCAGTTTCACAGGCCCGAATTTAGGATTTCCCTTCAGCATCACCCAGCAAAATGAAAAACAGAAACAAAATATTTTAATCACATGTGTATAAAACACACAGGGTTCATTAAACATGATTTAAAGCTGCCTGTTTGTTTTGGATGCTCTTTAGAGCTCCTACTACCCCAAATTCACAAAGTGTAATGTGATTCCTGATCTATTGAGTTTTGGAGGATGGCTGTAGTGGGTTCCATTATATATAAATTGGATGCAGCCACTTTACAATCTCTGATATATACTTTTATCTCAAAATGCCCTGTGAGGCAATTGTGCAAACTACTTTATCAGGGATTGTTGTTGGTAATATTGCAAGAATTCATGATGTAAAAAATACATCAATGCCATTTAAATTGAACAAAATGGTTCCTATTTTTTTTTCTTGTACAGCATTTTTAACCATCTTCTCAACAAATTTGTTCAATAAATACTGTATGAAACAAACATTTTGAACTTTGTCCCACAGATGCAATTTCCCAACTTGATTGATTTCTTTCTCTACAACTAATCTGATTTCTTTAGGCTATACATCTTTGCTTTTATTAAAGATGATGCAGTCGTAGCTTTTTATCATACACACATCCACCACACAAACAAGAGAGAAGATTCTGCAAAGCAGCCTTGCAACCAAATAGAAAAGCCTGACACAAATCTTATAAAGCTGATCCCAAAAGATAAATGGCACAATGAGACTAAAGTTACACAAATTCAGAAACTTATCCATGCAGAGTAATATGGGCCAGTGGATTTTTCTCCTCATGACAGATTCAGCAAACAAGTAACTTCATCATATCTGTAGTACCTTGTAAATCAAGCTCAAGCCAATGTTGCACCAAATCCCCCCAAATCTTGCTGCCTCTGCACAGTGAGAGGTCAGAAGCAGAACTACATTTTTTGTAGCCTTTCCCTGGTTTGCATCTTGCAGAATCTCACTGCTATATTTTGAGTCCCAACTTCAAGCCTATTTACTTTTAAATGTAGTTCCTGGTAAGGCAATAAATTCACCTCTCTGTTCTTTTACTGACTGCCCTCATGTCTTTGGGGAACCCTGCCGTCCTTCCCTTCCTCAGCATCTGCAGTTATCTGTCTTGGCTGTAGACAATTTTTCAGTCTCTTTCCCATTCAAGCAGCCAGAGGCTTAGTATCACTGTAATACAAAGAGCAATAATTGTTTTCAAATGTTGCAATAATATTCTCAAACAGCACTGAAGTGTTTTGTGTCTGTTGCTTCTCCCATCGAGAAAAATCCAATTAATTCAGTTGACACATTTCAGGATCTGCTCATCACATTGTTCCTCTGGGGTTCAACTTCTTATCACTAGCTGTGATCCCACTTAAGGTCCAGCTTTCACTGGCAAAGCCCTGTGCAGCCAGTCCCAGGAGAATATGGGCTCTGTCACTGCCAGCATTTTAAGTGCAACAGTAGGTGCCTATGCAGTGCCTTGGAGAGCCTTTCCATCACTTGGAATCACAGACTAATGGCCTGCCCACACACAGATCCATCTCAAGCCACAGGCTTCTTTAACAAAGGGATAAAAGATGGCTTTTGCAGGCTGCCTGGAAAGTTAACAGCTCCAGCCTCTGGCAGGTCGAGGCGAGAGCGGATTCCAGCAGGGAACTGCAGCCCTTGTCCTGCCAGCAGCGCTGCTCGGCTCGGGGCGCTCCAGCTGGAACACCTCCACTCCCTGCTCCTGGGGATGTGCAAGTTTCAAGGAACACAGCCTCGTGTCCAGACCCCTCCTCGAGATTTTAAGGCCAGCAGCAAGCAAACAAACAGGAATCCAACTCAGCTCATTTATTTTAATTTGCAAATTGAACGGGTAGAAGTTGGGAGGAGGACAAGGAGGCTGTGACTACGCTGTATTATTAAGGCAGAACCCATTTTTGTAGCAAAATCTTTGAAGCCTAAATAGACAGGTGGCCAAATCTTGAAAATACAGAGAAAATCCAGCTAAGCTTACAAGTGAGCCACAATATCACACAGGCCAAAAAGACTAGGTCTGGGTAGCATCAAACTGCTGATTCTGGATCTCAGGGGGGAAAAAACCTCCAAATATCAATGCTTTTGAGGAGTTTTAGGCTCTGCTCTGTGACTTAAAATTACATCACAGCTGTGTACACAGAAGTGATTTTAAAGGAAAGAAGGAAATGGACAGGATTGTGTTGGTGCTTTATAAGTTAACAAGAATGTGAGGGGCTGAGCAGAGACAAGGGCTCTGTGCCATGGCCATTCCCTCCCTGAATCAGCTGGGGGACGAAGGTCATCACCATCCCCCCACTGCACACAGCAAACCTGCCTGTGCTGCAGCACCTGCCCTGGATACCAAGCTCTCTCCTGCTCCAGCTAATGACATCATCTCTAAGGAGGCAGGATCAGATCCATGGCTTCCTGTTCAAGCAGCAGCAGGATAATTAATTTTGCCTGTCTGAAAATGATGTGTATAAACATAAACCCACGGAAACCTCAAGCTTTTGCAAGGAGGTACCAAATGAAGCCCACCTTTCCCTTTATTTACCCACATCTCATGCATCACTGAGCCAAGCAGGCCAACTGAATTATTTATGGCAGGCCAAATAGCCCATTGCTGGAAGATGCAGAGCCCTTCAAGTAGAAAAGAAGATGCTCAGCTCTCTTGAAGAATGGGAGCTTTGTGCAAAGATGCAAAGTTGTCACATGATGTTAACTTTTCATGCTTTGAGAAACACAAATGAGCAAGAAAGCAGCTAATTAGGCATGTTACTGTGATTGCTTATTTTATGAAGTGGAGAGGGAGGTGTTCAGCACTTTAATGAGATAATAGCGTAGAGGCAAAATTGTACAGAGAAACAAAAATAGCAGTGGTCTTCCCACAGAAATGAAAATTATTTTTGAGGAACAAGAAAAGCAACAATAGAAAAATAACTCAACACCTAGCAGCAGAAAGAACAGTGCATCCATTTATTCTGTCCATGTAAAACCTGGCTAACACTCAGATATCTGAGGGTGGCTCTATTTTAGTGACCGTATCACTCAACAGTGATCAACTCTGAGCTCCTCTGTGGATTTGGGGCAGGCCTTGATGCAGAAAAAGGACTTTCTCTGGGACCTGATGCACCTAATCCAAAGCCCTGGACTCACCACAGGGCCCATGCCCACGTGGAAGGACACAGAGAGCTGTGTTCTCACTCGCTCTCCTATTTTGAGCGCAAAAGAAAAATGGGAGCTGTAAATCATCTATTTAGGTGTATTTCTTTAATTGCTTGTTTTATGAAAACCCAACTGCAGACAAAACCAACACTGCATTTCCTAGGAAATGAGCCTTTCTCAGAGACCTCAGATCTTATTTAGCAGCCGGCTTTTGTGCTCTTGGTGTTACTGCCACAGTAAGTAATTACTCATAACGTGACATGCATCGTATCAGCCTTTTAAAAGTAATTAAGAAAAAGTTGTATTGCTTAATGATATGTACATACATTTCATCCTTGCAAGTTTGGCTTCGATAACATCTGCTAGTTTTTGGAGCAAAGCCAGTCTTAAAAAGTAAAGTAACCCAGTCCTGACAATGGAAGCATTACTAACTTGTCAAAAGCTATAACCTCCATGCCCCACTCCAGCACAACATTTGTGTGCATGGGTCCTGTAAAGATTTTCAAGCCTGTGAGTTGCCAGATCAGAAAGTTCATGTTGAACTAGAATTAAAGATAATGAAGAAGCCTCAAAAATACACTTTATTTATAGTGAGCCAGTTCAGGAGCAGCAGCTCACTGTCCCTGGCAGATTCAGCTGCAGCAGCTGAAGGGGTCACTCCAAACAGCTGGTGCCCTTTCTCCCTGCTGATATTATCCCACCCATCCAGAGGCAGCAGAACCAGAGCTGTGTCCTCTCCTCAACCAGTGCAGTTCAGACTGGCGTGACTTCAGTGGCCATCAATTTTCACATTAGTACTCTGGGCTGTGAACTGCAGCAGCTCAGAAGTGAACAAACACATCCCTGGTCCTCCCCTCTCTGCTCTCGCTGCAGCAGAAGGGTCTGGTGGACATCTGGGGGAGGAAGCTCCTGGAATTGTCTGGGATGAATCACCAAAGTGCATGTGAAAAGCACATGGCGTGTCTTCCCGAGATCCCAAGTGCCCGTTCTGCAGCATTCATGCTACCTTGGATTGACATTTCTCTGCTTTAAGTCATTCTCTCTACACATAAGGTGTTTTGTGATCTTTGGATGTAATAAGAATATCTACAGAACTAGCAGAAAAAACTTTTACCTCCAAAATTCAAAAGGGTGACAGATAACACAATAGAAGAATTTTGGATGTCAGAACTTTTTTTCTTCCTTCTGCAAAGAAGCCTTATTTTAAGAGGAGAGGTCAACAGCCCTCTTAGTACATATAATTTTATTACATTATTTGACAAAAATCGACAGCAGTAAAGAACAGCTTGTTCTACAAACCCCCATGCTGTCAGCATGCCCTTCTCCTTTCTGTACAGCACTTTTTCAGTGTCTCCACCTCTCCTGCCTGAATTTCCCTTGGAGCTGCCTCCCCTAGAAGCTCCATGTGGTCTGCTCAGGGATGGCCACTGACTCTGTCAGACATCAGGGGAGCACACCAGGGTCTGGCACTGGTGAAATGCCTTTTGCTCACTGAGTAACCCTGGAGCAACCTCCCCCAAGGTGCAAGGGGACGGGCAGGGAGCCTCCTGACCCGCAGCTGTTGGGCTCTGTAGGTGCCCTTGGCTCACACCTCGGCTGTTTTGACACTCGGCTACGTCTGCTGGGGTTAGCTAAGATGAAAAAAATGCCTTTGAAAAAAGGGGTTTGCAAGGTCTGCCAGGGGCTGGATGCAAGCAGCTCTGGCTCCAGGAGGGAGCTTGTCCCCTCGCCCTGCTCCTGTACCGGGGGGTCACAGCCACATGGAGCAACTCTGGCCATGACCTGACCCCTGGGAGCAGCCAGGAGCTGCCATGGCTCACATCACACCTCCTCTCCCGAGGTGGGAACACGGCAAAAGGCAGAGCAGCGAGGCAGGAGAGAGGAGGGTGCTGAGGGAAAAGGGCTGGCGCTGCCCAGCACACAGCATGGGCAGAATGACAACTATTGTGAGGCTTCTCAATGGCTCATTTGGCATTGTTCCCAGCGCTGGTTTTCAATCTAACACCCACTTCTGGGTATCTAATAGAAAAAGAAGGCAAAACCATGAGGCTGGAGATAGGAAGAACAGAAACAACAACACCAGCTCAAAGGAGCACTAAATTCAGCTGAATTTTCAAAACTTCAGTATTTAAAAACAGCAAACAATCAGAATGTTTCAAAAGGGGAATGCATTTTTCCTTGTTCCTAAATACTTCTTTTATTTAATAATTTAAAAGAAAAATAATAATGAAAAAAAGCTGACACTTTCAAAATATTTTAAATAAAACAGTTAAAATATTTTGTCACATGGCCAATGCCAGGTCATTGCTGTGCAACATAAGTGCTTTTAGAAGAACTGAATCAGAAGACAATTGTTCAGAATTTCAGGCTGGTGTTGCTCAACCTATCTGTACTGCTTCCTCCCTGCCACATTGATGGGAATAAAAGGTTCACGGTCCCACTGACCGTAATGGAGAAAGAACCTGTAATTTCCCAGCAAAGACTGCCTTGCTTTAGAGAGATGTCCAATTCACTGCAGTATCCTTTACTCTTAGGAGCACAGGCTGGTTTTAGAGCATTTTTCAGCTCTCTGAGAAGTTACATAATTGCACAATTACATCCAATTACATAACTAGGGTAAATAAGTAATAATATAATTAGGTGCTGTAATTATGTAGTTATGACAGGTAGCACTAATGCTGATAAAAGCCATTACAAAACTTGCTAAGAAGTGTGGACAGAGCACGTGAAAATGAAAGTTTCAGGGCTTCATTTGCTAGAGTTTTTCATTCTTCCAGTGGGCAAAATAATTAATTTAATTGCTGAGCCAACAGCCTTTTACTTTTGCAAATGAATGGAGGTATAAATCATAGGCTAATTCATATCTCTGTTGAGCTGCAAAAAATTCAGTAAGTAATCATGTCCTTTTTTTTTAACCTCCATATATCTATTTACAGCTACCAAGGCTTGGGTAAAATATTTGTGTACAAATTACACCTCTGGAAAGAGAAGTATAAACGTTTGGGCATTAACCTTCATTGTTCTAGTTATCACATTAAACTGGCTCCTCTGACAAATGGACACAAGGAACATTCAAAGATTGCTGTATCAATGTAATACAAGTTATGTGCACGTCTGGGTTTGCTAGGGATGCTGTTTCTGGTCAAATGGGTCAGATAAATAGGGTTTTTTCTACAGGAATGAAAATTCAATAGGGGAATCATTCATGCGGGTTCTCAGTGCAAACACAAGGCTTGCAGCCAGCTTTTCAAAGTTTCTGTCTCTTCGGATATTGTATAATACCTGTCTGACTTCATAAAAGAGACCTGGAGAGCAAACAAATAATAAAACCTACTGCCCTGCTTTAATATTCATTAATATTTCACCCAATAACTGATAAAAGATAGTGTGCAAAAGAAAGGGCAGCACTGGAAGAGCTGAAGTGCTTTATTCCCACCAACATCTACATAAAGCTTGAGGTGTATAAACTGCATGTTGCTTTAGAATACATTTTATGCTTGATGCTTTTTTCTAGAAAGAAAAAAAACCCAGAAAAATTAATACCTTTCTTTATGAAAGCTGGATAACTCCTGACTACTTCAATTACTGCTCAGAGCAATATGCTAAGCACTGAAGCAAACACAGAGCTGCTGGGAAAATCAAAATCACAGGGAACACCAGGAGTTTGCAGAGACAATGTCCACAGTCCAGAGCAAGAAAGCAAAAGAAGTGCTCTACCCCAAGGTCATCTGAGGCCAGAGACATGCAGGATAATGGGAATACCTTGGAGCAAACCACCCCTGGAACAGAAATACAAGTGAATTTAGAAATCTGCAAGAATCTTGCATTTGAGTGAGGGGTGTGTACAACATTGCCCACATGTTTCTTTCCCCTTCTTGAGCTGAAAAACTGGAGAAGGTGAACAATGATGTGTAAATAATTCCCATCCATTTTGGCATCCAGCCTTTCAAATAACATTCCAAAGCAAAGCAACCACAGTATTCCTGGTTTTTTATCTGCTGTGCTATCAGCAAGCCTTCAAACCAGATGCTGCACTGTCTGCTGGACAAACGATACATAGAAAAGACTGAGAGCCACAAAGTAGACAGTCATATTTCTGGGCTCTGAGGAGGCTGGGCAGTAGTGAAAAGGATTATCAGAAATTGTAGATGCTTTTCCTGGTGCTTAGTTAATACTGATCATTACTCCAATGTTACTTTTTGCAATACTTTGCAAGACAGGAGTAGGTAAATGCAAATAACACTTGGTTCCTTACTGCAGTTGTAGGGATAGTGAGGATGATACTTGGAGCTAAACTCTACTTTCTATTAAGGTTACTGCAGTATACTCCAAAATTCTGACCTATGTGTATTGAAGGACTTGAAGACTGGATTTGGGTAGAAGTTCTCCTTAAGTGATTTGGCTGTGAAAACACAGAATTCCATTAAATAGCACAGAATCCATTAAAGCTACAGAAGCAGCCATAGAAGGTATTCCTGATCATAACAAAAACAATTAGAATGAAGAGAGTTCTTCCAGGAGTATGATTCACAGAGTTTTTTCAGCCATATTCTGCATAGTATGAAATATAAAATCTCATTCCACCTTGTCCTTTTCAAAGAGGTCCTAAGACTGCCCTGCTATCCCAACCACCCATATTTATAAATATTTCCTGCAATCCCATACACCCCCAACAAGCCTTTTTCAGCAATGAGACAATTCCATTGGCAAGTCCCTTGTAAAAGATTAATTTCAAGTCTCTTTTCTGCCAGATCCTCAGCAGAATGTGCTGTCCTACCTGGGATTTGGTCACCTGTCCCAGCATCACAAGGATGGTCACACAGCTTTCAGGCTGTCACAGAGTCTGAATCAGCTTATCTGTCTTCAAGACAAAAGCCATACTCGGGCTTTATTAGTGCATGGAATGCAGCACATCTCACGTGCCTGTGGTGTAATTCATTACTATCAGGCTGTGTTTGGGACACACCAAACACATTTGCTACAGCAGCTCATACGTCTGACAGCTGCAAAATTGCCTCTGAGAGTTTTCTTTTTGACTCTTCTTTTGGTCCTAAGCAAAGCTGTATCTCTAAATCTCTTCTTCCAGTCAAATATCATACTCCATTCCTGCAGTCAGATTATTTTCTTTGATTTCTTAGTATTCCTTGTAGCATGTGGCATACAGTAAATTCCCTGGCTCCAAGAGAAAGTGTTCTTTTTTTGTTCACTTAAGAAGTTCCAATTGCTTCTGCTATGCAGCACATCTTCCCTGGATTTCATACTAGGAATTTAAACTACACAAAGACACAAGTACTAATCCCATACCAGACACTTGTAGTTTGTTCAACCATTTATTTCTCTTTTTTTCTCCCACTCTACCATTTATACTTTCATTCCACGTATGCTTTACATTTCTTGATCCATAGGTACCTCTCCAGCATCCAAAATCACCTTTAACTGGAAAAAGAGAGTTTAATAATCCCAAAATCTGGATACTGCTAGCCACTTAAACTACCAACCTTCTGCCTTACAGGAACAAGGGCTTTGAGAAATCAGTTCAGTGCTTGGGGTCACGTGAGTTTTTGGTGCTTTTCTGTTTTAGATATTCAAAAAGGAGTTCCAGCCATTAATGCAGAATTAAAATACATTAGTGAATTACACATCAGAAAAGTCAAACCACTGCTGCCACAGGATGAATATACTTACTATGAATATTAATACATCTCTTGGAATTAAACATTAATACTTAACATACATACCACAAACTTTTAAAATCCTACAAACATTGCAGGGAGAGGAAGAGGAGGAATGAACAAATGAGACAGGCCCTAGAGTCTGATTCCACAGATTAAAATGTATTTCTGACATAAACTAAAATATTTCCATGTGTAACAGGACAACTTGCCACTATGAATAATTTCTCCTAATGCAACAGAATCTACATGGATTTGTTTTAGGTTTTATGCCTCGCCCACCAAACTGCAGAAGTGTAGATCCATCACTGCCTACAGCATAAACACCCTGAGCTGGGCAATGAGACTGATGGTTCAAAATTGAAGGAAATAGGCTGTTCCTCTGCACCTGAGCACTGAATTCCCATCATCTGCCACAGCACCTTCCCTTCCAGTGGCAATAGCACTTACAAAAGCTCAATTTAACTGCAGCAATCAAGCATACACTCCTGTCTAAACACCACCATTTCCACTAATGTGAGTTCTTCAAGGTACGCTCTGCATAAGGCTGCACAGTGCGTGGCAGTCAGCTCTAATTTTAGCCTGCTCCCAATTAGGCATCTTGTCTAAACTAACCATTTAGGCTCTCAGTGGAGTGAGAAAGGTGAGTCAGCCCAGCTATCCTGGACACCCATCTGAAGGCAGGATAAATAACCCGGCTTTCTGCACTGTCAAGGCAGAAAGGAGCTGGGATCGATTGAAACCTGGCGCCTGAGCTGACGACAGCTGAAGTGAAAGGAGAAGAATCTTCTCCTTGGCTAAACTGGGGAGTAAAAGGCCACCCAGCACCTGAGTAATGAGGCTGGGTAGTATGTCCAGTCAAAGGCTTCATGAGGGATAACAGAGAGATAAGTCTTGATAAGAAATGTGGCTCCAGAAGTGCATAAACAGCGAATCCTGAAGCACATTTGGTTACAGCCTCCTCCGGGATTCAGACATATGCCAGCTCTGCAACCACAGAGCCTGGCACAGGCCCTGAGCAGTGCAATACCTGCCAGCAAGTCCATGGGAAGAAAATGCTCCACCAGAATATCCCAGCAGGCAGAAAAAATTCCTCAAAAATGAAGCCCCAAGCCAGGCAGCCTTGATAATCCACTCCTCTCACTCAGCAGAACGAACCCTCTTCAGCAGCAGGCTGGAAACAAAATGTAATGGAACACCTCCCTGGCCCAGCACCATCACATTTCTCTCTCTGAATCCAAGTACTCTCCCTGCTTCACAAGGCAGTTTCTGTGGCTCTTCAAATCCCTGTGGCTGCTCTGCTTGGTCTTTTCACTAGCTTGCTCAGAGCAGCCATAGGAGAAAAGCACCAGCCCTGAGCACTGACCCTGCGTTTCAGTGCGCAGCAGGAGATGTTATTTTTCTGGACAGCAGCCCAGAGACACTGGACAAAGCTGGAGCAGCAGCAGATGTTATGATGCATGCTCTCCTGCCCCAGCTCTGCCTAATGAGGCAGCAGAACCCACAGAGCATGAGAGCAAACTGGAGACTGAGGCCTGCACCTTCATCTTTTCCATTATGTTTAAGATCGGGTTTTGTTGCAGACTAAGACATGTGAAAAGATCTTTAAAAATACAGATCAATACCTCCTATTGCTCAGAGAGAGGGGAAAAGGAAGATACTCTCTGCCCTAGCTGCAAGGAGCATCTCTCAGTTGCATAAAGCACATGCCCAAATTGACTTACCACAATCATTTGTGCCACGTAGCTCTCCGGGCCAGTGTATTCAGTTGGATCTTTAACTTTGACAAGAACTATAAAGTACAAATAATGCCACATGTTGTGTTCTGCCTTTATATGCTCCTCAAACGAAACGGTCTTGTTATCAAATTTGTCTCTCTCCAGTCCTGCAAAAAGAGAAGAACATAAAGCCAAAAAATAAACTCCAACATAGAAATACGCAAATCTGTTAAATATGTTAGAGAAGGGAACCTAACCATTTAAAGGATCATAAATTTGAAAGATCTTAATTTAAAAGCCATAACTGCCAGGCAAAAAATACCAGGCCAGAAGGCATTCCTGACAGAAGTCTTTCAAAGCAGCATTTATTCTCTTTTGTGATATTTCCTCTTAATAACAACAACAATATAATAAATATGTTACAGTTTTACAGAGCCTTCTATGCTGAGGGCCATAAACTGTTTTACAAGTGCTGGCTCTGGCTCTTTCTGGATGTATACTGGGAAGCACACAGTGTGCAGTCCAGGCCCTGATCTTCCAAAGATTTATGCACACTTTCAGCATCAAACATATAAAGAGTCCCACTTAAGCTTCAGTGAGATTGTTTGTGGGCTTAAACCTGGCAGAGAGGGTGAGTCCCTGCAGCTCTGTTATCACACAGTCTTTACAGAGCTGTAGTCATAAGAATTTTTTTTTTATTTTTCCCTGTAATGGTCCAGATCTCTGAGGAAGAATACCAGAAGTGAGGAAGGAGAGGAATCACCAATGTTTGCCTCCCTGGATTTCCTGTCCACAGACACTAAAGATATGTTGTGCTCTGCACAGCTTCACCCCTGTCAGCACAACCATGGAAGCAGCACCCAAGGCTACAAAAAAGCAGGTATCTGTGAAGTCCCCCAGGGAGTGAAGGTCTGCCCCTCTTTGTGAGCGCACTTCAAAATAAGTGTGATTTTCCATGGGCTTTGTGGGGATGATTTCCACTGAATTCCTTTGTTCCCTGCTTCATATCACCTTCTGAAATTGGCAGCTCTTGCTGATGCCTCCCCTCTGGAATGCCCTGTGCTGTGAAATAGAAGCTGCACTTTGATCTGCAGCAAGCTCTGTGAAACAGAGTCAGCAGCTGCCCCATCTCCATTAGTGGTGATGATGCAAGTGTGAGACACAGCTCTTCTGCCTCGGATTCTGGGTGGAGACTGTGAAGCCACCTCTCAGCAAAGCTAGCTTTTGATTCATAAACCAAATCTGTCTCCTACTGAGAGGGAATAAATTTGGAATCAGCTTCTGGAATTTTTACAGACCTTTCTTGTAGAAGATAACCATGCCTGGGGTCGAAGCTTTATTTCTTGAGGAATAGTTCATTTTCACTCCTATCACCCTCAAATATCTCAAGAGATCAGTAACACCTACCACAGATGAAACAGGTGGTCTTGAGTATCTCCTCCTTTTTCTGCTTTTCGCTCCTGAGATCGGCAAATGTGTCAATGATGACTCCAAAGATCAGGTTGAGAACAATAATTATGACAATGAAGTAAAACAGAAGATCATAAACAACTCGTGCAGCAAACAAAGGCTCCTGCAATAGCAAGGTTGCAATAAGGCATAAAAATAGCACAGATCTAAAATATTAAACTACATTTTCACATTAGCTCAAGCAAAGCTACAGATCTTTCTTTTCATATACCAGATTCTGCTAGCCTTACTCACAGGACTAGGGAGGGACTACCCAAGTCCTTTTCTTCACCATGATAGAGACCTGAAGTCACCCAATTGCTCAGTTTCCCACACATTCATGGGAATAACAGCACTAACCTTTGGGGAGTGCGTCAATATAATTAGCATTAAAGAGCTGCTAAGTGGCAAGAGTCAATTTCAAAGGGTCACTTTCAAAGTCTGTAAGTGCTTACAGACTCCACTGGGGATAAATTTTGGCTCCTGCAGAACCTCCCAGTCTGCGAGACAGGATATAGACTCCTCCTACCAGCACAGGGAGCTCTTCCATCCAGATTTGAGTTGTCTCTGGACTCTTGCAAGCCCTGCTGAGATCCTACTTGATCCTGAATTTATTTATAACATGTATGGTGTGGCTCATCAGGCAAAGTGCTGCTAGATTGCCTTTATTTGTGATGTTCTTTCTGAACCTAAATAAAAATGCATGAAACTGCCCAAATATTAAGGGAGGTCCTTAAATGAACTGCATTTTTGAGGAAACTTCTGGAAGAGAAAATATGCCATAATAGATGAAATTCTTGTTTAATCTTCATGCTGGTTGGGTACAAGTAAACAACAGGACCTATTCCAGGGCAGATGCCATGCTGAATATAAGGTAAAATGTCCAGGTGGAACCTCCTGGGATCAGTCCCTGCCCGTTCCTCTGGTGCCATTGCTGGGCCCCCAGAGCAGAGCCTGGGCCCTGCTCGGAGCCCTCCCTGCAGACAGGGACACCCAGGGCTGAGGGCCCCTCTCAGCTGGGGCTCCTCTCGAGGCTGGACAGCCCCAGCTCCCTCAGCCTTTCCCTGCCAGAGATGCTCCAGGCCCTAAATCATCTCTGCATCCTCTGCTGGCCCCACTCCAGGAGCTCCTCCTGTGCTGAGGAGCCCAGGACTGGACACAGAGCTCCAGATGTGCCTCCCAGGGCTGACTTCTTAGCAGTGCTTTGAAGGTTATGATATTCTGCATTTTTCCAGAAGTCGTAAACAGCTACCTAGACATCCTTTCTTCATGTATCATCATCACACCAAGCCTAACTCTTCCCGTTAAATATCCCATCTGGGATCTAAAAATTACAAGGATTAATCAACTGTGTGACATGAGATCAGACTAGATACAAACACTGTCTATAACCTCCAAAAATTGACTTTGGCATTCGTGAGATGCACAGGGAGTAATGCATTTCCTGAGCCAAAACACTCACATCTTTGGAAGGCTTTCTGAGCACGTCTCCCACACCACCACCATTCCTCAGGCCTTGGTTTAACACGGTCACAATGCACATGAGCAGGGTGTCACAGGTCCTTTCTATTCCATCCTCCTCTTCTTCACCTGCAAACAGGAACCACAGCATCAACCAACCACTCCTCAAACAAAGCCACAATTCTGTTAGAGAAAGCAAGACACATCTGCCTCTCGTATTTCTCATCCAGAACCTCAGTGATCAACCCCATCCATGTGCACATCCCTGCTGGTGACATACTTAGGCACATCAGGCACACTTAGCCTGAAGAGAGACAGAGAAAATCATAAGCAGGGCTCCCACCAGAGCTGTTAATGTCCCAGAGCCACCATCTCTGCTCATGGGAGCACCCCTTCTCCTTGCAGTCCTCCCATGGCTTTTCCAGTGGCCCCCCTAAAAATGCAGCATAGACAAGAAGCAATATGAACAGAGAATTAGAAGCACATTTGTAAAAGGATTGTCTTTCTGTGAAATCATTCCTCTACCTACTCATGTAGAAGCCAAGTCATGTCAGCATTTCAAACCATTAAGGAGGGGCTGGCTTTTGTTCGAGTCGGTCTGTCCGTGATCTTTCCACCAGCACACGTGCCCAAGCACAAGTCTGACAGACATTAAATGAAAGACTCTCCCTGGCCTCAGCTTGAAATCTTGGATTCTGTTCTTATCTGTGCTGCAGAGCTGCTGTGTGGTTTTGGCCGAGCCACAGAGGGTACTATTGTACTGGAGATATTTGAACGTGCAGAGGAGCTGGGCTGGAACACCAAACCCCAGGGGCACTTGGCCCACCTTGGCCAGAGTCCCTCCCACCACACACTCACTGCTTCCACAGCCTCCCTGTGAAGAGCCCTGCTTGAGCTGTTCCCTGTGTCCTGCTGGCTTGGGCTGAAGGGTCAGGGCTGTGACTGCCATTCCTCCTGCCCTCCTCCCTCTTCAGCAGGCTTGCTTGGGTGGGGAAGGCGGCGATTCACACTCGGTTCCCTCCCTTCACTCTTTGTAAGAGTTTAACAAATAACATCCCGCTGTGAGAGCTGACTGAAACACATATTTAACAGCCCCAAACCACCACATTTGGGGCACTGAGACAGACTCTGATAAATTCAATTGACTGCAAGCAGTCACACTGCAGACAAGTAATCTGGATTGAAATTTAATTTTGGATTTGGGTTCCCAAATTGTGGTGCATGTGTCCTGGCTGGGATGGGCAGGACATTGCTGGTGTCTGCTGCTTTTGCCACCACACTGCTTCTGATCCACAGGCAAATTAAATGAGAAACAACTCCCTGCTGAAGGAACTTTGAGCAAAAAGAAAAGCAAAAGCAGACATCAGGACAGACTTCCCTGTTAAACTATATGGTCATTACAGACACTACTCCCACAAATAATCCTGGATTTAAAATAACTGCTTAAATATTGAAACTGAAAGGATTGAAACAAGAAACCTTTTATATCCTGTCATACCTAGATTTTTTTTTACTAGCACAGTGATGTTATTCATACCAACTAATCTTTGCTGTTGTATCCTGCCATTATTCCCTCCTTTCAAATCTTTCAAAAAATACTCCTTTTTTTTTTTTTTTTCTTTTTTTTTTTTTTTTAAGAGCTGTGCTTGAGAAGGACACCATCCACAAAATAAATAAAAAGCCTTCAAAAAAGCCACAGCTTCTATCAGCTTCTATTTATTTTAGGTAACTACAATATTTTTCTCTGTTCACAAGACCAGACTCAGGTGCTGGAGGCAGCAGATGATCAGATTCTGGTGAACGGAGAGGATAATCTGGGACTGAGAATTGAAGAGGGCATTATCTACCAGCAGCCCTAACACCCAACTCTCCCTGTCCACTGAGATGCTAATTCAGAGCAAGCCAGGCTTCAGAGAAACAAGATACATCACTTTGCACATCTTGCAACACAGAAAATCAGTATCCCAGCCAGAAAAGCTCCCAGAAAAGCAAGCTCAGGTTGCAAGATCTTTGCCAGATAACCAGACAGCCCAAAGTTGGCAGAAACGTCTAATGCAGCAATGTAGGCTGTGGGGAGTGTACAGACATCGTTTTTGCCGTTCTATTCCACTCCCAGATGTGGAGCAACAAGAGCTGTCTTCAAGCCGGGAGCCAGGCAACCCTACAGGCACATGCTCTGCCTCAGCTGTCTGCTCTCAGTGCTCAACAGCATTCACAGTGCAGGCTCAGCCCCTCTAGGCACCAGCTATGCCCATACTTGAAAGAAAGGAGTGGCTCTGTAGAGTGCACTGTTGTTAAGGTCCCAATACTGACACTAATTGGGGTTCAGGGGGGTCATTTGCAAGCAGTTCCACTCTGGAAAGTGGCTTGTGAGGGTAAGGGCAGCATTAGGTAGGCTGTCTTCTGATTAAATTTAATTCACAGGCAAAACAGGTTAAGCGCTAAGACCACCCCACAATGTTAATCACGGGACAGGGGAGGGATAATAGGGAGATTTACTTCACAAATCCTCATCTGATGGCCCACAGCTACCTGGGCCACACAAGCACAGCAGGTGAGACACACCTGTGCCCACGTGGATCCAGCAGAACTTGCACAGAGCAGGACAAGGCCTGGCAGTGGAATGAATCTTTGGAAATGTCCCATTTTACAAACAGGTATCTGTGCACCTTTCTAGCACAGGTCTTTATGGGCTACAGAGGATGAGGAGATGTATGCACTGTAGGATGTGAAGTTCCTTGAAGTGATTAGGCACTTCACCAGGCATAGACTGAAGTGATAGGGAAATGTCTTTGGAGTGGAGAGAGGGAGACTCGGAGGCACATGAGATGAAGTATTTTTATGCTGACAGCCCAGAGCAGCAGTGAGCAGCAGGCTGCAGAGAGAGGAGGCTCCCTGGGCACAGCACACTGCCTCCCAGGGAACTCCCTCACCAGGAAGAGCAATGACTGGGCACAGGCTCCACCAGTGAAACCCACGGAAGAAGCAGAGTCCCATCAGAAGAAACGATCAGCAGCGATCTGATCTGAAAAGCATCGTAATTCACGTCTCACTCGGGACGTGAGATGCCACTGAGAACATTTTCTCTCTCCCACACACAGCTGTGGACTTCTCTGGTGCTGCAATGTGAAACTCCCCAAATCTCACAGAATCATAGCACCATTACAGCTGGAAGAGACCTCTGAGTCCGAGTCCAACCACTTACCCAACCATGCCATGTTCTCCACTAAACCACATCCCAGGCTCCCCATCCCCACACCTTTTGAACACTTCCAGGGATAGTGATCTCATGCCTTTGCATTCCACCATGCTCACACTTCTGCCAGAGGGTAAATCTGTCCCAGGAAAAGACAGAAAGTAGAACAATTCTTTTGACCAGGTGGCTAAGGTGAGCAAAACTGCTCTTGTTGAATGTTGGTGGGTTTTCATGGTACTGGATAAATAAAATTTCTTCAAGATAAAGTAAGAGTGCACTTAGATGTTTTGTACAGTCCTCTTTCATTATGGTTTGATTTTAAAGGAGCAGTACCCAAACAATGAGAAATGTGAGATTTCTATCATTTAAAGAGCTTGGCAAAAGCCATACTGCATCTTTTTGACTGATTGATTACTCTTTGAATGCAGCAGCTTTGCCAATAGCTCTTAGACTGTTTTCTCTATCTAGCCAGACAGCTTCCCATGTTGTTTATGAGGCCTATTTACACACCAGCTGGGGAGAAAAAGCCTGCTTTTATAGCCCTCTCCCTGAAGGCTTTGATCCTAAAAACTCAAAAATTAGTGGAAGAATAAAGCTTATGAAACAACATTATACTGGCACACAGTAAGGGACCATTTATGTCTTTACTTTCGGCTCCCAGCAACCACAGGCAACTGTGGCAATAAATATTTTGAGCCTGCAGACCATCCACTGTGCACACACCTCCACTGCAAAGGCCACAACACATCAAACCAAACTTAAGACCTGCACTGAAACACCAGCCACCTCAGCTAGATTGTGCCCCATGGAAAGAGGGGGAGACACACAGACATGTGGGCCTGGATCTGGGTTCTTAGGTCTTCTGGCTACAATACAGCCTTGGCCCCAATGCATATAGAAAGAATACACAACATACACAATACACAGCATATCTATCAGAATGTAAAATACATTCTGATAGATATGCTAATGCCATGAAAATGAATTTCAGTTCAGAATGTAAAATACATTCTGATAGATATGCTATGCCATGAAAATGAATTTCTGTGGCCCTAGCTGGATCTAACAGTGGCTCAGTGTGTGCAGGTGAGGATGCTGCAGACAAGCAGCAAGCTGTTTCTCTCAGCTAAATCACTTGGCAAGAAGCAACCTGTATGTTCAAGCATAATGATTCAGCAAGCTCTTTTAATAACGAAATTAATGTCAGTGCATTTGGAAATCAGGTGTGGGAAGCACTCCCATTAACAGCAAAGCTGCCAACTAAGCTCCAAGTCTTGTAGAAGTTGAGCACTTCTGACTCACAAGAGTCATTGTCACTTCTCACACCAGCAGAAGTCCCTGCAACAGCAACACACAGATCAGAGAATCCCAGAAACACAGGTTTGGGTTGGAAGGGACCTCAAAGATCATCTCATTCCAACCCTCTGCCATGGGTAGGGGCACCTTCCACTAGACCAGGCTGCTCCAAGCCCCATCCAACATGGCCTTGAACATTTCCAGGGATCCCTTGGTTCAAAGTGATCATCGCTCCGAGGGAAGCTCTGTACTGACCTAGGTTAAGAGCTGGGATGCTCGTGGAACAGTTCTCTTTTGCACAGGTTCCCATCATTGATGTCAGGGTTGTAGTGGGAACTTCACCAATACCTGTGGAAAAAGCAGGATGTTGACAAAAAGACAGGCACTACATTGATGTTAAGTTTTAAATCATTATTTTCTAGGAGCGAATCACCAGGTTGGATAGTTAGGAAGGAAAAACAGAACAAATTACACCAGCAATTCCTCCCTCCTTGAAAGATTCTGCCTCAACAGCTCAAAGCAATCACAATGAACAAAAACACAGTTTTATATTTACTGTATATCACAGCTATTCCCATTTCATCTCCTGAAATTAATGAATCTACATCAAATGCGGCTGCTTCTGGTGAGCACAAAATATATTCAAAGCAAGAAACAACTGTCAGATATGAAAATAATGTCAGTTTTAAAAACCATTAGATAAATTATTCACAAAAGCTGACAAGAAGGACACCAAACTGACATTCAGTTATCCTGAATGTAGAATATTTAAGGGTTTTCAAGGATTATAACACAGTTTGGTACTCATTTGTAAATATGTATGGGTTTGTGTAAAACACTAATTTAACATTCCTGAAGTAGTAAATGTATACATCAGCTTGATTTTATCAAACCAATTTTCTCTTGTGCACCTTCAACAATTTTCTGCATTTCAAATTAGAGATACAAAAAGGTTTAAGGAGAAAAAAAAGAAGGCAAAACTATACAACAAAATAACAGCCTAAGACAGTATGTGTAATGCAGAAAACATGCATTCTGACTTACTCTTTCTGCTACTTTATAAAGAAAAAATTTAAAGCACTTGTCCTGGGAAGCATAATGTTCCATCAACATGCAGTCAGCATATTTTCTTGATGAGTTTTTGATCAGAAATGGCAATGTATGAAGCCAGCAAGAACATACCCACACCACAAAAATCTGCCAAGAACTCAAAAGAAGCAACACAAACACACAGGAGCTGCTGCCCTGGATCAGACCAGAGCTGTGTGTAGCCTGTTTTATTAAGATGCTCACATCTGCCTTTCAAAGTGAAACTTCACACCCTAAGTTCTGTCCCAAAAATGAATGGTAAGTCAAATATACGCAAATTTAGTCCCTAATGGATGATCAGTGGCAGAAAAAAAATTTAAAAGAAAATCACAGTAGGTTAAAGAAATCTGTCAGGTTCCTTTTTTTTTCATATGGTTTTGAACCAGCTGCAGAAGTACACCAAGCCCAGGAGTCTTGAATGACCTTTGCCTTGTTTGTGAGTTTTAAATCCTGAAAAAACAACTTCAGGAAAAGACTGGCAAACACTGAGTGCACACAGCCCCGGCTGGGTTCCACCAGTTCTGTGCTTGTGTACAGGGCTGAAGAGTTCAGCATTTGGGAAAATCATGCCTCGAGGAATTTAATCAGCAGCTATTCTCAAGTATTTCTCTGCAGCCAGTTGTTACTCCCCTGCCCATGCTCCCAGCAGGCTGGTTGGCAGCACACACAAAGCTCTCAACAGACCAGACCCGGCTCTTTTCTAGCAAAGCAAGTTTGTAACTCTCTGTTCACTTTGCTAAACTCTCTCATTCCAGAAAGCTGAAATCCTGGCCTTTTAAAAACTGGTTCCAAACCTCCCAATGACTTTACTGAAGCCAGGATTATACACTAAGGATGATGATCATGAAATGATCATGAATTTAAAAGATGCTCCTAGCAGTAGAAATGTGAATTCTGTAATAAATTTCTGCTGGATGAAGCTTAAAAAGCAATGAAATGAATACAGCTAATGAACATGTTAAGATCACATGCCTCATACAGTACACAGAAATTACTAGGAGCTGCTTTTAAGGTGGGATGAGAACCAATACAATCCACTTGGAGCTGCTTTTCACTTAGGAAAATACTTAGGAAATACAGATTATTTTTTTAATGTTATCATGAGTTTGTGAAGCAAACATAATAAATCAAATGTGCTAGATTTTAGCATTTCAAGAAATAAGCCCAGACTAAAACAACCCTATACACATTAAATTTTACACAGAGACTTAATTGAGTTCTAAGGTATATGGAATTAGTTCTGCTCTTACGCAGACACAAATAAAGAAATTTGATGTCTTTAGATGAAAAGTTAGGTTAGGCAGACAGAAAAAGGGATACGTCAGAAGCAAATTTTAATATAAAAAACAATACCTGCAGCAGGGGTCCTGATTTTCAACCTGTCAACCTCCATGATAAAGTCATCTTTCAGGAAGAGGAAGCCAATGATGGAGAAGAGATAAACCAGGATGAGAGCAAGCACTGCAGTGAGGATAATTGAACGGCCATTCCGGGTAACACTTTTTATCACATTTAGCAATGTCTCCTCCCTGTACACCAGATCAAACAGCTGGGGAAGGCAGAGAGTAGAGGAAAAATGAATACAAATGAGGCAATATATAGATACTGCATAGGAAAACAATCTGAACTACTGAAACCTGCATCCAGCCGTGTTCTACATTCTCAGCTTCATAAACTCACATTGATCTCAGTGGGAGCTGGTCATGCTTATGGAGGAGGAAATCTAGCACAGAACTTTACATTTCAAAATTAATTATAGCAAAATCCACAAAATATATTTGAGTCTGGTTCAGAGATGGACAACACTTACCTTCAAGATCTGTTGTTTCCCCATGTTTAAAACCAGGCTAGACTAAAATTTAAACAGTGTCTTCATACTATGGATCTATATCTACAAAGTAATTTTTCATGTTACATCTCATCTGATAAACATGCACAGACTGCAACTCAAAAATACACTCATAAATGTAAGTAATTACATATTTGCAAACTTTCTTTGAGCTCATGGCATCATGTAAATGTCACATGGACAAGGACTGGAGTCACCTCTTAGTAGGACAAAGTTAAATTTATGTCACTGTTTGTATAAGACTAGAAACTTCTATTCTTCTCTACCCTGCAGTATAAGGTTTCCTGGTATTTAACTTTAAAGAAAGCTATATATTAAGATAATATTGCTTTAAATGTCAAAAGCCTAGACCAGCAATTAAACGTGACAGGAGCTTTACAAGAACCTGTAACTGTTTTTCTTCTACAATTTTCTTGATGTTCTATAGTGCTTTGGACCTTATCTATAATGTATGTATTTCTACTTCAAAACACTCAGATTACAGATATAAAGCAACACACTATGATTTATCAAAATGCTCCACAGAATAAGGTGTTAGCCACAATTTATAAGATCTGAAATCGACAGCTTTGAGAAAGGATTGATAATAAAGAAAGAGAGGAGACAGTTATGAACAAGTATTAGAGTTCAGACTACATCCACTACTAAGTGAACACCTGGAAGCAACCTGGCTACATGGATAATGTCCATGAATGATGGACATTGGTCAATAGCAGTCACTGAAAAAAAGTAAGTGTTTCTTAAGCTGCTTGACACTTTGCAAAGTATTTTAAGATAGATCAATCTAACTCATTGAAAGAACAGCAAATAATTTGTGCATTTTTAAAGTAGGAGAGTTACATCCATTTGAAGAGGGTCCTGCAGCTACAGCCACATTCTTGGCTCCTTTGAAATCTGCCCAAACTTTGAAGCAGACTTTAATGTCAAAATCTGGGAAGTCTGACTTCAACAGGAGCTCTACCTGAGTTAGCAATGAACCCCTGAAAATTTTAGTGTGCTTAACACATCTTTGAAATGCTGGGAGTTCACCACTATTCAGGAAGCTGAGAAAAAATACAACAGGAAATGTAATGACCACAATTTAGTGGTCAGTGTCCCTCCCTTCAAGTTTCACATGTTCCACTATAGAGCAAAAGGATTAGCAAACAAGAGCAGTGAAACACCTTTTACTGCTACTCAGCATGAAGGGAGCAGTTAGTGGAGTTTAGCATAATTTTGTGTGATTCATTTTCACTGCACCTGTACCACGTTATTAAAAGGCATTCCATCTGGGTAATGGCAACAAAAGAAAATGAAGTGGGATTCATTTCAAGTGATGAATCCTCCTGCTACACCAAAGGTATGCCATCCCCACTTCCCAAGTAATTTGTTAAAAATAAATTGAGGATGAGGAATGGGATCCTTTGGTACAGGTATGATGCACACACCCTTGGACAACTGCCCCCGAAATGTTAGGAGTGACAGAAGACACAGGAACGGTGGACAGAGAATATGGAGAAAGCTGGGAAAAAGGAGTGGGCTGGGTGATGATTGCCTGAGAAGAAAGGAGCAAACTTTCAGCTCTAAAACAGATAAAATAAGTCCTAACAGAAACAGGTTCTTATAAAAACAGCAGCTTCTAAGGGGCAGCAACACAACGGCATGCTAAAAATACACATGATTTGGCTTGATTGTCAGGAAGAAATTGAAGACAGCTGCACGGGTAACGGTATTTTCTATTTTTGCTAAGTTTTCCCCTCCACAGCAGCACGTACTTACCAGGAAGCTGTAGAAGAACTCGTGCACGCAGAGGCCCAGCATGCAGACCAGGACATAAGCCACGTGGTAGAGAAAAGCCATGTCCATGATGACCGCTCTGTAGCCACGGGTGAAGGTCCCGCGGTTCCCAACAAAGCTCACCAGGAACACGATTTTGTTACAGAGCTGGGGGGAGTAACAAAGGCTAGGTTTATGCCTCAGAAAAATCCTGGTATTTATTGTTTGGGTTGCTGTCTAGATAGGTTGGTTTGACTAAATGCACAACCTTTAGATAGCTGGAGTGAGGTGAGGGAAATCCAGCTCTGACAGCGCACTGGGAATGAGCCCATGGGTGAGTGGAAGTACATCACCTCTCCAACACTGCACTGTGCCTCATCACATTGTGATTTATTCCCATAACATTAGTGAATAGTTGGGCAGGGTTAATGTCACGATACATTAAAATCCAGCTGGGGAGTGAACTCCCAACAATTTTGAGTTTATACCCGAGACTATGTAAGAGCAGCTAGGCATGCTACTACCAAGAGAACAATAGTAACACAACAGAAAGTGTGTGTGGGGGTGTGTGAGATCTATTTCCTTCAGATCATGTTCTTCAATTTAAAATCCCTAAAAAAATCCCTCAGAACTGAGGACATTTTTGAAGTATAGCATTTAAACATCAGATTCTCCATGGCTCCTGAGCTTTGCCTGCACACGAGCAGCAGTGCAGCAGTGAACAGGAAAGGGCCTCACCTCACCTCTCTGGCAGTCCAGGACAAGGAATGAGGACTCAACACGATTCCTTTGTTCACAAATTTGATGTGGGCAAGTGCTGCTTACTTGTCTTTACCTTTATGTCTGGATATTTTTCAGTATGTGAAATTCTCACATACAGAACTGGTGGCAAACAGCCCAATACTTCGTGCAGGGGTGAATTAGAGCTGTAGCAGTCAGGCAGAAATTTAAATAGATGACTTGTGAGCACGACTGTGTATCTTACCAAGCTCAGTAAGCATGCAGACTTATTCATATCTAAGTTAAGAGATCTGGAAAGGGACTGAGAGAATTTTTAATTTTGAAAACTTTTCTTCCTGAAAATATATTTAAGGTCTCAGAAACATTTCAAAAATTTGCGTAAATAGTGCTGAGAGTACTGGTAGAGAAAATTATTCTTTTAACAAGAGAAACTGCAGATTTGATTGCCCTTATGCAGCAGTATTTCTTTAAATTTCATATTGTTTTTGTTTTTAAAATATTTGCATATGCACAAAACGAAACCAACTTTTTTTCTTAGCTTCCCACTTCGCTGACACTGCTGTTTCAGGTTGACTGGAAATTATTTAATTTTTTTGGCTTAACCAATGAACCAGAAAAAGAAGTTTTGCACAGCTCTAATCAAAGGAGATTTTTTTAATAGGAGACCCTTAATATCTTTCCTTCTGCTGAAAGGGAAATTCTAGTTGTTTTTGAAGTACTTACATTAGCAGCACCAAGGAGTATCAAGGTAGGACCGAGCCCTATAGTATATATAGACCTGAGAATAACAGACACCAAAAAGGGTCGAATGCCAACAGGCTTGGAGATGAAAAACAGCATTGCTGTGCAAAATGCCACTGCTATCCAGAGGAGCACGGAAAACAACGGTGAGAGCGTGCCTGTGCAGAGGAGAAAGGAAGATTTGAGAAAGGCATCTTTGGAGACTCCATTTTTCACCAAGAAACAGATCCAAAAGATCAATTCCTTTGCCAGCAGAGCTAACAAAAGCGTGATTCATGCATCACAACTGCTGACCACGGCTTGTCCTAATTGCAGCAGGAGCTATTATTCTCGGAGAATTGTTGCTTTTTGCACAGGTAATAATATGAGCAGCTAATGAAATTTCCATTAAAATCCAGGGAGTGCTCAGAGATGGAACAGTTTACTCTCCTCCTGGAGCAAGCCACTAATCAGCTCCCTTCTGCAGGGATCATTAGGGCCCCTCCGGTCTGATTCCATGATTGCTGAGCTACAGAAATAGCCGCTCCTGGGGGCAGCACAGCAAGTGGCAGCGCGCTGCAGTGCCACGTTTCCAGCCGCGGCTCCCGAAAAAGCAGCTCCCTCCCGAAGGGCCGCGGGTGTTCCGCGGGAGCCTCGGCCTCTGCACGGGAGCGGAGCGCCGGGCACAGCGGGAGCGGCCCGGGCAGGGCCAGGCGGCAGCCGCGCTGCCCGGAGCGGAGCGGCCGCGCTCGGCTCCCGGGCAGGCAGCGGCTCCCGGCTCCCGCCGCCTGCACTGCCAGTCCCTGCTGCTCTGCAAGAGGCCGGCTCCAGGCGCTCCCCGAGCTTTGAGCGATGCCCCTGTTTTCCCTCTCCCCTCTGCTTAAAGCTCTGGAAACACACCATGTTGCTGGGATATAAAAAGCACATTCAGATCTCAGGGCGCTGTCACACTTGTACACTGACTTCTATTGTTATGGGATGAACTGAGAGGTCAGTGACGGGGAGAAGGGAATAGAAAATTTAGCTAGACTCACAATAGGAATCTCTCTGGCAACAGATACACAGCTGAGCAGCATCACTGGGATTAGAAAACAATGAGATGAGGCCCTAGCCTCAACATTCAGATGGCATCTGAACTTTTCCAAAGTTCAGGAGTGTTTCTATCCCTGGTGGGAGGCTCAAGGTCAGCTCTGTCAGAGAGTTTCTTTGCCAGCAAGATTTGGAAACTTTTAATGGATCCTAAAAAAAATTACTTTCAAGCCCATCTGAAAGGTAAGGCCAAAGTTCCCTGTGGTTCTTTCATAAGCCAGTTTTCCTTCTTCCCTACTGCAGGTCCAGCAATTTCATGCTGCAGGACCCACACCAGTACCATGTGCCAACAGGCACCCTGGAGTCAAGGAGTCTTCACAGAATCATGGTTTGGGTTGGAAGGGACCTTAAAGATCATCAATTTCCATTCTTCCTGCCATGGGCAGGGACACCTTCCACTATCCTGGGTTGGTCAGAGCCCCATCGAACCTGACCTGGGACACTTCCAGAGATCCAGGGGCAACCACAGTTTCTCTGGGCAACCTGTGCCAGGGCCTCACCACCCTCACAGTGAAGAGTTTTTTTCTAATATCTAAACTAAACCTACTCTCTGTCAACTTGAAGCCATACCCCCTTGTCCCATCAGCACGTGCTCTTGTCTCCTTTCTTTATTTTAGGCTCCCTTCAGGAACGGCCTCCAGCTGGAGCAGTTTTGCTTGTCATATTACATAAGAACTGCAAGTACCTACTAAAAAGCAGCATTTTGGGATGATTAGATCAGCCCAGGCACCTCAGACAGGTGAACAGAGGTGGATTTACACAGGGTGAAGGGGGAAAAATGGGAGACAAACTCCAGCTGTTGGATCAGGCTTTGGTGGAGAGGGAGGCTGGAAGTAAGCAGGCTGCCTCATAACCTGCTGATCCGATTTGGCCACACCTATTCCTTACTGCTCAGGAGTTGCTTTGGCTTTACAAACACCAGGAGCTGGAATCCTGAAATGCGCTGTCACTGGATTACTGGGGCCACTTAAACTAATGCCATATAAATCTGCAGTTCAGAATAAGTATTAATACCTACTGATTGCAGACTAGAGGATTTCCACGAGTATAGATCAGCTAAAATTTAGTAGCTTAAAAGGTTTATTTTTAACCCTTTATTTCTCCTCTCATCCTCTGTGGGCTCTAACGTGCTCTGAGTGACTCCCCAGTTTACAAAGCACAAGATGCTTCCCTTCTCCAGGGCACAGCCCTGCACACTCTGCCTCTCTCCAGGAGGCTGTGGAGGTTCCCGAGCTGTGACCTGCAGAGACCACCCTGTGGGCTGCGAGGGCAGCATGGTCCCCATACCAGTATATTTTAATCTGCTGCCTTTCTGTTCTGCCAGCCAGCAGGAATGTTTGCTGGTGCCAGCTGTGGTGTTTGTGAAAAGCACATGCATATACTGGAAGCTGGACTGCTTCCACCAGCCCAGCTCACATGCCATCGGACAGAGGTGACTTTCAGTCACATTACTGACTGGCCACCAATCAAAGGCCCAGAGGTGAATGGCTCTGCTCCCATTACCAGTATTCTAAAGTATTCAGTGTCCTTTATCCCAATTAAGCTTGTTTGGGCTTCAAAGGGCCTCCTGCTAGTCTGCTGCATTTATAGGAAATAAAAAACTTCATTAAATATTTCCTGTGACATGGGATGAAGCCGAGACAGAATCGTAAGTTTTAAGAGTATTTTTACATAATGCATTTCTCCTCTGCAAAAGTTATGCCCTTTTGTCCCAATAAACAACATAATCAAAAGCTAACAAGCTAGTTTTCAAATAATTCTCTTCCATATGTTTTCAAGACTGCAAGTCATTCAATTTGGTCAGCCTTAAGGAATCTCTGTCCCTCTGCTGCCAGGAATCCTCCTTCAGTTCAGAAGCTGCAGCTAAATGTGTGCAGTAGGACACTGCAGTATGGCACTATAAAAAATTAGCTGAGATCATTTAGATCATCTCCAGCTTATGCTCTGTCCATTCTGCTCTGCACTGTGTGGGCCACGTGACACACAGATCAACCACCACATTTCAGATAACATCTGGTACCTACTCAGGAGACACTAAATGGCTTCCAGATATGACTGCACCTGAAAATGCAGCTTTGTTTGCTACCTTAGAAATGAAAGCATCTAAAATTAAAACAAAAAATAAGACCAAACTCTACTTGCCTTCATCTCCATCGTCTCCAAAAGGGTAGAACAGAGCAACTGCTAAATTGATGAATACAGCAAGGTTGAAGGAAATGCTCCCCCAGAGAGAGATGTGTCTGGAGAACCAAAACAGGGCTGGATTATCTAGAAAGGGGAGAAAAGCAGCAATCAAATAAGCTGAAAGCAAGCAGAAACTCAATCACCAATGGCCCCAAGGGGATTAAATACAGATTAATGTAGAAAATATGCAGATCTTTAAAATTAACTAAAATAGACAAATATTAAACATAGGTTTGCCATAAAACAGAGTTTCAAGCAGAGCTTTTAATCCAAAGATCACAATACTGTTTATTATATACTGAAGTTTTGCCTCTGGTAAGATTTTAGGCCTGGATATTTTGCAAGGGAGTCTTTTTAGCTGCATCTGAATCTGCAGCTTCTGTGCATGGGGACATAAAATCAAGCAGACAAATAGATTTTAGCACTCTGAATGCCAGTCAACCAGAACACCCAGAATGTATCATCCAGATGACCTATTTGGACCAAGTACACTGATGACATAGGCAAAGAACCATGGAATGGGCATGGTTTCAGAACTGCAGTATTTCCCCCACCTCTGTCAAACTGAAAACATTTTGATCTGCTTGGGAAGCAGGCAATATTTGGTCTGCCTGGGTTTTGTTTCTACAAAAGCTGACTATTTCCTGTGTGATGCTCAGAAGCCTATGGTCACCTGCTGACAAACAGCTCTGTACTCTGACTTAAAAGGACTCAAACAAGCCATGATCTCCGTATGTGAAGTGTTGTACAAACACACAGAAAGAGTCCATATCCCAAAGAATCTACAGCCTAGCTAGAAAAGACTAAAAAGGGAAATAGTGCAAAACAGGGTTGAATCGTCATATGCATTAATGCACTAAAATATGTTTAAATGAACATTTGAAACAAAAGCCTATGTGCAATAGTGTAAATGCATCTGGTCAGAGAGGTTTCACACATGATACATCCCTATTAACTAGATTTTAAAGTACTGAAAACTTCCTGCAATTATGCAGAGCACCCAGAGAAGTTTTTTATAAACAGCAGATTCCTTCCACTGCATATCCTGCCTCAGGCTTCAGGCCAAATAGTCTTTAATAGCAATTAGGTAAATATTCAGATTTCACTGTGATAACCTTGTGCTGCCGAGTGCTGAGATTTAAGCATTTGGAGCCACTGCAAAAATGACAACTGCCAATTTAAGCAGCACAGACTTCATGCTAACAGACATTTGGCTGAAGAATGAACCCAGCTTCAACTGAAATATCTTTTCAAATAAAAAAAAAAAAAAAAAAAAAAAAAAACAAAAACAAAAACACAACACGGAGATTTGTGGGCTATTCCACTGATGAAAGGAATTGAGAAATTTCTGCTCTGAATAAAAATAAACCCATTTTCTTTGTTTATAGCATTAGGCAGGTCTGGTCTATCTAATTGTTGGGTTGCCTCTTTTGTGTTTCTAATGCAAAAACCCCAGATATTATTTTTTTTTTACTGAAGTAATTTTTCTACAATACAATGACTTTTATTCCCAAATATTCTTTAGATTCTGGAATCATGTCTTTCAACTTCTATTCTGGTAAGTTTTTAGGGTGCCACCAAGAGAAGCAGACTTGGGTTGATGGAGTTTATGCTGAAGACTTGCTGCTGCTGCAAATTAAAGCCTGAGAACTGACATATAAGAAATTGCAATAACATCCACGTTTCCATCACATCCAGGGTGCTCCCACATTGCTCTGACTATCCTGCTGCTCTAGATCCTATTCCTTCCTTCCTTCCTGATCAGTTGCTGTGAGCAGATGATGTGTGACACTCCAGAGCATCTGCATTTTAGCAGTGAATGAAGTGATCACTTTAAGCCATTTTTATGTATGTTCATCCTGGAAAAGAGAAGACTTTGAGGTGACCTAATTGCAGCATTCCAGTGCCTGAATGGAACCCACAGGAAAGATGGAGAGAGACTCTGGACAAGGGCCTGGAGTGACAGGACAAGGGGGAATGGCTTCAAACTAAGGGTAGGTTTAGTTTGGGTATTAGGAAGAAATCATTCCTTGTCAGAGTGGTGAGGCCCTGGCACAGATTGCCCAGAGCAGCTGTGGCTGCCCCATCCCTGGAAGTGTCCAAAGCCAGGCTGGATGGGGCTTGGAGCAACCTGGGATAGTGGAAGGTGTCCCTACCCATGGCAGGAGGGGTGGATCTGTGTGATCTTTAAGGTCCCTCCCAACCCAAACCATTCTGTGATTCTACGATATATAAAATACAACTTTCTGCTCCAAAAGCCAAGGGCAGAGTTGACAGTGGGTAAGCTGGCAGGAGCCTCTTGATCCAGGCACATTGGCAATATCCCCATTCCTGCCAAGGGCCAGCAGCTGTACTGCCCACCGGGGAGCTAAAGACATTCAGGGTACCTGGTGGGGCTTCCCTGCCCCTCCTCTTGGTGGCCCTGCTTTGACCTCTCCCCCATGATCTTGACCAAGCAGCTCAAGGCCACACATGTGCCTCCCCAGTACCATGGGACATGCACCAGTATGGGCCAGCTGGGACACCCTGCAGCCCAGTCATGCCAGGCTGATTGGATTGGTAGAGGGGGACTGGCTCCGTGGCAGCTGGGCAGATTTAAAGCAGCTGAGGTTCTGGTGTGAGATGTTTTTTAAATGACTGACATTTACAAGTCTTTTGATGGCCTTTCAGGAATCTGCAAACCTCAAATATGCAGCTACACATGTTTTTGTTAAATATTAGGGGCCTTGGTTTAATTAGGTGCAACACTATCAAGTTCAGTACAACTACACTCAGTTCTTCCATCCCTCAATTTAACTTTTGGAGTCCAAAACATCATCTTGAACACATTAATAACTGCTCCATATTACACTTCTTTTATGGTGGCATGCAAGTGTCTCAGCAGAACTACACTCTCAAGCCCAGAACAGTTTTGCCTGTTGTAGTGTCAGAGTGAACAGAGAAAAGTGTATCATTAAAATTAAAGTATTTGAAGGTTTAAAAATAAGGTTTTAGCATAATTAAGCTATTTTTTTCACATTACAGTACTTACTTCTAATTTTCTTTTGCCATTTCATCTCGTTGTACAGATCTTCAGTCTGCTGGAAAAAGTCATTGACTTTGCTCCCTTGTTCATCTCTCTCTGTTGTGTTGAACACCCGACTTTTGGATTCCCGAGTGAGGAATTCACAAATATTGGGGACAGGAAAGACAATCTTTTCCATTGTTCTATCGTGGCGAACAATCTAGAAATAAAATGCACATTTTTGCCTGAGTCAGTGACTATCCAATCATTTTGTCATATCTTTTCTTGTTCACAGCTCCCCTTTTATTTGCAAATGAAAGCATTAATTATTTGAACATTACAATTAAGTTGGACCAATCAATCCCAAAACAGAGTAAAGCTGTTTTTATTTTCAAAAGCCTGCCTGAATAAGGTGACAAATACAAGTCTCAAGAAAAACCTAGGTTCAGACTTTGCCGAATATAAAAAATGTAATTCAGAATGCTTCAATTTGTCAGCAAATTGAAACAAATCTGACCCAGTAAAAAGTGGAGAAGATCAGGGGCTTTCTGCTCTGGTTACAAAATGCTTTTCTCATCTGGAATCTGTTTCTATGATGGGATAAATTGTAAAGGTGAACATGCAAAAACATCACCTTGTTATTCAGGCAGCTCCCATATCTTATCAGTCTTTATCTTTTTACTTGACAAAACCCAAGGTTTTGAATTGTTTGTATTTCAGCACCTACCAAGCTACCGGTGAGCAAGCTAGATTTTATTTCATCTCACCACACTGCCATCAAAATTGCTTCCCCATTCTGATCCTTGACTCTGCATTAGTAAAAATACAGAAATGGGTAGAAAACCCTTTAGACTCCTACAACCATGCCTCTGTGCAGCCACTGGTGAAAATTAAAAAACACCACTATTTGAATTTCAAATCAAACAAATGAGATACATTAATATAGGGGAGATAATATCTGACACACCAAACAGGTCTAGGACTGTTTTCAAAGACCAACAGTTATCTATTCTGTATAGCAGCAATGCTGGGTTGAGTTTCACTCTTCTAGAAGAAGCTATTGGCCACATAAAAGTTGACCACAGTGCTTGTTTAATGCCTAAATTTACAAGCTACCCAGATAAACTGGCTGATAATTGCTAAGAGAGATCTCAGCAGCAGCCAAAGAATTAAAATACATTAAGAGAAGCACTGAGCTGCCCCCTGGACAGCCAAGGCCGTGGATCTTCCACCCATCCTATGGTGGGATATCTCTGTGGACCTCTATCTAAGTCTGACCCATGGCAGGTGTAAAGTTTAAAATAGAGAACAGAACTGCTGAACCAGGCCAAGCCTTGGTATTTTAAACAAAAGCCATATTGAATGTCTACACCACTTCAAAACCTCTTTGTACTCCAGGCAGAGTTTTAATTTGATCAGCCAGAATCAGTGGCTTTGAAACTCATGATTATTTATTTGAGTGATGTACCATACAAGATGATTCTTGACTTCATGACACAGCTCCTATCCACAGTCATTATTTCCCTAACAATTTCCCTAACATATTTTCCCTGTGTGTTTGGTAACACACAGGAAAGCTACTGTGAAACAATGGTTTGGAGCCACTTCTAATGTAAGTGTATTCCTTTATCTTCCACAGCCAAGGGCATATTATTCAACCTTCTCCTCAAAAATAACCCACACCATTTGGAAGCTTAAAAAGAGGAGCTACACCACACGCAAGATGCAGACTTGTCCATCTTCTGGAGAGCAATCCTTTACCTCTATCTGTGCTGTATGTTTGGCGTAAAACCTCAAGGCTTCATCTCCTTCATCTGGATCTGACCCTGGCTTCAGCATCTGTTGCAATGTTTTATTGTGACAAGCCAACTAGAAAAAGAAGAAAAATCTGATTTATGTCCTGCTGCTATGTTTTCAGCTGTATCATCTCCACTTAACTAACAAATCCTCCTTCCCCCCATTCCCATATACTTACATGCTCAACCCAGTGGGGCTCTTTCCACAGATAACAACAAAAATGTAATTACTCGAGAACAATAGAAATAATTTAGTCTTAAGAAGCCAGCAGAAAGTCTTCAGTTGAGATTTATGAAAGGCAGCTTAGTCTGCAGCTTGGATGGTTTTTGGAGGGCTTTTGACAAATGCCAAAAAATTAGACTGAATACGTCTTTTCACTTGAGTTTAGACATAACATTTGCATACCTCTGAATACTAAATTACATTTACAATTAATTTTTCTCAGTGACTTCAAATGGCTAAACTAGGTTGTAGGTTGGTATTCCAGAGCTGTAATTATTTCTGAGGGACCTGGACCATAGTGCCAGGTAAATACATCCTTAACTGTATGGTTTATATACACAGCAAATAGATACATACACACATACACACTAATATGTATCTTCTATAAACGTTTAAAAATCATACACGTCACATGACTGATAAAATACATCTGTTATATCTTGAGTAGTAGATATTTTAAATACCCCATTGCTGTACAAAGTTTAAAAAGAAAGGTGTTGACAAATGCATTCACGATGTCCTGCAGATGAGTGAGAAACAAAGACCTAATTATAAGGCATAAGGAAATTACTAAAAATTCAATTTTCCCTACATCATAACAAGTGGTTTCCATCCAGAATAGCTGAGGCGTTTCACCTGTTTTAAGATGGGAAATACTGCAGCAGGAAAGAGAGGAAAAGCCACCTTGTAGATGTGATCCAGGGCTGAATCATCACAGCTGACATTACCACAACAGACCATTAGAAATGAAGCAGGCACACACTCAAAATGACCACAGGAACCGGGGCTTTGAAGTGATGATCACCACAGGTGGGCTGGGATTGTGCTACATGAAATAGCACAGCCTGGAGAGGAATTATAAAATAATTGCACAGCTACAAAAAGACTGACCGGGATTAAGTCTAAAACTAACAATGGATCCAAACAGATACTGTAATAATCTAACCAGCACATGATCTCTCTCATCTGGAATTTGCATGTTTCATTATCTCCCTTTTTTTTGGACAAAAAGGCAGGGGAGAGGTACATATACAATTTAGTCAATTTATTGAAGTTCCCTAGAATATACTGGTCAAAATAAATTTTCTTCTGGATTTCAATACAAACTTATTATATAAAAATGAATAAAAAATGGATCATCCAAAAGTAAGAGAATATCAGAAAGGGATATTCAGGAAGAATAAATGTGCTTCCAGCAACTTCCTTGGGGACAGAAGTCTGTTTGGTCCTGACAGCAAAGCCCGAGCCAATGTGGCACAACATCAGCATTTTATAAAAATGTTATGAGCAGATATTCAGGGAGACCAGCAAAGAAATGACATGGGGGTTAACTGCAGAGGAATATTCCTTCCATCAGTAGTAGATTTCTGTCCTGAATAGTTACTTTTTTACTCTATCTAGCAACTGCATGGATAGTATAATTACACACATCAATGTCTTCACCTAAACTTCCACTTATTTTTGAGACTAAAAAGGTTCTCTAAGAATATCTGACAAGTTTTTCCCCTTCACACAAGCCAAATAATCTGATCCAACCAGCAGCTTTTGCAACATGACCACAAATCTCCTAGAGGTCCTTGCATGCCCCTCAAGCCATGCTCTAGAATCATGGATAAAGAAGATGAGCCATTGGAAACAAGATAGTTACTGTTCAAAAATACCCTTTCAGCAGTGTTATTACTTTTGCCTTTCTGCGTTATTGGATGTCCCTCTGCTTCTGTACATAGGAAAGGGCAAGCAAGGGTGCCCAGTTCACCTTCTCTGTATCATTCATCATTCTGTACACTACTGTCACGTTCTCTTTTATTTGTCTCTTCCTTAAATTAAAACAATCCCTATCCTTCCCATACCTCCTCAAACAGAAGACTCTCAGTGACTCGATTATTCTCCCTGTCTATCTCCAAGTGCCCTTTCCTTTGGCTATATCTCTTCTTTAAGATATGAAGAAGAGCACTTAATAGATAGAATGCAATCACACTGTGCTTGGAGTGATGAATTAGCATAACCAGGAGCAAATATATTCCCCTTTTATTATCTTCTGTAATACAGAGGAACTTTGCCTGTATCTTGACCTTTATTTCTCCAATGTGAACCATTAAGATTTTCAGTTTTCTAGCAAATGACAAGTCAAGGACAAATGGATACTTCTTATTAAAACTATGCCAGTTTGGAGTAAAGGAACTACTATAGATTCAGAATTTTCCATTAGTACCACAAAAAACTTTCTGTATTTGTACTTGAACTTGCATACAGAATTGGAAATGCCATTTATAAACCATAGAAAAACTCTAGATATTGCTTCCTGATATGCTTTGAACTGTCCGTAACTTTTACTATAGAAGTCTCTCTTGAAAAGTACTAGTAACAGAAATTCCCTTATCACATGGAGTAGAGGGAAAACAATGTCAGGCTCTCATGCTCTAATGGGACTGGCTAGAACAGGGTGTTCAGAGACTGCTGGGGATTTGAGATTGAGCATATTTTGCTATCAGTTTTCACATGAACAGCAGCCACACTCTTTGAAACAGTGTGTATTTGTGATCTGCACTGTGCTTTCTGAGGCTGTGCTTTCAGGCTGTGACTGTCCCGTGCTGATGCGTGAACAGAGCCTAGCACTGCACAACTGGGGCTTTCCAGCACAGCCACTGGACAAAGTGACTGGAAGAACAAGCCAGGATTTTCTGTTCCAGCCCCTCAACTGCCAGAAAGGCACACCAGAAACAAGGAGGGATTTCTGACCAAGCTGGAGCAGCTGCAGCACATTTCGGATGGGGAACCTACCTAAAGGCACCAGCAATCTTCAGCTGGTGAAGCTGAATCTTCTTCACTCATAACTTCATTTCTCTCAGCTTCCAAATCTCTCAATATCCACTTACCTTCTGTGTACTCTAGACATTCAGACAGTAAGCTCAGGGCAAAGGGCCCATCAATTTTCTGCTCATATCTCAGTTTCTACACAGGATGGATCCTCTACAGTGACACAACAATAACTACTGCTAATATTTCTGTATTGCCACACTGATGAAAGAACATTGTGGACAGCAATCTGAGAGATCTCAGATCCAAAGCAGAGGCCCACAGTATGACACAGAACAGCTTTAGGAATGCTGTTATTTGGCAATCATGGTGTTTTCTGAAGCTCTCTCTCACGATCCTTCTTTCTCCCCTTAACGAGCTCAGAGGCCCACGTGGGCCAGGGGGACTGTGTCAACAGATGCCTTGACCAGGCCACAGCTTTTTGTGAGATCAAAGACACAGCAATGAAAATAACAATGCAGTGACAAACTGTGAACCTAAAATACAGAGAGCTTATCCAAGTTTATAATACACCCTAGGTGACAGTTTGTGCGTGGTGGGTAAAGGCCGTGCAAGCTCTGAGTGATATTTTTTTTTCATATTTAACTGCTGTGATGCAGTAAAGTGCTATATCCAATGTGCTGCACAAATCTTTTGGAGCAGCTGGAGGACGTGGCATGGGATGGACATGGCTGAGAGCAACTACAATGAGAAGAACAGTTCCATTTATGTTTGCAAAGCGAAGCTCAGAAATGTACCTCAAAAATACACTGCAAGTGTAACTGATACCAAAAAAAAAACCAAACCACCAAACCATCACTAGAGCCTGAATTTGCAAAGGGCCCCAGAAAAATCACCATTGTGGAGAAAACTCACTCACTCACTCACTCACTCACTCACTCACTCACTCACTCACTCTCTCTCACATCAGCCATGCCAGTGACAATATTTTAAATGTCAACACTGTATTTTACTGCTCATCAAGGCGTGTAGGGACAAGGAAGCAATAGCACATAATGGAACAGTGATTTCCAAAGAGGGGATGTGCAAGGCAATAGCTATATGAATAAAGATCATTTGGCTTTCAGTCAGCTCCCAAGGAAGGACTGCTGTTCATCTTGAAAGATTTTTACTTAAGAAATTTGGAAAACACTGTAATAAAGCATCAGTACAAAATGTGAAAGATTGAGGACAGACCAAGAACGCTGAAGACATTAATAAAGAAACAGTAGAGATAAATGACAGAATTACAAGTAATACTCAGTCTAAACTCCTGACACAACATTACTATAAAATCAGATCTGCTACTCATCTGGGATGCCATATATGATCAGCAGTGTGGAAAACCACAGCAGACCCAGCTTTTGCAATTAATATATGGGTTTCCTGCAGGCCTGTAGTTTTATAGTCAAGATTACCTTGAACAAAAATGAAGTTATTTAAATGCTCCTAAAGAAAAGACTGATTTAAAGCTGTGAACATTCATTTCAGCAGCCTGTCATTAACTCACTGACGTGGTATAGTAGAGTGGTTTGCCAAAAACCAGTGTGTGAATATATGTGTGCATGTGGAAAAATTGCTTGATAAGAGAAAGTTTTTCTCCACTTTTCAATATTTCTGTAAAACACAGAGCCCCTCCATATTTTAATAAGGATGTGTCAGTCCCTGGTTATAACTTGTAAACTGCAGGGGCCTCTCAAGTTCTCATCAAAGGCATGAGGTCTTACCCAAACCCAGTACACAGCTGAGATGTTTGTCAAAATTCCTGCTGATTACACCAGGCTTTGCTGAAGCCCCCAAAAGGACAAGAAATGGAAGAAAAAAAGTACAAGAAATACAAAGCTAGAAACACTAGGTTGGAGACCCCCAGCAGAGAGATTTATTTAACTCCCCAGCATTTTAAAACTGCCAAACATGGGGGGAATGGAGGGGTAAAAGTGACTTTTTATGACTAGAATGGTATAAAGAGATCTAAAGGAGTGAGGTTTAGTGTCCTGTAAGCAATCAGGCTTTTCAAGGAAGAGTCAGTTCACAGGCTAAGTGTCAAACATGTTAAACTGATTTCCTAGGAGAGGCTGATGGAATAGTACAAAAAGCACTGGATAACTGGCTGAGAAGCAGGAGTAAGGCACAAAGAGCACACATAGCTCCTGTGCCTTGATACATTTAGAGTATTACTACGAAGAAGTGTTACAAACATCTAAAAAAAAAAAAAAGAAAGAAAATTCTTGAAATAATAATTACCCTGTTCCAATTCTCAGTTCTTCTCCCAGCTGTAAGGCAGCAGTAAGGCTGGCATGTGATGGGGCACACGGGGCAGGGAAAGGGCACTGGGTCAGGCGGCACTGCTAGCGCGCTGGGCACTGGGGCTTGTTTTGGGGAGGGAGCTGGGTATGGACATGCCTGTAAGCTCCCACTCTGCCCTTGCCTCACTCCCCCTCTGGGGTGCCAGCCTGCCCCCTCGAGCCTGTCAGGGCAGGGAGGCCACTCCACAGGCCTGGAAGTTAATGAACTACAGCCCTTGGGGGAAATGAGGTGAGAGTGTTTGTACCTGATGCCCAAGGCCTGACATCTGGGAGATCTGCTGTAAATTATCTTCACCCCTACCCTGCCAGTAACCACACACCTGCAGTGTGGGTTGCCAGCCCAAAGGCCAACGGTCTTTCACCAGGGGAAATTGTGACAAAACGTATCTTGCAGCAACAGCAAAATAATGCTCAGATGAGTCTCACCTTGCTGTGCCAACAGGCTTGGGCAACTGGGGCTCATTTACAGCCTCAATCTCTTCCTCTTTTGTCCTCTTCTGTCCCCTTGGCTCCTAGAGCCTGGCAGTGTGAGATCTGGCACCACCAAATCCCCTCACCAGGAATAACCCAGTCAGCTCACCAAACACTTCATTTTCTGCTTAGAGAGCAAGAAAGGATAAAAAAGCTGACTGGGGACTGACAAGAAAATCCCCAAGGACTGAGAAAAAACAGCCAAGAGAAAGTTAAGGGAGTAGCAAACAGGATGGGTGACAGACAGAGGAGCACAGGAGACAGAGAAGGAGCTCCTCTTCCCTGGTGTGCCAGGACCTTACCACGTGCCAGCTCAAAGGAGAACATTCCAATTCCACCAGTAAACAAGGAGAGAAAAAAGCAGGGAAAAAGGAAATGTCATCTTAACCATAACTGAGCAGAATTTTTTATTCCAAGTAGCTGTACTAAAAGCAATAACAACTCCTCAGCTCCCCATGTTCCAATCAAAACTGAATGGTGCTTTCTGCAATACACAGGGCAACTTCCTTTCCAGAAGTCATTACAGTTTTATAGAGCGGCACCTTTGCACTCTGCCACAAAGCAATCTGTTAACAAACATTAGGAACAGCAGGGATGGAGCAATGGGAGACTCTCAAATCAAGTATTCATTGATTTCATTTAGACAATTATACCGTACAGAGCAACCAAAAGGGTTTGGAGTTAATCCTTCCCTGATGGCTTGTGGTACATGAGCAGGTCGCTGGGTGGTCCAGACGCTTTGGATTCTGTTTCTGGGTCTTCCACAGCCTCGTGTAACCTCTGAGGCACCAACTCTCCTCCCCAGCCTCCACATGGGGCACACTACAAATTGTGGCTAATAGTGATCTACCTCACAGGGGAGAAATAAAACACCTCAATATTATCACATAAAAGAAACCACCACAGCTAAGTGAACTCTATCACTATTATGTTTGCAGCCCCCCATAGTAATTTCATTGCTATTTTTGTTGTGGTTTTGCTGTTCTTTTTTACCCTGATGAAAACCAGCAGAAGACAGTATGACTTGTTAATATTTCAATGAACTTTACTTCCACTCTCCTTCTTTTTAATTTCTTTTGCAGGCAAAGCTGAGTTCCAAAAACATGAAGTGCACACATGTGTGGGGAAGTTCAGGTCAGACAAAATGCACTGCAACCAAACAAAATTAATTTGAGGTGGTTGGATGTGAAACATCTCCACAGGCTACATGTAAACTGTCACAGGCAGCTGCGCCTGCTTGAGTCAAACCAACCCAATGCATACACTTGGATTTTGGTCTACACTGGCCATACTGGACAGCAGTGGACATAGGATGTGGACAGCAGTATGCAGTCCAGAATGTGCCAACAGGAGGACACAACTGCACTCAGAGACTGCCTCTCGTGATTACTGTAAGCAAAACTTTGCAAATATTGCAAATTTGCAAATAGAGAATGGAAAGAAATCAGATGGTGGAAGTGTCTAACATGATTATAGGGAGGTAATGAGAAAGTTCATTGGAAAAGAAGGAAAAGGAGAGCAGAGTTTCTGCAATTAGTCTTCTTCAGAGCAGAAGAAGATCCCGGCCTCATGCTACTCCATAAAAGGCAGACAAAACCACTGGCACCAATGTTGTATAGACACTGTCTGGGAAAGGCCCAAACCAGCAGGTATATGGATCCCAAATCCACACAGCGAGAGATCTAGTCACCTCTAAAAGCCACCAACACTTCATATACATCCAAAATACATATATACACGTGAGATAAGAGACCTGTGAAAGGCACATCCTTTTCAGGAACTCTTAAAATCCTTTTGCTCCCAAGCCCTTCATTTTCTAATGTTTCTCTTTTCTGCAGAATGGGACTCTCTGCCAGCTATCTTCTTCTGTCTATTATATGGCTTCTCTATAAAAGGCAGGCTAGCACAAACAAAAGGAGGAATTGCTGCTGACTCTTACTTTGGGAGCAATGTGGTGAGGGGAACCAGTTTCAAGTTCTTAAGAACGGACAGACTTCCTTCTGTGAGCCGTAAGACCAGGAGACGTTGGCTGGCACTCAACATCCCTTCCTCTGGCACCATGAGCACAAAGTTCCTTGTGGGCTGATCCTTCCAGAATGGACTCATCCTCTTCTTCAGGATCTACCCACACTTGTCTTCTCTCTTACATTTTCAGGATAGTGCCATGGTTTCTTTGGCACACTGTGACCCCTTCAGCTGGATGCAGTCCACCTACCCAACCTGACATCGTCAACAGCTCTGCCACAGGCAGGTGTGGCTTGGAAGACAGCCCCTGCAAAGGCTGGGATAAACCATCTCCCTGCCTTCAATGAGGCACATTGGAGGGGCTTAACTCCTCAGCTGCAGCCTGGAATCATGGCTCAGACTTTGTGATTGATGCCAAATTAAAACACCCTGTTCATAGCCAGTCCTGTTCACATCCCACCTTCTCAACACTCCGAAAAGCATAACTTGCTCATTCAGAGTCAAAACCATACGAGACTGAAGCAGCAAGCAAACAGCTGAAGCTGAAACCTGTTGAACTCACAGCAGACATGGATTTCCTACTATCTGCTGGGCTTGATGTACATGCTTTTGTAGGCTACAAAACAGGGCAGTGTACAAGTGTGGAGATGGACAGGAACTGAGAGATGACTCCTCTCAAACAATTACAATGGTGAGATTTTCCAACATTTTCAACCAAACTGCTGAATCTCTGCCTCCCCCTCCAATCAGCAGAGCAAAACATCCCTAAAAAATAAAACTAGGAGCATAGGACCAGCAAGAAGAGAATGTAAAATGATAAGTTGTTCATTCCAACTCTGTATTATGGCTATTGTCCTCAGGAGAGCACTTCCACCTGGCACCTATGAAATAAGAGTTCTTGGTGGGAGTAAAAATTTCATCTCTCTCCTTATCAGATATTCACAAAAAATGCTGTTTTACCCAACCAACTTAAATGGTGTTCTGCAAACCCAAAGACAGGAGAAACTGGAAAGATTTTCCAAATGAAGTTCATTTAAGGTTACCAGAGACCATCATTTGTGAAACAAACTCTGAAAATCCTTGCCCAAAGTAAAAGGCAGAGAAAAGGTTTCTTTAACCCCAGGTTGATTAGATGCTTAACTGTGTGCAGGTCTGAAGGTGATCATAAGTAACTGATCACCTCACTCTTGGTGTAGAAAAGCATAATCAGCTGTTAAAACTAAATTTCACAGCTGGACATTTTTATTCAGTATCTCATAAAGCTGCCTCAGAGAAAATGCAAGGTGCACCTCATTTTCACTTTTCTGCACTGTGTTAAATGAATGAAATACAGAGGATGGCGACTGAGCTCTGCTGATTTGTAGATTACAAATTCAGATCTTGTCTGGAAAACTCTATAGTGACTGAGATACCTAATTAAATTGTGACATCAGAGGAGATGAGAGTTAAAACGGAGCAACTGTGAGGAACAGACATATTTTGACATTCTGTTAAATGCTCTTTATTTTTGTTAACCTGTAATTACTTCAATGACTACCGAACATAAAAAAGTATGTCTTTGTTAGAGAAGATGCCCCCCCCACCCCCAATTTTAATTAAGGTGTAGGATTTCACAATGCAGATATCTGAGGCCTATTAGAACTGCTCTGATACTATTAAATGAGACCAGATTTCACTTCCATGGTATTTCCAAGGTTACCTCACTTCTCTTCAAACCAAACCCCAGCTTAGAGTAAAATGTTTTAGTTGAGCTGTACTTAGAAGAAAAAGGTGCACCTTGGTTCACTTGAAGGTTACCTCTAATGGGAAAGCTTCAGCTCTGACTCCAGTGCAAGAACTCAACACTTTGTGTAAATCAACTTCCTTGATGAGGGGAGTTTGCAGCAATTTGAACAAAATAGCTACATTACATACATTTCTGAGCCAGTGAAATGTGCACACAGCACTCAGGGCTGGCTGCGTGTGCAGTGTGCTTTGAAGGATGGCTTTGGAAAGAAGGCACTGTGTGGTCCCACATTTATTGCCTCTCAACGGCTTCTGGATTGAGTTTACTCAGTTTCCAATGAAAATTATGCTTAATTCTTCATAATGCTTCTCCAAGCAATTTCAATCTAGAAGTTTAAAGTCAAGCCAACCTCCTTGTGACCCCTATATCATCTCTCTTAAAGCATGACAAACGCGAGCAGGCAGCTCCAGGGTAAGAGTATGGTTTGAGGGCAACAGGGCAAGTTCTCTACCAGTATAAATCATTATAAATGAGTATAAATCAGTATTGCCTACTTTGAGTAGAGGCATTCCCACGTAGACCAGCTGTGGACACAGCTAAATGAAGACCCATTCTACAAGTGGGAAGAGAAGGAACTGCCTCACAGGTGACAGAGAACCAAAGGAGGACTGAAGTCCCTGTGTCCACCCCATGCTGCTTCAGACAGCAATAAAAAGGTAGTGTGGTTATTGCTAGGACAGGGCTGCAAACAGAGCTGAGAGCAGAGAATGTCTTGAACAGTATTTCATTGTCCCACAGCCAATTTTCAGAGTAAAACCACAGACTAATGTGAAGATTTCACAATGCAGACATTTGACAAAGAAAGGATATTTCTTCTGGTGTAACATTTGGGCCCCGACACCAATTCAACATATTTCCCAATGACAAAAAATCTTGTAAACCACAAAACACAAGGATTACAGAAGTTAAAGATAGAAGAAGAAACCCACAAAGCAGAAATATTAAGGCCACCTGTGCTCTAGTGAAATGCGCGGTTGCCCCACTCAAACAGGATATATCCCTCATTAACATTACATATAATAAATCACACACATATGTAGAATAGACACTTCATCTTATTCTAGAGAAGTAGAACCAGAAAAATTAAAATAAGCTAAAGCTTTTGTGGCCAACCTATGGTAAAAAGCTCTAGCTTGAATCTTAGCAGCTCTTAGCAGCCTAAGTCAACAGAACACCAGATGGAAAACAGAGGTTCCTATGTAGATCCCTATCAAAGCTAGAACAGGATTCTGAGGTGAATGCTTCCAAGGAGAAGGGGAGAAAAAGAAAACATCAAAGGACAAGTTGCCAAGGTTATAACCTGAGACCTAACATCAGCCACAGAGGTTTATTTAACCTTTCAGGTGCTCATTAGTGTCAAGCCCTCGTGGCAGCCTCCATCCTGTCTCTCCATCCTGCAGCTGGCTGAACATGGAGTTATATCCTATCCTAATGAGCCACAAGGAGGGTGATGTGCGTCACTGGCTTCTGTTTCAATCTTGGCAATCTCAGTGTAAAAGCCTTGCAACATCTTCTGATTCTCCTGACATTTAATTAGCTGGTGTCATTTTGATGCCATAGCCTGTCTCATCAGGATGATAACTACAAAACAACATGTGGAGCATAAAAGTTCCATGAAAAGTTTCAGGTCTGGCAGCCAAGCTTACGAGTCCCCTGACAGTCCCGGTTCCTGGGACTGGTTCCCATTAGCCCTTTGTTTTGGCACTGCTATCTGCAAGAGCTTCTCTGTTAAGGACAGAGAAACAAAAAAACACCAAAAATCTGCAAAGCTCAGCACAGCCTTGCAAAAAATGACATCCTGTCCTGCAGAAAGAGAGCATCCTCATTGCACAAACTCACACCTATTCATCCTGAAGGACAGGTTTATCCTACAGGATAGAGTCCATCATCTTCTGGCCTCAAAAGGTAGTCCTATTTAATTGTGTACAATGTTTTTCTCCATTTGTTACCTGGTACTTGGGAGGACAGTCTCCAACAATACCTGCCAAGTGCTTCTCGTTCACATCAGCTGCACAATTTGACAATGGTCATTGCTACACAAAATGTGAGCCATCCACATTTTCACTCAATATAGCCAGTGGTCTTTTTTCCCAAAATCCTAGTCTCATACACAAAAACTTTTTTTTTTTTTTGAGAGTGTACTAGTCAGTGTAAAAACTCAAATGAACTAAGACATTTCATTCACAAAACATAAGCAACTGAAAATCTTTGTCATCAGAACCTAAACACAGCCTAATGTTTTGAAAGACAGACATGCAACTACCTGAGGCATAGCATGAGCAGAAAGAACTCCACAAGCTTAAAACATTTACTGAACCATTGTGGTCCCCAGACCTCAGCTCATCTGGAGAATCCTTGCCTGACCTCAAAGGTGTTTCCCAATTGGATAAGCCTATCTTTTAAAGCAAAATGCTCTGGGAACTTGCAGCTCCCACAAGGACAGGGAGATTTCTTTTACGCAAATGTTATGGCCCGGTAATGGCAACACTACTATAAAGGGTGAAGGTGTTTTTGCAAGACTTTTCCACTTGCCTTCTATTCATCTTATTTCCATGGTATAACCATGATATTACAATTTCAGCCAGTTCATGCCCACTGCAGACTCCTGGGCTGTAACTGGTCCCACCAGTTCCCTATCCTAAACAGCAGTTCAGGTGCTTCTTTGCTGTGTCTTAGAGAAGGTGCTTGAGAAGGTCAATGCACAGTACTGAGCACTTAATTTCTGCCTTCTTCAGCAACATTTCTTTTTAAAAAGTCAAATTTCACCCTGAATTTATGCATGACCACAATCACACTTCACATAGGACAGTGTTTGGTTCAGAAAGCTTTGGAGGAGTCCCATGCAGTGATCCTTTTCCACATTTGGAGGCCCAGATTTACAGTGCTCTTGTTTCCTCACACATTAAACCATGGAAGATCTGCATGCATCATAAGCCAGGTCTTGCCATGGAAACCCTTGGCCTGGCTTGAATTATATTCAGGTCAAGACAAATGGATGAGTACAAGAATCCACATCTACCTTTTAGTGTAAGCTTTAATAATTGTCTTTTATTTTATACATGCACACACATACTCAAGGGAAAAGAAGGATGAAGGTCTAAGTGAATCTGTCTAAAAGTTAAAATACAGCAAAGTGAAGGAAATCCAGGAACTGCTCCAAAGTACAACACCAAAAATAATCACCCATAAAAAACCCCTTAAGCCCTACAATACCTCCCTCACACATGAACACATTTGCACCCATTACCTTATGAAAGCTCTTCTTGCCTCAGCAACCCATAATAGTAGCAGCATGGGAAAGTTTATTTGAAAAACACAGGTTAGCATGTCTCTAAAAGACTTCTGAAGTACTAATGTGCTCAGTGATTATGCACTACCCAATAAATGCCAACTTTCCACGTTAGCAAAGCGGCTGGGATGGAGTGAGCATAGGAGAGAAGCCAACGTGGCAGTCAAAGCAAAGCACTGGGGATCAAACAACCACATTTGCTTCCCATGACAGCTCATGACTTGCTGTCTGTGCCTGCTTCTGCCTTGGTGCCTTCATCTGTAACACCAGGTAGTACCACCTACTTAAAAAGGGGCAAATAAAATTAATGAGAGTTTTTAACTGCTCAAAAATCTTGCAAAAAGTAAGATTAATTCTTTAAAAAATTCTGAAACAATTACTGTTGCCATTTCTTTGTTCTGCTGGAGCATGTGAGAGTCCCAGAACCATGCAGCTGTGGGTATAGTACTGATGTGGAAAATAAAGGTGGTCCCTATCCTGGGTCTACTCAAATCTGATGAAAGCTACAGAAAGACAGACTACAGAGAGACCCTCAGAAACAAAAAGCTTTGTTCTTCTTAGAATTTTTCCTATTTGGATAGCTAAATTTTTTTAAACTGACTTTACTTTATCCTTAATGAATGTACCATATCCAGGTCTCATTATCAAACCTCTCCTATTTCAAATGTCCAAAATAGTAACTTTTAAGAAATAGCTGGTAGTGTATGTCTACTCCCAAACTATAAATCCATGCCATCAATTCTTGCCATTTTAATTCCCTAGTTAGCAAATACCCTTCATCTGTCTACACTATTAAGCAATGAAGTAAACATGGCACTAAGACATTAGTTTGATAATCCTTGCCACTCTGATAAAAAAACCTGATTCTGTTATTAATATACTAACCAATGTATAAGGCTGAGTGACTTATTTTGCTCAGTCCATTTAAAATTAGCACCACAGAGGAAGATGTGTGTCCTTAGCAGCATCTGCAGTGAGAACCTTACAGCTCACAGCAGATTTACCTCTTTTTCCTTGGTTTATTTTAAGAACTTATAAATGGAAGGACACTTCCAACTGTGTTAGTCTATCAGAAGATAACCTGTTTCAAATTTGTCTTCACTGCACTGATATCAGACAGTGATAATTCTTCTAATCTTATGGGGTGAGGAAATATTTTTCATTAAGTCTTGGTGGCACCAGATAATTGTATAAATATAAGTAGTTTACTTGGTTGAGATTTTAAATAATATTTTAGCTTAATCTCATTAAAAGAGAACAAACAACCAAACAAATAGCCTTCTATTTACCTGGAAGTGACAAAGGTATCGTGGAGTTCCAAGATCTGTGCTCCCCCTCCAACAGGGCATTTAAGCAGAAACTTAAAATTGAGAAAATTTTGCTAGCCTGGGAGCACAGAACCTGCATCACGAAAGGGGTGGCACGCTGTGTCTGTACCCTCCACTCCCGCCACAGCCTTGGGAACCAGGCAGAGGAGTTTATAGGGCATTGGAAATCTGAAAGTTTTGTTACAGTTTGCTCCCTTACTCCCCCCTACTCACATCCTTCCAGATCAAGGACATCTCTCCACAGCTCTGCAGGCAGATGAAAGTGCACTCTTGCCATGCTGCAAGCTGACAAAAAGCTGTGTCAAGTTATTTCACATTCTTGTGACCCTCGTGAATAAAGCCCCTGCTGAAAGGTACAGTGGATTAGCTTGGGCCTGATTTAGACAGTTTGCATGAGCTGAAAAACACAAACACTCCAAAGTATTTTCTGTTAACAGAAGCACACACACACACATATATGTGTGCATGCAGACTACAGGAAACTCTAGTTATAATCACTGCCTTATTTTGCTTCACAGGGTATCAAAGGGATGATGAACCTCATGGAAATACTGCCAGTGAAGTACTGTGTTTTAGTTTACAAACTTCTGAAGTACTTTGTTATGACTAACAGGCAGCCAGCTCAAACAGTCATCTGAAAAGCCAGAGATTCCTTTAGCTTTTTCTAATTTCTTTCTTTGTGTAACCATTTAAAAACTTGATTCTCCTACACTAATGCTTCTGCAGGTCAGGACAAGATTGAAACTTTTTTTTTTGTGCTCCTGTGTCAAAAGCTTTTGTAATTTCCTACAGGGACATCACGTCAAAATGAAGTCTCTTTGTGGACAGCCTTACTAACTTTGCAAAACAAAGTGTGACCAGCTCTAACATAATCTCTTAAGAGAACAGCAGTAAAAATGCCATACCTATTGCCTGAGGCTAGAAGAGAAGTGGTGTAAGAGGTGATGGCACTGTCCATAACACACCTCTGGCACTCACCAAGACTACTGCAAGGAATTAGCAAGGTCAAGGCTTGACTCTGAGCATGACATTTCAACCAAAGAAAACAGAATCTCCTCCATGGATTTTCAAGAGAATTGTGAACCCTTTCTACCTACCAATAGCAGGCTTATTTTTCCAGGATGTGACCTCAAGTGCCAGCTCGTGTCACTGCTCCACAAGCAGCTGTAGAGGAGCTAGGTCTGGGAGGAGCCCCAACACCAGGCTGCAGAGCAGGGCTGCAGCTCAGGGCAGCTCCTCATGGACAACTCAGTTCTGCTTTCTCCCAGTGGCCCTCCCTTCTCCCCTCTGCTCTTTGAGGAGCAGGAAAAGAGAGGAGCAGCAGTGCCCAGCCAGCCTGGGGGCAGTGCAGGGGAAGCAGCAGAGCCATGGCACGTGGCACACTGGAGGAAGATGAAGAAATAGAGGACAAAGAACCATGTGGAGGACGTGTGATCACTGGCATGACACAGCTGCTGTACCCACACACCTCTGTGTGTGCACCATGTGCAAGGGCACATTCAGGGCAGGGGCTGGGAGGCTGTAAGGAAGATTTACTAACAGAAATCTCAGCCTTGCTTGTGACATATGTACAACTTTCTATGCACTGTGGGTCAAACATTTACAAGAATGCCTCTTGCTTCTGGTAAAATCAACCACAGGAAGGGCAAGGAAGGATGTAGTGGTGGCAAAATGCAGAACCCAGCATTGCCCTGAAGAGTGCAACGACAAAAACTGAAAGTCAGAGCTCCCCAAAATAAACTGTCTGTGTTTGAGGGCCGGAACAGCAAAAAGGGGAACTCTCAGTCTTTATTCTGCTATTACAGAGGGACCAAAAAGCTGTAACTGAAGCAAGTGGTCACCAGGAAGTGTAAGGAAAGTGTCTGAAGAGCCACACTGTAGAAAAAAGGTAAGTCAGATGAAGTGCCGCAGCAAAGAAATATTATGTAAATCGGGTCAGCTAAGCCAAGCAGAAGGCCCAGGCACCAAAAAGCCACTCTGACAGCAAAGCAGAGGGTGTTTGGAGATTGAAGTCAGCAAAGGAACCCAGCAACAATGGCCTTGCTGAGGAGGGTCCATGCTCATATCCTGCCCATCCCAGGGCAAGCAAAAAGGGCACACATGGAAAGAGTTTGGGGTCAAAGATCAGCAGGTCTGTGCCAAGAATTATAGCATTTAATTAGCAGAGGACACAGAAAGACCCCAGCTTGCCTGTCCTTGCATTGCTTTGTTTTGATATGGGGCTTGACATGGGTGCAAAGCTATTGTAAACACATGTACTATGTTACAGAAATGCAAGAAAAAGAAAACAGTCTTTTTTTCTTTCTTTTTTTTTTTTTCTTTTTTTTTTTTTGTAAAAAAGATGGATATTTTTACAGCATACACAGCCAATCATGACATTTAATTTTACAGAACAGGAAGGAGCTCAGTAAGTTGCTGTAAAAATATCCACCCTTATGCAACCGAAACGCCAGCTATGGATCAGGAATAGCTGTGGAGTGGCACCATGGACCTCTCCAGCAGTGTGGATATGAACTTAGGGACAGAGCTTAACCTACACCTCAGCCAGCTGGTGTACCCCTGGCAGTGATCTCTTGTGTAAAATGACCCCAGCAGTCACTTCATATATAGCTTTAGGCCTATATTCCACTCCCCCAAACCATATTTTCCATGTCACAGACCCTGTTAAGTAATTTAACACAAACTGTAGGCAGAAGACAGAAAATACCGACATTTCCATTTGGCAGGCATTTAAATTTTCATTATAAGCATTCAGACAAGGAGTAAATTCAGACAAGGTAAGGAGCTGCAGATGCTTTCTAAAAATACTGTCATCTCTGATGGGTATCTTATGTACAGCCCCACATACAGCACAAGAGTAGAACATGGTCAACCACACCACCAACAACAGAATAACAATACCTACTTATTTAAATCTTCTGTGAGCACACCAGCATAACCCAGGAACTGCTTTTGTGAATTCCTTGCTTGAAAGAAACATTGCATAACACTACTGTAACTATAGATTGCTTTTTTAAAAATTTTTTTTCCACTGAGTATTCAATTCCTAACAACAACTTAACAACTTAATAAACATAATGAATGAGGAACACTCCCTGTCCCCATTTGTTTATTTCTTCTTACTCAGGGAAAAACCTTTTTTTAAAATTTGGCCCTTGTATGAAATACAAAATGCTGTAATTGATGATATAACCAAGAAGTTCATGGTCCTTACTCTTTCAATTACAAAAAACCTTTCAATATTCTGAACATAATTGAAAGATAAACTATTTTTGACACCAGCTACTCTGAAGAATAAATAGCTCATTAAATAACAACCTCCAGTGTACATTCTACCTTCACCAGTAGAGAAGTAAAAGTGATCAGAAAAGGCTTGAGGGCATTACAGCATAATTCAAAAGGAGAAAGCAGTGAAAAGGCCCAATTATTCTTATGGGCAAAGTAATATATCTAAAATAATAGGAATCTTCTGAAATCAAATTCACTTGGTATCACAACTGAAGGCACTATTTAAAATACACCAGTAATGGTAACACAATTTATGAATTTATGATCTGTTAATGTTAAAAGAAGACAAAGCTAAGCAGACAGTCACTGTTTTGCTCTACATTGCTATTTCACACAAATAACAATTTGTGTGAAATTTCTCCTCAATGGAAGGACCAACATATTCATGATCTCCCCTTGGGCAGGGAATGGCTCTCAAGGCTGCTCCTCAAGACCGAGGGATTCCTTACCACAAGAGACTCTTGGTAAGTGGTTAAGAGCATGCTAAACTCTGAATTCTTGGTAGCTAAATGATATAAAGGATTGATCATGTGCAGATAAACCTTTAAGCAAACTGTTGGGAAAGGCTGGGACTGAGTCTGGATCCAGCTGCATCTAAACTCTCCTCTGAGAAGGAGTTTAGAATGCAAGGGGATCCTTCCTTAAGATCATGACTCAACAGGAGGGTCACCCTGACAGTGTTGGCTGAGCCTGTCCTGTATGCAGTAAACAATAAAGTGTGCCTTGCCATTGAACCTTGTTAACCCACTGCCTCATCTGCTACCAAAGTTTGGTTTTTATCAATAAACACATTGTTACTTCTCTCTTACCCTTGAAGGGCATGACTCCACCTGTGACAATGTGGAGTTTAACTATGTAATGCTTTTCTGGAAGCTGTCCCAAAACAAGTAAGACATACCTGATGTGCCAAAATATAGATATTGTGGCCAACATCTTTTGGGGAGATGCCGTCATCTCCATTCTCCTCCTCGTGGTCACATTCCAGACCTTGGTTGTAGGCATTCTTCATCACATCCACCTGCAACACAAACCCAGCCAGGGAGAGAGGAAATAAATGTGGTTCTTGGGAAAAAAATCACTCTGAACACAGCCACTTTGTTCAGCTCCAGCCTGCATGGCTGCCCTGCAGTTCTGCTAGAAGAGCAAGCAGCCTGAGAAACACTTTCTGAATAAAGACAAGCTTAAAGGATTTATGAAGCTCCAAACCACTACATTTTTCATCAGCAACTATGAGACAGTAACAGGAATGCTGAGCCTTTGTGAGCAGGTATTTTCACAAATGCTTCTAAAGACTGGTCTAGATATGGCAGGGGGTGTTGTGCAGCACTAAGAGTGCAGCCATGATCTTCTTCTGGCCAGAGCAGGCAGCAGCAGAATTTCACAGGAAAAACCACACCTAAACCTAAAAGGAAAGGAAGATCTGGGCAGGGAATGCCAGGGAAGTTCCAAATATTCAAAAGCCTCTTAGAGGACCACCATAGGGTTCCCCACACAAGGCCTGATCCTGCAGCTGTACCCTAGGGATGGCCTCATCCTGCTGAGATGCCACCTTAGTGGTGATTCCCTGAAACCAGCAGGCACTGGGCTCTGCCTAAGGGCAGGGAAAATGTCCCCAGATTCTTCCCCAGAATCCCTCAAGAATTCCCAGATCTCTCAGACTCTGTTGTTACACAGTCAAGTGGTATTGGAAATTACTTCCCCAGCTTTCCAACCCATTTAAAGTTCCTGGAGACCTCATAAACATCAAGGTTGTTCCAAAACACAGCAACAACTGCTTGGAACTCTCTTTGTTCATGAGACATAAATAAATAACATACATGTCTATTAAATATATTCTATGTCTACACACACATTTCTGTTAGCACTGCTTCACAAACTGTACAAGCTTAATTTGCCAGCCCCTGACAAACTGCACTTGAAGACAGTCTACCAGAATATGATAATTTAGTTAGGAAACAATTAAAGAAAAGTGCTTGGAACGGATAAAAATAATGAAGTCGTAAAGACTGAAATCATGCATGCTTGATCCTTTTAAAGTGCTTTTTGTGAATTAGTACTATCCTGATACATTGTGCCACCATACGCTGCCAACACATCTCAGCTTAGATACAGATCATTTTAAAAATGTTTTAATGACAGATTTTTTTTCAGCCAAAAGATTTATGAATATTCACAAGTTTTCTCACCAGTTCTCTTGGTCTCATGTTGAAAAGGATTCTTTCTGCATTCTCACTGTCTTGCCTGCTTTCCATAATAGCCAGCAAAAGCTTGGAGGCATTGTTCTAGAGATACAAAACCAAATTAATGCAAATTTTAAATCTCTTTCATGGATTAATGACCCTTGCATTTGTTTTAATTGAGATTATGAGGACCACTTTTTTAGTGGATAAGATTTTCAACCACTTGCATCTTTTATTTTATTGACATATTTAATAGGTTTTCTTTAATGCCAGCATACTGTAACACTAACTGTGCATGCTATATCGGAAGGAAAATTTTAAACACTGAAAAATATTTGACTTAAATACAGAGTGTTGCTGCAGACTGTGCATAGGAAATTAAATTTCATTTCCTTTCCTTATTTCCCAGCTAGCAATTTTTGCCTTGTCTTTCTGTTAAAACAAGACTCAACAGAGTTAATTACAAAACATATTACACAAAAGGTTTTATCATTCAGGTAGATTTCCTTCCCCTTTGGTTTTTATGAATTCCAACTGGTTATTATTTGAAAGGCTGTGAAATAAACTGTTTTCATGCACTCCTGAGGTTTTGTTTCACTACTAAATATTCCTGGGGAATATATAAAGACAACCTTTGCTCTGTCACTGGGCTGCTTTTCCCCAAGACGGCTCCTCAGGGTTACACAGCATGAGCTTTAGCTGCAGTAGCCCCGTGGTGCCTCAGAGACCTGCCTGCCTCCCAGTTAAATCAGCTGTGGTGAAGTGGAGAGGAAGAATGGTCCTAGAGGTTTGGCTGCCCTCTGGCAGAGCAGGGTTGCCTTGGCTGACCTGTCACAGCATCCCCATCATTCCCTGTTACAGACTGAGCTGTTGGAACACTTGGAAGCAGGAGGCAGTCCCCAGGGAAGAGGTAGGGGCCAGGAAAATTGCCAACCCACCCTACAACCTCATTCTCAGCTGCTTATTGCCATTATCAACAATTCCTGCTGAAATTTCTCCAGGGAGGGTGTGCCTCAGACAATCGGCATGGGCAGTTTCAGAGGAAAAGGGCTCAGCTGCTTTTGGGACCAGGGCAAAAAGAAAGATGTTATTCCCTACATGTTCAAGCAACTTGCATTTTAAGCAGCCTTTGAATCCCCAAGTTTTGATAATAGACCTAAAAAATACGGAGCACTAAAGGCCAATAGAACAATCACATAAGTTGTAGTCTCCTAGTCAAACTTGTCCAACTCAGAAGCATTTTGTAAATTACAAATTGAGTACTATAGAGCAGAAACACACTAATTTAAAGCCCACAGGGGTTATTCTTGGTGAGCAGAGAATCACAAAACTGTGCAGGTGGTATCATAAAACTACACACTAAAGGCTGCCCTCTGGACTAAGGTTCCAGGAGTCCAGCCTCTGCTCAAAGCAGCTTGCTCAGGGCTGTGTTAGGCTGAGGATTAAACATCTCTAACTGGAGGATGAAGGATGAGACTGAAGGTAAATGGAAGGAGAGTAGATTAGAATGATGATTTGTACATAACTGGGGAATTCAAAACTTCTGGGAGAAGAGACTGGGACCTGAGACAGAAACCAGGACAGAGAAGCCTGGGCTTGCCAACACAGGAATGAGATAAGGACAAAGAAAAAGAAATGAGAAGAAAAGACCTAACTGGGACTGGCTCAAGGAGAACAGCACTCCATATGAGTTTTGCCATGTCCCTTTCCTTCTGCTTCTAAATCAAATCAGGACCGTCCATGGGAAAGGTCCAATCAGACTCTTTACTTTGTGACCAACACTGGAAGTTTAATGTGCACAGCGAACGAGACCAGGGGGAGGGAGAGGACAGCATTTTGTTGAGGATTCCTGACAAGATGCTGCTCTGAAAAGCAGGAGGCTTCCTTTTCTGCTGCAGATTTCCCTTACAGTGGTGGCCAAGTCAGTAGTGGTAGGATCTCAAACTGAGGAGGAGGAAGGGGGCCATGACGGGCTCCCAGGAAAGGAAAAGGAGGAAACAGGAGGAGGGAGAGTCCACTCACTCATGGCTGAGGAGGACTTTGAAGCTGTTTCCCAGTGCAGACAGCCCTGGGGATGGACTGCCTGCTGTAGCTTCCAGGAAGCTGGGAAAGGTAGAGGGTAGGTACGACTTTGTCATCAACAGCCCGCTTCTTGCTACTGACTCAGCAGAAGTGCCTTGTCATGGCAGAGAATTACAGCAGGCATTTGAGATGGTTATTTGGCTACTTATTCCTCACTTTCGGCATATTTGGAGAGCCTAGGATCTGATTTCTAATCCCAAACATCAGTGAGGAAAAGACATCCATCACTTGGAAAACACAGCACAAAGTTCATAACACATTAGTACTGTGAAAAATCAGTTTCCAAGTGCTAAAAAACAGCACAGCCCAAAGCACTTCTACTCTTCATTTCACCTTTACCTGGGCTCCCATGGGCTCCCATCTCATCTCCTGATAAAAATTTTGGAAAAACAAATTAATGAGTGAAGCAACTAGATACAGCTATGAGGGAGAAAAAGAAGACACTTGTATTAGATTCACTGTACCCTTAGACTGACAATGTCTCTTCATCCTGTCACAGATGTGGCAGATATTGAGCTCTTCCTGTGTGCCAGGGCTTACACACTGTTCAGTAAGGAAGGCCAGGGGGTCACACTCCAAATAAAAAGAAGCAGAATAGAACACTGGCCATTTGTGAACTCAGTGAACACTGTCTGGTCTGCTCACTAATGATTCGGGAGTCCACTGGAAAATATAATCCATGAAGATGTAATTAAATGCCACATCAAAAACTAAGTGCAAAACAAGCTAAACTAAGATGGCATGGGAAAATATAACTCTGCATTGCCTTTCCTTTGGTTGGAGGGTGTAAGTTCAACATACAATGTTCCCTGAAAACAGTGTCTGAGCTTGTTTATAAGTGTACATATAGGGGCCTATATACTTTGAATTCTGTATTTTCAGTGCAAAATTTATGTATTTGCAACCTCAAAGTTGCCTATAACCACTGACAGAGTGTCAATGTTAAACATTACTTGGTAAACTCATTGCTTTATTATTTCAATGTGTTGCCACTCAAAATCAAAAACAGCAGCTTCTTAATTTGGATCCAATTCTTGAGATCATATCTTGCCCAGCAATGTGTCTAGACCCAGTACAAGAGTGATATGGTCATAGTGGAATGGGTCTAGCAAAAAGCCATAAAAATCATGAAGGGAATGGAGCATTTTTCATATAAAGAGCCACTGAAAGTTGTGATTGTTCAGCCTGGCTCAGATGGATCTTATCAATGTGTATAAATACCTTGTGGGAGGAAATGCAGAAAAGGGTGCCAGACCCCTCTGAGCAGTGTCCAGTGAGAGAGCAAAAGACAAAATAAAACACCCATGAAATTCTATCTAAACACCAGAAAACACTTTTATACTGTGAGAGGAATGAAGCAGTGGGACGGTTGTGGAGTCTCCAGCTGTGGAGATATTCAGGCAGACATGGTCCTGAGAAACCTGCTCTAGCTGATCCTGCTTGAGCAGGGGGCTTGGACAAGATGGCCTCAAGACATCCTTATTAAAGCAAATGACTCTGTGATTCTGTAAAATCGGAATAATTTCCACAGTCTGAACCTCTGCTATCATTCACCACAATTTTTGCAAATTGAGTGAGTCTGAGCACAGCCAGCCTTCTGTGAACAGGGTCACACTGCTCCTTGCAGAGGTGTCTCTTAGCTCTGTGTTTGGTTACTACACAGAAAAGCTGCTCTACATGCATTTGCTCACCTCATCACAATGGTAAATCAAAATGGCACTGGAGTGAATGCAGATACATCTTTACAGAGACTGAAATTTGGACTTCAAAAGAACTGTCTGCATGTTCAAAGTTAAATGTCTGCCTAAGTGTTTTGCTAGAGGGGGGCCTGAATTACATTACCATTCAAAAAAGTAATTACAGTTATTAAAATCATATGTAAGGCACTGTTGATTCAATGTTTCATTGTACATGATATATAACTATATTAATTATTTTATTAGACGTGTGTAACATTGCCAATATGATGCAATGCAGCTACCACAAAGTATTTGCTGGTTTGGGGAGGAAACAGACCATCTGCAATGGAAATACTTAATTTGGGAGGCAAGAAAAAGCAATAATCCTGGACAGATTCTACCCTGCTTGGCAGATAGTACAGCTGCAGAGCTCCCCTCTGCATGCACTGGCACACAGGCAGGAGAAACTTACCTACAAGCCTGTCCAGCTCTCCCCAGAATACAGAACAAAATTACATTACAAGCCCTCCCGCTCTAGGCTTTGCCCTCACACTCCACACTTTGTGCTTCCCCTCGGAGGACACTGAGAAGGGAAATAAGGTACAACTTATTTGAACCTTGTTTTCAACTTTATTTGACATTGCAGGCCATCTGATGTATTATTCTTTTTCACAGCACTTCCTGCTCAAATAATTTTTAAGAGTTCGGTATTTGGAGAGAAGGCCTGACTTGTTGCCTGTACAGTGTGGCTATTTATCAATCTTGAGAGATTTTACATCCACAATACAGACTTTTCATGCTAGCTGTGTCATGCCTGATTGATAGGATTTTTTTAAAAAAAAGCTGAGGACATAGACCCAAACACAGCAGTGGGTCAAAAGGCCTGTGGCAGAGGGCCTGATAAGGATTCAGAAGCTGAGATGAACTCATTTGCAATAATTTTTTTTCAAAGGCTTCTGAGTATACTGCGCTATGGTAAGATTAAGTAAATGTCAGGCTGCCTAGAGCTCTCCCATAGGTATGTCTTCTGTTGCTGCCCAAATTCAAATAAACAAATTTACATATACTGTACCTTGAGCTGAAGCACCAAGTCCATGCAGTATTTGCCAAGAGGGTTTATATCATTCAAGATGAGAGCAATTATAATATCAATCCCATTAGACTCATGGGTGGCTATGCATGTCTGCAAAACAAGAGAAGAGAAGGGAACGGGGCAGGGGCAGAAGGGAGAGGAGGAATGGGAAAAAGAGGGAGATGATACAGCCAGAGGGAGGAAGAGAATATGCACATCAGCAAATTTCCAAAAGAAGGACCCAGAACTTAAAACACCTTAAAAGAGCAATGAACCCTTCAGCCAAAGCAGAACAACCTGAAAACACACCACAAGAACTGCTGGGGGAGACTTGTGTGTAGAGAACTAACCCAAGCACTGCCACTAGTGAAATACCCAACTGGAAAAAAGGTGGTGCAAGCTAAAATTTGCTCCCAGAGAATCCCGCAGGGCTTGGCACCAAGCGGTACAACTTGCAGACAGCAGCCCTCAGGAGCACTGCCAGATTCAGCTGAGCACATGCCAGCCTCAGACATAAAAGACAAGCTTGACTGCAAGCACAACCAAATTTGCACGCTCAGATTCTTCATTTGCCCTCAGCAGCCAGCATTAATATTGCTGTTACAGCACAAAATGTTCAGGAAAATCAAAGTTGTCTCCATGCATCTGGACATATCCTGCAAAGAAGGGTATTTCTGGATATGGAATTCAAAACTGTATTTGTGACCAGTGGTACTTCCCAAATGCCTTTACAACTGGAGTTCTGGACCTTCTAGGCCTTGTGCATAACAATCAGTTATACAAGAGTCTACGGCACCTTTTCCTCTGGCAGGCTTATGGGACAATAGGAAAGAAAAAGTCTTCCAGGAAGACAGAGAGAGGGGGAAAAATGAAAATGAGAGTGTGGAGCATTTGCCCCTGAAATATATTGAATTAGACTTGCAGTTGGTGTAAACAAATGTAACTCAAATCCTGAGTGACTTCCCAGCAGATAGGTCTAAGTAATAAAGTGTAATTCATCATTCCTTTCCATATCAGTGTTCCTCCAGTGCTTCTCACATAACTTTGTTGGAGAACTTGTTAACTTGTAATATTTTTTTTAATCTTCAGTCCTGTAGCTATACTTTTTTACAGTTGTTTTTCCCATTCATAAGTGGTTTAAATATTACTGTTCAAAATTTAGACCACTAAAGGATTTCTGTTTGTTTTTAAAATACTAAGTAAAGGCAGCTGATTACCAGCAATGGCAGTAACAGCACTTTACATTTCATTGGTGCACATTAATGAAGAAGCATTAATGCTGCATTTATTTCTTCAACTATTTCTAGCATAGAGAACAGATTGCTTCTGTAATTTGCTTACCACAATTTTCCCACTGCTAACCCGTAGCAAAAATTCTGCAGTTTCATCCACTATGACAATTATACTGCAGTTCTCTTCAGATCAAATATGGCAGCATGTAACCACATCCTTTACTTTCCTACACTTCTTCAGCACGGCACTAAAGAGACTTCTACCAAAAATCACAGCTGTGTGACTTCAAAAGGCTGCAGTGAGCAAGGCACAGGAGATCAGAAGCATGGTCTTAATCTATCCATTTCACTACTGAAACCATAATTAAAGATGCTGCTAGGTGGTATGGTAGGAGGGCAAGTTAAACTTTGTGGCAGTGATATGAAATAAGGAAAGTAAATGTTAGCAAAGTGTATAAACACCAACAAGGGCAAAATGTGTGAAAATGAAACACTGAAACACCAACAAGCCTGTGTTTGCAGTGCACTTCCAAAACTGGGACTCCAAATCCAGTCTCACAAAGTGAGGTTTAAGCCACGGACACGGGAACACAAAACATGAAACTCTCTCCAAAAGGTCTGCAAACTCTCAGAGGAAGAGAGGTACTACAGTGAAATACTTTCCCCCGCAATTTCCCTGGAGTTACAAGGCTAGCCCAGATCTGAGAGAGCTTTGGGGGAAATATTTCAGGGTTAAGGCAAAAGATTCCAAAAGAGGCTCTAACCCCCGATGTGGTCCCAGATGTTTATTCCTGGAGGTTTCCAGGGGAAGAAGAGAGAAGGAGAGCAAACAAGGAAGGAACAGGGCATTGTCTAGACCCCTGTTCACGAAGAGATAATTGGCTCCCAGCCAATTGGGTCCATAAAGGAAGGAAGGGTTAGACTAACATGGTTACAGCTACAGGGGTCTCTGGGGGGTGGGGGGGTGGGGTGGAAACCATTTCCCAGAGTGATGCAACACTACAGGAAGGGTCTGTTTTGAGTTCTGTCTTAAAAGGGTCGCTCAGGCCTCATGAAAGCTTGAAGCGTGTTAAGTCTAGTCATAGCAGCTCCAAGTGAATTTATGTTATCAGGAATACTCAAAGGTTTGGGATAAGCACCCAGACACCAACATTCAGGTACAGCCTTCTGCATCCAGAAGTTCTTGAGCCCTACCTGGTTTTCATGGCACGGGCCCTGGCAATATTCCGTCAAGCTTTCCAGCGTCTGGTTGACAAGAGCCACGTTCCTCTCATTGATGTACAGCCCCAGTAAGCCCAGCCCACCTGTGGTGCTCCCACAGATGCAGTCCAAAAACTGAAGGGTCTCACAAACGAGGTTGTAATTTGTTTTATTGTTTTGATGTCTTAAAAAATTCTGGTGGGTGGAGGAAAGGAACACAAAACAAAACAAAACAAAAAACAGGAAGAGAGTCAAGGCAAACAAAGTCTTTTAGTCTTTTTTCATGAAAACATTGAAGGATATAATTTATAACCATATGACCACTGTGTCTCAGGTACTGAAGTACACTGCACTACTATAGAAAATATATTAGGCCTTAATGCAGCAATTGAGAACTATTATCTGATTAAATCACAGAGCAGGGAGGGCTTAGGAAAGTGAACTTGGCAAACATCTGCACTGGCCTTAAATGTCTTTTATATGTCCTGCAGACCTGCTCCCAGTCACCCATTACAGCCCATGGAAGCTGTTGCCCCACAGCTAAGCAGGTCTGGTGGCACATTATGGAGCTCAGCTCAAACCACCCCAAGCACAGCTGGAAGGGGAGGAACCACTCCTGGCAACGGCATTGATGTATATTTGCAGAAAATACATTTTGCAGAGGTTGCTATGGGGACAGTAATTTCTACCAAAAGAAATGATAGCAGGGACACGCAGAGCATCCTAAAGCCTTCAATTGTGATACTTTAAGAAAGGAGCAGTACCCAGAAACTTCCTGTGCTCTTCAAGCCTGTGGTAAGTGATCCACCAACTGACCATAGGAACCTTACTAACAGGGACATTTAGACCCTCCTCAGTTCCATGTGGCTGTGCTGACATCCCCAAGCAATTCTGAGGATATAAACATGCACTCCTCCAACACAGAACCCAAATGGTTCTTGAAAAGGGCTCTTTTATCCCTTGGACCAAAAAACCCCAACATTTCAGACAGCCCTATTCTGTAACAGGGGCTAGGCACAGGTGTGTTTTTCTCCCCTTATGAAGGTGCAGCCCCTCTAATAATACCCCTATAAAAGCTCAGCTCAAAACACTTTACCTGGAGCTCTCGGTTGTGGTTCTCACACAGCAGCTGAAGAAATCTCAGTATTGGCTGCATGATTGCAATGGCTGGGCTCATGATTGCTTCTTCTGCAGACTTCTCCTCTGCATTTGCAGCATCTGTTCCTGAGCCCATCAGATCTATTTCTGGGTCCATTTCTCTTCTGTACACAGAGTAAGCCTTGGAGGTTGCAGAAGATGCTTCTGTTAACTGTCCTTTCATTCCCTCTTTCAGATGCAGGGTTGAATCCTTAACTGAAAAGAAGATCATTTTCCTTCATTTGTGAAAGTCTTTCTCCCCATTTGATTAAACAATAAGAAAACAATAATAACGAATGCAACTTTTTCTTTGTTGGTGCCTAACTTTTCAAAGACCTCTAGGCAACTCACAAAGAATATCAAAGCAACATTCATGCAGGGATAGCACGTTCCAAATAAACCACAAACCAGAGTGAAACAGAACATTAACACAAAAAGCCCTACTATTTCTCTCCCATATACAATAAATGATGGGAACAATGGGAAGACCACAGGGTGGGAAATCAGTTCCTGCGCTTGCTCTTGTGAAATATCCCCAATAGCAGCAGCCTCTGTTTCTGCTCCTCTAAAAATACGGCTCAATATCTTTTATTGATGCCAACTGGCAGAGCTTCACTGATTTCATTAAAGCTAATTCCTTGCGGCCAACCTGAGATGGACTGTAATTCAGAGAAAAACAGGCAAAATATGCAAATTGGCAATGATTAATATTAAAGCTTATTGATCAGCTCAGCAGAGCATCAGTGGTGCAGCACATGCAGTGTCAATATAACGCCCTGCTCCCCTCCTTCCCACGGGTGCCTCCTTACCTCTCTTTTTGGGAACAGATATGGTGAGGTCGCTGTCATCCTCCTTCTTTTTGCTCCCCAAATCAATAGTGTTCACTGTCACTGTGGATCGGATCTCCTGCTGAGCAGCTTTCATGCGATCATACAGCACTTTAAAGAACTTTTCTGACTTTTTCTGCTCCTTTAGTTGCTGGTAAGTCGAATACTGCAAAAAAAATCTTTAGATATCAATCTTCTAAGGAAGAAGTACAAAAATACACTATTTTTTTTTTAACAAATGATGAATAATTACTTCATTTACACAGAACAAATGTTGGCCACTGCCTGACCAGCTCTTTCACGAAGTGATATACAAGGCTGGTAACAAAGGCTGATGATAATGTTTTAAAATTTGGGCAAAATGGGGAACAGTGCTATTTGCAGTCTTTTAAATGTCACAATATTGTACTTGAAGTTAAATTACTTTGTGACACTCCCCATTTCTCCAGGCTTACTAGTCATGATATTCCATCTACAAATAACAGTCAAAAGTAACTTATTATGTAAGAACAAGAGAAAGCATGGAACATCAAATATGTAATATTATAGCTTGGATTATATAATTTTTTTTGTGCTACAGACAGAATTTATTATTAAATATTATTTTAGGTTATTCATTCCAGTCCTTCACTGTAACTGTCAAGCAGGCTGAGGACCATTTGCAACAGTTTGCAAACAATCCCAATTCTCCCAGCCTTTCCTCATCATATCAGTTCTCTCTCTTCCCTCAATCATCTGATTTGGCTAAATCTGGGTGAGAGGGATATAATTCACAAGAAAACCTAGAAACCATAGTTGAAAGCATATATTTTCTATTGACTGGGATACTGGTCTTCTCAAATGACCAGGTTTTTTTCTCTTTGGAGATTTTGATAAATGTCCCTGAAGGTTTCCAGAAAATAATGTGTTATTATAAAGTTAGAAGTATTATAATTTTTAATTTTACAAGGAGTGCGTAAAATAACTGGGGATAATGCTCACATAGCAATGACCAGATTAAAAGCAGCACAGTGCTACACAGAGAGGGAGACCTGAAAAACATTTTCTTCTCCTAAAGAGCTACTGCATAGTAATAAGGCATATTTACATTTGTATTACAGTGGTACATATTCTAGTGACAAACTTTCAGAGAACTCACAGCAAAAAGGTTCTCTTTATTTGTCTCCAGACCACATGCATCTGAAAATCAATATGTGAATAAGCAGATTAAACAAGTACCTGTGTTTGAGTATTTCCACCTTCAAGCAGCGCAATACCGAGCAGAATGCCCTCGGAGAAAATCCTGTCATTTCTAGTGTTCACTATCACATCTATGACCAGTTCTGAGGCACCTTCTTTGTCCAGGAGGCACTGGATATCAAACATGGTCACCCCAGACTTATCTGCATCTTGTCCTGAAAATCCACCTGCAAATTAGACAAAGACACAAATACCACTCGTGTTTGCTTCACACACATGTATGAAAATGAACCTATTAGTAGTGATAAAGCACACAATAGCAACGTAATAAATTTAATTTTTAAATTCTGTCAGGCAAAATTCCTTTTGATAAAAACAAGATTTTTGTATGAAACTGCAATGTTGGGTTCTAAGAATAAGAAATAAAACAAATCCCCAAGCCATTGTTCTGTCAGGATATTCAGACAATAAATAAGATGGAAAGGACACTGATTTGTTCACTGAACCCTTTTTTAATTCCTCTGCTGCATACACTAAACTGTGAGTAGGGTCAGTGCTCTGAGAGCCTTTTAAAATCTGTTCTTCAATCTCAGGCCTAATCTACACTAAAATTGTGTCCTGGTAAATCCACCTGGTTATGGGTCTGACCTTCCAGCCAAAAGCTTTTGCCAGCTCCTAGAACATCATCATCACCATCATCACCATGACACTTCTTTTAAGAACACAGACTTGAGTTAATCCAAATTAAAGGTGCGGGTTGAAGAAATTTTGCTAAATTGTATTAGCTCATTAAATCAACCACCTTTTATTATCACAGATGATCATCTTTCCTGCTATACTTACTTCTCTAAAGATGTAACTGTGCCTACTTCATTAGCAAAAATACAGTACTGCTTTAATCAGCCAGTACTACTTTGATTAAACTGATTAAAATGCTTCAAACTTTGTGACGAAACCACACACACACTTTTTAGAGGGAACTAAAAAAATAGTAAATCTTCAGTCTCTTATTTGTTAGAGAGCAAAATTTGGCATATAGGATGTAAAGAGTGCAAAGATTTTCAGTGTCTACGCTGAAATAGTTAAGGAGGAACAGCTGGGCAACATCTGCAAAAGTTGACAAATCTGGGCATGCCTTCAGTGTGCACTGAAAATGCAAAATGCAGTTCTGACCTGGCTCTATACCTAGCTCCAGCCTCATTCCCTATGACATCCATTTTTAGGGGTTTTCCTAGAAGCCACCCTGCAGTAACTTCCTGCGGCTTCTACAGCAGAATGATACAAAAAACCAGCTTATAATGGACCTACAGAGATCATCTACTGAAACCTCTTGCCCACAGGAAGATAGGACAGGTTCATCAGAGTCTTGTCCAGTAAAGTTGTAACAAGAACTAACACATTTTACAACCTCTCAGGAAAATCTGTTCCATTGTCTAAACAGTATTTTTGTGAGAAGCTCTTCCTTAGATCTTATCTTTTTCATATATCAATAAAAGATTGTAAAAAAAAAATCTTTAGTTTCCAGTAACACCACCATTTCTCTTCACAGGTTTTTGCTTCACTGAAGTTTTGGATGGGGATTTACTGGTACCTACTTTGGTACCTCCAAATGCACCATCTGAGACAAGTGTGTGCAACTTAAAAATAGAAGAGACTGATACTACCTCTCTTCTAAGTGGTCACAGAACATGTTTGATTTATTTACCAACTGAATGTCTGGAGCATGGCCAATGTTCCTATTAGAAAAAACGGTGCTGCTAATTTTGCTCTCTTGAAATGATGTGTGTTGATTTACCTCCCACTTGTGCAGTTTTGCTGTAGCTGGCAGACAGGGGCCCATTCATACCACTTCCATATTCCCCTTTAAAGTACCGATACAGGAGGATTTTCCTTAAAGTGTTGCCCTTTAAGAGAAAGATAAAAATAGAAGAAATGAGCGTTGTGGCCAATTTCCTTTGTTTGAAAAGCAAGCTGTTTAACACAGATACATAATTTAGTAGGTCTTTCCATTATAATTAGTAAGCACACAAACAGGAAAGTTGTCCAGAAAACAAATATCTAACGGTCTTATCTAACAAATCCCAGGGGAAAAATTCTAAAATAGTGTTGTATAAACTTTTTTTGAAGTTTGTTTTAAACTTATTGATTATAAATAAAACACCTCCACTTCAGTAATTCTGTCTGGCTATCTGTGAGATGTGTCTATTGAAACAAGCTCCACAAATAGCCAGTGCTCTGCAGTCAGTGTGTCTGTGCCCTACCCTGCCATGGCAGCACTTTCTTCCTATTTTCTGCAGCTGACTAGTACCACTCCCTTTTCTCTGATCTCAGATAATCCAGCTGATCATCTGAAAGAAGCCACATCACATAAAATATTAAAACACAGATATGACATCTGATAGAACAGCTTAAAAAGCATTCTCTGTATCGCCTTGTTCCATGACTTCCAAAACCACAACCAGTCAAAATTTGCATGCAGCTCTCTGAAGATCTTCCCTTTCATTTTACTTATGTTCTGCAACACAAGACACGCTGGATGGAGAGTCAGGGTACCAATTACTTGGCATTTTTATTTTGCCTTCAGTCTCCACAGAACACCTGCAGCCAGCACTCAGCTTTACAGAGACAGAAGGTGACACAACAACTGTAGGTGTATGTGTAACCTCAGATTTCATAAAGAGGAATAAGTAAGGTCTCCAGTGCTCAACACACAAGGGGAAAAATGGTCACTTCAAGCATTTGGCATTAAAATTGAACATTTTTTCCCCTACTTTTACTAAACTGCTGGTTTTAATGAAAGAAATTCTAGAAAATATGTGCACTAGAAGCATTCTCAGCATTCAGCAGCTTGCCAGTGCCTGCATATTAGTGCAGCAGTCAAGTTTTCAATCAAAACATCTCTGTGGCCGCTACAGACAGCAGGCAGTGGGGAAGCAAGTCCCAGGCACTCTCACACTCCCACTTCCCTGTTAACTTGGCAATATTTCCAGTGGCAACCACACACCACGGAGGGGCTTCACTGCTTCATGGGCCTTGAAGACAATGGCCTTGTCATTCTGAAAAAAGTGCCAAAATGCAGGACTTTTTGCCTGACAATACCAACCAGCCATTCTTTCCTAGTTCTCCCATTTTGATGTTTTCATTTGATACTTGTCTCTACAGAATTCCCTCATACAGCCAAGGAGAGTATAAAGCCTGCAGTAAAATATCAAAAGCCATAAATGCAGTATCTGCAAGAAAAATACGAAGCATCACCTACAGGGAGTTTACTGGGTGGATTTTCCAGGTGAGATTAATCCAGTGTGTTCTGCACTACAGAGCAAGGCAAAGAACCAGAAGCCTCTGAGGACCTCATACAGAGACAGATTCCTTTCCAGCCTGGTTGTGATGGGGTTTAACCTGGAGTGGTACGGTAATGGACAAGGTACAGTAACCAAGCTCATAAACAATTTTAAGGTGGGTAAGCGCACCAGCTCCTCCTGTTCAACATCCTGTCTTTAGCTGGGACCAAATTCCAGTGTCTCACAGCAAAGTGAACCTCATTTTCCTCATCTCCTGAAGAAGAAAAACATACTAGTGATGGGAAAAGAGTTCCCCCCAGAACTGATAAACATGGACTGAGAAGAAGGCTAAAGCCCCTTTTCAAGCTTTCTCAGGCATATAGATCACAGAATCATAAAACTCACACAAATAGGATCACAGAGCAGAAACCCTTCCTAACTCCCAACTAGGACCCAATCCAGAATGGGCACTGTCTTGAGACATGATCTTTTCAACAGAAAAGCTGGCATTTGCCATAGCACTTGACTAACCACTCAGTTTGAGTCAACCTCCTCAACCAGCAACCTCTGCAGTCTGTTGATGACTAATGGTACATTATATAAACAGTCACAGAGCAGTCATGGGAAGAAACACCAAAAGCCATCTATATATACTTAAGAATACTACCTGTGGTCACAAGCTTTATTGTTCAACCAAAACAGCACTTACTTTATCAAGAAGTATGTTTAAAACCATAAAATAGCTTTTGACTAATAAACGGAGTGATTTTGCACTGGGCTCTGAATATCTCAAAGAAAGTAACTACCAGCACATTTCAGATCTTCCTCCTGCCTTGTTACCTTCAAAGATACCAGAGGATATGAAGATGTTTCTCCAGCTGGCTACAGAAAGGGGAATCCTGCTCCACCCATATCCCAACTAAGGAACAAATTTCATTTCTTATTCCAAGAAGTCTTAATTATTAGGATTCCTGCTCTCTCTCAACCTCCCATGAATCCAGACAATAGTTATAGTTCCCAGAAGCCAAAGTGTCAAGAGTCAAGGATGCCGTGTTTGAAAAGCAGAAATGTGGTGGAACCTCTGCTTTGCCTGACAGCTGTGTCAGAAATGCACCCCCAGGCTCAACCCACATATTTGCAAACTCGGGATCTTCATCTCCTCTGTGATGACCTCAGGCAGCCATATGACTTCCATGAGTCTTGTGAAATGAGCTGCCACTACAAAGAGCACAAGAGCCCAGCCACATGAACTGGGGCTGAGAAATGCACAGAGAAACGCCCGAGGAATGTATCAGAAACGCCCGTCACCTCCAGCATGTGACTGTGAGGCACCATCCTAGAAAAAGCTGGAAAGACCCTGCTTCTAAAAAAGTGCTGATCCTGCTGGCATAGGTGTGTGGGAATGCTTTTATGGGAATGCCAGCAAACACAGTCAAGAACAGCCCCATCACACAGACGAGACCATCCGCTGCCAGGACAAGCCAGACAGCCACACCATTGATGTCCTTGGGAATGGATTCCTAACTTAGCACAGCCACAAAATTAATACTGCCCAAAAGCAAACAATCACAGCAGCAGCATGAATAAGCAGTTTGCTGCAGCTACTACTGACACTTGTGGCACTAAAGCAGAGGCCAAAAATAAAAGCACACCAGGCAGTGCAGTGCTATCTTCCCCAGTTACGTTTCTATACGAGGCAGAAGTCCTGGCCTTCCAAGCTGAACCTCTCCCCTGCTGGCTACAATACGCTTTCTTTTATACCTCTTATTAGGGTATGGAAGTGACATGTAAACATCACTCAGCTGACTGCAACCCTTCCATAATGGCTAGAACATTGTATAGCTTTGGAAAAAAACACAATGAAACATAACAGTCTTATTGTTGGTGATGAATACCACTGCATTGTCCCTAACAAAAGCTAGGACAGAGACTGAGGACACAAGAAAGCAACAACTGGATATTGTTGTTGCAGTTTTAAATAGCTGAGGATTGACAGGCAAAAGTTTCCAATAGGGAATAATTATTCTAGTAGGAACATGTACACACAAACAAATTCCACTTTCTCAGTCCGTATTTCATTACGTTTGTTGGTCTTTAAACTTGATTTAAATACCCTAATACAATGGTTTATTCACTTGCCCTCTCTGAGCCTGCAAAAGGCTGGCTCCACATGAGGATGTGCCAGGAAGCAGTGGCTGAGAGAGGCACATAAGGCTTATCATGGATACCTGCATCAGCACCAGCTCTCCCTACTACACCACTAAAACTTATCTGTCCTGCCTTATATAGCTCTGCACACTTCTTAAGGAGTTGGAATTATACATAGGACATTCTGGAGGCTGAACTAGAGGGTCTGGTGATCTCTTCTGGTTCTTAATCTGTATTAAATTAATGAAGTGGAAATGCTCAGATTAGCAGTGATTACACAGAAAAGGCAGCTACATCCACCAGTATTTCTGTGATACAGTGGATGATGTATCACATGTATGTAATTAATGCTCATATTTCAGCATTAATCCAGGAAGAGGCATGAAAACTAGGCTTATTAAATCTTCATATTTGAATGACTTGCAGCCAAGTTAAAAGAGGAGCTGTTGGGGATCTCTGGTCTACTAATACAGGTTTTCAGAAAGGTTGGAAGAGACACAAAATCCCAGAGAGCTGTGAGACATCTCACATGCAATGATACTTTTCCAAAAGTTCCAGAGAGTACTTCTTACACTTTTAAAGGATATCCAGCCCCCTACCATGAGTTTGATATCAGTTCTGGAAGAGGCAAAGGAGTGGCTGATTTTGTATTCCATTAACACAAAATTAAAGGAAGCTACTATATAGTGATGGCAGTTTGAATGTTGACATCCTGTTGTAATAATTGCCTCAATACAGGTTTGCCAAAACAGACCTTCTGAAACTTCTGAAGATTATCTTCTGCTTTTGCTAATAATGACAATATCATTCTGGTAAAGTCTGATAAACTGTGCAGTGTGACACAATTCTGTAAGGAAACATTTTTGATTAAGTAAGCCCAGAAGGATAGTTATCAAATAGCTTATCAACCCAGTAACTAACAGAATTCAATGTGCAATTTAAAGAAAGAAATCATAAACAAATCTGTGGGCTTCTAATGGGCCAACTCATTAAGTATGTATTGTCTACCTCATTTGGGGCTTTTCTTAATGAAATTAGATCATACAGAAAAGAAATATTAATTGTATTTGGAAAGGACACATAAAAAAAGGGGATAAAATCAAGTCACTGCTAACAATTTAGGCATCATTTATTAAACTGACTAGAAGTAAACAATATGAGTGTCATTATGTCCAAACCTCTGTATGTCTTATTAACAATAAAATACAGAACACACAAAAAAATGGAGGATTCTGTTCTAGGAGGTCATGACTTTGGGGAAGAATGAAAAGCCTAGGAGGAAAATCAGTGCAATGACAACTCCCCAAATCCCACAGTTCTGCAAAGGGTAACAGGAGCTGTTATGTGGGATTTGTGACTCTCTCACTTATTCACATGCACATTACTGCAGTAATACCACATCACAAGTTGGTGTCCACAGTTCAAGAATGCTGACAACTTGGACCGGGTTTGGAGAAGCTCCATGAGAGTGATTAGAGAATAAAACAAGTCTTTTCATCAGAAATTCAAGGCATTCAATCTTCTGCGTTTATCAGTCTAAGCATGAACTCTGTTTCTGACTATCTACATAACAAATCTGATATAATGGATGACTTCAGTCTAAAGATAAAAGGTGCAAGACACACTGGTGAGAAGCTGAAAACTGAGAAATTCAGCTAGAAAAGAGGTAGAGGCAGTTGGGTTATTCAGTTTGTGGGTTATGAATTTTATTTTTATTTTATATAACAGTAGTGGCATTTAGCTATTGGAACAGCTTAAGAAGAGGTGTGATAGTCTGTACTGCTGGCAGTTACTAAACCACGACTAGGTGGCTTCTCAGACAGAAACTATTTGAAGATCTTGTGGTCTACATTAGGAGAACAAGCTGGGTGACAAAAATGTCATCTCACATAATCTATGAAGACATCATGCTACTTTTTCCTGTAGTAAATATAGATGAGGTTAGAAGCCTGACTCTCTATGAAGACTGTTTAAAAGACACCTACTTCTACATGTTTCTTGTCATTATTTATAAATGAAATTTCTATTCTACTTATTCTGAGTGCCCACTTCAGGATGATTTTTTGGTTGTTGCTTTCGTTGTTGTTGCTTTTCACCCATTTTGTTCCCATATTTCTCTTGGAGACAAAACATGGTGGGAGAAGGAGTTTTGTGCAAGTGGTTTCTGTGAAGATACCACACGTGGTTTTATAAGCCTTTAAATTATGATTCAACCTGCTCTTGAAATGCAAGATGACACAGAAATCTCCCTGTCTCCAAAAGGGATCAGCTGAGGCCATGGCTACCACACGCATGGTGTTGCACAAGCACGGGCTTGGAAGAGAGCCCCGAAGTCTTGACTCCTATTATGTCCACAAAGTGGAAAATTTCTGTTTTCATGATGCCAGCAACTTCCAGGGGGCTCACAAACTGGGAAAAGTTGTTTGTTTTGGGGAGTTGTTTGTTTGTTTTTACACAGAGTGAGCTTTTTCTTGGTTTTGATCTTTTTGCAACAAGTTGTTTTCATAGCCAACTGATAGTTGAAAGTGATATATTTTCACCAATAAAATATGACACCCAACAGCACAGTTATTTGCACACTGGGGAGTTTATTCACACCAGGGGAAAAAAGCACTTTCAAATATGAAGTTGGGTCCAGCTGGTGTCCAGTTCTGCTTCCACTAAAATCAACAGGAGATTTGCCAGCAACTTAAGTAGGAGAAGGAGCAGACATGCACTTTGCCAGGCAAAAGCGTTTTATCCAAGTCTAAAAAGAAAAAAGCAACCCAAAATATGCACCAGACTTCATGACACAGTTCTCTTAGGAGAGCAGAGCTGGCCACCCACACCTCTCAGCTGTCTCTCATTAAGCAGAGACACCCCACATTTAAAATGTACCATTGTTCAATCCTACACAAAACTGGGAGAAATCCCACTTGTCTCAATACTAATTTCCTGCATCACAAATACTAACTGATAAACTTGAGACTGTAACTAATGCAGAGATGCATTTACAGGTTCAGATAAAGAAAAAAAGCAAGCATGACCTTCTTTAAAACCAAACGACAGTTGTTCTAAAAAGAAGTTCATTTTTTAAGCAGTCTTTTAATTCCTCTTTCCCTTGCAGTTCCAGGTTCCATAGAAAGCTGGAAGCCTAAGTGCCAAACTATTGCAAAACAACTGCTCTTGCCAGTCCATTTTCGATATGGATAGGGAAAAGAACACTGGATACATCACAAAAAAACCCACAGGTTTTGCCTGATAACTGTCCAATTCTGCACCCTGAAGAAACTCAGGAAATCATCATATTAAGAGAAAGATTTTTTTGGCAGTAACTCTAAAAAGTGTCTCCACTATGAATACAGCAGGAGAGAAAAATTGGGTTAGTGAAAACCACAGCATTGGGACATTTAGACTTAGACTGAGAAGAAAATACTGAAAAACACAGTTTGATTTTGTAATTATATATTTTTTCTATTGGGCCATAAAGTATTAGTAGCTGCTGAATGGGAGTTTTTTGTTCAAATATCAGACCTCTAGATATGCATTTATATATAGAGAGAACAAGTCTTTGCTGTGGGCAAATATTATTGTTTATATCTGTCACTTGTGCATATAAACTGTGCACTTACAAACCAGGTCATGTTTGCACCTCTGTAATTTTTCCTTTCAGACTTCCTCCAGTACAAGACAAAGCACTGGGACACACAATAACTCAAGTTCTCCACCAGAGAAGGAAAACAATGTAAGATTTGATCACGATTATTTAGAAGCATTTATGAGTGCACCATCAATAACAGACTGTAGGAAAAGACCAGATCTGAGAAGCACAATTTTGAAAGACTAAAATTATCTAACTCTTATGCTGCAGGGGGTAAACTTTCAAAGTGATGCACAGGGAGTTATGCACACAAATCCTATTATTTTTTAACAGGATTTCTGTGTGGAACTCCTCATGCTCTGCAAGAAAAAAAAAAAAAATACCCCTAAGTGCCCTAATGTGAATATTTACCAAAACAGACACTTAATTTCCAGATGCATACTTATGAGCACTACTGTGCTTTGACATTTTATGAGCAATTTATAACAGACAGCAATGGAAAATAATAGAAGTGGCCAAACACCAATTTCATGACATTTTTCTCTTTTGCCATGTTGCTGTTATGTTGAACTTCAAAGCCAGAGATTTACTAGGTAAGGGATTCTCTGCAGATGCAGTGCCTGCCCTGGTTTGGATCAGATACAGCACAATCTTCACCTATTGGCTCAGAGCTTTCAAATAAGCTCAGGAGGCACTCCTGTATTTCAGTTTTGTGCTCATTTTCACCTGCCACCTGTTCCACTGATTTCTTGACTTCTTCCTTGTCTACTGGTAAAGATCACAAAATCATAGAATAATAGCCTGGTTTAGGTTGAAAGGGACCTTAAAGGTCATCCAGTCCCACCCCCTATCATGGGCAGGGGCACCTTCCCCTATCCCAGTTTGCTCCAAACTCCACCCAACCTGGCCTTGGACATTTCCAGGGATGGAGCAGCCACAGCTTCTCTGGGCAACCTGTGCCAGGGCCTCCCCACCCTCACAGGGAACAATTTCTTCCTGATATCCAATCTAACCCTGCTCTCTGTCAGTGTGAAGCCATTCCCCCTTGTCCAGGCCCCTGCTGAGAGTCTCTCTCCATCTTTCCTGTAGGCTCCCTTCAGGCACTGGAAGGGCACAATGAGGTCACCCTGAAGACTGATGATGACACTTCAGAAATTTGGAATTTGTACTTATGTCACTGCTTACTTTTGAAGGAACCTATGCACTCCCTAAACCAGGTTATCAGAATTATTTTGCAATCCAGGTTATAGGACTCTAGAAATTTTTCTTTGGATTTGACATGAGTTGTGGGTAGTACTAATATAATACTAAATTAGTACTTCTCATTGGTTCTTAATGGTTTCTAATTTTGCTGTGTACATGATGTTAAACCATGTCCTCTGTCACTTTCTCCAACCAACAGAAATGTTCACAGTTAATATGAATTATTCAGTTAGAAGTGCTTTACATGTCTATATTATTTTTTTTTAAGTGATAAGAAAAGAAACTAATTCTCAGCATTCTTGCCAAATAATCAAGGGACTTATGAATTGTCTCAAAACAATCCCAAGTCAAAACCAACCATTTTTTCCTCCAGTGCCACTCATCTCTGAACACCACTACATTCAACACACAGAACTGCCAGATTCTGTCTTTCCATGATTTAAAGATGTGCTTTGGACAATGATCAGCAACCCTATATCCAGAGTGCCCTGAGAGCCAGCCTGACAAAATGATCAACACACCTTGTGCTTCTGGGAAACACCTCTTGCATTCTTAGATGGAAACAGATACCAAATTGTTGCTGGTTTCTTGGATTTCAAGCATTAAGGGGGGAAAAACCAAGTGTGTATATGTGTTTGGGTCAGTCCCCAAATATACTTGTGGCTAGTGCAGAGGAAAACTGGTGGTCAAATATATTCCAGCAGCTTCCATCCATGCAGCAGAACAGGAATGGTGAAAGGGAACAAACCTTGCAGAGGTTCAGGGCAGCAGAAATATTTAAAGTGTTATCAGTGGTGTGTGGAAACATTGTCTTAACATCCACCTTGCTGGAAAACCAGCACAAATCAGCTCCAAAAATTAATGTGGATGTGGTAAAGATACAGCAGGAGATGTCCTAAGTGGTGACTCAGTGATGGGCAGATTGTCCCTTCGCTCTGTGCTGCACAGCATGGCAGGGAAATCAAAGTATCCCCCTCCTTTTCTAAGCAGAGGCGAACAATTCCCACCTGGAACAAGGCCAGCTCCTGCACTGTTTTCACTACAATCTACAAACTGGTTTCACTACATCTACAAAATTAGGTGGCATTTCAGATGAATAGAAAAGTAGAGCAAAGTTAGAAAACACTACCAGTCTAGCATTTTATTAGCTATCTATTTTGACAGGGATAATTTGAAAATATTTATAATTCATGTTCCCCAGTTAAAAAAAAAAAAAAAAAAAAACCAAAAAAAAAAAAACCAAACATGTAGTAGTAGCAGCTTGAATAAATTTCCAGTAAACTTGATCGGGAATTTTCTATTTATGTCAACTCTCCCAATGTATAATCCTTTTCTGGATGATATCAGGATGATAACTGGCACCTGAAGTCCAGCACCTAAAATTCTGTGCTTGTATGAGAATTCCAGTCTACATTAAAAAAAAGTCCAGAACAAAACCAATGACCCCACCACTATGCTAATTTCTACTGCTCCTGGTCCTAGGAATAGTACTTGGAAATGTGAAACCTGTGTGGCCAGAGCCAGAGGGCCGGGGGAAAAAAAACAAAAAAACAAAACAAAACAAAACAACAACAACAAAAAAAAACCCCAAAAAAAAACCCCAAAACCACCTCATGACTTTGATTGCCAGAGGTGGCAAATATCAAATAAATATTAAGCAACCTCCTCTGGTAGATTTGTTGATTTGTTGATTTTTGTAAGATCCTTGCTGCTGACTCTCAGCAAGGACATAGCTGCTGACACTTGGCTGTCACCACAAGGAGCCACATCTCCTCTTCCTCAAACAGCAAATCCACTCCCAAGTAGCTAAGAAATAATGGCAGTACAGTATTAGGAGGTAAAGCCACACCAGAAGGAAAGGCCCCCCCCTTGATAAAGTATGAGAACTGGATCATCTTGTGACTAAAACAATGTCATTCACCACCTGGCAAAGGCTGTGCTGCCACAGAGAACAGCTGGGCTCTACCATATCCCTGGTGTTGAGCTCCTCAGGAGGCTGGAATAAAAGCCTTTGGTAAGTTTATTCCCCAGCAATGAGGAACCAGGACCTGGCTCAGAACCTGGGCTAGGCCAGGCTACCTCACCCCCCATTAATGTCACTCCTAAGTGAGCAGGCTAAATACATCTCCAGGCTCATTCAGGAATTATCCTGGATTTTACCCAATGATTCACAAACCTGCAGTCACTTGGTGATGGAGCTGGTCTTCCCTGGCATATCTGAACTTTTTATGACAGAGCTTTTCTTCCAAATGACAGACAGACATTCTGATTTTTGAAGGCCTACTTTTGCTAGGAAAAATCTCTCTTTTTCCAAAGCAGTTCACAATCCTCCCTTTTAAATTAGAGGCCAATATTAGCTTTTCACTCTTGGAGTCAAAAATTTCATCAGTTCAAACAAATAAATCCAATAACATGCTTTGAAGACTGCCATGGAAATAATTCTGACTTTATGCAGCACTGCAGCAGAAGGTTTATAAACTATTTCTATTAGCCAAAGTTACTGCATGAAACTGAGACGTTGTATTAAGAGAGTAGCATTTTGTTTTTAATAACTGTCAGAGATATGCTGGCTGTCACACCAGAGCCCAATAGCTTTTTAGCTGTCCTCTTATTTCAGGAGCAACAACAATTTCTAAATGCCAGATTTCCCAAGATCAGGAAAAAGTTATCTTCTATGTTGAACTAAAAAAAAAAAGAGTAACATTGAAGCCACTCCATAACTGATTGAAAAAAATGACCAAAATTTGATTGAAATTAAATCAACTGTTCACAGGTACAGACAAGGGGGAGATGAAGTCACATTTTCATGAGCTTGTCTCAGCTCTTCAAATTCCCACTACTAAAAAACAGATTCATGTTTATATAAAATTTAATATGCAAGCTGTTCACCCATAATATTAAATTGCCCCTTTATATTTAATATTTGCTAAAATTGTGGAGTTATTTATGTCCCAGATAAGACTGCAGCACATGTGCATTAGCTATTTCATCATACCAGATTTTAGCATATATTTATTATGAAGCTGTTGCCATTATAATGCCTAAGTGTCTATTGCTTCCAAGGAGAAATATATTATCACTGGAATGTTCCTACATGCATAGCATGTAGCTATGGAAATACAATGTCATAGGCTTCTTTAGAGGTGTTAAGTACAGCACAGAGGAACTGGGAGCCGGCAGGAAACCTGCTCTGGAAGTCCTGTAACAGCAATTTTTTCTCTCCTGTGTTTCAAGGGTGCTGATATTCCCACTCCTGACATCTCTCTGAAAAATGCCACACAACATCCCAACATCAGGGATCAACAGCGTTATGAAAACCAAGAAAAATTTTACAGTTCCAGTAAATAGGAATTAAACTGCACAGGCATGGCACCAAGTCAGTGCTTTTAGTGAACACAAAACAAAACCCACCAACAGTTTTAGGGGCTACAGAACTGACTGCTTAGGCTATTCTGATTATTGGTAAAAACCTCTGCTCTGAATGCAGAAAAAAACCTTGTGAAAACAAGGGTGAGAAATGATACAGACAAAATTAGTGCTCTAAGTTGGATCAGTGACACAGTTTCATCTAAGTCCTGTGTTTTCAACAGGTTGCCATTTCCTAGAAGGCTCAGAGAAGTGCTGGGAGCGCACAAAGATATGGAAAAACTCTGGTATTACACACTGAGATTGCTCACCTTGGAAAAGACACAGCAAAAGCACAGCAAAGCTTTAATAGGGTAGAGATGGGGAGGCTGGGAATTCCTGTCTCTTCACCCGTCCAAAAAGTGGCCCCCAATGGAATATGAAGAGGGTCAACGAAAAAGTGATAAAGAAGTAATTGTTAGCCCACATATAATTAAATGGCCATGGGAAGTCACCAAGGCCAAGAATTCAGCAAGACTCAGAAGAGGATTTGGACATTTCTATAGACAAGTAAAACCAGTTACAATAGCAAATGTTAAAAAAACAACTATGGGAAAGGAGACAAAATCTCTTGCTTTAGGGCCCACAGATTTATGATCTTACTGTTAAGGATTATCCCAAGATTTCAGGAAGAATAGAAAACTTGACGTCTGCCTGCAGTGGGGGTTCTTAGACCTTCTGAAGCATCTGGTGATGGCCACACAGCAAGAAACACTCTTAATCCTCTGGTCTGACCCTCTTTAGCAATCCACATGTGTTTAAAAGAGAACATGATGTGTACCAAGTCTACTTGTCTTGGATCCAAAAAGCAGTGCAACCCAAAGTAGATTCAAGAGGAAAGAGGTTTTCATGAAATCTCTGAGGAGGAGACATGGAGAGCACTACAGTGACCCAAAATACCAGCTGGAACCCTGACTCCAACAAGCTAAACACAGAACTGCCGTAGCAAGAAAACACGTTACCAAAATCACAACGTGAAAAAGATCTGCATTTCATCTATATGATAAATATCCTTAGCAAAATACTACTGGTTTATACAGAAAACAATGGTAGAAACACTTCAGCTTTTGAACAAAGGCAGCTTCTTAGAGAAAAGCTCCAGGCTCCCTTCCCCAGTGAGACATTCTGCTGGTGTGGACGTGGGGACACACACCCACTTGCTCAGCCAGGTGACTCCAAATTCTCCCTCTCACTCCCACAGAATACTCTTCTAGTTTGTACTAACGAAGTCCAAAGTACCTTATCCTCTAAGGCACTAAAGAATGTCTCTGCATGGCAGAGACAGCCACAGCATCAGCCTTCTCAGCTCTGATGACAGCCTATGAACACCAGATCCCTCATTTAGCCCTAAATAACACTGACCAGAACGTCACCGTTATTTAGTTCTGTTAATTAATTACCACTTTGCAAAGGCTTTGTTACATACATTGGTTTCCTACACATATTAGTGCCTTTCTGTCTCCCTGTGGGTCCACTTGATGAGGAAATGGCTTTTTGACTGCAAAAAGGACTGAGTGCCACCCAATGTCTCCACCTACATACTTAATGTCCCTCTCTGGCCTAAAACTCCTCATAAGCAGAAGCAAGCATTAGTATTCTAACTGTGGCACCATGAGCTGCTGAGCCTCAGCCAAAAGCTTGACAGATTTATATAGTGCAGAAGGAATGATGCAGGAGACCAGGAGAGGATCTGGATTTTGTCTCTCCTGCTTTCCTGTCCTCCATCTTTATTCTTCCTCCTTGTCCCCTCTGAATTTGCCTTTTTCCTCCCTATCCCCTGGCTGTTCCAAGGACACATTATAATCCATGTGACACTTGATTTGTAGCTTTTGCCCCTCAGTTACTCTGGCAATCCTGCCTCTTGTTTAACAAAGCAGCTCTGGAGGACACTGGGAAAGGGCAAGTGAGCATTCGGGAAGGAAGCATCTGATTAAAAGTTGAGCCTTTTCCTTCTCCTCCACACTTGAGTCACCAAGCCAAACTCCCAGCAGAAACACACCTGATGATTCACTATAGCAAAAGCATTGGAACTGACAGAACAAACCAAGATGAAGCAAAATGATGTCCAAAAAAATTAGACAGGAAAACTTTAAGATGGGAGCAAGCTGGCAGATGAAAAAGTTCCAAGCATGGCAGCTGGTTCTGCAGAGAATTTTCCTCAGTCTTTGGTATATGCAGGTAAGTACCTCCAAAAAATCATTATAGACAAGAACAGAAACTCATCTTAATGAACATGTATTCTGCAAATCAATAAGGAGATGGGGAATGAAGTAGGATAATTTTTGGAGTCTAATCTTGGACTCAACTACAAGAGAAGTCAAAGGAAACTGAGTATACCAAGTACTGACAGAGGACCCAGATGAAAGAAATGCTATTGTAAACCTCACAGCAGGATGTTTCTGCAGTGTTAAGTAGAAACTTTAATTTGGAATTTGCCTGCTGCAAAGCCCTTAACATTTTTAGCACAAGACTCGGGTTTAATTTGAATAGGTCTGAGCAACAGACATATTTACAGTGGCAAAGATGTTTTATTTTGTTTTCACTAGCAGAATGCTCGAATGGCTAATTAAAACCAAATCATATTACCAAAAAAGAAAAAAAAAAAAAAAAGTCAGAGCCAGTGTCTTTTTAAAATTACCTGACACTTAAGGCAGACTAAATTGAGTCAGTTTCTGGGAATGTGCGTGCTCTGACCTGTGTGAAAAGGCTGCCGAGGGACTGTGTACAGGCAAGACAGTTACCATGGATACCTCACTGCTTTAGGTGTAGAAGCTTAACATTACAAACAACTTTGCAGCATTAGGCTGCCAGCCTCATAAAAACACTGCAAAATAACAATGAGCTCGGAGAGAACCGTTATGATCTACTTTGTGACATGCAAATATAAATCTTCTATCCTAAGGCAAAAGACAAAAGTAGGATTGAGGGGACATGGCCAGATCATGCAGGCCTTCATTTACAGTCTGCTCCAGAAAGATGCTACTGTCTTTGGATAGCACTGATGATAATGGGACCTGCAAGTAGGCAGTTTGCCTCAGAATATTGTCCTCCTGCCTAAAGTTTTACCTAAATTAGGACTCCAAACTTGAGCCAACACAGCACAGGCAGAGGGAAATGCAGTCAGAGTCAAAAAAACACAATTATTTTAAATTTTTCCTTTAACAGCACAAGTTACTCTGTATATACTACCACAGGGTTTATGGTATCACCCACACTGATTGCATTGAAGGACAGAGCTTTCACATGAGATACTACAATGTATTATTCCCACATCCTTCAAAGAGCACAGGGTCTTTGTGGGAAGATGCTGACTGTGACTGCTGGGCAGCAAGCTGTGTGCCTACTGAATGCCCTCAGCCTCGAGAGAGGCCAGAGATTTTTTAGCTTTACAAATGCAAGCCCATCTCTTGGCCTAACTACCACTGCACCTGTCACACAGACAGTCTCAATGAGAAAAGAAAATCTGCTTCATACCATTCTAATAGTGGCAAAAGAGATTCACTCCCTCACACCAAACTATCTAATCTATTGATCCAACAGCCAACCATTTTTCAGGCAGTGAATGCATCTGTCTCCTCCTTCACCTCGAGCAAAGGTTCACAGGAAATCACTTGAGATGCTTTCTCCCGCTTCTGGTATTAAATTACACACAAAAGAAGTTCAGGTGCAAGTGGGGCTGGAGTTATGTTTCAGGGAATGAAAAATCCATCTCAAGGAGATTTATGATCATTTCAAGTATTCCACAGCCAGGAGCTCACACGAACCAAAAGCAGCACTCATAGCTGGCTCTTACAACATTAATTAAGATGCTTCAACAACAAGATTATAGATGTACTTATTGCAAAGCTGTGATGGCCAAACCCTTCCATGAGTCAGGACAGGAGAACGACATGCTGGGAGAGCTGCAAGTTACAGGATGAGGAGAAATCAAGAAGTTGGAGCTGGTGTGGGAGGCAAAGAGGGGCAGTCAGCTCGTGAGATTCAGCTGAGCACAGATGTGCATACCTGCAATGTTTCATAAGCAAACAGCAGGTACCCCTCCAGCATTTTGCAGACATACCTAACAGAGCAAACTGGACTCCTTCCACGCTCTGTCAAATATTTCTGGCAGTGGGTGCATTCCCCTACACTGTAATTAATTTTGCACTGAAGGCACCCTGAGTTTTCGCCAGCACAGAACCATTTTTCAGCCTTCATGGCACAAATCAAAAGGGGCTCATCCAAATGGCTGAAACCCTAGACCCGTGCCACAGGACACCACGTTTTCAATATCAGACTTTGTGCCCATAGTTACAAGAAGGAATAATGCAGATCACATAATTGGCAAAGTAATTGATTCTATCTGCAAACCAGGTAGGCAGATTTTAAATAATAGCATGGAGGACCCACTTGGCTGGTTCAAGAGCACTGTGGGTGCTCAGGTCCCCCTGCAGCTCTCCCCATTAGCGTTTCTACCACAACTACACAAGTTTTGTAATGGTCAGGAGCAGGTGCAATGACTGGGAAACCTTTAAACCACTAAATACCAGTTTCCCAGAGGGCAAGGGTGCAAAAGTTCCTGTTTGCTATGATTGATCCCACTGGGAACTCTGAACAGGCAATGCAAGAGAACAAGGAAAGGGCAGCTGGAGTGATTCCATCATGGCTCTAATAACATTAGAAATCTTTTTACTGGCTTTAATGGGATTTGGATCAGGTGCCAAGGAAGTCACCTTACATTCCTGATATCTGTTATTCCTACCAGCACAGCAAAACAAACAAATCCCAAGCATCTTTTTTTTTTCATGTCTGTACTCCATGAAGGATACAATCATCCCACATCCACACACAAACAACCTCTGCAGTTGCAGGACAACTTGTTTCTTAATCTATTAATGAGATGAATTAGTGAAGTAGGTAAGAAAAGGAAGTAAATAATTAAATACGAATTTTTAACTTGGCATTTTCCCCTCTAACAATGTTGCTGTGCATTTTAAGCAATCAACCATCCAAATGAGGCTTGTAAGTGGCTAGAGCTATACTTTCAATATTATTAATTTTAGTATCCAGAGAAAGGGAAACAAAGTACTCAAAATGCACATTAAAGCCTCCCATGTAACAGTGCTGTGCTGCATGTCCAAAACCACTGCTAATGCTGCATAAGCTGCAAGAAAAGCCACCTGATTTTTCTGGATTCTGCCTTTGCTACAGCTTAATATCAAAGGGAGATTTAAACAAATATTTCATTATGCACAGTGTTGGCTGAGGTTTGTCACTCTTCCTTGCCCTTCTAATGAAGAAATTAGGTGGATTTACAGAAATACATGAAGTCCTTGGTGTTTTCCTAGATAAAGAATCCCACTCCTCCTCATTTAAAAGCTGCTAGCCTTGCTGTAGGTGGTAATTATGTTGAGGGTGAATTGCTGTGGTTACTGTCTGGCAACACCCAGCACTGGCACATGTAATCCCCACAGTGTCTGGAAGCAGCATTACATCAAACCATCCAAGCTAGTGGCTTACACAACCACTACACCCCTTTGAAATCTGTCAGCTCCAGTGACCTGCTGTGTGTGTACACTTCTGTTTCTCAGACATCAGCTTCATCACTTATATCACACAGGTATCAACCTCCTTTAGAAATAAAAGTTGGAAGCACTGACCTTTAGCCTAACTTAAAATCTTAGGATGAAAAAAACAATCTACATATCAAACAGCAAAGAACTGCTTGATTTTAACACCAAATCTGACCTCAGTTCATAAGAGGCTGCGGGTGCATCCATGCATCACTATGGAGAGGAACCTCAGAAAACAAAACAACACAGCACCAGAAAGGGAAGCTGCAAAATTCTGCTTGTGAAACTAAATCATGAAATGGGTTAATTTGGAGCCAGCCTAGAGATCCCTAAGGCAGGGCAGAACTGCACACTGTAAGCAGGCACATCCCATCATTAAATCTAAGAGCTATGGATCAGGTTGTTAATTAAAATCAGTTCTGCTGGGATCTCTGCACCAAAATTAAAAATCATTGAGAAATCTCAAATCAAACAAGGTGTTCATGTCTCCAGCTCTCAGGCAGCCATGTCATATTATGTGAAGACCTGTGAATAAGAATTGTCTCGTGAAATCAGTGGGACCAGACATCAAGCAGAGACTGCTGAGCTCAGAACAGCTGTATCTGCAGCATAGCCGTGTGCTAAGCAGGCAACAGCCTAAGTCACAGAATCACCGCATTTTCTACACAATTTGAAAACAAACACGTTGTACTTTAACGAGAAATACTGTAACTACGTCCTTGGAGGATTGTTGTTCTGTACCAAAGAATTATTTCCCTTCCCTCTCCTCTCCTCCCCCACTTCCCTCCCCTATGAATTAGTAAATGAATTTCTGCCACAAACCCTCAAACCATATTCTTCCCAATCAAAGAGTCAAACCGTACCCAAGAGAGCAAGGCAGCACAGAACCAGTGAGATCCTGCAGACAGCCAGACTGGGTGGAAAGCTCCTGTCACTGCCACACACAGATGGGCACACACAGAAAGCCTATGGGGGGAAAACAGGACAATACCAGAAAGAGGATTACATCCAAACTACATTGCTGGAAAATGTTCTCCTGCAACTGCACAGCTGAATCATCTGCAACCAGACCAAAAAAAAAGGATGATACTCAACAAAAGACAGTCCATGTAATTTAATAAGTAAGCAGAGTTTTGGTGTTTTGCCTTTTTTTTTTTTTTTTTTTTAAATTTTTTATTTTGATCCTACACCACAAGTTTGGAAACAATTCCTTAAGGGCAAGGTCCATATTATGGGAGAATCCAGCATGGGCACTTATGGGCAAATCTATTACAATCTGCATATATTTCCAGAGGAAATGAAGCCTGCAGTTTAGCTCAGGGTCTGCACTTCGGTGTTTTAGCAAATGGGGGACATAATGTGTGCCTGTGAACTCAGACAGAATACAGATCCAAGAAGACAGGATTCTTATAATGTTGTTTTTTTTTTTTTTTTTTTTTTTTGGTAAGACACAGTGCTACAGGGGCTAAATAAAAGGCTTTTGAAAAAGTCATTGCACATAGCACGAGAATAAAGTGCCAGTCCCAGCAGTGGCCGCACAGCCGGCATCCACATTGTACAACAATCGCACAGCTCAAATCGTGACTACGAAAGGACAGCCCAAGCAGCAGGTGGGATGGGAGGATGGCAGGGGGCCATACCACAGCACCTCTCTCTCCAATCTCTCTGTTCATCAGTCATGTCACACGGGCTGTTCCCCTGCAAGGAACATCCAGAGGAACAGAGAAACTAGAAATGCAGGTCCTGGGCAGGGGAAGCAGCTGGTAGGCATCTGTAATTGAATTCCAGGAGGACTTAGGCTATTTTTAAAACTCTCTGTAGGCTGGCTTTCTTTTTTATTTTTTTTTTAAACAGGTGAACATTTCCAAAACTCAACACAGTTTTAAAGTTTCACTGCATACATCTCTGAGTTCCAGGTGATAGCAGCAAAGCCTGAGAAATCAGAACCAGATTCTAAAACTCTGCACCAAGGAGAAAAAAAAAATTAAATATACAGTTTTCTTTGCAACTGTATATTTTAAGGATAAAGAACTTTTGTCCTGAAGTGCAAACACACAAACCCTCTTCTACTGCCTTTATACCCTACGGGGACACTGATTTTCTAACAACTCCAAAATAAAACAAATGTCATTATTTATGTGCTGTGCTCCCACAATATCTAGTAACCCACAGCTCTGAGGGCTCATTGGTATTTAAGGAATGAAGCCCCATAAAATGTAGGCTACTGAATAGGAAGAGTTTTGCTGTTTTCTTTCCATAAGTGGTACCTGAATAAGGTGATTCCATTCAACCAGTGGAACACTTTCAGCACTGGCAGAGTCCAGCAGGAATCCTGGCATTCTTTTATTCATAAGCAACCTGACCTGCTCAAGCTGTGGTCAGAGCTTTCCACACCTTTGGAGCTCCTTTATCTCCTGTAATGTCTGTTAGATGATAACCAGAGTCCTAATATTCCCTCTCCACAACTTGGGAGAAGAATGGCCCTTTATTCTGAGAGAAGGCCTGTTGTTAATCTCCAGCTGTCAAGACCTCTGAATCTGTTTACCTGTCTGGGCACTCCCTCTGCTCATGAGAGGCAGGGTCTGGCACCACTTCCATATCCATCCTTGGAAGGATCAGCAATGGATGGTTAAAGCACCTGAAATACAGCTCAGCATGACTGATATGAAGCAGGAAAAACCAAAGACTGCTAAAGAAGCAGAGAGAAGAAGTTCTCATTTCGCTCACAACACAGTCCAGTCTGAGCTGTACTCATTTATTTTCCGAGTTGCTGCAGCAAGTTAAATTCTCTGATGATAATGAGCAGTCACCAACTGCATCACCAACTCATTAAATCAACTCAGTATCCACTCGCTAGCAAACACATTTATACTCTTTGGTTTTAAGACTCACTGGCTAGCAAAAGCACAGCATATGATATTTGTTGGGGTATAATTTCTATTATTTTTGTTCTGATTTGTGGAAAACTATCCTTATGTAGTAGCAGCATGCCTCCCTCTGTCTTTTGACTGTGCTAGATTATACACAAAACCTGTTACTTTTAATAAATACTCAGAAGATAAAGCCAGGGATCATTTTTCAGCACTTGCAAGACAGAGTTATGTAACTATACATAACAATGTATATTTAAACATGGGTCTGCTGTATATAGAGAGGTGAAGTGAAAGAATAGAGGAAAAGCAACAGAAGGGAAGACAAAAGCCTTATACCAAAACAAAACACCGTTTTGTGATGATTATTAATATAAAAACAACTCCAACACTAACTTCCTCTCAGAAATACAAAAAATACAGGATAACAGAAGCTGTGTCATATGAAGTGATATTATTTGTTGAATATTCCCCAGATGGACAAGCAGTACACCTGATCTTATCAAACAGCACAGGAGTTTGTTGCAAGCACAGCTTTATAAACAGCTATTTTCTTACTGTAGTGGTGGCAGGGGAAATGTTTAAGAGGAAAATGTTTTGACTGTCATGCAATCACACTGCCTGTAAGCAGTACATTCTGGCCCCTAGAAAATAGGGGAGATTTAATACAGCTCAGCATTTCAGAGGGTTTGGTTTCTTCACAGCTCCTGGGCAGCACTATTGTTCTTTTCAAGGGCAAGACAATGAACATTAGCTTCCTTCAGAGGAGGAAGGATGGGATTTCAAATGGTACTTTGGAGAAATGGTGTATGCTGCTGGGTGGGGATGGGGGAAGAGCTTTTCTGTCTGTCAGCTCTGTTATGTCAATATCCTCCTCAGCTGGTTATCAATAAAAATTGTTACTGAAATTTAAAGCTGCCCTAGATGCTACACATTTGGTGGGGGTTTTTTCGTCCCCAAAGTCACAGGATCTTGGGTTTTTTTTTTTTGCAGAGAACTAGATAAAAGGTGAGAGGTTGATGGCACGAACATCTGTAGCTTCACACAGGCACTCCTATGCAATGCCACCGGGGAGCCACACACAAAATAATTTATGGGAACTCCTCACAGACCACCTGCACGCCCAAACCTCAGTGCCTGCACTCCAGCATCCTCTGCGTAATCCCGCATCCCCCATGCGGGGAGGCACCTCTGCTGCCTGCGGAACCCCTTCTCGAGGCGGCGGCAAAGCGGGAGAGGGGCGGGTTAATAAACAAAACCACGTTCCGTGCTCTTGTGGCGGAGGGGAAGGAGCGGGGTCTCCGTTTGTGCCCCGGCGCCGCCGCCGCGTTACATAAGGCGCGACCGGCGGCTGCCCCGGGCGGCGCAGGGGATGCGCGCTCCGTGCAAAGGCAGCCCCGCAGGAAGCTCGGGAGCCGTGGCTCCGCTCCTGGCGGCGCGGCCGCGCTCCCCGCGGGCCCGGGCCGCGCTCCCCGCGGGTTCGGCCGCCGCACGGAGCCAGACGCTGCGCCCATTACATAACAGCGCCCGCACCTCCCCCGGCGGCCCCGCTCACATGCGCCGCGGTCACATGCCCAAACAGCTCATTAAATCGCTGCCCGGGCAAAGGCGATTACAGCGCGGGGGCCAACTGGAAAGGGGGAAGCCGGCGCCTTGCGCTCGCCCGCATCCCCCCGCACAGCGCGCTGGCCCGGGGAGCGGCCCTGGGGCACCGCTCTGCCCCTCCTGCTGCCGGGGCTCTCACCCAAATCAGCCTCCTGGCACCTCTGGGAGGGCCGGGGACCGGCCTCTCCTGTCACCACGCTGATCGCTCACACAATCCCACGATTGTTAGGGCTGGAAGGGACCTCTGGAGCTCGTCCAGTTCACCGCCCCTGCCTTGGTGACAAATGAACGCGTCCAGGTGGGTTTTGAAATGCCTCCAAGTGTCATCTGGAGGGATTTTCTGCAAACAAGGCAGGTGGTATTTGATAATGGATATACATTGGATGCGGGTGATAAAACACGCTCCTCCCCGTGTCAAAGCCACATCCCTCCAGGCAAGGGGGTCCCTCCCAGTGTCACCGTCTGCAGGTTTGCATCCCCACACGTATGGTGGATATAAACATTTCCACAGGTATGACAGCCACAGATCACAGGAGTGCGGGGTTAACACATGCCCCAGATCTCCTAACCAACACCCATCTGGCTGCCTCGGAAGCTGGCAGCCTCCCCACCCACACTGGGTACACACCCACCTGTGTGCCACAGGCACCTTTGTAGGGGAGGGTGCTCCATACAAGGTCTTCTGCTTTTGTTGGATCACCCCCTTGGGTTGCAGATTTTTGGAGCCACCTTGACCCAGAAATCCTCCTTCAGGAGAACAGGAATTGCAAATCAAGTTGGCCAACACAGCAGGAAGAGTCTCTGGAGTCCGTACAACTCAAGAAGCGGCTCCTTTCGTGTATGCCAACATTGCAGCAAATTTCTAAAAGCACATTTTTCTCCAATAGAAGCCAACTTCAGAACAAGAATTTACAAAGTAAGCCAAGCTTAATAAATTAATTTTTTTAAAGACTTCATGCCATTTTTCCCCCAACAAATCTTTCATTCACAAAGCCCAGGAGCACACTCCTTGATTTAGGGAGAAGATGGGCACCCTGCCAAGCAGCGAGGTTCTGCACTGTCATAGGCAAAGTCCAGCTTCCACTTTCAGAGAGACCTTCTCTCAAGGTGAGTCACTCAGTCCCCTGGAGAGGAGCCCGAAACGGGAGTGAGCTTGTGCTACTTAAAAAGTACCCTGTGCTGCACTGCTGCGTGCCCACGGTGGTGGTACCTCCCTGTGCAGCAAGCTCAGGGCAAGAGACAGCGCTGTGCTCGAGCAGCCTGTCAGGGGAACCTCCGTTCCCTTCCCTTGTCCTTCAGCAACCCTCCTCAGCACAAAAAAATCTAGAATTACCAAAGCTTTGGGCCTAAACACAGCGTTCACCGGGTCAGAAACAAGCATTAGGGCAATATATCTGTTGACCAATCTCGGGGGAAAAAAAAAAAAAAAAAAAGACAGCTTCCCCAGGGCGGCTGTTGCTCAAGTCAGATGGGCAGTGGAACTTGTTTTAGCTGCACATGTGCTTTCCTAGCAGGAACGTGTGTGAAAGAGCCCCTTTGTGCAGGGCTGCAGCTGCCTGGTGCTGCTTTGCCACCTCCTGTGGCTCTGGAGGCCCCTGCTGGAAGATGGAGCTGGCCAGGCACAGCATTGGCAGGGGCAAGAAAGCAGCCACTTTTCAGCTGCAAAATGAAGAGTTGAGAATCATGCAGAAGAGGCTTGAGAAAACTCTTTTAATTTACTCAGATTTTACTACCTCATGGTTCTTGCAGGGGGCAGAGCCCCAGCTGGCTCAGTAGTAAAATCACAGTGCATAGGGCTTAGCAGCAAAACAGACAGATAGTGATCAAAGTACTGAACTTAAGACACAGAAGCCATAAACTGTGGGGTAGATCAAAAGAAAACATTATTCCAGCAACATTTCCTTTCCTGCTCCCAAATAAAATCTTTCTTCACCTAAAAATCAGGGAAAAAAAGAAAGAAAAAGGAAAAAGTATGTGCAAAAATAGGAGAGAGAGAGATAGCTTAAAGAGACAAAGGAATTGTTTCTTTAGTTTCAAATTGTTTATAGTTTAAAAAATAGGTTAAATACATGATGAATTAAAGTATATATCAAATAGCTGACTTCTTGGGGGTTTTTTACCTTTTTTTTTTTCTTTAAAAAAGGGAAGTAAAAGACCTGCATTTAGAGTACCCAGTGTGCTAGAATTTGCTACTGAGTTAAAACAAGCTCTTTCAGTATTGCATGTATGGAAATAATCTCTTTATATAAACAGCTTCATCTAAGTCAAGTGGCTCCCTGCAGACCACACTGGGGACAGCAAACCCTTCTCAGCAGCCTGGCTGAGCATCAGGTGGGACTCCAGGAGGAGCCAGTTCAGCTGCCACCTCCCAGCCCTGTGCCCACACACAGCCAGCACTGCTCTCACCTGATGCCCTGCACAGGCACAAATAGGTACCACTTTGCCCAGATTTCTGCAGTACAAATTACTCATTTCTGTCTAAGCACACCCCAAACCCAAGTAATCTCCTAAACTTGCTGCCCTGACTGAAGTTTTGGGTTGTTTGGGTTTTTTTTCTTCATGAAAACACTTCCCCACACAGAACCAAAATCCAAACTCAAACAATAAAATCTGAGGTTCTCCCAGGCATGATGCTATTTGCTGTAAGAATACTTAAATATGAAGGAAAAGAAGAAATTATTCAACTTCCAAATGGCCCTTTCTAAGTCCTTTTGGTTGGTTTCATTGTGAGAATTATCATGCCTACAACAAAGTGCCAGCAACAACCAGGGCAAATTTAATAAAGACTGTGACATATAACCAGAACAATCCTCTGTGCCATCCTGGGTGAATTTACTGACTATCCCACACTTTATTGCTAGCAGTGAATTACTGCTAGTAATTCACTGCTTCACAAAAGCAACCTAGTTAATGTGGGTCTCCTTGCAAAATTAAGAATACTCAGGCTGCACAGTGTGTTCTCCAGGAACATTTTTTTAGCCCCTTCGAAAAAACTGTAAAAGCAGAACTTCCCAACTATGTGCAGGGCTTCCAGCATTTGTTTAAATGCAAAGATTTTCATTTTTAGAGAGCCACAGTAAAATATTTGTATATTTAGAAGAGTTTGGTTTCTTAAAATGCTGAACTGCACCCAGTAGAGCAGCCTGGGAGGAACCTTAGAGCTGGGAACCTCTAACTGGTCACAGCTGAGAAAACACCTGGTTCAAGGGAAGCTTGTTATTCCTCTGGAAGCAGTAAGGAGTCTTAAAACTGAAAGACCTGAGAGTCAAGGTTATCAAAATTTCTTTTGCAGCAGAGAGAGGCAGACTGGTATCCAGCCCTACTGGATGGAGGGCTAATGGGGCACAAATGCTACCGTAGACAGCTAAGGAGTCAAAAAATCAAGTTGTTTTTTGTTTTTTTTTTTTTTTTTTGCAAGAAAGAGGAGAAAAGTAGTAAAAATATAAGTGGGGGGGAAGGGTAAAAAGCTTGCAGGAAAAAGGAATATAAGGAGACTTTGCTGGTGTAACTGCTCAGTAATTGGGGACAAAATGTTTTGGACAAGTCTGCCAAAAAGAATTTTCAGAGTGACAAGGCCCTATCCCCAGCCCCCAGTGACAGCTCTGCACCTGGAGTTACCAACACTGGTCCCACCCTGCTGAGCACATTTCCCTGTGCCCCAGCTGAGGGCCAGCAGTGCCTCTTGCTGGCACCCCTGGCAGTAGAAAGGATTCCCTCATGGGTGCTCCAAATATTCTGGTCTTTTCCCCACGAACTGCAGAGGTCAGGTAACCATAAATAAACCTGGCTTTTATTTCAGTAAATAAACACGTGCGTAATTCAATGAAGCATACTTCAAACTCTGGGATTTGTACAGTAGAATTGGAAGAACAGACACTCTAAAGACTCAGAGAAATCCCAAATAAACTATTTGTAATTAAAAAATCTCATGATTTTCAAGCCAAATCTCGTGATTTGTTTGTGGCCTGACTCAGGATTTTCAGTGCTTGGGGCTGGCAACTCTGACTAAGCAGGGATATGAAAGAAGAGCGAGAGTGACTGCCCGCCAGGCTTCTGTTTTCCTGGGACAGAAGACAAAGCAGCTCTGACAATTCCAGCTGGCAATACCATCCAGGCACTCCTCCAAGGCCAAACATGCTGGGTAAAATCCTCATCAGACCCCCCCAAAAAAATCCTATCAGAAGCAGTTACTGTGGTTGCTTAATAACTGTTTTCCAAAGTTCAATATAGCATATATTTTCTTTTTCTTGAAAAGGGGGAGATGGGCCACATTACAGACTAATCCCTTGCCAGATATCATTAGTGATGAAGTCCCTTAGAAATTACATCAGTTTGAAACAAATCAGAAAACAGTGAGTTTCCATTTCCTCCTCCTGCCTGGCTAGACAGAGACCTCAGGATCAGCTTTCATCCACAGCCTGGAATCAGCCCTCCTCTGCGTCTTGCTTGGTGTGGCAGGGGTGTTAAGCAAGTAATTGCAACCATTAAAAAGAAAAATAGCTCACTCACTCCTGCTCCCCATCCCTGTCAAATACCAGCTCCTTCATTAGGCTTCCCGGGAGCTGTCTCAGCACTCTGCAGGAGATTCTCCCTGCTCCTGGTGGAGGTGGGTGCTTCCAGCTGTGGCACACATCTCCAGCCACCACCCCTGTGTGCTCCTGGTGATGCCAAACCGGCAGCTGTCCCCTCTCTCCTGACAACCCCAAGTGGCCCCTGACACCTGGTATCTGGTAAGATGGCCTGGGCAGGGAGTGGAATCTAACTTCCACCCCTGTGCAATGCCCAGCCCTCCTTCTACCTGCTCACAGGGTGATGGATAAGGAGCAGAAGTACAGAAAGGTCGAGGAGAAGGGCCTTGCTGGTTCTTAGTGCTTTTGCTGTCCCTAGTAAGGCAAGAGCACGCCCCATCCTGCTGTCTGAAAGGGATGTATCTTTAATTCTTTGTGCTTGGACTGACTAAACCAGAACAATATCATAAACTGATGTTTTCTGTAGAAACTCAGTGCCTAAAACACATTTCTGGATCATAAATCTTGGACTAGAGCAGTTTATGTAATGCCACCTATTCATGCTGCCCTAAGTAACCATAACTAACCATTCCATTATAATGAGTCCATTATCCCCTGCTTTATTGTATTTTCTCTTAAAACAGAGATCAAAGATTTGGATCTAGTGGCATCATGCCGATTTCATTTTTATTACTGGCTCCCTAGGTCTATCATAAATATTCATTGGCCATCCTTAATACAAGGCATTGAATTCTGCTCACTGCTATCTCTGGTGCGACTGCAAAGTACAAACAGGGTTGTTGCTCAAACATATTAAATAAAGCAGCAGCAAATTTGTGATAGTCAACAACAACAACAGCAACAATAGCACAAAACCCCCAAAACAAAACAAAAAACCAAACAAAAAATACCCCAAACCACACAGAAAACAAAAGAACCCTTTTCCCTTTCCAAGGAAATCCAAAAGCAAAGGAGACATTTTCTCTTGCCCCCTCCACGACTACTGCAGACATTTGACTGCTGTGGGAATTGAGCTGTGCAGCAGCAGCAGCAGCAGCTGACCTGCTCCCACAGACAGGAGATGTTTCTGAAAAGTCCACAGTTGCCACACTGTGGTCTCTGTGATACTGCAGCACTCTCTGTGCTTCCCAGCAAGAATTATAACCATTACCTGGCAGTGGTACTGAAACTGCTCATAAATGTGGCCTTTTCATACAGGAATTAATTCTGAAAAGGGAGTGGGAAGCGTGTGGGGAAAAACATCTTCCAGAATCACAGTTAAGAAAAAGGTTTATGCAGTCTTATTCTCCTAACTCCCAAAAAACCTTGCAACCATCCCAAGCTTCAGGGTGCCTGCAATTTGTTTCTCTCACATGTTCCTCTGACCTCCCCACCTCAGTGTAGCTGCTCCCAGGGTATGGAAAGCCCTGTTGTACCCCTGTCAATTGCTCCTGCTCTGCAAATAAGCACAAAGGCTCGTTGGGATGTCAACTGGGCACTTTGAACAACCACCAATCACTAAAATTACAGTGGCCATAGGAATTATGTTTTTATTCCTGTTAAGTAACTCTGAGAGCATTAACACATATCATTCTAAACAAGACCATCTTCTCCATTAAAAACAAAACAATATGCTACGACACCAATTTAACATTCTAATATTTATCTTCCAATATAACTCCACTATGGAGGTAAAAGAAAAAGAGAATTAATAGGAATAAATAACCTAAAATAAATATTTATATTTATGAATCCATCCTCACACAAAACTCCACTCACCTGGAGACATGAACCATATGATAAAACTGTTGACTCATTTTATGTATGAACTTACAACATATCGTGGTCATTTACCTAGTCCCTTTCCAGTCTAAGATCTGCTAGAACCTTCCACTAAATTCCTAAAAATCTGCTTTATTCATAATTCAAATTATAGAAATAAATCAGGGATAAAACCTTGATCCTGATATCTTCATGCTGTAGAATTTGATTCAAAGAGCTATAGCGAGCACGGAATTTAACTTCCAGATGTACTGAAGTCTCTAGTGAAATTCATTTCACCTGTATTCAAAACAAGACAATCTAGTTGCTGTTGTTCACAAAAAGGATCCTGATGAGTTCCATGAATATTGTACCTGAGTAAGGTGAGATGAATCATCCTCAGAGCTCTAACAGTTCCATTTATTAAACAGCTCCCTTCTGTTGCACTCTTTTTTATTTGTTTTTAATGAGTAGCATTATCAATAGAGAAGGATGTCAGTTTGCAGGCAGTTAAGATTTTCTTGCTGATTTGCTTTTCTTAGGATCACATTCATAGGAAGGCGTTAATGTGAAATAAGAAGGGCAAACCTCCTATGTCCCATACAGTGTGTAAAGGGCGAATTCCAGAGCAGAAATTGGTCATTGGAAGTTCAGAGTAAAGAACAAGCTACTCCAGTTTTATTGGTTTGGTTGATGCTGTTTTGTTTAAGCTACAAAAAATATTTTACAGCATCAGATGCTCCTTTAGAGGAGAGATGATGTATGTGAGAAGGGCAGATGATAAAAGTTCCAAAATAATTTATCAGGATTTGGAGCTTAGTATTTCTGAAAGAAAACTGGATAACAACATACCATAATCTTAAAAATTGACAAATATGAGCTGCTGAGAGACTACAATCTTTTGGATGAAATGTGTTAGCAACCATGTGTTTTTACAGCCTAGGCATCCTGCCATTAGATTTGTTTGTGACTTGAAGAACAAACTAACAAAGGAAAAATAACCAAGGTTTTGAAACAAAAAAGAGTAAGTACAGAGAGTAGTGAGCACCACTGCTCACTGAACTATCACCTGAGACAGAAGTACCTGCAGGTCTCTGGAGATACTTTATTTGCATCATGGCGAGTTAACAATTATGCATATTAAAGAGAGGGCAAAATCATGCCTGCAATGTAGTTAGGCCTGTGTTCACTGTCCCTGCAGCAGATTAAACTGCTCCTGCCTTTCACTAGATCAGGACCTGCACTTTGTAAGGTGTCAGGAGGGCTGTCTCCTGAATTAACTGTCCTTGATACACAACTTTGAGTTTAAAGTTCTTGTCCAGCTCAGCAAGGGCAATGCACTCTGCCTGAAACCACCCACGGCACAGACCCCTGTAGGCACTTCACAACTGGCCCAAGCACAGTACTTCTCAACAGGCTTCTGAAGGTGACACAAGCAGGTGACAGTCCAAAGCTGGAGTAAATCTCTAGGGCCTGTTACTTACAGAAAAAAAAATATCCCCTTAAAAATAAGTCACACTTTTTATATACCAGTTCTCACAGGTTTTTGCATCGGCAACAAATGTGTGTGATCGAAAATGCAGCAGAATATCTGGGGGCTGTCCAGCAGTGTGGTCCTTTCAGTCCAGAACAATGCAGATCACAGGAGGTAAAAGGGGCACCCCAAAGATGAGAGATGCTAATTCAGAATATTCTGGTTGATGCTGCCTGTCACAGCCCCAGAAATGTGCAGCAATACCAACACAACAGTGGCTGATGGCCCGAGGCTCTGAGCACTGTGGCTGACAACACCTGGCTAGAACAAACAACACCATCACATGCCTCCTGGTATCCCTTTGCTTAATTATCCCAGCTTGAAGCCTAGAGGGGGAAAAGTGAAACTGTGCTCATTTGTTTTTCTGTAGGTTTTCTCTCTTTTGTAAAATGTCAGTGCGTGGGTCTAATGAGAAATTACCACACTTTCAGGTTCTGACCACATCCAGTGTTTAGTCTTGCATATCTGAAAGCTCTGGTGCTCCTGCCACTTCAACTACTGGCTCAGAGGATTCAGAGCAATAGCAAAGCTTGAATCCTGTGCTATGAACAATTCCTGAGGCTTTGGTTCTGCAGCTGATCACCACCTTCACTCAAAGCATCTCCAAGACCGAGGGGTTTGTCCCACTTGTGTTTGAGTTTTCACTCATCATTTAACTCCCATGACAAAGCCACAACAGCAGTTTTTTGACCATACCAGAAGTGCTGGTCACAGCCAGGCTGGCACTGCTGGAGATAACCAAACATTCTTCCTCCCTGCATCTCCAGTCCCTCCCTGTGAACTGGTTTCCTAATGCAGGACCCTGCAAAAGCATCCTTAATCAGCTAAAACAGTTAAGTGATTTTAAAAAAATTCAGTACAAACTGCACTGAGCATACATGTCCTCCTGTGCTGTTTCTGACCCCCTTGTCAGCTCACAGGCACACTGAGCTTAGTGAGGAGAAAGGCCTCTTGACAACAGGGAAAAACAGGCCAGTGCACAGGTATTTTTATACATCAGCACAAATAAAACTGACAGCAGAAACAGGGAAAAATTAAATGTAATTCTTCAAAATGCCTGCAGTGCCACTAACCCAAAATGTGAGTAGTAACACAAATAAAGGAATTTGGATCCTGCTTGCCCATTTAAAATAAGCATTCTTTTGAGGTATGGTACATTCAGCAAGCAAGACATTTTCAGAATTATTCTCTTTTTCCTCCTCTTTTTTTTTTTTTTTTAACCTACAAATGCTGTTTATCTAATGCTGCCTAATTTGCACATGCAAATAAGTCAAATCATCTTGAAAATATGAGGCCATAGAGTAGAATGCAGTTGAAGTTGAGAATGTCTGCGAGTCTCGATGCTGCAATGCTGGGACATTGTAGTGGCTCCCAAAATCTCCTGGCTTCTAATACCCATTGAGGCCATTTACCTCAGCAGAAAAAGACCTGCAGCTCCCACTGGCTTCAGCTTGCCTGGTAGATCAATACAATAATAAATTGGCACGACTGCTTTTGACAAACTCACTGGAGTTTTGTCAACAGCTCCACGTGAAAAGATTCAGTTCTTCTGGCACAAAATGACCAAGAGCCAGCAGTGGCCATATCTGGGACCCCATCTTACAGGAATAAAATACATTTGTATTTCCACCAAAGCTGTACTGTTTCTTTCACATGTATTTCGTGGTGTTCCTTCAAACAAAGGGGAGAGGACAGCTTACATTTAATATCTAAAGTTGAATGCTGAAACATTAACCCTTCAAAACAAAAGGCCACGAAGCTACTTCTATGATTTTAAATCATAAACTAGTACAAATGTCTAAGAGAAAACCAAACATTTTTCATGAGTTTTTCCATAAAAGGCAAAAAGCGCAACTACTTATTTCTGACAATTAAGCAGCTTACAGAGTCTTTGTTCTACTGACACTTAAAAATGCAGCTTTCAATTATGTATATTTAAGTTCAACACCTAAAGGAGGAAGAAGAAGTATAAAGTGTGTGCTCTGCAGCACAGGCACCCCTTCCTGAAGGGCTCCATTCAGTTACAGTAGTGTTTCTCAGAGGAGCTGCCTTAGGGCGGGGCACACAGGCCTGGATTCTGCCACGTTCTGTAACGCCTTACCATCCATTAGCACATCTGATCAGATGTAATATACACATGGTAGCAGAGAGGATATTTTTCCCCCAGAGGTGCTGACCTGATTTATGAACAACTGGGAAATCAGTAGGTTGTCTGTAACCAAGGCATTGCCAGCAGCTGGAAGTCCATATGGGCACCATTATATCAAGAGTTCAACAACTTCATCCAATTCCCTGAGGAGGGTTTAATTTAAGCTTCTGAACCCTCTTTAAAGATGCTGGACTACACTTCCTGGCACTTTAAGCAGGGCAGCAAGGTAATGCTAAGATTTTAAACTGCTCCAATCATTTGCAAAGTGAGCACACATCAGTCTACATGTCTCAGGTGCTTTTGGAAATGTTACTCAGATTCAAACGGAGGTGTATAAATAGGTCTAGAGGCAACATTCACACAGAAATTAAACTGATATCAAGCACTACAGTAAAACACAAAAAGACATGCCTAAATAAATTCAAAAATGCCAGTCCAAGATCCTTCTGGTTTTGCAAAATGGGTATAAAAACTGCCAGTGATTCTAAACTCAAATACAGATGGGGCACATCCAGTCCAAGCGCAGTCCTTTCTGTCCCTCCTGCTTTTCTTCTCAAATAGTTAGTCTGAAGCAAGCTTTAGATGCCGCAGTAGCTATCTGAACAGAGGCAATGTGAGCTCTCCCCAAGCACTGCTTTCCCCAAGTGTTTTAATGCTGTTCTGGAAGAGAGGGGCTGTAGATCAGGTTTCACTCCAGTTGGTGACCTAATCAATACAAACAGGGCTAGGACTCAATGCGGAACTCCCATGGGATTGCAATAATCACCCACAATTACTTATGAAAGCCAATCAATGGCCAGGAGGTTTTAGGTGTCATTTATACACCTTAAATCAAACTTCTGAAATTAAACTTTGATTCCCAGCACAATTAGATGCTGTGGTGCTAAGCACAAGTGAGTGCTGCCTCAGAGGCTGACTGCCAGGAAATCCAAGGAAGTGGAGCCAGGAAAGCACCAGAGACCTGAAACTCACCACCAAGAGGAGGTGCAACAATAGAGTTGGCATAGTGGATGCAGAAATAGGTATAAAATCACTGAAATAAGCCCCTACTCCTCTTTTGCCTCCTGTTCCTTCAGCAAATGACACAGGCTACCTTCCAGTGGTCAAATGAAGGACAAAGAAAGTAGAATGTGCTTAGTGGTGGGAATTCACATGAAGAGAGAGGAGGAAATTTTATTTCATTATTTCTTCCTTCTTTCTCACTGTGGGAAAGTCTGCAGAAACTGGAGGTTGACCATTTCTGTCAGGTTTATCACAGAAAATACAAATTGATGGTTGATAAGCAAACTCAGGTTTCCTGTCAAAATGTCCCATGTCCCTCTGTAGCTTTGTTCTGGTTATGACCATTATGTATCTACTACTATTTTTTTTTTTAATATCTGCATACCACAGTTTAGTAACTTTGCAGGCAGTGAGATCATAGCCCAAAAAAAGATGGGAAACACGCACATGAGGCTATTCATTGTGCTATTTTTACTGTTCTGAAGTCCATGGCACTGAACAATGACTCATAAGAGTAGCAAGCCAGAGAAGCACTTGCAAAGCATATCCAAGCTTGTTTATTCACATATTTGTTTGCACTGATTCATCACATTCCTCAGTGTAAAACCAATGGGACTCCAGAGGAAGCACGGGGGAGAAATTCTGTTTAGAATGAGCTTTTCCACCCACCCTGCATCCCCAAGATGGTGGAAGTCACATGAGGGATTTGGGAATACACCTCCTTTACCCACTCCTGAAGAGCAGAGCCCGATGGAGCACATTCCCTCTGATGGGAATTCCCTCCCTTAACTCTGCCTCCCTTTATCAGCAGCCACAGCAGGGTACAAGGAGCAACTAAAACAAGCAAATCTTGCTTGTTTCAAGTCCTACATTAAAAGTGTTACCTTTTTTCCTTCCCCTGTAGTCCTGAGATGAGGTTAACTTATGGTGGTCTATGTAATTCTTTTAGAGAGGTTTGGCAAAGGTCACTTACAAAAGCAAATTATTTTTCCCATGTGATGCAGTGGTATTATGCACCCAGACTGCTATTAGAATAAATATGAATAATAATAAAGAATAATAATATCTGCTTCCCCTGTGAAATTCTCTTTATGACATTAAAAAAAAAATTGTCTGCCCAGGCCTAGCCACAGTTTTCTTCGAGGAGGAGGTGAAGATGAGGTTGGTTTCCTCTGCTTACACTGGTTATTTTTGCACAGGGCAGGTCTCATGTCAGCACTGAGAGATTAGATGATAGCTCCATGGTTCATATTTAAGAGTGAATAAAGCTGAAAGGGTTTGGGGAATACCCAGAAATACAGATAAGAGGAAATTTCACAAAAGACACTGGGATCAGGCTCAGAAAGAACAGGGACAGCTGATATCTACATCTGAATCTGCCTAGTGATAGCCAAAGGAACAGGAAAAATGAAAGAGGCATTTGAAAGACTTGGTTTTGTGAGAGAAAACTGGGCAATGAGGGGAGAGAGGAATGCGAGAAATAATTAGGCACTTACAGAGTACAGACTATGTCACTTCTTCCCAAAACTGGCAGCTCTGCTTAAACATTGCAGATTTCCTTTCACACATTTGGGAGCATTAAAAAGCGTGTGGAGTACAAAAGTCTGGCACCACAGGCAGCAGGGAAAAACTGTACAATTGCAATTAAAAATCCCTATATTTCCACTGATTTTTATGGCAAAGTCAGGTGTAACAAATTAAGACTAATAGCCAGAAATAGAGAATGTCCAATATATAATAATTATACATACTAATACTTGCTACTGCTAATTAATTTCATCTTGCTTGCCTTGACTCTTATCAAGTCCCTCACAAAAAACTATGTAAGGCAGAGAGTTTCTTTTGTTCCAAACCAACTTGCTACCTTACCACACTGTTCTTAAGACACCAAGTTATCTCTAAAACATGAAAAAAACTGAAATCATGTCAGATTCTGTTATTAATACCATGCTGTTAGTTCTATATTTAATATTAAAATAGAAGCAGTACCTCTTCTGCAAAGTTGGTTTTCTTGTCAAGCATTTCTCGTAAAGTTTGAAGGATTTTAATGCAGAGCTTTTCTTCTTTCTCCATTAGTTTCTTTGTGTGATTAATCAACCTGAAAGTAAAATATTAAAACTTAAAGAGCATTGCACATTGTTGCTAAGCCATGCTGCAATTTCTTTCTGTAAAAATTGCCCATCACTATATTTTTCCTCAAGGAAAGGAAATAAAAGTGGTCAAGAGAAATCATAATTAAAAAGGAAGTGGGACTTTCAAGGTGTTGGGAGATTTTTGTGTCAATTTCCATATCTTATTGCCCATACAGAAGACAGAATTTTACATCCACTTTATTTGAGGGTTTGCAGTTTAAGATCCAGACTTGCTATTTCATCCTTCCTTTATTTAAAAGTAACTTATTTTAACCATTATTTAAAGGTAACCAGTGTTCACCATGCATCTTGCAAACTTTAAAAGCTACAACCTTTATACCTTCCAACTTCTATGATGGTTATAATATATTTATGATATAATTAGCAAATGGTATTCAGCCAAAAGGATTTCCAAAAAATCTTACATGGAAATGTTCAGAAATACAGACATTTGGATGAAACATAATTGTTGTTTACATTCACACAACCATTTGACAAGCCAGAAAACAAGGTCCATTTCTGTCTCCAGAAATGACTGTGACAGGAGTTTGGATTTCAGTCAGCTGAAGCTGATACCAGAAGCAGCTTTTCTGTCTTTGTGCAGAACAGATCTGTGCACAGGTCCTTGCACTGGTTCACACATTGCTGGAGAAATGTTTGTGAAAATAGGAAGGGAGGAAATCTGAAGGCCTTCGACAGGTTTTGGTGTGGTTTTTTTTGGGTGTTTTTTTTTTTTTTTTTTTTTTTTTTTGCATTTTGATGCTGGCTTCAAACAGGAGTTTGGACAGAGGACACGGGATGGGATAATCTCAACATTTAATTTTTTTTTTTTAATTTTTCCAAACATATAAAGTATATTGTTATAATGCTACCTCTGCAGAATATGCAAATAACCAAGGAAACAGGAGAGCTGCCAAATGCATTCATTTTCCCCAAGTTATCTCTGTTTAAATTATAGTTTCTCAAGGGCGAGGAGGGCATCTCACTTGAGGACTAATAAAAAATTTGCAAGACTCTATTCCAATGCACAGACTGCAAATAAAACATCTAATAATTCAAGACCAGATAGGGGTCCCAGTGAAATGTGTTTTCAAGGAGCTGTTGGCAGTTTAAAATAAAAATATCAATTTGCTGTACCAAAAAAAAAAAAAAATCCTACAAAAAACCCATGAGCCTTGAGCAGCCCACTGCTTCATTATGAATTCTTGAAAATTCTGCTACGGAAAATCTAAGTTTCTATTGTAGGTTTGGTGAAATGTAATAGCAAAGTAGCCTATTGAGAAAACAGAAGTAGGTTGAGCCTGCCACAATCTTAACAGGCCACTAAAATCCCATTTCTAGCAGGTAAGGCAAGCAGTCCCTCTCTCTCTGTGTTCTCCAAACAGCAAAACTGCTGTCTGGAAATATTAAATATGGATCAAAAGACCTCATTTACGCTTTCAGCAGTAAACTTGGTCACCTGCATGCTTAAGTCTCTGCTGAAAACCAGAGGTAAGTGCTGTTGAAAATGTTAAAACCCTGCCATCTTTCCCAAAGAAGCAAACAGGCCCCTCTGCACGCCACTTACTTGGACATGAAAGCGCCACATCGTATTCTGGCATCGCTGCCCTCGGGGAACAGGAGCTCTGGGCTGTGCAGCACATCAACCAGCACTGAGAACTCAGCCTGCATCATGGGCGTGAACTGCTGCTCCAAGGAGGACACCACGTCCTGGAGGAGACAGGAGAACATCCATAGCTGCAGGAGAACTACAACAATGTCGCTGTGGAGTCACAGTTTGGTGTGGTGCACTGCTTGGCCTAGTGTGATGCCCAGCTGCAAGGGCCCTGGGCAGCCCTGGTGGCTGTAAAGCCACCTCAAGCCTTTCTTCACACCACTCCTCACGCAGGACAAGGGGGAGAAGGTGCCCATTGTTACCCTCTTTCAAATTTCTCCTCTGCAGTCGTGCTCACAAAAACTGTGGCAACAGTTGGGATGATGGTGTGCTGTAAAAGCAATGCTCACCACACACAGTTAATGTGTCACCTCAGGTCTTGTGTCCTTGGTGTTTAGGGCCCCTCCATTTGTTTGGGCCCTGCTGTTTTCTCAGGTCATAAACCCCTGATGCGGTTTAGACTCTACATGCACAAGGTGATTTCCATCTCATAGCAATCTCCAGTGACACAAACGTGACTTAAAACCCCCAGTATCTCCTCTGCAGCCAGAATAGGACATGTGGCCATAAAAAAGCAGAATGGAGATGCTGCTCTGTGGAGAACTTTGAGGAGAACACAACTTGAATACTGTGTGCCATTTTGGGCACCACAATGTAAGTGTCCAGAGGAGGGACATGGAGATGGTGAAGGGACTGGAGGTGAAGCTACATAAGGAGCAACTGAGGCACTTGGTATGTTCAGCTGGAGAAGAGCAAACTGAGGTCAGAGCTCACAGCAGTTCTGCAGCCTCCTCGCGAGGGGAAGAGGAAGGGCAGGTCCTGATCTCTGCTCCGTGTGACCAGGGACAGGACCCAGGGCACGGCTGGAGCTGTGTCAGGGGAGGGTTAGGGTGGATATCAGAAAAGGTTCTTCCCCCAGAGGGTGCTGGGGCACTGAACAGGCTCCCCAGGGAATGGTCACAGCCCCAAGGCTGCCAGAGCTCCAGGAGCGTTTGGACAACAACTTCAGGCACAGGGTGGGATTGTTGGGGATTGTCCTGTGCAAGGCCAAGGGCTGGACTCGATGATCCTTGTAGGACCCTTCCAGCTCAGCTCATTCTGTGATACCTCCTACCCCTCTCTGACTTCTGTAGGAGCCAAGTACTGATCTTGAAGAGCTGAGCCTTCTGCTGCCCCCACACAGAAGTGCAGTGGCTCCTCTCATCCAGCACTAAAAATGCACTGGGCCTGTCTCTGGTGTTTTCCACATCTGGCACACGTGAGATAACTGCAATCCCACTGCTGCCCAAGCCACTTGCTATTTCTGTACCTGTAGTTTCTCTATGATATTCCTGTAATCCCAGGCAGGCCCGCCAAGAGCTTCTTTGAAGCGAGGTCCACTGCGGGCTGACATCCTCCAGCCCATGGCTGCCCTCTGCACCATGTTGGAGTGACTCTTCATGAACAAGGTGTTCACCTGGCTGTCCAAATCCACTGGAATTGCAATCCCACGGTTCTTTGCTTTAATAGGAAGGAAAAACCCAAGACATTTAGAGTGGCAAAACCCAGAAAATCTTATAGAGATCATGGCATGCAGCAGCCTGATCTCGTTGAAGTTAAGGGGCAGGGTGATATCACTTCAACAGGTTTTAAAAATAAGGATCCTAAAAATAAGAACCCTTAAAATTAAGCATACCTAAGTGGTAGAAATCAGCCATAATCTAGTTAAAGAAAGCAAGCTGTACTATTTTAAATGAGAATAATTTCCAGTATATATTTTCACAGACACAGATATTTTTTTAAACAGAATAATTTTTCTACTAACTTGAAAAAAATCCAGAGATATTAATAAGAGTAACAAAAGGAGCACGTGTTATTTCAACAGTTAGTTTTACTCTATTCAGAAGCAAATTCTGAAATTTTTCTTTCTAGTGGACATATGCACATTTATCCAATTTTCCCAAGTACTCTCTGTTGCTTTATTGTATATTTCTATTGTGAAGACCTTGAGGAACCAAGTGCATACAAATTAAATTTGAAAAAGACTGTCTCCTCTTCTCTCTGGGTTTCCTGTACTGCTAGAGTTGCTAAACCCTGGATTCATGGATGGTGCCTGGATGCCACTGCAATATGCAGTAGTTAATAAGCATCTGATATTCTGATAGTTTAAAAATTTTGATCAATAGCTAAAAATTGCAAATTTTTTTTCTTTTTAGACTTTAGATGCAAGAAATGACAATAGAGAGATTATCAGAATAAAAAATATGAGAAGAGACTTGAAGGAATTCTTGCAGGGTATGCACTATTAAACTACTATTGCATCCTGAACTGTTGTTTGAAAAGGAAGTTTGAAAGGCAATGTTAGAAGGTATCTGCCCTCTCCCCCAGTAAAAAACTCTGTGTTAGCTGCTGCTTGCCATCCCACTGGAGATCAGAGTGACACTGTTCTCTGGCTCAGCATGAGGAGTCTGAAACTCAACCAATAAACAAAAGTTTGCCCCGTCCCTGGAAGTGTTTCAAGCCAGGCTGGATGGGGCTCTGGGGGATAGTGGAAGGTGTCCCTGCCTGTGGCAGGGGGTGGAGCTGGATGCTGTTTAAGGTCCTTTTCAAACCAAACCATTCTGTGAGTCTGTGATCAATATCTCCAAAAGTTCAGGTCATGTTCCAGTGATTAGGCTCTGTATTCCATGTCATTTCGCTTAACTGCTGTGGCACCGCTTATGTTTAATAAAAACTTAAAAAGTAAAATGGAGCAGTTCTAATCCATGTGTAATAATGGATAATAAAAAGTAATTTTTCAGTTTTCCTTATTGAAACAAGTTGAATTTTAAAAAGCAATTAGCCCAAATTGCAGTTCTACACAATGTTTCTGAGGCATTTCCCCACTATTCCTCACTAACACACTTCCCACAGTGGAGGAGGGCATAAAAATATTCCACCTCTTCCTCCCAGCTCTAAAATATATCCAGCTTTATGTCCTGAACCTGTGAAGTCAGCAGATGCCCTTCTGTCCCAAGCAGCCCATGCCTCCAGCCCCACGGGAGGACGTGCAGGCAGAGGCACCACACAGTTCTGATGAATGAAGGCTGCAGTGCTGCCAAGCACAGTGAGTCACAGATCCCAGGCACAAACTTTCTCTTCCCCTCAGGACTAGATTGAAACGACAGCTTTTATTATAAACCTAAATCTAGCTGTGACACCTCAACCCCCAGCCTCAGAGATTGTGGCAAGGGCACTCTGTCATGAGGACTCTCTTCCCTTTAATGGATCCCACAGGTTCAGGGCACCCTCCTCTCTTCCCACTGCAACAAGGTTGGGTCCTGATGCAGGACTGGGGCTTCCCCCATGGATCAGGCTGTTCCATTGGGGTGGAAGAGAATTCTCTAATTCCATTTCTGGTAGGTGCTTTCTTTTAAATAGTTGGCCACAGGGAATTGAAAAAAAAAATAGGTTAAGCTGGGAAGACACAAATTGACTTTTCCTTTCCACTCTCCATTTGTTTTGAAGGCAAGTTCCTGATTAACATGTTGAAAATGCCATGTATGGCTGGCCATTATTTCTAATGATTGTTTTACCATATAATTCAACTGGGCTGTTTTTCAAAACACATTTGCCCTGTTGCTGCCTACTTTACTAGAGAAGTCCATTAAAGTTCTGCCAGTGTGGGTAGGGTGCTGCAGCCTATTAATCCAATTTATTGTGTCCCAGTGTCAATCACTGGAATGCTACTGGACAATGCTCACTTCTCAATTAAGTGGAATGTATGCAGAATCCTGATATATCGAAGAATAAATTTAGCAATGGGGAGCACACTGTTCAGAGGAAAACCCAGACTTCTGCAGTCCTAGAGATGCCATTTGAAGTTAACAACTTCCATCAGTGTCTGAGGAGCAGTCAAGGACTATGATTGTTCAAAGAGTTGGAGCTAATTAAAACTATCACAAAGAAAACCAGAGAGAGAAAAAAAATACTCCTTTGTTTTGAGCAGTTCTTACATGTATAATTCCATTTGTAATTAAGATTTGTATTGGTTGTCAAAGGGCACTGTTGAAGTCTAAGCTATAAACAAAGACTTTGTCTTCTTATTTCTTTTCAGCTTGTAGAAAGTTTATCTTTCATTTGTTTCACATTTCATTATTTAAAACAACATGAAACATATTTTTACATTTTGGAAAGCTGATGAACAAATGTGAACATAAATATTTATTTTTAATTTAGGTGTTGTAGGCTGCTTTCCTCTTCAAAATGTGTCAATCTCCCTTAAAGTATCAACATCAAATATTTAAAAGCATGTTTATTTTTGTTCCACTTAGAAATACTTTTGGACAGCACTCAAACTTGCAAAGTATGGTTAGAGCTGGTAGACAAAGAAGCCAAGAGGGGGTAAAATTCTGTCTTTCATCTGGTGAACTTGGGAAAAGCTATGTGGCTGTCTGTACATAAGTATGATCCTTGTGGGTCCCTTCCAGCTCAGAATATTGTGTGATTCTGTGATGTCTTCAGCACAGGTAAATTCTGCCCTGCAGTGGAGGGCACGTCCCAGGCTTATACAGTGCCCATTTCCCACCTAGGGCACTGTGCACGGGGCTAATTACATCCTCAATACACAACACCATTTTGCCAGTGTCAGAGGAGATGGAATTTCTAGGAAATCCTTTAAACTACTAACTCTCCATCTGCTGCTCCCAATTATCTCTCAGCAAGAGAGCCAAGAGGAGCCAAGACAAGCGAGCAAACACAACCCAGGGCAGTGGTAAGAAACGCAGCGCCGTGAATTCAGCCAGGTCTCAGCAAAATGCCCTGCCCCGTGCTGGATGGGTCTGTGGGCATCCAGTGATCAGCAGCTTTCCTCCCCCTTACTGCTTACACAATGAAATAGTACTCGAAGACTCAAAAGAAAAGGGCACCAGGAATGCCAAGAATCAAGCGGGTAAAAATCAAGGCACTCCTGACAAGCAAGCTCCAGCGAAGTCCCAGGAGCACAGTCCAGCTGCTCCCAGAGAGGATGAAATGGGCCCAGGTGTTATTTTGTTAAATTACCTGCATGCAGTTCTCTTCACAGGAGCACAGCAATTGGACCTATTTCAGGAATGCCTCCTGAAGTACTGTCCTTTCATTATGCTGCTGCCTGTGTCTAAGGACCAATTTAGTCCTAAGGATTTCCAGGAAGTGGCCCTTGCCTGTAATTTTCCTTGGATGCTCATTCTTCAGAATAATCTACCTTGCCATAAGGAACCTCGCCGTTCTCGCTATTTCCACCTACACCTAATTTCAAATGCCACTCCATTAGCTTTTGCAGTAGATACAGAACACACCAGTGTGCGGTGGCTTCACAGCTAATTAACCCTGAAGCATCCCTGGTGTGGGTTTTCAGGGGGACATGCAGGCATTTGGTCCCTAAGAGCCCCTTGAGGAGGAGTGTGCTGGGCAGTCTGGGTCAGGAAGAAGCCCCAGCTGTACCTGGCTGTGAATCCTTTGCTGTGCTCCCAGTTTACACCCCCTGGTAGTCACAGACAGCTCTGTCATGTTCTCCCACACTTCCCAGTTGTCACGTAACAGAGTGATGCATATTTAGTTCAATTAATTTTGTTCCATAAATCAGTCCCTCCAGCTCCTTAATCATTTACTGACTGCTTAACAAATGCATTTGGATGGAGAGACACTAATGCTAGCGACAGCAAGACTTTTTAAGGGAAATAAAAGCTTTGTGTAGACAAGACACAAACCTGCCAATCTTGTACCCTTCACTCGGATGCTTTTTTCCAACAGAAAATCTATGCTAAAATATTTATCAGCCTGTAAAAAGATCATCATTGAATTTTTCTTGCAATTAGGGAAACACAAACAGTTAAAATAGAATAAAATATGTGCTTCATCTGAAAGGTATTCTTCTTGCTGTCAAAAAAGTAACAACAGGATAATTATTTTATTTGAACTAAAAATTGAAAATGAAGGTCTAGCTTTTTATAAAATGGAAAAAAGATTTTAAAATTCAAATGGGAAGTGAAATAAACGTATTTTCAGGACTGAAAAAATGTTATATGAACATTCATCTATATGGACATAAAAATACACATAATAATTTCAAAGATGCAACAAAATGTGACCTAGATTTTTTGTTTAATATTTCCTCTTTGTAATTTGTCAGGGAAAAGTAAAGGGTTTTAGAGGGCATAAAAACATGGTCAAGAAGAACCAGAGGAGAGGTTTTTTTGGATTCTGTACAAGGAGGTATTGGTGACTTTAAATTAGGGAATAAATACTCAACTAGAAAGGACTTCAGTACACCTTCAGACCATCTGCTCTCTGTTACGGACAACCCATGCTCTTTAATATCTTTGGAAAAATTTATTGAGCCCCATTTAAAATGATGGCAGCTTATCTGCCATTCCTCCTCCCTCCGCTTTCTCTCAGCCCACTGACCAAGGACATCCTTCCAAAGTGGGTTCTAATCCTCTGATTTACAATCTAAATTTATTTAGGTTATTTACAACCTAGTGTAATTTATGTCCAGTTGGTTTTGGGCCAGCACTGTCCTTCAGCTTAAACGTCTCTGTGAGTATTTATCGTCTTAAGTACATTTAAAGAGCAACAACACAGGTCTGTGTTTTGCTAAGCAAAACATGGTGGGGGGGGGGGGTCTGAATTCCCTTCCTGTAACACAGTTCTCCTTTCCCCTGACCACCCCAGCAGGGCTTCCTCTGTACCTGTGGAACTCTGTTCCAGCTTTGAACTTAGGAAATAGCAATTTTACAGGGCTCACCTCAAATTTGGTAGGATGGAAACAAGAATTCTCCTCTTGCTTCTCCTGCACAACATCCTAGAACATAACTGATAGTGACTAATGTAATTTGGCTTGCTAACAGATTTTTTTTTAAAGGGTCTGCCAAGAGACATAGTGTAACAAAATGCAGGTTCCTATCTGGCACTGTTTACTCATCTGGGAAATTCCAATTATTTCCTTATTGGTGGTCACAGCACAGTCCCAGACAGACCATATCCTTGGGACAAACACAGTACCAGAGGAATGATTCAATTTTTTAAAACATAATGGAGAAAACTAATGGATGCTACAGAGACAAGAGTGTAAGACAACTGAATTTACCCTTGTAACAGAAAACTGATGCTCAGAGGTGAAGATACAAGAATTGCTTCCTTAATTAAGAAGCAAAGACAGTTCTTTGCATGGGTCTTGAAGGATTGGTTGGGAAAGACTCTACCTCAATACTATTTAGGATATGTAATTTAAGATATATAAGCTTTGGTTATGAGGAGAGGCGATATTCCCCAATCTTTAGAGAAGGATAGTAGCTGATTTAAAATGCAGACTTTGAGACTGGCCTCCACCCTTCTCAACCTTGCAAAGATCATAAAATGCATGAACTGAAAGTCCTTTGATAATGAATTCATTTGAAATAAATTAAATGACTGGATGTCTTATTTCCTCTGTTTTCACAAAGGTCTGGATATTTTTCAGTTGTTGCTATTTTACCAGAGATGGGAGCTGTTTTTGATTTTTTGGACTGTGTTTTCAAGCAAAAGCTCAGTCCTGTGTAATAAAAGAGAAAAGGCCAAAGTGATATATGTATGTGTTCATTCTCACCAGTGTGATAACCTGCTTCAGAAATCCATGTGAACAAGCCACACACACACACACATATATATATATATATGTATGTATATATACATATATATGTAATTTCACAAGTTCTTCTATTCATGCCAAGAAGCCAAATGTTTCCTGGGCAATAGAAACCTGGTGCACATTGGTATCTGTGTTCCAAACCTCTTGGAGCCACAGAGGAATCTGCTGAAGAAGAGGAGCAAGCCTCTATGCTTCCTGCTGAACTGGAGGCAGGAAGGTGCTTGGAGACAAAGCAGAAAGTGAGGCTTGAAAAGCTTATGCAGTTTTTCCCTGGTGGTAAAGTGCAGTTGAAGTACCAGGGTTATAAAAAATAAGCTTCTGCAAGACATCCTTTTGTTGACCTAGAAGGTAATGCACATCCTTACAGTGCTCATCAGAAAGCAGATGTAATGATCTTAAGTTCTTGAGGCAGTGCTTGCATCCACCTGCCAGCAACAAACCAGGAAGCACTGAGCAGAGTGTACGTTGCTTAAACTTGCTCTGAAGTGTGTCATTTTAAAAGTGTGTCATTATATGGATCTTTGATATCTTGGGAGGAAATCTGTGTATGATCTTTCTTTCTTCCCCCTGAGATTCATTTGTAAATCCAAGGCAATGATACAAACAAAAAAAAAAAAAAAACAAAAACAAACAAACAAAAAAAATTAATGTTTGTTCTTTCAGATCTATACTCCACTTATTTTCCCTCAGAAGTCTTTGGTCCCTGCTGTAAATCTGTCCAATACTCCATCTCTCTGATATAGGCAAAATCTTTTTAGAGGTTTTTTTAAAGCCTTGCTGTGAAACACAAAGGCCCTAACATTAAAGTTGTTAGATTCTAAGGTCAGAAGAGGGGGAAAAGGGTCCACATATGCAGCCAGCAAAAGAGGCACAAGAAGGTTGCTATGTTTGTAGTATGGAAGATGCCTCTGGCTTCTCAAAGTGAAGCATCATTTTGGGCAGAGGAACACCCGACAGAGAAAGGCACCAGGCACCCACTGCAATCACAGAAGAGCCTTGGCTGTAAAAGTTTCTGGTGTCCCCAGCTGGGGCAGTTTTTCCAAATATTTCCACGGAGAAGAACAGGCCTCCATTAACCCAGGCAAACCACAACAACATGTTTGTCACCATGCCTAAAAACACCAAGTACCATCCGCAGTTAAAATCTCTGCTGGCCAGGCAAATTTTGCACAGGGATGTTTGTTAAAAAGTCTGCTTCCACTTGTTCTCCAGCTAGCTTGCTCTTTGGGGAAATCCCCCTCACCTCTTGCCTTACTCTTCCCTTCTGCACTGTCAAAATAAAACACTCAATAAAAACGTGGCGGTTGTCTGACACGACACAATTTCACCATGCTGACTATTGCTATTAGTGATGAATCCCTGAACAGTTGTTAGGCTATGGGCAAGGAAATCAGCAATGCTGTGTGCTTGCAGGGAGCTGCTCTGAGGCCGCCAGCCCATGGCACCCCAGGGGTTCCCAGCCTGGCAGTTCTGCTGCTGCTGCAGGGAAGTCCCAGAGGAGGACACGGATTGATGCCCTTCACTGGCAGCTCAGCTCCGCTCTGCCACGCCTGAGAGTGTCCAAGGCATGGCTGGGGGCCCATGGGTGGGAAGTCAGAGAAGCAAGAAGGAGCCTGGGCCCATAGGACAGCACAAGAGCTTACTTAAAAAAAAAAATCCCAAAACAAATCAACTCTAAACCATCTCCAGAAAAAAAAAAAGAAAATAGAGTGAAAGAAAGGACTGTAGTGGAGGTAGAAATTGAGTTCCACAAATAGGGAACAAAGTCACATATCTGAAGCAAACTCCAGACATCAGCCGTCCCTGGAGCCCCCAGGAACAAGAGGCACACAGAGCACTGCTCACCAAAGCCCACCAGCCCTTTCATGTCCTGGCACACCAGGCATGAAGCTGGATCTGCCATCCCCTTAGGGTGACCCGTGGTTTCCCTCTCAAGCTGCTGTGGGGAGAAGTTCAGCTTGGCTGTCTCAACAGGGCAGATTCATAGAATAATTTAGGTTGGAAAAGACGTTCAAGATAGAGTCCAACAGTAACCTAATAGTGCCATATCCACCACTACACCAAGTCTTTAAGTGCCACATCTACACATCTTTTAAGTACCTCCTGGGTATGATGACTCAACCAATTTCCAGGGCAGCCTGTGTCCCAGTGCTTGACAACCCTTTCTGTGAAGAAATTTTTCCTAACACCCAACCTAAACCTCCCCTGGTGCAACCTGAGGTCTTTTCTTCTTGTCCTAGCACATGCTCCTTTGGAGAAGAGAAAGCCCACAGTGAGAGCCTGGCCTGACTCATCCAGCAATCAGCAGAGTTCTGCATTGCTGGAATTTGCTGGGAATTTTTCATGCTAGAATCAGCTGTGTGCTTGTGGGCACGTAGCCAAATGGAAAATAAACCCACACTCAGATGTCTCCAAACAGCCTCATCTTGATGAGATAACACAACGACCTCTCTGAGCTAGAATTTGATTTTAGATGCAGCTCTACAGAAATGAAGACACTGAGCTGTCTATAAGCACACAGAGGGCATGATTGGTCTCAAGCCTACTCTGAACCTGCCCTATTTCTCCCCCTTTCCCCAGACTCCCAGAGGAAGTAATTTATTGATGACCGTTTCCAGAAATGCCAGAAAAGAGCAAGGGGATAAGTGTTAAACACACAAACAAGAATTTGTAGAGATGGAGCTTTATGTGAGATTGTAGTAGCTATAGCATAAAGGAAATAAAATGTCTTCCGTTTCCAAAGTTCCTTTGCCAGATGGATCCATAATTAAATCATCTGCACAGCAAATAAAACAATTGAAGGTTGCTAAATTTTAGGTAACTGTTTATTCACATCCACACAGAAAGTTGATGAGATGTTTTGGCTAAAATGTTAAATGATAATTCTGTAAAGCTATTCCAAGAATCTAAATTTAGAGTAGATTGTTAGAGTGCTGCAGGTGGCTGTGGGACCTTCTTATATTGTTTTATCATTACTTATTAATACTTTTTAATAAATGTATCAACAACAGAATTTAGCCAGCTTCTATGTATCTCTGCCTCTACTCAGCTTTCATTCAAACCGAGCAGAAACTTATCTTGTAAGCAACCAGCACCACTGACTTTTGGAAACTACATTGAATAATCCTTTATTCTGTCATGGCAGAAGACTTTAAAGTCATATTTACAGAAATTTAATTTAATTAACTTTTTCAAGTCCTAGCTATGTTCTGGTGAAGAATATGTTTTTTAATGTAGGATAAGAAGTTTTAAAAAATGTATTTTAACAGGGATGCTTTTGCTTATGCTGTGATTTAATAGCATAACTTGCTTGATATTAAAAAGTTAAAATCACCAAGCGTTTCAACCATCAAATTAAAATTGGTGGCTGGAAGCTCAATCAGCACTAGCTTAGCAAGCTCATCCCTCTGCCCTACCAGTTTCACCCTGACAACCCAATTTGATGGGGCAGGTTTGAATGGGTTATAAAAGAAGGAAGAATTTACCCTCAGAAAGTGGGATTTCTGAATTCACTACTGACACAATTTCAGAATGGTAAAGTCAAATTAAAAACTGTTAAACTTCAACTCTGATCTTTAAACACAAAGAGCAATAATCAAAGCACCTACCCACTTCAGCCAAAGTCTTGATACAGGATTCCACTGAGGCTTTCTGTGTTGGGTTTGGCCAGGTACAGTTGTAAATTCTAAAAGCAGACTGCAGCAGCTGAATAAAAACAGGCTGGTGTGTCTGAAAACAAAAACAAACACAGATTTTTACCCTTAAGGATCTCCTCACAGCTGCCCTAGGGTTTGACACAACGTAAACCAAGGAGGTTTTAGCTTGTAGACTCAACTTATAGCTCCATTAAATTCTCTTTGATCTTTAGGTCTGGCAGAAGCAGAAATCAATGCTGCACCTCTAAAAAGGCCAAATCATGCAATTTTTCCTCAGATTGCCTCTGATATCAAGCAAACACAGTACACACTATAAGGACAGAGGAGTTTTTCCCATTCTCAGGTGTGTGTCCCTTCTGTCACAGGACACAGCATCTCCCTCACACAAAGATTTTTCTGCATGGATATTCCCTCCAATGAATTCACAAGAGCCAGAAGTAACTCTGACCACATTGAGCTGTCTTACTGGTTCAAGATGCAAGTGACTAAAATTAAGAATTAAGTGTTTTAAAGAGGGATTAGGCTGGTAGTCAGTGGCGTGAGAGGGGACAGAGAAATTAAAGGAGGATGAAAAGAGACAGCATTCCTATGCAGGTAGCAGAAGGTATCTCATTAATGGTCTGAATAACTGATTTGTCTGTGTCTCTTCTCCTTACCTGGAGGCTGGTGCTGTTATCTGAAAATGGTGAATTGAAGAAGCCACTCACAATGCTCATGACAGGCTCAGTGACATATTTCTCCAGAGACGTGTCTGCGTGTTTACGATCTGTGGTTGTGTTACAAACCTGCAGGGAAGGAGGAGGAAACAATGAGACTTAGTTCTCCCCAATAAGCAAGCTTCATTATTTTGTATTTATTACAACACATCTGATAGTTCTTCTTAAAGTAAAAACAAAAGATTTTGATATAGTATCTATCAGAGAGAACTATGTTAGAATTGAAGCTGGATTTGTTATAGCTTATCTTTCTTCTCAGAGGTCCAGCCTTCTCTTCTGAACTAGTTCTTTCTGGCTGCCTGCCTCTTCTTTCCCATACCATGAAGAAAAGAGCCCCCTAAATCAGCACACTGCATGCCACTTACACATTCAGACAGATTCAAGAAGAAAATGGACCTTTCCTCCCATTGCAGGGCTGGTTGGAAGATGCTTCAGAGACAGATGAGACATAAACAACTCAGGTTAGAAAGATTTCATACAACATTTAGCTTCTCTCAACAATTAATCACCACAACTAGGTGGAAAAGGTGGAGCTCATTTGCAGGAAAAATGTTTAAAATGAGGGAAGGGAAACAGCATGCTCAATACCAACAGGCTTTAGGATGGTACTGGAAGAGAGGCAGCATTTCTCTGGGAAGCCACATGGGGAAAATACAGAAGCCAAGCTAAAACAATGAAAGAAGGGAATGGATGATACCAGGACAGCTCTGGAGCACAGAAGGATGATTGAATGGTGGGAAGGGAGTGAAAATATTTGTACAAAAGGTTCCTGAAGACTCCCTTTGGTACAACACTTAAAGTTTGTTGCTGCGTAAAGATGTCACACTTAAAGAAAGGGAAAAATTACTGGTGTGGATTATATCCTTCAGTATTTCCTTTATTTCTCTTCAACACTTTTGAACATCTATACAGAGTTATGTTGACTTTGTATGTGTCAGTGTACAAAGTACTGAAAGGAGTCTACAGAGAGCCAAAACCAGTGAGAATGGCAAGACTGGACAAATAAGTAGTACAGACTGTAGTCATACTACCTCTTCAACAGCCTTTAAATATGCAGCTGTAGTCATGTTTAACAAGAAATGAAGACAGAGTTGTTTTCTCTTTCACCTACGCAAGCCAGAGATGACTGCAATGTTCTAGGGAATCTATGCAAAAACAGAATTTATTTTGTATACAAAAACTCCAGGGATAGCCTTTTCATTGCCATCTGTGCATTTAACACATAACCCCAAACCTGAGTGGCACACACTTACCATTACATCCCTTCAGGGATGGGGAGTCCAGAGAAGCTGTTTGAATTACTTACAGTCACAGGAAAAAGTTAGTGACAGAAGCAGAGAGATAATCCACAGCACCTGATCTCACACAGGGCAAAGATTCTCTCTAATTACACACTGCCACTGTCACTACAAGACAGCAATTTCACCAGGAATGTTTTAAGGAAGTTTACTGACATGACATCCAAAAGCACCTGTGTTCAGGGTATGATAGAGCTCAGGGGAACACAGAAGCACCTTGGGTCGAGCACACAAACATTGTCATGCAGTAGGCAGAGGAATAACCAAAGATAACTTCAGACCTCGACAAATGAGGCATCTTGAGGAGTTTGCTTGTCTGCTTATCTAAAATGTGTCAGATAAATCAGTCATGCCTCCACAGAGTGCTTTTTTTATCACCCCAGGAAAGATTTTGGTCAGAGAAGCAACGGTGTCTAAAATGAAACAGCAAAGTCATCAGCCCTTCTGTTTTGGGAAAAGTGTGACACCACCACCTCCCCCAGTCCTCATGAAGGTAAATGATTCAGTTAATAATCAAAACTTGTTTATTTTAAAACTTTTTTTTTTTTTTTTAAGAGACCATAGAACTAAAAATCTCTGTAAGTTCTTTTGCTTTTAATTAATCTGCATGTCAATTTTGGCTGGAACCAGTAGCTCTGAGATCAGCACTTGCAATCCCTACAGGAAGATAGGGAGCCGTGCAGTGTTAGCACAGTGAATGCAGAAATCACCAAAAGTAAATTCCAGAACACTTTTAAGCTTTCCCCTTCAGCTGCCTGAAAAGCAGAACCATAGGGAGGAATGCCACTCTGCTCAAACACTGGTCTGAAAAATTCCCAGCACAGAAGGAATTTGGAAGTCCTCTCATTTGTTCTTATCCCTCTGCCCTTTGGGAACTGAAAGATCTTCCTCCGTGGAAGAAAAAACCAAAAACCTGAAATGCATGGAATGGAGATGAGGATTGAGAAAGCAGTGTTTAAAAACCCCTTAAGAGGCTTTGGGACCAAACCTCACATGAATAATACTTCAAAAATTCTGCAGAGAAAGCCAGGATGACTTTACAGCTGTCAGATCCCCGACTCTTGTCTTTAATCCTTCTCAGACTACAGCTGCTGACTTACACAGGCTGGGCCACACACAGGAAAGGGAAGCCTTTCCTTCAGCAGCACCCACTTTGCTCAGCACAAGGCTGTAAGTCACACCCAGCAGAAAGTAGGTTGGCAGAAGCTGCAGAAGCAGGGTGTCTTTGAAAGCGCGACAGCTTTTGGCAAACCCAGTTTATACACGGATCCGCCTCGTGCCTGCTTTGCAATGTATCATGTTGTTGAAAGGAAAATGACAGCTGGGGACTAAATATTTCCTTCTTCAATCCAGAAACAGATTTTAAAAATCAGTTACTCTTTTTTTTTTTTTTTTAATATATATCTAAAACAGAAGGAATCCAACCTGAGGATAACACTGCCGTCTTTCACCTTGGTGCTCTCCGATAACAGACTCAAAGCTCACAAACTCACCCACTGACAGGCATTTGTAGCAGCTAAAAGAAAAGCATTTCCCCTTCCCCCATGCAAAAGCATCCCTTTTAGCTCACTGGAACACAGAGGATCAAAGGGCTCTTTTTCTAAATGCTTTGAAAGCTATTGTAACATCTTTCATGAGGCTGACAGCATTCTAACTGTCCTGATAGCTAGAGAACGCTGATGTATTTATAACACTTGTGCTCTGTCAGGGCCCCAGAGCACCAAATCTGAACAAATACACTCCATAACCTGGAAAATACAGCTATCCATGGCTGAAGAGCAGGACAGGCCAGAACAATTCTGACACGCTTGCAAGAGAGCAGAATAAACCTGCATTTTGCCAGCAGCACCCACACAGAAAATGCACCATTTTCCCTCTTCACCTCTGAAGACCTAGGGTCTAATTTCTCTTAGGAGAGGGGTGTGTGAAAACAAGCTCGGTGGTCACCAGCATCAGGCCAAGCCTCCAGCATTTATCACAGTGCAGTCTGTCTCCAGGCTCATGTGAGGAAACCTGTACAGAGCCTTCTTTCTACTTGTCTGCTTCTAGCCCAGGGGCACAGAAAATTGGCCACGTTCAAGGGCTGGGGAGGAGGGGATAGTCTGTTTGGATAGTCAGGGTCAGGACATGTCAGGAAAGGGCAGCCCAGAAAGGGAATTAAATAGAAGAGAATACTTCTTGAGATAAAACCAGTAAGGTTAAAAGTCAGAACGCTCTTCCAAGGATGTTTCTCATCTTAATTTTCAACCCAGGTTGTTTTTATCTGGGAGGGCTTTCACTGTGTAACACAGCCACAGAGAAAAAGCAGCAAGAAAACAGCGTTTGTAGAGGACTAATTGCTACTGAAAATGGCTACCACCAAAACAAGAGAGCACAAACATCCCTGCCTTAACCTGCTCCCAGAAAATATAAAGGTTTAAAAAAAAATACACCAGAACAAAATCAAAACAAAACAAACCCCCCACACAAAAAACAAAACAAAACAAACAAAACAAAAAAAAAAAAAAAAAAAAACAAAACCAAAAACAAACAAACCCAAAAAAAACCCCAACATGTATAAGGTTTCTGTTTCACAGATAAACTGACCAGGTCCCAGTAACTATTGTACGGCATAAGTTTTTGCATTCCTTCTTCTTTTAACCAAAATTCATTCTATTTTCTCCTAATAGGTCTCACAGGAATTATTTTGTAGCACACCATTACTTTGGGGTCATTGTCTGCTGCAGGACCAAACTGAGATTCTTTAGCTTTTCTCTTAATTTCAATGAAATTATGAATGCAAGGAGTGAGAACTTAAGCATTATAAAATCTAATGGATCATGGACTGGGAAAAACCCAAAAACTCATGTATTGTAAATGCAGGTGAAGCCGGTGGGAAGAAGTGATGATGTCTGACTCCAGTTCAGAAGGCTGAATGATTTCTTTATTATAACCATACTACAATACATTAACATACTATTTAAAGGAAGCACTAAAACTACATACCTACTTTTCTGACTACTATATTTAACCAACTCACAACTCATGACCCTCTCTCAGTGCAGACACAGGTGGATTGGATTGGCCATTAGGCTCAAACAATCCTCACCAGAATCCAATCAAGCAATCACCCCAGGTAAACAATTCTCCAAACACATTCCACATGGGAAAAACAAGCAGCAGAAATAGAAATTGTTTTCTTTCTTCTCTCCGTGCTTCTCTATGAAAAAATCCTGAGAGAATGTGCCTGCCACACTCATGGTTCTACTTGAGCAGTAAGAGCAACACCATTGTTTGGCATTAATATTGTAATTATTTATGATTACAAGAAGCATTAACGTCCTAGTAAAGGATATGTAGTGCAGGCTATAATCGTTACATCACACTAGCTTCCCCTAATGGCTCTACTGCTGTATTTAATCCCTGTGGAAGTCATAAGATTGCTCCTGTTTTCTGCCTTCAAAATCCCTGGGAAAGGAAGCTGAATTCAACTTGTAATGTAGAATTTAATTCAGCAGCTACTGACACCATGAGGCTCACTGAGGACCACAGGAATGACAGGCCTGGGGTACTGTGCCCTGTCACCTTGCAGCTGTAATTTCTATTTGAATTAGTATTCTGAGGGACCACAGCTCTACACCTGCCTTTCACATCGGCAATGAGAATGCAGCGACAGGAGAATGAAAGACAAAAATAGAGACTAAAGAAGGAACACGAGCCAGAGAAGATCTTGGTTCCTGATCCTCACTACAACAACAGAATAAAGGAAGAGATTACAGATGTGGGGTTTTTTTAGTCACCCCCACAATGACACGTAATGCATGTTCTCAAAAGATGTACACAGGCTCTCAACCATGTACACACACCCAATTTATTTCTCTGTAAGAAAAGAGAAAGGCACAGGTTCCAAGATCCCCTTTTAGAAAGAGAAGGCTGCTAGTAATTAGCAGGTTAAATGATGATAAAGATCATAGAAATGACTCTTTGTTAAACAAACAAAGCAACTAACCACGCTTATCCTATTGCCAACTTTGAATAAAAATAGTTAACAAAATAAAAGTTCACCAAAAAACCCCATTACTGCCAGTTCAGTTGTCACCCATGACCATTCTGTAATATTTAACACCTGGTGAAGCTTACCCTTGCCATATCAACAAGGAAGTTCTCAAAAAGTTTCCAGATATGGTTACTGGCATAGATTTCTTTCATTTCCACTTCAGTGTCCACGTAACAGTGGTTAACAAAATTAACATAGGCAATTTTCACCTGCAGGGACAGCGAAAACACAATCACTATGAAATGGAACAGTAAAAACAATTAACATAATGTTTTCTATCTGCAAAAATACTGAACAATAAAGATGAACCTCCCAGTACTAACAAACATTCATAACTATAATAATGCACATGTTTGGTTCTGAAGATTTAGAGAGAAGCAGGGCAACACATGCCTTAATGTGTTTACTGAAAGACCACAGGAAGAAATATGAAAAGGTTTTGCAAACACCCTTACTCTAATGACAAAACCCCCACAAGACAAACCAGTAATGATTCCGGTATTTAACTGATATTAAGACGAGCAAGGCCTGGCTCTAAAGCCAGAGGCTGTCAAAATGCAGAGCACCCCTGCACTTCCCAGTTGACTGCAGTAGGTTGAAGCCCTGTGACAGGCTTGCCAAATATAAAATAAAAAGTCTTTTGCAGAGCTGGGACTAAGTCCTTGTATTTCCACATCCTAATGCAGCACTTGCATTTGGGATCTAAAGGCCAGAGAAAGGTTGGGACTACAGCAATGGCAGCACAAGGCTTAGGAGGAGGACATGCCAGGACTCCTCTCTGGCATGACAAGTCTGTATGTGTACAGCATAAAAATGGATATTCAGTGCCCAAAATGTATAGAGTAAATATAAACATATGCAAATGCACTGAAAATTTCTTATCACGGTCAAGGGAGATGAGATAGTTCCATATGTTTAATGCAGTGAAGAGTAAACTCAGACCTTTACGTTTCTTTTGTTTGGGATTTTTTTCCTAATTACCATCTGTTGAAATTAATGTTAAGGGGAACTTTTGGGCAAAGCAAACATATTTCTTTTTAGCAATAAGATCATTTGATCACAAGGGCAATTTTCATGGCACAGAGGGAGTTTTAACTCCAGCAGGCCCCAGTTCTGTTGCTTTGAGCCCCATTTTTCCACCAGGTAATATCACAGTCCTACTTTAGCATGACACATGCAGAATTGGGCCTTCATCTGCAGCGAATAAAAACATTTGCAGGACTGCAATTGAGTTTAATAAAATGAGGCTTCACCCAGATTCCCACTGACTTCAGCATGGACAGAACTTTATCCATCATTTCAAAGAAATTCAGGCGATGGCAAAACATTGGCTTAACCCAACATTCAGCTGGGTCTTCACAATTTCAGCCAGAAGTTACGGGAACATTAAACTCTGACAGTGACTGGACAAACCCAACACAAAGCAAGGTGTCTGAAAAGCTGACAAACAACGCATTAAGGACAAGGAATTTTCTGTGGAATAAATATTGTCTACCCTTTCTCACTTATTCGCTGTAAGAAGCCCCACCAATTTCCAGCCCATTCCCTGTGCAAATATTCAACTTGTCAGTACATTATAAACAACAAAACATTGTCTGTGTTTCTAAAAATGCTAAGTCTGCTTCCTCCTGCCATGAATCGTACCTCAGGAATGCAGTCATCATGGGTCACTACCCTCACAATATCATCCAGGGGCAGCAGTGAATTGCACTTGATCTCTGTGTACACATTCTTGCCCTCTGTGCAGGCAGCCAGCAGCTCCACCAGAGTGATGTGATAGGCCAAGGGCCCGCTCTCGTCGGCTCGGTCTCGCTCCGAACACATCATCTGGAGCAGCACTGGGAAGGATGCTCTGTCATTGTAGAATATCAGCACATCTTCACCACCATTTATGAGCTGAGAAAGAGAGCACAAGGTTCTGAGCACCCTGCACTGCAATCATTTTGGACTCAATGATTTTAAAGGTCTTTTCCAACCTAAATGAGTCTATGATTTTCTTAATTTCTTACTTTATCTCTAAGTATGCAAAGATTCTCTAGCTAAAACCCAAATGAAACAAAATTTACTCCAATGCGGTTTGCCAAATGAACATGTCAGAACAAAACCCAAGGCAAACTTCTGCTCTTATCAACATAAGTGCAAATCCGGAATAACTCACCAAGGAATGCACTAATGCAAGGTGAATTTCAGGTTTAATTTCTGTGTAGCTCTGTCTTTACCTAAGACAGCATGCCATCCTTATTATTCCTACCATGTCAATGTTTGTGTGAAGTTAATTAATTATCCACACCTCCTGCTAGGAGGCCAGGATGCATTATTATCCCTGTTTCATAGATGAGCACTTGAGGTGCAGTGAGATTAAATCTTCCACGCTGCCTCACACAGAAAAAGCCTGTGGCTCACCTGGAATTGAACCCAGCTTTTCCCCACTCTTGCTCAGTATTGGAAACAAAGGGAGATTCTTCCCACCCTGTGCAAATTTGGCAGATGATGGGTCATTACTTTGTCAGTGTCATGTCAGCACTTTCATTTAGCAGAAAGCTGGTGTATGTGATACATGTTTGATTCTGCTACAAGTGCTCAGCTCATCTCAAGAGGATCCAGAGCAGCGCTGGATGCCGGCAGCCCCATCTCAGCACATCTCACTGAAGAGCTTTGCTCTAACCCTGTTTGGAATCCTCTCTCCATCACTGTCCTTTGAAGCACAATCCACTCTCAGTGTGGGTGAAACAAGCTCCCACAAACCCCTCCTAGTACGGAACACACCCTGGCAGCTCAAAAATCACACTTATTTTGTGAATTAGGCACTTGACCTATTCCAGTCCATATGTGACATGAAATCCCAGCTTACTCAATTCAAGTGTAGTCATAAAGGCTGCTGGAGCTGCTGAGAAATGAGAAAGCAGCAAGAACAGGAATTAAAATTAGTCTCTCAGAATGATAAGTCAAGAAGCATTTCATTACACTTTCCAGGGTTTCAACACTTCAGATTTTGAATTCACAGCATTTCTGTTTGTGCTTTCTCTGTTTCTTGCTTATTTTTACTTTGACATTTGGCTGGAGTGAATTGTGAATTCAGTCTCTCCTGCAATTCCTATTTCTCATTTATCTTTGGGTTTCTACAGTATTTCTATACCCACGACTTTTCAGACATTTTCTGGACAATCCACAGTATAGAAAAAGAAAAATTTAAAGGGATGAGAGCTCAGGATGAAACAACCCAGCAGCACTTTCTGCCATTAAAGTATATTTTGAGAAAGTTTAGAATTTTATGGTAATATAATGAAGGCTGTCCAGTATTGGAGCAGCTGTTGATACTGTGCAAAATATTACTCCAGTATACTACAGGTAATAGAAAACTCTGCTGCCACACTGAACTGGCCCAAAGTAAATTCTGCTTTCCCTTCTGTAATAGTGTTTGCACTGACAGGCAGGGCTCTTCCAGGAACTTCAAAACCTGCCTGTAATGACAAAAAGTGCCCTAATGAACCTTTCAGGTTTGTAAACATCATTGCAGACATGGAGACCAAGGCGATGAGAACAAAGGAATCAGCCAGATTGGGGATGTCCAATGGATTTTATGACAGTATTCTCTTGCCATGGTGCTCCTTCATCTGCATGCACTTTCTAGAACATGTAAAGATGAGGATTATTCCTCACTCCCAGTAAATGGGAATAAGCTACAATATACTTCCTGTGGGTGAAAGAAAACACAGGAGGAGCTGAGGCAAGCTGTACAGTCATATTCTATCTTATCTTGTGGTAAATTGTTTATGTGCCCCATCTGGAGGTACAGGAAAAGCTACAGCATTTGTTTCAGGCCACAAAGTACATCTCAGTTGTCTACAGACAAACTGTCCCAACTCGGTAGCAAGTTCCAACCATTTGTTCCCTTTAGAGTGGATTGCCATTCGAGTGCCATTCAAGTTTCACAATTAGCATCTTCTTCTAAGAAATCATAATTACTTACCTGTAATTTCCTACTTTTTGAAAAACGGATCATTATCTTACCCTATTTCATCAAAACAGGGTTACTCCCTCCCCCCAGAAAATTCCTGCACGACTTATGATGTGAATGCCATATCCAAGTTCATTTCTACTTTCGTCATGGAGTCAGCTTGAAAATGTAATATGACAGTTTATCTTTGTGCTGCTACAGGTCAATAGCAAAATAGATTGCAATTGAGAAAAATCTGAAAATTTTGTTTGATGATTAAAAAAAACCTGTACAAGAGCCTTCGGTGGAAGCAGAAAAACCTAAAAGCACAAAGGCACAAGAACTGTTTGAATTATGTAAATCAAAGGCTTGTAATTGATATTGCATGTTAAAATACTTCAGTCAAATTGAAAAGGTTGAGGTGAATTTCATTAAAGGTTATCCGTGTAGGCAGGAGCTTTATTTTCTTAATTAGAAGTTTTTCCTCTTGTTGCTGTGGAATAAAATTTCAGTGGGATTTAATTTTGTTCATACCACAAAAAACTAAAGCTTATATCTGATTTCTTTGAGAAGACACCTCTTAGAAAAAAAAAAAAAAAACAAGCCACAAAAGAAGACACTTTGTAAAGCAAATAAAAATGTTCCTTGTACTCTAATCCAACCATGACTTTTCACCATATTCAACTTTTTCCACTTACTAATCTCAAGGAGCTGTTAACATAATTACAGTTAAATGCACAAGTGTCTGCAAGTTGAAGACTTCATTTATCATACTCACAATATATCAAATCCTAATTGCAGAGCAACTCAATTAGGTATTTTCCTAGGAAATTTATTGGCATAAAGATTTTTCCACAAACCACTTGGTTGAATTTACTTTAACTAGCTGGATCGAGCTAGTTAAAGCTAGAGGAGCTCTACTGACCCTCACGGAAATGCTCTGAAATAAAACAAAACAAAAAAAGGCAGAAGCTAGGATTTAGAATTGCTACATGCTAAAAAAAAGGTCTACAGCACCATTTAGACAAATCCATAGAGGTAAGAGCCTCTTGTATGGCAAACACATGCTACAAGAGTGGGTAAAAGTGATCCTAAATTACATTACAGGAAAATGAAGGTTTATGTAACTCTGAGATTTCCATGCTACATCATCTACAAATAGACATCTCTGTATCACCATGCTAACACTCGTGTTTTCTTTCTAGTAGTTATACAGATGGCCTTACAAAATTAGATCAAACTCCCCAAAACGTCTGCTAAAATATTCATTATTTGTGACGCCGCTTAAAATTCTAAAGCGAGGATGCCATTATATCTCATCGGTATCAAGAGCAGGAAAAACAGCCTCAAAATACTCAAGTGATTAACATGCGAAGCCTTTGCTTACCTCTGTCATTACCATGTCCTGGCACTTCTTCACGTATTTGCCATCTGCTTTCACGATGGTCTGCAGGAATCGCAGGTACTCCACGTGTCGGCCGTGGGTCTCAATGCAGTGCACAAAGTGCTGCACCACCCTCTCGCTGATCTCGTTGCACAGGAGGTAATTATTCATGAAGATGTGCCTCATGGTCTCAGCTTCCAGGAGCTGAACACATCAAAAACAGCCTCATGAGTACAGCATATCTGCTTTGAGATTGAGAGAGGCATGGGATTCTCGAGTACAGGAAGGCTCACTGGTAAAGGGAAACTGGAGAAATCCTTTTCAATGATCTCAGGGTCCAGCTTCCAGTTTTGACGGGATTTCTCCATACTTTCCTATGAGTACAAACAGTCCTAAAGTGGGCATAAACTAAACATGTGCCCATGTGGAAGGTGAACACACAAACACACACACTGCTAGAGCACTCTGCAGGGGCTTTGGAGTATGAGACACCTGAGACCACCCTGGCCCCACTCACCATCAAACTTTTCAATGAGGCCACCAGATGAGATGATGAGCTGCTCTGGCTGTCTCTGGGGCTCACAGAGGAGGCATTTCCAGCAGGCAAATCCCTGCACAAGCAGCCTGATGGTCTCAAAGAGAATGTCTCTTTCCACATTAACTCCAGAGGGAGCCTAGGGCTGTATATCCCTGAGCATCATGGAACAAGAGGAACAAATCTGGAGCAAGAAGGGATTCTGCTGAGGACACAGCACCCAGACTTTGTGCATTCTTGGGGCTTTTGCTCTAGGTTGGTCCCTTGGACTAAAGGCTCCTGAGGGTCAGGTGTGCTTCTATAGTATATGTGTCTGTTTAATGTCATCTGATAGGAATCCACATCAAGTTTGCTCCACAATGAGCACAGAAGCACAATAACTGGGATGGATGATCAGGAAATCAGCTTCAAAAGAACAGAAATACAAGTGCAAGCTGGCTCCACACTTTGCACCCGAGTGAAGTGTCAGCATTGGATGTGATGGAATCCAGGCTCTGGTTCCCACTGTGGTCAGCTCAGAGCTGATCGCTAATTTCACAAAAGAACATAAATAAAAAAACAATGGAACAAATGTTCCTAAAATGCACAGGCCAGGGTCTGCAATCCTCATACTCACAATTCCTTCTAATAAAAGTGTGTTTTGCTCAGTAGATCCACTGAGCAAGTGTCATTCTATATGAATATGTCTGTAAACACACACACAAATATATACAAAGGGATTGTGATAAAAAGTGTATTGTGAAGACAATGATTTAATAGAAGGTCAGACTTTAGATTACTTGAATCAAATGGGAGCATCATCAACAAAAATGTATGAGTCTGATTCTGTTGTTACACAAGGTTTAAGACAGCAGTCACAGTATCTTCTACCTTGACTTTACTGTCCATCAGTGAGTGAGTCAGGATAAATAAAATCAGAGTCAAGTTCAAGACAAGGATGTGACACATATTCATAGATCCTTCCAGTAAACCCCACAGGTTCCTTGGTTTTTGTTTTCCACTTTTAAAATGGCAACATTAAAGCCAATGACATAAAAAGCAACACTAAGGGAAATGAGAGAGGAAAGGAGAGGGGAGGCATAATTTAGTGAAATTATTTATTTAGCACTGGGATGTTTCAGCAAACCCGAATTTAATTCCAATTATCATATTCTATTTCAAATGAAATACTTACCCCTGGAGTTAAGAACAAGTTGAGATTTTTGTGGAGGAGAACTTGATTCTGAGGATTTCCTCGACAGAAATTCTGAAGAAAAGTGTGGGCTAGATTCATAACTTCATTCATCTTTTCATCACTCTGCAGGAAGTTAGGACAAACAAAATCAGCTGGGTGTACCTAAACATACTTGTTAAAACCACACAACATCAATTCAGCCAGGAATAAACCGATTCTCCTGAGCCTTTATAGGGCAGGAATTCTCCCTCTGGCAAAAGTAACTGATGTAGTTTTCTTTGGATTCCATTAGCAGCTGTATCTTACTCTGAATCAAACCATAGGGAACCACAGGTAGGAGCATAAAATCAAGGTAAGAGTTCCTCTTTTGTGGTTATAATTTCCTAGATTAAAAAAGCGCTAAGTTGCTTGATTTTAAAAAAAAGCAAAACAAACCAAAAATGTCACTCTGCATTAGTTTTAAGCTCTGGCAAGCATTTGGTTTTTCTATAGCTACATACAGAAACAGATGTATGTGTGCATGTGTTCATACACATACTCCCACACAAATATATCTCTAGTTTCATCCCCATTTTATATTCCTCTCATGTAGCATCCTAAGTATGATTTGATGAACCACCTGTATGGACAAGCCCTATTTTACTGACGACAGCTGAACCCAGTGTCTGTAATATAACACGCAGGAAAACATAGCCTAGCAAAGGTTTTACCTCCTCTCAGCGATTCCTAGAAGATCTAGAAAGATGTGCTCTTTCAAAGCCTATCTAGTTCATTGATTTGTATGTCACCAATTCAGTACCAAATAACTTTATCTTGTGAAAAAACATGGCACGTGGAACTAGGTTAGAGATGTCCACCCATAAAAACAAAGAAGTTGTTTCAGATGTGATCTGTGAAAGCTTTTGGTCCTAAAGTTTGCCTGCTTCAGGAATGAGTACAGGAATGACAGCACTGTGACATCTAGGTACCCAAGGCAGTAAATATTAAATATTAAATAAAACTGTGCAGGCAGCTGTACTTAAACTGAGCCCAAACTCACTATTCTGAAGGTAGAAAATTACATCATCATTTCATGTTTGTACCACAGCTGACAATTCAGATTTAAAAAAATATTTCCATTCATAATTGGGCCTGCCAAGGCCTTTCCCTTCCTTGAGTTTGTGTTCTCTACCACTAAAATTAGGAAAATAACCTTTTCATAGGGGATCTGCAGAAGGTCCAAGACCACCAAGTGGGCACCCATATTTTTCAGTAAACGCTGCTGTTGATTCCGACATTTTTTATTCTGAACACAAAGTTTGCTGAGTCGAATCAAAATCTACAAATTAAAAAACAACAAACCAAACAAATAAATAAGCATGCAACCAAGAAAATAAACCAGTCATGTCACACAAAACCAAACCAAAGACACTTTATTTCAAAATAATTACTAAATCTACTAATCAAACAGGTATGTCAAGCACGTTTCTTGGCAGATATACTAACCTCTTTAACAATATTGTAGTTATTGCTTTTAATGCTGTCTATCTGGGGTTTTTTGGTCCCATCCTGTATTGGGCTCAAAATGTTTGATTCCTGTAATAAAGAACACATGACAAGTGGGGATTTATTGCAATTTCCTCACCATGAATTAATTGTATTTAATAGCAGCAAGTGACAAAGTATTATAGCAGGTCACAAGGAATTGATATAACAGAGATAATAAAGAAAGACTCGTTTATTCTTTATCCAGTGAGTGACAAGATTGACGTTCAAGTCCTTCCTCTGTTTCAAATTTCCAATGTAATTTGAGGCAATTATTCCATGCCTTCATGCTTCTGATCGTTCTGAAAGAGCATGTCCCTAAATCACAGACTAGGCACACCAAGGAATTTAAACACTGTGAGGAGATGGACCAAAAGTGTATTTCAGTAGTCACCACACGTTCCAAAAATCTGTATTTACAGCTGGAAAGACTACAAAATCTGTCGATGTGAACACTAAAAAGAGAAAGAGAAAGAGTTTAAGAGCTCTGGAGAAAGAGCTTAAGACAATCTCTGCAGTTAAGCAGGTTGAAGTTCTCAACAGCACAGGAACAAGCAGCATGTGGAAATTAGAGATGTTCCTCCCACAAAGGGGATGCTTCTGCTGTATCTCTGGATGATGCAGGAAAAGATTTAAAAACAAATAGGAACCATATGTTAAACTGCACCATCAAGTCATGACGCTGTATGCTCCAGGCCCTGGCTCCTGGAAAGCCCCAGCTGGGTATGATAAATAAGAGAAATCAAGTCAGCAAGGAACTGCCAACACCCACGCACCTTTCCATGCATATCTCTCAATCAAAACATGGGAGAACATGTACACAAATACTGCCACTATGTATACTGGCAGTGTTGGGGGTTTCTCTGCTGTCAGCTGTGGTAAGCCTTTCTTAACAGGAAACATAAATAAATTGAAATATTGGACTTTGGATGCTGATGTTATAAAGTATGAAGAAAAACTCTAGCAGATTTTGAGACTGACTCACAGTATGACCACAAGGATGTTAAACCAGTGTAACAGCATTAAAAAAAAAGAAGAAACAGGTGCACTTCTGAGTTTCATTGTGTCCTCAAACTTCCTACTGTTTTAGAAAAGAGAAATACATTAAAACAAACATATGCACGCCAAGCTGAATGTTTATACGTCCTGAAACCTCCCTCTGAACTTTCTTAGCTGATGGTGAAGTTCATAAATCCCATCTGGTCCTAATTTCCAGTGAGGTAAGAGCAGCTGCACCACTTGGCCATGGAAGCTGTTTATAAGAGTGTCAACACTGCTGTTCAGTGCTGATCTATGTAACAACAGTGGATTTTATTTGTTGAGGTTTGTTAGTATGCAGGCTGCCATCTCTCTAGCTGTTTGAATCAATACTTTGGGAGATGTTTCAGGGTTTTTGCTATAATTAACCACCCTCCTCCATTCTGGGATTGTGGGTTAACCAAGATTAATTTACCTGTTAGTTTTATCAGCATTCTTCTTTCATCAAAGCAGTTTTATAATCCATGTGAACTATATGTCTTATCTGGAAGTACTGATCAGCATTAAACTGCTGAATTTATCCTTTCTCTTAACAAAACAAACAACTGTTTATTGAACCCATAAGAGTATGCCAGGGATGTAGTTACCAAGAGATAATCACACCACTGGGATACCAAAGACACTCAGTTGAAGATCTGGCCTCATTATGCCCCATGATAGACGTTCCCTGTCACACTTTTCCACAGGGGACAGGCAGGCATAGAGATCTCAGGTAGAAAGGTTCTCACCCGAGTATCCCACCTTAAGCAAATTATATTTTCTGAAAGAGACTACTCCCTCTACCCATAAAATTCCTGGAATAACACGCTGCACCAGTCTTAGATCCTTTCTTGCTAGCTGCCAGTGGAGACCCAGATTCCAGCATTCAGTCTGAGCAGTCTCCCTCATCCCAGCAGGACAGCAGTGCAAGGCATGTGCCAGTGTCCCCACAGCACAGCTTTGCCCTCCACAGTCTGTATTTCCTTACCAGGGGAATGAGGGACACACACAGAATTCCCAGTTCACAACCTCAACCTGTATGTGATGCTTGTTCAAACATTCCCAGAACCAAAGCAAGGTGCCACAATCCAGAAAAGAAAGGAAGTGAGGGAACACCGGGTGCTTACAGGCACTGAAAGTTTAGATCACTTGAAACCTCGCTGAACTTTCTCAGCAGATGGAAAAGATGAGGAGCTCCATAATGCCACTGTACTGTACTCCAGCTTCACCTTAAAGTCCTTTCACTGAGCCTGTTGCTCTTCCTCAGAGCTGTGTTTCTGGTGCTACACCACCAAAGCATCCTCCAGGGACAAGAAAATAAAAATCACACTTTCCATGGTCTGTGGTATCTACACAGACCCAGAATACCCTTCCTAGAGAGAAACAAGTGAACAGGCTTTATCTGATTTCCCCTTCTCAAGCAGGGCTCTTATATGAGCTCAATTTCAGCATTTCTTCCTAACCCTATTGGTGTCTCATTTATCTCTGACCTAACTACTCCAAGTACTCTTTCCAACTCTGATCTCCAGTCCCTAGCCAGACAGTCCTGCATGGATGTAAGATTTGCCATTTTTCCTATGGAGAACTCTGGATACTTTCATTAAAAAAAGGCCCTTTCTATACAAATCCTATTTCTGGAATCATATGACTTTAAAAAAAAAAAAAAAGAAAAAAAGGCCCACAGGTTATGACAGTAAGGTGAAAAACAATTAACTAGGAAGACTCAGGCAAAAAAAATTGCTATTTTTAAACTCTTATGCACATCTTTCAACAGGTTTCATGTGACAACAAAAATTTGGGCTTAACATAAGAGCGTTCTGGAATGTCATTTACATCCTTGTGAGCACTTCAATGTTGATTGTGAAAAATTAAACAGGCAAATGAGGCATTTTCCCTAAAGACCCAGAGATTCATCCAGCTCTGAATATCCAGTATCCATTCCAAGGAAGCATGAATCTCGTGGGAATTTTGTGTGCTTAAAGCCAGCCACCTGCTTCACAAATTGGAGATTATGCCCAACATCACACCTCCAACATCTCATTTAAGACCTCAAAGAGAGTACTGACTATCTAATGTTACTTTTTTTGCCAGGTAAAAACACCTCTTCACTGTTAAAGAAGAATTTAGCAGGGAAAAAAAAAGATGGACAAGATTCTGAGCTATTGTAACCTGGCCCAGCTCTCAGGGAATTACCAGCAGATGATCTAACCAGCAGATTACGTATTACTGCTCTGATACAATAATCTCTCTGATCTGCCAGGGATAATATTGTGCATCTACTGAAGCAGTGCTAATCCATACAGACCCACAGTTGCCCCATGGGAAAAAAAAACACTGAAAATATCCCATTGAGAGGTGCCTCTGTTTCAAAAACATTATTTTGCCCCCTTTTCCTGGAGTTTCCTTGCTATCAAGGCTACCCATAGGAATAAATGACACTTTAAAAATGTAGTATAGCTAAAAAAACTTTGTAATCTTGACACAGTTCTATTTTCTGTTTCCCCATTACCTCTTCAATTCATTAAATACATAAAGGAACATTTTCTTTTCTACTAGAGCTGTGTTTGAGGAAAGAAAGAAGGAAATACCACATACTTAAGCTTCAACTCCAGATTGCTCCCTAATTTTGACACCACTAAAGATGTGGTATCAGAACATCAGCTAAGATAGATCAGCTGTTCATCTCTCCCCACCTCCTCTGATGAAGAGAGAAATGTGGGAATAAATATTGGTGGAAAAGCCTGCTTTATCTAATCTTATGGCACAAACTTCAATCACAGCAACACTTTGTGTTTTCTTAAAAGCTCATGCTGGAGTTAAATGATTAAATCATGACCTCTGTTTGCACTGAAAAGTAAAATTTAAAAAATCCAAACAATGAAATCTAAAAAAAAAAAATTTAACTGAGGTCTTCACAGTCCTATATTAAAGTTCTACATCAAATCAGAGTACATCTTGAGAAAGTGGTATGACAAGGGCCAAAGAAATGAAAACATTAGTTCACCTACAAAATCTCAATATCCTTAGGTCAGTCTTGTGTGGTGAAGAGTGGAATTATTTGTGATGTTTGAAAACATGAGTTTGATTGTGCTTCTCTCTCTTACTTGCAGCACACTGTCTACTCCTCTTTTCTCCCAGCAAGTCAACCCAACTGCCAGCACACAATTCCCAGATTATTTCCAGAGTGCTGCTGCACACTGTGGCTTGCACCCAAAAAGGAAGGCAGCTCTGTGACCTAAGAATGCAGTTCCTGAAAGCATCAGGAGAGAATATTGAATACATTGATAACAGGTGTTATTTCCCTTTCTGTCAGTTCCTCAAGCTCAGGCAGAATACTTCACATTATCACTTTGACACTTTGCTTAACCAGACCACGATTTTGCAGTTGTTCATGAAACTACCTATCAATATTGAAACAATTCTGACAGCAAAGGCTTTAAACCCACCTCCATTGGCTCTTCTCCCCCTTTGGTCTGATTGTCTCCCACCTCTCCACTCTCATAATTGCTGCTCTTCTCGACCCACAATTCGGATTTTTCCACTGTCAGACGTAGCTGGTCAAGATCAGCCTTGATTTGCTTGTAATTATCCACGTCTTGATTGGACACCAGCAACTGAACCTGGAAATGGAGAAATTGTGAAGCTGTTACAGCAGTAGCACCAGCACTTATGGCTGGGTAATTTGCTTGACAGCTCCCATTCTAAGCCTTTTTCCCAGTGCCTTGTGCAACCTTCCCTGTGCAATTGAAACATGGCACATGCAGGCTTTTAGCCCCCATTTATCAAAAACCTTTAGCAGAGCCAGAAGCTGTAGTTGCCCAAAACAGGATAGTTAAAATATTCACAACATCCTCTCACCTTCTTGAATACACTGCAAAACATTTTTAGCACAGGCAGATTTACAGACTCTTGAGTTCTGTGCAGAGTGAGCTCTGATGCACTGATCATGATCTTCATGGCATTATAAAATACAGTTACACACTATTAAAGCAATAGTTCGAAATAGCTACTGCTTCAGCACTGTACTTGAGAAGGAAAAGGAAAAAAACGGATGGTATGACAAGGGATCAGGGCATCCAAAGAAAAGTCAGAATGGCCAGTAATTTTAATGATCTCCTACACCACCATAATCAAATACTGAAAAAAACCAGACTTTCACACTGTTAGGCCAGCTTAGAAAAGCTTCTCTGAATATAGCTGACAAACTGACTCTCAGGTTCATGGAATTTCTCACCATCTGAGTGGTTGCCACTTATTAAGATTAATCTCATTTTTTCCTTTTCCTGTACTGCTCAAATTATCTTGGCTTTTCACTGTTATGTGTAGTTCTTGATTTAGTATGATCTACACATTTTCTTTCTTTGTAATGCTCTCTGTTCTTCCAAGATTATTAATGAAGATAATATGCCAAAAAACTATCAGCAATCTTTACAGTAAATTAATAAACACAGTTAAGAAATCATACTCATGTAAAAGATTAGGGTCACTGACAACATTGATGTTGTTTTTAAAACCACATTACATCCAGGCAAATATTCACTATTTTGTAATATAAAGTTTTCGTCATAATAATCTCTCTTGGCTTGGCAAAACCTTGTTATTTTACAGAATTTATGAATGCTGCTCAACTGCAGGCATTCTTATTCCACATGCTCTACAGTCTTTTTTGTTTATTTCTCCATTAGCCTTTTCCATCCTTCACAAAAACACGTTAAGCAACTCAGTCCTTGCTTACCTGGGAATAATAGCTATTTATGCAACTCACCAGCACAGCCTAGCTTTAAATACCTGGTGGGAGGCCATTATGCTGCACAACAAAAACATTAAACAAAAGCTCTTCAGGTCTTTATCATTCATATGTTTGCACAGGAGAGAAACCTCCCTACCTTACATAACGATGAGACAACAGCTACCCAGCTCCTGAAATAAGCATCAGATGTTCTTACCAACATATGTTATAAAAAAGGGTTACGTAACAGAGGCATCTCTGTCCTGCAGCCCCATGACATCAGATCTCCCCATCCTAATCCACGGACACATGGAGCCTGCACATGCACCACTACAGAGGGACAGAATAAAAGCTGAAAACAAGCTTGGCTCCATCCCTGCCATCCTGCTATTTGGGCATCGCTGCATCAGGCAGGGGAGCCCCGTGCAAAGACACCTGAATTAGAATTAGAAGCACCAGTGGCCCTGAAGACAAGGAAGTCTCACTGCTGACAAGGGGACACAAGGAAGTCTCACTGCTGACAAGGGGACACTGCTTGCCAAACATGAGGCACTGGCTCTGTCCCTGAGGAATCGCTGTGAGAGGTTCACCGTGGACCTACATTTTCCCTAATGGATGCAGTGCCAGAAATAACAATTTCTGGGGGGCACAGAACTATAACATATACCAGCACATATGGCCCAAGAAGTCTGCTGATACTTGACTGCTGAGGAAATAACACTGTCGTGCAACAAACAGCAATTTAAGTAGCAGAGCAGCCTTTGGGAAGGCTCCCTGCATTCACTTTCCTGGGATAACACTCAGCCCATCCATACCTGTTTGAATGCTTGCAGAACTTCTGCTCTCTGGCTGAAGTGCTTGAACAGCAGGTGCAGAGCCCCTGAGAGCAACGGGGGGTAGTCGTGCATGATGAGGTGAATGAGGACCCGTAAAAAAGTTCTGCCCCCTTCATCATCAAGCTGAACTGCATTCTTCTCCTTTCTGCAACAGAAATGGGGAAAAAAGAACCAAATAAAGTAAAGTAAATAAGAAAAAATAAAAGCTCTTGAGATAAATATGCCTCTATACACAATCTTCACTCGACAGAGCTCTTAAAATCAAATCAAATATGCTGCAGGAAGGAAATTACAAATATTTTACTTTAACATATTTTGTAAGGACTTCTATCCTACAGTTATTGCAGCAATCTTGTAGCAGAATGGACACTATGGAGCAGAAGTATCAATGAAATGTGTCAAATATTGTGATTAAAATCTATATTGTAAAAGCATTCATTTATGTCGTGGATAAATTGAGCCAGGTTCATCCCCAGTCCAAATTAAATGAAGTAAACTGTATCTCATCAGAGATTAATTTGACCCTTTCCTTTTCCCTCCTTCCCTTTTCAGCTGCTATTAAAATTTCATTTAAGAAAAAATAAGCTCAAAAATAGCAAGAATTGCCAAAAGCATCATATTTCTGGAATCATATTTATAATGTGGAACGGCAGAAAGCAGATTTACACTTAACATATCAAAGCAGAAATAATGTTTCCAAGAAACCATTCGGTCTCTCTGTTCATTTTAAAGATGCAGATGCCAAGGGCTGTGTGTTGTTTTACATTATGGGAGTTCAGGAGCGGCCTGGAGGCATTGCTTGTGTTGGTAAAGATTGAGAATGCATGAGGGACTGAGAGAGGAAAGATCACAGTGCCCACACTGCAGATCCTTCTCCTTAGCTCCAAGAAAAACTAAAGTCTACGGCCTTGCCTAAATGGAATTAATTTTTACTGGTATAATTATAATTATACCCGTAAAATTAAACCAATATAGTGATAATGGTAATAACTCTCCAGTGTGAGTGTTTTCCATGAGTTACTTTTTTCTGTTCACAGCATAGCTGAAATACCTTCCAAAACTCTGCAAGCATAAATTGTGATCTACAGGCCTCTGGTGGACCAGGAGATCATGGCAAGTGGTCCACTCCTGATCTGAGGAGTCACAGGAGAGATTACTGTTGGCATGATTTTCCCAAGGAATTTGAACACCAAGTGCAATGGCAACAGGTCATGCAAACTATGAGAAATCCTGAGGGCCAACAGCAAGCTGCTGATGCAGGACATTTGGGGCTGTAGCCATAAGACACATCAGAAACAGAGTGGCTTTTCAGCACCCACGTGAGGCATTGTGAGATAAACAGAAAATTACTGTGGTTCAGCCCAATACACCCGTACACCATTCCCCAGCTGCCTTTGGGAACACGACAAAAACTTTCTACCAACTCTCTTACACCTAAGAGAGTGCTCATAGCCAATCCCACAGCCAACCAGGCCAGCTGAGCTGTTTGCTTGATTGAAATCCAGGTCTTTCCTGGCACGTTTCTGTTCAAATATGGCTTATGCAATTAACAAGCAGGCAAAGGAAGAGAAAGGGCTATAAAAATAAGCACAGAATAAACAGAGATTGGCCATGAGAAATACTGACATGAACAAAAAGATATATAAATATACATAGAGGTAAAACTTCAGAGAATATACCTGCCAGCAAACATGGTTTCAGCCTGAGCTGCAATTTCATCTATGTCAGGAACAATTGCTGAAAAATAAATCAGAAGAAAAAATTTAAAAAAAAAAAAGAAGAAGAAAAAAAGAAAGCCAATGATCATCATTTAATCTCTACAGCAAAATAGAATTCTGTTCCTCTTTAAAGCAGATGGTATCAAGTAAAGGTCTAACTAGTCATTCCCCAACTATGCAAAATTTGCTTTCTGCAAGAGTAGCAGAGAATAAACAGGATATGGGGCAGAGTTAAATTTTGTATTACTATTCCTGAGGAAGACAATTGTAGCGATGAACCAAAGCCACATGGTGGCTAGGAGCTGTACTAGCCACCAGCAGTGACCCACAAATGACAGACTTACATTTTTTCTTACATTTTCTTCTTTTTCTTGAGCCAACCCCAACAAAGCATATACATGAACTTCAGAATATTTACCACAAACCCAGTTATTTGCCACACCATCATTTTGCTCTAGAATGGCTTTAATGTAACTTATTACTTATGACTTCAGTACCCCTGTATTATACAAATGCCCACCTCCAACTAGAGTAATGCTCCCCTTCTTGCAGGTGCTCACACAGACCTTTTGAACACTTCTGTGTGCATGGGATATCATTCCTGTACCACGTTCACCTCACTTAAACCTGTCCTCATCCATCCCCAACCATTCTCCACTTGCCACCATGCAGTGTTTTGGGAAGTGCACAGATAAAAGAACAAAATATCATAGTGCGGAAAAAGGAGTCACTTTTTTTTTACAGGAGGAGGACAGGCCAACAAAAAAAATTGTGGAATTCCTTAAAATTTTTATTTTTTCACAAGCTTTTCAACTTGCAGCAGCCCGTGTCTTTCTGCTGCAGTTGAGCTCAGTGTTTGCAGTTGCCTACCCAGAATTACTTTGCATTGAAAGAAAATAGCAAGGTTTACCTGAGGCAGTCCCTGGTGTGTCAGGTGGGGATGATGTAGAGCAGTCAACGTTTTCAGTGTTTTCCCCAAACTCTCTCTTATAGATAGACAGCATGTAGGATATTCTGTAGTCCAGTCTAACACTGAGAATAAACTACAAGAATAAAAAAGTGAAGTAAATTAATTTAACTTTACTATGAAAAAACAATCCAATACATTCACCAGTTTTCTGTGATTCCTTTCTTTACCCTGCCCATCCTGAGACATGTTGGACCCTGCCCTATGGATTGCTTGAGTACCACTGGGTGTGTGCAGGGGCTCCAACACGCTGCCTTGTCCTCAGTGCCTGTGAGCCAGATCAGAACCTTCAAACCCACACTGACATAAATTATTTCGTATTTCAGCTGGACTTCCAATGCCCCACAGAGTGGAATAGAGAGCAAGCACAACAGGCTCAAGGCCCACCCTCTCAGATACCTGAAAAATGACTTTTTGTTCCTCAGCTGTGAAAGTGGAAATTCATACAGGAAAAATCCTAATTCAGACCTGGAAGTGCTGCTTTTATATTGGAATAGTGAGGAAAATAACTAGGCTGGAAGCATTAGTATCAAATTAAGGGCTGACACTTACACACATGGATGTTTCTTACCCACAGGAAATGCAAGCTTGTAATCAAACATCTTTAAGATTATTTACCATATTTTACAATCAGTGGGGATAAAAAACATATGCTGAGTTTCCAAGGGTGAGGTGACAGGTGATTTGAAAGATGACTTAGCAAATGGTGGCAACCTCTTTCTTCAATCTACAGCTAGAGCCCAACATGCTTCCCAGACCCACTGTAATAGGGTTTGTCTATTTTGGTTCCATTATTAAGCTGCTCCAGAATTGTACAAGCAAGATTTTTAAAAATAAAAATTTCCCAAGTCCATGCATAGTCAACTAAGTCTATCAAACCGTCTGTTTAATTCTGGCTGAGGGCAGAATAGAAATCATAAGTTAAACAGTCTTTACTTAAAGCAATGGGAAGATATGTTGAGAATTAAATTACTACAAACTATTTCTGAGACTAGAATAGCTTTAATCTCCATTGTACTTGCTATGCATTTTAGTACAATAAATCCAAAATATTCTTACTTGCCGTTGAGGCTAATAGCACAGTAATGAAAGGTAACATGATTTAAATTAATCCTTCTTCATTGCATTTTAAACAAAACTGAATTATTTTGTATTTCTTGTGGGCTAGGATCATATATATACACATTTACTGGGGTTCACCCAGCATATGACAACTTGCTTGTCTGAAGTAATTTGACCATGTGATTAATCCTTAACTATCAAACCACAGATTAAATAAGAAATTAGGATTAAGTGCTCTTCAATCCTAAGTGCTCTTGCAATGAATGTGCTGTGAAAAAGGAAAGGATGAGACAACATGTGATCCCCTCAGGGAATGCACAGGACAAGGTCCTGGAATCATCCTCCTAGGCATCAACCAGTAAAGCAGGATAGTATGGAGAGAAATTCAGTCATACAAACAAGGAAAATGAAAAGCATGAAAGCATGAAACAAGGAAAATGAAAAATACACATGAATGGCGTTATTTAGGTCATATAGTTTCATAACACTCTTTCACTGTAAGTTTTAAAGTAAAGGAGGCCTAGAACCAAAGAATGCAGTATTGAGTATATTCTAACTACTGATAGCCTTTCAGATGACAAGTAATTAGAGTCATCTAAATAATTTATGAGCAGTCAGAACAAATGGAATCCTTCAAAAGTGACATTGGTACCAACAAATCCAGAGAATTTATAGAAAACACTGAAACATTCCTTCAGGGCCTAAGCACTGCAGAAACCGAGATTCGATACACAGAGCAAGCGTGTGCCACTTCATTTATTAACAGCACAAAGTGAAAACTGCATCTCAGAAGGCAGGCTGGTGTCACACAGCTTGTCACATCAGCTGGGGGAAAATCACAGCAGCCCACAGACTGTTCTCAACTCAACAGTGGAAATCTGAAACGCATTAAATGCACTGCAAAAGTGAGCAGCCTCACACAACTTCAGTGAGGCCAGGGCCAATTCTGCCCTTATCCAGAGGGCAAATGCTTAAATCAAGCAACCACCCCAGTGTTAAATGAGTGTGAAGGAAACTGGAAACAGACATGCTGTCTTCAGGAAACACTAGTGAGGCAGATTAGAGGACAAGTTGTCATTGCAGTTACAGTGAGAAAGTTTCTGCAGCATCCTCTTCCTTCAAAAGTGCAGTTGGTACGACAGGGTGAGGACCACTACTGTACAGTTGTTCACACAAAGGACTCTTCTTCCTCATATCAAGGAGTTATTTCTACAGTGAATAGTAAGAATGTGGGTAACAGAACTGGCCACTGTGTGAGTAAAGAACTGTGAAATTACTGCTGTGTAATATACCACCCCTCATTATTACCTGCAAAATCTCAATGATTTTCAATTTGGTGTCCATTACAATCACATCTTCACTGTCTGCAGTGCTGGCTTGCTTGCTTGGGTGAATGCTTGGCTGTATGTCAGGGGTACTGATGGGAAATACAGACCCTCTGCTCAGCACCATTTGTGTCATCATCTCTCCTACCCCATGGATGGTCCTCATGACGTTGTTCCCTGTGCATTAAACAAAATCACAGACATATTTCCTAGGACTAAAGCACATTTACAACACTATATATCACACATACACCCATACTGTCAAACCCCTTTCCAGTCTCAAAAGGCATATTGAAAAAGAAGCCCTCAGTTCCAGAGTTCATTCAAATTACCCAGTTAGGCAAAATTTTTCTATGCTGATTTTCCAAGATATAATTTCTTACACGTCAACAGATGGTAAATATGCCAAAATATTTCCAGAGTTCTGTTAACATGCTCAACAAATGATAAAAAGTAGAACTAAAGAAATCTCACCCATTCCTTTGCCTGAAGGTGTATTATCCACATCCAAGATAATTTCCTCAAGAGGTCTGTTTAACTTGTTTTTAAGAATATTTGCAAACTGAGTATTGCATATCCAGTATTATAGAACATCCCTAGGCAAGTAATTCCAGTACCTGACTATGCTTATGGTTAGAAAACTTTTATTGGTATTTTATTAATACCATCCATTGCTGCAGTTTGGAGACACATGGGAAGAGTTTTATATGTCACACTGAAAGAGAGTAAAGAGATGAGGTTGTGCCAGTCTGATCAATCTCTTTGTGTGGTTCAAATGACAGGCCACAACCCAAACCCAAATGACACAACAAGCCAACCATCCCCCTTCAAAAAAAAAAGTCCCATGAGAGTGCCAGGCTTGAAAGCTGTCCTGAAGGTCAAACTGGTATCTGTAATCACAATGCCTTTTGTAAGTTATTCATGAGGGAAAAAATTATTTTACACTTATGTGGTAAAACCTTTATCCAGGTTGCAGTGTTATACTGCAAAATTTATCAAGAAATACCATCTGTTCCCACAGATTATACTGGTCTTTATAGTGAATTTTGATGGGAAAAGCATCTCAGTGAATCAGTGGCTTCCTTGCAAAGGTGGGACAAGAAAGCATGAGAATATGGTGTTACTACCTACATGAATCAGTTTCCTTTCTTGCAAAGCACAGATAGGAAGGAATGGAGGAAAGGAAAGGAATGACAGCATCTCTTCACAGGAAGAGTGCCAGGACCTAGGCTACTCTAAAGGCAAAGAAAAGACTGAAGGAAACGTAGCTTTGCTGAGAGAAGCCTGAATAGTTCTTGTCTGTCCTTTAGTACACTTTAATCACCATGCCACAGCCAAGCTTTACTCACACTGAAGAAACCCTCTTCCCAGATAATTTACTGTAAAAGCCAAGGCTGGATTTTATTTTGTTGGGAAAATCCTCCTCTTATTCCCTTCTTTCTTCAGTCCATATAGCTCAACTACAATGTGTATGGAAAGAGAATGACTTTAGCCTGACTTTAAAAGGGAAACACACAAAGAAGGAGCTTTTTCAAAGTGAATGAGGCAGATTAGTGTCAGGTTTGAGGTCCCATTCAGCATCTGGTCTGGTGTGCAATCACTCTAAGTCAGTCTTTTAAAAATAACACTTCAAGTCCCTACAAAAGAGAGACCGGGGGGAGGGGGGGAGGGGGGGGGGAATGTACTTCAGATTTTACATGTTTTTAGGAAAAAAACCTAGAAGTCAAACTACAGGCTGGATCCTCACATTAGGCAGGCACAGAAAGTTCTAACTGCTTACACAGGCATAAAGCAAATAAATTCATCACAAATATCCTCCATGACACAAAATGAAAATGGTATGTTTTCCTTTCAAATCAAGTAAAACAGTGTGGGAATAACATGGGATGGATATCCCCCTCCCACTCCCCAGCTCCTTTCTCCCCATGTGCTTAAACAAGTATTTGTATTGACCGCCATCCAGTGCACCTAGGCAAAGCTACGGTGCTATGTGAAGGACCTTCAACCCTTAAACTACCTTCAGTTAAACCAGCATTTTACATCTTCATCTTCAAACCATGATATTCATAAATGAAATCCATTTCATTCTGTCCTTTATGCTCACAGATAAGCCCACAACAAGACCTGTAGCTTGGGCAGCTGCATCATGGCCTGCAACTCCCCTGGCATACACCTCAGTTGAGAAGTTATCATCTCTCTCAACATCGTTTCAAAATCCCTTTTGCCCAATTGGGCAGAGGGAAACATAAAGAGAGGGCATTTGGAAAGTTCAGGAATTCTTTAAAAGCAAACTTCAGTTAATGGGGTTAATGATAAGGGAACCACTTAGGTCTAAGACTAGTCCAGAAGATATTCTTCTCAAAAACCAGATTCAACTGCAGTTTGTCCCAAATGAGGAAGAAGAATTCCACTTCAACTTGAAAAGCTCCTGCTCACCCTTCAAGACTGAAATCTACTTGGTGTAAAGCTAACAAAAAAGTTAGTGTCTTTTGGACAAAATATCAGACAACATCTTGGGTGGACCTCAGTTCCTGGAGAAAGAAAGCTGGGATTTTGCCCAGACCGTATCTTGCTTATTTCTCAGCTCTTACTGGGGTGCTGCACAGGCATAGCAGGGAATGGGATTTAACTCCTTCCATGAAAAAGGCATTAGTCACTGTCTCTGCATTTCAGGATGACCTCCATAAATGAGTAGACCACTCTTTCCACCTCTAGGAAGGACAGTGAGAGGCAGTGTCGTGGTTTGACATGGAAGTGATTTTTTTTTTCAGGAAGTTGGGTCAAACCAATCAGTGGTCAAGTTTGGATATTGGCACCTGAAGTGACCACTGAAGATAGGGATACGCCTCTGAGAACACAGGGGGTTAAAAGCAAGAACTCCCAAGAGCTCGCTCTCTTTGGTTCTGGTCAAGGTGCTGTGCAGACCTCCCCTGCCCAGCCATGGGGCTGGGTGGGGGAGGGGGAGCCATGAGGCCTGGTCGAGGTGAGCTGAGGGGTAGAAGGACTGGAACCGAGCCAGCTCCTGTGGACGGAAGGGTGGAGAGAAGCGGAGATGTCTTTGTCACCCCCCCCCCCCCCAGAGGGAAGAGATGGAGAGTCCGGACGGCACCTGTAACTTTGCCAGCGCAGAGGAGAAGGGGGGGGGGGGAAGGCGCCCAGCCTTGGCCTTGGGAATCGGCTGTTGGGCAGAGATATCAGCCGTCCAGGGAGTCTGAACTTTTAACCCTTTCCTGAAAAATGAAGGCTTTGTAAAATATTGCTCCTTCTTGATTTGAAGTAGAAGAGAGACAGTCTGGGATCCGAGATGATGGAAGAAGAAATTCTCGAGTTGGAAGGAGATGATGGAGTGGCTTGTGGCTGGACTTCTCTTGTTAGCCATAGACTGAACCAAATTCTCCTAACAGAAGCTGCACTTAGGGTGGTGCGTTGGTGTGCCAGGAGACCTGTTTCAGTGATTACCAGCAGAGGAGTAGAGGGAAAGTGTGGAGAAGCCCTCTATCTTCAAGGAAGAAGAAGAGGAGCAGAAGACCTCTGTTCTTGGACCCTCAGCCCCAGGGGAAAATGGGGGGGACTGTAGTCCCAAAATGAGAAACTGAACTGTTGTCTCTTTTGGTCCATGGCAAAGCATCCTTAAAAGAGCCCTGTGAGCAGTCTGTCCATGCACGGTGGTGAGAGCACTGTGACATGGAAAGGAGAGTGTCACCATGGCAGATTTTCTCTGAGTGGTTGCCATGTGTGGCATGGAAACACAAGGGTGGCAATTGTGTTTCCTGGGGGGTCTGTGGCACAGGAGAGACTCCTGTCTCCCTTGAAAGACTGAGTATTCGAATATCTGAAGGGTGGCAACTTGATCAGGATCCTGGGTGGTGTCTCACTGTTGAGTTTGTTTAGGAATTAGGTGGGAGGAGGAGGGGTGTTTTAGAAAGTCTTCATCCAGGATTTAGTGTTTGTAGTTTTTTCTAGTGGTAGTAGTTTAATAAAGTTCTTTCTTTGTTACTAAGATGGGCCTGCTCTGCTCTGTTCCTGATCACATCTCACAGCAATTATTTTAAAAAGTATATTTTCATGGGGGCGCTGGCATCGCGCCAGTGTCAAACCATGACAGCCTGCAATAGCAAAGACTCTTGAGGCACTCAGCTAATGTGATACTGGAGCCTAGAAAAGCATCTAGGAAATAAAAATAAATGAGGTGACTGCTGTCCTTTCCTGTTACCCACAGAACATCAGTGGTCAAAGGTGGCACAAACCAGTGAGAGGCAGCTATGAAGCTGCTTCCCAATGGCATCAGTAACAAGGATAAACCCTCTGTCCACAGCATTCCCTCACTATTGACCTTAGTGTAACTGATCTCAAAATATAAGGATGGGAAAGTGAAGGAGGATTAAGGTGGCACTTATTATCCCTGCCATTTCAAACAGCATTTCATTAATGCATAGAAAAGGATTTTAGAAAGAGAAAAGTCTACTTAATCCAGTTCAGTATTTACAGCTGAAATGGGTAGTGATTCAATACTGCATTATTTCTGTCAATAACAGCAGGGAGAGAAGGTGTCATCTTGGAAAACTTTTTAACCAACTGCCTGATGCCGACTATAATTTTCAGTTAATTCAGAGCAGGCTTGAAGAGAACATTCCCAGAGTTAAAATGCTGCAGCAACTGGAGCAATTCAGCATTTCATTTCAGGAAAGGTATCTCAGCAAGTATGTTTTGCAGGGTGCTGATGAAATGCAACCCTCTCCAAGGAGCAGACAGCAGTTGAGCAGCACATTCATGGATGGCAGCGAAGCAGCTGATGTGTCTCAACACTGAGAAGTGTTGCTCTGCTCTGTGAAGGAAGCCATAGAGATCTTCCTTGTACATAAGGAGTGGGCAGCAGCTTCTCTTCCAAAAGATCCCCCAGTAATCATCACTGGTGATACTCAGTATTGTCTGTCCAGGATTGGAAGCCTGGACTGCGTTAAGCATGGATTTAAATCTGTCACAAGCACAAGGGGCCAGCAGCAGTCTTGCTTGAACGTGGTTATCCCAGCAGGGAAGGGTGTGCTTCCCTGAGGTAAGGCACACAGGAAGGTTACTGCAGCTTAAAAAGGGACTGGCTCTCTCAGACAGACAGAGTTGCTAAGCCTGCAACAATGCAAGACAAAATACATTGGCTCAATAAAAGAGATTTAAGTTCTTAGTACATGTGCACACGATGACTAAAATAAGGGAGCTCTGATCTTAGTCACATCTCCAAAGTGCTTCCTGAATACCAATGACCAAGGAAAAATTAACTTACTGCCTCAGCTAGTTAACTGAGATAAATCAGGAGAGAGAGCAAGTAGATGTGAACGCTGATTACTTTCATGTGCACTTTGCTAGAGACAAGTGAAGAGAAGCCTGAGCTGTGCCTCCATATGGTACTGCCACCCTTAACCTGCTGACCTCATCTTTGGCTGTTTTCTTTGAGGTCAAGGTACTAACATTTATATATGGCTGTGAAGCATGGCAGGGAGAGAACAGTCCTTGCAATGTTGTGAGGTGCTAATGTGTGCAGCCAACCACTTCTCTCAGCAGCAAACTGCTGCAGAAGTGCTCAGAGCCGTGACTGACCAACAGAGGAAAAGAACACAAGGAAATCTCCTTAAATCTTTTTCCAATTTTCCCTTCTTCTCTGTTCCTTCCTTTGCCAAGGCAAGTCAGATGCCAAAAGCCTTCCATAAGCAGTGGACCCATTAGAAATGTCTCTTATTTAATGTATAGTCTCAACAAGATTAGTCAATGGAAGAGTGAATTCACTGTGAACAAGTGGTAATTTAAAGGAGCTGCAGATTGACAGACACTGAAAGAAGAGGAAAGAAGAGAATGCTTGTCATGTTTTGAATAGACAACTGTGCATCTCCTTTTCATTACTTTTTATTACAGTGATCACAACTTCCTAATGAGTATCAGTTTCTGTCACAAAACTGTAGCACATAATCTCATACAATTTGGCACGATTGACAACACAGCGGCCTCTCTGAGAAGAAAGGCTTTTCAGAGGAGTCAATTATGGGAAAAAATAACAACCACCCAAGTAATCGAAACAGTGGATAATTTGACACTTCATTTTCTACATAAACATATTTTCTTGATAAGTCATTTACTGGTTGCAAAAATTCTAAAAGCAGAATATAAAAGTGAACAACAATCTGCTATGCAATACAGTATGGATGGTAAGTGACAAAATACCATATTTCAGTAAGAAAAACAACCGTCAAAGGCAGCTGGCAATTCATGCCTTTTCTTCCAATTGTTCCCAGTCCATTGCTATGGAGCATCCTCAGTTTGCTCTCCAGGACCCAGAATTCTGGATATTTCACACACAGTGCAGAGAACTGTGCAGAACCTGAGGGTGAATAGTCATTGGAAGCCTCAAAGGCTGGCAGATCCCCTTAGAGTCCTCTGAGTCCCGAGAGTCCTCTGCTCCATAGAAATGTCCAAGATGCCAGGGAACCAACACACAGCCTTGTTTATTTAAAAATTATCTATAGGCACCTGATCTGGTCTCTAGTTGCCATGGGGGGAAAGAGCCTGCTCTTACTATCATTGCTGTTCAGTCTTCCTCAGAGGGAAGAAAAATGAAAGATGGATTCCTAGGACTCAGTTTTGAAAACTGCTCAGCTATTGTTAGCTTGAACAGTGCTCCCACAGTGCTCATCTCCCTACACAGAATTTTTTTAAGTGCCCATATTTTCAAAAGGATTTTAATACCCAGCAGCTTTCATTAGGGACTGGACCATTTGGATACTCCAGGCTTCTGGAAACTAAGTACATAAATGGGAGCTGCCACATAGAATTATAGACTGGTTTGGCTTGGAAGGAACCTTAAAGACCACTCAGTTCCAACCCCTTTTCCATGGGCAGGGACTCCTTCCACCAGGTTTCTCAGAACCCCATCCAGCTTTGCCTTGGAAAATTCCAGGGATGGGGCAGCCACAGCTTTTCTGGGCAACCTGTGCCAGGGCCTCAGCACCCTCACAGGGAACAATTTCTTCTTAATATCCCATCTAAACCTCCTTTCTGTCAGTCTGAAACCATTCTCCTTCTCCTGTCACTTCATGCCCTTGCAATAAACCTTTCTTGCAGGTTCCTTTCAGGTACTGAAAGGTCTCATCAGATCTTCAGGAGATGCGTTAATGACCAGAAAAGACAAATGTATGTGCATCCACTACCCCAACAACCTTCATTAACCTGCCCATAAAAATCAAATATATTATTCAATCTTGCTTACAAAAGGAAAAAAAAAAAAAAAAAAAGGAGGGGGGAGGAAGAAGTCAAAGGCTTTACAAAAACATGACAATTCTCACATGGTCTATGTAGGTATTAAGTTATAGAAACAACACTGATGTCATCAAACCCGAGCATGTTTTTGATTAGGACACTGACACTTCAGTCAAAACCAGCACACAGGACCTTGTCTCAACCCATGTATTCAGTGCAGGTGTGTTCAACCAGGTTTTAAGGCAACATTCCCAACAGCAAAACTCCAAATATCTTTGGCTTTGGGGATTTCAGTGAGATTTACGCTATTGCTCCACCAAAAGCTTCCCAAAGAAAGCCATCTTAAAGCACACAACACCTCCAGTCCTCAGGGATCCTCCATCAGGGAACCATGTGTGCAGTAATGTCTAAATACCAAGGGCAAGATTAAAAATCCAATGGCAACTTTAGCTCTGCATTTCTTTCCTGATTTGGCTACATTGCTTCATGCAATTTAGTTTTTCTGCATGAAAAGTTAGAGCCATTTTAAGGACATATAATAACAACACTACCTAAAGGAACACATTTTATTTCAAACTCTTTAGAGCTGTATCTTATTTGCCAGAGCATTAAAGTCTTACAGCTCTGCTTGTGAAAGAGGTATTAATTTTTACAGGCTTTCTACAGAATTTGTTCATAAAGACTTCAGAACCTACCATAAACAGGCCAAGAATCACATTTTATGTCTTCATTAAACCATTTTTCATTGCTCAGTAACTAGCTGACCTCAGGTAAGGCTTACAGAAAACCTAATGACTGGCATTAAGAACACATGGTGAGGTATCACTTCCATATTTTATAGTCCTCAGAAGTAATGAGGCAAAACAAAGGAAAAAACTTACAATATGCCACACACATACATTTGCTACCCAGCCCCTGAGTGAATCTGGCCACTCCAGCCTCCACTTCACCACAACATAGCCACAAACCCTCCCTTTTCTATATACAAACTCTCAGCTGCCCAGCTATGGTGAAACTCCAGCAAACTTCACCTTCTCCTGACATTCTGCAGGTTCTGGGCTTTTTTTCTATCCCCAAAACCACTAAGCAGTGTCAAGCATGGCTTTCATGCCACGGACACAAGTCCAAGGGAAAAAAATACATACATCAGCATGCTGGCCTTGAGGGTAAAAAGCACCATGGGAATCAAGCCTCCTAGCTGAGTTACATCTGTAAGACAGATATTGATTCCTAGAAGAGCAATGATCTCTGGAATCTCATTAATGCACAGGTCTTATAATGAGGGAAAGAGTAAGGAGGAAAGAGAAATGGTTCATGCCACAGAATTAAGCTCTCAGTCCAACCTCCCCTTTGGTCTGGCAATACTCTGCACTGAAGAGCAGTTTCTTTTCTGTAGCTATCTGTGACTAACACAGTTAACTTTCCTTTTTCCTCTTATAATCCTTCTTTTCTTGTAAACTGCTGGTATAAATTATTACTCCAGTCTGCCAGGCAGCCACTGCCTCATTAGCCCTGCTAATCAAAGTACACCTCAAAGAAGATACTGCAAATTGTTAACTGGACAAAAGTGCAGGTAACAGATGCAGGGCTGAGAAACAGTACAGTAATTTTGAATAGTCTTGGATGAAATCTGGTCCTTGGACACAGAGGACCCATAGGGGCCACAGAAAAGGCAGGTGCAGCCTTGTTCTCAACCCTCAGTGGCCTCACTGGTGCTTCCAGTCACTGTGTACCTCTACTTGCAGCCAAAAGGGCTAGAAGAAAACATGACCTAACTGGAGCTGAGGAAGCTCCTGGGCTGTGTTGCAGCGACAGAAGTCTGGACAAGAGTCCCTTGACACACAGAAACACAAGTACTCCTCTGCAGAGAGAAGGCAGCAGGTCTCACCAGTGCTTAAGACTCCAGAAGAAGGTGAGGCCTCCCCTGTTCTGGCCCCCAGCAGGACGGAATCTTGTGTCCCTTCCATCTGCAGGAGGAACACACACCACCAAGACACAAGATACAGACCCAGGCACAACATGAAGCAGCTGGGATATCTGACCACCACTTTGAACAAGTAAAAAGAGGCATCTCCTTAGGCAGTTGTGGGCAACATATTTAACATGAGAATCACAGAGGTGGGAGCAATTTAAGCTTATTACAGGCAGCTTTTAAAACTTATTTTTTCCAAAAGACTGAGCAAAGGAAACCAAAAGACTCCCACTGATATCAGTGGACACTGGCTCAGGAAAATTGTGGAGCTCCTGAGGGACAGATACACTCTGCAGATAACCCTGGTTTCTACCACTGAGGGCTTTTCCAGCTGGCGCCCAGGACTGTGAACTGCATCCCAAGACATATGCAGCTCAAATTCAGGGATGTGTTTCCTGGCAGGTCATTATTCTCATTCCCAAACAACAGTAACTAAACAGCATGGCAAATGTGTCACTTACCTGCTACTATCATGTTGCTTCCTCTTCCAGACCTGACATATGCTGTAGTTGCATGGTTTGACTAAAATCAGCTATTTGAAAGAGCAAATAGCACCTAGATAAAGATGTGCATTTTAATTCACAGAGAATAAATTAGCGGTGTTGGACAAGACAGATTGGCTCCTTACTCTGGAATGATACAGCAGGGTGCACTTACTAGGAAAGCAATGACTTTACCTTTTAATTAAAACTGCAGAGATTATAATGTTCTTGAAAGGTGCCAGAATGACAGCACTACTAAATGAAATCCTCATTTTCTCCTTAAGAAAAAAAAATTCCTCTTCAGAATAGAGGTAGTATATTTTGTATACCCCATAATTTTTTTTAGAATATAAAAGTGAAAAAAAAAAAAAACAAACAGAAAACTGCTTCAAATATGCACAAAAATAATTCAAAGTTAAGACACACTGACTGAAACAAAAAAAGAAGTTGGTTGCAAGATTTTCAAGTCAGTTCATTTTTAGGGTGCAATCTAGATGAGAAGCATTTCCAAAAATATACATCCTTACTTTTTACAGGATCTTGTCTCATAAATGTTTCTTAGCCAGCTTTCTTCAATCTGTCTTCATCAAATAAGGTCACCCATGAAACTACATGTACATTAAATTTAATTCTGGTTCAAGTAACTGACAGTGACATTAAAATTAAGTTTTCTAAAGGAAGTAAGGCTTAACATTTACAATTATGTAAGGATCAACAGAATAAGGGGGAATGGCTTCACAATGACAAGAGCTGGTTTAGGTTGGATATGAGGAAGAAATTTTTCCCTGTGAGGGTGCTGAGGCCCAGGCACAGGTTCCCCAGAGAAGCTGTGGCTGCCCCATCCCTGGCAGCATCCAAGGCCAGGCTGGATGGGGCTCTGAGCAACCTGGGATAGTGGAAGGTGTCCCTGCCCATGGCAGGGGGCTGGAATGAGATGATCATCAAGATCATCTTACAACCCAAGCCATGCTGTGATTCTGTGTTTTTAGAATCTTTGCCAAACCAAGACAGAGAAACCCACAGAAAACTTCGAGGACTACCTCAGCCACCAAGGTAGCTCCAAATATAAGCAAAGGAGGGAAAAGGACATCTTAATGTAAAAGGTTAATTAAGTCTTCATGTAACTTCCACTAAGCTAAAAATATATTCCATTTTGCAGATTTGCCTCAACAGTTCAACACTTGTCATATATAATTCCTCACTTAACAAGTAGTTTTACTGAAGTAAGTGGGTGTACTTAAGAAATAAATATTAAACAGGGAAGAAGACTCAAGACTGCTGGTTGAAAATTTGGTTCTTTCAGTTCTGAGGTACACACCTCCAGGAAAGCCTTCCACAGCCAAGACTCACCACATTCTTCCACCCATCATCAATATATTTTCCAAAGTTCTGACTACAGTTTTCACAATGTGGACTGGTCAAACCAGTCAGGAATCCAGCTCACCAGTTCCCAACAACTTCACATTACCAGAATCAGATGTTGGAAGCTTTTGTTGCTACTGACCTGGAACAAGTCAATGGAAAGGCAGCATAAGCTACCTGTCCCCAGAGTTATGCAGCATTGATTTTCCCAGAGAAATCAATACATTTAAAAAAACCTAAAATACAAAACCTATCATGTAAAATATATAGATCCTGACCAAAATTCTCAACTTTTACAGAGATGCTACCTTCTATCCACTACAGCTGTAGAATAGAAATTACATGACTTATCCATTTGGGCAAACCTCTTTTCAGGTAATTTTTCTTAGAACCTGAAAATAACTGTGTTTCTGAATCGGCATAACTATTGACAAAATCTTGTGGTTAAATATAGATTTACTATCAATCTATGCAAGTTTACACTTAAATAGTGATGAAAATTAAAATATACAGAACCTAAGCTGGTATTCAGTAGCACTTTTTCTATAAAAGATTTACAGGATCACGCCCCTAATGCTTGATAAAACTTAAACATATTTGTTTATACCAATAAGCTGTCAGTCTCAGGCATCATGACTGGCTTTCAGTGTTTGTCAAAACTGGAGTTATGAGCTACACTTCAAAGCCCTAAGCTCAAGGAAGGAAATACATGTTCTTACTGAATTAAAGCTTATGCCTAGACATTTGTGATCCCTGACTGGAAGCTTTAAAAAAAACATTCAACCAACAAACAAGCATAAAAACCCAAACAAAGCCCCACAACTGCTACAAAATCCAAAATTTAATCTTCCATACATTCACAATATATACACAAAAATCACAACAGAAACAATCATATCTGTTTGTTTGTTTGTTTAAAGAACATCAATGTAATGATTTTTGCCACTCAGGAAAGCTATTTTTTCTTTAGAAAGGAGCTATGTTAACCTGCACGTTCCTAGAGTAATAATGTGTTGGAGGGACACCTATCTGCAATATTCTGCAAAGGTTTGGTGCGACTGTTATAAGTATTGGACCTGCCAGAGAGGATGCTGCAGTGTGGAGAGATGTGGGAAATAGAATCTGACGTCCTCTCAAGGCAAGAATTCACCCTCACACCTCCCTGACTGGAGAGAGAGGTCCCACCACCCTGAAAGAGGGCAGGGAACAATCCATCTGTCTGTGTTTTATGGAAGTTATGAATAAGAAAACACTTGCTGGAAGAAATCAACAGACCATTCTGATTTTAGAAATTGCCATCACATTTTCCAAAATCTAAAAAAAGCCTGGACAGAGGTAATTTCTACTTTCACCCTTTCTAATACCCTAAGAGACCAGTAGCATAAATTAAAAGACAATAAAAAGCCAGGAGAGGTAGCTAATAAAACCAACTAACATGTTCCAAGCAACACAGTTTTATAAGAGAGGATATCTGTGTAAAAAGGGAAGGGAACCCTTGGGTGTACAATCTTATAATTACTATAAAATGAAAAATCAATGTATACCTACAGCTTTGCGTGGTGAACAGTCCTTACTCTCAGAGTAAGAGATTCAGAAAAAAATTCCCAAGACCAATTTCTGTGCTTGCTTGTTCATTCCTGAGGATCCCTAGTGATCCTGGACAAGACAGATCCAGACTCCACAGGACCCAGGGAACACCTGTGCTTCTAGACTCACCCTTGGGATCATCTACAGTCCAACACAAGCAGAAGCCCAGAAGCTCCAGCCCAGCACCACCCCTCAGTGGTGTAATGTGCAGCTAAAGTGATGCTGGTTGAGTCTTGTGTGGTTTTCCTTAATGAAAAGCACTCCTCTGTTTTGCTTGAGTTGTGATTTTCAGACATGAAATATGTTCTTTGAACATGAAGCTTTATGAGCTGGGTGCTCAAAAATAGTGAATAGGAGTTATTAAACTGCTTCAACTTCATCCTTGTGACACATGCATCTTTATAGCTCATGGGTAGGTAAGCGCACCTCCAGGGAAAGCAGGAGGAAAGGCAAGATGTTTGGACACAGCAGTTAAATATTCAGGATCATGCTGTCTCAAGTGCAAAGCAAATGTATACTTTATGTAGTTTATAGTTTCTCAATCAGAAAGGAAAAGGGAGGTTGAAGAAAAGATCTGAGCATTCAAAGACATCCTTTTCTTTTCCAAAGACTGAAGAAGGCCTCTCCAGGAAGTCTTACAGTTATTTCTACATAAAAACACATTGTCTCACCACAGCAAAGTTTCCATGCCTGTTTTTAAGTCTAGACAGCACAGCCAGTATCTCCAGACTCCTATAAGAAGGACTGACAACAATCTGCACCAGCAAAAAAGCCTCTCCAAAGCTTTCTAGATATAGAGTTAGTAGAAAGAGAGGAAAAACCCCACCAAACAAATGAAACCAACCCACAAGTAATTATTAAAAGAACATCCATGGATTGTCATATCCTGACCTGAACTGGTCAGTGTTTGAAAGGTAAACAGCCACGGAGACAGCTACAGCAGGAAAGAAATTTAAATAATCTGTATAAAGGCTTAAGGTAATCAAAGAAATCACACCTTTGTTCTGTGCCTTTTTTGCTGAAAGAACATGAGAAAAAACCAAGTTTCTGACAAAAAGTTTCCAACAAGGCTCCAGTACGTGATTGAGTATTACTAAAAAGGCTACTGAGCTTCCATTTACAGGGTGGTGCCATTTGCAATATTCCTTCAATCATTTATTTCAAAGCAAATTCATTGATTTGCATGGAATTGCTAAAGAAATTCATATAACTGAGAGTAGGTCTGTTTGCACTTAATGGGTGGTTCCTTCCTGTCTTACATAGCTTGAAAGGAAACCCTTCTGCAGAAATAAAAGGGAATTAAGGATGAAACATGATTTTACAGGTAATGAATGTGAGTAAAAACACTGACTGAGATGTATAATCAGGATTAAAGGCTTGGGGAGAGTGAGAACTAAGAAGAAGAACCACATCTGCATGTCCCATGTTGCCAATATGCCAAGATTGTGTCTGGAGTCAAACTGTGTCCAGAGCCATTTAAGAAGAGAGTCTGCAATGCAGTCTTTCAGGGACAAAAAAGGAAAACATAATTCCAAGTGTCTGGGCATTCTCTAGTGCTGAGGAGGGACTGCAGCCAGGTACAGCATGACTTGGTGTGCACTGCATTGCAGGAAAGACTTCCAGAGGGTGTCAGTAAAGTCTGCTGGCAGTGATGGAGAGAAGATCAAGAGAACCAAGCATATGACTACTTGGTTCAGAGATGACAATGACAGTCTACACCTCTCCAGAGTGTGTGAACCTCAAAGATGAAAAAAGTTGTGAAGAACAGCACACTCCTGCAGGGCATCCGTGGGAGTGACTGAGCAAAATGATGATTAGAAAAACTCAAGGCTGGGAAAAGGCCTCCCAGAGAAAACACAAAATAATTGTTTCCAACAAGACAGCTCATCCATTTTGGTGCTGTGAGCCAGCTGGCTGGCAACACCAGCTACATATTAAAACAGAATTTGCCATCAAGTCAGTCTTCTGGACCCTCAGCCCACCTCTTCCACTCACACAGGAAAACTAAACTGGTACGTTTCAGCACCTTCCTGGCATGCTCATTTTTCAACTCAGTTTTAAAACGTGGTTGCAAAGGCAGTGGAACATACAGAATAGTCCTAGGGTTGTCAGAGAGGCATTGTGGTCTGGGTTCAAAAAAGCATATTCTAAGCTGACAAACACAGGCAGAGGATGGCCTCCTCTGGACTTCCTTTGGGTACTTCTGCCACTGTGGGACCAGAACCATCTCATTCTCCCTTTCAGTGAAGTGCTAAGAAGATTAACAATCAGCTGTTCCACAGATGAGCCACCATAATCCCTGTGCCCAGACCAACACTGCTTGAACTCCCTCAGGATGTTCAGAGCAAGGGGCACTGAGGTTTAGAACCAAATTTGAAAGTTACAAATAAGCAAAGGAGCAACAACACCAATGCAGTACCCACAAGTCATGAGGATGCAGCTCTGATCAAAAAGATTCCTTTTTAGCTGATCATCTTAATGTCCCCTGCAATGCATTCCTGTAGGTGGGCTGATGTGTGAATACAGAAGCTTGAAAGAGTAATGAGATTCTCCATAAATTATTTCCAACTTAAAAAGCTAATTACCCACTGGAATAACAGTCTTTGCTGCTCATCTCACCTCCATCCTGAAACTTGCTCAGCCTTTCAAAGTATGATGATATGGGAACTTGAACAATATCTAGAATTGCCAGCAGCGTCCGGGTCAGTCTGAGAAGCTCACTAAAACTATAAAAGCCAAAGTATATGAGGTTTCGAGCCAGATGTACCACCTATGAGAAAAAGAAATTAAAAATGAAGGAAATACTGACAGCCTTTGTGGTTTTCAATTGCATTTCACACAGCAGCTTCCACAGAGATTCAGATCTTGAGTACATTCAAACTAGCACAAGTGTTGCCACTGATTTTTGGACAAAGGCAAATGACATTAAATGTTTGTCAGGATTAGACAACGCAATTTGTCAGTCAGGTTATAGCAGACAGCAAAACCAAGGTGAGATTTAGGAAGGCTTGAGGGGATAAAATTGCATCTGTGGAAATATATAAGATCAAGAAAAAAGACTCTGGGAAATTATTTAGAGAGGCAGCAGCTTTGGAGAAGATGGAAGTCAGCAGAAGAGTAAGATGACTGCGGTAAGTTTGCACAGAGGTGATTTCAGGTGACCAGAGGCAAAAGCAACAAAGAGAAGTAGGCTGGAGGAAGAGCTATAAAAGCTATAAGCATTTCCCCTTTGTTCTTTGCTAGAACACTAGGCCTATCTAAAGTTTCTGTCAGGAATTTCAAACAATGTTTAAACCACAGGATTAGGTTATTGAGAGTGTTTCATTGAGTGTAATACCTTATACAGAAAACAGCACTTACTTATACTGACAAATCCTTACAAGTTATTTCACTAATGTAGAAAGAGCAGGAATATTCACCGTTCACTCCCCAGAAATCCCCTCTCCCTCCATGGAAATGCAACCACCCCAGGAGAAGGAAAGAAAGGTTGGAAAAATACAGCAGACAAGAACATTATTTTCTGCAGTACCAATCAGCACCAAGAACAATGGAATCATGAACAGGTGTTTCTTTAGGCTATTTTACACCAACATTTATTCTGCAACTGGCTTTATTTTGAAAAAAACAATGTCATCTTATCTGAAATGAGTAATACTGTAAGTAGGATGCAGATAGCTGAGAAGTACCTCAAATGTAAGTTTATTTTTCTCTTTGTCTCCAAACGGAAAGGGCTGATTCACAACTTCTTTCAAGTACTCTTCTACAAATTCCATTGTTAGTGCAAACTTTGTCTTCATTTCATTCCTTGAAGAGTCAGTGAAGGAATCATACCTACAATACAAGGCACGGAAAGAAGGAAAATTAAACACCTCTAATATAAGGATCAGCTGTCACTAAAGAAAAAACAAACCAATGACAATCCTCTGAAATTACTCAGTTCAGTGCTCTGGAAATATGGAAAGTGGATGCCCAAACCTTCCCTTCAACAGTACCAGGAGTGGGAAGAATACTGACAGGATAATACCACTCTTGTGGCAGATAGGGCTCTAAAATCTTGCTGTGGCAATTCAACGAGGTCGTTACCAGAAACAACACTGCCTGCTGCACTGCTGTGCTTCTTCCTCTGTCTCTCCAGACAGATACTCCCTGGCTGGGAGCATCCCAGTGCTGCTCCGTCAAATCAGTGGAGCCAGACAGGGTTTCCACTGAAATCAATGATCCTTACACTAAAATTAAATTTAACACATGCTTAAGTACTTTACTAAGTGAAGGCCAAGGCCTCTGTGAGTTGTTTGTGGACAGAGGCTGCATCTTAATTCTGGGTTCCCAGCTGTGGCTTCCTGTTGAACTTGAGGTATAAAACCGAGTTCCAGCCTAGAAAATCTGTCATGTGAGATACAATGGGATTACTTGGAGTGCAGCTGGTCTGAGGAAAGGCCATTCCATCTTCTCCAGCTTGTTCAATAAAAGAACATAGTGAAAAACAAACTTTAAATATTTAATGATTTAAAGCTGCCCATTGAAGTTTCCAAGAGTAACAATAATTAATAGTTCCGTGCTCTGCAACAAAATGCCTTTTCACACATATGTTTTGTGGACACTGGACATCTACAACCATTTTGTTCTGAGACTACCCTACAAAGAGCTTTTGTGCTTTAGCTTGAAACACTTCCAACTCACTCATGAATGGTGATCTTGGTGGGAATTTCAGTCCACAATCTGGCGTACTTGACAGGCACCACAGACTCCTGGGGGTCTCTGTCCACGTGCATGTGCAGCATCAGACGGCAAAAGGAAGCCCGCAGGTCATAGGGGAGGCTTTCATCAGACATACACCTGAGGATCAAGTCTACTGACAGCTGGGCAGAAATCTGGTTGATGGCGAGATACTGGCGGTCCAGGCACATTCTTGCAAAGAGGTTCAGTTGGTACCTTAAAAAAAAAAAAGAGGTAGTAACGTGGTATTCAAGGAAATTGGTTGGAAATGAAAGAACACACCTCAGAATCTCATGTTACAAGCTTGTTGTGAACCTTTCTGATATAAATCCTAAAAAATAACAAGAGTGATCTTGTTAAGCAAGGGAGCAACTTGACATTAAAACTATTTGTTCAATTGTTGTTTCAGTTTCGAAAAACATTATTCCATGATCCCATTTCTTCTCTAATCCTCAAGACACTCAGGACACTCGGTTCTCAGACCGTGCCTTGCTTGCAGGGCAGCACAACCTAAAATTAAAGCTCAATAAATAAAAGGTTAGAGGCAAAATAAAAGACACAGAGAGAGATGTGATGAGCAAAGGAAACTCAAAATTTGCCTGGAATAGGCAGCAGTGACTGTGATAACTCCCACAAGAAAAACTTGAAATGAACTCTTAGTCTCAGTTTCTGGCATGAAACTGATTTAATGGCTTTTTCTTTCACGATTCTGGTTTCCTTTCTTGATATTGGCAAATGAACTGGATAAGAACAGCACTGGGGGTCTTCAGAGAGTTTATATTCTCTTCCCTTTGAATAAGCAGTTTTACCTGTAGTAGGTAAGAACCTCTAAATCAGCTTTGGTGCCCTCCTTTGCCTCCTGAGCCAGGTGCCTGATGGCTTTGCCGTGAGGCTCCTTGTTGCTGTCGATCCAGTAAAGCCACACTTCCTCTTCATCAATGTCATCCGAGATGACTGGGCACTCCAAGGGATTGTCCATTTGGGTGGAAACCAGCCTGCAAACACAAACCATTCACAATGGAGCCACGAGCAAAGTGCTTGGAATTTAAGAGAGCAGACAACAAAACGGTGGCACGTTCTGATTACAGATACTCACTTGGTCTGGATGAGAATATCAGCATTCCCTGGGCTCAGCATAAACTTGCAGATGAGTTCCTGAGTTACTGGTATTGCTGTGGTGTTAGATACACACAGGTCTGACAGATAATCCAAGAATCTGCAGTCAAAAAAAAAAAAACAAAAACAGAGATGCAGCAGAACATGAGACTTAAACTACTACTGGAGAACTGCAGTAGAAATCTCTAGCACTCAGCACTAAAGGATGGGTAGGCTAGAGGGACTCTGTGTCATGATATTTATCAACACATGATCTTTGTCAGTTCGTACTCTTGCAACTCACACAACCTTCCACTAGATCAGGTTACTCCAAGCCCCATCCAACCTGGCCTTGAACACTGCCAGGGAATGCTGGGCTACCAGCGAAGAGTGCAGATCTGTCAGGACCTGCAGATAAGACTCTGCATTCAAAGAGGTCATTCCAAGTAAAGCAGAAAGAACAAAGCTTTGCAGGGAAATGAGTTTCCTATGAATTTGTCTCTCAAATTTAGGTCTTCTGATGTTTAACAAGGTTCAGGCTGAGGCTTTCCTCACAGCTGGGACATTCATTAGGTATGTGGGTTTGTCTCTTTTCAGGGATTCCTGTGTGTGCAGTAACAGTAATCCATTTTGCAGCCTCTGACACACTGCAATATAAAAAGGGCCTCTTCCTTCTATGTAGTTTTCCCTTTCCATGTCATTCATAGGAATTAAGTATCTCTGAGCCCACCACTCCTCTAGCAAATGTAGCTAAAACTGAGCAAGGTGCTCAAGAGCTGGTGGGGGAGCAGATGTGAGCAGGCACACACACACACACACCATATATTCTATTTCCTTAGAAATCCAGGTACAAACTCTGACAATCTGCTATCAGCCATCCAAGGATCCAACAGTTTGAACCTCTAGCACAGACCACAGTCCCCACTAAAGTCTGGGAACTGTAGTGGGTGAGTACAGACTGCATTTTTAGGGTAGACTTAGGAAAAAATCCACCCATAGTTGAAATGAAGCTTTGTGGCAACTGGTAATTAAAAGTGCATCGCAATCACAAAGATAAAATTAAGCAAACAGCACATAATTACATGGAATTCTGAGGAAGTCACCTGGTTGGAGCCAAAACTCAGGAAGGTTTTTAATTTTGTAGCTCATGTGTTTTAGAGCAGAATACCACAATTCTCACTCATCCCAACAGTGCTGCAAAAATCTACAAGACTCTCCAGGAAAATCAGTATCAAGATCAAGTCTTTACTGTTCACATTACACCATTCTGGCAAGGGGCAATTTTGAAACATTTATTGCTCCTGAACTCCTCAAAGAAGTGGACACACAGCAATTGCATTATGTGGTTATGGCACAAATTCCATTACATCCTCCACCACAAGAAAATGCAATGTGCAATTTTCAATAAACGCAGACCCTGAAGAGAAAATCCTGTGATTTTCTCTTCATATTGACCTAGCCCAACCCAGCTGAGCATGGGAGAGGCAATGAGATTACAGAGTGAGGCCAAACAGTCATATAGAAAATAATTGAGGCAATGAAGCACCAAGGCCTTGAGCAATATCCTTAAAGGCTACCTGGAAAATGGTATTGACAATTACAGAGGACAATATTTGGCCTTCAGTATGTTCATTTCTTATACTTGTATTACTTTGCTCATTTTACAACTGAAAATCCAATAATAAAGAGATTTTTCCATTTAAAAATAAAGAAATCCAATTCTGACCTGAAACTTATTTAAAGAAAAAAAAAAATCAGATTTTCAAGGTTGTCCTACGAAGTATAAGCCCTCTTTTCAGTAAGCTCTAGTTTTAAAATGTGGATATGGTTTAATTCCAAGAATTACAGGTAGTTCTAATATTTTCTGTACAGGTGGGGTTTTTGTTTGCCAGGTCAAAACAGGGAGAAAGAGACACCAAAGCAATGAATAGCATGCAATTGACAGCTACTGTAAAAATGCTACATGGACTTCAAACCTTGGCTCTCGATTTCTCCTGAGTAAATTCACAAATGTCTCTATTTCTTTAGCCGTGATGTGTTTCTCTAGCAGTTTTCTGTTGTTGTGCAACAAAGCTGTGATGGTGTCTTCTGCCAGAATATCATAACCAATCTGGGACTGCATGATGCAGAAGTTCTTAGCAATATATTCCTGAAAAAAGGAAAAATTTCCATGATGACCTGCTGAGCAGTAATGCTTTCTCTTTTAGAAGCAGAGGCATTCAGCTTAGTTAGCAATCAAAATAACGCTCAAAACTTTCCTCTCTGAACCGGCCTGAATAAAAGAACTTCTGAATACCTCAAATATGTACCCTGAGAAACAGATTCTGTATTAGGGATGACTAACTCTTCTTATTCTTTCATAAACCAAAGGAAAGAATCAATGAAAAAATATATATAAAATCCAAGAAATGGCAACCTCTCTTTAAAAAAAAATTAAAAAAAGGAAAATCTGAAAGGTTTTTATAGTGTTTAAGAATCTATTTTCCTGAGTCTTCCCTCCTCCTTTTCTCTCCCTTTAGGACAGAAATATTTCTGTAAAACACTGGAAAGAAAACAAAGAAGCCACACAGCAGCTCAGGCTTTTATCTCCAGTCCCTTTAGTCCATGTTCTGAAATACCTCTTGCTCACAGGGAGTCTCCAGCAGTGGGAAATCAGGCTACCTGATATAACAGCCTCTGCTCTGACTCACTGCCATCCCTCTACAAATATTTAAGCAAGAGAAACAGACAGCTTTGCAGATTTCCCACTTTGTAATCCAGGCTCCAAGAACATATTTTTAATAACAGAAAGCTCATGAATGAAGCAGTGAACCCCAGTCTCAGACTGAGTCTACAAAAGTACAAAGTGAACTTGTGATATTCATTGTTGAACTTTAAATTCACACACTACTAAGCTACACACACACAAAAAAAAAGGCCTTTCCCCGTTACCGCAGAATCCCACTTGTAAGTGCAGAGCACCATGTCAAACCCAGACCATGTAATTATAGAAATCAGGAGGAAAATTATCCTCAATACCACTGACCTGGTTCTTCCTATAATCCTGTTGGGAGTGTCTTAGAACTCTGTAACATAATCTTAACATGTATTTGTAAGGAGCATATCTCTGGTCACCCAGGTCTTCAAGTCTCAGCATCGATCCTTCACCTTTGTCCTTAAAAGGAGCTTTGAGGATGCCAAATATCTGTTCAAAATCAAAATCACTGAGAGTGAAAACCACACCCAGATTTCTGCTGAACTTACAGAATGGAAGATCAGCAGAAATCAAAGACAATGGAAATGTCCTCTGACAGGGCCAGCACAACAGCCTTGACTAAACACAAGTGGGGACACAATCTGAGACATCACAGCTTTATTCATTTGGGGTTAGCTTTACATTTCCCACCAAACTGACTGATATTGCTTTTTCTTTACTATCCCCAACTTCAAACAGTTTTAGTTCCATGTCTTAACTTTGGATAATTTAATGATGAAAAAGGAGGACAACACTGGCTTCTGTCCAGTCTCATCCTTTCCCCCTTTTTTTAAATTTCTTTCAGTCGACTTCACAAAATGGACATTAATTTTATTTACTTGCAAGTTTGCCCTCATGCAAACAAAGTCAGAGTTCCACAGGGGCACTACATGGGCCACACTTGCAGGATTGGGACCACATTCCATGTTTGTCTCAAATTTTGTGAACAATTTGCTCTCAAACATGATCTTAGATCTTATCAGAATCACATGAAATTGAGAGCCCTCTACAGCCCCTTGTGCTTGACTCTGATTTAGGGACCAAGGGATGAGCTATGACCAAGTAGTGTCATTTCTACCAAATCCAATGAGAAACCCAGCGTGGCATAAGCCAACTTACCCAAAAATAACTTCTTCTCACATCACTCTCTCCTACAATCTGTTTGCAAACACAGACTGTATAATAATAAGTTATTAACACAGTAGGACATACCTGAGCCAATATATTTTGCTCCCTCATTAATTTCTGTCGTTCCCGGTTTGGCTTTGTAATAATTACATCCAAAACTTCTTGCCCATTATTTGGCACATCAGCAACAAAGAAAATGAGATCTTCCAGTAGCTTGGTTACAAACCTAGAATGAATAGACAAATCATTATTATAAACAGTCACTCAACACTTGCTAGGATTCATTAAGAACGAAAATCACATTTATGCTAAGCTTTACCTGACACAATGGAACTTCCACCACTGCAAAGTTAAGTTTGACATGTACTTAAGTATTCCAAGCCGTGGTTCAGCAGAGGCTTAAATCAATCACAGGGCTGTTTATCAAGGCATTAAACAACAACCAGAGGGAAAACAAGAGAAAAATACAGGCTGCTGGATTGATACACAGTTTTCAGAGACCCAAAATCTATACCTGGTGGCCTCAAGGCCCAGGAGCAGTAAAAAGAAACTTACACAGCCTAGCAATGATTTTTATGCTTTATCATGGATAAACAAGATGATGGACTCACCAGAGGAATGAAAACATTCTGCCACTAGATAATTTCCCTACTGACCCATGAAACTGTTTCATATATATATTCATGTATAACTATTTTCCTATATATACTGACCCTAGAAACTGTATTTGTTTCACTCTTTGCTAAACAAAAGATTTTTCAGAAGCAGGTGCTAAAAACAACAGAGGCAGTAGTAATTCCTTCTCTCCCACCTTCAGAAAATGCAAAAAAGACAGAATATAAATGGGAAAAAAACCCAGAGTCATCGCTGCCTCCTTGGTACTAACACCTTGCCAGACATGCAGTGAGAAACACAGATGTCCACAGATTTCAAAGAATATCCCTTAATAGCACTAGCAATCTTTTACATGAAAAACTCAGCACCATCTCAATTTGGTCAATGTCTAGTCTATAACTAACAAATCTGCCAGCTATGAAAGAGGCAGGAAGAACCCCAAGAGATTTTCAGTCACCTGTGGGAGTCAGAAATTAAGTTCCCATTATCTACAAGTGAGCTGGGCTGCTCACCTAAACCCTCTGAGTGAGCTTTAGCTCTAAAAGCTTCAGGCCCCCTGTAGAAAACAGCAAAGTGTGTGTCACCCCCACAAAATAAAGTGGAAATGGAAGATACAGGATGAAGCAATAAGGAATAAACTGTTGGGACTCCTACTTTTCTATGCTAGGAGGTGATAAAACAGGAAAACCCCTGGTTTGGGGTTTTTTCCTAAGGAAATCACAAGAACTAACAAATAATGGCACTGTTGGGAAACAGCTCTGAATTGTTTTACATGTTTGTTGTACCAATCTGACAACATCAAGACCTGACAATACTGACAGTGACAAGTTCATACAGGGATGTCCCACCTGGACACTGTCGTATCCCTCTCTGGGTCAACTCAATCATGAAATGGCCCCCACAGCTTTTCAAGGCTGAGTCCCAACACTCAGACATTAAAAATATACATGTTAGGATATTAAACCACGGGGTCTAATTTCTGCTGGAAACTGACAGCAAAAATTCAGTTCCATCACCAAAAATCAACATTTTCAGAAAAAAAGAAAAGCTGTGTATGATGTATTACAGTTATAAATTCACACTGCCAGAGATGCTGTCTTATATTCTGTTTAACCACAGGCAGCTGAAGATAAATCGTGAACTACATCACTGGCTACATATATCTGTACATATATACATATGTCTGGCTACAATGTACAACAAATGCACAACAAAATCCCTTGATTCAGGGGGGGGTGTGAGGAGCAGAGATTCTAATAGTCCCACAGACAAAATGGGGATGAATACAAGGGGTAAACAACAAATTTATGTAAAACAGAAAAAGAGAACAGGGAGAAATAGATGTGAGAAAGCAAATGGAGCAGCTTCTCAGTCACACTGAGACCTCCTTCCAAGGCTTTTGCAGATTTGCAGTGTGGTGAACTTGACACAAGTCCAGAGCCCTGAAGTGCTGCTTTCCTGTACATGAGAATCAGATGCAATGCACCCACACATTACAGCTCAGAAGCGGATTATCAAAGGAAATCCAGACAAAGAGATTTGCCCAGGGAACTACCCATTTATTTATGTGGCCAGTGAGTTGGGGAAGTGCTGTTTACGCCCCTTTTACACAGGAGATACACAGATCAGGCTGAGATACAGCAAGGATGCTCCAACAGAGGTGGAATCTAACCCCAGGCTGACACTCTCAGAACTGAAGTGTCCTCTCCCAATTGCCTCTGTCCATGTGGATATCACCTACCCATGGTTGTGTTATCATGAGTAAACAAACACCAATTCAGCAGGGGAAAAAATAAAACTCACTAACCTCCTTTCATTCTGGGTTATTGTTCCGTTCTCCAGCTTTTTAACAGTTGATGCTAAAACCTTGTTGGCATCATTGGCAAAGTCCAAGTCTCTGACCTCAGACAGAGGAACCGATACAATGGCAAAAGCTTCCTTGTCCTCTTTGGTTTGGCACGTCCCAATCTGCAATCATTTTTGGTTTAAAGTGGATGAGCAATCCTCTTACCTTTATCCTTAGTATTATGCACATTTCACAGGTTAGAAGTGAGACAGCTTCAGGAGTGAGTTTGGGATTTTGTTTACCTTTAACATCACAGGCCTCTCTTCCTCAGTGTCTATTGGGATGCTGGTGCTGGTGACCCAAGTGTTGGTGCACAAGTGCCTCAGTCGGACGTAGGAGTTCCTAAAGGGGACAGAGCCAACAGCAGATGAGATGGATCAGTCCTGAGCCCACGTGGTCAAGTGGGATGCTCTGCCACACCTGCCTGTGGCATGAGGCTGGAGAGCAGGAGCCACACCAGCCACTGCAATAGAAAGGGGAGGTGGACCTAAAAGACACTGCAGTACCCCTCTTTCCCTTGATTCCTTCTTTCTCACCCAGAGCAGAGCTGCAACAAGAACAGCCAGCATCTTGGGATTGTGCAGGATGCTGAGTTTAAGTATTTACATAAATCTAGGAGTAAAATATTCTTTAAAGGAAAAAAAACCTAAAAGGAAGATGTTATAAAATCCCATCTGAACAGAAATACATTTCATGAATAAACCCAATTCTTTTATTATTTTTTTTCCTGCAGAATAACGAATCCTTTTAAGCTGTCACAGCACAAAAGCCAGAAAGTAAAGCTGACCATGGTTTCACAGCTTCATCATTATGATCTGCAAACCCTTGTTCCAGAGCAAGCATTTACAGTACCAGTTCTCAACTGAAAATCAAGTGAACAAAGAACAGATATGAGATCCTTCTAAATTCTTTCCATATGATAATCTGTGGTATTATCAAAAAGCAGAGCTGAGAAATCAATTACAATTTTAACTCTGAATTTTATTTTTGAAATATATTCACTGTGGTCTCCATTCACGGTCTCCCTTTCATGCTGATGGGCTTTTGAGTATTCAAGTAAGCAAATTTTCTGGCAGAACTTAGCATAGCAAACACACTTCAAAGTCACATACATCAGTATTTGTGGGTACCCAGCTTTAAAATTCACCCTCATAACAACCATCCCCAAGTGTTTGCAAGCCCATTCAGTCACAACCAACACTGTGTGAATTATCTAACCAATCTCAGCTATGCTACACAGCTAAAATTTCAAATATTGACAATTAAAACCAAGAAGCCACTTGCTGAATACATTTGAATAACAAATGTGCTCAGTGGCATCATGATCTGTCAGGGAAACAGAAGCCCAGCTCACCTCACACATTATTTTGTTGGGAACAATTCAGTTAAATCTATTAGAAGTACATTTTTTTTTTCAAACAGTGCACAGAGCTCAATTCTATCCTCACACAGATCTGTGCAATATTTAGACCATTATTTTTTCTCTTCACAGACTCTCTCAAAGTGTCACTTGTTTTATCCTTATAATTATTTTACCCAGTCACAGCAGCAGCATCATGTTTTATACATCCCTTATTTATCCATGAACACACCCCAGATTTTAACAGAAGGATAATACTTGCTCATGTTTGGTTTTTTTCCGCTTTACTCACCAGCATAATGCCAGGAAGAAACCCTGTCAATGCAGCACTATTTTCTGCCCTTTTTTCATTTCCTTTTTTTTTTTTTTTTTTAATTTTACCTTGGAACCAGGCAATCAGCTCTCTGAAGGGTGGTGGCATCCAGTTCAAAGAGAGATGCGATGTCATTTCCATGTGGCACAGAGACCAAAGTATACATAATCTTCTCCCCTGCCTGGCGTTTCTTCTTTGAAGCAGGAAGGTCGCCGTCTCTCTGCTGATTAGGCACAAGGGTTATTTGCTTGCATCAGGGCCCATTAGAAATTCTTCAATTACCTTGCAGACAAGTAATACATCTGAATTATTTTTTTTTTACCTTCTTGCAAGAATCTACCACAATTGGCTTTGGAGTAACACAAAGGATGCACTTTGCTCCATGGGGTCTCAGGCAGTCATTAGAACAACAGCAGGCCACAAGCTAAAGAGGCATTGCAGCACTGGATATGCTTTATTTGACACCTACAACTTCAAAAAACCTGCAGTAGTTGCAGACCCCTCACTCCCACCTGACACAACTACACAGTGCTGGTCTGGAAAGGGCCACGTTTGAAACAAAAGAATTAATGAATATTAGATTGGGGTTTTTTTTAAGACAAGTAGGGGATTTTAAAAGTAAGCAATTTGCTTCAATCCATTGTTGTTTTATGTAAGTTTGATGGCTTTTTCCTTTCACGTTGTAGAATCAGAGCAGCACACTTTCAGAGAATCACAGAATCATTCAGGTTGAAAAAGACCTCCAAGATCATCGAGTCCAGCCTTTGACCACCTTGTCAACTAAACTCAAGCCAAGTCCAGTTGTTTCCTGAATACCTCCATGGATGGGAACTCCATCACCTCCCTGGGCAGCCCCTTCTCCCCCTTGTCAGACCTTTCCAAGAAGAAATGATTCCTGATGCCCAGCCTGAACTTTCCCTGGAGCAGCTTGAGGCCATTTCCTCTTGTCCTGTGGACACTCTCCAAACAGCAAGAGCCAGACCATCTGTTCCATCAGGACCAGTTTGTCATGGCCAGAGGGGCAGGCAAAGCCCCAGCTGGATTGTATTACAAATCTCAGCACAGGCTGATAGCTCTGAGGCTGGGTCCAACACAGGTCTGATTTTACCCCCTGCGAGGGCAGGAGTTGTTCCCTTTGAGGGACAGAGTAACTCAACCAAGGCACATGAGCTAAGGTGGGATCTTCCTCCCACCACCTGCTGAGAGTTCACAGGAATTTTGTGACCCCGCAGCACCATCCTCACATCTTTAGTCACCTCCAAATCTTTGCCTACAGACTCCAAATGCCACCTTCCCTGAGAACATTTCTTGGCTTGATGGAGTCAGTCAGAGTCTGTGCCCATATCCACACAGCAACCAACAGAATTACTGGTGTGAGTAAAAGCTGCTCCTCTGAGGTGTCGAGTTACACATCCTACAAAAGACTGATAACCAATTAAGAGACTGGCAGCCCAGGGCCATTCATGTACACAAAATACATCACAGAGGGAGAGGAGAAGAGGAATGAGGAAAGCCAAAAGAGAAAAAAATCTGACTCTGGAAGCATGAAATGCTATTATAATGATTTACAATACACCACTAAGGAAGAGCTGTACAATGTAAAAGGCCAGGCTGTACTTGGTTTGCATTAGTAGTTTGATTAAAACCAAACTGTAAGGGATAATCAAGGGCAAAGCTTTGATTATCCATATTGCCAATTGAAAGTAAACAACAAAACCAAGCATGAGTGAAATTATGGAAGAAAGGATTAGTGAACTCATTTCAAGGCACTTTTTGAATCCTTCCAAAACATCAATTTTTTCATTATCAAGCTTATAAATGCCAGCTTTCCATGCCATGACTTCTATCAAGGATGGAGAGAGCAGAAAAAAATACACAAAGAAATTTTAGTTAGGCTCCTCTAGTCATTAAGAGTACTGACACAAGTGTTTGAGAGGAAGGCTAGCTAAGACAAAGAGCAACCATCTCCTGTGACTTGCACAAGAGTAAACTCATCTCGCAGTCCCCACACCCTCTTGTATCTCATGCCCAAAAATATTACAGAAAAATGCACAAAAAATTTAACCTATATGCAAGGACTGAGAAAATAGAAAATTGCTTTTGTGATTTCCATACATAATTTTGTTTTACATACTCGTGATGAGACACAAACTGAAAAGGCATAGAAACAATAAAAAAATCCTTCTGAGAGCCTAACAAGTGTGAGTCAGAGTCTAATATTAAAAGAAAAACTACTTCCTACACTTCATAACAAAACAGAAAACTGGAAATCCAGTTTAAAATTCAAGATGTCTGTAAAGGAGTGAGTAGTACAGGATAGTTTAGAACAGCATCCAAACTTTTTGATATTTTCCACAACTTACACTGAAATCTAATTAGGGTTTCCCAGAAACTACCCACTTCACTATAATTTCCAAACTGAAATGACTGGTATACAAAAACACAGGACACTTCATAATTGTATGGTTTTCTTCTTATCCTGGGGCTCTGAGTAAAATACAGACCAAAATATGAAACCATACTGGGAGGGAACATGGACAGGACACCTGACCCAGACTGGGCAAAGGGATATTCCCCACCACAGAACACCATGACCAGTATATAAAGTGGTCATGAGCTGGCAGGAGTCAAAGGCAGGTCTCCTGTGCTTTAGCAGTTCACACCAACCATTAGCTCTGTGGAGAAATTCACCCAGCAGCCTGGGGCTAACCCTGCTCATTCCATGGTGACCCCAACAGTCGTATAGATCCAGTTGAGCAACGAGTTCACCAACCCTAAATCCCACCAACCAGGCTTAGCAGCTGGCAGACATAGGGGCAAGATCTGGTTTTTAGCCTAAAAAGAAATTCCACTTCAACAGAGGGCAAGACAGTGCCTGCAACACAGCTAACTGCAATGCCAAGCTTAGCTGAGCAAAATCAGACCTGCACAAGAGCTGTACAGCAGTTCCTGGCTGAACTCCCCCACAAACCTCAGAACTCTCTTTACGGCATTATTTCAGAATCTGAATCTCACCAACTCAACCTGGGTTAAGGCAGTTAAGCACTACTCGTGAGAAAAAAAAATCTAACAAGAAATGACCTTCAACCTGACAGCTCTGGAAACAAGTTTTATACAAGGGGAACGTGAGAGACAGCAATGCTATCATTACATAGGAACAAACATGGATTTGTATTTGTGTCTCATTTTATGTCCCAGTGCACGTGCACATGCCTATGTGGGAGAGAGAGAATGCACAGACACTTGCATACAGAAAGCTTCTCACGATAAATTAAATTTAGTAAGCAGCCGTCAGAATTTGCACTTAACCCAACCATTATTGAATCAGCAGATGAGTCCATGTGAGGATGTGGAAAGAAGTGAAAGTACTAGGCTAGTTTAAATTAATTAGACAATAGCTCAGGAGAAGCACTGCATTCCTAAGCAGATGAAAACAAGATGACATTTGCTCAGGTAGAAACTGGCATATGAGCAGATGCAGCCAGCAAAACTGGATTCAATTAAGAGAAAAGAAGAAAAGAACTGCAAAGGAACTCAAATGCAGAGAGAAGAAAATTCAACTTAAAGCAGTGGAACAGTTTCAGAGATGTTGGCGATGTGGTCAGTGACAGCCAAGAAAAGCACTTCCAAGACTTAATAAAAAACAAAAAAAAACCCAGGTGAATTACATGCCAGGAGTATAGAGAACTGTGGGTAAAACAATATTACCAAATAGTACATTCCTGGAAGGAAAATGTATATAGCTTTGATTGTCCCGAACTACAACAAACTAGCAACAGGCTGTCACAAGTCACATCAGACACATATCCAAGGTGAGGAAGGTGCAATCACTTCGTTCTTTTGCACTGGTTAAATCACTCACAAGGATCAAGATCACACATTCAGTTCTGCTTCTGCCCGGCAGGAGTTGGACCCACCCCTTCCAAACAACCCAGTCTATCAGTGGTACAAAGAGCAGAGTCAGCTCCTTCAGCCTGAGAAAACCTCAGTGTGCACTGGCACCGAGGGCTGTGAGCCCCCAGCACGATTCTGCAGCAGCAAAGCTCGATAATCACACCCAGGAAGGGGAACAGAGTAAACCCCCATGACACAGCCGGGTGGGACCCACCTAGGAAAGCAATGGCTGAACATTCAAAAAAAGAGTCCTAGGTAGTGAGAAAAACCACCATCTTGGTGAGAAGGGGAAATACTGATCCAGGCCCACAGCAAAGTCTAACTCCTGGGCTACCACCACTGATTTACAGTGCATCATGATTTAAAAAGAAGCTTGAAGAGAAAAAACAGCACAGACATACTGCTTGCCATGTGGAGGGCAAAGGTAAGGAGAGACAAATCCCATGCTGGAATTGGTGACAAAATAATCAGGTCCAATCAGATTTGTCCTCCTTGAGACTTACAGCCCAGCAGATAACCCTTTTCACAGCTCCTCACAGAATTTGCTACTAATTGCTACTACCCCAAAACTTCCTTATTTAACTCAACTGGGCATCATACCTAAAATTCAAGAGATTTATGTGGAGCTTTGCTTACAGAAGGGCCTTCATTTCAACTGCAAAAAGCAATCCAAAAACACGAGACAGACCTAAAATACCTTTTCTTTTAGAAACCCAATCTACAATTCCGATTGGTGAAGACACCTCTTGTGGCATAGAGACAGACAAGGATAATGCCCTACTCCTGAATGAATACATTAAGCTGCACTACAGATTTAAGCAGAAATTAAATTTAATAGCAGCCAGAGTTCTGAAAATGCCTGTTAAATCCAGAGCAATGTGGTATCTCAACACGTTAACCCAGTTTAGGAGGCTCTTACAAAACCAGCATTTTCACAGAGCGGTAACGTGAGCAGAACTCCATAGGTTAGATTATTTTTAAAATTCTTTATGAGGAGAAAATGGAGTAAATGAATGGCCAGCCTTGCTCCTGCCTGCTAGGAGCCCTGGCAGACAGCACAGCAGTTAGCCTCCTGTAACACCTTCACTGTTGACTCATTTGTGAGTCATCGCATTTTTAGCAGAGACATCACGTTGCAATCCTGTTGTTAGGAGCCAGAGACATTCTGTAAGAAACAATGTATGCATTTCCAGAGCTGATTCAGACCCGTGTGCAACAGCAGAATAATAATAATGTGCCGGCATCTGTGTCTCCCCTGCTCCCCCAGCTTCCCCAGTGGTCTGACTGCTGGCTTTTTATAAGCTGCCATTTTTAAGCTGATGATTTTTTTTTCTCTTTTCTTTTAAATGTTTTTCAGTTTGTCTGTTCTACTTGTTTAAAATGCATCACCCATATAAAATATATAGTGCAATAAAGATCATTCCTGGAAGGTAAAATAAAATAATAAAAAAAAATTAATTTACAGTGTTTATCAAAAAATAATCTCCTGGGTTGGCAGCAAAGAGGAAAAGTTAGAATTGCAGAGTGTTGGGAATTCATAAAGATATATAAACAAGTCAAAGGAGATACATCAAATTGCACCTGGCAACCCATGGTAGAAATGCTCAACTTCTTTACAAGATAAGTAAGTGCATAACAGTCTCAATCCTAACAAAAATCTCAACAATAAAAGGCAGATTGGAACTGGTTAGAATTAGTCCTCGCATGGAAATGCAGACAAATGGAGATAAGGTACCCATCCAAAGTTAGCCTGTAACACAAAGGCGCTAACAAATGCCAGGTTCCCAGCTGTTCCTGACATTTCCCTGATGTTCGTAGCATTCTTCTTGATGCTGTACATTTCTCTCCTTAGAACAAGCATAGTAATTTGCAGCATTAACCCACCAGTTTTGGGTTTAGTGGGAGCTGTAACACAGAGCACTACATTTTTTTTACATTATATACTATCATCTTCTAGACTTTAAGAGATGGAGAAGCCCTTTTTTGAGAAAACCCTTAAATCTCAAAAAGGTTTTCCCACTTAAAAAAAATTCTTCTGGAGCTCAGATGTGGGAATATTAATCAACTCATTGTAAGGCCAAATTTTACCAGAATTAAAAGCAGCGCTTCACAAGACAATTTGGCTGGATTGTCAAGAAGCAGCTCGTAAACAAGCAATGAACCTCAGTCCAAACACACCTTTAATGCATGGGAACAGAAGTCCTGGTGACTTCCAGTAAAATTTATGTTCTTTGGAGCCAAAACCCTTTCAAGACCCTGGAGTCACTTAAGGCGGAAAAGATGTGCTTAGGCAGAACCTTGGTGTCCGTGCCCACTGCTGCATCATGGAAAACCCTCCTCCACTGCTGGTTCCCAAAATTCAGTTGCCTGAGCAACTGGGATCAGGCCTTGTAAACCAGGCCATGAACAAGCAGCCCCAGCACATGCTGGGGAGCTCAGCACTGGCACAAAAAGCACAGATGGCAGTGCTGCCCTTGGAGCCCAGACAACAGAGAAGGAGCTGCTACCCTTTCATCCAACAGCCCAGCAGAGAAAAGAAAGAGTCCCAGGATGGGTCAGGCTTTAGGGACCACAGTGCCACCTCCCTGCTCCAGCACAGCCACCCCAGAGCACAGGATTGTGTCCAGACAGCTCTGGAACACCCTCAGTGAGGGAGACTCCACACTCTCTCTGGGCAACCTGTGGAAGAAGTTCTGCCTCCTGCCCAGGTGGAACCTCCTGGGATCAGTCCCTGCCCGTTCCTCTGGTGCCATTGCTGGGCCCCCAGAGCAGAGCCTGGGCCCTGCTCGGAGCCCTCCCTGCAGACAGGGACACCCAGGGCTGAGGGTCCCTCTCAGCTGGGGCTCCTCTCGAGGCTGGACAGCCCCAGCTCCCTCAGCCTTTCCCTGCCAGAGATGCTCCAGGCCCTAAATCATCTCTGCAGCCTCTGCTGGCCCCGGTCCAGGAGCTCCTCCTGTGCTGAGGAGCCCAGGACTGGACACAGCTCTGCAGATGTGCCGCACAGGGCTGGGCAGAGGGGCACGATCACTCCCTGTCCTGCTGGCAATGCTCTTCCCAGTGCACCCCAGAACACCATTGGCCTTCATGGCCTCAAGGGCACAGACTACAGGTTCAGCCCTTCAGCCACAAGGATTCATTTATTCTTCTCCCATTTCCCTGCTACTTATTCTTCAAATTTTGCTGGGGTAGGTCCACTTCAACATCCCCCCTCCAGATTTACTTCATGAGCAGTATTTCAAGATTAATTTCTTCAAAGGATGGAAAAGAAGATGCCTTTCTTGTGAGTCAGTTAGGCAGTGACCAAGCAGAGGAAACCCTAGATGATAACCACAGAGCAAGGAAAGCCTGGGTGCTCCAGGTTATGTGCTATTGGATACAAGACTGACATAGCTGACCCTCAAAGAACTCCAAATATTACAAGACTCTTTTACTTTTGAGGGACAATTCAATACATTGCACCATTGTAACATAAATTCCTGCACAGGGATGTGAAGTTTCTATATTGGGTTGCTCCAGGGCAGAATGAAGGCTTAAATAGCCATTGCTGAATCATGGCATTTCCAACAAGATTATAAAGGGGTGAAGGATCCAAAAGGATTTTTATCACACTAATGGAGCCTGTAGGCTTCGATTTACATGGAGGTGTCACCAAAAATTCCTAGAAGTTCTTCCACAAAACATCTTCATAGGAAAGTGCTGACTGCACAAATTAAAATTTCCACAGAGATATCAGTTTTGATCATCAATCAGCTTTGATTACTTTTTTATTGGAAGTATTTCTCTAATGTAATTTATCTGGTCTGGGGTTTTAGCTGAAACCAATACCCAGGAGGAATAAACCAAACTGATAGTGAAGCCACCTTTAACATTTGTGCTTAGATTACGCTTGTGCCTTTGTCATTATCCAGTCCAGGGAATATTTAACTATTTAGATGAATTGAAATGGCTACAGAGAGAAAACTTACACCATAAATAAGTATGGTGTGGTACAATAGGATTGGCTTCTCAGTGACAAGGGCCTAACACCTACTCACCAGGGAATTCTAGAACTGATCCTGATTTCCATTCCAAAGCTCCAAAAGCCTCAAGTTTCATTCCAATACAAAAGAGAAACAACTGGTGGAACTTTTCTACATTCATAGGAGAGAATTCTCATTTCTCTGGACAGCTTAGCTGTTATTGCAGTATCACCACTAATGCCAAATATCAGTGAAGATGGAAAACCAATGTTACCAACTCCTATGAAAGTCTCCATTTTTATTAAAATTGCAGTCCTCAAGGCATGTGCTTATGTAAGAATTTTGGGTTACATGTCATGAAAAATCAAAAATTTCTTCCCTGTGCAGAGAAAAACTTGAAAATGTATCCTCTTAAAGAACAAAAGCCGGAAGGCAAGGAGAAAGAAATTAAATTGAATTTTTTGAAGAAGATCTCAGCCTTTCCAAGGCAATCTCATGAATTTGATGGGGGAATGATTCTTTTTGGGAATATTTGTTGACTTAGTAACAATAAGATTCCCCCAAGGTTTTAACTCCACTTCCTTCACACACTATAATCTCCATGTCTGGCCTTGCCTCATTAGTCAGAATTAGCTAAAATGCTCTTGATGCTGTACCAGGCAAAGGCTGTTGCCGTGAAGTAACACATCTGAGCTGAGAAGAATGAATACATTTCATATCTGCACTCAGATAACAAGCACAACAACTTCAACTAATGGCACTTTGATGCAGAATTTGAGTAAGTTACTTATCATTTGCCTCAGCATGGAAGAAAACTTTCTGAATTGCCAGTTCTGAGATGCATCCTACACCTTACATAGGATATGGAAAACAATCCCAGCAGCTGGAACACATAAGGAAAAGGAAAGCTATGAAGAGCTTCCATATGTCAGGATGTGCTGGGTTAAGGATACAGCATTCCCCAGGTTATATGCAACATATAAATTCCACTTACCAAAGCTTTTCCTTCATTATTACCTTCTGGGTAGTGTGGGTTAAGCTGGAAAAGAAAAGAAGTCAAATACTATCTCGATAGCTTTCAGACATTTCATAACTGGGGGAGAGGGTTCGGTTCAGCTCTATTATGTTTCCACCCTGCAAAAGGAGAGTGGAGTTTTAGAAGCAGTGCAAGAGTAAAAGACTTACTGTTTTAATTTCTGGCTGACTTAGCTGGCTATGTCCTCACCTCTAGAAAGAGCATCTTGCAATCAAGCTTGTTAACTCAAGAGGAATCTCAAATAACCAAACCCAAAAAGGATGGTGAAGAAAGCACAGTTACTATTCTAAATGCAGCCAGTTACAGTCACCCACACACATGCACACACTATCACTTCCAGGATTGACCCTGGGCAGATAGATCGAGATAAAAAATAACATTCTCTATGTCTACTGAGATTTTACAGGAGAAGACAGTGAACTCAGAATTAACACATCTTTGAAACAGGAGTGACAATGCCACTAGGGAAAATTATTTCATTACACTGTAGTTCTGTTTAATCATTATTAACGGGGATAATATTTTCTATGTCACATCAGGATTATCAAGCATTAATTAATACTAAAGTACTATGAGAAGCTTGCATGAAAGACGCTATACAATAATAAATTTAAAGTATTACTATTTAAAAGCTGTTTAATATATTTGTGACAAGAGAAATGTTTAGCCTATAAAATGAGGGATTATGTAGGCAGACATATTCACAAACAAAAACACACACACCCACTACTGGCTACTCATGAAACCTTTCGAGATTTGATTTACACAAAGAAACAATTTTGGGTCAATATTTACCAATATTTCCTGACAGAGGATATGCTGAAAATGCTGAAGTAAGATTATAAGCTATATAAGACAATTTTGTTCCTAGGCGATTACAGTGTGTATACATCTTAGAGAAGAGAACTGTCATTTTCTTGGCTTGAATTTGGCATTACCAGTGTGAAAGAGTCAGAATTGCACAGGGCAAGATGCACAAGTCCCGGTGGCACTTTTCAATATCACATTATCATACATCTAACATTACACAGACAACTGTTGCGAAGAGATTTTATGCTGAAAACAGTTTTATTAAAAAAATAATAATTTCTATCTCTTTAACCTCTCAAAATGCCCACTCATCTCCACAACATGAACCTGAAGAAAGGAGGAAAACTTTCAAATCTTTGTCAGATGGCTGAAAATACCTTCCCTATGTGTCACAACTTGATGTGCTAACACAGAAATGACCAAGGATTTATTCTGTCTCCATTTCATTTTTTTGCATTAGCCAATGTGTTACCATTACAAACCTAATTTAGAGACCTTGCTCTCCTCCCTGTGCTGACATCTGTCTCAAATCTTCTACTTTGCTCCTCACCGACATTATCACAGTCTCCCAACTCCAAGTCCCTCTTGCTACTGCGATACAGCAACAGGAAAGAGAGATGAGCACCAAAAAACTAGAACTTATACCCATATGTGACTGTATTCAATAGTTTTGGTTCCTTCTTAAGCTTCCACAGTTCTTTCAGCATGACATTTGTCCACCTGACACCTTAAAATAATCCTGTTGTCCCAATTTTAGCAGCCAAGCTGAGCTCTCTACCTTTGGTTCCCCCGTCAAGAAGAGACAAAATTAGCAGGCAGTGCCCTCAGTCCCAGCCACGCACCGTGGCCTTCCAGCAAAGGTGCAGAAGAGGTACAGGAAGGCTGAATTTCTATGCTACCTTCAGATATTGCTGGTTGCAAGCAAGCAAGAAAAAGCCTGGGTCATCTTGGGTTTGTCACTAGAGCCGGCACAGAGAACTTGGCACTAAGCCTTGATCCTACAAGTTTTCATTGAAGGACTCTAGTTGAATAGAGTTATCTACCCAGTATGAAGTGAATTCTGATGTCCTTCAGCTGTTTGCTTTCAACATAATGGCAATTAAAGTATATATAGCTATTTATAAGAGTAACAGGAGAAATTAGGAGAATCTCCCTCCCTTGACACTTCCTGCCTGCTTGAAAATTGACTGAACAGACTACCCTCAAATTTCCAAAACAGGACACTTGTGGACTGAGGATGATGAAGACAGAAGGCTCAGGTCAGAAATCAAGTACATCCTTAATGATGCTTTTTCTTGCCCTGCTGTTACAGAAATAATAAAACCAAAAATATGTTGTTTAGAGAAAGTTTTGAGATGCTGACATTAAACCATAAACAAGATGGAACTCAGTTTTCGGGCTGACATCCATGGGCCCATTTTCAGCTCTGGTCAGCAGTTGCCACTTCCATTTTCATTTCAACTGAGATTGTTGGTGCTGAGGGTTTCTGAAAAACAGACCAGTAGCTATTATCCCATGCTACATTCTCCAGGTAGAAGGGGCATAAATCACCTAGTGTTGTGTGTCATATTACACCTGTTCTGAGTCCCTTTCAATATCCTGGCCCAGAATGACCTAAGGACACAGTGACAGTCTCAGCACTCCAAAACCTATTGCTTTTTCTGATTGATGTAAGATCACTTCCACATTCTTCAATAAATTGCCAAAACAAAAGAAGCCTTGAAAAGAACAACATTAATATTTTTATTTTGCTACTAATGAAATCAAGTAAAATTTTCTGCAGGTGTTTAGAAAGTAAGAATGCTATGCTAAAATAGGCCTCAATAAAGCTCAACACTTTTTAAGCTTTTTTGCATCATTGGATGTCTTGAAATTTCAATTTACTGAATTGTACATAAAATACAGCAATAAATATTCCTGCAAAATGACACTGGAAGGAGCGAATATGTACCAAGAACAAGAAGAACTGCAAACTGCAGAGCTTATTGTAATTGTATAAATTAAGGGTAATTGTATAAATTATTATTGTAATAGCTTTATTATATATATATTTTTAGAGCATATCTCCATCAGCTTATTTTCCAGTAAAGAATAATCCAGAAATTCTAATCCTCTGCTGCTTGTTTTTCAACAAACTCCTGTACAGTCATTTTTTACCCTTCCAAGAATGGGAAAGAAAAAGGTACCACAAAAAGAGTTTTTCATTGACAGTTCTGGAGTTCGACAGATTTGCAACTACAGAGAAGGCAATACCTTCTTTTAAATCTACATTTAAATAGCATTTACTCGCACTCCTCTGCAAGAAGCCCAATTCCCAAATTGTGATCCACACAGTGTATCTGAGAGAGCCTGAAGGTCAGGGTCAGTGCTGCAGGTAGTCCTCCTGAGTATAAAAATTGGTGTCTCTTGGATAGATTTCAGGCTCAGCCTTGGTACACAGTAGTATGTGAAAAGATTAGTTGTCTGAATGCATACCTACATCAACATCCTCATCCTGTGGGAGCAGTAGAAGGGCCCCAGGAGTAAGTATGTATGACAAACTCGCAACAGAAGTCAGCTTTTACACATGGAAAACTGAGTTATAGACAAAGTCTTTATTTCTGGTTAAAACCACGTGGACAGGCAAGAATTCTTGAATTTTCACCTAGTGACTTTACAAAATCTGTAAAGTCTGCATAGCAGGAAGGCAACTTTCATCTCTGTGTGTTTATGTGCTACTTCTGGTATTTGGTGCTCAGAGAATGGCAGTGACCTGCTAATCCTGAGAGGGATTCCACTAGACCGAGCACCAGAAGTTCCAGGCTCTGTCATCTCTACCGATTAAAGCTCCTCAAAGTTGTACCCTAAAGTTTTCAAACCTCACAAGTCTACAGTGCATAATTCCCTGGGGTTCTACTATTGTCCAGATCATCTCATAGGTTATTCCTGGCTTTAATTTTATTTTTGCATCTTCACATAGTTAGATATCCTTCACAATCCAAGAAGTTTGAAACTCCACATTTCTACTGAATGTTGTTTTCTTGGAGGAATGCATGGAAAGTACCTAAACGGGCTATTTTTGGACACTCAATTAAGAAGGAGAGAGAGGAGTTTGGGGAAAGAAACACCCATGCTGATTTTAATCAAATTTTGTTGACAAGGTAAAGGATATTTAAAGCATCTTGTCAGGGGAAGAATTAGATTGCCAAATTTCAGCTAAATGAGCATTTTAATGACTTGGTTAAAACCTGCATTTATGAAGGAAGCCCTGACAGACAAAGAATAAAAGACTCTAATTCAACACACTCAAACAGTCCCCATTTCATTTGATAACCAGCCTGTTAACACACAGCCTGTTACCCAGCCAACAAGGGCAAGTGTTTCAGGGAAGAAAAGCCAGGACAAAAGAAAAATAATCCACTTTTCAAATCTTTCATCTTCATTAGGCTTGTTTTGTTCTTTGTTAATGTCATACTGATTAGCTTTCGATAAATCCAAAGGACTTTTGCACAATTTCAAAGACTTTCAGTGGCATTCAAAGGACTTTTGCCATCTTATTAACTTGCCAGACAAAGACTGGCTACAACTCTACCTCGATAAACTCCATATTCAGCCCCTCCTCAGCATCAGCACAGAGCTACTGATAATCATCATGTAAGGAAAGTTAAAAAATCTTAAAAGGCCTTTTCTTTCAGGATTTTATTTTCCTCATGAGCTGTGTCTTAGCAGATCAAACAAGTTTCCAGGGAGCACTGGGAAAGCTGAACCTTTTTGTCTGTTTCAGACCCCTCTGCTAGTCAGAAACAGGAATGAGAAGTACCCCCAACACCTTCCTGACCTGATTTTTCACCCTCATCACCAGAAGAAATGTCATCTTGATGGCATTTTCAGCTGCTGTGTAAGCAATGGCAGGCCAGCATTTTGCCATGCCTAAATCAGCACAGATTTAAAGGTCTCACACAAGCAACATAAGCTGGAGTAGCTCCATGTTATGAGTGGTAACTGGGAAATTCCATTTCTTTGACAGGGATCAAGGGCAGAGAACCTGAAACCAGTGCTCAGCCCCACTCAGACATATCCCATTCAAGAGATCCTCGAGGGTAACTTGGATGCTGGGCCATAACTTTAGTCTGAGCTTCAGCAGCTCCATGTCAACCTGTGTTATATAAAAGAAAGCATCCTCATCTCTTTAAGAGTGATGTTCTAAATACTTATACCCCATTATGCCTTTCAGTGGTCCTCACAGGAGCAACTAGGGATGATTGAATTAGACATGACTGACATTTCTACTGTTAAAAAAACCAAAACCACAGGCACACAAAATCCCAAAAAAAAAAAAAAAAACCAAACCAAAAAAAAAAAAAAAAAAAAACCAAAGGAGAGAATTCTTGGAAACCTCCATCAACCATCATAAATGAAGAGGCACAAACATAATTGAATGAAATCTTTTCATGTGATCTTGAAAAAATAAAAATAAAGCACTTAAGAACAGACCACATGTCTACATTTGCTGTTTTGGAAAACATCAAAATGCAAGATGTATTTTTAATAACATAATTAGGCCTTGTAATGACTAAATGACAATAAATGTTGCATTAACATCTTTGTACTTCCTCACTCCTAAAGCTTGTATATGTACAAACATGGCCCCAGTGCAGCCAGCTTCAGGCAGGACCGAAAAAGCTGAACTCTCTTACAAGTCACAATTGCAAATGAGTTGGCTGGGGGAAAAGCCTTTCCTCTGAGATCCCAATTTATGAAGGTATTTGCACACTGGCAGATTCCACCAAAGTCAAGACAAGTCAGGTCAAGAAATTTAACCACATTCTCAAGATTCTTAAAAACCTTGGAGAAATCTAGTTCTGGGTTTAGCTAAATGGACATCTAGATCTGTCACTTTAAAAAGCCATATCCAAGTCTGCAGAACAGGTCAGGCTGGCTCTGTAAATCAGTAATCCATCCTCCTCTTCTGGATCTCCTCATGCATAGCTGTAAATTATCCTTCACTCCTTACAGAGTTTAAAACAAACCCACACTCCTATGAGACAGTGAAAAACTGAAATAAGGCTTCCAGTGCTGAGTTCACTCTGTCACCTTGGCAAACCTTTTTTCTTATGAGAATCTTTAATCACAGAGCCAAACAGACAGAAAATAATCAGAAGGCTGTGCTAAAATTTAATGAAGAGACACTGGGAAAAAGCAGCCCCAAAGGAAGATTTTGAAGCAATCTCCAGGTGAGGAGGTCCCATAGTACCAAGGAATGTAATCTGTGAGAAGATGTGTGAAGGCCTTGGTAGATGCTGCCATCTACTGCCATCTTCTCTGGCTTACAAACTGTTCCCTGAGCAAAAGGTAGCTCACATTTCAGTTAAACAAGGCCATTTTTATTTTATTTGTTACTTGCCTCACTCTTCTGAAGGCAGAAGGAACCACAGAGCATTTAACACTCTGTTCTCCCTCTCTGCATAACCAGGGCACAAACAAGTCCTTCTGCAAAGGTTTGTTTCCATGTCACCCAAAAAAGAAAATAAAATTATACTGGCAAGCTGTGGTTCTGCTGTTGCTTCCTAAATAAAAAACATCTCTATCAGTAATTCCATTTCCAACAAGTGGATAACAAAAGGCCTAAATTATGGACTTGAAATGATCAATCTCAGATGCCTTAATAAAACATCCTATGCAGGACTCTGTTTTCCAACAGTTTAAGGAAGTGGAAGAAAAGTCCATAAAACTACAGAGACAGTTTCTTCAGGGCACCAGGAGTTTAATCCTGGTTTATAGCCTCAAGTTTAAGAACTGATTTCTTTTATCTTAGCTAATGCTGAGTATACTATTACCCATACAATCATGTAATCTTTCTTAAAACCTCATTAAATGTTTTCTTTTCTAATCTTGTAGGATTCATGTAACAATCTTTACTATTCAGAAGGCAGGAGATGATTATTTTCTCTCAATATTAACTTGAGCATGTACTCAGCTATCTCCACAATGATCCAAATCAAGTGATTATTACAACAGGCTTAAATTTACTATGAAGTGTATGGCCCTATCCATCTGCATAAATGCATGCCACAATATATAACATGCTATAATAAGGCAGGCTATTATTTTTAATCACAGAATCTTAGAATGGTTTGGGCTGGAAGAGACCTTAGAGATCCTCTAGTTCCAAGCCCCTGCCATGGACTGTAAAAGCAAAATTTAACAGCAATTCTCAATTTAAAATGAATTATGTACATAAGCTTCTCTGAAAAGAAAGGGGCAGTTTGGGGCAATTTTGACCAAAGAGTAGAGTGAGGTAATATGGGAAGAAATTTATTCAAGAAAGAGAAATATGAGTAACTTCTACTGACCATTGATCCAAGAGTTTTCATCAAGTGGTTTACACCACAATTTGGTGAAAATCAGCTGACAGTCCTGCAAAGCTTCAGCAGTCCTTGTTAACCCACCCAAAACATTGCTCTGGTGCCCTAGCTCACTGACCCTGTTCCAGCACAGACTACTCCCTCTTCCCCATGCCCCTGGAGTCCATGCCAACACCACCTCAGGGACATCACCTTGTGTCTGCACAATCCAATACCTGAGGGAAAAGGGCATTTCTGAAGCCTGTGTTGCCCCTATAGTACTCCACCACTTAACTACAGCCTTGCAAGTTGGACTGGACTTCCTGTTCAATTAATATCCATCTAATTGTCATATCATCGCATGTCTGTGTAAGCCTGTGCTGCTCAGCCCAACTGGATTCAATCATTCCCACCTTCAAAAGAGTATTTAGTGCTAAAATATTCCTAAAGCTGGAAGGGTGTTTCAGGCAGGATTTTAAGAACAGGGTTTAGAACAAAACTCTGATCAGAGTTGATCCATTTTACAGCTTAAACCTGCCCTTTCACTCTTACAGAGAGAGGAAGGAGAACTCTATAAGAAAGCCAGAGAAGTTTTCCACAGCAGTAATTGTTTATGGCCACAGTTCTGGAGAAGCATAGAATGTGAACAATCAGGCTGCCATTTTACCTGCCTTATCTTAATTCACTGAGTTTAGTAGAGCTAATTTGGTGTTAAAGACCTCACTGGATTTACTGCCATATTTTGGTCAAGGTATCTCATAACTAATCTCTTCAGCTAAGTAAAACAGAATTAACACAGATTTTTTTCTCACAAATTCTGCCCAGTGATTATGTACATGCTCACAAGGTTTCACAAACAATGTTCTGTGGCCTATCTATTGTCTACTGGAATATCTGAGACCAGCATGTGATTTGATAGATGCAGATATATTTTGTCATTATTTTAGCCACACCTGAGAAGTTGAATATGAAATAACAGACTTATCCTGCATTTCTTGTGTGTGGGCACACCTATCAGTTTAACAGCCTCATAAAACAAGTGTTTATAGTTTCAGTATGAATTGCCCAGTTTAGAAATCACAGAACCAGAGCTGCTATACATGTGGAGAACAGTATTAAAAGTGTATATTTTGGTTCAGCACAACTGATAAGCTGATATTCAGTTCAAAGAGACTTTTATCTTGGCAATTTAAAATATTGAAAAGGTTATGTGTGTTCATGAGAAAGGCACAGCTGTGTGGTCCCAACCTGCAGCATCTGCAAAGCTATTCAAGCAAACTGCAGCTCACTCCCACACACACACACACACAGAGGTAGCTTTGGGTACCTTCTACACGGGCTATGTGCACTGAAAAGACTTCTGGGAAAATCTTTGTTACTTTGAAACATCCTATTTTCACCTAACCTTACAGCCTCTCTTTATAAATGTAAAGCTTCACAATAACTTCGGTCATTTTCCTGTAACTAGAGCTATAAAAATGATCTTCAGCAGAACTTTTTCTAAAAGACTGCTGACTCTGTGAAGATGAGAATAAAACTCTGTTCTGAGAATGAAACTCAGCAGCCTGGATCTTAGCTGGTGGTTTAGTGCCTAAATCTCCTGCTGAAGATCTGGCTCAGCTCTTTTGGGTGAAAACAAGCCCTTATGATGCTAACAGCAGAACTCCTGCTGTCTCCAAAGAAGACAATTTCTCTTTCCAATTTTTCAGCCAACTATTTGGTTCCACTTTTTTGGGAATGTCTAAGCCTGTGGCTTAAGGTTTCCTAATGTCAGACGGCATTACCAAGTACCAAGATTTCCAATGTCCCAAATCTTATCATCAAACATCAAACCCTCTCTTCAGTATATTCCTCCTGTGTCTTAGGTACTTGTGTGAGAGCACACAGAGAAACACGCAGCGACCCAGATCACACAGAGCAGCAGTGGAATGGCAAAGCAGGTGTGTGGAATCACCAAGTGTCTCCCACTGTAACTCCTTCAGCAGCGGGTCTTTCAGGGTGGCTCACCTTCAGCCCAAAGTCTGGGAGAAAGATCTAAGTTGTTCTAAGGTATTAGTAGGTCTTAGAGAACTTCAAAGCACAGTAATTAAAATTATGCTAAATAATGCCAAGTGGAAAGAGGATTAAAGGAAACACTACTACTTGAGACTGTGTCAGAAGTCAGAGATATCAGAGGTCTTCAAAAGGCAACAAAAGTTGGATGACTGATTGTACTTCTAAGGAACATGGAATTTAGGATTTACACATCTTGACTTCATCCTCTCAAGTTTATAACAATTAGATTTACAAGTACTTACCCATGTTTTTTTTTTTACTGAACAACAATATTGCCTCACTTTTTATTCATTCGCTTACTGTAGTATTAAAACACCTTTATCATTTATTTCTTAAATGCCTCCGTTCTTTGAGGCAAGCGTCTTCAATTTTCTTAATCCCCAGACCATTCCCCAGCCTTTACAAGCTGCAGGGGGACCCCTTCACAACGAGGCTCAGCAGTGACCCACCAATCCCAGACTCGACTGACCAGTTACATCTGGCACAGGATGACTCCAAGGAAAAGAGAAGGCACAGGCTGCTCACACAAGGTATGAGAGGAGAAAAGGGAGGCACCCAGGTGAAGGACACTTCTGCTCTTTGTCTGAGAGCTGACCCATGCAAGACTCCCCTGCAGAAGCCTCCATGGCACACATCAAGCTGATTTAAGGGAGGATGAAGTAAGAAAAAAGACAGTTATAAATTGTGATGTATCCTGATTTACAACAGCTCAAACTGTGACAGAAATTGCATCATTAGTCAACAACAGAATGCTTAAAAGAGTTGTGAATTTTCTTCTTGTGTTTGTGCTTTTTATTCCACTCTAGATACCTTTATCAAGGAGGCTTAAACAAAATCAGGTCATGGCAATGTGTGACGCTGTTGATAATCCATACCATGAGTAATCTCCCTGTGCTGCCAGAGCACAGATAAGTGTTCATAGGCTTTGCCCAATTGATTTAAAGTTAGGTCACGCACACGAGGTGTCTGCCTGCCTGTTCATAAATCCTGGACCTGTCTGGCTGGCTGGTGTGCTGTGCCTGACATATGAACTGTGCAAAATACAGTTCACAAGGTTTTATTACAGCAGTACCTTTAATATCTCCACCACAGGTATTTTACATCTCACAGACACAGTCACCAATGCAGGTCTCCAGTCCCAGCAGATCACCTCTGTTCAATCCAAAAGCTCTTCCAGCTCTCACTCCACTGTTGCTAATTATATTCTCCATATTACAAGTCTGACTGATGGGGATTTCCTTTCCAGAGGCAGAAAGGACCTAAGCTCAGGTCTGACATTGAGTGTAGTGTGGCACCTCTTCACCTGAAGATTTTTCACCTAAAAATCCCCCAGACAGATCCCCTGGTGGAAGAAGGAAGCCCATCAGTATGCTCAATGCTTTTCCTGACTCTCCATCAGCCCAGCTAATAAAATCTTCCTACTGGGAGCATTCCTCACTGTAAGCAGAAAGGAAAATATTCCCAATTCTCAGGTAGGAGTACTGGTTGCCTCTTGAAAATTAGCTATTATTAGCAGTCCACTATTTATGTTTTGATAGGGGCCTTGACATAATTAGAAATAAATGAAGGTTTGATAGCTCCTGTTTGTTCTTCCTCTGAATTAAGTGCAGGCTGTTACAGGAGCTGGAACACAAAAGCAGCACCCTGGGAATACTAAGGAGTTGTGTGCACACAGAAGTTGCACTGCTGTAAATCTAACCAGAGCAAGTCCTTTTTCAGGGGTTCCCTAATGTATAGTGACTTATAACTTTCTTCTTGCAGTAAATTTTTGCACTCATACTTCAAAGCATGAGTTAAAATAAGCAATCCTATCTAAATAGGTGGGAAAAAAACCCTACTTTTAACTCCATTGATAAAATTTGTACACAGTCCTGTGTTAATATGGTTTAGACATGACTCAAAAAGTTCACAGCTCCTTGCAACCATTAAAATATCCAAGACTATACCATTTCATACACTTGGTATTATCTGCTGTATTCCAGCTTGTCAAGAGCCATGTTTTATTTTTAAGGAGTCTTAAAATATATTAAACTGCTCTTTTGGGGAGTCATAATACTCTTTTGCCTTAATACAAAATACCAGATAGTAACCAGACAAGTTGCAAGATCTTTTCTCCTCTGGGACCTTCCATTCCATCAGAAGGGGCAGAGACTTCCTCAGATCTTTTGTAATTCAAATTTTAGTCAAAAGGCAAGAGTGCAATAGGGGAACACTGCAGCATATATAATCACAATGGACTCTCATGACACCAATACACAGTCACAACACCACTCCAAAAATCAAGGGCAAACAGGAGCAGAGAGATAAATGAACCCAAGGGTTTTCAGTATAAACATGGTGGATATTTAACAGTGCTGTTTGCCCTGCAGTCCCTGGGTGCAGCAATAAAGTATGACCCAGCAGGGGCCCAGGGTGGGATCTTTGTGAAGATCTACACTGCAGATCCACCTGCTATAGCAGTTCTGAACCAGCAGGACTTGGTTAGGCAGCGCACAAGCACTTGCTTAACTGGCATTCTTACCTCTGCAGCCAAGTAGTTTCCAGTTGCCAAATGCTTAAATCTAAACAAGCTATTCCACTGTCCTGCCCCTCCCCGGCAAGGGTCATGGTGGACAACCTGAAAGAAGAATTTAGATTTTAATCCTGCTCCTCAAGATCATACTTCAGGTCACTGACATTTCCTGCAGCTCACTCCTAATAAAAATATGCAAACAACATCAGTACAGCCTGCCAAAGAGAGGAATTCTGTGCTTACACGAAGCCCACCGTAGATAACAACTACTTACATTTACTTTTTGCAAAGTGCCAGGAAATACTCCTTCTATTACTTTCTGTGCTTTCATTAATCTATTCCTTGCAAACATGATGAGCCAAATTTTGCTTTTAAGTGACATGGTGTGAATCTGCAGCTCAAGAAAGTAAGGAGAGCTGTTCTACACTACGAGGCACTACTTAAAAGCAAAATTCAAACCATCATACATCATTTTACCAATTACACCAGCTCTATTTTTGTCAATACTAGGGGCTTCTGAAAAAATTTCATTCAAGTGATATATCCTCATATCATCAGAAATACCACAGCTTATTTCTTTTATCCCTTGACTGAGCTGTAGGTCATTTGCTTTCTTCAAATCTAGCAGTGTGTGTCTCTTTCAAGGAGTAATCTCCAATAAGTCCAGACAATCCTCACCCATACAAAAATCCACCATTTTTCTGAAGACTATTCTAAATGCACAAAATTTGTTCATCACACAAGAACTTTTGGGTATAGGAGTTACATCATTGTAACAGCAAGGATTTGAGACCTACCAATTTCCAATGTTTGTTAGTTGAACAAAAACTTTTGCTAGTTCCATTCTCAAAATCATCCTCATTCACAAGGCCATCTTTATTCAGGTTAACTTTGAACAAATGTTGATGTGCTGTGTGATGCTTGGGAGCTTTCCTGTCAGCTACGGATTTCCATTTTTTATACTGCACATGAAGTTAAACGTAAACACTCAAAACTCAGGAGAGGTGAGTGTCCTTTGATTGGCTTTGATAAAATCACACCATTTACGTCAAGTCTGAATTTGAAATTTGACTCTTCCTCATTTTAGTGCAGGCAAATATAGTAAGAAAGCCTCCTCTTTCCACACACACAGAGCAATAAAGCAGCTCATCAGGGTTCATCCTACACAAACCGCTTCATGAAATAATAATAGTTACAGGGAGGTGTGTGATGATATCAGGAGCCTCTGAATGACTCATGTTGTGCTGAAGTTTTTTTACTGAGCCCTGGCCTTCAGCTCCTAAAATATTTATAAAAAGAAGAAAAAAATACCTCTATTTCCCACAGTGCTTTAGAACTCGTTGCAGACGTGGCCGACTGACGTAACGTAGTGCGGAGGAAAATGTGTTGTTTCTTCTCATATTCATCACAGGTCAGGAACTTCTCTTGCTCTGCATGAAACAGCCTCACAACGTCTCCCTAAAGAAATATGAAAAAGAAGCACTCTTAAGTGGTAGGCAAAGCCTCCAGACTAATTTTCTACTTGTAACAGCTCCAGCGATGCCAGCAGAGCTGATCGGAAGAAAATACTTCTGAGCTTCCTGTTGCTGGAGCAGGTACCAAATGAAGAGCATTCAATCTTAGCACCAAGTCTGGAAATCAGATGGGATAATTCAGTCCTGCAGGAGACCCATGGCCTTTTGGGAAAGCACCACAATGAACAGTGGGCAAAAATTAACCTAATGATGATTTTTAATTCTAGTTAACTTTACTAAATTGATTTTTTCATTTCTAATCTCTCTATTTAAGGGAAGTGAAGAGATTTTTCTAGCATTGTATTATCTTATCACTTTTACTCTGCAATCAACACCAACACCCACTCTCTGTTTCTTCTGCTGGAATAATTTTTGTTTCCTCCTGCCTCTCTCCAAGACTTGAAACAGTATCCTTAAATGGGTCTACACAAATATATCAATTTCCCTTTCAAATTTTTCCTCAAAAACTGCTGGTACCTTGACACCTATTGAAAAAATAGCCATTGACAATGATTTATTAAGGTACATGTGAGGACAAATTAAGCTGATCTTTAAAATGAAAAAGTAAGTTATCTCAGAGATTAATCTACAGGCATGGAACTGTGCAATACCTCAGGATGTAAAGCTACATTGTCTTATTACAGTTATTGTCATCTATAAGCCTGTAATACCACTTTGAACATCTCCATAAAGTCCTTATTTCTTTTTTTATTCATCAGGTAATATTTCTCTACAGTCAAATACAGTAAGACTTTCTGGATTCAAAAAACAACTTAAAAATCATACTTACTCCTTTCAGTACATCATCTCGGTAACTACTGAATTTCATGAACAAAGTTATTTTCCAGCTTGTGTTACAGTTGACAGCATTTACCTTCAGAGGAAAAAAAATCCAGTTATACAATACGGGGATGGGGTTTTTTTTGAGACATTCCATTCTTCTGAAAGACCACACCACACCTAGGATGGCAAGGGACATGGCTTGCCTACATATCTGTACAGTTCTTAACACTGGTCCTGAAGCTGTCCCGTGTTAATGACTATAATATTGGAGAAGATTGCATGGGGAAACGCTGCTCTGTTTGCTGACAGCCTACCAAGAACACCCCCAAAGGAATGCTGAATGAGGATTTACTCTCACATCAGTCAGAGTTTGAGATACTCAAGGAAACCTCACAGAGTTTTCAGTGCCAGGACATCACTACAGTGAGAATATTTAATCTTGGGTTTTTGAAGCTAAGCTGGAACCAGTTTTTAAGACTGGCTTTGAGCCTATGGTGGGATCACGGTGGGTTCTGGTTACCAGTAAAGAATAACGTCACAGAATGGCCTGAGTTGGAAAGTATGTAAAAATCATCCATTTCCAAGCCCCTGCCATGGGCTTGGGACACCTTCCATTAGCCCAGCTTGCTCAGAGCCACATCCAGCCTGGCCTTGGACACTGCCAGGGATTCAGGGGCAGCCACAGCTTCTCTGGGCAACCTCTGCTGTCAGGAGGATGGTGGAGGCATGACCAACACCAAAGAAGGCTTCAAGTATCTGCAGTCCCTTATTATTCTACAGTACAATCTCTTATACTCTTTATCTTACATGCATTGCACCTGTGTGCCCTCTGTACCCTGTGATGGTTGGTCAGTGCACCTGGGCACTCCATGTCTCATTACCTCCAATGCTGTTAACCTGTCCTGCACAGCTGTACCCACTGGGGATGAGGCTCAGCCCCAGCCCCACTCCCCATTACCACAAACTGTGTGCCTACAACACTGTGCCAGGGCCTCAGCACCCTCACAGGGAGCAATTTCTTCCTGATATCCAATCTAAACCTTCTCTCTGTCAGCGTGAAGCCATTCCCCCTTGTCCTGTCCAGGCCCTTGTCAAGAGTCTCTCTCCATCTTTCCTGTGGGCTCCTTTTTGGCATTGGAAGGCCACAGTGAGGTCACTCCAAAGCCTTCTCTTCTCCAGGCTGAACAATCCCAATTCCCTCAGCCTTTCTATAACCATCTCAGATCAGCTGTTACCCCTCCTGCCCTCCTGAACTCACCTCTTTGCAGCCAGGGTTATCTAGAAGCTCAATGTTGCTGGCATGCAGAGGCTGTCCTGCATTGACTGGCATGAGAACAACTTTGTCTCCCACCACAACCTGGAAGTGAGAAATCAAATGCAATTTAGACCTATGTAGACAGCCAATAAAATGAAGTAATGCAGCATATTTAGAAAATTACTCAAATGCATGCTCTAGGAGTGGCGCTCAGTGAATTTATTTGCAGACAATTCACACATCAGGTCTGTTCCCTCATGATCTACAATCACTTGGGTTCAAGATTTCCAACTAATGAACCCTTGCATTCCCAATAGGCATGTCCCCTAGATCAGCAGAAACTCCAGACTTTGAAATAGATATGAATCTATGAACTCCAGGAGCAGCTCAGTTCATCCAAAAGTCACACCAAGTTCTCTTTATCCCAGTGAAAGCTTAGGAAGTAATCATGAGCCCCCAGCTCTGTGGACCATCTGCTGGTAAATGTCCTGACAGGCTCAGGAGTTCTGTGATTCAGTCAGCTTGACTGCAACCTAGAAAGGCACAGAAACCACTGGAAATTCAGAAATTCACTCCATCCCCTCTGCTGTTGCTCCCTAAATGGTGCTTGAGCTCAGCACAGGCAGCAGGTATAAAAGCTGAGAGACCTTCTCTCTGCAGGAGGTAATCCTGGCTGGCTCCCTGCAAGCAAATTCCCATGCTCTCGCAATTCTTTATGATATAGAAAAACTTCTTTAACCTAAAAACTGTGTGAGACATGCATATGGAGAATTCAATTCATGCCTGGAAGGGGGAAAAATAAATAATAAAAAAATATCAATCCACACAGATTGGTTGGCACTGGGTCCTGATTTGCTTATGTTGTTCACAGCAATTTTGAGCACACACAAACATGAAGACAAGTGGCTACATGTGATTTTTTTACTACATGAAATGCTGCACAAGCCATGCTTTTTTTGGAAGACAAAAACACTTTCTGCACTGATCAGCACATTTCTGATGAAAAAGCTGAGCCCAGTTCAGCCTTGTGCAACTTCAATGCAGGTGAATTTGGCCCCCTCTTTGCAGAGGTGACAAGGAAGGTTTGCCTGCTCTTTACCAACACAGCTAAAATAAACAGTAGCATAAGACAGTGTCACCATGCTCAGATCACACACAGAAATCCTACTTGATCCAAGTCATGGGAACAAGTTCACCAACAGAATCAAAATAATGACAAGATGCCTATAAGACATTTCTTATGCAATACATTCCTGCATGCCATGCTTCACACAGACATTACTTACAGCCTGTTTTAAGAAGTTATGACCAGAAAATTCATTAACCAAAATACCACCAGGTTTGCATCCTGCAAAGTGGAATCAGGACTTCAAAACTGTTGTATGTACACCAGGCCTATCACAACTAAATCATTAAGAGAGCATAACATTAAGCATCTTATTAAAAAAAAAAACCAAAAAAAACAAACAAAAAAACCACTTAAATGGCAAATAACTGCAGTGCAATCCACACAGCTCCAATCCTGTTATCTGGGTATATTTTGCTGTTCAGTCCATCTGGAACCAGCTCTAGCCTTAATTAGTCCTAGCTTCCATTGAAGAGCAGCTTCAAAAATTATAAAGACTTAATAAAAGTCTCCAGAAAATACTGTACTTATGCCAATTACTGTAAATGTTCAGCTATATTCTTTAGCTACTTATATTGACTTGCAAAATTAATCAGTTGCTAGTGAAACTAAGCTAACCTTATTTCAGAAAACTAAGTTCTAATATATTTCACAAGGCTAAAAAACTGTGATTGCTTACCAGAAGAGTCACACTTTCTATCAGATTCCTTTTCATTCTGTATGACATCCTGTATCAGATTCCTTTTCTTTTAGGACATATGGCATATTTAGCTCTACCTTGCCTGCATTACCTGGCACAGTAGCAGCCATCCAAGCAATAATTCAATACTCACTCCTACTGCTTAAAAGACTTTCTAAAACATGTTTTCTAGGGAATTTCCTCATTTTAGCGCAGAAATATAGTTTAAAAAAAAAAAAAAGAAGTTTCTAAACAGAGTAAGGGTCTGATATACAAAGGTAACTCTGAATTGAGAGGTTTCCACGTCTGGGAGTAACTGAGAAGAAGTGGTGGGTACAAGGCTGGAGCCTCCCTCTGTCTGTGAGAGGAAAAAGAAGATTCCCCCCATCACTTGCTACTCCTGTTCTCTGTGAAACAGCTGCCTGGTTGGTGTGTCTGTTGAAGAGGTAGAAATGTACAAAAGCACTTAGGAGAGGGCTACCAGAGCACTAATAGACACCGCTGGAAATTTGCAAAGAACATCAATCCGCTTGGGCCTAGCAGAAAAGAAACAACCTCCCTTTGTAAATTCCCTCTGTACATTCCAATGGCACTTGCCAGCTCTGAAAGGCAACCTGGAAACAGAAAATGAGCAGCAGCCCATTCCAAAGGAACCCGAGTTAGGAATAAGCCAGTTTGCCACACAGCCCTCAGGGCTCAGAGCCTGTCAGATAAATCCCCACGGGAACAGACCAGGAAAGGGGTCCGTGGAATGGGACGGTACTGCCATCACTGCATTGATCTGCAATCTCTGTAGATGGGCAGGTCTGCTTCCAAACACTCATGTGTGCACAGCAGTGGAAAATGGAATCAGAACCTCTGCGGTACTGAGGATGACTTAGAAGGCCTGGGATGGTTCTGCTGCTCTCAGCTGTAAGGGCTCACCCTGGCTTTGTAGATGACAGGTGGGAACCCCAAGTCCTCCCTCTGGAGAGCATCACACACTTATTTTCTAGCCATGAGAAATTAAAAGATGCTGAACTGATGTTATTCCAAGAAATTAAGCCAAAATAATAAGTCACCTTTTTTTCTCTCCAAAGAAGGAAAAGAAGTACCAAGCTAGTGTTTGAGCCACATTTGTTTTCCTCAGCTGAAAAGCCATGCAGAGGCCCCCCACCTCGAGGGCTATACTTGCTCTATTTCTCTGCAACAGGCTTTGGGAAAAAGGAGGATTTTCACATACCCTTTTGATCACTACGTGGAGCAGGGAAAGATTCTGACTCTAGGGATATTTGACCAGGAGCAGGGAATGCAATCCTTCTCCTCTCGACAACAGATTGCAAAAGGAGTTGCAAGCAACCACACTCATCATCCTGGAGAGCATCCCAAGGGCTGGGTAACCACAAAATTAATGAGAGAAAATACATGAAAAAAGAGGCATTCCCTTCTACAATCCTAAGAAGGCTTTCACTGATTATGCACAGGGGAAAGGAGACAAATATTCCCAGCCAGGTCTACAATATAAAACCACACAAGTTCATCATCCTGTGGCCTTCCCAGAGGCAGATCTAAATTCTCCAAATCAGGCACTTAACCAAGCCACAGAACGAAGAAGGGAGTTGTGATCTCACGGCACAGCTCTCAGATCTGCAGCAAAGAGCTCTCCTGTGCATTCTTCCTCTCATCAATATGCAAGACTCCTGCTGAAACCTACCCAGAAAAGACTTTGCAGACTATATCCAACCCAACTCCAATCATAGATACCATTTTCACGTCAGAAGGGAATACAAATTTAAAGAAAGCTGATGTATTTCCTAGAGATATTCTCTACTGACCCCTTGAAAAAAAATGTTGCCACAAAATTTAGAAAAAAACCCAAAACCTTTAAAAAAAATAAGTCTCTAGCATAAACTGTGATTTCTTGTCAGCTTTATAAATCTGCACACAAAAGGTAGACTTTCCAAAGCTCAGAGAGGCTTGGTTGAATGTGGCAACACAAAAGATTCCAGACCATATAATTTACTAACACTTTCCAGTTACACAAGAAAGGTAGAAGTCCCAATCACTCTTCCAATTTCTTCTTTCCTGAACTGAATCCATTATGAAACAGTCCAGCAGTGAAGAAATTGTCTCCTGGAATTGTTCTCCCTTCTCCTTCTTAACACATTCAGTATTTCCACTTACATTGTCACCTTCACTCCTCAGTTTCCAGAAGGGCTGGATGTAAAACCAGGAGCCCTCATTCCCTGCAGCATCCAGGGACACCCGCATAGCATTCTTCTCTAGCAGAGCTGGCAATCTCTTGTTGACTGTGAGGTATTTGTTGCTTTTTATGTGCAGTAGCTGGGAACAAAATAATTTTTTTAAAAAATAGTACAGGTTTTAGTTGCTTTTTCTCCCTCCAGTCAAAAGAGGAGGTGTAGGCTTTCACACTGCAGAGATTTTCTATAATAAATATAAATACAACTAGAAGGCAGTTATCAAAGTATGCTACAGTTTAGGAAAACAGATGATCTATCTCAGACTGAGAGAAATGTGTCAGGGATCAATTTTAGAGCAGGGCAAGTGTCCACTGCAGTGTTCCCTTCAGGAATTACATCCATTATAGAAAAGTTGTACTGCACTTAAGAACTTGGCTCCCATCTCATTTATATGTCATGAGATACAGATTACTTCAATGATTTAAAAGGAGCTGCACAGCACCTCTATAGCATGATTCTGAAATAACTCTTGAAAATAAAAGACACATATTTACATTCAGATTCTAAATTGCAGCACCAAGAAATACACATATAATTTTTATTATGACATATTATTTAAACAGGAATATGCAGCACTTCTGGTAGGCTTTGAAACAGGCAGAAAAAGCACAGTATTGTAAACTTCACCAAGTTCTGTTTACCTGACCCTTGTCAATTCAGATTACAGCGGGTAGATAGTTAATTTTCACTGTAACCTTGAAATGAAACAACTGTTTCCTTTCCAACACTGAGAAGACAGATGGATTTCAATAGGTTTACCTGAATAACATTGCTGTATTTTACAATTTCGCCCAACAGCTTTCTGTTCTCGCTTTCATTCTGCTTTTGTTCCAGTTCTGCTGCATGCTGCAAGAGAATGATTATTTCTTTAGACTCTACAAAAGAAGTACCTGAAACACACAGTGCAGAAAGGAAATGGCATCATATTTAAATCCTGCAACCTACAAGCATTACTGCACTGGAAATATTAGCACCCAAATCCTGATGCTGATTCTGATTTTTTTATTACCCAAAATATGGACTCTGTCACAATTTATGGGTCACACCTTAAATGCATGCTATTTTAAAAGTTTTCAAGCCCAAAAAGTAATTTCATGTGCTTTACTTGATCCTGTAGAGGATAAAAAAAGGCTTATGATTAGCTTCTCACTGTCACCTTTTACTTGATGGGGTTTAATTGTACATAAACACAGACTTTACAACAAAACAAAAATGGTAGCTCACAATTAGCAACATTAAAATTAAACACAATAGACTGGGTCAAACACAGCCACAGAGCAAACTCTCCACTCCCAGCACTAATTGCTGTGTAACTCTGGCCACACACCCTGTGCTTTCCTTGCTTTTTTTAACTGGAAGCGCTGGTGACCTCTCCACTGCCCACAAAACCGTCATCCAGGTTTGACAGGACCTTGTTTTCATTTAATCTCATGCATTCAGTTACAACATCAGGCCAGCTGTTTTTCAGATACAGATGAGTTGCTCCATCCACACTGTATTTGAGACAAAATAGAATCTCCAAAAAGATTCACAAAAGAATCACTTAGACTGAAGGCAAGGACAAACAGAATTTTGAGGAATTCCTTGGCTAAAGCATTGAGGACATCTTTGTCCACTCTTCTGTCTAATTCCTGGTAAGGATTTCCAGTATTATTTAAACCAGGGCTCCACCCTGATTTTAACAGCTCCATTTTTACTTTATAAAATTTCTGAAAGCACTACCTTGCTTACAGCAAAGGCAAAACCCCCAGCCCAAAGTGAGATAAACACCAGGCCAGGGGCTATAAATGCCAATCAGGAGAACAGAGTTGCTATGGTGGCATAATAATACCCATCACAGTGGTTCCCAAGGCACTTATTATTCTTTCTGGTGCTATTGTAATTCTACAGCCTGCAGATTGAGATAAGATTACAAATACAGATGTCTCTTACTTGAAGTTTCTTCAGCAGTGCTGCTTCAGTATGGTTTCCTTGTTTGGCTTGCTTGGCTTTCCAGTATTGCTTCTGGGCTGAATATCTGTTCATAGGACACACCTTGAAAAGGCAGTCTGGGGAAAGATTGAAAGAAATACTCCTAAGTCACGTTGAAAGACATTTCCTTCATTTGTAAGTTTGCTTTGGTTAGTTTTTTTCTGTCCAGAAATGTCCAGATAGCAGTGCTTAAACACAGCCACCAAGTCATCTTGGTGGCGATGATACCAGAAACAGGGTGGCACAACATTAGAGTTGAACCTAAAGCCTTTAAAGTCTCACAGGTTCCCACTTTGTGCAATCCCTGTAAGAGCCCCAGATAATGATCCTACCCTATCTGCCTGCTGCTTTATTAGCACCCCAGCATCACAGAGGCACTGTTTGAAGGCACTTGAAATCTGAGCAGAGTGGTCCTGCTGTCTGTATGCCGCACACCTGGCTTGCCCAGCTCCTTCTGGCACTGCTGAATCCAAGGGTGGCAGGGGCATTCAGCAGCCAGCCACCAAGCAGGTCCTCACAGAGTTTGGGTCTCTGTGCCTTCACCGAGTTGTTTTTACTGTTAGGGTTTCTTAAAGTGACACAAGCAGAACATCACCACTGTCCAACAGACCAGGAAAAAAACAGGTGAGGAGAGAGAAGCCACCTGAGCAGGATGGCTGTGCAAATGAGAGAAAAGGATGAGAAGGAGGAGACTGCTGTCAATGCTGAGATGCTGAATAAGAAATGAGCAGCAAAGGAAAGAGAATGTCAATACACCAACCCTCATGCCATCCCCACCACCTCCCCATGTGGAGTAAGGGGGCTGCAGATCAAGAAAGGGGAGAGATGTCTGAAATGAAGCCAAGGGGTTCTTCCCTAAATGCTTGTTCAATTGTTCATCTTTATTTCCCAAAACTGTAATTAATTGAAAGTTACTGTTAAATGGCAAGAAACTGAATTTTGTTAAACTCCCTGATTCAAGAGGGTTTTTTTTTTTTTTTTTTGGGTGGGGGGGGGCAGTGTCCAGTGGAAGTCCTATAAACTGGAAATAGAGGCTCATGATTCATCCAAAGCCAATTACTTTTAGAATGATAAATAACATCCAGTCTTGCACAGTCACAATCATCAACTGCTCTAAAAGCAGAAAGACTTGACAGACATTTCACACAGCAAACATTGGTAATTGTCCTCTCACACACCACATCTATTAAGAGGCAAGAAGAGGGAAGAGTTCTGCTGTGGGAGTAAGGACACTCAGGACTGGCTGTTGTAGGGTGAAACTCTTCCCCAGCATGGGCTGCAGTCTATGGATGTCAATGGAAGGTCTGCCCCCAGATATGAGCCCTCCGTATTTCACTGGCAGCGATGGACTGACCCAGCCCCTATTCAAGCAGCAAAGTTTGTCCATACAAAATTGTCCCCAGGGGTAGAACCTTCCTTGGCACTGACCCAAAGTGCTCATGGATTTACCCCCCTCACAGCCCCGAGATGCTGTTCCAAGGAAAAAGTCCTACAAATCCTTATCAAAGCAAGCCCAGCCGCTCTGCAAAGGTGTTTGCTTTCATTTCACATTTATAATGGGAATTATATCACACAACCTAGAGTACACAACTCCCAGGTAATTTTCACAATATTCTGGAAGCCAAGAAGGTGAAAAAAACCCCAAAGTGTGCGTGCCATTAAACTGTACTGTATATTATAGGAAATTTTACCTGAAGTATCAGGATTTCAGCTCATAAGACAAAAGTTTGCTATTATTTTCTGTCACAATCTATAATTAACATGCCTTTTAAGAAGGCTTCGTGAAACATTTATTTCTCTGAAGTAACAATACCTTCTTTTTATAGGACCAGTCTTCATTTCTCAGTTACTCCCCACACATCCTGCTACTTTGAGTAAACACAGTGCTTCCCATCCTCCAGCAGAGTCTCAGAGCATGGTGCTACCTACCACTCTGTAGAGGACCTTTTTCAAATCAGTGTTACTTCAATTGTATTTCCCTCAACTTATTGACCAAAAAAAATCATATTATTTGATCGCAGACAAGCTTTTTTCCTATTTTATTTCACTTTTTAGCATTCCAGATGCATTGAAATCAGGTCATCTCATTGTTTTTCTCTGAGGTTTTTTTTCCATTTTTTTAGAGTAACAAAACTACGTAAATTCAAGCTTAATTATCCTAAACATTGTAAGGAGGTGGAACAGTGCCTGCCCTAGAGATGCTACAGTTCAAATAAACAGGAAAAAAAAAGAGAAACTGAGGCATAAGATTATAAGGCAACTTTCCACCACACAGCAGATCAAAAAGCCGTTCCCTCCTGGAGGTCAGTCTAGCAACCCACTCATGAGACAGAATGTCTGTTCTGACTTCTCCAGACATTCCCAGATAGTCCTAGTTCCCAATCCATTACTTTATGGAGTTTTACATAAATGTTCCTCTTCCTGAGGACTAATTAAGGAGAGAATATCAAAGGTAGGCAAATAGCACCTTTACTCAGGAAGTCTGAAAAGCAAAATAACTCCTATTATGCCCCTGAAATGTTTCTTGATATTGGATAAAGATGGTTTAGAACAATATTTGTCAGATGCTTTCTCTCCCTGCCCTCTCTCTTGGGTTTTGTTTTTTTTTAAGTGTTAAAAATTCAACTCTTGCCCATCATGGAAGATCTCTTTGGTTTGCAGAACTAGAGAAATTATCACATGGCTTTACTAAAACCAGAGAAATCAATAAGTGGAAGTGACAGGGGTATAAAATCACAGTGTGTACAAATCTACTTGTTTTGGGGAAAAGAAAGGACAGAAAGTTAAAAAAGAATTAATGTGAAAATTAAAAGGGAAAAATGTAGAGGAGCAAGGAGTGGGACAATGAAGTGTCCTAGGCAGGACAACAAAAAAGAGAAGGAAACTAGAGCAATTATGAAACTGGGAGAAACAAGAAGTAAAGAAAAAGATAAACCAAAATTATGTAGAGGGCAAGCAAAAAGAAAAATAGCAGATGGAAGAGGAAAGGGTGGTAGGAAGAAAGGACAGAGTGCAGAGAAAGCTAATGGAAGGGAGAGAAGAAAAAAGAACAATGTCATGAAAATCTTAGATCAGACTAAAACCTGAAAAGCAAAGGACGGTGTTTAGGAACCCAAGCACCACTTCCACTGCAGAAGCCTCAAGAAATCAAAGGAATACAAGTTACAAGTAAAGAAGTTTAGACCATTTAAAAAACTTAAGTCATTTTACATTTAAAATAGGAGTGAGACTCATGCTCCTTTTCCGGAGTTGCTAAATCTGATCAATAAGCAGGTCTTATCTGTGCTATTTTATACCTTGGAAGCTGAAAGTGTTTCCCACTGGAGATAGCAGCATCAAGCTGGAGTGTGTTTAGGGTCCCAGACTAAGGAAACCTGCAGTTGTATGGCTCACGATGTGGCTTTTCTTCAGAGGCACACACTGTTCTTGCCACTCTCTGTGAACCCAGCCCTGCAGCACAGTAAGCATTTCCATCACCACACTCAGTGCCTTGGATCTCACCAGCTTCAGCTGGGATTAAGACATGAAGCACCCCGTTTGATTTGTCCCTTCAATGTAATACAGTAAAGGTTCTGTGGGGTTTTTTCACCAGGCTTCAGGAAACACGTGTGGGACCAAATTCCACCCTCCTTTGCACTGATGCAAATCTGGATGTGCATCCTGGTGAACACAGAGCCACTCCAGGTTCATCCCAGTGTGACTGGGGGAGGAATGGGGAGCTCAGCTTCTTCATATGGACACAAAATGAGAAGCAACCACATCTTTCCTCAGCTTAACAACACTCCATGCTGCAGGAAACAACCAGAATAGCAACCACCCACTCAAAAAAAAAGTAAACACATAACAAAAATGAAACTGCTATTTTGAGACACCTCTTTAGATAGGCTTTCAGTTCAGGCCAACAGCTCAGTACCTTGATTTGATCTCTGAGTGAACCCTGTAGGGGATATACAAGTCAAAACCACAATCTTTCTTTTTTGTCCCTCCCACTGGGCAAAGGGTTGGTAAAATATTACCAAAAAAGAGCAAACACAGTCCTCTCTGATATTAATTTTCAGAGTCAGTCCTCGAAATCTAAACATCTTGTTAGAAACATGTTTTTCTCATACTTCTTTGACTCCCAGGTCGTGCTCTAACCTCAAATCAACGCTAGTTCAGCTATCAGTGATAAAAACATTGTAAACCATACAGACAGCAGTTCCTATTAGTGAAGAGGCCCTACTCATCCTGCTCTTAGATGTTATTTTCAGTTGCTTATGTCTAATCATACAATTAATCATTCATGCCTAAATCTTCCTTTCATGTTAAGAATCTACTTAAAGCAGTTTTTGTTTGGTTTGTTAACTTTGCTGCTTTAATTGAAAGCTATTTCCCAGAAGATTCTTGAGGAGAAAAATATGGATTTTGTTTAGATCCTTGATTATAAGAACAATATTTAGAAACTCTTTAGCCTCAGGGCTCTGAGCAGAGCTAAGAAATTTAGCAAAGCATGGCAGAGATGTGCTTTTGGTTGGTCTCATGGTAGAGATACCTCTGTGGTTCAAGCCACTAATTCTCAATTAGACTAAGTTTCTGCTGGGCTCTCAGCACAGCTCCTGCTGTTCTCACACTTCGAATTTGACTTAAAGGATGGAGAAAACATCCAAATCATTCCTGCAGCCATCCTCCTGAACACACATTGCTTATGGATACTTGAAGCTGATGTGATATTCAATGCCCCTAACACTATAGCCATGCTTTTATAGAAGGGTGGATTGCATAAATTAATGTGACAATTACTTTTTCACTGATTTAGTTTTGCCTTCCTACAGGAGTTAGAGACCTTATACCACCTCTCACTATCTTCAGGGGGCTTACAAGAAAGCTGGATGGAGAAGAACTTTTAAAAAGGGCATGGAGTGACAGGACAAGGGGGAATGGCTTCAAACTGAAAAAGGGTAGATTCAGATTGGATATGAGGAAGAAACTGTGTCCTGTGAGGGTGCTGAGGCCTTGGCACAGGTTGCCCAGAGAAGCTGTGGCTGCCCCATCCCTGCAAGTGCCAGGTTGGATGGGGCTCTGAACAGCTTGGGACAGTACAAGGTGTTCCTGCTCATGGAAGGAGGCTGGAATGAGATGGGCTTTAAGGTCCCTTCCAATCCAAATCATTCCGTGTTGCAGCTCATCCAAATTTGCATGCTACCACCATGGCAGCAGTCCCAAAATTAAACTATGGAGCACTATAAAGAAGAGAGATAATGAGTGACTGGAAGAAAGACTGCAAAAGGAGCTAAGCAGCAGCAGGGAGGAAGAGAGTAGCTACTGAAAAGTTTGGGGCAGGGAGGGAGAGGGAGAAGAGGGAATCCCCAAAAAGAGGAGGATCTGAGTTAGAGGGAAGGAAAGATTTGATGCTGCAGAGAAGAAGAAGCAGAGGCAACTGGAGATAAAGGGATGTGTTATGCAAGCAACAGACAGAGGTTACAATAAGGGACAGAGCCAAAACTGTCCACAACTAATGGAAACCACGCCCCTACAGAAGCTGGGATGTAACTCAGGAGTACAGCCCTTCGTTTTCCCAGCAGCTGAAAACAGCTGTACATTTGTCAGTGTCCCATCCCCCTCTGACATCTGCTCCACGTGTGCTGGCCACCACTGATGGCAAATCATTTGTGCTGGGAGCTCAATCAGCTTCCACCCTGCATCAAAGTGCCCAAATCATCAACACAGAAACCTATCAACTTTTTCTTTCTTTGCCTTTTGAAGTTAGAAATGAACAACACAACTGCAAGAAAAGAACTCTAACGTACTGAAGTTATAAAATTAAGCCCCCAAACACTAGACAGTGAAAAAAATTATGGTTGTCTTCTTAAATTCTGAGATCCTTAGTTGTAGGCATTTGGGTGTATTCAATTATCCTATCACAAATCTTTCCCAGTGACCTTGGTCTCATCTATAAACTCGGATATGCTCAACTTCAGAAACACATCAGAAGCAACAGAATATTATCAAAGCAACAGAAATATTATCCAAAGCATCCCCACCTGATATTTTCTACAACCTGGAAACTGTGAGTCATTTGCAATCAGTGAGAGGGTGAAATCACAGTTAAGGAGCCTGAAAGCCACACTGGATGCTACCCCCAGCTCTGCTTTAAAGTTTTTCAGTCACACAAGCAACTGAAATTTATTACTGTTAGTTTATAAGTATGCACCGTCACTTTCTTCATTTCCAGTATCTGCCAGTGTGCTGAATGCTCACAGCTGGAACTGGAGCCAACTGCTGATGTTTCCTGAATATATAATGGAAAAAAGTCTTGAACTCTCTGGGAAAGCAGAACTTCACTCTCCTGATGTTTTAAATGCTTTATTTTTCACAATAGCAGCATATACATAAATACTGCAAATAAAATACTAAGGTTAAGGATGTCAGTGAAACCCCTGACAATCACAGAATGGTTTGGGTTGGAAGGGACCTTAAAGATCATTGAAAATAGATACAAGCAGCCATGAAACACATTTCCCTTGCTCTAAATCAGGCAAGTCATACTCTCTATCTCAGAACCAGTGTGAATCCAAGCCTTTTTAAGCCAAAAGAAGCCTGGATCAGGCTAGTAAGGCTCTGCTCTGGCACAGTTACGAGTACGTTTTTAACAGTCAACAAGTAAAAACTGCAAGTGGTCAGTGCACTGTTTTTTTTTTTTTTTTTTTTTTTTCCCAATAAGCAAAACAGCAGAATTATCCAAATCTACAAGGTTAAGTTGAAAAAAAATCCGATACAGTCTTAAGCAAAAGCAAAACAAAAAGCTGACAAAATATTTGGGGGCACTCCTTAAAATGGTATCTTATCTTGGAAAAAAATAAACAATCCATCAGCTCAAGTAGCTTTGGACCTCACAAGTTTCTTTCCCATTTACAGTGAGAGCAGGGCTGGAGCAAAGAGTTTGTCACAGAGCATGGGATCTGTGTTCAATGTACAGAACAGAGCAAGCAACTCTTGGACTACAGGAAAACTCAGCCCCTTCCCCCGTATTTTCCACCTGCCTCTTGTGCCTTTGCAAATTTTGTAATTCATTCTCAAAGTCTGCCATTCATGTTCCAGTTTGAAACTTACCCCTGTGGCCACAAACCCTCTAGGAAGCCACATGATGAAAGTGCCCAAGGAGTTAGAACTGCATCAGTTTGTCATTAAAGAGAAATGATCCCCCCAAATGATTTTACTGACCTCGGAACTTCTTTGGAGGATTAGCAAGGTCACCTGCCTCTGGCTGGACCACACACCGGTCATCCACTAACCTAGAAAAACAAAAGTTATCACACTCACTAAAACATGCCATCAATGTATATAAATGCACAGACATGCCTGCCACACCACAGAAAGCTTCCACATTTCTCCAGTGCAATACAAAAAATACCTTAGAAACCCTGTTATTCAGATACTAAGCATAACCAAGAAAGTCTATATTTTCCTTCCAGAGAGGGATTTCTTCTACAGCACTGAATTATGGTCTGTGTTTCAGATCCCACTTCATTTAAATCCAGGTAAAATCCCTTTTGTCACACCAAATACATTGATGTTCCATGTAAAATTTATGTTTTCCTTCATCTGAGCCATTAACCCTCAATCAGAAACAGTTTGTTTCTCTGCAGCTGTCAGATTTTCTTCTTCACCATTTCCCAACTTTTTCCTCTGAGGAGGCATGTGGAATTAAGCTTCAGCTCTGATCAAAACTCCCAAGACCACATTTTCCTGTGCTAAAATGAATAAGCATTTCTTTAGTCCACAGCAGAAAATCTAGATGACAAATCTAATATATTTCTTGTAATATTTTAGAAGTTAAATAAACAATAAAATTTAAAATATGAATTGTTGAACTTATCTCAGAACTTCCTAGACATAAATTCAGCTTCCTCTCAGGAAGCATCCTGTAAATAATTTGCCCATTTCAAACAATTATTCAGGAAAATCATGTTTAAGGACACACTACTGCCCTGCCACTTCACAGCAACATTCTTAGCAGCATTTTTGTTGGAAATTGCCAGAAAAAAAGCACAAATTGGCTTTAGCCAAGTTACACAATAGATGCATTCAGCTTTCACTCAAGTTAGTGAAGGCTTTGCCTCCAGCCAGGAGTGCAGCGAGGCCGATCCCCCAGCACAACCATGAGTTTTCTACCTCTAGCAAGATGACAAAGTCTCCACTGTGCCTGCAGCTCCCAGAAGCAAAAGTAACAAAGAATTTCGGAAGTCAGCAGTTCCAATCTCATAACAGATTTAGATGCAAACATGAGGTGTCAGTGAGGAAGGAGAATTGAAGAAACAGCTTCAGGAGTGAGCAGGGGGCCTTAGGGAGTTGTATTCTTCACAGTCTAGGTTAGGCCAGGCTTAACAAGAACAGAGTGAGGTTTGGAAACATGCTGCTGTTCTGTCCATGTTCTAATAGGCCAAAGCTTCCTATAAACAGCACCTAAAACCTGGAGTCACAGGCAGCTGACTGGAAAGGACTACCTTAACAGAAGCTTTGCCAAAGGATTTTAATGCCAAGGGGTACTTCTCACTCGCAACAAAATCCCTCAGAGGTTTTTAAGGAGGAACCCATAAGGTTTGACCTTATGGGTGGAAGTATATTGAAAAGCCAACCATAGCTCACAAGGAACCTTCTGTGTTCCTTGGTGACAACTTGTGCACTCTTGTGACAACCACAACTGTGGGTGAAATGCAAAACTTTCACCATGGCATGTCACTGCAGCAAAAGCCAGATAGAGAACAAGGTGTTGGTGCTGAGCAAAACAAATGAGATCCTGCATACTCTCTGAGCCAGCCAGCTGTACTGCTCAAACACACTGGCCTGGCAGAGAACAGACATTCAAAAATTAATACCAATCACTTGCTGTTGAGCACTCTCTAAAGGCATAAAGATAAGGACCATAAATGAGTTCAGCAGCATTCAGGAACCAAAGACATCAGAGAAGACAAAGGAAAAAGGAGCTGGTGCCGCTTCCATCCTATGGACACAATCAGAGCACAGAAAGGTCGATTGACATGAAGCAGGGCAGTGGCATGACAGAGCAGGAACATCATCTCCTGAGCCCTTGCTCAGCACCTCAGCTTCTCACACCTTTGTTTCTTACAACACAAGGACAAAAATCCAAGGAAAGTATTGCTTTGTTTATTTAGCCATTATTAAATTAACAATTTAATCCCCAGCATTTCCACATACTGCCATTCATCCTGTATTCCAGCTGCATGACCTTCAGAGAGTGTAACAGCTCCTTGTTTACTCTGGAGGTGCCTGTTACAGTACCAAAGGGAGAGCAGAGCTGCACATTGCACATGACGCAAGACTTCAGCCTGCTCTATGGAGGGGAACAGAAGAGGCTCTTCAAACACAGACCACTTCCTCTGACACACAATTCAAAATATTCAAATCCCACTTTTATAGCGAGCCAAAAGCAGCTGCTGGTTTGTTACTGACACCTGCAAGGTGGCTGCATTAAACAAGCAGCAATTCAAGACCTCTGTAACCTGCTAACAAATCCATTTGAGATGTGTGAAACCAAACAACAGGCTTGGCTGCAAAAGGCCCTGGGCACCTGCAGTGACTGTCAGACCACACCACAGCAGGTTTTAAGATCACTTGCTTGTAGGTTTGAATAGGAGGCCAAAGTGCACCAGACCAGGCTTTTCAGATAAAAGCAGAATTTATTGTATTATACCATAAAATGTGCAAGCTATGTAAACACTGATCCAAATTACAGTGCCAATATTCAAGCCACTTAACCATGGTACTATCAGAGAAGCTTTAACTTCAAGGGGTTTAATTCCTCAGCTGGACCACAGACAATACTGCTTTGTGCTCTCTGCTGTCATTCAGCACCTGGTACATAGAACACAATTGCATTTCAGTTTTCCATACATTGGCAGCACATAAATGACAAAGGAGATCCCTGCACATGTATGAAATGATCTCTAGCTGAGCTAGTTCTCCCCTGAACACAATAAATACCTGGGGTTTGCACAATCCCTCCAAGTAACTGCTGTAATTAAGCTGTACAGTTCATTGGTAGTGCCCAAGATAAATCATAAGGAATGTCAAAACAGTAATTACACCCCTGGACTTTACACATGGCCCTTTGTATTCAGTAATTGCAGAATTAGGGGCTGAAAGCAACAATGCTCATGGGATTGCTTGTCACAGATGCCCAGTCATTCTCCCACCTAAGCCAATGGAAGTTTTTCCACTCACTGCAGGGCAAGCAAGGGCAGTTCCTCATCATAGTGCCACAAGCAGCCAACTTTACAGGCCAGCAGGTGTTTAAGCTATTCAGGCCTCAGAGTGTACAGAAGTGTACACAGCTACAGTATACAAAGGCTCATCAAACAAGAATTGGAGCTACCTAAAGCAATGCCTAGGAGACAAGGTGTGCTTCTCTGGGGTGGGGGGGGGGAGGGGGACGGGTCAAGGCATTTTCAACTCCCCACTATCATCACAGAATCATCCAGGATGGGTCAGGGTGGAAGGAGCCACAGTGGGGTAGCTGGGCCCTCCCAGAGCACAGGATTTTGCCCAGGCAGCTCTGGAATATCTCCAGTGAGGACACTCCACACCCTTTCTGGACAATCTGTTCAGAGCTCAGTCACTGCACAGGAAGAAAGTTCTGCCTCATGTCAAGTGGTCAAAGCATGAACCCACAGAGTTCCACACCTCTTTTCCTCTCCTTTCATTCTCCCCCATCATCTGGTGCAGTTGAAGCTGTCTCTTCTCTGCTGAAATGGGAAGAAGGACACAGGGGTGGGAGGAGCAGGACTGAGCAACAGCAGGATAACTGATAAGCAAAGTGTGTTGGCAGAAAAGTCTAACAGTGCCTGGGTGCATAGATAGGAATCATATATGCTCCATAAGTCTTTGCGTCCTGCAAGCCCCCCTGATTACCTAACACAGGCTAAAGGCAAATACACCAAAGGTTTCTAGGGACTTGCAGATGTAGTGCAAGAATCAAGGAATAGTTGTACAGCTGTAATCCTAGAAGGACTCTTCCCAGGGATGAGTTATTTTAGATTTTCTACTGAGATACAGTTGCATTCTCAAAGAACAAACACCAATGTAAGAAAACAGTAGGAAAGGAATTATGGTGGGTTTCATGAATTTTAGATCTCTTACATAACGTAGGATGCTTTTTAGATTGTCAAAGAAAGCAGGCACATACCACTTAGCTTTATGCCTTAAGTTTCAAAAATACCATCCTGAAATGTATTTTGTCTCTTCCTACCAACAGAGATTTCCATCCAATAGTCATAGCCAATATTATTAAGTACAATACCTGAATACACACATGAGCACACAGACTCTCCCATACATGGAACTGTACATGTGTGTGTCACTTGTTTAAAAGTACAAGACCCAGCTGCTGTTGTCTATTACACATTTGGTACTATTTATACATCTATGGAGTACTTTACTCCTCAAAAAGCTGAATAAACTAAGCTAGAGGCAATGTCTTCAATCTAAGACACTCATCTCTTACTCTCCTAATGGTATCATAATTTCATTGCCTTTTTGAGCAGCAAAAGGCCTGGGCAACAGCAGGGAGAGGGGCAAAGTTGGTGACAGTCACCAGCAAGAGAAGCTGGACATTTTTTACTGCCAGTGGAGCCCAGCAAAATATTTGTTCACAAAGAATGCTGAGACTCCATCCCAAAACCACATAACCTCAACATCCCCTCATGAACAAAGGAGCGGCCCACAAAGCCTCCCTCGCTTTGCTCCTCAGACATCCCTTCACACAACCTCCTCCACAGAAATGTTCCTCCAGAGCACCTGCCACCCAGAACACTTCTTTCCTCCCAGACTGCAGCACAAAACCTCTCCCATGCTCCACACACCACAGCAAACACTTGGGAAGAGAGGTGCCAGTCATACCACCAAGAAACCAACCAATAACGAACAATAGGTGATTAAAATTTTGCTGCCCTGGAAATCAAACACAAATACCTAAGTGCCAAAACAATCAGATCCACCCAGTTCTTCTCCAAATCCACCCACTTTTCATTTCATTGAGCCTCTTATCAGGCATCTAGGTCAGCCCACTTCTTGTGTGCTTCAAGTGGTCTCCTGCCAAAAATCTACAGTCATCCTACCTCACCCTTCCCAAAATGTGAGTTCATACTCCTTTCTGACTCCCAGTCCTGCTTCAAATTATTTACAGCTCTGATTAGCTACCCTGTATGAAATGTGTCCTTTTTCCTGTCTCTTTCCAACACCAAATTTTTCACCATTATCTTTTCACATCAGGCAAACCCTACATTAATCCCAGCTCAAGCAGAAAATAAGAAGGCTCTTCCTTGCACTTATAGAAGAGCTATTAAACATCTGTAAAATTTAGGAAGATTCCATATTAAAAAGCCCTTTTGACAAATGGGAGGACAGCAGGACACAATATTTAAAGAACTTCACTTCATACCAGTGAGGTACAGCAGCAAGAAAGTCTGGCTTCTGCCTGCCTCAAACCTTAGGAACTTTATACTTTCCTTCCTGAACAAATTTTAATTGCCACAAACACCAAGCGTAAAACAGGTTGAAAGGAGCTGTTTAATAAATACCCTTACAATGGGAAAGCAAAATTCTATGCATCTAGAACATTCCAAACTCCTCAAGGTGCCTAAAACTGCAGACAAATTTCACCATGAACAATCTTCAGTATGAAACCAGCATGTGGATGTATTTTATCTGAGCTACACAGAGCAGGAACACTCAGCCATTCCCACCATCCCAAAAATGCTTGCATGGGCCACTTTGAATTGTATTAGCAAATGGTGTGGAGACACAAGGGCAGAAAGCACAATCCCAAGCACATACCGGGAAACAAAAACACCACCATACAAGCAGGCAGCTCCACATTTGCACTAATAATTGCACAAATAATTAGCCCTAAAGTTTTTCCTTTATCTGATAGTGTATTCATATATTCTTGTAACTGTACCTGCAGGCTTGCATGTCAAGGGGAGGGGGAGGGAGTAAAAGCAGAAGTTTTTCTGCTCAATTAAGTAATCCAGCTATAAATCCTGAATGTCATTTTGTTATTCTATTCTATTGTGTTATATCTAATCATGCTTTTAGATTGCAAAAGCTTCTGTTCAAGTAGAACTTATTTATCCCTTTTTATAGCTATATTTACATTTAAAACATTGTGTAACTTTAATTAAATTATAAGAACAGAGCTAAAATAAATTATTACAAAGGAATAAAATGTTACTTGGAGGTTACAGAGGAAGGGAAAAAGCATGGTTCTTGGATTTTAGTCTCAGTTTTGCAATTTCCTTGGCCTGCCTAATAGGTGAGCCATTAACACACCAAGAAAACAGTACAGAGCTTTGCTTGGACATACTAATTTTTGCCAAGCAAATGAACATTTGCACAGCATTTCAAGATCCTCATGTCAATACAACATACATCAAGTCATTTTCAATGGTGCCAAGCACACCTATTTTCTGCTGTCAAAAGGGGACTGGGAATTGGTCACAGTCACAAGGCTGAGAGAGCTCAAGAAGTGTTTGGACAATGCTCTCAGGCACAGGGTGTGATTCTTGAGGGTGTGCTGTGCAAGGCCAGGAGTTGGACTCAGTGATCCTTGTGGGTCCTTGCAGCTCAGGATATTCTGTGATTCCATGGGGAATTGGCAATGGGAGGAGGTGTGCCCCCCTGTCCCACCCAGCTCCCTCCCCAGGCACACCCAATCCTTCTGTACTTCTCTACAAGACCAGAGCTCTGCTCCCCGGCAGGTTTTGTCTTCAGTCTGTCTCAGTGCCTTTGATAAACAAATTACATTCCCATAAACCCAAGGAAATGGTTGATTTCTTCCTTTGTTTCTTTTCTACTTTTTTTAAATATGAAAAGTAAGAGTCTATCATACAAGGATGTTACGACAGCCTAAAGGCATTTAATTGGAAAACCCTTCCACAGGCAAACCCTCTTTTGGGTGAAATTTGTATAAAAGCTAAAAAAAAAAAAAAATTGAAATTATAAGATGAGTATCAGGAAAGCTTTCTGAAGGCTTTCTTTAGTGGCTTGCAGAACACAGACCCACTAATAACGCACATCACCTGGCAGACTGGACAATTTTTCCATTACTGACATTTTCCTTTTAGCTGAAATCTCAGCTGTCTTTGAACGGACAAAATTTCCACCGACGTCTCTGATGCCAGGATTTCGCCCCCATCATCCCAGAAGTGCACTGAGAGATAAAGTTTAAAGAAGCTGCAGTGTCAGCACCTCACACTGAGGGTCATTCATCAAAAGATTTAATTGCAATCTAACCTCTGCAGCATTTCCAATTAATCCCGCTAACTACACATGGAATGCAAACACTGTAACGAGCCCAGGATTTGGCCCAAACTTAGATGTTAATCAAGATTACACACATGACTTTAACTGCTTCCTCACACTTTACAACCACCCATAACAGGTCTGCAAGTCAGCTGTCTCAATGTAAGAAAGCACAGATAAAATAGAATTATTAGGTATATCAACCTAACACGCATTAGGAACACTGACACTGGGACCACTGTAAACTAAAAATGAGGGTGTCACAGGCAGCCCTGCATCTTTGTGTGAATTTTTGGCATGTAGCTCACCAACCAATCCCTATCAGACTGAGCAGTTTAAATTTCCATGGCACAGTGACTTCAGAAAAGAAATCCTAGTAACAGCATCACTGTTCCCAAAACCAAGCAGAACTCATTGCAGAGTTACCTATTCAGCCACAGACAACAAAGCTAAGCCAGCAGCATAGGGAAAATAATCCAAATCAAAAGAAATGCCACATTTAGTTAACAACAGAAGAATTTGAGGGGTTTTTCTCTGCTTTGCACATATTTGTGAATGGCCACTTGAAAGGACTGCTTTGAAGAACTATGTGCTAATAAAAGGAGTCAGAAAGGCTGGATTGTTCAGTTAACAGCACTTAATGAAAATGGAGAGATTTACCCAGAAAAACACTGTTGAGAAATGCCAATATCTGTCCAGTGATCAAAACGTGACTTCATCCCTATAATGAAGGCAGTCACACCTACGCATCAAAATGGCAACATTTACTGTAGAAAGGAAGCATAACCAAAGAAAGAAAATTAGGAAACTTTGCTGAAATAGCACAATGTAAAAATATTGTTGTTTAAGCAGACGAACCAGCCTCAGATGCTACTGTAAGGCCTATAACAAACCTCATCATCTGGAATGACAACATATATATAGGCAGACACGTGCATACAAAAATATATACATACACAAATATACATGAAGAAATTATCAATCCTGCAAACACATTGGAAAGTAAATCTTGGAAAATAATCCAAGTTCTTTCTCCATTTTGTAACACAAACAGCAATAATCCAGCAGACCAACCCATGTCACACTAGGTAAAAATGTGAGTGGAAAACATTGCTCAACCAAAGTGCTGACATTATACGTGTCTGCAGTGCTTATTTTACACAAGAGAGGCAAATTTTACATGCCTTATTTTTTAAGTAAAAAAAAAAAACAACAATTTTTCAGACAACACAGATAAAACCCTCCACATTACTATGTGTCAGGGTACCAAACAAAGGAAGGGCTCACCTCATTTCAGAGGCCAACAATGGGGACAAGTCCCAGGCTAGTGTGAACACATGTAACTGCACTGAAATTAGTCAAACAGCCCTTTTCTGCAGCAACTCAGCACCCGACCCAGTGCTTTTTATATTCTTCCTTTAGTGCACCTTCCTTCAGCAGCCCCAGAAACTGTCCAAGCACACACTTAACACATCCTAAGCTCCCCCAGCCACAGCCCCTTTCCATGAGATGTGCGATGTCCTGGCACTGGGTGCAAACCTGGGCTTTACATTGGGAACATGAACCTTTCCTGACCACCCCCTTGCTCTGGAATTACAGTGCTACCTAGTTTTGTCTTCAGATAAAAGGAGACAGCTCTCAGGTTGAACAGCATAACCAGCACCCAGCATGCAGTTGGCTTCCAAAATCCTGCTGCTGGTTCCAGCCTTTACTCCTGCCCCTGGGGACAGTGACTTTGGCTGGCAGGAATTCCCTGAACAAGGTCTGCTCACCCTTTGATGTGTCCAGCTCTCACCGGTGGCAATGAGAATTGTGCATAGGAGAAACCTCCACATCAACACGTGCTCCAGTTCTCTCAACAAAGGATTGCACGGTTTCTATATTCACTTTGCAACAATAAATGTTTACAAATTTTTGCAGTTGGGCCAGGTACTTTTGCATATTCTCTTTGCTCTTTCTTCAGCAGCAAGTTTAAAAAAAAACCTTCCAAACAAAAACCAGCTGAGAAATCACAGTGACTTTTACTTGCTTTAAAACCAAGAAGAGCCAGTTTCCTAAGGGGAGAGATCATTTTGGGAGCTGTTCCAGATTGTCTCAGAGCTGCTTTCCCAGTTGCTGGGAGCCCTTTGCCACACCTACCCCCAACCTGTACACACTCGCTTGAGAGAGTCCCACGCAGCAGCACAGAGCAGAAAGCTGAAGAGGAAGCGCTTGGGAATGCTCCAGCCACAGCGGAAGGAGCTGGGAAGTAGGGGAGTCACAAAACAGCAGCCACAAGCAGGGTGGCAAAACAGTCACTTCTGTGCAAGTGGACAGGTGTGAGCCTGTTCTGCTTGTGGGAACTTTTCATAACCATCATGTTAAAGCAAGGAAATGACATAACAAGCAGGCTCACATCTCAAAACTGTTCCAGACCTGTCTCAAACCAACCACCAGGCAAGCTGGCATCTCCCACCAGGAGGCTGCACTCACAACAGCCAACCTCACGGGCCCAAGGACTCTCCCAGGCTCTGAGGCACAGAAAACCCCACATCTGCTCAGCATTCTAACCAGGGTGGCTGCACACTCCAGGAGGAGCTTCCAGGCCCATCCCTGCACAGAGTCTGGGGACAGCATAAGTGGTAAAAATCACTCCAGGAAACACTTATAGCAGTACAGGCTATTGCATGCAGCACCCAGAGCACACAAGAGCAGGTATTTATTCAATAATACAGATTTTTTTTGGTCCACCTGAGCTCTCAGTAATGACTCTGCTGAGCACCAAGAAGCTCTGACTCTCTGGCTGTGCTGTCACCTGTCAGTCAGATCACCTTCTAAAGTGTGTCTTAACAAGCAGCTCTGTTACAAAGAAATGAGTTTGGCCTTCTACCTTCAGGCCCTCCAGTTCGGCAGCATTCTTTTCAGCTGAAGGAAATGCTTCCAGGTCTCCTCACACAGCTTATCCTGACACCTTAACAGAAGAAAAACACCTGCAAATAATCACTTTCTACTGGGAAAACTGGAGTCTTTTATCACTTACACACATTTACTGGGAATTAACTGGCAGAGAAACAAAGAAATCAGGTTTTCTAGAAAAGCCTGCACTTGGTGATACGATAAGTGGAACAATGATATCCACTTCATTTTTCCTTTTTAAGTGCAATCCTGCTGTACACACATACACTTATCAACACTCATGCTACAAATCCCCAGAATCTATGGGTTTTAAAGATGCAGACTGTGTTTGACCTAGGAAAAAGGAGGAACTGGATCAGTATCAAACACAATCTGGGCACACACAATGCACCTTCTCCCTCCTGTGCCAAAGTATATACCTCAGAAAGCAAAGGCAAACCAGCTCCAGGGTTACACCTAACCCCTGTTGCAAAAGCTCTTCAAGCCAAAGCAATCAACTCTAGAAGAACTGTGATGCTATCACAAATTTTATTCCAAACCATGCGATCTTTGGTATCTTTTCTATTGGTCTCCTTCCTGATGCTGCATTGAGCGATATTAAAATCCTTCTACTTTCACTGGAAAGGAAAGGAGTGTGTGCTCCTTGCTGTCACCACTGCCCCAAAAAAGTGAAAAATGGCCTCCAGCTCTGAGAGCTCAAAAACCAGAAGAATAAGAGAACAGATGCATGCATGATTACTTTTTTTAAATCTCACCATTTTTCAAACCCCTCTCTTTTGTTTCTGGGGGATCTGACTCATAATTTTCAGAAGCAAACAGGAAACACTGCAGACATCTCCAAGTGTTTCCTCTCTCCACCCTCCCACCCACCCCTCTTGTTTTTTACATAATTTCTGGAGACTTTGTTATTCCTTTTGCTATATTAGCAATGAAATTGCACTTCCCGATACAAGCTCCAGTGCACCGAGGTGCAAGACACCCTCCTTTGCCCAGCTCCAAGGGAGAGACATCCTTCATCCCCTTGACAGGACAAAGCAGGGCTTTCCCTGCCTGAGGAAGCCAGGCCTTGGGGGTTGGCAGGAGCCAGCTGTGGGGAATTCAGTCCTGCTCCCCACAGCAGAGTGGGACCTGGAGCAGAGAAACAGGATGAAGAAGTGTTAGAAGGTAATGTGCCGGGAAAGCCTTTTTACCTCACTCCATTTATTACAGCGCTTCCTTTCATTGTATGCATGGGAAAAAATAACATTTCCCCTTCTCCACTCACCGGCAGGACCTGTCAGAGCACCGGGCAAGCAGCTGCTTGGCAGGCTGGGCAGGAGGCATGGCAGAGGGACAGCTTTGGGATCAGCACCTCTGCACACAGAGCAGAGCTCTGGCTGAGCATACAGGGCTTTAGGTTGTCCTGCAAGAAGTTCTTGATGCCCTCAAGCAATAGGGGGTGGGGAAGGGCAGAATCCAGGGTGTGGGAAAGGCTGGCAATGGGATGGCATAGGGCTCCAAGACACAAGTGAGTGGGACAGAAACAATATGAGGGGTGACAGGAGGAAATCAATTACCTGATTTGAAGAGGACCATGCAGCTCCCACAAGGAACTGGAGCAAGGTCAGAATGTGATGGGTGATGAACTAAGCAGCCATCATTCCTTACTCCTGCATGACCAACTCTCAACCAGGATGGTGGGGACCATGCACAAATGTAATGGAAAGCCACCTGTTTCCCTTTTTAGAGCTGTCAGCTCTCTCTGGCCAGAGCAGACAAAGTAAATGGGATACATTTTAGCAGCTCTTCTCAGGAAGGAGACATTCTGCTTTTCAGGATGCTTTGTGCATTCCATCTCTGTGTCAGTGCAAGGTCATAAATGCAATTACAGGCAAGCCTGAGATCCTGAGGTTTATTTTCATGACACCTCCATTCCCATAGAGACTTTGTAGCAGCAACTGCTACTGCTCGCTCTCCCTGCAAAGGGAACCTGGACACAAAAACAAGGATACCAAGCTCACATCTAATTTCAAGTTAAACTAATTGGTACAAACAACCTCCATTTAAAAAGTTCTAATCTAACATGGTACAATAATATTTAGCACAGTAAAACTATTCTAACCTTTTCCTTATCACTCCACAAAGCTCTTGGACACATTATCACAAGAGCTTAACCTGCTGCCTGGCACATTAAGATTAAAAACCTGCCCACTGCCTCAGCTACTATTCCCTATTCACTTGTGCATAGTAAATAATACTCCACAGCTATAAGCTGATCTGAAAAGATAGCAGAGCACCCCACCCAAAAATCAGCTCCGTTTTTATCACCTCCCCAGATTTTATGACCTAATCAAAAAGCCAATCATCTATCGCTGTGGTGCAGCTTTGCATACAGTTACACAGTTCCTTCTCCAAGTCAAACAGCACCACATTGTCTGGGACAATCTCATCCATTCACATAAACAATTAGTCTGCTATATTTTGATTAACACTTCCGCTTAAGAGGACATTGAGATGCTTCAGCCTAGAGTGGAAGAAAGTCTGGCTTCCTGCTAAAACAGACATGCTCTTCCCGAGCTTCCTCCCTGACTGGAAATCCCAGCTGGCAGCCTTGCCCCAAGCACCTCTCTGGAGCAGAATTCTCCACTATTTTCTGATTTGACAGATGGAAATAAAACAGCACACCTGACATAGCAGCAGATGGCACACTTGAGAGGGCCATAATACACAGAGTATCATCACACAATTTCAGAAGGCTTCAATCCATACAGAGTAACACCACATCACTTCAGAAGGCTGCAAGCATCAGCCCTTCTTGTTCTGTAGCCCAACCTTTTATACCCCTCATGTTCATGCATTGCACGTGTGTGCCCTCTGTTCCCTTTGGTGGTTGGTCAGTGCACCTGGGCACTCCATGGCTCATTACCTTCACTATCATTCACCTGTCCTGCACAGCTGTACTCACTGGGGATGAGGCTTGGCCCCAGCCCCACTCCCCATTACCACAAATTGTGTGCCTACAACCTGACACTCCTTTGAGTTACAAGTCCCATAGATTATAACATTCATTAAAAGAACTAAGTTGACCCAAACGCAGGCAAGGGCAAAAGTAAACATTAATCTGGGTCATTCATTTCACATTACAACCTTTCCAAGCCTGAGGGTCTCTAAGCAACAGTCAACCCCGTTAGCACAAATAATCTACTAAATTGCTTAAGTATATGAGCTCATATTGCTTGGAGAGAGCTGAGAAACACTCACATAAACTGTTTTGATGGGGAGCAGTAATGTGAAGCCACTGATAAAAAACAGCTTGCAGAGTAAGTGTACACCCACAGCCTTGCTGGTTTGAAAAACTATTCACTAAGGCAAAAGACACAATCATCTCTGACACCACAGTTCACTCACGTATAAATTCTTCCATCAGTACAGCACCCTAAATAAGACATCAGAAGTTAACTGCTCTCTTGTCATCCATTAAGATAGAAACAGATATTGGTTTAATCTAAATATTATCATATTTCTTAGAAAAACTGAAGCAGAGACAAGGATTTATTCCTCTGCATGTGTATGTTGCTTGCTACTCTGGTTACTTAAAAGGACTACAAATTATTCCTGTACCACACAATGTGCTGTTCATCTGGCTGGACTGCAGCTTTGTGTCAGCAATTATGTGAATTGGAAGTGAGCTTGGGTCTTTGTTCTTTCTTTTTTCTAACCTTTAATCTGAAAAGGTTTTAGAACATGGTTTTGTTTATTTTTACCTTTCAAGTTTAATTTTTGTCATAGGAAAAGAGCACCAAAAATAACTATTTGTTTGTGTTTAAAGCTCTGTGTTTACACAACAGAAAAGCTTGTCTCTAACTTGTCATCCTGAAATTAGAAAAAAGCATCACCGCACTTATCTCACCAAAGTTCTGCTAAGTTCCTGACAACTAACTTTGAAGAGATCCTGTCATAGCTGTGGAGCAGACTTTCAATGGCATTTAAATCAGATATTCTGCTGACTTACTCTGGCAACACAGTGCCCAGAAAACAGCTGACCAGCAAGTGCTCAGTTCTCTATCTGCAAGGGATGGCACAAATATCCAACTTCCCCTCCTCTCAGCCCACTGTGGCCAAGGTGGACAAAGTAAAAGGAGACTTCACAGCACTCCCCATAATTCCCTCTAGGCAAGACCCATTTGAAAGCAGCTGCTGCCACGTTAGGGCTGATATGAATCAGAAATCCAGACACACAGAATGCCAGTTTAAGGTGGGAACAGCAGCCTCCATAAAGAAAATCCCTCATCCTCAGACTAGGACCAAATCATGTGGAAAGAACTACCAATATTCACAATGCACAGGAAAATCCCGCTCCCTCTTCAACTAGATTAAATAACCCACACCTCATTGCATTCACAATAATTCAGTCCCATTTTATACAGAGAAGGACTGAGAACTCACAGAAGGTATTTAAAGTCCACTCTACAAAACAGATCCATATTTCTTTTGGCTGCAAAAGTCAGGGAGAAAAAACCTGCACCAGATTTTTAACAAACAACCTTCAACAATCTTTAGAAAACAAGAACTCAGATTTGATCCCTCAAGCTACCACTACATAAAAACAACCAAAACCCAGCCAAAACATAGAAATTCCAAACCTCCTTCAATGGGTAACATCATCCACCAACAACAGATACCCACAATCAAGGTGTAGAGGCCACTCTGACAGCCTTTGAAGATACTTGAAGACATTTCATCACTCAGGCAAGCCTGTGAATACAGTATCTACGGTATCCTCAGAGGAGTGAAGTGACTGAAAAGAAGAGCTCACAAGATATTTTTAGTCCTTTCAGGCTAAAGGAATAAAATTCCTTTAGTTCTTCTATGAATTCTGGTAAACTGAGATAATAGATGAAAAGTGGCTACTGAAAAAAATGCTTTCTTTCACCTCAGCTTGTTGGAAATCTTTATTCTTGATCTGGACATGAACTTGGTCTTCTTAGTCTATGCACTTGTCACTACAAGGGTAGACTATTTTAACACATATTTCAGCTACATAGAAAAAGGAGGCACAAAGGGCAATTGGGACTGAATACTCCTTGATTCATTGTGTCTCATTCACATCCAGTTAATCCCTGGACTTCATAAGCTCTCCTGTAAAATTCCATCCAAGAGATGTTCATGTTACCGAACAGGCTGGAACAAGCTTTTCCAGCCTAGTGTTTGATTTTCTACACAGTCCACATCACCCCAAAAGTCCTTCATAATGTAGGAATTTGCTTTATATTGAAATAAAATAATTTCTGCAGTATAATTCATATTCTCATCCACTCCTGTTTTAAATTCCTCAAAAGCAGTGGGACACAGTGCCCTCATTTCCTTGAATCTATAAAATAAGAGAGTTGAAGGTAGAAGTCCATAATGATCTTTTCTACCCACACCTGTGGCACACTGAGATAGGGTGTCTTTTCTGAAAGCCTGCTAAGATTTAGTCCTGCTAAGGCCTCAAAGACTTAGAAAAATTCTTGGAATTCCAAATTCTCCTTTGATCCATAGATGGTTTACTCCTGTTTCTACATCTATAAAAGTCATTCAGCCAAGTTCTTCCTATTTGCAGTGCCCTTTGGTGCCTGACTTCACAAACACCGAGTGATTTTATGAAATACATCACAACTGTCTCAGTGGACAATTATAACTACCAGTTCTCTGGCAGAAAAAAGCCCTGAGCTCCTCAGGCACACACTGCAGCAATGCCTCCATAAGACACTGTTGAGCTGGGCTCTCTCTCTTTTATCTGTCTTGCAAACATCACATTTCCTGCACCATTTCCCACTTCCTGCTTACATGCCACCAAATCATACATTTTGCAAATCAGCCATGACTCTTCCAGCACCCCCAGTTTCAAAGCCATGATACAATTTCTGAATGAATATAACCACCTGTGTACTACCCCATTTCTAAATTCCAAACTTGCCTGATAAGATCAGAAAACCTTGATCTTGCCATTTTGAGGGGATGCTAGGCTTTCAGATGATCACAAGAGCCCAAATGGTCTGTGAAGGCTTTTGGCTGATCTGCAATCTGTTCCAGAGGCAATACATTCATCAGGTGTGTGATTCAGCAGGTTTTGCACCTTATTCAGAAGGTTTTGCAAATTATGAGAAGGAAAGAAAAAGCGATGCCTTTTCCAGCAGTCATTCCTTGAAATAGTTCCTTGATCTTCTGCCTAAGGCAATATCTGCAAAAAGTTAGTTTGGGTAAGGCATCAAGGTGACCCTGTTGCTCCCCAGATCTGTGAGCACCCATGAAAGCACAGCCCTATTAATTCCTTCAGCAAAGTGTGCCAGCTGCTCTCCAGATGCCTCAGCATAGTACTGACCATGTACTTCTTCCTCAGATAAATTAAAATGAAAACATACAAAATTTTAAACACCAAGAGGAGTTCTCCCCAAAGAGCTCAAAAATTTCTGTCCTACTTTGTCGTCTTCTGAGCTGCCCCTTGCCTTCTCATGCCTGTGCTTCCACAGCTGAGTAACTGATCTTGAGGTCATTCCTAAAGTCAAGTCTCTGCTGAGGTTCAAACACAAAGCAATCCAAAGCTCCCCTCACCTAGATTTTGTGGAAAAATAGATCAGAACCACAGCAAATATATTTTTGACGTGGCTTTATTTGCCACTCATTTCCCTAACTTGCCTGAACAGTTTTTAATTGCTGCCCATAAAATGTTTCACTTTCATCTGCAAATCATCACTCAAAGTGTCACTAGGAAACCTCTTTGCTTTTACTCCTACTGATGCACCCAGCTCTTTTTCCAGGTGGCATTTTTATTATTGCTTCTGCCACCAAGGCTTCCAGTTCTGGTATTAGAAATAGTATCAATTCTCTCTGGTCTCTTTTATTTTCTGTGATTGCTTCTTGCACTATGTATCCACACAAACACCAGTCACAAATTTACACTTTGGAAGTCGGATCCATCCCATGATACCAGATTATTGTTAGTCAGGAGCAATTATGTCAGTTCTGGAGACTTAAGGGCTGTTTCTGCCATAAAGAAAAGTTTGAGATTATGTCAGCTGTTTTTTTTCATTAGTCATTTGGAAATAGTTTTATGTGATCATAGAATAATTTAGGTTGGAAAATACCTCTAAGATCATTGAGTCCAATGAGCCCAAGAACTTGTGAATTCTTGTTTTCCTGAACCCAGGACATATCAAACAGCAGGAGTTTCTTTGACAGCAGTTTTCAGAGAAGAGTGCTCAGTGGCACACTCACTTTATTGCTCTTGAGTCAGCAGATTTTCTTGTCTATGACTGATGTTTTTCCCTTGTGTTCTCTGTACTCATTCAAGCCTGTACACCTTGCCCTGATGATGCTGAATTTCTTTCTAAGAAGTTTCTTGGGTAACACAGCCCAGTTTTTATACAGCTTTACCAAGCGTAAGCGCTTTGGGTGGTGACTTCTATTGCTCCACTTCTCAGGTTGCATAAAGGAAGCAGGATTTTCTCCCTCACCTCCATTACAAATGAAGAACATTAATTATACTTATCAGTCAACGAGGTTCCCCAATGGGTGAGCATAACAATAATGCCAGCAAGCGTAAGACTCTCTTCAGCACAGAGTTTTCTCAAAATGATAAATTCTGCATCTTTAGACACATACTTCAAATAAAACAACACAACTTTTGACACGTGGGAACCCTAATGAACTAACTAGCTTTGTCACTACTGGCATAAGCCCAGTTACTGTGAGATAAACCAATATAAAAGAATTTATGCATTGAACAGCTTGCCAAATCAATGCTTATAAAAGAGCACTGGCCCAGAACTTGGAGTCTTTGTTTGTATTGCACAATTTGTCAACAGCCTTGCGCAAGTGGCTCCTCTGCTCGTGTCCTTTAATCCACTGTTTCCCTTCAAACATACTTTAGATCCATGCTTTAAAACTCCAACCAGTACTCTCCCACTTCCAGCTATGCTCAAGGAAAACAGTTCCATTAAGAGCAACCTAATCACAGGGACAGTTTAATCCGGCACAGAAAGGAAATGGATCAGATGAAATCCAGAGTTTAACTCCACCAGCCCCATGCACAGCACAGCCTCAAATGAGCTGTTACAACCAAGCTTTACATACCATGGTTTTACTGTATCCCAGATATTACAGGGGGGGGAGTGTGGGACATTCATTGGTCCTTGCCTTCAGTGACAGAAAAACCTGTTCAACTACAAAAGTTAATACAGACAAGACTTAATTGCCTGCCAGGTCCTGACCTTGTTTTGTGTCTGCAAGAGAAGCCACTGCTAACACAAACTGAGCAAGCCTCTAAGCCAGACCCTGCAGCTGCCCAGGGGCCACAGCAGTGCCCTCTCTAACAGCCAAGTGTCTGCCTCTGAGGGGTCTCTTGATCAAATCCTAAATTACCTTTTAATACTCATGAAGATCAAGCCAGGGAAGTTAAAAATCTGAATTTGTATCCTATTCAACAGGTTCTTTTAAAAAATTGTCTCATGACATCTTTGCAGTTTGAGTCCACAAATTTGCAGGTGCAGGACCTACATCTTAAATCACTTATACAGGAAACAATGTCATGAAGCTTTGCAATAATTTTGTGGGTTACCTTTTCTGAGGAAAATAATATATAGTATCATAGAACAGCCTGGACTGGAAGGGTCCTTAAAAGTCATCTCATTCCGTCCCCCTGTCATGGGCAGGAACACCTTCAACTATTCCAGGTTGCTCAGAGCCCCATCCAGCCTGGCCTCGGACACTTCCAGGGATCCAGGGCAGCCACAGCTTCTCTGGGCAACCTGTGCCTCACAGGAAGAATTTCTTCCTGATATCCAATCTAAACCTCCCCTCTGTCAGTGTGAAGCCATTCCCCTTTGTCCTGTCACTCCAGGCCCTTGTCAAGAGTCTCTCTCCATCTTTCCGGTGGGCTCCCTTCAGGCTGAACAATCCCAGTTCTCTAAGCCTTTCTTCACAAGAGAGGTGCTCCATCCCTTTAATCAGCTTGGCCAGCCTGCCACACATAAATTGTTACCTCCTCACCACCAAAATAAAAAAATAATTAATTTTTCTGTATATTATTTTGTACTTTTATGATTTAAAAGCAAGGTTATTCTTTATAAATAACATGCTACAATGGTACATAAGGATATCTGCAGAGATATCTGAAAATCTCATTTGAAACTTGGACTTCCTGTATTTAGTGAAGTAATCAGCTTTACAGTTCTCACAGCAACATTAAAATCCAAAATACTTATACATCAGTTCAGGACTTAGGAAACCTGTTTGACAGTAAAGTTTGATTTCCTAAGTTCTGTCTTCAGTCTAGGAAGCAGTATAGATGTTGCACTACCTGATTTTTATATTGGCAAGCCTGATAGAAAACCTCATTTTACTCCATTGAAATTCCACAAAACTCTCCACTAAACCCTGACTTTTCTGCTCTCAGTAAAGAGCCAAGCTCACTGAGCCCTGTCAGATTTGGAACAGGAGTTTATGGACTGGCACCCTCACTGGTGCTAGACAGCAAAGCAAGGACAGCGCATTCTGCTGAAACTGAGACCACCTTAGCAAAAACTGATAACCTAAAAAATTGTCCAAAACATCAAAAAAACCATTATTAACAGGCAGTTAACTTTCTTCAGTCCATACAGTTTGTTGGTTTGTGTTCCTTTTTTTCTCATTAATAAAGGATTTTTTAAAAACCCAAACTTTCTAGGAAGGCTTTAAACTTTTTTTCTTTGATCAGAAGAATGAAACTTGCTTAGTGATGCATTTGAACATTTTTCAGCATTCACAACTGAACAAAGATCTGCTCTCAGTGTTTTCAAAAGTGATATCCAGTCTCTCCTAATACATTGGTTTTGCTTCCTCTCTATTTATTGTTTCTGAACAGTAAAAAGTTATTAGCCAGAGTGAAAAAGTGACTGAGAATATTTTAGCAAAGCACACGAGGGAGAAGCTGAGGCTATCAAAAAGTAAGAGAGGTGTAGGAGTTGGGATTTTGCAAATCAGGTCAGGTATTGCGAGATTCAGGACAAAACTATACTGCTCACATCCAACTTTGCTGCCCTCTAAAGCTGCCAAGTTAAATTTTCCACATCACAGTGCTCAACGTGACACAACTACCCAAAATTTACTCTTAAGAACTGGATGACTGTTTTTTAACTGTGGGAAGCAGGTATAAAAAATCTGGGGCTTACTAAGAGTTTAAGCAGTTGTTTCCCTAATTCTGCGTGCTTTCAACTGCCCCTGCAGCACTGATTAACTTGTGTGTGTCAAGAGCAGGGAATAAAAAAGCTGTTTGAAATTCAAACAAGCCTCTAAGAGAAAATCAAGATAAGAAGCCCAAGCATTGAATCACAAGAAGTTTCTGTATTTTGAGTTGCATATAAAGAGCCTCGTTTCAGGGTTTGTTTGTTGATTTTCCTTTTAAATGACATTGATTTTTATCTGTCAGAGGTCAAAGAATAAAAACTTGACTACTGTTTTAATATCATACAGAAAAGAGCTGGAGGAAGCTTAACTTGGTGTCAAATCACAGAACCACAGAGCAAGCAGAGTTGGAAGGGACCCACAGTGATAACCACCACATTTGGATATGCTCTTCCAGCCTCCTCCTGACAAGAAATTCATATAAATTTCAACCCAATACCTTAATTCATGCAGCAGCAATGACCTAAAGGGACATTTCAAATTAATTGCCCAAACTTTATTATATAAGAAGGTTACCAAGTACCACAAGGCATTATATCTAACTTTTGTTCTTATAAAAAGTATCACAGGCAATCTTAAAACTGCCATTTCTTTCTAAGGAAGTGGCATTTTACTTCAGACATTCTCTTGGAGAAGGTGATAGAAAACATTCATTTTCCTGGACAAAATCAAAAACCTTCAGAACAAAAAACAAACAAATATTCAAGTATTTAAAACCTCACCAGCCTTAGCACAGGCCTCAAACATTTGAAATAGCAAAGTAAACAGTGGCAATGGCAAGCTGACTTCTTCCCTTTGAAAAGAACAGAGTTTGTCAGTAGCTTTCAGAGCTGTTTTCTCTCAGCAGGGGCTGCAGATCTCTCGGTAACTGCAGCTCCTGCTCCTCTTCAGCCCCACTTCCCTTCTAACAGTTGCTCTGCTCATTTCTCATCCTGAATTCAACACACCTCTCTTCCTCCTTTTCATCATCCAGCAAGGGAGCACTGGAAGGACAGGGGAGGCTGTTTTCCTCACATTCTTTTCTGCAGCCTATAGCCCACTCTTCAGGGTCCTCTTTCCTTTGTTACTAGGCAATGAATAAGAATTGTTTTTAAATCATATACTTTGGAAAATGCTTTATATCTACTCAACAGCAATCAAAACATGCAAACGAATGAGGATAAGAGGTAGACAGAGACTGAGGCACAGAGTCACAAAACCAGCAACAACAGCAACAGGACCGTTCCGACACAACCTTTTGGCTACCACAGCAAAAACAGCCCCTCAAAACCTCAGGCAGTACATAATATCAGACATGAAGAAGTACATTTTAACCCTGTGTTTTTCTTGTTTAACTCTTTTTCCAAAACCATACCTCACAAGAATGTCATCTCTCAGTTTGTTTCTTACTTGAAGTGAACTGAGGCACTAAAACCAGAAATTTTTACTTCTGCAGAGACAGGGAACACAAAGCAGCTGGACAACTGAAGCTCTCCTGTGACCCCCCTGGAAAGGAATCTGGAAATCCTGGCAATTGGGATTCACCTCCCACACAGATGCAGGTCAGGTTGAGGGCTCTTGGTGCCCAGTGTCAGCAGAGAGAAGCTGCCCCTGCCAGGTAAAACTGCTGCCCCCCAGCAAGAGGCAGGTATCACAACAGCCCACGAAGTCTTAGGGAAAAATCCTTGCTCAACTTACAACTGCTAAACCTGGGCAAAACTCTACAGGGGCAGAGAAAGACAAGCCCTCCATGCTGGAGAAGTGGTGCTGGAGAGAGCCCTGAACTCAGGAAGACTCTTGACACACATCTGCAAGACTCTTGGGTTTTTTTAAAAAATGGGGATAACATGCTTTTTTTGTTTGGTTTGGTGGTTGTTTGGGGTTTTTTGGCTAATCCTGTTCTCAGAAAGGCCATTTTACTTTACATTTCCCACAGCAAAATATTCAGCTCCAGGCCTCTACCCTGGGTCCCAAACATCAAGGTTTAGCACCATAAACAGCTGAAACCAGGACCCATGTCAGGAAGTGCCTACACATCTACGTAGTGGTGGAACTGCTGGTTCAAGTAATTAGATGGAATCAGATTTACAAATAACAAATTTGTAGGATTTGAAGGTTTAAAGCAATCAGTCGTAAGGGGGATTGTGTCCTTAACAGAATTAAAATATGCATCTCTGATCAAGTTACAAAACACAGCACAGACAGGGTAAAAAGAAAACCTTGAACTACTGTTAGTTTTCTCCATTTTGATACCAAGTGTATCAAAGTGATGGAGGTTCACCCACATCCCTTTTCTGCTACAAGAAGTAGCAGACCTTTCAAAGCAAGCAGAAACCAGACCTTCAAGTGCAGAGGACACGGCTTTGAGCTATTGCCCAACAAAGAGGCTCAGGCTCCAGCCGAGCAGCACCGGCAGGGGAGGGTTCCACAGACCTTGCCGTGCTGTGAAACACCCGGCTGAGCCAAGGTCCGTGCGCCCCTTGGGAAACAATCCTCCAGGCTGGCGAAGGCAGAGATTGACTGACTTCTTCCTCTGCAGTACTTTTAAAATACAGGGTAACTCTGGTTTCTAGTGATGCCAAGAACCACACACAAGTGGTCTAGTTTAATCCCCTCATTTTGTAAAAGCAAGGTAAAAAAGACTTCACGTCACACAGATCAAACAATCTCCCCTCCCTTTCTTGACTATTCCCCACATCACCCACAGCCCAGCTGAGAACTACAGAAGTTGTATGTCCTGTCTCAATTCAAAAGCCAAGTCCTCTTTTATTTCCAGTTACCACCACACAGCTTATGGGTAAACTCACTTCCACATCAATCAATCAGTTGTTTCAGTAACCCCCATTTTCTCTCCAACTCTGTTTGAGAATGAGCCCTTTGAACCAAGGATATTACATTTAAGCATACAGCCTCATAAATCATACTGCTGTAATTAAGCCTAATGTTATGTTCCCTCACACCAACGCTGTGCTCTGTGAACAAGTTAAACTTCTGAAACAAACCAACTTCTCCTGGGGCTCAGGGCCTGCTGCATTTCCCTGAGGCTGCTTTGTGGAAAGCTTTGTCTCATTGTTTATTTAAAGATGGCACTGCTGTTAGAGTATTTGAGACAAGCATCAAAATAAGGTTGTTATAAAAGCTGGAGTGGTGCCTAATTGCTGGTGAGAGTGGTTAATTACAGAGGATATGAGCTTTGATATATGGATTGAATAGCAAGGTGTGTGAGATACAGAGGTGTATTTATATTCCTGCATCTCCACTTACATGGCATTTATTATAAGATCAATGAAAGTAGTTAATAATGCATAACTTATTAGTTATCACAGAAAATAAATACACCGTGCAGCTGAAAAGTGTACATCACCATATACCCAAAGCAGCTGCAGAATTCAGACCAGGGCTGCTGCATTAGAAAGACAACCAAGAGAACATGTTCCTGAAAATGCCAATCCTACGCAGTATTTAAAAAAAATCAGAATCACACAATCAAAACTGTCAAATTTCATTTGTTCTATCAGTCTAGAGGATAAAGTACCTAGGAAACAAGACATGCAAGTACTTTTTCCCACAGAAAAGCTGAAATTCATACTCCTGTCCCTCTTTTAGGTATTATTTGATTCTCTGTGTGTCAGAATCAAATTATGATTAATTCTAGTTATGCCACTCTCACTTTCTTCAGGCTTTCTATTCTTTCTTGACTAATTACCTTTTTCCAGCTGGCACATGAAAGAAAAGTTTGTTATTTAATTAAAGAACAGATACTCTGTTCTTTAACCGTAGCTTACACATAAAGACAGCAGGAGAGAAAGGTTGAAAAAATGAGTGCACTGATGAAAACACTACATTGGTGTCTTGGAAGCATCATCAGTCAGTACATCTTTTCTCTTAGCACCATTCCTGAAACCACCAAGATGACATATTTTAGCCTCTGCTATACTTGCAACATTTTGATTTGCGCTGCTTCGTAAGCACTTTCCACTTAATCTTGTCTCTTCACAGAGTATGATTGACTCAACCCCTCAGTAAAGTCCAAGTTCAACAAGACAACTAATTCACAAAAACCCAGTGAAGAAAGCTGAATAAATATGGGTTTTGAGTAAGAAAGTTCCAGCAAGCACTTCTACAAATTAAGAAAGTTGTTCAAGAAAAATCAACATTACATGCAAGGAAATGAGTCCAAAATATTTTACAACACAATTTTTGCTGCTTATTAGAAGTAAGTCTCAGCACCCCTCATCACCCAGGGCTATCTATCACAAAGCAGGCAGGTCCTGCTGCATGCTCCATTAATTATGTTCCAGGAGATCTCTCACTGCACATTTATGGAGGTGAGACAGGAATGCAGCTCCCCATGGCAACTAACAGGCCCATCGTCAAACTTTCCTACAGCTGATCTTGGCCATTGTCATTACTTACTTTTTTTTTTCCACCTCTCCAGTGAAGAATATTTTCTTCCCCTCATTGTACTGATAGGTGATTAATGCAGTTTTAATTGCCACCATGCATCATTTGAGAGCATTCATAGCCAAAACATTGGGAAAGGTGGTCTCAACACCAGCCTAGGACAATGTGAGCTCACTGGATTCATTGCCTGGCCCTGCCACACATGTCTTATGGGACATCAGGCCTCCAACTGGGCAGAAGCCAAAACACACTAAAAGCTAAAGAAATAAGGGGAAGCCATACAGAATTAGCACAGTTCAATGCTACCAATGCTACCAATGGATGTAAATTGCTTTTCCCAAACAATTTCTCGACGATCAGCTCATACATCCAAAAGCATTCTCATTTTTTAAAAGGAAGGAAGGCAGGTGAGGAAACTCAGAGAGCCCTGAGGTTGGAAAAGCCAGACTACACATCATCAGCACCTCAAAGCAGCATCCAAATCCAGAGGGAGCCCAAAGCCAAGCAGAAAAAAAGAGCAGGGGATTTCTTGAGTTCTCAGTACCTCAAGAATCCAAAGGTCTGCAGGAGCCAACAGGGAATGCTGAGGCCTGAAACCCTTTCCTTTACCATGATCCAGAGGTGCCCCTCTCCTTGTGGGATCCACAGCCTGGAACATTCTCCTGGATACAGATGTTTACACCTCTTCTTCCAAAACAGAGCAAAACTGCTCTCCTTTAAAATATAGAGTGAGGAGCAAGAATTGGAGCAGCAGTGCCCAACTTCCCTGCTCCCATCCCGCCCTACAGCACAAGCCCCAGGTGCACAAGAGAGGTTCAGTTTCCTCTTCTGACTAAGAGGGATCAAAGCTGAAAGCAGAGCCTTCATGCTCACATCCAACAGCTGTTTCTGGCACTGAAACCATTCAGAGACAAGGAGGGTGAGGGCAAGGACACAGACTTCTTCCAGCTCCCAGAAGTGTTCCAAGCCTTTGGGACCCACTGACAGAATGTAGTTCCAGCAATTCTCAAAGCCTCTTTGTAGAGGGAGGTGTGGAAAGGCACTCCTGCCCTCACCTAGCACCTCTCAGCATGCTTACCTGGACACAGGGCCACAGATCCTCTCTCTCATAAAAAGAGATGGTTTACACCTCCTGAACTACACCAGAGCAAGACTTCCACACTCAGGTTACAGTAAATATCAACCTGGCCCAGCACATGATCTGGACACTGAGCATGTAAAAATTTCTACACTGGCAAGTGAGGAAAAAGTACTCCAAAATTCAAGAAACAGCCTATGATTTGAAATCTCCCTCAAAACTCATGTGTTGAGCTGGATCAACCCTTCAAGGAGTGATGTCCACTGATGTGAGAGACTTGCCTTGCTTGGAGAGGTGCTGTGCACTTTTTTACCTTATTTATAGAATGGCCTTGCTCATGCTTCGTTTAAGAAACAATTAGCCTTTGACAGCATAAAATAAACAGGACTCTCTCTCTGCTGAACAGTCACTAGCCCTGAGCTGGATTTCAAGTTGTTGAAACAGCAGGAGACTCCCCAGTGGGCTCAGCAGTGTAAGAGAGGTGCTGGGCAAGCTAACCTTTCAGAACAGCACCCTGAGCAATCTGAGCAAGAGTGATCAAACAAGGATTCCCATCAATCAAATGAAGAAAGTAATCATTCCCAATCCTACCCCTCTTCATCCTCACCAACTAGAGGCACCTTTGGAAGGTGAGGCCTCCTCTTTCTAGAGATTTGCAGAGAACCTGCAGGAATGCAGAAGGTGCAGGAGTTCAGCAATTGTTGCACACCAAAAGTGCAGCTGGCCAAGCTTTTTCCCTGAATATAAGAGGTTTTTCTGCCTCCTGTGTTGCTGCAGCCAGTCCAAAGGCAGCAATTGCAATAGCTGGCGCAGATGCCACTTGGCATCACAGTTTTAAATTACAGTCCAAGCTCTTGTACCACCAGCAGAGGGGTCAGCATTCCCATTGAGTAGCCATGGGAGTTTTCCACTGGTGACTTTTAGCTTCCCAGAGCTCCATCACTGCAGCCTCCTGGTTCTGCAGCTGCCTTTACCGTGCCAGGGAGCAGGGCACAAAAGGGCTGTACTGAAAAGCCAACAGAGGTACATCAGCATTCTTGAACCCCTGTCTCATCCCTGGCAGTTTTCTTGAGCTGGGTTTCCTGGCTAAAAGAGAGCCTGGATAGAACATGTTGGCTCGAGCTCTCTTGTTTCTTCTAGTAAAGAGCTCCCATGTGCCCTAGGCAAGCCTGGATCTTGGCTTCTCCTCTATAAAACTGGGAGTAAATGTCCTGCCTTAACTCTGAGGGATCAGAGGAGGATCAGCAGTCTGAATCCTGAGACAGGAAGATGCCAACACGTATTCAAGTGACAGCTGTACATGCACCAGTCACAGCAGGAACATCCATGACACGAGCAGGTGCTCTCAAAAAGGAGGAACACAATGAAAAGCAAAAGCACAGCACACTCGGCTTCCTCCGGATAACAGAACCCAGCGATGAGCCACAACACCACCACCAACCAGCAAAAGACTGTGCCAGCAAAAAGGAAGTGCTGGGGAGAACAAGAATAAGAAACAATATCCAGCAATTAACGGCTGCAGAAAGCAAAAGTTTTCAGACGGAATTTAAAGTTGTAAGAGTCAGCAAAACAAAAGATGTGAGTCAACATGGGGAGTCACGGAGAGACGACGCGGCAAATTAACAAATAGAGGAACACACCATGGAAAACACTTGTCAACAGATCAAAAGAGTGAACAGCAAGGATTGGATGCAATAATAAGATTTCAAAAAATATAAAAGACCTTGAACACCAGCTCTTTTCCAGTAACAGCAGCACACCAAGTTAACCTAGACATTCATTGTTTGCATTTTCACACCAACATTCTCCCCATCGCAGGGATCTCAGAATACAGGGAGCCTAACACAAACATGGGAGCGATACCCAGGCACACATTAATTTGCCCTAGCAAGTTTCACTGCTACTCCGAGGGTACCACTAATGTTTAAGCAGATATTTACTAGAGTTTGACCTGCCTTGCCAATCGTGTCACTTACAACCATGCAGCACAGGAGCTGTTTCCAGCGGTAAAGGTTTCAGGACATGACACAAAGTCACTGAAGCTCCTGCAGCTCTCCTACAAACATCAGAGGGAAGCACTGTGCCCTCCGTACAGGTCACTGCAATCGAACTACAGGATGGTTTTAAAAAATGTATCAACGTAAAGAAATGTATCAGTGTATCTGTCATTCTGCGCTGAGGCTTTCCCTCCTGGATCCCAAAAGGGTGATTTGAAGCGGTCACTGTCACTAAAAACCTGAACCAAGCAGCGGTTCAGTGAAGTAAAATACATCTTTTCACCTTGCAAAGAGAAAGAGCTCACGGGAAAGGCATCTCGTTGAAGTTAAACATCTGATTATAAATATCTCATCACTGACAACCAGATTGTGCTGGACACAAACCTGAAATAAAGGGATGAACATTTAACGAGCCAACTACGACGATGAGCAAGAAAGCAAAAGCTTTGCCTTTTACGTATTTGTCAAAAATTCTCGGACGGGCGATTAAACTTAATTAATTAATGAATTAAAAGGTCAGCTATACATAAAGACCGTAGGAAGGCGTTTGGGCAGGGCAGGGAGCGGGCTCTGGTGCTGCGCTCGGGGTCGGCGCGGGGGCGCAGCCCCGGCAGGAGCCGAGCGGGGATCCCGGCACCGCCGCCGGCACCGCGGCCGCCCGGGCCCCGCTCGGGAACTTCTCTCATCCCCCGCCGCTCCCCATCACTTCCTACTTTCCCCGCTCCGCCGAGCAGCGCTGCCGCCCCTTCCTGTGCCGCCGCCGCCGGCGCTGCCCGCGGGCCGGCTCCGCGCAGCGCGCACGGCTCCGCCGCCCGGCCCCACTCCACTCACCCCAGCGTGCTGATGAACCCATTGACGGAGCCCTCCGCGTACAGGGACACGATGTCCCCGATGTACAGAAAGCTGGACATTTTCTCAGACATTCTGGTTCATTTTCCAGCTGGGTTCCGCGCTCCTCCCCTTCGAGGTGGAAGAAAAAAAAAAATTAGAAAAAAAAATAAAATGAAATCAAAGCAAATGACAGCGATCCCTGGGGAAGCCGGGGGCTGAGGCGGGCGGGCGGGGGGCTGAGCGCGGCCCCGGAGGTGCCGAGAGGGCTGACAGGAGCGCGGTGCGCGGCTCTGCACGGCCCGGCCCCCGCCCGCCCCCCGCGCCTCCGCCCCCGCCCGCCCCTGCCCCGCCCCGGGCAGGGGACCGAGCCTCGGCAGGGGACCGAGCCTCCGAGCAGGGGACCGAGCCTCCGAGCAGCCGGCCCCGGCACCCCTGCCGTCCCGGAGAGGGGCTGCCGAGACCCACGGTCAGTGATTCCCCGCGGGCGGCCCCCCGCGGCTGAGGGGCGCAGAGCCCAAACCAGGGGCGTGAGGGGACAGCGACCCTTCCCCACAGCTGAGAGAGTGTGCTTGGTGTGGTCGCCGAAAGTGTCACCCTCTATTTGATGGCTTGCAAACATCAGGAAGCACAGCTCCTGTAGTTGATGTTTTTAATGAGAAGCAGAGCATGCTGCAGTGCTGTGCAGGAGTTCACAGAATCACAGGATGGGTCAGGCTGAAGGGGGCACAGTGGGTCAGCTGGTGCCATCTCCGTGCTCCAGCAAAGCCATCCCAGAGCACGGAGATGGCATCACCAGAGCACAGGGCACAGAATTGTGCCCAGATGGTTCTGGACTATCCCCAGTGAGGAGACTCCACACCCCCTCAGTCACTGCCCAGGGAAGAAGTTCTGCCTCCTGCCCAGGTGGAACCTCCTGGGATCAGTCCCTGCCCGTTCCTCTGGTGCCATTGCTGGGCCCCCAGAGCAGAGCCTGGGCCCTGCTCGGAGCCCTCCCTGCAGACAGGGACACCCAGGGCTGAGGGCCCCTCTCAGCTGGGGCTCCTCTCACCCCAAAAGCACACATTTCCGTAAGAAAATTACCACCAATTTAACAATAAAAAAAGCCCACCCTTGATGTAGAGAGCATCTGGAAGCCCTTTGTGCCCAGGCCATTGCAGCCTCCCCATGATCACCAGAGTGGGGCTGCCAGGGCTCCCCCAGCATGCCCAGCTGGAAGAGGGCACGGTTGCCAGAAAAGCTGCAGGCCACGCCTTGGTGGCCAAAGGGGCTCGAGGGGCTGCACAAACCTCACTCTGCTTCAGTTCACTGCCCAAAACCACGGACCAGCCCACCAAACCACGCATCCAGTATGGGATGGAAGTGTTCAGCTCCAAGGTAAGGCTATCCCCAGCAGGGGACTCTTATTCTTAGAAATACTGGGCATTCTTTAAACAGAAATGTGATTTTCACTAATGGTTCCAAAAATCAAACTATTTCTACTTTTTATGATTTTTCAGGTGTAATTTACCTGAGACAGCTCTTCAAATCACAAGGAAACTCAGGAACAGTATTTGTTAGCCACTGTATTAAAAAAAAATACTGTTTGGAATAAAAAAAAAAATAAAAGGCCTGATCAAGGCCCTTTTTAAGAAATTATAAGAATTTTAAGAAATTTATAAGAAATTAATTATAAGAATTAAGAAATTATAAGAATATTAATCTAGTCACAGGAGTGTGCAGACTGCTGGTAGTGAGTAACAAGCTGAGGGTTTCACACTTAGATTTAATCTCTCAGATCTATAACTTCCAACCTTATTGCACTTCTGAGCATAAATTGTTGAGATCAGAAATGATGAGTCTTCAAATTTTAAAAAAAAGCATCTAGATGTATGTTATTGCCATCCTAGAGGTCCCTCTTTTGCTCTTTTATAGTGAATATATTGGATTTGCCACTTTCTTTTGTACCCACTGGGATACAAAAACGCCAGCAAAGACCCCTCCTATGGAGACAGGCTGAGAGAGTGAGATTTGTTCAGCCTGTGGAAAAGAAGGCTCTGGAGAAATTTTAGGCACCTTCCAGTACCTAAAGGGGGCTTACAAGAAAGCTGGAGAGTGACTTTTTTAAAAGGCATGGAGTGATAGGAGAAGGGAGAATGGCTTTAAACTGAAAAGGGATGGGTTTATATTGGATATTAGGAAAGTTTTTTTCCCTGTGAGGGTGCTGAGGCCCTGGCACAGGTTGCCCAGAGAAGCTGCGTCTGCCCCATCCCTGGAAGCGTCCAAGGCCACATTGGATGTGGCTCTGAGCAACCCGGGATAGTGGAAGGTGTCCCTACCCATGGCAGGGGGCGGCACTGGATGGGCTTTGATGTTCCTTCCAACCCAATCCATCCTGTGATTCTGTGTACACACAAATATAGGCCCTAGATCTGACACTTCCCCAGATTACTCCAGATCAGTCTCCTGGAGTCACCACAGTTGTTAAATCCTTCCTAGAAAAGCCATATAAAGAGAACAGGTGCCAGAGCCCTCATTCAGGAACCAGCCCTTGGACAGGAAAACCAAAGATGAGGCCCTTCAAACTGCCCCAAACACACGCAGCAAACCCCAAAGCTGGACTAAGTTAAAACACACCAGAATTAGAAACTGAAAGTCCAAGCAGCACAAGGCACCAGAGGGCAGAGAAGCTCTGGCTTCCTGCCCACGTGCTGACTTCGTGAAAAGCATTGACCCAGGGCCCTCCAGGAGCCACCACACAGAGGGCTGCGGTGTTTTATTTCATGGAAATGTGGTTCTTGACAGCTTGAGCTGAGCAGCAAAGGTTTTACAATGCACTGACAATATCCTTTGCCCTCCTGACCCTGTTTATCTCAGCCATTTTATACCAGGCTCTAATGGCCTAATTAAGACACTTTAGCCAGAGCAGTTTCACATTTCCCAGCAGTAAATGAAATCCTGGCATCCCTTAGATCAGTGGGAGTATTCCTGAGAATGAACTTCAGAACTTGGCCAAGCAGCAGGACTGTGTGTCCTTGGTGTGCCTGGGAGCAAAGCCCCATTTGGGACCATTCTGCCAGGAGGGGACAGCTCTGTTGCCTAAACACAGGTAATTGGGGCCTTTTGAAATGCCCTTTGGCACCTGAGACATACCTGTGGGTTGTCAGCAATGAGGCAGGACTGCTGTGTCCTTGACAGCTCTGCCTGCATGGGGAGAAAGGGGCCCACAGGTTTTGCCTCTACAAGAAGGTAAATTCAGGTCACTTTGGAAAATATTTGGCATGTGCTTGCCATGTCAAAGCTGGAAACTGATAGGAGTCCTACACTTGTAGTCATCTTTGCTTCTTTCCCCCCACCCTCCCCCAAGGAAAACAAGGCACAGGCTGCATTCCCCTTCACTTCTAGGCTTGTTCATCTTGGCTCAGGCTGCATGGTGCCAGCAGCTGAACATGGTTGCCACCTTGTAGCTCTCTGGTGGTAAACATGGAATGAACTGGAAATCTCAATCCAAGCAGAGAAAGCTGTTAACTAAAAATGAGTCCTATGAAATCAGCAGTTTTGCAGAAAAGGTCACATCCCGAAGGCAGTCAAGTATTTAGGCTTCATTTTAAACCTGTGCCGTTGAAACACCCTGATAATCTCGCGTGATTTTTATGCTCAAAATAAGCCAGCACTTACCCACTTTTGTAGACCAGGTCTTAAACTGGTAGAAAGATCACCCTGGAAAAGCAGATCTGAGGAACCCTTGTTCTTCTTCTCCTTGGAGACAGGAAACATAAGAAGTGACAATCCTTCAGCATTTTTAACAAGTATTAACTCTTTTCTATTAAAAATAATGATTATGCCTCTCTGAGTGCTAGCTTTATGAAGATAGTATCTGGGAAAATTTAATTAAAATGAAAGAGATTTTGTCATAACAAGTCTACATAGAAAAAGATAAAACAGGGCCAGAGATTATAATGGAATATTGCTTCCTTTTTCTGGAGCAGAAATACACCAAATGGGTTACTTGGATAAATATGAATATTTTTACTACATTTTTAACCTTGTAATTAGCTGCAGGGTGAAGGTGAGACTGCTTAGTCAATAACTGGGATATATTTTCCATCAGTTATCTCTGGTAATCTTTTGTTCCAAAGCTGGGAATACAGGCTTTGCTGTGAAACGGGACCCAGATGCAGGAATCATCAGTTGGTGCTGACAGACTGCCCTGGTGCACATATTCCTCTGTACATTGTAAAAGTGGGGAAATCTTCCTTTCTCAATTCTCATTTCAAGTCTCTTACTTATTTTCAGAGAAGAAAATATTCAAGCAATTTCTGCAGTGGTACTCTGACATTAAGTCTCTTTATAGAAGCATTTGACTATATTTTAATGCAGGCAAATTTAACTTGATGTCTAGGTCCTAGATTTTGATGTTCATTCCAGTGCTGAGGCACAGAGGAGAAGCAGTTTATCCACAGAAAGTTCAACACAAACACCTCATTTGCAGCACTGAGCATCCACCTTAGACATGAAAATACACAATATTGGAGAGTCCTCAGACTCCAAAAACTCACCGAGTTAAATAGGCCAATGTCATCCTATTCCTGCTCCTTTTTCACCCCTCACATCATAGGAAGATGTCTGAATTTCCTGCTCACCTTGTCTAAACAGGGGAGGCTCCTGACAGAAGCTGAGCTTTTTATGCATTTGAAAATTGTCTGATTTGAAGGATTTTCATCTCACACCTACATAGCCTCCCTGCTGGATGAAGTTACAGATACATGGGCCACTCCAGGGAAGCAAACTGAACCAACCAGAGGCTTATACAACAGGCAGCATTGATGTTTGTTTTCTTGAGAGCAGAGGATAGTGCTTTCCAGCTGCAGGGGAAAAGGGGGAAGAGAAGAATGCCTTTAACTGTTTTTATACAATAGATGTAGATGGGAGCAGGCCAAAATCCAGGCAGGCACCCCAGAGCTTTAGCATGAAGCTATATGAAAGTTTGGACTCAAAGCTTTGGATTTGTTTCTTATCTTTCTAATAAACAAGGAAAAAAAAAAAAAGAACAAATCATTCCAGATGTTTTGATATTTAAAATCCAACTCTGATTTTATAAGCCCATCTGTAGCTGGAGTATATGTAATAAACTTATCTCAAGCAATGCACAATTAACAGCTTACTTGAGGAAGGCCTGGTTTTTCAAGACACCCAATGAGGTTTCCTACAGCAGCTGAAGACATCCATTACCTTGTGGATATTCATATTTGAGCCAACCAAGCTCTTCCCTGAGCACAGTGGCAGTTCAAAATAGTGGGATGTATAAAATCAGCGTGACTTGGCCCACGGGTTGGATCAGAGAGCTCCAGAACAGCTCATTTTGACAGTACCCGCACACAGGAATTGATTTACTGCTGGTAGAGCTTTGTTTTACTTTGCCTGTAGCAAACGTCAGAGCAGGAGCCGATTTCTTGAGAGATAGCCAGCTGTGGGGGACTCATTTTGCCTTTTTTCTGCTTGTGGGAGTTAACTCTTTCTGATGTTGTTTCAAACAACATGTTGGTGTTAGGAGCCATACAAAATATCAAGCATTTGGTTAAAAAAAAAAAAAAAAAAAACTACACCAACAGAATACCCCAGGAAAAAGAGGCCTGACAGAGATAAATGTGATTTAGTAACGTAATAACGCAGTGAATCATGCAAAATAAGCGTCATTACTTGGTTGAGAATAATGAGAAAACCAGAATATGGAGCATTCAGTGCTGGTTTACCTACTTCATTCAACCTGGCTTAGGTAGGAACAGGAAATTCCAGCTCAATTCCTAACATCTTGTCTTGTTAAGGACTTTCCCTTGAAGGGAAACACATTTTTCTTAACATTAGAAAATGAACACCTCTTGCAGGTGACCTCTTGGGGGTTTCACTTGGAAATGGGTGTGAGCTTTGCATCCTCGCTGTCCAGGCACACTGGGTCACATCGTGGTGTGAATGAACAGACAGGGGCTGTCTGACTTGCTCTTTGCTACGCCTGAATTTACAAGAGCTAATATACCCATTAATTCGAGTATTTAAATAATCACTGCCTTGCCATAATAATCTCTTGAAAGAAACAAACCTAGAAATAAAGAAAACTGAAGCTATTTGTGAATTAATACCTTAAGTAAAAGGAGTTTAGATTAAAGAGGAAGCTTGGCCACCCTTGTAGCTGTGGCACGACACAGCAGCTATGTAAATAAACTCCTGAGAGCAGCTCCAAGCCATTCCAGTGAAGATATTTCCCCTTGCCATACATTTGAGCCTCTCTGGAATCAGTTTCCAAGCTGTCCATTCAAAGAGCCAAACACGAAAATCCAACCAATGCAGAAAGCACAATGTGCCTTTCTCTGGAACATTAAAAAAAAAAAAAAAAAAAAAAGCAAACCAACCCCTACAGAAAGGATGCTTTATTTAGAGGATTCAGGAAGTTGAAGCGTTGCCTTCTATCAGCTCCCGACCGCAGAGCGAGCATCAGGAAGCGCACAAAAATGAACTCACTATTCCTGCAAGGAGCAAGTGCCAGCGGCTACTCCGGGTTTGCTTCCAACCTTGCAGCCCTCCCTGCCAGCCCCCACAGGCTTGTTAATCAGCCACTGTCTCCTGGGGCTGCTGAGCTGCTTCAAAATGAAGCCTTTCCCTACCAAACACAGAAAGGGGCACTTACCTTGTTTGAATTTTCTCTTTTGCCAGCTGTCCTGAGACTTCAGAAACCTCAAAACACAGGGGAAAAAGTGAATCATCGCCATAAAAGGGAGGAAAAAAGCCTCCTGTAGAGGACAGTGAGTGTAATTAAAAAGCAATTGTGCTTTGAGTGCTGTCATTAATACTGGCTGACCCAATGGCAGCGGTTACAGTGTGGATATAGCATCAGCAATATACAGCAGTTTTTAAAAATAAATGTATTTTAAATCATGCAAGCAATATTCCACACAATCTCAATGTTGCCTTTTTTTTTTCCAACTCCAAAATTGAGAATGTTTTGCAAAAATTTCCACAGTAAAGTCTAAGAAAAACAACAGTTCTAGTAAGAGGTTTAAAAAAATGCAGCTGTATTTCCAAGCTGGATAAAGTGGCAATTGTTAGCAACTAACTAAAGAAGTGAAAAATATCTGTAATTTCTGTATGGCTGCAGTTTATTTGCAGACATGGGGCTTGGAAAGCATACCTGAGGAATACCTCCCTACCTTTCCTCATTTTATCATGCAGAGCCTCAGAAAAGATGCTTCTAACTTGTGGAAGCTTTACACTTCAGGACTGCTTTAAAATGCTTGTGCTTTTGATGTTTTTTCTGATCAACATTTTTTTTTCCTTTGTGAAAAGCTTTTGCAAAATAAATACAGCTCTACTTTTTTGCCAGAATTGTCTCCTTTCACCAGCATACAGGCCATGCTTAGAGTGGAAAAAAAAAGAGGGCTATGGACAGTTTTTTCTTTTTTGGAGCACATTAAAAATTACCTGAGGGCGGGGGAAAACTGTGATTAGTTTTGGCCAAGCAGCTGCCACCAGGCCCATCCTTCCTAGGCCACACCAGCATTTCTAACCTTGGGATGAAGTGCATTTCTCTTTCTAGTCCATGTTCAGGCAAGGAAACATCAGGAAAACCAGGGTTTTTTTCGGCAGAACCAGTCTTCCCTCATGAGAGTAGGGGCCACATATCTTCACCTCAGGCCCATTCTAGCTTTCAGATGGGTAAAATAAACTGATCGTTCAAGCTCTTTTAAAGCCATCACTCCTCTCCCTCACCCCAAGAACTGATGTTTCTCAGAAATGTGTTTGGAAGGGAAAATTAGAGATCAGGAATTCTATTGGTCACTGTGTCTAGAGATTTTTTTGGATGGGGAGGTCCAAGAAATCCTCTATGACAGTCTCAGCCTCCCTTGCCCTCAGCTCTGATCGGTGCTGGCTGTTTCCAAGGTAATTTCTACTTTTACCACTCCCAAATGCAGATTACTTTCCAGGACACTATGGAATTATTTAATTAGCACAGCCAAATTACTGGGCTGTGATTCCAAGCAGACAGAAAATGTCTTTGATGGCAATATGGACCAAGACTTGAGGTTCACACCACCATTATTTCAAACTGATTTTATGCTTAGATGAAGGAAGTGCCCTATATGGAAGATGTTCCCAAAGGACTTCTGTCATCTCAGCCCAGGAAATGAGAGCTTGAGTAAGAAGAAGAAAGGAGAAACAATTTTGGTGGGTTTTTTATCAATTAATATGGAATTATGAGCATCATCAAAACATTACAGCACATTTGGATTCCCCAGACTGGAGTCTCTCTCTTCCTACCAGTCCAGAATGCAGTGGGTTGAAACAAAAATCTTATCTAAAAGTATGTTGAATGCTGAACTGCTAAATTTATCTAGAACGCAAACAAACAAACAAACAAAAAAACTACATACTAATCAGATGGAAATACCTGATTTGCTTTTTCATTTAGGAATGCCTTGTGCATTTGCCTCTGTCCCCTACCAGTATTTAACATTGTATTAAAGGTGTAAGACATGAGTCAGAAAGAAACTGCTTTATGTTCGTGCCTTGTCCATGAGAACTGGAGGGGTTTTGTTTGTGTTTATTTTGTGGGAAGTTTTTAAATATGTTCCTCATTTGGGTGTCTTCCTTAAGCACAACAAAAGTTAGCAGAACAGCTGAATCCTGAAAAGCTGAGACATACAATTTCATATCCTCCGGCATCATAAGATTTAAATAGATCCGTGATGTGGATGCTTGATGAAATAAATCCCTGTTTCAGTGGACTTCACCTAAATCAGTGAAATAGCCTCCTGTTTCTCAGCAGCTCTTGCAAGACATTTTGCACGTCTGCAGCAGTGGAAGTTAGAAATATGAATGTGTTTAGAAAATTAGATTTTAACTAATCTGTAGGCAACCACAAATGAGTACATTAAAGAAGCAGAACCATCACCCACCATTTCTATTTTGTCAGCCCAAGAAATGAAAAGTTAGCAGCAGATGAATTATTTTACCAGTGAAACTGGATTTTGCTTTAAAAGAGCAGAAGAAATGCATTTTGTTACCATGTCACAGGCAAAGAAACTGCTGGAGATAGCTAGTAAAGCCCAACATTTAAAATGCACGTGGATACATTTAGCACTACACTTGACATTATCTCCTCAGTGATCTGCAGAGATATTAAGGTGCTGGTTGAAAACAGATGGGTAACATAAAAGTGAAGCCTGCCCTCTGACATCAGCACAATCAGCACCTCTGTTTCACAACCAGGCTGGGAACTGCCACCTCTTCAGTGGCAGGGACATAAAAAACCCGACTGGAGATGCCCTGCCTGGTGCACACTCGTTATTCAACAGCTGCAAGCACCAAGAACAGGCTCACGAGGTACAGGACTGGATCACATCAGGGCAGACTGGATGGGCACTCACCCACAAGTTTATTAGAGAGCTTATTAATGTGAAAATGAGGGTGTAAAGGCAAAAAGGGGGAAAAAATGCTGATTTCTATCAATTTTCCCCTCATGGTACAATTTATTTTCTGACATCTAGGAGAAAAACACTTCCCGTGGCAACCAGAGGCTGTAGAAATCCCCTGAACTGCCTCCCTGGCAGCTGGTGGTAGAGCAAAAGAGGAACAGGCAAATGCTTCCACGAGGACACTGCTGAACCCCTCTCCAGGACAGGGCAGGAGCAGAGGATGTGGTTGGTCCTCGGTGCCATTTCTGTGACAGTGAAAAGCACCAGCAAGGCACCATTCCTGAGCATTCCCATGCTGGGATGAGCCCACTCCTGCTCCCAGAACATGCTGCCAAGCTCTCATTTAATCCTTGCTCAGCTCTTCCTCCCCATCACCCCTGTACCTCCTATTTTCAGTCTCTGCAACAGCCACAAGGCCATTCCATCCTTCCCTGGCAGGGACAGGTCATGTCTGGCTGCTGCTGCTTCCTGATGTCTTCATTCCTCCTTTCCAGCCCCTGGATCATACACATGAGCTATGAACAGCGAGCACAGGGGATTTTGGAAGCCATGGAGAAAAGCAGCCGTCTCCCAGCACCAAGAATCTTTCAGTGTATTTTGAGAGATAAAAGCTTCCTCTTGGCCATCTCATCTGAAAAACTGGTTTATCCCCTGTTCCCACCGTACATAATTAATGAAACCACATTAATGAACATATCTTGACAACCCCCATGCAAGAAAGCAAAATATTAATCACCTGAGTAGGATACAGCACAGGTGAGGAATGGAAGAACTGAGAGATCTGGGAAGATATTTACGAATTAAGCCACTGGGAAGCAGGTATGTAGAAATATTTATTTTTTTTGTGACCCAGCTGAAACACTTGCAGAGATCAGTGAGACACTGGCTCTTAACTTGGCTATCTGCCTTTGAAAAATCAGGGAGGCTCCTATCTGAATCTTAAATCTGAGAGGCTCCTCTCTGAATCTCAAATGTTTTTGGAAAGAGACTTACACAGTGAATCCAAAGGCACAATGGTGGTGTCTCCAAGTCCCAAGTTAGTGCTCGACCCACCAGGAAATCCTGGCACTAGGAAATCCACTGGATCCCATACTTTAAATCCCAGGAATACAACAGGGCATGGAGAGGATGTGTGTTTTAAACCCATCCCATAGAAAAAGAGGATTCAGGCGTGACTGACTGGTGTAGTCCTCTATACACAAATTTGAATTAATGGAGTGCTTACCACAGATGATCCCCAACCAGCTGCAGTATCTGTTCATCAAAACAACTGCTCAGAAACTCCACAGAAGTGGAGGCAGAGAGCCCAGAGGGAGCAGGCTGTGGCAGGTCAGGCACAGGATATTCCTCCATGGTGAATTCTTCTCCAGCAAGTTCTGCACATGGTGCAGAACCCCAGGACCCCAGGAGAGACTGCTGTGGTTTAATTTGTGCTAAAGTTTTCATTTCTATTTTCACAGCTAGCATGGAAGCATGATTCCTTTATTGATGCTTAAGTTGACAGGGTTTATGTTGCAAGGTGACAATCCCTACTGAAAGGCTGTCACACACATGGCAGAGAGTGATCTCCTTCAGGGAGGTGCAGGACTTTGGGAAGGGCAGTGTTTGCTTCTTATTGGCAGGTACCCATCCCTCATCTCCCTCTAAAAGGAAAGCACACATTGTTCTGCAGAGAAAGGAGTTGCTTTCCTTCAGATGCCAAACTAATAACTGGCATTTGTTCTTCACAGTGAATATTTGTCCTTCTACCTCAGAGCCCTTGCTGGTCATTAGGACCTCAGCATGATGCACATCCCGCACGCACCAGGCAGCAATTTCACCTTTACATGTGGCCTCAGGTGAGGGCTGTGAAAGAATAAGGAAAAATCTGTGCACGCATTGTTCAGCCCCTGAAGTGCAGAAAAACATTCACCATTTTCAGTGGGCTTTTATTCAAGTTTCTCACCTGGATGTGATGCCCACTGCTCTATCCCAGATTCCCACATGTGTGCACACACAGCCTCAGCTCACGAACCCCACATCATCACACATCAGCTCACTGCTGCAAGAAGGATGATCCGTATTCCCTGAACAAAATCTATGAACTTGCTGCAAAATTCTAACAACCCATTTCCAGAAAAGCACCAGTGTACCACACAACACACAACAATGTTAACAGCAAAGAGATATCCACAAAAAATTAAAAGTAGGATTCAAATGAAAGGGAACACCCAGCAAATAAAGGAGGCAGTTTATGTGTTTCTAACAAAGTTAAAGATAAATGGGCATAAACAGAGAGCATGAGGAGCCATGCATTGTTTGCTTGTATATGGAATTAGCTGACTGTGTATTGCATAAATCTCAGAGTAAATGAGATGCACCAGGGAGCTCTTGGATGCTCTTTACTAGTAGTAAATCAGCTACTTTTCATTATTTCCCACTGATGCTGTTACTGGAAATGTATTCAGCTAATTTTTAAACAAAGTACTTTCTGTGCCCAAATGGCAAACAAATAACTGATTAAATGGAGAGATAGCATACCCAGAAGATTTGCATCTATCTAACAGCACCTCAAGTCATATAATTATGCTTTTTAACACCACTGCAATGGGCTTGAACTAAAATTTCCCAAAGATGGGGAGAGTAAATGCCCCAAAATGAGGTTCCTAATTTATTTTTTAGTATTACACACAATCCTCCCTAGGGGTGTTGTGATGCCTGAAGATCCTCCCAGTCTCCAAAACAGGAATAAGTTCAACTTTAGCCTTTTGTACAGTATTTTGTGTTTACTGATATGAAAGTGTCTTGTGTAGGGTTTTTTTCTCTTCCCTCCAAAATCTGCATGCATGAAACCAAGGGCAGAACCAGAGTGATGTCCCACAAGTCATCATTCCTTCACCTTCACAGTGAGATGCAACAAACCCACAAACAAACTGACAATTACATTCCTGGCACCCACTTTTCCATCCCAGCCCACCAGCTCCACAGCTCAGGTCCTTGCTTCTGGACCTGCAGAACCATGAAAATTCCACATCCACAAAGGAGCCACTTCTGTGCTTCCTCCCAGGAGCACTGGGGGTAAGACAACAGCTCCAAACGTGCAGGAAGGCAATGGTAGCCAGGACAGGCAAGCTGTGACTGCTCTGCAACAAGCTTAAACATTACACTTATGTGACAGCTGTGTGGGAGAGGGAAGCATTACTAGTCATGGCTTGGATTAGAGACAGGAAAAAAGGGAAGCAAATATGACTTGGAGTGGAAAATAATCTGGCTTGTGGCACTTATTTTACAGCATTTATTGATGATGGTTCAAAAACATTTTTTTCTAACAGCTCCACATCCTCTAAGATGTGGCCAGTTAAGATGGTAAATAAGCTCTGTGGTAATTTAGTCTCCCCTGCTTCTCCAAACACCATGAGCACTGCATTTGAGGAGTCAGCTTCCAGCCTCTGCCTCAAATTTGCTGCCTCATCCATCCAAAACCAACTGGCCTCAAGCATGGGAGAAGATGGAGAGAAAGAAATCTTGAACTCCCAGCTGGAGAATATTCCTAATGTAGACAAAGTCCAAATAATTGCATTCCTCATGCTCAATTACATTTATTTGCTACCTGCTCAACAGATGAGAATCCTACATACACAAACATACACAGGAAACCTCTCGCAGATCCAAGGACTGCCTAAAAATGAAGCTCCCTCCTCCTTCCCAGCTCCCATAAATTGCTCTGTCTCTGACCAGCCCAAAATTACACTGACTGAGGTGTCTAGAAACAGGAACGCCCTCCAAATCATGTTTGTCCTGGGGGGATGAGACAGATGATGTTTCTTCCAGCCTTTCCTCAAATCACTCCTGCTGGGGAGCTCTCCTGGGCTGCAGCCAGCTAAACCCTTGGAAGAGGGGGAATGTCCTTTCCAGTCTCCCTAATAGGATAGTCCTGGTACTCAGCAACAAAGTGGTGCAGGGGTCGTTAAGGGTTAACACTTTTCTCCCCTCAGGAGAAAAATAAGGAGCAAACCAGACAGAGGCTCTATTCTACCACATAAACCTAAAACTGGCCCAGAGCTCGTGATAAAACCAACTTCCATTAAAAAACAGAACAAGCAAACAAACAAAAAAAACCTCCACAACAATAAAACCCACAACATGAAGTGCACAAACATTCTCCAGCAGTCTGCCACACCAGGACTGGCATGTGGATGGTGTCCAGGGACTGATGCTTGTACATCTCTGATAATGCAGCTCAGAGGTGCAGAGTGAAGCCACAGAGAGGAAGCACTCGGAGAACAAACCAAAGGCTCAACAGGCAGCACATCCACATGGCTCCTTCCCCCAAGAAACTGCCAAAACTTATAGAACATCATGGGAGAGCAGAGACACCTTATCCAGTTCATGGATTTCCTGAATTGTCTGGGGGATTTGTCACTGCACACGTACCTGGTTCTTGTCTCTCCTCAGGCCCCCATCCCTGGCCACTGCTGGGGGAGAGGATTTTGAGTCAGGTGAAACACCAGGTGTCCCCATTCTTGCATTCCTGTCACCACTGAAAAAAATGGCTAAACTTTAGCTGGTTTTAATATTTCTGGTCCTAGTTCCATTTAACTTGTTTAGAAAGCCTAAGTTTATAAGGTAAGCTACAACAAGATTGGCATGCAGCTTGCAAAGTGAGGAGATATATATACACACACATATATATATATATATATATCTCTATATATACACACACATGGAGGGAGAGTCTCGTTGCTACTAATGGACAGAATTCTCCTTGGGATTTGCCCTCAGTCCCAGCTGAAGCCTGGGAGGAAGCAGTCGGGCTCTGCAGTATTGTTGAACATTTTCACGCAGTGGGATTCAGACTGGTTTGTAACCTGCATGCCAAATTCCACTCTCCTTAATATCATGTCATCCTCTTGGTTGTCAGCTGGGTTGTCTCTTTGCTTAAAATTGAAATTGAGAAAATAAAGTAGTAGAGCCTTCTCTGAGGCTTATTAAAGGTGGTGTCCTATTCCAAGAGTTGGACCTGGGCAAACACTGGAGCATCTCGTCATTTTCTGTAACACCACAAGTGAGAGCTGAAGTGATGCCAAGGGCCCTGGCCTGCCAGCTCCTGAAGCAAAGCTGCAGCCTGGGGAGAACCACCTCATGAATTTAGGATGTGTGTACCAAATGGATCTCTGAAAGCACAGCAATCCCCACCACCACTCCTAGCAAACCTGTCAGACTAAACTTCCCCTCACATTTGAGTTGGAATTTAGCCGGAGCAAAGAATGAATGAATCTCATTTCTTGTTGTTTGAGAAGAGAGAGACACTGGTGATACCTGGCAGGTCAAGTGTGCCTGCCCTGCCCGCTCCCATGTCCCAGGAGCCAGCTGTAGAGACAAGATGTTTCGTTCAGATCGTTCTCAGTAATTACCCAGACTCTCCTGTTTACCCTGGTGAAACACCGGTAAGTGGAGCATGCACTTCTGTTTTACCTGCACTGGCAAAACACACAGTGGAGATCAAGAGATTAAAGAGAAAGCTTTTTCAGCATTCTGGCTAGCTGCTCTGGAAACCCTAGGAATTCAGGAGAAAGGATGTGCATAGACAGGCCTGGAGCGCTTCAAGCAGCTGTTGGCTTTGCCAGATCACCTCCTTCTTTCAGCTTCCTTCTTCCACCAAGCCAAGAGTGAGGACAAGACATTGTCAGCCTCCTTTAAAAAAGAAGTGATGAAATAAAAAACAGTGTGGTTATCCCACCACAGAGCAGCCCCTCAACAAGCACAGCTTTTGAAAGCCAGTGCTGCAAATGGGGGATTGAGGGAATTGGGGTTTCTGACTTGAGTCAGGAGCGGCCCTTCCCTCACCCACCAGCAGGTTCTCTTCAAAGTTGTGAGCTGACATCATTTTCAGCATCATTTCATCCTATGGGCAGTGCCTGGACCAGCCTTGCCGCACACAGTCGTTTGCAGACCTGCTCCATCTCCAGGGAATCACAGAGCCCCTGGTTTTGAGGTAGCACAGGTTTACAGTCCCCAGTATCTGCCAGCAGCAGTTGGGTCTAGTGGAAGAATTTAGGATTTATGTAGAATAATAGAGTAATTTAGATTAGGAAGGGATCTTAAAGATCATCCAATTCCAGCCCCCTGCCATGGGCAGGGACACCTTCCACTATCCCAGCTTGCTCAGAGCCCCACCCAGCCTGGCCTTGGACACTGCCAGGGATCCAGGGGCAGCCACAGCTTCTCTGGGCAACCTGTGCCAGGGCCTCAGCACCCTCACAGGAACAATTTCTTTCACGCCTGAATTCAAGGTGGAGATTTCCTCTTGATTTTTCACATGCCTGTTGTATGCTGGTGAGGCAGAGCTGCTGTGCTCACCCTGCCCACTGTGGGGCCAACACTAATGCATATCAAAGAGACACAGATAGATTTATGCAGACTCTTTCACTCAAAACCAAAAATGCAGTCAACCAAACAAGCAAGACTCCAGCCCTTCTTCACCTGCCTTTACGCAGGTGGGGGAAGGAAAGGGGAGCACAGGAACTTTTGTAAAAGCACAAAGGGAATTCTTACAAAATGATTTCTGAAGCTCAAAAACTAGCTTCCTCTTACAAGGTGTTTTGCTTCCCAGTATTACTGAAATCTCTGTATGCTTACAAAGAAAACACTCTTTTCTAGCTGAAGCCCAAGCTGCCTCTGGACAGAAGTCACAGAAGTACAGATGAGGACATGGCCTCTCCTGTACCACTGCAATGTTTGACTCTTCCAGACTGTCCATTTTTCCTACACTTCCTTACTGTATTTTCCATGGTCTCATCACTTGCCTGTTTTCCATCCTCTGTGACCACTGCAGTTTTCCTGCTCCCCTCTCTGCTCCTGGGCTTGCTCCTGCACAGGCAAAACCAGCAGCCAGGCTGTGGCAGATCAAAAGGTCCGAGCTGTCACTATTCAAACCAGCTGCACAGCAGATAAAAGCAGTTTGCCTGTGCTCTGCTCACTGCTCAGGAAAGGAAAGGCCATTTTCCCTCTTAGCACTTCATTGCAAGAGCCCCTGACAACACAGCAGAAAAACCTGACCCGTCTTTACAACACCAGCTTCACTCTCTTTTGCCCTTCTCTACTAAACCCCAGTTTGGAGATTCCAGTGCAATAAAAGTTGCTGGAGAAAAGAAGTCTTCAAGCTCAAACCCAGCACAAAGCCTACAGCAGCACCTTAAGCTCTCAAAACAAAGGGTTTTTTGCTTACAGGTGTCAAATTCCCAAGGACAAATATCACTTCAAATCTCACTTTAAATTTAATTTTCTGAGCTGTAATTTATCTACTGAAAACAAAGCTGGTTAATCCCCACGTGTATCAGCTCTTCAAAAAAAAATTGTTTTCCTCCTCCTTGTCTATGAGAACAACCAATACCAAGGATTTCAAGTTATGTTTTTTCACCCATGGTAAAAAACAAACCTCAGATCTGAAGACCATGAAGCTTTAAGGAAAGGTATTTGGTCTCAAACATTCCATCTAAGGCAACTCTTAAAAACTTTGCGAGGGAGAACACCCCACACCAGTATTTTCCTTCCTTTGACACAGATAATCCCATGCAACCACAAATAAATATTTATTTTCCCCTCTTTTCAAGAGAGATGCCACACACAGGAATGCATTACAGAAACTGGGGGGAGGAGGGAGTTTAAACATATTCTCCCAAGCTGATACTACCTTGGTGACCCCAGGACTCGAGCCCCTTGCTGTTCCTGGCAAAATAAGCAGTTTACAATAACTCTTCCTTGCTTGAGGCCAAACTGGGTTGGGTTTTAGGGCTTGACCATCTCAGAAGAAAAATAAATTTTATGTTGCTTTGGTCATCGAGTAAAATACTAAGGAGGTGTAGATTAAAAAAATAATCATACTTTCAACAGAAATAAACCTTATCCATGACACACTCATCAAATATTTGTAACCACCCACCTCCAGTGCCTCTCCACAGCCACTTAGGGCTTGTTGTAAAAACGTTTGAGGGAGAGGACAAAAAAAAAAAAGTTATCAGCAGGAATTCTGTTAATTGTCACCAAAAGGCTTTCGCTAGATCATTTCCTGTGCCCTGGATCCAGCTGGAAGCGCTCTCCGTTGGGAAGGCCGGCACACAATCACCCAGCCCTGCCACTGGCTGCTGGACAAACAGAGGAAACTGCAGCCTATCATAAATCTGTCAGTCATGGACCAAATGGGCATCATGAGGGCTGGGCTCCTCTTCCCCCCAATTATCACTTGGCAGACACACAGAAACAGAGCTGGGAGATAAATGGCTTTTTTCAGTGGGTTGGTCCCACAAACTCAGCTTAGAACCACAGGCCTGGGTTGGAAGGGACTTCAAAAATCATCTCATTCCACCCCACCCTGCGATGGGCAGGGACACCTTCCACTATCCCAGCTTGCTCAGAGCCCTGTCCAGCCTGGCCTTGGACACTGTCAGGGATAGGAAGCTTCTCTGGGCAATCTGTGCCAGGGCCTCACCACCCTCACAGGAAGAATTTCTTCCATACATCTGGCCCAAATTCCCCCTCTTTCCATTTGTACCCATTAGTCCTTGTCCTTTCATTCCAGCTCCTGATGCAGTCACCTCTCCACCTGCCTTGTGGGTCCCTTCAGATCCTGGAGGGTGCTGTGAGGTCTCCACACAATCTTCTTTTTTTCCAGCTGAACAGCCCCAACTTCTCTCAGACCCAAAGCCAGAGAAGTGAAAGAGGCTGGTCCATCGAGGAGCGGGATCAGAGAGACCTGCCCACAGTCCTGCTCTGCCACTGGTCTGCAGGGTGAGCTTGAAACATTTCTTCTTTAAAAACAACCAACAATCAACCAACCACCAAAAAAAAACTCCAACCACAACCCCAAAAAACAAACCAACAAAAAACGTAAATCCTAGCAAAACCAAAACCAACCTTTCTCTTTAGGTGTTTTCAGTGGATGAGCTAAAGATAATGATGTCAAGCAATATTAAGCTAATTTATTTAATGCAAGCTGATCATCACTGTTTTGACATGCACAAGCATATTTGAGAAATAGGAAAGTAGGTAGAAACAAACAAAGAAAACATTTGTGAGTCTCAGTAACAGAAGAACCATCCTGAGATTCCTTTCTCCAAGCAGCTGGTGCTGAAAAAAGTCAACATTTGCCCAACAGCGTGGTGGCAATTACAGATCAACAGAGGTACAGCCACAGTGACAGCCACTCCTGAAGTCAGCAGGGCTAGCCTGGGGTCAGAAGGGAAATGGAGACACCAAGAGGCAAATAGCAGGAGCTACAGAGGAATCTGGGGGAGGCAGGGAGGCCTGGAGTCCCTCTGGGATGTGGGCAAGGGGAGTCGGGGTCAGGGGTGGACGGCAAGGTGTGAGGAAAGCCCTTAGACGTGGGAAGACTCCTTTAAGTAAATGTTGTGGATGCCAGAGGTTGCTAGGCAGGGACTGGGTGGCTGCCCAACAACAGGCACACAAACAAATAAATAATAAATAAATAACTAATACCACTGAAATGCTTTGCTGGTTCCTGCCAAGGGCACCTCAGGCAAAGGCAGATGGCAGCAGCCGAGGCAGGATGGAGCCAGCTCTGCTGGCTCCCGGTCCAGCACCCAGCCAGGAGGTCGAGGTGCCACTCTCATCCTGCTTTCAAAAGGAAACAGACAAAGCTGTTACCCTGGCAACTTCCAGAGCAGGGGTTGTTGCAAGAACAGACATTATGTATGCAAATAAAAGCATCCAGGCACAACAGCCTGGGAAAAAAAAATAGCCAGACTAATATTTGCAGAAATAACTGTCTGAAGTAAGGCTTCTAGATCCAGAGCTAGGACTTTAAATAGATAATTTTGTTTGTAGAAGCTCTGAAGGACTGCAAGGAAAGAGCTTGAACTTTTCCTAAAGACTTAGCTAGTTTATCAAATGCCTTATTACAGCATCAAAACCTGCTGTTGAGGCCTGGCTGTGAAAACACAAAAACCTCTGCTGTCTTTTAAAAGAGCAGCTACAAAGCTCAGCTCAAGGCTTTTTGCATTGTTTCATGCACAATTTCAGTTCAGGCACAGGGTATCTGTACAAACTAAATGGTTTTAGTTTTCTCCATCCCCTAGGTTCAACACAATTTATAGCTCTTGCACTTTCCCTCTGTTAAATTCACTCAATACCTCAAGAACTGCCTTTCTACCCCTTTTTTTTTTCTCCTTATTGTACTGATAAGCCTCCATAAAAACCCTGAGGCACCTCAACATGAGTCATGCACATATTTACCAGGGCCTTGGAGCAAGTCTTAACCCACTCTAAAATCTGACAAATTGGTTGTCTTTAATGCTCACATATTAAATATTTACGGATTACTTTCAACCCCCTATCAAAGATCTGGCTTCATCACTGATAAGTCATATAATTCCTGAAAGAGATGAAAGCAGAGTCACAGCTGCCTCTCTGTAGAGGCCTCGGTCATTGCTTTCACACACAGGACAGCACTTTCCCTGAGCTGTGGTTTTCTGGGCAACACTCCACCTACAAAAGGACAATTGGGATAAACTGAAAAAAAAAAATAGAGGCAGAAACTGAATCCCACTCATAATTCAGGGCAATCCATTGGAAAGGAAGCTGTAAACATTGTCAAGAGTGAACATAAACACTACTTTAACGATCATAGAAACTCCTTTATTTTAAAGTGATGCCATGCTTTCTTCCCTTCTTGTTGTTGCTCCTTTGCAACTGAGGCAGCCCAGCCTCAAGTGTTTTGCTGAGGATATGGATTTTTATTCTGCTCAAGTGCTTTTAGCAATAGCAGGAGCAGCTTGCCCAGACAGCTCCAATGGACACAGAAAACAAGTGGCCTTTTTACAAAACAGGCTTCCAGGGACTGACTTCCACCTCGGTGCCATGAGGAAACAAAGCTTGTGCAATTGCAGCCTGTCCCCTCCAAGAACCCAGTCCTCTCCCCAGCCAGAAATGCCTGATCCCATTATCAGCCAGTTTAGAGCATTTGCAGGGAGAGGGATCTTATGGATGCCTTGAAAATTATGTTATTTCAAGATTTTTTTTGAGAACTTGAAATTGGCTAAAGGACAGAAAATCAAAACCACGTCCCCACTGAGAGAGGGAAAAGCAGCCCTGCTCAGCTCCTGGCTGCCCTTCCCCATGGAAAATATAGCAGAGAATGAAGCTGAGATCATTAAGTCAGAAGAAAGGGAACTTCAGAAAAACCTGAAGGAAACCAGACTCCATCAGCTGCACTCATTCAGACAGCAATTTGTTTAGTCAATTGCCAAAGTAAAACAAACATCGAGAGAAAAACATCTGGGAGGAGAAATTGGTGAGAGGGCTGGCTGTAAATTTCCTTCCTTTCCCCCATCAGTCAACAGCCTCTCGGCTTCTGCCACACAGAAAGGCACCGGGGTTCTGCTGTTATTTGCTTTTTGGAGAGAGCTTTAGGACTGGCTTTACAAAACAAGCAGAGGTGAAGGAGGGAGAACAGCTCAGTTGCTCGGTTTTCAGCACTTCTGGAAGAGCCTAAGGGGGAAGGACCCGGACCCAGCCAGCCTCCCACCCACTGGGAAATGCTGCCATCTCCTCTGCAGCTTCCCCATCACTTCTAGGCACAACTGAGTTCACTCTCCTTAGGAGAAGATCCACAGCTGATCACGTAAAAATGTGATTTTTTTTTTTTTCCTCCTTTCCAGCAGAGAAGACAGAAACCATCTCATACAAAGACAGGGCAATGGCAGCAGCATCTGTGTTAGTGGAGGAACAGCACTGGGTTTAGCAGAGAGCTGTGAGCCACATTTGGGGCTGGTGCCAGGGGAAGGGAGCTCTATCCCAAAGTGTAACATCAGCTGAGAGCCAGGTGAAACCGAGCCCATTGAGTGAAACACAAACCATTTTAGGGTTATTACAGCGACTGGTTTGAGAGCCTGCTGTGGGAAGACAGCAACACTGGCTGAATGCAAAGGCTGGGCCCGGGAGCAGCAGCAGGTTCCATAAATAAGGTCCTGCCGCCCTGGCCATTATAAGCCTTGGTATCCTTGTTTGGTACATATCCCACCTCCTTTTGAAAAATCACACAAGGCTGGAACTTGGCACACCAGCCTCCATCCTGCCCTGGGGTTTGTGCAAACCTCAGCTCTGCTCATACTCCTCCATTTGAACATTAAAAGGGCAGAAGGAAAAAAAAAACCAAAGCAACAATGAAGACTTTGCCAGAAGACTTCAGCCACTAGCTCTTTTTGCCATGAAGGACAGCCCAGAGTGGTATCAGCTGACAGGATTTCTAGAATCCCTTTTGAAGTGACAGCCCATGTTGGTATTAACAGCTGGAGAGAGATGCAGTTTTAATGAGGTTTTAAAGGTTTGCATGTCTCACAATGAATTTAACAGAAGTACGGGCAAAAGTCCTGCCTTATGAGCACCTCTAGCATCTCCTCCCACCTCCCTTCCCACAGAGCACAGTGTTACAAACAAAGCCTTCCTACAACAGAGCATCTTTATTCAGGCCAACCTAGTGATCTTTCCCTTAAAGGGATTAAATAACTAATAACTTTGAAAAGGCCAAAATTTAATATTACTTCGAAGTTTATGAAAAGATGATCTTTCATTAGGAAAAAGAAAAAGGACATTTTGAATTTAACCCATTTTCCTCATTTTCAAAGAAGCTGAAATGGAAGACAAAAACATGGTGCTTTGGAAAGTGAAATCATTGAAGTAAATTATTTCTTTCCACTTTTTAGATCTCCCCAGGGAAAAAACCCAACAAACAGCTAAGATGAAATAGTGAGGGCTTGTCTGAGCAGGAAAGCTTTATCTGCTAGATATGCAGCTGTAACTCTGTAAGTCCCTGCGTCCTTTTAGTACAACCTTTTCCAGCTCAGTTTAATCAGTTTCCAGTGTCATAAACTGAGCTTAAAAGAAGAAAAGAAAACCATAATTTGGGAGAAAAAAAAAAAGCTTGTAGCAAAACAAGAGTGTTCACATGGGTAGTTAAAACAAAATTTAACCTTGGTATAAAATCATCTCTTGACTTTCATGTTTAAAACTTTCCCACATAGACAATTTCTCAGAGGAAACATGAGGGTTTGGGAGGGAAGTGGGGTGGGAAGTGAAAATACTTTCCCACTGCTAAGCAGAACGAGAAATAGAAGCAAGTAAAGACACGGTTTAAGAAGCAGCTTTCCCTCAGATGTTGTTCCGTTGTCCTTTCCACTCTTTCTCCCATTTGTTTTAAAATAAGAGAAAAAGAAATAAAACCTGAGGCAGCCACTTAAAGATAAAACACTAGCATGATTAAAATTAATAAAATTGGGGGTGGGGAGGGGGTGCATTATTATTTTGAAGAAAAGGCATGAAAAGAAACTCAGTGATTTTTCTGACACTTATCCCAGATACCAAAACCTTGACTTTCTAATTAATTCACATTTGGCATCACAGGAGTGCCATGGTTGTGACATGCAGGTTGTAACATACAGGCTCCTTTCTCCCACCATATTAACTTCTGTCTTTCCCAACACCCAGTTTCCAAGATTCTGCCTTCCAGAGACAGGCAATGTGTTAATTGCAACAGTCCAAGCAAAAACATCTCCCATATTTTGCATGAAACTCAATGCACCAACAGCCAATTTGCAGGCATATCTCCACAGGTTTCTAGGCAACTCCAACACAGGAGGCTTTTCCTGGAATTTAATGGAAGTCAAAGGTGGAAAACTCACACTGGATAATTCAGCAGAACATGTGCTACTACCAGGCTTCCTATTATGTCCACACAAACCATTCTGAAACTGCCTGGCAAGTTACCAATGTATGGATTCCAGGGCTGCCAGCACTGCCAGCTTCAGGCATTGCAAAAATAATGAATCAGGCCACCAAAATACTGTTTTGAAATCACCTTCTGCTTGCTGAGTTTGCTGGGGCTACTGAGAAAATATCTAGGCTTCCTTTGCAGCAGAGAAGGGGGCTGGAATGTCAAAGACACTTGAAATGAAATTAAAATTGCCAAGCAATTACTTGATTCCAGGTGCTGGAGATTTAATAGACACAAAAAACAACCTAATCAAAAAACATTGCCTTTGTGTTACAGGCTGTAAAGCTGAACCATTCTAGGCTATTTGGGATGTTGCAGGAGACCCTAAGCCCTGCCAAGCAGGCTTGCTAAACATGGACAGAGAAGAGTTGGACATTTGTTCACCATTTTCTCTAAGGAGGAGTGACAAGAGAGTGCCTTGGGGCAGCACAGAGAAACAAGACAGTCACAATTTCCATTTTACAAGGTCATCCAAAAAGAAGATAGTGTATCCTTCAACTGTGTCCTTTGGTGTTTCAGATAAGGCTTAAGGGGTGTTTCTTCCCCTGGTTTCAGAATCGCCTTTCTATAAATGCAGCACACACTTGTAGGAAAAAGTGTCTAAAGGTAGAAGTGAAGCAAAATAAGCAAGTTATTTTTGTCTTTACAAGTACTTAGAGGTGCCCCAAAAAGATCCTGTTTGATTCAGTTGCCCACCTTTATCTCTACTCTGGTCATGAAATCACATGAGAATGAAGTTATTCCATAAAACTTTTGGTATTTCTTGGTTCTGTGTGGGAAAGATTAGCTACATTTGTTCCCAAGTTTCCCTGCATTTAGTCAGAGGGTGGCATTTGAGATCGTTTCAGAGAATCATAAAATGCCCTGGGTTGGAAGGGACACCTTAAAGTTCACCCAGTTCCAACCCCTGCCATGGGCAGGGACACCTGCCACTATCCTAGGTTGCTCAGAGCCCCATCCCGCCTGGCCTTGGGCACTGCCGGACATCCAGAGGCAGCCACAGCTGCTCTGGGCAACCTGTGCCAGGGCCTCAGCACCCTCACAGGGAAAAATTTCTTCCTCATATCCAATCTAAACCCACCCTCTTGTAGCTTGAAGCCATTCCCCCAGTTCTGCTACTACGTGCTCCTCTATGAAGTCTGTCTCCCACTCTCTCATTTTTGTTTTTATCAAAAGGCATTTACCCAACAGACTGCCACATGCCTCTGATGCAATTTAGCAAGAACAATTCATTATGAGCTCAGTAATTATACAACAGTGAGGATTACTAGGAGACTCCAGAGAAATTTTAAAAATCTTATTATTTTTAACCGTTGCACATTCATGTGAGATTTCAGTAAATTTATACCCAGAACATCACAACAGCAAGCAGTGTGAAAATATTCAGCCTCACCCGACACTACAGAGTAAATACACAATGTCTGCTGCTTTCAAAGCAAATGGACTAATGTTACTAAGGAGGGACAGGACCCAAACAGGTAAAACACTCACTGACATTCCCTCACCTGAAGCAAAGGTGTGTTTATAGGCTTTGGATCCCTGAACTGGGCAGATGTTGCCCTTCCAGAGGTGGTTTGGACTACTGTCAGCTCACAGCAACAAAGGGATCTCAGAGTATTCCCATCATTTCAGAGCACGCTGATGATTCATGCATGGTTACATGGCAATATTTACTCAGCTCTCAGGAGGCAAATTCATTAGGAGGGATTAGTCAGCTGTCAAGCACCCATTCCCTTGCATAAGATTGATATTCCCTAAATAAAAGTCCTCATCTCCAACTTGAACTTCTGCCCCACCACCTATTCCCTCTTATTTAATAAGGGGTGAATGAGGACTTGTCATTGTTTTCATGGATTGCAGGAGAAAGGAATGCAGGAGACATTGACAATGAAAAATGGAGAGGTGAATGTAGCAACTTGTTTCTCAGCACAGCTGAGCATAATCAAAGAAGCACAAACTTTTGATTTATTCAGAGCCAATCATGGCTGCAAGGGAAACAGACTTGCTGAATAAAGATTCATCTCTGGCCAAAAGCAGACATTGACATCAAGCACTGCACACCCATCTGTAGGGCAAGTGGGTTTCTGTTTTTTCCAGAGAATAAGAACACACTGCAGGTCCTAGCAAACTATTGTCTTTTGGCAAATATCACACTATTTCTGTCTTTATGTAAAATTTGCATCACCACTTCTTGCTCCATCCAAAGCATGCTCCACTTGTGTCTAAAATAGAAGGGACCTGTGCAATGGAGCACGACAGAAAGCTTGACAACTACTGCAAACACATCCACAAACAGAAGAAAGAAAATACTTGTCAAAAACCAGCAGAGCACAACCCGATTCCTTGATAAATGGCTACTGAATTTGTAGGGCCAACAGAAAGCAGGCTGTGGTTTTCAAGCCATCCTGCTGTCAGAGCTGTACCCAAGAAAGGAGCACTTCCTGCCCTGCCCTGCTGCTGCAGTCATCTGGCTCCAAAACATCATCCATGCTTTCTATCATTATGTTATTTTCTTCTTATATGCTTTTAAATAAAGCTGTCCTAAGCAGGACAGACCAAGCATATTGTATGCACTGCTCATCTAAAAGCTAGAAGCCACTCACAGGTGTATGAGAACCCTTATTTCTACTTTTATCCTCACTTGAAGAAGCAGCATCAAACACAGCAAATCGAATTCCAGCCCTTGATGCTACAGAGGAAAGGACAGTGAGTCTCAGCCTGCCTTTGTCCTTGTGATCAATGCCATTTGCCATACTCACCTTTTCCTTTGGTACCACTACACCACAAAATCCCAGCAGGTCAGGTTACTGCGCTGCTCACCTGCCTCTGCCCTATGCCATATGTTGGAGGCTCCCTTGATGAGGCCCTGGTGTAGCATTTCACCTCTCAGTGGGCTTTTATCACAACAGAAACAGAGATGGGAGCAACAGTGAGACTGAAGGCAACTGGGTTAAAAACATCATGAACCAGCTTTGTACTACCTGTTGTTTGCCTGTGGAAATCCTTCATCTGAACAGAGCAGCCGTGGTGAGTACCGAGGCTTCCCAAAGCCCAGAGCCCACCCCAAATGTCACTGTGACCCAAAGAGACCAGCAGGGCTTTAACCAACGCAATGAGAAGCCTCAGCCATTTGGCAGTGTTCTGCTTGCCTGGGAGATGGAGCTGGCTGCTCTGAGGATCACGTGCCCATGGGTTTGGGTTTTCTCTTTCCCCTACAGCTCCAGCAGCAGCACCCGGCTGCCAGCGGTGCTGGAGGAGGATGGAAGATGCCTGCAGGGACCCAGGGCACACCCAGCACAACCCTCCTGCCTCGGGGTCCCCTGTGCTCCCAGGGCTGATGGTCTTGCCCCTGTTCCCTCTTCTCTTTGCACTGTTGTCTGTGTGAGCTCCCCTGCTGAGGTTGCCAAGGGATTGAATAACAGGTGGGAAGAAACAAAGAGCCTGCAAGGAATAATTCCAGATGCAACTGTCCTCATGGGAAAAATATTCTATTATCCAGTGCCAGCGTTTGCCTTTCAGGGAACGATAACTCAGTACAAGGTAATGCTATTCAATATATTTCCTGGTGCAATCCTGCAGCAAAGACATTCACTTTATGTTTAAAATGAACTCACTAAAAATCTCCTTCTAGGAAGTGCCTCACATGTATTAGAAAAGGTAGAACTGATAGCAAAAATCTCACAATCATTCACTGCCAATGCAGCAGCTCCCTATTAAGCAAATAAACAACCTACATACACCTGTGTTTTATCAACCAGTAGCCTACAGAATGCAGGGTCTTGGAAATGGACAAAAAGAGTTGCCACTATGCTAAAAAATACACAAAACAAGCACTGCATGAAAAGCCAAAGCACTGTGGTTTCTAAGATTTTCAAATGGATCAGTTGGGGCTGTTTCTGAACTTTTGTCCAGCTAGAGCTTACAGTATGTAAAACTGAATTTGTAACACCATTTCTTATGACTAATTCTGTTTCTCTGCCATCCTCTTATGGAGAAGGTCTCTTTAGCCAGTGGTGCAGATTTACCAAAGTGGTTGGAATTCAACCCTGAAGCAAACACTCTGCAAGAGCTGCCAATGGCAGGGGAGGGAGGAGTGTACCTGCTCAACCTTGCTGCTTCTGGAGGGCTGCCTGCCCAGGAAACACTGAGGGCTGCTGGAAATTTCACCATCCACGTGCAGGACAGCAGTTTATCCTTGGAAATGCAGAATTTGAAGCACATGCCAAACACCTACCAGTGAGTACTTGCTGGCCTCCATGGCTTCTGCTCTAATCAGTGAGGGAAAAACTAATTTTAAGAAAAAAGAGATGGGTGCTCCCTAATTGACACAGGGTGGGTTTTTTCCTGCTGTGGAAATGTGACATCAAGGAACAAAAAGCAAAACAAAACCCCACAAAATATTGAACAAGCACATGTTGAATATAAAAGCAGGAGGCTTTGTTGTCCCAGAGCAACAGTGCATGACATGGGCATGAAGGCTGCAAGCCCAGCAGCACAGGGACACCGATTCTCCATTGTGCAGGTGGCATCCAGCTGCCCTGCTCCAGTTCTTAACTCTTCTGTGAGCAGGGAGAGAGGCAAGCTCCCAGTGAGGCTCCAAATTTCTTCCACAAGACACTGTTTGTTACTGCTGGTGGTACTTTCTTAGTCTAAGTACCTATACTTGATGTGTAACAGACTGGGAATATCTCTGAAGTGAATTATTTCCGTAATAAGGACAGTGTTTGGAAATTCAGCCCATGGTGCTGTGTTCTGCACAAGCAGTAGGATCAAACTTAGCAATCGGTGAAGTTAGTGGGATGGGAAACTTTCATCTATTCAAGGAGAAGGAAGTTTTGGATTAAGAGGTAAAATTTTGAGCAATGACTGACTAAATTCAAACAGGGATCTTCACAAAAATGGGGAGGGGTAAGAAGAACTACTCTTAACCACTCTAATTCTGGACTTTCAATATCAGGTGTGGGAAGGAAGCTCCCATCACTTGTGCAGAAATCATTCTCTCTGCTGCAGCAGCAGCCCTGGAAGCTCGGGAGCGCCTGTCCGTGGTGTGCAGGATGGCTGAGTCCCTGCACCTGGACAGCTCCCTGCTGACCCTGCTGCAGCACACAGGCCCAGCAGCCAGGGGCTCATACGTCCTGGCTGAGGACACCTGGCGCATTGACCTCGCTGCCAACAACTACGTGGGGCTCTCCTGGCCCGTCACGTGTGGAGGCTTTGCCCTGCTCCATGACTTCATCCAGGTTCTGCAGCACAACATGGACTCACATCGCCTCTCTCAGCTGCTAGGGTATGAAATTGCAGGCTGGAGAATACTCAGCAGAGGGGAGTATGAAAGAAAGTCTCCAAAACTACACCGCAGGCAATTAATGATCACCCCAACACCTGCATTAAAACCAACTAGAATTACCCAGAGACCAGCTGCAGGACAGGCTTCCAGGCCTTTGTCCTTTCCTTTGCCAAGCCAGTTACTCGCACCACTTGTGCTATCACTCAGAGCTACTCAGAGCTTATCAACTTTCTGTGCAGAAAGTATATCCATGGCAAGTTACAAGATGCAGAGTGATATCCACCTTGCAAGTCAAGAAAGCTTGGTCACCTTAGAAATGGACTCAGCATGGGACATGCCAACTAACCCCACAGTATCCATTATGTTTGCAGACTCTCATTTCCCAGATCTTTCACCTTCACTGATGACTGAAACGAGGCTTCTCTTCTCTGAACTGGAAGTGCTGCCTGCTAGAGTTTCTGGTATATCCTTGCTGTCAGAGCAGCCAGAGCCCCACGTGCCTGAGGCAGACTCCTATTTCCTTTCTAGTAAATCAGATATATCCACATACCCCCTCTTACAGGATGTCACTTCAGGCATTGAGCAGCTTTCCAGGTCATGGGTGATAAACGCTCTTCAGCAGTGGCCTCACAACTCAGCAGTGGCATTTTCTCCCAAGACAGAATTACACCCATTTTTTCCAGGGGCAATGTCAGTATCAGAAGTGCCAGATTACAGCAATGAGGTAAAAAGTCACTTTCCAGAACCTGAAAAGCTTTCTGATGCATCCCTTTGTCCAGAAGCACTCCCTTCACTATTCCAAGAAGCTTCAGTAGGGGCCACAGCTTTTTTGGCTTCACATCTCCCATCAAGGACACATTCTCAGCTGTCCTAGCAAGCAGCAGTCTGAGCCAAGTGTTCACTAATGGCTGTAAACCTCAGTCTAAACCTTCTATGACTATCCCACAGCCCAGTGGCTTTTCATTTGCTGGAGAGAAAAGCACAGCTTCTTCTGTGGCCCAGAGAGAAGCACAGACCCTCTATTCCAAATTGATTTTCAGTGCTGAAGCCTCAGCCAGCTTTCCTCACACATTAACCAGCACTGTCCCTGGTAAAGCTGAAGCACCTCATGAGCCACGTCTGATCACTCTGTCCCTCCCTGACACTACTCCAGTTCTTACTGTGCCAGAAGACTTTTCTGCCTTTCACGTGTCCAGGTTATCCAGACCAACATTCCCTCCTCCTTACAGCAGCAGCATGCTCAGAACAGAGCCACAGCCCACAAGGATTTTACCCAGTGGCACAGAGGAATTGCTTTCAGACAAAGATCTGGGAACAAGTGGGATTTTGCCAAGTGTCACCGAGCCTACCTTGGAGTCACACAACAACTCAGGCATCAAGCCAGATGCTGTAGAAGCACCTCTGATGACTTTATTTAATGCCACTTCTCACCTGCCCAGCAGCATACCAGGTATCTGTAAGGTTTGACTTTCCTTTTGTCCTGTTTCCTGCCAAAATAGTTCTATACAGTTTCTTGTGCAAAAGCACAACTTCCCTGATTAGGCATATGCCAGCAGCAGTCTTCCCAATTAAAAAATGCAATTTATTTTGCTTCACTGGCAGCAGATAACAGCTCAGCTGAATGATTGGGCCCAGCTTTGACCATCCTATCTAAGGAAAGATGTGGACCCTTAAAAAAGCTCCAAATGAACACAAGGATGGATGTCAGAGGTCTAGAAAACACGTCAAACTAAAATAATTAGTCTAGAAGACTGAGAAAATACATGGGTTTGTATAATATCTTGCTTAAAAGATGAGATGCATTCTCAGAATCCCCTGGGAACTAACACAGCACTAATGATCTTCAAGTGCAGTTAAAATGATTTAAGTTAGATATTAGATAAACTTTCTCACAGTAAGGATAATAAAACATTAGAAAAGATGCTTAAAGAACATTGTGGAGGGATTTTAAGGACTGAAGAATAAATATTTATCAAAAATGACACAGAAGTACTTGAGTATCCTTTGGAGCAAAGAATTAGGCCAGACATAATTTTTAGTCTGCCTTCTCCTCCAACTGCATGAATCTGTGACTCAGGCTTAAGTGCATATTAGACAATAGAGATGGTTTGTTTGTAGTGCCAGTTGGGTAAATTTGTGGGATTATGCCTTACATTAAATCTATAAAAATGTACACATGGTAGATTTTAAACAGCTATGAAATGCAGAATTCACAGCCTTGTTAATGCCCTTCAGAGCCATCTTATTGGTAAAACTTTATTAGACCTACATTAAGGCTGTACCCAAAGCCTGTACACAGACTATAGTCCGAGGTATTTAGGTTTGCAATCGGGTGTCCCAGCAAGCATCATTGGGATAGAGCATGTGGGGTTGTGACAGGACTGGGGAAATGGCTTCAAACTGACAGAAAGCAGGTTTAGATTGGATATTAGGAAGAAGTTCTTCCCTGTGAGGGTGCTGAGGCCCTGGCACAGGTTGCCCAGAGAAGCTGTGGCTGTCCCTGGATCCCTGGCAGTGTCCAAGGCCAGGCTGGATGGAGCTCTGAGAAGGCTGGGATAGTGGCAGGTGTCCCTGCCCATGGCAGGGGGTGGAACGGGATGGTCTTTAACATCCCTTTCAACCCAGGCCATTCTGTGATTCCATGATCTGTCAAAGGCCACAGATGGACAATATAGCCCTAACATATTACTGTTATTAGCACTCTTCCAAGCACAGGTCATATAGAATTATTTTTTTTTTTAATCAGTCTTCACCAGAGATTGAAGCCACTTCCATTCCCTCCTTTTTTAAAGGGAAGCTTGAATTCCAACCTGCTTCCCACGGTCCTTCCTGTGCTGGCAGAAACTGGCAAAGGTCTTCAACCACATGCCATAAAAGCTTTCAAACTGTATTCCCAACCCTGCAACACATTATTGACATAAGATTCCTTTTACATAGATCTAAATGGTGTTTCACCTTGAACTATAATGATCTCACTTTCACAGAGGAGGACGAGACACTGCTGCCATCACACCTGGATCCAAGCACCCAGCTGTTTCTCTCATCTGAAAGACTACAGTTTTTGGAAAGTGCATGGATTCTTCCTTCACCTTCTGCTTCACAGGAGCTGCAGACTGTAACCCAAGGTAAAAACAAGTTTACTTTTCTGTTCTTGCTTCTGAACACATGTACTATCAACTTTTTCATTCACCCTGCAAGGTGTCTCTGGTTTCCGTACTAGAACCCATGCAGTCCTCAGACTATCACGATCAAATGTTTGTGTCCTGAATTCATCCCTCCCTAATATTTACATTAGGTAATATACAAGGAGAGGATAATGTAACATGATTTTACTAGTCCTCGCTATAAAGTATAGAAAGCACAAGTACACAAGATCCAGAAATGGCAGGAAGAGAGGACCATTTTTGTCACAAGCTGCAGGAATTCTGTGTTGTGATCCTTTGCTCCTTGAGCCTGGCAGCACACTTCACCTGTCATTCACAGAGAGGAGATTTCCTTTCAAATTTGTCCCCACACTTTATCATCTTCCAGCTTACCTGGTGTCTGCTCCCAAATTCTCTGGAACTCTTCAAAGCAGGCAGACGTGAAGCACTCACAGCAATCCCATCCCAGGCATCCATACTCTCATTAAATCCCCCCCAACGCAAAAAAAAATCCATGATTAATGTTGGAAATAGAAGATAAAACCATGTTGTGGTATTTCTGTGTAAAAGTTACTAGAATTAGATGTAATTATTTGGGAAGAGGCTATATAAGGCCTGACTAATATTTTGGACTCGACAAAACAGTGTTGAGGATCTTTACAGCTCTTTAAACAAACAGCTAAATATGCGTAACAAATGAGGTTAAGATGCGATCAAGGACAAGATTTTACTGTTAAAAGTTTAAGTTTCAGTTTCAGCACACTCCACAATCCTGAGGCTGACAAGATTTCTTTGCCATCACTCACCAAGAGATAGCAATTTTTTCCTTCTAATTCTTCCCCTCCCTTTTCTCCCTCTTCTCTAAAGGGCAAGCAAACACTTCCCCAAAGGTTGTTCATTCCATTAAATTCCTAACAGCAACCATCAGATGCCTGTTCTTTTTCCCTATACCTGCCAATACATTTTATGACAAGGAAGATGGCAACTCCACTCAGTTATCCCTACAAATCCTCCCAGCTGATGGCTCTCCATGGGGATCAGAGAGCTGGCTGCAGTTTAACACCTCCCAGCAGGCCATGCACGGCTATCCCCTAGAGATGGACTTCCAGCATTCCCCGCAGGAGTTTGTGCTGTCTGCCACGGATTCCGGCGGTTTGACAGCTGGCAATCCTTCACCATCGAGCTCCTGAAGCCCCCTCAGTCACCCTGCCACCTTTTCACCGTGCGGACCAAGAACAGCTACTCCTCTTTCCTGAGGGAGAGGAAAAGGGTGGGTTTGTTCCTGGAGAAGCTCTCCCTCTTCCTGAACTCCAGCAGCCCCAAAGACATGGTGCTGACAGCTCTCCAGCCCGGCTCCACACTCATCTCCTGGTACAACAGCTCGCTGTGTGCAAGCACCAACACATCGTCCAGCTGGTGCGGGAAGGCGAAACCCAGCAGGCACTGGAGAAACTGAGAGTGCCAGCTGGGTCTGTGAGCCCACAGTTCATCCAAGCAATGCTGCCAGAGTACAGAATCGATGTGACCTTCAGCATTTCCTACAGTGAGGACTGCCCAGCCAGCACCAAGCCGTTCCCCGGGCCTTGCAGCAGCACTGGGCCGACGCTGCAAGCCAAGAACAACTTCACGGCGAGGAGGGGCCCTCGTGCCCTACTGAGCAGTGTTTGTGCCACTGCTGGTGTGGTGCTGGCAGTAGTGGTCTGCTGGCTTTGCAGGTGTGCCAGGAGGATTCCTGGAGCACAGCCTGTGATGGTTGACAAACTCCCAGCTAAGCCACGCTGATGTGGAACTGGATGCCCTGAGACCTCGCAAAGTCCCTGTACACGAGTGCAGGGCTCCACTTTCACCTCCCTTATGGACCCCACCTTCAAGACCACTTCCCTCCCACGGGCAGTGTGCCAGGCAGATCCCTCACATCACACCACCCTTCCAGCCACCAAAATACCAACTCCCTCCCCACTATCCAGAAGGTCTGACCACCTGCCATGGCCAGGGCAACATCCAGAGGCTTAAGTTTTAAAAACTTTTAAATGGTAATAAGAGCAAATCTACAAAGAGACAAATTGCATTACAAGGTGATATCCTTAGCACCCAGAAAAAACCAACATAAACAGGCAGTTAGTGATTTTCACCGTGTCTCAATTTAGAATAGAACATATTTGACCCACACCTGACAAAGAGGCAGTGGCCAAAGCAGAACCCAAGTGAAGCAGGCAAAGGGATCTCCTGATGAAGGGGTAGAATTACAACCCTGTAAAAGTCAGAACAAGAAAATGCACATCAAGCTGATGGTGGTGGGAATGAGGGGTCACAGTCAGTGCTGGGCAAATCTCACTCCATTATGTCTCCCTGACTCATAAATATACATTTTACATAGAGGAGGCAGAACTGTCACAGAAGGATCACCTCTAAACATTATGGTTCCATTGAAATTCAGAGGTGCTACAACCCTGGAGTCTAGGCCATCTTGGAATTTTAGAATTTAAAAAAAATGCCTGACATTGTCTCTGTCCTTTCAATCTTTCAAAACTTTTTAAAGTGTTTCTATAAATACATCATATGTAGCATTCCTAAAGGCAAAAGTAGCTCCTAAACTCCTCCTGTTAGGTAATTTGGTGCAATGTACCTTTAAAGATACATTTTAAAGTTCCAGGCTTGCCTTCTTTACAGTAGAACTGTCTCTTGTCTCCTTCCACCTGAGACAGTTCTAGCAGAGAACTCCTGAAGTTCTGCAAAAGAATTTATAAGGACTTTTTAAACATTTTGAAATCCTTCCAGTTTAATAGATTATGATATACAAAATGCAGTCCATAATTTATGAACAGCCTTTTGCAATCACATAATTACAGATTAAGCTACTTAATCTGTAACTTCCAATTTTAATCTGTAAACTCTTTTTGGAACTGACAAAACCGTCCCTAAACCTGAAGGCAGTGTGTGAAATAGGAGCAAAGCAGCACCAGTGCCACTGTGCAGGGCAGGAGAGGAATATGGAATGCCATATCCAGAACTGCTAAGATCAGCCCTTGCAGTCTCTTGAGTCCCTGTGGGACTCTTCAAGTACATGAAATACAGATCCACAGTCACCAGGCCCTGCTCATTTAATCACCAACCAGTCTGATCTGGCAGATGCTCCAAATGTGGAGAATGGAGTTAGTAAACAAGCTAAACAAATACATATTTCAATAGCAGGTGCTATCATATTTCTCTTCTGCTAATGAACTATTTAATTCCTGTGCATATTTTCAAGGAGTGCAGCTGAATATTAATGGCACATGAGGAGATGCAACACACAATTCCCAAGGCATGGGATAAGCTTTTCAGCTCTAACTCTCCAGCATAGCAAATTGCAGAGCTGTTATTTACATGCTCCCCAGCTTCCAGACCTCAACATTCTTCTAGAAACAAAAACATCCAGACTGAAATGCAGTAAAATCTCATTAAAATAACCCAGAAAGTTATGAGAAGCAATAATTTTGGGGCACTTTTCTCCATCAGAACATTTCAGCTAGGGTAGCAAGAGATGTGGTGATGCAGGACATTCTGTTTCCAATGAAGTAGTAAAAATAAAAGCAGTAAGTCTTCACACTAGGGTTTCCAAGAGTTACACATTGCTTCTGTAAAAGCTACAAATATTTTACAATATGATAGAAAATATTACCATGCAAGCACTATTTAAAAACTCAGCAAAAATGGTTCTAAAATCACTTAACAGAAAACACACCTGTATCAGAGTGGCTGAATAATCACCTTGAAATTATTCACGGTAATTCAGCAAAGCTGAAAAAAGGATTCAGTCACAAATGTTCAGTGAAGAATATTTGTGTTCAGATCTATACATCATAAACTATGGCATTTGAAGTTGCAGGTGAATATGAAAATATTGATTCAGTTTTAGAAAATCTCAAAGATGTGTCTCAAATCAACTATAAGATATCCAACCTGTGAGCCCTTCAGTTGCTTACAGAAGCCAGATGCAGACCAGAGGAAGGCTGACACATTTGGAGAGCTCAGGAATTCATCTTAGCCCACGTGGGAAACAACCCAAAATCTGACAAGGGATCAGATCAGACATTGGCTGAGTTTTCCCAGTTGAGAATTCGATTCTCCAGTGAAAAAGGCTCTACTCAAAGAAAGAAACTGAAGACAGATCACCTGCCTTACATTCACAGCCATTCAGTCTCTCAGACATACAACCACAAGTATCCTACAGAACACACTTCATCAAAAATATAATTATTAGCAAAAAAATTTATTGTACTTTTGCTTACAAAGCCTTAACTCCAACACAACAATCTGAAAGGCTTTGTTTTCTGAAGACCATTTCCATTCCATTCCTTAAAAGTCTTTAAACCAACAATTTAATCTGTAAAACCCCTCACCCTCCCACCCTCAGATGAAAACCAAGACTGGCACTCTCTCAGCTCAGCCTCTGAGTACTCAGTGTGCAGTCTCTTCCATAATTCTGAACTCCTGAGGAATCCTCATATAAATAAAAGGTGTTCATCAACCAAAATTATGATGTTATCAACTTATTGTAAATTACTTGAATTTTTTTTAAGAGAGTCATCACTGATTTTGAAATAGCATCCAATACTTCTGGGCAAGGACTTTAAGGGGACTAACATTTCTGATTACTTGATTTTACTCCATGGCAGCAGAGGTTCTCTTCATCCTAAAGCACAACTGGAAAACGCTTCAGGACAGCTCCTATTTGCACACAGCTGGTTTAACGTGATATGCAGGTTTCATACTTCATAGCAAAAACAGGACTAGAAAAATGTAAAAACCAATCAAGCTATACAATTGTACTGAAACAGTACCAAGAGCAACTCCAGCATTAAATATTTTTGCAATTTGGCCAAGTTTTGTCCCAAGAAAGAGAATTAATCCTCACTGCCGGCCTGTTTTTCCATTTTCTGTTGTTTCCATTCTGAAAGGCAAGACAACAATTGGTAAGGCTTGTTACTGGAAGAACAATCAACAGTTTAAAAGAATCAGATTTAAATGCTTTCATAAATGTTTTTTACTTCACTAACTGTCCTGTCTCTCCCTACCCCAACATATGCAAACTTATCTCCTCTTAATACTTTTTTAAGCAGCAATCAGTACATAAAGGAAAGGTATCTGCAGAGATACATTTCAGCTGTGAAAAACCGTCCACTATCAACCTCAAGAAAATATAAAATACTCATGTGACTGCAGAATCCATTTTGAAAACTTAAGCTTTGGCCATTTTTTCCAAGGACTTCATTTTTACCCCTCTTACTCCAATCATTGTCTACCATCATCTGATTTCCTTCAGAGGAAGCTGGTTTGGTTTTCCAGTATTTTTTGTAGAACATGGACTACTGTCAACTTCATTACTGCACAGCCTAAGATTAAACCACTTTATTACCACCAGTATTTCTGTATCAGCCATTCTTTTGGAAGCTAAAGCAAGCAGAAAATCTCAGCTACTGTTTAACCCCCTGAAGTTTAATAAGAGTTTTGCTGCAGGGTCAACCCCTGAGGACCAGGGAAGCCCAGCTCTCAGCAGTCAGTCTCACTCAGCAAAGATGCAAGCAGAAAATCAAACACTGCTGTGGTTCTCTATCAATGCTGAGAAGCAAAGGAATGTATGTAGATATTTTAATCATCAAAGGAGTATCTAATGCTATAAACTCCACACAGACTGCTACCAAGATATGGGTAGGGATGCATTTCCTGATACAAACCCATTTTCTTCTTTCAGATGTTGATACAGCTCAGCTTTGTTGTTGACAGAGTTCAACCGACCAATAAATTCCTGATGTTTCCTAGAGTTGGCAGTATTAATTCTGTTGCTCCATAAAGACAGCAAGGACATTGGCCCTAAAATTGTACGTAAAAAGAGTCTAAGTGATGAAAATTTTGAATAACATTACATCATTAAAACATCTAAAAGGAATTACAGATTATGGTAATACAACACGTTAAAACAACTAATATTAAACCAACTTACAATAGGGGCTAAGTAAATAGAAAATATGCAAAGTGATAATGGCGGAGGAGTTGCTGCACATGAGATGGACTCTGCTTTAAATGCAGAATCTCAGCATCAGCTCAGCCACTGTGACAGAAAGTAATTCACACTAAGGAAGAGAAGTCAGTGAGACCTGTCCATTCTGACAACTGCACTGCTTAGGCAAGTTGATTATTTATTAGCAGGAGACAGTGGTTTCTGATACCTGCCCTCAAACAGCATTTCTCACATACAGTAGGTCAAACAGCACCAGCAGAAACTTGGCCAACCCCCTGTCAACCCAAGAGTCCACCAGCAGACCCACACAGTGTCTTGGTTTCTCCCTTTTTTCACAGACGTGGTGAGGTTAACACGTTTTCCAAGAATTTCTCAACATTTAGCATTTAATTAAACATGATCTTCACTGACTTAGCTTTATCTCCAAAATGATTCACCTCATTATATTAGAAAACACAGACTGATGCAACAACATCTACCTTTAAAAGAAATTATCTGTTGCAATTGTTCTGGTTTACCTTTTGCCTTTTCAACTGTGGGCATTTCGTCCATTGTAATGAGAGGCTTTTTGTTGGGGGGCTCAGGAGAATCAGGGGAGTCTTTGATAACTTCAGCTTCTGCCAGTTCTTCTTTCTCCCGATCCAAAAGACCTTTTAACCTTTTTCAGAGGGAAGGAAAAGGGTGAGGAAAAATATGCTTGAGCAGAACATAATTCTTGATAGCTTTCTGTACTCCTCAAAATTATACAAGACCCATAACATAAGAAAATTTCTTTCGACCCCTTGGGAATTTAAGCCAAATAACCCTCTGTATAAAGCATTACATATAGGAAAGGTTCTTAATACACAGTTTCACTTTAGTTGTTGATATCTGAATTTTGAAGGAAAGACTAAATTAAAATAAATACATAGAGAATACAATACAATTTCCTATTATCTTTGCTAGGTGAATTAAGACCCATTCACACCAAATCCCTTTTATCTCAGTCCCCATTTCTGTTCCACATGTGAAAGCAAAGTTGTAGGAATGATCATTCACAGGAAGGCATGGAATGTCATCAGCATGGTGATGGCAGGGTAGATGAAAAGGCCCTCCCATCCTGAATGATTCCAGCATGCACAGAACACATGCAAATTAAGCTTATTACCATGAGTTTTTTGGATCTCTGTAGAAAGTAGTTTCAAAGAAGGAATATAGAACAGCCTGGCAGGTGCTTGCCACTTAGACAAGCTACAATAACAACATGAATTACAGACAGGAGGTAAATGGACATTAATCCTGATGCTCAGCTGAAGAGAAGAGCCAAATCAAGCTGGGTTGTTTCAATCAACCTGAGCACTGAACTATCTACAGCTTAAAAGAAAACAACTGCTTTGTTTTAGATTTCCATAAAGCAGTTTAATATCTAATAGCTGGTGTGGTTAGCTTGAGCAGGAACTCCTCAAGTTAAAACACCCGGCTAAATGGTCAACAGCTAAGAACAACAGTTATGCTACAGTTTGATTTCACTTTAGAAAATGTACCTCTCTGATTCCTGCCATGGCTTATCTGATTCATAGTCTTTGCCCAACTTCTCTGACTTGTCCTCTTTGTCTTCTCTCTTTCTGCCTCGTTTCTTGCGCTCCTCCTCCTCTGGGGGTTTGCTCCTGCACGCCATGAGACACTCGAGGACTCGCTGGTGTTTGTCAGAGTTGTTTATGTGTGCTCGGACCAGGGTCTCCAGCTCGTTCCACATAATGCGGTACTGCTCATCCCTAAAAGGCCAGGAAAAACACACCACATCAAGGATCACCAACACCACTGAACTACTGACTGAATGAATGCAGACCTTAAGAAACAAAACAGAACCCCCAAACCAAAAATAACTCCAAAGAGATTATCTGTCCTGGAGGTTGCTCCATCTGGGATTACTCCATGCTTGAAACCACATTAACATTTCCCAGTTAATGCCCAGAGTAAAGTTTAAATTGAAATGGATCATGTCCATTGAATCAAGATCTCACTGCCAAAAGGCACTTCTGAAGCCTCTCAGGTGCTTGCTAATGACGCAATGTCAGAGGGTCACATGTACTGACATGCAAATTAATTATTACATTATTTGGTTTAAAAAAAATAAGAAAGAATTGCACCACACTACTGTCAATAACTCCCAGTCAGGTAGGCAAATCAGGAGCTGAATTTCTTTTCAATCAGTTCTTGGAAATACAAGGAACACATCCCAGTGATTGAGGGATCAGAATATTCCATGCTTATTTTAAAGACGTATCCCATAGTTTAAATAACTGTTCCATAAGGATTCTAATATAGCCCAATTTGAATGCACTGTTCATTTATAATATACTTATGTTTTCCTTTTGATTAATTTGAAATTATTCCACCTTATCTGTCCCATTTGTAACTATTTCTTACCTTTGCTAATAACTATCTTTGATTTCATATTTTTTAACATATTTAAATTCTTAGATAATAAAATTGTAGAGGTTTTTTCCCTAACATACGGCAGTATCAGTACTGTTATAGCCCCTAAATGATACAGGTGAAGCACTCACAGCATTTGGGATGTGCAATACAGTGTTCAGTTCACTATGTATTACTTTTAGCTATATTTTTAAAATTTGGTATGAAAACATTGTCAACAGAGTATTTCTGAAAATAGTGCAGAATCAACAAAGAGATATGCATGTAACCTTTTTGGCCCCTTTCCTCTAGTACCAACTGTTGAAATTGGCAGTGGATCATTCTTCCTCTCCATGTCTACCAAGTTGTATATTGTTTTTTGACAATTCAGTACATCCTCATCAGTCATTGTTTCCTTTACAATCACACTGGCTAATGGCACTACCTGCAAGACAAAACAGAAATGAACAACAAGAAAATGTGTGTGTGTGTCACAGGAGAGCAACAGGGAGAAAAAAAATTAAGACAACGAAACAGCACACAACAAAATCCCACCATCTTAACCTCAGTTTAGCACTAGCTCCAAGTATAAGAAAATGCTTTCTTTACCCAGCAGAACTGGAGCTGTCAGGTTCAAATTACTTTATTTAAATGGCATTCCAATAATCTACTGCATTAAATACAGAGGTAGTCCAGGAAAAATAAAGCTGAAAATAAACTGTTTATACTGCAAGGGATTTATCATCCCATATGGCTGGTATTTCATCAAGTGACAAGGGGAAACTTAACCTAGAAACAGAACAAGAATGTACACAGCCCAGGTTACTTACAGCTTGCATGTTGAAGATGGTGGTCTGAGAAATAATCATAGGCCAGTAACGAGTATGTTTCTCTAACTGATCTTTTGCACGTTCCAATGGAATTTCAAGACTTCCATCGATCTTATATCTGGGCTCTAGAAAAGGAGTTAATCGGTTTTCCCTCATAAATTCACCAAAATCCTAATGATAACCAAACAAGATACAATTAGGCATTTCTCTAACAAAGTAACTTTCAGTGAAGGGGCTAAACAGCTTAGCCTTGCTTATCACTTTGTACCATCCCACTGCCACATTTGACCCTACCAACCACAGCCCTGTCTCTAGCTCTCATGCATTAACCAGGAAAAACACAAAACAGGGGCACACAAATATGGGGTAAAAATCAATGTATGGGTTTTGACAAGCAGAACTTCCGGATCTGCAAGGTATTTAATGTATGGGAAGAGTTTTACTTTTCCAGAAAGAACTTCTGCTTATTTACAAAAGATATCAAGGATGTGTTGAAAAAAATAAAGGATAAATAAAAGGCATGTCAACTGATTGTCTGATATCAGGGTTCAAAGCTGCCAACTTCATGAACAAACTTTAAACATTCCTAGTGCATTAAGGAGGCATTCCTTGACACACGAAGTATTTCATGAAGCAGGCGTAACAATCAACAAATGTAGTATTTTCTACTAAATATCTATCAAGATATTTATTACAAAGGAAGTTTGACCGTGTAATCCACTCCAACATTTACTTCCCACATCTACTGCCCTGGATCTGTTGTCATGTGAGAGAAGCAGCAGTGTAGGACAGAAAGACCCTTACTGTGATCCTGTAGTCAGTGACCCTCCCACCGCAGCCTTCGCTAATTGAGGGGGGATCTTCCAGAATTGAGCGGGAGCTGCTCAACACGTGCAAGAAGATCTCTCCCCCGTGGCTGCTGAGCATGTGGCTGATGACTTTTGAACCAGACTTGCGTGGCTGTTCCAACAACACTGAGCGACCTGGTGGAAGGGAGATCACTTTCATTCATTCATTCCTGTGTGCTGCAATTTTAAATTCTGAGCTGCATAAATACACATTTGTGCTCAGCCAAGAAGAATCTGAACCCACCAAGGTGGTGTTTTCACCCAGCTGAACAAGGAACTGCCATCTCCTCACTTCTTGACAAAGAACAGGGTATGTGCTCCTTAAAATTTTGCAAAGCAACACCAAAAGGCCTCTCCTAGACCAACCAATCTTTTTTCCTTAGGAAAAAATATATATTCATAAGGCATTCAAATGGCCCTGCTGCAGAAACACTCTCATTAAAAGCAACTTTCAATAAGTAACAAATTTTCCTCTTGAGTATTAAAGGCATCAGCTGATACCACTTGCTAATGGTTAAAATGGATACGGTTCTTCAGACAGAGAAATAAAACTCCCTTTGTCTTATTTTCAGTAAAATACACCAATCATGAAAGGGTGCACTCTCCAAGTAAGTTTCTTTATAGCAGGAGGCAAAAATCAGAAGAGTGAGCTTATCTGAAATACGCTATTAATTTCAGTTCTAACCATTTTTATTAATCAAAGGACATTTTCACTACACAATCTCTGAAGAAAAATACACTAAGAGATAGTGTTTAATAAAACCACTGCATGTTTAGACAATCAAATAACTTGACTGAAGGAAACATTCCATTAAAAGAATGTTTGTAATGCCATTTTGTTTGCAAACATACAAACCTCCATTTCAATACTTGTTCCTTCTTTACATCTTTCCTCCCATCTTTAAGTTTCAAAACAGATTTGCCTTTGAGGACATTTAACAACTTTCTTCTCTTATTTAGAGAACATTTTAAAATAAACATAGTATTTTTACAGTATATACACATTACTGGCTATACAAATCAAAATGTGCTACATGCTCCATTCATAAAGTTAAAAATTGTAACACTGAATAATTAGCCAAGGACACAAATTTACCATTAAGGAGAAAGTTTGTAAGGCATGAAGAAGGTCTGCTATTTACATCTACTGGTGAAATTCTGTATGCTCCAGTACAATAGTGCAGTTCTGAAAAATAAAGGAGTAGAAAAGTGGAGTGTAATTTCAGAGACAGAAAAAAAAATCCACAAAATAAAAGAATGGAAGAGGCTAGTCCACAATTAGCAGAACCAAAAAGTCTAGACGTCTCTCAATCTGAAAGTCCTTTCACCACCTCCTCACTGAGAGGATTCCCAAGAATCCACAGCTCTGAGAATCTCATACATTCCCAAGCCTTGTTTCCAGCAAAAACCCCAAGTCTTCATCTCCTGAATCACTTCACTGACCAGTCAGTCTGCTCTTATTTCTCTTATATGTATTTTTGGCCTGCTGGCTCAACGAGTCAACATAAATTGCTAATAGTTAATAGGGTGCATGAGCTGCATGGCCACACAATTCCTATGTCACCTCAGATCTGCCCTGCCTTTCTGTCCTGTACTCAGATTTGTACAAGTTACCAACCAGGTCTGGAAGATTCCATGCCACCTACCCACACTGTTGGTTCGAGGAGTGCACCATTTCAGCGTCACAGTTTCTTTAAATGTGCCTTCCCTGCTACTGCCACCCACGTGGTTATCACCTGCAGAAAAAGGCAGAAAGAGGAGGGATCAACCAGAGCTTCTTTATTACAGCAAAACAACTCTAAACTTTTAAGGTACAAAATGAAACATGAACATACACACAATGTAATCTAAATTTAAAACTTAGATAACTAACTTTTTGATTTGACAATTATTAAGTTCCACATATGTTTAGTTCTATCAGTTAACAGGCATTTTTTTTTCCTGCTAAAATACTCAGGACTTTAAGACAATTATCTTTTTTCAGAATTTTCCACTCAGAATTCAGAACTCTTAAATGCCAGAGCTGACTTTTTCTTGTACATATTATATTCCTAAAGTCAATTAAACTGATCTAAAGGCACATTTGACAAGTTTAGTTTTTTGAGGAAAGAATTATTTGGTCTCATCATCCAGTCTCTTTGCTCTGTCAGATTCAGCTTGAATTCTCTCAATGTGTTCTACTGACCACAGATGCTTTATTATTAAAATATTATTAAAATATTATTAAAATATTAACACACTAGAAATACTTTATTATTAACTGCAACAATTTTAGAAATTGTCTCTCAGAATATCTAAAGGCCAAACTTATCTAACCTGAAAACTCCTTGGCAACATTTCAGAGAAATAAGACCAGTGCAACTGAATTCCTGCTTTCCTAGCATCAGAGCTATTACAGCTGAAATACCTATTTAGAAACACATAAAAGAACCCAAATTTTACAGGATCTAAAAAGAGACTTTTTCCTCTGAAAGTCCTGATGGGAAAAATGTGAAGAGGAAATGCAGTCAGGAGGCTGCTTTTGTATTTTCCCAGGAGACCCAATTCCTTGAGCCAACAGGTTTTATAAAACTGCTTCTGAGTCCTGGCAATAACGCTTTAAGATTTCAACATCGTATCACCAGTTCAGGTGAGGCTGAGGTCAGTACTGTGACACCCTATGCTTTTCATCAATCTTTAGTCATCCACTCCCCTAAAATGTGGAGCACAGCACTTGCAGATGACAAAGGAGTTACCTCGTCTTCCTCAAAGTAATGGGAAAAAAAAGCACAAACTCCCCAAAATGGCTACTTATGGATCATATGACATTTAATTCTACTAATACAGAAGTTATAAGCTGATTTTTAACAGAGTTTTACACCAAGAAGTTTCCTCAACAAAATAGTTCTGAAAAAGGCTAAGTGTTGTGCTTTTCTAACTTCAGTTGAGCTATTAAAAATTCACCTCAGAAGAATACTAAGTAGTAATTCCAAGTTTACAAAAAAAAAAAAAAAAAAAGATAGCAGGTATTTCAAATACAATAAAAAAGCTCAACAGCCAAACAAGTCTTGCTTTTTCCAAAGCAATTATCATCATAAACAGGCCTGTAGGATGTAAGTGATGCCAGTTATTATTACTTAACAAAGTTCAATTGTGCAAGGCAAAATTTTGCACAAATACCCACAAGAGGGACTTCATTTTGTAAGATCTCCCTGCATATCTGGTCTCTCACCTACTTTTTATATGTCAGTAAGAAACTGACATGCCCCATAAATCTCACGGCAATATCCTGAACATATGTGAATTTGGCCTGTTTTCTCAATGCTGTATTAAAATATGCCAATAATGAGTAAAACTCCAATGCCCACATTACAAATGAAGTTTCCTGGATTGCAAGGAATAACTGAAATATTTGCTACTTAGCCTGAAATTTACATGGATTTGAAGCTCCCAATCTTTCTTTGTGAATACTCCCAAAGAGGCTGATCAAAAGCCACGTTCAGAGGGCTATTTCTACTTACCACTCTTTAAAAAATCCACGTGTGCCTCCTTGTGATGAAGCAGCTCCACATCATAGTTGGCTGATGTGTTAGCATGTTGTTCTTCCTTCAAAAGATAAGGGTAGACATAAATAGAATGACTTTAGCTAGAGGCCACCGTTTTCATAAATGAATGATTCTACATTTGTCTTTCAGACCAGAAGAAAACAAAAAAAGTCTCCAAGTGCCTCAGACAAGAACAGGATTGCAATGCTGAGGAAACTTTGCTCTGAGCAGTTTAAAGATGCAGTCAACTGCTTTTCCTCTTATTTTCTTTTTTGAAACCCTATTCCTCTTTATACAAGCTTCATGTCAGGGTGCAGAGCATCGCATACAGGTAAAAACTAGGCTTGACTACTTCACTAAATTAGTGAAGTTAAGGGAGCCTACAAAATGTTACATAATCACCAGCAGTTACAACTTACTGAGCAGCAACAAAGGCTCACTGCAGGGTAGAGTGACAATTACTTTTCAAAACCAAAAATCAAGAATCCAACCCAAAACCCACACTTTAAACGTCTTATTTCTTAAGCTTATGATAAGAAGTGCACTTGCAGCTCCAAGTTTATAACTAAAAAATTGTGAAGAGGACACTGCATCTTCAAACAGCTGCAGAGGATCAGCAAAAACAGAACAGTAACTCTGCTAATTTACTCCAAGTTTAAAAAGAAAAACAATAAAAAAAAAAGAAAAAAGAAAAAAAAACACAGCGAGCCCAACATAGTCTATTACTATAAAGACAAAGGCAGAAGGAAGAGGCACACCAGCAGCACACAGGTCAGAAAGTTACAAACAAGGTATTTGCAAACTGAAGTCACATTTATGCCATGACCCACGTCAAACTCTCACAAAAACTGTGAAAATTATTTTGATATCATGTTTTAACTTATAAAATCCACACAATGTTGCTAGTTATCAAATATGCAATGATTGAGTGTGTTACAACTTAATGATTTTTTTAAATCATGAAGGTTACCTGCCCATGGCTCTTTTTCTGTTTGAATACTGACACTTCTGTCTTAATTGTCTCTTGCTGCCTGATCAGAAAATTACTGTCAACTTAACACCTGACATTGTAAACTGCACTAATTTCCCTCCAAGTAGCAAAAAAAAAAAAATTAAAAATATGGACATTAACTTCTATCACAAGATGCTTAATTGAGTAGCTCTCTTAACTAGGTATATCCTGTCCCCATTTCATACTTATGGAATTTCAGAGTAGAAATCCCACTGGAAAACCCTTGGTAAAAAAGCAGCTTTTAGTTACAAACACCTTTATGTTGGGTGGGCATGATAATGAAACAGAGGAAAAAGAGACTCACTATGCCACTATAATGCACAAGGGTCAAGAATATCTAAACACAACTAGAAAAAGACAAAAGAATCACAGACAAATTGATCTGAGGTAAACAAGACTGTATTTATATAAAGTAATATGAACAGAACTGAAATAACACTTGTATTGCTACATCAAAATTGAGATTTGGCAATACAATATTTTGTTCTGTGATCCTTCTTTATTTTTTCCCCTACTTCATTTTTACTAACCTGATCACAGACATTGAATGTGGGCTAATAAAAGAAAAAAAAAAAAAACAAAACAGAAAATGATATGGAGAGAAAAACAATGTAAAAATTCGATTAAAATAAACATCAAAAGTTTTCAAACAAATTTAGAAGTGATGCAGCTAGTTAACACAGAACTGTAGACACAATATTACCTTCATAGGGATGTTAGTTATTGTGGTAGAAGCCAGATCAAAGTGTTGCTGTACTAAAAGATTCAGTTTTGTAGCCAGGTGCCTCCCTGCACGAACACTGTGCACTTCACTGGTTAGAACAGGGGAGAGCTGAAATAAATTGATGCATGGAATTCATAGTTTAGGTTGTGATATCATTCAACAGTACAGTCTGTTCAACTCTCAAATAAGCATTTATACTCCTAAAACTACCACTCAAAAACCCACACCAGAGGAAACGATCAAGCAAGAAGCAAAAGCTATTTTCATTCTGAATTTTGAGCTTACGCCAAGTGCTATAGATGCAGTTCTTAAAAGCAGTAAAAATAAATTAGAAGTGTGCTAAAAAATTTGAATCGCTAATTGTTAATAGGAAAAATTAGTATCACAACATGAGGAATAAATCTTAACACCAGTTCTGGGCCTAGTTCTACATTCTTTTACCTGCTGAGTAACAGTAGCAAAGTAATTTTTAGATGTCTACCTGTAAGCGCATCATACATACACAAGGCAAATAAACACAAGCTAGAAGATGTATTTCGATTTTCCCTAGCCAACAAGAACATTGGGCTGGGGCTCAAAAACAAAACAAAATAAATTTTAAAAAAATACAACAAAAACTACAACAACGATCTCCAAAAACCACAAAACAAGAACCCCAAGCAACAACAAAAAAATCCCAAGACCCAAACCAAGTGACTGCCTTAGAGGGAAGTAGTCAATTTATCTTCCATTCACAATTTTTAGCACAACTACAGCAGAGTTCTGTAGAAGTCAATCACAGGAAGATAGCCCCACACAGTCCTTTTTAGATATTAAATACTACACAGCACTACATGCTTTTCATGTTAAGTCATTTTTCTGGGGTCTTTTCTTACAGGCAGCACACTAGTGCAGAGCAGACTGCTGAATAGCAGAATATATTACAGATTTTTTTTATGTACTTGGTTTCAAACAACCACCACATACGCTTTTGCTACTGAACAACTGAGAATATTTGCATTATTTTCAGTCTGACATGGTTCCTAATCCTGGGATAAATTTTCCCATTTTAAGCTCCTCACCTCTTTTTTAGGACGATCTGAAACAAGGCTGTCTTCACCAACTGGGTACGTGTGGATTAACACCAGTTCACATTTCTGAATCTGCATTAGACTTAAAAATAAAATCATTTTGTTTAGCCTACAGCGTGGCAGACTATCTCCTTAAATTAAATTAATTCTGATATCTAGAACACAGAATCACAACATATGTTAGCAACATGTTGTTTCTGAAAGTGTGCTGCAGAAACTAGGTTACAGATACGATTTTCAAAAGCACAGACTTCAAAATAAGTTCTTATCAGAATAAAAATAAAAGCCTAACACTTCTTGCTCCTCAGATGCTATAGCACTGTGCTTCTTTTTTGGACACATCAATGGAGTCAAGTGCTTAACTGGTGCAATCTGTTCAGCTTTATTCAGCTGAATGTTGACACTACAGAGGATCTGTGTCTCTATGTGTAAGTATAAATGAGAGGATTCCAGGGAACATGAGAACTACCACCACACAGCACAGAAAGATGGGACGTGTAATGGGATACATGCTGATATCCTGATGTGGCTGCAAGTTTGGAGGGATACAGACATTGTACTACATCTCTACCTACAGGAATGAGACATCCCTGTCTTTACAATGGATTTAACACCTAATTCCTTGGGCAAGATCCTTTATATATCCACGAAACTGCAACTGAAGCAGGAAAAAATAGGAGCGCGCTGCTTCTGCTCTTGAAGCATCTGAGCAGCAACCGGGAATAGGATCTCAATCTACAACAATTTTACAAGATAACACAGTGCTGTAGACAAACATTTCAGAGTTTAATTAAACAAAACATATGGTGGAGAAAGACCTCTCAGAGGAGATGAACTCTGTATTTCAAGATTCCTTTATCTCAAGGAAGTTCCAGGCAATACAGTAATTTAGAAACTAAAACTAGTTTCAAAGAAGTTAGTTGTTTTAGCCAAAGAAAGATGAACATGAAAGTAACACAGTATTATCAAGAAAAACTGCTCCCGATGAATTAGTGATTAAAAACACAATGTGTAACAAGGCACAGTTATGTATCTCTGTTTACGTTCATCTCTGTATCTCTGCTCTATTTTGGAGCAGATATAGAAGGTAACAAGCTAAAGAAATCCTGTCCTATGAAGGATGAAACTGGAAAGATAACGATCATATACCAGCTCTAAGCTAACAATATCATGATTTACTACCTTCTACTTCACATTCATTCAAATAGTTCATTAGAGTGAGTTTTGTGACAGAAATACATCCATACTTCCTAGAGGATACAAGAAACTCTGTAAAAAGCATACTCACTGGTCAGAGTTAGCTGCAAGCTTGTTGTGCTCATGAATGGTCTCCTGAACACAATCCTCCAGCATCCGAACATGGCTGTCACTACAAAGAAATGGTGGATTTCTTTTAAGGCTGCACCATCAATCCTCCAGTTCAAAGCCCCTGAATCTTCTACTTAAAGCGGGAAATCTTTGAAACTTTTGGCTTTTTACACAGAACCCCATAAACAAGAACCTTTGATAAGGTGAGAAGTGCTCTAAGAAGGATCTGTGCAAAGAAGCTGCCTGAAGCCACGTGGGCCCGTCTGGAACCGCGGGTGAAGGGGCAGCACAGGCCCCACGTGCCCCACCTCTTGGCGTTGGTGATGCAGATGATCCTGCCCCTGTTGCCCACGCGCTCGGCGTTCTCCATGAGCGTGGTGCGGGCCTCGTGCTGGTACTCGGTGATCTTGCAGAGCGCCTCCACGGCGGCCACCAGCCCGTGCAGGATGCTGCAGCACTCGGGGTCTGCCCGCGGGTTCGGCGGCCCCACGGCCGCCAGCGCTGCCATCAGCTGGGCAAACAAAGAGCTGTTACCCGCAGGCGCCCCCGCCTTTCAAACCAGCCCCGCGAGGTCAGCGGTCTGACACATTCGACATGCAGATTAACAGTGCAGAGAAGGGCAAATGGAACAACTAACGAGCCTCACTGCAGCCTTCTGGAAAACATTTGGCCCTAAATTATCCTTTGCAATTCAATTCATTCATTGTGATAAAATACTCTCATTTATTACAGAAAAAGACCTGACCATAATAACTTATATCCAACACCCAAAAGATATTCTAATATTGTTCGTTGCCTTCTGCTTTTATTTTCTGAGAATTTGGAAATGAATTTCCTCCTCAAAGTAAACTTTTCAGAGGATGAACCCTTTCATAATGAAACAACATGACCATAAAGAGGATATTAACAATTAATGTATTTAACAGAGTTTATTTGCCTCTCATGCAAATATTTTTAGAAAGAATTTAAATTCAAGAAGCAGCACCAAATTACAGAACAAATACGTAACTGATTTCTTCATAAAGTTTCTTTTAAATCTTTAAGTCTCTGCCTAAACATACCAGATTCTTTTAAAATTTTGTCTAAAGAATAATCAAGGCTCCCAGGCAGCTATCTGAAATTCTGTTATACAACAGTTTCAGATTAGATCCACCAATACTGTAATTAACCAGAGTTTTTTTCATACTGCACACAATGTTTATTTTGCAAGGAACTCTGGACTACAAAACAAAAGAACAGTTACAAATCATACCTCCTGCAAGTTCTGATCTTCTTGAGTCCAAGAATTCAACACATGAGCCCCAGAATCACTCACAATGAAATTCACCTACAAGGATCAAAAAAGCACATTATGGTAACAGCCATTATATTGTTACTTCCCCAAATTTAAACAAACATGAATTGCACCTTTTTTTTCTTCTGGTAATCTGGAGATAATGTGCAATGACAAGCCAAACTCAAAATAACAAGTCCACAAAAATCACACACTCCTGCTATATTCAGTTTTCCCCTTAGTAATATGATTAACAACTTCCACTTCTATTTGTACACCAGAAAATCATTCTCTACACCAAATAAGATTTTCAAAATATTAGTATTTCAAGAATTATATTTTCAGTAGGATAGCCACAAAATAAAGTGAATTCTAGTACTGTAAACTGCACATCATTCTCCGAAGTCTGTCACAGTACATGGTATTTACATGGGGTAAACATCTACCATGATTTAACAAACATCACTAAGAAAATATGGTTTTCTAAACAAGGAGCTGTGTGTGCCAGGAAGCTCTCCTCCCACTTTTCCAAACCCTCTTCCTAAAGCCCAGAATTCCTTCAATGCTGATACCAAAACTTCTACAGAGAGCTACCGTGTGTGTTTAGCAATAAAATTCAACTTAAGAAAATACCTCACTGAAGCTTTTGTAAAGTCATTGTTCAGGAGAGCACAATAATAAAGCTCTAAGTTGCCCTAGAGCACCTCTCCATGTTTTGCACCAGCGTGTAAAGTGACATTAAGACAATGAAAGATTCCAAAATTAAATATGTAATGAGATTTATATACTATTAAAACCAATTAAAGGACTATAAAGTATATAAACAACAAAAACAAATTTCAAGCGAAAAATTGTAATTTGATACTTTACTCAAAACAATACCAAGATATTAAAAGACTTAAATAAACCATGAAAACATCCCTTATTGTACCAAGCATGATATGCAGCACGGCTGGCAGAACCTACCAGTTTCTTGAAAGGGAAAATATCATACATTATTCGACAGTACTCCATGGATGACTCCACTGAGCAGGTCCACAGGGACTTGGAGATGGGTGCCAGAGGAATGATGCCCTGGGTGCGGTTCTTCACTAACATATCGAATTCCACGTGCTGCCTGCATGATTCTGCCATGTAGGGGCAGTGATCCACAACGAAAACAGTTTTGTGAGACTCAGAAAATATTTTCATTTTCTTCCTAAAAGAAACGGACATGGAAAGCAAAAAGAAATTGCACACGGTGCAAAAAAAAACCCCGAACAAGACACATCATAAGATGGCTGTGCAAATTACACATATATCCTAGAAATATACAAGTTTTAGAGTCCATTTTTAGCAGACTACATTTTTTATCAGAAGAAACTAATTTTTCTCAGGAGGAAAAAATAGAGAAAAGCGGAATTATATTGCTGAAAAGGCAACAAAAGTGCACAGTATTACTCTCCCCACCTCTCTATTTAAAACCAACTTTAAAGAAGAAGTACATAAACTGCTTCTTATTTAAAGCTTATTTCCTAGAATAAGTAACATGCAAAAAAATTATTATGAAACTTTAAAGACCTTTAAGTAGCACAGTTAGAATTTTAAGCCGATTTTCAGTCTTGGCTCTGCTAAATACATCTTATTTTTAAACGAATAGTCGTATCTGTACTTCAACATCTCACTAACAAATATACCAAGTGTGAAATTATAAAAATCACGGAGCAGGCAGGGTTGCAAGGAACCTCCGGAGATCATCCGGTCCAACTCCCTGCCAAGGCAGGGTGACCTGGAGCGGGTAATGCCTTCACGTGGATTTGGAATGCCTCCAGAGGGGGACTCCACTCCTCCAGGCAGCTGCTCCAGGGCTCTGTCACCTTTTATGTACAGAAGTTCTTCCTCATGTTGAGGTGGAACTTCCTGTGTTTTCGTTTATTGCCACTGAGCCTCGTCCTCTCGCTGAGCACTACCGAAAACGGCAATTCCTAGCGTAAGAATTTGTTTTTCTGTGTACTTCTGCTGAATTACAGAACACATAGAACAAAATATACTTGTAAGCTCATTTTAAAAACCTCAAGTATCAAAGCAACGAGGATCACGGAAGCCAGACGGCGGCCTCCTCGTGGGGAGGGAGCGGGGCAGGCTTGGGCCCCGCGCTCGGCTGCAGCTGCCGGGGCTGCCGCGGCCCCTTCGGCGTGAGCCCCGGCCGCTGCGCGCCCGGCCCGAGCGCTCGCAGCCTGCCCTCGGCGTGCCGGGGCGCGCCGCTGGAAAGCGTTACGGCGACGGCGAGCGTTTCTCACCTGGGCCGGCTCCTCCTGTGGTGCAGCAGCCCCGGTCCCGCTCCTCGCCGCGCCCGGCCGCGCCCGCGGCCCCGCTCCGAGGAGGAGGAGGGACGAGGCCCGCGGGGCGCCCTAGACGGGGCCAGGCGCGGGCGCCTCCGGCCGGGCGCCCTCCATGTCCCTGCGGCGCTCTGCTCCCCCTCCTCGGGCGGCTCGGCGGGGAGCGCGGGGCCCGGGTCCGGCCTGCGCGCCCGGCGCCCGCGGGGGTGGGAGAGGCGGCCGGAGCCCCCCCCGCTCCGCCCACCCCTGAGCCCGCGGGGGCCCCGCGCGGCCACGGGCGCCGCCGGCACCGCGGCTCCCCCGGGGGGAGCGCCCGGCCCCTGTCCGCACTTCCCCGGGCCACAGCGCCCGGCCGGGATCACTCGCCCGACATGCCGAGGCCGGCGCCGGCCCCGCTCCCCTTCCCGCTCCTGCTCCCGACCCCGGTCCCGCCCGGGCGCGGACGCCCCGCCCGTCCCTGCGCTGCCCGCACGGCTCGGGGGAGGAGCCCGCGATCTCGCGAGAGCACGGGGACGCCCTGTGGGGGGCCCCGCCCGGGCCGCCGTGTTCTCGCGAGATCTCGGGGCGCGGCGCCCACGCCGAGGGGCGGCGGCTCCGCGCGTGGTTCCGTTCTGTTTGCGTGGGAATTCCGCGTTCCAGTGTGCAGGCAGCAGGAGCGGGCCCGCAAAAGGCTCCCCGATCACCGAAACTTCACACCGTTTATGCATGTTCAGAAACAGCAGCACCAGCGTTCACGGGCTGGGAGTTACGTAATTTGTCTGTTAATTAGTACTCAAGCCCGTTTGCTGGGTGTGTCTGGCTTCTCACGCTCATTCCTGCGCAGCCGGAGTTCTGTCCATTTGAGTCTGGGGTCTGTTTTTTAGGAGGGGGCTGGTGGTTGCGGTCGCCGGCATCAGCTTTCCCCCGTTACTGCTGACTTCACTCTTGATGGCTCTCAGCCAAGTAGCACCACTCACTTTGGGACTGTCTCCCTTATTTTTTTCTTTAAAAATGAGACAAGAATACGATCATAGAATCACACAATGCCCTGGCCTGGGAGGGACCCTGTTAGTCCATCCGGGTCCATCCCCCCTGCCATGGCAGGGACACCTTCCACGAGCCCAGGCTGCTCCAAGCTCCGTCCATTCCGGGCCTTGGACACTGCCAGGGATCCAGGGGCAGCCACAGCTGCTCTGGGCACCCTCTGCCAGGGCCTCAGCACCCTCACAGGGAAGAAATTCTTCCCAATATCCAACCTAAAGCAAGTGCGTAACGCTGAGTGTCCCGCTAGAGCCGCTGCTGTGGAACTGCACACAAGCGCCGAGGCTCGGCTCAGAGCCCGGCTCACACCCGCGGGCCTCGCCAGCTGTAGGGGGGCGGGGCGTCCTCTCGCGAGATCTGCAGCCGGCGGCCGCGGAGGAGCGCGCTCTCGCGAGAGCGGAGCGCGGCCGGTACCGCCCCCGCCCCACGGCGCCCCCTGGCGGGGACGGGACGCGCCGCCCTCCCCTCACGCCGCCATTTGACATCGGTCGGGCCGGTCCGGGCGCACCCCCGGCGCGGCCGGAGCCCCGGGCATGAGTGAGTTCCGTGGAGTGGTTCGGGGACACGGCGGGGGGCTGCCGCTGTGGCCGCCGCCGGGCGATCGGGAGCGCGGGCAGACTTGCTTTGGGACGCCCCACGGCCGGGGCGCCCTGAGGGGCGTGGAGGAGGAGGAGGAGGAGGAGGACGCCCCTCGCCCCCGCCTCAGACCCGCGGGCCGGGGCGGGCCAGGGACCCCTCACGTGTCTCGGCTCGCGCCGGTGTCGCGACAGGCGCCGGTGTCGCCCTCAGCCCCGCGTTTTGGGGGTAGGAGGCGACGCTCCCCGCGGTGACACCCCCGGGACGCCCCTGTCACACCGGGAGGGGACACCCCGGGATCTGTCACGCCGGGCGTGCGGCGGTGACACCCCCGGGATGCTCCTGTCACGCCGGGACCTTTGCACCACATTAAATTCCTTGGAATTCCTTGGAGATTGCATTCTGGTTCGGCGCTGCCAAACTGGTCTCCGTGGTAACAGAACCCACAAGCTGTGGGAAAAGGTGGCTTCCAGTAAGGATCAAAAAAGAAACAGGCAGAAAGTTAGGAGAAGGCGGTGGTCGCACAGAGATCTTTATTCCTTGGTGTTGTTTTTTTGGTGTTTAATTTGGTAATGAAAGCCATTAGCAAATAGCAGGAAGTGGCAGTGTGTAGTAGGAGTGTTGCTGGGGTGACTTGGTGCTCTGCTACCTGTTGACAAGGTTGCAGTAACGAGCATCTGTGCAACTGGGCATCTCTGCTAGGGCAGGGCTCAGGAATCATTCACTTCAGCTCCCGTAGGCACGCTCATAAAAAGCAATATATGATAAGAATTTGCCTAAATCAATTGCATGTGATTAATTGGCGTTTTTTCCTCCCCCTAAATGGCTAGGCTAACTCACAGGTTTAGCTCAGTCTCAGGATCAGGCAAAGGTTTTGTTTTTCACAAGCAGCCAGAAAGCATTTTAAGTTTCAAGGATTAGGACCAGTGTCTTGGATACCGAAAGGTATCCTAGCCATGATTTGGGGCCACTGTGAATTACCATGATGCAAACAGCAATTCTGCTTGCTGAGGTACAAATGCTGCCTGAAACTGCAGCTGGGTCCTGGCCTGACAGGGGACAGTGACTGCAGAATTTGTAAGGCTGCATTCCACACGTCTTTCCCAGCACGTTCCCTGTGAAAAGAAACATCAGTGGCTTTGCCACAACAAACTTCCTTTCCTCTGACATGGTTGGGCTGAGGAAAAAAAAGAGAAAGTGCATATATTAAACATACACCGTTTAAAAATTTATGTGGATGCAGACAAATTATCAGAGGTGTTAAGTGCATTGTAGTCTGAATGCCAAATGTATTCCCAGCTCATGCAGAGGCCTCAGGGGCTTTGTTTATACTGGCCAGATAATTCCTGGACAGTAAGCTGAATTAAAGGCTGCTTTTCAGCAGCAGCATGGATCTCACTAAATCAATTGCTGCAGCAGTTCAGCCTGTTAGTGGGGAAGGTCATCTTTTGTCTGGGATATTTCTGTAGGAGATCTGACTGGAAGGAGGAGCAAGAAAAGCAGGTCCCCAAAAACGGTGCAGTGTGATTCCTTTCCATGTCGGATCTGAAAGAGCTCCAAGTGCTAAGTCAGAGTGAATAAATTAACCACCTGTGATAGCCCAGCAGTCTGCTGGAGGCCTGGCTATCTCAAATACATCCCATGGAAAGTTAAATGCAAACGTTATCTGATAAACAGGAAACCTGCACATGCTAAAATGCTGATGCTTTTGATAGCACATGAATCCCAGAAAACACAGCTAAAATGTCTAGTGTTTGAAATATCCTCCCTTCTACTGCTTACCTGGGATAGGAGCAAAAGGTCACTTGAGGCAAATTTGAGGATTTCTTTAACTTTGGCTTAAAGATCATGGGCTATGATTTGTAAAGGTGCCTGAGAAAGTTAGAAAATCAACCTGAAGTGATTTTTTTTTTCGTGTAGCTGAGGAAAGACTCTAAAAATCTTTACTTTTGCAAACAGCCTGGCTAAGAAATCGATTTAGTTGATTCTTTCAGTACCTTAGAACATTTCTTAAACCAAATCTTAACCCTGATATCAACAAGGCCCATAAATCTTAAAAACCTCTATCACTGCTGTTTGATTGCTGAAGACTGTTCAAGGAGTTTAAATAGATTTCCTTCTCAGTAGACTAAGTCTTCTTTTAAGTTCCTTAAAAGAAAATAAAAACATAGACTGAAAATCTTGGTCTTGAAACTTAGCCTACCAAATATGAATATGAAAAAAGGTAGCGTAAAGGCCAGTATTGTTGGCAATAGACACAAGCATTTTGCAAGTTTGGCAGTTCTGGCAATCTGTAATTCCTGTGAGCAAGTGCTGCAGGCAGAAGGGCAATGTTTTAAGGGTGCAGTTGCCTCTTTTCATTAGGTGAGTTGCTGTTGAAAATGTCACAGTTCCATTCCATGCAGCAATATTTTGTTCATTTATAGACATGAACAAAACTTTCATCTTCTGAACTTTCCCTGAGCAGTTTTCTCTGCTCCATCAGTTTGAGCTGCTCCTTCTCTGCTGATTCAAGTCACCAGAATCTTCCAGGCCACTGTAATGCTTCAGCATTCTATTTTGTGCTGGATTTGTACCTCAGTTATCCTGAAGTACATCTGTTAGGAGGGCACATTAAAAAAAAAAAGTAGTGTTAAAAATGAATGAGTTCACGTAACATTCTTTTACTTTGTGCGTCACTCTGCCAGAAGCAGGTGCGCTGCCCAGCTTTGCTGTGCTCAGTGCCCTGCCTCTGGCAGCTGACCCACACCCCAGGTGGCTGTGCTGTGCAGAGGTGCTGTGGTGCCAACGCTGCCTTTGTCGTGTTCAGAAATGAGCTGCACGATCGAGAAGGCGCTGGCGGACGCGAAGGCGCTGGTGGAGCGGCTGCGGGAGCACGACAGCGCGGCCGAGGCGCTCATCGAACAGACCACGGCGCTCAACAAGCGGGTGGAAGCCATGAAACAGGTCTGCTCTCCAGCCCTGCTTACTCCTGGGAATGGCAGCACTTCCATCTCTGGGGGCTTCTGTGCAGCACGGAATGAGCGTGGTGTTGGGTTAATCCTGTAATGCAGACTTGGTGTTTTTAGTAGAGGTGTAGCTCTCGTGTCAAAATAGCTTGTTTATATAGTTTGAAACTGTGAAAACATTTTCACAGCTACTCCAGTTTAAATATTGAAAGCAAACATTTATTTGAAGAACACTGGTAGAAATGGGCTTGCTATCTTACAAACCACTCTGTGGCGTCTCTTGGTTTGCTCTCCAATGCAATACTACACATTTTTATTAATTTCATTATGCCCATTTAATCATACAGAGGCTCTGACATGTTTTCTTCTGTACAGAATATTTTGTCTTTGCACTGTCTCCTTTTGTTTCCAAATAGCCTCATGGGCTTTTTTTTGCTCATTTCTGTTCTGATGTTAAGCTGCTTAAGGCACATTGTTAGATTGTGACTTTCATAAGACAACTCCTGGGAAAATGTAAAGATGTCTTGTGACTTTCCATATGGGAGTCCATCCTGTCACTTTAATGAACCCAAGATATGTTAATAGGCCTATAACATTATAACACCCTGCATACAATTCAGCCCTGTAAAACTAGGCAGATGCTTCATGGCTTCAGATCAAGAGTATTACATAACCCCATCTGTTGGGAGTCAGGATCCATTGACTCGGGCCCAAGGGACTTGTACCCACACAGACTGGTGGTTTAAGGTTTTGGGAAGCCACAGTAAATGTCAAGATACCTCATGGTTTGTCTTTACCACATCTCTATGAGTTTTAAATTGCCTGATGGTGAATTTGGTCTGCATTAACTGAAGGTTAAATAGCATCCACTACACGCATCTAAGGTGTGAAACTTGCTTAAAAACAAAGGTGATGCTTTTGGGTCTCTAAAGGACAGCATATCTGCAGCACCTTCTGGTGTGTGTGTTTGATATTATTATTTAAAAGCAAGCATTGTCTTCCTGGCTACAGACTGTGAGTGACAGTAGAAGTGGTGCTTTGTGACCTGCTGGGTAATACCTGCCTTTGGTTAATCAAATGTGCTGTGCCATGTTGGTTTGTTTTTGTAATAACCAGTACCAGGAAGAAATCCAAGAGCTCAATGAAGTAGCAAGACATCGCCCTCGGTCTACTCTAGTGATGGGTATCCAGCAGGAAAACAGACAGATTAGGGAGTTGCAACAGGAAAACAAAGGTAAAATATGAATATTCTATCCTTTCCAAGCTCCAGCCTGTAACACTGGAAATAGTGAGACTTTTACCTCTGATATTTATTCAAAACAGAGCTGTAGAAGAAACTTTTTTCTTCTAATTTCAATTTCTCAGTTTAACTGATCATAATTCAATTCAAGAGTCCTGAAGTCCAAACTCTGGGACTGATGAAGAAAAAGAGATTTGGGAAAAATTCCTTTTTTTCAGTCCTTACCTAATGTCCAGCACAAGTGAGGAGATAAATAGAACTTAATTCTCAATATAGGGATCTTTTTGGAGACATGTTTAACCACTGCTGAAAATAATAGGAACGGTCAGGACAAGTTATGGTGTAAGCAGAGAAGTATAATTCCTTCTGGAATTTTGTACACTAGGAATGCACTGTTCCTCCAGGAAAGCCTTAGGTATTCTAACAGTTCCACTCAGCAGAGGATTCAGTGATCTCAGTTCAGATGAGTCTTGCCTTATCTCGGGGGTTTATTTATCCTTTGACTCAGTAGATTTTGAACAGAAGCATTTTTCAATTCTGGTTTTACCAAGCTGCAGATTACGACATCTGTGAACTCCTTCCTGCCTTTTGTAGAGGGTGGCTTATAGTGGCTGGGGTAAGGTGCTCAGCCACACTTCAGATGGCTTTTGTCAGCTACAGGGACAGAACACGAAGTCACACTAACAAAAGACTGTTTGTTACTGACCAGGAATTCTCCCAGGCTGGTCGCCATCAAAGCCATTGGCAGAGCCTGTGTTGATTTCATGGTGCAGGAAGTGGGGACACTCAATTATGGGCTCATTTTGGTTTTCTCAAGCTGAAATACTTGTGCATTTTTATTTGCTTCTCTGTGTTAAACTCTGAACTGCATTTAAATTAAATTAACTCTGTGTTAAACTCTTAACTGCGTTTTAAATCCTGTTGACAGAACTGCGCACATCTCTCGAAGAGCACCAGTCAGCTCTGGAACTCATCATGAGCAAGTACAGAGAACAGATGTTTAGGTTGCTTATGGCGAGCAAAAAGGATGATCCAAGTATAATAATGAAGTTAAAAGAGCAACATTCCAAGGTAATAACTCCATTGAGGGTTTTTGCTTTGTTTTTTAAGTTAACCCCTTACTTTGTAGTGGATCAATTCAAAGCTCACTTTGTGTCAATTTTTGTGCCATTGTACTACTAATGAGTCCTAATTTTTACAATCCACTCCATGCAACACGAACAGGAAACTATCAGTTGAGTAAGTCAACCTTACTGACTTCTCATTTATTAAAACTTTCAGCAGGTAGCATTTCAGTACTGCGTTTGCTTAATTTACTTTTCTTTCACTTCAGTCTTTAAGGCAAGTGCCCTGTTACACTTTTAGACTAGCTTTAATTTATGCTTGTGACACCAACAATAATCGCTAAACCTGTGCTTAGGGAGAGTATGAGAAGCAAGCTTTTTAATTCAATATTCAAATATTTTTCCCCTAAATATTGTAAATAAACTTTACAAATTAAAAGTCCTTTTGACTATTGATAAACTGGATGAAGCAGAAAACACAAGTATATGTTCAATTATTCAGTAGTCAAAAGGACTTTTAAATTTTGGGGGAATCCATTATTCCAGGTCACTAACAGACCTAACAGGAGATTTTTAGCAAAATAGTACATTTCATTGAAAATATAACATAATCATTAGAGCAATGCAGCTGTGTTGACAAACAAGTTCTAAGTGTTTAATAATCTTTGCCCTCAGCTAATTTAAGTTTGCAAAGAAAAGTTAGGGTCTGCTTACTGGGAAAACAGATTTTAAGAATTTGATTCTTTCTTGCCTGCTTACAGCATCCTAGGTGTGTAATTATTGCCATTGGTATGAAAAAATATTATTGGATTAGAACTGTATCTTTAACATATAATCTTGAGAAATGACAGAAAAAGATAATTTTCAACAGAAGTTACCTCGGAATATGGTATAGCATGTGCTCCAGCTTCAGGAGATCCAACACAAGAGGGTAAAATGAAATCCATCCTGAAATGAACTGTGATAGTTCATTTAGGAGCACTTCAATGGAAAGGCAGGAAAAATAAACAAAAAAGAAAAAATAACATTTCACAATGTAATTGGAACAGGAGATTTAGGCTTCAGCATTTTCATTAAACCTCTTCTTGAATGCCTGATGAAGAAGATTTATCACCCTTATCCTGACACATAGGATTTCTGGAATTCCATTATTTATTCTCTAGCTCAAGCTTCATATTCGGGAAGATTGAACAATGTTGAAACACTTCTTAAATACCTCTCTCTTGTTTAGTAAAAAATCCATTATACCCAAGGAGTTAAGCTCCCTGTTTCCAGTAATGCTGTCTTCCTGAGTGCTAGCTGTTATTTTAGTGCCTGTTTACAGATTATTACAAGAGCATTGATTGCTGCCGATGAAGAAGCACCTCCTTTAAATAGAGCAACAGTGTCTTTTTGTTAGTGTTGTCTGCAAGAGAAAAGTGTGTGTTGGTGGTAGTGGCCCTGATCTAAGTGTGCTGTTTGAATTTGCTCAGCTGAAACAAGGCCCAAAAATGGGTGCGGCCCCTTTTTGGCTTTTATCTCTTTAGAGAGAAAAAACCCACTGTGTACAAAAGAGAGAGATACACAGAGGCTTTCACTGTCACTGCACTCTTTGTTTTTACCCCATCTAAGTTTTCCACATGTGCCTTCCAGAGCAGAGCCTTCCAGTTTTGTGTTAGGATCCAACCTAGCATCAGGGACCTTGGAAAAGGCCCCGAAGTTGTATTGATCCAGAGCCCACACATGAGCTGTGGAAGTAGGGAGAACAGCAGTATATCTGAAACCCACAGCTCCTCCTCAGTCTTTCTCAAGGGTGCATCCTTGCCTGACCACAGCTTCCTGTCAAGCTAAATTTGGGAGTTCTTTAATAAAAATGTTTCATGTCATCACCTGCATTGGAAACTGAGAAGAAAATAAAGATTCACAGCAAGTTCTTCCCCACCCCCTCACATTGAGAGTGGGCATTCAACAACTGCTAAATTATAGCTTGGGCAATTGGAATGGCAGAGAGGAGAGGGCTGATGTTTATTTCAGTAAAGGGTATTTGTTCTGGTCAGATAAGTTTATGATTCCAACTGAGGCAGCTCTTCATGGTAGTTTAAAGGCAAGGTGATCATCTGCCAACTGTATGGATCTCCCATCAAATTCATCATTTAAAGGTGGGATTAGCTTTAGTCTCTACTGTCCTTCATTTCAGCCCTCCTGCCCTGCTTTTCCTGATACTAGCCAGTAAATATTGTGGATTTGGTCCAAAGGCCAGGTCAGGCACAACTAGACTGGCATCACAGCAGAGCTGGAATAAAAGACAAGTTGAAAAATGAAAGCTGTTGGAAATACTTTTAAACTGTCTGGCTTAACTGAGCAGCAGTGAATGCCAGAGGGCCACTGGCTTCTCACATAGCTTTGCAGGGAAAAGCAGCAGTGACTCTTATCCTCAACCTCTGAAGTCCAGAGCTGGACTTGGAGGTGGAGTCAAACAAAAGTATCTAAAATAGAGAGTGGAGGTCAGGTTTGAATTTTGTAATATATGACATAGTAAGGATGACCACTGCACCTACTCTTTTTTAGAGAGAAATGCCTGTCCATGGACTGCTACTGGAGATCAGGCTTCAAACACCTGGAAAAAATGTGGCTTTCCCTGCTGTTCTCACACGAGTGGAGCAGTTTTTCATATCCAGAGTAACACACATCAATTCCTGCTGCACAGGAGGGCGTGGTCAGGGCAAGCACAGCACCATCTTGTAGCCATTTTGAGGCCAGGGATCACAGTTGGTTTAGCCTCTATCACATTCCACTGTGGGGCAAACCAGGTTTATTTAAATAAACAGGGCCACTGTGGCTGCCCACACTGTAAAGTTAGAGAGAATTTGTTTTCCAAAATTGAGGTCTGTGATAAAAAATGTTACGGCAGCTAAACCACGTTTAATGCTTTGCTTTTTTAATAATGCAGAAAATATATCACTAAGATGTTGCTAAATATTGTGTCTCAGGAGCTGCAAGTGCACGTGGACCAAATTACAGAGATGGCAGCAGTGATGAGAAAAGCCATTGAGGTGGATGAAAGGCATGGCTGCAAAGAGCAGGAGCGCATCACCCAGCTCGAGGTGAGGAGGAAGCTGCAGAGGCACAGATATTAAAGGGAGTAAAGATCCTCCCAGGTGTTTTGTGGAGTTACTGTCCCAGTCACTCACTGCTGTTGTGTTACTCTTGCCTTGCTGGAGCAGGGGAAGCACCACTACAGCTTAATCTCAAGGAGGGGATGCTTAAAGCCCATCCAAGAGAGCAGGAGGGTCAGAAACCTCACGTGCTCCCTTGGAGAAGATAACACAGCACTGATTTCAAGTCAGGGTTTTACTCCTTATGCATTAGTTTGGAGTAAAGAGGAGATTTTAACAGTTACCCTGATTTCTTTCTGGAGTCCTATTAATGTATTTTTCTCTCTCTGGTTTTAGCAAGAAAACAAAGGCTTGAGAGAAATTCTTCAAATCACTAGAGAATCGTTTCTGAACCTCAAGAAAGATGATGCATCAGAGAGCACGTCCCTCTCAGGATTAGTGACAAGCAGTGATCTGAGCCTGAGGAAAAGCTAAGGACTCTGGGAATCAGCAAGCTTCAGTTGCACACTTAAACCAATGGAGCATCAGGGGGCACTGGTCAAGCACTGAATAGGGCACCAGCAAGAGAATGCATCCAACTCCAGCTCAGTGGCTTTTATACTGTGTAACATAAATTGAGCTGGTGTTCTGCAATACCCTTGGTGACAGATTGATTGCCATAGATCTAACCTCAGTAGGAAATGGATTAATGCACTTGCTGAATTGCAAATTCTTTTTATATGAACTCGTTTTACAGATAAAAGGTGAGATTTCAAGTAATTTATATAAATTATTGCTCATACAAAGTTCAGTGCAACTCTTAGATAATAAAGGTAAGATTTCAAGTCTGATCTCTGCCTTAGAAAGTAGTAACTTATGAATATGCTTTGTGCATGATCCTCATAGCATTTTTTCCTTTTGTTTTGGTTTTAATAACTTCTCATTTTGCAAAAAACCTCTTTGATGGGAGGGGCACACAGGCGGCATAAAATTTAAGGATTTCTGTCATTTAGCCTTAGGGTATCACTTTCAAATACAAGGCCAGTTTTTAAATGTAAGGAATGCTGTTAATCAACAGTTTGGAGTTTTTAAATGAAACAAGATTCTTTCAAATATGTGCACTGAATTGTATTGTGAGAACCTGGAAAGAGCTGTTCCCACTTTGTTGTTCTCAGGAACACAGGCAGCAATACAATTCTGCCTCAGCTTTTACCTTTAGGAGAGGAAATCCAGCTCTGTTCTCTGTCAGTAAGAAGCCATATGAATCCCATGTCTTTCTTCTCCAGTTGCCTGCCCAAGCTGCCTGAGTGAGGAATGGCGACTGGAAAGCACAAAAGCAGGGGCAGCAGAAAGGGGGGGGGGGCGGAGGAAGGAAGAAGCAGCTTCATGGCAGAGTTGGCAGCCTGCAATTAATATTCTTCAATTTCCTTTCTCCAGTACTAACTAGTCCTCAAGAAGGTTTTAAAGTGAGTTAAGCAGAGTGAAAGCTGTCAGCTACAGAAAACTGTGGAACTACAGCTGCCGCCCACAGTTTCACATTCTGACTGTTCAATAACCCACCAAGCAACGTGAGCTGAGCTATCCTGAAATCAGCCACCACTTAGTCAAGTTTGAGTTTGAGTCACAGCAACACAGAAGGAACTAAGCATCCAACACAACCAAGTGTGCCAGCTTCAGTACAGCTTCCTGTGCCCCAGCACAGCTTCCCTGAGCTCAAGGTAAATGTTCCACAGGCCTAAGGGGGAGCTTTCAGTGGCACTGAACTGACTTAGGAGCAGCTCAGTACCTTTGTTCTGTTCTCTCTCTTGCTGCTCCTTCCCGTGGTGCTTTGAAGAGGAAATAAGCGAGAAAGGAGAATTAGCAGGCAGTAAATGCTTGTTTTCAGAGAACTAATACACGTGCTGACAGGACAGGTGGATCAGGTCTCCACATTCTCACAGCCTGATAGAGAAATGGAGAAGCTGCTGCTTCTCTGCAGAGCACCTTGGCTTCTTGTTAGGCTTAAGAACACACTGAGGACATTCACATGCATGGAAAAAAGTTATGGCCATTTCCAGACTTGTGAAACAGCCATGGGTGAATTCTGGGGGAACATTTTAGCTCAAGCACAAAATATCCTTGTCTGCTTTTATAGTATCTATAAAGCTTTGCTGGTGCTTCTCTAATCTAGATTTTGCATTTCTGCCATGGCTTGCAAGCTGCTGACTTACCAGAAGCAACATCTTTTTCACTGGAGTGTTCTGTTGTTGCAAACTTACAAGGAATTTTGGGTTCAGTTGTTGAAGTTTCTTATTTCTAGAAGCATCTTTTCCGCCATGCACTGGTGTCAAGAGGCATTTCTATCCATTTGATGCTGAATTCAGCTTCATGGCTGACTTCTGGTTTGGCTTCCGAATACAGAAGAGGGTTGTTGGTCTGTGGCAGTACTTTGAGGTTGCTCTATTACGAAATAATGCTTGATTAGTGTTTATTTTTGTAAATTAAAAAAAAAAAAAGTGACTTAATTTATCTACTCCTAGTCTTCACATTTGATATGTCTCCCCTTTCATTCCCCTACCCTGATCACTTCAGGATTTTAAAGAGCCTTCACAGTGTGTGGAGTGACTATTTTTCATTGCATACCTGTTATTTTTGTAATGCAGATGGCTTGAAAAGGATTTATGGCTAGAATTGTGTACTGTACAGTAAACTTATTTTATCAATAAAGTTGACTGAAAACATGGATGTCTCCATGACTAAAGCAAGGTGCTGGCTCTGAGATGAGCCTTCTTGGCAGCACAAGATAAGAAAATAACCAGAACTGTTCTATGTGGCAGCTGTTTAGCTGATGGCAGACTGAAACTAAATTTGGCTGGTTTGTACAACTTTGAACAGCATTGACTTTTTAATAAGCACATGGGATTAGAAGATTGTTAAACTACAGAAGTAATGGCACTGTTTTCATGCAGAATTACATGTACTGGGATCCCTTTGTAAATGCCCAAAGGCTTAGGGCGTTTCCTTAAGCACTTTTTCTGCTAAAAAGAGGAATTTCCAAGTCCTCTGCTGGAATGTAAAACTTGAACTTTTTTTTTTTTTTTTTTTTGGGAGAGCCTGGAGTCTGAGTGTCTGGGGCACGATCGGCCAGGAGAGCACTGTGGTGCTGCTCACAGCATGAGGGCAGAGGGGAGGTGAGACCTTAAAGCTCCTCCAGTGCTGCCTCCTGTCATGGGCAGGGATGCTTTCCACTATCTCAGGTTGCTCCAAGCCCTGTCTGACCTGGCCTTGAACACTGCCTGGGATAGGGCAGCTACAGCTTCTCTGGACAAGTATTTTGTAATTTTTATCAGTTGTTCTGTGACAAATCGGCTGCACACACCTGTTATCCAGCCAAGCTGATAAGAGAGCACAAGTCAATTAAATGCTGGTTTTAGTAGATGCTGTGTGCAAAACTGCATCAAGGGATTCCTTTGCTTCTGGACCATTTAGCACAAGTGGAGCTGAACAGGAACTGTATGGGAGCGGAGACTGAATTCCTGCTGCCTGCAACCACCTTCCTGTCCCCAGACATTGAGAGCCAATGTGGCCCTTGTATCGGGAATATCCTTATTTCCCACATTCAGAAAAAACTCACCTGTCAACTGCCTTAACCAACTGCTCAGCAAGGAGGGAAACACTTTGTCACTGCAGTGTTGGAAGGAGCATGTGCTGGCAGCACTCCTCAGGCACTAGCCAGAGAACAGGCACAGGGGAAACCCACCAACTCCAGCTGCAGTCTTTCCATTTCCCAAGGTGAAGGTTTACTGTTTTGAAGAATGTCACACAGTGACTTCTCTGCAGCATTCTCAGCACCAGAAATCCCCCAATCCATACACCTGAGGCTGGCTCTTCCAGCAGTCAGCAGCAGTAGAGCTGGTTTGGAGAAGTCAGTTCTTGGAAGCTCAACACAGCACACGAATGGATGCAGGATAAGCACCTTCCCTTTTCCAATACTATATTCAGGAACACCGTAAACAAATTTTTAAATGACTCATCATCTGCAACTCATTACATTCCTGGGTAAGCAAACAGCAGCTGCCTCCTACAATTCTCTACTGGTGGTGCTTTGCTTCAGGATTAAAAAAAAAATCTAGCTCATTTTGAGCATATTAGATAATCTGTTGTTACACTAGATAGGATGGAAAAGTTGGAACTGCTGCTTCTTCTGACAAGGTAGCCTTGTGAAGATCTAGTTCTGAAGCAGGCAGGGAAGTTTTACACAACCCTCTTCTCCTGCCACTCCCTCTCGCCCCCAAAATGAGCTCATTGCTCTGGTTTGAAGTTGACTTCTCCCAGCGTGCAAGGAAGCACAAAGCCCTTCATGCTCAGCAGGAGTCAGCTGGCTGCCTGGAGCTGGGGGCTGGAGCAGACAGGCTCTGAGAGCAATAAAGTAAATGTCATTAACAACAATCATCTGTTGAACACACAAGTGTTAAGGGAGCTGCTGTTTCCAGAGGAAACTGATACCAGAGCCTACTAATCCAGGATGTGGGAGGGGAGGGCAACCAGATGGACATTGGCAAAATCCAAATAAATCTGGATATATCAATATATCGATGCATTCCTGCTCCTGAGTAAGGACACAATAACCTAACACAATACCTTGCATACCCAAAAGCTGTGTTTCTTATGCTGACTCTTCACTGGATAAACCAACCAGGAACCAAAGTTCCACTAAAGCTTGCCCCAGAAAACACTGCCAAGATCACTGCAGACCTACAGCTGCTGACGCGCTGGAAGGCAGAGAGATGAAAAGCTCCAAGGCTTAGTGAAAAATGCGTATCTTGAGATGGACCCTACTGATTCCTCTGGAGGGGCTCCCTCTTTTCTGGAAGCCTTTCCAGATCAAGGACAGCAGGGAATCATAGAATCGTAGAAGGGTTTGTGCTGAACGGCATTTTAAAGAGACCTTAAACAGATCTCATCCTGGACCTCAAGGGGTGCACAAAAAAATGCCTTGAAAATACCCCTTCAACACCACAGTAGGTCAGTTCATGTATTCTGATCATCATCACTGTTACTTGCTGTGGCTTAGGGACTATGGAAGAAAACTCCTGAACCATCTCTTGGCAGAACCAAAAAATGGAAATACAATCTCCAAGTCAGGATCTCAGAAAAAGAGTTCAACGCCTACTTCTGCTAGAAGATTCCTATGTGATCTTGCAGACCAGTTTTCAGGCAAGAAAGGATGACAATCATTCCTTTGTTCTCCAGAGCCTCATCTGACAAAGCTCTTAAAAAAAAAAAAAAAAAAAAGCCTCTCTGGACCACGAGCTTCCCTCAGTGGCTGCACAGAGCACATGCCACACTCTCAGCCTCTGGGTGTCACTGCAATGCCAGCCAAACTCCCCCACCTCAGCCCTTGGCCAGAAGAAATTTTTCAAAGCAAACTCTCCCTACAAGATCAAAGGCAGAGGCTAAACTGTAAAAGCATCATTGAATTCAAAGAGACCCCTTTAGTTTCAGTATTCTTTGAAAAGACATCTTTATTATAAAAGATATAGAAAATTAAAGTTAAACTTGTTTCTTGCACAATGTTAATTGCAGCAGTTATAAAAATCCACCAAGGTAAACACATTTAAGAGCATTTCTATACCACAGAAGGTTTTGCTGCTTGCCATGACACATGGCAGAGACATGCTCAGGATGAGTGCAGGGAGAATGGGCAGAGACCCAGGGAAGAGCTCCTTGTTTACCCCATGTGCCACGCAACAGCACAGGGAAACCAGACCCAAACTGCAGGATTTCAGCCTTGCTTTACTGTTTGAGGCAGATGCTCCAGCTCCAAGCAAGGATGAAATTTTTCTCTAAACATCAGAAGGATTCAATTACCTCAGACACTGTCTTTGAGCTCTCACTCCTTTAAAGAAAAGCCATTTAAAAGTCATTCATTCTTGTCTATGCCAAGGTGTCTTAACTTCCAACAAAGTTCCCAGAAAAAGTTATTTTGCCATTTTCCTCAGAGCTGTTTCTTACAGATTTCCTACCAAGAATTTAAAGTGGTGGCTGAGAGCTTAAGCTTCCACCCCTGGGGACTTCCCTCATGGAGACTCCATGCAGGCACCTGAGCAGCCAGTCACCTCACACAGGCAGGACTGTGCACTCTGCTGCCCTCACTGAAGGTTCAGACACAGGGAGGAGGAGGAAGAGTCACCATACCCTGTGCCAAGGTACAGCATGTGAGACTTGAGCCATCCTTCAGTGCATGGCACACCCCCACTGGAGACCAGGAGAGGGCATAAGAGACAAGCACAGGTAAAACACCCTCAGGTCTCTCTGGGATGAGTGAAAAACACATTGCTCCAGCTGACATTTTGAAAATGGCTCTTGGGGTTTTTTGTTTTAAAGAAGACCACATGATATTGGTCCCTCATCTGTTTTTATACAACATTCTGCTTTGGGCAGATGCAATTCAAATGGGTAAGGAACACATTCAGTCGGCAAGGCTCCTGGTTAGTATCTTGCTAGCTGAATGCTATTTTCACCCCTTAAAGACAAAATTAAAAGATGATTAAAAATAAATAATTAGTGTTTCAGCCAACTCCAGGGGGAAAAAAATTGCAATTGGCTACAAAGAGCTTATTTACTTTTTTCTTTTATGACAGCACCATTAGAAAAGATACTATACCAGAGCAGAAACAAGAACAGGCTGTTCAGAAAGCAAACAGAGAGACAAACCTCTTGTGTTCTCTTAGCAGCCATCTCTGCACAGAGACCAGATGACTGGCTTGTTACAAAACCACCCAAAAGCAAAGGAAAAAGTCTTCTTGTCTCAGATCAGTCCCTGTTCCTGAGCCCCACAGTGCACATGTACTACAGTTAACTCAGTGCAGTTTCAATTCAAGTCACTCAGTTCAGCTTGCAAGGTTCAGTAACACTTCTTGGAAACCAGTGTGCCTGCAGCCACACGTTTTGTACCTGTTAGAAGATGTTCAGTTCCCGACGGAAGAACTCCTTGTATGTCCAGTCCCTACCCCTCCCCTCACAGCTGGACAGGCTGCCCACCCTTGGGAGCGGGTTGGGCACTGCCGCAGCAGACATTTCCACAGGCAAGGGAACAATCAGTAGGTTGCTTTTCAAGGCCTGTTTGATATTTCACATACCCAAACAGCAAAGTAGACCCCACAGGATCAGTGCCTGTGCTTGGCAGGAGGAGTACAGGATTCTGCAGCTGGACACAAGCAGGTTGCAGCAGGCAGAGTGTGTCACAGAGGAGTCACAAACAGCATGTAGTGTACTGGACAGGTAACTGCTCTGCCAAACTGACCAAGCAGCAATCTCTTATTCAGCAGGACAAATTAGCAGTGGTAAATCTTGCACCACTGCTGGTTGCTGGTAATCATCTCACCATTCCCAGATCCTCCCTCTCCATTCCCACCAGTTATTTGGCAAGTTACAGAAGCAATGGAGTTCTCTCCCCAGCTGGCTGGTCTTTCTGGAAGAACTCTTTAATATGCAGCAGCTTGTTGTGGATCCTCTCTCTCAGGGGAGGGATATGATGGCTGGGGTCTAAGACATTGGTGCTTCTACGCTCCCTTTCCCTCTTCCAGGTGAGATAGGGATGTGGTGGGAAGGGCACCTCACTTCTCTCCCGGCGGAGCTGCACAGTGACCCCGCTGAGGGCCAGCATTGCCCACACTGACAGGACGATGAAGTCTGGAAAAAGAGAAACAGATTCCTGTAGCAAAGCAGAACATTGCTTGCTCTCCCAAGCACAAACACTGAACTAGTTTCGTGACAGAAAGGAATGAAGTATGCCCACATCCTCAGAGGCCCAGAGTGACTCCATGCAGAGGCAGGACACACAGGCAGTTGGAAGAGTCTCTTCACTGTATTAAGTCTTTGACTGCCCACTCCTCAGCAAGTTGCCAGCACAAGTCTGAGCAGCACCTTTCACAAGGGCCTTTGTCACAACACCTGCAGGAAGGTTCCTGCCTTTGAATCTACTCAGTACTGCTTTTGAAGGACTAGAATTTCTCATGTGAATGTTAAATCTCACACTACTGTGTTCTCCTTCCATCCCCTTCCTGCCCTCACTCTACTGTTTACAGAGCCAAAGAGGCAGTAATTCCTCCTTAAAAAGGGAATAAAGTCTCAGGAAGACTCACCATTCCTTTGAAAAGGCACATTGGTGTAAGCTCTGCTGAAGTAATTGTTGAGGACCCTTCTGAGCAGGTCTAAGGTGATGTAAGCAAGGCTTGTGTAGACATAGCAAGCAACGGCCAGGATCACCGTGTAAGAGCCCACTATTCCAGAAGCCAAGATGTTCAGCTAGACAGGGAGAGAAAAAACACCTTTAGGAGACTGATGAACACTCTTTATTACCCATCTCCCTAAGACAGTGGAATCATAGAATTATGGAATGGCCTGGATTGAAAGGGACCCAAAAGCCTATCCAGTTCCAACCCCCTGTCATGGGCAGGGACACCTTCCACTGCTCCAGGTTGCTCCAAACCCTGTCTGACCTGGCCTTGAACACTGCCTGGGATGGGGCAGCCACAGCTTCTCTGGACAAGTATTTTGTAATTTTTATCAGTTCTTCTGTGATAAATCGGCTGCACACACCTGTTATCCAGCCAAGCTGATAAGAGAGCACAAGTCAATTAAATGCTGGTTTTAGTGGATGCTGTGTGCAAAACAAGTGATTCCTTTGCTTCTGGACCATTTAGCACAAGTGGGGCTAAACAAGAACTGCCTGCAACTGGCCCTGTGCAGAGCTTCACAAAGCTGTGCTAAGTTTTCTGTACATCTTCCATGGGACAACATTTTGCATTAAGAAGTCTGATCGCCCCTTCTCCCTCCTTCCTTCTGGGGTGACAGCAGAGTTACTTACAATTCTTGGGCAGCCAACAAAAAGCACTGGAATCATCAAGGCTACACAAGTAAAGGTCACCCAGAACACCACATCGTCACGGAAGACCCTGTAGTCTCCTGCCAAGACACCACATTCAGCAGTGAGGGAAACATTTCCTTTTTCACAAGTGTTTGGGGGTCAGCTTTCCCCCCCTCAAAATTCTCTACGTTCAGAAATACCTGGAGTACATTGTTGAAAAGCCCAGCTTTTAAGCTCAAATCCTGCCTGCTTAAGATGTATTGGAACAGTCAATCAAGAACAGAAAAACTGTCCCAGTTGAGCACAGGTCCTGTACTCTGTGCTGGAACGGCAGATCTTGTCCATGGAACAACAATTTCTGACAAGGTTCACATTCCTCACCTCGTAAGAATTAAAAGTACCAGACTACTACTGCCCAATAAGAAGCTGTTTTGTTGCCTCTATGGGTTTCCAAGCTAAAAATCTGCATCAGACTCCAGGGGATGGTGCATATGTAGCTATCACCACACCACCAGGCAACAAATTCTTCTGAGCTTAAGGAAAATTAAATCAGTCAAAGCCTTCTTTGTTCTCCCTGCCTTCTAAGACCTATGGATTCACCAGAGGTCAGGGGGAAAGAGAAGTTTTGAGACTGAAAATTACAATAGTTGATGCTGAGCTCCAGCTCAGCAGGCTTACTGGCTTTTAAGAAATTTGTCTAAGGCCTTTATGCCTGAAGCCTTCAAATTAGACTGTAGATTTTCTTCTGGGATTTGTTCTGGACAGAGAACAAGAGAGCAAGTGCATGCCTGGAGCAGAGCGGGTGTTCCAAAGATGGCACACAGTTTAAGTAGGAAGAGTCACCAAGTTCTCTGCAAAACAATCAGTTCCCTTTTCCCCAAGTATTTTTAATTACAGCGCAGCTGAAAGAAGCTTTCAGGTACATCTCTATTCCTCCCAGCACTGGAAAGGGAACGTTAACCATCCCAATACGATAAACCAGAGAGTGCCATTCGCTCTTGAGCCTTGCAGTGTGCCTGCAGCACTGCAGGAACACAGCACTCACCAAGCAGAGGATTACAGTGCTTACCTAGGGGAGTAAAGAAGAGTGTTGATGAGAAGAGAAATCCCAACACAAGTCCAATAACAAACATGCTGAGCAGGACAGAGCCAAATCTCCACCAGCTCACAACCAAGAGCAGGCCTCCAATGATTCCAGCCACTGCTGTCAAAATGAGACGCACTGAAAGAGAGAAGAGAAAATTCCAGCATTCTGGAAACTTCAGTTCCTGCAGTAATATGTTCAGCAGCTTTATTTACATGCATGTTTGGCTTTTTTCAGTGAGTTTGAGGTAACAAAAGTATCAGAATGTGCTTCACGCACTTCACTTAGATGCCAGCCTGCAGCTGGGGATGTGCTGCTGAAAGAGTGGAAGGAGGGACCCTGAGTTCCCAGGGAGTTCAGGTGGCTACCAGCTACTGCACATGTATCAAAAAAGGAATTCTATGAGGTGGGACAGACAGAAAGAATTAATTCTGTCTAGTCTAACAAGCTGGGCCCAGACCACCTACTTCCATTTTACAGATGAAACCTACATTTGATGTGAAACCGAGGTCCGTGCATTGTGAAAGTAGGAAGAAAGTATGTTGCAAATTTCCAGAGTTTCCAAACACCTCTTATCTTCCTCGAATAGATACTGAAATTAAATCCAGCTATTAATTCTGCATCACTGTGATGCTGGAAGGAACACTTACTCTGCTGCATTTTCAGCTATTATGGTAAGCAAAGCTCAAGCATCGAGGCATCACCCTGCTATCCTTCCTGTGGCTGGCCAACAGCACAACTGAGATTGTACCTGAAGGGTTCCTAAGAAAAGTTTGGGAAGAGCATAGAATATCCTGACACATCTACTCACCATCATAACTAAGGCCAGTTACCCTGGTAATGAACACAAAGAAGACGAATGCTGCGACAATGAAGCCCATGAAGAATAAGTCTAGAGAAGAAGGAAAAAGTATTTAGCAAGCTTCATACCTAGCCCACTTCAGTGGATTTTCAGACATCTTCATATTACCACAGGGAAGGAACATAGCAGCTCACAAAAGGAGAGCCAGACAACATTTTGTTCTCAACAGGGGTGTCCTCAAGCACTACAGATAGTCCAAAATCACCTATTTATAGCTATATTGCCCAGAATACACCCTAGTTCTAGGTTTCTATTCTTTGCATCCCAAAAACTTCTTGCTCCAAGCTTAAAGGCTCAGAGCCCATAAAAGAAAAGCAGTGGACCTAACTGTCACAGCATCGCTATCAAGTGAATTTTGGTAATAACACTACCATTCCAAGTTACACAGAGTAACATTTATGAAGTTCCAACCAGATTTACGAGATGAGATGAAATATTCAGTACCTGTTTTCCAGAATCTGTGTCCAAAAAAGCAGGTGAAAAGACCAAGAACAGCAAAAGCAGTAAAGAATACTTTGGTAGAGAGTTTACCTACAAGAAGAAACGTAGGTTTAGTAGAGCATTCCACCTAGTAGTCCCAACAAAGAGATTAAGGTAAGGTCAGGTTGCTGTCACAAAACTTTACTAACAACTTGAGAGCTGCCACTCTGTCAGATCTGCAATGACTGAACTAGCAGTTGGCTTGGTAAGATCTCCAACAGAATACTGAAATAGTCCCAGACTGATTAAGAAATCAAGAGCTTCCTCCCCATTCAAAAGAAGTTTCTCTAAGTATATGTAACTTGCTTATAATACAGATATAAATTTGCCTGAAAAGTCTCTGCTCAGGTTTAAAAAAAGGGACATCCAGTCATCTATAAAAATCAGTTCTATAGGATTAGTGACCCAGGCAGCAGCTATAGGCTTAATCACTACAGCCTTCACCATTTATCTCCCTCTCATACATTTGATATGCAACAAAAATTATCATCAGCATCCCATTATGGCTTATCTCTATCTTCCATGCAAATTTCTTACCTATATTTAAGCTATTTGCAGAAGTAAACCATATTTTCCATGTGCTCTGAATTAGAGAAGTTTAGCCTAGATAATTTGTCTCACATTGTCATAGGACCAACACTGAATTTGACAACAGTCACTTGTGTCACAGTATATAAGAAAATAATGAGAACAAATTTTACTTTATGAACCAAATTCTACCAATTACTTGTGTCCCTTCTGCATTCATAAGAGGAGTATCAGCTTTGCTGTTTCTGCACAAATTCCATCATTATATAGCTTTGTAGAAAACAGCACTACTGCTGACATTATCTTCATTCTTGTTTTAGATGACTGCCTCCTTTCAAAATACCTGCAGGATTCCTGTTAGCACCAGCAGTTAGAAAAATCTGGCTGGAGCCTAGTCTGTGTTTTATTAACTCAACTTCACATCCAGAATCCACAGTCCCACAGATTATTTAAAATTATGTATCCAGTAGAAATGGACAAAGCTGGGGCGGCACTACAGCGTTCAGAGTTCCATTTGCAAGCCACATATTAAACCTCCATTAAACTAAACTTTAATTGCAAATGGTTCTCCTTAGTCTTACTTTATCATTCTAGACTGTCTCCTCAATCAAGAAGCAGTTACCATAAAGTAACAAAATATACACAGTGTAAAACAAAGATCTCCTACCGAAATTGAGAAGAGAATCTTAAAACCCATTTGGCACATTGGAGCACTACAAGCTGCAGAGGAGTTGGCACGGACATACAATTCCCAACTTACTGAGGGAAGAGCAGTTATCCACCAGGTCAGCAAAGCTGCAGGCATATGTGTGCACAGGTATGTATGCAGCAGAACTGTTCCAAAGAGGATCCCACACTATGACATTGTAGATCACACCTTGTCCAGGAAGTGAGGAGAAGTAGACACTGGTCTTGTCATCAGCTGTCAGCGTAAGCATCTGGAAAAGTAAATACCTCTGTTAAAGGCTCACAGGCTAGAACCCTTCCCTTCAGCACTACTGTGATTTCTGACAGGGGAGAAGATTCTTCCATTCCTGTTTTGCTCCTCCCTGCCTGAGGGCACAGTTCAGGTTCCATATCAGCCTACTGACCCAGCTCTGGCCTTCTGGAAAGGCAGGCAAGGCTGCCATTCCACTCCCCAACAGGGCCAGGGAGCTTGCTCACGTCTCCCCTCCAGGAAGATAAGCACAGGGGAGGAGAAAACAAGAGAGCCCCACTGCCACATGGCCAGTACCCAGTGCTTCAGGCTCACCTTAATGCCATTAGCTTTGACACTCTGCACCCCAGACATTTTCCGTATGTGGCTCATGAGCACCATCTCGGACAGGTCATTCTCGGGCAGGAAGTACTGGTACACATCGTAGCGCAGCCGCCACCGGGAGCTCTGACCAGTCCCTGAATCACAGGAGGGCGGGTTTGCTCCTCTGCAATGAGAAACACATCGGCCACAAGGCCCCAGACCTTAACATTAGTTTTCAGCAGTTACCTGTCCACAGGGTTTGCCTCTACTCTTTAGAAGTGCACACCAGCAGCTAACTCAAAGCTGGACTGTATTTGTGAGCACAGGGCACAGCAGCATCACACAGAACCACCCTGGCACAGGTGGTGGCTGTGCTGGTACCTGCCTTTACACTTACAGAGGCTTCCTATGAATTGCCATAACAAAAATTCCAAGAGGCCATAACAGCCAAAGACCACAACAGCCAAAGACCACAACATTACTGTTTGTCTTTCCATGCAGTTCCGAACAGTCTTCCCCATTCCCTGCCTATCACTTGTGACACCAGGCACCATTCAGGAAATAATGCCTTTTAACTTGAAGTCTCAAGTTAAACAAAACTCTGGGTCATTATCATGCTTTAGTACTAGGAAAGAAATAAAACTGGCTGTAACACACAATTGCTTCTCAAACAAATTAAGCTGTTACAGGGAATGGAAAGATCCAGTATTTACTGACTGCTTACATTTCTGAAGTTGCATAACCTCCCCCACAAGATGTAACTCTGAACCTTTATCTCTCTCATGCAGTACCTCTTTCCCTCCTCCTTTTCCCCATTTCCATTTGTTGCAGCGAATGAGATTCCTGCCAGCAGATGGATAGTTCAGCTGTTACAGCAGATTCTTATTTTAGCCTTTTGGCCAAACACAGGACATAAGGTCTTGCTCAGTGCACTGAAGTTTTCCACACACCTGGTATATCCCAAGTTTGCAGGGGCAAACTTGATGTGTATATCAACCAATGTGTAGTCCAGGTATATATTTGGATCCACTTCCAAGTCAAATTCTAGATTGCAGCCTCCAGGAATAGGATCTAGAACACAGAGAACATAACTGCAGTTACATGCTTGCAGGCACAATCCAATTGCTGAGCACAGAAAATCATCAGGTTCTGAACCTGCAGGCAACAAAAGGGTTTCACTGCAGCCTGTGACAGGTCCCCACACATGGGTGGATCCAGTGACTGGAGTGTTGGAATGGAAGGATACAAGCTCCTGCCATGTCTTGCACATGGTTCAGGGCAATCCCAAGCACAAACACAGGCTGGGTGGGGAATGGATTGAGGGCATCCCTGAGGAGAAGCACTTGGGGGTGTTGGCTGATGAGAAGCTTGACATGACCCAGCAACGTCTGCTCACAGCCCAGATAGACACCAACATCCTGCACGCAAAGAGGAGTGGGCATCAGGGCCAGGCAGAGGGGATCTGCCTCTCTACTCTGCTCTGGCAAGACCCCACCCCAACACAAGAAGGATGTGGACCTGCTGGAGCTAGTCCAAAGGAGGGCCATGAAGATGACCAGAGGGATGGAGCACCTCTCCTATGAGCAAAGGCTCAGAGTAGGGGTTGTTCAGCCTGGAAAAGGCTTTGGGGAGACCTTTCCAGCAGCCTTCCTATACCTGAAGGGAGCCTACAAGAAAGCTGGAGAGGGAACTTTTACAAGGGCCTAGGGATGACAGGACAAGGGGTAAAGGCTTTAAGCTGAAGGAGGGTAGATTTAGCTTGGATATTGATGCCTTGAGTTTTAGCTTCCATATTTTTCAGATTCTGTGCTGCCTAGGTGTGTAGCTCTGAGCTTCATATTACGTGTCAGTAAGTTCTCTTCACAGGGTAGGTAGACAAAACAATCCCTTTCCAGCTTGAGACCAAGGACAACTATTACAAGTTTCAGGCCCAAAAGGTATAAACAACGGAGAACTGAAGAGAGCAACAAGGAGGATGGGACTTCATAACTTGAAGCTATAATTGGACAACTAACTCCAATATGCAAATGGACCAAAACTCATAAAAGTGCAAGGTCTCCTGACTGGTCATCCATTTTGTGACCAGTTTGGGTCCATCTTGGCTGTAGCCCTGGCCAGGCTCTTGTACTGCCCAAGGTATATCCATTAAGGCCTTTCAATAAATACCTACTTTATTCCCTTAGCTCTGTCTAGTCTCTCTTCCAGGTTCAGCCTCTCAAGGCATCAACATGAGGAAGAAATTCTTTCCTGTGAGGGTGAGGAGGCCCAGAGAAGCTATGGCTGCTCCATCCCTGCAAGTGTCCGAGGCTCTGAGCAACCTGGGATAATGGAAGGTGTCCCTGCCCATGGCGGGGGGGGGTGGAACTGGATGATCTTTATGGCCCCCTTCCAATCCAAACAGATTCCGTGATCACATGCACAGCAGTTTTCTATTCTAAGGCTTAAGTCATGACAAGTGCATAGAGAACATCCTATACACAACTCACAATTCAGCAGTGACAATAAAAACATTTTCAGCCCATTTCAAAGGAATTTCTGGTACCTCTATCAGATTTCCACCATGTAAGACTGAAAGGTCAACCCTTCATTCCACAGATGACTTGCCTGAGCAGAGCTGTCATGCCCTGAGCACGTACCTTTCTCCATGTAGGGAATGGAGATGGCGGTGCTGAGCACCTGGCCAGCACCCAGGGCACGCAGGTACCACGTACACACGGTCTGCTCAGGCCGAAGGATGGACACCAGCCCTTTGTCCACCCCAATTCCTGAGCTGTTCACCGACGGAGTCTGCACAGAAAAAAAATGTAGAAACAAGTAGTTCTTTAGAAGATTTGTACCACAGTTTGATAATATTTCTGTATTTTGATAGTATCACTGGAGGCTATTCCTGCCACAAACCTGCCAGGCACACACATCAGTGCCAGTTACAACAGATCAGGCTCTGCCCAAAATGTATTTGTGCTTGGTCCAGCTCCATGTGCAGGACCTTCCTCAACTTGGCCTTGCTGAATTGTACGAGTTCTGCATAGGCCCACCTCTCAACCTGTCAAGGTCTCTCTGGATGGCAGCCCTAGCTGGTGATAAAAGGGAGCTCTGACACCACACACTGCCTGGCTCAGCTCAAAGACCCAAGTGACAAGTGTGGGACTACTAAAGAGCTGACAATCACAAGCAAGTTGCAGCAAAATCTAGCTAGTAGATCTGGCAATGAGACTGACTAGTAAAAATGTAAAAGGACTGGAGCATCCCTCACAAAATGTTGTGAGATGGCAGCAAGGAAGTGTTCTGGGAACCAACATACAGAAGCACCTTCCTATCTCCACCAGAACAGACATGACTGTATGACAACTGCCTTAACACTAGCAATGCCAGATGTTTTTGGGGCCAGGCCAGCTAGTGACCCAATCCCCAGCACCACCATCCCTTCCAGCACCAGAATTCTTGAGGAAAGATAAGCAGAAATGACAGTATCACAATCTCACAGCTGGAACAGCCAGTTGACCTGCAGCCACATTTTCAGTACGGAAAGTGCCTTTGGCCAAGGCAGTCACAGTTACCCAAGGCAATGCTGCAAGGAAGCACATTGGACCTGGCAGACTTCAAGGTCTGGCTCAACTTCATATTTCTAGAGGCAGGCCAACCCTAGAAGCAGTACAGCTGCATTTATGCATCACTGCCCTTGGCCTGGTAAGGCCCATAAATGCAAAGAGGATCTGAACTGGCAGCAGAGGATTCTACCAATGGCAAGCAAAGACTGAACACATGTAACAGTAATGGCTCAGCCCTGTAATCCTGGCTGTTTCACCAGTGCAAGGATGGCTAAGCTGGGTGACTTGTGTTACAGGTCCTCCATCTTCTAAGCTTCCCAGGATACTTCTTGGCACTCAGTATATTCTGATTTCAAAGATGTTGGTGGAGAGAGGGGAACTGGATTGCAGCTGTCAGATCTCCATCTACCACCTTCAGCTTAGTCCATGTTCTGTTCAAATACCAGTGTGTCCCAGCAGCACAACAACAAAAATCAGTATTTTAGATTAGGTTCATTTTGTCCCATCATTACTGGGATGCAGGGTACAGCAGCAGGAATGTTTTTATTGCTGTCTAGAAGTAGCAGCTTTCACTGGAGTATGTGGAGGAATTTCTCCATGTGTTACCAAAGGAGGATTAGACTCAGGACAAGGAGCTGGGATAACAACACATCATATCTACAGTGGTTAAATCCAAGCCATGGGAACAGCAGACAACTAAACATCCCAAAGTGATCATGTTTGGAGCATCTGGCAAACACTTACACAGATCTGGTTTTAATGTGACAAGCTGATGGACAACAGTCAGTAGAGCCACATAACAAAATAAACCACTTCCACCAAATAAAGAGCCTTGAAACATTTTCAAGCCAGCTCTGACATTCCTTTGGCATTCAGTCTTTCAAAACAGCAGCTATGACATATAAGTACAAGAAAGGATTTTTGAAGCTACAGTAACACCGTCTAAAAGCCAAGCAGGTAAAAGACACTTTTTATTTATACAGCTTCAGTCCATTAATCCTATATGTACCACAGCCAAGTCCTTCATTGAAAGACAGGCAGCACTTAATAGAAGTGACACTCTTACCTTATCAAAGGATATCACCACATCACTCTGCTGGGCATGCACTTGAAAAATAACCACAGTCACATTGCTGGCGATGTTCCTGATTACAGCCTCTACTGGATTGGTCTGGTTAAGTAGCACGTTTCTGAATTTTCCCAAGGAGAGCTCAAGAAGACCTGCATTACACACACAAAAAAAAAAAAAATATATATATATACAGGGGGTTTCTTTCGGTCCAGAGGGAAGCAATTACCAGGGAAGCCTGGAAGCTTCCAATAGCCCAGCATTAGTCAGCTGGGAGCAGAGCAGGATGTTGCTTTGTGCTGCTCTCATCCTGTGAGCTGTACCAAGCTTTCAGAGACTGCTGCACACAGAGCTGTACCTGCAGACACAGGCACAGCCAGGGTACCCGCCCTGCAGCCTGGCACTCACCTGAGCACAGGGACAGAGCTTCCTTCCAGGAGTCAGGATTGGATAGAGCTGAGCTCACCAGCTCAGCCAACCAGCCAGCTACCCTCCAAAAAGTCAGTAAGAGAAGACACAGAGAACTGCCTGATCTTTGGCAAATACAGGCAGGTATGTTTGTACCAGCCAGCCAACTTGCACAATATCCATCAGACTTTCCAGGTGAATTACTACAGGCCATGGGAATCGGAGTCAAGTTCCAGAAGACAGAGTCAAATCTGTAGTTTACACACATCCACTTACCCACTTTCAGCTATTCCATGTTTTTCACTGCCAAACGGTTTTTAATCATTAGGACTGCTGCATCCCCATCTCTAGACCTAAAAATCTGACTATTTTTTCCTAGACACAACCTAGACCATTTCTTCTTACAATGAGCATAACCCCATGATCTGCTGTCATTTTAATTTAAAGAGAACCACATGACCTGGGAAATAAGACCTTTGAGAATCAGCTTTGGCTTGTCATCCAAGTCCTGCAAGCAAGCCTGGCTTCTCCCTGTGTTGGGTTCTGCAGGGGCAGGGGATGCCAAGGGAGGAAAGCGAAGCAGCCACGCAGAAGCCACAAGATGCTCTTTGGTTGGCAGTTGCAACCAGACTGCACAATGCCTTCCAGGCTTTTCCCTGAATTCCTCTGCCTGCCTCTGTACACAAACAGACCATAAACTTATCAAACCTGAACACATACAGATACACACTTCCTCAATGAAGTTGCCTCTGGTGGAAAGGGTTGGTACTGCCAAGTTCCCTAACAGAGTCACCAGCAGCACCATCTGAGGGACACTTGCTGATGACACTGGGGGGCTCCCATTCACAAGGGAGGGGACAGTTTTCTTACCTGAAACTATACCCAGTACTCTCTAACTGCTTTCCTATGACTTTTCTGTCCCTCCTGCCAAGAACTCCAGCCAGTTTCTTTGCCTCCTGATATGTTAATAGAGGGGAGCTGTTATGCCTCTTCCACTCCATACACAGTGAGGGAAAGAACTTTAACCCTTACATGCTCACTCCCAAAATTCAATTAATACCAATACTGCATCACCAAAAAAACCTCAGCTAAAACATGGGGGTTCATAAACCACTTGTGAGGAAAGAAAGATGCTCCATTCTGCAGTTTGTGTTAAGGTAGAAGCTTCTACACCAAATTTTCACACAGTAATGTAAAATTAAAGCTGCAAAAAAAACTTTGTGTATCCTTCAGTTTCTGATTCTTCAGAGTCCCTTGAGCAGCATTCAGATATCCTCAGATCTTTCCTCATAGCTCAATCTCTACCACAAATGCAAGTAGCGGTATGAATGCTAAAGAAAAGCATTCAGCATGCACAGACTATACATCTATACACTCAGAAATTTACAGTGAATGCTTACAATGCACGAAAAATATTTTTCTTTGATCTTTAACAACTTCAGCAGAGCTTCCTGAACCACTAGACATTCACACTTAGATGTTCTTTTAAGAAAAAAGTTGAAACCATACACATTCTCTGTGTGATCTACATCAAGGGGAAAGAACTGCATTGCTCTGCCTTGTTTCTCACCTCCACTCCGTACCATACCCAGGGGCCTCTGCATAAATAAGGACAGATTCGTCAGCAGGACACACAGTCACTACTTCAGCGTGATCATGAGACTCTAAATGTCAGAGGCACTCTCTCAAGTTTAATTAGTGTGGTGAATTAAGGTATGGTGTTCTATATTGCTTTACTGTTTGCATAACTGCTCCGAGAAGAGCACATGTGACACACATTATCCCAAAATCTGGGCACAAGAGCAGAGACTCAGGTTGAAGAACATCTACACCCATCAGACAAGTCCTGTTCAGCTTGCTGTTCACAGTGAACCACACTTGCAGCCAGGCCTAAAAGTGAACCACACTTCCAGCCAGGCCTAAAACATGATGAGCACTGCAGAGCAACAGAACCTTCTGAGAAGTTTTTGGAAGAGCAATTGCTCCACAGCCACACACCACAGCACCCTTCCAGCCTTCTCCATCTCTGTTATTTAACAAGTCACTCCTGGTGCGCTGAGACAGAAAGGGAAGATGGTGAGCAAGACTAATTGATTAAATTAACCAACTCACAATTCACCAGGCCTTTTGCTATCACCAGTTCTCTGGGTCTAATACCAGACAGGTATTAGACTCCCTGAGCCACAGAGAGCTCGGTCTTGTCAAACGTCCTTTGAAGGACACAGAGACCTCAACGACCACATAATGCTGGTCACAGCATGCAACCTTCTCCTTTGGGCAAGCTTGACCTGCCCAGAGGTGGCCCACCAGACAGGTCTGCAGGACCAGCAGCACAGTTAACTCCACCTCACAAGTGAGAGAGTTGATCCAGCAAGTCAGCAACAGAGGAGCAAAATCCAGGCATCCCAACTTGTTTTTTTGCTTCCAACAGTGAAGGCCTGGACACACTCTATGGTGTGAGGCTATGTTCTCATCCTTGACCTCTAGGAAGGACTGTAACAGTCACTGCACATCAGAGTAATTTGGGGTTAGATACATGAGAGAAACCCAAACTATTACAGAACTTATCAACTGAACAGATGCTGAAAGGAAGTCAGCATTGCTGAAACCAAGCAGCAGCAGAGCAGAGATGGAGCACTGAGCATGTATTACTCCATAAACAGCACCAGAGCTGTAGCATAGATAGTCCTGCACACAGAACTGGTGAACAGAGCAAACAGCCCACTCTGTCACCCCACAGTATCTCTTCTCCCACATGAAGGGCAAAACCGGTAAAGACAGCAGAGAAATAGAACCTCCTGGAACTCTTCTGAAAGCAAAAGTCTTTATTCCTAACTCTAAACAACAAGACAAACAATTCCAGAGCCTCTGCACTTGTTATCCCTTCCCTGTGACACACAGTTTCCCCACCAGGCTACACCCAGTTTGAACTGTTTTCATTGTGCTGATTCAGTGCTGAGCTCTTGGCTCCTCTGATGCTTTGAGTAAACCACATTTCCAGCTCCAATAGCCAAGTGTCACTCCCCTCCACCACAGAGCAGTTAACCACACAGGGTTTTGATTACACCTAGCAGTCCAATTTCCAGTAAGAAAAACAACTGAAGAAATGCCCCTTCTGCCCATACAGAACAGTCTTCACCTGCAGAGCCATGCTCAAACATTATCCTTCCCTCAGAGAGGTTCTGTGCAGTCAGAGAAAACACATTTCTACTGGGTGCCAAGCACCTTGCAGTGGATATGCAGAACAACCTGATGTAAGCAAGCCCCAGGAGCCAAGGAGAACTTTCCAGTGCAGGGAGTACAACAACAAGTAGTCACATGAAGACATTTAATGAAGTGCAAGCTCAGACTGACAACCAGTTTGAGTAAGAAAAACATTAGCATACAGTTACTTAACAGAATAAAGCCTGGAGCCATATCCTATCAGACCTGTAAGGCCATGCAGACACAGATAATGGGAGAGTCTGGCTACAGGATCTGTCTTCCCACACTACTGACCCCCCCCCCAAAAAATACAGCACCTACCCCATTCCCAAAAGAAGCAGGAACATTTCTGAAAGCTTCTAAACTTTGATTGTGTGTGTACTGAAACTCATGCTTAGAATTGCTCGATGCTTAAAGCAGATGGCACCACAGAATGTGGCTTGTCACCATCTGCACCATTCCCATCCCAGAGGACTATTCTGCTCACCAGGCTAGAGGTCTTTTACAGCCTGAAAAGTGAGGGAAGAGATTTGCGTGAACTTCTTATTATAAAGTATCGTCTCTGCATAGACTAAACAGCTGGCACAAAAAGTTTCACCCAGATAAGCTCCCTTTACAAAAGCACCGCTCAGTCCTGATTACACTATAAATGCACTTTAGTTTTTACAAAACTGAACAGCCCAGCTTGGATGCAGCAAACACAGCCAGTTGAACTCCTCCTCAGGAAGGCAGACCTTCCTGGAAGGCAACAAACACAATGTATAAAACACTTCTGCACAAAGACCAAGTTTGAAGAGCTGCAGCCCATCAGAAGCCCAGAGAGGTAACACCAGCCATCTTACAAAGACTTCACTAATCAGCACTTTTAAAATGAAGCAGGATCTTCAGGAATTAGGAGTTAGCAGAGCCCATCCCTGCAAAGTGGGTGTCCACAACTGAATAACCAACCACAAGACAATTTCAAATCAGTGAACCATTAAGCAAGTGGCCTTTTTTGAAGGCCCTAATGATCAGCTAGACTCTGGTACACAAATTACACAGCCTATTAGCTTTTCAGTAGGGAAATACTTTCCACCTCCACCCTCATTCGTGCAAGGAAAAACAGCAACAGGTTCCTTCAAGGCCAAGCCATTTGCTTAGTCTCATAGTTGCTTTGCCTTTTTACATAATGTAAAAAAATTACTCAACACATGACCCATTTTCATCAAGTTCAGGAGACAAACTGCTTGTTAGCATCCTTTAAGTTATCTTAAGGACATTAAGGTCTAAGAAAGCAGAGCTTTCATTCTCACACCTGCTTGCCACCATCAGGTGCCCAGCCAAAGCTTTTAGTCCTGCAAGAAACAGGGAATACTTGGCTCTCCGTTAGGATCTTGGGTATGAGACTTGGGCAGAGAGAAGCCTTCCACACCTGAGACTGGTTCCAAATGCTGTCCTGCATGCAGCCCTGCAAAGTATCCCAAGAGTCTCCTTTGGGACAATTAAGCTTCATTCATTCAAGGCCAGGTTGGGTGGGGCATTGAGCAACCTGGTCTAGTGGAAGGTGTCCCTGCCCACAGCAGTGGGGTTGAAATGAGATGAGGTCCCAAACCATCCTATGAGTCTAAGGCTAGAAGCAGTATAAAAATAAAGCAAAACTAAGAGGAGGAGGCTTACATCAGCCCTGATACAAAGGACTGCTTGCTTATCTCTGAATTATCTCTGAGTGGAAACTGTTTATTTTTTCCTTTATTTGAACAGATAAGAGTTTAACCAGAAAAAAAAAAAAAGTTACTGTAAATCTTCCTGAACTATACTTATTATAGTACACTTAACTCTGGACTCCTATTTTAGTCACATGCAGGAACACAGGAAAATTACAAAAAAAAAAAAAAGCCCATGCCAAATAAAGTCAGATTACATCAGTACGGACAAAAAGTAAGTTTAGGAACCAAGCTGCAAATTTTAGGTTTTGCTCCTTTCCCTAGTTTTATAGCAACAGTGGTTTTCAACCCCCCCATCCACTATGGTGGTGGGAACCCATGAACACCTGTACATAGTCGGGGGATAAAACCAAGCCTCCTTTTAGCCATGTTCCCTTTGTCATGTAAACTCACGTTCTCAGGTGGAGAATGCCACCTTGTTTCTGTTCGCGGATACAGCCCTACGCCAGCGCATCAGCTGTACCGCACCCCCGCAACGACACGGCCAAAATGATTCCGAATTATCCATGAAACAGTTAAATTATGGCATTCATAGCAATTAAGGTGTTTAAAAAAAAAAAAAAAAAAAAAAAAAAAAAAAAAAAAAAAAAAAAAGAAGAAGCGGATAGGGAGGGAAAGGGGATTTAAAAAAGAGGGTGGTTCTCCTTGTCCGCATGGAAGATTAAGATTACCAGGAATACACACAGCGCTTCTGCAGCGCCGCAGGCAGCTTTGCTCCGCACTCCTGCTCATCCCTCCGGAGAGCGGCCAGCAGCGGGGACACCCCGAAAGGCTCTGCAGTCGCAGCAAGCCCCTGCCGCTGGCCGTGAGCCCGGGCACAGCCCCGCAGTTCCCGGTACGAGCCGCGCTCCTCCGGCCGCTTAATGGCGGCCACAGCCCCACGCGCCCCCGCCCCGGCCCACACCGCCCTCACCTGAGGCTCCGCCATGGCGCAGGACCCCCATGAGCAGCAGGAGCAGCGCGGGGCGAGGCGAGACCCACATGGCGCTGCGGAGGGAACGGGCGAAGGCGGCTGAGGCCGGGGAAGGGCCGGGCGGCCGGGGCGGGGCGGGCGCTGGGGGCGGGCCGCAGGCGGGGCCCGCCCGGCTGGGGCCGCTCCCGCCCCGCTCCGGCTCCGGCACCGGCACCGGCACCGGCACCGGCACCGGCGGGAGGGCCCTGCCGGGAAGGGCGGAGGGGAAGCGCTTGGCCGCGCTAGCAGCTGCGAACTCCTAAAAATGCACGGTGGGGTTTGGACCGGCGGTCTGGGACTTGGCGTTTAACTTCAGAGCGTGAAGAGAGCCCACCTCCCAGTTTACGTGCGCGGACAAACAAAATCCTCACCCGTCCGTGCCGTCGGGCGGATTATTTGTATCATTGCCGCACCCGCAGCATCAGTGACAAGGCTACGGAGCGGTTATTTCCAGAGGCGTGTTGTGACAGGATAGCAGAAGTGGCTTCAAAATAAGATTTAGATTGGATATTAGAAGAAATTCTTCCCTATGAGGGTGGCAAGGCTCTGGCACAGGGAAGCTGTGACTGTCCCATGCCTGGCAGTGTCCAAGGCCGGGTTGGATGGGGCTTGGAGCAACCAGTGACAGTGGAAGGTGTCCCTGCCAATGGCAGGGGTTCGGAAAGAGATGATCTCTAAGGTGCACCTGGGAGAAGCCTGGCATTCTACCCACCTGTCAGAGATAAGAGAGTTGGGCACAAACCGACTGGCACGAATGGCATTTATTTTCCAACCCCTGAGCTCGGAGGCCGGATGCTGGCTCTGATTTGGCTTGTTGGGAGCACTACACTCTGGCTTTTCCCGGCTCAGATCGGGGCTGGAGCGGAGCGCCCGAGCGCCGCTGCAGCCTCCAGCTGGGATCAGAGCGGCTGCTGCACAGCAAAAGCTGCCCGGGCCGCGGCAGTAACAGAATCACTTCGGTTTGAAAAAGACCTCTGAGGTCAACAAGTTCCGCCTGTGACTGAACACCGCCGTGCCAAGCAGACCGTGGCACTGAGCGCCAAGTCCAGGCTTTCCTTAAACACCCGGCGGGGCGGTGACTGCAGCGCCGCCCCGGGCAGCCGATCCAAGGCCTGCCCAGCCCGGCTGCGAGCGGATTCCCCGGGCTGTCCGACCGCTCCTCCCGGCCGCCAGGCGGCGCGCGCGCCCCGCGGGCCCGCGCCTCAGGGGCGGCGGCGGCGCGGCCATGGCGGACCGGCTGACCCAGCTGCAGGACGCCGTCAACTCGGTAAGGCGGCCGCTGCCTCCGCTCTCCCGGGGCCGCGGGACACGGCACGGGCTGCGCCGCCCGTGCGGGGATGCGGTGATGCGGTGATGCGGTGATGCGCCCCCCCCCCCCCCCCGCCCGCAGTCCCCCGGCCGGGGGAACGGCCACGCGTGTGGGGCGCGCACCCTGCACATGGCCGGGGTGCTGGGCGGGCGGGGGTGCGCCCTGAGGCGGAGGTGGCTGTAGCGGCGGGGCAGGGTGATTAACGCCGTGTTAATTGGTGCCGGCAGCTCGCGGACCAGTTCTGTAACGCCATCGGAGTGCTGCAGCAGTGCGGCCCGCCGGCCTCCTTCAGCAACATCCAGACGGCCATAAACAAGGATCAGCCCGTGAACCCCACGGAGGGTGAGTCCGGCTCCCTGCTCCCCGCACGCGAACGTGCTCCGGGGTGGTGCGCTCGGGAACGCAAAATCCGGCCTCGCAAAGAGCTCCCCCCGAGCTGGGGGAGTGGTGCAGGTTAAGTCGTGAATGGATGGCGGCTGCACTTTCTGCGTAACAGCAGAGTCGTGCCTGTTTCTAAAAATTCCCTGAGCGATTGGCTGAGTTGTGCTGTGTTTTGTGCAGAGTATGCCCAGCTGTTCGCAGCTCTGATCGCTCGCACTGCCAAGGATATCGATGTTCTCATAGATTCCCTGCCCAGTGAAGAATCCACAGCAGCTTTGCAGGTAGGAGTTTTCCTAATTCCAGCATCAGAACGCTCCTGAAGGCAAACTTCCTCCTTTTTTTTTTTTACACATTTTTTCACCTCTAAGCCCTGTCATCATTGAAAAATGATTTTAGTACAAGCCTGAATTTTTCATTAGGGTAGCCTGTGAGTACTTTGTAGGCTTAGTGGAAATATTGACCTTGCATCTAGCTCCAAATAAGATTATAGTAAGTGACAATATTTTAGACATAGTTTTCTGTTAAAATGTAAAAAAAAAAAAAAAAAAAAAAAAGGTGGTTTTATCATACCACCAGTACACTGGAAACTGCTCACCCTTTTTTTTTTTTTTTCAGATATTAACAGAACAGATATAACAGTAATGATGCTTGTGTTGTTTTAATCATTTTTTTCCCCTTGGGTAATATTTCATATTTTCTCACATTTCATTTTGTAGCCGCAGAGCCAACGCTACAGAAGTCTTTTGTTTTTCCACATTGTTTCTGGTTAAAGAGTTTGCAGGGTGTCATTTAAGTTCTTCAGCTCTGTCACAAAACAATACCATCACCTTTCAATAACAAGGAGTCTTCCTTTGAACCAGTCAAACTTGTTTTGTTTTTTTTTTCCTATTTTTTTCACAGATTTTACTTGTTAAAACCAACTTTTTTTTTTTTTCTTGTGATTCTTAATGGCTAGATTTACATCAAGTATTTTCTTTTTGGAATGCATAAAGGATGCTGAGTGCTGTTTCTCTGACAAACCTGATGATCACCTTTAAGATCACCTGAAAGTTTTAAACTTGCATTCATACTCTGTAACCATTCAAAAGTGTTTTACAGAAGATTGACACTGAATGGGTCAAAGAGAAATGACTTGGCAGTGGCATCACCTTTGGTTTTAAACAGAGGAGGTTAAATTTGGGAACTTTGCTAGTCACAGTAATTGCTGAACATCATAATTAGCCTCGTTAACATTAGCATAATTTCCTGTAAGTGCATTTTTAATAGCTGAAGATAGAATGCCTGCTGCAGACAAATTCCAGTTTCTTCCATGACTGAGCAAGGTCTGATCAAAGTGGCAGCTGGTGTGGGCAAAGCAGGGTGCTCCAGAAGGAGGAGCTAGTTATCCAGCAGGGATATGCTTTCCTTAGAGGTGATACTTCAACAGTTTCTTGCTGTCTTAATGAAGAACTTCATGTCACAGAAATTTCTGATACTTTCTGTCTGTTGTGGTTTTAAGACAAATTAGCTTGGATTCCATCACTTGGATTCCAGTTTTGATTTTCATGTTCTGTTGCATAATTTTGTGCAGCATTGAATATTCTGATAGTGTTCAAAGAAATAGTTTTGAGGATGCTTGAAACACTGTCAAATAGGCACTTTAGGTTTAGTTGAGAAGTGGTAGATAATACTTGTTTAATAGAAATCTGCTTTTTTTATACTGAAGTTGTCTTGGTGTATGTTTCAGATCTGAGTCTTGTCTTAAATGATAAAAGGAGCTGCTACATGAATGCTCAACACAATTTACCTGCCCCTTGTGAGTTCCCTTTTGGTGAAGTTGACAGCACAAATTCTGCTCTAATCTGTGAATTAGTTGCAGTCAACTATGAAACAAGAGAACCTTTTTCTTTTTAGGGAGCACCAGCTGTTCTCTCAGCATCCTTGAGCAGCAAAGTCACTTCAGGATTCTGTTGAAGAGCCTTGCTTTTCCCTGTTGCCTAATATCAAAAGAGGAAACTCTTGCAACAGGGTTAAAATAGTAAAATAAAAAGCAGGCCTTTATTGGAAGCTTCCAGGTGTCCCAATGGTCATGGGCACACCCAGCATCAGCTTCCTACAATTTTATGAGTTTAACAAATTAGCATCTCTAATAAATATTGTCCAATTAGAGGAGTAGTTGGTTAGGTAGTTTTCCCTGCATTCTACCCCATTGGAGTTGTTGTAGGGGCTTCTTTGCCCCATTTCTTGTGTGTTCTCAGATTCTGGTTGGAAAACAAAACATCCTGGTCAGGCTTCTTTGTAAGAAAAAGACTAAACAGATTCCAAGTGTGCATTAGAAGGGTTAGCTTATTGTTCTAAAGGGAAACGGTAGAAAAAATTACTAGGACTACGATAGTAGCATCCAGAGCTACGAAAAAATGAAAAATACATAAAAAGCCAAAAATCTTTGGGCATCATCCCGGTTTTGCTTTGAAGGCTGCGAGCCTGTACCGGCTGGAGGAGGAGAACCACGAGGCGGCGGCGCGGCTGGAGGAGGTCGTGTACCGCGGGGATGTGCTGCTCGAGAAGATCCAGAGCGCCCTGGCCGACATCGCCCAGTCGCAGCTGAAGACGCGGAGCGGCACCCACAGCCAGCCCCTGCCCGACTCGTAGCGCCAGGGGGCAGCGCGGCCCTGGCCGAGAGCCTCGGGAACGCCTCTGGCTGCGCCGGGAATGGATGGGCTGGCCCGGCCCTCCCGCGGGGCTGCTCCGCGCTCTGCTCCCCGTCGGGAGCGGCGGCTTTGGCACAGCTCGGCTGCGGGTTTTGTGTGAGAAACGCTTCTACAGGGGCTCTGGTACGGATCTGCGTGGATTGATGTCTGTTTCCTTGACTTAGAACGAGCTTTCTGTTCACAAATATGACTTCAATCGAATTTGTTACATATTAGAAGTATTTGTATAAGTTAATCCCACTATGGTCATGGTATGTTTTTCTGTAAGCCTCAGACACACACTAGTTGGGCAGAGTTCCCTGGAGACAATGCTGTGAATGCAGTGATGGTCATGTTTTAATTAACAGCCCTGGTAATGTTGATTGGCTGGTTTGCTACCCTTTACAGAGCGTATGAAAGGATAAGTAAGCTCTGATGTTTACAGAGTGATTGTTCTTGTCACTGGCATCGCATTTATAGAGAAATAAACCTGCAGGTGTCTGATATTGACATTTAGTATTTGTAATTCACAAGTGAGCCTTTGAGTCCATTGTTGCCACTGACACACTTGCTTTTGCTTGTGCTATTTCTCTGCTTTTACTGATATTCTGTATTCTCTTGTCAACTGGTGAGTGCTTCTAAAGCAGGCAGTGATGAGGAAGCATTGGATGACTGGATAAAAATCAGCAGTGAGAAAACTGAAAATAGCTATTTACATAAAGTTGCTTTTCAGTGTAAGCAGTGGCTGCCATATGAATGCTGTGATCAAAAGCAGCAAGATTCCCGTTGTCCCCAGGGTGCTCTAGGGAGGTGTATTTATCTTCACACACTCAATCACAGAATGAATTTCTGCTCTTTGTTGTGGGACTACAGGAATACTAGTATCTCTTATGATATTCAAAATAAAACCCCAACACCAAACCAGCAGCTAATGTAGGGTTCAAAGCATGAGCTTGGGGTTAAACGTTCTCATTTTCTGTTGTTTTGAGTTACCAGCCTTGTTATTGCAGGATGTTGTTTGTTGCCACATAACATCTGCTCATTTCCTGATCAAAACCGCCTGTTTCTATAGATTGACTAGGCTGTTATTGACTTGAAAGTTACACATATTGCTAATGCACCCAGACAAATCAGAGCAATTCAAAAGTGCCTTTAGCATGCAACAAGTGTAGCACCGAACAATGTTTGGAGGATTAAAAAAGACAAAGCTGTTCCTACCTCTAACAAATACTGAAACTGGAAGTACTTAATGAGATTGGTATTTCATTGCTTAATAATATTTTACAAAATGTGCATATCTGTAGTCATAAATTTAATTTGCTGTTGTGGAACTCTTGTACTATAAGATTCTGCAGAAGGAAAAAAAGATTGGAGGGTGAACAGACTACAGTACAGCCCCAGGCCTGTGGCAGCTTGTCCTTGATTTATTTTGCCCATGTCCTGGGGAGGTTTGAGAGGCTAAATTTTCATTTGAAGTCAGTCCTGGGGCCTGGTTTTTGTTTCTTCCTAGAAAAATTGCATCCAGTGCATTTCAAGATGGTTGGTTTTAGGGTGGGGTGAATTTTTGTTGTTTGTTTGCTTTTTGAATTAGTGGACTTGAAAAGAGGGAAAAGTTTGGGTTTTGTGGATTTTTTTTTAGAAGTCTTAAATTGAGATTTGTATGTTGCTGGAAAAGGAATTTGATCTTCGTAGTAGATTCCCTGTTACAGCTTAACATGTGCATCACCTCACACTTGTTATCTTGGGAACTGTGGGAGACAGTACATCTTCAGGAACCACAGTTCTTTTCATTTCATAGCCTTCTATTTTTTTATTCTTCAAAGTTACTCTATTTCTGCGGCCTGATACTGCCTAACTGTGGAAGCTCTTACTTCTAGTTGCTGTTTAAGCATCAAATAAGTAGTCACACTTGGAAGTAAACCTTAACCAGAGGTATAAATAAGTTGCCTCATAAGTATATTTGATATTTCAGCACTTGAGCTGTTGTAGATTTTCACCTGCTCTTTCACAGTTTGCAGCTTGGTCAGCAAAGTGTGTATCTTCTGTTGGGTCTGACACAACAAAAGAGGAAAAACATTGATTTGCTACAGCTTTTTAATGGACAAAGCATTAGACTGGGGCTGGAGATGTGGATTCCTTTGCTTTTTATCATGTGCTGATTTGTCCAGCTGCTGCTATTGGGGTTTGAACATCTCTGTTCAGAACACACTGTGATGGTAGGGCTCTCTTTGTACTCAAGCAAGAATTGTAGGGCATGCAGGATTACAGAGTCGGGGTCATTTATAACACTCCTACCTTCAGTGCATTAGAAGTGTGGGAGTCATAGAATCATAGAATGGAATGGGACCTTAAAGCTCATCTCATTCCAACCTCCTGCTGGACAGCTTCCACTATCACCCCATCCCACCCGGTCTTGGACATTTCCAGGGATGCGGCAGCCACAGCTTCTCTAGGCAATCTGTGCCAGGGCCTCAGCACCCTCAAAGGGAACAATTTCTTCCCAATATCCAATCTTAACCTCCTCTCTGTCAGTGTGAAGCCATTCCCCCTTGTCCTGTCACTCCAGGCCCTTGTCCAGAGTCTCTCTCCATCTTTCCTGTGGGCTCCCCTCAGGCACTGCAAGGCCACAACAAGGTCACCCCAAAGCCTTCTCTCCTCCAGGCTGAACAATCCCAATTCCCTCAGCCTTTCCTCCCAGCAGAGCTGCTCCATCCCTCTGATCCCCTTGGTGTCCCTGCTCTGGCTCCAGCAGCTCCCTGTCCTTCCTGTGCTGGTCCCAGGGCTGGATGCAGCCCTGCAGGGAAGGGGGTCTCAGCAGAGCGGGGCAGAGGGGCAGAATCCCCCCTGCCCTGCTGCCCTGGGGCTCTGGGTGCAGCCCAGCACAGGGGGGTTCTGGGTTGGGGCAGGGCCAGCTCTCACCCACAGCACCCCCAAGTCCTTCTGCCAGGGCTGCTCCCTCTGCTCATCCCCAGCCTGTGTGACATTGTGTCTTCCATGAGAAGCCTTGACTGCTTCCCAAATTTTAATACCAGAGAAAGGGGCAGGAAGCAGGGGGAAACAAAGTGGACATAGCAGCTGGTAACAAACGTATCACATTACCTGCAAGAGATTTGTGAAAGGAAACTCAGGTTGAGACAAGAGAATAGATGGAGGTAGAGCGTGTGGGAAGAAAACAAAAGTGTTGAGCAATGGTTCTGCATGTTATGTTGGACAAGAAGTACTGCCCAGTGAACAAATTGTGCTTTGAAGAAAGATAGTCCAGAGCATAATGGAAGATTCCATTGAAAAACAATCTCAACCACTTCAAATGAGCAAGAGCATCTCACTCTGGGAATCCATACAGCCCACTGGCAAAGATGTTGCAATCAATTTAGTAAACATAAGCAACTGATCAAAGCCTAGTCTTCTTTACTATAAACAACTGTGCTTGGAGGAAAGGGACACCTCACAGCAGCTGTTCTCTTTTTCAGAGACAAGAATGCAGAGGAATTTTTACACTTCTTTTTAAAGGTACTGGGAAAAGTGCATTAACATTATTTTAGCTTAATGTGTACATAGAGTTAATCTTGGCTTCTATTGCAGATGATCTTGGCAGATCTGGGAGCTTCTGTTGTGTATGGCATGGGGGAAAGTGTCTTGGCCATCGCCACAGACTTGACACCAAAAGATTTTGGGAGTTTTCAACAATACAGGCCAGAGACCGGCAGGCTGGAGAGCAGCTCTGCTCAGATGGAGCTCGGGCCTTGGTACACAGCAGGCTGAGCGTGAGCCAGCAGCTGGCCCTGGGAATGCAACGGGCCAGCAGCATCCCGGGCTGTGTTAGGGGGAGCACAGCCTGGAGCTGGAGTAAGGTGATCCCTTCCCTGTGTAAAGCACGTGTTGGAGTGCACCTGGAACACTCCCAACAGCTGTGGGCCCCTGGGCTCAGCATGGGCTGGAGCACATCCCCCGTGAGGAGAGGCTGAGGGAGCTAGGCTGGGTACAGGAATGGCTTTGGGACACCTAAGAGCAGCCTGCCCATGGGATGGCTTTGGGGATGCCTAGCAGCAGCCTGCCCACACCTATGGGGGGCATATGAAAAGACAGGACCAGGCTGTTCACAGTGGTGCTTGGCAGGAGGGTGATGGTGGACAGAGATTGGAACAACAGAGGTTCAGACTGGTCACAAAAGCGTTTTCCACATTGGGACAAGTAAATTTTGCAACACGGTCCCCAGAGAAGCTGAAAATCCTGGGAGGTTTTTCAAGACTTGGCTGCTTAAAGCTCTGGCCAGCCTCATCTGACCTCACAGCTGACTGACCTCTGCTCAGGTGGTGGAATTAGACTCCTCCTGAGGTCCCTCCTCTTGATCCTGTGGATACGAGACCCACACAGCTTCAGAAAGAACCAGTCAAGTGTTAAGGAATGTTGTGTCCCCGTTATAGAAAGGCAGATCTGGAGGGCAGAGAACTTGAGGTATCTCATATCAGCCTCATTCCAATTGATGAGACTTTGTGATGTGCTGGGAGGGCACTGAGTTGACCTTATGCGTGGTGTGAAATTCCATGCTGTAGTGACCCAAGTTTCCAACAGGTGCCCTTGGAGAGTGTGATATGCAAAATCCACATCCTACACTTAGAGAAAATTGATCTGTCAGATGATGCTGACTCACTGTTAGACAAAGGCAGACTCCTCTACAGAAAGAAATTGTGTTTTACATCACTTGTTATATAGTCTTACATAAGAAAGAACAAAAGTGCAATTTTCAGGCATCAAACCTGAGGCTAGAGGAAAAGTTTTATTCTAGCTTTTTCTTTAAGATCTGTGGAAGAAAGCTTGAATGACTTTCATTGACTTAAAAACATTTTATTGCTTGACTGACAGTAACTTTTTACCTGTAACCCATGTTCTAGCAACAAAGAGCACAGAAAACAAAGTTTGCGAGCTTTTGTTCACATTTCAGGTATGTCAGACACTGTTTTAGATGCTTGCAGTAAGTGGCATCCACAGTGGAAATGATCTTAAGGAAGCTTCTGTCTGTTTCAATGTTTTTAGTGTAACATGCTTTGAAGGAGTGCAGCTTGACAATGACTGCATGGTGTTTGTGTACACTTAGATGCAGGTTTTATGTTTATTTTTGTTTCCTGGAAAGCTTTGTAGGCTTGTTCACTGTAGCTAGACCAGGAATTTTATATTCTTGCTGCTGCTGCTCACTCACCTGGCATGGACAAGTAACTGAATGCATTCACCTCATGCTCTGAGCACAAAGGATTGTCTATTTTACAGCTGTTTACACAAGAACCACATTTCTTCTGAATTTCTGTTTGTACCCAACACTCAAAAAGCATAACACAACAGCGCAAACTGTTTTACGCTGACCATTTTAACTTGATATTTGCTTACTGTAAATATTACTTAGGTCCGGGGTTTAGCCTCTTACACGCTTCACTGATGGCCTAAATGAATAATTTTGTGAAGTAGAAATTTGTAGCCGAGTAGGGACTGTGTCATTTGGCTGTGAAACATCCTCCCTCCACTCTGCCCACTTAAAAAGAGAAGATTGGAATAAAAGCCATCTTTCAGGAAAACACGTACTCCATTCTGTGGCTGTGTGGGAAAGCAATTAAATGCACATTAACTTTCCACAAGTGCTAGAGAAAAATCCCAATTGTTTTCTCAAACCATGATCCAAGAGAGAGAAGCTACATTCATTAAAAGAAAGTACAACACCTTTGTAGCTAAGAGCTCAGAAGAAGAGGGCTTTTACACTTGAGATTGTGGAGATAGGGCTTCTGCAGGAGTTTCTCTGGTGCTTTCTCCAGGTATTGCAGAATGATGAATAAGCAAAAGTAACAGTATATGTGCTTGGTGCCTTCCACTGGGAAAGACAGGGGAAGGCAGCACTGAAGAAGGTCGATATAAAAGGAAAAATGTCAGGGCAGTCAGGATACAATTGGTCCCAACCTAACAAATCTTGCTGAAAAGAAAAAAATCTTGTTCCATCTGTCTGTTTTCTTTCCGGAAGTATCAGAAAAAGTGTGGGCTCTCCTAACAGTCAGCCTGCCATTTTATTTTGAATGCTGATGTCAGCAAACAATATAAGCAAGGATTCATTCCAAAAACTGGACAGTGCTCAGATGCCAGTGAGCTCCCTGGGTGTTTACTGGTCTTGAAGCTGAAGGCACAGCTTTGGTATTGGAGGTTTTCTCTTGGTGGTGTTCTAAAAACAGCAATAGGCTGCTGCCTGGAAGCTTTCCCTGTGTGGCAGTGCAGTGAGAGTGCAGTAATTTGTCCAGCTACAGAAAAGCCACCAGAATTGTCCAGGTGTTGTCAAACGGTGATTGATGGAGTGGAAGCAGATTCTGTATTTCCCTGGTACCAGGTACGTGTGTGTAAAGCTAAGGAGGCACCCTGGCTGTCCTTGGCACCACAAAGTGGGGCATGTGCCTCTCTGTGCAGCTCCTGTGCGGTTTACAGAGGCACAGTGTAAAATCATGGAAGGGAAACACTGCAGAGAAGAAGAAAAAACATCTTGGATTAATTCAAGGGGCAGTGAGTGAGTGTTAATGCCCACCACACAGCAGATCTCCTGGTGTCCCTCCTCCTCGCTCCCTACAGCATCAGTCAGGGCTAGGGCTGCAGCATGGATGTGCATTCATCCTCAGCAGTGGAGAAGCCAGGTCACACCTAAATTTGATGGCTAAAGGATGCATGATGTCATCCTCCTTCCCCAAAAGGCACCAAGTTTGAACATAAAATGATGGAACTGGTTCAAATTACGTGGTTTTAACTTGTGCTGTGGGAGCCAGCTATGGAAATGTGCCTACAGTGGGTCTGGGTGGAGTGTTCCAGCTTGCTTCAGGCATCCAAGAGCCCAAACCTGAGTGCTTTAGCTAAGGAGAACTGACACTCCCAGGCACTCTATAAGTCCTGAAGCTTTCAGTGTGCCAGACAGATCCATGGGGAGCACAGGGTGGGATCTGCCCTTGCTGGTGTTGGTCAACAGCAAGAGAAGTCCTTCCTGTGGTTCCAACAGGCTGGCTTGTGTGATGAGAGGGAGTGAAATCCTCCAGTGAGGCAGAAGGAGCAGTTCTAACTTATTCTGGTGTGCTTGAGTGTGCGAAGGGCAATTCTGCTCTGGCATTAGTATTTTTCAGCAGAGGACAATTGTGTTTGGCTGCTTCCTCTGCAGGTATTTTGAAGCAGCTTCAGGTGAATGAGTAGGGATCCACTTGCACCTGTGTGGTTCCTTCCACCTGGTCCTTAATTGACCAATTATAAGTATTTGAGTAATAAATCCCTGCCAACCTCTCTAACAGGAGAAGGAATTCAGGAAGTGAGGCATGATAAAAGGCAGTGGTTTTAATCTCAGGTGTAGCTGGGTGTAGTGAGGGATCAATTTTCTCTTCACAAAAGCTGTCATGAGCTTGTATGATTTAACAAAATGACTTGGCATCTGTAGATGCCAGTGATCCTGAACTGTGTGACTTGTTCTTTATGACTAGGTCATATTTAATTGTCTGTTGTGTAACAGTGGATATTAACCTCATCTGAAAACCAGATTTTGATGGGCTGTGGAATACACAGTAAATTGTAGGCTAAAATGCAAAAAACCCTTCCTTTCAGAGAAGATCTATCAGGAAGAATCCTATGGAGCAGAGTCAGAAATGAATCTGATCATTAGAGTAATGAAGTGATAATATTTACCACGATAAACAAGATTGTGCCTATATCCTGCACAGATCTTTATGCTTGGTGGCTGCCAGAATAAAGCTGCAATAATGTAACTTCTGAAATAATGAAGTTAAAGTGCAAACAAGTTGTTGTTCCCCTCATAAAGGGAACTTGTGGTTCCTTTCTGTCCATCCCATCTGACACTGAGGGACAGCAGGATTTTGGCAGTTAACTGTACATTTTCCAGAGTCTCCTGTGTTCAGACCAAGCATGTTGTGACATGGCTCTTCAAAAATACTTCAGCCCAAACTTTAGTGACAGGGATTGTTAAAATTCTTTGTTACCTCTTCATGGTAACTGGAAATAACTGGATTATTTCTTAGATTATCCAGGCACTTCACCTAACAAGTTTCTTACTCCTGCAGGGAATGGGCACCTTAACTGTGCCCTTGATCACCTGTGCTCACTTCCTGTGGTTTTCCAGTATTGGTAGCTCCTGGGCCATGGTGGTTTGGGTTCTGTGTTTGGGTTGTGTCACTGGATTCTTGGAACTAAACACCACGTGGTGCTGTGCAGTTGGTCTTGCTCACTCTGGCAGCCCCTTCCACTTTCATCCTGTGTTTAGCCCTGGTTACGTTAATTCTGACCAGCGTACGCACAAAACCTGATCTCTGGTGTTAGCAGAGATTTATTATTCTGCCCCACTGAGGCCAAAGGGGATGGGATTTCCCAGAAACAGGACTGCAGGATTGCACTGGAATGCTTGTGATGAGACATTGCACTGCACAGCTTTGAATTCTCTTTTTTCCTTATGATTCATAATCCTGATGTACTCAGGAACTCTCGACCAGACACAATAGAGGCAGCTGCTGCACTTGCCAGAAATGCATTGTTCTGGTGTTTTAACCCTCCTTAACCTTGTGCTGAGGAGAGAAGTGTGCCAAAATTGGTTATAAGAACGCACTCTTCCTTGTGAGCACCTGAATGGATTCCTTTCTTTCAAAATCTTCAGCTCAGTCCTTTGAGAGCACATCTTCAGGCCAGTCTCTTAGTCTAGAAGAACACAGTTGTAGAGAACAAAGAGTCTCTGAACTGTTTGTGGTCATGCTTGCTTACGGTTTTCAAGGGATACCCACACACCACTCTGTCAAACACTAGATTCAATGCCAGATTTTCTCTCAAAAATGTTCCACCTTGCCTGGAATCACTCACATTGTCACTTATCCAGACAGATGGATTGAGAATGCATGGATGTGGTCCATGTTCCAGTGTGAGTCAATATATCCAAGAGGAGGGGGGAGTCACAGCCTATATTCCTTGCATGCAGACACAGAGTAAAAGTGGAAAAGGGATGCAAAGATTCACCATTCCAGAACAGTCTGTAACCCCAGGATGAATAGCTTCAGGTGCTGAGCGTGGAGATGAATAAAATCCCATTTGAGAGACTTGAGGGAGTTCTCAGATTCACTCCGTGGGCACAGCTTTCAGAGGGATACGATTCATGCCTCTCTTAAGGGTAGGCTGGCTTGACCTACATACTCCTGGAACAGACACTTGAGACAGGAAGCCCCTAGGACAGCTGGATTTGGTGGCTAATTAAACAAAACAAACAAAGAAGAGTTATTAGAAAACAAAAGGTGAACATTGTGCACAAGGTTTTATTAGTGAAGTAATAGATTGCACTGATACCCCATTTGGAGGGACAGGTGTTACTGTTTGTCCATCCAAACCCAGCATTTTGCCTTGGAGCAGTGGGAAAGGATTTCCTTTGTGTCCCTCGTATCAACAGCTTTAAGGAGATCTACACAAACAGCCACAGAACTGCTCCATTCCACGCTGGCCACAAGATGAGGTGGCATCAGCTGGGGACAAAGCTGGCCTTTGTTACCTGGGAGGGTGGCAAATGTGTGTGTGAGGGGCAAGGATGGGGCAAGTTACTCAAAAGACAAATCAGTCAGGTTCCCCAGTGCAGACAGGATCTGTGTGCCCACCATGCTTCAGCTGTGCCTTTCATCCCTCCAGGATAAAAGGACCAGGGAAGGACTAGGGCCTGCTGTAATTCAACAACAGCTTAAAGGGGAGGTGTGTCCCTTTGTCACCAGGGCCAGATGCAAACAATGACCAAAGCCACAGTGTCCTCTGGACATAAGACTACAACATGAAAGCTGTATTTTTAGAGTTTCCTGTCGGAGGCTGATTTTCTCCCCCATGCAGCCAGTGAGGTGTCACCAGCTCACAGACAGCACAGTAATGCTCCACAACCCAGGAAACCATTTAATCAGGTGTTTTAAGCTTGCATGCCTTAATATTGCAAAGGATGGAGATTTACAATAAATAAACTTTGTGAAATGGGTATAAGTTAGGGGGAAAATAGCCTGATTGCCTGAAGGTTTTAGAGAGCCAGAACATATCAACAATGTACTTTAATTACTCTTTGTGTTAATGCCTCTGTCACTGCTACAGCTTTCAGAAAATGACCTTTTCTAACTGTCTCTGTTTGGAGGTAGAAAAAGCGGTCTAGGATGACTCACAGGTGTCTGGAAAGGCCAGAATACTTTTCTCCTTGCATGTTTCATCACAGTATTTTTAAGAAATTACTGTAGAGTGATGTCACTCAAGGAAAATGTCATCCCACCAGAGCTGCCCACAAGTTTGCCTTTATAAAGAAGGTTGAATAGTTCAATCTGTGTTAATGGTTAAGCTGACCAGACATTTCTCACTGATCACATTTTCTTTGATGTCCTTTTGGAGAGGCCGTGGGGCAGGGGCTTTGCAGACGTACCTCATTCCCAAGTCTGCTGTGTTTACTTTTCACATGTTTGGAGATACCTACTTTGGCATATCAATGTTAAAAACAGCTTCAGGTGCTGAGCAGGGAGAAGAATAATCCCATTTGAGAGACTTGAGGGAGTTCTCAGATTCACTCCACAGGCACAGCATTTGGAGGGATACAACTTATGCCTCTCTTAAGGGTAGGCTGGCTTGACCTACATACTCCTGGAACAGACTTTAACCAGGAAGCTCCCAGACACAGCTAGCCAGATTTGGTGGCTAATTAAAATAAATATAGGGCAGGTAATAGAAAGGAAAAGGTGAACATTGTGCACAATGTTTGTTATTGAGTACTGAGGTCACCATATCAGACTTCAACAACTTCTCTCCCTTAGGGCTTGTCGTGTGCCACCTGAGAACCAGGGTGGGTCTCCAGGTATGGAGGAGTCTTTGTTTGGTACCTCTGCTTCAGGCCAGTGAATTATGTGCTTGTCCCACAGTCCCTGGGGCCAGACTCTATTTCCAGACTCATGAGAAATACAGATTATTATTCTAAACTGAGGTGTGTCATACAGGAAAATGATTCCAAATGTCAGAAGATGGGAGATAGAAAGAGGGAGGAGAGTAATTCACTAATAGATTATAAAGATAACATACTACAGGCATCACACAATTGTACACCTACTATTTCTGCATCTGGTCTCCTTGACCCATCACCCCTTCTACCTTTACACTGAGTTGAAGCTAAGGCAGCTGGATTCACCAGCTTGATCCCATGGATGCTCCCCCTCAACACAGCATTTCCTACATCCACTCTGCAAAGCTTTTCATGTCCCATTTTTGCCTGGCAGGTGCTGTCTGTGTCTGCCAAACTCACGTGGCGCCTCATTCCAGTCACTTCCCTGTGCTTCCTCAAAGGCTCTCTGCCCTCGAGGACCTGGCACAGCTGTCCTCCCAAAACCCAGCAGCCTCGCAGCTGGCTCTGCTGCCCAAAAACCCTTCATGCTGCTGTGGAAGCAGGGCTTCCTCCAGAAAAACTGAGCTGCTGTCTGAGGAAAGAGAAGCTGTTATCAGGAACAGAGGAGATCAGAAACATCTTAGCCATGGGCTTTATTGTGCCTGTTGTCAAGGTTTGGGGAAGGGGATTCTTTGCGAGAGGAGAGGAGAGGAGAGGAGAGGAGAGGAGAGGAGAGGAGAGGAGAGGAGAGGAGAGGAGAGGAGAGGAGAGGAGAGGAGAGGAGAGGAGAGGAGAGGAATAATTTTTGTCTTCAGCTGTTTCTTCCCATCCTTTCTAATTTTTCTTCTCCCTTATAAATGATTTCACTTGTGAAGGTCGAGGTTTCTGTGAGCTTATAGTTCCCTCCCAGGCAGGATGGATACTGTGTGTGCAGTGGGCTGTAGGGTCACAGTGATTTAAACCAGCTCTAAAATATGGCAGCACTGTTCCCCTGGGGAAGCTCTGTCCCCCTGTGATTTTAGGCACAGTGTTTCCCAGGTGGCACTGCAGGTCTCCTTAATGGCAGACAAGCGGTTTGCTGAAGCTTTTTAAGTGCCTCTGGCTTTTTCACAATATAAAAATAAACCTGTCCTGACCTCTTTTGAACCCATTTCTTAGGAACACGATCTCCACTGATGTTGGAGGTTTCCAAAACCTTTCAGGAAGCATTTTAAGTACAGTGCATTAGACTTGGCCTTCTTTCTGAGCCTGATTCAGCACTTAATGTGTGCACAGCCTGGCTTGTTGGTACAATACCATTCGCTCCGAGCTGTGCACATCCTGAACTGCCTCTGCTGGGAAGCAACGGATCAGCTTCTCATCATGCTCCCTGTCTGCCCCCAGACTTGGTGCAGAAATTAATGATCCAAGCAAGGGATTAAATCAATTCAATCCCAGCTATATACACTGGAGAATGCCAGTGTCAGCTGGGGCTGCTGTAGCCAGCTCTGTTTATTGGCCTGGCCACACAGTGCAGTAAAACACCAGCTTGAACCCAAATGCCAGACCCTAGCATCCCTACATGACAGGGGAAAGTGGATCCAAGCATGGCTTTAGTGCAGCCAGCTTTCTCTCAGTTTTGGCTGCACCCCTTCATGGCTCTGCTGGAGGGGCAGAATGAATGTTATAGAAACACAGATGGTTCCTGCCCCATCAAAGGCAGCTGCTGTGTTCCTGTCACCACTGGTCCAAGGCTGATGGCCATTTCTATGATCCAGCATTTCTGTACCTGAACTGGGCACTGAGCAAGCCTGAATCTAGCTGTCAAGTGCTCTATGGACTTCCAAGTGACATGTTGCTGCACAGAGTAAGGGCTCTTCTTGTCAAGTATTACACACAATTATTCCTGGATCTGATCCATAAAGCAAAGGCAAGTCAGGGTTGATAACTGAAGTAGTGCATGCAGTAAGGCTTTCACTCCTAAGTGTGTTTTCCAGCTTTACCCCTAAATATCCAAACCCAGTCCTATATCTTGTGCATATATATATGTGCATAGCCACCCCACACATGTACATTGTTTGTCTCTGAACACAAACTTGCACCTGCATTTAACATTTTCATTTTCTTCTATGTGTGACTGAAAGATAAGCTGTAAAAAGAAACACAAGGAAATTATAATGATTTGGGATCATCTTAGTGTCTTACCACTTGTGTTTCCCCCATTAGGAGAAATTTCTCTAGGTTGTGCCAAAAAGTGAGGACCACTAATGACTGAGGCTTCACTGTCAGTGCATCTCCCTCCCACCACAGTCTCCCTCTTTTCTTGGATCCTCCTCTCCTTGTGTGTTTCCCCCCTTCCCACTCATCTTCTCACAGGATATGAGTAACCACCACTGAAGTCAAAGTGAGTTACTCACTTCCTGCAGCAGGGAACTCAGATCCCTGCAGTGAACGCTGTGGGATCACACCAACAGCGAGTGCCTGCTCCGCAGTGGGAACAAGCTCTGAGAGAACCAGCTTGCAAGGTTTCTAGCATTTCATGGCTTGAATCTGCTGGGAAAAAACCCTCTGAAATGCTGTTTCATGTAGTCATACAGAATAAACAGTCATAGTTTAAAAATGTTATATAGATGTGATAAATGTTGTTATATAAATGATGCTTCATGGAAAAAGGACCATAATCTTGTATTTGCTTTGAGGTTTTTTAATCACTTCTTGGTTTTGTCAAGTGCTTGTTTTATTTTTTTCAGTTCTATATCACTTTGTCCAGGAAATTTTTCAGCCACTTTCTAAAATGAAGCTGGAGATCAATGGGCACAATGTTTTGTATTTACAAAAAATGTCTTATCAAAGCTAGAAATGTGATCAGACTGAATTGTTAGATCTGAATAATTCCAGTCATCCATGGCTGGAGCTTGTCAGAAACCTTCTCAAGTGCTTGAATCTCTCTCTTCTGCTCTAGGAGCCCATCTAGAGCGAACTCTGCCCTTTGAGCAGACTGACTGCATCTTTAAATATTTACTCACACTTCCTCCTGAGAGGAACCTCTCAGACCTCTCAGAACCATGGCCTCAGAAGCCCTTCTGAGATATGCTGTGGAGCTGATACCGAACAACAGCAAGGGCTTCCTGATGCTCCTGCTGCATCCCCAGGGAGCAGCCTGGAAATCTGGCTGATGATGATCAAGAGAGAAGTTGTTTGGAGAAAAAGCTGCCTCGTGCTTACACGTGCTTGTGGTGGGACTTCAAAAACTCTTTTAACTCTAGGATTTGGATGAGAAACTAGAGTTGGGAAAGACAAACCCTCAAGAGGGTTTCCTTACGTGGAAAACTCCCATTTGGCTGACCCTGCACGTGATAAAAGTCTGAAATCTGTAGTAGCACCTGTGGTTGTGTTTTCAAAACTAATCTAGGCAGCATCATGAAGAAATGATGGCACACCAGTTCTGGGAAATATCCACTCTTAGTATCACTGGGGGAAAGAAGCAGCACTACAAAAGCTATTTCACAGAAGTACATGTGATTAACCATGTAACTATATCCATAAGAGTTGAAGCCAGAGGTAAACACCTGCAATTTTCAGAATAAGAGCATAGAAAAGAAACTTAAATTTTCAGCCTGAGTGGCTTAAAAGTGCAGTGTAGGGAAGTAACACACACAGCACAAAAGATTTCTCTTTTATTCCTGGCTTCACAAAGAAGGTGAGATAATGATACAGCTGTCAGAAGCTCCAGGTGTTTGTTAGAGCTTTTGTGCTCCAAGAGGTTGTGCTCCTAGAGAAAATCCTCAGGATTCCTGCAAATCCAGCTGGAGTTAATTAAGCCTTCTGGAAAGAGAGTACAGAAAGGCCGTGCCCACAGGTCACATCTGAGTTCCAGCAGAGATGCCAAGGAGCTGTCTGGGGGTTCACTGACATCTCAGAGTAATCCTGAAAATGCTGCTTTCATCAGGAGTGATTTCTGTTGAAGGAGCAAAGTCTCCTTATGGAGCCTCCTATGCCAATGCTCCTTTTCCTGCTCTCTTCACTTACTCAATGGTGCAGCTCAGAGTTCTTTGCCTTCAGGACAGCATCTGCTTCTTGGGAGTGCTGTCAGGCTTCCAAAATCTCTTCCAGAGCTGGCTCTAACCTTTGGCTGCTCCTGCCCAAAGGAAGAGCTGAGAAGTACTTGCAGTGCAGCACAGGAGAAGGTTTTCACATCTTTTCCCTTTCCTTCAGGGTTAAATCCCAGCCTCGAGGAAGTCAAAGGCTAAATTGCCTTCCCCATCAGCCCTCCCCAAGAATATCTTGCCAGGGACCTACAGTGATGACCACTGTTTGCCTTGAAGGCTCCTTAACCAATCTCTTTATCTTCCTTTTTTTAGAAATTATTCATACTAGTTCTTTTCCTGGTATAAAATCCTATTAAAACCAAAAATCTTGGAAAAGCCATTGCAGGTTTTTTTTTTTTTCTTTTCCTGTGGGAGGAAGGAGAGCCACCCCATTGGCAAACTCTGATTGTTTTTTCCCTTCTAAAAACATTTTTTTTTTTGCCTTAGGTTTTGCTGTCTTTCAAGCCTTTGAAATAAAAACCTCTTCAATATTACTCATAGCCAAAGCACTAAAGAATATTTTTTTCCTCCATAACACACACATTGATTTGTATCCTGAAATAGTTTTAAGATACCAGAGAAGGAGGCTGGAAAGGACAAAGAAGGGGCAGGAAAGAGAATTAAAAGGACCAGAGAGAGATGGGGCACTTTGAGGATCAAAAAATTTCCTGAATTCTATTAATTCTGTCTGCCACAGGTTAATGAGGTAAACAATAGGAATAGAGAAAAGACTGGCTAATTCAGGCTGTACACTATGGTTTACATTGGGGGAAAAAAAGGACAATAACTGAGAATAAACAATGTAACAACTTGGGGAAACATTTAGGATTAAATATGTGTATACTAAAGATGTGATTCCCTAATGCCTTCAGGGAGAAGCTAGGAAAACAGTATTTCTGACAGTTCCCATAAATATCTCAGGAAAGCCAAAACATTTTATGCTTCTTTCTTATTATTTCTGAGCAAGAAAGCCTATGGGGGAAATGGATTTTTACCTCTGCTGTCAGAAAGCAGAGTGCCTTTGTGTGTGTGTGTGTGTGTTTATATAGGCACAAAACCAATTTGTTTTTAAGCTTGAAGGTCACCATTAAGCAAAGATCATGGCCACAATATTGAGTTATATTTAGGGACAAAAACACAACAAAGGAACAGGATAGTCTGTATTTTGTCAATGTCTGTGACATTTTTATTACCTATTTGTTACTGCAGTGTTATGGGAAAGTCACTGAAGCATACATTATTATTCACTGCTCCATCTTCATTCCATATGCTCCAAACCAGTTAAATGTAGAGTTTCAGACTAGCTGTGGAAAAGTCTGCACATGTCACAAGCGATTTTCCATCCAGCCCTTCATTTGTCACTGTCCTGGAGATAAAGTGGGGTTGAGCCACCACTTGACCTCGTGCTTTTTCTCCTAGGAATCCTTGACTAAGAGCAGCCACGTGGGTAAAACCCAGACAGCTTTTTAAACCCTTTCTCTGCTTACCAGTTATAAATTCTTTTTCATTCTTTGCTTTTCAAGTTGGTATCAAGCTGTCACAAGAGTTAACTGATATTCCCTGAACAAGCATCCATTAGCTAGTCATTTCCACCCAGCCCTGAGCCTTCCCGAGCTTGTCCACTTGGTGCTCTGCATATTCCAGCCTTGGAAAGAATTGTTTAACAATATTGCTACTATTGAGGCAGCTCTATTTAAGTCAGGAGAGCATCATCAGAAAGGTAAATGTAACTTTGTGTAGGTTTTGTAGGATTGTGGCAGTGCTCCACAGATGGAATTTCCCTGTGCAGCCGTGTTTGCCCCCTTTGCCAGTTCCTGATGAAGCTGTCTGGATCTTGTCATTAAAGAGCTTATTTCTTCAAGTGAGGAGGAAGACAGTGCATAGGAATAAGTTAAATGGCAGCAGTTACCTCAGCCAGATGATGCCACAACAAATTCTGGCTTGCTGCAGTTCAGGTTGTTTCTCTTTTAGCTCACTCTTTGTTTGCTAAATTTCTTCATCCAAAGTTGGAGCCAAGAAACATGGAGCATCTCTTCCCATCACAGCAGTACCACAAGAGATCCTTCTGAGTTTCACATGGAAACTTGTGAGGCTTCCAAGAATGCTTAGAAGTCAAGGGGAACATTCAGCTTGACTTGCATGGTTTTTCCTTCTGTTTGAAGCTATGGAATTGAGATTGCATATTTACTGAGCAAAAAGAACCCCTGTGCACCTACCCCTATGGAGAGAGCACTTGACAATTCCTCCGGCAGTGGCAGCTCCATGGGGGCCAGGTAAGAATCCTGAAGCTGACATTCCCTCACACAGACCTGGAAATGTTAGTAAATGGGACAGTTCTGCTGCTGCAACAGATCCTTAAGCAATTGCTATCAGTACTTTCAGTTTACATTTTTGCATCGCTTCCCCACCTGATCAGTTGCCCTCAAAATTTGCCTGTCCAAGTTAACACTACACTGGGCTTCACTGTTAAGGCTTGCTCCCTTTCCTGGATGTATGCAAATGCACCCAAAGCCAGCCCTACACAAAAGCTCTTCTGGATTACACAGGAATTTTATGTAAAGAAGGTCCAGACTTCTTTGATACAAGGTCTCCTGGCATGTTTCCAGACAAACTTGGTACATTCATGACAGGCACTCTGAGAGCTTGAGTTTTTTGATCTTGATCCTTCAGGATCTAAATTTTTAGAAAGAATGTTGAAATTGGATGTGACAGTGTCCTGTGCTCTCAGAATGGGTCTGCAGGTAAGACTGCATCCTCAGCCTTCCCTTCTATCCTTAGGTAAAGGAGGCAGGAACAGAAGTGGGTTTGGGTGTGGCCACATGTTCATTATACTGATAAATGCACAGTCATTCTTTCTGATAAGAGCCACCCTTTCCCATCACTCCAGAATCTACTCCCGTGCTTCAGGGAAATTATGAGGATACAACAAAAGTCTGTTATTTCCTTTTGCTTTATCTGGCTGATAAGACACCGAACTGACTTCCTTACATGTGCATCATTCCTGCCACCCTGTGAACTGCAGCTTGAGAGAAGGGTTTGTGCCTGATTTTCTGGAGAATATCAGCCACTTAACCAGCTTGTCCCCTCAAGGAAGCTTTTCCAGCTGTGCACAAACAGTGACCTCACACGTGCCAGGACAAACAGACTGGTTTGTCATCTGCAATTTCAGAGGCAATGCCTCAATACTTTTCACTCAGTGCACACTGGTCACCTTCCCTTCCTGGAACTGAATTTTTAAATACTTCCATGTCAAGGAGTTCTTAATAGAAGACCCAGCCCTTGGCTCAGACCTGAGCAATGTACAGTATTTACAGAGGCCAAATATCCATTAGAGATGTACTCAGCTCCAGAAAGAGGAACCATATAAGAATTAAAAACCATTTTAAAAGGATTTAAAAGGGGCAACTCTGAGAATTAAGTTCCTGCAAGCTGGATGGAGGTTGCTGAGGGGTGCCAGGCCAATAGATCAGTGCCTTTGCAGAAAGGATTGAGGAAAGGGCAGAGGACAGCCAGCTTTGATCAGCAGCTGATCAGCAGCAAGTGAGAAAGGGCAGGAGGAAGAAGTTCAAAAGCTGGAGGCACATGCAAAGGAAGAAAATAGAAAGGATCATAACCTCTGGCAGATTCAATGTAAAAATATAATAAAGGTGGCCAAAAAGAAGGACTTTGAAGAACAAAACACAGAAATTATCCAAACTACTGATGATTTATTTAAATAGAATCACAGAATCATTCAGGTTGGAAAAGACCTCCAAGATCACTGAGTCCAATTCCTGACCCATCCCTACCTTGCCAACTAAAGCAGAGCACTGAGTGCCACATCCAGTCATTTCTTGAACACCTCCAGGGATGGGGACTCCACCACCTCCCTGGACAGCTCCTTCTGATGCCTGACCATCTTTTCAATGAAAAAAAATTCTTCCTGATGTCCAACCTGAACCTTTTATAATCCTGGTCAGAGCACAGCCACAGGGACAGTGAGGAAGGAATGTGAAGGTGTGTTGTGTTCATTCCCTCCTCAGGGCCCTGCAGCACTTTTCATGTTGAGTGCTGTAACATTTCAGTGCCCCTCTTGGAGTCTGCCCACCCCCAAACCAGCAGGTCTAATATGAAATACCTCCTCAGGTTGCTTCAGAGGTGTAGTTGGAAATACGAAATGACCCTCTGAGTTGTGTTACAGCTCTGTGATGGTGTCATCCATCCTTCACAGGCTTTTAAATGTTTACTTCTTCACTGAAATATGAGATTAATATTATGCTGTTTATCTCATCTCCTATAGCAAGGGACAAACATTCAAAATGTCAGTGACACACATCCAGAGAAATTACTATCTGCCCTCAAATTCTGCTGTGCCTACTTTGCAAAAATGGGATATTTCTAAAAATTCTTAAGAGGTCCTAATAATTTTTGGGCCAGAAATAAACAGAAAACAGATCCCTTTCAGTGGTGCATTATTCATTTTAGAGAGACTGTGAGAAGCTGACATACTTCCTTATTTATTTTCGGGAAGGAAAAATTTCATCAGGTAATGCAGGAGAAAATATAGTGCCACATTATGCAAGGGAGGTTTAATTTAAAATAATAAAGTACTTAAAATTCACTCTCTTGCTCATTCAATGAAGTACTCAGCAATTCTAAAGCAGGAAAAGGCCATGAGTATCATCTTATCTGACCCTTTCCGTAATAGAAACAACTAAACTTCATCCAATTTCCTTCAGTAATGCATTTTTTGGTTAAAGCCTGGTTTGAGAAAAGGATCTAGTCTTGATTTAAAACTTCTGGAAGAGAATTTGTTGTGTTCCATATTAGTCTGCTCCAATGCCTAATGACACTCAAAAGACATGGATTTTATTTTTCCTGACCTTATGTACCAGCCTGGTCTGGTTTTTGCCTTCCTCTGTCAAAGGGAAAGATGAGCTCATCCCTCAGTTATATATAGTTGTATCTAATGAGATTTGACTCTAAACGTGGGGAGAACCAAAGTTTCAGACCTACAGAATAAGCTTCAGAAAAACGTGAAGAGGGAAAAAAGCAACCTCTGGTAAAGCTGTTCCAGAAGTGTCTAGAGTAAAGGCACTCTGACTGTAGATCAGACCATGCCATCAGGGGGAAGAGTTCTGCACTCTTCACTAAGGCAAAATGTTCATCAGCATTTAATGGGAATTTCAGATTTGTAGTGACTGATTCAGGTTTATGCCATTGCTTTCCACATTTAAATGCATTTAAAATGTTTTTGATAAGTGCCAAATACTTTTAATTTTGCTTCTAAGAGCATTTTTCTTATTCCATTTTTCTAACTGCACAAGTTATCTAGTGCAGTTAAAGACATTGAGATATCTGCCTTTCCTGACAGAGATTTTACAGTATCAAAGAAAAAGGGTAATTACAGATTCAACACAGTCCTTGAAATGTTCTTCTGCTAAAGACATGACTTTTTGTTGAAATGTTTTCCTGAATCAAAGCCTTAATCCTCTATACATTTAAATCTGAGTGATGGGCAAATCTAGTATTGTGATCCCAGGCTCTCAGATAAAACCATGCATCAATCTGAACTGCAAATCCCTCCATGGCTCTTCTTGCAGGGCAAACCCACGGTGGGGCTGGGAGCACACAGTTCTGTTCCCAAAGAATGGAAGTTCCCTGATATTTCTGCCCCATCCAACCACAGTGCTGCTGTCCTTCTCCCCAGCAGCTTCAGCTCCCCCGCCTGGATGGGAAGTTCAGTTGTGTGAGCCCCAGGTGGGCAGGAGGCAACAGGACATGGCTCAGGGTGGAGCTGTTTGTGTGGTTGAGGCAGCTGTTCCACCTTGCTGGATCAGGAGAGCTCAGGACAGCCTTGCTCAGGGACATGGAGAGGCATGCCAGGGGTAAATGTGTGCCAGAGGAACCATCTCAGTGTCTTCAGAAGGGCAGACTGATCTAGCAGGTGCTGGATCCCCACTTTGAGATGCACAGTTCTAATGCCAGTTCATGGAAGAATTCCTGCCTCTAAGCTCCCTTCTTTACCTTACAAAAAGCAGATATTCTGGCTAAAGTGTTTGTTACTATGTTTTTCATCTTTTTGCTGCTTAAGTCCCCAGGTAACTGCACCAATAATCCACATCCCAGAGTTCTTATGGCTGTTTTCACATCAATGCAACTGCAGAGTGGTGAGGGCTGTTTTCTCAACAAATTCTCTGCTAAAGAATGGCAAAGTGAGGCTCATTATTTCTTCCTGCTGACAGGTCCAGTAATACACCATGAAATCGTTTTTCCTCCAGAAAAATTATTATGGTAAAAGGAAAAGTTACTGAAAGGTTTGCCTCTCAAAAATGAACAGCAATCCGGCTAACTGGAAAAGCAGAGAATGTCTTTGGCTTTTGAAAGAGCACAGCGTGTATCGCCTGCACTTGGATTTCTATGTTGAAACACATGAAACAGTGTCATTTTTTGGGTTCACATTCACTGGATGATTTTCCATCTAACAGTCAAATATTTCAACTTTTTCCAGCTTGTCAAATGCCAAGGCAGTTTCTTTTCACCACTGAACAGAGGGGAAGCAGCAGATGCTTTTTTCTACAGCCTCAATTAAGCAGATGCTGATGGAAGATGAGAAGACTTTTGATGTTAAGGCATGTTCTGGCAGCAGTCCTAGTCCTCACCAGTTGATTTTAGCAAATTGGAAATAAATGTGCAGGATGAGAATTTCCAGAAATGTATTTAACTGTCAATGGAATGAGCTTTCAATGTACTTTTTACCATATTGGCAGACCAAAAGCAACCCTTGTGTGCATCATGTTCTGTTTCTGAAAGTACATTTTGACCCATGGAGAGCTTCACAAGAGATGTCCTCCAAAATTCAGGAGACTTATCAGAGCATAAATGAGAGCAGGACACAAACACTACAGCGTTTACAGCGTGGTCTAGCCCCTGTAAGAAATTTTAGGCCTTAACAGGAGCCTGGAAGGGTCTGAGTTGCAAAAACAACATAAAAATAATGATGTTTATAAAGCATCCTGGCAGTGGGATGTTGCAACAGAGTTGTTTTCTTTCCTTCAGAAAGGTTCACACTCATTACCAGAGTCAGTGATTTTCCCGGATACATTCATTTGGCTCCATTTCCCTATGCTTTCCCACCATGCCAAAAGAAATGCTTGCCAGAGATAAATTCACAGATCTGGCAGGCTGGGAGAAGTCTCAGGAGATCATTTTGCCCAACATCCTGCACTGAAGCAGCCTAAAAGTATCTGGACACCACCCTGACGTTTTTACCTTCACCTTAAGAAATCGATATCCCTGGGTAGTAATGCTTTGCCACACTTTCAGACAGATATCCTGATATCCTGCTGAAATCCTTCAGGTGAAAGGGAAACTGATTCTTTTTTGCTCATCCCAAAATGGACATGCAAAGTTGTTGCTCCACCTGCATCAATCCCTTCCAAGCTGCTGCAGCATTTCTCAGCCTTTTCTTTTCTACCCCTCTTATGGTGATTACATTCCTGTGCTTTTCCCTTGCCTGTTTCTACTTACTGCTTCCAGCTGAGACAAAGGACTCCAGCTGGCAGTTCACTGCTACTTCAGAAAGTGGAACAATTGCTACTGCTGCCTAGGAAAGAGAGTTTTATTGTCAGAACAAAGCTCTTCTCTTCCTCAGCAGTATCCGATTATTGACATGTACCTGACTGGAGCTCTGTAGTGTGGATCACAGAACACCAGGAATGTGAGGGGATAAAAAGAGACTCTCTAGTGAATCATACCTAGAAATCTTCAAAAGATGTTTGTCTTCCTTGTTCTTAAAAAATGTCCAAGTGGAGATTTCGTTGTCATCATAGGCAATCCATTCCAGTGCTTCGCTGTCCTCACATTCAGGTTTTAAGAGACAAAATGCTACCTTAAATCAGTAGGGAGCAGTCAGAGGAACCTGCTGTGATGCTTCCTAGCTGATAACTTCCATTTTTGTGCTTGTTTACTGAATTTCTCATCTGAAAGGAGAAAGACTTTGATGAATTTTAGCTGCTTTCATTTCAGATTCCCTCTAAATTTTCAAGCATGTGTTGAATTCTGATGCTTGTGTTCACAGCACTTGCAACCTTGATTTATTTTCCCAATCCCTAACACTATGACCATGTTCTGTCACTGTCCTCCAAACTCAGCAGTTCTGAACAGAGCCAGGGCCAGAACAGGGCATTATAAAAGATCTGTGAGCACTCTTTGGGAGCAAGTTTCCAACCACTGCACACCTTTCTTCTCACAACCACATCAACACTCGATTTCCTTAGTTTGCTCTTAGGAATGTCACTAAGAAGTGGCAGAAATGTCACTGGGGTTGAGATTATACTACATGAGTTGTAGCCTCCTTGTTTCTCCCACACGGCCATATAAGCAGCCAAAGGCAGAAACTCCACAGGCTTGGCATGATCCATCCTCAACAATCCTTGCGGGCTATTTCCTTTATCAGTTTATATCATTGAGGTACTTGCAAAATTATTTTTTTAACAGCTGTTTCAGAACCTTCTCAGCAATCAAAGTCACCCTGACAGGTCCAAAGAAGTAATACCTTCTCTTGTATAAAAATACAGAGTGTCCAAAATCCTCATTTCAGAATACAGGTCTCCTTTCCCACCTGAAATGCTGCTACTGTTTGCTCAGAACTTTTTCAACCATCAAATTATAATCTCATCAGAGGCTCAAGCATGGCAGGAGTGACATTTCCAGGGTTTTCCATTGCTGAGCACTTCTTTGCCAGATGTTTTGTGACAGAAGATCTAAAAGGGACTTTACCCCAAATCAGTAGTGACTGCCCCTAATCAGACAGTGATGCCAGAATCTCTCTGAGCAAAATCACCAAACTATTTGTAAGAGGACAAAAATTTATTTTTTTTTTCTTTCCAAGCTTGAATCTTGGAATTGAAGAGTTGTTTTGATTGATTCTTTCAGGGAAAAAAAAGAAAAAGAAAAAGAAAAAGAAAAGAAAAAGAAAAAGAAAAAGAAAAAGAAAAAGAAAAAGAAAAAGAAAAAGAAAAAGAAAACAAACAACCCAGAATACAATTATAGAGAGGTAAAAAAGGTAATGCTATGGATATTGTGGTTATAAACCTTCCTGCATGTGTCACATGGAAAAAATAATTTTGTGGTCCCCCCTCCATTCATGCCATATGAGCACATTATAAATGTTGAGCTATATTCACATCCTTTTCCAGGAAGCAGAAAATATTATTACTCCTTTCTTACAGTCAGGAAAACATAAAGAGGCCTTGTTCAAGGTCAAAGTGAGTCAGCAGAGAGCAGAAGATGAAATTAAGGTACTCTCATGTTTTAATAACTCAGACTAGTTGCTCTCCTTCTTTTTCCCTTTCAGATAGTGTTCTCCTGGGTAATCTTATCTCCAAACCAGAAATGCTCCTCACAGGTCTGTAGTTGAAACACTGGTGAAGGACAAAGGGAAATCAGCCTTCTCACTGGACAACCACCTTGGTTTATGCTGCACCGATTTACAATGCCCTACATAAATGTTAGGGGATAGTTACTGAAGTTAGCTCTCATGCTACAGGTTCTTTCTCCAAAAAATAGCCTTTTGAAATAGATGTGTCCCTTACAGATGCATTTATGAGGTGAAGAGTCCCCTACATTCCCTGCTTTAGTTTTTAAATTTTAACTAAAATGGAAGGGATAAAAATCAGAACTGTTGCTTTACAAAACTCCCAGATGCCACTCTGGAATCTGAGCAGGGATTCAGGTCTCCCTCAGCCAAGTACCCATTGCTCCAAACAGACATTACTGACTGGTGTCCTCACCTCAAAGCACTGCAGTTAGATGCTCCAGAAGAAAATAAACAAACAGCTTGTGATGCACGGGACTGTGGGGCCTCAAGGAGAATTTCTAGACATACTCTGAAATGTGCCTGAAGAGCAAACAATTAACTGCATTTCTCTGCCTGCAAACCAGTCATGGTCTGATCAGCCAAAGCATATGTTTGGCAGATATTAAATGCATATATTCAATGGTCTTAAGCTGAAGGAGGATAGTTTTAACTGGATGCTAGGAAGAAATTGTTCCCTGTGAGGGCGCTGAGGCCCTGGCACAGGGTGCCCAGAGAAGCTGTGGCTGCCCCTGGATCCCTGGCAGTGTCCATGGCCAGGCTGGCCTTAAGCATCCTGGGCTAGTGGAAGGTGTCCCTGCCTATGGCAGGGGCTTGGAACTGGCAGATCTTCAAGGTCCCCTCCAACCCAAACCACTCTGTGATTCTATGATTTTCTTGCCTCATTCAAAAGAGGGTTCTTTTTATGGTAGGGATCTGTGTAGGGACAATCCAGTTGCTGGGATCTCTAATCCTGCCAAAGACTGTTGTGTAGATAAAGATTCATTGGCAAAAACACACTGGAGGTACCATTCTACCTACCCCCAAGTTTCTGAGGGTGCACAAGGTGGAAATGATCCTGTATTCATACAGAAAGCAGAATGAAAGAAGGTGCTCAGGTGGCTGCATGTGAGACACATTGTAGTTGCCACTTTCATTCACAGCTTTGCATGCAAAAGGTGCTTGAAAAGTTGGGTGTATGGAAAAAGTGTTATCTAAAATGCTTTGGCTGACAGATAAGAACCTCAAAGGAGAGCTACTGCTGGAGCATTAGGTGAGAAAATTCACAAAGGCTTTTTACAAGGCTGGGGAATATAAAAGCAACAGCAAATTTTCTGTGAAGTAGCAAAGCTTTTCCCTTTTTTTCACTTCCATACGATTGTATGTTGTAATAGTATTTCTGTGTAAAGGTCATGCTGTGTTTATAATCATAATCATGTAATCATAAAACCAGGGGAAACTGCTCTTTGAACTTCCAATGGCAAGGACATCTTCGACCAGGTCACATTACTCAGAGCCCCAGCCAGCCTGGTCTTGAATGTTTCCAGGAACTGGACACATTCCTGGAATGGGCATCTACCACATCTCTGGGCAACCTGTACCAGTGCTTCATCACCCTCATTGTAAAGCCATTTCTTCCTTATATGTAGTCTGAATCGATCCTCTTGCAATTTAAAACCAATTACTCCTTGTCCTATCACATCAGGCCCTGACAAAATGTTTGTCCCCGTCTTTTTTACAAACTCCTTCTAGGTGCTGGAGGGCTACAACGGTGTCTGCCTGGAGCCTTCTCTTCTCCAGGTTGAAAAACCCAACTGTCTGAGCCTTTCCTCACAGGAGAGCTGTTCCATCCCTCTGACTCGTGGCCCTCCTCTGGACTCACTCCAACAGCTCCATGCCTCTCCTGTGCTGAGGACCCCAGAGCTGGACGCAGCACACCAGGTGTAGAGGGGAAGAATCTCTTCCTTGTGCTGGCCATGCTGCTTTTGATGCATCCTAGAATCTAGGAATTAAGGCTGCTATGTCTTAATTACTCACCTGTAAATTCTGGATAATGATCCTTCCCTATTTTAGTGTGCTACTGGGAAGATAAATACATTAAAAATATTCAAATACTTGCAGTGTAAAGGGCCGTGCAAGTAGCAAAGATAGAAAGAAACAAGCCACAGTTTTTAATGCCTTCCCGGAGTTGTGAGTGTGGAGAGAGTGCAGGGGCTGGAATCAAGGAAGAAAGAAATGGGATCTCAGAGACCTGCCCATCCTCATGGCACACTTCCCTGTAGGGCAATAAGGGGTTCTCAGTTTGAAAGATGACAGCAAAGCCAGTGCCTTTCACAAAGGAGAAGGCCAGGTCTGCTCTGGGAGCAAAACAAAATCCTCCCAAAAGCCTCAGCAGAAGCCAAATGCTTGTCCCTGTGGAAGAGGTGGGGTTTATGGGTTTATCCAACACCTCTGGCTGGAGCTGAGCACCCTGGGGCCACAGGCTGGACATGCCAGTAATGCCTCTGGTGTTAGCCCCCAGGAGCAGGGGTTAGGAAAAGGCAGTCTGGTTTCCACTGCACAAATTACTTTACTCTTCTCTGCCTTTCCTTTCCTATTCCCAGCAGTGTTCTGGATGGCTGCAGTCCCCAGAGAGGAGACATGTCATTGTTTGACATCACTGGGTGTTTTGGTTTTAATTCCCTGAAGAACTGAAAGTGGCTGTTGCTGTCTGATGACTGAAAAAGAACCTGCCTAAAATATTAAGGCTCTTAGGTCTCCAGAACCACACAGCAACTCTGACAGAACTTTTTTATGGTCTAAAATGACATATTTTTGATGGAGGATTGGCACTGGTCCTACAATCAATGTGGTTCACACCCATGCTTTCCATAATTTTCCTCCTGAGAAGAGCTGGTAGGACAACAGGCATAACATCCTTGTGGTTAACAGCATCATGCCTAAGAAAATCCAGGAAACCACGGGTTTTCCAGAGCACCTACAGCCCCTGGCACTGCATAAAGGAGGATGCAGAGATCCGGCCCCCAAAGGGTTACTCTGACATAGCACCCCCCACTTCCCTCCTCACCAGAACTTTGTATGTCCTTTTATTTGATACTCTAATTACTGTACAAATATTTATTATCTTTTAACCTGTGCAGCTCAAATGGATGATTGTTTCTGAATTGCTGGTCTTGTAGTCACTTAGAAGAAGTCCTACTGCCTTGTGAGATACAATGTGAAGCAGGACAAGAGCCTCCTTCTGGAAGGATCCTACAGCATCCACTGGACAAAGGTTGAGTTTGTACCTTGTGCCCCTTAGAAGAAAAGAATTTTCTCATCCTCCTACACAGCCCATCTCCTAAAAAAGAGAGGATAGAAATAAATGTTTAAACAAACCAGCTGGTATCACTGTTAGAAAAAACAAACAGAAGAAAATGGGCATATTCAGCTGGCTTAAACGCCACCAAGTGTCATCTTTGTCTCCTGTTTCCTGCTGTCTGATTCAAAACACTCACTCTGCACTTCCCTCAGGCTTTCTGAATTGCTCTCCAGAGGCACTAAACCCACTACAGGCACAGACATTTAGCTAGGATTTAGGCTGGCTGGAAATGGCTCAAAGCAATTTGAAAACAAGTTAGAGCCACAGAAATAGAAATGTTCTCCTTGTTCATTGATACTCTCTGCCCCCTGAAGACCTGATGTGGACTAATTGAAGGTCTCAAATTTCATGGGACAATTTTCCTGTAATTTTCATAAAGAGTTCTTTTGCTCTGATATTTTTCATTTTGGGATCAAGAAATAACTGAAAAACACAGTATGTTTTCACTTTAGTGATAACTGAAGCTTGTCAGCAGGATTTTCATCTGTGGGGCTCTCAATAGCTCTCCAAGAAAGGATCCTCGCTGCCTTTCCATGCAATGAAGCAGGCTTTATAAATCCACCAGTATTTCAAATATGTCCTCTGGTGGAAGAGGAAATATTTCTGCCAGTCCTTCTGATGAAACTCACCCAGGCAGCTGCTGTCAACTGCTTGATTATGCCAAACTAATAATGCCCATGGGACAGGTGAGGAAATTGAGCTGTGGGCATGTGCTGCTTCAGAGTGACATTAAAAACTGGCAGGAAAGAGCATCCTGGCACAATACATGGCTGGAATACAATTAATCTGCCTCAATACCAAAACATACCAATATTATTTCCAGCTCTACAGCCACATGAGTACATTAAAAAGAAGAATAATGCTTTAGAAGATGGCTTTGTATGGAAAATGGTCCAGCTGCAGATCCTGTTATGCTGCTCTGCTCCTAGGTGGGAACTGTGGTCTTCTATCCCATAGTGGATGCACACAAAAGACACAAAAAAATGAGCAGTGTCTTACTCCACAGTGCTGTACCAGGAGGGAAGAAATCCATCCTAAAAAAGCCCTGAGGCAGGAGAAAGGCCAGGGTCGCAGTGGTTCACCAGAGGCAGGCATGGTGCAGGGGGGAAATCAGCTGTGTTTAGGAGACACTTGCAAGACAAAAAAGCTCTGTGCTCTGCACAGCAGCTGGATGAGGCAACAGGCAGCTCCAGCCCCTTCCAAGTGACCATCTGCTGGAGCAATTACCCAAGAAAGGTTTCCAGCAGCTCTGTGCCACTGCAAGACTCCTTCCTTGGATGAAGTTAGAAGCTGAAAGGCTCTCACCCACTCCAGTAACATTACTAGTGATGGGAACGGGTCATGAAAGATCCTACAGCAGCTTCATCTGGAAGAGGAACAGCAAATCCCAGCTAGTGATGGCATTGCCTATACAAGTCCCCTTCTCACCACTGACCAGCTTAGAAAGCACTCAGCAGTCTTCATTTTCTGCATTTATACTCTCCAGACTATTGATTTTCAGCTATTTCCCACACCAAAGAGAAGGGCTTTTCATCATCTGCCAATTTCTACTGTGAAGAGGTGCCACACAAATACATTAATTGACTGGGGAGAGCTTTGAAACTGGCAAGCAAAATATCTAACCAATGTTTAGAAAACTCCTCCAATTGCTATTCCCAAAGTTCCAGCTCCAGGTAGTTTATTTGCAGATGTGTTTCATTAGTTTCACTGTGGTTATAGTAAGGACTAATCTTCACATACAGACCCTTGGTGAGTTAGGCCAGGGTAAAGCAGCACATGAGGGAATTCTGGCACACTTCACTGGTGTGCTTCTGCCCCTTCTCCCCCAGTCCCCACACCTGAGCCTGTTGGTAAAAGTGTTTGGACTGACAGAGCTCCAGACTCCCCAGCTTTCCCCAGCTGGCTCTGAAGTCCTTGACCTGCAGAGTGAAACATGGCCTTGGTAGACTACAGTTTTAATGGGTAAGTCTAGGATTTTAATCCCAGCTGCTGTAATTCACCATACATTTTTATTTGATCTGTAATCCTCAGAAAAGCCACTTCCTATGAAGCCAAGTTGTGCAGGAGTGGCTGCTCTTTTACTGGGAAGTAAAAAAACCAACAACCCTCACAAATTATGAGAGGCTCTGAGCCATCAGATGTGCTCTCCAGCATTTATTATCTGATTTGAAGTGTTAATGGCTGGTTATTCTCATTAGCTGTTCTCTGCATTGACACAAGCTGTTTTCCTGCACTTAGGCTGTGCAGCCTAGTGTGTAAAGGCAATTAGCATGGGGCCTGTGGATTAACTGGGGAATCAGATGTCAGCTGTGTTCCCTTTCTCCTTCGTGGCCTAAGGAGATGCTGCTTCTGCAGCTCACAGTGCCAAGAGCCCCTGGCTGAGGTGAAGGCACTGGTGTACAAACAGGAAGGCAGGTGCTGCCCTTCTGAACTTGCACCAGGGAAAGACAAGACAAACGAGGCAGAGCTGAAGCAGAGCCACAGAGATTGCGATATTTGTTAAACAAGAATGTGCCAAGGGAGAAGCAGGGCTCTGCAAACACGCTGCTGTGCAGGAGAGCTCTGGTGTTAAAAAAGTTTGACCTGGCTGCTCCACTTGCTGTGACTGATCCCTCCCTTGTGTTAAATAAAAACTGTCCACTGTGTTAAGGAAACCTGGGCACAGCTGTGCACAAGAACCAATAAAATATCAACCAGGAGGGAGATCTGTGGAAAGCTACAGCACTTAGAAAGAGAAATCTTTGTCTCATGAGGCCTGACATTTCAGCACACAGACATTCTCTTGTTGTGTGTGAGGTAATGCTGTCCTCAAGGGCAAAATCACTTGATGTGATATAACTGCAAGAAATATAGCACTTCACCTTATTCTGAAACCATCTGAGAACAGAAGGCCTTTTGTTTTGTCCTTTCATTGTCAGAAGCTGGAAACCAGAGCACCAGACACACCTACATTTGATGCTGAAAAGAGATTTTCTCCACAGCCGAAACAAAGAGCTGACAGACTTCAGCTCTCGGGCATAAAATCCTTGTCCAGGCTGCATGAAATCTTTCTGTTGGCAAAAAGTTTTACAAAAGGTGGGGCCAGATCCTAGAAGCAAGATCTGGAAGCAGATCTTGCTGCCCAGCATGGAAGGATTGCTCGAGCTCTGCTGATGAGAGAAGCAAGGCCAGCATTAACAGCCTGACTGCATGGCATGCCCAAGACTCAAGTAAAGAAAGGTAAAACACAGTACATACACAAAGCAAAATGTGAATTTTCAGATTAGAGGAGAAAAACATGAGGAAAAGCATAAACAATCTGTTAGAATAGCCGAATCTCAGTTTGGGATCTTATGAAGCCTGTGAATACAAGACTGAAAAAAGAGGGATTCAGGCTCACCTAGATCCCTTTGAAAAGCCTAACGGGACCCAGGCTAGGTTTATGTCTAAACTGAACTTGGAAAGCCAAAACAGCCGAGGCAGCCATAGGGGCTCCCTGTGTTGAATGTGAGGGACACAGGCAAAAGGAGGATGTCACTGTTGTACAGGGCTGCATCTGCTGGGTCCCCAGAGAGGCTGTGCAGCTCAGCATGGAGGTGCAGCCACAGGCTGGTGAGGAGAAAACAAGCTCCTCACCCACAGCCTGCCATCCCCACTGCCCCACACCTGGTGGGGACAGGCCATTGTTCTGAGGACACTGCTCTGGGACACCCACAGTGGGGTCGTCTCAGTGTGAGGTGATGTTGCTGGTACCAATTCACAAATGCAGCTCCTTATCTGTTACAACTATGTTCTGGTCCTAAAATTAGCTCCAGAGCATAGCAGAGGAGCCATGGTGTGGATGTGACCTACCTGCTTTGAGCCTGTGTGAGGCTGAATCCAGGCTAAAAGACACATGCCCATGCATTATGGCAGCCAGTTAAATCTACTAAACTGCTCTGAACAAACAATGTCTGCATGGATCTGATGAATTGGCTGCCTGTCAGTCAACAGATTCTTGTGTTCTCCTGATACACCCAGCAACTCACCAAAAACTTCAGCAGGTCCCTTTAGGAGAACCACCTAAAGACACAGTGCACTGTACTCTGAGCCATGAGGAAAGGCTGAGGCAATTGGGATTGTTCAGCCAGGAGAGGACAAGGCTTTGGGGTGACCTCATTGTGGCCTTGCAGTGCCTGAAGGGAGCCCACAGGAAAGATGGAGAGAGACTCTTGACAAGGGCCTGGAGTGACAGGACAAGGGGGAATGGCTTCACACTGACAGAGAGCAGGTTTAGATTGGATATCAGGAAAAAAAAAAATCTTCCCTGTGATGGTGGTGAGGCCCTGGCACAGATTGCCCAGAAAAGCTGTGGCTGCCCCTGGATCCCTGGCAGTGTCCAAGGCCAGGTTGGCTGGGATAGTGTCAGGTGTCCCTGTTCTGACAGGGGGGTTGGAACAAGATGATCTTTAAGGTCCCTTCCAAGCCAGGCCATTCTGAGATCCTATGAGTCTATGAAGTAGATTATTTAATCCATAAAAAGTTCTGAGCAGCAGAAGCATCTCTGGGTCTGCTCTCCCAAAGGAATCTTCATTATGATGGCCAGACTAAAGGATGCTGAAGATTTGACCTGTACTGATGGTATGGAAGGTGTGTGCAGTGTATCAGCTGCTACTCCTCAGCTTGGTTTGGCCATATGTGGGACCAGCATGGGTCCATAATATGGGTCCATCCTGACAATAGCTGGTTACACATTCCCTTGGAACAGATGACTCTGGAAAAGCACTGTGCGAGCAGAATCCAGCAGAAGGAAATTGTGGGGATGAATCCAGCTCTTCTGCTACAGCTGTCCTACAATGGCAGCCTCATCAGCTGCAGGAAATTCAGAGAGAAACCATGTGACAGTGCACTGGATATGCTGGCACTGATGAGGAGGGGCATGTCCTCTTCCACCTGGGACAGAAACAGCATCAGATGTTGAAGCAGGGGGGTGACTGTCACGACTGGGGGGAATGCTGAACAACACAGGTGCACAGGCATCCGAATGCATTCCCACTGCTTCAGGGAAACCACCTGTCCTGTGGGATGACGCTGAGGGAGCACATACTGGTGGCCTGCAGAGCTGTCTCTGACACTGACATTCTTATAAACTCAGAAAAGCAGCCACAGCCTTTTGAGGAATGACCACAATGGGTGCAATGGGAGAAAAAAGCAACCTTATCTGCTCATTCCCATGAAACCAGCCAGAGGCTGACAAAGAACTCAGTGGTGGGCCCTAAGAGACTGTCTCACATTGGGAACTGAAAGATGTCAGCCACAAGCAGCTGTGACAGCTTTTTAGGCAAGCCAAGTGGTAAATTGATGGCATGTAGTGACACAGATCAAGTTCAGCCTCAAAACATCTTGAGTGGGGGCAAGGGGAGAGCGAGATACGTGCTGCTGTCAGCTGTGGCACCGCGTGTGACAGCTGGAGACCCCGGGCTTTGCCGAGCTGTCAGCCATGTGGCAAGTGAGGTACACAACCACTCATCTGCATTTATTCCCACAATAAACCTCTCTGGATAACACAAGCATGGCGCCGTGTCAGTGCTCACCAGACTTTGCTACGCTTCTCTCTAGCAAAAGCAAAACCTGCACACACATCCCGCTTGCACCTGCAGCTCCGGTAAGTAGGGAAATAGTTCACGGTGCCACTGACCCAGCCACGCAGGTGAGTCACCAGCAGGATGCACTTGGCACAGCAAGGTCCCGCCAGCTTGGCTTGTCTGAGCTGCCTTGCCAGAGCTGGATGCAGCCATGGGCTCTTGCCTTCTGCACAGAGTATTTTCTCTGAAGTCTTAGGTGGGTTATCAGCAATAAAACCAGGGCTAAACTTCAAGGGATTTGGTTCTGGGGTTAAAGGAGGATTTGAATTTGGCACTGAAGCTATTGAGAGGGGAGCCTCCTCCACCCCTGGTTGTAGGAAGTTGATGCAATTGCCATCTTTGATTTTTGCTTTCAAGAGTTAACAAAACCAGCAAACCCTAATCTTCCCCCAGGGCTGAGCTACAAAAACTGGCTGAGATGAAGCACTTCAAATTCCAGACAGACGCTGTAATAAAATGTGGAAATTGGATGCAAATTATTTACTACATTTATGATACCACATTATTTACTGGTACTGCAGTTTGATAATCACAGCAATAATTTTCAAATTACCTTTGCTCAGCATTCACTTTTATGAGTACTGAAATGCTTCTTAATGTTCTTAAGCAGAGAATTCTTAAGCAGAGAGGATTTCTAACACTTGTCCCGTGCTCCTAAATTGAAACAATTTGCAAATGGCTGCAGAGGCCCAGTGAACTGAAGGATGACTTTCAAGGGCAAAAATGGCAGTGAAACATTATTTCTTTACAGACAACAGCAAATTCAACTAACGACTTGTTGCAGACCACACGGGAAGTTTTACATAAAACACAATGTTAAATTCACAGCTCTCTATTCCTGGTTAGTGGGGGAAAATAAACAAAAAAGCCACTAACCCAACTTTCTTCTCCTACAGTGACTGGCTGTGTGTTTCTGAAGAGCACACAAGTCCCTGAATCCAGTAGAATTGAGATGATAATCTGCACCTGATAAGCTGCACCCTGGGACACCTGTTCAGTATTGACTTGCTCAGGCATAATTGGTGGCTGGGACACATGGTAAACCAGGACATCAGATACCTACTGGGAGGAGGTGGAAGATCAGAAATAGGATCTGGGAGCCAGTATCTTGCCATCCTACATATCCAGGCAGGCAGGATTGTAAAGCTGACTATGAAAAGGAACCTTTCCTCTCCCTTGAAATCAATTATCCATTAACAAATTAACCAGAACAACAGGACAAAATAGGTCTGAGTACTTCAGAATAAACACAACAAGGCAAAACATGCTGATTCTCACAACTTCTAAGATATGCTTAGGAAGAACAATCTCCCAGAAGTTATCCTCCATCAAAATGATATGACTCAATATGAGGAGACACTGAAACAATTATTACATGATGGTCATTCTTCAGTTGTTTCAGTTTCCTGATGTCTGCACCCTTGGATAAAGGCAGACATGGATTACTTAACTGATGATACACACAGTGTGTATTTTTGTCCCAGAGCCATCCATAAACAAAAACACAGTTATATACTTATTATGTATAATGCACGAAAAAATAAAAAAGCCAACCCAAAGCAATAAGTCACTTCCCTGAAAGCAATTTGCTTAATCACGTGCATGGTCATCCTGAGTGATGCTGTTCTGAGTATGCTGACACATCTTCAGCTTCAGTCTTGCTTTTCTCACTGACTTGAAGGAGAAATGTCTGTGAAATACTCATCCACATCAGCAATTTCATGTGCTGCCTCATTCTCGCGCTTTTGCTAATTAAGGATGTTGTGCATGATAGGCCAGGGCAGCAGGTAGCAGTGAGATATGAGAGCACACAGCCAGCAGAGAGGAGCAGAGCAGGAAAAGCCTGGAGTGAACATAAAGCTGCTCATGAGCTTTCTGAGGCACCTCCTGAACTCCCAGTCACTGGAAGTGATCAGCCCTTTTGCACACCTCTGCACTGCAACTTTGGCTGCTGCCACACGAAGATGGAGTTTCTCTCACCTAAAGCACCAGGTGTCTGGACTAGTTCTGTGACCTGCCTTTCAAGGTCATGGGGGAGATGTTCTCAGCTCACATCTACTCACAACCACTTGCAAGAGCCACAAGAGCTTGCAGGTGCTAAGTTCTCCTAAGGATTAAGCAGTTGGCAGAGGCAGTGTGTCATCATAAAATATAAATTAGCATCATCATAACATATAAGCAAGCACAATGTTATGGTATTGCCTTACTCTTACTCCAGGATTACCATCCTTATCCTCACTGCAAAGTCATATTTGCTTCCTATGGTCCCTATCCCGTGCAACCTCTTGGTCTGCAGCAGGCTCTGAGGGCTGTGCACCCAACAAATGCTGGGTGATCAGACAAATGCTGGGTGATCTACCCCATAATGCTGCCCTTCCTTCCTACTCCGGGAAAGCAATGATGCTTTCAGCAACACAAACCAGCTGGATGTAACCAAGTCTGGAATTACTCATGGATTTGAAATTCACCACCTGTATTTTCTCGACCCTGTGTGTTTCACAGGAGGTTTATTGCTCAACCAGACAACTCTTTGCAGAATTACAATGTGGGTTTTTGCTCACAGGACAGAGTAGATATTTGTATTTTGCAATCTGCATTTATTTGACAAATTCACAGTGAGAGATTCTGTTCTGCTATAACCACAGATTGCCTTATTTACAGAGTAAAACTAACCATTAGTCTAGTGAGACAACTAGGCAAACACCATTAATTAGCAAGTGTGTAAACAAAATAGGTCTGCATCAGCACTCACAAAGCTGAACCTTTCAACCACAGGGAAGCCTTTGCCTTTTGTCTGCTTTTCTTGGATTTGCTCTCCAGTGGTGAGGTTCGAACAACCCACAAGGTGCCCCTCTTGGCATCATCCCTCTACTGTAAAAACTGTTCCCATTTCCATAAGGGATATGGGGGAAGAGTGTGATTCAATTCTAAGCATAGAGGACCTGTGGAGAGATACTGAGATGTTTACTCACGCTCTGCACACACTGAGCTCCCATCTTAGGCTGGGTGTTTTCTTCTGGTCCCTGACAACACAGACTGCCAAGAGATCAAGCTGTCATGTATGGATCCAGCTCTCACAAGTCCATCATACACTAGTGCTTCTTGTTATGCTCAAGGCTACATTTTTAGTTGATTCAGCTGATTTTTTGAGATCATAGGAATGTCTGATCCCACGTGGAGTACTGAGTAACCCCAAAAATCCTGTCAAGAAGAATAAAGTGATGGAGCACCTGTGCTGGTAAACCATAGCACTCCAAAACCCAGAACAAAGCAAAGAGCAAGCTCAGCTCAGAGTTCATACCCTTGCAGAAAAAGTATTGGTTTCCCAGTGTCACTGTATCTTAATGAACATGCATCCTCCCTTTAAAGATTTCGTCCCAAACCATGAGCCAGCAACCCACAAAAAGCTATAAATTTTTTATAGCACTCATAAGGGTCCATAAAATCCATCTAGTCTTTTAGTTTTTCCCTGATACAGGCTTTTTTTGTCAAGAATCATCTTTCAAGTAGTGGAAGCACCATGTTTTGGAGGGCTGATCAGCCCAGTCCAATTTTGTTACCTCCTGAGGTCTTCCCAGTCCCTGAAGGATCTCCTCTGTCTACTTGGAGTTTGTGTTTGATGGAAATGCTCTTCAGCCTCCAAGTGTGAACAGTGCAGGTTTCAAATATGCCTGGTTTTATTCTGGGGAAGATCACATGCCATAGGTTTGCATTGCTCCACATGGGATTTGCTGATCTGCTGGGATCAGAACTGGAGCGAGTGCTCATCCATGGAACACCTCCCATGAAATGCCTTGAACAGAGAACCCAGACAAGAACAAAGCTTCCTAAGGGAGCTTCCCCCCCTTGCTTGCAGGGGCTCTGGGTACTTCCTTCTGCACCCATGAATTCTTGGCACACCTGTATTTACCTGTAAAGAAATATAAGAGTGCTCAATCTGCACTTTAGCCCTGAGGCACCTGCAAGACAAAACTGGCTCTGGCTTGTTCAGCTCTGATTCCAGGAAAACAATTAAATAGAACCCTGAACCATACACAGGATGAAAACAGATGTGCTTTACCTGCCTTTGATAAATATTTGGTCACAAAAAAACCTGTCACAGGTGGGATCACAGATTCTAAGTTTCAGCCTTCTGTGCCTTTTGCCCTGCTGTTCTCCCTTTCCTTGGGAAAAGGACGGTTCCTTGCTCCAATACCTTTTCATGAGGGATACAAATGGAAGCAACCCCCACAATGGAAACCAAGAGAGGCTCAGGCCAAAACACAAACAAGACTGGCATTAGGAGACTTATTTTTACAGCTCCACTGCAAACCAGTAAATTTGTGGTTTTTTAAGTGTCTATGCCTTACCAACTGCCTTAACATGCAGTTGAAATAAGATGCAATTTATCTTTGGATTTGGGCTTTTTCCTTTTCCTTAATATGCCAGGAGCTCACCTGGATTAGGCACCAGACTCAACAAGGGAGTTTATGCGGAGGAAGAAGCACACAGAGAATCACCTGCTTAATCTCTGCACTGACTTTGGGCACTCACCTTGGGCATACTTCTCTGCATTTCCTTCTGGCTGGTTTGGGGAGTTTCTTGCTTAACTGGCTGCTTTCTCAGAATCTCATTTTCCAATGTCCATGTACTGCAGTGCATTAAACCATTTATGGGTTGCTGTCCCACAGTTTGTAAAGCAGACAGAAAAATTTTACAAATCCCATGTCCACAGCTTCACTTTTTCTAGCATTTGAAACAGTAATAGAGAAACTGAGCATCTGTGAATATGAGCAGGCAGCATAAATTCCTTCTTTAGTTTAAAGACTGCAGTCACCACGAGATTGGTTTTATAAATCCTTAGTCATGCAGCTTCCATCCCTCAGCTCTGATGCAGTAAAAAATATAAGGACTTATCAGTTTATTACTGTGACCTCTGCATTGAGACTGCTGCTTAATGATGCAATTCCCGACATTCAGTTAAAGCAATTTTCGTGCTGTAAAATCCCCATGTTGCATTTGAAGCATTTCCCTCCGATACATTAAGAGCTTTTATAGCTGACAGGTGACAACTGAGGTGAGATCAATAAATACAGGGCCACTCTACCCATTCCAGCCTTGAGCTCCTTTCTAAAGACAACCTGCAAAGAGGAAAGATGCTGAGTGTTTTCACTTTCGTTTCTCTTCTGATGTAAAAGCAGATGTGAAATAGCTTGACATTAGAAATAGCAAGGCTTGTTTTCAGTTCCTTACTGAAGATTTCTTTTGGAACAAATTCTACTTCTTTTTGAAGGTGTTTTTAAGTCTTCTTGGGATGAAACTGAGGGGTATTTGACTGTGGTTGCTAAACACTCAGATGATTAAAAATATCAGAAATGTAAACTATATTGAAAGGAGTTCAGAATTAAGAGTTCTAGGAATACAATTTAAGGAAAGTTAAATGTAGGGTGTACTTTTTAATGAGTACAATGAAAAGCAGAAGTATCACATAGGGAAAAAAACCTATTGCCTATCCAGTCTTCTTTAAAGATAGATAAAGGAATAAATTTCTGGAGCAAAATCCCCAATCAGTAAGGGAATACTCAAAAAGATGACAAAATGCCAAGGGATAGCATAAAAGCAAGAAATAGAAAGTACATATGAGACCATAGATGAGTTAGTAATGCCTCAGTTGTACAAACTCCCATCCTACCAACCTTCAAATTACAGTCCTGTTGTTTTGCAGAATTACACAGTAACTACCTTAAACACAAGTTGGAGAACAGCAAATCATTTAAAATCTCTCCCCACAAAGACAGGCCACATTGTAAACTGCAGTTCCTCAACTGTGCAAAGAGCTCAACACACTTAACCAACAGTATTCAGAATTCATATTGTACTTCCAGTTGCAAAGGCTTCACAATTATTTATTTGGGCATAAATAATCCTCCCAGTCTGGTGCTTTTTGGCACAAGCTGGAGGTTATCAGTCACTTCCACTGGTGTGAGTGAGAAACACTCACCTGTACCTTCATGAGCAATTCTGGCAGCCAGAGAGGTGGCAACATCCACAAGGAATGACACAAAGCAGAATTTTCAAGTCCAAGTCCTTTCCAAGTCTTTTTTTTTTTTTTTTTTTTTTTTTTTTTGGAGTATCACTGCATCCGGAAAAATCTGTTCCCTCTCCTATTAAAGCTATTGACGAGGTAAATGATGATTTATTGATGCTGTGTTTCTGCAGCACAGAATTTTAGCAGCAATAAATCTCTGTTCAGACAGATGATGTAATAATCTGAGCTTTCTGCAAATGACTTAATGTTTCTTGGTGCTTCCTAGAACAGTTCATATTTCCTAAGTGAATGAGGGAAATACATGAAGTAGTTTCAGTAAAAGGTTAGATTTTTAATTTCATTTTATTGTCCTTCTGTCTGGGATGGTAAATTGGTCCAGTTGATCGTAAAAAAAAAAATATGTGCTATTCCTCAGCCTTTTCCATCTGTGAATTTTTAGGTACTTTGTGACTCATACAGTAAAACCAAATGGAGAAATACATAAACCAAAGGGCCAGGTCTGAATCCACACACTCCACCCTTCTTAAGGAGTGTGAGTCAAACTTCATTCCACCAGCACTGAGATTTTGATAGATACTTTTTTTGTAAACCTGATTCCTTCAAATACACATGAATGCACACACGTGCACACACAGGCATTTTAAAAAGCTGCCCCTTAGCACAGCTCCTGAGAAATTTCCTGCTAATTCCCTTAATGCTGGTCTTGTTTCTTCCCACATTCGGGTAAAGTTTAAAAAGTTCCTTTTGTTGTGTGTTTATAGGATTGGCATTGAGTACAAGATAAATCACCTTCTGTTGGCAAGATAGATATTACATAAAAATCACCAACAACTTATTGCATTTCTAATTCCCTTTATTTCAAGCACCTTAGCTCAACAAGACCTGCAATTTGGTTTGCTCTTAATTCTCCATGTCATTCTAGTAGTCAACTTGCCTTACAACAAAGCCCTTCTCTGTGTTTTTAATTAAAATCTCATCATTAGAATGCACATAAGAGAAGACAGGTGAAATTAACAGGGTCCTTCCCACTCTGAAGAACAACTGGAAGAAGAGATACTGTGGTGATAAAACCCATTAATGAGAGAGAAGGAGGCAAGGTGTGAGCAATGTGGTTGCTGCCCTCAGCTCTGTCACTAAAGCCAAAACCTCACACATGCACAGAAGTCAGGGAGGCTCCGTCCCACAAGTGATGCCAGAAGGGGCCAACCTTGCTGCAGGAATAAGAAGGCAGAGGTGACAATGGATGAGAAGAGCAGCATCCCTTGAGTTCAACAGTGTAGGACTGAAATTCAGCTGGGAACTGGAACTGGGTAAGTGCTGCCATGTTCTGTCATTGACAATGACGTGGATGGTGCCTGCTTCTCTGAACACTTTACCTGAAAATACCTTATTTTGGCACTAATCAGGAGTCTTGCTGAAGAGAGTGTTTTTAAGAGAGATTAAGAAACAGGATTGAGAGTTTCAGTGCCTGTTTAAATATTGCTTCAACTTTTGTTAGTCGCTCACATTTGGGAGCTGTCTCTCAAAGGTCTCCCTTTCCTGGCAGATCCCAAACTTGTTCAGAGGTGTCACTTGAAGAAAGGTGTGATTAAATTTTCACAAGCAAAGGGGTGTAGTCTTGGCTGAAATTTTTAATTGAGATGCATTTGTTGTTTTTATTCCTGATTGTCTCACTGATGTTACCACACACCTCAGAGCAGCATTACAGGCAAGAGCAGCAGAAATATGTCACCTGCTTCATGCCATTGCAGCCATCCAGTCTCTGGGAAACTCTCCTGCTTACAGCTGATGTAGTTTTACAAATGACATGTTAATCTTGCAGATCTCCAGCTATTTGCCCTGTTTTATCAGTGCTTGTATCTATCTGCTCCACGAGGTAAGTCTGTGCCTGGAGAAGATGTGGCAACTCCGGAGTTACTGTACTAAAAGTGATTTGCCACTGCTCCACAAAGAACTGGGACATTTGGCCACTTGCTCTGGCTTACAGAAGGCATTGCCTGGTGCTTTAGACATAAGGGGAAGAAATTGCAGCAGTTTAAAACAAAACCAGGAAGTTTTACCATTAGATAAGTCAAAATTGCTGGACCAGATGTGGTAACATTTGAAGCATGAAGCAGCTTTATCAGTAGGTTATTTATTAATTATTCCTTGGTGAATGTTCTATTTTCCAAGAGTTCTTAAGTGATTTTCTTTTCAATTCTACTTGATTCAAAATAGTTCTTGGACAGGGGAATAGCACAATGGGACAGGGTAATAACACAATGGCATAAGCTCTGCCTTCTTGGGTTTAGTTACGCTACATCATGATCTTTTTAAAAGTCCATCTACTGAAGTGTGATTTTTACTGGCAAGACAAGTAGCTTTTCATCTTTTTACCTAATCAAGAATAGTAAAGAAATCCTGGACCAGGCTTCAGACAATTATTTATAGTGATTATAATTATTATATTATATAGTGATTATTATAGTGATAGTTTGTTCTTTGACAGGATTACCTCTGTTCATGTAGCTGATAGATTATGAATTACATGCAAAATACAGCATGTGAACTTGAAATCAAATGAAGAATGGATATAAAAGAGCAAGCTCCAAAAAGCACAAACGTAGTGATCACTTAGCTAAAATTAATGGTGTGGCTTACCAGACCAAGAAGCCAGAACAGCAGGAGCATAAAAAAAAACCTGCTTGGAATAGATTTTTTCTTGAATGAGGGGAAAGTAGAGGTGATTGCAATGTTCAGTTTCACCAATATTTTGCAGAGGACTGCAAGGAATTACTTTAACATGATTTTAATAAAACAGGCCCTTCCAGAGAGGGGAAGAACAAGCAGAACATTCTGATCAGCATCTCTTGTGATAAAACCTCTATTACTACACCTGAAATTAGTGTGGAGAGTCACAGCTTTGGATTTTGCCCAAAGCGCTCCAAACCTCAGGGTACAGAAATGTTCAGTGAAGTCCATTTCCACAAAATGTTTCACCTAAATACCTGCTTATTGCAAAGTATGTTTTGTGCCTGTTTTGGCAGCAACTGATGTTGTCTAACAAAAAATCATCTAAAAAAGCAAAATCAGATGAGACTAGAAGAGAGCAAAACCACCCTCAGGGGCAGCCTAAGAAACACACTGACAGCAGTTCAGTGCCAGCATGCCATTGCCAGAAAACCTCTAATGGGCAATAAAAAGCAATAAAAGGCCTGACTAAATCTATGCAACATTCGGTGTGCCATCAAGAGCTCTAAACTCAGGCTCCAGTACAACTTCTAGGGGGAAAAAATCTCTCAGCCAGATGGTTTAACAGGAATACATTGCACCAGTCCTAGAGCTCTCCAGAAAGATTCCAGGTGATCCCAGAAGCTGAGAGCAGTGTGATTCTTACAATATCCATAGGCATATGTGTAGAAAAATGAGTTTTCAGATATGCTCAAGGCTATTAGAGATTACAGCCAATGCACCTTTCAGGGAATAGTAAAGAAGCAACACTCCTTGCTGGCCGCTGCTGGTTGAAGATTATCAGCTGCAGAAGCAACTCATAGTCCCAGCTATGAGGTTTAAATGTTTACCAGTTGATTAATAGGTTTGTAATATAGGATGCAAATGCCTCAAAATTAAAAGAAGGCATTTCATCCTAAAGAAAAACAAATATCTCTGGATCTCCTTATTCTACTCTCCTCTCTCTGACTGATGTCCTTGGACCTCACTGGGTGTGCTCCTCCTGCAAACAGCCACAGGATAAGCAAACACTCCTTGTGCACAGACCCATTCCCCACTGCCAGTTACAAAGAGGATCACATAGCACTTTTGGCATCCTGCAAAGTAGCATAATCATTTAAAAATGATAAATTAAAAAGAAAACAAAACTGCTTGGAGAGGAGCTACAAAAATGTCAAGCCAAAGAAGAGCCAAATTCTCAGCACTGTAAGATGGTATATGAAGACGTGGAGGCCACAAAGTGTTCTGGATAGTCCAGTTTGGACATTAGGATATGTTTTTAATGGGAGGATGGAAAAACACTGCAGTAGATGGCCTTGGAGGTTTCCAGGACCTTGCTAGACAAGACAACCCATGAGTTGGTGGCAGCCCCAGTTCAAGTGGGTGTTTGGACATAATGATTTGCAGAGTCCCTGCCAGCCAGTGTTGCTGTGCTCCAGGTTCACAGGCACAGACAGATCTAGAAGGGAATTTAGAAAGTAATTCCATTTATGCTAGGAGGTAAACATGATGTGGTAGTATTTCTGCCATGTTATCTTGTTGGTGTACACTTCCAGATCTTACTTGTTGCAACAAATGTTTATGAAAAGTGAGTTAAGATACTCTTTCCCCCCTTCAACTATTTGACCAGTTGTTCACTTCTGAAATATTCTCTTCTGATGAGAAATTTCTCCAGCTTCTCTGAAGAATTTGGTTGCTGTTTGCTTTCAACACATTTTTCCTCTCCATATTCACTGCCATGTTTTCTTAGTAGCCAGTACTTAGGATGCAGAAATAAAGGTTTCAGTTGTGATTTTACAGTTGCTCTGTGGGTCAGTCCCCGACCTCTGTATGGAAAAGAATCACAGAATGATTTGGATTGGAAGGGACCTTAAAAACCATTTCCAATCCCCTGCCATGGGCAGGGACACCTTCCACTATCCCAGAATGCTCAGAGCCCCATCCAGCCTGGCCTTGGACACTTTCAGGGATGGGGCAGCCACAGCTACTCTGGAAGGAGGACAGGAGTCTCATTAAAGAGCAGGGCTTCCTAGTTTGTTCAGCTGATGAAAAATTCCCAGCTAGTGGAAGAACTCTAATATATGCAGTCTCTTTGGAAATAGCCTTGGAGCTATGTTTTTTACTAAGGAATGCTGCTTTCCCAGGGAGACAGGAGACTAGTTAAACCATGGAAACCTAAGAGAGGTTTTGTCCATGCTTACACCTTTTTGTCTGCACTCCCTATCGTCTGACTGTTTGCTTTGACCCTCACCAAACTAGGCCAGATATTTGACTTCTTCTCTTTGGTCAGTAATCCTTCTGAGCACACTGATTTTTTTCCACAGTTTTGAGTTAACTCAGGTGGTCAAGCTGTGGTCATGCATGGCTAATTACAGTGGAAGGAGAAAAATGAGTACATTGATTAACATTCTGTTCCTTTGGAGAGACAGAGAAACAGCTTTGGCAGCTCCAGCTCCACTGACACCCTGCTGGCAGCTCATTGCCTGTGCTTCTGAATCGCAGTAATTCCTGAAAAACATGGCAGATCCCTGACTGGGAACTGGCAGGGTAAGAAGAGAGTTCTGGGGATTTGATGTTTGATGCAGTTTTAAAAAGCTTTCCTGCCCTGGGCCCCCCATGGCCTTTTTTGACAGCAGGCTTAAGCACTGCAGGCTTAATTACTCAGCTTCCATTAGTACACAGAACTCTGTGCTCCTGAGGGCTCCATGAGAATTCCATCCAACAGGACAGTGAGAGATCCAGCATTACACAACTGGTCCTACTCATCCTGTGTAATGTGCCTGAGCTGACTGCTCCACCTCTCTGTGACATTGGACCCATTCAGGGACAATGCACACAAAGCTCTGAAATCAGTTCATGGGAACCAGATCTTTTCTTGGCTTAAATTAAGACCTTAAACATACATTTTTTTTCTTTAGGGTTATGCACATTTTTTTCTTTAGGGTTCTGCCTCGTTTTTATCAGACCCAACTACTTTCTTCATGCTGTGACAATTAATTGGATTATTTTCATTTAAAGATCCAAGCCACAAGATAAGTGGAATGGAACAGAATTGTTTTCCTTTCCCTGCTCTCCCTCATTAGCAGTCTAAACAAGTGTGAGGCTGCATTAAGTTTGTAGCTATTTTGTTAGCTTGAAATCACTTTCTTCTCTTCTGCAGATGGAGACTGTGCTTAGATCATTATATTCCAGGGTGCAGTTGTGGTATATTAAAAGTGAAAAGGCTACTTACGGAATTTATGCTTGCAATTACCTTGCTAGTGGAAAAGGATGGCAACAAAAGTAAGTTTCACAAAGAAAAGCAGCAAAAAGGAAATTACAGCATGTTTACTTTTTTTTTTTTTTTTTTTTTTTTTTTTGTGAAAAATGGCATAAAACACTATCTGAACAAATCTCTAGGGTAAATTGGGCAGATGTTGGTATCACTGCAAAAACTGTCTGCAACACAGGTGAGCCCCCAAAATGTCATCCCATTTAGCAGGTTGGTCTTCACACAGTGATTGTCTCAATTTCACACAGGCTTGACCAACAGATGCAGTGGTTGACCAGTCCATCTTCTTAGGAACCTTTGAGAACTCTTGATGGAATGCCAAAGCTGTTGGGAAGCTGTCAGAGCATTAAGTGCTTCATCTGGAAACCTTCAGAGGGTCACTTTTGAGGTGAATGGGAGAGAGTACGTGTTCTTTATTGACATTAAAGCTCCAGAATGCCAGAGATTTTGCTGGGTTAGGCCAGCACACTCAAATCTTCATGTGCCAGATTCAATTACAGACTGTGCGTGGATGTGTTTGTAACTAGAACAGATAAATGGACGGGGATCCCATAATATTTTGGTCATCTGAGAGCTGATTCTTGATAGCTTATTAAGACTTCACCAGCAAAACAATTAATCTTCTCCTAAAAAATGGGTTAGTTTTCTGTATATTCAGAGTGATTGTGTAAGACATAGAAAAACTGGCTCTTAAACCCCCACTTCAAATCAGAATTACACTTTGGTTTTGAAGTGTTTTACCTAGAATCTCCTGCTTCACATTAGGTGCTAAAGGTAGCTAAGCCAATTTGCAAAGCCAGCTCATTTCAGAACTGACCTTTGCCAAACTGAGAACTAACATTTTTTTAACCCTGAAGATTTTTCCTGCATTTCATTAATGTGTGAGAAATACCCAGACATCAACGGCTGATAGCTCTAGTTCTGTGAAGATTTTTCTCTCTCTCTTTGGTTGGAGAAATGTGCTTTCTGCATCTTTGTCACTGAAGATCAGATTAGCATTAAAAATGTAGAACAGACTTCTGCTGTTAACAAACAGCAAACAACATGGAGAACATCCCCTATCCTCTTCAGTAAGAAGAACCAGTGATGAGAGGCATGACAAGAACATGCTTCACACGCCCTGGAAACAGAGGAGAACCTCTGCCAGGCTGTCAGTGGTTGGGGAAATGTAGGAGCAGTCAGGTACTGCGAAGTGGACTTAGGAAACAGGGAAGGCTCTGGGCAATGGAGCTGGAAGACAGAGAGTGAAAGGTCTGAAAGTGTAAATCAAGAACGCAGCAGAGCAGGGGTTGCATATCTGTGTGAGTACTCAGGATGGAGTTTTTCAGCCTTTCAATTATTCCACTGAAATTGAGAGTAGTGGGGGAGCGGGGCAGAAAAGATTAAATAACTAAAGCAGTTGCCTAAACCCTGGGATTTCATCACAATCATCTCGTTTTTTCCAGACTCATGGTTCTGTGAATTTTGTGAAAGTTTAGGAGAGGAGAGCTGATTTAAGATTCTTGAGCCCTTAAGGATTTGCAGTGCTTCCCTAACCTTGGATTAGCTTAACTCTGGGTTAGAAAAACCTTCCAAGTTCTTTCCAGTGGTCCCTTGCTTCTTCCACCATGGAAACAGCAGCCCTGCTCTCAAGACTCCTTGATCCTTGGACCTGTGGTTTTCTCTGATTATCTCTGACCATTGCTCTGATCTCTTCCCTCACCAAACTCTCCTCCCTTCCATGCAGCTCCTCCGAGGTACAGCTGGATCATTCATGTTAGCAATGGAGTGCCTGAGCATGACCACAGAGCTTACGGTCTAAGCTTACAGCAGTCCTTTCTGCACAAACCTTTCATGGTTCCAGAAGTGCTTCTTCACAGCCTCACTGACAGTTATCCCATTTCCTTGTAATCCATCCTCTTACCTCCCATACACTGAGCTACAGGCTCTGGAACCACAGGTTTTGACTCTCCTGCACCTGAACATCAATCCATGAGAGGAGATAATCAATACTGAACATCAGTACCAAGAGGGAGAGCTTGTCACTTCAGCCCCATTCTGTGGCACCAGAGCCAGCCTGTGCCCTCTGACTGAAGTGTGGTGTTCTGAGTCACATCACAAGACGTGGCAGCTCCAATTCCAGTCAGGTTGGTCAGTCTCTGTGCCTCCTGTGCCTGTTTGGCTGTCCTTGGTGCTCCTGTGTCAGCTACACCGTGCTGTGATGCCAGCCAGCCCCTCCAAGCAAGAACATCCTCTCCCTAGGCTCTTCCAGAAACTGTGTTCACTGGGACTTCAGTATCAGGCCCTAAAATAGATGCATTAGGGTTGGAAAACAGGGAACAGAATGTAACAGCAAGTTGCATCATTTTGTTTACATCTTGTTCCAGTTTCTTTTTTCCCTAATTTATTTTGAGAGCTTTATGTCAGACAGAAAAGCTGCACTTGGTCACCATATAGGAAGCAAACGTTGAGTAAGAACACAGACTGTGGTTAAGCTTGCAACACACAGTGATCTTCCATGTCTTGGGATAATGTGAAAAAAACAATGGATTTAGCAAAGAATCTGCAGAGAATCTTTGCTAAGAAGAAAAAAGCATAGGATCACTGCTGAACCAGTGTAAGAACAGATCAAATATATTGACTAAGAATAAGGTGTCTGGAAAACACAAGTATTTTTGTTTAGTGTATTATTTTGTATCCCTGGGATTGATTGGGAAAATTGTCACCTTCATTTTTCTCTGGAATTTTGAAGAAAGGACAGTGCTGACTGTGCTAACTGATAAATAATACTGAGCTTCCTTAATTAAAAATTTGTTTAAATTCGTTAGTGTATTCATTAACTGTTTGTTCCAGACTTTCCATGTTTCTTTGTTTATGGAAAAAGATCATGTACTAAATACGTCTCTTGCAAGTACACCAAGGATTTTCTCCAAGGAGAATCCAGGAATAATATTTTAAGAGATGACGTAGTTTAAGTGAACTCAGCTATAAATATTTTAATTGCTTAAAAAACAAATCAAATTTGTCACATCCTTAACTCCTGCCTGAGGAATCTGGTATCTCTGTGCCAGGAAGAACTATGCTGTAGGTTCCAAATTGCCTGCAAAAGTCACAGCCAAGACAAAAATTCATGCTAAAAAAATAATACTACTTATATAGGAAAGAAGTAATTTCAAAGGTATTGAAAATTGGTGAAAGGTTTTGGAAGGGCTGCTGGGAGTTGCTAAGATGTTCAGGATATGACTGACAGTCTGTAAGGTGACTATACCAATTTCCTTGATTTTGCAGAGCTGAATGAGTTGCTTTGTTCCTTAAACTATACACATGGAAATATAAACAGTTTCCCTCTGACATAGATGCTATTAATATAAAGAATGTTATCTGGGCTTTCAGGAAAGTATAAACTAGAACTTTCTCAGAAAGGGTGTGGATATAGAACAGTCTGTGGTTGCCTGTATGGAACAGAGCTGGACTGTTTCAAATACCCTCAAAAGGCACCTCATTATTAGAACTGAACTAATATTACTTATATGTTGACATAATTTAACTTTTTCCAATTTTTAAGAGACATAGCAAATTATGTGCTCTGCCTTTGGATTAAGAGATGAAGTAAAAATTATGTACCCCTGGTTAAATTCACATTTTGGCCATACTTTGAATGGTGAAATTCTGGTTCCTTTCCTTCCAAAAATGTAATAGAAATTGCAACATTGCAACATGACTGTTGAGAGTATGAATGGCTTCCAGGCTAGGAATAAAGAAAACTGAGAAGGAACAGCATATAAAGCGTAGCACTGCCAGGATTGATATCATCTGTGCTGGTAACAAATTCAGGATCCACACCAAGATGCTCTCAGAACCAGGTTCAGGACAAGCCAAAGGAGGTGAATTTCATTCAACAGGCTGTCCCATGTGCTGGGAATGCAAGATGTTTCCAGGATTTTAAGAGTAGACTGCACAAACATTTGGAGGAGCAAAAAGCCTTCAAGTTATTATTTAGACAGACAACATCTGCCTTGGGATAGGTGAAGGGTGAGAGGGTTTTAAAGGAATCCTTTGTGAATTTTTTCCATTCTTCCTTTTCCCTAGATGTCAGGCCATGATAACCAGGAAGGCAGAAATGTGACTGAGACAGAGCCCAGCTCTGAACCAGGGCAGACATTCCAATGTCATTAGGTATTTTTAAATATTGATGATGATTTCCTAAAGATGGAGCATGGCAGCAAACAACAGGGTGAGCAAATGTTACTTCTATGAAAGGTCTCACAGAAGTAAACCCAATGACTTTCTGAGCTGTCTCGTTCTTCAAGAGTTTGCAGACCCAAGATTTTAACTGTTTAATACAACTGTGAGACACTGTATATGAAGTTTGTGCCTCCTTTTAAATTTGCATTCCACCTATTAAGAAATTACATTTTTGTCTGTGCTGCAGCATTTTCTGAACATTTGATTCACTTCTGTGCCCCACAGGAATCAGACAACTAGAGATTTACAGTGCACTCAGCGGGTGTGAGATCTTATCAGAATTGTGTAGCAGCACAATGCTAAAGTGTTATAAAAACAGATTAAAGCATTTGTTGTTTTTTTTTTTTCCCTGGCCTTCTACCTGTTGAATATAAAAACCATAGACTTCTGTTATTCAGACACACCAGGGAGCTACAAGTAAAATTTGGCTTACAAGTAGTATCAACAGCAGCTAAAAAGGTCATAATAAACCAGTAGAAAATTTGTGAGAATGTCTCTGAATGGCTTGCACTATGCTTAACTAGCTCTGCATTGTTTTCTGACCAATCTCAAGTGTTCTGGAATTTTTCTGGCTTATTCTTAAGAAATACACCTAGTCTATATTAGGAAAACAGTAAGAAAGAAAGAAAGGAAAGTCAGAATTGATTCCTAAATGTTGGTGAAGTAGTTAGACGCAAACTACTCGTGAATTAAACATTTCTAGGTTATTTCTGATGCTGAGAGGGAGCTTTCATGGTTAAAACCCCCTCTGAATCTATCCAGGAGACACCTCCAGCATGACTCTGATACAGCAATTTGGATTTGTTACACCAATTGACTGCAAAGAAAGAAATGTCAAACCCTCGCATAAATGTCCTTTCTCTGACAAGCTCTCCCTCCTTTGAACTACAATAACGAGGGCAACCTTGTTTTGCTTTGCCACAGACGTTCCCCTGAGTTTTCTGAAGGCTCCAGAGGTTCGGTGGAATTTGACAAGAGGCATTTGGGCTTTTGTGTTTGCCTTTAATTGCTGCGCGCCGGGGTGGATCCCGCTGCTGCTGCAGCCGGGGCCGCCGGAGCAGAGGGCGCAGGACCCTGGCTGGCTGTCACAGCCTGCAGGAGTGGCACAGCACACAGCCCGCAGAAGTTTGCATGCTCAGAGGAAAGATTCTGTTTCCAAATGTCTGTCTAACTCCTGTGCCTGGCAGCTTAAAGAGCTGCTGCCCTTCTACACGGTGAATAGGTGCTTATATTTCTATGTTATGGGCTCACTCTGGCAATACACAGAAATAAATGTTTGTTGCGCTGTTAGTTATGGTTACACTGTGTCGCAGTTTGGGTTAAAACCTTAGGTATTTCTGTCAGCTCTCCTTCAACAACAAACAAATTCATCTGCTTGGATTGGCTCTGCCACGGTTCATTTCAGGATGAACATTTGGTTGTAAGTTTCTTTAGGTGTGCAGACCTTCAAAAACTATGGACAAGTTCAAATATTCACGAGGCACCAGCCCTCTAACTTCAACTGCAACAGCGGTGAACCCAATAATCAGACTTTTATAGCAGTGAGATGATCTTCTATGTGTACAGCTCTGTTAAAAACATATATTTAAAATTAGAAAATTAAAATAAACCGTGTGTGTTTTGCAATGGAATGTCTGCTAACATAAATACCTTTATGGCCACATAAAAATAGAAACATGAAATACTTCGCTTTTCCATAGGTCTGTTAAGCAACAGCCAGTGCTTTTATTAATATACTGTTTCTCTTTCTAATTGCACTTTTATTTAGAAAAAATTCACATTCCTGACTTATGAGGAAAGTTATATGGAATCATTCAGAACACTCAAAATGCAAACGGACATGCCTCATTCCTCTAAAACAAGAGACTGGTTTCTTATGTGCCAGTAATTTTCTTAGTCTTAGGGAGCCGTTTGTTTCCCCTTCTCTCTTGAAAATAATTAAATAAATGGAAGTTTGCCCCACTTCCCCCCTCACACATCCACATACATGCACAGGATCAACAAAACTCAGTAATTTTCCACTGGCACCACAGCCTTTCAGTGCTTGCCATCTGCTGTGCTGGCAGGACCCACCAGAGGAGCTTCGGCAGCAAGGCAGGAACTGGAACGTCACATTGTGAATATTCATTCCATTTTCATTGTCACAGCTGGGCCTCCTCACCTCTCCCAGACTGACCTTGCCTCTCCTGACTTCCCTGTGGCAGCTTTGGGGAGCAGACAGGAGTAAGGTACCGAAATCAAAGATTACAACTCACAAACACCCGAAATTCCCCAGTCAAAACCTGTCCCCATTCCTCCTAGGGGGTATGGATGTCTGTCACTCCCATTGACCACTGTTACTGACACAGATTTTTAAAGACTTCTGCTATGGGAAGAGAACTTTAGTGAAATACCACTTTTCTAGATCCATAACCAGTTTATTTTGCATTTATTTATTGTAGAGTGTCTTTTCCCCTCTTGCCAATTCTGTTTCTGGGTTGTGTGTCCGTGCTTCCAACGTGGTGAACGTGAGTGCACAACTTCATTAGCTCAGGTTTCAAACGTGGGACCGGGGTTCAGATGTCCCAAAGGACAGTCAGTCTCTTCAGGAAGCACTCCTGCACCTCATTCAAGTCAAACCATGCATATTTTAGGCTTCTTTTATTTCAAACCTACCAAATCTAATGCTTTCAAAAGCTGGTCTCAGCAGGTAGGTTCACACTGCTCAGGGAGGTCCATGGTGGATTCTCTGGGTCTGCCTGTAGATCCTGAAAGTGTGAGGTCTCTGGGCAAGAAATCTGCCTTAGTGCACAGAACTCCTAAGTTCCTTATGTCTACATAAAGACTAACGAGGTAAAATAAATCAAATCTGTCAGTTAAGTCCTCCTCATCAGCAACTCTCCTCAAGTCAAGTGATGACATCAAGACAAATTTTCCCTCACTTCCACATGCTCTATGTCCTTTGTCAAGCCTCCAGTGTGAGCTCACAGATTTGCCTTCTGCACAGCTGAGGCCAGTCTAACTCCTGACTGTGAGACCTGTCACAACCATGACCCTTCAGTGAGTCCCGACTGGCAGAGCACGCTGAGTGCCAAGGTTCATGCTGGGCTGGAGGGACAGGACCGTGGGATGCATTGGGAAGAGCATGGATTGCAGGTCAGGGAGTGATCCTGCCCCTCTGCCCAGCCCTGCAAGGCACATCTGGAGCGCTGTGTCCAGTCCTGGGCTCCTCAGCACAGGAGGGCCATGGAGCTCCTGGAGCGGGGCCAGCGGAGGCTGCAGACATGATTTAGGGCCTGGAGCATCTCTGGCAGGGAAAGGCTGAGGGAGCTGGGGCTGTCCAGCCTCGAGAGGAGCCCCAGCTGAGAGGGGCCCTCAGCCCTGGGTGTCCCTGTCTGCAGGGAGCGCTCCGAGCAGGGCCCAGGCTCTGCTCTGGGGGCACAGCAATGGCACCAGAGGAACGGGCAGGGACTGATCCCAGGAGGTTCCACCCGGGCAGGAGGCAGAACTTCTTCCCTGGGCAGTGACCGAGTCCGGAGAGGATGGCGAGTCTCCCTCGCCGGGGATATTCCAGAGCCGACTGGACACACACAACCCTGTGCTGTGCGCTCAGGGACGGCCCGGCTGGAGCACGAGAGCAGCCGCGCCAGCCCCGGCGCTCCGCTCCGCTCCCTGCCCGCCCCGTCCCGGGGCCGCCGCCGCCGCCGCCACCGCGGGACGGGGGGCTGGGCGGGAGGGGCGGGGCTGGGAGGGAAGGGGCGGGGCTGGGCGGGCGCGGCCAATGGCGGCGCGGGGCTCGGCGGCGCGCGGCTCTCGCGAGAGCCGGCGGGTAAACATCGGCCCCCGCCGCGGGCCCGCCCGCTGCCATTAGCGCGGGGGCGGCGCCGCGCTCGGACCGGGCGGGAGGTGAGTCCTGAGGCGAGCCGGGTCCTGAGGGGAGCCGGGCATCCTCCGCCCCGGCGCTGCCCGCGGAAACAGCCCCGGCACGCTGCCGCTGGAGACTGGGAATTTTCCCCCTGCCTCCGCTCTTTCCTCCCCCCCGCACCGTGAGGCAGCAGGAGCAGCCATCGCCGTGGAGGCTGTGGGAGCGCAGCCTCAGCCTCGGCTGCGGGGACGATCGGGGGTGGCTCTGGGCTGCGGGGCGCTTCGCCCGCCTGCCCCTCGGGTGCCTCGTGTTCCTGCCCCCGGGGTGAGTTGTGGCTCGTCCCGCAGCCCCTGGGCTGGCTCTTCCCGCAGCCCCCGGGGTGGCTTGTCCCCCTGCCGCCGGCTGGGGGCTGAGGTGCCCCGGGGGTGTCGGTGCGGGGACAGAGCTGAGCCCGGCGGGGGGAGCAGGGCCGGGGCCGTGCGGAGACCCCGACGGCAGGGTCAGGGCTGGGCTGTACTCGTGCTGCAGAACGTGGCTCTGGGCTTAAGGGTGTCCTGCCCTCTTTAGAAATAAATAAATAAAGGGACGAAATTATCTCCGTAATGCGCTTAGAAAAGCAAACAACCTTCACAAGTTTCCACTCGCGGGAGGAGCAAATCCCAAACCTTGTGCTGAGCCGGAGGAGTTTGGGATTGGGGCCCCCGTGGTTTGGCTGTCCAGCTCGTGCTCTGTGTCTTTAGACAATTCTCATTGACTCAGGTAAAAGTTAAATGCCGGGAACTTGCAGAGGTCGCGCAGTTGTTGTTTGGTTTTACTTGATGTGGAGCGCCTTGGGTTAGAATAGCAGAGTTCACACGCGTGCCTCCGCTGATGTACCTGGCTTCCTCTTGCAAAATCCAGACTTCGAGTAAGTGAGCCTTGATGTAGCCTCTGATTCAAAAGCAATGCCGACGTTTCATTTTTGGGTTTGTTGTGGTTTTTGTTGTTGATTTTTTTTGTTTATTTGTTTTTTTAAAGAGAAGTTTGCTCTAAGATATTTGGTGGGATGTATTGGTTTTGCTTTTACCTTCTTTTTGGAGAGCAGTGGGGTTTTTGACTGTAGCTGTTGGGGTTTGTCAGGTGTACTGATTCAGTATTTTGATTACAGTTTTTTAAAGTCACTTAAAGCAGAGTGCCTGAATATATGCAGGAATCTGAAAAATTGTTTTCATTCCTTATCCTTCAGGAATGAAAGAATATCAGATTTTAATTTGACTCTGAAGAGTGAAAAGAAATAGGAGCCCACAGGCTACTGACCTGAGAGGTGATGATCAGTGGGCACCCTCATGGCATGTGAGGAATCTTTTACTGTATCCAATAGAATTGCTGCAATTTTACCTTCTGTGCCATATGTAGACATGTTTTCCTGGCTTTGTTAAGAAATGTCTTGGATAGGAAAAGTCAGATTTGCATAGCTGTGGGAACTCATTTGTTTTTCATAATGTACATGGCATACTGTATGGTCAATTTAAATATTTTTGCTTGACAGAGCTTTAAAAAATTCTGAACACTTATTTCTCAAACATTTCAGGGGAAAACAAGTCCCAAGCCACTAGCTAAGCAGAATTCAGAAGCAAATGTTTACAGAGGACAGGTATCATGCTTTATTTCTTTCTACCTTTTTTTTTTCAGAAAGTTAGTCTGTCTTAAAAAAACAAACAGCAAATGCACACCCCACCATTAACTTGAGTGGACTTGGACCAGGCCTGTGGCCTTGGTGAGGGAATGTTCCCAGGAGAACAGAGCTTTTGGGTGTCTGTCAGATCATCTGTTGTGGACCTGCTTGTGTGAGCTGCCCTCGGGTGCTCTGATCCGCAGTGGAGTCCCTGGTGGGACTCTCCTGGGTTGGAGCAATATGGGATGTCACGCTGGAGTTCAGAGCATGTGCCTGAGATGTGCTCACCTGTTCTTCCTCAGGAGATCTGTGTAGCCTCCCTTGGCTCATCTGTCTTTTTGTCCCCAGACTTTGAATGGTGGGTAGGAATTTTTTTTAATCATTTGGGTTACTGCTGTAGTTTGGGATGGCTCTTGAATCCTGTAGTGACCACAAGGAGCTTAGTCACTGTCTGTGTCCGCTGGATCTGTCTAGGCAGTGGGTTTGCCTTGCTTTCAAAGCTTATCTCCTCCCTACAGATTCAGTTTTTGCTCAGTCTATGTTTATTCCAATAAAAATGTTGTTCTTCCCACCAAGTTTAAGCTGAGCATTAGTTAAAATGTGAAGCCAGTTGATAAACTTTGATATTTGTATTCCAGGAGGTGCAGGGTAGACATGGAAATTGCAATGAAAAGAATTGCTTCTCTGAATGCAGTATTCATCAGCACAAAGCCTGCTAAGCTGATATTATATGGTAAATGGTTTGCTTTTAGTCTCCCAGAAAGAGGCTTTGTGTCTTAGGGTAATGGCAGTTGACATAAATCAAACATACAATTGTCCACAAAATCATTTAATCTTCTCTTGTTGCTCGTTCCAACATATAGCTGCACTTAGAGCAGACCTGCCACTAGTGGTAATTGCATTGCTGTGGCTTGAAAATATGGGTTTGATAAATAACTAGAGTCTAATTTTTGAGATGGGTTGGTGCAGAATTTTTCTAAGTCTGGTGAATAAATAACAGCTTTTGTTGTGCAAAAAATTGCTATACTGGGGTAAGCCAATTTAGTATTGTGGGGTAGGAACTCGGGGAAGAGTTATTTATTTTGTGCTATGAATTTAAATAGTGAACTGTATTTAAGGTGGTAGAGTCTTGTCTTGAAGACTCAGAAATTAGTTTTCAAGTGCAGCAGAGCAGTCTTTATAATTTGATAAGTGCATAAAATCCTGCAAGTCTGTAGTTTAAAACTACAGAATAATTTCTGGCAGTCTCACTGCTCCAGTATTTGCATTGGGAAGTAACAGAACATTTTCCTCTTAATATAAAACAAAACAGGAGCTAGGGGAAGAAATAAATGATCAAGAAAAACTGTTTCCTTGTTGTAAATAATTTGATCAGTATGGGAAGTATTAAAATGGGCAGTTATCATAGTCAATACTGCTGTACTTGTGAAATCAGGTAGTCTTGTAAGGCATGCATTGATATCTCATTAAATACTTCTTAATGATTAAAAAGTGAAGGGAAATGGTGGATCAAGAAAGAATATTAATTTTTATGCTTCAAATATCTGTTTTTCTGGTTTCTTGGTAATTTAGGTGTTGGATTTTGTATTCTGGTTTGAACTGTAGACTTGAAACTTGGCTTGTGTTGCGTGTCTTTAATATTTATACCTACAAACTTGCAAATTTGTTAGCTGACCCATGGTTTTATGAGAGCTACTACTGATCAGATTGTGAAGAAAAGAGAGACCTAGAATTTGGAAGACTACTTCTGTGGGATTTTGATTGTCTAAGGAACAGTTGTCTTTGTTTTTACTAGTAAAAGGAGCAGTGGTTGATTAAAATGGTAGCCTGGTTTTATGGGATTTCACAAGAGTGAGAATGTCCTGAAGTAGTAAAAAGGGAATCAACTATTCACCTTTTAGTAACAGGGAACAGCCAAGATGGAGTAATAGTTTGGTGTGTGCAGGTTGTGCAAACAGATGGAGTTTATCAAAGGTGACAGAATGAATGGGAAGGAGAAAGGGGATAACTCGAATCTGTATGGGAGAGGAAGAGTCTTTACTGTATTGCAACTTATATTAGTTATGTCTCTTATGTTCCAGAGTTTGAGCCTGGCATGCTGTAGAGGAGCTCCAGTCTTAGCAAAGACCTTGGCATGTTGGAGTGTGTTAAATTTCCTTCCACAGAAGGGGAAACAAAAAATATTTTTCTTGTCTTTGACCAGATGAAAGGTTGTGAAACCTTTTTCTACTCCATGTAATAAAGAGAATTGTTTACAATTCTGAGAGCACTGTGTGTAATGTCACATTAAGTACTGCATTTATAAAATGTGCCAAGGTATTTTAGCAATTAAATCTCCTGGTAGGAAAACAAAACCCAGCCAACCATCACCCAGACAAACCCTTGGAAAACTTGGCCTTCCCAGAGAGTTGTACTTGGTTGAAGGCCCTTTTTATGAGCCACTGTAGTAGAATAATGCTTATGAGAAACACAGTTAGAATGAAGATATTGGGTCACACCAAACCGTAGGAGTGGCGAAGACACTCGGCTTCCATTCACAGGAGTGTATGGAAGGGGCAGTAGTCATAGCCTCCATTCCCATAACCAAGGGACAAGGAGGGAATGAAAGTCATCACTTCAGTAGGACACCTGACTACCCTGAATGGCTGCTGAAGGCAGAAACAAGCCAAGGAGCTGGGCAGGAGCAGCTCTGTGTGCTTAGGGGGCTCTGCTGGTGCTACAGGCTCCATGTCCCTGTCCCTGTTGCAACAGAGGGGGAGATAGCTCCCTGGCATGCTTGTGCTGTGCCATGAACTTCTCCAGGATCACTGAGAACCCCACAAAGGACAGATAGGGGGCCTCTTCCTGCCAGATCCCTGCCACTTCGGAGACTCTTGAGTCTGTTCTGTGGGTAAAAGTCTCAGTTTTTTTATTACTTCACTAGTAAAAACCTGCTTAGGTCTGAACTGATAGGTAAATTCCAAAGGATATTTCCTTGTCTGCAGGAGGGCTGTTGTGTACAAACCAGCCAAGATGTGGATGGCCTCAGCGCAGAACCCTTTAGACTTTACTTGGGATTAGATGTCTTAGATTTCCATGGATCACACCTGTGCACAGAGGAGGGGACAGGATGCAGATGTCCCAGTATTGCCCCTTCACTCCCCAGGGCAGAACTACCTCTTTGGCTGATTGGCTACATTTGAACCAGACTCTGGAGAAGGCAGGGGTGATTCATAGGCTGCAGTGTTCCACTATTTCCTATAAAAACTGAGGAAAACCTTTCCTTTCAGGAGAAATTCAGCTTTTCCCATATTAGCCCAGTAGAAATGGCAGACCTTAGACCAATGACATCAGACTCCTTTTTCATTTTGTATATTGGAGAAGTGTTTATTACCTACATTTCTTAAAATTTGGTTTAATTACTTTTTACAATGAACAGTTGCATAATGTCTTCCCTGCCCTTCCCTCTTGCTGGTGCCTTATAAGGGAGGTAACCAGAACGGCAGCCAAATATCAGCCTGATGATGAAAGAATTGTTCCACTTAAAATGTCACTAATTTTTAGCCTGCTGAGTCCTGTATGAAGAGGAAAGCTTAGATTAGTAGCTCCCCAGACAAAAGCCTTGCACTGCATTGTTTAAAGACAGCTGCTGTTTCTTACAACAGAAACAACAGCTGAAGTTAGATTGCTCTGTTCTGTGCTCTGCGGTGTTCACAGATCAGGAAAGGAGAACAAATTTAATCACAAGGAAAGGATTTAGTAGGAGTACCTGTTTCTTCAAACAGTAGCAACTGGATATGTAGAATGAAGCCTGTTTAACAGTAATTAAAAGTATAATTTAACAAGCTGTGAAACCTGGAACTATAAGGGAATTTTGTGTTCTGCGTACGAGGTTCTCTGTGGGATGTGGGATGCAGTCATTCAGCAGTGAGAGCCGTGGCTGGTATAGACAGGTAACAGGCAGCTGTTAGAGCACATTCCCATTCAGTGGAGTAATGGCTGTGGCTTATCAGACACTGGTGTAGCAAATACTCTTGGTGAGACTTAGCAAGGCAGTTTAGAAGGCTGAGGGAACTGGGATTGTTCAGCCTGGAGAAGAGAAGGCTTTGGGGTGACCTCATTGTGGCCTTGCAGTGCCTGAAGGGAACCTACAGGAAAGATGGAGAGAGACTCTTGACAAGGGCCTGGAGTGACAGGACAAGGGGGAATGGCTCCAAAGTGACAGAGGGGAGGTTTAGTTTGGATATGAGGAAGAAACTGTCCCTGTGAGAGGTGGTGAGGCCCTGGCACAGGTTGCCCAGAGAAGCTGAGGCTGCCCCATCCTGTCAGTGTTCAAGGTTGGATGGGGCTGGGATAGTGGCAGGTGTCCCTGCCCATGGCAGGGGGCTGGAATTGGATGTTCTTTAAGGTCCCTTCCAACCCCAACCAGTCTGTGATTCTCTGAAGTAAGGTTGCCTTGTGGTGCAGATCCTATAGTTGCATGTCTTGGAAGGCAGTCAAGTGCGTCGCAGCAAATTCCGACTTTCAAGATAAGGTGAAGGAAAGGAATTGTGTAATTTCTGGTGTCATTAACTTGCATCTTTGTCACTGGTTTTTATTGGTTTTATTTGTGCTTGGTTGGTTCCACTAAAGTGATAAAGAGCTCTGGTTGTACAGGTTGTGGCTGTTCCTTGACTGACTTCCCATATTTCACTTGTGTAAATCAGAAGTTTTATTGTGCCTAAAGAAAATTTCTCTTGCTAAACAAATCTGTCTGCTGATAGTTTAATTTATTGCCTTCACTTCGTGAAATTAGTTATAGCATGTATCTCCATTTCCATGAATGCTGTAGGAAAGGAAATATTAATATTCAGGTTTATTGGGCGGTGGGGAGAGAGGAGAGAAACAAACCAACCAACCTTGGTGATATTGTAAGCACAGTTTCTAGTAAAGTCTTGTTTATTCCTTTCCCCAGTCTTCACAGCCATAGGTAGTCTTAGGAAGTAGTGACTAAGGGCAGAGAATTGAGATTTATTCAAACAGGAGTTCTTCATTAATTAGTCTCTCAAATCTGCTGTGAGCAAAGAATATAAATGACCACTTTATGTTGAAATGTGTTAGATGGTTCCTCTTATGGTTAGTTATTGTATGGACTCTTCTGCTCTGTGTTTAATTTAACAGAGAAGGAGAGATCATATAAAGTCTGTATCACTTGAGCATCTTAGCCTACTTGTAGTCTGGATATGGTGACCTCACTGCAAAATTGCCTAAGTAGCAATTAGAAACTTTTCTGTGGGTTTTTTTCCTTCTTAAAAAAAAAAAAAGAAAAGAAAAAGAAAAACAACAAAACAAAAAAACTGCAAGAGTTATGTTAAGAAAACCTGGAATAATCCCCTGTAAGTTGCTTATTTTTTGTGAAATCTAAGTGAAGTTGAAATTGGACAAAATGACAATAAGCAACAGAGGCTGAGGCTGTGGTTCCCAAGTCCAGTGAATCCCAGACTGCTGTCAAGGCACAGCATGTTCTCAGCCCATCATCCACCTCCCAGCTCTCTGGACCGCATGTTGGAAACCACTAAGTTATGATGAGCTGTGGTGGTAGGAACAAGCATCTTCAGAAATAGTTTCAGGTAAGAGACTGAATTTCTGGAAGATTTTGAGAAGGAGATCTGGAGAAACAATACCAGTTGTTTGGAAGATGAAGAGAATACAGAAGGGGATTATTCTTGCCTGTTAAATCTTCTCTTTTCTTTTTGTCTTTTTTTTTTCCCATGAGCCTGTGATAAAGGGAAAATAACAAAGTGGAATGCTTTAAATTGTCAAGCTTTGCTGGCAAATCTTCAAAGAAATTGGAAATTTTTTTACCTTTCTTACATTGTACCAGTTCTTGACTGCTCTGGTTCTCAGTAATTAACAGTGTTTACAGGCAACATTCATCCATCCCTTCAAGAGGAAGGAACACACTGAAGTCGCTGGGAGCCCCATGTGCAAGGCTGTCTCCAATATCTGAGGCCAGGTAGCTATGGTAGTGCTACAGGAGAACAAATCTGTGGGATGAATCCTTGGATTCCAGCTGTGCTGGTGTGCTAGTCATGTATGGAAGGATGGAGGTGTCCAGGTGAGGATTAGAATGTGTTTACCAGCTAATCAGTTTGAGCAGGTAAATCCTGGCCCTTCCAAGGGCTTGGTTATACCTGGCATGTAATTTAGATGCATGTGAGCTTGTATGAAAGTTTCTTGTGACAGGAATGATGTCACAAGCCCAGCCTTGCTCTGGGCTTTATCATGATGGGGAGTGTGAAATGAATGCCATACTGATATGATCAGTGCAGAGAATTTCTGGCCATGGCTGTGTCAGTGGGCTTGACCAGTATGTGGATATTTAAGTAAATGTATTTCAGCTCTAATCCCAGCTCCTTCCATGGGGATTGGTGGTGCTGATGCTGGTGTAGAGTGACCTAAAGGAACTCTCCACTTGTTTTTCCCAGAGGCATCTGAGTACAACCTGCCCTGTTCCCTGCTGCCAGGTCAGGCTGGAAGCATTGGAAACATTGTCTCTGGCAGCTGGGCTTCATTCATAACTCCAGAGTCTTAGGCTCACACTGGGATATCTTTAAGCCCCATTTAATCCCAGAGGGCACCTGATTCACGTGAACTGTCTGCTTTTGCTCACAGACACGTAAGCCACTTTTGTAGAGGCGCATGAAAAAAGAAAGAACAAATCCCTTTCAGAGCTGAGGAGAAGGAGGTGAACATTGTATCACCAAAACCAGGGAAGAGAGACTTTCTCCTGACTGAATACACACTGATCTACAGCACTGACTGGAACTGCTGCTCACAGCTTGTGCTGCAGCCTAGCTGCTGACAGAATAATTTTGCTGAGCACCTCTGCTGCAAAGAGGTTCCTTGGAGCCTGCCAAAAATACTGCTGCCTTCACCTTTGGTCCTCAGTAACGTGCAAAACTCTGGCCTCTGTGAGGGTACAAAGAAGAAATAGGCTTGCCCTTTTAATGTTCAAATAAGCAAAATAACATTCTGCTCTGTAAAATAATCTTTACAGTCAAAAGGAGCATTGGGGGAATGACCAATGGATACACATACTTTTTTAATGTGTACTTTGGATCACTGCATTTGAAAGGATTGAAATCATAGTGGAAAGTCACAAAAGAAAAAGGAAGTAGTTATGAAGTAATTGGGGGGAAGAAATTGTTATACTCTAATAAAGCAAAGTAGTTTTATCTAATTTTCTCTCTGCCTTTTTTGTTAAACAAGCAGCAATATTTAGAAAGCCAATTTCAGTTTTGTTCATGGTGCAGTCCAGTTTCAGGTGTTGACCCCCAGACATGGAATGAGCTTGTGCTGCTTGGGGAGCAAGGGCTGAAAGAGAAAAAAATTATAATGAGAATTTTGCTTATACTGTTTTGCTTTAAAAAAAAATCCAAGAAACTGAAAGCTGTTAGTGTTATTTGTATTTTTTTCCTTGTAGAAGCTAATTTTTGGAATTAGTTGTGACAGTGTCTTTCTTATTTCTCTATGCCTGTAATTTTCTCTGTCTGAGAACCAGAGCATAAATGTATTTTCTTGGTTCTTTTGCTGAAGTGCTCCTCATCGATTGTGTCATCTTTAAAGATGTACAGACGGAGAAGACAAAAGCTTCTGTGTCCTTACTTAGGACATTAGGGAGAGTGAATCTGCATCTGCCTGTGTGCAGCTGGAGAATGCAGTTGCAGGATGAGATTTTCTCAAGTCAATGTGGAATCCACGTGCTTTCCCTTCCTCACTTGTGTGCCAAGGCAAGGCTGGGTTTTGCCACAAAGTTTGGTTAATTAAGGATCACCCACCCCCTTCTCCTTGAATCCTAAAGTAAATCCTCCTCAGATATTGCAAACTAGTAAACCCCAGGTAGGAGCAATGCAGCTCAAGCTCCATATATGTCTTGGATGGAAGGCCAGACTCCTCTCTGGAACATCTGAATTGGTGCTTTGGGTGCAGCTTCCTTCTCTTCAGGGGTGGGGATGATCTTGTCAACAAAGCACCTGTTTTACAAGATGAAGTCACTGACACGAGTGGGCTGCCAGTATTTATGTACATCAAGGCAGGGAAACAGGAGCTTTTTGTCCTGAGCTGTAACAAGCACCTGCCTTTGCTTTCTCTTCCTTGGATAGGTCAGGAATGTAGTTTGTGCTTGACCCTGACTGTAGGGTCTTTAGTGAAATAAAACTTAGCTAAGGAAGCTTTACTGAATGCTTTCCAAAGGCTTTCCAGATTAATGGCATTGACTAATGTGTGAATAAAATAAGAATTTCTTGTAATTCTTGATTTCCTGTGGTACCTCAGTCAATGCTAATTCTAACCAAGAATTCTCCATTTTTTTGATAAATCTACTACCCATGTTGAATTAGGTGGTATAATTCTCATCAGCTTTGAGGGAGAGGGGACTGACAAAGAATATTCCTGCCTCTGTTGTGGATACTTAGGACATTTTTTGAAGTGCTAGGCAGATAAGAGTGTTCTGAGATGTTTTTCACTAGTGTTTTTTCAATATTGAAATGTGGTACTCTGAGCTAACGACCATGTTTGACCCTGTGTACTTCACAGGCATCGTTCAATCAGTTTAGCAGCTGTTTACAAAGCACCAAAATTCAGAAGGCTTTCATCTCTGAGTGAAGCACATTCTTTTTGCTCAACTTGGCATCTCTGAATTTACTGAGCAACACCAATCCCCTAATATTGTATGATTAGATTCAGTTACCTTGTGCCATCCCAAAAAGGTCCAGTTAATTAATGGAATCGACTGATGCTTTCAAAGCTATTGCTCTGAATTGTGACACATCCAGCTAAAATTACTTTGTTTTCTTAAAGCAGAATCTAAAATACTGTTTTCTAAATTTGGATCACTTGCTTCATGCCCTTTTACTGGCAAGATACAAGGCAAATACAACTAATGATTGATTTCTGTGAAATGAAGTGGTTGGTTCAAGGGGAACCTCTGGTTCTGTGCTAAATGTTCTTAAAGAAAAATGCTGTAGAGCTCTGAAACTTTTGTTGGCTCCATAAAGAAGTACAGGCAGAATGTGGGATGGTAATATTCCTGCTCTCCTTTTGCATGGTTCTAGCATGTTGGAAGCCAGCAGGTCTTGGGCTTTACTACTCAAAAAATGTTAGATTAGTTCACATTTAGTAAAAATGCACTGGGATGCTTTCACAAAAGATGTTGGATAAAAGCAATTTGTGTTTTGAAGGAGAGAGCTATTTTGAGGAAGGATAATTCTTTTTCCCTACCTTATTCAGCCCTTGGCCTTCAGAATGGTATCAACAAAGGAAGTGACTCTTACAGATGCTTTTGTGATGTGGTTCCTAATTTGCCGAGAGCTGGACTGAGATCCCTTGACTCATTTCACGTAAGCCACCAAAGAGCAATTTCCAGTTACTGCCTGGACCAGGTCTTGGAGCTGAAAGATGCCATCTCTGCCTGCCAGCCATGCCTCACAAGAATAATAACAACTTGCATTTCAAATATTTCAACATGATAATTCAGCCTTTGAAGTTTTGGCACCTATTTGGCAAGGGATGTCTCCAAAGAGGTATTTTTAGCAGACACTATATATAGAGCTTCAGATCTTCATCTTCTTTCTTTCTGTGGAGAATATTTTTACTGTCTGTGAGGTGCCCAGAGTTAAAGGCTGTAAAAATTACAAGATGCTCAAGCCACAGTTGGATTCAACATGTCTTAAATTAGGTGGGAGCTGTGTCTATCCACATTACAGACTTGCTCTCTTCTGCTGGAGGGTCCAGTGTCCTGTGGTGCAGATGGGGATGAGGGGGAGGAGGGATGCCACCTATTTTGTTTGCTTCATTGGGCTTTTGGAACAGAATTTAACTGAAAGTGAAATCTGTTTGCTGTAGGACTGTTTGCTGAAGATGAGTCTCTAAAGGTGCTTGAAAAACTTGTTTCAGGCATGGCCAACAGTTAGAGCCTTTGGAGACTATGAGGAGAGGCAAATTGCTAAATCCAAAAACTCATTCCAGATATCCTCAGCACAATGGGAGTTGGAGTTGTGTCAGATGCCAGGCAGCATTCATTTACCTGGCCTTGGGTGTTTGAAAGTTGCACATCCAATGCAGTTGGACATCTTAACCATCCTGGGTAGTCAGTGGACTTGGAAAAGCACTGGGAGGAGGTGTTTGCTTCTGCCTCCTGCAAGGGTGATGGAAAAAATATGGGTGCAGGGAGGGCCTGGGTGGACTTGCAGTTGTGCTGCCTTGAGTGAACACCCTGATACTGCCGTGTGACTTCTGAGTAGCTCCCTGGGGCAGATGAAATGACAACAATAAGAGGATCTAGTGGGTTCACTTTTGTCAAATATCCCTGCAGGTGCATGCAAGAACTTGTGAATTCCCAGCCTCCTTTTGTTTTGCCAGCAGAGTGGTCAGGATCTGTTTGTTTTTCTCCAGAGGAGCGTGAAGAATGTGCTCCCTCAAGAGCAGCTGAGAGCCCCAGGGCTCCTGTGGTACTCTGCAGTTGCACCTCTGAAAAATCCCCGGGCTTAGGTCAACTGAGCTTTTTCTTCTGTTTCCTGCTGTAATTCTAGATTTTCCCATAGTTCATTGTGGCATTTAGTGTTAAAAATAGGATTCCATAAAGCATTTTTATGTTCCTGAAGTGCACACACTTTATGTTTCAAACGTGTGTCTGTGTGAAGCCTTGCCAGAGGAGCAGTGTGTCTTTGCCCAGAGCTGACCTGATCTGACTGTAATACTAAACTCAAGGTGAGATTCAGGACTAATGCACTCATTCTGTGTCTCAGCTCTTCCTTCAGGTTTTTGGCAGCTTCTGCAAGTTACTCTTTGTGCCTCAGACACTGGTGCTGCATAGTTAACTTCTGATTTATTTTTGGTGGCTCTGATTAATTTTGTTTTGCCTTGCTTTCTGCATTTCTGAAATCAGACTGAAATTGTCTGCATTTTTTGAGAACTGTTTGTGGAGAGTGCTGTGTCAGCATGTGTGGCTCACCATCCCTGGAAGTGTTCAAGAAATGATTTTAGGTGGCACTTAATGCTGTGGTTGAGTTGACATGGTGGTGTTTAGTCAAGGATTGGACTTGATCTTGTAGGTCTTTCCCAACCATGATGATTCTTAGGATTCTCTGTTATCTTGGATAAATTTCTGCTACTAAGTGGAAGGGGTCTAGTCCCTACAGGCTGCTGCAGATACTTGTTACAAGTCATACACCTTGCTCATGCACCTTCAAAATCCTGCCAGGACTGAAGGCTGGGTTTGCTTCATTTCCTTCTCAGTCCAGGTGATACAGTTGCCAGCTTGCATTATCAAGATCATATGTTTTATGTTTCAGTTTTGCAAAGTACCTCCAGATCTGGTTGCAAAATGTTATAAAGGGGCAAAACATAATTTGCTTGAAGGCTGGGAGGAAGGTACATTACACAGGGAAGCAGAATAAAGCCTGCAGCTCCAGTTCATTGCCAGATGGAGATCCTTTCTGGCATTATTAACACAAGGGCTAACCCAGAGGAGAGGAAAGCAGCTTGAGGCTTGCTAGCAACCCCAAGAGACCTTTGCAGCTTTGGCCATGCTGGGAAGAGGGAGTCCACACCTTCCTTCCTGGAGGCTGCCAGCAGAGCAGCTTCCCTGTGATTTCAGGATTTGCTGAAATTTCCATAATTTATTTTGCAAAATTTTACTCAAGGGGATCCAAAAAAAAAAAAAAAAAGTAGACTAGCCTCCAGATCTTGCTTTCAACCCTGAGTTACCATCTTAGATCTGGCAAGAGTAATGAATTTTTTATTATGGATCTAGGCTAGGAAGGTAGGGTTCAGTATCAGTGGAGCACAATCTGTGGAGTAAAAAGTGCTAGTTTCTCCCAGACCTTTTCTGGCTGCCAGGGGTAGTTCTAAAGTAAGGGCTTTCACTTGCTTTTCATTTTGTAAATGAGTGCAAGTTAAAATATATTTTAAGGCTCAATTGAAGCAATAATTAATCATCTGAGGAATCACAGATGTAAATGTTTTCGATTCTGTGCTAATACTACTTTATTAGACTACTTTCTGTTATTTTTTGGTGCTCCTTATATTTTCAGAAGTGAAGAGAATAGAGCAGAGCAGCTGCTTCCTTGTGATTTGTGAAACTGGGACATATTCTCTCTTACCCTGTGCTATATCAATGTGACAAACTACATTCCTGATACTGCATGTGGCTTTACTGGGAAACTGTAAAACTTTCCAAAGGTTGCCTATTTATCAGTACTTTAAAAGCAGCTGATTAATGTTATTTGCATATGAGCAACCGAATATGTAAACGTTGACTGGGGAGTCATTGGAGGAATGCTCTCAGCTGGATTCACAAGAGCAGCATTTCTTCGAGGCTGTTGGAGCTCAGCTTGAAAATGCTATTACCAAATTTGGCCTCTTGCAGAGCATTGATACTCAGTGTCCTTCCTGTTGCTTTTTCCCATATATTTTCCCCCTGTTTCTGAATCCATGGGGAGATTTCAGCCCTGTCTTTGGAGCAGTGCAAGCTGTCTCGGGTGCTTATCTTGCCACACACCTTTCCAAACCCACAATATACAGATCCATGCTTGGCTGCAGCCCTCAAATGGGCAGCTCACACAAGTGCACTTAAAAAGGAGGGCCCACATGTCTCATATGTTTTAGGTTAAATATTGAATTTTCAGAATGAATTAATAACTTCTTAATACTTAAGACCCCAGTCTTTTGTGCCTGTGAACTCCTTAAGCCTCCTAACATGACCTGCTGGCTACAGGAATGATGTTTGCTTTCTTGTAGGGTGACTGAGGCACACCCTAAGTACATGTTTTCTTTTTCTTTCTGTATGGTTTGTTTTTGCACATAGGAAATAAAATGGAATCCAGATCCTCTGTTACTTAATGTAGTTTCCTATGCTGTAGCCACAAGAGCATCCTTCCTCTGTACATACATCATCTGCATTTAGAAACAGAAAACTCCACATATTCTACTTCAATGCTTGCATCATTGATAGCAATTTAATGTGATTTTATTCTGCAGGATTCATCCACTTCAAGTCACCATTAGAGGTTTTGTTAGGGATACCTGAGCTGACAACTCTTCTGGGAGGGAGGTTGAGTAGACTGAGAGGAGATGCATTAAGGTATGTGTGAGAAATTAGGATGGGCTTTTAAATGGATGTTCCTGATGTGTTCCCATAGATCAGGTACTGGGCATTGCTTTAAGAGTTTAAGTGACCATAAAACTATGCAGATTCAAGTACAAGTTGTATCTGTGTGTGCTGCAGGGTGGGCTTCTGCTGCAGCTCAGCATTGCTGTTGGAGCTTGCTGTCCATGCTGGGCTTTGCCCAGCGTGTGAGAGCCAAGCAGTGCCCCAGGAGGAGAACCTGGGAGATCTCACGAGGCAAATGGGAGCAGCACGTGGTACAAACCCTTCCTGGACTTTGTAAATGTGACTGGGGTGATCCACGGGGAGTGCAGCACAAGGGTGGGTGCTCAGCTGTTCATCATGATTAGCCTCACCGTGACCATTTCCATCAGAATCAAATGGATTGTGTTCTGTACTGTTGCAGCCTGAAGTGAAGGGAGCGTCAGAAAGTAGTTACAGCCTCTGTTTTGAGAGCTTTGCACAGCTCTCCTCTCCACCAGCCCATTTCCAAAGGGAGCCAGCCAAAGTGGAGGCAAGAGGGATGTGACTCATTGGTGAGAGTCAATGTTTGTATAACAGTTGTCACTGTGGGGCTCTGGGGTTTCTGTTGCACCCAATGTGACATGAATGGCCTCTGTCCAAAGGGACAGCCCTGTCCTCCCACTGCCACAAGTGTATCCAGACTTTACTGGGATGTAGTCCAAGTCTGGCTGCCTGCAAAAGGGACAGTGCTGTTCTCCCCTTGTCCTCTGTGCCTGTCCCTATTTAATTGCTCCTCTTTCACTGAATTTGTGGAGTTGGAGGATGGGAAAAACCAATTTGCTGATCTTATGGAAGAGTGGTCTCCTCTTCACAAGAGCATGGGATGGTTGGTAGCTTAATTTTGTCAGGCTGCTGAGTTGCCCTAACTGGCCTGTGGCTGCATTATTAGGAAAACTGGAGGAGTGTGTGGCTGGGACTTGAGGGATCAGCCCAGTGCAGAGGAAGGGACTTTGCTGGAACCCTGGATGCTGAGAATTTTCTTGTCTTTCTAAGAACCAACTGTAGACCTGCACTGACAAGTCCTTGAAGCAGGACTTGGCAGCAATGTCTGTCCTTTCTGTGTAAGGGCCTTGAGCATAGGGCCCATCCCCATAAGGAAATGTTAATGTTAAATAATATTTCAAAAGTGGAAATGATCTCATTCTTCCTACGGTTTATTTGGGGTTTTTCTCTGGTTACTATTTACGGGAAATTGCTGCTTGTATGCAACTTGTCAAGCAATTCAGATCACTGCCTGAAAGTAGTCTTTATTTGCCACTCCACCAGTCTCCATCTTGACCCACTGTTTGTACAAAACTGGTATTTCCGTTGAGATTTCCTGCAGGTAACTCCACTTGTGTTTATCTGCACTTGACAGATAAAGAAATGGGGGCACAGTGACACTTGGTCACCTTACAGGGCAGTAGAGACTTTTACCTTGAAAAGGAGCAGTGAGAGCCATTCTGTAGGAACACAAGTGTTTCTTCTCCTTTGCTTGAGGTGACCCCTGTTCCATGAAGAGTCCTTCTTCTACTGATGAGTCCTGCTCCTTTTCTCAGTCAAGAGAGTGCTTAGTCCTCAGGACATGCTCCAAGGCTTTCTGTTCTGAAGGCTTCCTTGGTGGGAAAGGTTTGCTCCTTCAGAATTTGTCATATTTTTCTGCTTTTCTTGCCATAACCTATTTAATCTTAAAAGCTTAGGAAAGTGGCTCTTTAAATTTTATTTATTTGTTTTTCATCTGGAAATATACCCTTTCATGCATGTTGAACATACAGCCTTAATATCTTACAGAAACTTAGGTAGATCTCTTCTGTTCCTTTTCCCCTACCTCCCTTGCAGCTGGATATAGCCAGAGCTTTTATCCACACCCTGGTTTGCTTCTCTTTAACTTGGAAACCAGGTAATAGAATCGAATATCTAAGATGAATTTAAAGGAAAACAACACCCATTCTGAGTGAACTTTCCCAGGCCACGGCTGGAGAATTATTACTCACTGGGAGCTAAAGCCCATCACACACCTCATCATCTTTCACCTGCATGCAAGTCCTTTTTTGCCTTCCTCTTCTCCTCCTAGGAGGGTGAATATGCAGTTATGTAGGAGGGATCATGTGGACACAGAGACTGTGATAACAAAGCATTCCTGGTGCCCTTCAGCCCTGGAGGGCATGAGCAGTTGGGACATGAAGGAAAGGCTGCAGGAAGAGTCTCAGATTTCACGAGGCAGTCTGCCCCGCAAGAGCTGTTTCCTCTCTACCTAAACCTCTAAATCTCAGAGGGATAAACTCCAGCTACCCACTTGCTGTGTGTTTGTGATATATACTTTCTCAATGTGATAGAAATGTTGAAATACAAGACCACAGTTGTATTGACTGTTCTCCCCTAAACCAGTCTGATGATAAGGCACAGTGGTAAAGCTTTCTCTTCTCAGTTATCCTTATTATCACTATGGGGATTAGGTGTTATCATTAGGGTTCCTTTATGAGATAAAGCTTCACCAGCACCTCTGGTGCTGGTGATTTGATGGTAAGAGTATGGCTCAGCTACATCCCCACCATTCCAAATCTGCTTCCCAGCTTCAGGCAGCAGGAGGGTGGTACCATGTGCTCCTCTCTTACATCAGGAAACCACACACATCTCTTTATCTCTGGGCCCTCACCAAGTTAGTCAGCTTTGTATGCCAGCAGCTGTCTGCTGTTCCAAATATCCCAGTTCAAGGAATGAAGTGCTGTAGTGGGATTTGGATGGGCAAACATCTGTTCTTCAGTGTTGTGTACACTGACAATGGACACTACCTGCATTTACAGTTTTGCAGGCCCAGAGGGATCTGTTGTGCTCATTAACCCTGACTGGAGGCACTGCACAGGCCATGGCCGGGCACTGATGTTTTGCATCTCATTTAGCAGTCAGCTCTTTTACTGGCACAGACTTATCATGTGTAATACCTTAATTTGATTGATGTGATCTTAAAAGAGCATGGCAAGAGTCAGGGATTTGAACATACATCAGTGAAAAAGAAAAGCACACTTGGTGCCTTCTTCTCCAGCATTTTTCAGTGCAACAGTCCCTCCCAATTCCCAAAGGTCCTGCTTCCCTAGGCTCCTTAGGAAGTAGATTAGGAAGTAGAAGGGCTTTACAAAATACCTAAAATCTAAGAGCAGAGCTTCTTGGATGACATCTGAAAATGTAATACAGTTTCCTTGAAACTTGTACTGGTGGTGTGTTAGAAGCTTCTTTGCTCATTCTTTGCTTTTGTCCCAACTTGTGCCTCTTTGTCACAAAAGATGTAGAGAAACTCCCTGTGACTGAATGTTACCTTTGGACAGTTGTACATGTTTTAGAGTGGGACATATTTTTCATTGGACCTGAGTAGGACTTTATCCAGTAAGCCAATAACTGAGGAGGAAGCATATTTATGGTTGTTGTCCTTGCTCTCTTTGTAATTATTTCATGATCCAAAATATTGCAGCAATATATTTAGCACGGGCATTTTTATGCCAGTTAATTCAACAGGTCTTAACACAATGTTTTCTTTCGCCTGGATGCAAGTACCTGCTAAAAGCTGTGAAAATGCTGAAGTGCACAGGAATGTAATTACTCCAGTAAATAGAAAAGCTTCCTGTTTTTAGACACTTCTGAGAGAACAAAGATTTGCAGCACTGTGAAACGTGGGGAGAGCCAAGAGAAAGGACAGATAGACATGAGATGAAGCCTATGAAGTGTTATTTTACTGCAGAGCACTGTTGCCTTTCCAGCAAGCTACTGATTTCTCTTGTCCCCAGGAAATTAAAATGCACCCAGTGGTAAACACTGGAAGTAAAGGAGTGGCTGCTTGGGACTGCAGGTCTGGTTCCCTCATCACGTCTCATGCTTCATTTAGTCATCCAGAGTGTTGTCCTGAGCTGACCTCCCACGTGGAGCACTCCTTGGAAGACAGCAGTGTGTGGAGACACCAGCACCTCTGTTCCCTTCCTGTTCCTGGCTCTAGCCCTCCATCCCTGCAGGTGGAGCAGAAGTACAACCCCTGTGTCCCCTTTCTCTGTGAGGTTGGGGTGGGTGGGGGACTCCTGCCCACAGCACGCTCACATGCACAGTGAGGCAGTTTGAGTAGGTACTGCTAAACCCCAATGGCTGGATTGTCTTAAGAAGAAAAGATAATAAAATGAGTTATTTGAAAGAACTGAGCTCAGGAAGATTTTGGTAAGTCATTGCATGTCCTTCAGTGCTGAGTGAGTGTTTATAGTAGGGAATGTCTCGAAATGAGCTCCTCACTTTGGGACAGAGCTATTGACAGTAGAGCTTAAAGAATGTAATTCTATCACCGCGGCTGAGGCAAGTGGAGCTGAGATGAAAGTGACCTTATTAGTAGATTTGCTTTTCTAAACTTCACATGGCCAGTCTTCCATTGTTTGTGAGAGCCAAGGTTATGACGTTTGGATCAAAAGTTTCTTTGCTACTTGAAATGGACAAAAGATTAACTCTCAAGGGAAATGAATACAGTTTATGGATCTTTCAGAGGTGTAGGTAGACTTAGTTTATGCAAGTATTCCCCTGTATACTCTTGTATACCCATACATAGTTTCAGCCTGTACCTTTTCCTGTCAGGGAAATGAATTTGCTCTTGTTGCTCGTCGAAAGCAGCAGAGAGCTGAGTCTCGGCCGCTGTTCATGGGAGACTTCTGCTGCTCAGCTGTGTTGAATAGCAGGAAATCCTGGAGTGCAGCACAACTCCAATATTCAGTTTTTATTCCATATTAGGAAATATTTCCTTATCATTACTGCGGGTGTGTTGGAATGATTTCCGAGACTAATTTCTGTGGGCCAAATTAAAAGATGAGGAGGCCATGCTCGCTTATTTCCCGCTTTCCGACCCACTCCATGGGAAGGGCCAAGTGAGCTCAGCCTGGGCCAGGGTGGCCCTGGTCAATCCCTGCAGGTGAAACCAGCCTCACCCAAACTATTTTTAAAAGAATTTATTTCAGCCTGGTAGTGGTTTCTCAGTGTGGGTCGTAGAGCTTCTTGTGCTGGCACAAAGCACGGAGCGGCAGCAGGAGGGAAACAAACAGATGGTTGGACGGAAAATGGGATGGCTCCTTTCAGAGACAGTCCTGGCTCGTGCCAGCTTACAGCACACACACAGCCCTGGCATGGCCTGGGAGGGGTTCCTGCTGTTTGGCAGAGGGATTTTTTGCCTGCTCTAATCAGAGCCCCACACTGCTATTTTGGGATGTTTTTAGGTTTAGAATGAACTTCAAGGCAGAAAAGTACCTTCCTTCATGGGTCTTTTTGGGTGCATTAAGGTCTTCTGGGGTTTAGGGAGCATGTTGGAGCTGGCTGCTGACACCCCAAAATCTCTCTGGGTCTCGCTGTCCCCAAGGTTTCCCTGGTGTCATCATCATCATCATCATCACAGTGGCTGCAGGACTCATGCAGTGTTTGCATCCCAAGTCCTGTGTGCCTGGCATTGTCTCCCCAGGGTTTTCTCACAGCCCTGGGGGTCAGGCACTGGGAGTGTCCACTCCTTTTGGTTCTGGAGTCATGGAGCACTTTCTCCTTTTAGCTGGGACTGTAACAGGCGCCTCACCCAGATGCCCCATGGGGGAAGAATGGCTGAAAATGGCTAAAAACATTTGAACACTTTGGCTTTTAAATAGCAAAGCCTGTTCCAATAGGGCTAATTTTACTCTGTTTCTTAGTGGTGCTTTAAATAGAACAAATATAATTAATTCTGTAACTTTAAAGTAACAAAACTTACTCAACCATAATGCACATTAGGGAAGGAAAGCTAAAGGAGCTGAAGTAAATAAACAAGGTAAATGAAATGCTGGAGTGTCAGTGATGGCATGTTGCAGTCTTACGTCGTTTTCCCTTCCCAAAGGGAGAATGTTGTAAAAACCGAAGGCTGTCAGAAGGATCTGGTCATGACAATAGTGTTGAAGAAGAATCTGCACGTGAAATATCTGATTTGTTTTATCTGGCAGAGAATGTTGTTTCCTTTCAGTAGCAGATTAAATAAAACAGGGGCTTCTGAATGGTGATATTACTGAAAACATGAATTATGGAGGAACGAAATATTTATTTTTCTGTCTGAAACATACCCCAGAGCAGTGCTTGGCAAACATGCTGATCTGATAATTATGAACCTCAGTAGCAGCAGCTAGCATCATCCCGAGGCTGGAATGGGACTATTAGGTCAAAACCCATTGAGCTGAAGGGGTTTTTTGTTGACATGAATGAACTTTGGACAGGGTTCTGTTCTAAGCACAGAAAGCTGTACTTAGAAATAACACAAATATTAAGATCTCACCCCAAGAGTTGAAAAATACTGGGCCATGATTGACATAGATGGGACTAATGAGGTTTTCTTTTCAGCTTGCTGCTTGGAGACTTCAGGGTCCTGTTGAGTTTTGGGTGTTTCTGGAGGTTAATCAAAATTGGAATTGGATTTAAACTGGGTTATAGAAAAAGAAGATAGAACCCCCTGTGCTGGGCTGCACCCAGGGCAGCAGGAAAGGGGGGATTCTGCCCCTCTGCCCTGCTCTGCTCAGCCCCTCCTGCAGGGCTGCATCCAGCCCTGGGCCCAGCACAGGAAGGACAGGGAGCTGCTGGAGCCAGAGCAGGGACACCAAGGGGATCAGAGGGATGGAGCAGCTCTGCTGGGAGGAAAGGCTGAGGGAACTGGGATTGTTCAGCCTGGAGAAGAGAAGGCTTTGGGGTGACCTCAGTGTGGCCTTGCAGTGCCTGAAGGGAACCCACAGGAAAGATGGAGAGAGACTCTTGACAAGGGCCTGGAGTGACAGGACAAGGGGGAATGGCTCCAAAGTGACAGAGGAGAGGTTTAGATTGGATATGAGGAAGAAACTGTCCCTGTGAGAGGTGGTGAGGCCCTGGCACAGGTTGCCCAGAGAAGCTGTGGCTGCCCCTAGTTCCCTGTCAGTGTTCAAGTTTGGATGGGACTCTGAGCAAGCTGGGATAGTGGCAGGTGTCCCTGCCCATGGCAGAGGGCTGGAACTGGATGGTCTTCAAAGTCCCTTCCAGCCCAGGCTGTTCTGTGATCCTCAACAGGAGGAGGTTCAGTATAAACAATTGGATGGTGAAAATATGCACAGCACAGTTGCCAAACCTGTGCTAGCAGAAACTGTAGTGCAGAAAGTAATTTTCCCTCTGGGCTGATGGTGCTTTCTCCTTCTGTTCCCTCACTGGAGCTATCAGCTGTTGTACAGCATTTTTAGCTTTGCTCTGTGTTTGCTCACCCCACGAATGGCTGCACATCTCAAAAGCTGCTCAGAGTACATCCCACCACATCATCCTGCTGAGCCTTGGGCTGTTTTTTTCATTTGTCTGGCCCTGCCCACTGCCCCTTAGTGTGAATCATGCTGTTATTTGTGTATGGTGCGTTGGTTTTTTCCAGTTTTATATATATCCTGTCTCTCTTTAGGAGAATTCAAACAATTTGGAGACCGCAGGGCTGGCGCTTGTGCTGGAAGCTTTGCGGTGTCCGTGCTGCCTTCCTAGATAGCACCTCATTTTTAAAATATAATCCTTGTCATTTTTAAAATATATTCCTTGTCAGCTGTGGGTTTTAGTGCCCAGCTCGGTGAGTTGCTGGGCTGGGTTGTCTGGAAGGAGCCAAGCAGAATCTGGTCTCGCTTCTCACCTAGAAGAACCCCAGCTCTGGGCACGGTGGTGACAGCTGGAATTTCTGAAGGTACCCACTTCATTGTGCTCTATGTGTTTGCTTTGTCTCTCCTTTCTCTTTTACTTCCTAATTCTTGAAAAATGCCATTTGTATACTTCATTTCAGGAGCAAGTTCACAGTCATGCTGAAACCATGGGAATTTTGAAAGGCAAAAATACGTTTCAGTATCTGCCTTATCCAGAGGCTTTGATTCAAGAGGCAAATTTTCTTGGAATGTTAAATGGAAATCTCATAAACTTGGCAGTTTTTGCTGTAATAAAAAACTACCTTCCTAACTGCTGGGCTTAAGGGGTATGCTTGTGTGGATAAATTAAAATTATTATCAGCCTTTCCGTGAATTGATGTCGTTTTGGAGGGAGGATTGCTCTTCCCTGTCCTGCTGAACATGCATGTAGCTTGACATTGTAAATCCAAATCAGAGCCCAGCAGCATCCCATCCTTCTGTCATGTGGAAAAAAGTGTTTTTCTCTCTGGCAGAATTGGATGTGGGGTTTGCTCCCTAACTTAAATACTCACTGAGTCCTGAGTAAGTTTATTCTAGGGCTACTGTATAACTGTACTGCACATGTGGCTTCAAAAAGAAAAATTATGTTTCCAGTGTGTGACTTAGGTTCAGATTAGTTTGATAGTATAGATCCAGCCTGATTTGATATATCCTGTTTTTTTTCTTACTGACACAGCTGTGCAGGAGACTTGCTTGTGCAGGAGGCTTGGATTCTATCTTCTTACCCCTTCCTGATTAGAAAGCGATCCCACAAAATGCTGTGTTTCAGGGCAGAGCAGTTCTCCATTTGCTTTGATTTATTCCATCTCTCCTCTCCGGAGCTGATGCAGCAGGTGGGATTGGATGCCTCAGTGATTTTTGCACTCATTAATAACAGACTTCATCCAGTAGTTTAATAAAAGCAATGACAGGCTGTGGGAGCTGCCGAGAGGTGCCCCAGAGAGGATGTGGGGTTTGGAGTTACCAGTGGTGTAGCAGAATCTGAATGTGGGGGTTTGAAGGGTGGAAACTCCAGGCAAACAGATGCAGAGTTTGATTTAGAACTGTTGTGACAAATGGGAGTGCAGACTGAAGTTGGAGTCAATGCTGCTTGGCCTTTCTCTGCTTCCCAATCAGGAAAGATCTAGGAACGAAAAGGTCAAATGTATGCTTTGATTAGGAAACATTTTTCTACCAGAAAGGGAGAGTTGTATCCAACTGGCATATTCTGTTCAATGGTGGATCAGGAGGGACTTGCTTGGAGACATCTCTTGAAGGCTGCAGTTCAGTAGCATTTGGCTGCTCTCCCCTTTCTGTAGCTGTTCCCTGCTCTCCCTCGTCCTTCAGGAACATCCCTCCTCTCCTCCCCTCTGTGCTCTTCTCCCTCCTGCCTCTGGTAGCACGATTTTCCTTGGCTGCTGCACATCCATAGCTCCTTATCCCCATGCTGCAGGTGCCAAGCTGGCATCAGGAGAGCTCAGGCTGGGATTTCAGCCATCCCTGCGGGAGGCATGGGCTCATTTCCTGGGCCAGGCAGCACATATGGCATCCCTGCTCCTGGCAGTCCCGAGCCCTGGTCCCACAGGCTCAGCAGCTCCTGTCCATTACATCCGTTTGATGTCTTTCTTCCTCACACTTGGGGATGTTCCAGGCCCTTCAGAAAGATCCCTGTCAGCCAGAGGAGTTCTGGCTAAATGTGGCCAGCTGGTTGAATGTGACATTCTTTATGGTCCAGGGAGACTAAAGTAATTCCAGTGATGCAACAGGAGTGGAATGGTTCCATTATAGAGGTGGCATGGATTTGGGTGAACTAGTAGGCTTGTGAGGGCATTTCCAAGAATTATGGGTGGCACCTTTTCAAAGCCTTCCCGTTAATGTGGTGAGGTCAGTACAAGTAGTGTGCTGTCAATAAAAGGTCCTGTTTTGGAGCGCCTTCCTTCCCGCCCCATCCCTCTGCATCATTTGTTTTTAAAGGTCACGCTTAAGGACTGTACTTGGTGACTCCCAGCTGAATATTTTGTCTGGGATGTGGATTTGTGCTGTGTTTGGGGGCTCGTTAGTGGAAACAGACACAGGAGGGAAAAGGCTGAAGAGGTTTTCTCGGCTGTGAGTTCGCATAGGATTTTGTGGGATATCTCGTGCCTCCTGCCAGGTCTGTGCTCTTATTCATTTGGGGACTCTGGAGAGCTTAAGGCACCTCCTGGTTTTACAAATATTTTCTTTGTGGTGGTTTTGGGTTGTTTTTTTTCCCCACAGTGGCAGAGCTAACCGGGGACACTCATCTGTATTTCCCTCCTGTGAAGCATATGAAGGTCAGTCCCACTGTTGATAGTATGGGGTGCCAGTGCTGGGATTGGGATCTCCTTTTTACAAGTTTAATAAATGCCAGTGACTTGGATTTGCTGTCTGGCAGTGCCTGCATTTGTGAGTGTAGAGCATGGGCAAAACAAGTGAACAGGAAATCAAGTTGCAGTGTTGTTTTATCCTACCAGGAATACAAGACGTGCAAAGGAGAAATATCCGGTGTGAGAGTGTGCCTGCTATACCTTAAGTAAAGGTTAATCCATTTCAAGCCTGGGTTAATGCTGCTCTATCCTGATGTTCCAAAATTATCAGAAGGCAGGTTTTTACTCTGTTAGGTCATTTCTTGAAATAACTTAATCACAGATGCCGGTGTGTGGTCAGCTGTTGCTCTGTGTGATTTGCTCTTGTCAACTGATTTGTATTTATCTTTTCCCACCTATTGAGGGAAAAGGTGTAAAACTGTACTATAAACACAACAGTGAGACCAGTGCTAAGTTCTCCCAGCTTTTGGAGACGTGTCCAGCATGGGGGATGTTTCTGTGTGAAGAACAGAACTGCCTAATTTTTAGTAAACACTGCTAGGAATTGACAGATCTCATCTTTCTTTGGTAGAAAACTGAAGGGAATAAAAGATTGATTAAAAATAGAAATACTGGCATCACTTTGAAGCAGCTGTAGTGCTATTAAAACCTCTTTGTGCCTTTATGGAGAGATATATTTTTATTCTCAGAATTCTGGTGTCTTGTGCACTTCAAAATAAACAGCTAAAATAATATCTACATGATGCTATAAAACGCCTTTATTTGTGACACAGCAGCTGCATTTCTGGCAACAAATACCCTATTGTCACATCAGATCCCATGAAAAATCCACAGGAAAAAATCCCACCCTCTCAGAGTGCAGCAGGCAGAATCAAAACAAAGAGCCTGGAGGAGAGTTCAGCAATCCTCCTGCCCCAGTGTGGACGTGCAAGTTCTCTTCTGTATGAAACCCTTAATCAGTTCACCTCAAAAGCTATTAGGATCTGCTTAAATTAAGCCTAATTCGGGATTTGTCTTCTGCACAATCCTCTGGTGAAATGGAAGGATTAAATAAGTAATGAAAAGGAAGCCAAGTGCCTGAAGGGAGCCTAAGGAAAGATTCAGAGAGACTGTTGACAAGTGCCTGGAGTGACAGGACAGGGGCAGTGGTTTCACACTGACAGAGAGCAGGTTTAGATTGGATATGAGGAAGAAATTCTTTACTCTGAGAGTGGTGAGGCCCTGGCGCAGGTTGCCCAGAGACACTGGCTGCTCCTGGATCCCTGGCAGTGTCCAAGGCTGGAACAGTGGAAGGTGTCCCTGCCCATGGCAGGGTTGTGGAGAACAAGGTATTTGAGGTCCCTTCCAACCCAGGCCATTCCATGGTTCTGTGATGTGTACTTCTGTGTAATTTTCCAAAACTAACCTAAAAGCGACCTGACAAATGGGATTGGGGCTGAGATGCTGCTTTTCATGCTTTTCTTCCATGAGGCTCTCCTGAAGTGCCTCAACCCACTTCCAGGTAGGGCATGAATCTTAGGACAAACTGTGCTGGTTCTTTGGGGTTTTTTTTATCTCCCCTGGCTTTCCTGGATCAGCTGCAGGGCATTCAGAGCTGCCCTGAGATGTCTTTTTCCAGCATTAAAAAGTGTTACTCAGTACATCCAAGTTCTTTGGGTTCAGGATGAAAGCTCTCAAGGGGAGCAGCCTTTCTTCTTTCTGCTTGCTTTCTTCTTTCTTCCCAGTTTTTAGGTGCCCAGTGACCATGTGCTCTAAGCCATAAGTACCACCTGGCCACGTGTAACTTTGTGGTGCACCTTTAAAATTCAAATATATTCGATGACTGTCTTCATCCTTGAAATAACTTCTCCTCTGGACTGGGGTTAAGGGGTTTGTTCCATTTGCTGTCTCATTTTATCCCATCCTTTTTTTTTAGCATCTAGAATTTTTGAGTCTGAAATTGTCATAGACTTGTGACAAGTGTCCCAGAGCTGTGTTCTGGGAGCTGCTTGATCCTTCTCTCTCCTACCCTTTTGCCTCCCCCTGGCTGGGCCCAGCTCTGCCAGAGGGACATTTTCCTTATTTGTGGACAAGCACAGCTGGGTGAGCTGCCCAGAGCGTGCAGTGCTCTTTGCTGTGATTCACTCTTTGTTTTGCCAACACGTTGTTATTTTTTAGAGAGTGGGTAGCACATCCTACTGCTATCTTGGGTTAATTTTATAAGGCGGCTTTTAATAGAGTTTCTTATATCTAAAGAACAGTGCCTTTACTGCGAATTCTGGAGTGCCTAAGGATTTGGAGATGGAGAGTGGGGAAGAGGAATATATATTTTTTTAATTTTCTTTTTGAAGCGAGTAATGATTTGACCTGCTCTGTTTCAGTACATGTTACCATGGCGATGACTGCAGGGACTACAACATCCTTTCCCATGAGTAACCACACCCGGGAGAGAGTGACGGTGGCCAAACTCACACTGGAGAACTTCTACAGCAACCTGATTATACAGCACGAGGAGAGGGAAACCAGGTACTGCCTCTGCTTCCTCTCACCCCTCTGCAGCTTTTCTTGCTGTCTGTTCAGGGGCACTTCAGTCCCTAGGGATGGGACAGCTATGGGAAGTTTTTCTGTATGTGGTGGCAGGGAGTGAATTCCTAGAGGGCACAGGCTGTCTTTGGGGGGAACCTGTGAACATTCCAGTCACTGAGTGGTTAAGGAGATCCACTTCTGATGTTTTCATGCAATTCACCTCCTCATCAGTTATTTTGTGGAAACTGCTCTGTGCAGGGTGTTATTTTGCAGTACATGTGAGGTTTCTTCTTCTTTGCGAGGTTGAGGACCTCTGATTCCTCTGCCTGTGCCCCAGGGAATGAACTCTGCAGAGCAGCTGAGGGGTGGGAGCTTGGTTTGGGGTAATGATTGGCTTGTGGTGTCTGTTCCTGCTCTGCACCATGGAGCTCATGCCAAGACTCCCAAACCCTGCAGGAGGGAGTGTGTAGGAGATAGGGAACAGGGCTGAGAGGTTTTTGATGGGGTGATGCGGTAAGGAAAGGAGGCAAAGAGCTGGTGTGGAAATAAGTGGCAGCAGAGAAATAAGGGGTTCATGATGGAGGGTTTGAGAGCTCTCAGGTGGGCAGGAAGACTTTTGGGGATAATGTAATCCCCATCTGTTAATTTTGCTTGGATGGTGCTGCCTGGTACTCCTTGCATGGGAGTATGGGATGGTCATCACCACTCAGCTTCTCCCAGCAGTGCCCAGTCCTGGCTCTGAGGTGTGAAGTGCCACTTGAATTAGGTGTCAAAGCACCAAGTGTTTGATTATAATGAATGTTGTGTTGGATTGTCATTAGTGTGTGAAATTATCATTCCCCTGGTAATATGTTTTTAATTGAAGGGTTTTCAGTCAAGCAGCAGGGTTTCTCTCTTCATCATATTTAGTCATTATTCCATGTAATGGAGTTGCTTCTAGTTAGGAGAATAGACTGTCTATCAAGGGCCTGTAATTTAGAGGATCCTGCTGTACTTCCCAAAGTGCAGAAAGGCGCCAGCAGCCTGGCTTCAAGCCTTTGAATTCTTGCCTGCTGCAGGGGGTAACCAGCCTTCAGAAAGCTGCACCCTGGCAGCTGTAAAGGAGCATCCTGTGGGTGGACAGAAAGAGGTCCTGCAGCCACATTGCCATGTGCTGACCCCCTGCCACCTGTGGGGTATTCCCAGGCTTTGCTCCCCTCTCAGAGCCTCCCAGCCTGGCATGGCACTGGTGGAAGACTTGGAGCTGTGAGCCCTGGCCTGGGCAGGACACTGGGAAGGAGAGGGTGGTGCATCCAGGGGGTAGAGTTTAGTTGGCATGGAAGGAAGGGGGACAGGACCGGGTGTGTGACTTGAGGGGGAGGTTGTCACACAGAGGGGATGGAAGCTGGAGCTGAGGGGATGGTGGCTGGTGTGTGGGAGATGAAGCTGAGATAGAAATGGTGAAAAAAACCCCAATTTTATTCTGTTTGTAATCCTAATTGATAAAAACAGCCTTAGTTCAATAAGATATAATCACTCTAATGACATACTTCTTCATATATGCTGGATGCCCGATTCTGCAAATACATAAGCATGTGCTTAAATTTGCTTCTACATTTTCCTCAGCTTTGTTCACAAATGTGTAACTGGGTGGAGTGGGGCTGTCTGCCTTCAAATTTCCATCTGAGGCAAATTCTTCAGTACTTGGAGTATGTGAAGCAAAGGTGTTGACTTGCTGTGGTGTTGTGTTTGGTTTTAATAAATAATAAAAGGTGTGATCCCCTGTTTCTCTCTTTGGCAGACAGAAGAAGCTGGAAGTGGCTATGGAAGAGGAAGGCCTTGCAGATGAGGAGGTAAATACTGCTTAAGTAACCTTACAAACTGCTTTGCTTTTGTCCCACTGCTTCGGATGGGCATTTGAAGAGCTCACAGAAGCATCAGCCGGAATGTCAGAAGGTTTTATTTTGTACATGAGTGTTGCCCCTGTTAATAAACTGTTTGTTAGGGAAGCTGGGAATATGCTTGACTGATATTTGCAATAGCTGTCCAAGGCTTTTCATGCTACCTGTAGTTCTGATGAGACATGGCCACAGCAAATAGCTAGCAAGCTTTACAGAGATTGAGATTGTTTGCTGTTGTATTTGGCAAGGAAAAAAAAGTGGCATGTGGTTAGAAATGGGTAGAAAGCAAAATGCTGACCTGTTTTTTCTTGATTTAAACAATAAACCATCACACCTTTGCTCCTTTTGGACACAGATGAGGAGGGATCTCAGTCTGGTTGCCACCTCGCAGAACTTTGGCCAATAAGTTGCTTTTCTGAGGTCCATTACACCATGTCTGCCTTCAGGATAGGCTGGGAAATAAGTAGGAAGAGTGTCTCAGTCCTTCTGGATTTTTTGTGGCTGCTGTAACTACTGAGAAGTGGGAAAATGAATGTGGGTGTGTATTGCCATCTTGTGGCTTTAAAGGATGCTGTAATCCCATCACGGAGTCTGGCAGGTGCCCGATCCAGGAACTTCCTTAGCAGACTCTGAGCTCTCAGCATCTTTGGGTGGAGCATCTGTCTTCTCTTGGGGTGAATCCCGGTGACATTTTCGTCAGACAAAATAGATTATGGCATTTGGACAGATTTTTCTTTCAGAATTGGTTGTTTGCCTGCTGTAAACCAAATGGATTTTGTTGTAGATCTGTAACCAGGGCCTCTGCTGCTTGCTATGCTCCTTGTTGCCTGTCATCACTTGGGGTACAAGTTTCAGCTTTTATTGATCCTTCACACTGCCCAAAATGAAGAGTCCTTGCCTCAGGCAGTGACTTTGGCCTTGGGACTGGTACACTTTGTTTGGACCAGTATGATAGCTTTTCTTCATAATTTTTCTTTTTTTTAAATAACCAAGTAATAAAAATAAAATACCACCTCCCACAAAAAAAAAAAAAAAAAAGGTGAAACTGTGCCTGAGGCTTCTATAGAAAAGACCATACTCGAGGATTATACTTTGAGAAATTCAGAAAGAAATGTAGAAGGAGAAGTCCTTCTCCTGTTGGGATTACAGAGAACTTCCCAGGAGGGGAGGGTGCATATCTTGACTGTCTTCTGCCACATGACTGACAATTCCTGTGCCTGTGTCCTCAGAAAAAGCTGCGCAGGTCACAGCACGCTCGCAAGGAAACGGAGTTCCTGCGGCTCAAGAGGACCAGGCTCGGCTTGGATGACTTTGAGTCCTTGAAAGTCATAGGAAGAGGAGCATTTGGGGAGGTTTGTGGCATTCTTCCTTGAACAGGAGATTAAAATGGGATTGACCACTGTAATGAAACATTGTAATTGCAACTTAATGAATTGTTTTATTGCAGAACGGCAGCTATGTGTGCCATTCTCCAAGTGTGATAAGTGTGGTGGTGATTAATCACATGCATTAGTTGCCCATGGCTTCCCACACTGATGTTGCCCACATGGCCCTCTGCAATTACGGATTTGCAGTGGCACAGCCTCTCTTGATAAACCTCCTTTCTGCCCTCTGTCGCATCAGTTGTTTCTCCTCCTGAATTTTAACATACACAGTCCAAGCTATCCGGAATTCACTGTGCCTACTGACTTTTCCTTAAACAGAAACTGTTCCTTGTTAGTGTTGTACATGGTGCAGAATAATTCCTTTTTCAATATTTAACATACTGAAATATGTTTTGAAATGTTTAACAAGAGAACTTTTCCATACCTGGCAATTGGGAGTGTTCCAGTGGATTTCTGAGGCAGAGAAGACTGACTGGGTTCTCTCTCTTGGTAAAGGTCCGCCTCGTGCAGAAGAAGGACACAGGTCACATTTATGCAATGAAGATACTGAGAAAAGCAGATATGCTGGAGAAAGAGCAGGTTTGTGATCTATAAGTCCCCTAAATTTCAAACTTAACCTTTCTAGACAATGTTTTCCACCTTTGAAAACCCATGCAATGGGCTGGAAGTCCAAAGGGTCTATGGTGTTGCTACCACAGCAAAAAAGCAGCAGGAGTTAGGAAATAAATAAGGTCATGCAACTGCATTTAAAAAATACTTTATTTACAAGCAGTTTGGAACAGTGACAAAGATTTTCTTTTTCTCCCCTTATCAACACGGAGCTTATAGTACTGAATCTGTAAAACTGCATTTCAAGGAAAGTACTTCGGGAAAAGTAATCCTGTGCCAAATTAAAAATGGAGGTATTTGATGTTTTCTTTTAAAGAAAACCAGCAGAAATCACATTGTTCATCAGCATTGTCCTCCTTGGGTTTGCTTTATAGTTGGGTTAATCTTGTTGGGGCATTATTAGTTTTGATTTTTTTTTTTTTTTGCTTTTACTTTTTAGCTAGCAATTCACTGTGAGGATACAGGAAGTACTTTAGCATCACAAAGCAAAGAAATCAAGGGTGGCTGTCTCAGGAGATAAAAGAGGACTTTTTTCATACTAGCCAAACCTTACCCATCATTTGCACATCATTTCCTTGCAGTAGTGGTACTTTTTTTTTTTTTCCTGACACGGATAATTTTGTCTCCTGCAGCCCATGCCCTGAATTTAGGGAACCAGAGGAGCAGCAGGGTGTGCAGAGCAGCCAGGATTTGTGTGGTGCTGCCCCCATTTCAGAACCTGATGTGGGAAGGAGTCTGAGCTCACGCTCTACGTTCAGTTTGGGACAGTGACCTTCACTGGCCAGTGTTTATCTGACAGAATTTTCATAGCCTGCCTTGTTCCATGCAGAGGCAACAGAGGACACAAGTAAAAAAAATAAATCTTCTAGTATTTTTTTCCAAGCCTAGTGGCACTGGGAGAAATCCAGGCTATTTTTAAGCAAAGTTTTCCTGTTGTATTTTAGAGCTGCATTGAGGAGTCGAGGGTGGAAAGAAATACTTTCTAATGAGACTAAATAAAGCCAGATAAATCCAGGCTGGAGTGTCTCCTGCAGAGGGAGAACCTTTGCCCCATGCAGCCCTCTGACAAGATTCATGGGAAGATGTTCCTCACCAGTAGAACTGGGGAACAGATGCAGAAGACTGTTGGCTGCTTTTCTTACGTCTGTCAAGAAGTATTTTTCCATGCATATGTCTTTAATTTTTCCTCCAGGATTAGGGTATATTGTAGTGAAAACACACACCTCTCCACCCAATCTCCATTATTCTTATGGGGTAGCAGCTTTCCATATATTTTCCAAAACCTTAGCTGGAACTGGAATACCCTGAGCAAGGTCAGATGTTCCTGAACTCACTTGCACTTTTTCCACCAAGCTTTGTCAGTTCTTTCTAAGAAACAGAACCAGCTTAACAAGCTGTGCTTTGTGTTTCTAGAGAAACCCTAGGATCTTGTAAAAAATAATGGAAAATGTATGGAAAGAGCTAGAAAAATAGTTCCTTTGCTAAAGGTCATGAAAATATGCTGTAGGGCTAGGAGTGTAATGTGATGTTCCTCGTTTAAATATTTAAATATTTGCCCTTTAATAATAATAATTTTTTTAAAATTTTAGGTGGCCCATATCAGAGCAGAAAGAGATATTTTGGTTGAAGCAGATGGAGCCTGGGTAGTGAAAATGTTTTACAGCTTCCAGGATAAAAGAAACCTTTACCTGATCATGGAGTTTTTACCTGGAGGTAAGCTGGGTGCTGTGGCATCAGGTGATACAGGTACTTCTTCCTTAGCTTTTGTTGGTAGCTTTACAAAATATTAGATAAAAACATGGTGTATAATTTGTGAAAATAAACTTGTTAACACTCTTTTAAAAGAAATTCCAGTCATATGACCATTCCTGGTTTTTAGGGGAAGGAAAAAGCTTAAAGGGGTATTAAATAGACTTGAATTAAGTAATTATTCTAATAGAAATTTCTGCTTTCTATGACTGAGGCTGTTAACAGTAAAAATAAACCAGAAGAAAAGCCCTTGCTCAAACAGTTTGTGCAATAAATTTAATGTGTGTAAAAATCCACTGTATTTTCCCAGGCTGTTCAATTAAAATTCCTGTTAAGAATTTTCAGCTAAAAAAAGTAAGTTGGGTTTGTAGGTCCTTGGAGTAATAGTTTTATGATTAGTAACTATAAGGCCAGTTACAAGGTTAAATTTAGATTCTACTGGGGTTTTTTACCCCAGTTTTGTGATTGAAAATGTTCTGATCCCTAAGCTGTATTTTCTTCTCTTTGATGAGGTGACATGATGACCTTACTAATGAAGAAGGACACTTTATCAGAGGAGGAGACCCAGTTTTACATTTCTGAGACTGTGTTGGCCATCGATGCCATTCACCAGTTGGGATTTATCCACAGGGACATCAAGCCAGACAATCTCCTGCTGGATGCCAAGGCATGTACTGGGCTCACCAACTGCTGGTGCTTCCAAGATCCCAGGCTGCACATCCTGCTGAGGAGCAGTGAGAGCCACTGGTGCCACCCCACAGGTTTAAACTGGCTGAGGGAAGGCAGGGAGTGCCCAATGTATTTTCCTTGGAGAACACCAGTATGTTTAAACAAAGGCAAATCTTACTCAGAAACCTTTTAACCAATTTAAGGCAAGGCTTTTAAGGGACAAAACCCACTCAGGGTGACCAGATGCTGATATTCAGACACATTAAAAGGTGCATCATTCCTTTCATGCACCTTGAAGTAGCTGGGGACAATTCAGACAACGCTAAATGTTCAATTTCAACAGTTCCATTTATTTCATCACCCACTCACTTGTGGAAACTCCCTCAGTTAGACTGACCATGCTGGCCATGAAGTGCACCCAGAAAACATCACCAAATCATGGAATTATCTAGGTTGGAGAAGATCTTTAAGATCATGGAGGCCAGGCATTATCACAGCATGCACAGGTCTGTCAGGTTTGATGGGTTCTATTTGCACTGATGTCTGGAAACCTGATTAAAGCCAAGGTTACTATCAAAACAAAGCAAAGGAATTTTGTCCTGAGGCTTTCTCAGTCACAGTGGTATCCAGTTCAAAACAAAACCAGGCAAAGTAGCTGCCCTCAGCTATTGGGAAATTGTAGATATAACCATTTGTGGGAGGCCATAGCCTGTTGGAGAGAAAACAGACCCTTCCAGTACACCAAGGTTCAGTGTTTGCTTCCCTGCTTGTCCTGTGCCAGTCCATCATGGCCTGAGAGGGCATGTGCAGTGATTAAAACTCTTTTTTTTTTTTTTTTTCAAGCACTACCTATCTAAGTAATGGTTTTGTGTTCTCTGTTTTTTTAGGGTCATGTAAAGCTGTCTGATTTTGGGCTCTGCACAGGTTTAAAGAAAGCCCACAGAACAGAGTTCTACAGGAACCTCACACACAACCCCCCAAGTGACTTCTGTGAGTATGAGCTGTCCTAGTTTAACATGTAAATGGTTTTGAGCTGGAGCTGTACATTGTACCTGTGTTTCTGCTGGGATAAGCAAGATGGGGCAGGCTGATTGCATTTAATTGGAAAACTGGAAATGCTTGTTCCCTGGGTCATGGGAGCCTTTCACAGACAAGAAATGATGATTTCTGCAGTGGTCATGTGTATTTGCACGTTCATACGCAGATATGAACACACACAATGTAAGGTATCTATATTTTAATGTATTTTTCATAATGTTGGTGAAGTTACAGAACTGCTCTTTCAGGAGGAGCATGGGTTCCATGTGCCAAAAGGACTGAAGTCAGTGACAGTCTCATGAAACTTTTCAGAAGCTGATCTAAAAATTTTAGCAGGTTCTAATTTAGAATTGCTGATATGTGTCCTACGTACATGAGTTTCAGCTGTGCATTGGACAATAGTTATTCTCATGCTCCCATTTTCAGTTATAATCAAGTATTTGTTTCTAGACTAGGGTTCTAAATATAAAAAATAGTTATTTAAAACTGGAGCCCTATAAATCTTTTCTCTTAATTCTCACAAATACACTTGTTATTTAATAACTGCTTTGTAAATTAGCATTTCAGAATATGAACTCAAAGAGGAAAGCAGAAACATGGAAGAAGAACAGGCGACAGCTGGTGAGTTAATTAAATAACATATAATTCTGGGATTGCTTTTAAACTAGTTACAGAAAGTGTTAAAACTCAGTGCTAATGCTCCTGGATTTTAAAACCTGCAAGGCCCTCATATGTGGCTCTCTACAAGCTCCCAAAATCACAAATAACTCAAAAGAAGGGGGTCCAGGTTGGAATAGCAGACCCTGCTCTTCTCTATGCCTTTGTTTGCCTCGTGCGCATCTGGCCCAAGCCCTCAGGTGTCCTCAGCCCCTGGCCAAGCTGTGTCTGGGGCTCTCTGCAGCACTGGCCTGGTGTGGACAGTGTGGACTCCTGGCTCTGATTCCTGCAGCTCAGTCACAAGCAGAGGCGTGGCTGCAGGATTCCTTTTCAGAGAGCTCATTCTGCTGAACAGGAGTGTGGTGGAAAGGCTGTGGGAGGGTGCTGGTGCTGGAGTGCTCCAGCCTGGGTTTGTGGTGAGGAGCGGTCACACAATGGGGGACTTGTGGCATAAACTGAACCAAAGCAAAGTGTCTGTCAGCCATGGCATTTCAGACCTCCCTCCCTGCCCATGATTTTCACCAAAAAAACCTCAGCTGTCAAATTTTGGAACCCTTTATTTTTCCAGGCCCTTTTTTAAAAGTGATCCACTGCAGTATTCCCCAAAAGCTTTCGGGTGGTCTCTTCTTTCCTTATGAGACAAAATGAGATTACATTGCAGCCACCACACTGCCTCGTGGGGCTGTATTTCACAGCCTTATTCCAGCCTGGAATTAGATCCCAAAAAGGATTTCTCTCAAGTCCAGTAAAGACTGATGTGGCAGAACTGTGTGGTGAAGAACAGCCCCACAGAGGCAATAAAAGGCCAAAATGACAACTTGCATCAACAGTGTAGGAAAAGGAGCCACATTTTCAGTTTTCCATTGGTTCAATCCTAAATATCTCGGGTCTGTTCAATCAAAGTGTTTCTTTATGGTCAGACAAATGAAAGTAAAATATTTTTGTGGCAAAACTACTTTTGGGGGACTTTTTTGTTCTTTTAAGGTTTTTTTGTTGGATTTTGGTTTTTTCTCTCCCTCCTGCCCCGTGGAAGATTTTTCATCAGTAAAGAGAAATTCCCAGTACATGGCTTGTGTATCATGAGTGTCACACCTGGGAATCTACCACTGATTATGCCTTTAAAAATAAACAAAGACCATAACAATAGGACTTCTTGGGTATTTTTGTAATGCAGCTACCTGAAACTTAAGCTAAGATGACCTTCTGATATTGCAGTTGCAATATTCTATGATTTCATCATGTTTAAAGAGGATGATTTCCATTTATTTTTGAGGTTCTCTGTGTTTATTAATATAAAATAATAATGTTCTTGGGACTTGAGTTCCTGTGAATTCTCACATTAAGCATTCTTGCTCACCCAAACAAATAATATCCTCTGTGTAAATCCCCAGGAAAAAGTATTGCAAAATGTAAAACCACAGTATTTCTCTTTTAAAGAGATAATTCTTTTTTTTCCAGGCATATTCTACTGTGGGAACCCCAGACTATATTGCTCCAGAAGTGTTTATGCAGACTGGGTACAACAAGCTGTGTGACTGGTGGTCCTTGGGAGTGATTATGTATGAAATGCTAATAGGTATGTTAAAAACCCCAACTTAAGAGTTGTTCAAAGGTAACAGAACCATTTGTTCAGAAGAGAAAACCTCTGGCTAGTATTTGTTATATTTGGGAGTCCCAGTGACAAAAGCAGAGGCCCAGGTCTCTGCTCTCCTGGAAAAAGTTTATTATTTTTTTGTTTGTTTGTGCAGGGTATCCACCTTTCTGCTCAGAAACGCCACAAGAGACTTACAGGAAAGTTATGAACTGGAAAGAAACGTTGGTATTTCCTCCAGAGGTGCCCATTTCAGAGAAAGCAAAGGATTTAATTCTAAGGTCAGTAAGAAAAACCCAGTTCTGGCCTCTTGCCCAGCCAGGGTCATCTTCCATCAGGGGAAATTCCTGTTGTGTGTGAAGGAAGCTTTATGTTGGAGGAAAGGCTGGTTTCTTCTGTCGCTGTCCTTGATGGATTTGTAAAGTCTTTTTCCCTTTGCCATTTGTTTAACATGAAGGAATAAGGTGGAATGATCTTGATTTGTACCATGGTATAAGGAGAAACAGAGCAGACCAAAAATAAAGTGATCAACACAGAATTTTTTTCTTCTCTGAGGTGGCAAGAAAATAACCACTCACCAGTATTTAATGCACTGAACAGAAATCTTGGGAAGTTTTGGATTTACTGACTTCTTTCAAAATGCCAATTTTTAGTTTGCATTGATGTTTTTGTGAGGGTTTTGGAGACAAAGTCAGGCAGAAATGGCTCTCTTATCCTGGAAGGGTTTGGGGGGCACATTGCTTTTGGTTTTGATATTTTTTTGCTCTTTTTTCTTTTCAAAGCTAATGTTATAGCTTTATATAATATTGTTACAGGCAAAAAGGGGAATGTGCTTTGCAAAACTAGAATTTATAGTTAGTTCCAGCAGTGCTCCAGTAACTACAAAAACATAACAAATACAAGAGGCAGTTATCCTGCATCCAGCTAGTGATACTAACAGCTCAAATAATTGAATTGTCGCTAATCCTCACAAATAAGTCTGTGTCAAGCAGTTAATATTGCATTTTCAGTATCTATTTCTCTACTGTTCTGCTCAACCTTCCTTGTCAGCATCCCAAGTTCTCTGCTGAAGAGAGTAGAGCGTTACTGCTGAGGATTTTTTCCTCCTCAGTCCTGGCTGTGTTTGGGGAATTTTTAGAGATTTCAGTGTATTTGTTAGCATGTGTTGCTCATGCATCTACTTACACAATGACTACTTGAATTTATCATTGCCTCCACAAGTAGAAGGGTTAAAACTGGGGTAAAACATCATAGTTATAGGTAATCTATTAAAATGAGGTCAAAACAGGCTGGACAGCAACCACCTTGGGCATTTTGGGTACTTTGTCCATTACAGATTGGAGAAGTTAGGCAATGTGTGTTCTAGCTTAAAGAGAGATGCAGATAAAGCTAAAGGGCTATGGATAGAGATAAATCCAAACTAAAACAAGCTCAAGTTCAGACAAAGCCTGACAAATCCTGTGGCTGAGTGTTGTTACAGGTTTGAGGTCTGTTGTTAGTCCTTGGCACCACCCAGCCTGCTGGGCTGCAATACAAATACAGGCAGGTTTTCTTCCCCAGTGACACCCAGCTACAAGCAAAAGAACTTTAATTTATAATTGTGTACAGTTTATTGCCTAACCTGCTGTGCTACACATGCAGAAGATGCTGGGATTTATTGAATTCCTAGGCAAATGTTGGTATTCCCATCTCCTGGATGAGATACTTGAAAGGCTTTTCCAGTCCAGAGGAGAAGGGTCAGCCTCTGCTTTTCCCTGGAACAAATCCCTGAGGTCACTGAGTTGCTGTCAGAGAGCTTCCACCTGCCTCTTTTCCTTCTTTAGGATTTTAGGCTTTTCCTTCTGGTCTGCTGGAGCAGGTAACAGTCCCCATCTCACCAATCCTGTGTCTCTTTTTCTTCCTGCTATTTCATGGCTGCTTCTCATAAACTGACAATTTCTTGTGGGGTCTGAGCTGAGGTTACGCAGCAGGGCTGTATCAGAAACAGGCTCAGGGTCTTTGCACCACCTGCACTTCTGAAGAGAGGGAAGGGGGAGAACGCTTGGAATGGGCTGGCTCACTGGGATTCCAAAATAAGACATCAGAGAGCAGTCCTGATTTACTAAGTATATCTATTCTTAGTTTGACTGTGAGACAGGGATGTTCATTTAAAATAGTTGAGAGCATGCTAGGGCAGTTCTCAGTAGTAGGGACTTAAGCCTCCATTGCAAAGTGATCTTGCAGGACCAGAACATGTAGCAACTTTTCACAAACATGGAAGATGGGGATGCAGCAGTTTAGAAAAGGTGTCAGTTACTGGCATCATAGCTTTTTGTTTCAGGATTTAACAATGTTCTGCTTCTACTGTTTCCCTTCTCTCTCAGATGCAATGGGCTGCTTTGATGTTACTTTGATATTAGTGGTGGAACAATTTGACAGAACTTGTTGAAATTCTTGATACTGGATACTGTTGCTTCTGTTGGAATTTATCGTAACATTCACTTTGTTTTTTCCCCTTTTCCAGGTTTTGTATTGACTCAGAAAACAGAATTGGTAGCAATGGAGTAGAGGAAATAAAAAGTCATCCATTTTTTGAAGGAGTAGACTGGGGCCATATCAGGTATGTATATACACATATGTTTTACAGGGAGAATAAAAGCCATGAAAGCAAGAATTTCATGCAGTGTGATGTCAAGGACAATTTTTTCCAATTTATCTTTCATTTTCAAAGGCAGCTACTGGTAGTAGGGAGGTGACACTGAAGGTTTTCTGTCCTTGCTGACATGCATAGAAACAGTCAGAGTTTAACTGACTTGAGATACCTCAGATTGTTCCAGACTGCCCAGAATGGAAAGAAATGGTTGTAGGGTGGCAGTGGATTTAATTGTAAGTGTAGTAATTAGAACTGTGGTGAGTTTGCAGGTGTAAATCACTGCCTTTCCCACAGTGCTGTGTCCCAGTGTGAACGTTTTGCTGGCACAGATTCCTTGGGCATTTTCAAAAGCCACCTTAGAACTCCTTCAAGGGCTCCCTGACTGTGGAGGTGCTAAAGCAGAGCCAGCCTGGTTTGGGAGAGAGATGCTGAGTGTCACAAAGAGGAGCTACAGTCCAAAGGTTTTGGATGAGCTCCATCCAGGCTGATCAGCACTGGAATTGTAAAGCTTTGGGTGCAAGTGCAATCCTGCTGGGCTGGGTTTGTGAAACAGGGTAACCACAGTGGTGGTTGGTGACAAGATCAGGGTGATAGCTGTGTGGCAGATAAGTGTGGGATGCTCTCTCACTTAAAGATGTTTGCTCCAAGCCTGCCAGGAAGACACCAATGGGGACAGGGAACCAAACAATCTCCCCATGGTGTCAGCAAACAGGAGAGTCAGATTCATCTGTGATGCACTCAGTGGAACCGTTGTGCTCTGCATTAGGGAAAGTTGTAAGTGTAAAAAGCTAAGTTAAAACTGGAACTTAATGTCTCATTTCCCAGTATTCACTCTTCTGGCATTTATCTTTATTTGCAGGGAAAGGCCAGCTGCAATCCCTATAGAAATCAAAAGTATTGATGATACTTCCAACTTCGATGAATTTCCTGAGTCAGACATTTTACAGCCAGGTGAGACTGCCATTGTAAATGCCAAATCTCCATCTGTGACATGCCCGAATACTGCACAGATGCCTTTGTTCTTGTTTATATTAATTTTTCTGATGCCCCAATCAAGTTAGTCTCTAGATCAAGTCTCTATATTTTCTTTGAAATATGAGTGTAAACCTGTAATCTTTCATAGCTGCAAAGCCCAGAGATTTTAAGAGTCCAAACTCTAGGTAAAAATGGCTTGCACAGGTAGTGAGCACAGAAAGCAGTGGAGTTTTCTGCCAAGCAGTCTGTCTATCCAGATTCTGGTAAAACATCATGCACTGATTTGCTTTTCATCTTCAGTGACTTTTGAGGTTTGTGCCAAACCTAATTGTTGAGACATTTGTGGGTAAGAATTTTCAGACAGTTGACTACTTAATGCAGTATTTGATGAACCTGAGTTGCTCTGTAAATCACTTCAGGGTTTTTTTTTTTAGTTGTTGATTTCTCTTGGCAAGTTACAGGAAATTTTCATATGTAAAAGACTTGCTTCTGTGACACACAAATAGTCCCATGTCCCACTGTTTTCAGGTACTTGAAGATTGGCAGATGCTTAACAGTGATTAATTGCTGTCTGCTAAGTGTAGCTGTGTTAACAGCCATAAGAATTATTCAGTAGCTGTTGTTTATTTTTTTTCTGAAATGGCTTTTATTTAATGGTGAGGAAGTTTGTCCTTTTGATGCAAAGCAACACATGTCCAGTGCCTAAGCTGGTTAAGTCCATATTTGGATAATGCCAAGAACATTTTTATTATTTTGGCATTGCAGACCCACTGAAAATGGTACTGTACATGTAGATACCTAAAAAATCAGAATATCAGAAATGTCATGAGGTTTGTAACTCTGTATCCTGTGGGTGTGTTAGAGGCTTCTGTCAAGGTATAGAAACCTGGTAGACTGTGTAGACGTAATTATTTTTAAAAAGGCAAAACAAACCCCCCCCCTTTTTCTGCTTCAGAATTCTCTGCTGAAATTATAACTCAGACCATTGATAAAAGGCAACTGACCCGATTAGAAACAGGATTTCTTCCAGGAGTTTCTGCTGACTAAGGAAATAAGAGTTCAGGGCTGTTTAGCTCTGTGAAAAGTCCTCTCAGAAGCAGCCTGGGTTTAACTCTTTTAATGTGTGTTTGCTTTTGTTTCTGAATTCTAGTGCCAAACACGACGGAACCTGACTACAAATCCAAAGACTGGGTTTTCCTCAATTACACCTACAAGAGGTTTGAGGGGCTCACCCAGCGTGGCTCCATCCCTTCCTACATGAAAGCTGGGAAGTTGTGAAACAGAACACAACCCCCCCCAAAGGAAATTGCAAACACAAACCTCAGGTAGCTGCATCACCAGGCCCGCTTGGCGTTAGTTATCAACACATCGACTCTGGTGCGCATCGATTACACACGGAAATTCTACAGGATTAGGATTTCTAGGACTACTACAGGAATTAGTTGGCAGTGCCAGCTGGCTTTTTTTTTTCCTTTTTTTTTCCTTTCCTTTTTTTTTTTTTTTTTAATATTTGAATATTTTTGTTAACTTTATTATACAAAGGTACTGGAATAAAAGGAACGTGCATCGCTTTTCCTGCACTGCCTACGTGTGGATAACGGTTAATTATGCCTCTCTGTACTGTGGCTTTGTTTGTACTGTAAACCATTTAATCCACCCAGGAGGGAAACATATCATTTGATGCAGCATTGTTGTTGTACTGCTCAGCTGGTGGGGTTTAGATATGCAATATAAAGAAAACTGTCCACATTTGCAAACCTCTCTGAGCAGTTGCTCAAGGGTGTTCCATTTGTGGTCTGCAGATCCCCCATGAGTGTAGCACATGGAATTATTTTAAATAGCAGTGTTCTCTGGGCCTCCTTGTGGCCTGCGTGCCCTCTCTTGCCCTGAGTGCAGGACTTTATCAGCCCTTCATCATCATCCCTTTTGTCCCCTTTCCCGCAGTGTGTGGCAGTGAGGCACTCCCTGTGATCTGTTTAGTGGTATTTCTGCTTTAAATGGTCATTGGCAGTATTGCTGTTGGAGGTGATGATGCCTGCTGGCAATTTCAGAAGAAAAAAGGAATCTGAGTAAAAAGTATCAATATTTTTAGCAGAAGGGAAAGGTTCTGATACGAAGTTTTGAGGAGATGGCAGAGTTTCCAAGACTGCATTCCTGCTTCTGCTCTGAAGCAGATCATCTTTGAGCTGCACATAATTCAAACATTCTTTTCTCTCTGTGCAAAATGTGTTCTAGAGAAGTGATCAGATTGGTGCTTTTTCTTTTTTTGCCTCCCTGAGCAGCTGCAGGCAGAAAGGATCCTGCTTTAACCTCTCCAGAATTGCAGCCTCTGCTCACATAGAGGAAATGGAGTGTCCCACTAGATTCAGACTCTCCAGTGGACTCCTTTTCTTCCAGGATCTCCACCTGGCATGGCCATGGGATTAGAAGGGATCAGCTGAGCCTGCAGCCCAATTTCCAGGGACCACCTAAATGTTCTTGTGGACAGTCTGCAGGATGGTGACAACCTGACAGCCGAGCCAGGTCTCCTTTCCCCAGGCAGAGGAAACAGAAGCAGAAATACCACCATGTGCAGGATCTGGTTTTGTTCATCAGCCCAGCAGTAGTCAGGACTGAGTTGTACTCCCTGAGCTGTTTGCAATTATCTGGTCACTGGTGACTTTCTCTGCCTGTATTTACAGCTTATCTGCAGGGCTTTGAATCTGTCACAGTACAGCAGAGGTCTCTGCTGTCATTTTCTGGTCAAAAGAGATGTACAGCAGTGAACAATTCCTCAGTGACTGAACAAGCAGAGTCACTGTTGCTGTCTCCCTCCTCTGAACACCAGTGAAAGGCACCCTAAAACCTCTGCAGCCTCCTCTGAGTGGAGCACAGAATGTTTTGGCATACAGCAGGAAAGATTCCACTGGACAGACTTTTGTAGCAATATGGGAACTACTGCTATAAAGCCATTAGAGAAATATTTATTGCTGTTAGGCACTGTGATATCAGCTGTTCTGAATTATTTGTATGCTCTGAAAAACAAAATGGGATGTTGATGTGTTGCATAAGAGCCCATTTGCCAGCAAGGTTTCTGTGCATCTGTGATGGGCAGGTATTCTTCCCTGATCCAGCCAGGATCCCTGGTCCAGCCTTTCCTCCATGGTTTTGTCTCCCTTGAAGCATCTAGTATCTGTTGTATAACTGTTTATACCAAACAGTTTCAGTCTTCAGCTCCTCAAAGAGAAGTAGCCACTGCCTCAGGCCCATCCAGTGTTACAGCAAAGCTAAGCTGAGCTTCTGCCTGAGTGCTGGACTGAGGTGGGAACAGCTCCTTGATCTCCCAGATTTGCTTCCCAGACCTTACACCAATTAACATCCCTGTACTGTTGTTGGGGCAAGGTCCTTAAAAATTCTCCAGTGTTGTTCTTAGCCTTGTCAGAATGCTGAGGCTCAACCTGTGGCCATCTAAAGGCTGTAGAAAAACAATAACTCACTTAAATCCACCTTTCAGGCATTGTTCTGCCAGTGCCCCAACAGCTCCTGAGGCTTCTCAGGAAAGGAAATGCCTTTCCTAAGGCCTTGACTCCAAAACAGAGAAGCTCAGGCAGGAGAAAAAAAAATCCTGAGATGCAAACTTGGCCTCAAAGGACACTGCTATTCAAAATAATTTTCATTGCAGTCTCATCCATGGGGCACCGTGTGCTCTGGAATTGGAATTCCTGGAACCACCACCTTTCAGAAGAGCACAGTAACCCCATTAACTGCAAAGAAGTCTTTGCTCAAACTTGTTGAGACAAGCTCAGTTTCATGGAAACTGCAAATGCTCAGTGATACTGGTGATTTTTTTTTCTTGTGGGGCTTAGGGGAGGGCAGAGAAATACACACTTAATTTAAAGCTATCTATTAAACAACTCTGTCTGTACATACTCACTGGTTTACAAACTCCGGAAAAAGCTCAACCCTTCTACTTGCAACACTAAAGACAATACTAATTTAAAACTGCAGATGATTAATCATATCAGTGCTCACATAGGAGTTATATCCATAAGGAAACAGCCTGCAGCCTATCTAGCATAAACTCCTGTATTGTGGTAGTTGAGTTTTTAAAATTTTTTTTGTAAACATAGCATTATTTTAATCAGTAAGTCAAGTTAAACAATATTAACTACTGCTTTTAGGATGATAGGGGTTTTTTTAAAAGGTGAAACTGTGACACTGTAATGGATTAAAGAGAAGAGCAGGTTAATCTACACTGGCTTTCAAAAAAAATGGAAGTGCAACATATCTTTAATTTTGTTTTTTCTGTCTGATTCCTTCGGATGGTTGTGTGTTTTCCTTTGGCAATGTTTGTCACTGTGCCATTTATTTTTCTTATTCTTGGAGTACCAAAGATCCTGAAATGGCTTGATGATTGCAACCATGTGAAAATTTATTTTCTGGAAGTATGTTTTGTTAAACTTTTGTTAAAACGTGAAATTGTGTATGCAAATTGTTATCAGAGGTTTGCTGGGACATTTACCTATTCCAGCAGGGAAAACTTGAGTGCATCAGTGGAAGTGGAGAGCCTGAATCCAAATTCTGGATTGGAATTCCCTGAAAGTGGGGAGGAAGCTTGGATTGGGAACTGCAGCTGAGCTTTTGCACTTCGTTCCATCTCCAATCAGCATGAGTGAGTGGCCTTAGGTACAGGACATCAGCAGAGGTTGTCTCATGTGCAAAAGGAGTTAAAAAAAAATTGCCAGCATTCAGAAATCAAATCTTGTTGATACTGCATTTGCACTGTTCAATTTGCCTTGCTGGAGAGTTATAGAAGTGTTATTTTTATAGGTCAATCGTTCCCCACCTGAGCCGTTGGAGACAGTCTGGGATAAGGGCACCTTATCTGCCAGGGGGAGTTCAGCCAGGGGGCACCAGGAATGGGCACCAGGAACAGCACACAGCTCTGCTGTCAGCTCCTTCCCCAGGGGTGGCATTCCTCCTGTGCTCAGCAAGCAGGGAATGCTGCAGTCTAGCCCAGGTAATGCTTAGGAAGTGCTCTCACTTTCTCAATAACACAAGCAATTACAGGCGGTGTAACACACTGTACCTTGTCCTTTTACTGTCGGGATCTCACAGCAGCTCGTTCTTGGAGTCAAAATGGCAACTGCTATATTTTTCCTAGACTGTTTCATTAGTTGTGGTTGGGAAAGTTACATAGAAGCATTATAAAAATTTATATGAGGCTTTTTACAGCATTTGAAAATAAAAGTAGCATTCTTTTTGTAAAGTTGCAGTTTTTGTTTCTTTCACCCCAGTGTACTGGATTTCTTTTCCAGAATGGGAGACGACTAAGGAATTGAGATCCTATTTTTTGGATTCTCATCTTGAATTCCACGGACAACAAAACACCCCAGTGTTGTTACACTCAATCAGAAAGTAGAGAAAGCAAATATTCTTTGACTTGTCCCACCTGCAGTCACGCGAAGAAGCTACTTCTCAAATGGATACTGAGGTTCTCCAGAGTCTTACCTTCCCCATAGGCTGTAATTCATCCAGGAAAGGCTTCCAGGGGCAGTTGTGTCCTTTGATCCCCTATATAGAAGCCTTTCTGTCCTACTGGTCCACTTTCCCTGCCAAGTTCAGAGCAGCAGCAGCAGTGAAAGTTGTGTAAAAAGATGATCAGAGTGGAGCAGCTGAAAGCTAAGAGAAGTGAGCAGACGCTGGCCTTTTCTGGAGCCCTCCTGAGAACAACAGGAGGCCTCTCTCCCTCCACTCCAGAATTGCTGCTCTCAGTAAAGGTAAAAATACAACAGAAATTTGCAAATTCTATTTAATGGGATCACCCTTTTCTTCCCTTGACTGTGCATGATTGTATGGCAGAGCTACACATCATAAGGAAATACAGGTTTAGTACTTCACCTCCTTGCATTACCAAATCATTTATTCCTCAGAAAAAAGCACTTGAATGGCAAATATGAAGGCTATGCTTTCAGCATGGGTAAATCTCTTTTTAAATCTAGTGTTAGTTTAGGGTTTATAAGACATACTGCAAATTTCTACATTTTTCATTTCTTTGTACCTAAGCAAAAAAAAAAAAAAAAATGCTTTGGACAATAAAAGGCTTTTTCTGACAATCTTTCTAAGGAGGGAGAAGGGAGGAAAATCCAAAACAGTCTGTCTGTCATGGGAGTGGGGACAATAGTGGCAAGGGTATATTTGCAGTTCAGTAAGTGCTTCATGTGTTTGGAAATGTAGAAGGCTGTCAGGCATTGGAAGGGGCTGCCCAAGAAGGTTTGGAGTCCCCATCCCTGGAGGTTTTTAAGGAAGGACTGGATGTGGCACTCGATGCTCTGGGCTGGGTGACAAGGTGGGGACTGGGCACAAGTTGGACCAAACAATCTTGGAGGTCTTTTCCAGCCTTCGTGGTTCTGTGATTCCATTGTTCTAAGGTAATGAGATTCATCACACATGTAAATTTTAAATATCAGAGAGGTACTAAAATGCCTGCCCCACAGCTGAATTTCCCAGGGGAAAGCAGGTTCTAAGGGCAGGTGCAGGCCCTGTTCCTTGTGAGCCACGCTGGGTTCAGCTGTGCCAGGCTCTGCAGCATGGAATGCCTGCTCCTAAAATCCATCAGCTTCCAGGTGCATTAATACTGGGACAGCTGAAGGGCAAATTGATGTGTCTGTCACACACTGAACTGGCACCAGGGTTTGGATGCTTTATCACTCAGGAGCACTGCTGCAGTGGGTGTGAGAGGAAATTATTCTCTCCAACACAGAGGGAGCTCATCCCTGCTGCCTCCTGCTCCTCCCAGTGCCACTTCTGGGTTATCTGAGCTCTTGGAGGTCTCTGTTCCTGGGAGAGATGGGGCACACAGACTTCAATCTCCTTGTGCTGAGGAGGGAATGAGCACAGGGTTCTCCTTTCCCAAGCAAGCCCGAGCTCTGCTAGGAACAGTTTGTTTCGGATCTGAACCGACCCTCGGTGCCACATCTTGTTTCTGTACCAGCTGCTTTAATCTGTTTCTAGTGAGCCACCATCTGCTGCAGCTTCTCCCTCCTCCAGGAATACGTGCTTGCTTTCCATGCTGTCCCCAGGCAGTTCACTTCCACTGGCAGCATCTCCTTCCCCTCCAGGTGCCTCTGCCCATCCTCCCTGCTCCAAAGACAAAGTCTTTGCCCTTGCTTTTACAGTTCCTGCCCTTGGAACTGAAGGATGAGGGCGGCTCGTCAGCAGAGTGAGCGCTGAGCCCTTGAAGCTGTTATGTAAAAGTGTAACCACAGCCCCAGCTCCACATCTTGCAAGAGAGACTGCAGCTACAGAGAGAGTGTTACAGACACACGGAGGTAACACCATTCCTTCCTTCCTTCCGGAGCTCTGTGCAGGACCTGCCCCCAGCATGGCTGTACAGGCTGGGAGATGGAGGTGATGGAGCTCCAACAGGAGGCAGATGCCAAGATACCCCCCCCAACCTCGTCTGGGCACGTGTGGCCATGCACAAAACCCACTGGAAATGGGAGCAGTGATTTACTGGGAGTGCAAAACTGCAACAGCTTCGGACACTTCATTTCCCCAGTTCTACTTCTGACTTCACTGAATCTGCTCAATACTAGTGGATGATCAGATAAGAACTTCAGTGACTCTTTTGATCAGGACAGGGTGAAATCACTGGCAATCTAGACACTCACGTCAAGATCTTCAGTCCAGCAGGCTTTCTTTGAGGTCTCATCCAACTCCCATTGACGTCAGCAGAAGATCCCTATCTAAAGCCTAAAGAAACCAGGAACAAGGATGCTCTTCAAAGCAAACTGGTTGCTGATGCCATGCCTTGGCGTTCCTTACAAATGAGACAAAAAGATTTCACTATTTATACAACTCAGCTAGTTGAAAAGCAGTGTATGGAGAGGAGGCCTTTTGGCTTCAAACACAGTGGTAACTCACATGGCACTTCTGCTGTTAAACAGGACAATATTAACTGGTTTTTAATAACCAAAATCAAACTAATGCTTTGAGGAAACTTTGCAAAATGTACTATTTATTTAAATGCCACTTTTAGGCTCTCATTAGGCATTCAGAAACTACTAGTTTCTGCCAGGAGCAAAAAGGCTATTTCAAAACTGAAGATTATTTTGTTTTTAAATCAGAAGTGGCACTGTCAAATTGAGAGACTTTGGGGTAAGAGATTTACAAGCCAGTGTATTATTTTGTGGGCAAAAACCTTGCAAGTCTGGACTCCAAAATTAAGCAGGCACTTTGGAAAATGTTAATCCTTTGGACTGCCTTTGATTTTGTTAGAAAATCACACACTAAATTGTCATCCTGCTGGCTCCAATACTGACATTAGGAGAGGGAGAGCAAGTAGGATTTGGATGCTTTTCTCAAGCTAAACTTGTTTCATAATGAAAGGAATTGTCCATGATTCCCAGATGTCCAAGGCTAGAGTATATCCCTGTCACAATCCAGTTGGATACTGCAGAACACAATCCATGCTCCTGGTATTGTGCCAGCACAGCACAGTTCGTTGCTAGTGAAGCCTGATTTTTATTTTTTGGTGCTGTTTTTTGCTTCTCTGAGGGGCTTCCATAGTAATTATTGAGCACAAATGATTTTAAAAAGCCTATTTTTACTGTAGGCCAATGACAGTATGATTATGCTATTTATATAATTTTTGAAGCTAAAGACTCTCTGATTTGGGGAAGAAATATTGCTTTAAAGTGACAGCAAATTTTACCGATACATAGACACAGAATTTGTAGCAAAGTCAGTAAATTGCTTGTAGTGCCCTTAAAAGTAATCCAGTGACCTAGCAGAATATAATACAAATAGACTGAAATAGATTTAAAAAAAAAAAAAAATTAATTCTTGTAACTAGCTAACTTGTTCATATGTCCTCTACAAAACCACACTTGATTCTGTACTTTCAGCCATATAAGCCCACGGTCTTAGGGGAAACCATAAACATTAGTGTTCTGGGAGAGAAGGTTATGAGAAAAATCTGTTTGAACTTACAAAACTGAGTCACTTCAGTTTCCTGCTATTAAGTTTCATCAGAACAAAGTTCTCTGGCTTGCCCCAAGCAGTCACTCGGGTGTTTTTGTGAGAAGTAGCACAAGTCACCCTAATAATGCAGAGTGACTCCCAGTGTTCCCCCTCCCAGGTCTTGTTAGTGAGGTGTGTGTGGGGCCAGCTTGGCCCCAGCAAATACACAAAGAGATCCACATCGTTGGGACAGCCTCTCCCACGTGCTGGGAAACAGCTGAGACATGCTTATGCTTTGGATGTGACAGGAGAGGAAAAAAGGAGGAATAATACAGACACTTTAACTGCTCAATCCCAGACGATTATTTAACTGCCCTGAGGTTTGATTGTTATTTTTGCCCCTTTAGCACGTTGTTGTATAAGTTGTTTGGAGAAAACAGGCTATCTGTGGCTTACATAAAGCGTTCTGTTCCCTATTTTATTGCTGAAAGCTACTCAAGAGAAAGTGTTCACCTTAAAATGGGGCAAAAATATCAAGTGTGGCCTACTCAAAATCAGTGCCTTACATAAATTGGGATCCTGCTCTGCCAAGACTGGAGGCAAACTGTGCTATAAACACCAGTTACTGTCAAGTATTAAAGGTTCGGTGAAGAGCCCAATCATCACCTTTGAATAAGAAACAAGTATAATAAATGATGTCTCAGATCTGTGTTAATGATCTGGCAGCCCTTTATGTTTGTAGGAATTATCCAAGTGCTGGCTGACATGACACTGACCATGGAGGAGGAACATGACAGGCAGAAATACTGCCAAGAGACTGATCTGATTTTCTGACCTAGTGCCAAAAACGTCCGCAGCGAGAATCTGCGAAACGTCTGCACTGAAAAATATGAAATAAAATGCTAATCAGGTACAGTAGTTCTGTTTCTAGCGAGGCAGTTAAAAAAACCCCAAAGATTTTAAATGTCCTCATTAATGTTCCCATGTGGAGAGTTTGTATTTAATAGCTGTTTAGCTATTAAGCTTGTTAAAACACTTTTGGGGAACTATTTAAATGTTTAACTCATCGAGCTTTATAACAACAGCCATTTTAAACTTTCTGTGGTTCCTGAGTCCCTGAAACATTTTTCAGTCAGTGTGGCTGACTCACTTCTGAAATCCCCTTAGCATTTGGGTGTCCACTGATGATGCAAACATGGAGGAGGGATCTCCCAGCTTCAAAACTGGGGCAAGACAGTATTTTAGCAGGACAAAAGATGACATTTAAGCTTCCTGGGAATAAATCCTTAAAAAATTTTCTCAGTATCAGTTGTGGTATATGAATAAAATAAGTGTGCATTAATGCTAGCAGTTTTCTCAAAGACAGCAACAGCGTCTTAACTGATCTTTAGCTCTCCCTTGTGTTTTTTATTTCATTTAGGGCAGAAAGGGTTTGCAATTCCTTCTGTTCAATGCAAACTCTGCAAGAGCAGCTGAACTCATAATGATGGAAATACCTATATACCTAGATAGATAGATAGATAGATATGGTTGCAGTAGTAACAGTGGGATTACATAAAGAACATAAAGCTCTAAGGAGAAAAGTCAGATTTCCAAGGGAAAAAAAGCACCCTATGAAGAAGTGTGCATTGAGACTGTCACAGAAGCACCATGGGATTTCTTCAGCAGCGACCCCAACTGGAAGCCACGGATTGATTCCCTGGCCTCTTCCCTGGAATATTCTGTCAGAGCCATGCACCCACTCCTTCCACGTGCTCTAACCCTTGGGCCCTGCCACAGGCAAGATGCTGAGCTGCCCGCTCCCACACAGACAAGGAGCTTCATTGAAGAATTTTGTCCTAATATTTAATCTAAACCTTCCCTGGCACAGCTTGAGGCTGTTCTCTCTCATCCTATTGCTTTTTACTTGGGAGAAGAGACCAATCCCAACTGCCTTTTCGTGTGTATTTAGTCACATTTTCTTACTCAGCTTTAGCAAAGGGTGTTTTTATCTTAAGCGTCTGCCCCTAGATCTGAAAAGACTGATTCCTTGTCTGCAGCTCTAAAGACATAAAATTTAACTTAGATAGTGACCACTAGAACTGATGATGAAAGAACATAATATCCTTTGCAAAATACTACAGCTACTCTTGCCAGCTCCACAGGATCCCCATTACTAACAACAGGCAGGGGAAATCCCCCAGAACAGTGGGAGAAGAACACCTGCAGAAGGAGCTTCCTCCACACACACACACACGTCACCAACTCTGCAGCTCTGGCCTCACTGGTGAGCAGTACCAGCTGCACCTTAAGTTCCCTCGTGCCTGAGTTCATAGAATCACGGAGTATCCTGAGTTGGAAGGATCACTGAAGTCCAGCATCTGGCCCTGCACAGACACCCAAACAATCCCATCCTGTGCCTGAGAGCGCTGTCCAAACGCTCCTGGAGCTCTGGCAGCCTTGGGGCTGTGACCATTCCCTGGGGAGCCTGTTCAATGCCCCAGCACCCTCTGGGGGAAGAACCTTTTCTGATATCCACCCTAACCCTCCCCTGACACAGCTCCAGCCGTGCCCTGGGTCCTGTCCCTGGTCACACAGAGCAGAGATCAGGACCTGTCCCTCCTCTTCCCCTCGTGAGGAGGCTGCAGAACTGCTGTGAGCTCTGGCCTCAGTCTGCTCTTCTCCAGCTGAACACCCCAAGTGCCCTCAGCTGCTCCTCGTGTGGCTTCCCCTCCAGACCCTTCACCATCATCTCCTTAACCCTACTCTGGACATTTTCTGAGAGCTTTAGGTTTTTCTTATATTGCGGTGCCCCAACAGAGAGAAGCGGCACCTGTGCAGCCCATGGAGATGGCACAGCTCAGGATTTGTGTGCTTGAGCAAAAGCCTCTTCTGTCCCAGCTGCAAGTGGAACTGAGCGGGCACAGGCTGCACTAACACGGGGCAGGACAGTGACAGAGGCTCTGTCACGTGGAAGAGGCACTGCTGAGGTCCACATGGCTTGTAGAGGTTTCATTTCCGACTGGTTCTCGTGGGATCTGCTGGAGGGAAGGAATGCCTGGGAGCAGCTGGAACACACTAATCTTTTACAGGTGCACCTTGAGGTGCACAGGGAACACCCCTCGCTCACACCAGCACTCCAGGGTGTGAACCAGAGCACCGTGACGGGCAGATTCACTTCAGAAGCGCGCTCCTGGTACTGCCAAAAACCAGCTGCAGCTCTGCTAACACACTTCAGCACACTTGTGAAGGTTATCTCTATTTTTGCTACTTTTCACTGATAGATGGGACTGCTCTCTGACCACTCAGAGGCCTCTGCTGACCAAAACTATTCCAAGATCCTGACGCTTCCTCAGATGAAGCATCCTCTGTACAACACCTGGCGAAAGGAACACCAGCCCTGCCCAGCCCGGGGATGTGAGCAGGGCACCAGCCCGAGTGCTGCAAAATGGGGAATATGCCAGGATTATCTTAAGTCAGGATATTCTTTCATGTAAGGTCTTTGTATATTTCCAAGCCTAAACAGCAAGAATGGAGACCTATCCATTGGAAGAGGCAGCTGCCAGCATCCCTTACTCAAGGACATCCTGGAAATAACATATTTTAAGGATGTAGTAAATCAGTGTTGATGTATGTCTCTGTATACACTGCTAACTTGGCAAAACACTCCAGGTCGATGTGTTCTACAGCTGAATTATATTCCTTGTAACACAAAAAAAAAAATCACGTCTATGTCGAAAAGACCCTGCCAGGTGAAGACATGCGTAGAAGTCAGCTGCATGGGAAACTTACATGGAAAATCCTAAACAATCCTGAAAGAGGTGCTGTGCTTGGAAACTTTGAATTTCCGTGTGTAAATAATGGCATGACAAGTCCTGCGGTAGTGCTGTATTTGCGGTAGCACCACAGAGCACCCAGGCTTGTGCAGCTCTGAAATAAGCCATCGGTGTGTCTCTCGAGGAATTACTCTCACTGCACTTGTCACCGAAGCCCGGGGGTCTCTGCAGGCCGGGGATCGAAGCCGCTCTGCGCGGCCACCGCGAGGGGACGGCAGCGGCGGCGCCACGGCCGCACATCTCGCGAGAGGCGGCGCGGGCCGGGGGCGGGAACATGGCGGGGCGGGGGCGCTGAGGGGCGGCTGGCGGGGCGGCCCGCGGTCCCTCCCCGGCGCCGGCGGCTCCGCCTGTGCTCACCTCAGCTCACCCCCTGCATGCCGGCGGTGCCGGGGGCGCTGTGGAGCGGGGCACGGGGCCGCCCGCCATGGCCGAAGCAGGAGCGGGAAGCGCCGAGGGCGCCGAGGAGGAGCGGCGGGCGGCGGAAGGTGGGAGCGGGTCCGCCGCAGGAGCGGGCGGTGGGCGCCCCGTTTCCCTCTCCCCTCTCGCGGTTGCTCCGTGCGTGGGGGGCGATGGCGGGTGCCGTGTGTGGGGTGTGTCTGCCTGTTTGTGTCTGTCTCTCTGTCTGTCCGCCCGCCCGCCTCGGTGATGTGGCACGGGCGGGTGTTGTCGTGGGGCTGGTGCCCGTGGGGCACCGCCGTCTTTCCGTGAGGGCGCTCGGGGCCGGTTCTGTGCCCGGTGCCGCTCTGGGGCCGCTCGCCTTTATGGCTAATTCCCGCTGGGCGCTCCTCGCTGGCTGCTCCCGCTCAGTGGAGTTCAGCGGAGATACCTGGAGCGCCCACACGGAAACACAGAATCACGGAATGGGGTTGGAGAAGACCTCTGGAGATGGTCCAGTCCACCCCCGTGCCCAGGCAGAGTCACCTGGAGCAGGGGACACAGGAGCGCGTCCAGGTGGGTTTGGAATCTCTCCAGAGAGGGAGGCTCCAGGCCCTCCCTTGGGCTGCTGTTCCAGGGCTCTGCCACCCTCAGTGTGCAGAAATTCATCCTCAGGCTGAGCTGGAACTTCTTGTGTTTAGTTTGTCCATTGCTCCTTGTCCTGTCCCTGGGCAGCAGTGAAAAGAGCCTGGCAGCATCCTCTTGGCATCTGCCTGTGTAATGGTCACTGTGCTGTACTGCGGTGACAGATGTGTCATCATACTGATGCGATGTGCACTAAAAATCTGGGGGGCTTTGGGGTTTTTTTGTTATTTTTAAACTTAGTTTGTAGTTCACTGTTTCTGGTACGCACGTAGCCTTGCCTTCCTAAAACTCTAGTATGTTTTTTTTTTTTTTTTTTTTGGGTAGGTAAACAGAATTTAGTATTTTAGGTATAGTGATTCTGGCTTTTCTCTGTGTGTGTGTGTATGTGTGCCCACGCTTGTATGGCGACCAAGGTTTGATCTTTCCATGTTTTTAATCATAAGTTTCTGGTACTAAATCGAGGCTGGTTGTAAACCACCAGCTGCTGCTCGTGTTCCTGCTTGGAAACTAGTAGAAGGGAGCGTTTTGCACGGGGTGTGGGGAAACACAAATGGTCAATCCCTCCTGAGCTATCACTGCAGCTCTGTGTAGTTAGCACCAATTCTTCTAGGCTTAGTAGTTGTTTTCTAAATGCCTCTTGGGTTATGTGTGCTTTAATGTATGTGGGGATCCTTGCTGTCTCAAATCCTTGATGTATTTCTGTCTGTGCTGCTTTATTGTTTAACTACTGTTGTAAAATTTTGTGGCAAATAATGTAACGTTTGAAAACAAAGTGGTGGTGGTGGGGTGGTTTGGTAGCGTTTTTGTAGTCTGCTCAACAGTGCTTAAAACTTAGATTGTTTCTACATCATGCATATACTGAAAGGAGAGAAAACCATCAAAATGAAGAAAGCTGCAAATGCACAGGCATTTCCATTTACAAGTAGATTTGGGAAATCAGTGAACCACAGGCTTTCATGTTTTATTGTGAGATAAACCCCCATCCCTGCTTTCTTCTGCTGCCTGTGTTTATACCTGTTCTTTTAGTGGATTTTAAAGAAACAACTTTTGGGTTTCTTTGTTTTCATGACAAAAGTATCTTAATTCTTTGTGGGTTAGTGCCACACTAAAATTACCTGCCTAAAAGTTTTTAGGTTTTTTTTTTTTTTTGAGTGTACACCTCATTGTTGGTACATTTGCACATTATAAAAAACTCTAAACTGAATATTTCACATTCAAGAATCAAATTCATTGTAAGAAGAAATAATTTGGTGGGTGATTTTGGAAGCAAACCATTGTGAACTTTTGAAAATTCCCTGTTTGGACTGCAGGGCCAGCTAAAACCATGGAAGTTCTGCAGCTGACTTGATAGGACTCAGCATTTTGCAATTACATGATTCCAAAATTCACAAGAAAACAACTCTCCACCATTATTCTAGGAGTATATAATTGAAGGGGATTTGTGGTTTGTTTTTTGTTTGTTGGGGTTTTTTTTCAGAAATGAGCTATGATACATGAGACGCCCGATTCCTATCAGTGCTTTCTACCTGGTGTGAGCATGAAAGTGCCTGGGAAAGCAGGCTACCCTTTCCAGGCCTTGGGGAGGATCTTTTCATTAGCTGGTTCCTGCCTTATTTTATTTTTTAATACACTGATAGATTTTGCCAAATATTTTGTGTTTGAAATCTGTGAAGTAAATGTGTCGTTTAACTGGTAAGTTGTGATTCTTCACTGCCTCTCTTCCAACTGATGAAAATAAGTAAAAATAGATGCAGAGTAATCAGTTGCCTGTGTTATTATTTGATTTAAATGTATGTAATTCAGAGTGTTTTAATTTTTTCTTTTTTTCATTTTGTGAGATTAAAACCAAATCCAATGTTCTTAACATAGACGAGTTTATTCTCTGGATAGTGTTGTTCATAAGATGCTTTCATTACTGAATTCTCTACATCTTGCTCCTGCATTACACATACTTATAAAATCTGGGCAAAGAATAAGCTGCTTTAGTCCATACATTTCTACTATTTTCAGAACTTCATTCCAAAGATTGTTGTCCCAGCTTTCAATAAGAGATACTGTAGGTGATGAGCTTGATGCCAGACTTGCTGTAAGTAATTTGAAAATGCTTTTCTTGGCCTATTTTAAAGGTCTGAAATAAATAAATTTAAAGAACTTTTTAGTCCAACTCTCAGCTATGTGTAGAAAATACAGTTCTTTGTTGTATAGGTGTTGAGATGTGCAGGACCTTAAGCTGATCTCACAGCACCTGTAACGTTCTTCCTCGCGCACTCCTGCACGTGTGTAGGCTGTGTGTGTCATTGTCACGCTCTCGAATGAATATCTGCAGCAAGAATTCATTAAAATAAACCAAAAGTTTAGAAATTTAACTCCAGAGTATAATGAAACAATTTATGTGGTGTGGAGTTATTTGCCTCTGTCAATGTGAAGCCATTCCTCCTTGTCCTGTCACTCCAGGCCCTTGTCCAGAGTCTCTCTCCATCTTTCCTGTGGGCTCCCTTCAGGCACTGCAAGGCCACAATGAGGTCACCCCAAAGCCTTCTCTCCTCCAGGCTGAACAATCCCAGTTCCCTCAGCCTTTCCTCCCAGCAGAGCTGCTCCATCTCACATCTTAGAAAAAGAAAAAAAACCAAACCCAAATAAACAAACAGAAAACAAAGCAAAACAAATAAAAATCAAACAGAAGGAAAAGAAAACCCAAAAACAACCCTCCCCCCCCCCCCAAAAAAAAAACCAAAAAAAAAAACCTAAACTAAACAAGAAAAGACCTACTCAAAAATGATGTTGATTGTGATAGAACTCTACAATCTAAAAGGAGCTGCTCTGGCTGGGCTGCACAACCCTCCGGGGCCACTTCACACTCACTTCTACAGAATTTGGAGTTCTTTAAAATTGGCAGAGCTCAGATTCCTAGGGGTTTGGAGGGTTTTGTGCATACCTTTGGAAAATACACATTTTAGGAGTCTGTGCTATCTGTAGTCTTAGAAATCTGAATTCAAAACAGCCTCTTTCTTCTCCTTTCCTTTTAAAGTGTTTCAAAATAAGAAGCTGGATTAAAAGTTCCTTATTTTTGGAAAGGTTGTGCCAGTGTTAACACATTATTAATTTAGTTAGTTGCAGAGCTGCCACATTTCTCCAAGTCTCACTTATTCCCAGACTATGGAAAGTGTCACCATAAGCTTTATAAATGTACTTCTTTAATGATATTTCATTTCAAGCCCATTTTACTGTAAGATCTTGGTAGCTGAATTGGATGTTCTTTTTTAACCTGGCTAATAAATGAGGGCTGACTGACAGCTCTTTTAATTAATTTATTTATTTATTAATCCTACATGACTTGTATCTTCCTGCTGATTTTGGAGTGCTAATGTGTATCCTGCAAACCTAGACAGAAAAGCTAACCCTGCTAGACGAGAGTGGCCTTGAGGTAGTGCATAATTAGGCCAGTAATTTGGAGAGCCTGTCTTGGGTTTGAACTTGTTGCATGTGATGCAAACAGGTGCTGTCTGTGGCTCTTTTGTTTTAAGAGTTGTGTGCTATTTCTGTACTTGGGGTGAGTTTCATCTCACTTATCTTTAGGTTTCCAAGTCTGAGGCAGTTCCTTTGGTCCCTATGTAATTACTGACAAGAGATAGGCACTCTTGGGCTGTATCTCATCTAACCAACTGGAGGAATCTATTTTAGATTGAGATGAATCACCCTAGAACTGTTTTATTTCATCTAGCCAAATGTAGGAATCTATTCTGGGGAGAGATGAATCATCCTAGAAATGTCTTCCTCCCTCCAAGAGGGACCAGAATGGCTACTTCAGATGTGGACATCATTATTGGTTCAGATGAATCTCCCTTTTTATGGCTGGTGGAGTTTGGCCATAAACCTTTTCTAAAAGCTTGTGCTTGCTTACGAATTGAAAACCCTAATGTTGGTAGAGAAAACAGTTCAGGAATGTTGCATGGGATTAGAAAATATTATTATCAGTAATTGGAAAAATGTGGAGTCTCCCAAGCCTTGTTTCTCAATGCATTGCATGGGATTGACACAGAAACTTTGACACAGGAACATGGCTGATTTTGTTTGTCTTTGTATCTCCCCCAAACAGCAGTTTCATGCGGTTCCTTGGCAATTGTTCCCTTCTTTGCCAACCCCTTGGGGACTCTAATTATTATTTCTTTTCCATGTAGAAAAACACAAGAGTAGGGGATGCTCTTGTTATGAGAAATATATATTGATAACCATCCCTTAAGTATTTTGTTTGCCCAGTTATGAAATACACTAAAATGAGTGTTGAACTAACATTTTTTTTCATTTCAGATACACTTACTGGGAAGGAGGTATTTTCCATTTGTATTTGTACTGTTTGGATGGTCTTTGCTTTTTCACAGAGGGAATGACTCCAGTGGGGGAGTTCCTGTATTCTCCTTATTTTCATCTGTCCCAATGTGCATAATATGCTTTAAAAATATTTTTGATTTTTACTATAGATAAGCATATAGACTTAATGCTGAGAGACACAGATCATAATAGACATGTATTTGAGGAACTGTTCACTTGCCATTAAAATCTGGTTATCAGTATTCCAGGGCATTGGCAATGGAATGAAAAGTAATAAAATGTCATTTTTCAGCTGGAATTTTATTTGGCTTGCAAACCAGACTAGTGTAAGTAACAGCATTTAGGGTGGTAAAACAAAACATCTCTAGTTGACTTAAACTGTTTCTAGTAGTTTTAGAATTCACTAATGATTTTGATTTTGTAGAAACATCAACTTGTAATAAAGATTGGTCTTCATGGATATAATTTCTTGTGAAGCAAGTGTGCTATGAAATTTGGAATGATTTCAGTTTGCTTCATGTGTGTTTAGAGGTATTTGTTGTGATGTCAGTGGCATGAAAATATTCACAGAAAATGCAAGTATAAGAAATTCAGCCAGGTGCTCAAATGACAGGTAAAAATCTGACTTTCTCTGATCATAGAAGCCCATCCTGGTTATTTGGGTACATTCTAGACCATTCTCTTTGTGAACCTAAAGAATGTTAAATCCTTTATTCAGCTCTCCCAAAGTGGTGTAGCCAGAGAGGGGAAGAAATCTTTCATCACAGCCTACACAAGGTTGGGACACTCCAGGGAGAGAGTGAGCACCCTGGAATCACCCAGTATCATAATGATGGCTCTTACAGAGCCCTCAGAGATTATTTTCCATCACCCTTCCTGACATCTCAAAGCTGGCTTGGCTTTAGAAGCTGTTTCTGCCCACTTCTTGCTCAGTGAGTGATAGGTATTAAAAAGATTTGCTCTGTTCTGTTAAACTCCACATAATCACAGTTCAGCTATGCTTGGTTGTTCTGAAGGTTTACATTTATTTCTGTGTTTATTTTCTTTTGCATTGTTGATGGGTGTTTGGGTTTGGTTCATGGGTTTTTAAAGAAAAAAAATATATATATGTATATATATATATATATATATATAAAAAGAATATAAGCTGCATGCTGAGCATGTCAGGGATCAGTACAGATTCTTAGCCTTACATTTTTGTCCAAGATCAGCCACCCATCGTACTGGCATTTAGTTTGTCCCAGGGATAGTGTTAAGGATTTAATTTATCAACTAATAATTGTAGTGTAGAAGTTTTTTATAGGTCACTGTTACTGGTAATCTGAACATATTTTGTTTTCTCACTTAAGAATAACGAAAATGGGTGTTGTTAGTAAAGGTAGAAGAGAAAAGTGCAGTATTCAGAAATTGTCGCTTGAGTGCGAGGAAAAAGATTTTATTGTTTAATAATATTGAAGGTAAATTGGAAAACCTGTAAAAGAGGCCTTGGATTTGTTCCTTTTAAGGGAAGTGTTTGGAAAGCAGGCTGGCCATCTGTGTGCAGAGCAGTATTTAGGTCAGTGGGTCTGTGCTGTCCTGCTTTGTTCCAGGACGGAAGGATCTGTTGTGCTGAAGGCATTCTGGTCTTGAAACCATGTAGGTTGCTGTTTAGTAAGTACTCTTTTATGAATATTCATCAAGACTGATTATACTTCAATAGCTTAATCCGGAATTATATGATGCTGTGACCTGGGCAAATTAAAACTACTCCTTCTAAATAAACAGTTCCTTTGGATCTGTCAGCATTTTTTGTTTGTTTTGGAATTGTGTTAATAACAGAAATGTAAAATGAGACTTTTAGGGAGACTCATCATAAAAATATTTCAGACATCTACCACTGTCTTGTATAAATACTTATTATATTTATGTCATTTCTTTTCATATATTTTTAACATCCTTAATTTGAATGTGATGTGTATTTGAAATAACTAGATTTTCTTGCTGTCACAGATGTCCAAAGGTTGTCACTTATTTGTCAAGTATTTTTTGATTCTTTGTTTCCACCTCTTTTTTTGAAACTTCCTGTGTGACTTAATGAGTTAAAGAGCTTTCTAAAATAAAACAGGGGCTGACTTTGTGTTGTCTGATTTGATAGAGAGAGGATTAGTGGAAGACCAGGCAAGCTGTTGTTGGAGTATTAGCCTATTTTCATTTAACTCTCCAGAGCTGTATTCCAACACCAAATGAAAACCTAGAAGGGAATTTTTCCGGTGTGAGATGTGTTTACATCTAAGAGGGGAAAAAAATATCCTTTGTATCATTGGTTTTGCACATTTCTACATTTTTGCAAACAGCACAGATGCTAAAAAAAGAGAGAAAGCTCACAAGAAATTGTCCAGTTTTTCTTCTTGCTGGATTATCAAAGTACTCTTCTTGGTTTTTGCTGCCTGCTAGAAGCAGGAGATGCTCACTTCCTTAATTGACATCTCCTCATCTCTCATTTGTCCTCGCTGGCACATGAAGCATAAAGGAGTTCCTGCATCTGCTGAAACAAAGTTAATTCTGGTTCTTTGCCTAAACATAAGCTGGGTGATTCCTTGTGATGGCTGTGTTGAGACAAAAAACCAGTGTGATACTGCTTATGTTCCTTGAGACTGTTCTCCTTTCCCAGTAGGTTGCTAGGATTCCTTTGGCTTGTGTCTTCTCTTCTGTCCTTCCCAGAAACAACAGTTTTCCTTAAGAGAAGAATTGTGAAAGGAATTTGACAAATTTTTGAGACTCTTCCAACTTCCATGGCAGATGTTCTGTATAACTATGGATTTTATGTCAGCAATATGATTGTAGCAAACTTCCATTTTTTTGGATATCCCACTTGATTAAAAAACATAGTTCACAATATATTTTTAATTTTCATTTAGTTTGAGGCACAGTATTTTGATCTGCTGACAAATGGCACAGCTGGTGATTTTGCAGCAGGATGTCTGAGGTGGGGGGGAATTTAAGAGCAAAGGTTGTGTGAGGGGAGAGCTGTTCTGTATTGCCTCGGTGTGTTGATGGGGTTGGTGAGATCATTGCAGCACTGTGGGAAGGTGGTGCACTCTTTGCTGGACTTGGCTTTTTGTGTCAGAGACACAGCAGCCACGCACAGACAACTTTTTGTCCCAGTGAGGATGAGAGTGGATGCAGAGCGATGCAGCTCTTGCTGGACACTGAGTCTTTATTGTCGCTGCCAGATAAGTTCTCCGTGGATGGAAGCCCGTGCGTGGCCTGTGGAGGGCCCAGCCTCATGAATCCGGTCTCTAAGGCTGCCACCACCACTCCTTTCAATGCCGCTGTGCCTGACATTCCCAGGAAACGCAAGGGAAGTGATTCTGATAACCAGTAAGTGAATCAAATCTCTGGGTCTCAACCTAAATCTGAGACATTCGTTTCTTGTTTATGCAACATGGTCACTGTCTTTCCTTCTCCTCTTCTTTCCTCCTTTCTAATCCTCTTTCCTTTGTTCATTACCATTACATTTACAATGTCTTCCAAATGTGTTCTTTGGCAGTCCCCAGTTATTAAAAAGAGAAAAAATAATCCTTAAATCCATGGGATATATGGAGGATTCTGTAATGCCATTTCCTGGCTTGAAGTGTCTGGATAATGTGTCTCTAATGCTGAAATTTCAATCCTAATTTTGAGGGTTTTTTTCTCCTACTTTGCCTACTAGTAAAAGCAAGTTCTTAAGTTGCTTGAAGTTTCCCAGGCACATACTAGAATTTTACCTTCAAGCATGAGACAAGATTGCTGGTTGAATTGTTTCATCTAGAACTGCTGCTTCAGTGACCAGAGCAGCCATTTCCTTAAATGTGGAGACAGACCAGTGACCTAAAAGTGGGGACTGTCCTTTTGTAGCGCTCATTCTTTTCAAGTGGGTCATACCTGACTGCTGAGGGGACACTGTCAGCTGTTTTATCCTGTTCTGTAACTGCCAAACAGATGCCAGTTAACCAAAAAGTGATGTGATGTGTTCAAAGCTCTGTAAATCAGGCAGAAGTAAGGGACACAAGGTGCAGGTGTAGTGCACTACAAATATCTCTAAACTAGTGCAGAATGTCCATGTTTAAAAAGTGGGGAATAGGAGATTTACATGTATTTGTGATTATTAAAGCTCTTCTTTTTAATCACTGCTTCTTCCAGAAGTAGTCCGTTGATCTGCAGTAGCTGTATTGTGGGTGTTGATGTAATTGCCAACTTGGAGATTCAAGTGTGTTGTGTGGATAACTAAAAACTCCAGCAATATGTTAGTTTCTGGGGAAAAAAACATAGTCTCCTCCATTCTTTCTCAGTATCACTTGTTGAATTTTTACCTGTTCAGTAAAAGTGATGGTTTCTTGGTAATGTTTCCCTGAAGTTTGGATCTTCCTGATAAAAAAAAATTATTGTCCAAGTTGAAAAATTAATTGAAAAAGTACTGGCTAATAAGAAGTAGTAATTAGGTTCTAGGACTAATGATCCTGCTGAAAATAACCAATCAAGTGAAGTTACCATAAAAATTTTTCTGTGACTTTGGTTTTTTGGGTCTATCAAGTCATCTTGTTGTGCTTCAAACTCCACTTTACTTACTTTGTGATCTGTTTCTGCAGAGATACAGTTGAAGTTGATGGTGATCCTCAGAAAAGGTACTTTTTTATGAATGAATCCAATTGTGTTTTGTCTTCTGTGAACTTGTCACCCTTTGCTGTTTGCCTAGATGAGCTGTGGGGTTCCTTGAGGAGTGCTTCATCCCAGGGCAGGTCTGTGTACAGCACAAGGTGATAAACATTTAGTTAAGGAACAGGATGGACAGGTCCATTCAATGTTAAGGGTTCCTAATAATTCTTTCTAAGATGATGCTCTTACCAAGCTTGTTAGTATTGAAGTTTAGAATGGGAAGGAGTGAAAAGTACCAGTTCAATAAGAAGACTTAGGGAGGTGAAGGAAATATTCTCATATTCTTCCAGGACTGGTAAATGTAAACATTTTCGTTTAGATGTTTTAACCTTCTAACCTTCTAAGGTGATTTTAAAATTACAAGTATAATAACTGTGTTAAAATAATGCTGTTACAAAGTGGCTATGCAGCATAAGCAAACCCTTTGTGCACTGTATGGGCCAGGAGGGTTGCTAATTACATGGTTACTTTGTTGCATTTTCTTTTTCTGTATCTGGATACCTTACTTGGGTAATATTGTTTGTAAGTAGCCATGCAGTGTTTTTATAGAATAGACTGTTTCACTTGGAAGGGTCCTACAGTGATCATCCAGTCCAACAGCCCGAGCACTTCAGGGCTGACCAAAGGTTAAGGCACATTGTAAAGGGCATTGTCCAAATGCCTCTTCAACACTGACAGGCCTGGGGCATTGACCACCTCTCCAGGAAGCCTGTTCCAATGTTTCCCCACCTTCTTGGTACAAAAATGCTTCCTAATGTCCAATCTAGACCATCCCTGCACAGCTTTTAAACCATTCCCTTGTGTCCTATCCTTGGATACCTGGGAGAAGAGCTCGGCACCTCTCTGTGCACTTCCCCTCCTCAGGAGGCTGCAGAGAGCAGGGAGGTGGCCTCAGCCTCCTTTTCTCCAAACTAGACAAACCAGGAGTCCTTGGCCACTCCCCACAGGACATTCCTTCTGTTCCTTTCATGAGCTTTGTTGCCTTTCTCTGAATTCATTCAGGGACTTTCCCATCTTCACCAAACACCTTCTCACATTTTGGGGCCCAGAAGTGCCCACAATATTCAAGGTGAAGGCACACCAGTGCTGAGGACAGCAGGACAATCACCTCTTTGCCCATCTGGTGTTTAATGAGCCCAGGATGTGCTTTACCCTCTGACTGCCTTGAACTGGGCCTGCTGTCAGCCAGCACCTCCAGGTCCCTTTCTGCAGGGAAGTCACTCTTTGGTACATAGCTTAAAGGAGAGTGTAAAAATCTTTCTTTGGGGTTTAATGGGTTGTTTCTTTGTGGACTTTTTCCATGGTGCTCATCATGGAAAGTGTGACTACAAAACCTCCTTTTCTGCCTTTAAAACATTTGCTTCCATTTTAGAAGAAGTGGGGAAGTAGATTTAGTAAATCAATTGAGAAAGTAGAGAAAAGCTGATGTTCTTTATTTTTTCTGATTAACACCCATTCTGTCCTTTCTACTGCCAATTAAATATACCCACATTATAGCCACAAAGTGGAATTTCACCCTCTATTCATGTAGTCAAGGTGGTTTTAATTTAGCTATTCATATCAGCAACACCACAGCTGTTTGGACAGAGGCTATAAAAATCCATTGAAAGCTGGGACTGATTGCTTGAGCAGCAAATTTGTGCTAGATTTTTTCCCCAAGTGGAGCTCCCGAGGGAGAAGGAAAGTTAATTAATAGGGCACATGCTGCATTGCAGCTGGTCTGGCTCCTCCTTACCTCTTCTCTTATGGTCAGAGAATGTAAATTCAGTTGGAATTCACAGTATATGGATATTTCTGGTAAGTTTCTTTTAAAACGGAAGGAAAATACTAGTTACTGCTAACTTGTTTAAATGTGAAACAATTTCAATGAATGAAAGTCTTGGGGTGTTGTGAGCCAAACCTCCTCCTGTGTTTGGGTTTATCAGACTGTCTAGAAGATTGCTAGGTTCCAGTGAAATCCCAGATTCTGCATTGTTAATTTGGCTTCTGGATCCTCACTGGGTTCAGTGCTCAGTTACAGGTGGCAGCAGCTTTTGGCACCTTTCCTGAAGCTGTAATCTCCAAGGATCCTCCTGCTTCCATTTCCTCATGGGAGACACCTGCTGCCTGCTTGGCCTCTCCTCTTGATCCTCATGGTACCAAGGCCATGAATTCTTCAGAAAGAGTGGGGAACAGTGCAGTAGTCATGGGGAAAGAAAAGCTCACTGCCCTTGCTTGAATGATCCTTTATAGTTTCCAGTTGCAGAGTGTTTATTGTGCTGCAGACACTTAGGACTGTGTTTCATTTACAATTTTATTACTTTATGACTTCCCAGTCATTGCTGTAGGGTATGGGAAATAGCTTAGGTGTTTTGGGTTTTTTTAAATATAATTTAGGATTGCTTATTTTATAACTTGACAATAAGATATGAGAAATAAAGCCGTAAATAGATAATTTCTCTTATAAAACTTTAAACAAAAAAAAAATCAAGTCTAGTCTTAAGTTATTTGAGTGTTCCAGTAATGTTGTTTTCTCCAGAATAAAAAAAGCCCCATAAATATGAACTATGCCTTTAATATGTTCACACAATTGTGAACATTGCCAGTTGTGCTCTGGTCTCATTCTGTTATGCATCACTTGCTAGGTCAGTTATGGTTCAGAGATTTTGTGGGTTTGCTTTTGCTGGAGCCACAGTAAATTTGTAGCATTTTCTATCTTCTGGAATTTGTGGGAGGAAAGAAGTGCCTAGTATTAAATATGTAATGTAAAACTCTGTATCTTGTTTTTTTCTAGGAGTGAAGATGAAGAACATGTTAAAGTAAAAGATTTCAGGTACTAATTTTCAATAGACATACATTTTGCTAGTGAATACTGAGATTCACAATAGTAAAATATGAGTTTGTGCGTAACATTCATTGAAACTGCCAAATATTTAACAGTAAGCTTTTCCTTTTCCTTGCTAAATGTATAGTAATTTTTAAAGCCTCCTTGAGGATTTTATTTGCTAATAATTGTGATAAAAGTTGCTTTAGGATATCTCAGATGGTTTAGCAAGGAAACATGAGGTTGAAGTTTTTAAGGTGAGAATTAAATGCAGTACACCCAAGTCATGTATGATCCTTCATCTGATTGAATTTGGGAATTGTTTTTTCTAGATTTGTCTGCTTCTGGAGGTATTTAGAATTTATTCCACATAGAAATGGATTTGGCTAAAGCATGACAAAGATTTCATGTTCCAGAACAAGCTTTTGTGTAGGAAATTATTCAAGTTTTGCCATTGAACTTTGAATTCACATAAATTGAAATTCAATTACAGCACTTGCAAGATTTGAAATATTGTGTGACCACAGTTCAGCCAAACAAATATTTTAAACTACAGACAAACCATGTAGTAAAACCAGAGCTGTGCTGTAAAGTCGATTTTAAAATAAATCTTTCATTTTTCTTGTGAGCAGAGATGTCAAACCAGAAATATATAATCCACTCAGCATGCTGTCAGAAGTATTATTTATATAGTATGCTAGCTACTAATTATGAAGTGTTCCTGTAATTGAAACAAACTTAAAGAAACTAAAATGTTCCAAGATATATTTACAGTTTCACTTCAAAATTATTTTTTCTTCACAGAGTGTCCCAAATTGCTCTATAAGATTGTTGTCAATTGCTTTAATGGTTTTTATGTGGTATTGTTAACTTTTTTCCTTACTTTTTGGTGCATTAGTTGGAGGGAAAAAGAATCAGTACAAAGGTGTGTGAAGGTTTGCTTATCAGTTATCTCCTTCCAGTATTATTTGTCTCAAGCTTATCGTGGAACCTGCTTTTCTCCCTCTGCCTTTGTGGCTGTGGCAAGCAACAGAAGGCTTTTTCAATCATTCAGTCATCCCCTGAATTTCTGCAGCCACCTGTTCAGTTTTTTATAATTCCTTATTGACCCTCAGAGATGTGGAAGGTTGTTCCCTTTCCTGGAATGCATGTATCTGTCTTCCTGAGGTTCACAGTTCAAGGAGCATACACAGGCTATTACTTGATTGTTCTTACCTGACATAAAGGAAGAGTTGGGTGAACCCACAGATATGAGCACAACTCAAAAAAATAAATCTAAAAAAAGGCTTTTGAGAGAGAAAAGCTGAATGCTTGGCAGAATGACCCAGAATTAGTTGTATGATTAAGACTTTTTTTTTTTTTTTGAAAAAAAAAAATTAGAATAGTATTCAGGTAGATCTTTAAAACTGTACTTTGTTCTTTCTCAACAGGCCAGCTAGTTAATTTTATTACCTTTAATAGCTTCTGTTGCAGTATGCCTACAAGGAAAGGTTTTGGAGATCAATCAACCAAAACCTATTCCTCATTTTGCATAACTATACTACTGTGTCTGGCCTCAATCAGAAAGAAAAATCATCTGGGTTTTAACTGAGTGGCTGGCTTGTCTTCTGTGTAAGGAGGAAGAGAGTGAATGAAACTTTCCATGATCTGTTGGAGGGTTCCAGAGGGGAGGAGATGGGCTGAAAAGCTGACATAGTGCACTAGAAAGAAGTAAAGAAAAGGTGACCTGAGCTATAAATGCACTTGTGATGTGCAGCCATGTGCCCTAGAAGGAGTTTCCTGATGAAAACTGGCTGAGAAGTGCTTTCTGTGGCTGAGTTCTTGACAGGCTTACCAAGAGATGAAACCTGAGACGGCCTTTGTACCACCTTATCAGGAAAGGGAAAGCTTTCTGAGATCCTTCTGGTTAATTACACCAGGACACCTTTCTTTTTCAGTTTCCTCTCCATCTCTTAGAAGCATGTGGAAAAGTAATGTTTATTGCTGTTGGGTTTCTTAAAAGGCAGCAGAAAGAACACCCCATCTTAGTTACACAGGCCAGGCAGAGGTGGGAGCAGGAATATCTTTCATTGATTCCCAATGACATCAAGAGTTCTCTGGGATACACTGAGGTGTCCAAGTCATCACTTGCATGGCAAGGGTCACAAGAAGGGTTTAACTTTTAGAAGTCTTCATAACCTCTTGTTCCTGCCAAATATAATCATACTGTTGCTCAAGATATCTCTTCTCCTCAGTATTTCACATCAATATTGGGGCCATTTTGTCTTTGTTGAAGTGAATCCAATTCAATTGTCCAATATAAGTAGCATATGAAGAAGTGTTTCAGTGCAGTAGTACTGGTGATAGTTTCATTCCAAAAATGGAATTTAATATTATGGGGGAAATCATGTGTTCTGCATCACTCTTTGAAAATAATTTTTCTTCTTAGAGAGGCTCACAGTCAAACAGAGAAAAGAAGACGAGACAAAATGAATAATTTGATAGAGGAATTGTCTGCCATGATACCACAGTGCAATCCCATGGCACGAAAGCTGGACAAACTCACAGTGCTACGGATGGCTGTGCAGCACTTGAAGTCTTTAAAAGGTGAGTTTAGGAAACATCATCCTATAAATCCTTGTTCGAGTAGGAGTTACTGTGTGTGTGTCTTCCCAGCTTTTAAATAAATCAAGAGTATTTGATTTTACATTTCCTTACTGTATTTAGTTCCGAGTCTGCTCCTCATTTACATGTACATGTCTGTAGCTGTCAGAACTTAATTTTAAATTTTTGCTTAATATAGCAGGAAAAAAGCCACCCTTCAGTGTCTGATATTTTCTGTCTGCTCAGGGCATGCCTTACTCTTGGCTCACTCCTTGATTCTTTTTAGAAAGTACAGGAGTCAAAAAGAAAGTTGCAAGACAGAACATAGCTTAACAAAATGATCAATGAGTTTGATTACATTAAAGTCTTAAAAACCCTCACATGTTGGAGAGTAGCAAGAAACAGAAATTTCTGATAGCCCAGTCAGCTGGCAAAGTTAATCATGGATCTTAGGGAATGCTTTAGAGTGGGGATCAACCCAGGAAATATTTTTGCTCTCCTTTTGCTATTGCTAGGTTTTGGGATTTTGTTTTTCCTCTCCCACAAAAAAAATATCCAAATACAAGTTTCATGTTGCAGAGTTTATCAGCTGCACACAATATTTAGGTGTTTTGGCACCACTGTTTCAGAATAATAATTTGGTCAATTCTAAGAAAAGATCAAAGATCCTCTGCATTGCAAAACCCGCTGATTATGAATAAACAGGTCTAATGAGAACCCAGTTAGTTTTGGGTCAAAGAATTGTAGAAAAATAATTAAGTTGCTACCTTGACAGTAATAGAATCATGGAAATGGCTCAGGTGTAAAGGGTTTTGAGGGTTTTCCAAAGGGCTGAGAGTTCTGCATGAAGAAATAATGTGAAGCAGCAGGAAATAATGTAAACCAGCAGGACAATAACTGCACTTGCAGTTTAAACAAGAAATCTTCTGATCAAGCCTTTGTATTTAACAACAGGATGTGAAAACAAGACTTCACCCAGCACAGTTGTATTTACCTCAAAACAAATGGTTTAAGAGAATACAATATACTATGTGGAGTTGTAGTTAATGATGAAATTGGCTGAAATGTTGGACTCTTACAAAAAATGTAACAAGAAAAAAAATCTAACGGATAAAAGTGTAATGAACAAAAATTATTTTACAGAGTACTTGCCATGGGTGCTAGGACAGTACATGCAGTGAGTCAGTCTCACTATATTTAGTGAGGCATTTGATTTAACTATAAGAGTCTGTTTTTTTGATTGTTGTCTTTATAGCATTAATGAACCATTATTAATGCCAAAAGATAATAATAGTAATATTGATAATATTGGAATTATTCTGTTTCAGCAAAGAGAATTTAGTTAAGAGGTCTGAAATATACCTATGAAATGTTTCTAGAAAATTCAGTTCTCATAATACCATTTCTCTAGCAGTACATTAATGATACCTGAACAGAAGTTTCCTTGGTTTGTGTTAACAAAGGGCAAGGAAAAAATGGTTGTATGTCTGTTTTCATTACCAGTTATGTTTGAGATTTGTTTTAATTTTCTTCTTAAAATTTCTAGAACCTTGAATTACTTTTTTAATTCAGCTGTTGGGGTCATAGAGAAAAATTCTGAAAGACATAACAAGTATAGCTCCACTAAAAGTGAATTTAAAATGTAACTTTTGGCATGATCTCTGTGAATAATCCATTTTCCAGGTTCCAGTAGCTCCTACTCAGAAGTCCGGTATAAACCTTCATTTTTGAAGGATGATGAACTGCGACAGTTGATCCTTAGGGTAAGTGGAAGGAAACTCTCAGGTAAATCATGTCCTTGTTAAAGCTTGAGTTTATAGTTGGACAGTGCTTTTTCTCCCATCTTTTCCTTCAGGCAAGTGTTTTGTTGTACTGATTTCTAAACTCTGTGCACTACCCAGGCTTACATGAAGGTGTGCAGAGATGGTTTGGGAGCACAGCAGGCAGCAGCCCTGGAAGGGCCAATAATCTGTGTACAGTCTGCCTGTTTAATACATCCATTATTAAAATCTTCATGCAACTGCAGAGAATGCTGCCAATTATGCAGGAACATTCTCACAGTTGTTGGCTGTCCTTCATGTACATTTTTAAAGATGTACTTTGAAAATGGTGTAGAAAATACCTGGAATAAAATCTTCCCTCTTGTTTGCACACTTCATCATAAACCCACACACCTCATTCACAGCTAGGTTTGTGGTTTTTTCCTTTGCTGCAATAATGCTTTGCCAAGATCTGTGAATGGCTCCCAAAAGAAGCTGTTTTGTAGCTAGACTTTTGCCAAAGATGTGAGTGTTTAAGAAACTTTAGCTGTGGTTGAAGGCCTCATTTGGTCCTTGCAATTTTAATTGCTTTTTTAAAATAGAATCACAGAACGGCCTGAGTTGGAAGGGGCCTTAAAGTTTATCTCATTCCACCCCCTGCCATGGGCAGGGACACCTTCCACTATCCCAGGTTGCTCAGAGCCCCATCCAACCTGGCCTTGGACACTTCCAGGGATGGGGCAGCCTCTGTCAGTGTGAAGCCATTTCCTCTTGTCCCTCACCAGCTTTCTTGTATTTAATTTTAAAAGTCAGGTTTAAAAGTGTGCTTCCTTGTAGTTGTTAATATTTATTGTTTATTTTAATTGTATGTTTTTAAAGGCAGTATCTTTATATTTTCAGGCTGCAGATGGATTCCTGTTTGTGGTTGGATGCAACAGAGGAAAAATTCTGTTTGTCTCTGAATCAGTTTGCAAAATACTTAATTATGATCAGGTGGTTACAGTTGTTTCTTGCTTGCTTTTACCTTGCATTTTCTTAGGAATTTTAAAACTTTTATATTTTATTCTATATTGCATCAAACCAATCCTTGTGTATAATTTCTTGGAATTTCTTTGATTTAACCTTACTTGGAGTAAAGCTGAATATCCTGTAAGAAAATATGTGCAAGAACATCAGTGTTCCCAACCTGGAGGAACAGCACCAGATTTCAGCTGATCATCCTTAAGAAAACTGCCAGTCTGAGAGGAAGGGATAATTTGAAGATGTCCTAATTTCTGTGTGCAAGAGATTTTCTCTCACATGGTGCAGTGATTTTGGTTTTTTTTTTTTTAGGCCAAGGAAAATGGGTAGTTCAGCAGTGGAAGTTAATGAAAGCTTTCCTTGGTGATGCCTTTATGCTCGGATGCACCACGTAACACATGATGCACAAAAACTGTCCGAGTGTGTACCCTTAACCTTAAAGAGTCTGAATGGGAGCCAGCTTAGCCTGTAGAACAAGGGAAATTGGAAAAATAGAAATACCTTCCATTAGTTGGTGTTTAACACGATGGGCAATTACCACAAATAATCAAGGCATGATAATTTGTTCTTGTATCAATGACTTCTGTTTCACAAACAGAGGCTAAAAGAGTTAGTGCTGCCATCTGTCTACTTTTGTAACTTTGAAACCATTTGTGCTATCTTTGTTTTCTTTATAAATGTACAGATAACCAATCTGGACTCTTTCATAGATTTATTTTTATCTTTCTTTTTTTTTAAAGTGCAAAACTATATGTTTTTAATGAAAGTAAAATGAATCATCCTAGGGGAATAAGCATAAAGCAGAGTTTGGTTTTTTTTAACTTCTACACTGATTTTGTTCAAGAACTAAGTGCCTTTCTGGAGTCACTCATGTTAGACATTCCTACTTCCAGACCTTTAAGATCTCCTCTATTCCAGATAAGGAGATTCAGAGGACATGACTGCCTTTAATAATACCCATGGTTTGGGAGTTGTTCTAGGTTCCAAATCCCATGCTGCAGCTTTATCTGTTTTGTTACATCTGTATACTTTGGCAAGGCTGCTGTTAGGCTGTCTCAGCAGCACTCAGCATTTTCCCATTGCATTAGGATTAAATGGGGACTGGGAAAAGGCAGGAGACTGGGTGTTCATCCTGAGTTTGAGTCTAGAGTAGATCTTGTCAACACAGCTCCTTTCTATCCTTTGATTTGGTTGCTGTGCTGAAGATAATCAGTGGAAAACCCAAACCAGCCCACTTCTGTGAGAATTCCTTCCTGTTTCAAAAGAAAGTGGTGCAGCAGGTCAGTTACTTGGGATGAACAGAGTGAGCAGGTAGAAGGCATCCCAGCTGGAGACATCCCCATAAATATCCTCTGCTAAGGAGTGCTGTGGTCAGCTGAGCCCTGCTTCCAGCCTGCTCCTGGCACAGTGGTGCCAGTTGTCCAACCAAATTAGAGCTCAAAGTCATTAGATAGTTGAATATTTCATCCTCCTTCCTATTTCTTCCCTCCTTCCCCAATAGTCCAAGAATGGAATTACTTTGTGTATAACCTTCTTTGGCTAGGAACGGGAATTGCATTATTTACATAAATAAAGCATTTGGTTGTACAGAACTTGTTTAATCTCCAACTAAATCTGCTGTTTTTCAAAGGGAAGTAACAAACTATGTTTTTACTACCCTTTTAAATGAAAATTATATTAAACAATGACAAATGAAATGTAAAACAAAATATTGATATTTGAAGTAGCTGTGGTGTTGACTATTTTTTTTAGTTGTGTAGACAGTTGTTTTCCTGAGATAAGTAATGTATGGGGTCCTGTTCCAAAATGGTGTGGTTCTCATCTCTTTTGTGTTTTGTTGGTTTTTTTGGGTTTTTTTAATAGGCCAGTTTAATTGGACAAAGTTTATTTGATTACTTACATCCAAAAGATGTTGCAAAAGTTAAGGAGCAACTTTCTTCATCAGACGTCTCACCTAGGGAGAAGCTCGTAGATGGCAAAAGTAAGTCAGAGCCAGACGTGCTCAGATTTTTTCAAGAGATGTTAATAAATCTAATTATTAGTCAGGGTGTGTTCAGGTGTTTGTATGGATGCGTGGATGAACAGACATGAGGTATTTCTATGAAACAAGCATTTGAATGCATATCTGCTGCTTAAAATGCATTTAGAGTTGAAAAGCTAGCCCAGAAGAGACTTGATTTTAGATCATAAGAGTTACTGAAATTCTGTTAAATTACTGAAATCACTGTTAAGCATTTACCAAGATGTAGTCTGACATTCTTCCTACCAGCATACTACTTTTTTTTCTTGTATTTGCTAGGTCTTGTCAATACAAAAGACCTGATGTAGTCGAACATGGGATAAAATACTTCAATATCAAGAATCACTGTCTTCTCTGAAAATGCTAAGTGTCAATCCCAATGTAACCAAACCTTCTTTAGTTTACAGTTGTTTCTAATAAGGAAAGCATTGTGTACTGTGCAGCTAATGCCTGTTTGCGTACTATGCAGCTAATGCCTATTTTATAGCTGGCTTTTACAAGCATCTTTGCAGTTCTTCCTTGTACCAAATACAAGATGAAAGTTTATAAAGCAGCTGTAGTAATATTCTAGTAAGAATATCAAGAAGGCTTTAAAAATAGTTTAGTAGTTCTTTCTAATTTTGGAATCTGTGTCAATCATGTTTTCTTTGCCCTGTTTAAACTATTCGACTTTTTAAATTTTAAGTACAAAATTTAGGCTGCTAAACAGTAAGGACAACGTACTGGGAGGTAAATGCAGAAAGCATCTTGTTTTTCTGAAGTTTTATTGCTTGGTTTTGGTTGTTTTTAACTACTTTACTAAATCTTTGTAAGCTGGCTTGCAAGTACACACAGATTTCCAAGCTGGACCAGCTCGGCTGAACTCTGGTGCTCGACGTTCCTTCTTCTGTCGCATAAAGTGTAGCAGGACCACAGTCAAAGAGGAGAAGGAGTGTTTGCCCAACCCAAAGAAGAAAGGTATTCAGAGAGTGGAGATGAAGTGGGGGCTTTGTCTCTTGAAACTCGTTTAAATTCCGAGTCACTAATGACTTCCTGGTTCCTACTGATCTCAGCAAGTAGCTGTAGAACAGTGTAAATGTGAGCCAGGGACACCTTTTGAAAAACAGTCTAATTGTTCTCTTTCTCCTCCTGGTGCCCTCCTGGAAAGAGGGAGGGAGGAACTTGAGGTACAGTGGCTCTATAGGAGCATGTGTTCTGTTGTGGTCAAATTTGAGAAGTTTCAGGGAAATATTTGAAAGAACTGGAGCAGATCAGAAGAATGAAACTAAATAACTTATGTCTTGAAGATTAACTGAGTGAAAAAGCCTGCAAACTCTACTATTTTGAAGGGAAAAAAGCAAGTAAACAAACTTCTTTTTCTGATTTTCTTTTTGTGTTGTGTATATTTAAGAGTATGAATTTTCATTTTTTTCCCCTTTTCATGGTAACGTTAATTTATTGGTGTAATTCCATTCATTTTCCCAGTAATTTTACTTTAGTTCATATTTTGGTATGCCCATAGAGCAGTATAATCTTGTCAAGTTTCCAGGGAAAATTTACATTTCAATTTTAAAATGCATTTTCCAGCTTTTGTTTTAATAACTTAGTATTGATTTTCGCAAAGGTGTGCTGAAATTGTTTGATCCTGAAAAAATCCTCCAAGTTCTGTTTTTCAATGTACCTGTTACTGTTGAGATACACCACAAATTTTAAGAGGCCCGTGATTGTAAGTAAATAGAATTTGATATCCCTTGATGTGTCAGATAACTCAGTGAGATAAGAATTTACCTTCTGTAAGTGTTTCTTGGGAAAGAAGTTTTGAGGGAAGGCACCTGAGCAACTGTGACAAAATCATAGTTGGATAACTCAGTTTCTCATTTTGCAGAGTTGATCTGTGTTTTTTTCTAATAGAGAGGAAAATCAAAGCTGTGGAAAGCATCCTGTTCAGCATAGAGATGTCAAGAATGCTTTGGCATTTTTTTGGAACGACTACTGTAATGTCAAACCTTGATGCTTATGAGGGTGTTTGCATGAGAGCAAAAAGGGATGAATGACAGTGTGTGCTGGAATTTAGGATATTTCAAATATTTGTATTCCCATAAAATATCAGAAACCTGAGATAAATAGAAAATAAGCTGATTCTTTTAACAACTGCAGTGAGCATATGTTCAGATCACTGTGCTCACCAAAGGTAAATTGATTTGGAAGCTACAGAGGGCCTCAGGTTAATTTTAATTCACAATCCATTTAAAACCATGTCAAACCAGAGTGATCTGTGGTTTATCGCTTTGTTTTCTGTCTAACTTGTGTTTGAACTGCCAACACCCATAATTCATCTTCCTAAATCTTACATAGGGTTACAAGCTCTCTCTGCAGGTAAGCCCAAACTGAATAGAACAAAATTAGTTGAAAAATACTCTGTAAAATAATATGTAGCTTTGTACAGTTAGCGTAGGTAAGCATGAAATATAGTTGCTGGTCTCACAGCCAACAGAATAAAATAAGTAGTTTGGTTTACTCTTTGGACAATAACTGCTTCTTATTTAATTTCTTTCTATTAGATCACAGAAAATACTGCACCATTCACTGTACTGGGTATTTGAAGAACTGGCCTCCTAATGAGGTGGGAGTAGAAGAGGAAAATGATGTAGAAAAAGACAGTAGTAACTTTAACTGTCTTGTTGCAATTGGGAGGTTACACCCTTACATTGTTCCACAAAAGAGTGGAGAGATAAAAGTCAAAGCAACAGAATTTGTTACACGATTTGCCATGGATGGAAAATTTGTTTATGTAGATCAGCGGTAAGCATTTTGTTCTTTAATGAAGAGAAATGACACAACTGCTTCCATTTTCTGATCCTCTGTCAAAACTGTAATTTCTCCAGCAGGGTAGAAGTTCTAATTAGAATTCTCGATTTTTGAGAATTTTTTGAGAATTCTCAAAAATTCCAATTTTTGGAATGTTTTTCTGCTCTACACAAGAAGCAGTTAATTCTTAAACTATGTGTACTTGGGCTATTTGTCAAATAATACATAACGGATAGAAGTGTATTGTCCTATAGAAAATGAACTCATTTATTCATAAAGAAAAATCTCAAGTTAGAGCTTCATAGCTCTGCACGTGACTGAAGTAATAAACATTTAACCAAAAGTTATTACTTCTGAGAGTCTTGCCATTTGTAACAAATACATTCTATCTAAATGAGATACCAAATTATTTTATTAGAAGTGAGAACTAAGTTCCCATTTTCTGTACTCTCTGAACTAGACTTTTATTTGTTGTAGAGACCTAGTTACCACTTTGCATTTGAAATTTCATTGTCACTGGAAATGTTACTCCTTTCAGTCTTCTTTTCTTTCTACTAAAAGTGACAGTTTGAAACTAATCCCTTTGAGTGGAAGAGCAAAATTCAACTGCTGAGTTTTTAATTGACTCTTATGTGTGACCAGTACTGTGACTGGCAAAGGGAAGCCACTAAACAGAAGTATTTTGTGTGTACATGTGGTTTGCATGTTTAAGCATTTTCTTTACCTTCGAATTCATTGCAAAGGGATCATTTGCTATGAAAAATAAATAAACTGCTGTTTTAGAGCTGTACTAATGCTATATTTTTTCCCCAAACATGAACACAGGCATCTGTTTGTTTAAATATTAATGTTCTGCTTTATCTGATACTGAAGAAAACAGCTTTGAGTCTGCTGTAGTTCACTTTTATATTTCTAACAGCGCAACAGCAATTTTAGGGTATCTGCCACAAGAGCTTCTAGGAACTTCTTGTTATGAGTACTGCCATCAAGATGATCACAATCACCTAGCTGAAAAACACAAAGAAGGTACAAAATAATTGGTCCTCCCATAGTACTTATAGCTGCGTGTAACTGCAAGTGAAAACACTGCAAACCCAAACTACCCAACCTCAGCACTGCCCTTTGTGATGTTTGTGTTAAGACAAGCCTGTGTAAGGCTTGTAATAAAGGTAGGGAGAAACTTGTGTTGTTTTGGCTCCTGGTGCAGGGCCTTAACTGTGGGGAAATAATGTCAGCACATCTGTCAAACCCTCTGCTTCCATTCTTTGTAAGGAAAAGGAGGAATCCTGAAAACGGGTGTCTGATAACATAATTAAAGACACAAGTTAAAGCTCACCAAGTCATGAGTCTCCTAGTGTTTTACAGGAGTTTAGTATTTGCTTTTTAATGTAAGATTTATGACCCTGCTGAAACTATATCATTTGATTTTAGAACAGGTCCCAGTTTGTTCTGGCATGTTTATTCTATGTCTGGTGAACAGAAACATTTTAGTTTTATGATGCTATAAAATAGATTTATTACTTCTAACTTTACCTCTCTAAACCTAAATATGATGATTATAACTTTACTTTTCTTATCTAGTGTTGCAGAATAAAGAAAAAGTATTTACAAATTCCTACAAATTTAGAGCAAAAGATGGGACTTTCGTTACTTTAAAGAGTCAGTGGTTTAGTTTCATGAATCCTTGGACCAAAGAGCTGGAGTACATTGTATCAAACAACACTGTGGTATTGTAAGTAATTTATATGACTCTCCATTTCTTTTTTGTCATAATTACAGCAATAAAATAACCTGCTTAGAAAGCAGAACAAGACTAGAAAACATCAGCCTTGCACAAAAAGGGGCTGAAAAACCTGGACAAAGATCTTTTTGGCATTTACTAGCTATTTTTGTTTCAGTCCTAAGTTGTGGATTTGACTCTGAAAACTATGCTGTTTCCCAGTAGGAAAAATGAGGTGAAAGAGTTTCTTGTTATAGAAAGAAGGGGAAGGATCTTTAAGAAAAGTAGATTTGAATAGATGGAACTGTCAAGTTAATGCTGCTTTTCCTTCTGGTCCTTACAACCCTCTGTGTGTCAGTTGACCCAATTCCAAGTGCTGCCCTACCCCCAGGTGTCAGAAGGTGGAGAAGCACAATTGATAGATGGTGGAAATGCAAGGCAGGACAGAAAGATCCTCTCCAAATTGATAGCAAGGGTGGAGCCTGAGTAAATGCGTGTGTTTAATTATTTTTATCTGTAGTTCTTTTTCATTCTCTGCACCTTGCAATGGAGCTGTAAATGGGATTGTTCCAGCTGCTGAGGATCTTTGCCAATGATTGGGGTTTTGAGTGGGAACAGAGGGGATTTTATTTCCATTAAACGAAGTTGTTATGGGGGCCTTTTGCCCATTCTGTATCTGGTTCATGCCTTAAGTCAACGTCACCCACCTCTTTTGCCCATGTCCTTATTCCCCAAGAAAAAAGAGAAGAGCAGTTCAGACAGTCTGTGCTGGCCAGTAGCCCAGGGACACTTTTTTGCCTGCCCTGGAAATGTGGGCATTTGCAGCTGTCTGCAGGAGGGAGGGAGGGCAGCAGCTGCTGACACGAGGCAGCCACTGACCTGTCCTTGTTCCTGGTTACCTGATTTCCCTCCTAACACTAAAAATAACAGTCCTATTCCCTTGTCATGGAACACAGACAATCCTACTGCCTTTCTTTTTCACTTGGAGAGTAAGTGGAAATTAGTATTTCACCCACTGCTCAGAAACATTACAAAGAATTGAACATGGAAATATGTGAGGAATATCTTATGTTTCCCTAGTTTGAGGGTGTTAGCTTTGGTTCTGTGTAAAGTCTTACTGAAATTAAGCATAAATATGTGCTGGATTTTGCTCTTGGAAAAAAAAACCCATGCTGACTTTTTGTGGTTTGTTTGGGATTTTTTTCATTTCTTTAAATCTTAGAGGTCATAAGGAATCGACTGAAGAAGAAGTCCTCTACAGTTCCCAGCCTGCAGAAGGCAAGTGTCACTTCTTACAGTTATCACAGCTCCTGATCAGTCAGTTTAAATTTATCCAGTCCAGGGTTTTTTTTTATTCTAGGTTGTGTGCAAAGAAGGATTAATTTTTTTTAAGTTACTTCTTTTTCATTGTCTAGTTACTTACAGAGTCCTAATTGATATAATTCACAGAACTCTAAAAAGAAGTGCATATAAGCTACTTGTAATTTCCAGCAGCTTCTCTTAGAGCTGGGGATTTGGTTAGTAGGATATTGCACTTCTGTCACAGACCTTTCATATTTTGCCCAGTTTTCTGAACAGATGCAACTGTGCTGAGTTTATCTATAAAATACAGGGCAATACTGATACAGAACATATTTTGTTATTATTTTTCTGCTATGCAAAGTTTCTGCTTTCTGCATGCTGTTCTACCATCTTGCTGTCAAGGCTTTATATTTGATTTCAAAATGTTCTTTCAGTAACTCATTTCAGTTGGTGAGAAATCCAAGGGTTTTTTTAAACTCATGTTCTTTGCAATGTCTGTGAGAGACACTGGAGGCGGCAATGATTAAATATATTTCACTACTGGAGAACAACAATTTTCACAAACAGATTATTCACTTTATATTGCAACATTCTCTGCCATGAATCAGTATTTAAAGGAATATAATTTCTGAATATATATATTAAAATATATACTTGTATATGTATATCTAGAACAAAAGCTGCTTTAAAATGAATCATTGCTCTGCAATGAAAGTGCTCTGGTTTAAGGTTTTGTTTGGGCTTTGTTTTTTTTTTATCTACAGATGCTGTAAAACAGTCTTTAGTAAGTGTACCTGGAATGTCCTCTGGAACAGTTCTTGGTGCTGGAAGTATAGGAACCGAAATTGCAAATGAAATATTAGAATTACAAAGGTAATAAATGCATAACAGCTTCATTAGGCTTTTCAGTAAAGATAGGCATGAGGGATATATGATTATTTGAGGGTTGCTCCAGTTTCACTTTTATTGTATGGTATGTGTAACATTTTTTAGGTTGAGCAATAGCATTATGAGATACCATTATAATTATGTCAGTCTCACGCCTGGCAGAGCACATCACTGTGCTGGTGATTCAACAGAGGAAGAAAACTGTGCTCAAGGAATAGAATTGTGACCCATGGCCTTTTCTGATCTCTTCTTTGTTTTCTGCTACCAAAACTTGGAGCAGGATAATTTAGAATCTCCAAGAGAATTTAAGATATTATTGTTTCCAATTATCAGACTCATGCTTTGTCACTGGGGAGGTCTGGTGGGTTCTGCACCACACAGTCTGTTTTTCAGTGTTGGATTAATGTGACCTGGTAAATCAACTAAACACATGCAATTTTAGGTTGCATTCTTCACCTTCTGGAGAGTTAAGTCCATCACATCTCCTCAGAAAGTCACCTTCTCCAGCTTTAACTATAAACTGCAGTGATGTGAGTACACCCCTGCCTGTAAAAAATCCAAAATGAAAAGATTAATGTCAGCTCAAAACCTGTGTTTGAGCCAGATTGCCCTGATCTGGTTTTCTGAGAGAATGTGTACTTGTAATCTTATTTGGTTTTGAAGAGACTTTTTAAAAAATCTGTGCTGTTTTGAAATGTTTAAAATTGTGACTTTGAAGGTACTTCATTACTCTTCTAAAAATGGGTAGTTACGCTAATCCAGTGGTGCTTGTAAATCTACTAGTGCTTGTAACACCACAAACTATAACTAACATTGTTAGTTGTATAAATAACATAGTTATTGCCCATATGGAATAATTAACATATCTTCTTACCTACATATGTTGTGTGTTTTGTACTGGACACAGCATGAACAAACTTCTCCAACAGCTCTTTGAAATGCAAATTTCTTTCCTCTTAAAAACAGTTTATCTTTCCACTGCAATTCTCATTTCCTATGAAAAAACCCCACTATTCTGGCCTAGGAGCTGCTGTGACTGCCCCCTTTTTTTTATGATCTGTTCACCCCTGTGTTACCATAGATCTTTCTCCTAAAAAGTTGTTTGACTTACTTATGCTGAACTCTCTAAATCATGTAATGTCTCATCATAAGGACAATTTAATCATATTCACTGAGGATTTTTCTTGATTCTCGGCTTTGGTATCCCATTTGTTCCTAAAATACTTTTGGAAAGCATTTCACCTTTATTAATTTCCTGGTAGAATATACACAAGTCAGGCAATCCTAGGAATCTCTCCTGCTAAATTACATGTATGTGTTAAAACAAATATCAGGAAAAAAATTATCTTTTTTTGGGGTTGGCATGACTTCCATCTCTATTGCTAAGATGAATACAGTTTAATGCATATAGAATCTAGGAGGTATGAGGGCTTTTTTAATCTCTTAACTGGGATGTTTTGACAGTGACAAACATCAGGTCACTGGGAATTTGTAGTTTTTGGTAGTAGATGTGGAAAGTGCAAACCAGTACATTTGGTGCTGGATTTATTTACTGAACACTGAGTTAGACCCTCAAGCAGTGCCATCACTGTGAAGTAGCTTTGACAGCTGTGTAAGTCACAACTATCATTTAAGCCAGGTCCAGTGCTATATGAACTTCTGAAGTGTTTGTTTCTAAATGCAAAATATCTACCTGATGAGGTATCTTTTTCACTTTCTCTATTCAGTTCTTAATAATTTGACAACCATCTATGATGTTTCTGTAATGTAATATTTGGGACTAAATTTAGGATCTAATTCTGTCCTTTCTACCAATTCTGCTCTTTCAGGTGCCAAATAAAGAGTTGATTCAGTTATGTCCTTCAGAAACAGAAGCTCTGGAGAATTCAGAACAAACCCAGGGTGCTATTCCATTTCCCAGTAATGAACCTCTCCTCAGTAAGATTTATTTCTCTTGGGGATATTCTGGGGGTTGCAGGGGCTGACATTTCTGATCACTGGTGTCATTTCTGAGCGCACCACTTCACAACCATGTATAAACTGTAAAGAGCTTTGGCTGGCTGGCTGAAGATGAGACCACTCTGAAAACAGATGTGTTACTGCTGCAAGGCAAACAGCAAAATTTGATCAGTGAGGCAATCTCATGACAAAAGACAACATCTATAACTAAAGTTTACCATTGCATTCTTACACTTTTCATGGCACTTTACTGTTCTCTCTCCAGGACAGAGATAGAGATGGGGAGGGAAACGTATTTCAATGCAATGTCAGAGAACTTACTGGAATTTGTGAATTACTGTCCTTTAGCACTTTACCTCTTTCTAAGCTGCAAGTTGGGAGTAGTTGATACAAGGATTGCTCCAAATGTTTCAGAAGGATTTTTTTTTTATCTTTCCCTTGTTAAGTTTGTCTGGATACAGGATTCTCTGGCCCTGGAAGAGGAAAATGCCACTGCATTATGTTTGACATAAAAGGCAAAATGCTGTAAAAGCCATGTTTATGCTGATCCTGTATTTCAGTGCTTAGAAACTTTTCCATCTTCGTCTTCTCCATCATTTGCCAGGGTTTTATTTGTTTATTTATAACCTACAGCTTTCTTCTGGTTGATCTATAAGCCTTCTCAGAGAAGTTTAAAAACCCAAACCCTGACAACCCCAAACCAACCAACCAAAAAAGAAAAACACCGAAAAAGGAACACAAAGGAGAAAAAGCTAATTCTTTAATAAGTGTTTGGGAAAAAATAATTAAAAGCACCCCCAACAACACAGAACAAGGAGTTTTAAACTAAAAGGGAGTCAAGTTAGGGGTTTTTTAACATAGAAATATTTGCCTTGACTTCATAGGCAGGTTCTGCTTCAAGCCAGTTCTGTTTTGCAAGTTACCATGTTCTCCATGCTTCACAGTGTTCATATGCCTGCTTCAAGCTCCCTGTTTTAATCACTGTGTAGGTGGCAATTCTCAGCTGGACTTCGATGCCATCTGCGAGAACGATGACACTGCCATGACAGCTCTGATGAATTACCTGGAGGCTGATGGAGGCCTGGGAGACCCAGCTGACCTCAGTGATATCCACTGGGCTCTCTAGAGCTGCTTCTGGGAGTAAGGAATGTCAGAAACCCCTCATGCACAACAACCCTACATCCTCAGTACTGTATTAGAGTTTTCTAATGGTTCCTTTGAATTCAGACTTGCTGTCTCTAAGTTTTTAGAGACTGGAGCCTTGTTCACAGAGAGACATCATCTGCTGCACCTACGGACAAATGCAATATTTTTTTCATGATGAGGAAACCTTGAAATTTTAATATTGAACCATCTGTAACTGGAATGCTTAGAACACATTAGTATATTTTTGCTAAGAAGCTTTAACCAAAAGGTACTGTACAATGTACAGGATTACTTTTTCTTAGTTTTAATACTTCAAACTTTTATTTATTGTTTTTGTTTCAAGTTGCAGAATATTTGTTATCCATGTTACTTTCTGTAGAATCTACTGTACTTACATGGTTTGAGAATATTTGTAACTATTACATTTAACTGAAATAACTATTTGCACACACTACAGTTGTAAAATAAGGTATTGTAATTCTCAAATGATGCAGTTTGTGATTCCTTGCACTTCTCAGCAGTGCAGTTTTTGCAGTCAAAGGTGAAAATGAAGCCTACAGTTCTGGGAGCAAGGATTGGGGTTGATCACCCTAATAAACAGAAGCGAATGTTTTGAGAAAAACACTCATTTTCCCAGTGCACAAACATGAGAAGGGTATAAGAAAAGAGCAACAAACTCTTAATTACTGTTTTGTATTATTTGTAATGTATTATTAGAGAGGTGGTGCATAGAACCAGAGAAAAATAATGCTCTATTTGTAATAAAGCACTTTGGTTTTGTCCCAGGTTCTTTACTAACTAAGAGAAGTGGGAATGGATAGTCTTGGTTCCAGAGTGAAGCTTGCACTGTCTGCTGGTTGAAAATGTTAAAATTCTAGAGCATCTTTTATGTTTTTGGAGAGATTGGGAGAATTTTCTACTGCTTGAGTGTGTGACTTTTTAAAATCTCTCTGTACTATAGCTTTGTAAGTAAATGCTATGCAGGATGATCTTTTGGGAACAGCTTTTGGATTGTATCCATTACAGCAAATGACTCAAGAACATGGCACTTTAGAGGTTGCATTAGAACAACATAGCACTAATATAGCAAGAGGATCTTTTTATCTCTGGTATTGAAGGTTTAAACAAATTTTTGCATCGATTATATATCATAAAAATACAGATTTTTTTCATGTTTTCTTCATGTTTAGTTTTTTTTTTTTTTTTTTTAATTCAGGTAGTGAAAGGAAAGCATTTGAAGATATCTGATACACGTGCATCTTTTTAATACAGACATTTAAATGTAGGTACAACCCTAACCTCTCTCACTCCAGGTGAGGATGGCAGCCTGGGCTGGTGTTTTTAGGAAGGCTGGAGTTGGGAACAGATGGATGTGGCTGTCACTAGATGTCATCCTTGTGCTGCTGGGGAGCCACCCTGTCCTCATGGGGACACAGTCTGGACATGAAGTGGCTTCCTCTGTTTGACAGAGCATATTATAGATAATATGACTCCTTTGGCAAACGATGCATTTTTGGTGGTGGTGATTTGCTAGAATGGCTTCTTGGATTGATTTTTTTTCTTTTTTATAACTCTATAGACTTTTTTTTTTTTTTTTGCATTTAATTTGGATGTCATTTCCTGCATTCAGATCTTTTTTTTTTACATACATGGGGCCAAAATCATCAATTCTCTTGCTTTATTAGAATAAACTTTTCTGCTTTTTCTGAATTTTGGGCTATATCATGGAACAAAGTGGAAGAAATAAACAGGCACTTTCTAAGAACTGTTAGAAGTCTATTTGTGTAAATGAAATTTGAGATTCTGCCATTGTAAAATGCATTTTCTCTTTTCTATTCTAGAAGTAAATTCTAAATAAACCAGCAAATACTGTAGCTCATAGATAAATGACTACATAAATAACTTAAAATTATACAGACTTTATTAGAACAGGTTTTTTAACTGGATTAGTTTGGAAACGTGGCAGCTGTTGTTACTGCAGGAGCAAATTAATTCTTTCACAAGATTTGTAGAAGTGTTTAGACTCAAACCACTATTTTTGGATTCTTGGCTATCCCTGAAAATAAAACCAGAAATGTAACTGATTCTTTTGCAGTTGATGACAAATATTGTGACTTTCAATTCATTTATTAGATTCTCCCTTTACTATTTGTAATTTTTTTTTCTGGCTTAAAGCAGCCTTTTCAAGAAAAAGTGTCACTTGTAAATATTTCTGGTGAAATTAATAGATATTTTTTAATACAATTGAGATAGTATGTGCTTATCTTTGTATAACAACACAATTCTAGTAAGATACTGACAGTTTGTTCCTGGCATGGTGCAGGTAGTGGTAGGATGTGGTTAAACTAGGTCAATAAATACTATTTTGATGCCCTGCTGTTAGTCTGCTGGCAATTCTGTCTAATAGTGAACTGAAATATAAAGTACTTGTTCTTTCAGATCCCAGGCTTCTTCCTCAAAACATAAACAGGAATGTGGAACTCCTGTGGATTTTGGTAGCTCAGTGTGATGCTCCCCAGGCAGGGAGAACCTGTAATCCAAGCTAATGTGCAATTTTGGGGATTCAAACAGAGCTTCAGAACACCCTTGTGCTTTCCAGGAATGAACTCTGAAGGTGTTTACACATTAACCCTGAACTTTTCCATTTCCTGCTGCAAGCACAAGGCCTGTGAAGAGCAGCTGAGGGAGCTGGGAATGCTCAGCCTGGAGAAATGGTGGCTCAGGGGAGACCTCAGCACTCTACAGCTCCCTGACTGGAGGTAGGTGGGGGTCAGGCTCTGCTCCCAAGGGACAGGATGAGAGGAACTGGCCTCAAGTTGTACCAGGGGAGGTTTAGATTGGATATTGGGGCAAAGAAGGGGTTATTAAGCATTGGCAGATGCTGCCCAGGGCAGTGGAGAAATCATCATTCCTGGAGGTGTTTAAAAGATGTGCAGGTGTGGCACTGATGGACAGGGGTAGTGGTGGATTTGGTGGTCCTGGGTTATAGCTGGAGTTGATCTGTGAGGTCTTTTTGACCTAAACAGTTGAGTACCTATGAACATTTGTCACTTGATGTTCCGGGGGCAGGGAGGATCCTTTTGGGGTTCCCTTGTAGGGTATGGTCAGGGACAGTGCTGGTGCATGCTACAGCAGAGATTGATTCCAGGTTTCCTTCATGTGGTGCTTTGTAGTTCTGGAATTTGCTGTGGATCTTAACACCTTTTAGAATACTGGAAAATTTGGTTTACTCACAAGCATAAAAGGCTAAAGTCATTTGAGTGACTGCTCACAGAAGGGTTTCTGTTCATGATCCAAAGTGGGACAGAAAAGAGAATACCTCAGCCTGCCTGATCTGTTAAAGGTAAGTTCAGGTATGTGGGCACTGCACATAACTTTTTATTATTCATTTGTTTTCACGACAAAACCACCAGAAACAGTCACAAAATCTTTGGAAATGGTAAAAGGTTTTGTGGGAAAGCTGTGCCTTGGCTGTTGCTGCCACAGTGCTGACCCTGTTGGGGTGGTAACTTTTCTTTCCTGGCACTTGCAGATTCCAAGTGTACAGGACCCAACATCTGTAACGTGTCCTACACCACTCAGGGAATCTTGGCACAATGGAGAGAGAGTCACATAATTGATGGGCTCTTGGGTAACACTGTTAATGGGTAACAGTGAGGTTTGTCAGGGTGCTCCTGGAAGGTGCTGTAAGGTGAGCAGCAGGACCCTGAACTCTACAACAGCTCAGGTAACGCGCAATGCTTTTAAACAAAAAACTGACTTCAAACATTGCTGCTTTCATAAACCTTACAGATAGGGAAGGCACTACCACTGGGCCTTTAATATTTAGCAAAATACTTTCAGATGAGGAATTATTTGAGAGGAATGGTTCCATCCTTAGACTTCATCTTTTCACAATAGAATAAGCAAATTGATTTCTTAATTATGCAATCATAGAATCTCCTGAGTTGGGAGGGACCCATCAGGATCATAGAGTCCCACTCATGGCCCTGCACAGAAACCCAACAATCCCACCTTCTGCCTGAGAGTGTCCTCCAAACACTCCTGGAGCTCTGGCAGCCTTGAGGCTGTGACCATTCCCTGGGCAGCCTGTTCAGTGCTTGACACCCTCTGAGGGAAGAATCTTTTCCTGATATCCAGGCTGACCCTGCCCTGGCCCAGCTCCATTCTCCTGGGTCTTGTCACTGGTCAGCAGAGAGGAAAGATCAGTGCCTGCCCCTCCTTTTCCTTTGCGCTTTGTATACATTTGATTTGCCAGATATTTAAGAATTTTAAGAATTTTTTTTTTTTTACTCTACAAATGCAGTTCCCAGTATCAGATGCTGTTTTCAGTATCATTGAAGAGATGATAAATCCCTTATCAAACACAAAGCCAGGTGAGCTTAGTGTTGTTTCAGCAAGCTACAATCAGCTTCTAAAGCTTTGCTCTGAACAGCTCTGGGCTACCCACACTTCATTCTCCATGGAATTTGTGTTCCAGCCCCTCTGCTGGTCAGGATGCCCATTCTGCTGGGGGCAGCAATGCACACAGACTGACTCCTAGGAAAATCGTTGCAGGAAGAGCTGCTTCTCCTCTTTTGGGCTCCTGCTAGTTTCATTTGCAGATTTCTGTTTGATTTCTGGATTGCTGCTTGTGGAGCTGGAGGAGCCAGCAGAGTTGTTTCTTATCTTCTGTCTCTCTGTTACTCATGACCACTTAGGTCTTTGTGACAGTGCTCCTTTATGAACCCCCAGCTTTCGAGCTTTTAAAATCACAGCAGTTTTCAGGGCTGCCTTCCTTGTGGTTTTTTACAGTAATTTACTGCCTGCTCCTAGATTGTCTTTAAAAAAACCAAAACAGGTTTCTCGAAGTGTAACCTTTCCTGTCCTCCTTTTGATGACAGCAATGATTCAGAGTAATGGGAAGACAGTAGTCTGGAACACCCAGTCTTTTCAAGCAGTTGTGCTATTGCCATGGTATGGATTCCTCCAGCTGAGCCTGATGTGATTCCTGCTCATGTCAGGAGGTTTTCTCTTGCTCACTTTTTACATAAAATATGCAGCATCTTCTGATTGGTAACACTGCTCTTTGTGATTTCCAGATCCACATTGACATCTCTGAGGTTCATGCTGGAGAGGTTTCCTGCAGCTAATTACATTTTCACCCTCACAGGTATGTGAATTTTATGGAAAGCTTCCTTGTCCATTGGAAAAGGAACTGGAGTTTGCTTTTTCTTGATTTTCAGGGGTTAATTACACAACATTCCAGATCAAATACACAAGACTGATCATCTGAAACTGGGCACCCGAAATGGTCCCAAGCGCTGGGGCGGATTGGTCACTTGTTAAACGACCTTCTGCTTTTTGGGGGGTTGAAACCAGAAACTTCAGGACACAGAAACTTTAGACCAGAAACTCTGCAGCAGAGCCAAGACAGGACAGCATCTCTTCCATCAGTTCAGCAGCAGGTTCAGCGTGCAGGGCTTTTCCTCGTGTGTTCAAACTGTGGAAAGAGCCAGGGATGGGACAGCCGAGGTCTGAAGATTGACTGTTTCAGGGGTACAGGTTGGGAGCACTTTGTATTTTCAGCTGCTCTGGATTATGAATCCTTTAGGCACCGAATCTCCCCTGTCCTTTTGGGGGGTAATTTAAACATGAGAAGAAAGGTTCAGGTATGGATTTGACAGCTAGAAATTGTTTGTGCAGCACTTTGTCCCAGGACTGAACAGGGTGTCACACCGAAGCTCAAGGCCAAAACAGTTTGCTCTCTTGGGTATTTAACAACAAGGATACTTCAGGCAGCTGAAAGCCAGGAGGACAGCTTTGACAGCCCAGCTACAATAGCTGGTCAGAAGAGCAAATATTTCCAAGATAATGACTCCCGTGGGGCGGTCCCGGGGCGGGACGGCGGCGGGGGCTGCCCGCAGCCGGCGGAGGCGCGGCCGCCGCGGAGGGTTCTGCGCGGTTCGGCCGCAGGTAAGGGAAGTTCGGGGGACCCGCTCCGAGACCGCTCGGAGCCGACTGCGGCAACTTGGTGTCCCGGCGGGATGAGCCCCGCCGTGCCCTGCCCCGGCGGCTCCTCCTCTGCCGCCGCCATGGCCCGGGGCCCCCGGCAGCGGGGCCGGAGCCGGCCCGGGCCCGGGGACGGGAGCGCCGCGTGTGCCCGGAGCGGGGGGCAGCGGGGGGGCTGCGCCGCCACATCCCGCCAGCCTCTGTCCCCGCTTCGTGTCCCTGTCCCTGTGCCATGTCCCACATCCCGCCAGCCTCTGTCCCCGCTTCGTGTCCCTGTCTCTGTGCCATGTCCCACATCCCGCCAGCCTCTGTCCCCGCTTCGTGTCCCCGTGCCCCGCCACATCCCGCCAGCCTCTGTCCCCGCTTCGTGTCCCTGTGCCATGTCCCACATCCCGCCAGCCTCTGTCCCCGCTTCGTGTCCCTGTGCCATGTCCCACATCCCGCCAGCCTCTGTCTCCGCTTCGTGTCCCTGTGCCCGTGCCATGTCCCAGAGCTTTCAGCACTCCCGACCTTCTGTGCCTTGTTTCTGTGCTGGACCTGACGTAACTTTTCGGGAAGTTTTGGGGAGAGGTTGGCGTTCTCCGGTTTAATCTTTTCGGGCTCTGGTCGGACGCTTCAGGCACTGGTGCTGTGAAACTGCAGTTATGAGTTTTATCTAGAGCTAACAGATGTGGTTTGATTTAAGGCCTGGGGTTCTTACATCCCGTGATTATTTTTTCGAGGTCTGTTTCTGTTGGAGCCGTGGCTTCTAACAGCTGAAGTAGCTGTGCTTGCTCAGGCCGTGGCTGGGCGCAGCTGGAGCTGTAAAAGGTGCTTTGCACCTCCGTGGCTCTTTCTGGGGGGAAGGGACGCGTTGGTGTTCAAGGCTCGGCTGTGCTGTAACACGTGTGTGCTCCCTCGTGTGAGTGAGGAGCACAAGGAAGAGTTTCAGGCTGGGCTCGGCTGTGCCTGAGCCTTCAGAGGCTCTGCAGGCTCTCCTCGTTCTGGCCCGAGCACAGCCACTGCCAGCAGCGCCGCGTGTAGGCTCTGTGATTGCACTGGCAGCACATTGAGCAATACAAGTGTCGCTGCATTCCAAAAAGTAAACAGCAGAAATGGGGCACGGAGTGGGAATATTCTCCATGCTTACACCGTGGAGCTTGGGGGAGGAAGATGTCCCAGAGTGTCAGCTCGGGATTTATTGCCTCTATTGAAGGGAGCAGCTGTATCATGAGGATTTGCATTTGTGGAGGATGTAAGTAGAGGTTTCAGTAAAAAGGTGTCTCACTGAGGCAGCATGGCAGGTTGGTTTGAGAAGCATTCTGGAAAGTAGGATAGCAGAAATCTGCTTCAACTCTCTGTTCCAAGTGCAGCAAAGCTTTTGACCTCTTGATTTCTTCACATCACTAAGAAATGAGGAGCCAGAGCAATCCCTACTTGAGCTTAGTACCCATCCCAGTGGAGTTTTGGATTTAGCACAGCTTCTTGAAAAGCTGTATCAGAGATCAGCTGCTGGCAGTGACAGTGACTGTCAGTGGAGTGCTGTGTGCTCACACATGAGGATTGATGCTCCCATGCCAGGAGGGTGAAGTTGGTGTTTCTCTCCTCCCTGAAGGCAGCAGGAGCCCCAGCTGTTTGCCTGGCTGTGCGGGGGGCCCTGAGGAGCAGCTTCCCCCTTCGGCAGCCCATCTCCTGCCTTGAGCCCTGGGATTTCATCCATTTGCTGCACCTGGGTGTAAGAGTTGTGCTGAGGAATGCTGAAGTTGGTGTGTCCTGTGCACTTGTGTCTGCAGCAGGTCCAGGCTCTGCTTGTCCCTGACACGCAGGGTGGAGCGCCTTGAAACCAGGGCTGTCCCGTGGGGCAGGGAACCGTGGTGAAAATCATCTTTTTTCCTACTTAGCTGCGAGTCCTGTTTCCTTTCTGGGTTGTGCTGCCAGGGCAGTGTGACACACACTGCAGGAAGGAGAGGGGTGCCCCTGGAAATGTCTGTGGAGGTGCATGGGGAGGCTTTGCCTGTGACCCGTGGCAACAGGAGGGTAATTGCTGGCATTCCTGAAATGACAGCCATTCCCAGGGGACTGAGGTCCCAGGTGGTGCTGCCGGCCTGGCTGGTCCCGTTGGTCCCTGCTGATGAGCAGGACAAAGTCTGGGCACTGCTCAGTGGCCAGCTCAGGGTGGCCTGAGGACAGGCAGAGCTGTGTGTGATGAGGTGCTCGGTGCAGTGTCCTTTAGGAGGTTTAGTCTCTTTAATCCATCCACGTGGGGCTTCTCCGGTGCTTCTGTCCCCACCTAAAGGAACACTTTCAGTGAGGTGGAAATCCTTCCCCTGAAGAGCTTTGAAAGCAGCGAAGGTTTAGTCACTTTCTGGTTGGTGCTTCGATTGCATCAAACCAGGCCTTTGGCTTGCTGAGCACAAGGGAGTTGCTGTGAACTCCTTTGAGGAACTGACTGATTTTCTTTGTTGTGCTTTGTGTGTGTTTTCTGGGAAGGTGGAGGGAGCACAGCGAGGAGACCAGATCCCAGATCTGGGACAGATGTTCCAAAAACATATCCCTGGCTCCTGAGGTGGTTCAAAAGGAGAGCAAAACCCCCAAAATGCCTCTGACTGGGGAGTCTGCTGTTTTGCAGTAGTTTTCAACAGAGAGAGTAGGAGCCAAATATTAGGCAGGATTTAGGTGGGTGATAAAACATCCTGCGGTGTTAGGGGTGGTCAGTAAAGCTCCTGTCCCACTGCTGAATTTGCACGCCCTTCCTCAAGGAGGTGCTGGTAACTTTTGCCTCAGCTGGTAAATGGTGATGTGCAGGTTAGGTTGGTGTATCTGAGACAGCTTCTTCTCGTACTTACCTTGGTGACTGTCAGGGCTTCAAAGCAAAACTGAAGTTATGTGGCTGCTTTAAAGTGTGCAATTATGATCTGACCCGTTTCTGCCTGGCCAAACCACATCTCTAAACTTACAGAAGCAAGGAACAGGTTTATTGGAAGGTTCAGGCAAGTTTTGTTTTGTTCACTCCTCTTGTGTGGAACGTGTGCATGCAGCTGTGCATTAAGGATACATAAAACCACTTAATACCTTCATAAGTAAAACTGCTTAATACCTTCCTGTACTTGTTTCTGTATATGTACTTCCTCTACGTGTACTCTGTCTGGCTGGGGGGAATTGTTTGTGGTAAGGTGAGGATGCTCCTATTCCCTTCTCTGCCTCTTCCTCGTTAAGGAGGGCAAGTTGTGTCAAGGAACAGCACCAGAGGCCACTTCAGCAGTCTCTGGCTTGTGGTGTTTGAGGGGAGATAAAAATAACAGACCCAGTGACTTTAAGCAGCACTTTGCTTGCATTTTGATGGTAATCCCTGTTCCAGCAGGCACAGAGTTGTAACTCTTGCATGAATAAAATCCCCTTGCCAAATGGTACCTGTGCACAAAAGGCTCTGAGGTCAGGTGTGCTGATGCAAAAGTTAGTTTGCATTTGCATCTCTCTTTATAGGTTTTTTCCCTACATATTAGTGGAGAACTGAAGGCTGAGACTGAAGCCGGCTGCTGCAGCATCTGAACTCCAAAGTGGAGAACTCTGTGCTGCCAGCCAAGCTGTTGAATTGTGTCACAGATGGGAAAATCTGATAACCACTAGTGTGAATCGGCATCTTTTAAATCCAGCAGTTCTCATGGCTCCAAGTGCAATGGATTTGGGAGAAGAACTTTGCTTTCTTGCTTTGTTACAGACACATCAAAACAAGAGGAAAGTGTTAATGGTCTGGTCTTCTCTGCCTCATCTCAGACTGATCAGTTCTGAAGCAAAAGCATAGGGAAAACCAGGGTATATTTTATATGTCAGTGTAGAATTAGCCCCAGATAGTTCATGGGCACTGCAGTGGTTGTGAAGGGATATACAACAGACACAATTTATGGTTGGTAACAGAAAAATAACTGTAAAAGTATACAAACTGCCAAACAACCAACCCTCATTCTCAAATCTTTCCCTTGTTGTGCTCTGTTATGGAAGACAGAACCAAAAACACACATGCATTTACCCAATCAGCACCAGAATCTGCTTTGGGGGATGAGGGAGGGCAGTTCCTTTCCTTGGTCCTTTGGGAGGCAGAGGGTGTGAGAACAGGAGCTTTGCCCATTGCCTTGGGGGAGTCTCTGATGTCCCAAAGCCCCACAGAGCAAACATTTATGGTTTAGCATCCCAGGGATGTTAAAAGGAGATGCCAAGCCAGGAACAGGAATGGGCCACAGAGCAGGGATGGTGCCCAGCAGAGGTGTGACCATCCAGAGGGTCCCACCAGTCTGTCCCTGCTGCCCAGGTTTGGAATAGGCTGGTGACTGTCCCTGTGTTTGCTCCACAGGATGAGGAAGCCAGTCCTGCTGAGGAAGATGAGGAGATGTGGAAGGATGGAGACAGCGGCCACCAAAGGCTGGGGAAGGCACAGAGCCAGGTAGGAGATGTTGCCTTCCAAGGAGAGGGACTTGTCTGTCCCATCGGAATTTGGGCTGTGAGGCCAATGGAACAAAGGGGTTGAGTTCATTTTCTTACTCAGGTTCTTATGTGCCTTGAAGAGATTTGTGAAAAGGTCGTTATCCCTGATGGACTCTCTGAAAAACAGGGGTTGAAGCTTTCTGAAGTGGCCCAAACCTGCCTGCACATATCCAAATGCAGCCCCTGTTTTTGTGTACAGTTGGAATGAGACCTCAGCTGCTGTTACTTACCAGCTCCCAAGATGTGTAGCTCAGAGTCTGCAGCCCTGAAGAGCCAGGCTGTGATTAAACAGCATGAGGTACCAGAGTGCTGGAGTAATTTCCTAGCAGGGAACTTGACTTGGAAGTTGCGTTCCAAACTTTTGTCCACATTTATTTTATCTCCCACATGGAGTTGCCTAAAGAAGCAGAGGTGGGGTGTACCTAACAAAAGAACATCCAAATTCATTGGTGGTAGAGGGCTTAAAATTCAAGTGTGAGTGGAGGTGCCTTTAGGACACTTCCTATTCTGTAGCATAGGAATGGAATTTAAATGGAGTATCCAAATCCTGACAACCTTCTATGAACTCCAAAGCCTCTGCAAGTGTTTTACAGCCAGGGAGGGAGACAAGAGCTTGGAGTCTCCTCCCTAAAACTTGCTGCTGGTTTGTTGGACCAGGCATAGGAATGATTGTGTATTCCCTAGGGCTGTCCTTATGGAGAAAGGTTTATTGATGTGCCCTGGGTTTATTCAGTGTATCTCCAAAATGATGGAAACTGATTTCATTGAAACGCCAGGAGTGCCAAATGCTTTCCCCAGCCAGAGCTTAGAGCCAGGCCTGTGGGAAGGGGTTTAATCCCCATTTTCCCAATCTCTTGAGGCAGCAGCACTGGAGCACTTGCACCCAAACATGCCCAAGGTGCTAAATGCTGGCAGGAGGCAAATCCAGGGATTGGACAGTAGGAGTTTGCACTGCTCCTGTGATCCCAGACCTGGAGTTGTGCTTTAGAACTCCCAGGAGATGCTGCCTCACTCAAACCCCATTTAAAGCCCAACATCCCTCCTGCTCCCTTGGAATTATTGTTGCTTCCATTGTTGCTCTATCCCAATACCATTATGATTATTATTGTAAATTCCCACTCTATTTCTTCCATAGCCCTTTGCTTCCCAGAGATGGTGCTTTAGGAAAACCCCTCCAGCCTGGGAAGATGCTTTTGGCTCTGGACACATTCCCAGTCCTGGGAAGAGCAGGACCTGTACTGTCCCCAGCAGGTGAGGCAGAGGTACCTTCCCACCCTCCCTCTGGCATCTCTGGAGGTCTGAGGGAGTTCTTTGTCATTCCAGGGCAGAATAAGCTCTGGTCCCACTAAAAGCAGGAGGAATAATTTTATCCTTGGTTTTGGATACACATTTTGTGTTTTCTCTCTTTTGCTGACACCATGGTGGTGAAGCAGCAACTCCCAACCTTGTCAGTGCTGCTCTCTGGAATAGTTTATATTTGTAAAACAATGAATTAATTCCCTGCTGGAATCCCAGTCACAGCCCCCCAGATCAATGTGCAGTTTAAGGTCTTACACCCTGACCTGGACATGGGAAAACTCAGCCTGGATTGAAGCCAGAACCCAGAATGGGGGAAAGTGAGGCAGCATGTTCAGCCCAGGCTGGGGTTGCAACAGGGGGTGTTCCCTGTTGGATGACTCCCATGTGGAACAGATCCTTCCCCTCCTTTGTCCAAAGTCCAATGGCAAAGCATGGAATAACTCACAAGTGGGGCCTGGAATGAAAATGGGTCTGTTAAAATTAGGCAAAGAATGCAATGAGAAAAATGGGCATCCTTTTTGTGTATGAAAAAAAGCAGGGGGAAAGAGTTGAAAAATGGCACTTTTATTTGGTGCCACCTCTCATTTTTTATGGATAAAACCCTATAGTGAGCAATCAGAACAGAAGTGGGAAAGCCAGGAGCCTTTGCCTTCTACAGTGGACTTAATTTCCATTTTCTCTTCTCTTTCAGGACAGGAAAAAAAACACTTAACTCATCCCATCTTTGCCAACAGCTTTGGTGTTTGAGCAGCCCAGCCCAACAGGCTCCAGAACTGCTGGCCTGCACTGGAGGGCCCCAGGTCCTGCCCATGGTGTGGGGTGAGTCCCCAGCTGTCCCCAGAGTGTCCCAAATGCAGAGGGATCTGCTCTGGTTTCAGGCTGTCCTTGCCCTGGTCCCTGCAGTCCCCAGGGCCAGGGACACAGGGAGAGCCCTGTCCACAGGGGCCTTTGGCTCCTTGTCAGGAATGTGGGGGCAGCCCCGGGGGCAGGTGGAGCTGAGACCTGGGGCAGTGTCTGAGGCTGAGCCAGGGCAGGGCAGTGTTTATCTGGAGGGGGTCGGCCCCACACGCTGAGTTTCAGCAGGATCAGGGTCACAGATGCTGCATTTTGTGCATCCTGGGAGTTTCTGTCCCCCCTGGAGATTTCCTGCTGGGATGTGGCAGCGAAGGGAGCAGAATTAAACCTGCACCTCCCCTGGGCATTGCTGGCCTTTGTCTCTCTGTTGTGCCATCAGACCAGGGGACTCTGCTGCTGTCACTGCCACTGCCACCCCGGCTGGGGGCTGTGTCCTCCTGGCAGCCCTTGCCAGCCCCACTCACGAGCTCCAGAGGTGCCTCTGTGCCCTGTTGGGAGTGTTTGCTGGGAATGTGCCTCATCCCTGGAGGATCCCTTTGTTCCAGAGTGGCCAGAAAGAGCTTTTGGGCTTGTCGGCTTCAGAGTTTGAGGGCAGGAGTCACTGAAAGGGAGAAGGACAAGGAGGTTTGTCAGAGTGGTGCTCTCAGACCCCACCTGACAGTCTGTGCTTTGTGTGTGAGGTCGTTGTGGATTTGCACTGCAGGGAATTAATGTCCCCTTCCCAATTCAGCCCAGCAGACCCTAAGGGCTCTTACAGGAATATTTATCCTTTACTTGCCTTTGTGACAACTCAAATTCCACCCTGCCATGAGCAATTCCTCGATTTCTCCTGGAGAAAACCTCATGGCAGAGGCAGTTTGCAAAGGAGCCCAGAGTTGTGTTTGGAGCAGAGGGTGCTGAGAGCTTCACCTGCCTGTGCTGCTCCAGCCTGGCAATATCCTCATGGAACAGCCTGGGCAGATGGGATTAGATGGAGCAAAATCCCTTCATGGAAGAGGTTTTCTCCTGTGCAGATCAGGCATGGGGCAGGAAGTGAGCTGTGGAAATCAGCAGATTTCCCCCAGAAAGCATCACTCAGCATCATCCTGAATGATGTGACCTGTGCCCACTGCTCAGGATTCACCCACCCAAAATCAAGGGCAAAGGTTGGTTTGGGTTTGAGGACTTGAAATAACTTTGAAACAGAATAAATCACCTTTTTCTTCTTCTTTCTTTCAGATGCTGGACTTGCCTCTGTGGATACGTGCTGAGCTCTCACTGCAGGGAACTGTCAGGCCTTGATGGCTGTGAGTTCATGTTCTTCTCACTGGGGAATTGGAAATAATTATTAATTAATTGCAGAAGAGTTTTCTCAAACCTTTCCCCTTTCTCCCACAGTGTGGAACAAGGGCAGAGAGAGTGAGCAGAGGAGCAGCCTCAGGCTACATTTTACAGGAAGGAAAATTTTGGGGGTAAAACTCGATGTAATCTGTAGGGGACAGAATGGATATTTTGGGGTAAAAATGAGCTACTCAGAAGTGGATAGGTGGGGAAAATTTTGGAGGCACAACCTGACGAAATCTCTAGAGCAGAAAACAAACATTTTGAGGCAAAAATAAAGTGATGAGTAGTGGGTGTGTAAGGAAAACTTGGGGGTTAAGTCTGAGATAATCTTTAGGGGAGAGCATGAACATAGTAAGGTAATATGAGGGAATCAGTTATGGGCAGCTAGGGAAATTTTGGGGGGTAAAAATAATAATAAATTATCTGTAGGGCAGAAAATGAACATTTTGAGGTAAAAATGAGGTCATTAGTAGTAGGCAGATGGAAAATATTTGGGGGGGTAAATCCTGAGAAAAGCTACACTGTAGAAAATCAATACTGAAGTAAAAAATGAGGGAATCGGTAGTGGATAGGTAGGGGAATTTTGGGGGCTAAATTTGAAATAATCTAAAGGTTAACAATGAATATTTTTAGTTAAAAATGAGGTAATAAGTTGTAGATAAGTAAGGAAAATTTTGAGGGTAAAACTTGAGTAAATCTCTAGGGAGAGAGTGAACACTGACAGACTGAGGCAGTCAAGGAAATTTTTGGGGGTATGACTTGGGAAAATTTGTAGGACAGAAAATGAACATATTGAGGTAAAAAGGAGATGATTGGGAGTGGACATGCAGGGAGAATTTGGAGGCCAAACCCTGATATGCCAGAACAATAAATGATTTTGAGAAAAATCTGATGTGATATATAGGGGGCAGAATGAACATTTTGGGGATAAGACAGACATAACTTGTATGGGTTTGGTTTTAAACTCTAGTTAGTGTGTAGGGGACAAAATGGACATTTCAGTCACAAGATATGGGTGACCCTGTAGAGGAAAAGAATGCATCTTTTGAGGTAAAAAGGAAGTAATCAGAATTGGGCAGGTAGGGAAATATTGGGAGGAAAAAAGTGAGGTAGTGTCCAGAGCAGAGAATGAATACTTGCTTGTAAAAATTGAGGGAAGCAGAAGTGGACACACAGGGAAAATCTGGAGGGGGAATGATAAATAATCCCCAGGGAAGATAATGAAAACAGAGGTAATCACTTGTGGACACATAATGAAAACTTTGGGTGTAGAAAGTGTTATTTTCTCCAGAATGGAGAACTAATATTTTGAGGTGAACAAGAGATAACTAGTAGTGGACAGGTAGGGAAAATCTAGGGGGTAAAACTTGAAATAATCTGTAGGGCAGAGAATGAACATCTCAAGGGAAAAATAAGATAATCAGTAGTGGACAGAAAAGGGAAATTTTGGAGTAAACCTTTAGGTAATCTCTAGGTGAAAGAAGAAACATTTGAAGGTAAAATGAGTTGATCAGTAGTGGACATCAAGGGAAAATTTGGGGGCAAAAGCTGAGATAATGTGTAAGGGTGAGAAGTATTTGGAGAAAAATTCTGACATAATTTGTAGGGGACAGATGAAGATTTTGGGGATAAGACAGACAGAACCCGTGTGTTTCTTGGTTTTAAAAATCTAGGTAATATATTGGGGAGAAAATGTACTTTTTGGTCATAAAATCAGAGATAACTTGCAGGTGAAAGAGTGACTATTTTTGAGGTCAGTGAGGCAGTCAGTAGTGCACAGGAAGGGAGAATGTTGGGGGTAAAATCCAAGGTCATTTCAAGGTGAGGGAATGACTGTTTGGAGGCCAACTCAGGACTCACCTTGTCCCCCTTCCTTGGCAGCAGCCGGCAGGGAAGGGAGAAGAGGCGCCTGTGTGGGACGAGGCTGGAGACAGCGAGCAGAGGAGCGGCCTCGGGCTGGAGAGGGGCAAGAGAAAGGCAGAGGGACCTCCCTGGTGTCACCAGGGCACCTGTGACAGAATGGACACTGTGAGGGCAAGTGGAGGTGAGGAGTGGACAGTTTGGGGCAAAATCTGAGTTCATCTGCAGGGACATAAGTAGGGGATATTTTGGAGGGGAAAGCTCAGGTAATAAATTCACCCAGCTTGGCCCAAGTTGTGTTTGCACAAAGTGGGACCAGAGGTGAAGGTCAATCCAAAGCCAACCCTGCTCAACCTCTAAATTCCAGAATAAGTTCTACAAGCTGCCCATGGAGGGACTAAAAATACATAAAAACAGAACCAAGAGCAGGTTCCTGGGAATCCCATCCCAGTGTTGTCACAGCCTTTTTAACAGATCTTTAAGATCTGCATTTCTTTGTTGGGATCATTCACTCCATGGGCTGTGAGGTTTGTTTGGATTTGAACTCCCTCACAGTGGCCCTGACCCTGCTCAGGAGCTGGGAGGAAAAGCAGAGTCAGAGCTCCTGGCAGGGTCAGGGTGTTTTCCCCCAGAGCTGCTGCCCACCAGCCTAGCCAGGAGGGATCTGCTTGGCTTCTGCAGGGAAAGAATGTATTCAGGATTCAGATGAGATTCCAGCAGCCTCGGCGCTTCCCAGGCAGCCAAGCCGCTCTCCCGCCCCTCCTGCTCCCAGCCCCCGCCCAGCTAAGGGAAATTTGTCCTGCCAGCAGCAGGGGAAGGACAAGAGCTCCCATCCTGGGGCTTGGATTGTCCCTCTGGGGGATGCTGGGATTTACATCATTCCATACATTTGGCTGCTGAAATTTCCCAGCCCAGGGGCTTTAGCTGTCAGGGCAGCACAAAGATTGTTCTCTGTGTGGCACCCAGATCTGGGGTTCAGTATCAGCTTTGCTGGTTCAGATGAATTATACCCACAGCCCCAGATTCCCTGCTGAAATCCTGCTGGAATAACCTGACAGTGCCTCGTGGAGTCTGGATGTTCCCATGCAGAGCTGCCACTTGAACAGCAGCTGTGGCAGGAACCAGCAGAGGTTCCAGGACAAGGACAGGTTTATATTCCATAGAATTTGCCATTTATAACCCTCATCCCCCAGCCCCACTGATGTCCCTGGGGGACACTTGACAGAGCTCCCTGGAATTCAGCTGATTTCATCCCCCTGAGCTCGGGCTCCAGTTGATGTTTCAGAGCAGGAGAAAGGCGGTGGCCGGACACGCTCCTGGCCCGTGCTGAGGCAGCCCCTGTGCCCAGAGGAGGACATCTCTCCCTGCAGAAGCTGAGTCCATTTCAGAGCTTCTGCAAGTTCTTTTCCCTCAGGAAAGGGATGCACATCCCTGCTTGCAGCACACCTCCAGTGGGACCCGCCTGTGAAAGCTTTCCATCAGTTCTGTGGTTCCGGCTGGCTCCCTGAAAAGCTCCAAACTTCATCCAGACAAAACTCCATCCGACTCTAACCTTGTATTTGAAGTCATCTCTGAGGGCATTGCTGGGGATTTAATTTCTGTGGGGAAGATTCCCTTGACTTTAACGCTGCTGAGGGATGATGTTCCCAGGCTGGAAGGGAAGGGGTTTGGGGGGCTGGGACACACCTGGGGGTGTGCGGGAGCTCCGGGAGGTCGGCACCGGGAATTGCTGCCTGAGCCTCTCCGCAAACGCACCGTGCCGACGTTCCCAGGCAACGCCAGCTGTTCCAGCTGTTGCTCCGGTAATTCCGGGGTGGGGGCGGGGTCTGTCCGGGCTGAAGCATCTCCGGGTGCCTGTGCAGAGCAGCCCCTGGCCGAGGAGCCGCGGGCAGCCCTTTATCCACGTCCATCCCAGCACTGCCCGGGCATCCCAGTGCCCATCGCCGGGATGTGTGGGTGGCACGCTGCCTGCCACGGGCAGGACACTGAGGCACAGCTGCTCCCCTGCAAATACCGAGGGTAGGAGGTGCTGGTTCCCTTCCCGGGGCTCCCAGCCTCCTCCTGCCCCGCATTCCCAGCCAGCTGGGACACACTGAGGAAACACCAAGGAACATTCCTGGCAGGGAGTGGGAGTCACCAAGGGCTCCATGCAGCTCTGGGCCAGAAAAGTGGCCCCAGCATCAGCACCTGCAGTGATTTGGGGCTGTGAACACTCACCTGCAGGAAACGCCCCTCTGCAGGTGGGAACAGCTCTGACACTCTCCAGAAGAACTCCGGCCATGGACCAAGTGAACCCTCAGGACTTGTCCTGCTCATTTCTCCTTGGAAAGGGACATGGAATGAGCACCTTTACTGCTGTGGGGTAAATCCTGGAAAGGGCAGGAAACCAAGGTTATTGGAAGAGCCTTGTGCTGTCCTGTGAGACACCAGCCAGTTCTGCTCTAGAGCCATTCTAGGGGCTGGTGTGCAAAGCAGCACTAGCAGGAAAGAAGGAGCTACATTTGCATAGGAATTCCTATGCTGGCAGCAGCCAACCCCATCCCAGGCAGGACCTTCCTCGTGAGCCTGAGACTGGCTCAGGTGCTTGGAGCAGGGTGCTGACAAGGCCAGGATTCTGAATGCAATCCCCACGTGGGCCAGTCACTTGTCACCGTTGGACTCGCTGATCCTCGTGGCTCTTTCCAACTCAGAATCTCCCGTGCTCCGGAAATAAAGAGCAAACAGCTTCCACAGGCTTTTTAAACCCCCTGGTTTTTCCACTGGGGAGTGCGAGGCACAGAGAAAGCATCAAGTCTCACCCGGCAGGTGTCGGATGAGCAGCTGGAGCAGGACCGAGCCCCGGCGGGGCCCCGGTCCCGCACCGGGCACGGTCCGGACTCGGCCCCAGCGCCCGTCCCGGAGCGGCTCCTCCCGCCCGCGGCGATCCAGCCCCGCTCGTTCGGCGGGGGCGCGGCGGGCGGGAGCCCCCGGGGGCTCGGGCACGGGGGAGGGGGAGGAGGGCGCTGCTCTGCCCAGGGCGGTGCGGGTCCCTCGGGGCTCCGGGGCGGGGGGGGCTCCGCATCCCCGGGGCGCCGCGGGGCCGGGACCGCGCCGGAGCGCGCTGCTGCCGCCGGGGGGCGCTGCGGGAGCGCCGCCGCTCCGTGTCCGCCAGGCGGCGCCCCACGGGCCGGGGCCGCGGGCGGCGCTGAGGGAGCGGCGGCGTCGGGAGGGTCCCGGGGCCGGCACGGGCGGTGCCCGCGCCCCGCCCGCTCCCGGCCGCGATCCAGCGCCGCTCTGGGGAACTGCCGCCCTACTCCTGGGCCCGGCACCGGCACGACCCCGGCTCCCCGGGCCGCGCCGGGACCGGACCCCAGCCCCGCACCGGCCGAAGCAGGAGCAAAGCGGCAGCGCCGGGCTCGGTCCCAGCGCCCGTCCCGGAGCGGCTCCTCCCGCCCGCCGCGATCCCGGTCCTCACCCCAGTCCAAATCCCGCACCCCGCCCGCCGAGCGGCTCCGCCCGGGACCCCCAGCGGACACCGGCAGGACCCGGGTCCAGGTCCCGGTGCCGGCCCCACCTCAGCGCCTCGAGCTCCGAGCGGCGGTCCCGCCGCACCCCGGGACGCGCATCCACCGCACCGAGCGGAGCGGGCGCGGATCCGCCGGGATTTATGGGCGGGGCCGGGCCGGCACAGGTGTGAGGGGCGGGGCCGGCACAGGTGCGCGGGGCCCCAGAGCGCCTGCGCGGGGCGGGGCCCAGGGGATTTAAACCGCGGGGAGGGGCCGGCAGAGCCATTTGCTCCTCGGCGCTCGCTGCGGCCGGGCCGGACTCTGTGTCTCTTTTCCTCTCTATTTCTTCTACGTTTCTTTGCTTCTCTACTTCTTTTCCTCTATACCTCTCCTTCCTCCCCTCCCTTCTTCCCCTCCCCCACCCCCTACACCCTCCCCCCCCCCACCCCCCCCTCCCTCTCCCCCCTAGCCCTCCCCTTCCTCCCCCCCAGCCGGGTCCCCCCTACTCCTCATCCCTCTACATACCCCAACCCTACCGCACTCCTCCATCCTCTCATTCCTCCCTTCCTTCTCCCCCACCCCGGCTCCTCCTGCCCTTTCTCCCTGCTCCTCTTCCTTCCCAGTCTCCCCCCAGTTGCCTTCAATCCTCTCCCTCCTTCCTCCACTTTTCCTTCCCCCCTCACCCCGGTTCCTCCTGTCCCCCTCTCCGTGATGCCTTCCCCCCTCACGCCATCCTCCTCTTTCCCCGCAACCTGCCTTCAATCCTTCCCCTCCTTCCTCCCCCTGCCATTCCCCCAGCCCCCTCCCCTGGTGCCCTGCACACCCCGACCTCCCCCCACCTGCCCTCCGTCCTTGTCACTCTCCTCTCGACCACCCCCTCTATTCCCCTGTTCTCCTTCTCCATCCCCCGCTCTCTCTCTTTTCCCCGCAGCCGCGGGGCTCGGGGTGCCGGAGAATAAAGCCCAGAGGGCCGGAGCCCGGCGCCCCCCGCCCTCGCTGGAGTCCCCCCACACGGGGCCGGACCCGCTCGGCGGGTCCCCCCATACCGGTCTAATACACCGCCCGACACTGCCGGGGTTGCGGCTTTCCCGACATCACACTGGGGATCGGGGCTTTGGGTCAGGGAGGGCCCCTGCTCCGGAGGGGGTCCTGGGGAGAGGGGTGTGGGTAGCTTAGGGGGGACCCCCTCCTCCGGAGGGGGCGGGGGGGGAGCGGGGTGGGTTAAGGGGCCTCCTCCGGAGGAGGGGGTCCCGGGGGGGTTGGAGGGGGGGTTAGGGAGGGCCCCCTCCGGAGGAGGGGGTCCCGGGGGGGGTCGGGGTGGGCCCCCTCCGGAGGAGGGGGTCCGGGGAGGGGGCGGGGCGGAGGAGGCCTTTCCCCCCTCCAGGCCCCGCCCCCTCCCCGGACCCCCTCCTCCGGACGGGCCCCGCTCCGGGCCCTCTCGGGGACCCCCTCCTCCGGACCGGGGCCCGGGAAGGGGGGCGGGTGAGGGGGAAAGCAGAGGGGGTCACGTCACCCTGCACCGTGAGCGCACGTACAGAAACGGCCGGACAAACGAACAGCCCCTCCTGCCCCGGGCCACCCACCCGCCCCCTCTCCCTCCCCCCGGGGGGCCCCGGTCCGGAGGAGGGGGTCCCCGGGAGGGCCCGGGGCGGGGCCCGTCCGGAGGAGGGGGTCCGGGGAGGGGGCGGGGCGGAGGGGGCCTTCCCCCCTCCAGGCCCCGCCCCCTCCCCGGACCCCCTCCTCTGGAGGGGGCCCACCCCGACCCCCCCCCCGGGACCCCCTCCTCCGGAGGGGGCCCTCCCTAACCCCCCCCCCCCTCCAACTCCCCCGGGACCCCTCCTCCGGAGGGGGCCCCTTAACCCCCCTCTCCAACCCCCCCGGGACCCCTCCTCCGGAGGGGGCCCCTTAACCCACCCCGCTCCCCCCCCGCCCCCTCCGGAGGAGGGGGTCCCCCCTAAGCTACCCACACCCCTCTCCCCAGGACCCCCTCCGGAGCAGGGGCCCTCCCTGACCCCCAGCCCCGACCCCCAGTGTGATGTCGGGAAAGCCGCAACCCCGGCAGTGTCGGGCGGTGTATTAGACCGGTATGGGGGGACCCGCCGAGCGGGTCCGGCCCCGTGTGGGGGGACTCCAGCGAGGGCGGGGGGCGCCGGGCTCCGGCCCTCTGGGCTTTATTCTCCGGCGCCCCGAGCCCCGCGGCTGCGGGGAAAAGAGAGAGGGAAGGACAGGGACAGAGCAGAGATGGGGGGGTGAGGAGGGAAGGGAAAGGCCAGGTGGGGAAGAGGGAGGGTGGACAGGGGAGGAGGAGAGGGGAATAGAAGGGGATAGCGGGGTAGTGACAGGAAAGGAAGGAGTGTAGGGGTCAGGTTTGGGGGGAGAGGAGGGAAGGGTTTCGGGGCGAGAGGGAAGGGGGAGAACGGGGGAGAAAGAAAGGGAATACGGGGAGAAGGAAGGAGGGGTAGAAAGGAGGACAGGAGGGGAGGCCGAAGCCCCCGAGCCTCACCTGCGGAGCCCGCACGGGAGCTCCCGCCCGCACCGTGCTCTGAGTGAGCAAATGGCGGCCGAGGCGATAACCGGGGCTTAAATCCCCTCGGCCCCGCCCCGCGCAGCCGCCCTGGGGCCCCGCGCACCGGAGCCGGCCCCGCCCCTCACACCTGAGCCGGGCCCGCCCCTCACACCTGAGCCGGCCCCGCGCACCTGAGCCGGCCCCGCCCCTCACACCTGAGCCGGCCCCGCCCCTCACACCTGAGCCCCGGCCCCGCCCCCGAAGCCGCGGCCCCGCCCCGGCCCCGCCTCACGGAGCCCCGGCCCCGCCCCGGGCTGAGCCCCGGCCCCGCCTCACGGAGCCCCGGCCCCAGCCCGGGCCCATTCCGGGCCCCGCCTCACGGAGCCCCGCCGTGCCCGGGATGGGGCCGGGCCCATCGCTCGCGTTCCCGCCCCTCACACCTGGGCCGAACCGGGGCTGGCACCGGCGCTGGGACCGGGGCTTCGGGTCCGGGTCCTGCCCGTGTCGCCGGGGGTCCCGGGGCCGGAGGACCGGGGCGGGATTGGCGCTGGGATGGGGACCGGGCTCGCCGCGGGCGGGAGGAGCCGCTGCGGGACGGGCGCTGGGGCCGAGCCCGGCGCTGCCGCTCCTGCTCCGGCTGCGGCCCCGCCGGGGCTCCGGGACCCCCCAGACCCCGCCGGTCCCCGCAGAGCCGGGGAATTTGTTTTGAACTTTTCATCCAGCCTAGGCAGATAATTCTCATGGAGAAACCCCAAAAATAAAGGATATGGGATCGGGGGACGGGGGGTCGGGGCACGGGCAGTGTTCTGCTTGAAATTAAAAACCCTCTGGGAAGAAGAAATCTGTGGAACAGCTCATTTCCAATCCTGGACCGGCTTCTGTGTGATTGCCTGTGATTCCAGCTGCTCCCGTGGCATTTTAAGCCTGTGGCTCTCTAATGAAGTGTCAGGTACTGAGCACGACAGAAAATAATGGGAAAACTCTCGGGATCAGGCAGTGTCCCAAAGAGCTGGCAGTGCCCAGCATTCCTGACTGGATTCTGGGGATCCCAGCAGAGCCCTTCCATAGTGTCCCCATGGAGCTGACACTGTCCAGCATTCCTAGCTGGAATGTGGAGGTGACAGTCCCCCCTTCCATAGCGTTCCTGTGTCTCTGGCACTGCTCACCATCCCTGCCCAGGGTTTGGGGGTTCCAGCACAGCCCCCCCAGCACATCCCACTGCTTCCTCAAGTCCCCTTTAACCAGGATCATTTTTCGGGGTGGGGGCACCCAAAGCCAGCAGAATTGGCTTTAACCAGTTTTGGGGGATCTCCCCTCTCCCCTCCTCACTGAATTCCTGCTGCCAAATCCCAGCCTGAGGCTCAGCTCCCCGTCCCCTCAATCCCTCTGAGGAACTGGACTTGGATTGCCCAATCCAGCAGGGCAGCAACGCTGTTTCTCCTCACTGTGTATCTTGATTGCAGGAACTGCTGAAGAAATAATTCAAAGAAATTCAGAGAACGAAGAGACACAAAGGAAGAGAGAGCTGCCAGCTCCAACCAAGGGCTGCTCAAACCCCTTCTCACCGATTTGCTTTAATTAACCAATGCAAATGAACCAGTCCAAACCACACTGATGCGGTTTTATTCTTTTTAATCAAATTATAAATACTGCAGAATATAAAAGAACACTTTTGACCCCAAAACTCTTCTAGGAGATACACAGGGCAGGGCTGCACTGCACCCCCAAAGTGAGGATTGGGAGAACCGAGAGAAAAGAAAATCCAGGCTGAGATTCCTGGGAGATTGCTGCAGCTTCTGCCAGCCAGAACAACCCTTGGTCTGAACACACCTGCGGGATCTCATCAGTATCCTCCCGGGCCTTTTATTAAAAGCAGATTTCCACAGAGAATTAATGACATACAGAAAATTAAATGGTAACGGAAAGGAGCAGCTCCCCCAGCCCATCAGGCTGCATCAATCAAAAGAAAATGAACAGGAAGATTATGGATTATGGATTGGGACCATCCCAAATCCCAAATTCCCCGTGTGGAATACCACTCTGCTCTGCTCTAGAAATCACCACCTCTCTTGGTGGACAAACCCTTCAGCTCTGCTTCCAATTCACCGAGCTCCCAGCTGTGCCACCGAGACTGTCCGCACCGTGTCCGGGGCGGGATCCAGGGAGACCGGCAGGGAATTGCCGCGGGAACGCTGCCCAGGAAGCTCCCGGCCCTGCCCTGTGCCTGCAGCCCAGAGGGAGATCTCTTCCCACAGCTCCGGCTGCGCTCGGCGCGTCCCGGCGCTTCCCACGCAGAGCCGCACGGCTCCCTCCGCCCGCTGCCTCGGGAGCGTCCCTGCGGTGCCAGCAGGAAAGGAGCCTCTCCGGGACACGGACTGGGGATCCAGGGGGAGAAAAGGAGTTTTCGGTCTCCAGCCTCACGCAGCAGCTGGGCCTGGCGATCGCTGGCAAAGCCCCGGCAGAGGCCACCTTGTCCAGGGCATCGCTGCCAGAGGCCATTCCTGCAAAATCAGGGGAAAAGGGGATGAACCTTGGAGCTCCTGGAGTTAGCCAGGAGCTTGGCCAAAAGACTGGAAGAAAACTCACATCCCCGGCAGAGATAAAAACAGAGGAGGAAAATGCAACCTGAGGTGATGAAAAGAGAAGGGAATGATCGGAACCATTTGAAATGGGTAAGAGGAAATGGCCTGACGTGATCCCAGGGGAGGTTTAGGCTGGATATTGGGAAGTCTCACAGTGGAAAGGCTGTCCAGCTGACAGGATCCAGCCAGTCCTGTCCCCAGCTGCTTGGGAAGCTCCCAGTCCCTTCCAGCAGCAAGAGAGGGAAATCACCTCGTGCCGTGGGACAATGACACGAGAGCTGTGGGGAGAGAGCGGCAGAGACGGGACAGGAACAACACCAGAGCTTTCCAAAGGGAACACCTGCCAGATCAACCTCCAGGACCTGTGGAAAGCATTTTCCAGCTGAGCTGTGAGTCCATCTACTCCTGTCTTCCACTCACTGACCTTTCAGCCACGGCCAGGAGCCTCTCTGGAAGGAAGGTCCCCTCTGTGTCCATGGATGTGGCTTTTCCCTCGCTGCCCCCGTGGTCTATGGGGAGCTAAAGGAGAAGAAAAGGATTGAACAGGGAATAAATATCCATAAATACAGCAGATATGGCCACATGCCCTCACTGAGGTCATATAACAAATAATATCCCAAGCTATTGTGATGAAAGTCCCTTTCAGCTGGGAAGAGCAAGAGGAAACATTCCTGATCCCATCTCTGACTCCTTCCCTTTGCAGTACCTGTCACCCTGGAGTGCCAGGACAACGGGGAATGGCTTCCCACTGACACAGGGCAGGGATAGATGGCATCTTGGGAAGAAATTCTTCCCTGGGAGGGCGCTGAGGCCCTGGCACAGGGTGCCCAGACAAGCTGAGGCTGCCCCTGGATCCCTGGCAGTGTCCAAGGCCAGGCTGGACGGGGCTTGGAGCAGCCTGGGAGAGTGGAAGGTGTCCCTGCCCGTGGCAGGGGTGGAGCAGGATGAGCCTTTAAGGTCCCTTCACCCCGAACCATTCCGGCATCCCACGGCTCCAGCTCTGGCGGGCCCTGCCGGGGCCAGCAGCGCCTCCCGGTCCCCCGGCCCGCGGTCCGGAGCTCCCCGCGTTCCCCGCCCGGGGTCCCCTCCCGGTGCCCAATTCCAGCCCCGCTCCTGCCCCTCAGGCCCTGGACTTGCCACGGTCCTTCGCCACAGCTGCCTCCCCAGCTGTTCCCCTCGCAGATCCCCGGGGCCGTGCCGGCCCTTTCCGCGCCCCTGCCCTGAGCTGACAGCCTTTGCTTTGCACCAGGGCCCGCCCCAGCGATTGCTCCCGCTGGAATATCCCCCCCACCGCGTGCGTGGCTGCTGGAAGCCGGGACGTGCCTCGGGGCTGGGGTTTTGGAAGGATGATGGGGATTCAGCACCTACTGCAAGCGCTTGAGGGACTGCCCAGTGTGTAGAAAAATGCTGATTTGTGCCCAGGGCTGCCTAAACGGCCATCCTGCAGAATTCCAGGGCTTCTTCCTTCTTTCTCCACTGCCATTCGGTTAAACTGGAACCTCTGGGAGATTGAAGGCTCCCACGGAGAGCAGAGTTCATCTAATCCCACCTGACCTCTGGTTCTTCAGCTCCTCCACGTAGTTCCATCAAGGGCCCAGGAGCTGGGCACCCGGAGCAGCGGGAGCCGGGGCTGGCAGGACTCTGCTGGCTGCTCCTCGGGGCTCAGCCCTGTCTGCAGCTGGGAGCAGGCAGGGCACGGACACGGGGCTGGCAGGCGGCTGCTGTGCCCCGCAGGATTTAATCAGCAGCTCCAGTGGCCTCCTGCTCCTCGGGGTGTCCCGAGGTGCCCTCACAACCCAGAACAAACACCCAGGCTGGGAGCTACCATCCCACGCATCCCTGCCTTTGGGGGAGCCCATTTCCCACCTCTGAGAGCAAATGTATTTTTCTGTCCCTCGTTTGCAGACCCTGAACGGCGAAGCTCCGGCTCTGGCGAGCACGAGGAGTCTGGAGCCACGTTAGCACAGGAGATGGCAAAGGAAACGGTGGGAACAAGGACACCGCAAAGTCCACGGGAAGGAGCAGAGGGAGAAGAGAGGCAGGGAGCAAGGGGCTCCTCCCCGAGCAGGCATTTAATGCATCCTCTGGCCATTTCTCCAAGTGATACCCGCTGTGCACAAAGATAAGGTGGCCAAAAGCAAATCTCCATCACCGGGCCAGTGCCAATGTCCTCTGACCTGAGGCGGCTCTGCTGATTCCAGCTCTGCTCCTGCCCATCCCACCTGGGTTATTTTCCAGCCGTCCATGGGTCACTTGTCCCCTTGGGAAGGACAGCACACAGCCAGGCCCAGCAGCTCCGTGCTTGCAGAGGGATGCATTCAGCCGTTTCATGCCTGGATTGCCCACTCCTGTGCATCCTCCTGGGAAATGCAGCAGGCCCTGGGATTCGGGCTCCCAGCCGTGCCCAGCCCGGGCTCGCTTTCACCTCGGTCCCTTGGGTTTCTGTCCTCACAGCAAATCCTGAACTGCACCCCGGATGACATCCCAGCGCTCCTCACCCGGCTCCAGAAGGCAGCAGAGGATTCCCACAGCGCAGCCAAAGGAGGAAAGGGAGGCAGAGCCAGAGGAAAGGGCCGGCAGGGGCAGTGCAGCAGCCGGAACAAACGGGGAGCACAGGGGGCTCGGACGAAGGCGGGGGGACACCTCAGCTCCCGGCCCAGCAGGGCCGCATCGGTGCCGCGGCACCGCCGCGATCCTGGCGCAGCAGCTCGGGAGGTGCCGCTGCTCCGGGGGCGCCTCTGGCAGAGCTCACGGAGCGGAGCCTCCGGCACACGGAGGGCGTTTGCCTTTCCCTGAGCCCCTCGTTTTCAGCAGTTCTGGTCTCAACACCCATTTCTGCTGTGCCTTCCGCACGGCAGGGGGATGGAACCTTCCCAAGGGGGATGCTCTCACCAATGTGTCCTTCTCTGCCCCTCTTCCTGGCAGAGGGAATGCTGACCCTCCGAGCAGGACCCCGAGCAAGGCCGAGTTCATCGACTGCCTCCAGAAACCAAACGGGCTTTGAACCTCTTGGTGAGACACGGAGGAGTTTCCATCCCATGCAGGGACAGGGCTTTTCTCAGTGTATCCCAGCAGCGAGTGTTCAGAGGGAAATTAGAGCAGAAAACACTGCCAAGGGACTAAGGTGTGAATTCCAGGTTCTTCAGAAACCAGGACAAACACTGTGTCATGTTACTACACAAACTGCCTGGGATTTCATGGGCTGGGGGCTGCACCTTACCTGGTCCATCAGCACGTGCAGTCACAGAAGCCTGGGGATGGCTGTGAGTCACCTGAGCTGAGGCTCCAGCTCAGTTGAGTGGATGAGAGTTACATGGTTAAATACTTTTCACTATTGCTAGCCAGAATCCAGAGCCTTGGCCAATTCCCACTATGGCTGAGGGCCCAGGGGCCTGAGCTAAAGCTCACAAGGGAAAGGGCCAGAGTGTGGTGCAGGCTGGGCAACATAACCCAGCTCCCAAAATAATGTACCAAGCCTATGTGACATCTCTGAGGTACCAGAGCCCTTTGAGGGACACAAATCAAATCAACAACTGCCCCAGTGTGTAACTCTCATAGCTCAAACTCTATACAGTCAAGACATTTTCCCCTTCCCCTTCTATTACTGAGAAAGCGTGCAAAGGAAAAAAAGCCCAGTTTTCAAGTGAGCCAGCTTTTCTAAAGAACTGGATAGGTGAAGTCACAGTAGTTATAATATACCAATTTAATGCAAAATTAAAGCTTTCTGCAGGTCTTTTATAAACCAGTCTCAATCCTGCTGCAGTGTTGATTATTCTGTTAGTTTAAACAGGCAAAAAATCCCAATCCCCCACAGCTATGCAGGGTCTCCGTGCAACACACCAGAACTGTCTCCTCTGTCCCACCAAACCCAGAATACACACACAGAATACAGTGACAGCAGCTCTTTAAAAACAATTCTATCTCAGTGAACTATTTCAGGACTGAAAGGTCACCCTCCTCCAAATCCAGCTACGTTTGTGACTCAGCAAAAACGTCACAGTTCTCTGTTTGTTTTTATTTCAGTTCTCCTTTCCCTGCCTCTGCCACGGAATGCTGCAAACACTCGTGGCACTGATGCCTCAGCCACTTAGGCTCTTTTTTAATGGCTTTCTAAGTAACAGCCTCTGATCCTCAGCTCTCACAGCTGCCCCCATCTTACAATGCTAAATAGTGAAAGATTAATGTGTTTTCACAATTATTTTTATTCTGTTAAATGACTGAATTTATATAAAAATTAGAGGCAGGTGAGTTTTGCACTGACAAGACTATTCAGACAGCTATAACCGAAGTGAGTTTATCAGTTTGAATATGGATCAGGTCCTCCTTCACTGGTTAACAGTAAAGCACGTAATTATAACTGCATAACCCAAAAGCCTGACTTAGTCCAGAAAAAGCAGAGGGAAATAGAATAAATCAAGCCCATAAATGCCATCAGCTGCTAAGCTACTGAAAAGAAATTCCAAGTGACATAATCTTGCCTCCCCCAGATTTGCTCTCTGCTGTGAATGGTCAAGGGCTGCCTCTGTTGCTGTGAAAAGGTCCCACCCACATCAGGCCTGGTTTTTGTCCCCACTGCTCGATTTTTCCTAAGTGCTCTTGAACACCTGCCCCTAGCTTTTGCCACACCTTGCCCTGACACAGCCACTCAGTGAGAAAAGCTTTGTAGCTGGCTCCAGCCCTGCCTTTTGTTCACAGCTCCAAGGTCCTGTGGAGCCTGGCACCAATTAGGGAGCAGGTAATTAATAAGTCTCTCTCAGAGCCCATTTCTGGCACTGGGAAGGGCTTTCCCCCTTAATTGAAACCAGCTCATTCCTTCAAATCAGTCATTTTAAGGCCTGGTATTGTCCTTCACACTCATTGCAACTCTTCTGACCAGCACCAGCACATTTCCATTATTACAGACTCACCCTCCTAGGACAGAAAAAAAATCTGCCACACTGCAAACAAAGGCTCCGAGTCAAATCCACCAGGACCTCCCCAGAGCTCTGGCTGACAAAGCTTTCAGCAGCTCCAGCCAAGACTTAATGTCTGGCGAACAAAATGTTCTGGAAAAACGTCGTGCCTTCTATAAACACATTTTTCTGGCAGGTCTGTCCCGTTGTTTTAAAACCTGGAGAGGCTGACTCAGCCTGGCTTCTGCAGGAGCTAAGGGAACACGATGGGTCGAGGGGAAGGTGGAGGGAATGGAGCGTCGGGAGGAGAGAGAGGGGCAGAGCTGAGCCCCGTGTGGCCCCCGGTGCTGCACGGAGCCGCTGCTCCTGCCCAGCTGCTCACACAAAGTTTATGTACACATTGCCCACGTCCTTCAGCCTGTTTTTGGTGCCCAGGCAATTTTCCAGCATGTCTTTTGTGGGCAGGAAGCTGTCAGTGCTGGTGACAAATTGCCGCAGCGCATTCCTGCCCGACAGGCGGCATTTTTGCTCCTCCTTGGCAACGCTGTCCAGCAGGACTCCTCGGATGTCCTTGGGCTTCCCTGGCACGCCGAACATGACGAACAAGCCCAGGCAGTCCCGTCCCACCAGGCGGCAGAACTCGGCCAGCTTCTCAAACCTGCTCATGTTCTGGAAGCACTCGTCGGCCAGCGCGGCCTCCCGGCAGCAATCCTCAGCAGGGCCCTCGCCGTGGAAGAGCTCGGCCGGCTGCAAGGCCTGCACGGCGATCTGCAGCTTGATCTGCTTGTCAGACCCACAGAGAGTCCAGATCCAGTCCACTCCGAACAGGGAGGACTGCTGCTTGGTCATTTTGCTGGTCATGATCTGCTCCTCCACGCCCTTTCCCACGCAGAAGCCGATGAAGTTGACCAGGAAGATCTCACTCAGTGTGTTTGTGGCTGGCTGGAATTTGCTTTGAGGATCCACAAAACCCAGATAATCCTTCAGCCTTTGAGATGCATGGAGCACACCCTGGCTGAAGACTTCACAGATGACCAGAGTTTCAGCCTTGTTCTCCTGGTTGTCCTCCTGGGAGACCTTCTGGCCCATTTTCTCTGCCGGAGGAGGTCGTTTCCACATGCAGACTGCCTCAGGGACAAACCTTTATTTTCCAGCAAAGGCTCTGCAGGTGCTGGGCTCAGCCAGACCTATTCAGCTGCACAAGGATACCTGCAGCCTTCCTGGTGAAGCTGATGGCAGAGCTGAGCTCTGTGTGCCCGCGGGGCAGCCGGGCTTTCTCCTGGGTGTGTTTCTCCACAGCTGACTGAGCAGGGACCAGCCCAACAGGCCCCGTAGCTTTCACACTTACTGAATTCATCTGTGCTTGTTTTCCTTATTGTTAATTCCGGCACCATTTCTTTGGTTGATGTTATCTGATTTCAGTCTGATCTTATCTCCTTGGATCTCCTTTCTAGGACTATTGCACAGAAACCATTTTTTTGGCACAGGGTGTTGCCTGGAGATGAAAACATCCTTTTTCTTTTAATCTCCCAGACAAGGGAGATTAACACTTGGGACTAGAGAGAGTCTCTTTCACAGCAGGAAGGGACAGAGCACTCTGGGAGGGCTCCCCCTGGAGAGCACACACTGAGCAATGATGATGCCACTTCTCACCACACCAAACAACCCAAGATGGTTCAAATTTGGATCGCAGAAATAACTAAAAAGTCTTGATAGAGTTGATTCCTTAGCTGTTAGTCAAGCCCTGCTGCAGGCACTACTGACAAAAAAATTAACGAGTCAACAAAAAAACATGTGGTTTTGCCCCTTTTCCCTCCTTTGTTTTTTGAATAGAACAGAACAAGCTTCCTTGGAAAAGTAAAAGAAAAAAAAAGAGGACGTAAAAAAGGGAACTGGCTTCCAGAAACACTTGGCATTTCCACAGACTTTATTGGATTTCACGTGGCGATACACAGCAGTTACGTTGCCCTCTCCAAAGAGGCACCAATTAAACACCCGACGGTATGGACAGCGTGCACACACGCACATAAAAACCTCCTGACTTCATCACCTCCCTCGTGTCCCTGCCCTGTAAGGGAACCAGGGCTCAGGTGGCAGCCCCAAGGGGATGACCTGGCTGCCAGGAAAGGGTTGTTTGGAGCAGAATGCTGCTTACACTGCACTTCAATAAACAATCACTGCCCTCGCTGATAACACTCCAGAGAAACTGGAGAGTGTTTGTGGCTATTTCAGCACACAGTATTGTGTCACTAGCTCCTTTTTTCCCCCCTGTGAATACCCAGTCCTGTCCAGTAGCCAGTGACTAGTGAGAGCCATCCAGAGGAACACTTGTTTGGAAGCCTGCATCACATTTCCCAATGCTTCCACAGGGTTTGGTGTTTAACTTCCATGTAAATAATAACAATATTGCAGAGTATTCACAGAAAGGGAGGCCTGAATCCACATCCCAAGCATCTGCACCCTAAACCTGCCCACATTAAATTTTGCATCTTGGTACATCAATAATCACCTACACTGCACATCCGTCAAAGGTCCAGGTTATCAGCTTACATCATTCTAGTGCTGGAATATTCCTCTAATCTGAGGGGAGTTCCCTGAAAATCCTGGCAAGAACCTTACTTCCTTTTCTAGCTTTTGTAACAGTGTTTCAGAAACACCTCCAAATTCAGCACAAACCCCAAATTCCCTGCACGACACCAGGAATGATCTCACATCCAGCAAGGAGAGCGACAAAACAAGTGACAAACGCTTGGCAAAGCAACACCACTGCAAGGAACAATTCCAGCTGGACTTTTGTTTGCCTTTTACAGAGCAAAGCAAAGCTTCATGCCATTGTGCTAAAATACATGCAATGTTCAACACCATACAAATGACCACTGGAATAAAAAGTTACTTTTATTTGTTTGTTTGCTTTTGGCTAGAACACTTTGCAATACTGGAAGTCTGACAAAAGATTCCCACTGGCTAGTTAGGAATTTTAAAACCTGATGATCCTCAAGAGCAGAGGAGCTGTGCTTTAAGAAGGTAAAATGATGAGCAACACATTTGATAGCTGACTTTTGGAGGAAAAGTCCCACCTTAGGCTTAATAATATGAAATAATATATTTCCTATACATTTTTCTATATAACTTTTTTTTTTTTTGCAACTACTCCATCTTCACATTAGTCACAGCACAGAAATATTCCTTCCATATGCAGGGAATACTCTCAACTTTAAGGAAATTTTTTAAAGTCATGGAAGTGTTAATAACCTTGCTGAATGCACTAACTACTGCTGCTGGGGACAAGAAAGAAGACATTCTAAAATGTGTAGTTTCTGGATGAGTCACTGCTAGAAGAAACATGCTTTAGAATAGTTTCATCTCAAATGGAAGATCATTAAACTGTGCACTCAGTAAAAAGCAACGAAAGCAAACAGTTCCAAAGGTCAGCCTGCCTTTCCCAGTAACCAGCTGGTCTGCAAACTGGCATAATTTTTTTACAACCTTCTCCCCTTCCCTCGCACACCTTCAACTTTCCATCACTCTATCTCACAAAATTTAAATTTTTGCTTTTATAGGTACTTCATATACTTATTTTTTCTTTTCTTTTTTTTTTTTTTTTATAAAACAGTATAAAAATAGGAGCAACAGTCAAGAGCTACTGGGGAGCTTACACAGGGCACAGACGACTAAAATCCTACATTGGATAGGGCTGAACTGGTGTTTGTGCCGAAGAAAAGCACTTAGAAAAGAGCAGTAACTTCTATTTTTCAGCTGGGAGCACAGAGAGAGCTGATGTGCGCTATCTACAGACGCAACACTTTCACCTAACACCTTCTGTTCTTTTCAAACACTATAAAGGATTATCTGAGGCCAGGGATAAGCAAAAGGAGCACTAGCATACCACATCAATTTCAACGCAACACTCTGAAACATATCACCAGTTTGTACATTAAATAGAGTGAAAACGATTACCATTCACCAGTGTCTGGGTGGTTTTTATGGCAACTTAAGTAGGCACCTTGTTTTTTCTCCTTTTCTCTTTAAAATTATCCACCCCTCAGTGTTACTTCTAACAAACAGAAGCAAGAGCAATGTGAAGTACATGATCTGCTGCCCGTCATGTGGAACAGGGATGTCCTTGCACGCAGGAGAACGAGCCTTTGTCAGTGCCTGGTGGTGACTGTCACACGTTGGAGTCCTCATCTGTTATACTGGTGCTAGGAGAGCGCGTGGCAAAGTCTTTGAACATTTCATCTTCCTTCAGCATGTGCTGGAAAGGAAAGGAGGGAAGAGTCAAGGTTTCTCACAGCTGGAGTCAGTCACCTGTCCTGTGCTGGGCAGCAAACACTGCCTGCCAGCCACTGCTTTGTTCTGCTGAGGGAGGTTTTCACCCACCCTGCTGCAAAGCCAGCTCACTGCTGTCTGCTGGCCCCACTGGCTCGGGGCTTCCACCCAGAAAATGCAGCCTGACTCCCAGCTGGAAACCCACCGACCCATGGGCAATGGCAGCTGTGTCCCCTGCCCTCCCCGGTGTGTGAGGAGCCAGCACAGGCCACAAACCTCTCCACCAGGATGGGCAGGTACCTTCCTGAACCTGAAAACTTGGTTTTCTTGTGCCCTCTGTCCCTGCAGGAGACCCAAAGGACCTCCCTGACACTGTTTAACACGAGTGACTGCCAAGGGGTTCACACCCATCCCACAGGAACAGACACCTTACTGCACAGACCCCATTCACACACTTACTGTCAGGTTGTTGATGCCTTCAGAAAATGCTCCTATTTGCCTCACCGTCCCTTCTGAATCTTCCATCTATAAAAACCAGAATGAATCATGAATTAATAACAACCTATTTGTATCATCGAATGGAATCATAGAATGCATTGGGTTGGAAGAGACCTTAAAAATCATCTCAGTCCAATCCCCTGCCATGGGCAGGGACAGCTTCCACTATCCCATGTTGCTCCAAGCTCTGTCCAACTTGGCCTTGGACATTTCCAGGGATGGGGCAGCCACAGCTTCTCTGGGCAACCTGTGCCAGGGCCTCACCACCCTCACAGGGAAGAACATTTTTCTAATATCCTAAACCTCCTAACATCTAAACCCACTCTCTGTCAGTGTGAAGCCACTCCCCCTTGTCCTGCTATGACAGAGTGACAATTAAGAGCAGTACACAATTTACTGATTACACCTGAGCCATTCAGACCAAGGGAGAAGCATGGCCTGTCAGGAGAGGATAGTTACTCCAGAGCAGGCTCTAACGTGCTGCATTCACAGCTTCAACCTCCTTGGGAGCAGACCTTTTTGTCACTAATGCTGTGTGACAGCAAGCAGTCAGGGCCTTCACGGGCCAAAGCAAAAGGAAGACTTCCCTGGGAAATGGAAGGTTTTCCCACCAAACCTGACAGTTCAAAGACTCAGAATTGTAAGAACTGGCTCACCTGCTCCAGCCTGTCCAAATCATCATCATCATACACTCGGATATCCAAGCCAGGTTTAAAGCCCTTCTTTGATCCACTCCCAGATGCCCGGCCCAGCTCCATAGGACACACGTACTCCTCCACATCATCCTGCTTCTTCTTCCTCAGGTTCCCAAAATTGCTGAAGGTAAGTTTCTTTGGCTTAAAAGTGAAGAGAAGTTTGCCAAGGAGTTAGAAAATCAGCAAAGAATTAACAGGCCTACTTGTGCCCGCTTGTGTTTCCACGATGAAGGGTCAAAACCCCAGTGCTCTCCTACACAGATCTTCTGAATTTCATGACAGTGGCATCTGAAAGGACAATGTGTCCTCTCATTCTACCACTGTTAAGACACCACCATTTAACAGATCCCAAATGAAGTGAAAATTCTACATTAAAGCATGAGTCTGTAAACAGTAAGGGACAGTCTCCCTCCCAAACATCTCTCAGTACAGACAAAAGGACAACACGAGTGCTGCCTCTTGTCTGTGCATGTCAGAGAGGCTGAGAAGTGGCCTGTTCATGGTAGACACAAGTGTCAGACCTGCCAGGTCCTGCTCTCATGCTTCTTTCCTTAGGAACCAACCCCTCTTCTCTGTCCTTACTGATGCGCCCTCCCAGCACGGATAAAACCAGAGATCCAAATGCTTCCCTGGAACTTCCCACTCCTCCCAGAACAAGTGGCCTACCTTGACTTTGGCAGTTGCTGTCAGGAGGACGTAGTCTGGGGACTCCATGGCTTCACGTTTCTGCTGCTGGGCCTCCTGCCCCACCAGGAGGTTGAAATGAGTGGCCAAGTGCCGCCTCAGCAGTGTCTTGTTGGGTGGGATGTTCAGCAGCTGGGCCATGGTTTCTACATTGAAACGGGGCTCCAAAACCTGGGAATCCAATCACAGAGAATCCAGCTGAAGCCAGTACTGTCAGATGAGATCTCAAGTACATCCAGGTCTATCTTGGTCACTCCCTAAGGCTGCTTTGGGATTTTTGTTAGTATTTTAGAGGAAATATACAATAAAGAAGGAGGAAAGAGAGTTAGCTAATAAAAGGATTCCTAAAATACTACCTCCAGGCTTTCCTTCTGCAGTTATAAATGGGAACAAATTGGCAGGTAAGAAGAAATGAACAGATAAATCCACCCTTAACTGAAGTACTGTGTGAAGCTGCCACAAAATGTTTACCCAGTATCATCTTCCAATTCTGGAAAAGGTAGCCAGAGGAATCATGGAAAATAAACAGACACAAAATGTCTGGAGAAGGGATACAACTCCTAATCACCACAACAAAACTCTGCAGATACAAGTCTCTTGTCTGGAGTATGTGATGCTCCAGCAATTAAAACCAATCCTGGTTTGGCAGTGCAATCCCAAATTTTATAAAGGTAACCAGCTTCCCCCACAAAAGAAAACCGTATCCAGGTTAGGAAGGCAGAAAGTGGTTGTTCAACAGCATGGCAGCACTGTAGGACAGGAGGTGGAGAATGCTGTACCAAAACAGAATTGTGAGGGAAATACAGAGTATTAAACCACACTACTTCCCCTCAAAGCATTCAGATCCTTTAAACCACAAGATAAAGAACTTCTTATTAAAAAGAATAAGCAGAAAAGGCGTGTGCAGCAAAGAAAATGTCAGAACATTGACCTAGTGATTCCCAGGCATCTTTTTTTTTTTTTCCTGAAATGGAAGAAGCCACCCCAAAAGCTCACCATCAGCCCCCCGTGCACGCCGCTGCCCCGCAGGTTGGGCGCGTACTCTGCCAGATCCACGGAGCGCAGCCACTCCATCACGCGGTGGTTGGTCCACTGGGTGACCTCGGAAGGTGTCACATTATTCTGCCAACAGGAGGGACAGGCAGGTAAGGAGATGTCCCAAATCAGCTGAATCCCAGCCCCAATCTTTACTGAAACATACTTCTCCTGCCCTTAAGAAATACAATCCTACTTTGCACTTGAGAAAAGACTCTCTTCCTGGATTGCTACCTTGCAGCAAGAGCAGCATGGGGATGGGTCTGGGCAGGGGGCAGGGGTGTGTCTGGTCATTTGATTCTTGTGCTGTGCACTAGGGTTATTTGCCATTTCTACCAGTAGAGCTGGAAATTCACCTGGTTCCATGAGCTGCTGTTCTTGCACATTGTGGATCTAAATCCAAGAGTCTGGGTTGTTCTATCATCCACTGCCCTATCCAGCATTCACTGCTTCCAAAACACAATAATGGAGTCTCCTGCTTGGTAATGGGGCCAAGCTCCTTTTACACAGAAAATTTTGACACAGCCATCAGTTTTCCAGAGAGTTGCACAAGACTCATGGCAACAGTGCACTGAGTTCAAGATTATTTACTTTCCAGACAGCACATCAGAGACTGGGCCAAAACAACCAGCTGTTGGCTTGGAGGAGAAGCAGGAGACTTGGAAAGGGGAACATGAGTTTGGGGTCATGGCAGGTAGAGGAAAGTAAGTGATATCAGGGCTTGAGGTTAAAAGAACAACATGAGAAACAGGAAACTAAAAATGAAGCAGAATGAGGAGACAGGAGGAGAGGGCAGAGTAGGAATAATCAAACACCATGGATAAAACCCTAGAGGATTCCTCTTCACCGTTTCCTCATAAAGCAGTACCTCATCGGACGGCCTCCTGCGCAGGCAGTTGGGCTCAAAGTTGTTTATTCTCAAAACCTGAATGGCTCTTTTGATGCTGAGGTGGTGAAGGACACTGATGACCTTCAAGGACAGCAGGTCATCCTGTCAAAGAGCAAGAAAAATTTGATAAACACAGATATGTTTATTCATGGGAGCAGCATCCTCCTGGAGGGGACTCCTTTAGCCCCTGGCTTAAAATCGCACATCTGACACATCTGGGGAAGATTTTAATATGTCAGACAGGCAATTCATATCACACCATCTGTCCCAAAATAAAAACTTCCTGTGTTGCACAGTACTAGCTCTTGGGGGATGTTTTTCACACAGGGTACAGAGCTTAGTACAAGAAACATGAGGTAACAAGGAGGGGAAAAGGGTGAGATGACACATCCTCAGTGACAGGATAAGAGCCAGGGCAGCACCAGCACACTACACTAGATTCACCTGGCATTTAAATCCTGCCAGAAGTTACCTCAAATGTCCAGCTAGAAGTTTAACTGAAAAAATAAATTACCCTGAAAATTGGGACATTCTCTATGGTTAAAATAAAAAAGAGGGAAGAAGAAAGTGTCTCAAATTCTAAGTGCAATTTGGCTAACTAAAATAAATGCATGCACCCTTGTTCCAGGGTTAGCCTGGCTTAATCTTTCAGTTTTACTTATATGTTATGAACACTGGAATCTATTTTGTTAGATATTTAAGACAAGATTCTTTGCTTACCCAAACATCCCACAGTGTCTAGCTAACTTTGTGATGAATCTGACAGTAGGTTACTATGTCATGGCTTGCTATTTCATTTATTATAAAATAATAAATGCTCCTTATTATTTAAGTCAGAGTAACTTCAAAAGATCATAAGAAGTATTAGTTTAATACTTTGCATATTTTGTTGTCAATCTGATGTCATAATTTGATGTTAATCAATCTGTTGTCATAACTTGATGGTTAAACTTGCTCTAAAAATATGCCCAGTGATCTACAGTTAAAGGGCAGTGACAATGGTAGTAAAGTCTCCCAACACAACATCAAACTTAAAGGAGGCTGCTGGCATCACACCTCCCAGGGTTAAAAGTAGAAACAATCTTATAATAAATAAAATTGCAAACCATGGCATAAAACATATGCAAAACAAATGCAAGTGTAGCATGAAAAGGTAACTCATGGTTCATGAGAGAGCAGGGCTGTGATTGATTTCTTCTTTCTTGTACAGAAAGAATTAATATTAGCCATGTTCAATTTGCATTTGTGTCCCCAGAGAAGCAAGGTCTTATCTCATCTTACCTGAGCCCTTGCACAAAGGAAACCTGACTGGCAGTGAAGTGGGGAGTGGGGAGGTGATGCCTGTTCTGAGCACTTTGAAATGCAAAAGCTGTTAAGTGTAGCCTGCTTTCAAACAAGCTGGCTCTCAGAACTGCAATTTTCTTCAAAGGAAATTGCTTGGGTTTTCTTCACCTAAGCTCCGCGTAAGTAAGCAAGCTGATAGAATACTTGCTCACTGAAGAAAAAGATTCCACCTGCTTCTATTAATTAATAACAACAAGAACAGCAAAAACATGAATGGCAACCACAGCATTTGCACACCTTTGTGTACAAAAGCCCTGCCTCAGCACACTGGTGTCACACGCAGCTGTTAAGCTCAGGATTGCCCATTTCTCATGCATGAGTCCAAATTCTTGTTTACCGTGTTTGCTCTTCCACCTCAACCTAGTAGCTCTAGAGATGGAAAGAACTTAGGAAATGCTTGCAGGTGTGCAGCAGTATCTGATTTCTATAGGTTACAGCTACTGGCATGAACACAAGTTTAAAGGGGTCCTTAGAACACTGGAAGGGACTGGAAGGGACATGGAAAGGACGTCAGGAAAGGAAGAAACCATTTACTCACCACAGTCATGTAATGGAGCATGCGGCCATCCACCTTCCCCTCATCAAACTGGGTCTTATACTGGGGCAGGCCAATGTCATCCAGCCACCCTAGGGCAGGACAGACACTCCTGTTAGAGTGGCAGCCACGTTACCCAGCACCACTTACTGTTCCCATCCTCAGCGCCCCAAATTAGCCACGGTTAGGGACCCCTGTGCACAGCCACTGCCTCAACATGCAGTAAAATCTTACTGGTAACCCAGTGGTAATCCAGTTTTCCATGGTTGTTCTCCTCTTCAGATCCCAATGCCTGCAGAGCAAGCTGGAGCTTCTTCCGATGCAAAGGGTGCTTTATCCCAAGCTCCTGTGAAAGGAAGAAAAGCAGTAAATCGAGAGACAATACTGTTTTATTCTTCTCTCTGCTGAATGACAAAAGGTTTCTGAGAGTCACACTTTCACAGCATTGCTGTTGACCTGGCAGGTGCATTTTGTTTTTGCTGAATTTCAGCATCATTTTAGCACACATTCAGCACTAGGGAAAGGCCCACTTACTGGGGTGGGTTAGTTTCACAGTGTAGCAGATTAATTTCAAGGAGTGATGGATTCCAAATTGCATTAAAATGTTGGCCACAATATTCTCATACCAGGCTAAAAAAGCCCCCAAAGTATAATAAAAATGTTAGCATTCAAAAAAATACTTGCTGGGATTAATTCATCCTCTCCCACTTAGGCAGGTAAATTTAAAATAATTATTTAGTTAAGAGCACAGGAATGTCCCAGGAATTACTGAAATTCATTAATGCTTCCAAATGCATAACATTATTCCCCAGTTTAGTTACAAGTGCAGCCATTTCAGGATCTCTTCAATCCCATTTTCACTTCCAGGAGTGCCTGCTGGTTAATGTTACCTCTGATAACACTATTGCGAGCCACTATGTTCATAATGCACTTCTCCTATTCCAGTTGTAGTGTAACTACCCAATTGAGAAAACAGGCTTACTATTTGATGAGGAGAGTGATTTTTTAAAAGCTGAAAATTCAAACTTGAGCAAATACTATGGATTAGAAGTGTAAATTGGATCAATTTCTTCTGTGTTTCTCATTTTTAAAAATAGACAAGCGATTCCGCAACAATTAAAGACAGAGACTGATCAACCTGTGTATAACAAATCCTCATTCCTCTTTGTAAAAAATGGAGAGAAAATACAATCAGGACAAAACAGCACCTTTTTACATCCTTCCCACAGGCATAAAATAACTGTAGCACATATGAGAGCTAATGAAGCAGGGCTACAAACCCATATGATAATGAGGCAGTCTCACACGCATATTTTTAGAGGGTGCTACAGTCAATTGATGTGTCCATGCTTAATGAAGTTAAATCACATATTTGCAATTATTAGCTTCATTACAGAGCATTACATTTCTACAAAACTTCAGCTAAAAAGAAATGGATTAGGCATCACTGCAAGTGACAGTATTTTGAAAACTCATCTAGTTTATATTTTTTACCAGGTGCACTTTACAGACCTGATTTACATGCAAAGAAATGGCGATATTTTTTTTGGTACCTTTATTTGAAAGGAGTGTTTCTGGTATTCCTCACCTTTTCCAGATCTTGCTGAGAAGCCTGCAGAAGTGTTTGCCCAGACAATATCCAGTGCCTGCCATTATTGATGTAAGAGCCAAGCCCTTGGTCCTGGAGCCAGTTGCAAACCTGCTCCTTGGTCCACTTTGCGAATGGCATGTCCAGCTCACTGCGGGAGATGTTACCCAAAAAAGACTGATAAATCCTGAGCTTCCAATCTCCTGTTCTCACAAATAATGAGAAAGCCAAAAGCTAAGCCTAATTCACATCTTGTGGGAGCTGGGACAATCTCTGAGGGGGAACCATCATCATGACGAAATGCTGGGCGCTGCTGATCTGTTGCCACTGTCACAGTAAACACATCTTCCTATAATCCTACTGAAAAGAGCCACCTCTGCTGCCTAGCATGGCTACAGCTCTGGAGTGAGACTGGAATGTTTCACTTTCTCCTTTAACCCCTGGAAGTGCCACAGAAAAGGCACAGAAGGAGGATCTGTCACTGCCACACAGGGCTCACACGCTGCCTCAGGGCCCCATCCTACGAAGGCGACAGCTCAGCAGCAGGACCCCACCACCCAGACCACCTCAACCCTGCAGGGACCCTCTCTCAGAGGAGGAATTGGCCTGGATCTGCCTGGTTTTGACCAGACAGGAGAGAGGACGTTTCATTTTGGCACTGCCCTCCTCCTTTGGGCCCCATGCTCGGCCGGAGCCGCCGGGATCCAAGCACCGACATATTGGCCCCACTGGTGTCTTACCTGTGGGACTGCCCCAGGTCCCGAGACCAGCCCAGCCGGGGCCCTGCAGTGGCTCTCGTCCCTCCCCTTTTGAACTCTGTCTCAGACATGTCATCTGGGTTGAAGGTGGTGGACTGACTTCTTTTCAGCCTAAAGAAAGTAAGCACATTCACATTTGGCTAAGGAAAAGGCATGTCACTGCTGCCACTGCACCAACACAGGCAAGATCTCCCCCAGGGCTTGTAGCCCCTCTTCTACCTGCCCCCAGCCCACTGTTATCTCTCCCAAATACCACATGGGCTCCTGCTCTCAGGATGTTAAACCATGGAGCCGCACGCTGGCAGGGGAGAAAGGAAGGTGTGTCCCCAGCAAAGCCCTGCCCAAGCCCCAGCTCTGGAGAATGGTCATCTCTCATCTTTTACTTACCTTCCAAACAGCTTCTTGATCCCCCTGGCCTTTTTCCTGGAATCTGGAGAAGGTGGTGTCATCTGCAGACTATCTGCTTCTTTTGGGCGAGGGGGCAAGCCAGCCAGATCCAAGTGGTCTGCAGATCCCTTCTCTGTTTCAGCTGTTAGAAAACAAAAGTTTTGTCAAGACCCTCTTGTGCAGGACTGTACAGACATGCGCCTGACCTTGGGAATGACTCCTGCTAAATCACTGACAGCCACCATGTCAAGAAAGTGGGGCAAAGAGGAATGGGAAAATGCATGAGAAACGCCACATGTTCCTCCTTCATGGGCCTGGCTGGGAATGCTCCAAGGCAATGCTCTGCTTCAGTTAAGTGCCTTGCACCCAAGGTGGGAAAATCCACCTCGTGAATCAAGCAGTGAATTAAATCACAAATTTACTCTTCCTCAGGAAGTGCTCCTACAGTGCTTTCACAGACAGAGCCAAGGCACGTGGGTGCCCAGAAACAATTCAGTGCAGTGGCAGGGAACTAAACCAGGAGTCCCCAAAGCACAGAAAGCCAAGTAACTTCCCTGCAGATATCCCTCCCAATAACCTATAGTATTTCATTCCCTGGCAAGGAAATTCCAGCAACAAAACTCCTGCTCCAGAAGGTGGTCCCTTTTCCCCTCACTTCTTCAAACTGTGGAATATTTTGTTCTTCCTCAGAGGAACACCATGGAGTTTAGGCTCTGTCTGAACTGTATCTTCTAAGTGAACAAAACATCTCTGATCAGAGACCCTCAACACTACCACCCACTCTAAAAGCATTAAATCCTTGATCTGTAGCTGATTTCCATGACAACAAACCTGAGGGCTCTTGTCCCCAAAGGGGAAGGTGCAACAAAAGCTAAACTATTAAAGGAAAAAACAATTTAAAGATCATTTAAAAAGAAAACTAATAGAATTGCAGTATCTACTAGACTACGTAAGCAGAGATGTGTCAGCAAGTGCCAGATAGCTGAATAAAACTACCACGTGGAGTTTATGCCAGTTGCTTGCTGGGGAAGAGTGAGAGCATGAGCTTGTTCAGCTGAAGCAGCTGTGGCAAGGCAGTCAGGCCTGGAATGACTTGCAGCATCATTTAATATAGCTCTGTAATTAAATGACCATCATTTGTGTTTGAAATTGACTTTCAAACTTCCAGGAGAAAAGTAAACAATGCATCAAGGCAGAGCTTATATTGCTGGCACACATGGTCTCAAGCCACAGAGTTAATGCTGAGATGGCCACAAAAGTGCCATGACCAGCAACAAACTCTAGGCTTTGCCAGTGTAACCTTCTGCTGGGCAAACTTTGGATGGTTCAACCAGAACACCTATGACCATGCCCCATTTTCCACCTTGTCAAACCTTGCAGTGAAGCAACAAGGTCACACAAAAGATCATTTCCAGGCACTTTGGTTTGGCCACTATTGAACACAGGGATCCTGCCAGTGAGAGAGACAGCACTAACATCGAACCAGGCTGTGGCATTCGTGGGTTTTGCTTTACTTGTAGAAGGTAAAGTGAAAAAAAACAAAAACATGGAAATGGCATTCTAGAGAGAGAACACCAGGACGAGGTTGGGTGCATTAGTAGCAGAGATTTGCGGGAATTGCGCTGTTTGCTCCTCATACCTGGCTCCTTTTCATGCACTGACACAACCCTGTAGAACAGATAACCTTTAGGGGGCCATGTGAGAAAAAGAGAGGGTCCAGAGCACTTGGTCTCTTTGCCACCCTGCGTGGCTGTGCCAGCACCCCACTGACACAGCTCTGCTTCCTAAGGCAGGCCTCACCTGCCCTTGCCAGAACCACCCAGGGAATGCTCACATCACAAGACTGGCTTTTATTTACTGTGTGAATGGCTCCTTCCCCATCCGCCCCAATTATTTCTCATTTGTTTTATTGTATCGTAAATACAACTACATTTAGAAGAGGAATTACATATGCTTTCCCTCAGAACTCCCTTAAATGAATGCCTGGGAAATACAGCTCATTCCCTACTTCACCACCCTTCAAACTCTTCCAGTGGATCCAGGACAGGTGGCAGCACAAAGGCAACTACTAAGCATCACCAGTTCTCACCTGGTACCTCAGTCTGTGGTAACTTTGTGCTCAAAGTTACAGCAAAAGTCTCTGCAAATTGACCCGCAATCTCTCATTAGTAGCAGCTACTCAGGAACAGCACAGCTGACTTTTAGCAGAGGGCAGATGTTACATGAAAACTCCTTTTAGTGATGGGCAGAAGCTCCGATGCAGAGCTCTGGTGCCTGGCTGTGGTTTGGGAAGAGAGTGGCCACAGCCAGCTGTTAGCAGCAGTCGGGGCACAGGGCTGGCACGGGCAGACATGCAGGATTACTGTACCTAAAGTAGGTGCACTGGCACTTCGACTGCGATCTTCAGATATCCACACAAGGCACAAACCCACACGCAGCACAACGGGAGAGAACACGCAGAGGCACAAGGTCAAACACAATTCAAAACCCATGGCGACACAGTACGGGACAAAAGGAGAGAGGGACGGGAGACACAAGCGCCACACGAATGCTGAATTCACACGGGATTAGGAGCACCAAGGCACTGGGAAACTCCCTTGCACAACAAAGGAGTGGAGCAGAGCTCTGTGGTGGGGAGGGAAAAACGGCACCGCAGTCACTTCAGTGGAAGGAGGCCACCTGCTCCAGGACCCACTGCTCCTGTGAAGTGGCAAATACCTGGACAGCAGCTTTAGAGATGGAAGCACTGAAATCTGGATAACATAAATAACTTAAAGTCACAGCACCCTGATTTAGGTGGCCCATCTTCCACTCCTTTATGGTAGCCACAAGTATTGCGCTTTGTTAGACAAATAAATTTCAGGACAACACAGGGGATTACACAAAAGCAAAGACGAAATAAACCAAAGTGAAGAGTCTAACCCTCAGAACAGACTGTACATCTATTCCAAGTAAGCTAGCAACTTCCCAGGCTGTATGTCACAGGCAAATATGCACAGCATATCATCAATGTGTAGGTATGCTACTTGTTTTGAACAAAAATCTAAAATTCTCTTGGAGTAAGTAACAAAGCAGAAGCTATCCCCCTTCCGGCTTCTGAAATAGAGAGCTAAATTCCTGAATCTCGTGCAAGAGAAAAACAAAAACCTCAGATGTCTGGCAGTAGATCTGATGCAGAGATTCACTGGATGCTTGAACTGGATCAGTGGAAAGACTGCTAGAGCAGAGCAGTAAATGTAAGTAGAATTCCAATTAATGGCAACAGCGACTTCTGCATTAAGCAGAACATTTTGTTTATTTCTTCATCATATGCAAATGTCACCAAATGACAATACCAAAATAATCCCCCCACCAACACTACATGTAAAAAATCAACGTGAGCTTGAATGACTTGCCAATCCTGTTCCTGTTGTCACCACCTCTTTTGCAAGGCTGCTTAAGTACAAAAAAAGGAGAAAGACTAAGTGCTGCTGTCCTGTTTCTGTATATAGGAAAATCTTACAAAAGATAAACCAAGGATGACCCAGGGGAAAAAAGCCCACAAATCCCATGTGTGAACTACTGCCAGACAGCATCAAGCCCCTACAAGGTCCCAGGGGAGATACCACAACAGAGTCTGAACCACATCAAATATTTACTTACATCAGTGATTTTCTTTTCTTGCTTTTTGATATTTTCCAAACATTCTACTGTCAGAAGTGCCACCAAGTCACAGTGAGACTAAGGCTGGCTTTTTTGCTTCTTAAGGCAGTTACAGCAGTTGTTAAGATGCTTCAAAATGCACAGAATCTGAATGCAGAGGCACGGTACCTACCCAGATTGGGGGCACTTGCAGTCCTCTTGTTATTTTTTATCTTGAAAAAGCCTCGGCCAAAGGAAGATCTGGCTTTGCGTGTGCCAAAACTGTCCTCGTCACCTGTGCCACCGTGAGAAGGAGACTTGGGAGGGAGGGTTGCAAAATTATTGCCTTCCACAGGAGGTTTAACCTGCTTGAATTAGGGAAAGAAAGAGTCAAAATAAGGGAATTGCAGAAAGCCTTTTGAGAGCCTGTAAAGTGACTGCTGACAGATAAGCTGGGAAGTCCTTCTTCTCTGTCATGACAAGAACACAAAATGTAAAAACCATAGAGATCTTCATCTGAATATGTTGTCCTGGTTTGGGCTGGGATGGAGTTAACTTTTTATTTTTGTTTACAACACTGTGTATGGGTTCAGTGCTGTGTTTTGGAAGTAGTAGGGAATAATGTCTTCTCTCTCTCTCGGGGCTCCTATAGGTCCGGGTGACCCCAAGAGAGATCCGAAAATGTCTTTGCTTCCCTAGCCCAAACGTCACCAAAGAAGAGGTCTGGAATGCTTCCAGTTGCTTTTCCAAGGTTGTTTATTTCTTCTTATCTATAATATTTTCTCTCTGACCTGCCGAGGTCCTCTCAGCAAGGCAGCCATGGCATTCTGCTCTGCCCTGTCGGGCGGTGTTTACCTTTTATATCAAAAGTTATGTATACTGTGTTTACAATTTATTACCAATACCTAAGATTTGTGTTGGACAGTGTGTCCCTACCTTAAACCAACAGAAAAGTGTCACTTTCACAACAAGACATGGAGGACAAGAAGGAAGAAAAAGGCTAGGACACGCCCAAATTTCTCCATCTTGACCCCCTGAATTATATTCTAAAAATCCCAAAATTCTACTTTTCCACCCTGTGTTAATCTGAGTATCACACTACTAAAACCCTTGTGACTTGTAATCTCCCATGCAAAATTGACAGCTTTTTCCACAGGCTAAAATTGAAGCCACAGGTGTTTTTGACTTCATGCCAGGGTCTCCAAGACCCCTGCCATAATCTCGAGACAGCCAGGGCAGCCAGAGGGATTCCTGGACTCCAACATTATTTTACTTTGTTTCAATTATTAAACTGTTCATATCTCAATCCCCAAGTTCTATCTTTTTTTTTGTTGATTCTCCTCCCTGTCCCACTGGGGCAGGGAGGGAGACCAGCTGTGGGGTCCTTTGCTGTCAGCTGGGATTAAACCCTGACATATGCTCAGGATCCAGGATTACTATCACTACCTGCTAAGAGTAAATTGTGTTTTTTAAGATGTTCCTCAATTTCTGTAAGGCTGACTTAAAAGCATGGAAAAGGCAAAAACAGAGTCCTGAAGGGCTTTGAACTTCTCCAGCTTTCCAGGGTCTCTGTCTCCCCCACTGGCAGCTGTAGGGGCAGTAAGTGGGAAGCAGAGAGACAACACCCCACAGTACATTGGTTTTCTGCCAAGTGTCAGAGAGCTCTTTCTGTCACTGCTCTGCAATTTCTTAATTAATGGATTAATTGACTGTGTCCACTGCCAAAGCAAAGAGGAAATTACAGATTAAGCAAGGAGTATAAATGCCAAGAGAGATATCAGACACTCCAGTTAGCCAATTTAAAGCAGTACTTTAACCTTGCCAGCTGTTTCACTGTCTCTTTGAAAGAAGGAAGCAAAACCTTTCACAGCCCAAATACAATCCTTTGGCTTTTGCTGAATCAATACAGCATTCATCCTATGAGTGGTATCTGAAGTCCGTCACCTCTGCTCAGGTGTTCCTAGAGGTAAGAACTGCAAGATGTAGCCTTAAGGTACCAGAGGGTGACTGTTCTGCAATGACAGGCTTTTCAGAAACACACTTGCTACTCACAGAAAACAACTGAGAAACCCAAAGGTTTTTAAAGAGACACTAATCAAAGATAATTACAGAGTCAGTAAAATGCTTAATGGTTATCTTTGCTAATTATCTAGTGGGGGAAAAACATTAGCTTAGCTGGTAACCTTATGCTCAATCAGACTGTAAGATACTCCGTGTGTGAGGAGGCAAGGAGGTACTGAGCACTGAGCAGTGCCACTGATGGTGACAGCCACCAGAGACTCCTCCCTGTCCTCTCTGCAGGACTTCCATTCCCCCTCTGGACCTGCGTGTGGCAATTCCACACCTCCCAGCCTGCCAACACCTCCTCACTGCCTGTGTTTCTCCAAGGACACATCACCACACACAGACATTACCTCTGTTGGCTTCTGTGCACAGTCTCTGTCCTGTTTGGGAAAGATTAAAACATTGGAAAAGTCATGGTTTATAGCCAGTATTCAATTCATTATGGTTAACCCCAGTTAAGTTCTGACAGAAATACCCTTCTCTGACTGTTCCTTTTCCCCAAAATAAATCTCTTCAGAGCTGTATTTCACACAGATTAAGCCTTGCTTACTTTGAGGTCAATGAGCTGACATGGAAATAGAGTTGCTTTGGATCACTTTGTGAAGGATTAGCTGTGCACATGATTAGTGACACACAGAATATTAAGGCACTCACGGGCAGAGCTGCCTGAGGGGACCCAGAGCAGGAACCAGACAGGGTAGAAGCCACGTAGATAAACCATCCACAGCCTCTACTTCTGTCTGTCCAAACAAACAAAAAATCAAAGATCCTCCACCCATGAACTCCAGCTCTTATCAGATTCTGGTGACATTTTCAGTCCTGTCAGCCTCCCCCCTACACTGCAAGGCACAGGAGGTATCAGGGAATTCAGGAGCTTCTTGGAGTTCAGGCTGTCACAAAAGAGCACCTGAATTGCACTGATTTGATTGCATTGCTAGAGTTTAGCTGCTTTTGATCACTTCCACAGAAACCTAAACTGAAGCTATCCCCAGCCATCCAACAGCTCCGTATTCTGTTTCTGACTACCTAAAACATACTCAGCCCAGATTTATTTTACAGCGCATTAATTACATAGCCTCCCAAAATTATTCACCTTAAACACAGGTAGGAAGTGGTGGTGGGAGTTATTTTTTTCTTGTCTTAAATCAGAAAAGCATATCCAGTAAAAAAATCCCACCTCATTGTCTGAGCAAAAACACAGCAAGAGAGTCTCAGGTAAAAGCCTCATACAAAGAGATAAAAAAAAGCACCTGTGTTTTCAAGAACAGATTTTCTTCTTTACTAGAATGTGGAAGACATCACATGTGTGTGACCACTGCCAACACATGCCACAAGGAGCCCTGCTCTGACTCAGAATTTCTCAGAAGGCAACACAACACCCACAGGGTCACAACAGAGATGTCACACCTATGTGCAAGGAGATGGGAGGAAGTAAGAGACCAAACCTACCACTTCAGATGCCTCTTTCCTCAAACTGCTCAGACTGCTGGACTTCTGCAGTGTGGAAATTCTGAAACAAAAACATAAAAACCAAGCTCAGTTATTAGAATTAAACTTGCTAAGATAAAGACACTCGAAGGAATCAGCTTTAAAGACAGCATTATAATACATGATGAGATATACTAAACCCAATGATATTTTGAATTAAGATGCAGTAATCAGTGCAGTAAATTCAGTAATCAGAGCCCATGCAATTTAATGAGATACTGTAAGAACTTCCACACTGGAATAACTGCTGCTTTAGGGAATATGGATATGTGGCAGAAACTAAAATTATTTTCTCATTGTAGTCAGCTGATCACCTTCCCCTCACTATCAAAAGAAAAAAGCAAACCATGTGTGCATGCACTGTGGAATACTATAAATTTCAAAGTATATTGACAGTCTACCACCAAATTAGAGATGCTTCACAATGTAACAGGAAGTACCACGTGCCCAGACAAAGCATTGGAAAATAATGATCATGAAAGCATGGGGCATGAGCAGACACCTACCATCACCAAATATCATCTTGGCTAGAATTAACTGACCTATTTACATAGGTATGGAAAATAAAGGGGGTGCTTAGTGGGGGTTCAGGTTGGCCATCACATTTAAATATGTCCCCTGAACAGATTTGATGGCACTTACATTGGACTATCACACAGATGAGTTTCAGGGGAGGAGCCTGCTGATCTTCCTTCACTGTAAAAACAAAAAAGATATGAAAAAAGGCTGAGACAGAAATCCTACGATCTCAGCCTGCTTTAATTCTGTTTTCAGTTCAGCTCTTATGGTACTAACACATGGCAAATTTCCCCTCACTATGGTAGCAAGCCTTGTAGAAGATAAAGGACATAGGTGAGGTCAAGAGCCCCAGGAAAGAGCTCTCACTGTAAGATGATGACAATACTGAACTATTCAGCTTCAATAAATGCAGAGGTTCCAGCAGGGTCTGCAGCAGCACAAGAGTGGAGGTCACCATCTCCTGGTCACCATCCACAGCACAGGGCACTCTGCTGCAGTTCAGTGCTTGCTTTGGATTTTTCCAAGAGGAGACACAGGTGAAATCCCTACTGCTGATGGCTTGAGCTGCATGAGGAACATGCACAGCACAAACGGAGCAAAGCTGGGCTTCTGGACAGGATCCTTTCCTCAACTGGAACTGGAAAAATCACACGTCAAATTGAGCTTGCACTGATGCTTCACATTGAAATTGATGATTGTTTCAAGTCAACAACATCCCCTTGCCTCTGGATTCTTAGTGTTTGATACTTCTTAAGATAAAGCCAGGGATTTGGACCCAGAAGAAAAAAAAGTCAAGCACAGTCTTTGTTGAGCTGTGAGTCTGGGGTGCTTTTCTGTACTCCCTGCAGTGCCAGTGCAGGACTGCAGGGACTGGGTTTCCTCCCAGGACAAGGAGGGTGCAGGATTAGAAATGCTGGTGAAAGGTGACAGCCACTCCTCACCCAGCAGCTGTCACTGGTTCCTGGGTGCCACAGCTCAGCCACAGCCCCAGGCTGCAGCCACACATCCCTTGGGTTTCCTCCCCTCCTCAGCTTAGAGCTGGAAGCCCTTTTGTCCTGGCAGTGCCTTACAACCAACTTTAGCAGCTGTGCAAAATGTCTGAGCACAAATCAGCAAGGTTGGCAGAGCCAGCCAGACTTCCATGATGCAAACCTAGACAAAAATAATGATTCTGTGGCCTTCATACATTAAATCAGCTTCCCTCTCCTTCTGTTCGTTCCTTGTGAAGCAGCTGGTACAGACCATGAGTGCTGCTACAACAGCAACCAAACCAGCCCTTGCTTACTCAGGATTTAATCAATGCTTAAATCCTGGAACATTAGCTTGGTGTGCTGCAGCTAGCCAAGGGACTCCTAGCCTTGTTTACCTGGCTAATGACTTGATAATTCAGTGACTGACAGATTATTGCTGTCCTTAAATGTCATAGAATACTGGATTTACAATTGAAAAATACACAGAAACCATAATACCTCATTTCACTTGCAGGATCTGGCCTAGGGTGTGTTTTCAGTCTCTCTACAACAGTTTCTGAGCTCTTGGGTGCTGATGAAAAGGAAGGGATTGAAATCTGTAAAATGCTGGTGTGGATCTGTAAGGAATTCTGAAAAGAAGGAAGAATATGTGTTACAATCTTCTGACCTGAAATTAAGCAATCATAAATGTAAATGAAAAAAGAGTAACAGATAAACCATGAAGAAAAGGATCTGAAATAAGGTTTCAAAAGTGATTTTTTTCCATATTCTAATAGAATTATTTGCTCCTTGAAAGATGGCACTGCAGATAAAGCATGAATCATTGCACAGCTAAGCTACAGCACAGACAAAAATCTCACAAGGCTCACAAGACTGCCTGCTAAATGTGTCTCTACCACAGACACCATGAAGGTTAGTCCATGTTTCAGCTTTAATCCTGTCCTCGGAGACTTAGAGAATACAAAAAAGCTGCTAAACATTTAATTTAATTCCATTTTCTTCATAGTGTGTTCTTGCTGTTTAAGTAAGTCAAGACCCTGCTCTGACTCAGAGCTTAGAGAAGAGGTCTATAGTTTTTGTACTGGAAAGTCTGATGGTAAAAATCAGAGATTGAACCACAACCTACATAACATTTAACTGAATGGATGCAATTATGATTGCATCCTTTTAAATACGACAAGATATATTTAGTAAGTCCCAACATATTTACTTCAGCTTGATGCCAAAGGAAATGTAGCTCCTAAAACAGCAATGTTTGATAAGAAAAATAATTTCTATGACTAACAGAATAAGTCATTTAGATCTGTTCTCATGATAAATACAGCTATTTCTGTCTCCTGATCCCATTTGCAGATTAAGAAAAATAAGTTTAATTGAAATTCCTCAGTAGTTTTCACAAGAAAACTACTTTCCCCAAAAGGATATGAGACATTACAAAAAACTGAGAAACCCAAAAAAAAAAAATCTTTTCAGAAACTTGAGTTTTGTCATCTGCAGCATGAATCCAGCACAAGCCAGTGTTTTCAAGGAACGATGGTATTAAATACAGCAAAAAAACCCCACCCAACAACCTACCTCTTCATGAATATTCATATTGAACTCATCATGGATTGGAGATGCGGTTACTGGGGTTGGGGATGGGCTTTTCTCTGGGTCAGTCAGACTTGGTGTGTCCAATAAACCCGTGGAAACAGACCCTGAATTCAAGTCTTCACTTTCACTTTCCTTGCCTGAAGGGAGAGAACATGGAAACTTGTTGGTTTTGCAGCCCTTGCTCCCACACAAGCTGCAGCCAGCGTGCTCAGTTATGGGCCGAAACTGGAAGGATTTGATTGTTGGGGTTTTTTAGGACAAACTACAATAGGAGAAAGGGAGTCATGACCAAGTGTCACTTCCCAATTCAACCATCACAACACAGCAGGGTTGGAACAGAGGGAGGTCAAAAAACCCAGCAAACACCCTCAGGGCATTTAGAGGCATCAGTTTCAACAAGCTGAATAAACTGGAGTACTACATTCCTGCCTGTTCTGGAATTTTGTTCTAAATACTTTGTTTCCCTTATTTACTACGGAAAAGTAAGACGGTCCAGTCTCCCTGAAACTTAAGACATCTCTGTGGTATCTTCAAGGTACCCTGAGGAAAAATGCAGCTCACTGCTCAGGAGTCTATCACCAGCCTGGAAGTGACCACATCAGGTCTGCAGCCTGTCACAAACTGAGTGTGTCTCATTCAGGTAGTGCTGAAGCCCACACCAGTGTCTGCATCCTCTGCTCCTTCCACCCTGGATGCTCCTGAGCTGCCTCAGTGCTACCAAAAGGCTTGGACTGGTTGTGAAAGACAACCAATACTTTCTAAAAGGTGAGCAGATATCCAGTGCTCGTTGCCAAAACACAAACCGAAGGCAAACACAAACCGAAGGCAAACACAAACCAAAGTCTGTTCACAGCAAAAACCTCTCTTGCCCATTTGTCACTGCCTGAAATCTCTGTCCATGCTCCATGAAGTGACCATGGAGCAGAGTTCCCAGAGAATCAAGGTCTGTTCTAACACCCTCCTGTGCTTGAAGGCACAGCACTGCAAGAAAGGGCAATACTTGTTTAAAAATTGCTCCCCCTCCAACACTCAGCATGGTGTGAACTCAACACAACAAAAATACATATTTTGCTTCCTCACTCTTATTGGGCTGTTGACAATCTTCACCCTCTGAAGGGGTCTGGAAACCTCCACCAGTCTTAGAATATATGGAATGGGCCATTACATGTTGTGATATAGATACAGCTTCTGCTTCAGTCACACGGTTAAGCTCACCACCACAACATACCTGGAGTTTAAATGACAGCGGAGTTGCTTTTTTTTTTTTGGTTTTTTGGTTGTACAATACCTTTTTTACCTTGAGCCAGTATCACCATGTCTTGGACTTTCTTGTACCTATTCAGAGATTGCCGAAGCTCTTCTATCTTCCGATCCTAAAATGAAAGGAAGTTGGGACTGTGTTTCCTCCCCCAGAAATAAGGAGTACAAATACTAGATCCTTTAGTTTAACTGGCTGTGAGACTAAAAATGGGAAGTGTGGATGGGACAAGACTCAGAATGCTGAGAGGATTTGAAATATCAGAAGTTGTATTAAGCAAAAACTATCATCTGGTTAATCACGAGAACTGTCCCAGCCTTGAAAGTGGATTTCAGCTCCCTTATTAAGTCAAAGGTAGAGCATAATAAATTTGCCATGTACAAAGGATTTAGGGCTTTGGTGATCAAAAGAAAACATCCTACAAAATGCACATGCATATGAAAGCATAAAACCATGTATGAAAATAATTCATACTTCACAGAAAAGCCCTTTTGGAAACAGCATGTGATCTTGCACTTGTATGGAGATCTATATATTTACAGAACACAGTGCAAATTAACCACACTGAACTCAACAAAACAACAGTGTAAGGACTCTGAACAGATCCTGTGCACATGCACAGAGCTCATAAATGCTCATAGCCCCTGAAAGGCACTGCAGTGCTTCTGACTGCAGAAAATCATCGATTTGTACAAATCTGATTTTTCTGACTGCAGAAAATCATTGATGCTTACAAATCTGGTTTTTAGGTGAATTGTGAAAAGCTCACATGTGAAGGTTTTCTTAGAGATTGAAATCAATCTGATGAATGATTACTGAAAAAATAATGACTTTGCTACCTTCTCTTCATTTGCTGCCATTAGAGATTCTACCGCCTTCTTCATTTTCTGTACCTCTATATCTAAAAACACAATACAGTTCTCCAAGTCAATTTAAATAAGACAGTGTAAGGAAGTAAGAAAAACAAAAAATCAAGAAGCAACTCAGGAATATCTGAAAGTAGATTCACATAGTTGCAAAACATAAGCCACTTAAATTTTTTTTTAGATGCAAACAAAAAGAAGGAAGCTATTTTTCTTCAAAACCTCTTCTCTGACATTTTTATGAAGGAAATGATGAAATCTAGGAAATTTCCTTCCTCCCCCCACCCCTCTCCAAGCCTTACAAGAATGGAAAACTCAAGAGTAAAACTACTGCTTGATTTTCACTATCTCCATCTTTAAAATAACCAAATACTTGCCAAACAAGAAGTTCAAAATAAACAATATACTACATTTGGAATGCAATAAAACACATCCTCAGTACAACAGTCAGTAACCACCCCAAAACCCACTCAACAAAACAAGGGGATTAATGGATGTGATGAAGGAAGCACCGTGCAGTGATGCTCAGCCCTAATTCAGCATGGATGGAGAAATGAGAAGGGCACAGTGGTGTTTGCTGTGATGAGCAGTCATGCTGGAATATTACATGGCAGTTCAGGCCTGGGAAAGGTTCCTAACACAGACAACAGTGCTTCATCTATAATCCTTATTTACCAAGAAGTATAAAGACATGGGAACATGTATGCTCTGGAGGTGTTCTGGGCTAGGAATTCAAAAAGAATGGAAATAATCTCCATTTTTTCCTAAAGATCTACCTTGCATGAATGAGGTAAAAGTCAAATTTCACTACAAATGTAGGCAGGTGGCCAAACTCACAGGCAGAAAAGCCCTGTTTCAACTTCCTAAAAATTAATGGAAAGCAAACAGGCAGGAAGAACATTCTTCTCCTTAATGAAATACAAGAAGAAAAGAAGCTGCCTGGCTGGCTTTCTAGATGAAAGACATTTAGACACATCATTGCAGTGATTTTCCCTCAGTTATGCTGGCTGAAAATCTGGTTTGCTGGATTGCAACTGCATTTCACTGAGAGGCAATTGCTTTGTGAGCCTTCCTGAGACCCAATCTTCCTTTATCTATCAGATTTTCTTCAGAAAATTTTGTGTTTTAAGTGTGATGTACTCCCCCTTGTTCTCCAGTTTTACTCTAAGTGTAATTAAGGGTTATAGATGATGCAACCTAACAATGTTTGTTAAAGCAGTTTTGCAAACACATGCAGAAAGCTATTCTGGAAAGCACTTCTGGAATGCAAATGCTCATGGAAAGACACCAGGAACCTTACTTTTATCTTTGAGCTTCTTTTTACAATTTTCATCTGCGCGGGAAAAACCCATTGGATTGGAAATTAGCATGAAGGTTATGACATGAAATAACTTTTAAGACATTATTGATACTTTATGAGTCAACTCTTCCTCACTTCATTCAGCTAATGAGGCAGATAATTTGTTATCTGGAAGCAGCATTTTTTAGTATCAGTCCAAGGCACATACAACATGTTTCATCACAGCAAAAGATCTTCTGCTGAGCTACACTGAAAACCATAAAGCTGAGGACCACAGGGTAATAAGAGTTCAAGTAGCTCCCCAGGGAAAAAAGCCCTATATAAGTGGTCATGAATGCAATGAAGTCAGACCCTGCTCACATTTAAATGTTCTTTAAAAAAAATGGAATCACAGCTCATTGTGATCATTTTTAGTGATCTTAGGCAGTGGTTTTGAAAACACCATTTCACGAAATAAAATGTGACAATCTACACATAGCATATTCCTCCTCAAGTCAGGGGAGGAGACTAATCTCTTGTGCATTTCTTTTTTAAAAGAACATACTTTAAAAGCACAATCTTAAAATCAGCAACAACTATCAGTAAGATGTATTTAGAATTGAAATTGCATCAGGTCAAAAAATCTGTGGAAAATTTCTGTGATGTTTTAACAAAAAAAATTCTGGTTTTAAATAAGATTAAGTCCTCAATCTAAGATTCCCTCAAATAAATACTAATAATTTCTTCTTTACAACCCAAAAAAAGAATTACCCAGCATGTAAAATTTTTGTCCTTATTCAAGCCTAATTGAGATTTAGACTTAATGAGCACACAAATCCAGAATCAATCCTTGATTTCACCTACTCACAGTTAGGTCCACATCATACTTTGCTCAGCAGTATGGCTTTTCCCCTTCCTTACCAGGAAGTTTCCTTTTCAACACAATGTTTTTGGAGCATTTGTACAAAGTAGTTTAAAAATTTCTCAGCCAGTATAAACTGTATATTTTGAGGCCCCATGCAAGCCATGTAAGGAGCTAATTAGGGATTTTTTTGGTCTTGTTTAAATTTGACCAAGACCTTGCTGTGACAGAACATTTAGCACTTGCATCATCAACAGCCTCTAAATATGTTTCAAGAGGTAAACATCAAGACAAAGTTCAGAAAAATTCAAGCTTTTATCACTTATTTCCTGTACAAGGAAACATGACCTCAGATGAAGTGACGGAGGAGGACACAGTGATAGAGCCTCCCTCTTTCTTACCTCTGTCCAGTATTTCAATTCCTTCTCCTTTCAGCTTGGAAACCAATTTTTCATGCAACCTTTTCACCTCGGCTTCCTTCTGCTCTAGTTTGTCTTTCAGAGCTGACAGCTCATCCTGTAAAGACACAGAGCCACTTAGTGACAGCTTCCACAGGCAGCTGAGATGTTTCCACAATTCCCTCCTAGGAAGCACAGTGGACAGGTCCTTAGCTGGTGGAAGTGACTGGGAGCCCCTGACATTTACCACTGCCTGAGGGTGCATCCACCAAAGTGACTCTGAACATCCCAACAGACTTCTGAGCCCACAGCAGAGCAAAATCAGGGGCTCTGTGGTCTGAAATTCTTGGTCTCGTGTATAATTGAAGAGAAACTTCACACCAAAATATAAAGACCAAAGAGCAAAAGGGAAAAAAAAACCAAACAGTTTTCTTATTTATTTAACCTTGCAGAGATAGGAAAAAAAAGCAGGTGAAAAGGCTGAATGCTAACATTTCCATACATTGTTTTGGTATTTATAGGGCATTTTGCGTGTTCAAAGCCGAACAATTCTGAAACTCTGCTTATACCAGGCTGAGGAAAGTTTCAGAAATAACCACTGCTTCTATGGAAGAAAAATCAATCACAACACCAGCAAGCACATGGACACATACTGGAAAGCAGTTGAGACGAAAATGTGGTACCTCTGCCACAGTTTGGGTTTGCTGATCAAGCATTAGGAAAGCAAGCTTGGAGCTGAGATTCTTGGGAATAAGACAGATGGTGTTTGCGGGAGTTGGGGTGTATTAGAAAAATGCTGTCAAGTTTTAACTTAGATCTAACCATCTGCACTAGCAAGTGACTGGCACAGATCCATGCATTTAACTTTTTAAAACTTGAGTCAAATCCTACCCAGTTTAGTAACATGTTTCTTTGATGTCCGAGGATATCTTGTGCAAAAGCATCATCAAGACAGGACCCTCATTGCAACTGTACCCAACACTGAAAATTTAATTTGTTCAGTTTGTAAACAAAGCAAAACAAGGCAAGACTCATCATTTTGGCACTTACAGCTTCTAAATGATGTTTCAAATCCATAATGGAATAAACCAAACTACAGTACTGTGGCTTAGGTATTTTCCTGAGCTACCCTCAGACAATCTCTTGCAAATACATAGTGATGTTTGCAACCCAAACTATGGCCCAGCTATGGAATATCCTGAAATTGGTTCCTGTTTGCTCTAAAGCATCATTAAAAAAAAAATAGATCAATCTTAAAATTGTCAAGAAATCAAAGCTTTTTCCACAAGAGTGGCTGGGGAATAACAATAATTCGCTGGTGCTCCAAGTTGGCACTGATTATGATGGGATTTCTGCCAGTGTAGGATCCATGTTACTCCAAAACAAGATCATTTCTTGGTCACTTGAGAAGCTGCTGTTATATCCACAGGCAACTAGAGCTGCATGTGGTTGTCAATGTGCATTTCTTTCCCTGAATTAGCAGTATGATATGCAAATTTATATGTGGGAGAGGGGACAGTATAAAAAAAAATCACTATTTCCCAGATAGTTTTCATGAATACATTTTCTGTAAAAGGGTGATAAAAAGTTCTGTTTGAATAATGGATGTAAGCTACAGACGAGGCAATTTTCCTTTGGAAGGGGGAGTGATTTTAACCCAAGTCTAATGTCATTATGTGTAACCTATGCACGGTTCAGAGCAGGAAAATCCTCTCCCCTGCAATATAAAAGCTGTTTACAGGGCATATCTACATAAAGAGCTATCCACATCTAAGGAGGAAGGGCACAACGCATACCGACACACAGCAATTAATGAAGAACAGAGCACGACAGCACAATGCAGGACAGACCAGTAAAGGGTGGAACATGAAGGATTCAAAACAGCCCAGCATTCCCCAGAAACTACCACACCTTTAGCATCTGGCTTTTTTGCTCCATCCGCTGCTTTTCATACTGCATCTGACCCACTTTGATTTTCATGCTAGAAAGTTTGGCCATTAAAGACTGGTAACAGAGACAGAGGAGTGAGAGGAAACTAAAGGTAGAAAAGAGACAAGGCTAAATGGCAAAGAGAAGTTAGACACTTAGAGAAACAGGCTGCTAGAAGTACTTAGGTGAATGCTTTCAGTTCAGAAGTGGTTTATTTTTAGCACGTTTAGGAGAAAATAAATGCTGTTTTTAACAGCTGTGGCATAGACCTTACATACTGCAACTGGTATTTCTTGACATACATGCAAAAAAAGGTCTAAACAGGTAATAAATTTATTATTAACAGCATGGTACGTTTACCCTTCATAAGAAACAATGCTCAAACTGAAAACCACAGCATGAAATTTGGGAATAGCCCCTGCTGCTAAGTGAGAACCATGGAACCCCAGGACCTGAGAGTGCTCAGGATTTTGCAGGGTGCAGGCAAGGATGAGCGAAAAGAGTGAATTCCTAAAACCTGATTTACACTTATCTCTGCCTCTTCCCCTCAGCCTCACTTACTTTGGTTGTTTTCAGTTTTTTCTCATACTGGAGTCTTTCATTGTCCATTTCTCCCACCCTCAACCGCAATTCGTTTATTTCCTGGATCAAATCCTGAGTGGAGGGAAAAAGACAACCAGAAACAACAAAGAACTTCAGTAAACAAAACAGAAAGATAGCTATGACTGTAACAACAAGAAAAGCAGGCATAAAAGGAACTCAGTACACAAAACCACACCCCCCAAATCCATCACTAAGTCAAGCAACTCAGACCTTCCTAAATATCCAGGGACTGAGTTTCTCAGTTTCTGTGTTACTGCACCAAATGTAAGAGGGCAGACGACAAAGGGGGACATAAATTGAAGTTATATTCCCTGTGCTGAGGGCCAGGAAAGGCCTCCTGCTTCTCCGTTCAGTTGTCTGGAGCCCAGTACTAAGGATGGGCAATGGAAAACAGTGGCAGGCATCCTTCAACACCTAGAAGCCACATCCTCCCTCCGCTGTCCCTCCTGCCCCAGCCATCACCTGCTCTTTCAAAATATGAAGCGATGACACTGTAAAACCTGTGATTCCACCACTTAAAATAGCCCTCTCACCGAGGGCTGAACAGGGGAGCCACCACAGGTTTCTACAAGCAAAAGCACCTATGTTTAAGCATCAATGGCACCACTACATCTGGGCTTTCCAAATTCAGCCTGGCTTGGAAGAAACTCGGAGCCAGCACAAACTCACATCTGAGCTCTTCAGGAGACCAGCTTGACCTCCTGGCCATCCTGATGGATCCTGCCAGGTTTGGGGGTCACACCTGAGTGTCCCCAGCTCCCTTGGTTAAACAAACCCAGAGTCTGACTTCTCCACCAAGCCTCCTCATCCTCTAGGTCAGAGAATGGTTTGGGTTGGGAGGGGCCTTAAAGCCCATCCAGTTCCACCCCCTGCCATGAGCAGGAACACCTTCCACTATCCCAGGTTGCTCAGAGCCCCGTCCAACCTGGCCTTGAACACTTCCAGGGATCCAGGGACAGCCACAGCTTCTCTGAAAAACCTGTGCCAGGACTTCAGCACCCTCAAATAAGGATTTTTTATGGTCCTTATGTTTGCTTTCCTTCCTACATCCGAGGCAAACCCTATCCATGTCAAGCAATGGTGTACATTGAGCTAACCGGTCTAAGCACAATTTCCCAGAGCTAACAGTATAATTAATAGAGATTTATATTTATAAATTAACAAGCCAGCAGCTGACATTTAGAGGGTATTCATGGGTCCCTGATAACACCTGCCTTCCAATCCCACACCACCCTTCCTAAGCTTACAAGCCTCTGTTTGTTGTTTTGTGCTTAATGAACCTGATGCTAAGAGAGCAGCATCTGTATTTCTCCAGAAAGATCCAGGTTCAGTTCTCAGAACTATGAGCAAAGTGAAAATACAGAACATTTTAATGCTTTTAGTAATTACTATTTCAAATCTATGACTTTCTAATTCAGCAGCACCTGAAATTCCTCAACAACTGATTTGTTTGGGGCTTTTCTCTCCTGAAGCATGATCCAATGTTAAAATATGCTGTGTGGAACTCACTGCTGAGGCTGTTCTCCACATATTTGTCACTTGAACTATGTGACTTTTAAAATACTCAGTGTGACCCAGGAAACAGAACAATCTTGCAACCAGATTGGAGGTGATGGTGGATAAATCGCAAAGAATTCCCTGTGAGTGAGTCAGTTTTACCCTCTGGCTGCTGCTTCAAAGGCCCAGTCTGGCTATGGACTTCTTCCCAAATAAACTCCCTCTCAGGGTATTTTCTTACATAAACTCAGCCCAACTCAGACCACCCGTGTTCCTCAAGGAAAATAATGCTGGTGTCTGCTGAGAAAGTGGAAATACTGGAATAATTCAAAGAACAGAACAATTACAAATCTCTATTAAGTACACAATTAGCTTTGAAAAAGCTGGGTGTTTGTGAACATCTAGACAGCAAATCCTAGAGCACAAAGATCTAGGGAGGCATCTGTTTAGACAAAGAATGGGGAATATGAGTAACCAACCAAGCTGGAATGGGAAGTTGTAATGACAGACATAAGTAACAAATGGATAATATGAAGGATTTAATCAGAATGGTAATTCTGTAGGAGACAGTAGCTGCACAAGTTGTCAGACATCAAATTTTTTTCTTTTCCCTAAATAAAACCAGAAGCAATATTCATAGTTTTGCTTGCCTAGTCTGGGTATGAATCTTTTTCCATTTCAATCACTCCACATAAATGCCATAATGTGTTTTAGGGTCAAATATTTTAAATATTCATTTAAATACTCAGCTCTTCTAAAATAATTGATAAACAGCAATATAATTAGATCAACACTGAATAAAATACTGCATACTTCTGAATAAGTACTGCCTCCAAAATATCTCTACTTCTGAATAAGTACTGCCTCCAAAATATCTCTTAGAGATTTTGTAAGGGCTGAGACCCTCCAACTAATTAGATATTCATATTTTCACTGAACCAAATGGAAATTAAGATATGATATCCCTTCCAGCATTTAAGCCTAAGCATTTTTAAAGCTATAAAGTGTTGAAATAAAGAAGAAACAGTATAATAATATATATCACACTAAACTGCATTATTCTGGATTTCAAATGGACGGAGAAACATTTTAGTAATAGTTCATTAGTTCTGGCACAAATATCCGTGATGTAAATCCATATAGTCCCTAATTACAGCAACTACTATTTAAATAAAATTTAGGTTATTTTTATCAAAGGATTTTAGTGTATTTCAAAGTATTTCAAAGAGGAATGTCATCATAGAAGATAAGCCTCTTGCACAGAGATTACAGATTTGCAGTTTGTGGTGTGCTCCCCACACTGGAACCATTTTCTGGGAACCTGTAGCTCCATGTCCACCTTCTTGGTATGCTGAGCTGTGCTATGAAATTATGGAGAGACTGCAGTTCAGGGGGGAAACAACAAAGAGGGAATCCAGGAGAACTCTACAATATTCAGTAAAAATAAAGATAGAAATAGAGGAATCAAATCACTCAAAGCCCAGTCACATTTGTTAGCAGTTCTGGAAAGCAGAAGAAACCACAGGGTGTTTGCAAATGAAGATACACAGAACCCAGGCCGGAAAGCACCTGCTCCCTGTGGTCATCTGGACCAAGCCCTGCCTCCCCACAGTCAGGTACTGCTGCTGCCAGCTCGCTTATCCCTCGTTTGGGCTGCTTAGAGTAAGTGTCAGCCCACAGAGAGTTATTTGCTGTGTGCTGTAATTCATGAACGAGCAGAGCTCTGTGTGGGCAGAGTCCCAGGAGAGCTGTGAGAGCAGCCAGCTCTCACACACACCTCCCACGGGTGCAGGAGACCTTCAGTGATTCCCTCCACCCTTCCCCCTGCCAATTTCTCCAGCGACGCCATGCACAGAACTCGTCTGCACTGCAAAATCAGCTGCTTTGAAGGCAGTGCTATGATGCTGTCACATAAAACCTGTTACCAACTAGAGGGAAAGGTAACAGGAGGCAACAGGAATCCATCCCAGAGCTTGACAGTGCCCACGGAAAGGTGCTGCACTGCAGAAATGAACACTGCTATCACTACCTAAAGAATCACTTCCAAACCTGGAAGTGATACAAGTCATTCGTTTTCAACCTGTGGATTTCTTTGGGTGTGCAGATTACTTCAGACAGGCCCAAAGAGCAATCCAAAAGCAAGACTGACTTATGTTTTTGTGCTTGCAATACAAGTGAGGAATGGTGCTTTACTGGAAACTGAGCAGTTGGAAAACCACTGGCAGAAGTGGAAACGGCAATTTTGTGTCCTGTCATGGCAATACGGCTTCTTTCCTTCTAGAAACAAATGACACCGGGATCATCCACAACCATAACAAACACCTGACATTCCAGCTCAGTTATGAATCCAGAACTGGAAATTTTGTTCTGCTTCATAGGCAGACATTGAGGTATTTCTGATACAGGCTCTATCATCCTGTCAGGACAGCTGAGCTGATACTTGGACTTTCCTGGGTTTGCCCACCTGCTTTGAGCCTTTCTGGTTTCCAACATGAGCGAGGTTCACACAGACCTGCAGCACAGAGGGAAATGCCTCAGGAGAGCACTGCCAGGGATGGCAGCTCCACCCGGCTCTGTTCCCCCAGCCTCTGCTTCTGGGCTCCCATAAGGCTGGGGTCTGAAGTCAGGCTTCCCAACAGCCCCACAGCGAGTCAGCTCACTCTCTGTTAGCAACCCCAAAAGTTCTGTTCCTGTGCAGTGTCTCTGCACATGGGTGCTTTTTGTACTTGCCTCAGACATGCCTTACTCAGAAGGTTACAGTTTTATGTGGGCTCAGGAGAGTGCAGTATGTTCATGATTTCATTTAAATCCAACCTAAATCCATCCCTCCTGAGACCTGACAGCCAGAATCAAAAACTGCCTTTGGAAATCTTCCTTGGTAAAACCAGAATTTAACAAAGAGGACACTTTTTACTTTAAAAGGAACATGTTCTAACCTTAAAGATGAGCCCCCTTTCATGCCTGACAAAAAAGAAAATAAGTCCCAGAAAACGTTCAGGTAATGTGAAGACACACAGCTTTCACAATTTATCTTGTTGGGGTTTACTCACCTCTGTGTCTCTGAATCTGTCCTCATAGTCCAACCTATCCTTCTCTACAGATGTAAGCTTTAATTTCAGAGTGGAAATCTCTGCCATAAGATCCAGCTTCTGAGTTTCAAGGGTTGTTCTACTTAAAAGCTCCTGATTCAAGATAAAGAGGAAGAGAATGGCATTATTTACCCAAGGGGAAGAAACCAGTTATTTATTTTGACAGCTAAAGGTCTCCATCATGGGGAATAGCATCACCCTCATCCTTGCACTATGTGAAGCTCTGAGACACAGCTATTATCCATCTGACAGATTCCAGGCACCTAGGAATCTGGGATCACAGGGGCACTAGCACGGGCTGGCTGCCAGGACAAGAAAAAAGCCTTTCTGCCATCACAGTGGCTCTGGGCAGCAGGGAGCTGTGAGGGCAATCCACCCATCCTGCCAGAGGCTTTAATCTAAGGCTCTTAGAAGTTCAGTGGGGAAGGACTCAAAGGAGGGCAGAACTGGATTCCTGCAGCATAAAGCAGCACTAACATTACTAAGTACAGAGACTTGAAAGCCAATGTGGTAGAAAATGATCCCTTAGTTAAGAAACATCAAGGGCTGCAACACCTTGGAGGGCACTGCTCTCCCCAAAGTTTGTTAAGACAGAAGGAAGAGAAGACAGCAAGGCAGACAAGGAGCTGTGAAATACCTGCTGCAGCATCTCCTCCGTGGCATTCAGCTTCTCCCTGTGCTCCTCCAGGCAGAACTCCAGATCCCGGATCTTTTCTCCTTGGGCCTCCACCTGGTCTGTAAGCACACTTACCTGGACAGCAGGAAAAAAGGGATGCATGTTTAACACCTTGCACCTGTGCCATATGTGTCAGCTGAAGAACTGCAGGTGAGCAACAGTGCTGGCTGGGCCAAAGATTAACTGGGACCATGCAGGGGGGAAGAGGAGGAGGAGCAGAGCTCTGCAGTGGACACACCACGTGGCAAAGGAAACAGGAGAGGAGGGAAGGCTCTCCCCTCACACTTACTAGAATTTCAGCCAAAGTTCTGGCAGATACATTGCAATTCTGCAACTCCTCTCCTCACTGGAGGTTTTCACAAAGGGTGGCTGCTGCATTTTACTACCAATAATTATGCCTTTGCTGTGGCAATACATTAACTCAACCCATTAGCTCCCGCCTTAACCACCACATAAACTTCACTGCTTATAATTTATTCTCCTTCCCAAGTGATTGTACACAGTGTATCATAACAAGCACTTTCCCCTTTTCAGAACAATAAAAGCAAAGAAGGTTAAAACACACAGCCAGAGGCTGGGTAAGACCAAGACAACATTTTTAAGACTGCAGACAGATTCCCATTTTGCCTTTTCTGAATGAATTTTTTCATTTTCAACAGGCTCTTCCTGCAGTACTGCTGGGAAGGAGGGTGAGCTCAGGGCTGTCACAGCCCCTAGGCTGGGTCCACATCAGGGGATGCCACCTGTGGAGTCCAAGGGGTGCCAGGTATTCCTGGCTCCAACAGCAAGAGGAAGCCAGCAGTCAGAGCAGCCAGGGCTGAGCCCGTCCAGCCCAGCAGCATGGGAGCAGGACCACCAAGGAGCTGCTTGGCTCCTTCTGCTGGCTGGCCAGTCCTGCAGCTTTTGTCACCTTTCCTAAGGACAGGACAACTGTCTCCTGATGCAGACATCATGTGAATGGCCCTGGGAAATGGTGATCTTAAGGATACACATGGATCTAAGTAGGTGGCTGCTCTGCAGACCTGCTCCGCTAACCAAATTCAAAGAGAACAGATACACAGACAGAAAGACCTTTAGGTTTTTCCTGCAATCTAAATTCATACCTTTCTCTAATCTGGGTTAATTCTCACATATCAGCAAGTCTTCTGAACACTGTCCAAGACATCACAACCCCAAATAAATTCTCAGAGGTTTTATCAAACACTTTCAGACAGTCTCGTGAATGAAAGAGCCGAAAAAAATTATTTGGGTGACAACTCACTTGCAGAACAAGAGATTCCTTATCATTTTCCAGACGAGCCAGCCTTTCTTGATAAACATCTCCATTCCCAGATATGTGTCCATTAGTCTGGAAAAGACAACAAATATTGTATAGTCAGCTGTTGTGCCACAGTATCATCTAACACTATCAAAGAACCTAATGAGAGCAATTTTAGTCTGCACAATTTAAGAACATGTTTGAAATATTCTCCAGCCCCCTAAGAGTTACAAATCAAACAAACTGTCAACAAAGGACAAATGACCACCCTTCAGGAGAGAATTCTTCAGGGGCTTAAAGATGAGAAAGGAAGAACCTTCTGTTGACCCAGTTCTGCAAAATTCACTTACTGTGCATTCAGCATTTTGCTAACAAAACTTGGACTCATTGCTACACAATGCTAAGCCATACTTGCAAAGAGACAAATACCCTGAGACATTCAGCAAGTGAAAAAAGCCAAACATACAATCTACAAAATGTGTATTATGCTTCTTGCAAGTCATACACACAGTCAGAGACATCCTTTTACATCAGGCACATTCTACTGGGTATGGGTGAACGTCTGCACTCTAAACACATCTCTTTGTAAAGCTGCCTGAGGCTAGAGAGAAACAAGAATACATATTAATGCTATCAGAGAGTTCAGAGGAATCAGCAACTTTCTTCATAATAACTCCAATGCTTTTGAGCAGCGGGAAGGATTTGGTTCTATCCATATTCAAAGCTGTCTCAAAGTACTCCGTGATCCAGGCCACAATCAGATCTTGGCTCAGAAAAGGAAGTCTTGCTGCCATCATGGCATAAATTGCTTAGAGGAGACTTAGAAGCTGCTCTGAAATCCAGGGTGATCAGCAGAGACACCCAACAATGTTGAGGGGCCCTGATTTCTTTCTGAATATGTGATGAAAAGAAATTGTGTGACTGATCCTTGTGCTCCTGTGAGCCTGCAGTACACCCTGCCTTGAGAGGCCATCACCACTGAGGAGCTCCAAGCCTCCAGCTCCTGCTTTGGATCTCCCCTGATTACAGAGGATACCTCAGGAAACCTGCTGGCTAAAACTCCTTTTCTAAGTTACATGTCTGACCTTGGGTGGTGGGAGAAACTGCCTTGTTTGAGCCTGAAACAATAAAACTCCCTCCAGCATCACTTAAAGATCTGACATAAAGCAAACAGGAGAAGGTGAAAGTGCTTAACCTCACCTCAGTGCTCTCAAGAAATCAGGCTTTAGCCTAGCAAGCCTTAAACCACTGAGCAGTACCAAAAGCGTCTCCCAAGCATGAAATTTCACTCGGTGACCATAATATCTCCCCCGAAATTTGCTCCAGCAGACATAGAAAGGATGCTCTCTAGTAATTTGTACCATTACCTCATCACAATTATCTGAATTATGACCCTGTATCTGAATTATTTAGCAGCACAATAGTAAGCCACCTGACCACCCAGACACTAAACCCCAGGACAAAATTCCTCTGAACTTCTGAGTTTGCCATATCTTCCCCCCTGACCTCTACCAGAATTTAGCTCATGCCATTCAAGATCAGTGAGATGTTCCATTTTGTAACACTTCAATTTAGGTGAAAGGATTCAAAATGAAATAAACCTTTTAGCTGTTCAACCAGTAGATTATGCTTCGGATTTTGTGACCTGAGTTGTTTGTGAAAACAGAACTGAGGGTTTTGTCTACTTTTACTGCTCTGCAGCTCCCTTGTCCATTAAGAGCTCCAGTACACCTGAAGCACTTACTCAGCCTGCATAAGAACAGCATCTGTATTTTGCAATACACAACACATTTATCAGTCCGGTGCGTGTGTCTGAAGTGGGAAAGTGGTATCCATCCCTCACTACAGGTAGCAGAGCTGCAAAGACACCTCTCCATGCTGCTGGGGCTAACATGGAATTCCCTGCCAAAGCACAGCCTTGACTCACTGCCTCCCAACCACCACATCAACACCTGAACCACTGACCCTCTGGATAGCTCCAGTCAGCGTAACCAGACACAAATTAAATAAAACCAAAGACTGCAGGAAGAAAATGTGGGGAGGGAAGTCTTGGTTTCACAGCACGATTAAAATGTCTGTGAAAACCAACGAGGTGTGAAAGCACAGTGTTAGTCATTGTGCACAGCATCTTGCCAAGACACCTTTGTTGTTAAACTCCGCTCACATGTCTCAGGAAAAATCTGCTTGGCTCAGCACAGCAGCCTTGGCTTTAAAGTAGGAGTGTTGGGAGAGGGAGAGCTCAGGCTGCAGCTGCACCCTGACATTAGAAAGAGGTGATGGGAACCCCAAACAGGACAAGTGAAAAGGCTGTTCTCCCACAAAACAAAAATTAGTGCTAACAGAATCACAGACTCCTTAAGGCTGGAAAATACCTCTAAAATCATCAAGCCCAACCATCAACCCAGCACCATCACCATGTTCACCACTAAACCATGTTCTCAAATGCCATATCCACACATTTTTTAAATCCCTCCAGGGAGGGTGACTCCACCACATCCCCAGACAGCCTGTTCCAATGTTTAATAACCCCTTCAGGAAAGAAACTTTTTGTAATATCTGACCTAATTCCACCTCTGGCACAACTTGAGGCCATTTCCTCTTATCCTGTCAAACACTTAGGGCAGTTCATCTATTCTTTGGGAGAAACCTTACAGAGATGCCTTGGTTTTGCAAGCTGTATGTACTGGGTGCAAAGATCTCTTTTCTGGGTATTGCCAGAAATATTTTCTAAAATCTGCATAAAACCAGACCTCCTGTAGCGCACCAAACCCAGAAAATTCTGTGTAAAACACAAGAATTGTTTGCTTTTTGTCTGAAGTATTGTAACTTCTGTATAATACCCGTGAGTGACTATTAATTTGAGGTATGAAAAGGTAAGAAAGCCCCTGACTTTGCTTTCAGTGGAGAAAACGATGACAGTTGGAGAATGGATGATAGAGAAAGAGCATGGCAGCTATTTCCAAGAGCAGCAGCCTAAGCACTGCTTACAGAGGGGCACAGACCCAGGACCTGCAGGCACTGGACACACGACACCATGCCAGATCTTTGCTCTGGAGGCAAAAAGTTGATTCCTGGTATGATATTCTTCCCAGAGAGATGAGGAAGGAAGAGGGGAGATGAAACATATGTGAAGAACAGAGCAATAATGGTAGTGAGCAGGACTGAGGAGAAATGGAGCAGGAATATATTCAAACACTGGATTTAGGGAAGTAGTGCATCAGGAAATGGGGTGGAGGGAGCCCCAGTGGGAAGGAATGGGCTGCAGGGAGGTCTGAAAAATGCCAGGAGACCTGGTATGTGCAAAATCTGGGTGAGCAACACTCAGCATGTCCCTCAGGAGCATCTCTCCACCAGGGAATCTGCATCCTCCCCTGGGACTGAGCCCAGCAACTACTCACTCTGCAGAGCAACAGCTCCGCTTTCAGGAGGGGGAAGGAAAGATATAAAACAGTACGAGAAGCAAAAAAGAAAAGCAGATATTTGATTGACCAGCAACTGCAAGCATATTTAGGGCACTTGGTAGTTCTGGATCAAATTTGCATTGTTTAAGTCTATAAAGGATTAGCATACTTTACGAGCTGTGTTAAGAAAGGCTTTCCACTTCCTGAAGAAGGCTCTTTTCATCAGTAACTTAAAATTATCTTCAGCTAAGCAGCTAGATTTTGCTTGTGTTTTCAAATGTTAGTGATTAATTGCAAAACACTATATGAGAAGAGAATGCAGATTTACCAATACTGATTTTAATCCTAAAAACAAAAGAACAGTTGTCACAATGCCACAGAGGCTTCACAGAAGTTTGAGGTCAAGCATTTACTTAAAATGCCTTGTAAAATCAGACCCAGTGCACTTATAAACTCTGTAAGATCAATCCACAGCTAATCTGTTTAACATGTGTGTAAAGCTTTGTCTGTAATCATCTAAGTGTAAAAATCCACGCTGCTCTGGAGGGAATTATTCCTGTAGTAAGTAGAAGCATCACCAAACTTTCACAGCTTGCCTGCCTTCAGTCTTTAATCCCTTTTCCCTGGAAGTGAGTTAGAATTCCAAACCACAGGAACGTTTCTAGTGGCTGCTGGTTTAAACCTAATAATAAAAAAATAATAATTTAAAAAAATCAGTTTCCTTCCAGTTGCTAAATTCTCCTTTAAAAATAAACCTCATTTTTAGCTTACCACAGCTGATACGCTCATTTTCCTTCATTTTCTCTTCTGCTTTGGAGATGAAATAAGCAGCACAAATCACACTGCTCTTGCTGTATGTGCAGTTTGGTTTGTATAGAAGGAGCTGCAACTCCACAGCATCCTTTCCCTGTACAGCAGATTGCACTGACTGTTTTGACCACCACAGTCAAGTCACAGTTGGGCAAGTGAGCCTTTCCCAACACCTCTTTCCTGACCATCTGGAGTTAAATTAGAGCTCATCAACATGCTTATGTGGTTCAGATCATTACAATACACATTACCTATGCTCAGTTAAACAAAGCTGCTGCTGTTCTGCTTGTTCCCTCAGCTTTAGAGCCCCTTGCAAGAGGGTTCCTCCAGCCTCAGCTACCTCAGCATCAATTGGTGTGCTTTGGGCAGAGCCTCCGGGTCCCCCAAGCCAAGTACCCACTACCTGTGATACAGACCCGTGACAGCTTTACTCTCTGTCAGCATCAATCCCATCCCAAATTCATAGTGGTCATACTGTCTGAGCTGGGGTGTAACCAGTTTATGTGGGAGCCCACCTCTGCCCTCCCAAACCAGCCTCTCCTGCATTTCCCACTTCCCTGCTCCTATTATTTGCAGCCTGTTCCATATACTCCAGCAGCAGACCTGCTGCTAAGCTTTTCCTAAAGTTTGCAGGTTACTTCCTCCCCAGAGAATAAGAAGGGGAAAAATAAAAACAACCACACACCCACTCAAAGGCCCCAGATGATATTTTAAAAAATAAAAGTGAATTCTGAAAGAAAAGCAGCTGAACACAGCCCTTCACTCTGAGGCATTTACCTGAAACATTTTGTAAGCATAAATAACACGCTGCTGAGCAGGGAAGATGCAACCTTTCCACAAAATTCTGTTTCCTCAACAGCAGCCCACCTGGTGCCTGGTGCAGGAGAAGGACGAGAGGCTCATTCCCAGCGCTGCCCAGCTATGGCTTGTCACTGGGAGAAATGCAGGAGCCAGCACAGGCAGAGATCTCCTTACCTTATTTAGCCAGACGCAGTGGCCGTGAATGTCCCAGCTATACTCCATGCTGGTCATGACTGTTTTCGTGCATTCACAGACGCCAGAAACTGAGGCTGAGGGCTCCGGGCTCCTCGGAGCCGAGGTTAAGTGACAGCAGGTCCCCTTGCCCAGCCGAGGATGGAGGCGAGCAGAGTGGGAGACGTGGGAAGCAGCAGCGCTCCTCAGGCGGAGCAAGCAGCTCTGGGGAATTAACACATCAAAGCCCGGCGCGAAACTCCTCCAACCCGGCACACACAGGAGGAGGATGCAGGCAGGGAGGTGCAGAGCAGCCAAAACCTGACCGGGAGCAAGGACAGCCCCACGCAAGTGGCACCCAGCCACCTCCACCCTCGTTCTTTCACCAGCGCAGCTCCCTCCTCCGGACCCTCCCGGAAAGCATCCGACCCAACAGCACAGGAGAAAAGAGCAATTCCCACCCCCTTCACCTGAGCACAAAGTAAACAGGAGGGGCTTTCCTAGTAATTGTAAAAGCTGCAGGAACACATGCAATTAATTCACGTGTAGACGCCCAGAAAAAATGGAAGAAGTTGACTCAGCTGTCCCAGGTCTCACAAGTGGCTTGTCCCAAGTTTATGTCACACTTTGGAGTGATGTAAGAAGCCACAATAACAACCAACCTCTGTCCTTGGGTTTCAATTGACCCACTACCAGGAGCAGCATGACAAATTCTTAGTATTTCTGACCACAGAGCCCAGCTCTGAGTGTCCTGTGATTATCTCAAAACCAGTTTTATTATTATAATGAAATGCCTACAACTACCATTGATAGAGAAAAATCTCAAACCCATGAGTGCTGAATAACTCTGGAGATATCAGGAGAGCAAAGGACGAGCAGAAGCTGTGCTTTTTAAGCCAAACTGATTCATTTTGGATTGGGAATGGTGGTTTTCGATGGGTTGTTCTTACTGCCAAAGAACTCATCCCTGATGCATGAAGATGTGACAGCAAGGCATACCACAAATGAGCCCATATTATCTTCCAGTGTTAAAAACACACCAATCTGGATGGTCACCTTCAGCAAGAAGCAGGGTCCTGTGCTTCCAGAACTTTGGGAGGTGGACAGAATGCATTGCCAGCAGGGAGTGGATGATGACAGGGTATCACAAGACTCCTTTCATACTGCAGCTCAAGGAGAGATCTCAAACTGTTTGGTGGTAACACCCTGGTGTCGCACATTAGCATAGGACTTTTGATACACAAACTCAACATAAGCAGAAGCTGAATCAAATGACTGCACTGCACGCCCACACCAGGATAATCAAACAACAAACTTGAGTTTGAAGACAAGATTTATTTTTTTCCCCATGAATAAGAGATGATTTCTGGCTAACCAAACCGCTTCCTCCACTTGGGAATCACCCTCTTGTCCAAATAGGTCAGCATAACTCTGTAAGATTACAAAGCTATATCTACCCAGCAAGGAAAATTCCTCTCTGAGAGCTAATAGCCCCTCATATTAACTCTCATTACTCCCAGCTACTGTCTGGAAGAACCAACTTAAAGGAAAAATGTCAAAATCTGAAGCTGGTCTGTGAGGCAGCAGCAACACATTGGATTGCATGAGCCACGATGGATACCTCAGCTCAACCATCATCCTGAGATGAGCTGAAAATATTCTGTGTCTGGACTTGATGGTGATCTTAAAGGTCTTTTCCAACCTTAACGATTCTATGATTTTATATGATTCAAGAAATCTTTGGAGGCCATGAAGTTTTGCTTGACTCTAAAATCAATTACAGAAATTCACTTATGGAGTGAAAATAATTATTAAAATACGCCTTATAACATATATATATTTAAATTCAGAAAGTCACTTCCAAAGCTGCACTTGCTGTGGGTTTTAAAGAAAAAATATTATGTTATCCTGGCTCTTTCACTTCAGGGGCACATCCTTTAAAGAAGAGAAGGCACACACCAGGAAGACACACACATACACAAGTTCAGATCAGAAGCATGGGGAAAATGGCTCTGAGGTGTGGGAAGGCACTGTCCACCCACTCCTACCCTTCACTCTTCTTTTTAACAAGACACAGTTGGTTTCCTCTTTCTGGGAAAGTAGTTGCATAAGATGTATTTTTTTAAAAATGCAAAAAAACTCCCAACCACTTTCAGGAAAATTAATAACGAGAAGGAAAACTGTCTCTTGTTTGTTTCAACTGAAGAAAATCTGGAGCAATGCTCATGGCTGGGAGCAAGGTTTGTGAGAATTACTCTTCAAGAGATGGATCTATCAGCTTTCAGCTGGACACAACAAGGCTGCCTTGGTCTTGTAAAACGTAGAGTTTTGTTTAAAATGGTTTTGCTACTGGTGCTGATGTTAGAGATTACTCACACACTGCCTGTAGTGAAGCCAGAAGCTCCATTTTCACAGAGTACAGCACATGCCTTATTAAGGTGCACACTGAAATACATCAAACATTTCTGCTGACCAAGAGTATTCTGAAAAAACTCCAGAACTTTGGAATAGCTATGACCTGGCTATGGATTTCAGGCCTGGTTCCTGGTGAAAGCATAGAGTCCAAACATGTTTGAGCTCAGAAAGGTCTCAGTCCTTTGCAGTCTTGGAACAAATGGCCTCATTTGTAATTTCACCCACGACATTCACCATTTGCACATGGAGATGTGAGAAGGGTTTCAGCAGCACAGATCAGTTTGAGCTGCAATGACATGTTACTGTTAAACTAACTTCTTTCTGCAGCAGAGAGCTGCATGTACAACTTCTCCCAGCTCCCCTTGGGGACCACATGATGGATTCTGCTGGAAGAACTGTGCCAGATGTACAGGCACTGTACGTGTGCTCTGGTGTCATGTGGCCATCTGGCACCCACCCGTTAAAAAACAAAAAGCAGCACGAGGTGTTTTAACCCACTGGCCCTTTTTGAGTGCTTGCACCCACACACGGAGAGGAGCAGAAGGGAAGAGGATCAAGGACTCATGGCAGCCCATTCTGGCATGGCAGGACTGAACGCTCTGCCCTATTTTACAGAAACTTTGGGGCACTGCTGTCATCCCCTTTTCCCAATGTGGGCACCAGTAGTTTGGCTGCAGGAGCCAGGGGAAGATTTTTCTCCTGTGACACACTGTTTGGAAGCAGCAAACACTATTTTTGTTTTCCTCTGAGACACAAGAGGCTTACAGCCTCACATGGGATGTCACACACCAGTTCCAGCATTCTAGGGGATGCAACTTCATGCACGGAGGATTAAACCAGTTTCAAACAAAGAAGGTGTCTGCCCTTCCTCTGTAAGGAGGGGCATAGGTGCAAAAAACCTTCCTGCAAATCATCCAGGCACTTCATGTGACACCTCCCTGCTCAGACAGGGACTGGTGTCACCAGTGACACCTGCAAATCCTGTAGCTGTAGCACACTGTAAGTGGAATCATACGTTTTTTCTACAAGGGGCTTTAAGGATGACAGAGAATACAGGGTAATAATTTGAGGCAGAATAAGGAGTAATTGAAGCATAGATGGAATAGCAATTTTCTGCAATCTTTGGTACTCACAACCCCAGCACATCGTTTCCAGTGGTTGGGAGGCACTAAACTGCATGGTACAACAGAGCCCTTCCTCTCCCACTGAGCCCATGGGTGCAATAAAAACCCACTGCTGTCTCACTGCCATTAGGTGATCCACATCCTGTGGGTCTGAAAGGCCCCATTCCAGACCCCACCAGCCAGGCAACCCTGAATCACACATCTGCCATCACAAGGGGCAATGACTGGTCTCCACCTCACTAATCTCGGCAGGCACTGCAGCCTCAGCCATGCTGCTGGGCCCCTTTACTCCAGAATAACCTGCACCACTAAACATGGCCTACAGATGACTGTGGACACCATGGGAGAGTGCAGTGTCCAGGACTGTCTATTTGGCATATTTTTTATTTATTTAGGCCATATTTGCGTGAAACCTGTTATGTCCACAGAGAGCAGCGAGTAGTTACAGCGATGTTCACGGCTGTACGTTACACAGGCAGGGAATGCTGATGTTAGCAGGAGCTCTGCCTGTTTTAAAGATCCAACTTCAATGTCACTCCTGTCTCCTCCTCCTGATCTCAGCATTGGCTGCCACACTTTGACAGTGGGGGCGAGATCCAAATCCCACTGGAGGCAGTGGGAGAACTCCCACATGCTTCATTAAGTTTCAAGCATTTCCAAATGAGTAGTTCAAAGCAAAGATTTACAAAAAGGAAAAAGAAGGCTCTTCCTTTAGATCTTTCTGCAAGGGCTACAGAAGCAAGTCCAAGGTGCCCATCTGTCCCTGCACTGCTGTACTCAGCCCCCATGACAGCAGATGGCACAAAGGGCTGCCCAGTGCCAGCCGCAGCAAACACAGCCCTGCACCCAGCAGTCCTCTGGGCTGTGACTGAGCACTGAGATCAACACATTTTCGAGATAAAAATGCTTTCTGCGAGATCAGCCATGACTCCAGGGAGTTGAGTCCTTCCCAGGGGGTGTAGCACTCATCCTGGCAAGGGAGCAGGTGATGATGGCCGTCTGTCTCCTCAGCAGTGGCACACGGGGCACAAGGAACACAGAGCCACCACAGTCCTGCAGGAGCCCCAGCCCTCACCAGGGCTGGCACCCCAATTTCAGCAGCACAGTGTCACCTTGGCCAACACCCAGTGTGTGACACAGCAGGACCTGGCCACGGCTGCAGGATGGATTTGACAGAACATGTGGAAGTACCCACTCACTGCTGTCACTGTGACAGCTGTGGTGAGGATGGCTTAAAAACCAAAGTGTGGCCTCTGGGAGCAACTGCTGACTTCCACTGCTGGAGCTTCCCCAAAACCTGCACACACCCGAACCTCCACAACACAAACCTTGCCACACACCACGAGCACAAGGACTCTTCCTTGGCCCTGCTTGGAAGTCACCAGTCACAGGGCATCTGGAGGCAAACCCAGCAGCTTCTTCAAAAATGATGCTGTTTTAACTCACCTTTTGGTAAGCACAACATTTTATTTCCCAGCGCAGTGTTTGGGTAACCTACACTAGGATAATAGTTGATTTTTTGGGAAAACCAAGTCTTGGGGAAAGAACTTCTTTCTCAGTTATATTTCTGTGTATTTTTAAAGTAAGATGACAAAAACTAGCCAATTCACAAATACAGAAAATAGAAGTTTGGTTTGGTATCTAGATTGAAGGAATGTAGAGCTTACACCACTCCCTTATGTTATAAAACAGGTGAGAAATCTCAGTAATAATACTAATCCTCATATAAAAACCACTGCCAAAAAAGCTTTTTACTGAAAAGAATTCAAAACAACTTCTTTGCCCCACCTAAGCATCTGATTCTTAAAAAAAGTCTTTCCCCATCCCTCTGAGATAAACTGCAGTTACCAAGTATTGTTTGCTCCCTAGATTGAGGCACAGTGGTACATCAAAGACAGCAAAGGCCAACCCACTGCACGAGGCATTCGAGCAACAGCTTTTCCAAGACTCCACAGCAGTATGTCCAAAACAAATTCTCTTCCCTGATACCCACTCTAAGCCTTATAAATAGCTGTGTGAAACAGAGCCAGTCTACCCAACACCCAAAATGAGCCTGGCAGAGGTAAAACAAGGTGAGACTGTACCATTTGACTTTGGAGCCATTCGATGAGAGCCTCTGCCGTGGAGTCTGGGACCTGGCAGCGCAGCCCCTCCCTCTCGTCCGCTTCCATCATCTCCAGCAAGCCCCGCAGGTCCTCCACGAGGTGCAGTGCCCGCAGGCCCCCCATGAACGGGGAGGTGGGGGACTGGCAGTCAAAGATACCATTGGAGTACTCCAGAGCCTTGGAACCTGCAGGGAGCAAAATCACACAGCGTCAGACACAGGACGAGGGTTGGGCACACCCCGAGGCTGGGAAGGGGCGGGGGTTGCTCCCGGTAGGGTTTATCCCAACCAAACTCAGCACTGGTGCTTGGGGAGGGAAGCTCCAGCAGGAACAAGGTGGGCTGGTCCTCAGGGAATGGGAATGCCACAACCTGTCCGTGGGGTTGAGGTGTGGACTGGGCTCCTGCTCCCCAGGATGAATTCCCAAGGCAGAATGTGCTGCCAGGGATGGAACATCCTCTGCCAATGCCCTGAGTCACCCTGCAGACACTGAATGATCCAAGTCACATTCCAGTGATGGTGTCCAGAGGAAACCATGCCCTGCATTTTCCATGCAGGAATATGTTATGCTGCTCCAAGGCATTGGAAATTTTTTAAAATAATAAAAAAGATGAAGATAAATTAAAAGACCAAATCGCTTCTGCACGGGAATAATTTTAAACCCAGCAATTTGACACAGTAGCACTGACATTTGCATGTTAATAAAGAGAAAAATCTCTCATTTGCATAAACTCACAGGATGCATCTTTGACCTACATTGGAAGTTGCTATATATTAAGTTAGAAAGGAAACTGTCATTTTAGGATTAAGGTTGATGTAAGTCAACCTAGCTAATTCCAACTGTAATTCCAGTACACTGATTTGTGACCTTAATTCTGTAATACCTTGGCACAATGAGATGTGCTCATGACAGACCTTCATTTGTGCTGTCAACTTCTAGAAACTACAAGGATATGCCATATATGCACTTCCATGAACTTTCATTCACCCCATCTGGCAAGCCATAAAAATCCAAGTATTATGCTAAATTCCCACTGAAAACAATAAAGAGAAAACTAACCTCCCCAGCACACGAGCTTTGTTATAATATTCCTTTATAGATCTATTCACAGACACGGGTAAATGAAGTCTGTGGAAACTTAAATCTTCCAACATCACATTTTGTTTTTATATTAAACCTCATCCTGCCATAACCAACTTGGGCTCTTGGAAACACAAATACATGATCGGATCCAAATACCAGTGTCTACTTATGGAAATTAGTGAAGTCACAGCTTACAAGTATTTTTAGAGATCATCATGATCAAACTGAATCCCCTTTACATTTGTTCCTGCTATGTGTCCTTAATATCTTTAGGCAGAGAAGAGTTATTGTTCAAACAAAGCACACACTGTATGATTATTTTTTCCCTAAGGAAAAGTACTTAAGTGGAACTACTAAAAAATTTATAACTGTGTTGCTATACTTGCAAGGGCATTTTTGACTGCTGACTTCTTGATCTTTCCCTCCTACGTGTTGGGTATTTATATTATTTTCTATCTCACTAGATTCAGCTTAAAAACAGAGGTTGCATTCTTTGTAATGCCTCTCCCTGGGCAACTTATAATTTACAGGTAATTATAAAAAATCCAGATGTTCAAGGCAGTTCCAAAGTTTGGACCCAAAGCATTCCAATTTTGAAAAGAAAAAAAAAAGAAAAAGAAAATTCAATAATGTTTTAAGTCTTCTGAGTTGAGGGAAGCTCAGAGTAGCCACTATTGTCCTTGACTCCCCTGGTGCTCCATGCAGGAGCTGAACTGCATCACTCAGCCACTTCCAGCAGGCCTTTGAGAGAGGGTAGGAGAAAACTCAATCCATGGAGCCTGTGTAATCCCTCCACTCTGGTCATCTGTTAACTCTAAGCTAGAATGGAAGGCACTGAAAGCAATTCCCAGCATATTCCCTTCTCTGTCTAGAACTCTGTCCTCTGGGTGGGAGAAAGGAGGACCCAAAAAAGCAAAAAAAACACCTGTCCCAGATGTTTACCTGCTATAATGCCATCCATCTGCTCCAGGGCCGCAGCGAGCATGTCACTTGCATCACTCATCATCTTCTCTCTTCTCAGGAATAATCACCAGCTACACCATAAGGAGCTGTAAAACGTCGATGGTATGAGCTGGTCCAGAGTCTCAAGTCTGTAATTTAATCTGCAAAAGAGAATTTAATTTCACTGCCTGTTCTCTGAATTCAGGCATCACTGCTGTCAGATCAGAAAGAAGATTGGGGCCATTTGCTGGCCACAATAAAACCCAGAGGTATTCACCTCGAGGCATGGACTGAGATCGAGGAATCAAAGCACCAACCTGATGACCCAGTTCCTAGTGGCCCATGGCCTGCTCTGCCCACAGGTCCATGCCACTGACCGGGCATCCCACAGAACACCTCAGAAATCCCTCAGGGCACATCCAGGAAGCTCACAGAGAAGACACAGGCCTCCTATCACTAAAAGGGAGCTGCAACTCAGCAACAAATCATATCTGTGTCTGCTGGAATTTTCTCCCCAAGAAACAGAAAAAGAGAAGTCTGACCACTTGTCTGAGATTTTTGGATGTCTGACACTCCAGGAGGTCCTGGCATGGAACTGTTTGCCTACAGGCAGGATCTCTCAGATGCCCACGGCTTGCTGGATGTAGCGTGAGTGCATGGACTATCCCTGCTCTGAGTTTAGCCGATTCACATTGTAACAATGCAAGCTGATCTCACGCTCAAAATTCTACAAGCCAGAAGTGGCCCCCAAAGGAGTATTTCCAGCAGGCTGGAAAAGCAAGCCTGCCCAGCATGCTGCCTGTAGGTGAGCTAGTAAACCAAAAATCCTGATGGGCTACAAGTTAATTTAAGCAGGTGCTTAGGAACTTGGCTGAAGTGGAGCTGCAGGGGTCAGAGGCATTCCCAATCCCTCCAGCCCACCACAGCAGACACACAAACCACCAACATGGCCCAGATTGCCTTGGCTTTCATCTGATACACATGAGACTGCTTCTGCTATAAATACAGCTAGGGAACAAAGCTAAACAAACACCAGGAAGGAAAACTCGCTTTAACCTTTGCATGCCCTACCATTTGGTTTTTGTATTAGGCCACACCACTGCTGACATTTGCCCCAACAGGAGCAATTAAGAAAATCGTTCACGGTATCTCTGGCATGAGTCCTGAAAAAGAGTCTACTAAAAAACAAATCTAACCAAAAATCCCTGTTATAAACTGATTTTTCCCTCCTACAAGTCACCTTATTGGTCTGACCCAGCTGGGAGGTGGCTCTTATTGGAGGCTGCCAGCCAGCTTTGCTGAAATGTTATCCTTAAAATGCCAACAAACATTTCATCTTTCACAACAACATTTTTATTACATGAAGTAGGTCCAAACCCTAAGGTAACCTTTGAAAGGCAGCACAAAGACTGCTGCGCTTTTGGCAAATGCCTGGTTTTATTACGTGTCTGTCAGAGTCAGAAAAACCAAGAGAACTTTAAACAGTCAGAATACCTGTAAGTGAAGATGTTGCAAATCCTAAAAAATGCAGTAGCATCATAACTGAAGACTTTCAGCCTTCAAGGAGGAAGCCCCCAGTTTTAAGCATTCAGCTTCAATCAGTATAAGACCTGCCAGAATATGCAGATCCTACAAGACAACTGGTTCGGTGCCTCCACATCTGATAAAAATGAGCAGAAAATGCAGCTTTTGCACACACATTCATTTGGACAACACTGAAGACAGTCTCTTTTTTTATCTGCTTAAGATTTCCTGGCTCTGATATCAGGTCTTGCTCAAATATGGGTGTCTATGAAGGCAGAGTGTGAACAATCTGCTGTGGATTTCCCTCCAAGGGCAAAGAACACAGGAGAAAGCCCGGGGCTTCTACAGCCCCAGGCAAAACACTGATTCCTCATAGCTCTAAGTGGGAAAAGACCGACAGCACAAAGCAAACACAAACCCACAGAAGCCAGTCAATGACTGCCAATCAGAAGTGCACATGAGCTTTTCAAAGTGCATACACACCTCATGGGGCGAGTGAAGAATACAGAGTCTGGCTCTTCTCAGAGGTGCCCAGTGGCATTGCAAGAGGCAATGGACACATGTAAAAACACAGGGAAGTTCACCTTAGAATTAAAAAGGGGAAAGGAAAAAAAGCCTAAATAAAAAGAAACCATTTTAAAAGCTTTTTTACTATGAGGATGGCAAGTAATTGAAAGGGTTGCCCTTTTGGGGTCTCCAACCTTGGAGCTACTCACAGCCCAGCTGGAACCTACATGGCACAGCCTGCCCTGGGCATCCCTGCTCTGGGCAGAAGCTGGGCTGGAGATCTCCAGTGGTGCCTTCCCACCTCAGCATCAGCGAGCTCAGTGCAGCTCATGATCAAGCATTAAACACAGTCCTGGAGGCTGGTAGGAAAGGCTATGTAGGATAAAAACACACAAAGGAATAGAGTGTTCCCTCACCTTATTTGTTCACAGCACACCCCTTGATTCCCACCTTGTGGCTAGGAAATGCATATACTGGGGACAAGGAACTGCTAATTTGTATTTGCACAATATAGCCGTGGCTCATAGGCACAGAAAAATCACTATCCTTGCACTTCATCCAGGTACAACCAGCCCTGATGTTTGCCAAAAGCACTCCTTGCTTTCCTAAACAGGGAGTTTGTCCATGGTTGTCAGAAATCCCTAAGGCAGCCCTACTGATGGGAGCAGACAGTGGTACCAACAGCATCCAAGAGACTTCCAGGTTACCTGCCTCTGCCTCCAAGGAAAGACACGTCGGTTTGTACAGAGCTTCCTCCACTGCTGCTCCCTAAGGAGCTGCACTGCTGAGAGCAGCAGGGAGAAATTTTAAGATAAAACTTACTGAAGCAAGACCCTGCAAACACACAGACCTCCAAAAACGCTTCCACCATTCACAGAGCATCTGTTAGCAGCCTGACCAAGCCCACAGCTGAGAAACTTGGAGAGGTGAAATCAAAAAGAACAAAAAGCCCCCAAGCCAAACAGCTGGGGATGACGCAATAAAATCCCATTTCCCTGGTTATTTGGTCCTAAAAGTGGCCATTGAAAACTAGCCTGGAACAGCACATCCTGCTCTGGCCACCTTCCCAGCACAGTGCAGCACATCCAGCAGTCAGGAAGTAAAATTGCTGTGATAGAAGAATAATATTGGAAGTATCCTTCCCTAGCAAAAGCGTAGAATTATTTTTAGTCTTTGCACAACTATCACCAGCATGTGGGGAGGGAGTGGGCAGAGGGCAAAGAGGACCTCATACACCAGGGGTGCAAAGGACCAAACTGTATGGAACCAGAAAAGACAACAAACCGCAGGAGGAAGGGGTGGAAAGGGGAGGTGCAGAGGGAGCCAAAGACACAAATTAGCAATCAACAGCCCTCTGTGGGCTACAGGAAAGGGGACAACAATAAAACACCAGCAGATTAATCCCTGTGCCTCCTGAAGGGCACCCTCTGACTTCACAAACTTTGAGAGAAGCCTCAGCTGGCCACTGATGCAGCAGAGCTTTTCCAATATGTATGTTCCACTCTTTCCTGTTTATGGCTTTGGTCTAATACAAATAAAACCTAAGAGAAAACTCAAGGCTTTGGGGTTTTTTCCTTGGCACGGATTAAGGAAAACCACACAGGTAACGTGAACAAAAATCCATGCTGGAGGAGTGCAATGGAGCTCCTTAGGAAAATAATGCATAGCTAATGATGAAAAGCAGTTTAAATTCCTTTCATCCACAAAAGCAGGAAGGTGGAAAAGCATAATTTTAACACAGATTGATCTATGGCATGGCAGATAAATGAGATATCAAGGTGCACACAGGAGACAGAGAGGCAGATGCATGAAATCCAGCCCTGGCATAACGTCACTGACAACTCACCTGAGAGGAAAGTACTGACAGTGCCCTGCCTGACAGACAATTTAAAATAAGTTTTCTCTTGCTTTCCAAGAAAATGACAACACTTACCTTCCTGTGTGCACAACCAGTGCAAGGTGGGGTGTGGGGGACTGTTTGTACATAGGCAGATCCCCCTTTTAGAGCTCCCAGCTGAATACCCTGCTCATGCCGACAAGAACAAGCATCGCTTCATCAAGCCTGTATTTACAACCCACCATAAAAAAAAAAAAAAAACAAAAATACAATACAAATGCAGTTCTCTCCACTATCATTTATGATTAATCTTATTACTAGCTGGCATTTCTACACCATCCCTGGCTGTAACAGAGACAGCATAATGTGGTCTTACTTGTTTAATGTCCCTTCCTCTGGTTCAAACGCACCAGCCGGTTGCTAGGGCTGTGCTGTTCACTTTTCAGTAGGTGGAGATTTTTTTATTTTTATTTTTGAATGACATACAAACCCTCTGGCTACAGCGCTGGTGAAGACGTATTCCAAACGGCTTACAGAGAAAACAAAATGCTGCCCTGCAAATAAACACAAGGAAAGCTGGGAAAAAAAAAACCCAACAAGGGACTCCGTGAATAGAACTGCAGTCTGTTGGATGCAAAGAGGAAAGCTGCCTGGATATGGATTTCAAAATCTGATCTTTAATTAAGATGGCAGACTTCAAAAAGAAGGGGAAAAAAGTGCTTAAGCATTTTACATATGTAGGAAATGGTAGTTTTCCCACCCAGAAGCTGCCTCTTTTCCAGATCAAACAGCACACACAGAGGCATCGAGGGCCAACATCTTCAAGCCCATTTTTTTGTTATTTTGGGGGTGGTCTCATTCTGGATCTCCACCTGCAAAACACACCACCCTTTAAAGCCCAGAGGTTCGCAGAGTTAAAGGAATCAGCTGCCTGCTGGCAGGTCTGAAGGCCCAGAGGACACACCGTGCCCTGGATGTCACTGCTCCGAGGGAGGGAGGGCTGGTCTTTCGTCCCACTCGCCTTCCTCTTTGTGCACGTGGGCTGCAAATGCTCAGCACTGGGAAATAAAGCATCAGCTACAGATTATTTTTATGACATGATGCAGTAAGATGGATGACTTAAGTTTCCCAGTTCTCCCATTCACATTTAACACTCCTTAAGCCAGGAAATTTTGATACATAGAAATTAAAAACCTTGTTTCTGAGGGCTGTTGAGAGTAAAAGAGGACCCCGCAAGAGCTGGCTGTCACCCCAGAGCAGCCTACCACAAAAGTAAAATAAAAAAGCTAAGAAATTTCAATCATCTTTTCTGGGGAGAGTGGAGGGAAAGGACCTGTTCCACAGCAAGAGTAAGACCCTAAATGCAGTCAAAATCCATGTCCTGCATTCTCAGTCCTACACGTACCAGATGACTGCATGAGAGGTCTAAAGCAACTTCTGAATTCATCTCTCTTGCCTCACTACACTAAAACAACACATCCTTAGCAATTAACTTTTACAAAATAAAGCTCTATTTCATGAAGACAAATGCCATTTCAGACATCTATTTCTGGTTTTTCTGACAGGCCAGAAGATAAACACAAACACACTGAGACTTATTTACAAAATACATTTCAATCACAATTGCAAATAGTTTCAAATTAATTCAATCCATATCCCTGGCACAGTTTCTCATGGGATGTTTTGGAGATGCTCAACTACAGTGCCACCAGTCAGTAGCAGTTTAACACTTACTAATGAATATATTCGGGTAATTTACGCTTGGAGTCATTAACATTTCTTCTAACTTAAATGATGACTCCATTTCAATCCTTCCAGGCCTGGAAGAATAAGCTAAAAAAGAAAATGGATGCTAGCTGAATACATTGCTCTGGTGTTTTGAAAGAAAAGAACAAATCAAATTTAAAAAGTCAAGTTAGGAAATGCTGGAAATACTTCAATGGGAATAATATAGAAAAATATCTTAGAGTTTGCAGCAGGGATGGGAATCTAGTAAGGTCCCAGATATGCTTTTGGCCAAGTAATTGAGACACTGTCCCCCTCATCATGTCATCATGTGGAGCCAGGTGTATCCATAACATCATTATGGATAAAAACAACCCAAATGTTGGCAAAGGCCTACTTTAAACTGATAATGTCTATTTATTTTTATAACTAAAATTGTTTTTGAATTTGCTGAGCTGTAGTCAGTGACATCAAAGCAATACTGCTCTCCTATTATGCAGGACTACAAACAAAGCAACAAATGTCCCTTTGTTCCCTAAGCCTAGATCCTTTCTTTGTTCCCCGAATCTCATTTCTTTATTATACAACAAATGCTATTTATTTCCTTTAACTGATAAAAATGAATGGAAACACACTGAGGATAAAAGCCCATCCCATAAGTACGTAAGAACACGTGTAGAGAGAAAAGGTTTCAAGCTGTAGAACTTACTTTAAAGTACTTTAAGAGTACAAAACACAGACGTCCTTCCAAAATATAAATGTTTATACCTGGGAAAAACTTACCTCAAATCACACAACTTTTACTACAAACCAGCTGAGTCGCATTCCGCAGTTTGCCTTAACATTTGTTAAACACTCTGGTTGCAAATCAAAAGCTCAGCCTCACAAGATAAGCATCCTTGAGATCCTTTGACAGAGATGCATACACAGCAAACAGCTTATGTAAACATCCAAAGTCTCTGAGTCAAGGTTTATGGCTTAGATTCATAACCACTTACAAAACAAACCCTTTATTTGGGTCTCCAGCACTGAAATCACCCCGGTTGCTTATCTCTGCTACCCTTCTCCAGCAGCTCTTTTGTTGTTGTTGTTGTTGTTGCAATTGAAAGGAAATTTAGAAACCCCGGTTTTACACTGGCAGGTGATGATGTTTCGTGGGCTCTGAGTGCTGTGACAGGGAGGCAGCTCCTTACCTGCACAGCAGCTGTGTGGCGCTAATTCCTGTCTGCACATCCTCTCCAGACTCACTTTCACTCTTTTCACACAAGCAGTCCAAGGTCAAATGAAGCCTTGTAAAAACAAAACAAAACAAAAAACACCCCCCACAGACCACTTCAGGCTGTTCCTGTTTTACTGGTTAACTGTTAGTCTTCAACTCCTCACCTCAGACAGCCTGAGAACCAGTACATTATTTTCTCACTTGTTTTGCTTGGGTCCACTGATTAGAAAAACAAATGAGATATTCATCCCTGACTCCAAGACTGCTAATTCAAGCAAGGAAATGCCTCACATTCCCCAGCAACGTGTTACTGACACACTGTGGCCACACAGGCTACTAAACAAAAGGGGCACTGTTGTGTGACAGGCCAAAAGGTAGTTCTTAAAACTTACCTTAAAACCCACCTAGTCCTGAGCACTGACCCACATTTAGATCCCATTTCATTGCTTGTGTCACTTTCTTTCAATGAGCTGCATCCAAAGGTCAAATTCACAAGCCTCCAGATTTGAAAGGATTTGGCTCTAGATTTTGGACCTTCAGGTCTAAGGGTTTCCAGATGCATACTTTCAGACATCCCACAAAGCTGAGGTAGAGGGCACCACCCATAAAAAGTCCATAAATAAATAAAATACATTTAGCCTGAACAGTGTTTTAATAAGTGTCTGCAGAAAACAACAGAAAATCCAATGCCTTGTAATTTTGCAACATCAACTGTTACAAATGGAAAATCTGTGTATATATTGCATCTTTCCCCTTCTACCTGCCTCTGATTTTGCTGTGTTAAGATTTACCTTTCAGGAGTGATATGTAAAACAAGAGTGTGATATATGAAGCACACGTTTGTGAGTGAGGATACTTTTGTTTTTCAAAGACTCATGATCTCTGAGAACCTGAGGCTGCCAGTACCACCAATGCACCACCGCCACAACATGATTTACCATCTCAACTCTCCTGGCATTTTAAGATTGAAGCAGGTTAAAATTCAACTTGGTTAAGGAATCTTTTTTTTGCCATGTAATAGAATGGGACTGAATTTTAATGAGTAAAAAATAGGGGAAAAGTGAAAAACAATAAAACAATAAAAAACAATAATAAATTGTAGGCTAACCTTCCCCCTGATTTTTTCTCCTCAAAAACTTGTGGACCTCTTCATCTTCTCCAAAACTGAAGCCCTTTGCCAATAACTCACACTGGAGCTTTGCCAACAGCCTTTGTTTAGGTAGCACAATTGAGAGTCTGAGAGAGTCCACATCAAGACAAGCTGCTTTAGGCAGCCATGGACTTTAATCACTATTAAAAATGGACATTCTACCTTTGACACTCCTGAAATACTGCAAGTGGGTTCAAAACACAGACTTCAAATTTTGCATTAGTTCTCAGCTTCGAAAAGGGACAAGTGGTTCATGGGCAAAACACTCTGAGAAGTGTGTTTGCTCTCCTCAAACAGTAATCTCTGATGTTTGATAACTGTGGAGTGTGCTATCCCACAGCCAGCCAGAGCTGCCACAGACTCTGCAGAGCAAGCCTGCACAACAATGGGATGCCTCTTGCCCAGGCAGCTGGCCCTGTGGGGATGCACTTCCTCCCTCATCCCCTCAGGACCATCCTCTCCTTGCTCTGGGACACAGCCTGTGCTGACTGCCCAGCTTCAGAGCCACTCATTGATGTTAGGGTGAAGAAGAGACAGGGAATTTTCCCAGTGCTGCCCCTCCCACACTTTCTCTCAGCCACTTCTCCTTCCCACATCCTTTCTCCAATCCCTAACAAAGCACAGCTCCAGGGATTTCAAAGCAAAGTTTTTTATTCTTTTTTATTTTCAGCCAGGGAGCAGAGTGCTGTTGATTTTGTCTTGCTTTTTCAGCACCAAAGTCCCAATGCCAAGAGATGAAGGACAAAAGCTGTGTGCTCTCAGCTCCAAAAGAGGCCCTTTCTCTTCTGAATGCTGCACTGGTGAGTAGCAAGCAAACAAATCCCAAAACCCCCTCTACTACTACTACAGAAGCTTTAAGGAACCATATGATTCCCACACCATTGCTTGCCTGGGAAGCCATGTGTCCTGCCTACCCTTGTGCCAGCTTTGCTCCTCAGCACAGAAGCAATTTAGCAGCCAGGACACAGGAATAAGCTCTTCTGCTGCTCATTCCTTTCTCCTGAAAGCCTACAGATGGCTCTTAGGGGTAGAGATGTTGTCTTCACCATCCTCCTCTTTCACAAGTGACACCTCCTCACCATCCCTTGCAGAAAGATGGTTTCAGTCTTGCAGCTTCTAGCATCACCCAAGCCTAAAAAACTCGGTGAAGCAGGGATGGAGCTGTGCTTGAGGCTCAGAGTTCACAAGACAAAGACATCAGTGCTGGGGGAACAGAAACAATGCTGGAGTGGGCTGGAGGGCTACATGGGTAAGGATAATACGTTCATGGTTGAGACTGAAGGATAGGAGGGCTTCACCAGCAAGGCAGAGGGAGGCAGCAGATCAGCAGCAAGCCAGAGCTGTGGCCTCGGCAGGAACAGAGCTTTAAACACAACTGGGCCCAGCCCCACACTCTGCTCTTTCTCCTGCAGCAGGAAGAGGAGAGAAAATGGAGGGGAAATGGCTGGAAGAGAAGAAAGTGTCTTCTTTCTGCTGCTTCCCCTGTAAGAGAGAAAGGTCTAGTGATGGAAGGGAGCAGCCACTCTCCATCCCATGGCCAAGCCTCTGGGCATATGTAGGAGGGGGGACTATCTCATCCCTCACCACATCAGCAAGATGAGCAGAAAGTGCTGGCTTTGCAACTGAGGAAGATGCAGTCCATGGGATGAAGACAAATCCTAGCACTCAGAAAATAAAGACATGCTTGCATCAAGAGATGTCTGATGCCCAGCTGGGGCAGAACTGCAGCTGCTGCAAACCTACATGGATTTCTCTGGGATAACAAGGCACTGAGACTGGAGTTATTTACTACAGGTATTCTAAGCATGAAACAATTTTTTTATTATATAAAACAATGAAAAATATCTGTTTCTTTAGATACAGCAATAAAACATGGTTTATTAGTAACCTTACCAATAGTGGGCTGCCTTTAGCAGACAGGGCTGTAACACATTAAAATGGAGAAGAAGATAACTTTTAAGAGCAGTTTACAAGAAAGTTTACAGCCCTATCGCAGCAGTTCAGTGTGAATACACCTGTAAATCACCTGGTTTGGGTATCCAGAGCACTCTAATTGAAGGGGCTACAAAACTTTCTTTGTAGGCACAGGATCAGCAGTGGATGGGCTAGCACACAGCACAAGTGGGCCCACAGTCCAAGTCAACAAGTCTGAAGCAAACTTAGGTGTGGCTAAATCCCACGACAACAACAATGATGTAGAAATACCATCACATGCAAGAGCTGAACTGCCCCTCTCCATTATTAAATATCTGCCCCATGTTTAAGGCGGTCAGATTTACTCTGGAAAGACTCTTCTGGAAAGCCAGTTTTACTCCTCAAACTCTCTCAAAACTCGAGGTCTTCCAGAGGAGCCATTCCACCAGGATATTAGCTTTCATTAGGAAAGAACAGCATTATTGAGGCACATGGATGCTGAAGGAAGTTTTGTGATCTGTGAATATTCTGAAAGTTTGAACATAGAAAGGTCCTTATTTGACATGAAATATAGTAAGGCATAGAAGGGAAGGAAGGCATGGGGAAGAAAGATCACCTGACTTTTTTAAAGTCTGTAATAGAGAAAAAAAAATCCTGACTGTTTAACTATTTCCATTCCCTCAACCTACAGATCTAATTAAAATAAACCTTCAAAAAATATAAAAAATAATAATATTTTAAGATGTTTTTATTAAAACACTGAATAAATTCAAAGATTTTTTATGACATAGAAATACCAAAAGCAACCTCACAGTTGTTTCAAAGTTGTATTGGGAGAAAGTGGCTCTTGTGTAACTTTATACTTTTCTAACTTTCAACAGTTCCACTGTAAGAAATGCTAGCAAGGATGGAACAATACATCTAGGATTAAAAGCTCCCAAGCCCATTATTTATACACATCTAATTAGCTCCTCCTGCACACATACACACACATCCCCCCTGAACACTGGGAACTGCTAATATAATTCCTGCAATTAAAAACTTCAATGCCAGAATCCTTGTCTGCCAAAAGAAAAAACAACTACTCTCCTCCAGCACAGCTGGGCATGTTCGTACAGGAGTGGATGCCCAACCCTAAAACAAAGCTCAGCTCCAAGATGTGAACTCTCCCAAAGTTCAAGGTATTTACTAGAAACCTGTAATCCAGCACCACAGACCACCTTGGACTCCAATAGACTGACCAATGCAAATCAGAAATCTGGGGAGTTTACACAGTGTGGTTTTGTTCAGCCATATCAGAGATCTCTGCTGATCATGGGATAACAGTACTGAACAAGTTTCACTCAGTAACAGCTTTTGCTTTGGTTTCCTCCTCAGAGGCCATGTTAACTTTTGTTGTGTCAGGGACACTGTCAGTGCAGACAGATGGGTAAAGGACAACTTGCCTGCCACCATGTGAAAGCAAAACTAGCACAGAACAGCTCAAGGCCAACATTCATAAAGGCTTGTATGCATTAATGACCCTCAGTATTTCCATACAAATCTTCCTCTGAATACATAATCTCAAGATAAAGCTTCAAAAACCTCGAGGGATCAGATACACTTATAATGTTACACTTCTTTGAAGTACTTTTCCCTTTGTATTTCGCCCACACTTCAAAGTTTTCCTACTTACATACAAATCAAATTCAACATCTGATGCTAAAAGAAGCAGACACAAAGTGCTTCACACTTTCCCAACCTTTGGGGGTGGTGGGGCAAGACTCAGTCTTGTAGAAAGAAAGGTATATATTAACCATAGGCTGATTTTCACTATACCAGATGGCCCAGGAGGAGTTTTTCATGTATCAAAGGTCTAAGAGAATCAGGGTACACCTCCAGCCCCCACCTGTGCCTGAAAATCCTGGTCCCAAAGGGAAACACAAGTTTAACCTGCAGGATGCAAACTGACTTGCTGCCAGCAAGTGGGAATTTGTGATTAATAGAAGTGCCCAGTGCATGAAGGCAACAGGAGGGAGGAGGCTGGGACAAAACCAACGTACACCAGCTCTGGCAAAGACCTTATGTGGTTTAATTGGGGTGAGCTGATCATTTTCAATGGTTTTCTTAAGAGGCAAAGGGAAAAACTCAACCCGACTCCCAAACTCTGCGAAAGTTGCCATGGAAACGGATAGGGGGTGGCTGGCAAGATGCACCAGGTTTTGTGCTTCAATTGACGACCTTTTTGGAACGACTGAAATAAAAGAATGATCCTAGAAGTGTCCTGTACTACCATGCCAAAAAAACCCACAGGAAACAAACCAAACAGAAGAATGCAAAACCCCACCCCAAAGAACAGAAGTACACAAATCATTGCATTTTCTCATAATGAACTGGCAGCTTCCTCAGCAACCACGCGAATATCTGGGGCCAAATACTTTGTGGTATACAAGGAGACACTGGAATTACCTGGAGATAATCTTATATGTTCTCAAGCACTAAATGTGTTTTAAAATGTCCATTCTTGCTTCATATATAACAGATCTATACAAATAACTATTTAAAACTATCGCCTCCTGTGCTTCCCTTTTTGGGGCGGAGTGTTTTTCCATGTGTTTACTGAGCCATCACTGGAGGGATGGTTTCAGGGAGGTTATATTTAGCTCTGAAGGACTAAAGATGTTTTTTCACTGGCTAAAGTTAGGAAGGGATCCTCCCTTAGAGGAGGATCTTACACTCACTGTGCTGAACACAAAAAGCACTGAGACAAGTCTAGTTTGGGCTTGCAGAAGACACTGGCGATGCCAAGGCCTCAGCCACGATGATCCCGCTGCTTAAAATGGCAAAAGAAAACCCAAAACTGGCACAAAAGTTTGCTTTACATATACAACAGAACTACAGTTTCATCCCTGTTTAGGAAAAGAAACATCACTTATTTCAGGGTGGAATTGTCATACATCTGTCTTCACACAGGGCTCGTGTCAGTACAGCTCCTCTCAGGGACAGCTCAATGTTTATTTACCACTCCATGGAAACAGGCTGCAGCAGGGGCATTTTGGCAGCTCTGCATGGCTGCCACTTCAGTCACTGGACAGAAATGGGGACAGCTCTACATCACAAGCACATTGAACTGCTCACAGAAAAATCTATTGCTGCACCCACCCCTCCAGCAGTGCTACAAAACCCCTTCAGCCACCACTCTCCTTACAGTACCAAACTGCCACCAACCTACATGGATTCATCCACTTCAAGATTTTGCTGGTAAGACACAGCTACCATGGTGGTTTACCTCAGAGAGGTTCAGGTCTTCTTGATAAACTGTTATTTTTGCAAATTAATTATTACCATAGAATCAGAGAATGGTTTGGGTTGGAAGGCACATTAAAAATCATCCTGTTCCATCCCTCTGCCATGGGCAGGGACACCTTCCACTATCCCAAGTTGCTCAGAGCCACATCCAACCTGGCTTTGGACACTGTCAGGGATGGGGCAGCCACAGCTGCTCGGGGCAACCACGGCCTCACAGGGAACAATTTCTTCCCAATATCCAATCTAAACCTCTCCTCTCTCAGTGTGAAGCCATTCCTACTTGTCCTGTCACTCCAGGCCCTTGTCCAGAGTCTCTCTCCATCTTTCCTGTGGGCTCCCCTCAGGCACTGCAAGGCCACAGTGAGGTCACCCCAAAGCCTTCTCCTCTCCAGGCTGAACAATCCCAGTTCCCTCAGCCTTTCCTCCCAGCAGAGCTGCTCCATCCTTCTGATCCCCTTGGTGTCCCTGCTCTGGCTCCAGCAGCTCCCTGTCCTTCCTGCGCTGGGCCCAGGGCTGGATGCAGCCCTGCAGGGAAGGGGGTCTCAGCAGAGCGGGGCAGAGGGGCAGAATCCCCCCTGCCCTGCTGCCCTGGGGCTCCGGGTGCAGACCAGGATGCATCCCTTAACACAAGTGTGCTCCCTCCTGGTACTACAGCTTTGGAAGTACTGAAATGTTATTTAGTGTATTTCAGACAATGAGCTCTTCTCTCTGGTGACCAGCGACAGGACCTGAGGGAGCAGTACAGACCTGTTTCAGGAAGTTTAAGCTGGGGCTTTTAGAAGCACACACAGAAAAAGAAGGGAAAAAATGTCAGAACAGGTATCTCTGCGTGGTAACAAGCAGAGATCTCTGGCAGAGAAAGTATCTAAGTCATGCTGTTGGATTTTGGGATTTGTTTTTTTGCCCTTTATTAAAACTTTTGGCAGGTCTAATTTTCTGTTTCCTGCAAAAGTCTCAATGATCATAAATGCATTTAGGCCTCTCCTAGTATTTTAATGAAATATCAGTTCCTGCTCCTCTACTTGACTTGCAGGCAAAATCTGCTATTTTAAGGAGATAATCTTAAGCAGCTTTCTGAGAAATGTCAAGAATTCTAAATTGCCATTTCTGTGCTCTGGTTTGGGGTGGATTTTTTTTCCCTCTCCCATAATAATCTATTTAAACTGTCTTTAAAAAGAAAATGGAGTGTTGCCCAAGATGTAGTAGCGTGATGTGCAGTATTTTACAGATTGTGAGATCTTAATCCATATTTTCAGCTAATTAAAAAACCTTCCAAAAAGTAAGGATTTCATTCCCTGCTGCATTATTATATTTAAAAAATCAAGACTTAGGAAAGGAACATGAACACGACAATTACTTCCATAGCATCCTGTTTTTCTAAACTAAGTCTCAGTATCAATGAAACAAGAGCTGATGTCCAGTCACACTTGTAACCATTGATGAGGAGTGGAAGGAAGTGATTTAGCACAAGTGTGCACTTGGCAGGGAAGAAAGAGGTGTGAGTAAGGTACCTGGGATGTCTCCAAAGGCAGCCTGCTTGAGTACACAGGTAAGGAAGCCAACCTGATCTGACCATGCACCTGAGGGCTTGAGAAGGAGACAGTTACCACCGGCCTTACAGTGAGCGACCAGTGACTTGTGCCCAGAGGGCAGCGCTCGGCTACCTGGGCTGCCCAGGGAGCTTGCAGGGGGAAGGAGGAAAATCAACAGCTCATGGGACAGAGGACTTCTTCAGGCCTGAAACCAACACTGAGAAGCCAGACCATGGCCAGACAGCTGCAATCCTCCTTCCAGCCAGAGGAAATAATTCCACATGGTTGCTGGCGAATTCCCATGCCACAGGCACTCCTCAGGCTGTACTCAGCAGTGGTTCTGGCAGCTGAGACCACCTGCGCTGCACTCACACAATACCTCAACCTGTGGTAACCCTGCCCAAGAGGCTCTCCTGGTACGGCAGCAGTGTGGGCCAAGGTAGGAAACTTCCATCTTAGTCAACAATTTTTAACTTGTACACAGCAGTGTGCCAACAATATGCTGTGAAACAGCCATTATTTTCTAATTCCAGCTGCCAAACTCAAGAGAGCTAACCTGACTGAAGACAGACATGAAGGTGAAGTAAACTGGGCATTAAATCAAAAGCAACAGCTTAGCTAAACCAGTCACCCTGAAGGGCTTAGGTTAAAAGTTGCTCACTTGAGTTGGGTCTCCTGTTACTCTGGTCTTCATGGCTATTTTAAGGGGTGAACCTACCCAGGTAGAGCACACATTCAACTTAGTGCAAAATTCTTACCAGTGGGAACTTCTCACTTGTGAGAACTTTGCACCAGTGCGGAAAAAAGACAGCACTCCATGTGGTAATAGCACCCAGGAATATGAAGCACGTCTCCACACTGCTGTTAAAGCCAAGCTCAGTGCAAGTGGATATTCAACTTGTGCCTGAGCAATTTTTATATCATAAACAATCAACATTCGTTTCAAAACACTCGTTTCAAATCCTTTACAACTGGCCATGGTACGAGGGAGAGAAGAGTCAACTTATTTCTCACTGACACTAGAATTGTCGTAGTGTTCTTTTGAAGTCAGAAAATACCAAGTAACAACAGAAAAAGAGAAACACACCCAGCGTGCACGTCAGAACGCACAGGGCACCACAAGGACGTCTGTGGTATCTCTGCATCAGCAGCTTGTCCCCTGGAAGCTTCTTGTCCAAGAACTGTGACCCAGCCTGGTGCTCCTTTGCTTGCAAGATCTGACTAGATCCCAAGATGCCGGTGTGGCTGCGGGCCAGCAACCTTGTGCTCCAAAGAGCCACATGCAAATATCTACTGAGGGTAACATGACCACACACGTTCCCTCTCCTCCTGTAACACCAGCAAGGCTCCAAACTCCTCCTGGATACACAGGAGATAACGCAGCCGTATCCCAGCATGGATCACGGCATTCGCAATGGCTGTCACAACACTGTGAATTATACACAGCACACACCCTTAACAGCACAAACCTCAGAGCTGTCCCCATGTTCTGTGGCAGCAGAGATTAACACATGTTGACAACTGATCAGATAGGGGAAGCATTAGAGGAGACAGACGCAGCCCATTACTGCTGTTTGTTGCGTACCTACATGGTTTCTCACTGTCAGAACTGACTGCACTCATAGTTTCTCCTGATGTAGCAATGTTGTTGGGCTTCCCTTTCCCATCCTCCCAACAGGCAGCTATTTCAGCTGCTCAAAGCAGTGCTGCCCCTACCTTTAGTGACAGGGGGATAATCACTGGCTGACAATGTCCTGCTAACAGGAAAACACACCTTAACATTGCTCCCAGGCACCAGGAAACCCCTTGGCACCAGGCATGTGATCCAGGCAAGCGCTTGCAGGAACTATCCAGAAGACACAATACCACGTTTGTGCTGGACTGTGCACATCACTCCTCCCAATTACCTGCCCAGAGCACTGCAGCACAGCTGGCGGAGATTCTGTTAATGGCAGCACAGCTGCAAAGAAGGTCCCTAAGGGAAATTATGAGGCAACAGAGGAGTGGAAACATGCAAGAGTAGCTAGTCTGGATACTCACAGGATGCAAAGGTGTTAAGTTTATACATGACACAGTCCTTGACCAAAAAAATATGAGAAGAGAAGGTTTCATGCAGATCTCATAGCAGCCTTCCAGTATCTGAAGGGGGCCTACAAGGAAGCTGGAGAGGGAGTCTTCATTAGGAACTGGATTGACAGATAAGGGGGAATGGCTTCACACTGAAAGAGGAGGTTTAGATTAGATATTAAGAAAAAATTCTCCCCCCTGTGAGGGTGGTGAGGCCCTGGCACAGGTTGTTGCCCAGAGAAGCTGTGGCTGCCCCTAGATCCCTGGAAGTGCTCACGACCAGGTTGGATGGGGTTCTGAGCAGCCCAGGACAGTGGAAGATGACCCTACCCATGGCAGGGGGTTGGAACTGGATGGGTTTTGATGCCCTTTTGAACCCAAACCATTCTATGATTCTAAAAATTCCATTAGTGCCCAAAATTTTAAAGGGAAGCAATAAAACACTAGCACATTGTTGCACTGTGAAGGACAGGGTGGGAAAGGGCAACAGCCAGGACAAGGGCAAGGAAGGAACCATGGAAATCTCTGCTGAGGTCTCGGAGCAAAATGCAACCAAATCCACAAAGAGGCTCCTGCAAGCACTTGCAAGCTGCCAATTTGTTCTGTTGCCAGACTATTCTGAGGCTGAGACACTGACAGTCAACAAAGCTCTTCCTCAGACAGGGATGCAGCATTCCCACCTATCAGAGCTTCCTCTCCTGTTGGGAGCTGGGAACAGATACAAGGAGACTGAGCTGCCATAAGCATAGTTTTGGTATTCCTGGCAACGCTGCAGCACCCGATGGGATGCACCACACTATTTTCCGTCCTCACAGGGACAGACAGCTGTTCACTGCCCAGATGGCAGAACCAGGATGGCTGCTTTACTACTGCCATCCCCCAGTGTCCCCCAGGCACAGTGACACCGAGGGCACGCCAAGCCTCGGCCACTCGGCACCCAGCCAAGCAGGCAAACCAGCCAAAACACCCCTGGCACCGAGCCCTGGGAGAGGAGCCAGGAATGGTTGCCCAGTCCTGCAGCAGAGTTGAACTTTCCAAATATTTTGAACGGCTCCTTATCAGCAAAGCAGCTTTGCACCAGCTCAGCATTTCACAGTGTTTTTAATCTGGTCCCCTTAAATTGGATTGACAGCTGAGCAGAGCCACAGCCTGAAATAGAGACAGTCTCTCTGCCGGCACAGGAGCTTTTCAGCAAGACCCACCCAGCCTGAGATCAGCAAGTTGCACAAGCCCACATTTGATGTCAAGCATGTTTCTAATGCCACTGAAGTCAATGCTGCTGAGAACATGCTTAACACTGGATTCCTGTTTGACCAAGTGACCAAAACAGGACCTCAAAATACAGATCCTGGCAGCTTCGTGCAACCTGGGGATCCTGTCAGTAATAAACAGCAGCCCTCTCCTCACCTTGACGGACTTCAGACCGTCTGTCAGACACGGCCTCTGCCACAAACACAACATGTGAAAATCTCCACAAACATCCTGAACATTATGGTGACAATCTGCCTTCCTTCTCCACTCAGAGGCACCACCAGAGCACAGCTCTGGGTGTGTGTGTGGGTGTGGGCGTGTGTGTGTTTGGGACCATGGGAAACACTGAAGTTCCAAAACTCACACCAAGTCTGCAACAAAGACATGTTTACTTCAAATATGGATCTTGCTTCACATCATTCTGGTTCAGTGTGACACCACCATCACATAGAAAGGTAACTTCTCTACCAAGATATTTCAAGGCAAAATTTACTTAGAGTTACACAGAGCCACTGTTACTGCACAAAGATCACAAATCGAAAATCACTCAGTGAATCAGGGCAAATAAGTGCAGCTCTGTTACACTGAGGGAGTTCACAGGGTGGGAGAGCAGGCTGTGTCTGGGAAAGGCAATGAGTCACAGAAAGCCTCCACTGAACAAAGTTCACCCATCTGCCCAGCACTCACAGCACCTGAGCTAAAAGTTAACAGCCTGTGCCCCTCATGGTGTGGAGAAAACAAGCACTGGCCACTGAGTCATCACCCCGTAGGGACATCCTGCAGTATTACCACCCCCCTTAGTATATCAGGGACTGACTTTATTAGCCACTGAGGCTTATATGACTATTGGTTCCACTGCTGTTACTTAAGAACAGTTGCTAAGGGCATAAGAAAAAGCACCTCCTTCAGGGGTCAGTTTGGAAGGGGCTCCGGGCATTAGAGATCTTGGATGATGCCCACCTGCCACAGCAAGGATGATTCCACTCCCAAATTCTCATCTCGTTCCCAGCCAGTGCTGCTCACTGTAGGTCTCAGAGGAACAACTTCATCTCCCTCAAACAGGGTGTTGGAGGGCATCAGCCTAAATCCCTACTGCTTAATGTACCTCCAGCTGGTGGGCACTGACCTCCTCAGGGTGTGGAAGAAGGGTGTTTCTCAACTACCCCATCATACACCTCAGAAGAGGTGTACCACAGGAGGATCAGGCCTTTGAAATATGGCAATTGTCGTGCCATCCTAGGGAAACAGACAGAATTCTCTGGCCTTACCATTACACTAAACACTAGATGATTCAACTGAATTTGCTCTCCCCTCATGGGGTAAGGCTATTTCCTACTTTATTCCAGTAACTCCAGATTTGTCTATGTCCTATTTTTGGTTTCTAAATTAAGAATATTGCTCATTACCAGATTATATGGTATTTATTCTGAGGAGCAAGAGATACTGATGCAGCTAAAAATTCAATATAAACACCCTGTGGATGTAAGCCATGACATTTATATACCGGATTAATAAGCACTAAGAGGAATTTCTGATGTAGGGCACATGACCCTCCCTTCATTTCAAAAACAATTATTTTAATACCACGACTTCAAAGTGTGACATGTCCTTGGAAACACTGGTAGACAGACAGCTTTAACAAAAAACTTCCAAGTCCTGGAAGGACAATTTCAGGTGCATCTCAGGTTTTGAGATAAGAGAACATCTGGACCGAGTGTGTGGGCTGGTCAGCAGATAAGCAGGCTGAGACAAACACCAATTTAATGCAGAGTGGGTCTGAGCCTCCCTTAGAAAGGGGGGAAAGACTGGACACAGAGCTCCTGCTCCAGCCCATCTCCAGCTGCATCCAGTACCTCTCCCACTGCTGTCACTGCCAGGTTTCTGGAGCGCTCTCACTGCTTGGAGTAGCCCTCGCCTTTCACACCTTGTCACCTACCCCTTGATATTTTCCAGATACCTCAGCCTGGAAGCCACTTCCTTGCTCATTTTAGAGGGCCAGCTTACAACTGGAATCCCCCCAGAGAGCACAGCCAGGCTCCCTAGTTATCACTTGTCAGACTTGGACTGCGTCACCTCAGCCTTTCAAACACAGGAGAAATGGGGAGCTCGCCAATTTGCAGTGAGGAGAGCTGAAAAAATGACAACAGTTGGTTTTCCACTGAAGACCCCAGCGCTTTCTGACAGTGGTTTGATGCCCCAGGGAAAAAAAAAAGCCCCATCCAACCCTCCCTGGGCAATCACCCTCCAGCCCTTCCAGCCTGTTGGTCTCTTCCTCTTAATTTCAAATACCTAAGGAATTCCCAGAGATCCTAAAAAATCTCAACAAAATTCCTTGGGTATCAGCATGATCCAAGCAATTCGCCCTGGGCACATTCTTGGAGACACTCACCACTTTTGGATGCAATACCTCAAAAAAATTACAGAACACAAAATTAAAACAAACACAACAGAACAAGCCCAGATGCACATGCAGCTCCCCACATGCTGAGCTGACATTTTTCCTAAGCAGCTGAAATCAAAATCTGGTGAGAGAAGCTGTCAGATGACAAAGGAGAGACACCAAGACCCCACCACAAGTACTCACACCCTGCAAGCAAGGCATGAAAGCCTTCACCAGCTGCTCTGCACTCACTGCTGCAAAGTCCAGGTCCCAACTCAGCCCTGAGGGCTTCCCAAGCCCAGGGAGGGAAAAACATCCAGATTCATGAAAAGCCACATTCAGATCCTTAAAAAATCAGCAGACAATAATCAGCAATTTGGGTGCCATGAGACGCAAAGGGTGAAAGCAGAGCCCTGGGAGCATAGAGTGGTTCAGGACAGCTCTGCCCAGCACTGGGAAGGAGCATGCACAAATGAGGTATCAGCTATAAAAGAAAGTCAAAGAAAAATGAAAATAAAAATACTGGCTGTGATACCTTGGTGCTGCTGTCCATCGCTGAAGGTCTCATCTAAGGCATTAGAATATTGTCCCACACATCAGAAACAGAAAACTAAATATAATCTTGGAACTAAATCTTGAGCCCCTAAAAAAGTCTCTGCAAAGTTTTACATCCCCAAAAAGAGCACATGGCTGGAGACAGCTGCTTTCTCCACCACCTTCACTAGCATGGCATACCCAGAATAAAGCTGTGATAAAGCCAAGCACGGCTTTTTGCCTGAAAGTTTATCAAACAAGGCATCTGAAGCCAGTCAGAAGGTGGCCAGGGAACCTTTGAGAGCCTGCAGAGAAGCAGCCACAAGATTTTCCTAAGGAAGATGAAGGAATTCTTCATGTGATTTCCCTACTCCTCTGCACCCAGCGCATTATCTGCTCTCCCCAAGAGGACTAAACTGTCCTAACACTCCTCAGTGCTCTGAAACAACTTTGTAAAGAAAGCCAGAATTCCTGAAAAAAAAGTTTTAACTAACTTCTAGCAAGTAGGCAATGAAACTGTTACCATGACTTCCCCTGTAACAGAGTGACTAATGCCACAGTTTACTGCCGACAGCACTCACCTTTTCTATATGCCATGCAATGCATTTGGGGGTCTTGTCAGTTCGTTAAGCAGCTGTAAATCAAGGCTTATAGCCTAGTGCAGTTGTATTAAATTATTTCTGCAAATGACATCATTCAAGACACTACTCTGAGCCAACAACTTCCACTACAGTCCATGGGGGGAAAAAAAATCTTAGCATGGCATGTGGTAGATGAAACAAGAAAGATCAGTTTCCATGTATTGACACAGTTCCCATTTTGAGACTCACTTTTCCCATCTTAGTCTGAGATGGAAAATAAAATGGGGGAAAATATTCCCAAATAATACAGAAAAGGTTTCCCGTGCCTCTGGTTTGAGAGGAAAGAGGAGGGAAGGAGCAGAGACATCCCCCAGACAGCAGTGACACGCCACAAACACGACCCCATTAACATGCTGCTTCACCTTTATAAAACTTCAGACAATTCCTTACACACCTCCAACCACTCACTGAGAAGGGACAACCACATCAGTCAGTGAGAAAACTTATTTAGGGGAAAAAAAACAAACCACCAAAAAACACCACCAGCAAATGCACTTATATAAGTAGTGAAGAAGATTAGGAAATATCACTGTATTTCCCTTTGTGTCAAACTTGAATCAAACTTTCTTTTGCTCTAGTAGAAGTCAGGAAGGTGGGAACTCAAATTGACCTTGTTTCTCTTTCCATGGCCTAAGCTCACTTGACTTATTGTTCACTTTGCCCATCCGTAGAACACAGGAAATGGCAATGAGAAGCTACTACACAATGTTATAGGAATTATTCAATCCACAGCCACAGAGTTCTTTGAAGATGCCACGTGCCAAGTATTATTGCTAGATGAAGAAATTACATATTTTCTCCCCCAAGCTATATAGAGGAAGAAAAAAGCCATGCAAACAGCCAACTGTATTCCTAATGAGATGCAATACTCAAAAAGTGGGGCATCTTTAAACAGAATGGACAATCTTTTTCCAGCTCACAAAGATTATTCCCAATACATAAACCTCAGAGGATTAGAAATGCGAGCAAAGAAACTTAGCTTTTGAGGTTTCTGCAGACAAAATAAGCTTGTGTAAATAAACAGGGAAAATGTACATTTTTTGTTTTAAAGAGAGCAAAAAGAGTTTTTCAAAGAATAAGGGAAGAACTGAAATCAGGTCTGCAAGCTTTGTGAGGGATGAATTTATGTTTTCTGAATATAAAGCAATTTCCAGGACTGGGAAAGTCAATAAAATAAGAAGGACCGGATGGGAGGGAGGCAGGAAAACGCTGTGTGCAGCAGAGGGGTCACACGCTGGACAAACAGGGCAGGCTGCTCAGTGTTTACAGATAAATACATCCCCCCCTCCTCTCTGAAGAGATTTAGGTGTATTAGAGAGCCACCATCAGAATTGTGGGTGAGCAGAACTTTAAGTTACATTAAGGTTACCCAAACCACATAAAGTGTGAGGAGCAAAAGCACAATAAAATACTTCTTTTGTGCAAGCAGCAGTATTTCCTCTCAAAAGAAGGGGAGGGAAAAGATAACAGAAAAATCCCATCATAGCCTGCCTGGGGACCCTCCCATGCCCCAACCACAGGCAGTGCTGCACCTCCTGTAAACATGCAGAGCAGCCACAGGCTCTGGGGAAATGCTTGAAATTATTACTATTTTGAGCACAATTTAGTTTAGCACAACTATTAAAAGCCCAAGAAAAGCTGTGTGTGGGCTGGGCCCTGCAGGACAAGCCATCAAGTGCCAATAAATGGAACACAGAGAAGTAGCCTTGTGCGTCTTTCCCTCCTGTATTCAATGTGACATTGAGGGGGGAAAACCCAACAAATACTGATTTTTGCCTCTTGCACACAGGCACTGTAAGAGGGTGGATTGGACACTATTTCAGTGCTGCATGTGATGCTCTGTTTCAGCTTTAGACACACCAAAAATCTGCTGCCACTGAGCACAGACCTAACATAGAGCTGGTGGAGGAGGGTGAAGACACCTGCAAACCTGCAGGGTTTTGCTAGGAAAGAGTAGGAGCTGCAGGGAGTACACCTGACTCTGGCTACATGGACTTAGCCAGGTTTCTGTGTCTTCATGGCACCATGCTGAAGCAGCTGTCTCTGCTAAGGATTATTTTAAAAGCCTTATTTAGCTTTTCTGGATTATTTATACATGTGGCCTTACTGGGGGGCAAGGCTGAACTGGCAGCAGCACATTTAACATGGAGCTAGCCAAGGAGGGAACAGTGGGATGGAAATCCATGCTTTTATGGATAAACAGACACTGTGGGCAGAGGCATTGAAACTCCACTCTAAATACTTTGGTGTATTCTGTGTGGTGAGATGGGAGGTCAGACATCTGTGCTGAGCTTGTGGTAACCCAGCAAAGAGGCCCATGTTCCTCTCCATCTGGGAGAAGCAGCCAGCAGCCCCAAACACAGTCCCCTGCCCCTGTCAGTGCTGAGTCAGGCATAGGAATTTCCTGCCACCCCGTTAGGAGAGGCTCTTATTTATCTGTTTAATGGGGAAAGCAAGCAGCAGCTGGAGAAATAGGCTTTTCAGACTGATTGCTGAGGGCAACAGGTCTGACTCCTCCAAATGCCAGAAACCTGCCAGTCCTGGAGCCACGGGAATGGAGAAGGGAGGACTGAGCACCTGCTACTACAGCCATGGGTGGACATGGACACACACACCCCCTCCCAGGGAGCAGCAGCACCAGTGACAGGGAAAACCAGGCAGATTTATGTCCCAGGCCTTCTGCTGCTCCTGGGCAGGGGGAATCAGCACAGCATCTGAGGAGCAAAGAGGAAGAGACTTCCAGCAAAGGCAAGGCATTTGCACAGTGAGGCCAGCAGGTTGAAAGTCTCCAAACACACATCCTGCAGAACGTGGCTGCTAGCCAGCATCAGACTTTGAACCATGTTTTTAGAGCTATGGTGGATGCAAATCCAGCTGGAGTGTAATCCCACCAAGCCTGATAAGCAGTGATAAAACTGAACAAATGTGACCAGGATGGGAGACAATAGGTGACAACCACTCCCAGAGCCAGCAGACCTCTGATTAAAAACCCAGGGAATAAAGGCTTTTGGCAATGGAGTTTAGGGCTTCTGACAAACAAGGAGCAACAACAACCACTTATTTCCAGGTCTGGTGCAAGACTTTGGGCAGCTGTGAATCCAGAGAGAGCTCATGCACTGTGATTTAGTGTGGGAAGGGTTGGAGAGACACGAAGAAGCACTCCAAGGGTGATGGAAAGGGTAAGAGAGTAAAATAAGGGAAATGGGATTTTAAATGAGACACCAGTCCTCACATCCTGTGGGACTGGGAGTCCAGCTGTGGAGTTATGGGGTGAGCACATCCACGGGATGCACGGATCAAGTGCAGGCAATCGGGATGCAGGATCAAGTCAGCAATCTGACCCAGCTCTCCAGCTGGAATTTAGGGAGCTAAATCATACCATAAAATCCAAACCAAAGTAGATGAGGTCAAACCATTCCCAAAACAAAACTGCTAGCTCTGACATGCACTAGGCTACTTGGATCAAATCAGTCTAGACTGAATGCAAAATGCTGCTCCTTGAAGCCATCAGAACTGGGACATTTCCAAAGGATCTCAGAACACATACTCTGTTTTGCTGAATGCATTTTCTCATGAACTTGCCCCAGTAATCTGAAAGCTTGGCAGTTTCTCTGCACATTGCCATAGACCTGCTGAGTCAGATTCACTGCACATGCACAGCGGCATCAATCAGTCACAGCATGTCCAGGGGGATCTTGTGCTGGAGCTGAACCCTCCAAACTGGGGTGCACTGGCACTGCTTGAACCCTTCACAGGCCACAGAACAGCTCATTTTAGTTTTGCTTCTTGGATAATCCAAATATACTTCATTACTCTGCCACAGTCCACACCCTAACCCTAAATCCACTGTCATTAACATGTGGAAACACACTTTCCATATTTCTCTGACTATAAACAATAGCTTAGACTGTTTTTAGTAAGGACCATCCTTTAAAAGATGCAAAACCAATGGATATTTGCAGAAGCAGACTGACATTCTTCTACAACTCTTACTGGAAGTCATATGCAGCACCATTTTAATGACATTTGAAATGAAAGCCCAAAGGAGCTGTTGTGTAAGATATCAAAAAGCAAAAAAAGCAGCAGATAGTAGTTAATAGACATCAGCAATGCAGTGGGTTTAGATTACTCACTCACAGGAACAGACTTAGTGTTGATCTCCACTGTCACTCTTGAGCAAGTACCACTGATCCATATAAACATCCAACACTGAGAAAAAGAGAAACAGAGATTTTGATTAATCACTCAAAGACTGAGATGACTTAACAGTGATATCTTGTAAAAGTTTTTTATCATGTGACACAGGGTACAGGAAGCACTGTGGATGATGTACATAACAGCATTTAAAAAAAGCTAATACCAAGAGATTAAAGGAGGACAACTGATGTACAAAAAGGAAATGAGCCTGTTAATTCTAAATAATTCCCAGCAACATTATTTCTCAGTATCTCTACATTACACAGTTGGCCTATGCCTGCCCTTGACCTCCCCAGCTGATCACACACATATAGCACAAAACAAAGGTAAATAATGCCTGGCAAGGCTTCCTTCTCACTACTGCAATCTAAACAAACCCCAAACAAGCACCCAGTGTTGCTGAACATCTGAAAATCAGGGTGTGAAGTAAAGCCAGTGGAAGTCAGAGCAGCCCATAGCACTCAACCAACCCCACAACTCACTCCCAACAACTATTCCTGAGTAACTTTACTGTGACTATTTTGGTAAATCAAAGATGTTCTCTGTTCCTGTGGTTTGACAGGAAGTTTTAGTTGTGGATACTCCCATTTACAGACTGTGGACAAAAGAGGAACTATTTGGTATGGGAAATCTGACAAAACTGTTACAGGAGAAGGTTCTGGGTAGGCTTTGAATCTGAAATGAAAAAGGGAAGTTTGGGGAATAAAACTTCAGGCTAATAACTAAAAACTTCCACACCTATGCAGTTACATGAGCTCCCATTAGAAAAGGCTTAAAGAATAAGTAACTCAAATAAAAATGCTCAGTGAAATATGGTTGGTAGAAGGATGGAAACAACCAGGAACACCCCAATGTCCCCCCCCCCACCCCCATGACACTTCACTGGCACACTGAGACACTGCTCTCCAAACAAAAATCAAGACAAGAGCAAGAGCAGGAGTTTAAGACAATCAAGTAACATGATCGGAAAGCAAAGAATCAGCTCAAAAATATAGGCACACTAACTAGTTGTTGACTTGTGGCAACAAACTGCAAATATCCAGAGGTTGTAAACTGGAATTCAGCCCTTGTATGACTGGGAGGGAAAAATCCCCAAATATTTTCAGGGCTATACAGTAAAAAGGTAAAATAGATGCTCTCAAGGCACACAAATGTTTGGGTGCTCCTTACTTCTCAGAACAGTTTTTTAGAGTAGATTGAACAAAACCACCAGGGGAAAAAAATGACAGAGAACTGAGCAGGACATAAGAGCCTGTACAAGCAGACTCCGTCACAGGACTGGGGCTCCAGGCTATTGCAACAGAATAATTATGTACTGAACCCTGTGCATCACAGGGGAAAAACATCTGCCAGATGGAAAAAGACACAAAATGTGGTAGGCGGGGAAAAAAAAAAATTTGAGGTTTCTATAAAGGGCACTGCAGAATGTCATGTATGAAACTGCAAAGCCAGGGAAAAGAAGTTAGTTAACGGTGTTATTTTAAGCCTGCCTAAAGTAATATGAAGGGCCGTAATTAAATAGAGCTTCTCCCCTTCATTACAAATATCTGACTGGAGCTGAGGCTCCCAGATTGACAGGACATTTGGGATTGCTGTTGCCCGGGCTGCCAGGACACGCGGGCAGCAGTTGGGCAGGGGGAAGGAGACGTGGAGTGTGGTGGTGTGGGATTCTGCAGCTGCACCTTTGCTGCATGGGACTGGCCACTTCTGCCCCTCACAGCTGGCCTGGCCCTTCTGCTGCAGCCACCAGTGCTGTCCCAACTCCCTCAGCGTCCTCTGCAGCACAGGGAAGCCCCAGCAGCTGTTCAGAACCAAGCTCCCTGCCAGGTCAGTCTCCCTCCATCACTGCAAGAGACTCACACTCTCCACAAGGGCCATTCTCCAGACTGACTCGCTACTCCCAGCACGAGTGGCAGCTGCACAGCTATTCCCAAGCCTCTCCACCACACTGTTTTGGTAAATCAAAGATGTTCTTTGTTATGATGGCTTGACAGCAAGTTTAGTCATTTCCTTCTCGACACAGTTACACACTCGGCCCACACCTTGGGCAAGCTGTACAGCCAGGGCTGGCTGATGAGGAAGGGAACGTGTCCCTGCATTCCTCAAAAGGGAACAAACTGCCTCAGACCATGGCAACACAAGGATTCAGTTTGTCCCCCAGGCTGCTAGGGAAGTGGGCTTCATTTCCCATTCCCCCACATCCTTCCTTCCTCAAACTCAATTTAATTTTGACTAATGAACTTCCAGCACTGGTTTTGGCTGGGACAGAGTTAATTTTCTTCACAGCAGGTAGCCTGGGCTAAATTTTGGACTTGTGCTGCAAACAGTGGGGATAACACAGGGATGGTTTAGCTCTTGCTGAGCAGGGCTTGCACAGATCTTTTTCTGTCTCTCAAGCCACCCCAGTGAGGGGCTGGGGGTGCACAGGGAGTTGGGAGGGGACACAGCTGAGACTGCTGACCCCAAGTGACCAAAGGGACACTCCAGACCGTATGTGGCATCATGCTCAATATATAAAGCTTGGGGAGGATGTTCAGAGTGCTGTGTTTGTCTTTTCAAGTCACTGCTACCTGTGATGGGACCCTGGTCTCCTGGGGATGGCTGAACCCCTGCCTGCCCATGGAAAGTGGAGAATGAATTCCTTGCTTTGCTTGTGTGCATAGCTTTTGCTCTCCCTATTACACCACCTTTATCCCAACCCATAAGCTTTGTCACTTCTACCCTTCCAATTCTCCCCCTGATCCCACCAGGAAAGAAGTAAGTGACTTTTTGGGTTTTAGTTGCTGGTTGGGGTTAAAACCCAACACTACCCCTAGCAGACACCCTCTAACCCTAAGCTAAAGAAACCCCTCTTGCACACCCTCACCTCTGAAGACTGTTTACAGAAGTATTTCCTATAGAACTGCCTGTGATGTTCATCCCAGCATTTCTCCAGCCTGAACAGGGCACAGGACACAGAGATCCAGGGGGCTTCACCCCGTGCCCTGCATTGGGATGCCAGGAAGGCTGACGGCACCCAGGGAAAGTCGGGAGTTCAGGATGATGAGTGAAAACTGGGACTTGTTGGGACTTCTGGGAAAGGGTGGGGTTTTTCTGGTTTAACTGGAAAGGTAAATTATCATCCAAGAACAGGAGCTGAGGGAATAGCTGCTCCCATGTCACACACAGCCCTGACCTGAAGGCACACCTGTGGCCAGGGGCTCTCCAGCCTGGACAGCAAGAGCAAAGCCTTCCACCAAGTTCAATCCAAGTTCACTTTCAGTATGAAGAAAACAATCTCCAGGAAATCACACTCATAACCAAGAGCCAGCCATTAGGAATGATCATTAAAGAAGAGCAGGACTAGTCAAATCAGGTGAGAGTTAATTGGGTTTTTGCTTTCATAGAGAGAACATCACAAAGTATAAACACCCTGGGGGAACCTCTCCAGTATCTCCAGGAAAGAAAGGTGCTCAATATGGTTTTCTTCATCTTTTCCAGACTCTAATTTCTTAACCAGGAAGAAAATGCAAATCCTAATCCCACAATCTTGCATGTTCAGCAGTAATATTTTGCCAATCAAAATCAAATACCTTGCCAATCAAATGTTTTCTGCAATAGCTACCCATTTCTTTTTCTAATCCAAGATGCACAACTGCATGCAATTAATTGCATGCTGTGTGAATTTAAACAGGACACAGACCTGTGCTCAAAGACCTGAAAAAATCACATGTTGCACTGTGGTTAGGGGCACAGCTTAACAAGAAAGGTGCAGCACTATTTCTTAGCTATGTGACTCCTAGGAGCTTTGTTTCAGGAATTATTTCCAGAAGAATGCAAGAGCACTGCAAGCAAATAGTCTGATTCACATGTGTTCTTTACGAGATAAAAATAAAGATCTGTTTTGCCTAATCATTTCTGACCAAGAAAAGCAGGGCTTTGAGATAGAAGATATGAAAGAGCCCCTCCTGTCTATTAAAAGCTAAAAAATGACTCTCTAACATGGGACCCAGATAGTCACAGCACGATTCAAATTACTGCTCCTTCCCACACACTTGCCTTATGTCTGTCTGTTTGTATTTCAATTAAAAAGCTACTATGACATTCTTCCTACGTTTTAAAAAGAAATTTCCACAGGCAACAGGATTCGAAACTACTAAGGAAAAATTATTAACATTCACAATTCCAAGGAAGCCACTGATGCAAGCTGATTTGTGTCCAGCTATCTTGCCTGGGAAAGGTGGGAGGAGGATTTAAAGCCAAGAAGCAAAGCAAGGAAGAAACACTAACAGTTTGAATGCTCTGCAGAGCTAATGGTTTTCCATGGAAAAAGCCATTGACGCGTGTCTTACACTATTTTTTGTGAAAGGCCTTTGGGCAAAGGCTGGTTTGAGTCTGAATGGAATCAATCAGGACTGCAGCCTGAATGTTTTCCTCACATCAGTATACACCATCCATCCATACCAAGTATCACCCATCAACAAAGCCTCCTTCACCTTTAAATCACCCTGTCCCAGGATGCATTTTTCAGTCCCTGCAGACCATGTTGCAGATCTCTTATTTACGCTGGGACAGGCTAGCTGCACTCAGACAAATTAGACAGGAACAGAAAACACAGATGCTTGAGCCCTTATCTTTATTTTTGGTTTCTGGAAGGCCGCAGACATTTTGACACAGACGAAAATCACACAGCATCCACGGTAACAAGGCAGTCTGGTTTTGGGTCTTACTGCCCCCTCAGCTGAAACCCAAAACTTGTGCATTTACAAGTGCCAGTCTTGAGCTTAAAAAACAAGTTTTGATCCAAACCCGGGGGGTCTGGCACAACTGAACAAAACTAACCACATCATTAACTCCAGTGACCCAACCAGCTGATAGCTCACACATCTCCTACCACAAAACAGCACATTTGAACAATGTACATGCACAAAAGTCACTGAATCAACACAGCAGCACTGAAGAATACAGACAACATAGCCAATCACCACAGCAAAGAAACACTTTCTGGAAGCATAGTAAAATATTCTGAATAATTTCATGAGTCAGAGATTAATAACACAAGATAGACCATTCAATGAAGTCCTTGTAAGACGAGCAGCAAGAACAAACTGCAGAAGGTTTAAATAAAAGCTTTCAAATCACTAACTTATCAGATATTAAGTGAAACTAGACATGATTTACACAAAGAAAAAATATGACTAATCTATGAGTAATTTTATATTAATCACTGTGTCCATCTCTGAATTGGAGTGCCACTGCATGCAGTTTCTCTCAGCTAGTGCTTTGTTTTAATTCTACAAGCCAAAGCAACAGATTGTGCAGTTCATCATCTGTGAAAATGCAGATGTTAGTTGAGGAAGATGCAGAACTGTCTGAAAAAACATGGAAGACTACTTAATTCATTTAACTGAAGATCTCATTCCCAAAACCCATGATATTTAAGCAGGGTGATGATAAGTCTGTGGAATCAGATATGAGAGAATGACAGATCTGAGAGCTGGTGCTGGTGCTGTCAGTGTTCTCCCCTCAGAGTTGTGTCAAGTTTGCTGGCACTGAGGTGACTAAAGCCATGGATCCTGTTAATCAGACAGCAACTCAAAGCACGCAGAGGCTGCGAGAGCTCTGTTAGAGGAGACTGCTTTTTCTTTAGGGCAAGGTATCACAGTGAAGCACTGCTATCACCACATGAACACAGAAAGATCAAAGTGTTTTCTTTCTCAGGCACCGTTTTGGTTTTATTCTACTATATATGCAAAAGAACTGTGGAAAAGCCTCCATGTCCCTGATCCCTTCAACCCTGGCACACTTAATCAAATGCAAAAGGCACTGCCCTATCAGTGGTGTTCATCTCCTAAACCTCACTGGTGTTGCCACACTCTGCTTTCTGTCTTCCTTCCCAACTCTGCTCAAAATAAGCACAAGATATTCCTTGACAAAAGGAATCGGGCATCAGGCTCTCACATAAGGTTCCCCATAACACTTTCCAGGAACATGCCTGCCCTTCAATGACCCTTAATTGTTCTGGGCATCCTTCACATTCGCAGCAATACTTTGACATTCCTCAAAGGAACTTAAACAGCTCCAATCACCCCAAGCTTACACAATCCTGTTATTGAAGCACACATAGCCCAACTCTGTGTTTCCAGAGCTGGGAAGTGAGGAGGAAGCATTGCAAGAAGCAAAACCCAAAAGCACTTACCAAGAAAAAGAACAAAGCAACATCCTTTTGCTGCTGTCAAGAGGAGGCAGCCAAAAGACTGGAGTTGAAAACCCCAGAAATTAGGATCAACTTAACTGGATGTTTTGCCAGCTTCACAAATAAGTTTCATACCTGTATTTTGCTTTCTCTCCATGCAGACACTTGGGCTGTTTCAGCCCTTTTAAGTTGGTTACATGCTAATACATATGCACACAACAGGATTCAGCTGTCGTGCTTTCATATGCACTGCAAATGATCCTGAAAGTACCATTTCTACTAATCACATTGTTCCACACAATTTTAAAGCACATGATTGCAGAATAAAACCCTCAGCACATATTTCTGGCCTGGATTCTTAAGGAAATTAAGCTTATGTGGTAGTGTTGTTCATCAGTCCTCACCCTATTAAATGTTCAACTTGCTTGTCAGTTTTGACCACATTTGGCAGAAGGCGAAGAGATCCGAACAGGTGTCACATTCCTACACCTTTGGGGGAAATTATTATGCAGGTAGAGAAGACACATCCAAATCAGCCTCTCACAGGAGCAGATTCTGCTGCAGGAACCCAGCAATTCCCTCCTCTGGCTGGCTCAGCAGCTGCTCCATCAGCAACTTCAGGGCAAGTCCCATGGCCACCAGAGGCAAATATAGTTAGTCCCCCTTACTAATTTTATTCAGGAATCTGCTTTATAACTAACCTATTACAGCACTTTAGTTAAGGAACAAACAAGGATGTTGCCACCAATATTAAAAACCGTGTCACTAACAATTAGAGAGCATTATTCTCAGAGGAAAAACTTTATTAGCTTTCAGTCTGGCCTTTTTTAAAGAGGTCAGCGTCTTGCAACAACAGAAAAAGCAGCTTTTCACTCAGAGAAAATAGTAAGGTGGCAGTTTATGAGACAGAAAAGATGCAGGCAGAGTACAAGACTCAGGGGCTAAACAAGATGCAAAATCATTTTCCACTTCTAGACCATCGCTCCAAGGGCATACCAATTACACAGCAAGTTAAAAAGTCACCAGCAGCAGCTTCCCCCCAAGCTCTCCAGGGTCATAATATGCAAAACCACGTCCACCACTTGTCAGAGGGCACTTCAGCCAGCCTCCAGACAGGAAGACAGCCACAACAGCTCCACTGCTCCTGCAAACACCCCAGGTCAAGAGCAACATGTGTCCTGATGGCAGCATGGAGAAAATGCTGGTCCTGCCAGGAGCACAGATGTGGCCTGTGATGAGAGGATCTCTCTCCAGTTGGGATAGTCTGGCTCCACTTATTAATAGCAGGTGCTGGCATCCACAGCCCAGGGCTCTGAGCCAAGCACTGCAGTGTGTCAGGATCAAGGAGGTTTATGGAAAAGAGCTTCCAAACACTGGGCCTGGGAACAAGATAGAGCCTGGGCATAAAAGTGAAGTTACCCCACAAAAACAGTGAGCCTTAAATCACAATGAATTTCAGCCAACAAAATTCATTGTACATCCTGAAACAGAGTCAGATGGGATATCAAGGCCAGGCTAGATGGGGCTCTGAGCAACCTGGGATAGTGAGAAGTGTCCCTGCCCACGGCAGGGGCTGGCACTGTATGATCTTTGAGGCCTCTTCAAACCCAAACCAGTCTATGACTGTATATCTGACCCCAGAAAACAGCATCTTCACCTACAGCTTTCCACTCAGCTTAGTCCAATAAACTCTCCTACTTCATCCACCCAATTTTCACTCTCATGGAAGAACAAGCCCTAGCCACCATAGCAGCCAAGCAGAAACCAGCTCAATGAGAGCCACTTTCATATTTCACATGAAATGTGGATAAATAAATATTTCATACTTAACTGGTTGGTTTGTTTTGTGGAACAGCAGTTGTTTGTTTCTTTAAGGAAAGAGGTGAACTTTGCTTAGACCCCAAAATGAAAGGTCAGAAGTGGAAGAACTACTTAGAAGATGCTGAGGGTAAACAAGTGCACCATTAAGTATCTGTTGTGCTATATATTCATTTAGAAATCACCTAATAACCATCGTTCCCACAGGGAAAATTTGGTTATTTTCCACCAGGGAAACTGGGGAAGGGACCATCTTCAGGAGAGGTAGTGGAGCACAGGGAGATCCATCCCCTGTGCAGAAGGGCTAGGTGAAACCTAAGCCTCTCACTGGAAGGCTGCAGGGTCTGTCCCTTTGAGCCCTACCCAGGAGCACGTGCTGCTGCCCCATGGAGGGGATGGTGGAAGCAATGGAGATGGGAGAAGGTCTTTCCAAGAGGTCTTTTCAGAGCAAGTCACCACCATATCTCTCACCTCCTGCAATCCAAACCCACCCTCATTACTGTACACAGTCATTTAGTCTCATTAGAGACCCCTCCACACACAACATGAGAGATTGATTCAATGATTGGGCTTCTGTCTCAGTTCCTTTTATCCTGAAATTTCCTCTAAGAATCCTACAAACCTATGAGGGGAGAAAATAGCCTTCCATATCTGACTAAATAGTAAAACACAGCTCCTGCTTTGTCTGCAGGGCAAGTCATCACTTGCAAAAACACTGCAAAAACTTGGATTTCTATGAAACCCCTTAGCTGCTGAGCTGCAACACAACTTTCACTTCCCACTCATTCCTTGTTTACTATCCTTAGGTACCTAGCATCTCTCTAACCCAGCAAAGACAAGGTCTAGGAGACACTGAACTGGCACCCTCTTCTAAATGTGGGGCTCTGCAGGTCAAGAGGAGCGTAAGAGAGGACTACATCAACGCAGTGCTCTACGGAGGGTGGTCTAGATGAACCAGGAGAACACAAGAAATAAAGTGCAGGCAAGAGAAGGACAAATTGGGAAGATCTGTTTGAGCTGTGTGTCCAGCACTGCACAACTCGCCACATGAAGATGCCTGCTACCTCACTTCTGCAGAGAAGGCATCTCAAGCACAGGGCTCCCAACATGCAACACCACACTGGTTTTTAATTCAGGATTTTCCCCCGCTCTTCATGCAAGCTGGGGACCTGCAGGCTGAGATCACCTCCTGCAAGATGGAATTACTGAAAGAGCTTCCCGCAGGTCTTCATTAAACCCCAGTAATCCTCAGAGACATGGCAGCAATGCAGCTGGTGATAATGCACTTCCCATTTCTGCTTTCATCACTGATTATTACTCATTAGGGCACTTATAATCTTTATATGGAGTTCTTTTATGTAGCCTAATTTGCTAAGAAGTAATCACTCTCCTCCTCCTCTGGTAATACAAAAGAGGGCTGTAAAGTGATTTCATTTGATGTTTATTCCAAGACTCTCCTTCCCAGAAGTTTCTTTCAGATGTTCAGTCTGAAGCCAGATACATTTGATCATTAGAAAATGTCTGAGACAAGCCCTACATTTCACCAGTTTTGTGTGGAAATGATGAGTAATTTAGGAAGCTTAACATCTCTGAGTTTACTTCGATTTGCTTGCCAAAAGAAATCCATGAACTTCCTTCTTAAAAAAAACCAAAACACCACTGCAGCACTGAAGAATTCAACTCTCCAGGCAGAGCAGGGTAAATGGAGTTTACCTACTGCTCAGAACGAGCACAGGACAGGAGAGCAGCACAGACACCAGCACCACACGCAGCAGGAGAGCGATGCACTTGTGCGTCTGCCCAGAGCTGTGGCTCCAGAATTACTGCCTGGTGATCACACTACAGCATGCTCTGACTTCTGCCTTCGGGTTCAGGGCTCTGCTGCCAACCCGTTCGGGAGTTCCAGCACATCTCTTCATCTCACTGTTCCAGGCTTCCCTCAGGGAAAGCAACAAAAGACAGCCTAAACCCAGAGCTGCTACTCTGTGTTAGACTCCAGTCCCGTGCGTGCAACCCAGACTTTGAAGATGCATCTCACTATAGCTTTTCCAACAGTTCTTGGACAATAAATATGCTGGATGCTGAAAAGGTCACTGCTTTAATAATCATTGTCTTGCACTGACTACCACTCCCTACAAGTTAGTTGAAAACAGGGAATACAGATTTGCATCCAGCCTTCCCTGTAATCCAAGAGTGTTCACGACAGATGATTTTGCTTCAGGATGAGTCCAAGTCCTCGCTGAGTCCTCAAAATTTCCGTAAACACTCACCAAGGAAGAGAAAATGAATGACTGCATTGCAGCACCTCATGACACACAAACCTCAAAGCTTTAGCTGTTTAAAACCACCCACGCCAAGCAAAGGAATAGGCTGTAGTTACAAACTCCAAACAGCAAAAATAGTACTATTTCAGACAAAAGGGAGAAAATGGTTTTTTAAGAGTAGAACAATTCAGGCAGTTGGTATTTGCAAAAGCCTCCTTCTACATGCCTCTATGCTTCTGTTTCCAAACAGAATTTTGAATGAATTTCGTGTAATTACTAGCTAGGTACTGAGAAACCTAATTGTACTGTATTAACAATAGAGATTTTGACTTCCTATCCAAAGGCTCTACTACTTTTAATTAAACTTGTACCTTTGAACCTTGTTAAGCTTATGCAAATCCAACACTGTGAAGTTGGCTGTAATAAATCCAGAGGCAATACTGGAGCCTCCACACAAGGATGCTGATACAGAATTCAAAATAAGCTTTGTTAGTACAGATAAAACCTAACAAATGCACCACAGCACGGGATATGGTTTTGAAGACTGAACATTGCACAATCCATCCACCTTTGTGTTTTCAAAGGGCCAATGAGCCACTACAAGTCTCCTCAACTCCTTGTTCAAGCTGAACAACAAAGTTTTCCATCAGATTTGCAGCAGATTGAGGACTGCAGCTGATTTCCCACATGGCAGCCATGCAAACCACAGGACCCAAGTGAGGTATGATCTGACAGCACTGTAAAGTCAAGGAGGGAAAAGAGCATTGAACAAAGATAAGCAGGGGAGTCTGCTAACCCAGGCCAACACTGACCATTCTCTCTGTCTCAATATAAAGGAACCAGGTTTGATTCAAAGGGCACTTTTTACAAAGTCATAGCACTGACTTAATGGAGCACCACCTAAATACCCATTTCCTTGAGCCAGCTGGATTAGTCCCAGAAAGCCAGGTTGTGATGATCACACTTGTATGTCATGAAAGCAAAGGGAGAAGGTGCCAGGGCAGGGCTAAACCAATTTTTAATGTTTTCCAAGTCCTTTCATGTCAGTCACAGATCCTTTATAGTCAGCGTTGTGGAGATGCAGTCTAGTCCCAAACCCTGAGGGAGAATGATCCAGACATGCATGTGCCCACTGATTCAGCAGCTGGAGCTCTCTGCTCCCCCAGTTATCCCCAAGATGATGTGAAGGGGCAGGGTGGGGTGGGAAAAGGAAGGAAGGTGGCAGTATGGCTGCCTGAGAGCCCTCCCCGAGGATGCTGCCCTTAACCTGGGCTGCAAGGAGAGGTTATCCCCATGGCCCACTGTCCTCCTGCTCCAGACTGCCTGGCCAGGGGGAAGAAGGGCTGCACTGCAGACAAGCACATTTGGCAGGCAGCTCCAGTGGGGTGAGACTGCTCTGGGACAGATGAGGCAGCTGGGAACTCTGCTGCAACCCCTCACCAGTTGTCCCTTCTGCCTTTGCTCAATCTAAATTTGATGGAACTGATCATTTGGGTGAAGGCAGATATCAAAACAAACTTAAAGCCCCATGTGGCACTACAGTTGTACTGGCTAAGAACCAATTTTGGCAAATCATGGGGCTTTCTGGAAAGCGGAGCCAGGAAAACGACAAGTAAAGGGCCATGTGATTGTTGCACTGATCCTTCTCAGTAGCCATTTCATTACATCACTATTTTCCTAACTAATAAAGGTCAAACTGTAATTTTTGTTATTTCAGATTTATCGTTTCTCTTAAATTATTCTTAAGCCAAGAAGAAGCGAAAAGGAGATTTGTTTGCCTTAGAGATACTATGGCAAACTTAGCTCAGAATTAAAAAAAACAAGGAAACCATTATTTCCCCAGCCTCCTTAAAAAGGGAGAGAACAGTGAACAAGAAGCCAAGATTATTAGCAGGCAGAAGAAGAAGAAGAAAAAAAAAAAACAAACCACCAAATTGAAGAACAAGAGCAATAAGAGCCTTTGTTCCCAGGAAATCCTTTTAAAGAACTGAGGAGACTCCAAGCGACGCAGCTGTACTTCCTGTGACCTGCAGCGCTCAGTTTGGGAACACTAGGAGGGTCACAGCCTGGGGACGGCTCAGTACAGCCACGCTGCACACACAGAGATCTCAGCACAGGAACCCCTCACACCAACTGGGACATCCTGGGCTGTAGGGGCAGGGAACCACACAGCTTCGGAGCTGTCCTGCACAGGGGACCTGCTCAAGTCACACATGGTAGCAGGATTCTCTCAGGACTCAGAGCTGGGGCTGCTCAGCCCTTAGACCAGGCGGCTCCAAGGAGACCTTAAATCACCTTCTGGGGCTACAGGAGAGGGACTTTTGACAAGGACATGTACTGACAGGGCAAGGGGGAATGGCTTTAAACTGAAAGAGTATGGGCTTACATTAGAAATTAGGAAGAAATCCTTCTCAGTGAGGGTGGTGAGGCCCTGGCACAGGCTGCCCATGGAAGCTGTGGCTGCCCCATCCCTGGAAGTGTCCAAGGCCAGGTTGGACAGGGCTTGGAGCTGCCTGGGATAGTGGAAGGTGTCCATTTGGCAGGAGGGCTGCTACTGGGTGTTGTTTAAGATCCTCTAACCTAGGCCATTCTATGACTCCTTTAGAGCAGAGTAGCCAGCAGCAGGAGACAGCAAAGCTCTTCAACAACACCCAGTAAAAAAAAACACCACCTGGATACACACACACCAACCTTGCTCCCAGGGTTGGGTATTTGTAAGAGAAATATCACTACGTGATAAATTCAGTTCACGATGAACCACGCTGCATTAGCAGGCTTCTTGCAAGGAAAAGCCTTTGGAAATGATACAAGCAGCTATCCACACAATACACTTTATGAAGCACACACAGCCCCAGGAACATCACTTGATGTATTATTGATAGGCAGAGCCGCCTCTGAGGCGACATGGACTTTGAACAGCAGTGCAGCAGGAGGGGAGAGTACAGGCAAAGGGACCAGACAGAACAGGAATGCTAAACTGCTGCAGGACATAGATAAGCAGACTGATTACCAGAGAGTTTGTCTACATTGAAGAACTAACTCCAGCACTGTCCCCGACTTGCCCTCCCATCTGTATCTTGAATTTGAGCATGATGCTTAACTTCAATTGGCAGGAGACACAGGCAAATGTTTGATTAAGCACTTTTAAGCAGTGCCTAAGCACCACTGCAGGCAACCAACACTCAGGGACCCCAAAGCTCTCCAAGTACTCCCCCAATATTTTCAACACAACTCCATCATACCCTGTGGACAAACTCAGAAAGCAACACAACATTTTTATGCATATTTTTATATACCTGTTTTTAAAGTTCAGTGCTGTATATAATTACAGCAGAGCTTTCAGACCCCTTGGCATCCTTAAAAGCACAGCTACTGCTATCCAGAGCAGCATTCTTCCTTCTAAGAGTGCCCAAGATCGCTCATGTTTGACTAATTTGAGAGGGGCCAGCTCCACTGGGACACACAGCTGAGGACACCTCTCCTCAGCTGCTCACCACGGGAAGAGTGGCCAGACAATCATTCAGTATTTTGGGCACACAAGCCCTTCACTGCCAGCAGGAGTCAAATTCAATATATATGGATGGGTGAGATCACTCAAGCTTAACTCAATTCTGAAGGACATCAGCATGAAAAAAATGGGAGGAGAGGCTGCTGGTCCCTGAGGAACAGGAGGGGGAAGCAAGAGTTACTCTTGCCTATGGAAAGGAGGTATTTCACCCCAACTGAGATCCCTTGAGCTGGAACCCAGCCAGAAAGCCCAAATAATAGCCCTTCTGCTCACAAAACCACCCCTGAATTTTGATTGTTCACAAGCTGTCTGAAACACAGTTTTAAACTTGTTTAAAATACAATGAGGGGAAAATTTCCTGCTTCTCATCACTCAGAGAAGATATTAAAGCAGTGTTTTCTTCATTCCCACTTTGCCTGGGTTTCATTACTCATTTTTCAGCTTTCTTCAAAACTGACAAATTTTAAAGTACAGGGATTTTATGTATAATTTTTTATTTTGTCCCTGCACAGGATGTCATTAGAAGTATGCAATATTTAAGCATTGCATATGCACAGGTACAAAGATTTTGCTTTTACCTTGATTAAGCATTTGCTTTGTTTCTTTAAATCACCCAGCTTGTGTCTTTTACAGGAAATTAAATTAACACAAAGTATCTTTTAATAATCATGACAGCTTTCCAGCAATTCAATTTGCAAAATGACAGACCAGCATTCTGCATCACAGTAAGCAGTTTATCAAACTGTTTTGACAGCAGATCTTGTTCAAAGCCTTGTCCAGAAATGTAACACTACCTCCTACTATTCCAGGCGTGCAGTCAGTGACAGAAAACAGTTATGAAGACACAGCCAAGCACAGGCTCTCTCTTCACAACATTAAAATCTGGAAGTCTCTCTCTCTACCAGCTGTGACCCAGCTAAGCTGCAGCCAGGATCAGCTCTGTGAAGACAAGTTAATACCGACCTGCTTTATTCTGTTTTCCTGAAAACCAAGCCAGCTCTGCACTGCCGGAGGCCCCAGCCTTGCGCAGGAGGGAGCCTGGCAGTTCCACTCCCTAAACCTGCACGAGGTCTTGGCAGGGACTCCTCAGCACAGGTCAGCTCACAGAATGCACACACAAGAGGAAGAGGTGCAGGGAAAGACAGCATCAAGGTATAGAAAGGACTTGAAACCACAAAGTAGCTCCGGGGCAAAGGCTGCTAAGTGTGTGTGAGGACATGCCCCGACCAAACCCATAAAACATGGCCAGGGCCAGCAGCCCAAAGCACAGGAAAGGTCTTGCAGTGACACACTGACCTCTTCACATGCCACTTGACTGGCAGTGCCCCCACCAAAGTGTTGCTTCTGCTCAGACAGGACTTCTGTCTGCCCTCATACAGCACAAAGGCTTCAAGAAGCCAGACAAAAGCCCTGATAGCTGGAAAGCAGTGAAAACAACGAAGGCAACTTATCTCAGCCTCAAAGGCAATGAGTGGTGGAGTTCAGAGCTCAGCCTGGCACCACTGGCTTTTCTGCAAACGCTGAGACAGGGAACATACTCCAAACAAATATTCCTCAGTGCAGAAAAAAACCAAAGTCGCATCAAGTGAGACTTATGGGATAACTACTTTCACTCCCGGGTTCACAGCTTTAGCCTATTTTTAGTAAGCTGCCTTTGCAGATGCCAAAATAACATCTCTCCCCCTCTGTACATACACAGCTGGACATGAATCCCCACAGCCTGGCCGGCAGCATCTGCATTCAGCTTCACAGATGTGAATTGCAAGAGGAAGTCCAGAGGGGAAGCCTCTTATTTGGAATTCCAAACACAAGTAGTTAATATGGTCCAAGTGCCCAGCATACAGCCCATGGGAAGGAGGGACCCACAAGCAGAGAGTTAGAAAGTTCCTTCCTTGCCACCAGCAGTATTTCCTTGATCCTTTACTCCTCCAGAGGAGCAGAGTTCAAGGCCAGAACAAACTCATCTGCAAAATTACACTGGTCCACCTCTTGCCTCCACTGCTCCCAGCACACCTTCCTGAGCAAGCACATCTTCGTACACTTTTTGTTCTTTGAGAGGCGTAAAAACCTCATTGGGAGAAATCTGTCCACTCCAAAGACATGAACCAGCAGAGCCCCACGCCTCTGGGAGCTGTCTCTGGCTCCATCCAGGGAAAATCACTCCAGCCTACGATGGTTCCTTAATGCCACTACTGCTGGAATGCCCAAAACACCCTCACGCCAGTGCTTGGAAAAGGGGGCTAGGGCCAGACCCAGTCCCAGCAACACAATTTTCCCACTGTCCTGGGGAATGCTAAACTTCCCATTGAGAGTCTGGCCATTAATCGACCTCCAGCATTTCCTGAGCCCCACCAGAGGCTCTGCAACAAGAATAAGGCTGTCACCCACTCACTGGAAAGCTGTCCCGACCAGACTGTTCTCCCCTGCCTTCCACATCCCTGCCACATGTGCCATGGAGGAATTTGCAGGTCCACAGATTCACCTTGAGCAGTCTCATAGATTTTTAGTTACTTTAGTTCATCTCCAGCACTCCTCTGCCTCCCTGTACCCACAGTCCCCTCCCAGAAATCTGCCTCATTTCCCACAAACGCCTACACAGCGAGCTTGGCGTACTGGCTTGTCTCAAAATCTCATCAGGCCTCAAACAGGGACAGCCAACTTTTAGAGGAGGATTCACGCCTCATTTTTCATAGTCTCAAAGCTATGCCACATGTTGAGTCTGTGCTGTAACCTCCTGTTTATCAGGGAATGACTAACAGTTTAATTTGGATTAATTTCACGTATGGCTTCTATCAGACCCAGCAGAACCTCTGGCTGCCCTCACGCTTCTGTATAAACACCAACAAAATCCAGGCATGAGGATCTGATACGAGAGGAGAACATCTGCCTCAAAACTTTGCAGCACAGGCAAGACAGGAAGGACTGAAGGAAGGACACCACAAATTACAGTACTCTGAATTTCCCTGTGTGCCCGTGGGAGGGCAGGGACATGCACTGAGAGGATGGACCCTATGGCAGGTAGCACTGTCAACTCCAAAAGCCAGCAGGGTCCCCTGCTCTGCAGCAGCTCAGGTGGGGCTCTCACCACCCAACAAGCCAGTCCAGTCCCCCTACATGCCCTGGGGCCCCTGTTTCCTTGCTCCTCACTTCCATGCCCAAGGACTTCAGCAGCAGAAGCCCCACCATCCCTTTGGTACCCGGGTGTCCTCCTCCCTTCGACAGCCATACCCCCTAACAGCTTGTCCAGACAAAAGGGACACCAGTAATGGCATCTCCATTTAGACCATCACTGGGTCTCCATCCCCAACGACTTCTCTCTTCCAAAAACATATGGCAAGTCAAACAATGCCAAGTGGAACTCTGACTAGAAGCAGAAGTGGTACTTTCATTGGCTCTAGTAGGTTTTTTAATGGAAAGCACTCCTATTTCTCACTCTGCTTACAGCGAGTAACGCCTCATCCACAAATGGCTCCACATCCTAGGGCAAAGAGATCACAAAGTAAGGCTCAGAGTGAAGGTGGTAGGACCCCATTCCTTCCTTTTAACACAGATAAACAGAGACAGACCCCCTGTTTTGCTCCTAAATGCACACTCTGCAGGAGCTACATGAACACAGTTGGATCTGAGGAATGGAAATGTTGTTCCTCACCATGTGCAACAGCAAAGCCAGGGCTAATTACCACAGCCATAGGAAAATTATATGGAACACTTTTAGTAAGAATAGAAATTAACTGAAATATCACAGCCAAATTCCAATTTAGCATCAGCAGTCCAGCTGGATACACCGTCTTAAACAACTCGGTAGCTGATCCCAAACTACCACATGTGCTGTAGCTTCCCTACCCTTTTTAGTTACAGAATGAGCTGAGTAGGGAGGGAACCACAAAGATCTTGAAAGTCCAATTCCTGGCCTGCACAGGACAGCCCCAAGAATGCCCCCCTGCACCTGAGGTTGTTGTCCAAAATCTGCTGGAGCTCTGGCAGCCTTGGGGCTGTGACCATTCCCTGGAGAGCCTGTTCAGTGCCCCACCACTGTCTGGGGGAAGAACCTTTTCCTGATATCCAGGAAAACAGCTCCATCTGTTCCCCTGGGTCCTGTCCCTGGTCACACAGAGCAGAGATCAGGGCCTGCCCCTCCTCTTGAGGGGAGGAAGCTGCAGAACTGCTGTGAGCTCTGACCTCAGTCTGCTCTCCTCCAGCTGAACGCACCAAGTGCCCTCAGCTGCTCCTTGTATGGCTTCACCTACAGGCCCTCCACCATCTCCATATCTTTCCTTTGGACATTCTCTGAGACCTTCACATCCTTCTTATATTGTGCCTCTCAAAACTGCAGAGTCCTTTCCCTCTGAGAGGCATGGAGATACAGCAGCCTGCCAAGGCAAGCCCCTACAGAAACATCCCCTTGCTCCACCTCCTGCATGTCCAGGTGCTCCACAGTCAGCTCAGCCCTGCCTGAACAGGGCAGGCCCAACTCTGCCGCCTGTTTTTCTGCTGCCATGGCCCAGAGTGAGGCACGCACACATGCCAAGCACAACACCTCTGTTCTGACAACTGCACTTCCACACCAGCACCAGGTCCCACCAGGAGCAAAATTACTTCCTAGGACAGCACAGGACAGAGTGTCAAAGAGCTTCTCTGCACAGAAACACAACAGGGAAAGACATCTGTTGCAAGAAAGCCAAACACACAGCAACTGCAGTTTTTGTTCATCATATCTCTGTGGTATTTTCACTGGTGAACAAATAAATCATCATTTACAGCAAAAGCAGGATTTTCAGTTGGATGTTATTTACTTTCACCTCAATCACAGCAGCCCTGGCAAGCCAGATGATGTACAAGCCAAGCAGCAAGTGCTTGCATGCTGAGAACTGTTCAAACAGGAATAATTCAATCTTTTTGTAGCCTCACCCTGGCTAATTTGCCACAAGCTGTCTCTTTTCAGATGCTACATGAAACACAAGGGGAAAACCAAGCTGGATTAAGCTGGTCCATTTACAATCAGTTCATCTACAGAGAGTTCAGGCCAGTTTGTTTTCTATGTAAAACAAATTCATTTTTTCAGCTTCACAGGGTTTAAGGAACAAAAATTTATTGCAGTTACCAAACATTGCTCACTGGACAAGCGTGCAGCGATTACTTAACTAATGCAAACGATTTTCAGTCTGCGTGCAAGGAATGCATGGGATAATTCCAGGGCACTCTCTTCCACCAACATTTTACAAGTACTTTTTAGGTAGCTATGGAGACGTTACAGCCTTTTTCATTTTGCTGTCATAACTAGACAGCTATTGATTTCTTTGCAAAATTCCTTGGAAGAGTGGGGAAGGGAGGGGGAGTTTCGAGCACCATGAGGTCTGAGAGCAACAAGAAAACAGGAACAGATTTCAGATGGGAACATCAGCATGCAGGCTCCCTGCAAAAGATAGCCTTGAACCTGGTCCTGCTTTGGTACTTCTGCAAAAAAAGGAGGTAAACATACACACATGTAACAGGGGCTGTCTTCCAACAAGCTCCAAAAGGAAAAACATTTTCAGCTACCACTGCCGTCACCCTGCACAAGAGGAGGCCCTCCACAAGGCCAGGCTGTGGTTTTGCTCCAACACAAGTCTCTCTGGAGGCATGGTGGGCCTCCATCCTCAAAGTCGTGCTGGGCTACAAGATGTTTCCCTCTCCCTCTGAGGAGGTTACATGGAAGTCTCATCCCTGACATGCCTTGCAAGTAATCAGTGCCTCCTCTCCACCCCCAGCAGACATTAGAGCTTTGTGATGGACAGGATGGACAGTTCTGCATTTCACTCTCCTTCCAACAACAGCCCAAGAGCTTGCTGTGAGCTCAGCACTCCTGGTCCTCAGCAGCTGATTCTGCCCAAAATGATGCCAAGAGAAATGCCTTTCACCTTATTGACCCTTTAAGATAAATCATTCCTGCATATGCAGATTTAAGACCGCACACCATGACAAGAGGAGAAATAGACAAGTCTGAAACATGAGATACCACCCTGGAAAATCCTGTGTCACACAGATAAGGACGTGCAAATAATTATGGATTTAGGTCTCGTTCAGAAACTCCCTCAGTAATGAGAACAACAGATCAGGCTCTGAACAGATACTTCCCTTTGGATTAAACAGAAAGGAAAGCCTGTTCAACCAAAATATTTTTCTTAAATTCACCTTAGACCCAGCCACAACAATGGAGCCAGAACCTGTAGAACTATCTCTACCACAAGCTGCAGGAAGTTTACCAGCACCACCCTGAAAACAAATCTGAATCTTCACATCTCCACACTGTGTTTACAGCCTCATGACTGCTCACCATAAGGACATTCAAGCTCCACTGCACATGGAAAGAGAGCAAGATGCTGCTGCTGCAGAACAAACCCATGACCCTCTGTCCACCTAACGCCCATTCAGAAATGCAGCCACATCTTCAATGCTGCTTTTTTAACTCTTGTGAAGGCTGGAAAGGGGGGAAGAATTAATCATCCTCTAAGCTCCCAAGAAGCTGGCTGAGGACAGGCAATGCCATGGGGAAGCTTCAGGACTCACCCCAAATCGCAGCCAGCTGCTCCCAGATGTTTCCACCACCCTAACACTGCCAGCAGCATCCCAGCACTAGAGCAGTACCACAAATCTGGTCACACCACCCACCAGCTGCCAGCAGCAAGCCATGAGATTGCAGTGTTCCCACACCACGGGGCACAGTCCCAGCCTCAGCCACTGCTGCTGGATGGCTGCATGACCCCCCCCAGGGCACTGGGGAGGGAGGGGGGCACATCTGCACCCCAAACCCAGCCGCAGTCCTCCCACTCACCCGGAGCACGGCACACACCTTCCTAGGCTCCTTCACCAACATAGGCTCCAGTCCTCCCAAGGAGGGGGACAGGGAGTGGTACAACTCCCCCACAGCATCCAAATTCCTTCTGCACATCCTAAAGATATTCCAGAAAATATAGTTCCGTCCAGCACCATCAGAGATTGCAATGGCCCTGCCCAGCACAGGAGGTCCAACACCATCTCCACCATGAGTGTGGAAACCTCTGAGAAGTTGCTTTTGGTTATGACCTGTTAGTTACATGTTTCACATCCAAGAGAAGATGGACACCAAGGTAAGCCACTATATGCTCCTTCTGGAGAAGAAAACAAACAGTAAGCCAAACAAAAATTTTGCAATATAAAAAAAATCCAGCCTTTCTGTATAAAATACAAAAACCAAATTCTTAGACACAATTAAGCTCAGGCAAGAAATATAAATATGCATTTCTGAACTTTCCCCTGTGATGTTTCCTTTACAAACATAATAAATTAAAAGTGCTGTCATAAATTAAACCAGCTTTGGATAAGTGGAGGGAAAAAAATGCTGATAGCTCTAAGATCCAACTGACAAGCCTTTTCAAGTCTGCTCTGATGCAAAACCAACTTCCCAGGGATTTAAATTAAGAGTAAAGAAATATTTTCCTTGGCTTAATCCTGGTTTGGAAGCAGGACAGAGGATACTACAACAAAGCCAGCACCTGAACCCACCAGGAGCCACCCAGCTGCCACAAGCCTTTCCTGGAGATCAGCTGCTCAACAACCCCCACCTCTTCTTCAGCAAGACCCTTTCTACACTGTGCCAACAGCTGTGGGCAGCAATGGGGAACACTCAGTGTGCCCTGGCTGCTCCAACACCCCCCCATCCCTCTCTGTAGGCCACTAATGCCATGACACTGCCTATGATGCACATACCAGGTCCACGAGAACATATATTTGGACTTGGTTCTTGAGGGAAGCCACTAAGGATGGCTACTTCAGCCTCCAGCTGCAATGTGGAGGTTCCCCCTCGCAGCACAGAGGTCCCAGGGTGTAGATCACACAAAGGATGGAGCACCTTGCTTTTCCTAGGGAGGATAAAGTTTCTGTCTGGTTTTTCCAAAAGAAGCACTGTGTACCATCCCTCCCCCACCACTGAACAAAAGCCTACCAGAGATGCTTCCAGCACATGAGGGAGAGCAAAAAGGTTGAGCATCAAGGCCATCAAATCACCACCTCCCCTGTGTTTTCCAGCTTGGAATGCAGGTTCCAGCACCAGGAGTGTTCCCTGTTCCCACACAGCCACAGCCTCACCCACACCCCAGCCCTTGCCTGCCCCAGGATCCTGCACACAGCAGCTCTCAGACACAGCACACTCCCCCTGAGGCTGGGGATGGACGAAGATGAATCCATCCTACTTTTAGCACAGGTCTAAAACCTAAACCAGGAGAACAGAGGAGATGGATGCTTCAAAAACACAAACAAATGTTCCAAAATCACGCAAAACACAACCACACAACTGACATCTATGAGTACCTGCTCACCCTCACATTGAGAAGGACCCAAGGCATTTGCTCCCTTTCCCTGTCTCCACAGTACTTCCATAGGAACAGCCCACCCGATCCAAGCCTAACAGAAATCAGGCTCTGATAGTCTCCATATGGCCAGAGGGATTTTTACCAGCCCATGACAGCTGTGTAAGGACATGGCAAAGCTGTACAGAACCCAAGATCACAAAGGCTACAACCACGTGAGATCATAACTACTTTTGGAAACACACCAACAGCTCAAGGTGTTTTAACAAAAAAATACTCTTCTCACCTGCTCTTCAAGACAGACATGAATTAGCAGCACTGCACTCTGCAGAACCTTAATTTCATCCTACAGACATCTTCACATGCCAGCCTCACGACACCCAAAAACATGGAGACCAGCCTCCAAAGAGAATGCAGGCTCTTCTCCCTATCCCTTACACTCTGTATGACCTGGGCTAGTCTAAATAGCTAATATCCTTCAACAGTGCTCACACCTTTCCCATGTTTCACAAAGGCCGTACTTCTGTCAAAACTTCTTACCTGGCTGTACCTAGTGAGTACACACACTCTAGAGAGAAAAGTCAAGATTCAGCAGAACAGCCTTTCTGGATTACTCTGGACTCTTTGGACAGACTCAGCCCATGTACCACAAAGCTGGGAGAGAACCAGACCCCCATGGCCACACCTGCTGACAGAGCAGATGTACAGCTGTGTGCACAGTTACCACAGCACCAAGGAAAGAAACTGCCCTCCCTCATCCCCCAAAGCAGATTCTGGTGCTGATTGGGTAAATGCATGTTTGTTCCTGGTTCTGTCCTCCATAACAGAGCACAACAAGGGAAAGATTTGAGAATGAGGAGGTTGAGGGGTTGGTTGTTTGGCAGTTTTTATACTTTTACAGTTATTTTACAGTTATTTTTCTGTTACCAACCATAAATTGTGTCTGTTGTATCTCCCTTCACAACCACTGCAGTGCCCATGAACTATCTGGGGCTAATTCTACACTGACATATAAAATATACCCTGGTTTTCCCTATGCTTTTGCTTCAGAACTGATCAGTCTGAGATGAGGCAGAGAAGACCAGACCATTACACTTTCCTCTTGTTTTGATGTGTCTGTAACAAAGCAAGAAAGCAAAGTTCTTCTCCCAAATCCATTGCACTTGGAGCCATGAGAACTGCTGGATTTAAAAGATGCCGATTCACACTAGTGGTTATCAGAATTTTCCCATCTGTGACACAATTCAACAGCTTGGCTGGCAGCACAGAGTTCTCCACTTTGGAGTTCAGATGCTGCAGCAGCCGGCTCCAGTCTCAGCCTTCAGTTCTCCACTAATATGTAGGGAAAAAACCTATAAAGAGAGATGCAAATGCAAACTAACTTTTGCATCAGCACACCTGACCTCAGAGCCTTTTGTGCACAGGTACCATTTGGCAAGGGGATTTTATTCATGCAAGAGTTACAACTCTGTGCCTGCTGGAACAGGGATTACCATCAAAATGCAAGCAAAGTGCTGCTTAAAGTCACTGGGTCTGTTATTTTTATCTCCCCTCAAACACCACAAGCCAGAGACTGCTGAAGTGGCCTCTGGTGCTGTTCCTTGACACAACTTGCACTGCTTAATGAGGCAGAGGCAGAGAAGGGAATAGGAGCATCCTCACCTTACCACAAACAATTCCCCCCAGCCAGCAGCTCTGGTGAGGAGCCCTCTCCAGAAGCATCAGCTCTGTCAGCACAAAGGGACCAAGCACCCCATGGCAAGAGCTCACAGGACTCACAGCCAGCAGATACATTGGTTTGGCAAGGCTGGACTACACAGCCCAACATTTCCCAAGCTCTCCACCTGCCTCCCTCACTGCATTGCTCTAGGCTGGGGCAGAGTGGCTGCAAAGTGCCCAGCAGAAAAGGACCTGGAGGTGCTGGTCAACAGCAGCTGAACATGATCCAACACCTGCTCAGGTGGGCAAGAAGGCCAAGGGCTGCTGGCCAGGGTCAGCAATGGCGTGGCCAGCAGGACCAGGGCAGTGACTGTCCCCCTGTCGTGTGCACTGGGGAGGCCTCACCCCAAGTGCTGCGTCCAGTTCTGGGCCTGGCACTGCAAGATGGACATGGAGGGGCTGGAGCGTGTCCAGAGGAGGGAACGGAGCTGGGCAAGGGGCTGGAGCACAAGTCTGAAGAAGGGAAGCCAAGGGAGCTGGGAAAGAGGCTCAGCCTAGAGGAAAAGGAAGCTTGGGGAGATCTTCTGGCTCTCTACGACTCCCTGACAGGAGGGGGCAGCCAAGGGAAGTCAGGATCTGATCCCAAGGAACAGGGACAGGACAAGAGGAATGGCCTCAAGCTGTGCTGGGAAGGGTCAGGTTGGACATCAGCAGGAATTTCTTCATGGAAAAGGTGGTCAGGCATTGCAAGGGGCTGCCCAGGGAAGTTTGGAGTCCCCATCCCTGGAGGTATCCAAGCAAGGACTGGATGTGGCACTCAGTGCTCTGGGCTGGGTGACAAGGTGGGGATCAGTCAAAGGCTGGGTTCATAGACCTTGGAGGTCTTTTCCAACCTGACAAATGCTGTGATTCTGTGATTAATGATAAAGATGACCCAGGCAGGGGTCATTCACTGAGGAAAGAAATCAGCTTTTTACACAACTGGTTTATCTTAGGCTTTTAACAGAAACAGAAAGACAGCCAATGGAAACAGGAGAAAGCTTTAACCCAGCATACTTTCCTCATGTACTGCAGGAGTCAGAGAGGAACAAAGTGCTCTGGAAGCTAAAGGACACCAGGAAATTTTATGTGCCCATAGCAAGAGCAATACGTAGCCTGAGCAAGCAACTGTGAATCCAGTATGACGACTGAACTATTAATTGAAAATTCCATTATTTAAGCACAAACAAAGTACTATTTTGGCAGTAAGCACTGCTAGAGAAGTAACAAACAGCCACTGTCTACAGTATGAGGTGAGTCAATACACAGGTCAACTTGTGAGAGGGAGGAGGGGGAATAAAAAGGAGAGAATATAAAAATGCATCATTCCCTACATCTCAAGGTATGTTCCCAGCTGAGTACTCTCCCTAGGGAGAGAGAGATCTAAAGCAAAGATCCCAAGAGAGACCCACTGGGAGATGTCAGGACTTAGCGTGATCTCTTCTGAAGTTACTTCAAAACGGAAACACACAACAAGTGCAGGTAACAAACCCATGACAAGAGAAACACTGACCTCCAAGAAGGCCAAGTTTTCATTCTGGATTAGATGTTGACTTTTCCAAACACAGAGAAAGAGATGTAATCTCTGGGGCATAGCACAGAGCCTTTTCTGTGTGACGCAAAGGTTAATGCTTGCAAGCCAGACATCTCTGAAGAGCTACCTGTGATTTTGGAAGCTGTCATTAAATGATCACCCTGTCTTCACTCAGCCAGGGCAGGAATTTATAGTAAATGTTAAATAAACATGTGGGCATAAACACCAGCAGTAAGCATGAGGCAAGGAAACGGTAGTTCACCTCTCCTGGGCTGGATTCAAAAGCAAAGTCACTAATGGGATGACTAATGGGATGACTAATGGGATCTCACAATTACTAATGGGGGAAGGGGTTCACTATTCAGCCTAAGTACAGGAAGGTATTAAGCAGTTTTACTTATGAAGGTATTAAGTGGTTTTATGTATCCTTAATGCACAGCTGCATGCACACGTTCCACACAAGAGGAGTGAACAAAACAAAACTTGCCTGAACCTTCCAATAAACCTGTTCCTTGCTTCTGTAAGTTTAGAGATGTGGTTTGGCCAGGCAGAAACGGGTCAGATCATAATTGCACACTTTAAAGCAGCCACATAACTTCAGTTTTGCTTTGAAGCCCTGACAGTCACCAAGGTAAGTACGAGAAGAAGCTGTCTCAGATACACCAACCTAACTTGCACATCACCATTTACCAGCTGAGGCAAAAGTTACCAGCACCTCCTTGAGGAAGGGCGTGCAAATTCAGCAGTGGGACAGGAGCTTTACTGACCACCCCTAACACCGCAGGATGTTTTATCACCCACCTAAATCCTGCCTAATATTTGGCTCCTACTCTCTCTGTTGAAAACTACTGCAAAACAGCAGACTCCCCAGTCAGAGGCATTTTGGGGGTTTTGCTCTCCTTTTGAACCCCCTCAGGAGCCAGGGATATGTTTTTGGAACATCTGTCCCAGATCTGGGATCTGGTCTCCTCGCTGTGCTCCCTCCACCTTCCCAGAAAAACACACACAAAGCACAACAAAGAAAATCAGTCAGTTCCTCAAAGGAGTTCACAGCAACTCCCTTGTGCTCAGCAAGCCAAAGGCCTGGTTTGATGCAATCGAAGCACCAACCAGAAAGTGACTAAACCTTCGCTGGTTTCAAAGCTCTTCGGGGGAAGGATTTCCACCTCACTGAAAGTGTTCCTTTAGGTGGGGACAGAAGCACCGGAGAAGCCCCACGTGGATGGATTAAAGAGACTAAACCTCCTAAAGGACACTGCACCGAGCACCTCATCACACACAGCTCTGCCTGTCCTCAGGCCACCCTGAGCTGGCCACTGAGCAGTGCCCAGACTTTGTCCTGCTCATCAGCAGGGACCAACGGGACCAGCCAGGCCGGCAGCACCACCTGGGACCTCAGTCCCCTGGGAATGGCTGTCATTTCAGGAATGCCAGCAATTACCCTCCTGTTGCCACGGGTCACAGGCAAAGCCTCCCCATGCACCTCCACAGACATTTCCAGGGGCACCCCTCTCCTTCCTGCAGTGTGTGTCACACTGCCCTGGCAGCACAACCCAGAAAGGAAACAGGACTCGCAGCTAAGTAGGAAAAAAGATGATTTTCACCACGGTTCCCTGCCCCACGGGACAGCCCTGGTTTCAAGGCGCTCCACCCTGCGTGTCAGGGACAAGCAGAGCCTGGACCTGCTGCAGACACAAGTGCACAGGACACACCAACTTCAGCATTCCTCAACACAACTCTTACACCCAGGTGCAGCAAATGGATGAAATCCCAGGGCTCAAGGCAGGAGATGGGCTGCCGAAGGGGGAAGCTGCTCCTCAGGGCCCCCCGCACAGCCAGGCAAACAGCTGGGGCTCCTGCTGCCTTCAGGGAGGAGAGAAACACCAACTTCACCCTCCTGGCATGGGAGCATCAATCCTCATGTGTGAGCACACAGCACTCCACTGACAGTCACTGTCACTGCCAGCAACTGATCTCTGATACAGCTTTTCAAGAAGCTGTGCTAAATCCAAAACTCCACTGGGATGGGTACTAAGCTCAAGTAGGGATTGCTCTGGCTCCTCATTTCTTAGTGATGTGAAGAAATCAAGAGGTCAAAAGCTTTGCTGCACTTGGAACAGAGAGTTGAAGCAGATTTCTGCTATCCTACTTTCCAGAATGCTTCTCAAACCAACCTGCCATGCTGCCTCAGTGAGACACCTTTTTACTGAAACCTCTACTTACATCCTCCACAAATGCAAATCCTCATGATACAGCTGCTCCCTTCAATAGAGGCAATAAATCCCGAGCTGACACTCTGGGACATCTTCCTCCCCAGAGCTCCACGGTGTAAGCATGGAGAATATTCCCACTCCGTGCCCCATTTCTGCTGTTTACTTTTTGGAATGCAGCGGCACTTGTATTGCTCAATGTGCTGCCAGTGCAATCACAGAGCCTACACGCGGCGCTGCTGGCAGTGGCTGTGCTCGGGCCAGAACGAGGAGAGCCTGCAGAGCCTCTGAAGGCTCAGGCACAGCCGAGCCCAGCCTGAAACTCTTCCTTGTGCTCCTCACTCACACGAGGGAGCACACACGTGTTACAGCACAGCCGAGCCTTGAACACCAACGCGTCCCTTCCCCCCAGAAAGAGCCACGGAGGTGCAAAGCACCTTTTTACAGCTCCAGCTGCGCCCAGCCACGGCCTGAGCAAGCACAGCTACTTCAGCTGTTAGAAGCCACGGCTCCAACAGAAACAGACCTCGAAAAAATAATCACGGGATGTAAGAACCCCAGGCCTTAAATCAAACCACATTTGTTAGCTCTAGATAAAACTCATAACTGCAGTTTCACAGCACCAGTGCCTGAAGCGTCCGACCAGAGCCCGAAAAGATTAAACCGGAGAACGCCAACCTCTCCCCAAAACTTCCCGAAAAGTTACGTCAGGTCCAGCACAGAAACAAGGCACAGAAGGTCGGGAGTGCTGAAAGCTCTGGGACATGGCACGGGCACAGGGCCACGAAGCGGAGACAGAGGCTGGCGGGATGTGGGACATGGCACAGGGACACGAAGCGGGGACAGAGGCTGGCGGGATGTGGGACATGGCACAGGGACACGAAGCGGGGACAGAGGCTGGCGGGATGTGGGACATGGCACAGGGACAGGGACACGAAGCGGGGACAGAGGCTGGCGGGATGTGGCGGCGCAGCCCCCCCGCTGCCCCCCGCTCCGGGCACACGCGGCGCTCCCGTCCCCGGGCCCGGGCCGGCTCCGGCCCCGCTGCCGGGGGCCCCGGGCCATGGCGGCGGCAGAGGAGGAGCCGCCGGGGCAGGGCACGGCGGGGCTCATCCCGCCGGGACACCAAGTTGCCGCAGTCGGCTCCGAGCGGTCTCGGAGCGGGTCCCCCGAACTTCCCTTACCTGCGGCCGAACCGCGCAGAACCCTCCGGGGCGGCCGCGCCTCCGCCGGCTGCGGGCAGCCCCCGCCGCCGTCCCGCCCGCGCCGCTCCGCTCGGTGCCCGCCCCGCTCCGCCCCGCTCCGCCCGCTGCCCCGCGACCGGCCCCGAGTCGCCGCTCTGCCCCGCCCGGCCGAGGCACCGCCCGCCGCCGCTCCCGGGCCAGCCATGAGGGAGCCGGCGTGGGGTGGTGCGAGCGGCCGAGTTCCCAGTGCCCCTCACGGGCAATCACAGCATCGCCGAGGCTGGAAGAGACCTCAGAGATCAGCGAGCGCAGCCCGTGACTGGACAGCACGGCGCGAACCTCACCCGGTACCAAGCGACACGTCCAGGCTTAGAACAGCCCCAGGAACCGTGACTCCGCCACCTCCGGGTGCTCTGCCCGGGACCCGGCCTGCCCTGCCCACCTCGGCACCCCGAAGAATGTCCGCGGTCTGCGCTGCGCTGAAGCGGCCCGAGATCCCCCGAATCGCTCCTCGGCAAGGGAAGGAGGCGGCACCGCCGCACCGGGTGACACCCTGGTTAAATCTGCAGTGCACCCATGCCAGCGCTTTGCCTCAGTGAGGATAAACGTGGTGCAGGCTTTAGTGCAGCGATCCTTGCTACATTCGCACGAGTGTTACTCTCTCGTTTATACAGTGTAAGGGACTAAGTGCCCTCCATCAGCAGCCTCGCAGCCACACCAAAAGCCCGCCTTCGCTTTACCGGCTCCATGGCAGAAAGGCCTGAGATGCTGCGCACTCAGGAGTGGAGCCACATAAAGAACAGACCAAGGGGTTCAGCCAACTAACTCTCAGTTTTGTTTGGAGTTGACTCAAAGCTCTTCCTCCCATCCCTTCTCCAAGAGCTGGGTGAGAGAAAACTTTTCATGTTTTGTTCATGGAAAAGACAATTTGCTTGTGCATAACATGCAAAAAAGTGGAAGTTTCCATTCAAAATTGAAAAAGTATTGGTGACCTGTTGAAAGCACACATTCTGAATTCCCAGCAAAAGTGGGAAGGTATCATTTGCTTTTTAAGCACAGTTTGCAAAGAGGACAAGTCGATCCAAACCACTTTTTTTTCTGGCAAGTTACCAGCCTGTCATATTGGCCACACAGCTCCAGTGTGTCTTAGGTTAAATAGCAGGACTGAGTTTTAGACTATGAGAAAAGAAAGGCAATTGAAAAATACCTGGGTTTCTTTGGTATCTTCTCTTTCTAGTACCTCTGTTTCAAAACGTTGGTGCCTGCCTATGGTTCTGATGCTCTGCAGTTGGTCTTTTTGCCCATTTTCCTCAAATTTTCATCAGTTCTCCAGCAAATGTTACCAGTTTGCTGTCAGCTGATGGGTGACTGCTGATCACACTCCGGGTCACACCAGGCTGAATCACAGGGATCCCACTTCAGCATTCTATCCTTCCTGAAATGGCTGGGCTTGGACTTGCCTAATAACAAGCACTCGGAACAAATATGGATCTACTATTCTTCAGCCTTTGTTTTTTGTTCTTTTTTTTTTTTTAATTGAATATTCTGTTGATTGTTTTTTGCACTTTGAATTTTCAGTTCAGAAAGTGAAGATCTTTATTAAAAAACCTAATGCAGAAGGGCTTCATTTGTCAGGATGGTGTGAGAGAGATCTCTCTGTAAACAAATCTTAGCAGACAGAATATTTCAAACAAATGTTTGGATTCTTTCATCAAAGAAAATACCTTTGCAAGTTAAGACAAATCTCTGATAAGGCTTTCTGGTGTGCTGATCTCTCATCTCCCAAAATAGCTTAGCCCTTTTTGCTCCAGGCTGGTTTGCAAGGAATGGTTGATTTTCTCCACCTTTGTGAAAATGCAGCAGTCTCTGAGAAGGCAAACAATTTGCTGGTCCCTCCTGTGAAGGCTTGGGGAGGTTACAAGGAGTAAGAGCATTTTCCAGCATTGTTCACTCCATGAGGAGGTGAAGGAAAAGAGCTTTTCCCTCACTTTGCACTGGGAACATGCACCGTCTCCGTGGTTACAAATCAATAAATGGCATTAAGCCCAGTATTTCAAGAGCTGTCAGAGGCATTTTGAAGGAGCAGTGTACACTTTCTAACAGGATTTTCTTTGGGCAGTACATCCCATCTCCCACACACTCATGGCATGGTACAGCCAGGAGTAGTGTCCTAGTGCAGTTAATTTTCAGCTGGATCAGTGGGGTGAGCAGATGAGCTCCAAGATCCCTGTCACAAAGCAGGTCATTTTAAGAAAAAATTCTTCCCTATTCCGGGTGGTGAGGACCTGGCACAGGGTGCCGAGAGAAGCTGTGGCTGCCCCATCCCTGGAAGCGTCCGAAGCCAGGCTGGATGGGGCTTGGAACAACCTGGGACAGTGGAAGGTGTCCCTGCCCATGGCAGGGGGTGGAAACTGGATGATCCTTGAGGTCCCTTCCAACCCAACCCATGCTATAAATTCTATGATTCTATCAGTGCTGGCTCACGAGGAAGGCAATGAAAAACAATAACAAGCCATGTACATCACAGCCAATTTTTAAGTTTTTTGTAAATAAATGCAGCACCTTGTTGGGTCTCAAATGTTTTCCTTTAGACCAAACCCGTTCCCCAAAATACAACAGCTGAAAGAGCTGAGGGATCTCCTTCCCAAAGAACAATGGTTTCCCACCCAGGCTGTGCATAGCTTTCAGGACAGCTGAGAAAGTGGACTCAGTGAGTCCCTCTTTTTATTCCCCGCTGGATATTAACCCTACAGCTGAGCCAGGGTGCTTTCAGGTCAGGGCTCCACCACTGACTTCTCCTGGCACAGTTGTGTCAGTCAGGGTTGTGATAAGATCCTCTGAAGGCAGAGCTGTGCCAGCAAAAGCACCTTGTGCAGATGGAGGTATAAGCAAAGAAAATGGTGCTTTTGTCCTGGGAGCTTCTTTCACAGGAGGGAGCTGGAATTCACTCTCTCAGCAGCAGCAGCACAGTTTTACTGTTAGAAGCTATTACCTTGGAAATATTTGCTCTTCTGACCAGCTATTGTAGCTGGGCTGTCAAAGCTGTCCTGGCTTTCAGCTGCCTGAAGTATCCTTGTTGTTAAATACCCAAGAGAGCAAACTGTTTTGGCCTTGAGCTTCGGTGTGACACCGTGTTCAGTCCTGGGACAAGTGCTGCACAAACAATTTCTAGCTGTCAAATCCATACCTGAATCTTTCTCCTCTCCTTTAAATTCCCCTCCAATCCCTTCCTAAAAATGACAGGGGAGATTCGGTGCCCAAAGGATTCATAATCCAGAGCAGCTGAAATACAAAGTGCTCCCAACCTGTACCCCTGAAACAGTCAATCTTCAGACCTCGGCTGTCCCATCCCTGGCTCTTTCCACAGTTTGAACACACGAGGAAAAGCCCTGCACGCTGAACCTGCTGCTGAACTGATGGAAGAGATGCTGTCCTGTCTTGGCTCTGCTGCAGAGTTTCTGGTCTAAAGTTTCTGTGTCCTGAAGTTTCTGGTTTCAACCCCCCAAAAAGCAGAAGGTCGTTTAACAAGTGACCAATCCGCCCCAGCGCTTGGGACCGTTTCGGGTGCCCAGTTTCAGATGATCAGTCTTGTGTATTTGATCTGGAATGTTGTGTAATTAACCCCTGAAAATCAAGAAAAAGCAAACTCCAGTTCCTTTTCCAATGGACAAGGAAGCTTTCCATAAAATTCACATACCTGTGAGGGTGAAAATGTAATTAGCTGCAGGAAACCTCTCCAGCATGAGCCTCAGAGATGTCAATGTGGATCTGGAAATCACAAAGAGCAGTGTTACCAATCAGAAGATGCTGCATATTTTATGTAAAAAGTGAGCAAGAGAAAACCTTCTGACATGAGCAGGAATCACATCAGGCTCAGCTGGAGGAATCCATACCATGGCAATAGCACAACTGCTTGAAAAGACTGGGTGTTCCAGACCACTGTCTGCCCATTACTCTGAATCATTGCTGTCATCAAAAGGAGGACAGGAAAGGTTACACTTTGAGAAAATTTTACATTCTTAAATTTCTGCAGGCCTACCAAACTTTTTTTTTTTTCCCTGTCCCTGGAAGTCTCTCACTCACTAATTTAGGTATAAGTTCACTTTAACTGGGCTGAAATCCTCATGAGGTTCACATACATGTACTTGTTACAGCATTCTCTCAATTTCAGTATCAGCAGATAATCCTCAGGAGAGGATTTCTGGTGCAATCAGAGCTCATTGGAGCTGAAGAGAAGCCCTTTGGGTACTCAAAGTGTTTAACTTCAAACACAGCACAAAATGTTCAGCAGAGGAGTCAGAAACTGGCATAGAGGTGCCAGCAATAACTTTTCCTGGTAGCCCCTATACTGGAATGTCCCAGATAAGCACCTCTCCACTGAAATGCACACACGTGGCTGGTACAGCAAGGCACATACCCGAGTCTGTGAAGCACAGCAAAGTGTTATCAGAGCAAAGCAGGCGTGCTGGATGCAGCAGGACATAACAACCCTACCAGAAACTCCCTTTGTATCATCTGCCTAATCTGGAGGAGACCACCTTCTAGCCAAACTCATCCCTTGCACAACGCACACTGTTAATCACGGCTGACCTCACTGCCACCCTTCATCCATGCCTGGCTGCTGATGACAGCCTACACCTAAGCCTTGCTCTCCAGCCATCAGGATAACTCTCACTTTTCACTTCCCACTAATTCTGAGCACATATTGCTTTCATTCCTTTCAAAATGTCTTTCCACATCCCCATTGCCTGGGGAATTGTGTGAATATTTTCCTGAAGTTTCTCAGATTCCCAAGCACATCCCCTGGTTTGTTCTTGGCATCAACTTCGAGCGGCTAATGAAGAACCACCTGAAGTGCTGCTCAAGGCAGTCTTTCCACAGTCCTGACAGAACCAGGCTGACAGACACTTCCCAAATCCCTCCAGCACTAGGACAGCCACGAAGCTCCTTTCTGAGGAGAATCTCGAACAGTGTAAGTACCACGGCGGGGCCGTGATGCTGCAGAGCAGCCGAAGGGTTCGTTCCCCCCGAGCATTCCCTGCAGGAGCAGCCGTGCTGAGCGCGGATGTCACCGCCTGGCATGCTGCAACAAGCGCAGCCGCTCGGTGCAGCTTGCACAAAGAGGCAGTGTCAGAGCCGGCTGGGCCAGCCGGGCCCTGCGCTCAGGCTTTAAGTGGCCTTGGGGAGCGGAAAACAACGCGCTTCAGACATTCCTGAAATATTGGGGCTGAGAGGCCACGGAGGAAGGCGACAGCATCCTGCCCAGACGGGAGCAGGAACTGCGTTTGCTTCCCATCTCCAAGAGATGCGTTCACATCGTTTGTTCCTGGACTGACCTCTCTGGAAATGCCTTTTGCTGGTGACTCACTGAGGTGGGAAGCCAAACCAGGCTCCCCGGCTGAGTCAATCAGGTGGCAGGACCCAAGCAAGTTAATCACTTGAGATTACTGGAATCTTCTGCTCTGGAGAGACAAGAAGTGATAAGGAAAGTCTTAGGGGCTGACTGGAGTAGTCACTGAGCTGTCTCACTGTATCAGTCAGCACGGTGCTTGCCATGCTCCAAGCAAAGTGACAGACAGCCAGAAAACAGGGATTATGTTGTCCTGAAAGAAGAGACAAACATGGAAAATACAGCTCCAAGGGAGCACAAAGAAATTATGATCATCGATTTAGCTATTATTGGTTTTGATCTCCCTCTCTCTCTCCCTCTCCACAGATGTGGAGAATAAAGCTTTCATTCATGGAACATACCTATTTTTTAGGTTAGAAAAGACATCAAAATGATCTTTATTCTCCACTTCACTTGTGAGCTCTGTCTTTTTGTGTTAAGGATAAGCAGAAGAAGAAACAAAGGGATTTTGTTTAAGTGGGGAGTAAGACATGTCTGAATGAGTATGGCTGATAGGAATAGTTTATAACTATAACGTCACTAAGCCTATAAAATGAAAATATTTACATTATATACCTAAAACAAACAATTTGAGAATGATCCATGAGACAAGCAATGGGGTAAAAACTAAAATCACCCTTCAGCATTCCTGCCAGAAGGTGTGCAGGATGGACTGAATTTCATTTCTGCCGGTGAATTGGAGGTTTAGTTGCCTCTTTCCATTGCAAAAATGTCTGAATATCTCACTGAAGTCATTACACAACTGAAATCTGGATGGCTTGGGTTGGAAGGGACCTTAAAGCCCACCCAGTTCCATCCCCTGCCATGGGCAGGGACACCTTCCACTATCCCAGGTTGCTCTGAGCCCCATCCAACCTGGTCTGGAACACTTACAGGGATGGAGCGTCCACAACTTCTCCGGGCAACCTGTGCCAGGGCCTCACCATCCTCACAGGGAAGATTTTCTTCTGCTTTTTCAGATTGCACTTATTCAACAATGTCCCTCTTAAAGCTGGTCAAACATTTTAATTTCTACCCCTGACAAAGCATTGATTTTAACATTTTGAGAGAAACAGAGCAGTGCATTTGGGATGAAGAGATGGATATTTAGGACTTTCATGAAAGCAAATATTCCAAGAACAACAGCTAAGCAAAACAATACGAAAATCACAACGTAAACATCAAGCTATTTCATGGGAATGTACATGTGTTCATCCACGGATTAGCCTGGAAAAGGTGGTGGAGACCAGATGAGGAGGTGAAGGCTGGGACAAAGAGCACAGGAGTTCTGCCAGGCTGCAGGGTCCCTCTGTCTTGTTCAGCTGTACCTTCTGTATCCATTTAATGTGTCCTGCTGCCACTGCAGCTCCTGCACAGGGACAAGAAGAACAGCCTGGATGCAACACACGTTGTGAGTGATAAAAGGTCAAACAGGTGTGGCAGAAAAAGGGAGGCACAGAAAGCAGGTGAGAACAACATAAGGGCAGATAAGCAGACATGCACCAAGGCCTCCAAGAGCAGAAAGGTCTCCTTCAATTTCAGGGAACAGCTGTGTCCATCTTCTAGAAAAGCAGCCTTGGTTCCTAAAAGAATAGTTTTCTCTTACAAAGGTTCTTTAAAGAAGTTTCAAATGTGAGTGATCAAAGTCATTGCAGTGGATATTTTTTCTAATCCTGGGTTCTGGAAAGAACTATTTCAGCATTTCCAAATAATTTGGGCTCCACTTTCCCTTACTCAGATTACTTCTTGTGTACTTTCATACAGCACTCCTATATTTGTACACAAACTACCTGAAAAAAAAAAAAAAGCAGGAAATGATGATATAAGGCCTTTAATTTATGCACAAATCACCTTCAGGGGACATTAAAAGATATTTCAGTCCATCTCAGGCATCTGAGGAATGATATTTTCCCATTTAAGGTAAAACAAGTCAGAAGTAATCATTATCTTCTGACAAGTGTTTTTCAAACACAAAAGTCTCCCTTAATGTTTGGGAATCAGGGCTTTAGACTAGATGATTTTTAAAAATCTTGTCTTCTTTTAAAGTATATGTCTATACTTTTACATATATAGAAGTAAATACTTAAGCTGGATTCATTAGTAGTTCAACAGCATACTTAAGATATAAGCCTATTTAAAATAAAGTGTGAAATTCTTACACTGCTTATTAAAACATAAGTTTAATATATATTTTTAAAAATTAAATAAAACTCAAGGTGAAAATCACAAACATTTGCTACTAAAGTTGTAAGAATATAAAATCAGCCCAGCTGATGGAATTACCATCTGAACATCTGGAACAAGAATTGGCTGAAGTGAACCAGCTTTTGATAAAAGGGATTTTTCTGCATGTGCAGAAAGGATATTGGAGCAGAACAAGCTGAATAATCTGAAACAGAAATAGCAATAAGTTCAAAGCTGAGAAACTAACTGGAGACTACCCACCAAAAGCTTGTGTTCCTGGCTGAACAGTGAATAAAAGCAGGGAATGGAAGTGCCACCTCTCTTCAGGATTACGTTTTGAGGCACACTGACCAGTGGCAAGCACTTTGATTTGCCACCTGTAAATGATCTGTCTAAATCAGCTCCATTTTATGAAAAAGATAGGGTGTTGAGCTTTGCATGGGTTCTTCTGTGGACAGCACACCTGTAATGGTCTGCCAGGTTAGTCAGATATAATTAATAAATAAACACTGATACATGGGCATGTCCCTGCAGGGGACAAACTGAGCTCCCCCTCTTCTGCAAACACAGGAGATCATGGGAATGTTCCAGTAACACAGGGCAAACTATTTTGCTTTTCTTATGATAAAGTATGATGGAAAAAGGACTTAAAAATCACAGGCCTTTCCTGTCCCCCATTGTCACTCAGCCCACAGAATCCCCATGGGCTGCAGCAGTGTGGGCCCCCACAGTGAGCTACCAAAGCTGCATTAAGTGTGTGGGGGCCTTTTTAAATTCCACACATTATATTTGGCACGTAGGAAGACATTAAGGCAAGCTGCCCTCCTGCTTCCCATGAAAATTATGCAGCTGATTGCTCCTGCATTAACAAGCTGGGAGACACACACCAAAGGAGAGCCGGGAGACTGACACGGGCCCCAAGTGACTTCAACCAGCATGGGTTTCAGGCAGTTTCAAAACATTTGTCTCATCCAACCCAAAGGCAGTCATGGCATTCCCAAAAAGGGGGTGGGTGTCAGAATTGAGATCTTGCTCGGCTCAGAGCTCACATCCCCTTCTCTGCCCCAGGTCTCAAGACTGCTGCACCTGGAATTTGCTTTCCTTGGGAAGGCAGCTGGCACAAGTGTCGTGCAGGCCTGCCAGCAGCTTTTGGAGTGTCACAGGGGGAAGTAATCTCTGTAAATAGTGATCTGAACTTCCAGCATCAATACAGTGTTATTGTGAAATGGCTGAATGAGACTCCACAGGCTGTTGCTGTGGGGAGGATGAAAATGAGAGGAAGGAACCTAGGAGGAAGCCAGCAGGGGGGACAAGCATTACACACTTCCAGACTGGGAGGGATTGTGTTCACATGCACCTCAGATGGACACACACCCTTTCCAGGGACTCCAGCACTGTGGGAAAAGTTGGTTTACATGTCCTGATGTCCCTCACAAGGCCTGGGCCAGGGTCAGCAGCATCTCCAGCAGGGCAGGATAAGCAGGGGGATTGAGCATACAAAGATAATGTAACTTTGAACAAAACCCAGAAACAAATCACAGCAAGAGGAGATGCTAAGTGACAAAATGGCAACCTCTAGTCATATTATGCTTGCCTTTCCCCTCCATCCCTTGTTGTAACCTGTTGTAGGTATTTGTCTTTGAAACCTACACAAACAGATTCTGAAGGCAAGAACCTACAGCTGCAGGACAGCAGAGTGCCTCTGTCTTGGTGAGGTAAATACTGTGCTGGTGCAGGAGGAACAAGAACATCTCTGTGACAGCTGAAATTTCCATCTGCACTCTGTTTGGTGAGGGCTGGTATCATTTATTTGTTGGTGCCCTGCAGCAGATCTGCCTCTCTGCTTGAATGCTCCCACTTCACAAAAAAAAAAAAAAAAAAAAAAGCCCCTTCAGCTTTCTAGACCAGCTATGTAGCTGGCAGGAGGGGGAAATGTCAAGCTAGCACAGAATGGTATTTAAAGAGAAGCATTACCCAGCAGAGCAGGCAGATCTGCAGGGGATCTTTCTGAACTGGAGCTAGGACAAATTCTGGAATAACATTTCCCTGCATGACTACCGGTGCCCTTACTGGGGGTTTACCTGTCTCTGTGGCCATCCCTGCCTGTCAGTTAAACCAGAGGTTCCCCGTGGTGACAACACCAACCCAGATGCTGAGGAAGACAATGCCACTGTTGTGATTTCCCTGGCTCTGTGAGCTGGGGAGCAGGTGCAGCACCAGGGAGGATCTCCCTCTGACACATTTGGGTTCCTTGCATATTCCCACCTTCTGCTACACACACCCTGGCAAATCTTCTGTTCCCACTTACTTTCTGGTGATCAGGACCACCATCTGATCTAATCTGAGCTCTGCCTGGTGGGAATGTTCTGGAGGACTCTTTCAAGGGCAGCACTGCTCAGCTCAATGACTGGCTGTAAACAGGACACTGGAAGTCCTGACTTCAGGAATCTCCTTTAATAAAAGCTGGGATTTTTAAAAGAATCCATTAATCCAAGATACATCTCACAGTAGCTGTCTGGACAGTATTAGCTGATGAGGAAGAATGGAGAAGAGACAACTGAGATGAGCTATTACCAATATGCCCAAATATTTTATGGGTGTATGTCAAGAAGATGGGAACAGGCTCTTTTCAGTGGTGCCCAGTGAGAAGACAAAGGGCAATGGGCACAAACTGGAACACAGAAAGTTCCATTTGAACACGAGGAAAATTTTTTTACCATGCGGGAGACAGAGCACTGGAAAAGGCTGCCCAGAGAGGGTGTGGAATGTCTTTCTCTAGAGACATTCAAAACTCACCTGGATGTGATCCTGTCAACCTGCTCCAAGTGAACCTGCTTGAGCAGGGGGCTTGGACTGGGTGATCTCCAGAGGTCCCTTCCAGCTCCATCTGTTCTGTGATCAAGGCCAGGAGCAAAACAGAGGTTAGCTCCATCCCCCTGAGAGAAATGTGCAGAATCAGGTATTTCTACATACAACCTTCTCCAAGAGATTTCAAGCCTCTCTCAGCCTGAGAGAGGCTTGAATTGTTTGCTACATCAATTTACACTTTGCACTCCACAGGGAACGTGCTAAAATCACTCGAGGGAACAATTACAAGGACAAGCCCAGCAACAACCCAGGTACACCTGCAAAAAGGGCGCTTTGGCCACACAATTCTTTGTAGTGGGACACTGAAGCCTCTGTGTTCTGTACTAATATGGGGGGACAGCAAATCTACAGCTGCCATTGGCACTCTGCTGCATTGCAGAATTACATCTTCTGTGCATCATTACTTGGGGATAAATATTCAGCTATAGAGAAGACAGCTGGGTGGGCTATTGTGAGACAGGAAATCCTATAGATAGCACAAAGCTCATCTCCACATGCCATTTTCTCCAAAAACCTTCAAAAGTCAAGTCACAGTAAGAACTCAGACTCACTGTCAATCTGATGAGTTTTAAATATAAACAGCAATTGATGTAACAGCAGTGCAGGGCCAATGTGTGCACAAGTTCTTATTTTCTTCAGATGATCACAGATCAGTTCCATATGCTGGTTTTCTAGTCAGCAGCTGTGTCCCAGCTATTGATTAAATTTTAATTAATCAAGCTGAAAAAGGGTGTCACTGCTTGCATGTTCAGCTTCTCAGACTCAAGTTTGCTTCATCGTGCTTATTTCGCTTTTCAGGAAGAGCTACCAACAAAATCATCACTGTGAGGCTGCAGCAGCATTCCTTGTCAGGCAAGGAGCGCCAGCAACAGGAAACAAGTGACTTCTCCAGGCCTTGAAGCCCAGCCACTCCACTCTTCTTCGATACTTCTCGTTATTGTTTTATCCTAGTGGTACACGCATTCATTAACAAATTGGCATGAACTTTCCATCCCATACCTGAGCTACAGCACAAGCTGTGACACTGATTTCCTTATGGCATTAACTGTCTGCCCTGTACATTGCTCAGAAAGGCAGCCTCAAGCTTGACAGTAATTACATCTGGCAATTATTAACTCTCCATCTGTGCAGCCTTCCCAGGTAGAAGGAGCCTTCCCTCAGCTTTGAGCACTTTATGATTGTTCTTACTGTAACAGTGAATTGATTCTTCTCAAGGAAAGGCCTTTGAAGTGTGGAGTGCTTTAGGCTGTGTTTTCACAGGTGGGAAACAGAGACAATGTATGAAGTCCAAAGGTCACCCAAGATGCAAAGCTGAAGGACTAAACACAGAGATCCCAACACCAGGCTCGTTGTTCAAAATGCACAATGGCTGAACTCAGTATCCTTGTATGTGGGATGTAAGCCAGAATAAAATTAGCAGTGGAAAGAGCTCCCTCCTATTTTCCTTTTCTTTCATGGGTTTACTACAGCATCCGCACCAATACACATAACATCATAATAACAATAACAATAATGCAAAGTGTGCTCAAGGAGCCTGCTCCAGCTCCTTGTGAGGCTGAGGAACAGCTATCAGTAGCCCTGGTGAGGCAGATGATGTTGTAGACACTGATGTTAAAGCACTGGAGTTCATCCATCTCCCCAGCCACTGTCAAGAAGCAAAGCTACTGTAGTCAGAACATACCCAAAATATGGGACGCCCCATACCCAAAATCATGGGACTTTATGAGAAATAGAGTTGTGCATGGTTGGTGGTTTCAGCCTTATCATGCCAATGAAAATAGCAAATAGGTTCTTGATGTTAGCTCCAGGGTCCTGGTTTTCAAACAAAAAATCTGAGGAATCCCAGTCCCAAGAGTTTTCCTACCTTGTTTTGCCTCAGCTCAGCATTTTTCTTTCCTGCCTGCTCTCAGAAGCACCAGTGGAAAGGATCACCCTTTACCTGGAGAGTCTCAGAACCAAGAATTACAAATTACTCCTCTGCACAGCACCCATTGACTACCAACCTACTACATAAGTGAGGATCCAAACCAGCATTATTATTATTATTATTTCATGTATTATATATGAATATGTATAATATATAATTATACATATATAATTGATACATTATCTATTATTTCATATATTATTTCAGCATTAGTAGCAGATTAAGAAGTAAAGACCTCCTTTTCCCAAACTCTAGGCAAACCCCACATCACCAGGATTTGGTGAGCTCCAAACAGTAGTGACACCCATGCTATCTTAGCAGGGTTTCAGATTCGATGGCCTAATTCCTGTTCTCAGCATTACACTAATTTAAGTGATGTCATTCTGCCCCAGCACTTACAAATCATCCCAAACAAAAAGCCAGATAATGAGATTTTGCAGATTAAGTCCAGGTTTCTCATTATAAAGACTAAGTAGAAACCCACTGGAATCCTCCTTATTTCAGAAGGCAGATAAGGTGAGACACTGAGTTACCACTGCTACACCACGCAGTGAGGCTGGGGGTAGGACAACACTCAGACACTAAAGTGTCAGTCTTGTTGAGTTTGTGTCTGTTTTCATTTGGACTCATCGTCACACCAAGATTTGCTGCATTTGGAATAACACAGGTATGTGCAAGTGGTTGGAGAGCAGATATATTTCTCAACTGTGAGGGGGTCAGACCCTCATGGAATTGTGGCCAGAGGCAGCCCCTCCCTCCATTAAACACTGAAAACACAAGCCAAGGGAGAGTACTAAACTAATCCTTTCCCACAGAAAGGCTTGAGGAATGTGTGGAGCAATCCCAGCTGGGCAACTCAAATCCCAACCCACCGTTAGCCTGAACTTTCCTCACAATTCACATGTAGATAGAGATGTCACCAATTTGAAAAAGACACCACCTTCAGCAGCCAGTGATCAGTTTCCGTTCTGTGGAGAGCCTCATTCCTCCTCGTGCCAGGAGTGTGCTGCCTTCCTCAGTCTCCTTCTAGCCCCAGGAATCTTTCCTTTATTCCTACACACGGTGACACTTCCAACAGGCACGACTAGAAAATGTTTTTGTTTTGGTTTGTGGGCTTTGGGAAAGTAAATTCATCACTAAAAATGCCCAGCAAGGATAAGAATGGCTGTGACAATGAGAACCAATAGGCAAAGCTAAAAATCTGGAAGCAGTATCCTAAGTTGACAGAAGGGGAGGCACATCTGCTCAGTAAAGTTTGCAGCTATTTTTGTGTGGCTTTGCTTAAGCTAAACGATGGCTGAATCCACATGTTTATCCTGGCTTTGCTCTGCAGCCAAGTTTCCTATTTCCATAGGAGAAGCTCTTATTTTTTAATATTTTTAATTAATATTTTAAATAATTTTATAATATTAATAATAATTTTAATATTTTTAAATATTTGTCCTGGAATTTCATCAAAAGGCCCTTGAACTCCCAAGTACTGTCTCTGATGCAGAAAGAACTCAGCAATTCATTAGTGTTTACGCATTCTTAAGAAAATGTTACTAATATTTTCCTAATGTTAATAATCCTGTGTATTTCTTGGAGAAATATTTCAGCTAAAATTTTTGCATTAAAAATCAAAGTAGGTTTGAAATTGAGGTGCAGATCACTTCTACTTAAGTTTTAATAGATCACTTCTTTAACAAAAGTTCTTTAATAATCATTTAAGTTCTATAATTTTACAAATATCTCAATATAGTTAAGATGTTGTAAACATTTGCTATAAAGTGATTTTTTTGCCTGTAGCTCCACCTGTTTTTCTTATTTTGTCTCTCTTCTTACTTTCAGTGCAGAATTACTCTACTGCCATGAGCTTCCACTTAACCACCAACTAATGCAGCAATTTAATTGTGGAGTTTAATTTTACCATGTACACCCCAAGTGTAAATATTTATTTTAACATGGGGATAACTCTAAACAGAGCCAGTCCAGAATAAAAGCTACTTACATTAAAATATCTGCCAGATTAAGCTTCTAGGCAATGTTGACACCATCCTGAGAGTGCTGTGTGGAGAATCCCAAGCTGGATCTGGAGGTAGGTGGTGGGAGAGAAGCCAGTTGGGTTGGTTTGGTGGGCTTTGCTCCTGTAACTGGATTATTCCTGGGATTCACTGGTGTGCTGATGGTGCTGTACTGGGCCAGACACAACGAGCCTCATTTGAACAACCCTGGGCTTTCTCAAGACAGTGCTGCATGGCATTATCACATCATTAGTGGCATCAGGAAAGCAGGGATCTTTCTGCAAGAAAATGCTCCATCATTTAAAAAATAAACAACATCCTTCCATTCACAGTAGGTAATTTTAAAGCAGTTGTTTATAAAAAATATTGGTTATTCTATTTCCAGCTCTACGAAATAAACCATGTGAAATGTGAACTAATGTCATTGTTTTGACACAAACTTCTTGTCCAAATGCTGGTTTTGAATCTGACTTGTTCTATGAGCCATTACCTGTGGCACTGACCTTGAGTGCAGCATATCAGCATTGCTGCTTTTTTTTTGCTCCTTCATTATTAACAGCTGTACGTGACTTTAACCTCTCAGTTCCCAAGAAGCTTAACATGTAGAAATTTTGGATTATTAAGAGATGCATTACTGTGCCTACAAGTGACAAAGTAAGTTCTGTTACAATGATCTCATCTGCAGCCTGTGTGACTTAAATATATATTATAAATATATATTGATTTATATGTCTAAATGCCTATAAATCTGTGCAATGATAACTGCAGAGGAAGAACAAGGGAAAAAATACAGCCTGTATGCAGAGAGGATTTATACCTAGCCCATTTTTCTACCTTGAACTTCAGTTTTAACAGCTACCTTCCAATTACTCTTAATATTGATCTTGGCCACACTGAAGGCAAAGACTCTCTGACTGCAGTGAGGTCAAATTTGCACTCAGTTTTTTTAGTATAAATCAATTACAATGTGCAAGTTCACTTGGTTCATACTAAAAATCTTGTAAATTCTGGTCTGCATTCTCAGTGGAAACTCAACTTTCAGAAGACGCAAAAGCTCATCCTCCATTGGAATTTGAAGGGTTGGGAGATGTTTCCCAGGTATTTTAACGACAAGGAAGTGTGTAATCATTCATTGCTGTACACAAGATTACAGGGCATTTCACAGAATTATAGATGAAAGTGCCATAAAATTCTTTGCCCAGCAGTGACCAAATGAAATTACCTATGAAGGCCTGATCACTTGGGGGATTAAAGACAATCTAGCCATCCCACACCCACATCTGTAACCTATTCTTAGAATTATAGAATCATTTAGGTTAGAAAAGACCTTCAAGATTGTTCGATCCAACTGTAAACCGAACTCTGCCAAGTCCAGCATGTGAGTAAGTGCCACATCCAGACACATCTGATGGACTGGTTTAGGACTACTGGAACAGGTTAGAAGTTCTGTCCTATGAAAAGCATCCTGCCACGAGACTGAAATGTCTGAACTCTGGATTTTTAAAGACACTCCTATGAGAATCACAGAATGGCTTGAGTTGGACAGGATCTTAAAGCCCATCCAGTTCCACCCCCCTGCCATGGGCAGGGACACCTTCCACTACCCCAGGCTGCTCAGAGCCCCATCCAACCTGGCCTTGGACACTGCCAGGGATGGGATGGCCACAGCAGTTGTGTAACAGACTAAGTGGGAAAATAATCCCCTTGGAAATATCTTTCCCTCCAGCTGCTGTCAGTATTTTTTTCACCATTTAAAAAGTTACCAATCCTTATCACCAAGTCTGGAACACCAGAAAAGTGCACGGGATGAGAAAGTTTACCAGAATGAGTAAATACTTGGTTTAAATGCAGCAAAGATGGAGAGAGAGAGAAGAGCAAACAATCCATCCCCTTTTGCTTTATCCCAGCAGAGCTGAGGCAGCAGCACGCCACACACTCATACAAGTATCTTGCTTGCAGCATGAGGTAGAACTGTATTTTAGATTATTTATATAAGTAGTTGTCCTGACTTTCTGCCACCCACCCCCTCCCCCACTTTTTTGGTGAAAAATTTATGTTTCTTCCAGCTGCATCTCGAGTTTCTTTCTCTTTGATCTTTCTGTTTATCTGCAAGCTCCCACAACATGGGAGTCTTTCCCATGGCTACTTACCAAAGCAACTGTAAGAATCCTACAATAATGACCTTTGATCTCTGACATACACAACATGTGTCTTTATATTGGAAACTTCACATTCCTTACAGAACATGGATACAAAATATATAAAAAACACCACAGGAGACTAAAGACATTGTTTTGAGTTTTTTTAAAGACAATCTAGGAGCAGGCAGTAAATTACTGCAATAAACCACAAGCAAGGCAGCCCTGAAAACTGCTGTGATTTTAAAAGCTCGAAAGCTGGGGGTTCATAAAGGAGCACTGTCACAAAGACCTAAGTGGTCATGAGTAACAGAGAGACAGAAGATAAGAAACAACTCTTTGCTGGCTCCTCCAGCTCCACAAGCAGCAATCCAGAAATCAAACAGAAATCTGCAAATGAAACTAGCAGGAGCCCAAAAGAGGAGAAGGAGCTCTTCCTGCAACGATTTTCCTAGGAGTCAGTCTGTGTGCATTGCTGCCCCCAGCAGAATGGGCATCCTGACCAGCAGAGGGGCTGGAACACAAATTCCATGGAGAATGAAGTGTGGGCAGCCCAGAGCTGTCCAGAGCAAAGCTTTAGAAGCTGATTGTAGCTTGCTGAAACAACACTAAGCTCACCTGGCTTTGTGTTTGATAAGGGATTTATCATCTCTTCAATGATACTGAAAACAGCATCTGATACTGGGAACTGCATTTGTAGAGTAAAAAAAAAAAAAAAAAAAGTATTCTTAAAATTCTTAAAGACCTGGCAAATCAAATGTATACAAAGCACAAAGGAAGAGGAGGGGCAGGCAATGATCCTTCCTCTCTGCTGACCAGTGACAAGACCCAGGAGAATGGAGCTGTGCATATGTCTGTAGGGGACAGAATGAATATTCTGGGGGAAAAACAAGGAATTCTGTAGTGGACAGGTAGGGAAAAATTTGGAGGCAAAACTTGACTCCAAGAGTAGAGAATGAACACTTCCAGGGAAAGAGGAGGTGATGAGTAGTGGGCATGTAGGGAAAGTTGGGGTAAATCTTGAGAAAAGCTCCATTAAATAAATACTTTGAAGTACAAATGAGGGAATCCGTGGTGGAAAAGAAGGGTAATTTTTCTACATTGTAGATAATTAGGGAAAATATTTGGAATAAAGAAATGAAGTGCACAAGGGAAGCTTCATTTTCACAAGGGAATGCTTTAGGGATGGTGCAGTTTCTGAACTGCACAAGTAGAGTCAGGCTCCCACAGAAACCTTCCAAATCTGGAAGGGACAGGGAAGAAAATTCCAAGAGTGGTATGGGAAGTGCTTTCTCCCAGGTCTGGACACTGCTGAGGTTGGAATGACTTAAAAATATTCCTTGACCCTTTCTTGTTCCCAGCCCAGGACTACGTTGGAGTTCCCTGAGTGGCTGCAGCTCCCTGGATGTGGAGGGAGGAGGTCTCTGGCGGAGAGTGGAAGAAATGTCCCTGCTGGTTGCTGGGTCCTCGGTGGGCAGAGAACTCTGATCTTGGCAAGATGGGATTGTGAGTATTGAATCAATCCTACCTCCTTTTTAATCAGTTGTTTTAATTAGTCAGCAGCAGGGACCAGTTTCAACCAGCTTTAGTAAGGGTCTTCCCAGATTTCCAAGCCTTGTGAGGCAGGAGATTGACCTGGCTTGGGAACTAAACGCTCCTGAGTAATTTTCTGCTAACATGTCCATGTCTGACAGCTGATCCTTGTGCTGAAAGGATCCATCTTTCTGCTCTTCAGACAATTCCAAGGCTCACTGCTCCCATCTGGGAACAGTCCCCAGTCTGGATCATCTCATGGAATATCCCATGGGGTTCAAATTTAGCAGTTAATTCTTCTCACCCATGCCCAGTTTTAATTCCAAAGGATTTGGTGTCTGCCTTACCCGGCGGGAGTCTGGTTCCAATTCTGCTCTTCCTGCTTTCTGCTGCTTTCCATTCCCCAGGAATTCCACCAACGGAGTGACAGTGTTTTCCACCTTCTCCAGGATTCCCGCTGTTGGGTTTGGTTGCTGGGAGAATATCAAAACCTGGGCCTCCAGAGCTTTACTAGCAGGAATTACATTCCTGATTTGGATTTGTACATTTCCAAATATTTTCTCTTCCCAACAAAGCACTGGGCATCTAAGGAATACAGACATGGGTGTGCTAACCACTGGTTACCCCTCTGGAGTGTCAGAGCTTGGAAAGAAGGGCAGCTGGGGCTTTTCCTGGTGGTACCCGTGAGGTGTATTTTACCTAAGAGCCCCTTCCCACATCTTCCCCTGAATCCACCAAAAATCCACCTGTTCATTCCCCAGCTGCTTCCTCCCTCTTTGCCTTTATCCAACAGAATTTTAACAGGTGAATATTCCCCTCTGGAATAGCACCTTTCATTCCAAACCTAATAGCAAACAAATAATTTCCTCTGACCTTCATTATTAGGATTTCACCATGAGCTGGTGGGTGGAAAATGATCCTCTCCTGGCCCCTGCTGGATTCCTGGAGCAGGGATTCTTTCCCCTGCCCCCTTTCAGGCTTTATTCCATGGCTTTTGCTTCCTATCCTTGGATCCTTTCCCTCTCTCCAGGAGCTCCCAGCAGTCCCACACCCTCTTTTCTCCCATCCTGGTAATTTCTCCAGGAATAGATCTGTGCATTTCAATTCCCGTCTCTTTCCTCCAACAATTCCCACCAATCCAGACCTACAGTTGACACAAAATCCAAATCCAGACCTTGCCATCCCTAAAGCAGCAACTCCAAACACACAATCCTGGGAAATTTGCGTTAATTCAAACCTAACATTTAGGACACACCAAATACTTCAAAATGCCCAAGAAACATCCTCTTGCCTTCAACTCCCAGGGGTTTTTGCTTTAAGCTCCCATGGATTTGGGATCAAATCCATGGATTTCCCTGCAAAAATCTGTGCAGTGCACACTGGAATGCCCGATCCTGTGAATCCAAGGAGTGTTAAAAGCTTAGTCCAACCTGGGCCACCATAAATTTTTGCCAAATATCCCCCAAACCCTTGGGATAACAGAACCCTCTGGTACTACATTTTTAGTGTTGGAAAGCCAGGAATTACTTTATTATCCTACCTTCTTTTTAATGAGTTGCATTAATTAGTCATCAGCAGGGACCACTTTTAGCCAGCTTTAGTTAAGTTTCACAGATTTCTTGTTGTTTTGATCATGAAAACGCCAAAACCTTAAACTGGTTAAATGAACAAATCCTGAGGGAACTGGGGATTGGATATCTTGGATCTTATGGCCCTTCAAGGACATGTTAGATTTACCCACTGATTTCGGTGCCAAGGGAAACTCCAAGTTAAGAATAATCAAAATATGAACCAGTTCTCATGAAACTCAGCTTTCCAAAACTTTATTCAGGATAAAAAAGGATGAGAATGACCTTGGCAAATACAATAAAGAAAAAAATCTATGCATATCCCACAGTGATACAGACCAGCAGCAAGACTACTTCTCTCATATCTCTGCTTTTTGCCTTCCAAGAAAGGGACTAAAACTTGAAAATTTGAGTAGTATTTCAACTTTGGAGAATAGTATTAAAGAACAAGTTTCAGAAGCACACATCAAAAATTCAAGACATGAGGCAAATGTCAAATTAATAAAATTAATAACAGTATTATCTAGTTGAGGTTTTTTAAATCAACTCTAGTATCTTTGCTTTTGAATTCTTGCTGAAAAATGAACCTTTTAAATACACAATACCCACCTGCTGTAGGGGCACAAAAGAAAACACAGTGAGCTATAACTTCGAATCCCTACCCAGTCCTTAAAAATTACTATTGTACATTGACACTTGTAGCTACCTCAGCACCCACAGTACTTCATACATGACTAAATATCCTTCCAGTCACTCTGATGTCGTCACCAGAACAAGGTTTTTAGTTTCCTAGACCCCTTGCAGGACACCTGTAACCTCAGCAGCATCTCTGCTGGTCAGAAGCAGAAGGCTGGGCACGCAAAATGCCTGCAGTGTCCTAAAAACTAGTAAAAGGCTGCTGTAAAAAAAAAAGGTATTTAAAAAATAAGAATTGAAGCTGTAGTAAACAGCTTCTATGAAAGAGTTTTAGACTCAGTGAGACACTTGAACTTGCTGTCAGTTTGGTGATTTAAGGCTGCCCCCGTGCATTCTTCCCAAGCAAACCCTGGAGAGCTTTGCCTGATCAAGACACGGAGGTGATCGGGTGCTACTGCACCCATGCAGGGCTGCCTGCCAAAATCCCCTGGCAAGGAAACCTGGGCTCCCTTCAGCCCAAATCCACCTCTGGGAAGCAACTAAGAAGAAAATCTCATACAGTTTTCACCCAGCATTTTCTTTCACTGCACAGGGCACACAGAAGAACTGTTTTTGTACTCCTATGCCATCGCCCAGTACTTAGGAGTAAATATAAAATTAAGAATTTTTTTTCAGTATCCCACACATTATCAAGCAAAAAATTCAAGGTACTTGTGGAACAGTACTCAAAGCCACCTTCTGTAATTTCTTCCATTGCCCAGGGATGAGAACTGTGACCAGATGGAAAAGTGTTTCCACTTAAGAGAGGCTATTCCAAAATACAACGGAAACCAATTTTTATCACTGCCTACCTCTCTGTTTTGATTAGGCAGCTGCAACACCTTCAGCCATAAATGGTTCATTGGCACCCTTCAACTCAACAAGCATCTTTAAACTGATGTTGCAAAGGTTATGGATACAAGGCAAACACTCCTGGCCCTCAGAGCTCTGTAAGGATTACAATTTGGCATAAGCAAGGTGAATAATCCAACACTTGTCATTGTTTTCATAGTTCATACTGAATAAAATCCTGGGTATGCACAGTGTTAGGAAGTAGGATATTACTGCCACTTGATTACAGCACTAAAAAAAAGCATAAGTGAGTGTGTGCTGCCCTGAGCAGCTGCACTGTCCTCCCTGGACACGGAGCACACAACACAGAGCACGAGGCATCGCCACCTCTCCACACACAGGTTTAGCACAGTTATGTGTCTTGCCAGAGAGTCTGAAAATATGAAGCATTTTTAATGTAAATGTATTTTCCCAGCACTGTGCATCAGCCACCTCTGTAACTTTGTCCTGTTCCCCATTAAACTTTTTTTTTCTTCCCTTCTAACACAGGATCCCTGAATAACAGTTGTGTTTAGAAGGAGAACCTCATGTCCTTGGCATAGCCCAGTTTGTCCAGGTTGGGAATGCAAGCATACTGGATCATTGGAGGAGGTCCACACATGAGGATCAGAACATCGTTCTGAGGTGGGGGCAGGTGGTCTCTGATCATCTCTTGGTTCACAAATCCTTGGCTGTAATCCCAATCTGTTAAAAGAAAATGAAAGTAGGGGAAGGGGAATTAGGTAAAAAGGAGGAAAAGAGAGATACAAGTCACTTTAGAAAGGAGAAATCCTGCTGGTGAAGTTGTTCCCAGTTGGAACACTTACAGTGACAGTCAGTTTTACTGGGATTCAGGTTAACCATCACATCCCCAGCCCTGGATGCAGAACAAACTTGTGCTGCTGCTGACCTAAACTATTGGGCACCATAAGACTGACACATTTTTTTATCCTAGTTTTGGTCAGGTTCCACATATGACAGTGAAAGCCTGCAGAACAGTCTTGAAGAGGTCCAAGGAGGAACTTTTATCCCAACTGCTAAGATCAGTTCACAATTTCCCAAAGAAGGAATGGCAATCAGAAATTCCAGGAAAACACTAACTGCAGTGGATGACACAAATAGAGCCTTCCCTCAATGTGCCAGAGGTGTATTCTTGGTCACAAGGAAGAGGAGGCACATGGCTTTTACTTCTCTGCCCCAAACTCCCGCTGAATACGAGTGTGAATCTATCCTCACACGGGTGGGCATGACAAGGAATGGGAAGAAAGGAAAACCACAAGGAATGACACTGTTTAGCCTTCTCTTCCTCAAGCTTGTTCAGCAAGCTCAGGCAGGGATCTGTGCCCGTGAACTACACAGTGCCTCTGGCACTGGAGCTGCCTCAGGGCAGGCTCCAAACACAAGGATAGCACGTTGTATTTATGTCTGTGGGGAAGGAGAAAAGAAGGTCACCCTCCACAGGAGACAGTGGAGCCACAGGAGACAGGTGTAGCCACAGGAGGGAACACTGCACCGCCACTAGCCAGAGGTGAGCTTTGGAAACACTTCTCTGCTTACAACAGAGCCTGTGTGCATCCCTGAGTGGAGAATGATGCTACTCAGACATTCACTAAGCAAGAAGTGAATCATGAAGCCCAGAAAGACACCCATGACACAGCATGTCTCCTGTAAAGCACATTAATACTCCTGAGCTTCACATGAAGTGGCACTCCAGGTCTTACTTTCAGGTGCTCTGTCCAGCGTGTACCAACACTTGAAGCGACCGGGATTCTGAGCCTGGATCTCGTCGAGCTCGGAACGTAACAGGATATCCTTCTCAGTCTGCAGGACAAGGAAAACAGTGATCACACCCTGCATGTGAGTGCAGCCCTCAGATGGCCACAGAGCAGCAGCTACTGCATAGCCCTGAGAGATGGAAGAGATGATTCAACTCCATTTTAAAGGCTGAAGCGGCCAAACCCAAGGTATTTCCACGCCTAGCCTGTGGCAGAGCTAATAGAAGTCTCATAACTTTCCCAAATCCTGACCATGCAATGCCTTCCCTCTAAAAATAAAATAAAGCAGAACCATCACTTAATCAGGGAATCAGAAGAACAAAGCCCGTTTTAGGACTACCACATCAAAAAATTAATCACGACTGCACAGAAATCTCTCCCTACCCCTTCATACTGTGCCATCCAGACAGGGAAATGTCAGTTTTTTCACCTTTGCCAATTCAAGTATCATCAGCACTGCCAAATGGAGACTGCTTGGCTTTTAAAAAGCATGTGGAATGAAAGCCCAAAAGGGTATCAAGTTCTGGTTGGAACAATAAACATTACTCAGGGTATCAAGTTTGGCTCCTCCCTGGTGCAGCATCACTGAAGGCCAAAGGAAAGCCTTATTTCCCTAAGAGCAGCTGCAGTGTGGGCAGGAAGGAAAAGGGCAAGGACTGAAAGTGCTGCCATCCCCTGCAGCCATAGTAATTTGGCACGGAGGTCACCACTAAGTCTGTAACTGTGGGGATAAGGAGGAATGTGCAGCAGCTATTCCAGAGAAGGTGCTATTCCTGGATCTGCAGCTGTGGGTGCTCCCGAAAAGCTCTACTGGCTCTGGCCAGCTCAAAGTGTGCCAGCCAGAAGCACAGTAGGAGCCCATGTACACTGTTTTAAACACTTTAAAATATTTCAGAAAACAGCTTTCTATTTGTGGAGTTACTGGGTGCAAGGACTCTTTAAAGCCAGGGACTGATGTTTCCAGAGGCTGTTGCTAACAGGCAGGGAACTGTTCCCAGGCTCTCCTTCCCAGCTGCAGTGGGCTTCCCATGCTACTAAAGCAGCTCCAGCCCTGTGTTAGCCATTCTGAATCACTCCTAGCAAATCCTGGCCCTCCTGCCCTGATACCACTGCACTTTATGCCAAATCCAAGGGCTCCAGCCAGCAGCAGAGAGCACTGGCAGGGCTCCTCAGAACAGGGAATCTCAGCACTTGGATCATAGCTCCTGGGCAGAAAAACCTCAGGTTATAACTCAGGTATCACAGAACTGCCTGGGTTGGAAGGGAGCTTAAGGCCCATCCAGTTCCACCCCCCAGGTTGCTCAGAGCCCCATCCAACCTGGCCTTGGACACTGCCAGGGATCCAGGGGCAGCCACAGCTCCTCTGAGCAACCTGTGCCAGGGTCTCACAGGGAAGAATTTCTTCCTCATATCCAATCTAAACCTCTTCTGCCATTGTGAAGCCATTCCCCTTTGTCCTGTCACTCCAGGCCCTTGTCAAGAGTCTCTCTGCATCTTTCTTGTAGGTGTAGATATGGCACAAATGAATGAGCAAACACTGAATATGAGAAAAAAATAGAGGAGAGCCTAAAGAAGCTAAAAACCACAAGCATGAAGTGAAGCTCACCACAAATAATCATAATCACTCATAATCCAGACACAAATATTCATTAGAGGGAGAAATTAAAAAGCAGAAAGATTCACAGCAGAAGAACATCAGGCCAAGAAGAGGTACTGCCCAGCAGCACACCAACATTTGGGTTATCCGAGAAATCTCTCTTGCAAGGATTCCATGGATAAGAGCTTCTCTCTGGCCAGCATGCAGGATGCCACACCTCAAGGAGCAAGAGAAGCAGTGAAAAACTGACAGAGGGGGTGGAAATAAAAACAGACAGCCAAGAGGAATCATAGCTCTGTAACTGAGGGAGCTGCTGGAGACCACAGTTTTAGCCTCCCCCAAGATATCCTCAGACAGAAAGATTCCAGACAAACACTGCTGCAAAGCTGGGGAGTTGAAATTGCTGGAGGAGACAAAGGAGTCCACCTCTTTCATGTTTCCACTAAGAAAGACAGCTCTGCAAGTCTGCCCAAAACATTAACAACTTGCACAAAGGAATGCAGGGCTTTAACATTCATAAACGGGATTAGAAACAGAGCAATGAGTCACAGGAAGGCAAATATTAGCAAATCTTTCTGCAGTAATGCTAAACCCTCAATTTATCACAGTACTTTTATATGGGAGGTTTCCAACACTTCAGTTCACTTCTCCATTCAGGGTTTGTATCTCTGATTTCATTTGCTGAGCGGAGTCCTGCTAGGTAAGTAAAACGCTATGAACAGAAAAAAAAGACAGAATTACCTGATTAGCAAACAGCAGCTGGCAAGTGGTGGGGTCATCTTTGTCCTTTATGATTGCTCGAATGATCTGCAGCATAGGTGTTATCCCTGGAGGAGAGAGGCAGGTCAGTGATGTGAGGATGGGGAGTAAAAGAAGGGACAAGTGGGAAAATGTGAGCAAATGCATCTACCAGCTGTCAGAAACCACAGATGAATCCTTACAGACACCTACCAGTCCCCCCTGCAATCATCCCCACGTATTTCACTGTCTTGGTAACTGGTTCAGCTTTCTTTTCTGGCCGAATATCAAACTTGCCTGAAGAGAGAAAGAGATGGAAAACACTGAAGCAAGCAGGAAACACCTCCTGTTATCCCTTTCCAGCACATCCTGCTGAACTGACTTCATTTCAGCCCTGCTACCCTTCCCTCCCAGAGAATAGAAAAGGTGAACATGTCCTGAATTAGAGCAATCCTGAAAGATGATTTTAAGACATGAGGTGGGAACATCAGACACTGACACAGGTTATGACTTATACCTGACCACAGCCTACATACACACCACCAGTATTTCAATTTGCTCACATCCCATACCCTCAGTGACATTCACAAGCCCAGATGCTGGAAACAGTTCTACATTAAGGAATTGATTTGAATTATTTTAAGGAAAAACATAAAATATGCAGCATGGTGGGGTTTTTTTTTCTTCTTTTGAGCCAATTTGCCCATTTCAGCCAAACACAGAGAGTCTGAAACTCTCCAAAGTGTTGGGCTGTATTCACAGCTCTCTTCACCCAGGATAACATGAATGCTACATACAAAGCTCTGGAAAACCACGTGTCAGAGTTCTGCTTCACACAAAACTACCAGAAGGTTTTTGTGACACATTTGTGGCTGCATTATACTAACATCAGATATTTTACGTTGACATAAAAGCAATGCCTACTCAAAGTTCATTTTTACTTGGGAAATTAGCAGTGGACAGTGCAAATACCCAGTGTTTTTGTCAGTGTATAAACTGTGCCCATATAAGCATGGAAAAAAACCCATCCCTTACTTGAGAACAGCATCAAGAAAAAGCACTTCTATAGTAAGAAGACATTTTTCCTGCACTGTTTACTCTGGGTAAATTCTATCTTCCAAACCAGCCTTGCCTTTTCCTTTGTACACAAGGAGGCCACTTGGTCCTCTGAAGTCAATGGTGTCCCCTATTTTCAGGCTGTCCAAGTATTGAGACATCTTCCCTCCATCAGGAAACTTGGGATGGACACCTCTGAAGTAGACCTGTTAAAAACAATAACAAAGCAATTCAGTCTCACAGCTCAGAGAAGAGCATTTGCCCTTCAAATTTTTAGGTTCAAATACTCCTCATGCAAAGAACAACAATTACTCCACAAAGAAATGCAATGTCTGACTGACAAAAGATCAAAATGCCCCTCCTGCCCCAATTTTTGGACAGAGACCAGTGATTTCTCCATTGTAGTTTTGCAACACAGAAAACGTTGATAATAATCAACACAATTTACATCCAAGTTTAAAAGGGGCTAGAAAAATAAAGAAAAAACCCAAAACTGTGATTCCAAAGAGCAAAATTCTAAGAGGAAATCCAGTGCAGATATTAATATTTTAAATTCCTAACAGCTTTAAACGATAGGTAGTCTAGCTACCAAGAGGCAAAATGAAAGTACATTATCACAAGTGTTAAAATCACATTCTTACCAATTAAATCAATCATTCCCACTGCCTGGATCAGTAATGATAATGATCATCACTCTCAGTGATCATAATGACTGAATTCCATTAGCTTCAGAAGCAGCTGCCCATTCAGGAAAGGTTAATTCCTTTTTCCAGAAGGATTAAAAAGTGTATGAACATCTGCAGGTCTACACAGAGGGTGGAAATGATGCAGCATCTCATGAGACACAATCACTAAAGAAGTGCCTGCAGAATGCCATGTGGACTGTAGGTAATGGCACATTCCTGAAGAGAAACCAGCGCATCAAACTTCACATAAAGGCACTGTAAAGGTGGCTTAGGAGTTGCCCAGCCTGGGAACACAGTGTGACATTCTCACCTTGACAACAAGATCCACAAAGCCCTTGTCATCATCACTGGAAACTGGAGTGTAAGGTCTGACAACCAGAGCTCCATCAATCCGTGCAGACAGGTAGATATGCTGCCCTGTTCCAGGGAAAAAAACACCAAAAACTAGTTTTCTTTCAAGAGATTTTTCTTTCAGTGGATGTGCTGAAATGCAGGCTCATAGCTCTAACTATCTTATTTTGGGGCATCAATTCTTCCTTTCTTATTTTCCTGACACTGCCACACCTTGCCAGAGTTATTAGCCATGCACAGATCTACCTGGAAGGACAGACAACTCCTCTGCTAATTCTGTGTGTGTCAATCACAACTTCAAGCATTTATATTTACCAAAGCCTGAACTGTACCCAAGATCTTTCAAAAGATGGAATTTGTCTCTCCTGTACAGACAAATAAAAGGGACACAGGAGGGGAAAACTGTCCAATGCTGTTCATACATCTTTATTAATGCATTAGCTGTAAACTGCCACAGTTTAGTTAAAACTGAGTTTGTAACTACTCTTGCTTTGACCACACATCCCTCACGTCTTCCAGGAGCTCTCCAGCTGCCTTTGCTAAGGCTGCGTAGACACAGAGCACTTTTCTAACCCTGCTATTCCTCCAGCTTAACATGTGAATGTAGCATCCATGTTTCCATCTGTCACACATCCTCTGAGCTCTCTACAACATCTTCTCTTCTCAATGTCTACATTTTTTTCCTGAAAAAAAAAAACAAGGAAAGAACTAACTTCTATGGAAGGTTTTCCTATAAATTTCCAGCATTCTGAAGACACCTAAGTGAAGATTACCCAGGAGGGGAGGGAGAGGTTTTGAGTTCTGTTTTTTTTTCACTATTAGATCAACAGAACTAAGCATCTCCAATGATGGCACAGCTCCTCTGCCTGTTGTGGGAACACAAAGAGAGGATTTTACCTGAAGCTGGCTTGCAAATTATCATAATGACCATATTACATTAGCTCCAGAAACAGCTGATCCTTCAGGCATGGTTAATTCTTTACTTCAGAAGGATTACAAAGTGCTAGGTGAAGGAAGATCTGCTACCTGGTGACTTGGGGAATGAGCAACCATAACTTACCTGAAGCTGTACAGGGACATCATATTCCAGTAACCCTCCCAGCAAAGCCTACAGACATCCTGCTAGGACAGACCTGGAGGGAGCTGCAGCAGGGAGCTCCTGTTCCTTCTCTAGGGCAGAAGTGGCTGCAGGCACAGACCTACAGACCCCTGGTGACCACAGACTGTCAGCCTGGATGGTGGGGCTGCTGCTGGGACACATCTCACAAGAACTGGTACAAAGCAGAAAAGGTGCCCCTCCCAGAGGGAAAACATGCCTTATGCCCTCACCTGTTAGAGCTTTACCCCACCCTGACAGGACATACCTTGGCAGCCTCTGCATGGGGCCACATACAACCCTCTCCCTCAGAATGAAGCTTTCAGTGTTTTTGGGGATAAAAGGCAAATGCTGGTGCTGGACTAGACAGCATCTGCCATCCAACTGCAGCTCTGCTGTTCCCAGCTACTTTTCCATCCTCTGCAGCTTTCAGCTCTCTCTGCTTCGAAGTCTCACCCTGCAAACCACTCCTCAACACCCATTTTGGGCAAGCCAGGGAAAGGAGCTTTACTTTCATGGCTACTAAAAAGATCAAGAGATTTTTAACACCCCAAGTAAGATGGAACTTCTGGAAATAGAACACCTGGAAAAGGCGCTGACAACAACCACAAAGCACAGGATCCATGGATTACTGCAGCAGCTTGTTAAAGCAGAAGTCCTATTAAACACAAGTCACAATTAAAAGCTCTTTATACAAGCAGGAGGAGACAATGGCACTAAGCTGTTATGAAAGGCACCACACCACGTGGCAGAGCCTTTGGAAACAGCTACCCCTGGGTGATCCACAAGTTCCATGAAATTCAGAAGTGAGTAGATCATCTGGTAAACCACATGTGTTAGAGGAGAAGTGGATGAGAGTGGTGCCTCAGGGCATGGAATGGGACTGCTGGGATTTAGCCCCACAGGAATAACACATGCTGGAAAGCTGAGACTGGAAAAGTACAAGTGAAGACCTGTGTTTGTTCCTCCTCTCTCCACAGAAACAAGCTGGATGTTTGCTCACATACACTGCATTTCAGAGCCTGCAGATTACTCACAGCACGAGGATAATCTTGCAGAGCTCTCAGTAACAGCTCCAACCACATGAGCGGTATTCCAAATACAAAACATAGTGGGGAAAAAACCCCACAAACCTCTTATAGTGTAAATATTGCAAGCAACACTAGGATTCTTCATAAGGAACTTACCTAGAGGGAGACCCAGAACGTGCTCCATGGAAGGGAGAGCAAATCGAAATCTCCTTGTGTCATGACTAACTTCCTGAAAGAGGAAAACCAGAACAGTCAGCTCTGTTATTGGGATTTAATGTTTGTGATTTCACTTCTAAAACAAGACAAGTCTGTGTCCTGCAGGATTAAAAATTAATGAAACAATGATACTTGCAGGCAGATTAAGACAAAGTGATAACTTTCCAAATATTACGGACATTTACACCACCTTCTGTCAGAAGGCCACAAATATAAATTAGTTAGTTTTTCAATTCTCATTTCAAGTTTAAATATGCAGCAGTTCAAGGCCAAAGTATTCTGATTTTCATCTCTCAAAAATGAGATGAATGAACCATTTCAATGGAAGCAGCAACCTGGTTCCTTTTGCTATGGTAAGGTCCTTAAAGTATTTTCCCAGTAAAAACTGAATTAATCCGTAAATGAAATTGAAAAGAGCGCCGTGTTTGGATATGAACAAAATTATGACAAGACATCCAGTCCTGCTGGGATAGTTATTCTAATCTTTACTAGGAAAGTCACACCTTGAATAAAATTTTGGCAGAAAGTAACTGAACATTATTTCTTATATTATGTAAATTTTATGTTTCAAAAATCAGGTCATATTCATAGGAATGGAAAACACAGCAAAAAATGAAAAAGAGAGACAAAAACATCATACAGCTTAATGCCTCATCCAGTGACTTTCTGTTTTTAAGGGTTTTGTAACCCTTATTTTGTTTGCCTAACAGTTTTTAAAGTAACCAATGGATACAAATTTCTTCCTCACAGTTTGTCTCATCTTCCCTTACTACGGTCATACTGATGACATTTTCCTCAGAGTACCTAATTTTAAGGCAAATCCTGAAGGAAGAAGGGAATTGATTGGCAGTCTCAAAAGGGCTTCTCTGTACTTATGTCTATTCAGGAGCAGTAACTGCCACTGAAAATTCCTTTAGAATGACAACTAATGTGGACTTAATACTGCTGCTCTTTCTGTACTGAAATTTCAGCACTGTATGGAAATCACTGGATTTTGCCAATAATGCTGCATTTTTATTATGCTGTCTTTAACAGTATGCAGAAAGAACAAAGCTCTGAATTCTCACTTAATCACCTCACCAACTGAAGCGGAGAGAGTTTAGCTGAAGGTGAATAAAACAAGTATTTTGGTGCATCATGAGGCAATTGTGAGAAACGAAGAGGCTCAGGGAATCCCCAACACCAAGATCAGCACACCTGTGCCTCTCTCTGTCACACAACCAGGACACTGAGCCTGCCACTCTGCAAGGTGTCATCAAGGCTGGATTACAGACAGCCTTGGATCAGGATGCACTTCCAGCACGAGGTCACTCCCCTTTGGCACTGCCTCAGGCACCTGCAAGCCCTTGGCCACACACTTCTGTCTCAAGGTGCAGTGCCAAGGAGTCTTCCACCCTTGCCAAATGCAAAGCTGGAGAACAGTTTTTGCAGGCTGGTGCTTTGCAGAAGCCACTGAAAGGCAACAAATTAATGACGCACACCATTATAAAACCAACCAAACAAACTGATGTAGTTGGCTTTTTTATGGCATGAACTAAATTAGTACACCTAACTGTATTATAAAAAAATTTTCCTATGCTATGCACTAGGAAGCAGCCTTGAGACTCCTATTTCTCTGTTCCAAAGACAGGTGTGGCAGACTCAATTTGGACACAGCACAGAATCACAGAAGGATTTGAGCAGAAGGGACATTAAAGACCACCCAGTTTATCCCCCTGCAATGGGCAGGGACACCTTCCACTAGCCCAGCTTGCTCAGAGCCCCATCTGGCCTTGGACACTGCCAGGGACCCAGGGTCAGCCACAGCTGCTATGGGCACCCTGTGCCAGGGTCTCTCCACCCTCACAGGGAACAATTTCTTCCCAATAACCAATCTAAACCTGCTCTCTGTCAGTGTGAAGCCATTCCCCCTTGTCCTGTCACTCCAGGCCCTTGTCAAAAGTCTCTCTCCATCTTTCCTGTGGGTTCCCTTCAGGTACTGCAAGGCCCCACTGAGGTCTCCCCAAAGCCTTCTCTTCTCGAGGCTGAACAATCCCAATTCCCTCAGCCTTTCCTGACCTCGTGAGAAGTAGGGAGTCTATAATAGTGTGGTTGCAGTACACCTGGGAAATAAATTCAGCAATGCAGCCCAGCCCAAGCCACAGGAAAGCTCTCAGTTCCCACAAACCCAGGATTCAAAATGACAGTATTTTTTTGTTTCCTTTGACAGAACCAGTGAAAGCCAAGCTATCAGTGCACCCTCTAAACCTCAAATAAAATTCTGTTCCTGTCTAAAATCTTCTGATGAATTTCTGAATAGCTCATAGCCTTAAAAAGTCATCACTAAAAATATCCTCAGGTGTGACTTTACACCTGAGAAGACAAGATTTCTCTCTCATACATTTGATGGTGGGTTTATCCAATAGAAACCTAGATTTTTCAACTTTGATGGCTTTGGCTCACTTCCCACAAGCTTAGTTACCAATTTCTGATGGCAAGATCCACCCCTGAAAGCATCATGACCTTCTTCTGGTATCCCACTTGAGCAAGCATTTAATTTTGTACCGGGAGGCTTCACTTTGAACAGAGAGTAGAGAAGCTGAGACAGCTTGGGTGCTGTCAGGACTGCATGACTTAAATACCTTTCTTCCTGTAGAACATTACAGTACTTCAATTCAGTAACAGGAACCAGCATCAACATAGTTCTGGCAGCTGCTGTTGAATGCCACTGACCATGAAAAAGCTGCCTGCTCTGCCTGACTTGTGGTCCTTAGCCCAGTCAGTGGTGCAGAGTTTGGGAATTTCTGCTGATGTGCTCCACAACATGAGACACACGTGAGCGTGCATTTGATCATTTCCAAGCAGCATTCTCCACTCTAAACTGTTTGGAAACAAGCTGCTTGCAGAACTGCAAGTTACACCATACAAAGAGCTTTTATAAAAAAGTCCTTTCCTCAAGACAAAAGTATCCACCCTGTTGGGACATCACCCAAGACTTCAGAAGCTGTAAGCATTTCACAGCACCCACGGAGAGGTCATGCTGAACACTGCACATGCACCTACCTCCTTATCAATAAGCCTCAGTGCATACTTCACTTCTGGGTCCTTGAGGGTAATTGCAGGCTGGGGATTCCTGAAGAGCCTCATGAAGGTGGTGTAGATCAGCCATATTGGGTATGTCACAACCTGACGCAACTGCAGCAGCACAGAAAACAGCCTTAGACACATGTGCAGAATGAGAGAGAGTTATTTGGGTGACAAGGAATAGTGTCCTATGCCATGGCACTCTAACCACCAAAAAGAATGAGTTTATTTGAGCAGGAAAAGGAAGCATTATTAATAGAAAAAAAATCCCAAACCCACAGATTTGCTTTATGAAGACCTGGCATTACTACTGTGTTGAGGCAATTGCACACCAGCACAGGGTTGCCACGCTGGCAGCTGGACACAAAGTGAGGCTGTCACAGCTCCATATCCCCAGGTGCCCTGATAGGGAGGCTGAATCCCCATCTCCAGCAGGCACACAGACACATGTATCACACGTGTCCAAATACACAGAATATCCTGAGCTGAGAGGGGCCCATCAGGATCATCCAGTCCAACTGCACACAGGACACCGCAACAATCCTGGAGAACGCTGTCCAAACATTCCTTGCACTCTGTCAGGCTTGGGGCTGTGATGATTCCCTGGGGAGTTCCAGTGCCCAACCACCCTTTGGGGGGAGAACCTTTTCCTCATATCCAGCCTGTGGCAGACCACACCGATCAGCACAGCCAGACACACACAAACTGCACCAACGGGCTCATCCTGCTCCCCTCCCCACCGCTCGTGACGAAGGTCCATGAGGGGGAATTCCATACACACATTATCTGTACGAGGTGGATCCCCCAGCAGCTGGCTTTGCTCTGCAGAATGTGCCCACTCTCCAGGCTCCCCAGCTGCTGCCACCTGGACACAGGGGCCGCTGTTGCACAGACCCCTTCACAGGCCACCCCACATGCTGCAGACACCCCGTAATTTGGGGTCTCACACTCAAGCACAGACCCCGTTCTCCCTCTGGCAGCTGAGCAGGGCTTTGCCAGCCATGCCACACTGCTGCTGGGTGCTGGCAGCATGCCCACACCCTCCAGCTCAGAGTTTGGGTGTAGGCACTGGCACTGCCACCACCACACAGAGACGTGCACGCAGAGCGGCACCCCTTCCCTGGGAAAGCAGCTAAGCTTCAGGACACAGCCAAGGGACAGTCCTTGTGCCTTTACCATCATTTTCCCCACCTCTGAAGCACTATAAGACAGAAGAGATTATGCTCTGACACCACACCACCCTCTTCATAGTGGGGCAGGAGAATAAACTGCCCAACTACTTATAAAAATCCTCTCTGACTCAGTAATTTATTATTCGACACTTCAACAGAGGAGAGGGGAAAAGCTTTACTATAGCAAAAAAAAAAAAAATGAGCTCAACATTTTACCTGCTTAGCCTTCACTTTCATTTTATTTTAAAGGGACCTGAACAGTATTTTAGAATGGCATTTGTGCTACTGTGACAGTCCCTCAGGAGGCTATAAAAACTTCCTACGTTATAAATAACAAAACTGTGTGACAACATAAATTCTCTCTTCCTAAAGTGCTGCTGTACAAGTTTAAAATGTATCATCACTGTGTACAGCCTGAGGGCACACCATGTCATACACACACTGCACTTTTCACTTTTATTTGGGAATACTGAAATAGCTCCATACATGGTGTTTCTGAAGAAGCTGAAGTTTACAGGAAAATTATTCCTTAACTCTCATAGATCCACCAAATTACTGCAGCTCTGGGAAGAAATTTTGGTATTGAGTCACAAAAAAGGGCAGAGGGAGGGAAGGTGATAGAGCAGCAAGTAAACTCCTTAATGAGAAATTAACATGTGAGTGAGGGCTGGAGGCAATAGCAAGCTGACTCTGCAGCAGGTGTTTCAAATGAGACATTACTAAGTTAAAACAGTTTCATTTCCAAATGTGGCTATCTCAAATGAACAAAAAAATAGAGCTGCTGTTGTCAGGCAATGAGAAATAATTTTAACACAGTGTTAACCTCGTGGAAATGAATTTGTTATTCATGGTCAATTAGTGCAAAAGTCTCACGGGATTTGGCCTGGAAAGACACAGCACACCAATTCAGAAAGCTGTTTTAGTCCCTTACTCAGATCTATCACCAGGTGGGCAGAAAAAAAAGGGGAAGAACTGAAGGCTGAATGATCACAAAAAGCCATGTTTGCTAAGAAAAGCATTCTCTGGGTTAAAAGTGGCCTGTATACTCTCACCACAGGGCAGACCAAGATATAAATGAAGATAACTGCACAGCATCAGGTCTCCAGCAGCAGAGAGCAACAGGCTGGCCACAAGGCCTGGGAATCACCAAATGGGGACCTTGTGACTCATCATTTCCAGCTGCACAAATCTTTGCAAACAGACAAGGCAGAATTAGTAACTGAGCAGGAATTTTTATTAATGGAAAGAGGCCTCTGTGTGATAACAGAGAGAAAAGCCATGGAGACTGCACTGCCAGGGCGTGGTGAGCACAGCACAGTCCAACACACAGGCTCGGGGCTCGACAGCGCAGCACCGCCCTGCCCTACACACACAAAAACCAAACCCTGCTTCGGCATGAGAACCATTGTACCCTCGGCTTCAAACACCCTGGTTGTGAAGTAATCGCAGCTAACAGGTTATTCTCATCTCTTTCAGAAACCAACGAGAGGATAACGGGATCTCTTCACCTCGGCAGCTTTAGCCTCATCTCCCCTGCTCAAGGCACCTTATGAGCAGCTGTTCCCAAACGAGTGCATGTCGGATCCAGCTCCATCCTGCCCCCTCCCAATCCCGAAGAAAAGAGGGCTTGAGCACAGGAGCAAAGAGCCGTAACAGGCAGCTGAGAAAGAGGGTAACGATGCCTGGCAGAGATGACAGATGCAGAGCCACGGCTCAGCAAGCACGGTCATGGACAGAATCGTGGGACGGTTTGTGTTGGAAGCCACCTGAAAGATCATCTCGTTCCAACTCCGTGGGCAGGGACACCTGCCACTATCCCAGGCTGCTCAGAGCCCCGTCCAACCGGGCCTTGGACACTGCCAGGGATCCAGGGGCAGCCACAGCTCCGGATAATCGGTGCCAGGGCCTCACCACGCTCACAGGGAACCATTTCTTCCTGACAGCCACTCGAAACCTACGCTCCTACAGCCCGGAATTATTCCGACGGAGGAAAACACCACAAGCGTTCAGAGCCCGAACAATAACAACAGTAGTAACAAGAACAGATATCCGCGGAGCTGGGAGGGCAAAACGCCCCGGCCAGGCAGCCAGCACAGGCACCAACACCGCCCCGGGCGCGGCAGCCGCGGGACGGCCCCGGAGCCTCCGCAGCGCCGCGGGGCTCCCGGGCAGCGGGGACGCCCCGGGACACCGCCCCGCCCCGGAGCGCTGCGGGCGGAGCCGGGGTTGCGCAGGAAGGGACCCCGCTCCCGGCCGCCCCCCTGCACTCACTCACCACGCTGAGCTGTGCCCCCATCGCTGCCCCGGCACACCGCGGGCACCGCCCCGCTCCGGGCCGTCACACTCCGCGATGAACCGCGCCGGTCCCGCTCCGCCCCGGGACGACATACACAGCGCGGGGCCCCGCCCCGCCTCCTGACGTCACGCACGGCGATGAACTGCGCCTGCCCCGCCCCGCCCCGTGACGTCACACACCGCGCTGGGCTGCGCCCCGCCGCGCCGTGCCGTCTCCGGGTCCCCGCGCTGTGTGAGGGCAGCGCGGCCCGAGCGCCCTCCTGCGCTTTGTGAACTGCCTGAACAGTCACAGGCCTGCGGGTTTTAGGGATTTTCGAGATCATCCAGTCCCACCCCTCCTGCCACGAGCACGGACACCTTCCACTAGCCCAGCTTGCTCAGAGCCCCATCTGGCCTTGGACACTGCCAGGGATCCAGGGGCAGCCACAGCTGCTCTGGGCAACCTGTGCCAGGCCCCAGCACCCTCACAGGGAACAATTTCTTCCCAATATCCAATCTAAACCTTCTGTCTGTCAGCGTGAAGCCATTGCCCCTTGTCCTGTCACTCCAGGCCCTTGTCCAGAGTCTCCATCTTTCCTGTGGGCTCCCTTCAGGCACTGCAAGGCCACAATGAGGTCTCCCCAAAGCCTTCTCCTCTCCAGGCTGAACAATCCCAGTTCTCTCTGCCTTAAGGATTAATTAACAGCAATGTTTATCCAAAAAGCACCAGAACTGAGCTGTGCAATAAGATACGGTTTCAGCCAGGCTCCCTTAAATTTTGGTTTACACCAATGTGTGAAAATCAGTGACTAATAACCACATGTGTCTTTGTGTCTGTGCTAAACATGAAACACTTCAAATCTCTTTAATTAATATGTCTTCACATATTATGTCTTCACAATATGCCTTCAATGATTCCTAGACAGTTTCTCACAAAACCAAGGAAGGTGTATGCTTGGCAGTCCTAAGAATAAAATAATAAAAAAAGTCCTCCCTTATCCGCTAGGCCCACGCAGTGGTGCTGAGCCCCTGTGTGCCCAAGCAAATATTTTCTTCCATCCTCATGGTTTGCTGAGTGTGCAGCTGGCTCATCTGGCTGTGAGAGCATACCATAAGTCCATCATGATTTACTTATTAAACCTGGGAATTAGCACTGGGAAGTGAAAGAATATTAACAGACTAACCTAATGGTAAGAAGGTTGTGCCTCAGTCCAGGTATGCACATTTAGCTGCAGGGATGGAGTTATTTATTCCTGTTTTTTCTATGACAAGAACATGCCTGGCTCTGTAATCCTCACGCTTTTCTCTTTCAGGATGAAAGCTGCTGCACCAGAAACTCCCCAGTAAGTGCAGGGATTGTAACACCACTGGCCACAGAGAAGGACTCCAGGATTGAGAGGCTGAGGCTTAGGAAAAGGGAGATAACTGAGACAGGCACAGGGATCCTGGAGTTTGGTGGGGAAAAAATCTGGCAGGAAAGGCTCCAACTTGAATATTAATATTTAAGGAAGGGCGGCGACCTCAGTGTACCCATGCTCTGCTTTCACTGTGCTCTGACCTGGCTGGCTTCCAGCCCAGGCTGTGTCTCCACTGCTTTTCAGTGTGGGTCAGCTTGTGGGGACTTGGCACCAATAGCCAAAGCTCCCACGGGAATGTCCAGCATCCTCAGTGTCTCATAAACTTTCCTCCTTCCATGCAAAATGTGACCCAAAGACCTGCTCTGCCTCTTCCTGGGAAAGGACTGAGTGTGCTGTAGATCTGCAGGGTGTTTGTTCCAGCTGGCAGCTTTTACTGTCTCCCTGAATGAGCCTGTCCAGCCCAAACGTTTCCTTTGTGCTGGTGTGAGCCCTGCCTGCTTTGGTCTGGAAGCCTGTAAAACTCCGTGTTCTCACTCACACCTCCCTAGATTGACCAAAGAGGTTTAAATAACTCTTTCTCCCCTCGGGAAGTGTAAGCACCAGACTAGAGGTGGCAAACCAACAGTTATTCATTGGCCACCTTGACTGGAAAAGCAAAATATTTAGGCCAGAAATGCACAGAGATGTCTACATGCTTTAGAAACATGTTTTATTCCCAGGGTCTTCTTGATCCTTTATGTTGGCAAAGGTCAGCATCTGATGCTTGAGGTGGTGGTTTTGTCAGGCAGAACTTCTAGAAGTTCTTTGCCTCACTCCTTTGGAAATGCTGGCTACGTGTGAGTGAGACAGCACCAAACACTTTCCCCATTCCCTTGGGACAGAAAAAGAGGAACAGAGCACAGAGGCAGCCTGGCCTCAGCTCTTGCACAAAACCCACGTCCGCTGCCTTGTGCAATGGGTTTGACAAAGCACTGGCTGGGCTCTGCTGCAGAGGAAGCCAATATCTATAATAACACCCATGTAGATACCAAGGCTGCTCTCTGCACACTCTCCTTTTCTGTGTTAGACCCAGGAATGACCCAGATTCTGTGCTGATCTAATTTGCCTTTGATCAGTGCTTAGTTTCTGTCAGCAAACACACTCTTTCATTCTCCTCAGGATCTCTGCATTTTTCTTATAACACTGTCCAAATCAAAAGACAGAAATTTTAAAACACATAAAAGTACACAGTTGGTTGTGAAATTGCTGGTGATGCTACTGAGCTGTAATTTTATTAAAGATTAACTTAAATTCCTTGACTCCAGTGATGATGCTGCTTGTAAGTGAAAATTCCCTGGGCTCCCATCTGGGCTCTTTCTGCTAATGTGAGTAAAGAAGCTGCAATTTTTTATAGACAGAATATGTCCACTGGCTTTTGTATTTTAAATGAAAGCACAGAAGAAGAGTTCCTGCATTCAGTTGATTAACTGGGGCAGTTGACAAATCCAGGGCACTGGATTTTTGTTATTTAACTTGTTTACCCTGAACTGCAATAAATACTAACCAGAGATGGTAAAGAAAATTTCTGTTAAAATTAAGGATATTCAGTTTTGAGATAGTTTAATTTCTCCTACCAGTGTCAGAAGGAAGCTTCACTTTTAAGTGTTTTAAGTGGGCTGCATATCTTGTTCCCTGTGCAATTTTGTGTGTCTTCATCACCAGGGGCTTTTTATTTAGCCCTAAATTAGTTCTTTGAAGGGGTTCATGGACCACAGGTGCAGAACCCTTGTAAGACTGGTAGCTAGAATCAAGCCATTCTGGCTTCTCTACATACATATATCTAGTTTAGACCTAAAGCTATGCTTTTCAGAAATTAATTATGATGAAGGAGATGTCACAAGTACCAATCAAACAACAATAAGCTTTAAACCATCTGAAGGTTGATTTAGCCACATAATGAATGCAAGCTTCCCAGGACAGGCACCAGCACCTTCCAGCACTTGCTTCCAGTGGCACATGGAAAGTTCTGCCTTTCTAAAACATTTCCTGCTTATAACACCTCCTAATATTCACAAGATCACACTTAGCAGTTTCAGCTGTAAGTAGAGATGCATTTGTTGGGTTTTTTTCCTTCACCACCTTTGATTTTTTTTTTTTATCTCAGATTAATTATCATCTTCCCTTCTACTGTCAAATAATAACTGGATACAGAATAAACAGGACTAGAATGTCCTGTCCATTTCAAGGCTTTCAGACTTGCAGTGCTTCTTTCTGGGCTAAAACTTCATCCAGAGACATAAAACCCATTTGGCAAATAATCCGTGTTGCAAGATAAAGTGAGGCAGGAGCCTGCTAGTGGTGCCTCTGGCTTCCTGGTGTGAGTGTTCCTGCACTGAGAGCTCTGTGAGTTGTGGCGCTGTCCTCAGACTCTTGTGGGAATTGGCACCTCCTGCCTCTCCTGTGCCTTCCTGCCAGGCTGAGTGACAGTCCTCAGCGGGCAGGAGGAGCGTAAGGGGAGCCCAGCCCGTGCCTTGGACTACGGGAGGATTGCTGAGCTTCTGGCTGCCTTCTCCCTGCTCAGAATATTTCCCAAGAGAAAAACTTCTTCCTGGCATGGCAAGTGGGTAAGAGACAATCATACTAATTCTCCTCTAACAGGCAGGGTAGTGGGGATGGGATATGTAGTTTTCTGTAAAAAGGGTGAATATTACATGACATGCAGCACAGCAAGAGCCCTCTTCCTCTTTCTGTTCTGTTTTACTAACTTACTGCAGTGTAAAATATCGGTGAGGCTACTGAACCACTAGCTTAAAATAAAGGTGATGCTAAAATGAGATTGTGCTTTAATATAGCTGGTAACTCAGAATCAGTTCTTCAAACATCAGCTGCCTGCCCAGGACCTTGACAGATTGTTCCACTCTCATGTTTGCCCCTTGACATTGCCTTTTCCTTTCCACATACAAAACCTGCCTTATGTATCTTTTGGTATTTCAAATACCAGCTTTAAATGGAAAAAAAAAAAAAAAAAACCAAAAAAAACCCAAAAAACAGAACAAAACAAAAAACAAACAAACAAACAAAAACCCACCCCCCCCCCAAAAAAAAACCAAACACACACACACAAAAAAAAAAACCCAGCCACTGGACTCAAATAGAAGACATAGACACTGGCATAAGATGAAAATCTAGAGAATTGTTTCTATCTTCGGTTAGCCATAAAAGCTGTTTCATGTATTTCACAACATTTGAACCAAGTTTTTTAAATGATTGGAGACTTCTTGTAAAGGGCTGCTCATCAGGTGTCCCAAATCCTTTTCTTCTCTATGTAAAAGTTAAAGGCTGTATAAAATTGCATTGTGTTGAAAGGATCTCTGAAAGTAAATTTACTTTGGAGAAGGTGTTCAATCAGACCTTATTTGCAGGGCTTCATGTGACCCATTTGCAATACCTGTTCTTGCTCTAACACTGTTGACTTGCTCATATTATTTGCCACTGACCTTTAATTCTTTTCATGTCTCGAATAATTTCTGATTTATAGCAATGAAGTCTTCTGCTTGTAGCATTGTTTTGGGTAGAATGAAGAATAAAATGGAGATGTTAGATTCTTTGGCTCTAAACACACTGCTGGTGCATCAGTTGCTATTGCAAAGAGCCTCCCCCAGGTTTTCTCAGCTCTTAAAAGTGCAGACTGAGTGTTGTTACTGGGGTGGTGCTTTGCTCACGTAAGCACATCCAAGCAAAGCTCCAACTGGACAAAATCCAATTGGCCAGACTTCTCACAAAGAAATAATTAATTCTATGTGAAAGCATAAATCTAACAACTCAGAGCTTTCACCATAGGGAAGGGATTGAGAATTGATGATTAAAATCTCTGTTTTGAGTCATCCATGCCATTGTGTTGAAAACCAGGGAGAAAATACACAATACCATTTTCCAGGACAACCTCACCTACATGCTGGTGTGTCATAGATTTCCATGAAGGTGTTGGGCATCTTCTCATTGAAGTTGTGTCACCTTGTATGTGTAAGCTAAGTTTATGGCCCTTTTTAAAGAGATACTCTCCAGAAAGAGTTTTTACAAGATGACTGTGTAAGTTGCTAGACAAGTTTTTTGCTTTGGCAAGGGTATATTTTTTTTTAGTCTTCAGTTGCAGCATAAACAGGTGCTCTCCCTGTTTGGAAACTAAAGGGACAACAAAAAGGAGAGAAAAAGTCCATGATGATATTGTGGTAGCACCTAGCAGAGATAAAGGACAGTAAAGGCTTTTACTTGATAAAATGTAGTGATTTCAGTTTTGGGACAAGTTTCCTGAATGGAGAAATACATTTAGTAGAAGTATAGTTTATTGAACAAAAATGAGGATTGAACTATGTAGGTACACTCTTATTGTAATCCTCTCCTGAGTAGACACCTTGAGCTCATCTGATATTTCATAATATTTCTAAAGGAGGGAAGGTCAAACAGAGCCCTACAGTGCTTTATAAACACAGGACAAATCTGCTAAGAGCAGACTGAGAGCAAGTGGGTATTAAAGAGATGAGAGATCTCTCCTAGATAGGTGACTGTTACCAAAATATACACGTACTAAAAGATATGTATATAAAATACTGTATCTGTGGAACAAAATATTATAATAAAACCCAAGTGACACCCTTCCTAATGTTCCACATGCCTTGGATGTTCAGCAGGCAGCAGACTCCTCTTCACCAGCAGTAGTTTCTTCCAAAGTAAAAACTCTATTAAACATAATATGATGGTTCTCAAACAGACAGGATAAGCTGATACAGAGGAGCAGACAGCAGGAGGGTCCAGAACGCAGCATAAAAGTGATCCAATAAAATTAGGACAGTCCAGGGTAAAGGCTTGAAGTTTGAAAAACATCTCCAGTACTGTTCTGTGAGCCCACCAGCCCTGTCCTTTGGCCTTCAGCTGAGCTGCTGAAGTGAGCAGTTTTCTGTTTGGCGTTGGTTTGTAAGCTTTTTTGAGAAGGGCTTGCTCTTCGTTAGATTCCAGAAAGAATATGGAACCACAGCTGGAAATAAATAAAACTGCTGCTGTTGGTGGCTTCTCAGGCAGCTCCCGGGGACATTGAGCAAGGGCCTCGTTTGGGCTGCCCAGCCAGTGTTGACAGTGCCCCACAAGCCCCACTTACTGTACAACCAGAGCCTGGGGTTTGGGCAGCAGCTGAATAAAGCTCCTCTGTTACAGCCTCCTTCTTCTCCACTGTGAGATCCATGCAAGTACCTGTTCCAAGCACAAATCTTCCTTCACATTCCTGTTTAACCCTGGAAACAAACATATCCTTTGTCTCACATACACTAGAATTTCTAATAATTTTTTCAGGTATTGACACCTGTTCAAGCCCAGTTAAAAATTCAAGTGATCTTTTAGATTTCCCATCCACAGCTATCCCAAAGTACCAGAGAACCCAAGGGAAAATGGACCATCAGTGCCTCCAGCGTCGCTCAGGAACACAGCGGCTCAGATCCACAGCTGCAGGCGGGCTGAGGTGTGGCAGCTGCTGTAGTTAGCGTTATCTGCCGTGCCCTTGTGCCTTTGTCCCGGTCTTTGTTTGCTCTTCCTGCTAGAAAGCATGGAATTTGCCACTGGCAGGAGGATGCAGCAAGTTATCTCTATCCCGGGCAGAGCAGAAGGAGAAGACATTACATCAGTCAGAGGTTCAGAGCTGGGCTTGAATGTGCCTTGGTTCAGTCTGGGAAAACCAGTTGTTAAAATCATGGCAGGTTGTTCCAAGAGCTTTTTGAAAGAAATACCAATTGTTGACAGATTTCTGTACCTTTCTTCTTTTATGCAAAACTTCTTTTTTGGAGGAGAATTCAAAATTATCAAGCAGTTCTTCTCTAGGCTTTGATTCATATGCTGGTTTGTAACTGATTTCACTGTCAGTTAATTAAAGATTAAATTTAAGATTAATTAATTAAAGATTAATTACCTCTCTTTTTCTCCACTCTGTTGTCCTGGTCCCCTCTTACTGTGGACATAATGAACTTGAAACTGGAGCTACCTCTGGGCGCTTCATCACAATAACAACCTGTCATGGTTTGACACTGGCCAAATACCAGGCACCCACAAGAATCATTCCCTCACCCTCTCCTACCACAGCTGGGTAGAGGAGAGAAAAAAAATGAACAAAGGATTTATGAGTTGAGATAAGAACCGGGAGAAAACACTCCAAGGCCTAAACAGGTTCAACTTAGAAGTACAAAGTGAATTTATTACTAACAGAATCAGAGGAAGATAATGAGAAACAAAATAAGCCATTAAAACGCGTTTTTTTTCCCCAAGCCCCTCCCTCCTTCCCACCAACAACGCAGGGAGACAGGGCAAGGGGGTTTTTGGTTAGTTCATCACCCAAGATCTTCTGCTGCTCAGGAAGAGGAGTCCTTCCTCTGTGAGACTGTGGGGTTCCTTCCCACGGGAGACAGTTCTCCATTAACTCCTCCAGCGTGGGTCCAAATCTCACGAGCAGCAGTCCTCCCAAAACTGCTGCAGCGTGAGTCTCTCTTCCCATGGGGCGCAGTCCTCCAAGGGCAGGCTGCTCCAGCCTGGAAGCAAGGGCCCTCTCTCTCCACCAGGTCTTCCACTGGATCACAGCCTCCTCCAGGCATCCACCTGCTCCAGTGTGGGCACCTCCCCCACGGGCTGTGGGTGAATCTGCATCCCCCATGGATCCCCATGGGCTGTGAGTGGATCTCTGTATCCCCCATGGATCCCCATGTAGTTATGGGGGCTACATGGGCTGTGGGTGGACCTCTGCATCCCCTGTGGATCCCCACGGGCTGCAGGGGCACAGCTGCTTCACCATGGTCTCACCACGGCCTGCAGAGGAACCTTGGCTCCGGCGCCTGGAGCACCTCCTCCCCGCCTTCTGCACTGACCTAGGGGTCACCATGTTGTTTCCCTCACATAGTCTCACTTCCTCCTCTTCTCTGGCTGGGAATAGAACTGTGCCCAATTTGTGTTGATTTTCTTCTTAAATCTGTTATCACAGAGGCCTCATCACCATCACCTCTAACCGGCCCAGCCTTGGCCAGGAGCATGTCCATCTTCAGAGCCACCAGGGACTGGCTCTGCTGGACACAGCAGAAGCTCCCAGCAGCTTCTCACAGAAGTCACCTCTGTGTCCCCACCAGCTACCAAAAACCAGGCTATACAAAACCAACACACAACCCCACCTAAATTTTGTTAATAGACAAAAGGACAGACTTCTGAAAACTGTACACTATTATGCAGGACAAAAATCCATTAAAAATTAGGGAAGGAGAAGCTTGGGTAGGTATGTGCATAAGAGATCAGTGCATGAGGGATTTTTATTGTATGCAGACACAGTGTTTAGAGCCTTACTTACCCTTTGTCACCACTACCTTTATGCTGGGATAATCACATGGCAAAGGAAACCATTCTGTGTGGAATATTGCTTGAAGGAGGAAGGGAAGAGTTTATAAGACTGCTGCGAGAAAAGCATCATAGGGAGAATTTTTTACTTCCTGTTTTGCTGGCAGTGTTGCTGCATGCTGGGAACAATCTCCTGCTTGCCTCTGGTTTCTGCACAGAACCCTCGGGAATGAAACACCATCTTCCTTTTTATTTCATTGCATGAAAAACCACGGGAATACTTATCAACACGAACTTTGTTGTCTGACAATCTAAGGGAAGACTCAGGTTTCCTTACAGTTTACCTGCATTCTTTAAAAAGGGATGTGGACCATAAGTATTGTGGTTTTTACAGCAGCACTGACAGGAAGGTGTGGGGAGAAAGAGAAAGTTGATGCCAGGCTGATATCCAGAATATGGAGTGGCATTAGAAGACTCTAGAAGTGACTTGCAGAAATAACAGCATGTGCCTTTTTTGTGCCTTACACGTATTCCTCTGTATTTCTTGGCAGGAAGGCCTTAAATCGTGAACTTTCTAAGCTTTTCAATGAGATGTGGGATGCAGATGTTCACCGCTTTAGGCCTGGGAAAGACTACACAATTGACGTGCAGGTAACCAATTGCTAAGTCAGGATTAAGGGCAGTGTGGTACTGCAGGAAAGGTGCCTTTTGCTTTGTCATGTCTGCAAAACTGCAAAAAGTTGCCTGTGCTTTGTCATGTCCAGTGGGGAAAGCATCCCTTAGGAGAGGGAATGGTACTGAGAACACAAATGGTTCACACTTACCTGGACTTTGGTTACAAGTGGAGTCTCTCAGATGTCTGTCTTGGGTCCTGTAATATTTCATCTCTCTGTCTGTGAGCTGGAGGAGGAACTAGCCTGCAACCCTTCCAGTTTTGCAGATGACAACAAACTGTAGTGATGAAATCGGTATGCTCAGGTACAGGGCTTCTCTTCCACTTGTCATAGGCAGGCTGGAGGAATATGCTAAGAACATAATGAAATTCAACAAAGACAAAGGAGCAGGATGCCCAGAGAAGCTGTGAAATCTCCGTCTTTGGAGGTTTTCAAGACCCCAAAAGAAGACACCCTGAGAAATAGTCTGAATTCAGTGTTAACCACACTTGGAGCAGCACTAGAGATGTTCTGCTCCACCCTGTGTGTTTCAGCATGTGAATGACAGCTTGTGCATGTGGTCTGGGTGACTTGCAGCAAGGGAGAAAGGGAGATAAGTCCCAAACCATTCCTAGGGGAATAAGGGAGGAATCTGAGAAATTCCTGGGTTTCTCTGAGAGAGCAGGGAGTAGCAGAGAGGGGTGGGTGAAGATTTCAGGACTGTTGCTTCCAGTCCCAGGGGAATGTGAGTGAGGAGTGAGAGATTTCATAAGCAGCCATTTCACTCCTTGCTATCTCAGTGCATTGCAAACATGACCATGTGTTTTGGCCACAAATTGCAACAGGCCAGAATATTTGCAATCCAGTTTTGTACTCACACAAGAACCCACTTCACTCTGATGTTACTCAAACAAACACTTTATTCCAGTGTTGCTTCTTATTATAACAGATAATTTCCTATTGCTGATAAACTCAAAATAGTGATACCTACCTCTCACCAAAATGTGTGTGGGGAAAACTTCTCCCATATGGTTTCTCCATTTGTCAGAACAAGGCTCTAGATACCTCTTGCCCGTGTTAACAAGCTACTACTCATCTTCTATCTTCTTGCCTTGAGAATGCCCTTTATGAAATAGAAATTTGAAAATTTTCAGGAAAGCCTCCTTAAAACTGCAGAGACAGAAGGTACCCAAATCTTCTGTTTATTTATTTGTGGTGGGACGGAGTCCTTGCTCTACATTACTTCTGTTTACCATTTGTGATTTATGTAGTATAATGACACAGCTCGTTACTGAGCAGAACTGAACTATCACATGGGCCATTACAATCATCTCTGAGTAAACAGAAATTTCAGGCTCTTACAGATGTCAGAGATTGTCTTTTTTCTTTATGCTGGTAGTTCTGTAATGTTGTCTCTCATTTCACAGGAAGACAATTCCTAGCAAAGAATCCTGATAGCATTATGGGGTTTGGTTTGGCTATCACAAAGGCAGGCACTGTGTCCTCAAAGGACATCTTACTCCTTACATTGTTTTCCTCCATTTTTCCTAGGGAAAAGCAGGTCCAGCACAGCAAGGTGACAGTGCTGTCCAGGATAACGCAGCCAGACATCTGTTTCACAATGTAAGCGAAGAACGCCTGAGGAGTATAAAAACTTTTGCAAGTGAGACCTCTTATTTTGTTAATGGTGGATGTGATATAAAACAATCTGTGCTGTTTTTGACGTGTTTGCCTAAAATATAACATTATATATAATTTGGATGGTGGTGAGGATCATCAGACTGCAGGTTGTTTGAAGGGAGTTTTTGTAACAGTTGCTTGGAGATTACCTGTACTTGAGCCTCAGGAGGAACATCCTTTTGTGGCCCAGGCAAAATCTGAATTATCTGGCTCTTCCATTACAAAGTAAAAGGGATGAGACACTTACCAGCTTGAGAAGTGGCCCGAGGGAATTTCACAGGGTTCAACAAGACAAAGTGTTGGTGCTGCACCTGGGTCAGAACAGCCCCTGGGATCAATCCAGGCTGGGGATGAGCAAAGGGAGCAGCCCTGGCAGAAGGACTTGGGGGTGCTGTGGGTGAGATCTGGCCCTGCCCCAACCCAGAACCCCCCTGTGCTGGGCTGCACCCAGAGCCCCAGGGCAGCAGGGCAGGGGGGATTCTGCCCCTCTGCCCCGCTCTGCTGAGACCCCCTTCCCTGCAGGGCTGCATCCAGCCCTGGGCCCAGCACAGGAAGGACAGGGAGCTGCTGGAGCCAGAGCAGGGACACCAAGGGGATCAGAGGGATGGAGCAGCTCTGCTGGGAGGAAAGGCTGAGGGAACTGGGATTGTTCAGCCTGGAGAGGAGAAGGCTTTGGGGAGACCTTATTGTGGCCTTGCAGTGCCTGAGGGGAGCCCACAGGAAAGATGGAGAGAGACTCTTGACAAGGGCCTGGAGTGACAGGACAAGGGGGGATGGCTTCACACTGACAGAGAGGAGGTTAAGATTAGAATTTAGAAAGACATTCTTTCCTATGAGGGCAGTTGAGACATAATGGTGAACAGTTTGTCCAGAACACTGCCCCATCCCTGGCAGTGTCCAAGGCCAGGTTGGATGTGGCTCTGAGCAACCTGGGATAGTGGAAGGTGTCCATGCCCATGGCAGGGAGTTTGAACTGGATAATCTTTAAGGTCTCTTCCAACCCAAACCATTCTATGATTCCATGCATTGAAAAAGACACCGAATTCATCTTTGCTCCTTTACTCACAACTTCCAAGCCCTTTCAGATAGTACCAGACCCACAACTAAGTCTTGCATTTCTGTTGAGGGCTATACTTCAGCCATGTCTATGAATGTATATTTCCTTCCCTAATTTTTCTCAAGCTCAAGACATCTGATATAGGTTTATGCTCTGCTATTCCTCTACTGAAATCATGCTCACAAAACCTTGTGCCAGCATAGCTCAAGGTCCTAAGCCTGTGCCTATAATTGTGGTGGGCAGACGCGATTTGTTTTGGTAGAAGGTCATTATTACTTCAGCACTTGGCTCCATAAGGAAGCTCAGTAGCTGTTTATCTTTTAAAAGGTCTATAAAAAGTACAGCAGTGATCCCTTGAGTCACCTTGAGGCCTACACTTAACAGTATACCTGAGAGTAGAATCTGACATATAAAGGAGTGGCTTTCTCTAAGGGCTGTCAAGGCATATTCTATGGTGACTTTTTATGATGGCACTCTAATGTCTGGATCAGGCATATGAGCAGACTGAAAGTTTCACTTTTTCTGCAGCCTTTATTTCCTTATTGGACAACTATGAGACATCAACTGGTGTAGCAGAAGTAGTGACTCCAGAAGAAATAGTTGAAAACAATTGTTTCCTTGATGCTATCTTAGCAACAGAAGTCATGAGAGTGAGTAACACAGATCTTTTTTATCACTGAAAACCCTGATTAAAAAAATAAACTGTATATGTATTTTGGTTTTCTACCCTTCAGCTAGCTCATGGCTATCTGCTGAAAAAAAACCTAGCAAAGCCAAACCTGGCTGATTTCAAACATCAGCTTTATGACATCTGGTTCCAGCTCTATGCCAGGAAAGAAGGAGACAGGTATGTTTGATGGGTGTGGGCACTGATAATCTCTGTGCTATTCTGATTCAGGTAAATGTAAGCCCAAGTGCCATCTGCTACACACAGAACTGGAAGACAGCTTCAGAATGGCTTCAGAATGACAGAGAGCAGGTTTAGATTGGATATGAGGAAGAAATTCTTACCTGTGAGGGTGGTGAGGCCCTGGCACAGGTTGCCCATAGCAGCTGTGGCTGCCCCATCCCTGGCAGCATCCAAGGCCAGGCTGGATGGGGCTCGGAGCAGCCTGGGCTAGTGGAAGGTGTCCCTGCCCATGGCAGGGGGCTGGAATGAGATGGGCTTTAACATACCTTCTAAACCAAACCATTCTATGGCTCTATGAAACATACAAAAGACCTGTATAATCTTTTTTCTTTTTTTGTTCTTCATTACAGACCTGATTCTTGTGGTTTTGAACACGTTTTTGTTGGAGAAACAAGGCATGGTAAAGAGATCTTAGGTTTGCACAACTGGGTGCAATTTTACCTTCAGGAAAAGCGCAATCAGATTGATTACAAGGGATATGTGGCTCGGAAGAACAAAACCAGGGTAAGAACAAGCCTTTGGGGGCCTTTGCAAGTAAAACAAATGGATCCAGAGATAAAAGTTGTAATGAAACAAGTGTAATAATGCAATCATAGGCTCAGTGTTTAGAACAGCAATAAGTATATACAGTACATAACTGTCTATAAGAAGAATGAATAATAACATGTCTTCCAGCTTCTTTTTTTGCAAAAACTATTTAAAAAAGTAATGCTGGTGTTTACAGAATTGCAACACTGCTGAGGCTTAGCTGGGATAAATGGTCATGTATGCTCCAGAAGTCAGGGAAAAGATTTTGCCCCAACTATAGTATTGAGGCACACCAAGGATGACTAAATCGTACAAAGCTCTCAAAAATCTGCAATCAGAAATTCTACCTGTCCAGTCACAGCTGTATTGGAGATTATTCTGTTGTTTCATTTATGCTTTCAGCCTGATGAAGATGACCAAGTTTTGAGCATCCAGTTCAGCTGGAAGGGCTCAGTGAAGCCAGTCGGAAGCACCTTTATTGGTGTCAGCCCGGAGTTTGAATTTGCCCTTTACACAGTCATTTTCCTGCTGTCTGAAGAAAGGGTCACACGTGAAACAGTGAAGATAGATGAGTACGAGCTACAGGTGGTTGTCTGGCGCCATGGGCACCACATTGGAACAGCATATCCAGTACTCCTCAGCACCACTAGTGAAGATTAGTGGAGTGAGCAGGAAACTTCTTTTTTTTAATTGAGGGAAAGGAGGAGTGGTGGAGAGAGGAGGAATGGATGGGGGGTGGACAGGACCAGACAGCAAAGTTAATATGTTGTTTTATACAACTCATTTCAAATAAAAATTGATGACTCTGTCTCTTTTGGTCTGCAATGGAGTGTTTAATCAGTAGTGTGCTGTAGCACTGTCTGAGAAATCATGAAACATACTCCTGCTCACATTAAATTTACATATAAATTACATCAGTCTTCCCTTCTGTACTTTTCAGCAAATAATGGCATTTAGGAAAAGATTCTATTAAAATTGATATACATATTTCTCATATTTATTAGTCACTGCATATCTAAAAGAGCAATAACCACACATTGCTTACACTTTATCTTCCAGACAGAAGCTTTGATTTGGCACAGGCAGAATTCCAGGATGTTTTAGTCTCCTCTTCTCATTTCATAAGAGGTTAATTTCAAATACATGATTACAATACAATGACCTGGACACACAGGGAACACATTTAGGTGGGGAGATGGTCATCAGATCCACAGCAGGCCTTAAAATATTTTCTGTTTCTTTAACACAATTTTCATATACTACCTATGTATTCCTGAAACACCTGGATGACAACTTCATGCTACAGGTACTAAGAGGGCTGACTCAGAAAGATGCCCTCCCTCCTTGATTTGTTGCCTGTCAACAGAGTGGATTTTGTGATCTTCTTGAGTGGAGATTGGTGGCTGTCTTGGCCACAGCAACCATGAAGCCATCGAGTTTAAAATCTCTCGTGAGAGGAGGAAAAGTGCCAACAAAACTTCAACCCCGGACATGGGAAGAGCGACTTCAGGCTGCTCAGGGAACTAGTAAGTTAAGTCCCCTGGTGTAGTGGTTTTGGTTTGTCAATTTGAGATTTTTGAGGTCTTGAATTCAAGTTTTTTGAGAAAAAAAAGGAGATTATTTTTTTCCCCTCAAAATTTGAGATTTGATTTGAGAGCCAACACAACTGGGAAAATGGTTTTAAGGTCCTGGGGTCCATCAGTGCTGGTCACTTTTAAGCACCAACTCCTGAGGGCACAGGAACAGGCAATTCCTAAAAATTGGAACTCAAGCGGATGAGGCAGAAGGCCACCTTGGCTGAACAGGAATTTCTTTTGGAGATAAGGTAAAAAAGGAAGGTGTACGCCCAGTGGAAGCAAGGTCAGGTGATGTGGAAGGAATACGGAGATGCTGCTCACCACTGTAGGGGGAGAATTTGTGTGGCCAAAGCTTCATTGCAATTGAAGCCACCAGAAATATTTGGGACAATAAAAAGAGGGTTTAAAAAATACATTAATGGCAAAAGGCAGTGCTGAAATGACATCAGCCCATTACAGGATGAGGATGGTCACCTCACAAACAGGGCCATTGACAAGGCAGAGATGTTTACTGCTTTCTTTGCCTCTGTCTTCAGCTCTGATGATGAACTAGAGAGGTCCCAGCACACTGAGACAGAGGACTGTGACTATGAGAATGATAAACTCTGAGTTAACCCTGAAGGTGTGAGGGATCTGCTGCTCCAGCTGGATCCCTACAGGTCTATGGGGTATGACAGGATTGATCTGAGAATCCATAAAGAGCTGGCTGATATCATTGCGAGGCATCTCTTGATAATTTTCAAACAGTCTTGAGAATCTGGAGAGATCCCAGTTTTCAAAGAGGGCAAGAAGGATGACCCTGGAAGCTACAGGCCTGTCAGTCTCACTCCAGTGCCTGGTAAAATTATGGAGATGATTATGATTATTCTGGGATGTATTGAAAAACACCTGAAGGACAACACAGTTATTGGTCACTGCCAGCATATCTTCATGAGAGGAAAGTCCTGCTTTTAAAAAATAATTTCCTTTTATGCTAAGGTAACCCACCCAGTTGATCAAAAAACATCAGTAGATGTAATCTTTTTGGATTTCAGTAAGGCTTTGGATATCGTCTATCGCAGTGTGCAGCCCACAGCTGGATAAACACACTGGGTGATGGCTGAGCAACTTGCTCACGGGTCAAGCACAAAGAATGACAGTACCTGGGTGACACCAGACTGGCAGCCAATCACTTGTGGGGTTCCACAGGGCGCCTCTTAGGCCCCGTGCTCTTAAACATCCTCATAAAAACCTTGCATGCAGGACAGGAAGGAATACTAAGTAAGCTTGCAGATGATACAAAACTGGGAGGAGCTGTTAAGTCCCTCAAGGGCGAAGAGGCCCTACAGAGAGCCCTGGATAAATGACAGGGCTGGGCAATCACCAACTGTGTGAAGTTAACCAAGGCGAGGGCTGGATTCTGCACCTGGGACGGGACAGCCCTGGATGTACAGACAGACTGGGAATGAGAGGCTGGAGAGCAGTGTTGAGGAAAGGGACCTGGGGGTCTTGGTCGATGGCCAGGTGGACATGGGCCAGCAGTGCCCTGGAAGCCAGGAGGGACAGCCCTGTCCCGGGGCACCGGGCCCAGCATGGCCAGCCAGGGCAGGGAGGGGATTGTCCCACTCTGCTCTGGGCTGGGGCAGCCTCACTGTGAGTATTGTGTTTTGGGTGCTGCAATATAAGAAAGATCTAAAGCTGTTAGAGAGTGTCCAAAGGAGGATTTGGAGATGGTGAAGGGCCTGTAGGGGAAGCCATACAAGGAGCAGCTGAGGGCACTTGGGGTGTTCAGCTGGAGAAGAACAGACTGAGGTCAGAGCTCACAGCAGTTCTGCAGCCTCCTCATGAGGGGAAGAGGAGGGGCAGGCCCTGATCTCTGCTCTGTGTGACCAGGGACAGGACCCGAGGGAACAGCAGGAGCTGTGTCAGGGGAGGGTTAGGGTGGATATCAGGAAAAAGTTCTTCCGCCAGACAGTGGCAGGGCACTAAACAGGCTCCCCAGGGAAAGCTCACAGCCCCAAAGATGATGCTGTCATGCGCAGGGTGTGATTTTTGGAGTGTCCTGTCCCCAGGCAGGGCCAAGACAGGGCCATGATGACTGCGGGTCCCTTCCAACACTGAATATTCTGTGAAAATTTCAAATGCCACAGAGAGCAAGGCAGGGGTTCCTACAGCTGTTGAATCATCACAAAAAGCTGCTCAGGTTGTGATTTACAGGAGAAGCCATTGGAGAACATCAAGAGAGGACCAGCTGAGGGATGCTTATGAATGAGCTCAACCTTCCTTGCAGAAACTGGTCGCATGAAGGAAAGGAAGAGAGGGTGAAGCCAGGTCCAGCTGTAAATTTGAAAGACAAAGGATCTGAGTTATATATCAGGAGTATCAGGTACAAAACCACAGAGCTGTCACACAGAACACCTGCTCTGGGGACTAAAAGCCAACTCTGGGGTAGGTCAAAGGCACTTGGTTTCCTTCAGCCTGGGGAGCATCCCTGCAGCCAAGGGCCCCCAGGTCACACTGCACGCCTGGACAACTCTTCAGAGTCCTGTTTCATCTTTGCATAGGTGGCAGGGCAGAACTGGGAATAGAGCTGAGCCAGCAGAGCCTGGGAGGGGATCTCTAACTTGGTCCCGTGGCTCAGTTTGTTCCATACGTGCACTGCATAGGTGTTCTTAAGGAGTTTCTGAAGCTCCAAGGCACTGACTGCCTCAAACAACTTCTTCCAGTCCTGCCAGGGAATAGGATAAACAACTTCCCGGGCAAGAGCACTCACACCCTTGCAGTTCATACTCTTGATAGTCCTGAGGGAGCACCACTTCTTAAAGACACGAGTTACAAGCCCTGGGCCCTGGTGCCCCCAGGCCCAGCCATTGTAATTCTGCACAAAGTCCTGCATGCAAAGCTCCATGAACTCATGCTTGGCCTTAAAGGACAGAAAGGCCCCATTCAGTTCATCATCATCCTGAATCCCAAGGGCATTGGTGAGGTTCTCTAAGTTCTTAAGCACAATGAAGTCTGTATCCAGGTAGATGCCACCAAATTTCCACATGAGGACAATTCTGCAGGCGTCAGAGAGGACATGTAAAAAATGAGGCTCCTGTTGCCGCTGAGGCTGCAAGAACCACTGTGCCAGAGGCGTTCCAGAAAAGAGCTCTGTCAAGTCCAGGGGCCGGATTTCCACGTTGGGGAAGCAGCTCAGCAAGGAGAAAGCCCAGTGCTTGGGTAAGGAGGCGTTCCCTCTGGCCAAGCCTTTCATGAGCAGTACAATTCTGGATGCAGGGTGTGTCCTGGCCGCTGACTCCACAGAGCATGAGAACAGGTAACTTGGGGAAGTTTGCTCTGAGGTCTCCACAAAAAACACATTTCCTGTGGGAGGAGAGGGCCCACCAGCAATGTCGAGGGCAGAAGGCACATAGTGAGCACAGCTGCTCTCAGCAGACAAGCCGTAGGTGGGGGCTCTGCTCTTTGGGTCCTCCCAGACGCCCCAGTACAACTTGATGTAGGCAAAGGATACAAACCCAAGGATGAGGATAAACAGGGCACAGGGCTTGTGGCTGAGCACCACCCTGGTCAGCTTCAGGAGGCAGCTGGGCATCCTGAGCATTCTCTCTCCAGCCAGAGCATGCTCTCCCGAGACAGCCAGCATGATCTGAAGGCAAGGAAAGAAGAGAAAAAACCTGACAGAGGAGGCAGCAGAGTATGAGCCTCCCTGCACAGGTGTGTCCCAGCTTCATAGCAGTGCACAACAAACTCTGGGAACACCATTAGAGAACTCATCTGTCACCCTCTAGAACTTCAGGTCACTGTCAACACGAGACATGAGACAGGTACGCAGTGCCCTGGCAGGAGGAAATAGGAATGTTCCTTATGACCATTCCTGGAACCCTGTCAACAGACACTGTGTGGAGCTGCTGCCCACTGACAGCTGGTTACCATGAGCGGACTTGTTTTCTCCTGACACACAACGTGTCCTTCCCCCAAACCAAACACAAGCCTCAGTCTTCCAGATGTTGAGCCGGCAGTTGCTGCCTTTCCAAACCAACCACCTGCTCCTGCAGAGAGCCTGCCCCATTATTCATGGCAGCCTAGCCTGGCAGGATGGATGGAGGCTGGGAAAGGAATGGATGCAGGGCAGCTCAGGAGGCAGATGCAGACAATAAGGTCATGAACTGCCTTTGTAAAGGGAGTCCCAAGGCTGCTTCCCAACCCTGCACAGGCTACACTGGCTGTGCCCTGCTTAGTTCTCCCAGTGGATCCTGCTGGTGGACAGGCAATCCCTCCGCTCTCCTGCCCTTACTTCCTCTCTTCTTCTGGCAAAAGGGAGGGATGGAATGGAAGAAATCATTAACAAGGCAGCAACAAACAGGTAAGTCAGTCTAGCTCCATCCCCAGTGTTAACATCAGCATTGCTGGCCTTGCCTTTCCTTATAGCGAGGGGCAGCAGAAGCAGCAGCTCCTGTGCCCACCACTGGGCCCCAAAGGTCAATGAGCAAGGGCACATGAAGAAGCAGTGAGGAAGGTTGTTGCTTTTAGGACCAGAGGAAATGGTCTCAAGTTGTGCCAAGGGAGGTTAGAGTGGACTTTACTCAGGATTTTACTCCCTGGAAGAGTTACCAGGCATTGGCACAGGCTGCCCAAGAAAGTGGTGGAGCCACTGTCCCTGGAGGTATTTAACAGACATGTAGGTGTGGCACTTTGGGATTGCTTTAGCGGTGGACTTGGCAGAGCAGTCTTTGGGGTCAGGCCCAGGCACTCAAAGGTCTTTTCCATCCTAAAGAATTCCATAATTTCTCCTGCCTCCCTGAGCTCCATCTCCAAAGTCCCACCCTCCAGGACAGAAAGGTTCAGGAAAGGGGAAAAGCTTTAATCCAGCAGCTGTAACCAAAGTGGCAGGGCACACGACAAAGCACCCAGCTGGCACAGTCCCATTTGTCATTGCTCCTTGATCACTGTGCCTGGGTCACCTACGGAGCTTCCCCTGTGGCCAAAAATGCCTTGTTAGCCGCACTGGGAGGCACCCAAATGTCAGAGCATGGAGCCACCACTCTGCACCAGGCACTGGGGGACAGAGGAGAGGCAGCCAATACACAAATGATCAGCTCTGGATCCACACAAAGTTTTCTCCTCCTGCACAGAAATGCCAGCTTGTGCTGCCAGTGCTACAGGCAGCAAAACCCAGCCCACCCTGCCTTTTACAGACCATTTACATTCCCCACACTCCACACACCACAGCTGGGTCAACCCTGTAAATATTTTTTTGCTTTGCAAGCACAAGGAGAGAAATCATTAGAGGCTTGGAGGGAAGTTCCTGTGTAGCAGAGGGGCAGGAAAGCACCACATTAATCTAACCACAAGTAAGGTTCAAGGTTGTCGGCACATTTTGAGCAAAGGACAGAACTTGACTACTGTCACAACTCTATAAATTTAAAAATACATTTCTGCTTTTGGAGCGGACAAGGCAACGCTTTCGTCGCTGCATTAGCCAGTGCAATTCTTTTAAAAAACAAACACAGGAAGCCTGTCTTTATTTCTTCCTCTGCAAATACAACGGCCATTGCAAAGAAACTGCAAACTCTACTCACCTGTCCGTGCTTTCAAGACACCACAGAATTCAATGCTCAGCTGGAGAAGAGTTTTAAGAGGTTGGTGTCTGTGAGAGCGCCTACAATTCTATGTTCTGGCACTTCCTCCTTCTTAAAAGAAATTAGAAGTGAAAAAGTCTGAATACGTGGAAAAACACAATAGATGAAGGATGTGACATCAGACATTTATCCAGTGAGCAGTGCATAAAAAGGATGTACGTAGTGCGGCAAAGAAACCATCAAAATGAAAAGTAATCATAAAAAAAAGGACAAAATTCAGACCTCATTGTCACTACACTTGAAACTTTAGTCTGCGGCAGGAAAACTTTTAGTTTTGTTTTCTCATCCTCTTCTAAAATTTCCCAGCATTCACACTGCTTCTGCGGCTGCCGTGATAACTGAGCTGAGCCTTCCATAGAGCTGCCTGCTTCCACCCCAAGTCCTAAGTACAGAATGCCCCCTTGGAAACACACGCGCTTAATCAAATGCTCTACTCCTTCATTAGGGAATACTCCCTGATACGCCAGGGACCTCACTGGAGGACTTGGCCACTTTCAGGTGTTCCTCATTCTATGGCAGCTCCCCCTTGCCCCTGTGATCAGGGGTGGCTGACCTTCCCTAGCATGAGACATGCTGGCACATTCATAAAATCCCTCCTTTATCAGTACAGCCACTAAATTCAGGGATTACTGCAGTTCCTCCTCAGCTGTCTGTAACAAATATTGCTCTGTAGTGTCCCAGACCCCTCTCCTCTCCCCAAATCCTTCCATGCACAGCAGCACCATGGATGGACTCATGACAGCTTTTCTCCCAGCACAGGGACTCCACAACCACCTGATCCAGTGTTTCACCACCCTTCCTTTCATTCTAACTTGCCACACTTCAATGTGTGCCCATTGTGTCTCCTGCCATCTCCGCATTGAACACAGGAGAGTCTCACTTGTGTCCTTCACCCACCCACCTTCAGCCAGGTGTTTCACACCCTGACCAGACAGCCCAGCCTGCTCTAGAGCAAGAAAAGACAGCAGAGCCCTCCCAGCCGCTCGCCACGCACCGTGTGCTCCAGTCCCCTTCTCACCTTAGTGGCCCTTTGCCGGACTTGCTCCAGTACGGACACGCTTCCCTCATGCTGGGATCCCAGAACCAGCCCTCCAGGTGTGTCTCACCAGTGCTGAGTGGTGGGCAGTGATTTGCATTAGGGATAGATGGATGACCCCACAGCATCCCCTGCCTACATCCTCAGTGACATCTTCATCTTAGCAGGTGTCTGATGGAATCCCACCCAGCAGACAGGAGATGGCCCGGGAAGTTCCTGGAGCATGTGGAAGAGAACTTGCTGACACAGCTGGCAGGCCAGCCCACCTGGGAAGGTGTCCCAGGGGATCTGCTGTTTGCAAACAGAGGAGCACTGGTGGGAGATGAGGGTGCCAGAGACCATCTTGGGTACAGTGACCGTGACACGATTTGGTTTCAGTTCTCGGTGAAGGGAGGAAGAAGGAGGAAGGGGGTCAGCAAAACCACTGCCTTAGATTTGTGAAGGACAGGCTTTGGTCTGTTCAGAGCACAGGTTGAGAGAATCCCTTGGGAGGCAGTCTTGAGGGGCCAAGGAGCCCAGGAATCTGGACTTTCCTCAGGAAGGAGGTCATAGAGGTGGAGCAGGAGCCCATTGCAATGTGCCGTAAGCTGGGTCAGGGAAGGCTGGCCTGGATGAACAGCAAGCTTCCACTGGGACTCAGGGGAGAACAGAGAGTTTAGCAGCCCAGGAAGAAGGGCCAGGCAACTCAGGAAAACTACAAGGATGCCATGAAGTTAATCAGAGAGAAAACGACAAAGATAAAAGTCCAGCTAGAAGTCAGTCTGGCCACCAGGATAAAAGTCAAGAAAAAAAAGCATTTCCAAATGCATTAATGACAAAAAGAGGCCAAGGAGATTCTTCATCCTTTATTGCATGCTGGGGTGGGAACACGACCTCCATGGATGAGGAACAGGTTGAGGTACTCAATGCCTTCTTGACCTCAGCCTTTAACCAAAAGCCCAGTCACCCTCTGCATATCCAGCCCCCTGAGCCAGAAGACAGAAACAGGGAGCAGAACAAAGTCCCAACACTGCAGGAGGAAGTTGTTAGTGAGCTGCTGCGCTGCCCAGACATGCGCAAGTCTAGGAAGATGCCATCCTTCTGCTGGCAGCTGCTGAAGCAGCTCACAAAGGCCCTCTCTCCATCATTTATCAGCAGTCCTGGTGAACCGGAGAGCTCCGGGGTGACTGGAGGTTGGCCAATGTGACAGCCCTGTATGAGAAGGCTTGGAAGGACAGCTGGGGGAACCAGAGGCCTGTCAGCCTGACCTCGGTGCCAGGGAAGGGTAGGGAACAGATTACCTGGAGTGCAATGACACGATGCGTGCTGCACCACTGGGGCATCAGGCCCAGCCAGCAGGAGTTCAAGCAGGTCCTGCTTGACTGACCCAACCTCCTTCTGTGAACACCCAACGGGTGGGGAAAGGCTGTGGATGTTGTGTACCTGGGCCTTCAGTAAAGCCCTTGATCACCGCTCCCACAGCGCTCTCCTGGGGAGCATTGTCCTTGCAGCCCACGGATTTAACAGGTTCCCTGTTTGCTGGGAATAAACTGCCTGGATGGCTGGGCCCAGAGAATGGTGGTGGAATTAATCCAGCTGGCAGCGGGTCACTGGTGCTGTGCCCCAGGGCCCACTGTCAGAGCCAGTCCCGGTTCATATCCTTGAGGTTCAACAAGACCTGAAGTGGCAGGTACTGCCCCTGGGTCACAACCCCCAGCAGCTGCAGGCTGGGAAGAGCCCAGCAGGAAAGGGCCTGGGCCTGCTGGTCCACGGTGCATGGCCAGGAGGGCAGGAAGGCCAAGGGCTGCTGGCCAGGGTCAGCAATGACGTGGCCAGCAGGACCAGGGCAGTGACTGTCCCCCTGTCGTGGGCACTGGGGAGGCCTCACCCCAAGTGCTGCGTCCAGTTCTGGGCCTGGCACTGCAAGATGGACATGGAAGGGCTGGAGCGTGTCCAGAGGAGGGAACGGAGCTGGGCAAGGGGCTGGAGCACAAGTCCGATGAGGAGCGGCTGAGGGAGCTGGGGGTGTTTAACCTGGAGGAAAAGAGGCTCAGGAGGGACGTTACTGCTCTCCACACCTCCCTGTCAGGAGGGTGCAGCCAGGTGGGGGTCAGGCTCTGCTCCCAGGGAACAAAGGACAGGATGAGGGGAAATCAATAGAATGGTCTGGGTTGGAAGGGACACTAAAGATCATCTTCTTCCACCCCTCCTGCCACGGGCAGGGACACCTTCCACTATCCCAGGCAGCTCCGAGCCCATCCAACCTGGCCTTGGACACTTCCAGGGACCCAGGGGCAGCCACAGCTGCAATGGGCAACCTGTGCCAGGCTCTCACCAACCTCACAGGGCAGAATTTCTTCCTCATATCCAATCTAAACCTCCCCTTTGTCAGTGTGAAGCCATTCCCTCTTGGCCTGTCCCTTTAGGCCCTTGCAAAGAGTCTCTCTGCACCTTTCCTTTAAGCTCCCTTAAGGCAGTGGAGGGCCATGATTATGTCACCTCAAAGCCTTCTCTTCTCCAGGCAGAACACTCCCACTTCCCTCAGCCTTTCCTCCCAGCAGAGCTGCTCCATCCCTCTGATCCCCTTGGTGTCCCTGCTCTGCACTGGCTCCAGCAGCTCCCTGTCCTTCCTGTGCTGGGATCCCAGAGCTGGATGCAGCACTCCCTGCAGCACGGTAGGTTCAGCTTGGATACAATGAAAAATTTCAGAGTGCTTCAGCACTGTGTGCCACAGGCTCCTAAGGGAAGTGGTGGAGTCAGCATCCCTGGAAGTGCTCCAAAACATGAGTACACATGGCACTTTGGGATAAAGGCTAGTGGGTGTGGTGATACAGAATTGAAGGATGGACTCCCTGATCTTGGAGGTCTTTTCCAACCTTCATGTGCTTCTGAGTTTCTATTTTTGTCCTTGGGGACACTGCTCGGAGTCCTGCACCTGGTCCTTCTGTTGATGTGGACATGTTGTCCTCTGGACTTCCACAATGGGCTCAATATTCCAAGGAAAGGGATGGAATGCTCCTCACAGCACTGCAGAAACACGCAACGCTGAGCCCCTTCAGACTGTGACAATGGCTGCTCAGATGTTGGTATCCACAAGAAATACTTCAGCAGAGCAAGGATCTTGATAATTTCCGCTCCTCAAGGAACTGCTTTTGCCTATTTGTTTTCCTGAGGAGTCCCAGACAAGTCATCCCACTGCTGTGGAATCAGAAACAGTATGGAAGCATCATTTGAACTTTTCTCACTTTAGAAGTTTAGAACAACTTCACACTGAGCCACGCAGGGACCTAAACTCTTTTCGGCTTCTTAAAGCAAATTTCATATACACTTCATGTATTTCCCCATGTGTTAAGGATCTTTGCCAGCCATGGAATTCTGCTCTGAGCCCCAGCAATCTGTGCCCTTTGGCACTGCCTGCTATCAATTCACAAACTCAGAAATGCCACAGAGAGCAAGCCAATGGTCCCCACAGCTGTTGAATCATCACAAAAAGCTGCTCAGGTTGTGATTTACAGGAGAAGCCATTGGAGAACATCAAGAGAGGACCAGCTGAGGGATGCTTATGAATGAGCTCAACCTTCCTTGCAGGAACTGGTCGCGTGAAGGAAAGGAAGAGAGGGGTGAAGCCAGGTCCAGCTGTAAATTTGAAAGACAAAGGATCTGAGTTATATATCAGGAGTATCAGGTACAAAACCACAGAGCTGTCACACAGAACACCTGCTCTGGGGACTAAAAACCAACTCTGGCGTAGGTCAAAGGCACTCGGTTTCCTTCAGCCTGGGGAGCATCCCTGCAGCCAAGGGCCCCCAGGTCACACTGCACGCCTGGACAACTCTTCAGAGTCCTGTTTCATCTTTGCATAGGTGGCAGGGCAGAACTGGGAATAGAGCTGAGCCAGCAGAGCCTGTGAGGGGATCTCTAACTTGGTCCCGTGGCTCAGTTTGTTCCATACGTGCACTGCATAGGTGTTCTTAAGGAGTTTCTGAAGCTCCAAGGCACTGACTGCCTCAAACAACTTCTTCCAGTCCTGCCAGGGAATAGGATAAACAACTTCCCGGGCAAGAGCACTCACACCTTTGCAGTTCACACTCTTGATGGTCCTGAGGGAGCACCACTTCTTAAAGACACGAGTTAGGAGCCCTGGGCCCTGGTGACCCCAGACCCAGCCATTGTAATTCTGCACAAAGTCCTGCATGCAAAGCTCCATGAACTCGTGCTTGGCCTTAAAGGACAGAAAGGCCCCATTCAGTTCATGGTCATCCTGAATCCCAAGGGCATTGGTGAGGTTCTCTAAGTTCTTAAGCACAATGAAGTCTGTATCCAGGTAGATGCCACCAAATTTCCACATGAGGACGATTCTGCAGGCGTCAGAGAGGACGGGTAAAAAATGAGGCTCCTTTTGCCGCTGAGGCTGCAAGAACCACTGTGCCAGAGGCGTTCCAGAAAAGAGCTCTGTCAAGTCCAGGGGCCGGATTTCCACGTTGGGGAAGCAGCTCAGCAAGGAGAAAGCCCAGTGCTTGGGTAAGGAGGCGTTCCCTCTGGCCAAGCCTTTCATGAGCAGTACAATTCTGGATGCAGGGTGTGTCCTGGCCGCTGACTCCACAGAGCATGAGAACAGGTAACTTGGGGAAGTTTGCTCTGAGGTCTCCACAAAAAACACATTTCCTGTGGGAGGAGAGGGCCCACCAGCAATGTCGAGGGCAGAAGGCACATAGTGAGCACAGCTGGTCTCAGCAGACAAGCCGTAGGTGGGGGCTCTGCTCTTTGGGTCCTCCCAGACGCCCCAGTACAACTTGATGTAGGCAAAGGATACAAACCCAAGGATGAGGATAAACAGGGCACAGGGCTTGTGGCTGAGCACCACCCTGGTCAGCTTCAGGAGGCAGCTGGGCATCCTGAGCATTCTCTCTCCAGCCAGAGCATGCTCTCCCGAGACAGCCAGCATGATCTGAAGGCAAGGAAAGAAGAGAAAAAACCTGACAGAGGAGGCAGCAGAGTATGAGCCTCCCTGCACAGGTGTGTCCCAGCTTCATAGCAGTGCACAACAAACTCTGGGAACACCATTAGAGAACTCATCTGTCACCCTCTAGAACTTCAGGTCACTGTCAACACGAGACATGAGACAGGTACGCAGTGCCCTGGCAGGAGGAAATAGGAATGTTCCTTATGACCATTCCTGGAACCCTGTCAACAGACACTGTGTGGAGCTGCTGCCCACTGACAGCTGGTTACCATGAGCGGACTTGTTTTCTCCTGACACACAACGTGTCCTTCCCCCAAACCAAACACAAGCCTCAGTCTTCCAGATGTTGAGCCGGCAGTTGCTGCCTTTCCAAACCAACCACCTGCTCCTGCAGAGAGCCTGCCCCATTATTCACGGCAGCCTAGCCTGGCAGGATGGATGGAGACTGGGAAAGGAATGGATGCAGGGCAGCTCAGGAGGCAGATGCAGACAATAAGGTCATGAACTGCCTTTGTAAAGGGAGTCCCAAGGCTGCTTCCCAACCCTGCACAGGCTACACTGGCTGTGCCCTGCTTAGTTCTCCCAGTGGATCCTGCTGGTGGACAGGCAATCCCTCCGCTCTCCTGCCCTTACTTCCTCTCTTCTTCTGGCAAAAGGGAGGGATGGAATGGAAGAAATCATTAACAAGGCAGCAACAAACAGGTAAGTCAGTCTAGCTCCATCCCCAGTGTTAACATCAGCATTGCTGGCCTTGCCTTTCCTTATAGCGAGGGGCAGCAGAAGCAGCAGCTCCTGTGCCCACCACTGGGCCCCAAAGGTCAATGAGCAAGGGCACATGAAGAAGCAGTGAGGAAGGTTGTTGCTTTTAGGACCAGAGGAAATGGTCTCAAGTTGTGCCAAGGGAGGTTAGAGTGGACTTTACTCAGGATTTTACTCCCTGGAAGAGTTACCAGGCATTGGCACAGGCTGCCCAAGAAAGTGGTGGAGCCACTGTCCCTGGAGGTATTTAACAGACATGTAGATGTGGCACTTTGGGATTGCTTTAGCGGTGGACTTGGCAGAGCAGTCTTTGGGGTCAGGCCCAGGCACTCAAAGGTCTCTTCCATCCTAAAGAATTCCATAATTTCTCCTGCCTCCCTGAGCTCCATCTCCAAAGTCCCACCCTCCAGGACAGAAAGGTTCAGGAAAGGGGAAAAGCTTTAATCCAGCAGCTGTAACCAAAGTGGCAGGGCACACGACAAAGCACCCAGCTGGCACAGTCCCATTTGTCATTGCTCCTTGATCACTGTGCCTGGGTCACCTACGGAGCTTCCCCTGTGGCCAAAAATGCCTTGTTAGCCGCACTGGGAGGCACCCAAATGTCAGAGCATGGAGCCACCACTCTGCACCAGGCACTGGGGGACAGAGGAGAGGCAGCCAATACACAAATGATCAGCTCTGGATCCACACAAAGTTTTCTCCTCCTGCACAGAAATGCCAGCTTGTGCTGCCAGTGCTACAGGCAGCAAAACCCAGCCCACCCTGCCTTTTACAGACCATTTACATTCCCCACACTCCACACACCACAGCTGGGTCAACCCGGTAGATTTTTTTTTAAGCTCTAGAAGGCAAAGAGACACAGACCAGGCAGAATAGAGCCAGGGCTGTAGAGAAGGCAAAAAACTCACCTATCCCCGCTTACAAGACACCACAGAATTTCCTGTTCAGCTCGAAAATATATTTACAATATGAAAATCTGAGAGGATGACAACACCTCTAAGGTCTGACACCGCCTTCCCCTTTGGAAAAGGAACGAGGACAGATGGGAGTCTGAACAGAAGTGGAAAAGTGAAGGGGAAGGGTGCAACACCTTTTATGTAACCAGAAAAGAAGCAAAGGTCATGGGAATTCACCGTTAATAAACCAGTTAGTTAAAAAGTAATTAAAAAAAAAAAAAAGGAGGAAATTGAAACCACACTGTTGCTACACTTTGAGCTTCAGACAGGTGGGAAAATGGCTCAATTTGTTTTCTCCTCCTTTGCTAAGAATTCCCAGTGCTCACACTGCTTCTGCGGCTGCCGTGATAACTGAGCTGAGCCTTCCATAGAGCTGCCTGCTCCCACCCCAAGCCCTAAGTACAGAATGCCCCCTTGGAAACACACGCGCTTAACCAAATGCTCTACTCCTTCATTAGGGAATACTCCCTGATACGCCAGGGACCTCACTGGAGGACTTGGCCACTTTCAGGTGTTCCTCATTCTATGGCAGCTCCCCCTTGCCCCTGTGATCAGGGGTGGCTGACCTTCCCTAGCATGAGACATGCTGGCACATTCATAAAATCCCTCCTTTATCAGTACAGCCACTAAATTCAGGGATTACTGCAGTTCCTCCTCAGCTGTCTGTAACAAATATTGCTCTGTAGTGTCCCAGACCCCTCTCCTCTCCCCAAATCCTTCCATGCACAGCAGCACCATGGATGGACTCATGACAGCTTTTCTCCCAGCACAGGGACTCCACAACCACCTGATCCAGTGTTTCACCACCCTTCCTTTCATTCTAACTTGCCACACTTCAATGTGTGCCCATTGTGTCTCCTGCCATCTCCGCATTGAACACAGGAGAGTCTCACTTGTGTCCTTCACCCACCCACCTTCAGCCAGGTGTTTCACACCCTGACCAGACAGCCCAGCCTGCTCTAGAGCAAGAAAAGACAGCAGAGCCCTCCCAGCCGCTCGCCACGCACCGTGTGCTCCAGTCCCCTTCTCACCTTAGTGGCCCTTTGCCGGACTTGCTCCAGTACGGACACGCTTCCCTCATGCTGGGATCCCAGAACCAGCCCTCCAGGTGTGTCTCACCAGTGCTGAGTGGTGGGCAGTGATTTGCATTAGGGATAGATGGATGACCCCACAGCATCCCCTGCCTACATCCTCAGTGACATCTTCATCTTAGCAGGTGTCTGCTGGAATCCCACCCAGCAGACAGGAGATGGCCCGGGAAGTTCCTGGAGCATGTGGAAGAGAACTTGCTGACACAGCTGGCAGGCCAGCCCACCTGGGAAGGTGTCCCAGGGGATCTGCTGTTTGCAAACAGAGGAGCACTGGTGGGAGATGAGGGTGCCAGAGACCATCTTGGGTACAGTGACCGTGACACGATTTGGTTTCAGTTCTCGGTGAAGGGAGGAAGAAGGAGGAAGGGGGTCAGCAAAACCACTGCCTTAGATTTGTGAAGGACAGGCTTTGGTCTGTTCAGAGCACAGGTTGAGAGAATCCTTTGGGAGGCAGTCTTGAGGGGCCAAGGAGCCCAGGAATCTGGACTTTCCTCAGGAAGGAGGTCATAGAGGTGGAGCAGGAGCCCATTGCAATGTGCCGTAAGCTGGGTCAGGGAAGGCTGGCCTGGATGAACAGCAAGCTTCCACTGGGACTCAGGGGAGAACAGAGAGTTTAGCAGCCCAGGAAGAAGGGCCAGGCAACTCAGGAAAACTACAAGGATGCCATGAAGTTAATCAGAGAGAAAACGACAAAGATAAAAGTCCAGCTAGAAGTCAGTCTGGCCACCAGGATAAAAGTCAAGAAAAAAAAGCATTTCCAAATGCATTAATGACAAAAAGAGGCCAAGGAGATTCTTCATCCTTTATTGCATGCTGGGGTGGGAACACGACCTCCATGGATGAGGAACAGGTTGAGGTACTCAATGCCTTCTTGACCTCAGCCTTTAACCAAAAGCCCAGTCACCCTCTGCATATCCAGCCCCCTGAGCCAGAAGACAGAAACAGGGAGCAGAACAAAGTCCCAACACTGCAGGAGGAAGTTGTTAGTGAGCTGCTGCGCTGCCCAGACATGCGCAAGTCTAGGAAGATGCCATCCTTCTGCTGGCAGCTGCTGAAGCAGCTCACAAAGGCCCTCTCTCCATCATTTATCAGCAGTCCTGGTGAACCGGAGAGCTCCGGGGTGACTGGAGGTTGGCCAATGTGACAGCCCTGTATGAGAAGGCTTGGAAGGACAGCTGGGGGAACCAGAGGCCTGTCAGCCTGACCTCGGTGCCAGGGAAGGGTAGGGAACAGATTACCTGGAGTGCAATGACACGATGCGTGCTGCACCACTGGGGCATCAGGCCCAGCCAGCAGGAGTCCAAGCAGGTCCTGCTTGACTGACCCAACCTCCTTCTGTGAACACCCAACGGGTGGGGAAAGGCTGTGGATGTTGTGTACCTGGGCCTTCAGTAAAGCCCTTGATCACCGCTCCCACAGCGCTCTCCTGGGGAGCATTGTCCTTGCAGCCCACGGATTTAACAGGTTCCCTGTTTGCTGGGAATAAACTGCCTGGATGGCTGGGCCCAGAGAATGGTGGTGGAATTAATCCAGCTGGCAGCGGGTCACTGGTGCTGTGCCCCAGGGCCCACTGTCAGAGCCAGTCCCGGTTCATATCCTTGAGGTTCAACAAGACCTGAAGTGGCAGGTACTGCCCCTGGGTCACAACCCCCAGCAGCTGCAGGCTGGGAAGAGCCCAGCAGGAAAGGGCCTGGGCCTGCTGGTCCACGGTGCATGGCCAGGAGGGCAGGAAGGCCAAGGGCTGCTGGCCAGGGTCAGCAATGGCGTGGCCAGCAGGACCAGGGCAGTGACTGTCCCCCTGTCGTGGGCACTGGGGAGGCCTCACCCCAAGTGCTGCGTCCAGTTCTGGGCCTGGCACTGCAAGATGGACATGGAGGGGCTGGAGCGTGTCCAGAGAAGGGAACGGAGCTGGGCAAGGGGCTGGAGCACAAGTCCGATGAGGAGCGGCTGAGGGAGCTGGGGGTGTTTAACCTGGAGGAAAAGAGGCTCAGGAGGGACGTTACTGCTCTCCACACCTCCCTGTCAGGAGGGTGCAGCCAGGTGGGGGTCAGGCTCTGCTCCCAGGGAACAAAGGACAGGATGAGGGGAAATCAATAGAATGGTCTGGGTTGGAAGGGACACTAAAGATCATCTTCTTCCACCCCTCCTGCCACGGGCAGGGACACCTTCCACTATCCCAGGCAGCTCCGAGCCCATCCAACCTGGCCTTGGACACTTCCAGGGACCCAGGGGCAGCCACAGCTGCAATGGGCAACCTGTGCCAGGCTCTCACCAACCTCACAGGGCAGAATTTCTTCCTCATATCCAATCTAAACCTCCCCTTTGTCAGTGTGAAGCCATTCCCTCTTGGCCTGTCCCTGCAGGCCCTTGCAAAGAGTCTCTCTGCACCTTTCCTTTAAGCTCCCTTAAGGCAGTGGAGGGCCATGATTATGTCACCTCAAAGCCTTCTCTTCTCCAGGCAGAACACTCCCACTTCCCTCAGCCTTTCCTCCCAGCAGAGCTGCTCCATCCCTCTGATCCCCTTGGTGTCCCTGCTCTGCACTGGCTCCAGCAGCTCCCTGTCCTTCCTGTGCTGGGATCCCAGAGCTGGATGCAGCACTCCCTGCAGCACGGTAGGTTCAGCTTGGATACAATGAAAAATTTCAGAGTGCTTCAGCACTGTGTGCCACAGGCTCCTAAGGGAAGTGGTGGAGTCAGCATCCCTGGAAGTGCTCCAAAACATGAGTACACATGGCACTTTGGGATAAAGGCTAGTGGGTGTGGTGATACAGAATTGAAGGATGGACTCCCTGATCTTGGAGGTCTTTTCCAACCTTCATGTGCTTCTGAGTTTCTATTTTTGTCCTTGGGGACACTGCTCGGAGTCCTGCACCTGGTCCTTCTGTTGATGTGGACATGTTGTCCTCTGGACTTCCACAATGGGCTCAATATTCCAAGGAAAGGGATGGAATGCTCCTCACAGCACTGCAGAAACACGCAACGCTGAGCCCCTTCAGACTGTGACAATGGCTGCTCAGATGTTGGTATCCACAAGAAATACTTCAGCAGAGCAAGGATCTTGATAATTTCCGCTCCTCAAGGAACTGCTTTTGCCTATTTGTTTTCCTGAGGAGTCCCAGACAAGTCATCCCACTGCTGTGGAATCAGAAACAGTATGGAAGCATCATTTGAACTTTTCTCACTTTAGAAGTTTAGAACAACTTCACACTGAGCCACGCAGGGACCTAAACTCTTTTCGGCTTCTTAAAGCAAATTTCATATACACTTCATGTATTTCCCCATGTGTTAAGGATCTTTGCCAGCCATGGAATTCTGCTCTGAGCCCCAGCAATCTGTGCCCTTTGGCACTGCCTGCTATCAATTCACAAACTCAGAAATGCCACAGAGAGCAAGCCAATGGTCCCCACAGCTGTTGAATCATCACAAAAAGCTGCTCAGGTTGTGATTTACAGGAGAAGCCATTGGAGAACATCAAGAGAGGACCAGCTGAGGGATGCTTATGAATGAGCTCAATCTTCCTTGCAGGAACTGGTCGCGTGAAGGAAAGGAAGAGAGGGGTGAAGCCAGGTCCAGCTGTAAATTTGAAAGACAAAGGATCTGAGTTATATATCAGGAGTATCAGGTACAAAACCACAGAGCTGTCACACAGAACACCTGCTCTGGGGACTAAAAGCCAACTCTGGCGTAGGTCAAAGGCACTCGGTTTCCTTCAGCCTGGGGAGCATCCCTGCAGCCAAGGGCCCCCAGGTCACACTGCACGCCTGGACAACTCTTCAGAGTCCTGTTTCATCTTTGCATAGGTGGCAGGGCAGAACTGGGAATAGAGCTGAGCCAGCAGAGCCTGTGAGGGGATCTCTAACTTGGTCCCGTGGCTCAGTTTGTTCCATACGTGCACTGCATAGGTGTTCTTAAGGAGTTTCTGAAGCTCCAAGGCACTGACTGCCTCAAACAACTTCTTCCAGTTCTGCCAGGGAATAGGATAAACAACTTCCCGGGCAAGAGCACTCACACCTTTGCAGTTCATACTCTTGATGGTCCTGAGGGAGCACCACTTCTTAAAGACACGAGTTACAAGCCCTGGGCCCTGGTGCCCCCAGGCCCAGCCATTGTAATTCTGCACAAAGTCCTGCATGCAAAGCTCCATGAACTCGTGCTTGGCCTTAAAGGACAGAAAGGCCCCATTCAGTTCATGGTCATCCTGAATCCCAAGGGCATTGGTGAGGTTCTCTAAGTTCTTAAGCACAATGAAGTCTGTATCCAGGTAGATGCCACCAAATTTCCACATGAGGACGATTCTGCAGGCGTCAGAGAGGACATGTAAAAAATGAGGCTCCTGTTGCCGCTGAGGCAAGAACCACTGTGCCAGAGGCGTTCCAGAAAAGAGCTCTGCCAGGTCCAGGGGCCGGATTTCCACATTGGGGAAGCAGCTCAGCAAGGAGAAAGCCCAGTGCTTGGGTAAGGAGGCATTCTCTCTGGCCAAGCCTTTCATGAGCAGTACAATTCTGGATGCAGGGTGTGTCCTGGCCGCTGACTCCACAGAGCATGAGAACAGGTAACTTGGGGAAGTTTGCTCTGAGGTCTCCACAAAAAACACATTTCCTGTGGGAGGAGAGGGCCCACCAGCAATGTCGAGGGCAGAAGGCACATAGTGAGCACAGCTGGTCTCAGCAGACAAGCCGTAGGTGGGGGCTCTGCTCTTTGGGTCCTCCCAGACGCCCCAGTACAACTTGATGTAGGCAAAGGATACAAACCCAAGGATGAGGATAAACAGGGCACAGGGCTTGTGGCTGAGCACCACCCTGGTCAGCTTCAGGAGGCAGCTGGGCATCCTGAGCATTCTCTCTCCAGCCAGAGCATGCTCTCCCGAGACAGCCAGCATGATCTGAAGGCAAGGAAAGAAGAGAAAAAACCTGACAGAGGAGGCAGCAGAGTATGAGCCTTCCTGCACAGGTGTGTCCCAGCTTCATAGCAGTGCACAACAAACTCTGGGAACACCATTAGAGAACTCATCTGTCACCCTCTAGAACTTCAGGTCACTGTCAACACGAGACATGAGACAGTTAGACTTTTTAACTAACAGGTACGCAGTGCCCTGGCAGGAGGAAATAGGAATGTTCCTTATGACCATTCCTGGAACCCTGTCAACAGACACTGTGTGGAGCTGCTGCCCACTGACAGCTGGTTACCATGAGCGGACTTGTTTTCTCCTGACACACAACGTGTCCTTCCCCCAAACCAAACACAAGCCTCAGTCTTCCAGATGTTGAGCCGGCAGTTGCTGCCTTTCCAAACCAACCACCTGCTCCTGCAGAGAGCCTGCCCCATTATTCACGGCAGCCTAGCCTGGCAGGATGGATGGAGGCTGGGAAAGGAATGGATGCAGGGCAGCTCAGGAGGCAGATGCAGACAATAAGGTCATGAACTGCCTTTGTAAAGGGAGTCCCAAGGCTGCTTCCCAACCCTGCACAGGCTACACTGGCTGTGCCCTGCTTAGTTCTCCCAGTGGATCCTGCTGGTGGACAGGCAATCCCTCCGCTCTCCTGCCCTTACTTCCTCTCTTCTTCTGGCAAAAGGGAGGGATGGAATGGAAGAAATCATTAACAAGGCAGCAACAAACAGGTAAGTCAGTCTAGCTCCATCCCCAGTGTTAACATCAGCATTGCTGGCCTTGCCTTTCCTTATAGCGAGGGGCAGCAGAAGCAGCAGCTCCTGTGCCCACCACTTGGCCCCAAAGGTCAATGAGCAAGGGCACATGAAGAAGCAGTGAGGAAGGTTGTTGCTTTTAGGACCAGAGGAAATGGTCTCAAGTTGTGCCAAGGGAGGTTAGAGTGGACTTTACTCAGGATTTTACTCCCTGGAAGAGTTACCAGGCATTGGCACAGGCTGCCCAAGAAAGTGGTGGAGCCACTGTCCCTGGAGGTATTTAACAGACATGTAGATGTGGCACTTTGGGATTGCTTTAGCGGTGGACTTGGCAGAGCAGTCTTTGGGGTCAGGCCCAGGCACTCAAAGGTCTCTTCCATCCTAAAGAATTCCATAATTTCTCCTGCCTCCCTGAGCTCTATCTCCAAAGTCCCACCCTGCAGGACAGAAAGGTTCAGGAAAGGGGAAAAGCTTTAATCCAGCAGCTGTAACCAAAGTGGCAGGGCACACAATAAAGCACCCAGCTGGCACAGTCCCATTTGTCATTGCTCCTTGATCACTGTGCCTGGGTCACCTACGGAGCTTCCCCTGTGGCCAAAAATGCCTTGTTAGCCGCACTGGGAGGCACCCAAATGTCAGAGCATGGAGCCACCACTCTGCACCAGGCACTGGGGGACAGAGGAGAGGCAGCCAATACACAAATGATCAGCTCTGGATCCACACAAAGTTTTCTCCTCCTGCACAGAAATGCCAGCTTGTGCTGCCAGTGCTACAGGCAGCAAAACCCAGCCCACCCTGCCTTTTACAGACCATTTACATTCCCCACACTCCACACACCACAGCTGGGTCAACCCGGTAGATTTTTTTTTAAGCTCTAGAAGGCAAAGAGACACAGACCAGGCAGAATAGAGCCAGGGCTGTAGAGAAGGCAAAAAACTCACCTATCCCCGCTTACAAGACACCACAGAATTTCCTGTTCAGCTCGAAAATATATTTACAATATGAAAATCTGAGAGGATGACAACACCTCTAAGGTCTGACACCGCCTTCCCCTTTGGAAAAGGAACGAGGACAGATGGGAGTCTGAACAGAAGTGGAAAAGTGAAGGGGAAGGGTGCAACACCTTTTATGTAACCAGTAAAAGAAGCAAAGGTCATGGGAATTCACCGTGAATAAACCAGTTAGTTAAAAAGTAATCAAAATAAAGGAGGAAATTGAAACCACACTGTTGCTACACTTTGAGCTTCAGACAGGTGGGAAAATGGCTCAATTTGTTTTCTCCTCCTTTGCTAAGAATTCCCAGTGCTCACACTGCTTCTGCGGCTGCCGTGATAACTGAGCTGAGCCTTCCATAGAGCTGCCTGCTCCCACCCCAAGCCCTAAGTACAGAATGCCCCCTTGGAAACACACGCGCTTAACCAAATGCTCTACTCCTTCATTAGGGAATACTCCCTGATACGCCAGGGACCTCACTGGAGGACTTGGCCACTTTCAGGTGTTCCTCATTCTATGGCAGCTCCCCCTTGCCCCTGTGATCAGGGGTGGCTGACCTTCCCTAGCATGAGACATGCTGGCACATTCATAAAATCCCTCCTTTATCAGTACAGCCACTAAATTCAGGGATTACTGCAGTTCCTCCTCAGCTGTCTGTAACAAATATTGCTCTGTAGTGTCCCAGACCCCTCTCCTCTCCCCAAATCCTTCCATGCACAGCAGCACCATGGATGGACTCATGACAGCTTTTCTCCCAGCACAGGGACTCCACAACCACCTGATCCAGTGTTTCACCACCCTTCCTTTCATTCTAACTTGCCACACTTCAATGTGTGCCCATTGTGTCTCTGCCATCTCCGCATTGAACACAGGAGAGTCTCACTTGTGTCCTTCACCCACCCACCTTCAGCCAGGTGTTTCACACCCTGACCAGACAGCCCAGCCTGCTCTAGTGCAAGAAAAGACAGCAGAGCCCTCCCAGCCGCTCGCCACGCACCGTGTGCTCCAGTCCCCTTCTCACCTTAGTGGCCCTTTGCCGGACTTGCTCCAGTACGGACACGCTTCCCTCATGCTGGGATCCCAGAACCAGCCCTCCAGGTGTGTCTCACCAGTGCTGAGTGGTGGGCAGTGATTTGCATTAGGGATAGATGGATGACCCCACAGCATCCCCTGCCTACATCCTCAGTGACATCTTCATCTTAGCAGGTGTCTGCTGGAATCCCACCCAGCAGACAGGAGATGGCCCGGGAAGTTCCTGGAGCATGTGGAAGAGAACTTGCTGACACAGCTGGCAGGCCAGCCCACCTGGGAAGGTGTCCCAGGGGATCTGCTGTTTGCAAACAGAGGAGCACTGGTGGGAGATGAGGGTGCCAGAGACCATCTTGGGTACAGTGACCGTGACACGATTTGGTTTCAGTTCTCGGTGAAGGGAGGAAGAAGGAGGAAGGGGGTCAGCAAAACCACTGCCTTAGATTTGTGAAGGACAGGCTTTGGTCTGTTCAGAGCACAGGTTGAGAGAATCCCTTGGGAGGCAGTCTTGAGGGGCCAAGGAGCCCAGGAATCTGGACTTTCCTCAGGAAGGAGGTCATAGAGGTGGAGCAGAAGCCCATTGCAATGTGCCGTAAGCTGGGTCAGGGAAGGCTGGCCTGGATGAACAGCAAGCTTCCACTGGGACTCAGGGGAGAACAGAGAGTTTAGCAGCCCAGGAAGAAGGGCCAGGCAACTCAGGAAAACTACAAGGATGCCATGAAGTTAATCAGAGAGAAAACGACAAAGATAAAAGTCCAGCTAGAAGTCAGTCTGGCCACCAGGATAAAAGTCAAGAAAAAAAAGCATTTCCAAATGCATTAATGACAAAAAGAGGCCAAGGAGATTCTTCATCCTTTATTGCATGCTGGGGTGGGAACACGACCTCCATGGATGAGGAACAGGTTGAGGTACTCAATGCCTTCTTGACCTCAGCCTTTAACCAAAAGCCCAGTCACCCTCTGCATATCCAGCCCCCTGAGCCAGAAGACAGAAACAGGGAGCAGAACAAAGTCCCAACACTGCAGGAGGAAGTTGTTAGTGAGCTGCTGCGCTGCCCAGACATGCGCAAGTCTAGGAAGATGCCATCCTTCTGCTGGCAGCTGCTGAAGCAGCTCACAAAGGCCCTCTCTCCATCATTTATCAGCAGTCCTGGTGAACCGGAGAGCTCCAGGGTGACTGGAGGTTGGCCAATGTGACAGCCCTGTATGAGAAGGCTTGGAAGGACAGCTGGGGGAACCAGAGGCCTGTCAGCCTGACCTCGGTGCCAGGGAAGGGTAGGGAACAGATTACCTGGAGTGCAATGACACGATGCGTGCTGCACCACTGGGGCATCAGGCCCAGCCAGCAGGAGTTCAAGCAGGTCCTGCTTGACTGACCCAACCTCCTTCTGTGAACACCCAACGGGTGGGGAAAGGCTGTGGATGTTGTGTACCTGGGCCTTCAGTAAAGCCCTTGATCACCACTCCCACAGCGCTCTCCTGGGGAGCATTGTCCTTGCAGCCCACGGATTTAACAGGTTCCCTGTTTGCTGGGAATAAACTGCCTGGATGGCTGGGCCCAGAGAATGGTGGTGGAATTAATCCAGCTGGCAGCGGGTCACTGGTGCTGTGCCCCAGGGCCCACTGTCAGAGCCAGTCCCGGTTCATATCCTTGAGGTTCAACAAGACCTGAAGTGGCAGGTACTGCCCCTGGGTCACAACCCCCAGCAGCTGCAGGCTGGGAAGAGCCCAGCAGGAAAGGGCCTGGGCCTGCTGGTCCACGGTGCATGGCCAGGAGGGCAGGAAGGCCAAGGGCTGCTGGCCAGGGTCAGCAATGGCGTGGCCAGCAGGACCAGGGCAGTGACTGTCCCCCTGTCGTGGGCACTGGGGAGGCCTCACCCCAAGTGCTGCGTCCAGTTCTGGGCCTGGCACTGCAAGATGGACATGGAAGGGCTGGAGCGTGTCCAGAGGAGGGAACGGAGCTGGGCAAGGGGCTGGAGCACAAGTCCGATGAGGAGCGGCTGAGGGAGCTGGGGGTGTTTAACCTGGAGGAAAAGAGGCTCAGGAGGGACGTTACTGCTCTCCACACCTCCCTGTCAGGAGGGTGCAGCCAGGTGGGGGTCAGGCTCTGCTCCCAGGGAACAAAGGACAGGATGAGGGGAAATCAATAGAATGGTCTGGGTTGGAAGGGACACTAAAGATCATCTTCTTCCACCCCTCCTGCCACGGGCAGGGACACCTTCCACTATCCCAGGCAGCTCCGAGCCCATCCAACCTGGCCTTGGACACTTCCAGGGACCCAGGGGCAGCCACAGCTGCAATGGGCAACCTGTGCCAGGCTCTCACCAACCTCACAGGGCAGAATTTCTTCCTCATATCCAATCTAAACCTCCCCTTTGTCAGTGTGAAGCCATTCCCTCTTGGCCTGTCCCTGCAGGCCCTTGCAAAGAGTCTCTCTGCACCTTTCCTTTAAGCTCCCTTAAGGCAGTGGAGGGCCATGATTATGTCACCTCAAAGCCTTCTCTTCTCCAGGCAGAACACTCCCACTTCCCTCAGCCTTTCCTCCCAGCAGAGCTGCTCCATCCCTCTGATCCCCTTGGTGTCCCTGCTCTGCACTGGCTCCAGCAGCTCCCTGTCCTTCCTGTGCTGGGATCCCAGAGCTGGATGCAGCACTCCCTGCAGCACGGTAGGTTCAGCTTGGATACAATGAAAAATTTCAGAGTGCTTCAGCACTGTGTGCCACAGGCTCCTAAGGGAAGTGGTGGAGTCAGCATCCCTGGAAGTGCTCCAAAACATGAGTACACATGGCACTTTGGGATAAAGGCTAGTGGGTGTGGTGATACAGAATTGAAGGATGGACTCCCTGATCTTGGAGGTCTTTTCCAACCTTCATGTGCTTCTGAGTTTCTATTTTTGTCCTTGGGGACACTGCTCGGAGTCCTGCACCTGGTCCTTCTGTTGATGTGGACATGTTGTCCTCTGGACTTCCACAATGGGCTCAATATTCCAAGGAAAGGGATGGAATGCTCCTCACAGCACTGCAGAAACACGCAACGCTGAGCCCCTTCAGACTGTGACAATGGCTGCTCAGATGTTGGTATCCACAAGAAATACTTCAGCAGAGCAAGGATCTTGATAATTTCCGCTCCTCAAGGAACTGCTTTTGCCTATTTGTTTTCCTGAGGAGTCCCAGACAAGTCATCCCACTGCTGTGGAATCAGAAACAGTATGGAAGCATCATTTGAACTTTTCTCACTTTAGAAGTTTAGAACAACTTCACACTGAGCCACGCAGGGACCTAAACTCTTTTCGGCTTCTTAAAGCAAATTTCATATACACTTCATGTATTTCCCCATGTGTTAAGGATCTTTGCCAGCCATGGAATTCTGCTCTGAGCCCCAGCAATCTGTGCCCTTTGGCACTGCCTGCTATCAATTCACAAACTCAGAAATGCCACAGAGAGCAAGCCAATGGTCCCCACAGCTGTTGAATCATCACAAAAAGCTGCTCAGGTTGTGATTTACAGGAGAAGCCATTGGAGAACATCAAGAGAGGACCAGCTGAGGGATGCTTATGAATGAGCTCAACCTTCCTTGCAGGAACTGGTCGCGTGAAGGAAAGGAAGAGAGGGTGAAGCCAGGTCCAGCTGTAAATTTGAAAGACAAAGGATCTGAGTCATATATCAGGAGTATCAGGTACAAAACCACAGAGCTGTCACACAGAACACCTGCTCTGGGGACTAAAAACCAACTCTGGGGTAGGTCAAAGGCACTCGGTTTCCTTCAGCCTGGGGAGCATCCCTGCAGCCAAGGGCCCCCAGGTCACACTGCACGCCTGGACAACTCTTCAGAGTCCTGTTTCATCTTTGCATAGGTGGCAGGGCAGAACTGGGAATAGAGCTGAGCCAGCAGAGCCTGGGAGGGGATCTCTAACTTGGTCCCGTGGCTCAGTTTGTTCCATACGTGCACTGCATAGGTGTTCTTAAGGAGTTTCTGAAGCTCCAAGGCACTGACTGCCTCAAACAACTTCTTCCAGTCCTGCCAGGGAATAGGATAAACAACTTCCCGGGCAAGAGCACTCACACCTTTGCAGTTCATACTCTTGATGGTCCTGAGGGAGCACCACTTCTTAAAGACACGAGTTACAAGCCCTGGGCCCTGGTGACCCCAGACCCAGCCATTGTAATTCTGCACAAAGTCCTGCATGCAAAGCTCCATGAACTGGTGCTTGGCCTTAAAGGACAGAAAGGCCCCATTCAGTTCATGGTCATCCTGAATCCCAAGGGCATTGGTGAGGTTCTCTAAGTTCTTAAGCACAATGAAGTCTGTATCCAGGTAGATGCCACCAAATTTCCACATGAGGACGATTCTGCAGGCGTCAGAGAGGACGGGTAAAAAATGAGGCTCCCAGTGCCGCAGAGGCCATGAGTACCACCTTTTAAGGGGTGTTCCAGAAAAGAGCTCTGTCAAGTCCAGGGGCCGGATTTCCACGTTGGGGAAGCAGCTCAGCAAGGAGAAAGCCCAGTGCTTGGGTAAGGAGGCGTTCCCTCTGGCCAAGCCTTTCATGAGCAGTACAATTCTGGATGCAGGGTGTGTCCTGGCCGCTGACTCCACAGAGCATGAGAACAGGTAACTTGGGGAAGTTTGCTCTGAGGTCTCCACAAAAAACACATTTCCTGTGGGAGGAGAGGGCCCACCAGCAATGTCGAGGGCAGAAGGCACATAGTGAGCACAGCTGGTCTCAGCAGACAAGCCGTAGGTGGGGGCTCTGCTCTTTGGGTCCTCCCAGACGCCCCAGTACAACTTGATGTAGGCAAAGGATACAAACCCAAGGATGAGGATAAACAGGGCACAGGGCTTGTGGCTGAGCACCACCCTGGTCAGCTTCAGGAGGCAGCTGGGCATCCTCAGCATTATATCTCCAGCCAGAATCTGCTCTCTTGGACAGCCTGAAGGGAAGGAAAAAAAAAACCTGACAGAGGAGGCAGCAGAGTATGAGCCTTCCTGCACAGGTGTGTCCCAGCTTCATAGCAGTGCACAACAAACTCTGGGAACACCATTAGAGAACTCATCTGTCACCCTCTAGAACTTCCAGTCATTCTGAACTTGAGACACATATCCAAATCTCTGGAGAGGAGGAAACCAATCAAGTCGCAAACAGGACAGAGAACTCAGCAGGCACAATCCCATTTGTTATTTCTTCCATGATCACTGTGCCTGGGTCATGAATGGAAACTTCTCATGTGATCAGAAAATGGCTTCTTAGAGGCAATGGGATGTGTCCTAATGCAAGTCACTGGCACTTCGGGGACAGAGGAGAGGCAGCCAATACACAAATGATCAGCTCTGGATCCACACAAAGTTTTCTCCTCCCGCACAGAAATGCCAGCATGCGCTGCCAGTGCCACAGGCAGCAAAACCCAGCCCACCCTGCCTTTTACAGACCATTTACATTCCCCACCCTCCACACCACAGCTGGGTTAAGCCTGTAAATCATTTTTTGAACTGCGGAAGACAAAGGGGCACAGATTTGGTGGGACAGAGCTGGTGCTGTAGGCAAGGCACAAAACTCACCTGTCCCGGCTTTCGACAGCACAGAATTCCCTGCTCAGCTGAAAGGATGTTTAGAAAATTAAAGTATATGAGGATGACTACAACACTATGGTCTGTCACTTGCTTTTTATGAAAAGGAATGGTGAGTATATGGAGAAAAAAAAAGGGAAGGATGTGACATCATTCATCCGTAATGAGAGCTGATACAAAGGTCACAAAGATGCATCGTGAACAAACCAGTTAGTTAAAAAGTAATTAAAAAAAAAAAGGAGGAAATTGAAACCACACTGTTGCTACACTTTGAGCTTCAGACAGGTGGGAAAATGGCTCAATTTGTTTTCTCCTCCTTTGCTAAGAATTCCCAGTGCTCACACTGCTTCTGCGGCTGCCGTGATAACTGAGCTGAGCCTTCCATAGAGCTGCCTGCTCCCACCCGAAGCCCTAAGTACAGAATGCCCCCTTGGAAACACACGCGCTTAACCAAATGCTCTACTCCTTCATTAGGGAATACTCCCTGATACGCCAGGGACCTCACTGGAGGACTTGGCCACTTTCAGGTGTTCCTCATTCTATGGCAGCTCCCCCTTGCCCCTGTGATCAGGGGTGGCTGACCTTCCCTAGCATGAGACATGCTGGCACATTCATAAAATCCCTCCTTTATCAGTACAGCCACTAAATTCAGGGATTACTGCAGTTCCTCCTCAGCTGTCTGTAACAAATATTGCTCTGTAGTGTCCCAGACCCCTCTCCTCTCCCCAAATCCTTCCATGCACAGCAGCACCATGGATGGACTCATGACAGCTTTTCTCCCAGCACAGGGACTCCACAACCACCTGATCCAGTGTTTCACCACCCTTCCTTTCATTCTAACTTGCCACACTTCAATGTGTGCCCATTGTGTCTCTGCCATCTCCGCATTGAACACAGGAGAGTCTCACTTGTGTCCTTCACCCACCCACCTTCAGCCAGGTGTTTCACACCCTGACCAGACAGCCCAGCCTGCTCTAGTGCAAGAAAAGACAGCAGAGCCCTCCCAGCCGCTCGCCACGCACCGTGTGCTCCAGTCCCCTTCTCACCTTAGTGGCCCTTTGCCGGACTTGCTCCAGTACGGACACGCTTCCCTCATGCTGGGATCCCAGAACCAGCCCTCCAGGTGTGTCTCACCAGTGCTGAGTGGTGGGCAGTGATTTGCATTAGGGATAGATGGATGACCCCACAGCATCCCCTGCCTACATCCTCAGTGACATCTTCATCTTAGCAGGTGTCTGCTGGAATCCCACCCAGCAGACAGGAGATGGCCCGGGAAGTTCCTGGAGCATGTGGAAGAGAACTTGCTGACACAGCTGGCAGGCCAGCCCACCTGGGAAGGTGTCCCAGGGGATCTGCTGTTTGCAAACAGAGGAGCACTGGTGGGAGATGAGGGTGCCAGAGACCATCTTGGGTACAGTGACCGTGACACGATTTGGTTTCAGTTCTCGGTGAAGGGAGGAAGAAGGAGGAAGGGGGTCAGCAAAACCACTGCCTTAGATTTGTGAAGGACAGGCTTTGGTCTGTTCAGAGCACAGGTTGAGAGAATCCCTTGGGAGGCAGTCTTGAGGGGCCAAGGAGATTAGTGATGCCATTTCAAGTAAATGTGTGGACACAGGAACTACAAACACCTGATGGGCTGTTTGTAAATTTACTACAAATTCGGTAGCAAAAAACAGATATGAGGGGGAAAGGTCCAGCAATCCTTTGCATACCTAGGTAGCTGCTAAGGGTCTGGAACAATGAATATTACCCATCACAAACAATCTGACAGAAATATTTTGGGGACCCACCAGAAAACAGCTGAAGATCTCAATTTTCTCCAGATTTACAGATTTATGAGAGTAGAAGAGGTGAGATTTGACAATAACAGCATTCAGTAGGGAACTAATCAGTCTGCTAGGCATAGAAACACAGAATAGTATCCAACAGGGATGCATCCACCAGCAAATTCCCCTAGCATTTAGGGGAAGTAGTTTTTAGCATTTTACCAACAGCTTTAGAGCTCCTCCTCCTGAACCAGAGAGGATGGCAGACCAAGCACGTGTGAATGTTTGAGGTAAGAGGAGAACAAATACTGTAAATGTAGTATATTAGACCAATAAAATACTGCAGCTGAAGGCAGAGGACATTTAAGGCACCTGTCTCTTAACTGCATCTTCTGTATGTATCATGACTTCACCTTTCCAGAATGAACCCTGCAATATCCAATTCACGTAGAGTAGGTTTAGAACTATGTTTTCTCCTGAAACAAAAGAAAGAAGTATACACACCCTCTTGTATAGCTGTAATGAAATGTTAGATAGACACTCTGTGGGATAAGATGCATTAAAAGCAAGCCACAGCAAAGAGTCAGAGAATGAGATTACCAAGTTTCTACCAAAAAATAAACAGATTGTGAGAAGAAATTATTTGGCAGTTTTGATAGCTGCTGATTCCCAGATCACTGTACACAAAGCAGCCACAGATATGATGGCATCTCACTGAAGCTGTCCAGAAAAAGTATCTACAGGCTCTGTTATTTGCAACAGAGAGTATCAATGATGTACCTAAGCAATGGCCACAAACAGAAAATCAGATAGCCAGACATGACAACATCATTACATTTCAATCAGCCTCCCTGAACACAATAAGCAGTAGCCCAAGATGAAGGGAAAATGCTCAGTACTGCTGTTACACCTAGACAGTCAGAAATTTGTAGGGTCAGGTTTGTTAGGCAGGACCTGCCTCTCATGAACGTGTGCTGGCTGGGCCTGGCCCTGGTTGGGGACGCTCAGTATGATCTGTTCCACAGCCTTCCTTGGTATCGAGGTCAGGCTCAAGGGCTTGTGGCTCTCCAGACCCTCCTTTCAGCCTTCTTGTAGATGGGTGTCACACTGGCTAACCCTCAGTTTTCTAGGACTTCCCCAATACACCAGGGCTGCCAGTAAATGATGGAGAGCAGCTCTGTGAGCTTGTCCACCAGCTCCCTCAGTGCCCTTAAGTGGATCCCACCTGGCCCCACAGATTGCAAAATTTTAAGTGGAACAGCAAGTCACTGTTTCCTCCTGGATTACAGGGGTGTTATCCTATCCCTATCTCCCAGCTCAGGGGGCCTGACACCCAGATAATAACTGGTCTTTCAGTTAAAGACTGAAGCAAAGAAGGCATCAAGTACCTCAGCCTTTTCCTCATCCTTGGTGTCAATGTTTCCCCTCATATGTAAAAAAGGATGGAGAATCTCCTTGGCTCTTTTTTATTAATGTATGTGGGGAAAAAATCGTGTTATCTCTTATGGCACTCGCCATTAAATTCTAGCTGGGCCTTTGGCCTTTCTGACTTTCTCCCTGCATAACCTAATGACACCTTTGTAATCCTCCTGAGCCACTTGTCCCTTCTTCCAAGCTGGTAATTTTTTTTTTTTCCCTTGAGTTCAATCAAAAGCTCCCTGTTCATCCAGGCCAGTTTTCTTCCCTGCTGGCTTGTCTTATGGCACATTGGGATGGCCTGTTCCTGTGCCTTTCAGATGTTGTTCTTGAAGAATGTCCAGTGTCCCTCAGGACTGCCTCCCAGGGGACTGCCTCAACCCTGAACAGGCCAAAGTCTGGAAGTCCAAGGTAGAAGTTTCGTGACTTCATTCCATACTTCAAGAATTGAAAACTCTCATTTCAAGACCACTATGCCCAAGACAGACTCCAACCACCACATCTCCCACCAGCCCTTCTCTGTTAACAAAGAGCAGGGCCCAGCATCCCCAAGTTCCTCTTACCTGTAGCCAGATGCAGAAATTAATTCTGGGTTGTTTCAAAGTGATCTCTGAACTCCCTTCCAATCTCATTCCCTACCGACCTTCTGCCTCTCTAGGAGGCTTCATGTTCCTTCTACAACTGGAAAAAGTGGATTAATAATATTGGTAGCTTTACTATCATTTGGAAATTGTTTTCAAACAGTGTTTTCTATAGTCTCATGGTGTTGCCATATTTAACGTGCCAGACCTCATGTGCCTACTTCATTTTCCCTCTGGTAATGGGTGCCATTTTGAAGAGTGTTTTATACTTCTCCTACCTCTGCCAGCATATTACAGGATGCTGTTTGGCTTCATCATTATACACAAATCTAACTGTCAAGATCTCAGCTTGGGTGGTAATGGCAGGGTGCAGCTGAGTGACTTCTTCCTGCAGTTCTCTTTTCTGGACTCTGCCTGTTCATCTGATTTCCAGGAATGGTTATAAAGCAAAAAAAACAAAACAAAACAAAACAAAAAAAAACCCAAAAACAACCAACCAACCAAAAAAAAAAAACAAAAACAAAAAAAAACAGAGACCAAGAGCCAAGTGAACAAGGGAATGGTCACAATCACTTGAGAGAGATAAACTTGAAGTGAAGTATGTGTGAAAAAATAAAGGGGTGATGTTCATAAATGGCATATCCAAACAGAGCACGGGGAGAGCTTGGCTTCCCCTCTTCTCTCCTGCTGAGGACACACCAGCCCTAGGCAGAGCTCAGTCCCCAGCACATAGCAGATTAAGACAGGTAACGGCACTTTCCCACAAGAATCTACTTTGCACCATGGCCTTCCAAGACTACACATTTTGGGAGGAGGGAAATAAAACAAGGAGGAAAATAAAAAGGGGAAAAAGAGCCCTACAGAGCATTACTCTTCACTGTGTGTCCTGGATGCCCCCAGCACGAGAGCTCCTGGCACAGGAGAGCTCTCAGGCAGCACAGAGAAAATAATCATCCTTCAGTCACTTCCCAGGAAGTGGGCAGTGATCAGGATTACCTTCCTGATCCTCCCATGCTCCTCTTCTGCTGCACTGGCCAGTTCTGCTCTCCAGCCTCACCTCTGGCTTCCCCCTTGAGGCACAGCACCCTTGTACCAGCTAACCTTCATGAGCCCAAGGACAGGAGACATGGCATGAAATAAGCTGTATAAGCACACAGTTTAATTGAAGGGCACTGTGATCAGTGTGGCAATGCTTTTCTCAGAAGTACCTGGATCTTAATAAAGTTAAAAACCCAGAAATATTTGACAAGGAATATATTCTTTGAAGAAAAAGGTTAAAAAGTCATCTGAAAGATGCAGAACATTTTAGTGTCTCCTCTGCTTTAATCCCTCTTTATCTTTTGGTAAAAGTTTGCATAATTAAAAAAAATAAAATTAATACAATTCAACAGTAAAAACCTAAGTTCTGTCAGTCAAATCAGAAATGTGCATAATGTAACAGATAACTATATTATGCCTCCTAAAGAAAGCTATGGGTCAACTTGATAACAGAATTTTCCATTTCAGATTAATTGCTCTTCAGTTGAAAACAAGAAGAAAACTCTGCTGAGAATTTTTTTTCTCTCTCATTTTCTTCCCCCCTCTATTGAACAAAAGTCTTATTGTTCTATGACTTTTCCAAGACACCTTCAGCCTCTCAGACTGGCCACTTTGGAATGTTTCTACACTACCTGACACATCACCTGGCCAGCAGCCCTGGGAGCAGTCACCCCCCGGTCAGCTGCCCTTCCCTCCAGACCCTCTGCTTTCCTTGGGACTCTGAAAGGGTAACACACATTTTCTGTCTGTACAGCTGCAAGAAACAGCAAGACCCCAGCAGCCCATCCCTAACAGCTTCCACCCTTTCTTAAAAATGTTCAAGCAGAGGCAGAGTGTGCTGCTCTGACCAGCTGCGGTTTTGGTGTACAGTGGGTGGGGTTTGTCTAGTTTGGAGCTGGTTGGAACCAGCTGGAATCATGGCCCCTTTCCACACAGGTGAGCCCTGCAGTCCCTGGCTCCCCAAATCCTGCTGGTTCTGCCTCAGAGCACTTTGCAGTGTTTAAATACAGAGAAGTCCCGAGGGATTTCTTTTTTTTTTTCTTCCTGTAAGGATGAAACTTGGATTTTAATGTTGGATTACCAGCTAGTGAGCTGCTCTTCACTACCCAGCGCAAACAAAACTGGTTATAAAAGAAATGAGGTGGTGACGGTTACTGATTTCCTGAATTACTCATATATTTGTTTCCCTTCCCTTTGTGGTAACACCAGTTTCCAAAAATGACCCATCCAATTCTTTAGAAATTCTTTAAAGAAGGAAGATGAAGGATTCTAAATTCCATGTCATCATTTACCGACCTGAACGCAAAGGACTTGCCAACAATTTATTGATGGCTTCCTATGGATATTCTCAGTTCAATCAGAGAGAAAAAGAGGTTTCAGCTTATACTATAAATTCTCTTTATAAACTTAACTAATTATTCATTCCCGTCCTGCCTCATTCCTATCCCATATTTTATTATTTGCTTAAACCTGTCAAGAGCTTATCCCAAGCAGCTCCTTAGCACGTACCAAAGGGCTCTCTACCAGTTAAACAGGAAGATAGGGACATCCCAGCACTGCCACACACCTATGAAGACTTCCCAGAAAGCAAGGCTTTGTGTCACAACTAAACCAGCCCAAGGAGAAGTTGTCAACAAAGAGGGGGTTACCTCAGTAATCTGAGGCAGAAGACTTGGCCTACAAAATAAATATGAAGCTTCCTTGAACATTTGGTTTCCCCAGAACAACTTGACTGAAGCACAGCTGTGAGGGAGAGTAGTTAAAAGCACTGCTTCTTCCTCAGCACTTCTCCCTCACAAACATCAAGGAAATAGTGATGATCTGGTTTGGTTTTCTTAAAAGATACTCCACAGCTTAACAGGAGAGAAGTATAGAAGTATCTCAGGCAGTAGATAGGTGCAGCAGGTTCCAACAGCTGTTTCAGCAACAGCGGTGAAAGCAGCAGGGAAACTGCAGGGTCCTCTGGGGCACTGCAAACATCCCCGAAGCCAGAGAAAAAGCTCCATTTTTTTCCCATCATGTCTGATGTAGTTTCAGCAGAAGCTACACAACAGCTGATGGTGATGCACCCCTGAGGTTCTACCCAGCAGTTTCAGTGGAGGAAATAAAGCAAGAGGAAAGACCACAAGCCCAGGAATGACAGCCACGCCAATGCAAACATGCAGCTGTGTTTGCCTGAAATTCACTCTTGTTTTTACCTTAGAGGTTCTTTGTGACTGCCTAAAAAGTAAAGCAAACATTAATAGATTTCCTGGTCCTGTCAGAAAGAGGCGCTTTAGGACTGTGCTGGGACAACAGAGAGATGACTTGGGAACAAAGAGGCATCACAGCAGCCAGAGACAAGAGCCAGGTCCTCCCTCACTGAACCCAGGCTGTGCTTCTTCCCACGGGGCCAGGGAGTGACCTGTTGAGTGCTTTTCTTGTGGCACACAGGGCAAGGAATAAACTTGTTTATTTTTTTCAAGTCCCTTTTGTGTGGCACTTGCTGTGCAGGACCATGTACCACATTCCAGCAGCAATCCCAACAGGCACAAAGCAGCTCTCACGCTGCCAGAGCCCCATCCCGTCCCAGCCCCAATGGCTGGTTGCTCACAGCTGCAGCAATGTGTTGTTGGCTCAGCAAGACACAGTTTCCATCCCAGAGCTTCCAGAGGCAGACAGGGCTGCAACCCACTCCAGGTGATACAAGACAAGTTTAGAGCACTTCCACACAGGTCAGATGAAACACCGTGTTTAAATGCTTTGTTAAATATGGCCCTTGATATTGAGTACAGGATATTTTCCCAGATTAACATTAGAAAAGATCCAGAGCACTTTTGCTGCTGCTTCATGGAGAAGGTCAAATCCATGATTCCATTCCTACTTGCTAACAGGTTTTGCCCTTGCTTTTGTTTTTCCCAGAAGGCCAAGATTTTTATTTTTTAAGCTTTTCCTTTAAAAGCCAATGGAAACATTAAATCACAGGAAAATTCACAAAATCTTAAAATCTCAAACTAGAATCAAAGCACAATTGTCAAGGCAGACTTTTAAATAACATTTGGTACACCAAAATTAAACATACTAATCTTGGATCTAGAGCTAAGGCAATTTAGAAATAACCAGTGGGTGTAATCTCCAACAAATACATTTGGTGTTAAGGCACCCTTAAGTGAAATTTAAAAAAAAAAAAAAAAAAAAAAGGCTGCTGAAAGTTTACATAAATCAGCTCCCAGTTACTGTGTTTCAGAGCAGCTACAGACAGGCATTTACTTCCTTTTGAGCACAATGGTAATTTCAAGACTGCAAAGCTTTCATCAAGAACAAATTAGAAAAACCCTCCTAGAACTACAGACTGCACAAATTGTCAAAGCAAAGCATGTGGGTTCTTTCCTTCCAAAGATCACAGACAAAACTACCCCGCATTGCACCTTCTGCTTTTACCCCTTTGCTCTTTCCAGTCCACCGCGTTTGCCACGAGCTGAAATAGGAACTGATACTCTGAATTGCTACCAAGTGCTGTGGAGAGCTGTGGTAAAGACTGTTCTCTAGGAATATTCAGAATGAGGCAGTCTGCAGCAGAGAGATGGGCTCAGGACTTGTGTTGTGATCTGTGCTTCTCCGCTCCTGTCCCAGTGCTACAGACTGCCAGGGAGCAGCTGCAGGTCAGTCTGTGTGAAAGCATTGCCACAATCACAGCCTAAGGGAGAATCACGGGGCCTTTCCCAAGGCTGCACCACGTACTGTCCTTACCACATTTCAAATGCCTTGACTTTTTACACCTAAGTTATAGCTTCCTGTTTGTTGAGGAATACCCAAACATTTGGAACACCGAATACCAATATGGATACCTGATACCAATATTGATAGCCCGATACCAATACATTTGGAACACCAAGAGCTAATGCAATTGGTTCTGTTTACTTCTGCACACTCCATAAGAATATGCCATTTGCACTTAGCTCAAACAGGGCATATCAGGATCACTGGTGAACTCCCTGAATGCCTCCTTTTAAAATTCTATACTGTTCATGTGCCACACGGCACTTACACAGAGACTCCACCTGCCTGATCAAGAGCAGAGACTTCTAACACTGAAATTGTAACTACCTGTTCAAATGAACACACGGCTAAACTATGGGAGGGAACAGCTGGAGCGGTACCAGGGCAGGGTTTGGGTGGATTTTGGGAAAAGGTTCTTCCCCCAGAGGGTGGTGGGGCACTGAACAGTCTCCCCAGGGATTTGGTCACATCACGAGCCTGAGAGAGCTCAAGGAGTGTTTGGACAATGCTCTCAGCCCAGGGTGGGATTGTTGGAGTGTCCTGTCCAGGGCCACGGGTTGGACTCAATGATTCTTGTGGGTTCCTTCCAACTCAGCTGATTCTACTCAAATAGGGGGCTGATGGGGAAGTGTCATTTCTGCCCTGCAGCTTTCCCAAAGCTTTCCAGGGAGCTGTGCAGGTATGAGCTGCCCTCCCTGGGCCCAGGCCACCAAGGTGTGGGGCAGCAGGACCCTCTGGTGACATCTGCTCCTCACTATTCAAGGGTACCTGGGATTACCCAGGAAGATTAATTTTCTTAACTTTACAAAATGCTGTTGCCAGTCTTAAGACCACTTGTTGAAATGCAAGATTCTGCATGTCCTTGCAAGGATCTCATATGATCTTGACTGTCTCTTAAGTGAAGGTTCATAAAAACAAACAAAACACCACAGCTTGATGTCTTCCTCAGATTTCTGTGCCTATGTCATGAATGGAGAGGTAAGATTTACTTGCACCAAGCAGACACAACAGCAGAGCAGCAAAGCCCCAGCAGCAGGAACTGCACAGCCAGCCAGACCTCCCTGCTGCAGAACACAGCATGCCAGTCATGTGGGAGCTGTAACCTGCCTCCCAGCTCAAAAAGGCCTGCAGCAATCTGAAGCCCACCCCATTTTTTATGATTCTTCATCCACCCCCTTCAGGATGGGCTGTGGCCCTCTCACTTCCTCATGGCAGTTGCATAATTTCCCAACACTGTTCTGCTCAACACCTTCCTCCCCAGTCTGCCACAGCCCTTGACCCCAGCACAGGAGACACTGGGGAGCAGCAGCTATTGAAGGATGGCTTCAGGAATCAGAGGTGACCACCAACCCACAACCCCTGAGCTCTGAGGCAGGACAGAAGATGGAATTGCACAACAGAGAAGAAAGCTCTGGTATCTCACTTTTCAAAAGAACACAAGAGAATCATTCTCAGCACCCTGTCAAGAAAAGTTTCCCGACACCTTTTTTTGTAGGCCATCTTTTAGGTCTTCTTTAACTGAAAGGAGCAGCTTTGTACTTCACAGGTTTTAGTTTTCAGAAAGCAACTACATAAATCCCTCACCAATACTTAACATGAAAGGGATGGCAGAATTTGGCTGTGTAAAGCTGCTGGAAAGGGCAAAGAGACAAAAGGACAGATGCGAGCAGTGGGCAAGCTGGGAAACTGATACAGCTCCATGCCACCAACAGCTTCCAAACAGTAGTTTCCTGTTACTGTGTTTCTGCAGGAAGCCATGCAGGCTCTTGTGTGCTGGGGTATAAAATTTAAGACTAAACACTGTTCTAACCCTCACAGCTCAAAAGAATACTGGCACATGGCTAGAAAAGGAGCTGCCCTTTGACGGCACATCTGAGGAGACCATGAGAACACAGAAGCCTGAACTCCACCTGATCAGGAAGTGAGAAAATTCTGTTTTTTCACACTATCACTGTTAACTACAAGGAAAGATGGTCTAACAGCAGACTACGCGTGGATTTAGGGGACCTCTATTTATTTTGCTGCTCTGGAACAGGTTTCTTACAGACCAAGGAGCAGATCATTTAGAACTGAAGCAGGAAGTGTCACCTCTGATTTGAAACTATACTGAAGTCAATGTCTAAATTTCTTCAAGGATCTCAGGGGTTGTATTTCTGTCTCACAACCTTCCTCCTATGAGTGTTGAGGAAGTACTTTCCTATCTGAGAGTGCAACTGCAAGGTTGAACTTATTAAAGATTGGGTAACATTAACCTTGCATAGACAGGAGGTGTTATGAAATTGTATAAAAAAACATGTGAATATTTTCTTTTCTAGGAGAAAAATCAAAATAAACATGACTTAATCCTTCGCTGACAGGGGAGTGGTTGGTTCACAATGCCATAATCTGAAGTTCCACCAGATCTCATTTAAACTGTTGGGTGGAGTTCCCAGCCCCAGTTTAAGATAATTATTAAAGTCAGTGAAGACAGGAAAAAATTAGTTACAAGAAATGAGTTGGTAGCATATCACCTGTTTCCCAGTGAAAACACCACCCAAAAGAAGATCTGTGAATCTGTTCTGGAACCTGAACAACCCAGCAACTTGAGGTGTTTTAGTGTTAATTTGATCAGGAGTAAAACACACCCCACTGATGAGAGAAGAGAAAGGAACCACAAATCCAGAAGACACTGTCCAAATTTTTGACAAACCTGAGAAGCACAACCCTTAGGGAGCTGAATAACAGCACAGCTATGTTGATTTACTGGGGGGCTGCCAGTAGAGATAAGAGGGGTGTCCCTGGTCTCTCCTGCCATCACATACTGTAACTTGATCCAAACCACCAGGGCACAGACAGCAAGGCACATCCAGCACATGGATATCCTGCTCCCCCGGTCTCACCTCTACACAGTCAACAGGCACATCTGCATGGTTTCTCATGGTGACTGTGACTGGCACAAAGGTTTCTCTCTGTTCTAGAGACCAAATGAAATGAAAGCAAGATGGAAGAATTACTCATAAGCACCTTGTGCCAAAATATTTGCTGGTAACAAAGCCAAGGTGAGGGCTGATTGCTGCTAAAGGAAGTGGCCCCACTCCCTCCTTCTTCAGGCTCTTCCTTGGTGTTCCTCTGAAACTGCCTTGACCGGCCTTGCTAAAGCTAAAGCAGCAAAAGTCTGCTTCTGCTGAAGGTTTAAATGTTCTTCCTTGTGGCACAGACACCAGTGAGACAGACACAAATATTGGCACGAAAAGGTTCTGTAACAGGCATCCAAGCAGGCTGCATCCTTCTGGTGTCACTGAACTTCAGTGCATGGTAACTTGGCACAATGATGCCCTTGAACAGGAAAAACTTCATTAGAGCCATAGAGCTTGGATGCAGAGAGCAAATGCCCCGAGAGTCAGTAGAAATCCCACAGGAAGGAAATCTTGAGGCACGGGGAGAGCTGCTCCCTGAACTGCACACCCAAAGCTGAACCTGGCAGGCAGACTGCTTCTCACTCAACTTCATACACTCCTGCTCTCAAGGGTAATGGCCATTTGTGTGTTGCTAAACAGGGCACATGAACAAGAGAAGTGCATTCACCAGTCAGTGTTTCCTCCTACAGAGCCACAGACTCGAGATGCTGCTGGGATTGCTACCAAACCCAAATGCAGAGGTATTTGAGTTTTTTGAGATTTCCTCCTCTGGCTTCCGTTGCAACAAGCCCCATGGATAATGGTGCAAATCCACCGGTGTCTTCAGAGTAAAGAAACAACCAACCTATTCTGAGAAACCTCTCACGCATTAGAAGGCAACATGTTCACTTAACCAGGATGGTTCATTTTTAGCCAAAGCTTCTAAACTCGTCTTCTTTCAGCAGCATTAATAGTTTTAGGTTACTACAGTTACAAGAGCTCTGTATATTTATTTTATGCCTCTTTAGTAGGTGCTCTCTTCCCCCTCTCCGACAGTTCTATTGTGAATCTCCATCTTTCTTCCTCAGACCTTAGCCCTGTCCAGACTCCGACGTTTTCCAGAGCACGTCTGCCCGGGAGCACGGCAGCCAACTGCACCCTCCCTGCTCACCAGTTCTGATGTCTTTCCACCCTCTCAGCCAAGCCAGACCTCTTAGTCACCGCTGGCAGAGCGGAATTCCGCTTTTCTCCCAGCTGACCCCTTCCTTTTCGTCCTCCCACTGCTGCCATCCTCCCAGAGCTTCCAGCGCCCCACCTGCGCTCCTGGGGCAGGATGGAGCCCTTGCAGCCTGCGGCACAGCCGCCCTCACTCGCCCCTTCACCACTGCCCCCGACAGCGCTGCCCGCGCCACGCAAACCTCACAGAGGTGCGGGAGACCCGAGAGGGGCTGCCCTCCACACCCCACAGCCGAAAAGCCGCCGCCCCTCCGGGAGGGAGCGCTGAGAGCCTCCCCCAGAGCCCCGGCGGCCGCACGGAGCCGGCCCGGCGCTGCCGGGGTCCCGCTGCCGCTCCGGCAGCACGGCCGCTCCGATCCGCACCTCCCCCGCCCAAAAACGCCCCTTTCCCCGAGCGGGACACGAGGGCCAAGCCGCCTAGCCCTGGTCCAGCCCTGTTCCAGCCAAGCCCCGCATCCCCCCGCAGCCCCGGGCTCACCTCGGCCGAGAGCGCGGCTCCGTCCCGCAGCCCCGGCGCCGCCCCCGCCGCTCCCACCGCCGGACGGGATCGAGATGCCCCTCCCGGGGCCGCCCCTCAGGTCAGGTCAGGTCAGGTCAGGTCGGGTCGGGTCGGGTCGGGGAGACCCCTCGGGAGGGACCCGTTCCCTCCCTGAGCCCCGGAGCGGCGGCGGCGCCCCGCGGAACGGCCCCACCCCCGGCACTGCCGCTTTCGGCCGGGCGCTCTGGGGTTTTTAATTCCCACTGTACCACTTAAAATTGTCCTAAGGATTTTTCCCCCCGCCACCTCGCTCTCTCCTTTCTCACTTCCAGGAGTTTGTGGTCTACCCCGCAGCCAGGTAACCCGAGCCGTCCCCGCGCAGTTGGTACCTGTGTTGTCTCGCTCGAGTGGCGATGCATGGCAGCGTGACCCACCCTGGCCAGAGACATCCCGACATCAGGAGCCGCTAATTACGGACAGGAGGAGGAGCAGGGGAAGGCGGAAGCTTCCCACACCTGTTGACGCCAAGGGAGATCATATACAAAGAGGACGGGAGTCACTTAAGAAGGGAAACTGAAAATTGCAGTTTAAAAAAAAAAAAAAAAAAAAAGGCAGCCCGTACCTGAGCTGCTGACGTGTTGCAAAGCAAGTTTCAAACGTACTCTCAAGCAGGAGGAACTTTTCTGTTAAATTCTTGACAATGATTGCTTGAAAAGTTCTTAATGAGTATGAACAAAGGAAAATTTGGGCTTTCATTTAGAAAAGCACCATTGACTACTAGGCTGCTGTAGGGTGGAGTAAATTGCATTGGAAGGTCACCAGAGATTTTGCGAAGCAGGTTAGGTGATATAGCCAAGAATGGTTTAGGCAGAGATATTCCTACCTGGAGCAAGAGTTGAACACGAGCTCTTTAAAGATGCCTCCCAGCCCCGTGTTTTGATTCCCGCGACATTTATGTGTTACTAAGGTGTTACAAATGTACCTGTGACAAACCTAACCTTTCCACCACAGAAATACTGACATTGCTGCAAACAAAAATGCTTTCCCAGCAATCAAGTAATCTGAAATTGCTTCTCCCCACCAATAATGTGTTATTTCTTTTATCAGAACAGGTCTTAATCAAATTTTAAGTTAAAAGAGATTTCAAGATATTTTTGTCTGTGCAGCTGAGCAGAATTTAAATTGATGACAGAGTTGCTGCTACTGAAGGTGTCAGTGCTCATCCTCCTTGGAGCATCCTGCTTGGATGCCGTTCCTTGCCTGGTCCCTGGGTGGGAGCAGCCCTCGGATGCAGGGAGAGGCAGGATGGGGTTTGTGAAGCCCATGGGAGCATTCAGGAGCCGGCAGCTGGATCATGGGGGCTCGTAGGGCAAGCGCAGTACCTGCAGCACTGCCACACGCAGACACCCCGTGGGGAGGTGACAAAGTGGGGAAGGAGGGTCTGGAGCCCAGATCTCTCTCCATAAGAGTTCCAGAGCCAGCATTTATGTCCCCTGGGGCTACTACAGCAGGGATGGTAAAATCTTAGTTTCTGGACATGGAGACGTATCTAACCAGCAGGATTCAAATCACACGTGTGCCTCCGGGCTGTTTTGCCACCAGCTCCTGAAACTTGAAGGGGAGGCAGTACTCCAAGGATGCCATGCAGCACCACTTACGGGTCTGGGCTGGGGTGGTCTCAGGGAGCCAAGTCGGGGTCTGGGAAGCAAATAATCTACTCCAAGTCCCCGTGGAGAGCATAACAAGGTGTCAATCACTCTCCAAAGCACCCGGCAGAGCAGTAGCATCATCACCTCTGAGTTAGTTTGACAGCTGCAAATGGCCTGAATAAAATAGTCTTTAAGCTTTTGGTCCGGTTTTGGTTTGATGAGCAGTTTCCTATTGCATCTGTCAGCCGGTGAGGCGACTCCCGTGTGACCTGGGAGGGGAAAGCCGCTGGGGAGGGGTTGCTGTGACAGTACAGGTGGCTCGTCCTCGTCCCTGCCTCAAATAAGCCAGCGAGCTGCTGGCCAGGACTGAGCCCTGCGGCTGGAAAGAGCTCCCACACAATTTATTCCTGTGAAAGCAGCAAGGTCACGGCACTGCTCTCCCAGCCCGGCACAAGCGCAGGGCTCGGGGAAGGAGGGAAGGGAGAAGGGCGCGGCGTGGCTGGCACCCAGCGATCCTGCGACAGGAGAGAGGGCTGGGGACACGGCAGGGCGGGGGGGACGTGCCAAGGGCTGCCTGCACACAGCTCAGGGGGATGGAGGGAAGGCAGGCAGGCGGCCAGCAGGGTCTCACAGATATTACACGTGCTGAGCCCTCGCAGAATCAGTCTCCCAGGTGCTTTACGTACCATTTCCTTGGAGGACAGATTCAGCCCAGATGTTCACGGGGCTGCACATTTACCAGTGTGGCACGACCTTGCCCTTGGGGCTGTTTGTTCCTGCCTGAGGGCAGTCTCCTGCAGGCACAGGGGGTCTGGTGCAGCACTGCTCCTGCCTTTCCATCCAGCAGCTCCTTATGGGGTCATGTCAGGGAGCAGCTCATCCTGGGGTGCTGCAGGTGGTGACCCTGGCTGCGCTGAAGGACACTCACCCCTCCTCTCCTCCCTCATGCTTTTCAGCCTCAGCTGTTGTCTTGCTGTCTCTTCTGACTTTGCATTTAGCCAAACAGAAATTTTTCCTCCCTTTGGAAAAACAGATCAAACCCTCTTGTGATGCTGCTAGCAGCCCTTCTCTGGTGTTCTCCTGCCAGGAGCCAGATTGCAGACTGAGACCCTTAAAACCCCCTGCATTTTTTTGTGCCATGGTATCCCCTATCAGTCTCAATGGGATGGACATTGGAGTGTGTTCCCATTACCAGGGTTTTTTGATCAAGTTTCTGTGAGAGGAAAGAAGAATAAAACCAGTGATCAGCTTTGCTTGCAGACACTCACACCTCGGAATGAAGTTCCTGAGCTTCTAATAAGAGCTTTTTTTTTTTTAAAAAAAAATGAAGTTGGCAGAAACAGAGAAATCCTTTTAGAGGCATTAGGACATTATAATATTTATTGTTCAGTGTGCACCAACTCTTGTTTATGCACTCTGATACATTTTGCCAGTTGAGTCAAGCATGATAATAAACATCAAGTCCAGCAAGTGGATTAATAATGGGGATGTGATGTGAGAGAAATTGGAGCACTGAGGGAAATTGGAACAGCGTGGTACCTTCAGAGAGAAGGCAGGATGGCTGTTACATAATTTAAACCCAAAGTGAGGTGTTCTACCACAGACAAAAGGCCAGCAGCCCCCTGCTCTGCACAATAATGGCCTAGCTTCAGCTTTCTCCTCGTTCCAAGAATCCCTAAGAGCAACTCCCCTGTAACTACAGCTGGCAGCAGGGAGACATGGAAACATTTGAGTATATGGAAATGAAGTACTTGTTTGTCCCTTTCTGCAGGAGCCTGAGATTGCAAAAGCTTTCCCTGGCCCAAGCCCAAAGTTAGAGAGTACTGAATTAATCATCACCGCCAAATTGGTTGGATCCTATTGTAAAGTGTCATGCTGATTGTATCAAATAATTTTAATTTCTATCATATTTAAATAGATTTAACCATATTCAAAATTCAAATGCCATTTCAAAAGGAGTACTTGTTTTGAGTTGGAAGGGAAATGTTTGTGTAGCAAGTGTCAAATTTGTAAAATTTTTGTGTATTTTTAATTCACCTCAGCATATTTCCTTTTAGTTTCAATTCTCATTAAAAGTCACTTCTTCCTGCCAGAACCCCAGTTTGAAAGAAATGCCAGAAAGCCCTAAATCACTGGAAAATCCCAAAGTAACTCCACCAATTACAGCAATGGATGAATTTCATAGCTACAAATAAGAGCCCAGACTCATAACACTGTGGTCAGTAAGAGCTGCCAGTTCCCATAAATCAGGTGGTTCTGATTTGGCTACCGGGATCAAGTTGCAAATGCCCAGTGTTTGACTGCCCCCACCCCTCTGTTTACATTTATTTGTAAACATTTTTTTCTTGTCAGACTGATGTTACCATTCACGGCCATAAAGTGGAGTTTTCTTGAAGGCAGGGAAGCAGCTGCAGCATGTGAGACAAAATGCTCTGTGCTTCACACTTAACCCACCGTGGGGTGTGGAGGTAAATAAGGCAGCGAGGACACCCTAAATCCAACTGGCCACTGCTTCCTACACAAATAAAGGTCTTTGTAAGCCTTTTGTTCTGCCCTCGGTCCTTAAGGATATTTGCTGTATTTCAGCAGTTCATGACTCTTCAGATGTGAATCACTCTTTACTCAGAGGCTATTTGGAAGACAAATACATTTAGGACTATAAACAGATGGGAAAGTCCATTTTCAGAAAACATGCCTGGCTCATTATTGATGCAGGGCTGCTCCTCCAAGGTGCTAATGCAAGAAAGAAGATGGTCTAGTCAGAGTGCTGGAGCTTTGCAGAGTTGGACATTTTCATTTAAATGTTTCCTCTTGAAAGAGGTGAATCATTTTGATATGAAACCTGTACCAGTCTGAAAGCAGTGTGTTGCTGTCTGAGATTTCTGAGCCACCAAAACTAGCTTGTGAAACAAACAAAAAAAATCCTCAGGTAGAAGAATAGGTATGGGTACATTGCGTGCTCATCAGCCGGATCACAACAATCATTTAACAGAGGTTTATTCTTATTTTATGTGTTGCAAGGGGTTTCGTGTTTGTCTGGCTGAATTCCAGCAGACCTGTCTGGTTTTCCTGTTGGTAGCATCCCTCCTTAGTCCCACTTAGGTCTGTTCTGGTCTGGCTGGGCAGAGCTCCAGACTCCTGAGCCAGAGGCCAGAGCCCAAATCTCAAGGATTAGCAGATGCTTAAGCACTGACCTTGCCAGGTGCTAGAGGTGCCCTATGAGCCAAAAATCCCACAACACTTATGTAAAGCAGAAACTACTCATCCCCAGGGAAATTTATTCCACTCTGGGATGGGGCATGAGAGCAGGATCAACAAACCCACCAAAACACCAGGGAAAGACGGGTCCACTGAAGATTTTCACTCCCCCTGAGACAACCAGTGCCAGCACACAGCACTTACCGAGTTTAGAGTGAGTATTAAACCGGTGAAATAGAGTCCTTTTGTTCACACTCAGAACTGCCGATGTTTACTGAGGTTTTCCGGGTTTCCACCAGGCTGTGGGTGGCTGAGTTAATTATGGAACATTTTCTGCAGCTCATCCTCTCCTTAAAGCTTAATGGTCTTTCAACAGCCCCAACGTCCTTCCTGGGCATTGTGTCAGGTGAAATGTTGTTTGAGCTCCATTTGAAAAGCAGGATTGGTAGCACGGGTGTAATATTTGCCGTTACCTCTAATCATTCATCCTTAGCCACCCCGGGACTGATAAGGAAGGAGGAGCGGGCAGGAAAACCGGAGTGGTTTTCCGTAGTAGCCTTGGAGTCGGTAAACACAGCAGGGCTCTTAGTCCTGAGCAGTGCTGAGGTGTGTGTTCACCTGCCAGCAGGCAGGGCTGCCGTAAGCCCACGGGAGGAGGGAAAACACCCTTGCCTACAGCAGCAGGGTAGGATTAGGGATTAATCACGCTGCCATGACCGGGAAGTGCAGACAGCAAAGACAGGCACTCCGTTTTCCCGGCTGAAGAGCCTGGAGCAGGTGCAGCCTTCAGGCTGGTGGAGGAGACACCTGCTGAGGGGACACGTGGCTGTGCCCTGCCCTGTGACACTGCAGTGACCATGTTTCCCCTGAAACTGCTCAGGGCTCGCCCACCACAGAAGGCTCCTCCACCGCAGGCAGCTCCTCCAAGATCTGCGGCAGTCGGGAGCTTCCACCAGCGCTGCACAGTTTTGCTTTCCCTGGCTCCAGAGAGACAATAACAGCCAATCTGGAATAGGTGAACCAAAATAAGATGCAGCTAAAATTAAGTGAAGCTAAAGGCAGCAGAGCTGTGCACATTAGTAGTGGTGTTTTGGGTGTGGTCAGTGGGACAGGTCACTCTCGTGAGTGTCGTGCGCAGGTGAAGTCCAGAGGATCTTTCCTAAGCTGTGGTTTCCATTTCCAAGGGAAGCACAGAAACTCACGCCCTCCCCTGGTTTCCATCAAATGACTCTAAGGTGGCAAATGTCAGGATGAGCAGGGGCCACAGCTCCGATTTTGTCTCTGATGCAGCACCTGGCCCTGGGAGCAGCGACAGTGGGGGCTTCCCTGCAATACATCAGCACTGACAGCCCAGATCTCCCCCCGGAGCCATCCCTTGCTGAGGACAGAGCCCCTGTGCCATCCTCTTTCCAGCCCTGGTACTCTGTGAGTAGAGGCACCTAAAAAAGGCAGCTCCAGCTCCTTCCAGAGTGGCTGAGCTGGGAATACTGCCGGTGTGGATAGCAGGCAGCTGCAGCATGGCCAGGCTGGTCTCTCTTGGTGCATCCTACCCCTGTCCTCCCTGCTGCCTAAACGCTTCCAGGGCTGCTCTTCTCCAACCAGAAACACCACAGGCATGGGCAAAGCCTCTCCTGTGTTTTACAGCCCTTCTGCTCCGTTCAGCTCCAGGGCCAGCACTGTGGCCAGGCACTGCTTGCTGCCCAGGGCTGGTGCTCCTGCCCAGGGCACGGCCACCCCACTGCCCCCACAGCTGGAAATGGCCCTGCCAGCACCCCTGGGGAGGGAGAGCCGTCCAAAAACCACGGTGCTGCTGCTGCACAGGTAACCACAAGAGCACAGGGGTAAAAAATGGCACAAAGACGTGCAGGGAAGAGAGGCTTTGCCGAGGGCAGGGCACAGGGTCTGGGAGCTGCTCCCAGCAGCTGCCCTCACACACAGGTTACCTGCTGCCAGCCCCTTCTGTTCGCCCTGCAGGGAGATGCAGACCCCTGGGAAGCAGCTCCCAAAAGAGCAGGGAATTAAAGCAAACAGGGGCTGACCTGGGGCAGCCTCTCAGCATGCCAGGCTGTGAACCATGACAGCTCCAAAGGGGCTTCCCAGTGCTCTTCCTGAAGTGGCTGCCAGCATGTCAGGAGCAGGAGCCAGTGCTCTCAGCTGTCACGGTCACCGAGCCCAGAGGTGCCCATACATGCTCCACTACTCTGTAAAAATAACAGTGGAGACCCCTCCTGCTCTCCTGGGGCCTTGAGGACACCTGAGACATTTCAGGCACAGGGGCATCTTGGGTTCCCAGCTCTTAGCTTCCAAATTTTGGATATTAAGGATTTCTCTCAGGCACCGATGGCTCAGTGCTGGATGCAGGTTTGTGTCCCAACTGGAGGTCTAAAGTGGGATCTCTGCCACTCAGAGGCATCTACTTGTTTCCCCCTATTGGCTGACCTTCTGGTTTTCCCCCAATAAATCAACCAATCAATAGGATTATTACAGTACAAAAGAATATATGCTTGGATTTGCACAACATATTTGGATAATCTGGCCAGGGTTTGGCTTGTGTGCCCTGAGTTCCTGTGGTTAGCTCAAAGCTGCTGCACACCTGCACGGTGCACCTGGCTAATTCTGCTTGTTTTTTTCCACTCCAGAACCCAGCTCTCCTCCTTGCTCCAACAGGATTCTGTGGGATAACACCACCCACAGGAGTCTGCTCAGGGAGTTGATCCAGTTGCTCTGTACCCCACTGACCCCTGCAAGAGCACCTCCTCAGCATCCCTGTGTGTCCAGAGGGTATCCCAGGTGCAGGGACAGGACATCTCATTGCACACATCTTGGTCCTGCACAGGACACTGCCCCTCAACCCTTCCTACAGCTCTGCAGCTCCAGCTGTCCCCTCTGTCCCACCCTGCAGGAATGTCACGGGGCTCCTGGGGAACGCAGCCAAGGAGTTCCATGGCATGCCTCAGGTGATCCTGCCTGTCCTGCCACAGGAGGCAGATCACTTCACCTGCACAACTTAATGGCAGCTAATCATGGCATGGTCCACTGGCTGCCTGGTCAGGCTGCCCCTTCCAAAGGCCTTGGAAAACACTGGGTGTTTGGAACAGCAGTGGTGACTTCAAATGCCTGCCTTGCACAGCTCTTGTGTTGAAACAAGTGTGAGAAATTAAAAAAAGACAAAAAAAAAGTTTTCAATTTCCTAATCCTCAAATCCCTCCCCCTCTTAAAAGAAAAAGCATTTTTTGTGAAGAAAAATTAAGGAAAGGCTGAGGGACAAAAAAGCAGAAAAGAAAAGCCACTGACTCCTGTGTGCCTGAGAGTTTTTTTGCAGGATATATATTTTGAGAGGTGCTATGTCTCAACCTGGGAATCACAACAAAATACAGGGAATTGGCTCTTCCTGCTTTGTCCTGAGAGCAGGGAAAAACATGGAATTATTTTAAGGCCACTTGCACAATGATGTGTGGGCCTGCAGATGCCATTTTCTTCCCTCTCCAAATGATGCCAGGGGATCACCTCACCCAGGAATATGAGACCATCTGGAAAATATCATCCAGTGCATTATTCCCTGTGCCAGAGGGATATTTATAGATACAGTAAATAATGTTGTCACAATCCAAACAAATAAGGATTGTGACAACATTATCCAAAATATATTATTCAAATAAGGAGAGGCTGCAAGGCAGTGGAGTGTCTCCTCTCCCATCTCTGTGCATGGCTTTGCCCCAGGAGGGGCCAACTGGGATCTTTTAAGTCCCTTCCAACCCAAACCATTCTATGATTCCATGATCCTTCCAAATTCAGCCACTTTTGGAGAGCAGGCGGGAGCAGTCCAACCAGTCCCTCACAGGACCAGGCTCCCTCTAAGCCCCTTGCCCAAATCTGCTCCATAAAACCATGTAATGCTCAAAAGGCTGTATATTTTTGAATCAAAATAGGGTCACTTCAAAGGAGTTTTTCACCAGAGAAACTTGTTCAGATTCCCCTCAACTAAGCAGTTCAGGTTATTATTCACTCTTTGGATCTATCCCACTGAACAAAATACTGCCTTTGCCTTTAAAAGGAAAATCCATTGAGCAAGTTCAGGCCAGCTCTTATTACAGACTTCCTAAATTTATTCATGGAAAATTAAACATTCTCTTTAGATAGGCAAATAGGTTCATATCTGTGCCTCCAAAGTGGTTTCAGGCTCTCAGTTTGTAAACTAATGGATATAATTCCCTTTGCAGCACTACCTAGCGTGGCTCCAGGGTGTGATGTTATTATGGTCATGGAAACAAAATGAAAAGCACGTGGCTGACCTTTTCCAGCTCAGGTCTGTCTTCCCAAAGGAAGTGTGTAGAATACCAACCACCTGGTTTATCCTGTATTTCCTTCCCATTGGAGGTTTATCTCATCATTCCCAGGAGTGTAGGAATTCCTGTTTCAATCCTGTTTCACTGGATTTGTGCTGGAATCACAGAACAGAATATTCCCAGCTGGAAGGGACCCATATGGATCATCAAGTCCAGTTGAGGGAGGGAAGTATTGGGTTTGGGGACCTTGGGATGTGGCCCTTTGCAAATGACAGAGAAACAGTGATGAACCCCATGCTGAGGGACATAAAGCAGGTAGCAGAGAGGAGAGGTGGGAGAAATGTTGCCTGACAGTTTTGGAGTTTAAGCAGGCATCAGAGTTCTGTAATATGGATGTCCTCATGTTTGTGTTTTGGTTTGGGTATTTTGTGCCCTGTATTTTGTACTGCTCTTCCAGAGTAGGGCAGTATCTTCAACTGGAGAATAACAAAACAGTTGTTATTACTTCATCTTCTAAAATCAGGCTTGCATCTTTCATGTGCTTTGGGCTGACTGTTCAGATGCAGCAGTTTGTGGACTGAAAGAAGGAGGATGCTGGAATTGAAAAGAAAGGATTTACTCCTCGGTGTTCAGTTGTCTGCAGTTAGGGAGAGGAGAAGCGATTGTGAGCAATTCCAGTGCCTGACCAGTGCACAAAGCCAGTCCATCCTCCTGGGATCCATATTCTGTTCTGCTGTAGTTAGGTGTCAGATTCAAAAAGCTGGAGTCTTTGTTCTTTTTGACAAAACACTGGACTTTCCATCCAGCTCCTCATATTTCTGCTGGGTGACAAAATGACAGAAGATTCTTTCTGCAGGATCTTGTATGAAGTTCCATCTTCTCCTTCTCTGCAGATGAACTTGGTCAAGGCTCAATGTATGGATGCAGGGAGATGCAGGGGAGCAGGGAAGAGCTGTCACCGAGTGTGTCCAGTGCTTGTCCTGCTGTTGTCTCCTTCAAAACAGAGCCTCAGATCAGATCCCAAGCACTTCCAGGATGTGCTTGGCACAAATTCAAGCATTTTGCTGTCTGCTCAGAATGCCAATTTTCTCTCTTCTGTCTCTGAACCTTGAAGTCCTGAAATGGAACACCTTCCCTGCAACCAGCATGAAACACACCTGTAGCTCCAGTCATCTTTCTCCTAGGGAACCAGGATGTGGTCATGGCATTTGTGTGCTGCAGTCTCACAGCCTTGACAGATTTTGGGCCCTGGAGGCTCTTTCCACATTGCCTAAATGGATGGAAAAGCAAAAACTCATGTATTTTGAGGACGATTAAACACAGCTTTCTGATACTATGTAAATAATTTTGATACTTAGTCTATGAGTTACAGACATTTGTAAAAAATGTCAGCCTTTATTTCCAGCAATCCTATCCATCTGGAAGCAGGTGCATTCCAAAACAGGTCTTCTGTGTGGTAGCTACATTAAAAATTAAAGCTAGTGTGTTCTGCCTTACGTAGCCTGTTTTTGTTTTTTTTTCCCGACAAGTTCTTCAAACCAGGTAACAAAAATGGCTTAGTTCTGTTCAGTCAGGTTCAGTGTGATTTTTAAAATCCTATTGCAGAGCTTCAGTGTTTCAGGCTGCATGGTATCAAGAAATATTTTATAGACAGGAGTGCTCTTTGGAATTTCAGTCATTGGAATATTCTTCTCAGTCTTACCTTTTAACAGCTTGTTTCTATGAAATGTAAACTTCTACCACTGGGATTTAGCATGCTTGATTTGTTCAGCATATGAACCATAGGTACCAGCTCAGTCAATAAACAACTCTTTTTCACTGTAATTTTTCCCACCTTCTTGAATATTATTGTATTTTAGTCTTTAATTCCAGGTAATTCTTCATTTTAAACAAACAAACAAACAAACAAAAAGCAGACAAAACTGCATTTCCTTGTGGGGCACATTTAGAATGTAGCCATGTTATCAGAGTTGTAGGAGTGTGTCAGTTTCTACAGAAGAAAAGATCCAGCTTTTGCCTCAAGATCACATGGATTTACTTGACTGGTGCAGAGTAAATTTTCTTTCTGAATTGCTGAAAAAAAATTTAAATGCTGTCCTGTGAAGCTGGATTAGCCCAGACTGAGACACCAGGCTGCAGTTCACAGGATGGCCATAATACACAGGAGTCACCAGGGTGTGTTTCACAGCTGGAGCAGGGAGAGGCTCGCATCTTTATCTTTCCTTCTTCCTTCCTCTCCCTTTTCCTTTGTCCTGCACCGTGACAGTATTTCTTTGTCCATCTGTTCTGGTTTGAAAACAAAATCAGTGAAAGACTCCAAGTCAGAAATACAATTTATTAGGAAAAGTCAAAAAGAAAATAAAATACATGCAATAATACAAAAGAAAAACCACTGACAGAGTCAGAATACAACCTGACACCCTTTTTGGTCAGGGTGTTGGTAGCTGTCCAAATTGGAATGGCTGCTGGGAATCCAGTGGAAAAGTCTAAGTCTGGTGTCCCAAAAACTCAGATTATATCCAGGTAGGGATGCTAGGCTCCTCCCTCTGGGCAGAGCATCTCACAATGGGATGCTGTAACTTTTATCAGTCATGCAGTGACGTTCAATGGCCCATTATCAGCAGATGTCTCCTGAGAGGGAGAATTGGTTGTGAAAGAGATAAGGAAAACTGCCCACTTAACAGAAGACAGCTGCCATACAGATTGCCTCGCAATCTGGGACACCATCTCATTGTCCTTCTGCCTGTACCAGTCTGCATTTGCTGCTCAGTCCTTCTCCCTTGCTGTATTCTTCTCTTCATAACCCTCTGTCCTGCTGCCCATCCCTCTCTTTCTCCATCCCTCTGCTGCACCTTCCCCCCACACCCACCTGCCGTGGTCACTTTCTCTCTCTGTCCTTGCTTCCCTCTTTTTATCCTTCTGTCCTTCCTGTGTGTTTACCAATCTTTTTATTTGTCCTTCTCGTGTTCCTTTTTATTCCCTGTTGCTCTGTCCTGTTCCCCGTGCCATTGTTTCTCACTGGATCCTTCTGTCCCATTCCCTGTCCCTACTCTTTTTTAATTCCTCTCTGTCGTGCTGCCCTTCCCAGCTGTTTTTATTTCATCTCCATCCCACACCCTGTTCTTCCTTTTCTTCCTGTGTCCTCTCTGCTCCCGCTCCCGGTTTGTCTGTCCCTGGGGCTCCCATCCTGCTGCTGGATGGGTCCGTGAGCGCACACTGGGATCCCGGTGCTCCAGCCCGACGGGGGCATCAGCAGGGACGGGACGGGACGGGACGGGAGGAGACAATTCCTGCAGCTGCCCCGAGTGCAGGAACGGAGCGGGAGCTGCGGCAGCATCCCGGGACATGCCGGCCCTGGGCCGCGGGACGGCCACCGGCCTGTGACACTGAAACTGCGCTTCAAGGTCCCTTCCAACCCAGGCCATTCCCCGATCCCTGGAAAAACTGCAATATTGCCATGTGAACGGAGCAAAGTTTGTAAATATAGGAAAGTTTTGATAACACTTAGGTTTTGTTGACATTTCTATTAATGATTGTTAAATCATGTGGGGAGATAGCAGGACAGATAGGAAAATGGAGTTTGTCCCCACACTTATTTTTATTTCTCTATTATTTATGCTTATGTACTTGTTTATCATGTTTATACAGATATATGTATTATTATACATTGTTTATGGGTGAGACACACCATCTTTATGAATCTGCCAGGCTCTGGGGAGATTTAATTCCTCAGAAAATGACGATACCAATGCATATCATGGTAGGCATTCGTGTAGTGTGGGGTGTTGCTGAGTGTTACCTGAATGGGTGCTTAAAGTGAGAGGGCCTAATTTAGGAAATAAAACTCTTTTGTCTGTCCCACATAAGTTACAAATGTCTCCAGTGTTGTGGTGTTGTCCTCTGGTTTAATAAGAGTGAGTTTTCTTGTGGTACTGACTTAAATAAAACAACTGTAAAATACTGGCATAATTTAGCTTCACTTTACAGTGTTTAGAGTTGTCATTTTTTGATTTGGTCTCATTCTCTCAGAGCAAATTTCATAACCATTACAGTAGATGCTTTACAATATTGAACACTTTTTTCTTGATTCCTGTCAACAGTAACTCCTCTCCTCCTGTCCCATCCCTTGCGATGGTTTATGTGGGCTGGTTTGGCTTTTTGAAAGAAAATATTTATGGCCATTTTTGTCTGCAGTGTTTCTGCCTTTTACTATCATTTTCCAATTAATTAAACCTCAAATTTATTCTTTTATGTGATATATATGTATGTAATTATTTTTGTTATCTGAAAATTGTATTTCATGTTAAATCCCTCTTGCTCCTCATAATTATCATATGTTTTTCACCTTCAGCCCACGACCTTTTGGTGCCTTATTTTTATTTATTTTGATATGTTACTTGCCTCATTTCTTTTCATATCAATACAATCTTACTAAACCTGTCCAGAATCCACTGTTTAATTGTGTTTGTGGAATTCTTCTGTGGGTAATACCGGACTCCTTTTGTCAGTGAAACCTTATTCCCATAGAAAGCGTTTGGACCTGGCTACCAGTGCCGAAGCTCAGCCCCAAGCGCAGGAGCGCTTTCCACTGCCCAGCCCTGCCCGTCGCCCCTTTCCGAGAGCGCTGAGCAGCGCCAGCAGATGGGGCTGAAACGCTGCAGAGCGAAGCGCGCCCAGCGCTCAGGGAGGAGCGGGAGCGGGGAACGTCGGTGAGTCCGAGCGCCCGGCTCACGCTGCTGTCTGGTGAACTTTGCAGAAGAGGAGGCCCTGCTGCAGGAGGAGCCGGGAGGCAGAGAAGAGGCACCAAAAGCCGTGGATGTGCAGCAGCTGGTGCCCGTGGGGGGCGTGTACCACATCTCTGCCCTGCAGCTGCCGCCCCAGGCCCAGGACGTCGGGGACTGGAGCATGGTGGAGGTGAGGGAGGACAGGGGTCAGCCCCTGGTGCCCCTGAGGAGCTGCTCCCGAGGTTTGTCACTGCTGTCACATGCACCGCACACGGCTTCTGAGCAGCAGACTACCCAGGCAAGGTTTGCAAGTCATCAGTTTCTCATTTGTGAAGGGTAAAAGCACAGTGGTACCAAAAATCTCTGCTGGTCCGCTCCAGGCTCTGCAGGCTGGTTGAGGACTGTGGTCACTGGCTTCCTCTAGCACTGATCTAGCCCACAGCTGCACTGTGAAGCTGGAAACCTTTAATGAGCCAAGTTCCCAAAAAGCCAGACTCGGAGGGCAGGACTGTGGGCAGGGGAGAGGCCCAGGCTGTTCATTCCCAGCCCCTGTGGCCTCTCCTCCCCCTGCCACGGTGGGGACAGAGTGGAATTACAGCTGCCTTTGCCTCCCCTGCTCCTGCTTCCTGAGGCTGCGGCTCTGTGAGAAGTGGCTGTGCCCGCGCTGTGGCCCTGCCTGAGGGTGCCTGCAGCAGCACAGGAAGGGTTCCAAGACCTCGTGGTAGCCACTCCTCCACTGCCTTCAAACGTGTACTTGGAAACGTGCAATATTAGCAAGCCATTTTAAATGGGGCATTAAAAAGCTTTGCAATGTTAGATGAACTCAAAGGAAAAAAACCTGCACTTTCTGATGTACCCCTTACCTGTCCTTGTCCTCTCTTGCCAAAGCTGCTGGATGTTGGATTGGAGGTGTATCCCTATTCCCCAGGAGAGGCTGAAGATGGCACACAGGAGGCAGTACAGATAACCCTGAGGCTCCCTGATAATGTCATTTATTTTAAAGGGCCTGTGCTAGCCCGATGGGATCCTGCAGGTATGAACTTGGAACATAAACTTATTTTAAATTTCAATAGTGGAATTTATACCCGAGTTGGACTGTTGTTAGAATCCAGCCATAAAGATAAGGACCAAGTTGGAACCCAGAAATAGTTTGGGGATGTCAATGTTAATTGATCTGGGGATTTTAAAGGTTTTTTTTATTATTACTTTTTTTGGTATTGTTTTACTTCAGCATTACTAGCAGAAGCCTTCCATGTACATCTTTCCATCCTCTTTGTCCAGGCCAGCAGTGGAGAACTGATGGCATCAGCAAGATAACCTATGAAGCAGAAGAAAAGAGCATCACCTTTAGCATGAGTGCCTTTTATACAGTAGCCCTTCTCCAGGATGCTCACCTGAACCTGCCCTATCAGGCCTGGGAATTGCACCCTGCTGGTGTGGATGAAGGACTCTTCACAGTGACTGCAGTCTTTGCAACCATTCAGATACAAATTAAGGTACTGTCAATCATCTTTTAATCAAACATTTGCAGTTAAAAATCCCCATCATTATTACTGTGTCCCTGATTAAGAGTTTGGGATGCTTCCACAAGAGCAATTTGAATCTCTCTTCCTTTCCAAGCACTGCACTGGTTATTTAATTTCAGTTATTTACTATGAGACAGCATCTGTGCATTTGCTCTGCAAAGTTTCAGTCAGTGCTTTGCTGCTGCTTTTGCCTTGCTGATTTCAAGCCCGTTCCACTGTTAGAGAGCTGAAAAGTGTTCCTCTCTCCTCCCAGCTCTACCAAGAGAAACACAGGGATCTCTAGCAGCCTGCTACTAATGCCCCTTGTTTCTTCTCAAAGTTCAAAGCTGCTTGTGATGATCCATCTGTTCATTGGTGCACACATCAGTACACCGGTGTCATTTCTGATTCCTACACAAAGCTGGCTTTCTTAGGATCTGTAAATGAAAGGTCACAGCCCAGAGTAGCAGATGATTTATAATATCATACCCAGCATAGCAGAAATACCAGTATTTGAAGCCTAAACCAGAAAGGAGCTTCCATGACCAGTAAGTTGCTTTCACTGGTTTGTACAACAGGATAATCAGTGTATGTTGTCCTCAGTAGTGGTGGAAGAGGAAGAGGTGCTTTCCCATATCACAGGAAAATGGATGAGTCCTTTTGCCCTCAGAACAGCTTTGAAAAGAGCTGGAGTGAACATTTTCCCAGCAGAGTACTCTCCCAAGTACGTCCCTGTGCCCAGGAAGGTGAGTGCCAGAGTTCCCTGGGGGTTTTCCTGTTTTTCACTCAGGTCACCCTTTCCTGCACTGGGAGCTGCTGTGCTGCCAGCTGAGCCAGGGACTGAGTAAAGCAGGCCCTGGCACTGCTGTAACACCAGGAATCAGAGATCTGTGTGTCTGATTTGTACTGTGCACTGCAGGCTGCCCTGGCAGAAGTGAAGGCCTATCAACAGATGGCTCTGCTTGCAGCTGCTTTTGCTTTTGCTCACAGCAAGTGGAATGGAGAAGCAGGGCCAGAGCAAGTCGTGTTCAAGGTTTGTGGAGTCCCACCAAAGTCCCAGAGCAGACCAGCACTGACCCCTTCCCCAGTCAGGAACAATTAACTCACCCGTGCTGGCTTCAGCCCCTGCCTCAGGTCAGTGTCACAGACTGCACCTGGGAGCTCTCAGGGGACACAAGTCCAACAAAGACACTTGCTAAGGAAAATGGAGCTGGTACGCCACCAAGGGAGGCTTTAGCCTTAGCCAGACCTGGAGTGACAGAGCTTCACGCTCTCAGAGGCCCCTTGAAAATCAATCTGCTCTGCCAGCTTTGGAAAGAACAGCTGGGACTTCCTTCCTGCCTGTAGGGTTTCTTTTGCTCCCTGCTGCAAAGGAGGGAATAAGGAGCCTCAGTGTTGGTTTGTCTCCACCTGTGAACTAAAACACATGGTTAAAACTTCTCCCAGCCAGGCAAACGCTCCCACGTGTGGCTGGAGAAAGGTGACACACCCCACTGCTGAAGGCTGCAGTGGCTTTCTCGCTCTCAGGTGAAATGCATGTGATGCACAAATATTAGAATTTGTACTCTGACCACGGCACAGGCTTCACCTCACCGTGCATTTCTTCCTGCAACAGGTAAGGGAACATCTCACAGCAGGTCCTGCCAAAGACAGCGACTGGTCTCTTTTCATGTTCAATGGTGAGAAAGTGCAAAGCCTCAAGCTCACTGAAACCAGTGAAGCTTTTTCAGAAGAGCTGGAAGAAGAGGCTGAATTTCACTCCACGCTCTACCACATGCTCAAGGATTCTGCCAGCAGTGAAGCCATGGATAAAGTGCGAAGAGCTGGCTTCCTGTTCATTGATTCTGTGTATCAGCTGCTCCTTGCTACCAGAGTTTTAGCATACTCTTAGATACTACAGGCTTTCCTTTAAAACTTTATTATCAAAAGCTTTCAATAAAGTTACATTTCAAGTCTTAAATCCTTTTCTATTCAAAACATTGAAACAGGTTCTGAAATGCAAACATTTTATCTTTGTTCAAGCAAAATAAATTCTCTATTCAATTGTGGCTAGACCACCTAGACATGTTTATTGTTAGCTACGTTCAAAATTGCTGTTCTATTGTAAACCTCAACAGAACTGAGACCCTTTTAGCTACGTTTAAAGATGACTTTTGTCAGAATAGGAAAAAAGTTTTTTTTTTTTTTTTTAATTTCAAGTCATGCTTTAAAGAAAAAAAAAAAAAACCCTCATCTCTCCCCCCCAAAAATACCCACAACCCAACAAAACAGATCCAGACATGTAACCTTAAATAATGCCAGCTTCACCTCCTGTCCTGCAGAGCGTGGCAGCGCAGCCCTGGCAGCGCAGCCGGGGCTATACCGGGGGAGGGCCGTTGTGTTGCAGTCCTGTGTAGGGCCACAGCAGCTGCTGCAGCGACCTCCAGGAGTCCCCAGTGCCCACGGGGGCTGCATCCGCTGGCCTCTGCAGGGACAGCCCCGTCAGGAAGCTCGTGAGAGCAGCCAGCAGGACCAGGATGGACACGGACACCCAGAGGGTTTTGTTAGCGTTGCAAAAGGAAGCCTTGAAGTGGGATGCCCATGCTGACATCGAATTGCACCTGGCAGGGCAGGAAAGCACAGAGCCCTTCAGTGTTTCCCCAAAACGTGCAACTCTTCCCACCCCACCAAGCCTTAAAGCAAACTAGATCCCACAAACATTGAAAGTGACAGGTTGTTACTGTTTTGGGAACTGTGCAGGGGGAGCTTCTGTTCTGTGTTTAAAATACAGTCAAGGAAGCAAATTCTTGATAAGCTGGCCCAGCTCACCCATCCACCCATGCTCCCTGTACCTCACACACTGGTTCTGAAGAGGAGTCACAAAAACTGCCTTGCAAGAGTGGCAAGAAATCTTGCTCAGACAAAGCACTGAAAGTCCTGGCCTTTTGTTTGAACCCTCTTCCCATGTGCACCTCCCAAACATGGCTTTAACTTCTGAAAGAAACTTACATTGACTCCAGAGTCCATTTGGGTGGGTATTTTCCTTTCTCAGAGACACTTTCCTTCCTAGCTGGTTGTTCCTGCACTTCAGCAGGCGATTCCAACTGCTCATTCCTGTAAACAAGAATCAACAGCTCCAAAGCTTTGCCCAATTCACAACAGCTTGGCTTTATAGCCCTGACCAGGTGGTGAATTAAAAGCTCATTAAAAACTAAACCAGCACACCTGGGAGGAGGCTGCTGCTGAACTTACTTGGTTTCAAAAGGCTCCTCTTCATACTCTGCCCAGGAATAGGTGCTGAGAAACCTCTGCAACGAAGGACGCTTCTCATTCTGCTTCACCCCTAGCCTGCCCCTGCCATGTGTTAAGCAAATTTGTCTGATTTTCCCCAGCAGATAGAGAACAGAAAATCAGAAATTTAGCAGCAGCCTACTCATTTGGTTGACCTCAGACAAATAACTTACAAATTTAATTGCTTGAAGTTAGGATCATTAAAAAAACAAACCCAAACAAAACCAAACAAAACTACAGATCCTTCTGCTGTAGATATTTAGATTTCACATTTTTGTTCCAAAGCAAGAAAGTTGAGGGATTTTTTTTAAAGCTCTCAATGCTCAATAAATAAAAAAGGTGAGCTCACAAGGCTCATTTACCTATTGTAGCACATAAAACTAATGTGAAAGGTGTAGCCTAAACATTATTATACCCCAAGATGCTCCATAAACTGCTTACTACAGGCACAGTTAGAGTTGAAAAATATTTCCCCCATTCAAAGACAAGCCCAGGTGACTTTACCAACTGCTTGATCTCCTGCTGAATCTGTCACTCCGTTCATCCCCATTGGGTTCGTAGAACTGGGCCTGGAGGAGAAATTTGCCACATTTACTGCACTGGCATTCTAATGCTTTATCCCAGCCAGTTTTGGGGAGGTGAAGCACCTCAGCATCCCTCCAGCAGTCCCTACTTACCAGTGGCACCCCAATCCCTGCATTCCCAGCACTCCTGGGCACTGTTGCAATGCTAACTCTCCGCAGGGCTGACGAGGGCTACACAAATAAGAGGCATTACTGGCTCTTAGCAAGGCACAACTGGGTTACCCACTGAGTACATAAAATACCATCTGTTTTGTGCAAACTACATTAAAAAAAAGATGCTGACACTTAGCGTGAAGTGACGCACAAAGAATCCTATCTCAAGTGCAGATCAAATCAGATCTTTCAAGCAGCATCTTTCCACAGTAAGTGATTTCTGCCCACCTGAGTGAGGCTGGCTGCACAGCTTCCAGCAAAACACCGACATTGAAGGTAACTAAATGTCCCTAACCTCACTCACAGGAATTCCTACACTCAGTCTGAGCTGCTCCCATATTTTTGTGCTAAATCTTCCTTTAATTCCAAGAGAACCATGCATGAACAATATTTTTTAACCAGTCAGTGAGAGCCCAACCATTTCACCTTCATCTTCTAAGGGGGACCACTTAGAAGATTGGTGGGGTGCCTGAAAAGTAGATCCTCATGTTTGATGACACCAGTCCATATTTGTGACAGAAAAACACCAAGTCAAGCATGCAGCAGAGCACCAGCACATAAAGCAAAGAAAAACACACACACACTCTTAAAAATTTTTGAAATTTCATGTAAGGACCATTACCTTAAAATTAAAAGGACCTGGTAGCTTCTTATTCACAGATTCATCTGTCAAGAGATCAAACATCAGAGCTTTACAGGAGGAGTTTGCTGCTTACAGGAGTGCAGTGAGTTTAATTTGCAGCCTAAGGTCTGACTTTCTGCAGTGTATGTTTAAGCAAAGCACTCTCAGAAAGCAGAAATGAAGTCTCAGGAAAAAGCTTCCTATTTCATTAGCTAAGTTCATAACATTCACACATTACCCCATCCTCTGCAAGCATCAGCTTCTGTCATTATAAAATATATTCTATTATTGAGGTAGTGTCCTTTTACAGGACTGAATTTAAAAGGCTCCTGCAAGGATTTTATGTTGTGGAAGATTTCCCTTTTGGTGTTTAAAAAACACATGCTATTTTTCAGAAGAATTTAATACTTCTCTGGCAAAGCTACAAGTGCACAGCCCTGGCTGCAAACCTGGCTGCTTAGAAGGGGAAATAGAGGCCCCCTGCACTTAAGGGTTGGTAATTCCCATGTAGAAATTACATCTGTAATTTCTGTATCTGTAGAGTGTGCATCTGTAGAGAGCAGCCAAAGCTCAGCTGCCCAGAAATAGCTACTGTGAACAAGCACCCAAACCTACTGCTCACAAGAAACAAGATTACCACCAGCATACGCCATGCACTTTGCTGAAAGCCAGGACATTCCTGTGTACTTGCAGTGGTCCCAGACACACACCCCCCGAGATCCATGATAGCTTAAGTACAAGTTTAACTTCAGAGAGCTGCTTTTCATAGTGTTAATAGTTGGCTATTTCCCACCCCTTTTTAGAAGGAGGGATAAAACAACCATATAATTCTATCACCCTAAGATGTGGAGGGATTATACAACTATTCTGCAGCTATAAGGGTTTGTCTGGCAGGTGCTAGCAAGGGGAAAGAGGCTTTTCCTGGTTACCTCTGTCTCCAAGGGAGCTGAAGGACCTCTCGTTCTGGAGCAGGACCTGCTTGAGCTCCTCGAGCTCGGCATGTTCTTTGGCGTACATGCGCTTCAGGTTCTCCACGTGCTGGATCATCACCTCCACAGCTTTGCTTACCCGGCTCTCCTGAGGGAGCAGGGAAAGCAGCAGCTCTCAAGAACTGCCTCATCTTTGGAGATTTCCCCCTCCAGCATCTGCTTTTATCCTCCCTTTCAAAGCTTCACTACAACCCCAGTCCTGGCACATGCTACAGAGGTTTCATTTCTCTGGGGATCACTTTTGTTGCAAAATAATAAATCAGTCTTCAGTTTTCCAAGCTCTTACAACTCATCATCATCTCCTCTGATCTACAGTCTCAGCTGCCACCATGCATTTGCTGGTATTGCCAAGCCATATTTTTGTGCTGCTCTGGGGTGTTATACACAACTACACCTAACATTTGAGCAGGGCTTTGTGACTTTCCATAGATTTAGCTGATTAGCTGTCCTTTCCATAAGGCACAGAACCACCTTTGCAGCATCAAGGCCATTGTTACCACACTGCTTGGTATTTTGTACATCTCACTGCTGAAAAGTCTTTTTTTTTTTTTTCCCCAAGCAGAACCTTATTTCTGCTGTGGGTTTTTGCACAGTTCTAGTGCAGCATAGCTGCTCCCAGTGCCTGGGATTCCTTGTAAGGACACAGAGTGAGAAGATAAGGCCCAGACTAAGCTGTCCGGACCAGTCTACACTGCACACACCAGATTCCCAAACTCAGTCCTGGAACCATAAGCCCAGAAAGAAGATGTGGCTATCCCTTTGCAGCTAGAAGGTTTTAGCTTTTTACAAAGTACTTTTGGATGGAAAGTGTTACCTGATTAATAGCTCCCAACATCTCTGCTCTGCTGGCAACTCGAGCTGCATATTGGCTAAGGAACTGCAGACTTTTCTGCAGCTTCTTAATGATCTCCTGTGCCTGGTTATCTTCTTCACACAAAGGAACTAATGCCTAAGAGCACACATTAGTATGAAAACTGGTGTGAATTATTAACAGAGAATGAAGGGTTGAGCTGTTGACACTGAGGAGCTGCGTTCAGGCCCACATCAACATCCTTAATCAGTGTAATTTGGATACAGAGCTCCAGTGGGCAGAGACTGGAGCATAAAAGCAGCTGAAGCTTTGTGCAACAGAAAAAAATCTCCGCTGCTTGAGCACGCAATGCATTTGGATCAAGGTTATCCCTTGTAATCTCTTGTATTTCAACTGCATTGCTCCAGAACTTCTTTCATATTTGCTCATCATGTATCCCATGCACACATCCCCCCTTTAAAGAGCTGTTTGAAGAGAGACACTCACATCTACTTATCCCATGGACCCTACCAGCCCTGGCCAATACTGACCTCTAACATATTCACAGCATTTGTGATCTCCTTTTTCAAGTTTTCTTCAGCCAGGTCTCGGGACCTCTCTTCAAGCTTCACTCTTTTGTCCAAGGTAAACAAGTCACACTTAAAGCCTAAAGACAGCCTCAGAAATTCAGCCTGTTGTGGGAGAAGAAAAGATTTCAGAGGAATCCAAGTGATGCAGAAGTTTAAGTAGATTTAGACACTGACATGACATTTGGGACTAAACCCTGTGACCAAAGTTTAGGAGAGATACAGAAGAATAAGTGAACATGACCCACTTCCTTAAAGCAGGTCTTCCCATCTGTAGTGATGGTGGGAACGTTGTGCAGCCAGAAGAGGTGACATCCTGGCAGCACACTCTGCCATCTGTGCCTTTTGACAAAACTGTCTTAAATCAGCACATTCTGCCTGGGAGGAGGTCACAGCTATGCTCCTTCAAGCTTGCAAACAAATGTCACAGTAGTGACAAGTCTTTGTTCAATTTTACAGATTTCCACCTTTCTCCATCCCATCTCCTGCAAAAATTTCCATTAGGCTTGGAAAGAGAGTACAGAAGTTAGCCTACAGAAAGACATCCAGTTGAAGCTGGATCATTCTTTTACATAGGAGAAGATAATAATCAGAGTTTATCTACAAGATCTGGTATCTGAAATACTTCAGGATACAAGCAGTTAAGACTTACCTCCACTTCCTTCTCATTTGGGGAGTCACTGTAGGAGAAGAAAAAAGAACCATGGCTAAGACTGTGGCTTTAAATTCATACCTGCAGGTGATCATTAACAGTCAAAACACTTACGGCTCATTTTGCTTTGTTTTATCTCCTTTAATGCCACCTGCAGTGGGTGAACTCCCTGAGAAGAGACAAAAAACCCACATTTTCAGACCAAAGTGAAAAAATAGCCTCTCCAAACCAACCTGTGAGAGTCTTTTAAGCTTCCACAGAAGCCCCTGGTCAAGATTGCCAGTGTTAGGCTTTCACCACTGAAAAGAACTTGTGTGCCTCAGGTTCTAATTTGTTGTGAGGCACCACAGCATTGCCACTTGTACAAAGCCCCAAAATGGCAGGTTTTTGCTTCAGGCTGTTATGCAATTTACTACCTCATCAGCTTTTAGTGATCTCCAAAGGCAAAAGAGGAGGTGATTTGAAAAGTGAGTATGTCTAAGGAGAAACAACATCGTGCTCCTCTGTATCATGGATAGCACAGAGATGCTTCTTTTACAAATCTCTGGGGAGAGCAGGAGTGCCAGACTGTTTCAAATATTTCTTTACAGCTAAGAATTTGCCTCCTGTCCAGAGGAATGTGGGATCTGGTTAGATCAGTATCTGCAGAAATAAGAGCAGATTTTGCTCTTCTCTTCATTTTGATCTCCAACTGCAGGAACCAAATCCTGAAACAAAAGCCTCTGCTCACACTTGGTGTGGGACAGGCATCTCCCTGCACCTCTCTACACAACTCTGGACTCAGCTCGTGCTGCGGTAATATGAAGGTGTTCAATAAAACTCCCTTACCTTTCCTGCTGGGAACCACAGCTGGAGCTTCCTCACTCCGCTCTTGATTGTTTTTCTTTTCCTGGTCCGCTTCCTAAAGGCACAGCAAAGCAGTTACAGCGAGGGAGCAGCCACACCACCCCTGGAGGGGCTGTCCCCTCCTTTGTCACTGCTCAGCCAAGCCAGTTGGGCTTTTCACTGTCACCAGCACTCTTACCGGGTCTTGCTTCAAAACATTTTGAAACACAGGCTTGTGTTCTTCCATGGCCAGGCAGGATTCCTTCTTGATCTGACTTGGTCCTGTGGAAAAACATTCCCAAATCCAAATGTAACTATTAATAAAACACACCCAGCTTCCAACACCCACCATTTTAGCCATGGGCCAGCTGAGCTAAAGAACTGCACCAAATGCCATGAAAGACCACTGAGAAAAAGAGGAGGCAGCAGAGAACACTACACGGACACAGAGGAAGTAGTATGATCACAACTATGACTGGAAAAAATCCTCATAAGACGTGTTATATGTCTACAGCTGAGAATACAGATGTACTTCTCATAGTTGAAGATGCAAGAGTTACAGTAATATGCCCTTGGATAAATAAATTTTATTATTTTGCTACTAGCATGAAGTATTATTGTTGTTGGTATATTTGCTGTTTAAAGAGGCAGCTTTTAATTAATATTTATACCTTTGAAAACATCTAGAATATTTTGTTTTCTCCTCTGTTTATGCAGTAACACACACCCGTGAGCCACAGAAATGGCACAGGGGAAAAAAAAGCCACAATTAAAAAAAAAAGAAAAAAAAAACCCAAAAAAAACCCCAAACCACAACAAACCAGAAAAACTCCAGCTTCAGGTGTGAAGCCTGCAAGGGGAGATTTATCAGTTCTAATATTAGGAACATTCTTTTCAGACGTGTGCAACAGATAGCTGGATTCTCAGACTTTAAAACTACTGGAACACCTTTAAATATGTTCTGCATATCTGCTTCCTCTTAGCCAGAGGCATCTGGACCACATATCAAAATTAACAGTAGAGGGAAATCAGTAGAAAGAAAATGCTGTTAAATGAAGGGACAGAATTAGATTTCAGGAAGATGGTACTGAGGAAAGAAACAAAACCAAACAAGAAGCTGTAGTCTTATATTGAGGTAAAGATTAAAAAAATATTCCAAACAAGCATGCACAGCTATTCTGTGCTGCTTATTCAGATCAGCTTTGCAAAATCAGCTTAAATACAGTGTGCATACATGCTCCACTTTTGGTTTGGTTTTATAGTTGTTCAGTGGAAGAAAACCATCAGAGCTGGTAAGAATCTGGTGGGTGTTTATGGCTGTAGCAAAGACAGAACAATACTCAAATCTCTCTACCCTCATCTCTCTTGACCCATCCCAGCTTCTTGTGCAACAGCCTTGAATGAGCGGAAAGTGCTTAGTAGCACTGTCAAACTAAATACCTGTTTAAATGCATAAAAACATCTTTTCTCTTGTCAAAATGGTCTGGGATTTTGTGCCCACTTACTGTTTTGCCAGCTGAGCAAGCCCCAAGATCTCACCAAGTTGTTTCATGCTCCCTTGCCTGCAATGCTGTGGTAAGGGGGGTAAAAAACTTTATTCCTACTCAGCTTCAGGGAGGCTTGAGAACACTGGTAGGTGAAAACACTTGCAAAAATATAAATTCTCATATTGTTGCTCTTACTCAGCTTCCTCACTTCAAAGATGTGCTGGAAGCAAACCATTTCCTCAGTGGGTGAGTGGCAGGCAGTGCAGCAGCCACTGTACCTGACACAGGAGCAGCTGGGTCCTTACTGCTGCTTGTCTCTGTTGCCACATCTTCTCCTCTCTCATGTAAGCCCTTGGATGATCTTTCCTCCATAACAAGGCAACCTGCAACACCAGACAGCAGAAAACACAGCTTTTATTGTTCAGTAAACACAGACCTGGGCACATCCAGGACTTCCAGTGGCCCAGGTTAAGGACTCACCTGGTACCGGTGCTGTGCTTCCCACTGAGGATGCAAGAGCTTCTCGGGCTGATGTTAAGTGATCACTGCCAACACAAAACCCTTTCAGATACTCATCACATGATACAGATCTTGATAAAGGCTTTTAAGTCTTGCACAAGACCTGACCTGGATGTGATCAACGTGGCTGGTGGTGTCGACTCCTCACGGTCAGTCTTCAGAGAGAGAGAAAAGAGTTGGCATCAGAATGATAACTGCCAGTATAAAACTAGTATGTCAAAACTTTAACTTTTCCAGCTGTGCCTAAACTATTCCAGCAGTGAAGAACTAGCTGGCAAGTTCACAGATTCACCCACTAGTCTAAAGCCATCTCAGGAATGTCATACTCGGAGATGTGTTTTGGTTCCTGACTCCATGGTTTGCTCCTAACTCACATCTTCAATGACCCAACAAACGTGTTAAGATGGAGCAGTGGTGGTGCAGTAATTCTGTGCATCAGTAGAGATCCGTTTTCAAGGTCTGGAGCTCAAAACCTACAAACGAGGTTCACTTGGCTGTAGGGATCAGACTCATTAGGTAAATAAAAGTGCCAGTAGTCACAGCATGACCAAGCAGGTGGTTCAGAACACAGCAAACTTGTGTGCTGTGTTGTACTTCTTAGTGACTGCCTCTGAAGGGATCCAGTTTTACAATACTATGTATAACAATGACCCAGCCCCTTCAGAGGCCTCAAGCCTCCCTTGTGTGCAAACAGCAGAGGAACAAAGCAATTAAAAGCTGGCAGATCTGCTCATGTTCCTCTAGCTGCCACAGTGCGGTTTTGGACCCAAGTCTTATCACATCACAGACAAAACCAATATCCTCTTGAGGCTTTTAATTTCGAGGGAGGTGCTATATGTGTAATATCCCTCTTCTGCATTTCACCCTGGAAAGCTCCAGCTCGCTCATTCAGTTGTTGGGCTGGTCTCTCTTTACGGGCGACATGATGAGGTTTAAAGGGCTCAGTTGGCAATGACTTGTACTGAATTACACCCACTGCTGAAGAAAAGTGCTGAATAGAAAATAAAACCAGCCCAAACCCACTCCTTCTCTTCAAGAGGAGGAGGAACAAAGCCAGATAACTCCCTACACAGCAAGCACCCAAGAACACTGCTGAAATGTGTGTGGAGAAACAGAAAAACCACATCAACAACTGATTGCCTGTGTTCTGGTATCTTTCCTTCCCCCTTCAATGCCCTCAGAGGACACAGGAAACTCAGCAAATGAGAACAGGAGGTATCTAAAGGCCCTGGTCACTCCCAAGAGTGACCAGCTGCTCCCAGCATCAGGAAGTGCCTTTTCCCTCCTCCCTGCCCTGTCAGAGCTGGGCTGCTCTTGCACAGCCCTGGCCCAGCCAGGTGGATGCTTCCCCTAATGCAAATTCAGGCTATTTTTATTATTGTTATTTGAATTCTCTCATAAGTCTGAGGAAGTGCAGCAATGCATTTGCCTTGTTGAGGCCATTGGGTCTGCAGAACTATTGGGGAGGGAGAATACCATCATGTTGGAAAGAAAAGAAATCTAAAGGGCTTTTAAAACTAACACACAGCACCCAAGTGAACAGAAAAGCCCTTGAATCACCTAGAACTGACTGAAATGATGCATTATGCTATATTGCCTGTCCTTGCCCAGGTGGGCACATGGTCAGTGGTTTCTGTTTGCAATGAAGGAAAACCCTCAATTCAGTTTTTTAGAACCCTAAGCTGGCTGCCAGAATTGTACACTCCCATGGATTCCACATAAAGGGGAAAAAAAATCCTAATTAAAGAGTAACACCACATTCTAGATTTCTTAAAAAACTAGAATCACACAATGGTTTGGGTTGGAAGGGACTTTAAAAATCAAAGTTCCAACCACTGGAAGGGACATCTTCCACTATCCCAGGTTGCTCAGACCAATAGGCAACCTGGCCTTGGACACTTCCAGGGATGGCGCAGCCTGTGCCAGGGCCTCACAGTAAAATCTGTTTACACAGGGCATTGGAGAATGGCACAGTCCTTTAATGAGGAAGAAATGCCAAAGACAATCCTAAAGCCCACCTCTAATCACTTTCCCCACCTCCACCCTCTGATTAGCATACTAATCCAAGGGTTCTCTATCTCAGCCCATGAATTCTGGCCACAGTCTGATACAACTCCTCCCAGACTATCATTAACATTTGGAAGACCTGTCTGGTTTTCAGACTCTGGTATGACTTCCACATATATAAAGCCAAACAAAAAGCCCAAGTTTCACTTGGATCTCAAAAGTGTTCCTTTATTAAGTAGCCCCTGAACTTCTATGGTGACAATGATTTGACTCAAAAAATTTGAGTTACTTACAAGCTGATCTGCTCAAATACATCTGCAACTGCAGAGTAATAAAACTCCAAAGAAAACTAGAGAGACTTTTTGTATTGAACAAGGATATTAAAATTTCCTACGTGCCAGTGTTTAGAACAGATGCTGAGCACAGTCCATTTGCCTTTTCTCTGGGGCAAGCTTTAACATTTTCATTTTCCCCCTTCAGAACATTCATGTGCAATGTTCATACTACAAAGTGGTAAGAAGAATGGAAAGTGACATTTTTGAGCCAGCTGGAATTACAGAAAGCCCCAGAACAACAAAGCACATGGGTTGCACAGACCTTTGCACAGCTATGATTTCCCAGAAGGACTGGATAAAGTAGGAACCCTTGAGAGGATCCTCTTTAAGGGCACTTAAGTAGTAGCAGCAAAGACTGGGGGTTCTTCACCTGCTCTACCCCACTGTGCTGAAACCACAGAGTCCCCAGCACTCTTGCTTTCTACCCACACTGCACTTTCTGCTTTGATTAACCACTACAACCAGACCATGCTGTACTCACAGGTACCACACACCAGGCAGGATCACCCTAAGGCTGGCTGCTCTTTAGTCCCAAAAGGTTATTTCCAGGTTCACAGAAACCACTGACCAATATTCTTCACCATCCCCACCAATACAGGAGTTTATAAAGCTCATTAGGAGCCCTGTGTGGTGGAGCTGAGGGCTAGATTTCAATAGTGAGGACTGAGGCACAGCTTAGGTGTGCTGAGCTGCAGTTTCTCTTGCTGCTGCCACAAGGAAAGCTGAAGGAAAGCTCCCCTACAGCAAAGATGGCAGTTTTCAGCTGTTACATGGTGCCCGTGGGAGAAAGTGCAAAGAAAGGCAGTACTCCCAGCTGAAGCATCCTGTGGCTCCTTGCAAGTGGAGAAAGAAGGAAAACACTCAGTTCTTCCCTGGCAGAACCAATTGTTACTGTATAACCAGCACTGTCTCCAGCCCTGAAACCACATTTAAAACACACTACTGCTAAAAGCATGACCCAGTTGCACGTGAACATCAAGACACTTAGTTTTATAACCAAGGTTTTGCAGAAACATGCCCAAACAGAAGGGAACACCCCCCACAGCACCCTGCTGACTGATGCCAGCTCCATCCACTGTGGAGCAGTGCTGATTTATAGCCATCTGCACCTGGGTCTGAGCAAGGCACAAAATGCTCAAGCCTGTTCAAAACCACATCTCAGGCATCAGAGCCAGCACTCACCTCAGCAAGTGAAGAGTCCATCATTGTAATGGAAACAGGAAGGTCTGCATCAGTGTAGTCATCAGCAGAGCATATTTTCCACCTGGCAACACAGGCTTTATTTGCATATTGCCCAAACAACAGAGAGAGAGAGTGCCCATTTTCCTTAAGCACATAACAACTGAAGTCACCACTCTCTGTGCAGTCAGTCAGCTGGTCTCTCAGGGAGAGGCAAATTCATCGCCAACATCAATCCCTCCTCCCCCAAACAGAAGAACCACCACCAGTCCTTTTCCCAACCTCCTCCACACTGCACTATTCTACAGAAAACCAGTGGCAAAAGCTTTGAGAGCTGCTGAGTCTCTTGCTGCAGACTGCCTGCTTCTGCACCTTCAGGAACATCCTCATCTTTTAAAATATTCACTGCAATTCACTTCAGCTTTCATAATCTCAAGCAGTTCAATCTCTATTTTAAAGATCTAAGGAGGCAGCTTGATAGGCAAGGACCTCAGAATTCCTGCTCTAAGCTCTGCAAAAGAAGAAAAGTGACTCCTCAAAGCCAATAGGATTTTGGCACCTAATGGGAATGCCAATTATGAGTTAAACATGGGCAATAGACAAGAGTGCATAAATCATGTCTCAGTTCTCCAGCATGAAATGGAAACCCCATCACTGTATTTGGCTGGTTACCAGCAGTTCCAATAAAGAATTCTGGTAGCTGTGAATGGAAGCAAAGTGCTGCCCTGGATGGCCATGGACTGATCACCAGGTGTCCAGTACTCCCTTCTAAGGTATGGCCCTACAGCTGAACCCAGCGCATGGAATCTGCTAGACCCTGTTGACTCTTCCCCCCTTCACCCCAAAAGGTTGTTATGCCACCTTACCTGCATTCTCCTGGTGTCACATCTGAGTTGGACACGTGTCCCACATCATACCTCTCCAAGGTGCAGCTGCCAGAGCTCTGCCTGCAAGGTTGGTCCCAGCTGTGCCCAGGAGGGTTATTTGGGCAGGAGGTCTCCAAGGTCAGAGCATCTGTTAAGAAGGACAAGCAGGAAGAGTGGTGGTCCTTGGCCATGTCAGATTTAGTTACAAGTCAATTTTTTGGCTAACTCTAAAATAATCAAGAAGCAGACCAAACACGCAGATTTATAGTAAGGCAACTTCTATCTTGGTAAGAAAGGGTTTGGTTGTGTGGCCTCAACTTGTTGTGTAGATGGAGAGTTTGGCAAACTGAAACAACCCTCTCAGAGTAGCAGAATGCTCTGAATAAGAGCACGTGCAGCAAAGATAGATTTGCTTCCATTCCCATCAATAAGGCCTGGAATTACACTTGAACATTTATAGTCTGTGTGAGAAGAGCCTCTGTGTGGTACCAGCTCACTGCTGGGAGAAATGCTTGCATGTGAAGTCCCAAATGCAGCACCCTGCAACTCTGCAGCCCTGCAATGCATAGCTGCATGGCTGCTTTCAAGCCTCATAAAGCTTGAGAGCTGCAGGAAAGTTCAAACAACTCAGGAATGCAGGAAAAAGCAACAGGTACAATCTGCTGGGAAAGGTAGGGTGGCTCAGCTGGGAGAAGAGAAGGCTGAGTGGACACTGGCACAGGTTGCCCAGAGCAGCTGTGGCTGCCCCATCCCTGGGGGTGTCCAAGGCCAAGTTGGACAAGTCTCTGAGCAAGCTGGGCTAGTGGAAGGTGTCCCTGCCCATGGCAGGGGGATGGAATTAGCTGATCTTTAAAGTCCCTCCCCAAACCATTCTCTCACTCTGTGATTTTACTCTCAGTAGCTCTGTTACTGCTCAGGTTGTTAAACCAGGACTGCCCTCAGCTCAGCAATCAAGGAGCAGGACATCCCAGGATGTGCCAGTCAGAGGGAGTGGGAAGAACAGAACTCACAACCTCTGGGTCCAGACTGACAAGCATCCTCTCAGGAATATACTTGGATCTATGATTTATACCAATAGTTCCTGAAGATTTTGGGAACTGTCAGGTTGACAGACAGCCACCTCTTCAGGCCTTTCACTGCAAGCACTGTGATCATGGTTCAGATTCCTGGATTACTTGCAGAAATAGGTTAAAGCCCACAACAGATTTTCCACACTCTAACAGCACACTCAGCACTACTGAGACTGTTCTGTCAACTCTTTCTGTATTTCAGGTGAAAGACAAATGTCTAACACTACCAGGACTTACCTAGCAGAGGGGAGTTGTGCCAGTGTGAAACACCCAAGGGCAGTGCCCAGGGAAAGTCAGAGTACGAGGTGGGTCCTTCATTCCATGGTCGTTTGGAGCAATGGAGCTGCTAATTGAAAAAATAAGAAGTGCTGCTGTTCCACCACACTGAATACATTAATGCCACCAACTCCCCCCACACACAGGCATCTGCATAATGTAACACCAACAGTTACACAAATACATCTTCTGTGGCTTTTTTGTCTAGAAAAGCAGAAGAGCTCATATCCTTAATGGGCAGAACAGTTACAGGAAGAGACAGGATAATGAAACTTCACACTTGCAACAAAATATGTTGGCTCAAGCTAGGTCTGGAAATAAATCCTAAAAAACCAGGCAAGATGAGCCTAAGAGGAGAACCAAAGTAGCCACTCAAACCCTGTGAAGAGAGTAAAAAAAAAATATCCAAACCACACTATTTCAGCCAAGCCAAGAGGTGCCATCTGAAGATGGCATCTGAGACAACTTCTGAAGCAACATGTGCACAGGTGGTTTTAACCTAAGGTTGCTTAAACAACGAAAAATGGAAAATAAATTGGAAGAAGTGCCATCTTCAGACTCTGATCTTCCTCAAAAAGCTCTTTATCACACATCTGTGTTGTGCTTCAGAGGCAGTGGGACCCTGGCTTCACAAAAAGGTTTGGAATATGCTTTTGTGCACATGTGAACACCTGCATGCATATACACAGATATTGATCTCAAATTGCTTTTACTGAATGTTTAACCCAGCAAAGTTTCTCATGAGGAACATTATTTATTTCCCTTAGGTGATGAAGGGAAAACCCCCCACCCAAATAAACCCAGCATCCCATTTTAACAAGCTCAGCAATGACCACAGCAAGCACACTTACCTTCCCTTTTACGTGTTCAGCTAACGTGGGCAGCAGAGCGTAGTCAGATTCTAACTCTGCACAGCACTGGTATAATAGAGTTTAAGGCAGGCAGGTAAGTAAAAAAAACAACAAAAAAGGAGAAGGAGCAATACATCACTGATTCTGAGCAAAATGCAACTTTATCTTCCCAAGTGAACCACTTGCTGCTAACAGCTGCAAAACTGCAAAACTCTGCAGCTGTTTCCCCTGCTACTTCCAGCCTTATATTTGTACATAGGGATCTGCAGAATTAAAGTTTTATTCATGTGCAGATGACCCAGTTTTGACTCCCTGATGCCCCTGTCACAGCCGAGGGGACATTTCAGGACCTTCAGTCTGCTGTTAAATACCTCGTTGGTCAGTGTTGAATCCAGAGTGCTCAGATCCTGAGCTGTAGCATTCCTTACTAGAGCCAGCTAGGAAAAAAAGTCTCTCCACAATATTTCTTCCTCCACCCCCTCCCAAAGTTGAAGCAAGTAATTTTATTCAAAGCAAAGCACTCCAAAGTTATGTAATTTCCAATGTATTTCTCCACAGAGAGCCACAAAGTTAATAACTGTTTCACTGCCTATTCCCACGTCTGGATACTAGAAAAATTGAGATTTTAAACATTTGTTTTCAAGCCTGTCTGCAGAAGTGGGGGCTGGCTGTGGGACAAAAATCACACCAGTGGATCAGGGAAGGTTTCCCTTAGCCCCTTTTGATAGGATCACCAAGAATTCTCACAGTGCAGACCAACACCACACCTGCAAGTCCTGACACATTTTCCAGAAGGCTGAATAAGGAAAATAACATGCAGATTTGTACATACGGCTTATGCACGTGTTAGAAAAGAAGATACCAGGTGCTGCCAAATTGTTTGCAGCTGGTCTCAGCCGTGTTGTCCTTCCACCAGAGCCCTTCCTGTGCAAGCCCACCTTTCCTGCTCCCAGCAAAGGGCACCATACCTGGCACAGCAATTCACAGAGTCGCCTCTGCAGCAGTTCCCATCTCAGGGCATTAGCAGTTGCTATGAAGAGACATTTACAAGTCTAACAGGGCTCCTAACAACTTGATAACAAGCAATCCGATGTCACAGCATCTCTAGCTACTCCTAATCAGAGCTTACTGTAGTTTGCATTAGTCTGGTTAAGCCTGCAACAGCTTTTTCACAGGAAAGAGAAAACACTGGACATCTTCACCTGCAGATCAAGGGCAATGCTTCCCCACATTGTTAGTGTTAGAATGCCACAGTTCCCTGTGGAAACAGATCCTTCACTTACAGATTAGGGGAAAAGAAATATTTGGCCTTTCCACCTGACATCCTATACAGAAGTTGTAAAGTCCATGGGCTTTGTATTTAGAAGCATTTTCCCCTCTTCCCATGCAGGTGGGGGGAAGCAGGGGGTTGGAATGGGTAGGTGAGGAGAAGACCACAGCCCAGCCCTTCAGTCAGAAGAGGCACCAGACCTGTCTGCCTTTCTACAGGAACCAATAAGAAGTGCTTTTATTCTTTCCTTCAGTGCCACCCTTGTTTGCCAGCCCTGTTCTTCACAATGCTTAGCCAATTCTCCACACATCTGAGTTTATTTATCTACAAGAAGACTTCTGTAAGGCAACTGGAATAATTTAAAGCCAAGGTCCTAGCTATTTTCAGGGTGATGGTGGTTCTTTGGGGGTTGACTTTTTTTTGGGTGGGAGGAGGGAGTTTAGTCACAGTGGCACCAGTCTTAGATATCTGGGGTTCTCTCTCTTGATCTACTCAAGCTCACTTTGCAGGAGAGCTTCATCTATTCAGAGCTGGAAAATGACAAACTATTTCCACTGTCATGCCTCTTGCTAAGAGCAAAATAAAGCAGCTGCACCGTTTGTGGGAAGCATGAAAGCAACATGAGCACACACACATGAACAACACCAAAACACTGGTCAGAGAGGGGCAAGCACAGTTTGGGGCTGTTTCTGCCATATCAGTGCAAAGTTGTGCCTTAGAGATAAAGCAAAGGGTCCCAGGGAGTTTTTCTGGCACGACAAACAGTGGTTTCACATGGAGTTGTTTGCAATGCACACGTATTTGTTGAGCATATATGGTAACTGCATGCCTGAGGGCAAAACATTCAGAGGGCTTAAATCAGTCAAATCCCTTTTCTGTAAGAAAGTGATCAGACTCCAGGGTTGGGAAAGAAAAAGGCACATGTTCTCGATTCAGACCTCTGCACTATTTAATTGCCCAGGTTATTGAGGTGCTGATGTCAGGAAGTGAGTAAGAAAGAGGCAATATGAAGTTTCCATGGCTCTGTGACAGAAGTTGCACATGTACAAGGCAGTGACAGGATTACTTTCCACTAAAGAGAGCAGCCTAACACCACACAGCCAGTCAAAAACACAGAGCAAACAACAACCAAACAGAACACAGAATGTACAAAAATCAAGTCTATTTGCTCAGGAAGCTTAAGAAAGAGGGATGGCTCTGTAAGGGATAAGGTGGGAAACAGCACTTTAGATAAAGGAGTACCTGTGCCATCTGTGGCATTACCAATGCCCCCTCCTAGGACTGGGGGTTTATTGGGAGCTTCTGAAGCTTTGGTGGATCCCAACACCCACTCCTTAGGATCCCACCTGCTTCTCAGCTCAGATGGTGGCAGATTTCTTCAAGGAGAAAGAAAAGTAGGAAAAAAGGGGTGGGGGGGGGGGGGATCCCAAAACAACAAGCAAGACTCCACGGAGCATTTTACTGGATGACCTGCAGATCAGTCCTATTTTCCCTTGATGTAACTAAACCCTGAAATACTTGCCCATGCAAAAAGTGAATGCTGGCACATTGCCAGAAGTTACTCACTTTTGTGGTCTTCCACCTTCTCCTGAAGCAACTGGCAAGTGCTTGCTAAAGCTGCATTCACATCCCTAAGCTTCTGCTGCTCAGAAATGGCTTCCTCCAACTTGTTCTTCAAGGATGCTGCTTCTTCACGAGCAGAGTGAAATGCTTCAACTTGATCCTCCGCCTAAGCACAAAACAATATTTAAAGAAAAAAGGAAGGAATAAAAAAAAGATAAAATAAAGCAGCCTGGCTAGCACAAGGAGCCTCTACAGTTCATGTAAATGAAACCAAACTGCATCTGTTCTTTCTCAGGAAGTGATAAAGCTCCCTCTGAACTTCTGCATTTTTACGTTGGGGTGGACTGTGTATGGAAGCTATTTTTGGGTGCGTTTTTTTCCCCCTCTTTTCTTTTTTTTTTTTTAAACCACCACAAATATGCAATGCTGCCTCTTTCATCAGCAAACTGTTGTCACCACCCCCTCAAATTTTACTTCCTCTGCTGGTTCCACTTTTGCAGGGAGGCACACCATTCGGAACAAGCGATTCCCTTCCCCGAGGGCAGCCGCGCATCGGACACGGCCCTTCGCATCTCCTGCTTCCCCGCACGGAGGGAACTAGGCTGCCCCTTACGTGCTTGCTGGCATCCTCCAGCTGCTTGGTGGCTTTTTGCAGCTCTAAACACAGGGCTTCTGCCTGGCCAGCAGCTTCTTCTTGGAGCTGTTTGGCAGTTTCTATCTTGTGCTGCCTGCGGAGCAAGAGACAGCACAAACCACAGCCCGTTAGTGACATTTCAGAGCAGGCTGGCCTGGGAGGTGACACACTCTGGCTGCTGGGACATGCACCAAAAGTCAGCTGTTACACACTGCAGCTCCCCAGGATCCAGCAGCAGGGAATCGGACACGGGGTTTTTCAGAGCAGGAAGGGGATGAAGGCTTTCTGTAATGTTTCTGGGTACCACACGGGAATCAGCAGAGAACTGTCAAGAAGCAAGGGCTCAGTGGGGCAAGCTTTTGCAATTTGGACAACAGAATGTGTTTTCTCAGGGTTTGGGAGAAAGAGAGGTTGGATATAGAGGCAGTCCTACTAGAAAAAGATACCCAGGAGTTATTACTGCTTCATTGGATTGAGTTCTCCACATCTGAGAGGGAATTTCATTTGACAGCAAGCAGATGCCATCAGAACTGGTGCTAAAGAGGATGGCTTTCAACAAAACTCTTCTTTTCCACTGTAGAAACCCTTGCCCATTTCCTCTCTAACTCACTTCAGGGTTTTTTTTGTTGTTGCTTTCAACACAAAGAATTTTTATAGAGAGACAGCCTTGAGAAACCAAGCCATCAGTATTTTTATCAGCTCTTTTCCAGGTGGAGGGAGAGCATGTAGTAGGTGCTTCAGTGGAAGGTAAGTCAGGCAAAAGTATGGTACAACTGCTCTGCATCAGCTGTCAGGGCTGCCAAGCCCTGGGAACATCCCAAACCCAGGGACAGGGCTTGGAGCAACCTGGGATAGTGGAAGGTGTCCCTGCCCATGGCAGAGGCTTGGAACTGGATGATTTTAAAGTCCTTTCCAGCCCAGGTCATTTTATGATCCTAGTTCTAAGATCACAACTCATAGAAGGAACCATATGCCAAAAAAGTTACATTTTCATATTTAATGACAACTCATTGAAGCTACACCCTTGGGAAATTTAGACATCTTCCCTGAGCCTAGCAACTGTATCCCAAAGCAAAAATACCTGCAGACAGATATTTGACAACTCTCCTGCTTCACACAAACCCAGCAATTTTTTAAATGGCTGCACCTGCTCAATAGGCAGTACCCTCGTGCTTTAACTTCTCAGTCTGTGGTCTCCCTGGTGTTTACAAAGACACCTTCAAGACTGTACATCAGTTCACACACAAAGCTTAACTCCCACACAGTGTAGACCTTGTACTAAAACCAAATCCACTCTCCAAAACAGAAGATAATTTCTTCTATGAAAAAAATTCTTGAGAATTCAGTAGACTTTGTTCCACTAAAAAAAATGCCCCAAAATAAGATACTGAACAGCTAAGCAACCAGAAAAAAAAATAAAACCCAAAACCAAACAACACCAAACCAAACCCCAACCTCCTCCCCCAAAAAAAGACACAAATGCTTTGAAGGGGTACCTAGCAGAGAGCTCTTTCCTTAGGTGAAGTTGTTCTGTCTTGGTTCTCCTCAGGTTGCCTGCCACTCGAATAAAATCCTTATCTAAGGACTCATTGCATTTTTCCAAAAGCTGGAGTTTCTGGGTCCAAAGATGTCTTTTTTCTCCTAGTTCTTGCTTGAGGGCCTGTGGAATTTTGAAGTTGCCATGTGGTTAGAGGAGGAGCAGAGCCAGAGCCTCAATTTACACGGTGAGACTTGAGTTCCCTGCTCCACCAATTAATATCATCACCTACACCCCACTCTACCCTATCAGAGTAAAGATAGAACTCCTCCACCAAGGTGCCCAGATACAGCAACAAAAACCATAGCTCATAAGAGAAAGTTTTAATGAAGACCATCTTGCAGGAAACCCTAAAATCGATAATCTAGGCTTCTGCAGCTCTTTCCTCAAAGTACAACTGAGTCCACTTGTACCAAACTGAGTTTGTATTACAGCAAAATTAATGAAATAAACAAGAACCAATAAAACCTGTTTGCCATACATGCTTAACAGCTGATCTGTGCCAGGGATGACCCCCACCACAAAGGCTTTTAGATTTACCTCTGGTTTGTAGGAAGGAAAAGGGTAAAAATTAAGTGTTAGGTAACACTGAACTCTATTTCTCTGAACAGTGACTTGCAGTATAAAGTCCTGAGAAGAAGAATCCAGTGCTCTCTCTCTGACCTTTCTCAACTGAACACATGAAAGAGTGTCCTCAGCTTTTAAAGAATGCTTAATGAGAGTCAAACGGAGGTCAGGAAATAATCAAGTTTATATTCCTGGGATTTTGCAGCAATTCTAAGGGGAAAACATCAGTCTTACAAATATGGGCCACGTTATCTGCTTGCAAGTTGGAGTCTGATGCTCATGAGCTTCAAATACAAAAAAATAGCACATCAAGTATCATACTTAAAAAAAAAAAAAAGGAAAAACGGCAGGCTTTGCTGATAGGGTTCCTAGGATGAATGGGATGTGACCATATGCAACTGCCCACATACTGAGGGTCTGTTCCTCAGCCAAGGCAGGCAGCACTCACTGCTAGAAATACCCTGATTTTGACACTTAAGTGGTATAGGCTCATCAGAGCACATGTACCAGTCTTGTCTCCCAGAAGAAGGGTGAAAAAGATTTTGCTGTCACAATATATACTTAGATATATGTATACAGGCACAAACACGTAAGCACACTAAGTTGTCTTTATGCCTAATAGCCTTTAAAATGTTTTTGAAAATACAAAACCCCAGCAAAACATGTCCATAATAAATTTCACAGGAAATGGTGGGCAAGGCTTCTAGTGATAACTTTGGTTAACCAACTAATTAAATCTTGGACCATGTGCTTTCTCTGAGGCTGGAAGAAGCTACTTTGAATATCTCTCCCTTTTTTTTTTTAATCTGCTGGTGTTGAGCTGCATGCACAAAATTTCACACATGTCTGGTTTGTTCTGTCTAGGTGAAGATAATTTTTGACACGAAGTCACTTCCCATCCCCCCTGGGACCGTAAAGGATGGGACCTTTTATTTTTAAAGGATTTTGTTCTTTCTTGATCCTCTGTTAGCTCAGTTTCCAAATACAACACTCTTTAGGAGCCAGAATAGGATTCATTTGCCACAATCAACTCCAACCCCCACACTAAAAGTTTTTAGCTTCACATGTTTAACAGGAAAATGATCCCAATGTGAATGTAACTTCACAAGCATTTTTCAGCTCTGACAGCTTTGAAGGAGGAGGTTTTCAGTCAAGACCAAAAAGCTATAGCAATTCACGAGCCAGCAGTTTGCTAGAGTCCACCCAAAGTCACATCTGGGTGAAGAAAGTGAGACAATTGCACCTTCTCTAAGGAGAAGGTTTCAGGATTTAGCTGAAGAAAAATTATAAAAAGACCTGGCTCCAGGACTGGATGGCTCCCAGTGACTGCTCCAGCCCTGCCTGGGAAGGGCTACACCATTCTGTAGCACCAGAGGAAAAAAGAAGGGCAGTGTTCTCCCCAAAGAACCAACAACCTCATGCAGCACATCCACTGATGGCACCTGCTGTCACCCAAGGGAGAGGAATTTTGGGGTTTGACATCCATTAGGGAGCTGGAAAGCAGCATTAATGTACAGCTTAGGGTTGATGGAGCATTTCTAACAACAGATCAGCAGAAAGGAGCAGGTTGGAGAAAAAGCCACATCCAATAAGATGGATGGAAATTTCAGAAATTGTGCTGTTACAAGGGAGAGAAGGAGGAAACAAAAGTGTTGTGTCCACGGGCACTTGCTACTACATGGGGAAGATATTTTTACCAGTACCTTGAAAAAAGTCTGTGCTTGCAAGCCTCACCAGAGGAATGAGGAGTAGGAGAAATACATTACACAAAACTAAGTTATAAAACAAGGTTTTGTTGAAGTTTGTCCTGTGGAATATACCCAGTCAAAGCAGAACTCTTCGCCTCTCACAACAAAATAAACCCTAGGGAGGTTTTGATTTGGAAATTTGGTTATGAAGCCTCCTCTGCTAATTGACCTGGTTCATCTTCCCTTTCCTTCAAGTAGAGTTTTAACTAAGGGAGCTCTTGCACAAGACAAGCCAGCAAGAGCACAGCATGTAAGTGAACAGCAATCATCCTTTTCCTCCTCAAAAAACCTCAGTAAAAGAAGGTATTTCTCTTTATGCAGCCATCTTTGCCTCACAGATGGACTCTGATCTCCAGTAATAAACACACACAGCATGCAGCAGCAAGATACCCACCTGAAGTTTTTGCACAGCCTCATCATCCCACTAAATGCTTCAGAGAAACAGTTACTCACCACAAGTTTTCTTTCCCAGGTCTGTTGCATGTCCTCATCGGGATCTTTTACCCATTCTAATGAAGCCATGACAAGCTCCTCTGCTTCAGAGGCTTCCTCTTGCTGGAAAAGAAAATAAACCCTAAAACAACCTCCCCAAACTCCATAATTTTTAGTACTCATCAACAAGTCTGCCCAGAATTACCCAGGATATAAATTAGTGTTAGAGTAGGTGCCAAGTGATCTTGTTAAACTATGACCCCCTCCAACCTCAAACTACTCTTAATTTTAGAAAAGGAGAAAACAATCTGATTATTCCTAATTAAATTGCTGATCGAAGACAGCACCCTTATCCATGTAAGCTTTACTACTGACCAGGTTTTTCATGATAGTCTTGAATTTTTCTCCTGCATATTCAGACCCCTGAAGCAAAAGCAGCACTTCACGGTCCAGCGTTTCATCCAGGGATCTCCGTTCAGTCCTGATAATCTTTGAAGAGATGGAAGAGCCAGCTAGTTTGTTTTGACACCCCCTTATTAGAAACCAGCAGCAGTGACATTTAGACTTTCCTGAAGTACCCCTGCTCTGTATTTACTGGAAGGTCAGAGCTACCAAAACTTGAGGCTTGGAAAAGCTTTTTCAAAACCACCACATCAATGAGGATTTAAAATATTAAAAAAAAAAAAAAAAACAAAAAAAAAAAACCACAAAAAAAACCCCAAAGCCAGCCAATGTGTTGAGCAATCCAATGCAAATATTCACATCAGGGTAGGCAAGAGGAAATCAGTGATTAGTTATCTTTATTCAGAGGAGTCTTTACCAAGTGATGAATAAGCAGAGCCCTTCCTTACAGGTGACTTGGAGTCGTGTTTCTCTGCAGCGTTTGAAGGGCAAACACAGTGACTCACTGGGGCTCTGGGGAGCTGCAATATGGGATGATAGCTAACTCTTCAAAGCTGCCTAGCCAAGCCTACCTCTCCTTTCTGGGTCTGAAGTTTTCTTCTATTTGTACATTTTTGTTGTTGTTGCTATATGTGCTAACTCTTTGCAAAGGCACATTGTACAAGAAGCAGCAGAAATCACTCAGCAGCATCTCTCTGCTATGCTGCACGGCTTGTATCTGGAGGGAAAACAGCACATAGGGAAGGATGGGACTCATGGATTGTCTAAGGAAGTGGGAACAGAATGGCTTGCCTTAAAATCAGAACAAAAGCCATAATTGTAGCAGGATGCTCTGCCTCAACTGGTGTAAAACAGCTTCAGCATTACCCTACTCACAAAAATTATCAGTAGTGGATTTATAAAGGGGGGGGGGGGGGCATGCTGCTGTTGGTGTTGGAGAATGCAAAGACCAGCCTGATTCCTTGATCCCAAAATTAAAAATTCTGAGGATGTGAAGAACAATGTTTCCTGACAGAAAGTGGCACCAGTGAGGAAGTGGCAGGACAAGCTCCTCACAAAGGACACCACTGAGCTGGCACAGCTGGCCTGGAAAGATCTGACAATCACTTTATACCATAAAAACCCAGTCCCACTTTTTAAAGTCTGGGCTTCTGACACATCCCTTCTAGCAGGGTGCGTGTGGAGATCCCTCCCTCAAGTAGGGAGGCGCCTCAAAGTTGAACAAAAGATTTGCCCATGGTCATCAACATGGGAGAGCAATAACAAACTTTTTAACAATTATTAGTTTGGAAATTATTGGTTTAATAGCTAGTGCACTGTACAAGTAATTAATTCTGATTAAAGTATTTTAACCTAATCATTACCTTCTATTTACATAAATAACTTATTTTATTCATTTTAATATATTTGGTTTGCCATCAGAGATGCTTATCAGAGTTTCTTAATAGTACATTACATTAGGACCCAACAACTTTATCAAGGTGCTCACTCCAATGCTGAATTTCCTTTCTCACTACAGTTGACTTAGAAGAAAAAGAAGTCTCCTCTTTCACAACAGAAAAAAAATCATTGTTCATGTCTGGTGTAGGCAGCACAAGAAGCAGACTGTCAGTTACTTTCTGAAGCATAAAAGCCTTTATATATTGGAAAACAGATATCTTCTCGCACCAGTCTGTTCTTCTGCCAGCTAAATGCATGACCCAAGCTCCTCCAGATTTACTTGGTAGAGAAGAGGGGGGCTGGAACTGGCTGGAACTGGATGATCTTTAAGGTTCCTTCTAACCCAGGCCATTCTAGGATACTATGAGCTAATATATCTGCAAGTGTTTTGTTGGCTCTTCTTTGGACTTTCTCCAAGGTGCATGGAACAATATTGCAACCTTCTCATTCTGTGCTTACATGCTAGGATTAATGGCTTCAAATTCCAGAGTTATCTAATCTCATACAGGCAATGAGCTTTGTTCTGCCTCTGCTGATGCAAGACAACTGGGAAGAGATTTAATTTAGGTTTAATTCATACCTCAGAAGACTCTGCAAGCTCCAGTTCACAGTGCAGTGTATTCATCCCTTCAGGAATATTGCTGTTAAATTTACACAACAATGGGAAACTCAACCCATTCCTAAAAGAAGCAGAAAAAAGGTTATGTATCAGGCTGTTTTGGATTTCTGATGAATTGCCTTTTCTGGGATTTGGCCACAGTACTCACGAGATCAGCTCTTGCTGCATGTGTTGGATGCTCTCCAGCAGTTTGTTTTTTTCAGCCCGCAGCGTCTGAAACATCCATGGGGTTTGGTGAGAGGCTGACTTTGCCATGCAGAATCAGCACAGGCCAAACCCAACCTAACCCATACCTCTATGATTGAGGAACACTCCACAATGGTTAATTTGAGTTCCTTGATGTCCTGTTCCTTCTGCAGAGATTGTTGAGAAAAGAACAACAAAAAAAATTATATTCAATCGTCCATCACAGCAATAAGATGCATGGTTTAGCTTGAGCAGCAACCTGATTATGACATAAAAATTCTTGTGAATTTAAAAGAATACGGTGAGTTACCTTGCATGTTAACTAATAGAAAGCACTCAGATGACCTTTCCTACCTAAATTCTGAAATTAAGGAGACAAACCCTCTTTTCCAGGTGTTGTACTTAAATTTATTACTCATCTGGTTTCAGGTCCAACATATTAAACTAGACAAAAGCACTCTAGTTTTAACTTAAAATATGGCCAAAATTATATGTCAGCATGAGTTTTAATCCCAACTGACCCTTCAAACAAGTTACAACATTTCAAGTGTCTCTATTTTTCATTATTAGAGTGTAGCACTCTGTAGATTACTCACAACCTAACAGAAAGGCTAAAAAAGAGTCAGCCCTCAAGGTAGGGCTGGGGAACTGGTAGAAGAACCACCTTTGTCAGCAACTAGCTCCAGTCAGGTTATGCCATTCCAATAAAAGACACTGCATAGACAGCAGAAAATTTATAAGAAAACAGGAAATCAGAGTAGGGGCTCTTGTCCTCTCACAGTTTTATGAGTTCTTCCTACCCTTTCTTTAAAAACCATTGAGGCTTTTGAAAGAGATGACATGCACAGAAAGGCAGGCAGGAAAAATGAGGTTATAGAACCAGATTATCCTAATGGCAACAAGTACAGTCAGTTTTCCACACCAGTTTCTTCAAAATTATTCCAACCACTCACATTTATCCCCATGTAATCTAGCAGTCTACTTTCAAAATTCCCATTTAGTCAATAGATTAAGAGAATCTTGTTGAAATAAAATGATACTACAAGAGCTCACAAAAACTTTGAATCATTCAAGTAGGAGAAAGCAAAAGCTACTTTTTTCAAAAAAAGAATTTAATAAATTTGTGCCCTTAAGCTGCTTCTGGAAAAACAACCCACCAAACCAAAACTATTAAAACACTCAGTACAAAGTTTTCAGCTGGATCACACCAAAGTTCAGTTCTCTTTTTTACTATTTGAATTCAGCTGCAGTCACTTTCCAGGGACTCCAATAGTCACACATTTTATCAGGAGATTTATAGCACGTTCTGCTAAGTAGAAACTCCACTGGCATAGAATAATAATTCTTTGCATAATTCATGAATCCAGAGAATGCCAGCACATTTGTAGGGTCTTCTATCTTTGTTTTCTATTATAAAATGCATGTTTAAAAACATCTGAAGTGTTCACTCCTCAGTAAAGCCTCGATAATTACACCTCAGCAATAAAAGGACAAATTTCCTTTTCCATTCGGCTCCCAGTCACCATTTCTAATTTACACAAACAATCTCAATAAAAGACATGAAGGGAAAGGCCTTCTGTAGGTCCCTGCTGAAAAAAGTAGCCTTTAGAAGTTTCTGGACACTTTGTCTGAAGTTTGCAAGTTTGTTTTAATAGGTTGTGATTTACCAAAAAAAGGAAAAAGCAAGCAAAATCCCGAAACCTTTAATTATGCTGACTCATAGGCAGGTCCTAAAGTAGAGCTCGCCCACTTTGAAGCCATTTATAGGATCAGGTTCTGCAGTGTGAGAAGAGTAGAAATCAAAGTGCCACAGTGAATACTACTGCCTTGCCTTTTTACAAATCATCCCATCAGTACAGACCGGGAACCCGGGGCACAGGAAGCTGTCCCTGCCCATGGCAGGGGGTTGGAACGAGGTGTCGTTAAGGTCCCGTCCAACCCAAATTATTCCGTGATTGGGTTGTTTTCAGTTGGTAATGAAGTAAAAACAACTAACCTGGATTAGACTTGCCTCTTTATTCACCACAGTGCTCTCATATATATGAGCTTGGATCTGAAGAATGAAAAGATCAAAAGGAAATCCAGCCATCATTACAGACTCTAATAAAAGTCTGTTCCTATTTCCTACTAGGAAAGGAAAAAGTATCAATGTTCCTTGCTTAGAAAAACCAAATTCTTCTTTGAACACCTTGTGTGGTGTTTGTTTCAAAGTACAGATCTTGTACCCAGCAAAGAGCAAAAGCATTCTTAACTTTCAGTCACTTTTGTTTCCTCTCATCTGTCCAGGTCAATATTTTCAGCAACATCTCTCAAAGCATGACGTTAATGTATTATCTTGACTAGTGAGGGAAAGGTATTCAAATCAAGTTTAACTTGGAGGAAATAATGAAACTGGATTGTTTCCATCAGCCTAGTTTTTAGCCTCCAGACAGCAACTTCCTTGGTGAAAGCTGTCACACTCTCCAAACTACTATTTCACTGCAGTCCTTCAACATAGAGAGGTTCAGGACTGTTTGCCTTCCAGCAGCAGAAATTCCCCCTTCACTAGACCTAAGTAAAATTCAGGTTGACTTCTTATTCCTCTCAGCTTTGAAATGCTTACTTGAAGCTGTGCTGCTTTTTTCGACAGCTCCAAAATCTTCTTTTGCAGCCCGTTGGTGTCCATGCTATTCCTAATAATCTAAACAAGACAGAGTGTTTAGGCACAGCTGAACGGATTGACAGCTTCTGCTTGAAGAAACCAGGCAAAAATGACATCTCCACCCCCAAGCTGCTGCCTACTCTCGAGCACTACCAGCATTTTTGCACATAGATTGCATGTGTTTGCCCCACCAAAACTGCTTCTGCTCCTTTTCCCACCCAGAGCACTGGTAAGAGAGAAAACCCCTCAAAACACGATTTATAACCACTGCCAGACCGGCAAAGCTAAAGAAAAGTCAGCCCTGCAGCATGAGAATTGTTTTCAGAAAGATGTGGTTTAATAGCTATTTGGACAAAGGAGCTTTGCAGAAAGACTGATCTTAAGGTGTTGCTTTTCTTTACTATGTTTGCTTTAACATGTTTCTCCATTTCCCCCTGAATAGACTGAAATACAGTCTGTAAGCAAGCATTAAAAAACTTTATCACCTGATAAAAAACTGGTTTATAAAATTGTTACTCATGCAGTAAAAAAAAAAAAAAAGAGAAAGAATTAACAGCTCTTCTCTGAATAAAAAACAAGCCTAGGGATACTCTGCTAATGGAGCTGCATTCCCAAAAAAACTCCTGTAGGTCCTTGGCCAGTGTCAATGGATCCATCTGTGAGTGGAGATCCCACCCAGTGCATTTTTTTTTATTATTTTGGTTACAGCTCTACACAAGATTCCTCCTTTGAATCTTAAGGGAGGAAAACAGAAGTGAATATGAAATGATGAAGTGTTGGATGGAGATTGTTTCAATATAGAGTTTGTGTATTTATAGCTGTGGGAACCAGAAATACATAGAATTTGCCTATAAACCTTGGAAAAAAAGTGGTGGTGGGGGGAGAAGTAGTTTGTCCCTGTCCCTATGTTTCCCTAACCTCATATCCTTATTTACCCAGCAAGTGGAAAATATGAAGCACAGTGCAACCTGAAGATACAAAGTTTATGACAAATCAGCCTTTTTAAAGTGTTAGATATTTTGATAAACTAATTAGCATGCAAGGCTTCAAAGTCTGACAAGCATTTCATTTCTTAATGGCAAATTTTTAGCTAGGCAAGAACATGTCAAATCATGATATATTTTACCTCTTCCTGGAGAGAAGTAACTTTGATGTTGAGAGACTGATTTTCTTTTTCCTGATCAAGTTTATGGGAAAAAAAAAAAAAAAAAAAAAAAAAGAAAAAAAAAAGAAAATAATAGAAAAAGAGAAAAACAGAAGAATTGGTTTTAGCATGTAAGCAACAGACCATGAACACATCCACAGCTATGGTGTTGAATCCCTTTGTTTCAAAGAGCACACAAAAAAGGGAGAGCTGAGGCTGGTGCTTCACTAAGGCACAGAGAAGGTCTTACTTCTCATTTTTAACAGCCTGAGCAGCCTCACCACTGTTACAGCAAGGTGTGAGGTGCTGTACAAGGGAAACAAGAAGGAAAAGCACCTACTAGCTGCCTGTTCTGCCAAAGAATCTGCTCTCTTTTCTCTTCTGACACATTCAGGTTGTTTCTTGCTTCCTCTAGCTCTTCTTCCAGGGATTTGGCTCTCAACACAGAGTGCTGGATGCTGCACAGGGGGAAACAACATCCCAGAGAAACTTCAGCCATTTAATGTTGGGTGTTTAGCTAGGCTGGAAAGAGTATTTTTAGAAGCCACCAGGCACTTATTTTTTGGCATGACACTTAACAGAAGAGCAACAATCAAGTTTAAGCTCATAATTTCTGTCCAGGAAGCAAATCTTATGGTTCTACTTCCTATTTATCACCCTCTTCCAGCCTTACAGTAAGGAATGAAATCCCACCCAAGGCAGGTGGATACAAACAAAGCTATGTTGAATATCTTAAAAATTTAGCTTGTTACAGTTAAATATATCAGGTTAACTGAGCACAAATTCATCTTTACAACACTTCATGGTTTACAGTTGGAGAAACCATTTCAATTCAGTATTCAAGGATGAGCTCTGCACCATTTTCTTACCCTAATCTGATTAGCCCCAAACCATGTATTAAAGCAACAGGCAAGGCCCTTTTCCAAGCTAACTTGATCCTGCAGAGCATCCCAGAGCAGGTGGTCCCACATAAGGGCACATGTCCCATGCCAGCTACCCTGTAGAACTCTTGCCTTAATCTCCCCTGAAAAGCCTGGGAACAGCTTGGCAGCTGACCAAACCATATCACAGTGTAATTAATTAGGCCAGATGAACACAATGAAAAATGGGCTCGTACTCATGGCAGTGGTATGTCCTCAGGCTACAGAAAGGCTGAACAAGTGACACAACTCACCCCAGTCCATCCAAAGTGCAGCAAAATAGCTTTTAGACACTCATTTCCCCTCTGCTTAGCAACAAGAATGTGGTCTAGGATTGGAAACCTTCCAGTGCTTGGCTCTTATCTTGGCAATATTATGCCTTTTTAAAATATATATATTGTTGCTGTTGTTGTATTGTTTGTTTGCTTTAGCCAGGGATTCTTCCTGTGTGCACCCACACCACCACATGCTGCAGGAACCTGGCTCCCAGATGAATGATTTTATGAAAACCAGGAGGGACAGAGCAGAACAACCAGGCAAGAAGACTAAACATTACAGATGTTGCATAAAGTCAGGAAAACCACTGTGATGAAGCAATGGTGAGGAGAAAAGCATGAAATCAAGGCTGGAAGATCACAGCTCTGCCCATGGCAGGCCTGGTGCCATCAGGGTCTCCCACCTTTTTAATTGTTGACATAGATGCTCATTATCTGCCAGGAGCTTGCTGTTGGTCTCATCCAAATTTTCCATGGTGAGCTTCAGTTTGTTGTTCTCTTCCTGAAGCTTCTGGTTGTTGTACTGCAGGTCCGCAACACACATTATCAAGTCAGAGGTCTCCCTGTCCCAGTAACAAAGCCAGGAAAGAGTGAGAAAGGTGATTTTACCTACTTTTAGAAGATCCTACTGCACTGATGAGAGGCGAGATGAGAGCCCACAGAGGAGTTGTGATGCTGCAAGTGTGCAGTCATTTGCTCTGCACAGAGATAATAGAGCACCTCTAAGCCTGTTCTCCAGTTTTATGGGCACCAAGAACTTGTAGTTTTAAGCATTTTTCTGCTCCCTGCAACTGGAGTTTGCTGTCAGGAAGTGCCACAGCTGGATGCCTACATGAGAGTGCTTTAAGATTTTGCTAATCACCTCTTGGGCCACTAATGATGCTTCTGTACTCACTCTGCAATTTCTGGGTGCTTTCTTTTCCCCCAAGCCATCTCCCACTTCATGCTTTCAACCAAAACTTGAATGAGGATCATTCTTTTGAGATCCTGAGAAATTATAGGGAAGCTTTAGAGAGTGGATGTTGGATTTCTGACTAGGCATAAACTGCAAATGAAACTTGTGCTCTTTGTTAAGTACTTTGCCATTAACAGTCCAAATCATAGACATTGCTACTACTACTACAAAAAAAAAAAAAAAAAAAAAAAAAAAAAAAAAAAAAGCCAACCAAAAAACTCAACAAACTCCCTATCATAAGAAAAACAACCCCAAACAAAATGCAGGACCAGATTTTCAGGTTGTAATGTCTTCTTGTTGTCAGACAACTAAGAATTTGGTGGAGGGAAGGAACGAGTTTAAACAGGGAAAGACATGACAAACATCTGACCACAAATTAAAAAGGCAAATGGACACAGAAGCACCAAGATATCAGTAGGAAATGTACTGGCTGTATTTTAAGTCTGAGCAGAAGCTGTGAGGAAGAAGGTGACAGCATTGAGAACTCCTGCAGACTGAGGTGAGCATTAAAATCTCCAAGAATAATGTTCCTAAATAAAGGTTCTTGGAATTTCTGTCAAGTGGTTCAAAGCTAGGAGTTCTATATTCTGAGAAAGAATTGCTTAAATGGACTCACATGTCTCCTTTAGATACATCACCCCCAAAGGCCTCCAGGCTTCCTGATGTAACATTCATCTGGACATGTGTCTTGTTGGCTGAAAGTGGTGGGGGTTTTTGTTATAGAGCAAGAAAGTGGAGCTTTCCTGAACAGAAACAGAGTAAAATGTTCTGCACCTTCAGGGATGTTTTTAGGTACTTGAGATTCCAGGTCTTCTGTGCTTGATGATGATTTCTCAGTAGCACCTTCTTCCCTGAAAGAAGGGAACATCAAGGGTCACAAAATCAGCAGGACACTGAGCTGCTTACCAACTCTGCAACACTTACAGAACTTTAGCCAAACCCAATGTTGTGGACATGGTGTCCCAATACCACTTTCTTTTCAGAGCCACAGGGGAAGCTTATAACGTCCTTTTTCCACAAAAGATTTATTAAAAGAAGTTACCATTTTCTCTTACAGTCTTCAATCCACTCTCCCATGATGGCATGATAGGTTTCCAGGTCCATGGAGATATCTTTGTGCTCCGGGTCAAGCTTGTTGCACAGCTCTTCAAGACCACTGTCCTCTGATTCCCGGCTGGTTGTATGTCTCAAATAATCAACTATCTTGGACACTGCCACTTTTCCTAAAGCAGAAACAGAGGTCAGATGCCAAAGCTTGGCAAGGCACCATAAAAAACTGTAAAATGCCACACTACTGAACGGCATTGTATCCAACTGCCCTCAAGAACTGCAGACAAGCAACTGATTCCTAAACTAGTTAGAGTGTGATCTGGAAAAAAAAAAGTTTAGAGCTCTTCTTTGTTGGGTTGAGGTTTTTGTGGTTGTTTTTTTTTTTTTTTTTTTTTTTTTTTTGTAGTGGTGGGTTTTTGGTTTTTTCTGTGTAAAAAACTGGTTTTGCGAACTTCAGTTTAAGAGGAGCACAAGTTGACATGTGATACGGATCCTTGCTCTCAGGGCCAGGCTGGATGGGGCTCTGAGCAACCTGGGATAGGGGAAGGTGTCCCTGCCCACGGCAGGGGGATGGAATTAGATGATCTTTAAGGTCCTTTCCAACCCAAACCATTCCATGAGTCTACCACTTGTAGTCATGTCTGAGGTGGAACTGTGAGGAATTGTCTCTTGCTCTGAAGTTTCCCAAGTTTCTAACAGGATAAAGGCTGAAAGAAAGAAAGTCATTTGCAATAAGGTAACTGCTGGAAATGTGTTGCTCCTCTCTTTCCCCTGTGCTAAAACACTGCAAGGATCAGCAGGGGAAGGATCAGGCACCAGGCAAAAGAGACACCGGCATTTGCACATTTATTCTGCATCTGCCACAACACAGGCACCCACACATCTCAGAGCCCGGCATCTCTCAGGGACCAAAAAACGATTTGAACCTTGGAAATCCATTGAGAGGAGAACAAGAGAGAGCAACGAGAAAACCCTGGCAAACCTGTGTGGTGGCTGTCACATGCACAGAAGATGGTGGTCAGCAGGTTCTCTTCACAGATCAAGCTCACGTCATACAAATTGTCAGCTTTGTACCCCGCAGTCTGCCTCCCTCCTGTGAAGAATATCATGAGCAAATAAAGATGGTCGATAACAGATTTAACTTTCATTCCAGATGACTGAAACAACAAAACCATCTACCCAGCTGGAGCCTCTGAGCTGGGAAATATTCCATGCATCTACTTTTATACATGTATTTTTGGAAAAACTTGGTTATTCTTTCTATGGAGTAAACATATGAAACAGGACATTTTAAGAAGCCAGGAATTTCTTCTCTCCCCCTCCAGACACATTGTAGAAAAATCATTAGAGTTAACCTATTAAGAAAAAAAATCCCTAAAACAAACCAAAAAACCCTTCAAATTACAAAAAAATAATAATAAAAACAAACTAAGAGCAACATCCAAACTTCTGTATCTTCAAAATCAGTCTGATAAATCATAGGATAAATTAAGAGTCAAATAAAATTTGGCTATTAAAAAAAAATGTTATAGTACTAACCAAATAATAGTCTCAATCTCTTAAACTGTTAAAAACTTCTTTATCTCTCAAACCAAAAATGGATTAGCAAATTTGAAAAACACTTTTGCCTTATTAATTCCTCACTTTTTACACTCACAATATTTTTTAGAGAAAATTTAAGATTTGACTCAGCGCTTGTTGCACTCTTCTAAGACTTGAGCGCTACTACAATATGTTTTACCAGTTTAAGTGGTAAATAAAGGTCATTTACATAGGCTGAATGTTCAGATGTCTAAAATTCCAAGTTGGGGGTGTTCTTCAGTATTGTTACCTCTTTCACTTGAAGGAAACGTCTTTGGCACAGGAGGCTGGACCACAGCACTTCCTGGCTTTTTTTCAGATGCGAAGAAATATAAATTTGGACTTGACGTCAGATACTTCTGCTCAGGCCGCACATCTTTATGCTCAGCATTTGCCAGAGCGCGCGGTTTGCTCCAGGCATTGGCCTCCCTGGCTCCAAAGCAGAATGGAGAAGAGCTCTCCACGGGAGAGGAAGGCACCCACAAGCTGCTGGGCCTCTCACAGCTTTCCAGGATGGAATAGGTGCTGTTTGCAGCGGGGAAGTCAGAGCTGGCCCCGAGACCAGGCGAATTCACGGGGAAAATGCTGTCACTGTCAGGGCTGACCAAGGGTGAGCAAGCGCTCCCACGACTCCTGCGGGTTCTGCTCTTCAGTATTTCTTCCAGATTTTTTTTAGTATTGCTCTGTGGGCTGTCGAAGTTCTGGGACTGAAATTTTGGTATCTGCAAGGCTGGGTTGGAGACTTGGTCCATCATTTGGATGGATTTGATCTTCCTGCAGATGCTGTCCACTGGGTTGTGGTGCCGTTTCTTAGCTCCACGTTCAAAAGACTTCATCATTCCTCTTCTCTTGCCAAATATCTGGACAGAAAAGGCATAAGATACGAGAGTCAGGGTGATCAGCACACACATATTCATGCCAATTCTTCCATTCAGCAGCCAGCTTGGAGCTTTGGCATCCAGGGGTTTGAAAACCCTTGTCCCACTTATCAGCTGTGACAGAAACCTTCAGCCAGGACATTCTGTTGTCCAGGGAACTAGAAGTTGATGTGGAAAAGTTGGGGCAGAAAGACACAAATATGTCCTGAAATCTCACTGCTTATTCTTAAATACTATAATCACGGCAGGGAGGTGAGGGGGAATGAAAATAAAAAGTGAAGAATGCCCTGCAAATTAGCAGAGGACTTTTTAAATTAAAGGAAGCACTTTAATTGTACTGGGGTTGGCAGAAAAAGAGAGACCAACAAGATTTCCAGCATTTCTGTGAGACTACAAGAATAAAAAAGCCAAAATCCAGTGCTCCTTGTACTAATCAGCCACAGCTGTCATAGTGCCACACAGGGAATTACACAAGAAATATGCCCTACAGAAGCACCTCATCCTGTGTGTGTTTTTATTATCTAGTCTCCCAGGCAACATTTAAAAGGTATTTCCTACCTTTTTAAAAGGATAAGTGGGTTTGCATATGACTAAGGCATGGGAGATTCATTTTGCAGGGATAAATCCTCATTTCCAGGGAGGTTCCCATGTCTACCCTGCACATTGCAACCACCTGAACTGATCACCTGGGAGTTATCACTAAGACACCCAGTGAACCTGAGTGAAGCTCCCAAGAATCAGATTTTAAGGGATTTTTTTTAATGTAGAAAAATTAATTCCTTTCCCCCAAAGCACTAGCACTTAACACTTACATAATCTTTTGAAGGATAAAATTATGTCTAAGTACTTATTAACCTTAACTGAAATAAACATAAATACTAAGTGTTTAATTTAAGCTGGTTTATTACAGGCTGCCTGCATGGCAGCAACTTAGTTCATATAAGCAGAGGCAAGATCTCTAAGTTTATTTTTCTAGTATTTGTACAAGTAGTAACATTTACTCTAATGAGCATGTCCTTAGCCACAGGAATACTTCAAAAGATAAGAATAAAAAGAAGCTCAGAGCAATTTTAGAGAAGAGACTACTTTTTAACTATGTCTCACTTAAAAGATTTACTCCTCAAATAAACACCAGGAAGTGGAAGCAATCTTCTTTATTAGAGATGCATTATTACAGATGTATTATCTCTAAAGAGATAGATAAATTACCTCTAAATTAAAATTTAAATACCCTACAATTAGTTTAGGGCTGTTCTTTAAGCACACAAGAGACTTCAAGCAGATATAAGTAACACTATGTTAAGGAATACCTCATTTTTTCCCTGTAATTTACCAGTAAAAAAAAAAAAACAAAACAATCAACAAAAAACACAGCCAAAACCTCATACTTACAAAAGCATGCAGAAAAATATCTTCTCTTCCTTCTCCGAAGGTGACAGCACAGCTACTTTAGCTGTTCCTCTGAGGAGTAGTAGCTGACTGAACTTCAGCGTTTAAGTGAGCTATTCTGCTGGAAAATCAGCTTTACAAGGTACAGTTGTTGCCACTCAGCTGAGAGGGACCACCAGCTGCAACCAGGTTCTAATCAAGCATCAGGCTCCTGCTTCCTGGCCTTTTTACTTTTTTCCCCCTCACATCTCTCCCTCCTGCAGCTGTTAAATTAATTGTCTGTAATTTCAGTGCAATCTGAAGTCTCCCTGCTCTTCTAATTATTGTTTATAACAGCAAGGAATGTTGTGATACAGGTTGTTGCTGTGTCAAAATTCTGGTTCCTGGGGTGTTTCTCACTTCTATTACCTGCTTTTTCCACCTACAGCAAAATTTCAAACAGGAGCAGATCTCTCCTAATTTCTGAGAGTTAGAACAGGCAATCTGGGAGCTGTATAAATTTCATCACTCTCACCACTTTTGAAAGGAAGAAAGTGATGAAGTCTCTTGAGCTGATAGTGTATTAAATACTCTCTGTCTTAACTGTCATCTCTGCCCTTGGTTCTGTGAAAAAAAAAGGTCATTAGGACCCTTAACTAATTCCTCTTTTCTGTATTAAATTATCAAGATGTGCAGTAGAGCCTGCCTGTCTGAAGAGCTGTATAACTCCTGCTAAACGACACTGTAAATGCCCATTCTTAGATGGCCACATCTCCTTTTCAGCCTGCAGACTGGAGAAAACTGTTTTTGAGCTGGTCTTTTCACCTGGAGTTTCCTCAGACTTGTCCATTTCTTGGAAGAAAATTTGTTGTACCAACCTGTGGTTCACTGAACTTCAGAAGTAACACCTCTTTCTGAGATGCTTGCACCTTTCAAAAATTTGTGGATTTCTGCTCTTTCCTGATGCTTTCAAACACCCCTCACCCCACATAATATATTTAAATTCTACTTACAATTGTCCCTTGAAGCTGCTTCTCTTTCACAAACACACTTGTGAGAGCAGTGGAACCTGGGCCTGGCTGCAGCACTGCTCACACATTAATCCTCAGCAAAGTCCCTGTTACCTCTCTTGTGTGAGGCATTTACATGATCTCTGACAGAATGGATTTTCTACACCTTGTTCTCTACCTCAAGCAGTTTTTAGCACAGTTCTTCTCATACAGTCCAGAGAAAAGACAAAAAGCTTCTCCAGCAAATCTGCAGTGCCTGAACCACACCCAAGGACACTGTGATGCTGAATGTGCAACAGAATAGTTAAATAAATTTGAGCCAGCCACTGATGGCCTCTCTAATCACACACCTGGCTTACACCAGAGAGTATCTCTTCCCTTCAGAGCTGCACCATGAAAATTCACCTTCCCAGAGAAGCTGCAGACATCCCTACTTATTGTAGGGGGTGGACTAGATGACTTTTAAAGGTGTCTTTCAACCCAAACTATTCCATGGTTCTGTAAATTAAGGTCTATTATGAAAATAAATAACACTGGAAAACACATTTGTGTGGCATAAAATGTATTGATGGATTGCAGATTGGGTTGTTTTGGTCAACAGGTTTTACAGGGCAAATATGGAGCTTGTACACAAATTTCCCCTTAGTCTGAGTGGGATATATGGGGTTAAAGTCCAGCATCAGCTTTGAAAGATTACAGAAACACAAAAAACCAGCCCAAAAAGAAGAGGTCATACGGTTCATAACCATGTGTCTGGGCAGGATCATTTGGGCAATGAGTCCTAAAAAAGGATTGTCTAATCTATTCTCTCAGTTTCTCAGTGATAACAAATCAACATCCTTCCAGGGCAATCTATATTTGACTTTGCTACTGGTAGAAAGCTTGCCTTACTATGCAACTTACTGCAAATGAAATGCAAAATGCTTTGTAATTTCCTACTTGCAGGCTCTGCCATGACATTTCACAGCCTTTCATGATGCTACAGTAGCATGTAGGAGCCAGAAGTACACTGTGCTAGGTGGTGATCGGGTGCCAGACAGAAGTGGGATGGATTTGCCAGAGAGTTACCAAACTAAGAGGAAAAAAAAATCCCAAAGGAAATGAGAATGAGCACAGAGCAAAGGTCATAAGTTCTGGGAGATTTATACCTTGACAGCACCAGTGTTTGCTGACGTACCCACCGACCACCTACACACACCCCAGCTGCACCTTTCTCTCCGGAGCAAGCCATGGATCACTGCTGCCCTTACCAGGACACAATGACTGTATCCTGTATTTCCAGGGAAATATCTGGGAGAGTGCACGGTCGTGATGCAAGTCAGTGAGGTAAATTTGACCCCATTGGTTAAAACTCCAGCACACGAGAACATTTTCCCCTCACCTCAGCGCTGAACTTCAATGCCAGAAATCAGCTTTTTATCACTTTCAGCATCAGGATATGCAGCCTGTGCCCTTTAGATCATCTCGAAAAATAAGAATAGGTTATGTTCTTTCTAATAAGGGGTCCTGCTGCTATAGCAAGCTTCCCTCTACTTTTCTCTCTCAGGGTATTGATTACATGCCAGAGCCACTTCCTCCTCCAGCTGAATCAGCTGAGAAATGGCAGCGCTGACAGTGAGTGTTTGGTGCACGGCTCATCATCCCAAAGTGCCACAGTTTTTTGGTGTGTTATGATCCATAACCCAATTATAGGCTGCTTCGTTTTTCAAGGGTATGAGCTCACATGTGCCCACACACAGCCACAGTTCTTTTGTGAATGCAAACACTGTCAGTACCTGCACTGCCTTCCCAAAACATTGCCTCCTGTCCCTGTTTACAAATAAACTGTCCCATACACCATCCTAGAAGTGGCTGGATTTCTGGGAAGGGTGAGATGGCCACCTTTTCATAGAATCATGGTAAGAAAAAGCTTTGAAGGGAGAAGCCAATTTTTTAAAATTTTGATCCCTGAAGTAGAATTGACAAACCTGGAGTTCTTTGTTCTGCATGCAGACTCCTTACAGATTTCCAAGGAGAAGATTCTGAAATACACTTTTGTTGGAAAACTGAAGCAACTTGGAGTCACTGGTCATAGTAAAAATAAATGGATTTAGGACCATGAGTCATGATTTAAGGGAATAATAAAAACAGTTTGAAATTAAAAAAAAAAAATTCCAAATCCCCAAACCATAATGGAAGTGCAATTTGAGATTGGGTTCATTTCACCTGATGTGAAAGGTCCAGGTCAACTGTCTCTTGCTGCAGGTTGTAACTAAACTCCTGACTTTTAGACACCCTGGTGGCACTGAGGCATCTGATGGTACAGCAGTGAAACAATTTAATTTACGATGATGCTGTCAAGAGCCTGCTTTTGTTCTTGAACCGGTGGTCACCTGTCCCCATAACAAGGCAGTTCAGATTTTGATCCGCTCAGTTCAGCTCCCTACTGCCCTCCAGGCAGTTTCAAACAAGCCCCAGTCTCCACAAGGATTCCCATGGGACTCAGAATACAGCCAGGTTTGGAAGAGAGACTGAGACTCCAGCAACACCAGGTCAGAGTCACTCAGATTTTGCCAAAAGGTCAAAAGACAAGAAAAACTGAAGCTGTTTTCCTACAGCACGGTGACATCTTTCTCCATGCCTCTCATTCTCCTCCTCTTCTCCCCAGCCTCAATGGGAGGGACTGAGCTGGTTTCCTCCCCTGTTTCCTTTGTGTTACCTTGCCTCATTCCAGTGGAAGGAAAAGCAGGGCTTCTTTTCAGTGCCAGACACATTCTAGTTTTCCTGCCACGAGGAGAACCATCCTGAAGAGATCATACTTCACACTGCTAATCCCAAAGGCAGGGGACTAATTTTCACAGGCTCAGCTGAATGTTTTGATTCCAGCCCTGTGGTCTGTGCATAACAGGAAGATCTGAAGTCACTCCAGAAGGCAATAGGGGAGTAGCTTCACCTTTTCCAAGCCTCTGCTGTTAAATGTCTCCTGGATGAAATGCACAGCCCCCTTCTAAGGCTAAGGGTTAAGCAACATCAAGAAATGCCTCTGATCTGTCAGAGCACAGGGAAAAGAGCAGGGAGAATAAACTTCACAGTGAAGTAGATGCAAGTAGAATCCTTTCTGCTGGCTAGGATGCATCAGGGCATGGCCTTTTAAAACGGGTAGAGCCCTAACAGCAGCTCCCAGCCTCCACAGGAGCTGCTTGAGACCAAAACTTGAACTTCCCTCTGGTTTCTTGCCTCTACACCAGCACAAGCTGCAGCTGATGGCAAGTCTGCATATTTGGTGAGTAATTGTGTGTGGCATGAGCAGGGAACAGAGTGATACCCCCCCAAAAGCAAGACAGCAGTTGCACCTTCACTTAATAATGTGCTTTGGAGCGGTGTCCACAGACACACAGTGCCAGGGAGGAGCTCACAGTGAGCAGCAGCAGTGCCTGTCTGCACATTCCTCCTTGAACTCCACATCCATGAGCCAGTGTTTGCCCCACGCACAGCCTGACCTGGATTCTTGTCACACCATGGGCTGGCCCTGTTCCTGAGGCTGCTGCAGTAAACTTTCCATTGGCCAGTCCCCAGTCAGCAAGTTTCTACCTCCCTGTTTGCTTTGCTCCTCCTTCTGCTTCCATTGAGTTTACAAAGGAAAAAGTACAGGAGGAGAGAAAACCCTGGCTACAGAGCAAGCAAGGCCAGGCATCAAGTGTGATCAACTCTTTGCCTGAGGACCAAACCAACTCTCCATGACTGCAATGAGCCCAACAATCACCCAGAAGTAGCTCATGGAAATGACTTCCCTGATCCCTGCCTTTTTTCTGTTCACTGCTCCACTGTTTGACCTATTCAAGCCCATGATCTGGGCTTTTACTCCAGCCAATTCATGAGACAGAAGAGTGTTTCTGACTATTAGGAAGTCAGGATTTATTGGGTATTTTTGGTCTTTTTTGTTGTTGCTGTTGTTGAGCTTTGTACTTTTACTTGTGTGTAAGAAAACTAGATGCAAACAATGATTAGGAAATCAAACCACAGACCCCATCCTCTGAATAAGGAATATCCTTGCATCCTCTGTGGAAGGAATAACCTCAAGCTAGTGACACTGGGTAAGTCACTTTTTTCTTGATACTGCTGAGTAATTTACCATCTTTTCCAGCTCCCACAAGGGATGCTAATCTGATATATTGCAGATTATCCTGGGTAAACTCTCACTATCCATATTAATGCCCACTCTGGCTGTGATTATTGATCATCCAGCAGGAAGGTGATGCGTTGCGAACACACAGGGCTGATGCTGATGTATTCAGGAGGTGTTCACCTGTTTAATGGGGTGCATCTCCAAGTGCATCCATCTTTCAATCATTTCAATCAGGACTTCCTGCAAGGCTGCAGGTTTCCCTCAGGAGTCATCAGACCTTCTGCTTCTCCATCTACAAGGCTGACAAGAGATCCCTTCAGACTCCGCCGCCCCGCCACGGAAGGGGAGGGCACCTCCACTCTGAAGATTTAAAAAGGGACCCCTGGCCATGTAGGAAGGAGATCTTGTGACACATCATCCCAAGGAAAGAAGATTGAAGGTTTGTCACCAAGATAAGTATGAAGGTAAGTGAGAATTTTTTGGTCTGTAGCGAACATTTAGTTTGCAATTAATGTTTTTTTTTTAATGCAAGTGCAATATTTAGGAGCTGCAGGGGGGCTTAAGAAATTTTCCTTAAAAATAACCTGAAAGAAATACACACATAGATATATTATATGTATTTTAAACAACTGCATTAAAAATACACCAAAAGCACAACCTCTCAAACCCAGGATGAAATGAACCACTGTGAAACATACAATTAGATTCTCTGGTGTCCATCACTGTTACCAATCCAGGAATAACAACATGGTCTGTGTGAACAAGCAGAGGTGCAACTTGTGCACAGAGGATTCATGCTCAGTGACTCCATTTGCATGTGCTGCATCAGCGAACAAACTCCAAGAATCAAAAAAAACCCCTGTCTTGTGACTTGTTTTAATCATGGTTGATATTGATAGGATGCTAAATTTAAAACATTTTTTCCTTTTTTTTTTTTTTTTTTTTTTTTTTTTTAACCTGAGGAAGTAGAGATTTTGTCTCTTGGTTAGTTAGTTAGTTTGTTTGTAATGACAAGCCCCCCACATCTGCTTGTTGTCTACGGTTTGGTAAAATCAAGACAGATTTTATACTATCTTTACCCATTAGTTTGTACATTATTCTCATTTCTGGAGGATCTGATGTCCTTTGTAAATAGGACCACAAAAGGTGCTCGCCTTGATGGCAGCTCTCACCAGGATGGAATGGATTTGACTAAAAAGAATAAAGTTCAATTTAACATTAATCCTGTGATCAGATGAGCGTGCACTGAAACACCCCCTGAGCAAGAGGAGGTTTGGCAGCAAGACGGGGACAAGGCAGCAGTTGGGAACACCCTCACATTTAGATGTGAAATGGGGAGGATGTGCAGATGTGGAAGACTTTTCCTGCACCTTGTGGTTCTCTGTTGTGCACAGGGGCTGCATAAACTCCCAGCGTTTGGCCTGGCCCTGTTCCTGGCAGCGTCCTTCGTCGCCTTCTCCTGGAGTGCCCCTCAGGTGAGCTCAGGCTGTACCTCATAGTTTGGTGCCATTAAGTATTTGCACTAATTAGCAATGGCATGGAATGTTGACATGTCTCTTTTCCCTTTTTTTTTTTTTGCATAAAGGCTCATTTCCAAAGGAGAAACTGGACTCCTCAGGCCATGCTCTATTTGAAGGGTGCACGTAAGTCCCAGGCTCTTTCCATTCTGAGAAGACAATTTTCTCCACCTCTGGATTATTCCTTGGTTCCACACAAGCAGGAGATCCTGAGAATGCTGTGGGGATAGAAGTTTTGAGGCCTCTAGGGAGGATGTGCTAATTGCATGGTGCTTATTATGTCATGATGGTCACACCTTTGGTCCCTGTACAGGCCAGTCACTTCACAGCTGGACTCAGTGGTCCTTGTGGGTCCTTCCCACTCAGGAATATTCTCTGATTCTGTAGTTAGAGATTTTTTCCTTTGATCCAAATCATCAAATTTAACATAGATATTAATATGAACAATTGTATTCTGAATTGTTGATTTAAAATTAAAAGATATCAGGGAGGACAGGTATTAAAATAGGAAGAAAAAAAACTCCCTGTAAATTAGAGAAAAAAAAGGTCATAATCCTGACAGAAATGCAAAAGGGAGACAATCTAAATAATTGCAACATAAAATAAATATAAGCTCCAAACAACTGTAAATATAACTGAAAGTTCTAGTGACATTAATACAATTTTTTCTAGACACAAAAGTGAAGATTTTGACCCTTTTTGTTATTTAAAAAAAATTCTTCCAAATGAATAATGCATTGTGTTCCTTCCTTAGTGAGCTTTTTATCATAGGAAGCAATGTGATTTTATTTTGTTAGTTTGGGATTTGGGTTTTTTTTTTTTTTATAAAAATACAATTTAAAAGGCAATACTTCATAGTCCAACAAAGATATTGAAGGCTCTTGACCATATACAAAATTGAAAAGAGTCCTTTAGGGATTTTGAAGTAGGAATTACAACAAGTTTGGGGATTCTTTTCACCCTTGTCTGCCTGCTTTTGTAGAGGGACGTCGCTTCATCGCAGACGAGAGCCAGAGGAAGGACCTGTATGATAGAGTGCAGCTTGGTGAGTCATCACCACAGGGGTGTGGAGCCCATCCTCCTTCCCAGGTTATGGGGGAAATCACTGGAAATGGGATGGGATTTGTTTTCCTGGAATCACAGCCAAGGAAAGAACTAAACCCCCTTTTTTCAGTCCCTTCATTCCAACCAGCACATGACAAAGACTGAATTTCCTCTCAGATGCACCTGTGTGATTTCATTTACATAATTTCCAGACTGACCTGGCTGCTAAGTGGAATTTTCATCAATGCTTTTGACTTTCTTTTTGCACTGGAAAAAAAAAAATCAGATCAAGCTATTAATTGTGCTGAAGCGACAAGTAACAGAAGCAGACGTCATCAATCCATACTAGGCAATGTTTCTGGAGGGAACAGAATGTTGTAAAAAAGTTAGGAGCTTACAAAAAAGGAAAATGTTCTTTTTAACTTCTGAGGGACTTTGTAATAATCTCCCTTTTAAAAAGAGTGCTAATCTCTCATGTTAGCTACCAGGCTGGTTTTGAGCAGACAGTGTTGTAGAGTGAAGGAGGCAATATTTTCTTGTCTTTGAGTCTCTAGTTATAGAAATAATAAAAAAGCAAAGAACAAAGTAAAAATTGCCATAGGACACTAACAAACCATGCATCTCTGATTTTTTCATTCTAGAAACACGCAGCCATGACACAAGTCCTTTATCACTTTCTGAAGCTGCTGCACTGTTCCTTACTTCCTTACAGAAAGCACAAGAAGGTGAATGAATGCATGTTTTGTCTGACTTTTTTAAAACTGATTTTTCAGTATTTCATTTACTAGCAAATTAATCTAGAAGGTCTGTTTTGAACTGAGATAGTGTTTAACAGAGAGCCCTGTATTGGAGTGTACATTTACAAAGATTACAACATGAGCCACATAATGATAGCAGGTAAATATTTGTATATTTTCCTTTTAATTTTCTCTTCAGATGTTTTACTGGTTTGGATTCAAGGGAATGGCTATTTTTTTAATTGAATTTTCCAACCCAAATATTTTCTGGGGTAACTTTTTCTATAGAATATTTTTTACTTGTGAAAATTTTATTCCTCCACTGGATTTGGTGCAAAGGCTTAAAAGAATTCATAAGAACCCCAGGAGAGGAGCTGTTGGTTTCACATCACCAGGCTGAGACCCTAAACCTTTGCTCTCCATGTCTTCTGTCCTTAAATCTCTTCAGCTACCACACTTTTTTTTTTTTTTTTTTTTGAAATGGAGCTGGGGCTCTGGGCTCAGCCTCTCTTCCCTGCCCTGGCAGAACTTTGAAATAAAAAAAAAAATCAGTGGCATTTTGGAGAGAGAGAAAGGCAGAATTAAAAATGAGCATAGTGCTTTGGAAAAAATATATGAGCACTTCTAAAGTTAAATCAGTCAAAGTGTCATTTGCATGCCCACAAAATCCTCTGAAGGTGGATTTTTCCAAATTTTAGTGGTATTTTCCTGCCTGCTGTTGCTGTAGCAGGGGAGATGGACAGCAATGGAGAAAAAAGGGTGAAATATCTGAGAGAGATAAGCAGAACTGGTAGCTTGTTTGAAAAAAACTAGGTGGAACAACTTTTCCATCACTGTGGTAGGAAATAACCAGTCAAACTTGGGTAAGCCATGCACTTTCAGATCAGCTGGTTTTAGACTTGACTGATGGCAATAAAGAACAAATGAAGAACAAATCCATTATTTTCTTCAGCGTGAGTTTTTTGGGTTTTTTTTTTTTTATCATGTGCTAACTTACCCCTCTGGACATGGTTTGTATTTTTGTTCTTCAGCAAACAGAAAAATTCCTACACTTAAAAATGAGAGAAGAGGTGATTGCTTTTAGAAATGCTGCCTCTCCTAGCTGAGCAGACACACTGCACTGAATCTGTGCCTAAGGCACATCTGAAAGCTGAAAACTTTGGCTGGCTGAACTTTCCTTTATCTACAACTTACTTCTCCCCACTGTGTCTTTTCTTACAGTGGAAGAAGAAAACAGTGAACAACCTGGCTACTTGGCAGACAGTCTATTAAATTGGTGAAATTCTTTAAAATGTCTTTAACATTCGTACCGCTTTGAACCTGAAAGCATATCTTGTGTAAGTAAAGTGTTTCATCCATTCTCACTGAAGTTCCCAAAGGGTGAGGTGTTTTCACAATGTAAAATTTTGAATGCAAAGGGATTAAAAGGTACTAGTTCAGATAAGGAAAGCATCTGTAAAGGTCCTGCTTTCTTTAGAGCATTTTGTATATCCCATCTGAAATTAAAATACATGGCACCATCTCACCTGAAAAGATAATTAAAACTGTCTTTTTGGACAACCTAATCAAAAAGTTTTTCAATTGTCATTGGGAAACCTTTTACCACCTTCCACTCAGCTGAATAGCGAAGCTTTTTGAACTGTGATAAAGACAGATTCAATTACCACTTCACTGGTGGCCCTGTAGGCTGCTGATAGTCCATAAATTCAGTGAGATATAAGATATAAATACATTCCAGCTATCTGTGACTGCAAAACTGGTGATTTTTTTTTTTTTTTTTTTTTTTTTGGCAGGTATCAGTCAGCACAGAGAATAGGCAACAGCACTTTTTGACCCGGTCCACTCCTGCAGAAATACTCTGAATAATCCTACTGAGCAAGTCCCAGCACATAAAGACAGTTTGGGGACAGGTCTTGCATTATCAGGGCCTCATTAACGACTGCATTGTGATTGCACTTTTTTGTTCTTTCTTTCTGCGTTGCAGAACTGGAGTTATGCATAAATCTGTTAATTATCATTCTGTGCTGACAAGGATGTATTATTTATGTAGTTCTGTGTTCTTACTGGAAAGCCCTCTGTAGTTCTGATGTAATTAAAGAATAGCCACATGATTTCTGTGTTCAAGCAACTGGTTTTTTAACCCTCTAGTCATGCTCTTCATCTTTTAATGTTAAATTCATCTGATCTTTCTCATAATACTGCTGATTAATTCTAACTCATACTATGATGTTGCTTTACCTCAACACAAAGAAACACAGCTGAAGGAACAGAGGAATTAATTTGTTTCATGGGGTTAGAGACACTTTCGGTGATTGTTTATAATCTGTATCACTTAATGGAGGAACTGGTGAAATCAAAGTGTCCTGTTTTGTTCATTTTTAAGCACTAATATATCTTCCAATGGCAGTGTTTGTTGCATGACAGAACATTCATGATGAACTTCACCTCAAGACCAGTGGTATCCACCTGAATCCTTTTATTGATTTAGCTGCCCTTTGTTTCAAACATATTGTGAATATCTTAGGCACATCTAAGTGATTTTTGAGCATGTTTTACAGGATCATCAGTCAGTGCTCAGACAAAAAGTAGCGTGGAATCAGAGAACACAATCCTAGAATGGCCTTGTTTGGAAGGGGCCTAAAAGATCATCCAATTCTAAATGCCCTGATGTGAGCTGGGGCACCTTCCACTAGAAAAGTGAAAAGTAGAGGGGTTATACATCCTTTGGTTTATCAGTGCCTTGAAATTCATATGCCTCTGCCTGTCCCAGTGATACAGAAACTGTACTCACCCTATTCCCAGCTGACTGATTGTTGTGCGTGTTCCTGATTTAAGGTCTCAAGCTTAAACAATTCTTCACAAATATCATGAAACAGAATAAACCTTCTGCCTTGCTGGTGAGCTGTTTGTGAAACCTCAGTGATTTCCATCTGGAAGACAATCCCTTATGTAACAGATAGCTGCTACCAAGTTTGTCAGGTGTCAGTAACTGTTGGGAATGTATGGCATTTAATTTAGGCTATCTGTTGCTGTGGCTGAATGAGAAGCTGTTCCCCTGGTGCTATAAATTCAACATGCAGAAGTGTTTTGCTGTAGATAAATTGCCTTGTTACTAATGGTTAATCCTGGAATCAAGGCAGAACTAACACAAGCCCATGGCATGGGTCAGAGCTCCCTTTGGCCACTACAGCTTCTGAATGTGAGAATTCAGGTTGGACCCATCTTGAAAGCTGAGCACTTTCTAACACCAGGAGGGTGCTCCAAGCATGCGAGTGTGCTGAAACACACACAGCCTTCCTGCTCTACAGCAGAGCTGTGAAATACAAGCAATAAATACAGATTTGTTGATTTATTTATGAAAACATCAACTTTCATCAATATGCCCTTTATATGTTCTTTCTTTGGGACTCTCAGCCATTCCATCATTTGACTCTGTAAGGGAACTCTGATTAGGAGCACTTTGTGGAAGAAACACAAAATGCATTTGTTCTCCATGTAGTAAACTGTGCGAAGGAAAAGATTTGCAGTATCTTTGCTTTCACCACTTTTATATGAAAAATTACTCAGTGTTTAATTACCTTTTAAATAGCTAAAGAAACAGTGTCTCCTTTTCATTCCAAATAAGTTTTTACCATAAAAACTGGAACCTGACTTCTGAGAATATTCTTTCAAGTATCTGAATCAGCTCAAGAATGAAAGTCCAGTTTTAAAACTGATTTTAGGTGGCCAAAAATACAAATAGGCACATTGTCGCTTTTATTCTAAGCGGCCTATAGTCAGAACCATGTCATCAAGCACTGCTTAAGTGTTTGAAAGGTAGGAGCCTAGCCAAAGTTGGATATCTAGGCTCCCCTTGGGATTGACAGGAAGGGTAAATACCTTCAAAACTTACACTGTCCTACCTGCTGAAGGACTGGATGAATAAAGTTGTGGAAGGGTCTTCTCTTGAGCAGCATGAGAAATATTTGATGCACAAACTTGAAAAACAAGAGATTGATCTCTAACCTCTTCATGACAACATGTGCTTCTGAGGAGCCTGTTCAGGCACTCTGCATCTCTAGGAGCTGCAATACTTCTAAGAGTTTTCTGTAAGGCACATGAAATGTTTAGTTCTTGTTGTGCGGATCAGTTATTCCCCAAGAACTTTGAAGTCTCAAGTGCTTTTCAAAATTATATCTGAAAGGTTTTTAGCATTATTTGCTAGGATTAGGTCTCTTCTAGAAGAAGTGAAACAGAGCATGGAAGTTACTGATCCTTGAATGTTGTCACATTAGTCTGTGGCTTCTTGTCTGCAAGGGAAACTGCTACTCAAGGAAGTTTTGTCATTCCCTTTAGCCAAGTTACATTAATTTTCTCCCAAACCAGTTTGTTAACAAACTTGGAATCTACAAGATGAAAATAAAACAGACATACTAGAGGAACCAGAAAATAAATGGTCTGCTGTTTATTGTGGGGCTAAATGGCCTCAGAAAGATGACTTCATTTGTCTCTAAAACTCAAATGCCCACTGCATAAGACTTTATATTGTTCCACAGGAAGTATGTTTTACCACTGGATCAAGACACTTCTGTGTGCTGTAAAAAAGTGTTTTAAATTATGTAAGCTTACAATAACCAGCATCAGGAAAAAGAAAGACCATTTTCTTTTCAGTGTATCTTTTTTAACTCTTCCAATATTTCTCCAGTGTAACACTTTTTTTTTTTTCTCTAAGTTTTTGAGCTTTGGTTTAAAGTTCATGTTAGTTTAGGAGGGGAAAAGGGGAAACATAAATTAAGCAGAAATTCCTTTGGGATACCCAAAATGTAGCTGTTTGTCTAGACTATGATTAATACAGATGATTCCACAGACAAAGGTATGATCTGCAGTTTTTATAAGCTCCTGAGGGGATTGTCTCATTCTCTAGTTTTATTAAGCCTGAAAAATCTCCTCTACCTCAAAGGGGCACCGAAAAATTGTCATTTAAACTACTTTCAAGGTGAAATAACATTAGGCTTTCCAAAAGTGTAGCTCAAGTAACATTGAAGGTTCCCCTAATTACATCACACTGTCCTTAACACAAAGCTTGCCAAGCCTACAGGAGAAACTGTTGGGCAGATGGGGAGCAATGCCAGGGTGAGAGCAATGAGTTCAGTTCCTGTATTCTCCGTGCTGCTTCTTTTTTCCTTGAGGCAAGGCTCCAAGGGAAAAAGGGGACTTGATATTCTGCCTATCCCTTTCAGCCTCCTCATCCTCGTCGTATCTCTCATCCTCATCTTCGTCCTCAGCTTCGCTGTGGTGAGGGCTGGAATGCTGGGAGGCAGAGGGTGATGGCGGCACCGATGAAGGCCTGGGGAACCTGAAACCTTCCGTCTGGCAGAGAGAGCAGAAAGTGGAATGTGTCAGCTGAGTTCCTCGACTGGTTTTATACAGCAATTTAAGGCTATCATCACTTCAGAGGAAGCCAGTGGTCAGATGTAAGCTAGACCTAAATCTAAAATTAAGCTTCCCTCAACCCAGATCCACTCAGTCCTCCTCTGCCAGTAAGTACACACTTCTATGAAAGAGATGTTTACCCCGTGCCATAAACAACATCCTGCCCTTCCAGCATTGCTTTTTGCAAAACATGGCTATCTTTACTGAGCCTTAAAACAATCAGCACAAGACAAAATCCTTCTGTACTCTGTAGTCAGAATATGCTTACTGAAATTTAGGTTTCAATCTGAACATTCAAAACACTTTTCTATTTATAAATGTCAGCATCTACAAAACCAGAACCCAGCAAGGGCTTTTGGTCTGTACCTCCTCTCTCGTTAATAAAAAAATAAAAATATTTGCTCTTTGAGGTCTGGTTTCAGGTAACACTGCTCTGAGGAGCCTCTCTTCTCAAATTGGTGCTAATCTAGACTTGGCAAGAACTGTTTGAAGTGTGTGCCTTTAAAGTGACCCCCTGCAGCTCCAGCCAACATACCATGTTCAGATGAAGGCAATACCTTGCCTTGCTTTCCCTAGAACATCCTTTCCCAACTCCCCTCTATGTGGTTGGTGCAGAACATCTCCATGGCATTTAGCAGAAGAAAAAATTAGAAGCTGCCACTCTTCCAAGAGGAATTTCAAGGGCCAGTCCCTCAGCTGGTCCAAAGTGTCATGGTGCCATCCAGCTCAGTCTAAGTCATCTGAAGACCTGTTCTTGTGTCACACCAGGTAACCCTGTGTTTGCATCTGATACCAGCAGGTTGTGGTCTAACCCCAGTCAGCAACTCAGCCCCACACAGCCTCAGCTCGCTCCCTCCTGGAGGGGTCGAGGAGAGAATCAAAAAGGGGAAAGTGGGAAAGCTCATGGGTTAGATTAAGACAGTTTAGTACGGAACGCAAAAGCTGTGCACGCAAGCAAAGCAAATCCAGGAATTCATTCCCCACTTCTCATGGGCAAGGAGTTGTTCAGCCATCCCCAGAAGACCAGGGCCCCATCACAGGTAGCAGTGACTTGAAAGGACAAACACAGCACTCTGAACATCCTCCCCAAGCTTTATATACTGAGCATGATGCCATAAGGTCTGGAGTGTCCCTTTGGCCAGTTAGGGTCAGCTGTCCTGGCTGTGTCCCTTCCCAACTCCCTGTGCACCCCCAGCCCCTCGCTGGCAGGGTGGGTGAGGAGCAGAGAAGTTTCTGGCTCTATGCAAGCCCTGTGCAGCAAGAATTAAACCATCCCTGTGCTGTCAGTACTGCTTTCAGCACAAATCCAAAATACAGCCCAGCTACTGTGAGGAAAATTGACTCCGTCCCAGCCCAAAACAGCATATTCCTGATTGGAGACGGGGTCTATAACTTGTTAAGCTTTTAATTAGGAGTTCCTACTTCCCTTCAGTTAAACCCATAATTGCTAACTCTCTTCTCCCTCACAGTCTTCCTCTCTCTCCTTGTAAAGCAGGGAAAATGAACTCATCTCCAAAAGCAGATTTTACCTTTGGTGGAGCACTTGGTTCCATCTCAAATTTATCTGGGAATGTTCTGCTGAGGGCCAAGTGTCTGGCATGCATGTAATACTGCAACAAAACAGAGAAGCCATTACAAGTCATAGAAATCTTGGGTAGATTTAAGCAAGGGGGGAAAAGGAACATAAAATGAGTTATCTTCTAAAAGATGGTGCTGAACAAAGGCTAAATGTGTTTTCAGATAAACAGAATCCAGCTGATATCACTGCTTGTACTGTGAAGTGATGAGCCATTAATGACAGATTCACAACAAAGAAGTCTGGAACAGAAGCTGAATAAGGTGCCTGTAAGATGTATTAAGATGGAAACTAGGACTTGTCTTGGTCAGTGTTGTTCCTATTGAGTGACAGGTATTCTTCTTCTCTCAGGAAAGAATTGGGGTTTTTTCTAATGAGGAAAATTTACATTTTTAAGTGTGCATATGTATTGCACATAAGTTTTAGGCTGATTCAAAGTCACTTTGGACTGCACTGAAGCATGTGTAACTGTGACAGAGAAGTAACATTTATGAGTTCACTGATGCCTGGTATTTAAGAATTTGACAAAAATATTTTTAGATCCACTGTATTCCTGAGTTTGCAGCACATGCACGGAAAAAATAGCTCATAATATCTTATGCAGTGTTGGGAACCATATAAATACTAAGGTTCTCACACAGGTATCAAAGCAGAAAAAGGTCCAAAATAGTTACAAAACTCATATATGTGCATACACTTCTTTAGTCCTGCAGAATTGAGAACAATACTTTGCTACTGTCTTCTTAATAGGTGGTACTGTAGTGCATTCTGTGTCAAATTAGAAACACTACTTTGCATTTAAAGCACAGAGGTAGTTAAGGAGTGTTGAGGAGGCACAGGGCCCAGCACCATTTCATGAAGGACAGGAAGGATTTCTGAAAGATGACTTTGGAACACAAATCCCCCTTAGTGCAGGTGTTGCCGACAACACCAGATTTTCACATTGTGTTTAGCACCAGCAAGAGCTTGGTGGTGTGACTGGATTCTGCTCTTACCTATTCAGCCTCTCCTTGCCACTGGAGCATGAAAGGATTACACTGAAATGTGCAGGCCCTGCCTTTAGCCCCTTGGAGAGGGGAATTTCAGCACAGGGCTGTGTCCTCCCATTGGAGTACCGTGCTGAAGGCTCTGGCCAGGCCTATGAGCCTGGAATTTTTAATGCCTCTTTGCCACGCACCCTGCCCAGGTACTTCCAGTCCAGGAGGTCCGAGAGGCGCTCGGTGCGGTTCCTCTGGATGATCCTCTGGCGCCGGTTCTGCTGGCAGAACGCGTACAGGAACTGGGTCAGCTGGTTGCACGACTCGTCTGGCGAGCGGAACCTCCTGTCCACGATGTAGATCCCTGAGGGACACAAGAAAGGCCGAGGTGAATGGGACTGAAGATGGGATCTGACCTCCTACACCTCCAACCTACATTCTGTCATGTAGCCTTACAAATGATACATGCAGTATATTCTTTTTAATGTTAAAAGGCAGCTACAACTGGGACATTTGTTACCATTCTGATGAAGCAAAAGATGCAGAGAAATAAACTGGTTTTTTTTTAAACTTTAATTTTTTCTACTTTTCAGGCTGAAATTCAGCAAATTCTTCAAAACTCAGAGGCTTTGTTGTTGATGTGTAAGTATGTCCAAAAAGGTTCGAGTTTCTGGATAAAGACATATCATTTTTATCTCCAATAATTTTTAAAATACTGACTTCTTAAAGAAAACATAATCAATCTAATGCCTTCCTAGCTTGTTGTAGAATTCACAAGTGTGGATAGCCAGAATCAGGCTGTAGGAGAGGCTGTGTTTTCTATAGAAATACAAGTGTTTCCATAGAGACAGCTAACTCACATGTATAATTCAACAGACAATTCTGGCAGAGAGATGGCAGAGGTAAACTTTGCTTCTACATTGTTGAGATTAATACTTTAATTTTGCTACCTTCCTTAAACCAGATTGTTGGGAAGAAGAGGGTGCCAGACCTTACAGCTTTCTTAATGAACAAAAGATGCAAAACTACCTTAATGAAGTGCCTGGGACCAGCACAGAAATTTATGTCAACTCACACCTATCTTTTGGCAGAGAAGAGCAAGTGACCTGTGTTCTGTGGTCTTTTCTGAAGGGTCTCAAAGACATGTTCACCCAGGCAGGTGTATCTAGATTTTGTACCTGGCTCTAACGCTTGCCCCTAGGTCAGGCAAAGGTGGCACCAGTGTGGAGCTGTCACTCCCTGAATGTGGAAACAAGCCCAGGTACTTGGAAAGAAGCCCTAGTTTGGGAATATATTCAATATTCACAGAACCACAGAATTATAAAATGGCTCAGGTTGGAAGGGACCTTACAGATCAAGTTCCAACTCCTGCCATGGGCAGGGACACCTCCACTATCCCAGGTTGCTTAGAGCTTGGCTTTGAACACTCCCAGAGATGGGACATTCAGTTAGCCCTGGCTAAGCAAGGAGGAAAGGACAAGGGCTGTGCCTTGCTCTGTACCTTGGGGAGGCCACAGCTTTAGTGACACCTGCACCAGTTGGGAAACAGGGACAATCAACCCTAAAAGGAGGAGCTATTGAGGCAGAGGATGATTCAAGAGGCAGAATCGTCCTGACATACCAGGCACTGGCCTTCCAGTTAGGAACCATTTGTAAACCTTCCTAAGCAGATCATTATTTGAAGTAGACTCCTTGTATTTCCATGGCTTTTTTTTTCTTTTTTAAGTGCACATGGTAATTTAACGCTTGTTTGGGGAGGGTCATGTCACTGGTCTCCAAGTCCCAGACTATTAAGAGAAGCAGACTTTCCCTGCTTCTTTGGAAGGCTCAGAGTGTTATAATGCAACCAGAAGCACTAAAGGGAAGTGCTGGGAGACTCTAGACTGATATGAGCAGTGATGAATTTGGAAGGATACAGCAAACAAAAGGTTAAAGGGAGACAAAAACATTAACCTGGAAAGAGTTTGGATAAATATGAAAGCTGAAATCACTTGTCCAACTTAACAAGATATTCAGAGCTCTGAATAGATTCTCACAATGGATTCCCTTGTCACAGAGAAACACAAATTTGAGGAATAACAGCATGGTTGCTGTGCTTTTTGCTTTCCTAACTCAGAGGTGTTATTTTGATATGCTGTTAAAGTTTTTACCATAAGCTTCTGGGTCAGCAACATGTTCCTGCATGAAACAGCCGAATCCAGAGAGGTTTGTGGTTACACTGGGAATGCCCATCACAGTACACTCAGCTGCAGAAAGAAACAGGCAAAAAAGGTTTCAGGACAATACACCTGCAATGGTTTCACCTTATGAGGAAAAAAAAACAAACCAAAAACAGGCAGACAGAAAGTCCCATAACACAAAAGCTGCTCTGAAATTGTCAAGTGAAACCTATAATAGTATTTTGTTGTGGATTATGGGAAAAAATAAAAAAAAAATTAAACACAAAACTCACCCCGTGTTTGCAAACACATGTTTGAGTTTCAGAGCAGCTAAACTGAAAACTTTCTAGGAGTGCAGTTTTGAAACAGAGAACCCCAACATATGGTCAGGACTATTTGGATTTTAAATTGGAGCCTAATGTACACCTATGTTCATTAGTTGTTCACAACTCTTTACAAAACTGAATCTCTTAGGAGCATGAGCATATCAAACTTTGGATTTTGATGGTTTGCCAACAGGTCTCTATAGTAGAAAAAAAAACCCAACAAAATAAAAATTCCACCCCAAAACAACATACCTCAATCATTAATTCAGGACTGTGTTCACAGTAGATGTGGAACTACTTTTATAAAATCAGAAAATGTATGCATTTTATTTTAGTTTTTGCTGTCATCACAGCCATGAGTAAGGATAACTGCTTACCCTCCTTAATGAGTTTTTGCCAAGGAGCCTAAGCCTAACCTAAACCAGCATGCAGACTCCAGTCTTAGAAAAACGCAAAGACATCTACATGGCTTTCACTCATATGACAATAAGCCCGGTGTCTATAAAAGAGTTATAAATTTACCTTAAAAAAGCAGTCTTTGTTTCTGGAAGATATAAGTGGGTATTGACAAAGAAAATATTTTAAATCAGAATCTATGTGCTCTCTGTATTTTTAGAAATTTCCAGTTAATTCAATGAGATTCACTACCACTCCATGTATTTCTATTAAAAAACTTAGCTATCGTATTACATAATTCTCTCAAATTTATTATCTTGAATTAAATCCACTGAACTATGTCAGCTGTCTGCATCAGATTTCTTGCCCTGCTTTTTTAATATTTACATTCCTGCCCACCTTTTTTTTTAAATCCTTCAACCAGTAATTAAGTTTTAAAAATTATTTCTTGTTCCAAAGCCATAGAAAATTAAAGAATTACGCATTAGTATGGGAAAGAGTACACTGCAGGGACAATTTTGCCAGCAGTAAGACCTTTGTATGGCAGAGGAAACAGAGTCTAAAGAGTTTCTGCTGCACTTCAGAAGGAACTGGCTGCATCAACAGAATGGGTGTTCATCTTTCCACACTAGTCAAGGGTACAGAATTCCTACCTGGAGTGTAGCCCCAGGGTTCATAGTAAGATGGGAATACACCAAGGTGGCAGCCTCTAACAAACTCCTCATAGTCCAAGGGCAGCAAGGGACTTGTTGAAGAAAGAAACTCTGGATGTAGGATGACCTGGATATTCAAAACTTATGTTAGAGGTGAAAGAAAGCCATCATTGATATATTTCAATTATCAATAAGCTTAGGATCCTTAATCACCCTGGTCTTTTTCTAAGTATCTGGACAGCACCTCCTCTGGCCATTCATCTGTTTCCTAGTCCACTGCTCACACTACAGTGCCCCCTGACTGTGCATTCTTGTCCTGAAATAGGACTGATGATGAACCCCTTTTTCACTGGACAGGTATTTAGCTTTATCCTTCTTCACCAAGGAGGCCCACATGCATTGAGAATTAGGCCAAAGGCTGTGGCATTTGGCAAGATTTGGTCTGTTGTACAAAGGTACAGAGGATTTACAAAGGCCTGGAGTGACAGGACAAGGGGCAATGGCTTCACACTGACAGAGAGCAGGGTTAGATTGGATATGAGGAAGAAATTCTCCCCTGTGAGGGTGCTGAGGCCCTGGCACAGGTTGCCCAGAGAAGCTGTGGCTGCCCCTGGATCCCTGGCAGTGTCCAAGGCCAGGCTGGATGTGGCTCTGAGCAAGCTGGACTAGTAGAAGGTGTCCCTGCCCATGGCAGGGGATGGAATGAAATGATCTCTAAGGTCCCTCCCAACACAAACCATTCCATGATTTTATTGGGATGTTTCACTAGGAGGAGGCCTCAGACAGACACAGCACTTCTAGGCTTCGCAGCCCATTCCCTGAAATAAAGGAATGTTCACTGTACTCCACAGATCTCCCAAGAACTGAGGGACTTTTGAAAGCAGACACATTATAGCCCTGTCACCACAAACTTGTGCTTAATTAATGTTGCTGAAAGACACCTCAAAGAACCAAAGTAAATTTATCTGCATGACTCTGCAGGGCTTGGGGTTACTGCCCCACATCTGCTGCTTAGTTGAGAAATGCCTTGTATGTGGTGCCCAGTCAGCTTCGGGAGGAAGAAACGTGAGGGAATAGTTGAAACTGCTCTAGTTTATCTCCCTGCATGAACATACCACAGCCATTATTCCATGCCCGAGTATGCTTTTATCCCTTCTTAACAAAATTGTCATGCCACTTGAGTAAACAAATGAATGTACTCAACCAGTAAATGGGCTGTAAACTCATTTTGCAAGCTTAGTTGATCCCAGTGATTTTACTGGAATTGCTGAGGTTGTTTTTCACATGCCAGCTGTGTCTGCCTGGATATGCTGTTGTACCTCTCAAAATTACTTTCAATTTGAAGTTTACAAAGTTGTTGTGTTTTTTTTTTTTTTAATGGTATTCAGCTCACTAAGTATTAAGCCTGTTCATGCAGGAGGTAATTTTTCAGTGGTAATGACAGATTTTTACAAACTTGACATCTGCTGAGAAGCAGAAGATGATGTCTGCTGTATTATATCCTATCTGCTATGTAATGCCTTCAAGCAGTTAATACTGAGGCATTTTTTACTACATCTGTACACAGTGCATCCTTCCCCCCTACTTTTGTTACATCTCCCGTATTATTACCATATTATGATCCCAGAATTTATTGGAGGTAATGTTCATATGTAAAGCCAGGAAGAAGCAACTAGGAAGTGTAAGAAAATACTTACTCAGGCATTGCCATGGGTTTAAAAATAAACTGAGGATAAGTGATATGTCATTGTTAAAGCTACCTGGGATCTGGCTTTAAAGAAGAGGTTTGGAAGAGGGAGAATTTGCAATTTTAGGTTCAACTTTTACTATAGATGTTGAGATAGTCATAGTTAGAATATCAGAGATTGCCAGAAAAAAAATCATCTTTGGCAGACCTGTGGAAGCAGAAGCTGATCATTTCTGTGGTTTGACAAAGTAAACACAGAAGTAAGAAAAGGATTTATTTGCACAAATTTAGTTTCAACAGGTGACATAAACATGAGCACGGCATGAACAGGAATTGTTTCTGCTCAAAGCCATGGTTAACCTTTTACAGAAAATGCTGAGTATCAGGGTGTTGCTCTTAAGATAGTCCAGGAATGTCTGTGCTCAAACCTTGTACCTCCAGTTTTAAGCAAGTGAATATATGTCAGAGTTTTCTACCTGGGTACAAATGACTCATGGCACTTTCTTGATTTCAGGAGTGGCAGCTCCTCATTCAGTGCAGGAAGCAGCAATGAAAACAACTCCCTAACCTCAGATTTCTAACTTGAAATTAGCTTGGCTAAACAGCACCTGAGGATCGCTGTGCAGTGACAAGTTATTCCTGGAAAAGGAGGAAGAGCGAAGAAGTACTCTAGCAGTATAATACCACCTATGAAGAATTTAACTGCACTTCCCATGCTAGCGATGCAGACAGAGAATGTTCAGGGAAATCCCATTTTGGATCTAAAATGAGACAGCCAGAACGCACCTTCACGCGGTCTGTGCGGTTGTTGAACAGCCCAATGCGGCGGATGGTGTTGAGGATTGGGTCGTTGCTGTCATCAATCATGTTGTGGGTGGTCACTGGAGGCAGAGAGTGTCTCTGAGCACAGAAAAGGCAATCCATAAATCAGACAAACTCTTGGCAAACAGTCCTGTTGCCATTTCCTAAGGCTACTGGAAGACAGTGGCACATTTTGTCATTGATGTAAATAAGTTTAATTTACCTCAAAATAAACTAATTTGTACTAACTTTAAGAAGGCCCCATTATTTAGTTTTGAAGACTGTTAGTCAATGTTGTATCTCCTTAAAGTTTGATTTAACATATTCAATGAAACTGGAAAAATCCAGGCTCAGGAACAACTCAAAATGCAGACTTAGTTCAGAATAAAAGAATTAAAAATGCATGTCACTGAAGCAATATCCATGGACTCCCCAAAAGGTTATTTTGGGTCATGTTCTCATTAAAAACAATCAGAGCTGATTTTACATGTTACTGAGGAGAAGTAAATTTGCTGAAAACTTCTTCCCAATGCACACGTATCGCTATGCCATATGCAATCCTTTTACATCATCACATTCATTATTTAGGTTAGATGTTTATACAAATAACATATTTTCTGACCTGAGTTGAAAAGATGGCTCTTTTCATAATGCTTATGTCATCTCGGTCAAGAATCTTGTTCAAGTCTGGGATTTCTCCTCTGCGAAGAAAACACACAACCAATTTTACCATATGATTCATTGTCCTTTTTGTAAGGAAAATGAAGAAATGGCCAACAAGGTCTGATCTGAAGTTTGCTGATATCAACATGAACCTTTCCTTTGTTTTCATGGCCCTTCTATATTCCTTATATTGTGTTCTCCCATACTTGCTGATCTGCTAATTAGCTTTCAAAAAAGAGCTAAAGAATTGGTTTCTTCTGTGTTTTGGACACAGCTTGTTTTTACTGAAGTTCTAGTCATCTCACCTGTGCTTTGGGTCATTCACTTCCAACTGTCTTCTGAAACAGTATGACTGAATCAGTAACACATTTTACTTTGTCTCTGGTGCTTTTTTAAGCTGAAGTAGTTTGTTTTTGACAGTGGATGTGTTACTTAGACATCCCTGTGTCTCTTATGACTCTTTTTTCCATCACAGGCTGTTGGAACCCTAATTTCTTTTCTCTGTGATTTGCCTGTTAAACAAGCATCTTGTTTATGGTCCCATATCTTTCTACTATGCCCTCCTATGGATGTCAAAATCCCTTCACAAAGAGCAAAAGCACAGAAACAGCACAAGTAAAGCTACCTGAACATGAGGCTCTGCAAGGCAGGGCAAAGCAACTTATTCACTCACTTCAGCAAGGCATTGTAGAGTTTCCTTCCAAACTTTTCTTTCACAGACTGTGCAGTGTCCCTAGGAAGATAAATAAATATACGTATAAAACAGGGGAATCCAGGACAAGAACAGTATAAAAGAGATTCCTACTGCTGGAAATTAAACTGATATACTGATGGAACCCGGGATGCAGAGGCAGACAGAGGTCTGGTTCTCAAAGCTCTTTTCTCCAGCCAGCAGTTGTGCTGATGGATTCCTGCAGAGGTGAGGATTTGACCTGCACCTACAGATGAGTGCACTGGGAAAGCCAGGGGCAGGCTTTACTAGGGATTCCTTCTAACCCTCTTCTGTGATCAGTAGACCACATGTCAGCTGTGGAAAAAAAGAGCTATATATGACCCCAGGTACTGTAACATGATCATTAATAATGGACAGAGAGAGCTCCAACTTCTCTTGACCTAGAAGAGAGATGCAAGATATAAGAATTAAACAAATAGAGATTTTCAAAGCAGGCTTCCCCCTTCACTTTCTGCCCTATTTCCCAACTCACAGACTTTTGGAAACAAGTGTTAGACTAAAAGCAGTTTATCTTAGTTTGCAAAACAAAAAATTTCCTGGAAAGCTCAGGCCAAGTTTTAAGCCATTAATGAGGCCTGTATCAGACAAATGTTATATTTTAACTAAGGAAGAACTCCAGTGAACCACTGTTCTTCATGCAAAGAGTAATTTTTATTATTCTGCCCTTGGCAGAAAGTTCTGTTGTCAAAACAGCAAGTGCACTCTAAATTTCAGTAAATCTACTGTGAATAAAGTTCCACTTCACAGAACCTTTCCTGCCTTTCTGATTTCTAATTATCCTTTAGGCAAAGATGAAACTTGTTAAGTGAAATCTTAAACTTTACCAAGCTGGGAATTCACATACCTGTTTTTAGTTGCTCTTTCCCAGCTCACATTGACACTAGATAAGTCAATTTTGGGTGACTTGTAAAGCAGCCAAATGTTAGGCCACACTGATCCAAACCCCAGCAGGATAGCTCCCACATGACTATACTTTCATAGATTGCCATGCACAATATCTAAAATTTAACCCAGATGGGATAGACTGCTTTTTCAGAAGCAGAGGAAAAGAAGGATTTTATACCCCAAGTCAGTCATCACATATTAATTTCTAAGTGCTGTATTCCTTTATAAGTGCCAACCTCTTCTTGTCTTCAATTTCTGTGGCATCCTGAGAATAATTTGATATTATTATGAAATACTGCTAGCAGGTGGGTTTATCCTGGAGTTCAGATTAGGACCATGATAATGCTGCATACAGAGATGCAGAGGGTCTTCTGCTTTTCACAGAGAAGAACAGCTGAAAGCAGTCTTTTCCTATACAGAATCATACAGCAGTTAAAGCAAGGTGAAGGTTAATCCTGCTCCTGCTTTGCTTTTTTGTTTGAAAAGTTGCAAAATTAGTAGGGTTGTGATAATTTTCCCTTTATAGCTGTAAGTTTCACTGCTTGGTTATAGCCACTGCTTGTTGTAGTCCATACAGAAAATTACAGACACTTGTTATCAACTGCTGATCTGCTGGACCACGCAGTGCAATTTCCATATTTCTAAATTAAAGAAGGTGTGTATTTGATTTCTTTTTCCCACAGAGAAGCCCACTGTGAAAAATGAGCAGGCAGTCTTATTTTGTGGGAGCTCTATGGCACATCCAAAGAGAGTACCAGAAACAGCCAGAAGACATTCAGAACATTGGATTTTCTAGAGCATTTGACTTTGTTGTTACAAAACAAACACTACTCACTAATAGAATGGCAACACAAGTTAACGAAAAATAACTTTGGACAAAACAAACAAACAAAAATGAAAAGGAGAAATATTTGACCTCATTTGTCTTTCCCATCTCTTTCATCCCTGAAATACATTCTAGTTACTCACAATCCTCAGTTTTAGAAAAAAGAAGGAGCATTATTCTCCAGCTGAGACTTTTGCATGAGTCCACATCAGACTGTACAGGGTGGGAATGGCAATTACCAGAGCTGCTTCCGGACCGCTTGTCCTTTCAAGGTTTCCACGTTGAAATTGTTGGTCTTTGCTGGCATGATGAAGAACACGATAACTGTAACATCAGTCTTGTGAACCTACATGACAAGAAATGGAGAGGAATTTAAAATAAAAAAATCTGATACAGGCTATCACAGCCAACTTTAGGAATTAGTCACAGGAAACGTCAAATGCACTTTGGTTTTCTAGGAAGGCTCAGATCTTGTAGCTCTTGCTACAAATGAAGTTTTGTCAAATCAGAGATCAAGACAGAGATGTCACCCAGTTTCAATTTGGGCTTCCTGAGCTCTCATGGTTTAGAGAACATGGCTTTGGCTGAGCACAAAAACTGCAGAAAAATAAAAGTCCTACACACTTTCTCACCTGACACAAACTGTGCTGGCTCAAAGGAGTGAGTGTTTGGTTTACTAGCTGAGGTATGCCTAGGCATGATATGAGGGATTTCCTACAGCAGAGAGAAAACAACCATTTTCTACCTGAAGCTCTGGCAAAGAACCTGCTGGACATGCAAAAAGCCACAAGTAACTTCTTGCCCATCTCTCTCATCCAACTACTTCAGAGGCAGGAAGCACTTGCTGTAAATTCTGACCCTTTATTTCTAAGTGGTTTCACTTGCTAGTTTCTCCTGTGCATGAACAAGGTTCAAAACACCAGGTCCATTCTTTGCTGCATCAATGAGGTTTTACACCTCTCAGCAACTGTTTAATGAAAAGCTAAGGGTGAGCTCTGTTCAGAGCTTAAAAATTAAATTACTTTGAATTGCCTCCATTTCAAATTTTAGATACAAAACTGTACAATAGTGTGCCTTCTCTCAGACTGACATAGAGGGAAATGTACAGTATAAAATAACCTATGGGAGTCATGTTAATGTTAATTAATGTTCTTCCCTTCCCTCTCTTCAAAGTGGGGTCCAAGTCCATCATGCCACAATCCCAGTGTGCATTAACAATCTCTCCCAACATCCATATTTTACTTCCAAAATTTTAGTTAGGTTTTCAAGCAGCAGAGGTTTTGCCTCTATAAAATAAAACTATTCCATGCAATGGTATGTACTTTTTAGGTTCAGGCCCACTACTGGGACTTGTTTAGGAAGTACCACCATTTCCAGATTTGTAATTAGTACAGATAGACTGCTACTCCCAATGGAATTACCTCTTGGATTAATTACAGAACAAGTGTTGTTAGAGTGGCTAATCAGATGCTGGCATCCACACTGGAAGAATAATGCAATAAATCCATGCTCAGCTTATGGGAGAAGCAACAGTACACTGTTCTATAGAGCCTGGCAAAACTAGCCTCAGTTTCCTTTAATTTCCATCAGCCTTGTTTGCCATGGATGTCATCAGGAAGGGGGATGAGGCAGTGGAAGGGGCTACCCAACGAGGTGGTGGAGTCACCATCCCTGGAAGTGTTCAATAAAACAACTGGACATGGCTCTTATTGCCATGGTCTTATTGACAAACTGGTGATTGGCCAAAGGTTGGACTCAATGATCTTGGAAGCCTTTTGCAACCCTAAAGATTTTATGATTCTATGATATAAATCATTAGCTGCAATTAGAGATTCCTGCAATAATTGCTCAGGCAATTCTTTCCCTCTTATCACACAAGACCTTCCATGTTACCAGCATTCACAGGTAACAGCCATGTAAATGCCATTAACGGGCAGCTGATGCTGCACAGCACTGCCAAACAACTGATTCTGTTGTGGAAGAAATACTTCAGTTCTGTGAGGTGATCTGTGTGAATGAAGGGAGTAAGAATTTCCAGAAAATCCAGAGGCTCTAAATGGCATATTAATAGAAGGTGGTGGTAGAACAATTGTACTTAGGGCTTTGAACATTACTGATTCTTTCATCTCTACTGACAGAGCAGTATCATAATTTTTATCCAGATTTTCCGTATCATTCCACTGATAAGAGTACAAAAGACAGAGTCTAGGACAACAGCTAATTGATCCTTGCCAAATGACTGAAAGCCAAATAGCATTATTAACATTTGTTCTGGGTTTTATTTTCAACATATTAGTCTTTGGGACACAACTGGAGACATTTTCAATGCCCTCACTGTAGGCAGTAAGGGCCTGCTCTGTGATTTTTAACAAGGCCTTGCCCTTATCTTCACTGAAGTACTCCATAAAGGCATTTAGAAACATTGCACCAATTCTGTAGCTGAGGAAACAGAACCATAGAGAACTGAGTGACTTCCCATTGCTTTGCACCATACCACTGTCACTCTGTGAATTTTAATGCAACATTCCCATCCAATAGGGCAGCAGAGATTTAAAAGATCATAAATAGGTCCTAACGAATTAAGCTATTTGCTTAAAAATATGTTTTTAAAATGCAGCTTTAAAGGCTTACTTTTATTTCCATTATAATATGTAAGCCATCAGGGTAAACTCCAGAATACTATTTTCATTGCTCCTCTCTAAAAACCAGGGAGGCAACCATGGATTAACTTCTTGAACTATGTGATCAATTATTTTCAATTACACAATCAATCTATCAATTAAAACTGTGCAAAATCATCATATATTGTGATGGTTCAGGAGGAGAGCTCTATGAAAACTGTGACTATTCCATAATTACTTTCCTATAAACCAGAGTATTGAAAGGGAATTCTTGTAGGCGACTTCCACAGTATGATCAGTTTGAGCATAAGCTCTATGCTTTCAACAGCTGTGTAAGCTTTCTTACCCTCAGCAAAAAGTTTAATCTTGATAAGGCTTCTAGAAACATATCAGCTCCTTTGTTGGAAAACTCATATCTCCCAGCAATGAAGAAAAACAAAGTCTTGTCAAGATCGAAGTCGAGGTGGCTGAAAGCAAGAAAACAGACAAGAACAAAGTATTTCTCGAGATACAATCAAATAAAACACACAACAGCCCTCTATTCTGGAGGAACTTATTATCCCCAGAGAAAAATGAAAGTGAGGCTTTTCTGCTGTGCTTTAAATTGACTATCTTAAGCTGACAAACTGCATCTTGGGTAAATAACACACAGATCAGGATCCGATGTCTGATATCACAATCTGTTAAGTAGAGTCAGATCTGGTGTCTAAAATTCCCTTAGCTTCTGCCTGAGAAATCCCAGACAGATATTTGAATAGGCTGGTTTCAACATTTCCACTCTCTATGAAGTACTTGTTAGTCCTCCTGCTTTGGTTCTTGCTTTAAATAGTGTTGGACAAGCGTTGCTAATTTTTGAAAAGTAAAAGCATACCCATAGAAATGACCTCGAATGAACTCTTGGATCCTAGCCTTGTACATGGAATGCAAATTCTGAAACTCATGCATTGCTGAAAATTTCTTAATGTTCAAGCCATTTGGGGTGACAACATCTGGAAAAGCAGAGAAAAGGCAGAGGTAGACATCTTCAGAGTCAGAGAAATCTTTAAGGAAAGAACCAATGTGTCTCTCAGGTTTATGTCAACAGGTTATGTCTTTATGTTACTCAGGGGGAGGGAACAGCACTGCCTCCACAAAGCTCTTGCACATGGCTCTCCACTGCCTGCAGCATCAAAGCAGCTTTCACCTGTTCTCAGCACTGGGTAGACCCTGCCCTTTTGTCCTGTCAAGACCCCAGTAATGTCTCCACTGAGCCAAACGTTTGTTGTGCAACTTGTCCTTTACCTCTTTATCCTTGATATCACTGTTGTCTGCTCGATCACTACAGAACTGTACAGATCTACAGCCCTTGGAAGCAGAAACTGTGCTATGCCCTTGTTTACTGCATGGCACAAGAGATATCCATTCTATCAAAACTTCTGAGGATTTATCCAAAAAGGGAGCATATAAAAAAGCTTTATAAAACAGCTTCTTTCCAGTAATTGGTTGCATTTCCCCTAAAAATATCCACGGACTAGTACACTTTACATTTTTACTGCTGCTCTTCTCTAAGATTCTAAAGGAACTTACAATTAAAATTTGTTCATTTGCAGCATTTTAAAGGTAGAGTTTTAGGATATACACAGAGGACAGGCACTGAAATTCAGTCACTCTTAGCCTTCCTGGTAGATCACAGCAGCTATTCAAAGGCTTGCCCCAAATCCAGTCCAAGTAAATGGAAAGAATGTCCTTTGAGATGGGTTATGAATGGACATGAAAGGGAAGGCCAGTTCCTCAGCAGATGTATTTCATGGCAACACAAGTGACTGAAACAGACCTATATTAATTTATGATACTTGCCTGACATTATGCAAATGGCACAGCCATTTTTAATTATTTCCTTGGAAATTACAGTCTGCTTCAGCAATATATGTGTTTCCCTGCCATGTAAGTGATCTCTGGTTAAACTTTCACCTGTAAAATGTCCTGAAACACTCTAGGTTAAACTACAACAGATAAAAATATAACCTTTAGTAGTAACCATGAAATAGCAAGGTTTTGATGGATCTGTTTCTGGAATACCACTTTTGAAACTAAAGAGCAGGAAATCTTTACTTGTTAGGTACTTAAGATTCGGTTTTCAATGACCAAACAGTCTTGATGGACATGAGGAGAAAACTTGTGCTTTTACCTTCTCCTGCCCAGCACTTAAGAATTCTCTCAACAAAGACCTTTGGGGGAGGTAACAGAGCAGAAACATCTTCCACTGTCTTTACCAAAAACTCACCTTCTCCTTTCTCTTGTTCTGTGTGGAAAAACTAGCTCATGCAGCTCATGCTTTGAGACTCCAACCATTCAGAGTCTTCCAAATACAAAAATAATCCCTTCCCCAGGTATTTCTGGCTGGCTTCTTCCACTCTCACATTCATTTATCAGGGAGTTTTGGAGAGTCTCTCCCACCAGCAGCAGCGTGTGTATAACCTACTCCCATGTCCTTTGGTTTAACTGCAGCTTCATTTATCCTTTCATGAGGACTGGGGCTCAATCCATGTCTTGTTTAAGGCTTTGAGATGCATGACAGATGTGGTGGCCCAAAGAACCCAGTTCACTATTTCTGCTCAACATACAGAAATATTTTGAACATGTGTGAGGGATGAAGTGATGAAAGAGCGCTTGGTCCCTATGCTGGTTTTTTGTTTGTTCATTTGTTGTTGTTGTTTAATGAAATAATATTTTTGTTTGAAAAATTGTCCCAAGTAGGTCAAATCAGAATGTTTTGACTTATGTATTTATAGGAAAGAAACTGGCATTGATTTAAGTAATATTAGCACAGAATGAAGTTTTCTTCTGATAGATCACTAACATTTAGAGTTGACTTGTACTTTTTCAGAGTTTCCATCTATGATTTTGATCAAATATATATTGATATATCAAATATATATATAGATAGGAAGCCTAGATCTGGAACTCAACTGATACCTGAGTTTCTTGGAATTTTGATTCAAAGCCTTCTCTACTGCTAATGAGAAATATGTTCCATATCTGAGTGAAAACACTAGAAATCCCGTAACACCAGTTTTCAAATCACAAGACTATAACTTATGATCACTGATAGAATCCTGCTGGATATGTCAAAGATACTCAAGCTTTTGACAAATATGGTTTGATAAACTGTTGATCGCATAACAACTGCAGCAAGTGGCATCAGCATAATGCAAGCAGTCATTCTGCCAGGTTTAGACTGGCAAATTGGCCTTTGTCCTCCTGCAGAAGTTCTCTATGCAATCAGGTCTATTAAATTTTAAAGAGACTTTTCCAAGTAATGAGATTTATAACTTAAATTATAATCCAAGTTTGATGTTAAAGACGAGTAGCAGAGACAACGCAATTTAGCACACTTCTGAGTTTTTTTTAGCTAAAAATTTGGTTGCAAAATTTACGTCTCAATAAATGCAAATAAAATTTAATTGTGCCAATTCAGCATCCTCCTTTTAAAGGTTTATTTTTAAAGTGGATGGAGAAAAGTACACATGCTTTCAGTATTCATGTTCCTTTGCAGAATTCAAGCTCAATGACCTACTGAAGGACTGCTGGGCTTTCCAAAAAATCAATGTCTATGCAGATTTCACAAATTCAGAGAGAATAAATAGTGTGAGAATAGGTTCGTGGACAGTTTATTTGTGGTCTTGGATTCAGAGAATCTATTAAAGTACTTATTCCCATCACAACATACTTTCCACTTAAAGTAATCTCTTAGGATTTGGGGTGACAATTTCTACTAAATTTCTTTCTAGCTATGTCAACATGAAGCATGGCATGTGTCAGTAGTTTTTCAACCCAAACATTAAGTATATTTACTTGGTTTCTTCAAAGTTGCAAGGACAATCACAAAAAGCTCAGGCCAGTAAATCTCTGTGCATGGAATTCTCTTCAGCTTCAACTGATGTTTTTATCTGTGAGCAGTCTGGAGATTTTCTTCCCCAAATTAAACTGGATTCAGACTCATTTCAGTCTCCTAAAATCCCAAAACACAGACTATGATTTTCAATGGTAGCTGTGGTGGGGAGAAGCCTCATGCCTATATAAAAAGCTTCAAAATCTGATTTTCAGAGTGCTCTGCACTTTGTAAAAATCAAGACCTTTCACAGATATTCCCGTTTAAATGACTGAATGTCAGTGACTTTTAAGACATGGCTTTTGTGCTTAAAATAAAATGAAAAAGATAATCTAAGTCCACCATCCTATTGACAGCTAGTCAGGAATGAGGCAAAGGATTCCATAAACAGCTCTTCCGCTCGGGTTCAGGAACCACAATGTCGCTTGAAGCATTGAAGTTAACCAGCATAACAATCCCAAACTATAATCAGCACTGCAAATCAACCAATAACTCTACAAAGAGTAAGCAAAAAATCCTCCAAATTAACAAACAAACAAAAAAACACAACCAGAAACAAAAACAAAACAATAAACCAAGCCCAAACAAAATCAATAATTTGAGCACTGTTTCATTTAAAATAACCAAGATACCAACACACCTGCTAAATAGTCTCCAAAACTGTTGTGCCATTTTTCCCTCATGCTGCTTACCTGCAGATGGAGTACTGGGGTTTATCCCTAGAAAGCGCTGAGATGATTTAAAGAGAACTTTGATGACACATCAAACTGGGATCATGACCTTACTTAAAATCCATGTATGGAACAGGACAAGGTTTCTAAGCTTCATATTTTATGAGACTAATATCAAGGGGAAAACCAGACAAATTATTGGGCACACAGCTATTTTTCAAATTCTACTTGTTGACCTAATAGAAAATGTTTTATCTATATGAAGCTTATAATGGCTCAGTTCTAAAAGCATGGAAACCCTGCCACAGATAAAATTCCTGAAATTTAGGAGTCCTGGCAAAAAAAAGCCTAACATCCATGGAAAATTGGCTAATCCCTGTAGCATAGCCAGACACACCTCTGCATGTGTTCTTTCTCTTCATGTTTGCATACCTGTCTCTATTATGTTCATTCAGTCTAAGGAAATGCGGGCATTCAGAGGAAATGCAGTAAAAAAAACAATTCAGGTCTTACCAGGGCATTTTTTAAGCATATGTTCTGCTTCTGTAGCTGTGATCTGGGAGACTGTGGTGAACACATGGGCACAATGCACAGATGCCCGTTCCATACAGTACCGATGGTAAATCTGCCTCTCTCCAGCCTCCTTGTCAATGTCAAACTGTTAAATAATGAAACAAACAAAAAAGACACCTGTGTGACATGACCATCAAACTGTCTCCCTCGGGGAAGGTTTCTCCTGCTAGGCTCCATTCCCCCAGGGAATGAGAACCACATGATTATGGTGCTGTTTTGTCATCCTGGTGTTTGAACTATTTTATCAACTTCAAGGAGTTTGAAAGAGCATGAGAGTTCTCAGATCCTGCTTGTTCCTGAAAAAACATGCCATGGGAGGAAATCTAGATTAATGATCCCATGAAAGGTAAGGATCTGTGGAATTTGGCCTGCTGGCTGGCAACGTATCATGTTGCAGCTTCCACGGACTTGTTGGAAAACTTGGGAGAGCAGGGAGGTTGCTGGTAGCTGAAGGAGAGAGACGAAAAAAGGAATGGGGATGAGGACAGAACCTGGGGACTTGGTAGAATGGTGGAAATCACAGGTAGGCAAGAGAGAAGTGGAGAGACAGGATATAAAGACTCAGTCACAAATCCGAAGGGAAAAAAGAAAATAGAAAATGAGATATTTTCTGACACTCAGAGGTGTTCTTCCTCCAACTCTGCCTGCCACTGTTATTTGCTGCTTCTTATATTTCAGATTGAACACCCTTAATTTTTAGAGGCAGATGCAAGTTAAACTGCTAGATAAAACATTCCAAACACCCAAGTATTTCTAAATCACCTTTAAATCTTGCAGCTACCCTTTTTTTTAACCGAGCTTATGTTATCTTGATGCAAAGAAAATGCACAATTCCCTTGAGTCCACGCTTGAAGGTTCAAATGTTCACTGACAGCATCCACTGCAAAATCGCTACAATGTAGTCTAAAAAAGGTGTCAATGCTTTCAATTAAATCACAATCCTCTTACTCTTCCATGATGTTTCACTTCTGGAAACAGAAGTCTTGAGCCCCTAAGGTCAACAGCATGGGCACCCAATGGCCTGTGTGAGTTTCAGGGAGGGTGACAATGACTCTCAGTGAGCTCTGTCGTGATCGCTGCCTAATGCTGGCTGCACAGCCTGATTTTGATTGCATGTGACTGTGTAACTTCATTGACCATAATAGATTTAACCCTTATCACAGGCAGGGCAGACAGCACTTTCTATAGTTAGGACTGTGTGACCCCTGCCATGGCCAGCTGCATTTAGCACTTCAGAACTTGGACAGAAGTAAAGCTATTTAGACTGTGAGTGTCCTGCAAAGCTTAATGCTGGTACAGAACATACTGTGAGAAAGTTGACGCAATGTGAACCATTTCAGGGAACTACAGTGAAGCAAACAACTTCTTATTTTCACTTAGATAGGTACAGACACAGATGTAGATATAGATATCTTATAACTGCTTTGCTGAGAAAATTAGTTGCTTTTAGCTGCTTTAATTCTGCAGCAGTGCTACACTACTTGTGGGAAAGTGGCTTCCACTGTGTTAGTTGAAATTACCAATCTAACCACTCTAGTGTGACCAAAAAAAAGGACTCTTGAAAAATCTCAGCTGAAAACTTCCAAAGAAACTAGATGCTTTATTCTGGTATTGATGATCCTCTATATCAAGAGCTTTTCTACATTTGCCAAATACAATTTACCACATAATTTGCTAAATATTATGATACCATTTCTCAGTTGTATCTTCGTATATAATCTTTTCCGCATTCCCCATGAGAATTTTAGAGCATGAAATACAAAGGATGATATTTCCTCTAGAACATTCATCTCATTTTCCACAGAAATCTGAGTGGTAGAAAGAGCACAAAGAAGAGAAAAATAAAGGGGAATTCATTTGGCTCCTTATAGTGCCACACGTCTCAGCATCGTCCTTGGCTTACACTAAGCTGATTCACAAGCAGCTCTTAACTGCATATTTGATTGTCTAAACATTCTGTGCAAAAAAGGTACCAAATGGGACATTCTTTAGCATGCTAGACAAACACATGAATGAGATGGGCACAACTACACAGTCAGAACCATGCAAGTCTTTTCAAACACATCTGGCTTTCTATTAAAAATACTTTTAAAATTGCTAGCAAACAAATAGCTGGTCAGACTTCAAAGGCCTTTTGTTCTCTTTTCCCTTTCTCAGCAAGAATGGGTTTTAATTACAAAATGTGATTAAAAATCAAATTTGGGACATGCTCACCAACTGTTGATAAAGACTCCTGGTAACATTGCTGGGACAAAGGTTCATAAAAAGATTGTTAAGCACTATGACTTATTTCTAGTTAACTTTTACTTCTTTGGTTTCATGAAAAGACTTTACATATTTAACACATATTGGTGCTTATTTCTTCATTGCTATTTATTTTCCCGTCTTTTATAAATGGGAAGCATTTTATTTTGCATATACTTGTGGGGCTTTTGCCATGTTTTTGCAAAAGTAGACAATTCCACATCTATTAGGATGTACAAACAGAGGTCATGAGTTCTCACATTTCATTTGCTCTCACTCTCCAGCACCTTCCAGCACAGTCAGTAAAGCAAGACCTTGACTTTTGACCTCAGTGTGGAGTATGAACTGTGTACTTCTGAGCAGGCTAGACAAGCGACTTCAGAAAAGAGCCTTAGTCAAGTTGAAGGGCAGGTTAAATGAAAATTAACTGATGAGACACTGCAGGTGACAAATTTAACCCACCTAGTCCTGTGCAAAGACAGCTGAGCCTGCTCTGACAATCTCCAGAGTTAGAGGCACTGTGGGGCATGGGACAATGTGCTGCAACCAGCAGGACACCAGGGCAGCTCCTCACCCCCAACCCAATATTCCTGCTCAACACTGAGCCCTGCTCTCTGTCCGGCCCAGCTCAGGCACCTGTGAGCTCTGTTCCATATCCTTTGTGTTCAGCCAGAGCAAAGAGAGATTCGTCAAGTGCGTCACGCCTGCTTTTGTTTGTTTGCTGTTATCAGCAAATTGGAACACTAGCTAAGCCACAGATCACAGCTGCATCAAGAGAAAAAAAAAAAAACTAAATCAGATGAACTGTTTACAGAACCCTCTAGGGAAGAAGAGGCTCTTAAGATCCTTTAGTCCAACAATTTCAGTGATATTTAAAGACCAACAACTTCAATATCCACTTCCCTGTAAATTTATTGGAGGCTCCTCTACTTCCCTAACTGGTAGAAACCAAGCACATTATTAGAATTTACAAGATGGCAAGAATTAGAAGGGGAAATGACTCCTTTATAAGGCCAGAAGGGGAAATGACTCCTTTATAAGGCCACTCTAATTTCAAAACAAAAGAAGAAGATGTTCTACAGATGTAATGCTTTGCAGTAAAAGTTGCATTTCCCTCAGTGCAATTCTGAGGGAAATTTTTGGGTTGTTTCTGGCTTTTCTGTGGATCCATGTAATGAGCATAACATCTCATTGACCTCTTAAAATTCAACATTAGGGAGCACAGCAGGTAATCACCGAGCCTCCCAGCATGACATTCTGAACTTTGAATGAAAAAGAAGAGAATATTAAGCAGTTATGTTTCTTCTGGAAACAGTTACTGAAGCAGTAAATTCAAATCAGCCATTCCTACTTTAAAATTATAAAGACAAATTGCAAAGTATTTCCAAAACAAAAGAATAATTTGAGAGTGGAAAAGGAGGAAGGACTATGTTAGCCATCTAAATTCTTGTCTGAAAGAAAGACAAATTATTTGTCACAGTCTACAAAGAATCTCTAGATACTGATATTAGGCTATGCTCTCCTAATGCAAAAAAATAGTATGGTGAAAACCAACAGAAATTAAACCAATACAAATTCAAACAGGAATTAATATACGTAATTTTCCTAAATAAAACATTACAACACCTTAGCAGAAATAATACAGACTACCCTCACCATTTAAACCTTACCTTAAAGAGTGGATAATAACGCTGTAAATATTTTGTAATTCAAATAAAAGGTACAGGTTTGATGCCTGAGGATTTTAAAAAGAGAACAAAACAATCTTTCTTGTTCTTTTACAACAGTGGTACACTCAAGTTCAAAGTGATTCTGCAGGGCCAAGGAACAGTCAGAGACTGGTTTGAAGTTTAAATTCCTTACTGACTAAAAGGTAGAATGGAAACATTTTTGCTTCCAGCATAATCTCACTGACTGCTGCTGTCTGAATTAGGTAAGAACCACTCCCTTAAAATCCAGTTTACATCAAATTTACCTCCAATTGACTGTTGCCTTGTGTAAAGAGAACTTTCTGGTATAACTCGGCCAGGCCAAAATAGAATGAAATTTACACTACCTGGCTTAAATCAGATTTCCATCAGCTGCTCTGCTGCCAAAGTGGATTAGCTGTGTGTAACAGTGAGCTTGGTGACAAACTGGATGGTACAGCACTAAGTGGAGTGAGATATTGTCAGCAAAAAACTCTTGACTATTCATTTTCATTGGGATTTTTAGTGTTTTTCCTTTTAGAATTCTTGGGACAGGATTTTCCACCACCTTGCAAATGGGATTCAGCTGCACCTGTATGAGCTGAATGAAAATGTTCCAGGTTCTAAACAGAAGTGGTACACATCAGCAGGGCAACCTAAGGAAAAAGGCAATGAAGACTATGACTAACCTTTTTTTGCTTCTCCTTTTCTCATTAAACACAAAGTGTTTTTCTAGTAAGAAGCATCAGAGGCTGAACCACACAAACTTCTCCATGATGCCAGGCCAGTGGTCCCAAAAATTATTTCAGATGATGACCTCTCAGATGAAATTCCAGATTAAATCATTTTCCAAAATGAGCTGTTTATTCACCTAGGAACTTGTTTGGATCATCAGTGTCTCATTCAATTTATGAAAGGTGCTGGTCTATTTAAAACTCAAGAGGCATGAAAGGATACAAAAAAATCCCCATGCAAAACAAACAAAAAAACTGAATCAGTCCCCTCAAACAAGGGGAAAACAATAACAGATTAACATTCTCAATCTTCAACTGAGAAGCCAATTCCTCCTGAAGAGAGAAAGGCTCCACAGACTCAGAGATTTTTTTTCACAGAAATTCCTAACTTTTAGCAATTTTGCTTCAGTTTATCTTGGCAACAAACATAATTTCACACACCATTGTAAAAGATACACTGGGCATGGAGAAAATGGGAAAATGCCCTGTTAGCTGGACTATTTAGACATACATAAGTTCTAAAACTTCTATTGGGAATTAAACTCATTAAAAACCCTGCTTGATATTGAAATTAGGAAGTGTTGAGTTTGGAAGAGTTCAAGACAGCAACCCATACGTATAGTGAGCAGTCCCTGGCCCAGTCATCTACCCAGGGTTCTTCAAATAATTAAAAGTAAATAAAAATAAAGACACTGCCAGTTACTGTACATGTCATGCCGTTTTGTTCTTTTGGTTTTCCCTCCCTTCCTTTTTCCAGGATGAGAGTGAATTAAATGTGAATCTAGGTACTAAAATATGCACTAAATAGTAACATGACAGTGGTACTTCTGGTGGCCACTGTGCTCCTGAACACCTGCTAAGGGTTTAACACCCAGATTCTCACTGGAGCAGAAGCAGATAAATTCCAGCCAGCCCAGATGAACTGAGTTAAAACTGTAAGAATATAAGAATTGCATAAGCTCAAACCTTAACCACAGAACGATTAAGATTGGAAAAGACCTCCAAGATCACCGAGTCCAACCTTTGACCAATCACCACCTTGTCAATTAAAGCACAGCCCTGAATGCCATGACCAGTTGCTAAGCTGTAATGCTGCCTAAGATCCAGGATCCCATCTCTGACTGAGGCAAAGAGCAGATGGCTCAGGAAGAGGTCAGGACTCGCACAACATTACAGTCTTACATCCACAATGCACCCTCCCATCTTCCAGCCATCCACAGCTCTCCTCCACTAGGCTGACTGGGTTTGTAACCCCCCAGAAAATGTCCTCTTACAGATTACAGGCTGACTTGCGCCCTCAGCTCATGGAACAGGGAGTTTTGGCAGCCTACAGCTCAGGGCTCTGCGGATCTTGCATCTTCTAACCCTGCTTATCTATGGGGATGGTTTGACAGTGCAGTGGGAGAGTCCTGTACTGTGTGGGCAGTGTAGAACTGTCTACCAGGGGTCCTAACTCAGCACTTTGTGGACTGTGTGGAGGACTCGAAACAAAGAAATGAGGTTTCCTCTTCTCTCTGTATGAGCTGTACATGCCTGACTGTGTCAGGCACAATAAGGCCACACATTTTCATTCTGTGCTGCACCCATTTTTCTGTGATGTCTGGCACAACACATCCTGCAGCTGCATCCTTCCTCCCAACTCAGCTGCTGCCTGGTGGGAACTGTGTTCTAGCTGTGAAACACTGGTCAAACGTGAGAACTTAATCATACTTCAAAGGAAAACATTTATGCAATAGCACTGAAACAGGAAACCCAGCTATTTTTGGGGTGGGAGAGAGTGAAATGCTCTAAAAAAATACTGCTTCCTCCAAAGATTAAACATTAGGAAGCCCTAAAGAATCTTCTTCACTAAGAAAATTGCTTGCTTGACCTAAATAGTTTGCTGCTAGAAGGCAACAACAAGAATATGTCTGAAGATCTAGCTGTTATTTAATTATGGTATTTGAGATCAAGCTCCTGTGTCTCAGATGACTTTTGGGCCAAGGTGACCTTTTCACAACCAAAGAAGCCCTCACTAAGCTAACTTTTCCAGGAAGAGTTTTAGCATCCTACAGAAATATTAAACAATGGTATTAACAGCTTGACATCATTTCCTCTATTAGTACCTTTAAATGTCAACCCACAGAGGGTATAAAGCATTACGGCCTAGAAATCCACAATTTCCTTCCCTTAAATATTACTTACAGCCATTTGGAATGATATTTGAAATTGGTACTTATGTTTCATTCCACTTATACTTAGAATAAAAACTGAATAGACATTTCTGTATTTGTGACATAGCTGATGGTTACCAATGGGATTTGTGACGCTTTACAGGATGGACAGTGCTTTCACACATAAAAGTGTCCATGTCATGTGTGGACAGAAAAAAATATATTAGTACTGTGGCTAGTTTATAAATATATTAAAGTCTGCAGGTTTAGTCAGATGTGAGATCATTAGCTTTCCTTTTGAGTACAAAGACAAGGGTGAGGCCCCCAAAAGTATTCATGAAGAGGAAAAAAAACCAGTTGCTTTGAGAAAAAAAAGACTACTTTCCAGACTGCTTGCAGCTCACTCAATTAACCAGAATCAAAACAAACCATTCTATATTATACACACAGAGAGACTATGAGCGAGCAGGGATGTCTGGACTCCTACACAGCAGGACTGTGATGTTCATGCTGCCTTATTAATGCACCTAAGAACCATAACTACCTTAGGAGTCTAGGAGAGATGATTTACAAGGGCTTGGAGTGACAGGACAAAGGGGAATGGCTTCAGAATGTTAGAGAGCAGGTTTAGATGAGATATGATGAAGAAATTCTTCCCTGTAAGGGTGCTGAGGCCCTGGCACAGGTTTCCCAGAGCAGCCGTGGCTGCCCCATCCCTGTCAGTGTCCAAGGCCAGGTTGAATGGGGCTTGGAGCAAGCTGGGATAGTGGAAAGTGTCCCTGTCCATGGCAGGGGTCGGAATGAGATGATGTTTACCAAAAATGCCCAAACCATTCCATGATTCTCTGTTTCTGAGTCAGGCCAGCAGAACACAACTGCTTAGGCCTTGTCTTTGGAAGACACAGCTCCCCAACGTGTCAAGCTTCAAACATCCAACTGAAAATTACCAACCATGCAATTTTCTTCACTGATTTCAGCCATTCAGTGCATGAACAATGTGGTTCTTTTATCGACCTCTACTTTCACTAGGTGCTGGAATGGAAAAACCTCTTGAATTCAGGTTTGTCTGTGACAATATGAGAAATCCCAGATCATGCAAAGTATCCCGATGAGGGCAGTGCTAAAAACATTTGGGTCCTTGAAACATTGGTTTGTGTTATGCTTTGAAGTGGAAAGAGAACAGTGAAAATCAAAACCAATAGACAGCTTACACACATTCCAAGAAACACATGTGAGTCTTCTGAACTCAGAAAGTACTTCCTACATTTGCCAGTTACAAATTAGGCCTAACCTGAAATGCTTGAAATTAGGACTCGCTATGGTTTGTAAAAATTTAGAAGCAGGCTGGGGGAAAAAGAACTCAAAGCAACCATCATCCACAGCAGTTCTGGGGTATTTTTCACAAGAGGAGGGCTATTGGTTATTTTTTCTACTGTGCTACATTAAGAAAGAGTGTTGTGAGGCTGCACCTGAAGGGTCAGATGTTGGCTAGAGCTGAATAGGTTTTACTAGTTTCCACTGAGCTTTCAGACCTGTCAGATGAGACAAAGGCACTCATGCCTAGACACTTCATTATCTTACAAATACCATTTCTCATGCTCTGGAATAAACAACCAGCTATGGGTCAGTCATAAGCAATCACACAAGACAGAAAATGCAATAAATGGTTTAACACAGTAAACAGAAAGGGAGCCAGGAGATGATTAGCTAAAAAACCAGAGAAGAATGAGAAAAATGTCTCTTACCTGGTCCAGATTGTTGTAAAAGTCAATACTGGCTGCACACAAGTATCTCCCAAGCAGAGTTGCATGGGTAGTAAAAATGGTGGCGACAGGAAGTTTCTGTGATCGAGACAGGATTAAACCCACTCCTGCCTGCCACTCGTGGAAGTGGGCAATTATATTGGGCTTGTCATCAAACTGACAGGAAAGCTGAAAATAGAAAGAAATACATAAAACATACATTGTCCTGACCATCATCCCAGCCTCAGAGAACTTTTTTTTTTTTTGGTGAAGCCTTCTGTATGCTTTCTTTCTTGTGACAAAACAGTACAATTTTAAGAGGACATGTGCCTTGATTTCCATCAGCCATAATCCTTAGGCCAAGAAAAACGTGTGCCTCTCTAGTGCCTCAGAACAGACCCCTTTCTAGAGTGTCAGAGGGTTCTGGCAAGCACAGTCACTCAAACTCCACGCTTGGCAGCCCCACTGCCCTTCTTCTGGAAAAATATAGCTAAATGACCACTAAACATTTAAGTTTTAAATACAAATTTGATCTGAGATCAATTGATCACTGAGATCAATTTTCCAAAAATCTTGGTTTTCAAACTGGAGAATAGGAACCACATCCCAAGGTGGTTTTGGTCTGCAAATCTCTAGATTTAAAAACTGTACCTCTTTCAAAAACCAGGCTGTTAATGATCCAAAAATCACAGCATCATTGGCTTCTCGGTCATGAAAAGGGATCCCTATGTTGCTGACTTCCCAAAATCCACCTTTCCACTTGTCCAGGTTCCAAGCTGCTGATCCTATATCAAACAGTAAGACATATGGGCTGCCCTCTATCAGCCATCTTCCAAAAAAGACCTATGGAAAAGAGGCAAGGATAAGAAGGATAGAAAGAAAATATTAAAGTGAATGTAAAGACCAGTTAGCACAATGATCTTCATCCATCAAATCTGAAGTATTTCACACCAAGAATGTGTGTGCACAGTCCTACAACCCAGGACTTGCAGTTTTCTTTGCAATATACATGGAGTAATACTTAAGCAAAGGAAACTATAATCTTTAGGAACATTTTATTTTTAAGTCTTTTGTTTTAGATTTTCATTGCAATAGTAACTTCTTTTCCATGAAAGAAAAAAAAAGCTTAGGAAGACTGCACTTGCTTGAATAATGAGGTCTTCTTATTGAAGTATCTATGCTAGTTCTGCTCTTATTTTAAAATTATTATTTTCTTTCTCTCATATTTGTCTCCAGTCTTTTCCTATTTGCGCTAGATTACTGGGGAGAGGGTTTGTAGGACTGATCCTTGGTGCCTGTATCTACTATGACATTTCTTCCTTCTTCCCAAGCAGCACAGAGGGGAAGGATTCCATTTGGAAGAGTGGAAGGATCAATCAGAAAGTATCTCAATACCTAAAATCACATCAGGCTAAAAATGCAGCTTTCCTGCTTTGTCTCCATTGGTATAATTAAACATTTCTAAGAGTATTCACAACTTCACTGCCTGCACTGGCCTACCCAACCCAGCTGAGCCCACACTACAGTCTGCAAAGTCAAATTATTTCACATTAAATCTGCCATCAACATGGCTGGGACCTCAGGGGTTGAACCCAGCCCTGATGCTGCAATGAGCTGAAGAGAGGTCAGGTCTTGAAAACAAAAAAGATAAAAGCTTTGGGCCTGCTTTCACAAAAAGTACAAGGCATAACAAAGACAGGTTTGCTCCTTTTCACTCCTCATGTATTTATTTCAGACTGTCCAGATTTGCTATTCAGGAAAATGAGGTTAAAAAGCAGGGAACCCAGACTTCATCTAAATACACGGTCAGGTTGTGGCAAGGAACACACCTGACCTGAGACGTTTGGAAGCATTCCTAGGTCCCCTGGTTTAAAACCATCCATTTTGATGCATAAGCAAAATCCAGATATAAATGTTAATAGGATAAGTGCAGCTCCTGGAAACGAGAGCGTCATTATTGGAGATCAAAGCTATATTTGACATCCCTGGGACAGATTTGCTGCTGTATATGGATACTCCAGCAGCACCATGCACATGTTGGGCTGGCAGAGGTAGCTGATTAAGTTGGAGAATTTAATAGCTGGAAAAACAAAGCATTGCAATCAATCTACCCCAGAAGTCTTTAGCTGTTTTCCAGACACAGGAGTGTTACAGAGGCAACATGGAAAACTTGATCAATCACCTATGAAAATGTGATAAAGATAAGAAATGGCAGATTGTACCTTTCAGTTTGAACCTGTACAATTCAAGCATCATGTCAGTGTCCCCAACAGACACCCTCCCAAGCTGTGGCACATACTCATCCAACAAAAGACATCTGCATAACAGGGCATTAGATCCTAAGAACAGTACAACTGCTCTTACAAAGGGAGACAACACATTGCCAGTGCCACAGCTGGTGGCAACCCAAGAACTTCAGGAATTTCTACACTGAAGTGTGTCAATCCCCTCCATAACAGTAAGAATCCACATCTGTTCAGCACACAGTATGAGCAGACAATTTTTCCTCCTGCAGACTGGCATCTCTGAGGGACTCAACACTGAGTCACAGTGCAGGCAAGTTCTACATCTCTGATAAGGACTTCAAGAAAGGAGGTCAAATTTAGCATGAGTTACCTTCCACCCATTTTCAGGTAACCAAAGCTACTTGCAGCTTAAGAACTGCCCATCAACACAGCAGATAATCTATTTCTTTTAGCAGATAATCTTTATAGGAAGACGTTTATTCCTATTTTATTGCTGGGGAAACCGAGCCTCAGAAAGGCTATGAGCTCACACAGAAAACACTGGTTAAAAATCATGTTGGAAAGAAAGATGAAACCACTTCTTGTGTCACAGTTTAACCTCTCTTCCCAGGGAACTGGCAGCTGGTTGCACTGAAGTGAGGAAGTGGATTCTTTGTCACCTCAGTGCTTTTCTCAAGTCCTTTTCTGGTTTTCAGCTCAGTATTATGCTACATTAGAAAAAATGAGAGGTAATAGAACACTCTTCTCACTCCTGTGCAAGAATGTGAAAGGGCTCAAAGTAAGGTCATATTTTATGTATTAAAATCTCACCGTACTTAGAGACCAGATAAATAAGTCATTAATCCAATTAAGCAGCCTTGCAGATAAATGACTGCTAAAACCCATAATTGGATGAACTGGTTCTTCCTCAAAAATAACCTTTAATGAATTGACTCTGCTGTTCTAACAGTGGATTCTGAGCCTTTCCCATTGTGACATTGACCAGGACTGCTGTGTCAAGTGGAACGACAAGAGCATTAACCCAAACTTTAATCTCCTCAGAGTCAGATTTGTTGCCCTGGGAAGCAGCAGCACATCTGATTTACCTGACACCCTTGGCTTTTCATGGTGTCCATTGCCTTCTTAACTGCAGGGTTTGGAGGTTCAGAGAATTCCACCTGAGTCTTCACATTCTGCTCAAAATAGGGGCCAATCAGGAAATAGTTTTCGCCCCATTCATCTGCCGTAGTTTTGGCTTTTGTCTGGATCACAGTGTAAATGCCTCCCACTGCAAAAGAAGATAATAAAGAACAAAAATTAGAAAGGGGCACAGGCCACAGATCTCTGTACTAAGCTCCAACCCATCTGTGGATCAGATACACTGCTAGTTAAATCCCTTCACATATGTAGGCTTTAAGTGAAATCCAGCCTCAATCAAATAAATAGAAGTTCAGTCTCTTAAATGGTATCAGAGCTTCACTGTGCAGTTGAGGGATTAAAATCCTGGGCCTCATACTTCCACTCTCCCATGTCTGATCTTGATTCTGCTGCATCCCAAGCACAGCCTTCTGCTTTTGCTTTATTGCCTCAGTTATAATTTTTAAACCTATTTTTCATCACGTGGTAAGAACTGAGTTTGTTTGACACAAATCACTAAGAGAAGCTGAGGAACTGATTGATTTCATTGACTACTGGCTATAAAAATGGACTTAACCCAATATCCTCAAAGCATAAGGAGCCTTGTTCCATTATCAGTCTGTAAAAGTTGTTAAAGTTGGAGGGAAAATAGCCTACACTTAAAATATAAATGTCTGTAGCATCTTTAACCAAAATACTGTCTGCTTTAAAAGAAAATGTAGCATTCATATGTGTAAGAGACTCCAGCAGCATTCCCTGCCAAGTCAATACAGATCCATCCTGTCTTGCACATGGTGTGCAAGAGTCCCTTAGCTGCTCTTGCTCAAAGTTTGCCATAGCCAGCCCTTGGTATTCACACACTGGCAGGGCAAACCTCCCTTTGCCAGAGTCCCCAGGGTGCCAGGCAGTGGACACTGCACCACCACCAAGTCAGAAGAACAATAGGGCAAGGGGGTGGGATGGCAAGGGAAAAGAAAACCTGAAGCCAAGCAGCTGCTGCACTCAGAAACAATGAGCATAGCTCCGGCAAGGTGGGAGAGAAGGAGCTCAACAGGTACAAAGAGCAAAAGAAGCACTACAGAAGGGATTGATGCTCCTACATAAAATTTTTTCCCTCCACTGAATGTTGAAGTTTTGGAAATATATGGCAGCACTCCGGGGAAGGAGATGGTGCTACAGCTTCCAGCAGTGACATCAAAATTACCTATGGAGTCAGCACTGAAAGCTGCCAGGGATTGAGAGCTGGCACTCTAGACTCACCCTTTTAAAGCTATTGGGATATCCAGAGGTGCCAGTGCACCTCATCCAACAGAATTAAAAACCTTGAGAAGTTACCTAATTCTCCTTAAAAATCTACCGCTGCTATGCACAATACGGTGGCTGAAGTTGCTCAGCACTTTGGGAGATTATATCCCAGATTAATTAAACTGGATCCCCTGACAAACACAGAAAGCCTTCTGCAAAGCCTGGTGTCTTGCAGCCCTGAGCAGCCAAATGACAGAGCTACAGTTTTAATTATGCTCCTAGAAAAGAAATTGTTCACTTAAATGCCTTTTCTCTACAAATATCCCATTTGTTTTGAATGCTGGAAGGATCCCTGGTCTTAATATTTTCATGTCTCAGGATTCTAGGTATTTACAAAGAGAAAAAAATTGCAGTTCCAATGTACCAGCTTGTTAAGTAGAACTAGTACAATAAATTATGACCTTTACTAATTCAAGACCTGAGAAGACAAGAATCTTGCAGATGTCTGTTCCTAATCAAGCTGTCAGTTCAAGAGTTTCACATCATGTAGCCATGGAATTGCAGAAGGAAGCCTATGCCTGAGACTATTATTCTCCCCTTCAGCAGGACCAGAAAGCTTAAGAAACTAATTTAAAGTCATCACATTCTTCCATGGCTGCTTTGGACAGGGATTTTAGAGCAATCTTAGATAAATATCACTGTATTTCCCCTCCAAGTTCCTCTGCTCACAAGCTGAGAGAGTCTATTTGAATAGCTTGGATTCAGATAAACATAAAATTTTAATTATATGAGGCAAGTCAGAACATTCAACCTATAAAGCAATAGTTACGATGATACATCTGTTTTTATGGGGTGGTAAATTCATCATAGGAGCATAAGGGGCTTCAATCCAAAATGGATAAATATGAGGCTTGGTAGAAATCTTAGTCATGAAACTGGCTGGTTTGAATTGGCAGGGATACAGAGCTTAGAATGAGAGAAGATTTTACTGCAGAGCAGCCTGGTGATCCAGGAGAAACAGAAAACATGACTTGCAAGATGAAAGACACTAAATACTATGATAAAGCTGTATATGCCTGGAGTGAAGCAAAGCTCCTTCCCCCCCAGGAGCATGGACAAGCCTCTTCCATACTGCAAGGGGTTCAACACTGGGATTGGCAATGCAGCTGAGTTTCCACAGCCACGGACGTGAAGAGAAATGAGGAAGCTGCAGATCAAGGGCTGGGTAGAGCCTGGATCTTTGTTTCACACAGCCAGTGTTTCTTTCCACAAGGTTATCCTTAGGATCCCTGTGTGCCCTAAAGGGCCAAAGATGTATGGAAGGCCTCTCAGGGGGGAAAGCATGGAGAGTATGCTATGCTCTGCTGTCATAATCTGTTGAACAGCAAGATAAAAAACATTTCAGGGCACTGATTTGCCTGAAATGCAATAAAAAGTACTTATGATAAAATCCAAGTACATTTTACAGGATGTTAAAAGTCCTCAGAAGGCAACTGTGATAAAAGCAGTGCTACCTGGCCCCCAGACTTGCTTTTGTCTTCCCTGTTACTGTGGAAATATGACTCACAAAGCATGTCTGTGCATAAGGTTTAATTGACAGTGGAGGGAAACTGCAAGTGAAACTATGTATGTAGGAAGTGTTGGGTATAACTTAAAAAAGACATCTTGAGAAGAACAGACCAATGTCTAGAATAATGTATTGATTTTTGAAATTACACTTCTCTATAGCAAACTCAAGGAACACATTATATATCCTTTAAGAGATAGTTTCTACATGCCCAGTTGCTTTGAATTCCCTGGAAATATTGGTGTCAGTAAGCAAAACATTACATATCCTACTGAGTAACAGAGTAGGGGTTTACATGTTCAGCTCACAGAATCCTCAAATTGCTTCAACAATTTGGTAAGCCTTCTTTTTCTTGTCTAATACAATGTTTTAGGTCGTACTATAAACAGGAAACCTTTCCAAACAACAGGGATGTACCAAAAGTTTTTCTATGCTGCCTCTGAAATTTTGTACTTTGAAACAGGGTTAAAGCAAAGAAGAAATGATAAAATGAGAAATCAATAGAGAATCAGTAGAAATCAGAACAAGAGAACTGGTTTGGTATATCACAGATAAGGGGAATTAGCATTAAAATTTTGATACAGGAATAGTTTAGTTTTCTGATGTTCAACAAAATACTTTATTCAAAATATTAAGTTTTAGTCGTTTTAAAACATCCTTGAAATAAATATATTTCTATTATTTCTTTTTAAAACATGCTTTTAACCTTTCCACCAATAAATGAAATCAACTTTAAAAGGAAATCAACAAAAAATCTTTCCCCCCATTTATCTCCTTTCCATTCTTCCTCTTTTTTTTTTAAGGGAAAAAATAAACTGGCACAGAAAGGGGAGCTCAGATATTTGGGAAAGAAGGATTTTGTTAATTTAAGGGAAGTTTGTTGTCTTTATACTGACCTCTTTAAAAAATAGAATATGAAACCAAAATACTATCTCAGAAAGTTCCACAGAATTATTTTAAAAGTCTAAACCTTTTTATCTGTGTAAACACTACTAGAATTTGTCTAAAGGAGTTCTCTGCATCACTCCAGCATTTTCTTTTTTCCTTGTTTCAAGTCCTGCTGCATTATTTCTTTTGTATATTTAAAATCCAAGCAGCAGTTAGAGCTTGTCCTCCTACCCACCCCACACTGCAGAAGGACACAGTGAAGGAGCAGCAGAAACCAAAAATGAGGGAGAGAAATAGGAAGTGAACGGTGGAAGTGAGACAGAGGTAAGTGGAGATTGTCACTGATCCTTTCCCACACAGAGAGAACATCAGGATGATTCCAGGGCTGTGCAGCTTCTTTGCTATGTCCTGACCAGGCCACTCTGAATGCATTAAAGCTTCCCTGAGAACCATGAGAGCCACAGGATCCATGGGAGCAGCGTGAGCCCAGGCTTGGGATTCAAACTGCCACAATCACTCTCACATCAATTGTTTCATCCTTCTCCTCAGAATGTGTCTTTGATCTGCACAGGTATGATAAAAATTCAGATTGAACTTGTTTTTAACATTTGATTGGAATCTGATTGATTGATTGATTGTCTGTTGAGGTACCATTAATAAAATCAAGTGGCAAAATGTGTCAGGTAAAAAACAACCAGCATCTTTAGCCAGCAGATATTTTTCCTGTGGTTTTTGAGCTATGTTTGTGGTCAGGACTCCTCAGAAGACAGATCTCCACACTCTCTGAAATTCTGACATTCCAAACATATTCTGAAATAATACTGAACCATCGAAACTTATGACAGATGTCCACAATTGAGAAGCTATTTCTGTGTGCATCATCCCCAGTGCACAGGACTTCATTTGGAATTGATTTGACATTGATATTCCACCCCACTCTATAAATGCACAGAGCTCTGAGGCTGTTCTTATGCCAAGTTTATGCCAGCACATCCCCACTCCCAAAAGGGTGTTACTTCAGCTGTGTCACAAATTACAGTAATCACCTTCTCCCAAGGAAGTTTCATCATGGGAAGACACAGAGGAGGTAAAATGCTGGTCCTACTGACTTCAGTGGATTCAGGATTTAATTTCCAAATGTCCAGTTTTTCACCAGAGAAACTGAACAGAGATCTCTGCTCCAGGGAGAGCTGAAACAAGTTTTGTTTTTAGCACAGTCTTCGTTCCAATGGGGATGGAATAAAAATATTTGAGATTCATCTACCAGTGACTCTTGAGCTAAGCTGTTCACAGCTGAATGATGACACAAACTGGCTGTTTGCCCAGCATTTTTAAGCATTCTTCTGTTTTCTATCTAAAAGCTGTGAGTGGTACAGCAAGGGATACTCATCTAAATATCACTGGAATTATTTTCAAGACATCTTTCTAGAGAAAAGAGCAGATCTTGAAGATTCTCTGCCCTTCTAACCAATGTGCCAGAAATCTCACTGCAGACAAACTCAACCCAGGCCCAAAATCTTCATAGCTTGGTAACTACTTCTTTTGTGCTCCTGTACTTAAAGCTTTTAATGGTCTTCATGCTATGGAGGAAAGAAATCAGTCCTTTTTTCCACAGCTGTATGGTCAGACCTCACTTTACTAGAGCATGATGGCCAGGAGAGAAAGGAAGAGTTAAAAATGCTGACCTCCCCCACGATTACCACCAGATTTGTGGCACTGCAGTGAACTGGGACCCTTCACTGCCTGCATTTTTCCCCTTCTGCCACAGAAACACTGTGGATCCACTTCACGTAGGGTTTTGCCCATCAGTGAAAAGCCAACTAAAGTGAGGAAAATCTCAAAAAAACCCCTACACATTTCTTATTTCTTTGGCAGAGGACTTTCAATGCCAGAGGATTTCAATATTGTGTTTGGTTTAGGTGGCAAGTTCCCTCCCATGTGACTTGGGGGAAGGGTGAGGGAGAGTAATACTGGCAGATGAGCCTTTTTTTTTTCCCATTCTCTCCTTCAGCTACCTTATCTTTGTTTGCTCCACACAGAGAATAGTGAGAGCAGTAACTGAGAGGCCAATGTTTTCTGTGTCAGAGGTTGTAACCTAGCCCAGGCTGCAGCCAGGACAGAAAATACAAAAAGGAAACATGGAGAAGTAGAAACTCTGCCTTGTTAGAGCATGTATTAAATTATCCATTCTTAAAACAAAAGGAGAGACAACTTCCCTGTTCCAGCTGCTGATAAAGAAGAGATGAGACTCTGGAAATGATGGATACTTGTAGATCTCTGAGCCCTGAGTTCATACAACCATCTTGTTCTTCCCTACAGCTGCACCTCATGCCTCAGTAACAACCAGCACCATCAGGGAAATGCCATGGAATGCTTGCTCCCCCTCTACAGAATCAGGTATTCTCCAATTTGCAGGACCCTCTCACCATCCCTGGCTCTGAAGATGTTCTGCTCAGCACCTGCAAAGGTCATTGGTCACAGTGTGTGGGGATGGATATCCACCTGTGAGCTCTGCTATCACCTTCCCCACAGGAAAGAGGACAATTCAGCCTGATTGCCAGTGCCACAAAAGAAATGGAGGCATTACTAAGAAGCAGCACTGGCCAAGGAGGAAATGTACCCAAGCACCTGGTGATGCACCAAAATTAACACAAAGACTGGGACTTGCTCCTGTGGGCAGCAGCAGCTTTACACCACCTCAGAAATGCAAACCAACTTCAAGCTGAGCTCCTCTGACACACCTTTGCATTGCCAGAAAGGAAGAAAGAAACCTTCATGTTAAATGCTCAAAATTAGCTTGTCAGGCAATAAATCCAGCTAATGTTTATCTTGCCCTCTATGTCAGGAACATGTGCAGCAGCACAAACACTACAACATGCAGCAGAATTAAATCTCTGTGTGGTCAGCTTATTTCATCAAATAAACAATTTCTCCTTCTAAAGGAGCTAGGAAATATACAATACAAGGTAGGTGTAGTTTTGCAAGCTTCCATTATTATTTCCTAAACCTATGTATCTTCTGGGATGACTCTCCCTGTATTTTGCTGTCTACTCTCTCTCACAGTGCCCTAACATTTTCCCAGAACCCTTTACAAAAGTTAGGTCACCAGGGAACAGTTCTCACCACGTGACTTAGACATTCAATTGCCTGAAAGATATAGGAAAAAAACACCCGGTATGAAGAATTTACCAGAAAAATTGGCTGAAAAAGGATTATAAAAGGGGTTTTGCACAGATGTTTCTAGTCCAGTTTGGTTAATGGAAACTCTGCACAAGGTCAGAGTCTAATGAAGAAATTGTTTTCCATGCCATGTTCCTTCAGCCCTGTCTGAATATATGGGCTTGGAAAGTGGTGTAAGCAAAGGCACCTTATTTTTAAACACACTGAATAAAATTGACTTTATTAATATTAATTCTCTCATAAAATGTGTGAATAGTAAATTTTAGCTGTGTCAGTTGATTTGGCTCCAGTGAAGTCAGACAGAGCTCTATGGATGATTAAAGATTCTCTACATTTTGTACATGCTCTGGGAAAATCTAATTGGGTTATCTTCTCTTAAATATCTTGTGTGATACCTACAACTACTGGGTCCAGATGACTCAGAAAATATGTATGCTGTGGAGTTCAGAGAAGTTAGTGAGAACTCCTGAATTTCCTAGATTTCTGCTGCCATCTGCTTGCCAGAGCCTTACTTATGCACACTGCAAAAGTGAATGCTGCATGCTCCCAGTTGTGGCTTTAATAGATTAACTCTAAAAACTTGGCTGAAGCTACTGAAAAATAAGCCCACAAGGATTCAAACTGCCAAATCTACTCTTTCTCACCTCTGGGTATTGATAGGGCTCACCACCCTAAAAAGAGCAATGCAAAACAGCAGAAAGTATCACAAAACAGTAATTCTAGTTTCCCCATGAGGATAAATCCCAGCACTGCCTATTCCTCTCACACACATTTCCTCTTTAAAGTTAAATTCTTAACAGTTTACAGATCCTCTCTCCTGATTAATCTCTATTTATCTGCCAGGACAGTAACAGACATGAGGTCAATCATTTACTCATACTAATACTAACTCACTTTTGCAGTGAAAATGGAAGCTTGCAGAACTACACCTGCCTGAAAGGGGATGATCTGATGAATGAATTAGAAATGGAGGCAGTAGGATTTTTGCCTAATAAGCAGCATGCCCTTTGCCTGACCAGCAGCAACCAATGAACCCCCTGTCTGGCAGCACCTGTGTTTGCAAAGAGCAGTCCAGAAGAGCTTCAGCTGGCACACAAAGCCTGCTGGTCATTGACTCCTGGGTTTTGTTCAGTGGCTGTGACACAGCTCTGTTTATTTATACCCCTTCCAGGCCTGGCCTCTTTTCCACACTGCTCTAGAAGGCTGAGGGGGGACTGCTAAACTGCTGTGCATCTGATCTTTGTTGTACAGCTCATTTCCATGCATGACATTCCCAAGTGAATTTGCATGGAAGGCAAAACCTAAGTATGTACAAAGCAATTTATACAGCTGCACACTCAGACTTATCACTTAGATGTTCAAATCTCCTCTCCCTGGTGGTGGATCACAAAAAGACACAGAGACATCCTGGCTGTGCCCATCCCACACAAGCCCAGGCAGATGCAACCCACGCTCAGCATGCACAATTACACACCTGCACTTCTTCCAATCCAGCAGCTCTGCAGCTCTCTCCAATCTCCCTGTGCATGCCTTTCTTCTCCAGCCCTTCACCCCTCCCTCCAATCCTGAAAAAACAGCAATGCTAACCCCCAAGTGTGGTACAAACCTTTGTTGGTAACTTCCCAAGAAATTTCAAAGAGCAACAAATCCTCCACGGGCAGGTCTTCATCCTCACACTGAAGAAGCCCATTCAGAGATGTCATGGACAGGGATCTTGCCAGTGGCATTTTCTTCAGCCCCTGAGTGCTCGCCACACGGGCCACAGCAGTCAGCAAAGGTCCAGGTCCCGTGGCAGTGCTCTGCAGTTCTGGTTAGAGCAGTCTGCTCGTGTGCTGGGATCCCAGGAGAAAATTATTCAGATAGCTGGGAGCTAATGGGTTTAAACTGTCTGACCACCAGCATTAAATTGGCTCAGTGAAATCCTCAGGGCTTGAGAAGCAGCTGCTTGGAGAGGTAAGAATTTAACACTGACCTAAGAAAGGTCTCAACTGTTTTGGGGCCACAGCTCTTTTTCTTCTCTCAGAAGGAGGTAAAAAAATGATTTTGAGCTCCTGAACCACAGCATTCAGTCTCCACCAGCACCTCAGGAACAGTTGACATTGGAGGGTTGTAAAGTCAGCACCGCCCTGAGCCAACTCCAACAGGGAGGACACTTTGAGTTCACCACCTGATTGGAGTCCAGCCCCTGAGTCCTCCCCTCGAGACACACCCTCCCCTTACACCCGTGGAGATTTCCTACCTGCTGGCTGGCTGCAGGAGTTAGACTCATTTTACACAATGTCTCTCGGGTTCCTTGCCAGGTTAAATGCTGTTACATCTTTTTCAGTTCAGCAGTCTGTAAGCTTGAGTTTACCTCATCTCCTACCTCCACAGTGATCTCCAGCTCTGTTCCCAGGACTCTGCGTCAGCTGTTGGCTGCTTTAGCAGCTTTGCAGCTCTGCCAGCTTTTACAAAGCTACAAAGGCTCTACCCCTGTTTTGCCATGCACTCTGCCCCTCCTTGCAGTCCTGTCCCTGATTTTCCACCTGTTTGGTTTTTTTCTATGCCACAGGTCTCTCCTGGCCTCTGGGCTCATGTCCTCCACCCAGGGAGCTTAGTGAGTACTAAGTCAGGGCACAGCATGCCTCTGTCTTCTCCAACACAGAGCTGAGATGCTGCAAGCACTGAACACACATCTACAGAGATGCTGGTCCCCAGCTCACAGCCTGAGATTGTCACAGCTCCCCAGAGCAGCTGTCTGCTTGCTAGATGCTTATATTACACATCTGGCTGAAAAGCCAGTGCTTCTGGGACAGCTGTGCAAGCTGAATCTGATTCTCAGCTTAGAGCACAATCTGCCCAAAACCCAGAGTTCAGCAGGGAGCAGATCTCCAGGTGAGCTCCAGGACATCTCTGGCACTGCGCAGAATACCACTGCACCAGCAGGCATAGGGGGAAAGGCTCTGAGCTCACCTAAGGCAAAACCAGTCCAAGACAACTGGTTTAGGAGACAGGCAGCCCATCAGCACAGAAGTCTCTTAGACATAATACATAATGCATGGCACAGCTGAGCCTGCCTTAAAGAATACCTACCCCCCAAAAGACTTGCTCTTCCACTTCCACATTCCATGCCCTCTCTGCATTCATGGCAGTCAGACTCATCTCTGAGCTGGTGGATACAGCTCACTGAAAAACCCTAAGGGTGCAGAGAAGTTTTTTTTGCAGATTAAGAACTGGAGCTGTCTCAGAAAAGAGCCAGGGAAAAGGTAAGAGGCCAGGGAAAGATTCAGGGGTTTATTGGCTGAGTGTCATTTTGTCTCGATGGTTTGAGTTGCCCTATTCACCAGTTTCTATAAAAAAGGCCTGGCTGAGAATCATTATTTTTGGAGCAGCTGTGGCTTTTACTACCTGGAGTAGGTAGGAAACCAGATCACACCACAGCTGAAAACCCATGCTATTTAAAAGAAAAGCCAGTAATACATTAAGGCTCACTTCATTTCTGAGCACCAAATCTGCCCAAGTCACAGTTTCATGGCTTTCCTGGGACATTCACGCTGAGGGTGAGGCCTAAAGCTGCCAGGTGCACAAAGGCCATCTCAGGTGAGGAGTGGAGAGCAGAGAACAAAGCAGCTGACAGGTCCATCCCCATCCCACACGTTTCCTTCACCCTGTGTAAGTGAATACACAGCCAAACTTCTCATTTTAAAGGTGACGGGTGCAGTGAGCCCCTGGCACCCCTCACTGACTGCACCGAGTGTGATCCCCCTCACTGCGGGTAAATCCCAGGAGCTGCAGCATCCCCGAGGGAAACCCGACGGGTTTGTGGGTGTGGGGGCCCCATCCCCACTGCTGGCTGGGTACCACTGGCTCTGCAGGTCTTCACACAGCTCTCAAGGTGCTGAAATCAAAACTGTTCACATCAGTTACCTCTCCAGGGACCACAGAATGGTCTGGGTTGGAAGAGACCTTAAAGATCTCATTCCATCCCCTGCCAAGGGCAGGGACCCCTTCCACTAATCCAGGTTGCTCCCAGCCCGTCCAGCCTGGCCTTGGACACTGCCAGGGATGGGGCAGGCACAGCTGCTCTGGGCACCCTGTGCCAGGGCCTTTTAGCTTGAAGCCATCACCCCTTTTCCTGTCACTCCGGGCCATTGTAAAAAGTCCCTTTGCAGCTGTCTTGTAGTGTCCCTTCAGTCGGTAATAAAGTCACTGCAAAGCCTCCTCCAGGCTGAACATTCCCAGTTCTCTCAGCCTTTCCTCATAGGAGAGGTGTTCCATCCCTCTAAAAAAACCCTCTAGTAGTGATGCCAGATAACCAGTGACACTGGTTCACTGACATACCAATGTCCCTAAGCATTCAAAAGCCTGAAAAACATGCAAATAATTTTACAACAATTAACTAAAGTTGTAGCAGCAAATTTTTCAAGCTCCTCACATAATCTGTGGTTTTCAGGTTCTTGAGTGTCACGTTTTTCCAGCTTACGTTTGTAATAAGATGATAATTCATTTATTCTTTGATATTGACAAAAGATTAAATGATTCCTTAAACCTTGGTGAATGAGTTAGAAAGAATGGTCAGGTACCATGAGATAATTCCACAAGCACTGGCAATGCCATCCTGAGTGAACCTGGGAGTAACTCACCTTTGGCAGTTTGGAGATAATGGAGTTTTGAACAGATAAAAAGTTAAAAAGTGCTCAGTAGCACAGTAAACATCAGCATTCCTTTGTATTCTGAGTACATTTCATTTTAGCCAATCTGCATGTCTTAAAGAAGGAGGGTTTTTTTTCACACAATGCTATCCCAAATTCCTGCTCTTCTGCTATTAGTGAGGGAAAAGTATTTGAAATGCCCAGAAAAGCAAGCTCCAGCATATAATCCAGAAACTTTCATCCCTGCAAATGCTCTTAATTGCTAGAGGGCAAAGGGCCCTATTAATTATATTTATGGCCTGGAAGGATGAACTGTGGGATATTTGGGTGCAGCTGGAGTTATCTGGGTTTAGGGCCATAAAGGAGGTTGTGTGTTGCTGTGCACATATAGTAAAACACAATAAAAGCTTTTCAGAAAAAAGCTGTATTCTGACATTAAGAAGGGCAGCCTTTAGCTGTCCTCCACGGGAAGTGCAGCGAGGTGCAAGTGCTGAAAGGGACGCTCTGCTGCCACTAGAACAATGTGTCATTTTTGTCACAGAGGCAGGGAAAGGTTGTGACTTCAGTCATGCAGTTTGCTGCTTTTTCACCAAACAGAGGCCAGCTGCTGAAGTGGGGAGATGGAAACATACCAGAAAGACTAGCTTTTAAAATATAACATTGATTAAAATATTTCCCAGAAATCTGGAAACCAGTGAGACTGGTTTTGAGTCCAGCCTAACTTCTCATATTGTTCTTATCACAAACGACATTGTGTACATGAATAATACATTATTCATGTGTTGCATTTCTGCCAGACACCAGTTGTTACCCCACCAAATTCTTTTTCAGCCCACAGAAGTGAAATAATTTTGTTTACAAGAATACTGGACAATATGAAGGCTGAGCTTGTAAGGTCTTTGAAGAGAAATATACAAAGTGTTTGTATTTTTTCCCCAAATTTCCTAGAGTTCTAGGAGAGAGCAATGCGGGGATGATGCTGTACATTCTGCCCTACCTAAATCTCATTTTGAAACTGTTAACCTCTAGGCTGTTTTCATGTCTGCACACTTTGGCCCAAGTCCTATTTGGGTAGAGCAACTAACACAGTATATCACCCCAAGAAGTGAGTTGTGGATGTCGTCTTCATACCACAGTCCTTCCCCCAGAACCACTCCAGACAACCTTTTTTTTTCTTGGAATATCAGCCTCAGTCTCCTGGCTGCAAGTGAGAAGGTGCCTGTAGGGGAAGAGACACTCTCCATGTGTGGAAGTTTAAGAGGAGATCATTGTCTAGGGCTGGCTTGCTCTGACAGAGCTGGGGTTTCCAGGTTTGTCTAAATTAACTGTGTGGAAAAAAATCAGACATGGATGTTAAAAATGCGTAGATATTGAGTCACATTTGCGAGGCGGAAAGGACAGGGGTTTGCAGCAGTCACTGAGGCACACACACTGTACTTGTGACACAGAGCAGTAGGTGGCACTGACGGTATTCACATGAGCTCCCCAGTGTCCCTGTCATTTTGTCATTGCAGAGTTTAGGGGAGATCAGGGAGGGGCCCAGAAATGCTCTAGGGACAGCCCTCCTTGCCTGCCTGGCAGCAAGTTCACCTCATTCCAGCTGAGAAGTGGTGGCCTTCGCTCCTGCCCTGTCTGTGCAAGGCCAAAAAATGCTCCGAATCTCCCACAAGTGGAGAATTTTTCTTCCAGTTAGAGGACAGGCATGTCGAGTAATCCTGTGAAACAGCCAGGAGGCAGAATGGGCTACAAAACATTTGAGGGACACAAAGGATTTTTCTCAGTGACACCCGGTATGTGTTATCCTAAATTAGGAATTTGAGAGTGCATGGACTCCAGGACACAGCAAACCAAAGACATTCCTGTCACCTGGTCTGAGAGGCTGACATTCCCAGCGCTGCAGAATATTTTGGCCTCTACTCTTTCATCCAGGAATGACAATGAGAGCCATCCTGCAAATAACAGCTTGCCATGGGCAAGTTTAAGGTTAATCTTTTTGGACTTGGCTTTGGAAAATTATGCCAGAGTAGCTTGACCACCCAGCTGGATCCTGCAACTAGGATAAACATCAGAATGCCACCATCCTATTTAAATTTTAAAATAAATGCTGTGATAAGCAGGTATCCCTCTGAGGGACTGGACTGCTCAATGCATAATCCGTGCTACAATTCACGTGTGCCATTTTCCCATGTGGGCAGAGATTTGGGAATGTTTCCTTTTGAAGTCACCTCACCCCAGGCACCTGAGGTGATCTCCTGACAAAGGAAGGACATACAGGTCACATTCTTGGAGAGGGAGCAGTGTCCCTGTCTGCATCTCCAGGCAGGCACTAGGCATTAGAGACTAAAAAAATCCCAGTAATTCTACTGGGAAATAAATGCACAGGCACATGCAAACAATTTCGGAGAGACACCAAGACTTTCTGTGTGATGTCTGAGATGGCTGTAACTTGACAAATAAAATGTAAGCCTCTTTTCTACTGTTCAGTGCCAAGCCCCCACCTATATTCAGACTGATATACAAAGACAAACACTTTCAAAGGTATACACACGTGTTTGCTTTGATAATGATCCATTTCCTGAGGTCAGCACAGTGCTTGTATCATATTTAGCATAGGAATGTGTCAGTATGTTGGTGTAACTTGTGGCATTTTCTCCTTAACTAAAAGTTGTAATCGTGGAGAGACAGAAGCCTCACTTGCAAAAGATCATAAAATCACAGTCTGGTTTGGGTTGGAAGGGACCTTAACAATCACCCACCTCCAACCCCCCTTCCATGGGCAGGGACACCTTCCCCTATCCCAGTTTGCTCCAAGCCATCCAACCTGGTCTTGGACACTTCCAGGGATGGGGCAGCCACAGCTTCTCTGGGCAACCTGTGCCAGGGCCTCCCCACCCTCACAGGGAACAATTTCTTCCCAATATCTAATCTAAATCTCCTTTCTGTTGGTGTGAAGCCATTCCCCTTGTCCTGTCACTATTTGCTCTTGTAAACATATGCTCTGGAAGTTTCTGGTTTTGTCCTGTCTCTTTGCTTACAATAGTTCTTTTTCCTTTCTGTTACATCAAAGTCAACTCTTCCCAGGTTTGTTTTTGTTGTGATTTTTGGGCTTATATTTTTGTTGGATTGGCATTTTTTTCTCAGGTTAAAAGGCTCAGAATAGGCATGAATTCTTATTACATCTATTATCTTGAGTGACCTTGGAGGAATTGTTGTCAGGGCTAGCAGCAAGTGGCCACTGCATCATTTTACCTCTCTGGCTGCAAACCAAGGTTTCTATGCTTTGAAAGACTATGCTGCAAACAGAGGTGCAGTGCTGAAAGAGGCATTTCCATTCATTCAGCTGTGGAAGTACAGTGAGGACTTTATAAAAAACAGGTTATGCCATGATAGACTTTTAAATTAAAATTTAACATACTGAAAATTAACCCCATTCAACAAGCCACTTAAGCATAAATCCTGCTCTGTGCAATAGAGGCACTTGAGCTGAGGTCAGTGTAGTCTTAACATCTTTTCTGCCTCATTGAGAGCCACTCTACTGTCTTGAATGCACTTGAAATATAGAAAAATAAGATATTTCTGCTTATTCTTCTGTCTTTTCTCTTTAAAAAACTCAACCAAACAAACAAAACCCAGCAGCACACAGAATCAAACCAGTACAGAAGTAACCTGAAAATTATTTCCTTCTGCACAGCAATTTGCTATGGGGAAAACAAACTCAGAAAAATTAACAGAAGTTCAACAAATACTCTTCTAGACTGATCTTCGGTCAGAGTATCAGGGACTCCACTACTGTGGGTAGGAAAATCAAGTTTGATGTGGTTCTTAGGCTGATTCCCAGTGATACTGGGAGAGTATTCCAGTATCTGGTACTGGTGGAGACTGCTGAGTGAACAGAGACTTTGGAAATTATTGCATTTCTGTCTTATTGCCCAAAATACAGAATTAGCATCTCAGAGAAAGCAGTATCTCAAGCAAAAGTGCTTTTTTTTTTTTTGCTTCCCTTGTATATTCATTTAGTATATCTCACAGAACAAGAATTATCAATATTTCCTTCCAGAAATCAGTATTGGTAGGAATCCACATTCATGCTATTTTGACAGATTTTCTGGTCTTTTTACCTCAGGCATTGAATGTGTAAACATACCTAACAAAGTTGAAGAACTATTAAAGAGAATACCATAAAGAAAAATGTATTTACTCAGAAATCTTACTTTGCATAGCTGGCTGGTCCTTGTTGCTTATGTTTGCAGGTAAATTATTCATTTCAGACACTGAGCAAATCCAGCCCTCCTGAGCCTGACCTCTCCAGCAGACCATTCTAAGTTAATGATTTGCACAACTCCCTTGCACAGAATAAACAACTCACACAGCAATGGTATCTCAGGAGCAGTTTATAAAAATGTGGCACACCACAGGGACTGGTGTGGATTTTAGGAAGGCCCTGGCTACTGTAGTCTGAAAGGCTTTGGAAATTTTGCCTTGCCTAAGGCTGGATTCACACACATGCATTAGGGGAGAATTGTTCATAGAAGAAAGAAATGCCCAAAATTAGACATTGCCCTGGGAGGCCACAGGAGCACAATGTAAGGATCTGACCCCTAGATGTTTCTGGGCTACTCGCCACACTGACATCAAGGACTTCAGCATCCACATTCCACTGAGAGTTTGTGGCTTAATTGGTCTGACTTATACCTGTAAATCTGGGGAAATAGCATTTCTTTGCAGCACAAGGCTAACATGAAGTGTGTAAATACAAGGTAACAGGAACTCAGTGAGCATCTGAAGTCACCTAATTACCATAAACCACACTTTTAAGTTAGCTGGTGTGAAAGTCATGTAAGCACTACAAGTCATCAAAATACATTTATAAAATATTTTCATCCCTCTGCAGCTATGTGTTCTTTTTAACACTCACTGTTTAAACGTGCCTTCAATTCCCTGTCCCAATTTTATCCTTTGACTAACAAAAACGTACATTATTTAACACTAAAAGGCAGTAAAATCCCTTGTGTCTGTTGTCAATATGTACATTTGTAGGGTAATGAGCCTGACTTTCTGCTCTGCAGCCAGTATTTGTGCACCTGCAAATGTAAGGGTGTCCAGAGCCTTAAGGCAATTAAAATAACATTACTGATCTTACCCTGTGTGAGAGAGCAGAGGAGGATGTCCTCACTTTTCTGAAGAGTTTTGAAGTGTTTCTTCTTGCTGGCTGCACTACTCTGTCCAACAGCACCACAATGTTCTCTGTTGGGCCAAGGAGTGACCAAGGTACCTCTTGAGACACAGGAATGTGGCTAAGAACCTGTATTGCCTTTCTTGGGACAAAACAAGCAAAGTTCATGTATCAATGGCCTGAACAAACGAAGCATACAGAAGATAAACATGAACCTACTGTATTTGGATAAAAACCCACAGATGTCCTATAGCAATATTGTTATTTAGGAATTTGTATGGTTGATATAAGACTAAACTGTGGATAGACTCCAAATAACAGGAGGTGATAGGCTGGTATTGTATAAACACACACAGGGAAGCTATTCTACAGCCATGCAGTTGCAAAGATAAAAGATTGTGTGTGGTAAGATTCCTAAGAGAAAAAAATCACAGAATCATTGATGTACTTGCATAGGTCTTACAAACATCAGTGGATGCAATACCTGAAGAGCCTATTTATAAAAACTTAAAATCCATTAACCTAGGACACTCATTCCTATTTAACAATTTGGAACTAATCCTCCGTAACACCCAGGATGCATATTCACTGCTGCCTAAATTTTTTAGACTTTTCCTTCATGATGTCATATCCCCAAAAACAGCAGTTGAAAAAAAGGAAAGTAGAAAGGAAAAAAGGGTAGTTCAGTGAGGTTGCTGATGTGCAAGAAAAGTTCTCACCAAGTAAACCAATTTTTCTTCATTCCTTCAGTTCCCTCCTTCACCTGTATCCACTTAGTCTTTAAACAGAACAGATTTTGGCATTAGCTCTCTGTTTGCTTCATGTCTAGCATTAAAGATCTTGTTAAGTCTGTGATCACTAACAAAGAAAACCTCCCCTGTGGACCTCGAAGGGACTGAAGTAGCTGACAGACAGCAGGTGAGAGAACCCCTCAGCTCAAGCACCAGGGCCATGTATGCTCAAAATGTACCTTTGGGTCTCAGTTTGCCAACCACAGAACAAGGTCTGGCCCTACATTTTGATGGGTGAGGATGCAGTCAGTGAAAAATCCTGTTTACTGTAGCCAGGTGACCTTCAAAAATCAATATATAACACCACCAGAAGGGGAAAGGGCTCACTCCCTGTTCTCTGAGACAGCTGACGCCTCTTCATGCACATCAAGAATCCTGCAAGGTCCCACAACACAACTTTGAATTACTTCATTGCAGAGAAGAGTGCAAGAACAAAGCCAGAAAGGAACTGTGCAAGTTTCCTCTACTAAATGTGCTCAGGTGAATTTTCCTAAAGGGTGTGTCCTGAAAAGAGCAGCACCTTGTGCCATTTATCTCCTAAATCCAGCTGATCATGAACAGTTCTTAGCAGTAACTTTAATCCATCCAGGTGTGGAAAGCCTTCCAGTAAGATCTCCACACCAAGCTAGGAAAGCTGAGAATATAATTTTCTCCCTCCTGTTGGCAAAGAAGCATGGAATTTAGCCTGTAACTAAGAATAAAACATCTCCCGAGGTCTCCCTGGGATACCCTTTGTAAATAATGCTGCCAGCAGCACTCCATGAATATTTCAGTAACTACATGATCCTGCAATATAACAACACTTGCATGATCTTCCCTTTTAAAAGCAACCACAAAAATTAAGTAACCTGCTTGTGAAAGTGATTTAGTCCAATATCCAAAGCATTTTAATGCAGATAGAAAAGAGCATTAAATTGCTCCAGCATAGTCTCAGACCATTTGTTATGAAACAAAACTTAAAGGCCCCACAAGACAGATGGATTTGATGCTGTCTGTCCCCTGGACATTTAGGCTGAGCAGTTCTATTTTATGGTTAGTATTTACTCCATAATGGTAAGTGATTAAGAAATAAATTTATGATTTTTTTTAATCTGCTCCCCCTCCAAGTATATAAAGCCTTTAACAACCATGCAGAAATTTAGAGATTTAAGACCCAACTTGGCTTGTTTAATAAACAAGACCAAAACCACAACATTCCAGTGTAGGTCCAGAAAAAAACTTGAATTTTGGATAATCAAATAGAAAATAATGTATTTTGAATTATAAGAACTAGAAACCATTAACAAGCAAAGAATTTAATCCAGAAGAGAGACGGATTTAAGGGATTCCTTCTATGCCAGTAGCATACAGAACCTTACTGCTGGTATATTTTTGGCTGGTGGCACAGAGCCAAATGCTCATTCCATTTCCTCTACCCATCAGTAAAACTATGAAGTTCTCTGTCAGAAACAGGTCTGGGAATGAACTCTACTTACTCAGCACCTGGACTGAGAAAAGCCTCACGGCAAGGCAGTGTTAGTGAAATCCCACCAATTCACTCTTATTACTTTGTTTCCAACCTTTTAGAAGGACACATCAAGTCTACACTTCCATGCAGCCTGCGGCAAACACTAAAGGAAAATGCCAGAGTAAGGCAGGTAATTTACATACTGAAAAAGAGTCACTAGGACAACCAAAGATGCCTGAAAATTGCTTTATTTGTTTGTAAGATTTGTGCGTTACAGCAAGCCTAAGTTCAGCTACCATGGACAAAAGTCTGGAAGAACGTTTCATGTTGACTGTTGAGATATATAGTGAGTAGAGCCCCCATCTGCAAACAACATGCTGTTTTTCTATGGCTGGAACCTAACATTCAGGAGTTACAGATCCTTGATATCCTTCTGGACGTCCCACAGTGTGTCTGCGCTCTTCCTCAGCTGGGTCACCTCATCGTCCTTCAGCTTTTGGTTGATGACACTCGTCAGGCCAGAGGCACATAGGACAGAAGGAAGGCTCAAGAAGACTTCATTCTGAATGCCATACATGCCCTGTCACAAACAAAAGAGATCAGACACAGGCCTGTCACCACAGATTTGTGGTTGGTTTATGTTGCAGGGTACCTCCTCAGAGCAGAGCTCAAAAACCATCACTTTACAACCTGCAGAAAAATTTCAGCCACAATGAATTCAAGAAAATAAATAGCATAGAGCTGTTTTGGATCAAATGCCTGGCAATACCAAACAGCTGATGGCAGAAACCCCACCTTCAAACCTCTCACTTTTAGTTCTATACAGCAGGGAGCTGAAAAGATTCAGACACAGGATAGGGACAGGCCAACAGAGGGAGCAGCTCCCCCTGCTCAGAGCCCTTGCTGCAGCAGAGGTGGTGGAGCCGGTACAGACCACGTGCAGCCAGTTACACCAGCTATGAAAGGACAGTGGCTCCTGGAATCACAGCTGGGCCTCCAAGAAGTCTTCCACTTTTACACTGAAAACTTCCTTTCAAGGAATCTGCATATGCTACACATGGCAAAGCTTCACACAAAGGTAGTTCTGCACAGAGAACTTCATTTTCAGCTCCATACTTGTGGCAAGAGTGCCATTTGGAATTCAAAGTAGTATTTTACAAAGTTTCCTTCATTCAGCACCTTGCTAATTGAGGCTATTTAGCTTGTCCAGAACAATAAAATGAGCCAGAGTGTCCAATCAGCCCCCAGTTCTTACCTTTACCAGAGTAGCAACTGAATGAACCCGGTACAGGTTCTTCAGGATGGTCTCACAGAGGTCAGCCACACTAAAGCCAATAGCCCAGTTTGTGTATCCCTTTAGTTTGATCACCTCGTAGGCACTAAGGAGACATTGAAATACAGCTTAATTAAGATGACTTCAAGCAAGTCACTGCAGATTACAAGTCTTAAAACCAGTGAATGTTAGCCATTAAAAAAATTCTCAAACTCCTGAAACACACTAAGTTTCGGAATTAAAATGTCCAAGTTATTCATTTCAACACTAGAGGATAAAGCATAAAATCCACATAATCCCCTATGTATAATAAAGAATCCTGTTGTTCTCACAGGATTAGCTGAAAACAAAATTAGCTCCCATCTAGGAAGAGATCCTAGTGTTAAGTAGAAAACCACACCTATAGCTGACAAGCTCTCTGTTTCAGTCAGGGGCACAATGGAATAGGCAAACATTTATTAGAGTCAAAGCACCACTACACCCTGAGGTTTTTAGCCAACATCTGCACACACTTTATCCCAGTGAGTGTACACTCATTTCACAGAAGACTTAGCAACATGTAGTCAGCTGTACACAAACTCTCCTGCATCCATGAACTGCATTTTCCCCAATTCCAACACTCTGCTCACAGAAACGTGCTATCTTTTCCTGGGCTTGTGCCCTTTGAACAAAGTTACCCATTGAAGAAGCTCCATGTGGGAAAACAAGCACCCACAGCTCTGGGTGCTCCAGCACTTGAATGGGTTTGTTATGCAGTAACCTGCCTCCCTGCAGGATAACAAAATCTTACCAGCTGAAACCCTGCATTTCTGTGTTTAAAAAAGCAGTCCCACTCACTCAAGCAACCCTCTACCTAAGGACATGAAAGTTGCACCAGAACAGAGGCAGAGTGCAGACAAACTGTTCTCAGCATGGCATCCATCCACATTATCCCTCAGGTCATCATACCTTGCAACTACTTGCTTGTGGATCTCCTTCCAGTTCTCAGGATCTTTGTCAGTTCCCATGGCAGGGTTCAGCTCCTGGAGGGAAACCCCTGCCACATTCACTCCGCTCCAAACAGCCACTGCAACAGAGGCAGGACATCAGTGCCAACAGCACCTGGCAACTCCCCCTCCACCTTTCCCAGCTAAAATAATTGGAAACAAATGAGGAGCAGGCAGAATCACAGCAATGGCTGAGGCAGGTTTTAAGTTTTTATTTAGCTACAGTTAATCTGAGAACTCTGGGAGTCAAACATGAGACTGTTTTAGTACTGGCACTTTAACAAGTCACTTGTAACATGTGACAGCAGTCACTGGAAGTTTCTGAAGTCAGAAACATCAAATTCTAGTAAAAAGGCATATTTTAGCTACCCAGCCTTTAAGAACCTATTTTAATCAAAACTGCAGCATTTGCAGTTTCACTAATCAGCATTAGAATTAACCTTCAAGAAGTCTAATCTTATTTACACAAATAAGAGCGCTGCAATATGCAAACTTAGAATATCAAGACAGGAATTTGCACCTCTCCCTGCATCCTGGAAGCTCAAAGGCAAGCTCAGTCTCTGTTTCTAGGAAGTAAGCAGGAATTTGGAGTTACTTCAAAGCAAAAGCAGCTGTGACAATGACACAGGATAAGCTCTGCATGTGCTCATCCAAACTCTACTTTCATTGGTATAGGGCTGGCTACAATAAGTGCAGCTGTAGATCAGACACTGTACTTTGATCAAATGCAATAGGACAATGAAGAGACGGCTCCCTTAAAAATACACAGCACAAAAGTATAAAGCAGTAACAATCTACATAAATGTTCTGCTGCAGCATTTCAGACTTGGAATACATTAACTGAATTAGGACAGATAAATTTCTTTGATTTCACATTTCAAAAATATATTTGCTTTAAACAGCAAGGAGAAAAATCACAAAATAAGGTAAGGGATAATTTTGTTAGCCTGGATCTGGACTGCTAGAATAACAACCTCTGCTACTGACCTAGCAAGTGCTGGTACTGCTTTCAGAGAATTGTGCTACAGGCTATGGAACGGCACTACAAAAACTGAGGATGAAAAGAAACAAGCTGTAGCCTTCATGACACCACCTCACAAAACTGGCCTTTTCAGTTCAGGCTTTAATCATCCAGCCACAATCACATTTATGAAATATGTGTAGGTAGATTTCCTGTACTTCTCTCGAGTCTAATCTTCATAAAAACACAGCAAAGTACCAGTAACTCGAGCTCAACTGCAGCTGTTCCTTCAGCACCCTGAAACAAACCTCAAGCCTCAACCTCTGCAATGGTATTGCTCATTCCCAGGGAGGTCAGAACTGCTCCTTACCACTGGAATCACCATGCTCTCCCAAGATCCAGCCATGGCAGCTGCTTGGATGGATCCCAAGTCTCTCGGACATCAGATAACGGAATCTGGCCGTGTCCAGATTGCAGCCACTTCCAATCACACGGTTTTTTGGCAGCCCACTCAGCTTCCATGTGACATAGGTCAATATATCCACTGAAAGGAAAAGCATGCATGGTAAATGAAACTCCACTCACACCAAGAATGCTCCAACAATTTCCTTACTGAGTGTAGCAGGGCAATCAGGAGAACTCAACACAGTTGTGCTCACTGATCAAGGAAGTTTGGATCTGTTTGGGGGATTAAAATGGATGCAGTGCTTGAAATTTTGAACAGTAGCTTGATGGGTCCTATGAATATTTGAGGAAGGTTTTTAGAGATTAGATTCCTACCAGCTAAAGCTGGACACACTTTTTTTGATCACAGTTAAAGCTCTAGGGCATTCAGAACTGGGACTGATCTCATGTGGCTAAAATATTCCAGTAATGTCCTGAATAATGCTCCCTTCCAGTTCACCACCACAACAGCAGGTTAAACAATTTACAATCAAAAGTCTGAGATTTACATACTCTTTGTAGTTGATAATTCCTTCAGTTTAATTTCTTGATTTGTGCACTAAGCACTTTCTACATCAACCACCTCTGCAGCATGAAAAGCCAGATAAGCAATGTGCTTTAGCTGCACATTTCTAAAAATACAGTTTTAGGAAAAAACCCAACACTAGGTATGGCAGACAGAAGATGTGAGCAGAGAGAAAAACCTCAAATCCACAGCTCAAAGCAACAATAACCAGGCTGCAGGAATTGACTCCAACTCTGAGGAGCCAGGCAATTCTCAGGAGGGAACACATTTGTGTACACAGATCTGAAATGCATCATTTGCTCTGCTCAGGCAACAAAGCACAGTTCACACCTCACAAGTGGCATGTTCCCTACAGCCTCAGCTGGGGCAGGGAAGGGCATCAAGGTTACACCCCCAAGTCCCTTCTCATGGGCTCACAATGACCTTCACTATGTAAGACTAGTGGACAAAACTCCACACACTGATAAAACTAAGGATTATAAAATTAATTCTGAAAAAGCAACATGCGATTCTCCTCCTGCAGCTGCTCTGCTGGAGAGAAGTCAACAGGTTGAATTCAGCCTTGCTAGAACAAGAACAGCCTGATCTTTGTCTCAGTCTGGTTTTCAGGTAAGTGCTTAAAACTGCTGCAAGTTACTGCATTTGCTGAGAACACTGGTTAACTGTACACCAGATAATTACTCAACCCCCAACAGAGCATGCAATGGTTCCACTCTGCCAGGTTTTCTTTAAAAGCAGGGTCACTTCATCACCACAGTTCTTCAGAACTGGTTTCAGATGTTGAATTAAGCAAAGACAATCCTACAGTGACACCCTACAAAGCACATCAGAATATTTACTGTCACCTTTAGACATCCAAATATCCAAGCTGTCTCAGTAAAATGAGATACTTGCAAGTGAACACACAAACATGCATAATTAACTCTTTTTTCTGTTTTAATTGAACTGTGGAATACACTCAGCCCTTGTTTCACCATAAGCTTCAGCATGCAAATTCTTTTTTCTGAAAGTATAGCCACGACTACAGGGCAAGTTCTTCATGCTGAAAACAGCCCTATCCTATCCAGACACAAAAGCTATCCATTAAGAGATAAAAATTTTAAACTTCCTACTGCTTAAGCCAAAGTATGCAAGGAACTTAAGTATTTATCACAAAGCATTCTTTTAAAATATGGAAACTATAGCAAGTTCTGAATAAAGAGAGCATCAGAAAGTACAGAGTATTTGTCTGCACTATGTCCACAAAAAGCTATTAAGTTTCAACAATTTGTATTTGAAGAGATATTCTGAGAACTAACTAATGTTTTATCTTGTCAAACCATATCTGTAAGTTTTTAGGAAAAGACTGCCTTACCTGGGTTGGAAACCACCAGGATGATGCAGTTGGGGCTGTACTTGACGACCTGAGGAATGATGAATTTGAAGACATTCACATTCCTCTGCACCAGGTTGAGCCGACTCTCCCCCTCCTGCTGACGGACTCCTGCAGTCACCACCACAATCTTGGAGTTGGCAGTGACAGCATAGTCTAACCAGCACAGGGGAGAAGATACAGAGTGTGTTTAAAATAATTCTAAAAATTCCACTAATTCCAGTAGCATTGTGTTAATACAGGAGTTACAGGGAGCTTCTGCACTGTGCATTGCATTCAAACCCAAAACCCGAGACATCAGTTTGAAAGCCAGCACCATCTCCTAACTCTGACCTAATATATCAATATGTGGGTGTTGAGAGTCCATTTAGCCATTCTGACTCTTATTTCCACTATGAAAATAATACTATTTCTTCTACATACAGTTTCACTAAAATCAATTTTACTAATAAAAGCCCCTAATTGTAAAGAGATGTAAGAGAGAGCCCAGCTTAAGAGCCACTCCCTTTACGGTGTTCATCTGAACTCACCCCAAATCACACAGTTCACCTTTTTCAATGCCAAATCCTAAGAGTTCTTTAGGATGGCACAACTAATTCTCCACTATTAAGCAAAGTCACAGAATATCAGTGTTAAATCAAAGAAACTGAGGTGCACCTTTGTCTGCCACGATCTTGTGAGTGTGAAGGAACACGCTCCCGTGTTGCAGATCCATCATTTCTCCTTTTAGTTTGTCTTCCATAACATCAACCAGAGCAAGCTCATCACAAAGACCCTGAAAACAACAAAATTTGGAGTCAATGACGCAGTTCACATGCGTTTTGAAGTTAACCCAGAGCAGAGCTAAATTACATTTTAAAGTAACACATTTCACCCATCTGAAAGCATCTCTTCTCCAAATAAACCAGCACTATCTTGGTGTTCTGATGCATCTCACAAAGTCAGAGGTTACTACAGCACAGGTTCACGAAACTCACTCAGACTTCCCAAAAAAGGTATAATTTGTGGGGAGTTTGAGTGCACAGCCAACTCTTTGCTAGGAAAGCACTTCTTAATTTAGTTATTACCTTTGGAAAAAGGTTGCATCTTTCAGAGTTGTGGCAAACCCTCTAAATCTATCCAGCAAATAGGTCTGATTTAAATATTTAAATATCTGAAAGAACACACCGTATAATTATCAAGTAAATATTCTCTTTGAACATGCCATCAGTCAATTCATTTCACAAAAATATACAACTGGAACAGACTTCCTCAACACTAAAATTGAGAGAAAAAGGATTCTTTAGCTATTTTTCTCTACAGGAGCTACTGTATGATATTTACATTGCAGAACAGATTTAGCTCCCATTTCTAAATCAGTAACATCAATGACTTGTCTCTAACTGAGCAGGAACTAAATAACCAACATGGAAGTTTTACAGTCATGCAAATTTATACATTTAATACCACACCAACAAACTGAAATCAGTATTAGAGCCAAGCATCTTGCACAAGTCAAACCTACGTCCTATCGGTTGGCAATGGCTGATCATGAGCCAACCCAGCTGGCCAAACAGGCCAAAGGCATTCCAGCTGTACCAGGAACAGAGTGGCCAGCAGGACCAGAGCAGTGACTGTCCCCCTGGGCTTGGCACTGGTGAGGCCACACCTCAAATCCTGTGTTCCTTCACTACAAGTATATTGAGGGGCTGGAGTGTGTCCAGAGAAGGGAACGGAGCTGGGGAAGGGGCTGGAGCACCAGGAGGGGCTGAGGGAGCTGAGGGGGGCTCAGTCTGGAGAAAAGGAGGCTCAGGGGGGACCTTCTGGCTCTGCACAACTCCTGACAGGAGGGGACAGCTGGGGGGGATCAGGCTCTGCTCCCAGGGAACAGGGACAGGATACACTGTGCCAGGGGAAGTTTAGATCGGATAGGAGGAAAAAATTCATCACCAGAAGGGTGGTCAGGCTGCCCAGAGAAGCTGTTGGGTCACAATCCCTTGATGTGTTTATAAACTTTTAGATGTTGCACTTGGGGACATGCTGGACTTGGTAGTGCTGGGTTAATGGTTGGTCTCAATGATCGTAAGAGACCTTTTCCAGCCCAAATGATTCTATTGCATTATTATAATTCAGTTACAAGAACCAGATGGTTTTATTATGAAAACACTTTATACTGCAGCTTATAGTTGTGAGAGAGTAAAAGCAGAAGCCTAACTGAAATAAACTCCATGTCATCATCCATGCTTGAAGAATTTAAAACCAGTTCTTATTCTGGGTTTGGTGCATACTGTTCATTAACAGTAAAACTTTGTGCTTAGATACCTGACAATGCAGTTTGATCCTGCTTAGAGAAGTGCATTAAATGAATGCTGAATTGTGGCTCAATTTGTGGTAACATCCCCAGGCTCCCTCACAGGTTACATCAAAAACAACTGATTTCAGACCCTGAGAGGCAACCATGTGCTTAAAAGTATGACTATAAAAACCCACAAGGAACTATCACTGTTTTTCCATTAAATTTCTTCTTTACTTACTTGTTTTAAAAACTATTTGTCACTTTTACATCAGTTTCACACTTAGTTTTACTGTGGCCTGTTCCTACTGTCAGCTTTTCCTTGCTCACAGGGCCCATGAATACCAGCAAGTGAAAGGCCTTACTTTTTTTTTACATATAATTAAACATGCATTAAAACATGCATCCTCAGGGTAATACATTGGAGGGTCATCTACAAACAAACTACAGCTGGTTTATTCTTACAAGCAAGATTTTCCATCTGATTGTGAGCTACCTCATTTAAGATCTGCCCCTGCAAGGGAGCAGGGCATATCTGGTGGTGCCTTCTTTTAAGAACAAAAAAAAAAATCTGCAGTTTCTATCTCTCTTTTCAAATTTAATATATTTACAATATTCTCTAAAAACAAAGTGCAAAGTACAAGACATCCTCATTGATTAATAAGCCTTTTCTTTGCTCAAAGACTGCACCATGAGATTTGACAAACATATCCCACAAACCAGTAGCAGGAAAAGTCATAATAACCTCCAAGTCCAGCCTTCTGTTTTTAGTTATTTAGAAACCAGCTAACACCTCTCTGGAAAAAAATTAAGCCATATAAACAAGCAAAAAGGGCTTAAGAGACATCAAGAAGCTGCTGAAGGGAAGAGCAGTATTTTCAGCTACTAGGGCACGTATTCTTTAAAAGAATGAAAGCAAACACTCTTGATTGCTATCCTATATTTCACCCAGATTTTTGCTCTGTCCCCATTCTTTGCCCAGCAGAGCTCTCTCACCAAGCAAACTCCAGCTTTGTTGTGGAAGAACAAAAATATTGAGAAGAGAATGAGAAGTTTGGCAGGGGCTGCAGAGTCATTCCTACCTACATTTTCCCAGCAGCCTGGAAAATCATTCTGACTAATGAGCCATTTACTGCTAAGCACAGACAGAAAGGTGAGAGAACAAGGAGCAGCTGAATGTGGAGGTCAGGCTTGTACATCACTGCTTGCTTACCAGAACTGCTAATGATTCATTCCTGTGCCAACCTCCCAAATGTCCCACCTTTTGCTAAGACAGGCAGCGCAGAGCACGACAGCACGGGGGCTTGGAGAGCACAGTGTCCTTGAGCCGTACCTTTGCAAGGACGCTGATAGCAGCGGCCATCCCAACCTGGCCAACCCCCACAACCGTGATCTTGTTGTTGGGGAGCTTGGCTTCCTCCGCAATGGGGCTGATCAGCTTGTCCTTGACAGTGGCCATGGTGTTCTGTGAGGAGAGACGGAAAGGTGTGGATCAGAGCAGGCCAGAGGGAGCTGAAAGGCATGTTCTGAATGGAGGAGTCACCTGCCACAGCTGGGTCTACGTAAGGCAGCTCCGGGCACGCTGCCCTTGATCGCAGGGCTCCTTCCCAGCCACCACACCCACCACCCACACACCCTCCGCGGCCACGGGGCTCTGGGTCCCTGCCCTCCCTGTGCCCGGCCAGGGGCTGGCAGCACACCCCGCTGACGCCGTTCCCAGAGCCGCTCGCCGGAGGGTGAAATTCCATCAGCGCTGCGGGCCCTGGGCATTCACCTCCCGGCACACCGGGGCTCCGGGACGGTACTCCACGAGCCAGCCGGGCCGCAGGGAGCTGGCTGGGATTTCCCCGGCTCCTTTCCACGGGCCACCGAGGCTCCACGGGGCCCACGGCCGCGCCAGGGCAGTCAGGGGCCGCGGCGGCACCGGGGCACCCTGAGCACGGCCGGGGACCTGCCCGGAGCCACAGCCCGGCTCCAGCCACCCCAAACCTTCGGGAGCCACAGCCCGGCTCCGGACACCCCAAACCCAAACCTCCGGGAACCGCAGCTCGGCTCCTGCCTTTCCAGACCCCAACCCGAACCCTCGGGAGCCCGGCCCGGCTCCGGCCACCCCAGGCATCTCCCGCTGGCCACGCAGGGATGCTCGGCCCGCGGCAACGGCCGAACCCCGGCGGGATCAGGCCGCCCGAGGGAGAAGTGACGGGCCGGCCACCCAGCACCCCTGTCCCGGAGCGGGGTCTCCCCGTACGCACCGGGCAGCGGGAGCAGCGCGGAAGCGGCGAGGGGAGCGCGGTGTGCGGGGCTCAGGCAGCGAGCGCTCCGCAATGGAGGGAACGCGGGGCTCGTACCACGAGCGCTCCGCAACCGAAGGGGAGCGGGAACGGCGAGGGCGGCTCGGGGCTCGGGCAGTGACCGCTCCGCAGCGGAAGGGGCGGGCCCGGCGGCGCGGCTGGGGGGAGGCGGCGGCCGCGCTCAATCCCCGCCAAGGACGGAGCCTCAAGGATGTCGCTGCTCCGCCCCGGTCCCGCAGTGGCGCAGGGCCGGCGCTGCCGGCCCGTCCCTGCAGCTGTGGCCCAGGGACACCGCTGGGTGCGCGGCCGGGAGCAGCGATGCTGCCGGGGCCGGGGGTGTCCGTGCGACACTGGGCACTGGTGGCCTCGGCAGCTTCACTTCCACCGGGGACAACGAGGCTGTTGGTCCCTGGTGTCACAGAGCCACAGGCTTGGCCGGAATCGCTGCAATCGATTTAAAATATGGCAAAATTAAAGCATTTTACCTGATCCTTCGGGAAGAACTTGCTCAAGTTGGGGGTATCTCCTCAGTCAGGGGTGTCTGATTTTTGCGCTCGCTGATTTCTGCCCTGGGCCTGACTGTGGTTGGATTTTTGGTGGTTGGACAAATCCCTCCTGGAGGCACAGCGCGATGCCTCGGCAGGAATAAGGGATGTAACCTGAGGCAGGCCAACAAAGAATGTAACCCGAGCAGAGCCACCAGCAGCGCGCCTCCTCCCTCTCCCTCGGTCTCGGCCAGACCCACAGCACACCCTCTTTCGCGGTGTCCCAGTAGGGCATCCCTTAAAGATTGTAATAAGCGTGCAGGTAGTTTAACGCCTTGTTAAAGTAAAAAGCACATCCGGTACTGTAAGGAGCAATAGGAGTCAGATGATATTTTCCTTTTCCTCAGACCCACGGAACACACAAACAGAAAATCTGGGTGTACGATCGGCCACTGCTGCTGAGCAGAGAAGGAAGGGATTTCTTGGAATTCCTCCAGGACCAAAGCAAGCAAACTACAGGATAAGAGCAAACAGGGTTTGTTTCATCTAGTGCTGTAACATTACATCTTTCTAGCTGTAAAGGAAGAAAGTAGAAGCACAACACTGAATGGTATGCAATTAGTTCCAGTGGGGAAGAAACCGGAAAGCTTTAGGTTCCTCATCACACATGATTTAGTCAAACAAGAGGGAAGACAGAACAGTGGATTCCAGAGTCCTCCCAAATAAGTCACTGGGTTAAATGGGACTAGGCAGAGATCCTAGCTCTGCCTGCCTATGACTATGGCTGCCTTTTTTTTTTTTTTTTCTTCTTCTTTTGTTGCGGCTAGTTTAAAGTTATATTGATTTTTTTTTTTTTTTGGCCAGATATTTTGCCAGGTTTATTAATAACTGGATTAATTCCCCGTGGCTCACCAAGCAGCCAAGCAAATGATGGTGTGAGCATGGTGGTGAGAAAAGGATGAAACCTGCTTTTCTGGGCAGCAGATCAGTACAGATCCATGCTGGCTTTAAATCACTGTCTAACCATGGCCTACTTTGCTTCTACACATTTTTTGGCTTTGCAAAAGGTCCCCTGCAGGGAAAGAAATGAGTTAAGCCATCCACATGACACTGCAGGTAGTAGCTTGCTGCAAGAAAATCAATTCAAGACTTTGAAATTATGGCTGCAATGGGAGCTGGAGGTAAATAATAATTATACAATGAAATGTAAGGGTCAGAAAATGTCTTCTATAATCACAACAGGAAAATGCACAGCTGAAATTTAAGGAAATAGGGAAGAAGGGAGATTCTGGAGAGATTAGGGAAGGACTGGAGGAAGGTTTTTCAGTTCCTGAGCCATAACCAAGGGTCCTTGTCCTGCCAGTGCCTGTTGTGAGGAACGCTTACCACTGCATTGTGTCTTCTTTGGACAGGATCGTTCTCTCTCCTTATGAATTCTCAACAATCAATTACCACAGTAGCATTTGGAATTGAGAGGGAGATACCACATTCCTATTTGCAAGATATTAAAGCTTTAAAAGGCAGGCTGGACTGTTTACCACTGGTTACAACAGCTCTTCTTTAGATCAGGCTTCATTTTTCATGCTTTCTAAAAGCACAGGGTATTTAATCCCCTACCTGAAGTCCTTACAATCTAAATAGACAAGGTAGGAGCAAGACAGTGGGTAGAAGAAAGAAGCTTATTCCCTTTTCCTGCTCTTAATTATTTACTTATTGTTCCAGATGATGGAGGATTGAGGCACAGAGAGGTGAAAAGATCTCCCCAAGGTCACATGAAAAGTCTCCTGGTGACAGGTCACAGTTTCAAAGTTCAGCTCCAGTTTGACAACATTGGCATTTTTGATGCAGTGCAGTTCTCCAGAAAAACAAACTCTAATGTTAAGGGACACAGTGTAAATAAATTTGCCTGGTAACTTACATACAATCACAACATATATTTTGTGTATACATTTTAATCACTTCAAATCACTTCAACTTTTGGGTCATATACAAAGCGCGTCATTAGTTAAGTCTGAGATACTTCACTACTTCCATCTGTCCCATCATCTACCCAAAATGAAAGTAGATAGGATTTCCCTGCTGGTTTTTTGTTTGTTTGTTTGTTTGTTTTTGAGGTTTTTTTAGTGTTTTTTTTTTCCCAAAAGTACCCTTAAACCTGATTTTAAAAATGAGAGATCTCAGTTGAAAAACTCGATTCATGGGACCGTTTCACACAGCAAGATGCTGATGTTCTGATGGCCATGGTCTGATGACGGCTGTAAGTCATAAGGAGTCCCTAAGTCATAAGGAGTTTAACCTAGGAAGGGAAGGAACCCATTACACCACAGGCTGGGATGTAGGGCTGATGGCAATGTTAAGATTCTCTCTCACTGTGTTAGACCTGGTGGATCAGGTCCTTGCCCTACAGGATGGATGTGTTCTAAGCATTATTGCACGTGGATGTAATGGAGGGAAAAGCATTAGATGTTCAGCTTTCCAAAATACAGACAACTGATTTAATCTGCTGGAAATCATTAAGTGCTGTCACATGCAATGCTGGCAGATGCTGAATTAAAATTCTGGTTCACCTATGTTAATTCTGTGCTTCTTCACCTGGATTTGCCATTTGGATGGAAAATACATCACACAATAAAGAAAAATTATCTTGGAGGGGTAGCTTTGGAAGCTTCTTTTCCCTGGTTTTGTTTGAAGGAACAGTTCCTTATTTTTGGCAGCAAGCCGATTTTCTGTTTGATTTTTGTTTAAAGATTAGACAGTGCAAACAGATAACACACTCATAATAAGTTAAGTGCTCTGTAATGGAGTTAATAAAAAAAAAAACCCAAACAAAGAGATCATGAGCTTGGGGTTTATAGTGCAAAAGGAGTGAAATGTGATGATCTCATTTAATGAATATCTTTGATGCCAGAGGAAACAAATGGTGATAAGTTTTACAATTAGGTAAGTAATAGCACTCAGTTTGTAAGAACTAAACTGCATTGATTTAATGAGCTCTGGCTCATTAAAAAGTTCAGGAGAAACTACAGCTGCTAAACAGTGACAAGACAGAAATGGGGCAAACAGTGCATATGCAAGCAAAAAGATATGAAACTGAAATTACAGACAGACAATGATTTTTTTATCAATAGATGAATTTCCATACAATAAGCATGGTTTTTTTTTTTCCTCTGAACTGGTTAACTCTTCAGAAAACTTAGTATTCCTAACATTTTTATGTATGGATTTTGTGGTTTTATTTTTAGGTCTGAAGGAGTGAATATGGCCTTGTCAGACTAATACCTCTCCACAGATGCAAGGCCGTGTTCATATTGGAGAGTTTTTACATCAGTGCAATCACCCCCTGTAATCACACACAGAGTGTAGCATATCTGGTATGTAGCACCTCAACTGATCTTTGTACAAAGATTTTTGTAGTAGTCCTGTACAGCACTATTGTAATAGCAGTGAGGTAGTAGGTAAGAATTGCCTCCTATGATACAATAATGCATTGTGTTACAGTAGATTTTTCAGTAGTGCTTCACATAGAAACATATCTTGTGCCTTTAATGACTTCTGAAGTAGTTCCACAGCTGTAGGATTTACTACTTCTGTAGGAGCTGAATCCAGGTTTCCTTGTATGTGTATTGAACTGGGAGAAGGAACTCCCAAGTTATGTTATTTGAGCCCCCCGTCAGGATATTGCTTACAGTGAATTTTGCTGGAGAACAGATTCACCACTCCCACTCCCACCTAGACTTTCACTTACATGATCCCACAATTTACCTTGTTAAAAGTAATTCTGGAGACAGATGGAATACATTCTTGCCTGTTACCCAGAAACCTCTATCTGTGGTTTACATAAACCTCTCCAGAGCAGTCACAGGCTTGCAGCCACTGCCTTTGAAGCAGATTGCTGATGTTAAGGTTCAAGGATGACTGGCTGCCCTCCTGTTTGGGAAGCATCCAGTGATATCTGAAGAACCTTTGCCATATTGCACTCTGGACCCTTAGCACTGCCATTCACAGAGCACAAGCTCTGTGGAAAAAGCTGTGGACACAGCTGAGCTTCCAGAAAGCATTATTTAACATTTCCCAGTAATGAGGGAGGTTTGTCTTCATTGATGCATCTGACTCCTGTGTCTAGGGACAAGCTTTGCACTGTACACAAAGGGACTCGTAGTGGCAGGGATTTCTTGATGGAATTTGGCAGTATTCCTTTAATCAGGTGGTGTGAGGGAACATTCTGCCCTTGATGGTGTTGGATTCCCGGGGAGGGGGAAGAGAACGGTTGGCAAACACAGTGTCAATCTCCATCCGAATGCTGGGGAGGCTCCTGGAGTGTCCTCAGTCACTGCTTGTTTCACCTCACCCTGCAAATCTGTTCCTCTGGTTAGAAGGACTCAAAGCGGGGAAATCATTGCTGGAAGTGGGGACAGGTGCAAGTTCCCTGTGAAGTGATGAGAGTTATGTTTTCCAGCAGTGGTCCTAGAGGGTGATGCACAAAAGGTGAGGGAATATATCTGTGGAGACATTTTGAATCTCCTCCTTCAAACTATAAAACATAGCTCAGTTATTCAACCAATCATGCTTCCACTTTGGTTTATAATGCTGTAGGCAAAGCCAACTGAGACAGGAACTTTAGGATGACTGCAACAAATATCTTCGATTTGGATCTAACAGGTGCCCACTTAAAATTTCTCTCCACAAAGACAGCAGCCAAGGGTGATGTTTCCCAGCAGAGCTGAGTCCAAAGCTGAGCTCTGCGGGATCAGGCAAACCTTAAAGAGCTGCCCTCCACCCCTGCTTATCCCTCAGACCCACAAGCTTCTCTAAGCTTTTCCTGAGCCATTTCAGCTCATTAAATCAGCAAGAAACTATCACTTTTATTTCCTTGAAGCAGTTTTTTGTTCATTAGCCAACTGACTGGGCTTGGTGAAGTGCCCAGCAAATACCAGACACAGCTTAGAAAGGCCCAGGACGAAGAAGCACAGGGAGAGTCCCTTCCCTGTGTCGTGGCTGGGAAACACTAAATCAGTTCTGTGCGTCTCCTGTAACTTGAGTCTAAATTAAGCTCGTGCTCTGAGCTGCCTTATAGAGAATCTTACATTTCCACAGAATACAGAAGGAGCTGGGGGTGTGAAATGGCTTCACTCAACTCAATTTAGTGAATGCCTCTTCCTGTGCCCAATGTTGTAATTCCAACACTTCTTATTAATAGCAACCCATGCACGTAACCTGTTGTAAATTGTCTTGAATCAGCCCCAGTACTGATATGAGCTGCACTGGCTAGATAAACACCACAATTTTTTTTCCTTTACATGTGCCAGAGATTTGCTGTGTAAATTATACTCCCAAAATCTCCATGTGATTGTAAACTTGCAGGCTAATACTGAGACACAAGCTTCCTGCAGTTTGTTGATTTGATTTTTAGCACATTGAGGAAAGTGGGTAGAAATTTGTCCTGCCTGGATTTTAGTTTTACTAAAAGCACTGATTGGTACTTGGACTAGTAATTAAAATGAATACTAGTAATTAAAATTAATACATTTAAAAGGATGCATGTTAGATGGCAGGGGCTTCCAGCTTCCAGCTTCCAAAAGTGAAACTAGAAGTGGTTTATTTTAAAAATTTAAAAAAATAGTAAAGCATTTTGCATGAAAACTATCTTCTAAGCAGACAAAAACTTCATTTTGTGTGGTCATAAATTATTTATTATTTTATAACTTCACTGTGCCTGCTCCGCCTGGCTGGGCTGGATCTATGCCTGAGAAATGGAGGCTCTTATCCAAGTTATTTTGAAAAGTTCAAAGAACTGAAGACAAACAATTAATGAACATTATGGGGTAGGTGTCAACCCCCCCATTTTTTCCCAAGTCATTCCTCTAGTTACAGATTGGTGCTCTTCTCACTGCTGCTTTCAGTGATCATCACACTCATGTACTTCTTCATCAATGAGTAGATTAAAAACTCTTTAAAATGATGTGATTTCCTAAACTTATTGTTTACTTTTCTTGATGCACCCTATTTCTGTGAACCTATTCCTCAATGAAATTATTGGAAGTGTGCTGCTGCTTAATACATTTCAAATTATATTGTGCCTGCCTACATTATGTCACAAGTGATGTTCAATACCCTTGCAGCTGCTGCAACTGCTTGGGGACATGGTACTCACCTTTCAAATCAAATAAACCCACAAAAGTAATTACATTCTACTCTGTGTCCAGTTGTTCCATTGTTGTACAAAACATCATTAAATTGTCTTTCCCTATGATAGGAAGTACACTTAGAGGGCATCTATAGCCCCACACCCTTCATGGAATGAAGGAACTTGACATCTGTCCCTGTTTGTACAAGGTAATTTTAATAACCTTTAATCAAATAAACAGGTTTTTGCTCTCCTGACTTCCAGAGAGCAACTGAACGAGCTGCACGAGTATGGATGATTTATCTTCATCAAGTGCTTATTCCTGTTCTCTTTGCACTCTCTCTCCCCCTCTAATTCTGTCCATGCTATAACTCCATCAGTGCTAGAAAGGATTTGGCATTGCAGATAGACTTTGAAAAGAGTTTCAGCCAGGGAGGCTTGTCTTTCAGAGCAAGCTCCTGTTTCTGGGACAGTTTATGTCATCTCTGCATAGAAAACCTGCTGAGATCAGCCCAGCCACCTTGGACACCCGACACGTGTCTAAGGGAGCTGTTCCACTATGGTATCATTACATTGCTCCATACAGTAAGTGCCACTGTTAACAGTGTGGTGTTCTGACAAATTCAAACTGATTTTAGTTGTAGCAGCAGTACTAAGAATCAGCCAGGGCTCTGCTTCATTTTTTTTGTAAATTACAAAAAAATTCAGTTGTGACTTTTGGGCTTTTTGTCTCATTTGCCTTTTACTGTAGCATTTGTGAACTGTAATATTATCGAAATACCCATTATAAGATGTTGGCTATTAAAGGAATGAAGAAAGAGTCCTGCCCTCTTCTGCTTGTTTATGCCATGAAAAATGCCCGTGGGCACTGGCCTTGGGCAGCCTTTGCTCCCATGGATGGTTCCTTGGCAAAGGAAAACACTTCATTGAAAGATCTGCCAGGCAGGAGGCTGTGATTCTGAAATCTGATGTGACAGAAGCCATCCAGGGCTTGCTCAGCAGTGGACTGTTGATCCAGGAATTTAGCTGGAGAAAACACAACACCTCACAGACGTCTGCCATTCAGTGGCAGAATATCAGCACCTGACATGTGATCCTGAGGGCAAAATGACTAATCCTAAAATACAGGCTGAGAGGACGAAGTGCCTGCAGGGCTGCTCACCTCCCAGTAGAATTTTAGAGGGTTCTGGTCAGCTGGCTTAAAAAAACCTTTCAAAGGGGAATTATGAAAAGGAGTGATGGGGTTAATGATGGGGTTTTTCTCATTTACCTTTAGATAAACAAAGCATACATTTATAGGTGTCTAGTCATCTTAAGTGAAAGAAAAAAGACAAGTTATTTCAACTCATCTGTTCTAATCCACATGTCTGCCACAAGAGGAAAATATGTGGATTCCTGAAAGTGCATTTTCTTTCTCTTCACTCTGAAAGTGGGCTGAATTGTTGGAGGGAAAATAAATACAGTTGATTTTTAGTCTGATTCAGTCCAAAAAAGTGAGTAGGAATGTGTAGCAGGGGAAAAAAGGAGATGGGGTCACTGTCTTGGGATTAGTCCTTCTTAGCTGAGCATAAAGCAGCCCCAAAGCTGCACCTTCAGAGCAAGAGGAAGGTCATTCCTTCCAGCTGAGCAGTAGGGGCAGCAGGGCATGTGCTCCTCTTGAACTCCTGCCAGCTGCAAAGGAGAATTATTGCAGCCAAAACAACTGCCAGGGTCAAGTGACTGCTGTGTATTTATAGCAGCACTGAGTGCCCAGGCTAACAAAGGAAAGGGAGCAGGTCTAGGAGTGCCACCTCCAGCTCAGGTTCCCTCTGCTGCCCGCCTGCTGCACGTCTGGTCTGCAGCTGTGATTAATTCAGTCATGATGTCCTTAGCAGATGTGAAAAATTGAATCGGGTCAGGTTGTCATATGAATGGGACTCAGTGGATCCTTGCAAAGACTGCTCTGTAACACTGGGGTTGGCCAGTACTTAAGGAACTGATGGCACCTCAGGATGCAAAAGGACACTAGTACTACCATAGAAATAGAAAAAAGAAATTCTAAGTGCTTCTGGCTGTTAAGGCCTCAGAGTTTTTATTTAGACCAGGGTGCTTCTTCACTGGTGAAATGTCTTATTAGGTGTGATTTGGTGTTGCAAAAGGTTATGGATATTTCTATCTTAAGCAGGAAATAACAGCAACATCCCTTATAAAAGTAATTGTGAAGTACATGAACCACTGAGGCAGTTCAATTATGTAACTAATTATGTCTGTGTTTCTGATGTTTACATTGTGCTGCCCTCACTGGCTCTGGGATAGCCCACACCTATTGCAGGTATCAGGGTCAGGAAATAAAGGGTGCTTTCCAAATGAGTTTCATAAAAGCCCTTCTTTGCTGCCACTCCTCCTCAGAGCATGCAGAGACTCCTGATTATTCTTATCCCTTTCCAGCTGGTATGAAGATTGAAAACCACAGTGGAGATACCCACTGTAGCATCACTTCACTTATCTATGGTTTCCTTCAGGTAGAAAATGAAGATCAGAGCCGTGCAGTTGGATAGCTTTCTTGGAATCTGGGTTTTTTTTTTGATAACTTTCATCCTCATATTTATGCTCTGGTATGATAAATTCTTTAGCTGGCCAGCTCAGAGTGTGCCAGGGTAATGTTTATTCTCCCAACTGGTATTTTTTACTCTTTGCTCTACTTGTAGCTTCAACCTAAAAGCCAGTGGAACTCAAACTGGAACAGGAAGTGTTACTGCTGATGAAGGTTTAAAGTTTTTTAGGGGGAATGCCTCTGAGAAATCGACATGGCATTTTATGTTGTGGGATCACAGGATCTGACTCAGGTTTCCAGGCACAATCATGGCACAAGCAATCTTATGTCATGGTGTTTCACATGTTACATCCATCTGCACCCTGCCTATCTTATCCTCCTCCTAAGATGTGCTTTGCCCTGTTCTCAGAGAAATCTACCCTGTCCTGAATTCTGTGTCAGGGTAATATTTGTGTGCTGTGTACACCCAGCTCCAAAGTATTTGTAATGATCACAACTCAAGATGATTTCTTTTCTGTTACTCTTTTGACCATGGAGCAGATTTTTATTTCACTCACAGTGTCAGTAATGTATATGGAAGGCCTGCCATCTTTAATGATTCCTACAGACTCCAGAATTAAGTTCCTTTTGGTTCACCCTTCAAGCTAATCACTGCTCTGCCTGAAAAAACCTTAGGAAACCCTACCTAAGCACTGACTGCTCTTTCTTTTCTCTCATGATCCAACTGTTTTTCTTATCTGAAAGTGTATTTTTTTTAATCTTTAATTGTGTCTATCCACTAGGTGCAGAAGAACATAAACCCAGTATGTTTTATAGACGCTGTGGTCCAAAAGCACAAACTCAGAGTTGGAGATTGAGGTTTCTTACAAAGGGAATAGAGCATTTTACAGCAGGCATATAAACCAACAGCAAATAAATGGCTCCAGATAGGCTTGGCCATCTGTGAGACAACAGGACCAAGGATCAATATAAAAGGGGCTGTAATTGTGTCAAGGTTTAGGGGTTTATAATTTATGTGTAATTGGATTTGCTGCCAAATGAGGAAGAAAGCGAGATTGTTATCATGAAGCAAAAAAAACCCTCAGCACCTCTGAAGCATTTAATGCATAATTAGCATCGTGCATGACAGCCTCTGTTACTATTCATTTCCACTGCATTTCATGGTCTAGCAAGAGAGATAAGTAAGGGAAGGGTGGTAATCATAGAATCAGAGCACAGATAAGCCTCCAGCAGTCAGTAGCTTAGGGATGGAGTTTGCTGCTAAATCTGTCATTTGCTGGAATTCACAGGGCTGAATTCCTAAAGATCCTCAGATAAGGAGTCCCCAAAGCAACACCAGCTGCAGGATGGGACAGTGGCTAAACCTTAGGAAGATCTGGCCACAGTTGTTTCAGAATGAGTTCCAGATCTAAACCAGACACATTTGGAGCACTTCAGTTCTGACATCCCAGCAGGGAAAGTGCCTGGAACATTCAATTCAAGCTTTTTTCTCGGAAGGAAAAAAATCTCATCTCATGTCCACATCTGCTTTGTAGTAATTTTAGACTACAGGCAAAGACAGGTGTATAAAACAATTTGATTTAAATTTTCTTAACAAGGCATCTCCACTAAGACATTTTTGGAAGCAACCATTAGGCAAACCCAAAAATCCTGTTGTAGTTCAGTAACTGAAGGGATGTGATCACCACAGGCATTTGGAACTGCTCACTGCCACAGACAAGTAATTCCAGTGCCTGTGTAGCTTCCAGCCCTTCTGGAAGGTAAATCCATGTTCCTCGGCTCACATGACACCTCACAAAGACAAAGATCCTGTTTCTGCAACCTTGTTGTCTCAGGGGCTTGTAAACTTCTTTACCTTGGGTAGTACTTACCCTTATTTAGGTCATTTACCTCAGTGGGACTCTTTACTGTAGTCTTTGCCTGAAATGAATACAAGAAATTCCTTTAGCAGATGAAAAGCATTTCATAGCTAGTCACTCTTGTATTTACTTCCTTGAAACAGTTATAGTGTTGTTTAGACAAATATCTGCTTGTTTTCACAATTAAAGTAACTTGTCCCCTAATGTGTCAGGTGTTTACATTTTGCCAGGAGCTATTCATTTAGATATTCTGCCAGTCAGGCAGAAATATGCTCCAAGGAATTCAAACCAGGAAATTTAAGAGGAAAAAGTAACTGCAGAAAGCAGTGCACTTCCCCTTCAGAGCCTGGATTCAATGAATCCAGAAAAGGATTTCAAAGCATCATCTCAAAAAGTAATAGAAATTATCAACAATGCTTAGAAGACAGCACTGTTTACTCATGTATTGTGTTAGTAAAATAGAGTATCCAAAAGTAGTAGTAATCCAGAAATATGTAAATCCAATTACTGAGTACTTACAACTGACTTTTCTTTTCAGCAGGTGGTTCCACATACACAGCCACATGGGAACTGGGAGTAGACTCAGTCTTTGTAACGGCATCTTCTACAGGGCAGAATGAGAGCCTAAAATACACATGAAATACAGCAGAGAAAAAAAAGAAAATGGCGTGCCATCATTTTATAATTTCCCCAGTCACTCAGGTCATCTCCCAGTTAGACCTGCTGAAGTTGGATCTGTTTCTTCCCATGTAGAAAGTGAAACTTGGGTTAAAAAATTATATATATATATATATATATGTGTGTGTGTGTGTGTGTGTGTGTGTATTTTAAATTTTCTTCTTGAGATTTCTTCACACAGATACACATAGATTTTTCTGTGAAAGCAAAGAGCTGGAGAAAGGTTAGGTTAATTTTCCCAAGAGCCTTATCTCAGCACATAAACTCAGAACAGCCTTTGTGTTTCCCAAAGTCCACAGGGAGTTTGCTTAGCTATTCCTCTCTGTGAACAAGGGCTACCCAGAAATATCAGCATTCTTTTTACTGGAGATAGCCTTTATCTCCTGCACTTCAGAGGATGGCTGTAATTGCTCTGCTTGTTGGAGTCAACAGAAAACCAGCCTGAAGTTGTTTGCCCCAAGCCCTGTCTCCTCCAGCAAACAGAGCAGGGAACCAACCTCCTCCTTCAGCACTCTGGACTAGAGCTGGGGAGAAAAAAAGCTCCAGTACTTTCATCCCCCTCTCCAAGGCTGCTTGTTTTATTTTCTACCCTGCCTCCTAAAAGATATCACAGCTCCAAATATGATCATTTTTACAGGCCCTGCCTGTGGGTGACTGTCACTCTGTTATCTCTGGAGTACCACCAGTAACTCCTGGGCAGTTCAGTAGCAGATGAAGGAAGAGTTGGGTTCTCAAAATCACTGGCTGTTTACACACTCAATGAAAAAGCACCAGAAGAGATGGGAATTTTTCATGCTTTCTTCCTGTATGTAAAGTTACGAGTTTGCTTTCTTCATAGCCATCAAAGAGTCCATATGATAGAGATATTTCATAAAACAGACTCCATTCATTCTGCAACATTTCTCAGCATGCACAGTGCTCAGAACAAGCTGGAATGAAAGAATAGGCAGAATTTGTCACTCCTGTCATCATAGGACAGCAAAGGAGACATTGCAGGGAGGGGACAGGGAAGGTTTGGGCTGGCACACACATACACAGGCAGAAGCATATGGTATAAACTGGGTGTCTGGGAAGTACAAAGGAGGAAAAAAAAACATAGGGAAAAAAGTTTACTAGTCTGTTGATTAGTAAATAAACCATTGCAGACACAGCTTGTCTGTTCTTCAGCCGGGACAGGGCTCTGGTGACACAGGGACAGGCAGATATGTAATGTCAGAGTGGTTGGGTAGGGGTAAAACAAAATGTGGAGGATGAGAGCAGGAGGTGTGGCTGGTGTGTGAGGATGTGTCGCCGACTAACACACCAGCAGCAGGGCATGGAGACCGAGTGAGCCTGAAAGAGAAGTGCGAGTGCCCTGTGCCAAGAGACGCCGAAAGAGCCGGGGACAGGGGTTATGCCTCCACCGCTGGCACACTTGCTAGGACTCCCCATGTGCTGGGACAGCCCAGTGCTCCCTGGCATTGGTCCCTGCTGAATTCAGGGCCCCCTCCAAGGCACATTCCTCTTGGTTGCTCCCTCTGCCAGCAAACGCTCCCCACGGCTTGGATCAGCCCTCTCTTTTTCAGACCAAGCCAAATCTTTCGTTTCTGCCTACCAAACCCATTCTCATTATTTTCCTCATGTACTGGGTATGATGAATACACTCAAGTACAGCCTGGCAAAGCTAAAACAGCTTCTAAGAATGGCAAAATGATTGTCTGTGAAGCAGCTCTGCAGTCTGATGGTTTTGTATGCAAGAGGTTCAGCCACCAAGAAGGAGCACAGCACAGGGAGCTGAAGAGATGAATGACTCCAGCTAAGAGGTAACATGGGCAGATGGTAATTTATTCAATGTGCTTGGGACACGTTGGAATCACACTGGAGGAGTTCGTGTTTGCATCATTTCTACTCTCATTAAGTCTTGATAGACTTTTTCTTCCCCTGTGCATTTAAATTTTTCTCCTCCCATGTATTTCAAGAAGAGCAGTGACAAAAAGTAGAAAGTGTCATGCAGTGGAAAACACTGGGGATGATTTAACTCGCACGGTTCCTCAGGACCAGTCTAGAATAGGTTTTGCTACCAGTTACTCTCCTGCTACCTTCACAAAATTATCACCCCAAGGGGGTTTTTGCTCTTCCTGAGAAAGAAAATTTCCTCTCTGCATTTCAATGAAAGGCATTCAGCCGCCTTTCTTGGCCCCCAGGCTGTTTCCTGTGCAAACCCTCAAAATTTCATTTTCTTTTTGAACCAGCTACATTTGCATTTCACTGAGCCCTCTGAGGCATCTTTTTTGTCACGGTGTGAGAGAGGGCTGTGCCGAGGACCGTGCTGGGAGGCACATCTGGAGTTGTCTCCTGACAGAGCCAGGACCTAGTCCCTTGCAGCACAAGCACAGTGACAGCAGCAATGTCAGCCTTTCTCCCAGCCTGTGGCTCCTGTGGCAGCTGGTTTTTTCCATGCAGGCCGTGTATGTGCAGGTATGGATGCAGAGGTGATCACATTACTGTTACCCTGGGCTGTGACAGGTATGGAGAACTCAAGCTTGCAGTATCCTGCAGTTTCTGCATGGACAAGAAAACATTTGGAGCACTCTTTAATGTTTAAAACCCCCAGTCACGTTTAGGAGGTCAGGATGCCAGAACAACTGGAGTGCCTGATGGACCTGAGCCTGAGTGTGAGGGCCTCCAGCATGAACATATATTTAGCAAGTTGAATTCTGACCAGCATCCTTGACTCAGGTTTTCACTCCGCTGTGCCATCTGTCTGTGTGCACCAGATAAGCAGATTTTCTATCCATCATGAGCTCTAAGATGGATTGGCTTTCAGAAGTAAATTGAAAAAAAATAGCTGCCCTTGGGCATGGTGAGGTTTAGTGAGGTGAAATCATATCCATGATTGCCTGTGGTGGAGGAAATCCCTAAGTGGCTCAGGGGAGGAAGGAGCAGAAGCAACCTGAGCTTTTTCTTTAATATGTCTGGCTGGCACACGCTGGCATTGAAAAAGCTTGTTAGTAATTTATATTTGCCTCTAGAGGCTTTATCTTTACTCCATTAGATTTTGATGTTGCTGTGCCAGTTGCAGGTGGATGGTGAGGCCTGCCAAGGGTACAAAAATAATTGGGAGGATCAGCACCATAACAACCCAGTTTGTATCACAGCAACCACAGGTGTGCATTCCATTTAACAACATTAGGAATCATCCTGCCACGAGGAGAGGTGATTTTAGACACTGACCTGGAAGCAGCACCTGTGCCAGGGGAATGAGGGAGAGCCTGTTTCAGAGGCAGATGTGGGCTGAGATAAGTGGCAAAGCTGCAGGTTCAGATGTGGGCAGTGCCAAGTGAGGAGCAGGGATTCCACGTGTGGGATTCTGGTGTGGCCAGCCAGAGGCAGATTTACCTTGATCTGTGGACTGAGGACACATGTGAGGTGTGGATGGTGCTGATGTCCTCCCTCAGTTCCCTCTCCACAGCCTCTGAAGCTGGTTGGCTCTGCAGTGATAACTTGTTCTGGGAGCAAGTGCTGTGTAAGGCAGGGCCGTGCACCTGACAGACTCTGGGCTTAATGGAGATGAGCTCAGCAAAGCCCTTGTGCCACCTTGGCTCCGCAAACCTCCCGAGCTGCCCCGGGCATAGCCACACCTCTGCTCTGACCCACATGCAGAGCAGCTCATGAGCCAGAGCCAGAAAACTTCCCAGGAAGAAAAATCCTGACATCATCTGTGTGACACCCACATTTAACACAGGAGAAGGAGTATTGGGTTGGGAGCCAGCATTTGTCCAAAGGAGGGGACCCTAAACAAGATGATGCAAGACAAGCCCCAGAGATTAAACTGTACCTGGGGATGGGTGAAAAGTTCCCTCATCAGGGGGTGATTATTGATGACCTGTTGCTGCAGCTTGAATGTGCTTTGTCTGTCAGGGCTGTCCTTCTTCACAGCATCTCTGTTTCCATGGGGGCTCCACGTGCTCATGCAAAAAGTGCAGGAATCCTCCTTCTCCTCTGCAGAAGGATATGACCCTTTAAATTGTGTTATTCCAGCCAGGCTGTTGTCCAGCATCCCTTAGTAGAAAATGTTTGATGTTACAAAGTGGGGAAAAAATCAGGAAAGAAACTACGCAGTATTATTGAGGCCAGACATTTTGGAGAGGAATATTTTTTGCTAGTCCCTGGCAGGCAGTGGGTTGGTACTCAGCCTGAAGTCACAGCTGGGCTGGGAACAGCGTGGGGTTTGAATGCCAGATGGAGCAATGCTGGGTATATTGCCCAGATCTTGTTTGCATTTGGCTATTAAGCCTGATTTAGCTCTTTTCAAAAACATTTGTTAGACACACTGCAAGTAATGTCCTCTGAGTTCACATCAGGCCTGAAGCATTTCATATTGTAGCCTTTTTTCACTTAAAATGTACTTCATGACAATTTTTGGTAGTTAAAATACAGGACAGGAAAGGTGGGGGGAAGAGAACATGGAAAGTATGACTGGTTCTAGGTAAAATATTTACTAGGTAAAATACTTTGTGTGCACACAGATGAAGTAATATTCACTCATTTTAACTCAACCAAACTTAAAGACTTCAGCTTCTCCAGCATCACTGGTGAGAAGCTGCCTGAGCTGAGCAGTGTGAAACACGGGATGCAAGGCTCCCTATCCCTGGAGAGGCGGCTCCTTTCTCTTGCTGATGCTAATAGCAGCTTCTCCTCTTACAGAGATCCTCTACCCGGAGGGAATTAGGGTTTCCACAGTGCAAAACAATGCCAAACTGGTTAATAGTCTCACTGTCCTGTCCAATTCAGCCCAAGGAAACAAGAAGAGCTGTGCTGTTATTTGGGAGCAAAACAGGCTGTTTGAGAGGCAAAAGCAGTGCTTGTGTTTTGCAAACTTTGGCAAGAAATGTAACATTTCCATACCAAGACACATCAGGTGAGTAAAGTGAATAAACCCCCCAGTTGTGTTTCATGATGGAAGTGTGCAATTTTCGCAGTCGAGATCTATGATATTTAGAAATCTGTATATTTTCAGAGAGAAGGCTGGAAAGCACCCATTTGAGTTTCTTGTGCATTATTCTATGCTCTTTCCTGTCCATAACCTGAATTGTTGTTTCACATATAATTAACAGAGTGAAAGTCTTATTCTACAAATTATTGGGATGGATATGTTAAATAGAAGAGCCTTGTGTCAGCTAGCATGCTTCTTTTTTTTTTCTCTGTGCAGAATTAGTTTAGAACTTTGATTGCCTATTCATGCATGAAAAAGGATGGAATCATTGATGTACAAAAAGGAACTAAGGCAGTCCTTGCCTATTGCACAAATGTCTGGACTGCCTCTTGATGAAGTTTCCTAGAAATCATTTATGTTCCTAGGGTCTTATTTTGGTTCCTATTGCTGCAGCTTTCTAACTGTGCTATCATAAATAAATAGTTTTTAATATATCTTGGAAAATCCTTCTGAAAATTCTTCTTGTGACTGTAATTATTGGACAGTACTTGCAGATTGCTTTGATCACAGACTACAGAGAAACCTTTGTTCCACTGCAGGCAATGAAATGTGGACTAAGTCATGGCTCTGGTGGCTTTAATACTTTACATTTGTTGAGTGGAAGTAAAAGAAACTCCCAGCTGGGTGAAAATCCAGGGGCTATAAGAACTGGGTGGATGAAGAACTCCAGGAGTCCTTTACTCTCTTGGGCAATATTTTATGTTTTGTTTCTAGTTTAAGAAGGGGTTTGTATGTTACTTATAAACTGGAATTTAAATTGTATCTTATGCACATGTGAAATAATGTGGGTTTTAAAGAAAATAGAGTTCTATCTCATATTAACTGTCTGATGCCACATAAACAAAGCAATTCAGTGTGGTCATGGCTTGCATTAATGCCTGTAACCCCAGCTCTTTAGTGAAACACTGGTGGGGAAGCTCCCTTTCCTGCCTTTGGAATCCAAAAGGGAATTAGCAAAACAATAGGGAGCACATCAGGGAATGACTTGGCAAAACCAGCTTGTTTTCCTAGCAATGCCCCAGACACAATCCTACCATCATTCTGCATGTCCTCCTGCAAAGGTTGGAGGAAAGGAGAATGGGCTGTTTGTCAAAGCCTCTCCTATTTGCTTTGCACTTCAGAAACTGATAATTAAGGCACCGCTAACCCAGGGGCTGTTTAGTGCCCTGGACCACCCAAGTGGTGGGTGTGGGAGGCTTTTCGTAAAGGAAGATACATAAATGCACTCATCTCACAATCCTAAAGCAGCTTTACAGGTAAGAGAGGCCTTGGAAAGACAGACACTTGCTAATGACTCTCAGCAAATAAAAACCTCTAGCAGTCGCATGGCTTTGTTTGTGCAGTTGTTGAATATTATCTAAATTACAGATAGGAGAAGGTGACTGGCTAGAGCGGCAATCTTTTGTCCAAATTCTTGTCTCCCTTGAGCCCTCCCTCTACCCCAAGGCAGCCAGGAAAATCCTGGCGATAATTTCACCCCACCATCACTCTGAGTAGTATCAGGGGAGGAAACCACGTTCGATGTTTGAGGTTTGTCACCGGGAGCTGCTCCAAAGTGGGAAGACTGCTGGGGACACAGTGGGAGAGGGGACACCTGGTATATTTAAGGGTCTGTTAATGCAGAGCAAAGTGACTACACTTGACAGCATGTGTTGTATGACTTCAGATCCCGGGGTTAGCAGTGTGGCATGGGGTGAAGAACAGTTGTCTCTTGCCTCACCAGGTTTATTTTCCATTTACTTGCAGGGTTATGCCTTACCTTGCCTCTTCCTTTCCCTCCAGTTTCTTAGTAGAGGACATAGCAATCAGTCAATTTAGTTTTAATTATGTGAAGGAGGGGTAGAAGCAGAGGACTGAACACTCCAGACCACAGAGAACATTTTTTCCTCATGATACTTACTTGTTGGTAATTACTAAACCTTTACATCGAAGGGCTTTCCAGTCACCTGAATGATTTGCATTCATTAAAACAGTAACATTTCCATTCTCCATGAGTGGCTGCCTTTCTGCTATTTTCTGCACTCATATGAACAATCTCTGAATTCCAGATGACCTAAGGGAAAAAAACCTGAAAAACAAAAATCTGAGAAACAATGAAAAGTCTTCCTCTGATTTCCTTATATGCCTTAAATTGCACTGCTGCTATGTCACTGAGAGCTGAGTTAGAAACAAAGGAGTCAGAGGGGCTCACTAGCAACACACAGCTGGTCCCATTAACTTCAAAGGCATTTGCACCAGCCTTTGACCTCCTCCCGAGGGGAAGAGAGGACAGAGGTACCCCTTTCCAGTCTTTTGGCTCTGTTTCTTTTATTTACTGCAGATTTACTGCTGCTGGGTAGTAAATCACTCTCAACTTTCACTTCACACTGCTCAGACAGACACCAGAGGTCCTTGCGAGCATTTGGAGCTCTGTCATGGATGGGGTAGAGCAGAAATCCTTCAGTCAGAGCCCCTCAAGTCTCTCCAGAGGTCTGGGCTCTCCCACTGAGCTGCATTCATGGCTGTGGAGCCAGAAAAGTGACTGGTTCTCACTGCAGCCTGTCACTTCCCCTGCCTGAAATGAGCACCACGGGAGCCACTCATGTAGGATTTCCCTTCTTGCAGGTTTTTCTTTCACATTGATGCTGGTCTCAGAGGTGTGATCAGTTCTGCCCAGGCTCCTGTTTCGCTCGTGGTTAAACTTGTAATTTTCCTGTATTTTTCTGAAAACTTTGTTCCATATCATCTCCACTTTATATTCCAGTAATTGCTCTCTTTTAATCATCATAGTTTTTTTTTCCCAGCAGCATCCTAATGACACTTATAAAATACAATTGATCAGAATAATTATGCTGTTGGGACAGAAGGGAGTGTTGTTCCTATTTCTGCCTTTGCTGCTGGCAGATATGGTGACCTTGTCCTTGGAAGCTTCTCTGTGCATTTCCTCCTCCATGATGTGTTGGTCTTGATAAGATAAATTGCAAGGAAGTAATTCCAGTGGCCTGTCACAGTCAGCCCAGCCCAGGCTTCCTGCCAGGGAGTTGTGTATTTCCTTATGTCATGGTTTAACCCCAGATGGCAGCTCAGCACCACGCAGCAGCTCCCTCATTCCTTCCCAACAGTAGGATGAGGAGGAGAACTGGGATAAAAAAGAAGCAAAACCCATGTGTTGATGTAAGAGCAGTTTAGTAATGGAAATAAATTAAAATATAATAATAACATTAATAGTAATGAAAAGGAAGCTAGTAAAAAGAGAGGGAGGAATCAAAGGCAAGGAAAACAAGGCATGCTCAATGCAGTTGCTTGCCATCTGCTGACCTGAGCTTTCTCCTGAGCAGGGATTGGCAGCTCCTATTCAGCTCCCCCCAGTTTTTATACTGAGCACGATGTTCTATGGTATGGAATATCACTTTGGCCAGCTTTGGTCAGCTGTTCTGGCTGTTTCCCCCCCCCGCTTTTTTTTCCCACCTGGTGGCTGACAGAGCCTGGGAAACTGAAAAGTCCTTGATTTACAGTAAGTACGGCTCAGCAGCAACTAAAACATCAGAATGTTATCAGCAGTATTCTCATCCTAAATCCAAAACACACCACTGTACCAGCTGCTAACAAGAAAATTAACTCTATCCCAGCCAGAACTAGGCCTCCTTGTCAGTGCTTTCCAAGCAGATTCAGGAGGTGTGTTAGCTGTGGGCTGCCCCTAGCTGCTGGGAGACTTCCTACATCTCTTCCTGGCAGCTGCTGGAGCAGGGCAGGTGCAAGCTTGGCCTTTCTGGCTCAGTGAGAACAATTTTGGATGTGACTATCATCAGTTCTGCAGGAGTTTTCACAGCACTCAGCAAAGCATTTTTCCTTCCATAAAGTGTTTTAGCTTCAGCCATGACCTATGAAATCAGCTCCAGAAGAGATTTGCATCAAGAGTCATCATCAAAATATCAGCACCGTGTTACCCACATCAGCAAAAGTAAAATGGGACAAGTGGAAAGAACTATAAAGGTTGAAAAGAGGAACAGTTATTTTAACCAGTCAGTTTACAGTCATTTTTGTCTCCCTCTGTTACCATCTAACACATCAGACATGGCTCTGGCAGGATTTCCTTATGGAGACACATCATTCCAAATAACTCTAAATGCAGAGCTGAGGTTGCTGAGTAGCTGGGTCTGTAAAGTGCATGGAAGGCTGAAGCAGCTCTATACAGGTGTGACTGCAAGGACTTTGAGTGGTTCTTTAACTGAGTTCTGTCATTTGTTCCACAGATGAGCTTCTTTCTCCTTTGCCTGTGCTCCTATTTCACATCTTAGTTGTTCGGGCACAGCTCTGTCTTTTTGCCCTCAATAACTACCAGTCCTCTAATCTTTGATGTGCCTTGATACTCTGCTACCAACAAGGAACTTTTTGATTCTCCTAAGGGAACAGTAGCCACTTTTAGCTCTTAATCAACTGATTTTCTGGGGAAACTCTCTCTCATAGGCTTTTCTCTTTAGCTGTTTTTTAATTCATGTGGGCTATAGCTATTTTGTTTGTTATCAGAGGCTCTGTTCTGATGCTCCTAATGGCATTTGTGATGGAAAATGCACACTGCTGTCCCAAGGAGGATGAGATCTGACAGCTGGTATCCAGATATAACCAGAGCAGAGGTCTTCAGTCTTTCCAACTCTTTTCCCCATGGCACAGACTGTATTTAAGCTTTTGGTGAACTGATGGTAAGAGGCAAGATCTCATTTGTGAACAGACTCTGCCCTGAAAATGAAAATAAAGGACATGCTGAACTCTAGGAAGGTGTAGTTATTCAGTTCTGTGACCAACAAAAGAGGAATTGTGTTTGGAGTCAAATAAAAGATGAAGCCCATAAAGCTTTGTCCTCACATGAAAAAGAGTCCAGGTTCTCCAAATGACAATGATGCCAACACAATTTTCAGGATATACACAGAGATAGATAGATAGATAGATAGATAGATAGACAGATAGATAGATAGATATAGATAGATAGATAAAATTTTTCTTAAAGTCCATGGCATCTCAGATTGTGTGACTGTATGGGAAAATAATTTCACTTAAAGTTTAGGGAAAGCAAATGTTCCTACTATGCTCTAAAAAAGCCAAGCTGGAAGGCAAATGGGCTCAGCAGTTAAAATGAAGAGACAAAGACTTACTGATTTTTTTTCACATCAGAGTGAGAATGGAGAAACCCACCCAAACTTTCATCCTGGCTCACAGTTGTGGGAATGGCTGCTATTCCTGGAAGGGAGTGATTGATTTTGCTTTTGCTATATCCCTGGGTACATCCCAGGCTGGTAGAGACACCTTGCACCTTGCAATGGTTATTTCCCATTTGTCAAACTGGGACCTGCATCCTCCTCATGTGCAGAGAAGATTTAGACAAGCAAAATGTTTCAGAACTTTGTTCTTGGTGCTCAAGGAGTTCGGTGTACATAGGAGGGGATTTCCAGCAGTGCCTCCAGGCATTATGGATATCTTCAGTCTGTGGAGTGGATTCAGCTCTGCCTGGTCCTTTTCCCTGTCTCCTCCCTTGTTTCCTCTGAAATACTGGGGGACACAGCAGGACACAAATTTCATTTAAAGTCATGTAAAGTAACACATGTGCTCACTACTTTAAATATTTTGGTAAATATGTAGCTGGCATTTTTACCAAACACAAAGCAGAGCTTAGAGATTTTCCTGTCTGAGGCATGGGAAGCTTAAATTTAAACTGGAACATTGATTTACTTACATACTGTCTGTGGCAGAGCACTTTAGACTTTCCAAGTCACAAGGTTTTCATGGTAATTAGTCAATTTATGAAGCAGAATCATGTTTTTTTGTTTTCTAAATTGGCATGTTCTAACCCACCACAGATGAACTGGTCTGTTACAAAACCAACCCACTAAACTGTGAGTGGTTTTATTAATTTACCCAAATAGATTATTTTGGGACATGGCAAGTTTGCTTCCCCATCCACCCACATGTATATATATATGTGTGTGTGTGTGTGTGAAGTGTTTACACACATACAACAAGTTTAAAGAGCACAGAAAACAGTGGATGCACAGAAATGCAGCACATTGTCTCCTGTCTGTTGTGTTTCACTCCGATGCAGAAACTCATCTCAGCCCCACTGGGTTTTATCATCATTTTATCATATGAAGAAAGACTAATTCTGATCTATATGCAGCAAGGCGAGAAGCAGTGAGTTTGATTTCTTGAAGGAGTCTTGATGTCAGTTTAGGTGGGTTTTGTGCCTACTCGGTGATCTCCTTTGTGGAGGAGAAAAAAATCAGAAGGAGGAGGCACAAAGTGCTGGGATAAACTGAAGAGTTCTTTCTAAAGAGTTGTTCTTGTGCAAGGTGCGTGGTACTTTTCAAAAGATGCTGCTGCTCTCAGGGGTTGTGCTCAGCAGGACATAAAGACATGACACATAAAGACATGTCTCTGGCAGAGACAGCAGCCCTGAGGAGTAATAAGTGACTCCTGGCATGTCATCATGCAGAAATTACTGCTACCAGAGCCAGGCTGCTGTGGAGATCCTGACCCTGCTGGTAGCCAGGGGTGACACTTTCCTACCTGTTTTCAGTCCAAGTGCCTTGGAGTACTTTACAAACACACATCATTTGTGCCTCACAGCACCTCCTGAGCCACTTCATATCACCTATTGCAAGATAAGCAGTGCCACAAACAGGAAGGAAAAAAAAATAGCTGGTGCTGCCAGCAAAATTAGCTTCCCAACACAGAGTAGGAGAAGCCTGGTTTTCAGTGCTGTGCTGCATTTGTTTGTGTTGGACATCTGCTGTGTCCCCAAACAGAGGCACCACAAATGAGCAGCTGTATCTGCAAGAGCTGGGGTTCTTGCCTCACTTTACCTGAAGTCAAATACCTGCCGAAAAAAAGCCCCAAACCCTTGCTCAGCTCCCAGCCTCCACAAAGCCTCTGGAGTGTGCCTGGATGTGATGATGTTCACATAGCTCCATGTGGGTGCTGAGACATCTGTTACAATTTATTTTTGTGGCAACAAAGCTTGGGCAATTTTCAGCAAACAAGAAGAAGAAAAAAAAAAAACCAAACAAAAACCAAAGAAACCAAAGCTTTCTTTGTAAAGCTTTTAAGATGACTGTCAAAAGAGAGTAAGATGCATATAATTTACATTCTTTTACAGGATTTCTTTTGTTAAGATTTCAGGTGACAGCAATAGATAAAGAAGGTCTCAGATGACAAAGGCTGAAAGCCCATCTGGAAATTGGAATGGACAATGGAGTGAGTGAACAACAGATAATTCTATAGTTACATGAAAAATTATGCATAAATTGAAGCTGAACAATGTTCCTCTCACGCTTAGAGCAGGATCTGATGTTTCCATCGACCTGGACTCCAGGAAGGTCATTTTGCCTTGATGCCATTTCATGTTTGAGTTGGCATCTGGGCAAGCCTTGTTTAGAGCAGATTCTGTGGGCTGGGATGGAGCAGGACAACTTTCCCAGGGAAGGCAACCTCACCTGTGGTCATGCCAGAGGCTCCTGTCCTTTCAGCATCCTCCTTTCCTTGGTGGGACACTGGAGTGGGGAGAGCTGTATTGGATTAGCACAACTCCAGCTGTTGGCAACGCAATCTTCTTTGTAGGGAACGTGAGGAAAATCTTACCTAGAGCCAGGCAGCAGTGGACACTGGCTGCTACTGACTGGCTTCAGAGGAGGGAGCTTTGGAAGGTGGCATAAGGCTCTGCAAGAAAATATTCAGATTAGAATCTGGCAAAGTGTCATTTTCCTCCCTTTCACAATCTAGCCATCCCCAGATGGCAAGATAAACCTACTAATAACAGAGAGAACCTGCAGATTTATTTTCTTGCTGCTTGTTCTTTTTTTTTTTTTCTTTTCTTTTTTTTTTCTTTTGTGGTGGCAAAAACAAAGCAAAGCAAAACAAAACATCATCACATAAGACAATAGAATAATATTTCTAAACTGCTTTCAATTGGCCTCTGCTCAGTCCATCAGTCCTCCACACAACCTGATACTGGTTCCTGTGAACATGGGGCCTGGCTCTGCTTGGTGGGAATGCCATAATCACAAATGGAGTGAAGAATTCACAGAAAATTTAGCTGCTCAGGTCCAAGGGGTGCACATGTTTTATAACAATTCAGTTTTCCATGTGCAGAAAGAAAAAAATCTTTATCCACATAGCTGATGGCCCAGCATAAATAGAAGAGGGCAAATACTGTAAAAACATTAAAATTCTGAAATATATAGAGCATTGATATGGTAATATCAGCATATAAATGCTTAAAAAGTTGGTTAGCTGACAGAGTTAAAGATAAAATATTTTGATTAATTGCTCTGTAATTAGCTGCAGCAGGCAAACGCATCATATTATCATGAAGATAAAGCACTGCAAGAGTCAAATAGTTTTGGGGAAAAATAAAAGCTGTACCTTTCAACTTGATGGATCTATTATACTTAGCAGCAATGGTCCTGATTCCTTATGGATCTTCTGTTTAGTACTGTACAATTGATATGGAATATCTGCAAAAGATACTCAAGAGAGGTAGAAAATACATCGTAATTGAATTAGCACTACAATAACCTGTGAGGACTAAGCAGGAATATAAACCCACACAGAATCACAGGCTCCCAGAATGTTTGGGTCGGAAATGGAAAGGACCTTAAAAATAATCTCATTCCACTCCCTGCCATGGGCAGGGACACCTTCCACTAGCCCAGGTTGCTCACAGCCCCATCCAGCCTAGCCTTGGACACTTCCAGGGATGGGGCAGCCACAGCTTCTCTGGGGAACCTGTGCCAGGGCCTCAGCACCCTCACAGTAAAAACCTGACATGAAAGTCAGTTTGCTGTCCTGGAGATATAAAATAGCAGAGAAAGAAGAGAGAAGGGAAATCTGCTCCAGATGAAGCCATTCCCAATCCAGGTAAGGATTTTTATAGAATATCTCCCTGCCTTTTTTTTTTTTTTTTTTTAATTATCCAGCTACACAAGACAGCCACAGCTTTATTTTGAAGAGGTTGTTTCTAGCCTCAGAGTCTCTCCTTCCCTCTGCAAGGGAAAGGAATCAAACTGCTAAATGCTCAGATAAATTTTATCAAGTGTCAAATTAAGGGCAAAAACTGAAAGCAGTCTTAATAAAATTGCACTATTTCTAGAGCTGTGGACTGCTAAACGACTTGAAACACCAGGAGCTGATGATCAAGACTTAAAATAAAAAGTCCTGTTGGGATGTTTTACCCTGACTTACAGCATCTTCCATGCTCAGATACCACTTGTTCTATAACCCTACTGGAAACACTCCATATCCCTATTTTCCTTAAAAAAACCCTTTTTTCTATACTGTCTTGGAGTGATTTATTATGATAGTGTCATATACCAAGCTTGAGCATTCTCCAGGGTGACTTATCTGTCTGCAGTTCTGCTGCTGCGTAAATGTGGGTGCCACAAAAAGAAAGCCCATTAAAAAGGAAAAATTCCTATGAAACAGAAAAAAAGGCAAGGGTATAAAAGTCTGACTCATAAGTGCTCCACCTTATTGGTCTGCACTATAGTTAGAAAGGAGGTTTTAGGGAAGATGGTTTTAAAAATAGGCAGGAGAGTGGGCTGAACACTGACAGCACAGCTCTGCGGAGAGTTTTGCAGCATGAGACTTCCAAATGCACTTCCTTATTCCCCATCCCTGTAAACTCCTCTCTCAGTTTAACAGGTCTGTCCTCCAGGAAGCATTTCCAAGGCATTCTCAAATTAAGTGCACAAATGAAAAAGAAGACACAAATGAAAACTCACAGCAAGACCTCCTGTTGGGCCTGTGCTCAGCCAGCCTGTGAGGCACTGCTTTTCTTGATATTACAATGTCTAAAAACAAGGCCAGGATTGAAGAGAAGGCTGAAAAAAGAAAAAGACTTGGTATACCTAACTAATATCTACATTTACTCTAAACATAGAGGGATATGAGAAATACATATTCTTATTTGTAAGAATGAGTCATTTTCTAACTGCCTCAGATCAGTAAGAAACTTTCTCAATGGATATGTGTCATCAGAGTAACTATTTTTTATACTTCTGAAATGTTCGGCAACTATTGCCTTCAGAAAAAGCCTTCAGGAAAATCTGTTTTCAAACTGAGGTCCCTGGCACTACACCTGGATGTGCACATATGTATGTAGGTGTACCAAGAACTAAGAAAAGCAAGCACAGGGTGGTTGTTTTGTTGGCTAATTCATGGAAAATTCAATACTTTCACTGACTCTTTATGCTGGTTTGCATATTGAAAAAGTTTGGAAGTTGCAAGGGCTCTAAGCCAATCTGAACTTCTTTTAGTGTTCCCAGGTGGGCCAGGATTTTAGAAAAGATAATTGCCGGGGCAATTAATTTGTGGAATGGTCCCCTAGGGATAAAGCCAGGACAGCAAGAGTTGATGGAGATGTAGACAGACGGCTGCCAACAAAGTGGCTTCATGTTCTGCCTGTCAGAGGTTCAGTGCCGAACTCCAGGGGTTTAAAGTACCTTGTGTTCCAAGCCAGGCATCCCAGACCTGCACAGTGCCAAATCATAATCATGCTTTCCCTCTGATGCCAGTTTCTCCAGTGGTCCCAATCCATAAGAACACACACTTCCTCTGAGGGAAACTCAGGCTGTTGAGGAATTTTGGGAAGAGAGTGAAAGATGATACACAAAACAAGTATGGCATTTACACAAGATGCAAGTTTGCATCAATTTTTTACTCTTGATTAGAGTATTGAGAGTTTGGAAGTATCAGTGCAAAGGAATCACTAGTGATGCCCTCCATATCATGGAAAGCCTAGTGTATATTTTAATGCTGGTACCAGAAATACTCTGGGAAGCACCACTTTGCACACTAGACTTGCAGGGAGTGCTACTTTTTATTAAACTGCTTGGGAAAAAAAATAGGAAATTTTCAGGCATCAGAGTTTCAAAACAGTTGCTGGGTTAAATTAATGTTAGGAATGCTTTCCTTGGGGTTTATGTTCCTTATATAATTAACATAGAGAGTTACCTGAAATACAGGCAGCCAAGGCAGTCATGTAGTAAAGAAGTGGACCAATTCCTAAAGCAAATGTATCGATGATCATGATAAAATACTCACTTCTATCACTTAGTATTGACTGCAGATGAGGGGTAGCTGGTATTAGCAGGAGCATTTTCCCCTCTTCATCTTGGCCTCTTTGCCCAAGGGGGCCATGAGTAACAAAAGCAGGTGAGAAATAATAACCAAGCAATACTAAACCCTCCTCATTTATTCATCTATACTCATATGTGAATCTTGGTGAGTTTAGGAAAAAAAGTAGTCATTCCCCAAATATTGTGAAAGGAATGCAAACAGGGCCTAGGTCTGGATCCTTTAGGGCAGGTGTATGAAGCTTTGTAATCAGGAGAGAATTAATGTGCCTGCAAATGTTTCAAGTGCCCTCATTTGAGGTGTTTTAGATGCTGGACATAGCTGGCCACATTTAGACAACCCTGCTAAACCTGTATGGACACACCAGAGCATTCACAAGATCTAATCTGCTTTTAATCTGTGTCTCTGCTGTGAATCTTGCATGAGGAAATTGTGGTTAGAATTATAGCATTCATGTACCCAACCAAACTTGGGCTGGGACCTACAACTGAGTTTCAGGTCAAAGATAGTTTAAATAGTGATTATCCTTAGCATTGACGAAATTAGAAAACCCCAACACCCTCTAGTAATTCCCTCTTTGATCTACATGCATTAATCTTTTATTCTTAATACACAAGTTCCCCTTTATTGTCTTCATTGCTGGAAACCTTTTGACCAGTCTTGAGGCTGGGTCTCTCCCAAGCACCAAAGGGAATGTCAAGTCTTGATTATCCCAAGACTTTCTGGGCTGGCGTACTGGTTTTTGGAAAGACTTGCAGCTCTTTGTAGCAATTCAGCAAGCTGTGAAGTTATGGAGGTTCTGGAGCCTTAAAAAGCCACATTGAATTTATTCTTGAATGAGATATTCAGTTTTGCCTGTCTGGATTTACTATGCTGCAAAATAAACCATACTATTAATAAACTCTATTGTAAACTGTGCTGAAATGTAATGAGTCAGTCTTTAATTTGTTTTCAGTAGAGAAGGATTTAGGATCAGCACATCATTTTAAACATTCTGTACTTTTTAACTGTATACCTGTGTAGGGGCAACAGTCTGGAAAGGGAAAGTGAGAATGCATGTTTTCCTCAAAGAATGAATAAAAGCTTTCCAAAATTCAGACTGAAATTATATATGTCAGTCCTGAATCTGTCACTACCCAATTGTGCTGTTTCATCGTATGTAGGACACAGGAATCGCCAGTGTTTCTCAGGAATTTTCCCTCTAGAATACATTCATCTCTCCCCTTTTCCACCAGCTGCATCTTGACACCAAGGAGAAAAGAAGAGCGCTGCCTTTTTTTCTGAGACAGTCTGGTTTCAGGACTTGTCCATGTGAGGTTTTCCGTGTGTAGCACTGACATCTACTGACCGAGCTAAAACCCACAGCCTTAGCACGTGGGAACCGCTTCAGCTCTGCCTCTATTTTAATGGTAATAGCAACATTTGGAGCTTCCTCTCGTTCAGCGACCCTGAATTCAGACCCATAGTGTGACATTAGGGCAGTTTTCCCAAGAAAGCCAAGCAGAAACTCCACCGGCAGCATCATCCAGGCATTAGCGCCCAGTTCACTGTGTTCATCCCTGTACATCTGGACTTTATTATGCAGACCTTTGGGACTGCAGATCACTTTAGATGAGCTGTCCTCTCGGCAGGGTTGTAATTTCATGTCAGGAACAGCATGGAAATCCATGTTTTATGAAATTCTGTCCCAAAGTTGCACTGGAAAAACTGGCACAAGCAAAATTTACCTGAACTGATACCAGCAGATTAAGGATCTGATTCAGTTTTAGCAAATATTTGTCTCATTGTTGTGTTTGGAAATAAACAGGTGGAAGGAAATAAACCGAGGAAGTGAGGAATGCAGGTAGCAAAACTCTCTGCCAGGTTTTCTGGTTAAAGATTCAGAAGAAGAATTAAGAGAGCATGTAGTGAAAATGTGGACCTGTAATGTGCCTGTCAGTTAATGAGTCTCACCTGTTCCAAAGCACAGATGTATAAGATTTATATTCAAAGCCACTCTGGAAGGTGTGAATGTTCCAACAGATGTCTCATATCTTGTTTAATTATCTACTAAGCCTATAATAATTAAACAAGATATGAGACACCTGTAGGCACATTATTTAAAAAATAATTTAAAGCACCTCTTTGCCCTATTGCTTTATAAGAAATAAGAAAAGTGAGCACTCAACCCACCTTTGCTATATTCTATTACTTTGTACAGCCTGAATCTATTTTGAAATGAACAAGGAACATACCAGTAACTCCCATGACACTTTGTGTTGACTCCCTTTAATATTTAGAGAGAAGATCACCAGACCAAAAATACCTAGAAAGACGAGGAAAAGTTTGTGAAACTATTTATGAAACACAAGTGGTCATGTTTGGAAAACTATTTCTATCCTCACTCAGTATAATTTAGTTTGCATTTTACAGCAGTTAGTGCCCAGTGCTTTGAGGTTGGGTTGGGATTTTCTTAGGAAAGAGAACGTTTGAGCAATGCTCATGGGTGGGATTCCTGGGGTGTCCTGCACAGGGCCAGGAATTGGACTTGATCCTGTTATGTCCCAGAGTGCTCCCTGAAAATCTACTAAGGCCACCAGTAGATGGTGGTAACAACGCAGTTACGCAGTTTCTTGGTTGGTTGGTTTTTTTTTTTCTCCGTTGTTGTTTGGTTGTTTGTTATTTGTTTGGTGTTTTTTTGGTTTTGTTTTGTGTTTTTTTTTGGGGGGGGGGTTGCCTTTTTTTTTTTTTTTTTTTTTTTTTTTTTTTTTTTTTTTTTGTTGGGTTTGTTTTGGTTTGTTGTTTGTTCTACTTTGGTTTGGTTTGTCTTTTTGTTTTTGCTGTTTGAGGAAAGGATTGACAATTTTATGTGCTCCCCATCAGGCTTCAGATGTGATAATGAAACACAGTTTCATCGCCCAGCAGTGGGGAAGAACACGGCTCCCCTGAAACAGCCACAGAGGGCTGGCTTACAAACCCTGTAGATGTAGTTCTAATTTCAGAGCAGCTGGCTGCAAAGGAAAGGGGTTGTTTTCCTTGCTTGCTACAGATTTTCTTTGTTTTTCTTCTGTATTTAAAGGCTGGATGGTTTAGATTTGATTCCCACTTTAGCAGTAGCACCCACATATTGCAAGGGTGATGCTGCAGCAGCTTTGGTTGGTATAAGGTTTAAAACCTGAAAGCCCAACCAAATTCCCTTTTGAAATTAAATGAAATGAAAAAAAAAAATATATAGAGGACAAGGTAAAGATCTTTCTTACTGTTGCTTGAGTATTTCTTTGTCTGCAGCATTGATTTGGTTTCAGTGGAACAAAATTTAAGCTAATGAATGTTTAAATGTATTTTGACTACTTCCCTGTTCTTGCATACCTCAAACAGTCATTTCAAACAGAAAACTCACCAAACCAAATAAGTGAATCTGTGTCCATTGGACCAATGTCCAAACATTGTTCTGCATATGCATTTTCTTCACCTTTGCAGCCAAGTCCTTGCACAGGCAGCACACTTCCAACCAAGGTTTACCCCCACAAATACCATAGTGGAACGTAAAATTTGAATTCCCTCTGTGTCTAAATTAGCACATATATTTGCCGGTAAAAGCATTTCAGATGGTGTAACTACTTAATGTGTTCATTTCACTTAACAGAAAATTTGATGTTATAGCTAAAAGTGTAAGAATATGAAGGAAGTGACACTGATAGATGATTAGTTGCAATCTGAGATGAAGATTTACTGGATTATTGGACTCACTTTGATTAAAGAACCATATTCTACCATATTCACTACTTCAGTTTGAAAATTTATGAAGCCTTCTGAGACTCAGTTGGTAAAGTGAGTGCATTTCTCCCAGAAGATAAAAGCTACTTTATATAAAATATAAAATTCTATTTTATGCTATCAAATAAAATCTGACAAAGAAATAACCTTATATAACACATACAGTTGTGAAAAGTAGAAGGCTTTTATGCCTAGTTCGAGGCAAATTGTTCCGTGCATTTCCTATTTTTTGGAATTGCAGGGTGTCCTACATTAGCATTCAGTTGTTTTATTATCATGAATCTTACACCTGTGTGTGCAATAATTAGGCAATGTTGTGATTTATTGGAGCCAGGTAGCCTGCCACCACAACTAATCACCACCTAGGGAGAAGTTATACACTAGGAAAACAGCTCTTCTCAGGTGTTCCCTTCGTGCCCCTTTCCTCCCCTTTTTTCACCAGCCTGGTTCCAGAGCTTCCGAATAACAAGCATAAATCACGGCTGAGTTTGAGACCAGAAAACCTGAGCTACTGGACAGGAACTGAGTTGAAAGAGCAATGATGAGTCAGGCCCTTTTTGCGTGCTTCACAGCACAGCCTGAGCAGCCCCACTGCTCAGAAACATGACTGAGAGCAGCTATGCACATTGGTCACTGCGCTGCGCTGGGGCTCCAGGATATTCCCTTTAATCCTCCCCATTAGTAAAAAAATCCAGCCAGAAGAGGTCAAGAAGCTGTAAAAGACGCAAAGCCTCTTGTCTCCAATGCATTCTTTGTGGTCTATTTTTACAGAAATCTCTCTTGGTTCAAGCTGTCCCAAGATTAATGGTTCAGGGAGGGTTAGTCAGCCTTCCCGGCCATGGAAAAGTAATCACGCCACTCAAGACAGCACAACAAATTGATAAGGTGCTGTGGGAAGCGCTCTTTTACATTGTGGCAGCCTGGGCACCCCAGCCTGTGTCAAGTGTGCTCAGAGGATGCCACAGCCACTCGGCCTAGTGTAAATATCTGCCACAAAACCTCTCCCAATAACGTCAAAGCAAACTCACTCGAGGGAAATGAGCCCTTCCTGTAAATAGCCGTGAAAGAGCCGCTTTGTTGGCTGATGGAGGTATTAAACACTGTTTTCCTGGAACATTTACACTATGGCTAATAACAAATAAGCCAGAGTACACTGAAGCTTTATAATTTGTCATTGCATTTGGCAGGTAAATTAGGGTTTTGCTCAACAACAGCAGCTCTACAAGCTGAGAGAGACTTTGCAGATTCAACAACCAGCGAGGACCATCTTGATGCTGCAAGTCTGTGGGAGATAAGAGGCTGTGGGGGGACAGCCCCTGGGTCTGACCCTTTAGCAGAGTCCCTGCACCCCTTTGGGGATGAAGTCGGCTGGCACAGCTGGGCTGCTGCCTGCTCGTGTGGGCTGAACCTGCTCTGCGGTGCTCGTCCCAGAGCTGCTCGGGGTTATAAACTGTGATAAACCTCTCTCTCCTGCTCTTTTAGAGAAAGTCCTCTCTCTTTTTTAGCTCACCAGGCTGTCAGAGGAGCTGATGCAGAAAGCAATTTATTCAGCTCAAACCACCGTGTGGCACTTTGCCCTCTAAGTAGGATGGCAAGTGGAAATCGTGGGTTTCATTACCTTGTCTCTAGATTTTATTCAACCAGATGCAGGATTTAACTCTTTGAGTACCTAATGATGCTGGTTGGCAAGTAGTGATAGTTTGAAAACCCCTAAATCTGTTTTGCTGCTTTACAGGGGAACCTGAACTCTTGTTTTCAAACTCTGTCAGGCCCAGTGCTGTGACCTCTTCCCTGGGGAGGCTGTTCTAGTGCCCAACCATGCTCTGGGTGAACAACCTTTTCCTGATGTCCAAGGTAAACCTTCCCTGAGACAGCTTCATACTGTTCCCTCAGGTCTTATCACTCATCATCAGGGAGAAGAATGGCACAGTTGAAACACATCACAAAAATTCTCTGTATCAGGTTAAGTCATCTTTTTTTTGCATGAATCTCTCTCCTACCCTGGGCTGCTCCATAGCAGACTGCTCACCAGTTTCTGCTCAGGAAGGTTTCAATCTGGTGGCTCACTCCGCCCAAAGCCTGTTTTCCTGGTGTTACATACAAGAACTGGACCCTCAGAGGTGGCAAGGACAGCTCCAGAGAGCCCCCTCCCTTAGCCTTACCCATCATACACAGCCCATTTATAGAGGGAGTCCTCTGGTGTGGTACATCCTTGGAAGAAAGTATTTGTGTGGATATTATTAATTAGTTACAGTTGGCACAGAAATTACTTTTGGAATTTTAGCTGTGATTATCTGTGATTTTAAAATTTCCTTCCTTCCTTCCTTCCTTCCTTCCTTCCTTCCTTCCTTCCTTCCTTCCTTCCTTCCTTCCTTCCTTCCTTCCTTCCTTCCTTCCTTCCTTCCTTCCTTCCTTCCTTCCTTCCTTCCTTCCTTCCTTCCTTCCTTCCTTCCTTCCTTCCTTCCTTCCTTCCTTCCTTCCTTCCTTCCTTCCTTCCTTCCTTCCTTCCTTCCTTCCTTCCTTCCTTCCTTCCTTCCTTCCTTCCTTCCTTCCTTCCTTCCTTCCTTCCTTCCTTCCTTCCTTCCTTCCTTCCTTCCTTCCTTCCTTCCTTCCTTCCTTCCTTCCTTCCTTCCTTCCTTCCTTCCTTCCTTCCTTCCTTCCTTCCTTCCTTCCTTCCCCACACTTAGCAAAGGTATCTCCTTGTTGTTTGGAAATAATTCTGCCTCCATCCTGAAAAGATGTAAAGCTAGATTTTCTTTTATGTTTTCCCCGTGTTCACTGCTCTTTGAACAATCTTTGGCCAAGTGATCATGCTAGTGAAGTGTTTGACATCAAGGCAGAGCCTTTCTTTCCTTTGTCAAGCATTGGAAAGGGCTGGCCAGGGAGGTAGTGGAGTCCCCATCCCTGGAAATGTTCAGGAAATGACTGTAGGTGGCACTCAGTGCTCTGGGCTGGTGACAAGGTGGTCAAAGGTTGGACTCCATGATCTTGGAGGTCCTTTCCAGCCTGGATGATTTTGTGATTTTTTTTTTTTTTTCACATGCTGTTGCCTATTTCTTGGGCAACATGTGAGAAATCCTCTCTTTTTATTTCTTTTGGAACCAGACTGAGCTTCTATTACCAACTGACTTCACACCTCCAGTATCAGGAATATGAGTAGCCATAAAAAATAACACAGATTTGTGCTGGTCAGTTTTAGGGCAGGTACTATGAAGCTGCTTAATTCTCAGACAGATTTTTCCCTTTTCTACCTATTTTTTTAAAGTTCACTGTTTTCCATCTAGGACAAATGACCATCAGATATGGTTAGCAAGACAAGTCATCCAAAAAACAGACTTTAGATATGATGCAATTAATCTGTCCCTATTAAGGCAAAGTTGTGCATTATTTCTATAAGGAGAATGAAAATAAACAGAATGTTTATTTAATTGATGTTTTGATTACAGTGGCTTTAGAGTGCAGACAATAATTTTTGTTCACAGATTAAAAAAAAACCTTGAAGCTTTAGCAGTGCAAGAGAAAGGGAGATGTGGCAAGAAGCTGAGGTTATGGGGTTCAGCTCTAAATATTCTTAAATATAGGGAGGCTTATTGATGTGGACTTCCTGTACCTTGATTTAAAAGCCTCAGTCTGACCATGAGCTACCATGAGTATGAGCTCTGGGACTCAGACCCAAAATTATAACTGGCTGTTTATGATCAATGGCTCCAGCTTTAATTTGCTGAAACAAGGACAACTGGGGCCTTTATGTCTGTTTTCTTGCCCTTCCTCTTCCCATTTCCTTCTGCTTCCCCTTTACATTTCCTTTTGCATTTTAACTTTCCTTTCTTTCTCCTTCTTCATCTCATTCTCCTTCTGCCTCCTTTGCTTTCTCCTTTTTCTTCTAGAGGAAAATATTTTATTATTATTTTTTAAAAAAACAGATTAACACTTCATAGAATCATAGGATCACAGATTGATTTGGATGGGAAAGGATTTTACAAATCATCTTATTCCAACCCCCTGACATGAGCAGGGACACCTTGCACTGTCCCAGGTTGCTCAGAGCTCCATCCAGCCTGGCTTTGAACACTCCCAGGGATTACAAATCCACAACTTTTCTGGGCAGACACACTTGGTGTTGTCATTGTGTGCTTTGTGAAATTTTTGCACAGGAATTTACCTCACTATGAGAAAAGCTTCTGTATCTGTCATGACTTCTGATTTTTCTTTCTCCCAGTCCTATTTTCCTGCAGATGGGTTAACCTACTCCTAGACAAGTTTTAAAACTCTCAGAGATGCAGCTGTTGAAATGCATGTTAGCTTAATCAAAAAACAAATAAACAGCCTAGATGTGTGGGAAAGGAACCAGCTGTACTCACTGTGAACACAGCAGTGTGCAGGATGGACATCTTTTCCCTTTAGTTCCTCTTCTGATTCAAAGTTGGGTTTTTTTCACCCATGAACCAGAGAGTAACATTTGATCTCAGTTTGACTTCTGAAATAGGTCATTGTCTGGTTGGGGAGCAGAGATACGCAGAGATGATGCGTCTGCTTGGAGATCAGTTTCTTGTGGCTAAGGCAGAGCAGATAGGAAAGCATAAATCAAAATAAATATCTTTGTCCCTGCTGTGGTTGAAATGGGCTCCTGTGGTATCCAGGGACAGAGGAGGATTTGGAAAGAAAGGTTGCAGTGTGATAGTATTTTTCCCTTTGTGGTTTACTCAGAATCTTGCATGGGAAGATGGGGAATGGCTCTGAGTACAGATAATTGGGATGAATCAGTGTTTCTAATTCCACCCAGGACAGCCTCTGTGAGAACTGGAGAGGTTAGCCCCAAAACACAGCACTGGTTTGGAAACATTGCTGCTTGTTTCAAGGGGAGCCAGATTAAATAACGTGCACAAACATGGCTCTGGCCTATCATTACAGAGAACAACATTAAAATTATTTAATCTCCTCTTCTTTATGTTTTATAAACTAGATTACCTTGAGGGATGAAGCAGATAGTGAAGACTGCAGTGTGGGAGAAGTCTCTAACTTCTGACTCTGTTAATGGGATAGTGCATGGACTTAAAACTTGAAGACTGTGAGATGACAAGTTTAGCACCACTGTTTCTAGAACTAGAGAAATTAGTCCAAAAATTATTAATACAAATGAGTAAATGTCAAAACAAACAAACTGGGCATATACAAGCCCATAGGTTCTGATGGGTTGCTCCCACAAGCAAATTCCTGCTGATTGGAAGAAGCAAATTTCACCTTTATCTTCAGGAAGGGCAAGAAGGCCCTTCTGGGGAACTGCAGGCCAGCCAGCCTCACCTTAATCCCTGAGAAGGTGATGGAGCAACTAATCCTGAAATTTATTTCCAAACATATAAAGGACAAGAAGGTGACTAGGTGACTTGGAATAGTCAGGCACAGATGTACAAATCATGCCTGACCAAGATCATAACCTCACAGACAAACTAGCAAAGTGGAGTTTAGGTAGGTGGGCAGTGAGGTGACCTGAAAACTGGCTGACCTGTAGGATCAAACACTTGTCATCTATGACATGAAGTCCACTCACCATTGGTATGCACCAGGAATTCATACTGTGGCCAAAACTGTTTTAAAATTCTGTTAATGATGTATAGAAGTGATGCTAGTTTGATTTCTTTCTCTTATTGCAAAGAAAAATGATCATGGATTCTGTTTTACTTCAAGTTGCAAAAGTCCCCACAAAGTTTCACTGTATCAAAGACTGAACTGAAGATATCCAACTAAATCCATATTGCTGTAATTATTACTCTCCAGATGAAAATTTTCACCTCAACATTGAAAAGTAGTGGGAAATTCTTGCATTTTCATAAACCAGAGAGGGTTATATGTGCTTTATCTGTTTTGTTCCTTCTTACTACTGAAAAACAAACAAACAAACCAAAAAAAAACCCAAAAAAACCCTAAACAAACTCTAGAAAAGTTGAAACAAAACTAATGTAAGGAAAATTACTCTGTAAAACAACACCGTGAGATTTTTTTTTTCTCTCAGTGTAAACTATACCAAGCCCACAGGAAAAGAAAAAAATTTCTTCAGTAATTGTAAATATAGCCTGCAGTAATCAGACTGACATATTGTATCTATCCTACCATGGGAAACAATACTAGATATTGTTGAATTGGAGTGTGGTTTGTTTGGAGTTTTAGCAGTAATTACAAATGTTTAATAGGTGCTCCAATTTTGGGCTACTCATAGTCCTCTGCTCCTCCATGGCCTCACCAGCTGCAGGGTGACTGCTCCCAGCTCAGGAATTCCACTCGCTGGGTGTGTCCTGGGAGAATAGGACTACATCAGTCTAGACCCATATCTCTGGGATATCCAGAGAGGCCTTCTCCATGCCTGGGAGACAGCTGAGTAGCTCTGGAATAGAGTGAGCTGAAAGGTCATCTGTGAAATCAGGGGCTTCAGGAAGAATAGAAAGTGAAGCAAACCGAGAGTGGAGGTGCACACATATTTCTGTGCTCGTGTGAATGCCTGTCTGGCCTTCTGATGTCAGGGACAGCTGGAAACCTGCTGCAGCACCCTCGGGATTAAGAAGAACTTGGACTTCACTGATGATGGTCAGTCAGTCCCTCACATACCTGTGGTGCTCTGACAGCTATAGCATTTTCATTGGGAAACTCTGAAGGGAAGGGGGTCTCATCCCCAGCCAGTGGCCTCACTTCTCTTCCTAAACCATTAAGGCGACTTCTTTCAGAAAGAAGAAGAAAAAACGGGGATATTTTTTTTCTTATTTCCTGCTGTGCAAGTCCATTTGAATGGTTGGAAGAATCAGTACTCCCTGCTGGATGTCTCTCAGAAGGCTCTGAGGGAAGGCATCTCTCTGGCAGATGGGGGGACCCAAGGAGCTGGTGTGTGACAGGAAAGCCCTATGCCATGCAGATGGGTGAGAAGATGTTGCTGTGATGCTCCACCCGTGAATGCTGGAGAGAGCAGCAGCTGAGGTGCAGGCAGAGGCTGTGAGCCAGGCTGCAGGTTCTCAGTGAGCCCACAGCTGTGCAAACAACATCACCCATGCTGCCACAGCTCCCACAGAGTGAGCAGGTACACAAACCCTTGGATTCAAGGCTGCAGGCCAGCCAGGATGGGGAACTGTTTGCATTTGGCTGGGGGCATAATCAGAGCTGCTGAGAGCAGAGAGGATATGTGGGCTTACACAGCCCAGCTTGCATTAAGTTAGCTCAGCTGGTCAGAACCTGGTGCTCATAACACCAAAGAGGGTTGATCCCACATGTATGAGCCATGCACTGAAGAGTTGGACTCAATGATCTTTGTGGGTCCCTTCCAACTCGGAATATTCTCCGATTCTATGATCTGAAGGCCCTAGTAAATAAAAACTCAATCTGGTCTTGTGATGCTTCTTTGTCATTTTTCTGGATTTTCATCTCAAAATAGGCTACAAATTCTGTGCTAAGAAGCTCTATGATTTAGGTTATACAGCTGAAGCTGGGTCCTTACAAGTTCATCTGATAGGGACAGAGATTTTTTCATACCTGCATCAGAAAGTGGCACATACTTCTGAAGTACAGTCCATCCCTGAGCCTTTCCTGGCACTCATTGTGTGAATCCCATTGCCACAGGGTTTTTTGCCTGCGTGACAGACCAGCCATCTGCTCAGCTCTGGTGATGCAAATCCAGAATTTTGGGTAACTTCAGCAGAGCTGCTCAGAAGAGACACATGCAGCTGAGGTCAGGATCTGTTCCGCTTAATTAAATAAATAAAGGTTAAATATCCTGGAAGATCCATTTTCCAGTGTTCTTAACCTTCTCTTTGCTGGTGACCTCCTTATTTATTTATTTACTTATTTTCCAACTAAGCTTTTCATGGCCATTTCATTGACATAAATTTTCCAGCTTTTTTAATACAGAACATCTGTGGTCCCTATGCAGTGTCCTCTATAGGTCATGGGAAAACTTTATCTTACTAATATGCTCCATTCCTCTATATATTCAAGCCCAATTGATGGGGCCAAGTGTGTTTATAAATAAATATTGTCTTGTAATGACCATTTCCATGTGTCCCAGAGGAATAGCGATTTTGTCCTTTTGAGCTGGCCAGCTGCCTCCTTTGTAACAGTGAGAACAGTTTTCCTCTGTCTGGTTAACATTTGATTTATGTGGAAATGAACTCCCCAAGGTGACAGGCCAGTGATACTGAAGAATGCAATGCTCCCAACTACCCTTTTAAGAGTCAGGGAACTCTGTTCATCCACCAACCCTTCATTTTTCTCTTCATCAAACTAAATTATGGTTGTTATTTATTGAATCTCTCTATTTGTCCCTGGCCAGCTTTGTCTGCCTCAGCCAAAACAGGGACAAAAGCAAGAGGAAGGCAATCAAGTTCCACTGGAGCTCTGTCACATATCTGTCACTAAGAGAAATGACCACTGACGTAGGACACGGTTAAATTATGGAAGAATGTGTTTGCTGGGAAAGGCAGAGCATGGATTGACAAAATATATGGTAAATGATTGGCTCTTCTTTACTGATGAGAGCAGAAAGAAATATGCTGCCACATAGCTTCTCCTCTGCACGAAGTGTGATCCAATAGCTGCTTATCACTGAAGGATGATACTGTGCCCAGGGCTTATTTCTTAACACTGTCCCACCAGAGAGAATATATACTTCTTACACAAGCCTTGATCTGCTCTGCATCCTCTTCCAGCTAGGCAGCAGTGCAGGAGAGGTCAGGATCCATCTTTTAAAGGCTTTCAGAAGAAATCCATTGGACACTTCAGAAGAACACACAAGACTTATGTAGGATATCTGATAATCTTTGCTTCTGAAATTGTTCCTTGAGCTACATACACACATGTTTATGTGGAGATATATACACAGAGTAAAGAATGTTTATTCTGATTTTCCACTTTCTCAAAATGTTGTACTGTGTGAAAGGGAATGAATGCCTGAGGATTTCGAGGCTTTGGTTTCTGGTAAAGCCAGTCTGATAAACTAACTGTTCAAGCCTCCAGGCTTGATCAATAATAAGAATACATTCCTATGGCTGTAATTTCATCCTACTCTGTAGTCTATCAGAAAGGTAATGAGGAAAGTAAAGTAATTTTCAAGAACTTCATTTTATTATGCAGAAAAATAATCCAAATATTATCCTTCTCCCTTAGCATGCTGGCATTTAGCACTTAGTAAAGAAAGGTTATAGCAAAGTAGGACATGTATTTTGGGTATTTAGGTGTTTCTCCATTTTTGTGACAAATCCAGTTTTGAGGGACTAGACAGAGCCTCACTTCCTATACTCTGAGACGTGTTCCATGGGAGAATTCAGCAGAAAACCAATTCCTGTAAATTAAGTTATGACATCCTTATCATGTTTTCCGGCTCCTCTCATGTAGCACAGCAATGTATGTCATGAGGGGATGTGTGCACTGTGGTCTGGTTTTGATACCAGTGAGATTTTGTATTGCAGTCCTGGCTCTTCTGTTTCAAATGGCAAAGGGCAAGCTGTACCACCAGGAAAACTATATAAAATACTGTTTATGGATATTTAATTTCAGGTTTATGAAGTAGAAAAAAAACCAGATCCAAACAATCAGACGCCAAACCAGCACAATTGATCTGTTACTGCTGGGATCTGCTCTTTTTTTTGTTGTTGTTATGTAAACTGCATGACGGTCTGGCTTTCCAACGGTGGGAAAATCTCCTGAGAAGAAACGTGTCCCTCGCTTCCTCTGGGAATGCTCAGTACCCTGGAGATTCTTCTTGCTTGACATTTTGTTTCTCAAGTGACTACTGGACCTTTGCTCAGATGAGATAAGTAATTTTTATTTCCCTGGCTACAAGAAGTACATGTAATTATGTAATTGTAAGGCCTAAGGCTAAACTGGTTTATGACAGTGGATATGCAGGGGGTTGTCCTCACAGAGCTTTTGTGAGCCAGACTGAGCTGGGCTGTGTTACTTTGGCCATGTTTTGGTGGCAGGTAGCACAGCAAGCTCAGGAAATCCCTGTTCAGTGGTGGGCCATTGCCCCTCCCTGCTCTCATGCATTTTCCCACAGGAAATTTGAGGACCTACATACTTGAGTGCAAACTAGGGTGTACTTATGTTTTTTGAGCCAGAAACAAACCCTATTTAAAAAATTAAAACAGATATTTGTTCTATCTTCTGGAAATACAGCAGAGTTAGTGTGAATAAAGATTGTAAAATATGATGAGGTTGCATCTGGAAAACTTGAAATCTTCCACAGAACACCAGATTCAGATTATGCTCGATTATGTCAGAAGAAATCACAAATTTTAGTTAACCTGAACATTTTCTTTCCATCTGATTATGTTTTCAGATATGAGCTGCTCACATTCACAGCATTTGGAAGGCACTTTGCAGGCTCACAGGCAGGACAGATCTAATAAATGCACACAAGTGATCTAAACAGTCTACTTAAATTTATTTTCATTGTACAGTGTTCGCATCTGGAGTTTCAAACAGCACCAGTCTACCCTGCAGTGTCTGGAGGTCTGTCTCCAAAAGGAGACAATTCTCTCAAAACCAACACTGAACCATGAGATATTATGTTAGGGAACACCAAATCTTGTTTTCTTACTGGATTACTGATGTATCTTTTTTCATTATTAAGTGAGGTTCTAATGCTCCATAATCTTCCTCACCTATTTTTTTGCCAGAAAACCTATGGAACAAAAGTTGCCTGCTGCCATATGGAAAGGGCAGCTAGAACCTTACTGCTGTTTCCTTTTCCATCAGAGGTTGCACTGAAATGTCTAAACAAAGATATTTGTGGTTGTATGGAAGTTTAGTATTAAAGAGCTCCCTGGGGCTGGAAGGCACACACCCATGCTGCCTAGGAAAAGCTGCTACAGGATTAAGAAAACTCCCCTGCTAGACAGATTTTTGCTCTGGAGATCCTGCCACTTTTCCCTTTGATTGCTCTTCCTGCCTGGACTCCTTAAGTAGATATTTAACTGTAGGATCCTTAAGAATTCTCCTAATTTGGAGGGGGCTTCACACAAGTGTACAGGGGTTGCTGAACTGTTTAGGATTTCAGAGATGCTCAGGAGTTTTACAGAATCACAGAATGCTTTGGGTTAGAAGGGACCTTACAGCTCATCCAGTTCTATTCCCCTGCCATGGTCAGGGACATATTCCACTAGATCAGGTTGCTGAGATTCCCATCCAGCCTGGCCTTGAACACTTTTTATCTCAGTGGGTAACAGCATCCCCAGTGTTTTAATTTTGTTCTATTCATATTAGCAGAGAGAACTCTACAATTCACAATTTATTAGGTACCTATGTCTTAACAAGTGATTCCCAAAAGAACAACTGAATCTTGCAGATCTCACCTTCAGAAACCTTTGACCTGAAATAATCCAAAACCACATTTACTTCACCAGAAAGAATAGTACATCAACTAAGAAATGTTTTTAAAACTGTGACCAGCTGCCATTCACTTCTGCTTTCCTTAAAAACCATCCATCCCTTGACTTCTTCAGAGCATTCCCACATTAGCCTGGTTCCCTAGAGGAGCTGTCCTCTCATCTCTTGGATGACAAATTCCTTCAAGTCTGCTGTCTCTGATATCCCTGTTTTCCATCTTGCCTGGTCATTGTCTCATTATAATACTCCATGTGTGCTAGAGATGGCTTGTCCTACTATTCTTGGGTTTTATTCTTCCTTTTGCCCAGCAGCTCTTTGTTAAGCTGGTTCAATGGAGTGGCCCAGCCAAATTGTTTCAGCATTCATGCTCCTCTGTTTACCACAGAGAATCCATGTAGTCTGTGTTCAGAGTGTGTGCAAGGCCCTCACATGCCGCAGTCAGTGGCTTAGCAGGAGGAAAAGCAAAAGCCAAGGAATGGAAGCAGGAATCTGGTTTGCCTCTGACAGCCCCTTGAACTGTGCTCTGGCAGCTCCGAGGGAGCCTTCCCTGGGGGCACATCAGGCACATGTGCTTTGGGGAGCAAGAGGATCCAGAGCTGATCCTCACTGCTGCTGCTGGGAGTTCGCATGGTCACGGCGTGTGACCCAGCTGGGAGCGAGTCCCTGCCTGGCTGAAGGGACTGCACGTAGCTGTGCTGGCTGCTGATTTCCGTGACCAAATTCCATGTTCTGCACGGCATGTGCAACTCCCCTGTAGCATCATCCATGGCTGGGGAGCTCCCCAGGGTCCCAAATGGGCACTGAGAGTAAGTGCTACCCTTTAAAAGCTCACATCTCTGAGTGAAACCATGTGGCAAGCTCTCTGTGTCTTTGCTAATGAACATTTCACCCCTTGAAAGGTATTTTTACACTCTTCTGTGTGCATGGTGCTGATGGGTCCGTATTTGTGGCAATTTTACCAAGCTGAAATGCCACAGCCTCTTGATGATTTCAGGTACCAAATTATTGTGGGCAATTTTTTCAAAGGGAGGTCTGGAATCTCTTGCTACTAAGGAAACCTCTCCCCTTTTCACAACAGGAACAAAATATCAAAAAACTTTAGATATGTATTTGCACCCAAACATTTGTACATGCACACATTTTTCCTCTGCAGTTTATTTCCCCAGTGACATATTCCAAATGACATTCCCAAAGTACCCATATGAAATGCCTAGAAATCCTAATGGGGGTAAGATTTCCTAGCCTTTTTCCACCACTGCATGCAAATGTAAGCCAAGTTGAAAATTGCCAAGAGGAAAGTGACCATGAGAAGCTCACTGAGACACTTGACAGAAATCTAAACCAACACATTGGAAAGAGTTACAAACAAAAACCGGTCTCAAAACCAGCGCTCCTCCTGTGACATCATGTCACATTAATCACTGCTAGGTTGACCTAATAAGGATGAAAATTCCCACTTCAGAGCCTGCTCTCCCAAACAAAAAAATGCATTTTCTGCTGTGTCGGACCTTCCTTAATGTCTGCCAGAAGAGATGGAGCTGGAAGCTTTGCTCAGATGTCAGTGCAGTTAGCTGAGGCCCAGGGTGGGAGAGAAGTCCATTGTAGCTAGTGTCTTTTCTCTCTAAAGCACAATGGAGTCTCTGGCAATGAGGATTCCTTTTAGATATATATATAAATATATAATGGAATCTTTTGGCTAGAAAACCAAAGTAAAAATAACTTGGAGAATCCCTACTGTCAAATCTGGCAGTGCTTCTTTAAATATATAAATGTGTGTGTGTGTATATATATATATATATATATATATATATATATATAAAGGTAAACAAGCTTTTTCCTCCTTTGATTTGATAATGTGCCCAAGGAGAACTTAAGCTGAAGTATTTTACTGATAAATTAATAGTTCTGTGCTTGAAGTGGAATAGGAAAGAATGTGTTGATATACACAGATGCATGGTTTTGGAAGGAGTAAGGAGTTATCACCACTTGCTGGCTGAGTGATCTGCAGTGGATTGCAAACACTGTGCAAGGTGTGACTACCTATTTAAAATGATATTTCTGTTTTGTGGACACCACTAAGAGCCTCTCAGTGAGCGAGTGCTCAGATGTTGGCATCTGAAATGACAAAGATATGATTGATTACATGTTTCCATGCTAAATCATTGTGCTTGTACGTGTCTTGTGCATGATTTCAGATTAAATATCGCCACCTGTAAAGTCTCTGGCACCTCTGTTTTGAAGACTGTTCCACCTACCATTCAGTACATGGTCAAGAAATCTTTATTTCAGTCTTCTGAACTTCTTATTTCTCCGGTTTTGTGCCTTTCATAATTGATATGGCTGAATTAGAACTCAGTGCCTGCTGCTTTTTACCTTTAACCAGAGTATTGAATTGATATTTGAACAGATAATTGTCCCTTAAGGAAAACACCCATGACTGATAACACCATACTTGCTGCTAATATAAACTGAAGGATATTCACATCTTTAAAATTAGGTTAAATTTAATATTTTATGGAGCACATTCAGTTTTGTGTTCCATTTTTCATGTGGATGTTGACAGTATAAAGGAGCTGACTATAAGGAAAGCTTCAGTCCAGACATTTTATTACTCTCTTAATTTAACACAAAATATTTAAAGAATGCAGTGAGATTTTGTATATGGAAAAAATAGCACATGCCAAACAATTTAATCTGATCAGCTAAGAATAGTATCTGTTTATAATATGATTTAAAACACCAGCTAAGTCTGAGCAGACAACATTTATTAGTACTTGATATATTTTTGAAAAGCTGTGAGACAAAAAGCTGACCACCCAAGGGGAAAACAATTGTCACTTGCCTCGCTCAAACTCAGCAGAGTTTCTTTCAGTGTGTGTCACAACACTTCAGTTTTGCTTCATGTCCTGCCCTTGACTGAATTTGGAAACTGTGACAGTCAGCAGAAGCAGCCCCTTTCTGACCGACCAACCCAGATGACCCAGAATGAAAGACCTAACATCAAAAAATACACTCTGAAGGATAACGAGGCTGGGCCATGGGAGGATGCAATCAATTTTCATGGCTATTGTGGTTACAAAAGGAAAAAGCACTTGAGGAAAGCAGTGATGTTCCCTGGATGAGGAAGATGCTGAGCCCCAAACCACAATAGCCCTTTGCAGTCACTCCAGTGCCATTCCTCAGTTTTATGGTCTTTGTAGTAGACCTCAGACCATAAAATCAAGAAATATAATTTCACATTGGCCCACACAGAAGCTGGCTTTCTCCTCCTTGCTACTAAGCCAAAATTTAACAACAGCAGGAATCCAAGTAAACTCCTGTAACAATGAGATACCCTAATTTTTACAAATTGTCCCCAGGGACATTAGTCAATGCTGATTGAAGAATCCATAATTAGCACTGAAACGCATTTGTCGAAATAAATCAACCATTTGGGGATGCCTAACTCTGCTGGGGTTTCTATTCCCCCATGTTTGTTTGTTTCCTCTGTGGGAGATTAATTTAAGACTCAGAGGAAAGCTTTCTCATGACCAAAATTCATTAAACTCTCCCTATCCATAAATTTGGAGTACAGCAGGGACCATTAGATCCTCCCATGTGACATACTGAGCAATACAGGCCATGACATCATGCACAGCTACTCCTGCACTGGGCCCAGAAAAGAGATTAACAAGTCTCCTGCAGAAAATTACAGCATGTTTGTGCTGGGAGTGATGTCTTCAGATAGATCAACTCTTCCTCAGGGTACAAAAAAAAGGTGTTAAACTTTTGTTAAAGGTGAAGAGGGAATCCAACATGGGTTTTTCACCTCTTTGAATTTTTAATAACCTGAATGTTAAAATAATTGTTAGCAATAACTAAAGTATGGACTATATTTTCCTTGAATGGACTTTTTTGTCTTCCTTGCATTGAAGTGTGTCTTGATGATCCTTGAACATTCCTTTCTCTGTTACCTAATAACTCATCAGTGTTCTGAGAGTCCTCAGCCAGAAACCCCTGAATACTTAGTGTTTTTAAATATTTCTTTTAATTCATGTCCTTGGTGATGCATCCTGACTGTGAGTGCCTCAATCCCAGTGGCTGTTTCTCTTGGACAGCACTGATCTTGTCTCTGCAGGCTAAATTTCTCTTCAGCATCCAATAAGGGAATATGGGAACGTATTTTATCTTTACTGTCCAGCTATCACATGAGAAATCTCCTTCTTTTTTTTTTTATATATTCAAATAATTCTTAAGGGAAAATAGAAAACACAATTCAGGGACATAGGGCAGAGAAGCATTATTAATATGCTAAGGGTATTAGAAATTCCTGTCATCTTAGATTAGTCTGGATGTCATGTAAACACAAATATAGGGAAAAATATTTTCATATAAGCATGTGGGGGAGAAAAAGTTAACTCTCACCTGGCTATTCAAGCAACCCCCACAGGTGCTTTGAAAACACCAGGCCCAGCAGAATTATATTTTATGAAAATAATGAAAGCTTTGTTCCTTTCATCATATAATATCTAATGTTTTTTTCTCCTGTCAAAGCTCCTTTGTGGTCTTGGACTAACTACTTTTGCAGCTTGCAGCAAAAAACATGTCCTAATAATAACCACTGGAGTGCTTGGGAACTGGTTTCACAAAATGTCCTCAGTCTCTAGTTTGTGAAGAAAAAAATATGTGGAGAATTAACCATCTTTTTTATTTTCAGTCAGAAAAAATATTGTGTCCATGCTGCTATCCAGACTGCAAAGTAAAAGCAATGATTCCTGAACTTTATAAAGTGTAGATAAAGGCTCAGACTTCCATGAAGTTCATTCACATGTCTGTGGGGCAAAACCTCTGAACTGACCCTTTGGCCTGGAGTGACACATGGCTTGAGGGCAAAGGGCTGTGGCACACATGAGGCGTTAACTAAATCTGAATGTTCCTCTGGCTCTCACTTTACAATGTCCTGAGTACCCCAGAAAGCCCAGAAGGAGGGGTAACCCTTCTGTGGAAAGAGCCAGGCAGTTGAATAGACCAGGGCAGATCGCTGTGGGACAACATGCTCATGAAGACATGCTCAAGGGGCAGAACTGTTTTACAAGGCCAGAATTGTTTTTACAAGGCCAGAGTGATGCTAGGGGTAGTAGAGAGGTTCAAAGTGTGGCTTGCAGCAGGGCCTTGCCAGTGGTAAGCTCCAGCTTCCGTCCCTGGTTCATACCAGATTTTGCAAAAGAGAGCGCAAGGAGTCCTGAAGGCGACAGCTATATAATCAGCTGCCAACAGGGAAAGTTTCCTCCAAATCCTATTACTCAGATCATGGCTTCAACCCTGGAGCATTAATCTTTATACCCCCTGTAAGCACTGTCTGTGTTTGTTTGCTCTGTGTCCCCACCACGGTAACTCTGAATCTTCTGGGTGTCCCAGACAAGGACAAAGGCTCTCACTGCCATTTTTCTGTTTAAAACAGAGAAGCTCCTTAGGTGAAAGCTAGGCAGAAAAAAAGAAACTGTAATCCCAGACATTATGCCTGCCCTGGAAGGACTTTAAAATTACTTCTGCTCCATAATCTTCCTCACCTGTTTTCAAAAGAAAACAGTTTTGCTCTTCTGGTAGGCTGCACAAAGAGCCAAAGCATATTAAATACACAGAATAGAATAAGTGATGTCAAGTAATGCAGTTCTAGTTACACCATGTTGCAGAGGGATGGGAATGGTAGGGACACAAATAAGTGTGAAGGGATGATGCTGATACCTTATTGAATCCAATTTACTAAATTATTATCAATGAGATGCATGGTTAACTGCTAACATGAACTGTCGGCACTATTTGGTAGAAATCTCATCGTCATCCTTGTCAGTCTGTGTTACAAGCAGAAGGCTTCAAATTTAAAATAAAGCCCCTTTCTGACAAAGTTGCCAGGGAGAATAAATAATTAAATGTATTGAGCTGTGGTGCTGCCAGCTGATCCCCTCTCAGCGGGCTAAGCTGGGTCTGAAATCTGTCCTTTCAGTGAGGAAAGCAGCTCCCAGGCCAAAGACCTCCCTCCTGCTCTCCACCACTGGCTGCCTCTGTCCCTGACCTCTTCCAGGACTGCAAAACTTGCTCAGGAAAGGGGCTTTGCACTGAAGGATTTTCTGCACGGAGCAGGACCACAGCACATATGAACATAACATTCATGGCACAAAGCTGTGCCTTGTTTATCTGTTCAGCATCCTGGCATATGACTGAGGTATCTTAGCGTTACCTCAAAATACCAATATCCCTGCAGTAGTGTTCCAAGAAACAGAGCGTATTAGGGGTGGAGCAGGGAGAGCCGTGAAGATGAAATAAAATTTGGAAGGAGAAAATGAGAAAATTATTATGGGCAAAAAAAAAAAAAAAAAGCTCATTTGAAATACTGAGAGAATAATGAGGTAATATAGGTAACATAAAATTATTATTATTCAAAAGGACCATGGAAAAGGCTGGGATACAGGAAGGACCAAGAGTACAGAAGAATGAATGAAGAATACAAGGAGACAAAAAGGAAAGAAATAGGGAAAAATCAGAGATGGAAGAAATAATTTTTTGTTGGGGGTTAGGATTTTTCCTTTTGTTTCTTTCTCTCATGGAATTTTGTCCCATCTGTGGCTAAGAGACAATAATGACCAGTACTTAAGAGAGGCAAAAAAGGCGAGGGAAGCATGCAGCTGGCTACTCTCTTACCTGGGAGGTTTTCTCTTTGGAAAAGCAAAGATACCATGAGATTTTGGCCGGGTGGTGAGGGGCTGGGCTGGGCTCCTCTCGCTCTTGGCCTTGGAGTAGGCACAGCCGGTCTGCAGTCGCTACCCAGAGGATTCACTGCCACGATGGAGCTTTTGTCCTTCCTTTGCGTCTCCTACTGTGGGTGAGCCTTTGCTCGTAAGAGCAGTTGTTGGACTGGGACATTATTAACACCCAATCTGACTGGAAGGGACCCTTACCATCTGTTTGGGTGCCTCAGGGGAGAAACCCAGGACCCCAACCCTCTTCCCCTTCCTGGCTGCGTGCAGCAGCTGCTACGGGAGGAGCCTGGCTGCCGCTGCCCAGTCCCACTGCTTTCTCCTCTACACTCTAACCCAGCACCCCCTGCCTGCCATGACACCTGCTACAGCTGCAGAGTTTCTGATACATTTCCTCGGCTCCTCTGGTGTCTGCTCATCCCTGCTGTCCCGGCCACTGCTCCGCGGTTCCTGCTACGGCCCATTTCCACCGCACAGCCCGCCCGCCGTCACCGCGTGAGGGAGACGCGGCCGAGCCCGCGCCACAGCGCCCCCTGCAGGCGCGGGGGAATCATCGCGCCCGCCCTGCCCGGCCGGGAGCCAGCAGCGCCCCTGCCGGCCGTGACTGGAACTGCACCAAGGGGAAAGCACCGCGGCTGAGAGACGGCTGCGGGGGGTTCCAGTTTCTGTGTGCGTTCCTGCCGTTGCTGCTGTTTGTTTGCCTTGTTATACACACTAGTAAAGAACTGTTATTCCTTTTCATGTGTCTTTGTCTGAAAGTCTCTTAATATCAAAGCTGTAATAATTCAGAGGGAAAGGGGTCATATTTTTTTCCATTCCAAGGGAGGTTCCCACCTTCCTTGGCAGACACCTGTCTTTCAAACCAAGACATTGTAGCTTTTTTATTATTATTTTGTATAAAACCTGCTTTTGCACAGCATCTGACTTAACCATGTGTTTAATAGAGAGCCCCAGAGAAGTTCACAGTCCTGGAAATGGAGGACAGAGACAAATTGTATGTGATTCACTCTGACTCTTCTTGGAAGCTGCAGCTGATCATTGTTTGGACACACAAGGGGTAGATTAATTTCTGCAGATGTCCACCATCCACCCTTCCACAACATTAATGGGCAGGCCAAGGAATGAATGCTTTCAGCAGAAACTTCAATTTCCTCTGCTGATTCAGATGAAGTATTTTTTCTGAGTTTTTGTTCTGAAGAGCACCAATTCCAAATGCAGGGAGTCCACACCTCAGAGCAATGCCCCTCCATGCCACCATCCAACACCTTGAGAAGCCTGAAACCATCCATCCAACAATTGCTGATGAGCTACTTCCAAAGAGAATGAGAATCAAGCTTTGACTTTTGACTGTTTCACCTTAGAGAAAAAAACAAACATTTAAATGTTTGAGTGGCTTGGAGGGTCAGAACAAGGATAATACTTCTCTCAAGCCACAGACATACGACAATTTCTGCAAGAGATTTGAACAGGAACTTGTCCATAGTTATGCCTACTTACACGGGAACAAAACATCTATCAATTTAGGCTACCAAATGTGACAGAATTAGCTGTCTTACTTTTATGTATTCCTGTAGAAAAACTTGTGATGAAATTTTTGGGAAGGCCCCAGGTAACAAATGCCCATTTTAATTTGAAGAGGAAAGCTTTTTCCCACCAATTCTCAATGCCAGATTATATAAAAAAACAGGTGAGGCACTGCTAAAAACACAGGTGAGACACTATTAAAAACCCAGGAATTCAGCAGCAGCATCCAAGTCCTCCTGAAAAGCATTCAGACAGTTTTGAAAATACTATCTCTAATATTATTGGCAGGCTTCCCTCTCACTCCCATTCATGAGTTCCCACTGGCAAAAAATAACCTTCTGGAGGATGCAGACTTAATCCTATGAAAAGTAAGTGAAACAAGTACACGTGTTTCCTTCCATGTATGAATCTATCAGAGAAAGCAAATCAGGATTTGGTCTTCCATCATGAAGAGAATGTTAAAGAGGCATCTGCTTTTTCCAGCTTGAATAATTTCAATGAAACAGATGCCCAGGTGGCAGCCAAGAGGACTGGGATTTCTCAGCTTGGCCTACAGCTAATCTAAGATGTGTGTTTTCCTGCAGCCAAGTATCTCACCCTGAGAAGAAAAGCAGCACTCTATCATTTTGCTGGGTTTTCTGCCTGGAGTGACACCAGCTTTCCCGTGGGATGAACAGGTCGCTGCACCTGACCTGAATTTGCTCTCAAAATGCCCTTGCCACAAACCAACAAAAAAGAAAAAGCCTGGGAAACCAAAGGTGAAATGGTGGCTCTTCTCCAGTGAAATCCTTGCGATATTTAGTTACTCCCTTTAAGAGTACAAGGAATTCACACAAAAAGATCAATACCCAAATGTCATACACAAAATCCGTGGGAGCTGTTGAATACAGAAGTTTTGTGAAGCACTCACTTGCATAGGAAAGCCTCACATTTTGTGACAGCCAGCAGAAGATAAGAAAGAGACCCTTGGTAGGAAAAATACAATTAAAAAATCAGCATGCCATTAAAACAAGTATAAATACACATTATATTACATGAGTGAAGTGTGGTTTCTTTAGTGTACATGCCATTTTTTATTAATTCATACACTAAGTGCTAAGGTGTTTTCTAATGCCATTGGGTGGTGCTTTCAGTAAGTAATGGAATAAATAGCTCTTGCACGGTTCTCTTCTGCATTGTGTTCTTGTTTTCTTAAGTAAAAGGAAATTGACGCAAAACACCACAGGTGCCTCCTCCTTCCGAAGCCCAGTGCCCTAGCACAAAGCTGTGCATCACGTTTCTGAGGCACTCTGGCTCCCCTCAGGTGTGATAAACTGCACTTTGGGCACGATGAGCGACGAGTTGGTTCTCCGCATGGAGTTGCTCCTCCGAATTGAGTTGTTTCTCCTCATGGAGTTGCGCTTCCTCAGGGAGTTTTGGTGGGACAGCTCGCTCTTCTGCAGGGTCTGGATGAGGATGGAGGGCTTCTCATCAAGCTCCCGGGCACTGCAGCGTGGCGCAGCCACTTTGACAGTGTTGCCGAACTTGGAGTAGTCGACAGCGTACACACCTTCCTCCTCAGTGACAATGGGCACAAAGCGGTGACCCCACAGGATCTCCTCTGCCACGTAGGATGTTCTTGCCTGTGTCGTGATGCCTGTGGTTTCTACGACCCCTTCCAGTATCACGATGAGCTCCAGGTCCTGGAGCGCCAGGTCAGAAGCAGAGATATCATAAAGAGGACTCCGCTTGTCAATGACATGACAAATGATTAAGGGAGCCACCAGGAAAATGTTGTTGCTTTCAATGGGGTTATCCACAGGGATATCCACTTGGTGAATGGGTATGACTTCTCCTTCAGGGGTCATGGTCTTCCTCACGACCTGGATTCTCACTGAGGCGCTGATAATCATGCTCTTCCTCAGGTCCCCCACCCGGAACATGAAGCAGAGCTTGCCGTTGCGGACAGCGATAACCGCCTGCCTGCTGAAGATCAGCGTCTCGGCCCGCCGGTGAGCCTGCGCCGTCTTCATGAATATGCAGCCCAGCATGACAGCGTTGATGATCAGCCCCACAATGTTCTGCAGGATCAGGACCGTGATGGCCAGGGGACACTCCTCCGTCATCATCCTGCCCCCAAAGCCAATGGTCACCTGGACTTCGATGGAGAAGAGGAAAGCGGAGGTGAAAGACCTGTAGGGGAAGATTGCACCCAGTTAACTCTCAGGACACTGAGTACAGACTGAGAAACAACAGTTTCTCAACATGTACTTCCAGAAACAAACTTAAGGACCTGTTTGTATGGCTCTAGTACACATAAGCCTTCTGTTAACACCAGCCAAAGCATTGCATGCTTGGTGGCTCAGATTTGTGTGGTTGGTGTAGTGTCTAATGGTGGCAGGGAAGACCTCAGAGCCTGAGCTCTTCAAAGACCATCTGGGTGACCCGGAGCAGCTCAGGGAATTTCTGTCCAGGAGCACAGGCTGCCCACTGGCTTAGTGAACAGCTCTGGAGCAGCTGGGCTTTCCACATTCTCTATCCCATGAAGCCCTTGGTGGAGAGAGGTGGTTTTGGCAAGCATGGGCAATCAGCTGGCACACTGAGATACTACCACCAGCGTGTGCAGGGAAAGGAAACAGGGAAGACTGCAGCACTTCACTTATGCTACCTGAATCGTGTCCCAGAATTTCCTGGCAGGGGAAAAAGGGCTTTCCCAGATTTGTACTGCTTCCCAAACAATTGCTCACCTTGTGAGTGAGCAGGATGAGGCTGCAGGGAGAGGCCAGTGGCCCCCAGGTGCCCCCTGCACACCCTGGCAGCAGGACAGTGCTGTGACCCAGGACTTGGGTTCAGCTCACTGCCAGGGCAAGACCAGCAGGAAAATTTCAATACAGAAGTGGGATGTAGAAGTGTGGGTTAAGTTAAATATCCTAAAATGCTATGGTGCTGGGCATCAGTAAATGCTGTCCACAAACTTCCCAAAATACATTACTTATAGTAGCCACAAAGTCATATCCTCTGTATATACCAGGATCCTTAACTTCCTTTTATATTTATTTATTCTTTTATTCCTTCCAGTGCAATCCAATAAATCTGAAGCATCCCAATGCTTAACAGGGTAATACCAGTGGAAAATATATCCTGCCCATGAAGATGGGCCTAAGTAATTCATTGGGTTTTCTTTGCTTTTCAATTAGTCTGCTTTTAAATACTTTTTTTTTTCTTTTCCAATCATATTTTCACTGGGGTATTGAGGACACATTTAAATAGCATAGGCAATATCAAGGATAATTTTCTGTGCAATGAGAAAGTCCATCTTTGAGAAAACCAACCAGTCTCTGTGCAGGTATCTTTGAAATAACTTTCTTATTTTGCCTTTTCTATTCTTCTTAATAATTAACAAATTCCTTTGTATTGAGGGGGTTTATTTTGTATTTCACTCTGAAGAAATCAGGGACAAAGAAGTTACTTATTAGAATCCATAGAATGATTTCTTATAATCATGAATAGTCAGTTACATGCAGAATGAAGCTTCTGGGTTCAATTTCAGACAACTTAATTCAGCTTAAAACTCTGTCCAGTAAGTAGTCTGACTTCCTTTAGCAATACCCTTCTTTAAAAAAAAGGAAAAAATCCACCTTTTTAACAGTGGAAGTGAAAGAACAAGTTTGGAAAGCATTTTAACCATGTGAAATGGGAGAGAGAAAGTGCAAATCACACTATTCCCAGGTCCTTCCCCTCAGAGCTGTGTAGCAGCTTTCCTTTTTGGATGTTTGCTTTCTGTGGCAAAGAGATGTGAGGCTTAGAAATTTCTGCAGCACTTCGTAAAATGAAAGGGCTGTGCAAGCTCTAGGCACTGGTTAAAATTTCCAAAGCCAGGTTTTCCTGTAAATATGTAATGGCACCTACCCAAGAAGCTCTCCTGAAATATCTGTGGGCCTAAACCTCAGGGGAGTAGGCTAAAAATTTTTTGTCATGATTTTGGCATCCCAATACTGAAGGTATTTTATACCCCAAAACTTGCTATTCTTAAAGATGTCAGCAATCACATAATTACTTCATGACTTTGACCAAAGTGGTAGCCAGGTTTCCCTAGGAAAGGAAAAGATTTCCCATGGCTTGGACATGGGCACTGGAGCAGCTGTTGCCTGGACACCCCATGAGGGAGGGGTGTGTGTTCTTTGGCATGGCTAAACCTGAAATGATATTGATTCATTCATTTTGCTTCCTAGCAGGCATCCTGGAAGAGCCACAGGCAGCTATGGGGAGGGAACAGGGGGAGAGTCCTGGCTGTGCATGTGCCTGGCCCCAGTGGCATGAAGCCCTTGGTCCCCAGCTCAGGATCTGCAGGGTGACACAGCAGCCACACTGAGGGAGCCACCAGCCACACGCAGGGATGTCCCCTCAGCTGACCCTGCAGAGCTGCAGGGTTGTAACTGTTCACTAATTCCAGTTGGACACATCCCACAAATCCCAGAAATGCCGGGGGTAACGCTCCTGAGGGTGCAAGCTGGGTCATGACATCTCATTTCAGAGGAAACTGCTTGTGGCCAGACATCAGAAAAGAAACATGACAGCAATCCCTGCTCCAATTTCCCCCCCAGCCTGGTGAAGGGTAGCTTGGAAAAATCCCCTCTTCTTTTACCTTAGAAAATCCCCAGTTAGCAAAAAGACTGTCAAAACAAAGGGAGAATCAAATCTCTGCTACTTTATAAGCCAGATACAATGGCCCTTCAGACTTGGTGAGGTACCTGAAAACTTTGTGTGAGAAAGGAGAAAAGAGAAGTGGATTCACTGCTATCTCAGAGCACCCTGCAGCCTCCAGACCCTCACAGCACTGCATTGTGTAGAGGCAGATGATCTGGGGCAGCCTGGTGGTACAGAAGCAGGACTTTTCTATCTAAAAACTAGTGCTAAAAAAGCAGATTTAATTGATGAGATCCTGAAGTGATCTTATGGCTTTCCCCACCTGTAATTCAGAGTCTTCTCTTCCATGTATGTTTGTGACAGCTTATCAATGCCCTGACAATTGTCATGGCTTTGGGGACAGAGAGTAAAATACTTCAACAGGTGATATTTAATCCAGTCATCCCTTAAGCTTTCACTGTCTGACACAAATGCATGGTGTGGAAAGTGTTCCTCTGTCCAGCTGCTGGCCTATAGCTTCACCAAGGTATTTTGAAGCCCCGCGTATTTAACACTCTCAGGAGAGTCATCTTGAAACACACTTAGTTTGCCCGAAGTGACACATTTCCTGGCACCTCTGACTGGTGCCCTGCCTGACACCCAGGGCTGGTTCCCTGCCTCTCAGACACCGCTCTGGAGGGAGCGCCTCTGGCTGATGTGGCGCTGGGGATGCTCCCGCTGCCGTAGACAACGTTACAATACATATAACACATACCCACTCTTGCAGCAGGCTCTTATCTCGACAGGCAATCGAGTTACCCACAGAGTGTGGAGACACATGAAAAGCAGCAGGTCTCCCTCTCTTTCAGATCCTGTAAGGAATCAAAGACATCTACAGTACAGTATTTTCCAAGCCTGGGAGGCTTGCTGAATTTACGCAATCTAGAGGAAAACACTGCACTTTTCAACTGTCTCAACCAAACCCAATGGTTCATGTAAACTAAACGCTGCACTTCAGACAACGCCAGGACAGCTGGCAGCTCTGTCCCCGCCCTTTCTTCATCCCACCAAACTCTACTTTACCTGACACACGTCACGCACGGTGTCCACTTTGTGCTGTTTGAAGGGTTTTCCGTGCTTGGGTCCATGTCGCCATGGGCAAAGGCCACCAGCCACCACATCATGGCAAAGAGCAGCCAGCTGCACAGGAAGGACATGGTAAAGATGACCAGAGTATGACGCCACTTCAGGTCCACCAGGGTGGTGAAGATGTCCTGCAGGAATCGCCCCTGCTCACGGATGTTCTTGTGGGCCAGGTTGCAGGCGCCATTCTTGGCGATGAAGCGGGCTTTGCGCGGGCGGTCACGGATGCGCGGCTTGCGCAGGTTCTCGGCAGCGATCCGTGCCAGCACATACTCTTCAGGGATGATACTCTTGCGAGCCAACATCTTCCTGCCACCATAGTCCACTCAGCAAGATGCAAAATGGGGGGTGGTCCCTTTAGCAAGTATCTGCAGGGCTTGCTTTACCCTGCAAAAAAGAGTGAACCTGGTCAGAGTTGTCAGCTGTGCAAGAAGCCCCGACTGGGTACCCCCTGCCAAACCCCTCTACATTAAATGCCGGTTCTACAGTGCCCTCTCTCTCTCAGACCGTCATTTTTATATGAGCAGTCTGTATCAGCTTGTAGCAGATATGAAAGATGCTATTTGGAGACTCCTTGCAGGAAGGGAGGCTGCACAGCAGTCTCACAAAGTCGGTGTAAAGTACCGTGACAGACACCAGCTCGGTTCCTCAGGCTGTTTCTCCGGGAGACAGCAGTGCTCAGATGGGGATCAGAACACGAAGCACTAAGTTATTCGCATCTTTCAGAACCTGAAGAATCAGACGTCTGTGGTTTGAGCCGAAGTCAGTCTGCGGAGACGCGTGGAGACTCTCCCTCCTTACGGCTGCAGCCCCGCAGCGCATCCAGCAGCCTGTCGGGAGCCCCTGCCTCGTCCCCCGAGACCATCACAAGAAGGAGCTGAGCTGGAGGTGCGGCAGGCAGGGAACGGGACTCCTCGGAGCAGGCGGTCGCATTTTCCCTCGCAGCGCTCCTTCCCTTCCGGGATCAGGCGGGGAAACCCTTCCTTTATTCCCAAACTTTGTCCCCAAACGGGTGACAGAACAGACCCACGGAAAGCCCGGCTCCCCGGCGGCTGGCCCGTCCCACCGGGGGAGGGCAGGGCCGTCCGACCCCCCGGAGCCCCGCAGGGTCCCCCCAGCCCCCGGCCCCGCCGCCACTCACTGCAGAACGGGGCGGGACGCGGCCGGGCCGGGCGGAGCGGGCCGGGCGGAGCGGGGGGGGCGCGGGTGGAGCGGGGCTCGGGCTCGGGGAGATGAGCGGAGGGGCCGGGGCGGGGCTGGGGCTGGGGACGCGGGACTCGGGCTGGGGACGCGGGACTCGGGCTGGGGACGCGGGACTCGGGCTGGGGATGCGGGACTCGGGCTGGGGACGCGGCGCTCGGGCTAGGGATGAGGAGCCGGGGCGGGGCTCCTGCTCGGGATGCGGGGCCGGGGCTCGGAGCGGTGGTTGGGATGCGGAGCACGGGCGCACAAGCTCCCTGCGCTGCGCGGTGCCTGTGGACGATGAGTTGAGGGGGTTTTCGGCAAGTTCCAGCCCATTTAACAGCGGGACGAGGTGCTAACGCTGCTGGTCTGTGCCATTTCGCTAGTTACACAAAGCTGCGCGCCTGCCTGCTTCCCCTGGCAAGCCAAGAGTTGCGCCTTCCTAACTTTATCTTCCCTCGAATCTAGCTGAGACAGAGGAAGCGAGGCTCGTGCGTAAGTTTGGGGGACCAAAGCCAGAATCTCATGACCTTTGCAGCTTTGGACAAACTTAATTACCTGTCTCTGCAAGAAAGAAAGACATTTCTTTTCACGGGTCACAGCTCTTGCTGAGCCGTGTCAGGCCCGTTGTAATGTTCAGCTGGGAAATGGGCACTGGCAGATGGGGATTTGTATTTGGGATGGGTGTAGGAGGAATTATGTACAATGACAACCTCTCCCCCACCTCCCCAGTGAAATCCCTGAAGTTTTTTCTCTTTCCCACTGGTTGAGGTTAACAGTTTTGGCCCTTGTGTTTAATGGAAACTTGCATTCTTGGAAATTGCAGATTTTTTTTCCCCCTGAAGTCTTAGAGTTTGCAATGGGAAGAATAAAAAGTACATCAACTTTATGAAAATGTCTAAATTCAGATTTTAATGAAGCAAAATGCAGAGATTTTGTCAGATTAACTCCCTTGTATCCAAGGAGTGTGACAGTGTGTGTGTGTGTGTGCATGTGGTAGGGAGGTTCCAAACTTTTCTGTGTTTCACTCAAGTGAATCACCTCTAGGGTATAAAATTTCTACAGAACAAAATACCTCACTCCCCTCTGTAAACTAGGGAAAAGCTTGACAGGCCTGCTGCAATCAGGAAGGTTTAAAGCATATTCAAGCTTGGAAAAACTGAGAAGGCACATTTGACAGGCAGTGTAATCCTCAGCCTGAAGATATCCACCCTGCTGAACACATGCACGTGCTCAACTTTAAATAGATGACTGGTTCCTGGAAACTTCTCCAGCACTGGCCTTTGCTAATGCCACATACCCAGTAGTCAGAGGAGAGACAGACACAAAGCCCCAGTCATATTAGGCAATTAGCTAAATATTTATGCGTGAAATTAACTTTAGGCAGATGGGAAGATGAGAAATCAGGGTCTAAGCCAAATGCCTTTACATTCTAACCAGACTCTGAGTACAAACACATAAAATCACTTAGGTGGGTGTCTACAGGGTCAGCATTGTTGGTGTGTGGCACTTCATGGGCTGGGCTTGGAGAACTTGGGGAATTACTGCAAATGAGGTGGCAGAGACAGCTCTGGAGGGGCTGACTTATTTGTTTCATGCAGCCCCAAAAGTGCATCTCACTTGGATGTTACTATTGGAAATAACTGGTTTAATACCTTAATACTGGTTCCCTTTACCTTTTTCCCTTTCCCCCTTTTCCTTATTCTCTTCCTCTGCCCTCCTCCCATTTACCTCCTCTGAAGTAATTGTTCCGTTCTAGGGCTAGAAACAAGATTGGTGTTCCCCAGTACAGCTGCTAGGTGCAACTCAAAACATAACTGCCTGGCAACTGCTTGCAACACTTCCCACCCCTCACTTCTTCATGAGATCTTGAATTGTATGACTTTGCTTCTGACACAAATTAGCTCATGCCACATGCCCAAGTGCACAGTTTGCTCTGAAGTTCTTTAAATCCACAGCTTTATAATCGGGAACACAGAAACACCAAGAAATGTTGTTTTATTTACTCGCCACTTCAGAGTATAAACCCACGTGTGTGTGTGTTTTCAGCATCATCCCTTCTCACTCAGCCCCTCAAGCTGCTGCAGCTCCCCACCCCATCTCTGCGGGTAGCGAGTGCAACTGTGTGACACACAGGTAGTGTGTGGATTAGCAGCTAGTTTGGATCAAGCCCATCTTTGAAGGCAGGTGGGAGCAAGGAGCAACATTCCTAGAGCGATTCAAGTGGAACAGAAACTGCTGCCAGCACTGGCACTGTCAGGAGTTCCCTGGGAGCTCTCAGGCCTATGTGTTCCCTACTAACCTGCTGGAGGTTTCCTCCCCCTTAACTGGGCACCATGCAGAGGCTGGAATTCTTGTAGCTGAGATGGGAAAGTATCCATCAAACACACACAGATAGTCCTGGCACAGCCCCAGTGTGGCTGAACAAAAGTTACTGATCCTTTCACCCACCATCACGCATTGCAGAAAAAGTGCTCACAAAATCCCATCTCTTCCTCTCTGCTTGTTCAATACTGGAAGAGATGCCTTCCTCCTCACTTCTACTGGAGATGAGTTTTGAGGAAGCCTGCTGGGCCGTGACCGCAGGAATGTGAGGATCAGGAGCTCCAGCCATGATTCTGAGCACAGCATCCATTTCCCCAAGTTCTAGTCTCTGAATATGCTCTAGAGAGTGACAGCCACTAAAACCCTTCCCCTCTGACCTTTTAAATACTTGCATGGTTGCCACATGCACACTTCAGAGATTTAAGTAATAGCTGGGAAAATCTAAAACATCTCCTAACCCATTTGGTAAGGAACAGAATGTCTGAAGTGTTGTGAACACAGCCTTTTCAGGAAAAAAAAAATATCACAACTGATGGCAGTTTTAGGTCCAGTTTACTTATGGCCCTTCATGTGTCTCCTTGCTGTTTCATTCCCCTCCACCCACAAGCATTACTGATATTATGGTAAATATCACTTTAAAATTATGCCTATCTAAAAAACAGGATTAAATAATGTGCTTAGACATGAATCTGAAATTTCCACATTATAGCCCTGTCCAGCCCTTTCAGAAAATCCTGCTTTGTAATAAGTTTTGTTTGAAATTCTAATCTTAGCTTAGAGATAGGATGACTTTGCAGGCTTCCAGAGATGTCATGCATTTAGAGCGAGGCTTCCACAGAGACACAAAGCTGATAAGCCATATTCGGAGAGCGTGGGTGAACTCTTCCCTACATGAGCTGCCAGGACATCCATCAAACATGAAAGAACAGAAACTGCAAACTAAGGGCATCTGTTACCCTGAACCAGCTCTTCCCCCCACCCCCCCCCCCCACCCCGCCCCATTTCATGCAAGAGCAGCAGGACAAAAATAGTTTTTATCATCAGAATACATGTAACTAGTGCCCTTCGTCCAATGTAAGTTGCATAGTGAAGTTTGTTCATTACATGCCTTTTCCTGGAATTTATCCTAAGGCTCTGGGAAGAGCAACCCCAGTTTGGGACTGTTTCCTTGCCTCTCCATGCCATAATTTATGGGAAGGCTGTAAATCAGTTTCTAGGTGGGTTGAACATGGTTACAGTGAGTCTCTAGCTGTGTTCCTAGAGTGTGATGTCCCTTAGGTGCTTCCCCTCCCTGGCTCACTGGCTTTTCCAGGGTTAAATTAAGATTATGCCATTGACAGAAGGGAGATGCCATGTCTCACCTTCAGATCTTATCACACAATATCTGGCAACCCCAAGCCCTCAAATCTCAGATACTCTGGTGGGACCTGAAGAAATAGATGGCCCCAAATCTGAATGATTCAGCCATTAAAATCTGCTGTACTCAGAGATTCTTAGGCTCCCACCTTCCTGCCTCTGATGGAGAAGTCTAATGGTCATATTGCTGGAAGAGTAAGGGCCTAATGTGGCTGGTGGAATAAAAACACATATAACCATTAAATATGGAAGAATATGCTGCCTTGGGGCGTCTGTAGCTGTGATCCTGAAGGCGGAGGTTCTGGACCATGTCATTTATACAAAGCTGCATTAGTTTCTTAGTTACATGGTTAAATATTTTACTGCACATTGATGTGATATTTATGGATATAGCCCAAAAATCCTGAAATAAATTAAAGGGAGAGTTAAGAAATGTCATGGGAATAGCTGTGAGGAACTCTTCTGGGCAGTCCTAGCTGGGACTGTTCATTACATACTTATACCTTTAATCTAAAGATTGTATAACCATGTAATGTATTTATGTATAAAGCAAACTAATATACATACATGGGAATGAATTGCAGTGGCCACTGAAATGTGCAGGTGCTGGATGCTGTATTATTATGTAACAGCTCATGGGATGAAAATCCCTGTGTTCCATGAAAATGAAAGGAGGCATCTTGCATGTGATGAATGACAATTACACCTAGTAGAAACCAATTAAAAATATATTTTAAATAACTACTTGTTTATAGTGTTCAGAATGTGGTTTATTATATTAGAGAAATGAGCAGCCCCTGCCAGGAATGTCTGCTCTGTTTCCATGGGTAGTGTCTAGCAGCAGACAAATGCTATCAATAGTGAATAATTAATAGTAATTGTAGTAAATAGATTTTCTAAAAATCTCTCTTCTCTTGACAGATTACACTTGGAAGCTTCTTGGCTTCATTCAAGCCAACACTTTAAGCTGTGCTGCTAAAACAAAATAGCATCAGCAAGTTGCTAATTTGTACGAGTCAGCAAACTTCTGCCTCGTGACAATTTTTTTCATCATCTGAATACCTGATAGTCTTTCCCCACAGTTCTGCACAGAGGTCAATTCTAGTGGAGAAAAAACAGAGCAGTAAAAAACCAATGTGGAAACGATTGGGATGTTTGCATGGCAACGAATAATTTGATTTACAGTTTTGTTTTCAGACTTTTCTTAGTAGTCTCTTAGTTTTGCCTCTGAAAGGATTTAGTTTCCAAAAAACTGAGGAGTTCTTCACATGCCACCATGGAATTCATATCAGAAAATTTACATAACATATTCTGATTTTAAATAAGGCTGTCAAAAGATGCTACTTGAGGATGCAAATATGCTGAGTTAATTTTTGCTTTTAATCACATTTAGTGGGAGAATCATTGCTCCAGAGAGGTTTTTACAAGTGGCACTGTGGTTTCAGTGGATATTTTAGGGTTGATTTTGACTGGCAGTATCACACTGGGGACACGGGGTTACAGTGCTTCCAATGGGAACATACTCCAACTTCTGACTCTAGATAATGGAAACATGATAATGAAGACATGGCCCCTGTCCACAGCTTTTTTTATAAAGGTAGCTGTTGACTCAAGTGTGTTATATCTCCTTTTTTTTTTTTTAATAAAATACCTACAAGCATTTATTTAAAATGCTTGTGTGAGATTTCCTTCAGCTTTTCATGATGTATTAACAAAATTGCCTGTGAATGTATTGGCATCTTTACACTATAAAGCACAACAGTCCATTGCTTTGGGAAGCAAAAAGAACACAATCAATTAAATGAAACAACTTATTTACAAGGAGTTTTTACTACTTGACCACATTTGAAATTATATTTCTATTTAAAAAAAACACAATTCAACATTATTGCTTTTTGCAGAGGTTTTATCTATAATGAGATGCAAACTTCTTTGGGCTATGTTCCTGTTGGTACTGAGTTCCATGGAGGTGTATGAATTTACAGCAGAACTGTTCTGCTATAACAAACCTAAAAGGGGCTTGTCCAAGTGCTTGAGAAGTGTTGGAGAATATATTCTTTCAGCTGCATGATACAGTTGGGAAAAGCAGGCACACTCCTGCAAAAAAAGAGCTTTTCAGGTCTGCAGTGAGACTGGAACTTATAAACACTTGAGATACCTCTTGTACGTATCACTTGGCCTAACAAAGCAGAGATCTCTCCCTGCAGACTTTGCCTTGCTTATGCCCCTGGCTTAACAGAGCTATCCCAAACTGCTCAGGGGAAGTTCCAGTCTTTCCTAGCACAATTAAGTTTGGGCTCAGTAGAGGTTTTATGGGATATTTCTAGTTTAGAAGAAGCAGGGATGAGCTGTTATGAGCTGTGATGATTTTGATGAAAGGCCATATACAGGAAGGGAGCAGAGCCAGCCCTTAGACCTGGCTCAAGGAGTGGGAAAGATAACCATGGGTTGTAAGCCAAAGGTTAAGAAACACTGTTGTGGCTCCACAAGCAGTTGCACAATCAATTTCTTTACTTAAAGGGGACCTGCAGGAAAGATGGGAAGGGACTCTGTGAGGGAGTGCAGTGGTAGGAGGAGGGGGAATGGCTTCAAATTGGAAGAATGTAGGTTTAGTTTGGATATTGGAAAGAAATTGTTCCCTGTAAGGGTGGAGAGGCCCAGGCACAGGTTGCCCAGAGCAGCTGTGGCTGCCCCACCCCTGGCAGTGTCCAAGGCCAGGCTGGATAGGGCTCAGAGCAACCTTGGATAGTGGAAGGTGTCCCTGCCCATGGCATGGGGTGAAACAAGAGAAGCTTTAAGGTTCCTCCCAGTCCAAACCATTCTGTGATTCTATGATTGGCAACAACTTTGCTGTTTCTCTCCAGGAACAGTTAACAGAAAAACAATGCAGATGGAATGAGAAATATTATTTAGAATCTATCACAGTGATGTCTTTCCTCTGTCCATAGTTAAATTTACATATAGCCAGTGCTCATATTCAAAGTTCCTCTGTAAAAGGAAGAACTTCATAGTTCTGAAGGACAATATCACAATACTGAAAGATAGCTTAGTTTAATGCTTAGAAAAACAAACCAACCCCCAAACATGATGTCACTAGAGTAAGTGTCCCCCTGAAGAGCAGGGGTGTTATGACAGAAAGACAGGAAGGAAGGGGGAAAGGAGAGTGAGTGCAGAGGTGTGTGAGAGAAAAAATGGGGCAAAGGGCATGGAGCTCCCCTGGGAAAGAGTGGGAGGGCATGGGCAGAATAAGGAGCATCCAGAGATACAGGCAGGAGACTTAAAGGTCTATGACACAAGGAGATGGTGAAGAAAAAAGAGCAAGGAGGCTGTGGCAGAGAAGACAGACTTACCAGCAGAAGAGGCAGTGTGACAAGAATCAAAGAAACAGTCTCCAGGCTGATGTTTCCTTTACTGTGCACATGACACCCTTAGGAAACTGCTCCCAAACAGAACACACTTCAGACCTTTACATGAAATCAAAAGAAATTTGTTTCAAAGATTTCATCCCTTATGCTCCCTTTTCAGTAACAAAACAGCTGTGCAACCAACTGGCAACACCCTCCTCCTTTAGAGGAAAACACAAAAAATGTTCAGCCTAAGCCCTTGGGGAGTCTCTACCACCATGTGGACAGCAGCTATAATGGGAGGAGATCTCCTGCGTCTGCAGCAGGTGGTTTATGTTCGTTATCTTGTAAGATTTGTGTGTGTTGACTAGGATTAATGCTTTAGAAATGGGATTGTGCTTTTAAACCTGCTGGGCAGCAGTGGGACACACTGTCACACAATGCTTCAGCTCTGGTGAATCTAACGCTGGGGCCAGTATTCCTGCACTCCTCCCTCCAAACAAATGGAGCACGATGAGGTTCTTTCACCCCATCACTTTTCTCACATATCTATTTTCTTTTCCATGAGTTCAAGCAGCAGAGTTCACTTCTAAAGCCGGGGGTGAGCAAAGAAGGTGCTTCTCACACCTGTAATGGCTCTGGGACAAACCTAAGAGAAAAGAGGTGCTAATTATTGGCCCCTCTTAAGTATTACAAGACATAGTCCCAGGCCCATGGCAACCCTTTAATGCAGTGGGAACAGGGATGCCATTGAACTGGCTGGCAACACTTAAAATAAATCAGGATTGCATTGTTACCAAAGACACACAGATCAACAAAACTTTTTGCGCTTCATCTTTATATCCAGTCTGACAGCAGGGAATCCAATTATCTTTTCGCTGAAGACAACTAAATTAAATCAAGAATAATTTTGGCCTTTTGGCCATTAAATTTGGATAACAATATGTGCTTCTGCTGCAGGCATCAGCTTTATTAAAATGTATTTTATTTGAATGACAAAGATCACCATGGGGAATTAATCCAGAAAAGAACAAAAATGCTTTCACAGCAGTAGACAGGGAAATCACAGAAGTACTTCCTCTCATAAAATGTTCAAGGCTGAGTTCTTTTGCTTAGTTGTGTCACACAGCTTTTATTTTCAATAATTCAGAGAAAAAAAATTCCAAAAATCAATTTAAAAAGATAAACCTCTTTATCATTTTTTACACTGTGAGACTAAATGTAAGCCCAATTTCAAGTCCTACAACTTCTCCAAAATTATTGCTTTTTTGAGGGGGGGAGGGGGCAGGGAGGAAAATGCTGCACCTTATGTTATTTTAATGCACTAAAAATAGGCTTAAGTGCACTTAGTAGTCTTCCTAAATGTTGTAGCAGCAGGTGAATAAGAATCACCTTGAATATTACCAGTGAAGCTGATCTCTCAAGCTGTACCTTTGAAAATATGCCTGTGAAACTCCTTCTGGGTGTTTACTGCCCATGGATCAGGATCAAACTATGTGTGAAAGTCAGGTGCAAAGCTGCCTGATGTAAATATGTGTCTAACTTCATCTACATTCTTGAGGATGTACAATAATTTGAAAATCACACCTTCTTGCACTAGATCTGATTTAGAGGTAGGCCACAAATATGTAAAGGAAAATAAAGGTTGTCCCCAAATAGAACTTGAAGGACTAAAGACATATAAAACAATTAGTGGTTGGCTAATTACATGCAATTCTAAGCAGAATATTTTAGTAGACATGATTAAAGGATTGGCTAATATCAAGTTTATAAATTCAGATGATTTTTAATACGACTCTTGAGATACTGTACAAAATTCCTCTATAAGCCTATCAAAGCATGCATAATCATAGGATGATTTGAATCTTTAGTGAAATTTGGAAGACTGAATACGGATGTAGAAACTGACTGTAGGAATAAACCATTGTTGCAGTGAAAATAGTTCTGTCACGACTGAAGTGTGCTTACTAAAGTGAAGGACAGGAAGAATGTCCTTATTCCTGATGAAATTCCTTTTCCTCATTCACTGCCCCTCTGCTACAACTTGGAGAGCAAAGTTTATGCCTTTGGAATGCAGCAGATTGCCCCAAGTGTTATGGGCTTGGATGTTTTTCCTAATTTTTTCCTCTGGGGACAGAATGCATCTGGGGAACCTCTTGCTTCCTTGACAGACTGCACGATTTGATTTCTGGTTCCAGCATAACATATGCAGTTTATAAGATCAGTGCATTCTTTTTCTCTCTTTAAACAAAAAAAAAGTCAATAAAAAGTCTAAGGAAAATGCCAAATTCTCAGGAAGTAAAAACTTCTCCCTCCATGTGTGCATATGTGTGTGTGTGTGTGTGTGTGTGTGAAGTTTAATAGCTTTGAACAAAGTGACATTTTTATTGCTTCAAGGCATACATGTATTGCAATAGGCTTTATTATTTTGGAAGATGGAAATGTGAAGAAAGAAGCTCTAAAAAACAAAACAAAACAAAAAAGGTAAAAGTGATGTTACACTGAGTAGAAAATATTTGCATTTCATCTGTTTAAAAAGAAGCTGTTAGAATGCATTGTGTGGCTGTTCACATGTCAGCCCGGACAAAGGAAGCGAAGATGCCATCTTCCTGGGAAAGCAGGTTCTCAGGAGTATCATATTCCAGAATGTTCCCTCGCTTCATGACGATGACCAGGTCTGCAGTGAGGATGGTGTGAACCCGGTGCTGCCACGAAGGAAAGCAAACAGGTTTTCATTTGGATAATTCTCACTAATAATTCTCACCCCTTTGGGGAAAGCCTGTCCTTGTTTACAGCAATATTTGTAATAGATCCTTGTACTTCAACCTGAAGAGATCTTCAATTACTTTACAGCCTCTGCCACCAAGCCTGAAAATACTTTAGCATGAACTTTGCTTTTTGCCATTATGGACAACACAACTGGTGGAATAAATCCTATGGCCCTACTGAAACACATCTTCTACCATGGGAAATAGGGATGAGAAGCATCCTGCACTGCCAGGTGGCCTGGCATCATACTCTGCTCCTTGTCCTCTGCACCCCAGCAGTCTGCTCTCCATCAGTCTCAGGGCACTCCTGGGCTATTCCCTACTGTAAATCCCTCTGAGATCTAATTGGAGTGTGCTCCAGGAAACAGTTTAATCCCATAGGCTACAGGTTTCCCTTGACATGGTAGTTTCAGTGTCAGCTGTATGTCTAAGATTTACATGTGATCTGCATAAATAGTCATGAAGTTAAACAAACCCAGGAACCACATAAGAAACACCTTCTTGCACTGTTCTCTCAGAAGCTGTGCAGTAGAAAGGAAGCAGAGTGAAAGGAAACTAAAGAGGTAACAATAACTACCAAAGAGCCAGAAGTCCTGTAAACCAATGTGGACTGAGAGAGTCTACTTGTGAGTCTTCACCAAAGTGGTGAACAGGCCGTCCTCTTTGAGGAGTAAGTTTGAGGCAGTGTCACATTCAACTAGAAAGCCCTCAGAAAGGACTAGGACAATATTGGCGTCCAAGATGTGAGACACGCGATGCTGGAAAAAAGAACAGAAAAACAGGTGGGTGAAGGAAGCATCAGCTGTGAATGAAGAGAGGAAGGAATGAAGCCAGCTCCGTGAGGAAAGCTAAATATTAATGTGTGCTGTTTCACTTGAGATACTGACTTTGGAAAGGCAAAGCCAAAGAAAAGTGAGATTCCAGCCAAAAGGACAATAAGCATAGAACTGAAGGACAACAATCTCACCACCAGAATCTTCAGCATTTACACAACCAAGAACCTTGGAGCACCTTGTAAACGAGCTGGGTTAAGTGGCTTGCCTGACACAAACTACTCGATTACAGGCTTGAAACCAGAGTCCAGGAGGCCTGACTGTAATCTCTAACCACAGGACTGGATTCCAGACAAGGCAAATGAAACAGCTGTTAAAACACATATTTATCTCGTGGAGAAAACCTCTGTTTGTTGGCTAATGCTGCTGTCACAGGTGGAAATATTCTTAATGGTATCCACCACATGTCTGAGCACATATATGTATGGACATGCATGGATATATGGAACACACTTTTTGGGCACTAGAAGTGGCAGGAAAATGGGAAAGAACATCATAAACCCCTAGCTGAAAAGCTATTATTCTGGGGGGTAATTCCCATTGATTCTGATGCCTTAAGTTTTAGCTTTCATATATTCCAGATTCTGTAGTGCTTTAGTGTGTAACTCTGAACTTCATATAAAGTGTTAGCAAGTTCTCTTCACAGTTTAGTTTGACAAAACAATCCTTTTGCAGCCTGAGAACCAAGGGCACCATTGCAGCTTCAGGCCCCAAAAGTATAAAAAACAGCAAATTAAGGAGAGCAATCTGGGAGGATGGGACTTCATAACCTGAAGCTGTAATTGGAAAATTAACCCAAATATATAAATGGTCCAAAACTTATAAAAGTATGAAAATGTGTGACCCATCATCCATCTTGGGTGCAGCCATGGCCAGGCTCTTGTACTGCCCAAGGTGTATTCTTTGAAAGCCTTTTTAATAAATATCTATCTTACTCTTTAACAATGTTTAGCCTCTGGTAGCCTCTTTAGGCATCAATTCCAGTTTTTAAAACTTTTTTGTAAACCCAGCTTTTTATTCCAAAAGAGAGAAAAGATAACCCAGCTTGAGAAACCACACCAAGAATATTATGAAATCTCAACTCAAATTTGTGCTGCGTTTGTAGGCACTACACATACATAGCCTTCAGAAGCAAAATTCAAACTTAGATTTTGATGCAGCTTTCAGTAATGGTTAAAACCATGCATTTGGTTTCAATTTTTTAGTGAGAATCACTTCAAATTTTGTTGAGACAGTGCAGATGCTGAAGTTCCCTGTAAAGTCTTTGTTCAGATCCAAGTGTTTTAGTTTGATAGCAAGACAGCATTTACTGCAAAATTTCAGGTTGATAGTAGGTGTCTGACTTGTTCTGGTATCATGGAAATATTCTGGCCTCGTGGTTTATTTCTATTTTGTGATGCTTTTAGTTTTATGTAGTGGTGTTTAACTGATGAAGGGCAAGGTTAACTGCCTGAGGAATGAGGTAAAAAGAGCATTTTCTGGCTTAATACTTACCGCTATTGTTACAACAGTGCGGTCGGCGAAGGCGGTCATCACAACCTTCTGCAAGATGTTTTCCTGTCAGAGGAAAAGGCTCACTCCAGTTACTTCATCCTGTTACATTCTAAGTCACATGCTTTCAAGTATATTCCACACTATCTCTTTCCCAGCAGGGAAATGTCACACATATGAAAGCAGAGGTTCTCTAAAGCATTTTATCCTGAGAGAAACAAAAACACTGCCTGTTTTTTCTGCTACAGAGATCGCACACTTCATGGCTGACACTTAGGGAAGATGCCTTTCTCCTGGTAGATCCCTAATTAGTTAATTGCTGTACTCACTGTGGCCATGTCAATAGATGCTGTGGCTTCATCCATGATGAGGATGCTGCTCTTGCGGACAAAGGCTCGAGCCAGACAGAAGAGCTGCCTTTGCCCCACACTGAAGTTTTCCCCTCCTTCTGTGACCATGGCATCTGTAACAAAACCGGTTCCTGTGAACATTGCACCCCTGAAATGCTGCCCCTGAGAGCTCTGCTTGTGCACTATTCCAGGGCCAAGCAAAATCCCCATAAAAGCCAATAACCATAACCTTGACTGACCAGTGAGATGGAGTGATACCAAGAAAAATGAGCACAGCCTCTTGGGAAAGGAGAAATATATCACTGAACAAACAGTTGGCACAAATTGTTAGAAAATTTGGTAGGCTGCAGGGTAATATCTTAGTAATATGAAATATACTTGATATGGAAATAAATATGTGAGTTTCCTTCATGAAACAGATATGAAATGGTAAAAAAGTGCTCTGTCAGTGTTTACAGCTCTGCTTGCAGAGCCAGGTTTTGCTAAAGGAAGTAAAATTGCTCTTTTTTCTCCTTACTAATTATCCCACTGTGATCACAGAATCATAGAATATCCTGAGTTGGAAGGAGCCCACAGGACCACCAAAATCCAACTCCTGGACCTGCACAGGACAGCCTCAACAATCACACCATGATGCTGAGGTGTTGCAGGATTTTTCCACAGTGCATGGGATACCAGACTATTCCTCAGCTTTTTAATAAGAATATTCTCTCTACTATAAAGAAAGAATCTTCATTATGTGCCTGTCACTCCTACATGATGATCCGGAGTGTCAGATGGGATAGATCTGTTTATCTGTGTGCATGCATGATTCCATTATTGGCCCATGATCCAGAAATTGGTTCAGACATACCAAGGCCTCCTGGCAATGACTTGACCATGTTCTTCAACTGAGCAATCTCCAGAGCTTCCCAGAGTCTGTCATCAGTGCACTTGCATTCGGGATCCAAATTAAAGCTGCAAAGAAAACCATAGCAGGAGTCTTATTACTGCAATTACTTTCAGGTTTTCTGCAAATGAACACCTTGGCATTGTGTGTTGCTCGGCAGGCTGTGCAGATGGACTGGACTGAGCTAGGAAGGTTCCTTGCCTTTTCCATCCTCTCCTGTCCCCCAGCTCCCATGACAGGCAGGCTGTGCAAAGCTGCCTGCCACCCCCGATGGCATACACCTACCGGATGGAGCCACTGAACAGGATCGGGTCCTGGAGAATGATGGAGAGCCGGGAGCGGAGCGTGTGCAGAGGCAGTTTGCTGATGTCAATCCCATCAATCACTATCCTCCCTGTGTCAAACAACACACAGAACACCTGAGGGAATTGCACAAAGCACGTGATGCACAGCTAGCAGGTGGAAAGGTGGAACAGCCCCTCTGGGCTGGTCTCTAGATGACGGGATACTGTCTCTGTGAGCTCTCAGCACTGTCAGACACATGGGGAAGGTGAATGCAGCTAATAACACAAGCCAGGGATGTCTCAATTTATTAGTGACACTGCCACCTTGCTCTTTTCCTTTTTCTTCCCTCCACCCTCCCTTAAGGGAAATTACATGTCTTCCCTTCTGTGTGACTAATGATAGCACCAGAAGGACAATTTATTGTGGGTCAATCACAGCCAAACAGAGCAAGAACAAGAGCAACTTATGTTGCTGTGCCTTTCTTTGTTCCCCTTGAATTCAACAATTGCTGAAGATATTTCCTTTGAGAAGGAGCACAATTTCTTTTGCACAATATATGCTTGTATATGGGGGATTGGAGGTGATGGGGAAGGGATGGGCCAAGGCAAACGGAATGAGAATATTGTAAAGGCTATTTCCATCAGGTACTTCTGCAGTTTTCATGTGGATTTCTTCACTAGGCAGCTGCACTCCTCCCTGGGATGCACCTAACATTCATTTAATCAGTTCTCTCTTGCAACAGTGAGAACTTAACTGTGAACTGGTAGGCGCATGGATATTCAGAGTTCTGTACGCGTGTCCCTTCTGTCATTCCCATTGTCATGATACTGCATTTTGTAGGTTGTTCTCTGTGACCCTGTTCCAGTGGAAGATTTCATTGCCCCCCTAGATGGACTACTTCGAGGATTGTAGTTTTATGCTTTTACTATATGGCCAGAAGAATCAAGATTTTTCTCTGTAAGGTGCAAAGTCCTATTATTTTCACACTTCAAGAAAATCCAAATCAGGTTATAGGACTTCTGCTTGAGACATTGGTGGTTGCATAAACTTAAGCAATTCCTTTTCTTCACAAACAAGGACATTAGAGTGGGTTAGCAGAAGATGAGGTAGAATAAGGAGGGAAAAATTAATATGGCATTCCTGGGGAATAGGGAAATGCATATTTGATAGAAGACAGGGTGCTCAAGGAAAAGAGGAGATTAGAGGACCTAAGGGAAAAAGTAAATTTGAGAGGAGTTGGGAAACTGGGAAAGGATTGAGGGGTGGTCAAGCAAGACACAAGAGAAATGAGAAGTTGTTTGAACATTGGGCAAGAGAAGGGAAACACTAAAGAACAAAGTAAAAGTAGGGAAATAAAATGGGACAGATAGAAATTTAAGGAGATAACAAGGACCTAAGGAACAGCATGAATGAAATTTTGGCTCTAGTAAAGTGACTCAAAATAATATTAGGTAACTTTTATTAGAGTCAGGAACCCAACCAGAAGTGGACCAGCATGGAGGCCAAATATGGGTCCAGCAGGGACAGGGATGTGCACAAAGGATAAACAGAGCTTGATTAGAAAAAGCTTAGATGTTCCCATTAGGAAAAATCAGGGATACAGGAGAAGCAGACAAAGAAAATATACAGAAAGAAGATTTAAGTAGAAGGAAACTTCAAGCTGGACATAAGCATGGTTATTATTTCTTTGCAATATTTATATATCCAGGAATCATGGTCATGAATCAGAAGCCTGTGACCATAGACACATATAGGCACAGAACCACAACAAAAGCAAATATTAGCGGCATCAGATTCACTTATCCTCCCCATCCCATCCTACTGAGTTTTCCCTGGCAAACATTCCATGCACAACGGCTAAATTAGAAATGTGGAAATCTTTGAAACAAAAAGATTACATTCTGGTGGTTTTCTATATTCCCTCAACAGCACATATGTATTGTAAATGCTGAAAAGCAGTTTGTGCCAATTAGCTGGGAGAGTTAAATGCTGCAGGAGTGAAAACATAGCAACATATTTCCAACCCTTGAGTCAGAGTCTGCTGCAGTTGTGGGAAAGCACAATAAAATAAAAAAAAAAAAATCAAGGGAATGGACTTGCTGAGTTCTAGTTTATACTCTACTAATATTTTCACAGCTATAAGTTAATGCAGTTATTCTTCAGGGAAACATTTAGACACTCTAGAGACTTACATATTTTTTGTCCTGTCTCAAAAATTGCATATTGTTTTGTCAGACCGTATGCAAAATTAAAAATAAAATAGAAATATAATCTGTGCACGACATGTCCTGGGAGAGCCAAGTGCTATTCACAGTAGGGCACTTTGAAGGATTAGGCATAACACTTGTAATCAAATGTCTTCTGAGCTGGGGAACAGGTTATAAGCTATCAAAAAGGCTCCTCCCTTCTTCTGAGGAAATAAGGGGGGAGCAGTTGAGGAGTGACAACATATTCCAGGGGAAACTGACCATCAAAAATATCCACCATTCTGAAGAATGCCAAGGACAGGGAGGACTTGCCGCTGCCAGTGCGACCACAGATCCCAACCTGGAAAACATGGAGGATATCACTTACTCACAGAGTACTCATTTACTCACTTGCTCCTTTCTTACACCTGAAGTAGTTTTGGGAAAGCTGCACTGGATTGTGCTACTGGTGAGTAGAAAGGTCCTTCCCAATGGCAGGTGGTACACCAGGGAAAACACAAAACAGGACAGCGAGCACATTCCCCTTTTCTGCCCCTCATCACAAGGACTTGTCCCATGAGCATTTCAGCATTTTGACATGGATGCCAGTGGCACTCTATGCTGAAATGTGAGATACTCTTGTGTTTTTACACAGTTCAGTCTTATGTCCTTCTAATTTATCTGCCATTTAGACTTACTTTTATGCAAGGAAAATGGACTTTGAAAGATATGGGATACTCAGAAGAAAAATTGATCCCAGCCAAGAATAAGCTTTTATTAGTGTAAGTTCTTGATCTGTGCCCAGGGACCTCAGAGAGGACTGTAAATGTATATATCTGCCAATCCAAGTTGTTAATCTTGTTCTTCTGCCACTTTAGAAAGGAAAGCCCTGTAACGAAGGATCTGCACCAGAATGAGGATGATGGGCAATTGCTGGACATGGTACCTTTTGTCCTGGCTTGATATAGGCCTTCACATGCTTCAGAACAGGCTTCAGGTTGTTTTCATAGCGAACACACAAATTTTCAATCTTGATTTCCCCCTCCTGGGGCCAGTCTTTAGGGACTTGAGAGGGATCTGAAATAGTTACAGAAAAACAAAGTGAAATGAGTGCTGCTAGAGGGTCACCCTTTACAACAGTCACCTTTCCCCCTCTCTCCTGCCTGGGCACCTTCCTTTAAGCCACTGGAGAAATAGAGCTCCAGTTCCCTGCCAAGAGGAGGCTGAGCTGAGAACTGCCTGGCAGGCACTTGGCTTCCAGATCTCCACACACAGGGAGAGAGGGCAGACACTAAAGTGTCTCTTGGCACTGCAAGAGGGAGAAGCCAAAGGAGCGGAGAACGCGGTGTCAGGGCAGTGTTAGCATGGCCTTGGGTCAGTGACCGGCACAGGAAGGGCAGCTTGAGGAAGGAAGTTGTTACTGCCACACAGCGTGAGCTGTTGACATTATCACAGCTTTTGTTTCATCCTGATTTGTGAATACACAGCAGGTTTTGTCTCTGGACTAAGGAGCTTGGCTTTCCAGGGAAGATTCTTGACCTATGAGCCATTTCTTGCACTTCAACCACTTCTGAAATAGCAATCAAGGCCAATTTGAAGTGTGTGGAGCACAAATTCCAATGTGCAGCTCAGACAAGAGTTGCTGAGGAGGTCTGCTTGCCAACGTGGGCCTTATCTTTAGTCCCCATCTGCTAGAAAGATCAGAGATTTTGAACTATGTGACAGTTCCAATTTTTATCCTTATTTTTGTTTTCTAAATAACTTACATAGATGTTTTGCTCATCTTGTCTATAACTGGTATTTTTGATTGTACTACAGAGTTCTGCTCTGTCTCCCTGGCATTTGATAGGATTTTTTTTCATGTTGATTAACATGAACAACATATTTTCATAGCTTCCCTTAGCTATCCTTGTCACTCACACCAGTGGCAGTTCCTACACTTCAGTGAGAACAGATTTTGGCCAGAGAGGTGTGTACATTTTGCATGACCAAGCCTACCATTCTTTCATATTACCATGTAAAGCCCCCAAAAGATTAAGAGCAATACCCAGGTAGCCTTCGTAGTTCTCTGACTCCATGTTCAGGAAGCTGTGTACTTTTTTCACTGCACCCATCTGCACTTCTAGATCAGCCAGATTCCTCACTACCCAGTTCAGGTAGTTGGTTATCTGCATCACAAAATTAAAACAAGGACAGGGTTCAGTCTTCTTTCTGTTCATCTACCCATCTGGAAATAAAGGTTGGATACATTTGTGAAAATCCTTGGCCTGACTCAACACAGTGGGTCTCTTTAACATTTCAGCAGTTCAAGGCTCAGTGCAACAGCATCAAATATGCAAGAACCCAGTCATACTCCAACACAATTAGCCCTAAGACAGCAATTTGGTACTTGGTATTCTCATCCTCGTTTTTTGAAAGAGAAGTATGGAAAAGTTGTACTTAAAGTCTGACTGATTGAGGGAATCTCTTGTTTTCAGCATCTAATAATCAGGACTGAAAGGTGTCTTCTTTAAGCACACAAACACAGAAAAGAATCAAAATTGAAAGTGCTGTTTGGAAATATTTTCTATTACATATATTCTAATCCTTCAAAGACTGCAACTAAAGATTAAGAAAGTTCACTATTTGCAAATATATTGAAAACATTTTATGATAGTTTCATTTCTGCATATTTAGATAATACATTTCTCTCTGTGGAAAAGATGAGTAGTTTTTAGCATCAAAATATATGAGGGACAAATGTGTTATCAGTTCAGCAATATTTCCTTCCTGGTTTTTATTCTCAATTATAATGAAAAGGATTTGATCAATAGTTAAATCAATAGTAAAGGTATTACTTTTAGTAGATAATCATTGATTATTAGTTCTGTAACGATACTCAGTAGCTTAGAAAAACTCTTTTCTAGGCAGGACTTACTATTTAAGGCTGAAAATTGTAAATCTATTTCCTAAGTCTGTATTTAGGTGTTTCTGTAAAAAAGAAGAACCGATCTTATTAGGAAGAGTTGATTGCCAAGAAACTTTAAAACTTGAGATATTTTAGGTACCTGAATGAAGTTTTAGAAACCTAAAAATAAAAACACCCTACGCACAAACAGAGAAAGGCTTTGCCTTTCAGAGAAAGGCTTTGCCATTTTTTCTGGTGAGTGCCAAATAAGGACTTTATTAAGAATAAATCAGCCAGTCTGACTTCTTTACCACTAACCTAATACTGATGCAGGAAGCAAACAGGAAATAATTTTCATTGAGATTCAGCAAAAGTTGTTGTTAATTTAGAAGACTTGGCTGCATGCTTTATCCCTAAGATAGAGTTCTTGATGGGGTATTCTCTCCTTTATGTTCAGATACCTGCTTATTTGGTGTCCAGCTTTTGAGTTAGGAAGTTACAGAAATGGGAAAGTTTGCAGACAAGCAAAACAATGCAGAACTGCTGCTTGCAGTGGCAGGCTGCTGTCCTAGATCTGGCAGATGTGATAGCACAGCCTGGCACCCAAAAACCCTGCCCATTACCTCAGGCTTCATCACAGTTGTGCAAAGGAGTTGGCAGTGTTTATAGAAGAGGAGAGAATAAGCTCAGGATGTCCACTGTAAACACAACCTCAGTACAAACAGTTTGCTCTCATCTAGGTCCAAATATCAACCCTCTCTCAGCTGCAAAGAGTAATTATTAAAAAAACCACCAAACTATGCCAGGGGAGACAGGTAACAATCCAGCTGCCTTCAAAAGTTCATCAGGGTTATTGTGGGGCAGGAGAGAGACCACTTGGTGCCTAAAGCTCTTCTTCACCTGTTTTCAATATGTGCCCATTTCCCACCAATGAACTGTTTCCAAACACAGGCTAAAAACAAAGAAGCCAAGGATGATGCAGACATCCTGACACTTCCAGATCTCTGCTAATGAAGCAGCATTACCAGGAATGTTTTCAGAGTGAAGCTGAAGCCCTGGGACTGATTCTCAGTTGTTGACAGATTCTCACACTGTTGCAACAGCAGCACAAAGGAGATCTAAGGTCTCCCTAAGGCATCTGCTGAGGACTTTCTGTTGTAGCCATAGGCTCACCAGCATTTATGTGCAAAGCCAGATCTCAGGGTTAGGCCCACACCTTTATCCTTTCCTCATACCAGTGCTTCAAAGCAGACAGATTTTTGCCATGCCAGTCATGGTTTCAGAAGTTCTTCCTGACACTATGATCATCCTGCCTTTGTCCCCACTCTCGTGGTTCATTCAGTAATAATTTGGCCTCATTCTTGTAATTCATGAATACTTCTACTCTCTGTGGTGATTGTCATTCACTCTGTGTTCATGATGAACACTCAGCCTCTCTTGCAGCCAGGTACACTAAAATACTGTTCCTTCTCCTCACTGCTAATGACAGTGGCAGAATGAACCAGCTACTGGACCACCACAGCCTTGCCATGCCTAAGCCCATCTCCTCTGCATTCCTACTGCCACCTGGCATGATGAACCATTCCCATAAAGGTCCCAGTCCCCAAATCCATTAATAATTGCATGGATAATCTCGGGCATCTCAGTAATTTCCCTCCAAGGGCAAAACCGATAATTTTGTTTCTTCAGCAATTATTTTATTTGGTCTTTGGTTAAAGATTACCCAGATGATGACAAAATCTGTATTTCCTGGCAGGTTTTGCCATGAAGAGGTGAAAACAGCACTGTGTTGTACAAAACAGAGTGCACAGCCGATCCTCTTACGCATTTTTAATTTTCCTGCTCCACTTGGGAGCATGCAGGGCCTGGGAATGGTTGTGTTTTTTTAATTGGCTCATAAAACCTGAAGCAAGTCCAAGTTGCCCTGAACTCTCTCAGCTTTGGCTCAAGTCCATTATTTGCAGGATTCTTTTTTTTTTGAGATTAAGAAAGCTGGGAGATGACAGTGTACACGTAAAAATATTATAAAATTAATGTGTTGGTCTGGAAGTTCTTACACTTGGTCTTGGCACGTACCGTCAGAGCATACAGGAGACCCAGCCCCACAAACCCCGAGTGTGGCCCTTCAGTGATGGAAGTGACAGCAGCAGTCAGGACAATACAAGCACCCAGATAATCCTGGAATGAGAGACAAGGGGACAAAAAAGGAAAAAATGCAGCAAGCAGAACATTTCTTTACCTGTGGAGCAGTTCCGCTTTACCAAGAATTATTTATATAGTGACACCTAGCCCTTCATTTTGGTTTGTTTTTTTTTTTTCCTGTAAGAGGTCATGGTTGTGATGCCCAAACTAAAATACTCAAAGCAACTTGTTGAACACTAATGAAATAGGCCAGTAATTGCTGCAAATTCATTTGGGCTAGGGCATCTATAGTATCCACCCCAAAAAGAGCAGGGATCAAAAAATCTAATAAGCATATTAAAAAATAATAATGAGAGGGATATAACAGTGACACCCTTAATTCCCACTACTAAAACAAATCAATTCCACTCTCTCCACTCTCCTTCAGGTCTTCTCAACTATGGGTCTGCCTCCTCAAAAAAGGAAGTATCACTGACTTCACAAAGTCCAGGAAGGCTTTTGGTTGAATTTATACAGGTCATGCACATGTTTTATTGGCAGAAGCTTTGCAGGAGCTGGAACCCATTTTCTTGATGTTTACTTCAGGTTTGAAATATATACCACATGTCATCTCATGGAGTCAAGGTGATGATTAATGGGATATAATTGGTATTCCCACTCTCCCACTGCTGCCGGCATTACATTTACTTTGGATCACATTTTCCATTCATTTTTCTCCTCTTGTCTCATAATACTGTGTCAGGAATCTTTCCTTCTGAGATTTGAAATGAGGGCTGCCTAGTTTATCTGTCTAAAAAATGTGTTGATGAGCAGAATACAGACTCAAATTTTGGGGGGGATGGATTCAAACTGACAGAGGGGGGAGTTAGATTGGCTATGAGGAAGAAGTCCTTCCCTGTGAGGGTGGTGAGGCCCTGGCACAGGTTGACCAGAGAAGCTGTGCCTGCCTCATCCCTGGAAGGCCAGGCTGGATGGGAATCTGAGAAACCTGGGTTAGTGGAAGGTGTCCCTGCCCATGGCAGAGGTCGGAACTGGATGGGCTTTAAGGTCCCTCCCAATGCAAATCATTCTGGGATTCTGGGATTCTGTGACTCACACCTATGGAGCATAATGGTCTTGAGTCTCCATCATCTGCCAGGACAGGACTTAACAGCTACTATTAAATCCCACAAACTTTTTGGTGGTCTTAGTACCAGTGTGCCATTAGACAGAGCTCGATGAACTATTCCTTGGCAAGGCCACATTATTTCTAATGCTCTGATGAGGCGAGGTGTATTCTTGGACCAAATTCATTCTGCATGTAAGCAAGTCTAAAACTGTGAGACATTAACAGGCTTATTCCAGGATTGGCTGTTGCTCTGTTATTTATGTCTTATATTTGGAAGCAATTTCAGCTGATCTTGGATGCTGTAAGAAGCTGGCACAAGGGAAAGCATAAGGGACACACATTTTTTATGCCATCAAAAAAAATGGAGAATAACTTTGCTGCTCCAGCAAGAAAAGGTGAGTATACAGCCTTTGATGTGAGGGTTAATCATGCCTGTTGCTATTTATGTCCAGCAGAATCAGGCCACTGCTCTGTTTATTTACTGCTCTTTCTGTTTCAAATGAATAAGGGAATCACAGGTACTTTGCTTGCCTCTTCTTGCCTCACAGATCAGGAAAGTCCCTCATAGAGAGCCCTCACAAACCCCAGGAACCTATGTCACTGTCTGCATTGTGCCCTGCTGTCATTTTCTTTCTGGAGTCTAGTTCTGCTATCTTTTATAATATCAAACAAAAAACCCCACAAACAATATGGACCAGCAAGGGTTTAGCTTACAGCTGTTGGATTAACCCTGATGCTGGAGGAATACTTCAAGACCTGGGAGATCAGTGTGCCTAAAACAGCCCTGGCAGAAGGATGGCACAGTTCACAAAGCCACTGGAAAATCCCTTTCTGCCTTGAAAGCAGTTCCTGCTGTAGCAGGTCTGTGGATGCTACACAGTAGTAGAGAAAGTCTTGTTTGAAGTTATGTAAATGTTTGTTCTTGCACTCCCTTCAGACGCTAGACAGCACAGCAGCAGAAGATGAGGCAGACTTGTATTTTCTTACTCCTGGCCAAGAAAGCTGAAAAAACCCTCTGGGTTTAACATAACAATCCTGATCTATTTTAAGGAACTGTGTGTATAATCTCCTCGCGAGATTAATACTCGTTATTATCTTCTCTGCATCAGGCAAAGTCTCTGTTTGCTTCCAAGGTTTCAAAACCATGGCTGGGACAAAACTGAACGTACCGTCCTGACCTCCAGCCATCTGTTGGCAGCTGACAGAAATAAGTAGGCAATGTTGTTCGTGTCCGTCAGCTCCAGCATACGTTGTTTAAATCTGGCTTCGTGCCTGCCGAGACCAAAGTTGTTAAATTACAACACATTACGCACTCACACACAAAAGGATGAAGCATTAACTCTGCTCTGCCTTCCCTTCCCCCAGCTCAAAACTTTTTGCTCTTTTGCTTTTGCTGAAGTTTGGGTTAAAAGCTCTTCCCTTAGAACACACATCTGCTGCCACAGCTGCCCATAGCCAGAACGACACGTGGAGTCGGGATTTGTTTGACAAGCAATTTTGTTGTACTAGAGTTTAGACCAGAGACTGTCCCCTCAAAAAGATTGCAATGCCAGGATGCTGGGACAGGTTTTGTTTCCCAGAGCTGATCCATGTTTTATATCTGTGGATAGTAGTCCACTCCTCCCACAGCTGAGTGCTGCTGTGGTCCCTCAGCAACTCCTCACAGGCCACTAGCAAGGGCAGAGGGCTCACCTGTCAGCTTAAATCTGAATTCAGAATTTACCTGGCCAGCTGCAGGGCTCTTCAACAAGGGTGACATCCCTAAAGTTTCAACTAATATGGATGTAGAGTGATCTGTAAATCAAACCTTTCAGCTACTCAGCTCAGCTGTTTTCTCAGCCAGTCACACTTTGCCTAAACAAGTGGGAAACTACAATCAGGGAGAGCTGTAGATCACCTCTAAATTAGAAAAATGAGTGGTATTACCTCCACTGACACTTCTTCCTCTCTCCCCCACACAATGCCCATCACATTTAAAAACCAGTGCAAGGATGCCAGAGTGCTGAAGAGCCAAGGTACATTTGGGAGGGGAGGGGGAAATCTCTATTGGTGCAAGTGTATTAAATTCATGGTGTCTTGCACAGTCAGATGGAAATCATTTTGCTGGAAACCATATTCTATTGTCTGGTGAATACCCTCACTTGATTAAACCAGCTGAACTTCAGTCAGCAGCTCAGTGTCTGTTTTACCTTTCATTTCAAAGTCTCAGGGCCCTGCTGTGAAGCACCTCTAATGCCTGTTCTTCCAGAAACTTCCCCTTTTTTCCTCCTATTTCCCACTGATATTTTATTTCCCTCTGCACAGCTTGTAAACATGACAAGCAACCTTCCCAGAACAACTGGTAATAGTAATGATGTGGGGAGGAACAAGGATGCACTGACTACTCTGCTCATCTGCTTTCCTGGCAGCAAAACTCCTGCTCTCCTAATGGAAAATCTGACACGCTCAATGTGTGTTTTCATCCACGTTCAGCTCATCTTCTGGGCATTTTCAGACTTTTATGCTGTCAGATGATGAACAGCAAAGGTCACTGAGATTGCTGTGTGATCCAACTGTACTGCTTTGCGGTAAGTTATGTGAGGAGCTGCTCAGTTTTATCCTGGAACATACTGAACCCAAATTGCAGAGAATGACTAACAGGACCAGCAGTAAATACAACCTTGCAGACATAAATGCAGGAGACTTCAGGTTTGGTGGGCAGTGGAGCACAGGCAGGGAAATGAAATGGCTTCGATTAGCACCAGAAATCCTGGAAAACTCAGTTGTTGTGGTGCCCTCAGGTTGTCTTTTGCTCTCTGCCATTCAAGACCACATTGCCTTTTTTTGAGGCAAAAAAAATTTGAACCACCCAGAAAGTGCTAAGCTCCTTTATCTTCCTCAGGAGATAACCTCAGGCTCATAACCTTCCTCAGGTGATGAAAGGCCACTCTGAACCTCTTGAGAAGTACTCAGCATTCATCAGCATCAGGCCCTAATGATGACTTCCTGTTTCAATACATCATTCTGTTGATAAAGCTAGTTAAAGCATTTCCTGTTGACCACTGGCTCACAGCTGTTCAACACAACAGTGATTTTGCTTGTTCTTCCACAGGCCTTACTTCAACACTTTGTGCTAATAGCTGAGGTCCTAAAGCTTAGCTTGACATGAGGAAACAACCTTAAGCTGATCAAATAGGTGTGGAAATGTCATTGCAGGGGGATCTGCTCTGGTTTGGAATTCTGCATAGTGCAGAATGGGTGCAAGGCGCAGTTACTGGGGAAAAAACCTCAAGCTGGCACTTTGTCAGAGTCATAACCATAATGGAGTGAACATAGGAGAGTTTGGCTTATATTTCATGTAGTAGAGAGAAAATATATGCATGGAAAGCTGGCAAAATCCTCTGGATGCTACAGAATTGATTTTTCAGTTTTGATTAACAAAGGGAGGCTTTACAATATTAAAATCAAGTTCTGTTCTGCTGCAGTTTTCTTGGAAAGTCTCTCAAGTTGCACACTGCCTTTGAATTGGAGAGTGCCATAGTGATGTCTCCTTGCTTAAATAGTGGGTTAAACACAGAACTGATTCAGGGACACTTGGATATTGCAGGGGGTTTGAAGGGGCAGTGCCTCTGCCTGCTTGGCAAAACAGAGCTCCCTGCTGTCCACATTAAAGGCATGGTTAAAATAGACTCATTAAAAGATTAAATATCATGTAAATGATATTTAAAATGTAAAAAAAGTAATCATCTTTAATTCAGTGGAACACCAATATATGTGTTACTGAAAATATGCAAAATATTTAAGAGGCATGGCAAAGCAACAGGAAAAAACATCCATTCTCTTTTTTCCAAATAGCTTAATAAAGTTCTTCCCATTGAACAATTTGCTCTCAGACATGCTCCAAGGAAGCTGAACAGGCTGGCCTGACCCCCAAGCCTCCCTCTAATAATTTGTTTTACAAATTTTACCCAAATGCTCTGATGGTGGTAAGGCCTTCAGCTGTCTCAGAGAAGTGACACAGCAGAGGGAGCTGGGTGCTGTCATCAAGTTCCTGGAGGTCCCTGGGAGTACAAAAAACAACAGATGCCCATTACAATATAAACATTTCTGCCTGTAGAAATTTTGCTACACAGCTGACAAGAACAGACATTTTATATATTGCACTATTCTTTTCAGGATCACAAAAAATAATATTTCTATAGTACAGAAAGACACTGGCATGGGAATACAACATTCCTTTTTTGCCACAGAAGCCTTTGAATCATATCCCTGCTGCCCTCTCCATCTACTTTTGGTCACTTTAAGCTTCTATTTGCCCCCCAGGGATAATGACATTCTCATGTCTCTCCTGGATAAAAACCTGCTATCCATTTTAGACACATCCTCATTACCTTTTATTCTCACAGATTCTGATATATTAATAAAATTAAATTACATTTAAAACCATTGATTTTAAACTTTACAGCATGTTATTTGTGACTCTTAGGTCAGGTATATAATAGGCTCTGTGTATTGGGAAGTTTATATATTTTATGACAACAGCTGGCCTAACAAAAAAGCTGTATTTCCACATAAACCTGGCCTCATTTTTGATATCTGGAAATACCACAACATGCTGAAAGTAAAATATTTCAGATGATAGCAGATCTTCTCTTTGTGCTGTTAACATTGGTTGTAGAAGAGACAGCACTGAGAGAGAAATAATATGAGTGATAAATTTCCCTAATTACTCAGCAATGGCACTTCTGAGACCTGCATGGAGCAACAATATTTCAGTCCAAAAAGTTCCAGTCTTTTAAAAGAGGAACATTTTCCAAACCACAGAAAAAAATTTACATCTTTCTGTAACACTCTGCCATTGGCATAGCAGCCAGTTGTACAAACAGAAGAAAGTCCAGATCATTAGAGATTAAAACTTGTTATCAAAATCCTACTAATTTTGTACACTGTATTAGATAGGTTAGGAGAAGCAACTGCTTGATCTTGCTGAATGTTGCAGTGGGCAGAACTGAATTTGTTGCTGATGTTTTGATGATAAGTATCTTTCAAATTTACGATGGAAAATACACAGAAGTTTTTGAAAGATGTAATGGAAAATACAACAAAGAGTCAAAGTGCTGCAAGAAATACTGTAAATATTTGCATTTCTAAAAATTAGTGAGGCTTATATCCCTGCAAAGGACTGCATGCAAGTGAGTTACAAATACTGGCTGAAGTTATTCTTCATCCTACATTTCCCAAGACTAATTTTTAGGGAAATAAATTGGATTTTTTAATTTCTATTGTCCCTCAAAAGAATACAAGTCACATCTCAAGTGATTTAAAAGAGTTTAATTTAACAGAATAATTTGAGAGTGAAAACCAGGTCTCCTGATTTGTCAGCCACCTTGAGATCTGGTGTACTGCCACACACAGCTTCAGTTTGGAGGTTTGGTGGGGCAAGAACAAGGTTTCTGAAAAATCTCAGACAAGTTAAGCAACTTATTTCAGATTTAAACATTTCTGGTTTGTGAATACTGATTACAGAGTTTTCTTCTAAATAAATCTTCTTGGAAGATTCTGGCTGATAACAAAAGACTAAGGGATTTAATTTAAGAAAAAACTTCAAATGGTTTGCTGAAGATGTTTTCTGAAATTATAGGATAAATTTAGCACCAGAAGAATGACTCTCTTTTTGCTGAAAAAACTCTACTCTTTACACCCAGCCAAACCATCCTGAATATGGAACACTCTATAGTGGCAATTACTTCCTGTGGAGCTTTTTCCCCAGTATGAAGGAAAAGCTGTTAATCAAAGGAGTTATTTTCTAGTCTCTATGAACCCTCAAATGTCAGAGGAGTTTTGACCAGTTGTAAGCTCAGCTGATTAACAAACTTCATGTTCATCTCATTCTAGAGCCAAAAAAATCAATTCAGTTGGTGTTATTTCCCCATTTATAGCCAGGTCAGTTGGAAATATTCCCCAGTGCCTGTCTCAAGCTCATGGCTGAGGTTCAAAAGCAGGATGCCATGGCCATTTCCCTCTATTTTAGCTCCTACAGCCTCACATTCCACCACCAGTTCTTATGTACAATATTCATGGAGGAAACTTTCAGGGTGGTTCTTTAATACGTACTTGGAAGCAACCCTGAAGTATTTCTGGATGAAATAAAATGCTATGCCCAGGGGCACAAGGGCCACAAGGAACCATGGAGTGGCATAGGAGATCATCCCAATGGCTGACAGGCACAGCAAGGTGGATCTGGTCAGAGACTCCAGGGTGGGAGGGATGTGCTAGAGGGAAATGAAAAACATCCATGAGGAAAAAATCCCTGGTAGCGCCACTATACATCTTTTCCTACAAGAAAAGTGACATAATACCACTATGTACTCATTGAAAGTCTCCTAATATCAGGAGTCTTTCTGTTTCTGTGGGTCTCATAGCCAAATGTACAGGGGTTAAAAAATGAGTCAGTAGGTTTTTGTTTTCTAAAGGTCAGAGTTTCAAAGATCATGGGGAAATAGAAGCCATTTCCACCGGTTTTATATATCAGGTAAGGAAGAGAAAAATGTTCTTGATCTGCCTGATATTTAGAGAAGTAGAATGCTCTGTCTCAGAGTCTCATAATTTTTATTCCATGTTCCCATCAACCTTACATTCAGGATTATTGTTCATCCAAAAATTTTAATGCACAGCCATAGTGAAAGCCCTTTCTCTCCCTGAATGCTCTAAATCCACATGTTCTGCCAGCCACGGTGGAACATTTATTTGTCATATCTACTCCCATATATTCAAAGTTGTTATATTCTACTGTGTTTCCTGTTTCAAGCCCAAAATATGATGTTTTCTTCATCCAGATCTCGCAACAGAACCAACCAGTCTGCATTTGAAGAAATTAAGAGCCCCCACCTCCCACTATGTTTATTTTAAAGGTTACCTGCCCTCATTATTACAAATGTGTGCACTTTATAATTTGAGTGTCCCTGTTATCATTCCCAGAGCCTGGTTTTGCTATGCCTTTCTCTACTGAATTTTTTATTACATAATCTTATTCAGATCTACATGAAAATTTGCAGAGTCAGGATAATAAACCAGAATATATTGATACATCTACCTGATCAATGATATTTGTATCAGCAGAGAAGCGATTCAGAATTAGCCCCAGCGGAGTCATGTCGAAGAACCTGTTGGACAAATTAAAACCAATAAGTAACCTGTAAAGGAATTCCAGTTTTGGATTTAAAGTCCAGTCAGACAGAACACAGAGCTGTGTATAGCCATTGTCTAAAACCAAGCAATAAATATGAATAACATACCAGATCATCTTATCTGCATCCTGACTGTCTAAATGCTTCTTTTGGCACTTTCCCCTGGAAAAAAAATTCTTTCCTCTTCCAAAAACCTGCTGTCTTGTGTCCTGATTTTTCCTTCTTGCTCCATCAGGATTTAAGATCCCTTCCAAAGATCACGGCCTGTTCCTGGATGCTGCTCAGCCTCCTTCTAATGGGCACCAACCCCAGATGTTTCATGGAAGCACTGGGATAAATTTATTTGTTATTCAGGCATCCTTTGGCCATTCTGCTGCCTGTGAGACCCTGAGTATTGTGCACAGAAGAAGCCTTGATGCCCACATGGTTTGACACCATGGCCATTGCTCAGAGCTGGAACTGGGTACTCTGGAGCCTGAACTGCCCTCAGAGCTGTCCTTGAACCCCCAGCCCTGAAGGGGTGCCAGCTTTCTGAAACATTTCAAACAGATAAAAACCAGGGCAAAATTTCACATGTTCTCTCATGGAATGTTTTCCCCCCATGGTTATCTCACTAATTATTTTCCCTTTTTGAGACCTTGAAGGAAACAGGTCAAATTTAAGAGCTTTTCCTGGGAGTACCCTTGCAGCTACAAAGAGGACAGGTTTTGACCATTTAGCTTTTCAGGGACATAATTTTTGCTCTACCTGATTGGTCCAAGGATGATCTTGTTGAGGAGATTGTGGTGCAGGTTCTTGGCTGCTGTGAGGCCCATCCACTCCACAGTCAGGGATGTGATGAGGCAAAGGACAATCCCAGCTCCGGAGAGGATGCTGAAGACAGCTACATGATAAGTCTAACGGAATGACAAATACATCAATCCTAGAAATAAACATCCATTTTTCTTTTCTGCTAGGAAGTTTCCAAGGTACCTGGTGCCCATCAGCTAATATAGAATATCTCTTGTATTACATAATTATATACCACCTTTGGGAAATAAAGGAAATATGATGGAACTGCAATTATGGAACTGCAATTCATTAAATCCACATAATTAGAAGTTCTGGCAGGTCTAAGATCCCTCACTCTCTTCTACCCCTCAAGACCTTGAAATGGTAGCTCTTAGAACTGTGAAGACTGATTATGTGGACAAAAAGAAAGGATCGTTAACCAAGAAACTTAGGGAAACCGAGTAGAATTTCTCAAGAAATAAGGCATTTGAGAGATATTGGAAAGTTCCGCTTTAGTAAGTTCAAGCATTATCAAATTCACAGAGCAAGTCCTAAATTGATCTGCCAGGGTTATAGCACATTTAAGCCTTCTGAATGTCTAGTAAGTGGATTCCATGAGATATTGTACATGACTCAAATGTACAGCTATAAGCAGATTTTACTTAAGCAGAACAATTGAAAACTTCCATTATTTTTTTTTTTCTGGCAGGACACTACTTGACAGCCAGTACTTAGGAAAGTGGGGTCATTGACTTAGAAGACCAGTTGTAAAATCCAGATGGAAAAGTTTAGTGTAAGGCTCCTTACTTTGAAAGGTCAATTACTTTTCTACCCTCAAATATTCTTCTGTTTCAGTTCTGAATGGTCAAAAATATTGATAAAATTTGAATTGTCTTATTTTAACATTAAGAATCCGTTCATCCTGTATAATAATCTACCTGGCATTTCAATCCAGCTGGCTTCTAGATGAACAGCAAAAAATTACTTTAGAACATGTTTTCTTTAATTTTTTTCCCTGTCAGTCTCCAATATCTGCTCACCTTCTCTGTGCTCTTATCCTCATCAGCATTCCTGGCTTCATTTGCATTGTCCATGGATGTCCATGTAGCAAGCCAGTAATCTATGGCCACAATAACTGAGTGTTTCAACAGCTTGGAGAAAATCATCAGAAAGAGCAAGAAAAATCCTCCAGAGGTTAGATATCTCCAACAGGTTTTCCATGGCATCTTTGTCCTGAGCCTCAAGACAGTTGACATGTTATCATCTTCATCTTCTTCCTCTTCCTCCTCTGTGACTCAGATATTTGATCAAGTTAGCATGGATTCAATAATAACTATACCTTGTTTTACCATATTTGTTGGGCTTTTTTTTTTCTTCTGCTTTGAATTTAAATTTTAAAGTCAAAATTCAATTTGTCATTTAAGAACAGCAAACACTTCAGACATATTCTCATAAGACTTTCCCTGTGCTTTTTAAGCAATTCTATAGTTTGACTTGTCTTGTGACAAGTCTTTGACTTGTCACAGTTTTGTTAAGGAAAAGTTTTTATAAACCAAGTCTTCACTACTTATTATTTAGAGCAGAGACCAGGCCTTTCCCAACCTGTTCATCAGCTTTTATTATACAGTCAGCAGAGCAATTTGGAAGATTTTAGAAAACCCTCCAAAGCTTACCATCCAGACTCTTCATCATCTGTTTGCATGAAAAAGTTCAATTTTCCCCTCAATCAAGAGTACTAAAATGATAATTGATCACATTTTGTTGAAACACAAATGGTGAAAAACTTCTGCTATGGAAAAATATATTTCAGAGGTGTATAACCATGAAATTTAATTTTTTTTATCCCAGCTAATAAGAATATATATCTCATAGCCCTGCAGTCTGCACTTAAGGAAGGGAAATGTTGACATGCTCTTGACAGCTACCTCATTTTTTTTCTTTACAATTTTTACTTCCATCTTATCCTCAGTAACTCCAGGCACTGTGAGTTAGCAAAGACATTAACTTGTTTTGATACACCCTTATCTGTGCATGATGTTTAGGGAAATATATGGAGAATCCCTTAAACAAGTCCTATTGTAAATAGGTCAAAATGTTGGGCTTTCCACTATTATTACCAAGTGTCATCAACAGAATCACACTTTGCTGCTAAGAACTGACAGCTATAAAAGTGGAAAGGCAATGAAAAATGGTATTAAATAAAGTGAAATTGTAAAACAAACCTTCATCTTCATCTTCCAGTTGTGACTTGGATTCTCTGGGGTACATGGCCCTTCTAAGGGTTTTTCTCTCAAGAGTTGTCTGGTCAGCTTCCATATCCTAAAATAATTAGGTTCTCATTATTATTATTAATAATTAATAATAGGTTTTATTCATTTGAGAGAATATTTATTAATTTGAGAGCTTAGCTGTTCACCAATTGTAGTAGTATTTGCAGTAATCTCAAAGGGACTTTATATGGATCATTTAACTCATAGAATGGAAAAACACAGTATTTTTCAATTTAAATTTCAGAGAATTCAGCTTTGCCCACTTCCTTGCCTCTCTGCCATTCTTTCATTCCCTCTCTTCTGGAATGGTAAAAACTTCAAAAATAGTCTTCAGAGAATCCTAAATGTTCATGGCAATAACAGAATAAAAGGATAAGAGATATCATAGGAAGTTTCTGGGTCCAACCCTTGCCCCACCAAAGGATCAGTTGTGCACCGCATTTCCAAGGGTTTCTTGGCTAAGAAGTTTTTACAAACCATCCATGATGGATATACCACACACTTCCTGGACAATCTATTCCAGCCCCTAAAACTCCTTACAGGTGGTTTTGCCCTAAAGTCAAGTTGAAAACTTGCTTCAGACATGGTTTGGGTTTTTTTGAAATTGAATGACAAATATTTCTTTGCAGAAAAGTCATCCTTGCCTAAATGCTCCCATTTACCTTTTCCAACTCTTGATCTTGGCGATTCATCAGAGTTTTCCAGTGTTCATATAGCTCAACATCCTTGTTTTGGATATCCTTTAGTGTCCCTTCTCTAAGCACCATTCCATCCTTCATTGCTATGATCTAGGGGAGAAAGCACCCAGCACTCAACAACACAGACACCATAATCACTGATGTGGATCCTACAATATATGTCTCACCATTACTGATACTACCATTATGCAAATTTCTGTCGTCATTTTATTCAATATTTTATTAGTAACTTCTTAAGTTTGCTGGCACAGCTCATAAACTGAAACTTGTTTAAGTCATGCTTTCCTGCACATGTAAAAGGCATTGAAAAGAAAGGACAGACAGTTGCAATTAAATCAAAATTCTTCAGGCCTTTTAATGAACAAAAAACCCTCTACTTAAATAATGTAAAAATAAAATAGCTATTCCACTATAAAATCTGTGTTAGTTAAAGTGGCAGTTAGCTACATGGTATATGGAATTAAGGAGGGACTCTATTGCAGAGAAAAGCAATAATCCCATTAAATGTTATGGTGTTAACTTCAGATGTACATTCAAATTTTCCCCTGGTACCTCTTCTCTTACCCAGTCAGCATGTGGCAGATATTGTAATTTATGTGTCACCAGGACAAGAGTCCTCTTGTCTTCTTGCAGAAACTTCAAAATCCCTTCCTGCATTAAGTGATCGCTTAAGTGAATGTCCAGTGCAGAGAATGGGTCATCCTGCAACCACATAAAATTGAAAAATATTATAACAGGATACAAAAGTGAGGGTTTTTTTTTCCTCAAATAGTATTTTTTAAATAGGAAGCACCTGTCTTTACTGATGTTTCATCTCTCTCTAGTGACTAGGACCCAGTCAGAGGGCTGCACTCCAGTGAGCTGGAATCCACTGCTCTTCAGTTCACAGCAATGGACTCAGTTTCATTTATTGTGTCTGGCTGTGTGTAGTGCTGGTGCCTCACTGACAGAGTGCAGGAACACCAGAACTGAAATTTCCCATCCAAATTTGAAAGTGCCAGGATCCAAAGCCAAACTTGGGCCCAATTTTGGTGTGAAACTGGCACTGGAAAATTAAAGCAGAGTTAACAACTCTTCTCATTTCCTCCAAACTAAACTACAGACGTGCTTGGTCTTTACTGTGAATGAGTGTGCCTGGAAATAAGGCAACATTCAGATAAGGATATCTATGTAAACATTTTTTCTTCAAGAAGTCTCACCTTAATTTTGAAGAGGCTCAAACAGCCCTTTCATGAACCTTCCAAAATTCCTAAAATGCCTTGAAAGTAATATCAGAGAAGGGAAAGGCTGTCCAACTCCACAGCACTCTGCAGGAGAGTGCTGAGCCCTCAGACTGTTCATTATGGCTCCTTATCAGAAATCCTGCTGATTTCTGTGGGACTGTGCTGATAGTAGGCCACCAATGAGAGCAAGGAGGAGTTAAGACAATCTGTTCCACTCTTCCAGTGTAAATCTGTGCAGGAATTCTCACCTTCATCAGTCTCCCAGGATGTTTTGATGCTGCCTCTCTATAATTTGTTTTTAGAGTTGAATACAAGTCCCCACAGGTCTTCTAAATATAAACTAAATATATGGAATTACAGTATTACTACTGACTTTGCATGCTCCATGTGAAAAAGAAAAAATCTTACCAAGAAGACAATGTTGGTGTTCTGGTAGAGTGCTCGAGCTACACAGATTCTCTGTCGTTGGCCTCCACTTAAATTAATCCCCTAATGATTCAAATGGATCAGAAATAGTCATCTTCGAATAAACATTATGACAGGACTTTGGAAATGTGATTTTTTACAATTACAGAGTTTATGGTAAATAAAAAACTTCATTAAATTGCTAATTCTATTGATAAACAAGCATAGTCCTCATATAACATCAGAAGAAAAGTAATTACTCATGGGTAAGTGTAAATTATGAAGAGCTGCTCTGAGCACAGGAGGCTTTTTAGATGAAAATGTAACCAATACCAGCATCAAATTTTGCAATCAAAATATGAGAGACTTTGGTCAAGAAATCCCATTTGAGAAATAGCTGAAGAAACAGAAGAGATTTCAACATTTTTTGGAAGTAACCCTTGGTGAATTACAATTATTTACCAGTCTGGCAGCCCAATACAGACTAGAACTGTCTGAGTGACATCAGGAAGTATCTTCTTAATACAAAGGCCAAGCAGAGATTAAAGTATTCACATTATTTACCCTTTCTCCAATTTCTGTCTGGTCACCAAATGGCAGTAAGTCAATATCAGGCTGCAGAGAGCAGGCATCTGTAACAGCCTTGTACCTGGAAAAACAACGTGGTCATTGCAATTGTTTATCCAGCCACTCACTCTGCTAACAAAAAAACCTCCAGGTAGACATCACCACAAAGTTTTTATTGCTCTGTCATGGCTGGATAATTGTAAAAATAAGTAGGGCAAAATAATTATTGAGAAATAATCCTAGAGCATTGTAAATGAAGCATTGTAAAAAAAATACATCTTTATTAGAAGCCTTTATTGGCAAAAGACTGCTTTTTAATTATGTAAATTACTGAGTACATTCCTCCCTATCATGGAGTTGTTTTGCTGAACTGCAGAGTGTTTGAAGACATTTTCCATTGAGTTTTTATTCTTCCCCCTTTAAGTACCTCTTCATTTTCTTTGGAGTGATGTTACAGGACAAAGGATCCTTACAGTGCTTCTGGTCTTACCAGAACCAGCAAACCACTTGCAAAATTTTGAATTTTTTTTGGTGAGATTTCTGGGTCTGTAGCAGGTGATCTGCTGATGAGCAGCTGGGATCAGACTATATGAGTGATGAAATTCAGTCTTGCCCCTTTGAAGGTAGTGAAACAAGCTGATGGATGCAGTGGCTGAAGAATCTGGTCCCTGAAATTTTGGTGCTTTTCTGGATTTTGAGTCATGATTAGGTTTTATCAAGTCAGAATGGAGTCATACATTTTAGCACAGACAGAGAGGAACAGAGTGTATTGTCAGTAACTGAAACAGAGAGTGTGTTATCTTTGAAAACATCGGCAATTAGTTTTCCTTAAGTCCAGTCACTTTTTCCACATTTGTTAATGACCTTTTAGAAGGCTGGAAGAAGCAGGTGCAGGATAGGCACAATAGAAGCTGTGCACCTCAGCTTTCACACTTCCTTCTCTTGTATTTCTATAGGAAGAATTATGGCCATTTCCTGGAGGCACCCCACTTTCATAAATGCTGATTTTGGAAAGTGGCTGCTCCAGTAATTTGATCACAGCAGGATTAGCACATAAACTCAGTGGAAACATGCCTAGAATCCCTGTTTCCAGAGTCCTTTGGCAACCTTGGGCTCCATTGAACTAAATAAAATTACATAAGTAGTCTGCAGAGATGGGATTCATCTCACCTTGGAAATGACACATATGGCTTCAGCTGTATTCCATGGAGAGCCACTGCCACTTTGGGATTTCTCACAAACATCTTAGATACATGCTCTGGTTAGAGGAGCATCCTGGCTTAAACCAGAAATCTTCCTCTGAGGTGAACAAAGTCAGGTCAGCTAAATCCACCACAGGTTCAGCATGCACTGATTGATACTTTCCAGAATCTACAAACTTCCTCTAGAAGATGCCAGGTAAAATGCTCCTTTAAAAGGAGCTGCCAGGTGTTTTTGGAAGAAGGTGGATATTTACCTCTGCTTATTAAAGGGGCTGCCAAAGATGATGTTCTCCTCCACGGTGGCATTGAGTAGCCAGGGCTTCTGAGCTGCGTAAGCCACGGAGTACCTGTTCCTACTGCAGACAGACACAGAGCTTTAGTAAGAAACAAAGCCCTCACACTGTGAAATGTCTGATAATCAGGTTAATCAGGTTTTTTAAAGTTAATTTCATGAATGTGCATTCAGAAAAATACAAGGAAACACATAAGCAAAACAAAAAGAAGGGAAGAGTTTTAAATTCAACGCTTTTGTAAGAACAGCACCCACTCTCTCCCCTGATGGCAAAATCTATGCTCTAGGTTGCATTCTATTCTACTACAAAAAGCAGGTACCCACCTCAATCTAGTAATTGCAATTCAAATCCAAAGGGGAAGTATAAATATACTAGAAATATTAAATTCTCACAAGACTAGTTATTTGGCATGATTTTCTCTAACATGAAAACACAGAGTGAAAAGGCACTGCTCAAATGGCATTGGCACATTTGGCTTGCTGCTTTCTGAAGTGTGAGATTATTTTATGTGACCACACATATAAAATACTTTTTTCTCAGTGAATACTTTTTTTCCTTTCAGTTTATTAGATCCTCAATGATATTGGAAAAGAGGGCAGTTTAATACAGATTGGGAAGAAATCATGGTGGATTTATTAGACATATTTTAAATGTGTCTAAATACCTAATGACACTTGTCAATAGGGGCATGAATGTTCTTTACTTCTGTCTGTTTTGCCAAGGTACAGCAGCAAAAATGTTCATGTAATTTCAGAATTTTTTCTGAGATGCCCAGGGTGATGTGAGGAAGGAGGTGTGAACTGGTACCAGCTCATGGATTTGAACACTTATTATAGAATCATGGAATGGCCTGGGTTGGAAGGGACCTTAAAGATCATCTTGTTCCAACCCCTTCCATGGGCAGGGACACCTTCCACTAGCCCAGGCTGCTCAGAGCCCCATCCAAGCTGGCCTTGGACACTTCCAGGGATGGGGCAGCCACAGCTTCTGAGGACTCTGTGCCAGGGCCTTACTACACATACAATAAAGAATTTTTTTCTAATATCCAATCTAAACCTGCTCTCTGTCAGTGTGAAGCCATTCCCCTCGTCCTGTCACTCCAGGCCCTTGTAAAGAGTCTCTCTCCATCTTTTCTTTAGGCTCCATGCTGGTTCTGGAAGGCCAGATTGAGGTTCCTTCTCAGTTTTTTTGATGGTATTGCTTCCACCAAAACATTTGCTTAGCTTCATTTGTAAGCATGTAGGATTTACTACTGAGAGAGGGGGTGCTAAGGCAGGAGAAACAGCTGGTTAGAAGCTGTCAGCAGTATCCCAAAACTTCCAGGAGTTTTAGCTGTTCATATGCCCTTGTATGAAATACATCCTCAAGATTATGGGGCAACAAACCATGGTGTGGCTCCCAACCACAGCTCTGTGTGCCACTACCTCTCTGTCATTTATGACATACTTTTAGTGGAGCTTGTCCTTCTTTTAAACCTGGAGCCAGGGGTGGAGTCCCTGCTTGGCTTCAGCTGGAACTGAGCTGCCTGAGGAGCTGGCTTCCTCTGTGCCCTGCTCCATCCCATCCCAGGTTAGGCACCACAGGGAACCTAGTGCTGGGCAGAAACCCAAAAATACGTGGGAAGAGACACCTAATGATGCCTCATACCTTGAGATTCTGCCTTGCATGGCAAGGAGCACCCTGAACTCCCACTGAGGTCAGATGGAAGCTGAGCATCTTTCAGACAAAAGACAGAGGTAGTGGTTCACTGGCTGGAGAAGTGTGAGATCCACTGGATTTGCACAGTCTATCAATTAATCCCACAGTAAACAATTATCAACATGGTAAGGAAACATGGAGATGGCTTAAGAGCACAAAGATGAGGGTTTGGGGAAATTTTGAGGAAATTAATGAGTGTTTTATGATACACTAGAAAAGAAATAATACCTTCTGGATGCTTCAAAAGAAGGTTCAGTTTCATTTACACTGTAAGTTATGGTAAATGACATTTAGTAAGCAGGAAATATAAAGAATAACATTTTGTGCTAGTTTTACACACAGTGAACCTGGAGTTAATTACATACTTTAGGAATTCAACATAAGTTTGGGGTTTTATGTTCTTGAAGGGAAAACAAACAAGGTCTAAGCAAAACCATAATACTTCTTGAAATGTGACAGTTTTGTATCTACAAGGCATAGTGGCTAAACAGGCAAATTATGTTGTTAGAAAATGTATTAAAAATGAAAATTGTATCATAAAACCTGTTAAGAATTAAAATATAAATATTGCCTGGCAAGCAATAAGTTAGCTTCTCCACACAGTTCTACCGGTGGCCTGCAGAAGTTGGCAGCTAATGTCAAGTTTCCCCTGGAGTAAAGATGAGTTTTGCAGCTGCTGTAGGATCAGAACAGGTTTTGAGTCTCTTTGTAGCACTAAGGCTGCATATAGCTGTGCATAGCCCTACAACATGTAGGTTTTCCTTGTCATCCTCCACTTCTTAAGGATCATATTCTTAATAAATACATTCTGAAGAGCATGCAAATATTAGCAGTGACATGAATGATTTTGCAACTCCCTCTGTTTGGTAATTGACTTTTTAACAGTGCCAGGAGCCTGGAATGGCAGGGAAAGCAGTTTTGGACCAGCAATGATGCTCATTCCAGGCATGGTGATGCATCACTGAAAAGTGCAAAGCCTAAAAGAGATTATATCAGGTACATAGAAATGAGCATTGGAAGGGGGTAGAAAACTCATGCTAAAACATTATTTTCCTGACTTTAAAAGAAAGCCATGAACCAACAAATCCTTTTCTCTCAGGCCTATGAACAGTCCAGATAATACACTTTAATTCTGAGACAGAAATAACTGCTTGACTGCTGGGATACCAGTAAAATGCAGCATGTCCAAGTTTAGAAAGGGCATAAAAATTCTAATAGCCTGCAGAGTCCTTGAAATGCCAGACTCATGGATTAAGCATCTTCCCAAAATGCCAGAACTGAGACATGTTGTTTTCTGTGCTGCACATCAGGTCTCTGAGGACTTGGATAATTCAGGCCTCCTAAAATGCACAGCCTGCATTTTCTTCATACACCAATTGCCAGAGAACGTGCTGCATTAGAGGGGAGTAAGTCTCTGAAGTGTCAGAGAGCCACACATTGAGGCTCAAAACAGACAGGCTCTCACTAAAACTTGGTCTCTCATTCAGCAGAAGCTTCCAGTCTTCTCTACAGTGGAAAATAGTTACAAGAAAGCAAAATATGAAATCTAAGAAGAGATTGAAAAGAGGTTGGGAATTAGGTGAAGGCAAACAAGAAGAAGAAATCCTAAATTTGCTCTCTTCAAGACCTCCAAACTTTTATTAGGAGAGCACTGCAGTGATAAAGAGAAAATGCTTTCAGGTGTAAGTTTGGGAGCACCCTCTGAACTACAAGTTAACAGAAACTAGGCACAAGCCTTGCAAGACTCCTTGCAATTCCGTGCCAGATTTAATATGCTTGCCATGATAACCAAACAGAGTTTCTCAATGGGCATGGACTAATTTTAGGAGCTCTGTTTCTTAAACCCTTTTTCCTTGTTTAGATATTTCATTCTCAGCTTAGCTTGACAAATAGACTTTGATTCTCCCAAATTATGAATGAGATTTCTGTGAGAACCCATATTCACCAATAATCCCATGAATAAACACAGAAAAGACCTTTAGTGAGCTGGGGCCTTCACAAACAAGGGGATTAAGTATTTGGTTTTATACTTTATTACCCTGCTGAATCTGAGAGAGGGATGTGATTGCAGGGCATGGGAGTGGGCTGAAATTGAAGCTCCTGAGATTTCTAAAAAGGGTATTTTATTTGCCTGAGGGGATTAGCATTTATTTCCTCTAGTTCATTTTTTTTAGTGAAATGTGGCTATTTATACTGATTTTTAGCTGTGCTATAAAACATGCACACTGCCTATAATGGGGTGTGGTAAGTTCAAGTCTGAAATGGTAGGAAGGGCCAAACTAATCAGTAATTTTTATAGGATTTTGAATATATAAGATGAAGAAACAAACAAACAAAAAAGAAGAAATCAATTGAAATCGAGGTCTTAAGGAAAAGTTAAAAAGATCTCTTGTTGACATTTAGACACTTTTGTGGTAACTTACAATGTTTTAAAATAGACTAAAGCATGTCTGAGCAGGCCCTGATTCCCTCATCCTACAAAGTAATGAGGGAAGAGAAGAAAGGTGTACAAAATCTCTGGGATAGCCCTGTAACCGCAGAATGAACCATTTCCTCTGCTGATACAGGCAGGAAATTGAGGCAAGATAAAGACCAAGCATCTATACAAATTCCATACAGGAGTTTAAAGGAATTTAGGCCTGTCCCTGCAACCAGAACTGGTAGTTCTGCTGGTTTTGGCCACTGGCATTTATGAGGATGATTTTTTTATCCCTCCAGTGCTCATTATGCCCTTCAGTGCTTTCTGTGAGCTCCAGTGGTTGTAATCTTTGGGTGAGTATTACACTTAGCAATCTTTCTGAGGGGAGCACTGACTTTTCCTAATATTTGTCACATTCTTCTGGATACTTGAGGACAAAACAGGGTATTTTTTGAGGATATATTTAACAGTTCTTGTGTTTCCTGAGCTTTTCACTTAGTATACAACAAGCTGTTTGTGCAGAAACCATTTCAATGTAGAAAAAAAACACGTAGCAAGTGAAATGTTCCACTTAGCCCCTCTTGGCTTGGCAGTCTGAGAAGATGGTTCTGATTGTTTTGCTCAATGTGCATGAGGGGAATACATGTCTCTGCATCATTCCCACAAATTATTAAGAAATAACTTAATAATAAATAACTCTCACCTGAAACAGGCATGGTTGAATGACTACACCCAGACAGACCCATGCACCAGTGTCTAACAAGCCCCTCAAGCTGATTGCTCACTGGGAAAACAAAAACCCAGCTCTATGTCTAAGGATGTCACATTTCTGGGCCATGTCTCATATAAGTGGGAAAAACTGAGACCCAGCCCATAAGACTTGCCCTGGCCAAGATCTTTTACAGAAAGATACATGGCCATGCTTTATTTCCCTGAGATGCCAAAGCAGTGACAACCCCGGCAGCAGGACACACAGCTCTCACTGAAGTCAGCCTCCACAGCAACAGGGTATTTGAATCAGTGATGCCTTGCAGGATTGTCACAATACAACTGAGACTGCAATCTTACCCATGCTTACAATTACTGTGTTGTTAGAGCTGAATTTGTAAAGGAATTCACCTAGCCTGCATTTCATCCCTGGATCAGTAGCTGCGTTAGTCATGCATGGAGAATCACATGGAAAGGGACTTAAAAGAGTAAATAGGACCTTCATTATGGTTTTGCAAAATACAGGAGCCACTTAGTTAAATACCTGAAGTCTCCTTCTGTATTCATCTGTCTGCCAGGCAGTCTGAAATTACCAGCAAAATATAACCATGTTTGCATCAGCTATATGACAATTATAGTGTGCAACGAAAAAAATCTGAGGTGTTTGCTAAAATCTGAGTTTCTTGGTGTTGTGGTGATGTACAGACTGCTAATCAACTGACAGCATGATTCTGTCTCTTGAACAATATTAAACTAAATTTTTTTCACAATTCATAACAACAAAAGATTTGATAAGCTGTACCTATTATGATTCTAAGATTTTGCATTTTTCTAATATTTCCAAAGTTCCATATCTTTATCTAGGAAAAATCTGAGTCTTTCTCAAATACTTCTTTCAAAACAATTGTGAGAATCATTTCAAGGTACATTCTACTTGTTCCTTTTTTTTTTTTTTTTTTTTTAACTACTGAGAAAAACAATGCCTGATTGTGGTATGAAAACCTTCACTGCATATCTCAAAGAAATTAACTGTGGTAGGTCACATATTCTTGTTTCTTCAAAGCCTAAATTCATATATAATTAAACTAAATTTAATGTAGCCTTGGCTTCAACTGTACCTGCTACTCGAGTGAGATCATATGTTTAGAATACCAGAAAGTGAAGTATAGCTAGAGAGCAAGAATGCCATGGATGCTATCACAGGAAAAGCAAAACCATCCAGTTTACAACATTGCAGTAAGAAAAATATGACAAAGGAGGTTACAAGTCAAGGGATGGGGCAATAAAATATTGGTCTCTGTGACAAAATTCCCTCTTTTCTCAGCAAAAAGATAATTGAGAGGAGTTTGGCTTGACAGTTTCAAAGAAACAGAACTGATCTTTAAAACCAAAGATGAAGTCTTGGGGTTCCAGCACATCACTTCCACTGTCTCTGCCCTGCCTAGGCTTGAAGAGTGCTTGCTGCCCCACTTCATTTCCGTGGAGATTTCTCATTCACTGGTTCTGAATCCAAGGCCTGACCTCATGGGCAGGTCTCCTTTCAGAAACAGCTTTTGCCCAGCCTTTACTTTTAAGGTGTTTGGTGTGCTCCGGCTGCTTTTTGAGTGTATTACTGTGAAGAGTGACACTGTTCCATAGGTGAGGCTTGGGTGAGTACCAGGGAAGGAGAAAAGCATTGCTCACATGTAATTTATTTATTTTTCTGCCAGCAGTAGCAGCAGCTCTGAGTGGAAATACATCCTTTCCTTTAGGCTGGCACCCCACAGATCCCACTGGGCTGGAGAAGCTCCACACTTTCACTGGTGGATACAGGAACAATGTGACAATGCTGCCTTCAATTATAGTGAGTACTGAGGCCTATTTGATAAAAGGAATAGCCTATGCTTTCTATCCAGGTCATTTGCCAGGCCAGTATATTAGACATTAATCACCAGAATTGCCTCTTTCCCTTCGTAGGGCACCCTGCTCTGCACATGACAAAACAGTGAAAAATCCCCCCTGAGTTTGCAGGTGATGCATTCCAGAGAGGATCTGGGTGACGGCAATCACTCAGCATGCAGCTCTGAGGCATGAAGTTTACATTTCTCACAGCAAATCTCAGCCTCCTCCTTAAATGAATACAGCAATTAATAGCTACATAAACATACTTGCTCCAGTGAACTTTTCCCTCCAGGGTCTGCATCTCTCCCAATATAGCAAGGAGAAGTGAAGATTTGCCACAGCCAACTTGGCCCACAATCATTGTCATCTGACCTATGATAATAGTAAAAACAAGAAAACACTTTTTAAAAAGAAAAAAAAGTTATACATTAGTTCACAAGGCCCAGCTAGATTCATCTCTAGAGCACTTGAACTGATTCAATAATTTTTTTTAGCATCCACTACATAAATGGGCAATATTGCATGTATCCATCTATGGAAACATTAATGGATTTCAGTAACATATTAATCTCTAAAGGAATGATATTTTTGCTCTCACCTATATTAACATTTGTTTTATGGGACTGTGTTACTCTATGAAAGTTATTTAGGGTCAAATGATATATGGTGGGGAGTGATGATTCAGCTTGGATTTCCATGAAAATCTGGACCATTCTAATTAATGAACTGAAATTAATTTGGGCCAATCTAATAAATATACTGAAAGAAGATCCATTACTCTTCTCTACTTTGCTGTACTTCTTCTCTCCCCCACACACACTTTCCTACCTCCAGTCCTACTCTGCAGTGATAAGGGTGCTTCTCAGATCTTCCTATAAACTGATTGAACTCACTAATTGTGCTGGGCAGTGTTGGAAGGGACCTTACACCTTCCACTAGCCCAGCTTGCTCAGAGCCTTGTCCAACCTGGCCTTGGACACTGCCAGGGATGGGGCAACCACAGCTGCTCTGGGCAACCTGTGCCAGAGCCTCACCACCCTCACAGGGCAGAATTTCTTTCCTCATATCCATTTTAAACCTGCTCTCTGTCAGTGTGAAGCCATTCCCTTGTCCTGTCATTCCAGGCCCTTGTCAAGAGTCTCTCTCCATCTTTCTTGTAGACCCTCTTTAGGTACTGGAAATTTTCCAGTTAAGCTTCTCTCCAGCTGGGAGCCAAGGGTCTTATTCCTTCCAAAGGAGGCAAACTCTGGCTCACCCAGCCTGTGAACCCATGGCCTCAGACTGTAAACTCCTTGGAGCAAAGACATGCTGCTGGTGACACTTAATGCTACATGGAAACAAATCATACAGGCTTGGGGATTACTAAATTACCACGACAGCAACCTAAAAAATACTCTATTTAAAAACAAAGCCCTTGATAGGAGATCAAAGTAAAGCATAAGACTATTTAATAACATGAAATGCTAGCATATTACAGCATTATCAACAACAACAACGACAAAATTGTTGTTATTATTAATAATAATAGAAAATAATAGTTGCTACTTTTCACACTTACTATGTAAGTATTCCAAAAGAAACCAGCATTTTGTAAACCTGTGGAATCCCTAGCCAAAGACATTGGGGATGCAAGGAATTACAGGAACTCAGCTTGATAAAGAGGAATTCATTAAAAAACAGAATAATTAAGGATTTCTTGACAGAAAAACTCCATCTTCTGAATGAAAATAGTTGAGAACTGGAAGACTGTAATGTGCATAAATAACAGGAGAAGTATAATACAAGAGTGTTGCTGAAAATAACGTACTGAGTTAGATGGAACCTTGGTTTGAATGAGTCTCAAACTTTGGGTGAGAGTTCACCTTCTTTCTTTTTTTCAATTTCTCTATTAAAAATAAAAATTTTATTTTTTCAACCATTTTTTCATGTTTATTCTAACTCTTGATTTAGTTTGTGCACTTATAAAACTGTATAAACTATATAGAAAAATAAAAGCCACGTAATTTATCTAATGATATTACTATATGAATAATACAGCTCATAACCTTGTATACACTTTAAACTTTTATTTTTTTCTAATAAAATTCTAAATGCATACCTTTGAGCATTTCAAAACATCAAGAAGTGGAATTAATAACAATTTGACATTATATATTTCATGTTTAAGGTGTGCTTTCATCCTACCTGTTGGGATTCTAATGTTTATGTTGGACAGTGTAGCTAAACCACTTCCCCATGAAAAGTATCCATTGGTCACCTACAAAACAATTACCACAAATCAGATATTTAAACACAGGAGGGGAAAAATTAGAATGATTAATTTAGATTTAAAATACCTTCGTATAATAAATCTGTGATTCATGAACACAGCGTGGTATGGTTGTACACACAGAGAAAAAAGCAAGCTAAGTTGGCAAATATTGCCAAACCTAAAAAATTGTGAATAAGAAAAGATAAATACACAAATGCACATAATGTATGTCAGGCAAGAGAGGGATGATCTTGAGCTGAGCTCTATTTACCAAATGCTTTTATTCTGTCAAAGATGAGACTAAAGACTTGGACATCAGATTCATGATGCCTCTTTGTTTCCTGAGAAGACATGGAATAACTGTAAAAACTGGTCTGAAGCTCGCTCTTCCCACTGTAAATTTGGCTAAAGTGCTAACTTATTTAAGGGCTTGCTCTTGCCATGGAAAATTTGAAATAACAGCAGCAATTGGGCACCATCAGGTGCTGTTGCAGGAGGACCTGCTCCTTTATTTTCATGAGGGAAAACATTTTCCAAACCACCTTAATGGCCACATCATCGATCTCCACAGGCCGTGTCTGCTTCCTTGCTGGCTGCTCGTAGCTTTCGAGCTGATACCTCAGGGGCTGCCTCCTGTTGATGGCCTTGGTGTGCTACACAGAGAGAAGTGAAAACAGGAGAGAAGTTGGAATCCTCAGGAGAAGACAGCATTTGGTGCCCTGTAAAGCAAACAATCCATTCCCTTTCCTACCACCATTCCAGGTCAGGAGAAGCAGCCAGTGCTTTTCAATATGTGATAATACAGATACGCCACTGTCATGCACACATTTTAAATGTTTTAAACACCCTTAGCTGAAGCACAGAAAATATTGGGGTTTTTTGCTTCCCATGCATAATCATCCTAAATTTCATCTCTACCATCCCTCTCAAACCCTCTCCCCATCATCTACAGTCTCTGCAGGATTAAGCAAAAGGTGGACAGGTCAAATAAAATAAAAGCTGAAACAATCTAATTTTTGTTTCTTTTATTATCATTGTTAGCCCAGAAAAACAAGAAAGGTGTTGTTTCAGGTTAGCAAGCTCAAATAAAATTTATTTTCTGCTAATCCTTTCTTGCTATTTCTGTCTTCAAGTTTCAGTCACATTTCAAATTGTACAGTCAATTTAAACTGTTGAAATATATAGCTTTAGAAAAATGTCAAAATGAAAAAAACACCTTTTCCTAAATCATCTTCATTGTGGCTTTTTATCTTCAAATTTTACTCAAATTAACTCTATGTTTAGTACTCCAGAAACAGCATTTTGGAATTAATTCCTATTTCACAAAGTTTGGTGTAGTTTTTTTCCACCTTTAATTCTGAATTTCCCAAAGCAGGAAATGTTCCTCCCTAAGGATGTCCAGTGTAAGATGGATTGTACAGGCAATATACAGTACAAACCCCATAACCACAAGATATCCACCTGGGCCTTCTATAAAAATAAAGGTTGAATTTTAGTCATATTTAAATATGCTGACATGTTATGGTTGGTTTAGGTTGCTTTTTTTTTTTTACTATTGACACTTCAGCAATGCTTAAGTGTGTTTTGAGACCCTTAATGTCATAAAAACATGGGGATTAGGACATCAAAGAGGCAAAACTGGTCAATACTAGAGCCAGCCTAGCAATCAAAGCTCCTTGGCTCTGGCAATTTGGCCACTGGACTTCTTTGGGGCTATATGGCCTCTCTGCTTTGAAATTCAGTGTCATAAAGCAGAACTTACAAGTCCTGTGTGCTTCTTACAGGATTCATAAGGTACAGAGCTGTCTCCCCCTCTCCAGCTGTCATCTCCAATCTCATCACTCAGGAGAAACTCATTCAGCTTCTGTACACTTGAAAGAAAACAGAGGACAGTGAGTTACATAAACCCAGGTTTCCACGAATGCATTTCCTTTTTTGTGCAGTCAAGCCAGCAGGATTTATCAGAAACGTTCCAAAAGAAGTTCATGGGATACTTTCATCTGCCACCCTGATGGTAAATGAAGATTTATGGGTGTGGAAGAAGGACAGATGAAAATAATTAAGCATTGTACTGGTAGCTGGGAATGAAGAGCAGAGCAAGTCATGGGGTGCCAAGGGAGCGCCGTGGGAATGGTTTCCCTCTTGGCAGGCTTATCTCTTCTGTGCCTTTCTCAGGCTATTGGAAGCAGGGCGCAGAAATAAGTCGTTCACCCACCTCCATCCTCTGGAAATGCCAGGGCAGTGGTTGCAATCCTGACACAGCTTTTGCATCATATAAAAAAGACATTAAAGCTATAAGAGACTGTCCAAAGGAGGTCATGAGGATGGTGAAGGGTCTGGAGGGCAAACCACATGAGCAACAGTTGAGGTCACCTGGCTTGTTCAGCCTGGAGAAGAGGAGACTGAGGAGAGACCTCACTGAGGTTCTGCAGCTTCCTCACCAAGGAAAGTGAAGGGGAAAGTTCTGCAGCTTCTTCATGAGGGGAAGTGAAGGGGCAACTATCAATCTCTGCTCTCTGTGACCAGTGACAGGACTCAAGGAAACAGCATGAAGCTGTGTCAGGGAGGTTTAGGCTGGATATCAGGAAAAAGTTCTTCACCCAGAGGGTGGTCAGGCACTGGACCAGGCTCCCCAGGAAAGTGGTCACAGCTGACAAGAGTGCAGGGAGCACTTGAATAACATTCTGAGGCACAGAGTGGGATTCCTGGGCTGTTCTGTGCAGGGTCAGGAGCTGGACTCAATGATCCTGGTGTGTCCCTTCCATCTCAGCATATTCTGGGATTCTGTGGTTCTATGCACAGCATGCACACAGGGGCTGGGTACTGCACACCTCAGCACAGCCATAGCCAGCCCTGGAGACACACAGGAACTCTTTGTTTAGCTCTTAAAATTGTCCACTGGGAAATACAGCACACAGGTTCAATTCATTTTTCCTCACAGGAGGATTTGATCCTCTTTCTGTCCCCCTTCCTTTCAGAGCGCCATAAGCACCTGGGTCTTTACTCCAGGGAAGGGATTAACAAAATCACACACCAGTCACGGTGAAGCTAGTACCTTGTGCAAACTAAAATCAAGGTGCATTGGGCCAGAGACTGAGAAAGCAGAAGGACATATGCCTTCAGATCAGTGATTTGAACTTTAATCTGCAAATGGGAAAGTAGTCCATTTCAAAGCCTGTCTGTGCACTTTGTATTAAATTATCAATACACCTTCAAGCCACAGAGAGAAAGGTTAGCAAGAAAGAACTGCTATCATCATTATTTCCTCCTGCCAGCATGGCTGTTCCTGTCTCCTCTCTTGAACAGAAAATTTATGTGCCCTGTCAATTCTGATATGTTTCCATATCAGAATTTCAGTCTTACATAAGGGGCTAAGCAAGAATTTATTTTCTTGTAGAAAACACAAGACCTCGTTTTGATCACGCACCTAAAATGGCATCGACCCTTATTTTGAATGAGGTACCCTAATAAGTTTTAGTAGCACTAGAACTACTCCTGAACAGAAAATTGAGATTCTGACCAAAGTATAAGCACTTAATCACAAAAATAATAAGCACATACTCGTGTATGTATTTGATTGAGGATAGAGCCATGGAGTGGCCAAACACACATTCTTTATCCTTCACTTGGGGGACATGATGTTCATGGGAGAAAGATGTTAGGAAATGAGTCGGATAAAAGATGCAGTTTGTTTTGGCAAATCTGGTCTTTAAATATTGCCCTGAGGGGTGGCCAGCAGTGTTAAGGAAAATGTACACACCATTTTGATATTAGGGCTATGCTAAACATAGTACAGAGATGTAGAGGTTTGGATGATTTATACAGGAGTCTGGAGATTTTCCACTACTCAGAAATCATTTTCAATCTAGGGAAAACATCTCATGTGGCCCTGCTCCTGCTGCTGCTTTGATAAAAATAAACTCTGTTAATTTTTTTTTTTTTAAAGTCAGTGTGGTACTAGCAAATGACAGCTGTGGAGCCTGAAGCCCCCTTGACTGCTGTTTGGTATTACCATTACCCACCAAAAACAGGCAGTGACAGCAGCAGTGCCATATCTTGCCAATGTGCCTCAGCCTTGGCATGAAGGAATGATGTTTCTGGGTGGGAAGGTTAGTTCTGTCTTCACATCCTGCTAGTGCTTGGCATCTGACACTCTACTGCCAGCCAGGTGTCACTTTGCACATCTTGGGACATCTTGGAGTTGTGTAGGTCTGCATAAGCACACTATGACTGTGACTCTGTCCATACAAGCCATAGACACAACACCCAAAAGCCTGAAATTTAACTTATACCAATCTGCTCCTTCAAGATTAAGTGCACTATAGCTCAGCATGAAGGAAGCTGCTCTGTTGGGATGTTTTACAGAAACAAATACCTGGAACAGAATGCAGAACATCATTAAATTCTCACTTATAGCCCAATGTCCTTTATGTGAAGGTAGGGTTAAGCCAGTTACTCTTCCTTGCTTCAGCAGGGCTGGTCTTGCTAGAGCTTCACACCAGGCTCTCTCACCCCCTCAGTGCTAACATGAGCCCGGAGAGTGCTAGGGAAGAGCGGTGGTGGGTGGCCAGAGTGTGAGAGGAGGAGCATCTCCCAAGGAAGGACCGTGCAGCTCTGAATCCCAATGGCCAAAGTTAGTGAAAATGTAAAAAGAATGGAACATTAGGAATCCTAGAATCACAGAATGGCCTAGGTTGGAAGGAATCTTAAAGACCATCTCGTTCTAACCTCCCTTACATGTTCAGGGACACTTTCCACTAGCCCAGGTTGCTCAGAGCCCAATCCAGACTGGTCTGGAACACTTCCAGGACTGGGGCAGCCACAGCTTCTCTGGGTAACCTGTGCCAGGGCCTCACCACCCTCACAGGGAACAATTTATTCCTCATATCCAATCTAAACCTGCTCTCTGTCAGTGAGAAGCCATTGCCCCCTGTCCTGTCACTTCAGGCCCTTGTCAAGAGTCTCTCTCCATCTTTCCTGTGGGTTCCCTTCAGGCACTGCAAGGCCACAATGAGGTCACCCCAAAGCCTTCTCCTCTCCAGGCTGAACAATCCCAATTCCCTCAGCCTTTCCTCCCAGCAGAGCTGCTCCATCCCTCTGATCCCCTTGGTGTCGCTGCTCTGCCCTGGCTTCAGCAGCTCCCTGTCCTTGTGCTGTGTTTCTTTGTCTCTGTGTCATGCAGTAAAAATGAAGGGTCACTGATTTCTCTCACATCTTCAGCATCAGAGTCCCACCTCATAACACTCTTCCACATGAGCAGGTAGAAACCTTTCCTGGTACTGACCATGAGTGTTCAGGAGTCGGAGGAAGGAGAAGAACCACTTACCTCACGATGGCCTTGACTGCAAAACGAACCACGGTGGAGAGCAGGAACAGAGGTGTGACCAGGATGTGGAACAGTGACAGGGATGCAAATGCCTGAGCAGGTTGCAGTGGCTTGTCATTGGTGTATGCATAAGTCACAAATGTCTGTCACATCAGGGAAAGAGGATGTCAGGACAAGAACTCTTGAACAAGATGAACAAGGAAAGCGAGCAAAACACTTTGCTCACCTAAGGCTAATAACTACCTAAGTTCCCTGGGAATCAGGATAAATTGAAGAGTAAGGTGTGTTTTGTTAAAGCAAAATAGATTTTAAAATCTTGCCAGTGATTTCAAGAGGCTTACACATTGAAGAGTGAAAAAGGTTTCATTGTGAAATTTAGCATTTGATTACAGTTTTGTAATTGACTTTAGGGTTTACAGTAAACACACATCCCAGAAAAAAAAAATCCAGTAAGAATCTAACAAATCTTAGGGGTTTTTTTTTTCATGGATGCAGAATTCTGGTCATAAATGTTCCAATTCTTGTACATACTCTCATCATACTCTGACCTCAAAATTTGGTCTATGAAAGCTCCTTACTGGTCAGCATGGCATAGTTCCTCTAGTGCATGAGGCTGAGACTCAAACCTGGCTAGAGGATAAGCAAAATTTATTCCTTTTTAAATTGCAGAGTATTCCTTCTTGAAAATTTTATTGGTGACTCTTAATGCATTTTGAAACAGGAATGAACTTTGCTGCTAAAGAACAAGAAAAGACACTCAAAACTCCTTTCAAAAAGAGCTTTTCATAATGGGTCTTCTTTCAAGTTGCAATGATCTTTCTTTCTTTTTTTCTTTCTTTCTTTCTAAAATTCATGATGTAATGATTTTTCTTTCCTATAGTAAAAAATTATTTTTCTCTTTGGTTTTACCAATCCACCTTCTGGGAATGAAAACTTCCAGTGTCATGCTCTCCTACAGTTAGCAGGGGCACTTTAATTCATCTGCTGGTTTTATGAAGAATAACAATGGTGTCCTTGCTTCCTTTTTACATCTCCTCCCCTCCTCCCCCCACTTTCCTCTCCCTTTTTTTATAAGGAAAACTGAAAAAACCCCATATCTTACTGCAAGAACAGCTGCTATTGGTATGGCTGCATTCATAAAAACTGGGAAAGAGAAATAAAATATGCATCAAATTATAGGAAATAAGAAAAAACAATTTTACAGTAACTGTATGACACTAAAATAATCCAGTTATTTCCAATTCAAGTAATTAAAACTCCCAAAGGAAAATTAGTCTGCAGGAAGAAGCTTCCTTCCCTAATCGTCAGAGATCTTAAACACACCAACAAATAAGCCATGGAATTCTCTCATTTGTCTACTCTACTAAGCTAGGATAAAAATCATTATGTGCACAATTAATATGAAACACAACTAAAACATTACTCAACCCTTCTACATTGCAAAAAACACAATTTATATGCAGAAAATATAATTTATCTTTGCTGCAGGCAGAGCTGCCAGTATTATCTGGAGCCTCCTTACTATAAAGCAACTCCTAACTGTAATGTCACAATGAAGGTAACAGAAAACTTGCTGCAAAAAAAATCAATAATAAGTATTTTATCCTTTCGAATTTCTGTGTTATGTATTTATCATACTATTTTATTTTAATTACATTACACACAGACAAAAGTGTCACAGGCACAGCTGTATCTCTCTTTAGCTGAAGTTGGGAGGAATGTTGACATGAAAAACAGGATACTTTTCCAAGCACTAAAAACACAGTTACTTACTGGAAAGAGATGTATGAAGTGCAAAGGTTTTGAGACTGGTGAGCTCTTTCATTCTGGTTTCTTCCACACTTGTACAAAATATGTGCTCCCAGGCATACAGCTTTAATAGCTTAATGCCTTTGAGTATCTCATTGGTTTTCTTTAATCTCTCAGTAGAATAGTCCTTCATTTCAAGAGAAAACCAGGGGAAAAAAATTGATAACCATTTGTAGTCTTAATGACAACCCTTTTTTCTCCTCACTTCTGTTAAATTCATTTAAAAAAATAATTTTATTCATTTGCGATTTTGTACAGGTGCCATACTGAGAAAAAGAATATAAAATTTCATTTTCTTTGGAGGTATTAAAATATTTACAACCATTAGGTGAAAATTAAGTGACCATTTTCTGCAAAGAAAAATAACTCAAAACATCCCAACCTTTCAAAGAGAGGGTGAAACTCAGGGAGGTGGGTTAGTAGGTCAGTGGTGTCCATAACAATAGACAGAAACCTAAATCAGTGTATTTGCTGATGCAAGAATAATTCTGGGATCTAGTTGAGGAAATAAGTGTGATATTTATCAATGTATTTAACTGATAATTAATTTCCCCTAATCAGAAAGCAGTAATCATAAGTTTTGGTAAAATCATGAGTTTTGGTAAAATCATAATCCAAAAGATGTTATGAGTCAGAGGAAGTCAGAATAGAGCAACAGGAAAGATTGAGATTATTTCCAAAATTATGCAAAGATATGTCCTCTGCACAATTTGTATTAGTTATAAAAACTGGCACAACTCAATAGGATTGAATTGTGCTGGCAATTAGACCCATGCATCAGTAATTGGCTTACTTGAATATTAAGATAAAAAAGATCTCTAAATATTTGGCAACTTAAACATCAAAGACTTATTTAAAAAGTTCAAGGTTCACAGCAATAAAGTTAAAAATTAGACAAAGGAGCAGAAGACATTTCTAATTGGTGAACTAAATGAGACAGAAAAATAAACTTACAGCACTGAAGAATTTAGATATGAATATATAATAATCCAGCAGTGCGAACTGATTTTTAGAAAATACCAAAGCTTGGGCTGAGAGTAAAAAGTCTCTAGACTTTACAGAGGGAGGTTGTGCACATTCTTTAATACTTTCCTGCAATAATTTATCAGTCATTTGCACTGTTTGCTAACATCCCATGAAATACAACATCTGCATGTGGGAATAACACCCTTTCATGGAGTGGAATTCAGACAAAATTGTGCTAGTTGGATTAAAAATACTCTTTGCATAGAAGGCAGGTCAAGGCCCACATACTTTTTGGAGATTCTTTTCTGACAAATTGTGAGGAAGGAAGAGACGCTGAGATACAGAAAAACAGACAGGGAGGGACAGTTCAAGTGAGGGATGGCCTCCCCAAATGCACACAGTGGTTTTCACTGGCTAGAAGAACAGAACCCAGAAACCCTGTTCTCATTTCTGGATCACAAATGTCACTGAAATAATTCACTTACAAGAGTGCTCTTCTGAGCCTCAGCCAGCTTGGTGGCTATAAAGTACTGGATGGGAGCTAAGAGCACAATGACAGCAGCCCCGACCAAGGCGCTCACTCCCAGCAGGTTATACAGGAGGATCACACCCATTATTATCTGTGAAGAGAAAAGCAACACAGGAAAAAAAAGAGTAGATTTCAATATGCCAGAACCACACCAAGAGAAAAAAATGTTTGTTCTTCTAATAAACACTTAAATGGTTCATAGGAATCAGCTGAGCCCGTACTTCAGGAGGTCACATTTGGAAAGTGTGGGAAATAAACCCAGAAGCCTTTCTTTTTGACATTAACTAAATAGTTTGTGTTAGTGCCTGGTAGTTCTAATTCCAGACTGGGTTTCCACAAAACTAAAGGAGCACTAAAATGATGGTGCTTGCCCCGAGGCATTTTACAGAGCTCCTGGCCTCAAGTCCTGTTTACACTAGAGCTCCTTACCTCACTCTGGAAGCATTCAGAGGTCTTAGGGCTGTCATGGATCACAGTTGCACTGTGTTGTACTGTCCCTGTGCAACTGCAGGCAGAGGGACATGGCAGACAGGCACTGAAGCACGGAGCAGATGTGCTGGGACTGAAACAAACTGAGCTTGGGCATCAATACCGTGCAGCTCTGGAGGAAAATGCTGCCTTAGCCCTGGAAAGGGTTTGGGAACACTTCCCACAGAAGGTTACCTGAGAATGGCTGTGGTGTGACTGCTGTGATTCTGGTTCCCGAGCTCTGCTATATAAATATTTCTATTAAAAGCTCCGCTTTGTGCTAGAGTGATGTCCTCAGTGATAAAAGGGCATACAGAATTAGTTGCATATCTCATACTTTTATCTCTTAAACAAGTCTGTCTTTAAATCACCCTTCTTATTATACAATATCAGAAGTAAGAATCAATGGTGTTTAACATTTTTAAAGCAATATTTAGCTTTTCAGGCTCCTGTAATGCAAATTACCATACCTAGCCACAGCAATCAGACCACCTGTTCATTTAAATAACTTTCAAAGTATTGATAGCAACACTTCCATCCAACACTTCACAGAATATGAAACAGTGAAATGAAACCATATATGTTATTTCTAATTTCTGTTTCCATGTAGCCTTTTTTGCCTTTTTTTCATAAACTATTTCATGACACTCTAAACCCTACCCAACCCATTAACAGTAGTAATTACTGACTAATAAAATAGATTACTGATACAGTTTCAGGAAATTCAGCAAAACAGATCTACTATAAGAGTTGGTTCTACCCCTTTTAAAAATTCTTTCATGTCAGTGGGATCACTGACAGGTAAGGACCATGCCGAACACACCCTGAGCTAAAATTCTGAAGAGGCAACAGGAGTCCAAGCTTCATGGAAAATCAGCATGTCTCAGGTCATTAAGTCATTGGCATTTTTGAAGATTTCTTTCAAGCTAAATAATCTCAATCTTTCCTTCCTACAGATCTGCCTCCATTTCTTTCCCAGCCTTGTTAAGAAGCAGATGTGTTCAGTGACTCAGTTTGGTTAGAGAGCATTTGCTTAGAGAGCATTGCCAGTGCTCATGTCAGTCATGGAGCAGGATTCAATTGCTGTTGGTCCTGCAACAAAACCCAGCTACAAGTGGGCACTGCAGAAGCAATGCTTAGGGCTGATGCCAGGTGGCAAAATAAAAGCAATGGATTTGTGTCAGCAGTGGAAGAAATATGAGCAGGAAAAGGATTGCAGGTCCTCATTCTTCAAGTCACAGACATGGAAATCCTGCTAAAAAAACCCTCTCTCTTTACTGGCCCTTGGAAAGACACCTTTCTAGCGCTTGAGCCACCTTTCTGCTTGCTAATCTTAGTGGGAAGTGCAGGCTCCCCTCTGGATTTTGTAGCAGTGTCCCACACCTGCACTCTCCTCAGCCAAGCTGGAGGATCTCTGAAATCAGGCCCTTACTTGGATGCTCTACCTGAACAGGCATTGCCCACAGATTGGGGCACAGGAACAAGAACCACATTAATTGGTTGGTTTCTATGGCAACCAAGTTATTGATTTGTCCCAGTGTCATCTCTCCCATGGACAAGTTGGATGTAGAAAGCCTCAGGATCTTATTATATATCATTGCCTGTAAGAAAGGGGGAAAAAAGGAAGTTATTAAAATGATGTAATTATAAAAGAACAGTAGCAATGGGATGTTTCAAACTGCATCATCAGCCTTTACCTAGGACAGCCCTTCTCCCAGTCTCTCACCTGAGACAGAGAGAGATGGAGACAGAGTGAGAGAAAGCACAAGAGAGACAACTGACTTTAAAAAACTCCAAATCCTCTTAAAATGTTTATTGCTTAACGCAGACCTAAAATAGAACAAAAAATGACAACAAAATATCAAAATTTAGGAAATCGGCCAAAGAACCTTTTTAACAAGCATTTGGTGAGCCTGCTTTTCTGTGACACTGTCTGTCAAAGAGATCCTTGTTTCTGATAAGACAGGTAAATTCATGCTGTGAAGTTTGATCAGAGTGGGTATGTATTCCTTTGGGTTCCTCTCCATTACCTGGCCATTCCTTTCCATAAAATTTGTAGGAATTAAGGTTTAAAATTAATCAGGGCTTACATCTACTGAATTTTAAAGACAAATATTGTGAGCCCAATTTGCAGTTATGACCAAACATCAAATGCTGCAGCTTCAAGGAAGTTTTAAAAATAATTTGTCCTTTTTGACCCATTTTCTTCATGAATAAAGTATATCCTATAGAATTAATCAGAAATGCCTGGTGACTTAGATCAGCTGCATAAGCTCCTAAGAGTCCCAGTTTTGGTAAGTGGGAGTCACAAAAAGGAAATAACCAGGAGCTCTTTCATCCCCAAGTCTATACCAACTGTCCTGGGAGAAGGCAGAAAAGGTTTGAAGCAGCTCCATCAATCAGAGCAAATACAAAAAAAAAAAAAAAAAAAAAAAAAAAAAAAAAAAAAAAAGAAGCTTCCATGCTGAGATGATATTCCCATGGTTAGTTACATCTGGCAAAACATCAGTTCCTGCTTCTGGATTGCTACTGCTGCCTGTGGAGTTTGGTCTGTGCAGAGCCCTGCTACACCCCCCCACCACGTGCTGTGCTGGCTCCAGTCCATAAACAAGGCTCTCACAGAGGGTTAAGGGATGCTGGGGTTACAGACACAGCCCTGCAGATGAATCACTTCCATCCCATCCCACAGGGCTCTGTGCTAAAGGGCATAAATATCCAGAGTCACCACTCCCGATGCATGCACAGCGTTCCCATAAAACAAGGACACTCTGCACATGGCTCTGTCCACAGTCAGCAGAAGCAAACTCACAAGCAAATGAACAAAGCAGATGCAGAGCCAAAATGGCACTGCTGATCTTCATCTATCTCTCATTGTCTGCAAAGATGTGTTTTCAAATGCATGGGTTTTTATGGGTGTTAAACTTCCAACAGGTTAGAATGATGGGATTAGTTTTAACAAAAGGAATTGGTGCCAGCAGTTTGCCAGCAGTCCTTTGTCCACTTTTCTGTATAAAAATATCTTCTCTGAAACCATAATTTCAAGCTCAGTCTTCAGATGAAGGACAAGACAAATGAAAGGACAAAGCTGGAGCTGTTATTAGTGAATCTCCTGGCAGATCTTTGCTCACCAGTAAGGCACCCCGGAGGTTGATGCCAGTCTCTGTAGTGACATAGTAGGAGGCCTGCAGGAATGTCCTCTGCAGGAGAAGAGCCAGGAAGAGAAGGACTGCCAAGACATAAACATTCCTGAGGAATTCCTCTGATGAAAGGTAGGAGTTTGATGGATCCTTCACCTGAAAAGAAAGGAAAAAATGATGCAAGTGCCGTAGGAGGGATTTCATATTCCCGAGAAGCTGGAAACAGGCAAATTTAATCATTGCATGAGAATAAAACATATTGCTGGTATTATAGGAAAGTTATAGAAATCAGATTTCTCACTGACCTCTATATCAAAATCATTTATATACAAATTTAAAACTCCACTCCTGTTCCAAAGACGGAGGATTGAGATGTTTTAGCGGTTCTAAAATGATTTTGTTTTAGCAGGAAAGGAACATTAAGATCACTGTGTCTGCCTTGTCTTTAGTTTCCCCATCAAATTGAGGTGATTTGTAGGATAGAAATGCTACTCAGTAGAAAATAAAGCTCATTCCACCTGCCCCACAGAGAAGCTGCAAGAAAATATCTTTTATTATATGGGATTAGTTATTTATGTTGCATTTGCATATTATGGAAACAATTATTTCCACAAGTATAGTCTATGATAGGCATAAATTCTGAATAATATTAGACTATACATGCCAGTATTCCACACCAAATGAGATTTAAATGCCTCAATATGGAAGAGAAAAAAAAATCTTGTTTAAAGCTCTTTGTTTTCATTTTCTAGTTTTTGTGTTCACTGTTCTGCTCTGTTTCAGGCAGAAAAGGAAACAAATGTACCAAAATACTCCAAGGAAGACTGTTCCTTTGGTATTTCCGACCCAGCTGGAAGCAGGATGTACTGGAATTCTTAGAGGGAAAAAAAAAAAAAAAGAAAAAGAAAAAAAGAGAAGGAAAAAGCCAGTTCTACTGAAATATCCAGCCTGATTCTGAGATGAAAGGTATGGGCAATATAAGAAAGAAAGCAATCTGCCCAAGACTCCTTCAAAAAAGAGTTGCTTAAATGCATGAATGGTGAGATAAATACATTTGAAAACTTCCTTCTTAATATTCTGCTGCATCTAACTTCCCCTTGATTTCATAGTGGGGATATCTTTAAGAAAATAACATTTGTAGATGGCTTTTTTTTCAATGTATATAGAGTTCTCAGGAATTAAGGCAGAATAAGCATAAAATTAAATGTATTCACATTAATTGGAACTAGAGAAAATTTAAAGGAGTAATGTTTAATAGCAAGAACAACCAAGGGAAAGTTTATCAAAATCCATAAATTAAAGGCACATGCATTCTGAAATGTATCCAAGAGAAATAGTGACTGTCACCAAGCCAAGTGCTTTCAAGATCTCCAATGATTCCAGTCTTCTCTTTAGCCAATGTTCATTAAAACTTTAAAAAGCCACAACTGAAGCCACTACACTGAAGAGGACAAAAGATAAAGGAAGCAGACAAGGTATAATTCCTAAATCTGAGATCCAGAAATTATTTTCAAGCTTACTTTGTTTTTTCACCATGCAAAAAACCCCAACATTTTTGAAGGCAGAAAAGCATGCACTTTGCCTTGTAACTCTGTGGCTCATATCCTACATGTGCAGGTTCAAGGATGATAAAAAGCTTTATTTGATAAGCTGTACAATTAAACTCTCCTTCAGTGCAGTGAAAGCCTCAAGCCAAATTGAGACCACCAGTCAAGAAAATGAATGTCAGGAGTGAGCAGCCAAGAAAAAGATATGTGGATAGTGATGAGAGTCAAATACTTTATGTGGAGAGGAAAATGCTATTCTATTACATACCTATCTGCTCATTCAGAGATAAAACACTACAAAAACTGTATGGAGATGTTTCTCTGTCACAAGACAAGTGCAGGAAAATGTCATTGTCATTTCTTCTCTGCTGTCAGTAAAATAATTTTACCTGTATCGTTTCATTAGTTACTCATAAATTCTTTTTCTTGTGATAGAAAATGTTCTGTAACAGAGGCTTGCTCAGCATTTAGACGTGATCCCTGAAAGTTCAGTCTCAGTGAAACTTGAAATGAGCACTGATCTGGCATCTCTTGTGCATCTCTAGTACCAAGAACACCATTGAGTCAAATGGATACTTTTCAATTTCTCAATATGCGCCAACACAGTTCATCACAGCAGCAATCAATACAATCAGCCACAAACAGGGACTGGCTACTGTCAGCTTCCCAGTACAAAAAACAGATTTGAGAGAACTCAAAACTCTCAGTGAATTATAAACTGACAATTGGACAGGAATTAAGCAAAATTCCCAGGCTGGATGCATCACTGAGGCACCACCAGTGTGTGTCCTGCCTGAAACAAACAGGCACAGTTGAAGAGGAGCAGCAAAAATTGTTCCTTCTTCCTAGAACTACTGGGATGACTCCATCAAGACAGACAGCTGGGGAGCTGGGGGGAGCCTCCACGGCTTGTGTTCCATTCCTACCCAAGTCTGTCATTGCTCAGGTTTTTAACTTGACTGTCTCTCACAACAGAAATATTCAATTTGCTTGAGAGAAACCATGAAATAACACAGTGATGACCACAGACCTATCAAAGCATGCAGCCAGCTGTCTTAAATACCTGATATGAGTCTAAAACTACTACCAGAGCCCTTCAATCCACATTGTCAGGTTACCTTTTCTGTGGTATTTGTATTATTGGTTGTATTCTGGAAGCCCTGGACAATGCCAGAAATGCAGAGGGGCCCAGCAAAGCCCAGCAGGTCGGCCAGGTAGCGGAAGGTGCTGCTGAGCAGGATTGGCCGTCCAAAAGCGCTGTACATGGCCAACCAAATGGAAGGACTCCGGTTGGGATGGTCCTCCACCTTTTTCTGGAAAACAGAAACAGGTACCCAGTGAAATAAGAGAAGCCTCCCAGGCTTTATATGGCAACATTCCTGTCTGGATGCCCAAAAGGTTCCTGAAAGGTGGTTTGGACCAGGTGAGGCAGCAAATATGCTGTAATTATCGACAGATTTCAGACATTCTTCACAGCAAATTTCAATTCTGCCTCCTCTTGGTAACTGTGGTTTCTCACCTCTATATCCCACCACTTTCTTCAGCCTGTGAACACAGGAATGCAAGCACAGTTTATCATCCGGGCAGGCAGCCATTGTCCCTTGTCATATGTGTGCTCAGGGAAAGGTCTGACCTTTTAGCCCTTTGCTCACGTGGGTAATCCTGGTTTCACAAGCTATAAAGGCTTCTGATTGCAGGAAAAACACAGGACAACTACAAGAATATAGTTTAATTTATCTGGAATTTTTTCCATCTCTTGGATGCACTCCAGGATGACACGCTTCAACCAATCAATGATAACTGTGCTCAAAAAATGAAAGCAGCAGACCAGGATGGGACATAAGATTAAATCAAGCAAAGGTCTTTTCAAGCCTTCAGATCTGTGAATTTACACAGTATCACAGCTCTAGGCTAAAACACCAGCAGATACAGTTTTGTGTAATCAGAAGAGTTCTGGTATCTCTGAGTTCCTTTCAGTTTAACAGAGGAAGAGTTCTACTGACCAGAGCCATGCTCTGCAGCGTGCCTCCTTCCACTTCAGGCAGCAGCTTTTGACACTTTAAACAAGCATCTGTCATTTGTCAAGTAGCACAGATGCCTGCAAGTTGCAAGCCAAGCCAAGCCCTCTTGAACATTCACAGAGATATTTTAAGCACAGCCAAGGAACAGCCACCCCCTGCCGCAACAAGTTCACCAAAGAAAAAGCAAAAGTGCCTGTAACCTGCCTGGCTGCCTCATGCCTTTTTTCTCCCTCTTTTCTCAGTTTTTTTCCCTTTTATGCCATTTCCACAGTGAGAGGGCACCCCATGGTGCCAAAAATGTGCAGGTGCATCAGGTGGCTGCCAGAGACTGGGCCAGGCCAATGCCAAGGAGCTTAGGAAGGAGAAATAAGCACCATGGAGTCAAATTAGAGCTACCATTTCAGAAAGGGGTGAGAATGAAACTGCTTCCTCTGAGGAGGGAAAGAGCACAAGGGCCTCATGTGAGCCGCCCAGACAAAAGGCTCTGAATTTGTCGCCTAATGGGTTTTGAGCTTGAGTGCCCTAAAAGGATTAATCACCACCCTCAAATAAATGATTAATAACTTTAACAGCTTGAGAGGAGCTAATTTATTGGGTAAATGGCTGCCATCTTTTGGGGAAAAATTGTTATCATATTCTGGGCATTCAATTAATAGTAAATTTTTTAAATGGCAATGGTAAATCCTTATTTCCCTAACAATTTAATAGCCATTTTCACTGTTACTGCAATTCATACATTGGTCATCACTAGATGAAATCTGTTTCCTTTCCATTGGAAAAAAATACTAATTAAATTATCTAATTATTGCTAACCACTGTTTTTTCTTGGTTTTTTTTTTTTTTTTTTTTTAATCAGGACTTTGCATTAGCTGAAGTATGTAACAGGAAGAAGGGAGAAAGACCTTTCTCTAATCATAATTTCTCTTCCAGAATGATCCTTGAGTTTTATGGGCTTGCATAGAATGTTGTGGTATTAATTAACCAGTCTGGGCTGCTGTTCTCAGCTGTGCCACTTGATTAGGTTTTCCTTGTCTTTGTCAACTTCCTTTCAAATTCCTGTAATTTTCTCTACCTTTGGGCACTCCACAGTTGGAATAAAGGGCAGTGAGACAGTGCTTTGTGATAAATCAAGTCATCTGTAAGGCTTGCCTCAGTAAATATGGCAATCTGACTGTTCCCGTCGTTCTGGAGCTGGCAGTATAAGCCTGGTGCTGAAGGGCAATGCCCTGTCCCTGTGATTGACAGTTAATATAATTTCATTCCTCCTTTTCTTGGTCCTAACAGCTAAGATCCATAGTGGCACGTGAATAGCAGGCATAGGAAACTAATGGTGCTTGACTTTAAAAATTGATTTTTCTATTAAGTGCCCAAAAGAAAAACCATCAGGACAAATTATACAGGATTCAGGCTGGTGGGGTAAACCAAATGTAATATCAATGTGCTATATCTATTTTTGGATATGTGATATATGATGCACTGATATGTGTTGTGAAACATCTAGACTGCTTCAATAGAAACTGAAACAAAAGCCAAGCAACAACAGAAAGAGGACCACTTTTTTTGGGGGGGGGGGAGGTGTAAATGGAATTATGTGAGAATTTATACAATTATTTCCATTTTCATAGCATGCAGAAGAAATAGCAAGACAATGTCATGTGAGCCATCTCAAAGGCATTTCACAATACAGAGTATTCAAGGTCATGTTCAGCACCTTTCATTAAGGTGTGGGAAGAAGGGTTTGGGAAGGAACAGGAGTTTTCTCTCTGCAGGGCCATGGAGCACAGCTGAGATCAGCTATCTGCAGGCTCAGGCTGGGGTAACCCCACTTAATCCAGAGAAGGCTGTGGGGCTCCCCTCACCAGTTGCAGGAGATTAGTGTAAAATACACACTTGGCAGCAGAGACAGTGGCATATCACCTCCTCCAGACTGCAGACCACACTCCAGTCTGAAGAATTTTCCTAATTCTGTGGCTGTTTTCTGGCCCACCCAGGCACAAGCCAATGCATTTCTCCACAGGAATGAACTGCTGTGAGTCCCACTCCCTGGCTCCTTGGATTTGCTTTAGCCATTTGGTTTACTTTAACTTTATCTACAAAATACCAGTTTACTTCAGGGTTACAGCCTGTTGTTGAATAGTAGCACAAATGTGCAAGAGGTAGGCTTTAAACAACTACAGAACACAAAATACCTGATGTAAGGCAGCATCAGAAATGTAGATGAGTGCAATTGCATACATAACATTTATGCAAGTGTTGATATGTGCATGACACACACTGAGGGAAGCTACACACTGAAAGTTTGTGCTCATGCACATAAGAAATGTACATTTACCTTGCCTTTTGGCATCTGAACTGCATTTTTGTGCAGGCACAGACAGTACCTGCAGATGTGAATGAGCTACAGACAAATGCTGGCACCCAGCTGTTGTGTCTGTCATCAAGAATGGCACAGACTCAGGTCCTTGGGCCATGTAGGTGCATATCCCTCTTTTGCCTCTTTAAGTAGGGTTCAGGCACTTTAAAGAGCTGGTCTAAGGGATGCACCTCTCCCAGGCTGCTGTGAAAACCTCAGTTCCAAAAACTCAGTAGCTTTCTGCCTAAAGCAGAAGGATATTGATTTCTGGAATTGGTAATCCTCAACTGCAGAAGGAAAGAGAAGCAACCTATATCTATTAAAATATAAACAATTGTACTGATAATTGTTTCATCTCAGAAGGCACAGAAAGGAACCTGCAGCTCCATTAGCTGCTGGGAGCAAAGAGCTGCCTAAATGCATCCACAAGTTTCCCTGGAAAAGCCTGCTCTACCCAGTGAGTTTTCCCAACCATATTTTCTGTACTGGGTCTGGCTGGGGTGGAGGTAATTTTCTTCATCGCAGCCTGTATGGTTCTGTGTTTGAGATTGGTGACTAAATCACTGCTAAGACACCAGTGTTTTAGCTATTCTTGATGTGTGGTTTTGGCTATTTCTCTGTATGGAGAAAAAAAAGGTGAAGATGAGTGTTTCCAGCTGAAACTTCGAACAGAATGTCTTCCAGTTTCATAAGTAGCTAAGATTTAAACAAACCTTTCACTGTTAAAATCTAGCAAGTGATCAGTCTGTTGTGGTTTTAGTTTCCAGTTGCACTCAGTTTGGCAACTTTCTCCTGCTATAAATTCACTTAAAACCAAACAGTAACTATTGGATTGGAACTTCCTACGCCAATGTTCCACCTTGGAACAAACAGTCCTAAGTTAAAATTTCCTAAAACAAGGATTTCATGAAAGCTGAAGAAATTCAAAGTGACACTTTGGCTTTCTAGGGCCGAACAGTGACATGGACATCTGTTATTACCTTTTGTTCCTCATAGGCTTCTTTGAGACAGACATAATTCGTCAGTGCTCTCATTGCAATTGGGAGCTTCCCAATGGCCTTCAGGTCCACAGGTTTCTTGTGAGCAGAAATAATGAGAGTGTTCATCCACCAATAAGTTGCCTTTGAGAGCAAATTGACAAACGGCTGCAGGAACCTCACCCCCAGATCCTGCAGATCCTCTGGAGGCTTTACTTTCTGAGGGTTCATGAAAAACACATACCTCTGCAGAGGAGAAAACAGACAAACATGGGCTCAGAAATTATCTTATTGATAGTAATTTTTTAGTAAAAACTATGTGCAAGACAACCACAAATTTGCGTTTAAAGGTAATTATATGTTGAATTTAAATATAAATTTGTGTGTAAATAGGAGCATTTCTATTTTGACAGATAACTGGCAAACAATTGAGCAACATGGAATGCAGATACTGTTCTGAACCCTACCAGTACCACCTATCTCAAGCCAAACAACAGTAGAAATGAAGTCTTGTGAACTAATTTTATTATAAGTTATTATGGGTAAGAACATATGCTAACTTAAAGATTCACTACATAAATAGCTCATCAGCACTAACACAGCACATGTTTTACAGATTGCATCCACCTATACCCTCCTCATGTGCACAAATATGCATCCATCTACACTTTATGTAGATAGATGCACGCAGGCATGCACACACACCAAGCCCAGGGGATACATCAAGGACACACATTTTAAAGAGATTTAAATCACCACTGATATCCACAGAATTAACCAAACCTTTATGGCTAAGCTAAACCTGGGCCTAAACTTGACACAAGCCAGAGTTCCTGGGACTAAGGAGCCATCTTCACCCCCATGATGCCACTGATATTTTTCCAGATCCTGAAGAAGGCACATACCCGGACTCGGATGACATTGATCTCCACAGCCATCAGCAGCCCATAGAGGATGACCATGATTCCAGTGATGCAGAAACGCAGCTGAGAAAAAGGCACCCCGTCCTGGCAGTATCTGACAAGCTTGATGGTTTTGGTGACAAAGGCCATTATCCAGTAAAGGAACAGGGCTGTAAAACAGGTGCACATGCATAGTTTAAAAATATATTAGGAAATAAGTGTAACTACAGCATTTTAGTTTCCATGGCTTGATACACTGCAGGCAGAGTGATCCTCTATGTCACCAGCCCCTGTTTTCTTTCCTGGGCCACAACCCTTCAAACAGATCCACAATGGCAGATCTTCACACAGGTACAAAAGTCCACTGAAGGAGACTTAGTCTGAAGGAGAACTTTGTTCTTATAGTGAAGGAAAAGGCACACAACTTAACAGAAGTCATACTGCCTCTTAGAAAAAGCAGGGTGCATCCCAAGTGAGAATACAGAATTGTGCTCATTTTGAAAAAGAGTTTATGGAATTTAGTGTTAGCCTGCATCCTGGCTGGTCTCTGTCAGGGCCTTGTTTAGGTGGATGAGTTACAGGCAATTTGGACAATATACTTGTATGGAACATTATTCAGCCATGTCTGGTCTGACCATCTCCTGACTGAGAGAGCAGATGGGATAATCTCAGAATCAGATGCAAAAGATGTTGAGAAAGAGCAGCATCTGCACAGGAGTTTGTGGTCACATTATTATTCCAAGTGGCCTTTTGAAATAGCCCTTTTGAATACAGACAAGTTTTTCCTGAAAATTATCATCAGTGTTAAAAAAATACCTAAGAGCTCGTGATAGACATTACACAGGCATGCATGGCTTTCTCTTTTGTAATAACTTTTTTAAGTAGTTTTCAGTGTGTACCTTATGAAAGGTGCAATAACTTCTATGATACTATCAGTTGCAAGAGCAGAGTTATTCCTCTTTGTTTTAATATTCTCACACATTTCACCATCCTCCGCAACCTATACAAGCTGATTTTGGGTAAAATACTGGGATTTGTAAGAGCACATAAATATCAGACTTAGACTTACCCAGCAGTAACTTTGGAAAGTTGGATGTTTCAATATTATGGTAATAGACTATGGATACAGTGGCAGCCACAAATCCCATTATAGCTGGTAGAAAGAGATGCAGGTGGCGAGATTTCATTTGTCTGAAAATAAATATGGTATAAATTAGTGAATTTGGTGCCTTTTTTTCACCATTCTGTGAAACCATAGGTGTTCTGTTAATCTATTGAAGAGGACAAACATGAATTTCCTAGAGACAAAAAGATTTTTGTCCGCATGAGTACTTAACTTTGATCAGTATTTGCTTGCCATTATAGCTTGAGAGAAGAATAAATGCCAAGAACAATGGCTTCACCTTCATCCCATTAAAACCTGGACAGTTCCTGAAAGGATTCTATGAGCTTTTTGGGGGGAACCTCCTCAAGCCTTACTAGCCAGCCCATCAGACATTAACACTGTCCATTAACAAATGCAATCAGTGTGGTTATCCACCAAACTCTGATACTTACGTGTCAGAAACAATCCCCTCTGCTATTTCACACACGTGCACGAACAGCAGGGTGAACGTCAGGATCCACCGAAGGTTGTGCCCGGGGAAGTGCAGCCAGGTATTGTGGTGAATCTGCACTTTGGAGCTCTGGCTTCCCCAGCCTGGGAAATGATAGCAAGGAAAGAGAAAGGTTATCTCACAGCAAGTCAGTGACTGATCTGCTTATCAATTTTATGGGCCACACTTACATGCCATCAGTACAAACTACAGACTACAGGGCTGCTGTACTAAAAAGATGACCCAGGAGTGTCTCAGTTGCCCAGTAACTTAAATCAAACCCTGAAGACAATGAGACAACACTTTTTTCAAATTACAATCAAAGTCCTTCCTGACCAAGAAAAATGAAAAGAAAACAACAAAAAAACCCACCCCAAGTGGCACCCTCAGACAACAGGGAACAACAGAGCTGAAGTGATGGCGTCCTCACGTCTTTCGCAGTCACAGAAAGAGCGGGAAAAATTTCCAACTGATATAAAAGTTTCCTCCTCAAATGAGGCCTCAAAGAGATGCATTTACTTGAAACAAGTAACATTTATTATCTGTTTCAGGGGTTGGGAGCACAGTCTGAGTGGAGGCTGAACAGTGATTTCACAGCTTCTCTCCCTCAGGTGCAGCCCAGGCCACTGCATTCCTGGCCCCTCAGAGCGCCCCACACAGCGCCAGGACTCAAATTAATCAACAAATTCAACTTGAAGCCAATTTCCCTGTCATCACCTCAGATGTCGCCTCCCCTTTCCAGGCAAGATCCTCTCTGAGGCCAGCAACCCAGCAAGAGGTGGGACACAGAGTATAGTAAAAAGTGCAGCAAACCCCAGATGCTGGGATGAAATGATGATGTCTGGCTCCGGATCAGAAGGCTGAAGGATCTGCTTTATTAAAACTATAATATATTACATTAATATACTATTTAAAGAGATACTATACTTTTCTACATACTTACTTACCTAACTAATTAACTAATTCGTGACTCTCTGCTGAGCAACCGAGCCACAGCCGGATCCAATTGGTCATTGAACCCAAACAACCCTCACCAGAATCCAATCCAGCAATCACTTCAGGTAAACAATCTCCATACCACATTCCACAGGGGGGAAACAAAGGAGCAGAGATAAAGATTGTTTTCTCTTCTCTCTGAGCTTCTCCTGAGAGACAGAATTATGTCTCTCTGTCCAGAGAATGTGAGTGTCACAACAGAGGATCTGAGGGAGGTGACAGGGCTGGGGAAGCTGAGGCCTGACCACAGGCATGGCGAGCCTCGGCCTCTGTCTCTTCCCGCACAGGTACAGGGCTGTCCTGAGTCAGAGGGCCCAAAAGTCCCTCCCGCTGTAAAGCAACTGCTGGAATTCCCTGACAGGCTTCCCAAAGCCTGTAGAGAATCCCAGCAACAGCACATTTTGGGGAAGTAAAGGAACCAAACAAAAGGAAACAAAACTAACTCAGTTTAAAACCCAGGATGTGCTTTTGCTACACAAGGATGCAGTGCCTAATCGTGCTTCGGGGCTCATCAGGTGACTCAGGAACACATAAACCAAAACCTAAGTTTATTCATTCTCGGAAACTGTCAGCATTTCACCATTTCATCCTTGGTTAAGACCAAAATTTCTGCAAGAACAAATTACTCTCTCTTCTCCATATCTATCTCAAGCATTTTCTATAGTTCTCTAAGACTTTCCTAATCTAATGTGGTTTTCTTTGACCTTGCTCCTGTCTTTGTCTCTCTCAAGCTCCTTTTTATTTTTGTTTTGTCAACACATCTGCACAAACGCAGCTTATCACCAAATTTCTTGTTTGGAGTCAGTCTATACTGTGGATTCCGGTTGGCTTTTAAAGCTCCGTTCAACAACTACTTTTCCTGATAATTAGCATATAAAATGGAAAACAAAGAATTACATACTTACATAAATAGCATACAATTGAAAATACTATATTTTTTCCTAATGTTACAAAATAGAGATAATTTTCAGCGGCTGCAATACTATTTCAAAATTAATAAAAAATTAAAACCTCTAAAAAATCAAAGCAGCACCTGATGCTAGAGGGTTCTAAAATATTATCTCTGCCCTCAGACCTTGTATTGTACTTCCATCAAACACTTCTACACAAAGCCCTGTCCTTCAAGGATGACCTGCATCTCACCTCAAAGGAAGAGCCAGCACTGAGGTAAAAATCCAGCACTGTTGGAGAGAGTTTCCATAACCCTGAGGTTTCTTTCTAGTCTTTATAATTTGTTAGAATTTGTTTCTTATTCTCTTGCCTTATTATTTAATTAGTTTTTAGTCACTGGATCATATCACAGTTAGGTACAGAGTGTCTTAGCCCACAGGTTCTTGTAGCATTTTATTCAACCACTTTGGAGTCTTTTTGCATGATGAAAGCCCTTAAATCTCATGTCCAAACACAGTCCCAAAGTCAAATCTTCCTTGTGGAAGAAATGCATTACCATCTATCTACACATGCAACACCAGGAAGGTAACATGGAAGAACTGACTTGGCATTTCTCATACAGTTGTCAGGAGAATATTTATTTTCACTAGTACTTTTGATGGTTATTCAAGTCTCGTAATCTCCTATGAGCAGTTAGAACACCACTGTTTGACCTCTCAGGAAAAGTATTAAATTGTATTTATTTCACCACTGCAAATTAATTGGGATAAAAAGGCAACTGTAGAAAAAAATATATCATTAGAGTACTAGCTTAGATGGGGTTTTTTACAAGACTGTGTGAGTTAGAGCCCCTCCACTGTCCTAAATTCCTCAAGAGGGATTTATAATTTCTTTTTTTTTTTCTGTTGGGGAAAAAAAATCTCTCTTGCTCTACTTTTTCTTACAAATGTTGGCAAAAGAAGCAATTGTTCTATTTTAAATATTTCCTACACCTGTCCTAGCCTTAGATCCAAGGTGAACATTTTGGATATTCTCTGTAATTCATGTAACTTCAAGGAAATTCAGATCCACTCCCCTCAGTCTTCTAATATCTAATAATAACAAAGGCTGCAAGTTGCCAATTTCAAATCTGAAGAAAACTTCTGCAGAGAGAAGTTTCATAGCAAATTTAGATCTGATGTCTCTGGTTTTCATCCATCTCTTCATGCTGATTAGTTCAGATTTATATCTAAAATTCCCACATTTCAGTGGGTTGGCCTCACATCCTCCGGGTGAAGCCATTCTTCCTCTTCTTTTTCAGAATTAATAAATACAAAGCATTTAATGGTTTCACCAAGCCCATGCAAACATGACTGAGTATAAACACATGCTCAAGTGTTTGTGGGATGGCAGGGCTCCATGGAATAACTCACCAATGAACAAAATGGGGAAGGTGATAAACAGCAGGAAGACATGAGGGACCAAGTTGAGGGCATCCACAAAGCAGACGTTCCTGAGGACACCAGCACTGATGTTGTAGGCTGAGGCATTGTCATTACCACAAAATGCAAGTCTCATCTCTTCCAGAGGGTCTGGTTGCTACAGAAATGAGAGAAATGTTGACTACCAAGAGTTCCAGCATTCCCTTTGGCTAAAGACAAAATAAATATAATAAAGAGACAGGGAATGAGCATACTGAAGAACCCATAGAGAACAACACAGTTGAATTTTGAAAATTATTTTGGGCTATGTCAAATACAAGCACATTAGAAGGCCATGTTTATATGACATTGGTATTATTTATATTTTGATAATATTGTTTATATTTAGCTGCATTCATTATTGAAGTGCTATTTTTAAATACATTATGCTATAACTTCTAGAGCTCACTGTAGGCACAAACACTATGCTGAAATAGCTCTGTAAGAATATAAACAAAGAAAGTAGAAGATTTGAAAAATAAGTATTTCCATTTCTCATAACAAAACCCAAATGGACATAAGTTGATCTGTGTGTTGCTGTTTCTTTGGTGAGCCAACACTGTCTGTGCAATATCTCCAACAATTTGTTGCACTGCATTCCCCATGCAAGCTCTGAACCTTTGGTATTTGTGATCTGGCAGCTTTGCACTCACTGATATTTTGTATTTCTTCATTGTCACATAGAACAATGGCCACACACAGGAGACATTACTGAAAAATTACAAACTCTTAACCAAAGTAGGTAGTACTGAAGATTGCCTAGGCAGTAAATCAGCATTTATGTTTGATCCTGAAAACCCTTAAACACGTGCTTAGACTCATCCCAGCAGTCTCTGATTTCCATGACTTCTTGTGAGATTATCTTTGTACACCACGATAAGCTCCTGTATTCGTGCTTGCAGAGCATGGGCCATAGAGTGATCCAGAGTAATGGCCAGGTTCTGGCTTAAATCAACCTGTGCATCATTTATTTTTTTCAGTCTTCTTTACAAGAAAATGAAACGGGACTGCAAACAAAGTCTTTCCTAGCTCATTTCTTTGCCTGAAACTTTCACAGAGCAGCATAGTGCTGCAGGGTAAGTTGTGGAAACTCATTTATCCACACCTTTTTCTTTTCTCAAATTTTACATGCTAAAATAGAAGGAATAGATTTAATTCAGCAAATTGTCTGTCTGCAAGAACATTGGCATTAATAGGTTTTGCAGAATCAGAACAAGATAGGGATGCAGAAAATGCATAAATGCAGTTTAAAAACAACCAAAAAAAGGTCAGTAGAATGGGGAGAAAAAGATTTCCTTCTTTCCTCATATAGTTATTAGTTCTGTAATTTGTTTAAACAAGGTAATCATAACAAGGTAAGCATAAACTACACAGGTAGTCCCTTAGAGACAGGACACATATGCAAAGCTTCACAAAAAATAGAATTCAAAGAAGCATTTTGAACCTCTGCTAAACCCTCCGTTAGCTTTTAAGCAAGTTCTTTTTGGATCTGAAAATCACAACCCATATCAAAACACATCAGAGAAGAGGAATTTCTTTGAAAGGAGTGTGATAAATGCTCTCCCTTTCCCAAATATATCAGCATTTTATGGCTGAGATTCACCAGAAGTTAAGCATATCTCACATTCAGGTACTCACTGTGAAGCAAAAGCTGAGGGTCAACCGACTCAAACTTCAGTAACCACCATCTGCTAACAGTCCATGTGCTGTAACACAATTTGATGGAGATTTTGGCCCATTCTCTATAATCAATAGAGTGATATGACCACTATCATTCTATAATTTATTTTTAATACCAAAATACATTCATAAATGCATAAGGCTAGTAACAAAAAAGAAGCATTCCGTTAGTGCGGGATCTGTCTGAATATATTGAGGAGTTACTAGCAAAACAAATAAAGAACTTGAAAAAAATCTACACAGAGGTTGTTTGGGTTTAATTTGTGAAAGCTTGACGTGTCTTCTTTAAGGGAAACATAATGATAATGGTAATCTCTTGAAAATCAGAAGTGCTGTTTCCTCATTTTTATCGAAGGTCAGAAGTCCAAGGGAGTTCTGCTGGGAATTTTCCTCCCTTTCCCACAAGGATGACTCTCTTCTGAGGCAGCATAAGATGCTGTTGTGGTCTAGTGGCTGGAGTGGTACTGAAAGGCAGGAGAATCCTGGGTTCAGATGAGCACTGAATCATTGACTCCCTGTGTAGCTTTTGGCTTCTAGTCAAAAATCAATCTGGGAGAATGGATGAAAACCACATCCAAGGGAAGCTAAGGGAACTGTTGGTTTTTTCCCATTTTTCAGGAAGGGAAATAGAATAGAGGCAGAAAATGTTCAAGTGAAGGACTACTAACTGCAGGAAGAGTGTTTTCTCCTAACTGGAGACCACCATCAGTTTGCAGAGGTTTCCTATCACACCTCAAACAATAGTTGCTACAAACTCTTGTGCAAGATGCATCTTTGAAGAATCACATCTGAATCTTCACAAGATCTGTGCTGTGCCCAGTTTTGTGATGGAATATGTCCAGTAACACTCTTAAAACCAATTGTCCTTTGCACATTGCCAGGGCTGAGAAAAGAACCTGGTCCTATTAATTAATACTGATATCTAGAGACGGTGCCCATCATACTGGTGATCTTTTTCAAGAGAAGGTAAGGGCAGTCTATTCACAATACTTTTGTTCATTTCAAAAAAAGAGAAGTAGAATTTAATTGCCTTCTCTTAAAAAGAGAGAGCAAATCAAGCCTAGGTTGGTCAGTTTGTAAAAATTGAAAATAAAAAAGATTACATGGCAAATGAAATGAGATAGGGTAATTGACATTAAATTCCTAAGATTTTTGATCAGAAAACCTCATCATGAATCAGTTTATCCAGCTACCATATTCATTAAAATTCCACAGGCTTAAAATCTATCAAAATATTCTGATCAGTGTTGTGATGCTGTGCTGCTCCAATGCTGCTTTGGCCTCATAAAATGCCAAATCATAAAATGTACAACTTCCCTGTTTAGCAGCACTCAGCTCAGGACACACATCCAGTACAATCTGGCACTGATAGGAGATAGAGGAGGTAAGAACTGTGGAAGCCTTAACAGTCCTGTGATCCTTCCTTCCTCCCGTTCCTCCTTTCTCCCACCCATTTTTCCATTTCCACTGGGAAACGAGCTGTGGCTGGGAGTGGGGGACTCAAGTTTTGCATCTGTTGGCATATCCAAAATTTTATAACACTTTCTGCTGCTGGCACTTCTCTGGATCTTCAAGTATGGTGAATGAAAACACCCTGCACTACCTTGGAGCTCTGAGAAATAATGTCATCTCCAGTGTGCCTTGTGGGGAAACAGGAGCCACTCCATCCTTCCCTTCCCATCCATTTCTGGTTCAGAAGGCAGATCCCACACACCCTCCACAGTTTTGTGACTCAAAACGCTGGACCTTGCTCTGTTTTTTGGAAAACTTAGATACAGAGGAGACTCTGGAAGTGGAGACATGCACAGAACCATCACTCCCTGGAATAAAGCATGTAATGTAGTTCCTGCCTTTTGGCTCAAGTTTCCTAGATAAGAGAAATATACTGGATGAAGTTTTTCTGATATCAAAGGGAGGATGCTTTGCATTTACAGTCAAATACCCTTTGGTTTGAAGCTGAAATCAGCCATTACTTTCTGCAGCATCAGGGAATGCCTTCAGAAGCTCATTTTCATTAGTCTCAAAGTTTAACAAGCTGTGTTCTTCTCCAAAGAAGGACAGAAAGAAAGCCCCTAAGGCAGAAGAACAAATCCTTGATTTCTCTAGACAGTACGGGGCATTTTTCAACAATGCTTTTGCAGCTCCACTAAAAATAGCAGGAGTTGGACCATGACAAGTTTTCAGATGCAATCTCTCATCCAATAAAACAGTGAAGCCTTCAGTATTTTTCAAATAAAAAATTGATAATATAATGGCAAAATTTCTTGTGCCCACACTCAGATCCCATGCTTGTAAAGTTCAGTGTAGCTACAGAAGGACACATTTTTAGAGCTGCAAACAGAGTAAGCTTCAGACTAATTAAGAAGTCAAAGTTGCACTTTTAAACAGGATTTCAGTATTGTAAGTTAAAGAGATCTTTAATAATTATAAGAATTTTAAGGAGTTTTAAAAGGCCTCAGCTACACTGACTTGTAATGAGTCCTAGTTTTGAAAGCTTTCACTCAAAAAACTGAGTCTGGAAATCAAGACAGTTTGAAGATCTTGATTACAGTTACCCAGTGAAAGAGTGAAAAGGCACCATTCCCTTCTTTATGTACAACCATAAGATTTCATGAAATGAAATGAAAATGTGAAAATTAAGAATGACAAATGAAAAAAAAAAAAAAAAAAAAAACACTAAAAAGCAAAGCCAAAACATGAAGAATTGAAGAATTGCAGTTGTGCTTACTGTTCTAAGTCACTGAAAACTGCAGCAGGAAAGAAAGATGGAACACTTCTGTGACTGACCACTGGTCAAATTTGGTTCCCTGAATAAAAATTAAACTATTAAACTATTCTTCCCTTGGCCTTTACTCTTCTAGTAAGCAAATGGTGAGCTTCAGTCAGAAATACATCTGTAGAGAGGGAAAAGAGGTATCTTGCCCATGTGAGGAAGTGCTGCTTGTTTCTCTCCACACTGAGCTTTATGCAAGTACACAACTAAGCAAACTGAATACTAATTCCGTTTTTCCCACCAAAAAAATGACAGAATGCTGATCACACAGAACAGCAAAACCTGTAATGCCGAAGGCCTTTGAATTAGACCTAAGCAAATGAGAATACAGAGCTGACTCAAGTTTTCCCACCCTGTGGTCAAGGGTGATTTTCTCCTTCCCAAAGATGAGGAGACAGATTTTTAGGCCGCAGTAAGTATGTGGGGAGAGATCAAAGAGGTAAAACTGAACTGCAGAGCCACAGGAGGAGAAATTTGAAGAGATTTCTGTTGTAACAGGGATGGAAGAGATTAAAGCCTTTAATGCTCCAACTCAGAGAGGTTATTGCATTCCAGAGCAGCAGCTGCCCTCCTACACCTGCCATGACCCTTCCTTGGGAACACTGGAAACAGCACTGCCTGGAAGGGTACACAGGTGAATTAAGCAGCAAAGCCAGGCAGGTTTATTACCCTCAGCAGTCTGCCTGCCTTGCTGTGAGCTCACAGTCCAGCAGAGAGCCACACAAACATAGTTCAGTCTCACAATTAACAGTCCTAATCACTGTGGTGCTGTTCCCAAGATAAAAAGCCCTGTTCACATCAAGCTCGACATCAGAGCTGAACTGCTGCAGTTGCCCTACTTCAATTCCCAAGCTGGCTCATGCAGGATTGTCTCAAGGTCATAACAGTGGAGAAATGTCCACCAGCCTCTTAGCAAAACCTTATCTGTGAGTCCCAAAGGGAGAGGCACTGGAAAGCAAAGGCCTCTTCTTCTTATATGGATGGACCTTTTCTCTAAGCTCATGCTCAGGTAGGAACCTTTGGAGCTGAAAGCTTCTCTACAGGAAGATGGCTTTGACTGGCAAACAGTGATGTCTGAACAAAATGGGGGCAGTCTAACTGTCACACTGAAAAAGAAATTGTGTAATCTAAAAGTGAATATTCTGGAGAAAACAGATGAAGGGGTAGCAAGTTATTTTGAAATTTGTTGGTCATCTGCAATTATGAACCACTACTTCTCATCAGGTAGCAGCAGCCATTCAGAACAACTGTTGAGGTGCTCATAAACTCATTTAAAAAGACAATGTTATTTGTAGTCACTACAAAAAATGCCTTTCCCAGAGAAAGTTTCACTTACTGTTGAATACAGTAGGCCAACAAGTTATGCTGGGGTAATTGCACCAATGTGGGTACATCACAATTTACTTCACTGCTAATTATAGCAGGAATGTTATACTTTATTATAATGTTGCCAAGCATGCTAGGTTTAATCTATCATTTCAGACATGAAAATGTAGTAATGGGACAAAGATCATCTGATAACAAGTATGTACCATCTGAGGACACCAGGTAAATTCAGCAACCCAGCAGGAGTGCCAAGTGCCAGGTAGTTTTTTGTTTTAACACTTGTAGGCTGGAAGGCCTTCCTCTTTCTAAGTTACTGCCAAATTACTCCCTTTAACTTCTGTCTTTATGAAGTCTACAACTCATCAGAGATTGTCAGAGGTGTTTTTTCCTTCTCCCTTTGAGAATGGCTTGTGCTGAATAGTCAGTATGAGCTAAAGCCATCAGCCAAACTTCATGGAGGAGGGGAATGGAAAGAACAATCATGAGGATAGGCACATGTTGGTACCAGTGGAAGGCAGTTTCAGCTCTCCTTTGCATTATTTGGGAATCTGATTCCCTGTTGGTTTACTTTAATGAGGATATGAACTATCTGAGCAGCACTTCACCCTTCAATGAAATAACTAAAAAAGCCCTCATGTCCTTTAAGCATTTAAATTTTTATGCAAGAGTCCACATTACTGACAAGCTAAGACTTCCCGGTTTTAGGCTAAGGTGGACAGACACAGTCATAAGAGAATAAACAGAAAACAGAACAAAAGTGATTCATGAACAAATATTCGCTGTGAAGAGGAGAGAAGTTTTGGGAAGAAAGAAAATAGGTCAAAGTCGTAAACATGGAAATGACAAAACATTGAACCTAAGCACTCACAAATCTCATTTTAACAAGCATAAATGGGGATTCTCAGGGCACTAAGCCAGTTCATGAGATATATTTTCCATAAGCAATTCTGAAGAAGACAATGGGAAAATGGTAGGCAATCTAAATTTCCATTAAAATTATGAGAACATCCTCACCAAGTACAAAACTATAAGAATCCTAATTAAAGACATTTTAACTACCTTAAGGGTCTTTTAAAGTGGACTTAAAAATCTTCATATTCAAGAGTTTCATCTTACCTGAATTATCACTCTGATCGTCATGCTCTGCAAGGTACTTATGACTACAAAAAAAATGAGTATAAGTACACTCCTCAGGTGGAGCTTGTTTGGGGGAATAAGAATATTTTGAAAACATTTATTGCAGTAGTTCTGTTGTCCATACTTAAAAAAAAATATAAATTGATAGTTGCACTTCCTAATTAAAATATATCTGTTTACAGAGCATACTTGTGTCTCAGTTCAGATCAAATTTCATTTTGGTCTTACATATAATGTGCATTATATGCCCATATATACATATAAACATGTATGTATATACATATGTGTATGCATATAGGTGCAGGGTGAAGAAACTACTCCGTGTTTTACAAAAGTACTTAGTTCTTATCTTCTGGATAAATCACAAAAGTAAAATTTGTCTTTCCTTCTGAAATTTCCCGTAGTAAATTTTAACTAAGGACAAATGATTAATTTATAGCTTTGAATGGAAGGCCTAACTCTGAGGTTTTCCATAGATTTTAGATTAGTGCTCTGAATCTTTTTCTTTTCTAGGTTGAACCCTTCTAGCTTGCTCTTCTTACCTTCCTAAAAGCACTCTAACTCAACCCATGTGATCTATAGTCTTGCAAAGAGTGCTGCTGAGGTAACGGCAGAAAGTACTGTCCCTTTAAAATCTACTTTATCAAAAATGACCCGATACAAAATACAATTTTCTTTTACTTCCTTATTTAAGCTGTGAGCACCTATGCTCCACAGACCCCCCTTCCTTGCCAAGCACTGTCCCAGCTCCCCTGGGCCTCAGGATGATGAATTACCTCTGGTGCTTGTCAGCATTCGCAGCGCTAACTGCCGTGTGCCACAGCCTGATCCAAACGGTGCTGAAGTCAATGCAAAGAATCTCATTGACTTCGGGAGCCTTCTGGATCAGGCTCCAAACACGGGGAAAATCACAACGGCAGTGGTGCTAAACAGGCTATTGGCACTGCAAAGCATTTCACACAAACATCTGCAGTGGTCTCACACATCTCAATGCATCGCTTTTTTTTTTTTTTTTTTTTTTCTTTCTTTCTTTTTTGGAAAGCTTCTCCACACAGTGCGATCCCCAACACCAGCGTGCTACGCTGCCTGCTGTAAAACCTTCGACTTCACATTGCCAAGACAGGACAGTTTAAAAAAAGAAACATAACCCTGTGAACAGCAGCAAAGAAAACATCAGCAGGAGGGGACGGTAAAGGCTGAGAACGCCTGCAAATGGAAAAGGAAAAAGAGATTGGAGTTGTAATCCCAGGAAAGAACGAGGAGCAGCCCTGTCCCACAGATATAAAGGGAAGGAGGAGGAGGAGGTGGTTAGTGGGAGATAATGGGGGGAGGGTCATCGCATGCCCCGTTTGGTTGCTGAATGTTAGATCAAACTCTGCAGCTTACCTTTGTAAACACAACCCCAAAATACCAACCCAAAGTGTCACTCGGTTGTGCTATGTGATCAATATCATCCCGATGGCAGGATTTTCCTCCACTTAGTGAAGCCGCTCCAAGCCCTGGAGTGGATTATTTTTAGGCTGGTGATGGGAAGATCAGCTGCTGCCTCCTATCGAGTTTCCAAAGTGCACAAACTCTTCTTGCCTTTCTCATACGCTGAAGGGGGCAGGAAACTGGGAAGAGACAGGCAAGCAAAAAGCACCAATTTTTTGCCTCCTGAAGCTACAGTCCCCTGGGATTTCTTCTGCTTGCTTTTATTTTCATTTTTCCCTCTCTGGAGCAGTAAGATTCCAAGAAGCTGCATTGCAGCCCATGGACTATTGGCAGATGGCTGTTCTGAAGTAATTGATTTAGACAAGGTAGTCTAACTTTTGGCAGGCTTGCAGAGATTCAGTTTTAGATTCATATGTAAATAATCTTGGATAATTTGAATTTGACAACATAATTTTGCGTGTCTTCCACATATTAAGCAGAAAAGTCTACTCAGATATTTTGCTTTACTCACTTACCTAAGTCCCTCCAGCTCTTCTGCTTAAAATATAGACCAAATCTCGCTTTTTGATCACACAGGTCTGCTTCTTGTGAAATGGCTTTTTAAATACTTGAAATAAAATTCCAAACTAATTTGATGCTCCTACCAGGAATATAGTTTTCAACACACTAGCCCTTATTTACGTGGGATAACATTTTTTAGTTGCAAAATCCATTGTATATGTTTACTTAGAGGTGAGGAAGTCCCAAGAGAGCCTACATGTGGTCGGTCGGTTTGTTTGCTCATTTTCTCGCAGTGCCATCAACAATGATGAACCAAGATTTGGATTTTTCCATTGTGACAGTTTCACTTGGGCCTTACAACTTGAGGCCATAAATTGCAAAGATCTGGGACTTGTGGTGCAGCACTGGACATGTGGCAATGCAGGGTGGCTTTGAGTGCGGCTGTTGGAATCACAGAATAGCCTGAGCTGGAAGGGACACACAAGGATCATCCAGACCAATTCCTGTTCAGTCATTTGGTACTGGAGCTGGAGGCCCTTGGGACAGAATTCAGCTTAGACCTCGCAGAATCCAGGGATTGCATCTAGATCATTAGAGAGCAAATGGTTTCCAAGGGATTGAGGCCAAAGATGTTTGCATGAATGGGAAACATTCATTACAGAGAAACATTACAGAGAATGCTGAGCTGACAATGGACTTGGATGGCTGAGGCAAAACACTGCAGGATTTATCAAAACCTTGGCAAACCCGGACTAATCCTTTCTCTCTGATATTTCAAACCTGACTGTTGTAGGGATAAGGAATCAGAAACCTCAGAGCTAGAGATAATTAATACCTTTTGTTCGCTCCCATTGATTTGAAATACCAATACAGCTTTACACTTCAACAGACCTCAACAGCAAGGCACTGTGAAATCTTTGACTTGTGTTTCCTTTTTTTTCCTTTTATTTCTTCCCTTTTCATGTATGAAATGCTTTAGAAAAAAGATTATGGATTGAAAGTCTCTGAGTTCTGCTATATATCGATGATTGTTACAGAAGATTTTTTAAAAAATAAAAAAGCTTTAACGCATCTAATCATCTGAAATAGCATTGTCATGTAATATTTTTGAAAATACATTTAATTTCTTACAAAAGTGAATAACATTTATGGTCATAATTTTCTTCACGAAAACATGAATATTTAGTTCACTGTTATTCAGTTCTGTCTTTCCTACAAAATTGTATAAACAGGAAGAAAAAAAAAAAAGGCAAAATGAACATGGAATCAGCCAGCATGTTTCATTTTGCTGTTTCTAAAAGGGGTACTTTCATTTCTCTACATGGCAAGCTAAAGTGTTTTGAAATGCATTTTATAAGGATTAAGAAAAATGAAAAGCTCTGAAATGTCAGAACAGTCAGCCCTGATCTGGCATTTTGTATCAGGGCTTTTCGATTTGTCAGGGGGAAGGAGGGGGAAGAAGGGGGGGGGGGGGGGAATTGTAATTACAGGAATTCACAATGTTTCAGGGAATGTTTGGACGTTTAAAAGAATGGAAACAACCACCGGCCGAACCTCAGGTACCCCCACGTCCAGCACGTCACCAGTTTTCCCAGTCAGCCTCCAGACGACGAGATCTGGTACCGACATCTCCCCAAGCCGAGGGCGGTTCAGCTGCAGAGGTGCCAGCGGTGCGGGACCGAACCGGGCACCGGAACCGCGGGACCAAAGCGGGCACGGCACCGCCAGCACCGGGACTGCCGCCCTGGCAGCGGATGCGGGGAGGGAGGCATTGCGGGGAGGCATGCGGGGAAGGATGCAGGAAGGGATACAGGGAAGGATGCAGGGAGGAATGCGAGGAAGGCTGCGCCACCGCCTCGGGCTCCCGCGGCCGCCGCTCCCCGGGGCACTCACCGGCGGCGGGGTCGCTCCGCGGGCTGCTGGCCCCGCGGCCCGGAGCGGGGGCAGTGCCTGACCATGGCGGACGGGCAGCTTAAAGGCAGAAGCTGCTTCACCTGATGGCTTTAGGGAGGGAGAGGCAGAATGCAAAATATTCTTAGCGGATCTTAACAAAACCGCTGAGTTTTGGCTCCTTCGTTCTGTGAAATCCACGGCCCGGCTGGCACTGATTTCCACACCCTGGTGGGCTTCCATCAGCTTGACCAGCTGAACCCAAGAGAACAGCATGTGTGGGGAAAGGTTTGCATAAATTAGGACTCAGCAACGTGAGGAAAATGACCTGACAGGCGCTGCAGTGTGAATTTCTTTGCCACATGTCCTGGCTAAGCACCCTCCACCTGAATTGTCTTGGTTTATTTAACTCCCTAACCAGGAGAGGAAGGGTGGCTGCACTCTGGACCCTGCTCACACAACAAGCTGTTCTGGCTTCAGGTGCCAGCAGCTCTCTCTGCCAGCAGCTCTCTGCCAGCAGCTCTCTCTGCCGTTTCCCATATTGTGGGCCAATCCAGAGGTGCCCTCCTACAGCATGTATGGCAATCAAAGCACTGGGCCATAACGAGTTTCCACTTAATAGCCAAACTGAGGGAGATGCCTGCAAGCTCCTCGTCTTTTCCATTTCTTAGCTGAAGAGCTGAAATCACCATCATTTCTTCCACAAAAGTAGCTGTTTTGGAGAAAACCTCTCATTGTGCTGAAATGGATAAATTCCTTGACTGATTTTAAGCCAATTTACATAATTTATACCAGGGCTTTGTGCTAATAAAAAAATCACAGTCGATTATACAAGTTATGGACTATCAAGTCTTTATTTTGCTTCTAAATTTGTCACAGTGACAGAATCCCCACAGTGCTGTGTCAGAACTTGTGCCACCATATAAAAAGATCTGACACAGCTTTCAAGATTAATTTTACTTAAACTTACAACTCTACTTAAAAAAAAAAAAGTTGGTTTTTTTTTTTCTTTTAATTACACATTGCTCATTTTATCTAAAGAAAAAGTCATGGATCTATGAAAAAAAAATTGTAATGAAGTAGCAAAAACTTAATTTTTTTATTTAATTTTTTTAATGTCATAGAAAATGCAGCCTGTTCTTTGGATTAATTCTCTGTCTGTCTAAAATATTTATTGTTATTAAGCTTGGAGGGGGGAAGCAGTAGAAGCTTAGTATTATTTGAAATATTTTCCACAGCTTTTTTCAAAAGTTATCATGCCTGGTTTCTATGGGGAAAAGTGTTGTGGAAAATATATACAGCAAAATTTCAACAGAGCAATCTAAGTAGTGAACAACTCTATATGGAGCAGGATGAGAAAATCCCAGACCTCAGAGCTCATCTCTATAAAAGGTGTAGAAAGCCACAGGCCTTGAACAGGGATTTACAAAGCTTCTGACCTTTGAGGGACAACGGCGCCGTGGTGGAGTCAGAGGCCCCAGATATGGTGCTACCATTTGCCTTGGTCGCTCTTGATCTTGGCAAAAGTTAGATCCTGCACACAACACAAAATTTCACATCTCCAGGTTTACTTGCTCTGTTTGACAAAGGCTGTTTTACTAAAAAAAACCAAAAAACAAAAAACAAAAAACCAAAAAAAAAGCCCAACAAAAAACAAAGCAACCCCACAACAAACCACCAACACAGGAACACAGGCAACCAAACACATGTGGTTTGCATTACACTATTTTTTTCCCTTCAAAAACCCAAAAGTCTGATAAGCTATTCCTTTCATATTGAAGGGCTTTTCAAGGATAGTGAAAGATCTCCACATCTTCTGAGTGTAGAGGTGTTGCATCATAAATACCATAAAGTAAACCTTTTGTACTACAATTTAGGTTCTACCAAACCCATAGACCCACTTGTACTATAAATTACAATATATTGTAGATTCTACATGCATGTCTGTGTGTGAGGAACTGGGGAAAAGGGGATTCTTTTTGTTTTTAAATAATCACAGAATCATTAAAGTTGGAAAACACCTCCAGGGTGTTTTCCAGGGTCATCCAGGTCCAACTTGTGACCAATCCCTACCTTGTCACCCAGCCCGGAGCACTGAGTGCCAGCCACATCCAGCTGTTCCTTGGACACCTCCAGGGGTGGGAACTCCCTCCTCTGTGCTATATATTAGATTTGAGTCCTCTAGGCTGACACTTGACAATTCAGACCATTCTTCTGCATTGCCCAGAAAATCTTCCTTATTTCTAACCCAGCAAACCCACCAGTCAGATTTTAACCTCTGCAACCAAAACAGAACTATTGTGGGATCAGGTTCATTTTCTCCCATTAAACTCAACAAGGCACCTACATTGTTCAGTCCCATTTACAAATGCTGGCTTTTAAACACATAGGAGTGAGAAATAAAAATTTTAGGTGTTTAATTTCAGAGTGAATGCCTGAAAGGGGCATTAGATACTGAACACAGAACTCGCCTCACCCAGGATTAAATGAGAGATGCTTGATTGCTTATGTGTCTGCCTGCTACTAGATTCCCTATATAGCATTTAGAGAGAAAAATACATTTTCAGATGATTATTCTTTTCATTCTAAACCAGATATAGAAGATATATATTTATTTCTACTAATTCCACCCTGCATATGACTATCTCATCCCCTGGAGAACGACAGTGTCTATATGGTTAAAGTTTTGAAAATTTTACCTGTATCTTTTTCTTTTTTTCTTCTTTGAGGTATGGAATTAAATTTTCAGCCTGATATATTTTTTGCATGTATATTTTAAAAGGGCAGTAACCATGACAAGTGTCTTGTAGAGGCCATCCCTACCATTTTTACTCCACCTGGTAGAACCCACACAGAATGTCTCCCACATGCTGTTCCATCTCTCATTGTAATTCCAGAAGTTTTCCTGCTTGAGACCTGCCACATTCTATGCTGGGAAAAATGTATAGCATAAGGAAAAACAAATTATCAAAACTATTAGAAATCTCTTTGACAGGAAAAGATGAAATTCATTTGCCTATACTAACCCTGAAATCTGACATCTGTTGCATATAAAATACAGTTTGCTTTTTTTTTTTTCTGCTATTTGTTCCATATAGAATATGTTCTTTAAAATTCCACTACCTTAAGAGGATGTATTTAATCTTTAAGAAGATTCGTATCTTTTTTTTGCAGGCAAGATATGTAGTGCAGTGCCTTGCTTTCAGAGAAACATTCAACCATAAAGAGTCCCACATTTGCCTTTTATCTAAATCCTCATCCTCCAGTCTCTGAAGCTGCATATCTGTAAGCTGGAAGCTTCTTAACAAATCTCTGTTCAGACTTCTTGAACAGAAAAACAACTGTTCAAATTCATTTCCATAAAAAGGACAAACCCGAAATACATTTAAAATCATTGTGATCACACTTTATGTTGTATTTCAGTTAATGATTGGTCATCCAGGTAATTCAGCTGCTGCGGATTAAGTTCAGGATTAAGTCGAGGATTTAATACACTCTGCCCTGTCCTTTGTGTTATTTGCTACCCCTGTATTTAGCACAAAATACTGATGTCCTGGATCTCAGACCTTTTCTCGTTCTCTTCTACCTGATGTCATCTGCTACCCTTGCTGGAAATCAGGGAATGGTAATGCAAATCTCAAGTCCATTTTATAGTGCACAGAACTTTATAAAATCTCACTTTACATGGATTAAAATTTGGAATAAAAACTAATTAAAATATCGAGATTAAGTTAAAATTACCCTACTTCTTCACAGTAGGACATGTCAATGGCCTAGCAGTGGAAGGCAGTGTCTTAACAGAAAACAAATATGAAAACAAAACTTCCTAAATTATCCAGGAATGAGCATACTGCAGAAACTTTATGTCACAAGGAATGTTGCAGCCACAGATTCACCCAAAACACTTTCTGAAGCTCCTGGGCAAGGTATATCTAAGGTACTTGTGTAATACTTCATCACAGGCCTGTGACATCCAGTCTGACAGCGTGGTCAAAGGGTTCATATAAGTAAAGAAAAAATGGGATAAATTCTTACAACACAGATCCAGGTCCAAGACAACCACAATACCATATGGTACAGAAATTATAGAACATTAAACAGCCTTTGTGGTGAAAACAGCAGTTCCTGGGGAGCAGTAGTAGCAAAACACCTCCCTGAAGTGCACAATGATTCCAGACTCTTGGCAGACAGCGTAAGACTTATTAATGTTACTTCAGGGACATTTACATCAAATTTGCTGTAAAAAAGCAAAAGGTCTGAGCAATGCAAAAGGGAATTAAACAGACTTTCATAATTGTTCACTCTCTGTTTTACATCTTGTCTCTGTAGCAGTGAAGTGGCCCAATGGGTTCTTTTGCATTTTTGCATAAGAAATGCTGACACACTGAGGCAATCTAGACACCATCAAAATAATATGACCAAAACCACCCTAGCCAAATCTTCACTTTGTGAACTGGTATGTAAATGGACTGCACTCAGCTATCCTGATGAACTGATTCTTCCCTGCTCCCAGTTATCTCAGGAAGACCCCGCTGGTCTATGTGCAATGCTGTGTGTAACGTGTTAAGCATTCTCACTCTAGCTGCAATTAAAAATGAATTCCATCTGGACAATCTAGACCCAAATCTGGTCTATAGATGCATCATCATCCAGCAGTTGCTTCAAACGACAGGGTTTTATCTACAATGAGAGCCAACTTGCAGCAACTGACTGCAAGATGGGGCTGAGGGATGTCTGAGAGAAGTTGAACACAACTGGGTTTAAATATGAACCATAAGGCAACAGCCACTAGTGGTAAGAATCATAGACATATCACGTGTTGTGCCTGAACAGATTAAATGATATCTCCAGGAGGTCAAACTCCCATTTCTCTCTTCAGAAAACTCTAGATGGAAATACAAGTTCATATGTCCAATAGTCATTTCATACATTGTAGGGTGCCCTGAGCAACTGATGTGCATGTGAACTCTTTGATTTAGACTAAAAAAAACACAACAAACTCACTTTATCTGTTGCTATGGCAATAGTATGTTGTTGGAAAAAAGTAGCTAATGCTATTGTCATTCATGTGGTTCCACAGAAATGAGAAAGAAACTGTGAGAAAAAGTGAGGGGAAAAGAAAGGAGAGACACTTGAGAGGATGTCTCTGGGAATATTTGTGTCTTTCAGAGAAAATACAGCTGCACATCCTTCTTACCTCCATTGAGCAGACCCTTTGGAGGTGGCTTCATCTGAGCTGGATATTTGGCTGAATCACCATTCAGCCCAGGTAGCTGATGTTTAATTAAACTGGTTCAATGCTAGTTGATAGGAAAACCACAACTAGCAGAATTGGTTGGAATTTCATTTTGAAAAGTTTTTGTTATTGTTAAAAAAAGAAATAAGAAGTATTTATGTTATGTATTTACTTTTTACTTTAAAAATACAGTAATTATTCTTATTTCTAATTTTTTCTCCCTCTTTTATTTCCTCTATCCATTTAGAAGCAAAACACAGAGGAAGAAACTGGAAAATCTTATTTTTCTGGGTTTTTTTAGGGTCCATAGTACCTTGTATCTGTAGAGATGACAATTATGATAACATTGTGAAAACTCTTATGTGTGAAAAATTTATCTTTCTTTTTCCTATGACATTTCTTTCAGCATTTTCAAAATGCAAAATCCCAGGCTCCATATGTTGAAAGTTTTAACTTGTCTTTTCAAGAAGCAGTCCTAAAAGTGTTCCTGCTGAAGCTGGGAGGAGATGCAGATTCCTGAACTCCTGAGGAAACTTCCAGACCTAAAAAGAGAGATATAAATTGAAGCAATAGAAGATGGGGAATATATGGAGTGATGCAGTTAATCAATGTATTAAACATTTTATTATGTCTGGGGAACCCAATGAAGTGGGATCCTGATAAATAAGCTGAAATGCTATTTTATAGTGGATAATTTACCATGGTTTCTGGACACAATTTGAACAGTAAAAACCAAGATTCTCGTTTAGAAAGCTTTCTCTTCTGCAAAAAAAGGCATTTCAGCCTTCACCAAGAAAATTTACTAGGGTAGAATAGTTCTCTTATCACAGCATTCTGTGTTTTGATATCAGGTATCACCAGTAAAAGTACCACTACAATTTTGAAACAACCTCCTTTTCACTCTCAGTTTGAAGTATTCAACTCCGGTACCTGAACAAGATGTACCAGTAGCCAGGCATCTTCCATCCATGTATGGAGCTGTGAGAAGAGTGACACAGGGGAAATTCCTACTCCCTAATAAAAACTCTTATTTTCAGACCTACAGGTATCATCCCCCTGAGCTCCAAGAAACACATCAATAAAGACAGAATGTTACTGGTTGGAGCTTGTGGAATACTTGATATGGGGAAATGGGAACACACACAGGAGACAAATCAGCCTGAAATTTAACCAGGAGACAACAATAATTGATGGAATTGTTGTGTGCTTGTGTTCGGTGTGGCTGTGGTCAGTGCCACAAGATGCTCTGGCACTACCTGCACTTTCTGCCTCACTACAACTAAGACAGCCTAAGATAAATATTTCCATGTCAAAGATACCTACTTTAGGTAGTTTGCACAGTTGGTGAGGGCTAAAGGAGATGTAATGAATTTCAAACATTCTGACAGGTAAGAGATTTAATTGGCACCATTCCCAGCACAGGTCTTTGCAAGTGCTGTACTGTCAATCGTTACTAAAGTTTTCCAGGAGTCCTTTCCTTAGAGACAAGGCAGAGGTGTGATGTCTGATTGTGGTTTAGAGCATGATTTGAGGTTACATAGTAGTACAAATTGAGATTTGAGTCCCTCTTTACCAACATTTCCTGGACTGGTTTCATTTTGAAAAAATGACAAAAAAACTTGGAAAGGCAAGGCTAAGGGAATCATAATAGGGAAGATAATAAAATTACTAGATAATGCCTGTCTCTAAAAAGTAGAGCTTTCTGTGTCCCACTCTTTTGCAAGACATAGCAAGAAAAAAGTCCAGGGTACATGAGTTACTCAATGTCATCTTAGCCACCTCTTGGCCCAAATGGTCACCTCAGCCCCCTGTTTTCCCTCAGGAGGCACTTCTATCAAAATTGCATGACTGAAGCTGATCACCACAAATGAGAGTGAAATAAATCAAAATTGCATGACTGAAACTGCTTAAAACCAAAACCAACTATAAAATCATTTTATAGTACAGCTATTTTGAATGTTCAGTGTCTTCATTAAAATAGTAATTACTTACTCCACAATCAGCACAGTACTACTTTTGGGTAGGGTTAATTTAATGAAAAATAAGAATTTATCACAGATGTCCGATGGCCTGTACAAATACCTATTGAACTACCTGCTTTCCCAGCAGCAATTACAAGTGAAATGGGGTGCCTGGGTAGTCCAAAATGAGCATTTGCTGGCTGCTGAGTTGGACTGTGAGAAAACCATCTTCCAAAACTCTCTGTGGTGGTGACGCAGGAAGACTGTATGTGCAGACCTGAGCTCTGCAATGCTCTCAGCAGCTGTCTTGAGGCAAGTGAGCCTAAGGAAATGTGACACAAAATATCTGAGAAGACAGCCGGGCCCAGAGGGGCACAGAGCTCCGGGAACTCTCTGGCTCTACCGCCCATGGGAACGGGAAGTGGATTTCCCAACAGCCTCAATTACTAAGGTGGGATCAGGAGCCCCTGATCTTTTGTACAGCTTTCTGCAATTCACATGCTCATAGCGAAATTATGAAGAGGGTTATTCATCCAACCCTGCAAATTCCTGCTCAGCCTGCGCTCGTGATTCCACCCCGGGCCTGCTCTGCGGTCCCAGCCAGCCACGGGCCCGGACACAGGAGCTGGCCCAAACAACAACTCTTCACTCCTTTGTTTCCCATCCAGCTTGAGTTCTGGACACAGGGAGGGTGTTTACTTTGAAAGGAAGAGGAGTAACTTGTGTGCACTAGGGGTTCATCTCACTTAAAGGGAAACCACTACTGCTCTAGACCTGTAAGAACAGGAATTCCGACTCAACATAGCCATAAAAGAAGCAAAAAATACAGTAATTAGAAACTGCAAGCTGTAATAGCATAATGGCAACAGCAGAAGCCATTCTTTGTGCAACAGCCTTAGATAACTGTCTGGAAATCTGTATACAATAAAAATAGTGATTTTGCTGAGTTCTTCCTGGACACATTTTGACATCACTGTTACAGTACGAAGAGTAATTCATTGCACTTCTGATGATGATTCTCTCAGTTGATTATTGCTTGTTGCTGTGCCACATGGTGTTCATGCTGCTCTAATAATGGCACTAGATAGTACTGGTCCCACCAGCTGCCAAAATGACATGTGAACACTCCTTTGGGCTGCTAATTCTGAGTTGCTCAGGGTTACACCAGGCTGTGCTACAGCAGCAGTTTCAGAAGGCATAGCAGACTATGAGCTGTGTGGTCTATAATTAAACCTACTGCTTTAGACTGACAGAGGAATAAATTGCTCTAGACTAGGCAGAAATAAAGCTCTGTTGTGATTAGGCCACAATTTCAAATTGTGGATCTCCCCCATATTAAGAGGCAACACACAAAGCTTTGCACTTGGCAGACCAAAACCATTAGCAGCAGCCAGGGATGTTCAGTGTCAGGCAAAAAGGAGGCACTATATACACATTCCTGTGCTTCGAGTGAAGGAATTTGTTAATATGTAAAATAAACATGCATTTCATAAATAGTTTTGACATATATTGTGGGCAAACTGCTGCAGCAGATTGAGGATGTTTATGCTTTCAGCTGGTTTAATGACTCAGTACACAGATAAAATGAGTGAGCTGGCTGCTAAAGAGGCAGACATTTCTAACAAGAAATATATTAAGAGTGTTACGAACACAGGATGAATGGAAACACATGTATGTGAACAGCAGCAGATGAGAAAGTAGAACAAGGGGTGAAGAATAGCCTGTACTGGTAATGAAGAACACCATTCCCTTGACACTGTTCCCAGAACATTGTTCTCAGCAGTAAAATTGAGTCGTGATATTTCAGGCAAGCCCAAAAGGCCTGCACTGAAGCCCACAGTACAAGATGACTTCACAGCACAGGATGCTCCAGCATCCTCACAACAGGATGGCAACAAGGCTGCAGCCTTTTGTTCCCCCACTGGCCTGTTGGAAAAACAGATCTAAATTTCAAGTAAGCAAGTTAAAATGGGCAAAATCAGCAAATTTTCAAAGGTTTACGGAGGCTGAAGTATGCAAGAACCCAAAACAACAGACTGCCCTATAACACTGACTCCTAAAGGTTTTCAAAGATCCATCAAAACCCCAACTGTTGTCAATCAAGAATAACACCAGAGAAATGATGAGCACATGACAGACAGTGTCCTCTGCTCTCTGTGTTGCACACAAGTGATCCTTGCTGGGGAGACACACATGGGGGCTTGCAGCTCTGATATGGGAATGTGAGTGAGTGAAATATTTTAGGGAATGCTAGTGCATAACATCAACTTACACAGACATTTTATAAATTGGTAAAAAGTTCTCTTTCTCTAAATCTAAGATTTTGTTACATTGAATTTTCCTCTTTTTTTAATATTTCGGTGTCCCTTGATGTCTTCACCTTTAGCATTTCTAACAGCTGGCCTGAATATGTCATGATGTAACTCATGCTGGTAACTTGTCCAAAACAAGCCATTGACACAACAAAGATTTTTTTCTTGCAGAAATCTTTTACTTGTGTGACAATAAATATCAGTTGCCCTCTCAGTTTCTAATTAAAGAGCTCAATTTCCTCCACTAGTTCTTCACAGTTTCATTATAAGAAGGAAGACCAGGCAGGATTTTGGTCTTTTGCTTTACTGGCTGCTAAAAAAAAATTCTTTACCAGAATTTTTTGGAGTTGATTTAGAATCCCATAGGCTGGTTGATAGAGAAAATATATAAGAACAGCAGGCTACAAAAAAATCATTTGTTCATGCATGGGATAGAGATTTACTTAAAAAAAAGAGAGAGAAAAAAAAACCACCCACAAAATGCTGAACCATGAAATTCCCCAACACTGTAAGAAGATACATACAAGTTGGAAGAAAAAGAGTCAAAAGCCATGAACTACAGAAAGAAAATATCATTCCTGTATTAAGATGCGGCAGAGCCCTCTTTCAGTCCCCCCAAACTGTTCTGCTAGCTCAGCCTTGGGGACTTCAGAGGAGCAGTGCCACAGAAACCAGGAGAGAGAGGCTCGTTTTCCAGGTGTTTATTCTCTGGTGGTATGCAGGAAAAGAGACCGAACAATGGCGGGAAGGTTTTTTATCTAGGTCTGGGTCTAGGGGGGCTGGAGCTATCTGGCACTCAGCCAATGGGGTCTAGCTAAGGTTAAGGGTCGTTCGGACATTCCTATCTGTGGGGCCCAGCTGCAGGGTACCCACTGAACTGCAACATTAAGACCCTTAAGTAGGATGGAATTTTTGAGGATTTTAGGGAGGATCAAGATTAAATGGCGCTGCTAAAGATTTTTATTTTTTATTTTATTTTTATTTTTTTAATAATCAAGGTAACAAAGATATTTGCAAGTCTAAATTCATGGGAAAACTTCTTCTGCTTGTAGATCTGGCTAAAAGCTTAACCATGTCCATATAATTAGGGCAAACTAACCTGGCATCTGAAAAAGCTGAGTATTTGGGGATACCTAGCACTGTTAAAACTCATTTTCCAGCTGGGGAATGCTGCTGATGTCCCCTCTCTGAGGGTAACCCAAGTTAAGTTGCTTTCAAATGTTCTCTAGAGGTAATGTCTGAAGGACATTTGAACTGTAAACTTTGACTGTATGAAGAACCTGAGGTATTCAGGCTTCCAGCTCATTGTTCATTTGGATACCTGGATGAATCTAAGTCGTAGTATCAAAAAATGATGTGTACATGTAAATGTCTGCAACATTGACTTGATTTGCCAAGGTGTTTGGATCCTTTTATAGTAAAAATAAATCAGTGTTTTATATCCAGACAGGTAATAGCTACACTATTTGTCAAATAGTGCAACAGTCTAGGTAATAATAATTAATAATAATAATAATTCAGAAGTTTGAAATTACTCTTTAATATTCATATTTCAATTCTGATTTCTTCTGTGTCCATGAGATTGCCAAAAGGAACACAGTCCATCCAGCAGGCACTGAATTAAATACCATGCATTTCAATCTGCTGCAGCAAAGTAGTTTGCTCCAATCCATTTCTGCGGAAAATTCAAGAAATACACCAGATCAAGCATAAACTCTGAGCAATCATATTCCTTCCTGCCTGCTTTTCAGAAATTTCAGACCCTTGAAGACTTCCTTTTTTATAAACATGGTAACATTTATTCACCTAACTCTCACGTATGAACAAGCTGTGTTAGCCCAAGACCTGCACGAAGCTTCCAATAACAGCAGTGGGTAATTTGATAGATTTTACCAGGCCCATTCCCTGTTTCCTTTACACTGGTTTGACTTCAAGAGAACTGCAGGGATTTCACCGGAGAGGTCCATGGTCCAGGAAAGGAGATTTGGAATTCTGAACTTTCTGTTGCTGCAGAGAGGCCTAGAAAGAGCATATCCCAGTTCAGCCAGAAAGTGTAACCCAGAACTTCCCACTACATGCTTCCATTGAGCCTTCCTTACCTGTTTCCATAGCATTCATTAAATCAGGTATGTCCTAGGAAAAGGGCAGTGCTGGGCCCACCCACACTGCTACTTATGGAGCCTCAATTAGACTGCATGCACACAAAAGTAAATCCCAGACCCAGCTGGGCCAGCAGCAGTTAGGCAATCGGCTTTTTAATGCATTTGGCTTTGACCCACACTCCACAAGGCTCCAGTGTGGAGAGAGAACTGCTGTGACATGCTTTTCCTGTCTTTTCACAATACCAAGTGTGGATGTCAGAAAGGGCAGAGCAGCTCTCGAGCCTAGCAATTTGGAAGGACAGGGCTAATCCCATGCCAGGCAGTTCAGAGGGTGTTGGTGTGAAAGAAGACTCCAGCCATCATTACTAAGAGGTTTCTTGTCCAGCCATGCCTGATACACATTAATAGCAGCTCCACACTGCAGAAAAAAATCCCTAATTAATCAGCTAAGTTCTATGACATGCTCCCTGATAGGTTACAGCCTCTGAGCATTAACAGCTCAGCACACACCTACTGAACACCTCTGGGTTTGTCCATTTGCTCTTACACATGGACATGAATGAAAGGACTTCTTTCTTCAGAAAAACAATAATCTAATAGTTTATAGCAACTGAGTGGTGGTCAGAAAGGAAACTCACAGATTTTACTATTCCCAGTGGAGTCATATGGCATGGAACATATTTTTTAAATAGCTTTATTCCCACTAATTTTACTTCTATACCAGCATTTCCTTGAAATGATCCAGTTTGGCTCTTCTTGTTCAGGGACAGTCAGGAATGACAGGATGGAGATATTAGTGAGGGGAAGGGAACATGTGCAGTTCCAAGACCTTGTTCACACCATGGCATGTGGGAATGAGTGCTGCAGTAGCTGGTGGTGATGGAGGAGGTGAAAACCCTTCCTCGAGACTGGGAAACCTGTTCCTGCATGCCACTTTCATGATGCTCTAAACCAGGGTACATGTCCCAGAGATGTAGAAAGCATTATATTCTTTGTTCTGTTCTCCACTTCTCTATTATTAGAATAGCAAATGTTCTTGTCTCCCTGAGTGCTGTGACCCACACAGTCCCCTCCAGGAACAAGATGTCAGTACAAACACAGAGAAAGGAGTTAGGATGTATATAGCTGAGTAATCTGTGCTCACAGCTGAGTTTCATCCTGGCATCCTGGAGAAGGTGGCTGATAAACTCTCTGAACCAGGCAGAGTTACTGAGACCAGAAAGCATAAAATGCTCCCTGGGTTAAAAAACAGGGAGAAAGGAAGGGCCTAGGGACTAACCCCTCTGTTCTGGCAAATACTGCCAGACAGCAACAGTTTAGGTAGCTGGAGACTCAATTCAGAAATGCACTCTTGATCTGAACTAAAATATTGATACAGATGCATTTGAACCATTAGTCAAACACTTGATCCTGGAAAAAAAAAACAAAGCCGGAATTAATAATCAAGACATTTTGGCGAGCACATAAAATAAATTAATAGTCAATAAAAATGTACAGAGAATGAGTCAAACCAGTATAACTTCAACCTACAAACCCAGACCTGTGTCTAGGAGGAGATGGAGTAGATGCCCTCTATCATAAGCTCGGTGAAACTCTCAATAGCTTTCACATAAATAAACTACAAGACTGTGGTTTTCACAAAATTATTCAAATGTGGGGACAGGGCTGGTTGCTGTAGGAATAACTGCAGGAAACTTCCTTGGGGCACACACAGCCAGAGGCAGAGGGCTGGAAGTCTCTGGCCATGCCCCAGCTCTTACAGAAACAAACCAGAGGTCAAAGCAAGCCAGTGGCTGAATTATGTCAATGTTGCGCAAGAAAAGGTAAATGATAGAGGTGTATAAATGAGGAATGTGAAGCAGTAATCCTTCTGATTCACTCCCTTGCAATATCCTCTTTAATTCTGAGCACTACATTATAGGCAGCCCAGAGGAGAATGACTGTGATGATGGGAAGTCTGGAAGATGTGAACCAGAAGAGTGAACTCACAGGTCTGATCCTGAAAAGGAAAAGTCCGAGCTGAGATGGGGCCTGTTTTCAAGTAGGCACATGCCTGCTGAATCTTATCTCCAGATGTGTTTTGGATAAGACAGGAATGAATGGACTCATATTACAGAAAAGAAGATTTAGTAAAGATTAGGAAAATCTTTGCTATCATACAAATCTCTATATTGCCTGGACAGGTCATCCAGTTAACATCACTGATAGTCTTTAGGACTGGGTTACATATGTGTCTATGAAAAATAACAGAAGTATTTAAGATGCTTGTTTGAGGATTGTTTTAGCCCTGGGAGTGAAAGATTTGTTTTTGATATTAAGAGAAAAAAAAATTAAATTTGTTTTAATTATTCAGAGACCTGTAAAAATATTCTTACTACATGAACCCCATCTAGTATGGCATCTGTGATGTGTGCCACATGTCCTAATGTCATGTATTTTCTCTGTAAATGAAAGTTGAACCCAGACTCAGCTTCCTGCTTGGGATATTGCTAGACTGTGAGAAGAGAACTGAACTGTATTATGTAGCTGAAGTATTATTATTGATAAATCGTAAAATTTTCACAATGTGGTGAACCAAATTACAGGGGGTTTTCATGTCCTCACTGTGGTCAAGAACGGGCTGTCCAGGCAGGCAGTGGGGTCAAGAAACCAGAGGATATGGTACTTAGTGCCACGGTCTTGTTGATGTGGTGGTTTTCAGTCAGTTTGGACTCAATAATCTTGGAGGTTTTTTCCAACTTGGTCTGCTGTAGGCACAGCAAACTCTGACAGAAGCATAGGGCTAAATGCGTGGGAGTTTGGATGTGGCAAAGGTTTAAAATCCTAGAGTTAAAAAAATAATAATTAAAAATAAGTACATGGAAAGTGACCTGCAGGAATCACGCTCCTCAGAACCTTATGTCTACTAATTTCATCTTATTAAAAAATAAAGAAGCCTGAAAGGTGCTGCCTCGATCTGCAAAGTAGAAGAGCAAACTCTCTATCTCTGCTGGGTCTCTTGGAACACTTCAGAAAGAACAAACAACCCCCCAGTATGAATATTCTTCTTAAATGCCTGCCTACTGATGAATGTAAGTGGGAATGTTCAGTTTGGCAGTGATAGATAAGGTCCTTCTGCTCCACAACACATCTTGAATAACCAGAGGACATCAGTGACCCACTTGTGGTACGATTTCACCATGGACTGACACAGGACTGAGCTCGAGTCTCCAGGAGTGACTTTGTGACTTCAACAGCCTCTACTTTCCACTTTCTAGACGATATTAAACCCCAAATTCCCTTGCAGCCTTATGTCAGCAGTGGATTACTTTATTTTGACCATTCGGTTTCGATAAGACAGTTGGAATAGCAACACCGTGTTTTTATGCTGGGATACATTTTTAGGAAGTGAAAAGGAGCAGCAAGGGGCGCGCCCCAGCTCCCCTTCCCACCACGAGGCTCCGTGTGGCTGCTCTGCCCTCTGCCGGGGCTGCTCAACAGGGAAGGGAACGAGGCTGGAGAAACCCTCGGCATTTGGGGACGGAAGAAAACCCGGAACTGTCTGGCACGGTGCCTGGGCACAGCTCCCGGCGGCCGGGGCTCCGCGGACGAGCCCACCTCCGCTACGGCCAGGTCCTGGGTGCCCACAGGATGGCAGCCACGTCCTGCCAACGGCCGCAAAGAGCTGCAGAACCACAGGATTAGCCTACAACTGTGATCATAGTGACCTCTGGAGATCTCCCTGTCCAAGCCCCTGCCCAGCTCGGCCACCTGGAGCAGGTGACACAGGAGCGTGTCCCGGCGGGGTTGGAATGTCCCCGCAGAGGGAGGCTCCCGGCCCTCCCTGGGCAGCTGTTCCAGGGCTCTGACAGTGTGCAGAAATTCTTCCTCCCGCTGAGCTTCTTGTGTTTAGTTTATGGCCAGCGCTCCTCGTCCTGTCACTGGAAAGAGTCTGGCACCATCCTCTTGGCACACTTTGAGATATTTACACGTATTCATGAGATTCCCCCGCAGTCTTCCCTAGACTAAAGAGATACACACTGCAGAGGTCCGTCCGTCCATCCATCCATCCGTGAAAGCAGGCACGAAGACCGGGTTATGCGGGGCACCTTGTGCCAAAAGAGCACCCTCTCCTCCCTAAAGGGTGGATGATCCCCCGAGCCCCCCACGCGGCGCGTCCCTCGCTGTCCCCCCGGCGTCTCCCCGCCGCCCTCCCCACACGCATGCACGGCAGCGCAGGACTACATTTCCCGGCATGCCCCAGGGGGAGGTCCGCGCGCGTGGCAGGGCGCGGCGGGAGGGGAGCGGAGCGGAGCGAGACGGGGACAGAGACACGGCCATGGATGCGGGCGAGGGGCGGCCGCAGCCTCAGCCCCACCTGGCCGCGCTGGTGTTGGCGCGGGGCGGCAGCAAAGGGATCCCGCTGAAGAACATCAAGCTGCTGGCGGGGGTGCCGCTCATCGGCTGGGTGCTGCGCGCCGCCATCGATGCCGGCGTCTTCCACAGGTGCGCATGCGCCGCCTCCCCTCCGCTTCCCCTTCCCCCGGCGGGTTCTGTTTCGGGATGGACGTGCTGGGGGTTCCGGTTCGGGATGGACGTGCTGGGGGGTTCCGGTTCGGGATGGACGTGCTGGGGGTTCCGGTTCGGGATGGACGTGCTGGGGAGTTCGGGATGGACGTGCTGAGGAGTTCCGGTTCGGGATGGACGTGCTGGGGGGTTCCGGTTCGGGATGGACGTGCTGGGGGTTCCGGTTCGGGATGGACGTGCTGGGGAGTTCGGGATGGACGTGCTGAGGAGTTCCGGTTCGGGATGGACGTGCTGGGGGTTCCGGTTCGGGATGGACGTGCTGGGGGGTTCCGGTTCGGGATGGACGTGCTGGGGAGTTCGGGATGGACGTGCTGAGGAGTTCCGGTTCGGGATGGACGTGCTGGGGGTTCCGGTTCGGGATGGATGTGCTGAGGAGTTCCGGTTCGGGATGGACGTGCTGAGGAGTTCCGGTTCGGGATGGACGTGCTGGGGGTTCCGGTTCGGGATGGACGTGCTGGGGGGTTCCGGTTCGGGATGGATGTGCTGAGGAGTTCCGGTTCGGGATGGACGTGCTGGGGGTTCCGGTTCGGGATGGATGTGCTGAGGAGTTCTGGTTCGGGATGGACGTGCTGGGGGGTTCCGGTTCGGGATGGACGTGCTGGGGGTTCCGGTTCGGGATGGACGTGCTGGGGAGTTCGGGATGGACGTGCTGAGGAGTTCCGGTTCGGGATGGACGTGCTGGGGGTTCCGGTTCGGGATGGACGTGCTGGGGGGTTCCGGTTCGGGATGGACGTGCTGGGGAGTTCGGGATGGACGTGCTGAGGAGTTCCGGTTCGGGATGGACGTGCTGGGGGTTCCGGTTCGGGATGGATGTGCTGAGGAGTTCCGGTTCGGGATGGACGTGCTGAGGAGTTCCGGTTCGGGATGGACGTGCTGGGGGTTCCGGTTCGGGATGGACGTGCTGGGGGGTTCCGGTTCGGGATGGATGTGCTGAGGAGTTCCGGTTCGGGATGGACGTGCTGGGGAGTTCGGGATGGACGTGCTGGGGGTTCCGGTTCGGGATGGATGTGCTGAGGAGTTCCGGTTCGGGATGGATGTGCTGAGGAGTTCCGGTTCGGGATGGACGTGCCGGGGGACCCTGGCCCAGGGAGGGGTTGGGGGAAGCCGCCGCTTCGTCAGGAGGGTTTTAGGGGTGACTGTCAGTGTCTGCAGGGAGGGCTCAGAGCAGGGACCAGCCTCTGCGCCGTGGGGCCCAGCAGTGGGGCGGGAGAAACGTCAGGAGTTCGTGCCCAGGGAGTTCACCTGGACATGAGGAAGAGCTCCATTACTGGAACAGGCTGCCCTGGGAGGGTGTGCAGTCTCCCTCGGTGGAGATACTCAAAAGCTGCCTGGATGGAATCCTGTGCAGCCTGCTCCAGGTGACCCTGCTAGAGCAGGGCGGTGGGACCAGCTGAGCTGCCATGGTCCCTTCCAGCCTGACCCAGGCTGTGACTCTGACAGTGAGGCAGGATTCATCCTCACTTAAAACAAACTGTGGCACCAGGTTAAGGGTCAGGCAAGGCACCTTGTCAAGAACACAGCTGTCCCTTCCTGCTGAGGGTGAGCAGCAGAGGAATGAAGAAATTAAAGTCTTACAACACAGTAAATTGAAATTAAAGTTGTTCTCATGTGTGGTTGGGTGGCCACTAGCTGGTGATGTTGTAACTATTGATGGGTTTACTTCATTAAGTCGTCTGCATTAAATGGGACTGCCAGGCTGGAGATGATCTCCTGTGAACTGCTGAAGCACAGGATGACTTTGGTTCGTGGTCATTTGGGTACTCATGACAGTGTGCACTGAGCTTGGCATCTCCAGTGATGGAGACCCCACAGCCCTTCTGTTCCTTTCACTGCACTCAGCCAGAAAAATTCTCCTTATTTTCTCTCTACCTGTCCAGCAGTGAAATCACCTCCTTGCTGAGATACCTCTTGCGGCATCTCCTGGCACATGTGTGCTCCCGGGCCCAGTCATCGTGCTGGCTCCTTCTGAGCTTGCTCCCATTTTCCTTTTTGGTATCAGGGAGCCCACAGCTGGACCCAGCACATCTGAAGCAGTCTCACTCAAACGTCAAGTTGAAGGAGATAATCTTGTCTGCCCATGTGACACAGAAGAAAAGCTCAGTTTGTGGCCAAGTGCCTGAAACTTCAGAAGCAATAAGTAGAGCTAGATAGAAACACATGTGTTCTTGGTGTTGAGGATAGAGAGATTTTTCTGCAGGAGCAAGACTGAGGATTTTCTACACATTTGCTGATAATTAAAGCCATGGTTAGGATGTGCTTGGTGTGTAGCATACTTAGAGGCGGGTTCCCAATGCAAACCTGCTGCATAATGCTCAGAGCAAGTCAAAGAGAAATGTAGCCCAGCTAGATCCAGAGGATTCTGTATCTCATGGCTGCTCTGTCATTATCTAGCTTGGAAAACCTTTCTTGCTGTATCTGAAAAGTAGAGGATGCAGCACTCTGTTTTATTTTTAATAAAGAAACCGACAAGAACATTTCTGGTTACTGATAGTTTCTTAAAGATTGTGAATCTGTACTGCTGAATGACCTGCTGTGGCCTCTGTTTGGCATCTGAATTTTCCCAACAGGAAGGCAGTCAGGGTTGTGCAGCCTGACTTTGAGGCATGGCAGGTGCAGTAGGTGGACATGCACCAGGTTTGCCTTGCCACCTTTGGAACAGCTGTGCAAGGTACCTGTTACACAACAAAACTCTGGTGGTTGAATGGGGAGTGTGTATTTAGGTTCACCATCCCAAACCAGTTTCTGGAAAACACCTCTTGTGTGTTTGTTCTCGTGGGTGTGACCTGCCATTGCTGTCGCTGTCACACATATTTTTCTTCTGATGATCCCACGATGTCTTTGGAGGAAGAAATGTAACTGCAACATCATTTGCTGTGGACAGTGCATTGAGAATGCCAGCATTGCTGGGAGAGGAAGGGTGATTTTTCATAGCTTTTGTTTTTACACCTCTCGCTTTTTTGTCACCACGGTGACAGCCGTGGCTTCACAGTTGCTGTGTTTGTCATCACATGACATTCAGAATTAGCCCTTCCTTTTGTAAATGTTTGTTTTCCCTGAACGATTGCAATCTTGCTTTACCAGTACTGGAAGTTTTCTGTGCCAAAACATATGGAACTTGACCAGCTCCTTCTCTGGGAGTGCAAGGAACCCAATTAACACATTTTAATACTCTTGCAGCATTAGCTAATCTTTTAACTTTGTGGCAGTTTTACTTGTTCTAAACTAAACTCTCACTTCATTCTGAATGCCACATCCAACGCATTCACAATTCATTGATTTGTTAACATGCCTAACAAATTCTTTGAGCTGACACTGGATTTTTCTGGTAACACTTCTAAATTTTATGTTGCTTAAGCTTCCTGCATGGAATGCAACTCAAGATTCAGATTTTACACTCTGGTGTTTTTTATCCCTGTTGTTAAAAGCTGCTTGTTGGGCTGACTGGGATAGTTTTGTTAACACAAATACAAGAACTAGTTCCTATCCTTGCGAGGTGTAGTACAGACATAAACAAGCTGCGGGCTTTTTTCATGTTAAATTACAACAGGCAAGTCAATAATGTTGGGATTTATTCTTTATATTAATTTCTGCACTGTCTGCCAACAGCATATGGGTTTCCACAGACCACGATGAGATCGAGAAGGTTGCGAAGCAGTTTGGTGCTCAGGTCCATCGCAGAAGCCCTGAAGTCTCTCAAGACTCTTCAACTTCCCTAGAAGCCATCACAGAGTTTCTCAATCATCATCATGGTAAATCAGGGATGAAATAAGCTGAGCTTTTATATTGTAGCCCCAGAGGGATGATATACTTATTATTTAGAAAAATAAGTAAAGCCTTCAGTAAATAAAACCCAGAAAGGTTTTTCATTTTGTTTTGTTTTGTTTTGGTATTTTTTGGTGTTTTTTGTGGCTTTGTTTTTTTTTGGGGGGGGTGTTTTTTGGTATGTGGTACTTACTCATACCACACTTTGCAGTTGTGTTACTAAAGATGTGAACTGTTTCATAAATGTCTCTTTGTTTTTCTTTAGAGGTTGATATTGTAGGAAATATTCAAGCAACATCTCCCTGTTTACACCCCAGTGACCTTATAAAAGTGGCAGATCTGATCCAGAAGGAGGGCTTTGATTCTGTCTTCTCTGTTGTGAGGAGGCATCAATTCAGATGGAGTGAGGTAAAGAAAGGAGGTAATATTTAGATGTTTCTGGTTACAGTTATACTTAACTTTTTTTTTTCCAAATTCTTGCTTTTCATACCTATGCTATTTTAGGAAGTGATGTCTGAGGCATGGACTGAGTTCTCTCTGAGAGATTTGAGATAGGTTAGAAATTCCTTCCAAGCATTGGTGTCTCAGCCATTACTGAGCGTTGCTGAGCCTTTCTGTAACTGTTTTGTAAAAATGAAAATTACATTAAAATGATACTAGCTTGTCTAAGCTGAAGATACAGTTCCAAAAAAAACCTTACATGTTGACTTCTTCCTAGTGGGTATTCATGTGTATTCAGACATGACACTGAGGTCCTAACTAGGAAACTGTTTGTTCTTGCTGTGCAGTAGCTAACAAATGACCAGTAATGCGAGATAAAATCTTGGTGAGGATGAGATGGCAATCTCTTGGCCTGGAGACTTAGGTTTTGTTTCATCCTGATAATTTGGCTCCTTACTTATGTCACGTTGCAAAATGCCTTTGAGTCATGAGAGCTGAACTCATGTTGGTTAGCTCATCCAGAAAAACATGACTGGTTTTTCCCAGAGAAAATATGCCCCTCAGCTACAGTGGCCAAGATGACCAAAGACTGAAATTTTACAAATAAAGATTACACCTTGGTTTAGCTATAAACCTCCTTTTGTCCTGGTATAAAGAGCTATTCCACACATTTTGTATGCTGGCTTTGTTTCTGTGGTTAAAGCAGAATTTTTTTCTTCATTTTTTTAAAAACGGTTATTTCAGGTACTCTCACACTGGAGTTTTGGTGTTTTTTTTTTTTTTTTTTGTTTGTTTGTTTGTTTTTAATTAAAGTTACTCAGGCATGACAGTTATTCTGTTGAGATATAAATTGCTTCCGATTACATTTTTTTGTGAGTTTAGAAAGCATCATGCTGTAAAAGAGCATATGCAACGAATGAGGCTTGATTGAGAGATAAGTTGAAATAAAAGTTAAGCCTTTGTTTAGAATGAACACTTGAACATTGTCATTGTTCCCCATAAGAGGAGCAATAAGTGACACTTTTTGTTTGTGCAGTATAAGAGGAATATCAAAAGCATGGGTGGCAATTTCAGGGTTCTGTGGATTGCAGTTTAGGAAGCCACATGCACATCTTGAGATGCTGGAAGGGACAAATGTGAAAGAATAAATCTCATGTGGATCTGCCATGTGGCTTCCTGAAGTGGTTGTGTCCCATAGGCAGATTGTTAAATAAGAAAGCCTCGAGGCCTACCTAAAAAAAGAATTCTTCAGCACAAAATGACATCCAAACATTTTAATGTGGTGAGAGATAAGGAATCATTCAGCTGCAAGGGATGAGGAGAGCTGGAAACACATTGTGCCAACATGAGCAGCTTAAAGATAAATGCAAATGGCCTTTCAGGTGTGTGGTGTTTCAGGTGACAGTGATTCACAGCAGCATTATACAATGGTTTTTCTTCTTTTTATTTTTCCATACAGCTTTAGAGTACTGAATCCACTAAAATAATTTCATGGAGGTTTGGGGTTTTTTTTGGTGTAGTTCTGTTGCTCCTTCTGCATTAAGGTTTAATATTGATAGACCCTGAAAGAGAAAGGAGTCTCTCTCTGACTGGAAATATTTACTTCAGTGAGCACAAAGCTTTAGTTGGTTATGAAACACAAGGTGTGTGTGTATCTACTAAAGCCTCAGGATGTTTTGGGTGTTTGAGAATGCCCTCAAAGTGTCTTGTGGTTACTGGATCCTGAGACCTGGTGGATTTTAGCTGCTTTGTACGTCTGGATTGAAGGGACTTAAGGACAGAAGTCTCTAGTCCTTGATTTGGTTTCTGCTGCATGTCATTGGTTATAATATGGGATCTTTCGGGAGAGTGTTTGTGCAGACAGCTGTTTATTTGTGGACACTTATTAGACCACTTATGAAGAGTTAATGCATATCCTTAAATAGGATGTATTTTAGGGAAGTGCCAAGATGTTTTCACAGGCAAAAGTTATTAATATATGCTCTTTTTTCACCTTCCAGATTTCAGGCTGGTCCTTTCGGGTATCAGAGTGCATTCAGGCATTCCCATGTCCACTAGGAGTTGGAGTACAGGAATAATATTTCTTTCACATTGCCTAGGACAGTCTGGAAGAATGTTCCTCCTACTCCTTGTAGGAGCCAATTTTGAAGCAAATAATGTCTTGGGTTTTTGTTGTTTTTGTTTGGTTGGTTTGGGGTCTTTTTTCTAAAGTGGTAATGAAAAATTTCCTTCTGTAGTCTGGAGGACTACATACAGAGTAGTCCTCCAGTTTATCCACAGTTCCAAGAAAGAGAAGCAATTCGGTGATTCCCCAGAGAAGTTGTGGATGCTGCATCCCTAGAAGTGTTCCAGGACAGGTTGGATGGGGCTCTGAGCAACCTGGGCTAGTGAAAGGTGTTCCTGCCCATGGCAAGGGGTAGGAACGGAATCATCTTTAATGTCCCTTCCAACCGAAACCAGTCTGTGATTCTTTATAGAGTTAAGCAGCAAGAGGCAATAATGAGAGAAGTTGGTGACTGAATTATGCCCTTAATTTTTCAACAGAAAGTTGTTTAGGATGTTAAGTGACTCTGAACATGGATTATTTAAAGCTTATGTTGTCTTTTTTTCCCTCTGTTAACAGAAAACAAGATGACAGAACCCCAGAACCTGAATCCAGCAAAGCGGTACCGCAGGCAAGACTGGCCTGGGGAGCTCTATGAAAATGGCTCGTTTTATTTTGCCAAGAGGCATCTGATTGAGAAAGGCTATTTGCAGGTTAGCGCTTCTGGTTTTTCGTGCTCTTCAGAATAATACATCTACTCTTGCTGTAGAGGGTTCTGAATTCAATACTCTGTTTTGATTTCTGATGAAGTCAGTGTGAAATAACAGCACTCTGACCCCAGAACAGTTTGCTAATTGTTTGTAACTTAGCAGGGCTAGTTATAGCTAGGGTAGTTCCAGTTTCCAGTAACAGCATCCTCCATAGCAAATAAATTTATGCAAATAAATGTCTTACATAGCTTTAACCCTAAACCAATACAGTACTGAGTTGAGTTTTGCATGAGTTCACCAGTGTATCTTAGAATTCATTTTAGTGCCACTAAAGGTGTGAAACTGAGCTTCATGCAGTGTCAGAGCCTTGTCATAATCTGTAAATTTCTATGTTCAGTTTAATCTTACCCCAAATTTCTACTGTAACTTTAACAGTCTTTTTCCCTTTCCTGATATTAACATCCCAGTGTAGTAGTGCAGAACAACACTGGGGTGTGGTGGATATTTTGCCATTGGAAATTAAGAAACAGTAAGCAAATAATAATAATAGTAGTCTTTCTAAACAAATGCTGAAGGTATTACTATTTTGCTGATTAAAAGATCTAGTGAAATTAGTGTGATGTAACTGCTATAATGCATAATATCTTGCACACTTTCTCTAGATGTAAAATGGAAATAGTTATTAATTGTTCCTTCAGTTAGGAAGTTCTTTCAATTGAGTTGTTTGAAGTTCCTTCAAATGAACTGTTCCTTTAATTTCTTCAATAGTTATTAACTGTTCTGTGTCACTGGCAGAAACATAATTGATGGCCACTTTTATATAAGCCATGGTGGCCACTGTGTAACCAGGCACTTGGCTTTCATTGCACAGTGCTAAACTGTAGAGTTTTTTGTTTGTGTTGACCCAAGCAGAAAATTTGAGTGGATTTTATTTCCTTCAGGGTGGTAAAATGGCTTACTATGAAATGCGTGCAGAGCACAGTGTGGATATTGACATAGACATTGACTGGCCTATTGCAGAGCAGAGAGTGTTGAGGTAAAAGCACTTTTTATTCCCTTATTTCTTTGGTGCTGCTTGTTTGAAAGGGTGGTCATGTGAATTCATAATGTATGGAATGTAAGCAATGAAGACCAAAGATAATTGGGCGGCTGTATTTCTGCCCAGGATTTTTTCCTCTCTTTGTTGATATCAGCTGAATTACCTTTGTTACATAGTGGGGTTTTGGTAGTTTGATTTTTTTTCCTTGAAGTTCAGCTTGGTGAAGAGTGTAAGCCCCACTATACCTCAGCAATGTGTTAGCATCATCTCTGGCTTTCCCAGCTGAGGTGCCTCAGATTTCCCATGCTCCAGACCACTATAACTGATGCCCAGGAATGGGAATGTTTGTGTAGAGGGCATGAGCTGATTCCACCTCACCAGCTGCCTTTTCTTTGTAGCTGCTCTAAGGAAATAATGGATGGGAATGGAGTATATTTTCTGTACCTTTTTCATCCTAATTTTTAAATGGATGACATAAATTATCTCTCTTTTGGATGGTTCTGTTAGTTTCTTTGAAAAGGAACAATATAGTTGGAGAGTGATGATGATGAGAAAAAACATTAGAAAAGAAGAATTTCAAAGCTGATTCTTCTATCTGAAGGTTACAATTGCATGGGAAATACTTGGGGTTTTGAAGTGTGCAAAAACTTCCATCCTAAAAAGATAATTCTTTGTCTAGCTTTGGATATTTTGGCAAAGAGCCACTAAAAGAGGTGAAGCTCTTGGTTTGCAGTATTGATGGATGCCTGACCAATGGTCGCATTTATGTGACAGAAGATCATAAGGAAATGGTCTCCTACGATTACAGAGATATTGTTGGCATTGATCTGTTAAAGAAAAGAGGAATCCAGGTAAGTGCTGTTCTGAAGAGTGAGCCTTCATGTCTCATGTAACCTGCACATTAAAAGATCCTAAAGAATTATATTCTTGCAGCATAGAAGTTGAAGTTTTTCCACAGTACTTGTGATCAAGCAGCATAATATATTGGTTGGGACAAATGTTATCCTCAGAAGCCTCAGAGGAAAATAAGTGTTTTGAGAAAGTTCTCAATCACAGTAATTACAGCCTCTCTCACAGAATCACAGAATGGCCTGGGCTGGACCATCTTGTTCCATCCCCTTGCCATGGGCAGGGACACCTTCCACTAGCCCAGGTTGCTCAGAGCCCCATCCAGCCTGACCTTGGACACTGCCAGGGATCCAGGGTCAGCCACAGCTGCTCTGGACAACCTGTGCCAGGGCCTCAGCACGCTCACAGGAACAATTTCTTCCTCATATCCAATCTAAAACTACCCTCTATCACTTTGGAGCCTTTCCCCTTTGTCCTGTCACTCCAGGCTCTTGTCAAGAGACTCTCTCCATCTTTCCTGTGGGCTCCCTTCAGGCACTGGAAGGCTGTACTTAGGTCACCCCAGAGCCCACTCCTGTGAAATGGAGTAGATGTTTTTTCAGCAGTCCCTCAGCTTCGTTTTCTGGGAAGCCAGAGGGGTAGCAAGCTTTTAATCACTGGTTTTTTGCCTGTGGAAGCCCACCCATTTCCATACCTTCTTTGACTTGGGATGTTTCATTAAAAACCTCTAGGTCTTTCTGCTGCACTTTATTTATTTCTAGTATATGTTGTTGACACAATCCTGCTTTGTGCTCCACTTCTTTTCATTCTGTACTTAAAATCAGTGTCAAGCATTTGTTTGTATTTAAAAGCAATTAGGGAAGATAAGCTTGTCTACATCTCTGACAGAAAACCTGAAAGATTTGCATCTGAGATTTCTAAAAATCTTGCTGCAATTATCTTCACCTTGTGCGCCATTCCTGAAACTTCGAATTTGGAATGAACTTCCAGAGATAAATGTGCCGTGCTGCTTCAGTCTGTGTAGTGTTGGTTTGATGCTCTGAAATGCTGCTATAAATAAAGTTATGTTATTAAGTAGAGGGGAAGGAAAAAACTTCATGTTCTACTTTGGAAAATATTTCAGAAGTCTTTCTTGGGAACTCTCTCATTCCACATGGTGACATAACTGGATCATACTGCACTAGATAGTCACCATGCCACCATACTGTGATATTTAGTATTTTATTTAGTACATGTTGCATTTAAAAAGACAAATGTAAATTATTTTTGAACATCAGAGAGAGCTGAATAAAGGTATTTCACCATTCTAAAGGAACTTCAAGACTCTGTGGTTTTGGATGCTAATCACTTCTGCTGTGAGTTTTGATAATCAGTCATTCAATGCTTCTCTGGTACCTGAGAGAGCTTCTACTAGCAAAACTACTTTTTTTGTAATAGTAAATCAACTTATATGTCGTATTCTTTGGATGTAGAACTTACTCTAATTTTATTTCCATAGGTTCGACTCATCTCTGACAGAGATTGTTCAAAAACTCTGTCAGCCATGCAGCTGGGATGTGTAGCAAAAGTCAGTGTAACAAATAAACTACAGGTTCTGAAGGACTGGCAGGAAGACATGGGTTTGAGCTGGAAAGAGGTGGCTTACTTAGGTCAGTTCCTTTTCTTTTGGTTTATTCAATTTAAATAGCATAGACAAATAGAATCTTTATACTGCTGCTGAGCTTCAAACCACTTCTCTCTTTGTAAATACTAGGAATTTAATGGGATTGCTGTGCACATTGCAGCACACAATCACCAAAAGCAAGTATTTTAAAGCCTGTTAGGGTACAATCTAAATTCTACAGACATTGGTGAATCTGTGTCATTTGGGAAGGGAAGTCCTCACTGTTTTTCCAGGAGGATATAGGAAAGCTTTTGTTTTTAGGAAACATTTTGGTATCAAAATGTTTATAAGCATACAATTAGAGCTGACAATTGAACTGATTCTAGCTCATTTCAGAGGGATATTGTATAGATTATGTTCTGAAATGGTAATCAGAAATGGGCATAATTAGAACTGAAAGCCATGTGCTTCTGTGCTAAACTGCATTTCAGTGACAGGCTAAGTGAGGAGTCCTGCCAGTGCTTATTCAGCTGCTCACATAATTTTACTGCTGTTAAAAGTAGCATTCTCTTGCCTGAAGATTGTGAAATGTGATCATAATTTACATGGTTCCCCAAGATTTTCCAACACCTGACTTGCATGTGCAAAGTGCTATTGAGCTGCTGAGATGAACACTGTGACCAAGAAAAAGAAAATTAAAAAATCAGATCAATGCATACTCAGTAAAACAGTGAGAAAAATACTGATTCTTTCCCTTCTGTGATATTTGGCCTTGCCTGTCATCTTCCTCCCTAGGAAACGAAGAGTCTGACGTGGAGTGCCTGAAGCAGGCAGGCATGAGTGGTGTGCCTGCTGATGCCTGTGCTGCTGCTCAGAAGGCTGCTGGCTACATCTGTAAGAGCAGAGGTGGCTGTGGAGCTGTGCGGGAGTTTGCAGAGCACATATTCCTGCTCTTAGAGAAAGTGAACTCTGCAAGGAAGCAGCTGGAAGAAATCAGCACAGCAGGGAAGGAAATGGGGAGAAATGAGAACAGCAGGAAAGGAAATAAGGAACTGATGGAAAAAGAGTAATGCCATTGGTCAGTCCTGCTTTTCTTCCTCAGTACATCCATATCCCAAAGGAATGCTTGCCTTTCAAATTTTACAGCACAGTAGAGTTAAAAAGGTGTCTCCCCCTAACTCCAGGTCCCACATTCATGATTATGTGCTGAAAATATGATCACATCCATGAGGATTTTAAAAGCCATTTAAGTGCAATGGGAGGAATGCTACAAAAGAGAGTGCCCTGTAAATCTGCTCTTAATCATCAAACCTGTCCTGCAGGAATTATCCATCTTTGTTTCATAATCTGTATGTTTTCAGGGATCAATGATTTTGCATGACTTGAAGATTTGTAATTCAGGCTTAAAAACCCAAAATGTTTGTCAGTTCTGCTCATATGGTTTGCATTTCTTTTATCAAATGCATGGTGTTGTGGTTGTGTGATTGCATTTTACAGGCTTTGTCCTTAGCAAGGAAGAGTTTTAACATATGCTGGAGAGGTCAGGGGTAAAGTACTTATCAATAAAACTTCCTCCTCTATTTTTAAAACAGAACACAGTTACTGTAAAACAAGTTAATATTCGTTTAAAAAAGCACTTTAACATGTGTTCAGTTTGAAGCTTATAAATAATTAAATCAGATTTGGAATTATGCCTCTTGGAATCTGTTTATTTTGGGTGTTATTGTAGTGCCTAAATTAATATTTTGCCAAATTTGGAGTTAAATTTCTCATTGTCTTTGAGATCTTTGCAGAAACTCAGACTCTTTCTATGAAGACTGTATTGCAACCTTAAATGAATTAAAGCCAAATAAAAATCTTAAAGTTTATTGTATGGAAAAGTAGCTGCTGTTAAAAAAAAAGCCACCAAACCATAGTTGATGTGAGTTTATATAAAATATATATACAGACTATTTTTAGCATGTTAAAACTGGTTTACATGCTTGTATTTATTGAAAATAGGATTTGTATTGTACATTACAAATACAATAGTATATATCAGAGTCAAGTTCTGGTTTGGGTTATGCTAAAAAATAAAAATACCTATGGTTCACAGGCAATTACAAGTGAGGTGAATGATAATGGCTTGTCATTTTATTTTGTTTCTCTGCTAAATATTGTGTTGTAGAAATAGTTATACTCCCAGTATATCTCCTGAAATATTGGCCTCTGATAAACTTTGTGTTTACTTCCTTTCACAAAGCAAAATGTTGAACTGAAATGATTTACTGCCTATCTACAGTTAACAGATAAATAGTTTATTGTACTAATCAGCTCTAAGTCACCTAAATTTAAGTGTCTCCTTTCAGTCACGTTTTTGGGTTCTGTGCTGGATAAATCCCATGGACTTTGACAAGAAGAGAGCCACATCTTGAACATCAGTGTTGTCACTTTGATGAATTCTCGTTTAGAAGTACATGGTATAATCTCACATTGGAAAGAGTAAGAAGGATAAAAGAGCTCTAGAGACTGTTTACCAGAAAAAGATAAGGGATATGCAGGATCTGCTGCCTGAAAGGTTCAGATTTGTACTGCCCACACTGTAGTGGAAAGCCTAATTATAGGGTAGGAAGAGGGATGCATTAATTGCTCCTCTTGATTTTATAGAAGAGCCTCAATCATATGAAGGATTTAGGAGTCAGAGAGGCAGACAGTGAGGGGTAACTGTCACCTTAGAGGTGAAATCCCATGTCCCAGGAAAAGTTCAAATGTTTAGAATATTTTTCCATGGCCTGTTCCAGTACATGTGACACTACAACTGCCTTTGATTAGAGGGGTATTGCTCATTCAGAGTAGATTTCAATGGTCAGTTTTGTTGTTCTGGACTAATTTTGAGATCATCTTTTGGCCATGTGAGCACTTGTTTTTTTGCTTCAATTAACTAGGGTATTCCAAAGAAGATCTTAGGTAATGTGGGCTGTCCTGTCATGATTATGTGAAATGGAAAAACAGGAAACTATGTAAATATTTGTAATAAGCTATTATTAAAAAATAGCTGATTACCTCAAATTGTAAATAAACAAGTCTTTAGACTTTTAAGTAGAGAATGGTTATGGGCTGGCTTGTGGTGAATTTCTGTTCTGCAAATCATACACTCCCAAGTTCACGTGCCACATAAATGACTTATGATTGCAAAGGTGGACAGATTTAATGCCCAAATTAATCCTTCACACCTTCACCTACTTCTGACTTCAATTATTTATTTTTGTCTGCTTTTTCTCCTATTCAGTTTGTCTTCCTCTCCAGTTCCTGTTCGGCGATGCAACAAGTTCTTACCTTAAGTAATTTCAAATCCATATGAATCGCATATATCTCAGCCTTTTGAAGTCAGAAGTATGTTTTCATACTTGCTGATTTCAAGTTTTTAAGACTTTTAAACCTAGATCACACATTTTAGGTAACTAGTTTTTCCAGAGCCCATGTGGAGGAAGGTTTTTGCTTTTAATTTTTTTTTTTTCTGTTAGTGTGGTCTTAAAACACTATTTACCTTTTGCAATAAGTCTTTACCTTTGAAATAAGTCTAACTGAGTCTAATTCCACCCAGCATGACCAATCATCCTAATAGTTACCATTACAAGAGCAGTAATGCTGTACAAAAGGAAAACACCATTATCCATGAACCTGATTCAAAAATGGTTTAGAAAAACTTACCAATTGTCTGGTAAGTTTAATACACTTGCCTGAAAAATCTTTGGATGGTGTGTTTGTTTCTCTCCTTCTGGGACAGGTTGGTCTATCCTCATTTCTGATTCTAGATACGTTTATGGATGTGGCTCTGGTTTAGTAGAGCATTCCCCCTGCTGTGAGGGAGGCATGGAAGAGAATGAGCAGTGAGCAGTGTGAAGGTAATGATACCAAATTATTCAGGTTAGTAAAGAGAGGGCCTGATGAAACTGAGGATATATATATAAAATAAGTTGAGCTTAACTGAAAAAAGTCCTAATGTCATATGTATTACAATATCCATTTTCACAGAGCAATTATAATTCAGAAAATGATCTAGTGGTTTGAAATGTGTGCTAGCAGTTGAAAAAGCAGAAATTCTTAGAAAAAGAATATATAGCAAATAGGATAAAAATAATTAATCCACTGTATAATTCAGTGGCTTGTGTGTATCTTGAATACTGCATGTTTTGTTTATTTTGTGTTGAAAAGGCTGTAGCATTCCAAAGGGTTGTGGGAGGATAAAATGGATGGTGGAAGACAGGAATCAGGTTCAGTGGCAGCAGTAGCCAAACCAGAATTCTTCACTTTGGAAGAAGGCGTCTTCACTTTGGACTGAAGGGAGTTGTGTTAAAATATCTGTCAGATTAAAGATGGGAAGCCATGGAAAGGCCACTGAATAAGCTAGCAGTGACCAAAATCTGGTGCCTGACGAATATAAATTTACCATGTATTTAGTAGTGCTTTCCAGTTTTTCTGTGGCCTCAGCACATTTGCAGCTCATGGATTTCCAAAGCTGGACACGGATTACAGACATTTAATGAACCTCAGAATACTTAAAACAGGTTTGGGCCATGTGTTTCTGGCACTTGATTCAGTTCTGGTTCTGAACCTTGGATTCTTCCTCCTATTTCTTGTGTAGGAAATACCCAACTGCATTTTATTTTTATTTCACAACGTATGTTAGTGGTTCATTCCACGTCAGTGTGTAGCTCTGACACAGTGCAGAAGGACATGGCATTACTATTATTAATAGGAGTAATCTAATCTTAAAAAATTATGGAAAATAGGGCAAAAGTACACACAGAATTATGTAAGAGTACACTTACCTTGGATGAATCAGTCATTATACGGTCATTATTATCTGTACTCAGAGACAGAGTAAATTGCTGTGAAATTTCTTGGCCAAAATGTACTCAGAGGTTTGGAGAACATTGGAAAATACCACATTTTTCCTGATTGTTCACATGCTTTGCAGACAAGTTGCTGACCTAAATTGAAACATAACTGGACTAGTTATGGCTACTCTTGTTTTAAACAGGGCGATAGTCTCTCCAGGTGTGTAACTTTTAACTGAGGGTATAGTTGTACACCTGTTTATGGCTAGTACAGTCCATGTAGGATTTTGTTTTTACTGTCCCACCTTTTTTTTCTTGGTTACACTTTGTCCACAGCAGTTCAGACTCAACTTGGGAGGGGATCAGTCACCATTCACTGATCCCTCTGAGCAGTGAGGCCCAGCAGAAGTGTTTCTATTCATCAGGTAAAGCTTGCTCTAAAAAGCTTGAAAATGGGATGAAGTACCTCGGAATCACAGAATGAGCTGAGTTAGAAGGGACCCCTCAGGATCAGGAGTCCAGCTGCTGGCCCTGCACAAAGCACCCCACAAAACAGTCCCACCCTGTGCATCCCCGAGAGCGCTGTCCAAGCGCTCCCGGAGCTCTGGCAGCCTTGGCGCCGTGACCGCCCCCTGGGGAGCCTGGGCAGTGCCTGACGCCCTCTGGGGAAGCACCTTTCCCTGACATCCACCCTAACCCTGGCCTGGCACAGCTCCAGCCGTGCCTGGGGCTGTCCCAGAGATCAGGGCCTGCCCCTCCTCTTCCCTCCCGAGGGTGCTGTACCTGCAGTGAGGTCTCCCCTCAGCCTCCTCCAGCTGAACAGCTGAGTGGCCTCAGCTTCTCCTCCTTCCCCTCACGGCCCTTTGCCCGATTCAGACAAACATAAAACACTCCCGTTCATGTCACTTCATGAACTTTAAGTTTTCCTGAATATATTTATCATGATCTACCTTTGGATCAATTCCATTCTCTGAATGCTGCCTCTTAAAGGACCTTAAGGAGCTACACTTATCTCCACCTGGAGTCTGAATAGATTTTATGGGCAGTAGTTCTGATAATTCACAAGCAGGCCCTGCTCCTGCCTCACCACATCAGTATATCAACACTTGGAGCACTTAGTTCAAACAAAGCACACGTTTCATTTATTATGGAAGTCAAGAGGTTTTTAGGGGATTTGGGGGTAAACTTGCAGGCAGTGCAGGGCAATGTGGAGAGCAAACTGGCCCAGTGCCTTGCAGTGCCTCTGAGCAGCAAGGGAGCTCGAGCCTGGGCTGCTCCAGCCAGGCTGCTGTCACTGTTGTCAGATCTTGGATAGCACAGAGACACATGGCCTAGCTCTGATTAGGCCCTGCTGAACCTTTTTTTTTTTTTTTTTTTTTTTTTTTTTGGTTAATTTTAATCTAGGTAAATCCTTAATTTAGCCACTAACAGGCCATGCTGTAAACTGATTCATTCCTAATCCCCCTGAAGCAGCTGGGGAGCTAACTGCACTTTGAGCAGCGCAGTGTTACCTCCCTGGCTGAGGGGTAGCTTTAAGTAGTTTACCAAGCTTATCTTGGTCCACAAGGCAAGTCCTCATCCTGTCCCTTCACACACAGTTCCACGTTGTGAGTATGATGTTGATGTAAACAATCCTTTCTGTGTGTGCATATAATGTGTGGTGCAAATGCTGCTCACAGCAGTCTTAGTGCAGCTAAACTCACATGCAAACCTCATTTCCCCAAGGACCCTCTGGCTTTTTTCCCATGCTCAGGGCCAGAAAAAAATAAGTCTCTAAGTAAAATGTTCAATTATTTCCATTAGCTGATCTCTTGCCACTTAGTGGAAGAATGACACCTGAAAGGAGGGCAACAGTGGCATTTTGGGGGAAGAGTGAGTTATTTTAATGTCAGAAGAGCAAAGTAACACATCAAATGGTTATTTGTATGGAGCAGGGCATCATCTCCTTCAGATTGTGTTGAACTGGTAAATGGCAAAGGACTGCACACAGGCTTTTTTCCCACTCTCCTCAGCACCATAACTTCTGTGTCTTTGTGCAAAATCAGTAGGTGTTGATGCCAGTTTGCACAAAGCAGGTATGAAATGAAATGAAATGAAATGAAATGAAATGAAATGAAATGAAATGAAATGGCTGCCTGGCAAGTGTGAAGTGTGTGGCTGGAGGGAGATGAGTGTTGATGAAACAAGGTTGTTCCTGTACCTCAGAAACAACACATACAGGAGAGGAGCTTCTCTCACACACAGAAACTGTGTTCTGCCTTGGAACTGTGTGGTTGGGTAGAACAGTCCCTGGGAGGTGGACATAGACAGCTGATCCTTGAAAAATCGGTTTTATCAGGGCAGAGCAAATAAATAAGTGCTGTTTGAATCAAGCTGTCTCTGAGTTGTGGTTTGGTTTTGTTGCTCAAGGAGTGGGAAGTAAAATAATTCTCATCAAAACACTGGAAACAGGAATTTTGCAGGAAGAAAATCAAATGGAAAATAAACACATTTATGGTTGTTCAACATGTGGTGCTGAAATTTATTTGAATTTGTATCAGTTGCATTTAAAACACAAAGACTCTCTGGTACCTAATCCAGAAATAAGTTACATCAAAGAACTATATACTGTTAGAAAAGGAAAAAAAAGAAACACTTTTATAAACAGACTTCAGATCTTCAAATGCTGCAGTTTTCAACTTAATTATCAATAACAATGTCCAATAAGATAGGCACTTCCAAATCATGGTGTATCACAGAAGGAGCAAGTCTGGGGTCAAACTTTTGGTAATTTTCTTATGATGTGTTTTTAGATTTCTAATACATTCAGTTTCTTGCAAGTTTGTTTTTTGTTTTTCTCTTCATATTATCTTGGGTAAAATTCCTATTTCAGTTTTATGAAGTCTGTTCATATCCCCTTGAAGCAAAGAAAATAAATAAATGATGAAGTAGATTTGGTTGTCAAACCAAGGTCTGACACCTGACTCTGTGAAACCATTTACATCTGCCCTCTGAGAACTGAGTTCAGCTCTGGCACTGTGTCAGAACTTTCCTGTTCTCAAGAATCCCATGTTTACAATCCTTCCTTTTGGAAGCATTATAAACTGATGGGAGCAGCCATTCAGAACTTCCCACCAACTGGTCTGTGTATGTTTGTTGATAACTGGATATTGTTCTTCACGGGGACTCAGCACTCATAGATGAAACTGTCTGCCATCTTGCTGAGTTTCATTTTTTCATTAAATATCTCCTGAAACCTAATGTTCTGTTTTGGAGTGAAGTAGTTCTTCCAATCACCAACAGCACCTAGGAAAGCAGGAACAGAAAGAACAGTGAAGTAAGCAATTTGTGGAGCAGAAAATGATTTTAAAACAGCCTGGTTTCGTTAATGTTGTAGTTGGCACAGATATTAATATATTCTTAACCAAAGTCACTGTGGTAGGTCAGGATCAGAATTGTTCTGGTGAGACTCTGGTGGAAGGATCTGGATCATCATCCATGAAGGTTGATGAACCCTCATCCTCAGAGCTGATTAGTGCCAGCAACACAAGTGGTGGAGGAAGAACAACAGCTTTCCAAGGTGGAACTGGAGCTCCCGCTGATCTGGGCAGAGGGACATCTTGCCATGCCTTAGTTGAATGTAGTTAAAGGTCTCTGCCTGGGTTTTTTCACAATCAGTAGAAGAAATTGTAGAATCACAGAATCGTTTGGGTTGGAAAGGACCTTATAGACATCTAGTTCCAACCCCCTGCCATGGGCAGGGACACCTTCCACTGTCCCAGGTTGCTCAGAGCCCCATCCAGCCTGGCCTTGGACACTGCCAGGGATGGGGCAGCCACAGCTTCTCTGGGCACCCTGTGCCAGGGCCTCACCACCCTCACAAGGAAGAATTTCTTCCTAATATCCAATCTAACCCTGCTCTCTGTCAGTGTGAAGCCATTGCCCCTTGTCCTGTCACTCCGGGCCCTTGCACAGAGTCTCTCTACTAGATGGTCTTGTAAATAGTCTAAAAATTCATAGATTCATAAAACAGTTTGGGTGGGAAGAGACCTTTACAGATAATCATAGTCACCATCTAAACTTATTAAATGAGTGGTAGCCCAAAAGCCACTGACAAAAAAAGATTCCTAGAAAAGGAGCCCAGAATGGCCTGACAAATTAATCCCACCCTTACACCTGCTTCTAAATTCTAGGGATTTTTAGGGATTAGATGTCCAGCTACTTAAGTGGGCAGGTAAATACTTCTGGGTGGTCATGGACATTGGTGATCAGAAAAGTGTTTCAACTGTTACCCAGTTCAAGCAAAAAGGAAATTGTTCTTTAAACTGATACATTTTTATGAGACAATGCTTACTGTTTCCCCTCATGTTCATGCTCTAAAGACTCTGCATCCCAAAACTGACTAAAGTAATCATCTCATTTTCTGATTAAAATAGCATTCAGTCTTAAAGGACAGGAAAAGAGAGCCTGAAGCATTATATATATATATATATATATATATATATATATATATATATATATATATATATATATATATATTTATATATTATATATATATATATATATTTATATATAAATCTGCTGCTGCCTGAAACTAGCTAAACATCTGGGATTAGTGTAGGAACTACTTGGAAGTGAAAATGTTGGGATTTTTCTACATTTTCATCATATCTATTAAAGTTCACTGCCTGAGAAAAATGCATCTCATTTTTTTTGTTTCTTTTTTTATTGCCAGATTGTATGTTGTCATTTGTTTCTGCTGACTGGTAAAACCATTGTGAATTAACAGAAGGTAACATTTCTCTGTTTATTAACTGAAACAACTCTTAAACTGTCAATTGTTGTTCAAAAATTAACTAAATCAAAATAATCAAAATCCATGTAAAAACGGTGGCTTTGATTGACTTGTTATCCAAACCTGTGGAAGCTTCTGAAATGCCAGGAGCAAGAAAACAGCTCCTGAGGGTATTTTAAAATCACATAGGAGCTAAGAACTGTGGAAAATTTCCAAAGGTCTGGAAGTTACCTATGACCATTCTTTTGTTGTTGTTGTTGTTGTCAACATATTCCTTCTTCAGGAATATTTCAGTAAGATAACGGGTGATAAGAGCAGTCTCATTCAGAAGGAATGTGTCTGGCTGTTTCTTATTCTAGTCAACTAAGTGACCTTGGCAGGTGATATCAGAGTTGTAAAACACTGAGGTGGTCAACTTTTAGATTAAAAATAAAAGATAAAGAGTAATGCTGGGTGTACCTTCCCTTTTGGTTCAACAGCTCCCATGGAGCAATATTAGTCAGGCTGTAGTTCAGACTCCTCTGTGCTTCTCTAGTACAAGTCTGAATTTGCAGCCAGAGAAATTAGGAAATGATTCTTAAGAGGGCTTCAGATCAAAGAATCCTGTCATCACTTTCCAGGGCTGACCCAAAGACTCCGGGAAAGACCTGCACTGCAGTCTTTGTCTGGATTCCCACTCCTTCTGCCATGTTAGGCACAAAGGAATTTACCTTTTCGGAAAATCAGCTTCCTGTTGGATGTCAGAGCACACACGGTGTGACTGGGATCATTGTTCTCCTTTTTTGCGTCATTCTTCATCTCTGAGAATGAGGACTTCCTGCAGATGTCTTGGATATCATTGTCACTGACATTTAAACTCAGGAACAAAGTAATTTCCTTTACAACCTTAGGGAGATCCTGAGGTATAAGAAAAATACAGCTTTTATGTTTCTGGGCTGGTTATCAGACTTTTAGCTGATTTGAAAATGATCCCTTTTATTACATAATGAGTTTGTCATACATTTATTTGCTTTCAACCAAAGCTAAATATGTCATTGGATTGTGCAGCTGACAGGTACAGTAAACCTGATTCCCCTCTTAGCCATACTCACAGAAATTAATAAATACAGAGTATGTCATATCACACACAGTCACATTGTCAATTTTACCTCTCACTTCAGATAAAATGTTCTCCTGTCTCAGAATTACTTCCCTGGAAACAGAGGAATACTCAAAGCCCAGCTCCATGTAGCTTATTTCACTTGATGTGCTATATCTGGAGATCTAGCAAGTGACTCAGCATCCAAAATGGTTTGTTTATATTCCTAGTAGTTGAATTTTTTCCCCTCCAAAAATTGAACAAACCTATTTTCATGGAGATACTAGAAAGTGTATTCTATTCACCTAAAAATTCGTTCTCTGAAAGCTAAGGTATGTTGATATTTTACTTTTTCCTTTTTAAGAATAGTGAAGTTTTTCCCTAACCCTCCAGCCTCTAATTCTTTTTTTTTTTTTTTTAATTGGGAACACAAGTCCCAAATGTGAGCAGTTCTGTTGTCTTACATCACTTTTTGAAAATGTCACCTAAAATGTCAGATATAGCAAATTAATGTGTGGTCCTCAGTAGATGTCCTTGGTTGGTCTTTCCATAGGACAAAAAAAAGGGAACTTAAAATTCTGCCTGAGCCTGAGGAAAATTGTCTAGTGTGAGTCCCATTCCTGCATCTAAGAAATGCATCTCTCCCAAGATTTGATATTTATATAACTTGTGCAGTCAGAATTATTTAATTAATACTAAATTCCATACAAATAAAAATATGCCAAAGATACATATTCACATTTTCCTTCTTTCTCCTTTTTCATTATAACTTCCTCTTTGATGTTTTAATGATGCTAATTTACAAGTAATGCCTTTTGCACCAAAAGCAGAGACCATATTTACCTTCTTCATGTCTTCATAGAACAAAAAGAGGATGTGGTTCTCATCTTCATGTTCTTCCCAGCTTAGGAAATGATCAAACCAGGATCCACAGACAACTGAAAGGAAAACCCATGTAAAAGAGATTCAGAAAAACTTTATTCATAAATTACTGTGATGCTACCTCACACATTTAGGGGAATAATTTGTATCCATAATCCTCTAAAACACAGGCAGTTCTTTGTGTCAAGTGATGCAAATTTACAAAAGTAACTTCCAAAGAGGTTTCCATTCTTGTTGGAATTTGTTTTCATACCAGATACTATTCTGAGATATGTTTCTGTAGTGGAAGCAGGCTCCAGATCTAAGGCAAAGCCAATAATGAAGTAAAATGTACCAGCCTAACAAGATGTGAACATCTCACAGATGACTGACTGTATATCTGTGGTCACAGAGGTATGATCACCTCAGCAGGAGATGAAATGAGTAGGCTGGCAAATGGAGCACACTGTTGTTACCTCTCTTTCATCCCAGCAGAAGGGAATCTGTATAATTTTTCAACGCAGAAGAATTACTTAAAGAACTCGTGCAAATGCCTCATTCAGTCAGTGATACAAATAGAAGGGTTTGTAGCTGATTTGTTTTGTCTGAATGCCCCATTTGCTGAACCACAGCTAAATTTCAGCTTTCTTTTAAAAACCAAAATTCTGACCTCTCCATTTCAAAGGCAAGATGAAAACCTCTTGCAGGGCAATGAGAAGAGGCCTGAACAGGGAAAGCTCAGCCAGCCAGTCTCAGCCAGAACTGTGACTTTGCTTTATAACCACTACCACCAGAAAATTCTAATCTTGTAATGGGCATCATTTTGGTCACAAACTGTGAGTTGTAATTAAGTATAAATTATAATTAATAGCTATAATTAAGCTGAATGCTCCAGTCTGGAGCCATCTCCAGCACATAAAGCAGTTTTTAAGTGCAAGGCAAGTGCACAGTGTGCAATTAAACCCAGCTACTCTGGGGATGTGGCCAGTGATAGCACAGTCCTGGTGGCTTCAGGAGAGACTTGGAGGCTCCATGGAATTCATTACAGTTGTCCCTGTGTGTTCTAACCCTTGTTCTGAACTGATATTCTGCAAGAGTACTGCAGGATTTGGATCAAGCAGCACAACCTTGAAATGTTTCTTCTAGGAGCAAAAATTACCACCTTTCCCTCCACATCACCTCTTACCTAAATTTCTCTTTAACCAATATAGTTATCTATTTATGCCACACATAAGCACTTGGAAAATAGAAGGTGGCTAATAATTTATGGGGAAATAGGAGATGCTTTTAAAAATTAATCATTGAAGCACAGAATGCTTCAGATTTGAAGAGACCTTAAAAATCATTTAGTTCCAACTCCCCTGCCACGGGCAGGGACAAATTCCACCAGAACAAGTTGCTCAGAGCCCCATCCGGCCTGGCCTTGAATAGAATCCTCGTTCCTTTTTTTCACTATTGTACATTCAGTGTTGATACCAAACGAGCCAAGATCCTGCAAATCACTGAAGCATGTGCCTTAGAGCTCCTCTGGACTCAGAAGACCAGATCTGAGTCAAAGCCTGGAGGAGGCAGTAAACAAATTGACTCCTGGAGCTCTGATGTGAGCCAGTGATGACGGCAGTGGCACTTTTCTTTTGGGGTTTTCAAGGTGATCAATCATTATTGCTGTTATCACCACTGTGGTGACACATGTCCTCAAAGGAGTAATAAAACACTAAATATGGGAGTGGACAACATGAACAAGGTCCTGTTGCCAGCTGCCATCCCACCACTCCTAAAAAAATCTTCCTCTTGTCCTTGGTCTTTGGACCCCATTTCTGAGACAGCACATCAAGGGAGAGTGTGTGCAGAAGGGCTTTAGGAACATGTCCAGGCTCCTTTGTTGGGCTGCCCAGGGCTGTCTCCCAGCCTGGAGAAGACACCAGACCTGCAGTCACAGCTTTTCCAGGCTCACATGCTCTGTCACCAGCCATGGCCCTGCTCGCCCAGGGCAGCAAAGAGCAGCAAAAACCTGCAAAGAGCTGTGCTGGAATGATGCAGCTGCTTCTCAGAATGACTCCTTGCAGGGCTGAAGAGAGCATCCTATTATTTGCTCGTGTTTAGCTTGGCATTAGGATTTATCCCCACCAACCCCATATGAATAAGCAGTTCAATAAGGAGTTTTCACACAGTTCAAATTTCTTAAGTCTTTCTGTGCATAACAAACTCATGTGAACTGCAAGAAAACATTTATCCTTACCATTGCCTTTTAAGAACAGGTCAATGAAAGCAGTCCAGGTGTCTACAGTGGGAAGGTTTGGGTTATCTCTGTAGTAATGAAACATGGAAACTGCAGTGTCTTTTGGATTTCTGCTGATGTAGATCATCTGTAAATGAAGAATATGTATTTATGAATGATATATCCTCCCTTTATTTTAGAGGAGCTCTGTGTGTAAATAAATCATTGTCATAGGCAGTTTGCAGTGTCAAAACCCTTTCCTTTAGGATTCCTCCTTCAGTGGCCATGCCATTAAATCAGAAATCTCTTCTTAGTAAGGAGTCCATTGTGATTAGTAAACAATTCCATGTGGACAGAGGTGTGTTTGCTCTGGCTGGGTAATGTTTATGTTTTATGAAAGAGCCTGTGTTAACTTTAACTTTGAGTCAGTATATTATCTCCTATATCGCACATATGAAAGCATTTACTAATTAACATGCAAAGGACAGCTGCAAAACGTAAATTTTGGCCTTTCATTCAAATCAGCTTCGTCCCAAAAGTCTGAATCTGACTAATCCTGAATTTTTTTACTTAGAATATAAAATCTGAGACCCAGAGCTTATTTTTTAAAGATCTCCCACATTAGCAGGGGAGGAACTGGTTCAGTAGGTGTCCCTGCTCATGGCATGGGGTTTGGAACAAGATGATCTTTAAGGTCTTCTCCAATCCAGGTGATTCTGTGAACTGAAAACTGTGTTCTGAATCTGCCTCCCTCATCTCATTTCTCCTCTGTTTGCCCAATACCTTTATGGACTCTTCAGAAAGCTCCAGCAGGTGGTTCAGAGTACCTTTAATCCCAGAACAGCCTGTAAGTAGCCAAGATTTTCTGAGAGTAGGAATTGAGGTAATGAGAACACCCCAAATGCCAGTGAGAGACTTCTGACTGAAAGATGTTGATGTCCTATTTTGTGTTGTGCCTGGTGTAAAAATCACCCCGTGGGAGCAGTGGGGCAGAAACAGAACCCAGTCCCCAGTCCAAGTCTCTGTTCCTGCTGCCTTCAACTGGTGGTCAGCTGTGTCACCAAAATTCACAGCAAAACACTTTTAAAAACTGTGAATCATTCAAAAATTACTGAGGATCAACAGGACAAAATAGATTCCTAGTAGACTTTCTACATATTTTACTGCTTTGATATATTTTTTGACTTACCTTGCATTTCTTTTTCTTAAAACTTGGAGGCAACATGTTGTAGTCTAAGTGTGTTGGGATGATTCTCTTTGATGAGAGTTTATTCAGCTCCTCCAGTTGGGAAATGTCTCCAAATTCAATGGGAGATGTTATTGTGACTTGAGTATTGTAAAGCTTTGCTATAACTCCTGCAAGCCAGTGAGTGCCTACAAAAAAGTAATTTTAAGTAAACAAAACAAGCAACAACAAAAAGAAAAGGGTGAATATTTATTACTGTGAAACATGCATTTTTTCATACAGAAACACCTTGCTAGTGAACAAGTTATATTTCTAATCCCACAGATTCAAGAAACTACATGACTAAATAATCCCCTTGGCTCCAAATATATAAACACTGAAAAAATTAGGGCTGTATCTGAATTACAGTGTAACTCTGAGAGAAGTGTTAATATTGGTACCAAAACCATCCCATTAGACAAACTGCTGTCAGCAGAGAGGTGGCGCTATTGTTTTTATAATTTATTTTAGCAAAACCTGTTTGTTTGGGGGTTTTTTCCTTACAATAACTTGAGTCTGTATATTTCTGAAAGTATTGATTGAGGTCCCCCTGAGCATGCTACTCTGCCCAAGAGAGGTGGGTGGAGAGAGGATAAGAAATTAATAAATCTACAAGCCAAGAGGCACACAAATAACTTCATACAATTCTTGACTTGCTCATAATTGAATGTAGAAAGTCCTCAAGAAAATATTTCAGGTACAGATTCTGCTCACAGGTAAGGAATATATATTTGTTTTCCAACATGAAAACACCTGTGATTGTTTTCAATTACAGTATCAAAATGTAGGGAAATTACCCATATTTCTTATAATATGAACATTTACTGACAGAATAATACATTCACATACTTAAACATCCTTTCCTGTTTCTTTCACATAGACATTTCCCAAGTAGTTTAAGCAGAGAACATGAAACACAAAATCAAGACTTCTTGCAATTAACACTGAAAACTAGAACTTACCAGATTTGGGATAGGAAACCAAAAGGACATCATCTTCTCTAGCATCAAAAGTATCCAAGGATTTTAAAAGCTCTGGAGAAGACCTGGAGGTAAAGGGAACCCCCTTAAATGTGTGTAGGAGCTCTGCCTCGCCGGAGCTGGACATGGTTGCTTAAGTCTTGGGTTCCTGCAAATCAGATAACAGGGACAGGAGGAAGATTTAAATGTCACTTCTTAGTCAGGTGATTGGAAGTGACAAACTGAGACTAAGCAGCACAAACCTCATGCTTATATACTTTGCCACACTGCCCTATCAGATATTGATTTTTTTTCAGGTAGTTGATAAAGGCAACTGAAATATTAGAGCTAACTTAATAAATAACCAAAATGCTAAGTCATGAAAAATGCATCCCATTTGTCATTTATTGGCTCTCCAGATAAAAAAATGAGGTAATGGTCAAAATGTAATTGTGAAAAATAATGACAATTAATATTACATTAAAATATGCTTAATATGATTATTCTGTAAGTTATATTTTGTTGGGAAATATTCTTACCTTCCAAGGAAAAAGCTGCGTCTTAAAATAATGTTGATTATTAGAGAAACAATGTTTTATTTTATGTGAATGAAAGTTTTTTGTTTGTTTCATTTTATCAACTATACAACAGCTTGAAGTTTCAAAAGTGCAAATTGATTCAAAGTGCTTGAATCTTGTGAGGCACAATCATTTTTTAAGATGTTATATGTCTCCGTAAGAAGAGTATAAGCAACAAAAATCCCAAAATGAAAATAGGTATTTAAATAGATGTATTATATAGATATTTAATGTTGCATTTAATCCCATGTGTTTCGTGACTAGAAGTGGCTGAAGATTTTTAAACCTTTCCACAGAATATGCAGATTTATCAATACGAAAGTCACTTTCAGGAAAGAGCCAGTTCTCCATTAATTGTCTGTTTTAAACTGTTTGGGTTTGTTTATTTTTAATTTGAATCTGTGGAAGTTATCATTAATATTTTTCAAACAGAAAACTTCACTTTTGTTTAATGTGACCTTAAGCAATGTGAATGTATCACAGTAAAATAAATAGCTCAGTTATGAACTAAAACATTTTAGAATGTTTAGTATTTTCAATTTTCCTTTCAATGGCCACAAATTAATTTACTCTTCTTTTACATTCTTTTCTTCAAAAATCCAGTGGCTTTACTATTCCTATTGAAAGATTCCTCCAATATATTCAGCCAAGGCCCTTCAATATTTTTAACTCAAAAACCTCCCTGGAAATCTTGGTTTAAAATGAAGCAATGCTTCAGGAATTTTCCAGCTTTACCAATGTTCTTTTTTTATCGTAAATAACAACTTGGGTTTGGTCAGAGGAGGCGATTCCCAGATGTACTCCCACAAGCCCTGATGAGAAGTCAATAAACACCTGAGCAGCCAGAATTACTCACAAGGAGTAATGACACTTACCAGCTTCTGTGCTTGCATGTTTCTAATCCAATCTCCACAAAAACCAGCAATGTAAAATTTATTTCCCCCACTGCCTTTCCTTTCTCAACCTCAAAGAGAAGTGATCTTCTCACCTGTAAAGTTGTCCTTAAACATTTATCACCTGCAAAATATGGCCTGTGCCATCAGTAAAGTCTGAATTCCCCTCCTGCAGGGCCAGGTGGGGTTGAAAAGAATGGAAAAATTGCTCTGGAAAGATGTTCCCTATTGCTAAGGATGAGAGGCGATGGGGAATCTTTGCAGGGAGTCAGTGGGGGTACAAGAAACACTGGGATACTGGTGCTCAGGTACGAATTAGGCAATCTTCCAGAAGAGCTCAACATTTTCCTCCTGCCCCCAGGCTGAACACGTAAGCCACTGCTTCATACCTTAAGGTGTGAATACTCAAAAATCTACCTCTGTCAGCAGATTTCACTTTGGTTACTTCAGGTATACAAACTATGTCCAAAGGCATAAAAAACCCTGATCCTGTGTTATTCTGAATGTGCATATTAATCTGAATATGCAGAGAGAGAGATTTCCAAGGTTGATTTTGCAAGTCATCATTCCAGTTACAGGCAAGTAGCACAAGCTAGTAAAACTTTACTGCCTTGACCTGGCAGAAGTAATCTCACTGTAAAATGTTTTGCACACTTACCGTGCTTATTCTCTTTCATTTCCTCCTGCATTCCTGCTATGTTTTGAATCAGCATATTTGCCTCATCTAATGACTTGAACCTGAATTAATCATTCACAACAGATATTGCTAAGGTGTAAAACAGAAGCAATACAGAAGCCAGAAAAATTCCAGTTCTTTTAGCTCATTTCAGTTGCTTTTTGTAGTAGCTTTTCTTTTAAGCATGTGTAATGGCAATCCAGGGGAAATTAAACTGAAATTTTTCCTCCTCAAATGCTGCCTGTACATGGAAAATAAGGCCTATCCCTGCAAGGGAACAATATCCTGAAGTGCAACAATTTAAGCAACAAGACAATATTTGGTACCTTGCAGGAAAAAGCTATTATTAAAACTATGCTAACTACATTGCCATAAAATACATTATTATAGTGACATTATACAAAGAGAGCACAGGTTTAAAGAAGACTGTGCCAAACCCTCCATCCAAGTTTGATTTTCTTCTTTATCTATATATATCTATATATATATATATATATGTCAACATGCATATATAGACACACCAGGACTGCAGTAGTTATTCCCTGGTCTCTGCACCAGGCTCTGAGGAGCTTTTCCCACTGCCAAGTTCTCCTTGCCCTTGTCTCTGCTATCCATACTGATGGAGTGCACACATTACCAGCAGGTTTTACAGGTATTTTCTTGCTGGAGAGCAGTGCCAAACTTGGATTTTCATGATTTGAGACAAATGTAGCTGGGCATCTGGACACTGCTTCAGTCCAGCTCCTCCTGTCTCCATGTCTGACTGACCTTCTCTCATCTATATCCTTGTCGAGTGAGCAATTTCTTTTTTAATGACTTTAAAATTTTGACTGTTCTGTTCCTGCCTGTGTCCTGCAAGCTCCACTTCAGATTCCCCATCCTCTTCTCTGCTTGATAAAAGGCAGTACCATGTACATCTCCTTCAGCTGAAGATTTCTCAGCTAAGGCCAGTCTGTTCCCCTCCAAACTCCTCTCAGGCAGCCCATACTAAAAAGATATTGTGATATTTTGGAAATGTGCAAGCAAAGCCACGTGTTGTTTACACAGGTGAAAATTTCGGTGTACATCCACAGGGTTCTGAGTGGTTTTAGCTAGCACTCTCAAGCACCAGGTCCCTCCTTTTTTTTTAATGTCCTAAAGCTGTGAAATATTTCAATGTTGTGGTAGTGAATGAGTGGTAAAACTGATGTAGGCAAGAACTGAAATGCCTCCAGTTAATCATTGTTCCAGGTCTCATGAACCCACATGTCCCTAAATGACAAAAGATTTAACTTCACCTGATGCACCTGGGAGTAGAATTTCCCTTGAAGGGTTCCAGTGAAATCCCTGTTTATTTTTATGTTACAAATGAAGTGTCTTGTCTAAGTTTATGGCTATTTAATAGAGACAACCTGCAAAATGTTGGATGCAGCATGAGTGCTCAGAGCGTTTGGGAAGTTAGGGCACCTCGGTGTCTGAATGCTGAGAATTTAGGAACCTCATCCTGGGCTTCTGTGTAGTTCTAACAAAACTCAGTTGTAGGATGTGTGTAGGGCTGCCCACAACACACCAAGACTCTGCCTCACTGTACTCTGAGCTGGTCCCAGCTATCAGGGTGTGTGACTTAGCCAAGGGTGCTTTACTGGAATGGGCTGGACTGGATCTCTGTACAGCTTCCAACTTCCAACAGCAGTTCTCTTCCTGATAGAGCTTCCCTGCAGCATCTAAGCGCTCTCAGAAGCCTCCCCTCATTAACCTATATCTCAGCCCTAATCAAGAGCTATGAGTTGACAACTCTGATTCCAGAAGTCCCTGACTCCACAGGCACTGCTGTGTGAGGCAGCTGTGCCTGTGCTTAGCTAATGCTCTGCAGGAAGTCAGCCCTGTGTGCTGGGTCATGTTTATGGCATGGCAGATGATAAAGTTCCGTGACCTCCCTCCATCCCTCTTAGCACAAATCATTGCCCGTGGACACTTCATGCCTCATGCACAGCGGATGCAGCTAATTAGAGCTAATCGCAACAGTGCCACTGCTGCCAGCAGAGCCCTGCCCTGGCAGAGGGTGGCAGGTTAGTGCCACCTCTGAGCTCACCACTATCTCTCCAGCTCCTGCCCTGCAGCTGCACATGAGGACACCTCTGGGGTGTGAGCACACACAGAATGAGGACATGAAAGGGAGGCAGGGGGACAAGAGGGCAGAAAAGGAAATCAAATGACGATTTTAACCTACACTGGTCCAAAAAATGATGATGCGGTGCACATGTTTGTGGGGGGGGGGGGGGGCTAAGCCAGGTAAGCCCTCTCCCTCGTCTGCCCCTGGGGGTTGCCTAGGGGCATTCCTAGAGAATGAGAATCCAGGGAGAGAGGACGGGCCATGGAGGCCTAATTTACTTTCTGTTTATCTTTATCGGCTAATTGGCACAGGAATTAATTACAAAAACTAATGAGTCACCCTGTAATTGCTGGTGCACCGGCACTTCAAATGGCTCTAGGAACTTCATTGGTGACTTGAAATGGTTTCAACTTCTTTTGATTTGTCAGTGCCATTGGATAGAAATATTTTGAAGCACATATGCAATAATAGGCTAAAGTATTCTTTGGGGAGCCAGAAAAATTCCAGAAAGAAAAGTCTTTTTATGTGTGTGTTTTTCAGAGATTTTCACCATGTGGAGCATCACTGCACACAGCAAAAAGGTCTGATAGCAAATGCTATCCTGCTGGTCTACACACTGCCCTTAAATTCAGCATCTAGCTGGACACAGCTACATCTTAAGATTATTCCTGATTTCAAGGTTCTTTAAGGTCTCTCAGTACCAAATTATTAGATATGAGCTGTAAAATGCTACAGGAAAATAAAGGAGGTCATAGAGAGGAGCTGGGAAGCAAGCCAGCACTAGTACAGCTCGATCTTGCCCGAAAGTGTTAGTTACTCCTGGACAGACAAATTGATTCCAAAGTCCAAAAGGAATTTGTTCAGCTGCTATTTATAACAGCTTTCTGTGATTTGTGATGGGAACAGCAATCAAACCTCAGGCCGGATCCAGACTGGATAAGTGAAACACAAGTTTCCTGTCAATTATCTGCCTTTGTGTCATTCAGTGGCTGGGCAATATTCTGCAAAGTTTATATTTCTTCTCTCTTGTCATTAGTTGGGGTTTCTTTTATACGTTCTTGTGCTGCATGAACTCTTTAGGCATAGATGTCTTAAACAGGAAAGAGAATTCCTACTGCACACTTGTCCTCTCTGGCAGAGTTGGGATGTAGCTCAGAACAAGGCAAGAACAAATTAGGATTCTCTGCCACACAGTATTTTAGTCTTAATATTGGACAGAGTGAAAAAAAAACCAAAACATCTTTTTATGGTTCTAAAGGAAGCTTTTAAATAGATCTTGTACAGCTGTCCAGCCCTTTTCCTGGGATGGAGCACAGCTCATAACTCTTCCTATCGTTGGAGACAGCATTTTGGTTTAGACTAAAAAGTACAAATGGTTCCATAGCCCCTGGAGTGGAACCACAAGTCTAACACACAGTGTAATTTCATCCAGTTGCACCTGAACAGGTATCAACAGTCTGTTGCACACAGCTGTATTTTCCATCTAGTCATGTTTGAAGTCTTCATTCAAAACGACAAGGAAGTCACTTGGGCCATTCCCTTCCTAGTAGCTAATTATTGTCAGTTATACTCTGTGTCTCACTGCCAATTTAGAAAAGAGATTTTTCCAAATGGGAACAGCCATGAATCAACCTACCTTGTTTCTTCTACGCCTTTCTGGGAGGTGCTGAAATGTAAATGGCTTAAAAGCCGTCATTTGTCTTACCTGGATTTTCCATGCACACTCTCATCCTAAGAGAAAGTATTATAAGATTTACAACATACAGTGCAGAAGACTCAATGGGTCCCAGTCTCTTTGGAATTGGTTTCCACCATAACTCTTGCAACAAGCAGGGACAAAGGGGGAGGATGACTGTGGGTTTGGGCAGCAGAATGCCATGACAAGTGGGCTGCTGGCTGTCCAGCTCCAGGGGTTAAATACCTGCTGCTCTCAGAGACCCCAGGTGTGATCTGGTTCCTGCTGAGCTAACACAGCACACAAACCAGGACTGGCACAGTCTGCCTGTGCACTGTCTGTGACAGAATTACCCTAGGAATTGCTGCCTGGAGTGTGTCCAAAGAGGCTGGAACATGTCCAAAGAAGGACAATGAAGCTGGTGAAGAGCACAGGTCCCATGAGAAGGAGGGAGTAGCCTTTTCTCTTTTAGTCTGGAGAAAAGGAAGCTCAGGGTGACCTTGGTGCTCTCTAAACACCCAAGAAAGGAGGTTGTAGCCAGGTGGGGATCAGTCTCTTCTCCCAGGTAAGAAGTGGCAGGACAAGAGGAAGTGGCCTCAGGTTGCAGCAGGGGTGATTTAGATTAGATACTAGGACATTTTTTTCATGGAACAGCTTGTCAAGTACTAGAACAGGAACAAGCTGCCCAAGGAGGTGGTGGAGTCAGCATCCCTGGAATGCTCAAAAAACACGTGGATGTGGCATTTGAGGACATGGTTACTGACAAACATGGTGGTGGTGCTGGGTTGATGGTTGGACTTGATGATGCTAGAGGCCCTTTCCAGGAGTTTAGGAACCAGGCTGATCATAGGCCAGCTCAGCTCCTCTCTGAGTTGACATGCTCATGGTGGTAATCTGCAGGTTTAGCAGCCCTTTTTCTCTAACAGGTGTCTGAAATCAGGAAGGAACATTAAGTTGAATCCAACCAATTAACCCCTTCTGTCTGGTTATTAGATGCAGCTTCCATTTATGAATCTATATTTATAGAATATATAAATTCATTTAAACACCAAGTCCAGTAGCTATTTCATGCATTCGAGTTTTTCCCTCAAAAGAGACACCCCAACAATCCCACCCTGTGCTTCTCCTGGAGCTCTGGCAGCCTTGGGGCTGTGACCATGCCCTGGGGATCCTGTTCAGTAACCCAGCACCCTTTGAGGGAAGAACCTTTTCCTAATATCCACCCTAATCTTCCCCTGACACAGCTCCAGCCATGCCCTGGTCCTGTCCCTGGTCACCAGAGAGAAGGTATAAATGCCAACTTCAGTAAAATCAATGGAGTTAAAATACTGGTGTGGTAACTGCCACTACAAGATCTTTCTGAGTGGGTGTTAAGTGCAAAATTTCCACCTAAATAAGAAATAAGAGAACAATCGCTCCAAATCCAACCAGTGCTCTACCTAGGGCAGTTTTTGTTTTCATTAGCAATTCAAATTTTTTTCTGCAGAGTATACAAGAAAATGCCAAAAGTTCCCTTGCAGAGTGGAGTGTCTTCCCTGTCACCACTAATGAATGATCATTTTAAGCCCTAAAAGTCTTGGTTAAGGCCTCCAACACCTTTGTAACTTTTAGAATATAAATAAGGAGTAATGTCTTGTATGCAACCAATCACAAATATCACGATGTAACTTAGCTGAAATAATGATCCTTGTTTTACATTACTGAGAAATCAGGATCCAATCCAGACTAACAAGGCTGAAAACCTTTAAAGACTGCTGGGCCAACATCCACATCAATCTTTAAAATCATGGATCTACATTAGGACCTTCTAGATGTTGTCCAGATCCCCAGGATTAATATTTCACATTGGCCGTCTCTCTTTTTCCAGAGTTATCTTACTGTAATAAATTGTGTGATTAAGGTGTAATATGGGGTTATCTGTGATTTCTTTTTTTTATTATTCAACTTGTTGACTCACTGGCTTTCCTGCAGCCAGCTCCAGAAACTTCCATTCACAACAGAAACACCTCATTTACCTGCCTGAATGCATAATTTCTTCAGATGCACTTCAACCAGCAAACTTCTGCAAAATTCTCTCTTGCTGTCAGCTCAGCAACGACTTCATAAGCTTGTTGTTTGTTTGTTTTTTTTCCTGAAGAAATGAAATGCTTCTGAAGACCAACAGGTTAAATGCAAAATTGAGCTAATTAATGCCAGCATTACAAATCTGGAATTCCGGCCGCTTTTCACAAAATTGCCCTAAATTTTTTACATTTTCAGATCCTTATTTCTTACACTTGTACCATTCCACTATCATTACTATACAAAGAGAAAGAAAATGGAGCTGGCTGAGGGATAAAAAGAAAAGTTAATGGAAGAGAAAGGACATGCAGTTCATTTCTGCATATTGGATTGCAGTGAAATTCCTAAAATTATCCATAAAATAAAATAAAATAAAATAAAATAAAAAAAATAAAATAAAATACAGACAGCAAGTATAAATATCAAAATACAGCCTCATAGTTCTTCATAGTTTCAAGTGTACCCAGCATTTTACCTCAAATTCTTACACCTAATTAAAAAGATTTCTTCCTTTCTTGCATGAATGTAACTCTAGGCTCAGTCCTGTGTTTTGTCCTTAGAAAATTGGAAATAATACTTAATTTATTGGGAGCAGTGTGTTTAGCGTGGATGGCAGGATCTGGATTTTTCATTAGTCTGACTGATGGAAAAATAGGTGGGCTTTAGGATAGAAATAAAAATATTAAATGTTACCAGCTTCAGTAATGTCATTTTGCAACAATTGTTGATGGCTGAATATAAAATGAAATAATAATGTGCAAGACTTCTTTAAATGTGTATGCAGAAGTCACACACATCTATGAAAGACATGACTTTAGAATGGGGGAATGAATATATGAATATATGAAATTAATATATGTAAATGTAATCTGGATTTTCTTTTATTCCTAAAATCAGAGAGATGGTCAAATAAATATTTATGGTTTGTGCAAACATCTTACAGAGTTAGTAGGTCTATTTCCTTTATTTAAGCTTGTAAAGTGATTTATCCTGATGGCAGTGAAGGACTTGGCAGCAGAGATCTGCCCTCGTTATCTGGCAGAATAAGCAGTGGCTACACCACTCTCATCTGATGAAGATGGATTCAAATCTTCAAGCTATTTTTCAATTCTTTTTGATGCAAAGTGAAAGAGAAGTGCAGCAGAAAAATGGTGCAGCCAGCCAGTATCATGCATCTTAATGCAAAATTAATGCTTAATAATTTTTGAGACATAAATCTAGAGGTGTACTTTTTGTACTGGGCATTTTGCCACTGTTTGGCTTTAAGTGAGTAGATAACACTTTGATTTATTTGAATTAATTTCTAAATAGCCCCTAAGTTATATGCATGGTATTTTTTTGCTTAGTGAACAGAGGCCAATTCTATCATAAAGGCATATTTCTGCTGACCAGCAACAAATAGTATAACAGACATTCCTTCTTTAATAAATGTATAAAATGTGGGGTGGCAAACATTAGAGCTGAATACAGTTTCTAATCTCTCCATTTCGAGCTCTGGAATGTGAAGGTCCTGGTTTTAGGTAACAATAGAAATACCAAGTAATATGAATAAGAAAATCAACTTAAATTCCTAAACATGTGTTTGTCTTCTGAAGCTGAGGAAGTGAAGTACTCCCTCTGGCTGACACTTCTTGCTGCTGTAGAGGCAGATCAGAGCCAGAGGGCACTTCATAGCTGCTGCATCTCTCCTCCTTCACTTAGCACCTCTGAAAGTCCTTGTGCTCTTTCTCATGTGAGGGAGGGAATGAGAGGTGCAAGCCCCAGAGATGTACAAGACTATTATAACTTGTCTGGAGGTCTTGAAGTGTCCAAGACCCCAAGGCTAAGTCCCTTTGTCTATTTATAAATGAGCAGGTGCAGAGTCAGTGAGATCTTTGCGGGCATCCACAGCACAAGCAGGCTGTGAGTTTCTCCAGAGAGCAGCTCATGTGCTGTGGGCAGTAAAGTGGATCAGCCCATCCTCTTGTCAGCCAGGAGAACTCCAGATTTCTGATCAGAAGAGAGAGGGGGAAGGATGGTTAAGCCATAGCCCTACTTTGGAGAGATCTAAAGATTCCCTTTCTTACACCTCAGACCTTCTCCACCAGTGCATGCAGGATCCTCCTTTCAGATCTGTCAGTAGCTTTCCCCTGCCACTCTCCTGTCCACACCAACCTCAGCCACACCTCTGCTCTTCTCCCCTCTCTTTCTGGTTAGCTGCAGTCCTCATAATCCCCAGCTCTTCTTTTTTCCTGAACCCTTTGCCAGTAGAAGTACACCTGTACCAATTTTATTATTTAAAACCTACTTCAAGTTTTCCATAATTGAAGGCATCTGGACCTGACAGCATTTATGACCCTCCCAAACAATACCGACAGAGGCAGCCTGTGCCTTCCTTTATCTGGTTCCTACCTATCACCTCAGTGCTACCCACAGGCAATTTAGATTTGATAACACAACGTAGTCCTTTGGATATTCAAATCATATGAAAAAAGCCTCAGCAAAACCACCTTAACATGTCTTCCTGCACATATTCAGTGTGGGCATTTTGCACAGAATGTGTCCAGACAGCTTCAGTCTTTTTCATTGTCACTGTGGTACTGCCCTGAATGTGTAGGGTTAACTATGCAGCAAATGAGAAAAATGTGAATGTCTTAGATTTGGGGATCATTATTAAAACTCTAGAGAATGAGAAACATTGACAAATGCTTTGTTTCATTTTTCAACCCAGAAAAAACACTAATTTAAATTATACCATTTTTAGCCTTACTCTATAAGCCACTATTATGCAAGCAAACTTCAAGAGAAGAAAGGATTTAAAACACTTGGAATCTATATTTAAATTGTATTTTTGTCATACACTGAAAATAAAAATGATGGTGCCCTGTAGCACAGGATCATAGGCAGGAGGATTTTGTGCTTGAAAAGAACAAGAAGCTTTTAGGACCTAAGTCCTGTATTATCTTCTGGAGGATGCTGCTAGCTAGAAGATCAGTCACTTCACTTGTATTAGATTTGACAGCTATGAATACTTTTAGAAGCAGAGTCTGGTGGGCTTAGATTGGTATCCTTAAAAGTGAAACATTACACATCAATGTAAGCTTAGGATAATTGCGCAAGTCAGAATTTACAGGGAACTAAGAGAAAAATGTTTCATACTGGGTAAGTGGGTTTATTTGAAAAAGAAGAAAAAAAAACAGTTAAATACTGAAGAGTAGAAATACCAATATCTGAGTTCCTACTCTTTCATATTAAAGCAAAAGGCACCACAGTGAAATCAGACTCAGCAATCCAGATTCCTTGCTCTGGTGTGTTGTTTTGCTATTAATTTTTGTTTGTTTGTTTTCAGGGGGCTCCATTTGTTTTCTTGCTTGTCTGAAATGCAATAAAAGTTTTTTGAAAAGCTGACTGATGACATGCACTAGGCAGATTTCCAAAGCAGAGGCATCTTCCAAAGCCTACTGAAATGAAAAAAAAAAAAAAAAGCCTTCATGTTCATTTGATCCAATGGAAATATAGATCTGTTCCTCCTTTATTTGGAGACCTTCCCCTATAATTCACTGACTCAGGCTGACCAGTCCTTTAAGTACTCAGTCCAAATAACCTTAATTCTCTTCCCATATAATCTGCATAGTGGTCTCCCTTCATCCATCCAGGGCAGGCCTGTCTCTGCCTCCAGAAAGAAAATAAATCTCCTTTTCACTGACATCAGTTCAGGCACCAAGAGATGTCCAGCCAGCCACCAAGGTAACTGAGACAGCTGTCTGACAGATTACTGACATCATATATATTTTAGTCATCAGTTATCTTGAATTATTTCTACCTGAATGTCTCATTTCAGCCCTATCTTGTGCAAAGCTTCTTTCTGAACTAACTTGCATTGGGCTGATGGCATTGACTGATGCCATTAGCAAATGAACCAAATGAGCACCAGGCCAGTTGAATTATTCAGCCTGGCATCCAAAGGCATAAGCATGGATAAAACAGGCTGCTGGCTGCCCAGTGCCCTGCCTGGCATCACTGTTTCCCAAGGCACCTGTCTCTGAGAAGTGCTTCTCAGAAAGCAGGAGGGGATTAGAGAAAGCTGAGGAGGTTAGGTGTGAATGTTTTCTCCCACTTGAGCCCATTGGGAGAAATCACGAGGCTGGGCCTTTGCAAACACTTTGTTTGCCATGGTTACTCCCTACACTAAAACTTATAGATTTTCTGAGATATCTGCTTTATCCCTTTGAAATATTCCCTGGCTGCCCACACAGCAGACTGTGCTTTGAGGCATCCAGCGAGTGTCAGAGAAGCTGAGGAAATTTCTATTTCCCATCTATCCATCTCCTGCAGAAACAAAGGTTTTAGCAGAAAAACCACTCAACATTTAAAGTATTAATTCAGATTCTCTCCTGTGTGAGCCTGAAGCATTTTGCAAGATTTTGTGGATTTTACTGAACTCATGTTCAGGGCTCTCAAATTCAGTCCTTGATTCAGGAGAAGCTGGATTTTTGTGGCTTTTCTTTTCCCTGTTTGCACAGCAGAGGTGACACAGGGATATCAGCACAGAACTTCTCAGGTGTTATTCACTTCAAAGCAGTGGTTCATGTCACCTTGTTATGGCCTTTCACAAAGTTGAATTTGGGGAGTTAATTTGGAAGGTGGATGTTTATTTCCATAACACCAGTTAGGGAGCTTTGAAGTCTTAGCTGTCTTCCCCTTTCCCTACTCCTACTTTTAGAAGGCTGTGTGTATTTTAATTAGATGTAGTATTGATCTGGTAAGACACAGAATAAAACCCTAACAAGACAATCAAGTGGAGAGAAGAAAAAGGTAAAAAGAAGTGGCCTGAAATTGCTTATAAGTGCTTGTCATATTTCTAATGCTTTACAGAGATCAGCCTTCAGTAACCCAGAGGACAATTTTGTCCTTTGTTCTCTTGCAATTTTTTTCAATGTGCAGGAAAGGATGCATGTATTTGGAATAAATCAGTTACCTAATTATCATTTTTTGCTAAATCCAGGCCAAGGTGAGAAGAAGCCAAAGCATTTCTGAAAAGCAAACTAGGCAGTTTGCAACCACTTCTTAAAAGACAGGAACAAACAGCCAGACACACCAAGTTCATCTTGCCCAACTTTAGTGTCCACCAAGGGGACACTAAAGCTCCCTCTGTGATAACTGGGAACAGCCTGCAAGGTGTGTACAGAGGAGATCCAGCATGGTCACTCTCAGCTGACTTTGCCCAGGAATGACAAAGGCTTTGAAGATACAGCTCACTTAATTTAGAAATCAATAACAGACTGAGATATATTGTGCTCTAGAAATGCTAATTTCTTTTTGCTGACCACAACAGAAACTTGGGGAACAGTTCATATATGGACTGGGTTTAGATTAGATACTGGGAAGAAATTATTCAGTTTAAAGAGTGCTGAGGCCCTGGCACAGGGTGCCCAGAGAAGCTGTAGCTGCCTCATCCCTGGAAGTGTCCAAGGCCAGGCTGGATGGGGCTCTTAGCATTCCCCACTCCATCTGCTCCACATGTTTAGTAAAACAGGGCATATCTCTCATCCTAAAGACAGGTGAGTCCTGTACTCCATAGTCTCTGATTCCCCATCTGGCAACATATTTGTATACACAGATTTTTGGGATATTAGACTTGTTGCACATCCTTGTTCCCAGAAGGGATGAGACCACCTGTGTAACTGAGGAGATAGATTATTTTAATCTATAGGTGTAAATACAGAGGGAAAGTCAGCAGTTTGTGCTGTCCAAGAGTCTCAGCTATTATTTGCCCAAAAACTCCAAGCCATCCCCCTATGAGGTCACATAGGATGCCAGCTCTCTGCCTTCTGCTCTTCCTCTGCAGAGGAGGGGGGTAAATTCAAATCTGCATCCATATGAGAGCATGGGAAAACCAGACTGGAGTCTGGTTTCAGATGTTACGAAAGTCCCAGACAGGGTAGTCACCTCAGACTAGAAAGCTGCTAATTTTCCTCTGTGCTTAGAAATCTCTGGGAGCAGTTTCCCTGAAGAAGCAAGATCAGCTTCCTGCTATCAGCAGAGGGGACCTTGACCATTCAGCATGAAACAACCACATCACAACCCAGATAGGCAAGATTGTGCATTTTCAATCAATTCCTTTCCTTCAGGAGGCCCTTTACTTTTTGTGTTGTACACCTTGTACAAAGAGAATGAAGTAAAACCCTCTGCCCTAAATAGGAAAGGACTTCAGAGGCATCGAGTTTACTGAAACTCAAAAAGGGGATCACAGATCAAGGGGGGCTGTGCTGGCCTACAAAAGCATTGTCCTTGCATCACCAGAGAAATGAACTGTGCTTTTACCTGTTGCCATCTGATACATATAGCTCAACCACAAATAACTAGCTGATGCACCCATTGAACTGCTGCTTTCAGGTCGGAGTTTCTTTCTGTGCCCCCAAGAAAAGCAACATCAGCATAATTTCCCAGACTCATGGAAAAAGTTAACCTACTGCATCCCATAGTTGTTTCCCCGTATCTTTATTTCTTCATTTCACTAGGTGTGTGGCCCTCCTTCAAGTGTAAGTCTGAATTGCAGTAGAAAGCACAGGAGTGACACTACTGAAGCTGTAACATGAGCCTGGATATGTACAGTATATTTTTCCCCTTGTGATGGCCCTCATGGATGAGCTCACAGTGAATTTGTTTGATCCTCTGCTCTGACTTTTCAGGATTCATGGACACTGGTATATGCAGTCATTTCAAACTGGCTGGTGGTTTAAAGCTCACTTCATTAGTCTCTGGCTATAAAAAACTGCACTTTTTTCATTATTTTGCACTAGTCTTGCTTTTTTGGGACTATGCCAGTCAACTCTAATTCTTGCTTTCCTTTGAGTTATGTAGCTGAATCAAGAGAATTAGCACAACAGGTGGCACTGCTTCAGTGTCAAACTGAAGGCAAAAGCTTGGTTTCTTCAACAGCTTGTGTTCTCTGCAGCTTTTAGAAGGAACATTTAAAAACAGGGTTTGCCAAAGCCTTTCTGGTCTCACTTCACAGGATAATTTCATACATCATTTGTCTGCAAGGTTGGCTGGGGGGCAATGTTAATTAAAAAGTTCAAGATAAAGCAGTGGAGAAAGGGAAAGAAGGCAGAAAGCAAGGGACTGCTCTTATCCCTTGTGGGAAAACCTAAAAATAACTTGGTGAGTTTGGAGTGGAAGGAACTGTCCAGGGAAGTGGTGGAGTCACTGTCTCAGGAGGAGTTAAAAGAAAGACTGGACATGGCACTTACTGCCATGGTCTGGTTGATAATGTGGTGATCAGTCACAGGTAGCACTGGATGGTCTCAGAGGCCTTTTCCAACCCAAATAATCCTGTGATCCTGTGACTGCTAAACCAGGGCTCACCCAAACAGCTGGAATTACACCAGGAACCATAAGTAGGATTCAAGAACCTGACTGAAATGATATACAAGTGATGATTTATTAGTCAACCAATCAAAAAAAGATGGTATAGAAAGCAGGTAGAGGAGGCACATGCTCATGGAGACTTAGAAGCAACAGCAGATCAAAATTTTTCCTTTAACAGACCCAAGGTGGGACCCTAATTTACCTGGGCTGGAGAGAATTTAGCAAGGTACCACAGATGGGTATTATTTGCTGTAAAGCATGCTATACTGAAAGCCATGAACTGGTCAAAACTGTGTGAGGTAAAGCAGGACAGGACTGTGACTTTCATCGAATGATTGAAGGTGACTGCCAGAAAATACATTAATCCGGATCCTCAGAATCTAGAGGAGGCTGTACAGTTAGAAACTATAGTTTCTATGAAGATAGAAATAGTTTCTATATATGGAAATATAGTTTCTATATAGGACAGTCGGCCCCAGATATTAGAAGCAAACTGCAGAAAATAGAAGGACCGGAGTGGTGTGACTCAGGAGCGTTGTTAGATGAAGTTTGGAAAGCATATTACAACAGGGATCGATAAGGAAAAGGCAAAGTGACCGGCTGGAAAGGAAAACGAGAGCCACGAGAACCCAGCTGGAACTCTAGAGGGTGCTAAGGGACCGCCCAACAGGGCAGGAGAAAGAGGACGGCGAGGCGGAACAAGGGGAAGGGGCAGGCGGGAGGCTCCCATCGTATTCCGGACAACGATTAGAGAAAAACCAGAGCCCGCTTGGTAAAGAAAAGGGACTTTGGAAGCGGGAATGGCCGCGGGCTGGGAAGCTGGACCCTGCCTTAGCGGCTGTTACACGAGAAGATGAAGACTGAAGGGAAACGGGGGATTCTACCCCAGCTGAACCCCTGAGGCCGGGGAAAGAAGAAGTGGAATTTTTGGTAAGCACAGGGGCAACTTATTCTGTATTGAATACATGTAAAGGAAAGCTTAGGAAGGATGTGGTAAATGTAAATTGGTAAATTGCAAATTATTCAATGTAAATTGGTACATGTGGCAAACGTACATGATGTGGTAAATATAATTGGTGCTACAGGGAAAACTGAAACTCGGTCATTTTTACAGCCCATGAAATTTAAATTAGGAAAGAACTGCACTACTCATCAGTTTCTATATATGCCTTAATGCCCAGTCCCCTTGTTGGGGAGAGATTTATGGGGAAAATTGGATGCTCAGGTAACCTGAGGGGACCTGGGGGTCCTGATGCAGAGGTTGGGAACCTGGAGGAGACCTGTGGACTATTTCTCCAAACAGCTGGACAATGTGAGCAGAGGATGGCCGGGATGCTTGCGAGCGATTGCTGCAACTGTTCTACTGATCCAAGGGGCCAGGAAGCTCAGGGCTGGACAGCACATCACTGCTTTTGTCCCTCACAAGGTGACATCCATAGTAGAGCAAAAGGAGGGGCATTGGCTGTCCCAGCAGGATGCTCAGATACCAACTTGTGCTCTTGGAACAGGATGATGTGGAGTTAAAGACAACAGCAGCCATGAATCCAGAAGTTTGCCTTGATCCAAAGGCAATGGGTGAGGGAGCCCTAACACAGGATTGGCTCCAAACCATGGAACAGCTATATTCCAGCAGAACTCATTTGCAGGATGAACCAATAGAGAGTCCTGATTTAGAATTATTTACAGATGGCAGCAGTTTCATGGAAGATGGAAAATGGATGGCAAGATATGCAGTGGTGACTGCCACTGAGGTATTGGAAGCTCAGTCTTTACCAATCAATACGCCAGACCAAAAAGCAGAGATAATAGCATTAAAACAAGCATTGAACTTGGCAGTGGGCAAAAGAGTGAATATCTGGATTGATCCTAGATATGCATTTGTTGTGATTCATGCCCCCGGAGCCATATGGAAGGAAAGAGGACTGCTGTCGGCTCAGTGATCATCTATTCAACACAGAGAAGAAATTTTACAACTTCTGAAAGAAGTTGAAAAACCAAAGGAGGTGGCAGTGATGCATTGTAAAGCACATCAATCTGGACAAACTAATGTTAGAGTGGGAGACTGACTGGCAGACAAGGCAGCTCGAGGAGTAGCTGAAAATGGCATCCCAACCTTCTTTTTGTGTTAGTGCCATAAAAATAAATTGACATAATTTAAGGCTAATTCTGACAGTGGGGATCAATGTTTAGAAAATATATTAAAAGACGGTAAGAATCAAGAGGGATGGTGGGTAACAAGCAGCCAACAGATTATAGTTCCACTTCCTTTAAGGAGGACATTAATGGGAAAAGAACACAGCAAATCCCTCCGGGGAACTGAGTCCCTGACATCTAGTCTCCAAAACTCTGTACTTAGTGTGGGAATGACTGAAATAGAAAAATCTGTAACAGTGCAATGTCCAATTTGTTTAAAAAACAATCCCCTAAGCTGGAAAAGGCCACCTCGTGGAGCAGTTAAAGACAAGTTTCTCAAGCCTTAAAGGGGAGAATGTTGCCAGATGAAGAATTGTTTGCACCTGGTGGGTAATACAATGATCATTCCTGACAAACCACTGGCCTATGGAACTGCACCATGCCCATTCTGTAGGAAGAAGAACATGAGAGGAGCCAGCCCAGTTGTGCCAACTTTTATCAGTTCACCAGGCAGTCAGGTTTGACTTTGGGATCAGCAGCCACCAGGGACCACCAAAGAGACCACCAAGACAGAAAAATGCATCTGCAGAGAGGAGGGAAACTATGATAATGATTTTGGGGAAATGATTGTCAAATGTTTGTTTATTCCAGGAAAATCAATGAATATGTCTGTAAAATAAAGCCTCTAAATAGGAGCTTTTTCTGTACTCAGTATGCACAATATTCTGGAGGATATCCCCTCATGTATCCAGCCAAATAAAGAATGCCTGCTTCTTAATGCTACATTGGTGTTAAGGAGTTTGTATATTTACCTATTTTTGGTAACACATGGAAGCAGAGTGTTAATAGAAATGCCATAGTAATTGAAGAAGAGTAATCAATAAGTTTCAGTAAGAATTAATTACGATATCCTTTTGGAGGGGGTCACAGTTTCATGTCACACTGCAGCTTTTTCTTTAGGGATTTTTTTGTCACTTTTCCTGCTAATTCTGCATTTGGATCATCCCAGAATTTGAGATTATCATATGACTGAATTTCAGCTAAAATCAAGTGATGATTTATTGAATTATCACGGTGATAATAAAAAGCCCTGGAAGCATTGGTTATTTATACTTCTTTTCCACATTGAATCCCACCGGTTTCAAAAGCCATGCATACAAGAAAAACTATTTTACAGTTCTGCTGGGTCTTTTCTTCTAAGACTTCTCTAATACACCAAAGAATTTAGGAGAAGGAGACCAAAAGATTGTTGATCAATTCCTATATAAATACAACATCAGTAGGTCATGTTTCTTTCTTTCTTTGTTATTTGTACATCAGAAACCTCCTTCCAGTAGACATGGGTGGATGGATGGATGGATGGATGGATGGATGGATGGATGGATGGATGGATGGATAAACTACTGCTAAGGCATGTTTATACTGCACCACTGCTTTTATAATTAGAGAATGGCAAATGGGTTTTAGCCTGCCTTGAGAGAAAACATTATGTTCATGAATCCATTGGTTCTGCTCTGCAACTCTAAAATGCACCACCAGGGCTAATGATTCACCAGTTTAATGTGAAAGGGCTGTGATTGCAACAAGGGGCAACAAGTCTCACTAGCTGCTCTCCTGCCTTCAGCAAACATTTATGCACCAGTCCCAGGTGGTTCCCAAACACAAATAGTTACACATTACTGCGGAGCATTTTTTCCTGTCCCAGCTATTCAAAAGAGAAAGATTAGGAGAACCCAATTACATGACTGCAATAACACTGTGCATAGCCATGAGCACTAACAGAAATTTTAAGCTATTTTACAAGACAGAGAAAATTAATGGGTTGTTGAATGAAGCCTGTGAATATAACCAGCTGTAGGACTAATAGTATCCAGGACAGGAGAATCAACATGTAATCCCTCTGCTGCAAGGGATTGAGCGGGGCTTGGCTGGCCATGCAGGAAGTTTGGGAGTGGGACCTGTGAGTGAACAAACTCTCAGCTGCAGGAGTGACATAGCAGGACATGGACAGGTAAGAGGGATGGTGGCAGAGCCTTAAAATGAGAGGTACAAGAGTTGCTGCATATGAAAAAAAAATATATATGCATATGCATACATATATGTTGCATATATATACACATATATGTCCACATACACACATATAACTGCATATATACAAAATGGTGAATATAGTTATTATATGGCAAATTCTTTCACTTCCAAGTCAGTAGACTGGATGGTCAGAGGTAGAACAATGTGAGTGAAGGAGCAGAAAAGGTACTGGAGGATGGAGAGGAATCTGAACTCCATTTAAACAGGTCAGTAACATGACCTTCAACCCACTCCCCTCAGGGTAGGGGCGGGGAGAGAAATAATTGGGAATGAACAAACTCAGAGACCCTTTCTGCTCATAGAAGGGAAGGGTCAGGCCTGCAGAGATCTCATGATGCCCTTCACTGAACTAGTTAAACATCTAAAATGAGAACCTGTAGCCACTGCTTTTCTCCTGATCTGACTGGAAGGTTTTAGAAATCTCTTCAAAAGAGGAAGAGAACTGGGCAAGTAGAATAACAAAAAGAGACAGGCAGAAAAAAAACCAGGAATTGCCAGTGACAAAAAGGAAAAGAGGGAAAGCAAAAACCTGAAGGGCAGAAAGAGGTAGAGTAGGAAGAAGAGATTGTATTCAACACACAGCACAGAAGCTGCTCCTTCTCCTAGCCACTGGACTGGTGAGGATGAACTGAAAGTAGAAAGGACAAGAAGACTCCAAGCAGCTTGAAACACCGAGGGGCCACAGAACCACCTTACAGGGATGCATAACTCAGACATGATCTGCTTTGTTGTAGGGAGTTTCTTGTGGGTAAGTCATCTTTGACATTCCTCTTTATGGGGTCTCTGCACGGCTATGGCGTTACCTTGAAAAGATGGAGGGCCATTAGCAATAATAATTCCCCTGATATTAGAAAGAACTGAACATTTAAAAGGCACACACAGAGAATTATTTGGTGTTCTTCCAGGGATGGGAACTCAGACATCAGGGTACCCAAGGAAAAGGAATGAGAAGAGTAGGAGTGCTGAAGGGACAGAGCAGTTTTCAAGCCAGGGTGGGTATAATATGAAGCAGGGTATTTAAATGTTCTTAATATTTGAGCATGGAGAAGGATCTACAGCTGGAGAATGACATGGCTTGTTGTGGAGAAGGGGAAGGTTGTGGTGACAATGAAGTTAAGAACAGTACTGAATAGGATTTTAAGGACTTTTTTAGGGACTACAGGAAGTTAATATATGAAACAATGCTGTTGGTAGGAGTAACTTCAAAGCTACAGCAGAATATACGATAGAAACAATGGAAGATAGATAACAGTACGTCCTTACCATAGGAGATCCACACTCATAATATAAAGATACGCAAGATGCATTTGACAAATATTTAATTCACTCTAGCTGTATCTTTGCTGCTTCTCTCCTTCTAGTTCCCCCACGTGAGAGGTGAGGAAGGCTGCCTTAACACTGAACTGTTAAGTATTTGTCAATCTTGCTCTTCTTTAGAGAAAACACTGAACAACAAAAGCAATACTGGACATGGGTGTTATGACCTGATGGTTGACATTTCCCAGAAAATCTTATTTAGTCATTTTAAAGATTCATGTAAAATCACCATTACTTTGAATGTGAACTGTATCAATTGCTATTTTTATTGGTCAACATACTGATTGTGTGGTACTGCTCCTGCTGCCTATTTGCATTACTGCAATAGTTAAGAGCTTTATGGTGTAATTTCAATTGACTGGGATTATGAATTTAGAATCGAGCTTTCCTTAAAAAAATGGTTTGAAATATACTGCTTTGGTGAATATTACTATCAGTGAAGTCATTTGTAAGAATAACTGAAATTACATATTGACAAAACAGAAGAAAACAAACATGAATGCAGATCTCTAAGGTTTGCAAAGGGAATTGGGCAAGGATAAATATCAGGAAAACAATCAAGATATAAAGCTAACAGAAGAGAAATTCACCTGACAGGGATATTGATGAGGTCGGACAACTGTGTCCTCCACACAGCACAATGAGTTTAACGAGTTTTTCATCATTGTGGCATCTGGAATTTGGACAGGAAGTGAGGAGCATGAGGGGAGGGGCAGGAGGGTACCATAGGGATTTTTGCATTTATTTGGTGTTCTGTGGATAACTATTTCCTGCACCTTCTTCTCTTCAGCTGTTCAGGTACAGAATGGGACCGTCTGTGGTATATCTGGTAAGATAACATGTTTACTCTAAATATCTGCATCTCTAGACAATTCCAGTAGCAAAGGGTGAGATTAAATGTGACCTGCTCAAGAGTCATGCCACACCCTCCTTTTCCCTGGGATTCTCTAAAACTCTGCAAGAGCAAGGCAACCCCTCAGATATCTGTCTTGAACAAAAGTTGATCCATCAGCCTCCTTTTTTATTCCACATATTTAGTCATATGTACACTATTAATAAAGTATTCGTGGCACAGTATGCCTTTTAAAAGACTGATTTTTAAAGTAAGTTCTGTCTGATTTCTTAGTAATTCCCACCAGGATGAGATTAAGAAGGATAGTAGTTGTTGAATATCTGGAAGGCTGAATTGATAAAGGTATGCCAGAAGATTGCAAGATCCAATTTTTCCTCTCTGCTTGTCACTCATGACGAGATGTCTGGAATACCTAGCTTTGGTCTCCTAATACAAAACAGATGTTGGCAAACTGAAGCCAGTCCCCTGGAAAGCCAATAAAAAGAACCAGGTTTCTTCAGCCTGGAGGAAGCTAAGGGGATAAAGTAATTGCAGTTTTCCACTAACCAGGGGGGATCTTGAGAGAAAATAAAGACAGAGAGTTCTCAGAGGTGCTCAGTAGAAGCACATTAGGTGGCTGACCAAACTGCAGACAGGAAAATTCTGATTAGATAGGAGAAAAAATGCTTCCCCTGAGGATGGTGCAGCACTTGAACAGGTGCCTGGAGGGAATAATGGATCTGCATCCCTGGATACTGTCCAAACTCAGCTGGACAAAGCCCCAGGTGTCTTAGTTTATCTTTGAGGTTAACCCTGCTGTAAGCAGTCAGAGACACTAAGAGGCATCCTGTAAACAAAATCTTTCTGTCCTAACTCTGTGTCCCCTCCCATTGCAGGCTGGTGCTGGTGATCGGGGGGCTCCTGCTCCTGTGTGGCCTGGTCTCTGTCTGCCTGAGGTGCTGCTTCCAGTGCCATCAGACAGGAGATGAGGCGGGCCCCCAGCCCTACGAGGTCACCGTCATTGCGTTTGACCATGACAGCACCCTCCAGAGCACCATCACTTGTAAGTTGGCCTTGCCCCATCCTGGGGACTTCAACACCCTGTGAAGTGAGGGGCTGCACCGTAAAGCCCAGCTGGTGACACCCCAAGGCTGACAGAGGGAAGTTATAGTAAAATCAGATCAGGGAAGAAATGATGATGTCTGGCTCCAGATCAGAAGGCTGAAGGATCTGCTTTATTAAAACTATAATGTATTACATTAATATACTATTTAAAGAGAGGCTATACTATTCTACATACTTACTTCTTACTTACCTATCTAACTAATTACTAACTCCTGACTCTCTGCTGAGAGTCTGAGCTACAGCCGGATCCAATTGGGCATTGAACCCAAACAACCTTCACCAGAATCCAATCCAGCAATCACTTCAGGTAAACAATCTCCATACCACATTCCACATGGGGAAAACAAAGGAGCAGAGATAAATACTGTTTTCTCTTCTTCTCTCTGTACTTCTTCAAGAAATCCTGAGACAAAATTATGTCTCTCTCTCCAGAAAATGTGAATGTTACAGGAAGTTCATGGCAGGATGGAGGGAAAGTGACCTCTGCACGTGCAAACTAAGGCACTCAGCTGTGAGACATGTTTGGGTGGAATAAGGGTTCAGTGGCATTTCAGGAGAGAGGAATTGTGGGATGCTGCTAGCAGGATTTCACACATATACTCCTTTTAGGGAAGACTCAAGAAGCAGGAAAAGGAAAATATTCTGGCTCCTCTAACCACATGATGCTTTCAGGATGAGGCAAACAGCTTTGGTCTCCTCTCTTCCAGCTCTCCACTCAGTGTTTGGGCCTGCTGCCAGGAGGATATTAGCCGTGGCACACTCCCACAATGCTGCCCAGGGAACACCACCCCTCTCTGCTTCAGACACCCCTCCAGTGTACGAAGAAGCTCTGCACATGAGCAGGTTCACCGTGGCCAAGGCGGGGCAGAAGGTGCCAGACCTGGATCCAGTGCCGGAGGAAAAGCTGCAGGTGCCTGCCGAGGGCAAGGACACCCAGCCAGCCCTCCCAGGACACTGATGGATGTCTGGTTTTTCATGATAGCAAAAAATACAGGATAGTTGCATGCAGAGACTAATTCAGGTGGGCAGGGGTTTAAGAATTTCAGATTCACTTCCTTAGTCAATTGAGAAAGGGGGGCGGGGGAGGAAGCAACTAAAATTCCAAATATTTTCAGATCTAGCATAGTCTAATGGTTCTTTTTCACAGCTCCTTCAGATAATTTGCATTTTCCAAGCCATTCATTACATGCAGAAAACTCTAGAATCACACTTTGCATAAATAAGCAGGCAGCAGGATCAAGGTGCTAAGCCATTTTGTAGGCTGTGATGGGTAGGGTGGCTGCAGATGCAGTCTCATTCCTCTTGCCTTTAGTCTAAGTTTCCTCAGGATGGCAGAAAGGTCTTCAAAACAGAAAAAAAAAGACATTTGCATAAGTCTATTATGACCCAATAGTAACACCAATTCTGGAAATTGCCAATCATTGATAGTGAATTTTAAAAAAGTTATGGGAACAATCTGTATGTAAATGAGAGACAGCAGACATATAGACAGTATGTGCCCTTAATGCCCTGCAGGATACATAGAATCAACAGAGTCTGGTTCTGAATGGGATATATAGCAATTCTGAAATGGTAGTCACAAGCTCTTATATTTGAATTAAAAAATATTATATATGTACCAACAGATCAAACAAGGGGAGGAGAAAGAATACTACCTCTGAAATAAAGCTCAATCATATTTTCAATGCATTCATATAGTATCATTTATTAATTCCTAATGTTGCTGTCAAAACCAGATCAACTGAAGTAAGACCATTTAAAACATGCAAGCCATTTCTCAGCTTGAATAATTTGTGAGTCTCTCCTGGTCAATACAAATATGCTGAACCATCCAGAAATATTAATGAAACTGGATGAACATAGGTATGGCCTATCTGTAAAACCTTGGACTAGGCTGTCAAGAGAAGGTGAGTGTTGAACTACGTCAGTATTGTCTCTACCCTGGATTCAGCACCTGAAAACATTAAAGCAACACAACATTAAATATCACATGATGATTCATTCAGCTGTGGATAAACTGCATGTATATGTTCATGTTGATATGAAGGCACAGATCACATGTTTTTGAAATGCCTGCATGACCCTTCCTGCTGAAGTGCCCAAATTCCCACTTAAGTTAATATGCTGGTCTCCTTTCCTGTGAAATACAGAAAATACAGTTATTTTGTGGATAAGAACAAGGACAATGTTGGACAAGGTCCAACATAGATGAGGTCCCAAACATGTTTAGGAACCTAACTGCTGTTGAGATTACAACCATAGAAAATTTTAGAGAAGGTTGATAAAATAGCTTTGGGGATAGAATAAAGCTAAATTGAACAACCAAAACATCTTTGATAATGCCCCAGACCTTGACCAGTCACAGGAATTTTGTATTTAAAGGAATTTAATAAGGGTCTTGATTTTGAGGTCACAAGCTTCTTCCTAACTTGTCTAGTCATATTAACTGTATAGTTAGCAAGTGATAAACTGGAATGGAATAAGTAAAGAAGTGACACATAAGTTTATTTCCCTTCTGCTATTACACCTTTCTTCAGTCTTAGAATTGTAGAATGGTTTGGGTTGGAGGGGACCTTAAAAATCATCGGGTTCCAAACCCCCTGCCATGGGCAGGGACACCTTTGGCTAGACCAGGTTGCTCAGAGCCCCGTCCAGCCTGGCCTTGAAATAATAATAATTATAACTGCTTGTGGAACACCTGTTAGAGTGACCTCTTTTATCAGCTGCTCTCTGAAGTGCTGTTCAGGCCTGGCTTCACCAAGCTGCAGAACATTTCCTGGAAGGCTCTTGTTTACTCCACAGTAAAAGCCTGAAGCAAGCAGAGACATTTGAGTCTGTTGAACATATGTCAAGTACTGTCAAGCCCAGAAACTCCCTGGAAATCTTCACAGTGCTTTTCAGGGGGAACATCCAGCTCATCCTGCCTGCAAACCCTGAGCTGTCCTGGCATTTAACATGTGATGGTCACTCTGCTCTACAGGGCAGCAATTCTGCCTAGAAAGCCCAGTAGTCCCAGTGCAGGAGCAGTCATTAAAGCATCTTTCAATTTGTGAAAGCCCTTCCTGCAGTCAGGCTCAGCTCTCTCTTAGAAAGGGGCTCAGGATAGGACAGACAGCCTCTTTTCCTTCCTGGACTGAACTCCTTTGTCCTTGTGAAACAGTAAATATCCTGAAGCACGAGTCCAGTTCTGAGGTGAGGCCTTTCCACACCATGTTCCCCGAGCAGCCCCAGTGTTGAGCTGCACCAGTCCCTCGGCTGCAGGACAAACTCGCCCAGCTCATGGTGCCACAGGAGCCCGCAGCCGCACGCTTGACACTGGGGATGCAGCCTGGACTGCAGCCAGAGCAGCACCTTTAGAGTGGCTTCCCATCCCTTCTCTTTTAATGCTAACACCATCAGATCTCTAGGCACATGCATACATTCCTTCCATTAATCAGGATTGTTCCACAAATCAAAAAAAAAAAAAAAAAAAAAACCAAAAAAAAAAACCAGCATACGGCAGGTGGTCCATTGCATTCCTTTAATAAAACAGCATTATTTGCAAAATGGTATTTGTAATTTGCAGTCCCATTAACTGGTCACTTTTTTTCACAACCATTACATTTATGTATTGACCACCAATGATTAAAATATTCAACAAGTTGTTTTCATGTCAGGGGGTCACCCCTCCCAAATCCACAAATTTTCCAGTTCCTTAGGACACAGTCCAAAGGGGAATCCTTTGGGGTCCCTTCTCGTGGGAGCTATGAACATAGCCCCACTCCCATATTTACCGTCTTAGGAAAAAACCTTTTAACACCTTTAAAACATTTTACAAACTTTCTATAACTTCTTACAATCTTTTACAACTTTTTACAACCTTTCCCAAAACCCAAGCCGGTTTGAAAAACCTCTGAGCCTCACACTGCAAACCTTCTATTAGTGTAACTTATGGGCAGGCAAAATACCTTCAAATAAAGTACCTTAAGTAATGTTGTATTCTTTTTCCCCGAAGGGGCAGAGTGGTCTACTCACCAGACCAGGAAATAGGAAGATCTCCCTGAAAATATTTTGGTGTGCACTGGAGTACTGACAATTCCTCTCGTCCACTGAGTTGGCACCTCTTTGTCCCATCTGGGATACCAGAAACTGCCACCAAAAGCTGGAAAATAAACTCTTTAACCAGCTTATTAGGGTAGAAAGTCAACATAACTTTATTCGGTGTTAGGGTACATGGGGATACCTCCACAGAACATGCCAGTTATCAAAACCTTTAACTATTCATACATTTGAGCAAACAAAGAAATTAGTATTCATTGGCTTAGAAGCTACATAGTTCTCTTCATTAAATAGTATTCTATCACCTATTGTTATTTATTTATTGCTTCTAATGCAAATTAATCCACATTTTTAGTCTTTTTGTTATTTATTTCTTTTTCCCAGATAGAGAGAATCTCAGTAATTGTCATTGTTAGTTTCTCCTTCATCTCCAGTTTCTGTAAGAGTCTTTGGTTACAAATTCTGCATTCTTTGTGTCCAGGTCTCAACAACAAATTTCTCTCTCTGGTCAAAGAGCACTGAAGCACATCGGTCCCTAAACTTGCAATTTGTTTTTCTAACACATGGGCAGCACCCATAGCTTGCCTGTCATCTGTTACCCAATTCATGGATTAAATCTTCTTAAAACAATTTCCCTCCCCACACTGCTGCACAGGCTCCTTTTAAAAGAAATACTAACTTGTTTGGTAACAGTGCCACCCTTAGGTTCCCCTAAAACACGGAGTAGTTGAGAAAAAGCGGTTTTCAGAAACATCCCACTGGCCCCACTGTTGCTGTTGCTCCTTTGTTTTCACAGGAACAATGATGCCCCTCCCCAACAAGCCACTCCCAATCACTGGCTGGAACAAATGGATCTCAAACTCTGCTTTGCAAGTCTGGGCTGTTGTTCTTTACTGCTGCTTTTGATTATGCAACAATTGTGACTGTGTTCCTTAATCTCCTCATTACATCATCTGTATGGCTTTAAGCAACTTTAGCTGAAGCTGGGCCATACAAGGAGTATGATAAGAAACAGCAGCCTTTTTTATTAAAAAAAAAAAAATTAACAAATTGTAGAAAATAGAGCAGCGAGACAGCAGCCCAGCATGGACAACACAGAGTCCTTTCCTAGAGGAAAGGAAAACATTTAGACAATTAGACATTGTTTACTGGGAGTAAGTAACCCTTTGCCCTCATCCAAGACCAATGTGCCCATACTGGCTCTGAAGGTGCTACAGATCCAGTGCCAAGAGAAACTGGTGACCAGTCACGAGGGACACAGCAGAGACACCAGGCAAGGACTGTGCCCTGGGTGGCAGCAGGCAGATCAGAAGCACAAGTGCCTTCAGGTATGCCATCTGTGGTTTAATCACTATTCAGACCACAAAGCACAAATTTCCTGACAAAAGAGACTTTGATATGCAGAGTCCACACTTAAGATTACAAAAAAAAAAAAAAAAAAGGCTGTAGGGAGGTAAAAATGAAAGAAACATGCAAGGGAGTCCAGAGTTATAAGCAGGACTGTATAGTACGGCACAGGCTGCAAACCCTGCCCCCAGGTTCTGTGCAAATATTTGTCTCCTGCTCCTATGGCTGCAGCATTGGCAACGCTTGGGAAATCCCTGGTGGAATGTACCACATGATGTGCAGACACTGCAGTACAGTACGTGCTCAGAGCTCTTCTGACACTCTAGGTTAAGAAAAAATATATTGTTTTGACAGTCCTTGAAGGAGCACTTTGTGCTGGCAGTCCAGGGTAGGAAAATTAGCCAACACCATTTCCAGTTCCTCCCTCTGGCAAACGAATCCAGAACGTGGGGTTTGTCACATGCCCATGGGCTGACATTTTAACAACCCTAAGTCAGATGTTTAGGTGTTTGTGAGTGCTTCTGCATGTATCATCTTCCTGCCTGTTTTGCCAGTGACGTTGTTGTTATTATTGAAGCTGAAGGAGAGAGCTGGGAATTTGGTGCCTAACAAAGTGGGGAAGCAGAAGGAGCGAGTCTTGGGGCTGCACATCCAGGGCTGCACCATCAGGGCAGGGAGAGACTTCAGTCAGGGCACTTGCTGAGAAGTTCACTGAGCAAACTGCTCACAGGGCCACGTCTTTGCATCAGAACAGGAAAAAAACCTGGCACTTCTCTCTGATTTGTCATGAGAAATTAAAACCAGGTGCTACCTTAGCTGCCTTGGGAGCAGTCCTGGGGATAAAAACAGCAATTCACAGGATAAGAGGAGTTAGAGATCAGTCTGTTTAAATTGCCAGAATATGTTGGTGGCTTAGGTGAAACAGACTAGAAAACTACCTCTCTTTTGTGCTTGAGGAAGAGGCATCACTGCAGACCTTCAGTACCCCTCAGCAACTGCTGGGCTGCAGGCAGTTAGGAAGCAAGGAGGCCAAACACAGGCTTTACATAAAAGTTTAATGCCATGAAACCAGAATTTTCCTCGGGTCTAAACCCTGGGGGTTCCTTCAATCCGGGCTATTTGCTATGGAACTGCAAAAAAATACTGCCTTCCTTCTGAGTCATCCCTCTGAGCTCCTCTGACCTGGCAGCCACGGGAGAATGTTTACACGTCCTAGGACAAACAGAAACACGTTGATGGTGCTTCCTGTACAAACCTGATGCACATGAACTAGAGAAGGCTGGGACATGCTGGCTGGTGACATTCCCACTGTGGGCTGCTTGATCCTTAGGAGATTTGGGCATGCACCTGCTGGAATTGACCATTAGCAGGAGGTCACACCACCCCATATTAAACAAAAGTATTTGGTATTAAAAAAGTACCAGTAAAATAAGCTTAGAAAGTAAAGGACCTGCCAGAGTTTTCGCAGACACACTTCGGTCATCCAAAAGTAGGTGTCATGATTCAGGTGAGAAAAATCACACCCCAACACACCTTTTCCTACCCCTGTTCATCCTCAGTCAAGACACAGGGTTGAATTAGGAAATTTGTGTCTTTTCACCTCTGCCTTTGGAGAATCACTTTATGCATCTGGCTGTTCCACTCATATTCTGCTACAGCTAAAACACCTGCACAGATAAAAGATCAGCCTTGGCAAAATTCTGTTTCCTCTAGGTAAAGTGTGCAAAGAAAAAATAATTTAACACAATCCAACTCCTTGTCCCTAGGGTAGCAGCGATTGATTTTTGTCCTGATTTGAGCATGCTGAGCCATTCATTAATACCTGCTCTTCTGCTGATCAGTGAATAATTGTGAGTTGATCTACTCCTAGGGGAAAAAACCCCAGATATTGTATGTGCCAGCTGAGTAACTGGGCCGAAATCGCCTCGCTGTTTTGGCTCGCTTGCAGACCTTTAGCTGTCTGCCGTCTGCAAAACGCATCCGGTGTGACCCATCACACGGCAGCTTTCTGCCCCCGGGGCGCCGCACACAAGGCAACAAGCCCCATCAGCAGCCCCGGGGCCGGCCCGAGAAGGAGCCATTGTTTTTGCGAGCGCGCCTTGCATGCGGCAGCCACAGAGAGCGCAGGCCACGCTCACTGGGGCAAGCGGGGCCATGCAGGCCCCGCCCGGGAGCCCCGAGCCGTGCGCCCCACTGCGGCTGGGGCCGTGTTCATCGCCCTGAGCCACGCAGCGGAGGGCGGGCGGCGCTTTGCTGCCTTTGAGATTAAAAAAAAATAATAATTAAAAAATGGTTTTAAAATGTTTGTTTACGTACTGCCGGGCAATAAATCGGTGCATGAACAGGACGCGCCCTTCCTTGTCCCCCACCTCTCCCCGTCCCGGGCAGCGCGGCGCTTCCCCGTGACGTCAGAGCGCGGATCGGCTCGGGGGGTAGCTCCCCGTGACGTCACGGCTCGGCTCGGCGGCGGGCCCCCTCCGTGTGACGTCACCCCACCGTGGGGCCGGGGCGGCGCCCGGCCGTGACGTCAGAGCGGCGCGGTGGCGGGGCGGCTCCCCGTGAGGCGGCGGCGGCAGCGGCCGGAGCGCGGCGGGAGGCGCGGCCGGGCGGAGCTCTTTGCGCAGCGCCGGCCGGGGCGGAGCAGCCGCAGCCACAGCCACAGCAGCCGCAGCAGCAGCCGCGAGCGAAGGGACAGCCCGGCGCCATGAAGTTCCAGTACAAGGAAGACCACCCGTTCGAGTACAGGAAAAAAGAAGGGGAGAAGATCCGGAAGAAATACCCCGACAGAGTCCCCGTGAGTGCGCGCTGCCGGGGCGGCCATGGCTGCGGGCCCGGGCTCGGCCGCCTTTGTGTTCTGTGCTAGCCGTCGGCTGCTGCTCGCCTTATTTTGAAGGCGAAAGAAATGAGTTTAGTACAGATGATCGTGATCTCGCTGCTCTGATTCAAATCCCCGGCTGGTTTTCTCCTCAGTGCGAAGCTGGGGCTATTTATGCCGGCGAAGGGCTGCAGTGTGGGTGGGGGGTGGAATACACCTTTTTCCCGGGGATCCGCAGTGACTCCACGGTGGGAACGCTGCTGATCTTTTTCTGGCATGCGTGGGGGTGAGTGGGGAAGGAGCTCACCCGTGTTTCTGTGAAAATGGAGATCATTGAGTGGGTTAACCGGGTACTCTTCATACTGAACACGGTCTGCATCCGGGTCATCTCATACGCCCCTGTTATTTTTATTTTATTTCAGTATGGCTTGTCTTTTCTATATAGGTTTGCTCTTTTCCTTTGCATGAGCAAAAAAAATGATATTTCTCAGTCCTTTGCCCTCCTGTTTAATCATCCTGTGGAGAAAATGTCACTTGGAATGCAAGGTCATGTAGCTAAATTTTGCTTCCTCATTCTTAGGCCCCTTTGGAGTGCCTGCGGGAAACTTCTGGCTTCATAATTCTGAATAATTATCGGGACAAAAAAAAAAAAGAAATGACACATCTAATTAAGTGTAGAGTGGGTTTTTTTTTTTCATTTTTAATAAACATTTTGCAAGTATTCTTTTTTTCCATCTCCTCTGGAGAGGTCTGCCCTAGATTTACTGCACAGGTGTACTGCATTCCAAAAAACTGGGACCTCCCTGAAAAACTAATGACAAAGGGGGAACAGTCACACCCCATGTTTTCCCTGCAGGCTAACAGCATTTTTTATCTTATGAGTGACCCTCAAGTGGACTTGAAAAAGTTTTTGGAAGTCAGTATTTGGGTGCCTTTGTTCTCTCTGTTTTTGGGAGGCCTGGCATAGCATAGGTTGAGCATGCAGCAGGGCAGCTTGAAGTGAGCGGGGTTGAGTGTTTATGATGAGGGCTCTGTAGGTTGGGTGAGAGACAAGGTGTAAATTGAGAATTAACGGGGCAGATTGCACAGCAGGCCATGACAAATGTGTCAGGAAGAACCCTGTGGAGAGCCCAGGACTAGGCCCAGTCTGGCAGAAGGTAAAGGAGGTCAAGATAGGGGGTCATCAGCAGAACTTTGTAAAGAAAACCAGGACCAGAATAACAAGGTGTGCTGGAGTTAAGGATAATTGGAAATGATGCACGGCAAGGCCCAGATGTGAATTATTAGGGATGGCCTCTTGAATGCAGCACTCTGTTCTTCACATCACTTCTGTGTCTGCCCTTCCTGACAGCAGGATCCTTGAAGATGTCATCCTTTTGGCTGCCTACCATCTCTGCATTTTGATGAGATTTCACTGCCCTGTGTTCTCAGTCACCACTCAACAACAATGCAAACGTACATAGTCTGTATTCTACCCTTAGGGTTTTCCTTGTAGGTTTTTTTAATGTATGGGAAGGGTTTAGTGGTTCAGAAAAGATAACCTGCATTATCCAGCAAGCTGACTACAGTTGCCAGTCAGATTAGCAGAGCACCTCCATTCCTTCAGTGCATCTTTACAGGAGGGAGATGTCTCCTAAGATCTCCTAAATCAGTGGTGATCTGATTTAAATCTTTCCTAGGGGCTTAGAAGCCCCAGCAGTCACCTCGTTCTCATAGGCATGACTTCTTTTCCTTTATTATCTAATGACCAATCTGCAATCCCCCTAACTTCCCCCCCACCTCCAGTTACGGTAGTCACAGCAAGCAGTTTGGCTTGTCAGTAGTTTTTTTAATTGGAGGCAAGAACTAAAGGTTTCTTCTCACTGCAGTTTATTGTGTTAGATACTGCTTTGTTTGGCTGTGCTGGTAAAAAATGTGAGAAGTGCTGTTGCTGTTCAGTGAGATTGTGGTACTGTCCTTCTCTCACAACATTTACCAACTGCATCTTGTACAGAAATGCATGTCCTACTTCAAACTGCCTGAAGGAGCTTGAATGCCTGGTGCTAACTTAGGTACTTGAAAATCTTGAAGTAGCTAAGTAACCATGTTTCTATTTTAAAATCAAACCTGGAAATTTCAGGTGGTTTGGCTGTGCTGGCCACATTCAAATGGAGCACAGGGAAAAGATGTCCTAGTTGGTACCTCTCTGGTGTGAGATATTTTGTAGACACTCACTTGGCTCTAGAAGGATTCAGGTTAGTGCAGCACCATGTCCAGGCTAAAATACACCAAGCTCATGATAACATTTTGTTCTGGTGTGGTGTCTGACTGGTGGGGCAACATCATTTTGCTTCCAAAGAAGGCTTAGTACACAGCAATCCAACTTTTTCTATCACACAACAGCTGTATTTGCTGATTTGGGTTGCCAAAGAGCTATGGGAGCATGGAGCCCTTAGAAATTAGTCCCACAGTGTTTCAGGTGGAGTATTTACAATTATGGGGTCTAAGGAAATTAAAAAGTTTAGGAAGTTCAAAAAATCCAGCTTTTGATTTAGTTTAGGTGGTCAGAATGGCTTCTACAGAACAGCAAGCCATATAGATTGAAATGTGATGTATCTTTTACCAGTTCAAAAATACACATCAGAAAAAAAAAGCCTGCAGGTTTTTTCTTTACAAACACAGTAGTTCCAAAGGTTTCAGTGGAAAAGGAGATCAGGTCACTTTGGAATAATTCCTGCTTCTGAGGTAAGTATTTTGCCTAGCTCTGCTAACAAAAAAATATCTTTTAGCAAAAGATATTGGTTTGTTTGCTTTGTTTGATCTTACAGCTGCTGAGCTTTGTATTTTTCTGTGTTAGAATATAAGGAAATTAGTATTTAGTGTCAAGAGGTTTCAGTGGGTCCAGTTGCCCAGATGGTAGGCTGGTTATAATTATTGTATGTTTACTTGATTAGGGAAATGTCCATAGCTATGTGAAATATGGATAATAAACTTAAAGGATATGAATTTCAGAGTAGATGATGACTCCTGAAGAACTGAAGATTTAAAAAAACAAAATCCCCAATGAGCTGTAGTTTCTCTTTAATTCTTTGCTTCATTCTAGAGCACTTGGTGTTGGTGAAAGTAGAAATTAGGATGTGGGACTACTGGGAGTAGAGCTGATTTTGTACAAGGTAGTTTGGAACTGTAACCTGGAAACAGTTTAACTTACTTGTGTTCATGTATTGGCCTCCTGACAGCTTCTTCACACAAAATTAACCTGAATTAGGAACATCAAGGTGTCCTAATTATTTTTTTTCTCAGCCATTATGGTTTATTTTTATGTCTGTTCGGGACTCTTTTTTTTTTTCCCTCACCATGCTTACTGCTGCAGGCCTGGGCTCCCAGCACAGCTATTAGGAGTGATTTTAAGTTGTCGTCTGTTCTTCTTTCTTAAGTCATCTCACCTGTGTGTTCTTTAATGTTGTGTATTTGTTACAGATTAAATACCTAAAGGCCTACTAGCACCATCCAAGGGTAATATCCTTATCCACTGATGCTTTTTGGACCATTTTGGTGTGTGATACTCATCATCTGTTTCTTTCTTTCTCTCTCTCTCTCTCTCTTTCCAGGTAATTGTGGAAAAAGCACCCAAAGCCAGAGTACCTGACTTAGACAAAAGAAAGTATCTCGTGCCTTCTGACCTCACAGGTAACAATGTCTACCTCCTTTCTTCCTGATTTTCAGTGAGAGGGTCTCAGAAGTGCTTTTTACTCTGTGATCAGCACAAAGAAAATATCCAGACAGGCTCAACATCTTGTTTATCTGCTGTCCTTGTTATATTTATACCTTATAGCCTGGATTACAACATGCAGAATTCTCTGAGATCTTTTGTGGTATCTCACTGGCTTAGCTAGAATGTCACAGCTGAGTTCTAACCATGACAACAGTGACTAAATTGTGTATCATGGGCAGTGTCATCACCAGTCAATGATGACCCAGCTGCAGAGATGCCAGAGTCTGTACTCTTGTTGCAGGAAGGGACAAGTTCTTGCAATAGTCCTATCCTTTTTCCACCTCTGTGGCTGCAGTCATAGCTGCAAAGTTCTTTTTCTGAATGGTCATGGTGATCTTGAGTGTGATTACATCTGTTTTTATTTAAGAACATGAATGACTTAAAGGAACATCATTTCTTCTTCTTGCAGTATTTAATGGATTGTGAAAAACTTTCTTGTGCAAGGTAGTTCAAGTAAATAATAAGGATTTTTTTTTTTCAGGAATGGTATAACCATTTACACCAAGGCTGAATTGTCAAAGGTGTCTTTGATCTGTAGGATTTAAAGGTTAAGCTAGTTAAAGGTCTTCCCACCAATCCCCTCAGTAGAGCATTTCATACCATAGTAGGTGGAGCGTGGATTTAGAGGGGACATGGTAAGAGGTGTGTACCTGAGAAACTGCCAGCTCTGAGTGGATTGACTGCTTATGTAGTTACAGTCATGAAGTCACTGCTTTCTTCTATTGCTTTTTTCCTGCATTGTTCATTTCCCCCTACTTTTTATATACAGCATGTGCCTTCCACCACTAAAAGAAAACAGCTATGTTTAGGGTTAAAATACAAAAATAAACAACAACAACAAAAAAGCCATTTCAGCATTCCTTCTGCATCTTAAGGCATTCTTTGTTCCTCTTCAGTTGGTCAATTCTACTTCTTAATCCGAAAGCGAATCCACCTGAGGCCGGAAGATGCTTTGTTCTTCTTTGTCAATAACACCATCCCTCCCACCAGTGCTACCATGGGCCAGCTGTATGAGGTAAGCCTGGCCCTTTTCTCTTGCCTCTTGTTGGCAAGAGCAATGTCCAGAAGTGTCAGTGGTTTCAACTTGGTCACAGATGCCTGAACACAGGCACCCTCTTGCCCTGAGCTGTATCCCATCACCTGGTCAGGGGAGTTTCATCCCCCAGTTAGGAGCCTGGGGAGCCTTATCAATTCAACTGGTTGTTTGGTAATTGAAAGGGTTGTGGCAAATACTTACCCCAGCAGTGATATATTGCTTCTGCTACTTTAACAAAGTATTGAAATAAACCACTTCCTTTTCAGAGGAAAGATTGGGGCTGGGGAGGGTGGAAGACATAGGTTTTGCTGGGTATACAAAAGAGATTTCCTTTTAGCCTGTAAAAGGAAGTAAAAAAGCCAGTAAAAGGACCCATATCACTGGGCATCCATCTCTCTGTAAATACTTTCTTAGGGAACATGTATTCTTTGTCTAGAATTACTTTTTCGTCGCTTGTACTGTATAAGTGAGGATTATGTTGGATGCTGCGAGCATTGCTGCCCACTGTTTCTACTCAGCAGTGTTATTTGTCAACCTTAAAGGCATATTGGATGTCCATATTTCTCAAATCTGTAGCCATTATATCATGAGTGGTTTGCAGCCTGGATTGATTTCTCCTTCTGCTGGGTGTTTTAATAAAAGAGCTCTGGCGTGGTGCTGTGAGCCTTGTTTGGCCTGTCATTTTTTGACAATAACTGGACACTTCATCAGTCTGTGTACTGATGAAGACAATAAAAGATAACACAGGCAGAGTGCTTTCCAAATCTGAACATGTTGAAGGAAAGTGTCTGACTGTCCAGAGCTGAGGTCATATCTCTGTTGCTGGCACTCTGTAGAATTTTTGTGTCAGTTTAATCACTTAACATCTCAGCTCTACTGCCCATATGTAAAACAGGACTTAGAAATACAGCCGCTTGTCAAAGTATTCTGAAAAATAAAAAATACCATCTAGAGGTGATTTTTGACTTGTTAAATCCTTCCAAGTCTCTCTCTTGATCTTAAGACCATACCACTGCTGAGATACTGGTGAACAGTCAGAGCTGTTTCTGTTGCATGCTTGCAACACAGCCTGGCTGTGGCTCTTCAAGTAAATTCCCCGTGTACAGAAATGTGTCCTGCCTGTGTGTAGAAGCAGAGCTGTGGCCAGAGTTCTCTTTGGTCTTTGGAAGCGAAGCCTTCGATGTAACTGGAGGTACAGTGAAAGAGAAGTTACCTGCTCATGTTACAGTGATCTCTGGGTTGAGCTTTCTCACTTGCAGTGAGTTTCCAGCTTTGGCTCCTTACCTTGTCCCTTTGTCCCCTGGCAGGATAACCACGAGGAGGACTATTTTCTCTATGTGGCCTACAGCGATGAGAGCGTCTATGGCAAGTGAGCAGCAGCCCCCCAGGCATGCAGGCTGGATGGACTGATGGAATGGATTGGCGGGGAGGGGGTTGCTGGAGAGGCAGGAGGAGGATGCATGAGAAGAGAAAAAGAGAACTGGAAGTGAACCACATGCACAATGTCATCAGCTTCCACGCATTAATTATAACCATTATTTTTTAAATTGAGGGGAGTCAGGGTAGGGGGACAGGGTGAACTTGAAGACTAATGAGAGGTTCCACACTGGGGGGTGGGGAAACTCCACTGTTCACAATTCTTCTCTTGCCACAGCTGGAAGTAGTTAGTGCTGGAGGCTGCTAGACAAGCCAGTGTAATGAAGCTCCAGGAGAGTGACTGGGCAGGATGGCCATTTTCATGTAACCCTTTCATTGGATGAAGAAGGCATGCCATGTATTCTGCACTGACCTTGTCCTGTCTTGTCCATGGCTCCCATTCAGTGAGCTGTGAAATACTTCACTCTGCCCACACAAGGCTGTCCTGTGCTGACAGTCCTCACTCCAGCTGCTACCTGTGAATTGTTTTGAGGGTATTGTGTTTCCCATCATTTCCATCAGCATTAGAAGGGCTGGTAGCTCTGTCCGTCAGTATTAGAAGGGCTTACTCTGAGGGCTGGGAACTCCTCAGCTGTGAGACATGAAGGTTGGGGAAAGGAAGGAAAAATCCTGCCGTTTTTTTCCTGTGTTGCTTTAATTACAACTGCTGGACAGAAAAATGACCCTTCTGTTCTTTTCAGTGTAGTCAACTGATAAACTCATAAGCACAGGGCTAGAAAGGACCTCAAGAGCCCACACCAGCTCTGAGACAGGACTGAGTATCCCAAACATGTCCACCATGGCTGCTCATCAAACTTGTTCTTACTGAACTTCACTTAGGAAGATCCTGGAGGCTGCTGAGATTGTCTGTTCAGTTCCTAGCTAGCCTACAAGTGAGATTGCTTTTCCTGATACCTAACTTTAGTCGCCCTTGCTGTGCATTAAGGCAACTAACTACTAGTGGTCTTGTTTTTGGTGAACACAGAAAATTATCTATCAGTGTTGTCCTTGTACCAGTCTTCTGCAGATTTGAAGATGGCAGAGTTCCTGTGGGTTTAGCCTTCCCTTCCATGTCTCATCCCTGTACAGCCCTTGCACCACGTGCACAAGCGTAGGAAATCAGTCACTGCCACATGTGTTTTGCTGGCTTTTTGTGATTGGGTAACAGTGCCTCTCTATGCCACAAGAGAGGTTCTTTTAGACTTGAAGGGAAAAGGGAATAGATTATCTGTAGATTATTTTCTTATTTTGTTTTAAGCCAGTGTTCTTAGCAGGGTGTCAGATGGGTGCTGTCCTGTGCAAGCCTTATGCTGTCATGCCAAAGCAGTTTCTTCCCAGTGGCACGAACAGCAGAATTTCCCATTATTGCCATAACTAGGGTGAAGGAATAGGTCTTGGAGAGTGAGCTGACTTTCAGGAAAATTCTGGGGTCTTATCTAAAAATGAGAGAAGTAGGCCTGAATTACTGTAAACATTCCTACATTTAAAAGAGGGACCAAGAGGGAGGAAAAGAGAAGAAGAATGGGGACTACAAGTGAATTCCAAATTAAGTTGAGGGTGTTTGTTCAATTTACTTACCTGTAAAGTTAGATCGCCGTTCCTTGTGTTCCTCAGGAATGAGAAATCAAGATGAGTGCTCCTCTGAGTGTGGGGAACAGGAAATCAAGTTTCAGCCTTCTCTGACTGTTGTTACATGGAGGTGCACGAGGCAGGAGAGCTAATGGGAGTGTCAAGTGGGAGTTACTGGCAGAACTGTGTGAAGGTCAGGGAGGGCAGTGTGGTGGGGCGGGAGGGTTGGTGGTGGCAGCCTGTGTGGGGTGGGAAATACCAGAAGAATGGGAGAGAAGGGAGGAACCGCAAAGGATGCAGACAGAGTAGTCAGAATGGGCAGACAGAAAATGAAGGAGTAGATGAAGTGGTTGGCATAATATCCCCAATATTACATCCTGAACTTCAGGTTTGCTGTTCCATCCTGTGTTCATCTGGAATAAATGTGTTTGGATGAGTTGTACCTACTGCCAAGTTGGATAACTTCAGTTTCTGCCTGCACTGCTCAGTCTTCTCTTTTAGACTCACTCTCCTTTAACTACCAGGTTTTCTTCACATCTTTTGGGTGCAAATCAGCATCAATCTCTTGTTTTAGGAAGCTCTGAATATTCTGAAGCAGAGAAACAGACACAGGAAGCTTTCTAGGATAAAAGAGAAGACACAGGCAGATTGTGTGCATCTCTCTGCTGCTGTCCCACTTGTTCATGCCAAGCACGTGGTTAAGCACTCTCAGGGGAGAAAGAGTTGGCATCTGGGGTGCTTGGTTTTGTGTTCAGTCCTCCCCTCCCGCTGCTGGGTTTAAATGACACGTGGGACTAATCACAACTGTTTGTTACGTGTAGAGTTTACGATTTATTTTAGTTCTTTTACAGTTCTTTCAACTGAATTGTGGCATTTCTGGTTTTGTGCTAGTATTGTACAAGGTAATGATGGTAATTTTTTTGTGTTGGTTAGCTGCAGGTTCTTGTAAAATAAAGTTCAGACTAGAGCTTAATCAACTTACCAATAAAGATGCATTTGAAAATCACAGATGGGTCTAAAATGGGTGACTAGCACTTCTTCCTGATGTGGGCTTGTAAATAAAGAGGCAGAACTTTGCCAGAACTTCTGCTGCTACTTTTTCCCACAGCCCCAGGTTTATTCTGTCCTGTCTACTAGGACAAGTCCCATCTCCTATTTTTGGTGGTACCGTCACATACACACCTAGCTGTGTCTTGCCATGCCCTCAGTGGGGCCTTTAATTAGACCTGTATGATGTAAGAAAATCTTAGGATGCGTAATGAAGACACTGATGCATTTTCTGCCATTTTAAGGCCTTGAACAGTGATGGGACCTCGGGGACATCACCAGCCCTGCCTGTCCCTGCCAGGCACTTTGGGCCACTTGTCCTGCTGCCTGTGGCCCAGGACTGTTTGTATCTGTCCTGGCACTGTCCTTGTCAGCCCTTCAGGACTGTGGCTACCTGTGCTGGCACAGCTGCAGCAGGGCTGGCCTGCAGCTGCCCTCAGCCCTGCCCAGCCATGAGCCCCCTCAGGCCCTGCCCTCAGCCCTGCCCAGCCATGAGCCCCCTCAGCCCTGCCCAGCCATGAGCCCCCTCAGGTCCTGCCCTCAGCCCTGCCCAGACATGAGCCCCCTCAGGCCCTGCCCTCAGCCCTGCCCAGCCATGAGCCCCCTCAGGCCCTGCCCTCAGCCCTGCCCAGCCATGAGCCCCCTCAGCCCTGTCCAGACATGAGCCCCCTCAGGTCCTGCCCTCAGCGCTGCCCAGCCATGAGCCCCCTCAGGCCCTGCCCTCAGCCCTGTCCAGCCATGAGCCCCCTCAGCCCTGCCCTCAGCGCTGTCCAGCCATGAGCCCCCTCAGGCCCTGCCCTCAGCCCTGTCCAGCCATGAGCCCCCTCAGCCCTGCCCTCAGCGCTGCCCAGCCATGAGCCCCCTCAGCCCTGCCCTCAGCGCTGCCCGGCCATGAGCCCCCTCAGCGCTGCCCAGCCATGAGCCCCCTCAGGCCCTGCCCTCAGCCCTGCCCAGCCATGAGCCCCCTCAGGCCCTGCCCTCAGCGCTGCCTTCGCCAGGCCCTGGCAGGCTGGCGGGATTCCTGCCTTGTCACCTATGGATGGGGATTGTCACCACCTCTGGCTCTGCCCCACTGCCTGTGGTGGGTGCAGTAGGACAAGTCCCATGTGCTGTACCAGCCATGTCCCTCATGGAGCCACTCGTCCATCCTGCGTCACCACAGTGGAACTCGCCGTGGGAAGAAGTGGGAGAGGCCCAGGGTGCCCGCCATGCCACAAGGCCCTCTAAAGGTAGGAGAGCAAAGATAAGGAAATCTGGGATTCCTTGAAAAGGAAGCCTACAGTAGTGACAAATGATGCTGCTTTTCCTTGTGGATATTTGTGCACTGAGAGGGAAGGAGTCCTGCTGGGAGCTGGCAAAACCAGCAGGTGTCATTTGTCCATCACGATGACTCCAAGCCAGGCTCTGGTAGTGCGTGGAGAGGAAAGGGATGCATGCTGTCATCTGGAGAAGCAGTGACAGACGTACCTCTTCCTGCCCCTGCCTCCCTCCTTCCATGTCACCTGTGGTTTGTGTGGGTCCCTCCGGCTGAGGGGGCGGGAATGGGCCATGGCGATGCTCCAGCCCTGTGCATTGAGCAAGGGAATTGCTTGGAGTGATAAAGTCAAGAATTACAACACTGAAATCCACCAGCATAAAACTTGCTATGCTCAACAGGACCTTCTCTTCCTGCTGCATACAGAGGGGAGCCACTGGGAGAGCTTTTGTTGCTGATACTGAGGGAGAGGCAGTAATTCATCCTGCATTGGAGCCTGCCCACAGCAGCAATTTCTGAGATCATATCCACCACTGTGACTAAAACAAGCTGCCCCTGTATGGCAGAAGGGTGCTGTGACTACAGCCAGATGGGCATAGATGCAGCTAAAAGCATACACTATTAGCTGAAATAATTTGAATTTGAGTTTCAAATACAGTAAAGATTTTTCTGTGTGGATTGTGGTATTGTCTGCTGGCTCAAGTAGAAAAGTGGTATAAAGTATATCTAAGTAGTCATCTCCCACTCCCCCTCTCACCCCTTTGCTAGGAAAATGGTGTCACAGAGATGTTTGTTCCTGCCATGCTGCTTTGCGTGTTTGTATCAGTGCCATTGCTGAGAGGCACTAACACAAAATGTGCAGGCCAGTACATTGCTGCATGTAATTTACCTGATCCAAATGTGGAATATTAGCTTGTGCTCCAAGGCTGTTTTATTTATAACCTTTGTTCTGTGGGTTATAGAAATGGTATTAAAGCAAGGCCTGGGGGAAGTTATGAGCTCATCTGGTTTAGAGAGGTTAAATAATTAGTACTCTGCCTTGGTCATTATCACTGCACCTGTGATCCTTTTTCCAGTCATCCTGATGCTTTCCTGTGAAGAAAATATTTTCCTGGAGCAAGTTAAGAGATCACTTATTTTGGGGCCTTACAACATCTCTGTGAAGGACATATCTGGACTAATATAAAAAGTCCCACGTCATGCTAAACACTGATGTTTTCACTTCCATAAAATAGTCATGTCTGAGATGAAAGAAACACTGATTAAAACAGAAATAAGACTACCAGAGGGAGAAAGTCCAGCTCATTGTTGTCACTCAGTCTCAGATGATTGCTTCCCCAGGGTGAGGCACAGAGAGTGACTGGAGAGCTCATTGCTGGCATGGCACTTGCAGGACTGACCCAAGCAGAGCACAGCTGACCACGAGCAACAGCTGCCCCAGCACTTGTTTCCAATCTTTAGGAGGTGTTTGTGTTCCTGGGAGCTTGCATGCATCCCAAAGCACAGCTCAGGCCTGGATATAGATGTATTACAGGAATTAGTTAATATTCTACTGAAAAAGCTGGATCTTGCAGCACCTTTCCATAAAGGAAGGGTCTGATTCTCCCTGATTTTGCACTCTGGCCAATGCCATCTGCATGTTGTACTGTTTTTTGGGAATTAAAAGATTGTTAATAAATGCTAAAAACAGTTATACATGGAAGCAGGGGGAGAACATAAAAGTCCTAACTTTCAGGACATTGCTAGAACTGTATTAAGGTTGAATGTACTGAATTATTAGCTGAAGGAAAAACTGATCTGATTCCTTTTCTGGCCACTCTTTATTCCCCCCATATCTGGGAGTTTTTGTCAGAGCTCAGGACCCTGTTCTGTTTTTTTGTCACAACCCTCTCTATATCACTTGAGCTGCCTCCTGCACTGTCCACACACCATTCAGAAACTTAGAGAGCTTTCAGGAGGCAGCAGTGCTTGTGCCTCACCATCCTTGAGCCAACAGATATAAGCTTTTCAGTTTGATAAAACTTTGGGTTTGCTAGCTTGCTACTTGACCCCTTTCCAATTTTCCATGTAGCAACAGACCTTGAGGTCAGTGAATGTAAATACCTACATTAATAAATGTTTATCTGTTTGCAGAGGACTCTCTGCTGTTTACTAGGGCAAAAGCATTCCCATTCGGAGTTGCCAGCACATGTGGTGAGTGTCACAGCTGCCACCAAATCTACAGACTGCTTGCTGCTGAAAATCTGGCTTTGCTCTCCCAAATAGGATCCCTTCTGCTAGTGCTCAGCATTATGGATGCTGTTCCCAAGGGACTGATGGAGCACAGGGTGTGACGAGGGCGGCAACTGCCTGCAGAACTTGAGAGTGTTTCCTAATGTGTCAGGGAGATCAGGAGCCCATGGTGTATACACTTGTACAAAGAGAGTTCTCTGATGTGGAATCTAAGGGCAAGGGGAATATTTCTCTGTCTCCCCTGCGGGGTTCTGACTCCCCAAAGGCTCAAGATAAACTAGAGACCATGAAAGTGTGAAATAGATTATAGAGAGTAGTACAGTATGTCACCTGAGTGAGAAATTTAGGTTTTAGGATTTTTAATATGTTGTAGATGGGAACAAGATAGAGGGTATAGGGTGTTGTCTCGTGCTCCTTTTCCTTCCTTCTTCTTCCTTCTTCATACGTTTAAGTGGTATCTTGTAATTGTTTAGAAAAATCCACATTGCAGGTCTTTAGGGGTCAGTTATTGGGTTAGAAGAGAAAGTAATCTGTCACTTCTTAATTGGGCAACTTAGTTTTTGATTAGGCTTAAAAGGCCTTGTAACACAAGACTGTTAGCCATTTTTGTGCTGTTTTCCTATATGCAAGGTCTAGTGCAAACAGCGTGCTGAAGTTTTGATAAGATAACAATAAAACAAGAAGCTGAAGACTGAAAAGTCCTGTGCGTCTCCTTTTCCTATCACGAAACTGCTCCAAGAGGGTTTCCCCTGTCAGGGGAGCCCCCAGGGAGAAGCCCAATGTAGAGCCAACAAAGCCACGGTGTAAACCCTTTACCTTTTCTTTGCCTCTCGTGTCCTGCGGTATCCTGCTATTCCTCCAGCACCTGCCCTTTTCCCAGCAAGATCAGCAGGAACAGAAAGCTTTCCCCACCCTCTGGTGACCGTCCAGCCACCTTCTCTCTCAGAGATGACAGAAGGCTGAGATGTTCTCTCACGCAGCAGCCATCCCCCATCTCCATGACCTGGGGTTCAAAGACATTTTGCAGCCAGTGAGCAGGGCTGAAAACGCCTCACATCCCACATCATTCCCACAGTGAACACACAGCTGTGAACACACCACCTTGCTCACACACCCAGAATTGTGGCTACTTCCTGTACCTTATTTCCTGTACACCACACCATGCTCATCCCAAACACACCTGGAACACAAACACATCCACCTTTTCTGCCACACCTCCCACCACAGAGTGGAAATGAACAGTGAAACGCAGGGTGGAAAAATGCATGGAGTAATACATAGTCGTGGGCTTCAGGTGATCACAGAAAAACTTGCAAGTGTAAAAGGAGGGAAAAATGAACCTGTAGTTCGCAGAAAAGTCTACAGCTACTAAAGTGCCTCTCATCTATGGAGTGCAAAGAATGCCAAGAAAGCATTGTGTCACAGGAAGCCCTGAAAGAAGGAAGCTACACACAGCCATATTTCAGAGGTGAAGAACCTTGAAATCCCCCTGTTTCCCTTTGCAACTAAAGGTGAAAATTAGAGTCTGAAAAAGCAGGACCCTTCTGACTAGGACTGGATTGTGTTGGGATGAAAAGAGGGCAGTAAAGCTAGTGCATTTTCAGTTTGTGGTGTGCAGATGGAGGTAGTAGCATGGTGGAACAAGGTGTGGGATGGGAGTGAGGACAGATGAGTGAGGAGACTGCAGGATAAAGATGAACCTGGCAGAATTGTGTGGGAAGGCCAGCACTGAAGTAACATATTGATTTCCAAGGCAGGAGTGAAAAGGACTTAAACTAATGCCAAAGGCATTGCAGAAAAAGCTCTTCCAGACTAGGTGGGAGGTTGCTCCAACAGGCATTCAGGCTGCAGGTACAGGACATCCTAAACGTTTTTGCCTGGTGTCACATAGAAAACTCGTGGCAGGGCAAGGGAGGGAACAGCTCACACAAGGACGATCCTTCTTTTTCTTTAGAGATGTTCTGAGCCCAAGAGCAAAATGAGCATATAATTGAAGACGTGGTATCATTATGCAGATATGCTGGCAATCTAATAAAGTATTTAGGAAAGAAAAAGTAGAAAACAATGGGTAAAACAAACCTTTTAGAATGAGAGCCAAGAAAAGGCAGGAGTGAAGCTGCAATTCAGTATGTAAAAATGTATATAATAATGATGGAGAAGGTGGTAATACAGATTAGACTCTGAAATAAGTATTGTTGCACTTTCCAGTGGTTGTTCAGATGTAATATTGGAATATTTCAGATCTCACTCAGTGCATTTTTCCCAAGGAGCACACAGCAGAAAATGAGCAGTGACATTTCTGATCATATTTCATTAGTTTGCATGCTATTACTTCACACTTATATACTAAGTTCCCTATGCCAGTCTCAGTTCTTTCAGAAATTATCTATTCAGACTCTCAGTGGCCCCATGGGGTAGCTCTTACTGTCTCCAGCCTGCTGCTGGGGAAATGGAGGTGCAGACAATTGGACTGGCTTGCCTCAAGGCCATGCAATGAAACAGAGTCAGAAAAAAAAAGCCATGTCTCCCTGATCTCTAGAACTTCTAATAACAAGCTTCTGCTCTTTACACAGCACAACTTGAAATGTGGATTCTGTACATTCATAGATCTTTCATTAATGAAAGAACCCTCTCATTAGCTCTAGGAACACAGTGTTGTAACATTTTGATGTTCTGCCATTTGTGGACGGGAAAAGTTCTGATTTCTTTGCCAGAAGCAGCAACAATAAGGTAGTTCCTCCTCTTGACATACTGCCAAGGAAACACTGCTGAATTGTCTTTGAGCAACAGCTCTCTGCAAAGCTCATTGATACATTTATCTGTGCCTTCTTTCTCGGGAACAAAATAGAAATCACAGTGCAGGCCTGGAAAAAAAAAAGGCTCATTTTCTTCTTGTCATTTGAATTTTGTTGGATTTTTGGCTACTTTAAAGTATTTAGTATCTGGTCTCCCATTTTACAATTAACATCTTCCATAAACTTTGCAAATTTTGACTGTTCCAGAAGGCAGAATGGAGTGGGTATTTGGGCTGGTTTCTGAGCTCTTGAAAAATCACAAAGCTGCTAAGGCAGGTTCATATTTCAGCATCTTTTTTATTGTAATATTCTCATATTTTTCCAGAAAGCAGAAAACACACACAAGTAGGGCATCCCATGCAGAAGGAACTGTAATTTGGCATGGTGCACTAACACTTCTCTTGACTCAGTTGTTGTAGGCCAGTTGCTCCTATAGCTATGCATTTTCTCTGCTTTCTGCAGTTGGTGTTGGGTTGTCCAAACTACAAAATCACAAAAATCTCCTCTGCAAAGAATTCTGGGTTAGAGCCTGCTCCCCAGGGAGGATCTGAACATGCCACCTGGTCTAGCAGCATGTGCTTGAACAAAATAATAAAGAAACAATTCTAAATGGAAAGTAAGCCATGCTGGTAATCCAGAGTGAGGTAGCAACAAGAAAAGAACACCACTCCGTGACTTAAAATCTAAGCTTTGCTTGCTGAGGGAGATGATTTAGTGGGTGACTGACAATTTCTAGCTGTGAAACACAAACCCACACATACAAATAATCCAACTGAAAACTCTATTTTTGTCTCTGAGGGGTACCAGGGGCAACAAGTCTGTATTGAGCAGAGTTTCTGTAGCAAGGCTGCCAGGCTGCCATGTGCAGGAGCTGCCTCACAGCTACTTGCAGCTAACTCTGATATGGATGTGAACAGTCCAGGAGGCTTCAGAAACCTCAGCCTGTCAAAACCAGTCAGAAGATCCCCAACAGAGAATGTGACACCCCTGCTCAAACAGATTTAAGAAAGAGCAACACCCAGAGCAGGGACTGTGAGGGACTGAGGGACTGTGGTTTGTGGAAAACCCATATCAGAGTAGAGGAAAATGAGCCAAGTGCATGGATTGGCAGAGAGAAACCACTGCACTCCAAACTCAGCCTCCTGCACTGCCCACCACATCCTTGAAGGGACAGGAAGAGACTGAGTGTAATGTATGGGAAAAACAAGGTAATTTGGGACCAAGAAGGTCTCAGCCTTCTTGGGAGTGGTGTTGGACTGAAATTGAGTTGGGAGGAAGAGGAAAAAAAAAGGTGTTTACCTAAATTTTTGTTTAATAGTTTAATTTTTTTTTTCTCAAAGGATGAGTCAGTAATCAAACCTTTGCTCTAGCTGGTGATAAATTAAATTAAATTCTCCAAGTCAAGACTCCTTTGGCCGTGACAAGTGCCCTTATGCCACCTGGTAAAACTGTCCAAGAGCAACCTGTTGGTACAGCTTGTACATGTACCAGTTCCCACTCAAGTTTAGCCTTCTGTGTGATGGAGTTCCTGTCCTCAGCAACAGTTGTTTTACTGCCTAATGGAGGTGGCCAGAAAGTCACCAAATTCATCATTTTCAGGTCAGGCAAGGCTGCTTTAGATTTCTCCACGTTAATTAGTGGTCACTTCTGATGTCACTAATATGTTACAGTGATGTAAGGTTGTTACCAGTTCCTCTGTGTTTCTTTCTGATCTGTACCTGAATTATTTGGAGCAGCAAGGATGTAGTTCAGAGCCTTGGGTGATCTTTCCCCCCACAGCTGTTTGTGCTTCCTTGTTTTCCCTAGGACTTACCAGATTCAGGTCCCATTTTGTCTGAGTGATAGTTCTGGGCAAGTTGCATCACATGACAAGCCTAACTTCCATTTCCAAAGGATCTCAAAGCAAGCTACAGAGATTGATACTAAAATGATCATCCTGGTTCTGGAAAGGCAGCTGTTCTTCAAGCTGCAGAAAATCACAGATCAGCTACCTACAGGGTAGAAAAAGCATTAAAACCTCAGAGCTCTGAAGCAGGAGAGGGGGAATACTGTCTGGTGGAACTGGATCAATACTTGCAGAAAAACTGAAGATAATTCATTCATGAGCATAGTTTGAAAATAATATTCTGTGCCCAAATGGCATGGTTTTGATTGGAAAAATTAAAGAGCACATTAAAATAATGTGGGAGTTTTGAGAGCAGTAAAAATGAAAGACTAACTTACATAAGGAAATAGCAGAAAAAATACATAGGGTGGCTACAATTTGGTGATTGTGTGTTTTCTGTGGAGTTTTGTATTGCCTCTTAAAAAATACAGAAAAAGAGATGGGTTGAACTAGTCTAACCTAGTGTGAGACAGAAAACCCCCAGTTATTCTGGTTTTCCACTTTCAACAACTATCAAAAGCTTTTTCTATGAAGAACTCACGCCTTAGTCAAAGGACTCAAATAACCACTGCTTATGTAAGATATTTATTTGTCTGCCTGGTGGGGTGTAGGATCTGTGAATCTCCAAAGTGTGGAACAGAGATTAAAATGTCATCAGATGGGACAGATTCAATAATATTGGTGCAGCACCCAAGACCACAACATTAAGTAGGATTCACTGCTATGAAATTTAGACAAAAGCTTGTCAATCCTGTCAATTCAGTGAAAGTATTTACAGTGTAAAGGAGAATAACCATATCCTTCCAGCTGGATAACAATGACAAAGGAACTAATACACTCCTCTGGAGCAAGAAATACCAAGAGCCTTTAAACATTAGGAAAGAGCATCAAAGGAGCCTTAAGAATTTACACTAGAAGAAAAATATTAGCTGCTTGTTTCTGCTTTCACTGGCATTACAGAAAAGCTTCGGCTTGGGTTTTATCAGAGCATGCTCTGCATCTAAAATCTGAGACAAGATTCTGCTCTAGGTTACATTCCTGGCACTGAGATGGGTAGAGCTGCACAGTAACACCTTGCCTAGTCTGTAAGCACCAGCTTAAAATCTCTCTCCTTCTCTGGCATCAAAACAAGTAATTTGATAAAATCAGGTTTCCTTCAAGTATTGTTTTTTCCTGGAGAATGTAACACTAATCAAATGCATTTCATCAAAATACTTGGGAGTTTGAAAGAAAAAACAAACAACAAACAGAACAACAGAATTAATTAGCAGGTCTGACTCACTCACATGCTTTATTTGATGTCAACTGACAAGACTCTGGTCCAGAAGTAATGGCAAAAAATTAAAAAGCAATTTTAATTAATTGAAAATATCAAAATGCATGTCTGCAGAAACATTACATTTAATTGGAAGTTTATTTAAACATATTACTTGCTGCTAGTTAATTACTGTTGCAAAGCATATTTTAAAGGTTCAAAGTGCTAAGAACTGTCAGATCTGGCAGCATCTGCTCCTGTAGGAAGTTGATAAGACAGGATTTTTTTTACACACATGATATTTTCTTCTGCTTTCCAAACTAGCTGCATAAAGTAGGGCCTATTCTTAGAAGTTCTCAGCAGAAAATCAGCTGAAAGTTCCACCCCAAACCACAATAGTGTAATTAATGGATATTTCACCCCTCTAATACCCAAAATACAAAATGCTGACAACACAAAGAAGTCAGATCACAGTGAAAAATTCCCTTCTTCCTCTGTAATTAATATTACTAGACAAAATAGGCTAGAGATACAAATTCTTTTAAAAATGCTGATTATCTGAACTTGTTTTTTCTGCAGGTTTTTTTTCCCAACACTGTATACACAGCAGAACTGCTTTCAAGTTGTATAAAATACCACAAGAAAAAGGTTAGCCATTTAACACCCTGAAGGCAGCATAGGACAGAAAGCTAACAGGGTTTTCACCAAGACAAAAAGAAAGGCAGATATATTTAATATTCTCCCTCTGTTTTTCTGATGAGCAGCTCAACAGTATACAGTGCCTTTAAAAGAAAGCTGTACTGTAACTTTTTTTTTTCTTAAAATGTGTACACACTGGTTTTATTCCATAGCCCAAATAATTTCCCACATCTCCAGTGCTGTCAGTATAGTTTATAAATCTAATAGTTTATTATGGAAAAGTAACAAACTTGCAGAAGTAACACAGTCCTATACCTTTCATGCCTCAGACCCTACAGGGAGAATGGGACAAAAATTCCATGTGCAGAGAAAAGACTTGTATATTCATGAGGAGCTATCGTACATATTAAACAGGAGACTGCTCCTCAGAGGCTGAAACAACACCCCAGGTGAGAGGAATTTAAAAGCCAAGGATCCTGCCTTGTTTGCTTTGCATTCTGCTAGGAAGAAATACAGAAAACAACAGAATTGACTGAAGTATTTGGAGCACCACTCCTGTTTTTCTTACATGTTCTGTTGGGTTTTGTAATTCAAAGTGAATAGCTCTTCTAGAAAACTAAAGAACACAAACAAGTAACTTTTCAAATTGCTTCTGAACAGGTAACAATTTTAAAATAACTAAGGTATGATGAGAATTAAACATTCTTTAAGATACCTATGAAGAATGCAGGAAAATAATAAGCTACTATTGCATAACATTAATTAACCTTACTTTTTTTTTAATACCAAAGATGATATTTTCAGAAATATTCTTTAGGCAACAAGTGTTTTATCATCTCAAACCTCCTGGGTGTTACAGTAGCATCTCAATTTTCTTGGTAAAAACCAGCTTTATTTCTGTAACAAACATACTTCTTCCAGATAATTCTAATAAATTATTTTGTGACTGCTTAGGGCAATGAACCTAGTGACATAATCATCAGTATTTTAAGAGATACTGTCATAAAATACTACCAGATTGTCCCTAAAAAGTCATCACAGTCATCCTGTCATGTAGTCATGGTGTTGTTGAACAGCACAGGACATTTTGTGATTGTGGCCTACTTGTCACAAAAATTTGTGCTATATTTATCTGTCTGCTGAATCCCATGGGAAGAAGTGCTGGATGAGGGGTCTGGCAGGACTTCTTTAGACCTGTTCTTTAGGGAGAGACCTGTTCTGGAGGAAACTCTGAGCAGGGGGCAAACAGACCGCTCAGGGGTGGTGCAGGGCACTTGAACCATAGCCAAGGTGGGTCTTAGGACAAAGGACTGGAAGATGAAGAGCTGCACTCATTTGGCTACAGAAAAAAGTAAACTTGTCAGTCCTTAATCCCTTGGGGTAGGAAACTGTGCAGTGGCTGTGGCTGTAGTTCTTCTGCTGCAGTGTTATTGCAAAGTATTTCACCCCCTGCTCTCCCGACTCCGTTCCTGTCATCAGCTTCCTTTTGCCTTTTTATAAACCAACAAATGCACTAAGCAATAATACTGGGCATGAAAACAGAAAAAGTGACTAGTGAAGAAACTGTTAGAAGAAATTCATGTTTATTTTCAACTCAGTAGGGTAGCAGGTTCCCTCCTTCGCAGCTATTTACACAGCAATGTAACACTAGAAGCCCTGCTCCAGTTTTCTCCAGGTTCAAACATTAACCACAGAAGAATTTGGGTTAGAAAGGTCCTGTGGACATCATCTGATCACTTGCAAAAATAGGCCAGATTCAAACTCTAGGCTAGCTTTCAGCTTTGGTGCATGTCACCAGTGTCACAAAAGAGTGAAGTAAACTCAGAGCTTGCATGAGCTCACAGATTACAAGCTCACCTCTCCCTAGGACTTCAAAACAACAGTGATAGTGCTCAAGTACCTCTGAAAATGACTGAGCGACTCAGAGGAATCTCTCCTCCCCCTTCTCTACCACTTTGAAGACTGTCACTAGGGGAGGGCTATGAATGTGAACATCACCAGAGTGATCTTGAATGGAGCCAGAAGCAGCACTCAGACCTCCTGTGGCAGCTGCAATCATTCCTTGCAGTGTGGCAGGTGGCACAGGAGCAAGGAGCAGAGCTCCTCTCAGAGAAACTTCACAGGAATCAGACCTTAGCAGAGCTCTCCAAAGAACACTTCCTCAGACAAAGTCCACAGAGGTCACTGAGCAGATTTCTTACAGATCCATGGGGCAGGGACTTGACAGCTGGAAGCATGGATGGCACCATTCAACAGAACAGCGCGGTTCTGACCAGGGCTGGTGGACTCAGCCCTGTGAGAGACAGAGCACACAAGCAGGGCGACACTACAAAGGGATCTCCACTTTGGCAGGGGGAAGAACATCTCACAGCTTTGGAGGGAAGAGACCTGCTGCAGTTAAACTTCATGAGCTGATGTCAGGGAGAATCCATCCTGGGACACAGGAGGTCTGGCAGTGGGACTTGTGATGCCTGGAGCTCCATGTGAGACTTGCCGCTTGCCAGTCTCACACTGGGCTCTCCATTTCCCACCACTAAGGAGCAAAATGTTCTGTCCCACGAGGGACTTTTTGCTGTTCTACTAAAGGCATTTGGGACAGAAAGTATAAAGTATCCCAGTTAAAGTATCCAGTTAAAATCATCTGTATGGGTGTGTGAAAGGTGGAAACCTCTGCTTCATTAACGTTATCCAATCAAGGCCTTGTTCAGTGCAAAAGAGCATAATGAGGACAAAATTATGAAACAGAAATCCACAGACACAAACATTCAAGAAATAATAGACAAAACTGCAAAGACCAAAAGTCTTCATCTACTAATTGATGGGCCATCAAAAACCTCCAGGCACAGCATTGGACAGGAGCACCCTGGGCTTTGGAACAGATAAGAAAGGTGGGGTGAAAATGGAGCAGAAGGATTTGAGTACCTTCAAGGTGGGCCTGCATGCCTGTGCAAAACTTGTTGATGAACTTCTAGGGGACGAGGAAGAAAGAGAGGGGAGGAGGTGAAGCAAAGGATGGGTCTGAGCCTCTGGGAGCAGCTAGTGATTGCAGGCACAATCACTGTGTCACAGTTCTTTGCTTGCATGTGTGCTGTCTCTGGTGGGACCTACAGACAGGAATGTAGCAGCTGTGTCCATTAGCCTGGGATAGAGGCTCCCAGGTCTACCTGCACCTCACTGGGCTCTAGCAGCTGGGCAGGAGGAAGCCTGTAGCTGCATGGCCCTTAGCCATAGACACTCAGAACATCCTTTAGCTGCTGTGTCCATTGCTGGCTGACTTCTGGCAAATACCAGGAGACTTTTCATGTCAGAGAGGGGAAGAATCTCAGTCCTTCTATCTAAAAGTACAAAGGAAACGCCATACTCACTTTTCGTGACTCAGTTTTGAGCCATCTTTCCAGGCCCAGTCCCCATGTGTGTCCCTCTGCAAACCAATCCAGTGGGATTTGGTTGTCTGGAAGAAGTCCTAGAAGGGATGAAAAGGCAGAGAGATCAGAGAAACCCGGTAAAGTCATGGGTTTTGAAGGGTAAAGAAAGAAGCAGTGTGTGAGAGGAAATTTTGGGGCCATTTCTGAATGTGAACACCTATTCCCTTCCTTCCTACAGGGACCTGCTTTGTGAGACTCAGCATTTCAGAGTGCCAGGCAGCTTCCCCAGCTGTGGGTTCTGAGGGCTGAACTCATGACAAAAAAAAACACAGCTGAGGCAGGCAGAAGGAAGCAAGTCCCTCTTACGGAATGTCTAAGGGAAAACCTTATCTTTGCCAATGCAGGGAGGCGGTGGGTGGGTCCCAAGAGCCTTTTACACTCTCCCTTCCTCCGAGAGGGAAGGAACTGCCATAACAGTGCCTGGAATTTGCTCCCACTCCATCCTGCCCTTGCCCCTGCAAAGGCACCTACCGTTTCTCTGGTATTGCTGATCACCAGGAGATGAGCTCCCTGTGCCCAGCAGGATTCGTGGCTGGAATTCCAGTCCTTCTTCTCCTTGGAGAAGGAGAAACACCTGCCTCTGTAGGTCACCCACTGCTCAGGGCAGCATGGACATGGGCAGCCTGAAAAAGAATCATACATGTCTCTTCCCACTCATAGTCATGCCTAGTTCCTTACAAGTACATTTCACAAAAGTGTTCTTTCAGAAAAGGATTCTCCCCAGTTACAATAATGCCATCCCTGGAGCTCTTCTGAGACTGGCAAAGAATCAGAGCCTCTGAAGGAATCTGTGAAGGGCATCCATTTTGCAGATGGAAATAGGTGTGAGAGCAAGTCTTCTTCGAAAGAGAAGAGGTCCACGCTCTTCTTGGACCAATGAGCAGATTTCAAGAGCTCTGCTGTACTCCCTGAAAAACTTCTACATTCAAATGAAGTGTTTTCAGTGAAGGAGATTTATTTACCCTTGGTAATAAAACACCCTGTTATTCCCAGCAGTGCCAAGAAGAGGATCCCAAGGATCACTGCAATAATCCAGCAGGTAGTAGATGAAACAGGAGAACCTAACAAGAAGAAAAAGAACATAAATGTGAGAAAGGTGAAGTTTTCTTAATGGGACCAGCTCTAAAAATACAATTCATGTCAAACTGCAGTGTCAGTTTACCTCAAGCCTGCACTCATGTCAGAGTCCAAGAATGTCTGAGAGAGTTCTTTTCGATATTCCACACATTGATAATTTAACCTTTAATAGCAAATTCACTTATCTGAAGATGTGATGTTTCATGAGATTCTGATTTATCAGAATCAACCACAGCTATGTGTTGGAAGCACAATACAAGAGCAAACTAACAGAATGTAGCAATTTCAATAAAGACATGAAGCATAATAAAACTGTGATTCTCACTGGCAGAATTTATGATATGCTCACCATTGCAACGCTGGGTAGCACCAGAAAGAAATAAGTATCAGGAGATGTATAGATAGATATAGATATAGATATAGATATAGATATAGATATGGATATACTGTCCCATGCTGGTCTGGTTAAATTAGAAAGACATTTTGATTAACTCATGAACAAAAATTTACACAGACAGCTGATATAATCAGCTGATCCACCCAACTGATATAACTGTAAATCAAAAAAAATCAGTCACTGCATACTTCATCAATACAATGCACTTTCCTTTGAGAGTCCCTCCCTTGGGACTTACCCCATTATAGGGGCTTATTGATCATTCACAACTCAGCTTTCCATCTGAAGGGAAATCTAAATACCATGAGTGTTTTGATACAGCACCAACAGAAGTTCTTAGATCACTCTGTTGGAGCTGCAAGTCTCCAACTTTAACCTACCTTGTACTGCCCCTCCTTCCCAATCTCAAACAGCAGGACAGAAAGGAAAAATTTTTAGCATACAAATGCAAATCTCTAATTCAGACATGAAATCTGCTAGACTGCTTATTTACTAATGCATGTATCTTTTCCATTATTAACAGTCTTTACCTTTGTTCTTGATGTTCCTGTTCCTCTCTGTTCTTTGTCTTCTCCTCTGTTTCTTGGCAATGCTGTGTTTCACATTCAGAAAGAAGTGTTCCTTTTTATCCCTGTCACATGCTTTTAAGTGTTGCTTTTTTAAATTTTGCTTTACTTGGAATTTAGAAGTCCCATCTGCCACAGAGCCTGGACGTAGATCTAGATTTCCCTGAGGGGCAGATGAGCTTTCCTCTCAGCACTTTGGAATAATTTCCAATGACAGAGCATATTATTAGCAGAAAAGTAATATACATAAGGAATGATGTCATACATAAGCTTTCTGGAATACAAAATGGTTTAAGCAATGACAATAGCTCACAAAGAGGTCAGTCTTTTGTGATTCAACTGCTGCTCTGATGGATGCTCCATAAATCATAGTTAGACAGTTAGAAGCTTGCTTTGACTGGGGGAGTGAAGTCATCTAGCATTCTTCACATCATATAAATAAGCAATTTAGGCTTGACCAAGATGAAAAAGGTGAGGAATTAAATTTCCTCGCATAACAAACAGGCAGTTCTAGTGGGATAATTTACAGATTGCATTTCTCTTTCACTGCAAGCACCATCAATGAAAGCAATGCAGGTGTGTTTGATCTGCATCAACATCCTTAATTATACCTATTTATTTATTTATATTAACAACACAGCAAAACACAAGAGTTTGTGAACTGGGACAAGAAAATTGAGGGGGGGTTACCTTAACTCCACAGGAGGAAGCTGAAATGTAACAGTAGAACAGGTGGTGCCTGTGTCCTATTCTCCATATGTGACTCTATAGGGTGGCAAAGCAACCATTACCATCTGACTGAAACAGGGCAACTGCGAGATGAGAAATAATTATTGTGGTGACCCACACAGGAAACTTGAATTCTTCTACTCCAGAACAAAGCTCTACCATTTCAGACCTCTAGTGACAACCATGGCAACCTGTTCCTGCCATAGTTGCACCCAACTCTGAGCTATTTCTAATGTCATGTTCATGGAGCAAGAGAATATATTGAAAAGGTTCAATCTGTGGAATCCATTATTAAATCATATGCTTGTACTGCCAGCCCTTTTCCACAACAACACTTTCACTGACCTGTCCAACGGTATCAGCCTTTCCAGCTCAACTCTTTGATTTGTGTAGAAAAAAGTTGCTCACATTTGCTTAAGGCTAGGTCAGGACTTCAGACAGAAACAGAAACTATAGTACCTTCAGAACAGAAGACTTCACAAATCATTAATTTTGTTAATTCTGAGAATTATTAAAAGCTGAAAATATAATTCTATTAAAATTTGTGTGATTATTTTTACTTGATAGGCTACCAGGAACATATATGTTTAATTTTCAAATATATAAATTTTTTTCTACGCATTTCCTTTCCCTTCTTTTTCTTTTTATACTCCATTTATTTTTAAGAACACAAAGAACTGGTCAGGGATGTAAAGGCTGGCAGTAATCATGAGATGCTGGAGTTCCTGAAAAGAAGGGAAGAAAAATACAAAACCAAAATCACAATCAAGCCTGGACTTTAAGAGAAGAGACTTTATTCTGCTCAGGAGTCTGTGTTCACAGGAGAAATCCCGTGGCAGAGAGTCCTGTAGAGAAGAGAGGCTCAGGATGGGACTGGTTTTCAAGGACCAGCTCCACTGAACTCAAGAATGGTCTGTCCCTAAAAAGCAGGATAGAAAACAAAGGTGGCAGCAAATGTCTTGAAGAAGGCAGGGAACTACAGGACAGTCAGCCTGACATGAGGAACTGACATTTTAAATAAATCTTTACAATAAACCTTTGGCTACTGAAAGGGACTCCTTGGGCTTGGACAGGTTGCTCTGTCTTGTGCTGTGTGTGGCCTAATAAGATCTACAGGAGATTTTTTTACAGCCTCCACATCCAAAGATCTCCTCCTCCTCCCTCACTCCACTTTGTGTGGTGTGTGGTTTAAGGGGCTGGCAGGTCCATGCCAGCTTCAGGGACAGTCCTGTAGGAATGAGCTGCAGGAAGCTGTTGACCCATTTTCATAGAATAATTCTGTGGCTTTTGATATTTCAAACTCATCCAGACAGGGTAGTGATTCAGGGGACAAAACAAGCTAGTACACTTCCTCCTAGAATCAATTGTGCACACAGCAGAAATCACACAAAGGGTGAACACTGACTGAACAAAGAACTTTAGCCCTGTTTTACAAGTTTGTGTCTCCTTGTGAGCAGATTTTTGACATATACATCAGACTTCTCCAACTTGCCAGCAAGCTGGATCTAAACTCTGCCCCTACATCCCCGATTTCTTCATTGTGCTGCTGCAGCTGACTGTAAATTCTATTAAAATTTTAAATACAGAATGCAGGATTTAATTAAATAAAATCAATAATTTAGTGTAAGAGATTAAGTAATTACACTTATTAAACCTAACTCATCAAACTAAATGCTCTTCTCCAGCTTGGAGCTAGAGTACTTTTGCTCCAAAAATACACATTAAAAAAAAAAACTTTGATCACAGACAATTCAACTTGTATCTAATGCCTTTTTTTTTTCTCACAAATGGTAAACCACAGTAAAACCACACTTTGAAAAGATAACAGCTCACAGGAAATGCTTTTTCTGAAGATATTAATTTAAACCAGGCAGGAAACATCAGCTTGGATTGAAGACAGGCTGAGGTCAAGAATTGAGAGCTGCAGCTCAGCTGTGGACATGCTATTGGTGTAATGACAAAAGTAACAACTGACCATGACTAGGCTCAGGTATAAATATTTACTTGCTCTCATTCTTGTTGCAATGATTCTGGCAGAAAGTTAAGAAATATTTCTCCAGTGGCAACAGCTCTGCTATAGCCTTTCCACATCAAAATATTCTCGTCTTATTCACCCTTCACCTCCATGTACTGAATTTTGAAGAAGTAATCATAGGAAGCTGATCAAATAAAAAATAAAATATTTCTGCAAGGCCATATGGGAGTTGAGCACATCCATTTCATGACAGTCACCAAATCAAGGTCCATTTAAATGCAAAAGAGCATAATAAGCTACAGAGACAAAAACCTGGTCCACATAAAATAACAGAGGGAGCATTTTCCACATAGTATCAGAGGACGGATGTGAAATTCTGCGCTGTTTTATTTCTGAAATTGTTGTACATGAAAAGGTGAGCAAAATAACATGAAAAATCAAGACAGGAAATTTGTCTTTCATCCCTTAATAATTTAGCTTGGGTTTAACATCAGCATGAAGAACAATTCCTCTCTGAACCTCGTGGATCCCTTCCAACTCAGGGCATTCTATAACTCTGTGATTCTATGAAGTAAAATGTCCCTTGCAGAAGTGGGGGCTGTTTATAAAATAAGGCAAGAGGAAAACACCAGTTCACCGCCTCCTTTTATCATAGATAGAAAGACCTGTTAAACCATCCAAAAATATGAGAGTAACATGAAACTTTTTTGAAAAAAGTAGCCTTTTTATGTGTCTTGGACATTTGGGGGGATGTTGGTGGATTATTGCTATTAGTTGATGGTGCAGCATCTGCTATAAATAAAATCACAGGCTGTAGGAAGTAGCACATAAACCAATGCACTCTCACATTCTCATGCCCAAACCAAAGCCCTCACCAAAAATGCAATTCTGTGAATGCAGAAAAGCAAGAGTACTACAGTACTTCTCTTCCGTGTGGCTGAACAAGAGTCCTTTGCAACACTCCCACTGTAGCACAAAGATGATTTTGCAGTTCAAAGACTTAAAAAGTTCATATTGCTTATATGTGGTTTCAGAAAATTCATGAATTTTCTGAAAGCAAAAAGCATGGTGAAGCCAAATCATACCAGGAAGATTTCATATCTGTGCCTCCTGTCTGTTGTCAGTTTTTGGACCACTTTTTTCACTCTCTTCCTGCTCTGGACAGGATTTCCTCATCCTTAGGAGATCTATTGCATCTAATTCAGTCTCTCACTGAAATGTGCTCAGATGCCTGAAGAAGACAGGTAGAAGAGGTAAGCCTTTATGTGCACTGAAAGATAAGCTACATTTAAGAAGAATAGAGGAACAATCCACCAGAAACTAACTAAATTATGCTGATGGCTCTGTCATCTTTGAGAAAATTAAATATAATAATTAAAAGGCAACATTTTTGATGGGAACAAAATATTCTAATTAAACAACTAAAACAAAGTCTATCACTAAAAACTGAAAGCCATGATTCTCCACAAAACAACTGAAAAATATCCACCAAGTCCTCAGTGGGTTCACTAAGGAGGAATTGATGCATGAGTCTACATTGATCCTAAAATGGAGACTGCTATGTGGAAAAGATTTCTGTATAGGCTACTTAAAAAAGCAGGGAGAGCAGTTAAACTAGGGTAACTCCACATGTACAATTACATTATGCCAGTATAAAATTTACTCTAATTTCGATTCAGTTACTTCCAAACCAACATAAATTAACCAGGGGAAGACAAATCAGAGTAAGAATGCTTACATTCATAGAATGAATAAGGCCACTTTATTGAAGGGAAATGAAATTACATCTTATCATACAGCAGGAAAATGCCTTTCTGTGGGCAAATTCATTAGCAGGGTCTTGGCACAGGTTTGCTTGCAAGGGAAACCAAAGTAGATCTTTTGTGGGAGGCTGTGAGGTGCTCAGCACCTGTATTCCCATGGATTTTTTCCTTGATCAGAGCCTTCACAACCGAAATAAAATATGAGGATTTGTGTAAGGCAGAGCACTGCTTTCTGCGCTTTGAGAACAGTGCTGCATTTGTTACCTTTAGCTCTCTCTTTAACAAGGCTCCCTGTGCATTATTTGTCAGGTCTGCAGCACCACTGGGGATGCTTTCACAGCTCTGGGATTGCATTACCTGCCACACACCCACCTTTCACAGGCAAGACCTTTCTGAATATCCACTCTTCAGTGGGAAGTTTGAACCAATCAAATGCTTTTTTAAATGAATCGTTTATTCACCAAAGATAACTGTGAATTTGACCTAATTTACCAGGTAGCTTTGAACTTGTTTTCAAGAGAGGGAGAGAGAAGAGGATGTTATTATTTTACCATTTGGAAAATAAGATATCGCAATTCTCCAGGTCAGATTTACACCAACTGGTTTATGAAGATCCAGGTGGCAATTAGCCAACACCATGGGAGAAGTCAGAAAGCTGACTGCTTCCTCTTGAATGGACTTTGCAACGTCCCAGTGTATAGTGGTGACACATGTACTGTATAGACTCACATTACATTTATTTATGGAAGTAAACATCATTTCCTACAAAGCCTAAGTGACATAGAAAGAAAACTATTTCATTCATGTCATTTTGCAATAAAAATAGAAAACTTCTCACCATTGTCTTTGGAAGAAGACCAACGATCGAAACCAGAATGGAAAGAGTCATGCTAAGCGGGGGGATGCTGAGTGAATACTGAATCCACTCTTCACACAGAATGGTAAAATTATTCCTTTAATGTGCATTTAGTCTTTTTTCATAGGCACCTTTAATGCTCAAAGTGCCAAAATAATAAGAGAAAAAAAAAAAAAAACCCTAAGATACTGTCAACTTTAGAAACCACAAACAGAAGTGAGAAAATTTGTTTCACAGACTGATTCTGCTTTTTTAAAATGAAATCAAAATAGCCACAACTTCCAGTGCCTCTAATTTTTAACAAAGTCTGCATGTCCATTAAAATCAATGCTCGAAAAAATTCATATAAGCTTTGGAGTACTCACCTGACCTGCACAGAAAGCACACCCTCCATGAAGATGTATGACATTTGTGCAACAGCTTCTGCATCCACAGACATGAAGGGTTTAGCTTGGTTTTGTTGTTGGGTAAGGAGGTGTGGGGATTGTTTGTTTGTGGTTTTGTGTGTTTGAATACAGTGCCCATGCTCCCAAGGGAAGCTAGAATATAAAGCACTGGAGAAATCCCAGAGAATTATTGAATACCACCCCAGCATGTTCCCCAGGACATCTCCTCTTTCAAATACCCAACTGATGCATTTTCCTGGGACAGAAAAGATGGGGAAAAATTCCAGAAACCTCATGGTGGGTTGACTCTGGCTGAATGGCAGGTACCCATCCAGCCACTCTATCATTTCCTCTTCTTAACAGGACAGGGGAGAGAAAATGTAACAAAAGGCCCCCATGTCAAGATAAGGACAGAGAGACATCCTTCACCAATTACTGGCACAGGCAAGACAGACTCAACTTGAGAAAAATTAGTTTATTGCTAATCAAATTAGGAAGTATAATGAGAAATTAAACCAAATCTTGCAGCACCTTCCTCCACCCCTCCCTTCTTCCCAGGCCCAGCTTCACTCCCAATTTCTCTACCTCTTTTCATCCAGCAGGGAGAATGGGAGCTGTGGTGAGTTCATCTCACATTGTCTCTGCTGCTCCTTCCTCCTCAGGGGAAGGACTCCTCACACTCTTTCCCTGCTCCAGAGTGGAGTCCCTCCAAAGGAAAGTGGGTCCTTCAGGTATTTCTCCAACTTGAGTTCTTCACAAGAGTTGTTTTTCATGAAGTGCTCCAGCATGATCCCCTTCCATGAGGTGCAGTCCTTCTCCAATGAGAGCTCCTCTCTCCACAGATTCTGCCAGGACAGATTCTGCTCCAGCACAGGCTCCTCTTGGAGTCATAGCCTCCTTCAGACATCCCCCTGCTCTGGTGTGGGCTCCACCAGGGGCTGCAGGTGGATCTCTGCACCCCCCTGCCCTCCAGGGGCTGCAGGGGCTCAGCCACCTCTCTGTGGGCTGCACCACAGAATCTCAGGGAAATCCCAGCTCTGGAGCAGCTCCTGCCCCTCCTTCTGCCCTGCCCTGGGTGTTTGCAGAGCTGTTCCTCTCACAGTTACACTCCTCTCTTTCACCTGCTGTTGTGCAGTACACTTTCTTAAATATGTAATCACAGAGGTGCTAGCAGTGTTGCTGAAGGGCTCAGCCTTGACCAACAGCAGGTCCATCGTGGAGCTGGGGGAAGCTTCTGGCATCTTCTAACAGAAGTCACCTCTGCAGTCCACCCCATCACCATAACCTTGCCACACAAACCTAACACTCTTTTTACTCAAGTTTCTCATTACATTTTCTACAGCTTCCTAAACACACTTTACTCCCAAATGACCACTGGCAGAATGATATCAACAGGTTGATTTATGGATAATGATAACAGATTCTTGTGTCTGGCATGGAGATTTTATAGATGTCTGAAGAACAAAGGGATCCCTTCCAACATACACACCTCGTTCTGAGTTTGCAAAATATTTAGAAAGGGAAAACTCTGAGATTTCTTTCTTCTTTACCAAAATATGAAAGGACCCTTCAGAGGATCGTGTATTCCCTCACCAGGCTGTGCACATCAACACCAGCAACATCAGCATAGAGTTCAGGCACCACAGGCTCAGGCACCTGCAGCACTGTGTGCCCATTGCTGGTCTTCACAGCTGTTTTCAGGGAGCACAAGAGCTGTGCTGGGGAAGGTCGGTGAGCTGCATTCCACTGCCAGCAGGACTTCATGATGCAGTACCTGGAAATCATGAAATGATGAAATTATGTCTTCATGCAAAGCAATGTACCTTAGATCTTCCCTTTGGATACTTTGTTCATTTCAGAGAATATCCTGTAACTTAGAGGAGAAAAATCATTCCCCAGCAGTGCTGCACCTTGTAAGGAAGCAGTGGAGCAGCAAAATGCAAGGGCACTTAAGCAAACAGAAACAAGTGTCATTTTCAAGAGAAGGAAAGAGAAACAAGTGTCATTTTCAACAGAAGAACAGAAAGGTTTTGGCCACAGAGGTTTTATGCAGCAGAACCCAGTAAGGAGATGTCGCAGACACAAATCTCCTTAGCTAACAGGTAACTCTCAGTATAGTCTAGACTTAGAAATCTTGTGTAAAATCTCATTTTCTATGTCTCATTTCCATTTAGCTCTGCCAACCTCATGTTCAATTGTCCATAAAGTAAGTGGCTTACATGGCTTGCTGGCAGCTTGAGGGCTGCTTCATAATGTTCTGTTTCTGCAGGTATGATAAGATGTCAGAAGGTGGCACCTCTGGATATGGTGGAGCACCTGGAAGGGCAAAAGGAGAAATAGTAGAAAACTCTATGGCGGTGGTTGCAGAGAGCAGCTTCTGTGCAAGACTGCCTTCCTTCCCTACCAAAATCTGGGGTTTTTTCCTACCACAGTTCACAATAACAGAAGGTCTAAAAGGCATTTACGAGACTTTGCAGATTGGAAAAAACCAGGGTGCTTATTTAAATGGCCCAACTTTATATTCTAAAATTTGAGATTTTGGGTCTTGTTAATTTGCTGCTTCCTTACTTTTTTTTTTTTTTAATTAGCATTAAATCTCTTACCTAATGTAATCATTTCATACAGTAGAATTCCAAAAGACCATCTGCAAGAAAAGAAAACAAAGCAATGTTGTTTGCTGGCTTAAATACATAAAAACAACTAGGCATGGCCTGCAGATAGGAGAAAGAATGAGCTGTAAAAGTGGAGCATTATGCAGAAACTAGATCTGCCTCTCCTGTGAACTTCAGGACATGAAATGATACATAAAGGAGTGAAAGAGGTAGGTGAATTTCTCATCCTAAAATGAAGCCATACATGTCTGCCTTGATTGTAGGGGGTTTGCTCAGGAGCCTCTCTGGTGCCTGCCACTTGACAGGCACTTTCCGTGCCACTGAGCTGGCACCATGTGCGTGCGTTTCGTAGGCCAGGCCCAAACCACAGAGCTTAGCAGTGAAGTTGTGATGAAGAAGGACATTCCTGGCAGCAATGTCACCATGGGACAAGTTCTTTTCTTCAAGATAAGCCTGGGAAATTGGAAAAGAAAAAAAAAACAGGATGATTTTAAAAGCAAATTTAATTGATACAAATTTTCACCGAGTTTATGTTTGTCTTCAACATTGTGGAGTAGAGACATGTGCTCACCAACGTAATGGAAGCATATTTTAACAAAGCCTTTATTCTCAGTGCTTAGGCCAAGAAGACTTAAGCCACCACACAAACCTGTGTTGCAATCAAACAAGAAGAAAAAATGCAGCCAACCTAAGCAGACTTACCAGAGCTGCTGCAACCTGCTGTCCAACCTCATATACCTGCCTCTCAGTGAGGTCATAGGGGACACCATCCATTGCCATTACATCCTGGACACAAAATAAGAGACCTTGGTTCAAACAAATGCCACAGCAGGAGGATAGTGGGGAATGTTTTCCTTCTAATCTATCTAATCTTATGCTCCTCCTTCGCACAATTGCTCATAAATGTAGGAGGTCGTGGATGGGTGATGCTGAGGCTGTGTTGAGTAAGACAAGTACATTAGAGACAACTGGTGGGCAAATTGACATGTGAGGAAAAAATTAATGTTAGACAGAAATTGTCAGAATGACAGTGAAGAATGACAATCCACACAGGTGAATGAAAGATATATTATAAATTAGAATGATGAGTAGAAAAGCACATTTCTAACATATGAATTGGGTACCTGGTATGAGACTAACAGTCCATCTCTCCTACCACCCTGCCTGTAACAGTAAGAGAGAGAGAGAGAGATGAGAGAGAGAATAAGGTAAGCACACAATGTTCTTTCTGTGGCATTTTACAGCCCACAGATACATTCTATTTAAAAACTTCCTGAGATGGTTACGTTTTCAACATGTTCAGTAACCTTTGAAAGGTTACCTTCCATAACTGACCCCATATGAATTGTCAGTATCCACAGCAGTCAGTGTCAAGACATTCCATTAGTCAACTCCTCACTTCATGAAGAATCAGCTCCATTTGTTTGTTTTGAACATGACATGTACTAGCTTTATTTCCTACCCCCTGGACCTTCTGCTGAACAGGACAGGAAGCAATCCTTCTGTATTTAGAGTTTCAGATGAGTGATATAGAGTGATGAGCCAAAATTTGAAAATTTGGCTCATTTTTCAGTTGTAGAGTGATGGATTTACACGGTAACATTGGAGTTTTGTTTCCGTGTCTTTTGTAACACTGAGTCAAAGAATCAGAATATGCTGAGTTGGAAAGGACCCACAAGGACCATTGAGTCCAACTCCTGGCCCTGCACAGGACATCCCAATAATCCCACCCTGTCCCTGACAGTGCTGTCCAAACACTCCTGGAGCTCAGACAGCCTTGGAGCTGTAACAATTCCCTGGAGCGCCTGTTCAGTGCCCCACCACCCTCTGGGGGAAGAATATCTTCCTGCTATCCAATCTAAACCTCCCCTGATATTTGGGCTCTTTTTTAGCTTGAGTTAACATTTTCCATGGACTGCATATTTTCATATTATCAGACCTCATCCCATCAGATTTTACCACTCATCAGCAATGGGCAGACATGAAGCCATCATTCACATATATGAAACTTCTTCCTGTGCATTATTTCATTTTTAACTATGCTGAATTTCATCTCTTCTTTTTATTGACAAGTCTCTCAATCTTGGAAGATCCTTCTGCAATTCCTTTGGGTCTGCCCTTGGCTTTATTGGCTGGAATCATCAGCAAATATCCTCACGTCACTGTCATCCCATTTTTAGGTTATTAATACATGGAATGAACAGCACCATGTCCTAGATAGCTGACCTCCCTTCAGTGCAAGTACCAACATTTCATTCTTATATCCTATTTCCTGTCTTTTACCAATTAGTTATCATCCCATGACCTTGCCCTGTGTTGTAACTGCTCTGCTTTCTTTAGAGAATTTGGAGTGAGACATCATTTAAAACTTTAGAAATTCAGATGGCTGTATGAATTCATTCTAATTCCAGTGCCTGCAATGCCCTTCAATGGTCTGCCAAGTAGGACCTGAGTAGAACTTCTGTGGAGCATGGAAATAGTTTTGATTGATGTAGAGGGATGCATGGAGAGATGAAAAAAAAAATTATTTCTTATGGCTAGATATTGTACCTAAGGAATTTAAGAAGCTATTCTGTCATCACTTCTTTTGACTCACCTTCCGACATGTCCACAAAAATGTCAGCAGGTCACCGAGAGACACGTCTTCCATGATCATATAAAGTGGGAGCTGGTCTACACAACATCCCACCAATTCAACCAGGTTCTCATGATGGCCAAGATTTTGATGGAATTTAATCCTTCCCAAGAAATCCTTTACTTTCTGGGGACTAGCTGGGTCTGAAAGAAAAAAAGAAAACAAAAACAAAACAACAACAAATGTAAGCAGCAAAGAACAGGTTGACAGCTAAAACCAATATGGTCAGCAACCTTTAATCCTACCTAGACATTCCTACAAGAACATCTCAGGCTTACTATACTGAACATAGCTTGTTCTTGCCCAGTACTGATGGCAATGCTCTGCCCAGCACCATGTCTGGCATACAGAGACTGTACCAAAGTGGATCCTGACCACGGGCCTTACCTGGCAAGGCTTTCAATACCACAGTCTTAGTCTTCCCAGAGCTCTCAGTTTCCAACTGTGCTCTGTAGGTGCTCCCATAGGCACCAAGTTTTATCAGCTGCAAGGTGTCTGGTAGGAGTTTCTCTCGTGGTATCTCTAATTCTTTCAGAGTCAAGGATGCAGAATTTAGCAGGCTCTCCACAGATGTCTCACTCAGCTGGATGTAGCGGTTCTCTGTTGAGCAGCGTTCCTGCTGATTCTTTCTCATCACTGACAAAAGCAAATACATATGATGCATAGAAGCAGGCAGATGAACTCTTGTAATAGATGGAAATGCTCGTCCTTCCATGTTCTTTAATTTTTGCTCCACAGTGTTTCAGAAATCCCCTTGAAGAGGACAAAGAATTTCTCTGCCACTCTATTTGATGAAAAGACAGAACCAGTCTAGAAATTTCTCCCATATTTAACTACATAACCTTTATAGATAAGACACATTTGGACTTCATTCCCATGTGCTCAAGCAATGAACATTTTCTTTTATTACCAGTTCTCAGTTATTTCTCTTAATATAGGCTCAAGAGCTGTTTCCCTCTACATACCCAAAATTAGTTCAGAACTCTATTTTCATTTCCACACAGCCACACGTGTACTCCCTCACCCTGTTCTACTTCATGTTGTCTCCATAGGAAGAGGGTGACAGCAGCTTGAAATTAAATTTCTTAAATGGCAGTACAGAAAATGGATTAACTAGGTGTAATCTACATCAAAATTACTATCATTCATAATTTTCCCAGTAAAACTCTCCTTGCAGCAGCCTCCAGGGGCTGTTACAGAAATACACAGCTCTTGTGATGTTACCACAGCATGTTAAACAGCCTACATGGCATGATGCTTTAGATTTTCTCAGATCCATCTGTACTACAGCTTCCACTGCTGCTGCTTCAAAGTGAAGTAAATCAGTGCTCCAAATTTTTCTGATGTTGACTGGATTGCTGAATACCACTCAGGATCCTCATAAATGGTTTTGCCTAACAGCTCAAGTGATGGGGAAATGGAACTGGCTTCTGGCTGTGAAAGCAATACTGTTTCCTCTGGTTGAAAAGCATTTTTTACCTTGGGTTCCAGCTGGTGCTGATTGCTCCTGCTTTGCTCGCAGGCCACGGCAGTGTAGCCAAAGGATCACAGTGAGCACGATGACAAAACCTCCCACCAGGAGAACTGGGACAACAATCACTTCTGTTTGATATTCACGCACAACTGTCAGCAGAGAAAGAAAATGGAAAACCAAGGAGTAAGCAGCACACTGGTTCTGTATAAGCTTGTAGCAACAATCCATTTCAGTAACTTTCAACCCCAAAAGTGTGTTTTCCATCCTCTGGAATAGCTGATCACTGTTAGTGCTGCCACCTTATTTTTCAAAGGTGCTGAGTATCTAAACTGCATGAAATCACTAAGACTCCCACACCTAAGGTCACTTATTTAGATGCTTTAATATGGAGGCCAGGAATTGTAGCCATTTGAAGTCTCATCCACCAGTGAAACAGAAACAGCACTGGCAGCAGGACAGCAGGGAGATGGGATGGGCTGGATATTGCTATGTCATCACATGCAATTACAGCTCCAGCTCCTTCCAGTAAAATTACACAGAGCATTTTAAAGGAAACTAGGTGTGGTCACCTTTGGAATTTGACTGGAAGACATTGCAATTAGCAAGGCTTGTGAAGGTAACTATCTTTCTCATGCCCCCAGATTTGGAGGTGGCCAAGACCATTTTTACAGTTCCCACAGAGGGCAGAAAGTCATGAAATCAAAATCCCACAAAACTGGTCCTTTGGGAAGCTGCAGGGAATCTTTAATGACTGCTGTACACCTCCTTTAAAGTAGAAACTCTCTGAAATGGCTGAAATTATGTGAGATTAATCCAGCCACAGAGGCCTCATCCCTGAAGCATTTCTTCCCTGAAACACAACACAGGGAAAGCTCCATCAAATCTTTCTGTGTGGGCTGGGATGCAGTGGAGAAGGAGAAAGGGCTTGGCACTTTTTTTAGTGAAGCTGGCCTTCCTGCAAGCATGTGAAACCTTATTAAAGGAACATGTGAAACTTACTACATAGTTTGTCATTGCTATTGCACTCCAGCAGCATCCGTGAGAATCTTTTCACATCCCCTGCCATGTTCAGTTACAAGCCAGCAGGCCTCCAATCCCCACTTCCTGCACAGAAATAAAGAATAATTTATTAGGAGAAAGGACAATGATGAAGCAACAAGTGAAGTGAATAGGGAGCTTTTGACCGCTTACAATCAGTGGCTGCATGAAGCAGCACTGGGATTTGAAGGCTTACAGAATGACATACTATCACATCCTATGGATGATGCACTGCATGACCAGAGAGAATTTAGGGTTAAGCTTGTTCTACAGTGCTCCACAAGCAAATGAGGACCCCTCATCCTAAAGGCTGGCATATGTACAAAAAATCCATAGAAATGAACCTAATGATATTTAAAGAACATCTAATACCCCCCTAGCTAAGACATTTTTAGATGCCAGAATGGCTCAGCATTTTATCTGGTCTATTACAAGTGAACAGATCAGCAGCATGCAGAGAAAATGTCATTCTTGACTACCGTCCTTGCCACAACTCCTACTAAAAGAGTCATCATTAGGGCTCTTTGGTCCACAAGCTTCTGAGCACTGCCAAGTCTGTAGGTATTCTGAAGCACATCTGCAACTCTTCTGCATTTGTAGCTGAAAATCCACAGCCTGTACAAGCATGCACCTTGTTTAGTCACTGCTTCTTATAAACATTGCCAAAATTTAAGACTTAACAGCTTCTCAAACAGTATCATCTAGAACATTTTATAGGAATTGTGACTTTTATTCTGTAAGCACCTACTTTGTTGTCAGCTATGAGTTTTAGGCAATTAACCTCAATGGCAAATATAGGGCACTGATTTTATGGAATTTGGTGATGAAACGTTTAACAGTTTGTTCTCATGCTTAAAATTAATGAGTGAAATTATTCTTTACCAGTTGCACAATAGAGGCAGCAGAGAGAGGAAAATGGAATATATCTGTGCTTTAAGGTATCACAAAAAGTCTGTTTCCTTTTTTTTATTTAATTTCATTCCTAACGTGCTAGCAGATTTACCTGGTTCCAAGGTTGGCTACACCAGGAATCCAGTCAAAGGAGTAATAACACAGCAATAATACCAAGCTTTTCAGGTACACTCTGAAAGCAAGCACACTGAAACAACCCACCTCAGCTCTAACACACACACACACACACTTACACACAAATACACAGGACCAGTCCTGGCTTCCTTCGTTCTCAGGTACACACAGACTTCAGGACCAATAGCCAGTAACCACAGTATAATCTAAGTCATGAAAAGTCCAAGCTCCATCTTAAAACTTGCTAATGGCTTCATACAGGTGCTTACTAGAAATACACACTGACATTGACACACCATGCATGCACAGGCACAAAAAAGCACACACACCTCAATTTGTGCTTACAGAGGGAGCAGCAAAGATCAATGGAAAAAGCTCTAACACAGCAGCCATGTCTACAGTGGTCCCCGTCTGGAAAAAAGATTCCTCCCTGCTCTTTATGCACCTTCCAGCAGTGATGTCAGTGGGTGGCACTCATGTTTTCCAACCATACTCAGGGCAGAACCATGGGATCCAGGCACGAAAACACTGGCCGTCATTGGCACTTTATTTGCCCTGGCACTCCCATGTGCTGCACTTGCTTATGGAGGTGTTAGCACTGGAAAAGCTTGATTACATAAGCCCACTTACACCCCATGTCTCTAGCCTCTCACAATACTCAGCAAGCAGAAAAAGTAGTTTTGCTCAGTAAGGTGATTTTGAAGTGCCTTTCCTTGCTACTTTTCAGGCTAAGACTAAATAAATTCCTGTACTAGGCTGTTTCTGCAGCTTACTTGTCTAACAGGAACATCACTGCAGTTCTTACATTCTTATCCTCACAAGGAGAATGGTAACTCAGAAATCCACAGAACTTATGTTATACATTTAATTTTTTTTTCAATGGGAGACACATGGAAGTTATGTGGAACTAACATGTTCATGTGCATACTCAACACAGTGCAGGACTACTGACAGTGCTCAACTAATTATTTTATTAGATGAAGACATTTTTCCAGTACCAAGACAGGATAAAGGAAACAAAAATATCTTAAAATGTTCAAAATCTGTACTTCACTGGTATTCTAATTTTCCCTGCCTGTGGGTTAACACTGTACCAAGATCAGTGCTATCTAGATCATGGGCACACATACACTGTGTTACTTCAATTTAGAATTTGCATTAGAGAATTTGTGCAATTTTAACTAAATGCCAGCTTGTTTATTCCACTGTATTTTTTTAATATTCTTTTACACAGACTGAATCCCACTCACTGAATTCATAGAATCAAAGGTTGGAAAAGACCCTTAAAATCATCAAGTCCAACAGTCAGCCCAGCAGCACCACCATGTTCACCACTAAACCATGTCCTCATGTGCCACATCCACATTTCCAGGCTTGGTGACTCCACCAACTTCACTGGGCAGCCTATTCCTATGCTTAATGACTCTCAGCAAATAATTTTTTCCTAATCTAATATAAACAGCCCCTGACACAACTTGAGGCTGCTTCCTCTTGTCCTGCCCCTGTTCCCTGGGAGCAGAGTCCGATCCCCCCCTCCTGTCAGGAGTTGTGCAGAGCCAGAAGGTCCCCCCTGAGCCTCCTTTTCTCTAGGCTGAGCTCCCCCAGCTCCCTCAGCCCCTCCTGGTGCTCCAGCCCCTTCCCCAACTCCATTCCATTCTCTGGACATGCTCCAGCCCCTCCATGTCTTTCTTGTCCTGAGGTTCCCAGCAGTGCCCCAGGATCTGAGGTGTGGCCCCAGCAGTGCCAGCACAGGGGACAGTCACGGCTCTGGCCCTGCTGCCACCCCATGGCTGGCACAGCCCAGGTGCCATTGGCCTCCTGCCCCCCTGGGCACACCTGGCTCCTGTCCAGCCACTGTCCCCAGCACCCCCAGGGCCTTTCCCAGCTTCCCAGCCCCTCTGCCCAGCCTGGAGCTGCAGGGGCTTGGTGTGAGCCAAGGGCAGGACCCAAAACCTGGCCTTGGTGAGCCCCACACCATTGGCCTAAGCCCATGGATCCAGCCTGTCCAGATCCCTCTGCAGAGCCTTCTGACCCTCAACCTGAACCCAAATCCTGATGTCAAAGCTAAATATACAATGAAGACCAAAGTACCTAAAAATACCAGAAGCAGCTGCTCTTAGACAATGGGAAATACAAGGCAAAACCTCAGCAGAAGTTAAACTACAGTCACCTGCACTTGCAAACTACTCCTAGCAGACAACTTGGTGCATGGCACATGGCACAGCAGTTCCACAGCCTGGCAGTGGGGACAGGTTAATTAGTCCCCATCCTACACCAGCACTGCTCCTCTGTGCACATCTGCCTACAGGATGAACACTTGGGGAAAGGTGGCATTTTGTTTCCAGCTATGTTTGCTTGCCAAGCTGTTTTGCTGCCCTGGCAATTTAGACACAGCACAGAGGGCAACACAGGGACAGGAATAAGCAGCTAGAAAGTGGCAGCTGTGGGAGCTGCTTAAACCAGTCAGGAAGCCCAAATACTGAATGTGAATGTAGCTGCACTGAAATAAGTGTTCATCAGTGCCAAAATAAGGGATTATCTCCTCTCTTTGCTGTCTTCTCATTGCTTATTTTGCTCTTAGTTGTGCAATTGATCACATGGTAAATTGAGTCAAACCCCTAACCTAGCAGGAAAAATCCACTGCTCGTTTGCCATGGTGATTTCCTGCCATTTTAGTGGCTGGTATTAGTCAGGGGTGAATGGCTAATTTATCTAAAGCTGCACTGTGAAACCACTCCCTGTGTCAGCACAGATCCACGAGCACTGTGTGCCAGCAGAAGCCTTACTGTGATTTTTCCAGTCCCCTGTCATTCATTCTCACATGGATACTGTCCCCTTAGCAATAGCAGAAGCATTCACATAATTGTAAAGCCCGAAAATAATCAGTCCTCTGTGACATTTTATGGCCTTAAAGTTCTCATTAAATTCAAATGATGTTATTTAAAGTACCAGGACTAAGACTTAAGAAGCCCGAGCGACAAACTTTGTGGTGAAGACTGAAAAAAAGAGAAATATGAAGACTTAAGATGCCCATGGAATATATGAGAACAGACAGCTTGAATACTGCCCACACAGAAGCTGCCTGCTGTTTGTTCCTGCCATGTTCAGGAGAGTAAGTTGTCCATATTCACAGCAAAGACATGTTATACATAAATTTGCCCCAGAATATGTCTAATTTGTGAGCTACCAGCAGTTCTCATCATAAGTGCAAACATGTAAATCCTTGTGCAATGATTAGCTGAAGGTCTAAAGGAACACCTGATTAATTAAATACAACAAAAATAAAGTCTAAGATTCATCTGGATCGTCATTAGACCCTTTCAAAAGTGCTATGAGCTGACATGGACTTAATGCAGTTATTTCTCCAGACATCCTGTCCCACGTTAAATGCACAACACTTTATTATAAAAATATTCTTACACTTATTTTTCATGCACCAATTGTGAGGACCAGCTGTAATGTGACTACAGGCACACAAAGAACAGCTGAGTAATTCAGTAACTTCAGTCCAGCACACTGCCTGACTGATAAAAGACAAATCCATAAACATTATGTCTTCTACTCAATTTTTTGCAGTGGCAAAACCTTGCTCTCCAGCTTTTCCCATTTCCATTTCACTGCTGCCTTTTTTATTTCCCTCCTCTTTTATCTGACCTTTGAACATGGTCAACAGTCAAGGCTTTGGCAACTGCTCTGCACAAGCGCACTGTGCTGGCTGTGCAGCAGGAAGGGAGAGGAGCTACCAGGGAATTGCAGGAACCAAAACAGGTGTGGGCAGTTGTGGACACTGAATGGGAGAGAAGAGGGAGAAATAAAGCACCATTGTAAAGCAAACAGTGAAAAAGAGATTTTTTTCCCCCTGCCATGTCCACCATTTACTAAAAGCAGCATCCAAAACAAATAAAAAAACAAGCCAGACAGGTTTCAGCCATGCATTTGTTAGACTGCATATTCTGTCTCTTCTGTCTGCAGAAGACCTTAGTGACTATTTCCAACAGCCTGGTAGACCATGTCATTTTTGCAAGGTTTCCCTGGCCCGTGGAGTCATCTCATCTCTCACTGCAAGGCACCTGTGGGTTACCAAGCAGCATCTTCACCTGTGCTGAATGGGAAATTCTGACCATCCACACCAGAGTCCCTTCCGTCCTTGTGAACAAGGACTAAAAATAATATCCTGTGGCTTGCTGTAGCACTGTCTCAGCTATGAAGATTTAGTCGTGTAACTCACTTTTGAAACAGCTGGTAACTGAAACACCCTGTAAGAAAACAAAGTGTTCCAAAAATCAGATACAGAAACACAAGATTTTCTCTTGGTCCAAAATTAGAAGCAACACTTGAATATCAAACCTAGGCTAGCTGCTACAGAAGCATTTTAAGGGAGTGGAAGAAAATTAGGCTGACCACTTTTGAAGAGTTAGACCATAGAGAAAACAGCAAATAATGAGGCCCATGCTGCTATTTCAGCAGCTGGTTACTTAGAGGAAACTTGGCTCCTTTTCAATATAGCAGGAAAAACGGGCAAAATTAACAGTCACTACTGCACTGAGAAATGAGTCAGGAGGACTCAGTGCTGCTGTGCTTTTATGCTAAAAATGTTAGTTCTAACTGGCACCATTTCAGTGGAGATATGCAAGTTGTTTCGGTGCTAAGTTTTGCTTAAACTCAGATCATCTACAAAAATTAATTTATTTGTGCTGCATAAGGAAATCTAAGTACAGAAGTGTGAAATGGTACGGTACCTGAATGAGGACTAAGACAAAGATATTTTTTCTAATGTAGACATGGCCTCTTTTAGTTTCTGGAAAATTAAGATGTATCTTGAACATTCCCACTGAATTAAGGCCACTAAAAGTAATTCCTCACAGGTAATCTGAAGAATGAGTTAAAATAATTTTAAAAACCCAAGGAATACATAAGTTGAAGCCCTTAATGAGATGGCTATTAAAAGTCTACAGGCGAAACTTTCAACACTACACTACCACCTTCCTTTTTATGACAGCAAAATCATATCCTGCTTTTGAAAGTGTCTCCCTGCTGACTGAGCTCTGATTTTGCTGGTAGCTGCCTGTTTTAAGCCTGTATCAAACCCCAGCACAAATACAGAAATTCTGAAAAACTGTGACAGCAAAAGCTATGAGGAAACGTGAGAAGAAAGAAGGATTTTTGTTTCAAAGGACCATGCATACATATAGTTCTTGTTGTGAAAAAACTACTGTGTGATAAAAATGCTGTATGACATCACATTACCGCTTCATTGTTTCAGAAATCCAACATAAATGTGCTTTTGTAAATTCACAGCCACCTGAAGCTGTGTAGACAGCTTTAGTTTCCCAAGTTCTGGATGTTTCTTGGTAGATTTAACACAGATTTTGTTTGTAATTTAATCAGTAGCTCATGCACACACAGGTAAACAAGAAAATCTAGATATCTGCACCACTTTGGGTTAGAGATCACTGCATTACAATCAAGCAACAGTGATGGGAGTAAAATGGTAATTAGTTCTGAATTCAGCCCCAGGCATGTATTATTTAACTAAAGACTGGACATATTTATACACACATGCATAGCATCACCCTCTTTCAGTGAATTGAGACTAATTTTATACAGAACTTAATTACTTTGTTAATTTCTTCCTCTTTAAAAAATGCCTGTAACCTATTTCGTTTAAATCAGCCAGTATGTAGAGGACATCCCTCTTTTTTTCTCGAACCCCAACACCATTATGATCACAGAAATGGCTGTAAGTAACTTCACTTCCAGTAGTAAGCACATGCACATGTGTACATACACACACAGACAGACATCTAGACTTTATAGTACAGCCACCTTCTAATTCAGGTCACATTTATGTTAATAAAAGTCTTCTAAGAAATAAATATTCATGGGCTGACCTCCCAGAAGTGCTTTCTCTCACTTACCTGAATGACACCACTTCCCCTGCCCTGCGGTTGCCTTTTCCTAACGCTCTCCTGCTGCCGGTTCCCAGTTTGTGAGGCCACTCCCAGTAACTCCGATGATTACCTTGGGAGGGTTGTAATTCTTATGATTAAGTTCCTCCTCACTGATTTTTCTACTCCAGTCCCGCCCAGCTTCGGCTCTTTGCTGCTCTAGGTCTCCTCAGCTCTGTCGCCAGGGATGTCCAACACACAGCTGACAGGAAGGCACACACTTGCAGAACGGGTCTGCCTGGCTTCCACACACCAGCTGCTCACGGGCTCACTACAGAGACAGGCACAGCAAAGAGCCCTCGGGCAGGCACCTGCAGTGCCGTTTGAAAGGCACACCAATGCAGAGCAAGAGGGACAGGTTATATAATAAACACAATTCATACACTTCTGCCTACAGGTTCACGTTTAAAAAGAATGGACTCTTGGAACAGGAAATCTGTACAAAACCCCCAGCACTCTAGAAGCTGAAAAAGCATTCCATCAGAAACATAGTCTGCAAATGAAGAAAGAGATAAAAGATTAATGATATCAAAACATGCTACAGCAGACAGCAGAAACACAGGGTTTTTTACATTCTGCCTTGCCCCTTGGTGCCCCTCCTGCTTGGGCTGTCCATGCATTCTGCCAGAACTTTGAAAAGTTTGGCTTTCCCCCGCCTTTTCCTCACACCACTCTGAGCTCCCCAACCACGCCAGGACAATATTCCTGAACTTCCCTGTGACCTTTGCCTACCATGATGCCCTTGGGGTCTCCATTGTGCTCTGCTGGTGTCCTCAGCAGCTGCGGGGTCTAATCTTCATCGCATCTCAGCATTTTATTTCTGGGGACTTTCTTCCAACCAATGTACACAAGCCCCAGCTGCTGGCCTGTCTTCCCCTATCACTGATAAATCTTGTGTTAAGAGTTTCAGAGTCCTGAGTCCTGCTTATATAAGTCTACACAAGATTATTTGCTTACCTAATTCACAGGAGTGAGAGGCAGTTGCATTTCAAGAGTAAACAACATGAGAGCTACTTCTTGTTGAGAGACAAACTTCATTTCACACTCATCAACTCAATGCAGGTGGCTTGGGGAAGATGCAGCAGATGATATAATCTCTGCCAACTGTTTTAGCCAAACTCACCTACTCCTGTTAACATTTTATCGCTGCATATAATTATGTTGTTGTGGGGAAAATTTTAGTTGTGGCACAATCAATACCTCTAGGTATCAAAGAAGATAGTTAATTTAAGAGAGTCTTCTCCTTAGCATTATTCTTCCAGCTGGCATTAACCTATGTGTGCAAAATGGTGAAAACCAGGAGTGATTTTTTCATAGCTTGATCTCTCTACAGACACTGGCAGGAGTGGGCAAAGTAGTATCAGCGAAATAGTCCTGTGATATGGATTTTTATCCCCTGAGTAAACCAGGAGAGACATCTTCTAGACTGAAAATTTTATTGAAATAGAAAGATCACTACAGCTGCAGAATGTAAGCTTAGACTCTGGTTTCAGCTTTCCTCTCATTCTCGTACTAAATTGCATTGATTCTCTGTAGTGTTTTCTCCATGAAGGAGCAGGGGACCTGTCTTATACCTCATTCTCCATTAAAAAGTAGGTAAAATGCAAATAACAGTTTTTCATTTAAATGAGTTCCTTACTGAAATGAGTTCCATTCCACAGGCAATTACATTCCCTTCCTCAAGGGGACCTGAAGGAAAACCTATTCAGATTCTTGTTTAAAAATATGACAACTGATAATCTTCCTCCTTTCAGTTTCTACACCTCCCCACTGTAAAACAGAGTGTGAAAGGCAAAGGGTTAAATATTCAGAGTAAGCATATGCAAAAGCAGCAAAACCTGCAGCTTCTAATTTCCCCCCACCAGTGTCTCTGTTGTGCTCCCAGTCTGACTGGTTGGATAAGATATTTTAATAGTTCAGAGTTCAGGCTTCAGCCTATATAATCCTCCTCATTCATCAACAAGCCTTTCCCCCTGCTTAGTGAAGTGACAGAAGTCATTTATTGTCCTGTGAAAAACAGACTTTTCCTGCTACATCTTGTATTGTATGTGCATCCACAAAGAAAACATTGCCTGTTTGACATCCTCTATCCTTCTCTGCTTTTTCCTTATGATTAAGCACACTGAAAGGCAGCAGACTGGCAGTTTTATTAACCATCCTCTTTATCTCCAGGATAGCTGTAGCACATGTAGGAACCATCCTAATCACACACAGCTGCTGCACCATAGCCTCAAGATTAGTTCTAGGACTAAGCAGTAAACTTCTTGAGTTATTTTCACATTCTAATATAAGACTTAAAACTGTGGCTTATAGCTGATAGACTGTGACTGATCTTTTGGTCAACTTAAGCCCACAGAGGTGTAGAAACTCAGAAGATAAGGGGCTAATGTGTAAGTCTCAAACAACAACAGCCAAACGGCTTCAGAGCCAGCCAAGGATTGCTGGTAACAACACACTGTGAGAAAGAACAAGATGTGGCTGGGGAAGGGGCCATGCAGAGGAAGGGCAGCACTTTTCTGGCACAAACACCCTCGATGTAGTTTCTGCGGATAAGCACAACATGGCACAGCACAGGAATGATCTAAAAGTGAAAGAAAACCTCCCATCTTTATCCCAAGAGTCTGCTCTGCCTCATGAGCTTTGCCTCTCAAAGTAGCAGGTTTTCTTAATCCTATTAAGCCTATTTTTTAATGGCAATTCTGTTGTGATTTCCAGTTCAGTCCTGCAGTATTTGCTATTTGAAATTTTCAAGGGTAGCACCATATGAAAAGAAATAAAGTAGAAAACTGAAATGACCTAATAATTAGGCATCGACCTTCATCAGCCAGCTGAAGGTCCAGTAATTTGCTAGCACTTCCTCTAGTCAGGGATTTTACTCAGCTGCTTTTGAACACCTGCTTTAGCAACACAATGCTCTGTAATAAAGTTACCTTCGTGTAACTTAGGTGAATAAATACTTAATTTTATTTTGAAGATAGTCTCATCTTCAAACCAGCTACTCAGTTGGCAGTAAAATGAGTGGTGATTGCAAGAGATGAGCAAGTCTGCTGCATAATGAGAATACTAATATACCAAATAATTTAAAAATAGGACTAAGTTTGTGTTTGTGTGGATGAAAAAGGATAACAAGAGACAGCCGAAAGCATTAAAGGTTTGGATATTGATCTGTAATGGGACATGACTTGGAGCACGGACAATTTAGAAATCGGATTTGATTCTCACTCTGCGATAAACCAGATAATTCCTATCTATTAACTCCTGACAAACCTTGAGTCTTGTTGCTCTTTCTCCAGAAGAATCCTAACCTGCTTTTGCCTAGTCCTGCAAACACCTTCTCCAGCTTTTTTTTTTGTTTTAATGATGCAGATATCATAGAATCACAGAACAGTTTGGAAGGGACCTTCATAGACCATGCAGTTCCAACACCCCTGCCATGGGCAGAGACACTTTCCACTAGTCCATACAGCCTGACCCTGAACACTTCCAGGAACAGGCATCCACAACTTTCTCAAGGCAACCTGTTCCAACTTCTCACCACCCTCACTGGCAAGTATTTTTTCCTTATATCCAATATAAACCTATCTCTTTAGCCGTGAACCTGCTGCTCGTTGTGCTGTTGCTGCCGGCCCTGTTCTGAGGTCTCCCTCCATCCCGCAGGCAGGGAGAGACTCCCTGAGAAAAGCAGCAGAAGCACCACCCAGCTTTAAACTCAGGGCTTGAGATGTACCTTCTGCGTTACTGTCAGGAAAGTTCCTGAAACCACCACAGGCCACCTGGCGCGGCCGCTCTTGCCACGACTGCAGTTCCTGCGGCTCGCCGTGCCCGGGGGCAGTGCGGGGCAGGGCTGGCCGAGCAGGGCGGTCCGTGCTACAGTGGGGCCCTGGGCACGGAGGGTGGGACCGTGGGCACGGAGGGTGGGACCTCCCCTGCTCCGGGCCCCGGGGATGGCACCGCGCCGGGCAGGGGCGGAGGGACGCGGCGCTGCCCAGCACGCCTGGCCCCGTGCTGTTTAACAGCCTCTCTCTGTCCTTCTCTGCTTTTGCTGTATGGTTAAGCACACTGAAAGTCAGCAGACTGGCAGTTCTATTAACATAACCGTACTCTATCTGCAGGACCGCTGTAGCACACGTAGAAACCATCGAAACCACGCACACGGCTCGGTTCAATGGATGGGCAGAGCCCAATAAGATGAAGTTTAATAAGTCCAAGTGCCAAGTCCTGCATTTTGGCCACAATAACCCCCTGCAGCGTCATAGGCTGGGGACGGTGTGGCTGTCAGTGCCCAGGCAGAAAGGGACCTGGAGGTCCTGGTCGACAGCCGGCTGAACATGAGCCAGTAGTGTGCCCTGGTGGCCAAGAAAGCCAATGGCATCCTGGCCTGTATCAGGAATGGTGCGGCCAGCAGGAGCAGGGAGGTCATTCCCTGTACTCGGCACTGGTGAGGCCACACCTGGAGTGCTGTGTCCAGTTCTGGGCCCTCAGTTTGGGAAGGACATCGAGACGCTTGAGCGTGTCCAGAGGAGGCAACGAGGCTGGTGAGGGGCTGGGAACACAAACCCTGTGAGGAACGGCTGAGGGAGCTGGGGGTGCTCAGCCTGGAGAAAAGGAGACTCAGGGGTGGCCTTATCACTCTCTACAGCTCCCTGAAAGGTGGCTGTAGTCAGGTGGGGGTTGGTCTCTTTCTCCAGGCAGCAACTGACAGAACCAGAGGACATCAAGGGAAATAGAGGTTGGATACTAGGAAAAAGTTTTTTGCTGAAAGAGTGATAAAGTACTGGAATTGTCTGCCCGGGGAGGTGGTGGAGTCACCATCCCTGGACGTGTTTAAAATTTAAAGACTGGATGTGGCACTCGGTGTCATGGTTTAGTTGAGGTGTCAAGGCATGGGTTGGACTCGATGATCTTGAAGGTCTTTTGAAGTCTGTGATTCTGTCTGTGATGCCGCACAGAGCAGGCCGCGGCGGCGCTGGAAGCGAGGGGCAGGCGGGACACGGAGCGGGGACACGGAGCGGGGACACGGAGCGGGGACACGGAGCGGGGACACGGAGCGGGGACACGGTGCCAGGGCACAGCCACAGCCCGGCGCCGCGGAGCGCCAACCGCGCCGATCCCCCGGCCGCCGAGCTCTCCCAAGCGCTTGTGTTCGTGAAACACAGAATCAACCGAGCTCGCGAGCCCGGGCAATGAGCGGGCGGGAGGGGCGAGCACGGCCGCCGGGCGGCCTTTGGTGTCCCGTGTCCGCCCGCTCCGACCGTGAGGGCGGGCGGCGGCGCGGCCCCGGCGCCCCGGGGGACGCGGCCCTGGCGGCGGCCGAAAGGTGCCCGTGGTGTAGGACAGCACCGGGGCTTGGGCTCTCCAAGGGCTCCGGGGCAAGGGGGCTGCCCGCTTAACCCCAGTTTTACCTCCTTGCATGAAGAGACACTTGGAACACCCAGCGTCCGAGGTTTGGCACCGGTTTACAATGCTGTAAAGCCGTGTAAAGTCGCGTTCCTTCCGCACACATCGGCAATAAAGCCCGGGGAACAGATACCCACTGAGTCTGAGAAATCATAGGATAAAAACTACGCGGTGTGATGTATAAAGTCACTACACTGAAGCTCTTCTGTCTCTTTCTTCACAGTCCTGTCCCATCCACTGATGGTTTTCAGAAAAGGAAATTAAAGGCAATACTTTGTGTCACATTTTCGGTGAACACTAAGGTTCTAAAACTGTATTTTTGCCCCAAGCATTTTTACATCCTAGAATTTCATTCCCTACAACTAAGCAGAGGTTAGGGAATCACAATCACTTATCTGCCTCTATGGTGACAAAACTCTGTACTTAACCTGGCTGGAGCCTGCAACTGTGAAATAAATACTGGCTACAAATGGGGATTTTACAACTAACTTTGAAAATAAGGAGTTGCCCTGGGTCAGAGTATTTGGGAGAGAAGCTGGAAGACAACTGTAACACGGTAATGAAGTTTGCTAGTGAAGGGTTTGACACAATGACCTTTAATTACTGATACAAAAAATCTTTATTTTGCACAAGCACAGCATATTTTAGCTAATTCTTTCTAGTAATTTCAAAACGAGTCACAAATAATATGCAGCATACGGATGAACAGCAACCTTAAGGTCAGATTCTTCCTGAATTCACATGTCAATCTAAAAAGTATATGCTTTTATTTTTTTATTGCAATGTTACTTTATCTCAGCTATGAAAATCAACTCACTTTAGAGTAAAATAAAGTAGGAAATTCCTGGTTTCCTTATAGATGGCTGAATCAGAATCTCAGGAAGGAAACTATTATAACAGGGGAAAGATGGTGGAGAACTTTAAAATGGACGTGGAGGAACTTCTGGAGGAAATGGAAAAACTAACAGGTACGAGTCTTTATTAGGAATGAGATGGATTTTTGTACTAAAGACACTGAAGATTTATTTTTGTATTTATTCTGTAAACTTCTGTGTGATAGAAACATAATTAAAACAATCACCATCAACTAATGCCCTCGTGTTCTTAATTGTGAAAAAGAATGCAAATAATTTAGGTGGTTCAGATGGCTCAGAATTAAAAATCAGTAGGTGATGCACGCTTAGCTCAGAGTGTTGGTTAAAACCAGAAATACTACTAAGGTATTTAACGTACAATTAGTAAAATATAGTATATAAATGAGACTTAATTCTAAAAAATTGATACATATCACCTCTCAGGTCAGTGTACTATAGTGAATTCTTGGTAAAATAAAAGGGAAAGTACACAAGTGTACATTAGTACATAAATACTAAAACTATTTGGTCAGCTTTATCCGAGACTCATTATTTCAAAATCAATTCCATAATTTAAGGTACTGATTATTTCAAGATCAATTTCATTACTTAAGTTGTCCTTAAAATATTTCATCTCTGTTGCAATCTCCTTGATCTTATTCTTCCTCACCTAACAAAAGCTGTAACTGGTCTGGAGGGAGGATTCCTTATATAATATTCAAATATTTTAAAACACTCTCTTGACCCTTTCCATTTGATTATCTGTTTTGTTGTAATTTTTAGGTGAAGCGTCCATCCTTGTTTCGTAATTTACATTGGTGTACTTTCATTATAAACTATTTTGAGACATTTATAAAGAAGTAATACTGAACAGTCTATTTAATCTAGTATTATTGTAGGCAGTTTCCATTTTATTTTCCAGCCTTCTCCAAGATCTGAACTGATAATAATTCATTTTATTAATTAAATTTATTTATTGAATTTATTTATTGAATTTATTTATTGAATCAGCCATTGCTTTTTCCTGGCAAGAAAATAATACTACCTGTTGTGTTTGCAGTGCGTGCAGCCTGGATGACCTATGACTGCGTGGCCATCCAGACCAACCCAGACCTGTACAATGCCATGCAGCACTTGGAAGATGTCTTCCTGATGTGCAAAGAGCAGATGGAGAAGAAATGGCAAGAGGTGCTACTGGAATCTAGAGGTGAAGGGCAAAAAAAGGAATAAATTTAATTCAGTCATGCTGCCAGAATGACATCCCTTGGAAAACCATTTAGGTCCTTTTTTCTCCCAGCTGTGGAGGATTCACAGGCACTGTGGGAAATGGGCTTTCCTCTTGCTAAGAACTACTTATTTGTGAACACCTGTGGAAGTATTTTAATGAGATTACACATATAGCTTCATATAGTTGAGGGTAAAAGGCAGCAGTGCGTGTATTAGCATGATGCCCACTGGTAATCCCTGTAGTGTTTGCACACACAATTGACACACCCTCTGACCTTTTCCCTGGAAGATCATACTCACTCCATGGTCAGTATAACTGGAATTCTTAGAAACCTGAACAAACTGGGATGGGGAGCAGGGGTGCTGTAGAGGACCAGCACAGTGGCATTGCACTAGCCCATGGCTTTCAAAGAAAGCTTATTTTTCCAAATGAAACACAGGTGAAATTCTAGGTTTGCAGATAGATTGAGTTGGTTTTATTTAGTATTATCATCTAAGCGTTCAATTACGTAGTTTTATTATTTAGATATATCATCTATAGTTGTGGCATCTTCTTCCATTAGATTTTTAACCATTTCTTTGAACTGTTTTCCCCAGATTGTTCCTCTCAAACCCTCTGAAGGTAGCATGAAATAAAAATGTTTTACCATTATAGACTGCAGTAAGTGTGGTGGCACTGCTGCAGAAACCAAACTAACCGTTATAAAACACGCTTCTCTCCATAGATTCTTACTGTGCAATATTAGAAAAGGACCAAAAAATGACTTTTTTAGTCAGGATGTGGATTAAGAGCACCACTTTGTGGTTTGTGGTTATACATAAATGAGTAATTTATCAGGGACGGAAGTCAGTTCAATAAGTTGTAAGGATCTTCCCTTTTATTAAAATCACTCTTTTAACTAGAAAGTAAGCACCATGCAGCAAGTGAGAGCGCCTCCATCTCCTCTGAAGAGGTATTTAATGATTTAAATCACATCTAAATAATCCCTGAAATGTTGCCAATTTTTAGGCTGTGTATTTCTTTGAGATTGGTTAATCTAAATTCAGACTAAACGTTTATCCAATGAAGTAAAAAATATGTAGGTAATTTAACTTCGGGGTTTTTTTAAAAGGCACCAAGTATTTCTAAATGAGAACAAACTTTGAACTCTACACTTGATTTTGCCGTGGGTAGGTCTTCACTTCTCCCCAAGATTTTCTTCACAGTTATTTGATGATTACGCGAGGAAAGTTAGGGAGAGGCAGCAGTGCTTATTTCTAGAAAAACTATACAGCAAGATATTTATACTTTTACTTTGCTATTTTTTCCTTTATTTAATTATTAGGTTATTACTCATCATCTATCCTATTTCAGCCCCGCTAGAGCCTGCAGCAGAACCCAGACAGCCCACATTGCAACACCTTTATATCCTGTCACAGGGGTGCGTCCATGAATTTCCAGGAAAAAAAAAAAAAAACTAAGTGGAGTAACAGCCCCATCTAGTGCTCACACAACTGTACCAGTAAACTGGATTGCTGACATCTCTTAACTCCCCAGCACCCATTAGTTATGCACTGCGCCTGTTGGCAGGTCAAGAGGCTGATGCCCAAGAGTAACCTATCCAAGAGCCATCAAGTGGAGCCATAAATATTTGTTTTAAGGTTTCCATTAACAGTTTCTTACCAAGAAACAGACGAGGCTTATACAAAGCCTCCTGTATAATTCTGATGGAAATTCTTCTGGTTGAAACTGTGCCCTTCTTTCCAGTGTAAAACAACTGAAAGGGAGCTAAAATGAGAACATTTCACACATCCACTAAGGCATCTCAGCCTTGTCAGAACATGTCCTAGAGCTCTGTTTAGAATATTTATTTCATTTACTACTACTGATCTCCTGTTTTTATTATAGCCTCAATTATCTCAGAAAGGCTCAAGAATCCATATGAGCTGCTTTACCTTTTATCATATTTTCAAAATTTCAGTCCAGATTCTTGCAGCGATTTTTCCTGAAATTGAATCTGTAACACCTCTATTTATACAAACTATTTTAATAATGTTCTTTTTGTCTGAACAAGAACTGTATCACATAGGCACTACCAGCATGAAAGTGGCAGTGCATAATTCATTAATTCTAAGGACCTTTGTGGTCCCCTTCAAGTCACCATTTACGTGTCAAAACTTACAGCCAAACATTGAAGAATAATGCATTTTGACACCAGTCAGAAAATATAATGAAGCTCTGAGTCTTTTCTATCACTTTTTAAAACCTTAAAATATTAATTACTCATCTCATCAGCTGGTGGTATTAAGTGATCAAGATCCGTTTTCTGCTCAGTGCATCATTGTCCTGCTCTAGGACTCAAAATTCAATTGTAGCAGCCACGTTCTATTATTGCAAACAGCACAAAATAGAAAGTTTAAGCTACCACTTATTTGACAAGGCCTCCAAATCTTCTCATCCCCTTTACACCTAAGGATCCCAGTGCCACTTGGCTCATACAGGTGCTTTTCCCTACAACTCTGAGCACTTCAGAGCATGAACTTTCTCTCTACAGAATCACATTGGTTCTCCAAAAAGCCAAACCAGCAGAAAGCAGAATGATGTCCAAGGCCATGGCTTTGAACTTGGGATCTGCAAAGAGACTCTAAAAGATCCACAACAAGTAACAGAGTCAGACATTCACCGCTGATTTCACAGCTCTTAGAGCAAACTATGTAGCACAGGCTTCATTTCCAGAGCTTTTTCCAACAGGAAGTGTTTCGCTTCCAAGGCCCTTGTTGCACCTGTGTAGTTCTCCCACAGCAGCACTGTCCGAGACAGGTTACAGAACAGACTGTACAGTATCTCTCCAGACTGTGAATGCCTTGCATTGCAATTATGTTCAAAAGAAACAATGCACAAAGGAAGGCCTACAGAACTGTCTTCTTCCTTTCTTTACCCTTCTCAAGAGTTCACAAGCCATAGCGAATGTTTTTGCAGCACATTAGCTACTCTGCAAATTTAAAATCCATGGAGCTAAATGTCCTTTTAAGAAACCAAACCAACACCACACAAACTAAGCTCTCATCTGAAATTCTGCTTGAGGCAAATAACCCATAGCCTTATTTACAGCACAAGCACCAGCTGCCAAGAGAAATGACCCTCAGTACTGAGCACCAGGTTTATATTTTTTTCCTGGCAAATTCAGCTAACAAGAGCATAAGAGGCCTAGAAAAAGGAACAATTTATGTACAGCCCAAGACATCTAAGATGTAATTTTAGTAAGTGCTTTAAACTTTGCTAGAGTTAAGCTTACATTTTTATAACCAGGGAACTGAGGGATGAAGTGAGTCACTGGCTTCTGTTTTAAGCAAACACTTACTAGAGGCAAGACAGAAATAACAAATAGAACTCACTGCTAGGACATTACTTGCATCTCTCCCTTTCTCCCTTCATAAAAAAAAAAAAAAAAAAAAAAAAGATGGCTAGTTAGGTACTTTTGTTAACCTGATTCAATCTGACATACATGTTTGCAGAGATTAAGAAAACTCTCTTTAGCTTGTCAAATCTCTCAGGGGGAAAACACCTATTGAAGGCACTTCAAGTAGTTGTTATGACCAGTTCTGCAGGAACATTTCAGTATTTATGAGTATCTTGCATCTGCTTGTTATGGTGAAATTATCAACCTCTCCCCAACCTGCCTGTACATTTAGTTCAGATCAAAATTTAAGCCTAAAAAGATTTATCCTGTTTAAATTTTTTTAAAGGTACTATTACTTATGTTTTCCTCACCTTACTGCATTTTATTTTGTGTCAAAAGAGGCATATTTCTTCATCTTCCAAGTAAAGATTTCTTCCTCAACCAAGCCTATGGCTTTCACTTCACAACTCATTAAGAGGTTCCTAATCCCTTGCAATTCAGTCAGCACTAAGCAGTGCAGCTCAGGCACCACTAAGCCTTTTCCCACCCTCCTTCTCCCCAAGGCAAAGGCAATAGGGTGCAAGGGCCCTTCCTCACCTTCCCAGAAGCTGGAAGCAAAAGGCTGTCAGGTGCAATTATGACCTGCACTCTCTGCTTAATTCCTAAAGAATAACAGGATTATTTGTTTGAGAAACAAGTATACTTATCTAGGATTAGGGTAATAGCAACTTCAAGACAGTGAGAAAGGCTGGACTAACAATAAAGGACACAGGATATGCACCCATAGTCAACAGCTGGAAGCAGACTGATAACACCTGGAAGACAGCCAAGTTTTAGGGAGGAACATTAAAAAACCACTGATATTATAACATAGCTCAGTACTTTGCTCATTAACACAAGACAGCACAGGTACAGAGATTTTACTGGTTTGAAATTAAGAGTGGAGAAGCCAGTCAAACATTATTCAGAACAGAAACATAGATAAAGTGGTAGTTACTACACTGGTGTCCTTCTTAAGCAGAGTCTCAAAACTTGGATTCTACTGTTTACACAAACACAAAAGCCTAGCAAAACAGATGAGGAAGAAAACATTCCAGGAACTCGCTCCACATCCCCCAAACTCCTGCCACAAGAAAGTAACAGGAAAACCCAACCATTAAACATCATTAGAGCCAAAGGAACAGAGGGAACAGTGTAAGTTATAGCTGTTTTGTGATTTCTTTGCAGAAGTTGTTTTGTATTAAAGTATATCCACCTAACCATGCTCAGGTATCATCCAGCAAAACACACCAAAGAGGCAGCTCTCTTTCACATATAAACGCTGAAGGAACAAGATTTAAATAATGAATTATTTTAAAAACAACCATGAAAAAACACTCTACACCATATTTTTTTGGTAGTTGAAATCATTTTTATTTGTGAGGAACGTCACCCATGCTGCACAGTTTCAAATAGATCTTAACACGGAAAGCGGAAGTTTGTCCTCCCTACGTCCTGCAGTGAACAGGACTGGCACAGAAAAAAAAACTCACACTTGGGAGGTTTAGCACCAGCATCCAATAAAAAAAGCATTTTATTTCAATTTTAGTTCTTTGGTTGTTTTTTTTCCCTTTTCAGTTTGATACCAAAAGAAAAATTGAAAAAAATCAATACTAGCAAAACAGTGAAATTCTAGGGAAAAAAACCCCAAAAAACAAAAAGCTCCACAGTTGCTGTTGAAACTAGGGAGGTTGTTCTTTCTGAATCTCGCTCTCTTTCTCTCTTCATGCATCTATCTTGTAGGCGTTCCCTGGATCTCAGCTGCTGGTAAGTTTTCTTTTATATTTTGGTATTTCAAATCTTTGCTTTCATCGTTGCTGTTGACAATTTATTGCTTGCGTGTTTCTTTGGTGTTAATTTTGAGTTGTACTTTAGGACACCTGTTGAAGAGCCACATGTTAAAAAAAAATGCAGTTTAAGTTTCACTTTCTCAATAAATAGATGTCAAATGAAAAGAGTTATAACAGGCAGGATAAGCCAGTTGTGCTTATCCTGTCTGTTATAAATCAGGACCTTCCTAAAATAAAATAACTCAGCAGATGCTATTACTATACAGACCAGAGAGCTTCCTGGAAAAAAATAAATTATACAGCAAAACTTACTTTGTGACAAATACAGAGGCAGAGAGAGGGGAGAAAGACGTGAAAAGGAGTACCTTGGTTTGCCTCTACAGCACCCTGAGAACTTTTCACAAATATCAAGCCATACATAAGGGGATGTGGCCAGAATCCTAGAAGCATTCACACTCTGCTTCCATTGGGAAACAGCACTGTCCATATTCCTTACCTGAGCGATGGTAAAGATGCCTGGGGAGCCGGACATTACTCAGCGCCACTCTGCTCTGTCACTGGAGCAGGATTTTCAGCAGGTGTTTCAGTTGCCTTTGTCTGAGACACAACAAACTCTTATTACAGGCAAAGGCTAACCTCCACACCCTTCCTCTGTTCAGCAGTACAGCCAGCACAATGAAGGTTTTAAAACAATCAAGAAAAATGCATGTCCAGAAAATGTTAAATTTTAGTGTATTTCTTGTAATTAAGTATTACACAGCAGATTCTGTCAAGGGAACACTCGAAGTAGACACTGAATGAGAAAATCTTCCCTCATTAAAGTAGAATCTGTGTTTGCAAACAGTTTCCTGAAATTATCTGGTTCAAACAGTTCAGGAAATTGATCTAGAGCTTTCAAATCCATCTCTCATGCTACATACAGAGTTAAGATTTGTGGAAGCGGGAAAACACAACTGTTTCCCCTTCAAAAACAGTTGTTACTGTTACAATTAAGAACTATCCAGAAGCAATCCCTATCCCACTGCCAGTTCCTTTTAAGATAAGGTGCTTATTCTCAAAGACAGCCAGAAGAAGCAGGCAAGGCAACCAGCATGTCAGATTTGGTCATCAGACTTATCCAGCACATGTATACATTTATTAAAAACTCACAGGGCAGAAGGTCTTGGGCATTCACCCCATTAAAACCTCTGCTACATACAATCATAAAATAATTTGGGTTGGAAGAGGACCTTGAAAATCACCTCATTCCAACCTCACTCCCTCCCATGGGCAGGGACACCTTCCACTATCCCAGGCTGCTCAGAGCCCCATCCAGCCTGGTCTTGAACTCTTCCAGGGATTGGGCAGCCACAGCTTCCCTGGGCACCCTGTGCCAGGGCCTCACCATCCTCACAGGGAAAAATTTTTCCCTCATATTCAATCTAAACCTACTCCCTTTCAATTTTAACTCATTCCTTGTCCTGCCACTCCAGACCCTTGCCACTGTCTTGCCTCATCTTTCCTTTCAGGCCCCAGAAGGCCACAATGAGGTCACCCCAAAGCCTTCTCTTCCCCAGGCTGAACCACCCCAATTCCCCCAGCCATCCCTCGCAGCTTGCTGTCCGTACCTCTTTGCCCTCCTGTGCCGGAGCGCTGGCTGGGCGCGGCCGGCGCCGGTAGTTGTAGGGGCGCCGGTAGCCGCGGCGCAGCGGCTGCTGGCTCATGGCATTGGCCTCGTGATGGTTCTCCTTGTTTTCAGCCTCTCCAGTTGCCGGGGCAGGGCGTGGGCGAGGGGGCCCTCTGAGAGGGGCACAAAGAGGTGTTAAGGATGAAAGGAGCCCAAGGAAGGTTAAACTACAGTAATTTTAGCCCAGTAAAACCTCCCATAACCAAGTGTGATCCTCAACAGTTTTGAGTGCTAGCAAACCATCCCTTCAGGTTTTAGCTGGCATACGGTTGGAAAGGAAAGACAAGGAAAGTGAGTGTCTCTTCACTGCTGTAGCTACCTCACCATATTCTGCTGTCTATCCTGCAATGAAGATGCAGTTAGCCCCTCTGAATTACTGGCTAGCAGAAGAAACAAGGCAGTAGTGGCCACGCAGGCTGATTGTGCTGAGTTAGCTTTGGCACGGCTACATACCAGCCCAGTCCTATGCCTAATTAATGGTGCAGTCCTTGCAATCCTCCTCACTTCTACCTGAAAACCATTCCTGGATCTTGGCTCTCTGCCTCATGTTGCCCCTCTTAACCAATTAGGAAAAGCACCTATCACAGGTGAGCTGGACCTCATTAACGCTAAGCTATCAAGTCCATGTTCTTGATGTATACAAGAGCATTTCACCTTATTTCTAGTATAAACAATGTTTATAAACTGTCAAAACACAGCTAATCCACAGCTACCTAGTCCCAAAAACCAATTTAAGCTTTTCTAAAAGAACCTAACAAAAGTGCCAATGTCACTAGATTTAGTGCCTGTAAATAAAAGCCATACCTGTGAACTCAAATAGAAGCATTGTGCACTGATAGGATGTATCATTCCTCTCATAGGAAAATTGCATCAGAAAATCACAAGTTTCCATTAGTCATGGACAAGTTACTCAGCCTATGATTCAACCACACGACATGCAAAAGCCTCACTGGACTTGCTATGGTGCTATCTCTGACTGCCCAAAACTAATGAAGACTTTCAGGAATTAAACTTATTCAGCCTGGATGCCAACAAGCAGCAAGCATCAATAGTATCCCATTTCCCACAGTCCTAGATAAAAGAGCCAAATTGAACATGAATTTTCATAAACAGAAAAACTCAAAGTAGAGGTGGAAAGCTTGTGGTTTTAGACCCAGATTCCAAAAGGATGGATCCATTGTGCATGGAACAGGCAAGTCATTACAATTAAGAACAATCTTGTTATCCCTATCAAATTCAGCTTGTTGCTGCTTTTGCACTGTTAATCACCTCTTATTTTTTGTTTTTGAACAGACATGCACATGAAAAAATGGAGATTACCTCATTTTTATAGTTCATCTCTAAATTCAGTGTTGGAATTTGACTTCATAAGCTATGTGATAAACAAGGACAATGAGGAGGAGTAACTGAGTGAATGGCAGACAAACCAGCTCCCTGAAGACCTTTAAAGGCCATTTGTCCAACTCCCTTCAACTAGATCAGGTTGCTCAGAGCCCCACCCAACCTGATCTTGTAAGGGGCATCTACCACCTCTCTGGGCAACCTGTTTCAGTGTTCTACCACACTCATAGTAAAAATAGTCTTCCTTCTATTTATTCTAAATCTCTTTGTTCAAAACCATTACCCCTCATGCTAAGACAACAGGGCCTGCTAAGAAGTTTATCCCATCTTTCTTATAAGCCCCATTCAAGTACTGGGCAGTCAGCTCCCTCAGCCTGCTGACCATGCTGCTCCTGCTGCAGCCCAGGAGCTGCGTGGCCTTCTGGGCTGCAACTCCACATTTACCAGCTCACACACAAGTTTTCACTCACCAGCACCCCCAGCAGGGTCCCAGACCAAGGATTTGGTTATTACTTATCCAGGAAAGTATGAGTGTTCAGCTGGGAGGACAGGGACACTGCAGCTCACTTCAATATGCTGCTCAGTCATGAGATGTAATGGGATGCTAAGAATTCTTTGCCCTTTCTGGGCCATTATGATTCTGAACATACAAGCACATGAAACAAATTTCTCCAAGTAATTTAATGCTGCTTCTCACTGTCCCTACCATTTGCATAAGTGTTCCCACACTAGGAAGCCTGTACAGAATACAAAAGCATCTGAATAACTGAGCAGAGGAACTGCACAGACCTGCGATAGCGGGGACGGTAGGTAGGATTCCTGTGCACTTGCTGAAGTTGTCCTCCTTCTGTGACCCCATCCTTGATTTCTCCCTCACCACCCTGCTACCAAAAGAAAACAGAAGTGTTGTATTTGACAGGCAGTATATTAACCATAACCCTGAATGCAAGCTCAGAACCAATATATCAGTACAGAAACCCCAGCACACTGGGTAAAAAGAAGCAGCAGATCCTCAAAAGGCTTAAATTTGGGCAGTTAAGATGAGGACAAAGCAAGAGCCATCAGTGCTGCCCCTGCTGCTCACAAACTAAGAAGCTGTTCTTAGAAACATCCTCTCTGATACATATTAAGTGCATTTCACTACATGAAATGCACTGTAAGGGGTACATGTTATGGAAAGGCAGCTACTGATCAGCACAATTCTTTATTTGAAAAGCTAACAAAGACTTCACACAGAAATTTGCCACAGACCACTTCACATTCTACACAAAACCCCATTCCACAGGAAACCCCCCCCCAACAAAAACATCAAGAAATTTTAAGATATATAAACTGTATTACCTCAAACACTCTTTCTACACAGTCCTTTACATCTTTCAGAGATGCAGTGGTTATCTTTCCCCTTTAGTTGTTAATTGATAAAGCTGCACATTGGTTTGGGTGGTGTTTTTTCTGGTTTGATTTTTGTTTGTGGTTTATGTTTTAAATTCCAGCCATCAGTAATGTCTGTTTTATAAAGTGCTACATGACTTAGTTCCTCATCTACTATTCTTCCCTTTAAAAGAATGAATTTAACAAGATATCTAGAAACAGAAGTGCATTTTCTGCATCTGACCCAGCAGGAAGCAAAAGCTGTAGCCTCCTGACAGCCCCTAACAGTCTACCTGAAGTTTCACAGGTACCCTTCCCATTCTGCACAGCCATTTTGACCACCATGACCATACACAATTAAAAATCCCACAATCACCTGTGATGTTCTCTCATGTATAAAACTGATCAGGATAACTAAATATCCAAAGGAACTAGGATAGATAGTAAGAACAGGCAGTATCTGACAGCAGTCAAGGTATAATTGAGAGACTCAGAACTCCAAAAAAAAAAACCACTTCTCAGTTTACAACAGCTTTCTAGTACTTATCCACTTCACAGTACCAAACTGTTCTGGTTTTGTCAAGATGCCTTGTACACCATAACTTGAAAGTTTATCAGGCCTCTGTAGCATGGTCAGAAGTACCTCAGACAGTCGGGTGAGCAATAGCCCTGCCAGTATTGTGTGTGGCAGTAGCAATCCAGGGAAATTGTACTCACACTCCGAGGTGGGCCCCGGCGTCGGCCAAAGTAGCCTCGTCGATAGCGGCGCCGGTCCGCAGCGTAACGGCTGCCTTCCACGGGGACTCCATCTGGACCAGTGACATTAGCTGCTTCTGCACCCTAAAAAGGCAAAAGAAAGGCAGCCAGGGTGGTGTGAGAAAAGAACAACCAGCTACAGGGAGAAGATGAAACAGGAAATAGGCTTTTTTGCCTAAGTTCCAAGCTACAGTGATTCCTTTCTCCTACTCAGGGCAAAAGGAGGTTTGTTATTCCCAACCCCTTAACTGAGAGTTAACCATGAGTTAAGATACTGAAATCCTATCCAACAGGCTGAGTTCAGAGGAAGAAGCAAGAAGAAACTGACCGAGACAAAAATAAACCTCGAAGAATGCTCAGGGAAGTAGAAGCATAAGGAAATTGAAAGTTCTTACAGTTATTAAGCTACTAGACTCCAAGAAAAATTGTTCAGGGCAATATAGGCCTCAGTTAATAATTACTGGGCAGGCTGTAGGCTTCACATGTTCTCTCAAGTAACAACTGCAGATTCCAGAAACACTAGGATGCAGTTACCTAGTAGTTTTGATACATATCTAGAAATATGCCTTAATGACACCTTTAAAAAACAGATTTCCTCCAGAAAAGCTATATGAAAGCCACCAACCCAGTGGTCAACACATCAGACAGAGACATCAAAGACACAGCTAAAGTTGTGTGTGATGTTATCTCTGTTGGACCACACCCTGAGGCTCCAGGATCTCTCACCTTTTCTCCCTCAACCACATCAAACTCTACAGTCTCTCCATCGCCAACGCTGCGCAGGTACTTCCGTGGATTGTTTTTCTTTATCGCTGTCTTGAAAGGAAGATGCATAAAAATATATTATTTTATGTTATTTATCTTGCACATTCTTAGCCTCACAGATGAGGGAAGGGCAGTATTTCTCTGCTAAATTCCAACTCTACACACCAGAGCAGTCACCACATTAAGGTATTTCAAATACACAGATGTCTCGTATTTCACAGGCCCACCAATACTCAGTTCAAGATCTCCTCTTCTCTCACTATTTATGAGTTTATAAATCAACTGCTGCCCCAGGATCTGCTCAGTCCAATATGAAAATTGTTACAAATCTCTGCATGAACAGAGTTCATACTCAGTGCCTGATTTCCTCCAGGCTGTACCAAGGCAGCACTAGCAGCAAGTGTGATTCCCGCCTTCAGTCATTAGGAGAGCTGTAGACCATCTAAAGAGAACTCAAGACCCAGAGCATTTCTGTAGAAGCATTAACTACATGGTATCATGGCAAGTCATAGCAACTAGAAAAAAATTACTGTAACTCTAGTGTAACAAAATAGCATTTTATCTAAGCACTGTAAATGAGACCCCAAATACTAGGTGAGTCTGTGATAACACAGACTAGTTCCAGAATAGACAGATGCAATCTCAGCCGTCTCCTGGAAGAAAACCCCAAAGTACCGCAATAATAGCTATTACTAATAATAATACTATTATTGTTACATAAACATAACAACATGGGTCTGGATCAAAGCTAGTTGTACACCTCCCGAGACTCACAGGAAACACTCAAACCTCCTGGAGTGATTTTCAGTCTGTCAGCTACAAATACCTAGCTCATAGTCTGTGGAGTATTTCTAGGACTCTACAAAAAGCTGTTAGCAAGACAAGCCTACGGTCTGTTCATTAGGCAAGGCTTTGCAAACTGGAAGATGCCAAAGAGAAGAGACCAAGACATGCATTGTACAAGCTAATCCACTAGCTATTTTCTTACTGAAAGATTATTATCTTGCACTAGATTATTAAAGACCGATTCACAGTTTCCTGACATGGGAACTTTTAGTTAGCATGAAGGAGGGAGGTGCACAGCCAGCAGAGAGAAACACACATGGAAACACAGGGCATAAATCCAGCTTAAGAAATAGGATGTAGGGCAGAAACAGGAGAACCACTTGTCCTATATGTCTGCAGTTCAAGAAAAACTGCAGAATGACCATCAGTGGAGCTCTTACCTTTGCATAGCAACAATATTTAGTCAACAACAGCCCCAAAATATTTCCAACTGAAGGAAAAAACTTATTCCATTTAAAAACTCATCTTGACTAGTCTAGGGAACCTATTTGCCTTGCTGCTCAATACAATCTCCTTTGTGTTTCAGGCAACAGACCAGCATGTCTTTCTAGCCATACCTTTCTGCAGCATCCCTGAACAGCCAAAGGAAGGATGCAAGAGTGTACATACGATAACTGTCAAAGCAAAAACATTCCAAGAGGTTTGGGTTTTTTTAATACAGAAACAGAATGAGCTGTTCAAGTCAATTCCTTTGGGAATTACTTTAGCAAGCAGAGACTCCACAATTATCTCAAACAACTTTGTTTGATTTCTGCTGACCTTTTAGTGTAACTGTCCCATTTCTAAAAATCAAAGCATTTGCTTTTCCATAAATTCTATATACTAGTACTAAAACCCTTAATCTGCAGCAAAGTTAATGATTTAGTACTATTTGTACTGAAACAACTGACTAAAACTTTTAAGACTTGTGCTTTGCATGTGACAGAGATGTCAATAAGCTATATTTCAAACTCCTTCCCCTGCCCTGTAAGTGCAGAAGAAAGCACTAACAAATTTCTTTTCAGCAGAGGGTACATGCAAGATAGATGAAGCTCCTCAAATATCCTTCAAAAAGTATAATGAAAGATAAAAGCAACAGTTTTCCACGTGTTTTGTTCCCAGCTTTATGGACAGAAACTTCAAGAATCCAGATCTGCAAATGCCAATGGAAGGTAGAGGCTGCAGTAGGCTGGAGCTTGTTTTATAAAGGCAATCAGGACAACTTTGAGTAAATCCTAGAAATCCAAGCAGAAACTCTACAGCTTTACTACTTCAGCTGCAGATAAACATCACTGAAATAAGCCTCTAACAAGCCTAAGCTCTAAGCTTGGTGAAAAGACTTTTACTTTGTGTACCCAGAGGGGGGAGAGCACTATTCTCCCTGTTACTGTTTAGCAGCATCCTGCAGGCTCCAGCTTCTCTGATTCAGAAGACAGATGTTTCATATTAACGGACAACACTCAACAACAAAGCCTTTCCATTCCCAGGGGGAGCACTGATGAACAGGCAACAAGAAGAGCCTCCAGAGCTAGTTCAGGTTCTTGTTTGAAAGAGTTCTTTCCATATGCTCATACCACATCAGCACATCCAGCATTGTCACAGTAATAGCCAAATTGGTTACCCATTCCTGGTGCAGGTCCTTCAGGCTCTACATGATCAACACAGTCCAGTGAAGTGAAGAGAACGAGATTAACTCCTCCTCACAGCTCGTTGATTTAAACTCTACCTAATTAAATGTAACTGCTCTGGCTGCTGGCACTCTTCCTGTTGTTAAATTGCAAGACACACTGCAGCCCACAATGGATCCCTTCTGCTCACAGCACCTGTAGCTGACTGACACAGTGCCCTGGACAGCACCTTACACCAACCAACCAGACAGGGATGCAAGGTGAAGAACTACCCTTCCCAAAAACACTGCCTGAGGCCCCTGCAATACAAAGGGTTAACTCAAAGCAAGCCATGCATGCCCTAAAAAGAAAAGCATTTTAATCTGTACTAGTTATAAATAGAATCCAATAGCCAGACACCAAGCACTAACCCCCATTCCAATCATGAGATCGGCAGTTCCCTCCCGGTGCAGATGCATGCAGGGGAGGCAGGGAGAAGCTGTATCTATTCAACTAGGTCAACCTTATTCTGAAGGGATTAGGAGTGTAATCCAGCCCCTCCCAGGCACGAGGGAGGGGCACAGCAGGCACTACCGGTGCAGAGGGAGCTTGAAGCAGGATGTTTGCTCATGGCATGGATTTGCCTCCCTCGGCATGGATTTGCCTCCCTCGTCAGACAGCCTCATCAGGAGATCCGGCCAGAATGTCCCAGGCTCTGGGAGTGAGCACATCCATGTACAGGATGAAGAACATCTGACTGCTGCCAAGCCAGAGCAGCACTAGAAGCCTCTACTCTGCCATGCTCAGCCTGCCAAGAGGGTTAACCTGATGCAGGCCTACACATGATGTGTTATTTCTGAAACAAAGCCAGTTTTGCTCACACCAAAAGGACTTCAGCCATAGGCAAGTGCCCACCCCTCTCCACACACACCCACCAGTTTACATTTAGGGGAATAATCTCCTCTACAGCTGAAGGAGACAAAACGGCACAGATAACACTACCTTTCTGTTTGGGTCTCAGCTGGCAGCCTTCCCAAGCAGAACAACACTGATCCGTGTTATCTGTGATCAGCACAACAGCCATTTTCTGGGATATTGTCTCACAAGTATCAAGGAAACCGCATTTGTCTTTAAGGCAGTGCTGCCTATCTAGAACAAGCTTCTCTTCCAGAACTGTTCCCACCCTCCTCTGGACACAATCCCATCAGACCATAGATGTGTCAGCATGCCCACAGCACAGGCTGCAAAGGAAGGAAAATGACTATCAAAAATCAGTATATGCATTGACAGCTCTTGCTCTCAAGCCACCACCTGAACCAGGAACATGTACTGTGCACACTTCCCAATATAATTTTCTCTCATAACAGTCACTAGATTTAGCCCCTTCCAGGTTCAGATAATGGGTATAGACCCTATGACCCAGAGAAACAGTTACCACTGTTACCACAGTTACCACTATTTAGTCATCAAGATACAAGAACTAAACTAACTCTCAGTGTTGACTCACCAGCTATGGATATATGCACATATCCTCATTCTCAGTGACCAGCTCTGGGAACAAACTTCCTGGTTACATTTGACAGAAATACTGTCACACCACAGAGAAAGCTCACGCTTTTAAAGATCACATGAGCCTGCAGACATTTTATATGTGACAAACTCTAGGGCAAGATGGCAGTTTCTGGTGAATGATGCAAAACCAGATCTAAGCCAACTAATCATTTGACATCAGCGTGGAGACAGCATCCTCTGTCTTGCCATTATTTGCCTGCAACCCGAGAGTCACAGTATAAACTTAGAACAGCCTCCTGACAGCTCAAGGAAAGTTAACCAATAACGAGCCACTGGGCAAGCTCTCTCTGCTTGGGCATACTTGGCACACAGCCTTCCTCCTCTTCTGCCTAAGAGCAGCTGCCTTGTGCAGAAACAGCTGATGGCAACCCAGGCTGGTCAAGAGCCAGACTAGATCACTTTCTCTCCAATACCAGGGAGGGCAGACAGAACAGACCTGCAAGTGAAGAGGGTAGGAAGAAACAAAAGGCACAAGGAGCAATGAGGAAATAGAGGGAAGGACAGACAACAGTAGCAAGGTATTCACAGAGGAGTCATCTCACCAAGGGGAGACAACCAAACAAAAGCCACATCAAAAAACACATTTAGTGTTCAAATTAGAGCAGACAAAAACAGTTAAGAAGGGTTAAAATACCTAGCCCTTCATAGAGAAGGAAAACAACCTAATATTTCTCCCTGAAAATTTCAACATACACATCCACTCAAGTTATCTGCAGAAAATATTCTAAGGAGAAGCCAGGACAAGGTTGGGTAGCTGTTGCAGGAAGCTGCATTAGAAACCTACCACAGCACACATGTCTAAGCACAACTTCTGCTGTCTTACCTGATGAACAAACACATCTTCTTTGGTATCGTTTCTGTGAAAATAAAGTGAGAAGTCATAAGAGTTTAGACTAAAGAGACTTTAATAGAAGTTCCTGGCTTTTCAAGTGAAACCCTCCTTCTCTCAGCCTGTAGCACATGCCCTGAATTCCATACATTCTGTCTAAGCCTATGCTACCAAAACCTTGCTCTGAACTTCTATGGTCATTTGCTTGAGAACAGAAAGGGTTCCCGGGCCTTCAAAAGCGTGAGAGGATGGGGGAGGTTCTCTAATCTTCTGGCAAATACTCAGTGTTTTCTTTTTATGCAGGGCAGAGTTGATGACTGGACTGCTTGTTTTTCACTACTCTTAACTCCCCAAAAACACTTCCAGAGGGACTGCAACCTGAGCTGTTACCCCAGAGGTCAAACAAGACTATCAACAGGACTGGCCACAGCTGTTAACAGAGATCTCCTTTCAGTGAAATTCAAAGCAAAGAGGCAAGAGAGGTGTTAGGAGAGTCCACAGAAGGAGGGCCCAGAAATGAACGTGAGGTTTTCTGGATTAGAAAACTTCAGGCTTCTGCATACAAAACACAGAGATAAGTCTGAGACCTTGAATCTGTGTTCCCATACAATAAAAAAGAGTGTAAAAGCCCTGCCATCTGTTCACTCAATTCCTTCTCAGCAAACAGAACAGGTGGGTCAAAGAGTTTGTGAAGATAATGCATAATCCCAAATTTGTTGTCATGGATTGAAGCAACAGTAGACTTCATGTTAGGAAGAAAGCTAACAAGTTATTATTACACCACAATCAGGTGAAGGCTCTTGCATCAACTGCTATTACAGATTTTAAGAGGACTTCCTAATTAAAAAACTCTTCTTCTAAGCTTATGTAACACTGGATAATAACCTCCAGAGACTGAGATTAATACCACACCACAACTGGCCTCAGATCCATGAACATAGGGTCTTCTACCCCTTTCTGCACTGTCCAACTCACCCAAATCTGCCTGATGTGTAACAGCTCAAGGACATGCAGAGAGAAATAACTTGCCAGGTATGTTTTTGGAAGACAAGTGTTCAGCATGCAGCAGTTTCATTCCTCAAAAAAGCACACAAGACATTTAAGCCCCTCAACTACAAAGATATTTCAGCCTTCAAAGCCAGAGTTTCCTCCAGTAAATTGGAAGCATGGGTCTTCTGCACCTATGGTTGCAGTATGCTCAATCTCACCTACAGCTGTTTGGATTCTCAATGCTATTCAGAGGTTTGTTTGTGCCCAGAGAAGAGGGGAAAAAACCAAAAGATACAAAGAGAGAATTTGTAGGAAACCCAGGCCTGGCATATTTTCAGTGAGATACTATCAGAGAATCTCAATAAGTATCCACAGGAGGTATTCTGACCAAGCAGTTAACACTTGAAGATTACCCAAAAGTACTTCCCCACATCCTCCTACCTTTCTCAGGCCTTTGAAAAAAGCCAGACAGTCACTAAAGAATATGCAGCTAATTACGAGTGTAGTAGAAGTAAACATGAGAAACAGGTAACAGACCAAATTTGTAGCGAGTTTGACCCTTTCTGTTTTCTCCCCACCCACATAACCTTTGACTGGGGGCTGAGATGTTTAAGAAAGTTTCCCGAGTACCTGGCCTAAGATGACTATCAACTGCATGAACTTGTAGTCAGGTCCTGAGGTCTCTGTTGGAACCAGTAACACATGGCCTATCTTGTGTACTACGAGTCTTAGTACAGCATAAATACAACTATCAGAATTTAAACATACCTGTTGATAAAGCCATATCCATTTCTGACATTGAACCACTTGACAGTGCCAAGAACTTTGGTGGCTGGAAAGAAAATTATAGAAGTTAATCTAAACTATATGAAAGTACAATAATGTTATAGAAGTACTTCTATAATTGCATATGAAGTTGCAACCAGACTTATTCTGTTCTCTTAACACTCAAAGTGTGCCTTCATCTCCCAGTTCAGCTCATTGTAATGCAGTAACAAGATGCAGTGCTTTAACACACTATTCTTCAGTCAAGCGTTTACCACAAGCATAAAACCTAGCTCTATTTTCAAATCTGACCATCCATCCCTTTTTTAATTTTCTATTCCAGAAATGGGCAGCAAAGCTGAAAATCCCACTGCCATTCATCAGTTCTCTTTAGGTTAGTAGCTAGACATGAAACATAGCTGAAGGAAGCTGTTTAAAACTCCTCCCTTTCACTTACAGGTACCCTTCTTTCTTCCTTGAAAACCAGAACTGCCCAAAGAAGCAGTATCAAGTACTGTGCAACCCTCTCAAGTGGAAAGGCAGCACATCCTTTTTCTGGAAAAGCTCCTTCGTGCATTGTCAGCATCACACAAAGCAAGCAAGAACCCACAAGACTTTTTTTTTAGTACTCCTACTGCTAAGATGATTTGTGATTGTGATGCCTTAAGCTTTCATATTTTTCAGATTCTGTACTGCCTTAGTGTGTAACTCTGGACTCCATATAAAGTGTTAGCAAGTTCTCTTCACAATTGAATTAGACAAAACAATCCTTTTCCAGCCTGAGAACCAAGGACACTGTTCCAGCTTCAGGCCCAAAAAGTACAAATAACAGCAAATTGAGGAGAGCAACATGGGAGAATTGGACTTCACACCTGAAGCTGTAATTGGACAATTAACCCCAATATGTAAATGGAGCAAAACTTATAAAAGTGTAAGAACTCGTGGCCTGGAGTCCATCTTGGGTGCAGCCATAGCCGGGCTCTTGCACTGCCCAAAGTACATCCTTTGAAGGCCTTTCAGCTAACACCTACTTTATTCCTTTAACTCTGTTGAGCCTCTGTTCCAGGTTAGCCTCTCTAGGCATCAATTGCCTAGTTACAAAGTGACCAGCTTCATGTTCCATGACTTTCAGTATCAAGGCAAGCTCCTGTCTCAACAGTAAAACAGCATCTACTTAGAAGCCACACTGCAGTGTCTTGCAGGACCTGGCAAAACCTGTTTCTCCAACTTATAGGAATGTGTAGGAGGAACTCACAGTGATGGAGGAGGCAGTTCAACCCCTCCTTCCCTCACAGCAACTGGAGGGACACCACCAACTTGTACTTTTCAAACCCCTAGTTAAGAAGAGTTTTAGCCTCTATAATTTAAGAGCTGTTAATTGTTAACACAGCTTGATTACAAGTACTTAAGCAACCTCTGCAGTACTAACTTGAAAAGGGTCTAGTAACCAACAGACAACTGCTTGCTAAAGACATGCGATACATGTTTTGGGGGTGGCAGGAACTCAAGAGGCAATTAAAAGTAAAACAGACTAGAGAATCTCCAGTTTAGAAATCCACATCACTCTGCTAGAGGCAAGAACACACTGTAAATTGTTACCTTCATCTACTCTACATCTGTATTCTTTTCTAAATATTCACAAGGAGGTGATGGAGCCAGCCAGACCTTTGGGCTCACAGAGTCTTTTCATTCTCATATACACCTCAAGTAAGAATGTCTGACAACAGCAGTGCATTGTAGCACTGCTCCTGTCATTACTGTCAGTAACAGACCCTTTCTCATTGCCCTTTTAGAAGTGAAGCTTTTGGTCTCCTTTAATACACTTTTTAGTAGAAAATGTTCTTATTCAGAAGCAGTGAAGTCTTAACATGACTGAGATATCACCTAGAAAAAAGGACTCTGCCTAGTACAACATTCATTCCCAAAAATTCTTGTTTACTAGAACAGAAAAACATTCTTTCAGTGCCAAATACTGGTTCAGTAAACAGTGTTCAGCACCAGTATTTATAGCTGTGCTTTTAGGTTTGGTTTCATAGGGACATCACCACATACAGACACTTCCTGCTACTACAATGGCATTGGCTACAAGAGCTGCCTACACTCAGGCAAGTCAACAGGAGGGGACGGGGGAACACAGAAATAGAGCCAACAGTACCTGCAGGTTTCAGCCTGCTTTGAGAAACAATGCCAGTACCACTGCTTCCCTCAACATCATCCCTTCCCTCCCCTGCAAAACAGCTTTGGAATCTGTTAGCCTACTTGTACCAGATTAGGAAGAAGCCTAGGAAGCATGACAAAAACCCTCAGAGAGATCAAGAGGCTGGGGAAGGAGAGGCAGTCAAAACTCACTCTGTGGCCAGCTGGCTGCTGCTAAGTGGAGGAGTATGCACACAGTTTGAAAACAACATTGTTCCATGGGGAGGACTCCAATATTTTCCCCCTAAGGCAGTGTGCTAGTGAAATACTATTCCCTGCAGACATTTACAGTCTCCCCTAAGTATCACTGTGGGCCAAAAGAACCTCAGACAACAGCATGGCACTGAACATCCATGGCACAGTCACTGGTAAGCCTGAGCAGGGAAGTCTGGCAAGGAGAAGGACAAGCCCAGAGGAAAACACAGTAACCAGCTAAACTGATGAGTCACAGAAGGCAGTTGATGTGCTGACGTACATCCCACCAGCAAGTGGAAGCCCACATATTTCTACAAGATGCTGTACTCTGATGCTATCAGAGGAAACAATCACCAGCCACTCCTACCCATGACAAAATAGCCTTTTAACAAGGAGAGCCAAAGCTTCCTGTGACCAGGAGAAAAGAGAAAGTTGAGTAGCCTCTACCCATATTCCTTGAAGTCAGATATTTGGGTGCCTTAAGCAAGCATAAGATTTTGCTTCTAATGGGATCTTTGTAAAAGAAAGCTTAAGGGAACATAACTACACAGGTGACCATTAACAGGGACATTTGAGGTGGACTTTAATGCAAGTCCATTTTCCATTAGCATTTACAGTGACCCTTTTCCTCATCATTCCTAATAAAAAGCTTGCCTAGCAATAAGGCCCTTCTGCAAAACCATCACTATGGTGGTTTTCATTTTCGTGCTAGTTCAGGAAAGGCACTTCTACCTTCACTTCCCCCCATCCCTTCTCTCCAAGCAACAGGAATAGGTAAACAAGGTAAAAGCATTACCAGGAATGAAACAAGCCACATTAAGGCAAGAAGCAGCAGATATGGATGTGCTGATTCCTGTGTACTAATTACTGACAAATGAGGTAACGAGGAAAAAAAAAAAAAAAAATCACACAAGCTGTGCCTCTGATCTCTGCTTTGCTAGAATTCTTCCTAACTCCACTCCAGAGAAATCCTTTACCTGACTTCTCTTTCTTGCAGAAAGACCTCAGTCTTCCTCTTCAGAAGAGAAGGTCCTGTGTATCCTTAAGGAAATCTGTGACTCTACACTGTAAGTTAGCTTCAACTTTGCCTTTACCAAACCCTCGGAAGTTACACAGTTACACCCCTATCGGCAGTAGCCTGCAGATGGAAGTTCTGTCCTTTTCAACAGGTTGATCCTATTTAATCGCAATGAAAAGGAGTCACTATGCTATGCACCGGGCTTGAGCATACAGACGGCAACATGACATTTCGTTTGCTTTCTTACTGACAGTAAAGTAGAAACCAAACCCCACCCCTCCAAAGAAAACCTCAAAACAAACAAACCCCACTAAACCGGGAAGCATTACTAATGCAGGATGCTTTACGGATAGATCAGTTGTACCAGGACCTTAACATTAAGGAGAGGCACACATGCTTTCCAGCAGCCCTTCCCGGGGGAAACGCCGCCGGCAGGTGCCGGGAAGGGGCCGAGCCCGGCTGTGCCGCGCTCGCTGTCCCGCACGCTCCGGGCCGATGAGGCACACACGGGCTCCCGCCCAGCTCCCGAGCGCGTCACGGCCGGCGCCGCGCGGCTCCCCCGGCCCGCGGGGAGGAGGAGGAGGAGGAGGAGGAGGCCCGGCCTGACTCACCGCGGGGGGGGCGAGCGCGCCGGCCCGGGCTGCGGGCGGCAGCCGCCTGCGGACCCGCTGCCCCGCTGCAGGTGCGCCGCGAAGTTGCGAGCGGGGCTCGGTACTCACCCAGCACTTTCTTCACCGACTCGGCCGCCGCGGTTGTGGCCGCGGCGGCGGCGCCGGGGGCCGCCTCAGCAACAGCCGCACCCGGCGCGGCGGCGCTGGCGGGGCTCTTGGGAGCGGCGTCCGGGGCGGCGGGCGCGGGCGACGCAGCAGCCGCGGCCGGGACGGGCGGCGCGGCGGGCGCGGGGCTGGCGGCGCTGGTCTCCGGCGCCTCGCTCATGGTGCCGGGCGGAGGTGTTGGGTGCTCGGCCGCGCTCGGTCTTACTGCCCCCAAAATGGCCCCGCCGAAGTTTTAACACAGTCAGCGGGGGCCGGCGCGGCACGCGCGCCGCCTCATTAGCATTTAAAGGGGCCGCGCCGGCAGCCAGCGGGCGGCATCGTGCGTGCGGTGTCGGCACGGCAGAGCCCGAGGAGAGAACCCCCAATGTACAGCTCATGGCGTGCGGTGCACAGCTTCCTCGCCAGGGGAAGCGGAGCGGCAGGCCCTGATCTGATCTCCGCTCTCTGGTGACCAAGGACAGGACCCAGGGCACGGGATTCAGGGCACGGACCCAGGCCAGGGTTAGGGTGGATGTCAGGGAAAGGTGCTTCCCCAGAGGGCGTCAGGCACTGCCCATGCTCCCCAGGGGGCGGTCACGGCGCCAAGGCTGCCAGAGCTCCGGGAGCGCTTGGACAGCGCTCTCGGGGATGCACAGGGTGGGACTGTTTTGTGGGGTGCTTTGTGCAGGGCCAGCAGCTGGACTCCTGATCCTGAGGGGTCCCTTCCAACGCAGGGCGTATTCCCTGATTTGGGGGCACGGCATTGCAGGGCGTGGGTGGGCGCTGTCCGGCCGCTTGTCCGTGCCTGTCAGTGCGGACACACGTGGCCGCACGTGCACACAGGTGTCCGCGTGTCCGCGTGTCCGTGTGTCCGCGTGTCCGCGTGTCCGTGTGTCCGCGTGTCCGTGTGTCCGCGTGTCCGCGTGTCCGTGTGTCCGTGTGCGCGGCCCCGCGCGGTCCCGAGGCCGCCCCGCTCGGGGCGCTGCGCGGGCGCGGCGCTGGAGGGAGGCCGCGCGGGGGCGCCTGAGGGGTTTGGGGTGCGGGCGCTCCGCGCGGGCAGGAGCGCGCTGCTGAGGGCGAGCGGGGTGTGTGCATTGGCGCGGCCAGCCCCATTTCTTCCCACTTTTCTCCCGCCGGCACTGTCATTCCCGCGGTGTCCTCCAGTTCCCACCCTCCCAGGGCATTTAGTTTTCCCGCTGCTGCCTCATTTCAGTGCCCGTAAATCTCTCTCGGCTTCTTGCCTGCGTCTCCTTCCTTTTCCCTGTCCTTCTCCCAGTTTTTGTACAGCCTCCACGAGTGTGGTTTTGGTGATGTTTCTGCTCTCTTTTGCAGCACCCCATTTTTATTCCACATTCTCCCCATATCACTTTCTGCTTATGTCCATCATTTTGTCCCACATGGATGCCTGAACTGGAGCATCGGGCATGGCCTTGTCCACTTCCTCCAAAGGCAAGGAAATAAAGTGTTTGTACACACACAGTTTTTCCTTACTTCTCTGTAAACCCGAACACTCAAGTGCAAGGTCCTGTTTGTTTTTTCCTTTATCTGCCCTCCTGATCTCCACTTCTCAACAATTCCTTGAAAGTTCTTACAGCTAAAGAGAAGGTCTTTGGAGAGCATCCTTTGCTGAACCTGCCTGAGACAGCAAAGCCAGCTGCTATTACAGTTCTCACCGCATCCTTCTGTACACATAAAAAACAAACAATATTTTTTATCCCATAGCTTTTAATCCTCAATGCTGTGCTCATTACATTACTTTAAGAATAGGTCACTCTGTTTCATTTTTCAGGGTACATTACAATTTCTAAGAGGGTGCTCATTGGAAACAATTTCAAGAGGATAGTTTAATTATGTTATAGAAAATGTATAATCAAGACACTGATGTGCACTTGATACATCAAATTTATTTTCAGTGAAGTTGTTAGTTGATTTTTTCTTCCTCAAGTTAATTTTAGTTTACTGAAAAAAACATTCAACAAAAAAATTACAGTATACAAGCTGTGAAATATACTGTGACAAAATTGACAATGTTTTCCCCTGGGTTTTTTATTTTAATATGAAAAAGAAATAGAATAATCTTATTTTTCTTTTTCTAGCTGCCAATTTATAATACATTTCCTCTGCTTCAGTATTCAAAGTCATTTCAAGAATTATATTGGAAGAAATCAATCTACCAACTCAGGTAGCAAAAACTTTTGCATGGAGAAAATAATTTCTGCCTCTCTACATTCTCGGAATAGTTCCCCTCAACTTGCTGTAAATTACTATTTTACAGAACTTAGAGCAATACAGAATCACAGATTGTTTGAGATTGGCTTGTCCTTCGTGTGTCTGGAAATCCAGGATTAGTTGCTCCATACCTTTTCCATGGATCTGGGTGAGGCTGACTTCCTTTCTAAGTAAACTGGAACATCAGACCCCTTAAGTGTAGGGATAATTACATATTTCTTAATTAGATGGTCACAAATTTCTCCTCTCACAGGATGCTGCCCTTTTTTCAGCAAATGAGCTGGTTTGCAATAGTCCCTTTCATCCTCCTCACTTGATGTGCAATTATTCAACATATTATGTAGCCCTCAGACTGGATGCAGAATTATTCCTTCCCTTCTTTCTCCAGGATCCTGTGGGGATTAAACCCACCCCAGTGAATTTGGAGCGCTGAGAACTGCCAAAAGTGTCCCATAAGATTTCTGGATCCCACAGGTACAGTTTTTTGGTGATTTATGGATATGAATAACTTTTTTCTATTTATAAGGAGTCTCTTCAGGGGCCTCAGGCTCTGCTGAGAAATCTGAGGGGAAAAACAGGATTGTAAAGGTTTTACATGGTAGGACATACGCAAGGTGCCTGCAGGTCTGGAGCAGGACACACTGATCCCATAACGAAATGCAAAGACAGATTGAACTACCAGATTTTGTAATTACAAAATGTGGTGTTCATCACAACATAAACATTTTGCAGATACAAATTAATTTCTGTAATTGTATTTCTTGGTGAAAAACAAACAAACAAACAAAACCCTTCAATAAAGAAGAAAGGTTCTATTTCAACAATTGCAAAAATGAACGTTTTAACACAGCATTTCCAAATAATTTCATGTACTGAAATTTTTTCAAATAATATACAAATATACAAATATTTGTATATATAATATACATAATGGATATATCATATACTAATACAAAAATAACGCTGAATTCTTTTTCTTTTCCTTTCCAGTAAACATTGTAGTGTGTAATATATATTACATTTTATATTGTCAAGAGCTGCTTCTCAAAGAACATCTTTAATATTGGAATGGAGGCAGTTTTACAAAATCTACTGAGTTGTTTAAAGGTTGGGTTTTTTTTTTTTTAAGACGTTCATTAAGGGGGGAAAACCCCAAACCTGACACTGACTTTAATGGGAAGTATTGTGTATTCTTTAATCTAAAAGGAATCCAAATGGCTTCTAGATTAAGTATCTGCAGGGTCCAGCAGTCAAATGCAAAATGCTGCTCCACCAAGCAGAAGGCTTCAGAGTAAGACGTCAGGGGCGGGTAAAGGATGAAAAATATTTCCCGTTGAAGCCGCGGGAGGCGATGTGGGACAAGGTAACGAAGTTACTGCAGAGGAGCTGACAGGTACTGTCACTGTTCCTTGATTTCCGTGTGGCTCTGCAAGCACCTCCCAGCCCTCTCTGAGAAACACCAAGGTGAGCCTGGGAAATAAAACTTCCAGTGGACAATTTATGAGAGAAGTCTGTGAACTGAGAGCACGCTAGTCAAGAATTTTAGGCAAAATAAATTAACAAAATACTTTAAAATGCGTCAAAGGTTCCAGCTGGGTACGTTAAGTGGGTGTATGGTGGTCTACATACATCTGCTCCATTGTGGGAAATGAAAAATTCATCTCAAATAACCCAGAGCTTGGCATTGACCTGGGAATTGTTGGATTGAATTCACTCTACCACACAGAGGATGTGTTTCAAACTTGAGGAACTTAAATTCATAAGCAAGTTTGGATCCTTCCAGACGAAAGGTTTTAAAGGACCGTTAAATACACAAGGGATTTGTGTGTTGCAAAACACAGGGAAAACTTCTGAGCGAATTAATGCTGAGTACCTGGCTGGCAGTGATATATGAAAAACCTGATTCTGGGCCAGAGCAGGGAGATATGAAACTGGAAAAAAAAGGTGGTGATGATGATGATGGTGGTGGTGGTGGTGTTCCCTGCCTGCTGCTTTGCGTCCCTGCTCCTGCCAAGGCTCCTGGAGTCATCTGAGGGGTTGGGGTGACATAAGGCACAGGAGGCGGTGTTGTTCCAGCAGTGTAAGGTATAGCTGGAAGGACCTGACCAAGACAAGAGTTAGCTCTCCAGAGCACTGAGTTGCGTGGTGAGAGTCACACTGGCTTGCTGCCGGATCTTTGTTCATTTACCATTTTAAAGAGACTGGATGCCAGCCAGCTGCTGGCTGTGAGGAGGCGAAGGAACGGGATGAGTGTGTTTGCAAAGGGCTTTGCAAGTGGTAATTTTCGGGATAGTCACAAACAAGCGTAGCACCTAAATTTCACCTCCGCAATCCTTCCCCAGGCGCTCGGGCTGACCAGGAGCCGCATCGTGAACAGCACGGAGCGCTCTCACCGAGCTGCGCTGAACGCGAGCGCCGGCGCTGCAGGACAGGGGCGGGCGCCGGCAGAGCCCCGTCCCCTCCTGCCTGCTCGGGGCGGGCAGCGCTGAGCTGCGAGCAGCCCCGAGCCTTCCCGCCTTCGCCCTCCAGCACCCCTCCTGGAAACGGCCTTTGCCTTGAATTTCACGGTTCTCTCTGAAGCCATTGCCGGGCTGTGCAATCCTTTCCAAAGTGACAGTCTGTGTGTCGCCGTGGGAGGCACGACGGCGGGAAGGCTCGGGGCCAGGACAGACACCGGGGCCAGCACGGCAGCGCAGTGGGGTCGGCTTCAGGCAGCCCTGGAGACACCTTTGTAAGGAGCGAGGGCCTTAGTGCTACCACACCAAAGATGGCGGCCCAGCCGGAAGTGGCTTCTGCCAGCACAGAAGGGATGAAGTCGAGTGATACCACAGCGAAGATGGCGTCGCACTGGGCAGTTACTTCCGCCGGTACCAAAGATGGCGGGATAACCCCGCGGTCCCGTGATGCCACACTAAATATGGCGTCTCATCCGAAAATGACTTCTGCCAGTGTGGTGACACGAGCAGGAAGTCACGTGTTGCCACACCGAAGATGGCGTCTTAACCGGAAGTGACGCCTGCCAGCACCCAAGATGGCGGACTGTACCGGAAGTCACGTGATGACACACCGACGGCGGCCATCGGCACTAGGCTTATTTGACCTTCCAAAGATGGCGGTATTCTGCGCATGCGCCTTGGGTAGGGGAGGAAATTGCATCCTAGAAGGAAACGGGCCACGGGGACACGGGGCCACGGGACACGGGACACGGGGACACCGGGCCACGGGGCCACGGGCCGTGGGGCAGCGGCGCCGGCAGCACCAGCAGGATGCAGCTGCTCTTTCGCAGGAGGTGAGAGGCGGCGGCCGGAGCTGGAGGCAGGCTTTGCCAGGCAGGGCCAGCAGGAGAATTCCCGCTGCCGGCAGCTCCCTGGGAGTGCTGGGCGGCCTCGGGCTGAGGAGGTGGGAGCTGTGGCGGTGTTCGTGTCCCCGGGAGCTGCTGGAATGACAGCTGGCAGCAGCCTCGTGTGTCTGTGTGCGTGTGTGTGTGTGTCTGTGTGTGTGGAAGCAGCCATAGCGCTGGCAGCCAGGTCGGAGCTGGGAAATGAACATCAGCAGCTGGAAACAAGCCACAGAAATGGGCTGAAATGGGACGGACTGCTCCCAAGCATCTAAAAATAAAAATCCTTGTTGGTTTTGCTCTAGGATCTCAAGGCTGGAGCGACTCCGAGATGTTGGCATTTCTTTTAATGTAGTTTTGGTGAGGTGCTGCCGCCGTGCCGTTCCACAGCTGCTGTGGGCTCAGCAGGTGCCCCGGATTTCCCTGCGAGCTGCTGGCCTGTTCTCCCAGCCCAGCGGACCGGAGACAGCTCACGGTGTTCCCCAGGGGATTTCTGCCGGCAGGGACGGTTCCGGTGCCACTGGGGCCGTGGCGAGAAGGGAGGGCTGGCAGTGACAGGCTTGGGATGCTCTTGTGAAAAACGCCAGTCACTTGTTTTGCATTTTAAAAGTTTCATAGTGATAAAATAGTTATAAAAATAGAGCAACAAGAATTTAGACAGAGTTAGGATAATGAAGGACAATAAAAAGCAAAGAATTACGGATGTCTGGGTGCTTTCCTCTTGAAAGCATGGCTCGCTAACCAAGGATTAACCCTTAAAAGCAGTACCCTGTTGCATATTCATATATCTCATACGTGATGCATAAATTCTTTTCAAATAAGGGGTGTTCTCTGGTTATCATCAACTTCTTCCCCTTAATCCTGGAGGCTCCTTAAAGATGGAGAGGAGGTGGAAGAATGTCTTTTCCGATAAGGAAGCAGTAACTCTTAGGTGTCTTGTTGCTGTTATCTCTGTGCAAATAATTTCTTGATTATCCCATCCCTTTCTTGAGCTAGTTAAAAAATATCTTACATTGCATAGTTTCTATTATAACGTTATGTTATAACCTAAAACTATCCACCACACTACTTAAAGAGGACTGATACAGCACTACAAAATAACTTTCCAACATAACACATATAGTATTCCATTTAATATTTGCAAAGAGCCAATCATTTAATGTGCATTTTTCACACTCTTCCTGTGGCACACACATTCCTTCCTCCCAGGCAGGCTCTGGGCTTGGATTCCTCGACTGGCACTTGCCAAGCGCTGGAAGGGCCTTGGCTGTGCAGGGAGCAGAACATTCAAGGGGAAAGCAAAGCTAGGGATGTTCTGGATTCAGAAAGAGACTGCAGAGAGGTCCTTTTGGAAGGGACTGAACTTTCCAACTGTGCCAAAACGAGCCAGTGGGATGTGAAGGTGTGGGGCAGTCTGGAAGGCTCCTTGTGCCCAAAGGATTGTGGCAAGTGCAGTGCTGGAAAAGTCTGAAGTAAATCTTGGAGTGCCTTTTGTTGGCTTGTTGAGCTTGGCAGAGACGCTGAGTGTGAAATTGCAGGGAAGCTGCCCTCGCTGCAGTGGCTGGAGGGAGAAGCAGGGGCAGCTCTTTGCTGGCTGCTTCTTGTCCACCTTCCCCTCAGTCCCCTGGAGCTCCAGGTCACCACACCGCCTTTGCTTTTCCAAGGCTTTTTTGCTGAAGGGTTTCTGAATGTGGTCATGGGCTTTGCTGCAGCTGGATTTTATTTCTGCTTCTGGCAGTTCCCCTGCCAGGTTCACTGCAGTAGAAGCAGGCACATGAAGCCCAGAGCCTGGACTGGGATGCTCCAGGCCCCTGCCAAGCACAGGGGTCACTGCTTGGTGTTGATTCTCCAGTCCTGTCTGCTCAGGCCTTGTTCTGACCTGCACAGCCATAAATGCCATTGCAGGAGCAGCAGAACATCCCACAGCTCCTGTGGATCACTTGTTGCACTGACTGTGCTGCAGCCTGAGCTGTGGGGCCTGAATGTTAGGTTTGAATTAACGCAAATTTCCCAGGATTGTGTGTTTGGAGTTGCTGCTTTAGGGATGGCAAGGTCTGGATTTGGATTTTGTGTCAGCTGTAGGTCTGGATTGGTGGGAATTGTTGGAGGAAAGAGAAGGGAATTGAAATGCACAGATCTATTCCTGGAGAAATGACCAGGATGGGAGAAAAGAGGGTGTGGGACTGCTGGGAGCTCCTGGAGAGAGGGAAAGGATTCAAGGATTGGAAGCAAAAGCCGTGGAATAAAGCCTGAAGGGGGGCAGAGGAAAAAGAGAAAGAATCCCTGCTCCAGGAATCCAGCAGGGGCCAGGAGAGGATCATTTTCCACCCACCAGCTCATGGTGAAATCCTAATAATGAAGGTCAGAGGAAATGATTTGTTTGCTATTAGGTTTGGAATGGAAGGTGCTATTCCAGAGGGGAATATTCACCTGTTAAAATTCTGTTGGATAAAGGCAAAGAGGGAGGAAGCAGCTGGGGAATGAACAGGTGGATTTTTGGTGGATTCAGGGGAAGATGTGGGAAGGGGCTCTTAGGTAAAATACACCTCACGGGTACCACCAGGAAAAGCCCCAGCTGCCCTTCTTTCCAAGCTCTGACACTCCAGAGGGGTAACCAGTGGTTAGCACACCCATGTCTGTATTCCTTAGATGCCCAGTGCTTTGTTGGGAAGAGATAATATTAGGAAATGTACAAATCCAGGGATGTAACTCCTGATAAAAAAACTCTGGAGGCCCAGGTTTTGATATTCACAGTAAGGTTTTATTGATTGGGTGGAAAGATTCAGATTTGCTGGGGTTCCTGTGTTTACTTCAAGCTGCTACTCCTCATGAGACCTGGGAATAAGATTTCCCAGTTCCAGTGGCCCAAATAGGAAGTGCACCAATTCCAAAGTGTGGGGATTCTGGATACGCTTCCTGAGTTTGGCCTGGAAAGAGAAAGGAAACACAGTTTAACCCCACCCTGAGTGTGTCTCCTCTTTTCTGTCCCATGGAGGGAGTGTTGCAGACTGATGAGAAGAATTTGTAGTGTAGGGCATAGGAATCATTCCTTTTTATTTTGTGTTTATTTCTAATTCTTGATGAATTTCAGGAGGAGTGGAATCCCCTCTCTGTTAAATCAGTGCCTTTGAAGGTGATTTGAACAGACACACAAACCTTGCCTTATTTTGGAAGTCCTAGTGAGGAAGGGCCAGGGTTGGTTATTGTTGTTTCTGCCTCTTGCAGGGTTGACAATCCCACTGGTTCCATGAATGAAAACAACAGGATGGGTGTTTTGAGGGTCCCTTGGCAAATTGCTGACAAGGAAACGTCCCCACCAAGGTCTTGTCTGTGGCACCTGGAGCTGCCCTGGCCACTGAAAGGCTCCAAATCACCTGGTGTTTGAGGTGAGCTGTGGCAGAATGGAGGAGCAAACACTTGGGATTGATTTCCTGCAAGAACTGCGTTTCGGCAGCAGCGATCGGCGGAGCTGTGGTGAGAAACATCTCCAGTTTGTGCTTCCCTGCAGCTCCTCCTCCTGCCCTGGGCTCCTGGCACTGCTGCCATGGGAGACAGGCTCCCTGCTCCCACTGAAATGCAAAGCAATGGAAATGCCAGAGATGAAACATTAGTGTGGAGTGGGAAGTGGGAAGCAGCTGCTGGCAGCAGGGTGACCCAGTGAACGGGCACTTCCCAGGGACTCGGCAGCCACGTGGGGAGGAACATGGCAGGGCTCCACCACGGAGTACCAGCTCTGCTCGACCCTCAGCCCTGGGATCTTGTCAGATCAGCTGCTCCTTCTGATCCTGAGCAGGCACAAGTTATCCCTATTTGCTTCTCAAGGAAAAGCCTAAGCTTGGTGTCCTGCATTAGGGTTGTTTACAACCTCTGGAGTTTCCTTATTAATGACTGCCCAGGAAGGAGCTTGTGGGATGTATTCACTGGACAAGTTTGGTCACAACTGACAGAATTCCTGCTGGCTCCTTCCCCTCCTGGTCTCTCGTGTTTCACTGAACAGAGCTGGCAGCACTGGGAACATCTTTGTGCTCCTGCTTTTCATCCTCTCCACAATCCAGAGGGTCTGGCAGGGGAGAAAGAGAGGAGCCAGGAATATCAGGGTAATGAGGAACTTCAGCTGCTGTCAAGCAGAGACTTCCCAGGCCTGGATCTGAAAAGACCTGGGCGCTGCAACCCTCTGGCTGCTCTGTCCCATCCTGGACTGGATGTTTCTAGTTTTGGTTTAACAGCTTGTCCCAGGAAATCTGCACAAGCCTGACACAATGTTTGTCCTGGTTTCTGAAGAACCTGGAATTCACACCTTAGTCCCTTGGCAGTGTTTTCTGCTCTAATTTCCCTCTGAACACTCGCTGCTGGGATACACTGGGAAAAGCCCTGTCCCTGCATGGGATGGAAACTCCTCCGTGTCTCACCAAGAGGTTCAAAGCCCGTTTGGTTTCTGGAGGCAGTCGATGAACTCGGCCTTGCTCGGGGTCCTGCTCGGAGGGTCAGCATTCCCTCTGTCAGGAAGAGGGGCAGAGAAGGACACATTGGTGAGAGCATCCCCCTTGGGAAGGTTCCATCCCCCTGCCGTGCAGAAGGCACAGCAGAAATGGGTGTTGAGACCAGAACTGCTGAAAACGAGGGGCTCAGGGAAAGGCAAACGCCCTCCGTGTGCCGGAGGCTCCGCTCCGTGAGCTCTGCCAGAGGCGCCCCCGGAGCAGCGGCACCTCCCGAGCTGCTGCGCCAGGATCGCGGCGGTGCCGCGGCACCGATGCGGCCCTGCTGGGCTGGGAGCTGAGGTGTCCCCCCACCTTCATCCGAGCCCCCTGTGCTCCCCGTTTGTTCCGGCTGCTGCACTGCCCCTGCCGGCCCTTTCCTCTGGCTCTGCCTCCCTTTCCTCCTTTGGCTGCGCTGTGGGAATCCTCTGCTGCCTTCTGGAGCCGGGTGAGGAGCGCTGGGATGTCATCCGGGGTGCAGTTCAGGATTTGCTGTGAGGACAGAAACCCAAGGGACCGAGGTGAAAGCGAGCCCGGGCTGGGCACGGCTGGGAGCCCGAATCCCAGGGCCTGCTGCATTTCCCAGGAGGATGCACAGGAGTGGGCAATCCAGGCATGAAACAGCTGAATGCATCCCTCTGCAAGCACGGAGCTGCTGGGCCGGGCTGTGTGCTGTCCTTCCCAAGGGGACAAGTGACCCATGGACGGCTGGAAAATAACCCAGGTGGGATGGGCAGGAGCAGAGCTGGAATCAGCAGAGCCGCCTCAGGTCAGAGGACATTGGCACTGGCCCGGTGATGGAGATTTGCTTTTGGCCACCTTATCTTTGTGCACAGCGAGTATCACTTGGAGAAATGGCCAGAGGATGCATTAAATGCCTGCTCGGGGAGGAGCCCCTTGCTCCCTGCCTCTCTTCTCCCTCTGCTCCTGCCCGTGGACTGTGCGGTGTCCTTGTTCCCACCGTTTCCTTTGCCATCTCCTGTGCTAACGTGGCTCCAGACTCCTCGTGCTCGCCAGAGCCGGAGCTTCGCCGTTCAGGGTCTGCAAACGAGGGACAGAAAAATACATTTGCTCTCAGAGGTGGGAAATGGGCTCCCCCAAAGGCAGGGATGCGTGGGATGGTAGCTCCCAGCCTGGGTGTTTGTTCTGGGTTGTGAGGGCACCTCGGGACACCCCGAGAAGCAGGAGGCCATTGGAGCTGCTAATTAAATCCTGCGGGGCACAGCAGCCGCCTGCCAGCCCCGTGTCCGTGCCCTGCCTGCTCCCAGCTGCAGACAGGGCTGAGCCCCGAGGAGCAGCCAGCAGAGTCCTGCCAGCCCCGGCTCCCGCTGCTCCGGGTGCCCAGCTCCTGGGCCCTCAATGGAGCTACGTGGAGGAGCTGAAGAACCAGAGGTCAGGTGGGATTAGATGAACTCTGCTCTCCGTGGGAGCCTTCAATCTCCCAGAGGTTCCAGTTTAACCGAATGGCAGTGGAGAAAGAAGGAAGAAGCCCTGGAATTCTGCAGGATGGCCGTTTAGGCAGCCCTGGGCACAAATCAGCATTTTTCTACACACTGGGCAGTCCCTCAAGCGCTTGCAGTAGGTGCTGAATCCCCATCATCCTTCCAAAACCCCAGCCCCGAGGCACGTCCCGGCTTCCAGCAGCCACGCACGCGGTGGGGGGGATATTCCAGCGGGAGCAATCGCTGGGGCGGGCCCTGGTGCAAAGCAAAGGCTGTCAGCTCAGGGCAGGGGCGCGGAAAGGGCCGGCACGGCCCCGGGGATCTGCGAGGGGGACAGCTGGGGAGGCAGCTGTGGCGAAGGACCGTGGCAAGTCCAGGGCCTGAGGGGCAGGAGCGGGGCTGGAATTGGGCACCGGGAGGGGACCCCGGGCGGGGAACGCGGGGAGCTCCGGACCGCGGGCCGGGGGACCGGGAGGCACTGCTGGCCCCGGCAGGGCCCGCCAGAGCTGGAGCCGTGGGATGCCGGAATGGTTCGGGGTGGAAGGGACCTTAAAGGCTCATCCTGCTCCACCCCTGCCACGGGCAGGGACACCTTCCACTCTCCCAGGCTGCTCCAAGCCCCGTCCAGCCTGGCCTTGGACACTGCCAGGGATCCAGGGGCAGCCTCAGCTTCTCTGGGCACCCTGTGCCAGGGCCTCAGCGCCCTCCCAGGGAAGAATTTCTTCCCAAGATGCCATCTATCCCTGCCCTGTGTCAGTGGGAAGCCATTCCCTGTTGTCCTGGCACTCCAGGGTGACAGGTACTGCAAAGGGAAGGAGTCAGAGATGGGACCAGGAATGTTTCCTCTTGCTCTTCCCAGCTAAAAGGGACTTTCATCACAATAGCTTGGGATATTATTTGTTATATGACCTCAGTGAGGGCATGTGGCCATATCTGCTGTATTTATGGATATTTATTCCCTGTTCAATCCTTTTCTTCTCCTTTAGCTCCCCATAGACCACGGGGGCAGCGAGGGAAAAGCCACATCCATGGACACAGAGGGGACCTTCCTTCCAGAGAGGCTCCTGGCCGTGGCTGAAAGGTCAGTGAGTGGAAGACAGGAGTAGATGGACTCACAGCTCAGCTGGAAAATGCTTTCCACAGGTCCTGGAGGTTGATCTGGCAGGTGTTCCCTTTGGAAAGCTCTGGTGTTGTTCCTGTCCCGTCTCTGCCGCTCTCTCCCCACAGCTCTCGTGTCATTGTCCCACGGCACGAGGTGATTTCCCTCTCTTGCTGCTGGAAGGGACTGGGAGCTTCCCAAGCAGCTGGGGACAGGACTGGCTGGATCCTGTCAGGGAATTGGATCTAATCCTGCTGGCCTCTCCCACAGCAAGGACTGCTCCCGTGTTCCCTGTCACCAGGGAATATTTGGCAGCCAAGCAAGGGAGAGGAAGGAAAATGATGCTTGCAGCAGGCACAGGTGTGTCTGTGCTGGCAGGTTCAGGGTGTCCTTGGAATCATGGAATCCTTCAGGTTGGAGGAGCCCTCTGAGATCACAGTGCCCAACCATTCCCCAGCACTGCTGAGGCCACCACTATCCCACGTCCCCAAGTGCCACATCCACATAGCTTTAAATCCCTCCAGGGATGAGGTCTCCACCAGTGCCCTGAGCAGCTGTGCCAGGGCTGGACAGCCTTTCCACTGTGAGACTTCCCAATATCCAGCCTAAACTTCCCCTGGGATCACGTCAGGCCATTTCCTCTTACCCATTTCAAATGGTTCCGATCATTCCCTTCTCTTTTCATCACCTCAGGTTGCATTTTCCTCCTCTGTTTTTATCTCTGCTGGGGATGTGAGTTTTCTTCCAGTCTTTTGGCCAAGCTCCTGGCTAACTCCAGGAGCTCCAAGGTTCATCCCCTTTTCCCCTGATTTTGCAGGAATGGCCTCTGGCAGCGATGCCCTGGACAAGGTGGCCTCTGCCGGGGCTTTGCCAGCGATCGCCAGGCCCAGCTGCTGCGTGAGGCTGGAGACCGAAAACTCCTTTTCTCCCCCTGGATCCCCAGTCCGTGTCCCGGAGAGGCTCCTTTCCTGCTGGCACCGCAGGGACGCTCCCGAGGCAGCGGGCGGAGGGAGCCGTGCGGCTCCGCGTGGGAAGCGCCGGGACGCGCCGAGCGCAGCCGGAGCTGTGGGAAGAGATCTCCCTCTGGGCTGCAGGCACAGGGCAGGGCCGGGAGCTTCCTGGGCAGCGTTCCCGCGGCAATTCCCTGCCGGTCTCCCTGGATCCCGCCCCGGACACGGTGCGGACAATCTCGGTGGCACAGCTGGGAGCTCGGTGAATTGGAAGCAGAGCTGAAGGGTTTGTCCACCAAGAGAGGTGGTGATTTCTAGAGCAGAGGAGAGTGGTATTCCACACGGGGAATTTGGGATTTGGGATGGTCCCAATCCATAATCCATAATCTTCCTGTTCATTTTCTTTTGGATGCTGCAGCCTGATGGGCTGGGGGAGCTGCTCCTTTCCGTTACCATTTAATTTTCTGTATGTCATTAATTCTCTGTGGAAATCTGCTTTTAATAAAAGGCCCGGGAGGATACTGATGAGATCCCGCAGGTGTGTTCAGACCAAGGGTTGTTCTGGCTGGCAGAAGCTGCACCAATCTCCCAGGAATCTCAGCCTGGATTTTCTTTTCTCTCGGTTCTCCCAATCCTCACTTTGGGGGTGCAGTGCAGCCCTGCCCTGTGTATCTCCTAGAAGAGTTTTGGGGTCAAAAGTGTTCTTTTATATTCTGCAGTATTTATAATTTGATTAAAAAGAATAAAACCGCATCAGTGTGGTTTGGACTGGTTCATTTGCATTGGTTAATTAAAGCAAATCGGTGAGAAGGGGTTTGAGCAGCCCTTGGTTGGAGCTGGCAGCTCTCTCTTCCTTTGTGTCTCTTCGTTCTCTGAATTTCTTTGAATTATTTCTTCAGCAGTTCCTGCAATCAAGATACACAGTGAGGAGAAACAGCGTTGCTGCCCTGCTGGATTGGGCAATCCAAGTCCAGTTCCTCAGAGGGATTGAGGGGACGGGGAGCTGAGCCTCAGGCTGGGATTTGGCAGCAGGAATTCAGTGAGGAGGGGAGAGGGGAGATCCCCCAAAACTGGTTAAAGCCAATTCTGCTGGCTTTGGGTGCCCCCACCCCGAAAAATGATCCTGGTTAAAGGGGACTTGAGGAAGCAGTGGGATGTGCTGGGGGGGCTGTGCTGGAACCCCCAAACCCTGGGCAGGGATGGTGAGCAGTGCCAGAGACACAGGAACGCTATGGAAGGGGGGACTGTCACCTCCACATTCCAGCTAGGAATGCTGGACAGTGTCAGCTCCATGGGGACACTATGGAAGGGCTCTGCTGGGATCCCCAGAATCCAGTCGGGAATGCTGGGCACTGCCAGCTCTTTGGGACACTGCCTGATCCCGAGAGTTTTCCCATTATTTTCTGTCGTGCTCAGTACCTGACACTTCATTAGAGAGCCACAGGCTTAAAATGCCACGGGAGCAGCTGGAATCACAGGCAATCACACAGAAGCCGGTCCAGGATTGGAAATGAGCTGTTCCACAGATTTCTTCTTCCCAGAGGGTTTTTAATTTCAAGCAGAACACTGCCCGTGCCCCGACCCCCCGTCCCCCGATCCCATATCCTTTATTTTTGGGGTTTCTCCATGAGAATTATCTGCCTAGGCTGGATGAAAAGTTCAAAACAAATTCCCCGGCTCTGCGGGGACCGGCGGGGTCTGGGGGGTCCCGGAGCCCCGGCGGGGCCGCAGCCGGAGCAGGAGCGGCAGCGCCGGGCTCGGCCCCAGCGCCCGTCCCGCAGCGGCTCCTCCCGCCCGCGGCGAGCCCGGTCCCCATCCCAGCGCCAATCCCGCCCCGGTCCTCCGGCCCCGGGACCCCCGGCGACACGGGCAGGACCCGGACCCGAAGCCCCGGTCCCAGCGCCGGTGCCAGCCCCGGTTCGGCCCAGGTGTGAGGGGCGGGAACGCGAGCGATGGGCCCGGCCCCATCCCGGGCACGGCGGGGCTCCGTGAGGCGGGGCCCGGAATGGGCCCGGGCTGGGGCCGGGGCTCCGTGAGGCGGGGCCGGGGCTCAGCCCGGGGCGGGGCCGGGGCTCCGTGAGGCGGGGCCGGGGCTCAGCCCGGGGCGGGGCCGCGGCTTCAGGGGCGGGGCCGGCTCAGGTGTGAGGGGCGGGGCTGGCTCAGGTGTGAGGGGCGGGCCGGCTCAGGTGCGCGGGGCCCCAGGGCGGCTGCGCGGGGCGGGGCCGAGGGGATTTAAGCCCCGGTTATCGCCTCGGCCGCCATTTGCTCACTCAGAGCACGGTGCGGGCGGGAGCTCCCGTGCGGGCTCCGCGGGTGAGGCTCGGGGGCTTCGGCCTCCCCTCCTGTCCCCCTCTCTACCCCTCCTTCCTTCTCCCCGTATTCCCTTTCTTTCTCCAACGTTCTCCCCCTTCCCTCCTCTCCCCCCAAACCTGACCCCTACACTCCTTCGTTTCCTGTCACTACCCCGCTATCCCGTTCTATTCCCCTCTCCTCCTCCCCTGTCCACCCTCCCTCTTCCCCACCTGGCCTTTCCCTTCCCTCCTCACCCCCCCATCTCTGCTCTGTCCCTGTCCTTCCCTCTCCCTCTTTCCCGCAGCCGCGGGGCTCGGGGTGCCGGAGAATAAAGCCCAGAGGGCCGGAGCCCGGCGCCCCCCGCCCTCGCTGGAGTCCCCCCACACGGGGCCGGACCCGCTCGGCGGGTCCCCCCATACCGGTCTAATACACCGCCCGACACTGCCGGGGTTGCGGCTTTCCCGACATCACACTGGGGGTCGGGGCTGGGGGTCAGGGAGGGCCCCTGCTCCGGAGGGGGTCCTGGGGAGAGGGGTGTGGGTAGCTTAGGGGGGACCCCCTCCTCCGGAGGGGGCGGGGGGGAGCGGGGTGGGTTAAGGGGCCCCCTCCGGAGGAGGGGTCCCGGGGGGGTTGGAGGGGGGGGGTTAGGGAGGGCCCCCTCCGGAGGAGGGGGTCCCGGGGGGGGTCGGGGTGGGCCTCCTCCGGAGGAGGGGGTCCGGGCAGGGGGCGGGGCGGAGGGGGCCTTCCCCCCTCCAGGCCCCGCCCCCACCCCGGACCCCCTCCTCCGGACGGGCCCCGCCCCGGGCCCTCCCGGGGACCCCCTCCTCCGGACCGGGGCCCCCCGGGGGGAGGGAAAGGGGGCGGGGTGGGTGGCCGGGGCAGGAGGGCCTGTTCGTTTGTCCGGCCGTTTCGTTTCTGTACGTGCGCTCACGGTGCAGGGTGACGTGACCCCCGCTGCTTCCCCCCCCACCCGCCCCCTTTCCCTCCCCCCGGGGGGCCCCGGTCCGGAGGAGGGGGTCCCCGGGAGGGCCCGGGGCGGGGCCCGTCCGGAGGAGGGGGGTCCGGGGTGGGGGCGGGGCCTGGAGGGGGGAAGGCCCCCTCCGCCCCGCCCCCTCCCCGGACCCCCTCCTCCGGAGGAGGCCCACCCCGACCCACCCCGGGACCCCCTCCTCCGGAGGGGGCCCTCCCTAACCCCCCCCCTCCAACCCCCCCGGGACCCCTCCTCCGGAGGGGGCCCCTTAACCCACCCCGCTCCCCCCCCGCCCCCTCCGGAGGAGGGGGTCCCCCCTAAGCTACCCACACCCCTCTCCTCAGGACCCCCTCCGGAGCAGGGGCCCTCCCTGACCCCCAGCCCCGACCCCCAGTGTGATGTCGGGAAAGCCGCAACCCCGGCAGTGTCGGGCGGTGTATTAGACCGGTATGGGGGGACCCGCCGAGCGGGTCCGGCCCCGTGTGGGGGGACTCCAGCGAGGGCGGGGGGCGCCGGGCTCCGGCCCTCCGGGCTTTATTCTCCGGCACCCCGAGCCCCGCGGCTGCGGGGAAAAGAGAGAGAGCGGGGGATGGAGAAGGAGAACAGGGGAGCAGAGGGGGTGGTCGAGAGGAGAGTGACAAGGACGGAGGGCAGGTGGAGGGAGGTCGGGGTGTGCAGGGCACCAGGGGAGGGGGCTGGGGGAATGGCAGGGGGAGGAAGGAGGGGAAGGATTGAAGGCAGGTTGCGGGGAAAGAGAAGGATGACGTGAGGGGGGAAGGCATCACGGAGAGGGGGACAGGAGGAACCGGGGTGAGGGGAGAAGGAAAAGTGGAGGAAGGAGGGAGAGGATTGAAGGCAACTGGGGGGAGACTGGGGAGGAAGAGGAGCAGGGAGAAAGGGCAGGAGGAGCCGGAGTGGGGGAGAAGGAAGGGAGGAATGAGAGGATGGAGGAGTGCGGTAGGGTTGGGGTATGTAGAGGGATGAGGAGTAGGGGGGACCCGGCTGGGGGGGAGGAAGGGGAGGGCTAGGGGGGAGAGGGAGGGGGGGTAGGGGGGGAGGGTGTAGGGGGTGGGGGAGGGGAAGAAGAGAGGGGAGGAAGGAGAGGTATAGAGGAAAAGAAGTAGAGAAGCAAAGAAACGTAGAAGAAATAGAGAGGAAAAGAGACACAGAGTCCGGCCCGGCCGCAGCGAGCGCCGAGGAGCAAATGGCTCTGCCGGGCCCTCCCCGCGGTTTAAATCCCCTGGGCCCCGCCCCGCGCAGGCGCTCTGGGGCCCCGCGCACCTGTGCCGGCCCCGCCCCTCACACCTGTGCCGGCCCGGCCCCGCCCATAAATCCCGGCGGATCCGCGCCCGCTCCGCTCGGTGCGGTGGATGCGCGTCCCGGGGTGCGGCGGGACCGCCGCTCGGAGCTCGAGGCGCTGAGGTGGGGCCGGCACCGGGACCTGGGTCCGGGTCCTGCCGGTGTCCGCTGGGGGTCCCGGGCGGAGCCGCTCGGCGGGCGGGGTGCGGGATTTGGGCTGGGGTGAGGACCGGGATCGCGGCGGGCGGGAGGAGCCGCTCCGGGACGGGCGCTGGGACCGAGCCCGGCGCTGCCGCTTTGCTCCTGCTTCGGCCGGTGCGGGGCTGGGGTCCGGTCCCGGCGCGGCCCGGGGAGCCGGGGCCGTGCCGGTGCCGGGCCCAGGAGGAGGGCGGCGGTTCCCCGGAGCGGGCTCTGGATCGCGGCCGGGAGCGGGCGGGGCGCGGGCACCGCCCGTGCCGGCCCCGGGACCCTCCCGACGCCGCCGCTCCCTCAGCGCCGCCCGCGGCCCCGGCCCGTGGGGCGCCGCCTGGCGGACACGGAGCGGCGGCGCTCCCGCAGCGCCCCCCGGCGGCAGCAGCGCGCTCCGGCGCGGTCCCGGCCCCGCGGCGCCCCGGGGATGCGGAGCCCCGAGGGACCCGCACCGCCCTGGGCAGAGCAGCGCCCTCCTCCCCCTCCCCCGTGCCCGAGCCCCCGGGGGCTCCCGCCCGCCGCGCCCCCGCCGAACGAGCGGGGCTGGATCGCCGTGGGCGGGAGGAGCCGCCCCGGGACGGGCGCTGGGGCCGAGTCCGGACCGTGCCCGGTGCGGGACCGGGGCCCCGCCGGGGCTCGGTCCTGCTCCAGCCGCTCATCCGACACCTGCCGGGTGAGACTTAATGCTTTCTCTGTGGCTCGTACTCCCCAGTGGAAAAACCCGGGGGTTTAAAAAGCCTGTGGAAGCTGTTTGCTCTTTATTTCCGGAGCACGGGAGATTCTGAGTTGGAAAGAGCCACGAGGATCATCAAGTCAAACGGTGACAAGTGACTGGCCCACGTGGGGATTGCATTCAGAATCCTGGCCTTGTCAGCACCCTGCTCCAAGCACCTGAGCCAGTCTCAGGCTCACGAGGAAGGTCCTGCCTGGGATGGGGTTGGCTGCTGCCAGCATAGGAATTCCTATGCAAATGTAGCTCCTTCTTTCCTGCTAGTGCTGCTTTGCACACCAGCCCCTAGAATGGCTCTAGAGCAGAACTGGCTGGTGTCTCACAGGACAGCACAAGGCTCTTCCAATAACCTTGGTTTCCTGCCCTTTCCAGGATTTACCCCACAGCAGTAAAGGTGCTCATTCCATGTCCCTTTCCAAGGAGAAATGAGCAGGACAAGTCCTGAGGGTTCACTTGGTCCATGGCCGGAGTTCTTCTGGAGAGTGTCAGAGCTGTTCCCACCTGCAGAGGGGCGTTTCCTGCAGGTGAGTGTTCACAGCCCCAAATCACTGCAGGTGCTGATGCTGGGGCCACTTTTCTGGCCCAGAGCTGCACGGAGCCCTTGGTGACTCCCACTCCCTGCCAGGAATGTTCCTTGGTGTTTCCTCAGTGTGTCCCAGCTGGCTGGGAATGCGGGGCAGGAGGAGGCTGGGAGCCCCGGGAAGGGAACCAGCACCTCCTACCCTCGGTATTTGCAGGGGAGCAGCTGTGCCTCAGTGCCCTGCCCGTGGCAGGCAGCGTGCCACCCACACATCCCGGCGATGGGCACTGGGATGCCCGGGCAGTGCTGGGATGGACGTGGATAAAGGGCTGCCCGCGGCTCCTCGGCCAGGGGCTGCTCTGCACAGGCACCCGGAGATGCTTCAGCCCGGACAGACCCCGCCCCCACCCCGGAATTACCCGAGCAACAGCTGGAACAGCTGGCGTTGCCTGGGAACGTCGGCACGGTGCGTTTGCGGAGAGGCTCAGGCAGCAATTCCCGGTGCCGACCTCCCGGAGCTCCCACACACCCCCAGGTGTGTCCCAGCCCCCCAAACCCCTTCCCTTCCAGCCTGGGAACATCATCCCTCAGCAGCATTAAAGTCAAGGGAATCTTCCCCATAGAAATGAAATCCCCAGCAATGCCCTCAGAGATGCCTTCAAATACAAGGTTAGAGTCGGATGGAGTTTTGTCTGGATGAAGTTTGGAGTTTTTCAGGGAGCCAGCCGGAACCACAGAACTGATGGAAAGCTTTCACAGGCGGGTCCCACTGGAGGTGTGCTGAAAGCAGGGATGTGCATCCCTTTCCTGAGGGAAAAGAACTTGCAGAAGCTCTGAAATGGACTCAGCTTCTGCAGGGAGAGATGTCCTCCTCTGGGCACAGGGGCTGCCTCAGCACGGGCCAGGAGCGCGTCCGGCCACCGCCTTTCTCCTGCTCTGAAACATCAACTGGAGCCTGAGCTCAGGGGGATGAAATCAGCTGAATTCCAGGGAGCTCTGTCAAGTGTCCCCCAGGGACATCAGTGGGGCTGGGGGATGAGGGTTATAAATGACAAATTCTATGGAATATAAACCTGTCCTTGTCCTGGAACCTCTGCTGGTTCCTGCCACAGCTGCTGTTCAAGTGGCAGCTCTGCATGGGAACGTCCAGACTCCACGAGGCACTGTCAGGTTATTCCAGCAGGATTTCAGCAGGGAATCTGGGGCTGTGGGTATAATTCATCTGAACCAGCAAAGCTGATACTGAACCCCAGATCTGGGTGCCACACAGAGAACAATCTTTGTGCTGCCCTGACAACTAAAGCCCCTGGGCTGGGAAATTTCAGCAGCCAAATGTATGGAATTATGTAAATCCCAGCATCCCCCAGAGGGACAATCCAAGCCCCAGGGTGGGAGCTCTTGTCCTTCCCCTGCTGCTGGCAGGACAAATTTCCCTTAGCTGGGCGGGGGCTGGGAGCAGGAGGGGCGGGAGAGCGGCTTGGCTGCCTGGGAAGCGCCGAGGCTGCTGGAATCTCATCTGAATCCTGAATACATTCTTTCCCTGCAGAAGCCAAGCAGATCCCTCCTGGCTAGGCTGGTGGGCAGCAGCTCTGGGGGAAAACACCCTGACCCTGCCAGGAGCTCTGACTCTGCTTTTCCTCCCAGCTCCTGAGCAGGGTCAGGGCCACTGTGAGGGAGTTAAAATCCAAACAAACCTCACAGCCCATGGAGTGAATGATCCCAACAAAGAAATGCAGATCTTAAAGATCTGTTAAAAAGGCTGTGACAACACTGGGATGGGATTCCCAGGAACCTGCTCTTGGTTCTGTTTTTATGTATTTTTAGTCCCTCCATGGGCAGCTTGTAGAACTTATTCTGGAATTTATAGGTTGAGCAGGGTTGGCTTTGGATTGACCTTCACCTCTGGTCCCACTTTGTGCAAACACAACTTGGGCCAAGCTGGGTGAATTTATTACCTGAGCTTTCCCCTCCAAAATATCCCCTACTTATGTCCCTGCAGATGAACTCAGATTTTGCCCCAAACTGTCCACTCCTCACCTCCACTTGCCCTCACAGTGTCCATTCTGTCACAGGTGCCCTGGTGACACCAGGGAGGTCCCTCTGCCTTTCTCTTGCCCCTCTCCAGCCCGAGGCCGCTCCTCTGCTCGCTGTCTCCAGCCTCGTCCCACACAGGCGCCTCTTCTCCCTTCCCTGCCGGCTGCTGCCAAGGAAGGGGGACAAGGTGAGTCCTGAGTTGGCCTCCAAACAGTCATTCCCTCACCTTGAAATGACCTTGGATTTTACCCCCAACATTCTCCCTTCCTGTGCACTACTGACTGCCTCACTGACCTCAAAAATAGTCACTCTTTCACCTGCAAGTTATCTCTGATTTTATGACCAAAAAGTACATTTTCTCCCCAATATATTACCTAGATTTTTAAAACCAAGAAACACACTGGTTCTGTCTGTCTTATCCCCAAAATCTTCATCTGTCCCCTACAAATTATGTCAGAATTTTTCTCCAAATACTTCTCACCCTTACACATTATCTCAGCTTTTGCCCCCAAATTTTCCTTTGATGTCCACTACTGATCAACTCATTTTACCTTCAAATGTTTCTTCTTTCACCTAGAGATTACCTAAAGGTTTACTCCAAAATTTCCCTTTTCTGTCCACTACTGATTATCTTATTTTTCCCTTGAGATGTTCATTCTCTGCCCTACAGATTATTTCAAGTTTTACCCCCTAGATTTTCCCTACCTGTCCACTACTAGTTATCTCTTGTTCACCTCAAAATATTAGTTCTCCATTCTGGAGAAAATAACACTTTCTACACCCAAAGTTTTCATTATGTGTCCACAAGTGATTACCTCTGTTTTCATTATCTTCCCTGGGGATTATTTATCATTCCCCCTCCAGATTTTCCCTGTGTGTCCACTTCTGCTTCCCTCAATTTTCACAAGCAAGTATTCATTCTCTGCTCTGGACACTACCTCACTTTTTTCCTCCCAATATTTCCCTACCTGCCCAATTCTGATTACTTCCTTTTTACCTGAAAAGATGCATTCTTTTCCTCTACAGGGTCACCCATATCTTGTGACTGAAATGTTCATTTTGTCCCCTACACACTAACTAGAGTTTAAAACCAAACCCACACAAGTTATGTCTGTCTTATCCCCAAAATGTTCATTCTGCCCCCTACACATCACATCAGATTTTTCTCAAAATCATTTATTGTTCTGATATATCAGGGTTTGGCCTCCAAATTCTCCCTGCATGTCCACTCCCAATCATCTCCTTTTTACCTCAATATGTTCATTTTCTGTCCTACAAATTTTCCCAAGTCATACCCCCAAAAATTTCCTTCACTGCCTCAGTCTGTCAGTGTTCACTCTCTCCCTAGAGATTTACTCAAGTTTTACCCTCAAAATTTTCCTTACTTATCTACAACTTATTACCTCATTTTTAACTAAAAATATTCATTGTTAACCTTTAGATTATTTCAAATTTAGCCCCCAAAATTCCCCTACCTATCCACTACCGATTCCCTCATTTTTTACTTCAGTATTGATTTTCTACAGTGTAGCTTTTCCCAGGATTTACCCCCCCAAATATTTTCCATCTGCCTACTACTAATGACCTCATTTTTACCTCAAAATGTTCATTTTCTGCCCTACAGATAATTTATTATTATTTTTACCCCCCAAAATTTCCCTAGCTGCCCATAACTGATTCCCTCATATTACCTTACTATGTTCATGCTCTCCCCTAAAGATTATCTCAGATTAACCCCCAAGTTTTCCTTACACACCCACTACTCATCACTTTATTTTTGCCTCAAAATGTTTGTTTTCTGCTCTAGAGATTTGGTCAGGTTGTGCCTCCAAAATTTTCCCCACCTATCCACTTCTGAGTACCTAATTTTTACCCCAAAATATCCATTCTGTCCCCTACAGATTACATTGAGTTTTACCCCCAAAATTTTCCTTCCTGTAAAATGTAGCCTGAGGCTGCTCCTCTGCTCACTCTCTCTGCCCTTGTTCCACACTGTGGGAGAAAGGGGAAAGGTTTGAGAAAACTCTTCTGCAATTAATTAATAATTATTTCCAATTCCCCAGTGAGAAGAACATGAACTCACAGCCATCAAGGCCTGACAGTTCCCTGCAGTGAGAGCTCAGCATGTGTCCACAGAGGCAAGTCCAGCATCTGAAAGAAAGAAAGAAGAAGAAAAAGGTGATTTATTCTGTTTCAAAGTTATTTCAAGTCCTCAAACCCAAACCAACCTTTGCCCTTGATTTTGGGTGGGTGAATCCTGAGCAGTGGGCACAGGTCACATCATTCAGGATGATGTTGAGTGATGCTTTCTGGGGGAAATCTGCTGATTTCCACAGTTCACTTCCTGCCCCATGCCTGATCTGCACAGGAGAAAACCTCTTCCATGAAGGGATTTTGCTCCATCTAATCCCATCTGCCCAGGCTGTTCCATGAGGATATTGCCAGGCTGGGGCAGCACAGGCAGGTGAAGCTCTCAGCACCCTCTGCTCCAAACACAACTCTGGGCTCCTTTGCAAACTGCCTCTGCCATGAGGTTTTCTCCAGGAGAAATCGAGGAATTGCTCATGGCAGGGTGGAATTTGAGTTGTCACAAAGGCAAGTAAAGGATAAATATTCCTGTAAGAGCCCTTAGGGTCTGCTGGGCTGAATTGGGAAGGGGACATTAATTCCCTGCAGTGCAAATCCACAACGACCTCACACACAAAGCACAGACTGTCAGGTGAGGTCTGAGAGCACCACTCTGACAAACCTCCTTGTCCTTCTCCCTTTCAGTGACTCCTGCCCTCAAACTCTGAAGCCGACAAGCCCAAAAGCTCTTTCTGGCCACTCTGGAACAAAGGGATCCTCCAGGGATGAGGCACATTCCCAGCAAACACTCCCAACAGGGCACAGAGGCACCTCTGGAGCTCGTGAGTGGGGCTGGCAAGGGCTGCCAGGAGGACACAGCCCCCAGCCGGGGTGGCAGTGGCAGTGACAGCGGCAGAGTCCCCTGGTCTGATGGCACAACAGAGAGACAAAGGCCAGCAATGCCCAGGGGAGGTGCAGGTTTAATTCTGCTCCCTGCGCTGCCACATCCCAGCAGGAAATCTCCAGGGGGGACAGAAACTCCCAGGATGCACAAAATGCAGCATCTGTGACCCTGATCCTGCTGAAACTCAGCGTGTGGGGCCGACCCCCTCCAGATAAACACTGCCCTGCCCTGGCTCAGCCTCAGACACTGCCCCAGGTCTCAGCTCCACCTGCCCCCGGGGCTGCCCCCACATTCCTGACAAGGAGCCAAAGGCCCCTGTGGACAGGGCTCTCCCTGTGTCCCAGGCCCTGGGGACTGCAGGGACCAGGGCAAGGACAGCCTGAAACTGCATCCCTCTGCATTTGGGACACTCTGGGGACAGCTGGGGACTCACCCCACACCATGGGCAGGACCTGGGGCCCTCCAGTGCAGGCCAGCAGTTCTGGAGCCTGTTGGGCTGGGCTGCTCAAACACCAAAGCTGTTGGCAAAGATGGGATGAGTTAAGTGTTTTTTTTTCCTGTCCTGAAAGAGAAGAGAAAATGGAAATTAAGTCCACTGTGGAAGGCAAAGGCTCCTGGCTTTCCCACTTCTGTTCTGATTGCTCACTATAGGGTTTTATCCATAAAAAATCAGAGGTGGCACCAAATAAAAGTGCCATTTTTCAACTCTTTCCCCCTACTTTTTTTTATACACAAAAAGGATGCCCATTTTTTCTCATTGCATTCTTTGCCTAATTTTAACAGACCCATTTTCATTCCAGGCCCCACTTGTGAGTTATTCCATGCTTTGCCATTGGACTTTGGACAAAGGAGGGGAAGGATCTGTTCCACATGGGAGTCATCCAGTGCTCAGCTCCAGTGCTTTCCTTGGGAAAGGATGTACTGGAATAAAAAAAAAAAAATAATCCTGGCCCACATGGTACCTACCCACAGGAGGTCACTAGTCTGTTCTTGGCAGAAGGAGACCTGCTGACAGCTGAGTGGTTCAATACTGGGCTGTGTTGCAGCAACATGGAAGGGCTGGATTTGGAGCCTTCTCTCCTTTCCTGTTCTGAGAGCAGGAGCATTGGTCTACTCAGGTGGGTTTGTCCAGAAGCTGTGTGTAAGAGGAGAGAAGAGGACATTTGTCAAGGCCCAACCATGATAAAGACCCTTTCCTTATCAACGGCAAAATCAAAGTTTTTGATGAATTATTGATTTTTGAATGAATGGATTATTTTTGCCTGACTCAATACCTATCTGATCCTTTACTGGACACTGTTAGTTATAATATTACCTGCAGTTTCCTGGAGCCATGAAACAGCCAAACAGCCAATGCCTGCAGGATGCTATTCCCTGACAGCATATTTGGAGAGAAACAAACTGCAGGATACTCTTGTCCAAGCAAGCAGTTGCTTTCCTTCACCTGAGAGAGCTTTGAGGTGCCTCTTGGAGCCATTTTGCTAATCCTGGCTGCAGGTAAGGCCACAAAAATGTAATTGACTCTCATGATGCATTTTAGCCCCTTTTATATAAACCTGCTTAAAATTAAACACTGGGAGGGTTCTGGGGTGCTGTTTTCTAAACAAAAAGCTTTCCTTCAAAATAAATACACCAACAAACAAACAAACCCCAAATTACTTGTTTTCCAAATGCTGGAATGCAATACTTAAGGGTTGACTTTTCAGAATTGTCTTCTCATTTCTTCTTCTCATCCATTATTTCTTCCCAATTATAGTCTGAACTTACCATTCTGCAAGTGCTATGTTTCTCAGTTAATTATGTTTCTCAGTTAATCCATCCCCCAAAGCCCTCTCTGAGGGTCCCCTGTCAAAACTTGTAGCTCTTAGACTATACCAGAGAGATTTACTACAGGGCCAACGAAGAAGCCATTCAGTCAGAGCCAGTAGATGGCAGTAAAAGATAGGGAATAAGGAAAAAAAAATCAAACTTGTAATTGGGAAACAGCCGGTGGGTTCTCCTTTCACTGCAGAGGCTTCCCCAAGTTGCTGCCATGCCCTGTTTCCATGCACAAAGGAATGATTTCTTGGAGAGCCCTTTTTGTCTTCTCTCATGCCTGTTTCCCTGGGGGCTTTGGGCACACAGGAAATACCACCATTTCTGCCCAGAAAATTCATATTTTCACCATTTAACCCCACAAAGATGATTTCCTAAAGAAGAGTTGCAAACGCTGTGCCCAATCCACAGGCAGGATCACACACGAGCTGCTGGAGGCCAACTCCTCAGCAGTAACTGTTGAGGGTGATCCAGAAGCTGCACAACAGCTGATGGAGAAAGGGAAGAGTGGAGTGTGCACAGCCAGCTAAGGAACTGAGCACCTACTTATCCACAGTAATGTCTGGGCAGCATTTGGATTAATAAATTGATTTTTACAGAGAAAATCATCCTGGGACCTTGAGCCAGTGTGGTGGTCGAAGCCCAAACTGTGCACTTTGATACAAAGCCAAACCTTGGGGAGCAGAACCCTCTGGTTTGTTCTCCTCACCTTTCACCTCATAAATGCCCTCTGATTATCACATGAGTATCATGCTCCAACTGTGGCATAGATCATAATTTTATAAAGTGCAAGGAAAATTATCACAATTATTGTTATATAATAAAAAATCAATATAATTACTGCAAAATTTAAATACATTAAAGGTATAAATATAACCTGTTGGTCCTTTTCCTCTCCTTTTCACAACCATCACCACTTAAGAGCCTCAGAAAAATTTGCATGGGAAAGTCAACAAGTCCCACTCCCTGCTTAGAGCTGAGCTAACTTCAAACTTGGATAAAATCAATCAGATTTTCTTTTAGGGCTGAGAAATCTGATAAAACTCTGTAAGTGGGGCAACCAAAAAGCTCTTGAAGGACAAGGAAAGTCTCAGTCATGGCAGCTCTTTAAGCCATTCACAACCATCACTTACACAGTTCTATGCCCATCATAGGCTCAGTAAAAATCTGATATCTGCTGCCCATGTGAGGTCTGACCTGCACTTTGCATTGTGCTTGTTGAAAACAAACCGCAGTGTGTAAAGCAGGAATGCACTGGCATAGCCAGACAGGTATTTAATACCAGCAGTGTCTTGTCTCCTGTCACGAGCTTCTGTTTGCTCTCTGCTGGGGAGGTGGCTTTGTTTGCCAGGTGCTTTCTGAAGTGTGGGGATCAGCAGGGCTCTGGAGGAGTGTTAAAAGTGAATACCAGGCTCAGGTGTGGATTACGGGAGATCCTTGTGGGGCTGGGCTGCGAGGTTTGCATTTGAACTGGATCTGCCTGAGGTTAACTGGCAGTGCTGGAGCAAGGCCTATGCCTGAGTGGCCAATCCTACCCCTAAGGTTGTGTAAGTGCCTGGACAGCTGCAGGGAAATAGCAAAGCCATCAGGTTTTGGTCTCCATTTGTGTACATTTATGTTTGTGTTACGTATAAACAGAGCCATTCAAGCCTTCTCTGCAGGTAAGATGGGTGTTGTGCTCCCACCATAAGGTCCAAGGGTCTTATTGACTCATTCCTGACTTGGGAAGTGGAAAGAGGAGGGCAAGGAGCAGAGATGGAATGCAAAGGTGGAAGAGAGAGCCCAGCAGGTCTGTGCTTCTTCATCTTGCTGTCCCTGAGGAGGATGGCATCTGCTTCCCACTGGCACAATCCTCCAGGAAGCAGCTCCCAAGCCCTCCCTCAAGTACAGAGCAGCAAACCTGGACTTCCCATGCTGCAGCAGGGGCAGGTGCCTTGGCTGTTGCTGCTCAGGTGCACACAGGAAATGTCTTATTAGCATCTAAATATTGTAAATGCTTCATTTTCTTATGTGCTTTAGTGAATAATAACAATTTAAAAAGCACATTTCCTTATGAGCACTTTAGTGTTTATCTACCCTAAAGGATGTGGCTGGTGAGGTGGAAAGGAAAAGAAAAAAACAAACCCAAACCCAGGAGAAAACAAAGCACTCAGTCAGTGGAAAGCGTTTTCAGAATCGTACCAGTGTGTTCTGGTCCTGTGATCAATTTTCCCACCTGATCTCAGAGTCCATAAAGCTCAGCTACAATTAAAGCAGAATTGTGCCTGATCCAACAGCTTGGAGCAGTGCCTGCTCTCAGGGAGGGTGGGTGGCAGTGCCACAGGGCCACAGATCACTCTTGGCACTGTGCAGGACAGGACTATAACCTGCTCTCCAAGATTACTATGAGGCAAATAATCTCTCAAGGCTTTTCCTGCTACATGCAAAAGATAACCTAAAATTATGAACTCTATCAAAAAGGTTACAAGCTCACCTCATCATTCAGGAATCAACACAATCATTAAGTTAGGCAAGGAATTTTTTAACATGTCAGGGGAGAGGGGACAGCTGGAACAAAATCCAGTTAGCAGAATAATTTCATTGAGCAATTCAGATACCACATAACCACTTAAACTTGCAGTACTTAACTAAAAATGTATCTTTGCTAAGATTTTAAAATAATAAAGAGACAATCCATGTCAAAAAGTGGACGGAATCTGTAACTGAGGCAAGATAATCACAGTTCTTCAAATTAACATTTGGGGAACTTGCCATCAACTTCAATGCACATGGTTTATTATATTTACTGAGATGTGTCTTACCTTTAAAGATGCTTAACAAGTCAAAAGAAATATTCTCTGAAGTTGCTGATGCAAGCTGTATTGTCTATAACATGAATAATACAGAATAATGAATTGATGGGAGAGTTGTGAGATCAAAGCTGCTGATGTTTCTGACTCTCCTTCCTCTCTGTCCTTACCCAACAAGGCTTCCCTGCAGTGTAATGGAGACCTCTGTGCCTGAGCTGGTTCTGTCCCACTGAGCCCCTGAGAGTGGCAGCACACAAAGTGATAATGTGGCTTTGCTGATACCAGCACTAAATTCCAGTGTGGCCTCTGCTGTCACTACAAGGAGAGACAGATCTGCTTGAGCGACCACAGGTACCAATCCACCTTGGAGAGTCTTGCACGGGGTGAGTTCAGTACAGGGGAACTGTCTGAGGCACTCCATCCTCAGGCACTACATCCCACCAGGTGTGGGATGTACTTCCTAATTCTTTCCTGACACCAATACAGAAAAAGCAGCACAATGGCCTTGCAGAACTACCTGGTCTCTTAGACACAGTGCCACTGAATGTCAGGAGCTTGCAAAATATCTTCTCTGTGATAGGCCCTTTCCTTGATACACCTTCTACCCCATTGCAAGCACAAGTTTGGGGTTCCCCTCCCCTCCACAGACTGGGTCATCCAGCTGTGTTCATCTGTTCACATCTCTGTGCCTTCCCTCTTTCTGCACTCCACTCAAATCACAAACTTGCTGAAGAATGAGAGACCCACCTCTATTCCCTAGAAAAATTCATCACTTTTCAGGGTTTATTCTGTTGGCTTCCTTTATTTTGACCACTTTGCTTCTCCCCTGGGCCTGGACAATCACCACTAGGGGGAGAATAGGATATGGGAGGTGTTTCCAAAATTTCTTGAACAAATTGCTGTTCATTCTCATGGCAAAGGAAATGACAGCACAACATACCATGGATAGTGGTGGTACCAGGGAAACAATCTGTGGGTCTTGGATAGATGTTGTCCAGATGAAACTCTGCTGAGAGTTTAGGACATAAACAGTATCAGGCCAGGGGAGCCAGTGATGCTCAAATTTGGAACTAAATAATCAGTTCCAAAGCTTTGCCCCCCAGCCTCCACTCTGCATCACCTTCTGTACCTTAAATCCAGCACATTCCTGGTCTCCCCAGGTGGTGACACCTGTCACTACCAGTCCTGGCCACACTGCTCAGGGCAGCCACAGAGGGGCACTGGGACAGGGATCTGTGCTGGAGTGTGTGCTGAGTGCTGGCTCCACACTGGACACTCAGCGTGGCAACCCTGAGGTGTGCCCTGACCCCGCAGCTCCTGGCTTATCCACAGAAGTCAGGCACTAGTTAACCTGGCAAGGATTTAAAAAAAAATTAACCAAGACCAACCAACCAACCAAAAAAAAAAAAGAAAACCACAAAAGAAAAAAAAAAAAGGAGTGTTAGAATCTTCCCATTTAATGGGACTTTTGACATCAGAATAACAGCAGCATCCCGAGACCCCAGAATGCATCTCTGGGAGTCACAGCTAAGTAACACCGCAGGGAGCTGGTTCCTCTGTCTTTGCTGACCTGTCTCAGGAAGTGGTACCTCTGTCCCAAGCTGGGATGACAAAAAGCTGCTGCTGTTCAAAGGCATGGGCCGTGCAGGCAGCCCACAGCTCTCCATGCAGGCAGCCAGAGGGGAATGGGCCTGTGGCAGTGCTCAGAAACACACAGCACCTCTGTCCTAAGGCCACACTTGGCAGTTCACTCTGTGGCAGACTCCTGCTGCAGACTGCAAGCTCAACTGATTGCCAGGAGATGAGTTCTGGACAAGATGGAATAAAAGCATCTCTGTGTGTGAACTGGAAGGAGGTCAGCAGGTCCTGCAAGCACAGAGCAGCCTCTAGGTTGTGGAAAACAGGTGATATGGAGAATGGAGAACATGAAGGAAGGGATGAGCTGGTAATCTCCAAGGAGAGAAAAGGCAGTACTTCTAATTCACTGGCTGCTCTGCTCATTGAGTGCATAGAAAAAAAGCCCAAAGTAAATCCAAACGACCAAACCACAAAAAAACTCCCAAACCAGACAACTTACCTTCAAGGGTGGCTGTGGATTAGGCACTGAGTGTTCTCTAATTTGGTGAGCAATGCAGGTTCTTACTCAGACCCAGTAGCAGATCAGCACTGTGAGCATCACTGGCTCCCCTGGCCTGATACTGTTTATGTCCTAAACTCTCAGCAGAGTTTCATCTGGACAACATCTATCCAAGACCCACAGATTGTTTCCCTGGTACCACCACTATCCATGGTATGTTGCGCTGTCATTTCCTTTGCCATGAGAATGAACACCAATTTGTTCAAGAAATTTTGGAAATACCCCCCCATATCCTATTCTCCCCCTAGTGGTGATTGTCCAGGCCCAGGGGAGAAGCAAAGTGGTCTAAATAAAGGAAGCCAACAGAATAAACCCTGAAAAGTGATTAATTTTTCTAGGGAATAGAGGTGGGTCTCTCATTCTTCAGCAAGTTTGTGATTTGAGTGGAGCGCAGAAAGAGGGAAGGTACAGAGAGAACAGCAGCAGTGGTGGGAAAGTGGCCCATAAGTGCTACTTTGCCAACTGTACCTCAGTGTGGCAGTATCCCATCTTGCTGATGGTTTCCAAGAAGGGCCAGAACACATATTTGTATTCCCAGAGCACAGGGAACCCCTTAAGAACTGCTTCCATGCCAGCTGGTCTGACAAGTAGATACGTGGAGGAACACTGTTATATGTGTGTGCTCAGAAACAAACACCTGGGAAGTGCAGCCTGCCCTGCATTAGGAGCCCTCCAATCATGTGTAAATGAGAGCAATTCACTGCCGGAGTGGGATGGTGGGGGTGCTGGTCTGCAAATCAAAAGCCAAGGGCTCTGAATTCACACTAACCCAGAACACAGTTCCAATTTGATACAAAAGAGGAGAGCTTTCACGATGAGGACAATCAGATATTGGAGCAGTCTGCCCACAGCAGCTGTGGAAACTCTCTCCTGGGAGGTTTTCAGCAACACTCAGCAACCTGTCCCAAGTTCAGTGTTGAGCCAGAGATGGGATGGAAGACATTTGGAGGCCCTTCCTCCCTGACTGATCCTATGCTAATCCCCCCTTTTCTGCACAGCCATTCGGAAATGGAGGGCTTCTTCCTGTATTATTTGGGCATTTTTTTTTTGGGCACAAGGACTGCTCCATGAGCTGATGAAGCACAGGCAAAGTAACTTTCTCCTACTCTCACCTATCCAACTGCCACAGCAATGCTTGGGCTCCCTGCAGCTGGCCAGACAGCCCTGCCAGGGCATATAAATACAAGGGAGAGCCATTTGGGATTTTCTCCTGAGAACAGTCTGTTCTTTGGCTGATTTGATAACGAGAAACTGGCACTTGCATCTGCCTGGAGTTGTGTGGTATTACAGCCCCAGTGGACACCTACTTTTTCAAAGCTCCAAAACACTTGCTGCCATTTCCAATACTCAAAGCTTTTAGTTCTGTCAAATTCCATCAGTGCTGTTGGCCAGTTATTATCAAGCCTCCCTGCTTGTTTGGTTTCTCCTCATGGTGCTGCTGAGAAACAGTGGAATATAGGTAGAGTCCCAGGTCATGCCAGCTATATCTTCACTGCTTTTCAGTGCCCCTAGGTAAGTACAAATTCTGCTTCATGACCTTTGGAAAGCTCAGTCACACTAAGCAAAGTTTGTCTCTGCTCACTGTTATGCTGTAAATATGTTGTCTCATGACAACTGCAGTTCATCAGGTTTCAGGCCTCTGCAAATGGTAACCTCAAAGGGACAGCAGTGACAGAAGTATCACTGCAGTATAAGTAACTCATACAGAAAAAGCCTTCCCTGGAAGAGAAAGATCAAGCATTCAAATGTTTCTCCCAGCACATGGAAATGAAGGTTAAGATCTACATTAAAAACCAGTTGATGAAACCAGTTCAACTTTTTTATTTAGTACTAATGCAGTGTTTGTCCTGATAATATCAGGAAGCATAATGACTTCAATCAGGTGAGGTTTCATGGAGCTCTCCACTTTTGGAATTGTCTACAGCCTAACACCATTGCCCAGTGCAAAGCCAAACTCCTGCTATTTACTGGGATTTACAGGCAGCAACACTCAGTTGTGTGAGACTGCTGTTTGCACCAGCAACGCAAGGGACTTGCGAAGCTCCAGCTGCATGTAGCATCCCACTGCAAAACCCACCTGCATTTGCCACATAATGTTTTGTCTCTGCCAGGGCAGTCAGTTTTCAGTGTTTCCTGCATATGGATTCCAGAAGCGTCATTCAGCACAGTACTTTACAATTGATCTGGTTTTTTACCTTGCAGGCTTGGAGATTTCATGTGTCAAGATGATCTAGCTGAGGTAACAAGTGACTTGGATGTTCAAAGAGTTCTTGCCAATGTCCCTCATAAAAGCTGAAGTAAACTGTTACAAAATAAATGAACATTTAATCAGTTACTGACTACAGTAATAAAAGGTGTGAGGATACCTGTGTGTCCCCAGAGAGATTCCTGTTTGGACTTGTAGATTTATTAAAAGCTTAGGTAGCAGGGTGGAAGTTGATTATTTATTGATTATTTAATAAGTTACTTAGGACCACAGAAGTGTGAAACACCTGCAGAAGTACCTTACAGAGTTCTGACTGGTCTCCTTGCCCTCAGGGACAGCTCACTGCCCACCAGGACCCCCAGGCCCTTCTCCTCAGAGCTGCTCTCCAGCGGGTGACCCCCAGCCTGTCCTGGTGCCTGGGACTTGCCTTTTCTGGATTTCAGACAGCCCCTCTGGCCATCCTCCACCCTGCTGAGGTCCTTGGGAAGGGCTGTGCAGCCCCAGGGGACTGGCTGCTCCTCCCAGCTCTGTGCCACCACTGACCCCTTCACCCAAGGCACTGATAAATATATTAAACAATTAATCCTGGGGGACACCACTGGTGACAGGCCCCCAGCCAGACCCTGGCTGAACCAGGGATGAACTCCTGGTATCTGCTGTTCAGCAGGTGTTGATGGGGGAGATGAGAGAAAAGCTTCAGCCAGCTGTCACAAACAGCACTGCATTAATCTCTGCCAGTCAGCAAGGCAGAAAATATTCAGATACTATATTTAAAAAGAAATAAAAAGCTTAACTGCTCACCCACACCATCTGAGACTTGACAACACCACAGAAAGCAGCATCACAGTGGACTCTGTACACCCATAAAAGACAGTTTCCTCTTCTTCCATGACGATTTTGCTGGAATGTTTTGCCAAGAATTCCCGTGCATGGCACCTCCCTTTTTTGTTAATAGCACAATGCCACCCATGTCACACTCCTGCTTGTGGCTCTTTCACACAATGCAGGTTTTGTCACCATGAATTGCAATGAAATGCACAGATTATTTTTGCTTTGACATACATTGAAATAGTAAAAGGAGCATTCTGTGTATTTAAGAGATTAACAGATTTTATTGTTTTCTAAAATATTTTACAATACAGAGACCCAAACCAGTAATTCCTGACAATTTTAGCAACTGTCCGGTGGATGAACAAATATGTTGGTAAGTTTTTGTTGACAGACATATACATACATCCACTTTGTAAGCCTGCACATTTGGATTCACTGAAAATGATGACTAAATCTATCTATAAGCTCAAAAAGCAAACGATAAAGTCCAAGATTACCAACAGTGTTTTATAGTTACCTCAAAAAAGATTTGTTAACTTCATTACAGTGTAGCTTCCTAACATGGCATATCTACTTACCTGATAGCTAGTTTTAACACAGATCTGCTGTAGTTTTACAACCCAGTTTTCAATGTCACATGTGCATATTTGACACGATTACAGCTGGTCAAGTTGTAACTGCAAACAAATGTAGATTTTACAGTGTTCTGCTACAAGAATCCATGTTTGGACTAAAGCTAGTTTATACTTTGACTCATTAATTTATCCACAAATACTGATTTTGAGTATATTAGTGTATTTACTGTACTTCTGAAAAATCTAATCACAGAATACTTTGTCTATGGTACAGTAATGGATATGGCAGGAAAGCAGATTTAAATATACCTATAATTTAAACTCTTAAAATAGTCTAAATCTTATTGACACCAAAAGGCTTGATAACTAACAGCCATGCTCTTCATATTTTGGAATATCAAATTATATGTACATATACACAACATAGATAGGCTCTTAATAAAAGCATTTAGTCTATTTTACAGTCTTCTCTGTTCAAGATAACCAGCCTTCACAGATTTAACATTTCAAACCACCCAAAAATCATTAGCAGTTAAAAGGAGATTTTTTCCCCCTGCAAACATGTGCTGGAAATAGCCGCTCTTCAGGGGCTTATGCATAATTTATATTTCTTTTGAATGCCACTTAAGATCTAGATGGAAAACTCTTATTTCAAGTGTCCACCCACATAAAGAACATTTGTAATAGAATCCCAACCCATGACACCTGCAGATATCTCTGCTACAAATAACCTTCTGTAACAGATATTTATTAAATACAGTATTTTGTTTTACAACTCCATTTACAACTTCAAACCATGCTGACAACACAGAAAGATTACTACAACATGGAAGGAGCTTTCATTCAGTCAAGTGGTAACTAAATCTATGTCATAATTTAAGTATTAATTGATAAAGCATACAAAAAGGTGCTTAACTACATAGCATTTAAATAAAAAAATACTGCATCTTTCAGACATGGATAACAACAAATAAAAAATTAACTATAATAATCTTTAAAATTCAAGTTGCAAGTTACTGAAGGTCACTTAAAATAACTGATTAAACAAAAGTGAGCGTAAGCCACAAACCTGGGGTAGGATGAGGCACAAGCATAGAAAATGCAAAAATGTTTAGGATTCACAATAACAGACCATGTGGGAAGAAAAAGTTTAAAAAGTATTTTTCCTATCATACTGTTTTTTCAACCTTACTCCTTTCCTTTGCATTGTGTACAAGTTGTGAAAACAATGCCAAGCATTTTTCTTTCATTCAGCCTCATTTCAGTATCAAGCCCTCACCTTTTCATTAAAATATATACACTCTATACATCCATTCAGTTTCCTCTCACCTCACCTAAATACACTGTACAGGCCTACAGAGCTCTTGTGACACCTCTGTGTTCATTTTGTCCTTTGTCACTGGATTGGTTCCACATAGTTTGCCGGGTATAAACCAACTTGTCCATTGTCCAGGCGTCCTTTGCACCAGCCCTGCTCATCCTCATTCTCCATTTTGGTTAACTCATCCCCTGAAGAAAAGAAGGAACATTTTCCCCAACTTAGTGCAAGTCAAATAAATGTTTCATTAGGCTTATTGTCTAAAGGTTTTAAGGAAAACATGGAAAAAATGCTACAAAGATTAAGTAACTCAGAATTTGCTTGCTAACTTCCAGACTATCCATTCAGACATTTATGAACTATAAGATAACTTCATTTTGGCTACAATGCACATCTGATATGCCACATCCTCAGGGAATACTTTGACTTTTGAGAGCCTGCAGACTCCAAGATGCTCCATAGGAGCAAAGGAAGCTCCACCTCAGCCAGGCAAAAAAGGCTACATTGAGTAACAATTATTTCCTCCCTTGCAACTAATTTGTGTCAAATGTTTTCCCTAGATAAAACTGATGTGTGTTTTATCTTAGCAATAGGAAATAGACGATAAAGATATTAATCACTTATTACAGTCCCAAATAGTAGAGAGTCTTGGTGTCATTTAGGAGACTATAAAGTAGCCTAAGGAGCATAAATTCTTTGGTAGAAATCGACAAGCTTTGTATTAAATCTTCTCAGGATACTCATCTGTATAGATTTTTCTCCTTGATAAAAAGGTTAAAGCTTCAACTCCTAGTTTTTATCAGAAAACTAATAAATACCCATTGTGAAGAAATGGTTGGCACTTCAGACTCTACTTGGTTTATGGAGATATGTTACAACTTTCCCACCTTTTCTAGTGCTGCAGAATGGGAGTGTACAATTTCAAACCTTCCATGAAGTGTGTGTTAATAAAGAGTGGAAATAAAGACTACCAAAAATTCACATTTCAATGAGGGTATGCCCTAACAAATGCATTTGTATCAAAGCTTGGGCTTGGAAACTCTGTGATCCTGGAGGTCTAACATAATATTAACACTTTTAAGTGTCATCTGCACAGCAGTTACAATGAAACCCCTGTGATGATAAAACCAGAACACAGAATGACATACTCTGACAACATTGCAGGGACAACCTTTACTGTCTCTATTCTCAGCCACCAAGGGCCACAGGAGGGCGAGACAGATATATTTTAAATAATTATGTCCCATCCTCTTAGATGCTTATAAAACCTCTCATAAGATATGAATAAAGCTATTCTTGCTCTTTGGAAGTCTCCCACAGCTGTTTGCCAAGAGGAAAAAAAAACACAAAACAAAAAGCACCAGCTGTGAAAGTACTCCAGTAAAAAAATGAGTTTCGTATATTAAAGTACATTTAATGGACAGTGTGCAGAGCATATATTCTGTAACATGTATTTAGAAGCATTTTGTAGGTAAATTCTTTGAATACCCAAGGAAATCCTATCTGAGAATATCCATGTACATTTGAACAAATCCTTGAAATGCATTAATGCTCTGTTGACAGCTGCTTAGGAGCCTAGGGATATCTACAGAGGAACACAGGATTGAGTACATTTTAAATTGGGTCCCACCTGACCTAGGGTGAGTTCTTCTCCTTAGAGTTTTTTGTATGTTCAATGTAAAGCTAGTCACACAACACTTCTGCCTAATAACTAAGTAGCCATCCTATTAATTCAGCATCTCGAAGGGGATTCATGGTCTAGCACATCGTCCCTTCCCTACAATTGTATCAAAGCCATAATTTGGTGTTGTAATATTCTTTAATGCTCTTCCTTCGCGGTACTGCACTCTTTTTAAGTGAAGTCTGGATATATCTCACAGTTCATACCTCCTCTGCTTTATTTCTACAGACCTCACACACTGAGAGCTACTCAGTTCAGTGGTTTAATGCAAGTGACACAGCTGGTACTGCAGCACACACCACCTAACTTTGTCTTGAACCATTACATCTGTGTATATAAACACTGCATGGTTTTGCTAAGGAAGGACTCGTTACTGTAAACCCTTGCTGCTTCACAGGTACCAGAGATATATTTCAAGAGGATTAGCATGCTTCCACCCCCTGCTGAGAAAAATGGAGCAGGTAAAGTCTGTAGAATGAAAAGTAACTTTTGGCTTGTATGCAGTCTAAAGAAAGTACCAGATGTTTTGTTACTACTGTACTTCTGTCAGGGCACAATTCAGCAAAGTTTATGGACAAATAATCCATTCCTCCACTCTGGAAACCTACAATACTTGTCTACAAAGAAGGAAAGTCAGACGTTCAGTGGTTTCACTAACAAAAAAGGAAGGAGGTGAGTTAAAGGCATGAGCACCACCACCTGAGCTGGGGGTGTTTATCCTGCAGTTCCCTGATTAGCTACAGCAGGGAATGGTTTCCTAACTTTTAGCCCTAACATCCACCTAAGAACCACAGCAGGTGGTATAGAAACAGCACACTTCTAACTAACCCTAGCTCAAAGAGAGGCAGAACCAAAAACTTTCTGGAGTTTCTTTTCAACGCTTGAATCCTGTTTTTCTATTACAATTCATCTGGTTATTGCAGGAGATGGGAATAAATGACAAGCAAATGGGACAAGAGATAAACTCAAAGAGCGTCTCTCTCTCTCTCTCATTTGCACAAAGTGAAGTTCTGTTTGCTTTTGCTAAACTACTCCTGCAATCTTGTTCTGGAACTCCTGGCTGGAAAATGTCTCCTGCAGTTCCGGGCAAGACAGTTGAACAATTGGCTTGAAAGTCATGAACAGGGGGTAGAATTCAGCTGGAGGCAGCAGCACCTGTGGTGTGCAGCCATCACACCCTGATGTCACCTTCCTGTGTGTGGAAGCAGTGTGTGATGGGTCTCCCCCATCTGTTATATCTATTCTGTTCTCTCAACTCCTGTAACAGTGAGGGGAAAAGGGTTTAGGACTCAAGGGAGATACAGCACCTTATGAAGGAAGAGGTGTACTAAATCTACCCTAATATAACACAAGACTAAAAAAAAAAACAGGTAAAGACAATTCCTGTGCTTAACATACACTGAAGAGAGATGAAAAGAGACAGTTTAAAAAGTATCTAAAAGTATCTAAAAGTTTCAACCCTAAAATGTTAGCAACGCAGAAAGTTGGATATCAAAATTTGGATGCTTTCCATTTAAAAAGAGAAGGTATCAGCTGATTTATTACAGTTTCAAGAATAGCTGCTGTAGTATTTTCCTTTAAAAAACAACTCTGTAGGGTTGGCATTTCCAGACAGCTAAAAGCAGCAGCTGTTACTGTCACCAGGGAGGAAAAGGGAGAGAGAGGATTTTCAGTTCTGCAGGTCATCTTGTTTCACTTAATTTGGTAAGAAAGGAATATCTCAGAGGCAACCCAACACATTCCAAAGAGCTGAGGAGTCAGTGCTGCCAAACAGGGGAGTCAGTGCTACCAAAAAGCACTATTAGGAGGGATGATGGTTAGACAGGATCCTGTATGTGGAATTGTACATCCAGAGAAACAGGTGACTTCAGAAAATAAAAGGTGAAGAATAAAATAAAAAAAAAAGAATCCCCTGCCTTTCTCATTTTTGATAAATGTTTTAAAGTGAATGTTGCAAACTTACCAGCCTTAAAGCTGAGCTCATCTTGCTCCTGGCCCTCATAGTCATAGAGTGCACGTACTCTCACCTCCATGGCAGGAGGGGTGTCTTCATCAAAGGGATTGGTGTCTCCATTTGCATCAGTGGAGGAGAAGGGGTTGTTGGACTCTTCATCAGACCAATCTGTAGGGTAACTTTGGTTTTTCTCATAGCTGCTAACACTGAAAATCAATTTTGAAATTATTATTTTTCGCTTTTAAAATAGGAGACTAGAAATACACTAAGATACCCGTAAATATGCTTAAACTCCACCCTAATGCCCAGCTTTGAAACTTTCTTTCTGGTATCTTCTCATCTATCTTTAACTGACAACGCCTCATTAAAAAATAAAAACATTCTTGCAAAGCATTTAACAAGTTAGAAAAAGGCAAAACCAACACACATGAATCTCTCCACAAACTCAAAAGACTTATCTATCAAAAAATCCAAGGGATTATTTACTCTGGAAAGGTAAAAGGCATGCCATAGTCGATGAGAGGAATTATCTGGTTTAGGTAAGTCATTTAAATTACTTTGCAGAACTTTCCTCCCAAACCAGTATGCACCTCTATAATAGCTTCCAACACATTTTCTATATTGCAATCCACAATTAAAAAAACTTCACTATACTGCAACAACTCGATCATCTAAAGGGAAGTTCACTGTTCAGCATGCACATGCCAGTTAAGAGAGTGGAATATCCCGAGAGTGTACACTGAAGCAACAGGCAGCTGCTCGAGAAAGTCCTAAACAAAAAAAGAGAGCATCTTAAAAGCAGATTTATTCAGTGAGAAGACACAGAGCAGTAAAGCTCCAGAAGCAGTTTCACTAGAAAAACACATCAGTTTTAACATTTTATAGAACTGGGAAAGGAAGGAAAAAAAGCAACAGCAGTTCTGTTAGCAACTGCCAATAACCACAGTAGTTTGAAACCAAAGATCAAGCAACAGATATGGCATCTGTTAGGAAAGACAAGTTGGGTTACAGTGTTGCTTACACAACTGCTTAAAAACACTTCATGCACTGACCAGCGTAGTGTTATAGAAACCCAAAATAGAAAACCCTGGACAGAGAAAGTGCAAATGTGAAAACAATTAAAAAACAACATTTCACCAACTTTTTGATCTTATTGTCCTCCTTTTCACTGACAGTACTCCCAGTATCTTCTTCATCTTCAAAGGGATTGTAACTTGATTGTACTGACTGCACTGTGTTACTCTGGACACTAAGACTGCTAATTTGGAAAAGAAAAAGCATTATGGTGACCCTATCTGTATAAGAGAACACTGTCACTGGTGTCCCACTAAGCAGTTTCTTAGCAGACCCCTCCTTCAGCCAAAAAATTTTAAATAAACAACTAAACAAAACCAAAACATCTATCAAGTGCAGCATAAGGCTCAAGAAAGCTTGGAAAGTCTCACACATGGAGCATTCTTTCACAATCAGAATATCCTTCGTAGATGACAATTTCTTTTTTCCTACTGCCTGCAATAAAAGGCAATGCCATTTTTCTGGCCAGCTTCATTCCTTTTTAAAGCAGTTGATGTTAACAGTTTTGTATTAACCACATCCAGAATTCTGATGTGACTAAATGTTTTGCAAACTAAGACCTCGAAGTATTATTATCATTTCTAGAGATGGGAAGGTAAGAAGAGACCACCAGATCAAGTACAGAAAGTTCAGTTTCTCATGAGGCTTGGTTTCTTTCAGCTCCCAATGGAAAGAGAACTATAAAATGAAGAATAATTCCCAAATTAATTTGTGAAGTGCAGAGACATCACTAAAAATGCTCGCAGATAATTACCATTTGATTGGACAGTGACACTGTGATCCTGTAGAGCTTAGTGCATTTGAAGACAACAATCTTTTCCAATTAGTGTTTTTAGGCATAAAAAAAGCTACCTGCTATGTTTGTTAGGCTGTGAAACTTGGTCTCCCGTCTGATTAATGCCAGTCAGAGTCACTCCATCAGAAGCCTTCTTTTTTTCTCTTCTACTGAGAGTGCGATTCAGGTCTGCAGACCACTCCTACCAATGAATGCAAAACATGACTGAGAAATTCAACTGAACAAGTAATTATCGCATTTCATTTTCAGACTGACGTACGGAACATACATCTATATATACAACACTGTCAATAATTCCTAAAGACAAGTAATTTCAAACATTTTATTTACAGCTCTCCTCTGGTTCCTACTCCAGCAATGCAAACAGGTGTCAGTGCTACTCCCAAGGTTACCTGCACTTCCCTGCTTAGTATTCTGAGCCCCTTGAAAAGACTTAAAATAGCAGACATCTGGCACACAACTGGAGAAGTCAGAAGAGCTGGACAGTACAGATATTTAAAAGATGTACTGTGAGGGCTCACAGTTTCAAATAATGCCAAGATACCTGGCTGTAAAAGTTAACTTTAACATTCAATTTAAAAAGGTATTGTAAGACAGGGCTTACTTCTCAAGAAGCACTCTCAGAGGACTTACAAAGAAGAAGCTAGTTTAAATCTGTGCCTAAGATTAAAGCTCTTAAGGTATTTCACTCTGGATTTAGTGAAATTCATTGTCCTAAAAAGCCATCTATACGAGTTAAGGCTTGAATCAACACAAGTATTGACAAGACTAAAGATGCCACTTGTAGACCCTTCTTGATGTTTTGAACCATTCAGATGGGACAGGCATGGTGAGACCTAAATACAGCTCCTGCATCAAGTCAAAGCTAAGCTTTGATATCCTGTTATACTATATACACTACACAAACACAAAGCAGGAACCAACAGGAAACAAACTGGATGCAAGCAAATACCCTATGCTGAGACATGTTTCCTCTCAGAAGTCTTAAAGGTAAAAAAAAGGTCAGGAGAGAGTTTGCTATACAAAAGATGGCATTTGAGATAAGTATTTTTATCAGGAAATGGAAGTTTTCAGAGTTGTCATTACTCCTATCTAGCAGAGTCAGTCCAGTGCTTTCTGCAGTTCTTCAAATACCTCATTATTTTAACTTTGTAAGATGCATACTGGATTTCTGAGTTACCACAGTTAAAAGACCACTGACCTATGCATATTTGCAGTTTACAATGCAATTTCATAGTCATTTGATCATGACTTTTTTACTTACGTCATCCTTGTAGCATGTAAATGAGAAAAAACTTGATTAGGAAAACAGTAACAGGAGCATTTAATTTGTTAATTATGATGTTTAAGAAAAGGCATAGTAATTTCCCCACACAGAAGTAACTGCACTTCAGTGTTTCAGGCAAAGAAATGCTACAGTACTGTTATGAATTTTCTTCCTCAAACCTCTAATCTAAAGTTACCCAGTATTTTAAAAACAAGTGCTATTTTCCTTTATGGTTAATAAGGGAACAGTGAAACACTCCAGAGTTTATGCTTCCACTCCATCAATTTAATCTCTAGAATTTATTTCAACTAAACCCATGATTCTGGTCCAACTCATTCCACTTCCAGCTATCATACATGAGTAGTATGATCTGCACTGACATATTTTGGTACTTATTTCTTCTAGGCTATGGTAACAGAACACTACTTGGAAAAACTCCTTCCTTTTGAAAATGGCATCCAGTAATAAAATGACTAGCTGGGTAAAGGTGGAACTTTTTTTAATATAGAGCAGTATTGATTTTTAAATACCAAATTTCAAATTTTGAACTGTTTAGTTCAGACTTTTTCATCGTCTTTGTTGCATACACTACAATTACCTGCTAACAGCAAGGAAATGAAAATTGATGTCTGAAGTCTCCCACCAGAGGGGAGAAGTAGAACATAAAGGATAACATATGCAGGTGTCAGAGATGTCTCAACTAAGCAATGGCTAACAACCTCAGTAATGACTTCAGCTTAGAAAAAGGAACTGTAGTTTTCTGGTTTACCCATTTTCTCTTTAAATAGATGCTCAACATTCACCTCCAACTGTTGTGGGATGAGAAGAACCCAATGAAAACTGAGATAAGAAAACTACTATGACTTGCAAAACAAAAAGATTTAGTGTTGGAAGCTTGAAGTTAAGAATTAAAACAGAAAGAATTATTACAAAAAGCAAAGAGGAAAAAAACTAGACAAAACAATTCTGTGGTTTAAGTACTGTGACCTTACCTCAAACTGAGGCCAATTCATTGACATCCCTGGACCTTGATTAGCTCTGAACCACCGCAAGTCTTCAACAGCATCTGCTGTTTTGATATTTTGTTCCAGCTCACGGTAGATATTTTTGTAACTGCAAAACAAATTTGTCTTCTAATTTAGTATCACATTTAGGATCACGGAAAATCCCTAAGCAGTTTAAAAAAAAAATATTTTGAAGTTCACAATAGTATTGAAAAAAATTAGAGCAGGATAGACTTTTAAAAACTGACAGACCTGTTAACTGCCTGTAAAAAGGGAAGAGCAGTCCAACAAGTAAACTTGCTCAAAGTTCACCACACCATAAAATCCCTGTTTACCAGATTTTAAAACTATGGCTCTTGTGTAATTTAACTGGCTGTCATTAAAAAATATATATACATAGGACTGTATTTAAACAACTGAACTGCAGTCTTGGAAGTTTCTTGAATTTCAAAGCTTATCTACAAGGCAGTATAAACTGGTTTTGTGCTAAGTCCACAGGACTTGGTGAAAACTTCTGTTTTAATCCAGTGAGGAGTGTAAGCAATTATAAAAATAAAACCCCCAAACTTGAAGCAGAGGTAAATAGGTTAAACATTTTCCTATGCAGGTATAATATCTGCTAACTGCTTTTACTGGTTTGAGTACTGTCTGATTTTACTAACTGTACTATTTGTAGCAAACACTGTGAAAAAAAGAACCTTACTACTTTTTCTTCTCTCTCACTCTAGTTGTTTTTCATTGACAGAAGTCATGTTGCAGATACAGCTCTGATCCTAGACCATGCACATGGTAATGTGCATGACAATACACTTGTATCAAAGCCATCAACATGGTGCGATATGGAACTCCGAGTTCAAAAAAATCTCAACACAACAGTCGCAAGGCTTAAAATAAGAGACACAGAACTGCTTTTATTTTATATACAGTTAAGCTGCTATTATACTCAAGGTAGAGTATTTGTGAAAATCCTTCCAGACCAAATCACACAAAATTTAGAATTAGAATTCATTAGTGCTACATTGTCGAGGAGTCAAACTTTCTCAAAATACACTTCCACATTTCTCAATTTCTATACAATACTTGACTGCTTTAACATACACACAGTATGGGTTTTCTCCTACATCAGCAGTCATTGCAATGTATTCAAGCAATAAAGAGGCATGTATTATGAGAAAGGGAATACATCATTACCAGCCATCAGTTAAATCAACAATAAACTTTAGCTCTACATCTCTAGAGAACATAGCAGGCTATTTTCTGGACTGTGCTCTTTAGCATCATTACAGTTAAAAAGTAAACTTTTTAATGACTAATTCTACACCTTTTATCTCTGTGCTAAAAGAGGCAAAGATAGCCACGGATAAGGAAACAGATAAACAGTTACAGCTGCTTTTTCTCTAGTTTCACCCTAATAGTTCTGTTCTTTGTTTGATGCTTATTATGACCACTCCTGGAATTCTAAGTATCTTAAAAGGAAATCACTGCCTCTCCACTTGGTCATTTTCTGTGGTCTGCCCCCAGCCTTGTCCATTCGGTCAACTATTTCTCATTTATTTCTGATTTGTAGTTTCATTTAACCCGATGAAACTGAATCAAATGGGCAGCAATTCTACCATCTATCTACTCTGAGAGTAAAAAGAACCTATCTCCCACTGCAGTTCCATATGAACTTTGAAGCCACCCAAAATGGTAATGATGCCAAAATAAGTGGTTTTGCCCTTATCTATTGCTTGCTCTGTTTTTGTTCTTGCCTCTGTGCCACTCTCTTTCCTCATGCCAGCATTAACATTTGTGTGACAGCATAGCAAACCAGTTTGGGAGATTGCTCAGGTTAAAACCAAATTCAGTTCTTCCTTTTCTCCTTGCACTTGAAGTGCTAAGCAGAGTGCACATGACCTCTGCTATTAGAAGTGAGAAGTAAAATACCACCATGGTTGCAGCACTCCCTGCAAGTATTCCTGTGTCTGGAGCTCCCTAGCAAAAGTTTAGCTTTCTTGGACTACAGTGAGGGCTCAGGCAGAAAGAACAAAATACAAGACGTGCTTGATACATATGACAGTATAAAGAGCGGACTTTGAAATTAAGGTGGACAAGAGTTCAGCAGTGGTTAACTTATGGATCTTAAATTCATCCCCAGATCAAGGTAATTCATTAGTGAGCTCTAATATTTTAACAATAAATATATTGACTACAAATTTCATGCTGTCCTACACTAATAAATTCCACTTTGTTCTCTAATAAACATGCAAGACACATAATACAGCAAGACCTTCTTTTCCCAGTCTTGGATCCAGCATTTTTTGATTCTAAGTGCTGAATCCCTTCTAACTGGAACATATTTGATTATAAAATACCGAAAGCATGAAGGTTTTTTGGTTCTGGCAAATGTTAGAGATAGGTGCTAATCTTATTTTAGACAAAAGAAAGAATTAATCTCTTTCACTTACACTTTCAAACTGAAGCAACACATGAGAAAGCAATCAAACTCCGATCAACTTGAAGCACTTATTACTTTGCACAGGAAAGTATATTCAGCATGAATTTTGTAGTCTTACAGTTTTACCTTGCAACGTTGGACAAGTCAAGGTGCTTCTGGACTTCCAGTAACACTTCCCGGAAGAAACGCAGCCGCTTTTCCTCAAACTGCTGGCACTGCTCAAACACCTGCTCCATGTTCTCCATATACTGAGGAGTAGCATTATCTAATTCTTTCAGTGACTTTTCATACTTTTCTTTTGTCTGGGGGTACAAAACCAAACTGTTAGCAATATATTTTATTGGTGCCCTGCAATACAGACCTATCAATGCAGTAACAGCTGAGGTTTAGACCACAAGTTGTAAAGCTGCAAACTCTTTTCATGACCACTGTACCCATCTTTAGGCACAATGAGAATTATCTAAGTAAACTGCAGAAACAGCTACAATAAACCTCCAAGCCTCTTCTCTGGCTTTTTAACAGAAACCATGACAAATGCTAATGTAACTCTAAATATAAAAACCAAAGGAGTTACAGAATAAAGAGCAGGAAGTCTTTCAAGTTACTGAAGGTATTTAGAGATCTTTTAAAGTGCCGTCTTTTCTTCTGTAGTAATTTACATAGTGCACTGTGAGTTATGACCAAAACCCCAAACATTGTGTACATCCTTGTGAACATAAATAGCATACACTGTGAGCTCAGCTAACAGATACAACCTCAGACTCTGCACTAATTTACAGTAGTAGTCCACAGGCAGGAAACAAAAGATCCCAACTGATGGAACATAACGTTCCAGATCCCAGAAAAGCATTCTCAAAGGAAAAAGACATCCTTGAGGAATCACATATTAAAAGCCATCTCAGAAGCAGCCCACTGAAGAGATGAAGCAAGCTGTGCAACAGAACAGCATTTATTTAAGTGGATTATATCAGCTTCATTTTTTAAAAAAGGCATTCTGCAGTCAAGAATGATGACATACGTAGCTGTCAGCAAGCTTTAGGCATCTGTCTCTCAGATTATCAAGTGAAATAGCTCAGCGCTCACTAGTAAATAAGTAGATCTCTGTTCTAGAAGTTTGCTGGCTTATTGTGCTTAGCTCCCTGCTGAAAGTACTTAAATGAAACAGAGGCCATACATTACTAATTTTCAGAGGAGAAAAATCTGGCAAGAATACATTCTTGGGAGAAAACTAAACTTTGGTACAGAACTGGCAGAGAGCTATGTGACCTGGTGTTCACAGTACATTCAGGAGGAAAAAAAAGCTTAAATATACACAAGCTATAGGTCAAAAAACATTCAGTAATACCTTTAGTACATCTTGTTTGCTTCTCTCCACTTTGTCTTGTAATTTCTTGAGTTGTTCAGGATTCAGTGCTGGATCAGCTTTGCTGTTTGTTTCTCTGGATATAGCCAGCTTCTCCTCCTTGCAGGCAGCATGGTAAGCTTTCTTTGCAGCTTCCACCTACAAAAGAGATTTGAGTCTTTGCATCTGGAACAGTCTAAAGCAACCATAAAAGCCATAAAATCATGTGGCAATAAAGAAACAGTCAGGTTTCGTTTTCAGGATGATTTTTCTTTTTTGGGGGAGAGGGGGAAATTGTTTTCATTTAGGCCAAAGAATGAACAATGCATAAGAATCGATGTAAGGAAATTATTGGAGCATTCTTTCACCACACAAGAAATGTCACTCATACAGCTTAGAGAAGTGTTGAACAGACTCAACAAAAGGTTTACAGAAAGTCCCCAAGTAAACACTTCTCAATCACGCCCATGTTCACCTGCTCCCCCTTCTTCTACCAACCTGTTATTTAAGAATAATGTTATATGAGAGGGAGGAAAACCCACAAACACATTTTCCCTCATTTATTTGAGCAACTTTCAATTGCATGAAATAAGATACTGTTAAAATGATAGCTTAAATTTCGTTTTTTCCCCGATTTTTACTGAACTCACCAAGATTAGGAGAGACCAAGAGAAAAATACTTATTTTCAGAAGAGGACAGAAAGCAAGAGATCTTTAAGAGAAAGGAGGGTCCAGCAGAAAGAATAGGGAGTTTACTCCCTTATAGAGATTTGAAACATTAGTATATTTTAACACAGGATATCTAATACATAATCTACTGCTGTACCTCTTTCAGCTTTTTTGCCCAGGGTTTCTGAGCTTTCCTAAATCCATCTTCTGCTTCTTTGGTTTCCTTAAATCCTCCCATCATTTGCTTATGAAAGGCTTCCTTCTGCCAGTTCTTGATTTTTTCAAAATCTTCATTCATCAGTGAACCTTTTACTTCTAGATGTAGTTCACTCACTTTTTCAGCTTCTGACATAAAAGCACACCAAGCCCTTTCTACTGTTCCATACTGTGGGCCTAAACACAACAAAAAGTGTCATTCTCAGTAACCATCACCCACATGGAACTTATATTCCCAAAAAACTACCTGAAACTATTGACTTATATTCACTTGTAAACAGCAATGTTGATGCAAACCTAGAAAAGGGAACAATTTCTTTTCATAGAAATGTAGAGTATTACAAACTTTTAAGCCAGAAAAAATAATATTCATTTAGTCTGGAGTCCTTACCCCTGTACCACAATTCTCAGTATCTACATGTGAGCTCCCCTTTGAACTGCCTTCAGTTTCTCAACATACTTTTTGAAGGGTAAATAACCATGGAAGGATAAACTATTGCAGAATATGTTAAACAGCATCAGCCTTAGCCTTCCATTAGAGCAATGCCTAGGTCTTTAATTACCAGTCTTTCCTCCACAGTCACTGCCCCCTTGTTATTCAGAAGCCCTTTTCAAACTGTACTGGTAATTATCTAGAAACAGATAGTTCTCTAGAACATAATTTGGTACTGGAGGCAAGACTAGTCTGCTTCAGCAAGAAGCAAGTGAACTTGCAAAAGAGCAGGGCTTTGCTTGGGTGGGTTTTTATCAAAAAAAGCTTGGTCATTTGTCCCATTACTGAGCCTCTTGCAAAAACTCCATTATAGGCTGAAGCATACATTATTTTTACTTTCTACTTACCAAAACAAAGATATACAGAAACATTTTTTTCCATTTGAGAAAGCTGTCAGAGTTCAAACTCAGCATTACCTTTCTCCACAAGCTGCTTCCACCTTTTAGCCCATTCTGTGAGCTGCTGAGCATAGACCTTCTCTATCCGTGCCCGCTCATGAATACAATTCATAAGATCATTGCAAAGTCTGTGGCCATCATCAATTCGTTTTACTGTCCTCTTGTAATTTCCAACCTACCAAGAGACACAGACTTAATTTCTGCTTGAAAGCTCTGAAAACAAGACAAATCTCTAATTAACAGAAATACTGTAAACGAAGAGTAAGATAATACAGCAGGAAATAATTATGGAATCAGGTTCATTCATCGTAAATCAATTAATCGTAAAACCTAACCGCAACAATGCAACAAAGACTACAAGTTCCCCTATAAAAGAAAGTTGTTAATTTTAAAAGTTAAAGTTTTATTATATTTTATTAAGTCTGCAATGTAATTATGGGCAGTCACCACAATTGTTCTGCATTATTATTTCTTGGTAATGTTCTAGATAGTGGAGAAAATTAAGATAAATAATAGAGTATTCTTCAATATTTATTATCAAGTACCTAATACCTTAATTTTATGCTGAGTTTAATCTTTCAGGATTAATAAAACTGCAGAGACATGCAAAGGAGCACTGCAACATCTCTATCAACCATAATAATGGTTTTTAAGAATGCAGTCACTGCTGAAAAACCAGATAGCAATTATTTCCAAATTATACTCTAGAATTTAATGTGGGAAGATAGTGACAGCAATGACGTGGATTTACCATACTTAGAAATGTAAATACTAAAGAAAAAAAAGACCCCACAGTTGCTCAATGTACAAGCTATAATAAAATGAGGACATGGAGCAAGATGCACACTATATAATGAACATCCATCATATAATTAACACCCCCTTTCACTCTTTTGCACACAGCAGCATGGAATAACAAACCCAAATGTCTGAAAGGGAAAAAAGCCTTGCACTGCTCGCAGAGTAACATTTCCACTGAATTCAAGGTCACTCAGGCTGGCTTTTGTAAACATTAAACATGACCTAAGAACTCTGTTAAGAGAACTTGCACAGCCTATTAAATATCACAGCCAGTTTAGTATCTGCCCAGACCACCTGACTGAAAAACAAAGATTAGTAGCAAGGCAGTAGATTAAATATTCAAATACTCAAAGCACGTTAGTCATTTTTACATTTGAATCATATCTGCTTCACATCTGACAGAGAAAAACATCCAACTTTTAGGTCCATATTTATTCAGAATTTTGTCAGCAGATGCACATGCAAGCCATTTGCTTGAGAAAAATGGTATACTCTTAAAAGGGGAAAAAAACCTCTATACTCAGTGCTGGAGGAATAAATGACTATACTGATAAACACAGACATATGCTAGGTCTTCTCATTAAATCTGGGAAAAAAAATAAAATCAAAACCATCAATGACATGACAAAACCATTTCTCTTAGTGGCTTCAAAGAATTCATCTGAGCATGTTTTTTAGTTTGAACTAGATCCATTTCAACAGATCAAAGGAATTTAGTTAGCATCTAAGTAAGGCATTAGTTAGCAGTCACTGATTTGTCTAAATCAAGTAAACAAATGCATACACACACCCCCTGCCCATTCAAACACAAGCCACAATATAACTGAAGATAAGAAGCTACCAGAGTCAATCCATCCATGGTAACTGATTGCATCTACTACCAAGAAAGCATGAAAAAAACCTTCTATTTTCAGGAGAAATGGAAATGGAGCAGTAGGGAGTTATACATACATAATCCAAGTGTTAAGGAAATTAAATACCTCCAAGAATATCTACAGTCTTTGTAATGAAAGACAAATCATTCATCTGCTCCAAATTACTCCAGCTGTAGGTTCACAGTCAAGCAGACTTTCAAAGCAGGTTATGTTAGCTTGGCACAACTACTGAAGCCTTATATTAGCATCAATTTGTGTCTCCAGTTATGTGCCCAGGGATTTATGTCTGTAGCACGAACATTTCCTTTCATAAATTCTCACTATTAAATTAGCATTTTATATGGTAATATTGAATGGTATGAGAGCTGGCTGCCTTGTGGTATATTTAATCTTTTCATTCTGAGCAACCTCTAACCTCATGGTAACATCTAGCAGTTGCCAAATTTCAGAGAACTGAACGGAGCTTACCTGTGACCATTCACTGTTATCACATAAGGGCACCTTTACCTTTAAAGAGCTGCATGCACACCACAGATAATTCACCCACCTCCTCCTCACAGGACTGAAGGAACTCAGCATCACAGTTTAGAATCAGCATAAAGAGGAACCAGGCCTACAATACTAGAAAATAACCTGGTATTGCAAACAAAGCCTTTTACACTGAAATTTGTCCTACGAGGAATGCTAGAATTTTGGAAATACAGAATTTTTATTGTGTTCTATGACAGAGAACATTAGTTATATAACTTGGCATGTAACATTTTGAAAACCTAGTGGTTTCTTTTAAAAATTGCATTTTAAGTTTGGGACACTGCAATGACACATTTTAGAGATGTGGAATGTGCAGCTTGTCACTGTAGGACGTAAGGTCCTTAGGCCACAGAGCCAAGTAAGGGGAAAAGAATTTCAGTCTTTAGGTTGTCAAGGAACTACTAAAACAACTGTAAAAAAGTTAAAACAATAAATGGAAAACCTAGAAACACACTCAAGACAGCCCGAACTCTGAAAAACATGATCTTATACATTGTTTATTCAAGACTTTTCTTCAATTTCTGAGGTAAATGGCAAACATTCTGCAAGACTTCCCCCTTCCCCTCCATAAATATTTGAGCAAATTAAAAATGAAGAATTCTTTTATTTGTAGCAACTGACCAGGAACAACACAAGCAAAAAAATCTTGTGCTTCTTTGTTTCAGTCAGATCCATTTTACATAATGCCTGGCAATTTTCAGATTTCTCAATTAGCCCTGTACAGTACATGAACATACATGATTTTGCTAGCTGGAATAATTTCCTCATCATTTTGAGCATTGCACTTTTTCTCACTAAACAGACAACAGACAAGTAAGACATAAATGAAGTTAAGACATGAAGTTCTAAGTCTTCATGTCCTACTCATAAAATATTTGTTTCAGAAAAGTAAATGGTAAGACTACAAACTTTCTTACCATTTCAAGTAGGAAAAAATATATTTAAAAATTATAGCCCACTTTCATTTTAGCATCAACACTACATCCATCTGAAAGAGATAGTTTATTACATGATATCAAATTCAGTTGCTGTTTACCCTTAGTTGTCAGAAACACTTTAAAAGGAAATAACCAAGAGTTTATTTCTTAAAAATACCATTATAATAGTCATTTTTTTGATGCAATCAGTTCATTCTGGGAAAATTGTGATTCATAGTTTTGTGTCACTCTCTCTACCTGTTCTAATTTGAATTAAACATCAGTATTAACCCTTTTTCACTGCAAAAATTACTGAGTTTTGCTACTAATAAATCTCAGTTGATCCTCTTTTGCTCCATTTATCCCTTACAGGCACTATAGATGCTGTCAGGTCTCCATTTAGCTTAACCAATAAAGCATTCATTGTGATTTTATAACTTTCTCTCAAGCATGAGCACAGCAATGTCACCTCAAATCCTCTGCCAAATCTAAGATTTAGGGAATCTGAAACGTCCAGAGAAAACCACAGAGGCACCCTGTGATGAGGCATTGATCACCTTTAGTTGGCAGTGCAGGCAGCATGCCTTTTCCCAAGGGAGCCAAGCACTGCCACTGATAGGATCTTTAGTGGGAATTTATCTAAGAATTTACAACCTCATTATTCTACAATTTCACAGCACTAAACACAAAGGGAGAGTCAGAATTATGTAGGCCCCTTCACCTCAACTGTTAGACTCTTTTTTTTTATTTTAAAGCAAATTCATAGAGCAGCACAAAAGCCTAGAGTGTTAAACACACCTTGCAGGTTTTTCTGGTACACTGAGAGAAAAAAGAAGAATATTTACATTTGTTAGCAGCACAGAAGGTGGCAAACATTCAGCTATTGCTAAACTCCTGTTAGGTAATTTCAGCATACCACCACAAACATTATACCACAAATACTTCAGGAGTTTCAAATGCCTGAAGATAGATTTGATGTCAACTCTTTTTCCAAGCTTGCAGAGCTTATTCATAACAAATCAGCCTTTATGAACTAGAACCATTCAAAAGAAAGCCAACAAGGTATTTTTAGGGACAAATACTCCTAGGCATGAAACAGAGTAATAAGCTTTAAAGGTTCATAGTCAAACCCACACATACCAATGGCCAACACAGGGACACACACTATTTCCAGCATTCCATTTAACCATGAGTAAAATTTCTTTCCAGCTACGTCAAACGGGAAGTTTCCAAACATTTCAACCAGCATTAACATCTACAACCACTGTGTGGTTTTTATAAATAAAAATAATTATCTTAGTGCATAATTAGCACATACAGTCCAAGTACCTATGAGAACTAGCTGTAAGTTTAAGTTTATACATATAAATTCACCCCTGGTTACAAGAAAAATCCTGAGGAAGCTCTTAAACACACAAAATCTTAAGCCAAATACACCAGTAAAGCAAACTCTGGCAATATAAGTGAAAAATATTCCATTGCTCAAAGTTAGGAGGAGATTTAAAAACCAGCTATGTGACAGGAATCTACTGTTGCAGAGCCCAGATATTTTTTATCCAGAGTGTTGCATTTGGGCCTTAATTTGGTTGGTTGGGGTTTATGTTTTGGGTAGGGGTTTTTTAGTGGTTTGTTTTGTTGGTTTTTTTTAATGTGGTTAGGAGGGGGCAGGGGACAATGGCAATGCAAACAGAGGCCAAATTTAATTCATCCATACTATACAGGGGATCAACTTCCACTTTGAGAGGTTGAAAGTCTTATATTGCTAATGGATTCTCAGCAAATCCTTCAGAATGCAACAAAAGCCCTGTGTTCAGCACTTCAGAATGCACACCAGGTCCTGTCCTCCAAGGGAATCACTCACAGGGCTAAAATAATCCCAGCTGCAGGTTTAGCAGCTGTTCAGTGACTATTTCTGTTTGGCTAAGTAGGTGTTTGAAACACCCCTGCAATAAATGGGCTCCATGTTGCTGATGTTAGCAGAAAGTCAGGGAGATAAGGAAGCACAGAGTCTCTGAGGGACCTAGGGCTCATTTAAAAGAAGTGCCTCCACAGGCAGGGTAGCTGCTCCTTTTGATGTCTTACCATACAAGATATGCGTACACTTCCACTTTGATCTCTAGGAACACTCACTCATTGGCTTTCTCACCTTCACAGGTATGTTACTGAACAAGAGCATTGGTCTCGTCTTGCCCAAGGCATTTTTCTTTTAATATATCCCTGATAGTGATTAACAGCATAAGGCTGGAGCTTAACAAACAGAAAGCAAACTTCATGGTGCATTTTGTTAATTATTAATATACCAAATTCTTTCACAGACATTCCAATACTACTCCAGTAGGACAAGGCTAATAGGTCTCATGCCTACTTCTCATGTTTAACTAAAGCAACATAATGTTGGAACTAACCAGTTTTGCCACGGTCTATTTTTGGATGCAGAAAGTGCCCTAAATGATTGTGATGCATTTACAGCAGTCATGCAAATGCTTAAACTCCATATGATAGATGAGAAAGAAATAGGAAGGCTTTCAAACTATATGTTTTCCACTTTCCCTTGGAAAACCTGCTGCCTCCCTGCTTCAGGCTATCAGCAGCAACCTTTGATTAGCCAGAGCACATCATCCTTGTCCGCTGAGTAACACAGAGGAAGGGATCCCTTCTTGGAGCATATCAACAAGATTCCTCAGTCTCTGAGCTTAACCAGACAGATCAAGGTACATTGAGGCTTGACAGAAAAATTAATTAGGAGAGTGAAATTTCCATCTCTTAGGTAATTTAAGACACTACTACAACTGAAACTTTGATGAAATCCTTCAGTGCTATTGTGGGAATTGCCCTTCAGAAAGTCTTTCTTACTATTTTGCAATTCTTTGTTCTCTAAGCAAGCTATATTAAAATACATATGAAATTCTCTGACTCCTAAAGTACTTTTATTGACTAAACACCTAAAGAAATTAGAGGAAAAGAAAAGGATTTGTTCTACTGAAAAGGATTTGTCATCCTGCTAGAAGACAAAAAGCCTTAAAGTAGTATCTTGGGTTTACCCAAGACAAAAAAAAAAACACTTCAATTTAATTATGAAAGCTGCTGCTATTTCTTTGGCATGCTTAACAAACGCATAATTCTGAAAGCCTGGTTTTTTTCACTCATATCAGCTGCTCTGATACAAGATATCCCTGCCTAAGCCTTGACCTACCCACATTTTTTGACTGCCAGATCTACAGTAAGCCATCACCATGAACACAAGCTCAAACAGCAACTTCTCCAATTCCCTTTCAACAAGATAGCAATTTCCCAACCACAAATCAGAACCTGATAACTGTATCTGTGCTGTAATAAAAAATTACTAACCTTTAGAGGAGAAAAGTTACTATTTGTATTGTATTTCCAGCACTGAACTTAATTCTCAGTGCCAGAACTGGAAATTTCCATGAACAGTATTGAAATAACTTAATAAAAAAAGCTTAACAGATGAAGTAACCTGCATTGAACTGCTCCATGGACAGTCTGAGCATATGCAACCAGACAAGGTTAGAGCAGTAAATCTATCACCAGGCAACTACACACTCCAGATTCACAATTTTTAGTAAGAAACCATAGCAAAGGCAGTGACAGTTCCAAAAGAAACCAAAGCCTTCTAGAGTCAGCAAACTGATGGAGAACAAAGTGTTTCATGTCCTAAAGCCAATGAAATTTCTGTCAAGAGCAATGGCAAAAGCTTTGAAGTTCACTTATCAACGTTTTATTAGGTACAGTTCCATCAGCTCAACAGAACAACCAACTTTCAACAACTAAAAGTGTTTTAGTTTCAATGGATATACAGTGAGCAAAAAACAGCTTCGACAGTTTTTCAGCTAGGACCCACAGCCAGCCACTTCACTCCTTCCTAAATGCCTTTAAGAAAAAGATGGGCTTAGCAGCACAGTTCAAAGGTAAATCAATCTGAGCTATTTTGGAGGGCAAGGGAACAAACTTGAAAGCTCACCCTGCCCGACTGACACTTCAGTGCCACAGGCAAGTTCAAATACATTCACTGCTTTCAGCTGTGGCAGGAACACATATCAAGGGGGATTTTAACAAACTGCAAGCTGATTTTAAAAACAAAGAAAAAACTTACTGTGCCAAAAATCTTGAAAAACCTCTGACAAGAGTATAAATGTCAATATCTGTAGTAACAAAACAACTTCCAAACTGATGAGGAGTTCTTTACTTCCTGTGACCTGAGGTATGAAGCTCTCAGCTGGCATTCCAGAGGCACTACATCTTTTCTAATCAAATCAAACAAAACACGACACTGATTAAAGCTGTTTAACACTTTTGAGAAAGATTAAGACCAGAATTCAACGTTGCAGTCTTCAGAAACAAACTAACCAATTCAGAACATATTAAAAAGGATGGGTTTTAGACTACATAGTAGTCAAATTTAGTTTGGATAGATGACTCCAAACCAGAAGTATTATGGACTGGCTTGGGTTGGAAGGGATGTTAAAGATCATCCAGTTCCAAACCCCTGCCATGGGCAGGGACACCTTCCACTATCCCAGGTTGCTCACAGCCCCATCCAACCTGGCCTGGAACACTGCCAGGGATGGGGCAGCCACAGATTCTCTTGGCAACCTGTGCCAGGGCCTCAGCACCCTCACAGGGAACAATTTCTTCCTGATATCCAATCTAACCCTGCTCTCTCTCAGTGTGAAGCCATTCCCCCTTGTCCTGTCACTCCAGGCCCTTGTCCAGAGTCTCTCTCCATCTTTCCTGTGGGCTCCCTTCAGGCACTGCAAGGCCACAATGAGGTCACCCCAAAGCCTTCTCCTCTCCAGGCTGAGCAATCCCAATTCCCTCAGCCTTTCCTCCCAGCAGAGCTGCTCCATCCCTCTGATCCCCTTGGTGTCCCTGCTCTGGCTCCTGCAGCTCCCTGTCCTTCCTGTGCTGGGCCCAGGGCTGGATGCAGCCCTGCAGGGAAGGGGGTCTCAGCAGAGCGGGGCAGAGGGGCAGAATCCCCCCTGCCCTGCTGCCCTGGGGCTCTGGGTGCAGCCCAGCACAGGGGGGTTCTGGGTTGGGGCAGGGCCAGCTCTCACCCACAGCACCCCCAAGTCCTTCTGCCAGGGCTGCTCCCTCCGCTCATCCCCAGCCTGGATCCATCACACACAGGGATGTGCCCAAGACAGGGGCAGCACCAGCACTTGGTTTGGTTAAACCTCATTAGATACCATGGGCCGCTGCTCGAGCTTGTCCAGGTGCCTCTGGATCGTCACTGCACCCTCAGCTTGGTGTCACCTGCAGAGCTGAAAGCTGCTGAGGGTGCCCTCGATCCCTCCATGCCGTTAATGAAGATATTTAATAACTCTGGTCCCAGTATGGACCCCTGAGGGACACCACTTGTAACCAATGTCCACTGGGATTCTTTGCCACTGACTGCTTCCCTCTGGATGCAACCACCCAGTGTTGCTTTTTAATCCAGCAATCCACCCATAGAATCCATGGCTGCCAATTTGGAGAGAAGGCTGTTTTGGGGGACCACGTCAAAGGCTTTACAGCAATCCCCATAAATGACACCTGTACCCTTTCTTTTGCCCACTGATGGAGCTGCTCCACTGAAAAGGCCACAAGGTGGGTCATGCAAGATTTGCTCTTGGTTGTCTGAAATCACCTCCCTACCCTCCCTGTGCCTTATCAGAGCTTCTAGGGGAGTCTGTCCTATGATCTTCCCAGGCACAGAGGTGAGTTTGACATCAGTAGTTCCCAGAATCCTCTTTCCTACCCCTTCTAAAGACAGGTACAATGTTTCACTCTTTCCTGCCACCTGGAATTTCACCTGATTGCCATGGCTTTCCAAGTCTCATTTTAACAAGAACAATTTTTGTGGTTATACATCAAAAAAGAGAAAGCACAGAAAAACCTATAAGGAAATCAACTGATTGTTATAAAGAAGTCTAACATTTCCTTATCCAAGGATAAAGAAAGGTATGCTCATGCATTATACATTAGTCTACTCACATTGCTTATGAAACAGCCTGCAGTCCTGACCTTTTGGAATGAATACAGACAAGTCCAAGGAAACAGACTTAAGTAGTAGTGTTTACAAAATGATGTAAACTAAGTCACCAATAGCACAAACACAAATAAGCCACCTACAATAAGCATCAAATACATTTAAACAAATCTTCATGAAGGCCCTCATTTAAGGTAATTGCCATTTCTGATCATCCTTTATTGGATTTAATTCTTTGAGTTCAAATTTGTCCAAACATAATCATCCTAGTTTACAGAAAATTTCATTCTCATTCACTCAGCTTTTATGCTTCCAGACATGATTATTTGATTGAAGACAACAGCTTGGTACAGAACAGCCAGCCAGAAATCATGTTCTGTTGCCAAGTATATGATGCACAACACACATCAAAATATCCCAACACACATCAAAATACCCCTCCAGAATTCCTTTTTTCCTGTCTGCCTCCTCGTTTTATTTTGAAACACTTCTAGCAAGGAAGCCTGCACTGGAAGTTGCCTCAGCATAAAACAAACCACACGGTAAAACTGAGGTTGGAAGGACCCTCTGGAGATCAGGTAGCCCAATCCCCTGTCCAAAGCAGGTGTGATAGCTCAGATTGCTCAGGATCACAGCCAGCTGAGAGACACCTGCAAGGGCAGCAGTTCTCAGGGTTTTCCTTTCTACCCCTTTTAAAGACAGGTACAGTGTTTCACTCTTTCCTGTCACCTGGAATTTCACCTGATTGCCATGATTTTCCAAGTCTCATTTTAACAAGAACAATCTTTGTGGTTATACATGAAATGGTCCCACAGCCTGTCTGCCGCCATCCTACAGAGCAAGCCCCTACAACAAACGGGGTCAAAGCTTAGCATACAGTGATTTTAGAACTTCTTTATAAATAAGACAGAAATATTTAACATCAAAGTAAATACGTCTCCTCAAAAGACTGTACCTATCTATTCAACCAAAAGCTCACTAGCATTAGGTCTTTTACAAAATATATTGAAAAGCATGGGAGATCTTCATCAAAATGTAATATGCTGTCACCACAAAGAGCACATTTTAGTGGTCTAGAAAAGCTTGCATTTCAAAGGAAGTACAACATGAGGTCACCAAAATCAAGCTAACATAGGTCTCCAGTAAATTCAGACAGGCTCCCCCAAGCTATTTTCATATTTGCTATAATTAAACTCAAAAGACCTCCCTCTCAAATGGCAGAAGTTTGTCCTACTGAGTACAGCCAATTTGGACAGTGTACTTACCTCCAAATGTGTCAGTATTGACACTACCAAACCTTTCTTTTTACTCAAAGACTTGCTTTTGTAAAAGTATTTCTGCTTTATGAATTTTCCTTTCTTTTGAGCTTAAATTATCACAGCATCTGAAAGTCTCTGTCAGATAGGGGCAGCACAAATTGCTGATATTACAAAGTACTTTATATTATCTTTCTGTATGTATACTGAGATAATAATAACTGAGATAATAATAACTCGTCTCAAAAAAGTTTATACTTATATCTAGATACAAACAGGAGACAGGCAGTACATCCACACAGTACTTTTGTAATTTATGTACACTTACAATAGCTTGGAACAGTTACTTCAGATTTAACACTGATCATTTGAAAAGTTACTCACACATGGCCTTCCTTGACACAAAGGTTCACTTCTGAATTCCATACCCTACCCAACTGGATGATCCTCAAGTTTGTGCCCATTAGAGCCCTCAACAGAAATAGGTCAAAATCCAAGAGGCAATTTCTACCCTGAAGGCTATTTCTGCAGATCACAATAACCAATGTGCCTTGTATTGCAGCTCTCTCCACAATTTACAGTGCACAGAAATCAGATTTTCTACAATACAAGTAAAAAATAAAATCAAAGTATTGAACAGAATGTTTGGATTACCTCCCAGAAGCTATCACTAGAAACTTCTACTCCAACAGAATCATCATATGAGCCAGACATTGTTATGTAAGAAGAGCTTGTAAGTATTCAGAGCTTAAACACCTTCAGAATCTGTAAAAAAAGAAAAAACAAATTATGAGCATTATTAATGAAGTAGAGTTCTGAAGTTATGAAAAAATTATGTTAAGCAGCTTCCTTCAATATTTCAATATCTAGAGATGCCAAATAAAAACAAACACGGCATTTGGGAACAGAAAACTTCTACTACACAGTTTGTGGCTCTTATCATGACATTGGTTGTCCAGAAAGCAGCTGCTCAATGCATCTGCTTTTATCACATTTCACTGGACTCTTGAGTACATTTAATGATAAAATTTCCTATCCCACCCAAAAGAAAAGATGGAGCAGCAAGATGCTTACTCATTAACTACTCCACGTTCAAAGCATTCCCATGAGAATTAGCTGACCTTTGCCTCTGCAACAATAACCTGCACTGATCCCTATTCCTTTTACCCTGGAAATCTGTTATACAATGAAACCCACCAGAAATATTTAAGGCCAAACTTTGTTGATTTAAAGAAAAAAGAAATGTGTTCTTGTCATTGTTCTATTTCAACAAAACAAACCAACTGAAAACCCATCAGCTCCAAATTCGGAGCTTTATTAGAAATAAGTCATTACTTTAACAATTCAGGCATTTTCACATTTATAGACACAGCTACAAGGGAGAAAAATATAATCTATCCTCATGGGAGCAGATGACTTTATGAATCACTGGATATGAAAAAGTTAGGGTTACCCGAAGCTAACATGTAAGATTAACATCAAAAACATTACTGAGACAAAAATCCTGGCCCTTGCGTCCATAAATGCAGTTTGTGGGCTGGGGACCAAGACGTAGGAAAGGAAACAGCTGCCTCCCAAAACACACACACACAGAAAACGCTGTCTGATCTCTGCAGGTATTTCACCAGGTTCCCTTGTTTGGATGTCTCCTGCCAAGTTTATCTCTAACTACCACCAGAGATACATACAGGTAAACAGATTTTACCACCCCTTGTGGGATGAATACTTTTATCAGCAGACTGTAAGTTGAAGCTCCCACTCTTTTTAATGCCTCGTCAATCTCACTTCCCTTAAAGTACCATGGCCCCTTCAAAAGGGGGCTGAAAACATCTCCAAACCTGACCTTGCTACCCAGTGGTTATGACAAGCTGCTGAGAGAAACAGCACTGAAAGTCTCTCAGGCAAGGAGAATTCAACACTAAATTAGCATTTCTGGGATACACCAAAAATAACCATGCCATAAGAGTAGGCACTTGTTCATAACAAAACCCAGCTACTGAAACAAAATAGTTCTTTGGACAGTTGCATCACAAACATACAAAATTACTCTGGCTGGGAAGACGTTTCTCCTTATCAGTTTTTCATCCAATTCATTTATGTAATGCAATTCACAAAAAAGCTTACATAACCTTAATGCCGAATATGAAACTAAAAACCACAACAGGAACATTCATTGTTAGAATTCTATTTTTAAAAGACAGCCAAAATATATGAAGGGCTCTACAAAATGGCAAACTAGAAAGGAAAGTCATATGGAAGCAAATTATTTTTATATATTAGTGTAACAATCTTCAAATTATGTTATTAGTAGTTACCAAAAAAAAAAAAGCTTTTCCACTTGTGCTTTCACTGAGCCAAGACGGAAAAGTTTAAACACTATGCAATTGTCAGTTTTTCTAACAGCACACCTTTACATGGAATGTGTTCTTTCCAGATAAATTTTGTCCCTTACAATTTTTAGAATACATTCATGTAAGCAAAGATGACATCTGTGATAACACTAGTGTATTTTTCCACATCCTTTTTTAGACAGCTATAAAGCAGTATAAGGAGGAAACCAAACTGCAGTAAGCTTGCAGCTAGCTGGACCAATTCATAAGAGTAATTTAAAATTAAACAGCCAGGCATACCATGCAGAACAAGGCACGAATGAGGTTCCAAAGGTTGTCAGGAAGGGTTAGGGCAGCTTTTCGCCTCTACACCAAGATCTTTCAACCAAAGTGCTCACTGCCATTTGGAAGAGATCTGGCAGACAGCTGCAGAGCTCAGCAACTTGGAAAAAGAAACTCTGAAGTATAAACTTAAGAGGAAAGTTTCAGCCCATCCCATCCAGTCACCCATTCCACTCTCCCAAGCCACAGTAGCAGTATTTTTTCCCTCCAATTACAGATAAAAAAAGACAATGAAAGTGTTCTTTAGTAATAATACAATGTCCACTTACCTTTTACAAAATAGCTTAAACTATATCATTGCTGCAAATTTACTCTAAAAGTTACATGGAAAGATTGAAAAAGCTCAAACACAGGAACATTTTCTTAAATGAAGGAACAGGTTGTGGTGACTGGGTTTTTTTTAAAAAAACCTCTTATTCCTGCTCAACTAGAACTACATAATACATGGAGTTATCCTTTTTTTCCATAGAAGCATTAAAATGATCAGCACTCAGGAAATAGTGATGGAATTAAGGTTTTAATGTGCCAAATACTATGCTGTGAGAAAGTATGAGCAAGCGTATTTAGGGAAACATTGTGAAGTCATAGCAACAACTGGTACAGAAAAGCACTGTTTTTACACCCTTACTTAAAAATAAACTGTATACTGAGATAGGAACATTAAGTGGTGTGAGTCATGCTACCCTCACAAAACAGAATTATTACAGAAGCCAGGCCTTTAGCACATTTTTTGTCAGGGTTTGGTCCTCCCATCCTCCAAGTGAATTTGCAGAGGTTTCACAAGTAAGGTTCATCGCACTTTTCTTTTTCTTATTTTTTTTTTGTTTTGCAGGGTCTGCCATTTTACTATAAAAGAAAACCTATGAACAACTACAGATGTCACGTAAAATCTAGAAAATTTAGATGGATACAACAAGAAAGATGAGTTCTGCACAGATTCTCCACAAGTGATCACCTGCATCTCACAGAGCTGGCGGTTCTTTCGTCAGCCGGACTGCAGCAGAACCAAGAACTCCATAGGAAAGCACAGTGCCCACAGCCACTTCCTATATTCCCACAACAGTTTGGCTTCATCCACTCTTTTTTTCTCATTCCACAACTCCAGGCACATCTCTTTAGACTTTTTTCTTGTCCCCCAACTGCTAAGCTAACAGTGGCCCAAGTGCTGCAGCCACCAAAAAAAGCAGCCCGGAGAAAGCCTTACCAGTTCAGAGCCCCTGCTGCCTTTTGTCACAAGCACACTTTAGCCACGAGAGCTTATATAGACTAAAAATAAACCACAAAGTCCAAGTGCAGAAAGTAACTCCATCCTAAACAGTACATACTGTAACAGCTAAGGAAATGATGCAAACAAACAAGGCTCCAGTTTCTTGGCCCTGACTTTTAAGCAATTCTTGTAAATTAGGATACATTGATCTTTGCCACAAGGAAACAGACCTTAATAAATAAATGTGCCTTTTTTTTTTTTTTTAAGCTTCCTCTTAGGGAACATTCTAGGCATGCTTTATGCTACAGACCTTGAATTTCTTCCTCACTGCTAGTGCCCCACTGTGTGAAAACAAGTGCTATAAACATCCTGAGGGCTCAACACACAAGAGTTTTAGAAAATATTAACTAATAATGAGCAAGCAGACTTTCAGATACTGCATGCAAAAGCAGCTGAACACAAGATGCTGCCTCTGTTCACAAGAAGTTGGTTTTGGTATTAATTTGAAAGCAATTTGCAAAATTCCTTGCTTTGTTCGTGTTGAAATAATTGTTGGGTTTTTTTTTCCTGTGCAAATGCAGACTATTAAGAGGCTAAAATAATCCAGTGAATCTCAAAATTTCTCTTAAAGCATTCATTTTTCAACAGGAAGATGAGGAAAAGCTTTTAATGAAATCCTTCAGTTAAACCCCTTCAGGCTTTTAATAACAAATAACTTTGATAAACTCTTACTGTGAAACAGGTAGGGCTGTTTAAAGTGAGATTTTCACATTCTGATTTCTTTTGGAAGATTATGTTTATTTTGAAAATGTATTTCACTGTACTCAAAAAGATGGCATTAAAAAAAATCTAATTACAGTCCCATGGACAAGAGGCTCCTTTAAAGCATGGCAATCACTAACTGTGGGCCTAGGTGAAAAACTGGTCGACAAACGAGAAACATCTCAGAATCACAGTGACACAACCTTCCAAGCATGATCAGCTCCGGTTGCTCAGGGCTTTTACACAGATGGATCTTGGGAACCACCAGAGATGGAGATGGCACAACTTCTCTGTGCAACCTATTCCAGTGATTAACTATCCTCAAGATGAGATACAGAAGAAAACAAAAAATTAATCCATATTTAGAAAACCAAATGGTGCTGCCATGCATTGTCTCCAAGGACTCTACAGATGCAAGCTGAGAGAGACAGTCTATCAGCCTCTAGAAGAGAAAAGCACCTGGTCACATTACCTTTTAAATTTATTTTTGGAATGACAGCATTTGTCACCATGGATCTGACTCATCAAGATTCGAAGTTTCATGACTAAGGACTGAATTACTTATGTATAAGAACATGACTCAACTTCAATTAGCTGCTCCTAAGAACTTTCAGCTATAATATTTTTCCTTATTATTCACTGAAGTCTCAGGTTTTGTTCCACACAGAATAGGAGGAAACAAGACTTCCTTGTACAGAAATAAATACAGTCTATGCTCTAAGTGTGAACTACTGTGGTTTACTACTAAGTGTACCTGCCATGAACATGCTCAATCTCATATTCCCTGGTTAAATAAAGCAATTTAGATGTTATTTAATTTTCTATTTTGTCCAAAGAACTTCCACTATAAGAGCTTCCAGTTTCTTCAGGGTTGCAATCTGTTTACTGTTCACTTAGAAAAAGTGACATAACTTCTTTAGCAATATTGTAAAATCATGTAAAAAATGCTGTTAAGAATCACAGCTACTGACACTGCAAAGTCCATTAATTAATATGAAAAGTAAATACAGGAAAAAAGAATGCTTTGGTTTACACATTCAAGTGACACCAAAAAATTCCAGCCCTTGGGTGCAGGGAAAAAATGCATCAAACCATGATTAATCACTGCTACTCAATGCTGTGAAGTCTTCTAATTGCAATCAGCAGACACGACTAAATTTTATTAACAGAAGTTAGGCCTTAGATTTTTAAAGGTAGAGTCTCAAATCCACTCGTCTCAAATCTGTAAAACAGGGAGAATAGCACCCTCCTCCACAGGGATTTAAGATAATCCCTTCGTCTCCATCAAGAAAACAACTACGGCAACAAACACCAGAGAAAAGTCCGTAAAAGGAAATTGAATCACTGTTTCTTGGGGAATTCAGCCTCTATGTTATAGTTGGCAGAGCCATGCACCAAATGATTTTTGGAAAGAAGTTGACAGCAACCTATTTGGTGAACCGTGAGCACTAAAGGAAGGAATCTAGGAAATGCATGCTGTTACAGACTCTGAAAGCTTATTTCCTACCAGGCACAACACTCCTGAGACTGACAGCAATGTTTATTCCTAGATTTTCTAGTTTGGATAACTGAATCATTTGCCACCTAGACATTTTTCAGTTAGCAAATAACATAAAATGGCATTAAATAACAAAAAGCTATCAGTTCATAGTAGTCATTCATAACCCTGAGTAACAACAGACGCTTTGCACTTCTCAATTAAGGAAACCCTGAGTTTAAGGTTGCTTGGTCCACAACAACCTCCTTGGTATTGGATTATATTTGCCCATGCCCACATCTGTTAAATGCTGAATGTGAAACCACTGAAAGTAGCACTCATTCACTGCCCTAAATGTACAAGCCATGAACACACATTCAAGTCATAGTTTCAGCACACATCAGATCACTAAACAGATTAAACTTCTATGATAATTACCACATGTAACAAAATCCCACACAACTCTAGTGAGGAGACAGTCTCTAAAATTAAACTCTTCAGGCACATTAACACTGTGTCATGCAATCTTACAGTGGATACATTCCATCATCCACAATAAAAGAAGTAAGAACAGCCATTTTGGTCATTATTGATTATTTTACTAAATAAATGAAACTGAGAATTACTGATCAAACAATTGGAATAACACACAGCGCAGAAGTACACCCAAAACATGAGGCAATGACCCAACATGCTCAAGAAGACTCTTGGCCTACAGATTTTCTTTCATCCATGTAAAACACTACCTCGCTCTCACACTCCAAAGAAGACTGGCAGCCCTGGTGTTGGCAGCTCTTATCTCCTGTCCTCCATCCCCATAATTAGTGGCCAGACATGCTGGTTAGACATGCTGCTGTTACACATGCTGGTTTTTTTGCAAATTCATGACCTAACCATCCCTAAGAGCTCCCACATGCTGCCAGCAGAGCCTCCCTCTGCATTTTTCCAATTAACCAGGAGATACTTGAAATAGCAACACTGACTTTGTGGAAAAATTATTTTTTATTCTCAGCTTGACAAGCCAGTGCGTGTAGGTGTATTATTTTAATTGTGCAATTTTTTGTCCTAACCAGGGAAGCTATTAATCACCTTCAGAGGCTTTGCAGAGGTTTTTATTTAAAGTTAGACACTGACCACAGAAATTATTAATGCTGCAAAATACATGTTTTAAACGGTAGAGATACACCAGCTAAGATACAAAGTTGAGGAAGTGATGTGGGGAGCTTTAAAATATTTGCATCTATTTAAAACAAACCTTAACATTTTCAGATTATGCTATTTTTAATCTAGAGGCATGAGGGGAAAATCCACATTAATGTTTTCTTCACTGTAAGAAAAAAAGTGCATAAAATTTGGCTTTGAGTAAATTTTGCCAGAAAAGCATCTGAAGAACTCAGGATTATTTGTCAGTTAAATAACATTCAAAAATATTCTTTGATTTCTCAAATTGGATGTTTTCTACTGTTTAGGATCAAGTGATTAAAATGATAAAGTGCAGGAGGAACTTTAATTTAATTACAGATGTTCACCCTTCCAGAATGTTCACTTTTGTAATGCCTATGACATCACACACTAATTCATATGTCCTGTCAAAGTCTCCCAAAATTAAATGAACCTTAATATCTTGGCATCCTTCCTAAATAAATAAAATTGAGATAAATATGCTTTTAGGTTTGTTTAAAAAAAAAAGCATGAAGGGAGCAAAAGACCACATGTTTTCAACTTGCAAATTACACTTTGTAAGCATTTAGTCTTTAAGTGTCCAGATACTTTCAAAAATAAATAATTGATTTTTTTATCTAGTGGAATTAGATGGCTTGATATATACACTCATAATGAAAACTTATTTCATAAAATGTCAAGGGAAATATCTAAAGCATATACATTTCATACTTAGCTTCAGTAGAATTTAACAACAGTGCAAAACCAAGGAGAGTGCAGAGCAGTGATATTGATGGATTGTCCAGGAGAGGAACCATGAAACAGCATTTACAGCTGCACTGACAAAGCAGTTGCAGAGAGCAGTGACACGTACACAACTGCTCTAAAATGGCCTATAATTAAGAAGCAAAATAGAACATTACAAGAAGCACTGCCTCAGACATCAAAACTTACTTATGTGACCACCCAGCACAACACCGCTCTACTTCAAAACAGAAACCCCAGAAAAGGACACAAATAAAAAGCAATACAATAACCATTCTAGAAATGGATGTGTGTTGTGGACAGCAGGCTGTATGAGCCCAGAGCCATCAGCTCAAACATGATAAACACACTCCCTTACATTCTAACAAACACTGCAAATCATCACACTCAACAAAAATACTTTTGTATCAGCTATGACACAGTAGAGTACATTTTGGTAGGAAAAGCAACTATGACTGTTGTTTGGAAAGTCGTTCCACATTCTGTTTACGAGCTATTTACCTGAAAAGGCATGCCTTAATTCACTGGTATTTTTTTCAGCTATGTAGCTGGGCAGCTTAACTGCACAGATAACCACAATACCTGCTCAGCACTGCCCAACCTCCATTTCCACAAACACAATTCTCTCCTCAGCGTGTACTTTAGCACTTCCTGTGGGCTGATGAAAACCTTGTAGCTCAAGCTAATGTCTTCCCCCCCCTCCACACTGCAGCACTCAAAATAACACAGGGTTTTCAGTCATAATATGATTCTGTATAGCTGCAAAGCTGAATATTTGGTGTACTATAACCTTTAGGTAAGACCATGGGTGGCCCATTTTAAAGGAAGGTATTTTTAATCATACAGCTGGCTTCAGTGGAGGAGAGTGTTTTTAAATATTTTAGTGAAACACGTAGGCACACTTTGCAGATGCGTCACTTAGGAAACAGATGTGTTGTTTCAGTGTTCCATAGTCAAAAGCTGTACTTTTCCATCTCAGGAAATACAGGGCTGTAGTATTAATCAATGAAATACTGACATGCATTGAACAGATCTAAACCCTTAAATGATGGTGAAACAGGGCTGTCTTCCTGAATCTGAAGGTTGCACTGAGGAGCTACTGTTCTTTACTTCAGGAGAGAACCAATTCAGATACCTCATTTGAACCAAATTCAGCCTGGTCTTTAACACAGACTTGTTTCCAAAGCTTAAATCACTGTTAGAAACTAAATCTGTGCATTAACAACATGCCAGAATACCCTATTTTCTGCTTATCTTAGTGAGATACAGATGACTATGATTGGCAAAAACTAGGAAGGCTGACTGGGGCAGGGGAACCAGCATGGGTGAACCCATGAAAATCTGTGAACTCTTCAAGTACTAGTGAATTTTTCTGTCACTTTTTGTAGATACAAATAAAGGATGATTTCCTTACCATGGAAAGAGAAAGCACAAAGAATAACAGACCTTCCTACAGAGAGTCTCAGAAGGACATTGCTGAAGGTGAAAGAGAAGATCCCCAGCCACAGTTAAAATAACAGACCACAATGTGCTCATGTTATACTTGATATAAACAGTACAGAGTCGTCACATTTCCACACAAAATTCCTTGGAGCTGAATGGATTACTCTGTAGTAAGCAAACCCAGCAATTTTCTAGGCTAGATCCTCAACACAAGCAGCCTATAACACCAGAAATTATTTGCTAGTATAGCTTTTGCTCAAGGGACAGCCAAAGCTGGCAAAGAACTGTATCCCAGGACTTGCACCCTAAAGCACAAATTAAATGACCACTTCCATAACTGTCGGCTCAGATCAAAGCCGTGAGAAGGTTTTAAACAGTAGTTTCCATAATTACCAATTTTCTGCAGGCATTATCCCCTCACCGCCATAGCCCTGCTGACAAAAAAGCAGGTCAAATCATCACGCAACATTCCTCGACTCTCAAAGTACACCACAGAGTAGTTCTGTATTTGGGGAAACCACTAGCAATGTAAAAACTGCTAAAGAAGGTGGCCTTACAACTTAAAAGCAACATTTTCAGCTGTGACAGTCATCAGATTATGCACCATTTAATCAGTTTCATTTCTGGAACTGATACAAAATGTACAGAACTCTGCAGGATACAATTCATAAATACAGAAAGAAAACAACCACAGGCACATTTAACTTCAACTATCCTTTTCTACAGTAAGGTAAATGAGTAATTATTCATTTAGGAACAATAAAAGATCTGTCCAAGTGATTAAAAATCAATGCTGTACTGTAACAGCACAAAAGAGCATGTGACTGTATTTCATATTTAAGATTAAATAAGATTAATTCAGATTTTAAAGCAAAGTGAATGCAGCTTCGAAAGAACTACAAGGAGAATTTAAATTGCTTGGTTGTGTTAAAGTTGGAGAGAAGGTTACTCAATACCTAGTTTCATTAACATGGTCACTGAAAAAGAAACTCCTGAATTCTATTTAAACAGATTTTCAGCTCAGTGAATCTGAGATAAACTTTAGCCAGGACTTCTCATTTTTCTAGGCAATTAAATTTTCTGGTCCTGAAATGGTAATTACTGCAACAAGGTCAGAAGACCTCTACTTACAACTTAGTAATCTATACAATACGAGTTGCTGACTTAGTAGAATTAAACATTCCCTAAACACATGTAATTATTTTTGGTAATAAATATAATTAACTCGCTCCTTACCATGTACTAAACTGATTGGTCTAAGCTACCTGGAAGTATCACACTTAAATATTAGGATCAGAGATCATATTTTATGGTCTTCCCTGTACATGCAATTTGACAAGCAAAGACAGAAAGGTGGGGGGGGGGGTTGTTTGTTTTGATTTGGTTGGGGTTTTTTAAAAACACATACAGTACACTTACACCTACTTTAACCTTAATGCAATGGAAAAATCAAGAGTTTTCAGTGTGCAAAACAAGGTGCTGCTTTAAAAGAGGCACATGAGATCCAGGTTAGGCAAGAGAGGTGAGAGTTTTTCTTTGGTTCACAGAGGTTTCACTAATCTTGTTAGGGGTTTAGAAAAGAAAGCACAGTAGAGCAGCCAGGCTTACCCATGATTTTCAGCAATCTGGATACCTGTTATGTGACCTTACACAGCTCACAAACACACAGATCACTCAAATGTAGAATCCCTAAACATAATAATAATGTGAGATGAATGCTAAAATTTGGTCAACTAACCTCACAAAGAGTAGTCTTTTCTACCACTGCTGCCACTTTTCAGGAAAAGGAAAGCTTTTTATGCCATTTTAAATTAATGTCTGACCAAAGTACAAGTAGGTCAGCCATCTACTCTGCTACCTAAATTGGACTGAAGTTCAAGGAAAGTGGGACAAGAGGCCCCATGAGCTGACAGCTCTTGCTCGCATCATCACCATAGTGTTTTTGCAGTTAATAAAGCTGTGCCATCACTGACTGGGGAGCACTGAAACAGCAGCATATAACCTGTATATGAGGAACAGTCAGAAGGCAGAAAAAAGAAAGGTAGATAACCCCAACCAGATTCAATTTAGTGCTCTCTCAAGGGCAGAGTCTGAAAAACTCTGCTGTTGAAGATTCAAGCATGCAAGACTTATATCAAATAAGACTAAAGTTGATCACCGTATTGAAACAAAGTCTTAGTAAAAGCAAGAATTACACAACTGCCTTTTTTGTCATATATGCTGCTAACTTCAGCATTTTAAATGGCTACACAAGGATTCTCAATTGCTACTAAAGGTACAATAACACGCCTTTTTTCTTTTTGAATTTAACTTAACTCAGTAACAGTCAGTTACTTAAGTCAGTGTTACTTAAGTCAGTAACACCCACACTCACAAAACAGCAGTATGATAGTTGTAACAGCTGAGAAAAGAGGGCACAAATAGCTTCAGAATAAAGTGATCAAATTTCTTAAGCTATTTACTGCAAATCATTCTACGCATGATCACAAAACTGCTTAATGCTATATTATATTCAAATAGTTATATATGTTATAATGTTATATTATATTCAAATAGTTATTATATTCAACATAGTCATTATATTCAAATGCAACACCATCTTTTAAGTGAAAATAGAATTCAATTGGTATTTTTGCGTGATGCATAGTCGCATGAAGCATCTTAATAGACAAAAATCAGTATCATGTAATAAAATCATTCTGAATTACAACATCCAACTTGCACATGCTCAAAAAGAACAGCTTGAGCTGGATTTCTAACATGTACTTTGTGCATAAAGCATATATGTAATGGTCTATATGCCCACAAATACATAAACCCATATATAAACTAGAGTTTTAGCCTAGAGCTGTTTAACACATTGAGACTTTCAGCCATCTTATAAAAGGCACTACCAGGGTCCACCTCCAAGGGATTTTACTACCTATCACTAGCAAGTGATCTCGTGCTTCTGAGTTCAGCTTGAATGTCTCACTAGATTCCATCCCACATTTGCCTCCCAAGGTTTGTATTCCAGCTGACAGCTGGGATATCCCCAGTGCCTGTCCAAGGCCAGGATGGGGTGACAATGAACACAGACAGAACTGCTCCATGACACTGTGGGCAGGGCTCTGTGTCCCTGCTCACAATAATATCTCAGCCAGTGCTCTACAATAGTTTGTGGTTACTGAAAAGAGTCACCTGTCTACATATGACTGCCATTATAAAGCCATATCTCCATATGGCTCGTCAGTTAAGAGGCTGAGCAGCAAAGGAATCAAAAAAAGGATTAAATGATTCAACAGCTGAAACAGCTGCAAGATGAGAGCTTCAATTATAGAGAAATACCTTCCAAGTTTAACTGAAAATAAGATTTCTGTTTCCCCATTAATAAGAAAACCAAGTGATGTGCTTATTCAATGAATAATAAATTTCACATTGAACCATCATCTTATGGTAGAATAAAATAGATATATAAGACTTTGAAATACTGCAGAAAAAATATTAGACAATGAAGAAAACATGACAGAAAGTGCATATAGAAAGATATTTATAATATTGTACAAGCAACACATATGATGCTTTTCATAATCACACTCTTCAGCATCACAATTCAAGTCAAGAGCATTTCAGCTGAGAACACCTGTGAAATTTAAGCACAGACATTTCTCACTTCTGGTTCGGAAAGCTTAAAGTCTTAATATGTAAACATTTTGATAAAATGTAGGCCCACCTCTAGAAAATCTCCTAAATCCACAAAGCTAATGCCCCCTCTAGTAATAAACAGTACCATGGTAACTCCTTGGTCATTTCAAGCTGTCTTGAGAAGGCGAGAAGTTTCTGTAACCCACGAAGAGAGTCCCTCCAGTAACTGCAGCCATGAGCTCATTAACACTTGATGCTAATAAAGGCAGCTCAACAGCTGAAGAGTCAGGGTCAGGAGGAACCTTCACACATTCATGGCTCAGACCACAGCTGTTTCAGCTGTTTTGTCCTTACTCCTAAAGCTTAAGAGTACAGAGCACACGAAAGAACAACTCTAAAAAATATTTTTAAAATATGCTTTGGAGTATCTACTAAGGTTATCTCAGAACATGCAAAGTCACATTTAAGACAGATGTGTAATTTAAAAAGACAAGACTAAAGGCACAAAAGAGAGGTGGTGAGTATAGCTGTAAGGGTTTTCTTGTCACTAAGTATTATTAACCTGTGGTACAATATCTGAAGGGCACACACACAAATACTCCCATAGTGGTTTCTTTCTTTCCTTTTGTGTTTAACTTGAAATTCATTTCAATTCAAGTTAATCTTTGCAACTGTCAATCTCTAAAGGATAAAAGAACTGCTTCACCAAGGGAAAATATCCAGTTGATGCAGTCACCCAAAATGATAAAAATAGACAATACACTTAAAAATAGCTACATTTTACATCTAAAAAATAGCATTAGTAAATAATGTGCTATGTAGAGTATTCAAGAGCTTAATATCCCTTAATAACCTTGATTCATTAGACAACATGCATTTATTCTCTATCTTGTGATTTATGAAACTGAAAATGAAATGTCCAACTCTTGGCACCTTCCAACAAATTGCCTACCTTTTCCCCTTATGAGGGCTATAAAGAATTTGAATATTCAGCATATTTCATGGGAAAACACTTTCTAATCTACTTTATGTTTGCCATACTATCTTAAAAAGCCTGTAGCCATAATTCCAGCTGAAAATGCCAATTTCAAACCAAGGAAGGCTAATATTTATTGATCCTGTCATGGACCAGTGACACTTTAGCATTGGAAATTCTGCTCATTTGAGTCTGACAATTGATGATCTAGTTAACTATGACAGAGGATAATTTAGCAGATTTTGTTTTCATCAGGAAAAAAAAAAACAAAACATTACTTTTCAGGTCCACAGAAGATAAATGTTAGTTCTGTTTGCATTTTTAATGCCAGATTTTAATTGGGAAGTCGACACAATAACTGATGAAATTGGGAAAAGACGAGGATTATGGTGAGGGTCACAGGATCCTGAAAACAAGTCCTGGGAGCAGATGAGGTTGGACTACTCAATATCTCTTCAAAGAGTGTTCAACAACCACACTTTTCTACAGTAATCAGATCCCACAAGAAATACTTCAGCTGTGTATTTGTCAAGTTATAATGATCACAGAACTGTGAACAGCCTGACCTCTCTAGTCCAATCTTTCATGGGAAGGGAGCCTTGCTGAGATTACACAGCACCCTGTCCAGTCACAGCTTCAAAGTGTTCAGTGGTGGGGACTCTACAATCAATTATCTACCAATTCACAAGACATCACTCAACTTCTGAAAGACAAAAGCTAGAGTGTCATTCTCATGGCCAATTACATTTCATTTGCTTTTTTACCTTCTGCATACACACAACTGTAGTCCATTTTTCTTTTTTCTTATGCTGAAGTACAAGGCTACACAGATGAATCTTGCAGCCAAAGCTATTCACTGATCCTTTAACTATGAATTCTAATATGTGAAGAAAAATTTCATGGTACTGGTACAACACAAATGTTCACACTATACTTAATTCATGTAATGACATAGGTCTTTCACTATGATCCATTTTGCATGACATAAATTGCAGATATTCAAATAATTAAGCTAGAAAAAACACTCATTTGGTACACACATACTCAACAATTAGTCTTTGTCCTGGCCATGGTACATCCTCATATAACTATCTGCTCCTTATCACATGAACATATTTTTATTGTAGCATCCACTGGTGTGAGATAAAACTCTATATCCAAACTATTTCAGACTTGCATTTCTACCACGGACACCTAAAGCTCCTTTTAAAGGAAGACAGCTGTCGTTTCAGAAATATTTGTGTGTCTATTCTTATTGATACACAAATTGAAGGATTTTAATGACACCAAACCAGTCTAGCCAACATTTTGTTAGAACTAATAGCCACTTGCAGTTCAGATGTAAGAACTTTCTCTAAAAGAAGATACAGTAATTGCCACACGAATCTTCTCTTGGTCTTCACTCTGAGGCTCTCAGTAAGGATGCCTGGTACCAACTGGAACAATTTAGAACTGCTGCATAACTGTTATGCAATATCAGAAGAGTCCTACAGTTTTTTTCAAAGTTCTCCCTGGATGCTTGTATGAGAATATGTGAACTATATCCCTACAACATTCACCAAATAAAGAAGTTTCTAAAGATAGCCTCTTCAACCTAAAAATAGTGCAGCAATAAAGAAGGCCATTTGAACAGGTTTAGTGCTGGCTCACAGTTGTGACTAAGTCCTAGCAAAATTACTTTTAAAATTACTTTTACTAACTCCCCATGGTTCCAACTGACAAAATGCATCACCACTGCCCATTTTCTTGTGTCTGGAAAGGTGAAAGTCAATGGAAGACAGCACCACCATAAACACGTTGAAAAAAGTTCCTCCTAATGTCACTGATACAAAGTAAACAGGACACAATTATACAAGAAGGGTTCTTTTAGCTATGAGAAAAACTTCTGGCTCAAGGGATCCAATATATCCAAGTACAAAGCCAGTACTTTTGCCTATAAGATGAAGGCACTAAAAGCTCATCCAAATTTTGAAAACCTCTAAATTCTTATTTTACAGTCCTTCAGTTAGGGAATTTCAACAGTAATATTCCAGAATATATTCAATGATTTCAGCATTTGGAGGCAAGTTACTTCTGTACAGCTTACTCAGCTTAACACAGATAATCAGTAATTCTGTATTGAGCTCTGAATTCCAGACAAAACCAAAAGAAATCAAGTAACAAATTGCAAAATGAATTTTCAAAGACCTAACTTCTTGCTTGAGTATTTAAGTTTCAGCAGCCTAGATTTAGGCAGAACTCCAAGCTGTTGCATTTTCATTTTATATATTTGACATATATATGCCAAATCCCTACTTGCACTTGTCTTTCACCTGAGATGATTTTTTTTCCCCCTTAGGACAGAAAAACAACTGGGAAACAAGATATAAATGTCTTTTTAAGCTGATGTGGTTGGACTTCCAGGAGCTCTTTCAGTATTCACAGCTACATAAATTCTAATGTCAAAGCCTAGGTGCAATATGCTATTCTCTGCACAGCCCAATAATTCTCTTGAGCCGCTTCAGCTGCATAACTAGAGAAGGTAGCTCAAATTTAATTCATTCTGGGAAGCAATGTGGAGATTCCTGGAGGATTGCAACAACAGTTGACAAAGCAATTTAACAAGAGCTGTAAGTTCTACATTGCTTATTTCTCCCCATTTGCAGGGTTGAACACTGCACAAGTTAATTGGTATTGCATTACAAAGAGTGTTTCACAAGATTTTCATAAAAGCTTTTTTTCCTGAAATGAGATTACATAACTTTCTTCTGTAACTATTCACTGCAATAAAAAAATTGAAGGATTCACGTGATTTCCTCGGCAAATTCAAAACATATTTTGAGAAGCGTGTTTATAAAATCTTCAGCTTTAAAGAGCCAATTTGTACAACAGATTTTGATGGTATTTTTCCTACCTAATAAATTGCATTCCAGGGAGTGTGCTAGATAAATTATATGCTTTACACAACCCTGAAAATTAAAGAAACCCAAACACACTATAAACTTCAAAACGAAAATACTAACATCATTCGCAACTCAGACAAATCATATCAAAAGATATTATACTAGGACAGCAATATTCACTCAGAAAACATAGTATTTTATCTGTATGTATGAAATAATTAATATGCGAAAGAAATACTGCAAATGCAAAAAAATAAAACACAAACCAAATGAAATACCTTTAGTACTTGAAAACTACTAGTACTTGAAAACTTCCAAACCTGTTCATTTCTTTCCTGCTGTGCAATAAGATACCCTTGCAGTGGCATAAAAACTTCTAAAATTATTACTGTAAAACTAATAATTTTGTTTAGCAACACATTAATTACATGCTAAATTTAGCACTACTTTTCCTTAATTACTCAAGGTGTTTCTGCTATGCTTTACAACAAGTAGAAACAAAGGTGATTCCTATCCAGCCTCTTTTGCAAGAAAGGGGAGGAGGGATAAAGGGGAGGTCTCCAATCACAGTTTTAGTTTCTGTATAGGGCTAGTAAAAAACCCCAGCTAAATGGATCTCTGTGGAAACAGAAACAACATCATATTTTACCACACTAATCAAAGTCTAAAGCATAGAAACTACAGGTTATCTTGCAGAGCCCAAAATAAATTCAGAATCACTGTAGGATACTTGTTTCATCTATTTGTGTTTATCAGTGATGGATCTGTTTGGACTGACCCGACAACGATTAACACTGCACAGCACAGATTTTACTCATGGCACCACACACCATCAGATTTACATTCTACTAGAAACCAGGGAATAGCCTATGCTAAACCAAGAGCTAAAATGCAGTCATTTGATACAGACTAAACACACATGTTGCTCTCTGATCTAGGGATGCAACAAGCCAAAGCAGAAGCAGCTGCCAGTATACTACTTTGGACAAAGAATTTCTTAGCCAAATTCAAACCAATTTTAAGATCAAATCTCATTTCAAATAAATTTTAAGGTTCACATATATATCACTTAAAACTATATGGATTGTCCTTTAATTTCTTCAAATTTGTGTGTATGAACATAACTAATTAATTTGGTTCTATCTCACTGAATAGCCAAGACATTCATGATATCCCAGGCACCTTTACCAGTGCACACAACAATTAAACAAAGAAAACCACAAAATGTTCTGCAATACTGTTCTAAGATGCTCTCTCCTAGCCAATCTAAGCACCTGCCCAAAGAAAAATAAATCTGGTGGTATAGTAGTTCACTCAGAATAGCCAAGAAAGCAGATTGGACAGTATCACAGAACAAAAGTAACCCAACTAAATCTACTCCTCAAATTCCAAAAATTCTAACCAAACCCGACCAATCAATCAACCCCCCCGCCCCCCAAAAAAACCAACAACCAATAAAACCCAAACAAAAACCACCAAATGAACAAAAAAATCCCTCACAAAACCAAAAAGCACAAAAAACAAACACCCAAAAACATAAACCCAAAGAGGTTTCAATAAGGTAGGGAAGCAGTTGTTCAGTCTGGAAAATGATAGCAATAGCATGGGGTTTTTGTACACCTAGATTTTACCCTGGGAGAAAGAAAAAAAAAGAAAAGGAAAGAAGATATTAACATTATAAAAACCACACCTGATTCTTTCCACAAAATTGCATCAATTTTGGAAATCAAATATTGAATTGAAATTCAATGCTACTTCTTCAAAACCTTGTGTGCTAACAGATTAATCTCAATCATCTCCTGGGAGTTTCAAAACAATTATTTAGCATTCCCTTTTTACTGTATTTCATTATATAAGAATAAAATATCAGCATTAAATCTTAGAAACACCTATATTATTTACAAGTGAATATTCTAAAAAGGCAAGGACTTTTGGCTCCTTTCCACTTGGAACTTGTTTAACTTTAAAAAGTATTTCAATTGTCTTCTGGTACTTCCACTCCAGAATATTTTAAGAAAAAAAAAAAAAAAATCAAGAAAACACACAGAAGTTTACCTTTAAATTGATGAATTTGATATCATTTTATACTTATTTTCTATTCTCCCATGGATTTGAAATTGGTAAAAATCAAGAAACAAGTTCAAGCATATCTGCAATTCCCTTAACTGTAGACAGTGTAAGGGTAGAGTGTGAGTGAAGAAGTGTCACATCTTTCTCAACTGCATTTCAGCAGCTCAGGTGGCACAGCTTCAGCTGCCAGGACAAACAGCAGCGTTGCATTTACACCCATTCCATTTCCCCTCCTTTATTACACCTGACCACCTTTGGCATGCATCTGATTATAAAAGCACTTATACAGAGAGCTGTTTACATTCAACATTCACTTTGCAGGTCAACTTTACAGAAATTATTCACTGCACTGCATAGCTCAATACATAGCCTGATCACTTTGTTATGGCATAAATTCATTGCACTGACAGTGATTGATACTGTTTGTGTCACATCCCCAGTCATCCCTCCTGACCCATCCCTATGCCATCGATTCTGTTTGGGAAGTCAGGTGCTAAGCTTGATCCAGCTGAAAATGACTCTGCAAAAATAAAAAAGTTTCTTGCTGGACCAGAGAACAGACCCCAGACACAGCACAGCCAGATAAACACAACCACCACGGGGCACGTAGCAAGAACAAATAGCTGAGCACCAGTGAAAAACTCTGATTTCCTGTTTTAGTCACAACACAGACTATCACTGGTTTTGAAGTAACTTATTACTGCGAGTAGAAGCAGCAACAAACTTTGGAGCCAGTTTAACAAGCTACAAGATGTTATGCTAACACAAAGAATAGGCAAGAACACAGACCACACACAAGATACCCTTCAGAGAAAGGCTGGAACCCTGAAAGAAAGGCAAAAAGATTTTTTTCTTTGCTTATGTGTAAGCATACAAGTAAGAGATTATATTATTGCCTTTGGGAACATAAATCAAGGCCATTTAATAACACTGAAACTTCACTGTACATGTCACACAGCCGAAGAGCTTGTAAGTGGTTATGTAGGGAGAAAGGACTGGTCAAGAAAGGAGTAGTGAGACTTCTGCAATAATATTCATTACTCATTTGAAATATTAGCAACTTTAAAGAACAATTAACACTCCACAGCATCTCTGCACCACACAAGCACTAAGTGGTATCTACTAGAGACCACTAATGCACACTACACAACACAGCACACACAGCTCCTTCTGCAACGAGCTGCTGTGGGAATGAGAATTATTGTGGGGCCCTTTGGTCCCACCCGTGTGTGTTGCATGTTTCACCTTCCCAACTCCAAAATTTGTATGGGATTTATAGGTGACAGTGTCCTAACTCAAACAGCGCATTGAATTCACCACGAAGGAACTCCATGCATCCACACTTCAAAAGAGAATGGATGACAGAACTAGAAGTCATCCTGTCCTGAGAAGCTCAGCTTCAGCAATCTGATAAAGTAAAACTGCTTCAGTATTATTTTAATATTAGTATATAACAGATAATCACACAAGACTTTTTTTAATAGCTGTCCCCAAAGCCAGATTAGAAGAAGAAAACCACATTACCTACAGAAACACCTCTAAGTGAAGTGGAAAAGAAGGGAATTTCACAGTAACAAATATAACAAAAGCTAGAAATAATGGAAGATAGCAGAATGAACACAGAAATAACTGTATTGGTAGACTGCAAATATATTTAAAGCTCCTTTATTATCCTTACTGTAACAACCTTCACAACAATGCTATCACCCAATGTAGTAACAAGGCAGAAGATGAATAATCTTATTTGACTGGTATGATTATTAGCCCTTAAATTAGAAATTAAAAGGACTTAGAAGCCCAAACCAGGTTTTGTTCAAGAATTTTAAAATTCAATTTGGCATGCTCTAGCACGCTCAGCACAAAGAATCACCCTGACAATGCCCAGGCACTCCCTCCTTCATGCTCCTGAAGGAAGCCTTTCCCCCCTCCCTGGAAAAATTACCTGAGGTGGTGGAGAATAACCTCCAGGTCCTGGCCGTGCCCCTCCTGCCTACTGCACAAATTAACCTGTCCTGGCCAGAACCAGGACAGGTTAATTTAATAAACAGAACAAGAGAGATTCCATCTGAGTATACCAAGTTGATAATTGTTATTACAAAGTAAAAAGAAAGATACTATACAACCAAATCCTTAGCATCACTTTCTTTTTTATGAGGACACCATCCTGACTGATGGTTTCGTTATTCTGATCAAGATACAGAATAATACAACCTCAGTCTGATGTTACATTTATTTTAAGTCCTACAAAGACAGAGTCAAGAAATATAACAAAGTTGGATGTGTTAATCAAGGTACTGCTGAGCTTTTTATCATTATTATTGGTGATTGTGAACAGACCAGGAATCATGACTGATCTACTGCCCAGACAAATTTTTTAAAAGCCTGAGGAAATATTTAAAATAATACCAAAATCAGTGCTGATAAACCTATCTGGACTGTTTGCCAAAACAAGCACAACCTAAAGATCCTAATTTGCAATTCACATTGGGCTGTACCAAGACAAAGTTTAATTTCCCTACCTCATAAACATGAACTAATATTTTAAGCATCAAGTTTGAGGAATTCTGAAATGGAGCAGAACACTCAGCTGAATGTGCTCAATGAATTTTAGGATATAAATAAAGTGCTGTTAGGTAGGCAGCTAGAAGTCTATATTACTTGACTATGCATCAGAGAGATTACCCTGTTAGAGGCAGCAGGACTAATTAGCTAACTGGGCACCTAAGAGTGTTGTGGTAGACTCTACATCCATTTTATCTAAAGGGGAAATTTTCTTTGTGGAGGTAGCAAATTCCAACAGGGATTAATTCTAAGTCCTATGGATGGTCTTTTTCAGAAAAGATCAGATGATTACAAATGGTTCTTTCCTGGACTAAAATCTATTAATCATTCTTCTACATTTCTTCTGCATACTATTAGCAATTGGATAATCAGCCTAATTACATATTTTAAGAGCAGCAGCAATTAAAATGTGTTTAATCAAATAATAATATCTTCAAATGTCTACAGAATGCTAATGCATGATCCACCTACCAAAACTGCCTATTCATTAAAGCCATCTCCAACAACTGCTCCTGAGGATACAGCCAAATTTGCAGCCCATGGAGGACCCCAGAGTGGAGCCATGAAAGCCCAAGGGGGGCTGTGACTCCCCATGGGTAGCCCAGGCTGGAGCAGGCTCCTGGCAGGACTTGTGACCCTGTGGGGCACCCACACTGGAGCAGGCTGCTCCTGAAAGACTGACTCCCTGGAAAGAACCCACACCACAGCACTTTGTGAAGAACTGCAGCCTGACAGAATTCATGTTGGAGAAGTTTGTGGAGAGCCATCTCCTGTGGGAGGAGAGAAAGAGTGTGAGGAGCAAAGAGTAGCTGAGATAAACATGTGAAGAACTGACTGCAAGCACCATTCCTTGTCACTCTGTGCCACTCAGGCAGAAAAATCAGAAGTGAAGTTGAGCCTGTGAAAAAGGGAAGGGTTGGTTGAAGGTGTTTTAAGATTTGGGTTTATTTCTCACTACCCTCCTCTGACTTGATTTGCAATGAGTTAATGTCCCTGAATCGAGTATATTTTGCCCATGATCATAACTGGGGTATGATCTCTGTCCTTATCTCAACTTGTGAGACTTTTGTTATAGTTTCTCTGCCCTGACAGAGTTGCTTGGTGGGCAGCTGGCATCCAACTATGGTCATCTCACCATAGGCCACCAATGACACAGTAAGAGAATAAAACTTTTCTTCACATAACTTCCCATTTAGAACTCTGTTTGCTTAAGACAGCATGGAAGTGTGCTTTGGGAAGCGGCACTATGAATCAAAAGTTATTGGCAAAAGTTATTCTTTATCCATATGTGCTGGTTGTTACTACTTTCAGTTGCACCAACTTTCAAAAACAACAAAAACCTCAACTCTCAGAGCTCTAACATAATAACCAGTGAGAAGGCAATATTCCCAGATGTGGGTGTAACAGTTTCTAAGAATTTAACTGCCCAAAAGAGGAAAAGCTAACTACTCAATTTATTTCTATCTGTATCTGAATGACACTAGACTGACAGCACTCTTTATATGAAGCTCTCTAACACACAAAAACTAATGAAAAGTTGTGTAAAGGAAATGGTTACCTAGTTTGTCCTATATAAAACAGCATATTCACATTTTGGAATGGAATCATAACCTCACTCAACACAGCAAGAACTTAGGAGTAATTTCCTTCAAATGAGTTCCCTCTAGACCTTAAAGCAAGCTGTTCAGCAGCACCTAGAAACTAAGCACAATTATATGTTGACCAGGTATCAGATTACTTTGAGTGCTTAGATTATTTCAGGTAATTGAAAAATGAGTTTTGAAGCATTTATCTTTAACTATTAAGGGAAAAAGAGAACCTGAAGACTTGGAAAAAATGTTTTTGAGAATATTATTCAAGGACTGTGGAAGTAAGCATGCCTACAAGTTGATGTTGCATACCTGTGGCTCCATTAAATACAGAGAGTTCATTTAACAGATCTATACCTGTTTATCCATTTATCATTTCTCCCAAAAAGAAAGCAGCATTGTTCCACTCAGCAGAGGTAGATATCTGTCAAATTGCCAAGAAAGCCTCAATTAAGGGAGAGGATGAGAGGTTTAAATCAAACCAAAACCATGTCCCGTTTGTCCTATGACTCACTGCAGATTATTTATTAAAATCTGTACTTCACATAACCCCTTTTAAAAAGGGCATATTAAGCATATTCACTCTGCACCTTTTATTTAACACATTAAGTCAGAAATTAGGAAAAAAACAGCTCATTATATTCTCTGTCATATTACTTTAAAGTTAATCAAGTATGGCTGTGCATCTGCTATTGAGAATAAAAGAAAATATCTTTTAAAAAATATTATTTCGATATTCAGCTACTATTGCTATGCCAGGTCAGAAGTTCTGTGCAAGCTGTTTTTGTAACCCAAAACCCTGGCTGTGAGATGCCAGGCACAAAAACTCTGCTAGGCCTTTCAGAGCCCAGTCCACATACACATTTTGTTGCTACAATCACCACGTGGCAATAGATATACCTGGTATGTGGGAGAGATTAATGTACAATCATACATGAATGGCAGACTCATGAGCCCTGTTTGTGCTACTCATGCACAAAGACACAATAAAATAAGACAGAAAGAATATCACACTTCTGCAACAAGGACTTCAGGATGAACAGTACAGTGACACCAAGGTCAGCCTGTTTTATTAGTAGCAAATGACTTATTACTTTATATCAAAAGCTAAGAGCTTGCAAGTACAGCAGGATTCCATGATGCATTAATCAGAACTGGCAAAAGAAGATACTTAGAACATACTTTCACATCCACAGTATCACTTGAAGTCTGAGTGGTGCCCATTTTCAGGGCATATACTATGTTACATTTACAAGTTTATGTCAAAAGATGACATAAAATCCAGCCTTTTTGGTTTCAGTAAAACTCTGTCAAAGAAATATTTAATAATACCATGCAGACCATTTGCACCATTTCTGCTGTTTATACTGTAGCCTGGTTTGTCATTCACTGCTCTAGGGTATGTGATAAAAGGCAAAGAAGGTTGTTTAAAATTTTTAGTCTACAGATGCCTTGAAATTAGTTCTTAAAGCAGAGTCCTACACAAGCAGAAAGGATTAGCAATATACACTGGCCCAAAGCCAAACAGTTCAAGATAAAGGTTTCCAATACTATCAAAATATTTACAATACCTTGTGAAAGTCAGAACAGTTTTAAAATATTTGCATAATCTAAAAATTTGAACCAAACCACCTTACTTAAAGCCTGAGAGACATTTTCTTTTTGCCTTGGAGCTCCTCACTCTGCAGTGTTACAATAGCCCTGTTAGTTCTACCCCTGTTTACTAATTAGGGCTGGGAACCTCCTCAAATATTGACACATCCTGTCCACCAAGATCCACAGGACTCTTAGCAAGTGCACCAGTGGCACAAGCAGAATCCCTCACACTCCAAGGAGCACTCATCAGGACAGATTCTAGACCAACACCATCACAGAAATTTGGATTACCCTCCTCCCCTTTGCAAGACACCTTAAAGGATAACACATAAAGAAACAACATTCAAGTCTCGTGACAAATTGGACTATGGAGGCTGTGAACCAGCCCCAGAGTACAGCAGCTGTTTTACTGTGCACTCCAGGTCGTTCTTCTCAACCCCAGTGAGCCAACCAGCCAGGTAACATTCATATTAAATACAGCATTCTATTCGATCACAGGGTTTATCTCAGCACAGTTACATCACTCGTTTAGTTACTACTTCTTCCTTTTCATCTCTTGGGAATAGTTCACTGTTACATTAAGTCAAAAATCAGTAACTGGGTTTAATTGAAAGGAGAAGTGTCACCTCCTGAAGTTCTGGGGATTATGACAGAGTCTGAATTAAATCCCATGTTACAAAGAAGTTGGTAATCTCACAGACTAGTCTTAAATTCAAGCATTAGACACTTCAATCCAGGCCTTGGGCAACAGGAAAGTCATTAAATCCTAGTATTTTTTTTAAAAAGGCACTCATGTATTAGTTTATATGGTTGTTTAAAAAATATATTAACAAAAAACAAAACAAAACAAACAAACAAAAAAAAAAAAAAAACCAAAACCAAAAACCACCTTCAGTCTGCATCCACTCTTCTCCTGGCTTAATGCATGAGAAGATGAAGTTTTTCCAGGAGCTGCTTCACTAAGAAAACCAGGCACCAACTCAGAAACAGAAAGCTACCTTTTAGCTACTTTGTATTACAACACAGATTTGTACAAGCACAGGCAACTTTTGACTGACAGCACTGCTAACCATTTCACCCAATTCCTGCAATAAGCACGGAATTTTCTTAGCCTTCATTTACAGGCTACCCATTCAACCCACAGTCACCTCCAGGCTCATTTTAAGCCCAACAGGGAAGCACAGAAATGACAGATGGACATCTTTCAGCATGCAGCTCACTCAGTTCTAGAGCAGGAAAAGGTGTCCGTATGCTCCACAGACAGACCACAAGAACAAAACTTCTCATTCCTGACACTAAATCATCCAAACATGTCACCTGGTAAAAATAACAGGTTCACTGATTTCAGATCAACATTCAAGTGGCTTGTCACAAGAAAAGAAAGCAGACATGTACCCACCAGAAAGATATATCATATAGGTATTTTCTGAAGGCACTGTTTAAAAACATTCATAGACCACAATGATCTAGACCACAAAAAAAAAAACCATTTTATTATGATGGTATATCAAAGGCATAAAAAAGAAAAAATTGATCCAGATTTGCAAACTATTTCCCAAAGGGAGTTTGGAGCACTTCAGCACAGAACGGTCCCGGCAAGGTGGCACCGGCACACCTCTTCTGCTCACCACACTGAAGCTGTGGTGTACAGAGATCAGGGATCTCTAAGACGATGCTGCACTGTGCTCAACACACATGCTCCTTATGCTAATATGTGCTCCTGTTTAAGCTGATTCAGCCATAATTGGCAGAATATAACTACTATCTTTGAAGGCAAATTGCAAGTTTGACAAAACATAATTTCAGGCAGGTACAGGTATAAAACAGCCAGCACATGAGCGTTCAGTGTTAATAACCTTAATAGTAAAGAATGCAATTAACAAGTTTGGACCATCTGAAACACACTTGGCAAACTCTTTTAGTTCGAGAATGATCCTTTTGTTGCATTAAACCAGAATGAAAACTCAGTTGTTTACATAATACAGCCTTCACTATGGCTCTTATAATAATGCACTACTATTGTTTTAAACTTTTAAAAGCAGGGGAAAGGTTTTTGGCTTTAAAGGAGAGCTGAATAGATTCTGGCATTAAATCCAAATTACCAGAAGGGAACCCCTCACCCACTCCCCAACAGCAAGAGAGAACAGTCTCGTGGCAGCCTTCTAAGCAGGAGGTCGTAGAGCACACAGAAACAAAAGTGCCTAGCACATCCACGACTCATTTTTTTACCCCAGACTGTGTCAAATGAGCTAACTTACACAAACAGGTACAGGAAACATAAGGAGTGGTGAACTAGTTTTAAATTATCCTAGCTAATCTATGATTTCAATCAAGTAATTCAAGCGTTTAAAACTGCAAGACTGCATTTAGTTTTAAAAATGTTCAATTTACAAAGAACAGAGTAGAGCACTTGCATCTTTCTGACTTCTTTTGGTGCTCAGGCAAAAGGATGACTAAATCTATCAGCTTCTGAGTCACTCCAAGCAGAGACAGCTGAGAAGGACAGACACAGCGAGCCAGGCAGACACTGTACACACGCTGTTCTTCCCTAACCAGGTATCCTCAGTGCACATAAAGAGATGTCTGTCTCTCACACATGGGAGACATGTGTCTCTGGGACATGAGGAGACTCTTTCCATAGGCCAAAAAAGGGAAAGTCAAGAGGGAAGGAGGCAACGGCAAAACCAACAAGCTTGACTGAGCTGGGTCATTACCAGTACTCAGGAGGGCCTGAGCTGTCTAAAACCTCACTCCCCCCGTAGAAACATCTTCTCCCACCGAATCAGCATCGTTACCTGCCATCATCCGGGGAGCCGGGATTTCCAAGCCGCGAGCTAAAACCCAGCTGCTCAAGTTTACGACTCTATCCTCGCCTTCTTCTCCTCCCCAAACCACAGCCGCCACCACACCGAGTGGGTCACTAAACTTCCCCGAGCAGGGAGCTCTCCCCTCCTACAGGAACCGAGCCAGTGTCGTCATCCCTCGCAAGCCCCAGCCCTGCCCTTCCCCGCCTGGCGCCGTGCAAGGAGAGCTTCACCTTCCCCGCGCCCGCCGCAGCGCCGTGGGGTGGGCGACCCGCACCCAGCGGGCTCCCCGGGGGTCGTCCCCCGGCCCGGCCCGCTCGGCCCGACCCCAGCACGGGCAGCGCCGCCGGCCCGGCCGCGGCACCGGCGGCTCCCCCCGCCCGGACCCACCGCCCGCCATTGCCCAACGGTTCCGACGGGGATCCCAACCCGGCCGCCAGCTCGAGCCTCTCCCGAAGGCAGGGCCCCGGGGCGCGGAGCGAGCCTCACCTGCAGCGCCGGGACCTGCCCGTCGCCCGTGCCCGGCGGGGGTGGGGGTGACGAGACGGCGAGAGCGCGGCGGAACCGACCCGACCCCTGCGCTCCGCTCCGCTCCGCTCGGCGCCGCCGCCCCCGCCCGCCTCCCGGCGCCCGCCCAGCCGCCTCCCCATTGGCCGAGAGCGCGGGCAAGCCATCGCTCCGCCGCCGCCTATTGGCTCCCCGCGACTGCCAATCAGCGCCGCTTCCCCGTCGGGGGCGGTGAGGGCCGGGGCGCGCACCCGCCGCCGGCGCGCGCTCCCCGTTGGCCGTCGGGGCCGGCCGAAGCCACGCGCGCGACCCCGGCCCCGGCCCCGGCCCCGGCTCGGCCCGGGGGGCTCCGACCGCCCCCGGCCCCGGCTCGGGCTCAGCCCGGGGGGCTCCGACCGCCCCCGGCCCCGGCTCGGGCTCAGCCCGGGGGGCTCCGACCGCCCCCGGCCCCGGCTCGGGCTCAGCCCGGGGGGCTCCGACCGCCCCCGGCCCCGGCTCGGGCTCAGCCCGGGGGGCTCCGACCGCCCCCGGCCCCGGCTCGGGCTCAGCTCGGGGGGCTCCGACCGCCCCCGGCCCCGGCTCGGGCTCAGCCCGGGGGCAGCGTCAGCCAGGTGTCCGAGTGTAGGAAACCGTGACAGGAGCCCTGCGGAACGTGGCAGGGCGCGGCGGGAATAACACTGCGTCCGTGTCCCGTTTCCACGGCGCGGCACGGTGAATAAGCAGATGTTGTTTCCCGAAGCGAAACGTGAGCGAGTTGACAGATCCCGGGAAGTGTCGGGGACTTCTCCGCGCCCGGCAGCGGTGCAGGCGCTGATTCCGCCGGCACCGCGGCACCGGGAGCGCCGGCTCGGGGCCGGGCCGGGCTCGCAGCTGCCCCGGGCGCGGGCTCAGGGACAGGGGCCACCTCTGCCACGGCACTGCTGGTTTGGTTGCACCGCCCTCCGCGGAGCTACGCCGCTCTCGCCCACTATCACAACTGTTACTCGCGCCTTCGCCTATCTTGCGGATTTATTTGTTTTAGACAGAGAACTATTTCAAGTTCCAAGCAGCAGCCACCACGGTGACCTTCCTTCGTCCCTTCAGCCTTTGCCTTCTCCGCCGCTAGTTTCTGCATTTCCCTCCCATCTGCCCTTCTCATCACTGCTGTGCCTCCAGCGCTGTCCCCGGGGACAGCCTGGTTTGAGGACAGCAAGAGCTCTGGATCACTGGGTAGGGCTGCAAAACAGTCCTAAGAGTACTTTCCTCTTGGCCGTGTTTCTTATGCAAGTCCGCATATAATCAGATCGACGCCAAGTCTTCCTGTACTCTTTCACTCGGTCTGTGACTCATTAACTTCACTTAGATTAGTTGAGTAGGATTTTAAGACCATAGCACTGGGATAAAATTTATCTTCTGAATGTCCTTGACAAATGGATTTGACTTAACATTACTGTGAAATATGGCCAGGTTGGTAAGCTTCCCAAGATTGAACGTGGTTTCTCCCTTCCCTAGTTTGCCTTGCTTCACTCTTGTGTGTTGAAAGTTAACAGTTCACATTTGAGAGGATAAATCTTGTAATTTATTGTTTCTTACACTTCTGACCAGAGCTGCACTTCAGTCTTCCACAGTCTCATTAATGTGAGATCAAGCTTTCTTTACGGCACACTACAGGGGACATATACAATCATAAATACAGCTCTTTCTGTAAGGAATTAAGCTTCTGTTTTGCCTGGAGCATTGTCAAAGCTGGAAATTCTTCCATGCCAGAACACTTAGATTTTCTTCAATCTAACATCAAAACAGTCATTCATCTCTGTTTGCTCAAATAATGCTCAAACTTGTTCAAAGATGGAAGAAACAGAACAGGAATTCAGAGTAAATCATAGAACAGAGCTCATACTGCGATGAAAGGGAATTCCAATTTGGCAGAGCACAGAACCTGCAGCCTGGGGTGGACTGGCACAGAAAATCCCCAACTATTCCACACAGAGTTCAATGAATGCCACCACCTTGTGCCCCAAAATCACGCCACTGTGCACAAGTCCACTGTGCTGACTGCATCTGTGCCACTCCCTGTGAAAACCAGGACCCATGTTCTTATCTTAGTCCAGTCTGGGGACAATTACTGTAAAAGGAGTAAGAAATGTATCTTCAAGTCCTGACTCTGGAGGCACAAACTATCAGTCTCTTAACACTGAAGAAAATATTCTTCAAATCGGCTATTCCCATGCATTGACTTCAGTAGGCTGATGTACAGCTTATACACTATATATATTTTTATATATATAACATATAATTATATATATTACATTATAATATGTACATGGAAATTGTATACAATTTCTTACTCCATTTACATATATTTTACTGTGTTTCCATATATACACTTACTATACTTTTTATATATATAACATAAAATACCTAATATAAAATACATGATTAATATATATCATATATATTATACATCACACACCATATATCATATAATTTATATTATATATCATACACACACACACATATAGGTACAATAAATTTAGCCCTTGTGTCATAATGGAAAGGCAGTGTGTTATTTTGGGAGTCACCTTCATATGGAATTTCAACTGGCTTCCAAGGGAATGGAGATTGATCAGAAATGAGGAATTTACACAACATTTTTGCACAAACGACTGGACTCAGATTTTAGTACAACCTGAGAAATAATAATTGTGTATTTCAGTGTTTCACTTAAACATCTTCATGATTCAACTAGCATCTTTGTAACTGCTACGAAACATATTTATAAATGCTATGAAATAATAATTTTGAAAATAAAAAAATCAAGACTATTAGCTGGAAAAAATAAAGCTTACCAAAAGGCAATTTTTATTAACATCTTAATTTAATATTGGGAAGTTTCTCAAGGCGCCACTTTAGGGAACAGTATTTTTGAGCCTGCTGAATATTCTTCTCTGCTTGCCAGATGTTTTCTATACTTTTGACAGTTAAATGAAGAATGCCTGCACACCTTTGGAAGCCAATAAGACAAAAAGACAGTAAGACAATAAGTAAGACATTAAGACAGTAAGCCAATAAGACAGTAAGCCAATAAATGTTATCAGAGTTTTGAAAATACATTTTTAACTGCCAAGTTTTTACCCCATTCCAAGTGTAGTATTTAAAACAATTTGGAAGCAACATTATTAGAGTCACCTTAGTGTACTTTTGGAATCAACACTATTGCTCTTCCTGTGAAGAAAGCAGAATTTGTCTGCACTGTACATGCAGGTACATTAATTTGACTGCATTACTTACAGTAATACAGTTCAATGGCTGTATAAATATATACAGAGCTTGAGAGTACACACACTGAATAAATACATATATGCACTTGAAAAACTGCTTGAGGAAATACACCTCAAAGGTTAATAAAGTACAATTTCTTTCAATTGATCAAATGTAAATTTGCTTCATGTATATTCAAAGATTAACTTTTTTTCGTAGTGAATTAAAAGAGATTAGTGGTCTAATTATATCTTTCATCAGTGATGCAAGATCCCAGCAAGATGACACTATTATGATGCCATAAATAATTTACTTATGTAGAAAGTCACACTTTACCACATTAATCTATTAATCATTTTGACTTTAGTACTTTGATATTTTTTCCTAAGTATTAAAAAGCAGTTGTTCTCTGTACATTTTCAGTTATCTTAAAAATGTGACATCCAGTGAAAGATTACCCTTATCTTTTTCCTTAGAAGAACAGCTGACAGTCTCTCCAGCCCCACTGGTGAGCACTTCAGACTGTTAGGAACAGGACAGGAAGTTTGTGAGGGGAAAAAAAAAATCCGCTCATTTTAGATAAGTATCCCACGGTTATTTTTACTTTTAACACAATCTATTTTTAAATATGCTTCTTGTTTCTTCTGCTGTCCTCAGAAATTCCATGTGTCCTTTTAGGCACTAGTACTTTCCCTGTAAAGAAATTCTGTTTCTTGCCTTCACTCAGAACAAATTTTGTGTTTCTTGCCATAACATTTCAGAATTCCCTTCAAACTCCATCTCTCTTGCTAAGAAACTCCATGTGTTATAATCTTTATTTACTCTTTAAATGTTAATTCCTGAACCATGTTTTGATGGCAAACTTTATGCTGTTAGTGACTATATATGGCAACCAAGGACAATGAATTTCAGATCATTCAATTTAATTCCACTCAAATCAATTTCAGTTTCACTGCCCAACTTTCATTGGGAAAGAACCTTTCAAATAAAAGCCATGTTCTTGTTTGAAGTATTTTTTGTTGTCTCCTTGTTTTTCACAAGTGTTTTTAATTACTATTTCATACTGTCCAAACTTTTCTATTTTACAACAACTGTCTATGACTACCTCAAATGTGAATTATTTGCTTTTAATAGGTACAAAACTGCAGAATAATTAAGGCATACAAGACTTTCTGTCAATAGCAAAGGCATCTATATGATCATCATTACTGGGAAAGTTCCCGTATGGAGAGCTTGCCTGGGCTTTGATGGCAACTTAAAAAAGGTGGAAAAACATAGAGTCTAGCCCACACAACTTCCTACAATTTAGTTTAAAACAACCAATTTTTCCAATATATTTATTTATGCTCCTTTTTCCTCTTATTAATGGCATTTTAAACAAAATTGTGGCTTAAGTCAGCTTTTCCCAGCTATCCACATTTGTTTTCTGCAGAGAAGACAGGAATAAAGTTTCTGTTGGTTTTTTTGGCTTTTTTTTTTTTTAAGAAGCCACGTAGGTCAGCATAAATGGATACCTCAGCACCACGGGGCACAGAGTCCTTTCCCAAGGCTGGAGTGAACTCCTGTCATAAAGCAGGCACAGAATGTCAGCTCCCTTCTGTAATTTCCATCCAAGTCAACTGAACATCAAGTGCTTGAGCAACAGCACCAGTTTATAGTGCCACAGTAAAGCCCTTCCTTTACCACAGATAAATGAGCTCTGCCTGACATGTTCTGCTGATGAAATGCAGGGCTATGTATCTTCTGTGAATTGTCTATTGTTTTGCTGAGTTTATAGCAGGAAGTGAATCAGGAGACAGGGACATTTTAGGCAGAAGTCCTATTGTAAAGCCAACAGTAATGAAGTAGCTTTAGGAATAATACTGTTTCTTTTATACTAATTAAGCTCCTCAAGCCATGTACAGAAGCTATTCTCTGGGAATCTTATTAATTCCTTCCATGTCAAAGAATTAATAGGGAGAAAGGTTAGTGCCCAGGAAGCAAGCCCTACTATTCAACTCTAACAATAAACTCCTTCTACACTGATGCCATTATAACAATTCCTGTAGCTGTTTAGAGCTTGTCCATTTAGTTCTTCGTACAATACTGTCCTTATGCCAGGGAGCACTGGAGCATATGAAGAACAGTATTTTAGGACTGAGACACACATTTATTATCAGCTCTGCCTGGCAAGTTGTTATACTAGCTAAAGTCAGAACTTTTGAGAACTGTTATTTCTGATTTATTTTGCTCCCCTGAAGGCCAAAACAGTTTCTTTTTAAGATACATTTGGAGGATGACTGGCCCAAGGCCACAGCTAGTTACTTAGAACTAAGAGCTTGTCTGCTCGCAGTCACTCAGATTTAAGTCCTCTCAGTCAGAGTTGAAACAGGCTTTAACCTTTTGGAGAATCAGACTTCAGCAAAAAGAGCTACCTTACTTCTGAATGAGAGCATCCACGGGAGGTTTGTCATCTTTTGTTACACGTCATCATCACTCCTGTAGTCAATTCCCCTGAACTCCTGCAGCAGACACCTGCCTCAAGCGGGGAGCACATCGCCCTCATCACCTCAGTTCCGGCTCTTAGCAGAGCATGCTCCAGGCTCTCAGCAGCCTGGGCAACACTTGGTACCATTAGTTCTGTCCCACTACAGCAAGAGATTTAGTTAAAGATGCAGGAGTGAAAAGGTGAAGATTTTATCTCTGAGTAAGCAATTAAAGTTTTCTCTTTCAGTTTCTCTTCCTCTTAACTCGATTTTCACCTTTACCTTTCAAGACCAGGCACAAACCAGCATAATACCCACATATCACCCTCTTCCTCCTCCCACTATTAGCTATGACTGCTTTTGTTTCCTTGGCACCCTCCAAGTCTGCAGAAAAGCTGCTTTATGCACACTCCTTCCAGACTCTTTCCTTACTCAAATTCCTTCAGAGAATTTTTCAACAACACTTAAAAACAGACATTACGTAGCAACAAAGCTTCCTAATTTTAAGTTTCTCAAGAACATCTCACTGACGTACACGAGGCCTCAAGTTCTGCATAGAAAAGGAAGAATTGCTGCTCACTTACAGATTTTTTTCCTGGGGCTTGTGTTGTGGTTTTAAGCCCAGCTGGAAATGAAACACCACCCAGACACTCGCTTAGCTCCCTCTCTTCCCCTTCCCACACTTGTGGAGTAGGAAGGAGAATTGAAGTAGAACTTGTATGTTGAGATTGAAATAGTTTAATAATTGGAAGTAAAATAAAATGCAATAATAATGGTTAATAGTAATAATAATAATGATGATAGGGAAAAAAATCACAAGTGATACACAATACAACTGCTCACCATCTGCAGATCCCCCCTTCCCAAACCCAAATCAGACCTGTCAAGTTACTCCCCCAGTTTAGAGACTGGCCATGACATTCTATAGTGTGGAATATCCTGGACAGTTCAGGTCACCTGTCCCTGCTGTGCTCCTTCTCTCTTCCTTTTGTGCACCTCCTCACTGGCAGAGCATGAGACAAGATAAAAAAATAGTCCTGGACCTAGGATAAACACAACTGAGTAAAAACCCAAAACATCAGTGACATATCAACACCGTTCTTACTCCAAATCCAAAACACAGCACTGCAACAGGTACTGAGAAGAAATTAACTTTATCCCACTTGAAACCAGGACAATTTAGTACTGATAGTCAGAAAACCAATCTTAGTATATTAGAATTCCATGTTATTTCAGTTTTGTTCCTTAAAACTCTCTTTACATACATATGTTTTTCATGTTAAAAGTGAAAATACAATTAGGCCTTCAAACTTCAACCTCTGCAAAAAGCCTGTCAAGAAAAGGAAATGGGAAGAAAGCAGTCTGATGTATATAATCACTAGACTACTGTTTTAAAAAGAAAATGGAATGAGATCAGGAAGAGAGGGTAATTGCATTTGCAATGTCTTTAAATTCTTGTTCTTTAAAGAGAACATTGCATGATTAAATTCATGTTTGGGTCAGCAGGATAAATTACTAGCAATACATTGGTTGGAGATATAACTAAAATGTGGTATTAACGTTTGAAATCTTAATTCTAGTTCTGAGATTATTTACTACATAGTCAAAGATTCCTATCAGGTTTTTACTTTCCTTTTTCCCCCCTAGTTAGTACTATTTCAATGCTTTTATTTTGAGGTAGTACTGATAATTTACTAGATATTTTACAAATATGTTTCATCCTCAAGGGTTTGAAATATGCTTTCCCAATACTACAATGGGCCAGAGAATGATTTACATGTTTAGAACTGACAGGTCTGCTACAAAAACATTTTCCATATAAAATACTTCTTTATAAATACTTTATTTTACTTAATGTATCTGCTATACATTGGGACAGAAATCTTTGAAAGCAACAGCAAGATTTCCAGTCCCAATTTTTGAAATATTGAACACTGAAGATGCAAGCTTAAATGAGCTGACCCTTTCTAAGGCAGCAGACACCCCCTAAACAATTACATAAGAATATCCAGTATATTGGTATATTACAAACTAATATATTCAGTAAGTCAGTATCTTACATGTATATTAGTAATATTACAGACAGCACCATTATTATTTTGTGTTGTTAATGTCTATGCTCTGGAGGCCCTGATTCAACTCACTGCCTACCTGAAATAACACCAGTGCCAACACAGAGCACCACCAACAAACCAGTTTGGAAAACAAAGATTTTTTAGATATTTACTAATATCTACCACTAATATTTATTTGCTATTATCAGTATTGGATCATTGTGAAATCACACCTAAAAGTATCCCCTGGATTCAGTCTCCATAGCCTTCCACAGCAATAAATCCTTAAAACCCAGACCTGGTTTTGCTGTCATGTTAAGCCTTCCCAGAAAGGAGTGCTACTGCTGCAATACAAGAATACCACAACAACACATCCTCTGTCCCAGCCACTACAGAAATAAATCACAAACAGTGAGAGAAAGCTACATTTTCCTTCTATCACAGTACCCTTGTAATGTTACCTGTCTGTCAAAAACATAATCATACTACAAAATACTATTTACTACAGGCCCACTTCATCCCTTAACAGGCACTTAGGGGTAAAACCGGAAACATCTGCCCACTAAATATCAGTAATTAAAACAACACTATGATGATTAACACATCTGACTACACCTCTACTTAAGAGCAGCTTGCCTGTCAAGGCTCAAATATACAAGCAAGACTCACAGTTAGGAATTGAGAAAAACCAAATGAACCCTCCACCACCACCACCAATAAACCCCACACCAAAAACCCAAACAGAAAATCCCAACCCTAAAATATGAGGCCTGGAATTTACATGAGCTCTACTATCCTGCAGTGATCATCTTACCTTTCACTTATTTATTTCAAGAGTCAACTAGAATATGCTTTTGTAGAGGCCAGTGAGAAGATTCAAAGCTGATGAAGAGAGAATAATTTAGATTTGATTTTAGTGGAATATACAAGATTAATGAAGATTATACTTGGAGTGACTCAGCCTACAGATTTCATTCTTTACTGACAGGATAAACCCCAGATTCTGTATAAGGGTACTGGTCAGCCCAACTCACATCTGCCCTTCCTCCCAACATAAGCTGCTCTGGCCAGACTATGTTCAACTGTCCCAGAGACCATGGTTTGCTGCCCTCTTCTAGGAGGAACTTCCTAAACAGGTGAAGTGGTGCAGTTGCAGGTGGTCTGGTTTAGGTGTTCAAGAAACTAAAAACTTTGGGAGAGTTAAACTTTACCAAAGAAAAAAAGGAAGAAGGGAAGGAGGGAGGGAGGGAAGGAGGGAGAAGGAGAATGAAACCAACCAATGCATGTTACCATTTATAAATAACCACCCAATATCTGGTTGAAAGTCAAGTGGAAGCAACAGCCAATCACAGACCCCACTAGTTTATTTATATGCTTTGCAGTTAGAAGACTGAAATAACCATTTTTATCTTTTGCTCCTTAGTTTTGGTAGCTAAGTTTTGCATCTTAGTTTTGGTAGCTAATCATCACAACTGTTCTCATCATAGCTACCAGAAATAGCTTGCCATGTGCAACAATATCTTTGTTAAATAAAATATACAAAAATATACAGATATGTGACTTATATACATGCATAAATACACTGAGAGATTCTGGTGCAAAAAAAGATTTATCATCAGCTTCAAGCAATGAGATTTATCACAGTATCTGATTGTTCTGTCTGTTTTTCACAGACATGCACTATCTGAAAATAAAAATTAATGGCTAGTGAAACAGTCCATCACTATACCATTGAAACCCTCCCTCAGTCCATACCATTGAAACCCTCCCTCAGTCCATAAAACTTCCTACTTTAAAGAGTTAGCAGCTCAGAACATACAAAGGAAATAAAAACCCCCATCCCTCAGCATATAAAGACTTGCTTTTCAGTTTGTTCATACTGGTTATAAATCAACAGCTGCACTAACTGGCAACAGCCTCAAGAACATGTACTCCTAATTTTTTCTAGTTGCTCTTCTTTTACTACAAGACTCTGAACCATCACTGTGAAAATATTAATGTTTACCACCATCATCCTTTTATAGAATCCACAGCTCATTTATTATAGGCAGGAAGGGATAGGCTACTAGAGGAAACAAATACTATCCAGAACAGCAAGGCGTTTCTTTCAGAATATGCATTTGAGTTGCCACCTTTATAAATAAAGCTCTTGATCATTATTGAGAATTAGTTTATACAAATCATATAAACATAACTGTATATACATACACGCTCTATATCTATTGTTGTAATAATTATCAGGTCAGTATATGTCTAATACAGTTCCTGGGCTTTGAGTGTTTGTTTCACTTTTCAAAGGCTGTTTTGTCTTCATCAGTATTTCCTACATGCAATCTAGCAAAACACAGGAATCTGTTCCAAAACTTCAAGTTATTCTTGATGTCTTCCTACCAAGAGTGCAGCTGTTTTTTCTGTCATCACTTCCACGTGGTCAGGACAGGCTTTCCTGAATCTCTTGCACGGCTTCCTTTGACCCCCGTGGGCTGCCCAGGACGACCCCGCAGGTCGCGATCAGTCCCGTCGCTCTGCGCCATCTCTTCATCGTATCTGCAGGTAAGGAAACCCTTCAGTGCCTTGTCCTGCCACACAAACAGCAGTGGGCCTGTACATTCTACTTCTACATTCTATTCTGCTTGCTGACTAGAACTCGAGCTCGGTACAAGCTGCTCTGCACACAGCTTCATGCAGCTATGAGTCTATGAATCTATCATTTTACAATACAGATCATCCTGAAATGTCTTCAGCCCCTGTTTGAAAGAAACAAGTCATCTGGCAGCTTTAGTTAAACTCCTGACTTTGTGAAATTTCACGCTTGTGAAGTTCCCCCTGTACTTCTGGAGGTCTGTGGTTAAGCAGAACATCAGCCTGCTGCCAGTTTAAATAACTCCTGAGCTGCTGCTTCAAAGGGAGGATTGTTAGCTGCAGTGTTAAAACTCCCCTGTTGCATCACAGAGAGAGAAGGGAAAGAATGAGGTGAACTAAATAGCCATGTGATCGAAAAAAAAGCATTTGATGACATGTATTTGGTAACACTTAACCACAGTGATGAGTGCTTCTGTAAATATTTAAATCCATTATAGCCTCAGATAACCTCAGCATAAAGTGACATTTCAGCTGCTATGCAAATTCCAAGCAGAATTTGGTTATAGATAGGTAATTGTAATTAACAATAGATAATACTAAAACATTTTGTAGGAAAATCATAATATATACTTAGTTACACTGTTTTATAGGTATTTGTAGCTACCATGTGTGTAACATTCATTAAATCTTAAACCCTAATTCAGATCTGCTTTTATTTATATTTAACTGCTTTTATTAGTATAGAGAAAAAGTATTTAAGATGAGTATGAACTGGTGGATCAGCTATGTACATAAGGTATATTCCTGACACATTGAGCAATTGGACCACTAGTGCTAGAGAACCTATCCAAACATTTTCTCAAAAATGATGAGAAACTCTGTCAGCAATATGGTATTTAAATCAGTGTTTTTCTGCATAAAACCAAGCCATCCTAGATAATCTCGCAGACATTCCAATATAAAAATCTCAGTTTCCTTAATTTCTCTCCTTATAATACGGATCAAAGAATTGAAAAAATATTTGCCAATTCTATTATTACATTCATTATTCACAGGACTCAAGAAGCATTATTTCTATGAACTGAGAGAAAATTTGCATCAAATAACTTTTAAACCAGAACCAACTATTTTAACTGTTTAAGTACCATGCATATATTAGCTTCCATACAATTAAAGTTCTGCACATGTAGAAGACAAACATTCACTTTGCTTCTGTCCCTCTGTTCTAGCTGCTGGAAGCTCAGAAGGTGCAAGTGGAGGCTTATCAGACAACATTCTCTCTGGACATGAGACAAGGGAACTCTGTTTTAATGCGCTCCCACCTCCAATGCAGCTCCAATGAAATGAAGTGGTACTTTGTACCCATTTTTCATACCAGAATGAAGTTTACCTTATCTTTTTGGCCTACATTACACATCAAAAAAAGTGAGGTGAAGAAAAACACTGGCCTTTCTATGAAACATTGATAAAACTTACAAGACTTCATAATTGCCCAGAACCTCTTTTGGTGGAGATTTATTCCATTTGCAGTCAGGAATTTCCCCGTTAGGCACAGCAATGTTAAGCGTGTCATTAATAAGATTATACTTCAAGATGCGATCATTAGCGGTGCTGGAAGTAAGAGAAGGGGAAGCATTAACCTACAAAAGGAAAATAAAACCAGTATCAGTTTTTGGAGTGTTCTCCAAACAGTGTGTGCCATGTCTGTGTGTACCTTACGGGAAATTGAGCCTTGGGGGCTCAAAGCACATCTTTCAGCTCCTCAGGCACTGCAAGGAATTCCCCACTGGGCATTCTTCTTTTTACTTAGACAGGAAAGTACCACTCTGTGAAGTGTCTGCACTGTCAGCCTGAAGACTTCTGTTGAGATGAGATTCTCCAGGGTGAATAAGACAAGATGGAATTTTTATTTCATTTTCTGTTTACATGGTTACAAACCCCATACATTTGAGTGCTTAAAATTTGCCCAGTTTACATGAACTGCTGTTACACACAGAAATCTGTGTCTCTCTTCTAGGTAAACAACTTTTCTCTAAGCTCTTACCTGAGTTCTCCCCTGTTATATTGCAAGCTGGAGAGTGCTCTCTATTCAAAGCACTACATTGTATCTTGTTTTAATTAAACCTTGGATTAATTTAAGATATCTTTGTTCCACATTTATTTTGGAAAAGTAGTATCAGAATGATAATTTTTTTTTTAATGGAGTTCAGTTCAAATTAGATTGAGAAGGAAGAGGGATGGATAAAATTTATATTGAACATATAGAGCTAAAGTTAATATACGAAAAAGAAATGTATGTAAAAAATAAAAAAGCTTTCCAAATATCCTAATTATACTTTGTATGCCCCTTTTGTTTCCTCTCAATCTGTAACATTAAGGCCATGACAGCATTTAAAAATTAAATTTCATGTTATGCTCCATCAGGTCAATGCCCATTTTCCAGGTACTGATCCATTATTTAATAGGGCTGCTAACATTCAGACTGCCTCCAAAGTGCAGTTGTATGGATGCACTGGATTTAGAAACCAAACCAGAAAGCCACAAACAAATAGAAACCCAATAAAATAGGAAAAAAAAGCACATGCCAGCTTGGTCAGCACATGACCTATCTCACTTTCCAATATTTTTCTTAATCCACTTACCCAATAAACAAAAAATATTGTTTAAAAAGAGGACAGACTACACTGAAATCTACTTAGCCTTACTCTATGAAAAGAGAAGGAAGTTTTTTTTCCTGTATTTTATAAAATTTTACCTCAATTAGCCAGGGTTTAAGCTTGTCATCAATGATAATGTCATATCCATAGCACTCAAAGCAGTGTTTATCATTATTCATTACAGGCTGGGGAAAAAGAAAAGACAGTAATATGTATTAAAATCTATTCTTCAGTAATTAACCCAATTATACACTTTCTTTGCTAGAAATCAGATGTGACGACATTATGGATTCTCTACAACACTTTCCAGTATTGTAACTCAAATATAAGCTTGCTAACTAGTAGGTTCAGCATTGCCTCTTTTTCTGAGGCTGCATGTAAATGTTTCAATACTAATGATTGCATTGATGCCAAGTATTAAGTTATGTTAATTTCCCAGTATGTTTCCATAGTGAAAATAAGTGGTTTTTATACTTTGCAAAAGTAATAACTATGTTTAAATCCCGCATGCATCAGGAGAAAACAGAAAGATTGAAAATTTACAGCTTCATATAACTGTGAATTCTTTAAACTTTAGAAAAGCAATTCAAAGACATTTCTTTTATTCTGCTGCTGTAACTATGCAGAAATGTTAGGTCAGACAATTACAAAATACAGTTTAAAATTTTAATTACTCAAGTTAACTATAATCCCAAAGCCAAGAGAGACCAACAATCAAGTTGTGCTTAGATGTACATCCTCTAGAGAACCAGGAGCTTTCCAGCATCTGCTAAACATTTGCAGTATGGATGGTATAATACTTTCTTCTATGTGAAGCTCATTAGATCTTTTAGAGAAAACTTTGTGAAGGTTTCTGAGATGTTTTCCCCATAACTAATAATGAAGCTTTTCATTTCTTCAGGGACTGAAAGGGGAGAGGAGGAACAAGAATCTAATTACATGTGCCATTGTCAGAAGGACAGAGTAACAACAGATTTCATGCTCCATCATTTTTGCCACTTCTCCTATTCTAAAGTTCTGCTAACATATGATTATATTCCTTTTCTTCTCCCAGGTCCCTTCAGATATGATTGCACAGCAGAGGCCAGGTTAAGCCATGCTTCCCCAGCTCCCACTGATCCCAGCTGCACGACCTTGTCCCTGTTTCTCGTGCTGATTCTGGTGTTCATCTGCTCCTTCCGTGACTCAGCTTATTCCCCTGGCAGAACACCAAGCCATCAATAAAGCAAGGTAGTAATTGTCAGTGCACAAGTGAGCTGATTCAGCTCTAAATGGTGCCAGGACCAACCCAAAAGAGAGGACAAGACAATGTACTTGGGACCAGGAGAGACCTTGGCAACAGTGAGCTCATCAGTTACCCCAGCTGACTCCCCGAGAGATACCTGCCCTGTAATGTGATCACAGAATATTACCCCAACACTAGAAAGTCACTCAAGCAGAGAACTGGCTGCTGCTTCTTTCTTTTTTTAAAACAAATTCATGATAACTCTGTGACTTGTGTATAAAAGTGGTGAAAGTATGTTATGTAACTCTGATGAACTAATAGCCTTAGGTTTCCTTTGATAAATTGTCCTCCAGAGATCTTTTTTCTTTGACACATTTGTTATTGCTGGAATGACGTCATATATTTTGGCAGAACTTAATACTATTCACAAGGGCAGTATCAAGTCATATTAAATAGTTCACAAATCCCTCAAGGAAAGAGATTTATTCACTCCTTCAAATATCCACAGACAGCTCAACCCTTCACCCAAGATTCAGTTCCCTCATCTCATGCGATATCAAGAAATCAAGAGATAAGAGAGCTGCAGAAATCAGCATCAACACCATCACTCAAAGAGCAGAAAAGAGACGTAGGGCTTTGAATGGCCAGCTCTCTTCCATGGTTATGGGAAACCTGCAGCTGGCAGCACTCACCGCAACAGCCTTCAGGGACTGCACAATGATCCAGTGGATTTCATCAAATAATTTGTTGGTGACTTCCTTTCCACGAGTGCTCTCCAGGTACAGGCGTAAGTTGCTCACTGTCCACTTGCCTCCATGGATATGGTTGTAATCATCCTGAAGAGTTAAGGAGTTCACTCAGTCTAAGATTTTGAAGTTGTTCAGCAGGTTTTTTCTCATCCCCACAAAAAGTCCCCTTATATTTACCAGTACTGCTCTAAAAAAAAACCTAGCTAATTGCTCTTGCAGCTTCATGAACACCTCAACTTTGAACTACCCTCTATATAAACAATTGCTTTTATTATTGCTCTAATACGCTTGATTTACGCATCGTAAAACAAGTAATAAATCTTTGTTAGGAGAAAAAAACCAGGGTACTTAGTTTTGTAATAAAGTGTGAGTTATGATTTGGAAATGGAAGTTTTAAAATGTGAAAGGAAAGAACTGAATGTTTTGCTCCTCTGGGGATAAGGAAAAAATAATTAATGAGCAACAGCAGAATTTCACTGAAGGTAGCTGTTGTAAAAGGTAGCACTTGAAAGTGTTTGTCTGTGTTTATTTATCTAAAGTACAACTTGTCTGTTCCCTGGTATCTTCTTAGTGGTGCTACTGATGATAACAGTTACATTCAAGAACATAGTGAAATGAAACCTGAATTGTTTTTAAAAGTTAAAATTTTCAAGTAATTCAGTACAAAACCCCACTAAGTGTTACTGAAACTGAACAGGGGGAAACAGGAGGTTACCTTATGTTGTCTTTTCAGAGGCTATCAAGGCTCTGCATTATCTCTCTTTAAAAGGAAAGACAAGAGCAAAGCGAGGGGTGTTCATACTGATGGAAAGGCACATGTCCAGCCCTCAACTCTCAGGATAAATGCTTTGTCCCTTTATAAACTGTTCTCCTCAGAGCATTTCTGAGAATTTATGACTGTATGCCTGCTAAATCACAAAACACAATGCATAGAGCAGAAAAAGGTTCTCAGAAGAACAAATTCTGTCATCCTCTAGGACAAGGTCAGAGAAGCATCTATCTTATTATTAGGCTTTCTCCTACAGCTCCCCCATTAGTAAATTTGGAGAACTGGACTGTACAAATAAAGACCTGAAACATGGTTCTCAGGATTTGCTCCATGGAAAAAATGTCTTGAGACCAAATTCCAGCAAGGGAACAAAGACCGAAGTTTCAGCCCTCTTTGCCCTTCAGAACAAATACTGCAATCAAAACAGATTGCAACTAGGAAGAGCTTTACACAGTCACAGTTGTTCCATTAAAGACATTAAAACAAAGTGAAAATAATTATGCGTAAGAATTATTGTTTTGTTTGTATTACACACACATTTTCCAGCACCTCATCATAATTTTTATAAACTATTGACAGCTCAAATTAGGTACAGTTTCAGAAGACTAAAGCTGTACAGCCTAAATGCCTCCAAAGTTACAGGCACATTTAAAACACAACAAACAGGATGGGTAGCATAGCTTTACATTAAACTTCCCTTCTGCCTTTCTGCAAAACTGAACACATACCAGTGGTTTACAATTTATAAAAAGCTTTTCAAATATTCTAGTAATAATTCCACATTCTTAGGCTGCTACTTCTATACCCATTTCTGCTGTCTTTTATTCTAAGTGACAACACCGCCAGGGTCACTTCTCTTATCTGGGAAAAATCTTGAAGGCCATTCTTTAACTGGTAGAGAAGATGGAAGGGTGCATAATAGCAAGGCAGGCAATGTACCACGTGCCTCACATCTTCACTGCCACTGGCAACAGCACCAGGATTTTTTCTCAAAGTTGTATGGGAGCTGCTTTCACCATAAATAATTCTCACTGTGCCCTGTCTAACCAAAACATATTTGAAGCACTTCACAAATCAGCACCTGAGCAATAAAATGTTTGTAGTTCTGAAAAATGGCATATTTGACCACTTACCCTGGTTTAGAACTCCCAACATTATCTTTACATTGTTGTTACAGCAATATCCAGACAAAACCAGTTCTGCTATGCTGCACATCTTATGGAACAGCAGCAGAGAATGCACATTAGGCAAGGTTTCAATTTAAGATATATTGCATATATCTTGTGTATGAGAGCATGTGTATACCTACATTAATATAATCAGGAGCACGTGTGTGTGTGTGTCCATACGTATTATTTTCCATACCATTAAAATAAAGCTTCTGGCATTAGGAAGTGCAACAATAGAGTTTTAATGACTGTACCAGAGGCATGGTTTGTAAATCACAGACATCCGCTAAAAACACCAACGGGACAATCATTATCAAGTCATTCCCTGAAGGAACAAGGCTTGGGAAGTGACACTTTATCCCCATCCATGTCACCCCTGCCCTGCTAACCTTCCCTCCCCATTGCTGATTTTCAGCCTACTTTGACATAAGGAAGGGCTATCAAGGGCTCTCATGTTTCCACATGAATATCAATGGCAAACTACAGGACAGAACTGTTCTGCAGGCAGAGCTCCAGCTTTGTCCATGCAAGAGGAAGCCACCAGATGGCCAGGCAGCACTTAATTATCTCAAGTTTGCAACTGCACATTCCCTTTGTTTCCCACAGAAGGAAGGCAGGGGCAGGAGGTTGGGGGAACACTGGAAGAAGCTGGAAAGTCCTGTGATGAGTAAGTGCTGGAAAGAAGAAATTGAATTAACTGCCAGATAGAAAGAGGGAAGGGGAAATGAGGAAGGGGACATTAGACCACTATTATGAAGTACATATACACATGATCCAAGCTCATGAATTTCATTGTTCAATTCATAAGTGAGCATATTGGCTTTTAAGAGAAAGGAGACCCCCGCTCTCAGCTACTGTGAGTCAATACTGAAAATATCACACTCAATTACAGAGCTGCAACTCATTTTCTTGACTTCTGATTTATGGTTTTCTAAAATGTCTACATTCTAAATTGTATTTATTTGTAAGTGCAAGGTGAAGTATTTTAATTGCAAGATGATGAAGAGCATGAGAAAACCTTCAGATTCCAAGTTTCTGGTACAATTAAAGAAAATCAGTCTTACTACAAAAGAGCATCTAAGAAATCAGCACACTTACCCCATGTTTCTGAATGGCAACGTTTGTAAGATGCACAAACATGTTATCCAGTTCACTTGTACTTGGTGTGTATTTCACTGTGCAAAACCGGCAAAACCCAAGCTTATACCTTAAATGCAAAAAGTCATTAAAATGTGTCAAATCCCTGTGAGAAGCAAGGAAGTGAGCATCCTAGGATACCATTTACTGGTTAAACCTTGTGGAACATGCACAACATTATTTTGACTGCACTGGACATTATCTCTAAACAAAATACGAAGACGCACAACCTTACATGTAACATCTCAGTGGACGATAGGTAGACACCAAAACATAGAGGCGAAGATCAAATTTCTTCCCACCAATTAGTAAGGGATTGTTGATGTAGAGTGAAATCACATAGGCTTCTTTGGAAGACTGAGACACAAACCTGGAAAACACAAACCATGTCTCACAATTTGCAACAATACAATCCCTGAAGTCTTTTACTTCTTTAGAAACGTAAAGAAGTAACTGTAAATCAACTGAAAATTTTGAGTTGACTGAAATCTTGCATCTTTTGCCAAGACAACATACAAAGTTGTGGTGGTAATAATACAAACTTGGCATCAGGTCTTATATACCAAAAAAAAAGCTGAAAATACTGTAGAGATGACCAAGATCAATTACCCATTTAAACTCACACAGTAGCTGACCAAGCCATTCACAATGCAACTCTACAAGCCAACCTTTTTCCCTTGAAGGGAATTTAGAGCTTGGCAAGGCCCAGACAAGCAAAAAGAATGTAGTGCATTACCTTCATTATTCAAGGTCTTGTACTACTGGAATATTTGCATTTCTGCTTGGTGTGCAATTGCAAACCACTGTGAAAAGTTAATATAACTTTCAGATTGTGACTTTCTTCAGATTCCAATCAAATGGAGAAAAATACTCAAATTGTATTCAGCCAGTCACTAGATCACAGGAAAAAACATTAGTTGTGTGATCAGAACTTCTAGTCAGAGAACAACATAAAATTGCTAACCTATTTAATCCATTTGGAAGGAGATCATCAACATGACGTGTATTATTTTGTGTTCCAAAAGGAAAATACACTTATTTCATAGAAATGCATTCTTCCTTTGTACTAATTTAAAAAGTGATTTAATATATATTATTGAAATTGCTGAGGGGAATATTTTTCTCTTGCTTCCTGATATTTAATACTGCGAAGCAGAACAATTTCCTTCTGTGCAAGTTTTTCCCCAACAACACTGAAAGCAATTTTAAAAAGAATATTAATTGAACAGTTGTGTGTACCTCCTCATACCAAAACAAGTTGTATTATAATGTGTTGAAGGAGGAAGCCAGACAACAACTGAGATTAAATGTAAACCTAACCATAAAATGACAAAGCAATAATAATAATGGCATACTTTCCCCATGCATCAGACAATCAGCATGGTGATGTAGTTCACCTAATTACAGAAACTACAATAAAGGGTTCGGTTTCATGAACTTACGAAGATGTTTTGCTGTCTCGAGACCATTTTTTTATTTGGGAGAGTTTATTGATTAGAAATATTCCTTTTCCTTGAGCTTTGCCACAAGGTTTCATAATCCACGTGCTAGAGGGATTCTTTCTGAATTCTTCAACAAAGAGATTATAATCAGCAGGAAGCATAAAAGTCACAGGAACAAAATCTGAATTAAGGAGGAAAAAAAAGGCGTACAATTAAAAGACATTCTATCTGATAAGGCTATTGAAACATAAAGACTAAAAAACAAAAGGTCTGTATTTTCAGTTTTCCAGTCTGGCATGACCCACCTTCATTAAGACTCATGTTGCTTTTTATCTCATTTACATACTAGTTTTTACTTAAACAATTGCAAAATGTTGCATGATGCTAACTTCATAGTAATAGATTCTAATTCATGCAAATAGATTTTCTTCTTCCATTTATATGCTGTGCCATTACAGAATTAGATACCATTTCAACAAAACAGTTAAAATGTCTCAAACTCCTCTACCAGCTTCCACCATTCTTTATCATGCTCTGTGCAGGCAAAACCCCCCTTTTATATCCATGTAACGCCCATTATTCTTATTTATTATATCTTATTCTGAACTCCTATTATTCTTCTCTGCTCCCACACTCAGTTTCACCATGATTACTGAAAACTAAAGAAAAACATTTTTCACATTTTGCTATTAAATTATCTTCAATTCCATTCTTGAAGACCTGCCTTCTTCCATGGATGAGGTGTTTTCATTTCACTTTTCCAAGATGTAATTCAACTCCATATATCTCACTTTGTTTCACTTCAATGCTTTCTGACTTCCAAACCAACTCTGCTTTCCTCATTCTTGATCTATTCTTGGTTTAGTTTTGGGGTTTGAGTTTCTTGGTTTTTTTTTTTTTTTTTGTCTGGTTTGCTTTTTATTTTATTTTTTAGCAGTCATTATTAGTTCCCCAACTTCTCCCAAATTTCCCCTCTGAAGTGTTTGTTCATTCAGTTCTGTCTAGAGCCTTCCTTCAAAAAGGTTTAGTTGTTGCTCCATTTTAAGATTTTCACATAATAGTTTTTCACTTTTGAATTAAAGAAACTGTAACCCTCTCTTCATATGAAGTAGCAGAGCCCTTTGGTTTCAACACTACCTTAACTGCAAAGTATCTTAAACCCAGAATTTTCCCTCTCCAAAATAATTTTTGAGAAACCCCAAATGAATCAAACCCAAAAGAGTAAACAGAGCACTTCAAGGTAGCCACTTTAATGTCAAAGCACTCCAGAGGTTCAGTGCTTCATGCATAAAAAAGCCGGTTCAATTCCAATTATTGACTCTCTAAGAAAAACGCTGAATGCTGAAAGTAAGAACAACATACCCAAATAAATATATTTCCCATTTTCATCCTTTTCTGCAAGAGGACTTCCTTCTTTCTCCAGTTCTTTTCTGTATCTCTTAATATTTTTTACCATCAAATCTTTTCTGGTCAGTTCATAGTGGTTTGGGAAATGATTGACAATTTGGTCATCAGAGAGGCGGTAACCGGTTTCCACACTGAACACATTTCTGATTGTTTGGACACTCATCCTGAAACCAAAGACAGACACCAACTGATTTCTCTGGAGAAACACACTTCAGGATAACAATTTAGAGATCTTTTCCCTCCAATTTCTTCATCTTTGCTCTCTCTCTTTTCTCTTTATATTTAATATTTTGCTGCAGTGACACTCCAACAAATCCTGAAGTTCTATTAACAAAGCAAATGAAATCCTGCTGAAGGTTTAATCAGTCCCTCTACCACTACTGAAACTGGTGCAGGACAGAAAGATGACAAGTGGGTCCTACTGGACTGTGGCTTGTTGATAGTCAGGTCAATCCCCAGCAGGGCCTAAAAATGACTGAAGTGCACCCAAATGCAACAGAATCCTCCTTCTAAATCTGTTACTTCACACTCTTGAAACTCACCTTTCCTCTTCAGAAAAGCCACAAACCCAACCTCTTACTGACTGCCTCGCTACTTGGATTACAAAGGAATTCAAACATATTACTAGAAAACTGGTTAAGAGATCTTGCTAAAAACACCTGTGTTGTTTAGTTATATACAGATGAAAGTGCTGCGGTGACAGAGTCATTAAATCAGTTATCAACTACATTTTTCACAGAAGATAAGAGCAGGGACATAAATGCAAAGAATTTTCCATATTAGATTCTCAATGTGAAAATTTAAGAATATTTCCTGAATGCCACCAATCTGCTACATTATCATTTCAGGAAGAAAAAAAAAAACAAAACAAACCTAACCCAAAACAATACAACACAGCAATTTCCACGAGTGTTTCCCCACTCTCCCAACTACATTCCAAAAGCATGAGCAGATTTCTAGATTCCTGCCCATTTAAATAAATGGTTCACAAAGGGTACATTTGGCAGCACAAACTGCCATTCTGATGTATTTGAAAGGAACATCATAAATTGTTTGTTTTATTCAAAGAATACTGTTTCTGCCCATTAATAGATTACTGCATTCTAGGACAGCATTTCATGGTCTTATATTAGACAAACACCAAATGAGAAGATGATTTACTCTCATCCTTTTACCACAATCTTGATCTAAACTCTCATTCACTCTCAGTTTTGAAATGTTGAATAATTAGACTGAATAGAATTCATTATCATGGAGAGAAGGAAAGTACAGTTTATTACAGAAGTTCAGACTCTGGCAACAGGGCAAGCTTCCATAACACTGATAAAGGAAATTGGTAATTGTAGCATACTTACCAATAAAAATTCCAGTCTTCATTTTCTGCCACCTGAATCCATCCTCTTTTTTCAAAGTTGTTTATTAGAACAGATTTTTCTATGTCAGTTACCCACTTTACTTTTCCTGCCATTATCCTGAAGTGGAATCAACCTGTTCGTACAGAAAAGTTTAAAGCTGAAAACAGGGGAGGGTACAGTGAAGTAAAAGCAGAAGAAAAGTGGCACATGGACTACACTTTCACATAAATATATTAGTTTAAAACCCAAAGAAAATAGCATCTAGGCTCAGACTGAAACCCTGCACTTCTCAGCTGGACAACTGCACACAAGGACACTGGTTTTCACACTCCGCACCTTTTATAAACAGGCACAAAACCTTCCCTTGAATAAGCTACTGATAGAACCTCCCTATTCTACACTGGGTAATGTTTAAAGAACCAATACAGACATTGCACTGTTTCTAACTTAGGAACATATATTTTGCTTTGCTTTGAAGCAGATGAGTTCATCTGGATCACGTGGTGCCTTTAGAATACAAACCCATGATTCCAAGAGAAATCTCTTACATGCTCCACCAACAATCAAGATTTGCAGTAGCTCAGGGGAGGGAACTAAAGTTACTGACCTTGCAACCGATATCATGAAACCCTTACCGGAGGATTTCCCTAAACGTCAGGCTGTTGGAAGAGTGCTTACAAACTGCAGTTCAGCTCCTGACACCAGATGTCACTTTCTGCATTGGATCTCTCACTTGCCCAGGTCAGCCTTTGTTCGGATCACTCGAGCATTCCGGCAGGAAGGGACCTCAGCAAGCCCCCCGGTCCAGCCTCCTGCTCAGTGCAGGGTTAGCTACGAGGTGTGGACAGTTTGCTCAGGGCTTTGCCCATTTATGTTTTGAAAAGCCCCAAAGACACAGCACAGCTTCTCTGGGCATCCCATCCCACTTCCTCACTAACCTAATGGGGGCGGGGGTAGGGGGTGGTTCTCCCTATATTTTTATTATTTTCCCTACATTTGTTATTATTACTTACATTACTTTCCCAAGAACAAAGCTCACCGTGCAAAGGAGTGGGAGAGAGCTGGGATATCACACACCCACAAGCAACATCATCTACTGCTCCTTCTACAAAAAATTTTCCATTGAAAAGCAAATTCAAACATAAAATTACCTCTACTAAATGTAGTAATGTAATTAATGAATGCTAATTCAGTTTAATGTTAATGCCATTTCTGCAAGTAACGAGTTGGACTGGAATTCAAGAGGTCTTCATTGTCCAGGACTAGACATGGCAATGTGCATTTGCCACCAAGCTCAGGCCCCTATTGTTTCTTTCTGGGAGGTATAACCCATATAATCCCACATAGACTATTTATCCTGCCAAATCCTACAAGGCCGAAATGTTTACTAACAAACTTCAATTTTAGAAAGTGTAGGACACAGATATTTTTGTTCATGTTGGTAAAACCATCTGAAATCAAGCTTAGATAGAAAAGAGTACACAAAGGCTCAGGGTCCGTCTTCTTGGGTGTGCTTTTATACAACCCCTAGTTCTACAAGGTCACGATCCTTCTCTAGGTCTTCCAGATATTACCAGAGCAAAAGTAAATGAAACAATTAATTTATTTGTACTGAAGTTTGTATAACCCATAAGCAGTGACTCACTAATACCACACACCACCTTGTTGTGGTTTTAAAAGTTCAGGGATTAGTCTGCTTGCAATACAACTGTCCCTTCAAAAGGAAATGCATTAAAAGCTACAATGGTATTAACCAACCACAATGTAAACTTTTCAAAAAACTTTAAACCAAAGTTCTTCACATCTCCAAGCTACCCCAAGAGGTTCACCAAAATTCAAACCTAACTTTATACCTGTTTCTCTGACTCCATGAGCAATTCACACACACGAAGGTGAGCTAAAATTACACCAGAGCTAAACACTGGAGACAGCTTCTACCAGAAATCAAAAGAAAAATTACAAGAGCACAATTCTTTTCCTGTTTTGAGACCTTGGTGCCTCACCTATCCCTCCTGCTACAGAGGGATTGAAGGCAGACTGAAAATTCATCCTCAGTTTCTGCAGAATTTAATCAATCTCAGATGATGTTTAAGTGGCCTGTAAACAAAATCTTCCAATTTTGTAAAAACTGATCGCCAAAACCCACAAACAAGAATGCACAACAAATAACATAATTTTAATACTATGTACTTTTCTAGAGGAATGCTCTAATCTGGAAATAGGCATCCTAGATAACCCAATGAGATTGAACAAGACAGCGACACATTCAAACTTCTGATCAGCCGAGATCCTTAGCTTCACAAAACATCAAAGAAGAGCTGCCTAACACAGCTGTAGCCTGCATATTTGTAGTAAGTCAAATCCTTCCCAAGACTCAAGAGCCAGCAGGCATGCGACAGAGGCACAGCAGGCCTGCCACTTGTCCAGAATGCTGCCCTTCCTGCCCAGACTGCTCCCATGGCGGCAAGGAAGCCTGGCAGCAGCCTAACCCCCAGGTGAGACCTCTTGCCCTGGTACAAATCCATGAACTGAGATCCAAAAGCAGCCTGGTTGGCATCGCCGCCACTCGAAGGAGCCAGAGGCGCTGATGGCAGACTTTTCACAGCGCAAAAAAAGGGTGAAGCTGTGCCTCCGGCACCCCGACCCGGCAACCTCTGTTTCCTTCCAACAGTACAACATGTAACTGTGCTTCATTATTAAGTTTACTACTGGAAAATTCAGTCTGGCTGTGCCATCAGAGGAGGCCAGGAGAGCCTGCTGCGAGATTGCCAAAGCGAAGGGAAGGAGAAGGAGCCCAGGAAGACTGAAAGAGACACATGGCTGTGTGTGCGTGGCTGTGCTTGGGGTGATGGAGGGGTGTGCATTTCTGTGTGTGGGGTGGTGTGTCCGTGTGTATGGGTGGGGATGCGTGGGGTGTCTGTGTGTGGGGATGGGGTGCATGTGGGACAGGCACGGGGCTGTGGAAGAAGGGGACGGGATTAGGGATGTGTAGAGGGGCTGTGGGTGTGTAGAGGGGATGTCGGGGAAGGACGGACACCCACAACCCACCCCGCGCTCACCTGCCGGCGGGAGCGCGGCCGCCGCTCCCCTCAGCCCCGGCCGTCCCCGCCGGCCGCCGCCATCGCCCCGCCCGTTCCGGCCGCCGCCCCGGGGCGGGGCTGCCGGTGCCGCCGGCGGCCATGTTGTGCGCGGGGCGGGGCGGGGAGGCCGGGGCCGGCGCTCCCCTGAGGGACGGGAACGTGCTGCAGTCCCGGCGGGAGAGCCCCGCACCCCGCCCGGCCACCTCAGGGCTGCCCCTGCCACTGGGGACGTTTTGGTCTCACGCGTCTGCGGCTTGGGCCCGCCCCATCGTCGGGAAACAGGTCCCTAACAAACAGCAGTCCATGAATAAATGGGGGTTTGTTAAAGGCCGTGGCGTGACAAAACCTTCCCGGATGTTACCAGAATATAAATCCCCCAGGGCCACTCAGATGCCAAAGCTCAAGTCCGTGTTTGAGCCCATCAGGTGCTAAAATGTTCCTCACCGTACAGCTGCAGGAATAGCTGCTTTTGTATGGATACTGTTCAGAGGAAGCAGGCAAATTTTCACCCAAAAATTTCATCACAGACCCCAGACTGGTTTGGGTTGGAAGGGATCTCAAAGCCCATCCCACTCCACCCCCTGCCATGGGCAGGGACACCTTCCACTCTCCCAGGTTGCTCCGAGCCCCGTCCAGCCTGGCTTTGGACACTGCCAGGGATCCGGGGGAAGCCACAGCTGCTCTGGGCACCCTGTGCCAGTGACAACAACAACGTGGTCAGCAGCTCTAATTCACAGTGAGAGCTGAGGGAGAAAAATAGCGCACAAGAAGTTGCGAGTTCAGTTCCTGTGCAGAGAAGCCTGATCTACGCCTACAAAAATCCTTCCAAAAAGAGATTATTAAGACACCTGCCATATATTAAGGCCACCAACATTCTGTGAGGGGCTTGATACAAAACAGTAAGGTACTATATAGTGAACTCCAGAGATCTGAAAAGTCTTTGAGGGACACTCTATAAGACAAATTACATCTAACACTCATTTGTCTCTGTAAGACAAATTACTCATTAAAAAATAGATGCATTAAGACAGTAGCTGAAATAAGCAGTTTGCAGTATGTTAGAGTACAGCAAATTCCTAAGAGCCTTAATTCCCCAAATAATCTGAGTAGAATAAATATACATTAGGATTTGCCAGGTGATGCTACAGTAATAGGCTATTTGGAGGATGCAACTACAAGGAAAGAGTTAATATAATAATTCATATAACCAGAGCTATTGAATATTCCCTAGTTTAGCTATGAAAGCAGCTGCAAAATGCAGCATCACGTGCATGGCCACGTGCAGTGGAAATTTCCTAGCACAACAATACCTCTGGCAGCAGAAGAGAGCAGCCTTCACAGCCTTCTTTCGATCGAGAAGGTATGTCTGCCATGGCAGCTGACAGCAAGAAAAGTGAGCCTGAATCTTCATGCTGCTCAATCCTTTTTTGTTCCTGCATCCATCATACCTCAAAGGAAAGCTGAAAGGAAGTTCACTTTTTAAATGTATTAAATATTTCATTAAGGACAGAAACAGTGTTGTGCTGGTTTTTTTGGTGGTTTTTTTTTTTTTTTTTTTGTTTGGTTTTTTTTATTATAAGAGTTTTTTAGCTTAATTCAGCAGTTTATAATAGTTACAGTTCCATAGTATTAGATGTTGTTTTGCCGTTTCTCTGAAATATACATTGACAGTATTACATCACAACTAATAATAGATGCTGTGGTTTTCAATATTAAGGCATCTCAACTTTTTAACATTATTGTTAAAAAAAGGGAAGTGAGGTGTAATTTAAGAGCAGCTCAGTGATGCTTACTATTATTGTATCAGGAAATGCAGTGGCAGCCCTGGTGTGCTATCTTTGTGACAGAAGTGACTCCTATGATGACATTTGGGTATTTTATTTTAAGCTTGAGGCAACTCACAAGGTTACCTGTATGTGCAAATTCAGCCTGGTTTCAAGAGAGGAACTATTATTGATTTGAAGTGGTAAATACAAGAATGGAAATATCAGAACTGGTGAGTAGAAGAAAGTCATGGCAAGCAGTGATAGTGCAGAGGTTAATTTACCTTTTATTATATTGTACCTTCGAGGCAATTTTCTTCCAGCATGTGCGAATGTAAACACAGCACAGTCCTTGGCATGAGTTGGAAGACAAGCTTTGTCATGTTCACTTTACAGATGAGTAAACCTCTTGTATGGTGCTTGAAGGGGGAAGATAAGGGGGTTCTACTGCACAGTGCTGAAAGAAGGGGTTTGCATAAGACACACACATGCAAACACTTTATACATTTAAAAACTTAGCCAGGGAAGTCTTAAGGACATCCCAGCCCCAGGTGGAGTGCTGTATTTATGCTGCTGTTCTCCTGGTGTTTACCTTCACTCAGAGAGATGAAATCATACTATAAATAGAGGGCAAAGTCCACTCTCAAACATTACCTGGTGAAGTCTCCTGTTTGACATGACAATAAAGTGTGGAGCAATAGGGGGGTTGGTTCTTTAGAGCTCTTGTGCAGTACACTGTGCTCTCTAGTGATGGGTGATACTGACTGAATCACAACGCTGCTATCACCAGCACAAAAGAAAAACACCGAAAGTCCCATGACCTCACTAAACCTCTTGGACGAGGTGTCAGTAGCGTTTCAGCAGATCTCTCTCTCTTTAACCTCTCAGTAACTCTGCACTGGCTGTGCTGCCAGGGCTTCTGTTCTCTGCTCCACACCCTTTACCCTCAGGTACCTCGAGACAGTTGAGGATGCAGGTGTATTTTTGTTACTAACCTGAACGAAGAGGAAAGCCTGCTCCTCTCTGTTTAAAAGCGAACACCACCACCACATTCCCAAACCAAAGCTCTGCGCGGGAGACAGCACGCTCAGCGAGCTGAAAAAAACACGCACGGGCCCACTGCGAGACAAGGGCAGCCATTTGGAACACGGCCCCTTCTGTAAAAGGTGTCCGCAGGGCCTGCTCACGCCACTTGGCATCTCCATCGGTGCGAGCGCCACACTCGCACGCCGCGGTGGCCAGGGGGCCGTGGTGGTGGCCAGGGGGCCGGGGTGACCAAGTGCCGTGGTGGCCACGCACGGGTCCATCCCACCGCGGCCGCTGACCCACCGCGGGGCGCTCCAAGCCCGGGGCCATCCCGCCCCACCGGCTCCCCCGGGGCGCACGGCGCCGTCAGCCCCGCTCTCCCTGCGGCGCTTCCCGCGGCGCCGGCAGCGCCGGGCGGGCGGCGGTGGCCGGGGTGGCGGCGGTGGCCGGGGTGGCGGTGGCGGCCGTAGCGGCGGTGTCCCCGGCGGGGCGGGGCGGGGCGGCCGGGCCGGGGCGGGGCGCGGGCGGACAAAAGGGGCAGTCGGGCAGGATCACCGCCGTGAGTGGCCGGCGCGGGGGGCGCGGGGAGCCCCCTCTGCTGACGCTGCTGAGTGCCCGCGGCGCGGCGGGGACTGCGGGCCGAGGTGAGCGGCGGGGTCCCGGCGGGACACGGGCGGCGCCTTTCCGCGGGGGGAGCGGGGGGAACGCGGCCGGGCTCTCCGGGCAGACCCCGGCTGCGCTCCCGGGGCGCTGCGGAGTGCCGAGGGCTGCCGGCGGTGCCGGGACCCGCCGCCTCACCTGCGCGCCCGGCCCCGCGGCGTGCCCCGGGACGTTTCACGGGCAGCACCGCCGCATCTTCGGCTCCGGGAGGCGGGATCGATGCCCTGTAACAAACGCGGCGGGCGGGGATGGACGCCGTGCCCGCGGGCGGGTGAGCGTCCGGCCCTGGCTGCTCAGCGCCGGCAGGGACCTGCGTCCCTCCGAAGGATGCTGCGAGCGCCCGTGCGCTTTGTACTCAACTACGGTGTTCTAAGCAAATGAAGAGCGGAGTGCGTGTACTTTCACTCTTAGCAAAGCAGGAAATAAGCCCTCAAATAAGTCCAAGATACGTAGCAAAATATGCCAGAGTTAAACATAAAAAAATCCCTGAATAACTCGTTTCCTATATCTGTGTACGTTTAAAACGATGCTGTTGATGGCAGGAATGATCTGCAACAGCAGAGATGGATACAGACATCTGTACAGCAGCGTATACTCAGTAATGTTTAAGTCATTTCACAAGGAGTGATTTCATTAGCGTGGTAAGTTTTGTGATTAAACAGATTTTGAGGTGTTTAAGTGGAAAGTATTAGCCTGAGATTGCTTCTCAAGGCCATAGCAGAAAGACAGACACATGTATAACAAGAAAACAGAGTAGATTCCATTGTCATTTTCTGTCACAGGTACATGGACAAAGTTATTTTGAATTAAAATATTGTGGGCACATCAACTTTTTTTTCATCTAATGCATGTCAGCTGAATGAGAGTTGGCACTGAGTATCAGTATAATGAAGAAGAAAATCAGTCTTTATACAAGGTGTTTGATGTCTTCTGATGTAAAAATGTCACCTCTGTAGAGACACAATCTCTCTGAAAAAAAAAAAAAATAACAAAATTGCCGACTTCTCCTGTTTGGTAGGTGTCTATGGTAGTTCTTTTTAATGATTTCTGTATCAGTAGGCCATTGACCATAAGACCATTTAGAGCAGACTAAAAAAATTGAATGCACTCAGCTTCTGCAGGGTAACAGCCTGCTGGGCAAAGCATGAGAGTAGAATAGAAACTGTGAACTTAACCCAATACAGGAAATCTAAGTAAAACTGCAAACAGCGTGGCATTTTAATTCTGTGTACAGATGTTCAGAACAAGGACAGCATCAATACTGAGGCAAATTTGAGTTCTTTGACTCACAGTCACACTGTTCTTGCATATCAACAGTTTCTCTCACCTTCCCAATGTGGCAGCAGTAACTGGGATTCCAGAGGCAGCTGTAGAAGATGCCACCAAAGGTCACAGAGGATGATGAGTTTTCTGACTGCAAGTCCAGTAAAGTGTCCCTGAATTGGGACAGCCTGGAGGTGCAAGGTGACAGTGTGGGTGCTGTGCTGCACAGTTCTCAGGGGACCAGGTGAGGGAAAGCGCAGCCCATAGCTCTCCCAAGTGTGCCAGTTTTAATATTATGATTTACCAGGTTTACATTAAAAATGTTATTTGGTCCATTGAATCTCAGCATCTGCCTCAGTATTTTTATAGGTTATGACCTTGGTGACCAGCATCCTTGAATTCAACATTTAATAGCATTTAAATTTAATTAATTAATTTAATTCTACATTTAATATCAATCTGCTGAGGATGCAAGCAGGTTCATTGCAGGTCCTTTACCCTCCAAGTGGATGGGGTGGTTGAATGAGGTCTCTAAAGTACATCAGATTTTAATTTTTAATTTGAACACATCTTAAAATTAAGACTCAGATTTTACTATGTAACTGTACTAATAATTATGAGTTTTGCACAAACTTTTTTGAACACCAATAATAACTTTTCTGTCTGCATAATTTATTTTAGGAGCTTTCAAAAATACAAAAATCTTAAGACACAAAATTTTGGGGTAAATGTGAACAAAGAAACATTTTTCCATGAATAGACTATTGAACCATATATATTGTCATACTTGCCTCCAATAAATTGGCTGTGCAATTCAATAATCAATTTTAAGCAAGTTCTTATTTATTATATAAGAATCTTGGCCTTTTGGTGAGACAGAGAAGTACAAAGGGCAGAAGATGTTTTGAAATGGAAATGTAAATGTTAGGGCAGAATCTGACTCAATCTAAACCTTACCTCCTTATCAGCAAGTAGATATCCCTGAGATAGGTGGTGCTGTCACAAAAAGCCCCCCAGAACAGAGCCTGGCAGAATGAGTGTGGTTTTGGGTTTTCTTGTTAGAATAGTTTCACTGTGGTTGGTATCAATATATTCTTATCTTCAATGTTCTTAGTTCTTCCCATGAAACCTCTTGAGATCTGAATGTGTTCATTTTGATAGAAGCAGACCCCCCTTGCTTCTTTTTCAGTTTAGAAGCCGTTGAAATAGGTTTGTGAGTGCTGAAGGAATCTGTAGCTTCTTCAAGGAAAATTATACTTTATAGGCTTATCAAATGATGGCTTTTTAATGCAGACACAACTGTGCTATCTACTCTTTAAGGTGGAAATCTCTTGTTCTCTTCAGTCACAATTTCTGTCACAGTAAGGACCTGGTGCTCTCTGAGTGCTGTAATAAACAACATGGAAATGCTGATGATACATAAAAAACTTGACATTCTTGAAGTCCTGACTCAATCAGATCCCCTTAAACATTTTCAGTAGAGACTGAAATACAAAATATCTGTATGTGCTCTTTGCTGTAAAAGGTTTCCTCCATTTAAAGTCTGCTGTATGCATTTATTTTGCTATTGAGGTTACAGAACTTGCTTAGGAACACATTTTTTATGTTTAAACATAATAAAATGCTTAATTCCTATTCTGTTTTGAGGTAAGAAAACCTCTGTTACGTTCCCAGTGGAGGCATGTTATCATACTAACTTATTGAGCATAAAACCAGAAATGAAGTGAAATGTAAGAAGTACAGCGTGTATTTTCTAGATTTACAAAGTGTCCCTTAATAGCTGTTTGAGGCAATATTAAGAAGTGTTTTGTGTAAACAGTCTCCAAGGTCATTGATGTTAAGCTGACTGAGATCATGGTAGGAGACAAAGAATTAATTTATCTTTGCTCCTTAACCTAATACTCATTTAAGAGTTCATCTAGCACCCTGGGTTAACTAACCTGCATAAAATGAGGAACGATGACTTAACCTCTCATCTTTCTAAGAGAAACTCAGATTGCTGATGGCTACATTGCAGTGTTTTGCCCTGAGCTGTGGTGGTTCCAAAGGCAGGTGTCCCTGTGAGGGAAGGGCAGGGATCTCTTGGTGCCCACCCGTGGCTTGCAGCCTCCGGCCTGCAAGGAAAGAAGACCAGAAGTCGAGGGCAACCGCTGCTCATTGACAGAGGTCATAGGAGAGCCTAAAAGAAAACCAACCAAAAAAATGCCCGAGATTTTAAAGTATATTTCTGCATGCCAAATATTACTGTTTCTCTGAAACCTTAACTAGCTCTTAATCTTCAGTTGCTATGTCAAAGACTTGTCCTTGTAAAATAGCACAGAGATTTGTGCTTGCAGCCGTGAGGATGATGTCATGTTTTGAAAGAGGTGGCTATGGATTGAAGATATATATGCAAACAACCAAGCCTCTATTTGTTTTTCATTTAAATTTAGTTTGCATGGGCAGCTGGTAGAATCTGAAGCAGTTTGAGATAGGCTTTGATACCGTGGGGGTAAAGGATGAGGGTCCTGTCTGTCAATCCATACTTTTGTAGGCAGGCACTGGGCATTTTGAGCCTGAACACTGGAATTAGATTATCAGTAGTGGTCTTCTGCTTTCATAACCAGTTTTAAAACGTAGTGAATCATACATTGTTACATTTATAGCTTTACTGTGTCACATTTGCTCAAAATATGCAAGGTTGTATGTGTGAGACATAAAGTGCACATAAACTGCATTGATAAGTTGTAAAATACATAAGGATAATTTATAAACTAACTAATGCATTCAGTGCATTGTACTAAAGAATCATCGTGCCTGTCTTAAAATCTGTTAACACAGCAAATCTAATTGAACTGACTACAAGTAAATTTCAGATCCTTTTGTTTTCCCCAACTCACCTGCTGGCTTGCCTGGTTTTGCAATGTTCCTTTTTCACGAAGATTTTCTGTTCTCTTTTGCTAGATTAAAAACCACCCTCACAAATAAAACCAACCTGACTGCAAAGTAAAGACACTGTCAACATAATCTTTCTACTGAAGATGCTTCATTATTCAGTCAGTCTCGTGTTCATAAATTGCAATAATTTCCATTATATAATTAAGCATTTGGAGAGCTGTTTTTAAAATTTGGATCTAGACCTCTTTTCATCAGAACATTAAGTATGTATTTGACTTGAAATACATTATTTATTCTGCTGAAGGCATTTCACCATTGAAACTGAGCTTTAAGCATGCTCAGTCAAAGCTTTACAGGGAAGCTCGAGGTTTTTTGATCTGGTTGCTGGTTTGGAAATGATCTCTCTTGCTGGCATGGGGTCATGCCACCACCTCCTCAGAGGTGTTGTGAGGTGGACACTTACTCTCTGAATCAAAAGCAATTACTCACAAACATGTACAACCTCTTTGGTTTCTGGTTTTGGTGTAAACCAAAATCAGTTTGCCTTTTCTTCCTTATAAATGAGAGAAAGAAGGGAAGGGTGAGATGCGTGGTGGAGGATTAACACAGCCTGCTGTGGAGAATGATACATGCTCCTCTTGATCAGCTCTGCACAGATCCAGACCTGAGGAACACAACAGGTCCATATTATTGTAGCTTTTGTGTGCATTTCTATATTACACCTATACACCCAGATTTTTAAACTTATGACAGAAATCAGTAAATGGCCTCAAGATAGGTAATTCTCAAGAAGATAATTGCTAAGCTTTGCTCTGAAACTTAGACCCATCCTGTACACCTTCAAGACAGTGACCCTCCCAAACTACCTTTGCCTCAGTGCTGCCCATGCTGTAAAATATATTTGAGCACCCCTCCTTGCTGGATGGGCCTTGCATTGAGACAGCTTGGTGGGCAAAGCCAACACACGAGGCTGCAGCCGAGCTGTGGAGAGCATGACCCAACAACTCTTTTTTAGCCTGTGGGAGGAAGGTATTATCATGGTAACAGGTGTGAGGTAGCATATGTTGGGCTTTTGTTGTGGCACTGTATGGTTTGTTTACATGTCTGAGTTCTGTACTGCGTTGACTTATTATAGGTCTTTTTCAGGACTCAGTTTTCATCTCACACAGATATAGACATTTCCATTGTATGGCCCTGTGAATGTGAAACTAGCATCAAGTTTAGAAATGAAGAAGAAGAAAAAAAGAGAAAAAGAAAATACCTTTTTTTAGTATTTTTCTCCCTCACGATGTTGTTGTGAAAGCTAAAATTAGTAATACATGTGCAGGAGACAGCTGACCTTTTATGCTCGGTCTTACTATATTTTATCCACAATAGCCCTTGTTTTACTAGATATCTTTTAACAACTTTCTGAACTGTGAGGAAACACAATTAATACATTTCCATTGGTACCCACAGGCTACAGGAGTACACCACTACCATCCCTAGATGTTTTCTTTGTATGTGTGAGCCAAACAGTTGGGTTGTTAAACCTCCAAAAATCCAGCACTGTGTGCTTTGACTGTTTCTCTATTCTCTACTGAAATTAACTGCATCCAGAGAACTGACCCTTTAAATGTCCAAGGGAGTACTTCAGCATCCCTGGGATCCTCCAAATCCTGCTCTGCCATTCCCAGTTTCCCATTCATGGATCTACAGGACACCTTGGAGCTCCTGCCCGAGCTCTGGTGGAGTTCTCAAACTAGGAGCTGCCCTGGGTCACCCAGTCCATACTGCAGTAGTGTCACAATGGACATTGCACCAGAAAGGGACAGAGATGCACTTGTGGGAACATGATCAGCCCTTGGCCACCACTACACCCAGTCACCCACTGGTCTAGATGTTGCCCTGAGAAATGGAAGATCCATTCAAGTATCTGCTCCAGTGAATATGGAATGATTTAATGTGATACAGCTTCACTCCGGTGTGCGTATGAAGCCTTGGCACCTGATTCAGAGCTACAAAGCCCTTGGGGTGACTGGGTATCTGGAGGTCAGGTATGGTGCTGGAATGCACGAAGTTCCTCTATGGACATCACCCTTTTTTTCCCATTGAAGAGAGAGACACACAGCAATACATAAAGGAAGCATTTAAAATGGGACAGGACATCTTTAGAAGCAAGTATAGCACCTAAAACTACTGTCTCTTTAAAAAAAAAAGTATCAGAATTAAAAGAGCCTTTTAGCTCACCTGTAAGATACATTCAGATGGGTGCTCCTTTGGAAGGAAGGGTGTGGTATTTCCCCTTAGAAAGAGGGTTGGGTCACATAATTCCCCTCAAAGCCGGCTGGTGCAATAAAATTCAGAAGACCTGATCCCAGCTTCTCTTTGTCATGGGTAAACTACACAGCTTTTCAGAACTTTAAGAACTCTGGATATATTTAAAATCATAGATTATGAACATCTTTGTAAGTAAAGCAGAAATGCTACAAATAGAAGGCAAAAAAATCCAGAAGATGAAACTACAAACTGTATAAAACACATAATATCTGCCAGCTGAGACTGGTCTGTAACATGCTTTTTTCCAGCCACATTAAACACCACTGTCCACTGTAAGAGGACCCTGTGCTTTTGTAAACCAAGTCTATTTTCATTTATTTAGTATCATATTTTTGTGAGTTTGTTTATGCAGTAATGTATATACATTAGTAATGAATAATTTTACTTTGTGGAAAATGTAAACTTCATCTAAATATTGAAAGAAGTTCATAAAGGCCCTAACCTCATCCCAAGTGTAAAATTTAAAGGTTTTACAAGACTGCAGCAATGTAGCAAACCAAATACATACCAAGCAGCATTATGACATTATCTTTTGCTTGGCTTAGTTTAATTTCTGAGAATATTTTATTTGCGTTTTATTCATTTGACCTGCTGAGAGTGTGCTTAAAATAAGAAATCGAGCCAGCAGAACTTCTCTTTGCTGCTGTCCAGGATTACTCCATCAACAAAAGGGATCAGTTTTTTAGTGATGGAGCCAGGAAGCAAAGAAACCATAAAAAAGCTGGCCAAACCCAATGCCAGATAAAACCAGAGCATCTCCAGAAGGTTGTAATTAAGTTCCTCATGAGGCAGAGCCTTCCACTGCAGCAAGTGTCCAAGGACATGTGTAATTGGAATAATCTCCATCCGCAGCTCTGATGTTGTTTCCCTCGATAAACCAAATAAAACAATCCTAATGACTACAAAAACATCAGCTCTGCTCTCCAAACACTGCTCTCTGGGTTACACAAATGCTTGCAATATTAGACACAAGCCACATGTGCTGAAATCTGTTAAATTTTGCCATTGATTTTGTGGTACTGGTTGTGAATAACTTTCCCATTCTACAAGCAGGCAGCTCCACTGATTTTACTGGTTCCTACTGTCTGCTGCTCCATGTGTAAAGCTATTAATGGGTTTAAATCTTTCTTATTTTCTATTTCTATGGTGAGTTGCTTGTAATTTCCATGGTGGTAGCCTCCAGCTGAAGAAGATGTGTAAATTTGGACCTGAATTCGACTTAGGAAAACCTGTTCGAGTTTGCTTTAGGTACTTTGCTGCCTGAGGATTTCCATGGGTTAGAGTGATTTAATGCCAGGCAGGTTGTTGAAAACGATGTAGGAAAGTGTCTTGTACTAAGTGAAACTACTGAGAAACTATACTTGTCTCCACTAGTTATATTAAGATTTTCCAATTTCTAGGTTGTTTTGAACCAATATAAAGTAGCAGCCATCTAAATGCTGCATGTTTGAATTGCTGGACATCTGCTGGGTCACTGAAACTTTCCTTTGACTACTCTTAAAATAGTTATCTTAGAAACACTCATGTTCTGACTGGAGAAATAAAAGGAGTAACTTTAAGAGCACAATTTCCATCTAAACTGAAAAGACCTTGCATAACATGCAGTCCTGAGGTTGTCTTTTCATGACTTGTTGCAGAGTAAGATGTCTCAAATCAGGAGAACCCCCAGGCACTTTGTCCTCTCCAGCTACCCCAATGGAGCACCAGAAGAGGAAACCTACAGTAACCTCCAAACGATTCCAGACACCACAGAGCAAATGGAGTTTGATATCAGGTATCACACTGCATTAACACTCTTTCTGCCCTCCCCAAGTACAAAGTGCCAGACTTTCCAGAAAACTGCTAAGCCAAGTAATCATAGTGCATACTACTGAAAATGGAATAGATGCAAGTGTAGATAACCTGTGGTGCTTAACACTGACTGTGCAAGATTATGCTGCATTAAATGTCTGTAAGTTTTTATCTTGTACAGGGGCACAGATATGGCTCTTTATTGGAGACCCACCTGTTACAGCAAGCAGCTGAAGAAGACATTTTTACATAATTCTCCAGGCGCCACTTACAACAAACTAGTAGTGCTGCCTTGGGTTTTTCGTAATCCCATACGTACATTTTTTCCAGTACAAGAGTCAGGGGCTGCTTTTCTCCCCCATCTGTGAAAATTCCTTTCTGTGGTTTTTCTGGTGGTTTTTTGTAGGTGGACTGACCAAACCAACCCCAAGGGTTTTTTTTCAGCAGACTCCAGAATTAAGCTCTTAAGCCTACTTACTATTCAGCAGATCTCGTAAACAGATCTCAGCAGAACTTCAAATTAAAATAAAAATGTATATTCATATTATTTGTCTACCAGAACAAAAACACGTGTCTAAGAGAAGCTAAATCTAATTGGAAATTTTCATCAGGAAAACATAACCAGTTTTTAGCATCAACATGTGCCACAGATGTTGTTCAAGTTTCTGTATATCCCAGGACCTCCCTAAAAGCCTTAAGGTTTTGGTCAGTTTGTACCTGGGCACCACCCAGTAGCTGGAGACCCACACTGCACAATGGAACTCATTGGAGTAAATCTATTAGATGACAAAGCTAACATTTTTGTAAGATGAAATATCTTGAAATGTTTAAAGTGAAGGCAGTTTCAATATTTTGACTTGGGGTAGGGGGAGGGAGTGGGACAATCAAAAACCCCAAAGCAGAATGTCTTGTATAAAGAAATGAAACACCTAAAAAAATCAGCATGTTTTCTCAAAAGTGCCAAATATGCAGCTTCTTATGAAAACATCAAAACACTTCATGTATGGGCATAAAATAATCAATAAACCCATAAATAATGGGAAGCAACCCTCCTGTAACATTTCACTTTTACAGTCCCAGTTTAGCCCAGCTGTTGGGGGAATTACATTACCTGACTTTTGCAGAATGCTTTTAAAGAACTGCTGTTGCAGGGTTCTCCTCTAACGTGCACATCCTGACTGCCTTGCAGCTCAGCTACTCAGGTTGGCCGTCAGCTGGCCCTGATCGGGGATGAATTTAACAGGAGGTACCACAGGACATTAGAAGAAACACTGCTTCACCTGGCACGAGTGTAAGTTACCTTATTGGCAGATCTTTTAAAAAGTCATGCTAGACAAACAAGAATGTTTCTGTACACAAAATAAAAAACTTTATTGCTGCTACTGCTGCCTCATACAGAACATAGAAAAGCAAAGCAGCTTGTTTTACAAGGAAAAGCTTTATAATGTAAAGTGTAAATTGTTTCCACAGACAACAGCCATTTAAAGTCGAAAGACTTGAATAGTGTCTTGCTATTTCAAATTCCTCAGAGGCACAGTAACTTTAGACACAATTTTGAGAACAACTGAGTGATGAGAGACCTGCAGCCCAGTGTGGGATTAACATGTTACTGCATGTGCAATAACTTACCCATGCACATACAAGAAAAACATGGCTGGAACTAGTTTGAACTGCCTTTTATCTGCTGTGAGCTGGAGGGTTGTCCTGCATAGTTATTAACTGACATGCAACAGTGCTCTAACACGAGAAACTCAGCTGTGTCTGAAGCCCCAGGTACTCCACCTTATTTTCTCCTTGCTTCTTGGAGGGGATGGTCACTCATTGCAGACCTACCAGAATGCAGTTAGTTACAACTGTGTTACATAACATATATTTATATCTGTATATAACATTTGTGTACACCTTCTACCTCAGCAAAGCTGGATTCACACTCCAGAGAGAGCCTGTGGCATTGCTGTGTCAGTCTTGTATTGCTGTCCTGATTCATCAGACATAAACATCTCTCATTGGGTTATGCTTTTCTAAGTTTGAAACAACCACAAAGATTGTCACTTTATCACTTAATTCTGAACCTAAATTATCTTTAGATTTCAAAGGTCTTCTTCCTAAATATTTAGAGAAATATACATGTACACATACACCTTCAGGAAGGAATATACTAAAGGTTTTTCTTTGGGTTTTCTTTGTTGGTTTTTGTTTCCTGAACATTGCTATTTTATTTGCCACTTTTTAGAATAAATTTTCTATCCTCATGCTTTCTTTGTTTTGTTTAAATCATCAGGGTTGCTATCAGTGTTTTCCAGACGTGGAATGTTATTAAAAGTGTTATAAGAAGCTGTGGAGATGTGAGCAGTAACTGGACAAAGCGGATCACTGGCTATGGAGGCTGGGTATGCTGTCTCCCTTTTCTCCCACCTTTTTGTTGGCACAATAGGCAACAGGAATGCCTGACTCCCTTGTAATGTCAGTGAGTGAAGTATACAATGTGGCTTCTGCTTGGGGTTTATCCCTTAGTTTGTTGATACCCCCTCAGTGCCCTGTTTTTTTCTCTTTAGGCTGAAATTTCTCATTTAAAGACTACCCAAATCCCACCCAACTCATGGGGTTCCATTCAGAGGGGAGGCACCTGCCACTGTCAGATGCTGGAAGTCAGATGCTGGTCTCCCTGGGGAGATGAGCAGAGCTGCTGCCAGCAGTACTTACCCCGAAAAGAGAGGAGGATTTAGTGGCTGGAGCCCCCAGTACAACTGACCCTGTCTGCATTTCTGCAACAGAACCAGACCGTGCTCTCAGGCCCACACTGACCTCCCACATGAGCACTCTTTTAGTTTCCTTGCACCTTCTTTTTGCTGCTTGTTATTTCTAATTACCAACCCCTTTCTTCCCACAGACTTGCAGGCTTCCTGTCAGGTGCCTCTGCCAGAAGCTGGTGCCTGCAGCCTTGCTTGTTGCTGCCTTTTGGTGGGCCATGAATTATGGACTGTAGAATTAGCACACAGAATTACAACAGGAGGTCATTGCTGGACACTGACCAACATCACTAACACCCCAGTGGTGGCAGCTGGTTTGTTTTTCAAATTTACACTGATAAAAATCTCTTTAATATTTAAACTTAGGCGAGTGCTGGGTCACTGCTGTTTCATATCTTTTTTAAAGAAAAAACTTTTAAAATAAGGAGGTTGTTGCTGGATAACTGCCTGACTTGCTAGTTTTGAAATGTGACTCCAGGCAATTAGAAAGTCTGTCTTTTTTGTGTTTATTTTAATGCAATATAAAGTGTCTATTTCCTATAAATGAGTTTGTTAAAGAGATTCTGGATGTGAGGAAAACTGAAGGCATGCTGGCCATCCTTTACATTTTAACACTGTAAAAGCAATAGTAAAGATTAAAACCGTGATACTTTTTTAAAATTAAATTGTTGCTTCAAACCTTTTGCAGTGTTTGCTTTATTTTCCAAGACTGCTATCACACATTAATGGCAATATCCTCTGCCCCTTTTCGAAGTAAAACTAGGAGCTGCCCAGAACAAAACCCCAAGAACTTGACGGATTGTGAGAAGGGATTTTCTCAGAGGATGCGTGTCTTTTTGCAGGGCACGTGCCTGGGGGGAATAAGAAGCTGGAGGGGAACATGAGCACAACTTACAGGATGCAGATTGCCGAGGTGTCACCCTCCTGGACTGCATGGGTGGCCATTAGGGAAGAGCCGAGTTTTTCCTCCCTCAACATCTCCCATTTGTGCCTGGTTATTCTCTCTATATCTGAGTGCATCTTCTGTTTTTGCTGTTGAAGCTGGTTTTCAGTATCCAGCTATAGACTCAGTGAGAGAAAATGAAAGTGCAGCTCTGTGGTTTGGGTATTCCCCTCAGCACAGGGGATGCCTGCTTCTTGCCCAGACAAGCAACTCCTACCCTTAAGTGTTATTTTTAAAACAGGAAAATACAATTTTCAATGGATTTGTGATCTAAGCACTCATCAGAGAAGTTAAGAGTTTCAAGTTCGAGTCTCTGCTTAAAATGAGACAAGGAATTCTTCTTTAGTGAAGACAAATGCCAATTTAAGCATGTTGAGGAACATGCTTCCTCTCCTTAATGAATGGTGCCTAAATCCCATTATGATCCTAACTGCCCATCTCAAAAATGTTTCTGGGAAAAAAAAATGAAGCTCCACTAAACTATTTCATTTGACAGTTTCATGCAAAGGATTTTGAAATATCTTTGAATGACTTGAAATGCAGAGCAAAAGGAAAGCAGGCAAAGAAGGAATATAAAAGGTAATGGCTCCAGCATACCCCAGAAATTCAAACAGCAGCAGCAGCATATCTTCGAGTGTCATATTTTTTCAAAATGCTCTCAAGCTGATGTGCCCTTCAGCAGCAGGTAGGCAAGTTTTTTCTGGAAAAGCACAGTTCACACACCTGGAACTGGAGTCACACACAGGCCAGAAGCTGGCCCACATAGCCAAAAAGACTAAAGTTTTATCAGTGAATTGACTGCTCCATTGAGCTCCTTAATAGCAGTGTGATAGAGAAATATGTTAAAAGTTATTATTTAGTAAATGGTAAAATTTAACATGAGGAGGGTCTAATAAACGAACTATTCATATGTAATAAAAGTACCAGCTATGAAAAAATAGACTCTTCCCAGCTGGGTCAATTTAATACTACCAAATACTTATTTCTAGATAAATAACCTTTATGCACAGGGCACCAGTGATGAACAGGAGACTCTTCACTGCCTATTTCATCCAAGAGCTGCTTGGGATGACTCTGCTTTTTCCCACTCTTGTATTGCATCACCAGAGAGGGGAATTCCATCATCCAGCATGTATGGAGCAAAGCACAGTCTCAAGGAATACAAAATTAAATCCCAGCAAAATAAAACACAAAGCAAATGGCATTCAAAGCCACAGCAAGCAGCACCAACTGGAGTAGCAGGGAGCAGTCAGTGCCAGGCTCCTCTTTCACCTGTGGAGCACAGTTAGTTAATCCTTTAGTCAGAGCCCCACAGTGACTCAGGGGACCCAACGTCAATTCTGTTTTTTTCACTGCACACTTCCTGATATGTGACAGGATTTACGGCACTTGATTTTCTTCCACATCCTGTGTCTGCTTGTTCACAGGTGAAGGAGCCACACTGGTTTCTCACCTCACAAACATTCGGTTTCCAGAAGCAGAGGGGATAGAGGAGCAAGAGCCTTAAAGAAATGCTCTGAGATCCAGGATTCATAATTACTTGGGCACTCTCTGCCCAGCCACAGGCAATATTACAATGCATGCGAGGTGAGGCTGTGCTGATGGGCACCACACAAAATCAAGCCCTGAACACTCTCCATACAGAGGTACAAAGACCTCCATCACACTTCCTCTGCTCCTAGAAACTGCAACATCAGCACAAGACCATGATTCCCTCTGGCTTCTGCTTTTGGAGACACAAAGTTCACTGAGGAGCAGCCTCGGCTCAGCCACTACACAGAAGAAAAGCAAACACCCAACAGTGGTGATGGGTCCTTCTTCCCACTGATTAAACAAGACCCACAAGATTGGAATGCTCTTATGATACAGATTTCCCTTCAGCATTCTTCAGCTGACAGAAGTGCAAAGGTTATCAATGGTTTGCAAACAAAGAGATTTCTAGCATGGATTTCCCAAAGAGCTTAAATTTCCAGCAAAGTGTATAACAAAGTAAAATGAGGGGGAAAAAAAGAAGGAAAAAAATTATGGCAAAAACACTACAGATAGGAAACGGGTCTCCAACATTTCCTCAGGTTAAGTAATTAAAAAGAAAGTCCAGAAATTCAGAGCACTGAAATTAGTGCCACTAACATATCACAATCAGTTTCAACTAACATAAAAGCTGGCTTGAAAGTCATCAATGTTGCATTTGGTCGTACATGGCACAGTCAGAAACTTCTAACACAGGACAATCCAGTCTTTAATAATAGGAATGGGATTTAGTTGCAGTATTCTAACCAGTAATTCTAACTGAAGACTTTGGTATGCTTTCCTGAATAATTAACACCTTACCTGTAACATAGGAACCTTCACTGAAATAATTTTCTTTATAGTTTTTCCAACCCTTAATCATTAGCCTCTAGCAGTCGAATGGTGAAGCTGAAAAACTCTGCAGTATTTTACTAATTGTTAATGTTTACACATGCTAAAAGTGGAATTTGGACTGTGAGGGGAGGCACAGCTGCCAGCTGCAGTCCACAAAAGAACTGTTTAATAATACAGCCCACTTAGCAATGATGATAAGGGCCAGTGTTTTAAATTCACTCTCCCTGTCATAAATGTGAAATTACAGAATGATTGGTACTGTAACTGGAAGTTCTCCTGCATTTCATAATACATTATTGAAGATGCTGTCAGTCATTTGATTTAAGTAATATATCATATTTTTTTCTATATATCTGTAAATTACCAAAATAAAAATTAAAATACCAAAATAAAAATACAAACTGGGAAATGGGAAGCTCGTTCCAGGAGGGTTTGGGACAATCTGCTGCTCTCCAGCTCATTTCTTGCTGTCAGGAAATGTAGATAATATTTTTGTTAAGCTTTTATTTCCAGTGAACATTTCTTGTGTAACTTAGCACAACCAATTTGGCATTGGACAACTGGAGGGAAAGTTACTTCCATCCACATGTGGACAGAGCCAATAATGATGCACCCCAAAGCATTAAAAATAGCAAGAAAAGCTTCATAGTTTATTTATAGTTTAACCTTAAGAAAATAATGTTTCCAGTAACATCATCTGCCTCACTCAGCTGCTACCTGGCAATGTGGACACAAAGTAAGAGAACTTACATAGATGAACACCCCACAAACCAGCTGAGTCAGAAAGCAGGAACATCAACACACTGAAAGTCTTCCCAACAAATGGCTCCTCTAAATGCACCCTCTAGCCCAGAGCAGAGCCCCCCACAACTTGAAAGCAAAACAACTCCTGCAATCCTGCAGAAGATCCCTGCATCAGACAGCCAAGGCTACCAACTGGAACCTGAATCCACACCCAAAAAACTCCCCCAAAAACAACCAAACAACAAAAAAACATCAAGAGGCAAAGTTGCTTGCAGGATTGAGGCCAAACAGTGCTACTTGGCCTGTTTGTTGACAGCTTTGCAGTCCTGACACAGATGGAAGAGCCAAACTTTGCTCTCCCCTTTGCACACCTGAGGAACTCAAAGGAAAATGTTCATTGCAATTATGCAGTAGTGCTCTTTACATCATGAGAAGCCATGAATGTTTAAGACTTCCTTTTTTGAGAGCACAAAGTTTTAAATCAGAAAAAAACCGAGCTGTGTGGATTTTTCTCAAAAGGTTATTTAAGTCTGTGCTGCTTCCTCATCTTCCAGGGCATCTACATGCTTATATTGTTTCCAGGCCTTTAAATTACATTGTTTGAGAATGGCTCCTAGTTGATTCCCGGGCCCCACTTCATACGTGTAAGGAAATTCTGTTCCTTGCTTTCTTTCGTACACTGAGTGCATGGTCTGCTCCCACAGAACAGGTGACACCACCTGCTTCACTAACAGCTTCTGAATGTGCTTTGAGTGCATGTACTTTTTGCCATCAACATTGGAATACACACAGAGCAGCGGTTTCTGAATTTCAATCGATTTTAGCACTTCAGCCAGTGGCTCTACTGCTGGTTCCATAAGTCTGGTATGAAAAGCCCCACTGACTGGAAGCATTTTTGTACGTTTAAAGTAATATTTTCGGGCATTCTCCTGCAAAAACTCCAAAGCCTATAAAAGAGAGAGAGAAGTGAGTCTTGCACAACAAAGGTTTTCTCAGCCACCCCAAAAGAATCACCTCACCAGACTTACTGTGATAAAGGGAATCCTTTCCCTACCCAACAACTGAACACATGCTGGAAAAAAAAACCCCACAGATCAAATACTTTTCTCTGGACAAACTAAGGCCTTACATAACACCCACACAGAAGTGCAAAGTAAAAGTTTTTAAAAAGTGAAATGCTCAGTTCAACTGAAGGAATAGTTAGTCTGAAGCAATACCTGTAAGTGTCCTGCAATGACTCTGCTGTCTGGAAACAGATAGTTTGAAACTGTGCACACGGGGTTCTCTATACCCAGCGATTCACAGTGTTTACGGGCTTCCAGGCAGGCAAATTTGTAATTTGCCTCTCGCCGGCCGACAACCGAGAGCATTCCACTGGGGACAGCTTCCGACGCCTTTTGCATGGCTTCGGCGCGCACTTTCACCGCGTACAGCGCTACGGAGAGAAACAGAGATGCTGCGTCAATGTGAGCGCGGGCACCTGCGCGCAAGAAAGGGCAGCTGTTCACTCTCGTGAAACGTCAATGCTTTTAATGCCGTATTACACGCGTTAAAGCGAACAGTCGAAGTAGAAAGTAAAATCCGTCCTCTAATTAAAAACAAAAAGCAGGAGGGACACAGTGATAACAGGCAAGGCTTTGGAAACAGCACGGGCCCGGGCTGGGAAAACCTAGCAGGGAGCTCGGCGCGTCCCCCAGGCACCTTCGGCAAAGCCCAGGGCTCCAGCGAAGACCAGCGCCGCGAACTCCCCCACGCTGTAGCCGGCGGCCGCCACGCAGCGCTCCACGACCTGCGGGGACACAAGAGCCGAGCGGCGCCTCAGCCGCACCGCGGGGCAGGCCCCGGGCGCCGCCGCCCCGACCCCCCGCGCGGCCCCTCACTTCAGGCTGCAGGTGGTTGAGCTTCTCCACGGCGGCCAGGGAGGCGACGAACACGGCGGGCTGGCAGTGCTGGGTGCGGTCCAGCGCGTCCCGCGGCCCCTCCAGGCAGAGGGAGAGCAGGTCGTAGCCCAGCACCTTCTCGGCCAGGCGGTACATGTCCCGCACGCCGGGGTACTGCTGCAGCCCGCGGCACATCCCCACGAACTGGCTGCCCTGCCCGGGGAAGAGCAGCACCGTGCCCTCCCGGGGGCAGCGCCGCTCCCGCCTCGCCGCCGCCGCCGCCGCGCCCGGCTCCTCGGCCTCCACCGAACTCTGCAGGAGGTCGCTCAGGGTCGCCGCCCGGTCCCCAGCGCCGGGGCGGGAGCTGCCCCACCGCCGCGCAGCGCCGCGGAGGCCGCCGCGCCCGCTGCAGCCACCAAGCCGCCATGGCGCCGCGGCCCAGCCGCCCATGGCCGCCGCCCGGGAACGGGCGTTGCCACGGGAACGGGGCGGCCCCCGCCGGCAGCTACTGCCGGGCTGGGCGCCGGCAGAGGGGACGGGAAGGAAGGAAGGGAGGGAGGGAGGGAGGGAGCGAGCGAGGGAGATCGGTCGGGCCGCCCTGGGCCCAGCCCGCGCCAGGCGCCTCCGCCCGCCCCGCGCCGAGAGCCCGCCCCCGGGCGGGGGAGGCCGCGGGGGCGGCGCTTGGCTGCCCGGGCAGAGCGGGCACGGCCGGCGGCAGCAGCAGCGCGGCGCAGGAGGAGGTAACGCCGGCGCTGCCCGCGGCACGGCTCGGGGTGGGACGGGACAGGGAACCCGGGGAGCGCAGCCCCGCAGCCTCGCCGGAGGGGCCGCCCGACCCCACCCCGGTCCCCGCGCGGGTCCCGGCGCTCCCGGAGCGCTGCCGCCGCCGGGACCCCGCCGCGCCCCGGGCGCCCTCGGCTGCCCCGCGGGTCGGCAGAGAGGACTGAAGGGGCGATCCTGCTCCCCGCTGCTGGCGACACCTCCGTGCCGGCCAGCCGGGATGCCCCGGGCAGGACGGGACCTGCGGTGCCACATGGAGACGGGCGGGGCGGGCAGCTCAAGGGCGGACAGGACTTGGGCAAACACTCACGGCTTTTCGTGCCGGCGTTTAGCATAGAAAGTGCTTTAAAATAAACAAACCAAACCACCAAGCTAGGAAACTTGTTCTTAATTTTGATCCGGCACACGAGCTTTTCAGTGGTTGACAGCTGTGCGCGCACGGCAGAAAGGCAGAAGCTGTTCCTCTGGACCCACGGGACCGGCGGCTCTGCCGCGCACACGGGGCACATTCGCTCTCCACGCTCGGAGAAGTTTTCACGCTGCTCTTTGACTAAAGGTATCTTCCTTCAGTGTCGCCGAGTAGCATTTCTTTAAGGGTGAAAGAAAGGGCTTTGGCTTTCAGTTCCGAGTTTTTGAGTGATACTTATAAATCAGCCCGAAATGCACTGTGATATAATTGGAGCGTTCAACGCTAAGATTATTTTTTAAAAAGAGAAAGTTGGCGTGCCGGAGTGACAATTGTGTAACGACTTTGCGTGAAGTAAGGTTGTGAAACAGTATCAAGCATTGAGTCAGAGCAGTTCAGTAAAAGAGACTGTAAGTACAGCTTGGGAGAAGGAAAACGTGTCATGATAGCAAGAAACTATGTTGACTTTTTATTTTTCTCACTTTTCTATTCTCTGTGTTATTTTGTATGATGATTTCTTCCATTGTGTCAACCTCCAGATAAAATACCTAGAAGTGCTCAAGTTAGATGAAATATATGGGCAGTAACATAGGAGATATGTGACCATATCCCAGCCCGTGGCTGCCTCTACCTCTAACATAAGTGTCAGTGGGAAGAGACTGAGAGTAAATGGCAAATTCTCCCAGCAAAAATCTTGCTCCAGTATGTATTTCAGTTCCCTGCATGTGCTTAAATCAAAGATTTATTTGCACAACTTGTGCTCTGCCACATTGAAAGAAGTGTAACCTGGGGAGTGAGATTTGTTTTCTTTCCATCTGTACATCTTGCATTATAGTCTTCAATAAATACAGTATTTAAAAAAAATTCTAAATATATACTATAAACATATGCACTTATTAGATATTTATATTCTATAACATTTATTGTTTGAAGTGCCTCTATTACTTGAGATTAGATAACCTGCTTTTTTTTTTTTTGTGGTAGCTGTATTCTTTTGTCATGGATTGTGATATAAATTTGATTTTAGTGTTGCACCTTCCCAGGAATTCAAACTACAACACACATAAATAGTTTATCAATATAAATTAAGTATGTTGTCTTTAATTTTTCAGACAGCTATCTTGGGAAAAAGCCTTCTTCCTGGGGAAAATTTGCATGCTGCCTTTCAGACCTGGGCAGAGTCTTTTTTGCCCTTAAAAAAAAGTATGGTAGAGGATGAGAGGGAGAGTGTGTGTCTTGGGGACCCCCTTCCATAGTATGGTCCCAGCCTTGGCAGTCCACCTCCAAGCACTGGGAACCCCAGGGCTGCCAGGGTGATTTAGCCCAGCTAGGAGATTTTTGTTTGTGTTTTTAATGTGATTTTTAAGCCCCATGTGACTGGGTAGCCAGCCCCAAGCTGCACAAGAATGGAACTAATCAAAAGTTTTTCAGCACAGGGATGTAAGGAAATGGGATGAAAGCAATTCTCCTTTCCTACCTTCCTTCTCCTTCCTGCTGACAGAGTGCCCCAAGGAGGGAAAGGCACCTGTCTTTCAGAGACCTCCTCAAGGCAAAGAAGTGTTTTAGTTCATTTTTCATCAGGCTGAAGCAACCCAGCTGCTCTGTCGTGATATATCTAATCCCACCTACAGAGCAGCCTATCCCTTTCTTTGGGTGCACAGTGTTTTTTCCAGAAAGAGGACACAGAAAGCTTCTGTTAGTTTTTTCTTTATGTTATACCACCACAGAAAAACAGCAGAGAGAAGCCCATTAGGCAGCAAGTTTAATTACTGCAGCTTTTCCTCCCCTTTATTTCTCCTTTTATTTTATGTAGCTGGAACCATCTTTGGGTGGGTCAGATGTTTTGAATACCTAGAATAATTATTCTAACATGTACATAAATCAAAGTGGCCTAGTGCAGCCCTTACTGCACTGCTGAAACTACCTGAAGTCACACTAGGGCTAAACAGAAAAGGGGCAGCATGATGAAGAATATGTTGCAGGGCAGAGATAAGAAGTGGAAAAGAAGCAAATGAGTTAAGTGTGTGTGAGAAGGAAATATTTCCAACCTTGGTGGTTCTTAGAGGCAGATATCTGCTGGGTACACTGCAGATATCATTCACAGACATCCAGCATTCTTCAGCATGAAAATGAGGGTGCAAGGATATTGTGCAACTCACCCTGGAGCTGGGATATTATTGGGAAAGTAGTTATTATTTCTAGGTTGAGTAATGCTGCTGCAGCCAGTGGGGCTGTGTTAGCAACTCTGTGGTGTGTCAGTTCTCACCGATTCATTTCAGATCATCAGCTGTACACGGAAAGGAAGGCAGGGCTGATGAACCTCTGCTCACATTCCTTTTAGAAAATGTACAGGGTGTTCTGTAAACATTGCACAGCTCTTGTACTGCACAGGTAAACAAAGACTGCAGCACTGGCCAATGCACAGACTCTCCTTTTACTCATTCTCATGCTAAAGACCTACATCAGGCAACCGGACACACACAGACGTGGCTTCTTCCATGCTGTTTTCTGAGTTACCTGTGCTTTTTTACGGAAAGTTGATACCAGTATTTAATTTCTTGGGAATGAAAACACAGGAACTCCCACTGCTGATGGACAGTGGTGGTCTTGCTGCCAGCACATCTTGCGCATGGTTTCGTCCCTCCTTCTTTTGCAATATAGAATATTTTGCCATGCTTGGGAAATCCTGAGGGATATGACTGGAAAATACAGCACATAATTAATTAATAGCAATAGTAGTTAAAAGACTGGGATACCAATATTCAATTCTAGACAGTATGTTCAATCTCTTAATTTCTATTTCCTGCCCTTTGCTGTGCATGAGTGGCTTCACTTCTCTTGTTTCTTTGCTTTGTGCCTTCCCTGTTTCTATTTCCCTGCCTGGTTTCTTTGTCTTAAGAATTACTTCAGTGTTCTTCCTCCAACGTGCATGGATATATAATTTATTCACTAATGACTGCCACAGAGCAGTATGTTTTCAATTTTATAGTATTTAGCACTTTCAGCTTACAGAACACTTTCAGACTTTGTTCTGTGGGAGGAAGTTGATAGAACCCCTGACAAAGTCTGTTGCTGAATGCTGTGAGGAGACCACCCTTATATTGTTAACATCCAAATAAAGCATAAAGCCCTTTGGGTTCTTGCTTATCACTTTTGAAAAAATAGTACTTGGCAGCCATGCTAGATTTGCACATATCACAGCATGTGTAGAGAGCTAAGCCTAGCCTCCCTGTAGGTAAAGCAAAAGGGTTAAAAATTAGTGAGATCTTATTAATTTTCAGTTTCTAACTTAGCCTTTGGGAATTACTCATCTGAAGGCAGCCAAAGAGAATCACTGTGCTCAGAGCTCTTGTTCCCATCACACCTTGTTGCTCCTGCACATGGCACTTGCTTCACATCCCAGTAAAAGCAGAGCCTTTCATGCTGTCAGTGGGGATGACAAGTGGTGCACACAGCAGCTGGCAGCCAGCTTCGTTGGGAAATAACAGCACAGACCTAAGTGCAGAACAGGGCAACTCCTCTGCTACACTTAAGATGCTTCCTCATAAGTAGAATCCACTAGACAGAAGTATGGCAGTAATGAGCCCTGCAGATTTTTCTTCCCTCCCTTGTCCATCCACCATCCAAGACCTAATTGATCCTATCACAGCAGAGTACCACATTGTCCTCCCCTCTCTCCTTCTCCGAAGCCTCAGGTCTGAATTCTTCCCTGCTTGGGTCTTTCACCCATTTTGTTCAGGTTTTGACCTTGACTTGTATCTCTGATGGCTTTGTCTGCTGCCTTTTTTGTGTATATTTCTATTCTGCCTCCTTCCCCCAAGCCCACAGCCCAGGCCTACCTGCCCCTTCTTGTTTAACCTCTCAACATTTCTCATCCTGTGTGCCTTACCAGTCCCTCCATGCTCAGTTTGCCTTCAAAACTCTGCTCTGCTTCTATCACCAGGATTCTTCCTGATCCCATGCAAACTGCATTGTGGTCCCAGCTACTGAAATCTCACACTCAATCTGTGTGGGCAGAGCCCTGAATGCAGGCACAAAAACCATAATGCAAGAACTTTCTTGCTGTCCAAGCTTACCCTGATCTCCAAACAGAAATTCACCATGTCAGAGCTGTGACAACGCAACCTCATCTGTGCCATTTCCTATTGGTTTAAGCACATCTGTCACAATAGGATTTCCTTTTCCCCACTCCCTGCCTCCTCATCCCAGCAGTCATGACTAAAGCAATAGAAGCTTTGAAATCCAGGGAAACACAACAGCCAAGACAGTATCAATATGGCACTTTTATCTGACAAGCATCTGAAGTGCTCATTGATCTAAAACTTTATTTTCTCTCCTGGGCCTTCTGCAGTGGCTCTTTCCCCCACTGCTGCAATCTCTTATAATCTCTCTCCTGCATAACAGATGAACAGAAATTGGGTGTGTTTACCTACTGTATATTTGAAAAAAACATCTTTCTGTTCTGCCCTTTTTTTATTGTAGCTCTAATGTTTACATTTCAGTAAACTAAGCACAACTCTTCTGTAGCATTTGGCCTTTGGCCAGAAAATCTGCAATGAAGCTTTTCCCTCCTTCCTTGCTTGCTGGTTTTCCTGCTGCCTGTACCCTAATTAAAGCAGCATGGCCTAGCAGAGCAAGGCATTACTTAGCCCTACTTCTGTAGGCAAATTTAATGGACTTGGCAGCTACAATTGCTGCAACTGATTGAATGCTTCGTGAAAGAGCCAAAGGTGTACTCCCCATGTAGCATCCAGATCACCTTTCTTGTTTAGCAAAACATCAGTTAAGTACCAGCCTTCCCATTATCCTCCCTGGTGTTTGTGTTCCAAGGCAGCTTCTCAAGTGTCTGCTACCGATTTACATCCCTCTGGCTCCCACTGAGCATCCTGCAGACAGCATCTCACATTATTGTGCTTGAGCACAGGAAAGCACATCTTCTTTTCTTCCTTGGCTCTGCCATTTCATTGAGGGAATGGGACTTTTGGTGAATACAGAAATACACGCTTCTTACTGCATTTATTTATTTTCCAAGTGCATTTCATATAACATCAAACTGCTTTATTCCTCTGCCATACTTATGGGTGAGGATATTTCTGTAGGTAAAATTCAGTAATCTTCATGCACTCAGCTGAGAGAGAAGTAAAGGCCCCACTTCCCACCGGCTCCGCCCTCCCCAGGGACATATTCCTTTACAGATGTATTGGTACAAGATCCATTAATTTCAGCTGCAGTCTCTCAGTAACAGCACTAGGCTGTGGATCAGATCTTACATGCCTATTTTAAAAATCTGTTAAAATGGAAACTTTTGCAGTTGCATTTTAAAAGTTCTCTGCCAATCAGTGTTTGGTTTTGTTTCAGGTTCACTGTCTCAATGGAAGTGGTACCAGCCTGGGCCCCAGCAGTAGGTTTCACACTCCTGCCACATGCAGGAGGATTTTTAGGAAGCAATATAACCAAAAGGGAAATCCCAACATGGTATCAAACTCTACAGAAGCCATCCTGGTGTCCACCTAACTGGGTGTTTGCTCCTGTTTGGGGAACTCTCTATACATCTATGGGGTATGTTTTTCACATTATATTAAGGCTCAAAGTTGCATTTGGTACAATGCTGGACCAGAGGATATGACTGTACTCCTGTGGCTGTATGTTTGTAAGAAACTGTGTTAACCTGCCTCTTTAACAGGTAAAAACATGTTTTGGGAGTCGTGTGTGGGTTTGATTGGACATTTTGTATGCAGAACTATCCTCATCAAAAGCAGGAACTTGAAAAGCTGCCATTAATTTGCTTTCCTCATTCATTCTGAGGGGAAGACCTGCCAAGCTGCAAACAGCAGAGCAAGGCAGCACTGGGATTTCTTCTAAGTATATCCTTCAGTAGTTTTAAGAAAATTTAAAAAAAAAGGATGCAGGAAATTAGGATAGAACTGTTCTAACAGAGCTCAATAATGCAATGGATGAAACTGAATGCTAGACTGGCACTCCCATTTTGGTTTCATTTTCTTTCCAGAAAAGCTTTGTAATTTTTATAGCCTCATGTCCTGTCCCTCCCTACCAGTCTTCTCTTTTCATTCCCCTCACACAGACTGTACTTTTAAACTTATTTAAGTGGAATACTTGTGTAGTTGAAGATTTAACATTTGAATGAGATCATTACTGACCTGTGAATATAAACACGCCTTTTATCAAGGACAAAAGAGCTGGGTGGCTTTCCCAACTTCCTTCAAATTGATTGCGCAATCTGTAACCCTGTGTCTGGATTCCTCACCACGAATCTGGGTAGCAGGTTAAAATACCTTAAAAAAGTCCAGATTGTAACAGCTTATCACTTATTTTGGTAATAGCAGAATCCATGTATCCTAAGGTGGGTGGTCTTGGTTATGTATTATACATCCAGCCCAGTGAAAAGATCATACTTAGTACCAGCCATCTAATCCACCATGCACACACATTCCTTGACTGACCAAGACATTTCATTCCTCCAGAATCTCAAATATAAGGAAAGCAACAAATAACTAACAGCAAGATTGAATAAGCTTACCTGTCTTTCTTGACACTTAGCTTCTTAGATTTGTACATCACAGTATTGGTCTAAAGTTGAAGTCAGGAGTATGAACAAGTTGAAGTCCACGCTGTGCTTTGGAATTCACTTAGGAAACGGAAGCTTCTAATGTTTGCCCTGCCCCAGCTTGATTCTATTTTCATTATTCTCTGCAATCAAACTGACAAAATTGTTCAGTCCCTGTGAAAGTAATGAAAGTGATCAAAGGGTTCTTCCTGCTCCCTATACTCAACTATGCTTTGGGATCCTACTCAATGCCATTCATTTCATCCACTTACAAACTGGGGTTTGATTAATTTTTAAAAAAACTTTAAAGCACCATGTCCCAGTACCAAAACAAAGTTTCTTCACTATTTGCATCTTAGACTTGTTTCCGTTTTAACATTGCATTCTTTTTTTAAGACAGAAATGCAGTAGGTTATCTGCTTCTATACACTTAAAAGTAAGAATTCTGGCATGACTGGAATTTTTCTCTCTCCATGTTGTTATCCAGCTGATCAAACATGTGCTGTAAGTTACTTTGCCAAGCAGGGCCTGGATATCTCAATCTTCCAAATTAATCTAGACCCTGGCACTGAACTTATTTCATGGATCAAGAATGTGTGGTAGCTTTAAACAGTGTAGTGAATGACACTTCCCCTTTGCTTTCTGCAGATACGGCTCCTACCTGGTGTGGAAGGAACTGGGGGGCTTCAATGAAAAGTCAGTGGTTCCTCTGGGTCTGTATGCAGGGAACCTGGCATTAAACTGGGCATGGACTCCAATATTTTTTGGAGCTCACAAAATGGGATGGGTAAGTAGAACACTAAGGTAATAGCATGCAAGGTTTGTGTCATCATCTCTTCTCCCTGAAAATGTGCCTTAATACAAAATACGGCTTGCAGAACTTTTATAAAATTCTCTTTAATGCATGCCAGCAGCCACCTGAGAGAATTTACAGATCTAGACCATCCTTAAATTGATAAGATTTCAAGGAGTTTTGTGCCAGCCTTTGGTAAGAGCTTTGTCCGACTAGAAAATATAAACATTTATGCTTTATTGCAATTCCTGGGTCTCTCTGGCGAACAGTAGTGATAAGCAGCTAATTACAACATAATTCAGGAGATCAACACCCTTTTTAGAAAAGACTAATTTTCTGCAGCTCTCTGTAGAGCTCAATTATTCTCCAAAATAAGAATTGGTAATAAAAAAAATATTTGCCTGGTTCTCTAGCTGTACATGCAATGCTGTAACAGGGAAAGACTCTGCAATCCATTAGAAATTCATTCACGCCTCATCTCTTCAGGTAACATGAACAAATTGGACAGGCTTGCTTGCTCCAACTTACTCTGGGAAGTGTCTCACTGCCCACTAAAGAGGGTATGGGTCAAAGAGACTTCATGCTCCATCTCTGCTCTTAGCTGTAATGCCCTTTCTTGTATTGTTTTATGACTCAAAGTGGTTTGTAACTCAGTAGAAATCTACCTTTTTCTGCTGGCTGGTTTTCTGAGAAGGATTTAACTCACAGAGGGATAGAATAGGTGCCAGAGCTAGGTGGAAAGTGACACACAGGAAATGCAACGAGTAAAATAAAACTAACCACCTTCTGTGTTTCAGGGGCTGGTGACTCTCCTGCTTACAACTGGTACAGCAACAGCTACCACTGCTTCCTGGTACAACATCAACAAAACAGCAGCTTATTTGATGGTTCCTTATTTAGCTTGGCTAAGCTTGGCTTCTGCACTCAATTATCGGATCTGGAAGGACAATCGCAACAAGAAAAAACCTGAATAAGCCGTTTTCAGCCAAAACCATTTTTTTCCACAATAATTTTTTATATAAAGTTATGGCCTTATTTTATTTTTAGCTGAACTACTTCTGCCCTAACTTTGGTAATTACAAGTTGACAAAACAAATACAACTTTACTAGGCAAGCCACAACGGGGTGTATGCCTGACTGGGTTTTATAGCAAACTTAAAGAGTCTTGATTGAAAAGTGGTAAGTGCTGTGTTCCAGTATTATGTGTTACATGACAACAGCATTGTAACTGTTACCAGAAGAAAGCAGGAACTCAAACTTCCTTATGTTCAGCCACACACTAACACAGTTTCTAGAATGGTGTTCCTAACAGTGACAGGGATGATTGTGGCCTGAATCTTTCATATTTACCACTAGGCACAGTGCTTTTGTGCTATACGTCCCACTACAGCCACCAGATACTTGTCTTCTGGCCACTGTACTCTGTAAACGTGTAAGACAAGCTCTTTTTAACAATTTGTGCCTTCCCACTTTGAAGAACTGTACATGCATTCAGCTAAATGCATTAAACTACACTTAAACTTAATAACCTTGTTCCTTGCTGGTATTGTTTTAAATTGTTTTGAGCAGAAAAACACTGAAGGCAGCAGGATGCTACAGCCTCAAAGACAGCCCCTTTATCTCCTCTCCTCACCTTTGCAATGGCCAAGACAAACCAGGAAATTCAGAGCACCTGTAAGAAACTGTGAGAACCCAGTCACAACATTTCTTTAATCAAATTTAAGTAAGCAGCCCAAACCAGTTCAGGTTCCCCTTTAGCAGGCCAGCATAGTGTGAGCATCACTTCTGGCTGTACAACCCCGCTCTCCCTTCTGCCTCACCTCCACAGCAACTGGATTTTCTCAAGTTTATTTCTCTAGCCTATGTTCCAGTCCGTGGAACAGTGCAGGTTCCTGTAGACCAGCCTGAAATAGCCTCAAATATTCCTTTTTGTTCCTGATTGTGATGGACAATGCACTGCATCTTTGCAAAGCTGGAAGCAAGGTTTAGAACGCTTACACAATTTTATAACTGTACTTTCCTCTCAAGCACATCCTAATTGCTGCAAACTGTCTTAAATAATTACTACCCATGCAATATATATGTCATGGCAGGCAGCAGAATTTTCTGCAGCTTGCACATAAAATAGCTAAATTTCAGCCAAGTGACCCTGGTTTGAGGAAGGATTAGGAATGATTCATTTCAAATGTGTACCCACTGCCAAATACCCCTCTCTTAGGCCCTAAACTTCAAAGACTTGGGCTTCTAGCAGAGTTTTCAAAACTCCTTTCATTCCTTTAGGCTTCTGCATTCCTGTGCTGCTCCAGACATTGCATCCTGCTCACATCCTCAAAAATCTGCTTTCTTTAAGGGGCAGGCTAAGGATGACAGCCAGTGGTACAAGCTTCCTAAATCCTGCGGGGTTGGTTTTTCTCTTTTTAAATAAGGAAAATGGGAAGATCCATGAAATCTTTAGTCCTATTAACCCATAGTTCATTGCACTGAAATATCCTATTATTATTATATTATTTCCCACCCACCAGAACGTTTTAGATCTTTGAACAGGAGGGGTAGCTAAGAAAGGGATATACAAACCCCAACATGATTCAGTAAATTATAGTTTTAATGTTGACACAAGGAACTTGTGCAATGTTTCCCAGCAAGCAAGCAGTCAGGCTACCTGAAAAACAAGTCCTACTCAGAGGTCTCCAATATTCAATAAACAAGACACTTTGTCAACACACAACAATGTCTTACAGAAAGAACAAAAGCAAGACAAGGACAATGCAGACAAAGGGATTATCAATACAGTATATGGCATATTCTTCTGATACAATTTTTTCCCCTGGTGATCAGTATAGGAAAAACAGTTGTATCAGCAGCTCATAGAACTGAAATATAAATCCTGCTGCCTAAGCATATCTGAGAAGGAAATTGATGGAATCACATCTCCTGTGGTTAGACAATGCGTGTCACATGGCAGTTGTCTGTTTCATCCAGAAATAGGGTGCTGAAGACATCATTAAAAAAGGTAGGGTGGTATTTGCAGGCTCTGTCACAGTCAGGATTAAAGTTCACCTCCAAGATCTGAGGCTGCATAATTCTTCTTCCTGTCCAGGCAAACACAAACATTGCTGCTTAATACAAGCTCTACAGAGATCCCAAATCACTACTTGTCTTTAATCCAGAAATTATAGAAAATGATTGGGAAAAGCATCTTTTGTGACCCAAACTGCCAAGCCAGTAAGGTGTTTTTGTTTCACTGGGTTGGTTTTTATTGGAAGTACAGAAGTATGTTTTACCATCATTATCCAGAGGACAATTATCCAACAGATTCTGCAACCACTGTGCTAATTCAATGCCTCCTCTGGAATGAGAATTTGCAGCCATTCAATATGATCTCCCTGAATCAGCCGTTTTGCTTGTCAGTCTCAAACATCTTCAAGAAAATTCTGCTTCTCCTATCACATCTCAGTACAAACCTTGCTTTTAAAACCTCCTAGGTATTTAGCAGTCCTATTCCTTTAACTGCAGCCACCCCCACCTGCCACTTCATGCCACTAATTTTCTCTTAAAACTTCATCAGTTCTGAATCAAATGCATTCTGTGCCGAGAAAACCAAAGGATTTTGTTTCACATCTGGTGTTGAGATTGTTAAGTGAAGGAACAACCTTCTGATGGATAAGTAAATCCCACTGTGCTTTGCACTGGAGCAACAAAACTCTTTGTCCACAGGCTGCCCACAGCTTTACAGCATTGCCACTGGCAGCACCCCTCACCTTCAAAAGGCCAGGGACCTGTGCAGCTCACGTTCAGCCAGCCATGTAATGTGAGGTTGGTTCTTTACTACAGCAGTTTTCCTCAATCTAGTAATGTTTGTGAGCTGCTTTGCTTATCCCATTCAGGACACCTCTGGGACAGCTGAAAGAGGATCCAGTGTGGATGTAGCAAACCACGTTCAAGCCCTTGTTCCACCTCATCTAAGCAGCAAAGGCTCCATTTTATACCTCCTGTTTCTCAATCATTTCCCTCCATGAAAGCAACTCAATCTGCACAGAATCAGTCCCTGCAGCAGTGGCCATGTGGCATTCACCCAACACACAACATCTAATTGCTCTCCAGGCAAACCTGGGCACAGGCAATCAACTTCTGTGTCCCAGAGAACCCAGTACCACAAGAGGAGAGTATGCTCAGCTCTCTTCAATACTCCCTGGCAGTTCTCTTTTTGTTGGTGCCTCTGCTACATTTTTTCCTCTACAAGAAACACCCTGTCTGGGTCAGGCACACTGACAGAACATTTCTGAGCTTCCTAGTGAGATAACAGATTATTCAGTCTGTCTGGCAGACTTTGCTACCAGTCCTCCAGAGCTGCCTGGAAGAAAGGCTTCTGGGAGGCAGCCATGCTGTGGCACTAACATGAAGAAGCAGCTTCATTCACATGTTCTTGCAGAGACTTGGTAACAGCTGAACGACAGCCCTGGGGATATCAACAGCATTAAATGGTGAATGTGGTCCCTTCCCTGCCATAGTAAGTCACTGTGCACTGATCACTGCTCCAAGCCTGGAAGCCACAGACAATTAGATGTCTCCAAGGTTTTCATAGAGAGTTGGGTATTTCAGACATTTGTTTGGGGTTTTTGTGTGTGTGGTGGTTTGATTGGATTCTTTTGGTTGCCCCCCACCCCTCTGTTTTGCTCTCTTTTTCTCCAAACAGAGAACAAGAGCAGCAGGGAAACAAGGATGCAGCCCAGCAGCTGGCAGCTGCCCCATCACTCCTGTTAAGCAGCATGGCAGATGCCATCCCCACAGATTTGCAACTTCAGGTGTCAGTGGGAGGCAAAGAGAACAGACTTCTGAAAAGGTCCACAAACATAAACAATTCAACATTCTAATAAAGAACTTCTCACCATCTCTGCTGGTGTCCCACTTAAGCATCAAATCAATGGCATATATTGCTCTTGAAGATGGATAATCACAGATGCCAAGAGGGGCAGGTTTAGATGTTGCAACTTGGAACAATTCAGCAAATGCCTTAAAAATACTTGCCTAATTAACAGAAAAAGCAGTGAATTCTAAATGAGCAGTGAGGTTCCATAAAAGCAACACACGTTTCTAATCACTTCATTCACACAGTGTTTTAAAGGGTTTTTATCAATTGCATTACACAACAGATGAAAATCTGCACAGTATTGGCTTCCAAATGTGCATTTACACCTAATGCCAACACAGAGAAAGAACTTAGCACCTGGCAATATCCATGGACTTTTCTGTGGAGCCAGTGCATTTAATATTAAAATTAACCCCCTTCTCAGGCATTATGCCAAGTATTGCACTTAGGTGGAAGGGAAAAAGAAAACCTAGGAGAGTTCTGTGAAGACCAGCAGTACATTTGTGAAGCTCTGGCTTTTTTTCCTGCCTATTCAGTTGTATTCTTGCTTTGTTTTGTTCTGCTCTGCAATGAAAAATCTTCTACCAATTTATACTCCTAAGAAGGGTGGGGGGGAAATGGAAATCCTAAGAATGTATTACATAGGTGTTTTGAAAAGCAGTCAGACATCCAATCTGGAAGTGAAATAAACCAGGAAGAACACGAGAGATGTGAGTTTTAGCACTGAATTTATGCTGCAGTGAACCATTCCCTCTATTTTCTCTACATTTTGGCTAACCTACAAGATGTATTTTGACATCTCTCTTTTCACCCCTTGTAGTCTTTGTCAGGCTATTTTACACCCTGCCATATTCTGAGTATCATTAATTGGATACAAGGGTGTAGTTAAAACAAATGTGAATTAAGTTAGGAAATCAAGTCACAGTTGGATAATTTATGCACTTCTGAATTAATATGCACATAGAAGGGCTCAGCTATCATTCACTCTGTTTCTTCCAGCTCCTAATAAATATGGAAGAATGAAAGAATTCAGTTTTGTGCATGTTTCTGAACCAGCTCTTCACATTCAGCTTTTTCTTTCAAGCACGAATAACAGGAAAAAGTAAAATCAGTGAGAAAGCCCTCATCAGCCTTCCTGCATGTTTTATGGAACTGTAGTATTTGCAGCTTCCTTTTTACAGTCAAGAGATGCCCTGGTACAAGAGAGCCATCTGTGTTCTTGTGAAAAGTCATCTGTGCAAGGAGCAGGGACAGGGCTCTGGCAAGGCTCCTAACACAGAGAAGCTGGGGCAGCAGCAGGAAGCTGCACTTGAGAGTAGTCAGGACTAGCTGTATTGCTAAGTCCAACATAAAGAATTATCATTGTGTGATCATGAAGTAAAATTCTCAAATTATAAAATACAGTCCTGTAACAATCAAGTATTTGAGGGCAGATTACACAAAGTTCCGAAGTAAAGGTTAACATATGATCTCCTTCGTGACACACATGAAATACGTCTTCTAAGAAAAAAAATCCTAACAACCCAAGACTTTTGTAAAAGCTGGTCTGGTGAGTAAAAAAACCCCAAATGGATAATGAATATTTACAAGAGAAAGATGAGTTTCTGACTTACTTGTACTGTTGTCCAAGGATATTCAGGATATTGTTTTTCAAACAGAGGAATAAAGTCTTCACAGTGCACCTGCAACAGTTTAGTAACATCAAAGGCTGTCTTGGTCGGGAGTGACAAGAGAATGGAACATCAAATATATTTGCCATTCATACAAATGCAGGTAGAGAACTAGGGAATTAAGACAGCTCCTGAATACCTTCCTTGTTCCAGGATTTCTTGTTGTAAAAGATCACACTAAAGCTTTGACAATGACAAGCTGTCGTTGTGGGTTCTATTCAGAATGTAGGTTTGTATTACCTTAGATAACCAGAGATGACTGGGGGAAAGAGTCTAGAAAAGTATTTGCTTAGGATTTCAGGGACTTTGAACACACTGCTGAAGTGGATGTGAAACAGACTATTTGCTAACAGCCACAGAGCAGGCATCAGAACATTTTCTACCAACAGAAAGGTGAAGAGAGTCTTTTGGGCTGATTGCTAACCTGTTTCAAGGTCACACCAGGAGCGTAGTTCATGACGGTGAAATGCTTCTCATAGTCATCCAAGTCATCAAGTGAAAACGCCCTAAGGAACAGAGCAACTGCTCAGTTTAAGGGATCCAGCTGCAGCAGATGCAGCCTGCAAGGGGAGGTGAGCACCTGTTGGAGAAGCGCAGCCAGAACACGTCGTAGCTGTAGAGCCGCAGCGGCCGCGCGGAGCGCAGCAGCACCACGTAGCGCACGTCGAACTTCACCGGCCCCACGTCCTCGCGCTCAAACAGCACCGGCTCCTCGATGTATTTGCACACCACCTGCAGCACAGCACAGCACGTGGGACAGCTCAGGTGAGATGCAGGTGTCACTGCACCTTGGTGGCTTAGGGCAGCCCTGCCTGCATTTCAGCTTTTCCTCACAAAGATGCACAAATGCACAGCGTTGCTTTTTGCCACACTCTGACTACGGGGTGCGGAAACATGGAGGCCAGGATGTTCTCATTTTTAAAAGTCACAGATTTCTAACTCTGGTGACCTTGTTGTTTTGCAACAATTGTGAAGCAATTCTGTGTGCATTTCTGTACCCCAGAAAACACATGCAGTCCACACGTCACCAACAAATGGCACTGAAGCGTGCTCCAGTGCTCACACAGTGAGGTACAGGTGGGTGTGGCACGGACACACTGAGGTACAGGTGGGTGTGGCAGGCTCCCTGTGAAAAGCTCCATGATTCGTCTCTGGTTGGCAAAGGTGGTCCTTTGTGCCACTGAGCAGAGCAGTAACAACCAGCCAGGGCACAGAAGCAATAATGTTCCCAAAGTGATGAGCAATTCTAACTATAGCCAATGTGTTTGTCTGTCAGCATGAGGACTGGCTTTACAGCAGCACCACGCTGGAATATCCCTTATTGTCAGGGATATTGTCAAGTTTTATTCTTTACGTAAGACAACATCAGGTTCTGAGTTCATCACTGCAACAACTGGAGTTTACCAATTTGCAACTGAATCTATTCTGAACTGTATGCTTATGGCCAGCATATGAATTTTGAAGAATAAATTTCCTTTGTATTTTCAGATCTCCTTCTACAAAGCAGTTTTTTCAGCTCTGCTTTTTAAATCCCATTCAAAGCTATGCCCTCTCACCTTTGGGCTGCTTTCCCTGTGCCTGATGATACTGCTCAGGTTGTTGGTGATGTGGGTATCCAGGCTTCTGGCCAGGTTCCATGGTTTGCATATCCAGTGATTATCTTCTCCTCTGGGAGAGAAAGAGAGAGAGCGATACCTGTAAGTATCCACCTCATTCATCTGGCTGAACATCCACTTGGCTTGATCCATGTCTTCTCCTGAAAAAAATACTTTATTAAGCTGTTGGCTACAGTGCAAGAATTAAGATTTTTGCTGACAGCTGGGAAGAGTAGGTCTTAGGAATAAGGGAGAGAAAAGGCAGTGGTACCTTTCACAAATTTTTTTTTTCAGTTAGGGCCTAACTCGGTCTCAGTGTTTATCTCCTTCTACTGCATCTGACTCCATCAAAAGGGGAAAAGAGCCCATCAACAGGACAGCATCACCATGAATATGCACAAGTCACAGTGTGGAATTCTTCTGTCAGGAGACTGAGAATGCTCTGGCAGGGTAGTGTGCAATTTTCCAAACTGGTTCCTTACTGACACCTCCAAATCATTCACATGCAATGACACCAGAACTCATCTCTTTGGGAAGAAACCACACAGTGTCTCAGCAGTTCACAATGCAGGAAAATAAAAACACACCACCGTCTCACTTTCTAGCACCCAGACACCTCCAGGGGCAAAATTCTTTGAGATATTCTTGAGAAAATCCAGCAATATGCTGGTCTTTCCATCTATCTTTCCAAGTCAGGTCAGGGTGATGCTTGATGTACTCTCCTCAACCTATTAAAGTATCATAAAGTGAGCTGAACATAGCATTTAACTTCTGTTTGTTTGAAAATTCCTATCACCTCCTTCCCATTCCCTATATACACACTGCATGCACTGTCAGTCCTTGATGCTGAAAAGGAATTAAACCACCACACACTAGGGACACATGGCAGGCGTGCTCTCTCCTGGTCAATGCCAGTCCATAAGAGACTATGTATAGCAAATAATGGCCAAATGAAACACCTGGCACGTGTCACCATAATAAGTAAGCGTCACCAAAGCAGCAACCTTTCAACCAGAGTACTCCATGCCAGACAGAAGAGCAGTAGCTAATGCTCTCTTTCTCTCTTACAAGAAGACAAATCGTAGTTTCCACCCACTTCAAGGCAGCTGCAGCAGCAGAAGTGTGGATTTAAAACCCTAAAGCTCCACAACTGCTTCAGTCTAACACTAAACTTTACTTTCATAACCTTACAGAACCCAAGTACTTTAAACATGTTCTACTCTGGCTTAGTGCAAGAACAACTGCTACTGTCCCCTGGGAAAAAAATCCCACACTTGTTGCAAACACATTTTGAGGCTTTATATATCTGTTAAATACAAGAGGCAAGATCCTGACTAGGAAAAGTGCCAAGGACTTCAACTATATAGTCAAATCACAGCAAAGTTTCTGGGTTTCAAACTGCATTGCTTAACTACTCTTACCTAAAAAAAAAACCTAAAAAGCCTACTTTTCAGGTAAAATTCACTTGAATATAAATGCAGTAAGAGCTAACTCATGGTGGTGCAACAGCTGCCAAGACCAAAATGCGGGCTACTGGTCTTTGGAGGAAAGTGAGATCAAGACAGGACAAAATGTAATGAAGAGGAAACACAAGTCACCTTCTGTCACGTTGCTGGAAGCAGCTGATGAACTGAGGCAATTCTGTCTGCAGGTTAAAAGTCCGAGGCAACCACCTGGGCCCATCTGGTCCTCCAGCTCTTCTAGCAATGGATGCCAGGCAGTCTTTGACAGTCAGGAGGTTCTCACAGGGGAACTGATTCACCATTACCTCAGGCCTCTCCTCACTTAGCTTCCTACAAAGCAAACAAGTGCTTGGTGAAAGGGGAAGGTTGGGGAGGCCTTTGGGAACGCTGTTTTTATAGCAAGGGCATTTAAAAAGGAAGTATTATCAGGGGAATAATAAATCCTATAATTAGTTAACCTATAATCTTTGAAGTGTGAGAAATTGTAGAGGATGTCTGCTTCTCCCTCGTTGTCTGTGAATACAAAACGGGGATGTGTCAGGTTGTTGAGGACTTGCTGAATGTCTGTGAAAACCCTAGAAGAAAGAAGCACATGAAAGAAGAAAAATGTCAGTTTAGTTCCTCAAACTGATCAACTAATGCTTGAATAGAAAAAAAAATTACACTCCAGCATACACTCTCTGTGACAATTTCTTCTTGATCCACAAAAACAATTTAAATTGAAGTGGGATAGATTAAAAAATTGTGACAGATTACCTAAAAATTATCTATTTTGAGACAGTAATCTCAGAGGTAGTTTAGCTCTGACAGTTTAGCTTCATAAAATAACAGTTCAGAAGATGATGACTAAACCCCTGACAGAGAAGCGGTAACATGAATTCACTGTTCTACATGAAATACCCAGAAGTGAGAGTGGCCTTGTGAATACCTTCACTCCTGAAAGAGCTCTAAAAATCAACCTGCTGTCATCCACATGAAAGAAAGTCAGAGGAAATCCTGTCAGCTTAATTCTGTAGCTTCAGAAGATTATTTTTGTTTGTTCAGAACTGTAAATAACCAAAACATATGAAAGTAGGCACATTAGGTATATGCTGGGAATACACAAAACTTTGAGGCTTGATACAAATTCCCTCTCAACCCCATTTAAAATCACACAAAACCCCAACCCAAACCTGACAGACATTTCAGAATGTAACCAAGAACGAGGCAAGTTGTTGCGTATCTTAGGAAATTTCCCCCTCAAATAAAACCAGTGACTTGGATGCTAAAATAAGCAGATAGAAATATGGTTATTTTGATGATTTTATAGCTTAAAGTGAGGCCTCTTGATTGAGAATTCAGCATGTTAACTTAAAAAGCAAGACTGTTTTTTATATCATCCTCATGGTAAGGGAACATTTAAACAGAATAAAAAACCACTAATTTTTTCCATGGGAAACTACTGTATTCTTCTTCCTCTCCAGCTCTATTCTATTCAGTTGTAGAACTTTCCTCTCCTCCTCCACTACTAACCAACTGGAAAATAGATTCCCCTGAGAGACACTTCTCTAAAAAGATGAACTGCAGAAATAGCCCAGTCACAGGGGGAAATAATTTCTTTAAAAAGTAAAGTATGTAAGGTGCTTTGCATAGCCCCATGTGTGAGATATTACAACAGTTATTCTATTTATTCTGAAGCCTATAACTGAGAAGACTTCACTTTGGATGAAGGGAATCAGCCTGTTGAAAGAAGTCACCAGTCCTTCCTCACTGAAGACAAAACAGAACAAAATTAGTATTTCCAGAGAGTCCCACTAGCATTTCTTCCTGCAATTTGTGGCTTCTTGGCTTTTCCTTGTAAGTCTGCACACAAGGGGAAAGTGTAATACCAAATCTGTTGTACTGGATCCACTACAAGTGCTGCCAAACCCACAAGTTCCCCTAACATCCACTGGTTTGGAGCAACTGTTAGTCCTTGCTGGAGTAAAAGGAAATCAAAGTGGTGACCTAAAGATAAAAGGCCAATTATACGATGCTGTAACAAAGTCCTGAAGCATCCAAAATCTCCAAACAAATAGGCAAGAAAGAACACATGCAGCACAAGAACTACCAAAATTGAAGTTGTTCAGAAAATCCAAAATTGGTTCCTTACAAACACATCCTACAAGTCACCATCCTGCAAAGACACAGTGCCAGAGCACTCAGGATTATGTATTTGAAGACTTGCTTAAAATGCAGCACAAAAGAAGTAGTGGAGCTCAATCTAGCTTTAAGTGCAAGAACATCATTGCAATAAGATGAGGGAAGTTCAGATTTGAGAGGAAATAAGGCCATTTCATTTGTTCTAAGGTAATACACTGATACCACCACAAAAATATACAGACTGGTGAGGAATGCACCAAGTCCCATTCTGGCTTTGGCAGATGGCAGAACATCTACACTGCAATCCTGTAGCGTCAGCCAAGCTATTTTGGACCTTTCAGTCCAGTATCAGAGACACACTGAACTAATGAAGCCAGCTAACCATACCTCCCAAATGATGGTTTTTCTCCCCTTGTCTCACTGAAGTCCTGGTAGGGATGCTATGAAGTCTGGGATTAAAGATGACATTCAGTGAAATTATACAAGTAAGATAAATATATTTAGCTGTTACTTAACTTTAAACTCGAAATATTTAAAGCTAAGAAGCAGTTATGAGAATCAACCCCCACAGCACAGAGCTGACAAGACCAACCAAAACAAAGAGTTGCCTCATAACAGCTCTTTGGACATTTTAAAACAGTAACTGATGTAGCTGAAGAGAAACATGAAAGAGAAGATCAAAAGAAACAGAGATGATCAAGCCCAACACAAACTGGAAAGACTTTCCCTAATAAATCTGTCTTTGAAGCATTTAGTTCTTTGATTCTTTTTTTCCATTCAGCAATCAGCCCAGCTGGATAGAACAATCTCCCTAGGGCAGCAGTTACTATGCTACAAGACCTAATTAAACCTATCTCTTTGCTGTATCAAGCTACTTGTACTCACTCCCCTGCTTTTCAGGGTTCAGGTTAAACATTTATTTCATCTTCCACTCTCTGTTTTAGCTCTGCTTGGATACAAGATGACTAAGAATTTGTTCCAGGTTCTAAACCTTGCAACCTGAATTTCTTCTGAATCCCCTAAAACATCAGCAATCCACAAAGGAGAACACAAACATTATTAACAGGCGACACTCATCTACCCAGCTCCAAGTGTTCCCATCTGTCTGCCCAGGGTGACATCCCTAAAACTTTAAATGAGGCCAAAAGCACTGGAAGGCTGCAGCTCCCACTCAATCATCTGGACTCTGAGATGCTGCTCTACCTGCGGAGGAACATTAGTACACAAAATTCAGAGCATGAGAAAGACCTTACAGCCTTCTGTCCAGATATGAACAGGATAAAGAGAGGGAAATCCTTAGGAGTACACTGACTGGGTGTGGATTAAATTCCTTAGAAGAAAAGCAGGAAGAATTTGATGTGTTTTGTCCTCCTTCCTTGCCTAATGTGAATGCCATTCATTTGAAATGTAAAATACAAACTAAAGAGGTAAGCAGTGAAAAATATATCAGTGTTTCCCAACATCCTCAGTATTGCTTTCTGCCTCTATCAGAATGCATCTGCCTTTGACTCCTGTATCTGAGTACATCAGATGAAAAATACCAGCTTTTACTTATCTTCACAGTCATGTAACCCGAGATTTCAGCTACAAATGGAACCTTGACTATCACTGGGCAAGGTAACAAATGCCTCGCCACAAGAAGTGACTTTTTCAGTAGTTCTTCTGAAGAAAAGTTTGTCTAGGGAGTAACAAATCAACACAGGAAGCTGGTGTGTGAGTACACCTACCAAATACATTTAAGCGCAACTTTACAATTTAAGCAAAATGTTTCAAGCAAGAACTGTGATCCCAGTGTCACACTACAAACACCCTGGAGTGCAACTCACAGCACATGCTAAGCAAGGGTTTGTTTTTCTGGAATAAAACCAGTAACAAGGCAGCCTGGCCATGCAGCAACACTGTTTTTGCTCAAAAAAAGTCCCTTATCTTTCCAATGCTCTTCCAGCTTTCTTCTGAAATGGTTTCTCAGCATACAGTCCATTTTTGTAGCAAACACATGTCTAATTTAAAACATCCCAGATTTTTGATAGGATTCCTGTTTGGTAGTGCCATCTGGACAAGGGGAATAGTTTGTTATATTCACACAGCACAGAGCAACCCCTATGGACATACATGCTATAATACAGAAGACAAGTCTTTAAGTGTCTCTTCTACACCTTAAATCACACTTAGTGAAAACAACATGTGTTAAAACATGATGCAACTTTTCTTTCACTCAGAAGATGGCATTTACCAAAAAAAAAAGAAACAACAAAGTAAACGAAATTTATTTTGTCAAAATTATGTGACAATTCATTCACTCTGAAGGATAAATCCAACAGAAGCAACTAGTAAATCAGAATCTTAGGCAAGTGGCTCCATATAAACCCACCTTTAACTTGCCTCTATTGTTCAAAGATGGAAAAGGCTGTTCAGCCTGAACACACTGCAATTACTGCACATAATCCTAGTAAGAAAACATTTTGTTTGTGGATACGTACTTGAAAACTTTGTCTTTGGCATAAACTGGTGGATTTATCGCTACTGGAAGTTTTTCCTTGTTTTCTGCTAAAATTGCCTAGAAAACAGAAAACCACAAAAAGTTAATTCTAGGCAGAATGGAAGAGTCCATTGCATGTCTTACTCCATTCTCTTTGGTGCAAGTGAATTTCAGCAAAGTTACATTTTGACAATTCTATTATGTTGTGTACTATGCTGTTCAGAAAAAGAAAAAGAAAATCAGTACAAGAGCAGAGGCAGAAGGAAATCCTAACAGTAAAAAGAAGTAAGAAATAAGGCTTCAAGACCAGGGCACATCAACACTGCTGAATGACCCTGAGAAATTCTTGTCTCCTAAACATGGAAAAAACCCAAAGAACTCAAATGATAGTCAACCATATACAATGGAAGACAAAGTTACTGTATTTCCAACAAAATGGAAGACTAACCATTTAGTTGTGATACTTTGTTACAGATGACTAAAAAATTATAGGAGGTTGGAAGCTAATTCTGCTCCTGTGAAAATGAGCAAAACATTTTCTGCAGTAACCATGCTTGCAAAGTCTCTCTCCATCCTGTACAGCCCCCCTCTGACTGATAAAAGGAAATACACTTCTGCATCACTGCTAATGCCCTGCAAAAGGCAGCAGCTCCCAGAAACTCTGGGACAGGAGAAGTGCATCTTGAGAAAGAAATGCAGCTGCTGCTGTCCAACAGCTCTGTGAATTCCAGCTGATCCAGACTGGATTCAGCTGATCACAAGTTGCAGTGAGGTGTCTGTCCAGCCATAGATGCACCTCTTTACCTTTAAGGCTGGTATAGCAAAAAAATCCTACATAAGTGGAAAGATAAACAATGGCAATCAAAGATCTTAGACAACACCTTCTAAAACAGATTGGGCAGGAGAAATACAAAATAGTTCTTGCAGTCACCCAAAAAAAAAAAAGGAGCCTGTACTTTTAAGGCGAGAAGATTACAATTCTCAGAACAGTACCAGAGGATGCATTTTTTGCTGTGTTTTTAGCAGCTCAAACCCAGGGAGCTGTTGAAATCTTCCTAGTCCCATGAGATACTTCCTCCAACCCAGACATTTCATTAGAAGCTGCCTCCCCTGAACCTTGTTTCTGCAATCATTGCCCCATCATCGCCCACAGTATCATCTAAGTTACAGCCTTTGTGGTCTGTGTTGGAAACCAGAATTATTAGCAGAATAAAAAGCAGGTATCAAAAAGTTAAGCCAAAATGTTGCTGTGACAACTCTCTCATTATTTTACATATAATCAGAACTGTCAGCAACATGGTATCTCTTTGTAGCTGTGTCACCTTTGGTGTCTAGGGATATGGCATGTCCTGACCTACTCATCACTGACCTGTCACCAGCTGAGACTTTCTCTTACTCTAGACTGTGTAGCAGTAGATGAAAGTTCTGTTGGTTGGCTCTAGCATCAGTAGAGCTCTCATCTCTTCTCAACAGCTGAGGGGCAGAGAAAGTTAAATAAAAAGCTACCTCGAAAAGATGTTTTTAAGGTAGAGTGATAAAGGAGGATACTGGGCTCATTTGCCACACACAGTTCTTTAACTTGACCTGATCATACCAAAACAGAATTAAAACATGCAAAAAAGTTGCCTTGTCTGAAACCAAGGCATTTTTGCCAAGAGAACACCTGTAGGACAAACTGTGGGTGCATTGCTGCTCCTCTGTTAATGCAAAGTACAGCTCTTCAAAAAATCCAAAATCCCAACCAACCAATCTGCCTTAGGTTACAAGACAGCCTAGCTATTATGAGTGTACAACTTTATTTAGCAGAAGCAGGTTAACTTCACTTCTGGCTAGATATTGTTAATAACGAGCCGGATAGAGCATTTTCTGCCTCTCATCCACTATAAAGAAACAGAGAGTTGGGGTATACATTCATCTTTAGAAGCTGTCCTTTGAATGTTATTAGTAGCCAGTACAGCATCCTTTTAGGTATCAGTTTCCTCATTTTTCTAACAGTTGAATTTCATGTAGACATTGCTCATGAAAAGGAGATTCCAAACATTCATTTCACATCCTTAAAGTATCCCAAATGTTTAATAAAAAGGAAACAAACTGAATGAGTACTTTATAAGAATGCCATCAAATTAAAAATGTCTCTGCTCCAATATTTAATGCTTCTATACCACAACATAGCTCAGTATCCAGTCTGAAAATGCAACTTTTCTTAAAATAATAAAACAAATCTTTCTGTAATTCAAGACTGGACAGCAATGCAACAATAACAAATTCAATCAATAATCCTATTAGGCAGTGTATCACATATCTACCTGGAAGATGGATGCCTCATATGTACTACCTTGTAGTGTGCTTATAAAAAAAACTATGCAATACAGCAATAAAATATTAAAACTTGTTTATATTGCTCCACTATTTAAACACTTAGATATTATGTATAAGTGTAAGACATTTCTTGTCTCACTGTGCTTTAAATTTTTTTTTATTTTTTATTTTATTTTAATAGCTGTTCTCTGAATCAGTCTTTAAAAAGAAGCAAAATTGGAATTCTTGCAATGCTTTTCTAGACACTGCCTCTTCTTAAAAGAGGTAAGATATGAAATTAACTTGTTAAAATCATACCTGGTAATGCTCATCTGGTGGCTCTGGAGTAAAACAGCTAACATCCAACACTTCAGCAGGCACCCAAGGTAACAAAACACACTTCCTGATCAGGCGATCCGTCTCCCCGTAAGCGTAATCACGAGTGACTTCATCTGCAGCAAAACCAGGAGAACCTTTAGGAACTGCCTTTCATTTCCCACTGAAAATCTTCACATTACAGCTGTACAGTCAACACCAGCACAACTTCTGTTATTTGAATGAAAAACTAGAGATAACTGAAGAAACATGATAAAAGGAGTATTATTTAGGATGTTTATTTTCTCCACATGATGGAGGCATAGGGTGGCCCCTGATTAAGATTACAGAAATAAATCATTGGCCTGGTGTTTCCCAACTTTCAGAGCCTTTCTGACTCAAAGCTACAAACACAGATTTTAAGAGATTTTTTTAAACCCCTCAGATGACTGAATTTGCAGTTTCACTAATGTAGTGATGCAAGATTTGAATTCACTGTCAATAAAACAATAGCAACATTTTTGGACTGGTAAAAGGTCTCTACCCTAAATTACAGAAATACCAGACAGTGGTATTATATCTGACAGTGTTACAAGAATGCAGCCATTTTGGTCTTGAAACATTTGTTCTACTGTGAAATGCTCAATGATTTTGTAAGAACTGGTCCATTTTCTATTGCAAGCACTAAAGTAAACCCCAGCTCCTCAGAAACACACTTACCACCAGTTTCAAGGTCTCTCAAAGGCCAGAGAACCGTGTAAGCAATTTGCTGAGGCATATAAAACAGAGGTGCTGCTGCAAAACTCGGCTGGTCTGAATGCTGAATGCGTGATCCAAATTCATCCATGATGTACCAGACAGGAACCTTCTCCTCTGCAGTCTGTACGAACAAGCAGAGGGAGACATCTTGCACACATGGACTGCAGGAAAAGCTCCATGAGACAGAGGCACTGGCAGAACCCCTACACCACTTCTCAGATTCCTGCTTCATCCTCCTCTTTCTTGTGCTACTGCTATTGCCTACCAGACCCGCTTTCCCTGAACCAATCCAGCTGCTTAAGACAGCTAAACCAGCAGAAGGCTGCTTGGTAGGATTAGTTTTCCTTCAGTTTCTCTCAGAATCTATCAGCTAAAAAGTGTTTGAAGTTTAGGAGTGAAGGAGAGCAACGCTGCCACCTGCAACAACAGCTGGCTGCGAGTGTTGAGGCTGCAGCATCAAAGCGCCCCTTCCTGCAACACTCGTCATGAAAAAATCCTGAGTAGAAAATAAACTTTAAATTGCTTGGTAGCACTAATGTGGTCTTTTTATGGAGGCAGAAATGGAGCAGAGAGGCTAGACTTGACATATTTCCCAGAAAAGTGAACAGAGGACAAGTTCAACTACAGGTTGAATTGTCTTCTGGAAAATCACTTTCCAAGTGGTAAAACAGGTAATTCCATTTCACTCACAAGCTATTCATGACAAATTGAGAAACAAAGAGATAGGCTAGAAAGACTCACAGATACGTTCTGATTTCCCTTTCATATAAGGAAAAAGTCACAATGAATCCCCTTCTAAGGGATTTTTCTGACCTGATTCTACTGTGAGTTAAATTTGAGCTTAAATGACAAAGATGACCAGTCCAGAGAACAATCTCAAACCCGGAGCTAATAGGGGCAGTCTGCTCATGCTCTCACTGCTCAGGCCATTCTGCAGGGGCTGAGGCCAAAGAATTCACTATTCTCCTCTTTAATTCAAAGACCCAAAAAAACCTTGAAGCTCCACTGCAAACCCTACAATAGGGCTTTCACCTCCACCCTAAGGGCTGTATTCCCTCAAAAATGGCATGTGTGCTCTTGAAGGTGCTTGAAGGCTCAAGACATACTGGTACAGTGCTGAAGGACTACAGAGGGCAGGGTGGCCAAATCTGGTGTGGTCTTACCCACGCACCCTAAAAGTAGCATCTGCTCTCCTTCCAATTGGAAGGAAGGCCTGTAAGGATCTTTGTTAACATTCATGTATTGGAACACATCCACCCCAAAATTTTTAGCATCCCGTAGAGTCTTACCCCTTGAGAGAGCTGGTAGGTCTGGCTGTACTTCCACATTTCCTGCAGCACCTGCTCGATGCTGCCCTCGTCCGGGACCTCTCCGTGGAAGGGGATGCCCATGAGGTTGGCCATCCTGTGCAGCAGGCCGGGCACGTGGCGCAGCTGGTGCCGCGCGTGCTCCGCGCGGTACGTCCAGGCGTGGTCGACGAGGAACACGCTGCAGGAGAGTTTGGCTGCTGTTACACCCCAGGGCTCTCTCACACACACAGACACATGCTCTGAACAAAAGCTGCGTTTCCCTGGAGATGGTGTGATAGCTAATCTGCTCTTTGACTCACAAGGTCACTCCCAGAGCACACACTGTGGCACTGCAGGGCAGGAGCGACTTTCCAGCAGCAATTTACACTCTGGTTTTGCTCTAGAAAGTTTATGGTGCATTAGTGAGCATTTCCACAAAAATGAGGAGCAGATAAAGAACATGCACTCAGTTTGTGAGCTTATTCCCTTTAAAAGCCAGGAACACAAATGCCTTCCCTTTTTATCACTATTAACTCTACTGCATCAACCTGATATTCTTGCCTTAATCAGGAAAACAATACACTGTTTTGAAAAATTACTTGAGGACAGGGTTTGTGACACCCACTGTCATCTGTAAAGCCAGGTGGATAAGTCTGATCATCAGAAGCCTGTATATGCTATTAAAACAAAATGAGCAATAAATTTTGATTGTTTCTATTTGTTTTGCTTTTTTTTTCCTTTGGGTAGAGGTGGGGTGTGTCACCAAATTATTTTTAGAAAAAAATGCATTGCTTAAAACAATTACAATCTAACCCAAAATAAAACCATACATATCTGGCACAGCTTCCCTTGACAAGTTCAACCCTTGCTTAGGCTGCACGACTTTTAGAAAAAAACACAGTTTTTCAAACAGAAGGGCTCTTCACATTTGGTTATATAATCTGACTGAACCAATACAGTGAACAATCCCAATTCTACTTGATGGCAAAACCCCCAAACCACACAAAAAACCCTCCACAACACCCAGATTTCAGAAAGCTAAAAACATGTCAGATGTCACATAGGGCAAATATGGTTGAACAATGATTGTATCCCAGATTCCACACACACATGAAACTTCACTTAATTTTAAAATTAAAGGCTCCAGAGAATGCTAAGGTCAAGCTCTTCCAAAATGTTAGCGAACAGGTGTGTTGGTGTTCTGCTCCCATACTGACACACCTGAATGCTGCAAGGAATCCAAGATAATCACAGGAGCTGGTTTTGAACTTGATAATTTAGAGTGTATTCTCAGATTTAGAAAGGTGATTACTTAGGTTAAGGCAAGGATGTAAAGGCACATGCCTATGATTCTTTGTTGGTTTTACTCATTAAGCCTAATTAAAAGTTTCAGGTTTTGCATGTTTACCTAGGAACTAAAAGGTATGAAAGGTGTCACAGAAGTTTTACAGAACTGAGGAGAACTGAATTTAGATCTCCAGCAGAGATTACTTCATCTCACTGCTTTTTATTAATGTATGACAAATACCCTGCTCTATGTTTGAAACCAGTAAGAACACAAAAAGCAGTATTATAATATAAAGTTATTTCTTACAAAACTTTATACTGGATTTAGAGGCCTCCTAGTCTTATATTCATGACAGATAAGCTGATTTCTAAGCAAGAGAACAGTATTTTGATACATTCAATTCCACATGCATGCACACAACCACTCTTGAATTCCACTTTAGCCAACTGAAGGAAATGTAAATCCACAGAATATTACTGTGAGTACCTTCTTGGCATGAGATTTGTGAAGATCACAAGTATTTCTTTGGTTTTGTTCTCCACAGGCACACAGTCTTGCAGATACAAAGGTTTGCTTTATTTCTGCAGAAATCATTGCAAGGTTGCCTTTTCCTTATTTTCTCCCTGAGTTTACTAAAACCAATTTCTAAGTATCTTCCTGCATGATTTAAAAAGGAACCACATTAAGGTATTTGCACTCCCAGTACCCTTTGCAAGGTGTGCTTCATAGCATTCATCTTTCCTCAAACATGCAGCTATGTCTTAGAGTTGGAAAAGAGGATTTCTGAATAGAATCCAACAAGTCTCAGAGCAAACTCTCAGCATTACTTTAGTGTTTCACACCACTCAAAGACTGAACACTATTCTCAAAATCACAGCTCACCTATTGGGATTGGAGGCTTGAAGTCCATTCTCATTTGTTACAATAACTTTGAAACAAGGTCCATTTCCAGGATTTGGTTTCTTTTTAAATTCTTCTTCCATTTCTTCATCAACTTCTTCCTCCTCATCCACCTCTTCTACTTGCATTATTCCAAAGTAGTCACCAGCATCAAATATCTGAGATGGAAAGTGCACAAAATATCATGCAACTGGATAAGGCAGCACCCTGATATGCACAATGAAACACCTGCAGACATTTCTTTCCTGTAATCTGATTAAAAAGGGCATTTTTAACTTAAGAGATGAATGAACAACAGTATTTATTCTTTCACACTTTAACAGAGCTGTTTGGGAGGTTTCTTTAATTAATGTTGTTAGGAAGCTTTGTTGGTTTCTTTGGCACAAACAGGTCTACTAATGATTATCTATCAGTTTAACGCCTCATTAAGAATTTTAGAGGCTGAAAACAGAATACCTTTGCTCAAATCAGTAATTTAAGACCTGCAAAACTGAGTGTTACCTAGGCTCCACAACCATACTAAAGTACACTTAGGTCCCTGAAGAAAAAGAGCTTTTCCCAACTGAGTTCTGAACCAGTTAAGAAATCTCAGCCTGTTTCCATTTCTCTTCTTCCCCTATAAAGGGAACTATCAGTGCTCACTCACTCCCAGGTAAATTGGGAGATTCCTTATACTGCTATATATAAAGTTAAGTTTCATACACTTATCTCTACTAAGGTGCTGAAAGGGGTTTGTTTACACTTTTGCCTACTCTGGATGCAGTAACTTCATCTAGAACATACAGAAATGAGGGCAGTCTCCACACAAGGCTCCCTTGCCAAACAGTGGGCTTGCATATCTGGCAGAACCAAGACCTTGCTGACAACTTTCATCATTTCCAAATGAACATATACTTTTAGGAAGACAAAAATAGGTAAAGCCTCAAAAGACTGTTGAAATGTTTCAGAGAGAATTATTTTGCTGGAATCACTCACACACTACCTAATAAACCAGGCATGGGCAGACAAATCCTCTGCCTCAATCTAATTTGACTAAAAAGTAGCAGGGAGGGAGAAAGGTCTGAAGTGTGAGCTCTGGAGATGCTGGTTCAACACTCCAAACCTGCAATGGTTCAACACAGAGCCTGCAATGCCACATTACTGAAAATCATTACTTTTATATATTGACAACTTCTTAGCTGTAAAATGCCAGTGGCAGCAACAAGCTTTCATTTAATCAGGTGAGTGTTTCTATAGGACAATTAATTTTGCTGGGCCTCAACGGGAGGGTGAGGAAATCAACTCCACAATTGTGAAGAAAGGCCACCTAGAAAAAGCAGACAGCTGCTCAAAGAGGGAGTGTCCACCATTACAGGGAGGAAGACACCAGGGGAACAACAGCTACTTCTCATCTTAAGCCACAGTTCACAGAGCAGATCCAAGTGGAGAAGTATCTGAAATTCCCTTCTGAGGAACAGGGGATGGTATTTTCCTCTGGGATGGCTAAAGCCATGGGGAGGGGGCCATGGTGGATAAAAAAATCATAGAATGTCTTGGGTCAGATGACCTTAAAAGCTCATCTCAGTTCCATCCTTGCTGCCATGGGCAGGGATGCCTTCCAGATGCTAACAACAGCTAGCAGCTATTAGCTGTTATGAGCACACAGCTTCTCAGCTAAATGCTAAGGAGATGCTAACAGTATGTTGGCTAACATACATACATATGCATTTTTTAGGGTAAAGAAAATCACTCTGCAAACAAACTTACTAGAGATTAAAACCACACCTACTTAAAAAAAAAATCAGAAACTTAGTTTCTTTCACTTCAGCAGGTATCAAAATAGCATTTCCAATTTTTTCTAGTTTTCCAGTTGCTTGAAGAGGATAACATTACTCAGTAGTAAGCAGTATCAAAACCTCCTGCTGTTCTAATAGTAGCCTCCAATGTTTTTTTAAGTCTCTGCATGGTTGTCTTGAAAATTTGTAGTTACTGAAATTCATGTAGCTGCAGGCAGGTCCCAGAAAAAGGAAGAGCCCTTCCCTGCGCTCACAACTAATTTTTGTCAGGTTGGCTCCCAGCTGGGTGAGCTCCTTGGTCTGGTTCAGGGCACAAATGCTAATCCCAGCCCATGGCAGCCAGCAAAAGCAGTGTGCCAGGAAACATGTTCCACTCTTCCCTGAAGTGACACTTCAGTGCTCCTGCCTGGATCAAGGGCCATCCTCAACAACCTAATTAGGCAGCAAAGAAGCGACAGACAAGTGACTGGGAGTCATCAGAAAATGAAGAGTGTAAGTATGACTCAGGGGAGCCACTTGACATGTGCTGCAGTGTGGCACTGTGTGTGCTTGCCACACTTGGCTTTTGTCTTAAGGAGTTTGTGAGAGAGGGATAGGACGGGAGCCAGCAGCTCACTCAGCTTCAGCCTTCCCTCACCACAGGCTCCACCCGTTTACCAAACACCCGCAATGAATATCAACTTCCTCCACAACACTAAGGGGAAGCTGTTGCATTTACATTTTATTTTAGTTTTTGTATTAAATATAATCTCAAGACTGAAAAATGAAGCGATTCCAAATGCCCTAAGCCAAAGTTTTGGTCTTTCCCTCTGACAAATTATCAGATACATGAGGCTGTAGCAGTTGCATTTAGCAAAAAATCTCCCCTTTTAATACCTTCACAGAATTATGCTTAATGAAAAATTTCTCCTAGAGAATTTATAACCATGTCAAAGTGAACTATGTTTATTCCTCACCCAAAGCAAATCACACTTCTCACAGCAGCAGCAGCTCAAGACCACCTTAATCAGCGGCTTTTTGTGAGGGTTTTGTTGTTTTTTAAACTTGTAATTGATAATACCGGCAGTTCAGCAGATCACTGGTGGGTCTGGCAGAAGCACCTTGTCAGTGTGGATACACAGATAGTTTTGTGTCTCCTCTCTTCCTCCCTCCCTTTGAGCCAGGCTGTCACACTGAACCTATTAACACAGAAGCTCCATTAAGGGAATCTTAAGTAAGCTCCTTAAGCAAAAACCAGCTAGATAAGATCACACCATCAATCTGAAAAGTAATCTCTGGCTTGAAGCAGAACAGGCAGAGCTCACATGAAGTATTCCACCAGAGCAACCAATAACCTCTAGACAGCAAAAGGGTACCAACACATTCCAGTGTCACAACTGCTTGCAAGCAAAACATGTTTGGGCAAAATCTCTCCCTCTTCATGTTCAGGTGCAGTTCCAACCTAACCAACCCCAGCAAACCAGAGACCTTGATACCAAAGCAGGCACATGTCATGGCAATTACCACACAGGCATCTCCAGCAAATTCTTTTAAGGCCCACTGCAAAATGCTTTGAAGGCCACAGGCAACCTCTGAGCAACAGGCTGCCTTCCACTGCTCTGGAAAATAAAGTCGAGCAGTATTATCATGCTGTATTCCTTCTAGTAATTAATTAAGAGCCTCCATTTCTAACTAGGATGAAACTAAGCAGTCTTTTGCCAGCAGCACATGAGGGCTACAAAAATCTTCCTGCAATCCAGAGAAGCCTGCAAAATAACTTAGTGTATGGCTGGAATAGAAAAAGAATGAATAAAATTAGATGCAGGCACTGTATTTTCCAGGCTCATAAACATACTATACACAGTTTATCCAATAGCATAAGAAACAACCACTACACTAGAAATAGAATTTTAGTACTTATAGTGAATGATTACACATGCATGTATTTTATTTTTCAAGTTTCTGCCAGAAACACAAAAAGAATTTCTTCCCAACAGATGCTGAACGCTAAATGCAAAACAAATAAATAAAGGCAGGTTTACCAATCTAGCAGTTATACCATGTTTTGAATGAGCAATCCAATTACATAATGCTCTCAGAAGGAAACCTGCTCCAGCAGATCCCAAGGTAAATTAAAAAAACCCCAAACCCTCCACTTCTCACAGGCTTTGGTGTACACAGTGGAGGGAGGGTGCATTCACTCTGTATGTTGAAATACCTGTGACAGTGCTGGAAAACAGCTGCTTGGGCTGGGTTCTAGAGGTATTGATGCAAGAGATATTTTTATCTGTATTACACATGCAAAGTTTTCAAGTTCTATGCTTGAAAGTTTTAATCTTTGCAGCAGGTTAGGACAAATGAAAAATTCCTCCCATTTAACACATGTAACAAGGAAAGTCATCCTATGCTCTACATTGCCCAGGGTTTTTGCCCCTGAGTTATAAACTTCATTACCTAAATTCCCAGAACCATTTCACCCCTTCCCCTCACCTCCTTTTCTTTCTTTACTGCTGCTCCTCCAGCCATTCTGCATGGTCCTGTTCTAAGTAAGGTCCTGTAGCTCTGTCTCTACCTCCTCAAGAGGCAGAGACAGTAACTTTACCTCCCAGTCCACAGCACTCCTCACAGTAACTTTTCCTGGACAACCCAATCTTCTCAATATCCTTATGCCCTTCTTCTGGATAAAACCCAGAAGCTGCAGCAGCAGAGACAAGCACTCTCAGCAGCTTTCTTTATCTTCCAAAGCTCCCTGAAATAATTAAGTCTCTTTTTCCACACACACTGGGACATTTAGTACAGAAGAGCCTGCTCAGCCACTACTGCAAGTAAAATGAAGCAGCAGGAGCAGTCTGCTGCCTTAGGGCACGTGCTTTCTTCCTTCTGCCTTTCCTCATCCCAGCCTCCTTAAAAACATCAGCACCACGGATCTCTTCTCACTCTATTGTCTTACCTTCTCAGTGTTACACCCTCCCTGCAAAACTGGTAACAAGCAAGGATTTCAGCCACAGGTCACAAATCTCAAGTCTGCATTAGGTCACAGCACAGATTCAGTTTGCTACCTCCAGCTTCATATCGGCACGTGGAAACACAAGAGGTCTCAACTTTGGGTTTCCTTGGCAGCTTTATACTGCCTTCTGTTCCATCCTCTTCCAGGACATCCCTTCTCCTACCCCCCTACCTAAGCAGAGCAGCAGATATTTCTGCTCCAAGTCCCTTGCATGAATACTTACTGAGGGGGGTGCAATTCCACAAGGAGTTTGTGACTGGGTATATGCTTGAGATAATACAGATTTTCTGTAATCTTCTCTGTAATAAACACATACTCCTGTTATTAACAGTATACACAAGAGACTGAAAGCAGCAGGAATGTATTCAGATCCTTCCTGACTATAAACACTCATATAATGACTTGCAATCCTTTTCTCCTATCCCTACTTTGAAGCTGAGATAGGGAAAAGAAGCACTCAGGTAATTAGAAATTACTTTACCTGTACACGGGTGTTAAACTGCAGTTCCCTCACCTTCCCTACCATCCTATACGACCTGTTCAAACTTCTCACCCCATCTCACCCATTTCTTCACTGCTTATCCTGCCTTCCAGCAAACCACTAGTTGCTTTCTCCCCTTATCAGATCGCTTTCTCTCCCCAGGACTAGAAGTTCACCTCATTCATATTTTCTTCTCTAGGTCGACTCCCCCAGACTTCCTCAAGCACTCTCAACTCTCCAGACGAAAGGCTTTGGGTTACGTCTCTTTCCTGCCTCAGTTCCCTGTTCCTTTACTCCCACAAATCAAAGACAGCTTTCCTCATCACTGAGGCTGCGCTGCAGATGTGCAAACCGAAAAAAAAATTCTAAATACAACCCGTGTCTTTACAATTTGTTTAAAACCACTCCTTTTCTTGTCTTTGTTTCTCTTCCCCTTCTCATCACAAAGCTCCAGGAAGCAAGCAGATGGCTGCTACAAAGGTGAAAAGGGACACTCCACCCTGCAGTGTGCCTGTGCCTCCACACCCCCTCTAGTTCAGGGCCAGGGGTCAGCTTCCCGTGAGGAAAACTGCCCCAGCCAGGTAACTGCACACACGAGACGCGCTGGCTGAGCTCTGCACAGCTGGGACTGGCCGCAGGGCAGATCTGCGTGGAAGTGAACTGGAGAAAAACATTAAAAATCAGGCAAAAGCCAATCCAAACCGTAACGGATTAAGATATGACAACATCCTGAGTCTAACACTACTACCGTTGCTGTTTTTCCTTAATTCTCTTTGGCATAAAAAGCTGGAGGGTTGAGGACACTGTCCTGCATTTGCCCGGGACAGAGTTCATTTTTTTCTTAGTAGAGTGCTGTGGTTTTTTTAGATTCACCACCTCTCTCCAGTACTGCATCTCTAGTTACCAGGATTTCCAAAAGCTTCCAAACTTCACGCCGACAACAAAAGGACGTAATCAGATATGCACAATACACCTGACGTCTTTTACAGCCCCGAGCTGCAGTCTCGGTAACACAACCCGCGCCGTGCCTTTCCCACTGTCCCCTGCTAAGCAACGCCGTGACTCTCCTCTCTTCTCCACCCAGGGCTGCAGGGGCTGCCCTCAGCACGGCTCTCCACGGCCACGTCCCACGGCCTCCGCTCGCCCCCATCTCGGGGCTGCTCCCTCAGCGCCGCTCGCCCCCGGCTCGGGGCTGCCCTCCGGGGCTGCGCCCTCAGCGCCGCTCTCCCGTGCGGAGCCGCCCCCAGCGCCGCTCTCCCGTGCGGAGCCGCCCCCAGCGCCGCTCTCCCGTGCGGAGCCGCCCTCAGCGCCGCTCTCCCGTGCGGAGCCGCCCCCAGCGCCGCTCACCCACCTCTCCGCGCAGCTTGCGGCTCAGGCTCTCCCAGTATTGCGTGGGGACCCGCGATGCGCGAAGCGCGGCTCCGTGCAGGGCCACGAAGGCCGCCAGAGCCTCCTCACCCTCTCCCGCCATGGCCGGGCCGGAACGCGCCGGGCGGGGCCGAGGGCGGGCGGGGAGGCGGGAGCGGCGCTCGGGGCGGTCCCGGGGCCGCGGGGGTTCGGCCCTGGAACGGGGAGCGGGCCGGGGGCTCGGGAGTGCTGGGCCGCTTTCAGACGCTCGAGGAGAAGGGGCCTGAGGAGGCTTCAGTCGGCTGGGCAGATGCTGGTTCTGATTCTTTTTTGTTCTTCTCTTGCCCTTGAGCGTTTATAAAATTCACAGCATTCGTGGTGCAGTGCTGGCCACAAGATGTTTTTTATTTCCCCGGTGTGGTAGGGACTCTTCTGGAAGGCCCCAGCCATATCCCCTGAAGTGGTTTATGGGTGGGGTATGAGGCATGGCAGGCACTGGTTGCTGGCCACAGCAGTGGGAATTGCTCTCTCTGAGTTGTGATGTTCAGGAAAAACATAGTGGCAATCATTTATTGAAATAAAGCTTTTTTTATTTTGAACGTTGACAAGGGAATTTTAACATGTAGGCATGTCTTAAATATCTGTCAGTACAAGAGGGAGTGTGTTTTTTGTAAGCGTCTGTAGCAGAGTGCTGGCTTCCCAGTTCTTTCCTTGGATGGCTTAGAAGAGATTTCTGAGAAAGCGTCTTCCTTCCAAGATTTTGTGGGGAATAGCCTAAACCAGTTTAACCTGAGGCATTTTAACCATTACTGGTAGCTTTGGTCTTGCCTCAGGTATGGCTATAAAGCTCCAAGAGCAAAGCCAGGTGTCTGACACTGCTCCCAGCACCGATCAGGGCTTTGCCGTGCCCACTGCTGCTGCTGGGAGCACCCACATCGCTCCCTCTGCAGATTATCTGCTCCACAGACCGTGGAAATTCCTTTTCCTGCCAGCCCATCCTCAAATCAAGGATTCAACTTCAGCACTGCTTGGGCTGGCAGCGCAGCACTGTGCTGGGAGGGGCATCCTACAGCCCTGAAAGTAGTCAAGTCCAAGAAATCGGATCTAGTGGCTGCTCAAGAAAGCCTCACTTTCACAGACTACAGTCGGTGGAGAACGTGCCATGTTGAAGAAACACCTCTTTGCTCTCTGCCCTGTCTAGTGTTGCTGGACTGGTGTTCTCTGTAATTACAGACTAGCAACAATCCCTTTCTCCACAAAATCACAGAATTATTCAGGAGGAAGGTCTATAAGCTAAAGGGCTACAATAGGTTGGCCAGGCAGAGAGAGAGTAGAAAAAGATTATAAATGGTGCCTACGTGCTGTAACTATACATCAGCACTCAGCAGCTGAGGATCTAACTCAAATCTTCAGGCTGGATATCTGAATAGTAAATGCAGGCAAATTTTCCTCTTTGCCTGAGACTGTGTCTGCCCCACCATGTGCTGTGTTCCTACATTTCCTCAGCATAAAGGCTCCACCAGGATGTCTCTAAGGAGACCTCCCTGATTAAACAGCAGAAGATCAAAAAACAGTTGGATTTCCAGTGTTCCCTGTGTTCCCACCCTGCTGCCCTGAGTTGGAGCATTTTTTTTTGCTAATATTGTGGTTTGGGAAAAGAGGATGGCTGTGGTGTTGATCTTGCCCCAGTATTGTAAAATGTGGAGATTTGACCACTTACTAGTAGTCCTTCTGGGGACTTCGCTTACTGAAAAGGCCACCCGTCCCTCACTTCTGTCTTTGTCATGTTATGTAGTTAAATCTTTTACTTACCTTAAAAAAAATTAAATCTTTTTTCCTTAAACAGACCGAAGAGGAAAAGTGTAGGGTGTGTTCATGTCTTTGTTCAGTAGTGCCGCAGCGATCATGCCCTGTCCAGAGGCAAGGGGAATGTGATCCTGTTTGAACATGAGATTTACATAATTCTTTTTCTCACCAAGTGTAGGCAGCTGCCTTCTCACTGCATGTTTCCACTTCCACCTCACTTTGGATGGGAGTTGTGGCTGCTGGCGACTCTTAGGGTGAGTCTGCAGGTCTGGGGGCTGCTGCTGATAAACTCCAAGTAATAAATAAGGCACAGCGAGGATCACTGACGTTAAGAGTAGACTGTAAATGGGCTCTTCCCTCACTTTGTCCAGCACTTACCTAAATGTGGTCTTGCTCAGCTGCTGTGCTTGGCAGCTTGTTTTACTTTTTCTGCTGGTTTTTCACAACAGCAGTAATTCCTGGAGCAGGGAGCAGGGGCCAGCACTCACCATTCTCCCACCACTGCTTCAAGCACCGTGAGGCTTTCAGGAGCACTCCTTCCTGCTCTGATGGATGCCAGAGCCACAGCCCAGTACCACTGCCAGCCTCTCATGAAAGCAGGTGTTTGTGGACAATCTTTGTAAAGAGAAGTTACCACAGTAACTTCTCATTGTTTCCTTAGGAAGAGTGGCTGATTCACAGTGCCTGAAAAGTGCAGCCCTTACTCGGGCAATGTGCTTGTTAAATTTAATGAGTTACTTTACATAGGAATTCACAGAGAAGGCAAAAACGTCCCAGCGAGGCTGAGCTTACTAGCACTACCCCAGTCTAAAATAAGAGCATTTAGCCTTCTGGCACTATCCATAGGAAGCCAGCCCACGGTGGAGCCCTTGAGCCTCTCTGTCACAGCAGGCCCCATGACTTATCCACCACCACCACATTAAGTTCCCACCCTGCAGCAGCCTGCAGCAGAAATTTATCATGAGTTAGCATATGTGAAGCAGCATTTGCCACCAACAAATACAGTTAGAGTTTTTCAAAGTTTTGTGAGTCTGGCAGTTCGTGGCTTTATTCCAAATGTTTATTCCAAATAGATCTGATGCGCATTCCCCACTTCATATTCCTGTTGTTTAATGTTAGAACCTTCCTCTTTGCCAACATGGCATGGAAACCTCCTTAAGAGAAGTAAGGATATAAGGGGCAGAAGAGACTTTAACATCACATTGAAAAGAAGATGAAGGGACATATTTTTGGTGCACTTTAAAATAAAGCCTGTAATATGTTTTAAAATAAAGCATTTGCTTTCTTTTAAACAGCTTTCTCAATAGTAAAACTAGAACTTCAGAGCATGGAAAGCTGTTTTAGAGGCTTAGATGAGAAGAACACCATTTGCTGTAAATATTTTATCATAGCTGTATATGTGAGTTTAAAACTTCAGAGAGGTTTGTAAGTAGGCTGTTTTAAGAAGGGAAAATGTACTGTTCTGCATCAAAAAAGGAGTTATTGTGTATAGCTTTTGCCTGCTTGCTTTGTGGGCAGGTACAACTTTTGGGAAGGTTTTGCAACACCCACCTGCCAGCTGGAGTCTGTATGAGACTATCCCATACCTTGGCTACCATGGGACAGTGGGGCTGTGCTGTCCTGTTGTGTGGCTGGATGGTCACCTGAGTGAGGAGGGAAACCCATGTTTTCACCTTGGAATGGGTGCCCACTGTGAGTGTGGAGTTTGGAAAGAGCCCTGGAGAACACCCTGCAGGTGGATGAGTGATCTTAGCAGGATGGACTCATCCTCCTGTATAAGTCTGGCAAGAGATCAGTGTGTGAAGGATAATAAACCAAACAAATTGTCTGGCACAAACAATACTTGCCCTGAGTGTTTCCCCCGAAGAGACTAATTTACTGCACCCACATTATGTGCTGACATAACACACACTGACAAGTGCAGGTGTTTTACTCTCTAAGATACTCTCCCACTGCTCATGCAGTACTGGGGTGGAGGGAGCCTGCCCTCGTTCCGGGTTACAACAACGAAAAACACCTTGCCAGGCAGCTCCAAGGATCTTGTGTCCATGTAGGCAGTCCAACATGCTGCCTTCAGTCCTGAGGCATCCTGCTGTACCTCCACAGCCACTGCTGCAGTTTTTCACCAGCTGCTTGGGTGCCTTCAAAGGCAGATCTCTGTTCTTCCCTTTCCCATGTCTTTAGGCATACATAGCATGTTGTATAATATATTACTTTTATAAAAGTTGGACCATTACTTAGGAATACTGTTCTACACACACAAGTGAGGTGGAGGTGCTGTTATTCTACATATTAAGAAGTGCTTTTGGAGTGTAGCATACCTCATCCTGTGCTGACTGCCAATTTAGATATTGTATTTAAGAGGCAAAAATAGCCAGTTATGGTGGTGGTACAGGATAGGCCCTTTCTGTGGCACCAGGTTGATGTTGATTCCTGGATAAAAGAATAATGAATTATCTATGCCCAGCCTGCCTTCACTTATCTGCTGGCTTCTGCCAGAGTGCTGTTCCTCAGGCCATTATGTTTTGTATACTTGTTGGGAGGTCATAGCAAGATTGGAACTGAGAATGGATCCCTCTGCAATTTACACCAGGCAATGCCTATTCCAGTAAATGAGAATCTTGTATTCAAATGAAGACTGTCGTGACTGCTGAAACTTAAGTGGCTGTTATAAACTTGCCTGTTCTACCCTTGTTTAGAAAGCAATCATTTTCACCAGCAGGACTTTTCCCTCATGAAGCCGTGCTGGCTGTGACCAATGCCTGGGTTGTCCCGCAGGTGTTTTTCAATAACTCCTAGAATAACCTTTTCCATGATTTTCCCAGGCACTTGAAGTGACACTGATAGGCCTGGAGTCTCTGGAGTCCTCCTTCCTTGCCCTTCTTGAAAATAGAGACAATGTTTGCCCAGCTTCCAGTCAGCTGGGACCTCCCCGGATTCCCATTCCAGGTTTTGTCCTTGTGCACAGATACTTCATTACCAGTAATCAACTTGATTTCCAATGACTTTTAGGAACTTTGAGGTTCAGCTTTTCTGTCTTTGACAGGAGCTGGCTTTTCTGGTTACTCATTTAAAGCTCTGAAGCCACAAGGACATCTGAGTGCCATTTCATAAAGCACGTCTGTAGTCCCATAAAAGTGATGTTGTGTCTTCTTGGAATGCAGTGAGGATAGCTGCCAGATTACCGGAGTGAATTCCTACCAGCTGAAAAAGGCAGTAATTGATATTTTGCTGCCAGTTTCCTGATGCCTTTCCAACCTGCCACACACCGAGAGCCATCACTCATACTGACAGTATTTATATCATGAACAATATATATATAAAATCAGCAAAGCTGATACTGTCACATCATAAATGCTTTCTCTTAACAAGTTGAACTGCTTACTTGAGGATAGCAGCAGAATGGCACATGCCATGCTGGAACATGAGAGCTTCCTGCCTCTTCCTTAGAGGCTGCTTCTCAATAGAGGGCTGTGACAAAGGGCAGCTGCATGAGCTATACATGGTAACACCAGAGTTAGTTTAACAAGTAGTTAAAAGTCCTGGAGGGATATTGGTAATGTGGTCTTTCACTGTAGCCAGGATTTCTTCTTTGAAAAACTCTCCTTGAAGCCTGTTTGGTAGGAACTTGTATCAGTGTCCCACAAACTGCAGTGGTTTGATGAGAAAGAAAAAGCTGACTGTTGCTTAAGGATGAAAATTAGACAAAAATATGTAAATGCTATCAAGAAAGAGAAGTTCTCTTCTGATTCTTGTCCACACTTGTGCAAGAAGCCTTGTCCTCTACACAAATAAATGGCAGACAGGGGTATCCATTCCATTTTATGTTTATTATGAAAGTGATTTTAACAAAAGTTTTATTACATGCTTCATTTTTAACTTTGACATAGAAATCAAAGCTATTAATATACAGAGGCAAAAGGAAATGTATTTTCTTATAAGGTACATTTACAACAACATTTTCTACTATAAATCTGACAGAATTGTTAAAATATTGGTAAAGCTTAGCACTGTATTTTATTTTCTAAGTATCAAATTTTGTACAGTTATTCACTACCCTTGCTCTAAACTATTATTGTACATTTCATATGGAAATAGCTGTTTGTACACAATTTACATTGGTAATAAAGCTTAGAAGTCCCAGCAGCATCTACAACAGTTCAGTTTAAAACCTCACTCCTGCGCAGTGGTTTACGTGGAGCAAATTGAAGCAGAAACCAGTATTCCACCCGGTGTGCTTCCCCCTGAAATCCAGCCTGACAGAAATTCCTGCTTAAACTGCTGCTGGATATGATCATAACGAACTTTTTTGCAGGTGAAAGTACCACTGGCTTCAGTGGTTTTGCCTAGAAAAGGCTTTGTGATCTGATCCAATGTGAAGTTTTATCACTTCCACTGCTCCCTACAAGCACAGAGATCCCACATTTTTCCTTGTCTTTCCACTATCCATGTGTGTAATTTATTAAATTCCCTTTTATTTCTGAGTTCTGTGTTGTTTCTTATCCTAACAATGGAAGAACCAGCACTAACTTTAAGATACATATTCTTTCTATGTTATGAAAACGGGAAGCACTTTAGAATGACACTTGATAGTCAGTTCTGTTCAAATTAGAATGTTAAATTGCCCCAGAAAACTCTTCCTGTCATGCCAGTGAGACTGAAGAAATAACAGGATCTGTAGTCTGGAATGATAAATCTGGCAACTGCCTCACATCCACCCCGGTCTCGTAAAGTATCTTTATAACCAATATGTTGAGTCTCTGCTGCTCTCAATGCAAATTAATGGCCTTTCTAAGTTATAAAACATAGAAAACAATATTTACAAAATAATTTTAATTAAAAAAGTAACAAAAACAAACTCTAAAAAAGATATTTTCACAATAATTAAAATAAAGTTTAATTAATCAAAGCCACTTTTTTCCAGATATTGAGAAAATTGAATTGCAATTGTTTGTATATCTTTAAACTTCTTATCTCCACTCTCTGAATACAGATGGTTTAAATTATTAGATCTAAAGGTACTTCTGTACATTTTACTATTGTATATTACATATTAATTTTATAGATTAAAAGCTTTATGATGAAAGAATAAATAAATGAAATAACAAAGTGGAATTGTATATATTCAGATCCTTAGATAACAGTTTTTTGACATTGTTTATTTTCCACTCTGCTTCTATTCAGATGAGAGATAAAACAAAAGACTTGTCTCTGAATCCAAGTCTCTCACTGAGGAGTAAGTTCATAGTACCTTACAGAAATTTCCCTTCTTCCATAAATTCTTCTGGAAGACAAAAGTATTCCTTTTTCCAAGTGCTTACAACAGTCTTTCATTCTAGAAAACTACTCCATTAAAGTCCCAAAGTACCGAGATTCTACAAGAACTCCTCCAGTTACTCCCGTTCCTGTCAATCAGTGGTTTTAAACTACAAAAAGATGCAACTCTTTGAACTCATGACACAGATATAAGGAACTGTGTGTGTCACTCATTCCTATCATTAAGAAATCATCCAGACCCCTGAGGTGGCTGAGAAATTTGCCACTGGGTCCAGTTGTTGAAGATTTTACTCCAGCTAAATTTTTAAGAGCATTCAAAGGTATTTAGAGTCCAGACATGGGAGCTGTCACAGGGCAGGTGAGTTTTGCTGTCAAACACCTGTCAGCAGACCCTGTATGAGAACCACAGCACTACTTTTGCTCCTGAAGTTCCTAACCTGCTATCTGCAAGATTAAAAGTGGATCTTTTTATAGGTAAAACTGATCTGAGAAATTTGAAAGTGTTGGGCAGGCTTATAAAAAGACACAGGTTGGGGTTTGACTGTCCTTTTGGAATGCTGAACACATGTAAAGGATGTTTCTCACTGATGTGGCAGCATCCTTGCCTTCTGCTCACAGACAGGATTTCAGGTGAGTTGTGCTCTTTAAAACCCACTGACAACTCAGACTGTGGATGGTCTTAAAATTCTCTGACCAATCCTCTATTTATTTAAGCTAGTCTAAAACTAAACTAAACTAAACTAAACCTGGCTTACAAGGTAAGATAGGTTTAAGTAAGCTTACTTAATTTTAAGTAAGCTTACTCTAGAATGAAGCTGATGTGTAGGAAGGATTAGTCTAAATCTTAAGTAGTCATAACTTTATTCTATGGAGGTGGTACAATGAGGAAATAAATTTCTTTTGAAAAGTTGGTCTTTAGGTAAAAATCTAATGTATGATGGAAGAAGGAAGACAGGGCAAGAAAATGGGATGAAAGAAAGACTTCAGAACTTTTAAATCCAGTTTCAGTGAGCTAAATCTCCAGGCAGAATAAGTCTTGTTATTGAAGGCAAGATGCAGTGTGGCAGAAGAGGTGGGAATGTACTGAACACAGAATCCTGCTACTCCCTGTGCTCAAATGATACACAGAGGCAGCTTTGTGTCCTCAGCACTTTCAAGGCACAACTCAGGGCTTGAAGAGCAACTTGTAATTGCTGCAATGTCCTGGACTGCAGCAGGTGTGCAGGCAGTGATTTGGTGGCCTGTGAGAATGTTTAGGGATGATTCACCACCACCTCACTAAAAATAAGTGCAGGATTTAAAGCAGAAAGAGAGGCTTAAAATGCTAAGTGCTGCAGGTGCAGCGTTTAAGCATACAGGCATTTGCAAATTGAAAATAAAGAGCTCTGTTTGTGCCACAGAATTGGGCAATCACAAATGGGCACTTCTTCAGTCTACCTGTATTAACACATAAATGTGTCGTGGCACCTGTCCTGCAGACAATGTGTAATTCTGTAAGAACAGATTCAGGGCTGTATTTATTGCTATGTTCAAAATGAAGTATTTCACATTCAAGGTAAAAGCTAAAATGTCATATTCTGCCACGTTCATGAAGCTGGTTTGCTTAAAGGCAGATGTATTTCTCCTTGTAGGGTTTTTGATTCCCAAATGTGTGTAGGTCTCATCTGTAGAAGAAAACATTCTTTGTTGTTGTGCTGTTACGTGTAGTAGCAACAGGTTCTCTGACTTTGACAATGAAGGCATCCCACACTAAGAGATGAAGAGCTGAACTCACCTCCTATTTGCTGACTGCCAGTTTCTGTAACTGTAAACGTAGTATGAAAGTCAAAGCATTTTTGACTTATAGAGCTGATATAAAAATTCTGTGCTGTTCTTCGAATCAACTGCAACTGGTTCAGACTGTCCTATATACCACTTGTCATTACTTATTTCATTAGAAATTTGCACATCCAAGAGCATTTCTATGCAGAGTGGCAAGCGTTCAAGCCTGACTCATTTTCTAAATATATCAGATATGAACCCCCCCTATGTTCGAAAGCATTTAAGTGTCAACTTTTGAGGGTCAAATTATTCTCTTTCTTTCAGCACCTTCCTTCAGCAGCACAAAGCCTATGTTTGCCTCAGAAGTCCGTAAGTGCCTTGTCCCGACTGTGGAGTCCCTGCCCTGATGTGGCTCTGGGGAACATCAGCCTCATTCTCAGGTTGTCTGTCAGGATGAACTGGACAACACCCTGCTTTTTTGTAGTGTGGTTTTAAGTCAGGGCAAGTGGTACCAGGGCCAAATGCAATTTCTCTCACCTGTATTCACTTCTCACAGCTCTGCCAAGGTCCCACTACCAGTGGCCAGAATTGGGACATGTCCCTCTTATGGTTTCTCTCTGGCACTGGATTTCCCATGGAGCTAGGAACCTGGAAAATGTTACAATGCCAGTGGTTTCTGGAGTTTGGCATCACTGTCATACAATGGTATTACATCCAAACAGGTTGGTTGTTAAACAAAAATTTTAGCAAGGGTTTTACTAAACTCATTGTACAGTACCACGTTCTGAACTTTGCTTACTCAAGTTTGAAATACTAAAGATCACTGCAAATCATTTGCCAAGTGAGGAAGCTGTTTTTCACCATATTTTTCATACATTTTCCTTCATATCTTTCAGTAGAATGGCTGCAAATCATTTGCCAAGTGAGGAAGCTGTTTTTCACCATATTTTTCATACATTTTCCTTCATATCTTTCAGTAGAATGGCTGCAATCCTGACTCATTCTAATGGAGCTGAATAAAACTCTGAATAACCTATCAGACTTTGAACTATTGTTTGGCTAAAGTAGTTTTGTTAGCTATATACTCCTGCATAATTGAGCACCTGAAAAGATTTTTGCTTTTTACAAACTTTTTTTTGTAAAAATGACTACTGTTAAAGAAAAAATTAATGAAAATTTGTTCTTTTTAGTGACCCTTGGTGAATCATAAATAGAAGTAGTTTTAACATCCTCAATAAAAATTTAGGTTGAACAGGCTTTAACAAAGGACTTTTATGGAGAAGTGACATTTTTTAACAAGAGTTAATGTATATATTAAAAAGAAAGCTCACCAAAGATCTGAGGTCTATGAGTGGGAAAAAAAATTGCAAGACTATAAGATCAGGCTGTTCAGGCATAGAAAGAAAAAAATTATATTATTCAACAGAAAAGGAAAGAAGGCAAGCAAAATTACAAGATGGTTAAGTAAAAAAACTCAACAGAACACTTAAGGTGTGTTCTCATAGAAATGGAATATTCAACCACTTGTAGTCAACAGAAACCAACTGTGTAAATTCAAGCAGTACTTGCTCAAGGACCAAAAGAAAGTGTCAGAAGATAACCACAAGCACCCCTAATATATGTCTTTGAGAAACACGTGTTAAACTACAGGGTAGACAGGCAAAAAAAAAAAAAAAAAAGCAGCAAAGCAAAACTGTGTGTTAGTCTTTTTCTGAAAGGATGCTGCCAGGAGAGTTCATTTCTCCATTTAATTAACTTGTAGAATCAAAAGGGAAAATGATACACAAGAAGAAAGGACTGAAAAGGAAAGAGGCTGAAATACTAATAGAAAATAAAGGCTCCTCTCCCATTTGATTTAGTTCCTGTGCCAGGAAACAGCAGGAAACCCAGGATTTATCATCATGGCAAACCCGCTGTCACTCTGTGAGCTAGACCTGAGCACAAGGCCAAAGCTCTCCTGCAGTCCCTGTGCTTGATGGGCACTGTGGCTACAAATCTGGGATAAAAGGGAGAGCCAGGTCTCTGCAAACACAGAACCTGCCCTCCAACGTGTCCTGTTCACCCCTGAGCCCTGACAATCTGGGGCTTGGAGACAGTTGTGCTCCCAGTGTTTTAGAGGCAGCAGGTCCAGCAGCAGCTCCTCCCACGTGTGTTGTCCTGAGGCTGACTATGTTGGTCTGCATGTGGGGGGCTCCCAAGGGAGAGGCAACAGCTGACCCTTTACTGGGCAGCAGGTGCATCTCCACTGATGCTATTTTTCCTGGAATAATACATATTGAAAGAGATTGTCCCAGAGTAAACCATTACCCAGTATTATAAAACCTCAAAAGGCTTCAGTTGGGTGTTAATAGAAGTGACAAGCACTTGGAGAAGTCATTTAATTGTCTACACAAAGTTACATATAGATATGAGTAAATAGGGTGTGTGGGAGTAAAGATTTAAGCATGAATAATATTTACAGTAACTAGAGATAACATTACTAATGTACCCACAAATAGAAGTATATATTTATATATTTATATATTGTACTTAATTAGATGCTCTCTTAATGGAAAGAAAACCAAGACTACTAGTGTTGTTCATTTCTCACATATCCTATTGTAAATGTCTTTAAAGGGACCGACTGATGCATGGAAATCCAGAGCTAAATCTGTTTCAATTAAGTAAGTGACAGTGGCAAACCTCTGAAGAAGTCTAGAAGAGGACAGATAAAAACATTAGGACATTAGGGCATGGGACTCAATCTCATGTAATTAACAAAACAAAATTATACATTTTTTCTTCTTTTTTTTCCTTTTTGATTTCTGCTTGGACAGAGGTTCCACCAAGCCACAAATGAGAAATAACAAAATTTAGATTGTTTCGTTTTCTTCTAAAGATTCAAATATAAACTTCAAGTGCAATTCAAAGTCCAAGTATTATTTATACTACATATTTCTTTCTATAACAGAGCTTATCTGCAGGTAGTTTAATCATATTTGAACAGATTCCTCCTTTCTTTGACAAAAGTTATTGTTGATGAAAAATAAAAAGCTAGAGGAAATATTTTTAAATAGTGAGATTTCAGATGGAAAGTGAGGATACACTAGTGCAGACCCAAATATGGATCTGCAACTAGATGTACTCAGGGATGCATAATTTTTTTTTTTTTTGTAGTAAGAATCCCATTCAGAACATTGACTTTTAATTATAAAACATTATAGGTGTTCTTAGTTATCAATTGTGAACAAAGTCTGCAAAAAGAAGCTTTCAAATTAGAAAATGTTTCTACTATGGAGGAAAGACAATATTTGACAGGAATGCAAAGTAACCAAAAATTGAATACCACTTGACTATTTGTATGGTCGTAGAAACCTGGAAACTTTCGATCGCAGCAGCTTTATAAAAGATCTTGGAAACATTTCTTTTGACTCTTGTGCTGTGTACTTGAAATAGTTTTGAGGGTGTGCCAGTACATCAAAGAGAGCTTTAATCAGTTTCTTGTCCTATGGAAGACAACACAGATAGGTTAGATGAAAGCAAGGTTTGGATTTAGTGTCTGCATAGGTTTCAAAACTGAAGAACAATCAGGTCTGTTTTGCAAAACTTGAGTTTGGGTAAAACAGTGTAAGGAAACTGCTCCACGTTGCTGTGGAGTTTCAGAGGGATGAGTCTGCCTGCTGTGCTGGATGCTTTTTGCAGGGCTCCTGGCAGGAGCACTAACCACAAACTGCAGATGTCTGCATTAGAACTACAATCTGCCTCTGACTGTCCTTCCCACCTGTTCCATGCTGCTCTCCAGGCCTTCCCTCCATGGATGGAAGACAAGGCTGGTCCTCAGTGATGCTGAGCTTTCTAAGGACCTTCTCCTGTACCTTGGGAAAGCCTCGATTCAGAGTCTCAGCTGAGGCTGTGCCTGGCACTGTGCACTGCAGCTGGGACCTGAGCAACCCAAAAGCTGGAGGGAGAGAACAGCACTGGGCAGGGATGGCTAAGGGAGCCTGCTCGTCCTCAGCTCCTGTCCTTCCAAGCCCTACATTTACATGGCTCAATTTTGCCCTCTGACCAGCCTTTTTCAGTTTAATGAGTTAGTTGCTTTTGGTGTTGCTTGTATATTTGGAAAACCATTTCTTATTGAGGCAAGATAGTGATTTAGGTAAATACATTTTTTAATGCACAGCAAGCTTAATGAGTCATTTAAACATTTAAATGCCAGACTGGAAACAATAGGTCCTTCATCCTTGGCTGACTAATTTTTGGAACATGCAATCTTATTAATAATTTTAGCATATATTTCATTTACTTCCTGCTTCCAAAAAGGACATAAGCATGTTCTGAGCTCAGCTCAGTTACTTGATTTTGGGCTGCTTCAAATACCAGCATAAACCTCAGAAGACAAATAATTGAATTTGGGGTCACCCGTGAGCTTTAAATATAACAACTCTATCAAGGTATCAAGAACTATTTTAGGAAAATGCTTAGGAAAAGGAATTCTTGGTTGACCTCAATGAAAACAGAAATTTCTTACCTTTAGAATTTCTTGATGGTTTTCTGATGCATATAATCGTCCATCTCTAACAATGTCTTCTATTAGTTGTTGGTAATCCTCTGAAAAATAAAGATCAGGTGAGTGACTGTGACATCTTTTGGGAGGGCAATAGTCAGACATGAGCTAGAGCTCCTCTTGAAGACAGAGCTGAGAAATTTTGTATCCAGTTAATTTTCAGTGTCTCTCAGGTTGCTGTATTCTAATTTAATCACCTTAAAATTATCTATTTCTTCATAACAGTGGCTTTGAATTATCCCTATAAATACTTACATCCCCAAAAAACTATTCCCTCCAGATAATAATGCTGGATTTTCTCCACTCTAGAGATGAAGAAACAGGGAAACAAAATAACTTTTCTAACACTATATATGTTATATACATGTTATTTCAAAGTCTTTGCAACTAAAATTCAGTGAGGCACATAAAGTTTTTCCTCATTCTTCTGTCCCTGCAAGCAGTGTAAGAGAGATTCTCAAGGAAAATTTTCTTTAATTCAGATATAACACAAAGATGAAAACCAATTCCATTCTCACCATCGTAAGTCACATAGGGGACCTGAAATCCTTTGCCACTGTTTCCTTCATTTGACTTGAACTGAATCCAGAGTTTCCTTGATCTTGAGGTAAATGCAATAGGTCTCTCATAGGTCTGACATGTTTCATATGTAGTAATTGAAGTAGGAGAAGCTAGAAATAAAGTTAAATTATTTCTTTATATAATAATTTTTGCACCCTTCCTCATCTAGAGCTCAGAGATGTCAAATTGACAAGACACTTCTCAGCTGATATATTCCTGACAGCAGAAGCTTTTTGTGACAGAATGGATGTTGTCCTTATTTGCCTATAAAGAGAAGAAGGTTTTTCCATAGAGGTATAATTTTTGATGTTTAAAACTACTATCAATATTAATTTTTTTTTTACTACTCTAGCATTGTATCCCAGAGTACCAATATGCTCGTCCCAGACAGGTAAGGACAAGTGAGCTGCATGCCAGGCAGACATGGTAGCCAGCCCCTCACATGGCCAGTTTGGGGAGTTCATCTGATAGCAGCAAACCACTTATAAATGAAGACACAATAAAACCAGAATGTAATATCTGGTATGGTAATTCTGAATAAAGACTGTCACACCCTGCAGAGTCAGTGACCCACAGAACAGTTAAGCTGGTTGTGAGGAGGTGGGTGGTGACAGCCAGCACAGCTTCACGAAGGCAAATCATGCCTGAAGTGTAACTTTACCCTGATGTGACTGGCTTTGGTCACTGTTGGAACCACAGTTTGGGGTCAGAAGGACAACTGATGTGTTTTGTTACAGTAAGTGCTTTGCTTTGCTTTTAAAAAAGCTCATCTGCCCAGGTATAATTTCCTTCCATCTATAGTGACCAGGTGTCTTCCTTCTGATACACAGAGATGTCAGTACAGGCCCTCAGGGATAAAAAATTGTGAAAGTTGTTTTAACAAATAAAAGACACCATTTTTGTGAGTAAATACACTGTTTTGAACAAAAACTCAATATGAACAATTGCCTTTCAGGTTTTTGCTTCTTGATATAGTAACAAATCAGCAGAAGGATGCCCACATCCTCCAAAGCAAAAGAAGAGTGCATTTCATTGGGATCTTAACTTTAGAAGTTGTTGAATTAAATTCATAGTCAAAGACACAATGCACCCCCTCCAATCCACAGAAAATCAGGATAACTTTGGATTTCTTGAGGGTGTCAGTTGTACAAACACATTTCCCAGATTTAGCAATAACTGCAGCATATATATATATATATATATATATATATATATATATTTACAAAAAGTAAGTGAGAGCACAGTTTGTACAGATTACAAAGATAGATCTCCAAATATAATTTATCATCGTTGACTTCTAGAAGGCAGTGATTTATCCTGTGTGGTAACTGGGCCAGACAGAAGCCCATTAACTGCTTTGTGATTCAGACAATAAACTTGAATAATTAACATTACTCTGTTAACTGTTATTGGTAGTGTTCTAACTTCCTGTGCCTCTTCATTCAAGAAACCTTTTAGAAACACTGCCTGCACTGAAGACAGTCATCCCTTCAATATGAACTATTCACTCCATCAGTTTGCAGGAGATACAACCCATGTTTGGCAACTTACCACTTTTTCTCATTACTAAAACGTCGCCACATTCATCCTCAATTGGGAGAAATATCTCAGGTACTACAATGAGTATTCTTCTCTTTGGGGGTGGATTTATATTCCAAATGCATTCAACATTCGCTGGGTAGTCTCCAGGATAGTTGGGTGATTCAATGTAGCCAGTGTAGTCCCCCAGTTCTCCTCCACAGTGCTGGTCTGGGGAGAAATATAAATTAGTATTTGTGTTAGTTGATAAATTAATCTGAGGTGTTTTTCGAGATCTGTCACAAGCAAGTCTAAATTCCTCCTTGTGGCTTTAAAAATGCGCACATTCTCCAGCTTTAAAGGAGCATTTGATCCATAAGGTTGCTCCAGCTGATTGCAAAACCTTAATCTCCAGTGCATGAACTGACTCAATGCTTCATCCAGGCTGCTTTAACTTTGCTTGAGAAACACAAGTAAATAAACATGATCCAGTTGTGGTTACCATGGATACTATGCTGACATGCAGAAGATATTCTGCTTTAATTTACTTGGTTTCTAACCAGCTTTAGCTGAATGAAAGTACTGGTCCCAAAAGCCAGCCTCACTTAATTACAGATCTGCCTTGCTTCATCTTAGATTAAACCAGTTAATAAAGGATCTCCAATGATGGATCAGTTTTTCTTTTTGAGTTTTCAAAAATCCTATTGAATTTGGCACAAGTTACTTAAGCTTGATCTCCCCAGGCCTACTCATGCACATAAAATTAGATATAGATTTAAATAGTTTGCTTAATCCAACCCCCAAATATTATGCAAGGTCAGAAACTGGCTTGAAAACTGAGAGGATCTAAGAGAGCAGAGTAACAAGAATGGTTTTAATTTACAGGAAAATCAGTAAACTTCTTCAAATTCACTACAAATATATAATTTACTCAAATGACTTTATAAATTATGAAGGGCTTATAAAACACATGGCACATAATTAGACTAAAAACTTACAGGAGAGCTGCACATGAATAGTTAGTTAGATGACATTGCTCAATTATTATAGAAACATTCTCTTAAATTAGCATGGTAGGGATGAAAAAAAATGGTTGCTATTATAATCAGTCATTCACAAAGGATCAAATAAAACTGTACTGAAATCCTTGGGGATATTCAAAATAGTAATTAAGAAAGGAGGCTGAGTACTGCAAAAAAGGCTCCAAGAAGATCTCACTATAATAAGTGATTACCTGGCAATTGCAGCATGCATGACCATATCTTCTGATATTTTACAATTATTCTAAAATGGCAGTTATTCTGATAGAAGATATTTTGCACAGAGGAATATGCATCACTGTTACACAACTTACAGGGTATGGGAAAGTAAAGGCTCTGTAGTTTTAACTTGTAGCTGGCACTCTGTGCAATCATATTAAACCTAAAACACTCATATGCCTCAAGTGGTACTTACCCAACTTTTTTTCCTCATTGTTTCCCCAACTTTTACTATTCCCTCTGGCAGTGGATATTTGCTAACTAGGAGATATAAATCTGAAGTCCAGTCTGACAGATGCAACCTTTGAGCTGCAATTCAGATCCAAAGATACGCTCTGTGTCACTGATATAAATGTGACTTACTTTTGCAGTGCGTGACATTGGTGGAGCCATCAAAATCTGTACTGGTGTTGCCAGGGCAGGTGATGCAGTAGTTCTGACCAAACTCAGGCTGGTATGTTCCCACAGGGCACCGGATACATCTGTGTGTTGTGGAGTTGTAGTAGTGTCCAGGAGAACAGTGAACTGCAAGGTATGAGGTGTATTATTTTCAAAAAGTAGCAACCTCCAGTGCAGAGAGCTTTCCTCTGCCCTGGACGTACGTGGTCTGCAACATTCTTATTAGGCCATAAAAGGCAGAAAAGACCCCAGCTCCCTGCATTTCCCAGTCTAAAGAATCTTCCAACTAAAACCCAGAGTTTTTATAAAACCCTTATGAACTAGAAATGCGTGATACGTATCTCTCACTGTGTTTAATATATTTGTAATAAATGGAAGTGGGTATAAATCCACCTCAACAAGAGAAATTACTTTCACAGTAGCAGGAGAGAGGTTTCCATTAGTGTCTGTTTGCCAGGGCCAGCATGTCATTTCAGTAACTAAACCAAAATGCATTTGGGAAGATTCCTTCTTCAGCATTGGCACTGGAAGTTGACATTATGGAATACAGAATGCACCCTTAGAGTTTCTGCCTAGCCCATGAGTAATCAATCCTTAACTTCATCTAACTTTTGTAGTGTTTAGTTTTTGTGATGCAGTAAATAAAAATATACAGGACATGAAAGCTAAAGCATTGGCTAATCCAAGTTTGTGTTATTTATTGCCACACAGTGGGGCTGATTACCTTACCAGTAGCAGTGCTGACCCCCTGCCTGCCTGTGGTAAATTCCAAAGAAAACCATAAATCCTGTTCAGTCTGCACAACCTTGGGAGACCATTCCCAGTTTACAGATTTCTTGACCATTTCATTTAATCACATGCCCATGCAGCAACAATGTTTGTTTTGGAGCCTCCAAGAGCCCCTTGGCACTGATGATAATAAACCAAAGGCCCAGAAGTAGGAAGATGAATTGTGGAAAGATTTTGAATTCACCTTTGGTTTCACAGTCTTGAAAGGAAACAGCACCTTCGTATTTGGTCACAAGCCCACCGCCACAGGGAAAGCAGAGGGTCCTTCCTGGTTCAGGCTGATACGTACCAAGAGGACAGACTGTACAAGGTTTAAAACCATCTGAAGAGTAGTGCCCAGGAGAACACTGCCCTAGAAATTGAAAATGATCATCTGTATTAGTGTGTTGACTTTTCTGGATGAAGTATAAAACCCACAAGTAGTTAGCAAGGCTTTCTTTTGCTTAATCATGTGACATCAAGACAGCCGCAGATCAAATTCTAATCTTACCTGCATATTTTGTATTGCTCCTGTATCTTCTTCCTAAAACCACCACCACTAAGAACCAGTTTCATAATATGCTTTTTGGCAACTATGATTCTGTTTGGATTTTTTTTTAGAAGGGGGTCTGTTAAGATTCCATTGGAATACTTTGTACTTTCACCAAGTCTTTCATCTCAGTATTTCAAAGTACTTTATAGGAAGAAATGGAACGGAACCACGCCTATGAAGCAAGGTTTTGTATCTCCATTTTAGAGATGTGGACAGTGGATCATGGTGTTTACCAGATGGGATGGTAGCAGTCCAGCACCTTGTCTATCAGAATACCTAACACCAGCAGCATTTCATGTAGTTGTGAAAACTAGTGCTTGTCAGGTGCTCCTCTGCCAGGAAACAGAGATTTGTGAAAAGCAAATTGCTTTGTGAATCAATCTACTGACAGAAGTTTCCAAACTCGCTTTCCAGGTAGTTTCTGATAGGCATTTGTTTGGCTTGGCTCTTGCTAGCTTGAGTACTTTCCTCTGTGAACCTGAGAACCAGGATGTCAGGTTTTTCAAGATTGTGGCATGAATGTGTATCTTCACACCACTCCAGACTGGGATACCAACACTGTGAGATGCTACATATTCCCTGAGGTTGCCTCATCCCAGAACTTTGTAATTTAGCTTCCCTGAGAACTGAGCAGCAGACAGAAACAACTGGCTTGAAAACAAGAAAATTTTGAGAGCCTCTAGGTATTGTTGCAGTCTCATAAGAACCCTGATAATTGCTGGGAAATATTTGGGGCATTCAATATCTTGGGTGCTTGGCATGAGTGAGGATCTCTGGCACTCAGGATGAACTAGAGCTCCTGAGTGAAAGCCAAGTTCAAGTTCTGTCCCCACAAAAGCCAAACTCCTATGGACACCTGTGGGGTCAGGATCTCCAGGATTTACTTGTGCTCCCATCCCAGCTGGCTGGAATATGATGGTACAAACTGGCTGTGGTGACACAGACCTCAGAGAAATATTATGATACTAATTTGAGGGCAATTTTGTTCTTGTTATTAGGAGCAAAACTGGCCTGGTCCAATTGGTTACTGGAACCCAGACTGGAACATGTTTCCTGGTAGGATTTGTGACCCTTGTGGGGGACCCATGCTGCAGCAGGCTGTGCCTGAAGGACTGACCCTGAGGAAAAGTGACTCATATTGGAGAACTCTTGCCCATGAGATGGAGTCACATTGAAGAAGTTAGTGAAGTCTTCTGTGGGAGGGGCCCCATGCTGGAGCAGCAGCAGGAACAACATCAGTGTGATGAACTGACCATAATCCCCATTCCCATCTCCCTGGGCTGCTGGGTGGGAGGAGGTAGAGCTGGGAAGGAGGGAGGGGTATGGAAGAGGTGTTTTTAGGAGATATTTTATTTCTCCTTGTCCTGCTCTGATTTTGATTAGTAGTGATTTCACTGAATTTTCCCAATTTAAGTCTGTTTGGTATTTGGTGAGTGGTCTCTCCCTGCCCTTAAGTGTGAACTTTTGTTATCCTGTCTCTCCCCTCCCCAGCTGAGGAAGGCAGTGAGACATCAGCTTTGGTGGGTGCCTGGTGTCCAGGCAGGGGCAATCTACTGCAGCATGGAATTCACTTGCAGCTACAAGTGATTTCTGCACAACAGGCACTTAAAATCTCTGACATGCTTGTGGAATGTATATTCCTCACATTTAGAAGTGAGGATTTCAGTGAAAGTTTATTGGTTACTGCACAGGCATTTCTGCTCTGGAAGATAAGATGCAAAAATACTGTTGATTACTGGCAGGGAGTACAGACAGTACAGACTTTCTAACATAATCACATATGCTGACACAAATTTTGATAAAATCTTTGACAGGGAAATTTATGAAGTCCAAAGCATATTCTCTCTTGCCACTTCCAGAGGAAAAGGAGAGAGCTGAGCAGAAAACCAAAATGTTTTGATTTGACAATAAAAATTGTGAGATAAATCCACCCTACAAAAATAATCAGAAGGGTTTTTTGTTGTTGTTGTTGTACAGAACAATAATTCCAATGTAAGCCTTGAAACAAAAGTCTTTTTCTTCTAGTTGTTTTGCTACTTTTGTCAGTATGCTATAGTCAATCTTTATAAACTCAGACTGTATTTTGATATGCTTTTCTTATGTTATGGATAAATACAAATCAGCATAGCAAAGATGCACAGGTGTTTCAGATTATTTTGTCTGGTATTTCCTTCATACAGCAAATCAGCAAAATCTATCATATGTTTGGACTGAATAACTGACACTGCAGTTATTTTTTATTCACTAGATGGGAAAAAGTAGCAGTTTCTCACGTGACATTTGCCATGTGTTCTCTTTAGATATCCTTGCAGAATGCATTAATGTAAATTACATGGATGAGTTTTCAAGTTAGAACTTGTGTAGCAGATAGGACGGATTTATTTCTAAGTCAGATAATGTATCTGCTATAAACTAGATTTTGATATTCTGTAATGAAATGAGGTAAAGAAAATAAACAGTTGTATCTTAAAAACTTAGACTGATCAAGTTACTATAGAAGCACCAGGTATTACCATCATTATAATTTAGTTTATAAATCATGAAGTTGAATCAGAGATGCTACATCACCTGCCAAAAGTTACAGTGCGTTCAAGCAGCACTGAAAGTTGCAATCATTAGCTCTGAGTATGGATTACAGATCTCTGCAGCATAACTATCTCAAATTGATAATTGCTGCTAATTAGAGCAGGTAAGCTGCCTCTCATGCAAGACATTAAATGAGTAGGTTCATTATTACACTCACCAATACCAGTCCAAAGTAATCCATCCCTTTGGCTCACAATACACTGATGAGTCCTTACAAGTCAAGGTACTTCCATACCTGAGGTGAAGCACAAAGTGCTTTGCTTGGCTTGCTCATTTCCATCCCATAACTCACATTGCTGTAGCAGATCCCATTGTCTTTGGCCCGAGCCAAACCATCCGTTGCTTGTAAGTGCACAGAGATTTCTTGTGTTACCTTTACAAGCCAGAACTGTGGCAGGCTCTCTCCTCTTTCAGCCTCTTGCCTCACAGGGTGTGTGTGGCAGCACCTAAAGCTTTTACAATCGAGTTCAACTTGCCTCCACATTCCGAGACGTTCCGGGCGCCCGCGACTCCCTGGCCATCGTTGCTGGGGCAAGGCTCACAGGTGAGTTGGCCTTCTGTATCCTGGTAGGTTCCTGGTGAGCACGGGACGCACTGGTTGTGTTCTCCGCTATAAAAGGTGCCCGTGCTGCAGGTAACTGAGGAAACAAAAGGGGAGCCTAGGTAAGGATGTTCACTTTGATCACATTTTTCACCCTAATACGGAACATTTAGAGAAGGTGGATGTCTTTGGCCCAGGATTAAAATGGCACGTGTTTTGCATGTGTTAGTCCAGGACCCTCACCTGATGCAAACAGACCCATCTCCACTGGGGTTTAGGTCAATTTATATCAGGGTGAGGTCCTCCTTCTATTGTTTAAACCATTAAATTTCTTTGTAGTGCACTCAGGTGTTTATCACACGTGTGTTGTTAATAAAGCTGTTTATACTTGAAACAGTATCTTGCAGTTTATTAAAGCAGTGCTGCATAAAGTGTGGGAAATGAGAGCTTTTAGTTTATAGCAGGTGCAGTTAAAAGTTGGTTTTATGGCAGATGACCACAAAAAGTCTGTCCCCTGAGATCAGTTCTAGAGATTTCTCCATGGGCAACGTGTCCCCTGCAATACTTTCTGTAATAATTTCTGTCTCTTGCCACTCAAATACCCCAACTGTACAGCATCTTAAATACAGATATGAATACATGTGCTTTTCTTGCTTCAACAGGGCATGTAACTGCATTTCACATTTTTGTCTGCGGGGTAGGGGTGGTGGAAATGTCTGAGTTTCTAGATAGCAACAGCCTTTCAAATAGAGTTTCTAAATCACTCTTCCCATATGATAACAACTACCTCTGAACCCACTCACTGGAAGCACCTATCAGATGTGATTTCTTTTGGCTTGTAAATGGATTGGTATCTCAATAGCTGGAAAAATAAGTATGCTGATTTTGAAAAGATGTCTGTAAGTGATTAGAAAGCTTGCAGTGCTGAGAACTGCCATTAATAAATTTGCATTTGCACACTGTCCCCAGCAATGCACCAGAGCCTGGTAACATGGAAAAAGGCTTAAAGAAATTAGGTATTTTACACAAAATAGATTTCTATACTTTTTTTTAACTGGACCTCTTGAGCATTAAATATAACATATCCATGGATCACGGATTATTTGATGGTGAGGGTGACACTGGTGATATAAAAGTAAATATATAGCAGCTAGGCAAACATCATATTATTGTTTTACCAAATTGTAAATATATTTTGATAAGATGGGAGCATCTGGGAACCAACTGCCAACATTGTCTTGTGGCAGGTTTTGATACCTACCAACTGACAGCATGGGAATGTATCCATATTTATACTTCTGTTTTCCTACAACCAACTAATGAATTCCCTTCAGAGTCTTATGCATATATGAATTCCCTTCATAGTCCATGCATATATACTGAGTAATACTGATCATTAAATTCTACATCATTATCTCAGAGGTTTCCTCCCTGGTTAACCATGGAAAAGGTAATTTCAGACTGCTTGATTTGGGGGATATGACTGAATATTCGAGCTCTTTGGACTTACCACATTTTCCATCCTGCAGTACTTGCCCTGTACTGCACGCTTCATGCCCTTCAGTAGCTTTAGCTGGCTTCTGAGCCACTTCATATTCTGTCCCAGAAAACTGAATGTAAAATTGCTGTTTATTAATAGATTTCCTCAATGTTTTGATTGCAGTTTGCAGCTTCTGCTCCATCCTTTTCCGAACACAGTCAATGTTACAGGTGTCTAGATGGGAAATGATAACAAAACTAGAAGCAATTGAGATTCATGTTTAAAAGAGATGCTTAACAAAAAGCTTAGCCTGCATTGCACTATGACACCTCTGTTTGTTTCACTGTCTTGTCCATACAGATTGAAGCAGCAGCTCACTGTATTCAAGATCAGGCCTTTCAAAGGGACAGGAGAGTACCCTGAGTTCCATGGAACAGTTCCATGGCCTGCAAGTACACACTGAGTGCTGCAGAAAGCATCAGTCCCAGTGTGTTCTCCTTTCAGGTGTGTGTTCAGTCTGCCACCATTAATGTTCCTGAATTTTCTCTGCCCACGCTTTTCTCAGTTGGTTAGGAACTCATGCCACTTCCCTGACCAAAACACCTTTGTGTCAGTGACAAAAAGAAAGGTGCTTTCAGGCACAACTGCTGTTTGAACCAATTGGCTAATGGGGTGTCCCTCAAGGTTAAGAAATCTGCCTTGGAGGACTGACGTCTTTATAGGATTCAGCCCACATTTTCTTTGTCTGGAATTTATAACATAACATTCAATCTCATTTATAACTTGAGGCAATTAGTTTTATTCTGAAGTTTGGTAAGAAAACATGAATTTTTCAACTGTGTGATAAAACTGTCTGATTCGCAGACTACATATTCAGCAACTTACATTTTGGAGGATGTTCTTATCATTGTTTTTGCAGAACTTCTACCTAATCTTTATGTTCCCTGTACATCAGTTAGCACTTCTGATGTTTAAAGAAATGAGACTGGATTAAAGCACGTGACTTAACTCAAGGCCTTGAAGGAATTTTGATGCAGGCTCAGTTTTTGTTCCTTTGGCTTAATTTCATCCCTGGCTCTTTTTAATTAAAGCTCTGAAACTTTGAGTTTGCAGAGGCTGTTGAATGAGGTGTTGTGCTAAAAGGTGTTCATGGCAGCTTGATGAAATAAGATCAAAGAGATTTTAACAACACACCGAGAAACTAAATTCTGATTTCTCTCCACAGACCAATCTTTCACAAACCTGAGACTTCTTCAGACTTCATCTCCACTTCAAACTCTGCAGTGATATGGGACACTTCTTTTGATGGTGACTTGCGGCCTCGGCGTTTTTTCTTGGAGGAATCGCACTTGAGATTCACAAAGGTCACCTGGCAGTTGTCTGTACAGGGGAACTGACCTCCTTTGCATGAGAGAAGCAACACAGAGAAGAAATCAAGTAGCAAAGTAGCAAGTGACAGGCTACCAAGTGATATCTCACTGGGTTATCATGAATGCAGTGACAGGCTTCATAACATTTCCTGTGTGTTGTGAGACACCTCTTTCTCCAGGCAGTGCTGGGATTGCTCATTTTGCTAGTGAATGCAGAAGGCAAAAGCACAGCCTGGTGATGCTCAGCTGCACAGTGGTGCCTCCAATGCCTAAAACTGCCCAGTCCTTTTCTGCATAAGGATTAGAAAGCTCTTTACGGAAATTATTTAAAATCAGCAAATACTATAAACTATATTTGATGGCTGAACAAAGCAAGAGAGTCAATTTCATAAATCTATGAGAATATCAGGGCAGGACCTCTAAAAACTATCAGTGGGTATTCCACCTCTTTCAGAAGTGACAATCATCATATAGCAAAGGCTTTAAAAGGCTTTGATTATGAGGTTATGAAACTGTATTGGAAGGTTTTATCTGAGCAGGAATTGTAGTTTGCCACAGGTGATGGACCTTCCAGGTCAGGGAAGAGAAATTTGTAGCACTCAAGCCTCCAGAAGGATTTTGTTCCGAGAGTGTGGTTATATTCTGTAATCTTACCGTTAGAGGTTCAGATGACTTAACAAACACAAAGCAAAGCAAGCAAAGGACAAGGAAATGCATCCAAGAAACACATTCCCCTAGTGATTGTATGGACCAAAAAATTTGACTTCTATGACTTTAAAAACAAGTCTGATAATCACATCTAATTCACAGGTAGGTCATCTTGATGACTAAGACGTCAATACTTCTAAATGAGAGATACAAATGTGTAGATTGCAGGGTAAAGATGAAATATGAGTCTAAATTTTAAAAATAAAATCTTTAAACTATTCACTTTTTTAAAAAAATAGCTATTTTTACTCTTCTCTGTTCAGGGCTCATGTAAGATTTCTCTCTTGCTTGTGAAAGTGGTGGTAAGACAAATTCACAACAGAGAATGCATCGCCAGTAGGTGTTCGGTGTAAGCTGCTAAATTGCTTTAAGCAGCAATTTAAATTTTAACTTTTTTAATACCACATTTTTGTTAATGACATCTAAATCTTATAAATATTTTCCTAACATCATAACTACTCACTCTTTCATAACAAAAGATATAATGCTTAGTAACATCAGATTTTCATAATAACCTTCCTTCTTAGGGGCTGTCTTTGGTGCTACAATAGGTTACTAATCCAGCATAAACCAAATATTAGCTTTTGTTTTCTTTTAAAAACCTCATTTGGGAAAACCAAATCAAACCAAACTGTCGTGGTTTCACATAACTTTGCATTAGTCACAGCTTTTTGTCTCAGGGTATTTCTGCCAATATCAAGGCCAGAAAAAGGATCAGCTTAATTCCCAACTCATGTACTTTTGAACAAAGATTTTTCAAAGCAACTGGTGAGATTTTCAGCACTCACGATCCAAACCCAAGGCACTGTTCAGCCACAGTGGGAACCTTGGCCTTAACTTAAATTCAGACCAAATATGAAAACCATTGATTTTTTTTTCCTGTCTGCAGTGTGAAAACAAAGCATGCAAATGAGCAAGAAAATAAACAAACAAACAAATTAAAGTGCTGTTTACATGCTGGAAGAAACCACCTACCTGAAACAGCCTGCTTCCCAGAATCTTTTGTTTTTTCTTTGCTGCGAGGCCGTAAATGGCATTTTGCATCTTTGATTTTAAAACGAGCTTTCTGCTTGACTGGAGGCGCTAGGGAATCTGTTGATGTAAAGTAAAAAAGCTACCATTGAGACAGAAATGAAACGAGATTGGAAACTTATTTTTAAAAACAGTCTCAAAAGCTTTCTTGTGACTTAAAAAAGAGGCAGCCCAAGAATTACACAGCTTGTACAAGAGGGTCCATTTCCACAGTTCATATTTTTGAGTGAGTACCTACCCTTGGGCCCAACCAGGCCAATGAATGTGCTAGTACCACGCTTGCTCTGCACATCTTCTTGGATTTTGGGTGAATTCATCTTTCACAATAAGAAAGATTAATTCCTACCTTTATTTTTTTCTGGGCTCTCTGTCTGTGAATTCCCATGTTACTTGTAGTTCTGCTCCTGCTAGTGTCAGTAAGGTTAATTTAGTGGAGCTATGCTGTTGGCAATTGAAAACCATCCAAAGGAGCTGCATCTATTGCACTCTGTGGCCTGCAAGCTTTATCCCTCAGCTTTAAACCCAAGGCAGGATTCACAGTCTTGTTTTAGAGTCGTGCAATGAGTAGAAAATGGAGCTGCTGGCTGATTTCCTCACGAAGTCCCTGGAGGAAAAGACCTGCCAGCTGCTGTGGGCTGCCCTCTGGCCCTGCAGAAGGTGGAGGGTGGTCCCAGGTGATACCACAGTGTGGGTCCCTCTTTCCTTGGTAGGGCTTTGCTGAACCAGGACTTTAGAAGTGGCCTGATCCTGTGCCACAAGCAGGCACATCTGCTGCCAGGCTGTGTCACTCCACTGCACTGTACCTCCTAGCACATCCCAAATATATAAGAAATACATGGCTGGAGAACTGGAAAATGGGAGAGAAGTACAGCAGGTATGTGTAAGGTGGGCTGACTCTTCCCACTCCTGTCCTACTCCTGGATGTTGTTTCAGCTGTTTCTAATATTGCCAGGCTTCAAGTTTTTGTGGGCTTTTTTTTTTTTTTTTTTGTGGTTTTTTTTTTTTTTTTTTTTTTTTGCTATCAGCTTTCATAAACATTTGAAATGCCTCTGCAAAAACAGTCCAGCCATTTTTTTTTTGAGAAAAAGATGGATGAAATTCAGTATTTCCTCGTAGAAGTCTCATAACCTTTTCAGGGGGGGATAACCTTTTACCCTTGCAGTAGGAGAGGCTGTGCTGCCGTGGAAGAGCTTTGCAGAAGAGGGCTGGGACCCACCCTTGTGCTACTCCTGGGTCCCTCTGGCTCACTCCTGAGCCTGGGAAAAAGTCCCATTTTGATATGCTCACTATTGACTTGCTAGACTATGGAAAGCAAATAATTCTAAATATTAGTCCTTACTGAACATATCTCAAACCTGCAGCACTCCCACACTGACCCACCAACACATCGCTGCAGCTCCACACCCCATCCTCAAGGAGAGGCTGCAGAAAAGGAGTGTGTGCATGAGGGAACACTGGCTACCTTTGATGCCTCAAGATTTTTGCTTTTTATACATTTTCAATATATTTGTAGCTTTGTACACCTTTAATACGTGGTTATATAGCTCCTGGTGTTTTTCCTACCTTTTCTCTTAGATTTCAGAATAATAAGTTAACCTTACTAATACATACTTGGAATTCTGTTTAGCCTTGTTCTTAAGAAGAGAATTCCTGGCAAGGACATCTTATTTTCTACCAGAACTTAAGAGACATAACAAGAGAAGAGAGCAAAGAAGCCCCAAGGGGGCTGACCCACGGGTGGATTACTGGTGTAACTGATTTGCTATTGGATGTCCCAGCCAGATATACTAATAATTAACCTTACAGAATTACAGAAATCCCATAGCACAAGTGCACAGAGCCATATTTTGCACACCTGAAAGCTTTCATTGAAGAATTGCTTTTTTATCTTCTCACTTTGTTGCAAGAATTGCTTTTTTTATCTTATACCGCTTCAACTCTGTCGCAAGGCTTTTCCTTTTGTTATTAGGCAACACCTTACCCCTTGCCTTACCTAACGAATGAGCCTGATGTCCTGCAATCCCCCGAGGTCCATGCCCTCCCTCCCGGGCCCAGGAGTGGGGGGCAAGCAGGGCAGACCCACCTGAGCAGCTGGGCAGGGTGGAGTTGCGCCTGGGCTGCGCCTTGCTGTGCTGCACGGGGACGCCGCAGCTCAGCGTGTAGCTGTTCTCTGAGTCTGGGGGACAGAACACAGTCAGCACACGGGCAACAGCCTCACAAAACTCGAGGCTTCAGCTTCTCAATGCTGCTAAACAACGAGATATTTTAAGTGCTGAACTTGGGATTTTAAGTGGCTGAAATACTTTGCCAAAAAGCTTCAACACTTCACAGTGTTGATGGCAAGGTTTGTTTTTTAAGTGATTTGGCACAAGGTTAGCAGTGCACAAGTAAAAAATATTTTTTGTTTGTTCATGGCAAAGTCCTTCTGCTTCCCTGTAATTTAGAAAATAAACCATGTATTTCCATAATAATTTTAGCTTCAGGCTCCAACAGAACTTATTGGCAGAAACAGAAATGGCGTACTTAGAAGCATAAGAGTGTTTACATATTACAGAGATAAAACTCTGTCTTGGTGCTTACAATTAGAGAAATGCACAGTTCCAGTAATATCTGCTAAACTGAAAATAAAATGTGAATAAAATGTTAGCTCGACTGCATATAACGCCAAGGCTAAACGTGAAAAGTACACACCCAAAAATAATCCTGTACCAGAACATCTATGAAAAAGCAGTAGCAATCCCCTCATTCCTCCCTGAAAAACTGTGAAGATGGAAACTACCAGGAGCAAATGGTAAAAAAAAAAAAAAAAAAAAAAAGGAGGGAGGGGAACGAAATGCCCAATTTTTTATAAATAATACTCAGCTGGACTGAGAGACACATCCTCCTTAACCAGGATGGTGCAGAAAAAAAATGTTATATATTGAGTTGCTGTGACAAAAGGGAAGGCAAAAATGAACAGTTGATGTCAGTGAATTCCTGTTCTTTTTAATACAAGCTTTTTTGTTAGAATTTTCCCACCCTCTCAACTGACATCTCAAATTAAACAATGAAGGTCCAAACTTCTCACATGGAGTTCACAATCAGCTCTTCTTGATTTAATTTATAATGAGGTTTTACTCATTTACTGTTGTCAAAACAAAAAATGAATGCAAGAATCATGAATACATTAACAGAGAAAAGTCAGCAAGTCACATCCTGGACGTAAGAGGACAAATAATTTCCACAAACCTGGAACAAAAAGAGTATTGGATGGGCATGACAGGAAGCAGCTCTCTATGCCTCCTGTCTTACTGCATACTAGCTGAGCCTTGGGAGCTGGTTTGACATTTGGGAGGCATTTCACCATCTCTGAGGAGAAAAAAAATAAAGAAATGTAAAACAATTGGACACTGCCCAACCCAGAACCTTGTGTGCACACATGGATACAATGGTGAGAAAAGGCAGGAAGTGGAAAAAACCATGATGAGAGATACAAGGAATTCTGAAACAAGCACATACTAAGGGAGAGCATCTGGATTGGGATGTTGAGCTCATACTTGAAAATGAAACACACTTCACATTTTTAGACCTAAACTCTACATTGGTCTTTCTCTCCTATCCTCCACTTTTGGATCTTTGTGCTCTATGAGCACAATTTTGTGTGCTCATCTTGATCTCAGAAGCAACAGGTAACACTAATCATCTGAGATGCCCTTTCTCTGATTTGGAGGCACAGCTCTCTGATTTAACAGACCAACTACATGCTGTGCACAGTGGTCTGTTTACTTAGATGACCACTAAAACTGTATTTTTTAATTCTCTAACTCCCACTGACTTTTTAACTTTAGCTCCTTGCTCTAGCCTCTGGAGCTAGAAAACTTCCCAGCCAGGCAGATGAACTTTCCATCCATCAGCAGATGCTAGGATGGAGATGGATAGTCCTGCTGACCCTTTCAGACACTGCTGAAATGCCCCAAACAATGCTAGAAGGGACCCTGTGCCACACACAGAGATCACAGAGCCATTTCTCATCAGTGCCCACAGCATGAGGCACACTGCAGCTCATGTGAAGGAAAAATCCAGCTTCTCCTCTTGGCTTCATGGCAGGATGAACACAGAGCACCCTGCAGGTCTCACAAGTGACTCTTCACACTTGGGTAAGGGAGTGCTTGTGTTTCAGCTGCAAACACATGAAGTTGTTGTTAATTGTTGGAGCAGCCTCTGTGCTTCACCCTGAGAAGATGGTATGACACCGAGAATCATAAACCGCATTTATTTTATTCTGCCACCCTTTTGGATTGAAGTGTTACTTAAGTACATCTTTTCCCTCACAAATGACAAGGTTCATTCTTGGCTGCAGCTGGCACATGCCATTTCCTACAGGGAGGAAGCCTCACTGCTTCCCTCCTTTCCCCAGAGGGTTCCCCTCTGCACTGACTGCTGACCAAGTGCAGCTGGGCACCTCTTCAAGCAGCTTTTTCACACTGCAGCAGCTACTTAAATCTCAGCCAAGTGACTGTAGGGCAGTTCTTGCTTCAGCCCCATAGAAATGCTGTTTCAGGTATGTGATTTTTCTCCAGCTGTTTCTTGCTACTTCTTCCAAACCTGCTCACCTGACAAGACAGGTTTAGCTGACAGTTGTTTTTCTCACTGCTGACTGTAGTAGTGTAAATGTCATTTTTCCTGTCAGCTTGCCAGCACATCACACTGAAGTAGGGCTTGCTTCTGACACCAGAGCTGTAGCAGCCAGACTGGTTTGGGTCTACCAGGGCTTGGCAAAAGCCCAGTAAAGCCAACATGAAACCAAGCAGTTCCAAAGCAGTAGCTGGAATGAGTGTTGCCTGACTTGGCTTGAGTGCAGAGGAAGAGTCGCAGCAGCCTCCAGCAGGTTTGTATTCCTGGCCTCACTGGTCATTAAATATAAATATATATAAGTCACATAAACATGCCTGATGTTCACATCTCAGATATGGGAATAATCATTCTCCACTTATCTCCCTCCTAAGTCTTCTATGTTGCTCCGGTGATGCCTTTAAAGAAATTATTTCCTTGGACTGAGGAGGCAACAAAGCACAAAGTGCCATTGCTGAGCCAAGGAGGGTTTTGTTACTGCAAATGTCTCCAAATCACGTGGCATTCAGGATCACAAAATATAATTCTTCCACTTTTTATTGTGCTTTTGTAACAATTTAGAATATAGTTTCCTCTCAAAAATGTTGGGAATAAAGGCAGGTGATCAGCAGGGAGATGATGCTCATTTTAAACCTCACTGAAGTCACCAAATACTGGAGTGTGTATCAATAGACAAGGGTGTTCTATTTCCATCTTCCAGCTGAGCATTATAAATAATGAGGAAAAATTTACAAGCAGGAAAATATTTTCAATACAGCCTCTTAAATCATTCTTAGTAGGCTGAGAGGGAATATAGCACAAGTAGTCTAACTTCATACTAGACCTCCAAAAATTTTAGTTCCAGCTGCTAACTTACAAAATCCTTTCCAGAGGAATAACTGGTATATGGCAAGGGAGACCCAGTAGATAACTAAAAACCACAGAGAGCTATTTCTTGCTTCACAATGCTTAGTTCTCTACATAGCAGGGAAGGTAACAGCCAGGTAAGCAGGAAAGTTAAGCACTTAATAGTGCTTAGGAAGAAGATAGAGGCAAACGCTGGAATTCAGCTTGAGGCTCTCACCCCTCACCCCACCTTGGTTATAAAGTGCTTTCCATACTGCTGTATCCATGTAAAAAAAGCCACAATTGCATGATCACATGAGGCCAGTGCAGTGCTCTCTGCTCCAGATTAAGCAGTGCTTTCTCTCAGTATATGCAGAGATTCCCTGAAGGGAGATCCCCCTTTTTCTTGTTCTTTATTGCTCCCAATTAGGTATTAGGCATCATCCCCAAATGTGCCTATGAGAAGTTATTTGTGGTTAAAAAATGTGACCAGGAAAAGCCCCAGCTATGCCATTCTCATTAAAAATGAAGAAAACCAGAATGAAAATCTCACAGAAAATACTTTGGCTGTAGCCATGATCAAGCTTTGCTGTGCTTCAAATAAGACTCCAGAAAAAGAAGTCATCATTTAAAGGATACAGAAATTCAGGTCTGCCACAAAGTGGCACTAGCAGCAAGTACCAAATTTTTCTGGTCTCAGGATTTGTGTTCATTGTCATTAATACTTTTGACACAGCTAGTGTCAGTGTTTTATATGAAGCAGGACACTTTTAGAGACAACTTGAAAAATTGGGGTATGGTGCTGTGAATGTAGGCATTATGTCCTACCATGTCCTACTTGTAAACAGTTAAATGTTTTGAATATTCTAAATAATTGTTAGAGGTAAATAGAGTTATAGCTGACATTACAGAGATGGGAAGAGGGCAAATCAAGGACAAAAGTATAAAATACCTAAGATAATAATAACAATAACACTTAGATTTCTGTGAATGGACTCATAAACTTAAAAAAACATTCCACACAAATAAAATCCAACCTATTGCTCATTCGCTAATGGACCTCGAATTGTATCCTAGCCCATGGAGCTCCACGGGATCAGGTGTTATCTGAGTTTATGAAATGAATTTGGGGATCTAGATTGTGAAAATGCAACCTTTCTCAAACAAAACCATGGGTTTTGCACCCTCTTGGTGACAGTCACCACAGTCACCTCGGAGTCACACTTCCACACTCACCAACACAGTCCTTTTTATTCCAGTGCAGTTTCTTTCCAGGTGGGCAGATGCACTCATAGCTCCCCATGGTATTAAGACACCCAAAGTCACAGCTACCATTGCTGATGCTGCATTCATCAATATCTGAAAACATATTTAAAGTTGTGAAGAGTCTTAACCATGTGTACACACATATACTGTGCATTAAGACATGACTTGCATAAGGAAACCTATTTCTACTGTATCTTTTACATTTGAGTCCATATAAACATGTATAAAGACAGACAGTGCCCAACAACTTTAGTGCATTTTGCATGTATTTGTCCTGTACAGCTCCTACTCTCCCAAAAATTTATGCATTTGATACAGTTTGCTTGCCAGGACCAGTTACACTGAAATTCTTGGAAGTAATCACAAGATACAAAACACGCTCAAAAGTCTCTGCAGCATCTGGACAATAATGCATTATACAGAAAAATGGCATAAACCTCTGTGAGATTACATCACTTCTGCAAAACAAGGAGGTAAATTCTGCAGTGATTCCCAGAGTTTCTTTTAGAAGTTCTGGGGAAGGCGGAAATGATGCTTTCAAAAGAAACTAAGCAGTTGAAGTGTAGTTCAGACTTCCACTCCTTGAATAAAAAGTTAAGGTAAAGCTTGCAAGAAGGTGAAGAAATTATTGTATATGTTATCATTGATATTCCACAGAAAATCTTTCAACTTTTGATACATTAGAAAAGAATTTAGCCAGTATGTGGTGTATCCTTTTTAGTCCATGCATTCAGCATTCATACACTTGTGCCAACAAGGTCAATCTCTCATCTCCTCTCTTCTCACCACCAGAAAGAACATTTTTTTATTTAATGAGCTGAAATGACACTGAATCAACAGGAGGCACACAGAAATCCTGATGCTCTGGCTCACTGGTAGACCTCAAAATTGAGCATGTAAGGACTAAAACTAGTGACAGGCCTAAGTGGTAAAACTTGAGGCCTGGACAAGTCTGGATTCAGAGCTGTGATTTTGTATCTACTCATAATGGAAAAAAGCGGGAGGTTTGGATCCAGTTTTGTTTTTGCTCAGAATTCAGCACGGAGTATTTCCAATAAGAGTTTAGGTCCTTCTTCAGTCTTACTGAAAAGGCTGAGGCTTAACTAGGCTGAAGGTTATTTAAAGATGAGGCAGAACCCCGAACTTTGAGGCTTTCCCTAAATTAGTGCATTAAGACACTAAGTAATTAACAGTGAAACTGAAGATCAGTCTCTCTACACCTCATATAGCAAAGGTCCCAAAAACTTTCAGACTCTGAATTTGCTTTCACAACTGCTTTCAAGTGGGGTCTGTTTCCAAACTGCTTTACTAGATGGACTCTTTCTCTTCCCGCCTGCCTCTGCTCTTACCATGATTTCATGTGATACTTCTCCAGAAAAGAGAGACCAGCATACACCCCCTACACCTTTCTCCCAGAAAAGCAGCCATGCAAAGATACCATTAGCAGTGTCTCATGTGACATTACAAAATCAGGTGAACTCAGCCCTCAGAAGTGAGAGAAGTGAGGGGCCAGCATCTATTTCTGCTACATCAGCCGAACCTCTAATTTGGTCACTGTGGTAATGCTGCACTTCAAAAATATCCCTCTCCTACATAATGAAACATTACAGCACCACTTCTTTCCAGTCATACCAAAAAGGTTGAAAGCAGGTACCCAGAAGATGGGAGGAAGATCCACCAATGCCTTCTGTTATGAATTTCATAGGCAGTTTATGTCACAGACTGGTAAGGACAAATGCCATCAGAGCTAAAATACATAAACTTTGCAAAACTGACTTCTTTCCCCTATTCTCTTTGTTGTCCATCATATGATGCCTCCCTACAGTTGTGAGTAACCTCACTCCTGTGGAAGTTCTGGTCAAAAAATGGTGGGACACTGGTTTTCACTGGTGTTTTTCTCTTGGGAATGCTTCAGCAAATCTGAGAAACTGAAATTTTAGTCACACCCAGATCATGATATTTTAAGTTTATTTTAATTTTATATCCTTATCATCTTGAGTTAATCATCTTAATCTAAAAGAATGTGTGGCTCTGTAAACAGTTCCCAAAGCAAGCAAACACACATGTAAGCAAAACTCAGTTTCAAACCTCCACAGTGCGTCAGTCCGTACAAAGTGTAGCCTTTGTGGCAGAGACACTCAAAGCTTCCAGGGTAGTTGATGCAGGTGTGGTCACAGGTTCGTTCAAAGGAGCACTCATCTATATCTGAATTAATAGAAAAAGCATTAAGGAATCAGATTTAATCAGGTTACACTGAATGACTGGATTTTCTCACTGGGTTGCAACGTCTTGTTACTGATGAACTATCGTTTACCATCCCACGTAAAATCTGAATAAAATATCATTCTCATTCCTCTAGTGCCTTGTGAAGAAAATACTCCCAGGTAAATGAAGAAGAACAAGAAGAGAGAATTTGGTAAAACCCGATGAAGATTGTATTATGTACATTCCCCATTAGATGGCAACCTTTAACTTCTGATCATACTGACCCAGCAGGGCTGGGCGAGTATGGAGCTTTTGGGGAAATTAGTGGCACAATGGAAAAATGGTTTAGGTTGAATCAAGCAATTCCCTCTTTCACTGACCAATATGCTGACATCTTGCCCAACAAGACAAGGAGTTGCTCCCAGACTTCTGCTCTTCCTTACAAGACTGTACAGACTTGCAGAGGGTAAGCAAAACACTGCTGGAGTAAGCCCTGATGAGGAATGGACAGGCTGCACCTAGCACAGAAAATATTAGTCCAAAGTTCACATTCTACCCAACTCAAGAAAATATGATCTCTTCCCCTTAAAAGAAGTCAGGCAGCTCTAATTATCACTGCTCAGCAATGTGAAACCCTGGCTTACACATCTTCCATCCAGCAGGCCATGAAAAAAGCAACCGAGAGCACGTTGCTTCCAGGACAGTACAAAGATTTGCTGAGCAGGTGCTGTGGAGGTTGATTTGACAGCAGCCCTGACAGAATGGACTTGCTGAAAATATTAAAGGTACCTTAAACAGGAATCTGTGCTAAATAACACTTTGGAGTTAATTTTATTTTATTTATTTATTTTTTTAAATAAATTCTCTTCTGTGATTAATTTTTCTGCTTACAGGTCAGAAAATTGAATACAATTACATTATTTGAGAGTGGTCATTTCAATAAATCTCATTCCTTCAATGTTCCTGAGTTATAAATGAATGGAATAGTATTCCTATGGCAATTTCCACACTTTCTAGAGCTAGTTTTTAAGAACAAAACCTGAACAACATCATTACAAAATGTAACTTAGACTTTCATATTGTACATGCTTGGAAAGCTGTTGGTGTTTGAAAACACTTGAAAACTCACCATACTTCAGGGGATCCTAACCCAATTCCTATATCCAAGTATTATTTACATACTTTTGACACTTAATGAAGCATTCTGGGTCTCATTCTGTTATTATAAATACAAATACTTACCTTCCAGAACTATAAAATTAAGATTTCCTGTATGTGTACACAAACCCAAATCTGTGTGAGAGTTTATGCACAAATTTAGAATGACACATTCAGCTATATTTTATATGACCTCCAACTTTAAATGTTTCAAAACATTCACACAAAAGACAATGCACAATGTGGGAAGCAACTGTTCAGGCAAATGCATAACATAAAATGAAATAAACATGATGAACAGAAATCTGTGCTGTCCAGTTTTATGTGTGCACCACAATCACTTTGTATGATTAAGTCACAAAAAGATGACAACTGAGATTTTTCTCTTTCTTACACCTATTTAATTTTTAATGAATGTTTAAATCCATTTTAAAATATCATCATTTCAGTTCTGAAAGTAATTTCTTTTAAAGGTTTCTTTTATAGTCTTGGAAATGTGCAGATTTGAATACACATAAATGGCAAACTGTTCCAGCTTTCTCTAAATAAATACACAAAGTAAAATCACTTGGGAATGAACACTGCAGCTATAGTTGAAAGGATTTTTAATGCTTAAGAAGCCAAATCATACATCATGGTTTCATTCATGTGTAACCTTGTTCACTATGTGGAATTGTAGGAGATTTACAAAAGCAGTTCATTTTCTGGCCTCCGACTTACTCTGGAACTCTCTTTTTCGGAACCAATTTCTGAACAGTGATCTTATCCTGCACTAGTTTAGTCCATAGTGTTTATGCACTGCTTTCCCATGCAGAACTTTGTGTTGCTGCATATATGGCTTGTTTTTCTTCCCATTCAGGAGGATGCACTTCCCTCTTTGCCCATGGAAGAAGAGTCTGCCTGATGACGTGACCACTGCTTGCCAACTACCAGGCACTCAGGATGGCCAAATGCATTTCTGCTCCATAGCTTCTTCACCCTTTAAACCCCTCAGCCCGCTCCTGCTGCTGCTCTCACATGCTCAGGCTGCTGAATTCAGCATCCTGCTGGAACAAGGGGAGCCCCCGTGCAGGCTCCCCTGGCTGAGCCTCAGCCCCGGCTGCTCCCGGTTGAGGCAGGCAGGGAGGGACCAGCTTTCTGCACAATCACCAGCCCCCTGAGGAATTCAGCACTTGTCATAGAAAAGGCAAAAATATTCACCACATACTCTTCATGACAAGAAACTGGTGGTGTGATACAGGATGCTGAAATCCTCCTTTTTTTTTTTTTTTTTTTTGAAACTCTGAAATCTGTGCTCTGGATGTTATCCCCAGGCTCCCAGGAACTTTGAAGCTGGCCCTCACACCTCTATGGTGCTTCACAATACCTCTCCATATTTAGCTTGAAAGGATGTGCTTATTTCCCACCACCCTCATGACACAGGTGTATCTCACAAGACACCACAGAGTTGGGAATTTGACCTTCACAGCCCTGGGTTTCATATCCTGCTTTACCACAACAACAGGGAACAAACATGGGGATCTAAACCCTGTCTCCTTTGTACAAGCTAATCAATAAACTTTGGTAGCCTCACCTACTTAAGACAAGTCAAAAAATACAAAAGCAGAGATGTGACAGGTAACAGTCCCACCACCATGTACACATTCAAACACACAAACATTTAGGAATTGCGTTGCTCTGAATTCCCTCTCCCCCCACCCCAAAATAAATACTTATAAATTAACTTCCTGGGTCTGAGCCGCTCTTAAAATGATTTAAAGTTATTTAGAGTAAGTTTTTAAACTGTTTTAAAATGAGAAGTCAAAATGTTGTGGTATTGAAGAACTGTGGTGGAAAACTTCAACTTAAGGTTGAAGTTTGTATTCTATTTTTTGTTGGATTTGGCATAAATTCACATGTAGTCCAAGCTGTCTCCGAACATTTCAGATTTGCTAACTCACTTACCTGACATCAAACACATTTTTTAAATTTCACTTAGCCAAAAATTCATGCCACATTCACCTCTGCAATCAGCAGAGTTGACTGTGTCATTTCAGCAGGTTAAGAGGTGTCTTCACAGCTGAGCTGTTTGAGGCTTACAGGGACTATGGGGACAAATTCACTGCTGGTAGTACACAATTCATTTCCTGCCAGCTTTTTTAGGAATACTAATGATACATATAAATCTAAGAAAGGAGCTCCCTACTTCACAGCAGACCCAGTGGAAGTGCCAAGTTCAGGGGCTGGAGCAGATGACTTCCAAAGGTCTTTTCCAGGCTCCACCATGGATTCATGGGCACACTGGCAGTGCCAGACTTCTCTTCATGGTGTCCTGTGCTGCTGACAGCTCTCCTTCCAGTCCCCATTTCCAACATATCAAGGCATCATCTCAGGCTGAATAAAGTCCAATGTCTCTTCTAGCAATCCATGTTCTCACCTCCAAAAAGAATGTTTGAGGAAACACTCCTTAATTTTTCCCTAGAATGGATTCAACTAGAAGAGGTTGTTCAATGGTTTAATAAAAGAGCAGCAGGATTTCCCTGGGGTTTTGAGGGAAGCAATTTTTGGCAGTGGTGGCCATGCTCTATAATATTAGTTTGGCTAGGTTCCTATTATTTCAAGTTAGCATTTGGATTTTATTGTTGATTTTTTGATTTTTCAATCATACAAAGGCTTTTTTTTTTTTTTTTTTTTTTTTTAGTTTAGGCCTTCCCATGTTAAATGATCCCATACATAATGATCTTTATTTTTCTTGAATGTAAAGTTTTTAGTGGGTGTCAGATTGTCAGTACTGCAAAGTAAATTCTTCTATCTCCAGAAGGGAGCTACCAGAGATCGGATTTCTTCTCAGTTTCCTCAAACAGATGTGTCTCAAAGGTGACCTGAGGGAGCAGGGAATAAAGCAGCTCATTTTCCATGCTCATTCAAGTCCCTGCCCTTTCCACTGGTGCTGCCACTAGACTCCCAATTACAGTAGCACCAATTGTTCTGTGGCTTGTGTGATGTGGACACTGACTCATTTGTGGATGTGGAGTGCAGGGCACCCACAAGCCATCACACAGCGGTGATTTTTGCTAAGCCTGGACCTGAGCTGGATTCCAACCAGGAGCTCTGAAGTGAAAGGCTCCTTTCTGTACTCTGTTTCCAGCCCTCAGACACAGTACCCTGTACTCCTGATTGTCTTCGCTCTAGAATAAATTTCAGAGTAATTAAAAGGAACTAGTGATCAGGAAATCAAAGCATAAAGCAGGACATTTCAGAAAAAACATTAGCATTACAAACAAGCAGCCCAGCACCAGACACACCCAGCTGAGACTGGTAAATCCTGCTGGATTTAGAGATGTTGTAGAACTGCAAACTGATGCAGGAACTGCTGTGACTCCCTGACAGAATGCACATGTGCAAAACTCACTTGCACAGAGGTGCGATTTGAGGGTTGTTGTTAGAGAACTAAAGAATTCAATGTCCAGCTTCTCAATTTCACATTAAAAATCTGCTTCAAAAATGTGGATTGTCCTGTCTCTCTTTTCCTGAATGTAATTTTGTTAATATTAAGATCAAGTGAAGAAATTGTTTAGAGAAAACTAATGGTCATTTCAACAGCTTTTCTTGAGACGTACACTAAGTAGCTAGGTCAAATTATGGAACTGGGAGCCTCCTTCCAAAATACAGGTCATATATCATAACTGCCTTAGAGTTTAGTCTTGAGCCTGGAGTATTTTTCACCTGATCTGAAAATAAAAGTGGCAAGGAGAGATTACTGTTATTTGGTGGTGCTATTTGTGCTACAGAGAACAAGACAGGAGTGGCTCAAAGGCAATCAACAAAAGCTGTAACAGACATGGGGAACAGAGCAGACTGTAAAGATTCTGGACACTGTAAGCAAAAAAACCCACCTTATATTTGATTTGTCTGCGTTCAGTGAGGCAAGACATGAAGTATGCACTAGATAACTGCATATTTGCAAAATAGATAAATTAAATTTAGATATACTATTTCAAATAAAAGTAAAACAGAAAATAAATATTTTTTACTAAGAAATTGAATGTACAATAAAAATAAAAGGATATATCTATCTCTATTATCAGCTCCTTCACCAGTAGAAGTGACTTGAACTTACACTTGTAGAAGTGACACCTTGAACGCTGGTAGATCAGTCAAAATGGTCATTTTTGATATTACAACAATACTTTAAAGTGCTGTCACAGCTGTGAATCCATACAGTCCCAATCCTCCCAGTGAGCTCAGGTATACCTTGATTATGGCAGTAAAGATTATTTTTCTGCCTCCTAACTGCTGCCCAGGCTGCTATGAAGAATATGCACCACAAGGAACTGTGGGTTTCCGATTTGGGTGCTGGTGGGGGTTGAGCCCCAGGCTGGGAGCAGTGGCCCAGGTGTCCCAGTGCAGTGGGCACAGCAAAGCCACTCTCAGGGTGCTGGGGTTATCTCCTAACCAGGGCACCTTCTCCTCGTGCAATGGCCCACAAGATGCAGCTCTGTTTTGTCCATCTCACACAACCCTGGTTTATTTTTAACCCCCAAGCCAAAAGTGGACTCAGTGTGGAGCAGCCCAGGCCATGCACACAAGCCAAACTCAAGTTTAGTCAGAATGTTTTGTGTTCACCTTTCTCAGCTTCCAAGTTATCGGCTCCTCTGAGAAACAGAGCCTTTCCTTGTTCTCATTCATTAAGCACACATACATAGCAACTCTAAAGAAGTGTTACATGATGTTTTTAAAATAAACACTAATGCTTTTTTTTTGTATGTATTTTGGCTGAAAGTTATATTCTGTCTTCTCCTGCCCCCACCTCCAATTTCTGTGGGGAACTGATACCACCCATGTAATGTTGTTCACCTCAGGGCCGAGCCAGCCCGGTTTCCAACAATATTTGACAGACATTAGGGAAACCACATATCTTAATCTGAGTGGTTGCTGGACCACAGGGAGTCATGATTCAAGCTATATTCCCCAACAAATGCTGGTTTAAATTCAGTGCTGGGAAGGCATTGTTTTGCTGCAGCAGCCATGTGATGGGGTTTCCACCACATCTCAGGTTTTTTGATCCACAGTGACTTAGCCCTGTTCACAGTCAGTAAAAATGCATCCTCCATGTGAGCGTGTAGCTCTTTAATACATGGCCAACCCTGACCAGGAGGAATGGCTTACAGCTAACTTCTCCTTAAGTTTCAAAGCCCACAAAAATAAAACCAATGAAAAGGAAGCAGGGAAAGATGTAGTAATGTACAAATCTTCTACTTCATTACCTTCCCACTGAGTACTTCTGGAGCAGGCTAACAGCAAGGGAGAAAAAAATAGCCATAACCCCAGGCCTTTAAAAGTAATTGAAAACCCACACCCATTTAGACTTCCCACTGCATTACTGAGCTGCAATCATCTTGCTGCTGAGACTTAATTGTTAATAACATACCTAATGACCTGCAGAAAAAAAAAACAGATCTGGCATTAATTGCTGTACTTTTAATGGGAAGTGCTAAGTGCCCAGGTAGCACAGTCTCATCTTGTAGTTTAGAAATTTGAGTGGGAAACTGTCCACTATGACTAATGTTGACTTGGACCAAAGCATTTATTTATTTAAGAACTTTATTGCTCACAGTTAAGTATGTGATTAGTGAAGAGCAAAAGTAACACACTAATCAGGGGCTGAAAGACTTCTGAAGGAAATTGATTCTGTTCGCAAGGAAATGTGCTTTTTATTAGAGATGATTTGTTGGAATGCAAAGAAGTAATAAAACAAATAAATGTATATAAACAGCAAAAGAAACCTGCAGTATATATTTGAGACAGAGGCAATAAATAATTAGAAACCTGTCACTTATTATGTAAGCATCCCACTGAGGAGGTATTTCAAAGATTTAGCAGTACACAACGAAGTGACTGATACTCAGCTTCAGGGATAGGCACACAGTATATAGCTGTACAAAGGACAAATCTGCCTCATTCTACCTCACAGCCTCAGGATCCTGTCTGTATGCTTTTATTCAGTATACTGAGATCCTGGAAACAGCTTGTTTTCATTTTCCTGCCAGCTTACCTGTACCCACAGTAAGTTCAGTAGCCCCCCTATCTCTGCTCCTGGGGCTGTCACTCTTAGGACAGGCCATGCCTTTCTGTGTCTTCATACAGTACCAAATGCAGTGTGACCACTCCATAAAGCTGTGGTGCAAGCACAGTTTAGGGAGCCACAGCTGCCTCTGTTGATTATCATTTTGGTCTGATCATTTTGGGTACTCTGATTTTGCTCTAAGGAATATCTGGGCATCACTGACTTCTCCTGTTACTGTGTGTTCTTACACTTCTGCTGCATGTCTGAAATGGAATAATCTCTTCCAAGACATAATACAGAAACTGGATGTTTATTTTAATACAATGAGGATATTTAATGCCAACATTAAATACTCATGTTCATTTAGTCCAACCTCCTGTTCTTAAGCAGCCTCCAGCATTTTGCTTGGTAAACTCCAAAAGCATCCCTGTCCCAGAAGGGATTGTCTAGGTGTTTTCCTGAACTGGTCCCTTATATTTTCCATTAATTTCATTTTCAGGTGAAACACACTTTAAATCGGTGCGATCCTTTTTAATTGCTAAATTTTGTAAAGGCTGAATAATTTATCTTAGAAAGTGCAATGCATACCTGATCCTTTCAGGAATAAGCAGGTACCTCCTTTTAGATTTTTCATATTATTTTCTTGGGCCTGAGGTTACACACAAGAAAGTAGGAATGATTCCAACTAAGCAGCTCCCTGGGGTTGGCTGGCTGCCTCTACTAATTCCTGTGAATTCACCTCAGTTCAAAAGACTGCAATCTTTCACTGGCCCCTTCGGTGTTAGAGGAACTGCAGCAGGCAGATCCTTCTTTGATGCTAAGCACCAAGGGGACCACTCTTCACCCAGCAAACTCATCAGCCTCATTAACATCACAGCAACTGGTTTCCCACTATTTACCTAGACGTTAAAGCAAAGGGAACTGCTTTTAGGAAGAACAAGACAGTACATTTGGGAAGGTCTTTAAAGGCAAATGGCAGCTTGTTCCCTTTATCTCTGCTATCAGACCGTATCAAAGGAGACCAGTTGCACTTACTGTGAACCACTGTGCTATCTCTGGCGTTTCAAAACAAAAGGAAAGCAGGTTAAAAAACAAGACTTGGCAATAAAATTGTAGGCCTAGATTCTTTGCTCCCTCTCCACAGCAAACACAATCTTTTCTTTAGGAGCTCTTCCAAGAGAGCTTTATGCAATCTCACGTAGCAACAAATTAATTTGCACTTCTCTTTTCAGTTTCTTTCAAAAATTCCATATTTAGTTTTTCTTCCCCGCAGAATCCACAAGCTCCTTCTCTTCCACAAGCTTCCCTCAGGACTTCCTCGGAGTCTGCAGAAATGGGGCTGTGGAACAACATCTCAGTGCAGCCCGTTCCCTTAGCACTCGCGTGTGTTCCCTTAGCGCTCGTGCCAAGCCGAGTGACCACCACTCCCTCCTCTTCCTCTCAGCCCTGCAGAGCCAAGTCTGCTCCCAGGCACTATGGCTTTCTTCTGCCTCATGCATCAGCCACGGATTTGCTTGCTTTTGCATCTCCAAGAGCTTTGCCCAAGGGGTGGGAAGGTTTATGCTTTTGGATGGAAACTGCCGAATCTGGCAATTTCAGCCAGGCAAAAGTTGGCAGCCAGCTTTGGGGTCTCTGGGGGTTTCTTTGATTGTAGGTGATGGGATTTGGACCAAGGCTTTTTCTATAACGAATTACATCATCATTATCACCACCATTATTATTATATTATTATTTCTCTGCTGTTGGACAAAAAAAAAAAAAAAAAAAAAAAAAAAAAAAAAGATTTCTGATATGTTTCCCTGCAGCAGCATGGAAGACCTCACCATCTGATATTTTTGGGGGCAGCATCAAACTTAAAACCAGAATAACAGTAGAGGATTACCTGATAAATTCAAATTTGGTAGATAATAATTATTTCCAATATTTTAGATATGATTGAGCAAAACTACTTGCTAAATCTCAGTCCTGCAAGCCGTGTTGGGGAACAGCAGTGTCAACTTTTTGCCATGTGACTGCTGAGGAGGGAAAGGTGCCTGACCTCAAGTGCCATGCCAAGATTACCTCTTCCTCTGACTCTTCATCTGAGCTCAATTCTGAATTTGGTCAGCTGTGCTAGCAGACAGAAGAATGAGAAAACCAATGCTGGTCACCAGAGACAGCTCTGCAGATACTTTCAAATAGAGAAGTTAAAAAAAGATTTTTTTTTTTTTTTTTTTTTGGCAGGTAAGAAAGTTTGCCTGGTCTCTTATGGAACATGGAAAAAACCTACTAGTAACTAGACACAATGGTATAAAATTAGTAAGTCTGTCCAAGGTCACAGGCACAAAGTGAGCCTAGGGAGGTGTTCTATAAAGGCATTTGGAAGGGAAGATTTCAAATTGGTACTGGTTTTCTCTGTTGAGCACATCGCACTTAACCTCACCGTAAACTCGTGGCTGTTCTCTCATCTTGCCTTTTCTCCATACTGCTAGGTTTGTGAATAACATTTTTTAAGAGGATTTCCAAATGATTGTTAAAACATAGAAAAATGCACTATAGGGATCTGAACCTGAGTAAAACACCGTTATCTTCTAACATCCAAAGCTAATAGTATAAAAAATACCTACATACACTTAATGGTATAATTCATTTTTATAACCTATTACTTTTAAAATCAATAGGAAATGAGTTAAGCTAAGCATTTTGTCAGATCACAGGAGCTACAAAATCTTCCTATGATTGCATCAGGAAGGGATGGAAGTGCTTGGTGGAAGGCCAAAGAAAGTCCAAATACATTTTCAACTTCTCAGCAATGGCAAATCAGAGAAAGGTCAAGAAAGCTGTGATAAATGAGCCTGATTCAAAACTGTACCCCCTGAATGCTTAGCTGGAGAATGCCAAGTGCAGCAACAGCCAGTGGCATTTTTAGTAAAGTCAAAGCTGTTATGTATGTTAGCACCAATGAAGGTGTAGCACTGTGGGCACCTTGGATAACAGCTCTTTTCAATGTATGAGCATCTCAGGGACCAGTCTGTGCAAGCCCATCTTCACTGAAAGGTGCACTTGTGCTAACAAATGCATTGCTTGGCAGAAGTGGGGACCACCATCCTCAACACACCTCTGACACTGAATTTTGAGCTCCCTCACATTAGGTACAGATTGTCTTTGACATAAGATGTTGAAACAGAAGTATTTATGGTATGAAAATAAAGATCCTCTTGAGCCAATTTGTATTTCTCTATGGGGACACAACCACTTCCCAGCAACACAAGCTCCTCCAGGCTTTGAGGGCTGAATCTGCTGTGACATGAAGTGAGAGATTGTGACCAGAAAGGCAACAGCCTAATTTTCTGTGTGAAGAACACCTTGAATTTGGAGACAGAAGTTGTGCCAATGCTTAGACTTCCCAGACATTACCCTTGCTCTTGGGCCTATGCTTACCTGTCCCAGCTCCTCCCACCCCTCTCCATTACTGGAGGGCTTTGTTGTGCTCAGGTTCCTCTGTTAATCTCAGGAACCCAGCAGGAGGCAATTGGCTTTGGCTCCTATTACATTTATCCTCTTACCATTGTTTTGCTAGGATAATCTAAAATGCAATTAAAGTCAATGTTTTTCCAGTGTTTTTTTATGAAAAGAAGTACTTTTATCAAGACATTGCCAGGATTTTATAAGCAAATGTAAAATTTTCCAGTATCAATCATTTCCCAAGGCAAAGGCAAGCTGAGTTATCTACTGCTATTATAGGAATAAATTGTGTTACTACATCAAGAGCTTGGGGTATGAGAAGCCATATATCAAGAGAAGTATATTAAAGAAACTTCAGGCAGGTTTATTTGTTTTCCTACAAACATAAATATGTTTACTAGTCTGCACTCTGCTCAAGCCACTATTTACACAGCAACTCTGTAAGAGCAGCTTAACAGCCTGAGGAGAACATTATAAAGGCTTTACCCTTTCTGTATCAAGGGAGGAATATTCCCTCCATCCTGCAATACATTTGGTTTTTAGCCATATTTTTGAAAAGAGAAAACTGTTCAGGTTGCTAAGGTGTTGTCTCTATCACCCTTTAGTAGGAGCTGCTAGTGAGACTTCTTGAAGGAACAAGGGACCAGTCTGGGTGAAAACATGCCTGGTGTTATTTGATGGTGCTGAAAGAGCAAGTACAACAACACAGTTTCAGTTTTCAGTTTTCAGCTGAGAATTCAAATGCAGCCCTTCCCTTCACTTCCCGTGGACCTGTGCATTCCCAGCTTGCTTCAAACTCTTGCTGAAGTCAAGGGACCACTGAATATACACAAGAATTGCTGTTCTCTGGCTCTACCTCAAAGGCTTGCTTAAAAACCCTGCCCAGAAAGGCTGGCCTCTGCAGAATCCCAGCAGGCATCCCTCTGAAAATACCAACACCACCATTTGCAAACATGCTTCAAAATTCCTCTGCCCAGCAAAACCCCAGAAGACACTCCTCCATTCCACAGACTCAATATTTGAACTTAGATTTTTGGTTTTATTTCACCTGTCCCAAGGACTCATCTCCAAGCTACTGAAACAAAGAGTAGTGGTTTGTAACATGGCAAATGTAAGAAAAATCACACTCCTTTTTTTCCAGCAGGTTCAACGGCTTTTACTCTCATTAGAAGAAAATAATCAAACCAGGGCACTTTTAAAAGGTCCAAGAGTGTGGATGCAAGCACAGAAAAATTAAACTCTTTAATATTTGGGATAGGGCTGTCATTTCATTGCAATTCTGTTTAGCACTCGGGGTAAAGGCTATCTGACCATAATCAGTGTGACTGAATGCTTGAGCTCAGTAATATGGCATTAATGTGCCATAGTGGAGAATAGATATACACATATAGTCTTTCTCTGATTCTCTTTAAAAACAATTCCTATTGAATTACAGCTTTCAGCATGATTTATCAACAGATTATTGTTTATGGAAGAATGCTACCTTCCTGCTCAAACTATTCCAAGGCTGAGTCATATCCTGGTAATTCATTAATACATAACATGATTCCAGTCCAGTAAAGTAATTTCTGCACTATACAAGTCATAAATCCTACAACATCAACTGAAAAATATATCTCAAATTCTCTTTCTAAACACTAACGGAACGTTTTGCTTGGCTTCCCACACACATCATCAAGAAGAGGGGGCCAGACAGAGCTGCAAAAAGCAATTTGATAGCAGTGTACTTTATAGAGTTTAACAGTATAAGAGCTACCATACTGAATGAGACCTGAGGTCAAACTAATCTACTCTCTAACTTACAACAGTAGCCTGTGTCAGAAGCTTCATGGGAAAATAGAAGTGAAATAATCTGTCCCATCTGCCCTCTCTACATTAGGTCTCATTCTATTAGAAAGTGATTTAAAGCCTAGATTGTGAGGTTTAATATGCCTTCCAAGAGGCAGCAGCCAGAGAACATTCCCCTTTAACTTATGAAAATGCTGCTTCAGAGGGGAGAACTGGAGGTGGTGGAGGGATGTGTTTGTTTTCATGTTTCAGCAGACTTAATTGCTACAACCAACACTGCAGATACTATCACTTGGCAAACAAACTTGTACTGGCTAGAGCTGTTTTTACTTCATACCTGGGGCATTTATTGTTTCTGCGTATGATCTTACAACCCTTTTTTCTCACAGAGGCAGACTGTACCAATATTCACAGTCTTACTGGCACCCAGTGTAACAGAAAGGATTTGAGAAGTATTCCTTTCATTGACAGTGTAACATGTTGCTTACCCAGTGGAGTATTTTTTAATCTTGATGCAAGAAGCAATATGGTGCTTGTCATAAGCGAGATATTTTTGTAAGGCTCAGTGGTGCAGAATGCCAGAGAGAAAATCTGCATAGTGAGTGAACATCATCAGTGACAGGGAAATCATCCTGAGTTTTCTTTCTCTGAGCTAGTCTGATTTCCACAAGCAGCTCCCAGTATCTCCTCCAGAGCATCAATGCCTGGTTCTTGAGCTACACTGCCCTGGCAGCTGAACCAGCACTGTTGCCTGTGTATGAAGAGTTCCCACAATTAAAACACACTTGGGCCAGACTCAGCTGGACTGGATACAAATCAGCCTGCAACAAGCCAATGTATTTTATATGTTAGGGCACATCTGTCTGAAGGGGATGGGTATATGAGTCCATTTGCTTTTCTGTGTATTTAACAGGGGAAGAAAAGGAAAGAGAGGGGGTAGACCAACAATGAAACTTTCCACCCCTTTTCACTGAAAAGTTGGCCAAACCATGTTGATAAACTGAATCTGACGGGCCAGATGCTCCAGCCCTGTCTTCTATGATCTGATGTGTTTTGTTATCTTAGATGAGTGATTGTGTCCTGTATAAATCAATGCAAGGGGTGCATCCTAATTCTGGGCCCTTCTTCAGGTTATATGACAGGGGCAAAGCCCGTTGCTTTGTTGGGTTATATGACCAAATGTGAGTGACAGGTCACTGTCATGTAACCCACGGGTGCAAACCTCCTTGGCTATTTTTTATTTTCCAATTTGGTTACTCTGTCAAAGATGGCTGGAGATTCAGTGCTGCTGGTGTGGATGCACTGATTTATTTGGGATTAAACTGGTCCTGTACATCCACATTTATCATCAATGGTTCCATACAGAAGAGTATAATGAAATCTTTGTAGCTAATCTTTAGGGGCTTCTTTAGGCCAAAAATAATTCCCACAAACACCTTCTATCTGTCTTTCCCTGTATGATTAATCCCTCATTTCATACTCATTTTCAAAACAGAGATACCGTGCTGGGGGATCCAACTCTTACCCCGGGCAGGCAAATAATGCATATTTTGTACAATAAATTAGAAAATGGACATTATGAGAAGTGATTACCTACCCAGTTAATAGGGAAATGTTTCAAGACCAGGCCTGCAGGATCCTTGGATCACAGACAGCTGCTGTGTTTGTCAAGGTGCTATTTTTCTCTCTCTCATTCTGGGATGAAAGAAGGCTTCTCCTGACACTAGGCACTGGAAGCCCTATGTAAAGCATCCCTCTACTGACAGATATGTAGAGATATAAAACAAAAAACCAAACAAAAAAAAAACAGGAAACAAAAAATCCAGAGCTGGACAAGGTTTGAGGTGTATTGCAGGAAATGCTGCCAGAGTTACTAAGGAAATTACTTCAATATCTGCTCATTGCTCTAGGCTATTACTCTCAGTTGCTCCACTCCATGAGCATCAAGTCTTGAGGAACACTTGTCTGGAAGTGAGTCTGAGGAGAGAGGAAGGGGGGTACAGTGGGGCATAAGAAGCACATTTGTTTTCAAAGAAAGAAAAGTACAAATAGCAAATGTGATGGTGTTAATGCTCATGCCATGTAGTGAGAGGGAAAACCACCTCAAATCAACTCTCCTTGGACCTCTACTGGAGAGCTTTGTAGCTATCCAAATATAGCAAAAAGTGTCCATAGAAAATCACTAGAGGGAAAATTCAGTTATTCATGAAGCAATGGGGCAAATTCTGCTTGGGATTTCCTATTGTAGCAACATGCATCCCTGAATCTCCTTTGGACAGACACCAGCAATATCAACAGCAGAGTGTTAGACCCTGTGTTCCAGTGCCTGGCTACAAAAGGGTCAATTACATTTAAAATCTGGTAGGAAGGCAGTAAAGAATAACCAACAGTCAAACAGGCAATACTTCAAAGCAAATAAAAAATGCTGTCATCCATGGCTCTAAAGAAGACCCAAAAAAGCCAGGTGGCCCATGGAGGTATTCCACATGCCCTGGAGGTACTGTTCCCTGGGGGACAGTCATCTCCTTTCACACAGTGGCTCTATCAATTCAAATGGTTGGTGAGAAAGCAACTTGAGTAGACTTTATCATGTCTGTGATATCAACAAACCCTACTTAAAGCCTACTCTGGAGGCTGTAAGTGGACCAGAATGATGCAAATGCCTTGAGCTTTTGCCCCCTGCAGAAGTTTAAATTCCTCAGTGTAGGAGGATTTGTCTCTATTTTGAACTGAAGTGGTGAGGGGTAGAGGGTGAGTGTGGATTTAGCAGCCCAAAATATTACACATTGATCACTGGGTGTTCCCACTAAAAGCACTTTCTTTTTCCTTTTTTCTTTCTATCTCTACCACTCCCCCTAGAGATTTGTAACAAATGTGTGTGCTGTCTTTCGCTGTCTTGCTTTGCAAAAAGCAATGCCTAGAGCAGGAAGAGAAAATTATTTACGATAGAATTTCACGCATTTTTCTGGGTGCTTAATGAAGCTTGAACTTGAGCAGAGCAGAGAGACTGCTTATTGTTGATTTTTTTTCGAGATCACTGCACAACAAACAGAAACTGAATAAGCAATTAAGTTAACTGGCTCTAAAACTCATACTGGCTGAGGATTAAGGTAATTATGTCTGAGCTTACACACATTCATTGCAGCGTTATTTCACTGCAGCAAGTCTTGCCTGCTTGCTTGTTGCTGATGTCATTCTAGAACTGATCTGAGTTGTTGTCCTTCTATTAATTATCAAAAAGGTTACAAACACAAGCTCTCCTTGCTATAAATATAGCTATGTTATTTTTACTACACGTTCAAAAGAGATGCAGACCTCTTTTTGCTAGGTTTATACAAATAGATCCAACTGTTTCTTCCTGCTCCACAGTATTTACAATACCTAAGACTTAAGGGATCAATTAAAGTAATACACAATAGATAGGTTTGGTATTGTTATACAGTGATTTCTCTGTCAAAGTGGGGGAAAAAAATCTATTTTTAAGTCTGAGTGAAAAAAGAGACTCTGGGAAAACAGTATCAGTCTCCACAATATTACTGGCAGGGCAGTATGGATTCTTCACCTTCTGGGTTACAAAGAAGTTTTCCTTTTAGTGGTTGGAATGCAGGGGAGGGAAAAGGAAGAGAACCCCCCACATTCTCCTGGTCTAACAAGGAGCCACAGCGTGAGAACCACTCCCTAGCAGAAGTAATCTGTGACTGACAATGGTTTTCTTTGCAGCCAGGGCTAAAAATGGTTTATCTGTAAACAGACAAATGCAGAACATTTTAAGGCCCTTTCCAAAACCAAGGGCTGCTTATACAGGCATTCAACATGCAGGGCGGCACAAGAGAGCACCAAGCTTCGGAGCTCCTGAAAAAATCAAGGAATTCTCATATCAGGATATGAGCACAAACACAAGAGAAAAAGAATACCTTGTTATGGGCAAATGAGCAGGGGCAGATTTACCAAAATTGAAGATTTGTTCTCTGGGCAGTTCAGGCATATATATATGTGTGATCTTAGGCAAGCTGCTATATTTGGCTTCACCCTTCCTGCCTAAAAACTGAAAGAGAAATACTTTCTCTTCACAGAGAGCATGAATGTGGGGAAGGCACTTGGTATGACCGGGGTGGGAGCTCTGCAAACAACCAGAACAAAGTCTGTGACTTATACAATTTCCCTGTAATCTCAAAGTCAGCTCTGAGGTCTACAATGAAAGGACATAAAGAAAATTAGGTGACGTGGGACAACTTCAGAATTTCACTAGGAATATGAAGGAACATTTTATATTGAAATGTGTAGAATTGCCTTGTGCTGATATTAATGATGCATGTGTTTGGAGGTGAATGCTCTATACACTAGGGAGGCCACCTGAACTAAATAGGACCCAGTCCTAAAACAAGGCAGACTCCTAAGGTCCTAAATGAGTGTTTTGTAAACATGTTGATTAGTAACTGAAAGAAATCTTTATTTAAAAAAATGAAAACCAGAAGAGAAGGGCAATGTTGACAGAAAGATCATAAATCATGGAAACTCTATTATGAATCAAAACAACAGATGCAACATGAACAACAGCATCTTTTATAAACAGAAATTAGACTGTTTCACTCTTTGGAAAGGCTAATATGCCTAAAATAAATTTCCCTGAATCGGTCATTAATGTTTTACGGTCAGTGTTGACCGGCTGTTACAAAAAACCAAAATGTGGATGATTTATATCCCAGAAGAGTCACTAACCCCAAACCATATTTTCCTGATGGACCTGACATTAAGAACTATAACCACTTCCCCTGACTATATTCTTCTCACAGGGGAAGAAGCAAAGTGCAGGTGATTCATACATCAGCGATTTCTTGCTCTGCATTCACTTTCCTTCTCTCTTTATTAGCAGGCTAATACTGACTGCATGAGTCACCAATTATCACCTTAAGCACCAGACAGGAACTAAATTATCACAGTGATCTCTCCACAAAGCAGGCATCACACCATGTTTGCTGGGGCCCAAATACCTCAGGCTTTAAACAGGAAATGACTTTGTCCTCCCCATTTTATGGAGAACCAGAGTTTCTGGGATGGAGGAACTTATCCAGCCCAAAAACACTCTGGGCTTGCACTAATCTATCTTTTACAGCAACAGATAAGCTATAGTTTATCAATCAGTGTATCATGTAGAGGCAAGATGGATTGCCTGCCCTTCCTCACTGACAATGGGAAAAGCAGGATGCCCAGACCATGGTTATACTTCCATGTCTGATCACATGACAGGGAGAAGATCAGCTCCTGCTTTAGTTCTTGCATGGTGTGTATTGTTACCAGTGGCTCTGTCGTTCTGGAGCTCTGGCACGTGAAGAAACAAAACTCACATGAATATCATTTACAGAGCTGCTTCTAGACTCTCACTATCATCACAGAAACCTGATTATTTACAGGGAGCTTTTACAGCCGACTATTAATCCTCTGCATAATGAACAAATAAATTCTGCACCGGCTCTTGCCTAACTTTTCTCGAGTTTTTCCATGGTGTAATAACAATGAGTTCAATGGTGAAACCTCTGACTGATACCACAGTGAAAGTATGTCATACACACATGAAATTCATGAACAAGGTCTTCCCAACCATTTCTAAATACATCATGAAGGGAACGTTTCTTTGTAATATTCTGTCTCTGTTTTTAGCAGGTAAATCAAAACCTGGCAACTTCCCCATGTCTGACATGATCCTACAGTGTTATTTCTGCTGAATCATGTGGCATGAGCTGTGCTAATTTCAGCTCTTCCCATCCCATCCAGCTTAAAACCAACGTTTCACTAACTCCTTTGTGTCTAATCACAGAGTAAGGGTGGAGGTGGCTTCTCAAATGATGGATTGGAGTACCAATGAGAAGCAATGGAAAAATTCTGAATGACACATATATTTTCAGACTGTGGTTTCTCCTTTGTGGATAAACAAAAAGATCTAAAATAATAATGCTGTTTTGGACTTAATAACTTTTACTTATTCAACACCCATGCAAATAATAATGTATTAATAAAATGGCATTTTCTGTGCAAAATTTTAATTGAATACGTCATCCTTCCCTTTCTCTCTCTATTGATGCATGCTCATCTTTCTAGCCTTTTCTATGAGTTTTTTAAAAAGTAAAGGTACAGCGTTTAAATGTCATTTCTCCAAAGGTACATGGTCAGTACTTGGAAATTATTATGCACCTAATTAGCCACAGAATACGTAACATCAGATGACTTAGGTAACAAATCATGACATGCACAGCAAACAATATAAAACATGCTTCATTTGAATTCCCACAAAATACCACCATTATCCCTTCATAAATAGTTTCTCTCAGGCAAAGGTGAGCTCACAAATGAAACCGATTTTTTTTAGTTCAAATCTTGCAAATGCTGCATTACAGTCAATTACTCCGGATGACTCTGGTCTAAATAAGATAAGCCTCTGTCCCATTCAGATCATAACAAATGAGAGGATTTGAAAATAAGACTCTCTGCCTGAGGCTATTCCACTACACTACTTGGATTTTTACACTTCAACAGGATACTGGCATTCCTACTACTAAAAACATTGAAACATGACATCTCCAATAATCTTCTAATCCCACCTCAGAAAACAGAAATCTCACAGGTGTTTTCTAATCTTACTTCTTATGACAGTACAATTAAAACCTGCAGTACAAATTACTTAAGTATAAAAACAACAACAAAAAAATCCACTGGAAATAACATTCTCATTATATGATGAGTAAGGTTAATGAGGTATTACCTTGGCAGGTCCTTTCATCTGTGAGCAGTTTATAGCCTTTCTGGCAGCTGCACTCAAAGCTGCCAACCGTGTTTCGGCAGAAATGGTCACAGCCACCATTGTTTACCAAACACTCATCAATATCTGCAAAGAATGAACAGCAAAGATTTAGTTCATGATAGCAAAAAATTCATTTGTGACAGCAATTCAGTCGTTTAGGGCAGGAATACAGGAATGCTCAGATCCCCAAGGAGGCTGCTGTCCCTGTCAGGAACCAGGCTGGTCAGATGTGTCCCTTTCCAGACCTATCTCACAAGGCTTACAAGGAGAGCTATGGGCTGAGTTGTTCAGGAGATAGAGGTGTTTCTTAGAACTGGAAGCAACAGATGACCCAAGCTGAGGTACTCTGGTGTTAGGGAGCATTCAGGGAAGCTTCTCTGTTGATGGAGTGCTCTGCCTGACAGCAGACTTCAGCCTGGGAATCACATGAGTCGTTTTACCATGCATAGGAGCTAACAAAACATAAGAACACACAAAAAATTGAAGTAATAACAAACATGAAGTAAAAGATACTTGAATTCTGAAGAAATACTTCCATCATCCTTGCACAAACAAATGCAAGGATACATTTTCACAGAATTAACATTATATGTTACTTCGCTCATTATTCAGTGACACAGAGCGTCACCCATTTTCATGTATCAAACTTCTCTCACTTGGTGTAGCAGAAAAGGAACTAACTCTGTGTGCATGTGAAATGTTTCTTCTTCAGTTATTCTGAAGACAGAGCACCTATTGCCTTTATTTGAAATCCATATATATATATATATATATAGGCATGTGTATGTATGAAGGACAGATCAATGGCTCTTACTTCAAACAGTGATTATGAAGTGGACTGATGAACTTGATAAGGCCTCTGTTCTGAATTTCATACTGATGATTCTACTTCCCACTCCTTTTAACTTCTCCCAAAGGTGCTGAAGATCTGGAATGACCAATCCCTTTTCCAATCCATAAAGGTTGTGAAGTAAGTATACAACAGGCCACAAAACCTCATTTGAAATACAGGGTATCTTTCCATCCTCCCCCAATTATAAAACCATGGATCTATGTTTATTTGAAAAAGAGGAAAGAAAGTACTTTTATTATATTTCAGGAGAAGAACAGTGCCAAAAATTAGCTCTTTTTATGACTGCATACAGTGAAGAAATAATATGACATTGAGCCTTGGCTTCCCACTTCTGGAACTGAAAACAAGATCTTTCAGGGAACTAAATGGAGAGCAATGTTTCCTTTTGAAAAGCTTCTTGATATAAGATCTTTGAAACTTTGAGGTAACAGCTGGCCATTTAAAGAGCAAATCTTGCAAGATGCAAATACAGAGGCCTAGGTCTATTTCATGAAGATGGGAATTTATCAAAACCAGCAAGATGATAGTGAATGAAGGGCATGCTTTAATAATTTTTGAATTTAGGAGGATTCTTAGTGAAAGTCATTCATTAATTTTTGGAAACATTTAATTCCAACATGGGAAAGTGGCATGGTGCTTACCACATTTCTGCATGTAAAATATAAACAGCAGCAAGAGGAGTGAGGTGGTAAATCTAAAAATTTGAACAGCTGAGAGGCAAATTCAGCCATCATTTCTAAAGGGCACTTTGTTGCACACACACTGACAGAAATATGTCCAGGGCTCAAATAAGCAAGATCAATGTATATTGTTATAAAGGTTTTCTTATGAGTTGTACTTTTGCAAAGGAGATGGGAAATTTGTTCTCAGACCCTCTGAACTAATATTGCTGCTTATTACTTTTGTGTCTGGTTCTGCAGAGGAACTAATACTACTGCTTATTACTTTTGTGTCTGGTTCTGCAGAGGAGTGGCTTTTGCTTTCAGCCCAATTAAAAGAATGAGGGTAAATTGTAGGCAGCAGCTGTGGAACGCCCTGAGTGCTTTGTGCAAAGCCAGCTCAAATCTTTGTGTCTCGGGTAACAAAGTTCTCAAAGTGCCCCAAAATCAGGAGTCTGTTTGTTGTCTGGGGTGCTCCAGTTCTGGCATTTGGCTGGGCAACAACAGATAACCCTGGGCTCCCAACCTGATAGATCTGGTGAAGAACACACTGAGGGTCACTCTTTGTAACACCATGAGACTGGAGGCAGCCAGCAAGCCTTTTGGTTTCAGCTGTGAACATATGCACAAGTCAAGACTGGCAGTGAAAATATAAGAATTTTTGGCCCAATTCCTGCAGCCTGGCATTTCCTTTTGTACAAGTGATTCCTTCCAGCTCCCTAATGTACAACTGGGGCTGTGGTGTGGGTATTAGGATGGACTACCACAAAAGGTCCCATCCTTTAGCAGAGCACAGGTGTACCTAACTACAGTTTAGCTTGCCCTGACAAAACTGTGGGACAAATGGAATTGTGAATTAAAATTACTAATATGCTATGCATCGTAAACACACAGAACAGCCATCCATCATGAAGAAAGTATCTTTTACCCGTGATAAGAACAACATGACCTTTGGGCTACTCTGCTGCCTGAGACTGCTTGAAGTAGAAATTACTTGCAGCCTGTCAAACACCATTCTGAAGTAACGACTGATGTTTTAAATGATGGCCCCTGGATTTCACATGTTAAATTCCAAGTTCCAGTCTCTTTTCTGCGTCTCTCATGACCATAAGGGGCAAAAATGAAACCCTGCTGGCATCACAGTGCAGAATTTAGGCTGTTAACAACTGTAATTCCACTGACAATGCAACATATTAGCTTTACACCAGCAATTCTTTGGAATAATTCTGAACCAGGATCTGAGTAAAACCTGGGAGAGTCCACAGGAAAAGAAAGTATTTATTCATTTCTTCTAACTGAAAAACATGACATGACCTTTTGAAACAGGGACCATCAAAACAGAATAGAGGTCAATACTGTTAGCTGCAAAAACATTCTAAATAACATAAACAGTGCCAATGTCTCTGCTTTCACTGTATTTCTTTCCATGGCCATAGCGAGACTGACAGGGCATGCAAAAATTATTTCACTCTGTGGAGAGCAGCACATTGGTGCATTTCACTTGGAAGAGAGCAGTATCCAACTGTATGTATCATGTATAACTGGTTCAGAGAAATTGCAAAAAGTCTGTATCCCCACTATTTTTCTTTCCTTGGCTATAAATAATTTGTGTTATGAGCCATGTGAAAATGAATTTTTCCACTGCTTGAGAAGGTGAGGCCCCATTTATATTTAAACTCACTGGTACCAAACTTCGTCAAGTGCCTCTTTGAATTTCACAGAGGGTAAGTGTGTCTGCCTCTCATGCTGGGCACAACTACACAGTGGAAACCCATTGTGGTGTGTCTACCAGCTTTGACATTATTTAGTCAAATGTTCCCCTATTATTATTGGGACCGTCTGTGGAGCAGCCATAAACCTGCTGTTTTCAAACATAGTTCTCAAGTGGCTCCTTTAGATGCAGGTTGCAGAAAAATAGCTCCAACTTCACACAGGCTCTGCTCCCCTTTATCCTCAGAAATATAGAAGGATGTAAAGAACTGTATTTCCTCCATAGGGGTTGTACATAAAATGCCCTGATGATACTGTGAGAGTAATTTCAGACTGGGAGGTCTAATGGGCTTTCGGTGCCTTGGGAATAAACCCCAAGGGATTTCTCCCAATGCAGTGAGTCAATATTGTTAAATGATATCTTGCTCATACAAGCTGATGATCTGCTACAAAATATCAAAATGGGACACATGCAGATATGAAAATACAGGCCAGTGAGAAGCCACAGAAGCATTGAAAATTATGGTCAAAACTGTCAGGTGAAGGTATGGTGTAACAAGCAACTCAGCACTCAAGCCTCCTGTTAGCTCTGAAAATGGTTCATTCTATTCCTAAGCAATTAAATACAAACAAAAGCAAAGATAATATTTGCAACAAGAAAGCTAGTTGCAATATTTAAAATTGTAATATTTGAAGGAAAAAACCCCAATTGCAAATTCTGGAGATGGAGCTCAGCAACACCACCACAAAAGCTGTGTGCCCATGTGAACCCAGGAATGAATCCTGGGTTTGCAAATAAAAAAAACAAAACAAAACAAAACAAAACAAAAACCCCCACCCTATAATATAATTATTATAATAAGTATATTAATCGATAATAATAGATTATCCTGTTTTTTCTGAGCATCTCAAAATGTGAGGGAGGCAGTGGAATCAGTTTTAAATAAGAGTACAGAAACTCAGGTGCTTTGTGCTAAGTTCATAGCTACAATTTGACTTGGCTAAGCAGACAGACTGTTATTTTTCTTTTCATGATCTTATGAAGATTAATGGGAATGCGTGCTCCTGTTCACTTGCACCTTTTTTAAGCTCTGCTCAGTAAAATTCATGTTTGGAAGGAGCTGGCTCTGATCAGGGTGCATGTATGCACTTGTGTGTGCACATATAGACACACAGAGATTTGCCTCACTGCATACAAGCCAGGGAACAAATTAAAAAGTAGGGATTTTAGGTAACTTAGAACTTAACATTTCACATAAGCTGCTTAAAGGCAACTGAAAGGGTAATCAACATGCAATCTTCACTTAGCTGCTGAACAATGATGGAAATGGAGATTTCCAGAGCCTCATCACAGGCGGAAGTGAGGATCCTCCTTTCAATGGCTGGACAAATATTTGAACTGATTGTGTCTGTCTAATCCTTTGTAGAATTAAAATGCTACCTAGCATCAGGAAAAGAATATACTCCCAGATCAACCTAAAATAATTACTGAAACTTCATAAGCTTCTTGTTTTTAATAATGAAAGCCAGCATGTTAGAATTAGTAATGCTATTACCAGTATACAGTGGACATCAATATAAATACAGTTTTTGCAAGGTGGGCTGGTTTGCTAGTTCTTTTTGTTCCCTAATTTCCCAGTTTTCCCTTACTTTTCCTCCCTTGCTCTTCCTCATGGTTTTACAAATCACCACTGTCCCCTAAAAATTGGAGCTAGTGTTGCCTTGTTGACACAGATATTAGTTCCCTGCTGCCCACAGACCACAAAGTATAAAGCAGCCACAAAACTTTTTAACCCCATGCTGGAGGTGGAGAAATAGAGGAACAGAAATAGTAACTAACTCATCCACACTTGAATCCAAGCTCAGTGTACAACTTAGAAGGTTACCTGGGGTGCCAATCAGCACAGGCTTGCAGAAAACACCCTGTACTGCATGCTGTTCTATGTTACAAATATTACAGAGCCACCAAAGCTCAGACTGAAATTATTTTGGTATTTGCCTGCCAGTTCTCAATAAAACTTGTAAACTCAGGATTAGTATAAGCAGAAGCTCCCAGGATCCACTTGCAATACTCTAAATGTACTATTGCATAGCATCTTAAATAACACATGCCAGGGATATCTCATTAAGGTAGAAAGATAATTTCATATCCCCAGATTCATTGGATCAGTGCCAATATGAGAAAATCCAAAAGCATCAAGCCAGCTGTTGTGGGGTTAGTTTCCAGGGAGTTGGAAGTCCTAGTTCCAGTTTTACAATGGATTTATCCAACATTAGGGCAAGGTGTAACACTTCCCTGCTTTACTTCACTTGTAAAATTGAGGATTGGTAATTATTACTTGGTATTTTCAGGACCAATACTTTTAAAATGCACTATTATGGAACAAGGTGTTATGAATCCAAGTCATTTGTTATCAAAATTTTAAAGTCAAATTACAGTTGTATTAAATTTCTGGTGTGGGCTTCAGAATGGTTTGATCCAGCAGCAGGTTCCTTGCTGGTAGTGCTTTGCACTGGAAGATTTTGTGAATGTCTGCAGGACTGTTAGGGCCACGTTTACTTTAGGAGGTACAATTGCTGTTCCACCACTCCACCTGAAACTGCACAGTTCATTGCCTCTTGCATGTTTCAGGGAGGAATAATTCTATTTATGCGATACCTTCCATTTGAGGATTACAAAGGACAGCAGCTTATTTTCTTCATTGCATTAGACCTACACAACACTTCTGCAGGAGAGATACATTTAATTAATTATTCTTTAAACAAATGTGAAACAGAGGCAGGTAGGATAGTGTGCAACTTGCCTGCATCAGATAGCTACAAAATGAAATAAAGCATATATTATAGCACCTCTAATTTGAGTTCTGTGCTTCAACAACATCCTCATTTTCCCTCCCACAGTGCTAATTAACTGTAAAGTATGATAGTCATTACTGAACTGAAGTTCCACTAAGTAGCAAATGAAGATTCTCTGTTTAATTAGCTTTATGGCTGGGCTGTGGGACAAGGCATTTTCCTAATTAACAGGATTAAATCTAGACTGGGCAGACAGGAATGAATGTAATTAAAATTTAATCTCCCTCATCCTGAAAACAGGCTGCCCACAAAATAGAGAGCTTTGTGTAAATGCTCTTAGAGCATGGAAAGGTTGAGGCAGGTTTCAACACATTTCCCTCATGTCACTTTCTCAATTTTCACCTGTTATCTTCGCAATTTCACGAAGAAACCTGTCTTCCAACACAGATGGTAATCTGTCACATATGGATTTAGGTGTCAGCTATTCTCCTCCAGGACATATCCACTCTGACATTATCCACCAACCAATCAATAAAAGAGTCTGCCAGGCTGCCAAGAGATCAATCACCTTGTAAAACAAACATTATGTCCTATTATTTTCTTATTAGAGTTAATTAGATTTATAAAACACAAAAACCTTTGCAGGTGAAAAACTCAGAAATGCTGTCATAATAGGTTAGGCCCAGATTTCTCATTTGTAAAAGGGAAGGGATTTACTAAATCTAATATGAAAAGAAAGGATTTTCATTTAAAATTTTTGCTGAACACTGAATTCTTTTCTAACCTTAGAAACATGTTAGTGCAATGCTACGAACCCAAACAGTGCAAGCTGAGGCTGTGACACCAGAATGTGAAGGGGACTGGAGACATAGAGACTGATAGTCTTTTCACTGTCTAGGCTGAGCTAAATGCTAAAACTACCCCTCCTCCCCTGTGCCCCCCTGCCAGAAGCAGAGATAAACCTCACAGGAATCCCAGGAAATAAAACTACTTTTCCTCCTCCTGTAACATTTTAGCAATCAAAATGCTTTTGTCAATCAAAATGCTTTTTATTAAACACTGGAGAGGGAGAAATAAGTGTGCTGTTCAATCTCCCATGTGGACTTGGGGACACCAAAGAATATGTCTCTGTTTTTTCACAGAGCATGTGGAAAGTACAGGACATCAGATTCTGGGAAACTCGGCTGTACCTGTGGCCACGTGGGTGAGCACAGGCAGATCTGAAGGCTGTGGGTAAAACAGTGGGAGAGACCTGTGCAAATACATTGGGCTGACTGCTGACTGACCTTAAGTATTCACACAGCCACTACCACCAGAATAATTCCATGTGCAATGTAATTACTCACACAGCCACACCGCCAGAATAACTCTATGTGTAATGTTTATGCAGCAGGAGCCCAGGCAGAAGAACTAAATTGGTTGCTGCAGGTTAATAACAAGAATAAAAGAGTTAATTCAGTGTTTCTTAAGGAGTAAATCAGACAGAACTGTGGGGCTGACATCCCTGGGCATTTCCTCTGTGCTAGGTGTCACTAAAAAACAAGGCCTGGCTCTTACTGTATTTAATTTTTCCCTATGGTCTGAATGAAGAACAAAGGGGCAAGTGAGATAACTGCACTATTGGACCAAGATACAAGAATCCCTAGGTTTAGTGTATGAACTCAATTTACATTTACTCATGGTTGTTTTCATTTACCCCCTTGGAATTATTAACTGCTCACTAAAGCTCTGTGTTTATTTCCAAGAATCCCAGTTTGCTTCTAGAAAAGTGTTTGTTTAATTAAATAAAATTAATTAAATAAAATTAAAGGCAGTAAAAGGTACTGATGTTCTCTCTAAAATCCCAGTGAAATTGTGCTAGCTTTCCTGGGATAAAGCTACTCCTTCTGAAAGGGGCACTTGAATACAATTAGTCCATGATAATTTAAATAGCTCTCAATGAATCAAAGAAATATGGATGCTGACCAAAAATTAACCCTCCAAAAGTTTTTGAAGACACTACTTCAAGCAGCCTGGGATCTGCTCTGTACCAGGGAAGACAGAGGCATCACTGAGAGCAGGATCTAGTCATATTAAAAAAGAAAACCTGTATTTTATAATGAAAAAAGCAATGATAAAAGAATGAAAAAAATGCTTTAAGTTTTGAATGTTGGAAGTTATGATCTTGTGAGCAGTCAACTCCCAAGTAACAGAAAGCACAGCACACTTTTCCATAATATACTGTGGTTGTTGATCCTCAGGGGGCTTTATATTGTTGAATAAATGCAAGGTCTTTTCAACAACTGAAATGCAAAATATGACCCTCTGAAGCATTAATTTAAAGGATTTGGCATTTTCAAAGGGGAGGTTCATGAAGACAAATAACAACTGCAAGTTTCTAGGGAACAGGGATATTGCCTAGTCATGAAAAAAACCCTAACTTAGTACACATGAATTTATTTTGTGGGGATAGATGGAACCCTTGGGAGGGAATGAAACAGAATGATTTACATGGCAGCTGACCCAAGTCTGCAATTTTTTAATGGAAGATAATTTGTTATATTAAATTTGTCTGTCATGAACAAGTCTACAGCAGACAAATGAATTGAATCTCTTTAAGCCAAAAAAACCCCAAACTCAAGGCACAGTTGAAAACCTAAAAGGCAATTCCTTTAAAATTAGGGAAGGGGCAGTGAAAGTTTCACACATATTCTGGATCAGATAGATTTGCAGCAGCAGTTAGAAAGATTCTGCTCTCTATTCTCTCTCTTTTTTTTTTTCATTCTATTTTCTTCTTTCTGACAAATTTCAACTGTGTTGATATGTAAAAGTTGCATTTTGTTTTTTTTTCCAATAAAAAATCATGGGTTTATAGTTTGATTTTTTGTCACTGAGGTCTGAAACTTCAATTGCCTCTTGGAAAGTCTGAATCAATTATGTCTCTAAATCAGTCACATACGTACTCCTCAGTGCATGTCCAATCGCTCATTTTTCTGATTGCTACACTAGGCTTCTGACCACTGTCACCACCTACCACCAAGAGTCTTCCATCTTTTCCTCCCTCAAATCCTACTCATTCACTCATTTTCTGGTAACCAGCAGCTTTTCCCCCTCTCCAACATCTCTTCCTCTATTTATGGTTTTACCATAACCTCTTCTGAGGCTTCCCCTCAATCAGATACTTTATCACCTCTCTTATCACACACCAACAACAATCAACTCCTTGTTTGCTCTGAAAAAGTGGGGGGGAAAAAATAGAAACCTAGTTTTGACTCACTTCCCAGGGTTAGCAAGTCTAGAAACAGCTGTTTCCAGGGCAGCAGGGCTGGCCCAGATGGTTGTGGTTCTCTCTCTGGACATGACACAGAGCTTTCTAATGAGCTGCTACAGCTGCCTGCTGGATGCTGCTCCGTTTTCCTCACACTGGATTGATCTTTTATGTTCTTTGTCTTGAGACCTGGACAACATCGATGGAATAGCCTAAAATGACTGCAGCCTCAGCGAAAAGGACTTAATGTTTGCTTCTTTAATCCACATTTAGGTAGTTATTTTGAAAATGCTTTTGTAGCTCCCAGGGAACTTGTGCTCTCATCCAATTTGTGAGTCTTATCCACCTCTTCTAAAACAAGCATCTCTTCTGATAAGCTGAACTTGATTATTGTTCTCCCATTGGTTACTCAGGTTTCCCTCTCTCAGTCCTGATGTTTATGATGGTTTATTTTGGACACAGATGGTCTCACATCTCGCTTAGAGTCTTAGCAAACAAAAAATAACCTCAAAACTGCCTCTGTGTTTTAATATTCTCTTTTGGCTTTAGTCTTTCATTTGTCATTCCTAGAAAATAAGTTCCCTTTGTGTTTTCTTCTCTCACCAGCTACAAGCCTACCTGTTATCTCTGCAGCATGCGTGTGGTTGATTCATGTGCCAAAACCTTCCCTGTAGGGGCATTTAGTGGGTCAAACTATATGACTTGTCTCTGGGCTTCCCCAAAGTGTGTGTTCTGAAAATCTTGCCAGTAATCATGCCCTGAACAGGACTGCTGTTTTCATGATAAAATCCCTAATTTTCCTCTCAATTAATGTTGCTTTTGTTACCTTTTTTTGGTTCTATTGTTTCACAGAATGAAATCACCCACTGGCTGCCTTTGGTTACTTGTTGTCACAAATGCCCCTATTTTTTTAATCATATGGTTTTGTCAGAAAAAGAGGAGTACTGGGAAGGGGAAGAGACAGGGTGATCTAGCTGCTGCAACATTTTTCAAGAAAAATCTGCTGGTTTCTGTAAATCAGTTGAGCAGTTTGGCATTCACACAAATCTGCCTTTACCAAGAAGGCTTCCTGCTTACTTCCTGAAAATGGCATGTGGTGTCAAAACCCTTTAACTGTGCAGAAGTACTGGACAATGGTCAGAACTGGTTTGTCAGAAGGTAATTTTAAGGAAGTTTGGCTATTTTAATGGAACATTTAATTGCACATTTAATCTGTGCACCACACATATATAGACAATTATTATTTCAAATTAATGTTTTTGTTCCTCCTAAAAGCACTAATCTAACTACTGTAGAACCCACATTTCACTATTATCATTCTTGAGCTCAGTCTCATGTTAATGAATTAATTTAAGCACCGACTTCTCATGTAAGGCAAAGATGGTCCTCTGTCAATGCAAAGACATAAGAGGTTTTTGTATTTATTTTTCTTTCCTTGTTTTTAGGATAAAAGACCGATCTCAGCCACAAGATTTGTATTTGCCTTATGATCAGCATGGAGAGGGAAAAGGTATTTTTTGTTCTGCTATGTGGCTGTAGTGGCTTGTGATTATACCTGATCTATTTTCTGATAGCTCTTTGCTTGCAGGTACAGAGAAGCAAACTCAAATGGTGCTTATTTTTGAATACACACTTATTTTGAGTGGCAAGCACTGGGAGGGTAACTTTCTGTAGCTTGAAAGCAGAGTTGTGTATGGAATCTGATAGAAGTGGAGTTGCTTATGGTGAATTATGAAAACTAGATCTTGATTTGATTATTGGGAAGTTTAATCTTGGCTGAAGTTGATGAGAAGTAGGGAGAAAGGCATCTGGTGGGGGAGGAATGGCTCAGAATGAACCACTTCAGTAAACACCTAAGGGTTGCTAAAAGACAACACATTCTTTAATAGCTAACTTCTAAACCTCCACCCCCTGACTTCAGACAGCTTGTGGACTGGCTTTGCCAAAATAATTTGATAAAATCATTTGGCTTTGGCCTGTCACTCAAAAAAATCAAGGCACTCTGATTTCCCTGGAGGAGAATGTATTTCAGAGGGAAGAACACTGAAGGAAACTGCAGAGGGACTGAGAATTTGTCCTGCACTGACTTCCACATCTGAATGGACAACACAGGCCTCTTTGCACCACTATATTAACACTTCTTCTTATATTTTGGTTCTATTATTGAGCTCAAGGAGAGGCACTGTGTTCCTTGTTAGGCTCTAAGGGGAAGTGGAAAGGCTAACCCAGTTCAGGAATATTGCCAAGGCAAGTAAAGTGGGTACCCTAGAGGTTGGGATTAAACTCTTTCCATGTCCTTAGGAGCAGGTTATTGCAATAAGATGAGTTCAGAGGGTGCCAGCTGCCCCATGTTATTTCCCAATGCACACCTCTTTAAGCTTGTGCAAATAGGAGGTAGCTGAACCATATGATGTAAGATCTAATTTGATCCAATCCCATCAGGAATTACCAAAGGCTGATGTACTTATTTTCCCTTGGGGTCACCTATTCTTCTGACTATATTCTAGATCACAGTTCACTGAGGGATTCCTGAGAGAAGTAAAAGGCATGAGGTGAAAAATGAAATTTGATGCCCCAGAGGGCTGATGCATAGGAGAGAGGATGGAGATTCTACTTGGGTATCCACAGTGGGGACAACAGTGGCCTTGGGGATCAAATGAAGAGTCACACCAAGTGCAGTCTACATAAAGGCCTGAGGATGACAACCTCTGTTTTAAAAATGAAACAGCAAATTTCAGTGCCTTTCCTACTGAGGTTCTTGACTTGAAATCCCACGAGCATTCAGTTTTCTGAAATGTTTGAGACATTTTCCCTTAAAAAGTCAGAAGTGTATCTGACTTGTTACCCTAAAACATTTGTACTACTTGCCACTCCCAAGGATCATAAAGTGGTTTATGTCAGCTTCTTCATAGAGTCTAAGCACTAAGTGTATCTCAATCTCGTTCCACTTGCAAAGTTGGGTATTTGTTTTTCCAGCAGAGTAAGCTGAAGTGTGCTGAGGGTAATCCTGTCCTTCCCCTAGGTACTTTTGACAGACTCTAAGCAACATGCACACTGTGGCTCTGGTATATCCCAGAGTGATCCAGCCCAGATACCTTCATTTATGTGCAGCAAGCAGAGAGATGCTACTCATCAGCTTAAAGGAAAAGCTGCCCGCACTCACTCCCTGTCACTGCACCTTTGACTAAGGTCAGGCTAAGGGACCATCTCCTATATGGTCCTTTCCAAACCAAACTATGAATCCAAGGCACTATTTCAGCAGAATGTTACAAAATTGAATGTGCTATACACCACGTTTCTGTGGCATGAAGCACTGACATTATGAACCAGAATCAAATGTAAAAGTACAATCACTCTAATAACTATCTAAATTCTCCCAAAGATAAGACATGTAAGTAGATGGCCATGGTGCAGTGAGCAAGGAAAATGTAATCAGAAGAAAAGGGAATAAGACAAGCAGGTCTCTGCCCTGTCTGGCTTGCCAGACATCCTCTTCAAAAACCCACTGCTGCTTGTAATTCTGTAGCTGACATTTATGCTGACATTTCCTGGTATCACAGCACTCTGACTGCAGAGGAGGTGATGACTGTCAGCAACTTCTTTCATTTGAATTTATTCTTTCATAACATTTGCGTGTATGTTTTTTCCTTTTTTTTAAATTTTTTTGAGAAAGCACTAGAAAATGGTAACGGCTTGTTATGGCTAATGGCTCATAATGCTTAAGTTCCTCAAAAACCCTATGTGTCTGTGTGGAGGGACCTAAACTGACCTCTTCACATGTGTTGAAAAAAAAATTCATGTTGCTAGAGAAAGGTGAGCTGGGAAAAGGTCTCTTTGTAAGCCCCAGGACCTGCTCTAAGGCCACTGATATTCCTTGCATGGCGTGGAGCATCACAGATATTGCACACACTGCTCACGGGAGGTGCACAGAAAGAAGCTGTGGATTCAAAGCAGGAGTAGTCACACAGCTATGAAGAGATTTGCCTCTAAATGTTAAAGTTTAAACTCTTCAGGAGATAATTTAAATGCCTTTCCATTTAAAACGATGATGTATGTGAAAAAATTCAACCAAGGAAAGCTTAGTATTTAGGTGACTACTTTCAATGAGATCACTTTACAAATAAGGGGAAAAAAGTTCATTCCCATGAAATCATTTGGGCGGGTCTTGTATTTTTTTTTCTTAGCAAAACCATTGCATTAAGGCAACAAATTAAAAAAAACATAGTACTCTGAAATTTACCTAATCAATCACAGTGAAATAAAGGTATTATCATAATTCAGACAAGCTAATAGTGGATGCACGAGATTAAGACCTATATCTTACTATTAATAAACAGTAAAAATAACCTGTGTTCTGTCTGGTGTACCTTTTTAAAGAAGAAGAGGAAACATTTTCAGTTTCATGTGAATTGACAGGGACTGACAAGATGCAATTCTAAGTGCTCTAGTCAATTTAATCCAATTTAAAGAAAAAAAACTGAAACAAAATTTAAGTAATTTCGATTAATGGAAGTATGGAGGAAATCATGACTGTTTACAGATACTCTGTAGCCAGGAAATGAAGCCAAATTGGCCAGCTGAACTGTTGACTATGAGCTTTTCACTTAGTGTTAGTGTGTTCTGAATGAAAAGAGAGGAAAGCCTTCAGCATCTGAGTCATAATCTTATACCAAACTGATGTCAAACATTAATTTAAAGCATTTAATTTAATGAAACCTTTCAGTTCATACTTAACAAAACATTTCATACTTTATTTCATTGGAACTCATTCTCTAAAAAAAGCTCTTTTCTCATTTTGAAATTCCATTTTCAAAATTTAATTCACCTTCAGGCTTTCATTTTTTTGTGTACTCAAAACTGATCTAAAACGCATTTTCCTGCTGTAATAGGCTGCAATTAAGCAAGATAAAAAAATGTAATTACTATATCAAGCTAGCACAGCCAGTGCAAAATATCCCTTTTATTTCAAATAAACTTTGATGCAGTTCTTTGAGATTTTTCATTAATCTCTACACTCCTTCTTACATTAATCTCTACACTGCCTTCTTTTTTTTTTTTTTTTCCCCTAGATTGCTTAATGATAAAGAAGGCTTCAGAGCTGAGTTACTGGACAGATCATTCAGCACTCAGGCATTTCTGATACTCCCACTGCAGCACAGTCAAGTATTTAAGCGCGTCAGTGCCACATTTCTTTGCTGCGTCGGAATGCTGAAGGATGGGGGCCTATTTCGAGGAAGTGGAGAGCCCACCCCATTGCTGGGTCACCATGACAATGAGACAGCAGGAAGGAGAAATGTTTGCCATGCAGGCCCATAACCCCAGCGTAACACTGCTCTGGTTAAATATGCCAGAGCGCTGCGAAGGGCGGACCGAGTGTCACACAGCCAAGAAAATGCTGCATCTCTAGGTGGGGATGTGGAGGGAACTTTGTGTCCCCTAAACACACGTGTGTGAGGTCACCTGGGCTTGGCACAGACCTGTTCCTGCACAGGAATTGATCCTGTGGCATTTAGTCACAGCTGGTGGCACATTATGAACACCTAATACCACATTGCTGCTAAACCCTCTGACATTCCAGCCCAGCTGACTATCCCAAAATCCTGTTGTCAGGTTCCTTCCCCTTAAGGGTGGACCGTCACAAGATGCAAATTAAATGATGAAATACGGGTGAAATGATACAAATCAGGAAATCAAGTGAACAAAATAATCCATAACTTGCTATTACCAAACATCTGTGGGACGTGCCAAGTTAAGTAGAACTTTTTGGATGTTTGTGGGAAAGTCATAGTTAAGATGTTGCTTTTGCTCAATGACCCTTTGAAATCCAGTTTCTCCTGCTTAAAACTTCTGTTTGCTGTGCTATTTGACTGTAGGAGCTCAGCAAGGGCTGCAGCCTGCACAGTTCCTCTATGCCTAGGTGCAGAGTGCTGGGAAGAAAGCAGCAGAGTGCTGCTTTATTTGGGCACAAGAGTGCCTGGGGGCACAGCTTCTTTGTTAATCCCAGGGCAGAAATGGAGCATATATATCATACACATGGTCATGCATTTTACACCATGCTAGAAGCTTGTGGCCTTTCCTACTGCTCTGATTCTCTTAGAGAAGCCACAAAGGAAAGTCTCTGTCTCTCTCAGACACCATCTTTTGCCATCATTCTCAGTCCTGTCTCCTCTAGCTGCCCTCAGGAAGGTGAGCTCTTTATTGTTTGGTCTAGTTTGGCAGATGGATTTAAACAATCTTCAGAAATCTGTGCTAAGTCTAATTTTGTCTGGCTTCACTCCTCTTGAACCCTACAAGTCTTCTGCAAATGAGCCTCCTTCACTATCAGTTACCCAAGCTATATTTAGTATAATTAAAATGCTGAACTGATGAATCTTCTCACTGAGGGCAGAATGGAGCTGGATCCAAGGAAAGGTCACTCAGCAGGAAGGAGGCACAGAAACCAACAAGCAAGGGAGATGAGGAGCACAGAACCTCTGATATGCTCAACACAGAGGATATTAAAATTGGGTAGGAGGTAATCAGCAATAAGCATCCCGGGCCTCTACGTCTTTTAATCTCCAGTCTCCCTTTCTGGCTGAATTGGCTGAATTCTGTGGGATAACTTGGTAGACATTCAAGGAAGTGCCCTCCACTATTTCCTCATGTGTAGCACAATAATCAACAGCATCAAATGAACTGAGCATCAAGCTGGCATCACCCAGTTACAATGGCAGTAGAAATTAAATAGCATTAATTAGAGGGAGAACATGGAACCCTTTCTGCCTGGAATGTCTCTTCTCTTAGCTGTCAAAAGCCTCCATGGTTTGGCTTGTTAAGAGCCAAGCTGACAGGAAAGCTGAAGGGAATATAGGAGCATTCTCCATCGTGTGCCAAGCCAACTGAAGGATGATTTGACTTCAAGTCTGACTTTTAAAAGACAGCAAAAGGTTAATGAACTTTTATCCCAGTGCCATTAATACATCTGAAGATCATTCTAACTAGACCACAGACAACACTTTCGCTCTTATTTCAGTGCAAGACCAGGTAAGTTATGTATGTAATGGAGAAATCAGAGATTTTTAATCAGAGATTAAAAAGGTTTTTCAAGTTTCTAGAAAACAAAGCAATCCTTTGGACAGGAGTCTTCCTATGTGCTCTGCAGATACCTGTATGTATTCCATGTTAAAATTATCTCAACGATTTTCCCCCCAAATTTACTGACATTTGATATAAACCAGACCGTACTCTGCATTAAAAAAGGAGCTTGATTCTCTGAGGAACAATGAACTCCCATTTCTCACTACAGAAGAGGTCAACCTCTTGCAAAACCACTGAAGGCAGGTTCCTTGTATTACTTGGAAGTTGCTCTGCTACACCTTCCATTCTCTGATACACTGGGAAGGGCCAGGAGAAATATCAGATTTTTAGTCAGGACTCAGTTCTGTACTCTGTGATTTAAATTCCTGTCAGCTTCCATGATAGAACTACAGAATGGGAACCGAGATATTCCAACAAAGCATAGAACAATTAGTTACATTTAAAAGGGTTTCTTTGCCACCTTTTGGCAATCAAGCATGTTTGCATAAACTCTTTTTTAAGAACTTGTCTTTCCTTTTGTATGTATACTTGCCTTTTTTCTATTCTAAACAATTAATGCAATTCCCAACTACTAAACAAAATCTGTGGACATTTTGGACAGTCAACTTTTTTTCCCATTACATGTCTACACAATGCCTAAAATTGACTAGAGTCCTGACTGTTGAACAGAACCACCTAGAAATGTTTGTTATTTAGAAAAATAGTATTTCTATTTCACGAATTTAAAAAAAATTAATTCATTCACTTAAAAAATAAGAAAGAAATGTGTCAGCAGATTTCCATAAACTACCAGTATAGCAAAAGCACATTATTGAGGAAATCACCTACAAGTAAGCTAGAATTACACATTAATAAATTATCCTACATCCACTTTGCAATACCCAGAAGTTCAGATGTTTCTTTGAGTCTTATTTAAGCCACTTGAATCCAAGCTTCTACATAATTTCATGTAGTAGCTGCACCATGTAAAATGGCTCAGAGAGGAAGATGTCGAAATGGACTAAAAGAAATCACAGTCTTTCCAATAAAAACATTATTTTTGGTCAACATTATTTGCTAAATTAAACCTAAACATATTAATCATTTTGCTCTACCCACAATTGCATTTTTCAGTTAATATAGTAATTCTCCTTCCAGTTCCTCTCAGCTTTTCTTACATGCCCTACATCTCTACTTTCCCTTAACAGACAATGGCATATCTTTCTCCTATATTTAGAAACATAACCTCCCTTAAAACGATATTCTATGAGAAACCTCACTTGGACATGCTGTGATGCTCCATGGACTTGAAAACTGTGCCCAAGAAAGACAGGATGTGACAGCTCCATGATCCCTGAAGATGCTTTAAAGGGCATCCACGAGATAATCCCTTGCTCTTACCACACAGATGTAAAATTACAGCTGGAGGAACAGGGGACTGGATATATGAGAAACTGAGGGCCAGTCAAATCAAGGAGGGTAAAGAGGAAAAAGAAATCCAAGGAGAAAACTTGTGCTGATCACTCTCTTTTCTTTTCTAGAGAATGCAGAGGAAGGAATATGTGCACACTATCTTTCTCCTGCCTGGTCTTTTCCAGGCTTTACCTATCAGCAAGAGGAGCCAAGAGGACATCAATGTCACTCCACCAAAAAGTTCACTTTTGCCCTCAGGAGATAGCAATCCTACAGAGAATCCCCTCTGACTAAGGGCTGCCTGCAAAAACTGTGCAAGAAACTTCACTGGTCAGTTTAAGTGCAGGATGTTTTGTGCACGGGTTTAAATGGAAAATCACTTCAGCTTCAGGAGAGCAGGATCTAGCTGAGAACTCTCACAGTGCAATACATAAGATAAGTTTTATTAATTAAATCAAATGCAAAATGTATATTTTTACCATTTTCCTAAAATGTCAATAATAATTAAAAAGAAATGGCTTGTTGCTTTATCAAACCATCTGACTTAATTTCTAATGTCTGCTTATTTTAAGAAAGTAAGAAAGAATCAGCAGCATCATAAAAATACAGATTCTATTTCTTATATTTTCTACTCATAAAAAGGGGGAAAAGCAAAATGTGAAATAGCTTAGAGCTAAGGTATTTGGTTTGAGGATCAGTAGAATATTTCATTTTTCTGCAGGAATAATTATAGTCTTGATTATTATATAAATATAGTTTCATGTTAGTTCTCTGGCCAAATGTCTAAATTTAGAATTACTCTTTTTATTCATGACACAGTTTCAATAATAAACATTATGATCAAGCCTAGGTGCATGGTACATTATTAAAATGCCTCCTTTTTAAGCGCTTGATGGAATCACTGTTACTGTTCTGCTATGGCTTAGCTAGTCTGCTGATAAAAACGAAGATTTATTTTTATGTGGCTTGAACTAAGATGACTGAGTTTTGATGTGCGCTCACCCTTAACTATTAACATTGTGTGTGATGGCAGCTTAAATGTTTTATTTGCAAATGAACAGGCAAATGGACTGTTATTTCTATAAATACTAACAGGATCATGCCCAAGCACCAGGATTTTTCAGCCTGGAGCAAGAGGAAACCACACATTTTCTGTTTATTTTTGTGGGTTTTACTATTTAAAGTAACATCAAGCTCTGGACTAAGGACATTCTGACATTTCTGGTTAATCTGAAGAAAAAAGAGTCACAATAATTTCTTAGCAAGTTAGGTCAAATTAAGCTAAATCACTGAGTGATGAAAATTATTCTCTGTGACAAGAATATATGCCATGTCCTCCTGGATCTCCATCTCCAAGTCTTTTGCAAAGAAGCTCAAAAGGAATACACAGGAAACTGGGAGAATGGGAAAATGGTTGACGGATGGCCTGGTCCTACCAACACGTACCCAAATCTCCTCATGTGCCATTGGCGTGTGACTGCAGGGACATTTGAGAGCTGTCCCTGTCTCCTTAACTGCGAGCACATGCTGACAGTGCTATCAGATGCTGTTTGCTGCTCTCTTTTCCCCTGACCCCAGCTTTAACACACACATGAAAGACAGAATAGCAAGGCTCTCGTGCTGCCTTTGGAGCAGTAAAACCTGAACATCAGCCGTGTGTTTTAGGCTCCTGCATTTGTCAATGTTATTTTGGTTTTCCTTTGGAGCTGGTTATTTATCTTTTGAAGGTGCAGAAATGACCAAGTGTCTGGGTTTTTTTCTGAGCAATACCTGGCTTCACTCAGTAATAAGCAGTTGATTATTCTCAGGTAACAAAGTGTTGCTTGACAATTGTAATTCACTTTCTGAATAGACAAATGCAGACACCATTAGATGACTGAGGTTTTACAAAGGTATCAGAATGTCCTTTGAAACTAAAGGCTTTTTTTGCAGCCCCAAGTTGTTCCTCTAAATCTCTGCTCAGCTTGAAACAGTTTGACCTCTGCATCTCATTTCTTTGCAGTAATAAAACCCTCTAATAAATAAAAAGAAAAACAACTGAACCAGGCAAATACACAAAAATTAGGGAAGGAGAAAGCTAATGAACTTAATTGCAATCACTATACCAGTATTGCCTCGACTTAAAAAGTATTGATTAAATAACTGAATATTTACATCTTGTACTGGACCCGCTGAAGGCAAATGATACATTGCAAAGCAAACAGAGGCTGACCTTTGCACGTTTTCCCATCAGGCTGCAGGGTAAATCCAACTGGGCAACTGCAGCGTACCCCTGTCGCGGTATCCTTGCAAGTCCGATCACAGCCTCCGTTATTGACAGCACATGTTTCTGCAGAATGAAAGAGAGAGAGAGGGAGAGAGAGGGAGAAAGGGAGTGTAATGAAATGCTCTGGGGGAGGGGAAGGGCACTGCCTCTTTGGGCCAATATTACAACATATTAAAAGCAATGTAACTTTTAAGTAAGCCAAATGAAGCAAGCTCAAGGTCATCGGGGTCCATGTACTGGTTTTGACTGGTAAATAATTTCCACAAGTCATCATTTCTTTTTCCTCCCAAACTGGAGATTTCACTTAGTGTATTTAGTGTTTTTCAACTCTCTTAGAAAATAGGATGGGTTATTACATATGAAACAAGTTTAAAAAGAAAAAAAAAGTGATTGCCTTTAAAAGCAGAATCAAACATTCTGTTTTGTATAAGTCAATGTTTAGCTGAGGTATTTTAAAGTTCACTTTTAAATGATGGATAATGAACTTTAAAAACAATAGAAAGCAAAGCAGAGTGCTAGACTTGGAACTGAGAATTTAAAACCCTTAGTTAAGAAAGAGTTAATGGAAAATGAACTACATATATCACTTTGACAAGAATCTACATGCCCAATCTGTTCTTACTGAACTACAAGCAAAAGGCATCTGGGTTTTGTCCACTTAAAGCTTTTTGCAAATTGAAAGGAGTTTGGAGTGGGTGGGAGGGCATAATTGAGGTCACTGAACCCATTCCAAGCTGTGTCATTGAAATTTCCCAGTGCTTGTAGTATGTAGAAGGGTGGCTGGGCAAACACAGGCAAGAGAAAGTTGCAATACTTCTGAGCTTTTACTACAGTGGGCAGCGACTCTTAGGTACCATCAGATTAAAAAAAAATAAAATCGCCAAGTTCATTACAGAAAAAGCAAGAACCCCTCCCTCGCTGCTGTTCTGTGTTACTCATGTATGCACATGCACACACCCGACACATGCATATGCACACATACTCACAAACACATCCATAAAGGAGATAAAAGGCAAGGGAAATGATTAACTTCTCTTTGATCCACAGAATGGAGTGGATGTAAGGATGCCAATTTAGCATGTCAGTTTGAACTGTACATTTTTCTGAAAAGTATTTGCTTCAGAGAATGAGTCCTTTTAATAGTATCTTTTTCAGTTGCTCTGGATTTGATTAAATTAAAATACCCCACCGCCCCCCAAGATTGCCATTATTCTACTCAGCTCACCTCTTTCCCTAAAGAGGCTTTGTCATTACTTACTCAGATTTACAGACTCCTATTGCTGAATATTCACAGCCTGTGTCACAATTGTACCCTGTGGACAGGGTCTGACAATCAGCTATAGGATATGCTAATTGGGAATTGCCTTAGAACAGTACATTGATCAAAAATTATTTACACAGAAGAGGCTTTATTTTTCTATTGACTAGTACTAAAAGATTTTTATTTTAAAGTAGCCTGTGCTTTCTTTGCCCTCAAGGTGAACTTAGACTGGCCATTTTTAGGGACTTCACTGCTTTAAAAAAAAAAAAGTGTAACTTTTTTTTTTTTTTTTTTTTTTTTTGACTGGCACAGGCCTCTCCACCAGTTGTGAAATAAGCTCCTGGCACTTAAGAACAAACTGAAACACAGATTTGGGGCACACATGCATTAACAGCATGGGACAGGTCTCTGAGCCCATATACATTCACACATGGTCCTCCAGATCCATTTAAAATTTTTATGTCTGTTTGCTATGTAATGACATCATGTAGCAAGAGCTACCAGTAGAGAAATGGATTTGCATGTGACTGCCAGGAAGCACAGCTAACAAAGGGACTGACATGTTTTCTGGAAAGACTTTCTGAAAATGGAGCTGAGTCTGCAGCTCCTGGTTTTCAGGCATTTCTTGCTCACCTTGCAGGACCTCAACCTAACTGTTTAAGCAATATTGTTCTGATTTTCATCTACTTCTCTGGGAAGCACTATTTTATAGACTTACAGGCTGAAACTTCTGCTTGAAGAATTCTGCAAATGACAATGCTGGCATTTCCATCTGTATGTGAACTTCTGTGTGTCCTCATAGACCAACATATCAAATAATAATTTTACATTTCAGGGAAGGAAAAACGTTTCAGGTAATTTAAAATTTTTAACTTGGGCACAGTTTAAGGGCAGGAGGGTTTGCCAGGAGTAAAGAGTTAAGGTTAAAACTCAGGAAAAAGCGCTGAAGGTTACGTTTGGCATGGCACTGCAAAGAGCACTAAATCTTCTGTTAGCAGATTAAATCTGGCATATGAAGACTCCTTTATTGCAGTGCATCAACACAAGATGAACATAAGCAGTAATATTTTCTGCTTTCTGGATGACATCCAGTGAAAATGAATAGACACAACAATTTTTTTTTTCCCATGGCATGGATGACTGGATCTATAGGGTAAGGGTCATTCAATGAACAAGAGTTATTTCTACGTATAAATAGAAGGAATCAAGCCAGCTTTTCATATTTTCACACAGATTTAGTAAAACAAACCAAAAAGGGTAAATACCCTGCAACCTTCCTAGCAACTCTGACTTTCATACATGATGAACTCTTAACAGAATGAAGATCCAAGTGAGCAAGAGGACATGTGACAGTACCTCTCACACTTTGGATAATTGGAGAGATGTACTGATGAAATTCCTTAAACTCAAGGTCGTGAGAAAACATCGGTAAAAGAAAGCAAACATGAATAGCAGAATGTGGGAAAGAGGCTACATCAAAGAGAGGAGCTGAGGGCTACACACAGCACAAACCCAATGCATGACCACCTGTGTTTCTTAGAGGGGTGATGCCGTCTCATCCCTCACCTCAGCACTACCAAATCTCAGCATATATTTGAAGCACAAATACAACTTTTAGGCCTCAAGCCAAGAGCAGAAGTAAATTACTTACTTCCATTCTATCACAGTGGAGAAGCTATGGAAGGGAAAGAATGGATGTTAGAAATTGGATCAGGTCTTCATGGTGATATTGATCCTACAGAACATTTTTGCTGTTTTTTTTTTCTCTAAGAAAGACAATCTCAACATTTTAGCCTTTTTTCTTGTTTGTTTCAAACTCTTTTTTTTTTCCCTGACAAGGTAGCAAAAAAAAGAACTGGAAGACACAACACAAAGCAGTTCATTTTACTGATATTTAGATTGCTTCTGAATTATGACAAAGCTCATAATCTGAAACAATTAGACCTTACTGTTAATTTAAAGTGATGTTTGAAGCTCCATCTACAACCCTACTGAATTCGTACCAGAAAATTCAAGCAGAAACAGGGATCTAAAGAAAAGGACATCCATTTATATAAGGCTGTCTGGGTGACATTACATTGTATTTTTCCAGTGTAAGCTCCTAATTTTGAAGCAATCTCTCATGTGTCTGCTCAATGGATCCACAGGCAAGAATTATCTAAAATCACTACCAATGTGCTATGGTTTAATCCATAGGAATTCTTGCTTTAACATTAGTCCACTGCACTATGAGATATGCACTGCTTCTGGATATTAAAATGTCCAATAAAAAAACACAAACTGGAGGTGTTAGTCCTTCAGCACCGGATCAGGGACATTGACTTAGTTACCAGGTGAAGTTACTTCAGTGCCTGCAATGGTTTAGCAGGGAAAGAGCAGCTCTTCAGATTCTACTTCTCAAGCTTTTGAACTAAAGCAGAATCTCTACCAGGTGGCAACAGGTCATTTAAAGAGCCACACTAGACAGGATTTGTTTGGCTTTGAATACTATTAAATGCCTGAAACTCCAACCATATCTCATGGTTTGAGAATATTTTTGAAAACCTGATTTTCAGCTTCTTCTGTGAAACAAGTAAATATAACCATTTAAAATACAAGCTTCTAATAAAAATCTATTTGTTTGGGGTTTTTTTAAGTAGCCAATTATTTTACAAAGCAAATTTTGTGACTTCAGTTTATCTCATAAATGAAAGAACATGACATAATTTTAAGGGTATTGATCAAAATCAGGCAAATCTTGGATTCTTTATTATTCATTGTTGGCTCAATTTGGACTAAGATCCAAACCAGTTTTATAGGAACTGAGATATGATGCAAAGCAGAAAAAAATTCCATAGGTCCTTGAGATTAGCAGGGTTACAGCTGAGGATCATTCAGTAATCTATGTCTTAACTAGGTAATTCTCTATAATCTTTGATAAATCATGAGGGCAGTTATTAAAACTGGACAAGGTAAACACCAATAAATGCAAGAGGAGGGGGATCTAGCACCAAGGTGCTTTATTTAGAGATATGGACAAGTGATTCTCTGATCTTTTCTGTTACCCATCATGGCAGTCTGAAGCCAACAGGATCCAGAAAAACCCTATGAGTATCCAGATTCCTGATCATAACACAATGACTGGAAAGAGTGGATAACAACTGTAAATGTAAGACATGCTCTCAAGAATGTGTGTAAAACATGCAAAGGAGTCGTAACAGAAGAACAAAACCCAGCTGGAGTGAAAACAAGAGAACTATGTAACCCAAGTGAAAATGGGAGAGGGGAGCCACTGAAGTCATAACCTACATTCAAGGCAGCCTTGCAGCATCTGCCTCTTAGGAAAAGCATGAGAGGAATCCTGAATGGCGCCTTCTTGCTCAGGAAAAGTTGTTCTTGGACTAAACTGAATGACCATTCCGTAGGGCTTATGACTGCCATTTCCTCTAAATCAGAGAGGAAGGCTGGACTGACCTCCTGTCTGAAGGCCTTGTGCAGAGGAAAAGGATTTTTGCAATAACTGGTAGGTGGTAGGCTACAGATAAAAGGCACAACAGTGCCCCAAAACAAAGAGTATTCTCTAAGTTTGCCTGATTTCTATAAACTGTTTAGGTTGACATGGTAAGCAGTAAGTACAGCTGAAAGAAAGACTTGAAGTAAGTACAGAAAGGAAGACTTGAAGGTGGAAAAATGCTTTTTTCCACTACCTAGTTCCTATGATTGCCCAAATGATAACACTAACCAAAGGGCAAGTTAAAGAAAAGTAGCAATTCAAACTGCCTTTATTTGCCTTTGCCTTGATGGAGTAGCCTGGAGCTCAGAATTTAGAGAAGCCATCAAGTCCTATCAAGTAAATCACAGTCCAAGCAAAGTTATGAGTAACTGTACTCAGATTGTAATCGTGTCTCCTTCTACACCTGGTCTGAATTTTGCACAAGATCTGAACATGGCATCTTATGCTCAGAATTCAGCATGTCTTGAATTCAGGGGTCAGACACATGAACAAGTCGATCTTCATGCAAATAAAGATTAATGGTGCAAGCAGGATGGCAGCTTTAGTGCATTCACAGATTTAGCCAGTGCAACAAGAAGGTATATGGATTAATTAGATAATTTTTTTTTTCCTAAAAAGGTGCCTCTGAAGTAGTAATTCCTGGCAACTGGAGTGGCAAAAAGGGTAAACTACTCCCAGTAGCTGTTTCTCAGCAGATGTGCTGTCACTAAAGCTGTTGTAAACTGATACTGTTTCTGACCCAAGAGATAACCTGTTTACCCATCCTAAGCACATAAAATGAGTTTATTTCTCTGTATTTAATTCACAGTGAAACATCAGCTTTGAACAATTGAGAAAAGATTAATGACATCCGTTAAAGATAGCCAAATATATACCTTTGAGAATTTTGAGAAGGTTTAATCTGAAACCATCGATTGCCATTGTGTGTTGTGACTCCTTGCATCACTGTAGTGTTTTGGGACCAACACCAGGACTCCATTGTGTAAACTATGTTGCAGTTTTGAAAAAGTGATGATGGTAAGGTATTAGAGCAGTTCTATGAGAGGGCAAGATCCTGCTGAGCTGAGTGGTACTGGCTCCCTCTCCTTAAACAATGTTGAATTCATTTAGTTTAACACACAAAGTGTCTGGAGTCAAATTAGTCCTTAATTTGTGCCTCCCCTCTCCTCCTGAAAAAGTACTTTGCTCCATCTGGCTGAAAGACTGCCTGTGCAGACATCTCATCTGTTTCCTTCATGTTGGTGCCACAGCACAATCTCCACCAAAGAGAGCTCTTTCTGAATTCCAGATACACTGGGGTTTTGGACTGAGGCTCTTTCTCTTCCTCCTAACTTTTATCTAGAGAATCCTCAAATGATTTTAACCACTAGTGGTAGGTGAAGTGCATGACCATGCCTAAGAACAAGGACTACCTAACTGAATAATAATAAAAAAAAACACCCACTGAAGATCCCCTGCAAATTCTGACCAAAAATGCACAGATCCTGAAAGCCTGAAACTTGGCAGAAATTCAAACTTAACTCAGGAAAGGCCATTACAAAAAAAAAAAAAAATCTGTGGATTATAAAATGAGCTTGCCTTTATGTAAGAGGGAATGTGCAGTATGAGTAAGAAAGCCATGAGACAGAGAAGAGATGATAAGACTGCTGTTGCCATCCATAAAAAGAATTTTACTGAAAGTAGCAGTATGTGAGGTACACGTGCTATGTGGCAGTAGATCAGGCTACAGGGAGGGACCCAAAGGACAACAAGCACAAGAAGAAACTAAACACACAAAATATTTCAATTTTCAGTTAAGGGAGAACTATGCTATTCTCATGCAAATGATGCTCTGTGATGCTGAAAGGATAGAGAAAGAGCATTCACAAGAATATAATGAAAGAAACAAATAGCTGTGAACAGATGAAGGAGAAACTGAAAGAGCTTCATATTCAGGGAATGAAAAAGGTAAGACAGAAAGGGTAACTTTCAGGATGTGGAATTCTTCACTTCGTTATGCTTGTCTCCTTATTTCCTTGCAATTTCATGATTGGTAGAATTTTATTTGCATGAAAATAGGATGAGAATTCTGCCCTGCCACATAGGGAATGGGTGAAGAAACAGCTAGGTGAATATTACACTGAATCATGAACCCCTCAGCTCTCAGTTCAGAAAACTCGATTCCTCTTCAGGGAACACTACATATTTAGGGATTGTCACTTGATAGATTGGATCAGGTGTTTTATAAACATCCTATGAGTCCAGTCTGGTTCTTAAAATTAACACTTGTAGCTCTGATGCTCTCCCTAGATAGAGAAGCTGCATTTAAGAAAAACTGAAACTCTCTGAACATCACGAAAGAGCATTATCTCCTGACCTTGGATAAATCCTTTCATTTAAAATGGGAAAGCAAAACAATGGAAGGTATTGCCAGGAATTCTGGATAAGGTCAGAGTCTTTATCGTCAGCAAAGAAATGAAAAGGGATTTTTACAGGAAATAGCACACCATTCACAAACTCAGTGAATAAAAGTGACGGTAACTCAAGATGAAAAGCTCTGCCCTTGGGAGGCAGAGAATGCATGAATGACCTCAGGGATTCCTTCCCCCTGTTTGCTATGATTTCATACAGCAAAGTAGAACTGACAGAAGGAGTTAAAGCCAGGTCTTGGTTTCACAGTCAGTAACTGAATTACAGAAACTCCTAGCAAGATGCCTGCCATTGAAATGTTTGCAATTCTTTATTGATTAAAGCACAAAAGGATTATGATGCATAGAGAGACACACGCTTGGTTTTCTGAAAGTGAGCATTTCTAAGTCGGGTAAAAGCCATTCAGAAAAACAAAGACATATTTTAAGTAATTGTAAAGAATCCTAGGAGGCAGTACAACAAAGCTAGGTACTGAAGTACACACTGGAAAGGTGCTCTTGGCTTAAAGTGTCCCTTGGTAGGCTGTAACTGTGATAGAAGTTAACTGCTTTGAAAGAACACTTGAAAACAAACACTAGCTTGTCCATCATCCTGCTCTTTGAGACAGAAACCTGGGAGTAGTATCACCCTCATTCTATTCTGAAAGAAGACAAAAATAAAGTCTGCAGAATTCGTTTTTGATACATGTTGGAATGAAACAATGTAAGACTTTTGGAAATTTTCTGATGGCAAACAAGAACTCGTACATGCTTTACTCCAGTGTTTGGTAGTTTAGGCATTAAATTGCATGTTAGAAACCCAGGTCACATTTTCTATGCTTTTATGTTTACTGAAACTGAAAAATCCTTAGCCTTTATCAAGCTATTGATTACCAATAGCTGATTACCAATAGTGGCCCCAAGGGCAGAACATTTACATGAGGCAATAATGAGTTAGTCTGACTTTACAGACCAACGTTTTCCTTCAACAGGGGTGGCAATGCACTGTGAAAGGGTATTTAGAAAAATTTCCTCACATTTCAAATGAATTTTCTAACAAGTACATTCTTCCTGTGTACATTCTGTCTCCCTATTTCTGAAGACCATTCCAGGTAAAAGCACTGTGAAAGCCAGAGTTTCCCCACAAAACCTACTTTCAAGAAAAAGGGCTTTTGACAGAAAACTCTCATCAGATGACAAGATTCTTTCAGGTTAAGAATGTGTGGCTTCATACGTTCTACTGTTCTACAGCTCCTTTTCCTGATCTGGAGAGAAGCTAAATATGGTTCTACAACAAAGTCCTGAAATCCAGAAAATGATGAGATTTCCATAGGATCTACACTGTCACTGTGTGGTTTATACAGTATTTCAAGATAGATTCTATGTCATTTCAAGATGTTTGATTTTGGACAAGTTATTCACACTGAGTCACCAACAGAGAGATCTTTGGATGTTGAAAGACTATAGAAGGAAAATTTCCATACTGGTATGGTGTCATTTTAAACATGGCAAGAGAAAATAAATTTAATTATGAGACTCTGGTAATTGTAGTTAACTTTGTGGATTCTATTTTCCTGTAATCAAAAAAAGCTGAATGTCTGTACTGAAGAGGAAACAGTGATTCAAAAAGAGTCCTGTGTGTCATACAGAGAGTTGGATGTAAAAAAAAGCCCGCTAGAGAAATTAGAAGGTTTGTTAATTTGTCAGGTGCTTCAGACAAGTTAGTCAAAACACACTTGATGTTCAGGATGAATAGGGCAGCCTAATCCTTAGATAACTGGAGGTTAAGAAAAGATACCATATGGATGACTATTAAACTCAGATGACTCAAGGCATATGATGTTGAGTACCACTTTTGGTTCAAATGGGTAAACCCAAGCTCTAAATTTATAAATCTCTCTGCCTTTTTTGATGTAACAGATATTTAAATGCTTGCCTTTGCTACAAGTGCTGTAAGTCATGGCACAAGCTCAAGTTGTGGGTTTTTTATTTAATATGATATGGGCAGCTCATTAAAATCCATTACAGGCACTGAGCTAAAGATATGAAACCTAAACAGCTTTGACCAGGACAGGATAAGCACAGTTACCTTGGCTGATGTGTCCAGGTACCTTCAGGAGGCACAAGATTGGATGAAAGAGCTGACCAGCACACAGAGAAGGGAGTACTGGCATGTCATTAAGGTGGCCAGAGCAGGACTTGCACTTGTGATCTACTGTTCTGAACTGGCTTTGGCTGTTTACTGCAATGTTTGGGATCCTTGGAGCTGAGCTGATGGAGAAATACAATTTCCACAGCAAGCAAAGGCAAACAAAGAGATGATTCTGCCCCACATAACATGCAGGGAGGATGTTTTTTATCATAGACTAATTATGGCAGAAATGCCCAAATGGCAACTTCCACAGTTCACATCTCTAGCTATTGCTGTGCAGAGGGAATGGTTTTGGCTGACTGCACACTCTCCAGGGCAGGTAGCTGGGTGCCCATTATAAATGGCTGGAAAGCCACTGATAAGATAATGAAAGAGGAGACATCTGCAGAAGTCAAATGATTCTTGCCACAATGAGGGAAAATACAGAACTAGTGAAAATACTACCTTATTTGCTGGTTATGTTCCAGGAATACAGCTAGACCACAGCCCTGCCTGTGAATAACTCCTAGGAAACCAGGGATAAAATGCAATACAGGTGCACATATATGCCAGCCTGGCAAAGCTGGTCCTTGTTGGTTTCCAAATGGCACCACAGAAGCAATCTAGGCAGAAGTAAAATTGAGAAGTAATGAAGACCAGCACAGTTCCAGTGCATTTCACAGCTTATGCCAGCATTTCAGCTGACAGTGGAATACTTTGGAGGGTTCTTTGGAACCAGCTTCCAGGGAAGAGAATTGCATCACTCTCTTTGAGGTGGGTTGCAAATGACCCTACTGATGACCCAAGAAGTTGGTGTCCAATGGCAAAATCCTCAGCTGCCCTGACACAAAATTAGTTGAATATGTCTCGTGAAGGAGTGAATTTCTGTGCAGAGTTTGGATTTCTGAAGACACCTCTAGCAATGGTGTCCATTTTGCTTCCCTTAAGCATGCAGGGAAATTACTACAATTCCTCAGCTTCAGGATGGGCTCATTGTCCTGTTGCTCTTTGCTATGCTTAAAAGTACTTTGCACACCCCTCTTCTTGTGACGAGATGGAACCAACTTTTCATCTTCTAGGGCCAGAGCAAGAACGTTTTATGGCCAAAGTGAGTTCTTGCAACAGTGATCTCAGAGAAGAGATCCCTCTCTACAACTTCCTGAAAGGTGGGTGTAGTCAGGTGGGGTTGGTCTCTTTCTCCAGGCAGCAGCTGACAGAACCAGAGGACACAGTCTCAAGCTGCATCAAGGGAAACATAAGTTGGATATTAGGAAAAAGTTTTTTTATGGAAAGGGTGATAAAATACTGGAATGGTCTGCCCGGGGAGGTGGTGGAGTGACCATCCCTCCTGGAAGTGTTTAAGAAAAGACTGGATGTGGCACTTGGTGCCATGGTTTACTTGAGGTGTTGGGGCATGGGTTGGACTCAATCTTGAAGGTCTTTTCCAACCTTGTGATTCTGTGAAGAATGAAAAGGGGATTGAAGGTGAGGAAGATGCAAAGTGTTGGCAGTTATTCTGAAGTCACCTCATGTCAAGCCCAAATGAACCTGATTCATTGACTGCTAAAGAGTAGAGGAAGGAAAATGAAACAGTGAGAAATGAATCAGGTCTGCCTCTTCAAGAAGAGCTGACCAGAGGACAGGATCTAACAAACAGCCTGCACAAAACATCATAGTTGTGTTGCTAAAACACTTCACAGACTCATGCAGTATAATAAGGCCTGGGATGATGGCAATGTAGCTAGTGACTGCATTTTTAAAGACAATATAAAAAAGTACTTCATAAAATTACTTGGTTCAAAGAGTTGATGTAAAGGGCAGCCAAAGAACAAAGCATTATCTCTGACTAGCAGAGGAGGACTCCTTGAGTCTAAATTTCAGACAGTTCTACAGTTCTGGTTCCTCAAAGAGGAAGTTTCCAGCTGCTTATCACCTCTTTGTAAGCACTTCACTTATTTGTAATGAGGGAGCCCAATGGCATAACTGATGCTATTAATTCTATTTCTGTGACTAGAATAACAAGTTCTAAAAGAAGGTTTCTAAAAGGTTTCTAAAAGAAAGCTTCAGGGTATCAACAGCTCTAAAAAAACCTTGCAGCCTTTTCAAGTGAAAGACAGTGGCCAAGGAGAATGTTAAGCCCATAAGACAATTATTTTCAATTTATTTAATGATAAAGTGCTAGGCTGCTGGATGATGTATTTTTACAATTTAGACTGTGATGGGGCTGTTGGACTTAAGAATTATATCCAGGGATATAATGGAAAAAAGAGATATGGAAACTTGAATAAAAACAACTTCCATTGCTGAACACTGGACAAAATATTTTGAAGATAAGTGTATTAGTAGGGTTAACTGGAAATTTGGTGCTTCTAAAGTTGTGTGTCCATATTAGAATGGCTCTCCTACAGGTAGGCAGGGAAGATATACTGTGATTCACACTCATTCTGGATTTAGACTGAAAAATATGTGAAAAGCACCAGTCCACTCCTCTAACCAGGTAGGGCAGACTCATGCTATGATGATGCTACGATAGAAAAAACAGTGGCAAATGGGTTCCCAAAGAAAAGAAGGTAAAGGAAGATGGAGAAGAAACACACAAAATAATTTCAGAAAAAATTCTGCTATACCATACAAAACAGAAATTTGAACATAATTTTAAGAGCTGAATGCTGTGCTCAACTAATTGCAAGATAAATGACAGCAGATGTTTAAGAAGACCTGAAACATTGGTTGTGTCCTTCTGCTTTGTAGAAAGTGCAAGGTGTTCTGCATCAAGGGGAATGTAAATATGCCTTAGAGATGATGATACAGCTCTGCTCTTGGAGCTGTGCACTTCTGCAGGATCCGTCCTTCCTCAACTATGGCATGCTCATGGCTCAAGGTCCAATTTGCAGCAGCCACCATGGAACTGAGGAAGGACCTCTCCAGGAGCTCCCCTGGAGTACAACTAAGGCTGCAGTGCCTCCACTCCATGATGGCAATGGCCAAGGGGAAGTGAGGAAGAGGGAAATGAGCTGTATGAACGCTCACTGACCAGACAACAGCCATTCAGTGCCATCTCAGGAATGGGAGTACTCTTTACTCTGAATCCAAGTGCTTTTCTCTGATCCAGGGAAATAAGTGACAGCTGGAAGTCCTCAGGGTCTGTTCAAACATTACTAAAAAGTTGGATGGAAATTCCTAGGCATCTTTGGACAGTTCTAAAGAGAACTTTCTTGTAGGTCGAGAAGACCAGTTTCTCATCTGCCTCACAAGATCTAGATAAGAATGCATCTAACAGGAAAGAAAATTGTGTATTTTTCTAATTTCCTCTGTTTAAGATTTATCCACAAGTCACGGGACTACAGCATGGCTCGGACAGCCAGGCTGAGGTGGCCAGTCTTGGTGTAGCAAAATGACTGCTATAGGCAGCCTTGTCTGAGAGCAGCACTGTTCTACAGCAATCTTAGGCTTATTCTGAGCCTTGGCTGACTTCAAGGGTTATACAGATCACAGTAATTTTGATAGCATGCAGCAAATGACAGGGGACTAGCAATTATCATCTCAGGACTTGCAACTGAAGGCACCTTTCATCAGATTACTAGAATTACATAAAGTCGTCTACTTTTCCTACTCTCCCAAGACTGTCTGCAGGAGGGTCAAAAATCACAGTCTATTTAGAAAAACTGGGAAAAAAGTTTCCTGAGGAACCTTCCAGTACTCCCTAAAACAGCTGTTTAGAAAACATCTGAAGACATATGGAATTTCATGGAAATGCCACCACACTTTGTAAAAGAGTAAGATTGCATTAAAAAAAAAATCTGAGTATCAGCAATCAGCAGAAATAAACAAGTAGAAAAGTCCCTAAACATTAAACCACCCACTCAGATCTCACTCACTAATTAAATTTATTTTCCTCTCTAGTTAATGTTTTTCTAAGGAATCAGTGGTTTAAACACAGCATGTCCCAAAAATCTCAGCTGTCAGCTGATACCTGCTAATACAGGAGGCACTGAAGAGTTCAACAATGTATTTTGCAAACTGGATTTTAAACTATCTCTCTAAGCCTATTTCTAGGGTCTATGTTCAGCTTGGAACTTGCAGACCTGGTGTAATTAAGAAGGCTGTCACTAATGTTTTTAATGCTATTTGCCTGGACTCTTGGAAGCAGAGTGAGCTTATTTTCAGGTTGGATATTTATTTTTTTCAGAGGGTGAGGCATCAACACAGTACACTATGTTGCTCAGTACCTCTAGAGAGTACTGCACATACTATTTGTGGCTGGGCAGACTCACCACTGAGACCTAGAGGGTTGCATTTTTCAGTGGTCTGGAGGCCTTTTGGCACATTAATTTTCCTGAGTTCTTGTGAGACTATGGGTCTTATTGAGATTATAGCTAAAAGTGTTAACAGCACATTTATAAAGCAAGATGAGCTGTCTCATAGCTTTTGTTAGGTTAAGTTATTCAAAATTGTGTATCATTAAAAAATAAAACTATATGGGTCACTTGCTAGGTCTGCAAACTATTTGGAAATTAACAATCATGGATAATCTAAAAACAAAGGAACCTATGCCCAGGTTTTCACATGAAGGAAGATATTTTACCTCAATCTTGTTATCTAATACTATTACAGAGTCATAACACTATGCCGTTTCCTCCACAGTGGTTGTATACTGGCCTCTGGGTAAATGGATTATTTGTCATGGATGACAAGATACAAATGATATGGAAACTATAAATATTTCCACCTACTGCTACTATTAGCACAGCAATCAACTAAATATTCAAAGTGAGGCTTTGGTCTCCTTGAGATGGTCACTCCAGATAGGTATGGATGCTCACAGGCAGAGCTGAGCTTTCCAAAGGCTAGCAGGACAGTCTGCAAAGGACTCAGTGGTTTTAAGAACAGAAATAGCAACCCTGAGGGCAGAGAGCAGAATTTTGTCCTGCCAGAATCTTTTTAGTGGTGATGAGTCCCTGTCCTGTAAGTGGGTCCATTGGGCACGTCTCACCAACGGCCACTATGTTCAAAACCTAGTGGAAATAATTTTATGAGGTGGGTAGGGCATCAGAGTGGAAAACACAGAGAAATCAACCTGAAACCTAAACCACCTGAAAACCTCCAAGGATCATTCAGCAGTCTCTGCTACGCTGTGCTCTTTGTCTCATGCAAAGTCTGGCGGAGGCCCAGCCACTCGACCCTTTCTATTCCCAAAAGGCTCTTCTCACTTAACAGCCAGAAATGTAAAGTGAAGGAGACAAGCACAAGGGTGTGCAATGGGTTAACTGAGAGCAGAAGCTACAGAATTATCTTCACTGTTCAGTGCACTTCCTACTCTGTTCCACTCTCAGGCTCCAACAACACAGAGAAACAAGCCTCAGAAAGAAGAATGTACAGAAGCTCACTAGTCACTAGAGAAAGATCTTTCAGTGGTTACTAAAATAACTGCACAAAGGAAATAATTTCCAGTCATAACATTTACATTTCAATCAAAAGATCAGGAAATTTTAATTAGGCAAATACACTTGTTCATTTAACACCACAGATGTAATAGAACATTGGTTTATATTGTCATCATCATCATCATCCACTTTTAAGTCAATAGGCAGGTCTGCAACAGGAGATTTTTCAGGAATTCTACAGCAAAACATACACGCAAACACACAAATCACATGTAAAAAGTAGCTTGCATAAGCTAAGTAAGGTTAATGGCAAAAGCTTCTTTCTATGCAGAGAAAATTGAGCATTAAAGCTGCAGCATCCGGAAAAAAAAAAGTTTAAAAACAAGGAATGAAGTTGTACAACAGATGAGAACTTAACAAAATCGGTGACCTTTCCACACAGATGAAGTCAGGTTAAAAAAAAACCAGGCCAAACCAAAACCAAAGGAGACCAAAACCAAATGAGACCAAAAGAGAACCTCCCCCCCACATACATACAGACAAAAGTGAGAGCACAACAAAGGAAGTGGAAGAAAAGTGTTACCCATAAGTAGCCGCCGTTTCACCCGCTTGTCCACATCAGCTACTGACGTGGCATTGTACTCAGAACTCTCAATTGCAGCCTCATCCTTCTCTAAAACACAAGTAAGGGACAAACATGGAGCAGTTGGTTAATCACAAGCCCAATTTTCCGCTGCCTAAGACAGTTTCTTGGCATGGCACAGCCAAAGCCAAGAAGCAAGGCATGAAAGCACTAAATCCCCGTTAGAGAGTTAATTCCCTTTGAGAACCCAGGAAAAAATTAAAAGGGTGTTTAGGGAAAGGAGGAAGAAAGAGGGTGGGAAGGAAGAATGGTCGGCTCAGAAGTAATTAAGCACACAGGGGAAGCTGGATTTCTACAGGAGAACACGACAGCTAACGTGGGTGCCCCAGAGAGGTGTTAATGACGAAAATTAAAATTCAGGAAGGCTAGTTAAACAAACTACCAAAGACAACCTAGGCTAATGGGGGCACCAGGATCTGAAGGTGGCAGGCAGAAGACTGGGACAGACAGAGAGAGCGAGAAGAGTCCGGTGATGGATGGGCATGGACACACCACAGCCTTGTACACACTGACACACTGAGAAACGAAACAACAGCATGCAAATTCAACAACAACAAAAATAAACAAACAACAAACCAAACAAACACAAAAAAAGATCAATTTGGGCAGTGCTGGTTGCCTGCTTGTCTATGAAACACTACTAGCTAAACATTCAACGCTAGGAAAGATGTTGCAAGAACAGGGTTTAGTAATTTTATTAGCATGCAGTGAGCAGGATGATGTCATCAGAGGTCACTTTACAAGGTAGTCTCTGACATCCTACATGTAAGAGTTTCATACAGCAGAATGAGGACTTTGGTTATGCTTCATTAGAAATACACAGAAACAGTCACAAGTGTGGGAAGAGATAATCAGTAGGTGAAATAAAATTAAAGATTTCTGATACAGGAGAGCAATGGAGGAGCAGCAGCTGGGTAAATAAAATGATTTGTAGGAAAAGGGAAATGCTCATTAGGAAAACAAAAAACGAAAATGCAAGTGGGGACTTTCACATGCAGCAAACATAAAAAAAAATAAAAGGTTAAGACAAGCAAACAAAGACAAAATATGTTAGACAAAGGGTCAACAAGTATTTATCTGGCATTGCAGAAGTTTGCATTCTTGCAGTGATGCCTGGAATATATACACCACTGAAGACAGCAAACACTGGAATCACTGAAGTGAGGAGGAGGAGGAGGCTGGCAGGTTTTGTTTGTGGCAACTCTACATGGTTGAGTGGTAACAAGAAGTTGTTTTGTTTTGTTTTAACCAGTTCTAGATGGGATCAGGCTGCAATAGAGGCTTATATTTGAGTTTGTTTTTTTTTTTTTTTTCTCTGTAAATAATTAATAAACGTCAGTTATCAGACAAGACAGGCAATCAGGAACCATCACCAGAAAGCAGGAATAAATAAATGTAAAAAAGAAATAAAAAAAATTAGAAGTATTCTAAGAGAAAGAACTATTTTAGAGGGAAGAAAATCAGCACAGGCAGTAATATGTGACTTACATCACAAGACCAAGGAATGTAACATGGAGTTGTATGTATTACATCACAAAAATGTGAAAAAAAAAGTAAAAAAAAAAATAGATGCAATGTACACAGCTTTTAAAATATTTTTTTACATGCTGGACAAAATAAAACATCCAAGGATATTAGTGAACAATAATAAATAGAAGATCAATTATCCATTCAATAAAGCCTGCTCTCAAGGTTCTCACTCTTGCCAGTTCTCCCCATCTGGAACTGCCACAGGACAGGGATTCAGGATGAGCTCTCTGTTGTAAGAGGCACTCACTGAGAGATCCCCTGCACTCAGACACACCTTGTGCAGACAAAAAGGCAGAGCCCAGCTCTGAGCCCTGTTCAGCTTTACCTCTGCCAGCATAAACCTCGCCCTACCCCACAATTTGTGCAATTAAACCCCTCAGGAGTGAGCAAGGCTCTGGGCAGCCACAGAGCTTTATGCCATGGATCTGACCAAGACAGACTGCCTAAAGGTAACAGACAGATTTCCATGGGTTTCAAATGCTCTGTCTTGTAGTGTAGGAGAGAAAATATGATAAATATGTGTCTGTGTTTTTTTAACCTCAGGAAATGACTAAGAATTTGCAAGAACTTGAAATTATACAAAAAAAAAAAAAAAGTCAACATGTCCGCAATGCCAATGAAAACCAATATGGATTTCAGGTTCTGATTTGTGAGTAACAATTTTCAAATGTTAACTTGCACTATGCAAAAATGCACTTTTAAATTTATTTTTTTAAAGTGGAGTGGAAAGAAATGGTGTTAAGTAAATTACACATTTTACAATCAAAAATGTTTGCAAAGCATCTCCCTAGATGCTCCATGTCTTGACTGGCTTTTTCCTACTGATATTCTGAATGAAAGCTTAGTCACTACAAGTGTTGCAGTTTTAGAATCATGAAACATACACCAAGGAAGAAAGCACATAATGATGACTCCTTTTCCCTGGTAACATCTCAGAAAGGGAGGTAATTTTTCTAACCTTGCTCAAGCAAGGAAGTCTTGACTGATGCAAGTGAATTGAAGAGCTGAACTTTCATTCAAAATGATGAATGTTCTACACCTTTTTACTTCAAAAATAGTTACCAACAGAAACAAAAGTCACAAGCAGGTAACAAAGGGATACTTCATTAACAAACATTTTGACACAACACGCACAAAACGCCTCTCTGTGTGCCTGGCTGAGCCAGGAGCTGCTGGAACACCCTTCTGTCAGCTGCTGGAGCACCCCTCTGTCACACAGACACCACACACACACACACACACACACACACACACACACACACACACACACCCCACAGAGATTCTGAGCAACCCCAAATCAAACGTGCTGCAGAGAAGTACTCACCAATGCAGGTTCGGCCATCTGAGTGCAGGGCATACTTCTGATGACAGCCACACACAGGGCCAGTATCTGTGTCATCACAGGTGTGCTGGCAGCCTCCATTCCCATAGTTACAGGTTACTAGTTAAGCCCCAAATGAATGTGTATATATGTATATATAAATAAAATGACAATGAAACCAATTAGTCTTGAGGGCCTTTCAGAACATAGAAGAGCAGTAACATACCAAGACATAAGGCAACATAACATTTGTGCTTGCAATTATTTCTATTTCTTCCTTCTGCCCCTCCCTTCTGTCTCATCCCCTAGACTCAATCCATAGAGTGAAGAATAGAAGAGAATGAAAAATAAAAGCATTTCCCCCACTATATTTGTATTAATAATTTTTGTGCGACTCTTAGCCAATTCTGTGTCTTCCTAAAAGCTACATGCTTCCTATCCATGATGAAATTAACAGTCTACCAATACAAATGAATAGTTTCAGGTCTATAGACAGCACCTCTCCTTTGCTGCCCCTTCATTCTCTCAGCAGAGGAAGCAGAGACCAAGCAGCAAGAACAGAACCACAAAAGTCTTGAAATCTACTATATCAAGTGCTGCTCCCACTTAAGCAACAAGTTTAAAAATAAAACAGGAAATGTTTGGGTTTTTTTTTTTCTCTGCAACAAAAACCCCACAGTTGTTATGGCTCTGCCTGTGCTGGCCTCAGCCAGGAAGGAAGCACTGGAGATGCCACTTTCACTTCCAGGAAAGAAGAACAATTGCAATTTTAGCAATTCTAATGTCCTCTGGTGAAAAAGTACTAAACATACATTAAAGCAAACATTTTTCATGAGAATAGGTAAAGTTTTGAAAACTACGCAAATTTATAGATCAGATTCAATTAATTTCCTTTTTCACATGATAGATTTTATTTCTGTTTTCTAAGACAAACCAGATTTAAAGTATTAAGCTGGCTAGCACCATTTAATAAAGCCTCTCACTTGCCACTGCATCCTTTGCAGTTGCACGCCTTAATGCTGAACAACAGTTATGCTCTGACTGATTTCTGAATTCAATTTACCATCTTAATTTGGAATAGGTTCTTTACTGGTAAATATGGGGGAAATTCAATTTGCCATTATTTAGTTATATACTCATCATTCTAGAGGACTTAAATGTTTTGAAATGTTATGGTAATTCAAATGCAGACTACATTTATTTAAATAATGACTCCCAGTAATCTGAAGGAACTCCCTCACATTGGTCTTAGCAGAATTTTCCTTCTAGATAAAAATTTATAAAAGAGGCAGGGCAGGAAGTTGCAATATACAATAAAACCAAGATAACGATTAACAGGATTTGAAAATAATGTATCTAACTAAAATCTGAGGTCGTATCTAATGCAAGAGGGCTACGTTCATATATTTTCCCACTGAACTCAGTGACCCTGCTTTAATTCTAGCTCCTGAAAATGGAGTAGACTGGAATTTTCCATCACAGTAACTAGAAATGAAATATCCCACCTCTGGTGTGAGTGCCCCAGTGCTGAGCAGCCATGTCACTCTCAGTAATCACTGAAGTATTTAGCTTAAAATGGAACAGTTCTAAAAAAAGCAACTGAGGGAGACCCACCACAGCATACCCAACAGAATTCCCATTAAAACCTCCTGCCAGAATGGGAACCACAGGTTTACAATTTCAGCTCCTGAATTCTGGCAAAGATTACAGGAGGAATTGTCCACGTCTCAAGTGAGTACAGTTCTGAGGCCACTACAGGTGCAAGCATCCTTGGTCCTTCCCACTCTACACTTGGAATAAAAACCTTTGTGCTGTTCAGAAATAGAGATGGAATAGCCTTGGTGCCTGGTGGCAAGAATAATCTCTGAAAAGAGGGACTGCCTGGATTCCTGCCCCACTTTCCAGGAATATCACTGTTCTATCCAACTGGAAAGAATGGCAGTGAGAAAGCTGGGGAGACCTGCCTGATTCATGTTCCCTTTTTGGAGCTTGACAGTTTGTGCACTAGACTGGAAAATGGAAATGGTGGGTTCAATCCAACCAGACAGAGGAGGGAATATACCCCAAATCATGAGAATCCTAAACTTGCAAGGAATTACATCATAAAACCCCCTAAGCAACAGCCACCCTTGGGCATTCTTTCTCCTTCTCCACTTTTATAGCTTACCAAATAATTTACTTTTTTGAAAAAATAGCAGAAGCAAATCTGTCTGCTTTGCATCCAAAGGAAGCAACATTTATTTCTCTTCAAAACACAGTAACATTTTGGTTTCTATTTTTGGTGCAAAACAAACAAAACTTGATGTCAATTCTCTATTCTTAAAGTTCCCACCTTTCCAATGAAGACATGCTTATTACTTGACCCCATATGCCTCTAGGACTATGTGGAGTTTCTATCCTTGTTGGACTGCAGTGCCATCACAAATTAACTTAAAGGTGTTGTTTATGCCAGATGTTTAAATCCATTTCTAGCCAGCAGTATTTTTATTGAGGATTTTAAAATGCAATCAGCAACAAAGTGCGTATTTAAAAAATGTGGTTATTTTTGGCATTCCTTGCTGAAAGCCTCTGCTGGCAGAGATGAAAATATCTGAACGCGCTTGCTCTGACCCACGTAATACGAGGAACTTTTCCTTACTATATTTGTCTATGAAAAAATTGCACCAGACTGATGGCATTTATAGCAAATCCTGCAGAATCACACACTTTTACAGCTTCCCTGCATATTAAAGTTACTGGTTCCCATTCTACCCAGTCCATGAATGCACATGTAGGTCAGTTCCTTTTCCTGTCTCTTAGAAACATTAGTAAATCATATTTTTGAAGGATTTGAATTTCTGTCTAGACTACAATTTATTTATTTATTTTAAGTAACTTGAGTCAACATTTTGAAGTTTGACATCTCTACAGGTGAAATTGCTACAAAATCCAGTTGTAAAATATGTCACTTCAATTTTCTTCCAGTCCTCAGTCTGTGGCAGTGACACAGTGAAAAGTTTCTCTTGCTTAGAGGAAGAAAATCATAATTATTTAAAAGCAAATGGACATCCAGATCTACTCCATTTTTGTCAGAAAGAATTAAAGCAATATTAATGAGAATTCACAAAGTGTTATTTTAAAAACTATTTCTGATAAATTTGAACTCTAAAGCTATGCAAACAGCTGTGTGCTCATTCAGAGTCTGTGACACTGAAGAGGCAAACAGGCAAAATGGTAAATTCCAACAGACACAGATCATCTTAAAATATCATAAATCATGTTAAAATGAAAGGGACGGAAAATAATGAGTTGTTTTGGTTTTTTTTTTAATCAAAGGAGAATATTCACATATCTTTTAGAACTCAGACATACTTATCCCCACATGGCAGATTTAAAACCACAGTAACACCATCTTTTGACAGTGCTTCAGCATTTGCATGTGTCTTAAGTGCAGTCTGAATGCCGGGCTCTTTCCCTTAGTGGGAGGAATGCCCTGTACAAGAGCAGAGAAGTCCTACAAATGACAAACACCCTCAGTGGGACATGTCCAGTGCTGGCAGCCAAACCACCAGTCCGTTCTCCCAACACTCTTCCACATGGATAAAGAGCTTTAGGAGTGATACTGGGGCTTCAAAGTGCCTTCAAACCACATTAATTCTTTTCCCTGACTACAATTCTCAGGGTCCTGGGCTGGCCAGACACTTTTCAGGCCCCGGCAGCCAGCACAATGGCCCTACCTGTCCACCTGCCCACACTGGAACCAGCAGCATCTATTCAGTTTGACTGGGCTGAGCCAAACAGTCCTGAGACACAGCTTGGCATCTGGGCCAGTGCTTACAGCCAGAGAAATAGATGGACTAGTCTAGAAATGACGTTTTGATTATGCAAAATGAGAAACAACTGTCTGAAAGAGAAATGACATCTCAAAGAACAGGAAGGATTTTAATGTACATGTTCCACTAAGTACTGATATTGACATTCCATGCTAAACTCCCCAGAAGACAGACAGTACCAGAATTCAGCCTCACTCTACAGCCTAAATTCTGTTTTCAGTGCTTCTCTGAAGTTTCACAGAATCCATCTTATATGGCCATGACAAGAAGTACTTGAAAACATATGGCCAATTATTTAATCTAGCATTTATTACTTGGTAAATGAAAAAAATGTCCAAGACAACAGTGTTCTGATCCTGTCCACATGTGCACTGAAATATATACCATGGCCACAGACAGATATTTCTTTTTTGTAGAATGGACTTCTCAAATGAGCATACTGTTATTCCAGATAACTTGAAAACTGCACTGTTTCTTAACTAAACTGGCCATTAAATACATAATTTACATAAATATATGGGCACCTCTGTGTGATAAAGCCGTGCATGCAACATTGCTTACATGGTTTATTCTAGTATAAGGCTTTACATTTTTAACATTCTGGGAATCTGAATGTACTGATAACAAACGGTTGCATGAGGACACTGTCAGCAGGAGCTGAAAAGCTGCCACTTGGCATAGGGAAGTTGGCATTTTACTGTAAAAGTACTAGACAGGATTTTCAGAATCACTTTGCACTAGCCTTCCTGCTCACATAAATCATGGTTATCCAAGGGGGCAGATAGAAACAGCTGTAGGTAGGGTTACCCAGCATTTTTCATCAAAAGATTCAGCTTTTACTTGTTTATAACTCTTTCAGCTTGCAACTTGCAGGTATGTGCATCTGCTTTAGATTTCCTCTTATTTTTAAGCTTCCAGCTAAGAAAGAGAGGAACATAAAATACCTTGGTTTGTTCATATTTGGGGGAAAAAAAATCTTCATTTTATCAAAAACTTTTAATGCAATTGTGCTCAGGAGTAGGATCTTAGTATCTATCATGGATACAGATGTAGAAGGAAGAGGTAAATTCCTATTTTTTTTTCAACATAATCTGGAGCCAAATTGACTGCTCTGAAGTATCTTTCTGCTGCCAGCAAGTATCTATGAAAATTACTGACAACGCATTATCTTCTTCTGGGCTTGTGTACACCAGAGGCCATTAAAGCAGTTTACAGGAGTAGCAGCAAACTCCCAGAAGCTGAAGTTTACTGATGCTTTGGAGCTAAGGGATGCAGCTCATCTGAGGGATCATGTATGGATCTGTGTGATTCTGCTTGGTGTATTTCTAGATGGCCTCTTGAGGTCCCTTTCAGCCTCAACACTTCAGTGTTTTCTTAACATGCTGGGCAACTATAAATTACATACTTAAAATTTACACTAAGAAACCATTAAGGCTGCAATCTTGAGCACTCAAAAGCTACAAAATATGAGACTTATACATAGACCTATTGTGTCATGATAACTCTCCTGAATGACAAATGCAGAAAATGCTCCTGTCTTATTTAGTGCCTAGTGAAGCTGGGGAAAGTCAGGGCTGTGGAAACAGCTGGGAATCTTTTCTCATCTGCTGCAGAGTGAGTAGCAAACCAGAAATGGACTGTCAAGAAAGAATGGTCTTGTTCAGATAGTGAAAGGAGCCCTAAAAACCCTAACCTAATTCTGCCTTCACTGTGGAATTCCTACTTAGAGCTTGGCAAGTCACTTGAATCTCTTCTGTTACAGGTTACTTTGCAACTACAGCTGGAGCCATCAGGAGTTTGGCTTGGATCATATTAACGTGCTGTAAATGCTTAGCTGGGTTCTGTGTGGCTCTTGTTAACCACCTATCACTACCAAATGACTTTGATATTAATATCTTTACATTCATTTCTCTTTTGAAAGATGGGCAAAGCAGTACTTTTTAACTTCAGAAGAGTATTTTGAAAATACATTACAAATGTCTACAAAGCACTTTGATTTTACAGTAATGAGTATCATGGGAAAATCCATGAGGGGATGAAAAATTTTATGTTCACAATACTGTGCAGCAGGAAAGGCATGACACTAAATTATGGAGAGGAAGCTACTGAATACAAGCCTGTTTAATGAGCACTGACCATCACGGACACTGCATGAAGCAAGAGTGTCTGCCTTATCAGCATGTGAAGGTAAATGATAAGATGGGATGTGATTATGTGACTAGCATGTAATGACAATCATGTGATGCATAAAAAGCATGGAGCCTTTCTCCAAGTGCTGCTTTCTAACCTATTTTAACATCTTCCTTTGAGGAAGACTTGAATTGTTACTAAAGGCCTGGGGCCAATATATTTGAAAACCTCTCCCACTGGTCTGATTGGATTGCAAACTGGCTGATAAAAATTCACCCAGAGAGGGACTAGGTGTACTGAGAGGTACTGCACTCTCTGTCACTTGTTCACATCAAAACACCAGAGCAGCAAGCTCTGACAAACCCTGAAAGGCCTGGACTCCTGGAGGTCCATGATAAACCAGCATAACTCACAGGGATATGGGGTTTTACAAGGGTGCCTCAGACCCTACCAGTTCCTGTCATACAGAGCTACAGACCCAGTTCAGGCTGGCAAGTGGGAAGTGTCTAGCTCTTCCACGTAGCTGCACTGAAATGGTTAGCTGGGAAAAGGTTGTTTTTTTTGAAAGTTGAGCTTTGGTTTCAGAATTAGGCTTCTACGAATAGCCTGCTGTAATCTCACAATTACAGTCCCAGCCTATCTGGCTACACCTGTATACTTCTGTGCATTTGGAAGGATTAGAAATAATTATTCTAAATAAGAACTCTGGATCATACTTGCAGAATGTGCTATAGGCTTAGAGGTTGGTGTCCTTCAAAGTAAGCTCTGCAGCCTTGGAAAACTCAGTGTCCTTACTTAGAAGTCTGTCACCAAAAGTTCACTATACTTACAACTAAAATTTGAACACCAGAGGGCACAGAATAAATTGAAGTTTTTACTCTATTAAAGCCTGAGACATTTAGAAATAATGTTCCAGAAAAGGCTCTAATTCTCCTGCCACTATCTATTACTGAAACTCCCAAAGAATATAAGAATTTGAGGAAACAATAACATAAGTAAACATCCTCCCACACTTCACCAATGTAGCTGACATTGCACTTCAATTAACAGCATGCAATAATCACTTCTAATAAACATTGAGAATGAAAGTTACTATAAAGGCATTTTTCTCTGTACTTTGCCTTTGGCCTTGTGTAGCTTCTTAATATTGAGCAGAAATCAGGCTGTAAATGCCAGGCTGTGGCATTTCTTTATGGCATTCAAATTGATTTTTTTGACTTTGTACTTGGGAACTAATATCTATGTGTGTTTACGTTGTAGGGATCTCAGGAAGAGACTGTCTCAAAAATACTGGCCCTGTGCAAAGCAGCAAACAACATTTTATGTTGTTTTACTGCACATTTTTTGTCTCTCTCAAAGCTACCAAGTAGGAATGCAAGCTATTGGACTCAGATCTAAGAGTCACTGAAGCCATCAGAAAGACTCAGTTCTGAAGCTTTCAGATGACAATGCTGAGGTCAATTATTTGAACCTGTACAGAACAATTTCTAATTTTGTGGGCTAATGAGTATCTGCATCTTTAGCATCCCAGCTTCAAGAACACACCATTCTGGGCTTTTCTCTGAAGAACAGTATATATGATGCAGCTGCATGTTTTCCAAGAAATAATTCTAGACTGTGAGCAGTGGAATCAAGACTAGAGCAATCATTTCTGTCTTTTAAAATAATTGGAACTGACACTTAAATTAATAGCTTTAGTGGGTTTATCATTAAATTCATTGATGCATCCACCTTTGTGGACCTTCAAAATATTGCAGGCCAGAATCCTTTATGCTTTATATTTGTATTCCTTTATAAGGAAAGCCTGGATTAAAGTGATCCATCACTTTTCTGTATTCATAGGAAAGTTAATAATTTTGGTAACTGAGCCACTGCCAACATTCTGTTTTTCAGTCCCTCTTATCCATCCCCAAATGCATCTTCTACAGCAAAAAAAAACCTCATTACTAAAATTATAAATCACCTTCGGCCAAAACAAGGTTAACTTCTTCTGGAACATAACAATAATGAAGAAAACAAGACATTTTGGGGCATTTGAAATTTAATCTTCATCTACCTACATTTGCAGTCCTTCTGGTTTTTGGCAAGTTCAAAGCCAGGTCTACATTCACAGGCAACCCCACCTTTGGGTGTCTCCCGGCAGATGTGTGCACACCCATGATCTTTGTTCATACAGTTCATACCCTCTGTGGAAAAGGAAAGAAAAATAGAAAATATTAGTATTAAAATAAAATTACAAAATAATGATGCATATCCAATCCTCCAATAATTTTATCTGTAACCTTTATTTTTCATCTGGACTGTGTTCCACAAGACAAAAGAACAGAGCTGAAAGGAGATATATAGTCAACAAAACAGTGTAATAAAAGACAAACATGCTCTGGGGCAAATATGAGCACCACTGTGTGTCTCTGTTTCATGTAGAAACTTGGGCTTTCTCTATTCTGTATCTATATCCTAATCTTTCATGAAAATACCAGGGATTTAAAGGATAGCCCAGGAAGCTGTCTGTCCCACAGAGCTGAATAAGTGATCTCACTGTTATTTTTTTCCTTGTATAAATTTAATGGCTGTTTCTGTCTGGTGCATTTTTATATGCCTGTTAATGTGCTTTATATTTTCTAACACACAAGATCTGCCAAATATTATAACCAAGCATTTTTGCTTGGATCAGTTTCTTTGCTATTTGTTTTACATCTCAATTCTCTGTCATCCACCATAAACACAGCACATCTCCAACAAACCTACTACCACTTTTGTCTTCGACTCTATTAAACAAAACACACCAGCTGTTCAACAAGCATCCAAGTGCCATGGATGGATTCCTGCTAATGTTTATGCCCAGGAATACTATCAACCAGCTTTCTTTTAATCGTCACAGAGACAAATTTAGCTTTCTAAACCATGTCAGTGATTTAGATATTGAATGAACTTTATACTCTTAGAGCCTTTCATTACTGTGTTAATTCAAATCCCACATATTCACAGAAATCTTGAACTCAGTTCTTATGGGTCAGCATCTAACATTCCTTGTGTGAACGAAGCCTAGCTAGATTTGCATTACAAAGCCTTCCCAGACTTCCCCTTGGATATCTGACCTGTAAAGGAGAGGCAAATTCTCTCAGAATACACTGGCAGAGAATTCACATTGTAACTCAGCTTGCTATGCTGAAAATTGTGTGTGTTGCCCAAAACACTGCTGTAAGCAACATCAGGGTAGACTCTGCAACTCATTTGGCACTTTGTAATGTGTCTGCTCCCATCTATTCTAGGCTAATTTCTCAAAACTACTCCAGTGCAAAATGTTCAGCTTAAACCTACAGTGCCAGTGTATTGCAAGGAAATGTTTTTTTGTGCCTAGAATTTTGAGGAGGAAATGCTCCAGAAAGTCAGTCAGAGATTGCCTCAGGGTGACAGAAGTTAACAGCTTCAAGAAGTTACTCACACTGCTCAGCTTTACCTCTGAGACATTTGTATTAGCAGAATAATGAAAAACACACATCACCAGTCTGATTGGGTATTTTTGTTCACCTCTCCTACAAAACACACCAGGGTCTTAAATCTCACCACCTATGAAAACCAATATTACAGACAGCAGATGTATTTGTTTCTTCTGAAGTCCCCTCTGTGTTGTCCCTGAGCCTAAAAACTTGCCAAAAAATAATAAGTTACTATAACTAAGTGAGTTCCTCTTTGTAAACTGCAGCCTGGACAACAGATGCTGCCCTGTGAGATACAATACACACTGCGTGCTATAATATACCATCCTACACATCAAAGCGAGGTATGAACGCTTTGTTGGGCTGAACAGATACAAGAAACCTGGGAAAGGCCTTATTGAAGGGTTTGAGGCATTTTATAATCTCTTTCTCTCCACTTCTCCCAACAAAGGATTTCAGACACAATGTGTTTGACAAACTGCATTCCTGTGCACTGCGCTATGCTCCGAAAGGGATCTGGGAAAGATAACACATGGCTGATTGAGTCCCACTGCCCAGGCTCTGAGAAGAGAGGAATTATAGAGATGAAAGCAGATATTTAATGGCCCACAAGTGTAATCAAGCAAGTGATTTTTCAGTGTTTACTTGCAGATACTGAATATCTGCCTTTATGGTAAGACAGAAACTGTGCACTGATGAAAGTATTGGGAGAAACTGAAGATCAAAATCATTAGAAACAGAAGTGAACCTGGTATTTGTGTGTAAGACCACAATATTTTAGTTACTGTAGTAATTATTCCAACCATTGTATTAATCAGAGTTGTCTAAAAACTATTTCAGTTGCATGTTTAGCTGGAGAGCACCACAAAAAACTCCTAAGCCTGAAAATCATTATTTTAGAAAATATAATGGTGAAATGAAAGACCATTATTTTTCAGTCAAGAGCAGGAGCTCATGCACAACAAAAATTCTCATTTCAGTATTGTTCAAAATCCCTAAAAATTAAATTACCAAAAAAAAATTCCTAAACAAAACCTTTGTAGCCTGAAAAAATTAGTGAAATAAGAATGCAGCAAATTAATATTTTACCTTGCTAAAAAAGAAATCTAACCCAAAACTGTGTTAGTTTGCAAGTAATTTTAATCAATCAAAATTCTAATTTTTCAGCAGATGCAGTATTTTTCCAGATGCCTTCTGTATCAATCTACATACACAAATAATTTATGAATCACCATTGATAAAGTTTACTTTTTTGCAAGTTGACTCTTGAGCCAATACTGAATCTTTAATGATATGGCACAAAAGTCACACTAAAAATACAAAACTATGCTAAGTATCTTTCTAGTACTAATCTTAGTTTCTATACAAATACATATAAATAGGAAAGAAAAATACTCCTAAAATTACTTTGTTCAGTATTCTCTTGAGCAGGATGCAGTCCAAACTTTAAAATCAACTAGAAACACATAAACCACCTCCAGTATTTTCCTCTAAGAAGGTGCAGTGCTGGTAGTGAAGATCTGCTCTGCTGAGTTCACACTGCTGCCACAGGAGCAGTGAGATGTTTGAGCTATCATTTCTCCTCGCTCGTGCCCCCTGAGAAAGCAAGCTTTGCAATATTTTAATTAATGCTTAGCAGCCACCTAATGCACACATGCTTTTTCTGTAAGGGGTGCAGAGTGTGAATAACATCATGGGAAAGATTTCCCAATGTTAAAGGGGGATTTAAGCCTCTCAGTGCCTGCCTTGCTGCTCCAGCCCCAGGACAACGGGTGACCCAAGGAGGATGTGAGCAGTGTGCTCCAGCCCCACAATCGAGGACAAACTTTCTTTATTTGCAGAAAGGGGTGGAAAACTACTCATTCAAATAAAAAAAAACCTAAACACATTATCATGGGAAAATTGCATAGGATTGTGCTCTTCATTTATGTGTTTGAAGTTTTTCTCTTTGCCACCATCAGCCCTAACACAGCAGATGGGTGCTGGCACCAAGAGGTGCCCTGTGCTTCTCATGGTGCCCCTTCCTTGAGCTGACTAATGCAGTGCAAAAACGGGACAGAGAGGGAGAGCACCCATGGAACTATTGGAGGCCCCTCCGAAGTCAGTACAGAATGATGCCCACAGCAGTTTTACCTCAGTGCAATGCACAGCCTGGGCAAAGTATCAGACAATGGATCTTCCATCCAAGCCCTAACCAGAAGGTATTTACAGAACTATTTACAGAACTTGTGACCACCCCTCTCTGTCCATTGTGTGCACATCTGCCTCACTCTGGTTTGGAACGCAAGGAGCTGCTCCCAGCCTGTCTTGATTTTTGCAAGCTGGTGTGTCCCAGCTTGTAGAACTGATCGGACTATGGGTCAAGTGAAAAACCATGGTTCCCAAATGAAGAGAAAGACTAAGTGTTGATAAGAGAGTTGATAAGAGAGAAGTCTGTACACACACACACAAAAAAAAAATTCCTTACTTTATCAGCATGACACTAAAATGTCCAGTGTTGAAATGTTCTGGGTTTTACACATTAACTGTTAATAAAAGCAGTGTCTTAATGCCAAATGCTGCTACGCAAGGTAATCTCTAAAGCCAGCACAAGAATGGGTGCATGTCTCTTCAGCAGTGCTGGCAGATAGTCAAATAAACTTCTGAAACACAGACACATTCTCAGCAAATTCACCTTACAGACAGCAAAACAAAATCCAATGGAAAATATAAACAGGAAGGGAAATGTCAATTAAAAAAGGAAAACACTGACCTAATTAAACTAAATCCTCTCTCAGCATTTTAGATATGACTTGAGAAACTCTCTTCTATTGCCTTCCTGGATTTTTTTCCTGACTCTAAGTTACAAAAAAGATTGTTCATGGGAGAGTGACAGCCACTGTTATGCACACCCACAATCCACACTCATTTTTGTTTCTGGTCTAGGAGAGATTTGGATGTGAGTCTACTACGTTAATCCAGTCTGCCATCTAGTTATCACAAATCTCTTAATAGTGCTGTTCTGCAAAATGTTCAGTCTGATATAATGGCCTCTCCATTGTATTATGCTCTAAAAATGTTTTCAGCTCAATGGCCCTGAAAGTGCTTGAATCAGGCTAACTGTGACAACTAAAGCATGGATCAGCCTTTATTTCTCATTAACACTCTCTGTTCTCATCTTAATTAAGACTTTTAGCAATTATTTTACCATGTGACTCATCATACATGCTTAGATTATCCTTTATGTTGCCATGATTTCACTTACTCTGTATTTATATTGCTGCTGTTTTTATACATGCTGAAACATGCTGATTCCAAACATGATCTGAAAAAGACTACTTTAAATTGCATTAATAACTTTCAGAATATTGTCAGACTACATGTGCTTGAATGTGCTAAGAAGATACAGGAAATCTTGAAGTTAACCCATACATACACACTGACATGCCCAGCAGCATCTGCATCATTTACACTCGATCTTGACAACTACATAATCACATTATCCTTTCTTGTTGATAAGTTAAATTTAACACAAGGTACACAGTGAGATCTCTTATTAAGTTGCACCATATAAGATATATCTTAAGTAGCAGAGAGAGGAAAGAATACAAGAGGAAACAAGAATTCTCATTTTACTTGTTTTGTAAACTATTAACATCGTAGGAATTTCTTTTTTGTTCTCTTAAAACATTGTATAAGAAATTAGAGTGCTACAATAAAAAACATTGGTCAATGACCAGGCAGTTTAGAAAACTGACAAAGACAACTCCTTTCACAGAGTTCTTACTCTGTGGGGAATGGAAGCCAACCAAAAGACACCAAGTTTCTGATGGAGACAGGAACATGATGTTAGTGAAAACGTGAGCTGGCTGTTCTAAGCCATATGGTACATTATGCATGTATGTTTTTGTCATATAGAAACAGGCTGTTATAGAAACCTTCTGTCTGGCTTGTGGAAAGCAGCTCCCCATCTACACCTGGGTGTGTCCCTGCCTTTGCCTTCTAACTCCAGGATCTCGTGTGCATCTCAAGGGGCATGAAAATCAGCATTTGGCTAAACAACCCAATTAGAGTCAACAAATACATATGGTCAGATCTTAGGACCACTAAAGTCAAAGGACTGTTTTCCAACAGACTGGATCCGACCTTTATGCTGCACAGTTGCATCAGATCTTCTGGACACTTCTGGCTCCCTGATAAGAACCTGATTCTGGGGTGTGAGCAATGTCTGGGTGACCTCTGCTCCACAGTGAGAGAAATAAGATGTTTTCATCTCAGAACAGAATGTCCTTTCTTGAAGATCAAAACCCCCACCAAGATTTGCTCTCTTCAGCAAGAAAATGGAGGGTGAAACTAATCGGCTGAGGCAGGTGCCCTACCTCAGCTGATCACAACACCACAGGTACAAAGCATCCAACTAGGAACAGACCTTCAGAGCTAAGTGAGAAACCCCACATTGGGCATGCTGGAAATGTAATCATCTATATAAACATTTAATGTTTTTCGTACTGTTAACTGAATGAACACAACATTTTCTTCCCATACTCATTCCTGAAATAAGTTACTTGGTTCTGCCTGAAGTTTTAGGAAAAAATAGTTGTTTCAGTGACTACAACTCACCCCAACAGAGGTTGGAAAGAAAACAAGTAAAGCAGGCAAACTGACACAAGGAAACAGAATTCTACACTATTAAGTAGGTTGTCTGGAGAGATCTTGGACATAGTACAAGAAAACAGCTGCTGGTATATTATAAAACAAACAAATTCAAGTTTGTTTAGCAATTACATGTCTTTTCAGTTTGAATCTGAAATGTGCTTAGGGCCAGCATCTTCAGAAGGCAGACTTGCAGTCTGATCTCTGACAAAATGTTCCTGCTCTGAGTGTCAGCCAGGAAACCACATGGAGAGGGTTTTTGTCTTGAGATTTAGAAATGGGCATGTATCAGAAATATAACTTCATTCTTTCAGCAGTAAGAGCACAGATTTGCAGTTCTGCAAAGGTGCTTTGGTTTCAGGAGAATCATGAGAATGAATGGACCAAGTTTAAGAGAGAAACCATGGAAATAGAGAAAGGAAACAGATTCCAAAATTTGCAGAAAATGTCATCAATTCCTACAGGACCAAGAAGAGAATAAAGAAGACTGGCTGAAATCCATCCCATGCTGGTTGTGACCAACTTGTGACTGTATGATGGCTTCCTGGTGAACACATGAAAGAAGGTCTGCAATCTCAATCAGCTTTCCACATTGCAGAGCTACCAAGCGAAGCTGAGGCTTGCTGAAAATGTTTCCAATAGTTTCTGTTACTGTCTCACACATAGATAAGTATTATCTGGGAAAAAAAAAATCTGCAAGATAGCCCAGAACCTGTGTGCCAATGCTGCTCTGGCACAATCAACTGTGAGTCTCTGCCAGTATAAACTTGGCGCCTGATGTTGAAGGGGAATAAATGGAAAAGGAAGAAAAAGGTAAGGACAAGAAAGGAAAGAGAAACAAAACACAGTCAGCACTAGAACCTGCTTTTAACTTCGCTTCATCTTTAAATAACAATTCCTTAAAGAGTAAAGCAAAGCAAAAGAAAAGAGAGGTTTTCACGGAGTCACTGCCACACGATGTCCCTGGGCAGATGGGGGTTACCCTGAGGGGAGACCAGGCCATGCAGGAGGCAGAGGAGAGAAATGCACTTTCTGCATCTGAGTCTTCACAGCCACTCTCCTATTTCTTGGTGCCTTGGTGGGAGCAAATAAATCTGGAGTAGTTTGGCTATCCTGAGCACCAGGACTGTGGTACTACAGCAGAGCCAGTGAAGGACAGCATCACCACAAGCTCAAGCACCTTCAGCTGGGCAGGGGTAGTGGAACAACCACCTCAGCCCAGTCTGGGGTCTCAAACACTCACAACAGCAGGACTGAGAAAACAAAAAGAAATCCAGAGTTAGCACAAGAGTAAGAAACTTGCAGGGTGTTTTTTAAAATATTCATATGAGGTCTTTGGGCCTCAGCATTCTAGAGCTAGGAAAACTTATCTCACTCTTTTCTAGAGTCTCTCTCTTAGTACCTGTTTATAACATGGGAAAATTGTAAAGCAGAAGATCAGACAATGGCAAGAAAATATTTTTTTCCCTTCCTGGTCACAGGAAAATTCAGTATTTAATCAAACATTCAATACCTCTACCAAGTGAAACTTCTTACAAAGATGTAGCAAACTTTTTAGGTCTCCAGTAAAAAGACTTAAAATAATCTCAGAGAGCAGACACTTTTCACAAACAAAATAAAAAAAAATCAATTGAAAAGATGGCTTTTCATTACTGTTTCATGAGAAGGTTTTGACTAAGTCCTGAGCAAAAATTAAATCACTACAGTATAATTTGTGTAAAGATAAGGCAAGCAATGGGAGGGTAGGATTAAAAAAAACCCAACTAAAATACTGCAATTTCTTCCTTCTTCTGCAATATGCACAACTGACATGAGACAGACATGAAATAAAAATATTCTAGAAATATTTCTAATAAAATATCTTAAATATTTCTAGGACAGTTTTTCAAACACACAAAGTATATTCAGATAGATGGAATAACAGTAAATATTTCAACAACACTTTCCTTTGCAGGAACTCCTTCACATCCCAAACTCTTCCCAGGACGATTTCACAACTTCTTGCAAATCATGTAATTAGCAAAATGATACATGACATTATAGTATATGGATCTATATATATTATGTACTGTAATAGATGTATGTATCATTATATATATATGTAGCAATCTTTATATATAATGAATATTCAAAATTATTTGTGATTCCATATGTGCTAATGCATATATAACCTATTTAAACTCAAAAATATGTTCTGCAAGGCAAGAAGGTTGTTCACTCTTCTCCAGGTTACTACAGAGCATCATTTTGGTAGTAAGGCTAAACATGATCAAGATCTAAAGCTCATTCTGTCACTTTGTTTCTTACCAAATAAAAAAAATCACTGTGGTGCTAAGGAATTCCTCAACTTGCCCCCACACTCTCTAAGGTGGTTACACTTGTCAAGGATAAAGACTAAAGCAATAGAGTTTCCAGCTTCCTGTTCAGTTTTAGGGAGTCACTTCAGCTCTGGAAAGCTGAATGTGAAGCAACATCCATAGATAGCCCTGCCAAAGTCCCCAGAGCTTCACATTCTCATCAAGATTTTGTAAGCAGAAAAATCCAGTGGTCACAGTTACTGTCCAACAACCAAACAGCTGATTTCTACCAGCTGTGGTGACTTCCAGAAAAGTCACACGCAACTTAGAACCAAAATATTAACAGTGTATTTGGAGCCAGAGAGTCAACAACAGTTGCTCTCAAAAATAAGACTGTGGGTATATTTAAGTGGTACATTTATACACAACACAAGTTCATTTTAGGTGCAAAGTGTTCAAGCCCCAGGGTTTGTAGAGCTCACTTCCATGCAGCATTGGCATGCAGGAGATAGTTTATTCCTTGGGGAAGTCAAACAGGAAGGTGTGCACTTGGGTGCCAGAAAAAGCACCACAGAGAGCAGAATGGATTTCAAACATTCCCAAGTTCAATACAGTCCCTTCTCCTTTTTCTTACAAAAACACAGATATATTTCACTGATGAGTCTCTGAGAAATAAAGTAATCCATTTTAGAACTGCAGTGGAGTCAAAAAGAATAAAATCATACTGTGCCTTAGAAAATGCTATCGCTTCTAAATGCTAATATAGCAGGATTTCACGTACCCCAGGACAATGAAAGATCGACTACGAAAGCCAAGATATATGTTTGCAAACTACCTTGTGAGAAAGCAATTCGATTTCCTACCAAAATGTGTTAAGATCTGTGTAGTGTGTGGGGTAAAAGCAATGTTATCTGGAGTACTGTCATAACTAAATAACTACTTTAATAAGCTCAGAGTGTTTGACTCCTTCAGTCTCTTCTGTCTCCTTATTGAGTCTGGTCCTAGAGCTCATAAATTTCAAAATTCTTTCAAGTTTTTTTTTTTTTTTTTTTGTCTTTCTGATCAAAGAAATGTTTATGTATCCTTCCCATACTGTGTCTCTTTAAACCATTGGCTTTTTCAAAGTGGTTTTTTTTTTTACACTATAATGTGATGTACACAGAGAGGTAAATGATGTCAGAATCCTTTCTGCCCCAAACCAGTCTGTAAATCTTCAGAAAAGCAAAGTTCATGGGTGCCTTTAAAAGGGGCACAATCTGTTTGTGCTTAAAAGAAAGTCCCCTTTTTTTTTGTGTGTGCAGAATAACAATGCCAGAATGTGTTATTCCAAAGAACTGTTGCCATGGTAATGCCATCAATAACATCATTTTCTGCATCCTTGTCCTTTAAACACATAAGGAACGCAACAAGCATTGGTAAATGTGAAAAAAGAACAATTACCTTTTCTTTCTCAACAGCAGAGGAAGCCTTTATTCACCTCATCAATAGAAAATTATGTAAAAAGGAATAATAAAGACTGTTACAAGAAGCACCAAGAAGCCTATTAGTGACAAAGGCTTTTTTTTCCTTTCCATGAATAATTACAGCTCTTCAAGAAGAAATCAGCCCAGGCTAAGGACCCTTTGCAAGCTTTAGATGGTAAAACAAACATTTGACTATACAAGGATTTCCCTTTCATGTACCTTTCCAAGGAAAAACAACTAAAATCCAGAGTGAAATGAGAGAGAGAGAAAACCCAGAGAAACATCTGCTGCAATTAAATTTACAGAACCCTGCTCAGTCACCTAAAAGACTCATAACAAAAAGAGCTAGACTAGTGACAGAATCAATATAAATTTCAAGCCAGCAGGTTAAAGTTGGCTATAGTGGGAAGCTCAGGCTTTTAAAGTCACATAATAACAGGAAGCTATTCCAATTCTGTACAAATGGGGGGAACAGGATTTCAACACTAGATGTGTTACCAAACAGTTGGAAAACACTGTTCAGTTTAAAACCTCAAAGGCCAAAGCAAAATGGTAGATTTTCCTTCCTACACAAAGTCAGTTCATAACCAATGGAACCTTTACCAAAGCAGGATTCGACTGCAGGGACTTTTAAGAGTCATATAGCAAATAATTAGGAAGTCCTCCTGAACCATTACACTTTTGTCATGACTCTGATGGTGATGTTCAAACGGAGGCCCTGAATGTGCTGCTTGGTGCTTTCTACATAAAGTAAAGGTCAATGCACTGTGCACCGGCTTGTTTGTATCTTTTGGACCTTTCTTTCTGTACCTATACTAGGGTCAGAGGCTGAAGGTGGGGATGAAAAATCTCCTGCTTCCTTCACCTTGCCTCTAGGTAATAAAAAGCACATGTGGAAGAGAAAAATGTGGAGGAAAGCAAGAAAGGAGTGATGTGAGTTGGAGATGAGGAATGTGCATGTCCCACAGAGTTAGACCAAAGGGCTAGTAGGGTTAATGACAGCAAAGATACATAGCAGAAAACGGATCAGATTTAAAGCACTAACATGAATTTACTAAGATCATGCAATTCCAAGCACATGAGCTGAATTTGAGTGGTCTATGAGTAAAAGACAAGAAGTTAACCATATGGCCACATTTACAATGGAAAGTTTGTGCTAGTTAGGAAAGGGAATTCAAGATGTTTGAATCTTTTCCTGCACATGTGTTCTTATACTATCCTTTGACTTCTCACTGCTTCTCCCTCTACATCTAAAGAGAGATAATGCTTGCTTATTTTGGATAGCTCCTTCAGCTTTCCACTTGTCACTCTCGAAATCCTATAGGAACTATGACCCAGTAAAGAGGAACAACATATGGAGATGGTGGGAACCAATTCTTTTCCTCTTTATTTAGAGCTTCTGCAATGTTTTAAAGTGTTCCGCTATTCACTTCCATTGAAATGCTAACACTGATTGGGTTCTCTTTAATGGAAAAAGGGCATCCATGGTCTTTCTAGATTTCAACATATTTAGGAATTGTTTAGAAAACCCCATGAAAAGGCTTTAATATGGCAGCTGATGGTCTAACCCAGCTTATCTGAGGGGCTATTCACCCAATTCCCCAGAAAACAACAATTAGTGAAATCTGTTTCTCAGTATCCAAACATTACTCTTTATCTCTTAAGCCAAAGGAATAAAAGACAAATTCCTGGAAGGAAATGTTATGATTCCCTTCCCTTCTGACTTGCCTGAGACTTGAAAAGAAAATGTCTACTTTTTGTAATTTCCTAGCTTGCCTTAATAGGCTGAAAGCTGAACAGTAATTCCCAGATTACCAGTCCCTCAGATCAACACTCCTGCACGGCTGTCAACAAAACAAACCAATTGTTTTAATGAATTGTTAAAATCCTCTTGAACTCCTCTGAGATCATTTCAAGGCCACTGGAAGTTTATATGCCTAATTTATGAAGTAAGTATTAAAAGTGTACATGTGTCTTATTAAGCAAGAGTTTCCTAACTCTGCTGAACTCTGTGCCTGAAAGGACACTTAGTATTAACTGCTTGTAGGTTACCTCAGAACACATGCAATACATAAGGGTCACTTCAGTGTGATACCCTTCTTACACAGATCTTAGAGAAAATCTTCTCTAATTTTATTCTGATGAGAAAAGAAAGCTACTGAGATATTTTTAAAGATATGCCAGTACTTATAACATTATTCTCCTTCACAAGTAATTAAAAAAAAAATCTTCAAAATAATCAGGCATTACCTAAATCACGCCTTTTTTCTGTCCCCTGAATCCTCAGACAGAATTTCCTCCATTTGTTCCCGTATAATTGTACATTTTTAAGGCAGAAGCAGAAGGAATGATGAAAACAAAAACAAAAAACAAACTTCATTATGCTAATGTATTCTAAATACTAATGGTGCTTCTCAAAAGAGAAAGATCTTTCCGTCTAGGAATTCCAATTAGGAATATTTGCAGAAAAGCCTGAAAATGAACCCTAACATCCACAGTGACCTGGACTGTCACAAAAATAAAGCCAACTATATCATACTATAATCTGATTAAAACTTCAGATTTTAATGGCCTCTGCAAGGATTCATTCACCTGTACATGATCACAATTTCCACTTGAAGGGGTGTATTTGCCCGACACTTAGATCACAAGATAATTTTTTAAATGTTCTCAAAGATTGCACTGAAAAGATTTAATGACACGTTTTTTGGCCACAACCTGCAAAACAAAAGCTAGCAAATATGTCTACAGCTGCTCTTTCATCACCATGGAGGTAACAGAGTAGACTTTTTTTGTGACACATCTTTGCCAAGAAACTTGCCAGATCCTTGGCTGAGAGAAAAATGAAAGCTGTAAGTTTGTGAGCATTTCTCAGATGGAGAAAGCAAATGAGAGCTGGGCCTTAGAGGCAAAATAAGGAGCTGAAGGAGGCTGGACAGGCAGGAAGGGACAGTCAGTCATTGTCCCTGAGTCAGAGCCCTGCAGGGAACGTGAGGAATAATGCTGGCACTCAGCACATGAGCAGTCAGCAGAAAGGGTAATAGTCTATGCTGGAGAAGGAAAGGCAAGCCCCATCAAGGGAAGGAAAGCAAAGCTGTTTTTGATGAAGTACTGGAAATAATCTAGAGTGGATATGGAATAGGGAAGGTAGTGTGCTGAATAGACCAGTAAGCTACATTCCTTGCACCTAGAAAAACAGGAAAAAAACCCAGAAGAAAATACTGAAAAAGTAGGATAATGGAATAATAAGTGGAAAGGCTAGCAGACAGAAGCATTCACTGTCCAGAGCCTTCAGGCTCACCAGGAAAAGGTGCACCACTAAATTTTCCCATATTCCTCAATGACAGGACATGACAATTGCTTACATGTCACTAAAGTTCTTGGCTTGACAGTATGTAAGCATTCCAAGATCTCTAATGCAGTTTAATGGGAAGGCTTGACTTCATCTGCTACATTCTCACCACAGCTCTTTGTGCCCAGGCTGCTTGTGGGATGACATCAGACTGAAAAAACATAAGCATTCTTCTCTGCCATTGGCATAAGGGCCATCATTATCAATATCCAGCAAAGCATAACACTGGAAACTCTGTATGTTTAGAAGCAAAGTACTGGGCAAACAACCTGTGATACAAACAGGAGTTTCAGGCTCCAGGTAAGGTAAGATACTGAGATCAGCATTCTTGAGTCCTTATGAAGTGGAGTTCTTTGTGGGTTTGACAGTATGTTTCTAACTGGCTGTGTTATTACCGTAACTTGGAATTATTTGTAGATCTGGAAAGTTCCCACAGGGTGTGGTCTGTATGCCATTTTAGTACATGTCGTATTGTTGGGTTTGGGCATCACTCATGGGCTTTTTTCTGCACTCATTGAAACAATGAAAGAGGCAAAGAACACATACTTGGGCCTGACTTGAAATTTAAAAATCCAGTTTGATGGTAATCCACATCCTAGAAAATTACAGGGTACCACAATCTGAATTAAACACAACATATGCAGAACAAGCTCCACCTACATCACTTGGCCAGCCAAGGAAGAGAACACAGTGCTATTTGAGGATGTGTGTTTACCAGATTGGAAGTGCTCCCTCCCTCTTTGTTTTTCCAAAAGTGATGAAGAAGACTGGTCAAGTGCTGAGTGCCAGAGAGCAAAACTGGGACAGCACCCCCTAAGCCTTTCAGAGCTGCTACAGGAAACCTTTCTTCTTCCCCTCTGACCGCAATTCTTCTGTGAAACTGCTTTTATGACCTTGCCTTCACAAGTTGCTCATCCAGGTTTATAGGTCTGTCACATCTGCTAACAAAGGTATGTCCCACCCCAGACTAACAACAGTGAACTTCCTGGCACTAGGAAGCTATTCCACATGACTTATAACAAACATGCTGCTCCACAATGATGCCACTGAACTTCCATCTCCAGCTCCAGGGCGTGAGCAAATGGACAGAGATTTTCCTTCTGTTATGAAACCCTACTGGCAGCCACTCTACTTTCTCCCTCCACTATGGCAATTGCCAGATTTCCTAAGTACTGAGAGAGTTGCTGTCACTTTTGACCCTGCCTCTTGTTTTCCAGGTCCCCTCTCTTGCATGCAAGTAATACTGATGGCAATTTGGAAATAATAAGGAATCTAAGAGCGATGTTAGGTAAACCCACATAATCTTATAAGTAAGTAGTACTTTGTAAGAGGCTTTGCACTAATGTGTTTTTCTAAGATGACATTTGCACACACATTCCTACCAAAGAGGGGTTTTTGATGAAATGTTGAGCAAGCTTAGATTGATAATTTAGAAGTCATTGCTCTTTGCATGGAGTTTATGATGTTGCAAGAGCCTTCAGATCCAAAAGGGACACTACAACACAATAATCAATGGCAATTTTTTGCTCAGCACAGAACCACCACTTAATTTCCTTAATGAAGGACTAGCTACGAAGGGTTCTGCATTTGAACAGAAAAGAAAACTTGGTTGAACTAAGCCACTTGGTTGAAAACTTGGTTGAACAAAAAGGAAACTGGAAAATTATTTTGTGGTCCTTGATGACAAGTTATCCTAGAAGTCCCTGAGGAAAGTGTATGAAAGGGCTTCTGAATGAAATCGGCTGTTTGGACAGAAAATTACACAGGTTCCTCCTTCTAAGATGGTGCAAGCCACTTGTTGAATGATTACTGCAGCTATTGGTTCATTGTGAATGTACAATAGATTAATTTATTATCACTCTGTATAAATTACCCTTTTTGTTGTCATTGAAAATTATACAACAGGGGTTATGATAACCTGACATAGCTAATTAAGAACAAATCATGAAAGCTTACTTTTTAATGATCACTTCTGCATAGATACCTTTTCAAGACAGACAAGTAGTGGACAGATTTGTTAGCAATGGAAAGTATTCTATTTTGTTTAATTCTGACTTCTTTGGCTCTATAAGAACTTTTCAGAGTTTAAAACTGAAGAAGTTAAGTAATTTCTTATACTCTCAGACAAGGTCAAAGGCCTCAAGTGATGAACTTAATTTTCTAGGAGTAAGGATAAATTAATATGCATTCCTATGCCATGCAGGGACAAAAGGAATCAGTATTATAGGGAGCAGAATAGACCTCCTGCCATCCAGGAGGTGGCACAGGACAAGAGGAAATGGCCCCAAGCTATGACAAGGCAGGTTCAGGTTGGACATCAGGAAGAATATCTTCACTGAAGGGGCTGTCAGGCATTGGAAGGGGCTGCCCATGGAGTTGGGGGAATCCTCGTCCTTGCAGGCGTCCAAGGAATGACTGGATGTGGCACTCAGTGCTCTGGGCTGGTTGATTAAGGTGGGGATCAACCATAGGTTGGACTTGATGGTTTTGATGGTCTTTTCCAAACAAAATTATTCTGTAATTATGACTGCTTTCAGTATCTTTAGAAGTTTTTTAACAGGAAGGAACTGATGCCCAGAAGTTCCACCTGGGCAGGAGGCAGAACTTCCCTGGGCAGTGACCGAGCCCTGAACAGATTGTCCAGAGAGAATGTGGAATCTCCTCACTGGAGACACTCCAGACCCCTCTGGACACAATCCTGGGCCCTGTGCTCTGGGCTGGCCCTGCTTGAGGTGAGGCTTGGACCCTATGAACCACTGTGGGCCCTTCCAGCCTGAGCCATTCTGTGATTCTCTGATTCCAAGGATAATAAAGAAGTTTGAAGAAAATTAAACAGCATTGTTTTCATAGTAAGGCCAGTTAAGTCAGGGATTTTAATTGCTACTTCTCACAGCAAAAATACTGCTTCCCAGAAGTTTCCAAACCAACTGCATTTTACATGAAAAAACAGTAAATCCAAATTTGAGACTACTTAAATTACAGTAGTAACTCCAAAGAAACTAAGGGATGTGAAAGTGGGAAATCTGTGATTTTACAATCCATCTCAAATAGTTTCTGTCTATAGAAGAAATGTAATCTCTCTTTTCTCCTTGCATGGTTAAAGGGAGAAATAAACTCCCCCAGAAGTCAGAATCTCTCTTGGACACAAAACATTAAATGCAGAGACAAAGTTCCAGTGCCTCAATTCCCTCAACCTTTTAAAGAGCTTTTTGGTGAGCTACAACTGTGCCAACATGATGTCGGATGAATGTATTTTGAAAGATGATTGAATATGTTCACTGTGCTGGAGAACAGTCTTCTATTATGTTAGTTTTATGTCTCACACACAAAAATTCTTCCTCCTAACAAGTCTGAATCTATTAGTTCATAACCATTACCTCTTGTCCCACTGCAACAGGCCCTATTAAGACCTTTGTCTTTCTTATAACCACCCGTTAAAAGTACTGAAACACTGCAATAAGGTCTCCCTAGAGCCTTCTCTTCTCCAGACTGAACAACCCCAACTCTCCCACCCTGTCTTCACAGGAGAGGTGTTCCATACCTGTGATCTTTTTTGTGGCCTCTCTCTGGACCTGCTCCAACAGTTCCATGTCATCTAACACACTTTGAATACCATAAAGATGCAAAAAAAAAAAAAAAGGCTTGGACGTAATTTCGAGAAAATATTACTGAACATTCCTATGACCAAGAGATTATAAAAAGTGCATGTGGATTTGTGTTCAGGTGTCTGACTAAAACAACTGCCTAGTACAGGACAACCAAAGAAAACATTATTTATTTCAAATGAGTATAGTTGTTGTGGATTTTTTAAAAAAACAAAAACAAACCCAAAACAACTGTCCAGCATCAAAGCTACTCTGCTTCACTTCAGCTAAACCACAATGTTCTTGTCCTGTGCAGCGTACAACACTGAAGAAAAAAGCTCCTTAGCAAAAGATTTCGCACCTAGAGATACAAAGTATAAAATACAGCAGAAAAGCTGACATCTATTTCATTCAGAAAGTGCAACAACTATATCAGGAGCATCTACCAATGCTTCCTCACAGACTTTAAATACTTTCATCCTCCTATTCTTAGTCTTCCCTGCCATCAGGACCACTGGTGACAATTTATGCCATGGTTGTGCTTTACCTTTAGGTGCTCACATCAGTCTATGCAAGTACCAAGAAATGTAGGCATCAATTATCTCTTCAAGCTGTTGCCTTTGTTTTTGGAGGTATGTAGAACTTTTTTTTCAGCTTCTGGCACTGCACTTTATTAGGACAAGTAGATTTTCTTCATGCTATGCCCTGTACAAACCTGGAAGTGCAGTACTGAAGGTGTCAGGTTTGCTGGCTCAGCTGGCTGCTGTCCACAGGGACTGCAGGCCAGGAGCAGATGATACCCAAGAAAACAAAATTATTAGAACTACCTGCATGCTGAAGGAAGTGGAGGACAGAGAAGGTGGATGGCATGGAAGGTTTCTGACCCTTCCCTCAGGACTATCCCATGTGAGAAGTGGGGTGAGCCCTTCCTCTGGGCAGCAGCAATAAGGGTGCAATGGGAAACATGGGCTGAAAACTCAACAAATAAAGGAATCCAGGGGGGAAAACCAGGACAAACACTAATGGTAACGCTTTACACTGACAGAGTGTACAGAGCTCTGAAGTATATTTGACTTATGTGGTAACTCCACCAGTGGATATCATAGGTAGGGCTTCACAATAATTACATGTCTTTGCAGCTCACCTGATAATTATGCTCAATCAGATCCCCGAGTATTTACCATATAACTGCTGTGTGGTTTAGAAGATGAGATAGTTGTGTAATTTGCTGGTATTTTCCAGGGCTAAACCCTACTATTACATGGTGCAGTTCTTACCACAAATCATCACCAGTATGGTCTACACAGATGTTGGTTCTCAGCTATAAAATTCCATAGGACTGAAGACCTGAGCAACAATGCGTTAGATACTTCTAAAAATGCTGTTAACACCCAATGTGCATCTGTATTTTAAAGTAAATGCCCATGAATGTTGTATTCCCCTTTTAGGCATGCTTTCAATGAATTTCACTCAGATAATTTGATAGCAAAAGCATTTTGCTGAAATGGCAAAATTTAAGCTGGAATTACACGTTATTTACGAAAATAAATATTTGGATAGTATGTGAGTAAGAATTCACACCTGAGTGCTAGCCATGGTGGTAACATAAATCATGAAGATATGGCTTTTAGAACATGTTGATATGGACTGAAAAATGGAGTAATCAAACAGCCTTTACCTTGTGAGTGAAGGCTCTGAACTGTAACTACTGGAGAAACTCTTATGTCCTGCTACTACAAGATTCAAGGTGTGATACTGATAACACTGGATTACAATTAGGCCACTGAAACCAGCCAAGATCAACTTCCTTCACTACCTATCACCTATAACTAGGGAAGGAATCCCTGAAATGAGTCTCCTAAAAATTATAAAAAACATCCATCTAAACTTTTTTCAAATAAACCAATGAATTTTGGTCTAAAAACAACACAATTTTTCCTTGCAACCGTTTAAAAATACCTGCCTACCAGAAATGAAAACAAGAACAAAATTAAAGAGTAGAGAAAAAAATACTGGAATATTACAGTTGTTCACAAAATGGTAGGAAGCAGAAAACATGCTATAATTTTGTAAGAGTCAGTTCTAGACCTGTAAGTCCAAAAGGCCTTTCTGCTAGTTATTAGGGAAAAAATTCTGGGGGTGTGAGACAACTCCTTCCAAACGCTGGCTTGTCCAAGTCCATGCAAATTTGCTTTCAGGATATGGTAGTGTTTCTTTTAGCCTGGAGATAGTATCTTGAAGCAAAAATCTTGGAAATTTGAGTTTATTTTTTGTTGATGTACCTAGTGCTCAACACAGGCACACCAGAATCCAGTGAAGAGATAACATTATGATTTAGGGGTTGGAGCATTTGACCTGTGAGGAGAAGCTAACAGAGCTGGGATCATTTAGCTTCAAGAACAGAAAGCTCAGAAGGATCTCACTAATGTGTACACTTGATAGTAAAGGGGAAGTAAAGAAGGTGGAGCCAGACTTGGCGGTGCCCTGTGATGGGACAAGAGGGAATTCCACTGAAATATAAGAGATTTAATTTTTCAGTGGCAATGTCACAGTATGGCATGCTTGTAACATCCCAATTTTTCAGCTAAGGATTGAAAGGCTAGAAAAGGGTTGTGACTGAGTCACTGTCTCTGGATTTAAAGGTGACAGGAATGGCTGTCTGAGATGCAGCATCTAAGGTGTAGGCTGTGCAGTCTTCAAATAGAAAAGCCAGGTGGGGAGAGTTTTAAAATAATTTGTATGCTATTTTGGAATTTGCTTTGTAAATAAAGTAAAGTGGAGTGAGAAAGAACTTTACATAGCACCCTAGCCTCAAAATGCAAAGAAAGGGAATGCATACTTAAAAATCCTCCCTTCTCCCCTTATATCCCCTTCTGAACTATGAACTATCATTGTGTGAGATGACTCTGCTGTAAAAGTTTTTAAAAAAATTAACTCTTGAGCCAGAGATTTGAGCTTCAAGGTCCTTGGAGAACAGTTTTGGTGTCATGTAGCCAGAGATATTTTTTTCTGTGTTCATTCAAGGGAAACTTTAAAAGCACTTACATAAGCTAAGTGTCTTCAAACAATTTTTAAAAAGTTTGGACACCTTTTTCTCCTGCCAGCTCAGTGCTGAACTTCTCTGAAAAAAGATAGATATGGACTAAGAAGCACAGTACATTATTTTGACTTCATTATATACATTCATTTTGAGGTTCTTCTAGGATTACAACTGCAATCTAGATTCAGAGAACACTCTTCCAACACTGCCCAACCACTTTACACACCTGTCTACCTGCATATTTATCATCATGTCATCAGAACACCAATTACAGTAACTCTTGGTCTCATAAAATAATTGAATAACATAGATTGGAAGGCTACTTTAAAGATCATTTGTTTAAAGTGTGAAAGTTACACTGGGTCTTGCATTGCTGGATCTTGCTTTCTCAAAGATACATATTTATCAGCACAGTAGCTATGAACTATGTTATTCTTGGTGAAATGTCTTTTTTAAACATTAGAAAATTAGTTCTGAGGATTTTTATGGTAAAATTCTAAGCCATTTGTTATCCAGTATTACTGATAAGTCCATGTTGATGACATTTGTCACCTGTATTTTTGTCACCTCAGCAATGTGTTTTTATTACAAAAAAATTAAGTAACGAAATACACCAAGTTACCTGCATCGAGGAGACACTGAGATAGAATCACCTGAAGAACAATTATTACCATCCTTCTTTTCTCCACAGTGGAGATAATGATTTTATCATCCTTTATTCCCCTGCTTACTACAACCAGTGTTTCCCCCTGTGCATCTAGTCAAACACAGAACAATTGTGCTTGGTTCAGATTTACCTTCCAACATTTTTGTTTTCCATGTCTATCAAGTCAGTCTGAAAAAAATCCAGTCTTCTGACAATCTCCATGCTTCTTATGCCATTAGGGGATCCCAGCTATGACTACCCTACTGCTCTAATAAGATATCTGTATCCCATTGTGTAATACTCCATCACTTGGGTAAACCCTCGGCTTTAACACAATATCAAAATTTGTTGAAATTTCAATATAACTAAGTTTTCACCATTTTAAACCCTTTCTATATTTTGCTTCAAAAAAGGATAGAGGGAACTTTGGCATCCGACCCCAGCCAGGTCCCATTCCTGGGAGCAAGGGGATGCCCTACCACTGCCAGAGCTCCAGTGCCCCTTGCCTGTTGTTAAACTCGGCTTGTGGGGTGATGAAAGTCAGATCCACAAAAGTATATTTGCAACAGATCCTCCTAACTTATGTATTAGATCCATAATACATAAGTATCCACTTCCCTGCACCTGATGCTGCACTGGATTCCCAACAAATCCAAAATGTTGTTTTGGGGGAGAAGGTTTTTTTTTTTTTGCTGCATCTCTTTGTGTGATATTCACTTCTATTTTTTTTTATTTCATTTATGTGCATCCAGTTAGAAACTTCCAGCAACATACATGATACTGAGAGCTTTATCCAAAGTCATCTCTATTGTCAATGTGGTGGAATAAGACTAGAAAAATAGACACAATTTTTCTGTACATATGTGTCTAGGTATTTAGGTATGTACAGAACTAGCTTACTGGGAAATTTTTCCTTTATGACCACATAAATCTTTTTCATTAAAATCAGAGTTATTTATGCCTAGGACTACCTGTGCTTGCACCAGACCTGGTGCAGCCAGAAGAAAACACTGCCAAGACCACAAACTAACCCAGCTCTCCAGGGATTCCTAGTTTGCCATAAGGAGTGGCTTAAGAAAGCAGTTTTTTGAAGTCAAGTTATGGGCCCCTGTGGGCCTCCTGCTTATTTTATAAAGGAAAAATTCATGCTACCTCTTTACCATATAACCCAACACCCATAGACAAGAGGAATAGTTTTGAGAAATTTACAGAAACTTCTCTGGGAAAATTGCAGAATCTTGTACACACCTTACTTGTGCTGCTGCATGTCCACTAAAAAAAAGATAACTCCCTAATATTTTGTCCTGAAGAGATCATTCTAGGAATGAAATATAACAGTACACACTGAAAATACAACATTCATAAAACCCCGAGCAAATATTTGCGCTAATGAAGGTTAAGGAGTTGGCAGTTCAGAAAACTGTAGTCCTTTATTTATCTACGCCCTAATTTCAATGCAGGCAGCTGGAGTGGAAGCTTCCCTACACTGGCCTGCCAATGCTTTCAACCCTGACCCAAAGAGACCCTCTCCAGAAGCAAGAAATAATTAATTCTTTATGCTTGTTCGGCCCTGGATTTATTTCAAGCAAGGGCTGCCAATTCCACAGAATCTGTACACAGTGATTTTATAATACAGTCTACAGCCAGCCGGGATGTGAACCGAGACCACCTAAGTCATTCCATTAAAACAACACACTGGGCTGGGAGCAAAAGGCCAGAGCTGTTATCCACTTCAGCTTATTTTTGTAATTGAATGGTGGTTGTAAAGGAAAGGAAAGCAAGTTGAGTCAAACTTAATAGCCTTGAAAATTACATAATAAAAATTAGGAGGGAAAGTCAGAGAGCAGTAGAAAATGGTTTGGACCTCTATATACTTGTATGACCCATTCTTCTAAACACAAATGTTCCCTGTCCTTTTTATGGAATGAATTGTTCTTGATGTAGGAATTCACTTGCTGTAGGCATGTTGAGTCTGATGCAGTATTCATTAGTAATGAGATGTATCTGCATTTACTGAGACAGTGACTTATCAGCTCCTTTTTTTTTTAGGCTAGCTCTCAGAAATGGATGTGTCAGTATTCCAGGATCTAACTTCTGCATTCTACTAAAGGAGTAAAATTTTCAGAAATTACTAAGCACTCTCCTTCTGACAATTAGTCCATTTAATGCCAGACTGTGGCCAACCAGACCTGCAGGCACACCTGTCACTGCTGGAAACCAGAAATCCAAATGGCTCCAATCTGAAGCCCCACTGCACTTTTTTCATTAAAGCTGTTCACAAAACTGTTCATTAATACTAGAGACTGTAACAAAATGCCTGGATTAAACAAAGTGCATCTGCATCTTCAACATAAATTTTAATTTAGTCTTTCTTAGATATGCAAAGAAAACAGACTTTTCCTCTGCTAAGGATGAGGAGTTTCCTCACATCATGCCCATACAGTCTGCCTTAGGAACACACCTGCTGCTCCAGAATGCCAGCTGGGAACACAGCTCTTGCATGAGACTCATTCCTCCTGGAGTCAGAAGTCCATTTCACTACTGACATTTGTGAAGCACAGCCTTGTCTCATGATCTTACTAACAGGGGAAATAATGCAAGCAGTACAAAATATGAGTTATTTGCAAAAGAATTTTTATATCATTTGTGAAATCTATTGCTTTTAAAATAGATAATTCTTAATGTATTAACTAATTTTAATCTATTACACCTAACTAAATCAACACCCTTCAGTAGAACAGCATGAGTAGAAAAAATCAAGGAAACTAAAAAAAATGCTCAGTGGTTACGTGTTTAATTCTGCTAAATTCAACAAAAAGATGCATTGGTAGCAGCAGTGTTGGATTAATGCCGTAACTGTTTTTATTTGCTCAGAAATGTACAGTTCAGATGTGATTATTTAAAAAAAAAAAGAAAAAGAAAATTTTGATTTTGAATTTTTCAGTTCACTTCTATAATTCCTTTCTTCAGAACTGATTAGGGCCATAACAGAGGCCCTAGTACTCTGTACCACAAGCTACTACTACATGCCGAGCATGGCTCCATTCATTTTTTATCCTGTGATTTTATTTCACAGAAATTCAGCTCTGCTTATCTTTGATCAACAAACCACACAGATGTCACATTAAATTATCTTTATGGAGTAAAAGTAAGTATGCTTCTAAAAGTTTGCATTACAGGACCTAAACTGTAAAAGGGTAATGGAAATTTATTTCTGTAATTCAAAAAGGGATTTGTCAACACTCCAGTGCATCATTTTTAACAACACATTTCCATCCCTGTTATTCAGACATCCTGACAGAGTTGACAAGTCTGCTACTTGTTTTTTCCACCTCATCTCAGCACAGAGCTGAAGCTTTGATACTGAGTCTGCTTCCTCTTGCCTCACCTCACACCTGTACCAACTTAATGTCTCAGGAAAGCAACAGAACTGTAGAGCACGCTGCAGAAAATGGTGTGCTTATATTGCAAATAAGACCATAACACCAGAAATGCAATTGTTAGGCAGCACAGCATGTTGGAAGGAAGAATTACCAGCAGCAAAGACAGAGAGAGGGCCAAAGCAGTAGATCTGCTTGTTCCCTGTCACTGGACAGAAACTATCACTGCATCTTTTAAGTCAGGGAGAAAAATGGAGTTTTTTGTCCTACCAAGCGCAACAGAAGAAATTCTTCCTAATAGTGGTGTAGTAGCAACCCACCTACATGAAACAGAACTTTCTGTCAATTACTCTATTTGGATAGAGGGAAAGACAGTCACAGATTTTTTTTTTTTCAGCTACATTCACTACTTGCTTTGAAACATATTTGATGCTTTTACTAAACAAACCCTGCTTAAAATATTCAGAAATCTCTCTTATGCTCCATATTTTGTGTTTTTCCCTTGCTACATCTTCAAACACATAACACCATGTAATCTTCAAGCAAGCAAACTCCCACTATTTCTTGTGGCTCTGACAGACATCAGTATGAAGGTCTCTGCATGGGCTCCTGCTGGCCCCCAGGTCTGCTGACCTGTTCCAGCCATGGCTTGCCCATGCCAAGACTGGACCAGTGGATGCAGCAAGATTAGAATGGGGGGGGGACTGGGCAGATCATGGAATCATGAAGGAAGAATGTGTGAGAGTGCACACAGACCAACAGCTCTCTTTCTCTCGCCCCCTGGGAACAAGAGGCCACCAAATGCAGGGAGCAGGAGCCAGGATGAGACAAACAGGATGTGGCAGTTCTTGAGACAAGAGGCTGCGGGCCTGAAGGGCTCCTCTTAGAGTGCCTGCATGCATTCAAGGTAGACAAGGAGAGTGGCTAAGAGGGATCCACTAATGGCTACAAAGCAGACAAGCCACACCAGGCTTGGGAAATCCCCCGAGCTGGAAGCAGTGCAAGGAAGTATCACGTGCCTGCCCTGCTTTTCCTCTTCCCTAGGTACTTAAGGCTGTTACTGGAGACAGCTATTACAGCAAGACAGGCACATGTACTCTCATCAAGTACCACTGTTCTTGTTATCTAAGAAGAGTCCCTCTGGCATGTTCCCTGTGGCCTACATATTCTGCTTTTTCCCATTATTAACAGATTATACCATTCCAGACTTTTCCTGAATAATGTAGAAATTATTTTTACTCATAAGGCACGTGAGACATTTATTAAGTGCTATTATTTTTAGCTTTTCTGCTGCTAATTCCACAACAATAAACTAGCACTCACACACTTGCATTTTTGAATCCTGTTTACTCTTACCCAACAGTTTTCTGATTGATACAAATCACTTTTCTGGATCATTAAGGTTGGACAAGCCTCATAATAGAGAATGCAAAGTTAGATGCATGTATTTGAAAATACCAGCAAACACTTTTTTTATAAAGGCTAATTTGCAAGGGTTTAAAATACCTCTAAACCAATTTTTACCATTTAAAATAAAATTTGGGGTGCAATGGAGTTTTATTTCATAATTTAAAAGGCAAATTTCTTTTCAATTTACTTAGTGGGGGTTTAATTGCCACTGAAACAAATGTGTCCTGCTTCTTGCTGCCTTAGTAGACCTATAATAGGATTTCACTAGTTTCTTTTTCAAGTGGAAGTAAGCCTATGCTCCCAGCTCTTACCATGAAGTTGCAGCACAGAATTCAAATCAAATTCGAGGGCAAAAGGATGCATCTGCACTATTAAATTTACTCATCTAATACCAGTGTTCCTGGGACCTTCTGGAGATGTGCAGAACTCAAGTGCTCAGAATCACAGCTTCATTTGAGTTCATAGTCATTCCTATCAATGACTTGAGCAGGAATGTTAAAGCTTCAGAGAGCCTCATTCCATCATAGGAAAGGATCCATCCATAGGGGAGGATGGCTTTGTGCCTTAAAGCTAAAACACTTTTGGGTTTTGTTTCTTTTAGGTTCATTGGATATTTTTGCAGTTTGCTTGGCAAAATGAAGCATCAACAATTTAATTTAATGACAATCAAAATAATTTTTTTAACCTGCAGATATTTTAACCATTTTCTCCCTAACATAAAAAAAAATTGTAAGTGTATTCATCTCAAATTACTGTTTCTCTGAGAAAGTTTTGTGATTTCTCGGTGGATTTGCTTATCAGTCCAGATATAAACATGATTTTTCAACTAATGAACAGTTTGTCTGTGGGATCTTGCCCAACACAGTTAGTGAAGGCTAGGAATCTAGTGGGGTAGGAATCAGGAGGCAGCATTCTCTCTCTAGGAGCCCACTGAATACCAGGCTTCCTTGCCCATAAAGTAGGGATACACATCTTTTGTCTGGCTGAATGGAGAGTCTCAACCTCTCCGTCTCTCCCTCTCTCTCTATAGCAGTTGACACAATAGACCCAGACCTAAAAGCTATTGTAATACAAATTAATACTACTTTTCCACAAGCCCTTCACCAGTGCTACCTAAATATACTTTTTGGCTACAGTACCATCCACAAAACAAATGCATTGCGTTAGAGATTTTCACCACCCGTGCTGCAATTACCACAGTGATGCAACTTTTTTTAGACCTCGGTGGTATAAAAAGAAAATAGCATCATCTTGTTCAATGCCAGCTCCTCTGCTAAAATATTCATCACCTAAGTGATACGTGCTTTTTTGAAGTGTAAAATGCACAAGCTTTGCCACTGGCAGACTGTATTCTTACTACGTTTAAACCTGTGTAAAACAGCCATAATTATCAAGAATGAATGGCCAAAAGTGGAAAAAAAAATTCAAGAAACGGTAAGTTTTAATTCAATTTATGCACGGAACTTGTTAAAAAGAAAATTAAGAATATCTCATAGCTGAAAAATGCAAGCCTGAGCATCTGAGCTTTTCAAGTAGCTGTTACTTTAAAATAAAATGCAGTCATAGTTATAAAAGAAAATAATGAAGTGATATTTATTGTTATTACCTGTTACTATTGGTGCCATTTGTGGTTATTTTTTAAATGCCATTTGTTTTATGGTTATTTACAGGGAAATTATGCTCGTGCAACTGTGCAAGAGTTATTGTGGTAGCATGTGGGCATGAGTATGGAGAAAGCATTCCAGCAACCATGAGATGACAAGCAGCCCCTAAACCACAGTTATTTTCTGACTCCTGAATCATGCTCCATGATAAAAAGCCACGATGAAGTTTCTTTATGGACATAAACCATGCAATTCTACATAAGAAATCTGCAGAAATACAATCAGGAAAGTGATTCACTAGATGGGTTTGTGGATCAAGCTAAAAGTTAAGGCAACCTCTGGGAAAAAAAAAAAGGAGTTGATGAGCAAGCCTTGGGGGGATGGTATTAGGTAAAATATTTTATTTCAAATAAGGCATTCTGTTACATCCTCCTGTCACTCAATAAGGGAAGGCAGAATTTGTCTTATCAGAATGGCCCACCTTTTGGTATTTTTGTTTATTGTAGAGCCTGTTAAGTGCTCTGCTGCTTCCAGTGATGCAGCCATGAAGGGCTGTCATCATAGATGTCCCCACAAACCTAGAAACAGCAAAAATTATTAAATTCATGAGCAGTTTCGTCTTGAAAGGGCCCTGATTTAATATGCTGCCATTTGTGCTCCTGCCAAGAAACCTTGTACATTTAGAGCCAATGCTCTAGAGATCCACAGGGTGAAAACTTTTTGGCTTCAAGATATGGTTTCAAGTGTTGCATGAGATCTAATGAGATCCAAATAACTCTGCAAAATTACTTTGGTTGGCCTCTGCTCAGGCACTTTTCTCTGAGTTCCACCATCTGCACTTGCACCAGGGATTCTCTGAGGAGTGGTGGAAAACCCTCGGGTTGCCTGAATCCATAGGAGTGAGAGAGAGCTCACAGCTGGGTAAGAAGATCAAGGGTGAAGAGCACTGCTTAGACAAAGTGGGTTCTACAGCTCATAAAACAGCTGTTCAAAGCACCTGCCAAGGTCTGTCTGTTGCTACACTCCTCATATTCTGAACAGGAAATTCAGGAAGAAGAGTAATTCTTATTTGAAACCAGTTTCACAGAATTCACAGAATGACTAGGTTGGAAGAGACCTTCAAGATCATCGAGTCCAACCCATGCCCCAGCGCCTCAACTAAAGATTGCTTTGAGAGAAATCTTTCTGAATCTGCTGCCTCTTGCAACTGGACACAGAACTCTAGGGTTATCTGGGAATTTCACTGATGCTCCCCATGACTTCAAGGATCTAGGGACCTGGCAACGGCCTGGATTTTTTCTTACTGTGGTAAATTACGGTTGAGGTTTTTGTGGTTCTACTGTAAGTTTTGAGTTTGTTTTGCTGACAAGCATCTTGTGGCTCATGGTATTTAGTTGCATCTGGAATACATGTTCTCTGAACCCTTTTGAACTGTGTATCTCCTGCAAATGCCTTCAACTGATGGCCTTGGGGATTTTTGTAGCCTTTAATTGCTATATTTCTGTTATTTGTTGCCCAGACACCAATTCAACGAGGGATTCATGCTGCAAAGTCCCTGGAATTAGGAAAGAATCGAAAAGTATTGCAAGAATAAAGCAATCATCATGTAGTTTTAAAATCTGTAAATGGCAACTACAACTGTAGCAAAACACAAATATCTAGTTATTAAAAAACCACTATTTCTTCTTGCATGTTTATTTTTCCTCTCAGATTTTCTAATCAGTCAATGTAGAAATTACATAAGGCTGCTATTGTGCTAAAAAAAACTGCAGAGCCTTAATTTGAATAAAATTTTAGGTCTATTGGATTCTTGTTTTATTTCAAAGTATCTTCCTCTGAGACCTATTAAGACACTCATTGTTTCAAGGCAAGATATTTGATGTTTGTAAAGCGTATTAGATACTTACATGCTTTATATTAAAAAGGCAATGATTGGCTTCACAAAGAACCATACAAATACCTTTTTAATTGAAATCTTTCCATCTCCCCTGCTTTCAAGTCCCCAAAGGTACCAAGCTATGAATTTCAATGAGGGCTTTGCAAAACAGTATTTAATTAGTGCTTTTCTGTCAGCCTATCTTCCATCACCCATCTAACCATTCTTGTTTCTACAGAGACATGCAGCAACAATTTAATATTACAAAAGGAGGAACATTTTCTCACAGATAAGAGTCTAAAATCTATCAGTTCAACCTAGTTTTGGTATGGCTGTTTTCCAAACCCATATGAAACAGTGTCTGTTTTTATTATGGAGGTAGCAGACTTTATCCATTATAAAAAGGGAAAAAAAGAAAATAATATTTCTGCACTGAAGGAATGAAAGGCTTAAACAGCATCAGTCTGTTATATCATTGCTGCACTTCAGCTGTGCCTCTAAAAGTATCACCATGAAAAAGTGGGACTAATGCTGATCCACAACAAATGATGCAGATGGACACAGGATTCTGACTGGCTTGCAGACACTCTTCAGGCTCTTTTGGTCAAATATTAATTGGTCAGTTCTATCCCCAGCTGAAGAAGCCTCTTGCATTCCTTGCCAAGTAAACCCTAACACAGCAGCGTTCACAACATCTTCTATACCTTGTGCCTAAAAAGGAAAATGGCCACTAAGTCTGGCTGCAGTAATTCTTGATGTTATCATCTTTCAGTGGGACTAGAGCCAGGTGACACACCCAGGCTCTAAACCTCTAGTGCTTCAGAGTGCTGGTGTTACACTACAAGAAACTGCAGTGCTTTACCTAAATTAGGCACATCAGATGTCACCCCAATTTTCTACATTGCCTTGCTAATGAAGTGTCATCAAATTTTTGATGCTTATCTTAAAAGACTTCTACACCCAGTTTCTCATCATCTTCAAAGGAATTATAAAGTCCTTACTGTGAGTGACCTAACTAAAATAAAAAAAAAAAAAATCACTTCTTTATCAAGGTGTAATTCTGAGGTAAAGCTGGTTTATGGCAGAGACACATCATTCCTGGAAGCGAATGGAAGAAGGGGAAATGAATGATGACAACCTGTACACACATCACATGGAAAACATGAGTACAAACAAACTACATGCAATAGAAATAACTTCTACTGATGATGCAGAGTGATACTGCAGGGTTTATATATGAAGAAGATTAGGATACAGTAGAATGTAGGGAATGGAGTAGCATCACAGCAGACTGATGCTGCTTGCACTGCACCCTGGAAACCTTCAGTTCTTGGAGTAAATGGAACCATTCAGGTGAATGCTTCCATATGAGGACTTTAAACCTAATTCAGCATGAATAACAATTTCTTGCTCTGACAAGGGGTCAGAGATGAAGGAAAAGGCAAATAAGAATAAGGAATTTTGAAAGATGTAATAAAGGATATTTACTCATACTACACCGATGTTTTCACAATATTTCTCCTTCTTTCAATTACCATCTTAACATGAGATTAAATACATTCAGAAACCTGAAGATTAAAGCAATACATATTTTTTAAATCCCGATTTCATGCAAAATGGGGAAAAGATGTCATAGTATCCAGAAATAAGAATAAGACCCATGAGGAAAGCTGACAGCATCACATGAATTGCTCATTATGGTAGACCTTTCTGTTCTCAGTCTTGGCTACAAGTTGTGAGTATCAGGACACTAACTTTGGCAAAGAGGGATAAGAGGAGGAAATGAAAGTAGCAGTTAAAGCTACAAGACACCACAGGAGGGTGCTACACACAGACACTGTATTCTTCTGGCAGGAACAGCTAAAGGCAGCATGACTGTGTTTTCCATAGAATTGGAAAGCAGCAATAAGTCCTTTTCCCTCATAGCATCCCAGAATAAATCCACTCACTTATAATCAGAGACTCAAAACCAAAAGGCAGCAGTTGTGTTAGCCTGAGACCCATTGGCTGTAATGGTACTGCCAACTGGGGCCAGTTGAGAACACGAGGAGCAAAAATTACCTTAGAAAATGACCCATCCAATGCAGAGTTTTAATGATTGCATAAATATTGCACTGTGCTTAGCTGTGTCAGATAATAACTTCCCTCTACCACCTAATTCCTTACATGCTTAATACCAACACCTCTTCAGAAAGCTCCAGGATTCTCAGAACGAAGTTGGTGTGTGAAAGGATTTACACTTTTATGAATCAGCAGATGACAATACACTTTCTATAAGCACAGATAGATTTTACTGTGCCCAGATATGTTTTCTTTCACACTTCCCACTTTACTTTACAGTAGCTAAACAAACCCAGAGCACTGTACTACATACAATACAACACATTTACCACTAATTACTTTTTGCTGAGGCTGTTTACAGCAATTTAAAAGAAAAAAAATTAACTACTCATCCCTCTTCCAAGAGATTTACGCTAACTTTCCAGGGTAGAGGTTACTCCCTTCTATATCCCAGTGAAGGTAGGAAAGCTCATCAAAGTAATCTGATGCATCTTGCGGGTTCCTAGAAATAGAAAAATTGCATATGCTTTCTTTAAAGTGTCCTCTAGTGCAATGGAGGGTCCCTTGCCCAACTGCTCAAGTATGTACACTGCCCTGAACCTGTCTCTTCATTGCCTCATCTCAGTGGCACTTCTGTTCATGGCCCTTGGGGACAGAAGAAAAGGACATGCTAACCCACAGAGGCAGTGGAACTTCTGGTCTCTTCTTATGTAGGGAAAGGGAAGATAATGCAAGGGACCCTTCCAAGCAAGGATCTGGAATTTTTTCTTTCCCCCTGCCCTATTTCTTTAACATCATTCATCCCATTCTCGTCTGTCATTCTCTGATCCCAGTCTAGTTTTATCTTCCTGAGGTGGTATTTTTCTTGGGTTTTCTTGATAATTTTCCTAATCACAGATGCATAACTTATCTCTAGTTGGATGGGAACAATCAGGATCACTCTTTCCAACTCCCAAATTGATGTCATGTTGGCCAACAGTTACTGCATTGCCAGATCTGTTCTGTCATAATATCCCTTGCAAGTCACCACTCCAGTTTTCATCTCTTTATCTACAGAGCAGTTACCACTTGCACCTTCACTTTCTCTACAAATCCTCTTTCCTATTTCTCTCTTACATAGAACTTCTCCCTCTTCAACGAGTCCGCCTGCTGCTGGCTCTTTGACCCTGGCTGCACATCAGCATTTTCACTCCCTACAACAACAAACCTTGTTTTGTTTTTGGAGGTTTGTGCCTCCACCTGTTTCCATACCCTCTCACTTGATGAGTTCCAGTTATTTTTCAGGGAGGTGGTGAAGGGAAAACAAGCCCTAGCTCCTCATTCCCTTCACTTGATTGTAGTGTTCATCACTACTGGGAGCATCACAGTTTGTTTCCAGTAAAACCCAGCATGTGCTGTGCTTACATCCCATACTGTCCAAAAATTCAAGCATCTCTGTCCAAAGGTAATGGGATAATATTATTTCCTAGGATCATGCCCTCTAAAGCATCCTGGGATATTTCAGGATGAAAGGTGCTCTATTAAAAAAATAGGTAACTACCTCAGAAGCTGCACCATGAGAAAACAATGCCTAGCCATGTCTTAAAGTAAACTTCTGGCCTACTAGTCCACACAGGAATTAAAAGTTAATTCAACCAAGCATGGAGATAGCTTTATAAGCAGGACAGAAAAAGGCCTAGAGTGCCGGGAAATAGTGTCAACATGCAATGTAAGATGCAGTCAGCTGCCCTGCTTTCTGCAAGGTGGAATTCTGGTGCTTTTAGCTCTACTTGCTTTTGGGGTATGATCTTGCTCTGAGGAAGCCACCCAATATTAATCAGAAATGGAAAGCAGGATACAACAGAGTTGTGGAATAAATGAGCTGGTGACTGAGAGCACATGCCATAAAAAGCAGTGCCAGTGGGAGAGTGCAAGTCCTCGGCTCACCCGGTCAATTTGCTGCTAAAGAAGTATCAGTATAGAAGCTCACAAATAATTTAACAAAATAAGAACACATCTGTTGCCTAATAAGCTGTGTAGAAACGTGTGTTTTTCCAATTCAAATGGCACTGTCAGAATTTCTTTCCAAAGGAGATGTACAACTATACTCCAAGCTGGAAGCACAGAATTAGGCAAATGCTTTCAGAGAAGATTCTGTCAGCCTGCAATGAATACCTGTGGTCGCTATCACTCTAATCATTTGGCAGCTAAATTTTGTTTCTAACACTATCTGGAACATACCACAAGGAAAAACCATGTACACAATGCTACTTTCACAGAAGATCAAGTATGGCAATGATAGCCACCACACAGATTTTTTCTGTAGGAAATGGAGTTTGGATGGGAAGAAAAGGGGAACACCATCTTTAAGAAAGTGATGCAGAAATACTAACTACAGAGAAGACATCCCATTTTTTTGACATTCAATTTAATAAATAAACGGGCTGTTTGTCACTCTATATCCTATACAAATACTGGAAATGCAAACTGTCTGGGAAGAAGAAATAGAATGCTCTACCCTGGTATGTGCACTAATTTGCTAACTGCTCTGTGGCTTCAATCCAGCAAAACACTTAAGCACATGAATAGTCCCAACAACAAAGGTCTGAAAGACTGCCCATACATTAAAGTAAATTGCAATGTAGGCACAAGCCTCTCCCTTGCTTTCATTAAAGCCTGCAAAACTCAGAGAAGAAAATCAATGCTGCCTCCCTTGGGGTGTAGCAAGCAAGGAGTGGGGTCACAGCAGCCACTTTCAAGGATAGCTTAGGCAAACGTATTTACAAAATGCATGAGCATTTGTATACACAAATTTTAAATATACATACATTGGTGGTATAACACTGTTTTCTAGGCCAAGAAGAAGGAAAAAAAAAAAAAAAAACCACAGCTTGTTTTCTAGTTGAAATACAAAAGGTCTATTTTGCTATGAAAAAACTTCCAAACTTTTTACTGGGCTTGCTTATACGGTTAGACAGTTTGCTATTCTGTGCAAACAAAATATGTTGCTGTGTTTTCCCTGAGTTTAGTTCAGAAGAGGAATCTGAATAAAATGTCAGCCTGAGCCACGCAGCGATCGTAGCTTGCACAAAACAAATGTCAAGGTTCAAACGGGTGTGATGATAACATTTGGTGGGGGCACAAGGGAGAGAGATGAGTGATTCACAGTCTGGAAGGCGATATTGCAGGGTCTAGGTCAGGGGAGAAGTGAGAGCTGCTTGGGAAGGATGGGTGTAGCATGGGGATGATGAATATTTTGCCATTTGCGAAAAGTTACCTGCAATCAGGATTTACTCAGATGTTGCCACTAAGGCACTCAAAAAACATTTTCTGGTTACCTCAGGAAACAAAATCCTGAACAACAATATTACCAAAAGGACTATTTTAAAGCAGAGTTATAATTTCTGCTTTTACTGTCACTAGTATTTACATTCCTCTTGCTTCTCTGTTCAAATGCTACGACCAGCACCTAACATAGACACACAGTGGGCATTTGTAGGCAAATATATCTTCCTCAAAGCAGCAAATTTGATCCCATTCCTGTCACAAACGGTTAATTTTTTCTGGGGCACTCAGCATCAGATTTCATGTGGAGGCACCTGAAATAGCAGTCCTATGTTATTAGCCATTTAAGACCAAATGCTATCAAGAACACAATGAGTGGAAGTCTAATCTGCAAGTTGTACTTCAGAGATGAATGAAATGTTTACAGGGCAATAGTGGTGTGAAAGTGGAAGAACCTGCTTCTCTCAGAACTCTATATGCTCTGCTGGCACATTCGGGGTGAGAAACATCCACTGTGTACACAAACCACGCTGCTGCTGTCATATCATTGCTCTTTTTCTGTGCATTGAGGCTTATTTAGCATTGCAGTATAGTTTCTTTACCCTAACACTAGCAGTCTCTCTTCTGTGCCAAAGTGGACAGCATCACCTGTTTGTAGCTCTGCTCTTATTGCCATAACAATCATTAGTAGCATTTGGGAGTAGTAGGCTGTGTAATTGCTCTGCAAGTATATTCTTCAGGACTGCCTTTAATCTACTTAGTACCTCTTGGTTTCTTGCTTTTTACTCTCTTTCTCACAGCTCTGCATAGAATCTAGAGTCACTTCTATAGTTTGGTGAAATGATTTGCTATTTTTTTATGCAGGAAGTGAATTATAGCACAATTACTCCTGACTTTCTTTACCTGAGCAATGGTGCAACCCAAAGAAATAATGATGATTTGCTTCACCTTCTGATTCAATCTCTGCTGTTGGCAGATGTTCACAGTCTCGTGATGCCAGTTCAAATCCTACTGAAACTGCTGAGACTCTGTGGGCTTCAGAACTGGTTTGATCAGGCTTGGATCTCATCTCCACTTCAGAGAGAACACTATAGCAGTGACTGGAGCAGTCTTTGGCCTCTACAGATTTCATTGGCTAGAAATGCTGCATTATTTCATCCTAGTCACCATGAATACACTAACTGGTGTTCCATTTCTTATAAAGAGCAAGGAGGTGAAAAGATAGAATGAGTGAAGATGAAGATGCATTGGCAGAGCTGCACATGGAAATAAGCATGAGATCTGCTAGCAGCATATCTGGTTTGTAGCAATCCCTGGCTTTAATGATCTAAGTAAATAAAGATGAAGAAAATCCTTAGGAATCTACAAGCTGCTTGCCAGAGGTCAGCAGAAGACTAAACAGAGTGCGGTAATATTGCTGTGCTTGTGTGAACACACAAAAATAGAATTCTTCTTGATAAGCAGCTGTATTTGATTTCTATATTTTGATGAAAAGCATCAGCTTAACACTGAACATGGATTTTAATTTGGGTGGTATTTATTGGTGGTCAAGGTAAGCAGAAAAAAATGGCAGTGCTTTTCCTGACATCATGCCATATTGGAAAGCAAGGAAATCCTGTTTCTGCCTGTAAATAGGACTCATGGAAGTCCAGAGAGAGAATTAATATGAAAAAGCAAAAATGAGATGTCCTTCAACACAGCCACACTTCTGATCACAAAGTTGTTTTTGAGACAGCTCAACTTTGTATAACTCAGCACGGAAGTATCTCTGTGAAATGAGTCATAAAAAACACTAAGAGAAAATGAGGCCTTTGCAGGTGTTTTGGAGGAAATGAAGTGACAAAACAACCCCAAAAATATTTAACCAAATGACATATAAATAAGATGGAGGTAAATTTATTTACATTTTGGGGTTAGGTACTTGATAGCTAATAGGAAGAAGTGAATTTGATTGACATTCAGAAGTGCTACTACATATACACTAGAGTTGGGTTAAACAGCAAATCCACAGTCTGGACAACAGGAAAATTCCTTTAGTCACCTAATATCCCTTTTGCATAAAACCAACAGAAACAACATAAAAACCACAAAAGAGCTCTTCTGCTCCCACCAGGAAGGATCCTTTAGTTCCTTTTAAAAGCTCTAATTAGTGAGTATTACAACTGGTGTTCTTTGATTTTATTGTTTTTCTGGCATTTTACTTTGCTGTGAGACTGTTTTATGGAGCATTTTGGTGAGCTCCTGATAGGCAATCCTCCAGATTAATTCAGTGTTCATTGGGCCAATAAGTGGTCAGCTTCTCTGAGAGACAGCACAGCAATGACAGCTCACTATCTCCTTCTGGGAATTCTAGGAAGATTGAACAGCACACGGTATTTCGAACTAATGCCAAATGCTTAAAAGTCCTGTTTAGATCTACACATGGAGCATTTTCAACATAAATCTCCAGGGAAATGTACTACTCAGGATTCAAGTATGAGACACAGATTTGCCTAGGAAACTACAAATCCTGCTTTAAAACAGCTCATTAGAGGTTTGTTTGTATTTTTTATTATATGTTTTTCAGACCCAAATTAGAGCAGAACAATTAAATAACCATTAAGTAAGCAGTTAGGCCAAATGATAGCTTTTCCTGGGAAGCTTAGAGGGAGCTCAGAAAGCATTTTGTCTGGAAAGGTGAGGAGCAGAATGCCAGGCCTGGAGAAGAGAAGGCAGACAAATAGCTGCTACCCAGGCAGGCCAGTCTCACCTCCAGAAGGACCCTTTGGGTTTGCTTTGCTCGTTTTTTTCCTGCAAAGTTCCCCCAACACTGAAAAATTTCACCTGTGAAATTTTGGATTCAGAGACACTACCAGGAACACTCTCTTGCACCCAGCAAATCAGGCTTCATGTCTGAGCTGCTCATTGCAGCAGCCTCTCTGCCCAAGGAGAGGCTTCGTGGACTCTCAGTGCCATACGACAGCCACCCACAGAGACAGATGAGGCTGCCTAAACACCACTTCCACACAGTGCCAAGGACAATACGTCCACACCTAAATGCTTTGGAGGTTTGGAGTTTGGGCATTTCATTTTTTTATTTTTTAGTTTATTATTATTATTACTATTATTATTATTACTACTATTATTATTATTGTTACTATTATTATTATTATTAACAATAATAATAATAATAATAATTTTAAAAAATCGACTTCAGAGAACAAAATTTGGCTTAGTGGGAGAATACACCTCTTTCAAACAATATGCTGACAACATTTTGTTGACTTGTTCAGGTGGATGTATTCCTCCTCACTTCTCAGAACCTATCCATTTCCAATGTCAATTCTGCTGCCTTCCCAGTACAAAGGCACAGTGCAGAAAGCCCACAGGCATCCTGAAATTCAGTGAGAAGTCAAGCTGCATGGCACCATCAGAAATTGTTCAATTTACAACACTGAGCCAATAGAGAACAAAGAGAGCAAAAATGTGGGAAGGAAAGGCAGGAGAGAACAGGATTTGTGATATCCACTGTTATCTACCGGGCTCCCTGTGCTACACTTTGACCTCCATACATGTACACATAATTCATCAATCACTGATGTTAAAGTGCACCAAGGATGAAAGAAGGGCATTAAATAACAGACCAACAGAATGAGGTTTGGGGTATCTGCATTCTGTTCATTGTAGGAGCATACATAAAAACAGATACTCAGCTTAACAAAACAGATTTGGTGAAATCAACACAGTTAAACTGCATGTACTGACAGATTATCCCTTCACAGGTTTTCTGAAATGTTCTTGTGATTTCGACAAAATCCAGTGTAACTCTAGGCAAATTATTCAACTTTTCTGTCCCTCACATCTATTAGTTACAGCACATGGTGTTATAGCTCCTCTTTCTGAGTGGAGGTAGCTTCTGTAAACTCCTGCATCATCCACTAGCCAATTAGTGATTAGAAAAGCAAGTAACTAGGAGTTCACTTCTGAAGAAGCAGAAGGAGAAAAAATACACAGCATAAGAACATTCACATTCCTGCTTCCCCATCTTGGCATTTGTAGCCTTACAAAGAAATGTCAGTTTAAATAACCAATTTTCATTATGCTAAATACTGAAATGCCAACACTGATCTTGTGGATTTCTGTTAAAAATTAATGTTTTAGCAAGAAGGCTCTTAGCTTTGCAGTTTGATATGGATTGAAGATAGCAGCTATTTTACCATCCTCTGCCCATGCAAAGTGTAGGCAGAAAGTCTGCCAGCTCTGTTAAATCACCAGTGTAACACAATGCTTGCAGCACCGAAGTGGGTAACATGGGCTTACATGGCATGTGCAGTGATTTAGCGAGATATAAACACAAAGAACTTTTAAAGAAGGTACTCCATATCAGAGGGGGCCAAAAGTGCTGTTGCTTTTACTCCAAGGTGAATGCTTTATGATGGAACAAGAAAAGAAAGATTACTTGCAGCTTCTCGGCCCTGATAAATCAGGCACAGCCTTTGGAAAATGATTAGTCATACTATGCATCGTGCACAAACCCTAGGTTAATCGATTTGCTGCACAAACTCAATGCTTTTATCAATAATGAACATAGTTCAGCTGCTCTCCTCCCCCTGTTACACTTAACATCTCTGTTTCTGCATTTCTGGAATCCTGGGAGCAGCAAAGCAGGGAAATCATCCTGATGACTTGTTCATGATTGCAGGTTGGCTTTGCAATCTCAGCACATGATCCATTCCACTGAGAAAAAAAATAAGATTCCAAAGACATTCCTACCATGACTGTCCTGTGACTATACTGTGGCTTATACAAGAGAGAAGCTACCTAAATGAAAACTCTAAGGGAGCAGATATTGGAAAGAAATATTACTGGTGGGACAGGGAACTAAGGAGAGAAAAGAAGTATGGATTTTCACCTTACATTGTTTCTCACTCTTCATTTTCTATCTATTCTCCTCCTCTTCACCTCATTCCCACTTGGCTGGCTGCTTCTCTTCCTCCTCTTATTTTCTGTTTGCCTGACATACCTTTGTCTCACTCCTTTCTTCTTTTTGTCTCCTCTTAAAAATATCTCATGGTGTTCCTACAAAGTTCCTGCTATGAAAGCATTCACACTGACTTCTAAGGTATAAAATTTAACAAAGCATGCAAGTATTCTTAGGCCTGAAATATACATGACTATTAAATATATGCATCTCCCTTCTTATTTCCATTAACTCCTAAATTAATTCAGAACAGCTCAGAGCAACCTCAAACATAACTACACGTAAATGAATAATTAATAGAACTGATAAAATTCATGCCACATAGAGGAGGCTAACAGTTTTTATGAACAGGTATTTGCTATTCATATCTTGAATTTCTCCTGGTTTATAACCAGAAACACATAGCAGTATCAGTCTCCAGAGCTCCTGCTGGATCACATCTGAGATTTGTCACGGATAGCAGAAAGGAGGAACAGTGCCTGCAATAGGGTCTGTGACTGATTTCTGTACACAGTGAAGAAACAAGACACATAGTGACTACAGCAGGTATGAAAGATGCTGAGCATCTTTACACAGTATTCAGAGCAGGCCCTGCATTCAGAGAAAGACACATGACAAATACAACATATGCTATACTTGAAACAGAGTCCATTTGTTGTGCTATGTGTGAATGCAAGCTTTTTTCCAGTACGCTCTGGCTTAATATTCTTCCCAGATCTTCCTCACCTGATGTTTCAGTCAATTGGATGCTAGATGCCTTTAAAAAACATGTCAGTTCTCTTATTTAGTATAATCTTGCTATATCCAAAGTAGACAGTATGAACAGACCATTGGTTCACTTCCAATGCTATTGAATGATTGAGTGTGAAAGCCTCTTTTGCCTTTTTTCTCATTTAAATTTTTTTCTTAAGGTCCTGCTTTGCAGTGTGTTTTCCCATTCGTGTGTGTATTTCTCCCATCCTGTCAGCACTGCCAGTCACTCAGCTGCTAAGCTCCAGCCTGCTCACTGCACTTTCTGTCACACAGGTGCGGTGAGATTTCTGATCTGACTTACAAATCCTGTGCTGCCCCTGGCAAGCTGGCTGCCTGTCATGCTGCTGCAGGCTGTTTCAAACAGCTGCTCTTTCCAAGAGCACCTCCAGCTTAACTTTCCCCCTTTAGTTTTCATCCTTTCCACACCAAAAGGCACTGGCAAGGGAGCCTTGCAGAAACAACAACTGTACCATTAAACTATTTCAGATTCTTGCTCATTGAGAAATTATCTGCATGTCCTAGTTCATCCCTTAGTCATATTCAACTGTGCATTTACTGTTCAAGCACTATATCCATATGACTTCAAGATTACCTACCAGCTGATGTTTCCTAGCTCATCCAGGCTATGATTTTTTTAAGCATTGTTTTGTTTTCTGTTTGCTTTTTAAAATATTTTTGCCTGTTCTGATCAGTATGCTTAAATCTGGTACCTGTTGAAGGAGAGCTTCTGCACAACACTCTTGGAATTCAATCCCAGATTTTGGCAAAATTTGGACATCTGCTCTTGTTCCTGAGTGTTGGGAGACTTTTCCTTTGAGTTTCAATTAACTCACCACTATTGTATCCTCATAACTGTTGCTTTTCTAGTGAATTCAATCTCAGCTGAAGCAAAGCAACAATAGGTATTGACTACTCAACAAAATATGGTTTTCTTTCTGTATTAAAACTAATTCAAAGTCCCAGAAAATTTTGAAACACAAGATTTTTCTTTTGGAATGCAAGTGAGCTAGAAAAACAAAGTAGAATGTGCAGAGACTTGGTCCCATTTTGCTGAGTGAAAGTATGATACAAATCTGAATTGGTCCCTAGGAACTCAACAGAGGACTGCAATCAACTTTACTTGGCTGCATTTAACTCTGCAACTTGGGATATACTGAAAATCTATCTTGATTTCATGTCACATAACATTTTCTCACATCCTGGTTTCTGTCTGGACTGCTCTGAGCAATAGAACTGCAGCTGCTCTCATGGAACCCTCCTGCAGTCCACAGTCTTTGACAATACTATAATATTTACACCTCAATTTTCTTACATATAAATGCAAGATTGCAGCCTCAGGTTTCAGATGCATTTAAAATTTTTGTAAGCCAAAACTAGCATGCCTTTGTCTCCAATTCTATGACATCCTAAGCATTTAAGCTGACATTTACTGAAGGTCTTAAAATGAAAAGCTAAGGGGGGAAAAAATCAACAAAATAGTACTGAGAATTTTGATACTTAAAACTCCGCTTTTGCAGTTTTATTTGAACAGACTTAGTTTTGTTTGAATAGTGCTTAGTGGGCAGCTACAAAGAGGATGGAAGCTCTCTTTTTGCAAGGAACCACAAGGAGAAAAGATAAAGAGCAATGGTTACAAGATGCACTGACCAAGGTTTTATTGCTCCCATGACCTAAGAAATACAATTTTTACAATGACAATGACCATTCAGTGAAACAACCTCCCCAGGGACATACTGGAGTCACCATCACTCCTGATGGTGGCTTTCAAGATGTGACCAGATAGGGCACTATTTTCATCCAGGCTCCCTTTTCCACAGAAGGCTGGAGGTCCTTTCCAACCTGGGCTGTTCTAGGATCCTGTGAGACTACTTACTATCACATCTATCCCTAAACTTTCACCTAAAACTGATTTTGTGATTCTATGATGATTACTGCTTCCCCTCACAGCTGAACCTAAGTCAGGTTACACTTAAACTGGTTTTACACCAGTTTCGTTTTACTAGTCCTAATCATAAGAAGTCATTTGTATACAAAAGGAGGGAGATCAGGTCTAACAGAAATTACTTTTTACTCATACCAGGTATTTTCACCTGTTGCATCTTCCTTCCAGAATAACTAAAACCTCTTTCTATTCCATAGGAATAGAGTAAGAAAATGCAAGGTGCCCTTCACACAGGCTACTGGAGCAAATAAGAATCCTGGTAATTAAAATACAATAATTTTCATGGGTTATACACAGTTTTAAAAAGTTATACATTTCTAACAGGGCACAGTGAGATTTAGAATAGCTTTTCTATATCTATATCTCCTATATTCTGTGAAAGATAATAAACTGAATGTTTTTTTCTAAATGCATCATGTGAACATGAAAAGAGACAAGTTTCTATCATACTTAGGTCATGATGTGTGCAGTTTTAGGAAAAGGCTTCCAAGATCACACTAAGTTTGTCCAGATAAAACTGCTGCTGCCTGAAATGCTTTCTTTTTATTTTACCTATGAACTGATTTCCTTTATAAAATTTTCTTTACATATATTCCTTTACAATCATATTAGGATTCCAACTGAAAAAAGACAAAAAGTATTATTCTGTGTGTGGGACGCCTGTGCTCAGGGTAGCCATGGTGAAGCATATTGAGGTGGAGTTATTTAACTGGTTACATCATCATGGAAGAGCTTTCATAGTTGGGATGAGAAACTCATACTTCATAAAGTCTGGAACAGTGCTGGCAACACTTAATTATTTAAAGTCACCCTTCCACATGAATTTAAATACGAAGAGATTTTTGTGCTTTCTGTAGAAAAAAACACCTCTGTCCTCTAAAGTGTTTTGCAGAAATTCTGAGTCACAATAACCTTCTTGCCCAGAGTCCCACAAGAGATCAGCACCAGAGATGGGAATAAAGAATCCCAGAATCCCAACTGTAACACTTTCAGTGACTGGGCACAGCACTTACTCCCAGGGAGTCCTAACACATTACTCTACCACTATAAAACTGCACTGAACTAAGAAAACACATGAAGAATAAAAATAAATCATGGAAAATAGGAAGGGAAAAAATTGAACAAAGATGGCTTTGTAATTCTCAGAAGAAGAAACTCAGTAGTTTGATGTCAGCTGACCAATGGACTCCTATGCTACTACTGCAAAATTAACAAGGGTTTAACACATAATCAAGTTTAACAAGATTCTGTGTATCAGCAAAAGCATGATGAGCCATTCCACAGGCCTGCTTAGCAAGTGCAAGACAACGTGGCTTAGCACATTTCCTTTTCCTGTGGGTCTAAACCTACACACTTCTAGTACAGAAAGAGACAAGCTGGCTTGAGAATCTTGCTAAGTTCTGGTAGCTTGACTTTATGTCAAATTCCCTAACTCTGCTAAGGCTAATGGGATAAGGGGATGTGAAAAAGCATTTCCTTGCTAAGCACTGTTTTAACAGGCTTCAAAGTGACAGTGACAACTGTGTAAAAAGCTTTTTCACCACTTGATGAGACCACCATGATTTCAGCCTTCTATAACCTGGTACTTCTCCACCTCTTCTCATCTCCACATGTAATTGCCACTCATAATTCAACTGCCTTTTCAGCCTACTTGGTACTAGCTGTATAAAAACATTGGCAGTGAGTGATGAGCAGACAGAAGACACAGTTATTATTATAACTATGCTAGATGTAGACATCCAGGGGATGGAATCAAAAGGAGCTGAAGTATTCCTAGCCACAGAGCTCCTGAAGTATGTTGCTTGTAGGCAAAAACCCTTCGTGCTTTAGGAGACTTGGTCCTGGGGGTGGGACTCAGCTGGGAATTTGGGTAGATGAGGCAGTTTGAAACCAGGGCTCCTGCCCACAACACCTTATATAAGTTGTAATGCAAGTGGGATGTACCCAACCCTTCACTGTGTTCACTCTGAGATTCACTGGACATACAGGCACTCTCTCTGGTTTTTTTTTTCTTTTGTCTATCTACAGGCACAAGTCTATTTTAATACTTTTTAAGCCAAATTTAGATTTTTCACCAGCTTTCCTAAATTAGGACTTTAAGGATCTGCCCCAAGGCTTTGTTGAATTAGGGCTTTTGGTTTATCATCAAATTGAGTGACAACATGCTGTAACCCATTAACCTCAGTCACAGCAGTAGTGTACGATAGTGATCTCCACATTTATTAAACACATGCTCCCTCTGGAGCTGGAGATGATACAGTAACAGCTGTTTTATTCAGGTTTTTCTCTAAGTCTTGAGGAAACACACACAAGCTTGTCTCTGGTATGATTCCCAGTGTTCATACCCACTCATGCAATTAAGATATACAATGATAAACAACTGTTAAGTTCTCCATAACTTCTACAATCTATTCTCCCTACCATTTTCTCTCCCTGTTCTTGCCATCATTATTGTGAGTAAACTAGCACTGAAATCTGACTCAGCAAAGTGAAATTAAGTTTTATGCAAAACCAAATTAAGTTGTACTGGGCATAGCATCCTTCCAAAAGATACTGGGACTAAACATAAGAAATCAGTAGGCCTGTAATGAAGACAGTGAAACAATGCAAGTGCTGGGACACCAGGGTTTTCTCTGACTTTAATGTCAGCCTGGCCTCCCACTAATATAAAATTATTATTTCTCTGTGGATCATTAATCCTTTTTGTCTACAAGAGCTAGTAACACTTCTGGATAGCAAGCCAACGTGTCATTTGAGAAACAAGAACATAAGACCCCATCATGAACTCCAATATGGCTTTTAAACACAACTTGTGGGTAGGAGCACGGTGACACAAAACACCCCAAAAACACTGGGACAAGCAGAGCGCATCTCTGGAAACTGAGAAAATTCACAGAGCAGCCTACAATTTTAAGGAGATCTCTATTGGAAGATGCCATTCCTTTGCCTGCTAAGCGCAAAAAGGGATGTATTCCCTCCTCTGCTCAACTCTCAATACCCAAAGCCCTTTTGAAATTCTGAAACCACCCCATGACTTGAATGTGCTGGTGAGCTCCAAGCAAGTGATCAGCACCAGCTCTGCTGGTGTCTGAGACAAGTGATCTGGGCCTGTAGACAGGGCATCCTTAGGCTTGGTGCTGCTCCCTCCCTTCTGAACTCTTCCTAACTCCAATCATGTCCTAAGCACCTTGCAAACCTTCTCCCTTTTTCCCCAAGGCATTTGAAAACAGGAGGGGAAAGGTGGCAGCAAACTGCATGAAGAACCTTGTGGCTGATGGCTTGAGGCTAGCTGAGTCCTTGGAGAGACTTTAGGAAACGTTGAGGACACCAACATTCTGTGACTGCACATGCATTTTACAGAGATAGAAATGCACTCACCCTGCAATGAATGGATCTTATTATGCACAAAGTCAACAAACTCATTAAAGGGCTTTGGCAAGTCAGTGCCTTTGTTTGTTTGGATTGCAGTGCTGGCTGCATGGGGTGCCTTTGTCCAATCCAGCCCTGTTTACCAACAGAGGTACAGTCACAATATAGCCCTGGCACCACTCTGGATAAATATGGTGATGTGTATTTTTTTATTCCAACAGTTTCTGTAGCAGCGTTTTCAAGTGAGAGCTATGAAAGCGAGTAAACACAGATATTAAAAAAGCCATTTGCTTTCTCACCATGCATGTTTACTGTTTGCAGTTCAGACACCTCTGACAAGTGAAAGAGATCACTTCATCTCAGTTCCTTCCTCTAGCATACCCACCTGATGTATTTCTGTTAGGAGATCATGACACTGCAGTGTAATGTTTGCTGTTATTGTAAATAGACACTTTACTTTTGAAAAGCTGCAAACCATTTGTTCATAAAATACACTGCAATTCCCACTCGTCTATTTGGTAGTTTGCTTAGTTTTTTTCAGATCTAAAACAACTTTAAGATATTGCTTCAAATTAAACGTCCATGTCTTATATAACATTTTCTTTGTAAACAAGTTAACACAAATATATTTTCCATGCATATTTATTATATACCCACAGCAGCCAGTGTGCAAATCCACTCCCCTAGTCTTTCTGACAAACTAGGAATCCTCATTGCCATAAAAACACACCCTTTTCCCCTACAAAACTATTCTTTAGAATAAGCTTTTGCCTTTAGAGTCTCATTTTTCATTTATTTCATTAGTTTTCCATCTCAGATAACTAGATTATTTTTTTATTACAGCTGGGAATTTTTATAATGTGCAAATTGAAATAATGATTGTGCGCAGTACTCTGCAAGTGCTTTTCATTAAGTCTCCAGCTACTATTCCTTGCTCTGTTGGATATCTTTATGTGAAGGTTACTTTATGGTAGACAGAAATCTGGACAATTTAGGTCTAAAGAATGACAAAAAACTTATTAGATAACAACCTCAAACATGCACTGGTTAAGTAGCTTAATTGCATATTCTTGTCATAATCAAAATACTTAATAATCATGCTAAAAAGTGGACCTGTCCATTGTTATATATATTCCACAGTTATATATATTCCATAGTTTCATGATTCTGAAAGTCAAAATCACTACTTGTCCCTACAAATCTGCTTAAGCAGACTCACAGTGCCAGAAACACATCTACATTTCTGAGATGCTGCATTGTAGCAAAACGACAATGTTTTTCTTTCTTATCAGCAGAATGACTAAACTCTGTGTTCAAGTATGATTTTCTGGTTAGTATTAGTTACTTAAAATAGCTCAGAAGCATTTGTGTGGCCTGTTGAAATTTACAGCACTGTTTATCACCAGTCTCATCTTGCCACTTTGTCATTCTGTATTGCTTATTGGTAAATGAGTTTGCTAGCATGTATTCCCACTGCTGCCAGGGTCACAGAAGCCTGAATGAACACTGAGAGAGTCCACTTAATTGCAAAGATTTATGGCTATATTGTTTTCTTTTCTCCCTTTCCACTCAAACTTGTCTTCCATGTCTGACATCTATAGAAAAGGGAAAGCTGCTTATTCTAGTCCAAAACAGCAGCAGACAAGGATCACAGTTCTGCAGGGATTCCTTGTTTCTATTGCTAGTGCACAGGCAACAGAGAAACTGGTTTTTAATCTACCCAAGGACAGGGTACTGAACCAAAGAAAAATCCTGTGTCAATACAGTATCAGCCATGATCTGTCTGCAATTAAATAATGCACTGCACGACTGGCAAAAACCCCCACTAGCTGTGTAACTTACAGAGGAAACAAGCTGCTCATTTGGATTTAAGATACCATGCTTTCTAAGGTGAAACACAGGTGCACCATTATCCATTAAACAGATTTTTAAGTTCTGGAAACTCAGAACCAGAAAGTTACTATTTGAAAATCTGTCTCTGCCTACACAAAGAGTCTGCTGTGTGAACCAAGTATAATTTGTGTGTCAAACCAAAGCCTGTCTCTTTGTCTTATTTATGGCTCTGCTACAAGTTTGACTAGCAGAGGAATCAATCAAATCCAACCAACCAGTAAAATGATTTTGAGAACTGTGGAGATTAAAAAACAAAAAACCCAACAAGCCCCAAACTGTTTCAACTTTTCTCACTGAACATGGTTATTCTAAAGAGCACATTTTGCACACTGAAAACTTACCAATGGAGCGATGAATGCAGGTGTGCTGGTTATCACTCAGAAAAAAGCCCTCTTTGCACTGACATTCGTAGCTGCCCATAGTATTTACACAAATCTGTTGGCACCCTCCATTGTTATCCAGACACTCATCAACATCTAGAAGACAGAAGGAAAAATAAATTCAAGGTAATGCACAGATTCAGAATGTAAATCTAGAAGAATGAGGAACACACAAAAAGGCATGCTGTAAATTAAGCTAATGAAGATGGCCCAAATCAGTTAATCCAAATTAATCCCTCTAATTATTTTTCCTGTATCCTAGGCTTGAAGTTAACTTAAAAAAAAAAAACTAAACAAAACCCCAAACAGTGGGGAGAGGAATCCCCCTATACCTTCATGTATTCTGAACTGCAAATTGATTTCCAATGCACAATGAACATGAGCAACCTAAAAAGGCTGTGACCCCATCTGCCAAATGTGCTGTTGCACTCTGTCATTCCCACTCCACTTGGAAAGACATACTTCAGGTCTACAGTAATTTCTAGCAGGGATAGCAGGCAAACACAAAGGGCATTACTGGGTGAAAAGAGTCTTTATAGAGTTCTGGTCTTGAACAGAACAGCATGTTTCAATTACTGGAGTCATAACCCCCTACTTTGTCAGTTTGTTTAATGTTGTTTAGTGAAAAGAAGGCTTCTTAAATCTAAATGTTCCATGTCTGTATTGTCATTTTAATAGGCAAATATATAAAATCACAAAGGCAGCATTAGCTACTGGCTGTTGTGAGGGCCTATTCCCTATCATTTCTCTTTGGCATATCTGTTTTTATGCTGTAGTGTTTAACAGACACCTATGTATCAGCACTGCCACTACTAGGTATCTGACTCACATTCAACTCTGCAGTTCTCCTGTTTTGCTCATGGAAGTGTCATATCCAATTTTTGCTTTTTTCTTGCCATCTGAAAATTCCATGCTTTCCTTTTTTATGAAGACTTCAGCCAGTTAAGTTACTTCACAGTGTGTGCCAACATGTCAGCGATGGAGTTGGTGTGTGTTTTGCTTTCATTTTATTTTTGGAAGGGGCAAAATAACCACAACAAAGGTAAATGATCCACAGCACTCCAAACCTCAGAAAAGCTGGCAGAGCTCCTGCAGAAATTAATTCCACCAGGACTGGCCACAACACACAAAGGTAAACCCAAGGTGCTCTTGCTGGTGCTGTTGCAAGCAAGGCCAGCTCCAGGCAGCTCTGAATGCAGGGCTGGCCATGAGCTCCGGCAGCTCGCTCAGCTATTGCTGTTTGTGCTGCCTTTGTGTGACAGCAGTTGTAGCCCTTTCTCACAGAGAAAAAAGCTCTGGGGTAATTTACAGCAGCACCCAGGGAAACCAGGCAGTCTCATTCTGTCTTGAACTACAACCTAAGTGTGTATACAGTCCTCCTTTTTTTTATTTACCAGGAAATGTTAAGTGCTATTGACTCAAATTTTCTGTATCAAAATCCCCCCTGTGCTCAGTTCTTACTCTTTTCCCGATGTGAACATTTTCATGACCTCATCAGAGAGATTTTGGGAGCATGTAGGGAAAGAGAAAGTGAAGACTTTCCTTGGCTACTGCTGCACAAGAAGGAAAATAAATAAGACATCTTGGTTAGACCCTTCCTCTGTCAGTCAGCAGGCCTTGCTGCCCTATCAGTGCCACTTCAAACTTGCTCCTTCAGAACAGCAGCCTGGAATCTAGATTCTCCTATTTGGAAAATTAGCTGAGCACTTACTGAAGGAAAGTCTCAGTTGGTACATGCACAAACCCCCAATTACGCTACAAAGTATGTGGTCTTCCCAGAGCTCTGTTTATGGTATCACAAAGTAACTCAAACAGTTGCCTTTCAACTCTGATGAATAATCTGAAATGAATGCAATGATTTGTAAACATTTTTTTTCTGCTCTTGATAGCAAATGCTAATGATTTACCATTTCCATAAAGAGATCAATTTACCACCAAGCCCCAAATCCATATGCTAGAATAAAATTATTACAATCAAAACTCTTTAAAAAGCTTTTCTATGAGGAATTCCTTCCAATTGTGTTCAATTACTTGCCTCAAACTTATTTTAGTACGCATTTATGAAGGACTTGAAGAAAGGAAACAGCTGGGATCTAGGACTACTCTATACTACATGCCTTGCAATGGATCTTGGCCTGATGGTGCATGATTTTTTCCCATGTCCTCAGGTCTCAGTCCTACTAGGGTTAGGCTTTTTGGAGCACTTTGTATTACTGCAGTCTTAAAAGGCAGTATTGCTTACTGTTCATCACACCAAGCAATCTATTGGACATGGGTGCCTGGAAAATATCTACTGAATTCTTCACTTGGTAAACTTTCTTTCCAGTAAAGTTACTTTATGATCAACCTATCAGTTTATTAATAAGCCAGTTGATAGAACAGCATAAAATAGTCTTCTGAAGTTATGCAAGAGAACTCCCTTGACTCCAAGAAGCTGAAGCTTTGGTAGATCTGGCAGAGTAATTCCTTAATGTCTCTGAATTTTTTCAAAGCTCACAAATGAAATACCTGCCCAAGGGCCTATTTCTTTCTTTCATTGTGCAATTCTCATTCAGTGCAGCTCAAGTTGTCCACCTGAAAGTGGAAACATTGGTAGTACAGCACCAATGAGACTGAATTTTGGAACAGATTTTCTAGAGATTAAGTCCCACATAAACATCAAAGTAAGCAGTCAGGTTTTCAATAAAGCTTTTTTTAGCTCCAGTTTTGCTGGCTCTCTACATGTCAAACATGGCTGTTGACTGTTTTGAAAAAACAGGGTAGATTCTCAGGAGCTTTAATTGGTGCCAACTCCGCGTGACAGTTTATACCTGCACCCCAGGGCCTAACTCTAGAGATTTGAAAAAAGTCACTTACAGCATAAAATCCCTTCACTCAAACACCTACTCCAAGCCCCAACTAAACCCATATTAAAAACTTTTAAATTGATTGAGCGCAAACACAAAGCTTACTTGGTTTATTACTCTATTCTTAATAAAACAGAATTTTTCTCTTCTTTTACAACAACAGACAGGTCTTCTTTCATAAACTTTTACACAAAATCAGGTACCACTGATCATTCAGGACCAGATTGTGTCTCTGAGGACAGCAGCTTCAAGGTAGCAGGAGCAAGCCTCCATTCCTTTAAACTGGTGCATGGAAAGTCAAATCCATTTCCTAGCCTTCTTCTATGACAAAAGTTTAAGCTTGGTCTCCCCACCTGACAATGTGTTGATTCCTAAAGTACATTACACCCAGTACTTACAGGAGAGCTGAGTCTCAAAACCCCACTGATGCAGGAAGATTCCAGCAAGTCTTTACAATCCAAACCCACGAAAGAATGCTAAAAGATTCTCACCTGAGCTGAGCTCAGATGGTTATTCCACATGGCTGCTCCAACCCTCATCCTCAAAAAGAGGATGAAGAACTAGCAGAGAGTGAATACATGTCCTTAAGCCATTCTCTGTAACACTCATCACAAAGAACCATCCTGTGATTCTGTTTGCCAAAGACAACTGCTGCTGGAAGGACCCAGAAACAGCTCTGTTTCCACAGCTCTTAGCTGCTCCTTACCAGCACAAATAAACAGCTCAGATGACAACCAGCACAAAAGCAAGAATTGCTGCTACAGAATTTAGACCAGTGACAAATCTATGTTTGCAGGGAAAGGAGCCCCTGGACTTTAGAGTGGCCAGTCCTCATCAAGGACAACCAGGACCAGGGCAAGAGCCAGCTCAGGGAAAGGCTGGGAAAGGAGAAGGATCTTTCAACAGAGACAGAGAGATAATGGCTGCATAAATGCATACAGATATAACTATATCGATATCTCTATATCAGAAGCATTATGCAAATGAATGCATATTTCAATTTGCATAATACCTCTAGCTTTTTGGCCCACTGCCTTCATATAATCAAACTCTTGTTCTGTACCTTAGTAAGATGAGATCCTCTGGAGAGTGGTAGTGTGGAACAGTATCAAAGGGTAGGAAATATTACAGTTAATAAAGATGAATGTTTTATATATTAAATAAACAAATGTTTTCAGTTTCTCATTTAATTTATCTGATGAATTTTTCAAATTAACTTCACTGGTGTTTCACCCTGATCTAGCACAGAGCTTCTTGCAGTGTTTGGCCTAAAGAAGCTCTTTCAGCAAAGTGTCCTGTTTGGATACCATGGAGGGAGAAAGGTCTGCTAAGGGTACCTGAAACCAAAACCATGAGCAGGAAGACACAAAAGTGGAAACACTACACAGAGTCAATGCCAGGAACAGTATGTCCACTGTTTTCTTCCTCCCCTGATCTTCTCTTCCTTCCTTCTGACATATTTCTTTTATGTCAGCATTTTCAAAAAAACACTTAAGACCCTCAGAAGTCTGAGTCTTCAAAATCACCAAAGCATTAGGGAACCATAGTAAAATGTACTTGCTGTCACATCAAGATTTCTAAAAACAGGATTTTGACTCATGATCCAGGGAGCTGATCCTGCTATTTTTCCTCTCTAAGCTACTCTTGGAAACTTTTGGAAGATATTTCTAAGATGCCTATTTTACTAGAGCAGAACATTGTGACAGAGAGATGAAGCACTGATAGCAATACTGCAGACTTTTCTCAAATGTTAGCAACAAAACTCCGCTTAGGATATTTTTCATTTGTGAGGGAAAAGATCAGCAACCACAGGCTTGGAAAATGTAAGTGCCTGATTATGGAATTTTAAAATCATTATATTCTGAATATTTCCAGTCAGAAAGCCAGTGGAAAGTCTAATTAAAATTTTAAAAATCTCATCTCTGGATTTACTACAGTCGTAATTATACCAAAATCACGTCTAGCCCAGCATCTCTGACACTGTCCTTGTAGCTGATATGCAGGAGAAGACTGTAAAGATGGGACAGAGCCATTGCAGACATGTTCTCCCAGGTTTCAGCCATCACACACCTATCAACTTTCCTAAATCACTTCCTAGACCATTGTTCTGCTGGATTTTTCCTGTGTGGATTTCTCTAATCTCCAATGTGCCCAACACAATGGGGCAATTACTTCTGCAATTCAATTATAAGATTTAATTTTATTATAGGTTGTATAAAAATGACACACTTTTGTTTATTTCTAAAATGCTGCTTCACAGACTGGATGAATGCCCCCAGATTCCATTATTGTGAGAAAGAGTAAATATTCATTCACTACTTGCTTTTTCTGCTTTTTTCTTCATCTTACAAATCTCCATTAGCCTCGTACTGTCTCATCTATTCTGAACCCTGAAGCACAGCAATATACAATAAGATAATCACAAAAACAATTCAAATGTCTTCAGTATATAATGTTTAAAACAAAATGTGCTCATTTCTAGGAGTTAACCTTTAATGACAGCAGCATTTGGAACACACTCTCCTCACTTCTCTAATCCTCCAAGTACCGTGATGCTCTGTTGGAGTGGGTGTCTTGGAAGATGGGATCTCAAGATTCCCATGTAAGCCCAAAAAGCAAATCTGGCATGTAGGAGTGGTATCAGATCAGAGGCTGCAGGCAGGTGCTCCTGCTGGAATGCTCTTACAAGCAGTGACATGCTGTGAAGGTAGGGAAGGTAGGGAGGGTGATCCCTTGCAGCAGCTGAGGGGGCCATGGAAACAAGAATCACTGCTAACTGGAAGAGCTGCCAAACCATCTTCCTTAGATTGACTTCATATGAGCACACAGGGAGAAATATTAGAGGCAAGAGACATTGCTACCTATGTACACAGCATTTGAATCTCCAGCAGATCTGAAATCAGATTTCACCAAAAATTTAAAAGCTGGGCCTAAATTTTCTGTTATTTGCACATGAGACTAGATTCTACTTTTTGTCCCCTCCTTTCAGAAACTGAAAAATCTGGTGAAGAAAAGGAGAAAGCACACCATAGCCTTGAATTCAATGCTTCATTCACTCCCACAGTTGCAAAAATACTCACTAGGGCCCTTGCTGAGAAAAGATGCACTTGCAGAAGATGGATCCTACTGTAGTCAATATTTACTGAACTAGACATAAAAAACACCACCCAAACCAACAAGAAGTGTGAAAAACTACCTATCCCCAAGAAATAAAGCACATTTTACGGATGGGAAACATAAAGAAACAATCACAAGAATGCTCTTGGGTGATGAACACTACAATAATTCTAAAATAATTGATTAATTAATTGATCCCTAGAACCATTCTTTTCATATGTACAACGATAGAACACTTAAAGTGATGTCTGTGATCTGTCCTGGACAATTCAGTTCTTTAATGGGCTACAATCATCTATCCACTCCCACTCAGCACCCACTGACTGGGTTTCTTCCTTGCCTGCACAACTTGAAAAGGATGCTTCAAATCTTTTCTGTAGATATTTTGTGACACACAGTGGAGTGTCTTAAATTTCACAGCAGGCAAATATGGTGTAAATGCAGCTGCAAGAGACTTCTTTACTCTGCACAGCCCAGGAAACACACATGTAACTCACAGTTTAACTCTGCTGCATGTGATTGCTGCCCATCTGCTGAGCTGAAGCTAACAGCCCCATATATTGCTTGGATGTTGCATCAAGTTCAACTCTCTTGATGTCACCTGTCCTTTCTTAACCAACTGGGCACCACTCTCTCTGTCCTCTTAAGACACCAAAACCCTTTTCACAGCTTTTAGCATTTCCAAAATAAACATCCAAGTCCCTGAATGTGACTTCTTAGTTGTAGCTTCTATGTTTTCACAGATGGCCTCCTGACAACAGTGCCTAAACTCAGTGAAGTTCCTGCTCGATTATTTGTTCATGTTATCCACTCTTTTGATTCAGGCTTTAAGACAATTGTGTGTGAATTTGATCACACTTCTTTTCATCTATGCCACTGTCCAGGGAATGCCAGCAGCCTCCCGCTTGGCATGAAGCTCTTTCTGTGAAGCACAGACATCCACAGCCCCATAAGTATTAGTTTGCAGTTCCCACTGACATCTGGTTATATGTAGGCACTCCAAGTGGCAAATGCTGGATTAACACTACTCCATAAATTAGTGGAGGGAAGCTAATTACAGATACAAACAAGCAGCAGTACAGAACAATTGAAGGAAAAATTTGAGATAAGTAAATTATTTAGTCTATTACCATAATTCCCCTTACTTCATCTTTTTCCTCAGCATCATTAACTGCTGCAGGCTGAACTGAGGTATCCTTCTTCCAGGACAATTATTGCTTATACCTGCTTCCTTTTACATTCACTTATAGACCCTACCAAGATTAGAAAAATTTGGTTTGGGTTAACTCAAAACTTCTTCTTGTTGTATTGTTATTATGGTTTCAAAAATGAAAAAAGATTTTTTTTCTTTTGGGTTAAACAACCCATACAACTTGACATGAAAAAATGAGACAGTATGTCCATCCCAAGTTGGTAGGATTTTCCAGGTCTATACCACATGAAGTTCTTCCTTCCTGAGCTCTGGTGATAAAAGCCTAAAAATGGCTAGATTAAAGATTTTCATTGTTATCTGACAGTAACACAGTTAGGGGCCTCTCTAGATTCAGATGAGTGATTTTAACCTAAGCACTGCAGCATCCAGTAGGCTATGAAGTCACGCTCTATATGGACAATACTTGAGGTCCATGAAAAGTGGAAAAAATGAGAGAGTCTCAAGCACAACTTTCAATACAGTGAAATAAGAACTATAGCAGGAGTAGAAAAATACTGGCTTATTCATGGGAATTGGCTTAGTCAGACACATATCTAGTCATTAAACTTTTAGGGAACAGAAAAGTGCTGAAAATGCTGAAATCCTTCCTGTAGACCATATCAAAACAATTACATTTTCCTGAAAGTATCTCCATTGATGAAAACTGTTTTATAAACACAGCCTCAGTTTCTGAATAGTTTCAGAGAATGAATGCTTCCTTTGGCACAAAATGTTTGAGCAAATGGGCATTTTTGCCACCTGGGAAATGAGTTCAGCATTTCCACTCTCCTAAACATGAGCAACACAAAACCCAATATTAGAACAAATATATTCTCTGATTTCTCTGGACAGAAATACCTGGACCATATTTAAGATCTTACAGCAAATAGTATTTTTTTTAATATGAAATAGCAACACTAGCTTATGACTCAAGCCACTTGTTCTGTATCACACAGCACAAAGCTGGACTGGTTGGTTGGGGGTTTTTTGACTACCTGGGTTTAAGAAAACAGCTGGATACCTGTGCAGCAGCTCATCAGCAGCCACCCATTAGAACATGTAAACTGCAGTAAGTTGTGTTAGTGCTAAGCAACTCAACAGATGGACATATCACCACATTCACCTCTTATAAAGAGAGACCAACATTGCCCTGAGCTGGGAATTACCAATGAAAAGCAACAGCAGTCAAAAAACCTGACTTCAGGAACATCATATTTATGTAGAGAAGGCAAGAATTTATTAAGTTTGGAGCTGGCTTGGTAGTGTACAGCCAACACAAAGAACCCAAAATAAATCAAAACAAACAACCACCTTAACTCCACCTTCACTGTAAAATTCACGAGACCTGTATATTCTTTTTGTCAGCACTTGGGAACACATAAATGGATTTCTCTAACAGCTATATAATGCTGTGCAATTTTTAAAGGAAAAACCCTAAGAATTCTTACTTAAGTGTACACTGGAGATCATCCAACCTCTCTGCTCAGGCAGGGTGACCCTAGAGCATATTACTCAGGATTGTGACCACATGGCTTTTGAGGATCTTCCACAGAAGGAGACTCCACACCCTCTCTGGGCTGCCAGCGCTCAGTTGCCTGCACAGTAAAGAAGTTTCTCCTGATGTTCCTCATGGAACACTTCCCGTGTTCCAGTTTTTGCCCATTGCCTCTCATCTTGCTGTCTGGCACAACTGAAAAGAACCTGGCTCCCACCTCTTCTCAGGACACCCTCCATGCAGACATGACAGACATTGGTAAGATCCTCTTTTGGTTGTCTCTTCTCCAGGCTAAACAGGCCCTGCTGCCTCAGCCTCTCCCTATACAAGAGATGTTCTAGACCCCTGATCATCTCCACAGCCCTCTGCTGGACCAATGCAATCGATCCTTGCATGTAAATTAATCTGTAAATCGCAGAAATGATGCAGAGCTTTCTATGGGCAACTTATTCCACTGAAAACCTTCTTACCTTTTACTCTGAGATACCTAATACTGGTTGTACAGAACCTTAAATCAGAGGGAAAACTATTTACATGTTAAGGCAAACAGACTGACCATCTGCTGACATATTCTGCAAGTTGAAAGCCCTGAGGTCCCACTCAGACATGCAGTCTGTGTGAAATGATGAAGTGGACACTTACTGGAATCTACTCAAAGCAAAACTCAGTCCTTGCCTTGGGTATTCATGTCATTTCAGAGCACAAGAATGAGTACTCACATTCTTTCAATGTGCAGTCATTAACAGCCTGAGCCTGTGATCTACTCAGGTTTTATAGATTAGAGGGCGATCTTCAAGTTATTTTTAAAGTGACTTAAACCAAGTCTCTTAGACTTCCCTAACATGTTCATACAGGGTGTTAAGGAGTTTTTTGTAAGTACTGAGTAACATTTGGTGACATTAGCCACTCTTGGGCCTATTTAAGAAAGCACTCTAGTTGTACAGGCAGCAAGATACCATGCTTTGTACCTGTTGTGCACATAGAAGTTTTGATGCACTGGGACCAGAGTGCTTAGCAGCTTATCTAACAAGCCCTACATGATTGCCCTACACTACAAATCCAATCCCCCTAAATCCTTAGTCAAGTCCAGAACCCTTTCATTGCAGTCATACTCATAATTTTTATGGAGTTTCTGATTAATTTCAGAAGCAGTTTCTTAATTATGCCTTCAAAATAAACAACACAAATAATTAAATAGTTTCTCAACTTTTTCAAACATTTTTGCTCCAAACTATGGCACAATATGGACTCTTATTTATTTAAGAAAACTAATTTTCATTGCAGAAACACAGAAGAGATAGGGTTGGCAGGAAACCCTGGAGATCATCCAGCCCAATACCCCTGCTGAAGCAGGGGCACCTGGAGCAGGTCGCAGAGGATTGTGTCCAGGTAGGATTTGAATCTCTTCAGAGGACGACACTCCACAGCCTCTCTGGGAAGCCAGTTCCAGTGCTCTGTCACTCTCACAGTAAAGAAGATTTTTCTTATATTCAGAAAAAGACTTCCTCTGTTTCAGTCTGTGCCCCTTGTCCCTGAAGATATTTGTATGCATTTATAAGATCCCCTCTCAGTCACGTCTTCCCCCATTCGGTTCCTCACAGGAGAGATGCTCCAGTCCCCTCATCATCTATACAGCCCTTTGCTGGCCCCACTCCAGGAGCTCCATGTCCCTCCTGCCCTGAGGAGCCCAGAGCTGCTCACAGCTCTCCAGATGTGCCTCCCAGGGCTGGCAGGATCACTCCCTGAGCTGCTGGCTCTTGCTGATGCACCCCAGGATTCCACTGGCTCCTTGCTCTCAGGGCACTGCTGGCTTGGGAACAGCTCACTGCCAATCAGGACCCCCAGGTCCTTCTCCTCAGAGCTGCTCTCCAGCCTGTCCTGGTACCTGGGGGTTGTTCCTGCCCAGGTGCAGGACCCTGCCCTTGCCCTCGCCCTCGTTGAACTTTCTTAGATTCCTCTCTGCCCAGCTCCCCAGCCTGTCTGGGTCTCACAGAACAGCAGCACCTTCTGGTGTGCCAGGACATGCCTTACTGTTTTGGATCATCAGCAAATGTGCTCTTCCCTTCACCCAGGGCCTGATGAGTAAGAGGAACAATACTGGGGCCAGCCCTGACCCCTGGGGGCACCACTGGCTACAGGCCACCAGCCAGACCCTGCACTGCTGCTTTGCCTTTCAGTCAGCTCTCAATGCACCTCACTGGCCCTCAGCCAACCTGCACTCCCCAAGCTCACCCATAAGGATCTTGTAGGGGACAGTGTCAAAAGCCTTTGAGAAGTCAAGGCAGAGAACATCCACTGCTCTCCCTCATCCCTAGCCCATCATTCCATCACAGAAGACTATCCAACTAGTCAAGTGTGATTTCCCCTTGGAGAATCCATGACACAAGCAAAGGGATCACCCTCAGCAGCTCTGCAGGTGACACCAAGCTGAGGGTGCAGTGACGATCCAGAGGCACCTGGACAAGCTCGAGCAGCGGCCCATGGTATCTAATGAGGTTTAACCAGACCAAGTGCTGGTGCTGCCCCTGTCTTGGGCACATCCCTGTGTGTGATGGATCCAGGCTGGGGATGAGCGGAGGGAGCAGCCCTGGCAGAAGGACTTGGGGGTGCTGTGGGTGAGAGCTGGCCCTGCCCCAACCCAGAACCCCCCTGTGCTGGGCTGCACCCAGAGCCCCAGGGCAGCAGGGCAGGGGGGATTCTGCCCCTCTGCCCCGCTCTGCTGAGACCCCCTTCCCTGCAGGGCTGCATCCAGCCCTGGGCCCAGCACAGGAAGGACAGGGAGCTGCTGGAGCCAGAGCAGGGACACCAAGGGGATCAGAGGGATGGAGCAGCTCTGCTGAGGCAATTGGGATTGGTCAGCCTGGAGAAGAGAAGGATGCAGGAAAAACTCATTGTGGCATTTCAGTAGGTGAAGTGAGCCTACAAGAAATCCAGAGAAGGGCTTTTTACAAGTACATGCAGTGACAGGACAAGGGAAAATGGCTTTAAGCTAAAGGAGGGTAGATTTAGATTTGAAATTAGGAAGGAACTCTTCCCTGTGAGGATGGAGAGGCCCTGGCATGGGCTGCTCAGAGGAGCTGTGGCTGCCCAATCCCTACAAGTGTCCAAGGCCAGGTTAGATGGGGCTTGGAGCAACCCGGGATAGTGGAATGGGTCCCTGCCCATGGCAGGGGGTGGAACTGAATGATCTTTAAGGTCCCTTCCAACCCAAACCATTCTGTGATTTTGTGATTCTTTTCCTCCATATGCTCAAAGATAACATCCAGGGTGAGCTGTTCCATCACCTTGCCAGTGATGGTGAGGCTCACTGACCTGTAGTTTCCTGGGTCTTCCTTCTTGCCCTTTTTGAAGACTTGAGAGAATTATTTCTAATAATTTCTTTCCATATCTCATAAGGCCTCTTAAATTTTGCTTTAGTCCCAAACATTGCAAATTCTCTAAACAATCATTCTTGTAAATGTCCAGTGACTTTTCAATGAGTTATTATTATTATTTTTTTGATGTTAGCCACAGTCATCAAAAAAGTAATATTAAAACATGCTGCCATCAACTACTCCATGTTCCTTCCTGCTCCTCTTTCAGGCAAAACTATGTCTTATGCTCTGATCCAGCTCCAGTGAGAAACAGGGAATATTTTGAGATGCTTGAAAAGGAACTGGATTGAAGTCTGCAGAACATAATGAAAGCAGTAAAAACAAGCCTCTACCTTAGTCTTGTAGCTTGATCCATATTTTCAAGTTTGCACACTGCACACTGAAGTCAAAAGAATAATGTAAAGATGCAGAAATTCATGAAGAGTGTTAGACAGCAAAGGCAGGGCACTATGGAAATCTGAGACCCTAAAATCTACTTAGCAGGAAACTCATTGCCAGCCTTTCATCTAGAACTCATTCCTACTGGAAAAGAGTTAGGTCTCATTTTCTAATACAGTCAGCAACTATGTAGCAGCTATTCTTCATGATGGCTGCTTCTTGACTGTATAAATCATATTGTTTATCATAAATCAACACTGCCAAGGACTGACTGCATTCTAAGCATTGCTCGACAGTGACTCTCTTTGAAATCAGGGATCAGATGACTTCTTTGTCTGATGTCTTTTTGTAATCCACATGAATTCAGTGTTTCAACGGGATCTATGTAATTTCTAGGACTGAAAAAGGCACCATTCCATTAGGGAGGGCTTGAATGCCCTGACACACTTGACACACCCATTATAGGCTGGAATCCTGAAGCCTCAGGTGAACACACATTCTCCCTTGGTTTAAGTAAGCACTGAACACGATGCAGCTCCCAAAGTTTGATAAATTCAATGCATTTTATAGTTTTTCCATTAAGGTGTATGTCAATATTATCAACACTGGCTCATAAATTTGCTATTATGAGAAAGTTAAGATGAATTGACAAAAGACAAAAAACTAACACAAATGAGGTAAAGCAGTAAGGATGCAGTATCTCTGAGCTTGTTAAAACAAGACACTATCTACAGCCATATCAGACTAAGAGCATCCATATGGGATTTAACTTATACATATTAGCTTCACACTCTAAGCTGCTTATTCTTTACTTTCCTGAGTTTTCCAAGTAGAGAAATCTTTCTGTGATTGATTACCTCCTCTGGGGAGTAAGTATTTGAAAAAAAAAAAAAGAACAAAAAGGCTCAGACAACAAGAAGACTTGCAGAAACAAGAGACTGAGATTGATGCTGCTGTCACACAGCTCCCAGTTTCCTAATTTATTATGACAGTCTGAGAATCTAACTTCATAGCTGACAGCCACCAAGATTTATTCTACACTTTTGATTATTTCCCCATACCTAACAAAAAGCTTTGGTCTATGCTGATTTATGCTCTCACTTGTTTTGGTACTTTTCAGATCACATTGGCTTAAGAAAGCAAACATACAGCAAATTAACATGTAAAGAAAGTTATATCCCATTTGAACTCCAAAGATTAATGTGGGGTGACCAAACATTAGAGTACTTTTAAAGGGGGAAACTTTATACAGAAATAGAAAAAGCAAGATAAGGAAAGCAGAGTGTTGAGATCCCATCTTCAGAGAGGGCTGGATACCAAAGACCTATCCATTAACCACCAAGAGAATTCCAGATTTTTACTGAAGTTGGAAGACCATCAGAACTAAAATGTTATAATCCCATCTTAAAAAAGAGATTTAATTTAGTTTTCTGACTGCCTGCTACCACTTGGCACCATGGAGACTTTCACAAGATGCAGGCAGACAAATAACAAAAGTAAACACATTTATACCGAAGTTGCATGTAAACATCTAATAGAGAATTGTCTCTATAACATTTTCATCCCAGCTATCCATATTTTCTCAGCACCTAGTCATTAGTCAGCACAAAGTGCAGAATAGCAATATGTGTTCTAAAATCTGATTCACACTACTGTACCATGAAGACTGAATACTTTAAATTGCTGTGATGAATCACAGCTGTTCTTATTAATCTCATGTACAGACCAAACAAGAATAATGGTAAAATATCTGAAACCAGGAATATGGTAAAAAATCAGTAACAATCAGGAATATGGTTAAAATCAGACAACAAATCTGTCACTTAGGCTTGCATCTGAAAACCAAAGAACTTCAAAAAATACTTTCAAGTTTTTCATTCTACAAGAACACATTTGTCACTACAAGGCAGTCTGCTGTGCAATTTGTAGTGTGGATTTGTGTGAATGTGCTCACTGCAGCTTGTCTTGGGAAGGTTCAGTAGCTAAATACCAGAAGCTCCCCTGATGTCAAGGCTCTTACTACACCCCAAGGATTTGATCACTGCCTGTCATCTTTTGCAGAAAGGCAGAGCTCACAAGGGTTTAAAATATGCAGATAAATGTGTTGTTAACCTTGCATTTCAACAGTTCTCATCTTGTCTATAAATATATATTTTATACATTCCCATTCCCATCTTACGGCTTGGACCCCTCACAGTTAGAACTGCTCCTTCCCACTCAACTACTGAGACCTGATTTGGGGTCTGGCCTGCTTCTCTTAAGGCATAAACCACCTCCAAGTCTCAAAATCCTGTTCAAGTAAAAATATGGAAATGAGTAAGAACTTCAAGGTTTATATTATTAATATTATCTAGAAAAATAACATAATTTTACATTTGTTTTAATAAAAAATGAAGAGTTATAAAAAGAAGGCTATTGGGTGTATTCAACCTTCCTCCATCTGCCAATGAGCTTGGAATTACTAACCAGGAAAATCTGGAAGAGAGTTTATGACTGATAATATTATTAGAGGCCCTGCTAATGTGCTATAGAGGGACAACAATTAACTGTCAGCTCACCTAATAGTCCTCTGGAACTAGAAAAGAATGGCAAGGAAAACTGGAAGATGGCCAAGGAAATGAACCATTTTTCAGCTCCTCTTTAAAATATTTTTATGAAACTAAAAACAACGTTGCAAAAGCTGTTTAGTTTTATATTTAAAAAGTTAATTAAAAAAAATCTATTTGAACTATTGGGAAACATAAAGAAAAATAAACATCAGGCAATACCAGCATTTGCTTGGAGTTTAAGCAAGCAACAATTGTGCACAGCTGTCAGGAGAAGAAGAAAAATACAGCTAAATTAAAAGGAAGACAGTGATCTTTTTAATCATACCAGTGATTATGCAATCCTGAGTTATGTGACACTTCTGGACAAGATACATCTGGTAGCTTTAGGAATGATTTCTCACACATTTGCAACTCTCTCCCACTCTATGTTGATAGTCAGATGAGGCCACAGTCCCAAGTCCCAGTGCTTGAACAGCAGGGTAGGAGCAGGTAGATTTGAATTTCTAATGGGTTTGGGTTTATTTTGGGAAAAAAAAAAAAAAAAAAAAAAAAAAAAAAAAAAAAAAAAACAAAAAAACCAAAACCATAGAACGCTGGAACATTTGCTGAAAAATGATTGAATGATACGATGTGATATACATACATTTAAAAGTTGGACTCAATTATCTTGGAGGGCTTTTCCAACCTAAATGATTCTGTGATTGAATGCATATACTAATGTTAGTTTTTCCACCTGAGTCAGATTGCAGATTACTACCAGCCAGCCAGGAATTAAGCCTGCATGCCAGGGTTAAACCTCTTCTCTCTTAAAGTAAGCCAAGAGATTTTAAAGGAGTACTTCAAGACAGGCACTTGGGTTTAGACCTTAACTTCAGACCTTAGAAGAAATGAAATTGTGTGACTTCAAACATGAACTTTTATACTGATTTGAGATCCCAAGGTCTAACAGGTATCTCAAGGCCTGTGCCTCATCAGCTCCTGGTTTGTTTCATAAGTTTCTCCTTTAGCTGCAGGCTCCCAAATGCCTGGCTGGAATTGCTGATTTGCTGCACCCAGCAGAGCTGGCAAATCGATACCACTCCTGGAGCAGGTTCTGATGCTCCAGGGAAAGTGCCACCTCTCCTTTCCCACAGGGGTTTCCATGTGACTTAGCCACTTTGTCAAGAGATGCTAAGTACCATCTGACAACAGACAAATAAAAAGCTAATTTCCATTATTCAGGCTGGAAAATCAGGCCTTCTGCCCCAAGCACACCTTCAAGGTTGTGGACACAGCCAGGACTTTGCTATTCAATTCACAGCTGGCACTGTGCTTGTGTCTGCCACACTCCTGTCTGCTCAGCTCCTGCAGGGAGCTCCACAGAACCTACCATGCACACTAGGAATTGCATTTCTGTCCTGATTTCTGACCAGAATTTCCCTCTTCTTCCCAGGATTCTTCTCAAACAGACAAATAATTAGCTGCTGAAGAACCATAAGCTATATTGAATAATCAAAACCTACTTTTACAGTTATCTTCAGGAGGTCAGACATACAAAAGAATTGATTGAGATATCACATTACAGATGCCCAAACTTAGTAATTGCTATTTTTCTGTAAGAGAAACCAAAGCTACACAGACTATTTGAAATAAAATCAGGGATGCAGAAGGGTAAGGATTCTATTCCTGCCTATGGTGTAGACATGGACATACCTTGTGGGAAGACTGAGAAGTAACTTAATCTGTTTGCCCTAGTTACTAATCTATAACACAATGAAAATTTTATTTCCTTTCCTTACAGGACTTTCTGAGGACAAATTTATTACTATTTACAAGGTATTAATGCATGTTCCTACAGCAATTAATACCACAGAAAAATTTATAAATAAAATAAATATGTCTCTGAATTCAATATTTTTTTCTTTTGTTCATGCTGCTTTGCATATTTTTGATACTTTCTAAGAAGAGTTTGCAACCATCTTTAGTATGCTTACTAAAAAGCAGAGAACTTCATAGAACCTATCCTAATCTTTAAAAAAAGGAAGAGTTAGGATGTGTGCAGCCTGGCAGCAAGAATTGTTTATGCAAAAAAGCAATGCTTATTCCCTATTCAAAAAGTGACTATCACAAATCAGACCTAAGGAGAAAGAAAATATTTTAAAAACCCCCAAACAACACACAAAAAGGAGAGATGAAATCAGGTGATAGCTATTCTTATGTACATCAGAAGAGATAAGCATTATAAAATCCCCCAGATTCGTATTTCATGTACAAGAAGGGAAACCACATTTCAAACTTACTGTATGAGACCAAATACTAGTCTTGCATCCACTGAGTAGAATTTAGAGCAACTTTTGAGAAAAAACTACTAAGGGGAGTGCAAAAAATATTTATTTTTAGCTAGACAAGGATATCATCATAGCAGGGAAGGAAGGGAGGAAGGAAGGGAGGAAGGAAGGAAATATTAGAGGAAGTACTCAGGAAAAAGCACCTAACTTGTCTACAGCATCTGCTGTAATTGAATACCCCAAGTTTTCTATTTATAAAGAAGATTTTGATCATCTTGCTATACACTGATGTTACTAGAAAGATATTCAGTGAAGATTTATAAAGGAATGTAAACCCTGTCAAGTAGAGATGGCTTAAGATCTTGCAGAGACCGCAGTCAAGCAAGATATGTAGAAATCCTGATGTCAAACAAGACATGCAGAAGTTCTGATGCAATCTTTTTCATTACAAGAAAGGTGAAAAACATTTATACTAATCTTGTGAAGCATTCTTTGTCTCCATAAAATTAATGAAAAATGAATGGTTTCTCAAAAAGCAAGAACAGATGCAAACCAGTGGACTCACCAAAACTTTAATTCCTATCAATGCCTAATTTCATCTTGGTGAAAAAGAAAATCTTTGGAATAAGCAGACCACTTTCTAAAATGTTATAGAAATCCTCATTTAAATTTGTTTTGCAAATACAGGGTTTGTTTTTGATTTGAGACCTCACTGCAACCTCTCGCTGCATTTACATATTTCTGGTAGCATAAGAGAAGGGAAATAAAGCTGGTCAAGAAGGAAAGGGATTAGAATGTCTCCTTTTTCAAAAACTGATACTCTACTAATGGGAACCACTAGGCTGCCACAGCAGTCAGTATAACTGACAATGCCAGAAACTAGGTGGAGTGCAAATAATGGCAGAAAAATGCCATCCAAAAAAGAAAAATTCTCTCTTTTCTAGCAATGGTCCCAAATCTGAGTCAGCACACAACAAGCAGCTATAGCAAGATGGGCATGGTCACTGTCACAATTATAATCTTCTTATTCCCAATTCAAAAAGTGAATATCACAAATCAACCAGACATGCTGGCCCCCAGTAAACTCATTCAAAAGGGAGGGAGGGAAGGAGGGAAGGAGGGAAGGAGGGAAGGAGGGAAGGAGGGAAGGAGGGAAGGAGGGAAGGAGGGAAGGAGGGAAGGAGGGAAGGAGGGAAGGAGGGAAGGAGGGAAGGAGGGAAGGAGGGAGCCTTGATTCTCTTTTCAGTGCCTCTAAGTAAAACTGGATATTTTACTAAGACATGCTAAAGATCATTCATTAGTTGCAGACTCAACCTCCCCAGTCCATGGTCTCAAAATTAGAATGAAAATTGTGACCTCTTTTAGTGTCCTAAGGTTGTACACTGGGAGAAAGAGAGCTCTTTGCTGTCATTCCCATTGTAGTCACCTGTTTGTATTGTTGTTGGCCTTTTTTTTAATTAAAAAAAAAAACCAAACAAAAAAACCCACAAAAAAATCAAGTGGCTGAATAGCAAATAATGAAAATATAATTAGAAATGTGACTATCTCTGTAGATTTAGCCTCCTAATTTCATGACCAGAGAGCAATAACACAGACAGCAGGTCCAAAAACATCCCACATCTCTCCTCAATGGCTCATCCTTGATCATGTCACTCCTTTGCTGTTCATTGCTCAAAAGGGTTTTTTCCCTACTATTATGGGAATTGTTTGGACAAAGTTGAAACTAGCAAGCTGTTTGAAACAACACATATGTACAGTTAGTTGAATTCCAAATACTTGAACTATTTGGTTATGTCTGTGTTCTGTTTTAGTAAGAATTTATGAATATTAGAATAGAGTTTTTCTTTATTTTTTAAATTAATGTCTGGCTGCTCATTGTATAAGAAATAGCTCTTGCACCATTAATCATTTGACCACCTCAGGCTGAGGCAAATAAATCTATTTTAGTCTGTTCTATAACAAATGAAACTTGGAAGTCTGAGTCAAACCCCTGTCAATGGTCAAGATATATAATCCATCTGAACAAATATTACTCTGTTTGAAAATAAATGCAGTACAAAATACATCTACTGAAAGGCTAATCAAATCCTTGCCCTGAAATCCTAGTTCTTTCATAGCTTCAGTTAGTGCAGACTGGTGATACTGAACTTCAATATTTCTGGTTCACTGCCCCATTTCTTGCATTTCATTGCAAATATCCCCGTTTTTACTAAAGCAGAGCTGCTGCTGACACAAAGAAAAATATCCCTTTTATACACTGTTTTATAAATATCACCTTGAAATTAACTTAGGACCGTACCAAAACATGGACATTGCATTTATATTGGGAATAGTGAGAAAGAGTCTCTAAGCACCAGAATTTAACAAAAAATGCCCAATAAGTTAGCAGCTATGGGAAACCAGACATAGCAGTGTAGGTTCATTTCCAGGCAACTGGTGTGAAGAATTTCATAACAAGAACATATACCTATGTAGCTTCTAGGACAAACTCACCCTATTTAAACCAGAGCAATGGCCACAAATCAAAAATAGAGATCTCCAAATCCTCAGACTGCTGAAGCAATGAAGATCCTGCACTGGGCTTCACACAGTCAGTGGACACTGTCCCTCCAGTTATTAGTGATTAGTGTTTCTTCTGCCCTGTTTCATTGTCCAAGTATTCCCTCCTGGCTTACTTGTACTCCTAACTTTCTGTAATTTATGTTCATGCACCATACTAGAACTGTATTGCCTGAAAAGGGAAAAAATGGAAGGGCAAGCTCTGAAGATATGACTGGGATTACAAAAATTGAAAGAAACAGACAAAATATATCTCAGTATATTTAGAATATTTAACAGGTAACTTTTCTTAAAGAAGAAGCCCAAGGATCCAGCACAGGCTTTGGGGTCAGGGCTCTCCTCAGCAATATTAGACATGGGCATTCTGCTTTGAGCATGTCAAGATTAAGGGTGACAGCTGTAGGGGTCTGACCTAAACTACACTGGGGCCAGCACACAGGTTTGAATGCTTTCATCGTGACCTGGATCAAGTCTTTACTGAAGACATGCCAGATGATAAAATGCACAAAACAGATCAGGCCTTCTTGCCACAGACACGAAATCAAAGTCTCTTGCCAGCATTCACCACTTACCAAGACAGTTGTGGCCATCGTGGGCTAACATGAATCCATCGTAGCACGTACACCTGTAGTTGCCTGGAATGTTGATACACTCATGGACACACCCCCCATTGTAGAAGTCATTTTCACACTCATCAATATCTAAAACACAAGAGGAGGAAAAAGAAGCTTTTGTAAAAAGAGGATTCTAACAATATAGAAACAATTCTCCAGCTGAGTAGGTTTTTTGATATATGCATGATCCTAATCTTTCTTTTAGGCTCACATTGCCTACTTCAACATATGGCCAGAGACCAAATATATCAGGGTGGTATTTGTCTGAAAAGCAGCAAGCCAATGTATAGAACACTCTTTCACAAAATAATTCAAGTATCATCACAGTAAACAATGATATGTTGTCAAAAATAAAAAAAGGAACACTTGATTTGGGTACACTTTATATTTAAAATGTAGTTTTTATTTTCTGTCTTCAAAATAATTGGGCAGAGAATGAGTGAAACCTCTGACTTGTAACATCTATGTGAAGCATACTATTAATATGGCATGAGACAAAAGTATGCCTTTCATAACAAAAAAACTATAATCTCCTGTATTAATCCACATACAACAAGAACCACAAAAAGTTCAGTATTTTATTCTCAGAAGATATGATAGAGTTGTTTGGGGTTTTTTCACACTGGCCTTACAGAGGTATCTTAAATAGGATCATAAAATATGAGAGATGAATTCTGCTTCAATTACAGACGATTCTGTCATGATCTTCCCTCCCTCATACAAAAAATCACTCATTCTAGAAAATGCAAACTTTCTTCTTTTTGCAAACTGTATTTTGGCTTATATATGGAACATCAGTATCACAGTCACTCTTGTGAATAATTAAGTGGTGCACATCAACCAACTAAAAATACATAAATAATTAAAGATAGTCTCATGGCTTGATAAGTATCAGGTCTAAATTTGTGGTCTGCTAGACCAAAAACCACAGCTAATCTCCCTAAGTAGGCAGCACATGATAAACAGATGAAGTTATCCTTTCAGAAAACCACCTGCTAGGATATCAGAGTTACCCCGGCATTACATTTCAAATGTGCCTTCCATTGCAGAGGTCATTGACATTTTTTTGAATGAGGTTCATATTCACACAGATTTTCTCTCTCTTTTTTTTTTTTTCCCTTTTAAAAGTACTCCATGAAAAGCTCTTGCTACCTGGTATCATACCCAATGCAATCCAAAGAGGACAAGGTGGTTTGGGCAAAATCAGACTCCTCTGAAGAGCCACCTCAAACTCAGCCACTCAGTGCCTTCACTACTTCTGGTCCTTGGATTGAGGATGGCTGGGTTTGTCCCTCCTCACACAACCTATGAGAGCAGGGACAGGCTTCTCCCAAGTTCTGTTTCAAGTCTTCTCCCTCATGTTGGCCTCTCCCAAAAATCTTCCTTAAACTCATAATTCTTCAAGTCTCCATCCACCTGCCTCCAACAGCTCTGAAATCCCCCTTGTACAACCTCCTCAGCAGCTTGAAAAGGGAATGACAGGCTTGGCTTTATCTGAAAAAAACACTTGGCTATTTCATAACTCAGCATTTGGCACCACAGCAATACCAGAAATAGTAAGCTGGAGAAAGGATCTTCCAAACCAAAATCCAACCTGCTGCTTAAAGGTAAATTTCCTAGTCTTTAAAGCACTGCTCTTTTTCAGAAGGTTCTCATGTTTTACTAACAATTTCCATCCATGAGTTGTGCGAGTGCCCACTCAGCACAGCCTGTGGTCCTGCTCTACCTCCCAAGTCCAGTATGAGAGCAAAAAGAGCCATCTGTGATTTTTCTTGAAAACAAGAACCAGCAAGGCAAGTGCTCATTCCAAACAACCTGCAATGCAGTCTCTGAGAAGCTGCTTTCATTAGGCCACAGCTCTGTGTGCCTGGGTGCATTTTCCCAAAATGTTACAGTCTGGTTTCCACTCAGCAGAAATTTGCAGCTTCCACAACCATTAATGAATATTTCCAGAAACTTCCTGTTGTTCTCTACAGGCTACAGGGACAAAAAGGGAGATCTACAGTAATTCCATGTTTTAACAGGCCAAGTCAAAAAGCATCTGACAGGATTTTGATGTCAGGTGTCTCAGGTGTTCCCCTCAGGACACGGAAAAAATGGCATCTTCATTTCAAGATTTGTCCTTAACTTTTATCCAGCAATGAGTCTTTTCAGAAGAAGGAATTCAGAAGAAGCTGTTACCACCTGTTATGTTCCTCAGCATCAGACTGCCAAGGGCTGAGCAATTAATTCCATTTTTTTTCCAAACAATGAATCAAACAGTACTATTTGTTTAAATAAGCAGTGGGAGAGCCTTCAAAGGGGACAAAAAACACCAAAGAAATGCGAAGCCTTTTGAATGACTGCCCCTAATATAAGAGTTCTTTCTAAAAAGATGTACTGTGATTAACAGCACATAGTGATGATGCAATACAAATACTCAAGTTATGGAAAAGGTAATACAACAGATACAGAAACCACAAAAATAGCAAAAGTAACAGATTTTTTTTCATCTCATTCTCTTAGGAGTTCAAGTCACAATTAATATTGCAAAAGGATGAGAATATTATTTCTCCCTTTAGCTGTATAAAACTAGAAGTGGAACCAAATATTCTAACTCCTTTTCAGAGCCACATTGTGGGGTTTTTTTTGTGTTTCTTCACTCCAAAACCCACATAACTATTTAAAAGCTTCACCTGGCAGGCTAACTGGATTTTCTATCTCCAGTATGGCTAGCAAAAAACCAAGGGGCTAAGACTGGTGTATTTACATTTCCAAAAAAAAAAAAAACAAACAAAAACACACCAAAAAAAAAAGCGCCCCTCTCTCCCCCGTAAAAACCCAGAACAAAAACAAACAAAAAAACCAACAAACAAGAAGAGCTCACAAAAACATGCACAAAGACTATAAAGTCCAAATGTTGAACATTTTTGAAGCTCCAACTGCCAAGAGAAATGCAAACAATGTGACCACCACTCCATCTTCTCTTTTACCTGGAGGAAGACATTCTTTAAAGAATGCCTCAGTGTGCAACAACTCTAATTTATGGACAGAATGCTACATCTGGCATGCCAGAATACAGCTTCCTTAACAAGCTTCATATAGAGTAAAAGTAATAGGAGTACATTCAATCACATAAAACCTGCAGCCTTGCTCTTCATTTTGTCTAATGTAAGCCTCAAAATTTGCAGGGGCCATCTGTGTTCATTTCCTTTTCGGTAGGTCATATCCTATCATTCTTTTTTTCCTATAAATTATTGAATTGGGTGTTAATCAAAATCTCAACTGTAAACACCTCTGAGAAATTAAGCCTTCCCTGCTAATTTTGTAGCTTCAACTATCCTTAACATTTTTACCATTTGGTCTCTTAATATTGTCTTTCGTCATGAAGGAATTACCATAACAAAAACAAACACAAAAACCAAAACCAAGAGGAAAAAAATAAATGTAGGTATTCAACCATGAAATTGTGATGGATGTAGGTGCATCTACTGATGAATTTGCAAGGTTTCTCAAAGGGAAACCTGAATTTTTGTCTACACTGGCAAAATACTTATGAAGTTTTCAATTCCTTAAATTCCAGCTGTTCAGATAGGGAACTATTGGGATGTTTAGTGAAGAAATCACCTTAAAAGAGAATGGCAGTATTTCGACTCCAAGGAAAATTAAATTCATGTGGTACTACAATGGCAGGTATTGTGGGAGTCTCAGACAAGAATTAAATTCACCAAAACTATTAAGAAGGTGAAGAGACATTTTTAGTACTGACGCAACCTGCCAAGAACCTATTTGAGCTTAGTGTATTCAAAAAAGACAGTAACTCCCAATCCCAGGGCTGGATGTAAGGATAACCTCGGATGCTGGCAAAATAATTTTGCTCATCTCTTTCTGGAGCTGGTTCAGAAAAATCTCAAAAATCCACTGCTTGTTTCAAAAGTTTAAGTAAAAAATTATCAGGAAAAAAAAGAGGTAAAAAGACACTTGCTTACTTGGGTGTACTAGTAACTGTACTGGTTCAGCTATTTACCAAGGTGAAAGAGGCTTGGAAACTCTATCCTAATTCTTTCTGGAAAGCAGAGGTGAATCTTTTTGTTACCATCTGGAAATAACTCTTTGAGCACATCCCTAGGGAACACAGCCATGCTCTGCTACCGGCCTCCTCAAGGAGCAGTGGTGTTAGGTAAAGAACACCCACTCCATGAGACTGCAGTTATTATGCAATGCAAGCCTCCAAGAACCTTTAAAAAAAAACCCTAGACAAGTGTCTGAGAAAATCTGAGGATGTGTTACCACGAGGACATGCTGTAATTTACAGTCCTTGAATTTGAATTTGAATTTAAGTGACTTTATTCTTTTTAGTTTGATGGGACCTGTATTTCCCTTATACATAATGGGATTGATTCTTCTTTCATTATTAGAGGCGATATTAACCCTGCCTCAGGATTTGTTTAATTTGTGTATTCTGCCACAAGAGATGGAACTCTCATAAGCCTCACAATATCACCCTGCAGAGAAGCAGCTCTTCCAGAGGCACATACAACTGTGAAATGTTCAAAATAAAACAAGAATCAAACTCTTCTGCTTCCCATGTCACAGAATTTCAGCTTTCTGTTTCAGCAGAGAATAGAAGACACATCAGCATGCAATAACTAATGTCCACAAGACAAACCAAACTGTAAAACAACGAGGAAGTTGCAAAATGCCTGGTTCCCATTTTGTCTAAACATTTTCAGCAGTGTCATGAATTCACTGAGTGCTAATCATCTTTTCCAAGCGGTAACCAGCTGTCCTAGAAGGTGGCTCAGAATTTATGCCAAGAAAGTAACAAATCTACCTCCAGAAAAATTAGTTCCCACTCTTCATTGCATTACTTGCAATTAAATAAGTTCCTCAATGTCCAAAAATCATCCCAACACATGTAACAAACTTTGTCTGCACAGCCACAGATCATCATGGGCATAGCTACTGAAATCAAAGCAAATGCCTGCATGGATTTGATGAATTTTGGATGAGTGTCACAGCTAAACTGTCACAAGAAGCCTTATGGCTATTAACATGCAAAAGGAAGAATGACTGAGGCCTGGAAGTCAATGAGCCAAATTCAGCGTTTAGTGTTGATTCCACAGATTTCTGTAGAAAATGGGAAAGTGTGCATTGACACAATTTTTATCTTGGCATCTGTCAAGGCCACAGATCCCAACACTCACTCAAAATAGGCGTGGGATTGAATAAAATCTGTGTCCATTTTAAAGTATTTCTTGACTAGCAATATAAGTGCAAGATCTGGAGCTAATTTAGAAAACAAAAACTTCAATTGACTTTGAAAGGAGTCATTTATGTGCTTGGACATTTTAAAATAAATAGCCAAAGAAAGCTGTCTGCCCACATCAACTTCTAATTTACAGACCCACAAACAAAAGCAATTGTGCAGGTATATTACGCAGATGTAGAATATCTCATAAAGAAGCTGGATCCATTAAATAGCTAGAAAAAGAAATATTAAAATCCTTGTAAGTACATCTTGATGCCTGAAGCCATGTATTTCTTCAGTATCTACAGAAAGAAAATTTTGATATTCATCTTCCGTTATCTAACTGTTTCAAACCAAATACTGCCAAAAAGGCACTGTGGAGACAGTGAATAACATTGCCCTTACAAACTTGACAGGAAAGAAGCTGCGCTTTACCTTCTTGCTTGAAGATGGGTTGCTGCTAGCCCCTACAGAGGGCAAAGCATATCAGATGCAAAATTCTCTTTTATCAGTGTCTTCTGCTAAAAAATGTCATCCTACAGTTCTGCAGCATCTTGCCTGCTTATCCACAACTATTACGCAGCAAAGAATACTGCAAGATGCTGGAGACCATATTTCCATGTGGTAATATTTTTCACTTTTATGGCTTCTCTACTAAGAGCTGTCAAAAATGTTATTGATTTATTATTGAGTTTTGGTCAGTGTTCCTCCTAGGGCTAATGCACTATCTTCATATTCACAGAAAAATACAGGAAAAAAAACCACCCACCTCTAGGTTCTAAATCCTACACAACTAAGAAGAGATTTACAGAGCAGAACAGTCTTCCACATGCATAGCTTCAAGCAAGCTTGATCTCAAATGTTTGTGAAAGAAAGTAAACTTGTAAAATCCAAATATAAAACAGCCTGAGATGAAAACCCAATCCTACAATTTTTGCCACTGGCTTAGTGAAGCCAGGAAGACATATTTTCTGGGATTCACAGTAGAGAGATATGTGAGATAGGATCAGCACTGAAATTTTTTGTTCCCATTTCCAATTCAGAATGAACAGCAGCATGGCACTGACACCACTACTTTAAAGGAAACAGGAAGAAGTGAAGTTACATGCATACTGAGAAGAATTACAAACAAAGTCCTGGATCACAGTCAGATCAGCATCTTCTTCTTCTTCATAACTGGGTTTGAGACTGCAAAAGCCATGAAAATAAGTAAAAACTACATGGGAATATTTATATATTTATATATATTCTTTGTCAGAGTTTACATTTAATATACGTTTAGCAGATATACATCACACTCTGGACAATCTGAACCTAAGGCATTTGTATTTCCCATATCAAGTTGCACTTTCCTTAAAAAGGGAACCAGTTCCAGATCTAAAGGCCAGGATAAAAGCTCAAACATAGGTTAAAGATCATTCTGGTAAAGTGCAGGTGAAATTTGCCATAAGTTCAGCTCTCGGGAAAACACTCAACCTGAGCAACAATACTAAACGTTAGATTCTTACAAAGAGCTTAGCATCAGCACATTTACACACATTTGAAATCTGCTCTACTGTCAAATTTTGCAAAATCTGACTCAAGTATGAAGAATTGGGTGGGAAGATGTGATCATTTATCAATTTCACTCACTCTGATCTGATTAAATACCATTTCCATCTGTTTTGTGGTATCAGAATTCAGCATCTACTCCAAGTCCAAATTTTATGAAGAAAATATTGACGTACCAAGACTCATTCAATATTTCTACTCCAAAAACCCTTTCACCTTCAGAGCAAAGTCCATTTTTGAAAATCTCTTTCCATGGAAAGCTTGTTAAATCACTTTTTCTATAAAACAAATTATTTGTTACATCTGGTCCTTCCTGCGATATTTTATTTTTTTTTGACTCATAAATGTTAACATCTTTATTCTTTAGATGCCGTAACTTTGTAAATGTTACAATCTAATGAATCAGAGGAACACAGAGTGCAGTTTTTACAGCTTTCAAGTTGCCATGATGTTTTCAAGACGCTTGTGCCAAAGAAAACTGTAAAATTTGATAGCCATTAGGGCTTCTCTAAGAGGCAAGGTCAAGGGTGGGCAGGCTGGGAACAGGGTAAATTCAGAAAGAGCAGCCGGATGTTTCTCGGTGGAGAAGGAAAAAGAACAGGTACAATACATTGTTTAACATGAGCTTTTTTCAGTGTAAATCCCTCAAGAGCCTTTCCACTATGGGTACTGCCTCTCCCATGTTTTTCCCATTAGTGTGCCCACAAAGAAAAAAAAAATTCAATTTTACAACTTCCTTCAAAAATGTCACAAGCCCCTATTTCCCAGTATTAAACTGGCAATAAAATGAAAAGGCCGTGCCAGTTTAGTGGACATGATTTGGATACAATCTGTGGTATTGTTGTGCTGTTTTTCTGGAAGCCATTTCATCCAGTTTCCAGAAAAGATCAAGTACTCTATAGCAGTTTTGTTTCCTTTCCTTCTGTGATGGCTAAACATAAAGTTCATCATGCTCTATATCTTGCTAAATTGTCTGAAAGAAGTGGGGGGAAATGGAATACAAACCAAACTATGTAAAGGTATGTCCAGCTGGTCAAAAAAACCACACATTTTTAAAGTGTGAACAGTTTCATATTTAGAACTCTCTTGCCTAAAAGCTTTTAGGATACGTCTGAAAGACAGATGAGACATCATCACATTTATCACTGCCCGTAGATATGACTTTTAAAAATTTAATATTATTTTAATATAGTTTCATAATTTTTTCCCTAACCACAATTATTAACATCTAATTTTAAAGACAGCACAGACACAGCTATTAACGATCCCTATTTTATCTGTAATTTTTTCCCCTATTATTATACGGTGTACAGTAAGCATGAATCAAATTTTCAAGTTACACAGAGTATGGATGGCCTTATAGGACCCTCACTGGCTGGGGAAAAAGAGCTTTCAGACACACAAGTCCTTCTCTAAGGAGGTGATGAAGTAAGTGAACTGAGTTTATCAGCTGCAGAAAATGTAGGTGTGTTTAGCATTTGCTACTTCCCAAGTTTTAGCTAATGGTCTTCAACTGTGCTTCATACAAAGAGAATTAAAGTCACATTTAAAAACATAAGTGTCGAGACAATATCAAGCACCCAGTGCTGTAAAGCTGACTTCAGCTGACACGTTGGTAAATGAAACAAGGCAATATATGATGAAAATCCAAAATTTCTGCAGTAGCTGAATGGTTATATCTCACATTTTTGGTGAATAACCATCCCATTCTTCATTCATCAACAAGAAATAGGGTGTCTAGAAACACTCTAGTTTGAAGAGTGGAAAGAACATTTTTAGTGGCTGGACATTGATATGCCAATCAAAGTGACAACAGACACAAGAACATACCCCCTTGATTCCTTCTCTGAGGATGCCTGATGTTCAGGGCAGGTATTCCTGCCTCAGTCCACATGTACCTTGCCACTGGAAAGTTATCACTGAAGTACAGTGAAGTAAGAAATAGGCAAAAATATTGGAAAAAAGGTAACTTACAAACTGAAAGCTGAGATTCTGCATGCATTTGGTGTCACTTGCCAGCCACCTAAATACTCTGTATGGTGGCACACACAACACTCCAGCAGCAGGAACAGGAGGAGATCAAATAGGTGATGTGGCACACTCTTCCCTTAGGACCTTACAGAGTTTCTGACTGCTTAACTGGCAAGTCTTCCTACTGCATTAACATTGGGGTTTTACAGAGCTTTTTACCTACAGTACCTTTTGGATGCCTGAAAACTTTGGAGAGCTAGAATCATTTATGAGAAAAAATAATTAAGCAGAGTTCTTTCCCTAGGGAACGTTATATGTTCTATTAATGTATGAGTATTACCCCTGTGTGACATTTGCCATTTTGACTAGCACAATGGAAACTTATTTGGGACCATTCCAGCTTCATTTATAGTAAATAGTTTATGGTTTTGTTTTTTTTTTCCTAGATAAACCCAAAATAACTGTAATCCTGCATTCAGCATCTTGAACCCTTGATTAGAGCTTGGAGCAGCTTGACATTTGTCTTAATTGATATTTAAACAGATTGGCTGCAAGCTCTTTGAAGCTCAAGTGAGATACCCAAATAAAGATGGATACCTGCAGAGCACGTAACAGTTTTAGAGTCTGTCTTTATTTAGTAGCTGCCATGCCCGACAAGCTCATGCAGAGAGGTTTCCTGTTCACAAGCTGTTATGAATGTGAAACATGACATCTGACAGCTCTTTTTCCCACCACTTCTAAATCACAGCCATTTGCACCCCAATTCCCTCTTTTAATATAATGCTAGATGTCTGATTCTACATCAAATCTTTGAAGTTCTTGGCCATCTAATGGGAGAGTATATCTGTGTCCTTACCGACGCTGCTGGTGTGCATGCATCCTCATGATAATTGTTTCAGTAAGCCATGGCAGGAGGCTGTTCCTGGATCTTTAAATTCAAATATAAACCTATCAATTTTGAGAAGAATGTTTCAAGTAGTGAAATTAGCTCATTGATACAGATATAATTCACCTACTTTTTCCTCAGACTCTGCGGGCATCTCATTCTCAGATTCCTTATCTCCAAACTTAATTGCATTTAATTTCTAAATGTCTGTCCACTGACAAAGGGAAAAAAAAATCCCAGCCTTCAATTCTGAAATAAACTTTTTTATTACCCCTCAGTGAATGAATATTAACTTTTTTAATGTGGCCCTTCATTTGGGGGAACAGAAGGTCGCTTCTGGCCGATTTCAGAACAAGTCAGTGGCAGAATGTGCACTGCCAAGTGGAAGATTTCTTGGTATCATAGAGCACATGCTTCCTCAGTCCCTGGCAGACTGACACTTCTTCAGTTTCAGGCTGAAAAAGCTACAAATGTATGAGAGGCTACAGAGCTGAGGTTTTCAACCTTCTTGGATATGAGGAACTAGTATGTTTTCCAGCAGAAGTGGAAACACTCCTTTAGCAAATTTACATCTTCTGACCGAAGGTTTACCTTTTCAAACTATTTCTCCCACCTGTACTTTAGCAGTAGTCCTTGGGCTACTGCAGACTCCTGGCTGAAAACTACTCTGCTGTGTTGGTTAACCACTTGTGGGATATAAAGTGATTTATTTCATGCAAGATTTGTAAAATACAGGGCTTCCTGTCATCCTGTATCACTTGGTCAAGCTTCCTACTCTGTGCAAGATGCATATCAGGTATTAATCTTGCCAGCCTACAAAACCTGGCAAGATAGACCCACACAAGTAATCTGTCTGTGAGCAGAGCAGCTCTACCTTGCACTGCTGGTGTGCCCTGCAATGAGGGAATCACCTGTTCAGGGCTGCCTTTCATTTCAACATTTACTGAAGTCATGTGGCTACTTCTAAACATGATCCACAGGGAAACCATGAACTTGTGTTCCCTGCCAGACCCAATACTTATGAAACCCCAGAAACCAACTCTGCCTCCTATTTTGCCACCTGTTCCCGAATGCAGACAAATTCATGCCATTCCCCAACAACATCCTTGAAGATCTGAAGGCCTCTCAGCATTTTGGCTTGCAGACAACAGTAAAGAGCAGCCTACAAGGAGTGCCACTCAGTCCTTCACAGGGATAAAGGTGTAACCCCTCACCCATTATACTGCAGCTGGCTGGGTGCTAACTTGGTTCATTAAAACACAGATCTTTCTTTGGTTTAGAATCATCAGGCTTAGGTTTAACTGTAAACAGTTTTTCTACCTACAGAAGATTTTATCCAGTCTAGGAGGGTGTACATGATTGTTAAAAGGTTGTAACACACAGGGAATGTGCTGAAATATGAGAGTATTGCTCATTCATTAAAACTCAATGAAAAAGAAGTCCCTCACACTCATGGTAATTAAGACTGCAAAGTACCTCTGGTAAGAGTAATCTATTAATACTAGCATGTTACCTGATTTCCAAGATTAATAACTTCACATTACATCTCTTTTTATCCAGGAGATAGTACTGAGGATTTCTTACTTTCCTTCTCTTTTCTGTGGTGTTAAGAAGAATTTTCTTAAAAAATCTTTCAGTGCTCCAGCCTAGATTAGATGAATGATTTGTATTTAGTTTAAGTTTTCAGGAGAGTGGTGTTATTTTGCTTATGAGTTTCTTGCAGAGGTGTGGGTATTTTTTGGAAATAAACAGTAAAATAAGTTGATGTGACCCTAGACTAAGCCATTTACATGGCTCATTTATGAGCTTGATACATTCACTTCAAAAAGATCTGAGAAGACTAAACTGAATAGAAATCATCAAATATTTACAATACATTTTTTTAAATATGAGATAGTCTTGCAAAAAAGCTTAAACTAATTTTTGTCCACCACCTTTCAGTTCTGTGCACCATCTTGAAGGTACAGAAGTTACTAGGCTACAAATTTTGTTACTATTCAAGAGTTTAAGATGATCAAGTCACATTTTTTTCCTGTAATGAAAATTTAAGCTTGCTATGGATTTGTGTTTCAGCATCTCACTTCCATTAAGTTAAAGCTTACTAAACCTGTGATAATAATGATGATACCCTAAATGTGACTACACACAAGCACTGCCTGAAACAGTTCACAGCTCTAAAAGCTTCTCCACCAGGACTGTACAATCACAAAATGTGGAGCTATTTTCAAGATGCCAAAACAGTTGGCAATTTTGCCGCACAACTCAGAATTCTGGCACAGCCTCTCTCAGCTTCTTAACAACAATTCTGTCTCCCCAGCATGTAAAGTACCTGCCATGCAGTTTTGCTTGGATTTACAGACTGAATGTTTTCCATTTTTTTTTTGAAAGCATGGACCTGGCCAGTATCAACAAGAAGCCCTAGATGTTGCTGTAGTTGATTGAATGCAAAAGGTTTTATTTTCAAACAAATACCACATTGATGCAATTTTTTGATTCCAGCTATTTTATTCCTGAAACAGAGAACACAACCCTACTGATATGTGCTGACAGTTCTAAAATTTTATCCACAAATAGAGTTCAGCAGTTATGATGTAGGCTCTCCTCAGTCTTTGAAAAGGCCAAGCAGAAATAAGTCTTGTGAACCAGAGCCCTATTTATCCCCAGAGACAAATAATCACAGAGAAAATTTCATAAACAGTGGTAAGTAGCCTTTGGTTTTTGACCTTGGATGTGCAGCCACTGTCCACCAGGGACATAAATGTACAGATAGTGAACAGTAGCAGGCAACCCACTGGCTTTTCCATCATCATTACCCTTTCCAGACTCTCAAAACATTTCCTGGACTGTTTGGCAACTAGAGAAGAAAGCAATACCAGGAACAGGAATTAATGAAGTCACATACTCATCTCTGCTGGACATGAGGTAAGTGAGGGTTAGATGAGGCCAGGCCAAGCTGTACAAATTGCTACCAATTTTGTAGTGATGAAAGTCCAGGAAAAGTGCTAAGGATGAAATTTAACATTCAAATCTGAAAAACACCATTGCTGACCTGTGAATCATCAAATATTTCCATTTATAAGCTGTGCTCACATCTGATGTTTGGACAAGAAAGGGAAATAGGGCAAACGGATGCAATTTCACCTTTGCCATGAAATCAGACAATTTGGCTCCACTGTTCAAATATCCTGTACTAGAAAGCACACACAGCTTCCATTAACACTATTCAATGAAAAAAGGATGAAACTGCAGATACAGGAATAATAACATGGGCATTTGCTGCAAATTGAAGAGTGCTCATATTCATAGCATGGAAATCTTCCTTTGGGAATTTAAAGCAATTTATTTTTTCATTATGCTGGGGAGAATGTTAGGTAGAGAGAACCAAAGAATGCCTACATTCTTTTTCTTCTGAATGCAGTATTCAAATAATAATCTGCTTTTGACCAGAATGTACCACAGAAAGCCAAGCTGCACTGACCTCCTCCCCAATAGCATAGAGATAAAAGCGGCTAAGGTTAAATGAATAATTGTTTGGTCTTGTAGAACTATTTCCAGTACTCTCATGTAGATGATTTCTTCTGAGATGCCTTTCACAACAATGTTATTTTATTGTGCAGAGATAAGCAAAATGCAGAAATGTCTTGCCTAAAGTTTTGATTAACAACCCAATAAACAGTTTGGTTTTTTTTTTTTTTTTTTTTTTTTTTTTTTTTTTTGTTTAATTGGACAGTACATCCAACATAAAACTAGGCATTTGAGATGTCTAAATGTTCTTCATGAATTCCACATGCTTCTTTCTAGAGAATCCATGTTTAAGCACTGTCTCTGGTGTATATTCACAGTATTTCTAAGATACATAAACAGAAGTCCAGGAGAGGACACATTATAACAACCTTGGTTATTCACTGAAATCAGGGCAGCAAGGCCTGACTAGTCAACTCACCCATAAATAATACAGGACTTCAGCCTCAGTAAAAAGCTCAAAAATTAAATAATAGGGTTATGGGTGTGTACCCACAGCACCTGATTTAACAGCGCAGCCATCTGAAGTTTGGTGAAACATCCAGGCCAAGCTTTTCAAAGTACCTATTAATTTTTCACAACTGACTTGAGACTCCCCTTAATGAAGTCTCATTTTCAGGAAAGTGTGAACACCTGTCCTTCTGAAGACAGTTAGTTACCAAGCCAAAAACTCAGATTTGTAGGGTTTGCCTATGTAGGGAAACACAGTGTGAGGTTCCTGCTAAACCACATGAGATGGGAGGCTGCAAAGAGACGGGTGTACACAATTACCTGTTCCTGCACAATTCTTTCCCAGTATTCTGAGCACAGCTAATCACCTGTCTACCACTGTGAGTTTTGCAGAACACCTGGAGAAGCAAACATACATATCTTCTATTCCTATTCTGAAGATGTCATTAAGCAGTGATTTGAATGAAACTTCTGGCTCAGGAGGTCTTTAAATCTCAAGCTGAATTCTTCCTTTTCATGTCTTTTTATAATCTACTGTAAACATCCACTGTTGGCCACTGTCAGAGAATGGACATCAGGCTGGACAGATTTTCAGTCAAACTTGGTCTGGCCAGCTTACACACTTTTGATATTAAAATATAAATACACATAGGTAGGGACTAGATACTTTGCATCCACTGTAAAGAGTCCTGATTTTGCCTTTCTGTACTGGGTATAATTTAAAAATCTTTGTATATTCCATCAGCACAGAACATGAAACTAAGTGGACAACAAGGAGAACTTCTAAAAAATGCTTTAGGGGATGTCCAAAGATCTGATAACTAGGCAAACAAAACTGACATTCAAGAAAGTCTGTCCATCTCCATACCTGGCACAAGTGACTTTTTATGTAATTTTCTCCCAAGGGCATATAGAGGTCTAGTAGACTCAGCATATAAAGGACTCCTAATTTGTGTTTAGTTCATGCAAATAGGTGTTTCAGCCACTGAATTAAAAGCATTGCAAATTAAATAAAGGTATGATCACACAGTCTAGCAGTCCTTCCTGAGTACGATGCACTAAAAAAATTTAAATTAAAGAATTAAAAACATAAAACTGAGACTGGGATGATGAATTTCATCATGATCCAATGATAATATGACAGCTTAAAAATACCATGTCCTGGTTAAAAGCACAAGTACAGAATATCCTTCATTAATTTCAATTGAATTTGAGTCTCACAGCTGCAGGCTCTTTGCCCTGATACACCTCATCCAACTTTGTAGATGCCCCCATCTCTGTCAGAAAGAAGACTCTGATTTCCAGGACATGATTTATCTGACCTATTTTTGTCTCCAATAATGCAAGGCAAAGTGCATGAAGGAAATTTCTCTCCCTCAACCATAAAGAGAAAGCAAAGCAAATGGTTGAAATGGGCTGATCTCTACTACTGAGATCCATCTTTGGAAAGATGAAATCCATTCTCTGTCCTCTTCAGACAGCCCCGAAAAGCACGGCAGCTCTGTTAATACACCAAATGCTCAACAGACAGAGCCAGGGCCTGCCTCCCTCCCAATAGAACAGACTTGATTTATTCTGAAATTTAGGTCTCTAAAGGAGTGCAGAGACCATAATCAAGTGCCTGAGCCCAATTTCAATGTTGAGCTAAATGAATTATAGAGTGTATTATTAATGGCTGGAAGTGACTGAAAAGGGTTTGCCTGAGGACAGACAAATGCAGGAAGTGGGTGTTTGTATTGATTCACATGTTAATCCTGTAACTTGTGACCCCAGAAAACTTTTAAAACAAAGGCAGAACCGTGTTTTCAAATTACCACAGAAAAAGTAAAGTAATCCCACCCCCACGAGTCAAACAATTTTACAGCCAGCAGACTGCACAAAACCACATGGAGGAGATATTTTTAATTAAGTGCAATACAAGGAAAATAATGGTTACCTGTATTCAGTCTAAACAATTATTAGTAAGAGTGCCTTAGTATTTTAAAGCCATTTAAGAAAGGCTGTTTTAAACATAGGCTGTTTCCGATTATAAAGTAGAGCTTTTAATTAAGATTAGTAAGGCCTAATTCAAGCTATAATTTGGTTCCTTTAGTTAGCAAAAGTCTATTAAAACCAAGCAATTAAGGTTAAATGGGTTGAAGCATTTAAAGCACTCCCTCCTGCTTCATACACTATAATAGAAAAGACTATGTCAGTGACTAATACAGACCAGAAGACATGTATTTATTTCCCTTAAGTCTTTTTACTTCCTTGTTGATCACAAAGTTTATTGAAGAAGAAACTCTTGGTAAACTAGGTTTTCAGTGGAACAATACGTTGTTAATATTTTAAAAAACAAAATATAAAATATAAAATCTGCAGTTTTATGAAGTTTGTTCCTGTGATGTTTTTTCCTTAATTTTATAAATATCAATAATAAGAATATGCACTAAACTTCCCAGTGGTGTATTTCTGACTTCTGATAGTTGTGCTCATACTTGGCATGGCCTTAAGCATAGATGTGTGTGTACTTGACAGATAAAGGTAGAAGTAAACTACAATATGTACTACTTACATAAGTGGACTTTTAAAGCACTCCCACCTCACCTTCCATTTCCCATTTTTCCCATTTTCACAGTTTGTTCAAAGACTGAAATTCTTCATGCTTGGTCCCATCTTTAAGATCAAGTTATTTTACCAAGTTCAAGCCAAATGGGGTAAGCAAATCAAGGCTGTATTCCTGAGGGCACAAGAGCCTCCCCTACATCCCTCTGCCTGGCTGTGCCAGAGTCCATTTCCAGCAGGACTCTCTGGGAGCATTCACACTCAAACATTTCACCTGCCTTTTGGACTCTTCAGAGAGTCCAAATAAATCAAACCCAAAGCACCCAAGTAAATCAAACCTTTCACCAGCCTTCTGGATGCTGCAGAACTCCCCCCAAAGCACCCAAATAAAACATTTTTAAAGACAACAGGCTGTCCTTTCCATCAGACAGAAAATGCTGTGTGCAAACAGGACCACTGAGGTGCTCTCATAGCTACAAACACTGGAGCTTTCCTCAGTGAATGGCAGCATTAAGGAAAACATGCCAGTCCTTCCAGAACATGTCCCCCCAGCCCTTGAGTCCAGACTCTGGCTAATTCAGGCAATTGTATCATGTTATCCTACTCAGCATAAAGACTGATGCTGCGGAGCAGGCTACAGCAGCTGTCTGTTGCCTTCCATACAGACTACCAGAATACTTGTCTTAAAAACAGCTAAAAATTATGACTAGTACCGATTCATAACATCAATATTCATGGACATCACTGTCCTTTCAGCATAACAAGTACAGGAACATATTCTGGTAACTCTTTTCTAGTAACTCTTTTTTGCTTTTGTGCAGCAAAGTCCAGTGAAAGAACTCAGAAATGTGCATTGGAAACTTCTGTATTAACTCAAGGTAAAATGTATCATTAAGCTGTTCTAGAAAATTAATGACACTGCTGTTGCTATCCTGAATAGATTTCTGTGTATTTCCTAGTTAGAATAAAAGCCGAAGCTTTTGCGTTTTGCCCCGTAAGACCACAAGTGATGCAGTCAACAGGGTTTTTCATTAATGTAGTTCTTGCACTTCCCTCAAGAATTAAAAAAAAAAAAAAAAATTTCAAAACAGACAGTGAAAGGATACGAAGTTCCAGAAGGGTCAAGAAGAGAAATACATTTAATACACACCTAGATGTGATTGTTAATACAAAACTTCAGTGACGACACCTTAGAGTTTACCCATATCACAAAAAAGTATCTTCCTCGTAAACAATCATACTATAAACAATTTGATGGGGTTGTTTCCACTGCTAAAACTTTTGAGAAAACTGTATTATAAAACTTCTTCAATTCTGAAGTCGTCATCTCCTTAAATGTAAAACTGGGTGTATACAGAACAAGCTGCTTCCATTTCCACAAAGTGAAACATTCTATCCCTAATGGAACAGACTATATCCAACCAAAGCATTTTCGTATTCAGGTTTTTACTTCCAGACAACAGCCTGAGGTTGTCTATTCCTCTCTTACACCCATTCCCTGGCTCACTCTTACAGCAAGTCACAGGTCAGAGAAATCCTGGCAGCCCTCCTTCCCTCATTTGTTTCTTGCACTCAATACCTCTGCACACTCCCAGCTGAATAGAGGTAAAATCGTTTCCTTAGGAATTCGAGCCAAGCAAAAGCCAGAGGGTTCCACTTGTGTCTGCCCTCTAGTAGCCAAATAATGCAGATAGTCTCCCTCAGGGCTTTGGGTTAGGTCTGCAGCACAGTGTGCCCATGCCACCACCAGAGCCCTGGGAAAACCCCACGGAAAATCCCAAATCAGGAGCAGGAGTGAACCATTCAGAGCACCTGCCTTTGCAGAGGGTGCTGTACCAAGACCTGCACTAAAGATCACCAAAGTGAATTCCACCACTGTGCAAGCAAGAATTGGGCTGCTTTAAGAGAAAAGTGGTGGACGGGGGAAGGAGATGCAAAGAGGAGCTTTGATCACATGCATCTTTAGACAGGTTGGAATACACCAGGAAAAAATGGAAATGTCTAAATAAAGATGGACTGGTGATTTGTAGTTAGACAAAAACATTGGCACATCTCCAAGTCACAGGTTTTATGGAATCTACTTCCAACAAAATTCTGCAAACAGTAACGTGCAAAAAGAATAAAGGCACAACTCTACTTGGTAGAGACACTGACATCTCTAGAGATATGAAGTCAGATATCAAATTCCTTCTATGTGCTGCCAAACAATTTAGATATGCATTACCTAGGCTACTTATTCAGCAAAGCAAATACCCCACTTACTTCAACCCCTTTTCCACCATAACAGGGAGACTGAAAGTTCTGCATGTGACCTCTGCTTCCAGATAATGAAATCAGAACAGAGGCACTTCAGTGCAGTTCCCCTCTTACAACAGCAAGAGCTAGAGTGCACAGCAGTAGCATCCTGTAGTATTTTCAGCAATGATACATCCAACAAATACCCATTTCTGCAGAGGTTCCCCTTCTCTGAAGCACCTACTGCAGCAGCACCATTCCCTCCAACAACATTAATAATCACCAAAATGGTATTATGCAATGCTCTTGGTTTTTTCCCCCTCCGTTACATTTTTTATGCTCTCTGAGCATGATGTTAAATATAAGGACTGACAGTGATTCATGCAGATTAAGGCATGGGAAGGACAGTATGAAGCTTAGTAACTTCACCCTGAGAGAGTAAATGAAAATTGGCTTTTATATTCCCAGAGATAACAGCTCATCTGCTTAAAAAAAATATTGTAAGAATCAGAGCTATCTGAAAGTTGTCTGTTTCCTATTTCTGATTCTTTGATGGCTGTACTGTAAAACATTGTCAATAGCTGTGAAAGCATGGTCTTGAATTTGGTAAGTTGCCTATGGGTCCTACAGCACCAAACATACTTCACTAAGTTTAGGTCTAAAGCATGTGCAAGATCAAGGTCTTAAATCACTTTTTTAAATTATGCAGATTTTTTTTAATTCCTTGGTCACTGAAAGAAAAACTGACCTTCTACAGGCTCCAGAAAAGCAGCACTGCAACATAAAACAAGGCAGTAGTTTCAATTTAATAAAGCACTTAAACATAATTACTTTAAAAGGTAACAGTTTCTTAAGATTAAGCACATGCTTGACTACACTGGTGATTCATGGCACTTGAACAAAAAATTCTTCCAACTGTAATGTAAGGGTATTCCTTTTGCTCAGCATCTTAAATGTGTAGAAAAGTCTGAAATTTCAAGGGGGTCTGTCAGACTCTATCTTCAGTTTCTTATAACTCTGCCAAACACTTATGTATGAGCTCTCCCTTTTTTCTTGCAAGGTATCTGCTTTAAAGCAGGTCATTTTTTCAGTTGAAATTTAAAACAAATATATATATGCTAAAACAAACTAAGGAAAAAACCCAGGAATGTAGGTTTTTTCTAAAGGGATTATATGGAAAAATCACTGCTTTGCTATGTTTTAAAAAAAAATCTCACCTCAACTGCTTCAACAGATTTAATACTCTCAGATTTTGTTTCCAATAAGGTGTCGTGGAGTTACCTTTCAAGAGATTTCTCAGGACAGAATTAAATGGTCAAATTACAGCTGAAAATTTACCACAAAAAAATAGTCATCTAAAAATTCATTAACCCCTTCTGCTCCCCCAAGAATATAATAAATTCAAAGCTCAACAGGCATCTGCTGAAATTTAGGCAGCTGAAGTTTCCAAAATGTCCTTCTTAGTAGGTGTTTTTTTCAACCTTATGCTGTAGTTTCACACCACAGTGGCTCCAGAAACTAAACCAGATTAGGATATCTGTTCACTTTATTCACCACCACTTTCTCCCTGCCATGATTCTCAGCCTCTATATCCCAGTTCATTGACTTTTCAGTGCAGAAATGCTTACAGGGCATTTTGGGGGTATTGTCTCAGTGATATTCTTCACAGAATAGCCCCACATCAATTACCCTTGTGCAAAAAAAAAAAAAAAAAAAAAAAAAAAAAAAAGAGCACCATCAAGGAAAAGGAACTTCCTAAATCAGTGCAGAGGGAGTACCACTCCTTTTGCCACCAGACTCCATGCATGTTTTCCCTACAGATTCCTGCCATACATCCTCCATCCCAGGACTGCCTGAGGTTGGCCAAACCTGCCCTGCATTTAAGGCTCACAGCTATCCTGGGCTAGAACAGCCTGGGACTACTACCATGGGTACAGGGGCTGTATCCACCATCCTCTTCCTCAGGTACACAGCATCCATGATTCCCATTACTCCATAGAGTCCTGCCAGCATGGATGCTAATGAACAGAGTGGATGCTACCTGGCTCAAATGCCAGACAGACAAAAGCAGCATTAGTGCAGCTTTTTTTGGGCAAGGGAGCAGCAGGAGGTCACATTCCCTAGCTCCTCTCCTCTGCTATCATCCCAGCAGAGGCTCCCTGACCATGTCCTGCGTCAGCCTCAGATCAAAGAATGTGTATTTCAGCAGTGCAGTGAAGACACACATGAAGACAGTGCCCATAACCAAAGAGGAGCTAACAAATGATGGCAATCAGCCAGGCAAAAATGTTTTTCCAGCCAGCCACTGAGGGAAGAGCCATGGGTCTGCAGGGGGTGGAAATGGCAGGGAATGTGCTGAGGGACAGGTGAGCTCTGAGCTGCTGATGGGGGCCAGGAAAGAGGTGCAGAAAAGGGAGAAAAAACAAGAAAAAGGGGAAATCTGAGAGCTGGCAGGAGCTGTTTTGACTTAGAGACAAAACTCAAGGGAAGGGACCAGTAAGGGGCACGTAGAGCTGCCAGTTCTCCTGGCCCAGATGTCTTGCTGTGGGACACTGGCTCTCAGAATAATGCTGCCGTTACTGCAGCAAGCCACTGAAAGGACAGGGGAAGGAAAGCTAAATGAAATAATTGAAAATACATGAGAAAAGAACAAAAGAGAAGCAGGATTTGCAGTAGGAAATGACAAGGCTAAAAGACAGCTGAGTAACAGAATACACAAGACATCATAACCAAGACTGCAAGGAAAGGGGACTACACCAGAAGCAAAGGTGACGGGTGGGAAAACAAGGAAAACTGGGTAGTATCTGGCAGATGTAAAAAAGAATGAAGACAAAAGTAGGACAGACCTATTGAGCTTAGTACATTTTATTTATGCTTCTTCACTTAATTATAATTTTCCTGGCAGTTAATTTACATTGTGTATCTGGGTGGAAAGAAGTCCCTTATAAATACCAAGTTTACATCACCCCAGGAGGCTGCCCTGGGTTCTGCAGCTTAGCAACTGTTGAGGCTGATCAAATTTTATATATAAGTTCCCAGAGTACCCAGAGACCATCCAGCAGACAGGGAGCTCATCAACTATTTAGAGAAGGGTCCTTGGAAAAACCCTCCTTTTTTCCAAATTGAGAATTACATGTAATGCTGTTGAAGAATGAGGCCCATATTTCATATGGAATGGTATTTGTTTATGCAAAATATAGTGATATTTGTACCCAAGAAGCATTTTGGAGAGAAAAAAAAAGTTGGAGTGAATGTTCTTTTTCTAAGTCAAAATGGAAGATTTCCAAAGTGGACCACCGGGGGAGCTGTTCACTGAAGCAGCATTATGGGCTGTCAAAAAGCAGCTCTGAGAGGTAGGACAGGGTAGGGAAGAAAAGGGAGAGGAGAAAACAATAGAGTTCGTGACACATGGGGACTGATGGCCCTGGGAGCAGTTAAACAGGGCATGTCAGCCCAGCTAAGGCATATTCTAGTTTTAGTGGATGAACTACTGAACAAAGTTGGGAAACTAAAGCAATTTGAAAAAATAAATAAATAAATAAAATCAAGGCTCAACTCTGACCAAAACAAAAGCCCTATTCACTGAACAGAAAGCAGCATGAAGGAGGAAAAAGAAAAAAGTTATCATAAGCTGTTAATTCACTTAGGCTGTAATAAAATTCTGATTTAATACAGAATGTTCTCAGGAGTATTTTCTTACTTGCAGCTATTTCTCCACTTCTCCATCCCCCAAGAAAATTCATCCCCTGATGCAAGTTAAAAACTCACAAGTCAGAACTGAGTATTAAATAGTACCAGACAATTAAAACATAAAAGAAGAAAGAAAAAAAGGCAGAGATATAGAAGGCCTCAGAATTCAGTTCTGTGAACACTTTCATCAGCCTGAACCAAATAAAATGCATCAATCTACCCAATTTGGGTAGATTGGTAGAGAAAATAAAAAATCAGTTGCCAGCTCAAATCAAAGAAGCTAGTTTATATTCTCTCTCCTTCATTTTTGACAACTTATACTGCCTCATTGTGAAAGCTGTTTTCAGTGAAATCAGCACAGCTCGGAGGCTCATCCAGAGTAAAGACAATCTGTGTGAATCAAACTGGGAAGGAAGATTTGACCCTGGAACAGAAATTCCCATAAAATTTGGAGGTGGCAGAGTGTGCTGCTCTGTGCTCAGATGGGCTCCTGCAAGCCAACCTCCCAAACCCAGCAGCACAGACTTGGAGCACCAGGTCTCATCTGGAGCACGGCCTTAGGGGAGGGTGACATGAACTTCAACACATGACATGAGCACCATCTGTCAAGGTGTTGTAACCCCAGAAAGCACAGCAGCTTCAGCACCTAATATCACTGCAGACCTCATTCAAGGGGATGAAGGGAGTCCTTGAAAGTATTAATTCACCTTCTACTGCAATTGGAAGAATCATCAATCAGGAAGAAGTCACTTAAGCTGCCTTGTTCAATGGCATCACTGTTATTCCGCAGAGACAGACAGAACAAGTCTAAGCTCACTAGAGCTGTGCAAGCATCAAGATGCCCAAGTTTCAGAAACCAAAGGACACCCAGCAGTGTCGCAGCTCTCCCAGGACATCATTGCTGAAGATGACTCACTAAAGAAAGAATTGCTGAGTGTGGATTGATGGGACACCACAGAGCTCTTAAAAGAAATGGGATCATTGTTACACTTAAAGGATATCCAGAAGCACCTTACTTACTTATCCCTGCAGACAAAAGGAGGCTCTTGTATGAGATACTGGACTGGGAGCTGGGAAATGGGAAGTCTGGAAAGTCCTGTGCTTCCAGGTTGATTGATTCAGAGCAGCCCTGTCACAATATTTGGATTCACTTTTGAAGAGAATGAGAAGAACACAACAGGTATTTCAAAGACCATAATAAAATGAAAACACAACGAGTGAGACCATGAATGAGCTTCTTAAGAAAATGTAAGATTAAAGAGGTCAACAAGATTAAAATTATAAGAGAAGTATTAAGTCAAGCCTGGAGACTCAATCATTATTATTTAAATGAAAGTGATGAGATGTTTTTCCAATTGCTAAGATTTGTTTGAAATCCATTAAGAACAGATCTAACAAGCAGGTGCAAGTAGAAACTTAGCTTCACATCCACAAAACTACTGAGGATGATGATGACTGGTCAGAAGGGACAATTGGTCTGTGTTTCCAGATGGACATAAGCAGAGGCTCAAGATACCTGTGATAGAGGCAGGAATGGTTTATCTTATTTGGAGATTGTACCATGCTTAAACCCAGTGAGGTGCTGCCACTGGGGCAATCAAGAACAAAGGCCCTCGTTGCAGATTATCACCATCACCTGCCTATTTATCTAGACTGATTATTTACATTAAGGAAAAGACTATAAATAAATGAACACGTGACCAACTTAAATCTCTAAAAGTGCACAATCCCACTCATCCATCAGTCAAGCAGAACTGCTGCTGGTATAGCACAAATTTCCAACATGAACAGAAATCTGAAAATCACCCTCTCAGGGCAGACTCTACCAAGACACAAGAAATCCATCAACAACATTATGAAGTTTCACAGGAGAATTAAAAAAAAAAGAAAGAAAAAGAAGTCCAGCTGAAAGTTGGGAACACTTCTCTTCTGCACAAGAAGTTCAAGAAACATTGTAACAACTGTATGAGATGAATTATTAAAAGAACTGAAGCAGAGGTATGAAAATATGAAAGACCAGAAAACAGAAAAAAAATGCTCCAAGAGTAAAAATCTCAGTCAATATGGGAAAGCACAGAGTAGAGCTTATCAATTCAGAAGCAACAGGTCCCAATAAACATGTCTTAAGGGTCCTACATGTAAGGTATAATCCAAAAGGAAAAAACCAACAGCTAGAGCAACTCACTGAAATTACAGTCCCACTGAGAATAAAAAGTAGGCTAAGGAAAAAATCAACCTATAAAATAAACTTAACACTAACTGGATATAAAATGTGCATAGGTAAACATCAACCAACAGCTATACAGAGTATTTTAACCATTAATGGCATGAGAGTTTGGAGCAGTCAGAGAGGTAGTATGGGTTAAAAACCCCAAACAGCTGGGTTTGAGAGCTAAACCCCTTCCTACACTGTTCAATGACAGAATATCTTACAACTGCAAACACACAGCATTGCATCGGAGACAAGGAATGCTCTGTCAGGGCATAAGGAACCCCAGGACCTGGAATCCTTTTGAACTTTCTGGAATTTCCATTGCTTTGACACAATTCTGTTGAGATATCAACCTGTGGGGAAGCCAAAAGTCAGTGTTGAGAAGGTAAGGACAAAGTCCTATGGATCATGAAAGATCATGCCTGCAGCTGAATCCAGCCCAATGCATTTGAGATCCTGACAAAAATCACAACAGGAAAGACTTCTTGGGGTAATAGCAGGTGTGCCAGGGCAAATAAATTAATTAATTGTGAATAAATGGATTTTGTATATTGACTAGAAATAGAGAATTATGTTTTAAAGATTATCTGGGTTGGACACATTATTCTGTCCTATGAAAATGCCAGATAGAGAATTTTTGTTCAAGGGATATTGATACATTACACGATATGGGAAAATATAATGGCAATGCTGACCATGAGGCTTCACAAAGCGTAACAGATACATGATTAAAGAAAGAAAAAAGAAATCTACAGAGGGAAGCAGAAGACAGGACACAAGAAGAATGAGGAACTCTTCCGTCTGGAGAAACAACTGCACTTTGTGGAAAGAAACAGGTCAAGTGGTTCAGGCAAGAAAGCTAGCCAGAGGAAAAAATGAAGAAAAAGATCTGTGAACTGAAAAGTCATCCTTAATCTTCATAAACTCTGGAGAAATCCAAGCCAAAAGATATTTCGAGACAAATTCAAAGTTCAGAAAGAAATTCCCTACTGAAGAAACTTAACAGACTGTCAGGAAAATGTTTCATTTCCATATAGTTGCTGCTAGAGTTCTCCACATGTCCTTAAAGGAATATTTGTGTCATATGTATTTCTCCCCACCCTTCAGCTCACAGCAGAAAACCCTGAGCAAAGTGGCTGGGCTCCACATTTACTGCATTGGCCTAAGGATCCCATTGTTTAGAAAAACTATAAATAAATACACAAGATTACACAAATACATATTGGTATACTGGACACGTTGTTACAAATATATGCTCCTCAGAATCATCCAAAACTATTACTTCCCATACTCTCCTCCTTACTCTAGAATGGATTTTCAGTGAACAAAAGCAATATTTAAGACTACCATTTAAAATAAACAAACATGCACATTTCTAAATTAATTGCAATGCCTCAATACAACCTAAACTGGCAGCTCACTAAAATTTATCAGAATGAATTTGACACCATAATGTCTTTAAGCTCACTGTACTGTATGAATGGCAATTCTACTAGTTTAGTAAAATCTGGTTGTATGAAAGAGCCTGGGCTATAAGTGAGTAAGTTATGATATAATCAATGTTCTTCACACAAGAAGCAACACTAGTTGCTATAAACTTAGCTAAAGAGGCTCATTATCTGTACAAAATATTTTTCTCATAGGTAGTTAGTTTCACTGATCAAAAGGCTTATTTTGAAAAGCACAGTTATTTAATGACCCAGTTTTGGTTTTAGCACAACAAAAATGATCCAGTGGGTTTCATCTTTGTTAATAGTCACTTTTATCTTATAAGGTAACTTCTAACAGCTGATCACCGAGGGTATTTTGTGACAGAATACTAAATACCAATCAATTAAGCTAGTCTGTTTATTTCCATAGGTTTTGAATACTCAACCTCAAGATGCAAAATAAACCCACTCTCCACGTACACCAGGCCTGAGGCAGATTGTAGACCTGCCACTGACCCTTTCTGAAGCTTTCTGCTTCTACCCAAATTTGGTATTAATTACCAATTTAAGACATAGAAACAATGCAAAATCTTTAGAACTGTTGACATAATATTGTAGAAAAAAAAGTTATATATCATGCACAGTAACACGTGGCTTAGACAGCTTACATTACCTGACTAATGCTGAACATCCATGCAGTTTTGCAGTCTGCCCCAGTTTACTTGTCAGGCTTGTCAGACACTAAATTCTATTAGATATGAGTTTGATATCAGACACAGATGTTCCATTACCATTATTCTGTGCATCATTACAAAGATCACTCTTGCTTTTTACTTACTGAGTTTGGGATTTTTGGGTTTGTTTTTTTTTTTTACTGAGCCAAGGCAAGTCAGGCAGAGATATATATGTATTAGACAAGGAAGAATATAAGGCACAACTACCACTAAACAGAGCTCAACAACTAAAATATTAATAGTTAAAGCATAAGGAAACTTTTAATGTAGAAAACCAATACAAGTATCAATGCTGGGAATGCTGTACCTCCACAGCTGCTCTGGAGTACATTATCTCAGAGTTCTGTAGCTCTTTCCCTGGAAGGGATGAATAGAGAAAGAACTGGTGCTGAATGATTATCCTGTTTACAAGAAAGAAAATCCAGCTTCCAGAGGAACAGCAGGTCAGAGATGCTAGAGCACCAAAAGGTGGACAATCAGAATTTGTCTCTGTCAATTTAAGCCCATGACAGAAGAATATGACAACCACAAAAATGCTTTTGGAGGGCACTTGAACAAAGATTTTGAAGGTCTGTGAAGAATAATACATGGTTTCAAGTTTTTGTAGACCAAATTAATTCCTAGGTCTTCAATCTTTTTAATGGACTAGCTATAGACATTTTTAAAAAAGCTGCATTCTGCTGTAGAATGAGAGAGACTTGGAAGGAAAATATTATGCCTACTAAGTACCTACAAGTGGGAAAAAGTAACAATCTTGCATCTTTTATTTGTAAGGCATTCTGCTGTGATTACAATATTTGTCCTTTTCACCAGAGAATCTCTCCAATGAGATTCAAAAGACAAGATGAAGTGCATAAAATCCAAAATATGAGTGCCCATAGAGCCTAATAAAACCTGCTAGGTCTTTTTCAATTACAAGACTGATGTGAGGACATAGAGAAGTAAAGTAAGTTTTTTTCAAGTTTGTTATAAGCACAACAATCTGAAATGCTTCCTTTTAAAATAATGTTCCAAGGACTAGAAGTATACGATCATGACACATGCAGAGTGCCAAAGAGAATCAAACTCCAGCGTCCTGTCTGAGTAGGTACAGAAAAATACCTTCTGTAACTGGTCTGGGGAAAACAATGGTGTGTCCTTTCCATCCGCTCTCTGCTGGGGAGCTGGCCAGGGACCATCCCATCCCATCCCATCCCATCCCATCGCCGGGCCACACCCACGTGTTTGGCACCGCGCTTCGAGCCCCAGGGGCAGCGGGCCCACCACAGCCCAGGAGGAGCTGGTGCTACCAGACAACGCCATCCCCTGGCATCCCCTTTTTGATTTTATTCTTAAGAGTAGGCTGGCGGGCACCACGTTTGCGGTGCCGGACAATTAGCAAAAGCAGCAGGGGGATGCTTGCCAATAAACACCCAGATTTGAGGTTAAGCAGCTGTAAATCTGCATTAATCGTTTCAGGAATTCAGCTATTTACAAAAGCTTTCAAAGAGCAAACAAATAAAAGAAGGGAGGGGAGAAGAGACAGGAGAGGAGCCGATCTGTCCTTACCTTCACACTGCTTCCCTTCCCCTTTGTAGCCCGGCTTGCAGATGCATTTGAAGGATTTTGGTGTGTTTTGACAAATTGCGTCGATGTGACAGTCATCCGTAGCTTCTGCGCACTCGTCAACATCTGGAAGCACAGAAGGAACCCCAAGGGGACAGATAAGAAGGGAGACCTGAGCCACAAAACACCAAGGATAGATACTCCCCTTGAAACTGTTTGCCTGCCTGCCTTCCCAGTGTCATGCTGGAAATGAGAACATCTGAGGATAAATAGCTAAACCAGACAACGTGATATTCTCCTAAGTCGCTTATAAGCACTGCTTCACGGAGCTGGAGGGACTCGGTCTCACATTTCTGCACTATTAATGAAAGACACTAAAAATTAGCTTCTGCTGTTTAAGTCTGGTGCTGGAGACCCATATCTTAGTAAAACAAGAGAATGCTTAAATTACATATAAGAGGAGAAAAAAAAAAGACCACTTGCATGTTCTAGCACAGAGATTTTCTTAATTTATAAAGATAGACCCTAGTTTAAATAAATTATGCTGGTGGGGGAACGGGAAAAAGAAATATTTGAACAGCAAAACCCCATTAATACTTTTTACTGAGAAGCAAAAAAAATAAATAAATGGAAGACCATATGAAACTCGGTAAGGTAGAGTGGAGGAAAGCAACCTGCAATAACATCATCTGCTTGGACTAACATTTAGGCGGAAAAAAGTGCCAGCAGCCGTCCTGGCCCCTGCTCGGGTGGGGACGCCTGACTCTGAAAGGGGGACCCAGACCGCTTTTCTTGTTTTCAGAGTAGGAAGCCTTTACAAACATTTCAGTGACGGGCATTCGTTCTCTCTCCCAGACTTAAAGAGGATGGGGAGGGAGGAGGATGAGACAGAGTCGAGATCTGGTAGTCGTGGGAATGTTAATGAAGTGAGCATGGGAGAAAACAAAACCCAACTCCGACCTATTCAAGGATGGGGTGTGCTGGGAACATGGGAACACTTACAGCCCTGCCTAAGCTGCCCCAGCCCCGCAGCCGCTCCCCGGGCACACCGGCACCCGCAGCTCCCGACAGCGGCCGGGCCGTCAGCGCGGCCGCGGCGTCAATCCCGCACCTCCCAGGGGCTCCTCGCCACAGCCACATCTGGGGGTCCCGGGAGGACACGGGCAGGCAGCCGGAGAGGGACCCGCTGAGCTGCACGGAGCACAGCCCCCGCTTTATGGTCGGGAAGTAGAGAGGAGATAGGGGTGCTGCGGAGGGAGGCAGACGGGCATCCAGCGAGAGGCATGTGCAGTTGGTTTCGTGCCAATTAGATTAACAGATCCCCAAAAAGGTGCACTAAAGTGAAAACAGTTTTATTGTTAGCTTGAAATCCTAACGCTAATTGTTTCAGAAGTGCTCACTCAGCCATCTCCAGTGATAACACACGGATCCTTCAAAGTCACCGGGAACAGGAGGGGGCTATTTAGAGAGGGGAGAATAAGAGAATAAGCAGACGCTGTAGCATGGCACACAGCAGAGAACTTCTCTGAGAGGTGCAGACCGGGGCGGCTCCGCGGGGCACCTCTGGAATCCCAGAGAGAGCATTGCCCGGACTCTGTATTGTTATTGTTGTAGAGGTTTTTTTTGTTTTTTTTTGTTTTTTTTTTTTTTTTTTTTTTTTTTTTTTTTAAGAAAGAGGGGAACAGAACACCGAGCGTCGTAATTTTCCAGACTAAGGCAGAGCTGCTGTAATCTGTTGCCTTCTTTCTTGTCCATTCGTTTATTTTTACCGCTGAGCCAATTCAGATCTAGCTATGATTTACGTAAACTAGCTTAGGTGTTGCCCAGATCAGGCACAGACTCAGTCAAGCACAAAGAGAAAAGAAGTTTTTGGGGTGTTTTCTCTGCGTTTTTTTTAAATTCTTTGGTTCATATTTTGAGTCATTAAACCGGCACCCATCTTCCATCAAGATCAGCAAAAGTGACAGCTAGACTCTTTATAATTGCCGTTAAAAATTCAAACTGCATTGAGCCAAGGGGGACATTTCACAGCAACCAGAGGATGCCTGGGAGTCAGGCGTGAATGCCAATGAGTCAAATGAAAGGGCAAAACCAAGTATGAGCCCCTGCTCTGCTCCACATCTCACATTGCATTACTGGGACTTCAAGAACTTCTAGGCTGACTTCGTTCATTTTCTTACATTTAAACTCCTCTATCCGAGGAACAGGGATTTTTTTTTCCACACCCTCCCCCCTTCCCTACCCCCCACGCCTGCCCCTGCTCGTACTTCACCTTAAAAGATTTCTCCTCGCACAACTTCAAAACCTGCATACATTTCTTTCAGAAATCACTTCGGGCTTGCAACATTCCAAAGCAGATAGGATTAGGGGGTGTTCGATTTTTGGTTCGTTTTTTTTAAACACCGAAGCGAAGACAAAGTATAGTTAGAGCTATTAAACTGATACGAGTGCCGCTGTTAAAAACACCAGGTCCTTGGGTTAATGCGCAGACAAGGAAAACCTGTGAAGATATCCCAGCCAACGCTTGCTCTGCGGAGTCTCCAGGGCTCAGCACAGACTTATCTCGTAGGCACTCAAGGAAAGTAACTTTTTCTTCCCCATCTCTCCCTGCAGAAATCCCTCGGCTCCGGCTGTGTCAAACACGCGAGAAAACGCCTCCCCACCGCAACTTCCAAAACCCTCGGCGTTACGAGCAGCGAGAAGTGACCTCCCCCTGAACACCTTACAGCGGGCAGAGGAGAGCGGACAGACACGGTCCCCCCGGGGCCGCAGCTCCGCGCCGCCCGCGCCCGGGGAAAGCGGCACGGCGGCGGAGCCCCCTCTTCTTACCTGCGCCCCCGCTGCCTCCCGCCAACCTGCCGGCCCAGGCGAGAGCGAAAAGCAAACAGCAGCGCCGCGAAAAGCAAACAGTGCCCATGATAATGATGCGATCCCCGGTGCCTGTCTGCGATAAGGGACGCGCTCGGGGCCGGCCGCGCGGAGCCGCCGGCGCTGACGCCCTGACAGCGCCCCGCTGATTCGCCGGGGCTCCCGCGGCGGGGGCGGTGCCGGGGCGGGCCGGGGGCAGAGCCGCCCCCGCGGCTGCCCCGCGCCCCGCCGCCCCGGGGAGGGGGTGCTCGGGCGGCGGGGGGCCGGTCCCTGCCCCGGGCGGTGCCTGCTGGCGGGGCGTGCGGCGCTGCCCGGCGTGGCAGAGCGGCCCGGCTCGCTGCCGCTGCCGCCCCGACAGGTAGGGCCGGCAGGGACCCGGCAGGGACCCCGCAGCATCGCCTCCCTCCGCGCTGCGCCCCCCCGCGGCTGGGGCCGGCGCTGCGGGCGGCGCCAGGGGATGGACGGACAGAGAGACGGACGGAGGGACGGAGGGACACCCCCCACGCCGCGGCTGTGAGGGCAGACAGGCCGGCGGACACTGCCCATCTCCTTGGCAACCGCGGCCAGGGATCCTTCCCCCTTCTCGGGTTCAGGCTAAAAGACAACTTTTTTTTTTTTTTTTTTTTGCTCCGCTCCCCTGCCTATCTCCGCTTCGGCTAACTCCGCTCCCGCTTGCCACGGCTTGCCACCAGCTGCTGGCTTCCTCCAGCGTTTTAAAGGCTTTGCTGCGGAAACCAGTGCGCCTTTCCAGCCCTAGGTTTGCTCCTCCAAGCCCTTCACTCAGGCCAAGCACGGCTTCGCAAGGGATCCCTGCGGTCCTGGCTCGGGCCGGGGAGATGCTCTCCCCGAAATCATGTCCGCTGCAGACGGACATGTGAGTGTCATTGTCACCACCACCTTGGAGGCGAAAATCCTTCACTTTTAAACCGAAACATGAGACATTTTTTCCCTCCGAGGCGAGCCCCATGACCCTAAACTCTTTCAGACTGTCTTGAAAGGACTGAAATAGCTGGAGAGGTCCCTTGTTGCGGCCGGGACACCCCTCTTGGCTTTACACCTTTCTTTCACAGGTACCCCACTGCTGAAATGCTTCGCTACTTTAGGTTGTCTCAACTCCTAATTCCCCTGAGAGGCTGGCTGCCTATCGTGCATGAGTTCCACTTGTCGTCTGGAAGATAAATACACCCTGTCATAGCCTTAGATGCCTCCTTTTGACAAGTTCCTCCCAAATTCACATATATATCAGTACAATATACTTGCCCAGAAAGTAGCACTATTAAGTACTTTCAAGCTTGAAGAAATCGGAAAGAAATGTAAGAAAAGTTGCTCAGCCCAGCTGCGTGTTTAGTAAAACTCCACACCACGGCCCTTATCCTCCAGTAAAACTAAACCACTACCGCACGGTGCCAAAGCTGTTTGCTTTCCGCGTGTTTACACCTCTACTTTGGGCATTCCCGTGCTTAATCCCTTAGGGGTGGGGTTCGGGCTATTGCTATTTTAAATCCGGACGCTTATTTTTTGTGTGTGTGTGTGACCCGGCTGAGGTGCAGCGGTGGATTCCATGCCCGAGTCTTCCATGGATACACCACGGCGGTCCGTGCCGCGCGGGTCCCCAGAGGGACCACACGGTGCCTTGGAGCGCCACCTCGTGACCGTCACGGCACAGCCACCCACGGGCCGCTCTTTTCCAAGATTTTTGGAAGAGGGAAAAGTCCCAGGTGAAAAGTAAGGCTAAATCTTCCCCCCGTCCCCTCCCTCCGCCCATTTGTTTCTTTTAAAATATTTCACAGTTGGCCTTTTCGTTTAATTTCATGGAATCATACTGAAATTTATCATGGCATAAATAATCCCAAAAGTTTATATTTCATGAAGGAGTCCACTAGAATTGTCTAAAATCAACTATCTCAACTTCTAAAAAAGACACAGTGAAATAAAGAAGTTTGCTAAAGCAACAAAATGCTTCCACTGCCTTGGTGACTTGCTCTCTGCCGTGAGTTATAAGTGTAATGTTAGCTGCAGCTGCTGAGTTACAAAAATCACCACACTTGTGCCTGACTCTACACATTTATAGTCCATAACACCTGTATGGCACTCAGGAAAGGAGGCTCCCTTGATGGAATCTCCCATTGTTTATATACGTCCTCATATTCTCCAAGGGTGGCATGCAACTGAAAGCTAAAGATCATTCAGGTCAGCTGTCCCTCTTCTAGTGAGCTTGTTGTGTTTTTCCTTAACCAAGATCCTGACAGATAGAATACATGAGGAAATACAAAAGTACTGTATTTATCAAAAGAGGGCCTGAACTGTAAATCAGGATTATCACATAAAATAAAGTACATAATCTGCAATGCCAGGCTGAATATTTCCAGATGGGTCTTTTCAGAGTCCTCCTTGCTAGGGGACACATCTTAGAAAAGGGATTCTTGTGGATCCCCACCTTTTCCACCTGTAATTATGTTCCTGTGCTTGGTTATATTAATCTAACATCATCTCTATGTCAATTCCAAAAAAAAAAAAGATTTTATGAAAAATTTAATATTAGAAGTAATGACTAAGCAGCTTTTTCCAATGTGGACAGTAAAAGCCAGATTCATGCCTGTAAACCTGCTCTGGGTAAGCAAGAGCTACCCGGACTGCAGGTGGAGCCAGCCCAGTCTGGGGGACACCTCCACTGTTTCAGCTCTCTACCAAAGTACTTCAGCTGTGCCTAAAAACCTTTGGGCAGCATGTTAATTGGCTTCTAATGTTCTTCCACACTAATGCCCTTAAAGCTTTGGGGACTATTCCAATAAAATAATAATAATGCTTAATAATAAAAGAGGCATGTTTTTAAAAAGGATCCATCTCTTTACAGAATAGAAAGTCCATACAAAGCTGCATATCAGGCAAGAGCTTAAGTAGAACTGTGGCTGCAGAACAGTACTCCCACCTTCAGAGCATCTTCTCCCATAGACATGCACCATTCCAAAAGTGCTTTGAAAATACAGAACAGCATCTGCAGAATTATTTGGTTTCCTGGTTTGCTATTTATGAACACCTGTATATTGGGGCCACTGCTACCTCAGGAGGCAGCACAAGCTATTGATAGTGCTGGGAATCACAGCAGTCACTCAACAGTCTGTGCAAACTTGAACCAACTGCTTTACCTCTCCATTTCTGTCTCCCTTCTGTCCCTCTCCTTTCTGTCCATTTGCAGGGAAAACCCACTGTAGTAGCAGGGCCTGTCTTTCACTGTATTAATGCAGCACCTCTCAAAATAGCATACTAAACTTGTTTTGTCTGTATCCCCAATTAGGGCTTTCATGAGGCCAGTGAGGCACATAAACCCTGACCCTTTTAACTTCAGTTCATCTCTTTTTCTGAACTTCAAAGAACTGGAGAGACCTGGCTCCTTTGGAGAGACCTGGCTCCTTTGGATAGGGGACAAGGAATGCATGTGCCAGAATTTGTGCTAGGAGCACCTACACTTTGAACCCTGAACCATGTATCTCCAAACTTTTCTTAAATACTTTCTATTAGGAAGAAAGGAACAATGCAAGCCCAACTCTTCAAAGCAATATAGACCATTCTGCATTTGTACACATATTTAGGGGAAGCTTTTGAAACTAACAAGCAATAGAGATGCATAGCAACGCATACTCAATGCTGTATTACTTCTTTCCAGGAAAATACAGCATGTAAGTTTCCTAGAAGTCAAGTAGCAGCATGCAGATGAAGTAATTCAATTATTTGTTCCTGTACATGGGAGTAAAAAACAACACAAGTCCACCATAATCCGTAATAAAGTTTTGCACAAGAAAATTCAGCGTATAAGAGGACAAGGATATTTTTTTCTTTTTTTTCCTAATTGGAGGGAACAAGGAATTACATAGCAGCTGCTGTAACAGTTAAGAGGGGACATTTATTCCTTAGATTTGGTGAGATCACAATCAGTTTTGTCTCACTCTTCCATCAGTGAGACAATGTGTGAAACCTTGTGGAAGTAGTAGTAAATTTGGATATTCTGGGGAAAAAAAAAAAGGTGTAAGTCAGTGCCAGACTTTGAAGACAGACATCAACTCATGCTTGAGGACAGCATGAGTTACTCTCTGTGCTGTTACCTTCCTCCAAAATTTGTCACCTGCTTCATCCAACTGTCCCTCCCTTTTCATTGCCAGGGTGCCAAAAGAGATGAAGACTCATGCAAAAGCATTTCCTTAAACCTGTAATTATTTTAACACAGTGACTCATGAGGCTCATAAAGCTCATAACACCTTACTGAGCATTACTATCTACAAATCCATAAGCTTCTTTTCTCCTAAGTGTCTCATGAACAGTTTTCCATTCAGAAAAATGCTTCAACAGCTACAAAGTGGCGGGAGAGAAGGGAGTTACTAGGAAGAGTAATGGAGATATTTGTTTTTTTCTCTCCTGCTTGAATTATAATCACTGAGAGGGAAAGATGAAAATATTAATGAAGAGATGGAAAATCCACCATCACCATGAAAAGTAGAGTAGATCCTTCTTTTGTGGTGCTCAGTCAATCTTAGTAAAAGCATATTTTGCCAAGATGAAGGTTACATCTCAAACAGGTGAACAAGGACTTGATGCATAAAGAGCTGGATAAAACTTCATAACCTTCATTATAAAGGAGACTGGTTACAGCAGTCTCTCTTGAAATTAATAAGGGACAGCTCTAAGAGCTGCAAGAGAGAACACACAAAACAAGGTTGTGCTTACTGGGATTATACCTTAGCAGGTGGGAGAAGATGACAAGAACCTGTGGAAACATAGACCTGAGAAGGATATTTTCTAGAAGTCCTGTTCGATAACTCTGTTGCCAAAATAGTTTTAGAACTGGCAGTGATGTGTCCTTGTGTTCACAAGGAGATGAGAGTGGCATTCTGAAATGGTTGGGTTTTAGGAAGTGGGGGCATAAGGGAGCCAGAAGGGAAATATCAAGGAAAAAAAAAATCCAATTTCTCTTTGTCCATCCACTAGCTTTAGGCTAGAGTAGGATGAAAATTTTAATTCAATGACTCCTCCACTGAAAACTTCAAAACAGTGACTTGTGCTAGTACAAGTTCTGGCTCCTAATCTGCTGCAGATTACTTGCCATTGTATTTTAGCAATGGCATTTCAGTTACTTTCGAAATGAATCTCACAGATTATTGTGATTGCTGCTGCTCTAACATGCAGTCCTCTTGAACACCCAGGTTTGCATACTCCAGAAATGTCAAGCAACTCAGAGGAAAGTCCTTTAGGTATTTTAGGCTTATCATAGTTTAAATCTTAAATTCTGGATAGTCATCAACTGCTCTGGACTGCACAGAACAGCAAACAGAGCTCTAGTAACTCAGCAGATGAGAGAAAGCTTTTGGGTTGTTTTAGAAGATATTTTCTGATCTCTTGTTTGAAAGTGAACTTTTTCTCAAAAATGGCTAGAGCTGGCTCTGATTTGTTCTTCAAAGCACTTTGGGCCCTCAGGCTGAGGTACATTCTGTTGTACCCATGATGAGTGGTCAGCTATCAGTTCCCTTTCCTGTTCTAATTAAGGTCCTGAACATGCAAGGAACACTGGAACATGTACATATTTATCAGCAGGACTACTCTTGCCTATAGACTTCTGCAAAGACTGTCTCAGCAGGCTTGGGATTGTATAGTGCAGGACAAAGACAAGAGGCTGTGCGCTCCACTCACACTCCCTTTATCCTTCAGCAGAGCTCAAAACCAGCTGTGGGGAGTGACATGGCACTAATCCACATGGGCAGTCCTCTCTGCTCTGTGGAACACACCATGGCAGCACTTCAGAAGCAAAAGCTGATTCAGCTTCACAGAGGACTTAATATTGTGAAATTTTAATTTTTTTCCAATTCAGAGCCCTGCCTACCTGCCCTCCCTCCCCTAAAAAGAAAAAAAAAAAAAGGGAAAAAAAAGAAGGCCAAAACCCAGCACAAACCAAAAGAACTCACAAAAGCCCCAGGACTTCCAGAACCTGCAAATTTCAACTGCAGCCTGGCAGAGTAGCTGCAGATGTGGGTGAGTTGGCAGGACATCTTGCCAAATCATGGTAAAATCTTGTAAGACTCCTGGAACAATTCTTTTGAACCTTTCCTGAACCGAAACCATTTCATTTTTAACATTAATAGCAGCAACAGTACACCAGGAAAATTCCAACAGAAGCTTTTTTCGTAAAATAATTTTTTTTTCCTGATTTCTTCACAATTCCACAATCAATTAAAGGTTATTTCTCAGGACACCTTCCTGCAGACAGGAAGGAAAAATATCTTTAATGCAGCCAGCTCCTGCAATTTTCCTACTTCCCTACCCACCCAGCCACTGAGAGCTAGAGTGAGATTTGTGTACTAATTTGAAATTCTGCATTCTTCAGGGAGGCCCACAGTACCAAAGCTGCTCTCAAGATTTTCCCTTTAATTTGCTGTAATGTGAAGAGAGTCCAATGCAGTTGAAACTTAGATAGTTTTGCATTGCAGCATCTGTTCAATTTACTGCAGGGACAGAAACTCTTCCATCAAAACCAGCTGGAGGACGAAGCACCAGGTCAGAGCATCAATCCCTTTACCAAACCACGTCCAAGCCAGCTATGTAGTGGGAGCTATGTAGTACAGATTTCCTAAAATCAATGTGCTTATTTTAGTTCAAGTGTAAACATGTACTCATCCCCTTGTTTAGCTGCAGTCTTTACTGCACACAATCCACAATTAGAGAGCCCATTGCCACATAAACTTAATCTTGAACAAGAAGCATGTTACGAAAGATGTGGTTGAGTTCAAGCCCTGACTTCATCCAGTAAGCCTGGCCTATTACCAGTAACAACTTTTATCCTAAACAAAATCTGTGTAGACCAAGTGAAGTTTTATTCCAAAGTAGGTACCTCTACTGAAATATAAATGCATGTAATTCTTTGTTCTGTAATTAAATTCATTTTAATTCAGTTGCTCTGTTCCTTCAACACAGCTGAACTGAGATGGGCTTTGATCAGGAAGCCTGCATCTCCCCTGCTGTGACTGTAGCCTTAACCTCTTCAGTTGTGAAAAAATACTCTAAAACACTCTAGCTGTCACCTAGAGAGACCAGTGAGTATTGGGGGATAGCAGAAGAATTTGAGGCCTGTAGTCCTGTAGCATGAGTGCTGTGGGGCTCACCTGGTGAGAAAAAGCTTTCAGAGCAGTGTGACACCATAATCAAAACTTCAGACAGAGAACAAGCAGGGTCCTGTCTCCTATGGTCCTGTAGTAACTCTTTTCCATCTCTAGGCATGCTCAGATTAGCTAAGGATTGAGACAATTAAGAAGTTTCAACTGTTTCCCAGTAAACAGAATAGTGCTTCTGAAACAAGAAGAATTCAAAACAGGGAGAAGACTATTTTTAAGGAAGAAGGATGAATCTCACCATAGTATCTTTAAAATACTTAGATGCAGCATTGTGAAGTTAATATTCGTGTAAAGACAACCAAGTCTAGAGATGCCAAGATTATTGTATAATTTATATTAAATTAAGAACACATAACAATTGTAATAATTTAAAATTATAATAAATATACATTATGAAGTAGAATTATATAAAATGTAGAATTATATTAATTTTATAATTTCGATTATATCAGCCATATTCCTTACATTTTTAGATATTCAAATGTTTAAAATGTTGATGATGAGCACTGTTATGAGCCTTACCACCAGTGAAAATGAACATGTTTTAGTTGGAAAGACTAGACAAAGGAAATGAAAAACGAAAGTTAGATCTAAGTATACAGTTGGGTGCTTAGGTCTTTAATGGGAATACTAGAAGTAAAATTCAGTTCCCACAGAACTGTGCAGCAATAGGAAAGACCACATCTTTTGTAGAATCCTGCAGCACATGTCAACACACCAGACAAACCTGACAGAACCAGGCTATCATGATCTTTGTGGTTTATGAGAAACTTCCAGCAGAGAAGATACTGCAGAAAATATCCAAGCTCAAATCTTTGCCTCAGACTTTTCCACCACATCAATCAATCAATGCCTCCCCTTCTATAAAACAAAATAAAATAACACAAAAAAAGTCTATACACCCATGTGTGTTGATTTTTGCAGTTCTAACCTGAGTTTAACAAAACAAAAGGTCAGCAAATCTTCATTCCTTCTAGCATATTTTTCCCAGGTCCCAGGACTCTCTTTCAGTCCCATGGTGGCTGCAGGGGTAATTGCATGTGCTGTGAGGGAGCCTGTGGCTCACAGGCCATGTTGACACAGACAGCAGCCCCTTTTCCCAGCACTGCTGTGAAGGAGCTGGTGGAGATCCCTCTGCAGCACAGAAGGGGAACAACCCCACCCCCCGACCCCTCATACTACCAGCATGCTGCATCTCAATGGTAGAGTGTACATCTCACACGTTTTCCCAGTAATCATGTTTAAAAGGATCAGGAATTAAGGCATTCTGGTTGCTTACTTCATCCTTAAAAGCACACCCTGCTTGGTTACACACTTGCAGAGGCTTTGAAAATACATCATTCTATCCAAATATACAGCGACGATTCCAGAACCACTTGGAAGCCCCAATTATAATTTTCTGCTAAATGAGTTCTCCTCCCTAAGGACTCTCCAGAGGAGTCTATGCTTTAGTGCACTAAGCTACCTATGAGATAGCTGAAGCTCAGACTAACTCAATTCCTAACAGGCAGCTGCAGTTTCAGCTAGTGTGAAATAGCAAACAGAGAGGAGATTATCAAATAGAATTAAATGCAGCATCCTCAGGAGGCCTGGATATAGAAAGGGTAAAATTCCACTCACCTTAATCCTGCATATTATTTTGTTCTATTGAAAGGCCATGGCTGAATGAATAAAGACAGGAGGATTTAGTCTCATATGTTCATTGCTTCTCTTTTCAAATTACATGAAATACACAGTGCAGACCCATCATTAGTGTTGCTGTTTTTTAGTATTATTATGTCATTAGAGATGGATTGGATTAACACAAGTATAGTAAATTGCAGTGAAAGTAGCTTACAGAAGATTACAGCACAGTAAAGCTTCATAAAAGTGTGCTCAGTGAGCTGATGAAATCAGAAAAATGTATACTATCACAAAGTGGAAATACAGCAGGCACAAGCTACTGACTGCTTTAAAGCTCCCAGGTAAATTCTCATTGTTCTTCAACTTAAATTACACATCTAAAATAATTTGGAATTAATTTCAATTAAATACAATAGAACTAGAGAAGCAAAATCAATACTTGTGATGAAAGAAACTTTGGACCAAAAAGGCCAGATGTATGTACATATATCTACATGTGCCAAGGCTGCATATAGAACATGTAAGATCTTGACATTCAGAACCTGCATGAAACACAGCATCCCTCTTTTTTTTTTTTACCTAGATATAGACAATTTAAACTACATGTTTTTATAGAGCTGACACTGAACATGACAGTACCTACCTTCTACAGCTCTCCCTGTCTGTTTTGTCTTCAGCTGGTGCTTAATCAGGGCATGAAATGCTTAAACAGGGTCTTAAGTTTCATCTGCTTTCTACCTCTGTAAGTCCAACCCCACAACTCAGAATAATGTAGAGCTGTCTGCTGGCTTTATTTGGCCTACAGTTGCACACTCAGGTTGGCGTCAAGGGGGGTGCGAACTCTGCCAGACCTAAACAGCAAGATGAACAGTTCTGCAGAGTGCAGAACAGCAGTGCCAGCCCTGTGGGAGTCTTGCACTGCATGTCCCAGTTCCACCTGAACATGGCTGAGGTGTAGTAGAGCCCACGTCTCTCTCTGCAGGGGAGGGATACCATGAGCAGGTGGGCAACAACAGCAAGTGCTGCCATCTGTGCCACTGAGAGTCATCTGAGCCTCACTTGGTGCTTCCACAGCTTGCCAGCTACAGCTGATCAGCCTGCACACTTTGTTTTGGGCAGAAGATAAAATAGGAGCTTTTTCTTTGGATACCAAAATTACATAAAAGTCACTCCATGCTAGGAACTGAGAGGGTGCAGCTCCAGAATCACTCCTGTATCAAGCTATAGGAACTCCAGCAAGTCTCCAGTTTGCACTTTCAAAAATTATTTATGATGAGGCCAGTATTGTACAAGTCTCTTCTGTTTAAAGAGATTGATGAATATTCATGATTAGGTCTCATAACACAGAAAAGGGGAGTATTATTCTCCCGTAGTAAAGATAAGGGAAAGATCATACAGAGAGGTTAAATGACTTTCTCAGGTTCACACGGGAAGCTTGGAAAACCCAGAAACAGAGTCAGAGCCAGGATTTTGGAAGGAATTTCAGGTGTCTCCCTTATAAATGTAAGAGTGGCTTGACACAGGAACTGCAAGCTCCGTGCCTGCTTGAAATCAGGCCACTCAAGAGGGTCCACAATTAGGCAACCACTGCTACTAATGACCTTGGCAAAACTTAGTCCCTGTTCTTGACTGTTGCTCCACAGTCTTCAGTACTGCAAAGTGCAGTGTGCTGTCCTACCAAAATACAGTGGGAGCTTATTGAAGGCTGTAACTTATCCCTAGCCACCCAAAAATTAAAGCTCCATGTTCACTGAACACTGTTTTCTTTTCTAATCAGTTCAACAGAGCTTAAATGCATTACTTTTACACTAGAAGTTTGGGATAAGTCCTGGGTATTGCAAAACAGTTATGCTCCAAGAAATCCTTCCACTCAAAAACAGATGATTACAACAGTTTTTATAAATATAAATTGTTTTACAGCCAAAGACAGACATCTAGTTTTCACTGAAATTAAGCCAGCAAATCTTTTCTGCCAGTACTATAACAATAATCATGCTGATAGTGCTGTTTCAGTTTACCAAAAGCCAGAATCCAATATGCTACAAATTAAATCAAGCACCAAAAAGATAAGCAACGTGAAAGGAAATGAATATTAATAAAAAAACTTTAAATGTTTACATTTGTTTGCTGAGTTCAGATACAAACCCAACATACACAAGCAATCTTACATTGAACTATAGCTTTATTTTCCCCCTGTTGCTGTCCCTCCCACTCTTTTTTTTTTTTTTTTTTTTTTTTTTTTTTTTTTTTTTAAATTCAGGAGCAAATTATGCAGACAAAGATATTATGAGAGAGCATATTTCAGTTGTAAGGTTTTAGGACAGGGAAGGAAAATAGGGCTCAAACCAATTAAAAGCTTTAGAGAAGAAAGGCAAATCATTAAAAATGCCAGAGGGCAGACATTGCACAGAAAGAGAAGAGACTTTGACAAATTTGAAATAACTCTGTTCTCCACAGTCCATAATGGCAGATGAAAACAAGCTGCCCTCATACCCACAAATATTCAGGGGAGAATAAGGCATTTGATACCTCATGGATAAAACAGATCTGTGTTTCCACACGCTGAATAAACAAGCCACAGGACTGAGTTAATGTTTGGTGGGTACTTTGGAGAAGAAAAGCAACATATAAAATGTGAGGTGTTATTTTTAAGACACACAAGCAGCCAGCCTCCCAACTCAGCTGCTGAATTATTAGTCTTATTGATCTGCTACTGCATTATTTTTTACACCACAAAACCCATCCGCTCTCAATAGAACACAGGCACTGAAAAGACAATAGTCATAAAAAGATTTGCAATCTGGAACTTCAAAGAAATCATATTCCAATTTTGGCAGCTTACTAGGAATAAGAACCCAAACTGCCATTGCTGAATGTATCCTTTGACTGTAACTATAATTTAAAAGCATTGTCCGATGTAATTTCTTCCTTTTTTTCACACAGTGATTCCAGGCCAATTATTTATCCCCCCTCCCCCATAAGAATAGTGTTTTGAAGTCAGCCAATGAAACATGTTTTATTTAAGGACTATATTCCTAAAGCAATGGAATGGATTCTTTGGAGACCTAAAGGTTGCAGAGCACTTCATTAGTTCCACATAATGAAAGAATGGTGCAATTGAAGGAGGTCTCTAAGGGAGAATGGTGTGAAAATTAGAGACTCGTCTGCTCACTTGCAAAAAGAAAAAAAAAAGAAAAGAAAAAAAAAAAAAGAAAGGAAAAAATTGAGAAAAAGGAAAAAAGGGGGAAAGAAGAGGGGGAAAAATGAGAAAAATGAGAAAAGGAAAAAAATTTGTGGATTTTCTAAATAAAGCACACTGTCTCCATTCAGCCCATGGAGAAAGGGTGCCTACTCAATCCTCTTACCGTTGACAATATAATAAAACCAGAGGAACTTTTTTGAAGTAGATCTGCACATTCCACATTTGGATTGAGGGGCAATGGACTGTTTAAATTGCTATTTACATTTCCAGCTGTTTTACCAGTGATTTGCCCAACTTAATAGCTCTTTAAGCTTTTAAACAAGAAAATAGCTATTCTCACGACTCAAAGAAGAAACCATGGTTATTTCAGTCTGCCTCTATTGTAAAAGGCTTAGACCCCTCTCTCTTTATAGATGCCCTTCCCTTTATAGTACTTCCCTTTTCCATCTCCTCCTTCTTTCTAAACCTTCTTCCATCTTTTTAGCTCACTTTTTACATTATATATTTTTAGCACCATAATGTATCTTTGCTGATACTGCTGATTCAAGGAAAGTGTTTGCAAGTAGTCACCAAGGTTCCCAAGAGAGACCTAAGTTAGCCAGAAAATTAGATTTGCATGTATAATCTCCTGCTAGTTACTGGGGAGTTAGTCCATGTTAAACAAATGCTCTACAGCTATTGAAAAATATATATTTATTTATCCACTTTCCTCTGGGGATATATTAAAAAAAACCTAGATGTTTGTACAGACATAATGTAAACTGTCTTTTCTGCTTATTTTTCTGGCAAAGTGGAAGAAGAGGGCAAAGGGGCAGTCCACAGATAAGAATGAGACCAAGATGAAAGGTTAAAATGGGAAGAAAGTTATTTCATAGTGGCTCTGTGAAAAACTGCAATTACTTTGTTGTAATTGGAACCTATTAGCTTGTTTAAGTTGGTGCTAATAAACTGTAAAATCATGAAGAAGATATTCAAAAACAAAACCTACCTCCTCCTTTTCCCCTGATCAAAGCTTCAATGTTTTCCTTTTATTAACTCTAAATGTCCCCCGTGTTTACAGATGATTGCAACCCTAGTCAGACAGTGGAGCAAACAACCAAATCTAAACCTTGCAGGAAGTGGTAGCAGCAACTCTGGTTGAAATTTTTAAAATTAGTATGGTTCAGTAAAGAAAATTTTAGCAGTGGTCAGAAAAAAATATAAGTTCTTTTTAGATTGTATCCTAACTCAAATATTTTTAGAGAAATGAATTGCAATTGGCATAACACTGGACATCTGTGATTTTCTTTTAAAGGTAACACTTCATATTTAACAGTCATACAATCTAAAGTACACATATTCTAAACTAAAATGCCCATTTTTTTTGGTAAGGTTTGCAAAAGTTAGTTTATTATCCCCAGAGCAGGCATACTGGCTGCTGCTGAGCAAACGTTTGTCCTGGTGTCACACACTGGCATGTCACTGACAACATGGCAGTGTCACTAGGCAAGACAGGACCAAGAATCAATGTGTATTTGAATTACTGTGGTTATAAGAAAATTGGCTTCTAACGGGACCATCTGTTCCCTTCAGAAAGGAAGGGAGAAAACCTGCACACCTGAGTCACTGAAAGGTGACAGAGTTCTAGAGGAAGCAGGTTTAAGGATAAATCAGGTGCTATCTTTGCCTACAAAGGAGAAAAAAAATTAAACAGCATAAACCCCAAGGTCCAGTAGAAGCCACAAAAAAACTGGAAAAACATACAAAAATTCTAAGCACAACTAGACTTTATGAATTTTTTTAGTGAAAAGAAATTCCATTGTCTTTTAATACACTGCAGGAGGGTTGAAAACAAGTAGTATTTAGCAGAATTTTTTTTCTGGAAAACTCTTTCCTTAGATTTTGAAAATTCTGAGGGAGCTCTGCTATTAGCAGTAAAATGAATGCAAATATACATGGGTAAGGAGCAATGGAACAGAGAGGGGGAAAGATTTTGTAAACATCTAATGTGACAAATCAAGCTCTGTTTTAGTACTGTTGAAAAATCAGCACTCTGTCTAAATATATAAGAACATATGAAAATACTGAAAAAAATGGTTTGAAAGGAAGTGCCTCAGAGCAGACATATATCTTATGACACTCAGCTCTAAGAAACTTGATGCTTTCCCACCCTGCACAAGACAGATTTTTGGTTATGCATAAAATATCTCCTGTTTCTACTATATTTCTGTTATTGTTGTGCAGCAGTAAAAAAGGAAGACTGCAAATCAGATCTTGTGCCAAGGAGCTGCCTCAGGAATTTAGGTATACTAGATATATTCCCCTAGCCTTGATTTCAACAGCTAAAAAAAGCATTAAAATCCATCTTTGTTGAAGTTCCTTACAAAAGAAGAGGAAAAAAGCTACTGTGTAGAACGTGGAAAGAATTAGCTTACAGGCCAGTCTATTAACAGCCAACAAACCTGTGCAGTAGAGTAGCCACAGGAAGTCACACTGAGTAAAAAATCGTTTGAAAGTAAAATTTTCCAGCAGTGGGCAAGATTAAGAGAGACGAACTCCTGTGAGCAGCTTCACTAAAACCAACAGTTTACAGTACTGAAAGAATCAGGATCCATTCTTGAGCTGCAGGAGCCCTGTATTAGAGAATTCATCTGTATGAAAACACTTCTTTGTCTCAAAGATGGAAGTTTAACTGCCAAAAGAGTCATAGTAAGAGGTCAATGACTCAACCTGAGCACTCTGCACTATATGAAGAGTTTTACATTTTATCCAGCATTCAGCTGCCACAGCCACCAGATCTCAGTAGTGTCTCCTGACAAATCTCATTAGGCTTCTTCCTGCTCTATTAAAATCACTGGAGGTAAGGAAAGAAGGATCAAATCTATGCTGTGTTGCCTGATAGGTTTTATATTTATGTATTTACTAATATAGGACAGATTTAAACCAGCAATTACTATTTGTCTAAGAGAAATCAGATCAGTTTCTGCAAACCTGAAAAGCACTGATAAACTCCTTGGTTGCATTGTTCTGTTAACACTGATGACAGTTTTAGCTCTGCTAGCCCTTAATATTCAGTTTCAGACTTCAGTAGGATTCATAAGGTGTCAGGGAAATTCTCTCTCAGACGACAAAAAGTTCTGTAAAATGAAAACTGACTCTGGTCTACAAGCTATGGCACAGAGCATGGCTGCAAGACAAACCTTTACCCTTACTCACACCTCTGTCCCTTCCAGTAACATTTATTGGCCACACACAAACACATTGTCTGATCTCAACCTACCAAAACGAAGCCTACGGAAAAGCATAAGCAGGGAAAGAAAAGACAATTAGTGAAAGAGTAAATGGGATCTGAGAGAACAGAATGTCTCATGCAGCTATTGCTACAAACTCAGTGTGATGGCTCAGAGCTGCGAGCACTAGAAAGGCACAAACCATTACTCTAACTGTAATGGGTAAAACATGGGTTCTTGCCAGCTGGAGATACTGCAACCAAACATAGCAGGGGCCATCTTAGTCTGTGTCTCCTTGTTACAGAAACATCTGAGGCAACAGAGAAGAGCAGTCACACACAATATCCAGCATTATGCAAAAACAGCTCCTCAGCAGCTCTGGGATGTGCTCAATCAATAGCTGGAAAACACTGTTGGGTTGAACACTGAGTGTAGCAGGTGCACCTAATAAACAGCTATTAAAATGCCTGTTCCCCCAGTCAATTCCTTACAGATACTCCTTGGGCTACAGAGTTTTCAAAAGCTCTGTCACTTAAGGCTTCTGTTCTCTGGCTCTGTTGCCACCACCACAGCAGTCACACGAGCGCATGTACCTGTGGCGGGTAATCACTGTGCTTCCTGCAGCACAGCCTTCATCTCTGCTTGCCTGAATGCAGCTTCCTGGCTGGGTCTGGTGCCCTTCTGTGCTCCTCTACCTCTGCCTTTGCCTTGTTTCAGATTGAACAGGTATGGTTTGTGCTGTTTGCTCAGTCAGCTCACACCTGCCTTGCCAGCTGCACTTCCTTTTAAATGTGAGTAACGAGCTGGGAGCCAAAAATTGACTGAAAACTCTTTCTAGTCCTGCTTCCTTGCTGGTGTCTGGCTCCTGTGTTAAAGAGCAGGATATACCACCTGAAAAATCTTTTAGTCCCTTAGGTCAGAAGTGCAATAAAATTAATTTGACATTAGTCCTCTCCACAGTACTGAGAAAAGTCCTATACTGAGAGTCCAAAATATCAGCATATGTAGAAATTGTCTGCCCAAATTCTTTTTAGAAGGCTCAGAGGTGGAAAACATTAGCTGAATAAAGATGCCAAGCAAAGTGAAAGTTTCAAACCCTTATTGTGGATCACAGTGCATAGTATAATTCTGCAGGTTTTTTTTTTTGATTTTCTGTTTTAGAGAATGAACTTCAGTCACTGAAGATATGCAGTGATTCTTCATGAACAGCTTAACTTGCCCTCAAATGCTCTATGGCTTAATACAGCTCATGCCTGCATGTGAAAGTCAGTCACAATTTGCTTCCCAGACTGTCAGTTCTGGCTATTCATAAATAAGCAAAAATGATCAAAAAATACAGAAAGACACAAAAATCCTCAAGATCTGAGCCCTGGAATGCTGCATTAGGTGAATATAAATATAGTTAGTACTCTCATCCTTTGCAGGGACAAATCCTACTGCATTTGCTGCATTCAAAGAACCTCAGAAGGCAAATTTACATAACCAAATTATTCCACTCTGTTGAGGAGAAGCAGCACAAGCTGTGAGGTGTAGGTGCAGCCCTGTGAGGCTGAGAACCAAAAGGGATGTCAGAGTTAGCACAGCACATCAGTGGAGATGCTGGCTGCATCTGGATACAAGAGTGCTGTGCTTCTGTGGAGAAATTGGCAAAAAAGGTTGTTCTTTGCCAGAATCTCTCTTAGCAGAATCACCAAACCTGTTTCCAAGGCAGAACAGCTTCTCTGGGGCTTGGTATTATAATTCTTGGCAGACAGTCCTTCATGCTGCTTGAGCAGAGGCTAGTATGTGTATGTGATATACAGGGCACCAAAACTAAATTTCTCATCACTGCTTTGCCTTCTGGTTGGAAGCTAGCGCTACTGCTCAGCAAAGGGCAACATTAAACTGTAGTTCCCTTATTTAAAACAGTAACAAATGTCTCCTGCACAGAAAACTAATAGGCCCTGTCCCCAGATGGTGTAAATTAGCATGGCCCCACTAATGTCTGATTTATAACAACTGAAGATCCAATATACCCCATGATTAAATGTGCACTTTACTATCCTGGAAATGTCTTGAGGGCCATGTAATTGTGTGGTAATGAACTAAACTTTTAATTAAGTTCTCATTTTGAATTAGAATCAATAAGTCAATAAATAGCCTTCACTTGATTTAGATGATAAATATGCACAGCTGAGACTGCACTCTATGTCCTCCCTAGTTTTCAGGGTCTCTTTTCTCCTCCATATGTCAGAATCTAATGAAGGAGCTCTGAAGTATGGTCCTAATATATTATTGTCACACATGGTGATAATACTGGTAGAGTTAGGAGACTGCCAGGTTTCTATTATAAATCCTGTTCCCAAGGTTTTATAGCATGTGTGTTTCAAATTGCAGTCAGCAATGTTGTTTTTACAAGGAGCTGTCAGGCCCGGTGTGAATTTTTGTCAAAATAAAATTAAAAATGGATTTGATAGATTCAATCTGTCAATTTTTCAGGATTTCTGTAGCTATTTTTGCTAACCTCTGGCATAATATGCCTTGGATTTGAAAAACACAGTTTCATAGCAAGCTTTTCAACACGACTAATTGCTGATTTTTGTTGGAAGGAGAGAAAGGGCAAATAGATTTGTATGGTGGCAATGACTCTTCTATTTTAAGACTAGACACAAGACCTTTTTTACCATCTAGTCTGACCCTTTGAATAGCTAGGTGACAGAATTTCATCCAGTAATTAACACATCTGTCCCAGTAACTTGCAGGTTAAAAATTACAGCAGTTCTTCAGAAAGTTTTTACTTCTCCCTGTAGGGAATGTTGCAGACAAACTATAATCCAGCATTTGGAATGGCAGAGCTGAAGTTATCACTTCAGACTTGTACTTTTCACTCTGATTCTGACTCACTGTGTGGTCTTAGGAAAGTAACTTAATTTTTCTGATTTCTCCATTTTTCCATCTTCTGCAATGAAGAAAATAATATTTAAAAGCCTTAGAGAGGAGGTGGTGAATGTAATAAATTATTTGAGGAATGCTTTGAACTCTTCAGATGAAAGATGCTATTCTGTGAAAGTGAAGAAAGACACTACCATGTATTCAAATTTCAAAACTGATTACTTTTCAGAATGTGTTTTTTCTTTCCATTTGTGTCAAGCTAACAGCTGCTGCTGAACAAATTGGGTAGTGAAGAACTGAATCTCACAGTCCATTTTAGAAAGAAATAGTGTACAAGTTGGTATGGATATTTTCACTCCACTTGTAATAATTTTCTCTGCTAGAAAGGTTAGTTTTCATTATGACCACATTTTGTCTTAATTTCCACTGGATGGAGCATCTTTCAGTGGGACTCTCAGGGCTACAATAACTGTCCCTTTCTTAAAATAACTGGTAGATATTATATCTTCTTTAAAATATCTGGTAGAAAATTGGGTTCTGGAGAACAATTAAAATTTTTGGGGCAATTTGCACTTTGGACTCTCACTGTGGCTGGACACTCAAAAATAGAGGGTTTCATCTTCAAGAGCCTAATAATAATGCTTGGCACTGGCATAAAGAGTAATTCACACCATTACACCTTAAAAAAAATCCAGTTTGATTTAACTGGAATATCCAGGATCGTTTTCAGAGTGACTGTTATAAGTAAGTTCCACTAATAATCCTTACTATTTAGGGTCTGTATTTGCCCTGATAAACACATCTGCTTCAAAAAGTGTCCCTTGGCACTTAGGCTAGTCATGCAGGGTGATCTGCACACACACATATTGGGTATTGTGCTGATCTAAATTGGCTCCTCAATGTCCTCAAGAGATTATTTATTATTTTATCACAGCTTTCTAATTCAAAATTTCCAAAAAAAACCAAGGGAGAAGTAGGGCAGTAGAGAGGGTAAGGTCCACAGTCCATAGTACTGCAAGGTGTTCAGTCAAGTAAAATTACTTCACTGAAGGACCATCACAATGAAAACCCCAGGGAATGTGCTAGGGACATCAGCTCCTGACCCATCACTGTTCACCAGGACATCTCCTGTGTAAGAGACACAACTGTAGCATGAGGGCTCCAGGAACAGGATCTCAGTGGAGAACATGGAAGAGAGATGAGGATTGCACGGGAGCAGTCATTGCTGCAGGTCAATGGCACCTAAAATAATGATAAATTTCAGATACATGGAAGTGGTGGGTCTGGATTAATGGAACTATGTGGCTGGTCTTAACTTGTTTCCCAAGGTCTGTACAGCCAAGTCCTTTAGAAATACAATTTCTGTGTTAAGAACCAATGTTCTTTGCCTCTGTGTTTTTTCCACTCCAATTGAATTAGGAGTTCAACACCAGATGAGGGTTCTCAAAGCCTTGTTAGACTCAATTTCTCAAAAGAGAAATTTCTATGATGTTTTGGGAAGTTTCAGGTTCTGAATCCTGGCCACAGAGAAGAATGAATGTTTGTATGAAACTCATCAGGACCGTTTTTGGTAGGCTTGGTTAGCTTCAACTACACAAAAATAACAGATAATATGTTTTTTCTCACACACAGTTTCAATGTTTTTTAGCAGTTTAACTGGGGACCAAAAAAGAGTGGGGACCAAAGAAAAGTTGGGAAACAACTTCTAAAGAGTCCACATTAGCAAGTAAAAGTTCTGAAGCTGGGAATAGTTTAGATTCAGGACAGGATAAAAAAAAGATTAAACAACTTACGTGCTGTGATTTCAGTAACCACTTAGATACATACCAAATTAATTCCTCATTTACAGTGGGGTTGCAGCAAGTTATGAATTTAGCATGCTGACCCTGTTCAGTGAGAGATGAAAAGATGCACAGATAAGCACCACAAAACCACTTACAATGTCATTTCACAGAATGCTTTCCTTTCCTTCAGACATCAATGGTGAACAAAAGTAGTTGCAGCAGAGCTGGTCAGCAAAGGCTACCAGTAGAGAAATACTGAGGAAGAAGAACCACAAGCCACTCAAAGTGGACAACGCTGTTTTGTCATGACTGTGTTTGAGTATTTACACTCCAGATTAGTTCTGAGTGTTTAAAACTTACCAGAAGTGTGTTCCTCTGTGAGATGAAGCTCACCTTTGTCACAGATAAAGAGTATAAATTGTCATGTAATACTTATTCATGCTGGCTCACTATTGGGCCAACATTATTTCCCCTTAGTCTCTAGAGCTGATGAGTTTATGAACAGGGTGGTACAGACTATGCTGTTGAGATAGAATGCTGAGAACAGAAACCATAGCAAAACAAACTGCTGGCAGCTACGTATAACTGCTGGGATTTCTTTTCTTTTCTTCATGTATTCAGGCTTGTGGGTAGGTGTCCCAAAAAGCTTTGGACTAATGCTAGCTCCTCTTCAATGAGGAATACGTTATTTTTCTCATTCACCAATGTGCTACAGCAGATGGCCAGAAGTGGGAATCTTTAGACAGATGTACAGGACTGGACACAAAGAAATACAGGAACATCACTGGACAGCTAACGATACACCATAGCACAGACCAAATGAACTTGATTCTTGACAGTATTTATTCCACTGCCACAGTGCTACTAATCACAACAGAATTCAGAGTATATTGTCAACGATGTGTGGCATAGATCTCTGAATATGAATAGTCAGCTTTCCACCAGTGTAAACCACCCATGTAGACCAGCCCACCATGAACAACGCGGGTGTTTACAGGGGTTAGCCTATCATGCAGATTAAGCCTGAGTTGAAGCAGCCAAGTGTTTTGATCCTCTGGCAGTGTGCAGAGCAGATGGAATAATAATACTCTGAAATATCATACCATGCAATTTATAATAATCAGGAGAGTGATGAGAAAAACCCAGGACGATATTATGGAAAATGGGCCATTTTAATAATCTGGCTTTGACAGACTCAGAGAAATGGACAAGAGATTCCAGACATATTTGAAGACTTTGAAGGCACCAAGGAAATAATCCATTTAATTCAATAAAAGCCCAGTCTGGAATTGCCTCATTTGCAGCTTGCTTGACATTTGCTGAAATTTTTGGTGCCAGTAAAATAAAATTGCTCTCTCAGTATAATTAACTCACTAACCCATAATTGAATTAGACATTAAGTGTGTGTCTAAACTTTTTGTCTCAAAACCAAGAACATGAAATATTTTTACCTAAATGGGACATGAGAATTGACTAGTGACATTTGAATGTAGGGACTGGTCTGGACTCTGCCATGGGCTCCTACTGTACTTTGTGCCATTTCAAAAGCACACTTTAAAAATGTTCTGGTTTTGGCTGGGATAGACATAATTTTCTTCTTAGTTGCTGGTACAGTGCTGTGTTTTGAGTTTAGGATGCGAATAGTGTTGGTAACACACTGATGTTTTAGTTGTTACTGAGCAGGGCTTACACTAAATCAAGGATTTTTCAGCTTCTCCTGCCCTGCCAGGAAGCAAAGCTGGGGTAGCACAAGAAGCTGGGAGTGAACACAGTCAGGATAGCTGACCCTAACTGGCCAAAGGAATATTCTAAACCATATGACCTCAAGCTGAACAGTGAAATTGGGGGAGTTGGCTGGAATGTGGGGACCTGCTTCTCAGGGATTGGCTGGGCCTAAGTCAGCAGGTAGTGAGCAAATTACACTGTGCATCACTTGTGTTGCATGTTCCCTTACCTTCCTTATTATTTCCCCTTCCTCTTCTGTCTTATTAACCTGTCTTTATGGCAGCTCATGAGTTTACCTTTTTTCTGATTTGCTCCCCCATTCCAGTGTGGGCAAAAGAGGGAACAGCTGTGCCATGTTTACCTGTCTGCTGGATGAAACCACAACAAAAAACTTCAATTCACTGTTGGTTTTGTAGTTTTTTTAGTCTTTTTTTTTTTTCAGATGGACCCCTATGGACATATTGCAACACCTCTATCCATAATGGAGCCTTGTTAGCTGCATTATAAATCACATCAGCACAGAAGCAGATGGCCCGTGGGTGCATGTCACTGAGCACACACTGCAGCTCCCTATGCAGTGGCTGAGCTGTAACCCAGTACTAAACCATCAAACCACTATTTATGACCTTATTTGTCTCTCAAGACCGATGGGGATAACACAGCCTCATGTTGGGGCTGATGGAATGCATCCTCTGGCTGGACACTGAAAGGCAGTGACACGTCTTGCTCAACAGTCACTGCCTGCCAAAATTTCTCAAACAGTGGGAAAAGTCCACAGTCAATAAACCTCAAGAGCTCAGCATCTAACACAAGCACAAAGCCAAGTGGGACACTCCCCTCTCACCTGCTCAAGGCACAGAGGCTGTCAGTGCACTGCAGCTTGTCCATGAGCTGCATCTTGATACAGCCAGATAGCATTGTGCAAAACAGGGACTGCACAGAAGAACTGGACTAGTTTTATGTGATATAATTCTCTTACATTTGTTTCCCAGACCATTTGCTTGCAAATTGGTCTCTTACTTCATCAGTGAAATTGAAAAGCAAATCAAGATTAGTAAAGAAACCATTGAACATGCAAAGTATAGCAACAGGGCTTTGTGGCATTTCAGGTAAAGGAAATACATTGAATAAAGATTAAAGAATAATTGGTTGAAGCACAAAGATGACAAGGAATGATACTATTTCATTTGACTAAAAGTGAAGTGCTCTGACAGAGGATGGATGGATTCACTTTTACTTAGAAACACCATCCAGTTCTTGAAATGTCAACAGAATAATTCAGGAACTACAAATGTGGTCAAATATGAAACAAAAGATGCAATTTCAAGTCATGAAACAACAGATTTCAGTGGCACGACACATCCTTCAGTTGGTCTGCAGATTGTGCCACACAGCTGAAAACAAACTTTGTGGGTGGTAATAAAAAGGAGACATAGAGACACTCTGGATATATTACAGTACTATGGCACAATTCTGTTTATTAAGTCAATCTTTCATTCTCTGCTCTAAAATGTCTACAGTTATTTTTCCCTCTTCCATTCTCCTCAAATTCAGTTGTACAAATGGAATATTTGCACGGGTCTGGCCCAGGCCAACAAGGCTGAATCTCAGCTCTCTCCTGGGGAGGTGATACTGGACACTGCAGGGCTGCAGCACTTGCCCTTTTCTGATTTTGGTCTGTGTGCCCAGGTGTTGGTAGTGGAGGGAGGGCTACAGGGGTGGCTCCTGTGAGAAGCTCCCAGAAGCTTCCCCCATGTCCAGCAGAGCCAATGCCAGCCCAGGCTCCAGGACAGACCTACCACTGGTCAAAGTTAAACCTAGCACAGAAGATGGTGACATCTAGGGAATAACGGATTTAAGAACAACAACAAAAAAAGGTTTTGTGCAGCAGTAATTGGGTACAGAGAAGAATGGGGTGAGAGCACATGAGAGGAACAGCTCTGCAAACACCCAGGGCAGAAGGAGGGGCAGGAGCTGCTCTAGGCTCCAGAGCTGGGATTTCCCTGAGATTCTGTGGTGCAGCCCGCAGAGAAGTGGCTGAGCCCCTGCAGCCCAGAGGGGTGCAGAGATCCACCTGCAGCCCCTGGAGGAGCCCATGCCAGAGCAGGGGGATGTCTGAAAGAGGCTGTGACTCCAAGAGAAGCCTGTGCTGGAGCAGGGTCCTGGTAGAATCTGTGGAGACCAGATCCCAGGCTGGAGCAGGTTTGCTGGCAGGACTTGTGACCCTGTGGGGGACACGTGCTGGAGCAGGCTGTTCCTGAAGGACTGACCCTGTGGAAGGAACCCACTCTGGAGCAGTTTGTGAAGGACTGCAGGGAAGGACTCACATTGGAGAAGTTGCTGGAATACTGTCTCCTGTGGGAGGGGAGGGAGTGTGAGGAACCCTTCCCCTGAGGAGGAAGGAGCAGTGGAAAATGTGAGACCAACTCATCACAACCCCCATTCCTGGCTCCCCTGCACTATTGCAGGGAAGGAGGTAGAAAATTTGTGAATAGAATAAAGCCCAGAAAGAAGGGAAGGGGGGAGGAAGGGGGTATAAGATTTGATTTTATTTGTCATTATCCTGCTCTGATCTGATTGGTATTAAATTAAGTTCTCTGAGTCTGTTTTACCCCATGACAGTAACTAGTGAGCAATCTCTTGCTGTCCTCCTCTCAACCCAGAAGCCTTTAGTTATATTTTATTTCCCCTGCCCATTTGAGTGAGGAGGGGAGTGACAGAGCAGCTTTGGTGAGCACCTGGGTCAACCCACCACACCTCCCCTACCAGCAGCCTGCAGGGCTCCTGGGAAATGCCCAGAACAAGAGGGCTATCCACTGGCATATCCCACTCTTACCAGCTTCTAGCTGCTTCCCTGCGAAGAAAATAGGGGGTTCACTGGATGTTTACCAAGATCTCATGGTTTTTGTCCCTGGGAATGCTTCTGTCAATGGAAGGAGGCTGGCAAAAATCTTCAGTGGTACTGTCTTGTTAGCAGGAGCAAAAGCCCATCCTACAGGAGCAACTTCTCCCTACTTACAGAAATTGCAGCCCCTTAGATGTGTTCTTCCATATACAAGAGCAGTGATACTTTTATTTGCTTGTCCTGTCTTTTTCCTTCTTACATACTCCCATGTACTGTTTGTAATTTCAACTTATATCCTCTAAAGCATTCCAAAGAGGCATCACTCACTATCTTTCAGGATATGTTCATTTAAGTCACCAATAATGAGATTTTCTCTTTTTGAATGTTTTTTTGCAGTCACACATAGCTCACATAAGGTTTGTGCAGTGTTTTTTGCCATAATTCTCACAGGAAAATGAAACCATTTAAATGATGGTGATTGAAGTTTGTTGCTGACCTGCTGTGGGGTGAGTAATTGCTCAGTAATTAGAACTCCAAAGACCATTTTATATTTTTCAGTCCTTCACCAGCACTGGTGCAGCCTTGCTTCCTGCTCCAACACTGATGCAGAGGTGATAATTATCTGCAGGGCTGCTTTCTAGTTCTCCAGACAAGAGGTGCTGGTTAAAACAAGTGCATCTCAAACACCAGGCATGTCTTAGAAAGGCAGTAAAGGAATTATCAAAATACATATCAACATCTGGATCGATTCAGGATTATTTCTGGTTATACATGCCAGAGAATTGCTGGGTTCTAAAAACAATTGAATCTAAATTGGTTATCCTAAGGAAAGGCAAGGAAAAAACCCAAACACTTTACACATATATGTGCTTCTATAGTCCTGGTCTTTACACTGCCAATACAAATAAAAATAATTAAAGCAGAGATGGCTGTTGTTGACAGTCCCTAACATTTAGGATCAATATAACAATAAGAAGTATATAATGCCACTTTGGGTTAATCATTCTACTTGATGTGGCCAAAAGCCACATCCTTCTGTAAGGAAAATAACTCACTTGTTAGTTGCATAGGCCCAGGATACCCTGCATCAGTCTGTATCTAATATTGATATATTTGACAGAATTATGGGATAATACTAAAAAAAAACCTACCTGGTTTTTACTCATTCTGTCAAGATCTGACAGCTGTGTCAGCCTCAGGAGACCACTGAGTCCATTTGGCACAAGGCATGGAGCATTGCAGTGGATTATTTGGGGCTCAGCTGCAGAGCTGGGGAGTCTTCCTGCTTTCAGGAATACAGGATACAGCAGCTCCATGGGAGCTGGGGGTAGGACACCTTCAGGGTGACCAAGGCAACCACATGCTCTATTTGTCTCTCTTTAGTTTTCAAACCACTGATAGAAAAAATGGATAATGTTTTTGGACCAAGTAAACCATACTGAGTGATGTGAAGCACTCCAAAAGGCAAAAGCCAAAACCAGTGAATATTTGATCAGGCTGCAGATTTTTGCTGCTCAAGTTAAGGCCATGAATTCACTCTCATCTCTTTCTTTCCCACCACCCAAAAAGGGCAGTTACACCAAATTAGCAGGTGACACACTGATAGAGTAGAACAGAGGGTAAGAAGTAAAAAAAAAAAAAAAAAATTAAAAAAAAAAAAAATATATATTATATATATATATAATATATATATAAAATATATATATATTATATTTATATATATATATTATATATATATATAAAAATATATATATATTATATTTATATATATATATATATTATATATATATATAAAATATATATATATATATATTTTTATATATATATATATATATATTGCTTGTACTTCAGTTAGATGGTCCCACCATGAACTTTAGTTAGGACTGGTGATCTCACTGGAATACTCTGGGCAGTCTCAAGGGGGTGACATGCAAGACCACATTGAGCTAAAGCAGAAATTGAGAGAGACCCTTCAGACAAGAACTGAACAAATATTTTTAATTGTCACTTTACCCATTGTCAGTGCATGTTACCTTGCTCCTGCAGCCATCCTACTGAGGCTGCAGTCAGACTAGATGCCACGTCTTCACTGGGTTGTCTCATTGAGGCTGCATAAATATTTTTTCCACAGCTGCTTGAAAACCACCATTCTTTTGAATAATGTGGTGCACTTAGTATTAATTTGATACAATGTAAGTTACAGGTACTAGAATGCAAGGAAATTGCCTTGAACAATTAAGAGATGTCTTTCAGCTGAAAACAAACTTAGGATTGGTCTTAAGCTCTGAAAGTTACTACCAGTACCAAACTTGCAAAAAGCACAGGCTAGCAGAAAGCAGCAGAGCACAGCAGTAAATCTGCAAAGCCATTAGTCTTCTAGACAGCTGTTACAAATACAGCAGAAACTTATGGATCTACATAATCTCAAATGTAAAAAGTCATACCTTTCATTCAGAGGAGTGCTTTACAACCATTAATTAAACCTCATGACACTGCAGGGAGTTAGTAAAATGCTAATGCCAGCTTGGCAGATGTGTAAATTAGCCTATTTATCATTCAATATTTGAATGTACTTCATCACATCCAAGGGAAACTGAACTGGAACCTTTTTATCTATTGATTTTCCTATGCTAGAGGATATGTATGATATCTCAAGAGATTTGGAGAAGGAACATTCTGTTTTAAAATGAAATTATTTGGAATAATAGAGCCTCTTTAATTTCCTACCTTTCCACAACAAAATTTAAAATAAATATTCTCCTTCTACTGTACCTAGCACTTCAGAAAAAACATACACAAGTTGAGGAAGGTATGAAATAAGTTACTATTTCTCTGTTTTATTTCCCTACTCAACATTTTCAAGGGTCCTTTTTCTGCAGCGATAATTAAAGATAAGTGTGACTAAATTATCAACCTGCTTTCAAGTCAACCCGTTCCTAGAAGCAAGGAAGCAGCAATAGGGGCACAACACCACATGACTTATGATTTCCAAGGAGGAGGGAAAGGCAGATGAGAAGTAAGCAAATGCTTCATTTTCAGATAATTTAGAAAACCTTAGGTTCATTTGCTCTGGATGACAAATTTAGTTAATGCTGCAAGCTTTCAAAAGATGAGACACACTGGAAGAATACATGGAGTAAAATACTTGTTGTGAAGCCTCAGTAGCACACTTGGTGAAGGGTAATTTAAGATGTCTGGCCTCTGAAGTCAATAGACACTGAAGGACTGGTGGTATCTCTAGCATATGGCACTTTTCAGAAGTGTTATGGAAGGCCTGACCTTGTAAGTTGGTGGGCAGGAAAGCAGCTGAAGCTGAGTGGTCTTAAGGCTTTCAGCTCTCTGCCCACTTTCCATCTGTTTCAAAAATCAGGACCCAGCAGAAAATACATTGCAGAATAACCACATTACTGGTCACACAAACTTATATTGTGTCTCCCCATTGAGCTGTACCCTTAGTCGGCTGTAAAACCTTTGAAAACATAGCAGATGCTGAACAGGTAACTGAAAGGGACAGTGTAATGACCTGGCAGAGCTGTAGAAGCCTGAATATGATTGCCAGTAACATTACAGCTATACAACTTACTAAGCCAGGGGTAATCAGATCTCCTCCTACAGGCAGAAAGCCGAGTCCTGCACTACAGAGAGATGCTTACTTCAGTTCTCTCCATCTTTAGTTAGTCATGCTTTGGCTACGTAAACTCATCCAACTTCCTTTGAAGCATCATGTCCTGACAGCTGCTAGGAACAGGATATCTGACCTGATAGGTATAGCAAATCCTAAATTCCTGGAAAGGGTCTCCTTTGAGTGTACTCTTTGGTATTTCCTTTCCTATGGAAATGGGCTGAACTGTCAGCCTCCTTGGAAACTGAAATTAATCCAAGGTGAGGAGTCATTGCTGCAACAAAGATGCAGACAAAATTGTTTTTTTTCTCTCAACATGTCTGCTATTCAAACATTCTGGTCAAGCCACATTCAGTAAGTTCAGCTTTCAGCTTGAAGCCAGGTGCTGGAGCTGTGCTCCAAGGTTGTGCTCCTACTAAAAAGTACTGTGCTAAATAAATATCTGATATATCTGGGACTTATTCCCTGAAAGGATCACGAAGTGTTTTGCATGCTATATATAGGAATCACTTCATCTACCACCAAAATGTGGTTACATATGAAGTGAAAGGGAGGGCAGAGAACAGAAACACTGCAGCTATGATGTGAAAAATAGATCAGCTAATTTTAAAAGCAGATTAATTTCTTGAGCCTGAATCAGGTCCTTTGAATCTATTTAACAGAAAATATCAGAAAAATCTTCATTGATGCCCTGTTGTCAGTTTCTTGGCTCCCCATTACTGCTGAAACACAGTGGACCTATGTTTCTGTGGCCCTACTTGAATTCAGGTTCTGATGTACATTTGCCCTTTAATCAATATATGATTTAAATATAATTGTGAATACCAGGAGGACCTGCCACAATTCCAAACACCGGAGAAAAAAGCAGCAAAGAAGGAAAGATTGTTAATAAATTACCTGACAACAGCCATCCCTGTAGCTCCCCGGAACAGTGACTAATGCATTCACCCTCCCAGCAATCCTGCAAAATAGAGATCATCAGTTACACTGAGGAGGAACCAAAGGCTCAGAAAGACTCACACCCTCCATGCCCAGCAGCTGTTCTTCCTCTTAGATCACAGTATCAAAGTCCCATCAATGCCTCTAGGCAGAGGCTGAGGATCACCCTGTCTCCCTGGGGACTGGACAGGCCCCACCAGGGTCTGGGACCTAAAGCACTCCCAGGATCACGGACCAGGACTGACAGTTTGGTGGCTTCTTCCAGATGTTGCTGTGGGAATTAAGTGTATTCTGGGGTATTTTCCTAACTACTCCTAGGCTGTGCCCAATCTTTCAGTTTGTATTTATCACTGACCATGGAGGTGGAGCTTTCCTCTTGGCTCTTCCCTAATGCCACACCATCCATCTCCCCCTGGGCTTCTAACCCTGCCCTTTGGCTCAGGGTAGCAGCTTACACTGGGAATGAGGCACCTCCAAAGCAGAGTGAGCAATGTTAGAGCTGGAGAAGGAGCCCAGTGCCTCACCAGAGCCTGACACTAGCAGTTATTCAAATTGCATCATCCATCTTCTACCAATAAACAGGTTCCAGAGTGACTACACAGGTCACAACTCTGGAATCCAGTTCTGGAGCTTTTCACCTCGAGGTTACAGGTTCAGTCTCCCTTGGTTATGATTGTAAGCCACTCTTTGGTGCTTTCCCTGACTTGTGTGTGTGTTTGTTGCAAGGCAGTTACCTCTACCTCTCACCTGTTTCATCAGATATTTTTTTAACCAAACCCATTTTTGGGTGGATCAATGAAAAAGGATATGAAAAAAATATCTGTATGTGGTAAAAATGTACTAGAATTTTTAATGCTTTAACTTTCAACAGAATTTTGAGGGACAGAAAAACACAAAATATTCTGTTTTTTCCTAAGTAGACAGGGTTTGAACAAACCAAATCTAGCACTGTGCTGCAAAGAAGTGACCATGAGGTGAGAAAGATCCAGTCTCCTGGAGATAGCCAAAAAAGATGTCAAGTCAGTGAACCTGTGAGAATAGTCTAAAACCCCCAATCTCACTAGGAACATAGAATTAGCCACCCTGGATCGATTATAAGACTCCTCATGAGAGCAGTAGCTTTGCAAATACAAGGAGTAAAGGAGCTGAGAAAGCTTATTTGGGATGTCTCCTGTGAAGTGAAATTCAGAGGCAGACTGATATCTATTTCAGGACAGTATGAAAGAAATGTATGCTGCTCCTAACAATGAGACACCTCTTCTGTGGATAAAGCTAACAAATTATGAATTTGCCTGCATTCAAAAAAAAAACCCAAGCAAACCACGAATAAAAAAAAAAAAACAAAAACCAACCAGCCCCAAAAAAGCAAACAATATCCCCCCACCAAAAAAAACCAAAAAAAAACAAAAAACCATCCCACCCCCCAAAACCAATCAATGTGAAAATCTATCTTTTCTCTGAAGGGTACATTTAATTTTTTTTCCAAAATTCAGCTTTCAGGGTCATGCAAGCATGAAAAAAAATTCTCAACTTCCATTTAGAAAAAGGGAAAAAAATCAAAATTCTTTTAGCCCCTGTGGCAAAGAAAGATTTTGAAAATAGAGATCATAAAATCTCACAATGCAGAAAACAAGCAAAAACCCTATTTGTATTATTTTAAAGCTTTCACTTTTTTTAAGCCAATAACATAATTAGGGGGCAGGGATGTCTGCTCCATGATATTTGAATGCCTGGTTTGGAAATGCTGGACTTTATAGTATTATTTTCTATTTATTTTATATTTTTAGTATTGAGTACTAAAATTCCAAGTTTCAGTGGAGTAGAATGCTTTCTTCTGAGGTGATAAATCCCTGAAAATAATGGAAATACCGACAGAATGTAACTACACTGTCTCAAAAGAGTCACCCTGATTTTTAGTTTCTAATTAAAAGCATATTTCTTTCAAAATTGGCTCTTATATAACTTGTAAATCATTTTGGTGGCAGCTCAGAGGGAAATAAGGGGAATGTTGATCTTGGCAAGCAAAAAAGAATTTTCATCTGAACTTTGAATTCTTAAAACCTCTTAATCCAAACAATATATATACTGGGTCAAAGAGCTCATTAAAAGAAGAAGAAAAAGCAAGTTTTTTAGAAGAACGAACAAGTTTAAAGTTGCAAAGAAATTGTCAGGTATTCTGCTGCCTCCCTGTGGAAGCTGGGATGCTTGAACTAGAATACCTTTTGAAACTGGAATCGAGTGCAACAGCATTTTTAGTTTAAACTAATTTGCAAGAGTATTTCTAATTATCTGCTGGGTATAAAAGCACAAACAATGCACGGGAGCTAAACAGAGGGATGCTGTTGAAGGACGCAGATGGGGGGATGGCCATGAAGGTGCTGCGGGTGCTGCACAGGCCCCGAGGGCTGTACCTGCTGCTGGTCTTGTGGCCAAAGCTTTGCTTCGAGTCATCAAGTAACCACACTCTGCTACACATTCCCACTACTTCTATACTAAGCTCAAAAGGAGAAAAAAAAAAAAAAAAGTTAATTTTCTACTGTTTTAGCCCCGAACCTGCTCAATAGCTAGTGCAGGTAGGGAAGCAGCAAAGTGCTGCCAGTGGGTTCAATTGCTCTGTAAATGGAGCTTACACTTTGGGTTTCCCTCACCCCTGTGGAGCACAACAATGTGTTCTCTTCTGTGCCACTTCTGAGGATAAAGTGTGGGGGTAAATAACTGAGCCTTCAATGAAGGAGGAAAATACAGAAGACAGCAGCAAACCAAGGCATTCTGGAAAAGGCTCTTGAAGGGAGGGAAGCCCTGGAGAGAGCAGCACAGGGGCCTGTGCAGGGACAAGATGGGGAAGCAGTGGCACTCCTTGGCCAGCACTGGAGGAGATACGAGCCAGTGCTGACTCACCAGGCACTGCCTGCCAGAATAAGGTCATGTCAGGGTCAGCACTGCCCTGGCCTGCCCTTCTCCAGCACTGAAAGGACCGATCAGAGCTTTGTTGCTCCTCTTCTCATATTTCTACTTCCCAAATTTCTTCAGCAGCTGGCACTCACTCCAATGTGATCCAGGTGCAATGGAGCCTATTCTGACATTTCTATGGAAGGAGAGATGGTGATCCGATTCCATCTCATCTGAGCCACCTGAGCAAGCTAAATCACCCTCTGGGGATGCACTGCTCCTTACTTAAGAATTGAATTACATTCAGGGGGAGGGGTGGGAGAAACCTTCCTCTAGAGATTATAAAGGAAACTCAGGAGAGCTTCTTGATTTATGTGCTTGGAGTTATACAGGATTAATAACAACTGCATGAGCATAGCATGGACTGGGTGTTCAGCCTACCAGCTCATTAGACATATCCAGGACAAGACACCACTGATTGTTTTATCTTCTCTGAGGCACTTTCCCAAGAATCATGATAAGGTGAGCCCAAAAGAATGCAGGTTTAATGGGGACTTGTGTCATTTGTCCTCTACAAAGTGGACAGTGTGCTCTCCAGGCTCAGGCCAGCACAGACTGTGAGATCGTCACACTCAAGCTCTACAAAATATCTCTATGAAACCACCAAAACTGCAGAAAGCCACAGCATATCACCTGCCATCAGGTAATAAAATATCATTAAGATTAGGTTTTCCCAGCAATAATTCCCCCTAGACATCTTCTGTCACATCTTATATGGCTTTAAACATACCAGGGCATGCTTAGTCCATTGAGAAATAACACAGAGCAGGACATCACTGAGCTTGGAAGATACTTATGGAGATATCTGAGCAATCCACCTGCAGGAGTAGCTTAATCTTCAAATAATCACAATATTTTATTGTATTAGCATTAAACGTTGCCGCAGGCTGAAAAATTATCAACTCCTAAAAATATAAGATTGATTTTTTGGCACAAAGAGCCTCAATTTGTACTTAACTGTGATATTTCTGATCACTCTGAAGAGCAAACATTAATTCCTGATTTGCTTCTCCCTTACACCCTGCTCCCTTTTTCATTCCTGTGAGGGTGGTATATCCTCACAGGGAGCCACTTGTTTTGTTTAGGATTGCCTCATGTCTACGGCTGACCTGGACAGTCCTGGAACACAGGCTTTACCTAGAAACCACAGCCCCACTGAGTTCCTAATTCCAGAAAGGGCCAGGAGGACACTGGATCTCACCTGATTTACACACTACCAATGTGAATTTTCTCATGCAGACCAGATGTCAGTTGAGCAAGAAACAGCAGCACCAGCAATGGCAACATTTTCCACTTCATACAACTATGGAAGCTTGTTGGTAAGATTTTTGTTCCTGCTAAATTTCTCACTTTTTTTTTCCTGCCTCTGTAGAAACTCAGAAAATTTCAGTTTTCAGAATTTTGACTAAAAAGTGAAACAACTTTAAAAAACCCCAGCAGACACTCTGGGGAAAGGGAAAATAATTCGTAACCCTAAGAAAAACACTACTTTAATCCCCAATGCCACCTTTAAAAGAAAGCACTAATGCTATTTGCAGCCTTGCATTCCTGTCTTTCTCACAGGAAGAAATATTAAAAAACAAAAAAAGATTTTTGGAGGGATTTATTTCAGCTCTGTGATCTCTAAACCCCTTCTTCTCAAAGAAAAGGGCACAGAACTCAAAATAAGAGTGTGTGGGAAGGAATGTTCTGTAACCATCTTCTTCCATGGAATAAAAAGGACAATGTAAGGAAGGAGAAAGAAGCCCTCTCATTTACTTACTCCTCATCCATAAAAAAAAAAAAATAGAACACCTTTCAAGTAAAACAAAGCAGGCAATTCACTTTTCCAAGGGAAAATACAAATTATGGAGAAAAATGGGTTTGGTGCTTTCTGTTGTTTATGCCCTTTTTCACTGGTGGGTAAGGAATAAGAATAGGAAAGTTCTACAAAGGCAGGAATAAAAGAAGATGACTGTTTTGAATGAGTCAACTGTTCCTGTTCCTTTTTTTTTTTCTTCCAAAGAGCCTCCAACACTGTCTCAGAACCTTAAAAAAAGTCCATAAAGTACTTACCTTTTAATGTATCACTTCTGAGGCCACATCAGTAATTAATGAATGACCTGGAAGATGCCACCTAATGATCCATCGATAGATTGAGCAATTTTTGTTATTTTCCACCTACCTACTTATCACTGCCTGGACACAGGTGTTTCTTCAGTCTCAGGTCAGACTCTGCTTAGCATTTTCACCTAAATATTAAAAACAAGGGGCATAAGGATCAAGAACTCAGTAGAGTGTAGAGATTAACTACTACAAGTGTGTATGGTGTGGTCTTCAGCAGAAATACTTCAGTGCGCATTTAAGGTTTCCAGGGCTGAGGATCTGAGCAGTGTCATCATCATCTTTACTGTCCCAGCTACGACACAGTTACCTGGAGAGTTGAAACAGACAAAGGATCCACGTATTTCCTTTCTTTGGAAACAGGACAAGCTCCTACAGGACTTCTTTCCACAAGGTCCTATTCCCATACAGGATAATCTGTTGGACCGCAGCTGAACGCAGAACCCATAGTTTAGGCAAACACCCAACCACACATCTGTGGGAAAATGTCTGAAACAGGCAGATTTTCCAGTTAGCCTGAAAGAAAAAGGGAGAAACATGTTCGGGCTGTAGCCTGTGTGTCATACAGTTTATTTATCCCCTTTCATATCTTTTGGGAGGGAAAGGAAACAGCTCAGTTTCTTGCTTTGCCTACTTGGATGATTTACTTGGGGACCTTCTCTGGCCCACCAGTTTTTAGCTGCTAAGTGGCACTTGAGCAATCAGGATGAGAACAGCTGTCCTGTGGAGGAAACTTCAGGAAAGCACAGGGCAGGGAGTTCAGCTCATCAAGGCTCTCCCTGCAGGGCTGCCAAAGCCAGTAGAGGATGGACAGCAGAGCTGCAAGAAACTGGCACTTCTGGTGACTGATCATGGAATCAGTAAGGTTGGAAAAGACTTCCCAGGTCACCGAGTCCAACCAGCAACCTCGCACTGACACCACCACCAAAGCATGTCCCTAATGAAATGAATAAGGTGAATGTGTTACAAACAAGCCACAGAATCCGCTTGCAGATGGGGCCAGGAGCTTGCAGATAGGGAGCCAATGGAAGAAACTGCCAGTTCTAGAGGATGTTGCTATTTGACAGAGAGCGCTGCTTAGCCAAGGCTGAGTAAAATTCCTGAACTTAGAGAAAAAAACCAAAGACTTAATAGAATTATGAATAGTGTTTTGTTATAAGAGGGGAAAAAAAAGGGAGGGGTGCATATTAGAGGGGGGCACAGAGTAGGTGATTTGGGAAGTCTGCACTTTCCAAGTATCTCAGCCATGGGGGAAGGAAGAGGGTGATGTGTCTGGGAAATTAGGATACCCCAACAATTTGAGAGACCCCCATGACCTCTCCCTTCATTCAAATAATGTTACAGGACTCCTCTCTCTCCCTTTTGGACATAAATCCGTGGCATTGTGAATTTTACTGCACACTGAGCACCACATCCACGAGTTTCTGGAACACTCTGACGGCTGGCAAACCAAACCCTTCCCTGGGCAGCCTGTCCCAACAGGTGAAGGGAAATTCTTTCGGTGAAGAATTTCCCAACGCCGACACCCGGAGGAGCGCTCCTTCGGCACCCCTTGCGGCTTCTCCCTGCGGGGAAGGCCCCGGGCCGGCGGAGGCGAGGCGGCCGCTCCCGCCGCCTGCCACCAGGGGGCGCCACCGCCCCGCCCGGGCCGCCTCAGGAGCCGCCGCGGGCCCGGGCCGCGGCAAAAAATCTCGAAGGAACCTTCATTGTAATGACAGAGCTGCTTCCCCCTTGGAGGGAAGCGCAAGGAACCGGAGAAGGAGCTTAATATGCGGAAAAGCGGGGGGAAACCGAGTAAAAAGCGGAGTATGAAAGGAAGCTGAAGGTCAGTACCTCACAGGGAATGCCTCCCCCCAAATATCCTTCTCCAGGCGAAATGTTTTTGAGAGCCTGTTAAACAAAGTAAATGTCTTAAAGAACATTTATTTTTTAGAGCCTGTTAAACAAAAAAAAAAAAGTAAATGTCTTAAAGAACATGTGTTTTAACATATTCTTATTTTTGACCTCGATTCCAGGTATTAGGAAGAACGTGTGAATGCCAGCGCTCCCCGAGTCGTGGTGGTGGTGCAGGAGAATTTAGTCTTTTACTTCAAAAAACATGATGAACAGCTGTTTCTGAGTTCTGATTGAAACAGCTTCTTGTTTATGCCTTAATGAAAAAAAAAAAAAAAGATATTTTGTCATCTCGGTCTAAAACAATAAAGGATATCTATGAGTACTACTGACTTGATTTCAAATAATAGGAGTAATATACAGAGAAATGGAACAGCAGAAAAGTCAAGCCTGTGAAGCACATCCTTACTTTTTTTTGCCTGGAGTGAAAAAGATGACTTCACTCATTAAGTATTGATTTAAATGAAATGGATTTGAGTTTAATGAACAAAATTAGATTTTTTTTTTTTAAGCAGTTCTTAAACAGCAAATTTCTGGCCAGCTCTGTGAGTTCCACAGTATCAGCAATAGCCTGGAAATTTCTCATTTTCAGGGACTGTTCCTTTATTACATAACACTTTTGAGACTCTGTTTCTCTCTATCTAGATAAGAATGCCTTAGTTATGGTTATTCAGTAGAGAGTGGTGGAATACAGGTTTCTGTGCCCACACTTGCTCTCTGCAACGCTGCTTTTAATGACCTTAAGCCATGCTACAGAGAGTAATCACTAAATTCTACCTAAAATTGTTTGGTTTTTGTTCCTTTTCTGAAATAAAAAATTATGTTTCAGATAGGAAAAAATCATGTTGCCAGGTGAAAAAAAATCATTTGATGCACTGATTTTTCAGCACAATCCTAAAGAATTCTCCAAGAGGTTTAAACTACTGAGCTGAATGAGTTCCTTATCTTCTCTCATTCCTTTTAAATAAACACGTACCTCAAACAAAAGAGTATCTGCCTTAAGGAAATACTAAAGGGAAACTGCCTGTTTTTAACGTGCCTTTGATTTTCAAACCTTTAGAATTTCTATATTCAAACAGTTTTCTGCTATCACAAGAGCTGAAACCCGGCCATTTTTGAGGGGGAGGTATAAATCCTGATTCCAGCAAGGAAGATGTTGCATATTGTGATGGATGGCAAGAGAGCAAACCTGAGGCTTACACAGTGGGAATAGGGTCAGTGATGTCCTCCACTGCCAGTGGGGAAGGGGCAAAAGCAAAGGAGAGACAAAGGACACAGCCCAGTGTCCCCAGAGTCCCCACAGGGAGCCCTGGGCAAAGCCCACCCAGGGCTCTCATGGGCAACTTCAAGCTGAAGGAGGTGGCCCTGATCTACCTTTTGCTTCTTGGCTACTGATTGCCAAACCACCCTCAAACTCTGCAGATATTTGTACAAGACCTGCTGTTTTCAAAGGGGGCTGGGGACCACTGTTCAGCAGAAATTAATACATTATTTAATTTGGAAAGCATATTAAATTCCTTTTTTAGTTCATTACATTTCACTCCCCAGTGAAAGCAGCTCTGTCATTACAAGAAAGATTGCTTTGATATTTACCTGAGCTCAAAAAAAAAGCCATTTCTCAATCTTACTGAGGACGACAAGTAATAATTAGGAGGGGGAACACTGTCTGAGGAATAAAGGATAATAACAAAGGCAGCATTGCATCTGTTGTTAAAATACTGCAATAAAATAAGACTAGGCATGTACCATCCCATTTCTTCTTACAAAGGGTATGGATTGAAGGTTGATTAATATCTTGTATGGCATTACCACCAGCTTTTTAAAATGAATGTTCTTGCCAGGTCAGATTTGGGAGGTAAAAGGAATATATTTATTTTTAAATTTCTGTCACAACAAAGTTAAAATAGTGCAGGTATGTACATGTGCATTTTGTAGTGACTCAGGTGTCACACTCTTCCAATAAGGATGCACATCCATTAAGGATCAGGGGAGGCAGCAGGGCAGAAAGCAAGCACTGGCATGATGTTCCAGGTACAGGGTGAACACAGGGTTCCTCCTCTGTGGCTCTGTTCACCCCTCATCATTTGCCACAGCTGTTTTGTCATAAAGTCCTCAGATGCAGAGACCCTTCCTTCCCCTGAGCACAGAGTGCCTGGAGGTGGAGTTTTGATATCAGCCTAGACTTCCATGCCCTACTCTAATGCAAATAATAAATTAAAAGCTTATTGTGCCTTCATGCTGAAGACAGCACCTCAAACGCAATCGTGATAAATGGAAAACAATCTCATTTTATCCAGGTCTTTTTTTCTTCTGCCAAAGCCACAAACAAAGCAGGAAAGAAAAAGAAGGTAAAAAGAGCACATTTAGTCTTGCACTCTCAGTAGGGCTTTGATGACAACCACACACAGTGGATTGTATATACTTCATTTTCCAGCTAATAACACAAACTATTCATTCCTTTCCAACAGACTACACATTCCAAAAATATTTCATGTATGTTTAATATGCTGATTATTTCCTGCATCATTTTACTAAAGGCAAATTAAATAGACCTAATGATCCCTTCCAGTTCTACAATCCCTTTCATCCAAAGGTCCTAAGGCACACTACAGTTGTCAATTTGCCATGAAAAACACCCTGCCATATAGCTGTGCTAATAAATTATTTTGGTAGCTGAATCTAATATACATTTGGCTTCAGTAAGACCCACAGTTACACTTTTAGCTTTAAGGAAAGGAAAAACATTCCTTTTCAAGTGAAAGGAAACATTTTGTTTGACCTGAAGTGCTTTATTTCTGAAGAATGAAGATTTGGAAAGAAGTGGCCACATTCATAAGGAAAGTTGTTCAAATAAAGTTGAGGTTATTATTTGGCCTCGTGTAGTTTAATGGTTAGGACAGTTTTAGAGAAAAAGAAAAAAATATGAAAGGGGATTTGAAGACGGGCCTATTCCAAAGAATCATCTTCTCTCTAGTTAGGGCTTTCCCCAGAAAGCCGAGAATCCATAAAGCTCTCCAAAATCAAGCATCAAAGGTATAAACTCAGGTTTACCTCACAGGGACTTGAGGTACAAGACAAAGCTTAAGGGCACATCTGAGCATTGCTTCAAAATCCTTCATGTAGCAACTCAAGTCTCCAATTTAAATATATTTTTTCCTCTCCCAGTAGTTTGCTTATCCCCCCTTTTCATATTCCCCCTAGAATTGTTTTTTCAGGGAAAAAAAGCTTATTTATTCTATTCTTAATTCAGTTCCTTTTTTGTCAAAGTAATTCAAGGCATAAGATTGCACGACTCAAATCAAGTCACTAAACACCTAATTCTAATGTTAACTTCAGTGAAAGCTGCATGACATCCTGAATCACTTGTTGGTGGAACTGAGTCTAGACCAGAGAATCTTCCTTTGTGGTGACCTTGCTACAGCACAGATGCCTCAGCAGCTGCAGAATTAACAGGTCTAGGGTTTTTTTAAACTTCCTTTTTGGATAGTGATAAGCACAATTCACTTCATAGATGTTCTTTTATGTGGTTTAACATTGTGGGAAGTAATGAAACAAAATTAAGGAGAGTAATTAGGAAAAAAAATTAGCAAATAAATTTAGGAAGCTGGAAATCATTGCCTAATATACATGCAGAATGTAATAGGAATTTTGTAGACAAAGCACCCAACTTTGTAAAATCTTCTGACAAAGCATCCCCTTAGTAGATTTAATTTCAGCATGTTTAACGACATTTTCCTCTCAGATGCTATTGCTTTGTGATTTGGGTCTCTTGAAGATTAATTTATCTTCTATTCTCTTGCTCCAGATCCATAATTAGGGTCCTTCTATTAATCTGGACATGGTGCAAGTGCTGAGAAAGAATTAGAGCCTGCTCCATGGAGCTTATAGGGACACTGCAACTCTATCTTGTTTTCTTCTTTTACCCTGAATTTTAAGCACTTCACTTGTTATTGCTCAGATTTAGACAAACTTAGCTCTAATTGATTACATTCACAGTAAAATCCTAAACATGACGGTTACAGTGTGAGCACATACCTCATTTTGCAGGGTCCCATTACAAGTCATGCATTCTTAGTGCAAGTACACTTTAGCTAAAGCCCTAACACCATCAGATATCAAAAGGATATTTTTATGTCACTGCAATTTCATCCACTTTAGAGGAATAACTCAAATCTTTCCTGCTCCAGCACACTGAGCTCTTGTCTTTTAAAGGATTTGCATCACTGAAACTAAGTGGAGAATCTTCCAGACCTATTTCAACAGCTACAGGTGTGCTTCTCACCCCATTTTGCTTTGTGGTTTGAATAACATCCAAATGTTAGTTCTCAAGTGAGAGATTTGGTAATTGTTTGGGGTTTTATTTATTTATTTTTGTTTAGTCTTGCTTTTATAAAGTTCTCACCATTATTACCAAATGGATTCCCATTGTGTGAGCCCTAGAGAATCTTAACAGAATGCCCAAATTCTGAGTTTAGAAATGTTATTAAAGCACCACTATCTGTGAATTCGCCTGCCCACATACCAATGACTGCACTGAGAGCCTGCCACTGCCCAAAATGCAGATACACATGTGACCTCTGCCACCAGAGCTCTTTGTTCTTTCAAGAAAACCAGTAAAACTGAGAGATGTATCCAACTTCTCCATCTATACACATTGGTACAGAACTATTTTTTCAACTGCCTTGGGCTAAGTTAAAATATCCTCGAACCCACAAACTTGTAGAGCTCCTTGAAAGCAGTTTACATACATTTTATATGTTCACAGGATACATACACTTGGTATTTTTGCAGGCCTAGTTTGGCAGGTGGTAATCTGAACTACAAAAATCAGAAGGAAATCTCATGCCACCTGTAACCTTAAACCCAGGGAAACTTAAGGGAGTGCTGGTATAAGAATGCATTACACACAATGAAAGCAGTAGAAAGTGAGGCAACATTATCAGGTATGTCAGTGAGGGGAGATAAACATGGCACGGTCTGTAACAATAAAACAGATAAATATCATGTCCACAAACATGAAAATCTTCTTTCTAGGGTTTTCACTTGTGCAATCATGTTCTCAGTGTGCACATGCACATCTATGTCTCCCAGAGTACCTCCACAAGGCATTAACTGTTTTTAACAAATTTTCCAGACAGCAAGGGTTCCAGACTAACCAAATTTTTCAAGCAATAATGAATTAAGTGACCAGAAACATTACAATTAGCTCTGCTGAGGAAAAGAGGGTTATTTAAATTGGGATAGTTTTGGAGGTAAAGGATCTATGTGCACAAGACTGACCATGCAAACACCTCAACCATGACAAAATTTTCTGTCAGAGATTGCTCTTCCTTGAGACACCACAGTGAACAATAAGTTGTACATCTTCACAAAGCACCAGCCTAGTTTTGATATTTAAAGGCTGGACTGTTTATTTTGGACATTTAATATCATTAATGGCGAGGTTCAGAAGAATGAGAAGATTACTGCAGTGCAGCTGATAAGAAAGGCTGCAAGACACAACATCAAGCACAGTGTTCCAGGCACATGGGTTTGGTTTAAGAGAGAAGGGAAGGAGGATGGTCCATACCAGTTTGTAGAAGCAGGGTGTTTGCTGGGTTCAAGCTGACAGAAATGTCACCAGACAGGCACTGAGTGCTGAAAGGCAACTGATGACGTTCTGCTCAGTGTGAAAAGCTGATACAACAATTTAAAGTGGAGAGGGAAAGAGAGACTGAGCTTTGAGACTGACATCCAAGGACTGTGGCTTCCAGTGGCTTAGCTTGAATAAGCAAAGTTGCTGTTATAAAGCCAAAGGAGAACAGATTGTAGTATCTATGACATAAGACACAGTATGGCAAGGACCCCTGTTTTAGCAAGAGAAGAAGCCAGTCATGTTTTGAAGAAATATTTGGCAGAGTGGGGAAGAAAAGGAGAGAGGCGTCAGACCGTGCCTCTCAAGTTGTGAACCCCTTAGACTTGTTTGGCTTCAGCCTGCTTGTTATCCGCTCTCTGCATATGATACCACCTTTCACATGATTAGCAAAAGCAGCTATGTCACCTCTGCTTGAAGGGGGGAAAGTCAAACATATGGCATCCCTCTCAGAAACAGGAAAGCATTTAAGGATTAATTAATCATCTAGAAATATTACCAAACCTACCTTTGCTAAGGGGTAAAAGGGCTGTTAGATATTTTAATTATGTGGGATGACTGCTCTGCAGAAATGTATCTGCTGAGGTTTGACCAACAGCCATTGAAAGCAGAGGAAATACAAAGCTACTCTGAAAACATAAAAAGTTAAGGTTGAAGAAGATGAGACTGGAGGAATGATGTGTTTTGAGAAGGGAAATTTGTGCAAGGAAAAATGAAAAGGGTAAAAGTTAAAAATATAAAGAGCATATATTTAAATTAGATTTTCAGGGTGACGTTTCAAATAAACAACTGCTGATCTCAAACAGATTGCAGGAAAATATCAGGGAACATAGGTACAGGAATACACACATTCACAATCTCAGCTCTGTGTGTGTACAGGAAACAGGTATAGGAAAAGTAACAGGGAAAATACCAAAGGTGTTTGGCAGCTGCCAAGTGGGAAAGGGGATGCGAAAAGAACAGCCATAGAAGTTCAGTACCATGGAGATCACTTGCAGGAAGAGCACCTCAGTTAGAAGCAATGCTTAGAGAGGTGGAGTCTCTTGAATATTGCTGCAAGATATGGAATTAGCACAAAGTAACTCAACTTCCAGCTGGATTTGAGTATGTACAGCAGCAGAGAGGGATGCTGTACTGCACAGGTTGTACCAGACAGTGACAAAAAAACCAACACAGTCAGAAGGAACAGACTGTACAGCTGAGACCCTTGGGATCACACAGCAGGTATAAAGTGGCCAGAGTTAAAGATAAGAAAAATACAAAGGGTTGAGTTTCATTTGCTCTATCAAAACCTGCAGAAAAGGGGTAACAAAATTAACACTAAGGCAGAAAAAGAAAAAAATTCTTCCTGTACATCACAAAATTCAGTAAAAAAAGGTGGAGCTGAGAAGATTAAAGCAATGCATGAAGCAGAAAGGGGACCAATATTTCAAGGTCAGCAAGAAAAGGTATCTTAGGGTCTCATTCTGAGAGATAATTTGCGTAGGGAAGATGGATAATTACCTGGTCTGAGAGCAGTTTAAGCAAAGCAACAAGAGCCAAATAAACTTTCTGTGTATCTTCAACACCACAGGCAGGGTTACCCCCCCAGCATATTTCTTCTTCACTGAAGCCATTCTTTTAAGAAACAGTATTCTCACACCTGCCTGGGTGTTGAATGTGTGGTATTTTCTGTCAGAAGAAATACAGTTTTCAAGAGTGCAAAAGTGAGTTAGCATTCTCCCTTGTAATACTTTATAAATAAGGTTAGCTTGCCCTCCTACACACAGTACATTTAACATGTTGAAGACAAATTGACTCAATAAATTCTCCTGTCTCAGAAAATAGCGAGAACAACTTGTTGATGATATTGAAACAGTAAAAGATTGTATTCTAAATGTTCCAACATCTTTGACACATTATTTCCGAGGTTCTAACATCAGAGGCATGAGATCCCTATTTTCCAACCTTCACAGTATCATCTTTCATTTTTTTCTCGGCACCATGAACAAAAAAGTTCCTACTGTGGAATTTTCCTTTATGCTTGTCCCTATTCCTTAACTTCAAGTGTGAAGGGATCCACATCTCCCAGTGCCAACATTTTTTTTCTGCCTACTGTCCATTTGCAATCAGCAAGATGATAAACAGGATACATGCAGTGAATAAAAGAAACAAGTTCCTAAACTTTGAAAATTATTCTAGCAAGGTACACGTGTATGTTATAACACCTGTTACCTGTTGACTCACAACTGTGGCCCTTGCATGTTCCTCCAGCTGGAGGAGAAACTGGTTGGTCAGCTATTTCTCTGATGCCACCCTGTTGGCCTGAGCAGAAGGGAACTCAAAGGAGACTTTTTTTTTTATCTTTGATTCTGGATAAATAAATTTGTTTGGATTGAAATCTCCATCAGTTCTACTGTAGTGTTTCTTGGAGAAGCTTTACAGCTTTCTGTGACTTACTAGAATTATAAGGGAGGTACTAGGATCCAATTCAAGACACATCACTGCCATATCTGTTAACTTCACTTACTCATCACAGCAGCTTAGCACAGAGGGTTGACATCTACATGTCACCTTCAAAAGGAAATAAAAGTAGAAGAGTCTTTCTAGAGGATTCAATACAAATTACATAATTTTAGGCAGCTATCTATAGTACAGATCCATAGTAGCCATAGGATAGTATCCTCTCTATTAGGGTGTTTTCATGTGCTACTCCATATTGTAGCTCAGTGCACCTGTCTTTGGAGCTTTTCACTCACTGCCCAGGTCTCTTTCAGGCTGCTTGCAGGGACACATGACTAAGGGCTCTTGAGTAGTGTCAGGTGTATGAGCAAAAATTTCTGGCTGTGGCACCCCACACATTGTGCCCTAATGAGGGGGGCAGGGGCAGCAGCTTCTTACTGAAACAGCCTTTGCAATTTTGAAATTGACAAGTACTCCCTCAAATTTTACAATGAGAAAGGGAGAGGAACAATCTTAACCCTGGAAATGCTCTCAGTTGGATATGACAATTTATTTCCAGGGCTGAACCCAAATTATCTCCAATGACACTACTTGCATTCACATCAGATCCATGCAGGGTCCTATCCAAGGTTTAGCTGGTTTAAGTTTTCCAATCAAATTTGGCTCAAAAGTAAGATTTGCAGCTCAATGGAAATTTGAGGGGGCTTTTCAGACTTGATTCCAGTCCAAATCAAATCTAAGTGAGATATTTTCAGGAATTCTTCTGAACTGGAAGTTCCCCAAACCATTCAGCTGCTCAGTGATTATCACAGATAAAATGAGCATTGACTTCACAAAGCAGTGATAGGGACTCAAACCCCCAGTTCCAAGTAGTTCCATCTGTGATGTGTTCTGTGGGAAGGACATGATAATCTCCAAAGTTTGCCAGAAACTTAGGAACGCTCTTAGATCCAGTAAAATCAAACAGGGCTTAAGAAGCTTTTAACAAATCCTCTTTATCTGAGGAATGACACTGTTGCTACTGAAAAAGAGTCATCTCTGGCACACCCTGCAGTCCTGATCTCCCCAGCTGAGAAATTCCAAGCTTCCTCTGCATAACGGGCTCATGTGCTCTGGGTCTTTTCTCAGCACAGCACCCACACCCAAGAGTAGGGGAGTACTTCTGGCTTACACACTGGGAACATCAGTAGTAGACAACCCCATTTATCAGAGACTGTCTTTACACATATCCAGCAAGCATAGGACATTTTGGTTTTCCTCCCTTTGGAATTAAGGGCTTCTGCATGACCTAAATAATTGCTACTTCACAAAATCTCCAGGTAGAAGATTACCCAAAGTCTTCAGCCCCCAACCAAGAGTGAGGAGCCCACACTCCTACAGCTTCAAAAGGAACACAAAATGCTAATTTCTGCCTCTTGTTGATAAGAAAGTCAACTGAGCTGCCAGCATACACTCTGAATTCCTCCACTATCTTATCAGAAGTTGTTGCACTAAGATGGTAGGTATATAATAGATTTCCTAGAGTCTCAAAATCTACACAAACACTTTCAATTCAAAACGTCTTCCCTGACCTGTGTATGACCCACTCCAAAATTTCATAACCAATCAATCCTCTTTGCTGCAGTCTGCTCTACTTTGTGTCTGTGAGGAAGCAACCTGGGCAGGGCTATTTCCTAAAGGAAGATGAGACAAGGGAAGTGGTGGGGCCACCGAGGCAGGTGCCTCACTGGCCAAGCTCCATCCCACAGAACTTCAAAATACCTGCAAGTACAAAACCAGAGATGGTGACCAGGTCCCGTGACAAATCCAGGTCCTAAGGCAAGACTGGGATGATGAGGCAGCTTCAGGTCAAGCTAGGAAGTCAGATCACAGGTTCAAATCTGGCTTCATGGCAGGGCTCTAGCCCATAACTTCAACATAGCCTGAAGAGAGAAGGAAGGGCTGGGGCTGAGCTTAAATAGAGCTCCTGGTCTCTCAAGGATTGTGGGCAGAGGGCACACGTGGGGCTCGTCAGGGCCATTAAGACTTATTAATGCAATCAGGGTGCTGAAAATACCTTCCCAAGTGATCTCTATGTAATTTTGGGAACTACTGCAAAATTCCCAAGCAAATAGTAAATACTAGTCCTTATTAAAAATATCAGAAATATCTGCTTAGCAAAATCCTGCTCAAGAGAGGCTTTTCCTATGTCTCAATGGTTCCTACCAACTTCTACATCCATTTGTAACCCATGCAAAGGAGATCATACCACTTTACAACACCTCAAATTACGAGCAGTTTTTAAATTATGACATTGCACTACATCTTTCTTTTTCAGTAGATCTAGAGCCGGCTAATAAATCTTATAATCTACTGCTTTCCTTTCATCTTTTATACAGAACTTGGTAGTAAACTCTGGGCCATTCCTCTGTGAATGCAGTTTTCACTCAGGTGAAAAAACTCTGGAGTTTTCACTCACACTGGGACAGATTGTATTCCAGGATGGCTGTTGCAAATGGTACAGTACTCTGGTAGCAGATTCTCCTTGTGGGAATCACTCAGTTTCTTGGGAATCCCTGGAGCAACTGTTCCACTGGATTTGCACTTCTGAAAAGTACAGGAGAGGAGGAAAAAATGTGCTCATTGCCCTGAACAATCAATTCTTTGCTCCTTTCTTGTTCAGGTTGGCATTTGCAATCAATCCCACAACGAAGTTATTTGGACAAGACATCAATAGCAGTCAGTGTTAAAGCCTCAGTCCATGCTTTTGGGTTACTACAAAACCATAGCACCAGTTATTCCAGTCTGTGGTGGAAGTAAGTTGCCCCTCTGGTTCTGAATCAGAAGAATCACTGCTGATCCATTCCCACCAGAAGCTTCTTTCCCACAAGTAGCTGTGAGCATATTCTACAGTTTTAACCACTTGCAGAACATAAGGTAATTTTTCCTGTGAGAAGTTCACCTTTGACTCTTAATAAGCTGTCATCTTCTTCAGTAATTTTAATTCCTGTATCAATACTCAGACCATAAACAGTAGCATCTGCATCTAATTGAAAATGGAGTTTGCAGCTCTGGTCAGTTAACGGAGAAAAAGTCAAAAAAGCCATTTCATGTCTGAAGAGTAAATCATGCAATGATCATTAAAATAACATTGTTTTCCATCCCCTTTTATGCAAGTGTTGTGTAATATTGAAAAAAAAAAAAAAAAAAAACAACCAAAAAACAACTTTCTCTGGTAGGATTAAAGTCCCTTAAAACCACACATCTGGAACTCTCTGGGGAGCTCCCTGATGTCCAAAGATCCTAAGAGTAGAATTCCCTTCTCTCTGTTACATGTGCCAGTCCCAAATGAATTATTTCAAGCACAATCCTCATTTCTTTGGGTGCAGTTTCAGGCCAGCAGCTTTGGGTTGATCCCAACCCATTTGTAAATATATCTTATTTTGTTCAAAGATACCAACATGTGCCCAGGGTGTTATTTAGGTGAAATGAGTGAGCCAGGAGTAGTCCTGGACCAAAGCCTCTGTTAGAAGTGCCTCAAATGTAGCTGCCCACTACGACAATCAAAGGCCACCACACTGAATGCTGCACACCTTGCTTGCAATGAAAGCATTTTCTCTCATTTTTAGGGCCAATTTCTATTGCCAATCTTCACTTAGTATTCAGTCTGAAAATCAGATTAAATTTTTACAGAGTCTTGGGAATCATGGAAACTCAGAGCAAGCCTTTTAAAGTGTTCAAGGTAGTTTCTACGCAGGAACCAAATCTGCCGTGTTTTTTTTTTTTTCTTAACAAGAATTATGGTTGACACACAAGAACAGCTGAAGGCTCAGTTATGCCTTTCTGATATGTTTTTTTTCCATGTCCTTTGTGGCCTCTTCTTTCTTTGCTTGATGGCAAAAACAGATGAGGTGGGTGTTTGATGTGCTGTTTCTCCCTCTGAGGGCCTGGAGCTGGCTTGGAACACTGCAGCCTTGATCTTTGCTGGATCAAGTAGAAAATCATGACACTCAACCAAAAGGTCTTTTGGGCCATTTTGCAACTGGCTGCTTAAAGCAACAGTACTGTATCAGAACAAATCTAACAGAAACCTCCAACTCCATCTCGTTAGTGTTTCCCCATATACAACTATGCTTTTTCTCCAGTGGGTTTACATTCTTATGTTTTACATGCCTCCCTTTTTTTCCTTTTTGCTTTTCACTACACTTTAGCCACATTAGCAGGCATATAAAAAAATCACCCCAGCTCTAGACCTACAAAAAATATAACCCATAACATCCTGCTTTAAACTTTGTCTAAAAGATGATTTCAGCCAAAGTTTTCCTCGTCTGGAAAATGATCATCATACTGAGCTGCTTTTGGCATCGTAGGACAATTTGTTCAGAGTTGTAAAAGACTTACTCCACAGAACTTACTTATTTACTTACAGTATGTACTGAACAGTTCCTCAGAGAATTTGGCACAGGCTGGATTTATAAGGTACCACCTGTCAGCTAACAGTCACCATTATTCACCCAAATTGCACAAGCAGACAGACTCACTTAGTCTGTTTAGCCAGGCTGGCCTAAGGGTTTGGTCAAATACAGGCTGAGGAGGGTCCTGGCTTTTCCGTTTTGAATATGGTGCCCCTTGTTTCTGGCTAGTTGTGTAACAGCCTTTATTTTCTTCTGTCAGCATTTAGTCAAACTATCCCTTTGCATTACTGTAAATTTGCTTTGTCTTGTAAGCCAACTGTGTTACTTTTAAGGATGGCTTGAAGGATGAGACAGGTTCTCATGCCAGCCTCAGAGCTGTGCTAGCAGAGCTCATGGCAGGCAGTTCTCAGCCTCCTTAGGAGTGCTTGCTTCCCATCCTAGAACACTGCTGTGAAAAATGAGAGGTTTATGGGGAAATTCCATTGCTTTTCTATGAGCCAGTAACTTCTTCACTGGCCTCGATCCAGGGAAACATATATATATATTTATATTCATCTCCTGATAGTTTATCTGCTTCAGTGGTATATGTACATTCCACAGATTTCCACAGTGCCCTGCAAGTGAGATGAGCACTGTTTTTTCCCTCTTCCTGACTCGTGGCTGTCCTCTAGTCACTACAGACATTAAACCAAAGGCTTCATCAAAGCTCAGGAGAATGCCACGTCTTTCTGGTGGCCAAGGCATGCAGTTGCCTTGGCCACCATCCTTTTTGTTTCTTATCCAGCCATCCCTTATGTGGGGGACAGCAGATCACTTGTAGGAGAAGCTAATCAGTCCCTTTGTGCTTATCCCAAAGGTGCAACAAGGGCAAACACTGGAGGCCTTTCCCCAGGCTCTGGGAGGGAGGTTCCTCAGAGGCTGGACTCGTCGTCTTTCCGAAGGTCAAACGCTGCAGTCACTGGAGTGCCGGGAAAGGAAAGGAAGACTCTACTCATGTTTCTCCCTAAATGATAGATCCACACTTCCCCCACCTCTGAATTTCCTTATCGTGGTGGGTTTATTTGACTGAATTGTGTGCTGCTGTGATTTAATTGTTATGTTATTAGGGTGAGTAAAATAAAGCTGCAGCTTTTCTTTTGCTGTATTAGTGCAGTTTAATTACATTTGGGAAAGGCAAAAAGGAGAGTGGGAGCTTGCCAACATTAATGCTGTCTGTCATTCACAGCCCATTGATGACAAGGAGTTGAAAGCTTGGCAGTTACTCTGGTAATCAGCAACCTGGCTGATGACGAATGGAAAAGATTATGTGAAATTTCCTGAAAGGGGAAAAAAAAAGAGTTCTCCAAAGAAATAAAACACAAAATGAGAACAAAGGGCAAAAAACCCCAAACCCCAACTTCTAAATCCAACACTAAATCCTTTTTATAATGTTTACATGAAAGATCCTACATGAAGCAGATGTAATAAATGAAAATTTTCCAATAGTAAACTGTGTTTAATGCCTATAAAAGGAATGTGTTCCTAAAATAGGAGCACAAATATGTCCACTTGATTGTTGAAATGGACTTTTTCCCCTCAGCTGAAGAGTACATATCACTGATAAAAAACAACCAGCCAAACCAAAAACCTTTTATTGCTATAGATGGCCTCCCAGTAATATTTTTTAATTTATAACACTGAAAAGCAGCTCATCTTTTAGAGCTGTTCCAAATATATTATTCTACAGCTTTCAAAATGCAAATACTTTGTTTTCTTTTTTATTCTCTCGACTTCATTTTCTTTTTTTAAGACAGGAGGATGCAGATATTTCATCTTACTATTAGGAACATAAGCAACTTCTATTCAGGTTTTAGAGTTATTTGCAGTATCTCAGCCTCTGACACAGTAGTAAAGTTCAAGAAAAACTCATGTTAAATGAGACTTGGAATTACATCAGTGTTTAAGGAGAAATTCTACAGGAGAAATCTACATTCCACATGGTTTTGTTGTGACCTGTAACACGCATTATTTGTGCCATTTCTCATTTGTCTTAATTAAAAGCTGAATATTATTCCAAAGCCTTTTTTTTATTGGCATCTTTGGGAAGAAACAATGATGGCTTGCTTGAGGTTTTGTCCTGTCATTTTTCTGTAGCTGCTGGATATACCTACTCAGTTTCACAAGTCACAGAATTGCACTTTGGTGTTCAAGACTTCAGCTTTTCATTTTGCTCACAATGGGCAAATGAAAAGGTCCTCTGGTATCTATAGCATTATTAGACCATATTTTTAAGAACAAGAAAAACCCATACAAATGGACAATGTGCAACTGTTTGCTGGACATGCAAGCAATTGTGAGACTTTTGTCCCTTCTGTTTTGCCAAACACAGCACAGGACAGGAAAGAAACAAATGTCTTTTAATCACGACATTAAGCAACTTGGGCAATTTAAAGTTTACCAGCAGGCAATATTGACTGTGAATAGGGAACTTCTCTCTCACACTGCTGAACAGATACATCACTATGTGGCTCCAGGCTTTTTCCCCACAGGCAGAGTACCACAGCTCTGTATTTTATGAGGAGTTGCAGGGAACACCTAACCCCAGCTGAAAGGAGGTCGCTAAGGTTTACTGCAAAACAACACGAGGCTGATTTGATTGGTAAGTTTAGTGTTAAGAACTAGCTGTTTATTTATTAGCTTAAAAATATCACACAGGTTAGAGACCTCCTCCCCACTAAAGAAATAGCAATGGGATGTTACTCTTTCATCAGACCCACTTCCAAATTTCTGTAGAAAAAAAGTAAAATTTAGCAAAAAAACCCTGTAAACTTTTATTTTTGTGCCTGTGTGTGTTAGCAGTGTGAAGCTCCACTGCCTGAGGAACAGACCTTTCCATCCTGGACAACACATCGTTCTCTCCATGTGATAACCATGCCCAGGCACAACCTGATGTTCCTCCGTATTTGTCCAGGTTTCATGGACATACAGCCATGCCTCAGAGCTCAGGTGCACCACATACCCTCCTGTCCTGGCAAAGACCACCCAGACTGTGGATCAGCTGCTCCTTGCGCACATGCATTCCATCTGATGCCTCACGAAAGCACCTAGGAGGTGCAGGCTGGAGTGCACATGCACAGATGAGCCCTGCAGGGCATGTGCAGAAGTCTGACATGTCCCAGAAGTGATGGGGAACACAGAACCTGCGAGGGGACGGATGGCACATTTCAGAGCTGGAGGCTGTCACTCAGCCGTGGTCTACTGCTCCTCTTCTGCTGTGACACTGTGCTGACAGAAGTCTGCACTAGCTCTTATCTGGAAAAATCAAACTGATCAAGAAACGTTTAAAAAATCCTAAATTAGGCTGGATTTGTACGTTTAACAGGTGGTTTTGAAGCACAGGTTTAATTTAAACCACACATAAATAATTGCCAACCACAAATAAGCCAAATCAAGTAGAAAAATTCAGCTGAAATGATGCACTGTTACACAGGTTTATGTTTATTATCCATTTCTGCCTTCCCCAGTGATCATCTGAACTTCATTTGCCCAACTGCCTTTCACTTTCAATAAGAGGATCATTTCCTCCCCTATCAGTTGAAATTAATTTTTGTCTCTTGCTACCTAAGTGCTCACATAGAGCATTTTCCATCTTCAAAACTAATAATTCAAAAATGAGATACATAAGCCCTTCCACCTTGAAGTAACAATCTGTACAACCAAAGGTAACCTATTTAGGGGTCCCTTGCTTCATTATGCCAGAATTTGATCAGAATCCCTACAAATACTGTCCTTGCTGGACAACACAATTCCATAGTATCTTCCCCCAAAATTTTTTATTTAAAAAAAAAAAAAAAAATCAAGCAACATTTTGTTGAAATTTTGTCTGCACCTCTTCAATTGACACAAAGAGATGTTTGCTGTTCCTGAGCTTCAGAAGGTGACACCACCAGCCTGGGTGCCTTGGCTAAGCAGGTGGAACAGGACATAACTGACGCAGGAAAGCAATTTTTGAGAGCTGCAGTTTCTTCTGCAGGCAGGGTGAATATCTTCTTTGTTTCAATCCATTTCAGTAGTTCAGTTAAGGACTATTAAAGCTGAAAAATCAACATTGGAGAAGAAAAAGTAAGATTGCCTATTTTCCTCTGTCAGTCTAGAGCTAAGCCCAAGTGTGAGAGGATAAGATCTGCCTTCTCTAAGATTGTCAAAACCATGGCTACCAGAAGCCTCCAATTTAATTCCCCTTCTAGGGGCCATTATTTCAGTTATTTAATAAAATATTTTAAAATGCAAAGATACTTTTGAAATGCAACAAGCATTTTTAAGATAGTTTTAATGAATAATTTTAAATGACCTCAAATTTTACTTGAATGTCAGTTTTCATACAAAGAGAACTTGATGCAAATCATGAATAATTAAAAATGTCAAGTACTATTCACCATTTTGTAACAATAGAGGGTAAGAAATTAAATTTTTAATAAAATATTTTAAGCCTAAACCAGATGTATTTAATGTGTATAGATATGATGTTAACTCTATAGATACAAGATTAACTCCCAGTTGAAAAAGAAAAATAGCCAGATCTGCTAATACTGATCAGCTGATTTCTGTTTACACGTTCACCAAAAAAAGAAAAATCCATTTCTTTTACAAAAGACAACTAAAATTTAAAAAGTGAAAAGAAGATCTAAATTACCGATATCAAATATTTCTGCTTGTTCTTTCAAAGAATAGTTGAAATCAAGGATTTTAATTTTTCTGTGAAAATTAAGGATTTGCATCCAGCCAGCCTTGTCTCACCTGGAACATTTAATCAACAATTTTTAATAATAAAGACAAAAATAAATAAGAACAATGCTTAGCACATTTGCTTCTTCCTTTTTTTTTTTTTTTAAGTAGGAATTTATTACTCATATTTCCTGTGGGGAAACCACACAGCCTCAAGATTTCCAAAAAAAGGTGCCTGTAATTACTTTTCTAAGCTTGTATTCATGCATCTGAATAAGTGAATTGATTGTGAATATGTTCTGCAGCTTCTAATAGGTCCTAACCATTAGGCCGATCAAAAATTTCTCAAGCACATTTATTTTGTTGCAGAACCGCTGACATGTCAAAATGGAAAGTTTCAAGATAAATACGTATGTTTTCCCAACAAAGGAAGCTGTGGGGGAAGGTTTTCAGCTCCAGTTTTGGGGTTCCAAGCCTCTGCCCAGAGCACAGGACTTCTCGGGGGGCAGCCGAGGGGTCCCCGCGCCCCGGGCAGAGCCAGCGTGCGAGTTTGGCTCCGCTCGGTCATACAGGACCGTGTGTGGGGCTCGATGGCTTCTTTTCTTTCCTTCAGAACACTTCCCAGGGCTGCCTGGTTCACCCTGACCTGGAAGAGATGCGCAAGGTAGACGTATTCTGTCCAGAATGGGTCTTTTCCAGCTCGGGATTTTCACAGCGCTGTTTGATCAGCAGTAAGTCACCATGTGTACCAAACCCAGATGTAACTCCACTAATCTTTGCTCGATATCCAGCACGCTTTCTTGCCTAGCAGGTGATACGGGAACGTGCCAGCAGGAATTAAATTTCTTCTTGTAAGAATTTGAATTTTTTTCATTTGAGAATCGCTCTGCAGTTGTGCAGTAAAGCCCTTTACATGTAATTTGCCTCTCCTCAATGCATGCGTTTAACTCTCCTGCTCTCTACTCATAATATCATAGGAGTGCAATATTATATATTTATGATTCTACGATGGCCTGATTTCGAAGCAGAGGGAAGCTGTGCGTGCTCGGTGCCTCTGAGAAATACACCAGGCACTGTCAGGGAAGGGACCTTCCCTCGGCCACCCCCGTGTCGCTCAGCATCCCGCCAGGACCGGACCTCCGGAGTCCCCCGGGCGCCCTTCTCGCCCACCACCACCTGCGCTGCCGAAGGGACGGGCAGCGGCTGTCTTGGCCCCGGGGCGCTGCCCGCGGAACCCCCCCGCAGCCCCGGTGCCAAACTTCCCTCTGACCGCTGCGGGAAGGAGGGGGACGACCGGCACCCCCTACCCCCCGAAAGGCCGGCGCGGAGTTCCTGCCTCCCGACCGCGCACACCCGCTCCCCAAGGATGCTGTGCCCCGGGCCGCGCAGCCCCTCGGCGGGGCCGGGGCACTCGGCCTCCCCTCCCGCCGGAGGCGGCCCCGCGCCGCCCCCGCTGACCCGCGCCCGCGGCGGGAGGGGACAGCCCGCGCTCCGCCGCGGCGCAGCCCGGCCGCGGGCACCGGGCTCCGGGGCCATGCAGCGCCGCGGCCCCGGCGCATCACCGCTCCGGCCGGGCGGGGAGGAGGCAGGGCCGGCAGTGGGGGATTCCTGGCCCCCCAAAGGAGGTGGGGGAGGCGGGGGAGGGGAGGCGGGGGGGAGGGGAGGCTGAGCTCCCGGAGAAGGAGACGATCGCTCGCACAAAATCCTGCGTCTTCAAGCCGGCCCCGGCGGGCAGGGTACGTATTTGAGAGGCTCCCCCGCCCCGCTGCCCCCGCAGGGATGGGGGTCGGGGCTGGGGTCCGGGCGGCTGCCCCGGGCGGGAGAATCGCGCGCAGGGCCCGTTCCCGATGCGGGATCGGTGGAAGGCGGTGAGGTTCGACCGCCTCCCCCGGCTGGGGACCGAGGAGACGGGGGGGGATGGGTCCGCCTGTGTTGCCGTGCGAGGGTCTGAAACCCCCCCAGCCGCACCCCCCACCTACCCACCCCCAAGCGCGTCAGGGTTTTGCTTCTCCCAACCAAGCTTCCTCTTGGCTTCTTAAAAAAAAAAAAAAAAAAAATATATATATATACACACACACACACACACACATATATATATACACATAATATCTATGCCCCAAAGCTACAGAGAGTGAGGCGGGCGCGGGGGGGAGAGAGGGGGGGAAGGGCTTTTCTGAGGATCGGGAGAGAGGCGGAGGGAGAGGCGCCGGGAGCCTCGCAGCATCCCGTGCCCCGGCCCCGCGGCGCTGCTGCCGCCGGCCCTGCGGAGCGGGCTGCGGAGCAAGGTAAGGGCTGGCACCGCGCTCCGGGGAGCCTGCCTGCCCCTCGGCGGCTGCTCTCCCCGGCCGTGCGAGCGCTCGCTGGCGCCGGAGAGGGCAGAGCGGCCGCTGCCCCGCCGTGCCCCGCCGCCGCCCAGCCGCGAAGTTACTTTGTTCGCAGAGTTGCCGCGGAGGCCGGGCTGGGACCCCCGGGCGCCCCGGCCGCTCGTCCCTCGCATTCCCCCCGCCGTGCTCAGCGTCACCGGCCAACACCGCGAAGGAAGCCCCCGTGGAAAAGCCGTGCGCGCCTTCCCCGATAGTTTCCCCTCGCACAGCCGGGGGAAGGGGTGATGGAAGAGGAAGAGCTTCCCTTTGTCGTAGGAGAGGATTGAGTGACCTCCAAAGTTTTGTTCCGGGAGGAAACTGCTCGAATAAGTTTGGTAGGATTCATGCCGATTTGCATGTGATTTATCGCGCTGTTATTTGGTATTCCAGCACGCTCAAAGCAGCATAACAGGCAAAAAAAAAAAAAAAAAACCAAAAAAAAAAACCAAAAAAAAACAAACAAAAAAAACCCACCAAACAAAAAAAACACCAACCCCAAAACAACATAAAAAACAAAAAAAGAGGACGTTTAGATAGAGGTTTTAGTTCTTTTCATTGCTTTCTTAGGATTAGTGGTTTCTGCCTCGTACTTTCAGATCGGTAGTGTGGAATACATTTATAAATGGGTGTGCTTGTCCGTGGGTAGCACAGAGGGTATGGATGGGGAACGTGAAGAAACTGGGCAGATTTTAAACGTTCCATTCTCGTTGGCGGAAGATCAATAGTTGAAGATTCTTGCTTGCACAGTCTGTACATTGACAATATTATCATTGAGAGATCTGCTGATAATATATGCCATTGATAGCCATTTCAGCCTCAGTTTAATGAATTTTATGGTTAATTTAGATTAGTGTAAAGGAACTCCGGAGATTCTGGATAAATTGATAACTAATGATTACTAAACTTTGCGATTAGCTTGTGATGAAGTGAACTCTCTGTTTTTCTAAGGTAGATATTTAAAATACAAGGCTACATTTTAAAAGTGTATGTCTGAAATTTGACTACCAAAAAATCATGCATCTTTTGAGAAGACCAGTTATAGAGACATTGTAAAATGGCAATCTGTGTTGCACTTCTTTATAATAAACAGTTTTGTGATGCCAGACACTGTAAATTCTCCGGTAGTGTACTACAAAAATAAGGGGGGGACTGATTTCTATTTGTATATAGATTTTTTTGAAATGATTAAATGTAGTTGTTTTCCTGTGAATGATACAAATGTGAACTGATTAATATTAGTTACTACCCATAAAATTTCAATGGTGTGTTTAAACAGTTTTTGCTTGGCTCTCAGGATTTGTTTCATTGTCTCAAGCTATCCGAGACATAACAAATCTTTAAAATTTCTTGCTTGTACATTATCCTGTCTATCTCCTTTCTTCTCTTCCTGATCTCCTGTGGTATAATTCAAAGCAGAGTAGCTGCAGAGAATACCTGTATATGTTTGTGTGAAGTAAAATACCCATTTTAAAGATACACAAATGTTCTTGGTGGACAGGAGCCATCCCCTCATGCCCTGTAAGAAAACCTTCTGGGCTGCTATTAACAAGACACTTGCTTTAGTGTTAGTTTGTGATGCCAAACAACAAACATCAGAGAATGCAAAGATAAAGCTGGTGCTCTGATCTTTGTTTAAACAGGTCATGGTTTTTATTTAATGCTGCATGCTCATTATGGAAACTGTCAGCAGGAATGTAAAGCAGACAGGAGTTCTGATCTGGCATACATTCATAGATGACTCTGACATTGATGTTTCTGCTTCTTCAGTTAATGGTTCATAGAATATAGTGTAGTTTGTGATCATATTTATTTAATTGAATGTACTGTATGAAATCAGAAAAAACCCTCTAGATTAATGTCCTGCTAAGAACCAAACATGTTCAGATCTGCTGCCTCAGGTGCAGTCCTCTTGACCTGAAGAGTTACACAGAAGTGGACTTTTCTATTTAATAGAATGAGTAGAAGTGTATAAAGGGATCATTGGCTTTTAAGTCAGCTAGACTTCTGCCACTGAATTACAAGGAAGGAGACTCAAATCCCCTGAAACCAGGTAACTGCTCAATTACCCAGTCAGTTTCTTTTTTTCAGACATATGGAAACAATATCAAATAGTAATTAGAAAGTGCATTCATAATTGAGAATTTTAAAGCTTTTCATCCATGAGAACAGTTTTCATCTCAGTTGGTTAATAAACATAATAAAAATAATTCAGTGCAGTCCATTTGATCCTTGCTGAATCTTGTTTTGAAGAATTCATACAGGATGTGCAAGGTAAGCTGAAGGAAGAGGAACGTTTTCACATGTTCAGTTGCATGAAGGAATATTAGAATATTGCAACACACAGTATGAGCTTTCAAAATAAGACTCAGTGTAGCAATGGAAACTTTAATTTGGGTATTCTGGATCATACATTGGTTTGGGTTCTGTGATCGTTTTCCATAGGTCAATTTCATCTGTCTGAGAGCAAAGCTTCTAATTATTATTTCTAACTTAAATCCTTCATTTTAAATCCTGGCTATTCTAGGTTATATTTCAAAATATAAGCAAAATTGGTAATGTAAGGGAATTCTTTAAGGTGGCTGGATTGTTATCCTTTAACTTTACATTAGAAAATCATCTTTTCAGTCAATGTAATTACAAATAAAATAGTATGAGAATGTGATGCTCAGGCAAGGTTGCAGAGTGACAGTACCTGGTAGGATCTGTTGTAAAAAGTGGCAGAGCTATTGCAGTACTGGTTGTTGCCCTGCTTCTGCAGCAACCACCTCTGGAGGTAAAGCAGTTCATTCCTGGGCACTGCTCATCACTTGACCTCGCTGTTGAAACTGTTAACAAGTGTGGCAGTTTTGCCATGCTTTGACAAGGCAGTGGGAATTGTATTAGGATCAACAATTAGCCATCATGGTATATATAAGGCAACTTGCGGTCATAACTGATTTGAGATTCATTATGGTAACCTAAACACAAAATGCTTAGCATCTTCCATTCAGTCACAATTTAAAATGCTATGATTTACTACAGGAGTAAAGGTTGAGTTCATCATATCATTTAAATATGCTGTATTCTCTGTCAGTGTAGTAAGGGCTCGTCTTTACTGATTGAGAGGTGCAATGCAGAACTACCTTTCAACTGCAAGCATTAGCCCTCACTTGTTACATGTGTCTAATTTGTACCTTTCTGCTAAAACCAGGAGTGTATCACTTTTCTTTGCAAGCTTACTTTTTATGTGGTGTGTCCTCTTCACCTTTTAAATTGAATTCCTCTGCCATGCAGTCAGCCCAGCTTCCATTATGGCATCGAGGGTCTTGTCACTGAACCAAAGACTGAAGCCAGCAGAGCAGCTGCACAAGTGGCATATGAAGGAGGCTGATGGTGACTGATATTTTGGATTGTTTTTTCCATGTTTTCCTAATTGGCTGTTTTGCACAAGCCTCCTTTTTTGCCTGCTCTCTGAATCGCATCACTGCGCTTGACGTGCTGTGGAACTCCAGCACCCCGTACGCCACTTGATTCCTTATCACCTTTTCCCTCCTCTCACCGACTCTTACCAGATCCCATCTCCTTCCCACTTCTGTCTTTTGTGATGCTAATCTTGCATTATTTTTCCCTCCTCTGTAAAAGAAAATGGGAGGAACACAGTGTGCTGCCATTGCACTGATAATCCTGTGCTAGGTTGTTTTCCTCCCATATCCATTGTTGAGTTTCTGGAGGCTGTAATCTGGGGCAGAGACTGCTTTACTGTAGGGCTGTGCAGTGTCCAGCATCATTTGCTGCTGGATTTCACCTGGTCTGTGGACACTCATAATGTATAGTAATAAAAGGATTATTTTGGCTTTGTGGGACAGCCTTTCTTCTGGTTCTTTGGTAGAAAAGCAAAAAATTTCTACTTGGAGGTTTTCGCTACTGTATTGCTGTTCTGAGTTCTGTCCCTCGACACTGTGTCCCTAATATGAGAGGATTTTGGTAAAAGTTCAAGACACCTTACCTAATGTAGTGGGGATGGGGTAGATTAGATTAGATTTAGCTACTGACAGAGGTTAACTGTCTTCTACTTTCAACAAGAACGACAACAAGTGTCAATTTCAGCACATATTAGTGGAAACCTCAGGTTTGTCAACATAAAAAAAAAAAAAAGTTCAGATTTCATCGTGTTGATCAAATAAAACAGAAGGGAAACCAAAAAAATGTACAGCGAGTTTCAGAACTTGGTTATTTTCCTTCCAGATATTTTTGCATTTTGATCTCCGTTTACTTTCCACCTCTAAACTGTGTATTTTTATTTTAGCATTTTTTTGTGTCCCATGAAAATCTTTTCACCAGTGCAAATAAAAATTTTCAGGTGAGTATTTCAAGCAGCCAGTGAATCAGCTGATGGACAGTGCACAGTTCAGGGGCAGCCTTTCTTTATCTCACATGGACCACGTAGGTCGCTCTTTGTGGACATGACTTCAGGGTAGGAGGAGTGGCTGTTAACTGTTTTTTCTTCACATCAGTCCTGGAGGCAATACCTGGAAAAATAAAGGTAACAAATCCAGTGACTCCCTCCCTGGACATGAATCAGATGACAGGAAGGGTTTCAATGGGATAGCTGCAGCTAAATGAGGGAGAAGTGGAAACAGCAGAAGTGATATGACAGCATAGTTAATTTTCAAAGTTATGTGTGTGAGAGAAAAAAATGTAGCTGTGAAGGATTTGCTTGTTTAATTTCATAATTTATCTCCAGGCCTTAGTAGAAAAAGAGACACTGATGTCAGAAGTAGTATCACTATAAATATATTTACATGTGAGCTGTGTTCAACATCCCACCTTTGACACATGTGCTGGTACTTTGGCATTTCATTCATCTTGAACTACAGGGATGGATAGGCCACTTCTCTTTTGTGCTCTTGTCCTTTCAAGAGTTGTTAGCATCAGATTTCTTTCTGAAATAGATGAGAATATTGGCAGTAGAAATGAATCCACAGCCGAGCGGTGCTGCTGCACAAAAAGGGAAGACCATGTCAATTTATTACACACAAATTCCACTGAAATCAATTAGGATAAAGTGAGTGTCACAGGCAAGTGGCTTACACCCAGCAGGACTTGTACTAGGCTAGGAAATGAGGATGTGGCCAGTTGTCACAAAAGAGTAAAGAAAAAGAACATTCTTCAATTTAAAATTAAACCAAACTGTGTTTTAAATATGTTTCAGTACTTCTTACTGAGTCTTCTTCTCAGTAAGTAATATTTTGAAAGATTCAGGAGTTTAACCAGATGACATGCCCAAATTGAAAACTGAAATGTAGAATCAAACCCCCTCAACCCTAATTTATTCCTGTTGGAATGTCAAATTTTTTTTTTTTTAATTTCCTCACATAAATTGTATTTTTGGCTATTTTCCTTTAGAATGAGTATTCTCATTTGGGGACTTCTAATTTTCCCTATATGAACATATACACATGGTTTACAGTAACATAGCAGATTATGTATTACTGCCAGAAACTAAGGCAAATTTTTTAGAGTGAGAAATGATTTTTGTGGCTCTTAGATATTTATTTTAATTTTCCTTCCCTAGAGGTAATTACTTACATAGATTAGCTGCCTCTGTAGGTATTTTTAGATAACTAAAGGTAGGTAGCATTGAGTGAAAATAATATATTTTTCAGGAAAAAGATTTGGTTTTACTTAAAAAAAAGTATCAATTTAAATATTTCATTGAAATATTACAATGTTTTTATACATTCAGGCACTATCATATGTAGGATTACAATAATGTGTTTAGCCTTGACAAATATTCAGTCTATTTGTAAATCTTAGAGCACTCCAGTGTCTAAAATATATTGGATATATGGTAAAGCAGAATTTTAAGGTTGAAACAAAGCAATATTATTAGGTTTTGTTGATTTTTCAAATTGAATAAATGAACAGTTTATTTGTACGGATGAGAAATTAATTCAGAAAATGATACTGCTAATGAGCCAAAATAAAACTAAATTTTCATAAATAGAATATTCATTTACTGTATAGCTTTGGGAACCAAGGAAGGAAATGAGAAAAAGTAATTTAAAAATCATACAATCATTCAAAATAAGACCAACAAAGAAGATTTCTAAGTTGTAACTGCCTTAAATAAATACAGAATTGGATTTCTTAGGTAAATATGCCATTTTTGTATTTTCTGAACTCCGTGTCTGTATCCTTTCCTGGATGCCTTGTCAGAACTTTGGTGTGCCGTAGGTACAGTATATTTTTGGATGAAACTTCATAGAAGGGGATGTTACCACATAGTCCCAAAATCCAAATAATTTATCTCATTTCCTACTTCTTGTGTCCACATAATTTTTTTTTTCCAGTTAAAGCTCACAAGTATGTTAGTGTTCTTTATAAAGAAAATAATGAGAGAAACGTGCAATATTTATGTTCGAGAGCAAAGGAAGTAACTAATTTGAAGAAAAAAAATTCAGTCAAGAATTTTCTTATACTGACAGGTCATTATAACCTGCGACGGAAAGCAATGATGTGTGGTTTAGAATGGTGGGAAATAACGTGGGGGATTTTGTTGCCTTTTTTATTTTCCTAATGCAGGTTAAGGTGACTGGAATTACAGAGAAATAAGAGGTTTTATTTAAGACACTGGGTTTTTTTCCATGTTAGAAGCCAGATTGCTCAGTGCCCCACAGATCTGCAGTTAACAAATATGTGAGATATATGATGAGGCACTGAGGTATTAATTGATATGTGAAATATGAGATTCTAAACAGAAGAGGACAAAAAGAGTAGGGTTTTGAGGCTTACAGGTAATTCAGAATTACATTCCCTGGTTTTGCTTACATGGGTGGAAATAGCTATGACTTCCAGAGAGCAGATACACTCACAGAACTGAGTATTATTTGACTGATAACAGTTATCAAATTTAGATTTGCTGGCACAGAAAACCACCTCAGGTATTTTCTAAAAAGTCTTAGAAGTGCATATTTAGTTTTATTTTTTTAAATACAACGGGAAATGTTTCAATCTCTGACAAATCCTATTAATTTAGGAAGCCTAATGATTCCATCAGCAGAAGTGTGCATGATCAAACTTAAAATCCTCAAGTGTCTCCATGACATTTGACTGTGCTGCCTTCCCTTTAAAGCCCTCATTTGTCAGGTGAGCACACCAGGCTCCCGAGGGGAGCCTTGGTGGTTTTGCTTTCCCAGGACCTGCATTCTGTTTCAGAAGATGAAGAGGAGGAAGAGGCGAGTGTATCTCTCTGGAAAGATTTTAACAGCAGTGTGATTTCCCTGGCTTATCCTTTCCCACAGAATAATTCCTTTTTAGGATTATTTCAATATTCATTTTCTGGTGGCAGAACTGAAGATAGCAGACTGATTCCATTGATTGGCCTCTATCTGAACTGTCTGAAATGGGTATTTTAGCAAAAACCTTTAGTATTTTCAGCCTATTTCTCAGAGTAAGTGGTTGCTTTTCTAGTCTCAGTAAGTTCACTTACTGGCGGTCAGTTTGTGACGGGCATTTTTCAGGAGGTTAAAGCAAAAGCAGGAATTTGTGATAGTGAAGCTGGTGGTTGTAAAATGTTACTGGGACAATTCGGAGCATTGATGCAGAGTACTCTGTAGTGATTTTTAGGGGTTTAAATAAAGGGTCTACTTCCCTGTGTAAGGGATGATCTGACAGTTTATGAGGGACACTGTAGTCTAGGGAACACCTGGGCCCTTGTAAAAGCTCTTGAAAGAGTTTCTGGTTAGCAGTATCCAAGATTTGCATGAGAAACAAGTATGTCACCATGTAGTCTATCACAAACTCTCATGCTCCTCTTTAAGGTGCTTTACTACTCTTGTCTTACAGGCTTTCCCTGAAAAAATACAGCTTTGATGTTTTATAGCTGCTTTTTTTTTTTTTTTTCATACTAGATTTTGTTCTTTCATTGCCTCCCCAAACCTCAGCTTGTCAGGCTGACTGAGCAAAATGAACATGTTTTCTGTAGATGCCTCTTTGCCCCTGACCTTAGTACTGCCTAAAGCCCCACAGTTCTCTTCTTTCTTTGTCTCGGTGGTGGTGGAAAATCTGGCAACTACCCCTGTTCAGCTTCTTGCTGTGATGTGCCACAGTCACATTGTGCTTCCTGACCTTCAGATGTTTGCAGCTTAGCAGAGTTCATTCCTCAACAGAGGACATCTTTATAGTTTTCTCCCAATTACTGACTTCTTAAAGTTATTATTATAATTATCAGCATCAATATTTTATCTTGGTTTCTAATTATTATTTCCGTGACATCTGCATGAGCCATGTTGCTTCAAGTCTGGATTCATATTGTGTGCTGCTGGAATTATTTTCAAGAAGTGTCAGTGGTGTATTTAGACTTGAGACAAAGGGTGGATGATGGAGAGAACAGTGAGGTCAGTGGAGTGAGATATAGGGAGAGATAGTGGACATGAAAGTGAACCTAGAATAAAGCAAAATCTGTGAGTGGAGAAGTGGGATCAAAACAAAACATTGGCTTGAAATGAAAAAAAAAGAAAGATAAATAGGATGCATAAAAAGTCTGGGATGTTTAAGTAGATGGGGAAATATTTATGCTGGTGAGATACAACACCAGAAATTTCAGGCTGAAAAAGTAAAAAAAAAAAAAAAAAAAGCAAACTTAATACAAAGATTTATTTGAGGACCTCAAAAAGTACTTAAATATATCTGGGTAGTCCTACCTGCCTAGTCCAGTAATTCTTTAGGAGAGGTGTTTCAATCCTCACAGTTTATGTTCTGATGTGAAGCCTTCTGAAGGCTGGAGCAGTGTCCATTGCACACAGTGGACTTCGGGGCCCATTTGAACACACGCTGGAGAAAACAGCAGGAAATTAATGTACAGAGAACATTCCTGCCTTCTGTGAGGAGATGGCTTAGCTGATTTAATAGCTTTTTCTCAGTCTGTGATTCCAACAGCCAGGTTTGTGATATTTATTTTAGTATTCATGTTCTTGCAGTCCTTTTTACATTTCTCTGTTTTTCCCTGGCAGACATCCCGCAGCTCCATAAGTCTGGGGGAAGAGGATGGTTAGCATGTTGTTGCTGTGGGGATTTGAGTCTTAACTCTCTGTGTTGGTAATGCTGGGCATATAATTTTAAAACTTGCATGCTGCAGAAGCAGATAATTATTTCCCTGCTGCATTTTATACTGTGGTTTGGGAAAGCAATACATTCCAGAATATTAAAAGAAAGGAAAAGTTACAATGTGGGGGACTATTGGAAATGGAAACAGAAAGAGGGGAGTAATGGGTGTCAGTCTGGTTATCAGTCAAGCTGGAAGGAGACAGCTTGTTCTGTCGAACACCAAGAATGTCAGTAGTCAGCCAATCACTTATGCAGGAAGAAAACCATAGACTGAAAGGTAAGGTTCAAAGACATCTGTGTATGTTTCTGAAATGAGCTTGAAATCAGCTTGCTACTGAATTATGCTTACTGATCCTGTGTGTTACATAGATGATTTCTGTTTAGCACAGGCATTTCTATGATTGGTGGTTTTTTTTTTTTGTTTTGTTTTTTGTTTTTTTTGGCAGGATCTTCCCTTCCCTTCCCTTCCCTTCCCTTCCCTTCCCTTCCCTTCCCTTCCCTTCCCTTCCCTTCCCTTCCCTTCCCTTCCCTTCCCTTCCCTTCCCTTCCCTTCCCTTCCCTTCCCTTCCCTTCCCTTCCCTTCCCTTCCCTTCCCTTCCCTTCCCTTCCCTTCCCTTCCCTTCCCTTCCCTTCCCTTCCCTTCCCTTCCCTTCCCTTCCCTTCCCTTCCCTTCCCTTCCCTTCCCTTCCCTTCCCTTCCCTTCCCTTCCCTTCCCTTCCCTTCCCTTCCCTTCCCTTCCCTTCCCTTCCCTTCCCTTCCCTTCCCTATGGTTTTTATGTGTCCAGGGTTGGCAGTGAGTGACTGTCACTGAGCAGAAGGCTCAATATGCTGTTGCATATTTTTTTCCCCTTCCTTTTTTTTTTTAACATCAAAGGAAATAGGTTGTTTTTCATTTTTCACCTGTATATAGGGTGAACTTTTTGCTTCGTGTTTGCTGGCATTATCTCAGGCTGCCTAATGGTGTGGTTCACTCACTTTCCTGAGTGCAAGGGTTGATTTCCTGCCTAAAAGAGCTCTTCAGCACTAAAGGGTGTGTCAAGTGGTGTACTGGACGTGTTTCTGTTCCCAAACAAGTTTGTCTTTTGAGTTAGATTGTTTTGGTAAGTGCTATTCCACTAACCCAGAAAGAGGAAGAGAGCCTAAGGGTGGGTATTGGGGTACATGCACATTTATCTGCTGTTTCTGCAGCAGAATTGACATCTGACTTGTGATAAGTTGTAAAGGACAGAACCCAAAGAGGAGACTGACAGAAGCTGTTTCCTCAGCTACTGTGAGCTCCTAAGAGCTTCCCAAGGTTAAAGAGAGATCCTAGTCCCTAAGACAGTGCCTTTACTCCTTTGAAACCCCGGTTCAGTTGTGTGTAAAGTGGGCACAATCCCCAAATTGTAAAAAAAGGCTGTTTTTCAGGTAGTTTGAAATCCTTATGTAGAGGTGTGGAATCATAAATTATTTATCTTACTAGAGAATATTTCTAGAGGTCACCAATTGTAATAGTTTCTTTCAAACAGAAGTAGGTTCACTTAGAACAGTTTGCCCCCTATAAAATCTCTGACCTTGACTATCCAGACTTCTTTACAAATGCATCATTTATTACAGGAAGCTCCTTAGGGAAGGTTCTTCACATCTGCTGTCATAATTTCTTATTTCCTAAATGCAGCAATTTATACTTGATTATTCTTACAAGGATTGTGCCTCCCTTCCCTCCCCCTGCTCTGGCACATTCCTTTGTGCTTCTGCTTCATCTGTAGCCTGAACTCAGCATCTGAGAGTGTTTGAAATCCCAAATTTTCTTTGTTGTCATTCTAGCATTTCCTTACCACTCTGTTCTCGGGGAGGGCATGTAGGAATCTGCTCCTTTATTCCGAGGCTGTTTTGCTGTGGCTTGTTAGTGACAGCAAGTTGTCATCATCTTACAGCCATTCAGCCAGTGACAAAAACCAAGCTGAATCTTTCATTTCAGCTTCCTGAGAACAAGATTTCCTCAAACAAAAATACGCTGCCACTTCTTGGAGCGCTTAACATCTGTGGTAGCTAAGCAGAGGGCTGCAGCGCAGATTTTTAAAGATGCTTAAGTGCTTGACTGCCACTAAACTGAATTGGACCAAAGTACTTGTAAATAGCTTTAAAAATCTGAGTGACTGGAAGGCCTCTCTCATCCATCACTCTTGGTAGTGGTCCTTTCAGAATGGCAGAAAGGCACATCAGCAGGGTCACAGAAAATACTTCTATTCCTGCTGTCCAAAACTCTGCATATTAAGTGAATTGCTGCTTTCTAGCATGGGTCTTTATGAAATACGTCTTTGAATCAGATCGCCTGTATTCCCTAGAAGAGCCCCCGCTTGCATGAAAGTCAATATTTAAGTCAGACAACTTTTAAAAAGGATGCAAAGTTATACTGTAAAAATACCCACCTTTATAGCTTATAATCCATTTTTTATTAAAACTGGGAAATAAGAGTAAAATTCACATTTAAATTACTTTCTGCTGTTTCTAGGGGATACTCTTTGCATTCCAGTTGGTTTCATGTTGTTCTTCCCCTATCCGTTTTCGGTACTGCTGTTCTAGACTTGCATAACCTTCAGGGAAAAATTTATTCCCAAACATAAAACCTGTATGGATTTTACATTTTTTTAAATATTTAGTAACATTTAACTGTGTATTAGCCTTGGAATCAGTCTGTTTTGCTGTGAACCCAGAATGCTGGGGTAGTACTGACTGAAAAGTGTTGGAAGAGGGGAGCCCTTCATATTTATTTTCTTCACTCAAGGAGTTGTGTGCTCCTCAAGGAGTTCCTTCAGTGATGCTATAGAACCAGGATCGAGTGCACAGAAAGCCATTCACTCCTCTGCTGATGTAAGGAACAGGCACTTGCAATGCTTCTCCATAATAAATGTCACAGAGTTTGGGAAAATTTAGTTAAACTAGTTCTTGTTCAATTATCTTGCATTTGAATTGTGTGTAGTAATGTATTCCATTTCAGGTTTGGTGGGGAATAAAACTTCATCAGTTCTATGGGAAAAAAAAAAAGTAAGTGATTGTGTTGGAAAAGCATTGTGATTTGATGTGGCTTTCTGAATGACGGTCTTGTCTTTTGGGTTTGGATTGGAAGTCTGAAATACTTGAGCTATGCTCTGTAGCAAGTTTACTTTCACTTCGTGCTTCCCACCCCTAATTAAAGAGCGTTCATCAGGTCGCTGAGCTGGAAAAGTTCGTGTACTTTGAGCAGTCTGTCTTCATCCCTCCGCCTTCACCTCACGTTCCATAAAGCAAACTGTGAGCTGAGGAGGTGTCCGAGAGTCACGCTGCGTGTCTCCCCTGTGCCGCAGGTGTTTGGAAGGGCAGCGTGCTGGCCGGGCCGGGGGCTGTCATGGTGCTGGCCCCCGCAGCAGGGAGATAGCAGAGATGGTGGCCTGAGGGCGCCGGCCCCGCGTGCAGACATGGCCTTCGCCCAGTCCCACATCATGGCAGCCAGGAGGCACCAGCACAGCCGGCTCATCATCGAGGTGGATGAGTACAGCTCCAACCCCACACAGGCTTTCACGTTCTACAACATTAACCAGGGACGCTTCCAGCCCCCACATGTGCAAATGTAAGTATTACAGTGCTGTTATTGCTCTGGCACAGCCTTCGGAATGGTTATTGCCTTGTCAATGTGGTATTTGATGGATCAGTCAAAAAGAATTCAAGGAACACTGTTCTGCTGCCTTTCTAATAATATTTACTATAACGACAAGAAATCAGTCCATTTGAAAAGTACTTTGTTAAAAGATGGGAGAAAGATTCCCTCACTGGTGTAAGTGTAATACATAGTACTTAGGTATTAAAAAGAGAAATAAAAAACAAGTGGTGGCAATAAAACACGAGATGCTACAAGGATGATACTTTCTGCAATCTTAATAACATTTGTTTGCTTTGTGCACTTGCATATTGATGTGCATGGCTGCTGAAAATACCAAGCCTGGATCTGTGTAGCACGCATTCTCTTTGGTTGGTTATATTACAGCTACATACAAGGGAAAAATCATATCAATACATAAAATACTGTGGGCACCCATCCGAAAACTTACTTTCCAAAAGTGCCAAGTGCTTAAAGAGTAATTAAAATAATGTGTTTGTTTCTGACTTCTTATATAACGACAACATCAGTAAAATTAACTGCTCTTGATGATTTACTTGTAACGTAAACCGGAGAATTATAATTACGAAATTAAACCTGCCATAAAGTTTAAAGCCAGAAGGAAGAGCAAAACAGTAAAGCTATTACAAATAAATTAAGTATAAAATTCTACTGTAAAATATTTTTATAGGGAATAAAAATGTCTGCACCATTTTATTGTGTTTATTAAAGAGAGAAGCAGCCTTATCTTTACATCAGATGGCTGTTTTTTTCCTTTAGGAAGACTGAACAAATAGTCAGTTTACATTTTTGGTATTTAATATGATTTGATAACTTAAAAACGTAGGTCATGATTTCTGCAGTTAAAAACCTCAGCACTTGTAACTGGTTGAATGCTGTGTATCTATTTAGTGAATGCTTCTTTGGCATAAATTAGATTATATAAAAAAAATCTGATGACTAACATGTATATCAAGATGGTGAGCAAACACTCGGTTTTTGGGGGCAGTATATTATGGTCTGTGTTGGGGTTTTTTAGATCCTACTGAAATGCAAACAGTAAAATTAGTTGAGTGTTAGCACTGGGAAACATCTTTTGTTTATAGAGCTGGCAAATGGTAGAAAAAGTACAAACAAACAAATGTGGGTTCAGAAATACTTTTACAAATTATAATGCCAAATGCAGGTTGCCTGATTTGTTGAGGCTTAGCTATTCTTTGTGAATTTTCAGACAGCTCCTGGGCACTCAGGAATTTGTTTCCTGATCTTAAAAGCTAAATGTTTTTACTGGGCAGAAAATAAGTTAGTTAGTAGTATTTACTTGGTTCTCAACAATATACTGCTTAAACTTCTAACCAGTAATAAATCGTGGTACTGGAGGCTCAGGCAGTCAACTACATGATCGAAACCCAGCACCCAAGCAAGGACTTCAAAATAAGATATCCTTAGAACACAGTTCCTCAGAAGAGTTTAGCAAACTCTCATGAATGATTAATACTATTGAAGAAGCTTGTGCAAATAGAAAAACAGGCCAAATCAATTGAAACACGTACCACAATCTGACCTACACTTTCTCTTTGTACAGAAATAGTAAATAATGTTTCTGAATACCAGTAGGATTGCTTTTTCTTCCTACCAGTGAATAGAATAGTAACAAAGAAGGTAAAAGCAGACATAAAAAGGGTGACAAAAGCACCTTTTATTCACATGATTGTTGTGGGTGAAATCCTAGCCCTGCTTCTGTGCATGTAAGTTTTGTCCTTAACTCCAGGCTTTGTGCATGGTTCAAAATACCTCCATTAGTGATGTTGCAGGCAATCATAAACATTTCACACAGACCTGTTAACATCTGAACTCTCAGTAAACTACTTTCACCACGGAGTGGGAGGAGGGTTGTATGCTCCTTTTCTTCTGGATTCAGTCTTGTTGCAGCTCTTCCTTGGTCCTCTGTGCAGGTTTGGCTTTCTTATTTGATGTTTTAGCTCCCAGAACATGCTGACAGCCCTTTCTAGACCTGTCGTAGTCTGGCATCCCTGTGCTTGTGAGATGACTGGGTTGCCTCTGACAAGGAGGGTGGTAAATTCTGCCAGTGTTTTCAAGTCCATCAGTCATTTCTGGAAAGTGCCTGTCTCACTCCTTCCTAAAGTACTGAAATCTAGTGTATAAACTAACCTCTGGAAATGTTTTTGCTCTGAGATGTTCCAACTTCGCTTTTCAGTTTCTCTGCAAGTTTTCCTACTGATGTAAAGAAAAACAAAAGCATTTGCACAGAAATAATCAGCAGATCTGTATTCCTCTGCTCATGCTGCAAGCTGTGCATTGGGTGTTGGTGTGACAGCTGCTGTGGGAACGCGTTACACAAGAATATGGGGATTGAGCCTTCAGAAATTATTTCCAGTAATACAACTTAGATGAGTTTGTGAAACTTGACATATGCTTTTACCTATATATGGTCTCAGTGCGTGCATATCACTTCAACATGAGAAATCTGCATCTCATTTATTTGGGTGGGTTTTTTGTATTGATGCCTTTTTCCCACGAAAATTCTCTGGCCTATTGCAGAGAATTTAAAAGTTACACATACCTCAGCAACCAGGAAAATGCTGTCCACACCTTCCCCATCCCCATCCAAGGCATGTGCATTATGTGCTGCATGGGGTTGCCATGGTAAGTCTGCTGTTCTTTCCACACAGCTTCCTATGTGAAACGTACACTGCTCCCTAACACCCGCCTCACTGCTGTGCTGAGCTTTAGAAGATTTCTGAAGGAGAAGCTGTACCTGCTTTAAAGACTACCCTACCATGAAAAGTCAAAAAGCGGTGTTTTAGACCAGTCCATATTCTTAATGTTTGCCAAGGCATTTTCCATGACTTAAAGCTGGCTCGGTAATGCCATCTGTAACTATCTTTGGGAAGTGCTGGGCAGGGAGAGCAATAATTCAGTTTACTGGACTGATGTTTAATTCTTTTAGCTTGAACAGCTACAGCGATAGCCAAGGTCAGCCCCTCATCATTTTTATCCAACCATCCCGGTTCATTTTGTGAACTGACTGCATCATCCTTCACACAGCTCCCACCTGAGGGCAAATCCTTACCCCCCCAGTCTGAGCCCCACCATTCACCACCCACATTCCTCTGCACCCCTGCTGCCGACCCTGGAACTTGCCCTGTGCAGCTTTCTCCTCCTCCAAAACAGAGGCATTTTTAGCACCTCAACCCTTGTCCTTCATCTGCCCTTACCCACATGCCCTACAAGAGGTGTTCCCAGCTGCTTGGAGTCCAAGCACTGCACTCTGTGCCACCCAAATTTTGGAGTTCCCACTACATCCCTGCTTACATATGCCCCTGGCATGTAGTTCATCAGGTAGGATTTGATCACAGCTGGGTTTACCCCTCAGCTCATATTTAGCTACTTTCTGCTCAAAACCTGGAAGTTCAGAAAGACAACCCTAAGGTGTTTGTATGAAAAGGCTGCTCCTCCAGTTTTGCTGTAAAAAACTCAATATTTCTTCTTCTGATGTGGCAAAGATGGATACAAAATAATTGGTTCATATTCTGGTTTTGTAGTTACATTGTAGAAAATGCTAAGACCTTTTTCTGTATTTAACAATATTTCAATGTTTTAGATTTGTTCCTCACCCTCTCACTAATCCTGTGAAGTTGTCAGAACCACCTCAGTTTATCTGCCTATAAATTTCATATAATTTTTTGACACAGAGAAGAAGTTGAGTGATTAAAGATTATCTTATGCCTTTTAAGCAGTAAAATGCTTTTTGAAAATTTACCTAGCGAACAGAAGTAGTATTATTAAAAGCAAAGATCTCTATGATTTTTCCCCTGAGTTTGTCTATGTATAAGTAAGCTCCTGAATTGAAGCACAACCATCAAAGGATAGAAATATGTACTGTATACTGCGACAGTGAGCAAAATGAATTTTATTTGCCCTTTCAAAAGAAATGTTGAAAAAGTAAAATAGTTCATAACAATTTTGTATATCTCTCTGGTTTCTAGTGACACTAATATAACTCTTGCATCTCTTGCTTTTTGATTTTTTTCCATGAGAATTCCCTAACTGGAGTAGCAGATACAATATAGCTGCATATAGATAAGATTTGCTTCTATGTATTCGAACAAAATATGGATTGAGGTTAAAAAGATTGATTTGAAAACAAGTATTCCTTCTATAGCAGAGACGTGTTCTCTGATTTCCTCTTGTAAATTATAAGTGAGTCTCATCAAACTGGGTCAGATCTTTTTGTTTCTTCAGTTTTGAATGTAGAGATTGGGTTCTGAACAATGCAGCCTCACCCCTCACAGCATCTGATTTCATTTAGTGTAATTAGGCCCAGAAAGTCGTCACTTTGTCCTGACAGCAGTCAGGCTTTAAGGTACATTTACAGCTGTTAGGAGAGTTTTAATGTTGCTTTGCATTAACACACTGGAACGTATCTCCAAAACGTGTTAATTAAATTTACTTGAATTGAGTAATTTGCAGAAAAGAAGTTATAATTAGAAAGAAAAAAAACATCTAAATGTATTTATGTATCTAAAATAAATCTTTTCCCTGTGTACAGTGTAATCATGTTTAAACAATGGAATGGGATAGTACTTTTCCTTTGAAAATGGCAATGCCTTTGATTTATTTGTAAGTATTTGTGTCAGAGTTACTGCCATAGTCGAATCTCTTTTCCTTAATCTCTTTAAATTAATCTATCTACCCAACAAATACTGAAAATGTTGTGATGTGAACATCGAGAATTTTTACACCTCCCATTAGTGTTAGGTTTGTTTTAATAAATCCTTCCATCAGGCAGTTTTACAAGTCTGGGTGATCTTTTGTAAAGGTAAAAAAGTAGTGTCAGAATTGCAAAGCAGACACTAAGGAATACGTAAATACTTTATAACCTTGTTATGATGCATTTCCTACAGGGTTGATCCGGTGCCCCATGATGCTCCGAAGCCTCCAGGATATACACGATTTGTCTGTATTTCTGATACTCACTCAAGAACTGATCCCATCCAAATGCCATATGGAGATGTGTTAATACATGCTGGTGATTTTACTGAGCTGGGACTTCCTAGTGAAGTAAAAAAATTCAACGAGTGGCTAGGTAGGTATTGAATTCTGTGTGGATTCGACAGTAAATTTGTTTACTGGTTGTATCTGCCCCTTCTGCCTCCCAGTTAAAAACCATCATGCACTCAGAAATCATGAATATTAATTTGACTTTTAAGTTTGAGTGGCAGTGAGCAGGAATCAGATTTTTTTTTTCCCTAGATTCGACAAATATTTTTGCATTTTTCCAACTGAGCAAATAGTATTTGTGAGACTATTCATCTGTTCTGCCTTCACACTCTCAAGTGTACATTAAGCAACTTCTTGGTGTTAGCAACAATTGAAGTCAGGAGGACTTTAATGATTTACATAAAACCTCTTGCTTACATTGTTACAGCTTTGCTGCCTCCCCCAAAAAGTTGTTGTGACTGAAAACATTTTTCTGTTTAACCCCAGAGGGCTCATAGGTTTGGGGTTTTTTTATATCTGAGGCTCAGCTGCGCCACAGAGATGAATTCTGAACAAAGCAAACCCTGTGTGCCTGTGGTTGCTGCTTTGGATGTAGCAGACCAGATGTAGATGCCTTCTGCAGGCAACTTTTGGCATTGCTAACTGAAATTCTGTTCCACTGGGTAAGAGAGTGATGATTTACATGTGCTTCTGCAATGTTTTGTATATGTTAAAAAAAAAAAAAAAGACAGTGAAAATTGGAAAGCATGCACTGTATCCAGACAAAAACCCTCATCAGTGCTGTTCTTGCAGCATTGCAGATACCTTAATTTAGAATAAAAGTGGCTTCTGGATTCTGAGACTTCATTAATTAAAAAAAGGTGAGAGGGAATGAAGGAGTTGGGGAGAGAAAGGACCCAGTTTAAGTGTAATGGATTTCAAGATTTAGTGTTGATTTTCTTTCTTGTAGTTGATATTTTTGCATTTTTTCCTGTCTTTTTTTTTTTTTTTTTTTTTTTTTTTCCTACATATTGCAGCATTCCGCACTAGGAAGGCACAAAGCAGACAGATGCATGTAGGCTGAAATTGAATTTAAAAAAGAAAGTCAGGACTTCACAATTTAAACAAATATTTACTAGCAAATAATTATCAGCAAGGCTGATAAATATTTATTTGAGCTCAGGAATCCAATAATATGCTCACACAGAACAATTGTTTTTTTCTGTGACTATGAAGGTAGGAACAGCATGTGGAATAACTGATATAGAGCCATCAACTTTGTCTCTGCACCCAAATGGAACAGGTTGGTTATAAAACATCAAGTTTTGACCCTATTCTGTAGGTCTCTACCATGTATTATAGTAATGTGCTGAAAATAGCTTTTACAAATTATTCAAACCATATGGTTACCCCTTCTAAATAATCCTGATTTTATTTATCTGCTGGTGTGGGAAGAGAAGTGCTTTGGGATATTGCTGGTGAGCAAGGATGGGGCTGTGCACATTGCTTGCTGCACAGTTTTTGTCTCCAGTTCTCCATCTGCCTCCCTGCTGGTCACAGCTGTACGGTGTTCTGAAGATGTCTGTAAGCTGAAATCCTCTCAAAATGGTAGGGAGATTTCCCAGGGCATTTCTGTGATGTTCTCTTAATCATTTTTATTCCAAAAAAAGGGCTTAATTTTCTGACTTTTCAGGCATGCTTCCAATTTCATGGTAGCGTGCACTTGGGAAAAGGTGATCTTGGTGGTTGGAGTTCTATTTTTGCAAGAGCAAAAGGTCTGAGATACAGGAAGGTAGCAAGTTAAAAAGTTTTTGTTTAGTTTCTTGGCATTTTAAAATAAAGATTTAACTTAAATTTTTAAAAAAGTTTTTGTTTGGTTGTTTTAAACAAGCAGTTTATTTCAATTCTTGAATATATTGAGTGTTCACAAAATCTGCAGTAAATGGCAGAGTGGTTAAAAGCATCCCCATTGAGAAGGAATTTCAGTAGGTTTTGCTGGTTGTCCATTTTTTTGTTTTGAAGGTTTTGGTCTCCAACAGCTTTTTCTACATAGCTGCTTCCAGTATCTTCCATAATTTTGCAGCTTCACAGCCAACCCAACCTTCTCCTTCCTTAATATTTTACTGGTTTCTTGAGAAAGTAACTGACAGACTCTGGCACCAACTTTTCCTCCATTGACATTCTTCCTTGCTGCTGCCAGATCTCCCTGTTTATTCCTTCATGCACAAGGCTCGCTTTCCCATTTATTTTGTTCTTTGTCTAATCCATGTCTCCTACTGTCCTTGGATTACGACTTTGTTTTGCCGTGCAATAAACACTAGGTTTGGTACACCTTCCCTTGATCTCAGCTTCCCCTCAAGCACGAGATACAAACCCTCCTCCTGCTCTTGCTCAAGTCTTATTGTGCAGCATTGATTCCCACCTTTCATTTTTCACTTTTGCCATACCCTCTTGGGTCTGTGCCACTCTGGTCTCTCTGTTTCATCTTTCCAGATGAACTCGCCCTTCAGCAAGTGCAGATTTTATCTTTGCGCTTTACACAAAACTCCTGCGCCTGTCTGATGGAAAATTTATTTTACATTACCATCATTAACTTCCATGGGCCTTATGGTTCTATCAAGCACATGCTCAAGTGTTGTGCTAATAGAGGCACATCGGCTGGATGAGTCATCCCCTAAAATCTGTTCTCTTTTTCTGAGTCCCTAGTTCCCAGGCGGGCCGCTACCAGCTCGGCTAACGGCGCTTACAATCCCAGTATTGTCCCTGGCTGGGGCTGGTAGCTCAGGTGCTCTGTTTTGGCTGTCCTTTAGTCACCAAGTGTTATACTTCTCACCCCTAAAGCCCTCTAGTTCATTTCAGTTTGTTCTTTCTGGTGATTAATTGCTTTCTGTCATGTGTCTTTTTCCCTAAGCCCTTTCTCAGGCAGAGAGTTGAGGTTTCACTAGGTCTGGCTTGGTGTCTAACTCTGTGGAAGAAATAAAATGTTGGTGATCACTGGATGTGCTTATTTTCTTAGACTTCTATGGTAGGCTGTCCAGCATTACTTTTAATTTAATATATAGATTTTTCTTCTCTGAGTTTTTTAATTGCCTTTTGGGTCTGTGCAAAGTTTGAGCACACAGTTTTGCAACAGAGTTCCAGAATATGACAGGGATGGTGAGAGCTTATTCTGAACCTGTCACCTACTAGCTTCATTTGGTATTTCCCAATACTGGAAGAGGCAAATGAAAAATTTATCATTTTTTATTCTGCATAAGAATTTTTAGGCTCTTTCCATATCTGCCCTTAAGATATTTTTCAGGCTGAAGATTGTTCAGAAGTCCTTAAATGCCTTTGATCATCTGTGTCACTCTTTGTACCTCTTCGTTCCACATCCTTTTAAAAAGAGTGAGACCAGAGCTGCACATGTTCTGAGAACACTACAGATTTATTCCCTGGCACAATTAAATTTCCTAGTTGTCTCTTCCTTTCTGGTATTGTGGATTATTCTGTTTTTAATAGAAAAATGAGATGGCATTGTCATAAAATTTCCTAACACAATTCCATGAAGTCTTTCCTGAATGGTAATACCTAGTTCAGAACTCATCACTGCATCTATAGTTTGTGTATTTTTGTCCAAATTTTTAAATTATTCTGCATAAATTATATTCAATTTCATCTGTCCTCTTATTGCCCAGTCATGAAATATCATGATGCACTTTTGCAAGTGAGATTACTATTTTGCTGATGTTTTTCAGGGTAACTTAGAAAATTAAAGGATGAACAGTCAGTTTACAAAGCATACAAACAGTGCCCACCTGCTCATTGCCATCCCTTCTTTATTTTTTCTGAACTGACCCTTCTCTTGTTATCATATCTCAAAGTTTTCCTTTTTTTACCTAGTTTGTTCTCTCACTGTATTTTTCTTCCAAATTAAAAAATTCAGTTTTGGAGAATCAGAAGAAGATGAAGTACAAGGTATGTTTTATGGTAGGACTGAACAGAAGGCCAAGAATCCAGGGAAACTTTCTGATAATTTGTAAGAATGCATGGTATGACTTCAAATGTGTGCTAATTTTCCAGTATGATCAGAAGATTTTAATGATAGCACTTCAAACAGACAAAAAAAGTCTTCAGCTTTTTCATTACTTTGGTTTTTTTTTATTCATTCCCTTCTTCCCTACCTGCACATCAATCAAATGTGTTGTAGGACAAATACAAAGATGTATGTCCTGCCTTAGTACACTCATTGAATACTGACTCAAAACCATCTCTATTTTTTATCTCCCATATTGTTGGCACTGGAAATTGCCTGCTTGGCTCAGTTGCTCATGTAATTCCCTTTGCTCAAGCCTGTAATATCATTTCCAAATTGTGCATGCTCCAAGATCCGCTGTCACTTTGAGCTTGTGGGTTACTTTCCTGGAAATTTAACTGAATAGCTGATCTGTGGTATAAGCTGTAACGCATACTTCCATCTTTTCTCTGAGAATTGTCTTCTGTGCATGGATTGGGAAGATTACTTAAACTAACACATTTTGTAATGTATATTGTTTCATTGTGTTTGCTTGAGATTTTCCAGTTTCTAAGACAGACTTTCTATTTGAAATTCAAGTTCAAGGTAAATTGGAAATAAAACAATAGAAGGTGGTTTGGAGTTATGGAAAACAATAATTAGCTCTTCAGAGTATTTTCCTGAAAATATTATTACAAACATGTTGTACACACACAAACACAAACAAAAAAAGTATTACATTATTTGACATGCACTTCAGAAGTTGACTTAGGCAAATTCAGCACAAAGGATAAGATTTTTATTTCAGACTAAAAAGTATTTTAGAGTGAAGATGTCTACCAACTGTAGTAACTAGCACTACAACAAATATCTTTTTCTAGAATTAGATTGTATTTTATCTAATCTTGTAACATGTTCTTGATAAAAAATCTTCAGAAAAACTTGTGGTCACTAGGCTTAGCTTTACTTTTGCTTTACTGGTCAGCTTTGCAAAATGATAGTAATTCTTTTTCTTCCTCTATTAACAGGTATATTTTTAAGTTCAGTAATACTCACATTTAAACCAGATTAAAATCATGTTGAAGATGAAAAAATAAACAGCTTCAGAGTAGCAAAAGGAATTAGAATTTATATATTGTAGTCCTGCCATTTTGACCATCGGTAATTACACTATTTTTATGTTAATGTAGAAACTCCTTTAAAGAAGTATTTAAGCATTAATTATCTATTTACAAAAGAATGGCTTTGGAAATGCAGTGAAAAACATTGAGCTGTGTAGGGATTTAGAACAGATGTCAGTTTTAAAAGACTGGGCATACTAAAAAAAAAGTGGTTTTTACTGCTGTTCTTAAATGTATGGTGGCTTGATGCATTTATGCATCCAAGGCTCAGACATAGAAAATTGCACTGCCACACACTCTCCCAGTATTTCTCCAGTTCTGGGAAGTTAGCATGTCCTAGGAACTTCAGAATAGTTAACTGGCTTCTGTGAGGAATTTTTAGGTTGCATCCCTGTATTGGGAAGATGATCCAAAGCAACTATTTCCCAGGTACCCCTCCTGTGCCAGTGGTGAGAAACTGTAGAGGTGATGGGTTCCTTCATTTCCTTCTTCCAAACCCATGAGCTTCTGGGGGATTTCTTGAACTTTGTACTAATACTGTGCTTGCCTCTTTCCACTAATGCATTTCAAAGTAGCCCAACTCCAGGATTCTGAGTCTGAGGTTTCATAAATACTGAGATCCCTGACCCTTCCAAGGAGCAAGTGAATAAAAATACCAAGTCTTATCCCAGACTAGCAGACAAGGGTAGCTTTAGGAAGGCAGTATGGCCCAGAAGTGAAGAGAACAACCACAGAACTGGAAAGATCTGGGATGTGAGTCTGTGAACTGTCATTGCCTCTGGCAGAGATATTTGAAAGAGCCTGAGGAAGACAGGCAACCGAATTCTAGTTAGTCATCTTCAGATTTGACAGCCTCTTTATTGTTCCCCCTTGTGAAATTGTGAAAATGATGCTTGATCCACCTACCACATGAATGTGTTGGAGGATTAATTATTCTCAGCACAGCACTTTGAACACCTATTGTGCAGCACTGTACACAAACATTAAACATGGTTATTAGCGCTGTGCACCTCGTACACTAACATGACACATGGTTCTTTGTAGTCTTCCCTTCCAGAAGGTGACAAGTGGGAGATGCTGAAAGCACCTCCGTGGTGCTTAGCCATGGGATCTGAAGATCTGAATAGGATAGGATAGGAATCTGTATCAGTGTGCACAGAGATCCATGTATGAAGTGTAAAACGTTTTTTAATTGTTACTTTTTAACCCAGTTTTCCCAGCTCTTTCCCTCTTGTGGTCCCCAGATACAAATTGTAACCAAAACTAGAATATTTCAGGGGGCAGAAAAGATGTGGTAGGAATTATATCCCAGAAAATTTAAGACTATAACTATCCCAGGAAGTAAAAAAAAAAAAAAAAAAAAAACCCAAAAAAACTTATGAAAATGGACTGTGACTTATTTAGTTGGTGGCTTTCAAGCCATCAAGTGCTGTAAGCTGAGGGGACAAATCAAAGGAAGGTTCAGTCCAGGCAGACATTGCAGTTGTGCAATTTTGTAGGCATCTCTTACAGACCACAAGTGAACAGAAGGTGCAGATCCATGTAACCTTTTGTCTTGATTCAGTGCAGCTACTCTAATGGCCTAGTTATGCACTGGGCTGGTTCTGCATAATTGCAGGGTAATTAAATAAACTGGGCTAAAAGGAAGCCACTCTTCCCTTAGAAGTAATTTTGACCAATTATTATATGTGTGTGGGTGGGTATAAAGCATAGTATATCAAAGAGCCTAAGTTGGATTATTATCAGGTGTTTTTTTAGTTTGATTTGCCTTCATCTATTTTAAGGAATCCTGTTTTATCAATGTGAGCAGTGTTTTATGTGTTTGCTGTTTTAGTGTTTGCTATAATTACTGGCTTTTTCAATGCAAGAATGGCTAGAGCTGGAAGGATACAGATGACTTTGGAGGGAGTGTTCATTTACAGTATTATTCCAGATTACACACCATACAAAAAGTATGTTAATGTGAATTTCACAGACATCAGACCCAGTGTTTAAACACAGAACTGTCAAAAAGACGCTAAAAAGCAATCTAAGACAGCTATGCAGTCTTTCCACTGTATCACTCACTGCTGTATTCTAAAAGGTTGAAATGAGAGGGAAGAAGCACTAAGTGGGCACTTACACGATTGTCTGCTTTTAATGAATATTAAAAATTCTGCTCAGTACAAAATACCAGGAAAGAAGCAAAACACATCTGCCTGTCCAGGTTTGCATTTAGCTCGGCAAAGTTGGGAGCTGATAACAGCTGTGAGCTTCAGAGGAGGTCCAAAGTTGATGAAGGTGCCTCACTTGGTACAAGGGGAGCCTGAAGAATGGACATCATGAGTTTGCACTTGGATTATTTGCAGTGTTGATCTGGTTTACTGGGTTGCTGATAGAACAGGATGAACCCTTAAACACACAGAATTCTACTTTGAACAAGCTCAGCTGCAGAGAAATAGCAAACAGACAGTGTTTCTCAGCAGGCTGCATTATGCAGCCTGTAGTCCAAATAATGGTTCCCCAGCACTTCAAGTTATTTTGTAAAAATTATGTTCGCCATAAAAAGAACCTACTGGAGTTTGGAAGTTAAAAATTGCTGCAATAATTCTGTAATTGGTGCATAAACATGCAAAAATTAGATGTTCGGTTGATTTTCTTAATTAGTAATCTGCAGTAATGAAAGGAATAAACAAAGATGATCCTAGCTAAAGAAATATATATGTTCCTGTACAAATTATATTACCAGAACTGCTGTCACATTCTTATCCTGAACAAATGAAGGCTAAGAAACTTTCTGAGGAAGGTTTGCTGTAAACTGGCGAAAACTCCATGGATGAAGTGAAGAAGTCTGTAAGATGATAACACAGCTGACTATATATAAGTTAAATATAATAACCTGAGCTTGTTGATAGAAAAATAATCTCAAATGATAAGAAATTATATCGATGGAGGAAATTTAGGGCCGATTTTTTGTGTGATGAGTAGTTCTGGGAACAGAGCCACTGCTGCCTGATTTCTTGGATCTTGTCTTGTAGATCTGCTGTGGGTTCCAAGTTACCTCATTCCTTTGAAACCTCACCTTCAGACTGGGAATTATTTACCTTAGACACTTCCAGGAAATTCAAGGGAACATAATTACCTTTGAGGTCTTTATATAGTAAATGGCTTTTCAATCTGCTGGGCAGTTTCAGACAGATATGGAGTGACAAGCAGACAGACATCTAAAGAATTGTACTTCTACAAGTTCTATGTTTTCCCTAAGAAAAAAGGTATCTTTTTCTAAAAGTGCTAAATTAAGGACAAGATAATGTGTCTCCAGCATTTTACTGCATATAAAGGGAGATTACAAAATGGAAAGGGGAAAATAAGGCAGGAGAGATAAAGAGTCATGTGGCCGAGAAGAAGGAAAAGGATGGGAGAAATCCCTTATCCCACATTAAGACAGAGGCTGACAGAGTGGATGGTGGCTTGGAGCCCCATTCCAAATTGGCAGAAGGCAAAAGTTTCATGTGGCCTGAAAAGAAAGCTCAGAAGCCCAGGGCTGAATCTGAGCCAGTGTGTTTCTGATAGGATTTTGATTTGTAAATGTTTTGTTCCAAATCCTAATAGGATGAAGTGGATTGCAGTTGATTATGGAGAAAAATAATTTTAGTTTCTTGCAAATTAAACATTATGAGAGGGAAAAAACCCAGCACTTACTTTAGGGAAAAAAAAATTGCCTATAAATGAAATTTTTTTTCACCCCAAAATATTTTAAATGGACATTTTGCTTCACTTTTTTTTTCCTTGGTAATGTCAGGAAGACTGTGTGCATTTCGAAATATAACCCATTCCATCCAAGTGGCATTTTAATACAGAAAAATATTTAGGTAAATTTTTTCCAGCCGATTCTAGTTGCAGTTTATGTCCAGATTAGAGGCATATTTTAGCAGAATCTTCTCAGGTGCCAAGAACAGAAGGATCCCTGGACTTTGGACAAAAACACTTGCCTTGTTTTGGCTGGTCAAAAGTAGAGATCAGACAAAAAAATGTAACTTCCCCCCAGATTCATAACTTTTCTTCTTTTTTTTCTTTGTTTGAAATTACATCTTTGACTCCCATAGCATATGTTCTTGCATGTGTTTCTTGGCACTCCTGAAGGGCAGATCTGTTTCTTACATGCTTCCTGCCTTAATTTTTTCTGGGGAATTAATTTTGTCCTGGATATGTGTGCAGAATTCCTGTGACAGCTATAATTTTTCTTTAATATCATTGTATACACAGAGCTTCTGTATTACTACTGAGTTTGCTACCTGCCCACCAGCAAAGCCATATGCTAGAATCAAATGTTAATTGGTTATCAGTTGGGGATTTAGTCCTACTCATCTGCTAGATGGATAGTATGAGAAACTTCCACCAGAGTCAATGGAACATACTCTCTAGTCCTGTTAAATTGCCTGTCTGCCATAGATTTGTTCCATTACAATCACAACACAAAATGAGGTTTGGATTTGTTTTAGCGTTGCAGGCTCTTTAAAATTCTGGTTTGTTTTCCAGTTTGGATTGACAGGAATCTAGAGAATCAGGAAGGATAGAGGGGACCTCTGGGAGACATTGAGTCCAGCCTCCTCCCCAAAGCAGGTGTGGTTAGAGACCAGAACCTTGGCCCACTAACTCTGAGTGCTTTTGAGGGAGATTTCCCAGCTGCTCAGGGCACCTATTTCACTTTTTTACCATCCTCATGGTAAAATTCTTTCCTTGTAGCATGTTCTTACTTGTGCCTGTTGTTGCTTGTCTTGCACCTCTGAGAAGGAGTTGCTCTTGTGTTTTACTGGGCTCAGGTGGTGTCAGACCAGCAGCAGGGTCTGCCCTGCATCTTCTCTGGGTCTGAACAGCCTCAGATCTCAGTCTCTCCCCTCATCCCAACCACCTTGGCAGCTCTCTGATGGACATGCCTCAGTTTCTTAGTAGTTTTAATGTCACTGAAGAGCCCAGGATGGGACCCCACACTCCAGAGGAGGTCTCACAAGCGCTACATGGAGGAGAAAGATCACTTTCTTTGTTCAGCTGGTTTCGCTGGTGATTAACACAGCCAGGGTGCCATGGCCACAAAGACTCACTGCAGTCTTTTTGAATGAAGTTACTCCATCCTGGGTGCAGCTGTGGGAATAACTGATGAACCTGGAAGCGTTTTAATTATCTGTGATCAAGAGCTGTTGGGATAAAAAATGGGAAGGTGTTTGTTCTAGGGCTGTGCATAGAACATAGCCATACAACAGTTCTTAGATTATGTACCCCTGGGGATGTCCTGCTCCTAGCCAAGGAAGCCAGGGCTACAAATTGTGCAGGAATCTCTTCCTTACACATAACTTCACAACAGCAATGCCTAGTAGGGAACAACATTTCAAAGATTTATACCTAAGTCTGTACTTCAAGAGCACTCGGAGTAAAAAGCAAAGCGTGTTCTAAAGTCTTCCAAGGAACAAAGTTTGAACAAAACATTGCTAAATCTATGAACAAGCAGCAGAAAATACCCTGTTAGTAAAAAAATTAAGATTTAAAGGGTAAAAAGTATAGTTAAAGAGACAAAGAAAAGGAAATAGTTTTACCAAAGCTTTGTGTGGAATGAAAGAATAAAACAAACAACTGAGATGCATACTCATCAAAAACACAGTTGTTAATTGAAAAGCTGACAGACCTGTAACTACAGCAGTGCCTCTGGCCGCCACTATAATAAATGTAACTGTACATTTAGAGTAATTTGCTAATTTGCCTAAGTAACACCCACAGACAGCGACATGACATAAATACATTAGTGGAAGCAACAACTATAACCAGCTCATACAGGTTCTTGGCTGCTAGATGGATGGATCAGATGAGCTGGAAAAGATTTACCAAACAGAACAGAAATGGAGCTGGTAACAACATTGTGGGATACAGGATTTCTTTATTCCTTTAAGGCCTGAAGATGCCCAAACATATTGCAGCATGAAAATAACATTTTTAGCTTGTATGTATGTGTGCACACACCTGGAAAGCTTGTACAGGTGGAGTACACATCTGCTAAATGCTAAGGGTTTCAGAAGCAAAATGGAGAAGCCTTTCAGGTAAATTATTGACTCTTGAACATTTAACATGTAATTATAAATATCTGAAAAGAGTTTTTGTTAAATATTCTAAAGGCACCTATATATTTGGTCCATAGGAAAGACTGGAACCTGTACCATCAGATTTCCTAGTACAGGTGTTCCAAGTGTCTGAAACTTGTACTTCAGAAACACCCGTGTCCTCATTTGACAAAGTTGAGCCCTGTGTCATCTCCCTTAGCACTGTTCTTTTATTTCCATAACTCTGAATCACACTGTTGCATTTTATTCTGAAGTCCTACTCATGCCAACTTTTGCCATTGCATATTAACTGTTTTTTTATATTCTCTAAATAGCCTGCTTCCAGGTTAATGTTGGGCCATTGCTAAGGATTTTTATGTTATCAACAATGCATTTCTAAAATTAAAACCCCACAAAATTGCTGTTATGCCAGGTGGGTTTAATTTTCAATAAAATATTTCTTTCTGGTCCCAGTCCCCTCTTCTGACAGTCTTCATCCTGATACAAATTAACAGTGCAGAAACAAAGCTAATGAATGCAGCTTTGCACAGTTTCTATCTTTGTTTCCTCCCAGATGTGCTTAGGAGGTTTGTGCTGAGCTGTTTGAGACAGGCAATGCCAGCTTTTAGGAGCTGAATCCAGTGAATAACCAAATGTGGAGTCAGGTGAAAAGTTTCTGTTTCAGTGCTGCTCTCAGGAAGAGCCTACGTGTGTGGGCATATATATTCTTGCCTTCATCAGGAGGTTGTTCTAAGGTTTTTCACTAAATACGGGTTGTAAAATATTCTTGAACATGAGTCACTTTAAATTATAGTCCACAGAGCTAAGGGAGTCACTGAGAAAATGGAGCAGGAAAAAAACCATGGGATAGAGGCAAAGAGTGAGATTTCACTGTGGGATGTGGATTTTTGACAGCCAAACTGAATCCATGCCTTGCTTGAAGGCTTGATATTAATGTCAGGGCAAAGACCCCTCTGGCTGACCCAAGTTCTGAGTGTCAGTACAGGCTGACAAAGACCTCAGCTCTGGGAGAAGAGAGCTGACATGATTTTATGAAGCATTACAGCTGATCTTCTTTGAACCCTAATTTCTGTCAAAGAGTTATCATCACTGTCACAGTAAATGATACTTGCAGCACAAATGGCAATTAACTAGAAGTAAATAGTAGAGCAGAAGTCTGCAGACTGGTTTTTAAGGTTGATGAGTTGAAAGTAATTTCAACACATTAATGCTAAGCATGCTAAATCATAGTGTGCCATGAAAAAGACAGTAATGTCATTTACCTGAAATCAGCAGGAATTACAACAACATGTAGTAAGGGTAGGCTCAATTGTTTCAAATATGTGAGCATATTACAGGAACCAATAACACTTTGTCTATCTGTTTGCTTTTATCAGATTTTCCATAAAACAAGTAATTTGTTTGTTTTTCACTGTTTTAGGTAGCCTGCCCTATGAATACAAGATTGTGATAGCAGGAAATCATGAATTGACCTTTGACCAGGAATTCATGGCTGACTTAATCAAGCAGGACTTTTACTATTTCCCCTCTGTTTCTAAGCTGAAGCCAGAGAGCTATGAAAATGTACAGTCTCTTCTAACAAACTGCATCTATCTTCAAGACTCTGAAGTGACGGTGAGGGGATTCAGAATATATGGCTCCCCTTGGTAAGCAGGTTTTTAAGCATACATAAAAAAAATATTGTTGATTGCTATCACATCAGCCATTTTGTCTGCATCAGCTGTATTTGGATTGCTGTGCAAGGAAGAAAAGTAACACTCACTTTGATAAAGTTTTTTATATTTTCTTGTAATGAATCATTCCTGTGACAAAATAATGTACTGTACTGTGGGTATGGTTAACCAAATAATGATGGGGAAAAAGATGGCATGCTCTTCAAAATCTCAGCCAGGAGCAGTTGTTTAACAGTCCATGCAGGGGGCTTTTTTGTCATAGAATATGTTTTCTATCCTTGGTGAGTTTATTTATTTACAGGTTAATTTTATTGCAAGGGTACATTCTTTTGAGAATTTCCATCCTACAGATAATATTGGAGGTTCATTAGTGTATACAGTAGTCATTTAACTCAGCGAGCTTATTTCAGCAACTCTGAGGGTCTTTTATTGCATATCCCTCAGAATCTTACTTTCTTTTATAAAGTAATAGCTTTCTTCAAGGTCTAGCTGAGCTTCTAAAGTCAACAATTCAGTGGAAGCTTAATATTTGATGGATTTTGTTCTACTGCATAGTGAACACTTAGAACCCTTGACAGTATGACAGTATCAGGTGCAGATGGACTTTAGTTCCTGACTTCCTTGTACGTGCTGCTTCTGTGTCTCTTTCTAATGTCCCATTGCTGTTTATAATTTCTGCTGATGGGCCTGTAAATTGGATCTTTTGTGAACATTTGGTATATGTTAAAAAAACAGTAAAATTGTATTTTAAAATGCAGGGTTTTAAGGGAATATATTATTCTTCCTTTTAACATCACATCAGGCTGAAATGTAGCAAACAAGTTGTCAAACTTGATGCATATACCCTGATGTGAATTTTCAGTGTGAATAAACTGTGAAATCTCTTGGATTTTTTTCTTTTTTAATGAAAATTTGCTTTTTCCCATTTAGTTACTTGAGATGGGTGTTAATTTTGTCTGAGTTTATTATTCTACATTTGTCTAGATTAGTTTCCCTGTTAAATGCACCCTTCTTTTTCTCCCTCTCAGACTTCCAGACCTTTCTGGTTTTTTTCAACCTACCAACCTGCTGCGTTGGAGTTCATCTTCCTCCTTTGTGTACAATATATGCAGTCAATGTGCAGTTTACTTAATTTTCCAAATTATTTGGGAAGATGTTAGATGGTATCAGTCCCAATATTAACTTCTGAGAAATGCCACTTGGCATCTTTTCCCATTTTGATGTTCAATTGTAAATACTGTAATTATGCTCTGTTTACAATATGTCTGGCAACCTCATATCTTCATTGCTGTGTTCATAACCAGGCACCATATTTCCAGTGTCAGTAATAATTTTCCAGGCAGTGAAGTACCAAAAGTTGCATGGAAGTCTAGAGAAATTAAATTAAAGCAAAACACTATCTATAAAGAAGCACTATGTAGGGGCTAAAGAGAACCACTTGAACTTCCTGTGTGTGATTAGATTTGCAAAAACCTGTTGAGAAAACCTTTTGTCTACCCACTAACCCATAAATAATGTTTTTGCAAAATCAGCTCTACCACATTCCCTTTGTGCACAAATCATGTCATTCTGCACAAGTTGCCTGAACTATCTGCCATGAAAGAACACTTTCCATCTTTTCTGCAACTCCAGGTCATAGCTACACTTCTACACTCCATCTTTTACAATGCTGCTAAATCATCTCCCACCACATTATGGTCCAGGAAGTTGAGTGTTGCGAGGTCTCCTGAAGATATTTGCTTTCTCCATTTGGGAGAGAGTCTTGATGAAAGCCTTCCAGCCAAACTGAGTTTTTTTTTGCTCGCTATTCAGCAATGCTGAATGAAGTTTCCATGTCAATTGCTGACATGTCCAGTGGAAACATCAACAGTAGCAATAACAGCCCTTCATCAATCTATCAGGGCAGCAGATGCAGAGTCCCATCAGCCAGGCCACCAGTCAGAAAGCTTGGGAAGACAAACAGCTCCTGTCTGGGGGTATGACTAGCTGCTGCTGGATTTCAGGCTGTGGTACACTCCTGTGCCTAGTGAGCACTATGGTTCTTTGGTATTTCTGCTGCTATACTTTGTTTGCCCTAAAAGGAGAGGTTTGTCATAGCCTCTCTGGGAAATCAATCTCCGTTTCTTTCTTCATCATAGTAATGTAATCTCTAAAAAGATACAGAAATTTATTGAACTTTACACGGTGAATATTTTTTTTTGACCTAACATTAAAAAGCTAGTCCACTAGAAAATATTTATGAACATAGTCAAGACTTCAAAATTTAAAGTTCGTTAAGGTCTCAGAACTCCACAAGAAAGGCAAATTTCATGCAGTTGCTTGTCTAATAGCCTAAAAGAATTTTCTTTTTCTGTTTCGAAAATATGCACTTAAACTTGCCATTTCTAATTGCAGCACTGACCTTCTGTCTTACATCACCTTTTGTAGAAATAATTAGAAGCTAGCGATATTCCTCATTCATAAAATGCATTGATCAATAGTTGCTAAGTACTTTGAGAACACTGGAGTAAGGTCTGAGTGAAAGCCAAGCAGCATTAACTTCGTGTCTTTTACCTGTAGCTATCTGCATTTTTATATATAACCTGCACACATTCGATTTTACTTCTATTTAAAATGTTTTAGTTGTGAATTAAACCATGAGAGCTGGATTGGTTTGTATAACATGCCAGTCTCTAAGGTCTTCAAAATATGTACCACTTGTGTGTGGTTAAATACTTTTAATAGCACTTGGTATTTTGTCCTCTATTATTATCTAAAACCAAGTGGTTATTTTTAATCACACTGAGGAAATGGGACAGTGTTTTGTCTCAGAAACCAATGCTCTAACTCTTCTGGGCTCCAAGGGGAAGAATTCAAGTGCCAGATCAAGCCTCTACTCACTAACGAAAATTTAACTGTCTTAATTGTTAATTACACAAGTATTACCATTGAGCAGGGAGCAGCCATTTTGAAATGCCCCTTGCAATGCACAACAGCAGCTACTTAGGAATTAGTACTTGCAAAAGCCATATCTTGGACCATGGATTATCAGGATGGATGATAAGGAGAAGTGTGAAAACATTAGAAGTTTCATGAGAAACTCAAGAATACCAAGATTTTAAATGTGTCCAGAGCAATGCTGAATGCAATGGGCAGCTGTTTGGCCTAGGGGCATGATGTTTTCACAGTGCATACGGGGCTGGCTGCCAGATCTGGATGAGCAGGGCACCAGTAAGAATGCAATGTGCTTCTCAGAATCCCAGGATGGCTCAGGCTGGAAGGGACCACAGTGGGGCAGCTGGTCCCACCTCCCTGCTCCAGCAGGGCCATCCCAGAGCACAGGGCACAGGATTGTGCCCAGATGGTTCTGGAATATCCCCAGTGAGGAGACTCCACACCCTCTCTGGACAATCTGTTCAGTGCCCAGGCACTGCCCAGGGAAGAAGTTCTGCCTCCTGCCCAGGTGGAACCTCCTGGGATCAGCCCCTGCCCGTTCCTCTGGTGCCATTGCTGGGCCCCCAGAGCAGAGCCTGGGCCCTGCTCGGAGCCCTCCCTGCAGACAGGGACAGCCAGGGCTGAGGGCCCCTCTCAGCTGGGGCTCCTCTCGAGGCTGGACAGCCCCAGCTCCCTCAGCCTTTCCCTGCCAGAGATGCTCCAGGCCCTAAATCATGTCTGCAGCCTCCGCTGGCCCCGCTCCAGGAGCTCCATGGCCCTGCTGTGCTGAGGAGCCCAGAGCTGGACACAGCGCTCCAGATGTGCCCAGGGCTGGGCAGAGGGGCAGGATCATTCCCTGAGCTGCTGGCAGTGTTCTTAATGCACTTCCTTCAGTACAGCCCAGATGCTGGGAACTGTTGGGTCTTCTTCAGTATAATGGCTGGACACCCTGATTTTTTTTTTGCAAAAACTAGTCAGAGGAAAATGCACTCTGATTTCATCCCAGCAAAAACCAGGGCATGGCCAGAACATATTCACAGACTTGGAAACAATCTTGTGCAGACAGCAGCTGTTGTTGCTGTGAATGTAAAAGAGAAGACTTTAGTTCCACAATAACATTTACTGTAAAATGGAAATCTTCTAGTTGAAAAGTACTTTTAAACTCCCCTTTTGTTCTGAACTATTGTGAAGATAGACAAACTGGCAGATAGAATAACTCAAATGATTCTGTGTAATAATTCCATATAATGTGCTTGGGACTGCTAAGAATTCCCAAGGATGAAGCCATTTTCTAGAGGGTTTTAATTTATTTTTCAGTAACACACAAAAAAAAAAGTAATAGAAGAAAAAATATAGTAAGCAGGAACACTAGAGAGGTGGCAAAGAAAACACCCTTAGTTGTTTCCAAGACTTGGCTAGACAGTCATGGCTGACCAGATCTAGTGGTAGTGAGAGGTAGTGAGAAGTAGGTTGGACAGGAGATCTCCAGAAGTCCTTTCTGAGCCATCTTTCTGTGATTCTGTCAGTCCTACTATGGAGCTAGAACTGTGTGTGAGCAGACACATGAAATGTGCAGGTATCAACAAAGGCCTTGCAACAGGGAGTTTGCTGTTGTTATCACACTCACTACAAGCAGTAGATGGTCCCAACAGGAGGTTCAGAAGTCAGGAAACTGAGATGACAAAGGAAGTTTGAATTTGGATTTGAAGCAGAAGGTCTTTGTCACCAGACAGTGTTCTGTGTTATCAGACAGGGTATTAACTCTATGATGACATCATTCATGGAAAAATACTAATAATTTATTAGTGAGCTTTTGAGTTACAGATTTTCAGCCTTCTATTTTAGTTCATCACCCCCCTCCAGTACTATTTTGCAGGTAAGAGTTTTAGTACTAGCCACAGCTTGAAGATAAACTATACCATCCACTCTTGTTTCTGTAATTGCCAAAGATTTTAATTGCACAATTGCACACTGTGTTTGCACAAAAAACCTGATGCATTCAGTGCTGTGCTTGCTGAATGAGTCCACTGTATATTAATCCTTTTGCAGTTGTTATTCAGAAATGCCCTGTAAAAACAAATGCCTATAAAGTTGCATGTGCATTTATGTATTGACATGAGGTGTGTAGAAAAGATGTTCATCTGCTAAAGGACAAGTATTCTGTGTGTATACTCTGAACTGGTGGAAAATGACAAGTGGCCTTTCTATTAAGAAGTGGATGACTGTGCATTAGTGACAGGATAAGAGTACACATTTATTTGATAGTGCAAAAAAATGCAAGTAGCAGAAGGAGATCTTTTTACTAGCTTTCCATAATAGTTGTAAGCAGATGTATACAGCTGCAGGAGAAACTTTGCTCCTCCTGTTTTCAAACAAGCATGAAAGGTGGCAGGAGAGCATTTTATTTCTTTCAGCACTTTTTTTCCATTTTCCACCATGTGGGAAAGGAAGGGACAATCACAACTCTCTTGCAAACATATGACAGTTTCATTATTCTAAATGACATATTAGTCTGGATAACTTAAAGAAGCCCTTTTGGATGAGATTGCCTCCAGATTCATTATCCAGAGTGGATTTTTACTTGGCTTCAATTTTCTGGGGGGATCTATTCCTGTGAAACAGAACCTCATTTTTCTTTCTGCAGAAGTAATTTTTTTTCTGGTGTCTATGTATTCTCATTTCCTACTTCATTCTTTTGTTGAAGGCCTTCTGAACTCCAGAAACTCTTAATTTCCCAGTCAGAGAAGATGTGAGAGCAAATATTAATGTCAGCCTAGAAAGGTATTTGTGACCATTTGTCCTGCAGTGACAGATGCCTGGCCTGGACTCCTGGGGTTTTGTAGCTTCCTTCCAATGGAGCATTGATTAGATTTGGCCTGCCATGTTTACACATGGACCAACAGCTCTGGTGCCACAATATTTTTCCAAAATTGGGAACTGAGGGAAGAAAGTTAAGGTATGTGGGGAGCGGTTTCTTTCTGTTCGAGTCTTGTTTTTATTGAGTTTAGCAAACTGGGTGAGGCCCATCCTGTGAGCTCTGGCTTTGTCAGAGAAGACAAGTTCCTTCGAATTCCTTCCAGTCTAAAGGACATCAACATGTAGGTTGCATTAGTGAAGTATCAGCCCAAAGCAGCCTCGATAGGGGCCTTATTCTCCAAATCATCACTCCCCTTTGGCTGGAGAGCTGGAAATTGGTTCCAACCTGTGTTTCCTTTCTTGGTGCACTGCAGTTGTCTGGACTATTCCAGCCAAGTGTCTTTACTCAAGTTGTGCATCCAGTGTGGTCGTGCTTAGCCGTAGCCGTGTAACTCTTGTCTCAGTTGTTATCTTCTTGCCTGATTTGTGTTTTATCACAGAGTAGGTGACTTTGTTATTTTACTCTTTCTCAAATTTTCTCTTTCTTCTTTCTGTGTGTGAGTGCATGTGTGCATATGCACTTTGCATAGAAAGGCTGGTAACTTCCATATGTAATCAAAACAGTTTCAAAGAGCATGCAAAGAGCCAAACTGAGGCAACCTTACTTTGGTTCCACGCAGACTCCAGGCCTAGGTCTCCATTTCAGTGTCTTCCTCCTCCATCTTTTCAAGAACAGCTCTTTCATTCCTCACTGAACTCAGTTTCCATCAGTGAAGATTTATAGATTCATTTCATGAGAGGCACATGCTTTAATTTTGCCAGTGATGAATCACCTAATGTTTACTTTCTGGGACCTTGTACAACTTTTTAGTCATGGAGGTGAACATCAATTAAAATGAAACAGTATTAAAATAAAATATTGACTTCATTTAACATAATAAACCTCCCAAGCTGGGAGTGTGGCTTCCATATAGAGCAGCAGCAGCAGCTCAAGGTGTTACACTGTGGGTTTCATGCCGCAGAATTCACAGAGAGTAAGAACTTCTGCTTCAAAGTGACCATTCCAATTCTTAGTTCTTATGTCCCCTTTCAAATCAAAAAACCTATTTAGCATCTTCCAATTAACAAAAATATATAAGGAATCAAATTTTTTATTACTGGACAAAACCATACTAGATGTTTTTCTTAGTAAAATACCTGATCCTTTTATGTTCTTTTCATGCTGCACCCTCACTTGGTCAAAAGATGAAAATACAAATAACTGAAATGCTTCTGTACTTCTTCCTGAGGAAAATTCCCTCTAAAACTATTCCAAACTTCAGATTAAGTAGATTTCTGAGCAGGTGGCTTGTTTGCATGTCTGTGCTACAGTTTTGTTTGGATGGATGCAGAAATCCTGGATGTGGATGAATTATAGACTGTTGGGTTTTTCCTGCTCAGAAATGTTTTAGAAGTGGTAGATGTTCCCTGATTGTTAAAGTTGGGAACTATTTGGAGTTGTTTTAATTAGTGACTTTGAGGCAGGTAGTAGAAGTGAGTAATTTAGGTAAACTTGATGTGGTTCTTGAAAAAAATGAATGTAGTCAGGGGGAATAGTAGACTCTACTCACTATTTAGAAATGAGGCATCTCAGGTTTCAGAAATTTTTGAGAGAAGTTTGGTATCTACCTGATGTGGCTGTTTTACTGTGGTGAGAATGCTGAAGATATTTTATTTCAGGCATTAAGTATAAGCTAGGAAAGACATGACAGATGTGTGAGAAATAGCAACATGTTCAGAAGAACTAAAGAAAAGTTCATCCTCCTGTTAAAATATATTATCAGTCTGAGACACATAGATACAGGTTTAATTGTATTTTAACAGAATGCTGGAGGGATATTTTTTTTTTCCTCTTTCATACTTACAAGAAGCCATTTTACCTTTTGGAAGTGGTGCTTCTAAAACTACTTAAAACCACAATGCATTTGTAGTTTAGTCTGCAGCATATGGAAGATCATAAGCATGGTTTTTCCTGCAAAATTATTTTGATCTATTAAGCTCAGCTGTTCAGGGAAGGTGGTGTGGAGAACTGAACGATACTGAACTTCTGGAGTGTGAAAGGTCTGCCATTGGCAGAAAGTGAGATTTAACATTCTGGCTGTTTTAGCATCAGGAATGGATCACTGGATCATTTTTTCTCCTTATTTTTTCTTTTGTTTAACAAAACAAAACAAAAACAAATTAAAAAAAAAAGCTTAAATTGGTGCATTTGATGTGATAAATTTGTCTTGGAAAGCATTTCATTTTCTGCATGACTTGAAAATACAGGAGATGTGAATGTTATTCAGCAGGCTCTGAGTATACAGGTGCTATTGCTTGTGTGAGCAATCACACTGAATTCAGGAGAGGTCTTTTTAATGAATGCTTCCATACAAATTAAGTGACTGAAATGAATTAGCAGGAATCGTTAACATTTCTGAAAAAAGTGCATGGAAGTAAATAAAATTTGCTAACTCCAAGTGAATTTTCTATATCATGTTGAATGAGTATAGTTGTTATTAACTATATAAACTCTGCAATAGGTATGTGAACAAATGAAAATGTAGCCTGAGCTACACCTATTGTAGTCCATAAATACCATCACAGTCAAACCAATGCAATAAATTCTAGTTATTAGGTATTCCTGAGTCACAGCAGTTTAGAATATAGCTTTTTTTTTTTTTTTCTTGTTGATGAACATTCCAGAAAATGTTTTCTCTCTAATAAAACTTCTTCTCAGCATTGCCTGGGGCTGAGGAGTCTGGAACAGTTTAATCCCAGAGCATCACAATAGAGGAAAATCAGTACTTTAGACACCTCTTGCATGTTGTGTATTAGGGATAAGGATCAGTTCCTTAACAAATTTCACTGTGACCTCTTGCAGGGGGAGTTTAAGTAGTTAATGAAGCCAAAAGTGCTTTGCATCCATTTTGCAGTAAAGCTCTTCCACCATGTCTGTACAAGTGTGCAGGACACACACGTGCATATATGCTGAATATAGAACAGAAATTTTGTTGATTTCTACATAACAATTTTGGGCAAATCCTATTTCTTGTAATGTCTGAACTCTTTGAGTGGTTTTGGATTTCTTCATGTGAGTGGAGGTTTGCATTTACTTGCTTTTCGATGTTCCTCGCTTTAGTTAAATTTGAGAGCAGTTGAAAAATATATTGCTTTAGTTTAATTAGCTTGGTAGGAAAATGTCCTTTCTTGGGCAGTAATTATTAGTTGCATATTATTAAAAGGAAGTAGTTCACATTCAGTTACTTAGCAGAAATAATTGAATCTTCTGATCCAGTAAACTAGCTCACTTTGGATTCAGCTGGTTTTTAATTTAAGACCTGTAGAAGAGGAGACCTGTAATCTCACTATGGGGAATTGGCTTCACTTTCCTGCAGTTCATAAACCACAAGACTGAAATTGCTATCCCCCACAGTAGTTTTCTCTTTATTTTTCACATTTGCTTGAATGTTTAATTTTATGAGACAGAGCCGATTTTAAAGTGCCTTTTTTTGTTGTTTTTTTTGCTGCTTTTCCCCCCAATTTTTTTTTCTTCTTGAACAAAAGGACTACCAGCTCTATCTGTAGTCTGAGCTGTAGTCCCAGACAGCAGCAATTTCAGGATGTTTCAAAGATGTAAACACAGTTGGGCACTGCGATGAGGCCTTTGGCAATATTCCAAGAGAAACACAAATAGCCAGCTAGTTTGGAGTGGGTCTATGTGGAGCTGATTCTCAGCTGGAGTAGCTTGGCAGTGGTCCACCAGCTTTTGAGCCATTTACACCTGGTGAGAATCAGCCTCCCTACTCCGTGGTAGCTTGTATGTGTGCATTTTCCCCAGGTTTTGACACAGTAAAGGTGTTACTACATCAAGAGGGAAATGATGGCTCTACATGAAGAACTGTAAATAGAGCCGCTGGCACAGGAACGAATTGTAACAAAGCTGTCTGAGTTCTTTCTCTTTTCCCTGACTGAATTTTAAGGGGAAAAGTAATTTACCACTTGTGAAACTGCTTTAACATCAGAACACTTCCTTTGGAATTGCTGTTCATAAATTATTTCATTTAATAAATTAGCATTGTTCAGAATTAATTAAAATGAGGATTTTTATTCACCACTAAGAAAGTAGAGAAAATTGGAAGCAATCATAGAATTGTTTAGGTTGGGAAAGGCCTCTAAGATCAACTGCAAACATAAAACAAGCACTGCCAGGGCCAACACTAAACCCTGTCCCTAAGATCCCAGAAGATCTCATCTTCTGACCCTCCAGGGCTGGTGACTCAACCACCTCCCTGGGCAGCCCCTTCCAATGCCTGAGCACCCTTTCCATGAAGAAATTCCTCCTGATGTCCAGCCTGACCCTCCCCTGACACAACTTGAGGCTGCTTCCTCTTGTCCTGTCCCTGTTCCCTGGGAGCAGAGTCCGATCCCCCCCAGCTGTCCCCTCCTGTCAGGAGTTGTGCAGAGCCAGAAGGTCCCCCCTGAGCCTCCTTTTCTCCAGGCTGAGCCCCCCCAGCTCCCTCAGCCCCTCCTGGTGCTCCAGCCCCTTCCCCAGCTCCGTTCCATTCTCTGGACATGCTCCAGCCCCTCCATGTCTTTCTTGTCCTGAGGTTCCCAGCAGTGCCCCAGGATCTGAGGTGTGGCCCCAGCAGTGCCAGCACAGGGGACAGTCACGGCTCTGGCCCTGCTGCCACCCCATGGCTGGCACAGCCCAGGTGCCATTGGCCTCCTGCCCCCCTGGGCACACCTGGCTCCTGTCCAGCCGCTGTCCCCAGCACCCCCAGGGCCTTTCCCAGCTTCCCAGCCCCTCTGCCCAGCCTGGAGCTGCAGGGGCTTGGTGTGAGCCAAGGCAGGACCAGGCCCTTGGCCGTGTTGAGCCTCAGAGCACTGGCCTGGGCCCATGGATCCAGCCTGTCCAGATCCCTCTGCAGAGCCTTCCTGCCCCCCAGCAGATCCACACTGCCACCCCGCTGGCTGCTGTCCATGAACTGACTGGGTGTGCCCTCGATCCCCTTGTCCAGATCATCAATAAAGACATGAAACAGGACTGGCCCCAGTGCTGAGCCCTGGGGACCCCGCTGGTGGCGGCCCCACCCGGCTGTGGCTCCATTCCCCAGCAGCCCGGTTTTACAGCCAGTGAAGCAGGGCCCACCCAAGCCATGAGCAGCCGGTGTCCCCAGGAGAAGTGTGGGACACAGTGTCAAAGGCTTTCTAAAGTCCAGGGAAACGCATCCACGGCCTTTCCTTCGCCTGCCGAGGGGGTCACCCTGTCACAGATGGAGCTCGGGTGGGGCAAGCAGGAGCTGCTGGTCTCAAACCCGCCTTGGCTGGGGCTGGTTGTCCTGCATGTGAAGACACTCAGCTCTTGGGTGGATCCCATCCAGCCCTGTTGACTTGGGTGTGTCTCAGTGGTGAAGCAGTCACTGACTCTTTCCCCCTGGATTATGGGGCTCCATTCTGCTCCCTGTCCTTGTCTTCCAGCCCAGGGGCTCGGTACAATGAGAACAACCAGTCTGGCTGTTAAAGAGTGAGGCAGAGAAAGTATTGAGTACCTCAGCCTTTTCCTCAGTCCTTGTCGCCATGTTTCCCCCTGCATCCAATAAAAGATGGAGATTCTCCTTGGCCATCCTTGTGTTGCTGATGTATTTTTTTTACTGTCTTTTACATCAATAGGCAGATTAGGCTCTATCTGGGAATTGGCCCTTCTGCTTTTTTCCCTGCATAACCCACAACATCCTTGTAGTCCTCTTGAGTTTCTTGTCCTTCTTCAGAAGGTCCTAAATTCCCTTTTTTTCCCCCTGTGTTCAGACAAAGCTCTCTGAATATTACAACAGAGGGTTGCACCTGTGTGTGTCAAATATTTCTAATTGTGTAATCTACATCAGATAAGTACATTTTTAAGGTATCTCAGATTCCTAGGTAGCTGGAGGATAGCTGGTAAACATGTACATTTTGGTACAGAAAGCTATATTGCAGCAGTTTGTTTCTACCACTGCACCGTGGAGTGATTTTAGGACTGCAGAAAAATGTAAACATGCAATTTAGGATTGCTTGGATTTTATTCACTTCAGGTAGACACATGGCATATGAAGTATCAGTATGTGGTTTTTTAAACAAGAAGTAAGTTAATCTGTTGCTAGATTGGAAACATTAATAATAATGCACTTCATGCATATATGCACACGTTGCATTAATTTATTCGTTTTGGAAGAGTTTTCATGCTTGTTTAAATCAAAATGGATTTGATTTTTCTAAGTAAAAGAAGGTCAAAAAAAAAAAAAGGGAGGGAAATCAGAAAAGAACTGGCAGATAGTTAGTCCATATGGCCTGATCACTCCTGGTGTTTTGAGACAAGAATGTAAACCTGGTGAATTACTAAACAGAGTAACTCTTGGGCCTGACTGTAACTGGGAAGCTCAGCAATTCAGTTGCTAGTGTGAGAGCACTTTTTGTTGTTTCTCAAGGCACCTATTACATATCCTACATATTTTAGTCATGTTTAATCTGGGAGAGCCCCTAAAAGGGGTATTCCATCACCTCAGGTGGCCAACACCTGCAGTGTCTTAGGGGACTACAACAAACACCAGCTAGCTGGAAGTGTGGAAGAACATGCTTTTTCTTAACTGCCTGGACATCTGACAGTGAATAACCATAAAGATGCCATGCATAGATGGGCATCAATTTTTTTTTCCTTCTGGGTTGGCCCCTTCTTGGCAGGTTTTACATTTAAAATGAGATGGTGACTGTACTAAGAACAGAGGGGCTGCTGACTCCTCTCCTAACCCTTCATTCTGTGACTGCCAGCTATCACTATCTCAAATATGGGCTGGATAACCTGGCAGTATCTGTAGTTTTACATCCTGAGAATTCAAGAGACTGGAGGAACAGGCTCTGAGACATCAGGAACTCAAGACCCTATCTCTGCATTAAATCCCTAAGACTGTTCTGAAAATCTGTGCAGTTCTACATCTGCACCCTCAGCATTGAATCTTTTGACTAATTATTCCAAATTAACTTCTACCTTTGTTTGCTTTATTATTTTTAAAAAATATCAGATGGGGTATAATCATTTGCCTTCCAGAAGAATGAGATAAACTATCTGCATTTGGTATTGGCATATTTTAAATTCAGTCTTTCATTAATTTTCCTCCTTACCTGTTACCTTCTTGTTTTCTTATTATGAAGATAAAGTAGATTTCATTTTATTTTTCATTGTTTTATAACAGATTAATGTTTAGAAATGATCAGTTCCTATTAGTCATAGCTCATTCTTTCTTTTTTGCAACCAGAGCTGTATGAAATCCTTTACTAAACAAAAGATGAATGATTTCATGTGTAACTCGAGTTGCAAGAGAAATAATTACTGACAAAGGGCCATACTCAGATTTTTATCCTTCTTTCCTTTTGTGAAAACAATAATTTAATTTGATTCAGAGTTTCAAGAATGACAACCATGGATGCAAAGCAAGTAATGCAAACTTCCCCATGGAAGCAGAGTTGTGTGTTATGGCCAGTAGAAGATCTGAGTTGCATCATTTCCATTTATTAGTTACAAGTACTAGGCCTTACCTGTCATTAAAAAATATCTGGCTTCAAAATTAAGAATGAAAAAAATTAAATTTCTTTTTTGCACAGTTTAATTCTTTTTGCGTGTTGCTGTTCTCTAAAAATCACACCACCCTTGCATCTCTTACATGGGAGTTACTCATGATATAAATCTTCTCATGCTCCGGAAGATTTCTGAAACATGTTTTTCCTTAGATCTCAGTTATGTTTGGCTCAGATGCCCAGGTGCTGAATGAAATTTCAAAGCCTATAAACAAACAGTGCCCTGCCAGTTATTCTTAGCACCAATGACCTGATAGCTGCTTTTGTCCTTTCCCTTCCTGCTTTGGATGCCCCTTTTGCATGCAAGGAAGAAAAGATAAAAATGTCTGTGTTATTTCATAACTACTTTAGATGAAATGACCAATACAAAAAAAACCCAAAAATATGAACTTTTGTGAATGCTTACTTGGAGAGAAAGTAGAGTTAAAAATAATAGAAATACTCAGTAAAATAGTTAATTATTTACTGAGGAAAGGCTAAAAAGGCAAATGCAGTGATTGGTTAAATTCAGCTTATGCAGTGGTGGGGAATGTAAAAATATGAACACCTGAAGAACTTGCACACCAGGGAAGGTATGCAGTGTGTATAGTACTGTACACCCATGTTCACAGGACTGGAGCTAGTTATGATAGTAAGATGATATCAAGACCAGGAAAAATTAGACTTAAATGTCGAACAGGGAGTTTTCTTGGGCTGGGAATCAGGATGTGTTGGAGCTTTGCTTGTGTTTGCCACTGTGGAATCTGCTTTTCATGCTCCATGGCCTGCCAGTATGGCTTTTCCAGTCTTCTAAATATGGAATATTTGCTTCTTTCAGGAAGAGGAGCAAAATTGAGAAAGGTGATTTGATCCATTCTTTTCCCACTGAGCTTCTTGACAGTCACCAACCAATATCTGTTTATTTTCCTGTAGGACAAAAATGATAACTATTGTGGAGAAAAGACTGGAGCAAATTGCATGTGTTTGTGAACCTTTGAAATATATTTGGTAAGCAAAGGAATTCTAGCGAGAGAACTTGCCTTTCAGCTGCAGAAAAAGAAAAGATTTTTATAGGAAACAATAGAAATTAGGAGGTACAATGTGTTTCAGTTCTGCACTTTTTGCTACCAGGGTGTTTGCAAGATGCTGCCACCAATCCCATTGAACACCACTGCTGTTCACCCATAGCTCCCTGTGGCTCCTGGGCTTTTCCCTTGAAGTCAAAGAAGGTAATTGGTGCCTACTGGTGGCAAGATTTGTGTTACTCAGCTGGGCAGCCTAGAGGCAGCTGCTGCAGTAAATCTTGAAGCTCTTGTGCTAGCTGACACCCTCCAGCCCTGCAGGCAGTGCCAAGGGGGGGAGATGTTTCTGAGAGTGCCACTGGTTTTCTGCCCTGTTTGTTTGCAAGGATGCCCAGGTACTGTGAGGAGTCCCCTTGAGCTGGAAAGGAAGGAAGCCATTCTTTGAGTTAAAAGGTTTAAATTGAATCACAGCAATGGAGAATCGAATTTCAGTCTTTCATTGCTTGTAATAGAAAAATCCGTGTGCATTGATAGTTCTCCCCAGTCAAGTGTCCCTTGTTTGTAGGGCTGCCTGTCAGATTGAGATGGGTACCACTGGTTTGAAAATGAAAAACCTTCAGTTTTCACATAAAAGGCAGGTCAGATATGCGTGGTTCATCCCCACCTTTTGCAGTAGATCACATGTAAAACTAAGTAAAGCCCCATTTAAATGACAAAAGAATTATTGGGCTACATGTTAGCTCTTTCCCGTAGTAGCAGAATAAAAGGAAAAAAAAACCTAATAAATAATTAGGGTTGTAATATGTTTGACCATTATTTTTTTAGTATGACTTTTTTCTGTTGCTATTATAACAGAAATGATCCTTTCAAAGACAACTAAAGTGCTAATGATAACTAAGAAGGTCATTTCTAGGAGGTTAAACTGGTTTAATTAGAATTTATGAGAAGGTTACTATAGGAGTGCAGAAAGATGTTAAGGGGTTAACCTATAAGAGATTACATTGTAGTCAGTGTTCTGTTAAAGTTTGAATTAATTTTTCCCATGGGTTTTTCACATTCTAATTTTCAACTAAATGAGACATCTGTTTCAGAAAAGGAAAATTTGCTATGGTTGTCATAGCAACTATCATTCTGTAAGAAAATTATTCCAATGGTTACTTTAGAACAGAAAGATAGAAATTCAGTACATAAAGCAACATCCGATTTCTAGCACAAACTCTGATAATTCAGCCCTTTTTGTGTGGTAGATTATTTGGCCTGCAAAACTTGTTCAAATGTTTTAAACATAAAGTTAATTGTGCCATAAACAAATTCACCTCTGATATATTTTCCCCCTTGAATCTTACATGTAGACAATCATTATTTTTATCAAAATAATAAACCGGTTGAATTTCAGTAGAGTGTTGGAGACACTCAAACTGTTCGCTTGGAAAAGGTAAGACCTAAATCAAAGTACATTTCTACAGATGAGAGCTTCACTTCAAAGGTGAAATACATTAATGATGTATGTCTTTAATTGCCAAATAAATTTTTCTTGGGTTGGTTTCTTTTTTTTCTGATGATAGTAGATTTTTCTTTTGAAGAACATACATGACAAGATCTTCTTTGTCAAATGTAATATTATTGAAAAATACATTATAAAAATAATTACACTTTTCCTGAGTAAGCACTAACTGGGAATACAGAAATTCAGTACTTGATATAAAGAATTTAACTTTGTTTTCAGGTTCTATCATAAATGCAAATTTTAGACAAAGTTGCCTTTGCATGATATCCAGGTCATGGGCTTGTTAGTGGGTATTAGAGAAGTAGGCTTTTTTCCTACTCAGAAACTTTGATAGCTGTTTTGTAATAAATGTTCAGAAGAAGGGGCTTGGGGATTTATAAAATCCCTATATGCTTATAAAGATGGTTTTTGCTTTGGGGGTGGGGGCACTGAAGTGTGTGATTTGTCTTTCTTCTCTCCAATGTAAACCATGCCAACATCCTCCACTGAATCCTTTCTTGGACCTGGGATATTTTTTCTTTTTTTTTTTTTTTTTGCCAGAAATATTCCAGACATTTCCTTCCATCTCAGGATTGTCACAAAAGACAGCATAATGGCAAATCACACAAGTTGTAACATCTCCCCTTCACAAAAGAACAGCTCCAGCATGCATAACTTACCAGCCCCGCTGCAGTCACCACAAAGGGAGCGAGGGAGGGAGGGAGGAGGGAGGAATGGGGGAAAGTGCTTCTTGTCTTAATAAGCCGATCATGCCTATTCATAAGGGGAAATGGGATATTTTAGAAAGTGGCCATGTGTAGTCCAGCCCTGGTAGAGGCAGGCAGAGGCTCTCACAGCTGCCTATGTGGTTTGTGGTTGTCTGGATTTCAGCAGGATTAAGCTGACTTCTGGTGAGACCTGTGGCAGTCATGGTTATTTCTCTTGAAAAATGCTTCATTGTAGTCTTGAAATAATTATTCCGTGAGTTTTTGACCTGTGCTTCTTGGGCAAACACTGGTCTTTCCCCTTGGTTTCTTTTCTGTCTCTGGCACACCTGTGGGATGGTGCCTCCCCTCGCTTCCCATCGGGAACCTGGGGACAATCCTGTCCCTGTCTACCCTAGGCATATCTATTGAAACTGTCAGTGACTTAAAACACGTGATTTACTGTGCTGACACTTCTTTGCCACCTATTTGCCCTTGCAAATATTTTGACAGTGAGATCTTGCTTCTGGAAAATGTGCCCTAGGCTTACGGACAATTTGCCCAACAGTTGTGTATTTTCATCTTGGTGAAGAATAATACATGGCATGTTAAGTGTGGAGTGCAATCCAAAGGCAGGAAAGGATGAAGAGTTTAGAAAAAGCCAACCACTGTATATTTTTATGAAGCCTCCTACTTCTGTAATATCCAAGCACCTCACAAACTTCAGGTTTTTTATTTTCGAGGCATTCCTGTGTGGTAAAAATAATTTCCTTATCTCAGTGGTGAGCTGAATGTAAGGAGGGGCAGATCCAGCTCCACAGAATTTGTGTGGTTGCTGTGTGGCAATGTCACATGGTAACATTGCTGGTACCTTGCTGCACAATGAGCCAGTCAAGAGAATCCCATAATTGTTTAAGAAAAGACCTCTGAGATGATCGAGTCCAGCCATAAACCTGATGCCACTAAACCATGTCCCCAAGTGCCACATCATCTTTTAAATGTTTCCAGACATGGTGACTTAGCCACTTGACCTATCAGTGAAGAATTTTTTTCAATATCGAATCTAAACCTCCCCTGGTGCAACTTTAGGCCATTTCCTCTTCTTCTATTTATTGTTACCTGAGAGAAGAGACCAAATTCCCACCTTTCTAAAACCTCCTCTCAGGAAGCTTTGGAGAGATAAGGTCTCTCCTGAGCCTCCCTCTAGACCCTGGCAGGAGGAAGGTGAGAAAAGGCTGCTTGGAATGCTGAACAGGTAACCAGAAAAGTGTGTTTGTGGCCTGATGTAGGGATGTGTCTTTTTCTTAGCCAGCTGCCTTGGCCTGAGCGATGTTACTGAGAATAAGATTTGTGCTTCACTGCTAGTACTGTTGGCATCTCTCCTTCACACACCTTCTTCACCTCCCTCATCACAGCTTCTGGAGGCTGGGATATATATTTCTGGTCCCAATAGCAGATGTTCAAAGTTTCACCTTTTTTTTCCCCAGGACACCTGTTTCTCAAGACCCTGGTTATCCAGGGCATGTGATGAAGAGGCAGGGGATGAGAAAGAAAGCCTTTCAGTCATCAGTAGTTGAGCCTCTTTTTGTCTGTGGAAGAAAAACCTTTTGTTCATTGTTCTTCAAATATGGGTATGGCCACAGGACATCAGTCAAGAAATTATTGAAACTTCCAGCCTAAAACTAACACCTCAATTTTATGACCTAGAATTGGAGCCTAGTCAGCAAGACATAATTTAACACTGTGATATAATTGCTGTGAAATATAGTTTTTTAATCAATGGGATAGCAAGATACAGATAAATTATGTTCTGACTGGCAGTGTTACAGTCCCGCTGCTCCATGATGAGCTGTTCCATGAGTACATTTTAAAAAATGTAAATGCCTGTCTGGTAAGGAATCCTGAATATGGAAAGTCTTACTTAAAAGCAAGTCAACACACCAGAGGACAGAAGAAATTTGTGTGTAAGAGAAGCAGCAGCATTCTTGTTCTGATGGGATGTATCCAATTAGGGAAACAAAGCAGCAGAGATGATGTCTCTGACTTTGGAGCAGGATCTGTCATGGTGCCAGGGTCTGTCCTTGCCCAGCTGGTCATAGGCTAAGGGCCAAACGTGCTGGGAGCCAATGTGAAACATAAATCACGTGGAGGTGTCTAGGACAGCTGTTCTTCTAAATGTTGTGAGAGTCAGCGTGATAATCCACACATGGAGATCTTGGTGTCCAGGGCTTGTAAGTAGTTGCAGCAATACTGTGAATATTTTACTTTATGCTGTCTACTGAAAGTGGGGAGGTCTGCTCGTGTTTGCCATACAAGTTAAACTGCACTGCTTGTATGGAAAGAAGGGATTACTGTGCACACAAAGAAGAAAATGAATGCTATTTGTGTCTTCAAATTCCATGGTAGTAAAGAGTCAACCTCAGTATTTTAATTAGATAACCAGTACATGGAAGTACCACTGAAGACATTCTCCTCCTCTCTTGGCAGGCAACCTTGGTTTTATGGCTGGGGCTTTAATCTTCCACGAGGCCAAGCACTATTAGAGAAATGGAACCTTATTCCAGATGGAATAGATATTCTTATAACACATGGACCACCTCTCGGTAAGAAAATAATAGTGCTCTTAGCTGTGTATTTAAGATGATTATATGGTAACTGATGGCTCTCCTTAGAAAAGGAGTGCAATCCTGACTTGCAAAAGTCAAAAGCAACATGCATACTGATTTCAGCAGCACCAGGACTTCAGCTCATGATTACCTATGATATCTGTGCTCAATGGCAGGGAAATAAGTAATGGCTTTAAAAATAAAATGTTAACACATAAAGCCATAATGAGCTTTACAAATAAGCAGGGTCTAGTTTTCCTATGCACATCTCTAATCTGCCATTGGTGAAATTACTAGATTGAAAGCATGGAGCCTGTTTGTAGAGAAATGCAGGATTAGGATTTTATTTTTAATCACTTTCTCCCTGACTTGCTGCTGCATTGTCCCACCAACAAGTACCCAGAATCTCTTTTTTCCCTCATCATGCTGACTTGGTGCACCTTCTGCCTTACAAACCCAGATGCTCCCCATTGTTTGCCTGTTCTCTGGACAGGATGGTTGAATTGCTTATCTTTAATATAATTTTGCAACATGAACAGATCAAAAAGAAATAGTTTTTCATGTGCATTTTCCAATTTTTATTAATATAGGTGATATAAAAGCTATCTATCTATAAGAGATTTCTCATATTCCTAGAAAATGTTGACGCTACCTTTGCTACAGAAATAATACAATCACAAACTTGTCCAGATTCAGCAAAAGCTTAAGGCTTTTAAGCTTTTTTTTAATGCATCTAACATATAGCAGTCTATATTTAATGTGACTGTGTGTTTGACTCTCACTAATTTAATAAATGGACATGAACAAGAAGCATTAACTCAAGTGTTCTGCTGAGCCTTACTGTGCTTTGTGTGAAATGAAGGCAGTTGGTTTCTTTAAACCTTTAGATTCCCCAATTTCCTGAAGCTAAACCCCTCATCTTCCACCCTTTCTTCTCTTTCAGAGCTTGGAGGAGACATTATCTAAAGCGTTTGTGTTTTGTTTTCTTTAGAAAGACATGTTTGCATTCCACTGCTCACTAATCCTGGGGGAAAGTAGTTCTTTGTGAGCAGAGTTTCTCACAGTTAGGGGTGTGTGTTTTGATTCTTCACCTAAGTGGAGACTCATGCCATGCCATGGACTGATTTTAATATGAGCCTGTATTGTAAAAGTGGATGTCAGAAATTAAGTGTTTCAGCCCCGAGATACGTGCTCCAAGCCATTGGTATGGGGGTAATCCCTGCTAGGGTCCAAGGCACAATGCTGTGTCTTTCATGTAGTTTTATTTATAAGTCATATTTAAAACTTTTTCAGAAACTTTTTCAGCACTTTGAAAACCCCTTTTAAAGCCAACTGGCCAGCTGTTAAACAAGCCAACCTTCAGCTGACTGAAGATTCACTTGAAATGTAATGTTGGAAAGTGGAGATATTCAACCACCTTGCTGCTTTAGCCACCAGGCCTCTCCAGTAGCCTCAGGCATCAGCAGAGGGAGGAGGACCCCTAAAGAGCACTGCAGGGCTGGCACACAACAGACAGACTTTAGTAATAAATGTAATAGCAAATTTAATAATTGAAAAGTAAATTAATAATTGCAGCAATTCTAAGGAAGGGCCACCCATCTCCAGTGATTGTAATGGAGTAATGTGAATTCCCCCCATCTCCATGGCTCAGTATGTGTTCTTTTTATTTTTTCTTTTAATTCTTTATCTTCAATCATCCCCCAAGAATTTCCTTTTTTTTTTTTTTAGAAGCTCCTGTTTCTTTGTCTCTCTCTTATTGATGCATTAATAGATAGCTCAAGCACAGAACCCTCTGCCTGAGGGCAGGAGCTGTTGGTCTCCCTGACACCCTTGGCAACAAATCTATGACACTTCAAAGAACTTAACACTGCTTAAGTTACAGAACCACCTCATTGTGCAGCTCTGTCCACTCACCCTTTGGGAGACAGGATGCTTCTTGAGCCTCCCAGCCAATTATTTTAACCAGATTCCTGTTGTTCTGATCTTGGATCTCAGAACCTCGCTAGAGTTGTTTCCGATGATCACAAATAGCAGTCAGTCCTCTTGCAAATTCTGGGGTTTTTTCTCCAGCATGGCTGCCTAAATTCTGCCCATCATCCATTTTCTGTGCTGCTCTCTGATTCCCTCACTTCAGGAGTGTGCATCCTCCTGAACTAATTAATACTACATTATTACATAGATTTGAAATGGTCTGATTTAGATGCAGAAGCACCATTAAGAGTCAATGAACCTTGTTTTTCATTTATCCATGTAACAAATATCCGAGTAATTTTTTCTCTTCTGTTTTACAGTAGTGCTTTGGGATGAAACCAGGGCAGGGATAGATGGGAGGTTCACACAGGATGGGAAAAAAAAAGGTTAAAACAGCTATTTTTGACCATTTTATTAGTAACCTGTTTATTACTATTAACAAAGATATGCAATGTATTTCATAGCTTATGAAATATAGAATTTGTGATTATGGCATCAGTGTTAATGCTCATTTCCATATCAGCATATTTTTCTTTCCTAAAGATCTCAAATTATGATTCTTTTATTTCTCTTCCAAAAGTTCACTTTCTTTTCTTTGATTTTAATTTAATTTCACCTTTAAGTCTTCATTTGCAGCTGTCTGCTTGATAGTCTGTGACAAAGATTTATACTTTCCTGACAGCTGCAGAAACCTGTTTCAAGTAACCAAACATTAAAAAACCCCTAAGATGAACTCTAATTGTTAGCTAGGTGTAATCAATTATTCTTAGTCTGTGTAGTCAGGTGTACATAATAAGCTGCAAACATATGGGAAGGCTTCAGAAGGGTGATAATGCATGTAAACAAAAACATGTTCAACATAAATAATGCTTAATTTAATGGAGAAGTTAATTTTATGGATTTTTGTTTGTGAAGTTTTTGAAGTGGAAATACTTTTGGCTTTATGTTCACTGCAGACATTTTGACAATTAACTGTTTCAAATCATTGGAGTAATAAAACCTATGGCTATAATATGTTTATTCTGAAAAAAAAAAAAAACAAAACAAACATGACTTTATTCCAGAAGAATTGCTGGCCTCACTTTGACATCATAAATGCTGTTTTTCTCTGGTGAATTTTGACCTGCCTTCGATGGCACATGTGAATTCAGCAGGAGTGAGCACTGCTTAGCCTGGCTGTAGGTCAGCAGGGCTTTCTTTTTCTACCTTCCCTGACAAGTGCCAAACACCACCTCCAGGTCTTTGACCATGATCAGAACTTCCTCTTTTTGGCACTTAGGATGCCCCATTCCCAGCCTTTTTTTCCTGAAAATTGAACTTAGTTCTCTGAGTAGCTATGAAACGAGTGCAAACTTTCGGCATTTTGGTAAAACCTCACAGTTTACCGAGCCCAGTTTTCAAGCACTGGCAGCTAAAGAGGTATTTCTCAATGTGTGAACCTACCCTGAAGCTCTAGCAAATCAGAGCTTTTCCAAAAGCTTGAATACCACACTTCTGGTCTTTTAAATCAGTTGGTTGGCTGCTTAGCCATGCTTGAGTAGACATCAAAAGTAAATGTATGAAAACCAGGTCCACGCTCTGTACCTCTGGTTAAAAGCACAATATATTCACACTACTGCAGAAAATCCAAGAGATGCAAAGCTATGACAGGCACACCGGGAAAATGTCAGAACAACAAAATAAAACCAGGAAGATTTTATCTTCTAGGTTTCCAAATCTGAGCCTGATGAAAATGACTGAACAATAGAGAGAAAACAGATTGATTGTTGCAAACACTCCAATACAGTATCCTCCTTATACTACTACTTGGAAAGAAACATGGACTTCAGTTGGCAGTAAACTTCCCTCTGCAGTATTTTTAGACAAAGAGGCAAGTTGATGTAACATTTCTGTCTATTTTCATAAGAAATACATTTTTACACAATTTTTGTGCAAGTAAATGCAGCACTTAAATACATTTTTTGCAAAAGGCCTGAGTTTCTCATCCCATCTGAGATCCATCAGTTTAGGGAAGTGGGGCTTGCTTTGCCATGAAGTGGTTTAACTTGAGGATGTCACTTTTTGGGCATGTAGTGGATTCCTCACCTGAGCTCCACCACTGTAGGATTCAATGTGATAACAATATAGTTGTAGTATTGGCAGCACAGATTCCATTACGTTGGTTCAAGTGTTCGATCTAAAAAAGTAGGTCCCAGGACTGATTTTAAATAGTTAAAGGTTAAATGTTAAATGTTCTTTTAAATTCTTGAGAGGCTCCCTTTGGATTTACTGCACTTTACACCTCATTCTCTTCAGGAAGAAAAAAGAGTAAAGCGTTGAGTTATCCCATTAACAACAGTGCAAAAAATGCTTTGATTGCAGTGATTATTTTTATTCTTTGAAAAAAACTGGAAAGAGTTATCATAGTCCTTTTTATCTAGATGAGCTTTTATGGTTTTGGGCCAGTATTTTTGTTTCCTTCCTCTTCTGCATACCAAGGCAGACACAGTTTTTGCCATTTCAATTCTTCTGTGGCTGTTTGTAAAAAGCCATGAGACATGAAATCTCAAAAATGCTGTATAACAGCACAGCTTTTTGGATTACCTGTCTTCTCTTAAAGCTTTCCTTTCTTCTCCAAAGGTTTTCTAGACTGGGTTCCTAAGAAAATGCAACGGGTAGGATGTGTTGAGCTGCTGAACACAGTCCAGAGACGAATACAGCCAAGGCTTCATGTTTTTGGACATATCCATGAAGGTCAGAGCATATGTCTTTATATATATATGTATTTAGAAATGGCAAACAGAGAAGGCTTAACCAGCATTTTCAAACTTGAATGTCTGAACTGAAGCACTTCTGGAATTCAGATACATATTTAGCTGTATATATAGAGGTGAAATTGGCTGATATCCACATTTCAATACTTGTACTTGAGCTTATCTTTCATTTTCTACATCTATTAAACAGGTTGATGTTTGCTTCACAAAGATGAGTACGGTGAATTTTAAAATAAGAACACAAGTCCAGCAGTTACAGAAAGTGACTAATATTAGGATGGAGGGATTTATTTTCCTCAGCAGAATCTGTGTTTCACAATAATTAATGTAAGATCTCCGTGTGTCAGCTTCTGTGCTTGTAAAAGGGGTAGGAATGTTTTGAGGGGTGCTTCTAAGGCTTGATCTTCAAGATTGTATAACTGTTGTCTCTGCCCATCAGAGTGTATATGAAGTTGAAATCAAGAGGGATATCACCACTGACTGGTGTAGAAGTTCCAAGATATTTATGGAATGCATTTAGTTGCTTTGACAGGGGAAACATTTTGCGCTCAGAAAAAACAAGTGGTTCTATTGACTGTTTGATATTTAACTGGGAAAAAAATAGTTCCCTTTGCACAAGCCAGTAAATGGTGGCAGATATGCTCTGCTGAAGTCAGTGACAGCAGGAGTTCATCTCCAGGCAAAGGGAAAGGTAGATGCTGTCTGTCCTGTTCACAAAGCAAGGCAGCAAGGCTTCAAGCAGCACCCCCACCCCAAGCAGAAAGCAATGGGCTGTACAGGAGGGATCCATTGGCGTGTATGTGTGTATCATCAGCTGCTCCATCTTTGGCAGTGTTAACTTACTGGCAGGAAAATGTACTCCACAACTGCCAGTTTTCTGCTTCTGGGTCTGCTCCAGCCTTTGCTATAGGATCTCTGTGGGTCTCAGCAGTGTAGAGATGGAAAAACTGGAGGAGCTGGCATTCAGATACTTCTGGTTTTGTGAAGAACCCTTCCCAAGATACCCCTCTCTGACTTGCTGCTGGAGGCTTTCACCACAGCACATTAGAAGTGACATGGCTGGTGGTGTAAAATTAATGGATAAGATTTTCAGAACATTATTTCATAGCTCAAAGATTAGGTCCATTCTCCTTGTGTGTCTCATCTGCGGTGACCTGTTAATGCCTGGTTAATGTCCAAAGTGCTGTTAAATCACAGAGTAAACAAATAATGCTGCTAGAGCAGTCTTTGATATTCCAACCAAGAGAGCTGGTGAATACAGTTCAAACTCATTGTCATTTCAGAAATTATAAGCCAAGAGGGTTGCAGGGGATATAAGTAAACATCAAGCCACGAAGCTTCAGGCAGGTAAACAAAATCACATCTGCTAAAACCAAGTCCAACTCTGGCTCTCGAGGGAAGAGAATGGCACCTCCATAGAATAGTAAATCCTGTGAATTAATGTACTTGGCACAGTAGGTATCAAAACACAGAAACAAGGTACTCTTCTTGTTAACTATCATAATTTAGAGAAAACAAATGGGGAACTGCAGAGCCTGTTTTTCAGTGGGACGCTAAATCTCTGCAGAGGAGAATTCCCATTGCAGGCAGCCTGTGCAAATGAAGCTGCACTTTGTAGGGAGAATGCATGATCTGAACAGATGAGTTCTTCCTTGGAGTGAGCATAGCTACATCTGCAGCAGTCATTTACTGAACATCTAGGGGGAAGAGGTGCTACTAAGAGATGTTTCTTCCCTATTCCCTCTCTGCACTACCATGTCTGCCAAAAAATACCTCTGCACGTGGTCTTGCTGCTGATCCGCCCGTGGAAGGGACAAGCAGCATGGCAGGGGCTCTGGCTAAACTTCTGGTTTTCCCAGTATAGCCAGTACTCCACTGAGGTCATGGCCAAGGAAACTGCTGGCAGTGGGACAGGAGGGAAAGCTGCAGCATTAGGAATCTTCCAGCAAAAGGAGAGTGTCTGCTCTCTCCAAATGTGTAGCTGAGGAGGCAGGAAGTCCCAGCCGTGCTGCTGACTCTCCTGCGTGCATTTTTTGTTTTCCTCATAACAGTTGTTCTGTGGCAAACAGAAAGGGATTTAAAGAAATTCCTGTGACAGGAACCTGACAGAGTTTTCTTCCCTCCCTGGGCCCTAATTATAGTGTGGTTTTTCCATGGGAGGTGCAGAAGGCCCTGCATCATTCGGGGTGTTTTAAGGAACCAAAGAGAAAGGGATTTGGCTACTGTTTCTTTGTTTTCAATTTATGCAATTTTCAGTGCTCTGAAAGACACAAAATTGCATTCAGAAAACACATAGGACCCTAAGTACCTAGGGTTTGAACAGCAATGAATATATTTCACTATTAACTTTATGAAAGGTGAGACTGAATCTTAGTACAAATGCTTTCTACCAGGTGATTTCCCCAAAATAATGTATTTCTGATGATGAATGCAGTTCTTCATATTGATCATAATATTTCAGTGCAAGATTCCAACATTAAGCTTTTAGCCTTCATATAATCAAGCTTATGTTTTTTCCTAGTGATTCACTAAAATATTTTTGACAACAGAGTGTGTCTTCTCTCTCATAAGACCAAGGCTGTCAAAGGGTTTCTTCTTCACTTTCTGAAATGGCATTTCACTGTACTTCTACAGGAATTAGAGCTGGAAGTTTGGTTTTCTGCAGATTTAACTCTGAAATTGTTTGCCTTGGATGTGTAGCCAGACATGAGATGTAGCTGAAGCTTTTTCACTGCTGGTGAGACACAGCGTTCTGGTGTGCGTTCTCCTGTGGAAATGTTCTGGTTTTAGGGTGTGAATTCACCTTGTCTGTTAGACAATGCATTCAATAATAAAGCCATATTTTCTCAACCTGGGCAGGCATTTTAGTGCCTTTCCATCAGGTTTGGCCAACGAGTTCAAAGACATAGCAAGAAGAGGTTCCTACTAGGCAAATCCTGCCCAGATGCACGAGCACAAGTACTTGCCTCAGTCAAGCAATGCTTTTTCTTCATTGGTTGCTTAAATGATGTTCAACACAGGGCAGGAAAAAAAAAGATGGGAAGATTAAAATTGGCCAAAGTTTGCTGCACTGATGACAGCAAGACTAAATGATCAGAAGCATCCTTTCCAAAACTAAAAAGGTTTTAAGAGAAAAATCTCTGCAGAGAAAAGTATCTCTCTTTCTAAGGAGGTTTAGTGTGCTGGCTGCCAGAGATAATAGCCACCAGCTACTGAGGGCCCATTTTGCTTTTCTTATACAATTTTAAAAGTTTTTCTGTAGGACAAAGATGGTATTGATTCAGGGAACATTTATGTTTTGCACAAAGATAATTTTTAAATTCCTTCTGAGTAATAAAAAATGTGGCACTTATTATTGTGTGATAAAGGTAATTAAACATGAAAGAAGATAATAAGGAATATTGAGAGTAACCAGAATTTTTCTTCCTTTTTAGGTTATGGTGTCATGGCTGATGGAACCACCACCTATGTGAATGCATCTGTGTGCACTGTGAATTACCAGCCACTTAATCCGCCTATAGTTATTGACTTACCTACTCCAAGGAACACATGATTATAATGAAGATTTAAAGTTGTACCCAACACATAAGCAACTTTATATTGCTGGCTGAGAATCCCAATAGGGAACCATTCAACAAAAAAGCAAAATCCTTCTTTTTTTCCCTGCTAGCTCTTCACAGATAAATTTAGAGTAACAAAAATGGACAAGGAACAAAGACATTTTGGTGCCAGAAACAGATTAAAGACTAACATTTCACCATTAAAATGTTTGTGAACACAAAAAAGTGAATGCATTCCACATATACATATATATATATATATACACACACACACATATATATATATCTATGTATATATCTCTAGTAGGGGCTTTTGTACATACCGTATACTGGACTTATTAAAAGAACGATGTCTTTCAAAGGAGTGTTTCTTTAAGAAAGTTTGCAGTTTAAACGTAAGTGTTTAGACTAGGACTTCCTCATTTCAGATGTTTTTCAGTGAGCTCTTGGTAAAATAAAAATTATGGTAAAGATATTTTCCCTTAATCAACATGGCAAATATAAAAGATGGTGCACAAATGACAGTCATGGGAGGAAAGCTATTTCTCCAAGTCCTCCAGGTCTGAGTCTTTGCATCTATTCAAAACCAATGCAATACAGGCCCTAATTCACTGTACTGAAATGAAGTTTTACTACATCTGGCATTACAGATGGCAAGGGAAATGGTGCATATTGCCAGCATGCTGTAAACAGCTCAACATTCAAGAAGGGAGACTGTGTTAAGTGCAGTATAAACTCAGGAATTTGTAACCTGGCCTCGCCTGTTAAAAAAAAAAAAAAAAAAAAAAAAAAAAAAGAAAAGAAAAAGGATGACATTTCCCTTAAAAAAAAAGAAGAAAAAAATATAACTGTGTTTTCATATGGTAAAGTGATATGTTATTGTATTTAAGGAAAAAGGAAAGAACCTGCAAAGAGCCCACCCAATGATTAGTAATGGTATTTTAAATAAAACCCACTGGGACATTGGTTTGAAAACTGCTAATGGGACATGCAGCCAATGATGAAATTACTAGTTTGAATTTGGCCCTGGTCAGGAATGGTTAAATGTCATTGTAATAATTTTGTCCTTGGGAAACATGGATGTCAAGGGGAAGGCATCAACCCAAGGTGTAGTTCGGGCACTCACTTTTGTGTGGCTGTGAGTGATGGGTACACACCAAAGTGTGCAGAGCAGAGGTCACCTCAGGGGACCTGGTACTGCTGTTTGCCCACTCATGGACACTGCTGAGAGAGGCCCAGCACAAACCCGGTAGAAACCCATCTGTTGTGTTGGCTTTTGGCACCAGACAAAGCAGGGGACGTGTCAGGAGCTGGTTGGGATGGTCCACAGCCACAGTACTGCCTGTGCAGCTCTCCTGCAGTGCTAGCAGAGGTATTGAAGCTGCTGAGATTTCAGTCCTGTCCTAGGCAGAAGTTTAAGAATTGATTACAAAGCCACCAAAAAAACCCCAGGGCTTCAGACACGTCCTGCAAGAAATAGATTTCTGCCTTGAACTAACAAACTTTTGACTTGATGGAGATAATTTAACTGCTGTATTCTGAATGTGGGCATCCTGAATTTGGGGCTGACAGCATCTAGGCATTAATCTTGTTCACACACATTGGGCACACCACAGCACTGCCAGCTCAGAGCTGGTTGCAGGTCTGTGCATAGCCCACACCTGCACACATGCATTGGAGAATTGTGTGTGTTACATGGATGTAAATGTGAGTTTTATGTAGCAGCTGCATGTACATTATACAAATAAACAATTTAAAATACCTGTGTTGCAAAACCAGGCCATGTGAGCTTTGACTCTGAGCAAGGTGGGCAGTCTGCCATTAATTCAGATGGGGCCACTTTGTCAGAGCTACTGGTGTAGAAATTCCAGCATCAGCTCCCTAAATCAGTAAGAACTGGAATTCATAGTTGAATATGAACTCCTGTCATCATTGGGAAGATGAACAATAGCATGTAGTTAGAATAAAAGTGGCTTGTCTAGTCACAATTCAAGTGGTTTGCAACAAATGTGGCAGGAAATTGGCTGTATGTTAAAGTCTGAAATGTTTACATTCACTCACGGCACTTAAATGTTAAAGTGAAGGGAAGAGGTCCTTTTATTAGCCTCAGCAAAATTTCTATGTCAACCATAAAATATTCTCTTAAAAATAATTTTTCCTAAGGTATCTTCCAAATACTGTGTATTTTTATGTGGAAAGGATATGAAAGCAACTGTTACTTCAGAATATCATTTAAAGTACTTGAGGTATGAAAGCTTAAAGATTATTTAATCATTTTGGCATAAATTGAGTGTTGTAATTTTTGGTCAAGCATGTTAGATGAATAAAGTCTTAAAAAAAACCAAAACAACACACAACAAAAAATAAGGTCTCTTAATGTGCAGCTCATGTGATCAGCTCCATGTTGGAATGACTGCCCTCTTCTCCACGGTTAGAAGGCAGCCTGTGGGACATGTTATGGAGGGGGATCAGCAAAGGGTGCCCTGCTTTGTCCCCCAGCTTCCAGCCACCACATCTGCAGAGGGTAACGAGCTCAAGGTTGGGGTTGCAAAGATAGGGGAAAACAGGAACCACTGCCTGTAATGGATGTATTTTGGTGGGAGAGTGTACCAGATGTGCCCAGGAGGCAGGGAAAAGCTACTGTGGGAGTGCTGCAGCACACTCTGGAGAGATCGGGAGCTGGGATGCCAACCTTTGGGAGTGGGCAGTATGTGGGGAAGGAGAGTTACTGCTCTGAGTTGGGTATCAGGACACATCTTCACAGAGAGGGAGGTTAAGGCCAGGTGAATATTTTTGTGGGCACAGAAAGACCTAAGTTTCTGATCTACGTCAGATAAGGGAGGCCATGAAAAGGAAGATTTCTGCAAATTCAGCTGTGCAGTTGTCAGCTCTATTTAAATTTGGGATGACCTCTCAAGTAATTTCCTGCCCCACCTCCCCTTTGCTGACCTTCTCTGATATTTATCCAGGCAGCAGTGCTCCTGAAGGAAGGTGTGCTGGTGTGTATCACTAATATGTGCATTCCCCTCACCAGGCAGAATTGTTGGCTGAGATTAATTCTGGTTAATTTCAGCAATGAATAGGGAAGATATCACTGCACGTCAATGAAAAAAAAAAAAAAAAAAAAGATGACAAGATTATTTTTACCTCTCTCAGTCACATACGGCTGAAGATGTGAAATGTTCCTTGACTAGAAGGAAGGAGCGGGCTGGAACTCAGCACCCATCCAAGCAGCTGCTTTTGGTGACCCAGGAAGGATCAAAAACCCTTTCGCAGGGTCATGCTGGGGACACAGCAGTTGGGAAGGTGTTTTGGTCTTGCTGCAGGAGGGAGCCAGAGGAGATAAGAAGTGGTTTATCTTTTCCAGTCACTGACTTCTGCCTACACTGAAGGCAAATACTTCAGAGGAAGGAGGAATGAGACATCCTTTAAAAGGCAATTTTTGGAATAATCTGCCCAGGGGACCTTTGCCCCCATCCCATTTATTGCTGTTTGTGTGAAAATTTATCTCTTAAAAGCTATATTATTGCTTTCTGCTCAAGTAACTCACACAGAACAAATATAACTGCAAATGGTCTTTCCTTTCAGGTACATTCCTGTCCCTTTCTTGCAAGTCTCTCTGCATCTGCAATTTTTGTGATATTTTGGAACAGGGAGCACCCTGGATGATTATGCACAGTGCATTAGAACAACAGTATTTCGCTTATCCTTGTACGTGTGCTGCTGCTTGGGTTTATTGACTGTCCCTTTGTTCTCTTTTTATGTGGAAAGTGAAAATAGGAGTACTTATATGCACCTCTTTTGTGCCATTTGTTATTTTGTATATTGGCCATTATGTTGCTTTTTACTCACTTCATCTAGAAATTAAAATAATTTCAATTCTAGCTAGACTCTATTTCTAACTTGCTTACTTTCCCATCTTGGAAATGCTCCCTTACTCTCTTTTAGATGTGTCATTTGGGAGTTGGTGAGAGGCAGCAGTGCCAGAAGAGGACCTCCTCTTCCTTCCTATCTGACCATTTAGACACAGTTCTCTGCTACTTTATCCCCTGAGTTTTATCCAATATCTTCATTTTTTTAGGAGCTTTTGGGATAATAGCATATATTTGTAATCCCCAGTGGACCACTGTGGTGAGCTGCCCATGGCGCTAGCTCGGTTTTCTCTTTAAGAGGTGAGAACTGATCTGGACTTACCACAACCACCATCCCTTCCTCTCAGGGAGCCTTACCCAAGCTGTGTCTGTGGTGGAGACCTCCTCCCCCAACTCTGGCCTGTTTCCCTGGCTTTGGTGATGCCCTTGGAAGTCCTCATCATCCCTGGCTGGGCTCTGCTGCTCAAGGGTACCTCATCCCCAGTATGTGGGGAGCTGAGGGTGCTGCTGTCTGGGATAAGGAGCTGTGTGACATTTGTGCAGCCTTCATCCTGCTTGTGGGGTTTTTGTTTCTTAGCTGCTCCCCAAACCATGACCCTTCTTTGCCCCTTATGAATAGCTCTTCCACAAAGGTCTTTATCAAAACCTTTGCAATTGTCTACACCAATTATATCAACGATAGCTCTTCTGGCCAGGACTTTGATGTACAAAAGCTTTCAAATAGATTAAAGGAACAGCCTTTTCTTCTGCACAAATCGGTCAGCATTCTTTCCCTTCGCCCAGTGAAGTGTATTCCCTCTCCAGAGCACGATGGACTAAAACTGAGCAGAGCAATTAACCTCACCACATGTCACTGGGTCTGTGCACACCATGCCCTTGTGCTCTTTGCTCTCACCCAGGCCACATGGGCCTGGTTAGCAGACAGATGCTTCCTGCCATGGGAGAAGAGCCCATTCTCTCCCTCAGAGCTCTGGTCTTGCCTCTGCACGGCCTTGGGGACAGGGGGACAGCCATGGAAAACAACGATGCAGACGGGTTTGTGTCTGGGCTCACTCCCTGATTGGGGTGGCCCGGAAAGGTGGAAAAGTCTTTTTTCTATCCCGTGCCTCTAAAGAAAAACTCAGTAGTCTTCAGCCGTCCGGTCTCAAGGTAGTTTATTGTATGTAATCAAAAAGATTTTCTTCCTGAGCTGCTGCGGTCTGTTCAGCAGTCAGGCAAGCGCACACTCCGACGCCCAGGGGGCTGGTGCCCTCTTTTATATCATACATTACGTATTAGATGTTTACAGTTTTCCTCCAATGCCCATCACCTATATTGAACAGTAACTTTCTACTCTAAACCAATCTGTGAGTGCCAACATCACCAAGAACATGGAGGTTAGGAAGAAGAAGGAAAGAGGACAGGGCACACCCAAATCCCTCCATCTTAGAACTTCTGACCCCCATGTACAAAACTCAGACCCCTCTGTACAAGGCCTAAAACCCCCCTGTACAGCACTCAAAAGTTCTTCCTTTTACCTTGTGACTACTTCTACTATAATATCTAAACTTTTGTGATTTCTTGTTCTTCCTGCAAGGTTGGTAAATTGTTCCCTGGATCAGGTTCAAAGCCACAGGGGTCTGTGGCTGCATTCCAGAGTCTCAAATGCTTCTGACCTGGGCCTGGAACATCCAAGAGTGTCCAAGGGACATTCTGGGTTCCGACATGTTGGCTGTTTCCAGCACTCATTACATTTATCCCATCATTCTTTCTGTGTTCTGAATAGGGTGAGCAACTTGAGCAGGGCCAGATGGGAAAAATGCTGCTTGCTATAAGTATATTGCAGTGGCTTATAGTAGAATGAAGTTTCAAAATCAGAGTAAGGAAAAAGCTTTGCCCAACCACATGAGCTGCCCAACACCCAGGAAAGGCTGGGTGATGTCAAAGGTGATGTTAAAGCACCCTCCTCCCAGTGCAGCCCCAAGTTCCCCTTCCCCACTGCAGTTAGAGCCTGGCTGTGGGGCCAGGGCTAGCCCAGCTCACTGACAAGTGCAAATTGGGAATACTGGAAGATAGCAAGATTGGTGGTATAAACCTTTCCACAGAGGAAAGGTGAGAAGGGGCCTCAAAGGGTGCTGAGGTGCCCTCTCACAACGAATGCCCCCTTGTCCCCAAGGGAATGGCTGCATGTGTCCTGGTGGGGATGCTGCCTGGGGCGGGTGGGGCTGAAGCTGATGGAGGGGACTAGGGGATTCCATCTGTACCTCTGCAGGGCACAGAGCCAGGTGGCCACGGTGTTGTGTGCTGTGAACTTCAGAGAGGCTTGTCCTGGGTTTCTCTTCCAGCCTGGTGGTGCTGCTGCCGTGCTGAAACACAAGGGACAGGAAGCAGCAAGGTCAGGTCCTGCACGGCCCTGCACCTCCAGCGTGCTGAGGAGGCCTTTGTGCAGACAGAGATTCTGTCCTCTGTGCTGTGTAGTAACCCACAGTGGCAAATTTCAGGGTCTCCTGCCAACTTTACCTCCCGCCATGATCACCTGGGCCAAATTTTCTAGAAATAATAAAATTATGCAGGATAAATCAGTTTAATATAGGCAATTAAACCTGTATTTCTATTTTTTTTCTACTCTTTTCTAAGGCTGTTTCATGGCACAGCCATTCTGGTTGCATCTGTTATGTGGTACTTTAAAATGCTGCTTCACTCTGTCAGCTGCTGATTATGTTGCCTTTGTCACCAGCTCCTGTGCTTCCCATGGTCACTCCTGGTGGTCCCTGCCATTTTACAGCACTCACATTGGGGCTCCCTGAGAAGCATCTTGCCATGGACACCCCCATGTTGGACATCTCTTTGGGGCTCCCAAGGGTGAGGGTCAACCCATCCTGGCCTTATTTTTGAGCCCACAGACAAAACTCAACACCTTCCCCAGCAGCATTAGCTCCAAAGACCTGCAACAAGCCAGGAGTGGTGTAGGAAAAGGAGACACATTCTTCTGCTTGGGGTGAGCCTGGGGACAACTCCTGGCATCACCCCAAGCCTCTCCAAGTGAGCTAGTAGCTGCATATGGGGTAGGTTCCCTCCATGGGGAAGGAAGAACCCTGTTCTGGGGGGAATGAGTTCCAATACCAGATAGAACAAAGGCAGAGCAGGACAGCAAGGTAAAGCATGGCAGGGCAGGGCAAGCCTCCAGAGAAATGACCCAGCAGGGTCCAAGGCATCAGAGCTTGTTCCATCAGTTTGTGAAATGGTACAAACATCTGGCACCCCAATAACCTGGTTGCCTGCTCATGTGCTTCCCACCCCTCATTCACACACCAGGGGTTGCAGCACCTCTGCCCCTGCTTGCAGTCCTCTGTAGTGACATACACAGGAAAGGGAAAGCTGCCGTGGAGCCACCAAGGAGTCCTGAGAAAGAACTGCTTCCAACCTGCTTCCCCATCACATCAGCCTGCGCTCTCTGGATGCCCATCTCTGAGCAACGATGGTTTACCCCCAAGCCTTCAAAAGCACCTTCTTTCCCCACCTGTTCCAGCAGTGTAAACATAATTATGTTTATTGCTTGTTCAGAAAGAAAGAAAAGCTCTGAAGAGTTACCTATCCAGTTTGTTTCTGTGGACACCCTTAACAATAATTAATCATGTGTATTAACATGGGGTCAAGAGACTTGTCAAAACTGCAGCTCTCAAGTGGTAAACAGAGCACATGCAATTAGCAGTCCCCACTCTGAAAATGCTTGGATTGATTCATTGTTCTTTCTAACACCTAAGAAAGTCAGGGATGTAATAAATCATGAAAATATAGACAAGGCACTCAGTAAACTATGATGAAGACACTTCATCTGCTGCCTGCAGCTCTGCATCAATGTGTTTGCACTGGAGTCAGCACTGAGCTGGTTGCACAACAGCTGGAGCCACCAAGCTCTCAAACACGGCAACAAACTCCAAAATTTTGTGCCCTCTTCTGAGTTAAAAGTAGGGGATTTCTTAACTGTTTTTAATCCAACTGCTACCAAGATTATGCCATCCCTTAAAATAAAGGTACAAGAGCTTTTAGTGCACAGATTTTAATCAGAATAGTAGGACTTTCTCTGCCATCCACAAGGCTGTGTGGATGGAGGGGAAAAGGGTGCAGCTGCATTTGCTGGTTAGGGTCTTTCCATCTCTCCATGATATCTGGATGTCACAGCACAAGACACCTGTCTCTCCTGGATCCTGGATGTGCTTTGTTAAAGCAGTCCCTTTCAACTTGCAAAAAAAAAAAAAAATTAAAAATCAACATTTTCTAAAGGAATAAAGGAAAAAAAGGACAACACTGACAGAAAAAGAACAGTTCCTCCAAACTTTGAAGTTGGTGTTATCTATTAGAAACAACAAAAGGAACTCAAAGCTGGGAGATGGAAAGCAACAAAATGTATGAAAGCAAATTACTTGAATGGGGCTCTCAGAAGTGATGGTGATGTTTTGTGCTCCCTATTGGCTTTGTTTCTGTTTCTGAGTGAAAAAGGAGAGCATACTTTAAAGAACAGCCTTGTATTAGTAGTCTCTGCTTGTATATTCTGCAGTTGTGATGTTGGTCTAAAAATCATCAGGAACTCACAGCCCACATGTAGAGTTGAAATAGGAAGGTGGTATGTGGTTTAAAAAAAATTAATAAAGAGAAAATAAAGACTTTTTATTCTTTAAAATATCCTTGTAGTTGTAAGAGGCAGTTACTTCTCTTGACTCCTTAATGATTTCACAGAGGCTTTTCCTTTCCTGTGTACATGACTTCAGAGAGCTGCAAAGCTGTTCCCACAGGAAGAGGGTGCTGATACCAGTGGGAGTGGCCCTGTCAGAAGCCCAGGGTCCATTGAATCTGGGGAGCAGCTGTGAGGAGCTAAATGACCCAAGTCTCTTTTCCAAGTTGCTCAGGTCAGAGCACCTCTGGAAATACCCTGTCTAACCTCTTGTTTTCAGCAGTGGCAGCTGCTCAGGGGTGCTCCAACTGAGCTTTGAGGATTTGCAAAGGTGCAGAGCTCATCACCCCTCTGGGCTTCCGTGCTGGCGTTCGACCCCCCTCAGGTGTAAAATGCTCTGTCCTGTGGAATGGGAAGCTCAAGCCCTGCATTCCCATGAGAAGCCACCTACCCTGCTCCCCAGCCCATGTGGCTACACAGTGGCATCCTTCAGGCTCCAGAGTGGTGGCCAATGCCAGGCAGCCACTACATCCATCTGCCTGTCCCAGCCTCTTAATGTACACGGAGAGCCACAGCAAAACCTCGGGGTCTGCCACTTCTGTTCCTGCTGCTCTGATGTCTTCAGCGCAATAGCTTGATTTGCTTTGGTTGTTTTAGGAGAGCAAAAAGAAAACCCACTCTGAAGAAGCAGGTGCTGGTCTTGGTCCCTCTCAATTCAGCAGAAGAATGAGCACTGAGCTCAGCAAAATGAGCATCTAAATAAGTATGAGTAAAAAACCCCATCCTTATATGACCTCACCCTAAGGTTTATGAAACTTTTCAAGATGTTTTCAAGAGAAGCCATGTCCATCTTTGCACCGTGCTCTTTTCTGGCTGAGCTGAAAAAGCCAAGAGTGACACCCACTGTGCTGAACCTTCCCTTTGCTGGGCTGCTTGAGGGCAGCCTCCTTTCCCTGGGAAAGCTTTAGCTGGGATATGAGACTTCAAATGCAGGAACTAGACATATGGCAAGCAAAAAGATCCATTCGCTGGGAAAAGGTTTTGCTGTAGAAGTTGTTCAATTGGTGATTGATAAGTAAATATGGTGCACAGCCTTCTTGCTATTTCCCCACGTGAAGTCTAAGGAATTTTGTGTACTGGGACAGTGAAAGGCAGAGAGCATCCCCACACTGGGTAACTGGAAGAAGCAGGAAAAGACAAAACCAGGCGGGAAGATCAGTTCCTGTTGCTTGGAGAATAGGAGGGAAAATATCCTACAAAGGACAGGCTGGCACCAAAATGATGAACTGACAGTGGAACCACAGCACAAAGGACAATACCTCCTGAAAACAGAAGACATTGCAGCACTGATTCATGATCTAACTGTATAAAATTTACACTCTGAATGGGACTGAGGGAGAGGGATGTCTGCTCGGAGGAAAAAGAAAGAAATCAGAAGATGCAAGGACCTGACAGTGAAAATGCTGCTTAACTAGGAAGTATAAGTCAAATAATTTTTGCTTTTTAGGGCAACAGAAAAACTGTATGGCTTGGAAGAGCTTCACTTCTGCAGAAGACAGGGCTGTCTGGAAATGCAAGGGGAGGTTTCAGTTAACAGAAATGTCTGAAAAGAAGGGACCACCAAACCCTCAGACTGTTCAAACTCTCAGTGTTGGCAATATATAATAGAGACAGACTATGCTGTGCAGAAATTCCTAAATTGATTATGTATCAAGATTAAAAGCCCAGGTAATAAATGCAAGGAATAGAAATTGCCTGTTTAGAACCATGCATTAGAACTAGCTGATATTAATGAAACCTAATAGGATGACACATGACAGGAATGTTGATTAAGTTGTTTATAATCTCTTTAGAAAAGATCAACTGGGCAAAAGGGAAATGAAACTGGTTCACACTATAAAATGTTGATGCTGGCAACTATGACGTTAGTCAGCTGGAATATTTATTCACCCACTACACCTACAAAGCAAAGCTTGTGGTGTCCCTCCAGGTGATACACACTTCACACCATTACACTCAATTGAATCTTAGAATATCCTAGGTTGGAAGGGACTTGCAAGGATCATCAAGGTCCAACTCCTGGCCCTGCACAGGACAAAGACAACCCCAAGAATTCCACCGTGTGTGTGAGAGTGTTGTCCAAATGTTTCAACTCTGGCAGATTTGGTGCTGTGACCGCTGCCCTGGGGAGCCTGTTCTAGAGCCCAGCCACCCTCTGGGGAAGAACCTTTTCCAAATATCCAGCCTAACCCTCTCCTGACACAGCCTCATGTCATTCTCTCACGTCCTGTTACCGGTCACCAGTGAGAAGAGATCAGCTCCTGATCCCCTTCTTCGCTCATGAGGAAGCTGCAAACCACGAGGAGTCTCCCTTCAGCCTTCTCTTCTCCAGCTGAACAGACCAAGTGCCCTCAGCCACTCCTCATAAGGCTGCCTTCCAGACCCTGCCCCACCCTTGTGGCCTCCTTTGGACACTCTCCAAAAGCCTAATGTGTTTTTTTATGATTTTTATGTTGTGGCACCCAAACTGCCCCCAGGACTGGAGGTGAGGCTGCCCCAGCCCAGAGCAGAGTGGGACAATCCCCTCCCTGGCCCAGCTGGCCGTGCTGGGCCCGGTGTCCCAGGACAGGGCTGTCCCTCCTGGCTCCAGGGCACTGCTGGCCCATGTCCAGCTGGCCACAGCCTGGAGCCCCCAGATCCCTTCCTGCAGCTGCTCTGCAGCCTCTCTTTCCCAGTCTGCCTGTACAGCCAGGGGTGCCCCATCCCAGGGGCAGAATCCCCTATGGAACCCCACAGGCTGGGGACTGCCCAGCCCCAACATTTGTCCAGGGCTCTCTGCAGGGCTTCTCTGCCCTCGAGGGAGTCAACAACTCCTCCCAGTTTGGTGTCATTGGCAAAATTACTTAATATTCCTTCAAATCATTAATGAGGATGTTGAGCAGCACAGGGCCGAGGATGGAGCCCTGTGGGACCCCACCAGTGACCACTGCCAGCCCAGTGTCACCCCAGACACTGTCACCCTGTGTGCCCAAGCCCTGAGCCAGCTGCTCACCCATCACAGGATGTGTTTATCCTGCTGTGGGCTGGAAAGCTTGTCCAGAAAGATCCTGGGAGAGGCAGTACTGAAAGCTTTGCTGAGGTCCAAAAAGGTTACATCAACCAGCTTCCCTTGATCAACCAGGTGGGTTACCTTGGCATAAAAGGAAATTAAATTGATCTTTTATCCCAACAAAGGAAGACTACTACTTAACCACGTATCAAAATTGTTTGCAGCATACCCCACACTTGTCATTGTGAGGCGGCTTGTTCTGAATGGTAAAAAGTGGAAATTTCAGTCCGCCAGAATTTCTGAAGTCCCCAGATGGCAATTTTCTGACAGAAAGGCTACTTCCAGCAGGGACATCTACATCATGTCTCATCTTGGCGGACAAGGAGAACTCATTCACAGAATGAGGGTGCTGAAGCAGCTTGAGGTATCAGCAGCACGACTTTGGTCACATCCACTGTGTGAACATAAAATAAGGAGATAAACTATGTCATACAAACTCTTTGTCTTTCAAAAGGGAAATTTCACAAAGCCAAATGTTAACACACCAGTGAAGAGGAAAAACATTTAAGCAGGAAAATAAAGATGGTATTTGCAAACTGTTTAATCAAGTTTGCCAAAGAACAGTCCCAGAATAAAGAGAGACTGAAATTAGCTTCAAAAATACCCCACCCTGCTTGGGAGCATAAATAAAAGCAGACTCGGAAAAAAGATATATGATGGGAGGAATTTGTGTTAAAAAGGAACAAGTAAAACAAACACACAAAGGGGCTATCAATGGCATGAACCAGTAATAATAAGAATACAAAAGCAAATGGAAATGGGAGGTATTAATAAAATGGTGGCATTTGAAGATATCTTTGCTATTGCAGACAAAATGGACTGTGGTGCTGGTGGGACATTGCAAACAGTTAATTATAAGCCTAGCAGTCCTGAAAGAGCATGTTAGATGGCAATTACCAAATGTCTCGATTCAGAATTGTATCTGAGAAGGTAGGTTTTTTAAGCTGCTAATAATGAATGAATGTTCAGACACATTAGGCCATGAGAGAAGTCTCAGCAGTGCAGAGAAGGCTGAAATTGTGCCAATATCTTTAAAAGGGAGAGAGAATAGCCAAAGCAAGAGACCATTACCCAGACTTTGATCTCTGGGAAAAAAAGCAGTGATGGGATTGATTGTGCAAGGCTTTAGCAATAAATAATTAAAAGAGACTAATAGAATTAAATGCTAATCAAGGTGGGTTTAAGGTAGATGGATCTTCTCAAACTAATTTGATATCTTTTTATGAGATTACAAGTTTGGATGACAAATGAATTAGTGTTAAGGTAATAGACTTGGTAATAGACTTCTGTAAAGCACATGACTTGGCACCTCTGTTTGGTATTTTGAGAAGAAGAATGATATAATTTTGACATGGAACACAATAAATGAATTAAAACCCACCCCAAAGGATGTAATTAAATAAGGAATCATCTTGAAGAGGCTATATTTTTTGCAGGGTCATCCAGGTACTGGTTCCCGCCCTGACATGAATTACATGCTACATCTTGATCAGGAAACCTGCGTCCCCCACCCCAAAAGGTGTCAATGAAGCTTTCAAAATGAACGAAGTGTTGGACTGCAGGAAATACTGAATGGGAGGTCTCACAGAGACACTCTAGTCCAGAGTGTTTTAGAAAATCAGGTACAGCAAATTGGTTCTACATTTCAGCATGGACATGTATAAACCTGAATCCCTCATCACAAGGACATGGAGTGACTTGCCTGAGGGAGAAGAGCTCTAAAAAAAGAGGCCTTGGATGTGTATCTGGCTGGCATAAAGTGTGCCCAGAAGAGCAAATGCAGCAGTTGACTGGGCAAAGCTGGTACAGGGAGGCTGCATGTCCTCTGCCTTTGGTATCCCCATGGCTGAGATTTGAAAATGCCCAGTTCAGACATCCCTGACTTCAGCATGAATTTGAGGAGCTGAAATTAACTCCATGAAAGCCTGTGGAAATGGGGGAAGGGCCAGAAATTTTGTCCTAAGAGGTGAAAATCACTCTGTCTTGCTGAAAACCGAAGAGGTTTAAGTTGATTATGCTGTGACCTTTATGTAACTGCAGGGTTCACCAGCTGGAAGCTGCACAGAGGCAAATTCATATCTGAAACAAGGACACCATCTTAAAAACTTATGTATTCATATGTATGAATATGGTACTTTCTTTACAAAGAGAGTAATTAGCCACCAAAACAACCTTTGAATGATTGCACTGAATCTTTGCAAGTGGCAATTTTAAAATCAAGGTCTGATGTGTATCTTCAGACAGAAAATAATTATAGGAGTCCCATTCATTAACAATAAACAAGCAAACAAACATCCATGTGAATCCTTTCAAGTCAAGTGATTGTGATTTGGATCAGGCCCTGCCTTGGCTGTGAGAAATGCTGCAAAATGACCAGTGTTCAGAGTGCTTCAGCCTCACTGGGCCTGTGCACACCCCTGCAAGGAAGGAAAATGCTCCTTTACCTAAGCATGTCATTTCACACCCCGGCAGGCAATTAAAATGCAAATTAAAAATGTTAATTAGAACTGTTTCAACATCTATTCTAATGCACAAGATGGGAATTCTGTACAGTGTACCCAGAAAGATGCATTGTTCCTCAGGCAAAGTCCTCCCGCCACTCTTGCTCTGGAGTGAACAGAAAGAGCTGCTATTTTTTTTTAAACCTGCAGAAAAAAAATAATAGAAAATGGAGTGCTGAGATCTGATCCTGATCTCAAACACTGGCATAAATCTACCAAAGCCAGAGGAGTGGTTGTTGATTTAAGGAGGTCAGGATCAAGTCCTGTGAAATTACTTACACTGGAAGGAGGTGAAAAAGGATATCTAGCCCACAATGAAACATCTTTGTAAGAACTCGTTTTTCTATTTTCCTCCTGTCCTTTTTTAAAAACACAGCCAATTTAGGTTTAGTGTCCAAGACAGACTCCAGCTAACCTGAGGCACTGGAGGCCACCTTGTTTCAGTGGGGATTTGGGAGGGAAGGAGGAGGCTGTGCCACAGCACTCAGCCCCCATGGCTCTGCCTGCACAGCACTACAACTCTGTTTTTACACTGACAACCAGCAGGTCTCCTTTCCACGTTAAATATGTAGTTGCTCATCCCATTACGGCTCATCCCAATACACCCTGATGCTTAAGACAACTTTCTTCCCTTTCCTACTTAAAATCAACCTACATCAAAGATGAAATCTGCATGCTCCCAGAGCTGTGATGAGGTTGTTTTTACAGCTATTTGAGCAGCATGTTATACCTGCTTATTTGAAGATGATGATATTTGTATTGTTGCTAAGAATTCATGCCAAGCATAATTTTGGGGCGTTGTGAAGATATCATATTTGCATATTTTAAGTATTGATATAATACAAAATTCTCTTTATGACTCTTTTCACAGCATAATAAAGCTCTTTCCACTGCATGACAGCCTTTAGCTTAGAAAAATTCAAAAACAGAAGGAAATTATTTTCTGGAAAATGGATCTTTTTTTTTAAATCTGATTTTCATTTTCCCATGTTTGGAGCATCCCTTACTGCTCATGACCTGCTGCACATCATTCTGATAAAAACAGTAATTGCACAAAGATACAAGCACTTCACATAGTAATGTCTCAATCAAACAAATTACTGCATTTGGAGGAAGTTTGATTTTTTTTCCTGAAGCACGCTCAATTTTTAGCCTTGCAGACCCCATGCCAGTTGTCCATGCAGAAGATGGCTCACATGAAACTCAGGATGGAAGCACAGGGGTTCTCTCCAGCCCCTCCTGGCTGCATGGCTGACCCTTGGAAAACAGGAGCAGCTGCCAAAAAATCCCCAACTCCTCTTCTATTACAGAGCTTATCCATCCAGCAGTTTGCAATTTTAATATGAAAAATCGCCTTGGTTATCTCAAAATGCTGGCAATTGAAATTCAGTTTGTTGGGGCTTTGTTGGGGTTTATTTCTTCGAGGTTGTATAAACAGTTGGTAAGTGACATCCCTGCCTTTAAGAACTCAGTAAGAGAACCCAGCGTGATTTGATTTGTTTTTACAGCGAAAAGATTGTTCTTTAATCCCTTTGGAGTTGTTGGATTTGATACTCCTGCCAGTCGAACTAATGAAAAATCCTCTGGCAGAGTGTGTGTGGAAGCTCAGAGCCATCCATCCCCTTGCTGCATTGCCTGTCCTGAAGATGGTGTAAAACTGCAGAGCAAGGGAAAAAACTCCTGCATCCCTCCAAGAAGCTGCACTCCATGCCATAAACCAGTGCAGGGATGGAAATCTTACTGTATTTGATACAAAATTAAAACCAGTTATCAAACAGGAACTACAGGAGATTTGGGGAAGACAAAAAGCAAACAAAGAAAAGGCACATCCAAGCAATAATACCCAATAATCTTGAGTAGTTAATTTTTTGTCCTTGGCTATATGCACTATTGTAAAAATAATTCATGCGGTATTTGTGTTAATCTTGGGTATCAAAGTAGCAATTCATTGTTTAATTAATATGAATGACAAATGCACTATATATACTGCATGGAGTAGTAACAGAAACTAGTTTTTATTAATGGAACTAATGGAATTTCTTGTAATGATCGATTGTGGGAGAACATCCCTAAATAACGGCAGTTTCAGTTTCCTCTGGTAATCAACTATCTAAGCAGCAATTTCAGGGACGTACAGATAGGCATCAATTTTGGGAAAAAAGTCTAGCAAGCATTTTTTAATGCTTATTTTCCAAATACATCCAATTCCAAATGCATTTATTTTGTAGTACTAATTACACAAATCTTAGAAGACAAAAGAGGAAGAATATAAAACACCCAACCTTAGGCCTTCCCGAAGCTTTTTACTTAAAATCTTTGCAGTATTTCCTGAAAAGTTCCAAATTCAAATAAACATTTTCCCAGAAAATAAACCCCTATGTGTAAAAATGTTCCGCACTGAGAATCTTTCAGATTCATGCAATAGCTCATACAGTCACTAGAAATAATAAGAAAAACAAGATTATATTCCTCTACCCTTCCCCATTCCAAAGACTTTCCTTGAGATATAAATATATATTTTTATGTGTGTTTGTACACTCACAACTTGCTCCATTTTCCCCCTTCATGATATCTGTTGACTTCTCTTTGTGTTGTACTTGGGAGAAAGAAAGATACCAAATCAGCACAGCTGACAAGGACCCTTTGGTGCTCTGATGAAAACTGATTTAGGAGCCAGACAGTAAAATATTTATCAAGCAATTCTTCAGAGTGGGTGTTTAATTGTTGATGATCATGTTAGCCTTTAATTATCACAGGAGTTCAATGGTCAAACAATTATCTTTTCTTTTCCTTGCCAAGATCTAAATACCTCATGAGGTATTCAAAGAGGATTTCTTTCTAGAACTGGTAATCTAACCAGAGTTTTTTGTCTGCAATTCAATTTTACTGTTTGTTGTGTAAATACATATATGTGTGTGTATATGTCTATTTATATATTCAATAGACTGTGGTGGGTACATCCCTACTCTGTTCTCCTCCCTTCCCCATCCTTGGATCTGCTCTGTGATCTCAGAAGATCCTGATAAGCCTTGACCAAACTGGTGAATGATGCCTTGAGGAAACCAATGGGACCATGAGACATTCACTGATCGTACCGGGAGCTCCTGAATGGCAGAGGCTGGCCCATCAGCTGCCCAGCCAAAGTGGGAAACAAAGGATAAGCAATTTTTTTTGTTTGTTTTTTCCTACCTGAATCGTGTCCTGAGTGAAACAGCCCCACTGGGAATCATAGCCTGAATGAAATGTTACAATTGATGCTGCACTTTGGGCAGGAGAAGAGCAATAGTTACCAGCCTGGGTTACCGCCAGGATGGAAACTTAGTGGTAACCAAAGTCATCATCTGGAGACCCTATAAACAGCATTCAGTCCTGAGTGAGGCCCTCTGAGCTCTCCTGGATTGCAGTGGCTGTGCCAGCACCTCCCTCTGAGTGGGACCCTTTGTGGGGCTCCATACCCTCAAGCTTGTGATGCACAAAGGATTGTTAGTGACAACAAGAACATCCCCCCAGCCCACACCTCCACAGGCGTTGAGGTGCAACCCTTCCCTTTGGGAAACTCCAGGGGATTTGATGTGAGTATTTCACCTATCCCAGGGGAACTCTGGGTAGGTGCCTTTGCACACAAAGGTTTCACCTGTGTGTGTGTGAGCTGATTCTGGTATGAATGTTACTGCCTCAAATCCATAGCTAAGGCACTGTTATAATTCTTGTGAATCCTACTGAATTGCTTTGCAAATGTTGAAGTGATTAAACGCTGCTAAACCCTTTTGTACCCTTATCTTTGCATCCATATCCTTTGTACCCTGACACTCTCCATATCCTTTGTACCCTGACACTCTCTTGCATTCCCAGCTTCCTTGTAATTCATTCCAAATTGCTTCTAATTTGATCTTCCTCTGGATGTTTTAATCTGTACAGCAAGTAATGGAGTGGACCTTGCCACTGAGTTTTGTAAAGTCACATTTCCACCAATTCATATTAAACCCTGCTTTTGCCAATACCTTTGATGATGTCTTAAAGCAGCCAGACCACTCATTTGCAACATGGAGAAAGGTGTGGTGTCCACACACAGCTGGCATCTGCCCAGATTGCAGTGCTTTGTCCATATAAACATATACTTAGGAATACACATATGGCACTGCAATCAGGGGGAAAAGGTGCACTGAGAAATAGGATCCTTTTTTTTTTGAATAATGAAGGCAAATATATTAGAAGTAATACAATTGGAAAATGGCAAATGAGAAAATTCAATAGTGTGTCTTGTAAACCTTTTTAGTGAAGTTAAAAGTGTGTGAGTAATAAAATGCATAAAATTTAAAAATAATTTCTTTAAATGAATTGCTTTTGGAAATGTCTTAGGAAGCATTATTTTGACAATGTTAATTGTTATCTTTTTCTTTTTTGATAAATGGATTATGCAAAATTAATTCCCTCACTGTGTAGATTTAATCCACAATAAAGGACCACTGTCAGAATTTAAAACTATTTTGAGTTTTCCTATGAATAGATACAAAAAACCCTGTACTCAATTAATTTATTAGTTTGAAATTATAAATCAGTCACTGTCTTTATCTAGAGTTTCCTGCATTTGGCCAAATCCTACTGTACAAATGCCCAGAGAAAATAATTATAGGATATTTTTGAAGTTCTGTCATAGTATTTTATAATACTGGGTGACTTCCCTTCTGTTATGTCAGTGCTTTGCTCATGAAGAAACTACAAAACACAGAGACAACTTAAAAACTTATTCCAATGCTTTCAGTGAGAAAGAAGTAAAACCATTAGTTTACTTCACTAAAATTTCTTTTAAAAAATAACTTGATGATCCAGGTTTGCTCTTAATTTTCCCAGACTATTAGCAAATCAAACCTTCCTTTATTATCTCTTATTCTTGCCATGGTAATACTGCCTCCCTCAATGGACATAAGAACACCAGGATATAGAGGGGTTTTGTCCACTTTCCACTGGGAGTGGGCAGCACCCTGTGCAGAGAAGCTAATTTACAAAAATGAAATGTTTAGAAGGCTTTCCTTCTTGTCTGGATATGAGGTGATGAAAAGGTGAACTATCTTCCTCTCTATCCTCCTTGAGTGATCTGCATTCAGAGAACAGAAAAAATAATCCAATCACCCAAACTGTGCAAAGCCCCAGATACATATCACAGTGCCCATGATGCAATTTTAATTTTAATTTTAGCATTTCATTTCCATGGGAAAAATGCTCAGCCTTCCTAAGTGAGAACCCAGCTGGAACAGGGTTCACCTGGTTCACCTGATTCTAAAACACAGGTGCATGTGCCTGACACCTTTCAGGTATTTCACCTGGTACATCTTTCAACACTTCAGCAGTTTTAAATATTCTCAGTGCCCTTACATGAAAGAATACATTGCATTAATTTCTGAGGGTTACTTCTGGATTTAGATACGCTGAGGAATTTAAACCAGGCAACTGGCCAGCGACCCGATGTGTCCTTGTGTACCTATGCTGGTTGTATTTAGTTTCCTGGTAAACTCAGATTAATCTGCCCCTTTCCCTGTTCAAACTCAGCATCAGAAATCACTGATTACCTCTTGCAGTTAGAACAGCCATAAATGGCAGTGTTAGTAGAAGATGTTAGTAGAAAGCTAATTTCCCTGTTTCAGTACATTAAGTAATCTAGGAGAAAAAGGGATCTCTACGGCCCCAAATCCCGTGATATCTTGTCAAACAGCAGTTTCATACCTGTCTGGTAGGATTTTGGAATCAGAGATTGCGTGTTGATCTAGATCCATGAAGATTTAGTGTTGATTTTGTGACTTTTGTTGTTTTGGATTTTTTTTTCTCCCTGGCTTATGTCACGTTAGAGAGCTTGGCTTGAAAGCTGTTGGTGTTGCTTTAACCACAAGTGGTAATCCTCACATCCTGGAGGTATCCTAACATGCACAGCATTAAATGGCTTCAAGGCCCCACTCTATTTCTTTTTCTTGCAATTGAATAGCAAATACTCAGAATTATTCCTAAACAGATAGTAATTATTATTAGTTTATTAAAATTGTGGAATTAGTAAAGTTAAGCGAAAGTCAAATGTCTCTAGATGGAGAATCACTGATATTCAGAATATGTGGGTGTGTATTTGTTGTTTGAGGAGATATAAGGTACCTGAATCCTTGCAGAGAAGACAGAACCCTTAACTAGTAGAAAATAATGTAAATTTTCCATCAGGAAGCTTAGATTAGACAGTTATAATTTTTAGGCTATTATTTGTGAATGCAACTGACTTGTCTGAAATCTGCAATATTTAACATTTCATACAACTTTATCATAGAATTTAAAAGTTTTCTTCTTTGGTGTCCATCAGTGAAGCATTTGGGTCTGAATTGGCTTGCGGTCTAGGACTTTGTGGGCCAAAAAAGATGGATGAAAATGACTGGCATTTACTGACAGCATCATGAACACAACTGGGCAGAACTGTAATGCAGAATGAAAAGATGCTGGCTTGTAATAATGCCTTAGTCTGTGACTGGCTGCTGAATACTTGTTTACAAATTATTGCAAGATTCTGTTTACACAAGATTATTTTAACCTATAACATTTTGATATTCTTGGGAAGTGCAGATGGTATATTTACTTAATCACTGTCAAAGCCCTAACTTTTTATTATTTTAAACTGATTCTGAAGTCAGTGTTACTTCTGCTCAGTGTTTTCACATGTGTTACGCTTGCCTTGTTTCAACTCTTTTTTCAGTCATTTTTAATTCTCATCAGTGCTCATTTTTCAGAGTGAAGTTTTGCTTTAAAGTGACTGAATGCATAAGCCAACAGTGGGCATTTAATAAAAAAAAACCCACCCCTTCCTACACTTCTTCCTGTGTTAGCAGTTTTGGAACCTTTCGGTGTTTCCACTGCATGGGGTTATTTTTCCTTGGGACATGTTGTGACCTGTTGTTTTAATCTGGCTCAATTTGTTACATTGCTGTACCCTGAACTGCAAAATTAATTCCAAAACCTTAACACTGGAGTGATGAGTAAGGGGCTTTTCCCAAAGGCAGCAAGCTCCAGTCCTCTGGCAGGCTATGGATCTCATCTACCACCTGTTTCTTTCTCTAAAAAATACATCTCCATCTCAGCTTCTCCCACTCTCCTGGTATTTATTGTTGTAATTGGGTGCCAGCTGTACATGTCAGTGGAGCTGTCAAAGGCAAAGGAATGAGCAGGTACACAAATAATGCAGTTTCCAGCCCAAAGTACTGAGTACCCCTGAAGACTGAATGGAGGGAGAAAGCAATTTATGGTGACTGCAACTTGGGGTATTTTCATTGCTCAGTCTGGATGCTTCCATGAAGCCTTAGGCTGTTTATTCTCTCAGGCTTTTGAGAAAGAGAAGGAATTGTGCCTGCCACCAAAAGAAGAGGGGTTTATTTGGGCTTTTTATGATTCCTCTTGATGTGTGTCTGTGTACTTAGGTGGAAAGGACTGAGAAATCTATGAGGAAGTTTAACTCAGAATATTACCTTATATAAAGGTGCTCAGACATGGATTGAGACCTTCGTTATTTTTTTCTGAATAAAATAAAATTTTAAAAAAATATATTTGAAACATCTGCATAGGGATTTAAATATTATTGCTCTATCCTCTCCAGAATATTGGGATGGAATTTCACAGTATAGAGTTTGTGTATAAAGGAAACCTTATGTAAGATAATGAGGTACTTTGAGACAAAACTTAATGGTTTTGCCTTACTCTACCTACTGGTAGTGAATACTTGATAATTCTTAATGATGCTTTCTTCATACCTTCGTAGCAATATGTTCATTCTACATCTGAAAACAGTTTGGTAATGTAATTTCTCTATAAAATGCTGCTACTAACCGTATCTAAACTAATTAGGCACAGTCAGAAACAGCCTAAAAATGTAGCATGCTCACTGAATGAGCAGATTTGGCACTTGGCACTGTTCCTACTACAGAACTCGACTGGGATGCTATTACTGACGCCTTCCTTTCTGGGCCACAAGAGCCAGATTTCTGTGTCTTTTCTGATCTGCGCCCTGGGGCAGCACTGTGGGCAGAGGGGAACAGCTTGTGTGGGGCTGTTGTGCTGGGGCTCCTCTGCCTCTTCATCACAGCTTGGGGAGCACAAATGTGGGGCATTTCTGGACACAGTGTGACCTGACCAGAGCACAGTGTGACCTTGCCAGTCCTGGCTGCTGGTTTTTAGAGACCACCACCAGCTGTGCAAGTGAGAGCCTCCTCTGGGCTTTCCTAATACTGCAGCAGAGGCAAAACTGGCTGAAAGTTGAGGCCATCCTAACATACCCCCCATGCACTTTTTATTTAGCTTGCTTTTTATTTTAACAAAAGCTCTTAAACCATTAGCCCTTGTGTTTTCCCAAATTTTAGCAAATGTGGCAAAATTACCATATTACTTTGATTCACAGAGCATGATCCCAAGCAGTTAAATGCTCCAGTTGAAGCATTTACCAAATAAATACTAAGCCATTAGTATAATGGGATTGAATAAATAGGAAGGAAAATCCTTGCATAAAGTGACGATAGAAATAGGTAATGAATATCCTGTTAGTAGAGCAAAACCTTATTCTCCTGTGTGTCCAACTCAGAGTACATAAGCCACTGTAAGCCCTTTTAGAATTCTTGTTGAGTGAGTTGATTGGGACCTTACAACCACTTGAGTCACTTCTAGGTCTGATTTACATTTGGTCTGCAAAACTCTAGGTAAAAAAAGTGTATTGTATACTCTTCGTGTATTCAAAATGACAGTATTCATTTAATGGGCCATGACCATTTTTATTATTTTGGCTTAATTAGTAAATCATCATGGTTTCCCCAAGCTCTTTGTTATTAAGCAACAGATACCGTGTTCACAAAAAGCACTGAAATGCCATCTCAGACCAAACCCAAACCAGTGCAAAGTCACTGAGTTAGAGATGACTGGTTTGTCACTGGGAGGGCTCAGGGGTTCTGTGTGGATATTCTCAGTTCAGTCAGAGAGAAAAAGAGAAGGTTTTCTAACCAGGCGAGGGCCTGGGAGACAGTTGGGAAAGAATGTAAATAATTCTCTAATCTATCTTGTTGTTCACATTGTTGATAGATATGTTCTGCCACCCTGCGTCATTCACTGCACACCAATGGTGTGAGTGTTTTTACTCTAAGACCAATGAAATTACTCCGCACAATGTTCTCTATTTATAGAGCGGTGCATTTGAAATAAATCAGAGTTCATTCTCTTTGCCTTTGACTTGGAGTCTTCTCGTTACCGTCCTGCTCTACGGCGACAGTTCTGCAGTGATCCTGGGCAGAGCCACAGGAGGAATAGCTTGGGAGGGTCCTGATACTCCGTGTCTTCCACTGCTGCCTCAGCAGGACCAGGGGAGAGGTAGGAGCAAAACCTCAGCCCGGAACCCTACAATATATGCACACATGCTATGTTGGCTTCTAGATCCAACACATAACCTCTTTTTTTAGTGAGATTTCCCGGTGCTTTCTGGAGGGTTTCACTGGTGCAGGCTTGCTGAGACCTCACAAACATCTCCATGGAATGAATGCTGCAGGAGCATTCATCATGATAACGTTCAGGCTGTCTGGGATCTTTCCAACAGCCCCAAGTTTTTGGGACACTTTAGTTCTCTTCCTATTGTCTCACACTGCCCAGTCTATATTTCCATTTACAAATAGTAACAAGGAGTTTTCTGTTGCTTTCTCTGAAAGTTGGATCAAATCACAAAGGACACATGCAGCTGACTGTCTGGGCTTCTCTAAGAAAGAACCTATAGTTCATGCTATAATTGAGCTCACAATGGGCCAATGTTTAGATTTACCAGCCCTGACAATTTGTTTGCATCTTTAATTTGCTCAATCTGTTATTTCTTTTTCAGTAGCTAAACATTTCCATGTAGAAGTAGTCAGAAAACTCAAGCATGTTCCAGGCAATGAAAAACTCTAAATGTTTTTTGTTGTTGTTGCAGGTTTGGTTGTGCTAAAGAACATGGGTGCAACTCTGCAAGGGGGATGCTTAATTTTTCTTCCTGGAATGATTTTCGTACATTTGCTGTGAATCCTACCACTGGGCTCAGGCCAGCATGGCAGTGGAAAGGACTAAAATGCATTTTTGAAAGGATCTATAAGTACAGATGCCAAAATGAAATGAAACTACTACTTTCCTTAATCCTATTACCTCTCTCAGATCACTGGTCTTCATGGCAAGTCTATCACTTAGACTCTCAGGCACCAACAGCTGTAATTTGGCATCCACCAGAAAGTGGGAAAATCCAGCAGAATGTTTTAGGACAGGCCACCAAAAACACCTACTGGAAAACCTCATCTGTCAGCTATGCCTAGCTTTTTTAGATGACCACAGATAAGCTGCCTGTATTTTTTTTTAATGCTGTTTTTGCAGCAATTAGGTCTTTTTAATTTGGGGTTGGTTTTTTGTTCTAAGAAACCTGATTATGCTTGAACGCACAAATTTTGTGTCCAAAGGATATGAAAAAACATATCAAACAGAAAGGGAGAGGATGCTTTGGAATAGAAAAAAATCCAGGTCCATCTTATTAAAAAAAAAAAAAAAAAATTATCTGCTGAAGCTCGCACAAAACTGGGAGAACAAGGAAAAAAGGAAAATCCAGAATATTTTAAATTGAATTGGGCCCTTAGTGTGCTGTTTAAACTTCTAAACCTCATGATTAGACATAGTGATTGAGCTGCAGTATAGAAGAATAATGCTTCAACATGAGATGTAAATAAAATATATGCTGCACTTACATCCTGGCTAAGTACCATTTAGGGGATTTTCTCATGCTATGGGGTGCACCTGAGTGATGCCACCATCTCAGAAAGCCATTAAAGTTCCTCAGTTATTGTTTTTGTGCCAACAAATTATTTCACCCTGAGGGAAAAAAAAAAAAAAAGAAAAAAAAAAAAAAAGAAAAAAGGAACATAGAAAATCTTCACAGCCTTTAGGATCATGTGTATTGTATATGCCAAACAACACTATCTCTACAGAAGAGCTGGGCACTCTTGCTCCTGCTGGCCTGGCACCTTCTGAGCCATGTATGGAATTGTAAGGCTGAGGCTGAGCTGATTTCCCACTGAGCAGTGCTTTATTCCACAAGTACGGAGTAAAATGGGACTCATGACTTGAGCTACTAATCAAAGCAAAGATTATCACAGCCTGCCCTTAAATGAGCTGCTCTCAGTTCGTGACTGTTTCAAGAGTTATCAGTATTGCTTTTTAGGGTCTTCATTATTGATTTTTACTATAGATCTAATTGGGAACCTCAGATTGCTTTTGATTTGATCTTTTTCGGCAGAGACTTAAACCCTAAAGGAAACTAGTCACCTCTTTGATGCGTGTGCCAAGCTGCTGTCAGACTTCAAAGGACAAAGCATACATTTTGAATTTCTTTTCAACTTTCCCCCACTGGCCTGGCTGCTACCACATTATGAATTATAAACAATTCTATTTTGTGCTTGTCATTGCACTTCACACTTCACATGAGGATCTCAAAGTGTATTACAAACTTCAATTAAATAGAACAATACCCCAATGAACTGGGTTAGCTACAGTTGGAAACTATTCCAACACTCAGTGAAGTTTAGCCATTTGAGGGATTGCAGATAGTACAAGCAAGTCAAGGGAGTTGAAGTGGAGAGAAGAGTGCCTGTGGTAAAAAGGGGGATGTCATAAGGCGAGATATTAATCAACACCTCGCTTGCAGTGTGTTTACCATCCTTAGCCTTTCATTAAAAAGGTCACAGTATCAAATTCAGAAGACTAAGAAGCCAAACTTCAGAAGGAAATTCTTCATCTACTACTTGAGAAAGACTCCAGCTGAGCCTTGCTAATGGCAAACAGTAAGTGGCCATCATCCAGGAAAGGATAAAAGAAGACATTTTCTGTGAAGTCACCCTGACTACGACTGTCAGCAATGCTTCTGTAACAGCTCTGAGCAATGACAACAGTCAGAATGGCAGGGGTTTGGATTAGCAGTGGCAAAACCTCTACCCAGATTGGAAGGCTCTCCTGGGGCATCTTCATATAGATCTATGTAGGCATATCTTTGAGGGGCCTGTCAAAATCAAAATATCTCTGGAAATATAGGGCTTGAATCTCACTCACACAGAGGCTGGTTCTTACATAAATGAGGCTCCTCAGGCCTGCCTCTAGTTACTATTATGGATGACAGTTTCTATCACGATTTTTTTCTTCACTTGTCTGAGGTTCTTTTTAGTATAAAATAGCTCCTGTGTCCTTTTGCTTCTTCTTGAGTGTAAAGTAGAAAAGATCCAGCCTGGAGGACTCTTCAGCTGCCTCACTGCTTCCAAAAGGGAAAGAAACAAAGAGATTTTCCACAGCTCAGGAAGGTGGTTGTTCCCCTGCCTCAGCCAGGCTCAGCCTTAAGCCCACCCTGGCATTTCTGCCTGGTGTTTCAGAGGGAGGGGCAAAGAGCAGGACCACGCTGCCACTTTTGTTTCACCTGACCTTGTGGATTCAGGTGCGGTTCAACGCTTGCACTTGGGAGCTCACCAGAGGTGTGGCTACTGGGACAAGAGCACACAGGCTGTTTTAGGAGGGTTTTATGCTATTTTCAAGGTGGAAAAGGAAAATATTTTTAGTTTGTTTTCAGTGCTTCCATCTGCAATTTTACACCTCCATAGCAGCGCCTGATAACATGGCAGACTGTGCAACGACACTGCTGTAATTACAAAGCAGGCCCCACTACTGCCTGCCATTTATAGTCCAAAATGTTGGAACAAAAGCTCAGAGGGTGTATCTGCAATAAGCAAAGTACCAGAGCAGTGGTTTGTAGTTGTGTACAAGCCTGAAGGCTCTGTGTCCTGTCCTTCCGTTTGCTTCCCAATGGCAATGATGCATTCATGGGCAGGAAGGTGAGAGTGATTTTAAATAAAACCTGAAATCCTTCAGTCAAGCTTCCCTCTGCTTCACCTTAGTCTTGGGGGAAGGAAAAAAATCACATTTGAACCAACATTGGCAAAGATAAACAAACATCTTTTTTCATTTTAAGCTCAGGAGAAGCAGACCCTTAGGACAAACCACCCACTCAAGGTTCTCCTGAGATTAGCACTGGGCTAATCAGATGGTTCATGCTGCCCCGACTTGCGCAACTCATGCTAATCTTAAGGTTCTGGGAACTATTAATGCTAATCTGGTGGAATCTTTAAGCAGGAAAAGGAACTGAGAGGTGGCCAGGAAGTGTCAAATGCTCGCCCCTTTCTTTGTCCAAGGAGGGCAGGACAAAATAGCTATAGGGAAAAACAAATTTGCATTAGCTCCCATGGAAATACTTTTATCCCAGGCTTTTTTTCCTCCATCAACTGGAAGTGAATTAATTTAAATTGAGAAAAGGAAACTTTTAAGGTAGAAAATACACAGATAAAGAGCTAGAGAAAGAAAACTACTGTGCTTTAAATTCACACCTTCAGTATTAGCAACAGCATCTCCATGACTTTGCTTCAGAATCCCTGTGATTATTACAGTTCATAGCCATACTCAGAGATAAGGAAAAAAGTAATCTCGCACAAATGCAGCAACAAATGTTCATGGAATGATAGTCTGAAAACATTTTCATTTCATCCAAATTTTTAAACTGCTTGCCTACACACAGGAGTATGCAAACACATGTCTCTAGCCACAGCCAATTTACCCAGTTGTACACTTAAATTAACAAGACAAAATAATATAGTTTTCTTACTTGTCCTTCAGTCAGCCACTGGAAATGTCAGTTACATACATATGTACTCCTCTTTTTGATACTGTATTATCTTTTGAAGAATAAATATCTCGAAACTCTTGTGCAACTGTGTTAAAACCAGCAGTGAGTACTTCTGGTATCTGTGAGGGGATGGCTCTCCCTGACAGCTCCCAAGCAGATTTAGGCAGAATGACTTTTTGCCCTTCCTCAGTCTAGACAAGAAACATACACAGAGAATCACTAATGGATCCACTGAATAAATTATAAATCGTTGGTGTGGCATTTAGCCAGTTGAAGAGGGAAATATCCATGGAGAAGGCGGCCTCTGAGATCCTGCAGGCAGTAAAACCTGCTTCCACGAATTCTGGCTTGCACCACAAAAGAGAAAAGGGGCTATGCAAGTAGTTAAGGGAAAAAATAGACTATAAGTCTGGTGACAGGCCAACAAAAGCACAGGATCCCAAGACTGACCTAAACTAAAAAAAATGGTCTAAAATATTCGGTGATCTTACAAAGAGGGTTATTCTGTTAATGCAGAAAAAAGGGCAGTGAGTGCTAACTAGCCCAAAAAATCCCAAACGTATTCTTCTCATCTGAATAGTCTTTAGCAAGCAGTGGAAATCTCTTTGATTGAAAAGGCACTTCAGTCCTGAGATGAAAGAGAGGGCAATTATGTCCCTTTCCTTTCTAAGTTCAGGTATATTTAGGGTGGTACTTTTTCATCTGGTCATTCACAGTAGGGCTAGTGCAGCGAAATGATGCAGCTGAAGGCTGCAAAGGTACAGAATGTGTGAGAAGGGGTGGAGGAAAGTGTGTTAATGTCAGCACAGGATATACACAATCCCCTGTTTTTCAAATCTAACACTGGTGTGTGGCTTTTAAAACCTTCCCCTGGAGCTTATTACTGACTAAACTCCCATTATGCATTCTGCAGGGCGGAAATGCACACTTTGGGTAAATACAGGAGAAGGTCATATGGCAGGCAAAAATAAATAAGACAAAAGGCAATTGGTTGTAACAAACTGCAGAGTAAAGCACTGCTAGGCTGTGATATAGACACACCTGAAAAAGTTAAAAATCTAACTGCATGCAAAAGGCTACATTTCGTAAAGTTAAATATCAATGAAATCTACTCAGCATTTGCATTCAACCTCCAGAATTAGCAACTTCAGTTTTTTAAAATTAAACCAAGTTTTACTTAAAAAATAAGTCTCAGGAATGGCACAATATCGAAGAATAAGAATAATAACAATTTTAAAATACACTATCAGAATTCTGAAGAAGAAGCTGCTTATTTTTGGGAATGAAAGCTGACTTTCCACCCACTGTGCTGTCTAAACTAAATATGTAAAATATCTTGAAAGCAAAGTTTTCACAAACACAAGTAGCAGCCAGTTTTACTATAGCTGTGGTAAGAGGTCCCGGTAAAAACAGCAACAAGAAAAAAAAAAGGCTTTTTGGTTCAAAGTTATTTCTTTACAGCATGTTAAATATTACGATTGAATTTTATACCCCCATGCTGAAGCATAGAATTTTTGCCACCTTCTTGCTCCATGCAATATGAAACACCAAAAAAGAAACAGATGGCTTTTGGTCCTGCGCTCCTGTTTCCTTGTCACATCTCACATGATCATTATAGCTGGATGGAAAAGAAAATATGTTTCTTGCAGAACTGCAAGAAACCTGCTTCCTAATCAGAAAAAAACTCCTCTGTCTTGAGATACAAGTACCACTTTTCAGTATTACTGAAAAAAGCACTATTTTGGTATTATTTTAGAGAAAACGTGTGTGGAACAGACATTACTGCTGGATTGTGAAGAGAAGAAATAGGAGAAGGGGAATCGTGCATGCAGATGCAAAACTGGACTGTGCCATAGAAACAAAGATTGCAGTCCACCTTCAGCCTGCCTGACATTGCTGCAACTAAAAAGCACTGTACTACTGCTTTTAATTCTTTTAATGAAGTCTTGAGGAAAGTGTTACTTCTGTAATATTTTAAAGAAACATATATTTTAAGTCCAAGCTTTCCTAATTTATTTAATCTCAAGAACTTTTCAGGAGACCTAGTGCAATTTGATCTTAAAATAGTTGGAGAGCCAATAAAAAAATAAATCACTTGTTCTTGCAAACCATGTATTGAAAATTCCTGTACCATGTACATTGAGAGTATATCCCTGACTCCATCATCCATGAGCTAAAATAATCGCCTTTAGCTGAAATAACGGAGCTGGAGATGAAAATCTCGGACTCTTGACAGGGCACCGGGATATATAAGTGGCATTTCTGCATTTCAGACTAACCTTGGACACAGTGTGGGTTTCTCTGTCTGACTCTCAGCTCATGGATGAAAGGGAGCAGCAGGAATGAGTTGCTTCAGGGCTGTGCAATGTTTGCCCCAGCAGTGTTTGCAGGACATATATAGTGGAATTTCCACAGGATAGAAAAGGGGCTGTTCTGCTTCTAGTGATTTTTGGCTATTCACTGCCACGTGCCCAGTTCACCCATCAAGCTCTGTGTTGGTGTCACTTCAAAATCCAGGGCCATGGATTTTCTTATGGGCCACCTTAGGGAGTTTGCTTGCTGTTTCAAGCAGGGCTGTATTTTTTGTTCTTTAGAAAGTTCCTTGCACGGCCTCATGTCCTTTTCTATAAATGGCATAACTGTGCTGATTAGTAATAAAAGAAGGTTCCACCACCCACACCTGCTCAGTGAAGTTCCATTCCTGCAGCTCCTTCCTGTTTCTGGAAGATTTTTCTGTTAAGAGGAATTCTTAATTAGTTAGTAAATCAGTACATCAAGATAAATTAGAATTTTTCCGGACCTGTCCAGAATTGCATTCATTGCCCTGTCACAGGTCTGACCTTCCCTTTCTGCAAAAGCTCAGAAAGAAAAGACCTTGGGAAACAGCTGACATAAGAAGGCCCTTGTATCTTCCCCTGAAATAAAATGCATTTTCCTCTTTGTACATGAGAATGACCTTGGCCAGAAGGAATCACCCTTTTGACAGCTCACACAGATTTAGATGTTTCTGAGCTCAGCCCATGGGTCCTCCTTTAGCCTCACAGCACAAATCTTCAAGTTATTTTATATAAATGCTCTTCCCTGAAGATGTGTGGAAACAGTAGGCTTAGTTGCCTGTGCATAGATTGGGGTGGAAATGCATTTTCTTCTCATGTTCATACAACCAGGAATTGACCAGCCAGCCTGTTCCAGCTCTCAGAGTCTCAGCACTGTAGAGAAGCTTGTGTTTTATCCCTGGTTTACAGGTGGAGCTGTACCCTCACCTGGCAGTGATCAGTCTGGCTCCATTAACCTGAGTGCTGATTTACATCTGTTGAGGATTTGATAGCTGCTGTGCAAAAGGAGCTTGCAATAATAAACCCAGCTACAAGAAAAAGATGAAAGCTCCATTGAGGGTCATTCTGTAATGGACCATTTTCCTTTTGACCAAATCTTTGCAACAACACAGATTGATGTTTTGAGGTCACACTTTCAGGATAATATATTCTTGGGAGTGTTTGGAATATGTAAAATATACGATGGTTTGACAAAATGATTTGACATAATGAGTCAAAAGTGGCTCACATGCCTCTGTCTTGCCCGGGAAAAAACCCCACATTCTTCTAAATGCAATTAAAATAACTTTTGTGTTGAACAACTATGCCATATTAAGTACATATAGAGGAGGGTAAAGAAATGGAAGCCACAGTGAGGCTCTTTATGTATTCCTGTTGCAATTTCACAGTAGAACAGGTCAGAAAAATCAAATTCAGGTCCCCACGTCTGAAAGAAGAGTGGGGATAGTAACCTGAATTTAGGAAGTAAGGTTGTGGAAAGACTGATAATGCCTTGTGAAGGCTGACCTAGAACAGAGACCAGACAGAGCTAAAGAACAAAGCAGGTATTTATTAGAAGCACCTTGGGCAGCACAGGAGCCCGGCCAGGGTCACACCCAAGATGTGTGGATATAAACTGCAAGATGAACCCAAAATGGTCACAAAATGGATGACCAGTCATGGGGTCTCACACTTTCATAAGTTCTGGTGCATTTGTATATTGGAGTTAATTGTCCAATTATAGCCTTAGTTTATGAAGTCCCATCCTTCTTGTTTTTCTCTCTTCAGTCCACTGTTGTTTATGCTCTTGTGCCCGAGATCTGGATCATTTGTCCTTGCTCCCCAGCTAGAGAAGGAATTGTTTTGTATCCCTACTCTGTGAAGAGAGCTTACTACCCCCTAATATGAAGCTCAGAAGTACACACTAAAGCAGCACAGAATCTTAAAAATATCAAAGCCCAAATCTGAGGCATCACTTAGGATGTCATTTCTCCCTTGCATGGGGGTTTTGAGCGCCCCAGGTTCAGTGTAGAGTTGCACTCTGTGCATTTCATCGCTTGCAGGCAAATGGGTGTTTGGGGAGTCACAGCACAGCCACTCTCCATTCGTGGAGCTGCTGTGTCAGCACTGTCCTCTCTGCTGATTTAGGAATAGCAGGAACTTCAGTCCTTGGACCTGCAGGTACAGCTCTCACAGTGCCAGACTTGAAGAAGAGATGCAAACTTACTGTACAGGAGGAATCCTCTCACGGGTACGGGTGCAAGGAGAAGCAGGAAGAGCATTATGGATGAACAGACAAGCCTGCAGTTTTGCAGGCAGGTTGATTCGATGGCACTGGCTGAAAACAAAAGGCACTCAGCTGCTGAAGAAGGCACTTGGCAGCATGAGACAGACTGCAAAGAAACTCAGAACAGGAAGCTAAACATGAACAAAAATACAGAATTTAATGTGGAAACAGAAAGTTCAGGATGAAGCTAAGCCAAATGCCTGATTTGATATTGCAATATTCTGCAAATTTTTCTGTAAAGTCTTGGATTTCATTCTGATTTCCAAATGTCATAATTTTAGATGAAAAGACTTTTTAAAAAAACCCCAAAAATATTGCTTAATCTGTTTCCATTCATTCCTGTAATTCCCTTTGTCAGCTGAAAGACACAAGTGTCAACAAACCCCTGGTTACCTCAGTTCCTGCCTTTCATGGCTCCAGGGGCTGGGTTCTTACAAATATTCTTAGAGAATCCACCGGTGGTTCATGGAATCCCACCTAAGCCAGTGCCCTGTCTGTCTCCTCCCTCAGCTCCTCTGCAGTTAGCTGGCAACATCCAAGCTAAATGCCATTAACCATGATTCTTTCCTGCTGGAATATTGAGCTGCAATCACACTGCTTAAAAAGTTTTACATTTCTTTAATTCTATTTTTGTGCAGCACAGCTTTACAGCTCTACACGGATGTATTTCAGTGGGCATCCTGCTCACATACAGACGCTGTAACATCTATTCTAGAGAGTTAATCATAGTGTAAAGCTCATCAACATATGTCAAAGCCATCAGAAGACCCACGTGACACATTAAACATTTAGAAATAATTTCCACAAGACTTTTTTTCATCTCTCCTTATTCAGCTGTTTTCTAGGAAAAAAAAAAAACACACAACTCAAACCTGTATGGCTTTTGGGTTTGGGAATGTTTTCCTTTGTGGTTACGGGTTTTATTTATGAGGTGCCATGTGAGACAAAAGTCATCCCAGGCTCATACTTTACTAGTTCAGTAAATTTTCCATACTTTAATGATCAAGCTGCATACTTTACTTGTTACTTTTTAATATACTTCAGTGATCAAATTGTATAGCGTAATGATCAGTTTTCCTAATGTGCCTGAATGAGTTGCATACCTCATTAATTTACATACATATTTTACAGGCTAAAATTGTAGAGTGTTTGGATGAAGTGAATAATTTAACAAGCAGCCTTTTCTCACAACCTGCACAGGAGCCCAGGAATATGCGTGAACCAGGGTGGGATGAAATTATAGTGGTGTGGGTGGGAAATGTTGGTTTGAACTCAAAATGAAAACAAAAGATTTCAGAGCACCTGGAAAGCTGAACCAGCACTGCAAGCCTGGATTGTATTTGCTTTGTCTTTTCAAAAATATTCCCTTATGGACTAATTTTGGATTTTAATGATGGATTTATCCGTTCTACCACTGCCACAGCACAACAAGCTGTTCAAGGTGAACGTTCAGTATTTTAAAAAGCAGTTCAAGCTCCAGCCCTGTCATGGACCAGGTACCTCTTAAAAGATGTGGAGGCACTTTGTTTTATTGCTTAGTTGAGGTGCAAAGTATTGGGGGACTGTTAAAAGAGACTTCAGTAAAAACACACAGTTCTGTAGAGTTTGACCCCATGGATTGTGCAGCTTGACGAGTTGTTAAGGATGCTTAACACCTCCTTGGAGGAGGCGAAGACACCACAGCCAACCCTGCCCTAACAAAAGCAGCTGCCTGTTCTAAAGGTAGCCCGAGAGCTTGCTGCTGGGTCAATATTACAGGACAAAAATACATTATTTCAATAATTATACAGGCACGTTACAGTTTATACCAGTGGTCTTTCTGTTGATATAACTCAGTTGAAACTTACTTGAATTTATTCCAACATAAAAGCAAGAAAGGGGAAATGTGGCATTTGCAACCTTTAGAAAGTATCCCACTATTTCATACATCAGAACCATATAATCTATTTGTTAAGACTGCATTTTAATTTCAATAAGCTGAAAGCATAAATATTTTTAAGTCCCCAGCTATTTTTTAAATAACTATTATTATGGACAAAGTAACAGTTGCACTACTATAAATATTAATGCTGAATTTACAGAGAATAAAATACATTTAAGCAACCTTATAAAAATTTTAATAAAGCTACACTTACAATAAGCACTTTGGTAAAACTGCCTATTGCCAACTGACACACAAAGTCTCTAACCAGCTACAAATGCCTCTAAAACACTACAAACTTTTAGAAACACACTGCAAACTTTTGGAGCTGTTTATGGATTTTCCTTCATTTGAAACCTGTGCTTCTTCCTCTTCCTTCTCTTGTGCATCACTCAAGCCCTGTAATTTTGATACCTGACAGACTTTGACTCAGGATTTGGAGAGGTTGAGACAGGTCTCACTGGTTTCCCAGCTTCTTTATGACAGAAGGTTTAATCTCTGTATAGCTCTGTTTAGCACAACATTCCAGTATTGCCATGGCAATAGAGATGTACAGTTTGCCATTGGATTGTGATGATTTTTTTTTTCTCATTTTACTTGTGCTTCGAGCATGTACTTTCAAAAATGAAACATGGTTCCCTTCTTAGGACATAAACTGCAAGTTAATACTCTTTTCTAGTAACCAATTTTCACATCCTTAACCAGGTTCAGAAATGAGCTGTAAGGAAATATCATTTGGACTCCTGAACACTCAATCTACTCATACCTGCTTCCTCCTGGACAAAGCAGACTGAGAGGGAAGAAGACAGAAGAAAGGACTGTGAAAATTAACAGCACAGAGATTTCTTTGGTTTACACTTTTGATAATGCTCCTGTTATTTGCAAACATGGCAAGGATGGCTGCACTGACAACAGGACGTGATTATGAACTGAGGGATCTGCTCCTGCAATCTGCACCAAGTGAGACACTCTTGGCGCTGACCTCTGCACAGAGGTTCAGCAAATCTGGTTTAATCTGTGTTGTTGCTACTCTTATATTCTGAACATCAGAAGATCCTGTCCATGTCTGCAGCCAAGATTTTCTCTGTACTTGATTAATCTCTGTATTTGACCTTCCTCCTACACCTACTCTGCTATTTCAGTTTGGCACCAAGAACCTGTTGAGATTCTCACTCCATTCATCTTTCTGTATGCCCCTGCCAGTCCATCAGGGATCATTTGGCATATTTGGATAGCCCACGTCCTGGGGCAATCTGGCTGCATCCATGGTCATGCTTCCAGCTTGCTGCATGTCCAAACCAAAACCTAAGTGAGTGTACAACTTATTAGAGCAGCTTGAGAGAGGGTAAGGGTTTTGTGGAGTTAAATAGAAGTCAACAGAAATATATGTGACTTTTTGAAAATATGTGAATATATGTGAATCACATGCTTGCTCAGTCATTGCTAACACATCCAATCCTATCTTTTAAAGAAATGTATTATAGCTTGGTGGCTCTTCTGATGTCTGAGGTAGTTTATATTTCCCAGAACGCTTTGCAGTGTACTGTGAAATACTTACAAAAGCCGAGGTTCTTGAGAAGGTGCCTGAACTGTTTGTCTCATCAGTTAAAGGGGAAATGGCCAAATACTTGCCGAAATTCCAGTGCTTACTCACTCCACTGTCATCTTTCTCCAACAGAGAAAATACCTGAGAAGCAAGAATTCAAATTATTTAAGCAAACCCAGACATTGCAAAAGAGCAGTCTTTTTTAGTAGCCATTTAGCAGTTCACATGGAAACACCTGAGATCCATATGCCTTTTAATTGCAGGTGTTTTTTACATGAAGAAACAAAACACATTTCTCAGAACCATATTTAACTTGAAGTGTGCTTTTATTTTAAAAATAAGTTCCAATTGTTGAAATGAGCCAAAAATAGTTTGCAGTTCTGTGACATGTAAATATTAGTATGGAAATAAACAACAACCTGCAGTAAAGGCTGAAAGGCATCATAGCAAATATCCAGACATTCCAAAAAAAGGTAGTAGTTAAGACAAGAGATGAAGCAAACAAAAATATTAGAGGGCTGCCTTTAATAATTTAAATGAGAATATTTTTTAATTAAACTCACCTGAGCATATTCAATTTGCCTTTTGCCCCCCCACCATGACTGTTGGTGAGGCAAGTCCATTTTCTGCTCTATAAAGGATTCATCCTCATTAACTTCAGCTCATCCTGAAGGTTTACTTTCTTCTCATCCTCCCTTGCACAAAATTCCCAGGCTATTCCTTATGGGAGTTTTCCAGAGGTTTCCCTGGGGAAACAGTTTAGGGAAGAAATTTGGAGACAGCAGTTCAAGAGTGGCAGAAATACCAAAGTCTAGAAAAGTCAGTTTGTTGTGGATCAAAGTTGTGGCAATGTAACCCAAATATGTTTGGAACGAACACTCCAGGAGTCTCTGGATAGTGTGAAAAGAGATTTCTGTAAAGCAGCAGCACCTCTGTGGAACCCTTTTCCTCAGGTTCTGCTTCCAGGGACATGACTAGCAGTGTGTTTGTTGAAAGCTGTGTTATCCCTGACTGCACGGACTTAGGTTTCAGAAATGAAGCCATTGATAATCCATCAATTGATGACAGGGAGTTTCTATCCCCATTGTCCTCCCAGGGACTGTTCCCTTCCCCTCCCCTGTGCAGGCAGCAGGTCTCCCTGGCCACACACAGGCTTTTATAACGTTGATGTTCCTTGCCCCAGGTCACAGGGCCAGAAGAAAATGCTGGTTTTGACCAAGGCAGAAGGCAGGACCATATTGCTGGAAATACAGGGTCTGCCTCTAAAAAGATGAGCTGAAACTGGGCCTGAAACTGCAGGTGCAGATGACAGAGCTCTAGAGTTCTTTGTGATGGCAATGTTTTCTTCAAGGCTTTTTTGATTATTCTTTCCCATGCTTGATAGCAATCTTGCTGTGGCTGGAAGAGCTATTTCCTCTAGAGGCTGCTGCATTTCAGTAGGCTGAGACACAATGGTCTAAGACTACTTAGCATACAGTTTTGGGTTTGTTTTTTTTTTCATTCAGAGCTTTCCAAATTCTAGGGAGAAGTGGTTATTTTTATTGTTCTCATTTTACAGGTGGGGAAACCAGGAAACATGCTGCTTGACAGCTAATGCACCTTATCTGTCTGTGTCAGAATCAGAAGTGGCCCAGAGCATAAATGCAGACACTTGCAGAGCCCCAGGTGACAGGTGATAACTTCTGCAACCACTATAATGTGCTCACATCTGATCAGATGTCTTTATCCTCAGTTGCTACATGCTTCTTTTGCCTGATAAAACCATAATGCCTGCCTGCAGTAGCACATTATATCTAGTTATAACAAATCAACAGAGCTGTTTGGGAGATGTGATATTTACAGGCTTGGGACACAATTTAAAGACAACTGGAGGAGGAAAGGGTTTTTGCTGGGGGGAGGGAGAGCGGAAGGCCCTGATAATTTGCTATTTGCTTTTTTCCTTTCCAAATCTTACTGTCACAAAACCTCTAGGCTTGATTTGATATGTTTGCTGTGTGGAATTACCAGAATACATTCAATTAAGAAGTCTGCAGTTGTCAGGAGATGCTATTTCTACATAGGCCAGGATTGTTGGTAGCACTCAATAGCAGAAAAGTTTTGAAGCCTTTAGGGTAGTACCAGCCAGGCAAAAAAAAAAAAAAATAGACATTAAGTAAGATAAAACTTACCTTATACAACAAGTCCTAAGGTGATGTAACCATTTCCTTTATCTTTATTAGGGTTTGTTCTATTCTGAGCTCTGCAAAGCTTGCAGGTGGTGCAGCCTGCTTTTGTTTCTGCTGGTATTCAGATGCCATCCTCAATTGCTCTCAGGAAATCAAAATAAGAGAGCTTGCTTTCATGAATGCTGATTCCTAAGCTAAGGAAAAAGCACAGAATGAGATATCAATGATTTTAAATCATTATCTTGTGTTGTCTGAACTGATTAATTATTATGATGCATTATTTGTACTGCAGCAGCACTTCAGGATATGCTTGTAGTGTCAGTGTATAAATCTTGTTAGCTCCAGCCCAAGCTTTTTATCAGGTCCAAGATACCCATCCTGTCATTTAAATTCAACCACAGTCTCAGATGCAGATCCAGGCCAATCTCTAGATGCTCAGGAGGAGACCTGCTTTAGCTTGGGCCCAAGAGCAAAACCTTCCTGTCCATCAGCAAAACCTCCTTGCTTTTTAAACACAGCACAGTGTTTGGGTCCCATTTACTGATGGGCTCAGCATCCCTGCTGTGGCTGGAGGCCATGCAGTCTCCCAGCTTTGTCTGTGGAATTCTCTTTCACATCACAGTGCAAACACAATCTCACAGACTCTGTTGAGGAATGGATGTTCTTGGTGCTAAGTGCTGCTGCTGGCCCTTGCCTCTCAGCTTTACAAAAACACCTGTGACTCGCAGGTGCTCAAGTGCTGCTTAACCCTCCTAAATGTTGTGATCATTCTGAGAGGAAGCAACAGAACCACAGGCAGCCTTGGAAGCTGCTGCCAGACCTGCACTACGGTATCCAGCATCTTTCTGTGGTTGGTTTTGTGGATGTAGCAACACAGATCTATCTTCATGATTTCTCTACCACATGGGAAGTAACTAAACTTTATTCCATACAACGCTTCTGCCTATGGTTATGACAAAGGGCTTAACTTCTTTTTCAACCTGCACTTCACTTAGCATGGCTTGGCAGGCCACTAGAGAATTATTTAACACATTCTTGGCAGGGCTCAGCCTCACTTCTCAGGCACAGGCCCTGCCCTCTTTGGGTGCCCAGTGAGCTGCACAGAGGGCTGGTGCATTTGGCCCTGCTGATGGTTCCTTGTGGTGGGGAGTGTCCAGCGCGGGCTTTCTCCCATCCACTTGTGGCCAGCCCAGAACTGGGAGCCCATCCCATATCTGGGAGCCCATCCTGTACCTGGGAGCATATCCCTTACCTGGGAGCCCATCCCATACCTGGGAGCCCATCCCATACCTGGGAGCTCATCCCATACCTGGGAGCCCATCCTGTACCTGGGAGCATATCCCTTACCTGTGAGCCCATTCCATACCTGGGAGCCCATCCCATACCTGGGAGCCCATCCCATACCTGGGAGCTCATCCCATACCTGGGAGCCCATCCTGTACCTGGGAGCATATCCCTTACCTGTGAGCCCATTCCATACCTGGCATCCCATCCCATACCTGGCATCCCATCCTGTACCTGGCATCCCATCCTGTACCTGGGAGCATATCCCATACCTGGGAGCCCATCCCATACCTGGGATCCCATCCCATACCTGGGATCCCATCCCATACCTGGGAGCATATCCCATACCTGGGATCCCATCCCATACCTGGGATCCCATCCCATACCTGGGAGCCCATCCCATACCTGGGATCCCATCCCATACCTGGGAGCCCATTCCATACCTGGGAGCCCATCCCATACCTGGGAGCTCATCCCATACCTGTGAGTCCATCCCATACCTGTGAGTCCATCCCATACCTGGGAGCCCATCCCATACCTGGGAGTATATCCTGTACCTGGGAGCATATCCTATACCTGGGAGTCCATCCCATACCTGGGAGCCCATCCCATACCTGGGAGCCCATACCTGGGAGCCCATCCCGTACCTGGGAGCCCATTCCGTACCTGGGAGCCCATCCCGTACCTGGGAGCATATCCCATACCTGGGAGCCCATCCCATACCTGGGAGCCCATCCTGTACCTGGGAGCATATCCCTTACCTGGGAGCCCATCCTGTACCTGGGAGCCCATCCCATACTTGGAAACTCCTCCCATACCTGGGAGCCCATCCCATGGGCTCTGCAGGCTGCACTCAGAGCTTTCCAAATTTCTGTCACCTGGAACCTCTGCTGGATCAGAGGCACTGGAGAATTCCGTGCTCTGTCACACTGGAAATGGAGTGGGACGCAGAGCTGACTGCAGATAGCTCCAGGTAACAACACTGAATATATTTTTGCATCAGATAAACAGCAAGGGGAATTGTGAGATCTTGCATATGATTTAGGAATGGATTTTTTTTTTTTTTTGCAGAGGACTTTGTTACCAAACTAAATTAATTTTTATTTGCATATTTTACCATGGAAGGACTGGAATTCAGGCAAGCTTCACTTATACATAAAATATGTGACGATAAAAGTTATTTAGCATTACAAATTAAGACAAGATGAATAACACTGACCACTGCATGAAAAGCTACTTTCAGTGTTATGTGACTTGTGGTTTCTTAATGAAAAGGCACCTGATATATTTTAAACAAGCACTCCAAACAAGCCCAGTGAGCTTGTAGAGCTCATCAACACAATGGGTACAGGAGCAGGGGCTTGCTCTGCCCTCAATTTCCCTGTATTAAGCCAGTGTAGCCAGACTGTGGAATTTCCTGCTCTTAAAAGATCACCAGAGAGTCTCCAGAATACAATTTACACCAGGCATGTTTGATACAGATCCATTGGCTGCCATGGAACTATTCCTTGTTCCAGACTGACATTAGAGTTACGATCTTTGGAGAGGTTTATAAAAGACTTTAATAATTTTATAGCCAGTTATCAGAACTATGGGCTCTTCACACACATGTGTAAGGCAGACAATTCCTATGCTGCAGGGGAAAGCCTGCACTCTATTTTTTTTTCAGTTTTGCATTCATCTTTTTTGTTAGAATTATGGTCATGGCAAGTCCTAGAAAGTCAAGATTTGACAGAGGAGATGGCCCCACCACAAAAACCCGATTTTCTTGTTTAAAAATGAATTACTGTAACACACTTTTATCATCTGTTTCCCCAGTAAATCACCAGGGACCAATGCCTCAGCTACCAATCACCAGAATATCCAGTTACAAGAATGTCTAATTAATGGGGAGAGCCAGTAAAACAAAGAGGAAGCTTTATAAAACAAGGCTGGAAAAGAAATTAACTATAGACCCCATATCTGCTAGTAAGTGAAAAAAAAAAAAAAAAAAAAAAAATTCAAGAGCCCTGATTTTGCATCTTGCAGCTGCACACCACTCACACATACTACCCGTGTCAAGCTGGCTCCAATATTGGAGACAGTGTGTGGAAAAGGAAATAATCAACACCATTTCAGTGGAGAAATAAATTGCCAAGTGGGCATTAAAATTTTAGTAATAAAACTAAATGCATATGCTAATCTACTCTGTATTATTTAGAAAAGACTATTTTGGATCAAGAAAGGAATAATCTGCACAAAATTACAATGAATGGAGGTGTTTATCATCAAGAGGTCTTTGAGAAAGAAACAAGCAGCAGATTCCTATTAAGGTTTCAATTCATAAAAAGTTGATCACCCAATTAAAGGTGAACTGTGAAAAGATTTTGTTAATTTTATTTCAAAATTGAGTCTGGTGTGGCAGGCACTGGAGAACAAAACCCAGTGCTGCCAGGCATGTGACCTCTGGGGGCTGGCTTGGTGCAGAGAACTGCGGTACTCAATGTTGGAGCAGGTTCTTTGTGTTCTTCAGCTTCTACAATAGAGATTTTTCTTCTTTCTCATATTAATACAGAGAATGAAAAGGATAGCTTGTCATGGCAGCGGCCCTTGATCATTTGAAAGCTAATGTTATCTTGTAGCCTGATTTAATTGTTTCCATTTTGAATAAGATGTTGCACACCCTTGCTCAGTTAAACTGAAATAAAGCAAGTGAAACAACCTAGCAAACAAATGCACATACTCAAAGAATACTTAAAAAAAAAAAAAAAAAGTAAGAAGCCATTTAACTTTTTTTTTGCCTGCAAAATCAATTTATTATGCAAAAATATTTTTCACACATCTGCAGCTTTAAACCTGTGGGTATCTCCATTAGCTTTAACAGAGTTTTTCCATTTACTGAACACTCAGTAGAAGCTTATGGGCTTTGGTGGGTGTGAACAAAGAGGTCCTAAGGAGATAATCATACAAACCTGTTTAGAAAACTGCTGAAATCATCAAGATAAGGCTTTAATTCTTGTAATGTCTTGTGCAGGCCACATATTTTTACACAGCCATCTCTATTTTTATCCTTTATGAAGGGCATTATTGAAATCTTGGAAGAAATCCCTGAATTTATCCCTGCAAGACAGCAGAAGTTTATTTTAGCTCCTTTGTCAAATGGGCTAAAAGGATACAAACAAATACACAAATCAAGGGTGGAGGGGCAGGGGAAGATTTTGAGCTTTTTTATCTGGGTGTGGTAAGTTCATAAAATTTATTCAAAGACTGCCAAATTGTTCAGAAATAAACTTTAAATCCAATATGCCCTCCATTTAATTTGTACATGGAACTGTATGGCTCAGGCCTCTTGTTATAAAGAAGTGTTACTTGGAAAATGAGCTGGTTCCTCTCTCCATTCAGAACTGCAGATACAAAACATAGTTCTCTCTTTTAAAGCCTGTCCTGATCAGAGTCACAAAGTGTTTATTATTACTACAGCCATTAAAATTACAAGGGTTTGGCACCATAACTGTCTGCAACTCTTGAGGCTCCTGAAACTCCGATGCAGCAAGACAGCTTCAACACAACCTGTGGACCTGACCAAAACCTGGAGCAGAACAAGGCCTGATCCATGCCCATGTGCTGGACTTCAGATCAGGACCTTCAGACCTCTCTGAGATATCACTTCTTGCACATGATTGAATTCAAGCCTCAAAGTCTTGACTTTTTCTCCCCCTTCATTTTGTCACTTACATTTCATTGACATCAGGGATTTGGATCAAATTTGGAAACTCAAGCAATGTGATTCTTTGCATCTTGACTCAATCAAAAGCCTCTGTGCAATTTGTTCTCAGCTGTTTTCCTCTCAGCTTTGCAGAATCCTTGGTTTTCTATCTGTTTTCAAGAACCTGTAAGTTCAGTCTAGCCTTTACAAGGACAATATATTTTCCTTGTCTAGTTTTTCTCCTAAGAATCCAAACTTTTGTAGTTTGCACTTCACAGGAACAAAGAGCAATTTCCCCACAGCCCTCAGGGTCCAGGAAACACCACTGTGTAAGGAATCACCCACCTTTAAAAAGTCTGAATTATGATATGACTTAGGTGAGTTGTTAGCAGTTTATTTATTATGTGCTTCAGATCCACTGTACCTTTCACTGTTATGTGGACTAACTCTCTCCTTAACCAAGTTTCACTGGCAAGAAACCATTTTTCAACATTTTTCTCAAGTTCAGCTGGAAAGTATGGATTACTCCTCAGCTTCACAGCTTGCTTGAACTGTATTTTAACAGTTTGGGCACAGCTCAGTGTTGTATTCAAAATATCTGTAGACTCCATTAATGCTCTTTAAAGTGTCTTTGATAAGTAGGTATTTCTCCAACCTTAACTTTATTATCAGGCCGAATAGTTTTACCTAAAAAAAAAAAAAAACCACCAGAAGTCACACTATTTTTACATTCTGGAAGCTGGTCTTTCCTTTGCCTGCAGAGTGGTTTGTCTCAGCTCTGACCATACAGGTGGATTAGCAAATATGTGACATTCCTTACAACCTGAGAGCAGAGCCAGAGCTCTGCTGATTATAGAAATATTCCATATTAGTGAGAGCCAGAGCTTTGCTCTCAGTCTGTGCCCCAGTCCAGGTTTTGACAGGTGTCCTAGAAACACAAGCCACACATTTCCCCTTTTTTTTTTTTTTTTTTTTTTTTTTTTTAATAATACTGCCTGTAAGCCATCTTTCGAAGACTTCAAGTGTCTTCTTGTACCACTATATGTAAGGCCAGGGGTTGTCTCTATTAATGCTTTTAATCTGGGAATTTGTTTCCCACATTTACAGCTCAGTAAGTCCATTTTGTGTCCTAAACCAAAAGCTACTCGCACAGATTTCCTGTGAAATGAACTCTCATGTAACATTCCTGTGCAAAGTGGCCTCTGGAGACCTTTGTTATCCTTGTGGGTGGCATTGTTGTAATGGCTCGGGCTTGTATTGTTGATAGTTCATCTTTTATGATATTTCTCCCCCCTTACATTTGCATTTTTTGTCTAATCACATTCTCAGGCCTTCAGATGCTTGTTTCAGATTCCTTACTGGCTTTCTCACTACTCAACATCTCCAGTTTCAGCAGGACAGTTTCTTCAAGTGATTGGCTCTCCCTGTGAAAACTCAAGAATGAACTTTAAGCCTAAATGAAGTCTTTGAAAGCAAAACCTCTTGTCCAGTGGTCTAAAAATGCAAGGTGTTAAACACCTTGGCAGACACAAGGAAGTTTGCTTAGATCCAGCAGAACAATCTGGATTTTAAATTTTTGTAAAAAATTACTGATATTTGTAAAAAGGTATGCAGCCCTTTTACCTGAAAACATCCTTTACAGGACAGTGGCTGTCCTGAAGCAGATACATGGTCCCAAGAACAATCTCAGTCACTTCTCTATTCATCTTGCTGCTGCTCACTAGCTCATTTTCAAACTTCCCACTATGACTCCTAAAGAATGCAGCTCCTTTACGAGCTTCTCTCTCACAACCAGAGGGATGCTCCTAGCAGCACACACTGTTGTGAAAATACAGCTCTTTGTCTCCTGTCTCTCTGACACTAAAGATTTCTCAGTGCTGATCTCCTGTGTTTATGGATCTTTCCTCAACTCAATGCTTTAACCAGGCCCAGGGATAGGCATATTTAAAAACACAAACACTATTCTTTCTGCCTCTAAATTTAAACTGCTCTGTTTATTTTTTTTCAAATTAAGATCATTCAGTTCTTTGATACAAATCAGATTCTTGCTAGACACCCTCAGTTTCAATAGTCTTTCCTCTCCATTGAGAGATTCCTGGGTCAGATATTTTGCAGTGTGTTTGGAGGTAGAAGTGACTGAGCACCAGTTTTAAATTTAAAGGTTGTTTATTCTTAGTCTGCAGCCTACTTTTGAAGCTTTTGCACAGTATTTCTTTGTGATATTTTGTTGTATTGCATGTTTGTGCACCATGACATAGATCTGGGGATATGGGGATATTCTCTTTGCCTCTGCTTTTTCAGTTGCAAAGTCCTGCAAAATAACTGTATTTCCTATAGCTGCTGCAGAGTTTTTAAACTCCTGAGCATAATGTGAATCTATAAATTTTCACATATATCACTTTGGCTATTTGCAGATAGCTCTAAGAGTCTTTAAATTTTTCTTGTTTCCTTTTCTGACAGACAGCATGTCCTTCTCCCCTTCTAGTATTTCCATATTGTCCCTTACAACTGTCCTAGCTTGATTAAACAGATTTTCTAGCATACCTTTTTTTTTTTATCCTACTTTTCTGGGATCTTTTCTGTATCTTTGGATCTTTGATTTGATCCTTTAAAATGGAATCTCTGAAATGTCATAGCTACTTGACTGATCTGTTATTTTAAGATCAGCCAAAAATTCTTCAAAGGATTCCTCCCTCTGAATTCTTGTATGAAATCTGTGTCTTTCAAAAGTTCAAGTTTCCTTGTGAGTGCAATATTCCTTCAACTTACTTTCTGTAACTGCATGGACTGCCCTCTCACCCTGACTTGGTTTCATGCCATTAAAAACTTTGATAGCTCCTACTCCTGCAATATTCCAGAAAATAGTTGTGAGCTTCCTTATGATTAATCTGGGCACTGGATATAAGTTCCAAGGCATGATGTGAGGCTTTTCAAGGAAACTGCAATAATGCCCGTGTGATTTAGAGGCTCTAAAAGCCCCTAAAGAGCTCTTATTTTTTCTCTCGCTTTCAAATCTCTCTTTTTCTGTGTAATTCCTTCCTCTCTTTCACATAACGCTCCTGATACCATGTGGCACTGGGCTTACACTCACAGCAAGACTCATGTTGGGAAGAGCATGGAAGAGCTCTGCAATCAGGGTGCACTTGCAATGCCTTCCTGCTGGCTTTGCCCTCCCCAATCTCCATGTTCCTAATTATTGACTAACCAGCTCCAACTCAGCCTCCTCGTAGATACCTGACCCTAGAGATCCAGCATCTGTTAATTACATCTCTAAATTTCAACTTTTATTATGTTCAGAAGCCTGCAGACTTTCCAGCAGAGAATCAAATCTAAAATCTCCTGTCAGAGGAGGGTTTGCTTTTTTAGAGCTGATTTGCTGCTGCTTAAATCCTGCAGCTTTACAGCAATGGGGCAGTGGTGAAGGAGGATGGGGATTGAGGCACAGCAAGAGACCAGGAGAGCCACAGCAAGGATGCAGGACATCAACCTAAAAACCATAGCGAGGACAATTTGTGATTTCAGCCAGACACTGATCTCTGCCAGCCCCAAAGTCTATCCAACCCCTTCCATCTAGCAGGGGTGGGTTTTGAAATGTTGATATGGTTCATGTTGGACCATCATTGCAGGAAAATTCAGCAACCCTTTTTCAACTATATTTACTTTCAGAGCCACTCTTCATCACTGCTGTCATCTTCTACTTAAATCTTCACAGAATAGTCCCAATGAAAGTAGAGGCTGAGATTTTGAGATTCATATTTTTGGAAAATTGAAGCATTCAACATTTTTTGGTCTAATAAAAGATTTCCAGGTGGTAATTATTCCACTCACAGCAATAAATATCTACATGGGAAAAATGAGGATTAAAACCACAGATCAAGCTGCAATGCCAAAAAAATAATATTTTCTTGCAAATGTTTCGTATTTTTTCTTGAAGAGCTGCAGAGCCACTGCACGCTGTTCAATGTCTGTTTCTAATTTGGGCAATTTGTTCCAAAAGCAAAAGGAAAAAAAAAAAAAAGTGCAAGGCAGTATGTTTTGAATTGTAAGATGCCCAGAGCTTTTGTCTGCCTCACAGTGTGCAATCACAGGGCCCGGAAACTGCTCCAAAGCTGGGAGGGTGAGGTACACAGCCCTTGCAGCAAGGCAGGAGAAGGACACAGGCTGGAGGCAGCCACTGGCAGGGAAAAACACCAGGGCTTGGGCAAGGAAGGGGCAGCGGGTGCTCCTCCCAGGGCTGCTGAAGTGGGTCCTGCAAACAGCAAATCCACACTGCAGGCAAGATCTCCTCCCAGTCCGAATGGGGAAGGTGAAAGGGATCAGTTTCCCAGCACACTGAGAAGGAAGTGTGGGCTGAGGCCCATGTGCAGCACCCTGGCTGGGTTTTGCAGCCCCTTCTTCAGTTTTGCTGACCAAGAGCCGTTCTCCTTACACCCACCTTAGAGCCAAAGGGGTGATCCCCACCTCTGCTTCTCACAGCTCAGCTTTCTGAGCAGCTTCTGGAGCAGGAGGCTGACACTGGGCTGGACTCCTGCCTTCACAGCCTCCTCACACGTGGATGTTTTCATCCACTGTACAATGACTCCAGCTCTAGAGTCATTTATGGCTTTCCACGGCCTTACATGAAATCGGAGAAGTTCAGAGGTCTGGATTCAACTTCTCTTGCACATCAGATATCCAGGAGAGAAATCCAGACAGGCACTGCTAGCACAGGGCTGCTGCCATTATCCAGGAGGTGGGTGAGGAAGTGTGGGAGGCAAAAAGGGAACATTCAGCAAAACTGGAAGGTGGTGATAATCAATAACAAGACTTACTTTTGCAGACCATGAGTGATTAAGCAGTGAACTCATTCCCAGACAAAGCTGCAGATGACAAATTTCAAAATATTCAAATCAGAACTGGGTATCCCATATATAAAAATCAGAAAAAGCAGAATCTAATAAATAATTAGAACGCAATTTTGGAAAGGGTTATGAAAGTCCCTTCTGCAAACTATCAGCACTCAGGATGAGGGAGTCCCCAGTGCAGGGGTCAGAATATTCCACGTCCATCTATTAGAGCACTGCTCAACCTCAGCCAGGAGCATCTGGCTCCAGCTGCTAGCACATAACTGCATCCAGGTCTATGTGCCCCAGTCTCCAATTTCTGTTTCTCCAAATAAAGGCTAAGCAATGTGGATCTGTGATATTGTTGCAGTTCTGACCATGGCTGTTGCTACAATAGGTTGACAACAGTAAATTACTCTGAAGGATGCAGACCTGCCAGCATCACACATCATGACTATTTCATTTTTACCTGGCGTGTCTTCTCCACTGATTTAATTACTCTCCAGCTGCTTCAAGAGGAGTATTTGCCTCTTGGAGCCACACTGTATAATTTCTGCTTGCAGCACACAGCATCTTCCTGACTAAAGAAGCAGAGCTGCTTCTTATTTATAGCGTTGGAGGCAGGGCTGCCTTGTACTTGGCATTGCACTAACAGGAAAGAAATAGAAGGTTCCTGACCAGAAGAGCTCTTCATCCAAGTCAGACTAGAGATAACAGGCTGGTACAAAAAAATGGAGTGGAAAAGCCCAGTACGAGGCACTTTCACATCAAACACAATAATAAACAATGCCTGCAGCACAGCAGCTGCCTCACCATCTCTGCTTTATATTATACAATTCTTTACAGGTGGAACTCTTGTTCATATCTGTGGGTGTCAGAAGTGCAGTTTATGCCAGAGAGCTGCAATGCAGGTGGGAGAGAGATGATGCTGGAAAAAAAAGGGGCAGTTTTGCTCTTATTCTGTCAGGCTGTTTGGGATACTGAGAAGCAGAATTTTAAAAAGCAGGGGGAAAAGGCAAAAGCCTTAGCTTACAGGCTTCTGTCTTTCTTTTGTGGGGCAGATGTGAGCTGATTTCCCAAGCTGGCTCTTCATCTGCAAGACAAGGCTGCTCTTCTCTGTTTATGAGTGCATCAACTTTACCAACAATGTCATCGGGAGTTATCATTCTTACAAACAATAATTTATTAGTTTCTAGAACTTCCAGACCTTTTCCAAGCACAAAAGAAAGAAAATCTATGCTCCTGGGGATATATTTTTACATGGATTTTGCTCCTGAGGGTTTATATTCCTAAATAATAAATAAAAAATATAATACATTTCAGGAGAAGAGTGAAATCACAAGCAAGAAACATGAAAAGCATCCAGGTGGTGTTTATCCACAGAAAGATGAAGTTTTTACAGCACTGTGGTGGGCAGAGGATTCTCCTGCTGCCTCAATCTGCTGGCAGGTGCAGGGATCTTACAGGAGCAGGAGCAGCAGGCTGATCACTGCTGACTCACTGGGGCAAGCATGGATCACTGGACTCCACTGCAAGCAGGATATCATTTTGTCATTTGTCTGTCAAATGCTCTTCAGGAGCAGTGACCTCTTAACAGTGACCTGTGAGTGTTGACTTTGATTCAGACAGAGACTCAAGACACGAGGTTCTTGCTCCTGTCACGCGGAGCCAGGGTCCATCCTTGTCAAGGCTGGTTTTGCTGCACTCCAGAGCCATTTCCTAGCAGTTTAAGGAGCTGCTAGAGGTATGTGAAGCCGAGTGTGATTGTCACCCATCCCTCATCCAAGGGACAGGGAGTGAGACGGGACCACAGCGTCCTACACATGCACCCAGTCCAGCTGCAAGGAAAACCCCTGGTGAGCATAACCAGGTCCAAGACAAGGTTGTCTGGAGCAGTCTGGTGGGGAGAGACCTGCCCTTGCTCTTCTCCTTCAGTCTGAGCTGATAGCAGAGTCGGGACTGGAACCATGAGCTGATACCAATGAACAGGCCAGAGTGGCCCAGGCACAGGGGACACCTGGCACACCTCTGCCAGTGAACCTTCTCAGCCACCCAAAGAGAGAAGCTGCCTCCAAACTGGCCAGGAGGAGCTGTCCTTGAGGCATTCTTGCTCCCGAGCAGCGCTGGGAGGGAGCAGGGGGAACATTAGCTCTCACAGGTGAGAGGTGTGGCAGTCCACCAGCAGTCTGGGAATGTCTCTGGACATTCTGCTTTGCCAGTAGAGATGCTGCCACGAGGTCTGTGTGGTAAAAGATACAGCCCATGGAGAGTATCTGTGAAAGAACAGTGCACACAAGCTAGGCTCATCTCTAGCAAATCAAGGGAATAACGCTATGGATAAGCTTGGTCCAGCACCTTCCAAGACTCTTTTTCAGAGCCTTTTTTTTAAGTAACATTGTGTTTGTGTTGCTCACCGTGTCATCTTGACAAACTAAACACAAACAATGAGAGTTAAATGCTAAGTTAGTCTGACTTAAATCAGACTGACTTAGTCTGATTTGTAATTTCTTTTACATGCTGAGTTTTATTTTCTGCTGTTCCTGCTGCTTTTTCAGATTTTAATGTTTCTTTTGTTTATTATTCTAATAATAAACAAAATTAATGCTTGTAAATGCGCATGGCTGTCATCTGTGATATGTTGGCTGAGCCTGTGTCAGTGGATGGAAACTCTATCCCCAGTTTCTTAAAAATTCTTGGTGATTTAGTTATCCTTTTTCATCTGTATCATACCTTGAAAAAGAAATGCTCTTTTTAAATATTCATGTGTTCCCCATAGAAAGGCATTACAGATGTCCTTAACTGACTTAACAGCTTAGCTCTCACTGACTTCCCTTCCATACAGAGGTGCCATACCACACTGAAAATGAATGAGTGCCTTTACATGAGGCTCAAAAGATGGGGCTTATGCATTGTAATCGCAGAGTCACTTCTAAAAATGCTACCCTGAGGGGCAAATTGCTGGGAGTATTCTCCAGCTCTCAGTGCTGCAGTCTTTCAGAGTTTGGTTTGAGATGCAGGTCTCCAAAAAATCCATTCTCAAGTGTCTCAAAGTGGGCAAACAAGATGCTCAGAGTTGTAATTGTCCTTCAGAAACATAGGTTTAGCTTCATAAACACTTTTCATATTTTCTTAGGTATAAATCCTTCCATAGGCTGTTTCCTCTGGAGTTTCTCTCCCTGTCAGTGCTCTGATGCATGGCAATGCCTAATTTAGCTTCAGCTTCACTCTAATTCCTTTATTCAAGTTACAGACGTATCAGGCACGCAAGAGATTTTAGCTGTTCTCTAAAAGGAGTGGCTGATGGGAGTGAAGTTATGCAGCAGATAACTTCATGAAAAGGACACTCTTCAATGTGCCATAGGAATAAGGAATAAGAATGGGAAGTAAAATCTAATGGAGTAGAAAATAGTTCATAAATGAATCAATGCTAAGAAAAATCGATATAGTTAATGCAGTTTGTAACCAAAATACAATACACTGAGATTCTATATATAAGAGTGCTTACTTTTCAAAATAGACCTGTAATGAAGGTAGCTTTTTATATAATGTCACATACAGCTGATATCTATCCCACTGCAAACATAGTTTATAGAGCAACTCCTCTTTGTTCAGGGCAGCCAAGCTCTCCCCCACTTCACAACAAAATACTTGTCTATAAAAACATTTCACGATATTTCTTGAAATCTTTACACAACATGAAACTGCCTTGCTTCTTTTGTTAAGTATTTGGTAGGTGGCATTTTTCTTTTGACTGTGTTGTTTTTACTTAGGTTGAAAGTATTGCAAGTAAATGTAGTGCTCTGAAAAGAAGACTTTGTGCCTTCATCCAGGTGTGCAACGTGGACTGTCCCCAGATCTCCTGGATGGAAGCTGTGTTTGCAATTCCCACCTGACCTGAGATATCTGGAACTGACTTTAACCCAGCACACCGTGAGCTGGGCATTTGTGTGTATAAGAAAAACTGCTGGAAAATAAGTTAATTTAATCAGTGACCTACAGTCCCAACTGAGAAGAAAATGCATGTTCAATTAAAGGGATCAGAAATACTGAAGCCAAGAGGAAGTTCTATCTTTGAATTCATTGGAAACTGATGGATCTAACTGAACTAAGAATGATGAGACATAGCCTCCTGTAACACAGTGTCGTGTACTAAGGTCACAATCGTGACAAAATAAAAGATTTCTTGTGCAGAGTAATCTATTGTCATTCACCGCACTACCAAAGGCTCTGTAATCCTATAAAAGATGCATTGTTGCAAGACCTAATCATTTAGAGTTGTTATACCTTGCCCAAAGCTGCTTCAGTCCTTCCAGGGTGATTGGAATGCCAAATGGGAACGAGAACTTCTTCAAGTCCCTTGGCTGTATAATGTCATTTCCTTCACTGTCAAACCCTTGAAAATTCTGGAACGCAAAAGAAATCATCACTAACAAGAACCAACAAGTTTGACAAAATGTCTGATCTCTCTACGGGCTGAATAAATAATGGGAATTGAGAAAGGAACAGAAAATAATAGAATACTAGAATACTTTAGGTTGGAAGGGATTTTCCAAAGCCATCTAGTCTGATCCCCTGCAATGAGCAGGGCTACCTTTGACTAGATCAGGTAATGGGCTGAAAAATGACAGACCTGCAGATTTTCTCTCCAACTCATTCTATATCTAATACTAATTAGATTTTGCTCTAGGTTTGAGTTGGTTGCTTGAGTTTGATGGTGGTTTTACCAGTCAATTTGTAAACTTAGTTTATCAGTACTATTGTTTAATGTACACAGTTAGTGAAAAAATCATATTCATTTTTTTCTTCTGCTGACCAAATATTTCAACTACTGAAATACATTTCTTGTTGACCAAATATTTCAACTATTTGAGAAGTTTAAAAAGATGGGAATATTTTTATAGGATAGATTTATGAGTCTTTTTTGCATAGTGTAAGTATGACCCTCAATGGCTCTCTGTGATGGGAAGCACTGAGTGTCAGCAGAACAGAAAGCTGTGTTTGTGTACAGCCTCAGTGGTCAGGCCTCAGGTGTAGCCCATTACCCCTCTTTACTACAGAAACATTAAATAAAAAACAGTAGAAAATGAAGAAAGTTTTAGAAATAACCATAATAGCATCTACTACGTAATGAATGTTGCAAAAACTGCATATTATTCAGACAGTGGATTTCTTTTTAATTACAGAGTAAGTTTTTATCATTAATGAGCTATTTTGCACGGGTCTCTTTGAATATTTATAGAATCTGAAGATCAACATTGCATGGTGTTCTGAAATCTATTAGTGCTGCTTATTTATTTAAAGAAAACATTCTTCTTACCCTTACCAGGTCATACCATCTGGTTCTTGCTTTGATAACAAGATAGTAATGAGCGTGATCACAAGCTAGCTCTGCATCCGTTATCATCTGTTTTTTTCACAGAGAAGAAAAAAAAAAATAAAATAACAACTAAGTATGTTTTATGTTAGTGGGAGCTTTAATCTCCACAAGTTTCCTTCCCTTTTGTTGTTCTTCATGTTGGTAGTGGTTTTGTTTTCTAATTTCTAAGATACACATTAAAGATTGTTACTTCACATCTGTGTAAACTTAATTCTTTAAATATTGCCTTATTTCCCTAGCTGCAGGTTAGCAAAGATGTTTTAAATTTTGTAATTCCCTATTTATTTTCAAATCAATGCTGTTCAATTCTCCCTCAAACTCAAGAGCCAGCATGGATCATTTATACACATAGAAGGAAATGTTAATTATCTCAGAAACAATTATATCCTGGAGTGACTCCAGGAAGATTATCCTTGATTTACATCAATTACATAGACCAAAACTATCTCTGTGAGTCACCAAGACATGGCTAGAAATGGGGAGAAAGGCAAAAAACATTTGTAAATTCAGCCATCATTGCAAGTGCCTAAATTTTGGGAGCTGGCTGTTCTGATTAAATCCAAGCACACAGAGGAATACAGGACATTCAGGTTGTTACACTGCACAGAAATCTGACTAAATCCATGTGCTGCACAAGGACTGCCACACCTGAGAAGCACTTCTTGAGAGAAGAGTCCACAAACATAAACAATTGACCAATAAAATAGTCTGAAAACTTAACTGTGAAAATGCAAGTGCTCTTCAGGTTTCCCATCACTGTGTGTGCTTTGTTAAACTTCGGAATCAGCAAGAATATTTGAAATGGGGAAGTTCTGGAGCTAAAGTCAAAATATTTCAATTTCTAGCTAAGTATAAACTGAAACAGAAATGAGAGCACAACAGTAATTAGTAATCTTAGATTCCAACTGGTAGGAAGATTCAATTATCATTTGGGAGGTTCAGGTGGGACAACAGGAAAAATTTCTTCACTGAAAGGGTGGTTGAGCATTGGAACAGGCTTCCCAGAGAAGTGGTGGACTCATTGTCCCTTGAAATGTTCAGAAAATGAGCAAATGTAGTAGCACTGTGATATGGTTTAGCTGCCATGGTGGTGTTGGGTCAGAGGGTAGATTCAATGATCTTGGAAGTTTTTTCCCAGCTTTAATGATTTTGTGGACATCAGTTTCCTTTCTTATTTTAGACTGATGTCTTTGATTCACTTAGTTGTCCAATTCAACAAAAAATAAAAACAAACCAAGCAGATAAATACTACTACCATTAGAGCCAACAGTAAAGCAGTAAGAGACAAATAAAAACTGGGAAATAAGCCTATGTGTATATACCACATCATCACTGCCACAGTGGAGATGAGTTGCTGATCAGGAGCTTTTCAGTCCTGTTGTATCTCTTGTCATTATTTTTATGAATTTGTCTCTCTTTTCACAGCTAAACAGAGTTTCACACTGAGCTTTTAGAATGATTTTTTAATCAAAAATTTTAAATTCTGTTTATCACAGAATTTAAGCTCAAATGTTAAAATTCCAGACATTTTAAGCAGTACTGCATCTCACAGCAAAGGAAGATGTGACTCTCTCTATCCTCCACCCACTCCATTGGGCCTCTGAACATCTCTCCTCATCTTGTCTGCTCCTGGTGCTCTGCTGGCTTAAAACTCTGGAGCACGAGGCTCCACTGTTCTGCAATACTCCGGCAGCAATATTCGTGCCAGAACTCACAGACACTGTCTCAGACAGGTAATACCCTGCCTGCACTTCTCTCCAAAAGGACAGCTCATTCCCAAACCATGTTCCCAGCCCCAAGATGCAGCAAAGTTGTCCAGTTTGGAGGCTCACCCAGCTCTAAGGCTTCAGCTCAGGCACCAGTTTATGTTTGACCTCACAGATTGAAACAGCCACCAGGGGTAGTTCTGCCATTTTGATCCAGACTCAAAGGACTCAATGTCTAATTGAACGCAGCCATAAATCACTGAGAACTTGGTAGCGTTTCCCACTTAAGCTTGATAAAGATGTATTTTAATACCACATCTTCATTTACACTCACTACAAGTGTTCACGCTGTATATTCATTTCTGTAAACACAGCAGGTTACTGTAGGTGCTGTGCAACTTTTTCTTGCTTTCTTCTGAGATGGCAAGAGCCAAGGAAACATTTCCTTAGCTGCTTGGGTGTGAAACAGTCAACAGAATTCTTGATAATATAACGTTGAGGTCAGGTTCCTTCCCAACAAACCCAGTGGGTACAGGAATTCCTCAAGGCAAGCAAAAAGCTGTTTAGGACTTACTGATACTGTCACTGTTGCTGTCTGCTTCACAGGAGGCAGAATAGGTGTCCTAACAAGGAATATTTAACTAAATATATTAAACTAAATATCTTTAATTGGTCTACTGCATATTTGTTAAACATAAATAACAAAGGTTTGCTCTCAACTTGTACTGGCAACAGGCAAGTGTTTTAATGCAGTTTAAGAATGCAAAGCATTTGTAGCTTTGCCCTACAGAAAATAACAACCAAATGTAGAAAAGCTGGAAAATCAACTCTTGATTAAGATCACCATCTTGCAAACTTTGGGGGCTAAGAACACCTTCTTGAAGGACCATTCTCATGAATAGATGTGCTGTTCCATGAATGAGTAGTGCAGAGATACTCTTTGCTAATTGCAGAATAATTAATAGCTATGCTCACAAAAGGATGGGAAAAAATAACCCAGAACGTATTTTCCTGGCAGAGACTGCAGAAAAAACAATTAGGAATAAAAAAAGGTTTTGCCTTGAAAACTGAATGTATCTGAACTGGAAGTTTCTGAGAACACAAGAGCTTTGAAATCCATCATAATTTTTAAGCCACTTTCCCAATAGCTCCTCCAAACCAAGTTTTAAAACAAATGTTTGGATCAAAATAGCTACCAGCTTCACTGCCAAAAGTGAGCCAAAGCTCAATGTATTTACCCCACAGACATCCATCAGCATATCATTAAGGTGGTTGAAATATTCCTCAGCAGTCATGCAGTGATATTTAGCATCATTTGCTCTGTGGTTTGGGCTGTTACATAATGTAGCTCCCGGCCCATTCAATCTCCCATCTGCAAAAATGAAATTGAAGCGTAGCAAATATTGAAAGTATATTACAGATAAATAGCACAGTAATAAAGCATAAACAAACCAAGCAATTCTGCAACTGAATTCTTTACAGCACAGCTTGACAAAGTCCAGCAGCTGCCTGCAGCATTAGTGGTGTCCACCCAATTTGCTGTAATGGCCTCAGCTGCTGTAATTTCCCCGGCACAAGATGAAGAAGGAAATCTCAAGCTGAAGAAAGCCCTGCTGCAGTCTGAACCAATGTGAGCTGTATCAGGGGATTTGCCTTCAAAACCCCTTGGCTTAACAGAGTGTCACCCCTGCAACTCTCCTGCCCGATGTTTTGGCAAGGATCAGTCCCACACAAACAGCTTAGCATTGCCACAGGTTTATTATCCCACAGCCACTTTCCCAGCAGGACACTCATGCACTTCCAGTCCTGAAGGACTAAGGTTCTTTTTTGGCCATAGAAAATCTATTTTGGTGACTGACTGAGATCTGATCCCTTCTGCTCATTGTGTAGTGGTACTCTAGGAGCTGGTTTTGCCTTGCTTCTGTGGGGAAAAAGAGAAAAATCATCTTGTGTAACCTCTTGAGCATTTTAGGAGTCTTCTGCAACATATGAGTCACAAAGAGGAATGAAGAAATTCATGACAGATTTTGAACGGGGAAAAACTTGCAAAGGAAAATATACACACTGACATTTCACTATACCCTACTCCTGATTGTGATTAAAAAAACACTAAGATAATGGTCTTTCATAAAGGAATGTTTCATTTCTTTTTAAAAGATTTCCATACGCTGGCATACAGAGCCTGTACAACTGCTCAAAAAAAATCACTAAATAGTTTTCACTGCATCATTTTAACTTCTCCTAATTTTACCCTTTAAACCCTGTTCTCCCCTACAGACTTGCACTATCCTTTCTTTTTTTTTTTTTTTTTTTTTAATTTGAGTTTCTCTTGAAATATAGTCAAGAACATTTGCACTTATGTTATCTTCCTACTAGAGATTATAAGAAGATCAGGTCTCTTTTTCTGTAACTACAGACCACCCTCTTACCCCAATGAATCACACATCATAGAAAAAGAAAAAAAGTTAGGAGGGTTTTTTCCTTTGCCTTCTGGTTTCTGAGACTTACTTTATATTAAATGTGGGTCACACTTCCTTTTACAACTATGTGATATAGTAACATATGGAAAGAAAAGCTGTGATTCTCATAATTGGCAAAAGCTTTAAATACAGACAAAACACTGTTGATCCTTGATTTAAATCAAAGAGCTGGCACACTTATTTTCCCTGAGGTCAACCTGTTTCTAAAATCTTTTATTGTGCTCCTGATGTAAAGGTGCACATATTTTGGTGGATACCTGATTAGCTGGCTGCATTCACAAACTACATTCACAAACTTCTAAACTTCCAGGCCTGAATGAGGAAAAACCTGAATATTATGTCAGCCACCCACAAATCAGCTCTTCCTCTTGTCTTACTCCTAAAAGAGGAATAATGACAGCAGAATATAGTAGAAACAGCATGAAAAAAGTAAATGCAGCCTCTGAGAAAAAATTACAGAGGCACAATACAGAAGCTAAAACAGGCCTTGAAACCAATGACAAAACTGTCTTCAGCGGCACCAGAATTTCACCCTCAAAATGAAACCTGAAATATAAATTTAAAAATAAATGAGGAATGAATAATTACTTACTAACTCCAGTCTACACTGAGGCTTCCACCCCAAGCAATTGGCTCAGACTCTGTGAATTTTGTCTTTAAGGGCTGAAAATGAAAGCCCTTGACTGCAGTGCCTTGAAATCATTGAAATGACTGGTGGGGTAAGGCAAGCAGCTGAGATTTTAAAAAATATGCTCCTAAACTATGAATACACTCTTATTCACTCTTTAGCAACTGTAAATCAGTGAAGACCACATCCTCTTTATATGGATGGACAACACATCTGTACCTGTACCAACAGCAAACCTTGCCCTCTTACTGGGATTTTTGATACCCTAATAAAACCATCAACTGCATTATAGGCAACAGCATTTCAGCATTCTCTAGTAGCAACATTCCTTAACAGCTTAAACATCCAAAAGCAGTATTTTAAATTAAACCCAGGCCACACCACAGAGTTCTCACTGTATGTACTGCCCATAGAACTGGGCATAAATGTCTTTTTTTCCTTAAAGGACTGGTTCCTGTCTTCTGGCCTTTTACACAGAGTAGAAAAAGCTGTTGAACATCAGTACTATAAACCATGGAGTGAGTAATAGTTTCAAAATGCTGAGGACGAGGATCTGCTCAAGGCAGAGCAGTCATTTACTTTTTGCAATCTGTTAGTGGTGACAACTCCATAGCAACTACCTGTGGATCTTCATTCCCATCCCACAGGTTTCAGCCTCTCTCTTGGCCTGATCAGCAGCTTAGCTGGATCAGGAGCCAAAGAATACAGGCAGTGTGCTAAAAATCATATCACTGATCTCTTCCTAATTTCACCAATAGCCTTCACTTGAAATAGAAAATTTCTAGATCTCTCAGGAAAGGTTTTTTTCATGCTTTATTGCTGTTAACTTTTTTTTTAAACTTCCAGTATTGCCACAAAATCCAGATAATTCAGCCCTCCATCTGGTAACCCTAACTTCAATCAACTAACAGTAGATTAAATTGACTGTCATCTATTGGCATGCCATGACCTTCCAACACATGTTATATGAGAAATTAAGTAATTCCTATAACTACTCTTTTTTCTTCTAAATATGCTGTTTTGAGTAATAAATATCTGTGTGTTTTATCCTATGGCTCCATTTTAAATTACACAGAAAATGATCTCTCTTCCTTGCACTGACAGTAAGTTATTTAAATAGAGTTCTATTGTGTATAACTTCAAATCTGTCCAGTAAGAGCCAGAGAGCAAAATTTGGCTGTATTTCTGAGACTTGTACTTTCAGCAAAAGCACTGAGTGACGGGCTAAAATAAAACTTCACCTGGAAAGCAACAAAGTGCCAGAAGAAATCACATTCATTCATTTAGCAAACTTGAGGAAAAGTGTCATTTGTAGAATTTGCTGCTGTCCCTGCTCCTCATGAGCCATAATTAATAATTAATTGGACAAGAAATGCTGCAGAATGGATTCAGATCCCAGAACCACACAGAACTGCAGGGAGGTGGGAAGCATGATTCCTTCAAAGCGGATTTAGGGACCATTTGAGGTAATTGTTTTGGCAAGGACCTTTCTCATCTTCCTTCTATGTGCCCTTCTCTTTCTTTTCTCTGCCTTTCTGCACCTAAGAAGAGCAGCAGTCTTGAGTGGCAGCAGTCTCTCATTGTGCCCCTCTTAGTGCTACCTATCCCTGTTTTTCTTGCACTTCTCCCATCTCCTGTTTCCCTGAAAAGTTGTAGTTGCAGCCTGTCCTGCTGCTGAGGGTTTCCTCCATAATTCTTTGTTTCCTTCAGCTTCTTTGGACCTCCTGATTTGGATGTATTTTTTTATAACCATCCTGCACAGCTCTGTCCTAACTTCCCAAGTGTTCCTACAGTGATTATTCTTGCCATTATATTTTACTTAATTATACAGATTAAAAAAAAAAATCACTAAATAACTGAACAGCATAAGGAGTGCTAAAAATTTGAGAATAATTAGCAAATTATCATTCCTTTCTATGAATGTAAAGCTTCTGGATAAGCAAGCACATTTTATGTTCAGTTGAACAAGTATTTACCATCAGATCAAATGCTTAATAGCAGTGATAAAGAAATCTGGCTGCACAAATCCAATCAAAGCTGGAGAGAATCAGCCACAATAGTAATGTTGGTGACGACAGTCTCAACTATGAGCACTTTCATCTGGAGAAAAAACAAACCTGATAAAACTCTGCTGAAATTGCATGCAAGATTAATTCATATTAAACTGCGTGACTAGGTCATTGTTCTGTACTCACAAAAGGCAAAGTGTCTGTTTATTTAAAAGAAAAGGATTGAGGGCGACCTTACAGGGAGGAGGTACTGGAAACCTTTATCAGAGTGAAATCACACATAGAAATGGTGATGTTATCCCAGGGTCCTTAACACAGCTGCAGTTACCACCTTTCTGGTTTTGAACTGCATTAAAAGTTAGATAAGTCCAAGAGTGCAAAGGTAGGGTCTGCACCTACTTGCCCAGTTCCTAGAAAAGCCAGGTCAGCCAAGCCAGAGACACTAAGGTGCTCTTTGGAAAAGGAGCTGAGCTTGGCATCCTCCTTCACCAACATGCCTCACACAGAATCCCAGAATGGCTCAGGCCGGGAGGGACCTCAGTGCCTCCTCTGCTCCAGCCCTCTTGCTCCAGCAGGACAGGGCTGTCTGTTCAGGCAGCAGGACTGCCCTCTCAAGGCAGTCTGTTCCAGTGCTCAGGAAAGAATTGCTTCCTCGTGTTCAGATGGAACTTCCTGGGCATCAGTTCCTGTCTGTTCCTCCTGTGCCATTGCTAGACCCCATGGAGCAGAGCCTGGGCCCTTCAGGAAGAGCCAAGAGTACAACCCTGCAAAGGCTAACTGGTGATGTTATGTCTCCATTTCTGGGTTGTTCAGGCATGCCAAGATAATTACCGCTCAGAGGGTGCATTCTGCCCACTCCTGCAATGCCACTGTAGCATAATGTTACTCAGATAAACAAAGCTTACCCAGTTCCATGCTGCGGACAGCTTTTGCCCACTTCTGTGGCTTGGTCTGGAATAACAAATCAGAAAACAGGTATGGTTTTATGTTTCCCACTGTCACGCCAGGCTATCACTGTTGGAGTGACCTGTGCCACCTCTGAGGAAAAGCAGCTCTGCCCAGCCATGCAGCAGCTGCCTGGCTGCTTCAGATGAAGCTGTGGGTGAGAGCAGCAGTGGCAAACATGCCACCAAGGTGGGCAATGGCCTTGGCTCACCTGCTCAGCTATGGAGCCAGGATGAAAAGCAGCTGTGCTGCCAGGACAGGGATTGATGAACTTCTTGTTGGAAGCGTCAGGGAAATCAAACCAGGAAGAATGTGAAAACTCCCAGCTGGAATACTACCTAGACTATGAAGTGCAAGCCCCCTTCTTTTTACAAAAGTTGACGCGGTCCTTAAAGACCACAAGTGATGGAGAATCAGTTTCAGACAGCATTTCCTCTGAAAACATACGTGCCCAGGGAGTTGCCAGAGACATAAGGTAGTCTGCCACTTCAGTTCTGACAAGGAAACCCATTTAACCACTTTATTTACACAGAGCTCTCATCCCTACTCATTCCTGGCTTATTTCACTCAGCACAAGCAGGGGAGAACAGGACTACTGCAGGGAAGCATGTCCCATTTGAATGATCTTTAACAGCATCAGGAAGACAGAGTTTCTGGGCAGTCTTAAAATCATAGAATCATAGAATGATTTGGGTTGGAAGGAGCTTTAAAGATCAGCGCATTCCAGCCCATTTGGCACAGGCAGGGACACCTTCCTCTAGACCACAGTATTCACAGCCCCATCCAACCTGGCCTGGAACACTGCCAGGGATCCAGGGGCAGCCACAGCTGCTCTGGGCAACCTGTGCCAGGGCCTTAGCACCTCATGGGGAAGAATTTTTTCCCAATATCCAATCTAACCCTGCTCTCTGTCAGTGTGAAGTCATTGCCCCTTGTCCTGTCACTCCAGGCCCTTGTCCAGAGTCTCTCTCCATCTTTCCTGTGGGCTCCCTTCAGGCACTGCAAGGCCACAACGAGGTCACCCCAAAGCCTTCTCCTCTCCAGGCTGAACAATCCCAATTCCCTCAGCCTTTCCTCCCAGCAGAGCTGCTCCATCCCTCTGATCCCCTTGGTGTCCCTGCTCTGGCTCCAGCAGCTCCCTGTCCTTCCTGTGCTGGGTCCAGGGCTGGATGCAGCCCTGCAGGGAAGGGGGTCTCAGCAGAGCGGGGCAGAGGGGCAGAATCCCCCCTGCCCTGCTGCCCTGGGGCTCTGGGTGCAGCCCAGCACAGGGGGGTTCTGGGTTGGGGCAGGGCCAGCTCTCACCCACAGCACCCCCAAGTCCTTCTGCCAGGGCTGCTCCCTCTGCTCATCCCCACATGGACTGATCCCAGGGGTTGCCCTGACACGGTTCTTACCAAACCTTATGAGTTTTCCATGCAATTGGACTCTGCTGAGCTCGCACAGTCCAAGAACATCACAAAATAGTGATGCATATCCCTGGCTGCATGTACATGGGGATGTTTTATCCTTTTTGCTTTGCCAAAACTTGAGAAATGCATCATCCCCAGTGTAATAAAAGGACAAAAATCACAAATACTCACTGTTCAGTAGCTTTTGGTGCTACTGTCTTGAACAGTTGCTGCCTGTTGTATCTCTCTGTCCTTCAGCCTTTTAATTACTTCATCAACAGTTGTATCTTGGGCATATTTGTTGGTTTGGTCTTCAAGCTGTTTGATTACAAAATTGAAAGATCATGCATGATCGTCACTTATTTTGTAGTTTCAAACATTTGATTCAACAATAATGAGAATTTCTGGAATGACAAACAAGACGTAGTCATGGAAGAAACCTGGCTGCAAAATGATAGGTTCATCAAGTTAGAACATACATTGATCCCAAGGCCTGTGTTGTGCAAACATTTCCTTTACAGAAAAAAAAAATAAAGAATGACTTATAGTGTTCTGAATGATTTCCTTTGCTAATGGAGATACTCGACCCCCAAATCACAGGCTTAGTTTCTAATGAGCCCAAGTTTCCCCATCAGCTAAGGAGCCATCTTGATCCTTTAATACCTCCTCAGTTAGCATGAGTTGGCTAAGGTAACATGAAAGAAGTTAATGAAAGTATTTCCATTGAATTTAAAAGGAAAAAAAAAATTATCTTTTGACATTTTCTGTCCTTTGGGATTCCAAGTAAATCACTTCCATGCTTTTTCCCTCTGGAGGAAAGTTCATAATACTTTTCCTTCTTGGGCCCTATAAGAAAGTGCATAGATATGGACTATATACCCTTCTTGCTGAAAATACCACAAGCTTCATCACTGAGCCATTAAAATATATAACAATTAAATATTTAATAATTTTTAAAGACAGAATGAAATTAAATTAAAGTGTATGCAATGTGTCCCACTTGTATCTATTTTACATCCATTGTGGATTTACTATAACCCATGAAAAGGAAAGTTAGAACAATTATTTTTGCTAAATTTTAGAGCATGTATTTCCATATAAGCAAAATGCAGAAATATTCTGCAGCCTCATTTTATCAATTTATTAAGTGTGTTTTATAGAATTCCCTAAACTTGAAGATAATGTTAACATTTTAACACTTATTCTGAAAATATGCTAATGAGAAGAGTTTTGCTTTGATCTGAGCAGCACACAGCAGATTAACTCTAAGCCTCCAAAACAGGGATCAGAAGATGACAGTGACTGGTGACCCCCTCACGAGGATCTCAGATGGACTCATGTGCTGGAGGCCCCTTCTTCTGACATATCTGCTACCCTGACTGACTGGGAGAGGTGGCCAAAACATCACCAGCTGTTCTGTGCTGCTCCTGCCTGTCAACATGGGCCTTGCCATGGATATCCCTGAGCAAAATGAACAGGTAATAAAAGGACAGGTGATGAAGACAAACTCAAATGTCCTTTCTACCCTTTCTCCCTGCTGAAGTTCAAGCCTGAGCCTTGTGTTCTGGAAGTGAGTGAGTGACACTCAGGGTGTCATCTAAAATCCATCTACCCTGCCAGGATCTTGTTCAGAGAAGAGCTCTCTTTGTCCATCAGTTTTATAACCTGGGAGGCAAGCCTTAGACCAGACCGAAGAAAGGACCTGCCAGAAAAGCTCACAAGAAGGGATTAATCACAGCCACTTAGCTGAGGACATAAAATTAATTGGACTTGGGTTATGCATTAGAGGGGCATAGAGACAAAACAAGACAGAACAGATCAAGCATGCTGGTTTTCAGCTCATGAATATAAGAAATGTAGTATAAAGAGCAGGACCTGGAAGTCTTTATGGTTCTTGGTAGATCCTGGAATCATAGAGGTCAGTAAGTTAAGCCTTATTTAGAGTTCTATGGATAAAAACATATGAGAATATCAGTGGTAGGATGACTACTGCACATTAGCCACAGGGACAATAGTATTTCGATTTGAAGCTCTTGTAGATTTTGAGATTTTTTTTTCTCCTAAGGGTAAAAGAGCTGTTTGTAGTTGGTTGAGTAATGATTACAGCAGAACAGGTGTTGTCCAAAAGATCATTAGAATGTGGAAGTGACATCCTGTTGATCCACAAAATCCAGAGAAGGGAAAGTCTCTCTATATTTTATCCTGGTAAACGCAGATAAACTACTTGAAATGGTGAAATACAGCTTAGGTAGGAATGATGATGGAATGAAAAAGTCATGACATTTACAAAAGGAAGGCAGGAGGAGAGAGGGGGAAAAATTTAGATTTCTACCTTCTCAAGGAACTGTAGTCTCATGGGATATGAGTCTAAAAAGAAAATAACTTGGGGATACCTGGAGGTGCATCAGTGAATCATACCAGCACAGTATATATGGACAGAATATGAAAGCCCAGAACACAATGTGAGATTCAACATTAAAAAAAAAAAAAAAAGGGAATAATAAGAATTCTTATTAGTGAAGCATTTGTAGAGTAAGAGGGATGAGGAAAAATTTTGGCTTTCTATTCAACAAAGAAAGAGCACTACCAACAGATTGCATTAAGGGTATGAAACACTTAAAGCCTCTTTTGTATCCAATTTTGATAAAAGTCAAATATCAACAGGTTTCTTGAACAATGAATATCAATAACAAATAGGGAAAAAACAAATTACAGAATATTGCTACGTATTCATATTAGCTCTTAAAGAACTAGCTAAAATTGTCTTCTAAATCTATGCAGAAATGCAAAGGCACTACCTAGCTTTAAAAAGAGGGAAGAAGAAGAACTGGGAAGTTACGGACATATTTCTAGGAAATCTATTCCTGCTTTCAGACAGTAATTACAGAGTCACAAAGAGTTCAAAGCCTGTTAAGAGACACAAGAGTCACTAGGGATCCTTGAGATCTATCCTGAGTTTGGGCAAGCTTATATTTTAAAGTATATTCCCCTCCAACATGCACCACTTTCACCCTGCCTTCCTAGGAAAACAAGAACAACACAATCAGCTTTTTCATTCACATCTGTCAGCCTTTCCCCTGAAATTGGTGTCCATTTAGCAATTTTAGTCAAACTGGAGAGTGCTAGGGGCCTTCAGACACAGTTATTACAAGTCTTGTGAAATTGACAGTCACAAAAGGGAGAGAAACTCCTCATGCTTCTAGCTGGGAAGGCAGATCCATTATTTTTTTCATGCATTAGCATCTAGCCAAGCAACCAGCATATGTGCTCCTCTGGGCTAGCCACGGACTGTGTCTTGCCCAGCTGCTTGAAGTGTGCAGTGAGAGGAAAGTTGTTTTTCCACCTTGAAGTAATAAGCCACAAGCACATTTCCCAGCTGTTGTGAGGCACCAGACTCCTTCCCTGCACATCCCCATCTCACTGGGGCTGGCTCACAGATTTCTTCTCTCAGGCCTAAGCAACCCAGCCCAACCCTCTGCTCTGACACACCAGTTCTGGGTGCCAGAAAGCTTGTTGAAGGTGTGGATAAAGCTCCAGGTGGTGGCTCAGCAGAAGTTGGGGATGGAGCTATTTATTAATGAGGTCACTGATTTGTGTTGAATTTAGTGTACTGGGTCCTAGTGGCAGCTATATTCCATCTTGGTGAGTCATCTGCATTTTTTGTATCTTGCCAGCTCTCTGCTTTGACAGGCTTTCAGTGAGGATGGTGTTGGACCTCAGTAAAAATAACTTTGAGGAATTTCTCAAAGATCTTTTGACCTCAAGAACAGGAAGGACAAACTCAGCTCGCAGAAAAAAAAAAAAAAAAACAGGTTTGATTTCTTGACTAAAGTACAGCTCATATTGGAGGCAATCTTGGAAGGCATCTGCAGGAACACTCAGTACCCAAAAAATATTACATAGAAGGAGCCAACCATAAGGTCTTAGATATATCCTAGTGTCTTGCAAAAACAAACTTAGAAAGCATTTCAGAGACAGAGGCAGCCTGCTAGAAGTTTTGAGGATTAATGAAGGTCATGTGGAACAGGATTTTTAACCACTCCAACCTGTTAAAGAACTTACAGGTGGAAAGATGTGGAAATGTCAAGATTCCACCTGTCACAGACCATTGGTCCTAAATCACTACTGTAGTAGCAGAGGCCAGATCTGCCTTTCTAGAGACTTCATGTAATGTTAATTTCCATTACTGGTCACAAATTCTCACTTAAGAGAGGAGCTGGAGGACTTAAGAAACACAAAAAGGTCACATCATTGAAGAGGAAACGAGGAAGGCTGAGGAGAATCTGGGGCAGGACAGGGCATACTCCTGTCTTGAGAGCTGTTCACAGAAAAGTGAGCATTGCATAGGGTTATGTTTTATGGAATTCCATATGTTTTATGGAATTCTGATTATGGAATACCAAAAACCCAGGGAAGATAGAGAGTGCCTCCAAGGACATATCAGAGTAAAGCATTATCTGGGTCAGGGGAAAGGAAATGCCTGTGTCCTGGCTCTAACCCCACATGGAGGTTAGCATGCTACTACAAGAAGAAATACTTTTAGGAGAAGGTCACCCTATAACAGGGGACAATTTGTTGGTGTCTGCTGTGTCATTGTTCCCCGTTCCCCCATGATTAGGCAGGCATTTGCATATATTCAAATTTAAAAGAGAGGCAAACCAATTGGTGGTACCTGTGTGTAGCCTGGGCACCAGTACTGGTGCTACAGGTGCCATGGGGATGTGGCCTGCAGCAGTCCCAGCCATCAGATGTGTCACAGCTCCTGATCCTCTGAGAACATTCAAATCCAGGTCCTGAACCATGAGCTGTGCTGATTCTGCTGAAGACCACAAGCTTTCTCTTCAGCTGTCATCATTGGCAAAACCCCAATTTTTGAGTGAGGCACTGAGATATAATCCTCGTGGGCCCTGTAAAGTGAGCTCAACATTTGTACCTGAATCCCAGAGTCTTTGGTGAATGATCTATGTGTTTGCTTTCCTGTTGCAATGCTTTGAGAGTTGTAAAATTTTGAATACATCTCTGTGAAATGAGAGGTCAGCCCAGGACAGTACTTACCATTAGAAAAACAACATGTATCCTCAGTCCATCTGAAAGTCTCATTTCTACACATATTTTTTCCTTAGATTAAGCAGAAAATTGTCTATAATAACAGTAACTTTTAAAAGCGCTTTTTGCCTTTTTTCTTCTCTTTGGTGCATTTCTTTTAATATATGTGAGCTGCTAACACTTAAAGTCACCAGGAAGAACAGCAATTTTTAAGTTATCCAAAAGCTTCTTATAAAGGATTCTATAAAAAGAGTTATCCTTCTATTTACTATATAACCTGGAAAAATAAGAAGATAAAATAATTTGGGAGGTTGAGAACAATATATAATACAAATGTCTTAATGCAAAGATGATCAAAGCAATAAATTTCCTTTCAATACACAGTGAAGGGCATTACCAAGAAAGCCATCCTTGGAAACTTGCCTTTCCAGGCTCCTTCTGTTAACTACAGAGATAACAGGAACCTAATTTAAGCACTGTGTCATTACCTGGAAGAGCTCTATTGCCTCTAGAAGGAGCCTAAGGATACAAACCTTTGTGAATATCCTGTATAATTAAAGCTTAAATTGTGTGGTGGATACTGGGAAGAAGCTTGGCTCACCTGTCACTGACCTGTCAAATCAGCTGCATTGGTGGAAGAGAGAACTAAGATCACAGGCACTGCACAAATAAATCAGTTGGAAATCATGAATGAAAGCCCTTGTTTGCCTTCATTCAATGCCTGGTGTATGAATATAAACTGAAATCCCTGGCAGGCTAAGTCAGTGCTCCTGGCTTTAACCAGGCACACTGTTTGCTCAGCCCCTCGCGTTATCCTGAGGGGAACTTCCAATGGAGAGGTGGAGCTGGTATTCCCTGTTAAGTGACCCTCTGAAATCCCTCCTGTGTAAATTAGCAGTGCTCAAGGATCAGAGCCCTGGTTATCACTGTGTCACTGCTTTCCTGAGCTGTTTAACCTTCCAGGATTTCATTCATGTTCATGAAGCTTTGGAGCAGTCTTGGATGAAAGCAGAAGGCTCCTGTGGACACATGCCATTCTCTACACTTCACTTACTCAATTTCTATTTAGAAGACACTAAAAAAATACCTGTGGTAAAAGATCCCACTTGTAACTGAACATATCAAGTGCCTCCTTCCTATGCATTCCTTCAGGGGAAAACTAAAAAGAGAAAAGAAATCAAAGCTTTCATTTCTTTTCAGAAATCCAATCCACACCATATATAGTGCAGGAGAGGAAGTGTCAGGAGGGTGACAAGGAGGGGAAAGAATCACCATCTTCCAGCAGTTGTGAAGCTCTGTTTAGCTAAAACAAGTGTAGCCTTCACACAGAAAATGGCTGTGAACACTACACAGCAACATCTGCTTTGTGATTCTAATCCATAAAAGGCTTCCAAACGCCCTTAAAAATTGTACCATCTTTTCCCCAGTCTGAATGCCATCTCCCAGGAAGCCATCTGGGACAAGCATGCCAGTTATTCTGCTGTAGCGATGGCTGCATTGTCCTCAAGTGCCTCCGGATGAGTCACATCAATGCAAAAGTCCAATTATAGCAGGAGCCCCCCAAAGCAGAAGTATCATTTCAAATAAATAAGACTGATGTAGCTGAACCACTGGAATTCAGAATGTAATTCACTTCATCACCTTTTGCTCAAAACCCCTGCATCCCTTAAAGCGCCCGTGCTAAATCCCCAATCTGGTTACAGCATTCCCAGCACAGATGTGATAGTCTTAAGCCAGTGTGTATGCATTTAGAGGAGTCAATTACTTTTCTTTTTTTTTTTTTTTTCTTTCTCCTTATTATTTTAAAATACAGCCTTTTTAAAACTGGTATTTCTTACCACATTAGAGTAGCGAATGAACAGTGCCATCCACTGTTTCTCTACATAATCCACAACATTTTCCTAGGATGTCTTAAATAAGATTTAACATAAAAATTAATGCTACGCTTGGAACTAAGAAACATAGATTGATAAAAAGGTATGAGGTAAAATGCATGTTTAAGAGGTTAGGCTAAATATAGAGTGAGAACTCTAAAAGGAGATTACAACAAAGGGGATTTTATGAAATATCTCCTCACCCATGGGTGAGCCATTCTAACATAATTAGCTACACCAAATACTACTCCAATCAAGTTGGCCATTTTTATCTTGCTGAGTGTGAATTCTCTCTTCATCTTATTCTAAGAACTACATCTCTTCTCCAGAGCAGTCATCAGCTGCCTAGACCATGACCCTGCTGAATGATATTGCTATGAGCGGGTGCCTTTGGAGGTGTTTACTACAGAAGAATTGATGATATGGTGTTAAGGAGACCCTGTTTTCTAAACATGGCCAGTGCAAGACTGTATGTCCCTGAATGCCCCTGGCAACAGAACACAAGCCCTGTCTTTCAGATGTGTAGTTCAGAGGCTGTTCCTCTAGGAAGATTCCAAACTCATCCCAACTACGGCGTTGTACATCTCACTTGGCAGAATACCTGCACTTTTCAGCAATGCCACTACTTAATAATGCAAATGGGCAAATGTGCTCCATGTTCACCCCAACAGAATCTTGATAATCTCGAATCTTGTCATACCCACACCTCCCTGCACTTTGCTGGAGCACAGTCTCTGTGCCCAGTGTTTTCCTAGACTGATCTCATAAGGCTTCTGGTTCACCCTGTTAAATCAAAAGCAGAACAGCCATTGACCACAGTGATGAATGAATTAAACCATAACAGTTTGCCTCTCAGTACCTTACTCTATATTATTTTCTTAGAGGTAATGTTTCGAATTTCAAGGAAGGGCTGCTTTCCAATTCAAAGTGGCTACAATTCCTGACTTCTCTTACAGTACAGATCTCTCATTGACACAAATAATGGTAGAAACATTATTTAGAAAATTGTATAACTGTCGAGTCTCAGGTAATTCAAAGGATAATTACTTGTTCATGATCAATGACTAATTATATACTACACAACACAGAGCTATAAAACTGACAAATGGTGAAAGCACATAGTTATTGCACACTGTGCTGGGAACATGACTTTCATGAACCTGGTGCATTACACCCAAAGTTTTCTCTTAAGATATTTATAGAAAGGAAAATGTGTGTGGTAGAATTGGTTGCACTGATCATGCTCAGGCTCATTCATATTTCAGGATAAAAGATTGTTTTCCAAAAACCATTTCCTGTTGATGATGTTGTGTTTGGTCCTCACTCGGAATGATCAGCAGGACACCAGGCTGTAAGGGTCAGACTGGAAATGATTTCTTTGATTTTTCTATTATGTTTTCAAAGGTAAGAGAGAGTTCTACATCCTTTTGAAAGTCACTGGCTGTAAGCAGGGAAAACCAGAGCTCCTGAGAGAGTAGATTAGACCTGATTATAAACTGACCTGATCATGTAACTGAAATATTATTGCAATAAAATGCTTAATATAATTCTCTCTCTTTGGGGTATGGATATTTTGACCCCATGCTACTCATGCTTGCAGCTCTTTGGACTCCTCACTTTGGGGACCCTGTTTGTATTGAAAATTATATTTTATGTTGAGAATATTAAATTTCAAATCCTTGTTCTTTACAACAACAGTCTACTGAAGAAAGACTATTGAAGTTTGATTTCTTTTGTTAATGCTAAATGATATTTGATAATGTCATGGATCTGCAGCATGGATTTCCTTTGTTGAGAAAAGGCTTGTCTCACCTCTGAAATGCTGAAATAATGTCAAACTCACAAGTTTCCAACATTCAGAGACTAAATAATTCACAAGCTGATCACCTGAGGAATGGGGAGTCTCTTCCACCAATCTTCTCTTCGTGATATGCCTAAGGCAAACCAAAAAACTCAATATCTCCAGCTATAGCTGCCATATTAAAAGACAGGAAGAAAGTTATGGTAAAAAAAGAACTTACCTTAAACCTGTTACTACTCACACACCATCAGCTTGTCTCCCAAACTGTTGATCTGGCAAAGAGGGACAACACAGCTGTAGGACTTCTGTTCATAGTGCCAGTACACTCAGGATCACAGGACTGCAAAACCTTCTGAAAATCTTTCCAGTTTTCCACAAATTCATCTGAAAGGATCTCCTCCACTTAAAAGATGAATGAATTTGTAATGCTGGTAAGAAAAAAAAAAAAAAGTGTTCCTGTAGTTTTGATAGCATTACCACATGGAAAAATGAACTAAAATTTTACACTTAAAATGACCTGGGGTTTTGCTTACAGTATTACAAGCTGGAACAAGAAAGGCAGGTTTCTTTAGTTCATATCTTCTGTTAAGATATTTGTAAACCATCTAAGTTAAAACAAAATTATGTTCCCCCTAAAAAAAAATAGTGTACTAATTTCAAAGCATCGTGCAACATCAGGCCCAAAAGTCACCCACGAAAATACTTGTTCTGAAAACAGACTGGAAAGGCTGCAGGAAATCATCCCCTCATCTGCCTTCATAGATGTGCTTCTGTAAGTGGCTGAAGAGGCAGGTCTGTGACTGCTGAGGACACTGAGCTTTTGCTGTCTGCTACTCCTCTCAGCTCTATAAAACAAAACCCACTCTGAGCACATTGCAAGTGGCACTCAAGTCACTCAGGGCATAACTTGAAGACAATGGCTTTGCTCAAGGGAAAATAATGATGAAATTTGGCCTAGTGAACCTGCTTTAGAATCTGTCTGTAGCAATAGAACTTAGATTAAAAGTGTTTTTCACGCGTAAATTTGGTGTGTTAAAAACAGAAGGTTCTGAGAAGAAACAAAACCAGGATCCTGTTTGGATTTAAAAAGTCTCAGCGTAATTGCAGATCTGACCAAGCATTTTACTATGCAAAATTTCAGGTGACCTTGAAGGAGGTCAAGAAACCCATTGGGTTGTCTTAGCTGGCCGGGGACCTAGATTGGTTCCAGGTTCTGGTTCTACCAAAAACCAGCTGGAATGGACTTGAGCAGCTGCATCAAATGTTGCTGTTATTGGAGCCACCAGAGTAGAAAATTAGCCTGTTTCAGCTCCTAATATCTAAATATTTCAAAGTAAAGCACAGTATTCAGGGCTGCACAATGGAACCTTCTTTATGTGCATTTGGTATCTCTCTTGACACCTGTGTACTGCTTTGGTGTCTCTGTTATCTCTCTTGACACTGATATCTCTCAACAGCACTCTCCAGAGTACCTAAGACAAAGCTAAATATGAAGTCTGTTCACACATTAATGCAAACCTAAAAGAGAGTTGATATTGAAAATTATGAAGAGCTTCTTTACGCTGGGTAGGAGATTTGCAAACTGCAGCTTATGTTATTTCTTGGAATAGTTTATTGAGCAAAAGAGTATTTATTTCTGTCAGGGAAAACAGGCTAAGTGTTGCCTCTGGGTTTCAGCAAATAACCTCTCTGTACCATGGGTGAACAGTTCCAAAGGAAAGCATTGTAAGGTGGCTGCAAATTCAGAAGTGTCAAAGCTGTGCCCAGGGAAACATGCAATGTCTGTGTAGAGCACAGAATATATCTTCATGGAATCACAGAATATCCTGAGCTGGAAGGGACTCACAAGGACCATCAACTCCTGGTGCTGTCCAGGCACCCCAACAATCCCACCCTGTGCATCCCTGAGAGCGCTGTCCAAACACTCCTGGAGCTCTGGCAGCCTTGGGGCTGTGACCATTCCCTGGGGAGCCTGGGCAGTGCCTGACACCCTCTGGGGAAGAACCTTTTCTGATACCCACTCTAACCCTCCCCTGACACAGCTCCATGATGTTCTCTCGGATCCATTTGAATCTATGTACATTATAAAGAATAACAGATATAATAAGAAACAGCAAAATATCAGAAAAACAGATCTGACAACAAAAAGCTAAGAAATGCTACTACTGTTCCTCTGCTGCAGTCACATGAGTGAGCTAGAGATTCTGCTGGGGCTTTCAAAAACTTCTAGCAACCATGAGATTGCTTTACATTTGATGCTTCAGAAATAGTCTAGAAGTTATGATTAGGATTTTTGATTGCTAGAATTAACGTGAACCTACTAACTTCGCTAAAAACTGTACACAGAGCATAACATTTTACAAAAACACAGTCCAGCATTTTGCCACAGTCATTATGAAAGAGGCTACGATTACAGAATTAAAAAGAAACACTTAGTACTGATTCTTTTTCTTCATACAAGTGTTTAAATTTATGACAGTCAAGCTACCCAGTCTGCTTTGGATCAATTAATTAACTCCTGGAAGGCTCTATTTTTCATTTGAAATACCAGGTTCTGTAAAAGCTGATGAAGGTAACTTCTTGGTCTTTTCCCCACAAGCATAAAAAAGAATAAACACTTACCAAAGCAATGCTGATTCCAGCATGCCACTCCACACTGCCAGATCATCCTGACCTACAATAACTGGGAGGGTGCACGTCTTTCAGAAGCCTGCATATTTTTTCAGATTTTTTTTTTTATTTTCTCTAAAGAAACCTGAGGAGACATAACAGGCGGAAAGAAGAAAAAGTGGAATAAAGGCTTTGGAACAATATCAGAAAAATTAGGAGTAAATAGTTCCTTCAGTGATTCGGTTTTCTTAGCTAAGCACTAGACAAATATCTTTCTGTTCATAAAATTCACCCTAAGAAAATTCTGTTTCCCTTTAGTCCTCCACAGAGATCCAGGGTGGCAGTAATAATATAGAGGATGAGCAATTATTTACTTCATCAGTTGGTCTGGGAAATACTTTAAAGTTTGGCAATCAAAAGATAATGGTCTTGTGAAACTACTATCGGGTATTTGAATTTTCTTTAGAGACTCTTGTCACTGCATTAAATCATATGGAAGCAAAACCTGATAATGCACCTACCTCCCCCAGTAAATAACTTGGGAAATCTGGTACTGAAGCTACAAAGACAGCTTGTACTTCACAAGAAACCATTGTACAGACTGGCTAGATCTTACCCATGAAAGTGAAATATCTGTTATGATAAAAAGAAAGTGCATTTTGTTCAAAACTTACATAATATGGGAATGTTAAGACATACTCCTTCAGGATTTATTAAACATTTGCTTAGTTGGTCACCTTGCAAGCTAACTCTATTTAGTCAAAAAGATTTAATTCTGTTGTCCAGATCATTATCTAAGTCAGTCCAGCATCAGTGACGTGACTGGAGATGTACTGATCTATTCCAACAAAAAAAATCATAGTGTTATGTATAAATATAAACTGTTTTACTTGTACTTCTTTCACAGTGGGAACCTCCAGATGCTGGGGATTAAATAGTTCTTTCTTCTGCCTGTCTTTCCACCATCTCCAATACCTCTGCCTTTGTTAAGAACTGCATTCAGTAACACTCCTGTTCAGTAAATGAATAAAAATCATAGTAGTAAAGTGCTTTACTGAATCATTGCCTGAATGTTGTAAGCATTATTATTATTATCTACTGCAATGTATGAAACTGATTCTCTTTTCCTATAAATTGCTAAATGAATTCTATCCCTCTGAGGTTACACATGTATATGTATATGGATGAAATACTGCAGAGCTAAAGTGAACAGTTTTTATGTAATTATATTAGAAAGGAATTGTGATTTATCATCTATATAAAACCACCTAATAAAAAATGCCAAGAGTGCTTCTGAAGATATGCCCAGTGCTTCCTTTGCTTGTGTCAACCAGACTGAGAGCTTTAATTTTTTCAGACTATTATTTGCTCACTCAATTTAGAAATACAGAGCCTACAAGTTAGGGAGTGCAGTATGTAGCAAATCAAAGTAATAAAAAAATTACAGCTTGTCCACCAAAGGGATGATCACCCAAGCCAGTGTGGGACACACATATCATGGCAGTCCATCAGCACAGACAGAAATGCATCCCAGCACAGCTCTGTGCAGTGTGAGGGCCCTGGAACTGGCAAAGACAGGCAGCTCTTATCAGAGCTCATCTTCTAGAACTAAACACAAGAAAGAATCCAGAGTCTAGGAAATTCCAGATGAAGGTACTGCTGAAAATGGAGGGAGCTGTGGGACAGCAGGCTTGGCACTGTCAGCGTCACACACGGTGTTACAGTCCAGCTGTCAGATGGGAAACTGCAAACACAAACCTTTTACAAACATGAGAGAAAGCACTCTGTTTGTATTCCATAATATTATCTTACAATAATTGCTACACGGTTCTGACTCTCATTAACTTTGTCTGCCACGCCGATTTTATCTCTTCATCTAAAGAGCTTTGCCTGTCTGTGGTTCCTCCCCTGTGCTCGGGGACCAAGGGGGTGTACATCCACTGCTGAGTGCCAATCTGGGTGTACACTCCCATGACACCTGCCCTGCTTCTCCAAAATGCTCTGTCTCAGGTCAAGGTGTAGCTTTATCCTGCACATTTTAATGCCTGCCTTTAACTGCAATGTCAATCACAACCCATTGGTCTCCTTCACCACCTGACTTTAATAGGTGTTCACGCTCTCTAGTTTTACGAGATAATATTAAACCCACTGTGCTCCTTGAAACATTTTAGAACTCTCAGAACACTAAAGTTTCCCTCATGCCATGTTTCAGAACTGGAGACAAACCAGATTTGTTCCTCTGGTGAACCTGATGCATTTAAGAGCAAGAGTAAGGAGATTTTCCAATGCCACCTGAATTCCTTGCCCTGAGATGAACAATCTCCTCTTAGAAGAGACTGAAATAATAATAACAACAACAATAATAATAACAATAACAATAATAACAATAACAATAATAATAATAATATTGATGCAGGTGAAAGGTTACAACTTGATACTGCAATTACAAATTTCCAGGAGTTGCAACAATATGACACTGAAAGTAATTTTAAAAATGATGTCTCATCTTCAAATGACACATGTGCCAATATTTTAGGTGACTGAGATACCACATATTAACAACACAAGAAATACAAAATAATTAACTTCATATAATTCAATGTATAAAAAAATAGATACAGCAAGAATATTTTTAGTTTAAAAAGCACAACTTATTTATACCCCAAAATATTGCCTATTCAAATTATTTTTATACCTTTTGGTTTCTGTGTCTCCATAAAGATGAGAAACTCTCTGAAAAGATTATAGGAGGCTAGAGAAGTTGTTTATTGCTATTTCTTTGGTGTTGAAACACTTGTATCACAATTTTTTTCGAGGATCTGAGATTTTAAGTAAATCACAAAATATTACAAGACTCACAATAGAATATCAAAGGGTGCTTCACTCATCCTTTTATAAAACATCAATCTCATTCAACATTTTAAATTCAAATTTGTAGTACAGCTAGAAGAAATATTTTATTTCTATCTTGCACATTAGAAAGTCACAATACTAGGCTGGGGTTTTGCTTTCAGGATATGGATTTAAAAGGTTGGAACCAGTGGCATTTTAGACTCCAACACACTGAGGACAATTTGGAAAGAACATCGGCTGGAAGAAAAGGGAGCAGGCCATTACTTGTGGGTTGGGCAGTGATGTGATGGAAAATTAAAAGGTTGCTGCATGAGCCTATTAAAATCCTTTAGATAAGAACATGAATGATGTAAGTCCTGGAACAGAAGACATTCAAGTCCAAATCTACTTCTATCTCCTGAAAAAAAAAAAAAAGAGCGTGAAGCTTCCTTTTGTTGTCTCTAAGACAGGAAGAAATATTTTTACTTTCTCACAATAGCTGAAAACCTACTAACATTAACATAAATTTTTAAGAATAATACAGCAGCTGAGCAGGAGAACAGTATTTCTTAAATGCTACTGTGCAGATCTTAGTGTGAACAGAAAATGTGATGTCCAAGAGGACTTTTCTTGTGCTGATCATGTGTGTCTGAATATTTTTCATAGCACTTCTTCTCCATTAAGTGTCAAAGCCAGTAGATATTGCATTTCCTTTCACCCACAAGGGAGACAGCTTTTCTGGGAGCTACCACACTTCATGGTACAGCACAGATAATAATGGTGGAGTCAACAAAGAGACATCAACAGCTGTAAATTTACACATCTGGATCCCTCTATTGGCAGTAGCAAATACCAAAGTGTGGTGAATAACAGAACCAGATAAGAGAAACCTTCAAATAGATTTGTGGACAATAACCCATTCTCAGCTAGGTCTGTTCCTAATGAGGTTTTGCAGGGGCTGATTTTTAGCCCTGTCCTATCCATACATTTTCTGCACACACATCCATGAATATGTGTGTCTGTGTGTGTGAGGGTGTATAAACACAGTAAACACATCCCTCTCCATAGATATCGATATAAATATATACATTCACACATCCACAAATAACCTGAAAAAAAGCTCTCTCCAAAACTTTGAAAGACTGGGTGACCATAGATAACTGAAAAATAAGTGGAATGGTAAAATGATAAAGAGAAAATTTCACTAACACGGCACAAGTGGGAAGAATAAGGAAAGAACAAGCTTTCTAATGAAGTCCTGCAATGAGAAACAGAGAAAATATGCCAGAATAGAAAGGGAAGCTTGATTACAAGTTTTATTAAGAGATTTACAGTTCATAACATATAATCAAAGCATAAATAAATTGCCAGTATGATGCTAGGCACAAAGGACTCAGGCAGTCCTTGGCTATAGAAACAGAGGAACACATAGCAGTACCTGAGAAGTTATATTATTTATTTTTCTCATACCAATGTAACTTCTGCAAAAGCACCAACTCTCATTTCTGCCATAACATTTTGTGAAATGTACAGAAAAACTAGCAGGAGTTCAAAGGCAGCCACAGGGAGGATTAAACTACTGGCCAACATGACTTGAAGCAAAATTGTAGGAGGTCAAAAATTTTTGGTCATCAGGGAAGTTGTTACAGATTATTTAGTCTCCATCTGCACATATCTATGTTAAAGAAACTTAAAAAACAGACTTTGGGTGTTGCTCTAACAGGAAACAAACACTGGCAACCACCAGATGACTTTGAAGAAAATATGAGACAAACGCTTAGCTGTAATAGTAATTAACAGAGGCAGCACTAAAAATAATTGCTCCTACCTCATCAAGCATAAAGGAAACCTGCTTTAAAGAGGGATAAACATCTTGGATGTATCTGCACAGCTTCTGAAGAACAGTGTCACTGGAGAAATGTTCATCTCCTTTATCTGGAACTATTTTGCTAGAGGAAAAAAGAGTTTGCAATGCCTTCATGTCTCACCCTCTTTCACTCACTGTATTCTTCTCAGAGCAGGAAAAATAAATGACCTCATTAAGACTTTAGGTTTGATAGGATTCAAAATAAGAATGCACTTAGAGGAAGCATTGCCAAGAGATTTTTTAACTGAATTTAATCAAGGGTGATCTCTGTGTGGATACACGTCTCTTTTTCAATAAATACGTAGCCACAGGTGACTCACATAACAAATAGGAACTTACAGCTTACTTACGCTTGCTTTTTCTCAAAGAAATTGTCTGCTTTTCAAAGGTGCTCCCAGGATCCTGGAGTTTTTATCAAAATTGTTGCCATGCAATTTTACCTGTGGCTTTCAGTCCAAATCTGTTTTTTAAAAAAAGTGCTTTATAGAGACTTTCTTATAAAAGTACCCTACGTTCCAATAAAAATTTTGAACTAGAACATCACATCATCCCTATGATGCCAATGTGTGCAACTCTCATGATTAGAGTAAGCTTGCATAGCTTTTCTTTGTTGCTAAATATGTAAACAGAGCCAACTTATTTTCTCCATTCCAAGTGCCTGACTGTGGAATTCATCTAACCAAATGTACATGCCTGCACCTGAGTGAGCCACTCTCAGGTCCCTTTATGGTCATTGGGGAGGAACAGGCCCTTCCTGGGCAGGATTCATCTCATCCTAAAGCAGACATCTCTCACCGATTAGATGAATCCTGCCCATTGTTCCTCTCCAGTGACTATAAAACAGAGTCCAGGAGGGGCAGTTCAGGCATAGACATTCACATTAGAGATGTCTACAATGAGATAGTATTTAAGGCATCTCTTCTCATTATTTACACATAACAGTAGAGAAACTAACTAGGGGGAATAGGATATTGCTCTGTTTTTAATGTTATGATGTACATTGTACCCAAATTTGAAAACAGCAAAAGTACTGGAAACATTAAACTACATTAAAAATTCTGGGAACTTAACTAGTATCATATTTCATAGGTAACTATTTTAAAATCAGTAAGGACCTGTACACACAACCCCTCAAACCATTGGCATATCTCCCATTCAGCTTCAATGGTACTGCAGAAAGATCCAATGGCTAAATGCACTCCTGCTTCAGATGGCTTTTGTAGGCAGCTACACTCCTCAGGTATTATCAGAAACATGCTGACTTCCTACTACAGTCACCTCAGAAAAGCTTTTAAAACTCCTAATGCTCCTTAAAATGGTGGCAGATGGTATTAAGAGCATTTGCTAATCCAGGATGCAAAGGACAAAACTAAAAAGCTACCAGAGGTATACAAAGCTTCCAGGATCTTTTACAAAAAACCTCCTGCTTTTGGACTGCCCAGCAGTTTGCTAAGCTCAGCCTAAACAGCCAACAAAGCTTTAACACAAGTTAGAAGAATCACAGCATTCAGGCTTTGGTCAACTGCAACCTGACAGCAGGGCACGTGTGGAGGGAACCTGACTTTTTCCAGTGGTGCTGCCTGTGAGCAGCAGACACCCCACAGCTCAGGGGCTGAGCATCTTCCACTGCCCAGAGCCCAAAACAGGGGCTGGGAAGGGCCAAGAAACAAAGACTCGAGATAAAGGAAGACAGAGGCAGTGCTGGCATTCAAATTTCACCAGGGGACTCATTTCATTCTCTGCAGGGAAGAGCTTTGCCAACAATGCTGTTGAGGAATGGATTATTAAAAAAAAAAAAAAAACAAAAAAAAAAAAAAAAACAAAAAAAAAAAACAAAAAAAAAAAAACCAAAAAAAACCTGTGGGAAGGATAGATATTTCATGTCTGATTATTGTCTTGGATAAATGAATATGAAACAAACAGTATGAAATAACAGATTATTTTTAAAATTAAGGTCAAGATAACAACAGTTATTTTGAGCCCCCAGCTGAGATCTCTTCACACTCAAAAGTCTATGGGCTGCTAAATCCCCCAAATCGCACTGTAGAGAGCAATTCTGCAGTGAAAATGAACAACCAGGCAAAGCTGGGTCAGAGCAGCAGACCTCTCCACTTCCACCTCCTTGCTCAGTAATCCCACAGTTGCCTCTCAGATTCAGCAGTGACAGCTGCCAAAATCCTGGGAGAGGTGTAGGGAGCCCAGGAGGGAACACCAGTGAGGATGTGTGAAGCTCTGGCATTCCTCACTCGGATTTGTGGTGCCATTGATCAGTCCACAAGGTGCAGTGGTTTTGCAACATACTGCAGATTGAGGAGTGGATTGTGGAGCTCTTTCAGGGCTGCCTGTGTCTGGCCAACACAGCACATTTCTCTTGCAGATTTTATCACAGAAAGGGATGAATTTGGTCCTTCCAGGAGCCGGGGTGAGGAGCTCAGGGAGGAACTCACCAACATTAAGCTTTGGTTTTACATAAAGCTGAATCAGTTGGAATAAAAACTGAGAAGGGACTACAGAGCATTTGTATTTTTATTTTCAAAACATTTCCTCTTTATAGTTATAAAACTGGCCTTCAGATTTCAGGCTGTGCTAGAAAGGCAATAAGTACAATACTTAGATGCCATAGGCAGAAATACTGAGAAACAGAAATATTGCTCCACTGTAGGGCCAGATAAAAATGTGCATCTTTTTTGAGGGATAATCCAGTATTTTATCTACTATAGGAGGCCAGCTAAATTACAAAAGTAATAAGAATAATTCTGCATGGTATGGCTTTTTGGAAGCATGCTTATGGATATGTCCGAGTTCAGAAGAATATATTTCCAAGAGAATTGACTGATTAGAGCCATAACAGCATGGATAGCTGGCAAAACCATGTGATATATCATCCCATACTGGTCCTTGACAAAATACTAGGAATTTAGTCATTTTTAATCATCGGTGCCTTAGCATCTGATACTTTTGTACAAATCATAAATCAAAGAAATGAAGCATGAGGGTAACACAAAAACTACTTCTGCTGCTGAAAACTGTCTTTGTTTTTTTAACCGATATTATGTTCGTCGGGGTCCTGACCAACTGAGAATAATGATTTACCTCATATCACAAATAAAACTCACCAATTAAAAATCCTGGCAGCCACAAGAAAAGTGTCTTAGAAGTGAGGTCCTCTGCTGGCAAAGCCTTCACATTGGTCATGCATGATTTGCTCCCAGCCACTGCCAAGAGCACCCTTCACTCACACCTCTCACTCATCAAGGGGCAAAATCCACAGTAAAGCTCAAGGACACAACCTCAACGTTTCCCACATGGGAATGCTGAAGAATTTTGTGAAATTAATTCCTTCCGTTTATGCAGCCCTTTACACAGCCTCAAGTGATGATGTTTTGTTTCTAAATGAAGGAAATTTGGAGAGTAGAAGTGATGGAATTCAGGGAATTCAGGACTCAGATGAGTGATGTTCTCTGAGTGTAGAACACCTCAATGGTGCCTTGGATGTGCTTGATTATGCTGCAGAGGGGACATAGAGAAAAATGTGTGGGTGATCTTGTCCTAAACCAGACAAGCTGAAGTCTCCAGGCAAAATTGAATGCACTTCAACAGGCCCTGAATTTTATATCAGGAGCCCATGAGATGTAAATACCTCAAACAACTAACAAATGCTTGTCATGTATTATTTCTTACAAACAGGTCCCTGGCACAACAAATGTCATATTATATAAATAAAATTTTAAAACATTGAAATCATGTCCCTAGCCCATTAATTCCTTTTATATTTATTATCAAGTACTATTAATTAGTACTATAAAATTAGATGATGATGAAAAGCTTTTGCTGATGTTCCATTCACCTGGTGAAGCTTTTGAATTGTATTGTCTGAGAGATATCACCTAAGAGATACAGTATGCATAGGCTTGAGCATTTCTGTTTACAGCATCATTAAAATGTCACTACATTTTCCAATGCTAGAATAAAGCTCCTGTGGAAGAATACATGCACAAATCTTTCCATTATGCAACTGCCCTTAAGAGTAAGATTTACTTGAAGATTTAAACTAACAAGTGACATTAATTGAAAAAAAAAAAACAACAAACCTCTCTAATAGCAATTTTTTGACAAAGTAATAGTCGATCATTGTTATACCCCACTGTGAATGATTAGAAGCAAATCAGATTTATCTGCTGAATGCACAAAGCAATATGGGTACTGCAGATGACACTCTCATACAGCACCTGCTGTTGCAAAATATATATCTGCACTGAGCTCTGTGCAGCTAACTAGTGCATAGACAGAAAAAAATTAAAATTCCCAACTTGTTACATACATGGACAATTCCATTCTTTCAACAGGTTAAATGGATAAACTCTGAGTTGTGGAATCATTAGCCAGTCATTCCTGATCTGGTTACTGACCTCCTCACACTGTTTGATTTGGGTGCCTGGGTATGCTTAAAGCAATATTTTGGAGTAAAAATGCTGTGTAAGAGTTAAGTTGTTCTCCCTTTCTCCTTGACTGGCCATATGCCCTTGGCACTGTTGCCAACAAGTATAAAATCTATTCTGTCAGTTTTCTTCTCACAGCTTTTGGTTTCTGAGTACAAGAGATTAATCATGAGAGATACTGGACTAGATTTAACCAAAGCCACAAAAAAATTCATTCCTATGGTATTTTGGCTTTGAAAAGGAAAATATGAATTTAGGAAGCTAGTCAGTGTATGACAGTGATCCTATTCAGGAAATCACATTTTGGAAAATGTGCTGTGGCCTAAAATCTGTCTGCTGAGATCCTTGAATCTGGGTTGTAAAGTGTTTTCTCTCCATTTATATTCTGTACACTATTCTGCCCATAAGGTGATTTGGGTTTTGGTCACAGTACTACAAAGATGCCTGGTTGAAGTAAAATAGTACATTGACTTGAATTCAGTAGTTAGCATGATTTCTCAGTCTTCAAAGAAGCCTCAGTAAAAATACTTACAATTTCAGAACCTAAGTTCAAAAGATTTTTGCCTCTTTTTGGCTTAAATTCCCAGGTATGAAGTTGCTTTGTTATGCAGCACAGAAGTGCCCCTTCATTTTTCTTTCCCAGCGACTGACAGTGAGCAGTAGAGAATGAAAGCTTTCACCATGAGTTCATTTATTCACTTTAGTTTCACTTTTTTCTTTCCTTTCCTTGCTACACCCCCGTATTTAAAATGGAGAGGCTTGCAGAGCCACACTGTCACCACGCAAGTATGGTGCAAGCAGTCGTGAATCTGGTCTTCCAGCAAATTTACACCAGCCCACACCACTAGTCATTTGAATGCAAGAAAGTAATGCTTCCTTTAGGAAATTAAATACAAATTAGTGAGAAAATGAAATTAGAAAGCAGTAACTTAAAGGTTCTACTCCATTAAACCTATGTATCTCACTGTAAGGGGAAAAAAAGGGGTTTTTTACCCTGCTGTATCAGCTTTTGCATACTGTGCCATATATACTGCAACACAGGCACAAGATGAATTAATGATGGTAGTCACAGGAAGCAATAATAAAGTTATAAGACAGCAGTGCTAAAAAATGTCCCCTAAGAAAATAATATGATTCTTACCTATTCATTAGCTCTTGAAAAATTTCATTTGGCAAAGGAAATATAAAACCATTTATGACTGACTTCAAGTAATCCAAAGACACAAATCCACTCTGACTGACATAAATTTCACTGAAGGGTTTCTCAATGTCCTGATAGGCTGAACACAGCTGTAGTGAATACAATTTATAGTGTTTTGTTTAGAAAAACCAAGTTCATGAAGCTTTTAAGACGGTGGTGCATTTTTTACAAGACCTTTTCAAATGTTCTTCATTGTGAACTGATCAAATAGGTTATTCTGGCATGCTCTGACGGTCAGATGTTTAATTAATAAGCTCACTACACAACAGTATTCCCAGTCACATGCTCTCAAATTACAAGTCAGACAAGTTTCTCAAATAATAACTCTGCTTCAAAATTCAGAGCTAAAAATGCTTTTTGGATCAGCTTGGTAACAGCTATCTCAATGTAACCTTAAAGCCAGCCATGGCATAAGCTAGTATGAAAGCTCTCATTATTAAAATGAGTTAGCACAATTAATACTGGACAATCTTAGAAGATATGGATTAGTTAAAAGAGATGTTCAAACATATCACACATTTCTTTGGTTGGTTTTTATTTTAATTCAAGAGTTCTTGCAAAGGAGCTATGTGGATGTGTTTTTTCTTTTTTTTTTTTTTTTTTTTTTTTTCTTATGGGACTTGTAAAATGCCTGAAAGTTGACTTACTGCAGATTTTAAAAAGGTTCATGAGGCAATAGGAAGGCTGGTCTGTTTTTCTGAAACGTTAGTTCACATTGGGCTGTTGAATACTGAGAGCATCCCTGAGGCTTTCCTCCCCACACCATTTTTGACAAGTACCTCACCTGCTTCTAAGCTGATTATTGTTCATTCCAAACTGCTGAAATTGAAGGGTGAAGATACAGGACAGGGAGACCTGAGAGAGCTCAAAATAATCATCCAGCACTGAAAGTGCACTGTGCTTCCAGTCCAGGCCTTGAAAGGGCCTCCCTATCAAAGATCTCACAGAATATTCTGAGCTGGAAGGGCCCCACAAGGATCATTGAGCCCAACTCTCACACGAGCACAGGCCCATACAGGAATCAAAGCCTCACCTGGGCATCATTAGCACCCTGCTCCAGCCAAGATGGATGAAAAGAAAGAGGGCCAAGGTGTTCAAAGTCCCTGTAGCCTCGTTTTTCCCTACTCTCCTGGATTTTCAAGGTGGAGAAAAGCCATTTACAGTGCTGTATAACTGAGATTGTAGCAGAATATTCCTGATTCAGCTTCTCTTCCCTTAGAGCATCAGGAATTTTCATGACATAAAGGCAAAATATTGAATACTGGAAAACTTTGTTTCTCTTCACCTTCCCATGAAGCAGGTAGAACACAGTTATGTTCCATCATCACACTTCACAGCCACCTTCTGTTAAATTCATATTTAAGGGCATGTGGAGAGGTCATTTGCCATATCTATTTCACCTCCTCTCTCTCTATTCTAAGCTTGCCACCACATTTTAAAAATGTGTTTCTGCAATAGCACCTATCTGCTAAAAATTTATTTCAGAAGACAATTGTCAGACTGACACTACCTGTTTCTCAAAGTCATTAATCTGACAGAGTGATCTAGCAACTCACATCTTGAAACACAGTTTTGATGCACTCCCATTTTGTGTTTGCCCAAGGAATCTGGAGTTCCAATACTTATGTTTCAATGCTGTGAGTCAAAGCAAGACTGAAACACAAAATAAAACACAACTGCTGCTTTTGCTAACCAGCTGTAAACTCAAACAAGAAACCCTATGCATGAAATTGGTTCATAAAAGAAGTGGGTATAATTACCAGGCCTCAAAGCTTGGCAATTTTCTTTTCCTGTGATGCCTGGCTCAGCTTTGCTGTCTGTCAAAATATTGCAAAGCATTAATGGCATTCGCTTACCCTTTCAGTGTGTGCCCTCTCAGTGTTACCAGACTGTACTCTGGCATGCAACACTCAGCTGCTGGGGACTGGAGGCAAGGTTTTGCTGGTGAAGACTGTTGAAAAAACCTTTTCTGCTTCTGCTCCTTCCCTGTTATTTTCTGGAAGATTAGTGCTGTTAAGGAAACTGTCTCAGCAAATTCCAGAGCTTTGTCATCTTCAAAGAAATAAAGCCATCTAAAACTCTTCAAGACAACTTTTGTTAGTCGAATATATCTTTGTTTACAAACAGGCTAAACCAAATCTGAAACAAAACTTTCTTGTATTACAAACTTGATTAGTAGTTCAAAATTATTCTAAGTAACCTGAGCATTTGGGTTTTTTTTTAACTTAATACAGTTAGCTCACAATCCCAACAGGCATCTTTATTAGATTTACTATCAGAAGGTACCACTAGAAAATAACTCCCTCTCCTTGTCTGTATGTTTCCAGAATGATCCATCACTAAAAGTATATTTTCAGGAAATGGAAGACAGTATCCTGAATGGTCTTTGATAATAAACATGCCTGTTGACTTTCCCTTGGTCAAGGAGGGCTGGTTTAGGGAATATCCAGGCAAATTTGACACCTACAAGTCCATGGGCCCTGATGGGATGCATCCACAAATGCTGAGGGTGCTGCTGGACACAACAGCAAGGCCACTCCCAATCCTGGCAGTCGGGAGAGGTGTCTGAGGACTGGAAGAGAGCAAATGTCACCCCAGCAAATGTCTTGCCCTTCAACAGGGCAAGAAGAAGGACCCAGGGAACTGCTGGCAAGTCAGCCTCCCTCAAAATCCCTGCCAAGTGAGGGAGTGCCTTATTCTAGAGGCATCTGCACAGGGAGGACAAGAAGGTGATCAGGAGTAGTCAGCAAGGATTCACTGAAGAGAAGTCATGTTTGACCAACCTGATTGCCTTCTATGATGAGTGGACAGTGAGGTAGACTGAGAACTGGCTGAACATTAAATCCCAGAGGATCATAAACACTGGCACATGGTCTGGCTGGGGGCCTGTCACCAGTGGTGTCCCCCAGGATTAATTGTTTAATATATTCATCAGTGCCTTGGGTGAAGGGGTCAGTGGTGGCACAGAGCTGGGAGGAGCAGCCAGTCCCCCTGGGGCTGCACAGCCCTTCCCAAGGACCTCAGCAGGGTGGAGGATGGCCAGAGGGGCTGTCTGAAATCCAGAAAAGGCAAATGCAGGGTCCTGCACCTGGGGAAGGACAATCCCAGGGGTCCTGGTGGAAAACAAGCTGTCCCCAAGCCAGCAGTGTATCCTGAGGGCAAGGAGACCAATGGGGTTCTGAGAACATTGAAATCCTACATAAGGTGTCACTTTCTTGGCCATCTACATGAAGATGAATTTTAATATATGTGCACATTTTTCTTCCAATAATGTTATAATATTATGACAAATTCCAATGTAACTTATGGCAAGTCATACCTATACTCTGTAGCAAATTGTCTGGATCTCATAGCGGGCTGGAAAATTTGCAGCAGCTTCATCTGGATTAAATGGAAACCTCACTTTGCAGCTAGAACTCATTTCCACATGATATTAACTTTTACAGCTTGATTGCAGCATTTACTTTTTAGATATTTCCGTTGATTGGCAGTAAAGTTGCTGCATACACCTTTTAGAATGGAAGGTTGTTCAGAAAACACTGCTGTGACTCAAGCTCATTATTTATGTTACTAAACAAGGAGCCTACAGAGATGTAGTTTTTAAAATGAAAATTAGAATTCTGTCACATAAAGAGGATCCATAAAGTCTACAGCTAAAATGGCACCATTAGCACATCTTGGGTATCACAGGCAACTAACTTTCTCTTGATTTGTTGCATTTAGTCCCATAATTAGGCTCTAAATACAATAAATCTTGCATTTTATTCACCATGTCTTACAAAAATGTGTCTAGTTAGTCCTGATGAATTTGTTCCGAGAAGAACTGATTGCTTTACTTTTTAATTTGAATTTATCTACTGAAGATGCTTCACCATATGATGCAGACACCTCTTAAACTCCCTTCTCAAAGGTTAAACAGATTGTCTGCTAACTTTAAGCTCTAAGGGATTCACACCACCCCTTGAATCACAATTATGGTGCTTTGGGGTTTTTTTTTTTTTTTTTGCACAGTTTTCCAGCATTCTGGGAATGAGAGCAGCTGAGCAGCTGATGTGAAGCTGTGTTCTGGTTTTGACTTTCAACAATAGATGAAAACAAAAGTTCTATTTCTTTCAGACTTTTTCTGGACAGCTTTGGGACATTAACCCTTTAGAAGTCCCTCAGAGCAGAAGCCAAGATCTTAAGGAAAAAAAAAATACCACCCATATATTACCCTCCAATTGCATCAACATGGAGGACAGGAAAAGGCAGGGGAATTCTACTTGCAGTTTTTGGGACTATTTAAGTGATAATGAGAAAAGAACCTCGTTAACCAATTGTCAAATTCCATTTGTGACAGGAAATGAGAGCTGCACTGAAATACCCTGTTTTCCTCTCTAGTCTTTGGGTTGTTTGCCAAAGCACAAGTCATACTTAGCTACTAAAATCATCATAATTCTATTGCTTTTGTGGGGTACTGAAAGACAGGAATTCACCATCACAACTTTAAATTTACTTAATAATCTTGGGAAGTTATTTACTTGCCTCTTGCTTCAGTTTCCCATTTGTAAGAATCAACTGTAAACAATTAAACTTTGTAACAATTAATTGTAATTAATTAATTTAATAAAAATATAATCCTGGCCAACCCAGAAGGCTCTTCTATTTGTGACAGTAAACCACACACCTGTTTCTGATGCAGGTAAAATGTGGGTCTCTGCATAATTCATAGAGGACTTTAATGCTTTTCCCCCGAAATTCCCCCCACATCCTATTTCCCCGCAAGACTTCTGTTTGTGTCTTGCTAGAGGGTGAGAACTATCTGAGAATTAATTTTCAAGGAAATTTTAAAGGGATTAAGATTGTTTTAGCAGGGAGTTATACACATGGAAATACAGAATGAACATACAGGCAGTACTCTGACATATGTGAAACATGGTGGAAACAAAATAAAATGGAGAGATTCAGCTGCACTTTGAGCAAACTTTTCATGCCTACAGTCAAAATTAAAGGCATACTTCAAAAACGTTTGTGATTGGATTTTTTGGGGATGGACACTTTGATTTTACTATGAGAATTTTATGAGAAAGATAAGGTAAACAGTAAATCTCAGCATCAGGAATGATAACCTGGCACATTTTTGGAGTGTCTGAAACTCTCTCCTGATCACAGTTTAGTTTTTGGTCTACTGAAATAACCCCAAGCTACAACATAAAGAGATACATTCATAAATTATCATAGCCTTACTACAAAATAGGAACACTCTTCAGTCAAGATCCTCCATTTGTGACCCTTCCCATGGGGATTGTCCCATGAAAACAGTACCATTCCTTCCCTCAGGAACTTGCCACTGGTTCATTCCTTCAATTCCTGCTGCTTTGAACCAAATGGCTTATTATGCACCCATAAATATCATGGCTGGAAAGAGAATCCCATTTGATTAACAAATAGGAATACAGAAGGAACGACTGGTTTAAAATGGTACTTTTGCCCTCCGTTCTTTGTGCTCCTGTTTCTTACACAGGATCCCAAGGCTAGGCCAGGATCACCAGCATGCCTTGCACACCATGAAACAAATCCCTGCAGAAGGGCATGGTACAATTCGGACCTGTAATGAATGAAGATTAAGCTGGTTTTGGCAGCAGCCATTAAACCTGGGCCAGAGCCTGTTATCATAATAAAAATCAATGGAATTTTTATTGCCTTCACCTGGGAGTATGAAGAGAACTTCATTAAACCCCCAAATTCTTGCTTCTAATCATGGCAATGGTTGGTTCACTTTCACAGATTTATTGACCAAGAGAAGTATTCCCAAGGACTGGCTTTGGACACAGCAGTCTCTTCCACCCTTCTCCACAGTGAGATGGAAGAAAATAAGAAAATCTAGATTATTGTTCTCATCTGCTTGTTCTCTGGATATACTATTATATTTTCACTTACTAGGAAGGGCAACAAACCCTGGGTACTTCAAATCAGCTTTTGGATGGCCTTGCTCTGTCATTAAATAATTTCCCTGTTTATTTCTATTACTTCTCTACTTACATAACCTAAACCACTTCACAGGTTATAATCTAAAAAAACATTCCAGTACCTGTTTATGTTCTACACTTGCTTGAATTTGGACACTGTTTCTGCATCTTTGCACAAGTTTTCCCTAAAAGCTACCTCAGTGCTGGTAAGACTTGAGCAGGTATTGTTGTACACATTTTAAAGTCTGGGTTTACTTCAATGTATATTCCTTAAGCAACACTTCATCGGAAATTATTTTTTTAGGTAGTAATTTTCAAAAACATTGAACCTGACAATGCACATTTCATATGCATAGAAATGGCTTCTGGTATTCTAAGTATCAAAATATGCTAATTATAAATACTACTATTCATTATTTTCCTACTTCCTATTTTTACACCCATACAGATACTCCTAATTGATAAAATTGAAAAACAAACAAATGTACCCATTATACTTTTTATGAATCCAACCCATTGTTCAAGGAAAAGAAATCATTCTTTACACAAAGATTTGCTCTGAAATTGCTGCCGAAGAAAATAACCTTGAGTTATTTGCTGCATAACTGCCACATGAGAACATTAAAGATGCCTAGGGACAGCTTCATCTTGAGCATGTGACTTTTAAGAAAAAGCTTTTAAGTTCAATATTTAAAAATTGCTGCTGTATCCTTTTTCTTCCTCTGATCCTTAAATTAAACCCAGATATCACATATAGGAAGAATCTGGGTGTTTTTTGTTTCTATGGTTCTGGCCATTTATCTAAAAATGAAGGTTTGTATCACCTGGTTACCATAAATTCAAGATATCACTGGAAAGTTAAGGAAATAGGTAAGTGTGTATATATATAGATATGGATATTTCATGGTGGCTTTTCCTCAAAAAACTGGAAAATGAGGCAAGGCCCTGATGTGAAACCTGAATAACTTTCCTGGCCATTAAGAGTAATTGACCAAGCCCAACTCCGAAACCCTCAAAGTTGATTTGGTCTTAGGGAGAATTATATTTTCCACATAATCAAGTAAATCTTTAGATGGGAGGTCCTTTCAAAAAGGGTTCACTACTTCCTAGACAAAGCTGGGTTTTGGAACTGTCAGACTTCTGGGGTTTTTCCACAAATTTTTTAATAACCTTTTGGTAAGGGAAAACAATTGCTCCATCTCTCTGGCATTGGTCTGACTTATCTGAAAGAAATGCTATGAGTGCAAACAGGGATCTCTGCCTGAGTTTGTGGATCCAAAACACATCTCTAAAAATGAATATTTCCCCCATACTACGTCATATGTTTCCTCAGCCCAAAAGATACATATGAGCCGTGCCTCAGGTCAGGACCCTGACAGAAAAACCCTCTTAATAATTACAGGACTGGTCCAAAGTCCATTAAAGTTAATTGAGAGACTTGACACCATGGCCCAGAGCAGCCATAACAGGATTATGTGAAAAAATATTTGTTAATCGATCCAAGGCAAATATTTGGCAGGCTCTGGCTTGAATCAGAAACAGCTGTAGAGTCCAAATAGCAGAAATCAATTCAGAAGACCACACTGTGAAGGGACAGCAGGAAGAAAGTTGGTGGCAGAACTTGGGCCAAAGAACAGGACTGGGTTTGTTTTTGTCTTTTTTTTTTAATAACAGATCCATGCAGCAAGAATAATTTAAAATGGATTATATTATACTATAACTCAAAACTAGAAACCTGGATATCAACAGGAGCACAGGCCCTATCAAATAAGATGCATTTCCTCTAAAAGTCACAGCCACAGGTCCATGCTGTGAGAGATGCACTGTCCAGGGGAATGCTGAGCATGCAGTACCCTGGAATGTCCCTGAACACACAGCAAACCTCAACGGCAGCCTCAAAAGTGGAGGAATCCAAATTTTTGCCCTGCTGGCTTTGGAATATGGTACTCCAATCATTTTCTTGAGGATGAAAGCTGAGTGGGAAGCAAAGAATTTCCTTGACCTCTCTGGTTATCTGCTCTGGATGAGCTAAACAAACTCCTTAGAAGCCTAAGGGCTGCTGATCAAGGAATTCCAGCGATGAAAATTTGGGAAACCCAGATATTCCATGGGAATATCCACATTTTACTGTTCACATTGGATTTCCCCAGTTTCACAGCCATTATTTTTCCTGTCAGCAGTACAGATTTTTGGAGCAGTTGAAAAACTCACTAAAATTCCCAAAATGCAAATAAAGTATTGTCCTTGCCCAATACAACAGGAATTCAGGAGAAGACATGGGTATGCTTGAAACTGCAGGAATTCAGGGGGACACATGAATATATGTGAAATAGCAGAGGCCATTTAGATTCCAAGTTCTTGACTTGCCCATATCTCCCCAACTAATATACAGACAAAATAAGTCAACAGAACCCTTTTTGGGCATGATGATTACAGACCATTCAGCATTTTGCATTAACAAATGTGCAAACAGAGGAGCAGCGCTCACTCATCTGTTTTGTCTTGTCACTGAGATTTTACTGGACCTGAGCAAAATTTTAATCAGAGAAATGTGATCCAAGATTTCAATGACACTTTGAAACAAATCAAAACACTATTCCTTTGACCTGGGCAGTAATATCCTCCTTTAAACATACTATTAACTGTCTCACAGTTTGTACTTTGAGAAGAAAATATATTTCATTTGCTTTATGGTTCATCCATAAGAAGAAATTCAGATATAATTTGGGTATATTTAAACACCCTCAAATTTCATAGACTTCTTCTAAAGTTGCTTGTGTGATTTTCCATCAGTAAGAAAATTAACTAAAGGTTACATTTTATCTCTGTATTTTGTCTGGTATCCTGTTGTTTCATACAAAAGTGACTCATGACCATTATTTCAATCTGTCAAGCTTCAGAAGTTTTTTCTCATAAAACTTCATTTTAGAGCTTTAAGTCCCAGAATGAAAATTTGTGTTCTTTTACATCATTCAGCACTTACGGGATGTTGCAACATTTTTATAAATTTATTACCTTTCAGATTGCAATGCCAAACATAAGGTTTATTGCCAAATAAAGCATCATTTTTGTTTTTTGATTGCCTGCTTTAGAAGAGTATTTCTTCTGCTGTAAAATTGCCTCCACCAAATTATTTAACTGGTTTTGTTGATAATTATGGAAAGTATCCCAACCAGAAAAAAATACACAAAGTGAAATAGTGTAGTCAGGCAATATGAAATGAGAAAAAATACTTTGGAAGTATCTCACAATGAAATTAACATACAAGTAAAAATAAAAACCTGAACAAACCCCCAAACAATAAAACACCATCCTAATTTGCTTCATTTCCTTTTAGATCTCTATCCACCAAAAAGTACCTCAAGTGGTATTTCCTGATGGATATCACAGACTCCAAAATCCACAGAAATTCATTTGAAATCATAAGACACTAAACATTCTTTGGAAACAGAGCGTGTAGGATCATGCAGCCATGGAATAGTTTGGGTCGGACAGGATTTTTAAAGCTCATCCAGTCCAACACACCTGAAATGAACAGGGACATCTCTGACAAAGCAAGATGCCCAGAGCCCCATCCAACCTGACATTGAATATTTCCAAGGATGGGCATCCACCACTGCTCTGGGCAACCAGTGCCAGTGCTTCACCACCCTTGCCATGAAAAATTTCTTCCTTAAATCAAGTCTGATTCTCCTCTCTTTTAGTTTAAAACCATTACCTTTTGTCCTACTGCAACTGATCCTGAGAAAGAGTCTGTTCCCATCTTTCTTATAGGCACCTTTAAGTCCTGAAATGCTACAAAAAGGACTTCCCTAGAACCTTCTCTTCTCCAGGCTGACCAACTCCAATTCTCCCAGCCTGTCTCCATGGCAGAAGTGCCCCAGCTCTACTTGCTGCCCTCTCTGGACTCACTCCAAGAGATCAAAGAATCATGGAATGGTTTGGGTTGGAAGGGGACATTGAAGCCCATCCAGTTCCACCCCCCTGCCATGGGAGGGACACCTTCCACTATCCCAGCTTGCTCAGAGCCACATCCAACCTGGCCTTGGACACTGTCAGGGATCCAGGGGCAGCCACAGCTGCTCTGGGCAACCTGTGCCAGGGCCTCAGCACCCTCACAGGGAACAATTTCTTCCTCATATCCAGTCTAAATCTGCTCTCTGTCAGTGTGAAGCCATTGCCCTTTGTCCTGTCACTCCAGGCCCTTGTCCAGAGTCTCTCTCCATCTTTCCTGTGGGCTCCCTTCAGGCACTGCAAGGCCACAACGAGGTCACCCCAAAGCCTTCTCCTCTCCTGGCTGAACAATCCCAATTCCCTCAGCCTTTCCTCCCAGCAGAGCTGCTCCATCCCTCTGATCCCCTTGGTGTCCCTGCTCTGGCTCCAGCAGCTCCCTGTCCTTCCTGTGCTGGGTCCAGGGCTGGATGCAGCCCTGCAGGGAAGGGGGTCTCAGCAGAGCGGGGCAGAGGGGCAGAATCCCCCCTGCCCTGCTGCCCTGGGGCTCTGGGTGCAGCCCAGCACAGGGGGGTTCTGGGTTGGGGCAGGGCCAGCTCTCACCCACAGCACCCCCAAGTCCTCCTGCCAGGGCTGCTCCCTCTGCTCATCCCCAGCCTGGATTGATCCCAGGGGATGTTCTGACCCAGGTGCAGCACCAGCAGCTGGGTTTGTTAAACCTCATGGGATTCAATGATTCAAAACTCTGTGAGTTTTCATTTCAGCAGTCTGCTTCACATGAGAACTGTGCTAAAGTGAGAGGAAGAACATCCCAGTGTCTCTGATATGACATTTCCCTCTTCACTGCCTCAAGCTGCACAGGACGTGAAGATGTGCAATGGTACCACAGTGTTTAAATAACAGCATTCCTCCACCCCAGGGGGAAAAACCAGCCATATTCAAGCCTCTTGCAGAAATTCAGCAAAGGCATGAAGCACAGCTGATAAGAGATCGTTCCTTTTCCAAAGGCAGGGTTTCACTTGTCACCTGGTTATCAGGATCTCTTTCCCTGTGAGGAGCAGTAGCTCTTGGCTCTCTCCACTCACTCATATCAGCAGGAGGGGGAGCCAATTTCTCATTCAGAAACCACCAGCTTCAAAACAGCTGCAAAAGGGATGGCATCTTGGCTCCTGTAGGAATGTCTTGCACACACACTCTGTCCTCCTGATATATTGATTCTGCTGAATATTATTTAAAAAAAAATTCATATATCCTGTGTCAGACCAAGAAACTGAAGGGGTGAAGCAAAAGGCTGTCCTTTTGCTTCACCTCTTATAAGCAGAGTAAGGAAAATTCTTTCTTCTTTTCACTACTTCTTCCTCTGGAAGAGCCTCTGGGGTTCTCACTATCTCTTCTGTGCAGCTTTCAGAGTGGAGTAGGCACAAACACCACCATGCAGACTCCCCAGCATCATCCTGGATTTGAAGCCAGGAACATCCACCCCCAGAGCCACTCAGTGGGACTGCAGGCAAGGGCAGTCACACATCATCTCTCCAGTATCTTAACCTCCATCCTGAAACTCAAGGTGATTGGGATGAATTCAGATGCAGGGACTCATGCCTTTGGAATGAATTACCAACACATTTATCCTTGCATACCATTGCATCCATTAGTCAGAGAAAGGCTGAAGGCTGAAACTTGCATACAGAAGATAAACTGTCAAATTACCCTGCTGCTGCAGCCCGCAGCCACTGTCACTCAGAAGATCACAAAGGCTCATCATTTATTGTTATTTTTACTCTCACAGAAAAATCACGGCTGTTTCTTTACTTACTTTCAAATTCCAAGCCCCTAAACCAGCTCCTCTTGAGCTGTGTTCCTCTCTGTCCATCCCGCCTGGCTGCAGCCAAAAGGTCTGCAGCACCTGAAAATGTTTTCCACATTCTCTGCAATCTACAAATTACAGGTGGTTCCAATGAACAGGAATACAGTACAACCTTCCCTGGCACTGTAGGAAATCTTGCAATAACACCCCATGAGAAATGAGTGTTTTTCATTTACTCAGTGTTCTAAGGCAAATTTCTCTTCAAATGGCACTAGTAAACTTCAAGACTGTTTTAGGCAAAGAAATGAATTTCAGATTCATATATTTTAAATGGTAGACAGAGGATGTTTTTCCTTCAATAGTAAAACCTGGAGGTTTGATGGAAACAATAGATCAAGGCAAGTATACATTTCCAAAGTATTAATGAACTACAGAATATCAGTGAATTATTTTTTCTATATACCAAAACATTTTTTTTCACTTCTGCAAAAATTCCTCAAATCAAGAAGAGGTTGAAAGAAAATGGATACATGGGACAAAAGGACAAATATGTTAACATTCGAGCAACTGCAACTGCCTCCTTCAGGTCTGTTAAACATCTCAACAGTCTGGACCTTACAGTAAACCTAAAAACTGAGAACTGACAATAAAAGTAGTATTGGAAGTCTTCCACGCTTACTCTGTTCTGTGTTGAATTGTTCAGCTTGCAAGAACAAAGCCTTGTTTAAAAATATCACTCTTTTTTACTGCTTTTTTCTGCAGAAGCAACTGGGGAATTGAGTCAGGCTGTGTTCTCTCTGGCTCACATAACAGCAGCAATAATAAAGATCCTGCCACTGCTCCTTACTCACTCATTCGAGTGTGGCTGCCTGAGACAATTAAACTCAGCTCAGCTGTATCTGCTCTGCAGTGCTACTTCTAGGAGCAAGGAGGAGGAGGAGAGCCCTTGTAGGGAATCTTGATCATAGAGAAGTGACTTCAGTGGAGCCAAGATTCCATACTTTGGGGTTTTTTTCACCAAAAGAATTAACAGTCTGAGTCCAGTCAATATTTCAAGCCCAGTGCTCCCACTGCAGCACATCTTAGGCCTCTTTGTGGCTATAACCAGCCCCTGAGATAAGCAAAGGTTATCTGAAGTAAGAAGCTGTGAGTCAGGTAGATTTGACTACTCCTTGGCAACTCTGCCTGCCAAAGCAGGGTGGAAGAAGACAAAGCTTATCTGGAAAAAGACATGAAGACAGAAAAATATATTTTATTAATTTAAAAAAGTATTTTCTTATAATTCTGTAGGAATTTATATCAATAGTTCCTACAGTTAAAAATGACAAAGGAATTTGAAATTCAAATATAGAATTAGACTTCACCAGAGCAGGGATTTCTCTTCCTTGCCATGATTGGCAAAATGTTTCCACCACAAATCCAAGCTGTTCATGAGGAAAGAAACACAGAGATCATGACTCCTTTCTCCCTGCGATCAGATCTAACCAAAATGTATTATTTAATGAGTGAAGCACAGGTTTGGATGCTGTGGTGCCTGGCACCAGTGGCATGTTTTTCTGCCAGCCTGATGCGACCATTTGTCCTTACAGGTTAGAAAGGCCACGAACCCACCAGCTAATGCTATCAGAATGTTCCAGCAGAGCCACTGGAAGCACTGCTCCTGTTTGTTCTCTGGAGTGTTGCTGATATCACACACTTCCAGCAGCCACAAGGCCTTGCCACAGTGTCTTTGGCATAACGTGCTCTGTTGTCACCAACACGTGCCAGCTGGCTGCTGCTCCCCACCCCAGCAGTGACTGCATCTCAGCAGCATTTATGCATGTAAAACACTCAGGCTTCCCTTGGGAAGAGGGAAGACAATTAATGTTTGAAATATTTTCTTATTCTTCAAGAGCATATAAGATATCCAGTGAAAACAGATCCCCTGCAGGCAGCGCTAGGGGGGAGCTTCCAGGCACTCCCTTCTGCACACTGTGGCTGACTGTGAGATGATTTCCTGCCACAAATCACTGGAATTCATTTTATCACCCACACAGGTATTGCCAAACACTGTATCTCCTGGCATTTTCCTCAGCAACTGAGTCTGCCCCATAGATCTGGCCGTGGAAGGTGCACAAGGGAAGCTGGGACAGACCCAGTGGTTCTTCTGAAGGAAACAAGAGCTGCTGCCCTTGACACAAGGATCAGAACCAAAATCTATGTTCAAACTTGTAGCTGCTGCCCCTCATTAGAACCACACAGCCACCCTAATAAACAACATATGGGAAATCTGGGGTTCTTATCTGCCAAGAAAGCAAAAATAGCAAAAAAATTTTAATGGCAGCATCAAGAAATATGCTGCAAAGAATAAGCTGGGGATAGAGTGGTAAAACATGCTGTGTTCTTCCATTTTTGTGAGAATGTGTCAAAAATGCATAAATGAGTAAAGAAAAGCCTGTACTATAAACCTGGTACTCTCTCTAGCAAAAGGACTGGAGTTCAGATGTGCCTTCGGGGCAAACGCTGTGACACAGCACAGCTTGGAAGCTCTCTGTCCCACAATCTGTCCCTGAGGCTTCTCCAAAACACCCTTCTTGAGCGTGTAGGAGAAGGAGACCCTCAGTCACCCCACTTCCAGGCTGTCTCAGGACAGTCCAGAGCATTTTGCAGCAACCTCTGTGTCTGTCCCCCTCCCTTCAGCCAGCACATCTACACAGGGACGAACGCTTGGATTTCCTGCCCTTGATGGCAGCCTGCTGCACCAGGTACTGCAGGAAGAAAGGGGATGATGAGGAAGATTTTAGAGGTCTTTATTGCCAAATGGGAGATTTCAGTCTGCAAAGATCTATCAATCCAGCATATTACATGCAGGGAAATACATCCATCAGATTTTGTTTATTTTGTTAAAAAGAAAGAAAGGAAATAAATGCCTGAAAACTATTCTTCTCTGTGCTATAAACACATCAGTGCTCATTTTCTCTATATTCTACTTTGGGCCATTCTGTGTAAAATCTTTAATTAAAGTTTTTCTTTGAAATTGTCATCATCAAACCAGAAGAAAGAAAGTAAAAAATGGAAGGACACAGCTGTGCATATATGAAGTGCTATTCAGTACCAAATGAATTGGAACAAAATAAGTATCGTGACTGTTATGCTCTTAGTTTTGGCTCTGTATTCTCAGTAGCACAGTCTAACTTGTCACTTTATATTGATTCCATCTGTTTACACTCTGCAGAGTATTGGCTTCCTACAGTGAACATTTCCTATTTACCAGCTGGTAAAGATAGGCCCAAACCAGATAGAAAAGAATTAGACTATTTTCAGATCCTCATAAACATAAAATCAAAAATTAATGGGGGAGGGGAGATAAAAGTAGAGGGAGGGAGTAGAATATATGGGTCTGATGCTTGTTTCATATTGTTAGTCCTCTAAAATCCATTAACAATTTTTAGACACCTTGAAATTTGTGCAATGAGCACGCCAAATAAATAAATTTTCATTCCTCTTTACTTTCTTCTTTACATGAACAGCCTGATTGTAAATGTGAATCAATCACAGTACTTCAGTAATCTTTAAATAGAAACAGTTGGGGTCTGAATCTGGCTAATGTAATATTCTCAGTCCCACCAGACAGCTCTGAGTGAAGAACTTCCACAGAAAATGGATGTGCACATGCAGTTCAGAGCCATCTTTGCACTCTGACAAACTTTCTTTTTCACAGTGGTTGGATTCTTTTCTTAAGGAAACTATAATTTGTAGGGAGTGACTCGCTTCAGGAGAGTCTTATTGCTGCCATTAAAAAAAAAAACTTGCAAGTTGCAAGCTCTTGAACAAAGTTGGGAGATTTTTAATATTCAGGAACACTATATCATGAAAATAGAGGCTCCTTTCTATGCCACCACATCCTTTTGCAAGTGTGAAACAAATCCTGTTCCTGCTTTTGGAGTCTTGACAGCCAGGTCAGAGAATCATAGAATCATTAAGGTTGAAAAAGATTTCCAAAATCCTCAACTCCAGCCTCCAGCTGAGCACAAGCAATACTGCAATGTACCATGTCCACTCGTTTTCTGAACCCTCCCAGGGATGGTGATTCCACCACTTCCCTGGGCAGCCTGTTCCAATGCTTAACCACATCTTCAGGGCAGAAATTATTCCTAATATCTAACCTGAGCCTTCTGGTACAGCTTGAGGCCATTTCCCCTCTTCCTGTCACTGGTTGTCTGGGAGAAAAGGCTGATCCCAACGTGGCTGCACCCTCGTGTCAGGAAGTTGGAGAGAGTGAGGAGGTGACCCCTGAGCCTCTTTTCCAGGCTGAACAAGTCCAGCTCCCTCAGCTGCTCCTCACTGGACTCCTCATGCTCCAGAGCCTTCACCAGCTCTGTTTCCCTTCTCTGGACACTCTCCAACACTGGAGCAGGGGAATGTCCAAAGGATGCTGCAACCCCGTGGGAAGCCCAGGGTCGGGCAGATTTCCTGGCAGGAAAGGGTTGTGGTTTGGGGACCTTGTTTGTTTGCTTGTTTGTTTGTCACACACGTGCAAATTAAAAACTCAGAGTTATGAATATAAATGTATCCTTGATGGATTACATGCATCCAAACAGAAACAGAATAAGGTTTGGCTTGAGACTAACCACTGGGATAGGTCACAAATAAATATTTCAGAGTAAATGAACTCTGTAGTGTATTTGATTGACTGTCTGTGTACATCATGCATCTATACATCTTGCATTTATATTTACTTCTTTAACTGAATTGTTCTTGGGACAAATGGGTAGCAGTAACCTTGCCTTAAGATAATAATTGTTTCTGTTAATATACTAAAATATATGTAACAGCTCTACTTCACAATGCTGTTGAAAAAAATACCACAGGACCTTGTAAAGTAAATATAACTCTAATTAGAACTTTGAAGGATATTTTCAATTCATAAATTCTGTAACAAAAAAGCATTTCAGCAGTTTCTTTTGTGATAGGAAACGCCTAACATGAAAATGTAAATGTTGCTCTTCAGTTAGGTGCATATAGCCAAATGAATAAAAGCTATGGCATTAATAACAACCATACCAAGTTATGATTGATAGGCTTTTCTAGAGCGAGAAAAGATTGTCTTGGATACAATCTGTCCTAACAGCCTTGCGATATGTTAATATTTTATTCAGGCTAGAGTGAGGATATATTCAGATGTCCTACTCGGTGGAAGAGAAGCAAATGGGTTGCAAATACAACTGCAGCCCTGAGGTGCAATAACAGCTGTGAAACCAGAAAGATTTTATTTCCTTCTCCCAAATTACAGGCCAAGTCCATGCCAAACACAGCAGGAGGTTGGATTTTCCTAGGAATTTACATCAGGTTATGTTTAATGTATTTCTTCTTCTATGAGCAGTTTTAGGGTAGAGCCAGCAGACTGTCACGCAGTGCTGTGAAAGGCAGGGAATACTCTTCTGTGCCTTGGTAAATAATAACTATTATTTAGTCGCTAATGATAGTGATATGTGATATTATGTAAACTTGCAAATGCCTAAACATACTAAAATACCGTGATTATAAACAAATTTTCATAGCTCCGTTTGTGCAAAGATGAAATAATAAAAATACAGATTTCCCACAGTCACACAACCACTTTCTCCTTGGTTGGTAAGAGAGGGTTTGTGCTATTCAAATTTGTGTTGAGATTTAAGTATCTGAATACATCTGTCTAAAAGGAGAGCAAAATGCCTAAAATACCATTCTTGTGATGTGACAGTATGCTTTACACAAGTCTTGCAAAGGGCTGGGCAATTACAGAAGTTGTGCTGCCATGGAGAATCTAGTCTCTTAAAAAAGTCAAATGTCTTTGCTCAAGACACAAGCACATAATGAAATAAAATCACAGCGGGACTATGTCACTCCTACACCAGAGATTTGTAGCAAGACTGCTTGAAAGAGGAGAGCTCTTAGGGTTTTGGTGCTAAAAAGGGATTCACAGTGAGGATAAAAGGGGCTTTTAAAATATTCCTTGAGCTGAATAAAAAAATGCCCAAACAACAACAATCCCCTTAATCATACAAGTATGAATAGATCTTCATGGTATAACAACCGGGCAACATCCTTTAAAACTTGTTACTAAATTGATATCAGTACATCAAGAACACCATCTACTCATCTGAAATGAATTACTACCCCTGCATGTGGTTTCTCTTATTACCCTGGTCAACATACTTTCTTCTTGAGCAGCGATTCCAGCTGACTTAATGGCATTGTTTGGCAGCTGTGGCTGCTCAACCTGAAAATAAATGCAATAAAAAGGACTAGGTGAACATAAACCACAAGTCATTGACAGACAAAATCCACAAGCGCTCCACAGTACCACTGACCACTGTAAGAACATCAGTGGCAGAGTTTTGTTCTAGCATGTGAACAACTGCAAATGGAAGAAAATGGCTTGATCCTGCCTTTTTTTTGTGGCTGCTCTTTACAGCTCTGCTCTGCTCTTGGAGAAAATCACCACAAATCTGAATCCCTGAAAAATGTGGCTCCTTGACCACAGGTGTGATGACTGTTAGTGTAAAATAACTTCTCTTGAAGGATTTTTATTTTTTTTGGCTGCCATACAGAGCACAAAGGACAATCTGAAGCTTGATCTGACCTTTGGAATGACAGCGTACTCGTGAGTCCCAAGGTCAATAAATTACAGCACAAATTCTCCCCTCTGCTCTGCTCAAGTGTTCTTCAGACAACAATCATGTTTTCTCCTCCTCTTCTCCCAAGCACAGACCTCCAATCCATTTGTCACCAGTTAGTTTTAAAGCCTTTCAAAAGGTGAAAATACATCACCTTGCTTTTGCTTTTGCTTTTTGCTTCCTTATCCTATTGATTTGCATCAAGCACTGTCACAGGTCATTTTCAGAGTCAACTACCAGCCAGGTTTACTTCTGCAAGTAGGTTCTATGGGTGCCAAATTGCACCCTCTGCACACCCACCTTTGCTCTCAGCCTCAGCTAACTGCTTCTGAAAAGCCTTGTGCAGTTTGAGTCGGATCTCTTCTTGGGGAAGTGAAGTCCTAGAAGCCAAGCACTGCTGTCAATTCAGCCTCTGAATTCTGAGCTTTAAACAGAGAGCATCTCTGAAAATTCCTCCGGTCCCTGCTCCTGGAAAACAGCACCTGCACTGCCCTCCCGTGGAAATCTCACCAACCTGTGCCTGGCAGCTCGAGCAAACCCCTGTGGGGGCATTTCAGCTTCTCTACAGAGCAGACAGCCCCAGAGAAGTTCCCTAACAAACCAGAGGGCCAAAGGACAAGATTACCTAAGCGTGATCCTTACTCTCCACGTTATAATGAGTTTAAGAGGAAGTCAAGAGTAACATATATTCTGCTTGAGCACTGGAAGACAATCCAACTGCAAGCATACAAAAAAGCTTTACATTTTATTATGTTGCATGTAATAAAGAAAAGATTAACCTCTTATTCCAGGAAAGTTCTGTCATTTGTTATTTAATTAGTTTTCACTAATTAATTAGAATTTTTAAGCTCCCTTGTCTCTCTGGGAGAAAGTGGCTTAGGTGCCTTCCTTTTTCTTCTTTTCTTTTGCTGCTCCTCTTCTTCCTCCTGCTTCCTTTCAAAGTCCTAATCCCATTTTTGTATCCTCAGTATTACACTCCCTCATTCTCTCTTTGTCTGAGAGTTTTCTTAGCTTTGCACTTGCTGGGAAAAAAGTTGGACCAGAATTTACAGACTGTTTTTTTGAGGTGACACCTTACTGAAGGCTGGATCATATAAACCCAGAAGACAAAATTAAGGAAAAATAATTTCCCTGCAGATCCTCTTGCAGAATTTCACCCTTTATATTTCACTGGAGGAGTGAAAACTATTTAGTGCTCCACTAAGAAGGCTACTGTGAGAGCACAGATTTGCTCAGGGTTTTTATTTTCATGCAGAATACTACTTTACTTTCCATTTTACTTCACTGAAGGAAGAATCCAAATTTAATGCCAGTTCACACACAGCTGGCATCTTCACAATTTTATTAGTGAAAAATTATGAAATGAAGATGAATTTGAGTTATTTATTACAAAAGTATTGAATCCCGAGATGTTATAACTTTTCCATCAGTGGGTCCCTTGGCTTAACTTCCCTATTTCCCTTAAAGACATGCCAAGCTGAGTGGCATGTTTTCAAATCACAATTAAAATCAATCAGTTACAATTTCTTCCACACACAACAACTTTCCACTGTTCCTTTAGTGAACAGACTGATTAGTCTCAAAGGCTCATGTTTTTCCAGAAGCAGATCAGTGGCTTAGCAGACCATTCCCTTCATCAACCTGGTAACATTCCTATGGCAACTACGCTGCTTGCACGTACAGAAAAAGTAATTTTAGGAAAAAGTGCAGCATATCTCTGTATCACTAGAAGCTCACATTAGCAGCTACATTATGGACTGAGAGATCCACAACCCACAAGTGATTCACAACTACAGTTCAGGAGAAATTTGACTGCAAACTACTTCTGTCAATTTTAGGGAAGTTTGAGAGGAAATCAATATATGGCAGAGTAACTTTGAAAACATTTGGGGTCTGTATTTTAGTATACATGGATAAGGCCTAAACTGATATCAGACTTTTTAAAATACTTCATTTGGACTACTAGTTCCTCAAACTAAGCAAAAATAAATTTCTCTTATAGTTTTGGTTTTATTTTACACATTATACATTGCTACTTCTCAACAATTTGTCCAGAATTAGGCAGGGCATTAATTTAATATCGACAAGTCCCTCTCAAAAACTTACAACCTACAAGCCTTTCCATAATGTAAGATACATTTTTTTCAAAGCTTTAGTTATATGAGCTTTCATATGTTAATATGAAAACATGTTCATTCTCATCAATCTCACTGATACATCCCTCTCTTTTATGAAAAAACTCTTGAAGTGTTTCAGGAGGATAGGTGCCCTCCTAATGATAATTTAGTATTAGCAAAGAAACTAACAGCAATAACCCATTACAGACTGATTAGCTTAAAATGCAAATGTAACAGAGCAGTTCACCCTAATTAAACAAACAAAGGACAGTCAAGTACTTCAGGAAAAAAAATATACAACTTTTTCACCTTCACATTCAGGACAGAAATTGAAGCGTACAATAATGCTGGTGCAGACTGTGCATCAGAATCCTCCTCTGTTTTTGAAAGGCCTCAGTTATGATATGATATAAACACCCAGTGCTCTTTCAAGTCCAATCTGATGGTGGTTTATAAGGTGACAAATTCCAAAAGTGAGCAGAGAAGCTCTCCGTGCAGACAAAATCCAGCTGGTCTCTGACTCAGAGTTCACAACCTAATCTATGCATATTCATAACACTGCAGGTATATGAATTTAAGCTCTGAGATCTTCTCTTAAATAAAAAAAAAAAAAATCTGCTGGCAAACTACAGCTCTTTCACGTAGAGAGACGCATTACACAAACAAAATCTCGTGCAAACATTCCAGTTGTCAAATTTAGGTCACATTGCTTTTGCAAGTTTTCCAAAACTTTCACTTGGATAGGTTTAGACCATGTCTTGCACTTTTTGATGTTATTGGTCTGGAAACCTGCTCCCACCTGAAATTTTGCTCGTGACATAAACAGGGAGAGCCTCTAAACAATTATCAACAGCAATGACACAGTGTGGCCCTGCCAGCACAGCATCACATTTCACTTCTGCTACACAGAAGAGAAAGGTTTCAACACCTCCTGAACTCACACTTTGAGACTGTCAAAGTCTGACCAACATCAAGCATCTGAAATGCTTTCTTTTTCCAGTTCATCTTCTTTGTCAACTATATTTTGAAGTAAGATCTGTCCAAAGTCCCAGGAGAAAAATTTGGAATGTGGGACAGAGGTCACAGATGGAGCTGTAAAATGTATTAGGCAGTCATCCAGACACCCCTAAGTTTGGCAAAATCACTTTTGTTTTTCAGAACTCAATAGAAATCACTTCCATTCTATAAATTTAATAATGCATAATGTAATTTCCTATATGAGTATGCAAATCAGTTATTGATAGGTCCACATCTTTGAAAGCAATAAATAGCCAAACACAACTGTAAGTAATTAAAGAGTCCAGGGTTTCTCTTTCTGATACTACAGACTAAACAGTAAGTTGGAATACACACTTGAGTTTTAAAAGTTAAAAAAATAACTGTGTTCCATGACAGCAGCACTCACACTTCAAACTACAGAGAGAAAAACATTGCCCTGTGCAATTTAGAGACTTTATCCAGTTATTGAGCTTTGGGTAGGGATGCCATGTAGCAGTGGGTTCAAAATTCATTGTCTGCATCAGGGGCCTGTGCCTGGTATGTATCTCAGCGCCTTTCCCACTAAAAGCACAACCAGCAATGGAGAGTGATGTACCTGGTAGTGCAATAGAGTGTACAGGGATGATTTATTTTACTTAAGACACCTCTGGCTCTCATGGATTTGGCCTGATGTTTCTTTTAGATTCATGATGAGCCAAATTAAGCTGTAGCAATGAGCATTTGTTTACCTTCTGCTTGGATCAAAGGAGGTTTTGAACACAAATTTGAACTCTAGGGCTAGTTCATAGGTATTTATGTTTTTTCCAAGCTTAGGATCTGCTCTTAAACAAAACATAACTGCCTTCAGAAGAAGCTTTGTTTACAAAAAGCAAGATGGCAAAATGCAGCTTTTTGTTATTTACAGCTTTGCTGCAGTTTTACGAGAAGCAATTTTTTTCTTATGCTCATCCCTTCCTTACAATGAAGGTACACAATCACGGATGCCGTGCACATTTCATTTCAACTTCAAGGCATTCTGACGAAAGAAAGCATTCAAATTCACAGCTGGATACAGCTCCAGTGAAATCAATAGAGCTGTCACAGCTTACTCCTACAATGAATCTGACCCTAAATCTAAAACTGCATGGCAAGGAGAGGAGGAAAAGTGGCACAAACTGTGATGGAGGAAGCCTTACATGATAATAATTAAAAATGACTTGCAAGAGAAATGTCCAGGTTGGGATTTCCAGCAAATTCATACTTGATTGGAGCAAACTATAAGTCTTACTTGTCCAGAATATTGGCTTTCTTTGGTAAGTGTATTGTCATTCCAAAGGAGTTGTCAAAGGATAAGTAAGGGGTCTGTCGTCGTCGGACCTCACTCCCTGGTTGGGGTGACCCGGAAAGGGGGAAAAGTCTCTCCTCCAACCGGTGCTTCCAAAGAAAGACTCAGTAGTCTTCAGCCGTCCGGTCTCAAGGTAGTTTATTGTATGTTATCTAAAAGATTTCTCCCTGAGCTGCTGCGGTCTGTTCAGCAGTCAGGCAAGGGCACACTCCGACGCCCAGGGGACTGGTGCCCTCTTTTATATCATACATTACGTGTTAAATGTTTATGGTTTTCCCCCAGTGCCCATCACCTATATTGAACAGTGACTTTCTACTCTAAACCAATCTGTGAGTGCCAACATCACCAAGAACATGGAGGTTAGGAAGAAGAAGGAAAGAGGACAGGGCACACCCAAATCCCTCCATCTTAGAACCTCTGGCCCCCATGTACAAAACTCAGACCCCTCTGTACAAGGCCTAAAACCCCCCTGTACAGCACTCAAAAGTTCTTCCTTTCACTTTGTGACTACTTCTACTATAATATCTAAACTTTTGTGATTTCTTGTTCTTCCTGCAAGGTTGGTAAATTGTTCCATGGATCAAGTTCAAAGCCACAGGGGTCTGTGGCTGCATTCCAGGGTCTCAAATGCTTCTGACCTGGGCCTGGAACATCCAAGAGTGTCCAAGGGACATTCTGGGTTCTGACAGATAAGATGAGTACCACACCCAATATAATCAGAACCAGTGGTCTTGTAGTGACTTCAGAACAGAAATTAATCCAAAGGAGGCATCTCTCTCGAGTTTCAGTGGAGTCCAGAGCAGGGAAGGAAATAAAAACCCTGTTTCCTCACATACAAGCAAGAGGAACAAGAGCTGTGTGAGCAGGGTCCCTCTTCCACCCTCTTCCCATCTGCAGAACTAGGTGGGTTTAGTTCATTGCACAGGATCCAGCAAACACAGTGTGCCTGACAGATGACTTCTCCCCAAGCAGTGGAGAAAGTGTGTCCCACACCCTAAATAGGAATTTCAACCTAAAGTTCCCAAGACTGTGGACACAACCTGCAGTTGATTTAATTGGATGCCGCCTGCTGCCACACAACTGTTTTGTGTTGTGTGTAAAGTGAGGTCCCGTGGGGAGTGTGATGTCTTGGCAGGGGTGCGCCAGGCACTGAGTTCTTCTGCAGCCTGCACTCTGGCCATGGTCTCCCCTGGGTTATGAGACTACAGCAGGGTATAGGACATCAAAAGAGGCAGTGGGGCTGGCACAGCCACAAGAGAGACAAAACTGAATTCTTGACATGGGATCTAATTTGCTAATAAGAGAATAGACTGAGATACGTATTGCTGACAGCAGTGACCAAATGAGAGGAGCTCACAATTTCTGTGGTTGTGCTGGATGCTATCTCCTATGTCAGCCCTTTCAGATATGCAGTTTAGAGTAGGAGGCTGGAGTTTTAGCCTAACTCCTTTGCCACAGAATTATACCTGGAAATGTTTTCTGCCATCATCTTGAAGTCTGCACACATTAAAGTACTCTAAAAATATTTAAACCCACCACCTTTTAGCTGAGAAAGCCTGCTATTTTATTAAACAGCACAGCTGCTTTAAATGTTGATATTGAGTTCCAGGGTTTGGGGGAGAAAAATGCATGTACCAGACACAAGCTCATTACACTAATTACTCTGTTTCATGAAGAGATAGTATTAATTTTCCAGGAAATCTTCAGCAAACTACACTGCAAGTACAAACAGAAGAGTGAAGTGGGGAAACAGCAATTAGACATGGCATTTGCAGAGTCCTGTCAGTGTGGCTCCACGGGGGCAAAGCTGAGGGATCTGCATCTGCTCTGTGCACCCACCCAGCTCCAACTGCTCCTGCAAGCAATGCTCTCAGCTCCAGGGAAGAATCCAAGAGCCCAGGGCAACCTAGAGACCAAAACCTTGGCAGAGGCCTGATACCTAAAATTTTTCTTCTGATTTTAGGCAACAGGCTGCTCCAAAGCTTACTCAGGTATGATGAGGCACTTGTTTTTCCCCCTGTGTAAAGGGTTTAAGTGCTGACAAAACAAGGGTGATCCAGGGGATGGTACTATCATGCAATCTTTTCCATAGTGTTTTATAATCATTAGTCACAAACCACTTTTGAATATTGACATTCTTATGCACTAGATCACAGTGTGGTTCTAGTGATACTTACAAGGTTAACCCAATCAGACTTCAAAGGAAATATTTCAAGACCTTGTTTTCTCTATTACAAATGTAATTCAAAATCAGAAATCTGGTTTCTCTCCAAGCTGAGTGACAGTCAGAGAGTACAACATATTTCCTCCTCTCTCTGATATGTGCCAATCAACTGCACCGTGCTCCTGCCATTCAGTTATCACAGTATAGAAAGCAAATGTTAGCACAGGGAATTGCGTGAGCTCTGCAGCCTTTGAGTTGATTTCTATCCTTTGTCTCCCCTGTCCAGCTGAGAAGGGGGAGTGATAGAAAGCATTGGTGGCATCTAGTCAAGATCAACTCACCACTCAGTCAATTACAACTCAGTAAAGGGAGATACGAAAAAAAAAAACAGGTATTGCACAGCCAAGTGAAAAACAGCAGGACAAGAGCAAAACTTACTAGTCACCCATTGAAAGTGCAGCACTGTGCAGCACTTTGCATAGGTAGAAAAGCCTTTCTGCCTCCCACCCTGAAAAAATTCACCCAAAATGAATAAACAAACGAGCCCACCACAGTGGCTGATACACTGGCACTCGGATCTGTGTAGGTTTGGCTCCTCAGAAACCATGAAAAGGGAGGGTCCATTTCTTAAGAGACCAAGAACTCAAATGAACCAGTTCAGCCTGCAAGACCTACCCCATCATAAATATGGGCAGTAACCCATGTTTCAGACAACAAAAATGTTTCAGACAAACACACACATGATGACTCTGCTGTTGCCTGCTCAGGTACTTGCACCAGCCCAGGGAAATTCAGAGACCAGGCAGAGGGAAATTCATAGACCTTTCAATACTGCTCAGTTCCTTTTACCACATCAACAGATATATTTGAATCAATTTGTTAGCAAAAGGACTGCCCAAAAAGAAGATGCAGCAGCAGTTCTGTGGCTCAGTAACTGGACTACAACAGGAATATGGTAGGTACTAGCACATCCTAATGCTGCTGAAGTCATTAGCAAAGTTTTCCTTGACTCCAGAAAATTAGGATGAAGCTCTGAAACACTCCTGTAAAGTCAGCTGACATTTTCTGGACTCTACAACATTTTCTGGTTGGAGTAGATGTGCATCAGGTCTAAGCTTGTCTTTCTCACAGACCCTTCAAAAACAGCACGTGATCCATAAGAAGTCAATGTTACTGATACAGAGCAAACAGATTTCAAGTTTCATCAAATACTGAGCCTGGTTCTCTCTCACTTACATTGCCTGTATACCTGCAAAATATCAGTGCATGAATCAAGAATAACTTACCTGCACTGAATGGCTCCTGATTTATATGTTACTTGGAATTCATAGCAGTGCATAAAAAGTCATAAATCAGACCCACTGCTTATATTTTAAGTACATTCCTACTAGTGTGAGAGCAAGATCCTCAGTTATCATAAATCAGAACAGCTCTGCTTGCTTTCCTATCTTAAGAAGAATTACAGCATTTATAACCACTAAGAGATTTGGCTCTCATTTCAATAATTTAATTGATAGGAGTTTCCCAAGTGTCTGTATGCATAGCTCCTGCAGCTGAGCCATGTTTCACTATAGCTACAAGATGGATGAATCTTGCAAATGTTGTATTTCTGGTCAGCTTAGATAGAAATGTCTGTGGGCCTCTCTGCCACTTCTTCCCCCTCACACTTTTCCCCTGCTCCAGTGCATGTCCTTCCCTCTGGCTAGAGTCCTTCACAGAGAGCTCCTGCATGGGCTCCTCTCCAAGGGCCACAGCTCCTGCCAGGAATCTTCTCCAGCACAGAGCAGCTTCCTTCAGGCCTCTGCACAGGCTGCAGCTTCCTTCAGGCCATGGCTATCTGGAGGTTGGCAAAATGTGGGTCCAGAATGGTGTCTGCCCCAGCAGAGTCCTCTCCATGGCTGCAGCGAAATCCCTGCTTCCCCATGGATCTGCAGGGGAACCGCTTCTTCACCGCCCAGGGCACCTCCACCACCTCCTCCTCCTCCTCCTCCTCCTCCTCCTCCTCCTCCTCCTCCTCTCTGACTTTGGGATCTGCAGGGTGGTTTCTCACACTGCTTTCTTTCCCCTTGCTTCTTTCTCTCTCTCAGCACAGCTTTTTACACCTACACGTCGCACAAACACACAGGGCAAGTCACCCTGAAATACAAATACTGGGTGAAGCAGGAGTTTCCTGCAAAACGATTCCAACCTCCCAACTCTTCCTGGAGCTGTGTATTGGAAGCAGGCAGCATCTTTGCCAGTGTTCAGCAGCCAGAGGGAAAATCCTGACGTGTAAATCAGACTATCCACAGTATAGATGGTGTCTCCTTGCTGCCTTCCTTTTGGCACCTCGCTAACTCCAGTTATGAAATCCTTAATCAATGTGTTCTCCATTTGCAGTTGCTACTTTTCCCTGTTTCCATGGCTTGAGGGGAAAAGGATCTTTGTAGAAGTATCAACTACTTCCAGCCAGCCTTTGCCCTGTTCAGAGGAGAACCAAAGAACTTTCCTCCTCACTTCATACAATGCAGGGAAAAGAGCAGTGGCACTTGCTTTGTGGAACATACAAAATGGAAGCAAATAAACATGACAGCACTCTCTAGAAAGAATGAGCAATCCTACTGATACCTTATTCTCTCTCACATGTCACCACTCCCTGTGTGACAGTTTTCTAGATTCCAGCACATGTCATTCGTTTGGACAAACCACCTCCAAGAGAACTGCCCAGTAATGCAGCAGACTGAAATCACCTAGAGGAGGTGCTATTTATTTTAGAGAGAAAGAGAATTTTGTATGTAGTGACTAAGTAATTTTGTCTCCCAAAGGCAGAAATACTCACAAAGTGGAAGCCAACCTGCAACACATCACATAAGGAGGTTCAGTAGCACACAGACTACCTCCTGGTCTGCCCTGCTGCCTCTGGCACCTCTTTCCCAGTGTGCAGCAGCTCATTCTGATTATCAGGACATGATATAAGCTGGGCTGCAGGGACAGACTACTGGCCTATAAAGGTCCTGAGCTATAAAACATCTCTGTTTCAGCAAGTGCTACTTAAAGCAAGTGCCACTGCTGCATTGTATGAAGTGAGGAGGAAAGTTCTTTGGTCCTCCTCTGAGCAGGGCAAAGGCTGGCTGGAAGTAGTTGATACTTCTAGAATGATCCTTTTCCCCTCAAGCCATGGTACTTCAGTGGAAAAGTGAAAGAACTCCTGTCAAGCAGAACTGTGGCTTAAACTACAGATAAAGCAGATTCTTCTTCATTGGGGGCAGTTAGGGATGACCTCCTGGACATTCTAAAGCGCTACATAAATCACTGCAGTCCAACACAAAAAAAAAGAATAAAAAGGCCTTATTCAATGTCTGTCCCTAAGCTTTGGGGCATTTTTTAATAGGTTGAGGGAGATTACTTGAAAACTATACTGCAGCCACATTTTGGAATAAAAGGCAGTGCCTTGCAGGATCCAGACACACTGGCCATGCATCAGCAACCAAATGATAATGCTGTTTTCCAACATCCATGAACAAATTCAGTATTTCAGTAGTTCTTGATATAGATAATGCCCTACAGGGCACATTAAAACTTTGTTTCCCCCAAATATTTGTGTATGTAGCCCACCTTCAATGTAGTCCCTTTGAATTCAGTGACAGTTCTCAGTTAGAGACAGTAACTTGAGCAGAAGTGTGTAGGATCACAGAAGTGTGGTGGCTGCACATAGCAACACAGTTATTGCTAGAATAAAAGAACAGTTTTGAAATTACTTCTTTATTTCAAAGACTTCATGTAAATTGCTGCAGATTACTGAGTAAAAGAGTGACCAAATGATCCATACTTGCATGGTTAAAACCTAAATGTTTACAACTTGAATTGACCCATGCCATATTTTTGTTTATATTCCTTTTTCATCCTGTTTAGAGTACACAGGCTTATACAGATCTTTAATACTAAAAACAAATCAGAATTATTTTAGCCTCTAATCTCTCTGGTATTTACTGAGGAGGGAACAAGGAATGTGTCTGAAAGGGTCTGGCTGCTAAGAGAGACCAACCCCTCAGCATGTATGGCTGGAGCAGGGTGGTTATAAAACTGAAACTGGAGACCCACTGTGGGTCTTTCTTTGAGAGTTTAAATCCTACCTGCTATGGAGTGGTAGCAAACCCAGCTACTGAAAATCTCCTGCAGCATTTCCAGCATTATCTGTTTCTGTAAGGTTAAAACCACCTTTCGGGGGAGGGGGGTGTAGAATAAGGTGCAGAGGAAAACAAGAGTGGTACCTGGGAAAAAATAAATACGGCGTTTTTTGATTTTGAAACAAAAGAGTGGTCTTCCCAGTGGAGCTTGAAATCGAAACATTTTCCTTAGTTCTTGTTTTGCTCCAATTGATTCACTTTTTCTGAGTCCTTAGAGCTCTCCCATATTTTATGGGTGACTCTCCTCTGAAGCCGAAAGGAAGCAGATGTAAGGCCTGCAAGGGCTGCAGTCTTAACACACTGTAACACCAGCTGCGAGGATTAAATTGTCATCTTATGTTCAGTGCTGGCAAAAGCTGAGCATGTGACAGAGATGGTGACAGTGGATTGAATGTCTGGGTGGCAGTTACTTTGAATATCGCTCGTACCACACACATCAAGCCAGTCGGCACATTAGTGCCTGTGACTGGGATCAGTCTGAGCAGTCATTACGTTGCCTTTCTTCCTTCATCTTGTGTGCTGTCACACATTGCAGCACTCCCTCCTACAAAACAGCATGCCTCCCAAAAGCAGGTTTTAGTTCCACACGCCATGTGGCAGAGGAGATCTGTCTCTCCTTCTCGCTCAAGGACACGGCTCTACCTTCACAGACAGTATTTCACAGGTGAAACTCAGCCTGTGTGTGAAGCAGACTGCTCCCAGGCAGAGACCTCTGCCCAATGGCAGGGCTTGTGCAGAGCAGCTCAGACGAGGACCTGGGAGGACACCTCCAAGCCAGGGCAGCACCTGAGGACGTGCTTTGGCTCTTGGCACAGCCCATTATCTGCTACCACCATCCACGTCGGTTCCAGTTAACGTCAGCCTGCAAATCACAGCAGCTGAGGAACCAGCACACGTTTGCTTCTGCTGTCTCTCCTCCGTGGTGGCCGCTCCTGGCAGAGAGGCAGCATGGACAGCTGGAGGTGGCAGCTTCTCAAACTACTCTAGCTTGCACTGCCAGGGCTTATCATCTGTGCACAGAGAGAACTCCAGCAAAAGTTGTTGCGTGGCTTTACAATTTTGCCCATGGATGAAGCGGCAAAATCCAGAAAAACTATGCTGGCATGGTACAGCTCACCAAAAGAACCTAATGTTCCTGCATTAGCTCTTCACCCTTTTTAAAACCAACTCATGCTAAGGAGTCCTGAGCTGCTAATAGTTATTCTGACATGTCAGGGATCTAAAGCACAAAGATTGTCCTGCATTTTTGTGAACTTTTCTCACATTCATTTTTAATGACCACATAGCTCAGATGCTGTCAAAAGGACATTGGATGTTACATGCACCCAAGTATGATTCAAGCCTGAGAGCTGTAAGAGGGAGTTCCAGTCTGCCTGTAGAATTTGCCATCACTCTCCCATCTTTAAGAGAGGTGCTTTTTAAGCTGATAGACCAGAGATCAGTGGCATCAGTTTTCTTGATTTCCTTGCCACTCTCTGAAGCTAAACCAGCAGTTTGTACTGGAGTATGACTTGGCACTCAAGGTCTAAACATCATTAAGCTGAAACCCAGGTATGTTCTATTTTTTAGAAGTCCTCATTTTTGCTGATTCTCTCTCCATTGCCAGAATGAAGCTGATTATTAGTTGCATGACAGGTAGCAGAAAATACTCATCTGCACATGTTTTATGATTCAAAAACTAGAGGACACCAGTCTGCTGATCCTGCAGTAAAGAAATCAAATGGATTATGTAGTGAGATTACACATCATCATTTCTGTACTGTGCCTTTCCCACAGGTGTGCTCACTGTGTTTGGGATTTTTTAATACTGTTTGATTCAGTTGATTTTCTGTTTAATTTTTTTTTTTTGGACTGAAGCAGCAGAAGTGGTTCCTTAATCCTCTCTTTAAAACCTTTGCTGGTAGCTACTAAGTGGTGTTATTTATAGCCCAGGCAAGACTGGATGGTTTATTATAATGGTGACTCAAGCCTATACATCTTTATAATTATTGCCAGGACCATGGATGCCATGTTGTGTTGTGAGGCTTATACAAAAGTGCTGAGAACCTTTACTGGCTATTCCTCAGCTTTCTTCTCTTTCCTCTATCCTGCCCAACTTCGATGCAATAAACACTTGAACCTTCAGGACTCTGACAAATCTGGACAGGGCACAAACTTTGCAGCAGCCCCCTCAGCAGAAGCAGCTCACCAAATTGGAATGTTGAGGGGAGGAAAAAAATAAATTCTCTTGGTTTTCTGGTATTTTTGTTCTTCATTTGCAGTGCTTTGGTACCAATGAGGCATTCTCTCCACAGACAATTTGGGCCAAGGGGTGTCTGTGTTTGTGCAGAGTCTTGGTAACATTGGGCCGAGTCCTGAAAGTTCAAGCTGTCATAAAGAGGAAGGAGCTTTCTACTGCTGGATTTTTATAGAAAAACTCAAATGTTTTCAAGTACCAGAGATCCAAAGGTAGAATTTCAGCACAGGTTACGTGGCCTGGCAGCTGGTGGCCCTGTGCACAGGCAATGGCATATGGATGGACCTGGCTTTTAGAAATGTGGTTGTGGGACATTCCTGGTTTTTGGGCATTGGCTGCAGCAAAGGAAAGCAGCTCTGGGAACCAGAGCAGGATTCCCTGGTGCCTTCAGAAATGTTAGGTTGTATTGCTTGTACATCCTCAGGATTAAGTGATTTAAGTAGATTTTTCTGTGCTAATAAAATTTTCTTCTGACTCTAATCTGCAGAAACTGTGGGGGAATTTTGGCTTCCTCTGTAGCAAGAGGAAATTCTCCTTCTCCCATGTTCCTGCAGTTTGTTGTAGTTTGTCTGCAAAGACCACCTGGCCTGAGTGGGAGGTCTAGAAAATGAGCAGCCACAATGCACAGAACACATCTTTTATTCAGTAAGCAAGCAAGCACAGAAGTATAATGTGTAGTGCTTAATATTCATACAGTACTAAAAATATAAAAATAGAAATAAAATTTCACTGAAAGCATTTTCACTCACAAATATACAAGGAAAAGTGCTGTCAAGCCACATCATGCTACACCACTCGCCAGTGCTGAACTGACAGTTTTCCAACAGAACTGAAACACTAAAAACTAGTCCTTCCTCACAGTTTTTGGTGAGCCTGAACATTTGACTAGCAAAAATGGGCCTCCTGCAGCTGAGAACCTAAAAAACATAGGTGTCATTACATAATGGAACAATAAAATCATTTGGGAGAGTTCTGTAGTGATAGTAGCCTGCTTCAGGCTGTTTGTGTAGAGACCAAAAAAAAGAGAAGGTAAATAAACTTGAATCCTGATTATAATCCAGATCAGTCATGGCTAACAATTCCTGGAACTTATTGTGCATGGATATTTGTGCAATACTCCCACCTGCTGGCATATCCATCAACTCTCTTCCTCGGATGCTGCAGTTCCCTTTGCCTGCTTTACACTGGCACAGATCTTCCCCTTAGGTCTGCTGGAGTCCAGGAGAGCAACCCATAAACAGTGCTAAATGCCCTCAACTTTTAGTGGAACTGGAGTTTTTCCAGCACCTTAACTTCTGGGGCTGTCCCTAAAGAGAGAAATTCACACAGCAAAGTGACATAGGTTGGCGACTGATTCCTCAGCGAAGTCCCTGCACCAGATTCCTGGCTTTTAAGCCCCATTTTGAGGGAGTGCCCTAGAGCTGAGGGCTTAAGAATCTTCTAAGATCTGCTGTCCCTGGGCAAGGAGCTGAACTGCCTCCATCAGGAAGCCAGCTCTGAGCTGTGTCCATAAAGGCATGGGTGGGGTTTGGGATCAGGCTGACAATCACAGCTGTAAATCAGAACAAACCCTGTCTCCCAGAGTGTGCCAGTGCACCGAGCCTGCTCAAATCACACAGATAAGGGTGTGCAGAACCTAATGTGAACCCCACTTGGATCAGTTCCTATTTTGGAATGGGATTTATTTATACTTGGTTATACCTGCTATAAAAATAAATGTGACGATTAACCCCTGAGATCATTCTAGCATACTGTTTTGGCCTGTTACTTGTTTCCCTCAGAAATAAATTTTTATTTGGTTTACAGATGTTTATTTAGGTTCTACTGACAAGTTTTTGTAAAACACATTAAATAATCAATGTGGGGCTGAAAAAGTGTACATTCTAGTTGCATATATGATACATACCTTATACGTATATAATACATTCTGTAACAGCTGAATGTTCTAGTTTTCTCTGGGAAGTTCTTGCTGTGGACAAAGGACTTAAATACTAGAAGATAAACAGCTGTTCAGGATCAAAGATAATTGCATCTGATATGGTTTACTTAGATTGTTTTTCTTTCTTTAAATCTTATTACACATAATAACTACAGTAGTTTGTCCAGCAGGTAATAAATGAATGCATAAAGCACTTCTAGCTATATCTGGATTTCATATGCATGCATTTTTTTATAAATAAAAATCGAATGTGAGGTCACATTTTCCCATCTTCTGTTTATAAACTAAATCAAATTTCTCATTCATTGAAACAGTGAAGATGTCTTTCCATAGCCCAACTCGTCCTGAAACACAGAGAAAGAACACAAGTCAGAGAGCAGATGTAACAGGACACCAAATATCTACAGTCCAATTGTGCTGGGCACCAAGTACCAGCTGCGAGATTCTGATCAGTCTGGGCTTTCTCTGAAAGCTTAATGAGACCTAAAGCTGTTCATTGTCTCACCCAGTCACTCTGGCACTACCCTTGCAGAGCCTCCAAATAAAACACGTCTTCAGCTGCACCAGCCCAGTGTTACACGGGAGGAATTCAGATTTGTCTGACACTTTACTCTGGCCGTAACCAGAAATAAACACAGATTTTGGGTTGGGTGTTCACTTAAACGTGGATTTCTTCTTTCAGTGCAAGTTATGGCTATTTAATAATTCCAACAGCTAACAACACATTTCAAAATCACCGTGCCTCCAGCACCTGCTGCTTAGAGAACTATCCAAAAGGTACAGAGAATGTGAGGTATAAAACTGACTATTGGAGTGTAAGATTTTCATTGCTAATTTCTATTATTTTGTGTCTAGAGATAAGTCCAACAGATGAATTTCCATTTCTCAACATGGAGAGATTTGTTCGTTAAATATGAGTTTCCATCTCTGAAAGAGAACAAGTGCCATATACTCAAGTTGTGCCACTATTTTAATTTTGAACGCAAGAAATAGGAAGATTTGGCGGATGCAATATGGACACTGAACACCTTCCTCATATGAATTAATCTATGGAACCCAACCAATAACATAACATAACTTGGTGACCCTGCTGAACCTACCAGCCAAAGACAGCAGCCCCCTTAACAAGTGTTTCAATGCAGCCCAAAATATATTTAATTCAAAGTCAGCCAGGGTTACTTGTGGCTGAATAAGCCCCACGGAATAACCAGACTGAGAGGCCCAATTCTCTTCTCATTTATGCTGGAGATAAAGACAAAATCCAGACTTGTTCAACTGGAATAAATGAAAGGAGAATTGGGACTGTGCTACCAGAGTTTAATCATAACAGCAAGAACAAAGCTACATGCAGGGAGCTTAATTATGCATTTGATGCATAAGAAGAATACCCATTTAATTCAATTACCATTGCTTTTATGCAGAAACTTTATAATTGAGACCGAAGACAAAACTGTCTGAAACATCTACATATTACTTATTAATCTGATGGCATAGCATGTGTATAAAGGGCCATTTTATGAAATCAGGGCTTTTGTATAATTCCTGAAAGTATAAAAGGGTCCTGGTTCTTTTCAGGATCCAAAGACATCCAAAGACCAGAATAACCTGACACTGAAAATGCTATTTATTGTTTTCACCAAATTTCTCATGCATTAAAAAAAAATAAATTAAGAAAATGCTTACAATCAGAACATCTGATACTAACTTAAATCTTGCTCTGGCAACTATAACAGCAAAAAGTACAGCATGAAACACAAAACCCTGTATTTCCCCTTCAATAATGAGTATTTTCTTCCTCTGCTCAGTAAAAAAAAAATCCTTTTATTTCTGAATCTCCCTAAAAACACATATGGACAAATGACAAGTTTTACAAATGACATACATACACAGTGGATTATTTGTACATTTATTTTCTTTTTTACCATATCAATTGATAGCTTGTCAAAAAGTCACCCACCTGGTTTATGATTTGAATCATGCAACTGCGTAAATTATGATGTGATAAGAGTCAAATACAAGTAACATATCTAATCATTGTTCTGCTTTCACAGCAGTTCAGGGTTATCTTCAGAGTAAAGATCAATGTGCTAAAAGAAAAAAAAATATGAAGAACTAAAATAAAGCAAAATAATAAAGTAAATGTAACTAATGACAAATTAAAATATTTGAAACAAATTACAATCAGCTGTCATGTCATTGCCACCATTCTTTGTAACAGAAACAAACAGAGAAGGAACAAAGCACTGCTAATGAAGCTACATTCTGGAGTAACAAAATATTTTAAAAGCCAAAGACAGCAAAGAAAATAAATTCAAAATAAGGATATTTATACCAAAAAGCACACAGTGAACAAATGACAAAGTATCACATTAACTGCTGTAGCTCCCTTCCTACTCTATTACAACATGAAGGCTTCTTTCTGAAACATTTGTAGACAGTAGAAAAAAGAGACTATGTGTGGGCCAACAAGGAGAACACGACCCTGCTGTTTGCAAAGCCTTGCATCCACATGAGCACTTTATCCAAGGACTTTGGGATGTCCCAACCAAATGTGTGATAACTGAATAAATAACCAGATAACACAGAATTGGTAGTCAAGAGGGATTGGTAATATTTGGCATTTTCATCAGAGATTTGAAAATAATTATAAAAATTGCACCTGGTATAATTTGCAGATCACATGAAGGCTGGCTGAAAGTGGTAGAATGGAAAGGGCTCCTACACACAGAAATATAAGACCAAAGTATTCCTGTCATAATCCCTGAGTAAGGGACAATAACCTGAAAATCTACTCCTCTGAGAAACTTTGTGGTGATGATAAACATGTGCTTCATGTGTGATGTTGTATCATAAAGTGCTACCACTCTTATGGGTGGAAAACAAGGGAAAGGTCCACATAGAACTGGATTAAATTAGTGTATGAAGTGATTTTATGTTTGGATAAGGCATAAGTAGGGGCAACATAGGAACTGACCATCTTGACCTGGTTCCTTCATTTTTAAAAGTTATGTAGAGCAGCCCACAGAAAATAATTTAAAGGGGCCTAAGTTCACCCTTATGCTTCTCAAAGCAACTGAAAGGACTTGATTTCTTATCAAAGGACAGATGTATCAACAGATCACATGGCACCTTCAGGTTCCTAGAGAAAGAATCTCACTAGAATAATCATCTGGAAGATAAACACATTTTGAACAGCTGAGGCAGGAAATGAAAGTAAAAAGCTTATAAGGGAAGCTTTGGTTCCTTGTAATTTTATGCCTTCCAAATGAGAAATATCTGCTATTCTAGAAAACCTAATCTACTTAAACCCCAGGGCTCAGGCCAGGATAAACTATGTGACATGGTGTGGGCTTTGGCATGCCAGAGGTCAGAAGGAGCAGCGCAGAGTTCTCAGCACAAAGAGCTGAATCCATCGAAGTGAGACAAAGACTCTCTGATGGAGTGGTTTGACATTACCCTGTTCATCTTGGATTCTTCCATCATTTTCAGTCACTTCTACCTAAACTGACTGCAAAAAACCCAACCCTCAAATTGCACCAACAGTCAGCTCCCTCCCATCCTTTACATGGCAATAATATTTTGACAACATCTAACACACCCTGGGGGGTTACTTGCAACTTCTCCAAGAAGAGTTTTGCTGTGGGTTTTAAACATACCCCTGCCAACAGGAAGAGCCTCTGCATTACAGCACTGATCAATGAGTTGATGGCAGTGTTCCACCATGGATTCCAACTGTGCTTTGTCATAAGAAACTCCTAAGAACCTCACCAGCTGCTCAACCATTGTCGCTAGGTCCTGCAAGACAGTGTTTAAAACCTGGGTTATTTCACAGTAATTAAAATCACATTTTAATGAGCTTAAATATTGCAAAGCAAGTTATATCCCGGTGAGTGTGAAAAATACAAGTGCAGAAGTTGTAGAAACACCACTGCCTTGAAGTTTTGCCCCATTGCAATTTGCTGAAAAGAAACACATTCTGAGTAATTAGAGTAAGACAGGCTGGCAGAAAGCATGGCCATGTAACCTTCAGATGCTGGAACAGGGAACAACTGAAAAGTAGTTGTGATGCTCCCCACTTCAGGGAACACCCCACCCTTAACTGATCCCTTTGGAATACTAGTGCATTTCAGAGGATTTAAAAGTTACTTTGATTTTGACCTTAGTCAAATAAATGACTAAAAATGTTAGGAGAGCCCTTGTTCCTTTATCAGCTTCTGGGACTGCATTCATGTAGATGGGAAGGATCTAGGGAGGTGGCCTGTGAGAACACCATTAATTTATATCTCCAGAATTCCAGGGTTCCTCAGTATGAGTTGCAAGGACAAAACAGTAATATTTATTAGGAAACAGAAGGATGCTGTAATGCCACCAGCTGGTGAGCACAGCTAGGAATACATTAATTACTCAAAACCATGGAATTGAAATGATTTACACTAAACTTCATTTACTCTGATTGTATTACACCTTCTTTTAGAATGCCACTCCATCAGAAGGCTCAGTAAAGCTGGAATTATCATTTACCTAGCTTTATTGAGTCTTGTTCTGATTTCCTCTTCTTACAGGTTTAGAAACAGGAGCTGGGTTTTTCCTATGTTTGCATTAGTTTTCCAGTCAAATAAACATTCTGAAGTATTTTCATTAGCTGTCAAAAAGATATTACTGCAATAAGAAATACATAGTATTTCCACTAGATTTCTGATTTAAGTGGATTTATTAGCCAGCATAAATACTCAATAATTATATCTACCTTTTGCTACATGATCATTCCCTCATTGTTTTCAGATTTGTTTCACAGAAACCAGTAAAAACAAGCAAATAATTCCAATAAATGCCAAATACAAAAGACAAAATAGTGATTATATATTTTTTTCCTCATTGATACAGCACATAGAGCAAGACATTGCTTTTAAATGAATGCCCAGGGCTGAGTATAGCAAGTTCTGAAGAATTTCACATCACTGCCTTCTCTGCAAGTAGTTCAGTGCCTATACATGCAGGCAGACTCCCCAGTAAATTAATATGGATATGAAAATGCCTAAAGTCCATAGAAGCTACCGAATTTTTAAAGCCAGTGCTTTAAAAATGGTATCAAGCATTAGGGAGCCCAAATATGGACATAAGAATTTTTTGCTTTATGTATTTTAAAAACTAGGGTGCTAGATGTGATAAAAACACCATTTTGCTACATCTAACCTACCTTATGCATATCTTCATACTTGAGAAAAAGTACATTGGCATCCATGTGGTGTTCCCAAAACTCTTGCACATGTTCAAACCACGAACCATATCCTACTGTAAAAACATTATGATTGGCATGAGGAAAATGAACACTTTGGTTATTAAGCTGTATTCAAAAAGGAAAAAAATAAAAAAGAAAAATGAAATAACTGGAGTGATTCATAGCCCCAGGAGAGCAGTGTCTCATTTTGACCCATGTAATGGGAGACCTAAGCCTGCCCCCAAGACTTTACTCATTTGTTTTCCAGTTCTCTGATTAAGTCCACATTTGCACTGATTTCAGTCAATCTATGTGTCTCTACCACAGGTTCAGCCACTGGTACATGGTATATACAACCTCAAGAATCTCTTTTGTTGCCAGTATTAGAAGGCAACCCCATGAGAAATGCATTCTGCATTTTTCTCTGTTACCAGTGACTAATTCTCACAAAGTGCTTCACGTAATAAAGGTAGGAGTTAGGCAAATAAGGAGTTTTTCAATTCTTCCCCATTTTTTATTTTTGGTCAATTTTATCTTTTTGGCAAAGCAGCTATAGAAAAACTATAAAACAAACTTCTTAGGTTTGTATTTTGAAGCCACCTCTTCTCTTTGAAAAAGAATTGTTTCATTCTGGTAACTGGAACACTGATGTATCACCTTCATGCATCCATTTCTTATGTAATGGGAATAACAAAAATGGAATCTCAGTGCCTTTATGAAAATTGAAAATTGGTCAGTTGAATAAAATTGTTTTCCTATGAAACTGGTCTCTTTGTCCATTGGACAAGTTCAAGTTGCCAGGATTCTGCTGAGATGTAAACATGCAGCTGAATGCTAAATTTCCTGTGCATTACCAACCTCCCATTTGTACAGTTATGGCAAATAATACTGTAATAATGCAAATATGGCAAATAATACTGTAAGGTAAATATTTACAGCAGCATGGAACATGCTGTGATGTTTTATTGGCTCTGGAAAGTCGTGATAAAGTCAGGTGGCTGCTACAAGATAAAGAGACAAATAACTCTTGGGATACATCCATGAAAAAGAAAGCCCAACCTTTCTATCTTAGAAGACCTTCTAATGTGTCTTTCTTATCTCTCTGGTCTAGAAGTTCCTGATCAGGGGCTACAGGCAAACATTCCATTCCCAGGGAACGCAAATGGAAAACTGAAGGTGGGCTGGAATGGGAGGAGAGCATTAATCCTGCTCAAGCTTGCAGGATAAGGAGCAGCAAAGGTTTTTTAAGGCCTGTTAAATAACCTCCATTGGTAGGCTTTACTTTTTTTTTCCCTTTGGTATTACACAGCTCCTTCAGCATCAGCTCCCCTAAACTCCAGGTTTGCTGCTCTGGATCTAGAGGAGACCCTGCTCTCAGAGCTCAAGGTACCTGGTGAATTCTTAGTGTCACATTAAGGTATCAGAGGAGATATTGCAGAGAAATAAAAGGCAGCAGGAATTTTTCTCTTCCTTAGCTAGAGAGTGTGGCAATCCCTTGGTTATTGTGGTCTCCTCACAGAGCTGCATTTTTCAGGCAGCAGCAGCCTGCAGCTGCCTTCTCATGGGGTCTCACTCGAGCTCACTGGTGCACTCCAGATAAGGCCCATGCAAACTAGAACATTTTGTGTTAACTGCCAAGGTATGAACCTTGAGGTTTTGGCTGAAATTTAAATATTAAAGGAATTACCAGGAAAATAACCCCAAACCTGAGGACCAGAAACACTCCTGAGAAGTAGCTGATAGTGAGGCATAACTGAAATCAAATGACGTTGGGAGTATTTACCCCTTTTTAGGAGGTACCTGGCAGCCTGCAAACTGAATTTCAGAGGAGTACACCAGAGTTTTGCTCCACTTCAGGTGGAAAACTCCTGTACCCAGGGGGTCAAATACTGTAAAGCAAATATTTACAAAAAGCACGGCTCCTAGTTTGCATGGACAAATCTCAATCCCCGCAGCACTATCCACAGCAACCTCCTTGCTGTATATGCAAAACAAATGCACCTTTATCCAGTTCACTTCTGTACTTGCAGAAGGAACGCAGAGATGAAAATAAATGTGTGCAGAGAGAACAGCTCCTTACACTTGTCATTCATAAACCTTCTGCAGAACTCCTGAAACGTTCCTCTGTAGCTCATGGTCCTTAGGGAGCGGTGGAACTGGTAATAAGACACCACCAGGTCTTTGGGGTTTCGAGCCATGTATATTACCTGTGATGGGGGGAAAATCATCTTGTTGAAAGCTTTTTCCTCATCCCAAAGCACTCACACAACTGCAACCAGCAGAGTTAAAACAAACACGAGCTCATTTTCACCTTTGAGTTGCCATTGTGGAGGTCCGAAGGCAAAAACCGGTAGGGCAGGTGGCTTTTGATGAGGCGAGGGGATGTCAGCTCCTAAAATAAAGCAGAGAGAATTGTTTCTTATAAAGCACTACTTCAGGGCACATCCTGAGCTGGCCTGAACTGTCACACTTGAGGCCCTCTGCTACACTGACTTCCATTCACAAATTAACTTCCTAAAATTAACAGGAGTTTGGGACTCAAAATCAGGTCAGGGGGTTACATCTGGTTTTTAAATATCAAAAGTTTGGATAATATGTTGGGGGTTTTGTCATATTGGGGTGTAATCCCTTCTGTTTTCAAAGTAGGTCCATTTGCAGGACCTTCTCAGAAAGAGACTATCACCATTGAAGGTTCTTAATATCAAACTCACTTTATTTCCAGTGATGCCTCCACTAAAAATCCTTGAAAAATACCAGAAGCTCTGAAAACATGACCCCTAACTTCTTCCAGATTTTACCCTTGCATTTTATTTTATCCTCAGAATTAGGCCCAAAAGTTTTTGAGTGTGTGAAGAACTTTCAAACAATATTTTTTCTGTAATTTGATACAAAATTGTCTCATGACACGAATCATGATCTGCTATTAAAAATGGCATAAATCCATATTGAATCAAGCTTCTAGCATATGGCATAGATAAGAACGTGTAATCTCAAACTAAACCTCTTACTACTGCCACCACTTTTTTGCAGCAGGGTAGCACCGAGGTCTCGCTGGATTAGGCATCACAGATGAAAAAGAAGAGCAATCTCTGACCTCTAAATACTCTCAGCCTAAAGTAGGCTGAGGCTGCAGTTGTCATTGACCACAAGCAGCTTAATTCTATCCCTGCCAGCCTCAGCTTGCTCAGCCCAAGCAGCACTGCAGCTGTTACTGGATGGCCCTGTATAGTTTTCCTAGTAATTCCAAGACGTGCTTCAGTCAGAATTGGTTGCAGCAAGGACAAGATCACACTCATGTGCCATGCAGCTCGATTTCAAGGGACTCTTAATAGGGTGGAATTTCATGCAGGATATTCCAGACCCCTCAAACTACACCCTACAGTGTCTGTAGAGAGCCAGGATCTGTGGATCTAAAGATTGAGATGTGTAAATTCGGAGCAGTGGGAATACAGATGCATGGATATCTGCATTTTTGGTTACTCTTTCACAATTTCTGGGAAGGAATCAAAGCAAATTTGCCTCATTTGGCCAGCTCTTATTTACATAAGCAAAAAAGACCTGGAACCTTGATTCAGAAAACCCACTGCCACGATATTTAGGACACGGAAACAAATTTAAAGTATTAAACAGAACACAATGAAGCTTAATTAAAGCCATTTAAAATAAGCTGTTAACACTCTGAATCATTGCAACATTCTGGACAAGTCCACTGACGAGAAGAACACAGGATGAAATGAAGTGATAAACATGGAATTGAGAATAAAGACACCCAAATGCTGGAAGACTTCCTTTGCAATAAATTGTACCTTGATGATGTCCAGACCGGGCTGAGGGTACTCTAGGACTGGAAGTTGCTCATCTATATTCATTAGTCCAATCTCATCTGGATCAGCTCCCTGACTCACTAGATACACCACTTCCTGCAGCAAGCCTGTGCCTGCACAAACCAAACAATGAGAGAGAACAGACTGTATTAGAGTTCTTATCTAAACACAGCCATATGAAGGGAGACTTAAACAGGGAAATAATGGCAACTTTTGTCCTCAACAGTCTGCTGTGAGCTAAGTCTATTACTACTGTTTTAATGTAGTATGGCAGCTGTCTTGGTTTTATTTCAAATACATGCAGATCTTTCATGCAAAAGACCTAAGATTTTTTTTCTTCAGTAACAATTTAAATACACTTCTTTCTCCAGATCACTTAACCGGTGAATTGCAAAGCATTTAACAAAAGGTTTTACCTCTGTAAATGTTTCCTTGGCAAAACACTACTATTTCCATTTTAGAAACTAAAAAAATGAAGTGAACAGAGGTCATCCAAGTTCACAAAATGCATTAGTGGCTGTGCTGAGAGACCTTTATTCTAAATTGCAGGCAGGGCCCCTGTGATGCAATGATTTGGGAGTCTATTTATGCCTCCAGGTTATGGAGTGGATAAAGCCCCAAGCACATCCATGCACAGTGAGTCAGTCACAAGCTTTAGAAGCCTCAATTATGCATCTCTCCCCACTCTGAGGACATTTACAAAGCAACCATTAGATATCATGGCCAGTGACTGCACTTTGGAAAATTAATAGGTACTTCAATTAGACCTTTGGACAGGAAAACCACTTCAAAATGACTTTACCTTCAGGCAGGTAGGGAACCCTCAAAACAGAGCTATTTGACAGAGGGTTATGAAGAGAAAGGCTCTTGATGAGATGGAGGAACAGAATGGGGAGAGATCACAGCGAGCCAGAGGTGGGACCCCACAGTTTAGACAAAAAGTCCCAAGGGTGTGGGACACCCTGGAAACTGCAAAAGACAGACCCATTATTTAACCCATTATTAATTATTTATTGGGAGCAGTAAGGGAAATGAGACCAGGATTTATCCACTCTCTCGTGTTGCCTAAAGGAGCAAGTAATGGTTCCAAAGCTGGTTACAAAGCCCAAGCCTGCTCCTGCATCCCAGTCCTTGGAATAATGAGCTGTAAACTCTGGGATCATGACAATTTGAACTTGGAAATAATCTGTGAGTTTGCAAGTCACTTGTAACAGTCACTAGTTAATTCATGTTAACTAACAAGACAGCACACACAAACAGGCACCTTTGTACCAATCCTGTACATTGGTCCAACACAAAAAAAAAACCCCAACCAACCAACCAAACAAACCTACTGTATCTTTATTCTGGTTATTTTTTAATCTGAGACAGAAACAGTTAAGTGAAGCCAATGGTTGGAGTGAACACAGCCTGGATACAATGTGAAAGAACCCACACCTCCAAGAATTGTCTTGGATAGCAAGCACTTCAAAATTCCACTGTTCCCGTACTGATTGATGGGTAAATTAAAAAGGTTTGGGACAGGGAAAAAAAAAAAAAAAAAAAAAGAAGACACTTTTATATTATCATCACCCACAGAGACAGCTGTCACACACTTAATACACACTTGCCTGCCCCCAAAGGCTGTTCACGCTGCATTTTTAAGTTCAAGCATATATTTTATGCATTAAAATTAACATTCATGCAGTACTTTAGTATCAGTCCTTGTGACTCTGAATGAGCACAACCCTTGTTCTCATTAAATATTTATTCTCACCGGAAACATCCTGGTTCTCCATAATTTATTTCAGTATTTCCAATTCCACCTGCAAAGAGAAATGCTATCACAGCAGCCCTGTTTCCCTGAAAGGAAAAGAAATAACTCTGTGGGGATACACAATAAACTATTTTTTCATTGCTCAGCTGCTCTCTAGGCAGAAAGCTGCCATCTCTATTGCCTCTGAATACAGAAGGGCTGCAGGGCTGAGGCAGAACCACACTGAACCTTTGGGAGAGCAGCACCAGCTCTCCACAAAGTCCACCAGGAAAGTTAAAAGTGAGGCTAGGGAGCACAGCCCCCATGGGGAGCACCCCTTACCTGGCTCTGCCCAGACCTGTGCCTGTGCACCAGACTTGGCTTGATTGTGTCAAATCCATGGAGAACTGCAGAGGTGGGAAATGGCATATTTCCCATCCAAAGTGGGAGTTTAGATGGAGACTCAAAAGTCTCCATCTAAAAGTGTTTCCACCAAAACCAGTGACACGCTGAAAGATAAATGCTGGGACTATCCAGTAGCTGGAATTTCTCCTCCCTACACCTGCAGTAGGATCACTGATCTCAATTTCCCTCAGCCATGAACTTTGTGCTAGTTTTCTCTTTTGTCAGTAACTGTGTTTTTTCTCTGAATTTTTTTTTAGCCTAATTTTTTCTCACATTAGCACTCAAGTTACTGTGCTTTGGAATTTCAGGGTCTTAATGCGAATGAAAACTAGGGAATTAACTTTTGAGGGAACAGTGATTTTTTTTTATCATGTCACCCTTAATCAATTATTATTTACCACACACACACATATTCCAAAAGCTCCATGTAAAAATTTTATCATTGACCTGGTTTCCTGTTTAAAAGAACAAATTAAAACATCACATGCTTAAGTAAAAAAAAAAAAAAAAAAAAAAAAAACAAAACACCAAAACAAAAAACCCTAAAAACTTTTATATGAATAATTAGACAGATATGACTTTCTCACATCTCTACTAGGACTAAAACCAACTCAAATTAAATGTATCAGAGCTTAATGTTCTTTTGGTTTAGGAAGGATGATTTGACATAACAGCAGGCAGCCCAAATTTCAGACCTGGCTGCTAAGGCAACATCTTCAACCTTGGGAACACCAGCTGGCTGAAAAGCCAAATAAAGTGGGATACTGTACCTATCCACAAGATGAAGAGCCCAAGTTTAGACCTGGGCTAGCAGAATTTATTAAAATGCCATAGTATGATAGGATGTGAGTCTTCTGCTGCATCCTCATCTGTGTGTAACACATACAGAAATCTGCCATTTGACCCAGCTGACTTAGTGATGCAAGAACCAGCATTTAATGGATGGAAGGTAGAGTAAATTCCTGAAAGTGAGATTATCAAAGGAGATTATGTGAATAACACCAGCAACCCCAATCTATCACAAAACCTGGTCAGATCTAAATGTCACAGAGACTTTCTAAGAAAAAGGAAAATTATGATACCTGCTGGACGGAAGAAAAAGGTGAGGCAAGCTAAATAAAAAAAAAAATAAACTAAAAGTGTGCAGAGCCTCTCTCTGTACTCCCTAGATTTCTGACCCTGCCGAGGCAATGGATGTTGTGTGTCCCCAGTATCTTCACTGCTTCCTCCCTGTGCTGCTGAACACCTGTACAGGTACATGCACACCTCACTTGGGATGGTACAGAAGGATAAACACAATAGGACAATCACTGAAAAACAGGATTAAATGCCAGCCTTTGGACATGAGGCACCAAATGCCACATTAATAAGTTCCCAGCAATTCTATCCTTTCTTCTTTCATCTGCAGCATTTCATTCAGGAGAAAGACTGCTCACTCTGCTACCTCTAAGGTCATATTGCCAAAACAGACATGGAATTCATGAGCACTTATCCAATTCCAGCTAAAACGGAGGCAGTCAGCATCTGAGGAACTTAAGTGTAAAGTACCTGAGTAATGCTCTTCCTGACAAGCTCCTCTGCTATGTCCAAAAACACCTCAGGAGAACAGAGTGTTCCAGTTTACCACACAGTATCTGGAAAGAGAGGGGGTCGGAAACAGCTGTGAGAAGCTACTGCCTGCCAGAATCTGCAGGTGTCTTTAGGAGAACTTTTTAAATTACCTGTGAGCCTGGATTTCTACCCTGCATAACAGGAGCGTGCTGGTGGGGATGCACTGTGCTTCCCTGGGCTACCTAATGATGCACAGGAATTAGGACTCATTAAAAATCCCACCACGCCCCAGCAGTCCCTGTGACTGGGAACTCTTCCTTTGTGCCCTTTCCATGGTCAATGCCTCAGCAGCAAGAGCAAAGTCAGACCAGGGCCACTTTGCCTCTGCTCCTCAGGAGCTGCTGCAGCAGCAACCAGGCAGCACAGCGAGACAGACACGACGTGGAAACACCACAGCTGCTGCTTCTGCCTTCTGTGTGTTAGATGTCTTCCAATGTCAGATTTAGTCTCTGTGGAAGGGAGAAATATTCTCTAGTGCAGATGTTCTCTGGCTTCTCTTAACTCTTTCTGGCCACTGGCACTCCTGTGAAATCACCAGACATCACAGATGTGCTCAATGGAAGTGGCAAATATAAATCCGTAAGATTTCAGGTGAAATTTCCCTTCTCTATGTGGTTTCTAAGGTAATTTCTTTCAGTTTCTCCTCTCTTATCAGCTAAGACAGGACAAACCTGCAGCTCAAGGATGCAAAGGCCTTGGTATATTCCCTTTATTTGCTCTTTGTATGGAAACGACGTGGAAAATTAAAATAGAGAAATACTAATGCTAGTAATCTAGCAACCCCAATTAGCTGTACTTTGTTGGATCTGCCAATGCTTGACCAAATTTTGGCTAATCCAGTGCAGCAGATCCATTATGACTCATAACTTCTTTATAGCATTGGTAGATGCAAGTGCTCATTAAAAGTGAGGGCTGCCAAAGCTGCCAGACTGGTCTGCAAGTGCTGTACAGCAGAGCCTCACACCGTTGTTCTAATTGCCTGCAAGCTCATTCCCCTTGGCCAATTGCAGTGTAAATCTGCAGGTCGGTATGACAGATTCATCCTCACCCTACAATACTGGAGAGAAAAATCAGATTTTTTACAGTAGAAGAAAAAAAAAAACCATTTCCAAAACATTAAAGCATCTTCCCTTGGGGTCTGTATGCTGTAGTTCTCCTAATCATTCAAATTCCACCTGGCTTATGAATAGAGGTTTTCATTAACAACTGTGGTTTTAAAAATAAAAATAATTTATATACCTTGATACCATATTTTCTAATTCTTCTGTTTTCCTAAATTAGACTGGGTATTCAGAATAAAGACTGAAATTGTGATGTTATATTGCCACACTATTTTTTTTTTTGACTGACCAATTAAACATTTATCAGAGGGCCCAATTTTCAGAAAGGACTGAATATTCATCCTTTAAGACTAATGCCCCCCCTTATATGGCCTAAGTGCCACATAGTCAATAGTGACCCGTCAAGGGAGTCTGTGGGACACAAGGAACCTGAATTCAGACCTTCTAAGAGTAAAGATGAAAACTCAAGTAAGACTGGATTTTTAAGAAGTTAAATACACAATTTCCAGCAGCATTCAGTAAGCACAGTATTAGATTTAGACTTCCTAATCCATTTATTTTTCTGCTTGCAACTACCAGCTTTTAAACCAAAACCAACGGGCTAAATTCTGCAGACATGGGTCCATTAATTCTCAGTTGTGTTTTGAGTATGTTTTGCCAGAGGCTATAAACAGCACACTGTGAAAACCCTATTCTATTTAGGAGGAAAACATACTTTCTGTTTGGTAAAGTGCTGTCACTGAACTGTTTACACACACATATTATCCACAGAATTATTGCTATTATGTCCAATACAGTACCCTAAAGCACTGCTTTAATGAACTGGTTACAAAGCAGAGCTATATTTGGCTAATGCATTAGTACTATTTTTTTAATAGTGGTCTGAGTCGTGATTCTCCCTTACATTAGCTCACTAACTACTCAATAGAGGACAGGATGAGAAGTGCACATCGACCACAGAGTGTCTGGGACCTGGCACTGACAGCTGGGGCAGCCCTCCTCCCCACAGCGAGGGTGCCCACACCAAACAGCAGCCTGGAGAAAAACCTCTCCTTTGGAGCATGCTGGGTCCTAAAACTGGAGCAACACTAGTAAATAAAACACACCAGGATGTTCTCTGGGAGATCTGTGGCACAGCCAAACCCACACCTGCAGAGATAGATTCCCTGAAGAAGAGATTCATCTGTCTCTTGCTGGCAGAAGTCTCTTGCTGAGGAGAGCTGAGGCAAAAAGCCTTTCTTTTCTATCCTTGTTAATAATCCACAACACCCTCACGTGCTCTGCAGCAAGGGCTGGGTAAGTAGCATCCTAACAGCTCTAAGAACTCTGAGTCAGGTCCATAGATCTATTGTTAAAGACGTCAACAGGCCAAAAGTTTGCCTTAATTTGCCTTCTGATTGAAGAGCCAGGATTTGTGCCTTCAAGCTTGTCTCGACATCCGTGACTTCATCATATCCAGGTGTCCTGGATTTTGTCACAGGTCCTTCAGAGACAGCAGCTACTGGCTGGTTACAGACACCTCTTGGTATCAGATATTCAAAGGGAAAATGGTTTTACTCCTCTCTTGAAGCTTTAGCTGGGATGTCCATATCTGGATGCTCATCCTGTCTTGCACCAGGTGTCAACACTAATGGAGTAAATTCACACAAATTGCTCCAATTCACTTAAAATTAGATCTGCCAAATCAGCTGAAGGAGTTTCTACTTTTGGCATCAAGTCCTGTAGCAAATTTTGCGTGGGACAAACCAGAATGCATCCACACAAAACACTCTGTGGGTTATTTTTCTACCAGGAATGATGAACAGCAGGCTAAGGGCACTAACAATCCTGCTGCAGCACAGGCACCTTTAAAAGCAGATATCTGCCCATATCCTAGGGTTAATTTTTCTTCCAGTTTCTAATCACCAACCAAGCATGCTCCCATGGTAAAAGAGAGCACAACATCTATCTGGCTAAACCAAAAAAAACATAACATACAACATGCAGGAACATAGAAATAACAGATAAGCCTGCTTGCTCTGACAGAATGACATTTCTTCTCTCCCTTTCCACATCTATTCAAGGCTGACCAGGTCTAAAGCCAACCCAGCACAATAAGTTGTTACCTCAGTTGTAGCCTGCCCTCCTGCATGCATCCTCTGGCAGCTCCATTCTCCCATCTTTTTAGAGCCCATATCAAAAAACATGCCTAAATTGCATAATACATTACCCCAGCAGGAGCTCACAATCTCCAGCTGAAAGTCTTCCCACTGTGCCTAATTTCCCTTTGTTTTTACACACTGTACCAAGGACAACAATGCAGGAAAGAACTTAGCTGTGATGACAAGTCATTGGGTTTTAAAATCATGCTCAAGGACTTCATTGCATCAAAAAGAGCTGCAGAGTTACCCTTAGCTCCATTGATTTCTAGGACAACTCTATCACTCTGTGTTCTGTTCTACAGTCATAATATGGTCTGTGGGTAAATGCAGAGTTTCACAGCAAGCTCTGCTAACTGAGATAGGACCAGAAATCAGGAAACAACAGGGCACCCCTATTAGGCACTCATGTTCAGGTAGATCTCATACCCTTGGCTGTGAACATACTCCTCTCCCCACATAATAATGTCAGAAGATGTCTGTCACCACTCAAAAGGCAATTCTCTGCCTCAGCTTTAATCTCTTCCAGGTAAATTGTTAGGCAAAACCTGCCTACACATTAATGTGCATTGGACATATTAGGTGGTCAAGTTTCAGGAGTGCAGCACAGCAATAATATAATGTGAAACAGCTGCAGGTACAGATTATACATTAAAAAAAAAAAAAAAAACAAACCACAACTTGTCCAGTCAGCTATTGCTTGTCTAAGGTCAGGGAGTAAAGCATTTTTTCCCACACAGAATCTCAATCAAGTCATAGCCGCACTAAACAAAACCATTCTTCTCAAGATACCTATGTCCCCCCTCATTGAGCTGGACTGCAGTTTTAAGCCAGCTACAGCCCTTTCCATTGCTGCTCTTCAGACTCAGAAATGGAAAGAAATCTGTTTGGGAGTATAAAAGGGGATCAGCCAACCAATATCATCATGGGTTTGATGCCTAAAGATTTTAGCTTTTTTTACATTTTTCATATATTCATAGATTTGTGGACTGATAATGCATGGTTATATAGCTCCTGGTATTTTTCCTACCCTTTCTCTTAGATTTTAGAGTAATAAGCTAATCTTCTAACACATTCCTGAAAGACTGGTTTTCAAGTAGAGAACCTTCAAGGACATTTTGTGTTCCAACAGAATCTGAGAAAACACAACAAGAAATGGGGCAAAGAAGCCCCTAGACCAAATCTAACGGGGCAGAACCTGGGGGAAAACTACCTAACCAACTGCTCTTCTAATTGGACAATATTTGTTAAATATGATCATTTGTGAACTTATAAAAATTGTGGAAATCTGATGCTGGGTGTACCCATAACCATGAGGGAACCTGGAAGCTTCCAATAAAGACCTGCTTTTTTATCTTACCATTTTAATACTGTTAAAAGATTTTTCCCTTTCAGGCAACAGGGTTTACAGTGTTGCAGCAAAATGGTTGAAGGGAAGGCACTTTTTCTGACAGAAAGCACTGGTGACCCAAAATAAGCACTGACATTGATCATTACTAATGTGCATTTCAGCTCTGCATGCAGTGAGCAGTCCAGCTTCAGCAATGCCTGCAGCTGCTCTGTGCTACTTTGGCAATCCTGACCAGCAGTGCACAGGCTTTGAACTGCATGGTTAAGCTGTGTTTCTCATGGCCTTGCATCCATAGGAGGCCAATGGCACCTGGGCTGTGCCAGCCATGGGGTGGCAGCAGGGCCAGGGCAGTGACTGTCCCCTGTGCTGGCACTGCTGGGGCCACACCTCAGATCCTGGGGCACTGCTGGGAACCTCAGGACAAGAAAGACATGGAGGGGCTGGAGCGTGTCCAGAGAATGGAACGGAGCTGGGGAAGAGGCTGGAGCACCAGGAGGGGCTGAGGGAGCTGGGGGGGCTCAGCCTGGAGAAAAGGAGGCTCAGGGGGGACCTTCTGGCTCTGCACAACTCCCTGATAGGAAAAAATATATATGGTAGGTGACATCTGTTTGCCCATGAGAACTGCTTGCCATTATATATGAAAAATTCTGGTAGAGAAGAAACAAATCTAGTGGAAAATATAGACAAGAAGATTATATGATTTATCCCAGGTCACAGAATCTGCAGCCACAAAGTCACATTGCATACCTAGTGTCCCAATGCTTCCATCACTTCTAAAGCAGCATTTCTGGGACAAACCAGGGGGTAGTTCCTCCCCGTCAGCATGGGGTGTATGAGTCCCTACTGTACCCAACAAGAGAAAACCCTTCATTTAATAAGACTGCATAATAAGAATAAAAAAATAAGCATTTTGCTTCATTAATATCTTTACTGTGACAAATGAACATTCACATGAAATGAGAATGACTGGCTGGTGGGTTTGGCTGATCTACATAATTTTCTAATTCTTTAGTCTTTGGGGTCATTATAATTTAATACAATCAATAATGATTTCAGAATACACTTTTTACCCAGGGTAAAACCTTTTTTTTTCCCTATGCAGGTTTATCAAAAAAAAAAAAGCAAGTTGAGTGTTGCACTACTTAACAGCAGGGAAGTAATTATGCTACATTTGCAAAAGATCCAGCAAAACCTATTAGATAACTGGAGAATTCTTCATCTTCTGAACCATTTGTTCTCCCTCTATAACATCTCTTCACTGGTATGATAAAAGGGTCATGAGAGAAACATTGCTATCTAGATAATAAAAGGAGTTTCCCTTAACCACAGATCTTTTTTTCTTTGCTCTTATTTCAAGTTTGAGACATACAAGGACCTACTCAATTCTACTCACATTGAAATCAAGTCAAATGTATCAGTGGCAAACTTAACATTGTCTTCAATTACTTATTTTTTGATGGTTTTATTTATAATTTCTTTGCCTAGCAGCATTTAAGAGTGAGTCAATACCTGAAGGTATTTTGAGCTATATATGAATAAAAAGATACACCCATTTCAGAAGGACTTTCAAAGCACAGGAACCCAGTGGCTTTAATCCCCAGAAATATTAATGTACAGGAGTCACTTTCTGCACCTGAATGGTCCTCAGTGGAGTGAGTTTAGGCTGTAGGGAGTATTTACTCTTCTCAGTGGTGAAAAGAACATGATTTGAGTCATCAAGAACATGAAATCAAACAGATTTGATTTCATGTTCTATCAAAGATTCAAATATAGACCCTGTCCATCAGTCCCTAAAGAGACAGCTCACAAAGTATATCTCTGTCACACAATGCAGTTTGCTCTTCCCTTCCTGTTTGAAAAAGAATTCCATTCATTCTGGCCAGCTGGTATGGGAATTGATGCACATTCATCTGTCATTAAAACAGAACAATATCTGAGCTTTATACATTGCTTAAAGAAACCAAGTAACTGTGATGTTACTGTCAGAGAGAAACAGTTACATGCTCTATTCTGATTTTAAAGATATCAACTCGTTCATCCAGATTCATGAAACTAACAAAGGTTTCTCATCATTTCATGTCACAGAGCATAATATTGCTTCAAAAACCAGAGGTGAAAGAAAAAGAATCCCAAATGTACTTTGTGTAAAAAATTGATTTTTAAGCCAGCCTCATGATTTCTCGAGGCATGCCTCTGGGCCAGTAACATTTGCATTAATTCTCTAAATGAAAATGGTTTAAGCCCAAGGCAACAAAATTCTGCAGAGGTTATAGCACTATAAATCCAGCACTGCAGAATCCTGCTCTTTTGCAACTACAAAGCTGTTGTTTAAAATAATGCCAACAAAACTGCTGGGAGAAGTTCCATATGAGAACACTGGAAATTAAGGCAATTAATTTAACACATGTGGATGCTGGTGTCCCCTGAGGAGCCTTTGCTACAAAGGCCACTCAGACCTGCCATTAGGAGGGAAACCTCTGCAATCCACCGCAGCTGCCACCCGTCCCTCTGATAGCTCCCAGCCAAGCCTCCCACAGCTCAGGAACATCCTTGGGCAACCCTTCAGCCTGATTCTCCTCCCAGTTATGACTGTGCAAATCAGGAGTGTTTGACCTGTGCCCATCTGGGTATCTGCAGCCACGGGAACTTAGTCAGGCAATAATACTCTGTGTGTTGAATAATAAGACTGCTCCTGTGTAGTACAGTAACACCAATGTCACCGGGAAATACAACCTTGTTGCCAGGAGATTTTTACAGTCTGTGGAAAACATGAAAAGTAGGATTGAACAAGATAAAGCAAGATTTTGGCATACTTAGTGGGTACATTCTCTTTGTAACATATCTCTTTACTCAAGATTTTGCCAATCTGTTTTATAACATGGTCCCACAGACAGCTAAGGTTCATTGGAAGGAGAAGAAACAAGAGGTCAAAGATAAGAAATCCTTAAACCAACTTCATATCCAAAGAAAAAGCACATATGTCTACATCTTCAATGGTTCAAGCCTCTCTTTGCCTTAAGTGCAGCAACTTTTGAGTGCCAAGTCTAACCAAAAAGTATTTAGATGTTGATGAGCTGAAGTCTATTACTTTTACTGGGGAATCAGACAAAGAGGGGAACTGCTGGTTATATTGTACCCTCTGTATCCCACAGTTTAACGGTTGTCCCTGTCATAGCTGTAATGGTCAATGCATCCAACAACTCTTTCCCCATAACAGAAGAAAACCCTGGGGCACACAGAGTTCCCGCATGGGAAGAACAAAACAGGGATTATGGGATGAGGGAAATGGGCCATGGAAGAATGCAGAGAGACTGTAAGAGAGAGGAAGGACAGAACTCCTCCATCAGCCAGGGCAGGGACTGGCACATCCTGGTGACCCAGCAGGAGGGAGTGTTACGACTCAGGAGTGCTAGAAATAGGAGGATAAAAGAGGTGTGCACACAGTGGGAGAGGCACACAGAACAGGAGGAGAACAGAGAACCCCCCGTGCACACAATGCACTGCCAGAGGCATGGCCTGTACACACAGAACCTCTCAAATTACAAAATGGACAACTCAAACTGACTTTCCCTGGTTCATTTCACATAACACCAGAGGTGAGTGTGAAAGAATTCCAAAGAGGAGAACTCAGTAAATACACACACATGAAAGCTGTCCTTGGAATGACCCACAAACTCACTGCTGGCATTTCATTAAGGCAAAGGTCTAGAGCCATCATATTCCCTAGCAGCCAAAGGGTAGCTACAAAAATCCAGTGCTACAAGGGAAATCGAGAATCTATAGAAAGACACCCCCAGACAGGTAAGGCCATAGCTAACACTTGCTCTTTTGACCTGTTGTCTGGCACCAAATCCAAGCTATCATGAACCGGCTGGACTTGAAGCTGGTATTTGCTTGACAATTGACATTTTTCCACACAGAACTCCAAAAACTTATTTGGCAAAACTATCACCATGGGAGAGAGAGCTTCATTATTAATGTAAACAGCTCGCTTTCTCAAATTACCAGTTTCACAAAAGGCATGAACTTGTGGGTTTTGACTCAAGAATGCAAAGTACACATCCATTTAGAACACACACGAGATGGTATGAAGGCAGCTGCTGTGCTCCACTTCTGAGTAAGCACATGGACAGATCACGTCCAGTCAGGGTGACACTGTAAGACACAATAAAACATTGAGTGAACCTGAACTAAACACTACACTTTAGGGACTGATTTAATTCCACTGAAATCACTGATGTTGGCAAACAGCTAACCTGGCTCTCAGCACGGTGACTGAAGGAATACCATGGAAAAGTTTATTCTGTAGCTTAAGTTCACAGACGAGAATTTTAATTTTCAAGTAGGGCACAGGAAATCTACAGGATGAGAGTGTTCAGCTCCAGTTGTGGCAGAGGCACAGTGCTCCCTATAAACAGTGCATCTGTATCTCACCCGTGGTGTGAGCTCCAGTCATTTAACACTACAGAGAATGGCATTCTGGTTTACATTTCTTCCTGCAAATCTGTGTGTCCCACTCAGCCTGCCTGCTCTACACTACAAAATTATGTGGAAGATGAAACTTTTGACTTCATTTCTTCAGTAACACACCTGATTTTAAATTATGTATCATGATAAAAAAGATTTTCTATAATTACAGTACTCCCATATGCACAAGCATAGACACACATCCATATAGCTGAGTCTCTGGGTTTTAGGCATAAAGTTTCTCATAGTCTAGAAGCTCCCAAAAGCTGTTACCATTGATTGGGCACAGGTGTTAAGAATAATTAAAGATATAAGGAATATAATTATTCAGCCATCCATCAGTGGAAATCACATTAAAGCAGAGTCACTTTCCATTAGGCTTATTACATTACTGCCAGTAAGGCCACTGGTACATTTGATTTTCTACCATTATTGGAACAGCTTCTTCCTGGGTCACTCCCAATTTACCAATAACTGTAACTATTTCCAAGCACCACCTCCATTTCACCTGTTTGGAGCTGCATTGTCTATTCCTGCAGTGTATTGTGTCTTCCAAATGGCTTCCAGACCACTTCACCAGTCCCTGGGACAGCTGAAGCAGTCCTGGCCACTTGTGGATTTTCTTTGCCAAATAAGCCACCATATGGTCAACAGCTACTGCTGGAGCCTTCTGCTTGCAGCCACAGGCTCTGGCCTCTCACACATCCAGCAAACAGACTTTTTTTGGTATTTTCCACAATTTGAGCAGATGGAGATCTGCTGCTACACTGAACAAAGCTGCTCTCCTTAGGAACACAAAAAAAGTTTTCTGTTGGACCTATTTGACATTGGTGCATTTTTCTTTCTTGAAGTATTGCTCAAATACAATTTATTCACAGAAACTAGATAAGTGTGTCCCAGACATGTTCTACCTCTAAATATTACCAGAACAAGCCAAACCATTTCGCCTCATATAATTACATTTTGTGCACAAAATCTGTTTTGTGAACCTACATTTTTCATTAGAGTAACATCATAAAAATTCTGATTAGGTCCAGTAAACAGAAAAATCTTCGTCAACATTATTGAGAAGCAGCAAGATGAAGTTGTAGTTTGGGTAATGGGCTTCTGGATTTAATTCCTGGCTTTGCTGTAGACTTTCTACATGACCTTGGCTAAAACAGTGGAAACCATCCTAGGGAAGCCCAGTTTCTGCTGCCATGCCTGTCCCTGGCCAGCAGCCCTTCTGAAGCCCTAAATCAGCTGTGAGCCACAGAGGAGCAGCTGACAAAACAAGCTTCCAAGCGTCTTGGTAAACTTTGGGCTACAGAAAGGTGGAGCTTGAAGATGCTATTATTGCCCATTCTCTCAACAAGGACATCAGATTACTCACCACCCAACTATTCTCTTTCCTGGCAAATAAAATCCTATTTTGATGTTAAGGCTGCTCCTCCAACTCATCCACACAATAATGCACCTTCAGTTTCGGTGCCCCATTTCTCATCCATCTTCTCCCAGTGACTGCCAGTAAATCCTCTTGCAGCACATCCATTTTCTAAGTGTCTAGTTCCCTGTCACTGGGGCCCCAAAATATCTGATATTATGTTGCTCTATGCACAAACCAGCAAATTAAATAGAATTATGCAAGCTGGCTTTCCACAGCCAACTCTAGCCATCACAACTAAGCTACTGCCAGCTATTAATGATATTGTGGCTGGTTGAGATTGGCTGAGGATATTTAACAAGACACCACTATGAAATTGGGGTGCAATTCTAACACAGAAACATTGTTACCTCAGATTCTCAAAACTGAAATCTCAAACCACAAAGAATTTAAGTGTGTTGGTGCTGCATGCACGTATAAATCTTGAAGAAGACAGTTTAAAAGAACAATTTAAATGTAGTTGTCTGCTCCAATACTAGTATTTTGAGTGCCATCCATCTACATATTTTCTCTTATCTAATGTGTTATCTATCAAGCTCTTGCCAGTCTTTAAGAACATAGTTAGTAACAAAATACCAAAAAAAATTACAGTCAAATGCTTGAAACTGTGAAACTGCTTGAGAAATGATAAAAACATAATAGATGCCACATCATGGAAATGTGCGTGCTTGAAGCAGCACACCAGGAAATTGAAAAGCATTAGCCATTCACACAACAAACAGTGAAGTAAGTCAGAAACCTACAATACTGAAACATGGTTTTACAAGGGCTTTTACAGAGCTGACATTTGTTATCTCCAGTGGACTTTGGATTTCATAGAAAGGGATCATCTCATTGTCAGGAAAAAAGTCATTTGGGAATGCACTCACAAAAGAGTTTATCTGATTTTATCAGGTGGGGTACAAAGCTCCCATATTGTCTATCTTTTTGCAGGCAGCACTACATCCATGGTAATTCTCTTTAAATATTTTTGCTTGGAAACGGAGAGGATAAAAAAATCAAGAAATATGGCATTACAAGCAGACACCCAAACGGTGTGCAGCAGCCAAGGGATGCATTTACTGGACCAAACATTCACTTGTACTGCGAACGGGAGGCCCTTCTGTGATTCAGAGTGCAGCAAGAACGTACGTGGAGCACATGTTCTCCCAGAAGGATCTGGGCAGCCGCCTCGGGAGTGCAGCACGGAGGGAAGGCTGTGGAGCAGACACCGAACCTGTGCACCACAGCAGACACTCGCAGCGATGCCACAGCCCTTCCCCGTTCGACATCTTTGCTGAGCGAGATTTCCCTTGCCCGGAGCAGCACCGTCATACTCCGGCGGTTCGGGATCACCGAGGCGGGGTCACCGGGCAGCGCTGGGCGCCCGCGTGTACCCACCCTCCGTGGGTCCCCCGCAGGGCCCCCGAACCCCCTCCGTGCCCGGAACAGGCTCTCAACTCTGCAGAGCTGCGGGGGCTGCCGGGAGCAGAGCACCACACCTGGCCACAGGGCACCATCCTCGGACACCATCCCCGGATACAGGACACCATCTCTGAATCCAGGACACCATCCCTGGATACAGGGTACCATCCTTGGACACAGGGCACTGCACCATCCCCGGCCTCAAAGCTCCATCCCCGAATACAGGACGCCATCCCTGGACACAGGGTACCATCCTTGGTCACAGGGCACTGCACCATCCCCGGCCCCAGGGCCCCATCCCTGGATACAGGGTACCATCCTTGGATACAGGGCCACCATCCCCGGGCACACCCGCCCGGGGACGACGGGCTCAGGCCTCGCCCCACATCCCGCGGGGGCCGCCGGGTCACCTCCAGCCCCCGCTCCCGATCCCGGCCGCCCGGTGAGCGGGGAGAGGAGGAGGAGGAGGAGGAGGAGGAGGAGGAGGAGGAGGAGGAGGAGGAGGCGCCCCACAAGCCGCGGCAGCCCCGGCCCGCCCGCCTACCTGATTTGGGATAGGTGACGATCCAGACGTCGCTGTCCCTCACCGGGAAATTGGCGATCTCCTCCATCTTCCCGCGGCAGAAGGGCGGCAGCCGCACCCCATTGTACTCGAAGTACTTGCTCTCGAACTCGCAGGGCGTGCTGGGCGTCTCGGCCTCGCTCTCCGCCATCCTCTTCCCTGCGGGCCGCGGGGGAGGCCGAGGTGCGCGGGCCGCGGGCGCTCCGGCGGCAGGGAGGGAGGGAGGGAGGGATGGAGGTGTGGAGGGAGGAAGGGAAGGGGAGGGGAGGGGAGGGAAGGGAAAGGGCGGGCGAGCGGCGGGCGCGGCAGCCCCGGCCCCCGGCACAGCCCCACGCACGGCGGGCGGGGGCTCCGCGCACGGTGATGTCATTGCGGGACAGCCGCGGCCGGCAGGGGAGGGGAGGGATGCAGGGACGGACGGACAGACACACAGACACAGACACACACACACACACACACACACACACCCTGCCGGCTCCACCTCCCCCCTCGACTCCCCACTCTTCTCCGGACACGGTGGCGGCGGAGGCAGCGGGGGTGGAGGCAGGACCTGCCGCCATCCCCGTTTCCAGCCAGCCCGCGGCGGTGCGGGCGCTGTGGCAGCGCCAAGGCCTCGGAGAGGGCAGGTGGGAGGCTGGGGAGTGCAGGGGAGAGGGATGAGCCGCAGCCGCCAAGTGAACCGGGGGCTCTTTCCCGCCCTTGCACCGAGATCAGGCATGATCCATGGCGGGGCCATGTAAGACAAAGTGACAAAGACAAGTGACCAAGGGGCGCGCTCCTGCTTTTTCAGCAATACAGATTATTTGCTCCTTGAACTCCCATTTAAGCCGGCACCTGCTTTCCACACAGGTTACTCTTCATCCTGACTGCCTCATCCCGGTCTCTTGGATGCTAATCCAGGCTGGTAACAGCTTTCATTACAGCCTGGGGCATCTTTCAGGTGGGGCTCAGGCCTCAGCACTCAGCGGTACCCAACGCACCTGACCTCCCTTAAAATGTGTTTGAGCTACCAAAAGAAAGAGGCCAGTGTGGCTGTCTGGTCTGGCATTAATGCAAAGCCAGCAGTATTTCAACAGAATTAAGACTTCCCTTAGTTCTGGAAGCATCAGTGAAGAACTTTGGTTTACTTTACTCTTACTTGTCTTATAACACCTGCTTTATTTTTAATTATGTATTGTTCTGTGATAGCGCTAAAACACAACAGAAATTATTTAACAGTTTCAAACCATCTGGAGCAGTTTCATACATTTGAAAGAAATAAAATGAGCATATAAATAAGAAGCAAAGTAAGGGAAGAAGGTACAGTTGCTTGGAAAATACATGTCTAAGTACTATGGAGTAAATTACAACAGCTAATTTCAATTGAGTTTTCTAAATTGTGGAGTCTGTGTGTCCTGTCAAACTGTCTCTTCTACAGAAGCAACCTCAGGAAAAGTAGCAGCTCAAAATGGCTGAGCAGTAGCTGCTTTCAGGCTTTGTAGATCTACCCACCAGCATGCATAAGTCACTGCTTTTACTGTAGTTTACTTATGTCTGTTCATACTAAAAAAAAATGCAGATATTAAAGCTGTGGTTAGGGCAGGTAGGAAAAGTATGTCAAAATCTAACCTCAAAAATATTATTTCATTGACGGGATGTGCTAGGAAAAAAAAATAACAACGGCAGCAACAGCAACAACACAAAAAAACCCACCCCCAAAACCCAACAATATAATGTTTTAAATTAAAGAGCAATTGGAATGTGGCTGAGAAACCAAGTCCCCTGGACTAACTGCACTTGGGATGACTGTGTCTGTGTTGCAGGTGCAGTAAGTGAGGATGTGGGACCTGTAGTGCACATATTGGAGAGCTGATGCATGCCTGTGGATATTAAACATCAGGGTTTAATGCCTGTGTGCAAATCACTGGCCCGGTGCTTATTCAGATCTGACATACCTGAGTCACATCGGATCTGCTGGGTATTTCAAGACAACTGAACCACAAAATGCATGGAAACTGTTTAGGAATTCCCTGTTAAAACAGACTGCAGTCTGTAGATTCATCATTTACAAGCAGGGTGAGGCTGGCAGACTCTCATTCAGGTACCCAAGAGCAAACGACCTGAGGATGATCCAGTGTTAAAGCTAAATAAAAATCAAATGTGCTGTAGCATATGAACGATCCTGGAGTGTTTCATTTACCCTCAAATCAGACAGGGCTCGTGGAGTGAATCAGAATATGTAGCTTGCAAAGTGATGGAGGTGAAAAAACTTCAGATTCTCTCACAGTGATGTAAACTGGGACCAACCTCAGTAGACCCATCTCTGTATAAAACTTGGTTAAGAGGAAACTAAGGAGTAGATCTTAGAATGAGACACCAGCCTTGGGAAAATGTTGTCATTTTCAGACTTGCAAAAGTAGAATTTAACCCTGGGAAAAAAGCCTGTCTATTCCTGTGCAGCTTTACTATGCCTGTACTTCTGTGGTCTGTCACTACACAGAGTGCTCCTACACCTTCATACTCCAGAAGAGTCAGGAGATGTCTCCTTGCTGCTGCTGCCAGGTGTGCCTAAAGCTGAAGATACTGTAAAGAATGTGCCTGCCTTGAGGTGTGTGCACATTGCTGCTCATACAAAAATGGAATTTCAGCTTTTGAAATGCATCTGATGAACAAAGCTAAACCTGGCAGTATTTTGCCTTACCTTTGTATTAAAACACAGTAATAGAAACTTGCATGAGGCTGGAGGGGCATGTTCACAGAAAGATAAACTGCAGAGGAAGATAAAAGCTAACTGCAGTTCATCTTTAGAGATGGCATTTCATGAAGGCTCCTGTAGGTATTACACTACACTGATGTAGTGTTACCCTGAGAACAGCATGTGATGCTGTATCAATGCACCAGCTTGGTGTTTTCAAAACGCTGCTGCCTGCTGGCCACTGGCATTTGTTCAGTGAGGACACATGGACTTTCAGGAATGTTTCTCACTGACTCACACCAAATGCGAGCTACAACCGTGGGAGGTTTGAGCACATGATCCTAACACAGCATTTAATTCTCCTGCTGTCTGTGAGGCTGGGGATCAAGCTGTTAGTCAGCACTCACCATCTTTTTTCTGTTTCTTGTACCTGTAACCAAGAATGAGTGCTCTGGCTTTATAGCCAGGATGTTGAGGAATATGATTTCTTTTCTGCTCTCTTTCTGATTTCTGTGTAACCTTAAAAAACTCATTCTCCCTGTCTCCCTTTGCTTTAATTTCCACCTGTCAAAATTGTGAAAGGATTGTAATCCACCTCAGGAGGCTGTCTGAAGATAAATCTCTTGCCTCCCATTACCTAATCAAAAGATACGTGGTCTTTCTAGGAGACAAGATCGATGCCAATCATGATTTCTTTGAAGTGATCCTGAGCAATGTGATCAGGATGCAAGGGTTTGTATTTCTCTCTGAAATTTTCTTAGCTGGTACTTTACGGAACCAGCTGCTGAGTGCCCCAGGCTGTATGAGACACTCAGTGTTACATTCAGGAGCAATACAAATCACTCACTGTGCCAGCTCTGAGACAGGTCCTTACCAGAGAATATCTTTCACAATTTACAGTGTTCCTAAAATTATATCCTAGATCCTTTCACATTCAGCAGACTCGGATCATGACTACATGTAGACATCACATATCATCCTTACCCTTAACATCACCTTTCCCAACACGCCAGGTAGAGATATCCAAACAAGGTGAGCTTGTTGTACCACCAGCTTCAACAGAATTAAAAAATCATGTGATCCCTTTGCATCATGTACATTGTGCAAGAAATGAGGGCAGGAACACAAAGTGTTGAGTAATGAAAATACACAGCAAGTTGATTTCTTCAGCTGGGGATGCATTGATATATTCAGTGTCTCAAAACAAAGATCATGTGAGGGGAAGAGGAGTAGTGAATAAGGCAGCTCTGCTCTGCTTTCCTGAAAGTTCAAAACTGCTGTTTTTGTAGACCCCCAGCACAAACTGTGCAATGGTAATTCCACTAGACAAGATGGTGTGGGATACCTTGCATAGCTTAATATTGCATAGCTGTAAATATTTTCCCCAGTGGGCCTTAGCTACCTGCACATTTCTGTTTCCATTCCAAACCCCTGTGGTGTTGAATTTGTGGCTATTTTTAAGAGCAATTTTTATTCAAAAAACAGGCAAATTTTCATTTTAATTTTTAGTTTCCTTCCCAGGGGCTGGATTGGGGCTGTGGTTTGGATCTGTGCTGCACACAGGGCTGATAACACAGAGATGTTGCTGTTATTCTGACCAGGGATTGCACAGAGCCAAGGCCTTTCCTGCCCCCCAAAGGCCATGCTGGTCAGGGGCTGGGGGTGCCTGGGAGTTTGGGAGGAGACACAGCCAGGACAGTGACCCTGAGTGACCCAAGGGATGCTCCAGACCCCGTGACATCATGTTCAATATGTAAAGGGGGAGGAAGAAGGAGGAAGGGTAGGGACATTTGGGGTGATGGTCTTTGTCTTCCCAAGTCACTCTTCCACGGGACACAGCCCTGCTCTCCTGGAGGTGCTGAACACCTGTCTGCCCATGGGAAGCAGGGAATTAACTCCTTGTTTTGCTTTGCTTGTGTGTGCAGCCTTTGCTTCTCCTATTAAGATGTCTTTATCTCAACACATGGATTTTCCAGCTTTTACCCTTCTGATTCTCTCCACAATCCCACTGGTGGGGGAGTGAGCGAGCAGCTGCCAGGGGCTCGGGTCTGGCTGGGGTCAAACCATGACATCACCACAAAAAGTCTGTTCAGTAGGGAGCAGGAAGATATGTGAGCAATGTCTACAGCATCACCTGCTTAAGGATTGCATAAGGCATGGAGAGAACAACAGTCACCCAGGAGTGGCCACTAAAAGAACCTCACTGAACCTTCCCTGTGTGTAAGGCACCACAACTGGTTCTGTGAGAGCAGCAGTGTTACTTCACTGTGTCCTCAGTGTGCCCAGGAGTCTGTAAGAGGTTAACAAACCACATTCTACTGCACATTTCTGCATGCCAGGCTTCAAGCCCACTCTGCCCTGCATGTTCTGAAGTGATGCACAAGTGGAAGAGAAGGCTTTTTAACTTGCACTTGCTGTGTTTGGAATTTAGGCAGTTCATCTTTCAACTGCCAAATCCACAAGCTGACAACTGCAAAGTTAAGAGATTCTTGGTTCCAGATCACCTCCAGCTCCACCCTGATCCTAATACTTATAGCTAAGAATATAGTTCTTCAGACAATCAGTCACAAGGACTGTGGTACAGTATCTGCTGGCATGTGGTAGCATCATGATTATTCTGGATACATCGTCAGCTGAAAGCAACCGAAAATAGTTCACGTGTAACGTGTCTTCTGCTAAAGGCTGCAGTCATCTCCTGTGGGTGGACCCATAATGAGGAGAGAGGTCACAGGCTTTCAAGAGTATGTCATATGTTCAGATGTAATATGACTTATCTTACCCAGACTCATTAATTAGACTGACAAATTATGTGTGTTTTTCTTACACCATACATTATAACTTCAGTTTGCCAAATACAATTTGGAGCCTTTGGAATATAGGTACCTAATTTTTAAATTACTTTTATAATCACAGTTTAAGTACTGAGTGATAAGAGAGCACAGGTACTGGGTTAAGAAAAAAAAGGGCCACAAAACATTAAGACTGCAATTTAAATTCACAGTCCTGAGCCTTTTTTCATTCATTTCCATGGGACTGATCATGGGAATTAGAGATGGAAGGTTAATCTCTAAAAAGAGGCCAACACAAAGCAGAGGTACTCCAGGAGAGGGAGTATTGTTCTGAAGTTTTAGCATGGCAATGGGAAACAGAAGTCTTAGTTTCTAATCCCATTTTGCTGTAATTTACTTGAAGTTCTTAAGCCTTCTCTTTCTGTGCTTATGAAATGTAGTGAATATCTTAGTCTTAGTGTCTTGGAGTCTTTTTAAAAACCAGGTAGATGTGCTTATGGACGTGGTTTAGTGGTGGGTTTGGGTGAGAATGAAGGCTTTCCCATGCTTCCTGTGGAACCTGTGTGCTAGAAAATGTTGGGGCCTGGAGTAGGGAAAATTCAGAAGTGTAGCTGAGGAGTCTTTGGCTTCTTCCCCCAGTGCTGCGCAGAGTGCTGAGGCCATTGGCTGGCTTAGTGGTATGGTTGTGATCAGCCTGGGATTTAGTATCCAGCTCTAGGGCCCTGCAGGTAATGCTTTTTTAATTAAATTTGTGGTTTTCACTCTCCTATTTGTTCTTAAAAAAAAACACGGTAGAGAGTTTCTCAAACTGTCTTGAATTGCACTGAGTACTCGTAACAAATACAGCTCAGGCTGTCACTGAAGGTCTGCTACACAGAATTGAAAATGTTCTATTAAGCAAAATATCAAATAGATAGAAATCGTGAAAGATTCAGCTCTCACTGAATCTTTGCCAGTACTTTGAGATGGGTAGCAATGGAGATTTCTTTGGATGCCTTTGAGAAATCCACACAAGCTAAGCCAGAAGCCAGTCTCCTAGGTGCTGCATGATCCCACTTTTGTAACTCTGGCTTAATCCATCCTTCAGTTAAACTGTTGCATTTACAAAAGCCAGGCACATGTCAAATGGGGTTGTGGGAATTTAGCAAGAAATTCAGCCTGCCAGATTTTGAAAATTTGACCTGAAAGGGAGTGTTCCTTCTTGCCCAACAAACTAGTCCATTCCTAGTTCTCTTACACCTGGTGTTGATTTCACTTAATTTATACCAGCATTACATTCTATGCTGTTACATGTAAATGAAGCTGGGAAAAGATTAATACGTTAGGGCAATTTGGTTTTATAGGTCTGGCTTTGGAATTGAGAAACCGGCACCCACATTACCTGTGTATGTTCCTTCCAGCGACTGAGAATATAAATTCTCTGTTGGGAAAAGGACTTCATTAATCTGTGCTAAACCTGCTTTCCAGATTGCTGCTGCTGTTGGCATCACAAAGGAAAACACTGTAGGGAAAAGCAAAACAATATTTACTGGACTACTTGTCACATTTTAATTGTAAATACTGTAACACCATCCACTTTTTGTTCTTTGACAATTTATGTCAGCTAAATACTTGAGCAGCATGCTTTTCCTCCTGTAAATGCCTAGTGACATAATGCCCATTGGTTCATGACAAAACATAGTTTTAATTGCAAAGCCTCAAGCAAAAAAAGATCTATTTGTGTAATTTCTTGTGGTTTGTACAAACTGGGGGAGCAGTTAGGTCTTAGTCTGCTTTTTGCTCCTCCTCTGTAAAGGAAGGCAAAAGAGAATGAGAAAAATAGAAGCTGTATTTTGATGTTGCACTAATAATAATAAATACAGAGGCAACGTCCTATGGTCCTTTGAATCTGCTCTTTCACAGAAAAATCAAAGTATTGAAATGCAGAAAATGGACTATGAGTCAAACAATATTCTGAGATTTTAACTGGATCTTATGAGCTGCGGCAAGGATTTTTTAAATAGTATGTATATTGTACTTGCAGATGCTTGAGATACATGCCTCAAAGAACTCATGAAAATTGCATTATTGAATGCAATGTTCTGCTCTATAGCCTGTTTTCTGGTATTTTTAAGAGTTGTTTCAAGATTTAAAGGTCATTTTATACACACTTTCTCTATATTGTACCCTTTTCTAATTGTGAAATGTACATTTGACAGGCTTGGTTGCACTGGTTGTTGCTTTGCAGCATTCCTTTGAGGATGTAGCTTACTTCATCATTCCAGGGAACTACAAATTAATCAAACTTACTTGACATCAGGAATGATTTTTGAAAAAAATTTTCAACAGAATTAGGACTGTCTCAATCTCAATTAAAGCAGATATTTTGTGTACAATAAGTTTTAACCATTTCTGTTCTGGAGCAGTGTCAGCACATATCCCAGGTCCCACAAAAAGCTGAAGAACAGTTGCAGATGGCTGTTCCACCACTCTTTCTCTTGGTCAGTTATCTTCCCATCTCCTTCTTTGCCCCAGCCTCAATTGCTCGTTCTTGCTGAGTTGCTTCTGTGCCAGCTTCTCTGTTGTATTGTTTTGGCTGTATCTGTGGCTCCTCACCCATGTCACAAAACAGACCACGATGACAGAGGATAAGCTGCAGTCTCCTGTCAGGTCAGAGCTTTTACTGGGAGGAGGAAACAAAAAGTGTTGACAGCAAGCGCTCAGATGTGAATGATTTGCTGTTAGGGAGTCAGGCTTCTGATAGGCAGAATATCAGTGGATGTAATATAGAATTTATACAGACCAAGATTTAAGAAAAGCAGAAAAATGTCTATATTAGGAACATTCTCTCATAGAACTGGTGCCTGTTGGAACTGCAGGGCACTGTTTCTTTGACCTGTACTCTGTGCACTACTGATGGCTACAGCACAGGGAAACCCACAGAAATCTGGTTTTCTTTGAGACAATTTCATGACCATTCTATTATGGGAAAGTAAAAGGATTTTATAATCTACCACGTAATTAGTAGTACATGGTACTAGGATGAGAATACTGCACAAATTCATTAGGGAGCAGCATGTTGTGGATTCAGTCAAGAGATGTGGCAAATTTTAAGGACAGCTTTGGTCTGGCTTGAATTCTCAGGAAGGGAAAGGAATTATATTATATTATGTTGTGGATTTAAGCAGAAGAGTGAAGCTCTGGATTCACTAAAGCCATCAATACAATAAATAGCAAGGAAGAGAATGGATTCATCCCCTCAGCAGGGAACATCAGAGCCAATTCAAAGGACTGGGAGTTGAAAGAATGTTTTATCAGTTTTAGTTGCATTTTGAAAGGCTTTTTGAAGTCTTGGACTGTGAGGGGAAATTGAGGTGTCTAAAACTCAGGATGAATAAAGTGTTTGTGAGTTGTCTGGGATGTGTGGTGGGAAGGGTTTGTACAACAGGCCACCATCTGACATCAGACCTTGTATACTTCTAGGATTCATCAATGAGTGATTAACAGCTGGGCCTTTCCATAAAACCATGGGGGAAAATTTCCACATGCTCTTTCTGTGGGACATTGGATTTGAATGTAGATTGTATGAAACCATGTTTTGCAAAGTAACTGGTAACTTCAGACCTGTCTAAAGACTCTTTCAAACTAATTACACCCCTACCCCACCAATTTAGAAACTGATCCAGGAGGAGTGATTCGCATTTACATACTCCTTAAAAGAATTATAGAATTTTAACTTATCTTTTTGACCCATCAATGGTTACCTACATGAAAATACTTTTAGCTGTAAACCAAATAAACCTCTTAAAGCCTCCTTAAGAAGGCATCCATGCAAAGTATTTTTCTGGATTTTTAATTTTTCATGGAACAGACAGCCCTTGGTGTATTGTTACTTTCACAACTTACCCATTGCTAACAGATATTTTCTGTTAAGATCATAGATTGTTTGCCCCTGTCAACAGGAGAAAGTCCCATGATTATCAGTGTTTCCACTTTGAATGCCTTTTGGCCAGATTAATGGGGTCAGGGCTGCAACATGTGCTGGAGGAAGGCTGGAGGGCTGCCTGGTGTTGAAGCAACAGGACAAGCAAGCAAGCAGGACAAGGAGTCTGCTGCCTACAAAGGCTAAGAGCAAAGGAAAAGGGCAAGACTTCCAAGGAAAGGCAAGGAAAAGGGACTTCACAGCACACAGCCGTCAAGGACCTCCTCAAGAAATAACCCCTCCTCATGTCTGGTTAGCAAATAGAAAGGGGAAGCTTTAGTTCATTTGTTTCCCTGTTGTAATCTCAATTCTGTTATTAAAGATACCTTAACCTTTGTAACCATGAGATGTGAAATGCAACTATGAGCATATATACACAGAAAAGCTAACAATATAAGCACCAAAATGCAGTTTTAGGTCTGTCACTGCATCATAGGTGTTTATAAACTGAGGTTTTATTTTATCACCAACTTAGCATAAATGATTTAATGGCATAGGCACATTTATGCTTTACATTAAGTGCTACACTTTTCTAACTTTCGTGTCTGCTTATATTTTTCAACCTTTTTCTGAGTACCAATGTACATATCTCTCTCTCTATATATATACAATATATATATGTAGATATCGGTATATTATTTTTTATGGTAAAATAGAGGTAGGCAAAGCCACATGGACATCTGTGAGTAGGGAAATATCAAAATATGTGCCTTTAATTATGCTAGAGAAACAGTTTATCCTGATAATATACTGAAAGTTCCTGTCTATAAGACATGATTATTTAGCTGAACTTTGAAATGCCCCCAGGAAACCATGCCAAGCTTCTAGTTCTGCTTGGCAAATTTAATGCAAAATAATGCAAAATTACCACTACTACGTGTGTTGCCTTTTTGTTTTCTGAGTATGCAGAACTTGGGCTTATGCTGATCTTGGCAACAAATAAGATTAAAAGAGGTCTTCTAAAGATAAGATTGCTTATCTCAACTACCTGTATTCTTTCTTCCTCCTAGCCTCCCAGTTAATCTTCACTTATACTCTGCATGCCTAGCATTGAGGGGGGAGGGCAGTAAAGCAGTTGTTTTTCTTCTGAACTGGTGTAAATTATCTCCTCCCTTCCACAGAGCATCCAGAGATGATGGAACACTTCAGCTGTGCTAGGAAAATGTCTGTTTCTTGGGTTTGGAGAATAAAAGCTAAGAACTTGCTACAGGATAGTGAATCCTCTGCCTGCACGTACTGCAGTCTTCATCAGCTTCCTGTGACGTTGCTGTGAATCCTGGGAATAATCAGTATTAGCCTGGTCTCTTGTGCAGCAGGATCCAAATGATCCTTTCTGAGGCGGCAAAGAAGGGGTTGGTCGGCTGGCAGTCAGAGCATCATCTTTTGCTGAAAGCAGAAGCACAGTTCAGTTAAATTAGCAGGGAGTGCTCTTTGCCTGGGTGTGTGCACATTTAGGAGGGCTCAGTGGAAATCAGTGGGCAGCAGGCAGGCAGGCACAGTGTTCTCTGGAAAAGGGGTGAATCAAATTAGAATTTTCTTTTTCAGAACTTGTTCAGTGGAATAAACCTTCTTTGGTTGATCAAAGTCAGTATTTAGTTAGGGAAAGGACATTGTATTTGCTCCTATTTTTGGAGTATTATTCATTCCACAGGACAAGTCAGGACAGATGTATCACTGTGGGTAAAGTTGAAGTTCTGGGTTTCTCTGCCTTTACCAGCTAGGAATTAAGATCAGAGTCTGGCTATTTCACAACATAACTGACATCATGCCAGAGCCAAATTCCCTACAGCAAGCCAAAATTCAGCATCTGGGAAAGAAGTAGGGGGGAAATGGGGAATAAAGGGAAGTGGTGTGACATGGTGGCCTAGATTCCTAAATTAGAATGGGCTAGGGAAGCAGGGAAAATTTTTTTGTGCCTTTCCAGTGCATGGACAAGAACTTGAAGCCTGAGAAGATGAGAATTACTTTTTTGTACACAATTTGAGATGGTTAAAAATGTAACCAGAATGGTTCCCAGCAGCATTGCTCAGAAGGCACATGTACAGACATCAGGAGCACATTATGGATATCTGCCTGAGATATACAGAGACCAGACTGAGTGGATGAGAATGGACAGGCCAAAAAGCCCCCACCCCTTGGTCACTCTTGTCACAGCACAGACAGAAACTGCAAAAGGCTCTGGACTTCTGAAAGAACAGGCACAGCAGCAGCCTGGTTCCCATGGCGTGTTTTTTGGGGAATGGCAGAGGGCAGAGGTGAAGGTCAGTCCCTCCCCATGCCAGAGCCAGCTCCCTGACCCACTAACCAGCTTTAGCTGGCACACTGCTGTGACCTCTCCCTTGGGCAGGAGAGAGAAGCAGGGGCTGCCCACAAGTCACAAAATGTTTGGAAATGTGCCTCAGCCTGCACTGATCCCGCTGTAAGGCCACAGACAGAGCCAAGGCACCAGCTGGCTCATGCCAAGGAGGCAGAGCTTCCCTCTGGTACCTGCTTACCCTCTCCAGTTCAGCTTTCTAACCCAGCTAGCTGTTCACTTTTGTCTTTTTGAAGTTAGCTGATAGTGTTGGCTAAGCCTAAAATCAGAGAAGTGGCAGAAGAAGGAAGGGAAGACAGGGAGCATACAAACATGGAAGCAGAGGAGGAAGGAGCAGAGCAATGAGAGCAGGACAAGGGAGAAAAGGGATGAAATAACAAGTAACAGGGAGCAGAGCTGGGAAAGATGACAGCACTCCTGTACAATTTCTGGTACGAATTTTATACTGTTTTTCTCACTGAAAAACATCACTGAATTAAAAGGGAACCACTCCAAACAGGTCCAGGCTGATAAAGGTCACTTAGGACAACTCCTGGCACACAGTGGTGAAACTGTAGCCAGCTCTAATGACTTTAGCCACTCTCCTCAAGCTGTATTCTGGAATAGCTGCTCCAAACCTCCAGCTCCACAAACAGAAACTTTGGAGACTTTTAGGGAAAAGGCAGGGTCCCTAAATTGTCTCTTCTTTCTTTCCTCACAATTTTTGGAAGCCTGGTGGCTACAGAATGAATTTGATGTAAGGGGCCACAATGGGCAGGGGTGGATTGTCCAACACTTTCACAACACAAGGGTACCTTTCACTAAGTCCCTCAAACCTGCATACAGCTGAGTGAGCAGAAAGGTCCCCAAGTGCTGTGCAGCATGCAGGGACATCACCCCTGCTGAGGCTGCCTCCCCTCCTACCTCAGGTCCCCTCTGCTACATGCCAGGGAATGACTTTCCCCAGGTCACCTGGCTTACGTAATCCCTAAGGAAGCTTTTCCATGCTGAGGCTACACGTGGTTTGCTGTTCAGCAGCTTTAAGGAGGCAAACACAGAGAGAAACAGAGGGGAAAAAAGTTATTTCCTGGCACTGCAGTTCCTTCAGGTCACTGTGCACTAATGCTCATATGAGCATAGCCAAGGACAGCAGAGGGCTGGGACTGCCTGCCTAAGTTGCTATTTGTCTTGGTTTGGAAAGACAGGTGTCTGCTAAGGAAGGCAGGAGCCTCCCCTGAAATGGAAAAAAAACATGTAGAGCCCCTTCCTCCAAATTGTTATAAATTTGAAATTAAGGGGGGCTCTCAGGCAAAAATATGGAAGCAGGAATAACAGTTCTTTATTAGGGAAGGAAATAAAAAGATAAAATAAACAATGCAGTGAACCAAAACAACACTGACAGAGTCAGAATACAACCTGACACCCTGTTGGACAGGGTGTTGGCAGCAGTCCAATTGGAATTGTGGCTGCAGTCCTCCTGGAGTGTCAGGTGTGGTTCTCTTGGAGCAGTGATCCTGTAGGAAAGGGTGCAGTCTTCCTCTGAAGAGGCAGTGGAAGAGGCAGCTGTTCCTCTAGGAAATCCAGCGCAGAAAAAGCTGTGCTGGTGTTCCAGAAACTCAAGATTCTATCCAGGTAGGAATGCTTGGCTCCTCCCTCTGGGCAGAGCATCTCCCAGTGGGATGTTATAGTTCTTATCAGTCATGTAGGGACATTCAATAGCCCATTATCAGCAGATGTCTCCCCTGAGAGAGGATTGGCTGTGAAAGAGATAAGGAAAATTGCCCACTTAACAGAAGACAACTGCCATACAGATAGCAAATGGAATACATCTTGCCTTGCAATCTGGGACACTATTGTTGCCCAAAAGCTCACTCGAATTTTTTTGCTTTTCAAAGCAAACTGCATGAGGTGCTTTGGGCAACTTTCTGTGGCACTTGTGAAGTCCCTGTCCCCTTTTGTGCTGGCATTGTGTGGTTCTGTCAACCAGCCTGTGGTTTGGTTTAGCCATCTGCAAGGTGCAACATTCTTCGTACAACTTCCTTCCCTTCTCCAACTGGAAGGAAAAAAAACCTAGGAATTTCAAATCTCTGGTATTTAAGAATCAATAGAACCAGGACTGCTCTACCAAAGGCCTATATTTATGCACAGGCCATATGTTTACATCCCACCCACACACTCTGTTGACAACATCTTACCTATGTTGGGCTCCATAATCTCCTCTCTAGAATTTCTTAATGCATTTTCAAATGTTAAGAAGGTGCTAATGCATGCTCAGTGGCTTACTGGTCTCTGTTTACACAAACAATCATTTCCTTTTATTACAAATGGTAGGTTCATAATTTTCTCATGAGCTTCCACCTCTGAGGGGTACTGAATGAAGGACCAGCTGTTTCTCTGAAGAATGAGAACCCCTGCAAATATTAAATAAATATTATTGGTGTTAGAGTTGGGAATACAAACACATAGTCTTAAGGGCAATTACAGGTTTGAAGTATTTTCTTAGGTCAAGGCCAAAAGTAATTCATAATAAACAAGGTTGCAAGTCAGCACTGGGCATGGTCATTGCTGTATCTCATTAGCAGGATGTATAAAGCTGCACGGGATCTTTTGCAAGAAACTGTTGCAACATGCATACCAGGCCACAAAGTTATGAAACAAAAATAAAGCGAAAATATTTTTTTAAAAATGGGCCATGTTCCTGTGAAACAGTATTTGGACCATGTTCATGTGAAATAGTTCTAGGCTATTTGTTCCATGCAAGAGTTTTGAAATTATGAAGAGTAAAGGCAATGGCTTTTGATATCAGACCTGAGAAGCAAATTTTAACTCTCAGGACTTTTCTGTTTGGCTTTGAGAAGGAAAAACACAGCTGACACGAAGGAATTCAAGATATGAAAATTCTTTGCTTCTCCTACCTGAACCAGTTACACTGGTTTCCAGCCACCATCAGATATGAAAATGTGCTGGAGGCTTTTTCCAATAAATTGACGAAGCAAGCCTCTGGTGCCAGCACTCAGTCACTGTTGTCACTCCTTTAGCACGAGGTGGAAGCTCGTGATGATCAGTGAGAGTGTTACATGCACTGTAATTAAGCAGACCCTGGCCAGTGATGCCCCTTGTATGGTGCTCTTCTCTGCCTGCTGTCACAGCCTGTTTTTGAGAGACACCTATTTGCAAACAAGCTGGCCAAAGGCAATCGTGCTCTGTGAGGTTTTTTTAGTTAACACATCCTTTGGGTTATCTTTTGAAAATTTGATTTAGCACATTTCTCCCTCCCACATCATCCACAGGAAGAAAGGGCTGGCAGCAGAATTTGCATTTCAACAGCCAGAATTTTTAGAGCATGGGATGCATCTAGGTCTGAGAACCTCCCCTATATTTTAAGGTTCAGCAACAGTCACAAAATGGTTTGCACAAGTAAACTACAAGTCAGGTAGTAGCACACTAAGTACTAAAGACAAAGCAACCAGAGAAAGTGCTTCCAATACAGCTTCCAAAATGAAGATCCCTGTTTTTTAAAAGCATACAGCTTGAATCAGGACCTGTGAAGAGATTTTTTCAAAAGACCTACAACCCCCATGCTTCAGCCACAGAGAGCACAGGGCTCTGTCTCTACAGAATGACTTAGTGTTGGATCCTAGCAAAAGGTATGTGAAATGGATGCTTGGTTTTTGATTTTCTTTTCCTCTGCAAAAGATCATGGCAGAAACCTCTGGAAAACACCAGAGGTTGCTTTATCTGTCTGGCTTTAGGTTTTGTATTGCCATTTTAACGCAGATCTTCACAGTTGATTTCCCTTTGCCCAGACTGGAGTCTGTTAGTCCACAGTCACAAATGCAATTGAGAGAAAAGACATCTTAGCTTAGTTCAAAGGTTATGCCGTGAAGTTTGGAATCTGCACTAAAACTGCTCAAACTGTCATCATCTACTGTATCAGACATGTACAAGCTCATACTCAAGCTCATTTTTGAGCTCATACTCTCAAGTTTCTTCAGCTTCACTGTACATAAAATTAATGACTTGGTCACCAGAACCTTAACCTGAACTCCCAAATCCGTACTCAAATGTTAGATCAAGCCCAAGGGAAAAACAGATCAGCAGTTTTCACTAAAACAACCTCTGGCCAAAGTAATCTAAGAGTAGTGAACCTGAGACCTCTGCAAGCTTAATGGGCCATAAGACATGCAAAGAGAAAAAAATCCCCACCAAGTGCCTGAGTCTTTGCTGGTCCATATGGTTTGAGCAGAGCTGGAAGCCAGTAATGGAACAGCAAGGATGCTTGTGCCAAGTGTAGTTTCTCTGTGAGGTTTACAATAGAGTGTAGTGAAGGGATTTCAGTTGATGTTGCAAAGGGACTAAAAACCATTGAAACTTATCTTGGCAGGATGATTTCAATGTCCTTTCTTTGTCCCTGCTCCCCAATGTACTGCCCTGCCAGCGGTGAGTGTGCACGTGGGGCCTTGGCACCAGGGATGCAATGAATTCCTTGTCCAGGTTATGGTCTGTATTTGTCCTCAGCTTACCTCCCTCTGTAACTTAACACTTCTCCATTCCTGCCCTGTGGTTCCTCATGTTTTTTAAAGAGGAAAAGCTGTTTAACAGTCTCCTGGCCACTTATCCAGTAGAATTTCTCTTATTTTATCCAGCCCTGGTAGGATGATCCCATAAAAGGAATAGAATTAATATCTGTTATTGATTATAATTTCTGTGACAAATTAGCATCTTAAGAGGAACATAAACAGCAGTTACCTGAATAACAAAGAGAGCAGAGCTCATATTCTTCCTCCCCTGCATGCACTGAAACAAGAGGAGTAGACTTGCAGCATCCCACATAAGAGGTCTCAAAGGGAGTGTAAAGCAATCCCTTGGTTTTGCTTTTTGGATTCTTTTAGGCAAAGGAAAGCAAGACTTTCTGTCATGAGCCAAGGCTGCTTTACTCACCAAAGGCACCTAAACTTTGCCAACAAATGCTTTGTGTTTCTGCAGAAAATTTTCACAGCAGAGCATTCCCAGAAAGGTGTTAGGCAGAGATGAGGCTTGGATATTTTTAGATTAGGCAGATGATCACTTGACAAGGTCACTTCACAAGGACACACACACATGAAAGACTGCACTGGCAAGTGTCCTGGGCTCCAGAAATTCTAGCAGGTACATTGTTATCCTTCTGGAGAAGTTCTAGGCTGTAGATCTGGCTTAGCTCTCAGTAAGTCAGACTTCCCCTCCAACTTTTAAACTAGACTTCTTGAGTGATACTGGGTCCTTCCGACCTCCCCCATGAAAAAGGCTATTGTGATACATCAATCTCTTTTAAAATGCTTTAATAATAAATCCCTGAAAGTTAAAAAAAAAAAAATAGAAAACATTTGCTGTTTCCAAGCAGGGCTTAGCAGTAACTTCTTGAACCTCTTTCTCTGACCGATGGTAGAAGATGTTGTCAGATTTACACAGCTGGCCAAGATCTCAGACCTGATACTTTGTCATCTACCCAGTACTGCTTGTCACTTCCTGCTAGTGCTCCATCCTCTGTGGTTCCTTTTCCCTTAAATTATGTGCCTTCAGCTACCTGCAGGTACTTAAATGGTACTTTTCTTCTAAGGAGTTAAAGGCACCTTACAAGTGCACTATCAGTTTCTCTATTTTTGCATGAAAGCTTTTATTTAGTCCACATCTTAGGAAAATGGCATGCCTGTATTATAATTAACATAGCTGCTAAATGGAAAGGATGAAGGGTGGTTAAATGACAAACAGAAGGTGTGTCTGTTGAGTTTATGTTCTGGACATTGGGTTGGGTCAGTGTCTGCTTACAGACGTTTGCAAGCTGCATGCAAGTTTCCTGGTAGATCATAACCCCACTGAAATACATTTGATTTTCCTCACAAGGCCTTTCAGGCCTTACTTCATCTTCCTGGGATTATGGGAAAATTTTTATGGCCTTGATTCAGTAAAAGATTCAAGATGTGTATGCAACACAGATTGCAGCATATAGTACATGGAGTGATACTTGATAAAAACACAACTTGATACTTGTCAACAATATTTGATATAAACTATGAACTTGATCAAAAACTTGGTACAAATCTCAAAACTGCATCTTGTACAATTGCAGTAGGGCTGGTAGTGCTTGTGACAAGGTTGTGTCACCTTTCTTGGATGGGATCCATCCTGTCATTATGCACCTCAGCTTAAATTTTTTTGTTTGTTGCCTTTTTTTTTTTCAAGAGATGTTATTTGCTAAGCTAGAGATGATGTAGTGGAGAAATTGCACTATCTGTTAGAAGCAGCCCAGGAAGACACAGATAGTGAAAAAGGCTGGGCATATGTGGGACACCAGTGTTAGAAACTAATTTGTTATTGTGTACTGGGGGAATTGCAATACATTTAAAAACACTGATGTGAATTGAGATAGGGAAGGACCTGGATTTACCAGTTCATCACAGCACAAGTAATCAGAATCTGTGATTCAGCTGCCCTAGCAAGGACTGTGCAGAGCTCTAGAGAAGCCCCATCTGAAGGACCAGTTGCTTTACTGGTTGGGGAGCATTTGTAGCACCTGTGTCATGAGAGGAAGCCAGACGAGCTCAGCTCCCTGCCTGTCACAGAATGGGGAATAAAGGGAATAAAATTCAACATCCTTTCCATTGTCAGTGTTATGCAGGAGATACTAATGTCAAAGGACCCAAAGCAGAGGAGCAGATGGTTAGGAACTGGCCATTTTACATGAGAAACAGGATTCCTCCTGACTATTCGGGAAATGTGGTTCAAGAACAGCCTTCTAGTGACAGTTTAGGGATTAATAAAACATTTTCAAACAGAGCTGATGTCTACCAACAAAATTGAGCTTAGCCCTGAAAAACCTGTTGATGTGATAATGTTCTGAAATTCCCCTGCTTGCCTGCCATTTAATTGGCTCTGCCAGACTTCTGTAGATGTCCAGAAACGTCCCTCTCTGAACACCTTGGTGTCCATTTTCCAAAATATGGATTAAGAAATGGTACTCTCCCACACTTATGGTCAGAGTAAATAGCATGAGAGTACACATGAAGCAAATACAAAATACAGCACAGGTGGGCCTTTCCTTTAGAAGAGAATGGAAAAGTTACAGGAGTCACAATCACATTTTTAATGAAAGAAGGCTCTTCTAGGAAGTGTGAAATGTGGTTTCATCTCTCTTTTCAGCTTCTTCCTTCCCTGTGAACTGAAAGGGGTTCAATTCTTTTTCCTAGATAATGGGAAGCGCCTTAAAGACAGGCAGGATTTGGATTAGGACACTCCCTGCTCTGCTCATTGAAATGGTGACTGGATGAAGGTGAATGGCCCAACAAGACAGAAATGGCTAGAGAGCTAACTTAGAAGTGGGAAAACTGGAAATATGGCCCAGTGCTTGTGGTGCTCACTTAGAGGCAGAATTATGGCTTCAAATCCACTGAAAAAGAGTTTGAATTCTGCTCTCTTCATGGCAGTGCTTTCTTTAAATTAAAGGTATCACAACATAAACTCTCCAAGGTGTACTTGAAAAGCATGAACTCCTCTTGGACTCTTCTGAGATGTTATAACATCCCATTGTTATGATACAATGCTGCAATGCAGGTAGCTAAAGAGGATTTCTGCAGTCCTGAGTGAGGCAATTAAATCCTGGAGGATTTCAGAGGTGCTGTTCCTTGTTTAATTTTCATAGTTGAGCCCTGGGGAGCTCCCTGCTGGGCAAGGTAATTGTTGTGAATTCCCTTCTGAGCTACTCAATCTCTACCAGCATTGCAGCATGAGCTTGTGGTGACACAGTCACATACAAATGCCAGTTCTTACAAATTTTAGAGGAAACCTGCCCCTTTTACAGGGAGCTAAACCCTACCTGGACATGTTCACTTGCATTTAAGAGTACTTGAGCAGAAAATGATTCAGAGCATATCTCTGGCCTGCAATGCAGCACTACACAGAAATATCTGAACTATTGTTTAGGAAAATAAGTCTGCAGAACTGAAAACATGAGGTCTTCAGAGTCTTAAAGATTATGAGATCTCCAGAAGTCCACCAGTACCTGACACTTAGTTTTGATGCATCAGTCAGCTGGTACTACTGAAACTGTCAGGTGATGCTGTTCTAGACTTCAGATGGCATTTAGCTGCTTCGCTTGAACTTCTTTCTGTAAAATGCTGGTACAACACGAACACAGAATTGTTTGCAGATTGAAATTGCAACCTGAAAACAGATTATTCTATCATCTTCCTGCTATAAGCCGTGTTACTATCACCATCAATTTTCTTTAAGTTTCAGGAGTATTAAACAGAGAAGATCACGCGATATGAATGCTTGCACACGCTGGCGCAGTGGATTCCTGCGAGCCGTGGATGATCGGGGTGATTGCTAAGCGCGCACCTCCCACGGCCCGCACGGGCTGGGGGAGCGGTGCCGCCTCCCGCTGCCCGCCGTGCTTGGCACATCCCGGATCCCTTCCTTTCCTACCTGCCGACCACAGCTCACCAACCCGGGCCCACCGTGTTCCACCGACTCAGACCCACTGTGCCCCAGTGATCCCGGTCCCACTGTGCCCCAGTGATCCCGGTCCCACTGTGCCCCACTGATCCCGGACCCCCCTGTGCCGCAATGGCCCTGGATCCCCCCGTGCCGCACTGACTCCGGACACACTCTGCCCCACCGATCCCGGACCCCCCTGTGCCGCACTGGCCCCGGTCACACTCTGCCCCACTGATCCCGGACCCCCCTGTGCCGCAATGGCCCTGGACCCCCCCGTGCCGCACTGACTCCGGACACACTCTGCCCCACTGATCCCGGACCCACTGTGTCCCACCGAGCCGGACCCACTGTGCCTCACTGACCCCGGAGCCCAGCGGGCGCCGTGCGGCTTTGGAAGCGCGGTGGGCGGGCCGCGCCCCTCTGCACCGCTTCGCTCGGGGCGGGAACTGGAAGACAGGCGGGGCTGGGGTACCGGCGGAGGCTGCCCGAGGCAAGAGATCCGGAGGGTCTGAGGAAACCGACAGGCCAGCGGGAACCGAGGGGAGCGAGCGACGCGGGGCCGGGGGCGCGGCTCTCACCCTCGGGGGCGCGCCCTGCCAAGGGCGGGGGCGCGAGGGGGCGGGGCTCATTTGCATGCGCCCTCTGGTTGGCTGGGGGCTCCTTGTGCCACAGTGCGGCGGTGCGGGATTGGCTGCGGCGCGGCCGGCGGCGGGGGCGCGGCCGCCGTGTAACGCGAGGGGCGGCCGCGCCGAGCGCGCTCAGTCGCCGGGCAGCGGCCACCGCCACCGCAGCGCCCCGTCCCCGCTGGCCCCAGCGCGCGTCCCGCCGGCGACCATGCTGGACCGCGAGGGCGGCTGGAGCGTGTCCTTCGCCGGCTGCGGCTTCCTGGGCGTCTACCACATCGGCGCCGCCACCTGCCTGCAGGAGCGCGCCCCGCACGTCATCCGCGACGCGCGGCACATCTACGGCGCCTCCGCCGGGGCGCTCGCCGGCGCCGTCCTCGTCGGGGGCGGCTCTCTGGGTCAGCGGTGGGGCCGGGGGGAGCGGGGCGGGCGCCGGGAAGGGGCAGGTGCAGGTGCGGCGGGCAGGGCCCGGTGCGGCGCGGGGGGGCGGGCGCGGCCCCGGGGAGCGCTCGGGCCGCGGGTTTCGCCGGGCCGGGCCGGCTCCGAGTCTCTGCTTCTTTTCACCCCTAAAACGTGTGCCCGCGGGTGGAATTAAATCCGAGCGGGGTCCGTGGCTCAGGGAATGGTGTTGGCGATGCCCGATCCGATCGCACACTTGCGCAGCCGAAAGGTCGGGGTTCCTCCCGTGCGTGTCCGCCTGCGGGGCTGCTCTCAGCGCCGCTGGCCAAAGTCCGGGATTTACCTGGGACAGCGGGGGGCAGCCGAGCCCTAACACCCTCCAGAGCAAGTCGGCCAGCCCTGTCATGGGCTGTAAACAGTGTTTGCGCTTCGCTGGCAAATAGAGCATCTCCCTGCACGACAAGTGCCGGGTCGCTTTATCTTGCTTCCTCCAAAGGTGCTCCTTTCTGGGGTAAGGCTAAGAGAGTTAAGGTCAGGGCTTAGGTTAGCTTTAACGTGCTTTTCCTCTCTGATCTGGGCACGGTGTGTGCTGCAAAGGTCGCTTAGGTGTATGGTTAAAAACAGTAGATTGATTAAAATCACTGATTTTAATTGTCGTTTAAATAAGAGAGGTGAAGTTGTGTTGTTTTTATGCTGGATTAAAGATGTTAGTTTGAAACGGGATGTAGTGTGCTTTTTCCCTACTTTTTTTCCTACTGTTATTTTCTATCAGTAGGAAAAATACACCTTATTTTTACCTACTTAGGGCTCATGAATACACATTTTTCTAATGAATTAAACTTGATAAAAGCTATCAAACTATCAAGGTGCTTAGGATAGCAGCAGGATTGCAGTTTAAAAAAGCTATATGAAATATCTGAAAAACTAAATAAAGAAATCCACTGAGTAACATCTGTCCAGTTCATGACTCCACACTGATTGTTTTTGCTAGCAGCACTCTTGACTGGTTTAGAACTAGAGGATTTTGTAAATTCAGATTTCATCTTAGAAGTGGAATAGAACTATGAGTATCTCTTTTGAATTTGGAGAGGTTTGTGGGTTTTGCTATTAAATTTCCAAGGAAAAAATCCACTGACAAAAACAAGCAGAAGTTCTCTGTAAGTGCAGGACAGCTATGCTTGTCCCTGCTGCTTTAGCCACTGAGCTCTAGCACATAAGCTTAATTTCTTCAAAGCTTTAGCAGTAAACTTGTGCTGCTTAATTTTGCTGTAATGTCTGAACATGACACACTTGAATTATTATGAGCCTGCTATCAGCTTTTAAAACAAATATTATTTTTCTCCAATAGCTAGTATTTTTAGAACATATCCAGCTTGACCTGTTAAGTCATTGTAAATGATTTGAGAAGGAAGCTGTCAAATATTTGAAGCACTCTTCAGCCCAGAAAATGTATATTGTTTTTTTGGCAGCATGAGTTAATAACAGCTTTTAAATGGTTTAGCACTTTAATAATTAAGAGTTGTAGATTCCAAACTATTACCTTTCCCAATTATTACCAATCTCATATGCCGACTGCGATTTTTGATTTTCTCTAACTAATAGAACGTGTGTGTGGTCACTGTCCAAGGTAGCAGATTCCATGGGCAAGTGCGTTTCTACTGGGGAAAAAAAAAAAAAAACAAACAAAGGCATCACTTGGAAGACAGTTCAAAACCACACACATTCTAAAATCTGTGAATTGCTGTAAATTGGCAGAACTAATAAGGCATTCCCATGCTAATTCTCTGAGTTTCTAGCTGCCATTTTTGTGAGCTTGTGTGAAAGCAGAGGACGGTAAATAAGCTGTAAAGAAACACTGTTTTACAATGATAATAAGATACCTTTTGTGAGTTTGTATCCTATGCCTCTCCTACTCTGATAGACTTTAATGTGCAGTATTTGTAGTTCCTGCAGCTGGAGGTGTTAGCAAGTCCTATGTTTTTAATCACAACTGCATTTTCCTGTGGGTAGACAGAGCCCAGCTCTTCCCAGAGGTGAGAGGAAGGATGAGAGGCAGCAGGCACAAGCTGGAACCTGGTAAATTCACATGAGGTGTAAGGAAAAGACAGTTGCTGTGAGAGTGGTAAAATAATAGAGCAGCTTCCCAGAGACGTTGTGGGATCTCCACACTTGGAGATGTTTGGGGCTTGGCAGGACCCAGCCCTGAGCTGCTCTGTGTGCTGGTGCACACAAAACAGGGTGTGCAAATCTGTGAGCAGGTGTTGTGGCTGGAATTGAAGAGCATATTTCATTTCTTACAGCCAGTTGTTTCAAGGGAAGGGTTTTCTCTTTGACTCGGGTTACCTGCTGGATAGGTGGGAATAACATTGTAGAAGTGTAATATTTTTGGAAACTAATATGAGCTCAAAGGCTTAAGCAGAGTTGTTGCTAGTGCAGTGCTCTCATATAACCTGATAAATTGAATTATATCTGTTGTAGTAAGTTCAAGTATGTAAGTTCTGAAAATATTTTTAGAAGACCTTGTAGCCTATCACTCAGGTTGATAAGATGTTACTGTGACCTTCCCCCCCCTCTCCTCTACCAAACTGACAAGCAATTTCCTCAAAGTTTGCCCTGGAGAAATGTGACATTCTAAGTTCAAACAAACCATTGCAGGTGGATGAGCTGCTCTTTCTTCTGTGACTAAATGTTGAAAGGATTTTAGTGCTCTTCAGGAGCAGTCCTGTCTTCTGTAGTGGTTTGAAGTTCCCAAACATAGATTTAGTTGGAGAAAATATTATTATGTGTCAGTTAGTGTAAAAATGCACCTACTTGGCATTCCTACCAGATCACACTTCATGCTCCCTTTAGTGTGTTTATGTATCAATGAGGAAAAATGGTGTCCTGAAAACTTAAGTTTGATTCATTTTTTTAAAGGGATTTTTTTGTCTCTCAGAAAACTCCAGAACTCCTTAAACATGTTGGACAGTTCCTTAAAAAAAAAAAAGCTCTTGTATTTTCATTCTAGGAATAAAAGAGATAATTTGGAGCTCTAGATATGCTTTATTAGTCCAAGTGTGGGTTGTGTTTCTGCTGTTAAATGCAATGTGTTTTCTTTCCAGCTCAGGCTTGTGCAGATGTCCTGGCATTAGCCAAAGAAGCTAGAAAGCGAAATCTGGGCCCTCTTCATCCTTCCTTTAATGTGATAAAGATAATAAGAGATGGGCTGATGAGAAATCTTCCAGAAAACACGCACCAGTTGTCATCAGGCAGGCTATGCATTTCACTAACCAGAGTATCAGACGGCAAGAATACCTTGATATCTAATTTTAACTCTAAAGAGGAAGTAATACAGGTATGTTTCTTTTTGGCAACTTTTAAAACTTCTATAATCCTAGGTCTCTTTAGCATTGCCTGTTGGGTTTCTGCTTTAAGCATTTCAGGTATTGTTACTCTGACTGTTTTTTTAAAGAGGAATTCAAGCTTTTTTACACCAGATTCACACACTGGTTTTCCCAGTCAATGTGTCTGTGAACTGTTTTAGGCAGAGGTGCAAGGGATCAGTCATAAAAAAGGATAAATGCCTTAAAAGTGCAGTAGGTCTAATGAAACTATAGCCTTAGTGAATAAGAATTTATTTTATAACGATACATGTTTATGTCAGTAATGGAACAGTTAGCATTTAATTTTTATGGTCTCATTTTCTTACAGGCTTTAATCTGTAGTTCATTTGTCCCTATTTATTGTGGCCTCATTCCACCATCATTTAGAGGCGTGGTAAGTATCTATTGTTAAGATCTAAAAACAGTTTTAGTTATTCTGAAAATATTAAGAATACTTGTGGGTTTTTTTGGTTATCCTACTGTAAAGTGATTAACTTCATAATAGCTTCTAGTACTGTAGCTGTAACAACTTTCCAAAAAAAAAAGGCAGGAACACTGAATGTGTGGAAGATATGATGTGTATTTTAACACACACATATTGTCTCTCTGTCCCTCCTCTGCCCCCTAAAATTCATTAACGAAAGAAAAAGATATTATAAGATAACAAGTATGTAACCTATGGAAAAATACTTATTGAAGGAAGTGATGCTCTTTAACCTGCACAAATTACAAGAAGAGTTGCCTAAAATTGTTTAAAAAAAGCCTTGTAATATAGTTTATTGTATATCTTCATGTTCTGCCTGTAGGGAGATCTGCCTTACAACTGGATTAAAGTTCTGTATTCAGCTAGGTGCAAATAAAGGTTTTTAATGCCTTCTGGCATTTGTATTCAATGTGAGAAAGCTTACTTTTTAGAGGTAAAGCATCCGTATATTGGTATGCTCTGCTTCTTCCCAGGAACTGCTGGTTACAAAGCCTCTTAATAATTCATGGCTGTACTGAGCTCTCTAAAATCCCCTGTTTATGAGACAAAAACTGCTGGAAAGTTGGCATGGTTTGTTGTAGGTGTTATAACAACAGGTCTAGGAGCAGATCTGCAGTTCAAATTAAGGCAGTGACATCGGCGGCTTTTTGTTACCCTGTTCTATTCAGTTGCATCTGCTTTCCCTCCAACTCTGGTGCTCCTTGCACAAGGAGAAGGGAAGAAAGAAAACTTTAAATGCCTTTGATTACAAGCTGTTCTCAAGGCAATTTGCAAGTATTAAAAGGTCAAGAATAGATGTGAAATGTTTTGGCTGGTTTTCTTATTCTTGCTGAAATTTAAGCAAAAGTGATTAGAACTGTATAGGGATTTTCTTATCTGTACTTCTAAAGCTTGTATGTCTCCTAAAACTCTTCCAGATTAAAGGTGTTATGAAAACAGGACGTTGGACTGAATCCAAGGTTTAGGTGGATCCAGGCTAATCTGGCTGTTCAGTTCTTGTCACCAGACAACAATGTTATTTTAAAAGGCTTAGTTCAGAGTACAAAAACATACAAGTAATGCTTTATTTGGCCATATTTTGAGGAAAGGAAGGCATAATTCTATTCTTTTAATCTTTGCAATTATTTTCAGATGATTTTAATGCTTAGGAGGCATTTTTGGATATGACTTGGTAAGAATACCACAGCTCCATATGCTTGGCATGACTCCTACAGGCTTAAGCACAACAGAATGTCAAAAATGTAAACTTTGGGGCATCTTGCTGTTTGCTGCTTGGCATACCTGCCAATATACTGTAAAACAAAAACTTAAGGATAACATTTAAGAGGTGTATTTAACTGCCAATTCAAAAGCTTTTGGATATGGTGGATTTAGTTTGTTTTTTTTTTTTTTACTTCTTTCAAACAGAGCAGTGGTTTTAGATTTAAAAAATGACTTGGAGGAACAGCTGAGCAGATACTCCAAATCATGAAAATCATCTAGATCAGTAGAACTATGACTCAGATATGTACTTCCACCTTTTAATAATTTCATGAGAAGGGTCCTCATTTGCCAGACCTGTTATTTTTTATGTCACAAAGTGTGGGGTCTCACTCCCTGATTGGGGTCGCCTAGAAAGGTAGAAAAGTCTTTTTTTCTAACCCGTGTCTCCACTCAGTAGTCTTCAGCCATCCGGTCTCAAGGTAGTTTATTGTGTATTATCTAAAAGATTTTCTTCCTGAGCTGCTGCGGTCCGTTCAGCAGTCAGGCAAGGGCACACTCCGACGCCCAGGGGACTGGTGCCCTCTTTTATATCATACTTTACGTGTTAAATGTTTATGGTTTCCCCCCAATGCCCATCACCGATATTGAACAGTGACTTTCTACTCTAAACCAATCTGTGAGTGCCAACATCACCATGAACATGGAGGTTAGGAAGAAGAAGGAAAGAGGACAGGGCACACTCAAATCCCTCCATCTTAGAACCTCTGACCCCCATGTACAAAACTCAGACCCCTCTGCACAAGGCCTAAAACCCCCCTGTACAGCACTCAAAAGTTCTTCCTTTCACTTTGTGACTACTTCTACTATAATATCTAAACTTTTGTGATTTCTTGTTCTTCCTGCAAGGTTGGTAAATTGTTCCATGGATCAGGTTCAAAGCCACAGGGGTCTGTGGCTGCATTCCAGAGTCTCAAATGCTTTTGACCTGGGCCTGGAACATCCAAGAGTGTCCAAGGGACATTCTGGGTTCCGACACAAAGGACTTGGGGATTTCACTTGTACTTTAGTGATTGCATTACACACCTTAAGTTTGGCAGGAGCTGCATGCTGCTGGGTCCAGAGGGTATTCTGGGAAGCTGACAGGCCATGAGCTCCCCTCTTCCTAATTCCTAATGTGTTTCTCAGAATAGTCAGGGCCTGAGTATCAGGGCAGCTGAAATTGATAATCCAGGTTGCTCCTCCTCAAATCACTGCTCTGTTACATTTATGTTTGACAAGGACCTACAGTTTAGGCTTGCTGCCCTTTAAGGAAGGAGCAAAATGCAGCCTCTGAACCAGCAATGCTGGTGGTGTGGGAACAAACCAGTTCCCTGTGGCCCACTGGAGAGCTGGCTGCTGTGAGTGAGTGGAGGGGCTGTCTGTAGCCACTGCAGCTGCTGCACTAGACAGTAGTTACCCCAAAACACTGAGCACTTTGGGGCTTGGATCTTAAAGTGTCTGAGGTGGTGATGCACTAAAACTCCAGAAATGGGTGATTCAGTGTGAAGGAGACAAAAGCATAACCTGGAACTTGCACAGAAAGCACAGTAGATGTCTGTGACTCGGCAAAGTTTCTGAAGCACTGTCCATTTTTACTCACGCTTTCTTTACGTCCAAATCTTTTTTGATGCTTTTCTATCAAATTCTAATTGTGGAGAGTACTTTTAAGTTAGAATGGTTTAGTGTCTTGGAACTTGAACTTTGAAGCACAGAGCTGCTTTTCTCTGCACATGGTGTAGGATTATCATCTTTAAAAAGCATACAGAAAGATCCCAAACGGAATATGCTTGTGCTGCCTATGGAGCTAAAGGTATGAATGTTTACTGGCTTTAGAGAACAGATCATGCCACTCAAAATGTTTAGCTTGGGAGCACCAGGCTTGAGCTACAGCCTTAAGTGCAGTTTCATTCTTGTGTGGGGGACTCTGGTCAGGCACTGTCAGCCCTTGAGATGTGCTGTTTCTGTTCCTTTTTGTAGCGCTATGTGGACGGAGGAATCAGTGACAACTTGCCTCACTATGAGTGTAAGAACACCATCACAGTGTCCCCTTTTGCTGGGGAATGTGACATCTGTCCCAAGGGCAAGTCAGCCAACTTCCATGAGATGAACGTGACCAACACCAGCATTCAGTTCAGCCTGGGCAACCTTTATCGCTTAACACAGGCGCTCTTTCCACCTGAACCCAAGGTCAGCCCCTGCCTTCCTTTGCTTCATCTCTCCTCATGAAAGCTTCTGCAGAAAGTTGCAGTGTCTTAGCATTTCATCCAGTCACACAAACTTCTCTGGTGATGTGTCTTGTTTCTATTTTTTCATGTTTTGTCTATGTTCTCCTTGGTTTTAGTCTCTCTTGGGCTAAAAATGCATATCCTGCTTCTGGCTTTCAGTATTTATTTAGGAATTGTCACAGGATTCTATCATAAAATCAACACTGGAAAACCGACAACTGTCAGTTTGTAGTCCTTTCATGTTTGCCTGCTAAGAAATAAGAGGAAGTTCTAAAGTTTCATTGTTTTGTACAGGTCTTAATTAATATTTGGCACAGGCAAGTTGCCTTTAAACTTTGCTTAATGCTGTTAACTGCGGATCTGAAGAGGGAAATGCTTTTGAACTGCTGTGAAAATTGGAAAAATAAAAAAATAAAACCAGACCTTTTCAACTGGCTTGGGATATAGTACAGCAAAGAAGCAATTTTTCTGACTGCTGCAGATATATTTTAACTGAGGGCTTTTTGACCATTTCAAGACAAAGTCTAAATTCTACTTATTCAGGTTTTGTTTTGTTGGTTTTTTTTTACTAGTACCCTTGTATAGGTGAGCTGGTATTGCATCTGGTAAAAGATCTTTTCATAGCCAAGATAAGTCTGAGCCTCTAGCTGAGCATCAGAATTGCACAGTTGATTTTTCAAAGCCTTGGGAAGTGAGAAGCTCTGGGAGGGAACGAGGGGAATTAGCACACTCCAAACACCCTGCTTCATTGCTGCTAGCAGCTTCTGAAGAGCTAATTAAGGAAACAAGAGGAGAGAGGGAAATCTTCCAAACTATTTGAATGCCATCATTCCGTGCATCTTTAACAGCTGAAAGATAAGTTAATGTACATGATCACGTATGCATCATCACAGTAGCCATATTAACCTGAATCTGCTGTATTCCAGCAATTGCTAAGGTGGCTTTTTTTTACAATAGTGGAAGGTGGATGAAAGTGGCTTTTCATTCTGCAAACTATTGATCTGAAGTTGAAACTCCTTTTTAATTTGTCTGACTCATTTATTCTATATTTGCAGGTACTTGGAGAGATCTGTGAGCAGGGATATTTGGATGCTCTTAAATTCTTAAAGGAGAATGGTATGTTAAACTTTCAGATAATTATTGATTATATGGTCTTAACCTAAGTTTAAAAAAACAAACAAAAAAACCCAGATCAAAACAAACAGAAAGGGTGAGGGGGTTGTGTGCAGCTAAGAAGGGGGTTGGTCTTTGAGAATTTTGGAAGGATCATGATAGTTTCATTCTTGTAGAAATGCCACAGTTACAGTTCAACTGAGGTGAGCTGTGCAACACAAAAATTGAACTTTTGGAGTTTTGTCAAATGTGTGTGAAGTAAATCTTAAGTGAAATTTCTGAAGAATTCCAGTTCTAGGCAAATCATGTTATTACTTGGCTTTGTCTTAGTTGTGCAGGATGGGCGTAAGCTACTGCTTCCCAATCTTCTGAAACCTGCATCTTCTATTACCTCCTCTCTGCTGTCATCCAAGTGATTTTCTGGTAGTCCAGAAGTGGGAGCTGGCTGACAGCAATAAAAACTCAGTCACAGATAAAGCCTCTGTGTGAGAAAAGACTTTAGAAGATGACAGCTTATAATGGAGCAGTTGTTGACACCCAGATAAGTTTAGGAAGAAGAATTACGAATTGTGCTACTCTACTCCTAGAATTCTAATAACATGTTTTATATTGACAAATGTTATTGCTCTGCAAGCTTTGAGACAAACAAGTTGAAAACAGTAACTTGATATTAGGATGAAGTGAACCATGTGTTAAATGTGCCTGGGCCCTGTAGTTTTTGGATTCAGAAGCACATTGGTGCTGGGTCAGATCACAGGAATGGGAATGGAAATGGGACTTTTGCACCATTACAGAAAGTACCAGCTGCAGGATGTGAGCAGTCTTTGATGTACTCTGCTGATGCCTGGTTACTGAATATTCAAGTTGTCCTGAAACCATTCTCTTCACTGAAGAACCTCACAGTTCTGCTTAAGAGCTTGATTTTCTATATTGTTATTATTATATATTGTTATTATTTAATGAGAAAGTCTTGCTTTATAGCTTTTACCATGTGATTAAAAGCACAAACTCTACAAAGAGCCTCTGGTTTGTGGTTGTCTGTGCTGAGCTGGGTTCTGTTGCTGTCCTGCACCCACAGGTTCCCTGTGTGCAAGTTCCCATCTGACACTAATATCTGACATTCCTTGCAGTTCCTCCTCAGTCTCTCTGCCCCATGTCCTCTCTCTACTGCACTATTGTCCTCCTTTTCACACTGCTAATCCTGTGATCAACTTTGTTTTTATTCTGTCACAGGGTTGTTTTGCATCAAGCTTAATTAATGATAATGATAATTATAATCCTTCCAAGGTCATTCAATATGCATCACCTTTCTTATTATTTCAGCTGTAGGAATTAATTCACCCCCCCCATCTGTGACACTTCAAATATTTTCCTTTGCTAAATTCACTGTATATTCTTTTGACATTTGTCTTTTACTAGTACTTGCAAGTAGGATATAGGTTCTGTTGTATGCAGTTATAGATACTAGTCAAATTTGGTAGTCTTTTCATATGTAATTTTATAACAATTTTCTGGAAACCAAGTGTAAATACAATTCTTGTGTTTTTCTCTTTGTACTCATGATCTAGTGCTTGTTTCTAAGGTAGTTATCAGTGCTATTTCTTAATTGGCACCAGTTTTGCAATGCAACCCACATTGATTTAGATCTGTACTTTGGATACAACTAAAAAAAATTGTAACCTAGTTGCTTTCCTTTTCAACCCTGTTGTAGCAATGCCTGAAAGTATGAACGTGATACCGGCCATGTCAAATTTCCCAAATATCTGATGTGTTTTATGTGTTTTCTTTCAAATACATATTAAATTAGCTTTCCTTCTCTCCTTTAATCCTTTGTTTTCTTGAAGGAAAATAACTTTGGTAAATGACTGTATGTTTCCAGGGCAGTTTGATTTACTTGTTCACTTTTTCCTTTTCTTTAGAACCTGTTTTTAAAGTAAGACCTAAACCTTCAGAAGAGCCATCACTGTGATTAAACATTTGTGGGATCCTAAGAGCCAGGTGCATTTGATATGGGGTAGATGATGGTGTTCCCTCAGGACAGATCTTTGTCCTGACACACACACCTCAGGTGCTGTACAGGTACTCAGGAGACCTGTGGATCAAACCTAAGTGAAAGCTCTTGACTCTTTCAGGTATTCTGAATGACTCAATTTACATCCACTTGTCCTTCACAAAAAGAAACCCTCATGAGGCTGCACAACAACACCTTGACCATGGGAAGAGAAAAAAATTAACAGAAAACAACAGAGTAGAAACTTTGAAAATGAGCAGCTTAAATGACCAGATAAAGCAAAATCCATGGCCATTGGAGAAGAGCATATTTGAGAGTCTACCTCCCAGACTTCGTAAAGGTGCGTGCTTCAGGCTGTTTCCTGTAACTCTGAGTGGCAAACTTTGACTTTTTGTTAATCTTTTTTACATTAGTTCTTAGATCTATTGCTTAGAAGTTCTGGATAATGTGTTTCGTCCCTGTGGCATGAGTCTGTGTTCCTATATTTTAAAATATCATAGAGAAAATTCATGGCAAGAGTGCTCTGAGACGAATTCTTTCATTTTCTAACTAAGCTTTATTCAGTAACACTGGATAATGTTGATTGGATATTACAAAACTCTGAGAAAATTATTGAAACTGCTTTCAGATAGTGTAACATCTTTTCCCTAATAATTATTCTTAAGCACTGCAGGAAGCTTGCAAAGAACAGAATGGATTCTGTGCTCAGTTCTCTAAACTCTTCCCCATGCGGGTGATATCCTACCTGATGCTGCCATACACACTCCCAGTGGAGTCTGCTTACTCGGTTGCTTTACGGTAAGGAGCTTGTAAAGAACTCTTCTAGAATTATCATAATTTTGGAAATGTACTCATTGAGAGCTTATTCAGTGTTGGACACCTTCTGGGACTCTGTAATTCAAGTGGTAACTGTCAAAAGGCCCATTATTTCTACCTATGTGATGCATCCTAAAGCCTATATAATCCAAGGCTAGATAAATAATCATATTAAGAAGATTCTTAAATAACACAGTCATATTACTAATAGCTACCTTGTAATTGCTCAAACGAAGCACCCTTAGTTGTGCTTTCCAGGAGTACATTCTTCATTACTATATTGTGCAGGGGTATCTGAACTCCCTCCACATAATTCTTGTGCTTCTTTCTGGAGTGAAATCCACTGTTTACTCACCATATCAATTCTCTTACCAGTTTTGTTTAGGTTGACTGAAAGTTGTGCTCTTGAAGCAGGGCTTAATTTGATAAGTTTCCGTTCTTGTCAAGGAGAAGTTATGCTCAATGAATGCACCATGAATCCTAAGATTTGTGCTTGCTTAAGGGAATTCCAGTCCTTGAACAGCAGATGTCATGACTATTTTTAGAAAATCTTGAAAAATCAGTTCTGGAAATCAAATCATATAGAACTCCAGTGAAGTATTTTGTTTCTGTGTGCCATTTTTGGTGGATGGGGAGGCCTCAAGTTTCTCCAGATGTCTCTATGGGGTTTTCCTCTTTGTCTCATTCTGACGTAGCTGACTCCTGCTAAGGGGTATCCTAAGGAAGAAAGTACATTTGGTACATTGTTCTTGTTTTGCCTTCTTTTTGTTCTTCCATTGTGCTTTTCTTTTGTTCTTGCTTCCTCTTCCACCTTGCTTTAAAATGAGCAGAAAGTTCCTACCACAAAGGTCTTGGAGACAGGAGTATTTTGGAGGATTCCTGTGCTGGTCACAGGGTGTGGAATGCACACACTGGTCAGCCACTCAGAGATGTGGTGACTTGTGGTGCTCCTTTTCTTAGCTTTTAGAAGAGAGATGAGAGGGCTAGATGGGAATTCAGGGAGGTTGGGAAGAAATGGACACCGTGGTCTGGGGAGAAAAAAGCTGCTTTGGATGTGGGACAGGGTGTGTAAAAATGTAACTCAGATTAAATCTCCTGCTTACAAAAGCTGTGTTTTGGTTTGCCTGCAGGTTGGTGAACTGGTTTCCTGACATGCCTGCTGATGTTCGATGGATGCAGGAGCAGCTTTTTCAGATTGCTGCCACAGTTTATGCCCAGGCTAAAAGCAAGCTGTTCTGCACAGCCAGGTAAAATGCAGAGCTGCTGCATGCAATTGATGCAGTTTTAGAAATTCTCTCTTTTTGAAATCACTTAAAGCCTTTTTTTGAATTACACTAGTTGGCTTTTGAGGCATCTCTCTGAGCAAAAATGTATCTCTTGCTAGATATTTGCTATTCATCCTACTGTCCTCTTCTCAGTTACTTGATAGCACATGTAATCCAGTGTCTCTTCTTCCTTCTTAATGATATTTCTGATTCCTTTCCATTATAAATTTGGGGATTGTGACCTTCCTGCTTTTACCCTTATTTAACAGTCTCTCCTATTCCAGTCTTACCAATCCAGAGTCTCTTTATCTGAGACAGGCTTTGGGAAGATACAGAATCACAAGTTTGTCCCAGAATTAACTTCTAAGAGGGATTCTTTGCTCATTGCATCATGATTAAACACAAACACGGTTTTCCTTGTGGGAAAGCAGCTCAAGCAGTGTTGAAGTGTCTGTGTATGTCAAGTTGAGGTATTTTTGTTTGTGAGGTGGGTTGTGGTATGTTGTTTTGTTGGGTTTTTGTTGTTTGGATTTTTTTTTCCCAAAAGCACTGCAAGAGAGAAGAGAAAACTTTAAAAAAAATAGGGTGTTCTTGTATAAAACTTCAGTTTCCTGTTTCTTAAATTGTAAGAGGCTAACCTGGAGATTCAGGTGCTGGTTTAGAGCGTAGACAAGTTCAGTTCCAGTTGGTCAGGTTGGTGATAACAAGCTGAATGTCAAGTGGAATGCAGAGATGACCTTTGGGAAGATGAACAACTGTATTTGCTACTTGTAAACATGATAAAAATGTCATTGAAACACTGATAATCTCCTTTTCCTTCCTTCTTTTTTTTAACAGGAAGGACAACTATGGGTCACTCAGAAAATGTCAAACTGTCCCATCTACTGTGGAATTTCGTTCTTCATACTGCCACCTTAAAATGCCTCACTCTGCTGCACACATTGAGAGCTGGCTCTGGGAATCTTCATGCTTCATGCACTCAGCTCTGAAAAATGCTCCTGCTGATATCCAGGAGCAGTCTGACTTAAAGTCCTGTCCTAATTTCCTCCCAAATCCTGATGAGTCTGCGTTGGAAATAGATGTTGACTCTTCCTCAGAGACAAGTTTCCAAACTGCTCCAGAGTATTAATAGGGAAGTAGATTACACAGTTTCCAAAATTGAAATTTGGCAGAGAAAATTAAAACCTAGACTAGGGATCACTTTGTTTGTTGCCAATAAGTCTTGGGAAATTACTTGTTTACAGCTTCCTGACAAATCTGCCTTGGGACTTTTACTGTTTTAAGGATTATAAAAACAGTGGCTGCTATCCTGAATAACAGATTATGGCTCTGTCGAAGCACCAGCTCAATCAGCTGTAGTAAGACTTGTGGTTAAACAGTCTCTCTATGGAAATAAGTCTTTTTAAAAATTACTTGCAGAATGAAAATGTAAATTCTGTAAACAGATTGTTAGACAAACGAGCATAGATAACAGAACATTTTTTTAAATTTAAGTCTTAACAATATTGTGTGTTAGGATTACTTTTATAGCACTTAAATGAAATTGGATTTTTACTCCCTTAAGAGGAATACACAAGTGAGTTTGTTAGTAGCCTCCAGTGTCCATTTGCCTTATATTTAAACATACTGTTGTGTTTATGGAAAGTTGTCTGCACAAGATACTGTAGGAACAGTATTATTCTAGGTTGTTGTATGTACTCTGCAGTTCCTGTTACCTTTCTTCTGTGTCTCTTTCCCTCCTGAAATACTTCAGGTGAAAATGACATGAGAAATGGGGCACCTTCCCCTGAAGTGTAAACAAGTACAGTTTCAGTGGCTTCAGATGACTTTTTTTTTTTTTTTTGGAACTTAACATAAAGGCTTAATACTTGATCGAGTATTGAAAAGTAGGTAAAATAGTGATTGTGACAATTTAGTAGCAAGCAGTGTGTGGAGAAGGTGTTAAACTTTACACAAGATGTTAACAAAAATCAATGTATAGCAAGTGGTGAATGATGTTTAGGTTGTCTAATTGTTGCCTGATTGTTTTTTTTTTTTCCCTCCAGTTTCAGAGACTTTTCTTTCCTTCTTTCACTTCCCTGCTGCTAAAGGAAGAAAAAGAAAGGTGTCCCTCCTGTCTCAGTGAGGTAGCATAACCCAAAGGAAGTTTCCCAAGATTGTCAGGTACAGCAAAAGTGTAAGGCTTGGTGGAAGTATCAATATTCAGGGAGCTCTGCAGAGGCCTCAAATAACAGGTAGAAAATTTAGTCAAATCATACCTCTGTTGAGAGTTGGCAGTTTAAACCATTTCCACTACAAAGGGTTCTGCATGATTTTAACAAAGGCAGTGCATTAGTGGATGAGGGCATCTGGGAAGGAAAGTGATGTTAGGATTAATTATTGTTCTCATGGCTTATCAGGTCTTGTACAATTTTTAAGTAGAAGGAAAAAAGAATGGCTTTAAAGTTGATTTGCACATGTGTTTGGGGCGAGCATGTGACCTTGGGAAGCTTCTCATTCAAGAGAGGGAATTCTGTGCAACCCAGAGAAGAGCTGCTTGAGGCCTCTTGTCCAGGGAGAGGAGTTGGATTGTGATGCTCAAGAGCTGGGATATGGGAATGTGAGCTTTGGGAAAAATGTAGCGTTTGAATTGGGCCTGCCTTTCAAACAGTCTCTCAGTTGTGATTTCCCTAAGCTTGGAGTGCTGCATTTTACAATATTCAAATGGATTTTAGATTGAGGAGGAAGTGCTGAGCTCTCTATTTCCATATTCAACGAGGCTGGTGCTACTTTACTTCAACTCTTCTGTTCATTTCTTGGGTGTATATATCATCAGACTTGCAAAAAAATATTGGAATTGTTACTCTAACTACAATTAAAATATACAAGATCTGTTTTAAATTGTCTTCATTCATTAATTTACCACTTTCCTTTAGAATTAAATCAGGAATGCCAAATTTTGCATCTGGTCTTTGTTGGAATACTTCTAATCAACTGCATTTAAATCAACCTTAACCACTTTTTCTGTTGGGCACAGCTCCCATTTTGTCTCCTTTTTCTAAAATAAAACCACAATCTCTTCTGTTACCATGGTCTCTGAGCTTTCTTGAGTGTAATTCACACCTGTGCAAGTTAAATCAGAATGTGTTGATGTCATTGATGGTTCTGAGATGTTTTTTTTTTAAGAGTACTACTCTGAAGTTTGAGAGATGCTTGTGCACACTGCAGCTGGACCTGAATGTCACCTCGTTTAAAGTTTTGTGGGCTTTTTGTCCTTTTTTGGTCTCAATGGGATTTTTGTTAGTTTTCTGCAATCAGTTATTTTACAAATGCCTTTTTGCATTTAAACAGAAATAATTAAAAAACAGATAAAGTTGTGTGTGCAGGGAGATAACAAAGGGTGTGTTGTTTCTGAGCTAAAATTGACTTAGCAGATAACTAAATATAAATAATATAATAATAATAACCTATTAAATAATTGGTTCTAATTATAATAGATGCGCTAAAATATTTATATTTAATAGATATTTAAAAACCAATAAAAATGTATCAGTAACATATAACTATTATATAATTACTATATTCTCTATAAATACATAATACAGATATGAAAATGAAATACAGAAATACCCAGTGATGACAATTAAATGTAAAATAATAGTAGTAATAATAATAATCACAATACCAACAATTTAAAGTAATTTACAAGACAAGCTTTCAGTTTCAAGTGCCCAATCTAATTTGGGGCGAATCCCCTGGGTTTGGGATTGAAACGTGTGTTTGGGGTGAATCCTGCAGGTTTGGGGAGAATTTCCCCGTGTTTTGGGTGAATCACGTCAGTTTGGGGTGAATTCCCTTGTTTTTGGCTGACACAAGTGGGCTCGGGGTGAAACAAACACGTGGGTTCGGGGTGAGTCCCCCGGGTTCGGGGTGAATTCCCCGGGTTTAGGATGAACCCCGCGGGTTCGGGCTGAATCCCCCGGGTTCGGGTGACCCCCGGGTTCAGGGTGAATTCCCCCGGTTTAGGCTGAACCCCCCGGGTTCGGGTGACCCCCAGGTTTGGGCCGAACCCCCCGGGTTAGGGATGAATTCCCCTGGGTTCGGGGTGAATTTCCCTGGTTTGGGCTGACTCCCCCGGTGCGGGATGAATTCCCCCGGGTTCGGGGTGAACCCCCCAGGCTCGGGTGCCCCCCGGGTTTGGGCCGAACCCCCGGGCTCGGGTGACCCCCCGGGCTCGAGTGACCCCCCGGGTTTGGGCCGAACCCCCGGGTTCGGGGTGAACCCCCCGGGCTCGGGTGACCCCGGTTTGGGCCGAACCCCCGGGCTCGGGTGACCCCGGTTTGGGCCGAACCCCCGGGCTCGGGTGCCCCCCGGGCTCGGGTGCCCCCGGTTTGGGCCGAACCCCCGGGCTCGGGTGCCCCCCGGCCGCGGGAAGCGCTCCCCGGCCCCGCCCCTTCCGCCGTCCCGGCCAATGGGCGCCGGGCGGGGCCGCTGTCATGGCCGCCCCCGCGCTGCGGCCCTGAGCGCCCCGAGCCCCCGGAGCCGCCGAGGCCGTGCCCGCGCCGCCGCCGCCATGGGCACCGTGCACGCCCGGGTGAGCGCCGGGGCCCTGGGGATCGGCCGGGGCCCTGGGGATCGGCCGGGGCGGGACCCGCCGGGGATAGGGCCCGGGCACCCGCCCCGGGGCCGCCCAAAGGTCCCCGCCGCGACCTTCGGGCCGGGCACGGCGCGGCCGGGAGCGGGGCTGGGGCTGCCAGCGGGGGCCTGTCCCGCCTCAGCCGCTCCCAGCCCGCCGCTTCTGGCACAGTCGGGCCGGGCAGGGAGAAGGGGTCGGAGCCCGTGCCGGTGCTCGGAGGCGCCTTCCCTTCCCAGCTCATTCCGGGCGGTTTTATAGAATCGTTGATCCTGGCGGCGTGGAAGTGACCTTTATGGTTATGCGGTCACACGTCCCCGCTGCCAAGGGACACTTTTCACTAGCCCACGTTGCTCCAAGCCCCGTCCAGCCTGGCCTTGGACGCTTCCAGGGATGGGGCAGCCGCAGCTGATCTGGGCAACCTGTGCCAGGGCCTCAGCACCCTCACAAAGGAGAAAAATGTCTTACTAAGTTCAAAATTTCTTCCTGTAGAAAAGCTGGGTCTTTTTCGGGTCTTTCCTGAGGCTTCCCCAGAGCTGACCACCCCAGGCAGGTGGGCTGGCAAGAACAAGGCTGGGGAAATGAAAACGACCCAAACCGAACAAAACCCAAAGCCAAGCAGCTGAAAAAGACAGTGCAAAGAGAAGAGAATCGGAGGCTGGAACCTTGCATTGCTTGGAGAGGGCTGAGGGGCCTCACATGCCTGAAATCATTGTGAATAGATGCACAAATCTCCAAATCCATCTACCAGTGCTTAAAGAAGAATCATAGAGGCCAAATTGTTCAGTTTTAAGGCTGAAGAACAGCAGCAGGGAGCTGCCTCCAGTTAAGGCTCTAGAGTGTGTAAATACCATGACTAATGTAATTTCTGTTTCAAGATTTTTTCTTGTATTCTCTGTTTTGTGTCCATTTGTGGTGTGAACTGCTAGACAATATTGTGTGGATACACAGTGTTTCACACTTGTCTGAAACTTGTGGCAGTGGTAGAAGCTTCTGTCTAACTGGATTTTGATATGCAACAGCAATTTACTCTTCAGGAAAGCAGCTATTCTGATAAGTCTTCTTTTAGGACTCTTTCAGGTGTAATAAATAAAGCCATGCAGTGTTTCATTGAAGTGTTTGGCTCTGATGGTCAGAACATGAGGTTCTCGAGCCGTATTTGAAAGGTTACCTCTAAAAGAAATACTGAAATATAAAGGCAAGCAAATACATGCAAAGCAAACTAACATTTTTGAAATTGTTTGACATTCATAGTCTTCTGCTTCCTAAAACCCAAACTAGAGAAGTGACAGCCTGATTTTTTTTTTTTTTTTAAGAAGGTGGAATTCATCTTTTTGCATAAAAAGCTTGTCTTAAAATTTAAGGCTATTTTTTGGAAGAATGCAGAGTATTTTTCAGAAATCATTCAATGTGGAGGCTATTTAGCTTTCATGAAAAATTTCAGCAAGCAGGTAGGTGTCAAGTGTTCTGGTAATTCATTTCATTTTAGTTCTCTTTTGCTATTTCCCCTTAGGATTTGATGTTGAGAACCACGGGTTTTTCTCATTTACAAAAGGCACCAATCACAAATCCGTGTGCCCTACTAAATGCAGTTTTCTTTTATGCTTTCAGAGTTTGGAGCCTCTTCCAATGGCTGGGCCAGACTTTGGTGCCTTGGGAGAGGAAGCTGAACTGGTTGAAGTTGAACCTGAGAGCAAACAGGAAATTCTTGAAAACAAAGATGTAAGTGCCTGAGTAACATCCTGAATTTTGTGGACAGAAATAAATGCCTTGGCAGGTTTTTTCAGCAATTGGCAGTAATAGAAGGTTGCTCTTATTTTGCTGTTGTGTTATACATGAATGCACAGAGTCATACAGATACTTCTGATAGTCTACAGATACTTCTGATGCAGATTATAATCTGATGCAGATTATAATCTGCATAGTCTCTTTTACAAACTCTGGTATAGAATTGTGGAATTGTTTAGGTTGGAAAAGATCTCTAAGATCACAGAGTCCTAAGTGTTAACCCAGCACTGTCAAGTCCAGCACTAAACCAAATGCCACATCCATGTGGTTTTTAATCCCCCCAGGGTTGGTGACTGCCCTGGGCAGTCTGTTCCAATCCTTGATAAGTATTTGAAGCAGTTTTTTTTTTTTACATTTACCCCTAAAATTCACTGAAAATATTGGAAAAATAAGGGAAATGTAGTTGCTGTACTCCATTTGTACTGGAGTGGAAGGTGCTGTGATTTTTACAATGAAATTGTCTCAGGTGATTATGTATCAAAATGAAAGTATAAAACCTCATAATGGGAGTGATTTTTAGTTGCATTTCAAACTGCACTGCTTCTGTGGTAGTGATGATTTTAATGGAGTTTAAATATTTGTGGCTTGTACACTTGTTTGAGTTTCTTCTTTTAATTCTTTGCTTATGTATAGCTGATAAAAGAAGTAGCAAATAACTATGAATAACTGCATAATTCTATCTTATGTACTTATTACTTGTGTGATTTCTGCAGTTGCTTCTTTGTCCATACAACATTTATAACTAAAACCCCAGCAGCTGCAGTTTTTCAGTATTTCTTCTGCTACAACCGGTGTTAGCGTTGGTGTTAAGAGATCTCTTTTCTTTCATTCTTGTGTTATGGGAACAACGTCCCAGAATCTTAGAAAGCAGTCATTTCTGATGATGTAGGTTAGCAGGAATTAGCCCTAGGAATCATCAGGGTTTCTCACAATATTTTTTGTGCATTGGTGACCTTGATCCTCATTATTAAATGCAAATCCAGTACTTGTGTGTAAAGATTTGGTGTGTTTAGGTGGTGGTTCAGCATGTGCACTTTGATGGACTTGGAAGGACCAAAGATGACATCATCATGTATGAAATCTCTGATGTTTTCAAGGCAAAAAATCTCATTGATGTAAGTGTTGCAGTGAATAAGAGACTTGCTGTTAATTAAATTTTTTTCTCTCTTTTTCCTGCTTTGGGCTACTCCCTTCAGATGTGGGGCAACTCTGTCAGGAGCAGGGGGCCCTAAATAAGTTGTAACTACTGGAACCTATTTGAATAACTGTTTTAACTGTTAAAGTAATTAGGAAGCAAACTAACGAAAGATATGAAGGTATTGAGCCAGATACTCTGGATTTAAATTATTTCTGCAGATGCAAGTGTTAAAGAGGTTGTGTTCTGTTTTGAAGGTGCACATGTGTGTCTTTAGATACAGAATCTGTGAACATCTTACAACTTAGCTGCATTTTAACTAATTTATCCTCATTATTTTTTGTTAACCTGAAAGACTCAAAGGGACTAGATTATCTTGAAAGCCCCTTCCATCCTAAATATTGTCTGATTCTATGACTGAGCTATTTTTCTCATGCTGTAGGTGATGAGAAAATCACATGAAGCTCGTGAGAAGTTGCTTCGTCTCGGAATCTTTAGACAGGTGGATGTTCTGATTGATACCTGCCAAGGTGTGTATTCCTGCATTTCCTCACCTTTATTTTCATATATTCATACCTGTAATATATAATTCCCTGTGTAATAGGTTGGACATCTTTTGTGTGTGCAACTTAGTCTTGTATACCTTTATATATAATTTAGACGAACAGGTGGGTGTGCTGTGGATACAGATGTATCTACATCAGTTATCCCTATGAAGGAAGTCTATTTGCATGTGTTTGCATATATGTGTATGTCCATGAGTGAATTTTCAGCACTTATAATAATTACAGTAAGCTTTCCTTAATCCACAGTTTCAAGGACCATGTGAGGGAAAGCTTGAAAATGTGTCCTCTACTTGTATTGTACATCACATTGACATGAAATGATTAAAGCCAGTAATCCTATGATTGAGTCAAATTCTGCTCTCACATCCAAACATGCTTTTCTCAAGCCATTTCCCTTTGTAGCATGAACTTTTATTATGCCTTAACTCAGTTTTCAAATAATTCAAGTAACCTGTGTGCAATTTTTAAAATACCTCTTTAGAGATAACATGCACTTCATTTATTTCTTTAGGAGATGATGCCCTTCCAAATGGTTTAGATGTGACCTTTGAGGTAACAGAATTGAGAAGGTTAACTGGGAGCTATAACACCATGGTTGGCAACAATGAAGGCAGCATGGTATGGATTATTTCAAATTATTAGTAAGGCCTTTTGATATTCCTCTTACTTTCAGTTTCATGCCTAACAAGGAATTTGGTGATCCAGTCTTAATCCAGCCTTACTAAGACTTTGTCAGGCCTTTGTGCCAGGCTTTCATTCAGCAAAAGCCTATTTTGAGCTGGGGGACAATGCTGTATCTTCCAGCTCAGCATGTTAGTTTTTTAATTGTTGAAACTTCTTGAATTATTTCTTGCTTCTATTTAAGATGTTTCATCTACTGGAGAGATTAATAAGGAATTTGGCATTGTGTTTCTATGAGATATACGTGAAGTATTTTTCTTCTCAGTCAAAATGCTTTATATTTGACTTATAAATGTTTCTTGTTTTTCCTCTTTTAGCCTGGTATCAATTATTCTGGGCTGTAGGTTTTCATGAATTCTACAAACTTTGGAACTTGTTTTCATATGACTCAATTAAGGATGCATCAGATTAAAATCTTGTGTGAACAATATTTACCAATTGCCCCGGGAAGTACCAGCTGTACTGCTGCTGTGTGAATGTGCTTTCACAAGAAGTGCTGCTGTGAGCAGGTTGTGCTTTCAGGTGCTCATCCTGCATCCTTTTTGCCTTCTCACTTGCACAGGGCAGCTGTGCCTGGGGCTGGTGGATAAGCCAGATCAAAGGGCTCATCCTTTTCCTCTTAGGGGTATTTTTAACCTGGATAAGATCCCGCATGACTCAGGTGATGGTGTTTTGCATGTGCAAGGAGAGTTGGAACTGGGTGAGTTAAGGGCTGTTTATGCAGCTTCACTGCCAGGTCCAGGGTGTTGTGACCTGAAGGAAACCAGCAGGGAATCCTACCTGTTGCTACCAGTGCTGCTCAGAGCTGACTGAAAGCTGCTTGTGTTTTTCTTTTTGTGCTCAGCTTCCTCTTCTATTTGATTTTAATTTATCACAGAGAAGTAAAACTTGTGAAGGCTCTAAAAGCATGACTTGTATACACTGATATGGGCAACCCAGATTATGTTTCCTTAAGAGTTGAATAGATTTATTTATTCTAATACCTTAAATTCAGCTGAAGCTTATACATATAGTACTTCATATTAAAAGCCTTTTCTCTTTATGGCATAATAACCATCATTACAAAGCTCAAGTTGCTGGTTTGCTTCCAACAGCTGTCAGACAAAGGCAGTCATGATTCTGGATTTTTTTTTATATTCTTTTCCAATAAAACACACAACAATAGTACGGTGGTAGTGTCTGTGTTGGGAGGAAACTCGCTCCATCTTTTCTGCCAGAGGCCCAAGAGCTGTCTGAAGGATGCAAAGAATTTGTGTTAGGATAGGCAAAACTGTTTCAGTAGTTTCTGGAGAATTGTAGAATTGTGTTGTGCCACCATCAGGTCTGGTTGCTCAAAACAAAACTACAGGGAAGTGGCTCCATAGTGATAATTTTCCTTTGCTTTGGTTCTGATTAACTCTCCCTGACAGGAGTTTTTCCTGAGGATCAGTGGGAGGGTCTGCAGTTGCAGAGCAGCTACTTGTTGTACCAAAGATTTGTTCTCCAGGGCTTTGAGGCAGGCTTGGAGATTTTGCTGGAAGTAACATCAGTACTGATGGCTCAGTGAGAGTGCAGATGAAGTCAGCAGCTACTAAACAGCAATAAAAGTTGGATGTTTTGGTTGTAACTTGCACTGTTGGCTTTTGCTGCCAGCGCAGAGAGAAAACTGACTGAGAAAAAACCCACATTCAGTTACAAGTATTTTTAAATGCCTTAATTTCTAATTCTCATGTCGTCTCTGTCATCAGGATGTGATTAAGATGCAAGACAGCAAAACAATATAAAATGTTATGATGTGGGGAGGTTTTTGTTTGTTGCTCTAGTGTTTGGGGTTTTTTTTAATTTATTTTCTGTAGGTGCTTGGGCTCAAGTTCCCAAATCTCCTTGGACGTGCAGAAAAGGTGACCTTCCAGTTCTCCTATGGAACAAAGGAAACTTCATATGGCCTGTCCTTCTTCAAGCCACGGCCTGGAAACTTTGAAAGAAAGTAGGGGATGCGTTTTTCACTGCTTTGTTTTTAGTGAAGGAATATAAAACAATTAATAAGATCTTTCATTGAGTAAAAATTACATTTATTCTTTCCTGAGGGTCTGGTAATGATGGAGCAGAGATAGTTTCTTAAATTTTTGTAGTTATTCAGAGCTGTACCTTAAATAGTTTCCCTTTCAAACCTGCCAGTAATGTTGTGTTTCAGTTTTTCAGTTAATGTATACAAAGTGACTGGACAGTTCCCCTGGAGCTCTCTTCGAGAAACAGACAGAGGAATATCAACAGAATTTAATGTGAGTGTAGCACGAGTATAACACATGCTTCATTTACATTTCACTTGGGCTTTTGAAAATATTTGGTTTACTTTTTGAATAATTGAATCACTCGTGCACAGGGCTGACTTGTCTTTATTTGAAAGAGGTCAGTGATTTGAAAATGACAAGAGGTCATGCATCATAGATTTTTTTTGTTACAGTTCAGTCTCATTTTGGCTGTATAAAAATGCCAATATGTGTTTCTTCAATTTTTTTTTTAAATTATCATTTCAGAGAGGCAGATGACTGCCTAGCTTATTGTATCAGCCCAATTCAAGATATTTTTCATTTGGAATGGATTAATTAGTATGCATCTAACTCTCTTGGCTGGAGCAGAATTAGCATAACTCTGAAATGGAAAAAGGTTTCTCTGTATTTCAAGAAGTTTGGGAAGAAAGCCATAGACTCAAATATAAAAAATATTTATTTTAATTTTGTAACAATTCTTTTCATTACTTTCTCCATTCTTTATTGTAGTTTCCCATCTGGAAGACCAATCACACACTGAAGTGGGAAGGTGTGTGGAGAGAGCTTGGCTGCCTTGCTAGAACAGCATCCTTTTCTGTTCGAGAGGAAAGTGGACACTCTCTAAAATCTTCTCTCTCTGTAAGGCTTTTTCATTATAACATTTTAAAAACAAAGTGACTTTGAGCCATCTCGTACTTAGGAGTGATACCAAAGGAGCTTTTTGTCTTTGGAGGGAATGTGCATTCCTTCAGACATCTTTTGCTGTGTCTGGTCATTGCCATGGAGTAATCCAGGAAGCCCAAAGGGAGAACAGGGAATCATAGTTGACTGTTAGGCTTGGGCTTGTTGTCCCTCTGTCTCACCTGCCATCTCTTTTTGCAGAATTGCTTTGTTTTGTAGCAGACAGGAAGAGTAAATTTCCTCATCCTAAGCCTTTTATAAACATTCTCCCCTATGCCAACTTCTGGTCACTTGCCATCTTTCACTTACAAACTGTAGGAGATAAACTCTTTGCAGATTGGTGGGTTGCAGTTGGGCTGCTGCTCTGTTTCTGGTGTGTGCCATGGGCAGAAAATACACATTTCATGTGGCCTGTAAATGTCAAACAGAGTCAGTGTGTAGGGATATTGTTCCCAAATCCACATAGCTAGACTAATCTTAGCTGGAGCTGTGCTTGTCTTCCACTGTTTGCACACTTTTGGAAGGAAGATAATGATGTCGCTCCAAGGCATTCAACAAGTATGAGAACCTAACCCAAATTTTTTTTTTTTTATTCTTTTCAGCATGCCATGGTAATTGATTCCCGCAACTCCTCAATCTTGCCAAAACGAGGTGCTTTGCTGAAAATTAATCAGGTAGCTTTAAATCATTTGTGCTATTATTGGGCTTTATCTGTGTGTTCAAATAAGTCTTAATTTATCTAATTGATGTTCATGTTGAAAACCTCTAAAGTTAGGAATTAATCTAAAATTGACTAGGAGGCAATGCAGACTGGTAATTACCTTTTCTGTTTATCCAGTGTGCCTTTTAAAGTCATGAAACTTTTTTTATGGTGGAAAATTTTCATTTGTATGCAATTAGTAAAAGACCACAGCCTCTGCATCAGCATTAAATTATTTATTAGCTGAGAGACACTCTCCCTGACAGTATTTGCACTACACTTTCAGTGGGTATTAATTAGCCCTTCTTTTTTTTTAACACTGTCATGCACAGATTGCCAGGCTGTAGTCCTGTTGCTACTTAAATAATTTCTGAGAGTTAAAAATGAAAGACTGGGTAAAAAATAACTCTTCAAGGCATATGCGTGTATCATTTTGGTTGAGAAAATGCTTTTCCCTCTTGTTACAGTTAGAGCCTTTCTAAAAGTTGGCTTTTCTGCTGCATGGGTAATACTAATGGGTAATTAATTTCTTTAATGCTTTAGAGGCAGATTTGAAATGTCACTGGAACTAAAAGTAAGCAGCAGTGTACTGTTGTGAGTGAGAAAAGTGGTTGTAAGTCAGGATTTAGGTACTGTGTCATTTGTTAGATCCTGCCTCTAACACTAAGTTTAGTCACTTCATGAGAGCTGAAAATAACAAATTGTGTCATGCCCTTCTTCACCACATGAAATCTTCTCAGATCTAGGAAAATACAGTCTTGTAAAGAAAAACACTACCTGTCTGATGCAGACATGCTGAACTTCTAGGGGAAAGAAACATATAATATCTGTTGCAACTTCCATAAATTTTTGTCTTTGCAGGAGTTGGCTGGCTATGCAGGTGGAGATGTGAGCTTTCTGAAAGAGGATTTTGAATTTCAGTTGAATAAGCAACTTCTCTGGGATTCGGTAAACTTTTTAAAGATATTTTAGTAATTGACATGAGGTTTTTCTGGGGCTATTAAACCTATGTTTTATGATTATTTTCCACTATGGATTAGGAAAAAGATTCTGAAAAATGGCTGGATTAGATCACCTGATTCTGTTTTCTGGAAAATGGGACTATTTGTATTTTTATGTTCCTGCTGTGCACAATCACTTGAAAAGTGGGAACTTGGGAGAGAACTTGTTTCACAGTTAACCATAAGAATGATTTTCCTTCCAGATCTGATGTTGGTCATATCTGTTCTTTGTGGTCTTCCTTAGGAGGGATTTTTCAAAAACCTTGGAAATTTTTGAAAAACTTTTAAAAAAGTTTTAAACCTTCATGAATATTCTGTATAATCTGGGTTTAATTTCCTTTTTAATTGAAATGTTGAATAAATAACTATTCATCTTGGTATCGTAGCGTGTAATTGTTTCTTGTGTATAAGATTATTGGGAAAAAAAGGGAAGGCTGGTTTTAGAAATAAGTTTTTTATCACATGGACATAGTGCAATAAATTCTTCTCAGAGCTGAATGGGGAATTAAACAGCAACTTGCATCATGAAATTTAAAAGTCAGGGGCTACAATAATTTCTATCCCAAAGGTATTGACAATAGATGTTACTGTGTGTTAGTAATATTTCTACCTGGCACATAGGCAGCAAGCAAATGATTAAATCTGTTTATTTCAGTGACTTAAATTGCAAGAATTACTTTTTATAGATAAAGAGTAACTCTGTATGTTTATTTGATGTCAGTATAGTGAGTTGCAGAAGGTGATTTCATGTAATTATAAGGTTAATTTATAATTGTACATTTTTGGCAGCTGCTTGTTGGACTCAGTCTCCTGTGGGGTTCAAATTGCCAGGAATAATTGCTGGCAGCAGTGTTGTCTTAATTCAAGACATGAAAATTCTCAGGACAAGAGGTGCTGGATGAAGTTGAGTGCTCCGTTAAGCTGTTGTTGAAGTAGCATTTGGTTCAAATGTGCTATATTGACATTTTCAAGGCACAGCACTGCATAAAAGAAAGAGGGCAGCAGCCATCAAGAGTTTCCTGAAAATCCTCTTGCAAATCTGACATACGGGGTGTGATATCCACAGGATGTGAGCAGCTGTAACTCTGGGAGACTGATGGGAGCTCTGCCTGAGGAATAAGTACTAATAAACAACTTGTTTTTCTCTCCAAAGGTTGTTTCAGCATCATTCTGGGGCGGAATGCTGGTACCTATTGGAGACAAGCCATCCAGTATAGCTGACAGGCAAGCTTTTTAAATGTTTGGGGTTTTTTTCCAGTCAACAGAGGTATTGTACATAGAAAACTGTACAAGAGCGGAAGACTAGTAGGTCTAAGGAGAATAAAATGTTTGTAGTTAGCTGTAAGTGCATGTTCATTCTCAAGCCATTTTCATATTGGGCTAGTAAAAATGTATAATTTGCTGTGTACTATCTCTGCCTGCCCATATTTATGGTTGCAAAATGGTACTTACCACCTGCAAAATTCTGTAACGGGCATAGGTTTATTCAGACACAAAGCCGTATTGTGACTCTGTTCACTAATGCTGGTGTTTAAAGATCACATTACTAAACCTGTTACAAAGTCACCTTTAAGTGAAGCATTACATTAAATTTATCTGTATTCACTAGGTTTTACCTTGGTGGACCAACAAGTGTGCGTGGATTCAGTATGTACAGCATTGGACCCCAGAGTGAAGGTCTGACACTTTTAAATCCCCCTCCTCTGTAAATGTTTGTGCATCACAGAGAATCCTTAAACTTTGTATAACCTGAAAATAATTACACTCATTCTCTACTTTTGAGAAGCGTTACGCCTTTGATATGCTGTTACAGATCAGTTCACAATGGGATAAAGCCAGATAGTTCTTAGTTAAGCTGTGATTAATTACTCATTATATAAACCATGTCTGTGTTCAAACTTGCACACTTCCAGTATGTCATTTTAATTAGTAAGCAACCTTCATGCTGGAAAAGTTCCCAAAACATGGTTATAGCAGCAGTTTGTTTGATACAGCCTATGTTCAGGTAGCTTAGGGGAAAGATAATCTGCTCAGCAGAGATGTTTGGAGTGCCAGTAGCTTCCTCAGTTCTATTCCTTACTCTGCTGTTATCAGTGGAATCAATATCCAGCCTGTTTTGAAGTTAATAGTTCAATTGTATCAGTTGCCCATTTTTATTACCAAGGGAAGTATTGCAGAGGTGGTCAGGAGGTAATTCTGATGAACTGCCATGCCTCAGGCTGTTCTGATGAGGGAAGGAAGAAAAATGCACTTCCCTTGGAAGGTTTAAAGAAATGTGGAAGTTCTAATTTTTCAAACTAATAGTGGTGAGTTTTGGAGCAAGTTGGAAGCAAATGGGAAGAGTTGTAAATGGTACAAGTGGAATATAAACTTATGGAAAGTAAAACAACTTATGGATGTTTTTGTACCTTTAACAAGTGATTCCTTTAATATGTTCCACTGTAAATGCCTTTATTCCAACATTCTGCCCAAACAGGTGATTATTTGGGAGGAGAAGCCTACTGGGCTGGAGGGGTGCATCTCTACACCCCTCTCCCTTTCCGGCCTGGCCGCGGAGGGTTTGGAGACCTTTTCCGAACACATTTCTTCCTTAATGCTGGAAATCTCTGCAATCTCAACTATGGTAAGACTCAACAGAATAAAAAAACCCTCTTCTCTTCATATAAAAGCAAAAAGGAGAGTTGTTCTCTGTGTGTTCACTCAGAAGCACTTTGTTTACTGCATATATTTTAGTGCCTGTCAAAAACCTGCTGCTTTTAGCTTATATATTTGACAGATTCCCAGTAGTTTGTTTAGCTCTCCATAATATCCAGCGCAACTTGCAGGAAAGAGAGCCAGGAGGGTAATGGTAGTGTCTGTGAACAGGTGATGTTTGCAGACCAGTGTGTAACTAACACTTGCTATCTTACACCATTCTGAAGGGAGGATGAAAGGTGATGTTTTAGTGGGGTTCTGGTGTTTACTGGGATGAACGAAAGAAAAAGTGGTGGCATTAGATGAGGGTGTGGTAGCTGATGGGACTCCTTTTCCTCCCATCCCTAACTCTACTCAGGATACATGTCAGTGTATTAATGTATGACTTTTCAGTATGATTTCAGTCAGTTTTAGAATATAGTGATATTTGATGTCTGCCTCACTTGATGTAAGAAAGGTGACATCCATATGGGTGGGAGATATTTCAATCAACTTAAAAATAGTAGAGACCCACTAAATCATAGAATAGGGTCCCAGAATGGTTTGGGTTGAAGGGACCTTAAAGCATATGTTGTTCTCCTGCCTGCCATGGGCAGGGACACCTTCCACTATCCCAGCTTCCTGCAAGCCACATCCAACCTGGCTTTGGACAGTTTCAGGGATGGGGCAGCCACAGCTTCTCTTGTGCCAGGGCCTCAGCACCCTCACAGGGGAGAATTTCTGTCTCATATCCAGTCTAAACCTGCTCTCTGTCAGTGTGAAGCCATTCCCCCTTGTTCTGTCACTCCAGGCTCTTGTCAGTAGTCTCTCTCCGTCTTTCCTGTGGGCTCCCTTCAGGTACTGGAAGAGAGCAGTAAAGACATTGAAGTCTTTAATGCTCATTTCCTTTTTCTTGCTAGTAGGTGCCCTGTAGTGGGACATAGGGACCAACCAACAATCCAAGTGAAATCGCAGTATTTGTGTTCTAGTTCTGCTCTCTTGCTGTGCTGCTCATGCCTTGGTGTTTGACTGCAGGTGACGGTCCCAGGGCGCACCTGCAGAGGCTGGCAGAGTGCATCCGCTGGTCCTACGGCGCGGGAGTAGTGCTGCGCCTGGGAAACATCGCCAGGCTGGAGCTCAACTACTGCTTCCCCATGGGAGTACAGGCTGGAGACAGGTTGGTTTGCTACACCAGCTTCTGCAGAGGTTCCTGCACTGCTGTCTGCTTTCTCAGAGAGCATTGTGCTTTGTGGTTTTGTTTAGTCCATACCAACAGAAACATCTCGGTGCTGCTTTCCCAGCCCGCTTTATTCACCTGGCTTTCACAGTTGGGTTAAGACTTTGCTTCCCAAGTGCCACAGTTCCTTTACCTTGAGAGCAGCTGTTGAAATATGCAAATAGCTGTGCAGCAGCTTCATTTCTTGTGAAGAAGTGATCACTCAAACAGCTTGTGGGGTGTTCTTAAGCCTTCTAAACCCAAATGATTGGATGAATGCCTCATTTGCTGTCTTTGATAAATACCTAGTTTAATGGCTTTGCTTGAAAAATGAAAACAAGTTTATAGATAAAGAGAAAAGAAGAACAAATTCATTTGTTAGCAACCAATTATGCTGCATCAAGTAAATATTATAGTATGCAATAAAAAGCTTCAGGAGGCCTGTTCTTGTCTGTGAGTATTGTGTGAGATATCCAGTCTTTCATACAGGAGCAGGATTGGTTTTGTGGGCAATGTGAATGTATAATAGCAATTTCAAAATTATGGGCTTTATTTGGAAATGTAAATGCTCCATACAGATGACAGATTGTCAAAACATTTATTTTAAAAAACCTTTACCAGCTAATTTGGGGAATTTGGGGATGGGAGAATTGATTTTCATTTTATTAGTAATTTATATATCACTTACATTGTTTATTGTTTGTTTCTTTTCAGGATATGTGATGGTGTTCAGTTTGGAGCAGGAATAAGATTTCTATAATACAGAAGTATTTTTCATCACAGAATGAAATTGTGCTTTGGAGATGAAATCAAGACTATAACATAATTCAGAATGGTCCTTTTTCCTTGAAATGCAGATACACAGCTGAGTGATTTACCTCTTGGACTCCACAAGAAATTACATTAAATAATTATGCTCTAAAGGTTCATTGTACCTCTGATTCTTATCAAAGATGGGAGAGTCTTTGTAGGAGTCTGTCTTATAGCTTTTAGTTGTTGGTTTTTACTTGAAGTATTAGAGTTCTGCCAGATACTGGTTCTTGGATATGGTTCATATCATTGGAGTTTTATTGGTCTGCATAGCCTTCCCTCCTCCAACCACAAGTCCTTGAAAAAATTGTTACAAGTCAAAAATTATACCATTTTAATGGTTCTAAATTAATCAAAATGTTCTGATTTGAATATGTTTCACTGTTATAAATCACCTGTTTAAATGCCTAAAATCTGAATTGCATACTGTAAAAATTCAAGTCATCTGTCTAGCATAGTAAATACTAAAATTATAATTTTAAAAGGTTCAGGGCTCTGAACTTTGAGTGTTTTAATGCTCTCAGCAAAGCTGTTGATTTATGTCTTGCAAAAGCAGCTTTTTGTAGCAGTTGCAAAAAGTGTCTCCAGACATACAAATGTGTGAAACTACCTGGTTTCTCTTTGTGTCTTCCTCCTGACTTGCTGAGATGCTAATTTCATCTCCAAGTCACCTCTGACTTTATCACTTGGGGTATAATCCATTTTATAAGGATAGACTGATTCACTACTTTGGTCCTAACATCTTTGGAGGTAGTTGCATACTGATTATTTTTGTGTGTATCAGCCCTGTGTGGTCATGCTGAGAGAATATGAACTTGGACTTTCCCTGTATCTGCATTCACTCTTTTTTGTTGTTAAGTGTTGGCAGGTTTAAAATCACAATACAAAGAAGATTCTGGGAGAGTAGAACAGAAATACATGAGCTGGTAAACTCCTGATTTTTTTTCTGCTGAGCTAAAGACAGCTTTGGACATGCTGGTGCTCTGCTTGACTTTGCTGAATGTGTCAGGACTGCCATGAAAGCTCATTCCCAATCAAGTCAGCACTCAAACTCCACCCTTTTTAAAGAGAACGCAGTTTTATACATTGCTTTAGCATTGGTATGCATTGCTGTTGGTGTAACACAGTAATTATCTGGTTTATTTGATAATTCTCTAAAATATGAAGCTGGACTGTCTGGATTTGCAGAGCTCTGCTTGTTTAAACATCCTTCCCCCCTTACAAAGTAGCAGCACTAGGCTTACAGATGTTCAAAATGGTGTGAATGACAGAAGTCAGCTGTTTCAAATAGCAAAATTCGATATTAAAAAACTTTTTCAGTGTGTTTATCTAAGAGATACTGTAGCAAGTACATATTTAACCTAACATTTTTGATGATTCTTTTGTTGTTATGGGATAAAATATGAAAGTATGTTAAGAATGTCAACAAATGTTATTAGTTTTTTCCCAGCACTACCAACATTTTGACATACAAAAATATTTTTAACGTGAATGTTTAGATACTAAAATACTGTTAGGGTTTTCTCCTAGGAGTTCAAAGTTAGCTGCATTCTGCTGCCTTAAGAGTTCTATTTTGTGCACACTGTGTTTTACTCAAGGCTGCTCAAGTGCCACACTTTGACCCAAGACCCCGAGCTCAGCTGGCTGTTTGAGAGGGCTCAGCAGTGTTCTGAGTTGGGCAGGCCTAGGGAGAGCCCCGAACTCTCTGCACACCACACACCAGCCAGGCCACAGTGAAGCTTTGAGAGAACTCTGTAAGCATCAAGGGAGGAATGGAAGAAACTGCTGAAGGCTGAAGAGATCTTTTGAGCACATCTTCTGATAGACCTCGCTGTGCCACTCGCCAGAGAATTGTCCAGTCGGATAACGACAGCAAAATCACGTTCCATGAGACTCCACCTGCATCACTGTTTTCCTACTGGCATTGCACTAGGTTGAAAAGTAACATTTTCTTATGGCAAACCACAAGTGCACAAGAGCTATCCAGTACAGAAAGTATGTCTAAATTTCTCTGGAAGAAGCATCTGGATTATGTGCTTGCTTCTATGGAATATTGTATGATTAATATATTTCCATTTAAATTTTGCTGCTGAGGCCCAAATACTTAAAATGGATAAGGTAGAAATGAGAATTCCAGTAAAAGCTGCCATAGTGTTCAGTGGGAGAGCAGCTTTGGGCAGATCTGAATCCATGTTCTTTGTGGTTGTGTTTCTGGCCAGAGTTGAAAGGATAAAAGGAGTAAGGCCTGCAGTCAGAACTGTGATTCAGAAGCTTGGTGTTTGTTTAAATGGGCAGTTTTGGATATTAGTTTACCTGTGGAGTAGTGAAGATGCTCTTGCTTTTCAGGCATGCCACTTCTAGGGACAGCAAGGTGGCAAGGAGTGTCCCCAAACAGCACACCTGGAATGTGCTTGTGGCCTCCTGATTTCATGTGAGCAGTGCTGAGGCTGTAGGTCCCACCAGGCTGGCAGAGTCCCTTCAGCTGTGGTCTTAATTCACTGCTTGCAGCCCTATCTGGGGGCTGAGGGAGGCCTGGGGTGGTGAGTATTGTTTTGGGACAAGGTTTGAAGGGTCTCCGTGATGTGCCAGGCCACCCACGAGCCTGCGAGAAGGTGGCAGTAGCATGTCAGAAGTATGGCAAATATTTCCATCACCACGTCTAAGACTGTGGGTGGTTTCCAGCTCTTCTGCTTATATAAAAAAGTTGAAATTGCTCTTTAAATTTGGAAGATCTGGTGTTCTCAGGTGTTGTTAATGAGTAAGTTGCTGGGGGGCTTAGGTGAAGGTGGAAGAGGAAACTGGGAGGTTGTGAGAATGTTTGCTGCCACATTAAGGGCATAACTATTTGATTTGAAAATATAAGATTTAAAAATAAATTCCAATGCCGACCTCAGTAATACAGAAGCGTGCTTCAACATAAGTACCTTTGCTGTCACTCTGTGCCTTTTTTCACACAGATCTGGCTGCCAGTCTTTGCAGAAGTGTAGCAACTAAAGTTCAGTACTTCCTACCTTTGCAAAATACCTGCTGGTTTTGTCAGGCATTTGTGTAGAAACAACTGTCCCTGTTTTCCTCTTTGAGGGAAGTGTCCCAAGACTTTCCCATGTGTGATCAAACACAGAAAAATGAGGTGAGGTGAGGTCAGGTTGGCTCTCTCTTCTCTGGGCTGGGTGAGCACTCACATGAACAAGTGTGAGTTTTTACTGTGATATTATGGGGAAAGAAAACACCATGAGTCCTTTGTGGGACTATCAAGGAGTTGGTCAGATATCTCGATGATTATCCTAAACTTTGTATGGGAGAGCATAAGAAAATAATCCCAAAATTACAGAATTTGAGTGTACACTACAGTTTGTTCTGCTATTCTGCTCTTGTTTTCAAGAGGCCTGGAGCTTGCAGACACAGCTTCAGTAGGAATCTTTTCCGGGAGAATTTTTGCACAGCTTCTCAACCATGGCAAACGTGTTGAGATAGTGGATGTATGTTTTGTGAGAGCGGTGCTAAATCACTGTTAGCAATGGCAATGCTGTTGGATGATTTTACTGTAATTGGGATGAGACACTTTGCTGAGTGTATCCTGTGCTTTCTTCTCTTGTTAAGCAAAAAATGCAACCCAGAGCCAACGTCTGCATGGGATAAATGGTCTTTGTACAAGCTTTTCAGTTAAATAGAATACATAATAGGAGGCACTCTGAAGCAAATCAGTGGTGTCAGTTAGGTGGTACATTGCTGCTTCAGGATTTAATAAGTAACATTATTAACCCTGCCCCCCTCCCCAAAAAACCCCAAACAGCAACTCAAACTCAAACACCAGCAAACACAAACACATTTTCATTTATCTGGCAGACCAAGAAGAAAAATTAACTGTGTCTTGTGTCTTTAAAGTTTATAGCTAAAGTCAGTACAGGTGGTGTTATAATAGAGCAAGACTACAATGATTTGCTGGTTTAAGAAGTGGCTGGGTTTGCCTTACTTCAGTATCTGATGAAGAGAGACCATATATTCAATGTCACTGTTACTTTGTGAGATCTAATTACAGTAACTTCAGGTGGTCTAAAATTTTGAAAGCAGTATAAAGTGCTATGAGGTTAAAATAAAGGAAGCAACACCTCTATCAAGAAGGTGAGCAATGTCAAAATGAGCAGATGTGGATTCAGACTTTTAAATGTTCTGCTAAATATTAAAGTAGCAGTTCAGTCCTGGAGATAAAAACAGATTTTAAACAAGGCTTAGTTTTTTAGTGTAATTCTCTGAAGTGACATGTTTGTGCTCTGGCAGTTTTTTAAATGAGCATATACTCACTATTGGAATATTGAATATATTCTTATAGAAAAACATAAGAATCTCATCCCTAATGAGAGAAGGGTACCATAGAGAATTTTCTGGCTGCAGAGGGCTGGTATCTCATTCATAGTGGAGAGTTGAAACCATGTAGCTGGGCTTGCTCTGTGCTGCAGGCCACTGACCTGGTGCAGCAGCAGCTGTGTCCCTGTTAGTGGCCATTAGCCAGTTAAATCACTGCACACTAACACTGATCAAAGCAGCCGTGGAAGCTCTTCGTTTCCTGTTTAGAAGAACCCTATTTGTTTGATGAGTCCTAAAAAGGCTCCAGGTTCTGTTTTGATGTTTCTGAAGTGTAATTTGACTTTCTGTTGCCATGGGTTCTCTCTTTTCTCAAACAACTCTGCCTCCTTTTTCTTTGCAATAGGCTGAATGCTTTCTCTACTTAACTACACATTGAAGCATTTTATAACTAGATTGGACATCAAAGTCAGAGCTGAATGGCTCTATCTGTGTGGTTTCATTTCAATTATTAAAAGACACTTTCTTTTAAGTGGTTATATCTTGAGTGCTGTACTGGAGTCAGTGAAGTTTTATTTACCATTTGTTCTGTGTGTGTAAATGAACCATTTTGTTTGCTTTCTTGCTCAAAGTTTGTATTCACACATTTTCTGGTTGCAATTTTATTTTAAAAAATCTGGTATGAGAACTGATCGATTTTTATGGGGCTTTTCTTCCCCCAGAGGTTGGATAAAATGCTTTTCCCACACTGCCTGAAAGCTAAATGTAATCTAAGACTTTAGTATGCATTTTATGAAATGAAAATACCTACTCTACCAGTTCTGCTAGAGATCAACATTAATGTGTGGGTTTTGTATGAATTCAGGCTATTGATGAACTGAAAATGGAACTTGCACTTGTAAAAGGTCTCATGTGGCTTATGCCAGGAGAATGCAGTTGACATCCTTGCTAATTATTTAATTTTGCAAAGTGGTTTTGTAACTGGTATTGATCCCACCCCTGGTAAATTCTTATTTGCAGTCCTAAAACCTCTGCTACAGGCAACACACTGTTGTCACAAGAAATGAAATTTATTTGTTGTTCCAAAGAAGCAGTTTCAATAAAGTTCACAGAGTGTGCACTGCCATTCAAAAGAGCTTTTCCAGCCTGGTCATGTGTGCCCTCCACTTCCCTTCTGCTAGCACTTGCCCTTGTGTGACTTGGTGCTCAGTCATACTGGAAAGCTTGGGCTGGATAATTTCTGGTTTTGTTTGCTGGGTTTTTCTTTTAGTTGCCAAAGTGACTGTAAAAAAGCAACTGGAGGTGAGGGACAAGAGTGGGTCTGGGTGACAGAGGGGATTAGCTCGGGTTAAATCTCGAGTGAAACCCACTCAGAAAATTATCTCTGCTACATTCTGCTCTGGATGTGTCCTGCAGTGTTGCTTCTGTGTCAGGTCAAGCCTGCAAATCTGTCCCATATAAGCTGGGTGTGCAGCTCCTGAGCCAAGTTGGGTTGGTTTGACTGCGGTCCTTTGTTGGGGCAAGGGCTGCCGGCAGGGACACTGCTTGCAGGGGCACAGACAAAGCTTGTGTGTGACTTTGGGGACCCAACGGTCCCGTTAAAACCAGTGGGACCACTTCGGGGGCTTAAACAGGATCAGACCCTAACACTATAAACTCCTCAGGACCTGTTTTTTACATGTATTCCACAACCCCCTTATCATGCTCCTGGCTGCTGTGACATGATAAGGAATAAGAAATTCTCCCTGTGGGATCACAACCGAGTGTCTGGTTTGGGGCGTTTATGTGCACACACGCTGTGCTGATGGCAGCAGCGGTGCGGGGACACCTGGGAAGTGGTGGCTTAGCAAACACAGAGCCTTCGGCCCCTTCTCCTCGATCTTCCCACAAAGGAGATGTCAGACCTGACCGGCAACATGCCAGGAGGAGCAAGGCAGGCTGGTCTGATAGAAGGGGCCCATGGCTGCAAAATCAGGAGGCACACCTGAATGAAGCCAGCAAGGAATTGCGGTGCCCTGACAAATGGCACATGCTGAGCGTTTGCCCCCAGTTGCGTCCAATTGCTGCAAAATGTGGAATATATAAAACTGTTCTTAAGAAAGGATGTCATTTCGAGTTTGATCTTTGTGTACTTTCAAGCCTAACACCACTCTGGTCCGGTTGGGTGGGACCGGGGCTGTCGTTTTGCCGCAATGCTTTTTACCCACTTTTCCTGGCACCCGGTGGGTCCGGCGCACCAGGTGCTCCGGGGGAGGGGCTCGCCCGCCTGGCCGCAGGTGATGCTCGGCCGGGCTCGGCGCCCGCCCCCGGCCCCCGGGGGTGTCCGAGGCTCGTCCCGCCCCCGCCTCCCGCGGACTTCCCGGCCGTGGCAGGGCGCTGTGTGCTGTGGCCGCGGCGGCTCCCAGCCCTCAGTGCTGCGAGCGCACACCGCGGGCTCGCCCCGCTCGCTCGGGCCGGTGATTCGCCGCTGCCGGACTCGGTTCGGCTCCGCGGGCCCCGCAGCCGCCGGGCGGGATCGGGCAGGGCCGGGCGGGTTGCCCCGGCGAGCCCCCGGCAGAGCCGATGTCCGCCGCGCCCGTCCGGTCCCCGACGCTGCGGCCGCACAGGATGAAGAAAGAGGAGTCGTTCCTGGGCAAGCTCGGCGGGACCCTGGCCAGGAAGAAGAAAGCCAAGGAGGGTGAGTTCGCCGGCGCGGGGGGAAGGAAGGAACGTGCTCGGGGCCGGCGTGACTTGCGGCCGCTCCGCCGTCCCGTCCCGCCCCATCCCGTCCCGTTCCTCCGCGGGAGCAGCGGCGGAGCCCTCGAGCCGCGCTTTGTTCGGCGGCCCCGCGGAGGGGCCGTGCCCGCCCTGCGCCCCCGAGAGCCGCAACGCGGCTGGGGATGGGCGTGGGGAGCGGCTGGAGCGATGGGGAGCGGCTGGCAGGGATGGGGGGACTGGAACCATGGGACATGGATGGCAGCGATGGGGCGCGGATGATGGCAGTGGGGGGAGGCTGGCAGCGACGGGGCAGAATGAAGTGATGGAGGGCGGGACATCAGCCCATGTCGCATGTACGGGAAGGTAAGCCCAGAACCCGTTTTGTGCTATAAAATAAATTCCTGGTGACCAACGAGACTCTGGCTGTCGTTTTCTTGTGGTCTGAGAGCTGAGGATGCCAGAGGGAATGGTTAAGTTCCCCCGTGTTTCATTCCAGGTCCACTTCTTCCGTGGGATTTATGTTGCTGTAGGCACTGTGCCCAGAGACCAGACACACCCATCCCACCCACCTGGCTCTGAGGAATTCCGCACGGGCACACGTACCCCAGGCTGTACGAGTGTGTCCGTGTGGGATGTCACTGCTGGTGCTACCTGCGCAGGGAGGCAAGAGCCTTCCCTTCGCTGCAGAGAGCCTGGAGAAGCTCCCAAGCCCAATGGACCAGCATCCATGCTGAGGGGCTCAGCCCCTGCTGCACACCTCGACCTGGGGCGTAGGCACATCTGTGAGGCGTCCCTGGAGCCGCCGGCCCTCGCCAGGGCTGTGCAGATAGCAGCGTTGTTGCTGTTGAAAATGGGAGGCGTCTCATTGCTGGACTTGATAAAGCTGGCCCAGTCCTGAATGCTCCAAGTGTGCCCTTCGGAGTGCAGTGTCCTCCAGGAATGGTGTGTGCTGTTCTCCTCAGCTTCCCCAACTCACCCGCGCTGGCTTCTGTGGAGAAGCTGCGTCTGTGTTATCCCCAGACTCCTGGAATCTGCCAGCAGGAAATGTATGTGTCCTTGCCCTGTGGCTTAACACAAGGGTAACTTGATGGCTGGTTAAAACTGGCCTTGGTTTTGTTCTAGTGTCTGCTGTGTGTAGGGTAGAAATGTAATTCAAGTTTCAGCCTCCTTTCAGCTGGCTGTTGAGCACGTTTTGCCCATAGCGAGTTTATGAATTGCCAGCAACATTCAGAAGACAGCTTTTTCATTTTTAAAAACACAATATTTGGCCTTGAAACCTGGTTCAAGGAAATTGCTTCCCTTTCCTTCTGCTGCCTGTTTTGGTGCAGCTTACTGGCGTTTCCTTTGTTATCTATTTTTAATCAAGTTTCCCTGATATGGCTCTACTGAGGAGCAGCATAAGCAGTTGTGCCTTCCTGAGATGATCTCATTTGCTTCTGAAGGAAGATGGTGGAAAAAACTCATCTCTGGCAAGGAAGCCAAGCATGTGCTCCAAAAAAGTGCATGTCAAAGGTGACTTCAAAGCTGAAACAGGTTGGCAGCTTCCCTTCTTAGGCATTTCAACATCACTTGGTCGTGTTCTTGAGGTGACCACTTCCAGCAGGGGCCACCCGCTGGTTTTGCTAAGTTTGCCTGTGGTTTTTCCTACTTGTGTGGCCACAGCTCCTCGTGGCAATGGAAGGGCCTCTTCTGGTCGCTGTGCCTGGTACTTAGTGGGGAACCACACCAAAGCCTCCCAGCCCCACTTCTGTTGCTGTGATGGGGATGAGCTGCACGTCATCTTGCAGCTTTTGGTGAGAGTATTCCTTCCAGTCTGAAATGCCACTGTCTTCGAGCCTGAGGAGCCACTGGTGGGTGTGACATTCCCTGGTGCTGCAGGGGCACAGCCCCTTTGTTGTGAAGGGAAATGTTTTTTTCCCCTTTGTGGAACAGCTCTCCAGCAGAGGCTGTCCCAGCCATGCCTGTGCAACGGGAGCGGACCAAGGGGCAAGAGTGATGAGCTGGGGGGTCTGATGAGCACCAGGGGGAGAGAGGCTGGAATGTGGCTTGTTGGAAGGATCTGGGCAGCCCCAGGAGCAAATTTCATGGCTAGAAACCAATTTTTTTTTATGTGAGTGTGGAGCAGAAGTAAATGGGAAGGTCGTCTGAGTGGCGTTCCTTGAATGAGTTGGTAGGAGCAGATGTGGTCAGCGTTCCCCCATGTGCTCAGCCCTTGGGAATTCCTGGCCTGCCTCCAGGCTTCTGCTGGGTTTGCCTGAGGGGACCAGCAGAGGTCAGAACGATCTTCCCAAAGTAAATCCTGTCCTCTTCACGGCAAATCAGAATGCTGAGGCTGCCACAGCCTGAAATCATCCTTGCCTCCATCAGCTCCAAAAGCTCCAGCCTGAGGGCTCTTTATACCTTCTGCTTGCTTTCACTGCCTTTGTATTGCAGCTGTCACTGTCCCAGCTGTGCTCATACAGTGACCTTTAAGGGGGTCTGTGTGAGAGCTAAAATCCACTTATATCAATCCTTTTCCTTTTTGTGCACAACTTCTGAGCCATGCAGCTCAAAGCTTCTTGTAATGATACTGAAAAAATTCTCATTTGTGGTTTTCATTTTTTTAATCACAGATCATAAATAACCATGATGTGCAGCTACTAACCATGAGCATCTAAATTTAATTTTTTTTTTTTTTTTTTTTTTTGCTAATTACTTCATAACTTGCTGCAATGTATTTTTGGAGAGGGTTTTTAGGCAGCTTTGACTCAGAGAAAGAGCAGCTTGTGGGGAAGCTGTTTTTACCCTGGCTTCCTATGGAAGGCGGGTGAGTGATCTCAGTGTCTGTTTGGCTCCTCCCTTCCTCTTCCTTCCCAGGAATATTTTTAACCCTTAGTTTGGGTAAAAATGCCCTAGGGAGTAAAGTCTTGCTGATTATTAATGCCTGCAGGCTATGTCAAAATGTGTCACCACTGAGTATAGGAACACTTTAGTGGAGCTCTGCAGCAGGAAAACCAGCAATGAGCTCAACCCTACCATGATAGTACTAGAGAGCCTACAGGGAAGGCACCTGGCCAGAGAAAGGACGGGAAAGGCTATGGGATAGTATGGAGGGAGATGCATGTTCCTCATCTTACAATCAGTCAAGATGCACATCCTTAGAAAAGTGGGATGTGTCAGTTCCAGTGCTCTGTGACCACTTTGGGTTCTACTTCTCTCCCTGTCCCCTGTTTGGGCCATGTGGAAATCTGTAAATGCCTAAGTTTGTCTGATGTTTACTGTTCCATGGCTGTGTCTTGGCGTATCTGAGGTTTACATTAGATATTAGGAAGAAATTTTTCACCATGAGGGTGATGACAATTTTCACCATGAGGCCCTGGCCCAGGTTTCCCAGAGCAGCTGCGGCTGCCCCATCCCTTGCAGTGTCCAAGGCCAGGCTGGATGAGGCTCTGAGTAACCTGGAATAGTGGAAGGTGTCCCTGTCCCCTGGCAGAGGAGTGGAATGAGATGGGCTTTAAGGTCCCTTGCAAACCAGAGAATTCCATGATTCTGTGGTTTTGGTCTTTCAAAATGTGTCACCTGTTCAAGAGCTCCAAAATCTCCTTTAAATACTTTAGAAAACTGTTGGGGTGCTGGCAGGGCCCATAGAGGATATGATTTTAAAGCCAGATGATTCCTTAGCTTCTTTTCAGATTTTGTAAAAGATACTGTTTCAGGTAGTGCTGTATTTCAACTTCATCTGCAAAAGGAAATTTTAAAAATCTGCCCTTTCCTGTTTGTCAGAGGGATGTTGCTGTACTGAAATAAAGGAGGGGATTTTGCTGCAAGCTTCACTCCCAGCCTCGTTGCAAAGCTTGGTTTTCTTTTCTTCATGACACACTATATGGAAGATCTGGGCAGCAGGTGTTTGGCTAAATAAGCTTTCTGTTGTTGTATCTGTGTGTGTGTGTATGGCCGATATGGGGGAGTCGGTGAGAGAAATAAAACAGAGTCCATTGCTTAGCGCTGTGTCCCAGTGACATGATTGAGGTGGGGAACAGGGGTGAGGAAACTGCTCTGGAAAAGTGCCATTCATTTGTGCCTGATGAAATCAGTAGGAGAGGCGAGTGAGAGAGAGGATAGCACTGCAGAGGGCAGGATTATTGCAACAGGAGCTGAATAAGGGGAAAGTCTTGTGCAGATCAAGGGAGGCGAAGTGTTGTTCTTGGGATCCATGTTTTGGTGTTACAGTGAGATGTCCTGATAGTGTCACGCCCCCTTCTTCATTTACTTTCCATACTCACAGGATGTGGCAGTGAATTTTTAGGCAGATGGAGGGACAAATAGAAAATGTGTGGGGCCTAATTCTGTTGTCCTGCTTCACATGACTACATTAGCTGCAGACTGAGAGGATGCTTGGCTGGAGAAGTGTGTCTGTGCATTGTGATGTGCTACTGCTGCTGAAATGCCCCCACAGAAGATGGGATGAGTGCTGGTTAAGTAGAATTACTTGCTCTTTAAGAAAGGAATTTGCTGTTCCTTTCTGCAGTAGTAGTAGTTACATTGAAGCTACATACTGTTCCAGATATGTGTGTATATATAGAAAGCCTGTGCAAACACATGTAGATTCGTATTTCAACCTCGATTTATTATCCTTTCTACCACTGATTTAAACAGACCTAAATTTCCAGTTGGAGCCTGTGTAGCCTAATTGTTTCTCCTGTAGGGCTCAGGCCTGACCAGGTCTGATTGCAGTCTTGGTAGAGCACTGCTGGTTTGGGTTCTGTGTTCTATTCTGGCAAAAGCTGTACTGGGAATATATTTTGTGTCAATGTCTCAAATGAAATGAACTTTGCATGCACAAGACTAGTGCTTTTAATGGTATCATAACCCCCACATTTTCCTCCTGTAGCTGCACTTAGGCTAGGGTGGTTCACCCAGTGCAGCTTTAGGCACAGTCTCCTGATGAGACAAGAGAGTTTGGAGCTACAGCTCCAAGTTTTCTTCCAGACACGATTCAGAAAGACACACAAAATAGCTCTGTAGCTCTTCAGTAGTTTTGAAGGACTGTCTTGTCTTCCTTTAAGGAAAACAGACATTTAAAAGTAATTTTATTTTCAGAGTTGCAATCTTTAAAATAAGATTAATCGTAAGGATTCTGTTAAACTTCATTGTAAAACCTTAGCAGAGTGGTAATCAACACTTCCAGTTTTCCAAAACCAGAATTCCAATCCTTTTCTCCCTAAAGTCTACCCTTATTTCAGAGCAGTTGTTCAATGATACCTGTTTTAATTTCTTCTAAAGGATTTATTAATTATGACAGCTGGAGAGAGAGAGACTTTTAGAAGGGGGCATCTGGCTGTGTGTGGGTGAGCCTTGTGAGACTCTGATGTATTGGAGAGCTGCACATGGGTTTGATGGGAATGGGGGGACATGCCACAGCTCATGGAAAGTCTGTGGGAAGGAGGGACTCCTGATCTCACTGGTGATTCTGTGCAGGGACATCAGGCTGTCTTCTGCAGTGCATGATCATAAACACATTAATCCTACTGATTGTGTGCTCGTGTTTGTAAGAGTTGGGATATTTAGATCACTTCATTAATATACATGCATCCTAGTGATGTGCACGTTGGCAACAGGGCAGTCCAGAAGAGAGAATATAGTTATCCATAGCAGTGCTAAATGCCTTTTTATGTACTGCAAGGACTGTTTCAGGCCAGCGGATCTGAGAACAGACAGAGCTGCTGGAGTCTTCCAATGCACTGCTCTGAACTTTGGATTGTCCTTTGATGTTAGGGAGATTTGGGAGATTAGCTGGCAAGCTTTTTTTCATTGCAAAAGCGTGTTAGAACAACTTGCTGCTAAGGGATCCAGGGCTTATGTGGTCTGAGGCAAACTCAGGGCAAGGCAGGGTCTGCTGGTTGCAGGAACTGGTGTCTCAGCAGCCACAGCTTTGCCGTTCAGCTGGAAGGAGCTTTGGTGTGTGTGCCTTGTGCACACAAGTTTCACAGTCACAGCTGATTCAGGTGTATAGCTGTGCAAGTCCAGCAGAGCTTCTACTTTAGAGCTGCCCATGTGGGATTTGGATGCCAAATTGCTGTCAGCTTTCAAATGCAGCCAGTCAAGTGTACAGATCTCTCGGGCATCACTAGAAATCTCAGCCTGCAAGATTCCCAAGGTTTTCTCTGTCAGGGTTCCTGGGATATGATGTCTCAAAAGGGAATGTGACCACACAGAGACACTGGTGTGTATCACAAGGAGAAGGAGTTTTCTGCCTCACCTGCACCATCATCGGTTTGTGGTCCTTGTCACTCCTGCAGTGTGGGAGGGGCTGTGTGTGCCTTCCCAGCCCTGGATTCTTGTTCTCTTTTCAGCCCTCCAGCTCCTCTCAGCCCTTTCAGGAGACCTGGAGGTTGGCAAGGAAGAAGGAAAGGAAATCGACCATATTTCCCAAAGGCTCCTCCTTCTACTGACCTCTGATCATTAGAGCAAACATAACTTCAGCACACCCCCAGGTGCTTTGAATTAACAGGATCAGGTATTTTGTTAGAGAAGACAACTACCTGAAGGTCATGGAGGTGGTTCCAGAGAATGATGTGACCAGATGAGATCATTCCAGAGAATGATCTGTCAGGATGAGGCTGATGGCACAGGCTCTGTTCTGCTCAGCTCTCACAATATCCACATGCCTTCCTCTCCCCAGCCTTGAGCTCTTCTGCATGGTGACCTTGGTAGCTGCTTATCACCACCCTCGTACACCCTCTGCCTGCTCTGTGAGATGTGCTGTGGATGTGTACTGTCACTGATGAGGCTCAGCTTTTCTTCTCAGGGCACAGCTCAACCAACTGAGTTGTTCACTCTCACGAGGGATAGTGTGGAGTGGCCCTTGCTTTGCCTGGTGGAGGCCTTGTGTCCAGAGGAGGGCTACAAGTGTCCAGAGGAGGCTACTAAGATGGTGCAGGGCCTTGAGGAAGCATTGTGAGGAGCAGCTGAGGGCACTGGGTCTGTTCAGGTGGAGGAGACTGAGGTCAGACCTCACCAGGAGCTGCAGCTCCTCCTTAGGGGCAGCAGAGGGGCAGGCCCTGATCTCTGCTCTGTGTGACCAGGGACAGGAGCCAGGGAACAGCAGGAGCTGTGGCAGGGGAGGGTTAGGTTGGAGTTTAGGAAAGATTTTTCCCCCAGAGGGTGCTGGGGCACTGAACAGGCTCCCCAGGGAATGGTCACAGCCCCAAGGCTGCCAGAGCTCCTGGAGCACTTGGACAGTGCTCTGCAGCACAGGGTGGGATTGTTGGGGTGCCTGTGCAGGGCCAGAGTTAGATGGAAGGGACCCACAAAGCATCAAAGTCTCAGGATATTCTGTGATTCTGCGGTGGCTGCAGCATTCCTGTCTCTGGTTGGTGTCATAGGCTGCATCAGCACTTCTGCCCTGCTGAGGGAGGTGTGAATTGTTGTGAGGAGGATGGAGGTGGAAGGGAATGATGGGGAGTGTGACCAGTAGGACAGCACCGCTTATCCAGGGGTTCTGCCAGGCTGCCTTCAGGAGGAGTTCCTGAGCCTGGATGCTGGAGCTCTGCTCAGGATGGCTGCTCGGTGGCTGTGGGCAGGGGGTCTAAACCAGCAGCTGTGTGTAAGCAAACCCTCTTTGCCTTTGGGAGTGGGCACAGCGCTGATGGGAAGGGGGAACAGAAACCTCCGTGTTGCACAGCTAATAGGCCAGTGGCCAATGATCTCTCCAGGGTGAAACATATTGTGCTCAGGTGTAGATTCCCTAATTTGTACTCTTCTGATGGCCAAGTAGAAAGCTGCAACCTGAAATTCGTGACTTTTGTTGTGTATGTCTAGTTTGTCTGGAACAGGATGATGGAAAACACGTGGTGTCAGCCTTTTGTAATTTGAATCCAGTGAAGTCTTGCTCTGAAAACCAGATGTGGAGAGAACATGCACACCTGGCAGCACGTACTGGGAGCAGTGGGTCTGTATGCTCCGGGCCCTTAAATCACTGTCACTTCCTCCTGGAGGAACAATGAGGCTCCTAATTATAAATCCTGTACACTGATTTGTTTCCTTGTACTCTCTGCAGACCTCTCTCTCTCCAGAGGCCTTAGGCTGAGAGGGTTGGCCATGGGATGAGATTCTGGTTTTGGCTTTTCTGGTGGTGAGCAAACTGGGAATTTGGTTCTGCCTCTCAGTGATTGTTTCTCCAGGTCAAAAAAGTTTTCTTTATAATCCCCAAGACCTGTCTGGCAATCAGATACAGACTTTTATGAAAACTCTTTTCAATGTATGCTGCGTATTGGTTATAAAACAAGCAAACTGTGCTGACTCCTGGAATCCCAGTTCCTTCTTTAGTACTTCTTTTATTGTGTAGTTGAATCATAATGAAATCCACTGAAAAAACAAATAGTGTATTTTCCATTTTCCATTATAGCTGCCATATGGCCTTACTGCTAATTTTTAACTAGCTGTGGGATGGTTGCACACACAGTTTATTTGGAGTAAGGAAAGAGACTGAGAGCTGGATGAGGAGATGTCTGTATGAGGCATGCTGTCGTGTCTCTTTTAGTGTCTTTAAATAGAAGAATGTGTAATCTTCAGAAAGTGTTGTTCCACTAGGTCTGTTTGGCAGATGCATGCATTTGTGCCATTAAACAGATGCAGACACTTCTGTCATTTTAAAATAGAATAGTGTTGTTTGCTCTCTGGCTTGCCTAGTCCAGCAGATGCATCTGGAGGCTTTGCAAAATTAACAGGATTTTCTTCAAAAACGATAAGAAAAAGTAATTGCTTGCACTTCTCACTTAACATTCTCCCACAGGAGCAGGGTTATGAAATTGTGCCTCAGTATTACTGTTTGCCCTCCTCCCCATGTATGGCCCCCAGTATTGTTACAGTGAATTGATTCCAGTGGAAATTTAGGCATGGTAACTCTACAGAATTTGGTCTGACAGGAATTTTGATGCTCTACTTAGAATTCTGGAGTTAAGTTGCAAAAAATCATAAAGTCCAATTGTTCCCCCAGCACTGCTAAGTCCATTCCTAAATCATGTCCCCAGGTGCCACATATACAAATCTTGTAGGTACCTCCAGCAATGGTGACTCCAACACTTCCCTGGGGAGCCTGTTCCAGTACTTGACAGCCCTTTCAGTGAAGACATTTTTCCTCATATCCAACCTGAACCTCCTCTGGCACAATCCGAGGCCATTTCCTCTTTGTTTCATCATTTGTTCCCTGGGAGCAGAACCTGACCCCACCTGGCTGCACCCTCCTGTCAGGGAGTTGTGCAGAGCCAGAAGGTCCCCCCTGAGCCTCCTTTTCTCCAGGCTGAGCCTCCCTCAGCTGCTCCTGGTGCTGACCCTTTCCCAGCTCCTTTCCCTTCTCTGGACACATTCAGTGTCTTTTCTGCCATGAGGGGCCCAAAACTGATTCCAGGATTTGATCTACTCCCTGTCCCTGTCTTCCAGCTCAGGGGCTGGGTACAAGGAGAACAGCCAGTGTGACTGTTAAAGAGTGAGGCAGATAAGACATTAGTACCTCTGCCTTTTCCTCAGCCTTTTTCATTATGTGTCCCCATTGCATGCAATAAAAGGTGGGGATTTTCCTTAGTGCTCCTTTTGCTGCAGATGCATTTGTAGGAACATGTTTTATTGTCCTTTACAGCAGTAACCAGATGAAGTTCTGGCTGGGCTTTGACCCCTTAATTTTCTTCCTGCATAGAGCCTCATGCCATCCTTGTAGTCCTCTTGAGTTGCCTGCCCCCCTTCCAAGGTGATAAACTCTTTTCCTGAAGAACTTCCAGCCTTCCTGGACCCCTTTGCCCTTCAGAGCTGCCTCCCAAGAGACTCTATCCCCCTTTGAGACAGATGTATCCCATCTGTCACCACCAGGCTTTGTGTCATGCAAGCCGATCCAGGATCAAAAAAATTCAAAATTCGAGACCCTAACCAGACTTGGAGCCAGGTATTGATCTGCTGGCTCTTCCTGCTACTTCCCTCACTGTTCTCTGCAACTGGAAGGATAGGTAATGAAATTAGGTAATTAAATAAGCCTGTGTAATGGAGCACTATCATTGGGAAACTGGATTTTAATTGCATCCAGGATGTCATGCTGCAAAATGGCCCTGCTGTGCCAGGAGCAAACCAGATGTGCTGCTTGTAAAGCAGAGCTGATGCTGTCTACCACACAAACTGTGGCTGGGTTTTATTTTTGCATGTGGAAGGGAGGAAGCTGTCGTGCCTCACCTAACCTAGCACCGCAACAGTCCAGCTTCAACCTGAACTTTTTAGGTCCTTCCAAGGAAGGTTTCTCTGATTATGTTCTCTTAGTTTCTGAGTTTCACTCTGTTTCTGAGATTTTTTAGGGTCTCTTGTCAGGGAAAGAGACAGATGGTAATGGGAAGTTGAAAGGGACTGGCCTCAGTGTCCACTCTCTGCTGTATGGTTGAGGGAGAAAGTTATATATTTGTTTCCATGTTTCCATCTGGTAAAACAAATTGTAGCATTTAGTGAGGGACTTTTCTTCCCATGAATGGCATAAGGTGTAGGTGCCATACCACCCAGAATCCTGGTGGAAGGCATCCTCAGTGGAGTGCTTCATTTGCTGTTGATTCAGTGGTTGGTAAGAGGTTTCTCCAAGACTGCAGACACAATTTGAAACTGCCTGAGCTGGGGAATTTCACTCTTGTGCTGAATGTACAGGAGATGGGCACTGTTGTTTCAGGGGGGTTGGGTGGTTTAGCATGTTGCAGCATAGCTGGCCAGGTGATTCTGTCTGGGGAATGTGAAAGATTCTATATCCACTGCAATCATGGACACAGTAAGAATGCAAGAAGCAGAGGGAAAAGATTCTCCTGGCTATACCTGTGTTGTGTGAGCTCTTTGTCTCACGTTTTGGGATGTGTCCTGTTCCCTGGTTTGGGACTGACCAGTAACTGAGCTTGAAGGCCTTTAAGATGTCCAGCACCACTGAAGCACCACCTTTCTAGCTCACAGGGCCTGGTGTTATCAGTGCAAAGGCTTTGAAAGGCACCACAGAAAGCTAGAATTGCAAATCCTGTAAAACTTGGGTGTGCTGACTAAGTACATGAATAAAAAACAGCAGCAGGTCTTTTTGATACTTTATGAAATGTGATGTTTTCTTGTGCTTTGGACTTGTTTTGATTGGATTCCTTGGCTGGCTCTTGTTTCATGATTGCATTTTGATATCTCTTGAGGGCTGTGCTTAGGAGACTGGACTGCAAAGTCAGTTGAAGGGCTCCACTCTTTCTATGTAATCTTCAGCAGCTCCATAAGGAAATGCTGGGGCTATTTCTTACTTAAACCTGGCAGAGTTAAACATCTAAATGCTTTTATGGCAGCCACTATGTCCACTGTACCTTCCCTTCATGGACTGGCTTTTATCTAGCTGTGGGCTGTGAGTTCCAGGCTTTTACTGTGAGGTCTGTAGTGCTTATCACTGAAGTTCTGGTCTTGACAGGCTCCTCTGGTGCTCAAAGCAACAAGTAAAATAATTTCCCCCATGTGACATGCCTGGAAACCACTGAGAAAACTCCCTTATATTTTGTAGCATTTGCTTACACAGGTCTTTCATGTCAGTTCTGATGCACTGCTTTACTGCCCTGAGTGCAGGTAGGACACAGGAAAGGTAGAGCAGCCTTGGGATATGGTACACTGAAAGCTCTGTGTTGAGTATGTAGGGTAAAGCTTCTAGTTTGGAGCATGGCCTGTCCCTCCACTGGTCCTCTGGTGTTCACTAGCAAACTCTCAATGTGTGTGTTGCAAGTAGAGTTGCTGCAGGCAAGTGTTTTTCAGGTTTTTCCTTGTCTTTCTGGGTGACATTTGGGCAACTGCAGCAATGAGGCATGTGCGCTTTTTGTGGTCTACAGAACCATTTATCTTGGCTTGTTCTTCCTGTAGAATCATGTTGCACGAGCAAAATTGTTGCTTTTTTTGAAGTGCAAGTCATATCTGTAGCCTCCTTTCCATTCCCCTGGAGTTTGGCTGTCGAGCTCTGTCCCGTCAGCTGTGGAAAACGGAGCCTTCCTGCTGCTGCTGCTCACCTGCTATCAGTGCCTTTGGAAGTGAGTCTGTTACTCTGTACTTCTCTTGGCATGTCCAGAAGAAAAAACAGCATAAAATGTTCTCATATTTGCACAGTAGATTACTTGTGGTGGTGGTGACCTTTTAATCTCTCTGTGCAAAGGATATGGGGAGAGCAGGAAGGTGAAACTGGCTTGGCAGATAACTAAGGGAGGTTCATTCACGTACCTACCCACAAGTGAAGTGCCAAACCATGTGGAGGAGGTAGAAGAAAGTTGGAGGAATGGAAAGCTGGTCACTTGTAAAATGTGTTAGCCTGAGCTGCAGTAGTGACTTTTCTCGAAGCTGAGTGTTCTGCTTGATAAAGTTTGCAGGGTTAGATGTGGATGTGGGATCCAGAGGTAGAGCTTGGAGGAGGCTGAAAACTGAAGTGCTGTTTTCTCCCAGATTTCTTCACGGTGCAGAAGACAAGGGCTGAATGAATGGGTTGGGTGCCTCTATTCCAGAATAGTGCTGTTAGCTCTGCTTCTGACAGCTTCTGCTGTCTCTTGGTGGTTTGCTTTCACTGGACCCATTACATGTGGATACCTTAAGCAGTGAGTTGATTCTGTTTTCTGAAGTGGCTTTTGGCTAAAGGAGCCTTGTTGGTGCTTGATATCTTGTGGAAATCAACCTGCTTCATCTGGGATCTTGGACTGAGTTCCTAGACATGAAAGTGGTGTTCTTTTAGCTGCTTGTGCCCACCAGCTTTGGTTGTAGCAGTACACCAAAGCCTGAGAGAGTGCTAAGGACTTCCCTGGAGAGCAAGCATTTCACGGAGAACGGATGGCAACAAATTGAAAATGCCTTGATGGTTTTCTACTGGGAGTGGACACAAGACCAAAATCTCCTTCAGTCCTTTCCTTTTCTTACCGGACTTTGTCTTTTCCCTCTGCTCTCAAATGTCAGATTTGACTCCACATCCTCCCTTCTGCTGGAAGTTGTTCTGGTGGTCATGTAGTGTCCTTGGGAGAACATAACCCTCCACCATTACTTCGTGGGGTGAAATGACCCTTTCTGTGCTGGGAGGGAATTATACCTGGGGGAGGCTGAAAGAGTACATTTTCCCCATTTTCAAGTAGAACTTGGGTGCAGGGGGAGGAGTGTAGCTTTCCCTGGCTGCTTTTAGGGTTCTCTTTAGCTTCAGTTCTTGCCTGGCTTTTCCCAGTCAAAAAACTTTGGGATTGAAGCAATCTATTTGGGACAAAGCTAGTGCATGTCCTGGAGTGTAGAAGCTATCCGCTCTGTATCCTTGAGGGTATCCATCTATTTTCTTTTTAAGTTTAACTTTACAAATATTTTAAAACACCATTCTTGTCCACACTGGTATTTCTGCTGTCTGGGGGTGGAGTGCGTTTGTTTGGTTTTTGGTTGGTTTTGGTTATTTTTTGTTTGGTTGGTTTGGTTTTTTTTGGTTTGCTCTTTTGAATATTTTTGCCCAGCATTAATGTTTGTGTGTCTACACAGTGAAAATTAACTTTTTGTTTTTTTCCCCCTTCCTTATCTGGCTAGTTTTCAAACACACAGTTTCCTCACTCTGTGACATAATGTGGCTTTTTGGAGCCAGTAATGTCTGCAAAAGGAAGGGGTGAGTGGCAGGTAGGGCTCAAGATGAAGTCTGAATGCCTCTTTGCTGTAAGGGATCCCTGCCTGATGAAGACAGCAACATAACACCACCAAAAAATAGAAATCCTCTTTCCGCAGACATCCCCCAGACAACTCCCTAGAAAGAAAGGAACGTTCTTATTTGTGAAAATATGAAAGCAGTATTTCACCCTCACAAACAAAACAAAGTCCAAATTTCTTATAAACGTTTCCAGCTGGCTCAAGTGTTGAATATGCTGTTACCATGCTAGATACATGTTTTACCTTTGGCAAAAATAAAGGGGAGATCTTTCTTTTGGCAGTCACAGAATAGACCACTTACCTGTGTAAATTTTAACACATGTGTTTAATCAAGTGTGGCCTGATCTTTGCAACTAAACCAAAAGCATTATTGCAGCCCTTTCCTAAAAGGCTTTGCTTTTCCCTTATCTTTTACACCTTTCAATTTCTTTATGTACCAGGGTCTGGTCATTGTGACTGCCTTGCCTGCTGAGGCATATAAATAATTTGCTTTATTACCACAGTTCTGCTTTGAATGCAGTCCCTTGATACAGTGCCTTTATGTGGATTTAGTCAAGTCTTTTGCCTTTGATCTGCCTGGGATTATTAATTGTCTGTTATAGTTAATGGCTGCTTTGTCTTTCTCCCACAGAGAGAGAAAGACACAGAGAGATCTTTTCTCCCTATGAAAAGATCTCAGGGCCTTTTGTATATGTGCAGTGATCAGTAGTCTGAGCTGTGTGTGGTTTGTTTCTAGAAAAGAGTGCAGTGTAGCAGCATGTTTGGGCCTGGCTCTGAAACCTTTCAGTTTATCAGTTTTTCTTAGAAAATGTGAGACTTAGCAAAACTGCCTTTTGTTAAATGGGCCTAGAAAGCTTGCAGGTTTGAAGACAACTTTTTGTAAATGTTTAAGCTGTCAGCTGGAAATGTAGTTGTGGGCATGGCTGGCTGTGTCAGTCTGTGATAGGCAGAGGAGCAAGTTAAAGTTAAGAGGTCGGCACTGCAGAGTCTTCAGGGACTTGTTGCCTTCTGGTCTGACTTCCCCCATGGAAAGCAGGAGCTCCAGCTGATAACCTGATCTTTTATGCAAGGGTTTGCTGCTTAACCGGGGGGATTTGCCCTGTATCCATGTTCTTCTCTGAGATGTGAGTGAATGAGGGTCATGTCACTGCTCTGAAAGGGCTAAGAATGGTGATGAATATTGACTTTCCATTTTGCACGTGGTGATCTGGCCTATAAGGATATGAATGCAGGCATATGAATGCAGGCAGGTGAGTTGCTGTCTGAAAAAGTGCAGCTGATCACACTTTTGTCTCAGGTGAGAAGAAGGAAACTTCTGGGAAGCAGTAAGAACTTGGCAGGAAGGGAGCTTCCTGTGCAGTTTGAGTTACCTGGGCATCTCAAGTTTGCTGTCCGTGTGCTGCTCCCACCAGAGAGGAGGACAGAGTTACCTGAATGGATCATCCGCACCGGAGCCAAGGACATCAAAGCGGCCTGATAGCTTCCAAAGTTAGGATTGAATCACGAGGTGGAAGTGCATCATGTAAAAGTTGTGGTCAGCTGAGCCAGCTGGACACTAGCTGAATGCAAAGGAAAGCACAGGAACCCTGGGATCAGTGTCACAGCAGCTGCTGCTTTCTGTGGGCTGGGATTCAGCCTTGCAGTCAGAAATAAACAGAGCTAAAATTAAGTAGCATTTTCCATCTGTCTTTGTAAAATGTAGAGACTCATGGTCAGTTTATTAACAAAGCTGTGAATGGCAAAGACTGAAGTGACCTGTGCTGTTGCTGATAGCTTTTAAAATTACACTAAAATTAAGAGTGAAGGTAGAAAGCTGTTGATATCAGTTGACTCTTTCTTTTAAAAAGGAGAAAGCTGGGACATCTTTTTAAAGTGCTCCTACTAACTTTAAAGGGCATCTTCTGGCTTTTGAGAAATCCTTGACAGCTCTGCTGGCACTTCTAACTTCCTGTGGCTAATTGCTTGTGCTGTGTGCAGCTTGCCTGTAATCCCATGTCTGAGACAGCCTGCCTGGCTTACAGATCTAGTGCTCTGGTCCGTGTGTGTGTGATCTGATCACTATTAATTTGTTTGAAAGGCCAGCACAGCTTCCAATGTGACTCAATCATGTTGACTGCTGACACTGCCAGGAGATTGTCAAAATATTGCGGGGCTGCCAGGAACCCTTGCTGCTTTCAGAGGACTGGTAGAGCAGTGACCTATTCATGCGAATTTAAATTTCTAGTTTAGGGGGAAATATAGGGTTTTTGCTGAAAGCCAGCCTGGACTAAGCCATGCTCCTTCGGTCTGTTCTCAATGTCCTACCCCTTCCTGCTTTCCTCTGCTGCAGGTTTGCTGTGACTGGGCTCTGAAATTGAATGATCAGGCTTTACAAAAAGGTGTTTTACACCAGCATTGGGTGTGCCAGTGTGTGCATTGGTTTTACACCAGCAAAAGACCTGTGCCATCACCACAGGAGAAGCTGTTCCCTGTGGGCAAGGGAAGGGGAAAAGGAGCCCTGTGTCTGGGCAGACAAGGAGCAGTAATACCTCATGCGGAACCTATCATGACTATAACTTGTGCAAGCACAGCTCTGCTCTGCCAGTCAATGCCTCTTGCATGGACAGCTCTGGTATAAACCTTACAGCAAAGCCACTGCTGCTGGTACTTGCCAATCTTTTAATATCCATAATCTTCTACAGTACCTTTGGGTTTGTGAAGGCATGGGCTGAAAGCCATTCTTTGTTGTAAATTTGCATTAAAATACCTTTTGGGTTCTCAGAAATGTACCTGTTGCTCCATCCTGATTATTAACTACCTCTGCTTGCTCATTTGTGGGTTCTCTCTTTTTTTTTTTTTTTTTTTTTTTTTTTTTTCCAGCATTGTGGTTCCTTTTCCTTTCCTGCTTCTGTTTCTTTGCTCAGCAGTGATAAGTGAATGCTCAGGGCAGTGAGCAGGGGAAAAAATCCTCAGCATTGTTCTAGCACAGAGTGAAAGGCTTCTGGAGTGCTGCAGGTGTGGGGAAGGCCCTGGAAAGCTGGTGTTCCTGAGTGCAGGTGCCTGTCTGCATGCTGCCTCTGGGAGCCTGTGTGTCCCTTGGGGCAAGCTGTGGAAAGCCAGCTGTGCCTTCACCAGCAGGTGCGGGTGACTTTCTTGGGAAGCTCCATGCACAGCAAACAGCATCGCGGAGTGCCTGCCCTTAGGCAGCCAGGGTGGGCCAAGGCGGGCGTTAGGAGGGAAGGATTCCTGGCTGGGACCACGGCCAAGTGCCGTGTCCTCCCTCCTGGGCCCCGTCCCCAGCAGCTGGGAGCTGATCTTAGTGCCTGCTCCCGTGTCACCGTGCCCAAATTAGGGGGATTTGGCAGTCTGGAGGTGGCAGTGCCTTATCCAGTTGCTGCCACTGCGTCAGCATTCAGACACCCCATGGGCTCTGTCTGTGACCTGTCCTTGCTGCTGGGGCCGGGATGGCCGGACTGCTGTGCAGGAGGCGCAAAAAAGGAGGTAGGAAACACTTCCTCCGTGGCAGGAATCTCTTTGTGAGGACCCGGTGTGCTGGGCTCTCCCTGGGAGGCAGCTTTGGGAAGCTTTGTGCTGGCAGAGCCTTGCTTCGCTGGCAGAGGGAGGAGAGGATGTTTAGGTCCAATGGGATCTGGCACAGCTGCACACAGTCCGAAGACAAGTACGAAGGTTTTGTGTGGCTCTTCATGTCATGAGGGATGGGGGCTTAATACACAAATTTGCAGTAATGTTTTCTTCCACGTTCGTAAATTGCTCAGAAACTAGGTATTTTTGTTAGGAAGACTAGAGATAATTTTTATATTAAATTAAGAGTGTCACCTTATTTGAACTTTTGGGAATAAATCTAGTTTAGCTGCATTTAGAAGTGTTCTGGCTTGAAATGTATGCATCATTTTTTTTTCATGTACCTACTCTGTGCCATGCATTCATTGCCCAGAGGAACTTAGCAGCTCTCCTCTGCATTTGCAGAGCACTGGAAGCAGTGATGCCCTGAACTCACTGAACACTTGGCATTCCCAGAATGACAGCACTGCTGTGATAATGAAGACTGCTACATCTAGAAATAAGGCTGGTAGTTCCTAAAGAAGTCTGACTTAATTGAAGTTTGGGCATTTATAGTCCTAGCCGGGTTTTAAAGATCAAACTTCAGTTTCCACATGAATTGTCTTGTGCCTCCTGGTAGCATCACAATGTAAGAGTTGTTGGGGTAAGAAAGTTCTACTTGGGAATAATGCAGACAGGGCTGGGTAAGGCACATTGTTAAAGCTGGTTTGATCTGTTGTATGGGGCCTCCTTGTTGCCTGACTTTCAAGAAAATGAGAAGGAATGCTGAAAAGGGGAACTTAAGAATTTCTGTACCAGCGTCTTTATTCAGGAGGTTAAATCTCAGCCTGAGGATGTTGCGTTCTGTTTGCAGTGGGGAACCATGGGGCATAAACCATCAGGTCTCAAAATACAAGACTGGGGTTTGTTGTTTGCTCTCCATAATGAGGATTTTCTTGGTGATCAGTACCATGCTGTGAACCAGAATTAAGTAACCTCTTGAGACTGCAATTAAGAAATGTAAGAACTTGTTTTAAGCACCGGTTTCAGTTTTCTGTGAGGGAAGGAGCGGGGATTGCAGAGTATTCTTCTTCCCTGTTCTCCTCTGTGGCAGTAGGATCTCTGTCTTTTCCACTTCTACGGGGCAGGAAAACAGCAAGTCCTGATGCAGGGTTTTGTAACCTTCACAGACTGCATGCTAATGTCAAGCCTGTGGAATGTTTGTCCAGTGGGAAAGGGGAATAATGGCTGCTCTTGAAGGGGAGAGCTTGCAGGGATACTGTGACCATTATTTAACTGTTCCTCCTTTTCTTTCCTGAGAAAAGTTTGCCTAGCAAACCTTATTTATTTCAAAGTCCTTGCTTTTCCCTGAAAAGAGTGTGGGACCCCTCCCAAAGGAGACTGCACTACCACAAATGCTGCCACAAGTCATTTTAGTTCATGCTTACACAGAACTGTCACTGAAAATTTAGGGCTGTTGTGGTTTCATGCCTTGTAATCAATGTCATCTGAGTTTAAGGGGATATGTGCCTTGGAGAATGTGGAAGTGTTACAGCAATGCTGGTGCTTTTCTTACTGGCAAGCTCTGGGAAAATACTGAAGAACTATTCAGTGTTTGTCCTCAAGTTTGGTTCCTTCCTGATGGCAGGGTGCAGGGAAGTATTTTAACATCCATTTTATTTATGAAGATTGCTTTACTGAGCTTCCCAATGAGAGTTGTGAGTTTAGGACAGCTTGAAGTAAAAAAATTCCGATTTGTGTTCACCAGATCATGGCACATCTGTTTTATCAAGTGGCAACACTGGAATTAAATACATTTTCATCTTTATTTGGTGGGTCTGCCTGGGATTCTCTGAGGATTTAACAAGGCCAGTAGCAAGTGTTCTGCAGCTAGAAAGGGTGGTGATGAGTGGTGGTCGTGCTGTAAGAAAAGAGGTTTGTTTTTACAGTTTGTCTGCTCTAGGCTGGGGCCATCCTACAGGCAAAGCTCACACCCCTTCCTCCTGGAGAAACAAGCACTCTGAGCTTGTTCTTACCACAGAATTGGGTTTCTTGCTAAAAGTTTCCAGCCACTTCTGTGGTGGCTCTGTTTAATAGGAAGCTATAAAAGGATGTTACTTGGATTTTATTTTCCACTGTGGCCGCAGTTCTTCATGCCATAAACAGTGGTCCTGTTCTGAAATGGATCTATCAGATGTTGTCTGCTATTATGAACACCATCCCCAACCCCTTCACATACACCAAATTTGCATTTATTACACTCTTTCTATTGTTTTTTTTTTTTTTCTTCTATACAGTGAGTGACCTCCAAGAAGAAGGTAAAAATGCCATCAATGTACCAATGAACCCAAGCACTGTGGACATCCATCCAGAAGACACACTATTAGGTAAAGTTTTGTGCTGCAGGGATGGTTTGTGAAGGGGGCCACTGTGGCCCACACAGCATTGCTTCACTGCTGAGTGTAGATTGCCCAGTTGGAGCTGAGAGGATTGGAAGTGACAATTGAAAAAGGTGGCACGTTACTTGTAGACTAGAAATTAAAGATGCTAAATGGAGTTTGAAGAGCAGTGCCAAGCGAGGTAGTTTATGCACTCTCTCCCATGTCCATCCCCATTCCCTCACTCTGAGTCCCTACAAGAGAAACAGCAAAATTTAATAGCAAAAAATGTTAAAACTTGTTGAAATGAACCACTTTTGTCTTTCCTGGCCACATGTCTCTCAATCTATGCAATTAGTTGAAGCAAGCTAATCAAACATCAGGACAAATAATAAAATAGTAAATTAAACCCAGAAAGTATTATTAATTTGGATTTTCTGATTAGGAGAGTAGTAGGAAATGCAAAGTACTTTTTTCCTAAGATGTGGGTGAAGTGTTGGTTGCTCTGTGTTGATATGTCTGGACCAGGAGTGTCTGCAGTGATTTCTTCTGGATACCACTAAAGCTGGATATGTCTTTAGAAGATGCAGGACTGCTGTTGAAGGCCTGTCCTGCAAAGACATGACCATGAGTTCTGTGGTAAATCATGTTCTGTTATGGGTCAAGTCCTGTTCAGGGTTAGTGTTTTGGGTGTGTAGTGGGTGTCACTTCCTTGTGATGGAGTGCCTGGCTCACCCTAGGCAGTAAAGAGGAAGTAAAGGAACGGGGTGGAGAAAAAGGCAGCAAAAGAATTAATGTTTTACTCATTTTTGAAAATTTTTCAAGTGTGTTTATGTAGCACAGCCTTATTTTTTTAATAAAAATAAGAGCCCTGGAAAATACTGACCCCAAAATGTGTGGGTGGGGTCTAAGGTAACCAGTTAGATACTGGTTACTAAATACTGTATGATCAGTCTCGTGTCCAGGATGTGTCATGTTTCCCATCTGACAGCAGTGAGGTCTGGCTCTGCAGTGGGAAGTTCCTGTAGGCTGGTCACTGCTGGGTCACTGAACCCCTAAACTGTAGTTTCTAGGGGTTCACTGAGCAGTGTGACAATGGCCTGACTAACGGTGATACCAAAACTTTGTTGTCCTGATAGAAAGAAAGAATTGAAAAATCAATAGGAAAATTGGATTGCATATGGCCTGCCTTCTGGCCATTAGAGAGCACTTCTCACACATCTCATCAGCAGAAGAAATAGAGGACTTTACACCTGTGAAATCTATTTTATGTTCTTCCCCCTTGTATCAGCACAGCTGACACAAAGTGGGGTAATTTTATTTCATAAGCTTAATCAAAGGTTGAGGAGTTCCTGCACTCAGGAGCACATGTGTGACCAAGTTTTGGGCAACCAGAGGGTGGAGGCACAAACTCTCAGGCCAAATCTCAGCAGCTGCACTGAGTGTAGTGCATTAAGCTCTCTCTGTTCTTCTAGGTTCTGCAATTTGGGACAGGTGTTTTCAATTAGAAATTAAATTCAAGCTGAGGGGAAGGATGAAAGTAGTTCACTGTGGTTTGTGATGTGTGCCCCACATGAGGACAGGGATTTTCCCGGAGCATTCTGCATAGGGCAGGGCTAGAGCAGGGGAAGGTCAGGCGAGGCAGTCCTGGTTTAGGGAAGTGGGGCTGTGCTGTCTTTCTGTGTGTCTCTTCTCTGCCTGACACTGGGGTCATGGACATCCCCTGGCTAAGAGGATGAGTAGGCACTGCCATTTCTCGGTCAGCTGATGAACCCCTTCATCGTGTGGAGTTGTTGCAGTTTCAGAAGAGCACATTTGAAGTGGATCTCACTAAGGTTTCCCCTCTTACTTGAACAGAGGAGAATGAGGAACGCACTATGATCGATCCTAACTCAAAAGAAGACCCCAAGTTCAAGGAGCTGATCAAGGTAGGAAATCAATGTTTTGTCCTTCTTCAAACCTTTAACTAGTGAGCTGGACTAATTTGCAAGCTGGTCATCCAAGAAGACAATTGAAGAATGGCAACTTGTTACTGGAATGTAGCTGTGGAAACTGAGAGGAAGGTCAACAACAAGGTAAGGCTAAAAGCGACAGGGAGAGGAACAAGGAAAGGCTGAATGTCAGGTTTCTCATGGAGTTACGGAGCTCCATTGTCCATTTCTATGCTTGTCATGAGCACAGCATCAGTGCTTGGCTTGAGTCTATCTGCAGTCCCTACACATAAAATGTAGGTGCCTTCTGTTTCTGGAAGCTGGGAAGGAGCTTTGCAAGGCATTAGTGATGTTACAGGAGAAGAAAGAGTAGGACTGAAATGTTAGGGGACAAGGAAGGGATCTCTTGTGTCCTGGGAAAGCTGGAACTGAGGTTCTTCTTGCCCTGTGTTCTGCCCTCAGTTTACCTGTGTGCTGGGTCAGGGACAGGTGGTTCTGAGTCTGTCTCGTCACTGGACACAGCTGCCCAAGGTGTTGATGAGGTGTGCTCAGATGTGCTGATGTTAAATGAGACTTCCTGGCTCAGCAGTGCCCATAGTTCCTGCCTGGCATGACAGAGGACTTGCTTCTGAAGGACTCATGTTTAGGAGAACCTTTTCTGTGCAGAAAGTTATTGGAGTTAACATAGTGCAAGCTTGAGCATGAAGAGAAGGGATGGTGAACCTGAACAAGTGTGATCCCTTTCAAAAAAGGTATTTGTGCTGGTGTTATAGCTCCCACTGCACTTTCCCTTCATTTCTTTAAAATCATTCTAAAAATCATTTTGTTGGAAATGACAATCCAGCTATGTCTGTGTGGCTATGAAAACTTTGGATAGTGTATACCGTTTCCTGAGAGGGGGCTGAGCTTGGGCATATTCCCTGCTGGAAACCTGATGCACCCTGGCTGCACACAGCCTGGTTGCTTCCCCAGAGTCAACTGCTTCAGCAAATGCCTCAGCAAACTGCTCACCTGGTACATCTTTAAACAAGCCCAGTGATCTGTTATTGCCACTGCAATAATGTGTTTAGCATCACAAAACCACATCAGACGGAGCTTAGCAAGGAGCTGTGCTCAAATTTCTGTTATTCTAATTCACCGGGAGTACGTTGTGGTTTTAAATTAAGTGACTGCACATTCTTTAAGAAAGGATCCTAAAATCTAACTTAAATCCATGAATTCTCTCAAAGGTGCAGTTGTCTTGCATCACCCTCTCAGAATGTAATGTGGTTTCTCTGCTAGTGGAGCAGAGATATTATCAGCTGAACAAAAGCCATTGCAGTGGAGGAACCAGAGGTACTCTGTGATTCCGGAGACTTGATAGGGAGACCGCAATTGCTTTTAAATTGTGAATTTTCCTGCTGAGTTTAATACAAGTTTGAGTCTTCCCCAGATGCTGTAGTCCAGCAAGGTTTGTGTGGTTTTTTTTTTTGTTTTTTTTTTTTTTTTTTTTTTTTTTTTTTTTTCCAGATTAAAAACCTGAAAACCTCCAGGAGGAATGAAAACTAGGGCCAGAACACTGCTTGAGGATGATTGAGTGCATTGCAGAATCAGGTTCAGGGTGACTAGGCCAGTTCACACTTGCACCAGGAGAGAGGTTCCAATGGAATGGGATCACCTGGTGCAGGGAGCAGCATAGAACTGGAGACTGTTTCCTTGGGATCATCCCCAGAGGAGAGATGTGTTCTGTAGAGTGCCTGTGTCATTTAGGTAATTGCTAATAACTTGCATACCTCTCAGCAGTTAGAGTTTTTACAGAGATTCAGCAGCATCCATGTGAATTCACACAGTGTTGCTGTCAGTCTGTAAGCCAGGGAGAGGTTTGAATTATGCTGGTAAAACTTACTTTATACTGCAGAGTTTGTATAATGAAAAAAAAAAAAAAAAAAAAGTAATTTATTCCTTGTTTTCTGTTCTTTGGTGGTTCATGGCATTTCCCAGAGCCCCAGTGCTGGATGAGAATTGCTGTGCTCTAGAAACCCAGCCAGCAGAAAAGTGTCTGCCCCACAAAGCCTGAAAGGAAAACTTTCCACGAGCTAGTGAGGAGTGGGAACTTGAATAGATGGAGTTTTTTATAGTTCCAAGTGGTTCCTTCTCTCTCTTTCCCCTCAGACAGGAATGTGCCAATAGCAGCAGCAGATCCTGGTGCCTTTTCAAAGCTGGCAGTGAGACTCAGTTTCATTGGGGCCAGCCCAGATCTCTTTCAGCACCAGAGTCAGACGTGCCAACAGCTTGCCATGACTGATGCTGAGTGTTTCTGTCCCACCAGTTGCATGCAGTGGGGTAAATGGATCTCAATGCAAAGAAGCAGCAGAGATATCTGCTGCTGACACTGCTTTAGTACCTCTTTGTCTCCACCAAATGTTGGTTTAATTTCTGCTAGCCTCATGCCATAGGAATTATATGCATTGTGCATTGGGCATTTGGAAGTGGTTTTGACAGAGCCTTTGTAACTCTAGAGGGACAAACTGTAGAGCATTGTGGTGATACAGAGACCAGCAGATGAAAAACACAACAACAACCTCATTCCTCTCTCATAGTAAAGCAATTATATAGAGAATCTTCTTGTTGAAGGCTGCTTAGTTTGGGATGTGAAAATACCTGCTTTAAGTCTTCTTGCACATATGAAAAACTATGCCTGTAAGTGTTGTTTGCTATCACCACGGACAGTTTTCTAAAAATAGTCACAATTTGTCAGTATGAAGTGTTCAGCAAAGTTCCCTCTCTGGCCAGCAGCTTTTTTAAACTCACTACATTTATCCTGTGTGTGATGAAAATTTGATACATGGCTGAACAGACCTAAAGCTGAAAATTCAGATCAGGGAAAGAGAGATGAGTTACTGGTTTTATATGTGTGTGTAAATATTGCATTCACAAAATGCTCTCTTTTTATTGTCTGAAATATGTGAGCTTCTTTTACTTGTCCAATATTTGCTCATTTTCTGTATTTCAGTAGGAAAAATATGAAAAAGAGCTTCTGCTAATTGAATGCAAAATTTTAAAACATCTGCTTGCTAGAATTGGGTCCTGTCTGAAAGTGCCTTGACCCCAGGCAGCAAGCCACAGTTGTAAGGTGGTTTTCTTCCCTGCAAAGCTTTCTATAAGATTGGCTTATAACAGCAACAACTTCCAGGCTTTAAAAGACTCATCTAAACTTTATAGAGATCCAAACACTGCTGCACTGGACACAGCCTGAAAAGAGTAAACATTCTCATTTGTAGTAAAACACTCACTGTCCTGGAAGACACTGACTTTTCCCATGTCTGGTTTTATGTTTTTTTTTTAGATTTACTGAAGTGAAGAGAAAACCAAAATGAGGCCACTGCCCTTTGACATGTGGTTTGTCACATGTGCTCAGATGAAACTGAGCTCCCTAAATGCTCTGTGATCTGCTTTTGGCAACAAGAAGCCTTCCCCTTGGTTACAGGATGCCAGTGCTTTGTGCTTAGCTACGAGGCCTGAATGTGAATTTTTGCTATTAATTTTCATGCTCAGCCCTTAAGCCAGTTTCATACCTTTGATCTCTGCTTCCTAATTTCCCCAGAAGCTGAGGAGAAGTGGGTCATTGAAGCCAGGGTTTTCCTTCTGGGCTGTTTTTGGTGGCTGGACTTCCCATTTTCCCATTGTGCCAGATGTGTTCATGTATTTTGTGTTGTTTTGCATTTTTTCCACTACTGTACAGAAGTGACTGTGGGTTCCTTATGCCCTTGAACTCTAAATTTTTAGAGCTACCAAGTGCATGTGTCTGAGCATTTGGCCCAGTTCAAAAGTGCCTTAGATGAGTGCAGATATGCAGGAAATGTCAGGCTTGGTTGTGAGCACATCAGAATATCATATTAAATTTTTAAAACCACAGTACTAGCCCCAAATACTACAGAAGGCTGTAGAAAATCAGCTTTTTATGAGCCCAAAATGTAATATTGAGCTACAGCTGTATGAAGTGCAAGCACAGGAAGGAAGGAATGGGTAGAGGAGTGTGAGACCAGAAAAATCGAGGTTAACCATCTTTTCACGCATAAGAAAAGCTCTTGTCTGCTTCCCACCAAGCACCAACGTGCCTGTGTCAGTCTGTTAAAATTTTGAGACATTCAGGTTATTGAATATTTCCTGCCTCTGCGTTTTTATGAAGGAGAAATCACAAAGAGCTGGAGAGAGCTGACATTCCATGAGCAAAGTCAGAAACTTTTCTGCACCTTCATTGTTCCAATAAGCAGTGCAGTGTTTCCTCTGTAAATGCTAAAAAAACCCAAAAACTCTGTGCTGAAAATTTTTTCCAGGTTTCTCATTAAGACGTAATCAAGAAATCAAGAAAGGCTAGGGGTATTTTTAATAAGAGTACTTTCCAGTCTTCAACAGCTGTTGAAAAAACCCACTTTGCAAGCTCATTTTTTCTAGTGGAGCTGAAGTTGTAGTCTGAATAGTAGAGAAGTTAGAATGTTCTTTGGGATATTTTTCCTTGATTTGGATACTAAACTGTTAAAATAATAAAATAATTGTGGCTAGACCGGTTTAATTTGTCTTTTTTGTGTTTTTTTACCTAAAGTTTTTCAGTGCTAAATTTTTGTGAAATATTTAATTAGCATATATTGTAAGTATTTTCCTTTTTTAAGGCTCTGTACTGTGATTCCTGTGTAAATGCACTGTTGGAAATGGGATGTTGGATCTTACATTTTATTCTTTTATTTTTAATTCCTTGGCAGTTTTTAGATTCTGACTTCAATACCATTCAGCACAGGACAAACAAAATGAAATGTTTATTAATGGTTTCAAATAGTTTAGCATCCTGAGTCTTCCTTTAACAAAGCTTTTGAGGACTTCTTGAAATCCAACCTCTTCTAATAGGGACTGTAATGGGATTTGATTATGAAATATTTTCTGCTGAGTTTCAGATAATTTTTGAAAGTCTGTTCTGTAAATCTCACAGAAGGCTTAAACCTTTTGTGATTTTGATTGCTTCAGTTGATTTTTTCATGGATGTCTGTGTTTCAAGGTTGTATAATTTTGGAATTAGGCTGTCACCTTTAAAAAAGTCTCTTTCTGGATGATGCCTTGTTATCTAGGACTGATTTTTCTGTATAACTGGTGAAATTTTTGAGGTGAAAAACAGTATTGTGCTTCTCATTGGCTTCCAGCTGTGGTGATCCTTTGCTGGCTTGTCCCAGGGGAGCAATGGGGGGGTGATGCTGCTGCAGAGCTCATCCTTGTGTATCCATATGTCCTCAGTCACCTCCCCTCTTCTTGTACCTGTGTGAGAGATGATCACTTCTGACACAAGCTGCTGATATTGAATAGTGAATAACTTATCAGAGAGCCTTTATTTTCAAAGGCAGGTCTTTGGAAGAGTAATTTTTATTATTGAGGTTTTAATCCTTCTGGACAGAAGGCAAAGGTGATTTACCTAGGTGAGCATTGATGCTGATCCTTGCTTTCCATGGATTGAGCACTTGCCAAATCACTCAGCTAAAACTTGCCACTTACATACTGTCCCTATTTTTAGAGCTGACTTTCAGCCCTGTGTATTTTCAGCATGCTTTGGAAATACTAAAGACATGGATTAGAGGTGCATGAAGCATTAATATTTCATGTTTGTGTTGTAAACCTTTTCATGGTCACTAAGCCTAGCCAGGTTTATTTGAGGTTCTTGGGTTGAATGAACATCAGTAGCCAGGCTGAATGTCCTTGTTACCAACATATTCAAATTCTCTTGTTCCCTAGGATTCCCAGGGTGGGTGTTTTCCACTGCAAGCCTGCATTTGTTTTGTTTATTTGCTTTTGTTTCACGACCTCTTCTATAATAAAACCCCAGAACCTTCTGAGCCATCACTACTGCCAAGAAGAGGCAGAAATATGGGGTCTAAGCAGAAAGTGAATTTAAAGAATTTGCAACTTTATATGATGCAAATTAAAGATTACAGAATCTTTAAAGGAAGCTTATTGTTTCAGGTGGCTCTAGTCAATGGATTTTTCATGTTTGTGATTGGCAATATTTGTATCTTATGGAACCTAGAAGCAGCAGGATTTAACATAGTGTCTCTTCCTACAGAACTGTTATTTTTGTGAAAATAATTTAAATTTTCAAGTAATAAATTGGAGGAGAATGTTACTACCAGCTTCAAATAGTCAAGGCTTGTTTTCCTGTAACTGTTCAGACATAATTGTCTTTGGAACCTGGGAAACTTAGCTCAGCTCCTTTTCTTTTTAAAGACTCTTAATGCTCATTCCTGTTTTACAGGTGACTGACTGATTTTCATCGTTATGGAAGTCAGCATATGGGAACTGTTAAAATTGTAAAATGGTTATCAGACCCATTTGACCAAGATTTTAATTCTGGACTTTTGTATTCTGCAATAGCTGAGGATAAAATGCCTTGTCCTGTTGTTGGGACAATCAGATTAAAAGCAATAGGGGACAATCAGATGCTTTTATTCTTTTTTTTTTTTTTTTTTTATCTCTGCAAATTGGAAATACATAAATATACTTGCAGTTCACCTGTTTTATAGTCCTGATTGCTGCCTTGAATGAAAGGAACGTATTTTGGTTGGTTTTAGACATTTGCCTCCTTTTTCTGTGCTTGCAGGTTCTAATTGACTGGATTAACGATGTGCTGGTGGAGGAGAGAATCATTGTCAAACAGCTTGAAGAGGACCTTTATGATGGGCAGGTGCTGCAAAAGCTGCTGGGTGAGTGAGAAGGTGACCCCAAAGACTGGGAGGGCCCAAAATTAACCTCTCCCAAAACTGCAGACTGTGCAGTAACTCAGCGTGCCAGGGAGATGGTTGATGTCACTGAAAGCTGTCTCAGCTTCTCCATCTGTTCTCCTCAGGCTGTCTGCTTAGAGGAGAGGAAATCCAGATGATTCCTAGGTATCTGTTTTGTGGACTAACTGTGGTCCAGGCAGCTGAAGTATGGGGTAGAAAAGGAGTGAAGAGGTTTGAGTTTGTGGTGCCAAGCAGAAGCCATGTGGTCCAAAATTTTGACAGTGTATTTTGCTTTTTTAAAGCTTTTGGGCTGAGAGCTGTTTTGAGGTCCTGATAGTATTAGTTCTGGGGGGAAAAAGAGAATGCATGGCAGCAGGCATGTGCTCAAAATATGCACTCCTGTGTGAATGACACATGAGCGGTTACACTCTGAGAATTTGGGATTTTGCAGCCCCCTTCCATCTTTACAATGTATGTGTTGGTGCAGGAAGCACAGTGGAGAAGACTCAGGATAATCCAGTGATTTACGGGGATGATTTTAGCAAACAAAGAGGCTTGAGGCTTCCAGTACCGTGTAAATCCACACTTTTTCTTAGCCAGACTGCTCTCAGCTCACTTCTGATGTGTTTTCAGGAGTGGGCTGGGCTGTGGGGGATGTGTGTGTATGCCACAGTGGGCAGGAGGACCTAGTGCTGCTGGTTCCACTGGTTGCTGGATTTTCTGCACAGTTCCCTTAAATGAGAGGTGTTTTGATGAACTTCCACAAGCTTTTAATATTAGTTAATGACAATTAGCTTTGTGTGCAGTTGAAACTCCTCAAAAATAATAACTTGAGGAATGAAGCAAGAGTACTTTTAGCACTTCTGGGTTAGCCTGCAGCCAAGAGCCTCCAAATGTGGTATGGATCAGCATTGTACAGGTAATTTTAACTGGGGAGTATTTGCTTGAATCCAGTTGTTCTTCTTAACTCTGCGGAGCTGGGGAAAGGTCTGAAGCACCAGGAGGGGCTGAGGAAGTTGGGAAGGGGCTCAGCCTGGAGAAAAAGAGGCTCGGGGGGACCTTCTGGCTCTGCACAACTCCTGACAGGAGGGGACAGCCGGGGAGGGTTGGGCTCTGCTCCCAGGGAACAGGATGAGACAGCCTTAAGCTGTGCCAGGGGAGGTTCAGGTTGGATACTGGGAAATTTTTTTGCGCTGAAAGGGTGGTGATGCCTTGGCACAGGCTACCAAGGATGGTGTTGGAGTCACCATCCCTGGAGGTGTTCAGAAATCATGCAGGTCTTGCACTTGGGGATGTGGTTTAGTGGTAAACGTGGCAGTGCTGCGTTAGTGCTGGGACTCGGTGATCTTAAAGGTTTTTTCCAGCCTTCCAAATGGCTCTATGGCTCTCTGTGTAGATCAGTCAGACTTAGCATGTCTGACAGGAGGAAAGATGGACCTGGACATTTTGCAACCTGAGATCTTTTACTGCACCATCTTTTACTAATTTCCTTCATTTTGAGCCCCTGACTGGAGAGCAGATGCATCTCCCCTGACCTGGAGCTACCACAGCTCAGCCCCAGTGTTGTGCTGTTCTTCAGTAATGTCTTTGTACCTTCCTTGCCCTTCCTGGAAAAACTAACAAGGTGTGGTCATTAAACTTCAAGTTAACCATTCTTTGTGAGAGAGAGGTGTTTTGTCTTGATAGACAGGCCCACCCCAAAAAAATAAAAGGATGAAAGACAACAGCTTGTCACTGGGCTTAGGCTGAAGTGGTTTGAAGTAAGATTTTAGTGAATGACTGATGGAGGTAGATCTCCTTGTTTGGTTAATTTTGTCAAGGTGCAAGCAGTGCCGTTCAGAGAAGCTGCAATGGCCTGGTACACATGATGTTGGTGTGAAAATTTGTGAAATAAATTTGTTTGCTGACTGATAGGTAACCTGGGCTGAGAATAGGCAGGAGCCCTAACCTGTGACTGAAAAATTATTTAGCTTGTTTTGATAATCTTGATAAAATAATATTGATTTAAAAATTCCCTACTTTAGATTGCTAGAAATAGTCAAGATGTTCAAAGTATTTGTTAGTTGATAACCTGCAAGTCTTTTCTCTTTGGGTTACTAGAGTACTTTTGTACTGCTCCCACTTAAAAAAAAATATATATCTTCAGCTAGATAAAACATCCAGAAGAAACATACTCTTGAATTTGAGAGCAGAAATACATCTATCCATTGTTGGAAAAAGGAATTTTGACAACTCTGAAACATCTCTGAATGAGTCTTCAGATTCTTTAGAACCTCATTTTGTGTAAACAGTTTTGGTGAAGTATGTTTTTTGTTTTAGAGAGTGGAATAGTATATAATTGGAATATGGTCAACCAGTCCTGGCCTCCTGGACAGATCAGCACAGTGAGTTTGGCCACATTATTTATGGGTGTGGAGGGAGAACAGAGATCAGCTGTTCCCATTGCTCTCATGGCTGGAGGACTCTACCCCACCTTCCTCAGCTCCCTGCTTTTTCTTTTTTCAGAGAATTTTAGCTCCTGTCTTTTTTGCAAGGGCCACAACACAGAGGAAGAGAAGAATGAGTTGTCTATGACTTTGGCCACAAATAATTACATTACATAAACAGAACTGAAATTTTAGTAATGGAATTTTACACATTTTCCTGCATTATTTCATTTTGGAAGTAATCAACTATGATGTGACAATGTCAACAACATGACAAGATTGTACTTTTTAAATTAGTTCCACTGAGCTAATCCTGGGTCATGTGAGTCTTGAGGATTTGAGGATACAAAATGTGCTTTAGCTTAAATTCATGCCTTCAGCTAACTTGAAATAAGGCTTGTCAAGTTGAAGTAGTCACACAAATTATGTCCCATTTATTGTCCTAAAAAAGTCCATTACAACTGTGCAGATTCCTTTGCAGTGAAGGCTGTGTTGTGCCAAATGCTTTTCTGCAGTGAAAGAAATTGAGAGGTGTAATTAATATTGCTGTTAGCTTGATGTCTAGCTGAAAGTTGTTACATATTTTGACACCTGATTGATGAGCATTTTCAGTCAGACTTTACCGGTTTTGTCACATTTTTATTGGAACTGACACACTTTGGTGAAAGTTTTACTTTCAGCTATTTTTCCTTCCAAGGAAAAGAATTCTCTTGGAAAAGTTCTAGTGGACTCAAGTGAGCTGTGCTTGTTATCCCCACGTAGTTTAATTTGGTTTTGTCTGCCCTTTTTATTTATTTATTCTGTTTGTTTTTCAAATGCAGAAAAATTGGCTGACCGTAAACTGAATGTGGCAGAGGTGACACAATCTGAAATTGGCCAGAAGCAGAAGTTGCAGACGGTCTTGGAAGCAGTCCATGATTTACTCCGACCCCATGGCTGGACGATCAAGTGGAATGTTGACTGTAAGGACCCTTATTATATTTTCTGTCTTAGTATGTGTGTTATCGCCTAGGAAGTCTGATAAGAGCATTTTTCCCCCAGTATCCTCCAATGCAGTGAAAAGCAAGTGGTTAGGTGTGCCAGTCTGTAATCAGAGAGAGTTGGGACTTGCAAGTTATGGTTAAAGGAAGGGCTGAATCTAGGCTTTGCTACCTGTGAAGTTACATTACGAATGTAATGATTAGTAATTCAGGAAAAAGAGGAAGAAGGATAAAAAGACTGTGTTGACTAAAAGCATTTTTCACTGCCTTTTCCCCCCAGAGCTGTTGGTTTAAAATAACACCTCAGTGTCCTTTCACTTGCTTCATTTCCCTTGTTCCCTGCAGCCATCCATGGCAAGAATTTGATTTCCATCCTGCACCTTCTGGTGGCTTTGGCCATGCATTTCCGAGCTCCCATCCGGCTGCCTGAGCACGTGTCTGTGCAGGTGGTGGTTGTGCGGGTGAGTACCAGCTCCTGGGAGGAGCACAGGGCATTCTGCAGGGCTGGGCTGCTCCCACCCATTGCCTCCCAGCTCTTGTCGTTCAGAAAATGTGTGTCCCACTTGTTTGGCAAGTCCCATGCCTGGGGATGCAGTTTTGGGTTGCATGTGCTTAAATGAGACCCCAAGGACAGCACATCTTTAGTAGGTTTGCCCCCTTTGCTATTGCAATAGCATGCTCAAAGCATGCCATGGGATTTTGTATAAGGGAGCATTGGGCTTGTAATTTCTGTCACCCTGGTACAGGTTTTTTTAGCCACGCATTTTTTGCAGAGAAGCCATTGAAACCTAAACAGCACAGGAAGGAGTTTCAGCACATAAAATCTCCCCAGTCTGGAATGCCTGTTAGCAGTGTTGTTTTTCCCCAATGACTTCATGTGCAGACTTAGACACGTTGTTTTCCTTGGCGGGCCTGATAGACTTTCATCATTTCTTTCACAGTCCTGTGCTTTTGTTAGCTTTCCTTAGATATGGAGAAGAGACCTGACCTAAGGAACCCTGACTGCTTTCCCCTTGCCCTAGATACTGCTCTGGTTATTCCTTTCTCTGCTTTGTGTCAACCTTTCCTTCTACAAAGGCTCTACTTTCAAGCATCTTTACCTCTTCTTTTTCCTTGCCTTCTATCCCAGTGAAAGTTTCCCATGGGAACTCAGTTTTTCTCCCAGCTGCTGAACCCCAGGCAGATGTGTTCCAGCTGTTACTCTGCTCTGCAAGTGCCTGTTTGCAAGTGCCATTTACTGTTCCAGCTGAGTTTCCTTTCAAGAATGAAGAAGATAAAGTGATCCCACACCCTGTTTTGCAAACCTGTATCCCCTTTCTAGAGGCAGGGTGGTTGATTAGATGAGCTTCATTTTGCTTTATATTTAAGTAATGGTGTTTTCCAGGTTGCCTGCCTGGGTGCTCTAGACATGCAGGGTATGATGTAAATGAGAAATTGATGGATGCTCCCTGGTTCACAATAAATGTGTGTATTATCTATAGGAGGTGATTTTGAACTGCTTTGGTTCTTTCAGAAGTAAAGTCAGAATTTAAGAACAGTGAGTTAGTTATAAAGTAACATGAAAGTAAATAGGAGACTGATTTATTTTTAAATTTCTTTTGTCTGTCTTGGAAAGATAAGGAGGTATATGTAAATAGAAGGTGGTCAGCAGCTCTCTTACACCCTCATGTGAAAAACCTCCTTCTGCCCAGTACAGTGAAGTGTCTTCTATAACTGCTAAGGCAGAAAAAATATTAGGTAGAGAGGTAAAGCCTCCCTTTCTTTGTCCTTAGCTCAAGCTTCAGAACCATCCACCTCTACAGCAGAGAGAAGGCTGTGGAGAAGGTTTTCACTTCTTTTCCTGTTGGAGGGATATAGAGGAGTCTCCATCTGGTTCACCAGAGTCCCTGGATCTTGAGACTAGGATGACATGATGACATAAAGGGTGACAAGAAACTAGGCAGGAGAGAAAGCAACACCTGTGTCCCCAAGGAGTCAGGTATAGTGGGAGTGAAGTCAAATCCTAGAGGCTCTTGCTCTTGGATCTAGAGCCTGGAGATCTGGAGATGGGCATGGCAACAGCTGGCCCTGTGCAAGAGGAGGCTTCTCTCAGCCCCTAATCCAATGCTAGGAAAAGTTTGCAACTCTTCAGTTTTGTTTATTTAAATGGCAAGTAAGGGGTGGTATGAATCAGAGCATGTTTGTTCTGGAAAAAGAACTTCTGCCTTCTAGTTTGGTAAACTGAATTTTTGTAGTTCAGCATCCATAATCTAGTCTAAAAATACATGCTGGTTCAGTAACACAGATCTCTTTAAATGGACTTTGTTTAGTCTCTGTTATACTAATGACAGACAGACTAGTGATGAGGAGAATATTGTTCCTAATCCAGATAAAATAACTACTATTAAGAAGATGATTTCCACTATTACCAATTTGTTTTTAAGTGATCTCTTGTTACATACCCCAGTAATGCACAGGGTTCTGTCAAACTAGATCACAGTTAACATAAGGTGTTAATGGAGAGGTTTCCATTTAAATGCCTCTTTTTGCTTGGATATACATTTGAGGGGGTAAATAAACAGTTTTAAGTGACTTCAGTGCAAGTCTTTCAGAACTGACCCTGCAGCAAGAAAACCATGCAAGATGCAGTGGGAGTATGGTGCAGGAACATACCCACACTGAAATTTGCAAAACTAGCTAAGTCTCATTTTCATGGGTGACTTTGATTATCTTTATCCACTTGTTGAGCTGTCCTCACACTGTGCAGATCCCTGAGGTGCTTCTTCCCCAAAAGGACTGTGCTTACTCTGTGAAAATAAAGTGGTTTAGCAAGTGACTGCTCAGCCCAGGTGTGCGCATTTCCACAGCCCATCCAGAGCAATGCAGAACATTTTATGAGCTTGTGTAAGTGCTGTGGGTTCTTTTTTTCTCTTGCTTTCACTGTCCTGATCCATAAAGTGAGATAATATTATGACAGCACTGTGCTACATGGAAGGTGTTTACCAGATCTCCACAGTTCCATGGTGATTCTACCCTTCCATTAAATTCTTCTCTTTCTTTAGCATCTTGAAGTGACAGATTGAGACTTTAAGGTGTTGCATATGTTGGTTTTTTTTTTTTTTTTAATTAAAAAAAATTGATTTAGAGATTGAGAAATAGCTGTAGCTCAATCTGGGTCTGTCATACAATGTACTATCCTTTTTTGGTCCTTAGTTTGCTCAGAAACCCACAAGCATTTTAGAGATGACTTTCTGTTTTTCCTTCCTTGGCAGGAAGAACATTTAGTATCTGTCTTTCCATATTATGTGGAACAACTACAAGACCAACTCAGCAGAAAACCACTCATCTTGTTATTATTTCATAATGGCCTCCATGACTTAGCCCCTCTCAAGAGCAGAGTTCCTGAAACAGTTACTTGGAAGTAACTTGAAAGCCTTTTTGGAATCAGCCTCTAGAATTAATTTTTTTGCTGGTTTCTTTGTGTGAAATAGGAAACTGGGGAACCATGGCAATGTATGCCCAAGTTATTCAAGAAGGGTCCTGGCAGAGCAAGGGTTTAGGTGGGCTTTCAAGTTAAAATCCTGTGAGCAGCTACTCTAAGTGCTGAGTTAAGAGTCTATGGTGATACATGATTTAATGCTGGTATCACTTAACACATCCCTGTCATTCCAGCCCTCCTCAGTGAGGGCAGGGAGGAGAGAAACTCTGTTGGTTTTGGTGGTGCTTCCAGTGAGGACTGAAAATACTGAGATTTTCCAGCTGACTTGACTGCTTGCTATTCTAAATGTAGGCTTGCATGGTGAAGAAATACCCTAATTCAGGAAAACAAAAAAAAAGTTCTCAGAATGAAGTGGAAAACTTGTCCTTAAGGCTCACTGTATTGGTTATTTTTGCAAGGCTCAGGAATTGTCACCTTTCATGCTTAGCTTGCCTCAGCCTCATTCTTGAAATTGCAGCATGTCCCACCTTGGTGCTGCTGGGAGATCTGGGGTATTTTGACAGTAATTCCCTTTTAGTCTGAGTTGCAGACTGAAAGGTCAGAGTCAAGGCAGGAAGAAGAATAAATGTGTCTGGTGCCAGTGGTGGAAGGAATCAACATTTTATCGAGGAATGACATTTGCTTTTGGATTGCGAGGTCAGGAGACCTAGGCTTGCTGTGCGAGCAGCACGCTCAGCTGCCTGGGAAGGGAGAGCAGTGCTTCCTTTTCCACCAGCTGGGGGGCCAGTGCTGGAATCCATTCCTCTTTCCTATCAGGCACTTGGAGGCATTACTCACGAGTCATCACTTACTGAGGTTTTGTTCACAGGTTACGCCGTCTTCTCCCTGGGGTTCAGGGTCCTGGAAGGTCCCGAGCCCTGTGTTAATAAAGCAGAGACGTGGTGGGATGGAATAAAGACAGCATTGTTTAGTATGCAGGAAAACACTGCCCTGTCAGATGCCTCCTCATTTTTCCATCCATGCTGTCATGCTGGCTTTTTCCCCATGGCTCCCTCGGGGGAGCAGGATGAGATAGGGGTGAGATAGGGAAGTGAGGGCTGTGAAGACGTGGCCAGCTGGCAGCACAAAGCCCAGGGCCCCAGCAGGCATGGAGCTGTAACAGCTCCCCCCATGCCTCCAGCCAGGCTCCCTCCCTTCCAGCAGCTCTGCCTGCCTTCTTTTATTCACCAGGGAGTGGAAGGGCAGGAGTTTTTCTTACAGGTTTTTAGATTTCAGTTCTCATTTCTCAAACTGCTTCTGGGGAAGGATGTGTTTCTCCTCAGAACTGTTCTCCCTAGTAAGTTCTTGCTTAAAGTTCATCTGGTGAAAACGATTGAGATGGTAAAGATGTACAGAGCTTATGCCTGGGAGGTTGTTTCCCTTAACCCTCCCCTAAGTCATTCTGACAGACCTGGTTCCTAGATGGCTGCTGAGATTTGAGCTCTTTCTGTCAGCTTTTTGAGCACAGAGAAGGGAGGAAAGAAATGCCCCCATTCAGGCATAGTTTTGAAAGGAACCCAGGGAGATGCTAAGCAAGATTTTCACTCAGGTGAATGCACTTCCACCCTCTGAGGTATTTTGAAACTGTCTCAACACATGCTATTTCTCTTGGGCAGAGACTCCTTATTCAGGCAGAAAATTATGCCAAGGAGAGATAACCTGGTATCAGGGAGGTACTGTTCATTGTGAAATCACTAGCTGAGCTTTTTGTGCTCCCTGTGTTTCCTTGGAGGATGTGTGTGTCCCTGTCAGGTGTGTGGCAGTGGCCCCAGTGCCATGCCTGCTCCTGGAGAGCTGTGGCAGCACGCTGGAGCCCTGGCCTGGGAACAGCCCTCCGTGTCATTTCTGTCCCGGGAGAGTCAGGCTGCCAGATGTGCCAAGCTGCTGACATGGCCAGCTGCCCTGTGGGGATCTAAGGTGGGGCTGACAAACTCTAAATTGTGTTCCAGGCATGGTACTGACTGTGGTCTGAGGAGGAGGATTGTCAGTGAGGCAGTTAGCTGCAAATATAGGTGTAAATACACGTCCCAAACATCCCTTTGGCTGTCAGCCTGATCAATGCCACTGTTCTGGGGGTGGATCCTCCTGTGTCGGCTGTTTCGCCTCTGCCTCTGTGACACTTAGTGAATTCATCCAATTCTGTCCTCTGGCACTCTGAAAGATGCTGAATGAGCCTCTGGTGAGCTTCTCCTTTGCTAATTCCATCTTCCTTTCCAGAAACGTGAAGGCCTCCTTCAGACCACTCATGTTTCAGAGGAGCTGACCACCACGACAGAGTAAGCACAAAATGCTTCTGTGCAGGATGTGAGACCATCTCTAAGCATGAGAGAGAACTTTATTCATCCCTTATCCTTGCTAAATTAATGAAGTCCTTTCATGTGGTGCTTTTTTAACTACATGGATATGACTTGGTCTCTGACAATATGCTACAAGGGAGAAGTGTCCTCTGGAAATTCTCGTGTCTTAGAAGCTTTTAACTGAAAGTGACTTTTGTGAGCCTTTTTTTTCCCCCTGCCTACTGGATGTAGCTATATATATCTGCTTTCTGCTTAGTGCTGTTTTCTCTATTAAGTGAAGGGCTAATATAGATATTTTGGGGGAGAATTAGTTTAAAAAAGGGCAATTCTTTGACATAGCTCTCCAAACTGAAGTGATGCAGTTAAAGCTGTAAAGAGAGAAGAGCTCAGCAAAAATAAATAAATAAACCTCTTCCCTCTCCAGTTTTTGTACCAGCTTACTTTGCTGTATGTTTTTACAGTCCTTTTTATAAGGAGTAGGCTAGACATGCATTTTGACTTCAACTGAAAGCTGAGGTTTTGCTTCACATGGCCTGCAGGCAGCTTTTCTAAGAGGGGCTTACATGAGCCCTCCCTCAGTTTATCAGTGTATTGGCTCCCTGTGGAGTTGGCTCAGCTTCCCAGGGCTTTGAAGATAAATGAAGCACCATGTGGTGCTTAGTGGGGAAGATCTTTCAGATGGAAGCGCTCAGAAATGAGATCATAATGTCTCTGTATGGACATTAAAGATCTCATAGTGGTTTTTGTAGGATCAGAGCTCTGGCTCGGGTTTGTAGGCCAAAATTCCTCCCCTCTCTCCTTGAACAATGAAGTGAGCTTGTGCTCTCCTCCAGATGTGGCTTGCAAGATGTGATCTGCAGGCTGGGGCTTGGACATTTTTTAGCAAGAAAGATGTTTGCAGATTTGCATGTATCTGTATTTGCAGATACATGTATTTTATGGAGCTAATTAATATTACACAGTATTAAGAGGTTACTGCTTTATGTGTTGCATATCCGGACATAAGTACACCTATGGAAAATGCAACAATCAACAGAATCCAACATTCAGTGAATACTTTCCAATTCCTCTGTGCAAATCAGGGCCTGATTCTCAGCTGATAAACATCTGCATATGTCTGATGATGTCACTGGCTATGTATGTATTTCATATGTGGCAGTTTTATTTACATAATATTCACATTGAATGTGTTTTCTTCAAAGAAAACAGGTTAAAGTGAGATAAATGGCTTTGCTTCTTGGTGTGTGGTTTAGATTATATTTGCAGAAATACACACACAAGCACTTTTAGTCATTCATCCTTCATCACAAAAAGTACGGCTAAGAAGTCATAATTGTGTGCAAAATGTAATTAAGCATTTCCATTCATTTCAAATGGATTTCCCTGACACCACTGGTGCCTGTTGGGTCTGGTCTGTGATGTGCTCAGACCCTTGAGTTTGCACAAGTTGTTTGCCCTCTGCATATTGAAGGACAACTCCTTTTAGGGCCATTCTCTTGTCTTCCCAAACTGGTTATTCATGAGCTAACTTCATGGTTTTGATTTCTCTGACTTGCAGGATGATGATGGGAAGATTTGGTAAGTAACAAACTTAACACTGATTTTTTTTTTTTTTTTTGTTTGTTTGATTTGTGTCAGGCACAGAAATCTGGTCATTTTTCCTTTCAGCAGACCAAGACGATGGGTTGAGCAATTCCATGAGGGTTGGAATGTGTTGTGGGGGCAGGTTTTGTTACTCCATGCAGATGTGGAGCATAATGGATAGGACCAGATCTAATTCCTTTGCATGGAGAATCTTATCTCCTTTGTATTTTCTAGACTTTGAAGTTTTGGCCTTACTAACTTTATGTCTGGTCTTCTAAACAAAACCCATTTCTTTTTGTGTTGCTCCCAAGATATTTCCCTTTTTGCATTTATTTTTTTTAGTGGCATTAAGTCATTTCTCATTTTAAGATGTGTACTCCTGTAAAGGATGAAAAGAAGTAATTTATTTTCTTTATTTGCCCATTATAATATGTTAAAACTATCATTTCTTCTCTTGCAGCATATCTACATTAAATATTAATAAGGCACTGGAAAATAAGTAATGTCAGGGAGCTATAGGGGCTAAATAATGTATCTTCAGATACCAAAGGAATTTACATAATAAATGTTTGTTTATTTGACAGTAGAAGACTATTAAAATGTGTTCTATAAATAAAAAGTATTTGATTATGGAAAAGCTGTTAAAAACTATGTTGAAAACAGATTTGATTAGCTATTGATAGACAGTGCTTTGAAGGTAGAAACATAATTTAAATGTTTATGGTGTCTGTGGGCTTTGCTCTTCATACACTGCTGAATCAGAATTCACTTGAGTTCAGTTCTAAGCTTTACTGACGTCAGGGGTACTACCACTAATTTGTAATTAACCAAATTAATGTCTGAATTTGACACTGCATGTGGATGCAACCATAGGTGTTTAAGTTAGGATTGGGGTATAGTCAGAATTTGTGTTTCATTTTAATTTTTCCTTCACCCACATATTTTGTGTACCAATTTTGAATGGCAGAAAAGGGAAATCAGTGAATATGTTTGCTTTCAGTTACCTCTAAAATTCCCAGGGTAGTTTGCTCTTGCATATAGCCAGACACCAAAATAGGCTGCTGACTTTTAGCTTGGGTCTCTGTTACATGACTTTCTGAGGAGAAAAACCTTGAGGTTATGGACAGGAAACCTGCTTTCCACACTTGTGCTGTTGGAGGTGTTCTGATTTTAATTTTTTTCCCCCCAAACCAGAGCGTGATGCCTTTGACACGCTTTTTGATCACGCACCAGACAAGCTCAGCGTAGTCAAAAAGGTAAAAAGTAAAATCCTAGCTTTATTTTTCACACTGCATTTTTTTTTTGTGCTTTTGGAAAGAATTTCAGAAGCATCCAGCAAATAATAGAAGAGGAATTTTAAGTAGTGAAAAGGGTGTTTATCCCCAAGGATCACTGTGTCAAAGCCAGGTGATTTCCAAACATTAAAATGTGATTCACCCATAAAGAATTTTGCTGAATACAAAGCTTTTACAAAAAAGCTGCTTTTGCCCAGGTGCTAAGCACTTATTCCTATGGTCCCTTGGTTTGTCCTTTAAGGCTGAGCATCACTGCATGACATGTCCATCCTGATATATTCTTGACATGGTTTTGTGTTAGAGCAGAGGGATAATGTAGCTGTTTATCTCTCTCTGCCAGCTCTTGCTGCTTTGGGGGAAAATATAAGCGACTCCATGTAGTTCCATCAGATAGTTCCAGCCTGGCTGTTAAGCTGCTTATTAGGAGAGCAATATGTGAAGATCAGTGTTGTAAATTGTCCCTTCCCCTTGTGTGAAATAAAGGATGTGTGCTTTTAAAATAATGCTTTGAAGTCTCAGGAAGTTTTTGATCTTTCCAGCCTGAAATGTCTTTTAGTAAAGTCCTTTTAAGTGGATAAAGAACTAACTTAACTCTTTCCACACAATAAAGGTGGTAACACTCTGCTCTGTGTCCCTTCTGTAAGTGGTGTAAGTGGGCTGACAGATCTCTGTGCTTCAATCCATTAGCACAGGTCTGGTTTGTAATGGCAGGATTTGCATCTGGAATGGAAATCCCAGACCTGGGCTAGATCCTGGCTGTAATCTGTGCGCTGACTGCACATATCCCTCCAGGAACAGAGTTGTGTGCACACCACTGTGCTGTTGGCACCTTCAAGAACCTGACAAAAATTAGTGAGGACATTAAATGCACCTACTGCTCACTTCATCTTCAGGCACCGATATCATTGTAGCGTTTTCCCAGGCCACTGAAGTTTGCTTGATGTGCTGGCAAAGCTGCATGGAACAGCACCATCTGCTGAGTTCTGGCATCTGGTGCAACAAACCCGGCGGTCCTGTGTACTTATTGGTGCAAAAGCAGGCAGCAAACATGCCTACTGTGTTTCTAAAAATGTCTTTAAAGGTTAGGTTAACCCTTTCACATCAGCACTGAGTATAGTGTCTGACATTGCTGTTTCTGCTGTTTTTTTTTAATAGTCTCTGATCACCTTTGTGAACAAACACTTGAATAAACTGAATTTGGAAGTAACGGAGTTGGAAACCCAGGTAGGAGGCTTTGTCTTCTTGGATGTAATCTGTGTAAATTGCAAATTTTCCAGCATGGGCTTGGCTAAACAGAAGCAGATCCTCTTTCCAGAGTTTACTGAGCTGTGAGAGATGGTTATCTTGTCTCAGCAAAATGATAAGCACAGCATCCAGAGAATTATACCAGGAGTATGGGTAATCCATTTGAGCCTGGCTTGGTGTAATACCAGTCATTAATTAACTTCTATTTTACAGCTTTGCTGAAATAAATGGGCGACTGGATCTGATCTGTCACAAGAAATTGTTGCTTCATTCCTTAGAGATACCCAAGAATTTATTTTTTAGAGGATGTCACATGTGCCATATCAGGATCACGAGTGGGAAGTCTTAGAACTGCATAACATTATCCCCCTTACCCAGTCAGTAGCCATCTGGTCTGGTAGGAGCACTGATTAGAGTGGCTGAAAATATGTAGGATTTTGTTTTGTATTTGCTGAAACCATAAACAGTCTATTTTGACTTGGGTGGAGAAATTCTTTTATGAAATTCAACTTTGTATCTGTGACAGGGCAGAGTTATTTTCAAGTTTTGATTAAGGGCAAAGATTCAAATGTCTAACACACACAACTTAAGAGGGATTGTGATTGAAATGACCAGATACTGTAGCAGTAGGTCTGGGGGTATATAATATGCCCCAGGAAGTTTGGGGTTTTTTTTAACTACTGCTGTGAAGTTAGCAGGATTCCTCAAGCTAATTAAACGAATATGAGGAAAGCAAGAACAGACTCCTGAGCCATCTCACACTTCTGTGCTAGCAAATAAAAAAAAAATCCGAATACATAATTTGGGCCAAGCATTTTTTATTCTTGTTTATGAATGCTGATTTACAAACAGATGCTTTCTCCTCATATTCCTCTTTAGTTTGCAGATGGTGTTTACTTGGTTTTGCTCATGGGTCTCCTTGAGGACTATTTTGTTCCACTTCACAACTTCTACTTAACACCTGAAAGTTTTGATCAAAAGGTGGGTAGAAACTCCAGGTTATATTCTTTCTGCATTATTATCACATGGGTTTTTTTTCCAATTGTTTTATCTTTTTTCCTTGTGCCAGGTGAAACAGAAGCTGGTGTATTTTCTTCAGGAGAATCTAGCAAAGAGGCTGTGGCACTTGATGGTTAAAACCAGTAAAAATTGTGAAATGAGTGGGTAAATTCCTCATAGTGAGGAAGAAAGATATTCTGTTCCTGGCATTAGACAACACATAAAGCTCACAAATATCCAGGATGAATAAATACAATAATGAGTGCTCTGTACTGTATAGTACTTTGCATAACCAAAGTAATTTTTTAGATTGTAGTACTGCCTGAAGCATTCTTGTGTGTAGGTCTCTTGCTCTCAGCCTCACACTTGCTCCACTGTCCTGGGTCCCTCCTTATGCTCACAATGAGAAAAGTGTTTAGGCTGTGTTTTGTCACAACCAAAAGTTGCCTCTGTCTGCAGCTGTTCCCAGACCTGCACATGCATCTGTGTATATATGGTGATGGTATTATCAGAATTCCCTGAGCCTGGTCCTGCTGCAGTCCTGCAGGTGCCCCCTGCTTTTCATTCTGCCAGGTTCTGCAGGGCAGAGGACAGGTTTTGTGTTGGCTGAGCTGCAGCAGGAGGGGCTAGGTCAGCAGTGGAAACATTGGCTGAAGTTAAAAGATGGAATGCTTTGTGAGTGCTGTTTAAAACGGGGTTTTCATAACAGCTCCCACACAGGTTGTTGCTGTCAGCCCCTCAGCAGAGATACATCTCTGGGAGGGATGGTTCTCTGTTGCATCTCACACATCCATTAGAGCTTTCTCTTGCTTCTTTGTTCCATTATCTTCAATTTTTGCTCCTGTAGAAATGCAGGGTGCTGAGTTGCAGGAAGCATCTGTTTGGTTACAGTTTTATTATTAATGGTTGGAATTCATAAAGATTACCCAGTATTGCTGAAGTCACAGTGTGGTTTTGTATGGAGACTCAGCCTTGAGGAATAAGGATTTGTAAATTGAAGAAGGAAAGGTAGGCTCTGTGTTTTGGGGGGAAAAAAATGCCACGTTGAAAGTGATTGGTTTTGTCACAATGACTGAAGAGGAACTGCAGCAGGTAAAAGAGATTATTAATAAAGTTCTGAGTAATAAGCTATGTATCTCCAGAACTGTCATGTGCAATGAGAAAACTGCACAGAATTCATAATGTTAATTACCTTGCCTAAATTTCAGTAAGCGTGGACAAGAAATCTGCTGTGCAGATCTCTTTATATTGCAATTGTTGTTCCTCAAAGGCGAGATTGAATGACGACACCTACCTTCTTTTGCTTTCTCTTTTTGCCAATTTCTTTCCTCTGAATTTATGCTCCTGTGTGATCTCTGGGGGCTTGTTCAGAAGCTCTTTGTGTACAGTTGTGCTTAGCTTATTTTGCAGGTTCTCTGCACAGCCTGCCCAGGAACTGCTGTCACCAAGCACTGCATGGTTCTGCTATGCTTAACCATGTAAATGTTTAATATTGATTTAAATAGAATTATCAAGTCCAGAGAGAATAAAGCATCTTTAAAAAAATTGATTAAAGGCTTTTGATGCCTATGGAACTCTGAGATTCTAAACCCTTTACCTCTTGCAGGTGCACAATGTTTCTTTTGCTTTTGAGCTGATGCAAGATGGAGGCCTGAAGAAGCCAAAAGCTCGCCCTGAAGGTATGGACGTGACTTTAAACTGTGCATAAAGTCTTCAGAGCAGGTGTATTTCAAGTGCATTCCATTCAAAGTAGCAATAGTACCACCATCTGGAGCTGTGAATGGGCCCCTTGAGGGTTTTCCAAAGGATTCACTGTCTGTGCCTAGGGTATATCCTGCCCATGCTTCTTGTCTGGAGCAGATTCACTGAGGTGTCCAAGTGGAGCTTTAGTGAGTCATTCAAGAGCTGTTCTCTGCTACATGATAAATTCAGCTGGTGTTTTCAATAACAATCCAAGCAGAAAGCTTTTCATGGTCCAATTCTTGAATTTCTTACAGCTGGTACTAGTCTGGACTCCTGTGATTGGATTTCAGTGACAGATAACTGGAAGCTTTTAGGGTTTTTTTTAAGGAGAACCAGTAGCAAACAATCTTGATCTTCCACATGTGGATGTGGAAGTCAGAACTCAGACGTGTAAAACCCAAGTTTTCCCTTTAAGTCTCAGAACTTTAAAATTAATTATTGATGAGGTCTGCATTGTTCTTTGCACTGGGATAAAAAGAGGAATTAAAAGTTTGACTGCTAAATGAGCAATTTTTATTCCTGGTGTTACACACTGTGTATGTGTCACAAGCTTCTGCAGAACAAAGGAAAATGAGGACCCTCCCAGAAACACTTGATCTGACTTAAAATGAGAAAAAGTGGTGATAGTAAATAGATTAACAGAGGAGATGGTTATAGACAGGGAAAAAGGCAAAAGATAGTATTAAATGGCTTATATATGCTGTCAGTACGTTGTTGTGAACTGGGGGATGAAAAGTGCTCTTGAAGAATTCTGAAAAGAATGATGAAAACCAGAAGAGGTTACCTTTTCATAAGGCTCTTACATCCTTACACGATCATGAATCGTAAAACACTATAGCAGATCTTGCTTGTGGAGATTCAATAAGGAGCAAAATATGCTTTTAAGTGTTTTATTGATTGAAAATGTAATTAATATAAGTTGGAGAGCCAAATTAGCTTGTACAACATTCTTTTTTTGCTTTTTGCTGCTGCGAGATATGCCATCTCTTGTGTATTTTCCTTCCTCTTCTCTGTGTGTGGCCATTCCCAGCAGTTCCCAGCTGTTGGAGTGTGTGTGCCCATGGGGTATCTGTGACACTGACTGTGGCTCCTGAAAAATAGCTCTCTTGGAGAGGACAGTCACATCTTGGGAGTGGCTTGTCACCGTAGTGTCATTTGTAAGATCTTGCCAGTCATGTATTGCAATATGTGTTTCACAGAACAGTAATTCATTTTGACAGGGATTCTGAAGCTCTGCAAAAGAATTCTGTGTGCAGTTCTGTTCTGTTAATGCCATACTCTGATCCATTGTTTGTTCATCAATAGGCTGAGAAAGCTGTCAGGTGAATCCATGTTCTTTAGCATGAATTGGGTAGTAAATGCCTCTTGGATTAGAATCATAAAAATGTTAAGGTTGGAAAAGACCTCTAAGACCATTGAGTTCAAGCATTAACCCAGCACCATCGTGTTCACCTCTAAGCCACATCCCCAAGTGCCACATCTACACAGCTTCTAAATTCCTCCAGGGATGGGGACTGCACCACTTCCCTGGGCAGCCTGTTTTGATGCTTGCCAACCCTTTTGCTGAAGAAATGTTCCCAATACCCAGTTGGGAAAACCTGCCCTGATACAACTTGAGGCCGTTTCCTCTCATCCTGTCCCTTGTTCCCTGGGAGCAGAGCCTGACCCCTCCCTGGCTGTCCCCTCCTGTCAGGGAGTTGTGCAGAGCCAGAAGGTCCCCCCTGAGCTTCCTTTTCTTCAGGCTGAGTCCCTCCAGCTCCCTCAGTCCCTCCTGGTGCTCCAGCCCCTTCCCCAGCTCCGTTCCCTTCTCTGGACACGCTCCAGCCCCTCCATGTGTTTTCTGATGTGAGATTTCCAAAACTGCCCTCAGGATTTGAAGTGGTGGGCCTGGCTGTCCAACCAGTTTAATTAGTTGTAGGATTTAAGGAAAAATGTTGTCTAGAGCAGAACATAATTTTTATCCCTACAGCTCATGCTTTCTGCAGTGCTTGCAAGAAATAGGTCTTGTTAGATCTTGTAGTGTGTCTGTGTACAGGTGTAAACAAAGATAGGACCATACAGGTCATCTCCTCTTCTCTGTTCCTCCAGCCACATTCAGTGGATTGGGCCAGCAGCAGAACTTGGTGCTGAGTTATTGCAGCAGAGCTATGTTGTGGTGGATTAATTTAGTATCCTCTAATGAGGTTGTTATGGACCGTAAAAGTTCTAAATTAATGGGATATTTTAAACTACTTTTAGTGTATATGGCCACTTTCAGTTAACATTTTAACAGTTGTTGTTGGTAATGTTATGGCTGAGCATGTTTTGTCCTATTATAAGAAGCAGGAGGCTGAGAATATGCTTATTCTTGGAAATACCTGTTAGACATTGCTCAATAAGAAACACTGCAGTTGCCCACACAGGGAGGATGCACTGCACATTCTGTAGTCTTTATTGCAGCAGGCAAAGACATAACAAGGTCTGAAAGTTAGGAAAATGGCAAACTGGAATTATAGTATCTTTTGCAACAGTGGTCATTAACCATTGGTCTGCATTGTCAAGGAATGGAGATGGAATTTCCAGCACTGGAAGATGGAAAAAAAGAAAAAAAAATTAAGAAAGCATTCAATGTTAAGCTTATGTTTTAATTTGTTGTCTTGTTTTAATTTAGGCATCAGCTTTCTATGATACCTGAAAAAATCAGAAGTTTTGTATTTCAGTTATTCCAATAGGACATTTCTTTTTTCAGGATGCATGACTTCACAGCAATTAGGATCTTTCTTTGGGGCAGGAGAAGATTCTCTTGCAAATGCAAACTGAAAATCATAAATGAAATATGTAAAATAATACAGGCAAAAAGGGTAGAAAGAATGTCTGAGAGATTAGTAAAAATACCAAATGAAGTGTGGGGGTTAGAGTGGTGTCTAGTGTGGGAGGGAAGGGTGGAGAGGTTCTGGCAATGAGTCTTCAAAGCAGACAGTAGGGGTTTCCCTTGGACCTCACGTTAATTGTGCTTGGTCTTTTAACAGTTTGCTGTCTTCCTAGGACTTCTGATGATTTTTTAATTATCTGTTCTTCCTCACTTTTGCTTCCATATATGGTGTTCACTGTATATTTTTTGCTTCTTCCTACTAATTTCTGATGTGTTATATCCAAACTTTCTTTCTACCTCTTCAGCCTTCTCTGTGCTGTGCCTCCCCCTAGAATCTCTGCATTCTTGGCATTTTATTGTAGTATAGGTGGAGAGGTGCTAACAGGAAAGCTTCTTCTTGAGAGCTGTTCCAGACTTGGTCCCTGGCCTAGCATGATAAGAAGAGTTATGAAATAATAAAAAGGTTGGAGTCTGTTAAGGATTCAGGCTTTGTTAATTCATGGACCATATCATTGCAGAGCTGTGGATGTGGTTCAGTACCTCAGGATGTGTATGACTGCTTGTTTGCTGCTTCTGTGACCAGGAGTGTTTCCCAAAGCCTTTATCCCAGGTCTCTGACAGAAGCAGACTTTCTCTGTAGCCAGTTTTAGCTGGAGAAGGGAATTACCTTCTGTTTCCCAGAGAGAAGTTAGCTGTGACTGTATGATTGTAAAGCTGTTTTGAAGCACATCGTGTGGGGCATTTAAAAGGCTTGGGGAGATCTGAACTCTGTGGATTTATTTTTTTTTTTATTCACAATTCCATCAGCTCAGAGATGTGGGGACTTCTGTTCCTGCCAGGACAAATGAGGGCAAACACAATGGAAATCAAGGATTTCTTCTTTTCTTCCACAGATGTTGTCAACTTGGACCTGAAGTCTACGCTCAGGGTTCTGTACAACCTTTTCACAAAGTACAAGAACGTTGAGTGATCCTGGAAGCTGCTGAGGTCTCTTCATCCTTCAACCTCCTCAGGCAGAAGTTACAATAAACACGCCCTCTGCATGCTCCCATTGTGCCTTATGCTATGTCCTTCATGCATTTTTCCTACAGCTGATGTGTTCTCCCTGTAGCTGTTTGTAGGACAATCCCACTAAAAATGATGCATGTGTATTCTCTAGGTCACTTGAAAATGTGTAGGTATTTCACACTTTTGCCAAAAGGATCTGTTGTTTGCTATAATCCACAAATGTTCTTTTGAGAAAGGAAATATACCACTAACTACTTTAAAAAGCAGGGAAAACATGAGACTTTCCTCATGGCTCGAGATTCTTTGCTTTTGCAGGAGACTTTCTTTTGCCTGCTCTTTGGTTGCAACTGGCATTTGATGATTTTCCAGGCTTAGAGTGTTAACAATAGAAAATCACCATTGGAATTTATTTAGAAGCTGAGCATTTTCTATTAAATAAGGGTTTGTGTGTTCTGTTGGGTGGGTTGGGCTGAGGGGAATTACAAGCACTGTCTGAAGTTAATGGCAAAAGCTTCATTTTTTGTGTTCACCTCTTTCTACTCAGTGTTACTTCCATTCAGTGTTTACACAGAATAAGTCTTGCAATGGGATGACCAGCTAATCTTTTGATGTCTAGTTTTTATTTAATCTCTTTTCTAGGAGCAATTTGGTTGCTAGGGCCACTGTCAGTTGTTAGGCAGCTTCAGTCAGGTTGGTCCAGAGCTGGTCACACAGGCACAGGCTGGATTAGTGCATTTCCCCTTGTCCTTCCTGAAACTAACAGAGGGAATGTGTTGGAACAGGAGCCATCTGAGTTGATTTTTGAGGAGAGCTTTGTGGAGGAAAGGGGATTGGCATTTCCAGAGTAAATGATATGTGGAATATGTGTTCAGTATCCCCCTTTTCCTTTGAGCACATAGAGGAGAGATTTGATTGCTGCTTTTATGTATCACAGCAGCAACTTTTGTTTTATGGGCAGCCATTCCTTTAGTTGAAACACTAGGCTGAGTGCCCTGAAGGAGAGCAGGTAGAATTGCTCTGCTCCTTGGGCTCACTTGAGTCCTGTTGGAAGTCATCATCTTCTTTCCCTAAAAATCAATTTTTTTACACCAAACATTATTTGCCTTTGAGCTCAGATTCAAGAGGAAACACGCTATTTGAATGGTGTAATTTTACAACTGGGATTTTCTCCTTCCCTTCTCAAACAGTTTTTCATCTCAGAGGGAAAGAAATGAGCTTCTGCTTCTTTGATTTTTATTTTTGGGTTCCGAGTTCTAGTATTTGGATTGCCTCCCCTCACACCTCTAAAAAAATAGGAAATTTGAAAAAGGAGGAAGTTGCCCTTTCTTTGCATGAAAAATTCAGATCTCCTCTGCTCTGCAAGGCTCTCTGGGGAATCTTTGCATGCCTGTACTTTAGGAAGGAGCTGACCTCTCGCTGTTTATACTGAGCCTGGAACAAGGTTGTGCAGTTCAGATGGGGCCACTAAACTCCACCACAGCACCAACAGAGGAGACTTGCACAGGTGCTGAGGCCTGGTGGGCAGCTCTCCTGGCAGGTGAGGGAAATTGGTCTAACTTTTGTGCTGGGAAATAAAGGTATCGTGAGGCTGGAAGGTCACTGAGCTGAAAGGTCTCTCAAACTTTTAGTTTAATGCAGGATTATTTGCAGGAAGCAAGTCTGTTAAAGAGTTTTTATTCCACCCCCTTTCCTTCAGGTGATGTGGAGGTGCCAGCTCTGTTTATATTCTCTGAGCTGCTGGGAAAGACCTCCAGACAGTATAGTTTTTGAAATTGTAAGCAGTATTAATATCAAAAGCAAACAGAAGATAAAAAGAAGAGATGGGTGAGGGTGATGTGGCTTTGGAAAGGGGAATGGCTGTTTCTGAGCTGGGATCATAGAGCTGGCATCTTCAGGGCCCATAAGCAGAGGTTATGACAAGTTATTAAAGAGTGTCTGTTTTATTGAATTCTGTGTTTCTGGTTCCCTTGCTACAACCATGGGTCTCCTTTAGCATTCCTTCTGTTAATGTCCCTGTCAGCCAGGACTGCTCCCTGGATCAGGTGTCACAGCCTGTTCTGTTGTGGTCCTCTTTCTTGGTAGATGTTGCACAGGGAAAATACTTTTTCATTCCTTGGCTCCTGGCTGTCTGGCCAGCTCACTGTTCTGTAAACACTGTATTTATTGTTAACCAGATCTGTGAGCAGGGCAGATTAAACTGAAGTGTGGCTTTATCCCTCAGCCCAGTTTCCAGGAGGAGCCATTAGGTAAAGCTTCTCTGAAAGCCTGCCTTTGCCATGCCTTTCTGTGACACGTGCACCATTAATTCTTTGCTTCTCAGGAAGTTGAGGCAGTGTTAAAAATGTTATTCATGATATCTTTGTGTTACTGGGGTTCTACATATGGGTACCAGTCTGAATCCTGTTGAGTTCATCTGGAATGCTCTGCAGCATTAAAGCTCCCACATTTGTAAGTACTTAATGAATGTCTGTCTTTTCCAGTCCATACAACTTGACTTTTAGGTGCGTTTACTTGACACAGTCAGTTACAGTGAGCTGTATTACCACTGAAAAAGCTCAGATAGTGCTCAGCTGCATTCTGTTTTTCAAGATGAAAAACGGACAGTGGCAGATTTTTTTTAAAATCAATTTAAACCTTATAGGATTTCTTACTCCTCTTCCCCACACCCCAGTGCTTTCAGTATTAATGTGTTTTTTAAGAGTCTTTTCTACTGTTTTTTTAACAGTGTTTACTCTGGATTTCTAACTACTAAAAACCAGCCTTGCAGATAAAATTCTGGACTTGTCATATGTTGGAGACATCCATCTTAGTGATAAGAGTTGTGTACTGTAAGCAAGTTACAATGCAATGCTATGTTTGCTAAAATTCACAGCAGGAGTGTTTATGCATGGTTTTGGACAGTTGTACTATTTATTCAAATAAACAAATAATGATCACTATGTTTTCTACTTTTTTTTTTTTTTTCTCCATGGAAAAACCTGTGGGAAGGACTTATGAATGGTGAGCTTCCCTTTGCTCTGGTGTGCAGAGAGTGTAGAGTGGCTCACCAATACAGCAGGGCCATGTGGAGAAGCAGGAAAATGCGTTATCAGAACTTGTTATTGCTGTTGAATCCTTGAATTGTTCTTCAGTGGCTATTTTCATTTGGGGGCCAGGTGTTTGTGGTGGGGGTGTGTGCATGAGATGTGCTTTGAGAACGTACGGGAACACCCACCATGGGTCAGCCCCTTGGAGCTGGTCCAGGGACTTTGCCCTATTTTCTTGTGATGTCTCCTCAGATTCTGGTTGCAAAACAAAATGTCCTTGTTAGAGGCTCTCTTCTTGAGAATGAGACCCAACAGAATTTCAGGAATGTTAAGAGTTTGCTTATTTCTCTAAAATCTAAGAGAAAGGGTAGGGAAATTCTACGAACTATATAACCATGTATTAACAGTCTGCAAAGCTAAAAATACATGAAAAATGTATAAAAACCAAAAATCTTTTGGCATCATAGGCATGAAATCAAATGCAGGTCATACAGGATTGACTACTGCTGTTCTACAGAAGTCTGGATACTCCATGCACTGATCACTGCATCAGGTTTTGGAGGAAAATAAATGTGTTAATAAATGCAACTCACACCTGGAAAAAATGTCCAGGGAAGGTGGTTTCTGTAGGGAGCTCTTCCTCTTTAATCAGTGATGTGAAAGGGGAGGAAGAGTAGCAGCACTGCCTGCTGGAGATAACTCTTGTCTCACATCAGGGTTTTGGGCCCTGCTGTGGCTAACTTCCTCTCTAAGGACAAAGGAATTAATTTTCTCGGTTTCTCCTTCTGCCAGGTAGGTAGAGTGGTCCTGATTGGCTTTATAAAATACTTGAAGGAGCGTGAGGAAAAGATGTATTGGAACATGATGTTGTCTACTCTTGGCTAGTTTTTTATTACATACAAAGCAAAAGTGCTCTGTGAGTCAGCCCAGAGGCAGAGCAGCCCACTCACGCTGGGCAATGCCATCCAAGAAATATCATACCTTTTGAATATTTTCTGGTGCTTCAGGAGTTGCAGGGCTGCATGTTTCCTGCACTTGTGTTCCTGTTTATTTCAGTCTCTGCAGCAGGGACCAGCACACAGACAATTCAGTTCCGGATGGGACCATGGTTTCGTTTTTAAGAGCGGAGCACTGCGGCGAGACTTCCCCTTTGTGTGCTTTGTGCTGCCCTGCATGGGAGACCTGTGAGCCTGGGCTCAGCCCTCTCCCTGAAATTGCATCCTGACTGTTGGGACAAGGTCTTGGAAGAGCTTCTGGAGAGTTACTGAAGGAGAGAATAGTAAGTTTGGAAAATGGGACTCCTTTGGGTGCTTTTTTCATAATTAGTGTTCTTAACTGGAAGATTTTCTGGGTCTGTGTGGATTGTTCATACTAAGATAACATCTCTTCTGATGCTTATGAGCAAAGATGGCTCCTGGAAAGTGGCACTACACAGGGAAGTGAAAGTAAGTTTTAAACTGGGTGCAAAATGTGCATTCTTTTTTTTTTTTTCTTACTTATTTTCTAATTCTAGTTTCCCAAAGGTGGAAATAATGTTATTAGCATTCCCATTTGGGTTTTTTCTCCTCCTTTGTGTGATCTACTTAGGAAATGTGTTTGAGCTAGGCAGAGTAGGGCTTTTTTCCTTTTCAAATGGGAAATGAAACAGGTGAAATAGCTTGGTAGCATTGGAAAGTGCCTTGTGAATATTCTACAGCTGATTTGTAAGCCAGAGATCCCCCATTAGTGCTTTTTGTGGTGCCTTGGGGATATCTGGGAGCCAGACCCTGTGAAGACTCATGGAGGAAAAGTGACCCTGAGAATTAGTTGTTTATCAGGAGCTGTGACATTGTGAGTTTGTGCAGTAGCCTAGCTCCTGATCTAAGAACTTTCTTGGCAGCCACTGCAGGTGGCACACAAGAAATCAAACATCCCTTGGGTTTAAAGCAAAGCCTGTACATCCATAGCATTCTCAGAGAATGAGCATTTTGTTCAGAGAATGGCATTTTCTTTGAATTGCCCATAATTAAGAATCTATTTCATTTAAAGATGCCATAATGAAATGCCTGTACAGTCAGTATTCAAGCAGTTGTCTCTTACAATGTATTCCAAGTACTGATAAAAAAAACTCGTGCAGGAGAATAGGGGCTGGAAAACCAGGATGTCAGTCACAGCTCTGAGCAGCAAATTTTAACTGATGGGTGCCAGGGGCTGCTTGCAGCAAATATGGAAATTTGTATGTGAGAACCAACTCTTCTGACCTTTCCTGTTTCTCATTAAAGAGCTCACCCAAGGAGGAGTCCCAACCCTGGCATGTTCCATTTTATGTTGTTTCTGCAGTATGTTATTCTCTGAAAGGCTGTTGCCTGGGACCAAGCCTCACCAATACGCTGCACAGCCACATGAAGGACAGCTTGTGAATGCTAATTATGAGTAATAAGCAATGAGTCTATTAAATGCTGGAGAACTGCCGTTCTCAGACTCTGAAATGCCTGTGGGAAATCAATACTGATAAATATGAGCTGAAATACAATAAATTATGGGCTCTCAATGGTGTGTTGCTATGTAGGAATAAGATCTTGGAGATCTAATAGATAATTCCCAATAAAGGGTCAGCAGTGAAGAAAAAAACAATCAGGACTTAGGAGGAGAGGAGCAGAGACCACTGTGAATGCTGCAGTGCACCTTTCTAAATCTGGGCAGGTCTGGTTCCTGCACTTCCAAAAGGCTGTGATCGTGCTGGGGGAAGCTCAGAAAACAGCACTGAGGATGAGCAGCTGATTTTCCAGGGAAGAGTAACTGTAGGCTGTTTTTTCTCAGTTTTGGGAAGAGATGGACATGGAGGCTTTGGGGCAGTAGGGCAGGATTGACACTGAGCATTAACACATTGGTGTGAAAAATGTGGATCAGTTGGCCTTTGCCTGGTGCCTTCAGGGGAAGCTGGTGGGTCAGAGCAAGAAACAGGAGATGGAGCTTCAGGTGATGTAAACTGCACCTCCTCACTGCTGAGGGGTGAGAGAGACACACGTTCAAGGGGTGAGTGAGGAGTCCATGGGGTGTAAATGTGTTGATAGCTCCCAGTGACCAGGCCCCCAGCTTTGCTTTAGCAAGGCTGAACTGCAGACTTAAAGTGTTTTGGGGAAGTGTCTATATATCCTTGCACTGCTTATAGACTTTGGGGTTCTGTTTTTTTTTCCCTAAGGTGCTGAAAGTGGGGGACTGGATACCAGGCAAGTTAATCTTACCCTGGGTAGCAATTTTAACTCTGACTGACATACAGAACTGAGGGTATTATGCTACCTTATTGCAAATTCTGAACTTCAAGCCTTTCCTTACAGGTTTCCAAATTTTAGAGTGGCTTCTGATGTTCAAGTTCCTTGACCAAAAAGAGACGGGGGGTTTGGCAGGCAGCACACACCACTTTGATAGTTGAAGGAAGTGAGAGATACACAAGTTGAATACTGCAAAGCTGAGTGAGAGTAAGTTGTGGTTTACACAGACCATTTCTGTTACAAGCTGGACTTCCCCAAGGCATCACAGCTGTCAGAAACCTAATTTAAAAGTAAATTGTCCTTGGGGTTGCTCCATGTTAATTAACTTCTCTCAGTTAATTTCATCTGGGCAGTCTTATCTCACACAGTTCAGTTGTTCCTCAGGCACTACATCAGTCAATTTCTCCTATCTTTTTTTATCAAGCACCTTTTTACAGATAGCATTCAGTTTTACCACCACCATAATGAAATGAATTCTCTTGTGACCCTTTCTCCTAGTGCCTTGCTGACAATTTTGTATCAATTTGTTTTACCAGATTGATGTGCAAAAGCATCCAATTGCTGTTTTGCTCAGCTTTGGCAAAATATGTGTTAAAATACATGTTCATAACACACTGACTGGAGTCTGTAAGAAATATGTAAAAGTCTTCATAGCAGCACTGTGTTGTTTGGTGTATAAAGCTATTAAGGAGAGAAATGTCACTTTGGAGATGTTCTGTGCCACAGCATTTTCAGCAGGTGCCTTTCTGGGTGGTGGGAGCATCTCACTTCAGGCACCTGCAGCACCAGCCAAGGCTGTCTCTGGTATCAGAATTGGAGGGGACTCCATTCCTAAAACTAGGATTAGCCACTCATTTAAAAGCTCTGGATTGTTTTTTTAAAAGTGCCATTCCCACTCATTTCACAGGAAGCCTTAGGGCTCCCAGTGTGGGCACCCTTGGTAGAGAGTGGGAGAACTCTCCTGAGGGAACCTCTAATATGCAGCATTTCATTTTCTGTTAAAAAAACAGCACAAAAACAGTCAGCACCCCCTCTTCTACAGTGGCCCAGCAGTAAAAGTCTTCCTGGTCATCACATCTGTTCTGCTCTGACTTCCAGAGACTGTTGGGAAGGATGAGTTCTCTTACTCATGCTAGGACCATAGTTTGCTCTAAGTGTCTATAGCCCTCATCCTCCTATAATTTCTTCCACCTCTGCAGGCCACAGTACAGTTGCAGTTTGTAATTCTGATTTCTGGCACTTAAATCAATGTGCATTTAGTTTATGAAGAACCATTTTGGTTCTTGCATGTCTGGACGGCTGGGCCCAGGGGGCGGTGGGGAATGGAGTCAAATCCAGATGGTGAACAGTCCCAAGGACTCAGGGCTCAGCACTGGGGCCAGTCCTGTTTCATGTCTTTATTGATGATCTGGACAAGGGGATCGAGGGCACACCCAGTCAGTTCATGGACAGCAGCCAGCGGGGTGGCAGTGTGGATCTGCTGGGGGGCAGGAAGGCTCTGCAGAGGGATCTGGACAGGCTGGATCCATGGGCCCAGGCCAGTGCTCTGAGGCTCAACACGGCCAAGGGCCCGGTCCTGCCTTGGCTCACACCAAGCCCCTGCAGCTCCAGGCTGGGCAGAGGGGCTGGGAAGCTGGGAAAGGCCCTGGGGGTGCTGGGGACAGCGGCTGGACAGGAGCCAGGTGTGCCCAGGGGGGCAGGAGGCCAATGTCACCTGGGCTGTGCCAGCCATGGGGTGGCAGCAGGGCCAGGGCCGTGACTGTCCCCTGTGCTGGCACTGCTGGGGCCACACCTCAGATCCTGGGGCACTGCTGGGAACCTCAGGACAAGAAAGACATGGAGGGGCTGGAGCGTGTCCAGAGAAGGGAACGGAGCTGGGGAAGGGGCTGAAGCACCAGGAGGGGCTGAGGGAGCTGAGGGGGCTCAGCCTGGAGAAAAGGAGGCTCAGGGGGGACCTTCTGGCTCTGCACAACTCCTGACAAGAGGGGACAGCCGGGGGGATCGGGCTCTGCTCCCAGGGAACAGGGGCAGGACAAGAGGAAACGGCCTCCAGCTGCACCAGGGGAGTTCAGGTTGTACATCAGGAGGAATTTCTTCATGGAAAGGGTGCTCAGGCATTGGAAGGGGCTGCCCAGAGAAGGAAGTGTTGGAGTTACCATCCCTGGAGAGATGCAAAAGCAATGCAGATGTGGCACTTGGGAGCATTAGTTGTGGGTGAGCAGATGGGACTCAATGATCTCAGAGGTTTTTTCCAATCTGACTGACTCTATGACTCCATACTAGAATTTGTTAAAGAGACTATTCAGATGCCAATAGCTGTCCTTGTCTCTCCATATCTGTACCAGTTGGACCAATAAAGGAAGCCGCTTATATTTAGTAACTTGTCTCAGTAATTTAGCTACTGGGTTCTTGATTTAATACTCCTTAAATATCAGTAATTTTTATATTTTCTAGCACATATCCATTAATACCTAGAGACTGAAACCTTCTTTTTCACTTCAATTGAAATAGGGTTTTACTTATCTAATACAGGGAAAATAAAATTAGATGTAATTAAAGCAAGTTTTAGTTCAGGTCTTCAGGTAATTTTTTTCCTACATTTTGATGATTAACACAAAAAAATGAAAATGGTTTTAAACTTTTTTTTTTCTTTGCACACATTTAAATATATTTTCATATTTTTTAAAAGCAGCTAGTGATGAAATAGTAGATGATAAGCAAACCCCTTCAGTTTTTGTTTTCTTAGCACTAATTTTGATCTTTAGATGCCTTTACTCATGTTCCCCTCCCCCCAATGTTTTTTACCAGTTTACCAGGAGTGGTTAAAGACAATGGATCCAGACTTTTTAAATGCATTTACACAGCCTTTTACACTTGATCGATTCCTAACTGAGGATGTCATCGCTAACGGTATGTGCTTTATGAACCAGGACAGAAAAAAGGCCAAATAACCACCTAAAGGATCAAACAGAAAATGTGCTGTACAAATGATTTCTATATTTTTCAGCAGTGATCCCATGGCTGCATTAGAAATGAGTGCGTGCAATTTGGCTGCTGACTCTTTGGGGGCAGATCATGAAGAAGCAACAAAAAGTCCAGCTGGTTCTTTAACTGAAATTTAAGTTTCATACATGTGGATCTGACAAAGTGTGTTTTCCTCTTTCTAAAATTGTCCATCTAGATCTTACTCATTTGAAGTACACTGAAGCATAATTTCCAACAGCAGACTTAGTAGTCTGCTACACCAGTTTCTTGCTCATAAGGAATTGGTTAAAATGAAAAATAAATATTTCTACATTGGGCAGTTAGCCATATTGGGAATATCAAACCAATAGCAGATTTAGCTGCACACTTGCTTTAGTCATATCTGGTAACTGTGATGGATCTTGTTTGCTTCCTATCACAGGCGAGAAGAGGAAACGCATAAAACCAACCTCAAGCAACAACCCCAAACTGGAAGAGTTGAAACTGGTACCACTTTCTATTGCATAGTTTAACCCTCACCTCGAGCTGTGCTAAAGGAAACAAGAAACCTGGTTCTTTAACTTCTTTTGGCCCTATAAATTGCCCAGCTCTCTGACCCCAGTCCCGCACTCTCTACAGATGGGAATGAGCTCTTCTTTTGGTGTTTGGGCTCCAGACAAGTGAAGCCAAACAAGTTTTTGCTCCAGCACAGCGTCAGGGAGGCTGGGGCCATACAGGATCAAGATTCCAATGCAATGAGCACTGCTGGGTGCGGAGTGCAGATTTAAGCCTGAGTGGCTTCTGATGTGACACCTCTCCTAACCTGGGCTGTGTGGGCAAGCCACATCAGAAGCACCCAGTTGCTCTTTCATTGTGATGGTAACAAAACAGCTACGAGAATCCAGCCAAAACCCCAGGCTGGGACCACAAGGAGACCCATGTCAGCATTTGCTGTGACTAAGGAGAGATACGGTGCAGGTTTGCTGCACTGATCCTGTGGTAGCTTTTAGGATTGCTCTACTGATTTGCAGCAGCCTTCACCAGCAGCTGGCTCAGCTGGCAAGGTTAGCAGAGAGCAGAGGGGGATGGGAAGAAGAGAGTGCAAGTCACCAGGAATTCGGGATGAAAGCTTTCTACTGTTGTACGGTACATGGCCTTCTTGAGGTAACTGTGAAGGATGAGTCCTGTTCCACAGGCAAGTACTTTATTTCCATCTAATTTTGAAAGTCTCCCCAGTGCGTTCAATCAGTGTTTCAATTTCTCTAATGGCACAGATCACGTAATGAAACTTCCTGGAAGAAAAGTTGCATGTGTCTCATGAGACCAGCACTCCTTGCATTATAGAGGTGCTGAAATTGTTTTAAATATTTTGAGAAGCAGCTTAAGATATGTGCTGTTGCTTGTATTTTGTAGCATTTATAAACATATAGGTAGGCATGTTTCTATATTAGGTATTCATACACATTTGATCAAAAATATTTTATGTCAGGTTTTCATTATGTTTTTATAGAAAAGGGAAAGTCTGAAAAGGAGTGTTGCAAAATGCAATTATGTTGTCTACAGAAAGACTGGATTTGTTATTTTGAGATTGCCAAAAATGAAGTGTTTTCCTCAGTTATGAAAATTTCTGTGAGCTTCAGTGCTTAATCCATTTCCTGTTAGAGATTCCTGAAATGATGTTCCTCACTGTCTAATGTCTTTTCTTTGGGTGATGAAGAGATGGAAATTGTGTCCTGAGGGAGACCAAGTCCTCTGGGCTCCCATCAATGCCCCTTGATTGCCTTCTTAATCTAAAGATTTGATGGCTTCTCTAGAGAAACATTTGGGATGGAGACAGGGACAGAGAGGAATCTTCAAGGGAAGAACAAGGGAAGCAAAGAAACTCACTGGGGAGAGAGACTTTCACTGCATTTCCATTTTGAGGTGGCTTTGGAGAACTGAGAAATATGAAATGGCTCCCTGTAGTTGCTATAAATATCCATCTGCATGTAAAATAGGAGCTGGTTACATTCAGAAGCCAGCAGCAAACTTCACAAAGTATTTCTTTTCTACTTTCCATGTTTGCTCATTTTTAGACATGAGACTTTGCTCTGCAGCTGAGTGGGGCCCCCACAACTGGGCAGAAAGCAGAACTGCGTGAGCTGCAGGCTGTGATGTGGCTGTGTCGAGCTGGGAGAGCACAGGAGGGATGCCATGGGTCAATGCTCAGCAGTGCTTGCTGCTTTTCTGACTTCCCTCTGGCTGGACTCTTGTGTTTGGGGTTCTGCTCTGCACCCCTCGCACATCCAAAGTGTCACCAAGCATCAGCTGAAGAGCACAGCTTTCTGCTCTTGTTACTTCTTAGCTGAGGATGCATTTTACAGTTTGACAGCTTCCCAGTTCAGGCTTTTTTATTTCTTGTGCCGTTTCAAACTTCTCAGAGACTTTTCTTTTCAAACCCTTCTTACATTTTTGTTAATGTTGGCGAGCTTACAGGAATCTGGTATGAATTTTCTCCTCTGTTTACAGCAAGTGAGAAGGATATAATCCACTCCAGACACTCACTCATAACAATCACAGCAATAAAAGCAATACCCTTCCCTCTTACAAGAGGGATGTTCATGTTAGCAGCCAGCTGGGGCTACTGCTTTTCTGTTCTGCTTCACCAGGTCATCTTCCCTTTCCCTCAACACATGTGGATAAAACACATGCTTGGAGAAGCACTGAGGAACTGCTTTGTTCTCCCATCTAGGAGCACATGTGGTTCCTCTCCTTCTGTAGCCAGACCTTGGCTTCCTGAGCAGCTTCCCCTTTGCAAAGGCAGGAAGGATATTAGAAGGCCAGTGGGAGGACTGCCACGTAAGAAAGTTCCAAGGAGGTATTTGGGGATTGAGTGGTACAATACTGTAGAAAGAAAAAGAACACAAAACCAGGAGATGAGAGGGAGGAGTGCTAGTAGTGTGGATGAGTACAAGAAACTACCCACAGAATGAGCCAAGCCTCTTTTCTTACCAACTGCCTGGCAGTTGAATTTGTGTGAATTCTGTGATGTGGGATGAAGGCAGGGGATGGGAAGTGTACTGTGCAGGCTTTTCCCTGGTGGAAGTGGGAAGAGGGTCTCTTTTCCCAGCTGTATAACATAATTCCTTGGAATATAAGTAGCAAGATGTCTGTCTCACCTGAAAATTAGGGAAAACTAACCCTTCAAAAAAAAAAAAAAAAAAAAAACAACCAACCAAAAACCACAAAGGAAGTGGAGATTGAAAGCAAACCAAGATCTGAGATAAGGGGCTGAAGAGAGAGGTGAAACAGAATATAGCCCTGAGTGCTGTGCTGTGTGAACAACAGGATTATAATTGCTTTGTTTCCCCCTGCAGTTCCTGACTGAGTGGATCAACAGAACTCTGAGAGAAGAACATATAGTAGTTAAAAGTCTGGAGGAAGACCTGTATGATGGGCTGGTACTTCATCATCTCCTCGGTGAGCTGCTCCTTTGAGTTTAGTTATTGCAGACATCTCATGGAGGAACTTTCCAATCAGAGAATAAACCTCAGGAATCATGGTAGCAGGGACCTGTCATCACTTCTCACTGCACTGGGGGCCAGCTGTGATAATCACAATTCTGAACAAATTCCCACTATTTTTTCACATGGTTATTTTACTTCTAAGAAATTCTTAATACCTGCAATTGACGTAATGAAAATGTTAACTATGAAGTGTGAAATTCAGTGCTTCTGAAATGAAGGAGAGTTTCATAAACCAGGAACACAAAGGTGGCTTGTGGTGCTACCAGAAATACTGGATGGAATCAGCACTGTCTGTGCTTAATACTGCATATGTCTTCCTGCCTTAAAAAAAAAAAAAAAGAAGAAAAATTTAGAAGCTCTACATCCAAAGAACTGTTCTTGTTTGGAACTGGTAAAAATCTAAGAGGCTTTTGGCACTATGTGGTGCTTGTATAAAGATGTGACCTCCTGGAGCAGCCAGTTATCTATTTCTATTTCTCCATCTCTCCTGTCCCTACTACATTTTTCTTTCCCTTTTCACTCTCTTTGGGGATGTCTTTTAAATCTATCTCCTTTCCACCTAGGCTGAGAGCAGCAGCATGAGCAGGACTGGCTGATTTTCATAGTTTACTTGCCTGAGCAATGAGCATAGATTTCTTCTATATATGAGTTGATATCAACTTTGTACATTATCTACAGGAAAATTCACTCTTTGGATTTCTGTAGAAGAAATGGGAAGAGCTAGGGCTGGGGGATGATGCTACAAGGAGTGACTTGAGTCCTCTCCCTTTTGCAGAGCTCTTAAATGATATTGTACATTTAAAACAGGACTTTGTGTGCTTTGCTGTCATTTTATGTTTCTAATTGTTTTTTTCCCCCTACAATGATGTTAAAATACATCCTTCTTCCTATTAACCCTCTGTAAAAGAAAACTTAGGATCTCTCAAGCTGGATGTTGAGAAGATTGCACTGACAGAAAAGAAACAGCGACAGAAACTCTCTGTGATTCTGGAAGTTGTGGCCAAGTGTTTGCAACTGGAAGAAAGTCAGCTGAAATGGAGTGTGGAATGTAGGTGCAGAAGTGAAATTGGGGAAAATTTTCCATCACAGCCTTCCTGTGCTATAAGGCTGCTGTGAGGCAGTGTGCTGCCAGAACAGTAATTAAATTAAAACCTGTTTTCAACTACTAGTTGAATCAAAAGTGAGACAGAAATATCTGACCCCGCCTGGGTCTGCCTCCTGTAAGTGTGTGGCTTGTAAATCACTTAAGAGCCCTCAGCATCCCTGTATGTCTCACTTTTAAGCTGTGCTATTGCTAAATTTTGATATTATATAAATCCCAGTCTGGTGTCCCACCTGTGTTATGGCCCTCTGTGACGTTGGGGTTCTCTGCACAGGGAGAATTCATGATGTTGGAGGGAAGTTCACATGTTTTGCACACTGAGCATTGTTTTCTTCCTTTACACTCAACAGCTATCTTGGCAAAGGACTTACTGAGCACACTGCATCTTCTGGTTGCAATAGCAAAGCACTTTGAACCCACCCTGGCTCTGCCTCCAAATGTTCAAGTGGAGACAATCACCATCGAGGTATCTGTAGTTCCAGAATTTGTTACAGTAGATTCTAGAGTCCTTTCACAAGGCTAACCTGCTTAGAATTAGGAGCAATGTGTGTGCAGCTGTGAAAGAGACACTCGTATTTCCTGTGAACCACACCTTTCAGTTTCTGAGTTTGTTGGGTTAGATTGAGTTTTCAGTTTGGATACTCTGTCTTTAAAAGGGGCAAAGCACAATGCTGTTTTTCTTCCTCAGCCAAACAAGGGAATGGTCCAAACTGAAAGCAGATGTTGATCTCTGTAAAGAAGAAATTCTAGTGTTACTGTCTCCTAAATATTTTAAAATAGAAGATTGTATTCATAAATCATGAAGGTTTTTAATGCTGAATATTTCTTTTTTTAGGTGATGGGAGTTTTTACTCCCCTTCCATTGGGGTTACATTTTGGTATTTTTCTCTACAAGCAGATATCTACATGCTTTCTTCCTCTATTTTGTTTCTTAAAGTCAATTCTGAGACTGTAGGAGAATATTGAATATCCTACAATTTGGGATATAATTGCAAAAATTAGCACCACCAATGTATGTAAACACAGAATGTTTTTCACTGCCTGAAAGGGAAGAGCAGCAAACACCAAGGACTTCCTCTGATGGTGAAGTAAGAGATTTCCTGTTGGAGACTGAAGAGAGCAGAAGGAAGCAGAAATCTCTCAAAGTACCTGTACTAATTGTACTGGAGTTTTTGAATAAATGCCCTCTGATAATTATTTAAGGCAGCAAACAGGTCATGAAAGCTTGTTTATGGAATTTTTTTTTGGTGTGTCAAACCCAACATTGTTTATTGTCCTTTCAACAGACCACCTCCAGAGGATTAAAAACATCAAATGCGGTGGAATATATCACAGAAAACAAGTAAGAGGGGGTATATCTGGTTTTTACACTGTCAATCAGAAAAGAAACGTTGTGGGTGTGTTCCCCTTTACAAAAAGTAGCTGGGATCATGATGATGAAAAAGGTGTAAGCCCAGGCATACATATGCATGTGAGTTGTTTCTCTGATTTCTTCCCTTTTTTTTTTTTTTTTAATTCCTCTCTTCCTCTTTGGCTTTATGGTGCAATACCTTTATTTATTCTATATATAAAACAATATGCATGATTATTCCTTAAGTGTAGCATCTGTTATTGCCATGGAATTTCATAGCAAATATAGTAACAAAATTCCAGTACTGTAAATTTACCTGTGCCAGACTAAACTGGAAATTTTCTAAATCCACAAAGGTTTAAATCTACTTTAAATTTGCTGCTGTTTTGTTTTTAAATAAAGAGAAAGGAGGCAGTTCTTTTCTTACTTTACTGTGAAAGAAATGTTTTAGCTGAGTGTGTGAGGTACTGTCATTCTTAAAGGAGTTTAGTTGGATACAATTTATATACCAAAAAAAATGCACGCCATTCTAAGAACTAGAAACAGATTTTCCTACTATCATTTTTTATATACCAAAACATATTCAAGCTCTAATATCATGAGCAGCTTATTGGAAGAGGATATTGAGGATTGTGCTTGTAAAAATAAATGTTCACTGGTGTGTGGGCCAGTTAAAATCTCATATGCTTCCAAGACCCTACACAGATATACAATCTACTTAAAAATGTCTGTTGGAAAGTCACTCTGACATAAAGGTAATGCCACTTTGGGCTCCATCTCCTGCTTTACAGGATAGCAGATAAGCAAAGCTTATGAATAAGATCAGCTCTGCTGAATCATTTTTCTAATTCTTGCTTCTTATTGCACTTCCAGAGAGAATATAGAAGCGCAGTCAAGTAAGTGCTGGCATTGCCAAGTTCAGTGTTTCATTATGTGCTTTTATACACCATGTCCTGATCCATTTTTACCCCATGATAAAATCAGTACGCTCCCACTAAAGTTAATGGAGACGAATGGATTTTTTCCTAGTGTTTTACTCCAAAAGTCTTCTGTTAATGCCTGATCATACCAACAGAATACAGCTTGGAAAATGGGTGGTCACTTTGCCTGTGGGCTACAGGCAACAGATGGGAGGGGAGACAGAGCATGAATTTTTTGGGTTGATGACCCAAAAAAGAAATCTGGCGGGGGGCAAAATGCCAGCTTGGATTTGTGCACGGACCGTGTTCACCATTGGAACTATTTATAAAGGCTTCAGAGCTGTGCTTCTCGTTGCTGCCGGTTTTTGTAGTCTTCTTCCCACAGTTTGCAAATGAGATTTTGAAATCCACTGGTACTGGGTCGTGAATGGCAGCTCAGTCAAACAAAATCCCCAGAGCTTTTACCCTTAGGGCTTTTGAGGGCTGGGAAACACTTGAGGTGAAAAATGTCCCCATGTGAAAAGCCTGCAGAAGGTCTGGGTTCAGTGTGACCTGCTCTTCCCTGCTGCAAAGGAGCACACAGAGAACCAAGGCAACCGTTTGAATTCTCTGCTGTGTCCTTTATTTTGGTATCTTCATCCTTTGCAGAGGTGCAAACTATATAGTTTAATATCTATTTATCACTTATTCCACTGAGTGTTCTATAGTGTGGGCTGAGATTGTGAAAAAACTTCAACTCTCACCCTCTGCCCCAAACTAAAAAAAAAAAAAAAAAAAAAAGAAAAAAAAGAAAAAAAATTAGGAAAAAAAAAAGGAAGAAAAAAAAAAAAAAAACCCAACCCATAATCAGGTGTTTCTTGTAGTGGGCTGATTCTGCTGGGAAGAGAAATCTGCAATTCACTCTTCAAGATGCTCTATTTTTGACACAGCTTTCTTAGCAAAGAGAGAAATCCCAAAGCGTGGCTCCAGAAGAGGGCTCTCTCTGATTTGTTTGATGGATTCTCCTATTCCCTGACACTGCTCCCGCAGCAACCCTCAAACAGGCAGAACAGAGAAACCCGAGGAATCCCTTTCACAAAGGAGCCTTCTCTGTCACTGTCTTTTGGGAGGAATTTCCCTTAAGCAAGGCTGCCTTTGCTTTCCTGTGCTGTAGAAGCTGGTTCTCCATTGAATTGAGCTGCCAGAGTGCCTGTCGTTGCTTGGGGTGTTTCAAATATTTTGCTCATGCTTGAACCAGGGCTGGGTTGTGGCTGGGTGAGGAGATGGATCCTGCCTTTGCTGCATCTGGGTAGAAAAGGGAGGTGAGGGTGGGACTCATTTATTTTCTCTTTATTGCTAGAATGGATCTCATTTCCTTGGAAATTTTAGACTTCTGCTAGTTCTTGGGCACAGCTCTGCTGGCACCAGCTCCTTGTCCACTTTAAACTGGGTGGCAGAACTGGCTGGTTTGAAGGTCTCTGAGTTTTCAGAGGAAGGGCAGCTTCTCCATATCTTGCTTGTGGTTTTTTGAAGGAAGGAGGCTGGGTTTTTTGCTCCAAATTTGGTGTAACTGACATTTCTGTTTGAGGAGAACAGTAAAACATACAGCTCTTCTGCTCCCTGCATTTTATCCCAGAGGTTCAGGGTTAAAAAAAACCTAAATGAAAAGTGATAAACTGTGGTGATGTGAAACGTAGCCAGTGTTCAGACTGGTGGCAGCACAAACTGAGAAGCTCTGCAGGTGAAAATTACAGAGCTGAATGAAGTAAATAATTTTCTCTGATGTGGTCAGGCTGAAGGGAAGCCTGTCATCCTGTCCTCTGATAAATATAAAAGCAGCATCTTTCTCTGCATCCCTGTTACTTTTTTCCTCCTTGGACTGTAAGTTGCAAATACCTTTCTCCTTCTGTAGCCACATTAAAGCTCTGATCTCTCAGTTATTAAAAATGAAACCAATTAATGTTGTTTTGATACAGAAGATGATGCCTTTGATGAATTATTTAGCTGTGCTCCAGATAAACTGGGTGCTGTAAAAAAGGTAATTTACTTTTTTAGTAGACATCAAAATCTGTTAGGCTGAGCTTAAATACTGAAAAAGTTATTTTTTTCCTTTCTCCCTTTTCTTCCCTTTCTTTTTTTCTTTAGGCACTTTTGCAATTTGTTGACCAGCATGTTGGAAAATTAGGATTAAATGTGAAAGACATCGAATCTCAGGTAGCATGCTCCAGGCTTCATGTTACCCATGTTTTGTCAGCCATTGGGGTATTTCTTCTCACCATTAGGAATTCTCCTTTTTATTACAGTAATTTGAAATTTGGCAACATGATGATTTCCAGTTTTAAGTTAAGATATCAAGCTTTGGTCTCTGAAGTTTCTGAAGCTAATAATTAATGCAAAAATATAGCCTTTGTATTGAATGCTGCCCTTGTAATGCTACAGGGAGTAATTTTCAGAGTTTGCCCAAGTCCTAAGGGTGCTTTCTTTGTCAGGATGGAAATAAAGGTGTCCTGAACATTAAAAGGAAAGCCAAGTTGATTGCTGTATTTAGTGATTGTTGATGCTGCATTTGCTTCATGGTATGAAGGCCTTATTTTCATCACATTTCAAAGTCTCATCCTCTGAATGTAGAGCTTCCTTAGAATATAAAATTGCCAGAGAATTTTGGCTGAGCACCCTGGCTCTGTTGAACAAGGTGCTCTCCTGGATTTTTCCACTGGGCAACTGTAAGAAAAGAAGGTTTTCAAGTGTTTTGTCATACATAACTAGGCACAATTTTCCATTGTTTATAGTTACTTATATGTGCTCATCTGAAGTGTTTTCCTATTTGGAATAGTTTGTTTCAATAGCTGTCCTTTTACAAGGTTGTATTTTCACAAATATGAATTTGGGAGCCTTATCTAACTAAATATGAAGTTCACTGTGGAAGAGGTTGAGGGAGCTGAGTCATTAGACTGTCTGCTTACCTGAGTAACATTTAAATTCCTTTATTGCTAGAATGGCATTTACTGAAATAGTTTACTAAAGCCAAATAATTTTCAGGTAATTCTTATCTAGTTTTCAGATGGGGTTATCTTACTTCTCCTAATTGGACAACTAGAGGGTTACTTTCTGAATTTAAGGAATTTCTTCCTGACTCCAACCAGCACCATGGAGATGGTAGGTTTTTCTGTAATTATTTAGAGCTTGAGCCATCAAACTGTGTGTTCTGCCTCTTGCTTCCACTGCTGCTGCTGTGTGTGAAGTCCCATGCCCACAGTGTTTGCAGGAGAGGGGTTTGGGGCAGTGCCAACACAGGCGCTCGGTGCTGTCAAAATATCTCAGAACAGGTCGGTGTCCTCTTCAAAATTAGCATCTCATGGGAGGCAAACACCTGTTACTTGCACTTGTTTGGCATGGCCGTGCTTCTGCAGCCTTCTGGTGAAATCCAGGGCTCTGTGTGCTGGGGAATGGGTGTGTTCTCTTCTACCAGTCTGTCCTGCAAACAGGGTTTGAAGAGGATGACACATCTTGCATAGCAGAACTGGATTCCTGTGAGTTTCTTTATGCTGCCCTAAAAATAAACCTTAATCAAGACATGGCCAGAACATTTTGAAGGCCCTTTCTGTGTTTGGGTAGCTCTTGAGAGTTTACATCCTTTCCTCCCCCGAGGCTGGGGGCTGTAACATACTCAGCCAGACCTGCTTGGCACCTTTTTCCACCACTACCAGGCAGATTTCATCTGTGCTTTAAAAGTAAAAGCTGTCACCAGCCAGAAGGAAGTGTGTGCTGGGCTGCCTCCTACACAGGTCTGGAATGTTGATATATTTTGAGATATTTGAGGTATTTTCAGATTGTCTCTGGTGTGGGTAGGCTTTTATTCATTTGGGTCTCTGAGTAGCTCTGAAAATCTTGAAACTGTAGCTATTTTTCCTGGTTTGTGCTCAAATCTCTGGAAGTGAAATGTGTCAGATCCTTTTTGCTTGAGAGCTGCCAGAGAAGAAAATCTTTCCTCTGGCATGGTTTGCATTACGGCTTCCCCGTGCAGATGAAGCTTTCATCTTTTTCCCAACCTTGGCAGAGTTAATGCCCCTGGGCAATATTTATTTGTAACAAAAATTCTCAGAGGTCCTATATTAACAAATAAATATTCCCATGGAGCTTTTCATCAGAAAGTTTAAAAGCACAATTGTTTCACACCTAGGTTCAAATGTTGTCAAAATTTCATTGCTGTCAGTTGATAACTGTTTCAAGTATTAGGGAAAAAATGTGCTGTTTTTTTTTTTTTTTAAATCTAAAAACAGGGAAAATATATTTTGAAGGGTCAAATCAGACATAATCAAAGCATTTCCTTAGAGGTGTTTTTCTTCCCTTTCTCTTCCACTCAGTTTTCAAAATTGTTTGTTCTGTTCCCATTGAGTTGGACAGAAATTTTTAACATTTCTATTAGCTTTATTCAGAGGAATAAACTGACTATTTTCTTATTTAAATTTCATAAACAACCATTTTCTTTTTGGTTCAGCCCTATTCTAGCCTCACAGATGTCTTTCTGGAAATGAGATAGCCCTAAAATTCTGGTACAAATCAAAGCTCAGACTTCCCACTTCTTACCCTGCCTGTCACTTGCATCAGAGAAGAATAGAATGAGGTTGGGTACTGCTTCAGTACAATTACAAAATGTAGTAATTTCATTTCAGCAAAGTTACTCCCAAGGACTGGACTTGCTGTTGAACACTTTGCCAAAATGGTATTTCCTATTTGTTTCTCCTCTGATGCTCATTACAAAATGAAAAGCGGGATGACAACTAAAAATATCGATCGGCCATAGTTCAGCTGTCATTTGTACACAAAGTGTGTCTTTCAATTCCCCTGTGCTTTCTAACTCCCTGTCATTTTAGACATTAATTGGTGCAGTAAAGTACAAAGACGTAGCCTCTGCTGGGATTTAAAAGATCTCATTTGTTGTTGGAATGGTGACAACCACACGCACTATTGGGATCGGTGTGGTGCATCCACCTTACAGTTCCTTCTAACCAAAACCATTTCATGACAGAAACTTAGGAGGTGATCAATTTTGAGGTGCAAAAATATAACACTGCATGTGGGCAGGTTTGCTGCAGGGTTTTTTGGGGAGTTTATTGCAAAAAAAATCACTTAGAAGTAACTGTAAAGAAGTGCACCTCTGGGTGCTCGTGAGTGTAGAAAGGTGTGTGTTTTCTGAGACAAAGAATACGATCACAAAGTAGTTCAGGCTGAAACTAGGGTGATATCTGTGCAGTCAGGAGATGAAGAAGATGATGATAGAGGGCTCGTGTGCTTGTCAAAACTGTGTGATTTTGGTTCTTTTGCCAAAACAGGCCCAGAGCTGAAACACCTCAGATGTCCTGGCTGCTGTCCAGTTGTAAGTTCTAGAAAACTGTCCAGCTCTTTTGAGTCAGGAAGCACAGTTGGACAAAGCATCTTATTTTCAAGGCTTCCCTTTCTTGGGTAATTATTGGTATTTCTGTCTGAAGATGCTTTTTGAAATGCGCACGTTGCCATTCCTTGAAAATCCCCAACGCATTACAGGGAGAGAAATGTGCCCTTTTAGCCTGTGCTGGTTCACTAAGGAAACACTTGATTTATTAATTCCGATCAGCAAATTGTGTAGAACTGCATGTTCTTAAGCTCTCCTGTCTGCTGACCATCAGAGGAAGGAAACAAACCTGAATCCAAACAGGCAGCCTCAGTTACTTGTAAACCAGAGAACCAGGTGAAACATAAATATGTTGCTTCACTTCAGAGCACAGGGGTTTTGCTTGGCTTATGCAGGGGGGACTTCTGTGCTTATTGTCATAACATAACAGGGAACAGCAGCTTCCAAAAGGATAAATTGCCCAGTAGCTCAGGGAAGGCAGGAAGAGACAATCTGAAGTTCATTCAGGTCTTGTTACTCCTTTAGAGGAAGGGAATTTGCTAATTACCAGCCAATTAAACAACTACCCTTAAGCTGTTAGAAGGGGATATTACTTTTAAAAAATAGATTACAACTCCTGTTTATTTGTGTGATGCTGCTTTTATATGGGGAAGGGAGATAAAAAGCAATGAGGAAAAATGAGAAAAAAACCCCTCAGTCTTGATTCACAGATGTGGGCTTAATTTCTGATGAGTGTTATTAAGGATATCATCACTACTATTAATGTGAATAGACATTTTAGAAGTACAGCAGAACCTTCTAGCTAACAAGCATACCTGATCTTTGCAATTCTGAAGGAAATATAGAGAACTTTCCCCTTTTCATTTGTTCCAAGTGTGGAAAGCATGTGGGCATTGTTTAAAAATACCCAGAAATAAACTCCATGCATCCATTAGATCCAGTTAGGAATCTAGACTGTTTCTCTCATTAACACAAGTCTTTCACATGCAAGGTCTATTTTTAAATAAATGGATTCTTCTGCCCACCTCATGGGATGTGTTTTGCTGGAGATGGATTTTGCATCTAATTTTATATGATAATTGGTAAAAATTCTGAAGAGCACTTCATCAAAACTAAGGAGAGGAATATGAGTACATATTTATGAATATTCCTTTGAATCATCTTCAGCTACTAGAGAAATACTTTTTAAAATCTTCTGTTGTTTAGAAAATATTGTCAACTATATTAATATCTCTCTAACAGCTCCACAATGTTAACCTGGCACTGGAGTTGCTAGCAGATGGAGGCCTTCTGAATTTTCCTGTGAACTCTGAAGGTGAGTCATGACATGCAAACTTACCTGGAATAGAATTGCTAATATCCTAGCTTAGCAAAAGTTTGGGTAATTGCAGGAAGCAGGTTCTGGAAATTACACTGGCACATTTCATTATATGGCTGCTCTACAGCTACTCATGCAAAATGAACTGTAGAGGTATAAGACCTTCTTTTTGAAAAATCATTATTTCTATACTAAAAAAGTTGGTTTGTTATAAGTTTAGTAACTTTACACTAAAATTAAACTGTTTAGTAATTCAGTATTTGTTAAAATTTAAACCAGTCACAGCTCCTAGGGAAATTACAGCAGCTGAGCTGGAGGCAAAGCTATTTTCCTGTGTCATAAAAACTTTCAGTGCATTAAAAGCAAGCTTGTTTCTGTGGGAAGATACCTTGAAGAATTTCTCTGGAAAATCAGAAACACTGATCACTCTATTCAAACTCAGAAGAGTGGTGGGTCAGTCTCCTGAATATGAAAGTCACAGGTTTTTAGTTGCTGTTATGCTTGGTTCAGACTTGGGAGTTGAATTTTGATCTCCTTCATTCAAGTGAATCACTGAATCAATGTACATGCATGCTCCTCTTTCTTTCTCCACCACAAAAACAAACAAACATGCTTCATTTGGATGAGTCCAGTCTTCCAATTAAAATTCTCCACAGAAAAATTTGGTGACAGCTCTTGATGGGAGGAGGGATGTGGTTAATTAATGGGTGGTGCTGTGGTCGCAGTCTGACCTCTTACAGGGCACATAATCCTTGCATTCCTCTACAAGCTTGTGACTGAAAAAGGAAGTCAAATCTTTATTAAAAATAAAAAGTATTATTCCAGTTCTAGCTCCCTGTTAGTTATTTGAAAGTGGGTGCATGTGTTGGGGACATAACACATGGTATCATGGAAAGGGAAAGAGAGGATTTAGGGCTTCCTTTGTTTTTCCTGTTGTTCCCTTTTCCCACTAGTGCTTTGATGATGTCAGCAGTTTGCATGCTGGACATTCACGAACTGTGGGCTTTTTGCTGTGCTGCACAGAGCTAGGAGCCTGGAAAGCTAAAGATCCTTTTATTTATGTTAACATTAACAGAGTAATGGGTGTGGGCTCAGGTCTCCATACTGAGATCCACCTTTTGTGTGAAAAGAAATAAATCTGTGCTTTCCTTCCTCCCCTCTGGCTGCTCTGCACTGCCTCAAACACAGAGCTGATCAGTATAAGAAATACTGGTGCCAACATCCTCAAGTCCTTTACCTTCACTGGGGAAATCCTCAGCTATTGAGTGAATATTATTTATGAGTCCTTGCTAGAATGACACTATTTAGACTCTTCAAGGAATTCATTTTACTAGTGTTTCTTTGTTAGTCTTTCTCCCAGTGATTTACAACACCATAAGAAGAACAGAAACCCCTCTGAATCCATTACTCTCTTCCACTGCAATTTTTAAATAAAAGAGCAGTTTATCTAGAGAAGAAGAAAAAAGCTCAAAATAAATTAAAATGAAAACAAAACAAAACCAAAAAACCAGCAAAAACCAGAGCATCAAATGGCAGCAAAACATGATGGAAATATCACAATAAAAAAATAAAGTGTCAATGAAAAAAGTGTACAACAAAAAACAATAATTCCTGACACAGAATAATCATAAAAACCATAAGATATAAAGCCCTATTAAATTATCTACTTTGCTAGTGAATTTCTTACTCTGCATTATTTGCCTTTATTTGTCTTCCAGCAACAGAGTGCAGCAGAAGTCCCTTTTCTTCATGTTAATTTAACAAATTATTAGTTTCTACCTCTGTAGTTCCTATTTCACTTCCTCTTGCAATTCCATTGTCCAAGTTCACATTATAACTGGGGAAATGTGGGAGACTGTCTTTGGCAGGTGCAGACTCATCCTGTTCCAGGGACTGCTAATACTTCCCATCTGGTTTTGTTGTCTCTGGTTTGTGTATCCACAGATATTGTGAACGGAGATACGAAGGCTATAATGCGAGTTCTGTATTGCTTGTATTCCAAATATAGAACCAAAGAAGCATGAAGAGCAAGGCCAAGACTTGAGATGCCTTTTTTTTTTTTTTTTTTTTTTTTTGTCCCTAGCAGACCATGGTGTGGTTTTTGAATTCCCAGCTCTGTTTGCCACTGCTTCTGGGCATTCACTGGTGTTTGACACTTGCTATGTTAACACTGTATAGCAAATATATTGTTCATGCAAGGTTTCACATACATAGCCTGAGCAACTGTAAATGTGTGTCCACAGCTGGAGTAATTCTAGGGCTGCAGCTCTTGTTCCAGATCCTGCCTTCTGTATTCTCTGAGCCCCCCCTCAGTGCTGCAAAGAAATTAAATGTGTGTTTATTCTGGGCCCTGCATTCTTTGCTCCTGAAGGTGAATTTGAAAGTTGTTGCATCCTCCTCATTTTCCTGCTTTGGGAAATCATTTGGGAAACTAGACAGGAGAAAGACCCACGAGAGTGGGAGGGCTGAGACACACCTGAAGTTCAAAACCTGCTTTAGAGAGGAGGCCAGTGCTGTCGGACAAGAGGATATGAATTGGATGCCAAATGAATAGGTAGCAAAAATGAACTGTGAACTTACCAAGTGTTTTATAAATGTTTCAGTGCTCATTTGCTTGAATATGGAAAAGGCACTCAGCACAATATGCTGGTGTGAGACTGTGCAGGAACAGGGGGTTCTCCTGCACAGCTGTAGAAGGATACCCTTATTTCCTTGCCAAGCTAGTGCCAAACCATGTCCAGCTCCAGTTGAAGCCCTGACACCAACTCTGGCTAGTAGGGATGCCAATCCTTGTCCAGCATGTTGTGAGAGGGAGTCACACATCTGCATTTTGTCTTCAGTAAAAGGTGGGCAGATGCTGGCTGAGCTCTGCAGCTGGTGGAGGTAGAGGCCACTATGGGTGGGAGCAGTGAATTCAGCTTCCCACCTCTGACAGCTGAGTCATCTCAAATTCCTCAGGCTCTCCTAGGTGAATTTGTCCAGCCTCCATTCCCAGCCTCCCAGCAGCTTCCTCTGGGTGCATCAAGGTAGCCATGATTTTTTAATGATCACCCTTGGTCTTCCTTGGAGGATTTAAATAAGAACTCCTTTCAAAAACTCCATCTCCTCTCTTGACCTTAAATTATGTCATGTTGCATAAAACTAGAAATATAATTAGAAAAAAAAAAGCTTCAGTATTTTTTTTCGCTTCCATGTAAATGGAATACATTTCCTGCCATGGGTAACTCTGACATTTGATCTCCAGTCTGATTCTCCATCTGTGTGTTAAGAGGAAACCAGAGCTCACCGGGTGTGACTGCTGACATTTACAGATGAGAATTTGTTGTGTCTACCTCTGGATCATGCAGCCCAGGGAAGATCCTTAGATAGCAATGCTGATAAGGCTTTTGCAAATGATAACACTGCACAGCTGCTGGGGTACAGAGCTGTGCAAACTGCCCTGAGACCAATTCCTTCTGCACCAAGAATTAGCTTGTGACATTTTTACAGAGATAAATACAATCTTTGGTGCCAATGAGCTACCAAGATCACTTGATTCCCCAGCAAATGTTAGTTGTGTGTGCTGCTCTGGGCGACTTAAGTAAAGAATACTTGGTTCTTTCATTTGCAAGTGCCCATAGGCACCTTGCTTGATTCCTTAATGGGCTTCCAAGAATCAACTGGGAGACCTGAGAAGTTCATTCTTGCTTTGCAGAATTTTAGGTTGCTGTAACACTGCACATAGAACATGCATTCATTGTAGAATGAATTTCTATTGAGCAGATAACGCCAGGATGTGCGTTATTACAGGATCTGTGTCTCCTGCTTGTGGAGAGCAGGGGTGAAGGGGCAGGAGGGCCTGGGCAGTGATTTGGTGTGTGGCCTTTTCCTCCTGGGAAGCTGTTCTGAACCTCTTGCCTTGTGCTGGTGATCAGAATTCAGTTCCAGTGTGTGACTCCAATATATGACCTGGGCTAGGAAAAAGTCACCAGTGCTGGGAGGATTAGCTGGTGCTGCCCTGGTTAGATGGTTATTACTGCTCAAAGAAACAGCTGGATTTTTCTCTGTGTGCTCTGAGTTTTCTATTCCACTCCTCTGACATAAATAAATCTAGTTCTTGTACTTCCAACAGGGGAAGTCTAGATCTTGATATTTAATAAAAGGAAGGATCATATTTCCTTTCCAACACCAGGTTACCTAAACCTGTTATAATCAAGTCATTCTTTTGAAAACATACAGGGGAAAAAAGATGGTAAATGTGCTTGAATCAAAAACATGCTGAGACCAAAAATTAATGTTTTAATCTGCTTTTTATGCAGAGAGCAAATTTATAATACACTTGATGTGCCTGATCTCTTTGATAAAGAGACTGTGTTTGATTCCTAAAACATGCTGTGGAATTTTACTAATCCATCATACAGACACCTCTCCATTAATTGGTATAGTATACAAATGCACTATTTACATTTGAGATGTAGCCACAGCCTTGGCGCTGTTTTCATAATAAATATAAAGTGACAGAGCTGAAAAGAATATTCCAACACCTGGTTTAGTGGAAGGTGTCCCTGCCCACATAAGGGGTGTGGGAACTGCATGGTCTTTAAGGTCCCTTCCAAAGCCCTACAGGAGCTTCTGTCGCTTTCCCTGTCCCACAGGCCAGTGGTGGGGTGGCTTTGGGTCATGGCAGGAGCTGGGAAGTGGGACAGATCTGAAGGGTTCCCAACTCCTGCTTGCTGTCATCTTTCCATCATCCACTCTTTCCAAAATACCCAGGTTCATCCATAAAAATATGCATTTCTGGAGGCGGAGTGGCAGGCAGTGGCAGTGTGGAGAGAAGTGCAAGTGGAAGAGGCAGAGTTACCAGGGTGACTTTAAGGGAATGCAGATACACAGTTGTTTTCATTAACAGGATCAAGCCACTGACTGAGATTGGTACTACCTGTAAAGCCTGAGACAGGGAATTGGAGAGCTGTCCCTGCTGTCAAACCTCCTCCTCCTCCTTGGGAACTGGTCCTGTCAGGATTACACAGACTTTTTTTTCACCCCCTTCATGTGGCTGCAGCCCTGGCACCAGGCCCTTGCTGCCTTGCAATGGGGTAGGGGAATTCCAGATGGAAAATGCTGGCAGCCTCCACCTGCTTGATGGGTGGGAGTGCTAATTCTTAGTGTCTGTCCTTTCCTTTTCCCCCTTCCTTTATTCTTTTCCAGTAGTTTCTATTGTGTTGTTTCTTGCAGGGAGCCATCCTCACAGTGGCTGCTGTAAGTCTCTTTGGCAATTAGGCTTGCAAACCATGAAAGCAGCTCATTCAAATTCTTTCTCTCCATGAGCTGTGTTTGTGTCTGTATGAAGAGATCTTGCTGTTCTTTCTCTTACAGGCTGCTAAAATTTCCCGAAGAGTAAAAGCCATTGTCAGCTTTTCACAAGTGTTTTTTTTTTTTTTTTTTTTTCTAGTCAATTAATATTTTAATGAAGACTAGACGAAAGTGTTGCATTGGAGGAAACAAATTAGTGTATATGAGCCTTTCTGCTCACTGTGGAGATGGATGGGTTTCCTCTGCCATTCAAAATTTTCTAGGATGGTGAGACTGTGAACAGGATGTAAAGACTAAGGTATGGAGAGATGAGTTTTGAAATAAGTGATAATGAAATCAGGACAGCAGTACTGTGGATTTGCACATCTCTGCTGTTCCATCTTCTCCATCAAGCAACTGTACTTTCTAGAACTTAAAAATGAGGGAACAAACCCCCAAACACAAAAAAGCACCTCTGGGTTTTTTGCATTTTGTTTTCAACAAAGTGCATCAGGGTACCTTTGCCATTCCCTTTACCCCTTAGTTTTCTAAGCCTTTTCCCCTGTGTCATTCCTTTACAACCAGAGTCCTCTAAGTCATTCTGCTCTAGCCACTGTCTAAAATTAAAGTTACTATGGATTTTTTCCATTGATACCCTCTCTGAGCCTACATGTAACTCATTTCACACCCCTCAGCAAGGAACCAATAAAATAATACAGAATAGCAGCTAAATATTAGAGGAGAATGGAGTAGCTTAGTCATAAATTGATTAGTTTTATCTGTAGAACTCTAACTGGATGCTCAAATGGGAGCTCCCCAAATCTGCTGTCATGAAATGCTGGGAAATTGCAGTTGGGGTGCTTCATGCTGTTCTCTGCACTCTATTGCAGGTGCCATTTTGATTTACCTGCTCCAGGGAGCTGCAGCCTGCACCAAGCTTATCCTAGGGCTGCAGGGAGCACACACCCTGTGGCAGTGGGGTGCTTCAGCTTCCTTTGGGGAAGCTGAATTATATAAATATATGATCTGAAATGACAGTGGTGTAATGAAAATATGTTCTTTTTTTTGTTTTTTTTTTTTTTTTTCATTTTTTCCTGGGGGTGATGAGGTTTGGTTTATCTCTGGGGTTAGATGTCTTTCAAGAACACCTGTCACATAATCCATTTGCCAGCCCCAAGAGAACATAACAAATATTTTAAAGTCTGTAAACACAGCACTAGTCAGGCTTTCAAGGATCAAAAGCCAGGAAAAACAAAATTCACAATGTAAAAAAGCCACAAGTACCAAAGTAGTTCTTGTCATGGATTTTTTTTTCCTAGAAATACTACTGCAAGCGTGTGGTCTGACCCTAAACACAACTGAAAAGCACAATTCTATTATAAAATAGGAAAAAGTCTGGATAGTTTGGGCCACATTAAGTTATACTAGCGTCATAGTAAAATAAAGATTCCTAGTGGAGTCAGGCATTTCTATTTTGTCAGCTATTCTGCAGACACACCAACTAAAATTATGAAAGAAATGAATAAACTTCAATTTACAGCTTCATTCTAGCATCCTATTTTTCTGTGTGCTTCCCCCTACATATTTCAGTATTTTGGCATTCTGACTCCTTGTCCACCCCAATTTCCCTCCCTTTTTTGCCCCCCCTTGTGCTGCTGACACAGGTGGTCCAACAGCTCCTTCCCCTCTCCATACTCTGAGCTGCCAGGATGTCACGGGAAGGTATCTGGTAGAGAAGCTGTATTTGAAATGCAAAAAAGCTGTATAAAAACTCTGGAAACACCAGCTGGCTGCTGTGTATAAGAATTTAAAATGTTTTGCAGTGGTGCAAGAAGAATTTCTATATCCTTCCTCCAACATTAAAAAAATATCAAAGATAGCAGATAACATTTTGACTGAGCCACTCTGTTAGGGATGCAGAAGTACAGCCAGATCCAGTAATGAGCTAATTTTCCTTCCCCCTTTTACCTTTTGATGGAAGGCAGCTGGGATATGTGTGTCTGTGTGTAGTTCTCCTGGCTGTGTTCCCTTTTTTGGCAGGAAAATGTTGAATAGGGAGGGTTTGAAATTTTAGGAGTGTTTGAGGACTCCAACAGGTCAGCCTCCTCTGGTGCAGTTGTTGTATCCTGGGGGTTTTTTGTGGTTGTATAGGGGATTTCTGGCTGCCCATGGGTAGGAATTTTGTGTGCAGCAGTGTAGCTTTTCCTGGGTGTGTCAGGTTGGCAGTGAACAGGTGGAAATAGGCTGGGGAAAGGGATTTTTCTGGATCTTGGACACCAAGCCAAGAGGGCAAGAGCTGTTGATAGAATTTCTTGTAGGGGATCCCCACTGTGGAAATGTTGACTCTGGCTCACTGCTAAGTTTAGAACCATATAAAACATGTACCCTGGACTTTATGCAGAGCAGATGGTGCAACAGGCCTTACTGGTTAGAGTGTGTCAAATAACAGATTGTCTAGAAAAGTTTGCTTGCGTTTGGCAGACAATTTAATTCGGCTCATAGCGTGTTACTGAAGTTCACTGTGCATCTCTGCAGAAGTGGGCAGCTAACACATTTTGTGTCATCTGCTATACCAAAAGTTTTTTTAAATAATTAAAAAAAAAGTAGAAGTTGTGTCCCTACTTGTTCTCTTGAGTGGAGGTGGGAAAAGGCAGCTCCAGTGTGTGAGTAGAAAATGAAATCCAGAAAACTGATTCATATTCCAAAGCCACAATCTCCTTCCAGCTGGTACAACATTATTTTTTTTTATTCTCTTATTCTCTTTTAATATGCCCTTTGAAATAATTCCTCCCTTTGTTTTAGAATCAGGAAAATATAAAAGTCTCAGGCTTTATTGCAAAAAATCCAAAAATAGATTGTGCAAACTTTTAACATCTACACAGAGTAGGCTATTAAGTGTAGTACCAGCTATCACCAGGTTCAATAAATCCAAGTAGTGTTTAATGAGAAGTAAGCATACACAAACATGAATGTAAAAGTACTGATAAAGCTACCAGCTAGATCATATTAAGGATGATCATCTTGTGAAAAGTTCCATGGAAGAACTGGATTGTTCAGGTCCCTTTAAGTAACAGTCATATTTTTCTCTTCTTTGAAGCAGTTTATTGAAAACATTATAGTGTAATCCAGGCAAAAGTACCCTGTTGAACTGTCTCACCTGGACTTGTCTGTCATGCTCAGCAGGCAGGGCAAGGCTTTATGCCCAAGTGATTTTCTATGGCAATTCTCTTTTAGCTTTATCAGATGTGTGAAAGTGTGAAACTACTGTCCAGTTACCTCCTTGCTATTTAGCTGAGCTAGTACATTGAGCACCCCAAAGACCTGGCCTGAGACAGTGTTTACAGGTGATACCTGAGGAGCATAAAGTCCTGCAGACTGTGCTTGTATGTGATCCCAAGGGATGGCCATGTCTTCAAAGTGGCCTTTTTCTCTAATAAATATCATATCTGTAGCAGTGAATCACTGTCCGTGTTTTACATGTCAGTGCCTCATGGCACATCTTGCAGGTGAAATCCCTTTGCCAAGGTGTATCTTCTGTGAACCCATCTGTGCTCAGCTTAGGCTGGGAGTCAGTAAGATCAGTGAGTTCTTCAGTGTGAGTCTGAAAACCCAGTCTTTTCCCTTCTGCAGACCAATACTCCAGTGACTGCCTCCAAATGGGTGGCCAGCATGTCCAGCAGTGCGTCAGGTGCTGTGACTGGTCTGTAGGCACAGCATGGGACTTTCGTTGACCAGGACGAGGGTTGGGGGGACGCCCTCACTCTCCACAATTCCTGTGCATTTTTCCAGACCCAGACAACAGCAGGCTCCCTCTGCACAAATCCAGCCCTGCTGACAGACCACACTGTTGCCAGCTGGCACAGTTTCATTATGACTTTATTATTAATCAGGGTTTGTCAGTTTTCTACTGCTCAGCCTGTCTCGTTCTCAGCAGTGGAGCTGCCAGAGCCCCCAGTGGGGTGAGGGGACTATCATTTTCTGTAGCTCTTTTCCACAGTCATTTGCTATCTCCTGGAGAGAGCAAATCCTGCCCAGAGCCTCCAGTGCCATGGGTGAGGGGATGTGGCAGTATCTCTGAGGAAGTGACCTGTGAGGAGTGGCAGCAAATTCACAGAATTCACAGAATCACAAGGTTGGAAGAGACCTTCAAGATCATCAAGTCCAACCCATGCCCTAACACCTCAAGTAAACCATGACACCGGGTGCCACATCCAGTCTTTTTTAAACACATCCAGGGATGGTGACTCAACCAACTCCCCAGGCAGACAATTCCAGTATTTTATCACTTTTTCTGTAAAAAACTTTTTCCTAATATCCAGCCTATATTTCCCTTGGCACAGCCTAAGACTGTTCTCTGGTTCTGTCAGTTGCTGCCTGGAGAAAGAGACCTACCCCCACCCGACTACAGCCACCTTTCAGGGAGCTGTAGAGAGTGATAAGGTCACCCCTGAGTCTCCTTTTCTCCAGGCTGAGCACCCCCAGCTCCCTCAGCCGTTCTTCACAGGGTTTGTGTTCCCAGCCCCTCACCAGCCTCGTTGCCTCCTCTGGACACGCTCAAGCGTCTCGATGTCCTTCCCAAACTGAGGGCCCAGAACTGGACACAGCACTCCAGGTGTGGCCTCACCAGTGCCGAGTACAGGGAGAGAATGACCTCCCTGCTCCTGCTGGCCACACCATTCCTGATACAGGCCAGGATGCCGTTGGCTTTCTTGGCCACCGGGCACACTGCTGGCTCATGTTCAACCAGCTGTCTACCCCATGACAGTTGTGAGTCATGGTAGGGCAAGGAAGGAAGTGGATTTGAGTTTTACCTGGAGGAGGAGAGCAAGTAAGCACAGGTAGCCTGGAGGAGGAAGAAACTTGGCTAGTACTGGGGGGACAGCTGGAGGGTGTACAGGGAAGGTTTATATTTTCCCAACAGCCTCACAGTTCTCCTTGTCTTACCCTCCAAGAAGATGCTGACAGCAGAAGGACAGAGTAACACAGGTGAGAAAACACAATCCTGATGGATGCCTGGGGACCTTCAGGTCTGTGTCCCTTAGACGAAAGGGCTCAGTGACCAGCAGGCTGAGCGTGGTGTGCTTTAATGCCAGCTCTGAGGTCCCAGCTTGTGCTGCTTTTGCTAGTGCAGAGCCTGAGACAGGTGGCCTGAGTCTCTGCTGGAACCCAGCTGCATGTAAGCTGTCACATAAATGCTCAGGACAGTACCCACTGGGGAAATGCTGGTGGGCAGACAGTACTTCCAAAGAGATTGTTTAACGGCTCAGTAATCAAGTATATCAAAATCCATCAGCAAACAACCTCACTGAGCATGCTGGAAAATTCTCTGCTCTCTGACTTCTCACTGCCTTGTTCCTGTGAGGTTATTCCTACAAAACTGGGTATGAAATGCTGCCAGCACTGGTGGTAATACTCAGGTGGAAGTGACCACACAGCTCTGAGGGCAGAAGAATAAAGGTCTCTCAGAGGTGACTGTGTGTGAGGAGATGTGGAATGTGTGCCAGGCAGGTAGTGCCTTCCCTCCTACCTCCTCTACCCAGAGTAGGCATTGATACTGTCCAAAAATGGCGCTTTCTCTGGCCCGTGGGTGTTCCTTTTTGAAGACTCCCACCACTGACTTAGCTGTGAATTCAGTGGGAGTTAAACCAAATTAGAGCATGTTGGAAAATCCTTTTCAAAATACATAGTCTGCCGTCGTGGGGATGCTGCATGGATGCCTTCCAGAGCAGCTCCTAGACCAAGCAGGATCGTCACAGAGTGCTTGTGAGAGTGACAGACTCCACCCATGGGTCACAAATGGAAGGTAGGGTGGGAGGAGTGTGGGCACCTGGGTGCTGACCCGTAACGGGGAGAACTATGGACACACGTCTGGGAGGTGATCCCACCTCCTCCTCCTCCTCCTCACAACTTTCCTCTGGAACAAAATCTAGCACAAACTTGGCGGCTCCAGAAAATCCGTTTGGTGCTGGCTTGGAGCCAGTGCAATCAAGAAAGCCTCCTTTGCAATCCTAGTAGCAGTATGAAATGCTCACTCTGGTTTCGCTCATAAACTATTTTGGATTAGCTGTAGATAATTGTGCTGACTGTTCAGTGGCAGCCTCTCTACATACTTAGCCATATTTGCATGTAGCAAAGAGTATTGGACCACAAATGAGGATATTTTCTTATTACTTTCCAAAATCTCTGATTTGCTCTCATCCAAGCACTGAAGCAAATCCAGCATGAGTGGTTTAAGAATTAATTGTCTATCAGGGAGCTGAAGCAAGTGTATGGAAATCCTGCTTGCATTATCTTTGGAGAAATGGCTGTAGATAACCAGTAGTTTCCAAGCAAGGGGTTTGTTTTTTAACTGATTGGTAATCAGGCATGGCAAAATCCATCAGCAAATAGCCTGAATTAGTGTACTGGAAAATTAACTAATAGCTGGAGGTATGCTCCTCTCTGAAATTATTCTTTCTGTGATTTGACGGCTCTAGTAATCCAATTGCTGTGAGTTTAATTTCATATTTATCTTTCTGTGAGGATGTGTTTTAATGCTTGTTTTAGCTTGCTGCCTTCTAATGAAGATTATTTATTTTAAAAAGATATAAGGAGGGTGCTTTGCAAACTAGATTGATAGGAAAGCCAGGGTGAGGTGCTCCTCATATCATGTGCTGGAAGCAGGGGCGGCCAAGGGTGGTCTCCACAGGAAAACATCCCACTACCTAACAATGGCAGGGGCAGGCAATGCTCCTGCAAAGGGAAAGGGACTCTGGGGAGATGCTGCTGCTGCACAACCTGTTTTCCAGGTTTTTTTAGGCCCGGTTACTTTTCAATGCAATTGAACAATTCTACAATGCTGTTTCTCAGCTCTCTGTAGTTTCTGACTGTGTATGAAGGGTGTGTATGTGTACTCATCTGCCTTCCTGCATTAGAAAATCTGTATAAAATTCCCTTTCAAGGTGCCCAAATGAATATAATAACTAAATGGTGAATAATCTAGTAAATGAGACATTTCAGGAATCATTTTATGATATGAGAAGTTGAAAATCTGAACAAACACATGCTAAATTAAATAACTTTCCATGGGGGGGGGGGGGGTTTGCCAGAAAGACTATAGTTAGATGCAAATCTGCATTTCTCTGTGATTACAAATCAAGGCAGAGATATCCTTTAATTTGCAAAGGGAAAGAAAAAAACACTGATGTAAACCAGCACCTCTAACAGAGCTGCTCTGTGCTAGAACCTTGGAGGATGGCTCTGCTTGGGTAGAATCTCCTGCCTGGATCTGATGGAGTGGCTGTGCACTAGGACATGAGAACACTTTATGAACGTTATTTTTTTTTAAGGCACAGTGGTCACACTTACAGCCTTTTTTTCTGTTTCCCAGATTCCAGTGTCTGAAGTATATTCCTGATAATTACCATGGGAAGAGCCATTGTGATACTGGTACCTTTGTATTCCCTTGGGGAAAAAACATAGCTAAAAACCAGCCTTTAAAGCTGAGTTGTATTTTTTAATTCTTCAATGATTGCCTCAAGTACATGAGAGCAAATCTCAGATAATGGGTCTAGAAAAATAATACTATTAAGGGCATGCTCTGTATAAATCCTAACAGAAATATCGAGGCTTATCTGATTTCAAAAGGGTACTCCACTGGCTTGCTATTTAAACAAAGAAACAGCAAAAAAAAAAGTGGTGTGGAGCTGCCAACCTTTCTTTTCCACTCAGATTCTAATGCCATTATCAGTTATTTTTATGCCATTTTTCTCCTTTCTTCTGGGTTTTGTTCCCCCCACCCCAATTAAGCTTTGCACTTAATCCTACACCATGTCAATAAATACACTAAGATGCAGAATCTGGCTGCAGATCTTTATATTTTGTCTGGCTTTGCCTTCTCCTTCCCACTCTGGTGCTCTGGGAAGGCTGAAGCAGGGGAAGACAGAAATGTGTAAGAGGCATCTCTGACACTGCTGCTCTTGTGAACTTCTCCTGGAGCTTTTGTGGGTCTGAAGAGAGGCAGGTGCCTTCTTCATGCCTCTGTTAGTATTTTTAAGGAGGAATTATCCCTCCCTCCAAGTGTTCTAACCCCAAGTGCTGTGGTGTGAGTGGAATGAGGGGTTCTGTCCCTCTGCTCTCATCCTGGCTGATGATAACATGCCAATATAGGTGCTAGAACACAATGAGAAGACATGAAAGGACATGAAAGAAGAGTTTATGCCTTTATTTTAAGTGACAATCCTTGTGTAATGCTACATAAAATAATTTGATGGAAGGACTCAGTTGTGTTGTTCTCCTTATTGGTCATAGGGTGAACCTCAGGTGCTGGAATTAAACCCTGCAGCTGTACATGGAAGGGTCTTGGTGAGACCACAGAAACCCAAGCTGTCCCTGTCTGGTCTTCATCCTCCTGGTGGGTGAACCCTGGCCTGTGCCACTGCTGACATGGCATGAGGGAGGGGACAGCCCACGGCTTCAGATGGGTATGTCACCACAAGTGTAGGACAGGGCTGTACCACAGTGGCTGGTTGCGTGTTCATTCCAAATCTGAAAAACTCCTAAAATGCTTTTACCTGCCCTAAGATTTTGCCATCAATTTCTGCTTTGGGTCAGCAAAAGGTGGTTTGACAAGAACTGGCTTTTTTTTAGACCTGTCTCTAGTCATAGGGCAAGTGTCTGTGAAATTGGTAAGAAGCCAATGGCATCCCAGGTTCTGTCAGAACCAGTGTGGCCAGCAGGAGCAGAGCAGTGATTGTTCTCCCTCACAGGGTGCCGGTGAGGCTGTACCTTAAATCCTGCATTCACTTTTGGTCCCCTCATGACAAGAAAGGCATGGATGTGCTTGAGTGTGTGCACAGAAGAAAAATTGAGCTGGGGAACAGTCTGGAGCACAAGTCTGATGAAGAAGGCCTGAGGGAAGTGGAAGTGTCCAGTAGAGAGAGAAAGTGCCTCGGGGACTCCATATAGTTGTCTACAGGTCCCTGAAGGGAGGTTGTAGCCAGGATGGGGTCATTATACTAACCCAGGGAACAAACAATATGACCAGAGGAAATTACCTCAAGTTGCACCATGGGAACTTTAGATTGGATTCTTTCAACAACTGGATATCAAGCTTGGTAACAGGCTGCCCAGGGAAATGGCTGAGTCACCACCCTCAGAGAGATTTCAAAGTCATGTGGATGTGGCATTTGGGAACCAAGCTGATTGGTGGAGTAGGCAGTGTTAAATTTGCTGTTGGACTGTGTGATCTTCAGGGTCTTTTCCAACTTTGACGATGCAGAGATTTAACTGTACCTGAGTGTGGAGTCAAGGCTTAGACTCAAGGGTGCCTTCCAAGATGAGTATCTATGAGATTGCCAATGGAGGGCAGCTGATAAGAAAGACAAGAGAAAGACCAAGAGAAGTTCTTTGAAGAAGATTCACTCAAAGGCTGCCTTAGACAGTACCCCACGGCCACTCTGACAGGCTGAGCTGGGGTGGGGACAAAGGGCGAGTCTGGGCTTGCTGTGGTGTACTGTGACACCCGTGACATCATGGGGGCCATGTCATAATGGGGGCAGCTCTAAAAGGCCCCAGCAGGTAACACTGGCCCTGTATTGCTTGGGCAAGCGGGGAGGTTGGGCTGGGGACAAGGGCGGGGCAGAAACGCTGCACCCGGGGCTGGCTTCTCCTCCTGCATGCAGGGACAGCCCCTTATGGCAGAGCCTTAGGCAGAGCACTGTGCTGCTGCTGCTGCTCGGGCAAAGGGACAGACCTGGCTGCTTGCCAGCTGTTGGGGGCCCTGTCCTTCCTGCTCCCAGATCCTTGGGATTCCCATCCCTGCTGCCGCCACTGCCAGCTGCCTCCCTCCCAGCACCACTCAAGGCCTTCTTTCCATGCTCCTGCAGACCATGGATACCTGGGTATTGCGGTTCTTGCTCTTGCAAAATGTAGTCCAGTACCCACAGCCCGTGGGTGATGGCTGGGATTAGGTGACACGTCTGCGAATGGAGGCGCATGCCAAGCTCCAGAAGGAGGAGAAGATTCGTCTGGAGTGGGAGGTGGAGCAGCTGGCCCTGAAGCAGGGTGTGTGGGCCTGCGGAGACCTCCTCAGCTCTGCCAGGCATCACTGGCAGGTCTGGGCTCTTGCTGGGCTCCTGCTCCTTCTCTTAGCCCTGTGGTACAAAAGGAGCCGGAGGAGAGAGCAGCATGAAGAAGGAAATGATGGTGTAAATGAAGAGGAAGTTGGAAATGTGGATGCAAATGAGGAAGATGTTGCAAATGAAGAAGAAGGAGACAATGATGTGGATGGGGAGGAAAACAACAATGACAATGGCAATGCACAGGAAGGTGACAATGCTGCTGCGAATGAAGAAGGTGATGTTGAAAATGAAGTTGGCAATGAAGCTGCAAATGCAGCAAACACCAATCATGTTGGAAATTAAGTGGAAGAATACCATGAGCATGCCGATAACTTTGGAAGAATCATAATGGAGCGCATACAGTGGCCTGTGCAGGACCTGCAGAAAGGATGCAGGTGGACAAAGACCCTGATGGAGCATCTTGCAATTTACTTTCGACAGGTCTTGTCCAACAGTTTCTACCCAGTGCTGCAAGAAGCCATCGGGGTGGGCAGTGCCTATGAAGGTTGGAGTCTGTGTGAGCAGGATGTTGTGTACCAGGTGCTCATACCCATGACTCCTCCCCAAGGGCACAGCTTCCACTTAGAGCCAGGCACTGCAGAGCAGAGGCACTTGAGGAACTTCCGCATCCACATGCAGCTGGAGTGCACCTGTACAAGGGAGCAGCAGGTTAAGAACATGCTGTGCTTCCTGCACCATCCCAAGGAGCAGCTGAAGACGTATCAGGATCCCAGCCTCCTTCATACCCTGTGACGGGCTGCTACCTGGATGTGGAGAAAACTGGCCGCTGATTCTACCAACTAGTGAGAGCAATCTGTCCAGCTTTGCTTCAGTCACACAATTGGCATTTAGTGCTGCTGCCCTCCAGACGCTCCTGCCAGTTCAAGGTGACCAATGGCAGTGAAAGCTACCGGATTGAGATGCTGTTTGGGGTGCATCAAGGCAACTCAGACGTCTTTGTAAGCAGCCAGCCTAGGCAAGCCCACACCCCAGGCACCATCTGGCCAGAGAGCTACGCTGTGGCCGAGATGAAGTTCTTCAAGTACATTGCCAAGCGGGCTCCCCGTGACAGCTTGCACCTGAAATGCCTGCAGTTCTTTACCCGTCTTCAGCTGGGCTTAGGCTTTTCTACCTATACCATTAAGACCATTGTCATGCACCACCTGAGCATCTTACCTATGTCACAGTGGCGCGGGAGACATTTTGTGAGGCGGCTGATGGATATCAGCGAGACCCTGTGCAGGTGTGTGGAAGTGAGATACCTCAACCACTTCACTGTGGGCAACCAGAGGCTTCCTGAGGGGATCAGTGTGCCCCCAGAGGTCCTAATGCCCAGGTCATGCAATCTGTTCCATGACCTGGTGATGGATCCGGTTGCCCACCCCCAGATGATGAGCCAGTATGTGGATCTGCACCGGTGGTTGAAACGGATCCTTAGCAACGAACAGTGAGAGAAGTTCTCCTGCACAGAGCTGTGCTTGTGAGGCTCACACCTGGTGGCAGAGAACCAGCTCTCAGTAGATGGGAAAAGAGGGAAGAATGAGATAGTGCTGTTATGAGTGACAAGCTAACCACAATATTCCAGAATCTGGATTGTGCAAGACATTATTGCTCTCAACCCGACCTAGAGTATAGGTAAATGTCGCAAGTCGTGAATCTTGACTTGTGAAGAGTCTCCTTGAACTCAGCCAAACTTGCAGTGCTACATTAGTTCCAATCAGAAATTAAGCCCAGCTGCCCCTGGCCCTTGTGACCACAGAATCACAGAAGAGCTTGGCTTGGAAGAGTGCTTAAAAATGGTCTTGTTGCAAGCCTGCTGCCAAGGGCAGGGACACCTTCCATAGGCCTGGTTGCTCCAAGCCCAGTCCAGCCTGGCCTGGAACACTGCCAGGAATGGGGCAGCCACAGCGGCTGTGGGCAGTGTGGGCCAGGGCCTCAGCAGCCTGAGAGGCAAGAATTTCTTGCACATCTCCAGCCCAAGCCCACCCGCTGTCAGAGGGAAGCCACTGGGCCTGGTGCTGTCCCTGCAGGCCCTCGTCCACAGCCCCTCTCAGGTCTCTGCTGGGCCTCGTGCAGGGACTGAAAGGCCGCAGGAAGGTGCCTGCGGAGAAGGCCTTGGAGAGCACTGGGGCCAGGAGTGCCACCATGAGGGCAGCAAGCAGGGCCTGCTGTGGCCAGCGGGGTGGGAGGGCACAGGGTGGGTGCTGAGGCCCTGCCAGCTGGAGCTGGGAGCTCTGGAATGGGGCTGGCAGAGAGCTGTGGGAGATCCGAGCGGCAGCAGGGACACGGGGTTCTTGATGTGTTAGAAACCAGAGAAGAGCTGGAGAATGGGCACTGAAGGATGAGGGTGTCTCCCTGTGGGGAAAAAAACTTCACAACACCAGAGGTTATGTCTGGAAAAGACACAGATGAGTCCTGTAATGTTCTTAGAATAAAGGGAGATGCCAAGGGACATTTCCCATGGGGTGTCTAAATTGTTGAAACCCAGAAGAAGGGTGCAGCCTCCTTTTTTATCCTAATTCCCAGATGTATCACCCTCTTCCTTCCCCCACTGCCTGAGGTACTCTGAAGGGACAGACTTCCCAAATTGCCTACACTGTGTAATCCTTCTGTCACTTTGATTGTGGAGGTAGGAATGGGACAATACACAACCAAGGTTCATGTACAACAACCAACTTTTATTGAGTGCTCTCTTTCTTATGTAGATCTGAAGGTCTTCCTGGTCAATCCATATTGGTTGAACCAGTCACCACTCGGTCAAAAGGCCAATAGCTGCTCGTGTCCCCAACGGTCCAGGCTTGCTCCCCAACAGTCCACTCTGGTTAAGTTATATATTAAAGTACTTACAGAATTACTTATGTTTCAGTTGTTAAATTAGGATTAAATAAAACTATGGGGCCTTCAGGCCAACTATTGGCCACCACAATACCCCTCCAATATGCTCCCTCTGATTTATGTATTTATAACCCTGCCGAAGGGACAAGCAGGGAAGGAGAGGCGCTGTGGTTGCCATCTATGTAGGGGGGTTCCAACTGTCTAGAGCTTAATGATGGTGCTGATGGGGTTGAGCATTTTTGGGTAGGAATCAGGGGGAAGTCCAACAACACCGCCTGTGACTTTTGAGACGGCAGTTCATCACTGCAGTCTGTGTAGCTGTGCCTGTTTATGCACAGAAAGACAGACCAATCTATCTGGAACTGGTCACACAAAATACATCTTTCTAATGCAGAACATCTTGTAATTGTGCTGGGAAACTCTTTCTGGAGCAGAAAAAAAATGAGCACTGTTCCAGTGGCCTGGTATGCCAGTGGTTGTGGGAAAGCAAGAAGATACTTTCATGCTCATCCTTCAGAAAAGCAGCAAGCCTGAAAAACAAAGTGCACCTTTTATAGGCAGTAGTAGGCAATACTGCCATTTTAGAGAAAGGGTGGAAGGATATTCTTGTATTTATGGATGCATATCAAATGGTTTATTCAGATTCTTTCTAGGTTAACTTACTTCTTTGGCTCTCCTGTTGCAATTTGCTTTTTAGATCAGTTAATGCCAGAGCTATAATGCACAAAAGAATGAAGCCATAAGCCAGTTTAATCAAGCATAGCAAACTAAACTGCTATATCAAAAATAAATAAACTACCCATAAACCACTGGAAAAGATCAAACCTCTATTTACATGTAATCTATTAGAAGCAGAAATGGAACTGTTCTTCATTAAAACATTCTAAAGGAAAACTTATTTTAAAATGCTGTGTTTGCCTATTAAAGGAAAATTAATGTAAAATCATGCAAAATAGCTTTAGCTTTCTCTTTGCACATTTGTCTACTTCCTCTGCTTTTTTTTCTTCTTCTCCACTTCCTTTCCCTGAAGAAAAACCCTCTACTTACCTGTTTCCTTCATGGGCAAGGTGTTTAGTACAGGGAAATGAAGGTTTTCATTTTCAGCCCCCTCTCCTTCATGAAAGGAGGACTGAGGAGACTAAAATCTTTATTTTTTTAGAGGCAGTTAAATGCCTGGTCAAAAATCTTTCCCAAGGGGAATTTTTGAGGGGCAAACAGGAATTTTTGGGCCAATTTCAGTGGTGAAAGGGCAATTTGGAGGGGACACATCGGATTTCTCAGCATCTCTGGATGGGTTTGCAGATGACAGCTATTGAGGAGGAGCAGAAACATCAGTGGTGTCTGGAGAAGGGGCTGAGAGGCTGCTGCTCATGGAAGGACTGATGCAGAGAGGCAGCAAATGCACAACTGAGTTGATCTCAGTAAACACATGGTTTTTGCATGACAAAAGGTGTAGAATGGGGCTCCCCACCTTGTTGGACACAGGGAAAATAATCCTACATGTGGAATGAGAGCCACCTCTTCATTACTGAGCAATATTTTCCTTTTCCTGGGGCACGCAGCAGCTCCTGGCAGAGCATGAGGCCAATTGTCCAGCCATGCTGTGGCAGCCACCCAGCCTCACATCACTGCTCCCCTCTTCTGTTGCAAGTGTGTTCATTCATTCTCCTATCTACAAGCTTTATTTTCAGGATGCAAATGGCAAGGATGGAGGACTCCCCGGGAGTGTTTAACCACTGCCAAGCTCCCCATTGTCATTTATATTTGTTTGGTGATTCCCAAGAACAAGCACTTTACAGAACAAATCCATTTCATTTATTTTATTTTTTTTCTGAGTCCCCTGAAGTGCTTCAGAGATGCCAGTGAGCTGATCTGCACAGTTTTTTCTAAGGGAGGTGCGCACTCGTTTGGGCTGAGGTAGTTTTCTTCACAGTAGCTCATGCAAGTTATGTCCATCTTAGGTTTTGGTAACCAATTGAAGAAGAAGGTTTGTTGTACCCTCTTCCCCCTTTTCCTTTCATCCAAGTTACACTGAATTTCTGAGCTAGCCCAATGAGGAGCCCTGCCTCCTTCTCACTGAGCTTGTTCCTGGGCTTTTCACCTCTGAACAGGGCCTGCTTAGAGGATTTCACCACAGAATAAAATGATACAACACACATTCCCCAACCATATCTTTCTGTGTATTATACCCTACGCTGGCAGAATTGTTTCCTGAGTTGCTCTGTGCTAGAGGTTTGCAGCAGAGGGGGCAGAGCCATTCCAAGGGACAAACGGCACCAGTGCTATGTTTTTATTGGATATTTTATCAGCATTTTCTTCTGCTCGCTTCCATCCAATGTTCCTGCTTTGCAGTTCTCCAGTTTATCTTTACTTTTACATACTCTTTAGTTTTTCTTGGGCCAAGCCCACCACATTTGGCTAGCCTAAATTTTCTTCATCAACCTGCCCCTTTCCTCAAAACTTTGTTTCTGTGATTTCCTGGATACTTCACAGGCAACTTTGTACCTCAGTTGAGTCGTCTAAGAACTGGGAAACTATAACACCTCTGCTCACCAAAGAGGAAATATTAAATTACACCACGGTGGCAAGAATTGCTCTGAACATGTCTCCGAACTTTCATTAATGACATGTTGCAGCACAGACCCCAGGGAACACCATGCTGAGTATTTGTGCACCCATGGGAGGGGTACATGTGTTGTTGTTTGCCCACAACTTGGGAAGTGAGCTGGTGGGGAGGCTGGGATCTGCACACAGATGTGGCCAAGAAGTTCAAATCCTTATTGTGTTACTGTCTCCTTCCAGCCAATGGAGGTGGACTCACTGGGAGTATTAAAAACAAATGAAAAAAATATTCTAGGGCATGTTTCTCTTTAATGAAATTTTGTGATTGACTAATTAAGAAATTAAAACTAATTTATCTGGAAATGGGATTTTGAAATGAATTGCTATAAGACAATGCTTTATAGTGGATTAATCTTTTACTAATTTCTATTCTGGATTTCTTTATTTTTGTTAGTGCAACAGAAAGCTAAATCTCTTCTGTAGAGAGAAATCACCCTGACAGTAAGGCTGAAATGTGCCTGGAATAACAATCCCTTACTGTAGCTGAGCTAATAGTGGTACTTTATCAAATTTCCCATGCAAATAAATTTTTTCTCCAATATCTGTTTGAAACAAGCTTCTGTGGTGACTGACCACAGCATTAGCAGAGGCCAAGGTAAAAGGGACACAGACATAACCAAAGCCAATTCTGCCTGTTTGATCTTATTTTCTCTGGTGCTCAGCCTCTGAAAGGAAAAAGGTATAAGAAAAGGTCTTTTTCAAAACCTATTCACTCTCAAGGTCTTAGACACTGAGTTCTCACCAGTTCCTTTCCTAATTTTCAATAAAATAGTGAAAAAAAAAAATCCAAGTACATCTGTTTCCTTAGCTTGTAAACAGATGAATTTAGAGGCCTTCCAAAAGGTGTTAGCAATTGGAGTTGCTACTTCTGAATTTTTTGAGATTTTCCAGGTAACATCAGAAACGGTTTACATTCAGTTCACTTTTTGTTGGTTTGTAGGTTTCCAATTTCCACGTAACTTGAATAACACTGAGGAGCATTGTTGGTGTTCAACATATGATTGCTTCCTCTCACTGCAGGACAATTCATCTCCAAAAGGACTCCCTTCTGAGTAGATTTAGGCAGGAATATGTGCTAAAGCACAGCTTTGGATGCCTTAAACACTTCACTCCCATGCTATGGAACCCTTCCAGCTTGTTGGCGTTTGCTCAGTTGTAATCCAGGGAAATCTCTTCAACAGCCAAAGGCATATTTCCATGATGATGCCTTATGCCTTAACAAGGACAGTCCTTTGGAATGCTCTGTGAATCTGCTGTCTTATGGAACTTAGTATTTCTAAACTTGCCACAGAAATAATATCTCAATTTGGCTCTCTTTTCTGACTCATGTCTGCTTTGAAATGGCTGGGAAGGAGGAATGAAATGTTTGCATGCTGACAAATACCATTACAATCCAAGAAGCTCCAACCTGTGAGCCCCAGGCCTTTTTCCCACTAAATTCTCAGGATCTCCTCAGGGCTGTAATGACTGGTAGAAATCTCAGGCACTTGTGGTCAGTGTGGCAGTCACTCTGTGAATCCTGACAGCCATCCAGATGACCCCATTCCTAATCTAGAAATTGGGGTAAACAGGACCCTGAATCCATGGCATGCCCTTTATGCAATTTGTGTGTGACTAAACATAGATCTTTATAATTTATTTATTTATGCTTGTGCTTTGCCAAACACATACATATGTGTGTACAAATACTTCAGATTGATATTTTATATCTAAAATCAAGGTCAGTTTTTTCCCCTGAATAATAATTGTGAAAGCAGTGAAATTTTGGAACAGATGAAGCATGTTGAGCTATGGAAGTTCAAAGAGAGGCAATGATATTCAACTTGGTAGGAAAGCAAGAGTTTTTTAACTTCAGCTTTTAGAGTTGTATCTAGCTGTTCTTTCCCTGCCTGCCTTCACACCGAGTCTGTGGTTGCCTGAGGCACAGAAGAAAGTCTGAGTATCAAAAAACCTGTGCTGCAGGATGAGGAGGATGCTTTGATGGAGAAATCAAGAGATAATGCCTTCTTCTTTTGCAATTTTGTTGAAAATTGATAATTTTTTTTAACATCCTGAGAATTTCTCATTTAACTTTTCCCCATAAAAATTACCAATTGCTTCAAAATCAAACTAGCCAAGACCCTTTATTAGAAATAGCAGAGTTCATCATGAAGCTGCAACTAATTGGAGAGAACAATGTATACACCTAAGTAGGTTTTAAACCAAAACCTCCTAAATCTTCAAGGTCAGGGAGTGCTATTGTTTAGAAAGTTTGCTCAACTAACACACTGGCTTCTGCATGCAAACTACAGAAAGTCATAACCATCACATCAGCATTTTTCCACTTTTTGTAATATGTGTGGATTCTGGCCTTTTCCATAGCAAAACTCTGAAAGACCATGGATTTCATGAGTTTTGAAATTAAACTTGATGACTTCTTAGTGCAAAATTATATTTTTATTTAAAAATTGAGTTAGTCTTAAAGACATTTAAAAGATCTCTAAATTAGTCATTCTGTTTTAAAATTAAACATTTTTTTTCCTTTGTGAAAGAAACAGTGAAGGTTGACTGGAAATTCATTTTTTATTGTTAAAAATTTTATACAGCTCTTTTCTTTTTGTTTAAACCTGTGTATAGAAAACATAGCTCTAATCACTAAGTTGCAATAATAGTAATATTAACAACAATACAGAAACAGCTTTCCTTGCTCACATGTGTTCCCATCTGATCCCTGGTCCTGTAAAACCAGCTTTTCAGTGGTGATCACTAATTACATCCTCACCTGAGGTTTTGGTATCTGGACTTGCATGTGACAGAACTGTCAGAACACTGACACACTGAGCACAACTGGAATCAAGCTAGGCTCTGTGTGCATTCATTTTTGGTTTTGTTCTCAGGGTGGAGGCTATTTATTTAAAAATAGGTGCAATACCATTAGCAATAATGTCATAAAGGTGACATTGTGAAAATTGTGAAAAGCTAATTGCTCTGGTTTCAGAAGAAATGTGAGCAGCAGGCAGTAAAGAAAGATGGGAACAGAGGAAGCAGGAGGAGGGCTGTCTATGAGGGGTGTGCAGAGGCCTTCCGAGGCACCCTGTGGAAAACCTGACTGTGATCAGATGTTTAAAAAGTGTGTCTTCATGTATGTATGTAAGGGAAATTAATGCAGATCCCTCTCCATGCCTTCAATTTTACACATCCCAGCTGCTGGCTGCCTGCTGCTCTGCCTTTGATATGCTCTTTCAGTATGTTTGTGTGTGTTACCTGAAGCTGAGAGAAAGAAAATCAAACTGTAGAATCACAGAATATGCTGAGAAGGAAGGGACCCACAAGGATCATTGAGTACTCCTGGCACTGCCCAGGAACCCCCAACAATCCCACCTTGTGCCTGAGAGCATTGTCCAAATGCTCCTGGAGCTCTGGCAGCCTTGGGGCCGTGACCATTCCTGGAGAGCCTGGGCAGTGCCCCATGACCCTGTGGGGGAAGAACCTTTCCCTGATATCCAATCTAACCCTCCCCTGACACAGCTCCAGCCATTCTCTGGGTCCTGTCCCTGGTCACACAGAGCAGAGATCAGAGCTGCCCCTCCTCTTCCCCTGTAAGGAAGCTGCAGAACTGCTGTGAGCTCTGGCCTCAGTCTCCTCTTCTCCAGCTGAACAGACCAAGTGCCCTCAGCTGCTCCTCACATGGCCTCCTCTCCAGACCTTTCAGCATGCCCGAGGCCTCTTTTGGATGCTAACAGTTTAATGTCTCTTTTACATCGTGGTGCCCAAAGCTGCCCCAAAACTCGAGGTGAGGGTGCCCTAGTGCAGAGCAGAGTGGGACAATCCCCTTCCCACTGACTGTCTCATTCTTATCTAGCCCAACCCAGTCTCCAGATCCCAGACTTGAGATTTGGGATGTACAGCCTGGCTGTCCTCTGCCAAGAGGTGTGAAACCTTCCCGAGGTGGGAACACACTTGGTGGCACCAAGCAGATGGTGAGTTTGTTGGCAGTTCAGCCCTGGCAACTCTGCCAGACAAAATGAGGCTGAGGCTTTGGTGATTTTTCAGTTCTCATGTTGTAACTCCTCTGCTGATGGCAAAAACAATATGGGATCATGAAAAGCACCTACTGCCCTCTTCAAGCTGCCACCCTCACATGGAAAGTAGCAGCTTTTCAAAATGTTTAGTAGAGAAAAACACATTCCTATTCACAAGCCCATATTTTCTGAAGCAAGTAAATTATCCTGTCTGAAGGTTTTAATCTGGAAAAACATAATCTCCCGTAAGGAAGACATCTAACATCCATCCAGATAGCTAAAGTGAGGCATGGTTCTGAAAGCAAACACAAGCAGGGCTCTGTGCAGGCAATACTGAGCAATTTCAATAATTGTTGATATTATCAGCCCTGCCTCCAAAACAATTGAATACATAATGTGAGATTACAGAACAGCACCGTTATTCAGCTGCTGCTGAGACATGGGGAGAAACTAGTGTTATTATTCATTTAAATTATGGGGCAGGAAGATTAATGATGTGCAAATTAGCTTCATTCTATTATGAGTAATTTTTGCTTTCATTAGCCACTATCATCCCCCAAATGCCAACATTGCCTTACATTTACAATGTTCAAATGGTATATTAAATACCAAATTATATATCGACTCACCTAATTTTCCATGCTGAAAGGCATTGAATGCATAGAAAGTTTTTGCTTCTGTGAACCTCTGCTGCCCCTTTGTCAACTATTGCTATCAGAAAGCATTCACAAAGTGCAGCTTGCTTTAAATTGCAGGGCTTTGGGACCATCTCTTATTCTTTAGTTTTTCAATTAGAGACAAAGTATTAACCCAGTCTGCAGGTTGCTTTGCCTCCTTGGTAATTCTCACTATATCATTATCATATCATCATTTTCTGTTTGCTGCATTCCTTATGGCAAAGGGATTTTTTTTTTCCTGGGGGAGTGTTAAAAAGATTTACTGCTTTGACTCTCACAATGCAGTATTTCTTCCACCAGGTACTTTTTATCTTGTAATGCATCTACGAAGTATCAGCAGTCACCTCCTTCTCTCTCTGGTTATGTTGCTCTGGCAAAGACATTTTCTCATTAATCTCACTGTTAAACTATTTTTTTTCTTTTAATATCATGGCAGATAAAGTGAGTCCACGTATACAAAGTTTAAAAATTCCTTAGTTTTTGATTCTAACTTTTCTTTGTGAAGAAGTGTCTTGCTCTTTGAAAATAATAATTAATTTCATTGGGACTACATAGGCATAAGGACAACTCAACCCAGTTGAGGTTAGCAGTCTCTGCTTCCTTATGCTATCAGTTTTAAAACAAGTTAGCTGATGCATATCCTGCATGTCATAAGAGAAAAGAGAATGCTTTAGATAGTAGTGTGTTTTTCTTAGCTCTGATATTTTGTCCTTATATTTTGTTCTACCCTTCTGCCAGAATTACCTGGGTGCTGGCAGTGGGTGAGCCCCTCTTAGCCCCAGCTTGCTTTGGATGCTGCATGCCTGCTGCACCTCTGGAGCTGACAGGATTCCATTCTGGATCTTCGGATTTCCTTTGCCTCTGCTCCCTCCAATTCAACATCTCTCCCACAAAACCTGTGTGCAGCCCCTTGGCTGGGTTTGTCCCTGCTCTCCTCATCCCTGCCTGCCCTCCTTGGCAGTCAGGAGCTGCTGGGCTCGGGAATGGGGCTGCACCTCCCCAGAATAAAGAACACCCCAGGGAGCACAGGGGTGTGGAACAACGTGGGTGCTCTGCCCCTCAGCCCACCCTTGGACTGGGACATTGCACTGGTTTGGTGGGGTTTGAAATTGCAGAGTTCCAGCACAGATCAGTGTGTACACATCAGAGCTCAGGAATTCTGGCAGGACTCAAAGCATGAACATGCTGAGCTAAAATGTGCCAGCTCTTCTGTAATTCTAAGTGATGGCTTTTAAAAGGCTCTGACCAAGTTTAAAGGCCTCCTTCAACCCAGCTGTCTGTGGGTAACGCAGCTTTTAAAACAGTTCTTATCTAAAAGTCACACTTCTTAGGGGCAACGAAGGAGAAGAATAATATCTCCTGGTACTTCTTTTATGCATTAGATTTAAGACTATCATTAAAGCAGGAAAGTGTTAGCTCAGGGAAATATGGGACATATTTAAGGCAATTTTTAAATGAAAATGGTTTTCCAGTAGTATCTACCTCAAACACTGAATCAGAAATGACAGTGGACTTAATTTTTTTTAATTGCCTGTATTTAATACTCAGTTTTAACTTTATGGAATGCAAAAAATTATATTTTATTTCCCTGCCTGTAGTAAGTTTTGTACTAGGATTTTGCTATATGATCTGCTAGAGAAGGAAATATTTTCCATTCATAAGATGTGCTGCTGCCAGAAGTTTTAGAAATATGCTTCCATCAATATTTATGCCCTCATGGGGGTGGTTTGGTTATAGTTGACAGTTTAGAAGCTCATTTACAATGTGCTGTGATGATATGAACTACCCATTGTTTCTCAGTGTATGTTTTACCTAAAGAATGGTTTACTGCAGCTGTTTGTATGGTAGGAGAGGGTGTGGGTTGATGGCTGAAAATGTGTGTAACCTCTGAATTCAAGAGCAAAGATTATAATATCTTTAGTAATAACATCTTGAAGGTGCTTGCAAAAAACCAAAGAACGAAAACTCTCAACATGCACATTTCCTTTAGTCACCTGCTGGACAAATTTTTCTCCTTTGGTTTTCACCTGAGGCTGGATGTGAGCATTGTCATACTGCCTATTAATCTGGAGCAAGCAGCAGCTGGCTCCAATCAGGAGTTATAATTCAGTACTTGGAGAATTTAATTTCTGTTTCTTCTTTATGTTCAGTCAGTGTTTTTAAGTCCTACAGGCTGCATGTTGTTACATGACATTCCCTTCATCAATGCATGTTGTGTTGTCAGAGCTGTGCTTCTTGTGTCAGTAATGGAAACTCATTTTTGTTACTGCTGCTTGTTTCTTTGTGCCCTGAGGGACCAAACCAACTGAAGAAAATTAGTTACATGATATATTTACGAGTTTTATTTGCAGCCTAATTATCAGTGGATATAGGGTAGATTTAGTTTTGTGAGTAGTACAGTCTCTAAAAAGAAATTGAGTGGGCATCAGATCACAACCTTTAGCCAGCAGTGCTGATACCCAAAATATGTCCAATAAAGAAAATGTGTCCAATAAAGAAAAATCCAGAGTGAACCTGGGTAGCCAGAACTGAGGGCTTCCTAAGAGAAAGTGGTAATTTTTTAATATACAGACTCCTGAGAGGGAAACGATAGCACCTGGTGCCAGTCAGGCTTGTAGGATGTGAAGTCCAAAACTTGCCACTTCAGCAGCCCTCTGGAGAAACCAAGCAACTTCTTTGAAATTAGGGTAAATTATTGAGATAATGTTTTTCTGTAATGTTTGAATTAGCTTTGGTATATCTGTCAGTGTTTCTGTCAGCTTTTGAAAGAACAGGATCAGTGTTTATGAAAGGATTTTTGGCAGTTGTTTTGTCATGTTATGATTTTTTTACTTCTAATCTGTGATCTTATTTCTACTTACACCACTGGAATCCCGTGCTATGTGTTTGAATAAGGCTGCGTATACCCTTAACAGAGCTGATACCTGCTGAATTAATAAATCAAGGAGGGTAAAATAGGGCCATAATTTGAAACAATCCTGTATAAAAGACCAGTGAGAATGCCAGCCTGAGCCCTGGCCTGGAGCCTTTGCACCATCCTGCCTGGTCTGAGCTGGAGATTTATGGATGCACATACACATGAAAAAACACCTCTAACTTGTCATAGGGAGGGGTTTGATTTTGACCAAAATATTCTCCCTTTGGTGAAGTGATGGTGATATTCTGCACAAGAGCATGAAATGCCCATGGGTTTGGAGCAGCTCTTCCCATTAAGGATTTGCTCCCTCTGTTGACCTCTGAATGCTGCCAGGGGTTGCATCTGTGGTTCCTCCTCAGAAGTGTAAGAAGACTCTAAACTGTGTCTCATGGCTTCTACATGACTAATGCTTTAATCTCATTTAAATCTGCACTAATGAATATATCTGCACTCCCCCCACCACTATACATTCAGACACCACACAGGATAAATAAGCCAAATACAGTTATTATTGTTTTAATGTTGACCATATTGTAGAAATGTCAAAATATTAGCTGGGAAAATTAATTCTTACAATTTAGCATATGGTTTTCCTGAAATGAAATCAAGGGTATCACTCATCTCCCTTGAAGTCCTCCCACAATATTTATACGGAAATATTTTCCAAAAAATTCAATTCAAACACCCTCATGCATTTTGCTGGCAGGAAGTCAGAGAACAGTTGTATTTCTACATCCCTTTCCTACTTTTCTTCCTAATGGAAGGTCAAATAGGCAGGAGGATGTCTGGGTTGGTAGTGGTACTTCAGCATTGGGTGGATGATGCCCACAGACACCTAAAAGCATTTCATGAACCATAATATTCAAATTTATGCTGTTGTAGCATTAGGAACTGTCTGCTTCTTTCAAGGCTTTGTTCCAGGACTTGGAGAACTGAAGGTGAGTGGGATCCAAAGAGTGTTTCTCCCCCCTCCAGGGCTTGGTTTGTGTCTGGAGGGTATATGTGGTGTTGGAGGGGAGATGGATGCTGTTTCCTCCCAGTCAGGAGCATGAATGGGAGGTGTTCCTCTGCCTTCCACTGGCACAAGCCACTGCACACACCCATGCCTGGCACTGTGGGACTAAAGAGCTCCTGCCACTGCACTGCTGTGCAGCCTGATGGGGCATTGAAAGAAAGAACTGGGCTTCATCACTATTTCATACACAAGCCCTTGGCAGTTCCTAGAGAGCGTTTTCCTCAGAGTATATAATTTCCTTTTGGGTCAAATCACAGACCCTTTTAAAACTGTGTATGTATTTGTTTCTTTTCTGTGCAAATATCACAGCTATTTCAAGGTCCTGAAGGTGTCATAAACATGACTTTTTCTGTGTGTGCTCATCATCTACTGGGAGCAGTCAGTATTTTGAGAAGATGTGTTTTAGATAATGCATTAATAGATTACAATATTCAAAATTATGGCATGGTTTATGCATGATTTAGGACAATACTTGTTGCAAGGGACACTTAGTGCATAATCCATATTAGACCTGGCACAACTGAACATGTTATATGGCAGCAGCACTGCCACATCTCCAAGCACAGAGGAGTCCCTGTGAGGGAAATAACTTGGTGCCAGCTCCATGACAGTTCTCTGGCATGTGCTTGCTTGCTTGAGCAGTGAGACAGCGCTCTCACTGATGCTAAAAGACTTTTTTTTTTTGTCCCTGGGCTGCTCTGTTTTCAGATGTGTATGATATCAAGGGTGTCTTAACAGCTGGTGGTCCCCACATGTAGGAGGCTTTCTGGTGCACGTGTGTTTTTATGACTAAGGCACTTGAGCTGTGTGGTAAACTTGTCCATGGGGTCATTTCAGTGAAAACAAAATAAATTACTGGAATCTCTTTCAGGAAACACTTCATCAACCTGCCCTCCTGAATTATTTTTACCCTCAACTGTATGTAAGGACAGCTGAAAATAGGGTGCTCCATGGAGGCTTGCTGTGAGCATCAGAGCAGTCCTAATTATTCCAGGTAAAAAAGGAAATTACTGAGGGCCGTTTTGGGGAATGTAGTGCGAGTTGTGAAGCAAGTTGTATCCAGGCAGGAAATTGGTGGCATCTCACACCTGTGACATGCAGGTCTCAGCCATTGCCAAAGTGAATTTACCAGGACCCAAAGCAAAATCATATAAATAAATGATTTTTATTGGTACCTAAACATTTATATTTGGTGTGAGTACAGTCTTTGTGTCTCTAGGTTCCCTTAATACCCATGACTACTACACAGCACCATGCACCTGCTCTTCTGTCCCTGAAAATGAAATGTCTAGCCGTGTCCCCATAGAAAAAACTACTTTTGTTGGTTGCAAACAGAAGGAGCTTTGGGCTGTCTCCTCTTAAAACAGGGGTAATGTTGAAAGTAGAATATCGACTTTTTCTGACTCGTCTTTTTATGTTTTTTCTTGCAGGAATTTCTAGCTACCTTTTAAATTTTCTGGGAGTGAGTGATAAGTTAATGGGTCCAGTGCTGCCATACTGGGTGACAAACTGGAAGGCAGTAAACTGCAGATTCATGCAGAGTTTGAATTAATGACACTTAATTTCAAGTACTGGAAGAAGAGGGTAAAGAATGTCAACCTTCTACTGCTTCTCTGCCTTTTCACGCTTTTACTTCTCTGCTGTAGCTCTGAAAATTTGCCTCCAGGAATCAGGTATTGTTTTCACTGGAGAGACAGGCAATGATAAGGAAAGTCCAGTCAAATCAAAACCACTGCTTGTTTCTGAATGCAAATCATGGCAAAGAAACATCTGGCCAATTTTTAAAATACAATGCTTTGTTTTTTAATAACCAGTCAAGGGCAAGGGATGAAACATTACTGATTAAAATAGTATTTTTTTGGACATTTTCTACTCAGTGCACACAGGAACATCAGCCGCTGCTGCAGGGTTCACTGCACTGCAGTTCCTCCAAAAAGGTTTCCTGTGTCCAAGGACTCATGGACATGGCTTTTCTCATTTTCCTCTTTCTCCTGTATTTGTAACAAGTGATACAGATTGCAATTCCTGAAGGAAGATATTTACACAAAATTCAGTGATATCACCTGAGATACTTCTTTTGAGGAACTTATGGGAAATGTTGAAAGGTCTGTGAGAACAGGTGGCTGAAGAATTAAGAACTCAAACTCCAGACTAATTGAAGCTAATCAACTGATTGTGTGTCTGATCAGCACAAATTACCTGACCCTGTGATTTTCATGGTTCACAAAACTATTTATCTCTTAGGAATGGTTTGCACTTGAGGAAAGATGTACAGTCCTTTCCAAAGCCATTATGGTTCATTGGCAAATTGTTCAGTGGAGGCAATGGCTGCTCAACATCAAATTACACTGAGCAATGTTGTGTAACTTCATTGCTGGGGAGGAACCCCCAGGATGCAAAGAGGTCTTGAATGCTGGTGCTCAGGTGCAAGGGAGAAGGCAATGTGGGTGTGTTCCTGTGGTGTTGTTCTAGAGCGAACAGGAGTGAGGAGGCAAGAAGAGGTTTTGAAAGAAAATATGCTAGTTGGGCTTCATTTGTTGATTCTGTTGTTATTTAGCATTTCCTGTAGTGGTATAGCCAGAGAAAGTAAGAGTGCATTAATGGAATTGCCTGTGACAAAAAGCTGGGAGCATTTCTCTGTGTGGGGATGGAAGAGTAGCAGGCATCAAGAGGAAAAGAGCTCTTTGCACTGATAGAGCAGTAGTAGGTATTTGTGGCCTGGCTGAAAATTTCGAGGTATCCAGCTGCCAGAAAAATAACATTTTGAAGTAAACCTTGTTTAAGGGTAGAGGAGAAAAAACTGTTCTTGAGACAAAGATTGTAGAACTACAAAATTATTTATATCATTGCCTGGTAGCAATAGCCTTGATGATTCTGGGAACACCCAGAATTTTCACATTGTCTCAGCTCCACATGTGAACACTGCACTTTGGAGAAGAAATTCAGGTAGGAAAACTGGATTTTCCTTTGCAGACAGAGTAAATAATGTACTTAGAGAATGTAGCTGTTGAATTCTCTTTCTCTCTCTCTCAAGCATGTCTAAATTATTGTATTCTGAGATATGTTATTAGCCAAGTTAGTATTGGGTTTTGCTAGAGGGCCAAAGGCATGGCCAGATACTGAAATAACCTCTGAAAATTCATAAAATCATCCTTCAAAGAATGTGTGATATCATGGAATCACAATGATTTCTCAGTAAAACAGTTTTTCAAAGTTTTAAATAGTAAAGCAATGTCGTGTCTGTCCCCTAACACTGTCTGTACTAAAGAGCATTATTGTTCTTGTCACATTCCTAAAGCAGTCCAGAAGTTCACTCTCCAGTGCTCTACATTAAATAAACTTGTTAATCAGGGAAAGCCTTTTAATAAGGTGAGCCTGGCATCATCACTACTACTGATAAAAAGAGGAGGAATTTTTTTCATGTGTTTATTTACCAGTCATCATCTTTTACTAACTCCATGTCATTAACAGTGAAAAATATTAAGCTCCTATTGCCTATCTAACACCTTCCAAAGATACTGAGACCTACAGGACTTAAGCAAAACAATGTCAGATATCTCTCTCTGCTTGGTTAAATAGGGATAGAAATGGAAATAAACATAGATATTATACTGGTTTGAAGATCAAAGCACTGATAGGAAAACCTGGATGAGTTGACTTGTTGAAAATGAGAAAGGAAAAGCAGAAGGAAAAAGATTTAAGGTAAGATTCGTTTTATTTTATTATTTCTTCTCCTAATTTCTTATGGGCCACTGGGGGCCATAGCAGAAGATGGGATCTATTCCTCTTTGCAATGACAGCAGCTATGTGACAAATACTGGGGAAACCACTCTGAGATTGCTCTACTGGACTGTTCAGAGGAAGAGCAAAGGTGCATAGTGTGGTGCTCAGCTCAGGGACTCTCTGAGTAGCTTTGGTTCAGGTGGGGCAGAAATGTCTGAAAATTGAACTGCAGTTTTTGGATGTTTTGTCACGTAGCAGTGAGTCTTGTTTGAAGACTCTTGAAAATGTTAACTTGCTCCAAGGGGCTGGTTCTGAATGTCCTGGAGCTTTGCTTCCCTGGCTACAAAATGAAATGATTTACTTATCCTTTCCCGCTTTCTCATATTTAGACTATAACAAGGAATATTTTTGAAGTTGTGGATTGCTGTGATTGTTGCACTGAGGCCCTGATTGAAGCTGGGATTTCTACATGCCATTGTACTCTAAAACAGTAATAATTCCCGAGAATTATGGGAGTGATGAGGGGGAATTCCCACATGCTCAGTATGGAAAGGAAACTGATTTGGGGAGGAAAAAAAAAAAAAAGACATTGAAATGTGCAAGGTGCTGAAGGCTGGGTGCTAATTTTTAAACCAAACCATCTTGTTCAACAGTCAGGCAGATTTAATAACCTAAAGTGCAATCCACCAAATCTCTTACATATGGGAGGACCCCACAGACTGATACTCTGTGTCAATTAAAATTTCAGCATTTGAATACCTTATTTAAGACAGGGACCTCCCCCTGAAGGAGTAAACATCTGATCATGGTATTAAAACTAGTTGCATCTAGTTAGAAAAAAAAAAGTATTAAAGAGGGGGAAGATGCGAAATAAAAAAAGACAGTCCTTGGCTTCTCTGAGCTAGAGACATGAACTTTAAAATTGTAATAACTAGGAAAGGTAGAAGACATTCAAATGTTTGTCAAGACCTCTGGTTTTCAGCTTGGTAGTGGTGCACCAATCAGCCTTTCCAAATTCACCAGCACAGGCGACCACCTGGTCTCCACAAAAGCATGTTTTACTGAACTTCCTTGACAGCCTGACCCTGTCTGTATTTTTTCTCTAATCGGTGACATAAATTCTTGTCTGTTAGGACGGTTTAGCTCTTTTTCTGAATGCAGAGTGTCACTATGTGTCAATTTTTCCTCCTTCACAAGGAGATGATATAGGGACTAGAGCTATTAGGAGTTTCTTCACAGCTAAGCTTTCTAAATCGATGACTTTCATTACATTTTTTCTGACTTCTGTATTTTTTCATCCTTAATAGGACAGCCTAAATGCAATGCCACTATTTTACAACGTTAGCTATTAGGCTATTCTTATTCTTAACAATGGTTTCGGTACTACTTTTTTTTTTTCCTGAGCTGTATCTGCAGATTATGGCCATTTTTGAATTTAAAAAGGACATTATTCTTATGTGGTCACACTGGTTAAAGTATAACAAGGATGTCTGAATATGCCTTGAGCTGTTCTAAGGAACACAGATTTTAAAGCTACTGGGAAAGCAATTTCACATATTTTCTGTAAAAAACATGAAACCCTCAGTAATTAAGCCCAAAGCAGATTTTGTGTGTGTGGGTGAAGCATGGTCTGACCTGCATGTGCCCCCACGTGGGCTGGGTGCCTCCTCTGGGCTGTTGTCACTGTGACCAAGACAGGCCAAATCCTGGTAACCACTCATCTCCTTGGAGATGAGAGGGAGCACAAAGCCTCCACTCCCACAGGGCCTTTGCACAGTCTTGAGAGCAAAAAGATCTAGTCCTTGGCTTAAAGACCCTATTTTATTTAACATTAATGCTCCGGAAACTGTGAGCAACCTCTTGTTTTTGAAAATACCTTGAGCGTGTTTGTCCTATGCAATGGAACTCAGACATGACAAACTTTCATGCTGGGTTAGGAGGCTCTCGCTGATGCTGAGCTGGGAGAAAACTTTCCCCGCTCCTTGTGAGCAGCAAGGAAACTCCTCCTCAACTCTGATGGGGATTCTTGACCTCTCACCCTCTCCAACTCAGTGGATTATCTCACCCCTCACACAACTGCTTATCTATAATTGTTCAAACCAGAAGCAAAAGGAGGAGATCCTGCCACCACTGAGTTTAACCTGGTGTCAGCTCAGGCCACTGGCAGCTAAGGCAGTTTATCTCCTCATGGCCTGAATGAAGGGAGGGGCATTTCAAAGCAAACTGGATCCACTTCTGCTGGCAAGGGAATTATCCCATCCTTTGTACCAGCCTGGTGGAGGTTTGCAAGACCCAGCTCCTTTAAAGTGTGCTTGGATTGCTCTGTACAGTGCTGCAGCTTACAGCATAAATATATAGAATATGTCATCTACCTGCCTTTTTCCCCCTACCTAACTGAAGAATTCTAATACATATGTTCTACAGTGCATTTGTTCTACTTTGTTTGCTCAAGCCATTTTCATTTTCTTTTGTAAGAAGATCAGTAGATGGAAAATAATTAAATTTTTCTTTTTTTTTTTTTTAATTATGAGAAGTTGGGCAACACCTGTCAACAAAGGAAATTTAAGGACTATGCCTGTGTATCTGGAAAAGAGGAAATAGTATAAGCATTTTGCACCCACCATACAACTGCGTGGGAAGTTTGCATGAAATGCTTACCTAGGTCAAGAAGGCTTTTGAGAATTTCTTCTGAGAGCATGTCTGGCATTTCCCCCTACAGGGAGAGGTGAATATTCAAGTACATCAGGCTACATGATAGGCAGACTCTATCTGCTGGTGTTGACAGTCCTCCCACTCCCTTCTGTCTTCTGCCCTGTCCCGTTCATGTGCTACAGCTCGCTGTGGAGACAGAATGTGCTGTGATAACACCTACAGCCTTTGTTGCTTTCTCCCATGCCTCTTCTGCAGCAGCTCTTCTTGGACTTCAGTAAGTGTTTCTAGGATTTTCTTCTAGTCACGAAGCCATCTGCTGCATTTTTTATGTCCTATTGTCTTTGGATTTCATCGCTTCTGTGTGACAATGACGTCATTATGTTCTGGCTCTGCACTGGAGGTGTGCTGCCTGTGAAGTGACAAATACCACTGGCCCCCAAAGAGTTTGCCTGAAAATAACCAAAATGAAACAAAGAGCTGAGGTTTGATGTGTGTCATCCCTCAAGGGACACTTGAGCTGGGATCAGAACCTATTTCTGAGCTCCAGCCCAGGGTACCAAGTCAAGTCTCACAGGAGCTCTCTTCCCCTGGGCTGAAGTCTGTAGTGGCCCAGTGTTTTTGTTATCTACCTGGTTTGTCCTAGTTCCTACTATCTCTTCACAAAAAAATCAAATTAATTTTCCTTGACAGCAGTTTGCATTTCCTCATGTGATCAAAAAATGAAGCAGTGGCTGCAGTGCAATCTTCAGTCTCTGCTTCAGTTTTAACTGTGCTGCTTTCCCCTCTGCTTCTCTGGGGATGCTTCCATCTGCCTCATCTCAAAGGCCCTTTTAAATATTCTATTTTTTCCTTTACTCTTGGTTACCCTGTGGGTTTTTTTTTTTTTTATTTTTCCAAATTGACCATGGTATAGAGCCAGCCACCACTGTTGCTCTATACCCATTCGTCCCCATTTAGCAATGGAAAAGTAAATGTAAAACATGATGCTGTACCAAGGCAGCAGGCTAGTGCTGTTGTCAGTGGTCATATTTAGAAGTAGATCTGAGATTTTTTCAAAGGAGGAATGTCTCTGTCTCTTGAAGTTGGGCACCCTGTCTCTCTTCTGTAAATACCTGAGTCCATTAATCTATTACCACAAAATATCTTCTTGTCAGTGAATCTCTGTGCTTATTGTTATCTGCATTTCCATGGCAAAGTCCTTCTGTCCTACTGTGATTAATTTGAAGCTCAGTAACAGAATTCAGATATTTTTGATCTAAATCTGCAGAGAACCAGTAGCCCTTAGCTTGCTGAAGCTCCTTAGCTTGAAGATCAGGAGGCGTGTTTAGTCTGGCAAATACCATCAAAGATAGTGATGTGGGAAAGAGAAACAACTAGAGGTACACTTGAAAATTTTTCTAAATATGCTGTGGAAAAAACTCAGCAACATGTTTTATGTGATTAAAATAAAAAGAAGAGGATGTCCTGAGAATAGGATCTGACTGTATGGTCCTCCTGGGAAAAACAGGGTCTGGTGGAAGGACAGGAGGATTTGAAATGGTGTCTGGACCCCAAAGCAGTGTGACTGCACAGGCTGTTTGCAGGAGCTGCAGTGGGTGCTTACAGCTGGGAAGGGCTCTGACTTTCACAGTGGTTTCAGTGCCCACAGAGACAGGCTGTACCTTGGCTTATTCCAGACACAGCTGGGTAAGGATTGGCAGATGTAGTTTCATTGTAGTATGGTCAGAACATTACTGATTTTGCAATTCTGCTGGAGCATAAATGGAGATAAGGACTTCTGTTGTCATGAGGCTCTTTGCTGTTATGTTGGATGGCTCTAATAGCATAAAAAATTAGATTGCCTTAAACTGATTGTGGACATCCTCTCCATGGTTTTGCGTGGCTGTTTTTTAACCTAACCTTGAATTATCATCAACCTTTTTTTTTTTTCCCCTAAGTTTTTGGGGGGAGTGATGAGGGTGAAGATTAGCATGGATTTTGAAGCCCAGCTACATATAAAGCTATTTTTTTTCCCTGCCACGTACTTGAACACTTCTTACAGCTCCCATAGGGACTTATTTTATCCAATTACCACAACTGCTGGGCAAAGCTGATTTTGCGACAGACTCTTGGACTGGGGAGAAAGTGCCTCCCATTGAGTCCTTGAAAATCTCTTGGAACATCAAGACTGATAGTCCTGCCAGACCTTGTCTCAGTCCTGATTAGACCCTGCCTCGCTTTATCATCTTGTTTACAGTGAGATTTTCCTCAGAAGGAAGACTAAATCAAACAGCTGCTTTTCTATCAATTCTCATTTGGGAAAGGTAGTGCTGGATACAGGTATTTTCAAAATTAAGACTAGAAGATCTGCTTTCAATTCCCAGTTCTGCTTTTCATTCCTTCTGAACTCAGGCAAATTACACATTCTACTTTATTTTTAACCTTTTTTCTGGTTGAGTTTCTGATCTTATCTTTCCCCAGCTTTCTCTTTTATCTATTTAGGTGCTGTCTTTAACAGTGTGCAGTCAATCCTGTTTTACAGTGAAAGAGCTGAAGCACTGATGCTCCCCAAGTCATGAATTCGAAAGCAATTTTATTCCCAGTATGATTGAGAGGTGTTTCAAGATGTGTCAAGGCAGCTGGTTCCTCATGTAATCAGGGGAACATGTTGGTAACCTCTTCTAATGGGTGCTGAAGAATGACAGTGTGTGAATTGGGTAGAAATATGTGTTCCCAAAGCCTAATATCTCAATTCAAAATTACCTTCAAGACAGCATGATGGATTGCCAGCAGAATTTAATCTTGAATGAGCTTTTGTCTCTGACTTCATAAACATAATGTGGTTTAACACTTTTTATTGTCTTTGGTTAAAGCACAGCAACCTTTTGAATGAAATTAATATTCAAGATAAGAAGCTAAGGTTTTTTAGTTCAAAGTGGTAAAGAAAAACAGGGTTTTGTGTTTTTTTTTTTAATTCACTAGAGGTGTAAAACAATACATGAAGCAAATTCTTTTTAAAGCGATAATTTTTATTGCAGTGCACTTTCTCCAAATTTGGTTCAATTCATCCCGCAACTACCACATTAATTTCTATGACTCTTACATTTGCTGTTGTTTCTACTAGTTTATCAATGTTACTTAAAATGAAATTAATGTGACATTCTGACCTGCTAGATTGCAAACTATTCTCCCATCTTTTTAATTCTTTCAATTTCTGGAATTTGTAGAAGGGAGTTGTGCTTGTGGATGGGAAAAAAATTGCCATAAATTAACCAGTCAATGGAGTGTTTCCCAAAATTCCTCTAAAAATGCTAATCAGCCATTTTGAAAGGTCTCTAAGAGGAGAAATATTAATCAGTGACTTAAAGGATCAGTCACATACTGCAAACTGCAAATAGCTGTCAGAATGTGATGCACCACAGCAGTGGCAGGTGAGAGTGAGGGGTCTCTGTGTGGAAATATCCAACACAAAGGAAACTAGCAAAGCCCTACGTGCCACATATTATATTCAGCAGCCCAGGACTCAGTGTATCAGTGCAATTGTGGGAAGAGGTAATTTGTCTTGCAGACAAAGAGAGATTTTTTGAAAGCTTTGCTGCTTGCAGTATGTTCAACAGCTTATATTATATTCATAAGCTGCTGTTCTAATCAGAGTTCCTGGTCTGTGAGCTGTTTTGTTATGCCTAATGGAGAACTATGACAGAAGGAGAGAGAATTGGAAAGCTAACATATTTTCAATAAGTATTGTAATTAAATTCTCCTCTATTCCTGTCTTTGTGATGAGGACATTTTCCTGAAATACTTTTGCCCCTAATTAAATATTAGAATGTGCACAACTTTATTCATTATAATGTTCTTTATTATAATGATTAATAATATTTGGGTTTTGATGGAAAAGGAAACTCTCTTCTGAAGGCCATTCCTTTGCTCTTCAAATTTTATTAAACTTTGTCTCCTAGGGAGTGGATGACATCCTGACTGTTGCTGATGTGTGCTACAAGGCACAGAGGCAATTTAGGTAGAGACCTTCTAGCCATTCATGCTTGGCAGGACCAGCCATTTCAGACTAACAACATTTATCACTCTGATGCTAATTTGAATACTAGCAGAGATAATTTGGGCTGATCAGTAGCTTTTTTGATAACATCTGATGGATGTTAGCCTAATGTTTTATACCCACAAGCTGTTGAGTCAATTGATATTTTAGATGGGGAAAGAAGAATGGCAGCATGTATGAACACATGAACAATGGAGAGAGGGCTTTTTTGTGTGACCATACTTTGTAAGCAAATAAAGGGAAAGAGGATTAATTATTCTTCATATCATTTCTCTCTCTAAGACAATCTTTCTGATCCCGTTTTACCAAAAGCAGCTGGTAGAAGCAGACCAGATAGGTACATCTCATTTGTATAAATATATCAGTGTGTGAATGACTGAGCCTTGCCTCATTGCTGGACATCTCCAGAAAAACAGAGCAGAAAAGGCCAGGAAAAGGGAAATCACTGAGCTTTTGTGCCTCACTTGACACCTTCTGCACCAGCCCCACGGGGCAGCCTGTCCACCTGAGCAGGTACGGAAGGAAACCTGCCTCCATTACCTTCTCCAATGCCATTTGCAAAGGGAGTGACAGTGGTAGAGATTTTTTTGCAAACTGGCAACCTGCTGCATCACAACTACAATTTTTAAAGATATTTCATGAAATGTAGTAAAATTTTGTATTTGATAGCCTAAGGGAGCAAATGATTCTTCATTAACAGTGGCAGAATAGATGCTGGTGAATTCATTTACAGGAATTACAAAGAGCTTTTAGAGATGCTGCTGTAATGTTGAAGATCTCAGCCCCATTGACACCACCCCTTGAATCAAACTCATTGTAATCCTGCTGATAATCAAATGACAGCATTTGCTTCACCATTGCATCTGCATCTCACAGGAGCCCCGATTTTATGAGTGTTCTGTTAAGTGCCTGCAAAGTGTATGGTGAAGATGGATAAAACAGTTTGTTACGGAAGAAGACATCTGTGTTTTTATTGATGAGAATGAATTTTAACTAATGAAAATTTCAGTGCTGAATGTTGAGCATATTGAAGCAACTACTCAGTGTGATTAGATTTTATGTAATAATGTAAAAAGAGAGGTGGAAAATCCTGCACAGACCATGTGCCTTGAGGTGCAGTTGAGTGGTGGCCTTTTTTTTACTGCCCTCAGTTCTGATTGATATTAGCAAAATTTTCAGTTAAGTTTTGCAGAAACAAGCAAATGTGCTTGAATGTATAGGTGGTCATATCCTTGCCAGAAGTGATCTGTGGTAATTAAGGACAGGATTTGCAATGATGTCCTCAAAATCTAACGACCTAGATTTCTTTTTACAATGCTGTTTGCAGGAGCCTGTTTAAAAAAAAATGGACAAAGAAAATCCTAATGGTGATTCTCCAGTATTTGAATAACTGTTCTGGGATACTTGGAGGGAAAAAACCCAAAACATCAAGAAAAGTTTGGGTTTTATAATTTTCATTTTCTGTGAAGGGGAAGATGTTTTGATGGATTAGACCATGTAATGGGGATTCTAGTTCTTCAAATAGATTTGGCTTCCCTTTTCAAACATAGAGTTTTGTGGAAATATCTGCCAGGTGCTGACAACAGATGCCCACAAGCTGGAAAGCTTCACAGGTGGGATCTCAGCTAGGTTAGGGACCCCAAGTATGCACAGCCTTGAGCTACTCAGATGGACAAAAAGGACCCTTCTGGAGGAAATGCATCTCTGCCTTCTCCTGTGGGCATCCATAATTCTGGCAGGGCACCCTAGATTGTAACCCCTGCTTTCCCTGCATTAACTATCAAAGGATGTGGGTGTTAGACCAGAATCCCATCTTGTCTCCCTACCCCCAGTGTGGGGTGATCTTGTTTATCTTCCCAGAAGATCTTCTGGCCTTTATCTTCTGGCCTTTATCTTCCTGGAAATGTAAAAGGAGATCCTTTAACTCCTATCTTAAACTGGATGTCATTTGACAGGAGAGATTAGAGGAAGCTATTTTCCCTCCTCACTATGACATTATTTAATCTCATCTATGATGGCACAACACTAGGAATAATAGCAAGTGCCTATAATTAATTTCTATTTGTTCATGCTGAGTTATTTTGGTTCCTGATGATGTGACCACAGTGGCATCTTTTCTTGCTTTATGTAGCCTTCTGTAATTTATTGCTTTATACAAAAAAAACCAAACCAACAAACTGGTCTGTTCAGTGTGTTTTTGGATAACTGCTGCTTGTCTGAACATGAGGTAGAAAGGAGTGAAATAAATGTGGTTTTTCAGCCCTGAACACTTAGAAAATGTTGTTTGTTTAAGAAACAAATATCAGGAACTCTTGATTCTTCCTCTGAGGTTTCGAGCATGTGCATTTTTCTAATTTTTCTTTTTGGGAAATAATAGAGGGAAATATGAGATACCTTTTTTTTTTTTTTTTCCATTTGAAGGAATGCAATTCTAAGACATGGCATTTAGGAAAGACATCAGATATACCAAGAGAACTACGTGAGGGTGCAGGTTTGCTCCATCACATGAGAAATGTCTGGGATCCAACCCCTTTGCTCTATTGCACTGTTTTTCTTCTGAGGTGCTGGCCATGATCATAGCAGCCCAGAGTTGCATCTGTTTTCATGGCAACTGGATATCCCGAATGTCTTAATTTTCAGTGTGCAAGTATATATGTAATTGGTATGGCAAATTCACAGTCTTTCTACTCTTTGAATTTGCCTGCAGCTGCTGTTTTCTGCCACACTAATTTGATGTGGTCCTTCACGGGAGACCTTTACTGAAAGAAGACAAAAATAAAGCTGGAAGGGGGAGGAAGTCCAGCAGATATAGCTTTTACTTTCCTTGGTTCTAAATGACAAGGGAAGATGTGTGGAGAGGAAAGAAGTCAATATGTTGAATTAAAATGAATGTGCTTGCACAGGGACCAGGCCACTGAGATCTAAACCCCAGCACTTCAATACTTCGGACTATGGGTTTAGGTAAACACAATTACCTCCATAAGGCTTACAAATTATTAGCATTTTGCAGGGGGATTATAACACATCATTAAAGATGAAAGGTTATTTCCAGAGCTGAGTTTTAAATTGCATCCTTAGAGACCAAGAATGACCTTTTAGTGAGCTTTGGGCAGGCAGTGGTATCCGAAAGGTGGATCAGCATGAGGCTGCTGAGCAATGATGCCTCTCATGGAGGGGCAATAGATCATTACAGGGGTCACTTAGAGTTTCATGTTATTCAACTTTGAAATGGCTTCCAATACTCCCATTATCTTATGAGAGTAAGGCTTATTCTTCAAAAAGAAAGAAGTACAAAAAGGCTTCTGTTATAAAACATTATGAAACTGTTAGAGACTTAATATACACGCTTGTGTTAAGGTGGGTATTTGGTCTGAAGGAACCTGTGCAGATAATTCTAAATAGTGCCCAGAGCTCTTGGTTTTAATTATATGGCTTTTGCATTTCTAGCACCTGTTTTTATTACTTTTTCTCCTTAGCAGGAAGAATCTCCTGCCAGCACTATTGCCCCCAGTAAATCTTTCACCTTTTCAATTGGCAAAAGCCCTTTGCACAACTACTGAAATCTACAGATACATTGCTTCTGTGTAACTACACAGCTCTCAGACTTACTCAAACAGTTCAGCCCATCCTCTGCACCTTTGCCCACTGCTGCTGGCACTTCTCCTGTGTGAGAAACCCAGGGCTGCCCATGTGTGCTGGTCCCGCTGGCGCTGCTGAGCAGCAAGTGTGGCTCCCAGCCCCACGAGGGAGGCAAGGAATTTGTGTCTTCTGACTCCTTACTAGCACTCCAAATGTTTTTCCCACCTCACAGCATTGAGTTCCTTCCAGGGAAAGCCGGGCTAACTGTGTCTGACTGTGCTGTTCTGGATTTTTCATACACCTAAAGGGTGTCAGGGTTCTGTGATTTTGGCTCACTCACCACTGTAATTTTGTTGTAGAAATATTTTGCAGGATGACAGGGAAATTTAGGAGATGGCTAGGAAACAGAACTACCCTCTTCTAATATTTTGTCATGAAGGTATGATTTCCTAGGCCTTGAACTTGGAGGGATTTTCAATATCTCTTTTTCTAATTCTGCCTTTATGAATGGCTAAGTTTTCTGCTGTTATAAATTGCTAGAACTTTGGGGAAGACAATAGTATACTATAAATACTCATGAAGAAACTATCCCTTACATTTCAGGAGCAGAATGCCAAATAATTATGGCAAAAAATTATGCTTTATAGGGTAAAGGCTCTACAGTTTTTCAAGCATTTTATACTGAATTTTACAAAGAAAGGGCATGTCTGGGAAGGAGGACCTCCTTACTTATGTATTAGGATATTCTGAACTGAAGGCATTGCATTGTAAAACCTTGTCTTAATTTTGTGACTTGTGGTTTTAAGCTGGGAATTGTTAATGTGAACAGAGTTGTTGACTCAAAGTCCTCATGGGCTCATTTTCAGAGCTGCTGCTGTGCACTGGCTGAGCTTTGTCTCTAGAGCTTTAGGGCAGTACCTTGACATTTTCAAAGAGGCATCATGAGTATGGTGAATATGTTTTCTCCATGTGAACTCTGCATCTATAAGCAACACTGTGTGCAGACCATTTAGCTGGCTATTGAACTGTCTGTGCCCAATAATGGTGCTTATAATTACGAGGCATAAATAGAGACGCCTTTTGAAAAATGTGCTTTTCAAAATCAAAGCAATGAGACAAATGGATCCTTTTTTGCTCTTGGCAAAATGAGCCTGAATCTGGTTATGCTTCCTTATGTCATGATGCTTTTTGAGTGCATTTTGCCCACCTGTATGTGTGGCACCTGAATACCTGGAATCGAGGAGATGTGATACATGCCAATATGCTACAATGCTACAGGAAAATAAAGACAGGGAGAAAAGATGTCTTTCCAAACTGAAGTTGTATAAAGTGATTCCCAAGGGGCAGAGGAGAGAGGAAATAGTCAAACTAGAGGCAAAGTAGAAAGCTGGATAGTCCTGTTTTAAGACGGTTGCCAGGGGGCAACCACATGAGGACAGGATCTTGATTTTTCTGTCTTGAACAAAACAATTCCCTATCACTGCTGCCTGCACCAGAGGGATTTTTGATTTTTTCTTTGGTGATTGCAGGCCAGGATTTAGAAATGCTGACTCTTTCTGAAAACCTCTCTATGGGTCTGTTGAATGTGAGCCGTTTCACATCATTTGTACTTGCATCCACCTGATTTCAGCGTCTGGTTTCTCACGGGCTCCTACAGTTAAAGATTAATCCTGTGTGCTTTCTTCTGAGGAACTGCTTTTCTTTTATTTTCAAATTAAAAAAGCCTTAATTTTCCATACTTAGGAAATCCTAAATCATAAAAGTGTCATAACAGAGTGTTTAGAAAGGCCTAATACAACCAGAATAAATGTTATGACTTAATATTTTTTAGAATGTCAGAACTAGAATACAATTGACTGTTTGTTTTACAGTAGTGATTAAATTTATCTTTACTTTCTAATAGATCTGAGTTTTTTTCAGATATTAGGAATTTAAAGTGAATTTTAAGTGGCCTTGTTTTTAAAATAAATATGTTAATTTTGACCTTGAACTGAAGCAAATAGAGTGAGTCCCAGAATCTAGACCAATCAAGATTACAGTCCTATTTTTCTGGTAACTTTGGTTTATTGGACAATATTCATGGTTTATGGAACTGTTCAAGGCCAGACTGGACAGGGCTTGGAGCAACCTGGGATAGTGGAAGATGTCCCTGCCCATGGCAGGGAGTTGCAACAAGGTAACCATGGTTAAATTTAACCACTCCATGACTGAATCCTGCTTGAGCAAAGGAGGCCAGTTCCTTTTTTGTAACCATCTGTACTTTTATAATATCCTGGGATGTGCTGCAGCTATGCAATCCAAGGGGTTCTGTTCCACCCCTGCCTGGTTTCCATGACTGGAAAGGGTCAAAGCATTTGCTGGCCTGTGTTGTTGGAAACACACTGTGTGAGATAGTCACTGAGGGGAGTAATTTATTCAAATGGAGAACATATAAGGGAAAAAAAAATGGGTGAGCATAAACAGATTTTGAAGGTCACTTACATGTCTGCAAAATAGAAAAATGTTCATCATCCAATATAATGGGCCAAATTTCATAGAATCATAGAATATGCTGCCAGAATCATCAAGTCCAAATCCTGGCCCTGCACAGACACCCCAACAAACCCACCCTGTGCCTGAGAGCATTGTCCAAGCACGCCTGGAGCTCTGGCAGCCTTGGGGCCATGACCATTCCCTGGGGAGCCTGTTCAGTGCCTGACACCCTCTGGAGGAGGAAAATGTCCTAAATTCCAACCTAACCATTCCCTGACACAGCTCCAGCCACACCCTCGAGTCCTGTCCCTGGTCGGGAGAGTGAAGAGATCAATGCTTTCCCTCACAAGGGTGTTGAAGAGCACAGTGAGCTCTGGCCTCAGCCTTCTCCAGCTGAACAGACCAAGTGCCCTCAGCCACTCCTCATAAGGCTGCCTTCCAGAGCCTGCCCCATCCTTGTGGCCTCCTTTGGACCCTCTCCAAAAGCCTAAAGTGTTTTTTTATGATTTTTATGTTGTGGCACCCAACCTGCCCCCAGGACTGGAGGTGAGGCTGCCCCAGCCCAGAGCAGAGTGGGACAATCCCCTCCCTGGCCCAGCTGGCCGTGCTGGGCCCAGTGTCCCAGGACAGGGCTGTCCCTCCTGGCTCCAGGGCACTGCTGGCCCATGTCCAGCTGGCCACAGCCTGGAGCCCCCAGGTCCCTTCCTGCAGCTGCTCTGCAGCCTCTCTTTCCCAGTCTGCCTGTACAGCCAGGGGTGCCCCATTCCAGGGGCAGAATCCCCTATGGAACCCCACAGGCTGGGGACTGCCCAGCCCCAACATTTGTCCAGGGCTCTCTGCAGGGCTTCTCTGCCCTCGAGGGAGTCAACAACTCCTCCCAGTTTGGTGTCATTGGCAAAATTACTTAATATTCCTTCAAATCATTAATGAGGATGTTGAGCAGCACAGGGCCGAGGATGGAGCCCTGTGGGACCCCACCAGTGACCACTGCCAGCCCAGTGTCACCCCAGACACTGTCACCCTGTGTGCCCAAGCCCTGAGCCAGCTGCTCACCCATCACAGGATGTGTTTATCCTGCTGTGGGCTGGAAAGCTTGTCCAGAAAGATCCTGGGAGAGGCAGTACTGAAAGCTTTGCTGAGGTCCAAAAAGGTTACATCAACCAGCTTCCCTTGATCAACCAGATTGTAGAAGGAAATCAGGTTCACTAGTGTCTTTGCAGTAAGCTTTGCACAAGTTACGTGGGGAAAGGGTCTGCTCTGCAACTTCAAAATCCACTTCTCTTCCTTCAGTAGGTGTTGAAAGGGTCTGGTCCTTACTCTGAAGACTTGTCCATCAGATTCAAAAGAACTGTAGAAAAATGGTAAAATATGACTCTGACAGTCATGTTTTTCCCTCATGTTGGTCCTCTTCCTTAGGTAAATGGTGGGCTCATTTGTACTCCAGATCACAGCCAGTATCTCTTCATTGTGAGAGCTGCTATTTTCTGCCTGTGCCTGTCTGAATCCCAGTCCTTGACAGCACCTCTGCCTGCATGGCCTTGCTCCCTGCTTTCTAATTTCAGTCCCTGTGTACAAGTTAATTTCATCCAAGTGATCTTCTGTCATCTTCAGTTGACTTTATTGTTCATTCCCAAATGCCTTTGCCTCTTCGGACTGACACTGACTTTGTCAGGTAGCTTCAAATACAGCTTAAATTTGTATCTCAGAGTTAGCCATACTGCCCTGCTTCTCACACTTGTGACTGGACTACTTATAGCCAGAGACTCTGTAGGAGTGATTCATTCATCCTTTAGGCATGGTCATGCTGAATCATTTCCAAATTAATGCTAATTGCATTACACTGCTATTCCCATAACAATAATTAGTTGTATGATGCTGGTGTGCTCCAGTTGGCTAAAAGATCTTATTTGAGAAGCAAAGCTCTGGGTTTTCTACCTCCTGATAGTTATGTTCTGTGTCTTCTTGGAGCATATTTTAACATGTGCAGTTTTCCCAGCAACTGGAATGTACAGGAGTTTTCTTTTTTGACCTTTTTTTATTCTAAGATATTAAAATTTCAATATACTCCTATGAGGCCAGGGGCTGAGCCTTTGAGCAATGTTCATGACCTCTGCATCCTACAATGCAGTGTTCTCCAATTTTTTGGTGCCTGTTTCTGGAATGTTTTAGAAGTGCACAAATAACCCTGTGACCTCCTTGGTACCCTTTCCCCCTTCATCCCTTTGACTCTGGAAAAGATGCCTTTATGATTTATTCATTTTAGTTATTGATCTCTTTCCATTTCTTCTACTAAGGTTGTGATAAAGCGTATCTTTAAAAAGAAACTAAGTACATCCAGCACATTCAAGTAGAAGAGTACTTGCTTTCACTGGAAAATAAATATTTCTGCAGGAAAGTTTACCTACTTATCTAGTGACCAAAATAAGGTGAAGGAGATGTCAGCACCTGGAGAGCCAAGACAGGAGAAAGGAAAGGGAATGGAGTAGCTTCTCCCTACAGTAAACAGAACTTACACAAAAGCTGGGGCTGCTGGGAAGAAACAGCCCTATGAGGAAAGAAAAGCAACTTTCTAATGGAACACCTAAAGGAAGGATAAAAGGATAAATTACAAGCCCACAGTGCTTGGGAAGGGTTAGGGGAGTGACAAAATAGATTAAGCTTGGCTGTGGCCCTCAGGAGAGACACTGCCATTTGTTGCTTTGACATTGGGCAACAGACTAATACAACAGAATTGCTGTGTAATCCTGACAGAAAAAGGTTTTCTCCAGTTTCACTAGACAGATGCTAAAAAAAAAAATATGTTGCTGCTGAGCACAGAAATGCTCTGATAGAGCCTCCCTGAGTGAAACACTTGGCCCAGGGGTGAGGTCTGAAGAGCTGTAGGATCCAAGGTGGCAAGGTGTAGTTCTTTGAAAAAATCCAGATGCTACCATAGGGAAGTTCTTGTGTTGAAAGCAAGGCAAAAGTCTTTAGTTGCTGTTCACAAGGCATGGTTGAACTTGAAGGCTTAAGAAGCAAAGCTGAGGAAGTTAATTCTTGGGCCCCCAGGGACAATTTGGTATTGCCCACCAGACAACACCTGCAGGCTGTTCTCATTCTGAAGCTGTGAAGGTGCTGTGCCAGCTTCTTCCCTGTCCTGGGACATGTGTTGTCATACTTTGCTCCCAACAGTCCCTGTGCCAAGGGCTCTGCAGGGACACCTTTTAATGCTCTTTGGATACTCAGACTCAGCCTCCAGTCCTGGTGCTGGTACTGTTGAGTGGGGTTATGGGGAGCAGAAGAGCTTATGAAGTGGTGCTTAGCTGTGTAATAACTTCCTGAGAGTCAGTGCTCAGATCTCCAGCAGATTAATTTTTGTACCCACCAACGTCCTACTTGTTTGTGAATAAAGTCCCTGATCTAATTGCTGTCACTGGTGCTGTATTGAACTTGCACTTTGGTGACCTTTTTTGTCACCAGGCAGATGGGAAAGAATAGGACAAAATATGTCTGATAATTATGTTACGTGACAAAACTGATCTGAGAGAGCTGTGCTTGAACATGGCTGTCATTGATTCAGATATCCTGGAGGTTATTTTCCTTACGAGATAATTACAGGAGTTACAAACAAAGAGAAACTATTGAAGTAATTTTGCCCCTTCCCTGGCAACACAGTGCTCCTATATCACTCTTTCCTGATTCTCTGAACATCCACAAGCATTTAGCCATGGGATATTACTTAGCTAAAATGAATTCTCAACTTTATCTAATCCTTCTGAATGAGGATAAACAACATTTAGCTTTCTAATAGTTTTGGGAATAGATGGAGTCTGATATCATAGAGGGTGGAGGTAATCTGGTATCAAAAAGGAGGGAGTTCTGCCATTACAAATGGTGGAGGGAATGTGGCACCATAGCAGAAGGAAAGAGTCTGGAATCACAGAGTTTGGAGGTAATCTCACATCACAGAGGAAAGATAAAGTGTGGCTTCACAGAGGGTGGGGGTAATCAAATGTGATGGAGAGAGTCTGGCATTGTTGAGGAAGGGAGAAAGGATTCTAACCCCACAGAGGTAAGAGGGTTCCTGCCATCCTGGATGTTCAAGGGAGTGTGGTATCATAGGGGAGGAAAGGAGAGAGAGGCATCATAGAAGTAGTAGCAAATCTGGAATCACAGAGGAAGGAAGAAGTCTCATCACAGAAGAGGGGGGCTGGCATCATAAACGAGATGGAAATTGTAGAGTGAAATTGGGGTGCTTTTTATTTTGTGCACACGTTCCTTGGACACAGAGCAATAATATCACTCTGGGAAACGGAGCCATTATTTTGTTTTAAAAAACCCCACCTGCAATCCTCTCCTGCAGCTGGTGGTGATCAATGGTATTTTAAAGGCTCTCTTCCTGAAAGGGATTGAGTGGCAATCCAGCTGGCTCTGCTGTAAGTTCCTGCCTAAACTTAGGGGAGAGAGCAGGTGAAGAAGAGGGTTGCCTGAAAGGCCAGAGCTGTGCTCCAGGGGCTTAGGGTGCAGCCCTGCAGCCTGGGAAGTAGAGTGGGCACAGAGACTGTTAGAATCCATGAAGACAGACAAAAACAGCATGTCACCATGTGTTCACGCCCCATCTTTGCACAGCTGATGTCCTGTGGGACACAGGAGTCTCCCTGCAGTGTTTTTGGATAGACAGGAGGGGCTGTTCATAGCAATTGAAAAGCAGGGAGCCAGGGGGAATTTTTATTCTCTCTCTCTGCCCTGTCTTTCCTATTTCTCCTGTTAATTCCTTGTCTTTCCTGCTCCTAACACAGTGAAACAAAACTGGTTTTCCTTTTGTTTCCAGTGGTTTTATTTCTCTATTCTTCTAATGAATTAGCACAATGCTGCAAAAGCAGGACTGCAGATCAAGCAGGGATTGGGCTTCGCAAAAGGAAAATTAGATCTATTTTGCTTTAAAAAAAGTGATAACTGACCTAAAAAAATGCTTAGATAAAATTTTCTGAGACTAATGCTTTTAGTAGACAGTAATTTCAACTTTCAAGAGTGCTCTTCATCCCAAGGATGGGCTAAAATACAGATGAAAGAATTTTATAAATATATTTGAAATCATACATTCATTTCCTAATTTTTAACTGGTGCTCATGCAAAACTTGGTCAACTGCTTTAGCACTAGATTTTCCAATTACTCTTTAAGTAACACCTTTACTATGGAGTATTATGTAGCATAAACTGGCATTACAGAACATCAAGTTAATTCTTCCACAGTTTGCTTTCAGTACACAAACACGGATGACACGTGACAAAGTGATTTTTATTAACACAGTTTAAAAAACAGATTTCTCATTTGTGGTTTCTCCTGCATATCCAGCTTGACATGAGGAAAAAAAAAAAAAAAAAAAAGCTTGAATAGCGAGAAAGCCTTAGTGAAGGAGAGGGTCTGCCAGACTTCAGGCTGGCTTGACTGAAGGATGGTACCCATGTAGGCAACGGAAAATCAAGCTCAGCTTCATGCTGGAATGCAAGAGTCTCCCAAGCTTGCGTGGAGATGTCATCTCTGAGCTGTCAATACTTCAGTGGCAGGCTTGCCTGGCTGCCAAGCTTTGTGCTTTGCAGTCCCTCAGGACTCCTTTGATGGAGGGGAGATGAAGAAAAGTTTGGGAGAAGCGTGCTCTGCTGAGGCGATGGTGACAACTCAGGGGTGCTGTGCTTCCCCCACCACTCACCTTGGCAGCAGCTGATGGCTAATTAGCAAATCCTCTCAGTGCTTGTCTGCCAGCTCTTGGGGCTTTCCTACTCACCCTCACAGTTTCCTTTTAATATATGCCTTTCTTCACTTTTCACATGCATACCCTCTTCCTAAAATGAGTTAGGAGCTTGCCTCCCCTTGCCAAGCTTCTCTGCAGTGGCAGGAGCAGTGCACAACCAGCTGTGTGTCCCTGCCTTTGCAGCCCTTCCTCTGGGAAAAGTCACAGCCCCAAAGGTTTGCTTCCTGAGCCAGCCATAAGAGGATGTTTGGAATATACTGAACCTCTCTGATGCCTACACAGCACTAACAGGGGACAGTTTCTTGCTTGCTTTATGAATTGTTTCATTTAAAAAGATGATAGGATGGTGCATCTGAGTGTATTGGGTCACCAGGGACTGATGTAGTTGATTCTACTGAAAGAGATACAGGGAACAGGAAAATATTATTCTCCTTCAGGACTGTGCTGGCGTTTTTCTGGGATAGAGGTAAACATTCTTCAGAGTAGCTAGTATGGAGCTTTGTTTTAGATTTCTGCTGGAAACTGTGTTGTCAACACAGAGATATTTCAGTTTCTGCTATTATTCCAGAATTTCAAAATTTTTTTTTATTTTTTTTTTTTTTACATTTGCAGCTGATGTTTGAGGCTTTTGGCTCCTTAGTGGGCTATTGGTTAAGTTTCTGTTATTTGCAGTAGTCAGTCAATGAGTCATACACAGTTTTATAGCTGTGCTTGCCTCTTATTGTACTTGTACAGCTTTGTTTTTATCCCCCTGACCAAGTGGTTTTGATGTGCTTTAGTTTAGGGAGGGACTGTACTTGGGATTCTGCTGCTTGCTCCAGTTTTCTTTACTGGCAGAGATGAAAGAGGCTGGCCACCACCCATCTGGAATTTTAAGATTACTACAGGCTGCAGAATTTAACAAGTAACAATTGAAGGAGTACTACTGGTGAAGAATGAACTGCTTTGATTCACATGCCACCAATTTGCAGAGTAGAAGGTTTCCAGCCATCTCAAAGATGAAGTTCAAGGGAGTTGGGGGGGTACAACACACAACCCTGCCAATTGCTGAAGAAAAGGACTTGAAATCTATGGTAGAACTTTATAAATTTATACAAGGGATTTTACACCACAACAGAGTAATCCATGTAAATAGAAAATAGAACTTGTGGCTCATGCATGCAGTATCATGTATTACCCATGTATCATGGGTAAGTATTTTTGAGGGGCTGAAGAAGCAGACTGGTTTGCTCTTTGCAACATATTAATATTGTACTAATCCATGCTTTAGGCTCCAGCTGGGTGCTTGCTGAAACTAAAAAGGAATTAATTTTTCTCGGGCTATATTTTAACCAAGGAGATAGTGGTGCTTGCGTGTCCTACTCACTGTGACTCAGCATGAAAGACATCACCATATTTGGAGACCAAAACCACAGTTTCCTCAGGTGAGACTGGCAGAAACAACACCAATTCCCTTCTGGCTTTCTGTACTAAAATGGAGTGTGGCTAGTCTAGGTTGTTCTGTGCATTAAATCAAACATGTTCCTACTATTATAGACACTCAGGACCCTGGCAATGTTCTTGAGATCCCCTGCACATCCATTCCTTATAGATTGGTGGCTTTAACTTTCCTGGCTGCTGGCTGCCAGGCACTGGAGGAGCTGTTGTGCTGTGGTGGGTTGGCCCTGGCTGGATTCCAGCACTCACCAAAGCCCCTCTCTCACTGCCCTGCACTGCTGGACAGGGGAAAGGAGATACAACCAAGGGTTCCCGAGTTGAGATAAGGACTGGAGAGAGATCTCTCATCAAATACTGTCCTGGGCAAAACAAGCTTCAAGTAGAGATATTAATTGAATTTATTACACTGACACAAGCAGAGCAGAATAATGAGAAGTAAAATGAAACCTTAGAAACACTCTCTCCCCACCCCTCCCTCCTTCCCAGATCTACCTCTTACCCCAGTGGTGCAGGGAGACAGGAAATAGGATCTGGAAGACTTAGCATTACAGATTTAGACCTATACTGAGGATTTTTGCAAGGAGCAAAAAGGTGACTATGAAAGTCCAGATTCCCTCTGCTCTCAAAACATGATAATCATATAATTGTATGATTTTCAAAAGGAAAACTCTACTGATTAACACAGAAACTTTCTGAAAAGCTTTGAGGCAGACACAGATGCAGAGCAAGGGTCTGACAAAGGAAAAATATGCCAATGCATAAGGCTTGTCAGCTGTTGCTGATCTGCAGAACAGAAGTAATTAACTCTCCATGAATAGTTAAATTTGAGGAGTTAAGAAGTGACTCTGTTCCACAGCCAGTTTAGCAGAATAACTGCATCCTGTGGGCTTTGCCATGAATTTGGATATTTTATCTGAATTTGGAAAGCTGGTCCCATAGTTCTAGTCAAGCTGTGCAAATACTCTGAGTGCATTTAATATATGTAAATTAAATTAATGTTAAATCACCGTGTCTCTGTGGTAGTGAATAATACAGAAAAAGCAAATGGGACACACAGCAAAAGGAAGTGATTCAGCTGTCAGACTCTGTGCATGAATATTTCTCCAAACTCTTTGAATGGGGAGATTACAAATGTACAATTTTGCTTTTAAGAGCAAATATTTCGTAAATTTTTAAATGGTGACATTTTTGTGTCTCTGCTTAATCCTATACTGCTCCAGCTTTAATGTTAAAACTTGATAATTTAGTTTTCTAAAATTAGCCTACTAGGCTATGTCTTACATTTTGCTATGTTATCAATACTTCTTTAAACATTCCAGGCCATAAAAATCAGCCTCCAAACTCGCAGTGTAAAGCAAATATTGTTCCTTCTCGGGTCCCTCAGAGTTTGTTGCACAGGTCAAATCAGCTGCTGGATGGGATGGGGGCTGCAGCTCTGCTCAGATTGCTGTCAGCAGTAGGAAGTGGCTCAGTTTTTGTTTTGGGTTTCTGTCAGGCTTTATTTTCTTTTCTCTTCTTTTTCTTAAAACCAGTGGCACCAACATTGACACTGATGGACTTTTAATAGGAGTGGGTAAAGAGACAAGACCATGAATGAAAATCATTCTCTTTTGCTGCTTCTTAGAGAAAGCACATTAAACTCGTGTTGAATGAAAAAAGAAAGTTGTGTCTAGGATAATTTCCAAAATAATGTCGCTTATCAATATTTTACACGAGTTGGGAGGGAATTATTGAAGTGTGCAAATGTTGTTCTAACAGAAGGGCCTCAATAATCAAGCACTGATGGACTTCTTTCTCTAGAGACCTATTTTTGGTGGTATTCTCTGTTTTAAAGAAAAACTGATTGACAATAAAAAAACTAGATAAGAATAAAAACCTTTTCAATAAATCATGGTGTTTAGTTAAAAAATTTCCATTAGTAGAAGGACATGCTGTGAACTGCAAACATTTATTATTAAAGGAAAAATGAGTGTCTTGTATTTCAGCACACAGAAAAGGAAAAAATGGGGGCTTTATTTTTTCTTTATTCCATTTCCCACCTTCTGCCTCCATTTCTCTAGCATGAACCCTGTCCTATCTCACAATGTCTTCTCTCTGCCTGAGCTTGAGCAGTATTTTCTCTTCAATCCTATCAAGTATGAAATTATTTTTTTAAAATATTATCCTACAGCAGTAACTGTAGTTTGCCATAGGGAAAAAAAAGCCCCAAACCAGAGCAGAACCACCAGCCTGGGTACCAGGAGTTACCTGTTGCTTGCCAATTATTTATCAGGTATAATAATGTAATAATCAGGACCAATGACCATAGAGGAAGTGTTTATGAAAACATATCCAGTCCAAATTTATGCTGGAATGATTGATGTGACAATAATTGGCTAGGGGCTTGTATGGAGGTGGGAGCTCCCCTGAAGTCAAGTGCAACTTCAAAAACTAGCAGATGCCTCAGAGTGGATTATTTAAATGGGTAAGAGATAATATATGAGGGAAGAAGAGCTAAAATGAACTGTTTGACCTGGTAGCACAGCAGAGATTGTCAGAGGAGCTGTTTTCTCTCTGGAGGTGCAGCAGCAAGAAGTTCAGGTCTCTGTGGTGATGCCTTGGCCATTTTCAGCAGGAACAGAGGAACTAATTCCAATGGTTCTGGCACATTTCCCTTAATGTGCTTCCTAACATTCACCTTCTGTTCAGGAGCAATCACACTGAAAACTCTTGGCATGCAACCATCGAATTACATGGAAATTTCTGTTCCAGGAGGACACTCTGTGTATTTCAAAGCTGACACTGAAAACCAAAATAGAATCTAAAATCTTCCACCTTTTCTCTTGGATTTTGAAAGTTTTCACACATTGGGCTGTTGGTAAAACAAAAGTATGAGCCCAGGTCTTGCAAAGATTGGTCCTTCCCATGGGAACATAAAGGCTTTTAATGCTCGGCTTTGTGGAGTGCCCATCAGTCATTGCTGATGTCATTGCTGATGTCAGTCATTTGTGATGCACTTCTCTTTGTAAAATCACCCTGCTCAGGTGTGCTGGGAGGCCATCCATTTCAGTAGGAAATGCTGTAACATTCTTCTGACTGTGACACAAAAGGTCAGCGCACAAGACATCTGCACGCACTGAGGAAGGTGGTGCTGGTGCTGCTTCTGGCATTAACCTCTCCTGAAGTTGGGAGATGGGCCTGGACCCATTTCTGGCGTGGGGTAGAGGGAGAAGGGGAAAATCAGCATGTGTCACAGAAATTCTGCTGCTTCCTGGTCTTTGGCACAGCAGTGTTGTGTGGCCTTAATAAATAAGATGGTAGGCAAATGGTGCTTGAGACTTTAAAAGTCAAAGTTTTTAGGTATTTATTTTGATTTGCCTTTGTCTGAATAGTAAAATACCACTTTTTTTCTTTTTTTTCCAAGCAGTGAAAATATTTCCTTTTCCCTGGGGCCCAGAAGTCCATTCCTAGGTGGAGGTGCTGCAGGACTCCAAGGGGGGGATGTCTTTTGCTCACCTGAGCATCAGCAGCAGACCTGGAGGCAGCTTTCTCGATGCAGAGCTGCTCATGTGTCAGAGGGTGAGAGGCTTGAGGCACTTTTCCTTTCTCAGGCTTTGAGGTCAGTTTATATGGGTGGAAAACTGTTTCTTTCCATGTGCTTCCATCGCCTCCTTATCAAGCCCTCTCTGAGCCTCTTGCTCTAGCTGAATTCAAGGGACCAAGAAGCCCCATGGGGTGGATGCTGCCTTCCCTGGGAGAGGGTGCTGAGTCATTTTCTGTCTCACAGATCCCCTCTGTGACTGTGGAGGGGAAATGTGTGGGGCATGCGGTGCTGATCTGGCTGCTGGGGACCCTTTGCTTCTAGCTGGTAATGGTCAGGAGACCTTGTTTTGACACTCTCCTTGTTTAGGTGGAATGGAAAATGCTCTGGGGTTTGATTATTTATTTTGTGGACTATACACAACATGAATGGGAAAGCAGTGAGATCCCAGGAGAACCCTCTTTCATGATGAATAAAGCAAAATAGACAAAATTTGAGGTGCTCTGTTACTTTTTTTTTTTCCTTTCAGCTACCTAAGTATATCTGCACTTGAAAGGATTGCATGATATGAGGGCAAACAACAAATTCTTCCTTTCAGAAATGGGGGAAGAGACTTCTTTATTTATATAGTTGGGGCCAGATTCATTCCTTTGATCATGAATTGCAGCTTGTCTGTTACCAGCATTATTTCATACTTCATCTTCTCTCATGCAGTTTCTTTTCCTTTTGATCTCTCTCTGTTACTTCTGCCAGTTGTGCTACGTGAGGAGAATAAGCAAACTTAAGGTCTGAATTTGCACTGGAAAATCACATCCCTCTAGCTGGTAAATTGCTCTTGTTGGATGCCTTGCAAGTTTGACCAGGAAGCAAAAGCTTAGTGGCTATCCTGGGCAGTAAAATGAAGAGTTTGTCTGGCATCCATCTGGCACCATCTGCAGAGCATGACCCTTACACTAGGCTCCTTGTGCTCTAGTGCAAACCAGGCACATAAAACTGCAGTTTCCAAGCTCTCAGGAGCAATCCCAGGGAAGAGTGGCAAACTCAGTGGCCTTTTTTCCATCAAGAGCTCTGGAAGGCTGGAGGCTGCAGTGTATATTTTCTTTTAACTTAAATGTTAGGGCAAAAAGCTGAAATGTACCCTTTGTGAAACCTGGGGGGGCAAGAAGCTACAGAGACTTCTCTTCCTCCAGGCTGCTGTGGCAGATAAAACCAAATACACTGATGTTCTATTGTTTTCCTATTTTTTATGTCTGTGGCTGGCTGCATTGCTGATTCAGATCTCATCTTTTAGCTGTAAAAACTCCTTTTTACTTTTTTCCAATAAAGATGAATTCCAGGGCACAGATCTACAAAGCCTTCCCAGCTGAATATGTAAGTATACTGAACACATTGATTTTTAGAATTTTAAACCTCTTTTTTGTTTTCTTCTTTCTTTTAACCTCAAAACCACTGAAAATCCTGTCTGGAGAGGACTTCTTTCCTTCCTACCAATTGTATTTTATCTCTGTTAGTGACATCAGTGATTTCATTCTACCAAAGAGTCTTTGTTTTGGACAGGTCATTGAAATGCAGCAATTACCCTGCATCTGTTGTGAACTTCTGTCCCCTGCCCATGTCCCTTTGCCTCTACAGCTGTGTGATGCCCCGTGGCTGCTGGGAATCTTGTGTGACAATATTTGTATCACAACATTGGGAAAACACTGACCGTCATTGCAGCTGTAGGTGACCCCGAGGAGGAACCAGACTGTGATCAAAGTGGTCCAAGGGCCCTTGTGGGAAGACTTCAAGAAATTTTCTCACTGGCATTTGGCCAAACTTCAGGTTAGGCTTAGCTTCCAAGTAACTTATTTCCAGCTTCTATTTTTGCACCTTTGAGAAAAATTCTGTATTGCTTGCCCTTTCTCGTGCATGTTTTATCTTCGTGGCTGTCTCTTCTCTCTGTGATAGTGACTTTCAAGAGACATCTGCCACCCTGTAATGGGAATAGATGGACAGCACCAGGTCTGGGCAGCACAGTGGGGATGTGAGGAGTGGAGAGCTGTTGGGAAGAGTAGACCAGGTTGGCAGAGACAGCATCAGCCACCTACAAACACAAATGGGTTTTCTGAAAATAGCAGAGCATTTGAATTGAGGCTCCTCTTTAATGTGAATTTATACTTCTAGACATAACCAGTATGGGATGACATTTCCCAACCATTCCACTGATTATTTGGCTTGGCACAGATGTTGTTTGGTGTCTGCTGAGGGAAACTTCCAACCCCTGTGCTGAACGATTCCCTCCTGTTTGGTGACTGGCTGATAAACATGGATAGGTAGGTGCATTCTCTGCACCTGGGCAGAGGGATTAGGTGGCTTGGAAAGATGGGATGTGGCAGGATTTCACTTCTTGAAAGGTGAGTCCTGAGTGGCAGTTCAGTGATGTTTAAAAGCTGTTTAGTGAGATTTCATAAAGAGCCAGTGTTAGATATGTAATATCTAATATATGAGACTGTTGCTCTCTTTGTTCTGCACAAACCTTGTGAACATCCTGAGTGAAAACACAACCAGTTCCTTGATGGTGAAGTGTCAGGCAGTGGCACTGTATCATCCCCAGCTGGCAGGGAGATCAGCTTAGTGATGTATAAAAAAGGAGCAAGTTAGCTGTCCTTTCTTATCCCAGGAACAGAGCTGGGGAGTGGTAAATGACTTTCTGAAGAATCTCACAGGCTCTAAAGAACATGCCTGGGCAGTGTGCTGGGCTGGGGCAGCACAGGAGCAGCTGCCCTGACCCCTGTGTGGGTCAGGCCAGTCTGTTGGGCTGGCCTTGGTCCTGTCATGTGCCCTGGGTGTAGATGAGGTGACCCACCAAGGTTCCTGCCAGCACTATGGCTCTGAAGCTGCCTGCATTTACACTTCAACTTGTCTGCTGCATGGGATGTATCTCAGTCCAAGGCACTGCCTTTATCTGTTCCAGCTTGCTTTCTATATACTGGTGGAAAACTGTTTGAAAGAAAGGGCTTTTTTTTTGTTTGTTTGCTTTTTTGTTCTTGTATTTATTTCCTTTTGGAAGTGAAATGCTATTTAAAGGTGATGTACTGCTTTCCACATGTACCATACTTGCATTAAAATTTTGGAAAGTATGGGCAGAAGTGTGTTTGACTTTGAGCTGTATTTAATAAATTACTCCATAGCCCCCATGAAGTTATGCTATTACAGCAAATCCTGAGCTGAGAACTCATTAATGCTCCAGGTAATCTGGGCATGCACATTGGATGGACAGAGGGACAGAGCAGGGGGTTTTGTCTGTGCCCCTTCGGGTACACAAGCTTGTCAGGCTCTGTGTTACAGTGGAAACAGAAGAAAGCAAACAGGCCACGATGGGAACATGAAATTCACCTTTAATGCTGGTAGAGGAAAAACCCATCCTTTTGGGGTAAATACTTTAGAAGCTGCAGCTGATCTGTATTTTGTCATTACTATTGTTGTGAAGCAACAGTAATTGATATAACTTCAGCCTGCTGCCTTGCTTTTCTTGTAATTTAATCTTTAAAGAGCTTTAAATATTGATGCAGTTACACAGTTGAGAAAAGAAGGCAATAAAAGGAGGAAAGAAGAAAAAGACTAAGTGAAAATAAACCAAAGTAAGTGAAAAATGAAGTGGGTAGCAAATAGAGATTACCGTTTCCTAATACTGTCAGCAATCTGGTATGAAAAGATGAAGAAGCCAAGGTGGTGATGATGATAATGGAAATCCTGGGGCCACGTGGAGGATGCTGTACTGCAGCAGACTGCAGGGCATCTCTGCATCTCTCCCAGGTTTTGGGAATCCCATTGATCTGAGGTGCTGCTTCCCATCCAAGTGATTCCAGTGTACTTCCATGCCACCAGTAAACCCTTAGTGGACAGACATGATGGAACCATACACTGTCAGCTCTGCTGATGTGGACAGTCTCAACCCTTTGCTTGCTTGCCAGCATCTCATTTTCATGATTTGTTATTTTAACTGTGCAAGTGAGCCACAGAAGGTTCTGTATGTTGCTGGGAAAAAGCCTGATAAAATGAGACAGATGCTGTCATAAATAATAAAGCAGGAAGTCTGTTAAATAGAGTTTCCCTTAAAGAAAAGGCGAGTATCTCATGCAGCATATATTGAATTTTCTGTGGTTTATTGTGTTTATTTTGACCTGTGAAGCTGCTGGAGCCTCAGCTGGGTGTGCGTGTTGCCATGAGGTCACATGTGCACCCAACTCTGAGAAACAGCAGAAGCTGAATTTTTCAAGCAATACCTCAACATCTGCACTCTGGCTTTTTAGAGGAGCCAGTTACTGAGTTTTCCATGCAAAGAAAAACAGTTGAGGAGTATTTGTTTGAACTCAAAGGACCCAAACTATTTTTTTACATAGATGTGTTTCAGGAGAACAAGTCTACTTTTTGCACTCTGCTTCCTTGCAGAAAATCTGCCAAGACAAAATTGCTAGAAGATGTTGTGAGGAGTAGGCCAGTTGCAGGGGAGGGTGCTGCAATGGAAATCCCACAGCTTCAGGGTAGGCTCAGATGTCTTGAGGTAAGAAAAGATGAACCATCAGCTTGGAATCCTTCCTGAGGATAAATTTTACAGCGCTTCAGAGAGTGCAGAAAAGCCTCGACAGATTTGGGAGCAGTGTCTTGAGAGAGGCTAGAAGATCATGAATACCCTTTTTTTTTGTGGTCTGTAATGCTTGGCCAGACATTGGCATTATTGAGAAGACATTCAGTGATTTAATCCATATGAAACCCTCAGGTTTTGGATACACATCAGATGTATCTGATATGTTGCTGAATTGCTGCACTCTCAAGCAAAAGCAACAGAAACTATTAATGAGCAGAAAAGGAGGAGGTAGAAGTGGTATTGTAGCAATGATCCAGGAATAGCAGCAATATCTGAACCTCTTTCCAACCTGGTGTCTGTAAGAAAGGGCTTTTTATGTTTGCTTTTTGGTTCTTATATTTATTTCCTTTTAGAAGTGAAATGATCTTTAAAGGCCACTTGATGCTTTCCACGTGCACAGTACCTGCATTGAAATTCAAACAATATCAGGTCATTACTAGTTTTAGCTATGTTGACATGTTAGTTTGTCCAAGACACTTATATTTTAAAGTCCTTCACTCTATTGTTGTCTTTATTTTTTTTTAAATTGGATTTTTTGGTACAGTCTAAAACACATATGTTACCACTTAGCCCTAGCACCTTTACCAGGCCATTTGGAGATGCTTGGATATTGCAGTGCCCTGGCACATTTGGGAATGTTTCCCTCTTTGTGTACCATTTTTCAATTTTTCCTTAGGGCTGATTGGTTTGGATTTGGCACGGCTTATGCTTTCACAGGAGAACACCAACAGGTCCCAATGAATGCAAACAGATTCGTGTTTTAGGGTTCCTCTTATAACTGTTTTTACACATTAGGGGAATATTTCCACAGCTTCTATGAAGTTTGAATTTCCTGTTCCTTCTCAGCCTTTATAGATGCCTCTTTATAGCCTCTTTAGAACTGATCATCCTGAAGAATTTTCCTTGTAAGTTGGTGTTGAAAAAAATCTTCCTTTATTTAGAAAAAACACTACTAAAACTTTTGTGGGTGATAACATTTAAGACTGATCTTTTAACAGCCCCAAAAGGAAGGTGATGGAAAGTACTCATTCATCCTGGTTCTTGCACTAGCTGCTGACATGAGAGACACCCAGCCTGAAAACTTGAGCTTCTTCAGCTCCAATTAAACCTCCCTTTTGCTGTAACAGATGCACATTTTCTGTGGATCACCAAAGACAAGGACTTGAGTAGTAGCTAAAGTTATATATCTGCTTGCAGTGCTGATCAAAGAACAGCTTGGTTTACTCTGAAAAAAAGCTGAGATGTGGGGAGAGCTCCTGCTCCTCACACCAAGTTCAGTATTTGCAGAGATTGTGTGCAAGAATGTATTTGATTTCCATTTTAAGCTCTAGAGGAAAATTTAATGTGGTACATGCAGCCTGAAAGATTGGAGGTTTTTTTTTTTTAAATCCATTTTAGAATGTGTCTTTCTGAAAGATTTGTGATAGAATAAGACTCCAGCTTCATTTTCATGAGATTCTTTTCTTACAATTTTGGTAGAGTTGAAGCAGCATTTTTCTCTGAAAAAACTCAGTTTAAAAAGTTGAATTCTCTTTGGTCCCTATGGGCTTAACCTTATCCCTACTACTCAGGCTGGCCAGCATTTCTGCACAGCCTTCATTTAACCTTTCACCACACCACAGACTTTCTCCACTATTCTGTGGTGCTCCTCTGGAAAGTTAACCTTGCCTCTGGTTGTGTTTTTTCCAAAGAGCTGGAAAGAAGTCCTTTTTAATCTCAGAAAGAAAAACATCACAGGGCCTGTTGTTGGTGGTTAATTAAACACAGAGGAACAATAAAGGTGTTTTAAAAAGTACAGTATTTTTTGTTGTTGTTGTTTTTTTGTTTTGTTTTGTTTTGTTTTTGTAAGGAAGGCTGATACTTACAGTGTCAGCTATGAAATGACAGCAACTTTGCTCTGAAAAAAATTCCATATGATGACTAAGTAAATGGAAAGCTATAAGTAAAAAATAGTAAGCCAGATACACACAGGCTGTATCTGACAGTGTATCAAGGAATCCAGCAGGACTTGAAAGGTACCTTAAAAATTGGCATGTTGAGGCCAGACCAAGGTATGCTCGTTGGTGCTGTCTTGGTCAGCTTTTTCTCTCTGCTCTGGTTACAGATGTTCAAGCTGAACTTCTCAGCTTTGATAGCTGCAGTTCCATGTTGGTTTTTGTTTTATTGTGTTTTGGTGAAGAACTTTAGCAAAACTAACTGCTAAGGGGGTCACAATCCATCAAGGACCCCCAGAGCAGCCCCCAGACTGATTCCTGAGGCCTTGCAGCAGGAGACTGCACATGATGCAAAGTGATGCAACAGATCTTGCAAGACAGTGTCAAACCTGACCCCCAGGGGAGGTATTTGGGTGTTCCCACCTGGCCCAAATGTATATTCATCCAAAAACTCTATGGTTTTTTGGGGGACCCTCACCACTAAGAAGACAAGATAGAGAGGATCTATGGGATGCTGTTGGGATCCACAGAGTGTTTGATATTTTCTACTTAATCTGTCTCTGTCACTATCTCTCTCTCCCTCCACCTCTATTCTATTTCTCTCTCTCAGATTTGCTGTTAAATAAAATCCATACTATTGACTTTGGCAGATGGTCTCAGCACTAATTCAGGCAGAAGAATCTCTACAAATTTTAATAACTGGATCTTAACAGCTATGTTGGGGCAAGAAATTGCCTAATTAATATCCTGTGCAGGAGCACACGAATTGGCTGGGGCAACAAGGAGTGATTGAGCACATTGAAGTGAAGGTTGTATTCTTCTGCAGAAGATTTTAAGGGGTTTGCTGGTATGAGGTGAAACCATTGTGGCATTGGTAGCCCGTTTCCCCACTGGTGTTATCTCCACACGTACCATGCAGGCAGCCAGTAATTTTATACTCCCAGCTCTTAATCCCTTTAATCTCCTTGTCTTCTGAGCAATGCTGTAAATTAGCAGAGTACCTTTTTTCACCCCATGTCAAATTTTTCCCTTTAGAAAACAAATTCAATTGGCTTTATTCTACCAGAATGAAAAGCAATGTTGTGGGAATTGTGTTTGAATTGGAACGTTCCTTTTCTTGCTAATATGCTATTGCCAATATTTGTTTATTTGTTTGCTGTGTGTTAATTTTTAGATAAAACAGAAAAATCCAGAGACAGCTGGATATACATTAATCTTAGCTAAAAGCTTTTCAGCAGATTAACCCTGGAAGGCAAAAAGGATGTGAACACAGCTGGAATAAATGATTGTTTTCTATTTCAAAGGGTAAAGCTCTTTATTTTGGGAATTCACACTGAGAATTACAAAATTATCTCCTCTTGCTTTTTTTCAGACTTACTTTTATAAGTGTCACAAGAGTAACTTACTGTATACCTCTAGTTCTGTCGAGTTGATGAAATATACTGCCCAAATTCTTCCTGTCCCTCCCCTGGACTACTATTGGTAGCTCTGATTTCTTAGGGATTTGATCTGTTTATGGCAAATTTGCTGGGAATTCATTAGACTTAAGACTAAAATCAAGGTGTGTGGGACATATGTATAGTTTGGTGTTTGTGCCACACAATGTTCTTGTTGTGTCCTGTAGTTTCCATCTATTACTGTCTGGTCCTGAGGTGCAGCCAAAGCCCTCATGGAGGTATGAGGGGTAACTACTGAGCATCCAGCACCTAAATTATGAGAAATAACCAGTCAGAGTTTCATTTTTGAGGCAGAAACTGGAAACAGGAAGAGTAAAGTGAGTAAAAAAAAACTTTTCATCTTGGACTCAGAGCAGTCTTTTGCTCTCATGGTGTTGTGCAGGTGTGCCGGCAGTTCCTCTGCCACACAGGAACTACTTTGGGCACAAATTTTTTGGACATTTCACACTGCTGACTCTGGCGCTGAAATTTGCAGCATGGCCAGGGCTAATAATAAGCAGAGCCATAGTAATGTGTGGGACAGGTGGACAACTTGCTTGAGTAAAATCCATGGGCACAAGGGAGTTTGCAGCTCTGCTATGACTGCCACGTGCTCCGACCTCCCCCTCCCCTGGCACTTGGGACCTTTGCCAACTCTTTTGCCTTTGAACCATGCCAGACAGACCCCACTGTCCCTGTGCTGCTCAAATACCAAAGCAAAACACCAAGGACACCCCCAACTCTGAACTTAAAAGCAAACATCCTCCCTCTGCCCATTGCTTTGATCCTGAATGTTGCCACCTCCTCTTTTATGTATTTGTGACTTCTACACTTCAGTCAGCCTCCAGAAAAGCTCATTGCAAGAGGAGGCGGCTGCAGCAATTTCAGCTGTCTAGAAAAGGCAGTTTTCACGTGCCAGCTGAGGATTCCACGTTCCAGCTGCTGTGGTGCAAGCAAGGAGCAGTGCCTGCAGTGACTGACAGATGCAGCACAGGAATGTCACAGCTGGGCTTGGGGGATTTTGCCTGTGGAAAGGAAGCTGACACTTGAAAAGGGCACATCAAATACAGAGATGACTTAATGACTCCTTTCAAAACTTCCTGACGTAGTGCAAGGGATAGATTTGTATCCATAGTGTGTAGAAGAGAAGTCTGAACAAACACACTTAAATTACTGCAATATTTTTGTTTTTTTTTTTTTTAACTGGTGTTTGACTGCAATTCCATATCGACTCTGTCTTTCTCTGTCATCTTCATCAGAGCACTTGAAAACTTCATAAAGGTTTCCAGGTTGTTTCCTTGCAATGTCAGACTTGGACATATGCCTCTTTTTAGGTACCTGTGCTGGAGTTAGTTTCCTTCCCAGGGGCTGGATTGGGGCTGTGGTTTGGATCTGTGCTGCACACAGGGCTGATAACACAGAGATGTTGCTGTTATTCTGACCAGGGATTGCACAGAGCCAAGGCCTTTCCTGCCCCCCAAAGGCCATGCTGGTCAGGGGCTGGGGGTGTCTGGGAGTTTAGGAGGAGACACAGCCAGGACAGTGACCCTGAGTGACCCAAGGGATGCTCCAGACCCCGTGACATCATGCTCAGTATGTAAAGGGGGAGGAAGAAGGAGGAAGGGTAGGGACGTTTGGGGTGATGGTCTTTGTCTTCCCAAGTCACTCTTCCACGGGACACAGCCCTGATCTCCTGGAGGTGCTGAACACCTGCCTGCCCATGGGAAGCAGGGAATTAACTCCTTGTTTTACTTTGCTTGTGTGTGTAGCTTTTGCTTTCCCCATTAAACTGCCTTTATTTCCACCCACGAGTATCCTGGCTTTTATCCTTCCAGTTCTGTCCCTGATCCCACTGGTGGGAGAGACTCCATGGTGTTTGGTTGCTGACTGGGGCTAGACCACAACAGGACCTGAGATGGTGAGAGATGAACTGTGCAGCCCAAAGGCTCAGAGCAAGCTTCTGGCAGCCAAAAACCCACACAACCTCCAGTTGTGGTCTGGCGTTGGGGTCATAACATGTGTCTGGCACATTCTTGATGACAGATTAATTTCTCAGAACATATTGCCAGGCAGATTTGGAGAGAGGATATTTTAGGTAAAAGAAGAATTCCGAGATGAACATCCAGGGGTGTTCTGTAGTCTGTTTTCCAAACAGTTTATTGAAACACAAAGGATAATGGAAAGAAATTAAAACTTTTGCTGCCCATATGACATTGTATTTCCTGTTGAGCCAAATGTTTTGGGGCGAAATATTGCAATTGAATTTTAACAGATTCTTTAGCATGTTTTGGTAGGGACTAACTACTGCTTCTAGCTGAGGCTGCATGTGCCTGAGGTCCCACTGCTTTCTGCTGGAGCTGTGGCTGCAGAGACTGGCAGGGGAGGAAATGTTCCTCTGCTTGACAGACAGTTTGCAAAAACTGGGTAAGTTGCCACTGTTTTAGAAGTCTTCCCCATTGTTCCTCTATCACCATTATAAGAAATCACTTGAGCACCTTGGGGAGGGACATCTCAAGACATTCCTGTAATAACATAAGTTCACAGCAAAATTTTGGCTTTGGTTTCACCATAGGCATTTATTTCCTTTGTGTGCTTCAGTTTATGGGAAACAGGGAAGAAAAATTTAGACCATCCATTTTATTCTTTCCTGGGGTTCATTAATCACCAGACAGCAAGCAATACTTCCTGTAGAGTGTGGTTATTATTGCTTTGTTCTTGCTTCTAATATAAATATTTTTGAGATGTCCTCCTAACTGAATATGTTTGCATTAAATCAGCAGTTCTGTTCTGTTTATTGAAACCAAACTTTTCCTTATTGAGTATTGTTGCAGAATTAATTACCAGCCTGTTGCTGAGTTCCTTTCTCTTCCAGCAAGGGAGGATTAAAGCAGCAGATGCTGGGAATGCATCAGCCACAGCAGTTTTCATAAAGCTTTCCTCAAGGACTTGAATTTGCTGTTCTGTTATGTACATGTCTTGACCTGGAGATCAGATGAAGGCATTAGAAGAAACCCCTCATATTTACACCCAAGAAGTCCCCACTAGGAGGGTCTGAAGAGAAGACTGTGCAGTGTTCTGCAGGCAGGGCAATTTTCTTGGTGTCCTCTCTCTGATACAGTCTATGGCAAGAAACAGGCCAACCTTTTGCTTCATACTCTCTTCTCTGAATGCCCAGGTGTGATAGCGACCTGCTAAGACCTGGCTGCCACCAAATCTATCCCACCCAACCTCTCTGATCTGTACCTTGGAGCTGCAAAGCACATGGAAACCCATGAGTAGTTCAGCTAAAACCAATGGCTTCAGGTATGCCAAGGTAAGTTTTCTTGGATAAGAAACTTTTGGCTGAAATGGCAGGAAAAAAAAACCCAAAAAAACCTGCAGCTGCTTTGGCAAAAGCTTCTTGTTTTTGCAGAGGCCCCCTGCCACCCAGTTTTATATTTTCCTGTTAGTTCTGAAGTTTTCTGTGTCTCTTTCTTTGAGTAGCCATTTGTAGTGCCCATTTTCCTGTAGCAGCACTGGAGGAATTAATGATGTAACTTAGACAGGCTTGAAGGGGATGGTTGAGCCAGTGGCTCGAGCTGGGACATGGCACAGCCAAGGAGAGCCAGAGTCTCTCAGCCAAGCAGGCTGAAACTTTCTGGGTCTGGGCCAGACCATTCTTCATGCTTGCAGACACATCCTTGGTATGTGCTTACATGCCCTGGGTGAGTGGTGGCTCCCTTTGATCCGAGGTGATCTCTGGATGTTTGACTTTGCCTGGGAAAGGAGCCTGGCTGAGGTATGAGGCTGCTGCTTGGGTATGTGCAAACAGGGGGGTTGGGGTTCCCTCTGGCTTAGGGGCTCACAGTAACCAGGCACACAGCTTGGCCTTCCTTCAGACCCTGCTATTTTTACCCTACTCTGCTCCAAATCGATTTGCTGCTTGCCAGCTCCCCGAGGTTTGTCTCCTCAATTCACCTCAGCAGCAAAGCTAAAGCCCAACCCTGTGGTACAAACTGGGTAGCACTGGGGCAGCAGAGTGTGGGTTTGAATCACAGATACAAAGCTCACACTTAAAAGTGTTTTTAAAAACTGCTTCCTTCCCTTAGGGCATGCAGATGTTCCTGGCTCCCTGGAAAACAGAGGGAAGTGCCTCATTGCCAGGTGATGGAGTGAGGCAGAGAGTGGTGGGGCTGAAAATCCACTCCTGCAACACTTCCTGGCAAAGGGAAGGGCAGTGTTCCAGGGATTGTGCCCTGGAGAAGAGGATAGCACAAGAGACTCTGGGTCAAACCTTGGGAAGTGGCCATGTAACAATCTGCCCATAGCGTCAGGTCGCACGTTTTACACAGCTCTGGCAGTGTCTTTCAGGAACAAGGCTGGGTCCAGAGCACGCTGAACCTCCAGTATGGGCTGGTGTTAGAATTGCATTTGGGAGCCTCTTGTGACTACACAGGTTTGGGCTGCAGCAGGGAATGGCATTTTGCAGCTGGTTAGGAAAGAGCACAGTCCAGGCAAAATATTCTTTCTTTAAGTGTTGCAAAGGAGAAGTGAAACAGAGAAACTGGATTTGCCCAAATTCTCCGTTCCTGCCAGCAAGGAATGTGTGTCTCTGCAAAAGGCTGCTGGAAGCCTTAGTGCCTACAATCCTATGGTTGAGAAAAAAGGAGATTTCTTAACACCAGTGGTTCTCCCATGGCCTGCTTTCCTGTTGTCTGAACACTGGAGATGGGGAGGGGAAGTTGAAAGTGTGTTCACGTAGTCCAAGTATTCCCGTTTTATTTCTGTCCTGAATCAGTTCCACCTCTGGGCACTTTCTGTGAACGTTTGTGGTTCCCCTTTTGCAGGGGTAATGCTGACCTGAGGCACAGGAGCAGTCAGAGATGCCTTGGGTGGGCAGAGAGCTCCCTGCACAGACTGGAAGGGGCAGTGCTTTAGGAGGTGAAGCTGTTGGTCCTTGCAGAGAAGACTTTCCTTGCTGAGGACCGTGAGGCATGGCTGGGTCTCAGGGAGGGTGGGAGCACCTCCAGCAGTGCAAAAGCATTGCCTGCCATGCTTGGAGTGCTCCTTGTTTATGGGCAGTGTGGGGAGAAGATGTGAAAGGAGGAATGACGAGTGCAGAGCACAAATAGGAGTCATATCCCGTGCCACTGAGCTACAGCCTAGAAACTCCGTAAAAATGGGGCTTGAGCAGTGCCTTTTATTTATGTGGCATTTATTTCTGTGGGTAGTATAACAAAACAAAATCTATGAGACTCACAGTATTGCATGATTTCTTTCCTTAGGGTTTGGGGCTTTTAAGGTTTTTTATTAGCTGGAGATGATTTATTTAACAAACATCCATGCAGCTAGCAAAGAAAAGAGGAAGAGGTTGTGAAATGTCTTTGAGCTCCTCTATCTGCATAATAATAGCAGATCCAGCACAGGGATGCTGTGTCTCCTTGCTAGATGAATTCCCAACTGGCTTTTTCTGGTGGCTGCTGGGAGCACATTCACTCAGGGAAATAGGAGGTGGACTGTGTGGTTAAAATGATAATGGATTTTATACAGCAAACCCCTGATAATGGATTTTATACAGCAAACCCCAGCTATCACTAGCTCTCCGAAGGTGGCACTTCCTACTGTGCTCCCACCCACCCCAGAAGCATTTTGCAACATGAATTCTTCCAACAAAAGCCAGGCATGCTTGGAGAAGGTGGCTTTTCAGGGAACAGTTTGATACTGCACAGTAATAGCAGTAATAATGCACTATTCTTAATTTTCAGGACAGCAAATACTGGAGAGCAGAGCAGGTAGGCCTTATGCTGGGGAGCAAAAACCTCGAGGTAAAATGGAACACAGCTTTCCAGATGTTTCGATGGTTTTCAGTAGCCCTACCTGAAAAAAAATTTTAAGCAGTAACTATGAGGCAGTCAAAACATACAAAACTCACGTAATTCACAAAAATCCATCAAATTAAATCTCTCTAGCTGGCTAAGGGGAGAGTATTCTTAAATGTTACTTAGATCAAACTTTTTTTGTTTGTGTGTTGTCAAAGCCAAGGATTTAAACCCAATTGTCACTGCTAATTCTCACTGCAGCAAAGCAGCAGCAGTAGCTATTCATACCTAATGTATTGGTATGCTTCCCCCCCACCCTCCAAGTAATGTTTTTTTATTTTCCAAATTAAATTCATTCTTGGGAATAGCTTGGTTGAGTGACAAGGTTTTGTTTTCTTGGAAATAAAAATCAAATCTTAGCTCTCTTTTCTCTCCTTGTGTGAGCAACTAGCAGATCAATGAAGTCTCTGCTTTCTAGTAAGAATAAACAGTTTAAAGGAACTGGCTGTGATGCTCCTGTTTGTTTTAGACTTAGTGATAATGGCAGTCTGTAAGTCAATATCAGCATTTTTACATCTCCCATTGAAATTCCAGAGGTATTTAACTCGTTCCTTGGTATATAAAAGCTATTCCTGGTGAGCATAATGTGCTGAATATAACCCTTACTCAATTACTAGAAGCACATAATAAAAATTGTTGAAACTTGGTGAGGGAACTCTAACACACCCAATCCATTCATTTATGTCCTTTGTCTCATATATTTAACTGTTTTCACAATTGCCGGTGCAGTTTGAGAAGGGGACTGGGTTGCAATTATTTGTAATTTTACACATTTATGTATTTTTAAAGCTGTTTTTTGTCCTTTCTTTCTGCAATACCTTCCATAAATTTTAGCACAGTGGAGTGCAATTGTAGTCTCTTACAGTTGCAAAACCCCTAAGAATTAATGAAATGTTGCTTCAATGAAAATGATCCTTTTCTACTTTAGAGCTCATGAGCTTTGCCACGACGCTCCAGAAATGCACTCTGGCACACGAAGTAAATGACATTACAAAGGATTTCTCATCCTTCCTTTAAAATTTGGCTCTAAAAATCTATTTTTGACGGTTTAGGTATATTCCCACAGCACAGTCTCTAGTCTGAGGCTAGTGATCTGATGCTGAAAGGATAATTTCTAATGGGGAAAGGGACCTGCTCTGTATAAATGCCAGGACTTTAGTCAGCTATCAAGGAGTCGGGATGGGCCAATGAGGACAGCAAGTGCTGGACAGGAAAACAGCTGAGGAAAACTAAAGCTTGGGGGCAGCAGGACAGAGCAAGAACTCTTTCTGTAAAAGGAAGCAATCTGTCCGAAGAGGTGATGCTGTCAAAAATACTCCCTTTTACTAATGGGAGAGTTGAAATCTCAGCTCAGAGCTCTCAGTATTTTGGGAACACTAGCAATGATGCCTCCTAAACAACAGGTGACAAAGAGACTTGAGAGAGTGTTTAGAAAATCTAAAACTTTCTGGGGAAACTGTCCAAATCCTTCAGCCTGGAAGCAAAGAACAAATTAAATCTCTTTTCCCTGAGAATTGTTGGCCCTGCCTTTTTGTACAGAGCCAACGAAGCTGTATTTGCCTCAGCAGGAGAGGTGAGCCATGTGGGCCAGAATACTTTATGTGTGAAAGTCAAAATGTTGCTTTCTTTCTGCTCAGTTGCAGCTCGGCCTTCTCAGTTTGCCTAGAGTAGTGGAAATACTGTGTTTCTTTCTCAGCAGTCTCTCTTCAGTGTCCCACACTTCCCCCTTAAATATCTGGTATTAGCAACTGCTGGAAGTAAGAAGCAGACTAAATGGAACATGTATTGATTAATGTAATGGCCTAAGTGTTTTTGTTGTGGTGTGGTTTGGCTTCTTGGGGCCCCTTCTCCCCATCTCTAAGTCCATTCTTTGGGTTAAATACACTGTCTTCATTTTACCCTTGTACAGACTATGCAGTTCTGGTCCCTGGGGATTTCCTGCAGAGGGAAAGGAAGCCATGAATTTTGAAGCTATTGAAGTACTCAGAAGCTCAAATCTCTACAGCTATTCCAGACAGCCTTTGAAACACTAAAGCAAGTTTTATTACAGAGATTAGTTTACGTTACACTCATTTATTAAAACCTAAGGACATCTTTATAAAAACTACTGTATATAAAGATGAGAGCAGTGCAATAGCAGTGTAAAACACATTTTTGGTTTGCTTGGCAATCACTTTAGAAAGACAACATGATTTATAATATGAAGTCAGAGAATGCTGCAAAAAAATAAAGGACAGGATTAGACCAGAAACTAGATTAGCAAATCACTGGACACTGGCACGTGTTGATTTCAAACATCAAGTGTTATGGAAACAGTATTATCATCAATGTATCAATAAAGAGAAATCACTGCAACCCTAGAATTTCTAGTTAGCTTAATTAGCCTAAAATAGTCTGCTGACTATCAAAATAGACTATTGTACTGTATATATATATTATCTTCTTAGTAATTTACTACTTTTGTAAAAGGAGGACTAGAAGAAATGCCTGTCTTACAGAAGAGAACTTTTCAGGCTGAGAAAAGGTGTTTCTTCCCAGCAGTGGTTGAGGTTTTGTTTTCGTTGCTTTACTTTTCATACAGAGTGGTGGAATAAACCTGACTTTAAAAAATCATTTTGACGTGTTAACTTCACCACTTCTTCAAGTGGACAGTCCTCATACAGAAATTACAGCTGTAGTAAAACCATAAAAAACAGGCATCTAAAATAGCTGCTACAATATGCTGAATTATACATTAAGAGGCCAGGTTATTTTCACTCTGTTTTTCTTAAAATCCATAACCAGGCACAAAAGATGGTTAAATTACAACACCAAGTCCTGCACAAGCTTTATAACTCATCTTTTTATGTCCTACATTAATACACAGCAATTACTAAGAAGTTGGACACAGTTCTCAGCGAAACAGAAGAGAGGAAATTATTTGGACAGGGGAAGGGGCTTCTGGAGCAGGAAGGTCACTAATAGCCACTGAGATAGACAGCTGCCATTGTCACTTGGGAGGTATAATGTATGCACTTTTGTAAGTGTTAATTTCAGATCCTTTATTTCCAAACATATCAGGATGGACATAGAGGAAAATACAATTATTTTAGTCCAGATAATTTCTTTTAGAGAAGGATTACATTTGAACCAGTCTCTCTGCAGAAATAACTGAAAATTTCATTGCAGTTTATCTGGTCCACCATAATTCTGATCAAGTAAATACAGGGGGTGATATCAGAGCACAGCTACAGAGGTGGCTGAGGTGTTCAGGTGGCTGTTTGTGTAGCCAGTGCTCTTCTCCAGTGTCCCAACACCAAGGAAGAAGGGCTGATAGAAATGATGGTAGGGAAATATGTAGTGCGCTATTTCCCTTTAATTTAAGGCCCAACTAGCATTAGTCTTATTCAGGATCTTTTATTCTGCTAAAGTAGAGAGACTATCAGGTGATTATAACAACACAATTGATGAAAAATTGTTCACCAGCTACGACGTGGATTTATCCATAAATTAATTGGTAGGCAAAATCAGAATTTCAGCCAGAGAGCATCTACCTTATATTTACTGGCCCTGTATAGAGAATAAAATAAAAAGAAAACAAACAAACAAAAAACACATCCATTACAAGGTATACGTGTACTAGAAGTAAAGCATAAAACTGCTCATTAATAACGCACAATTCCCAAAGGGAAAAAAACCCTTACAAAATACAGTAAGTCACACAAACCAGTATCTAATACAAATTCTTTTATGAACATAAGCTTTTTCCAAAGCTCTCTGTGGCAGTCATCACCTCACAATGAAAGTAGGTGCTGGGAGAAGGTAAAAGGACCAAACAGTTACTGCAGGGCGCACTGGTTACAGTGGATACTTTTTTGGGTGTCTTGTCCAGGGGTTATGGATCTTGGAGCCAATGAGGAAGTGTGGAGGAGCATGATGGATGCCATCCATCATGCATCCATGCATCCATGGATGCCATCACCTCCAGCTACTCGTTTTGCTTTGCTTTTCTTGGAGTGTTCTTAATGTGTGACACAGGTGTAACATCCCAGGTGCTCTGTGGCAGCTCCCTTAGGTCTCTGCAAGCTGGGTGGTGTGCAGGAGCTTCTGTGATGAGTAAGAGTGGGCCAGGCTTCAAGCTGTCCTGGCACAGGATGGAGTTTGATGCCTGAAGGGTGGCACTCCCACCTGTGAATTTGTTCTTTTAGGCACTGCCTGCCCTTACTCAGTGGTACCTGGCATGTTTAGTTGTTGGTTTACAGAGGAAAGGGGCACGTGCATGTTGGCATCCTACTCACACTGGGCTTTATTTGGAGACTGGGCTTCCACTCCTGTGGTTTCCAGCCTTGTTGGGTCCTCCAACGCTATTTACTCCTTTGTGGTTTTAGTCACGTACCATCCTGAACTCCAGGATGTTGAGTTGGCCGTGAACTAACTCAAATCACTGAGAAGAGTGTCCCCTCTGAGTTCAACAGAAGACTAAACTTCATTTAGCCAAGGAGGTACAGAAGGAACACTTGATTATTCATTAACAAGGTGTTCCTTGTGTTGTGGTTACAGGGTAAAATGTAAGGTTATTTTAAAGTTACTGAGATTTACAGGACAAAATATTAGACATGAAGACATGAAGGATTAAACTGGCATTATCATGGCTTGGTGTTATGATTTCCAGATGAACTCCTCTGTTTGCTTGTCATTGCCAGGTTCTCCACGCAACTATCTTAAATAACTGCATTTCACAGGATTTGCTCATGTAATTGGTACTGTATAGTTTTAAAATAACCCTTTCCTGTGGAAAGTTAAGTCAACCTATTGCAACCCAGTGATCAAGTGCTCCACATACCTCTGTGGCAAAGTCATTGCCTTTTTGGCTTACAAAGGGATTCTGAGACTTGTGTGGGGTAAACTCTACAGCCAGGCAGTGGCTGAGGGAATTGGACTATTGCCTTGGAAAGCAGAGGGACAGTGGTATTGCTTTTGAAATATACAATTTGTTGGGTTTTTTTCTGTTTCGCTTTCAGCTTCAAGGAGTGTGGGGGTGGAATGGTTTTGCATCCTAATAAAGTTGCCTTCTTCAAGAACCTGAATTTAAGATGGGCTCGGATGTCTTAGCAGAGTCATTGCCAGTGATCTAAAAATGTGCATTATGGTTGAAGTTACCCTGCAGTGTGATTCAATGAAAGGGCTCTGCTTACCTATGCAATTTGACACTATGTTTAACAGTGATGTGCATTGCCAGCATCTATCCTATTGTGACAAAATGTTCACCAGGGAACTTTGGAAAAACTCACATTCAGGATTCTGACACTTAGGCTGAGATTAGGCTCAAATGGCAATTGATGGATGGGGAGGCAAAGAAAAGTTATCTACCAAAGGTTTGTCTTGTGGTCGTTTTCCACCTTTGCGTGGATTTGCCAGAGCAACGTAATTTTCTTCCTACTGAGCATTTTCACAAATATGATGCTTCCTTTCAGAGATAATAGTGTCAGTCTAGAATTAAAATATTGCTTACAGACTACTTTCTCCTGGAGACTCTTTCTATATCATTTGCCTGTAGATGTTTTTTGAATGGTGTCTGTCTTCAGGTGACTTGCTCAATTTTCCTCTTGTAGTCTTTCTCTCTCCTGCGTATCCATAATTTTTTCAGCTCTTGTAATTTAGTTGATTTTCTTGAAAGCTGCTCCTTGAAGTCTGGTCTTACCTCTCCCATCTTGAGGCACATCAATATAATTTTCTGGAAGACATAAAGCACAAATGGTTTTCATAATGTTTCAGCAGCACCCAACAACAAAATATTTCCTGTAAAGAAAGACTTGTAGTATTCTCAGCTGCAGATTTAATTTATGGAGGCAAGAAAGGGGAAGAAAAAGCATGAGGAAGAAAGAGGAGGTCTTAAGAGGCCTCTACCTTCCCTAGTTAGTTCTGTTTGGTCTGGTATGACCTTGTGTGTGCTATGGCTGCATTCTCCTTCTCTTGTTTGATTCTGCATAGCCAGAGTGGGAGGCTAAGCTTGTTCCTCCCTGCTCATATTAAACTGGTCCTGACTGCTTACTCTGACCCCTGTTCCTTTCCTATGATGAGAAAATGTGCTTCTATTTCCACACATATACGTGGGTAAATAATATATTTATGTGCTTTCCTTACAGAAGTGTTGTAAGTATTACTAAGCTTTTTGCTTGCAGCACTTTCTGGGCATTACAGCTGCTTTAAATCTGCTGCTTTAAATCTTGTGCAGACTGTGCAACTGGCTGTGGGATCCATCCACAGACAACTATGGCAGGGTACAGGGGGCTGGGCTGGAGGTCCAGCTAGGTAATGTTTTGAGGCAGACTAAGATCACTAATCATAGTAACAAATTAAAGAAATACATCTCTTTGCTCAAGCAGGTAACAAGTGCAAGATGCTGGGCACTGCAAGGTTGGGTATGCAGCCACCTGAGACATAGCACAACGGTGTTACCTTAATTCAGATTGAGACATTTTTCACAGTACTGTCACCCAGGGAGGACCTCCAGACAGAAAGATGAGATTTTCTTACAACTCTGAGGATTTAAGCCTTCACGCAAAACTCAGTCACATGAGACCTGCCAAGGTTTGACAGCTAATTCCTTTCTAATAATCAATTAGACTACACAGCCTTATTCATGTTAGAAATTAAAAAAAAAAAAATGTTCTGTCATTGTCCTTTTTTTATACAGGTAGAAATGCATATTAACACAACATGCAAACCTGCCTCTTGTTAGGTCTGCACACAGATGAAGTTTAAAATGAGTTGTTCATATCTAGAAGAGAGTCTCAGGAGACTTAGCTGTAACTAATTAAAAAAACAGCTGGGGAGAAAGAAACTGCAGACTATGAGCACGTATCATGGCTTGCAGGCACCTCTGTCCTTCACAGCACCTTCAATTGTTTCATCTCACTCTTCTGTAGAATGCCACGTGTGCTCTCCCTCCTGTGAAATGCTTTACCAATCTGCTATCTACACAATTTAAATCACTAGACTGTTTGACAGGATACAGTTTCTTTTATTTATCTTTGCTTTTAAATAAATGTTTAGAGATGAAGCAGATAGAGCAGGCATTTGTGTGCCCCAGGACAGAGTGCAATTTTAAATGTGTCAGATCTATAAACCAGTTACTCTTTTCCTCTGTTTGATTGTCCCCAAGTTGCTGCTGGCCAGGTCCTTCTTCAGGTTAAGGTAAAATCAAGAGCGTCATCAAAGTGAGAGTTATTAGAGTTCCTGGACCCAAGGACCATAATAAATTTCATGAATATTTGTATACAGCACAGAAACTAAAATACCACTGCTGTGAGTAGCTTGGATTTCCTGCCAATCCCTCTCCTCTGTCTAAAGTAATGGCAGAACGAGTGGGAGGATGTGGACAGCAGAGCCAGCAACACACAGACCCCACTCAGCTCTGGAAGCCTCTTACAGCAAGTAGGAAGTATTCACCCAGCATTGTCCAAGCTGGATGAGTCTGGGCCAAATCCACAGCTTCTCCCTGAAACCAAAGCCTGGCAGGACAGTTGCTAGGCTAAAAGGTCCTCTTCCCCTACAAAAAATGAAGTGGGGTGTGTGATTCATTGATTGATTGATTGACTGGGGTCTGGACCAGTAAGGTTGAGAGGTACTGCTTCACACCACTTTGCAATAGCAGGATCCCATAAAAATACCTGCATTTTCCTAAGAGAGGTGAATCCTAATTTCCATGTGCAAGAAGTGTTATATTCCAGTCCCCCAACTCAGCGTGCTTGGCAACAGAAACCCTGTGTTTGTCACTTCTGGTCACTTCTGCAGGGTTTTAATGCACATAGAGCTGAAGCCTATGCTCTGGAGGTGGCTCAGGTTGCTCCTTTTCCCTGGCAGAGGTTATTGTCACCGTACAGCACCCCAGGCTGCCCCTGCTGCTCTGCCTGATGCTCAATGAACAGCACCAAGACAAGCCACATCAGCAGGGAGGAGCTTCAGATCAGATATTGGGAAGAAATTCTTTACCATGAGGGTGCTGAGGCCCTAGCACAGGTTTCCCAGAGAAGCTGTGGATGCCCCATTCCTGGAAGTGTCCAAGGCCAGGCTGGACAGGGCTTGGAGCAGCCTGGTCTAGTGGAAGGTGTCCCTGCCCATGCAGGGGGTGGAACTGGATAAGCTCTAAGGTCTCTTCCAACCCAAATCATTCTGTGATTCTGTGATTTTCATTGCCTGACAAGGCAGCAGCCAACTAAAAGACTGCCTCATCTGACAGCAATAATTGCTTGGTGGCTCAGTCCTGCTGGAATGAAATGCCATCAGTTAGTAATGAAGGAATGATTCAGAGCCTCTGGAGGCAAGTTTTTCCAGAGATTTCTGCCACTTTCCTAACAAATGAGGTAAACAGTTGCCACATTCACCATTACAAGGCCTCTGGTTAAGTTGGTGTTGATATAAAAATGCCATGGATCACCACAGTCCCTTCAGGACTCAGATACACCCTGGATCCATGACTTACACAAGTTGTGGCTCACAGTTCACAGGAAAGCAACCAGCCTCTGCAACTGTTCAGGTTTTACTCTGGCATAAAATGGCACTACACTGATCTGAGCAGGCCTGCTGTGATCTGCATCTGCCTTCCAACCTGCTCAGTGGGACTGGGAGAAAAGCTTTTGCTCTCTCTGGTCACAGGCAGAGCTGGGATGCCAGGCTAACAAACAGCTTTCTGCAACAGGAAGCCCTTGGTGGCTACACCTATTGTTACAGGAAATAGGAATGTGCCCTCCTTGCCCAGAAATGGAAGGACGAGGGAGGACAACGCACAATGCACAAGACTACATAAAAGCTTCACCAGATTGAAGGGGAGGGCATGAGAAATTAATTGCAGGACAAGCACTAAATGAAAAGCCATTCAGTTGTCTAAATATATTTCAAACCAGAAAGAAATAGAATATAATCTAATCCCTCTGCCTGTGGAGTCTGCCAAAGAGCAGGGAAATAATTTTCATCATTTGGCATCTGTAGACTCCTATGGCTATGTTATACAGAGCAAGTACCATCATATCCAAAGTATATACTGAAAGGTTGCTTGGGTTACCAACACTAATTCTTGAAAGTTACAAAATTCCAGGATGAATGCTGCTCATTCAATCTCAATTTGGCCATCTTGTATGCATGAAAGAAAGTGGAAAGTCTCAGACTTTTTAGGTGGAGCCCCTCATTTTTTTTTTTTGGGAGAACATCAAAATAGCTGAACGATTCAGGTTTTTCCAGTGGAGAAGAAACTTCAACAACAAGAAAAATTTGCTTCAGGTTGGCTCAATACCAAAGAGATTGAATGTCCAGGATTTTTTGAACTGACAAGGAACAACTCAGCATTAAGCAGTGGTCCTGGGTGCTGCCATCTTGCCATAACGGAGCATTGGATTTGCCCCTGTTTTCATCCCCAGACTGAATTACCTCACTTTTGATGGATCACAAAATCTCCTCTGGTCTAGCTGTGAAAGGCATCCCAGCACCTGCATGAGGTTCAGATGGGAGGAGGACCTAAAGTGGTGGCAAATCAATTTTGTTACAGCCACTGCTAAAAATCACCACCATCACTGACAGCCTCTGCTAATATTCCTAAATAATAACTGGCTCAGGGAAGACAGACTTCTGGTGCTTAAGAGTTTACACAAAAGTCAAGCACTGGAAATGTGCAGCTTGAAAAACAGCCTGAAATTTCAACTCAAGTACTGTTCCTACCATAGCTGACAATTCTGCAAAAATGGAGAGAAATGTCAAAATGTGTTTGAAAGCAAATACCTTCAGGATGGTGTTAAGGTTTAAATGGAATAAATGCGCAATACATGCCTGATTCACCAGAGTTAAACAATGTTACTTTGCAGGTGGGAAGAAAGCGTTTGGATTATTTAAATTTCCCTTGCATGGTGCTTACAGCAGCGTGTTTGCTCATGCTGCAAGGAGCTAACATCAGCACAGTGTCTGTGAGCTCAGACACAAGGTGTGAATGTCACCTGTCAGGCTGGTCTCCCTTCCACCTAGGAAATGCAGGTGGGAACCAGGCAGGTGCTTACTTCCACTGCTCTTTCCCAGCTGACTGGCTTGTCTGTGTAATGGGAGCTAATTATCACCTAAGGGCATCATGTGTTAAAAAGGTGATTGCTGTCACCTGTCTCAGACATCCCAGCACTGACTGTTTACAGCGGATTACTAGAAAGGCTTACTAGAAAAAACCACCTTGTGAAGCAGTTTTAAAGAAGTTTCCATCTGAATAGTTTGTTATGAGTGCTGGTAAGTCTGCTTTTTAAATTGCTCACCACTATTATTATCGAAGCCTTACTTGAAGGGATGGGACTACTGTCGGGCTAAAAACGATTTCTTACTCAGATAAACATTAGCCTCGAAGGCTGTGAGACTTTAGAGGAGTAAGAAGTTGGCCATGGCTCAAGGTAGTCACAAGCTTTTTCATGACAAGGCAATATATAACCTTCTAATCCAGTGGAAAGCTGCCACAAAGTTTATTTTGTTTTTGTAATGTATCACTTTTACTTAATTCTGCTGCACTGCATATACTTTTATCCAATGGGCTACTATTACACGTGCACACATGTACTTCTATGATAACATCTAAACTCTTAGCTTACCCTGTACAACTACATTACTACATTATAAAGCCCTTCACCATCTTACCCAATACCATTTCTTACTTACTTAAGGTATATTCTTACAACTAGAGAAACATCAATTTATAATTTTTCTGCTTAATATCTGTATACATTTTTTTTACATCAATCCAAGCATCTTCCAAGGCTGTAAATCCAAGGCTATCTTTCCATTTCCTACAACTATATTTCTTAAGAATCTCACCTCTTACAGACCAGTCTAAGCTTGTGCAACTCCCATAAGGGCTCAGGGATATAACCTGAACTGCACATGGCATCACATCTCTTCTGAGAGCTGCTCCCTGGTTTTGGAGGAACTTCAGACATGCTGGGAAGATCTCGTGTTCCCAAGAGACAGGCTGGCTTGGGCAGAGAGAGCTGCTGGCAGATGTCAGGCAGGTGCCTGTTGGCCAGGTTGTGCTGCTGTCCTGCAGAGGAAGGTTGGTGGGTCAGGGGAGGTGCAGGGCTGCCCTCTGTGTCAGAGGGACAGACAAGGACTTGAAAGATTTAATCTCCACTGCTGCTTATTTTCCAGATAAATCTGAAAACAAAACTAAGACCTTCTAATTGCCGACAGCTGTGTACCCCCCACTGGTGTGCACTCACCCATGAGATTGGGATATCACACCAGTGAAGGGGCTTTCTTTGCCTCTTGAAATTACTTTTAAATTTGATTCTGTGACTTTTTGCTGTTAATATTGAGTTCAGAGGAACACTTTTCCTGTAAGATGTGTTTGGGCTTCACACTGGTAGGCTTACTGGTTTGGACTTGTGTCTAGGGCAGTCCTGTAATCTGGAAGCCAGAGAGCTGGGAAACAAATTGCAACCAGTCAGGAACTGGTTTTGGTACAGCACTATGGTCACACTACCAAAGATCTGGCTGCTCTTTTGGGAAGTGAGGCTCAGGATCTGCTTGGATCCAAGGCCTGTCCTACAAATGGATGCAGGCAATGGTCTGGCACTTGCAGTGAGCCTGGAGAGCTGCAGCAGGCAAAGACTGGCCTCGTCCACCTCCTTCTCCTGAACTGTGGGTGTTAAAACAGCAGCTGGCTTAATTTCTGTTATTAATATGGCTGCCTGGCCAACAGAGCAAAACTAAGAGGGAAAACTGGTTTCCTGTAGAGTCTCTGGAATATCTATAATTGTACAAATCAAATACATATTTTGTCCCATCAGCTAGGTTGGGTGGGAGAGGAATAAAACCACACAGGATACAATTTTCCCTATTTTTTTACTAATGGCCATATTTTTACAATACTCACTTGCAAAGAGCTGTGATGTGAAACCAATTGGGTTGCTAACGTAAATATTACTTACTGTAAATAATGGTTTCTGAAGTAATCCTATGCTCCTGAAAATCAAGTACTTTTGATTAGTAGCAGTGTTTTTCATTTGGTAGTTCCTGAATTGGTTGATACTCCTGAACACTGTTCTGGAAAGTAAAAACATCCAGGAGAATTTCTGAGGTTTGTTTTTATTTTAAATGGAAATATGAAGCATTCAAAGTTTGATTTACAAGTTTTGAATGGAGGAACAGATGAAGGTTTGAGCACATAAACTGAAAGATGATCACTGAAAAGCTGTGTTTTTGCTCACTGAAGAGCTGCAGTCTGACTTTTTATGATCTGAAATGTTTTCTCCCTCCTCTTAAGGTTATTTCAGAAAAATACTCAAAACATCCCAGGCCTTTCAAAGTGTCTTAAAAGAGTGGGTGGCCCATTACAACTAAAACTGAAAATTAGTTGGATTTACTAATTCTCCAGATATTTATGAAACCCTTGTGTCACTACCAGGCTGCCTGAAACAGATGTGTGGCTTGAGGCTGAAATTCATCTGGTTGATGAATTTTCTTGCTAATATGTGGCAGTCCTTTAACAGCTGATACACCCGAACCAAAATTTCTTTGTACGATTAAAAAAAAAAAAAAAAAACCAAACCCAACCCTGGTTTTGCTAAGTAAACAGTTTGAGCTGCTTTCAAGTTTTTTCAAGACCCCAAGGTATCATCATGCCAAACTGAATGTGAATATCATGTGAGAAACTCCAGACTTATTATTCCACTTGAGACTGTGCTCATTTTCACATCTTTTTCATGTAACTGGAGTGACCAAATAGCTTTAATTGCACTTCTGTCATAAAGGAAGATATTTAAAAACAAATGAACTATTGCTAGAGACAAGAGAGTACTTTTTTTTTTTTTTTTTTGTCTGCTTATTTAAGGTCCAAGTGTGTTGCTTTGGAAAGGAGACATACTGCTGTGTGTAACCCCACCTAACTGCAGACATCAGAATGGTAAAATGGGTTAATTTCTAGACAGTCACCTCAGGGTCCTCTATTGTCAAAAGAAAGCAACTCTGCAGAGCTACTCTACTCCTACAGAGCTACTCTATTCCCCCTCAGACAGGCTCCAAAAGAAACTGCTGGTGCAGCAACCTCAGAGTCCCAAACCTAACTTAGGAAATGAGAAGCCCCACTGGCCCCAAAAAACTGAATTATAAAAATGTGCAGCAGTAGTACAGATTTCTCTTAACACCATCTTCACTCTACACTGCCACATGCAAATATACAAATATGCATCTGTGTTTTACAGTCCAGGACCACTAAGTGGAAGGGTTTCTGTAGTCTCCGTGTTCTGGTCAGAAAACTTCTTCCCCCAAGTTTATTCATGACCAGATTTGATGAACACATATAACAGACCTGTAACCTCCTAAAAGATTCTGATGGAAAACCCAAGGCCTGGTGGTATTTCCTCAAACACAGCTACCTCTGGAAAGGGAAGCAGATTCTTATGCCACGTCTGCATGGGGGATTTTTTTTTTTTCCCTCGCTATCTCATGAACTCAGTAGCAGGAAAGGTGAATCCCTGAGGCTCATGACATCCCAAGAGATGCTGCATGTTCCTGTGGGTGAGGTAATAGATGGGCATCTCTGGAGTAGGGCTTCATCCTCAATCTGTTCTTGGTACTGATGTAAAAGCTCTTAAAAAAATCTGTGAACTTGAACTATTTCTGCATCAATGGTAAGGACTGAGCTATCTCTGATTTCAGCTCATCCCAACTTCCCAAAAGCTGATGTCACCAGCTTTCAAAATCTGTTCCTAGAGAGTGGCTCTGACATCCCTCAGACACTCAAATACTCTCCATGCATGCTGAGCTCTTGTACAGCAGTGCCAAACCATTCTTAGATCCAGGAGAGCACAGTGGAAAGTACAGGAGGCTTTACAAGAGTGTGCCCTTCTGTGCTAAAATTCAGGTACATGACAAGAGCAAAAAGCCTCCTTTCGTGCTGACAATTTGAATTTAACAGATCCTCTAGAAATTGAAAGAGAGGTTTAAAAGAAAAAGCAGTAAAACTTGGCATGTGATTTATGATGTAGCTTATTAGGACACTGCCTTTCTCTGCTTACACAGTCTTCTGATGCAATGAAAATACTGCCGGGGATTTATAAAAACCCACAAACACCAAAACTTTGGTTTAACAGTATTGCTTGATTCAGAAAGAAGAGCACTTATACAGCAGTCTGGTAACTTTTAATTTTTTAATCTATGTATTTATAAATGAAGAACAATTTAAAAGGCTGTCTGTGCAAGCTATACTCAGTATAGAACACAGTATCTTTACTTATGGGGATGGTCAATTCTAAGTTTTGCAATAGGTTTTTGCAAGTTACAGCTGAGAGTAAGTGCAGCATTACCCATACAGGACAATGTGGTTTGTACCTTGGCATTAATTGAACAGAAGCAGTGAGTAGAGGAGAAATGTGGCCAGATGTAAGGAATGCATGTGTTTATTTATGTACATATTTATCTGGCTCACAGTTCCTGTCACATTTTTATATAGGTATAGCTTTGTTTCTGTGTAAAATTCAAGAATAATCTACTGAGCAAAATGACAGCTCAGGCCAGCCTACATCAGGTGAATATCCTGCTCTTTTTGCCCTAACATCTTGGCATCAGCAAAATTCATTCTCTTACAATTGCTGCCTAGCCTGTCCTGATGTCCAACAGAGCTAAAACCCAACCACTTGTGTGGAAATTGAACTGCTGAAACATGCTGCAAGGGAAAAGGGATCAGTCAAACATTAGATTGGAATGTTCTGGTACCATTTGCAGAGCTTTGAGGAGCTGACTTCTCCCGAGGCCCACAGAAGCCAAGAAAACAGAAAGCCAATGAGATTTCAGGGGACTTTTGTTAGAAGCAGGACAAGAGTTTGTCCCAGTTTCTGTTTGAAAGAATGTGGCAGGGCTGGTTTACAAAGCAGATCAAATGAGTATATTGCTTGAACTGGATCCCAGCTGGGTCACTAGGAAATCCTCCAGGCTCTTGTTCTCCTGCTGGGAGGGTGGTGCTGCACGGACAGGAGGCAGAACAGTGGAGGAGGAGGAAGGTGCCCAAGTCTTGTGCTGGCCTTCAACAACCAGGGAGCCCTTCTGGGTGCTGGAATTGCTCCTCAGCCTCTGCACTTCATCTGGCTTAGGAAGCTACCCTCCACTTTCTTTCTTCCATTTCCATTTCTCTCTCCTGAGCAAGAACAATCTTCTGAGACAAGATGCATGTGCTGTTTTGCCTCACCAGAGGCTCAAATTGCTCCAGCTGCACAACCATCTTTTTAGGAGGGAGCAATCTGTTTCAGCACTTGAGTTTTGAGCACCAAACCTGTGGTTTAGCCCAGAGCTGCATATTTAGACCAAGTTAAATTAGCTTTTTTATTTACTTCCCTACAATACAGGAGATTCTGTCATTTCTGGAAATAAAATGTATATTAATGACATGTGAGAAAATGTAGTTTTTGAAGTAGTTATTACCTTTACCAAGAGCTTTATTTTCTGCTCTCACTTTTCAGTATTAAGAGCTAGTCTTCTGAGTCACAGCTCAAGAGAAAATATGTAGTAATTACTGTGTTGAGAGCTTTCATTGTAGGATGAAACCAGTTGTGTTTCCTGCAACTGTTCTGTGTATGTTTTTCTTTTCACAACTGAATTTGTGTGGCTTTTCTAGCAGCAGGAAAATTTAAACTATTTATTTTAATATAAATTTCTGAAGATACTTCAAAAAACAACACAGAACTGTTTTTTAACATTAACAAAAGTATCAACAGCTCAATAGGAGTAAAGCCTTTGAAATTTAATCTGGTTCCTGTTTGGCTTGCTGTTGTAGATCCAGTGTATGTTTCCTTGCACATAATCATCCAAGCAATAAATAACTTTCAACTTCGTTTCTTTGCAGTTAGGAGCAGAAGTCACAACACCATCACTGGTTACAGCCCTACACACTGGAAGCGATGTTAGAAAGGCAATTTTATGCAGAAATGCTTCTTCCCTCTTTCCCCCCCCCTCCTTTCCCACATAAAAAAGTGATAGGAGAAATTGAGGTGTGCTGTGATGTGGAAAGAGAAGAGGCCAAGGACCCTGGGCAATTTTAGCAGAGTGAAAAAGGCAAGAATACAGTTTTTCTTCTATGGTTATCTGAGCTGTATGGCTGGTTTTACACAGAAACATGTTTTGACGCCAGTGCTGGAACTGCGACTGGTTTATTATTTTTAAATTGTCTCACAGCTGCATCTAGATATGGGTGTGCTGGGGCATCAAATGTCCTTTGGCTGCAGCAGGAACTTTGTGCTCAGTGGCTGTGTATGATCCCTGCAGAGCAGCATTTCTCGAGTCACAGAGAAAGAAGAACAGTGCTTTGTTGTTGTCACAGGACTGAGGAATTCCACTTGGTATGGCATGGTTTGAATGATAATTTACAAAGTGTGGAAATTTTTTGTTGTGTACCATTATGACTGCCAGCTGGTGGGTTATTCTCATTTTGTTCTAGGTTACTTTTCCTTATTTGCCTTTTTTTTTTCATCTCTGTGCATATTTCATATTGTGGATCTACTGTATGCTCATTTTTTAATGACAGAAAATTAAACTTCTTAGAGCTACCCAGCTATAGCTGCAACTACCACGTGTGCACCTTAACATTAGTGGAGAAGCAGAAAGGCTGTAAGAATTCAGGATGATTAATTCCACAACAGCTTTTACATGCACACACTGTAACAGAGCCCATTGCTGGCTGGTCTCATGTCCACTATCATCTCACAGCACTTCCACACAAAAAGCTGGAAGTCTGTTGCATGCAAAAATAATACTCACCTCTTTAGTGCTGCTACCACCACTGGCTCTCTGAGCCCACAGAACCTGAGAGATGAGGACTGGGCAGGTGTTGCTGGGATGAGGCTTTGCCCAGAGACTCCCATTCTCTGGAGTGATTATACAATCACTGCACAGTCCCACTGGCATCAGCAGCTATTATGCAGCAGCTGCACAATCAGGCATTTATTGGAAGAGGTAGGGAAGGAAGAAGGCCATGTTTGTCCCCTGCAGTCCTCAATGGCACAGGGTGATACAACTGGAGAAAAGCATCGTGTGAGTTTTGATGTGCAGCTGTTCATTTGTGTTTTCTGACTGCTCAGTGAGCATGATGAGCTTGCCATGCTGGGAAAATGTGATACTTGGGTCACGCCAACCCCCTGCAGCTCCAGGCTGGGCAGAGGGGCTGGGAAGCTGGGAAAGGCCCTGGGGGTGCTGGGGACAGCGGCTGGACAGGAGCCAGGTGTGCCCAGGGGGGCAGGAGGCCAATGGCACCTGGGCTGTGCCAGCCATGGGGTGGCAGCAGGGCCAGGGCCGTGACTGTCCCCTGTGCTGGCACTGCTGGGGCCACAACTTGAATCTTATATCCAGTTCTGGGCCCTCACAAGACAGACATTAAGGGGCTGGTGCAGCAGGAGGGGCTGAGGGAGCTAGGGGGACTCAGCCTGGAGAAAAAGAGGCTCAGGAGGGACCTTGTTCTCTTTATCACGGTCTGGAAAGAGACTGAAAACAGGTGGGGGTCAATTTCTTCTCCCAGGTAATAAGCAATAGGGTAAGAGGAAGCAGCCTCAAGTGGCACCAGGGGAGGTTTAGGTTGGACATTAGGAGAAATTTCTTCACTGAAAGAGCTGTCAAGCACTGGCAGAGGCTATCCAGGGCAGTGGTGAAGTCTCCATCCCTGGAGGGATTTCAAAGCTGTGGGGATGTGGCACTTGGGGATGTGGGTTGACAGTGCTGGTGGAATGGTTGGACTCAATGACCTTGAGGGTCTTTTCCAGCCTAAAGATTCTAAGAAAACTGATGTTGGTGTGAATCTTCTGGGACTGCAGACTCACCCATTCCCCAGATCAATCAGATTTTTGAAGGGTTTTGTTCTTTTAGGGTCCTCAGTTTGACCTAGCTTCCCATTCTTCCCACTGTTGCGTATGTTCCACAAGCTCCCTTGCCAATTTTGAAATCACAAGTAATGGGTGTTCTGCTGCAGCTCAAGACATTTCCTTGATCAACTGCCAACTTTAAAAGAAATGCACATTTGGAGGAGATGAATCCCACTGGCAAATTTCAGCTGGATAATCGACTTCTATAAACTCATCTTCCACCATAATGTAAAAAAAAAATTAATCAAGCCAAGCTTCCAAGCAATTTCATCCATCTTAAGATAGGTGGAATGAATAACCCTCTGGAAATGCCTCCTTCAATGTGTTAGTGAGGTTAACTAGTAAATACAGGACTTTTAGATAGCTAAATTGAGTTTATTCCTGCTATTTATCACCAGTAAAGATTTGTATAATTAGATCTTCCAGGTATTGGGTATTTTTCTTTGTACAGTCCTCTGCTATCTGAAATCTCCTGGCCATGAAGAATTTACAGACCGAGCTCAAATTGCCTTTTAATGTTCTTTTAGCCTTGAGCTTCTTAAATTCCTTAGTCTGACAAACTTTCCAGAAGTCAGATAAGTTCTGCAGCTCTTCCTGAATGCTTTCCCATCTGTCACTAGGGTTTTTCCTGCCCTAGGGAAGGTAGCGTTTCCCTCTAGCAATCTCACACTGTTTGTGAGACACCAGTTCCGTACTTTTAATTGGCATCTCCTCTTCGTGAGCTCCAGAATTCCAAGTTTGCTTGTTTAGCCATCATATTGTGTGGGGAATTGATGATGGGGAGTTACTTGTTGTATCAGTGGGTATTTCAAATAGTTCTAGGATATTCTCTATCTGCAACAGAGCACTGGAGAGGGAGCTGTACTGGGTTTGTTCCCCAAAGCATTACAAAATTTTACACAAATTAGAACAATGGTAGAATTGCCAAACATTTTCAGTGTGGCCCTCGGTACCCAGACAAGTTTTCCATTTCCTCTGTCAAATGGAAGCACCAGGAGCTGACTGACTCACCCAAGAACTGTGTGGACAAACACACCACAACCTACTAAGCACTCACAGATTCCTACAGTAACAACAGCACTAACTCCAGCTACAGCCAGCAGCCTCTGAGAAAGATAAAGCCAGACAATCTCCTAGCTCATTTTTACTATTTTTTTTAAACATTCCAGATCATGTTTGCACTTAGTTAACTAGAACAAAGGGAAAAAATGTAACTGAGGCAGCTGTTGCCCTCACAGGTGAAATTTATTAGTGTAACAAACACTGGAAGAGTAGGACTCTGAATGGGAGGACAAGATTATTCCTCATCATACTAATGCTTAACAAGGTATTTTTCCCTATTATCTCACTTGTCTCTAACTCCTTCAAAACCTGCCCCTTGCATCTAAGTATGAGTGTTGGACTGCTTCAGTTATTTCTACTCTTCCTTTATGTATTGTCAAGGAAAAGACAGGAAGAGTCAACCTGAGGCTGAAAGAATAATCTTTTTTTTTCTTTTTTTTTTTTTTTTCAATAGCATCTCAATTAGGGTAATATTTTTAACACACCCACAAAAATGCATCCCCATTTTTGTCTACTTTATGTTGTTCATGCAAACACTGGGGCTCTTTTTACTGGGGATGCCTACTTTTGTTATGCTTTAAGAGATTTCAGTGAATATTTAAAAACATAAATTGAGTCAACTCTCAGTCCATCATGTAATTTTCTTTAAAATGCCTTAAAACACAAGTCAGGCAGGTGTTCTTCTGGCTGCTGTTAACTTCAGCAGCTTGAGAGAAGTTCGGGAGGTTTTTGGTGAGTGAAAGGCTGATCTCTGGCTGCCTTCCAGTCACAATTTCTTCAGAATGTTTTTGGTGAAGCTGTGCTGGGGATGAGCAGGTAACAGGTGCTGGCTTCAGCAGCTCCCTGTGACTCACCACTTTCCAAAGACTGTGAATGCAACAGAAAATTACTTTTCCTCCCTCCTCTGCGTGAGTGACTAAGATCTGTAACACTAATCAATGCAGAATATAGTTAATGACTGTTTAATTAATTTACTGTAATTCCTGGTGAAGCTCACTGCAGTCCCTTTTCCATGTGACAGCCAGCAGTGATTTCCAGCAGACAGGAGGCAGCCTGTGTGGTGTGTGCTCAGCAGAGCTTAGCTCAGGGGTATGATCAGCTCGTTAATACACACAATTCCTGTAAACAGGACAACTCCTTTGTGCATAAACTTCTCCCTGATGTACCAGAGCACCAGTTCTTGAGGAAGGAAAACTGTGGGTGGAGCTTGCTCCCTTCCAGATTTGAGCCCCGCAGTCATTTTTCTGCTGTGAACTGCTGCGCAAACACCTTTCCATCTCTGCCTTTCACATTTACTGTCAATAGCTCTATCTCCCCAGCCATTCCACCTCTGAGAGTCTCTGGAGCCTAAGTAAAGGCTCCCACAATACAGAAACACCAGGAAAACACATAACCCTATTGGGAAGTGAAGTGAGGTAGCTTATTTCCACACATAATCACCTTTTACACACCTTTTTTACCTTCCTGTATATTATAATGGGTGCCAAGTTCCAAACAATGATTCCTCTGCTGCTGCTCTGTGCAGGCTACGTAGTGTTGTGCTGATTAAACTCATCTCCAAGTTGTTTGAAGCAATGTGTCTCACTTGTTCTGTGTTGAGATCACATTGTCACCTGAGGTGGGACTAAAATTAGCAGTGTTTTTTTAAGTGTGTTCCAGTGACATGTCATATTCCTGCCATTTCATGTCTTAAGCTGGTTTTAATCTCCTCAGCATTGCTAATTTCCAAGAAACTTTCTATGTGGGTTTCAAACTCTCCCCAGAGGTATGTTTTTTTCCTGCAGTGAATAGTAGGTGTGTGTGCATATTTATTTATGACAGTGTTGATCATGTAACTTCCCCAAAAGCTTTCAAGTGTCTGGAAACTGTTTGCTGATTGACATCACCATTCTCTCATGTCTCAGTGAAGAGTACAATGACACAGATTTCAATTCTTCTTGATCTATTTTGCTTTTGAGACTTAAACAGAAAAGATATATCTGATACCTTGCTAATAATGAAAATCTGTGTCTAATTTCTAGTTCTTTTCTTGAATTGTTCACTGAAACATCATTATAAACTCAAGGTCATACAGACATGTTTTAGCACTTCTCTGATGAAATGACTACTGTGGTTGTTTTCATCATGATCTCAGCAGGGGACAGGGACAATAAAAGTAATGGTAGATTCCTGACCTCAGCTCTCACTGAAAATAATTGTCTGACATTGTTACCATTTACGGTCCTGCCTTCAGCATTATCATGTAAGTTTCTGATTATTCTATTAACGTCTGGTATCCCATAATATGCCATCATTTCACACAGAATTTCAGCTTACTTAAGAGATCTTCCACTACCCCATAGAAAGATTATTTATTACATATGGCTTTTTGCCTAATAATAACTCTGAAAATAATAAATAGGTCAGCACAGGATCTTCAGTACACCTTGAGTTTAGGGAGTTGTTTTTTGACATCCAAAATATACATTGAGAGTTCCTTTTCCAAGGTGAAAGCAGTGGCATCTTACTTCTGAGACTTTTACCTTGTTTGCTCTTCTTCTCACTTCTGTTAAAAGCACCAAGTGTACATAGATAGTTGTTCTGCATGTATTTTAAGTAGTTCTCTGCAGCATAAACTACTGAAGACGGGCAATATCCTGCCTATTTTTTTTTTTTTTGAAAAATACTTTCTTTTAGTTCAGAACAATGAATTACACTAAATCTCCCACTTAGAAAACCTGGTGCCGCTTTGCATAAAGTAAGGATTGTCTGTTTAAATCATTAACTCCAGCTCCTCAACAACTCCCTTTTTATTCTTTCTACTCCTGGAAATAACTTTGGCTGATACTAAAGTTTCTCTGTGGTATTCAGAACCCATGTGAGGATGTTATTTTATTTTTCTGTGCATTTTTAAAATGTGTAAAACATTACTCAATTACTATTGAGCATCTGTCACCTAAGAGGATGCCGGGGTAGGACTTCTGTAACTACCAAAATATTATAGAGTCTTTTAAATTTTGCTGGTTTCTACTGTGACCGAGGAGATGGAACTGGTTGATACAGATGGAGTTGGGATGTCAAACTCCTTCCTGTGTGATGCTACAGTGTTGTGACATTATGCAGTGAAATTGTGGGCTTAACTGGAGTGTTCTGATTTCACATAAATTGTATTCTGCTATCTGCTACTTCAGTAGTGTCATTCCCTATCTGTATCATGGGTATGAGGTAATTATCTCACTGCAAAACATTCTATCCAGAATAGATGAGGAAATGTAAATATGGAAGATGTTCAGATCTGGTTTCCAGTAATTTTACTAGATTTCACTTCTCAGCATGAAGAGTTCATTCAGCAATGGTACTCGGATAACCTTTTAACCACTCACTTTTGAGTGAGTTACTAATTACTATTTTCTCACAATTCACTATCATATTTAAGTTAAATTGCTTCAGCTGTACAGTCCCTTTAAAAGAAAGATTTTCTTGAAGCTGATCAATGCAACAGTCCCAACTCAATGAAAAGGCTGAGAAACAGCTGAATTAGGGAATATCAATCAGCCCACATGTCATGAATCTGAAGTAAAGAATGTAGAGAAATCAATATGGGGTCTATAAGTTATGGAGCCAGAGGAAAAGGTGAATATGGCATGAAATGAACAATGTGTGCTACATATGTATCAACAAAAGCTGCAGTTTGTGCATATCTAGGTACACAAAGACTTAGATTGAACTGGATAAAAACCTTGCATATTGGCTTAACATCATATGCTAACAGTGAATTTCTAAACACAAGGAAGAAAGGAAGCAGGCACTCAGTAACTTGAATTATTTAAATGCAAATGATATAGAACCAAAATCTCCCTATTTTCTGCATGTTGTATAGAGGGAAGCAAACAAGACTCAGAGCACTGAAGATTTTGAGATGTTTAGTTGCAAGCCCACTGTGTGTTTGTGCTGTTGGTTTCCTGCCCTGATGTGCTGGTTTGGGCTGGGGTAGAGCTAATTTCTATTTTTACAGTTATGCAGTTCCCAGCAAGCAAGGTAAGAACATTTAGAAGAAATTACATTCAGCATTCTCTGTTATTCTAACCCAATATATTCCAAAGGCATTGGAAGCCCACAGATAATGGTAGATGTAGTCTTACACACTTACCTAATCTTTGTAACCAAACAGATTTTCCAGATGTCGTCAATGCCCAGAGAGTTCTTTCAAAAAAAGCACAATGTAAGTATTAAATTTTTTCCCACCTTTTTAAAAAACCCAAACTACTTGTGCTCTGTCTTGCTATATTTAGTCTAACATAAAAGTCTAGGTAGGGGCTCTAAATAAAAACTATGCTTGGCCCTATGATGCAAAATTTCACACCTTTAAAACAGCATCATCCTGTTCCTGTTCAGTGAAGTAATTCTGCAAATGTGAAGTTGAGATCTTACTTACCTAAAATGGAAGGAGGCAGCTTTTTCTCCCTGTTTTTCTGTAAATAACTTGTATGAAGAGCAGCCTCTGCACAAACTCCTCTGTCACCACAATGATGATTTTGGTGGACTGTGTGCACAGTGACCCACTGCAGCACCAATGGCCCATGACAAAGGCAAGACTGCAGCTCCTACAAGTTGCTGAAGGAAGCACTGCAGTGATAGCCTAGATCCTGTTTCAAAACCTGCTATCAAAGCAAATTCTTTCAAACGGTCTTTTTACCCACCAGCAAAATATGCACGTGGTTTTTGTACAGTTGTGGAGGACATGCTCAGTTTCCTGCTGGCTCCTAAACCCCTGCCAGTATTTTTATGGACTTTATTCTCTCTGGAGCTTTGGTAGTCATCTGAAGAGGTGTCAAGTAGCAGGTGAATAGCAGCAGGCTAGAAACTATTCTATTTGTTGTCTGAAAGACAAAGTGCCTCAGAGGAATTCACAGCAGAAGCAGATTCCAGCCTTTAATAAGGGAAAGCAAAATAGACCTGCCTTTGCCTAATCCATTCCAGCTGCGTGAAGGAAATAACAGGAGCTAACCCTGCTGGGCTGCTCCTTTCCTGATTCTAGCCAAGCAGCAGGTTTCTGAAACTGAGAGTCACGGAGCACGTGTGTGATCACAGACAGTGCCTCTGCCTGCTGTCGTGCAGAAAGGCAAAGAACACAGAAGCAAATTTTGGACTTCAGGACAGTATTTATTCCCTGTGATCTGCCTCCTTGATGGAGGAGAGGAGAAGTTTGACATCAGCAGAGCAAGGCTGAGGGATCAGGTCTCCCTCCCACATCCAGAACATAACACAGCCATGGAGGACCTGGAGGAATTCTGCCAGGCTCTCCTGGCCCACCGTTCTTAATGTGATCTTCCTCTTTAGTTTGACTATTTTAATTACTATTAATTAACAATATTCCCACAGATGTGTGAACAAGTTGTTTCAGTAGTCAGGATTTCCATTCCCCAGCTGGCAATATTCCGTTTTATTGCCTCCGTGGCTTTTACTTTGCTGAGCAGTAGAAATAATTTGCCTGCTGCTTGCTGTGGATCCATCTCCAGCTGTAAAAGCTTGCTCAGGTAACCAGACTGCAGGTTCTCCCTTGGGCCGGGGAGTGTGGAAGGGCCCAGCTCGTGCCCTGAAGGATCACCACGAGAGAAGGCACGGCTGTGTGAGCTCAGTCACTGTGGGCTGTGCCAGCGCTGGGCTTGCAGAAGGTGCATCCACCATGACCTTCAGCCCACACAGGCCCTGGGCAGCCCTCAGCTGGTTTTCATACTAAAGAAGAAATCAGCATTAGCTGGGCTGAAAAATCCACACGCTACAGGATGAAGCAACATTAGTCCAAATGGGGCTGGATGCTCCTGAGATTAATGATTTTCCTTCCTATCCTGGCGCAACACTGCAAGAGCAGCCAGCAGCTTGCTTAATGGATTCCAGACCTCTTTATTTATAATAATATTATGGCTATACATGGTTCTCTTTGTCTCAAATAAACAATGAAGTGATCCACTGTGAAAAATGCTTAAACATCATAGGGATGGTTCTACCCACTCTATACTATAACTTGCTTGAATTTTCCTCTGACATACCCAATTCATTGCCAATTCACAGAACTTAAACTAGGGCAAGGAAAGAAATGCTGAAATAAAAACTAATTACATCATTTTTTTTTAATCCAGGAAGATCCAAAAACTACTTTACAAGCTGTAGGTTAATCCTGACATCCTTCCTGGGACATTTCCTTACACTGTCAGCTCTCTGCAGTACTCAAGGGATTTGCAAGAATCACTTTCCTATTATCATCATGTAGTGTCTTCTAGAATGGGCATATTTTTAGCTGTGCTCAGATGAATGTAGTACAGGAAGTTAAAAACTTGAACAACATCTGTCATCACCAAAACTTGAAAACTTTGGAAAATATTTTTAAAGGTATTTAAGTTTTTTGTGCCTGGGGGTATATCCATACCTGTCAGGATTCAAAGATCTATTCTGCATTTTCAAAATGCTTATCTGCACACAGGAACCATTCTTATGGTATGATATCACATGTGTGTATATATATATACACACACACATACATAGCATGTTTGTGAGGTGCTAAAGAAAAATGCTTGTTTTCCCTGCAGACAGAAAAGCTGGGATAAGTTTAGGACACATTAAAATGGCAACATAAACTGAAAAGTTGATTTTTTTTTTTAGACTGGAAACCTGGTGTGTTACCAAAGCAAGTGTCATGATCTAGAATAATGGAAATTCAGGTAGAAAATTTAAAACAGGTCTTTTAATAGACTCAGTGATTTTAAAAATGGAGATGGAAATTACAAATCCAGTAAGGGTTCACTTCTTCACTGATAGTATAGTTACATTTTGAGAAACAGTACTGAGGTCATTCATCAAATATAGACTGCAGCAGAAAATCAGACTCTGAAACTAAGCTTAATTTCTGTAGGGCAAAATTACCATATTTTCATCTATATAACCTGCAGATTATCTAACAGAGAAATAAATAGCCAGGCAACCCACTCCCCACTGTTTTAGCAATTGCTGTAGTACACAAATCTGTCATTTTCTGAGGGAGCTGTTTACTCAAAATCCTCTTTTGCATGCTAAACATCTTGCTTGTGATCACCAGTGCCTATTGCTATTTTTTCTGTATCCAACTCAGACTGAATCATCTGTGCTCTTGGTTCAGAAGCTCCAAGTTCCAGAAGCTGCAGGTTACAAGAATGAAAATATAGAAGCTAGTGTAGTGTTTACATGCTGAAATACAGGGGATAAATAGGGTTTTGATAAGGAAGCATCTACTTATTTCTTCCACTGAGCAAGGAAAGGACTAGGGAGAAAAAAGGAACAATTTTATGGGAGCTGAGGGGAAAACAAACAGCTTACTGGGGAAGAAGTGAGTGTTACTGGAGTGACTTATCAATGCTCATTTCCTGGCAACACAGGACAAGGAGTATATAGGATGTGCTCACCTGATCCTAACACATATTGCCTGCTTAACCCTTTGGGAAAAGCAAAGAAACAGAACAGGAGTCAGTCACGAGAGGTGACCAGGAATCAAGCCTTCAGGAATATTGAATGGTTTCAATTTATAATGTTACAGCAAACTAACAGTACATAAATTTGCCGATGCAGTCATTTTTGTACATGTATACACACATATTAAGCCAGGATTACTGTACTACAAATGTAGTTCTTAACATACATGGGAATTTTAACTGGAGACTGTGAAATCAATGTGCAAAAAAGCTGGAAGAATTAGAGGAAGGAAAAAGGAAAGAGGAAGTGAAGAGTACTCACAACAAAGCACAAACAATTCTCTCTCAAGCAGCAGCCTCTTCTGTTTGAGCAAGCGCTGCTGGAATGGTCCTTCAGCCTGATCTGCACTGGATACATCCAGGACTGGCTCCAGCACCAAGCAACCTCCTGTATCACTGAATTGACCACCACTTCTTTCCCTATTGCAACAAATCTTCAGCTCTATTTGCTCTGGATTTACACTTAAAATTAAGGGGCAAATGATGAAATCAAAGGACCATCACTGTTACCATCCCGTCTGCAACCCAGCGATACCCGAAGCTTTCAGACCGACATCAGAGCTGAGGCTTCATGTGCTCCACAGCTCCAGGAACTGCTGGCATCCTTTTCACCCTGCACATTCTTAGATCACTTTATTTTGCCAAAACTCAACACTCAGCCTTCTGGAACTCTTCTAAAATATAGTGGTGACTCGGTACTCTCTCTGCATCCTTCCAAGTACTAATGCTTTCTTGCCAAGAAAAAAAGTCCCTGCCTTTCTTGACACCTTTTCCAGAGAAATGTTTTACTCAGCTCTCTCTGTCTGCTTTCATTTTCCTTGAAAAATCAGTCAAAAATAATTCTGTGTCATTTTGTCCCCTGGCTGTATTTAATTTTTTCTAGTTATACTGCAAGTTCTGCTTGCTCCCATAGATCTCCCTCCCTTTTGGTCTGAGGGTTTTTTTTGAAGGTTTTGTCTTGGTTTCATAGCATTTAACCTTACAGTAGCCTACTTGTGTCACTGTCAAATGAGATCAAGCAAAGCTTTTTTGGCTATGCATATAAAAAACTAACCTGGTTTTTATGTTGTTTCTGCGTCTCATGCCACAAATAGAGAAGATTTGTGACATCTCACGTTGAAGCTATCCCAACGTCGCTATTTATACAGTCTTTTAAAACCAGAGCAACAGATACACATGGCAATTAGTCTTTGAGACCAGATTCAAACTACTTTTATAGCTGCTGCAGATTTGTAGTTTATTTGCATGACACAGTAGTAAAACTGCTCAGCACTGAAAGATGGCAGCACCTGTTTCTCCAAGAAAAGGATTAAAAGATGACAATATATTTCAGAGTAAGACATTACTCCTAAGCAGTAATTCAATTAGACAGGTCATGATATAAATAATTATGTGCTAGAAGTGGTGCTGTTCAACCTGAACTCACAGGCAGTTCCAAACACAGGGGACTGTTCACACTCCAAAACAGGAAAGAATATATCTAAGTATGGCTTAGCTTACTTACCAGGCAGATGTACTCTGAAAAGACACCAGGGGTGGGCTTAAAGCATCTCCTTTTAAAGTGTGTACTGTCTGTGATGTTCGAGGCTGGGGCTGAGTTTGAGGCTGTGTCTCTGGCTGAGGCTGTGTCTGTCTTGGGTCCTGAGCAGGGTTAATCCATCGGCTCTGTCCCTGTGTCATCCACTTTCCATGGATTCCCCAGCGGGCCAGGTAAAATTTGCAAATATCATAGTTCATTGAAGAGTAATATAAAAGGTCCAGGATCAGTAAGATCACCACAAAAAAGCCATAGATCCACACCCCCAACAGTGCACTGTAGTTGCTGTGAAAGGAAGAAAAGGGACAACAAAGAAAGTTATCTCTCAGTAGTCACTGTGTTAGTTCATCAAGGTTATTTGTTTCATTAATTGTTTATAGATGGCTGTAACAAAATATTGTTCCAAAGCACTTGTCTTTAAATTTGAGCTATTTTTTTCAATATGAATACTGCTATAAGCATGCTTTTTAGAAACTAAAGCTACCTGTCTTACAAAAACGTTTGTCCTTCTCATCTGTCTGTAGGCTTTCCAGAGTTGCTGCTAAAGACCTCTTAAAATGGCTGGTAATAAATTTTATGAAGGAAGAATGGCAAAATCATGCTAGACAATGCACTTCAGAGGAACGAAAATATGTACAACATTGAGATATAAATGTTGGTGTACTTTTAATGTGTATATATAGATAAAGGCCATGACAATTATATGGTGCAGAGAGCTGTAAAGCTGTGACAGATGACTAATGGTATTAAAAGAAATGGGGGAAAAACAGGAGGAAAAAGTGTAAGGGGTCAAAAATGTGGAGATCAAAAAGGGGAAGAAGTGCTAATGCCCTGCTGGAGATGAAATATTATTAAAAGAAAAATGACTGTCAGGTGTAAATGCAGTTTGGATTGGAAACTGTGTGAGTGGGGAGAATGAGATCAGAACTGAGATGGAAAGAAATGTATAAAAATGAGACTGTTAGGTAGAAAGCAAAAGAAAGGCTGATCTAGACCCATGAGCTAATGTGGAAGTACATGCACTGGAGACTGTAAAACCAAGAGGAAGCTGAAGGGATGTTAGTAAAAACTGTCATTAGGAAGGCAGTCTCAGAAAAATTATATCCAAGTCATAAGTGGGCAACCCACATCTACATGGAGCTGAACTCAAAACTGAAAACACACTCAACCATGCTCTCCTCTCACAGCCAGTCAGAGAAACTTGGAAGAAATCATATTTTTTTAGGACATTGATCAAAATGGAAGTGCTGCAAGAAGAAAAAAAAGGATGAGAAGACATATTATACATGCAAACCAGAAGGATATTTTGATATTTTAAAAACATGTCCTCCAGCCTTTCTGGATCAAAAGATTTCAAGTCTCTGCTTTGAACTTTTATTTCTATTTAAACTATAGTATGACTCTTCCATTTTATACTTTTAAAAAATCAGGATTTGAAACAAGAAATCAGAATTTAACTTTCTGTGTTGCTTTCTGTCAGCACTTCAACAGACTGACTCTTCCCTTCAGGGACTGATTTTTCCACTACACAGCTATAATGCCCTTAGATTTAAATGAGGTTCCATTTTAAATGACTAACAAGAGGAAGGTCCAAGCTGTTAATGGCTCCCTTCCTGTATAACTTTAGGACTACAAAAGCCTAGAATTAAAATTAAAAAAAAAAAAAAAAAAAAAAAAAAAAAAAAAAAAATCAGAACATTTCCAGGAGGATTAGAAGTAGGCAAAGTTTAACGTTCTGAAAACCCTTAACTTCAGAGTCTTTGCCTCTGCTAAAGACTTACACATGCAAGCCTAACTTCACACAGCAGAGGGTAGATCTTAGTAATGCACTCAAATCTGCAGTTCAGGCCCTTGAAAGTAAAACAGGATCTGGTTAATCCAAGCTTCTCAGCAGTGCTAGCAGTGCTGTTCTTGACTTCCAGTAGATTTAGTCCTATTGGTGATAGTAAAAGGATTTTAAAATCATGGAGATTTGGGGAGTTAGAAGGAAAACTAAGCTTAGTAGGCCCTGGGAAAATACCCTGGGAAAGTATAGGCCTTATACTTGCTAGAACTGCACCTGTGTAGCTGGTATATGATAAATGATGGAATTGTTAGATGCGATGATTGTTTAGTAATTAAATATAATTACTGTTTAATAGTAAGAATAGTCATGGGAAACTGTGGTCAGGGGCTTGAGAAAGATCACGAGAGATTCACGCTTGGATAAAGTCAATGTATACAATTGAACAATAAAAGTTTAATAATTAATATGTAAGTTATATAACGATAGAATATAAAATACGTTCAGCTCGAAAGCCATGTTGGAGTCAGATTTGGGTCTGTACCTCTGATTCCCAGAGCTCTGCAATAAAAGCACCTGCATATAATCACACATAATCATTATGTGTGTTCCTGAACGCTAACATTGGGTTAAATTCTTCTATTTCTTTTAACATAAATAAAAGGCAAGTAATGGCTGGAAAAGTCAGGAAGAAAAGCACTTGGACAAATCCCATTCTTGCTCATCATTACTGCCGATAGGATCCATTTTGCATACAGGTGAGCTGTATTTGACCCACACTAAGAAAACATATTTGTTTTGGCAATAATGTAAGAGGCAAAAACATTCCTTCTAGTTAACTCAAAATATTTTTTTTTTTTTATTTTAGGTATTTAATTTCATCCATCAAAATTCTGACTAGTGAAAATTAGAGCTATTTTTACTGTTCCAATTTAAAGCAGCACTTTAATAATAATGTCAGTGTGTAAGCTATTCATCTGCTCCTCCTAAAAAAACATCTGTTTCTCACAAGTACAAAAAATAAAAGGCTGCTTTATTTTAATTAACAGACAATGGGACAACAGCACTATCAAAAGGGCCTTGTGAAAAATCACAAGTAAAAATAGTAAGTAGTATGTTTAGCACGCAGAAGGCTATTCCATACATTGATATCTTCTACCACTATTAAGGTGGTAGAAAATGGTAATTTTTCTGATGGCTACTAATAAAAATTAAAACAGCCCTGCAAATCTAGAAGATGTCCTCATTAGAAAATAAACAATCTTATTTACATGGAACAACAGTAAGGCCAGAAACACAGAAAAGAACTCAGAATCCAAAAACTTCTAGGACTTGCTCTCATTTCACTGACCTGAATGACTTAATTCTCAGTTTATCCTTGCAATCTGGTTTTCCTGTTCTTTTGGGCAGAAATTTAATTTTTACTAAAACTGAAGTGTGAACAGATTCTCAATTTGCTGAGATTCAAATTTTAGGGTTTGTTCCGATACAGATTGTATCAAGTTGCATCCATAACATTCATTCACTTTTTTGAGACAGATAACTAGTTGGTTATGACTAGCCTATATCTTTTTAGTAGATTTTCTTGGGTTTTATATGCAGCACATGAACAAAAAATAACTCATTTGGGAATTCAGGTTTGAAAAAACCAACAAATCTGAACAATTGCAGGCTGAATTCTACAGCTGCAGAGTTTAAATGTGGATAGATGGTCACAGAAATAGTTACTTCCCCTGTTCTACTTAAAAAGGGTAGTTCCTTGGATTAGTAACAATAAGGGTTGCCCCTAGGAAATGCAAAGTTACAGCCTTGGTACTGAGGAAACCAGTGCAGTTTTTGCATCTACACTTTAAATGAGATTTCCCCCCCATTTTCCTTTTATAATTATCTCCAGGCCTTTGTCCAATCCTGGGTTTTCCTGAGGAATCTGTTCCTGCCGTACCTGAGAGGTCTTCCCTGCCAAATTACATATTTTTGCAACACTTGGTAGTGGGATTGATGATTTTTTTTTCTTTCTTGTAAAGATGACTCCCTGAGTGCTATTTAAGCAAATATCATTTCTGCAGGGGACATTCAGAACCTGGGGAAAGATGTTCTAGCTATTCTGTTCTCACACTGCTTTGGGCACCAGTGTTGCAATGAGGCATGCAAAAGCCATTCCACTCTGACAAACCAGACTAAGAGATAAGGAAAAACATGGATACACTGCAGACTGACAGAACATTGCTCCAGTAGCAGATTAAGGACCCCTATCATAGCAGTACTACTGATAATCCACCAAAATATGCACAACAGAAAACCTGACTGTGAAAACTAGACAAACTAGATTCAAGTGGATACTATTTTTAAGAATAGTTAAAACAATTTCTTAGACGGTTCTAAGGGAAAATACTTTGGATTACAGAGCTTTCCCTGTCTGTTAGACATAATTTTTATTTCTATATTTAATACTAAATGAATTATTCACATTCAAAAATCTTATAGACTGATTAATTTGCATGATTACAAAGATATAATACTCCCATATTTTTATCTAATAAAAAGCATATAAATATTGTGCTACAGTAATGGAAAATGTAAATAAATGTGGCTATAGCTGCACTGTGGGACTGGTGAAGACAAATGTGCCTCTTGAGCTGTGCCATATCAAAGAAATCACAAGTCACTTCATGAACTTTTTCCCTCAACTGTATTATAAAATAAGAAACTGGTTTTGGTGATCACAAGAATGGCTAAGGGGAAAAATAAACCAAATAATAATATTGAAATAAACCAAGAAATAATGTTGAATCACTCTTCCCTGAAAACTATAATCCATTTTTTTAAAGTTCATTGCTTTTCCCATATCTTAAATTATTCTCCCTTGCCACAGTAAAATAGGTTTCATCAGAGTTTTTTTCAGTGGTGTGTGAAATTAGTTTTAAACAAAGAGCTGACTTTGTCACTGTAAACTGAAGCCTGGATGCATTAGAATCCAAATTATTGTGTATGATAGATAAAATCAGTATTACTTAAGAAGCTTTTTGCAATGTTTTTAATGTAGGCACATGGGGTTCACTTCTTTCTGCTCCTTCTAAAAATACCAGGGAGTTTTCTACCAACTCTGTTTCTGAGCTCATAGTGAGGAGATCTCTCGCCTGCCTTACTCCATGGGTGCAGTTTTACGTAGGAAGCAGCATCTCCCTTTTTTCCTGCTCCTGACAGATTAATCAGAAGTGATGTTTGAGGAACAAGGCAATACCAGTTCCATTCCTGCACTTCTCTACACTACAGCTCCAGAGGCTTTTTACTGTATCCAGCAGGATGTCACATACCTTTGCAAAAGTTCACACACAGCTGATGCCCCTAGGAAATCCTGGACTAGATGGCAAATAGTCTGCAGGTGGTTCTCAGCCACAAATCTTACACAACAAAAACTACACAGGTACCTCTTTCTCCATCACAATTGAACAAAGTGACTTGTAAAAAATAGTTCTACATGAAAACTAATATAATGCCTTTTGCTCTAAATATTTTCATCAAAATGAATGCTGTAGTTGACAGAATACCAAAATATTTTTTTTCCAAACTGCTTGCAGACACAACAGCCCTGTGATGTGAAGACCCCTGGATTTATTTCTCTGGGGGTGTGAGCCCATGTGTAGATGTGAGCAGGCAAACAACACTGGAGGCAGAGAAATGCTCTGTGTCCCAGGGCATCTTTTGCAATCAGCCTGGACCTGTTCTTCTGCCTTGGAAAGGGGCTGGTTGCCCTCTACATTCCAGGTTGCTGGTGAAAGGAAGGGCAGAAGAGCCTCACCTGAGTAAGCTCTGGCCATGACTACACGGAGGAGCTGCTGAGACACAGGGAAAAGCCTGAAGCATTGGCTTAGTGCTTGCCTGAACTGCCTTTGATGGCAACATCCCGACCTCTGTGAGACAGGGTGGTCAGCAGTGCTGGTGCAAGGTTTACAGAACAGCAGGGCAAGAAATAAAACAAATTTGCTGTGTGCAGGACAAAGACCTGGAAAAATGTCGGGGCAACAGCCTCATGAGCTCATTCTTGAGGCTCATTTTACATCTCTAAGTGTGCAGCAGATTCTGGCTCTGTCTATGACTACCTGCAGAGCCCTTGTTTTCTGAGAGTCCTGTGAGGACGTCTCTGACATCCAGAGCTGCTGAGGGAGCAGGGTCACCCCAGTACACAAAGGGGCAGCAAAGCCAGGGCTTTTAGCATGAGTAGAGTACTCATTGTGTGGGAGCACTGGGGCTATAAACTCTACCTGGTTGCCTGGGACTATTTATGTTGCCAGATCTGGGGAGCCCCAAGGTGAAAGTTGCTGGATTGTCTGGGCTGCACAAAAGGTGGAGAAAGTGGATGGTCTTTAACGGGCTTGGTACTGTGTCATCTGTTCTCATGATCCCAGATGCACTACAAAGCCAAGGCAAGGAAATTTCACCTGAAGGACATAACTGCACAGAAAGTAGCACAACAGTATAGATTCACACTGATTTAAAGATATTTTAAATGGGTAAAGTCTGTTTTTGTCTGTCTTTGCAGGTGATTGCCACTTTAACAACCAGTAAATTTAGAGAATGCAACTTCTACGTCTGTGCAAGACTGACATTTCTCTGGGCAGCTCTGTGTGAGGAGTGGTTGTTAAGGAAGGCAATGCTTTGCTGACTCCATGAGCTGAGCACAGCTGCACACAGTGAGTTAGACCAGCCAGCATCAGTGTTCCAGCACCATCATCTCCTAATAGCCCTGCACCTGCTCCCATAGGGGTGAATACATCACACCAATTGACTGGCACCACAGAAAACATCAAAATCCTCTTGTAAACAGCCATCCATACACTGTGATTTCACCTGTCTTTAATCTGCCCCTTCCTTGTCCTGGAGGGGCTGAATGCCAGAATAAAATGGCAGGGAAAGCAGATTGATCAGAATTTGATCTTGGGGAATTTCACCAAGGGAAATCACAGCAGATCAGTGTGGCCACAATGTCAATACTAAATAGGAAACTGACCACGAGGGCAGATTTTGCTCCAGTAAATAGGTATTCAGTAACAAAGATCTATTTGCTACTTTCTACTTCTTAATAAATAAAAAACTTACTGACATTTATTCTGGGGGACAGCCCTCAGCAGAACATGGAAGTATACCAGGTAACAGGCAAGGAGACCACACAATGTTGGTATAAAAGCAAATACATTCTGTTCCCCAAGGCTAGTGATTTGTTACAAGAGATTAAGATTCAAAAACATCAGGGGTTCCAAACAGGGCATTTGGGTTGATATGGAAAATGTCAGCTCACTTCCTCTCTCACCTAAGAACAGCTTTGGGGTTTATTTTTACTGGTGCACATTTAAACATAGTTTGGATCATATTAGGGTCAGGGAAAAGACCTTTCTAACTTTTACATGTAACTTTTTATTTGTCACATTTATATGCAGTTTTTACTCTCCTTGCAATGTTTATAGCCCATGTCAAAGCGAAGAAAGCAAAGCTGAAATATTCTTTCTTTTAGGAGCTCTGCAACAACAAAAAACCTTTTAGTAATGATTTTCTGTATATGTAATTATTCTAATTGCTTCCATCATTAGGTGCACCTCAGACTCTGTTATTAGACCAGGAACAGTTTGCTGAAGAGTACTTTAAAACTCATTTACTTACTTATGCATATATCCATCTGCATTCCCTGTTAAGTTCATTTGCATAACAGTCTGAAATTCTGTCTCATTGCAGCAATATTTAAACACTGTGTTGTTATGGTGACAGCAAAAGATGTAAGATTTATTGTCAGAAAGACGGGGGCAGTGAAAACCAAAGTGGTAGCGACCTTTGTAGTCCGTGTATGGCTCGCAGACCCGAAAATGCGCAGACAACACTGGAAAACAAAAACAACATTGGCTTTGTCAGTCACTTCTGCTTTCTGCATGTTATTAACTCTCATTTTTCAAGGCTAATCAATTGTTGGTTGATTTCTGGAAAACATCAGTAGTTCAGAACTTTCAATGTTTTAACATTTAGTACTTAAAGGTAACAGTGTTCAGACTTCTGTTGTGTTTTGAATTTTGTTGCTTCTATGTTTCTGATTACCATTGTTTGTTTTAAGGGAAAATAATGCCCTCCGTGTTAAGAGGCACAAAAGTATTTAGGGAAATGTTTAGGGAAATGAAATAGGGAATAACTGCTATTCTAGTTATAGGGATATCCATAACACACAACAATGTTCACACCTGATTCTCCTGGGACAACTTAATAAAAACAAAAAGTCTATGTAGAAATTGCAGTAAAAGTTTGATGGCACTTGTTTTACTTGTTTCCTGATTTCTTTTCTTCTTCTCTAAAGGTCAATCTTTGATAAGGAATAGTCTATGATAAGGAATATTGTTTGATAAGGAATATTTTCAGAAACAGTAATTTTAAACAGTATAACAAATCCAAACAACTTTGAATTTGCAAATAGACAGAACTAATAAAATACAGGTGTTCCTGGGAGTTCTTACATTTCTTCCTTAACAAGTTCTCATGTAAAGTGTTTATTAAAGCTCTGAGAATATTTTTCTTTTTTACAGTCATGTGTCACACTGATTTCACCATCACTTTTACTGGGGGAAAAAGAAGCTGTCCATAGATCCCCTTTTATCATCTTAGTTTCCCTGAGCTTTTATACTGTGCAGAGGGGCAGGGTTGAGATCCCTTCCAAAACGGTTGTAAGCAACCATATGCAGCTTCCTGAAAGACTTTTAGGAGTCAGTGTTTGGTTCCACACTCGCAGTTTGTGTTATGGTAGGCTTTACAGCATCATTTAAAAGTACAAGTACCCTACAGACACCCAAAGGGCTTAAGCTCTGAGGAAACTGAAATGTGGAAGCTGAGTTTGAATCCTCTTAGCAGTGAAATGTTTTTCCTTTGGAGAACTGAGGCTCAGCAATGTTGAGGGCAGCTGCAGTTCATAAGGTTACACCAACTAATAAATGATATATTCACTTTGGATTGACAAAATTAACTCTTGTAATTTGGTACATAATTTTCCATCAGTTTACCAGTACAAGAGGTTACACATAAAGACTTGCATGGGTTTAACTGAACTGTACTGTACTCCTCTGCACAGAGCCCCTCTTGACCTACAATTGGATCTGTGCACCTTACCTGTCTAATCCTCATTTTTTTCTACTTTGCTAGAAAAAAAGTCTATTCCTAAGACATTTGTTTGTCAATTTAAAAAAAATATATTAATTTTAGGACAAATTTTAAGGATTGTGACAGTGGAGATAATTTTATTTGTGTGTAAAGAGGGGAAGCCTAGAACAAAAAACAAGGGTACTAAGCTGACAACAACGTAATCTTGTACTGCAGCCTGGGTCAAGAAAGCTCACTCCAGATATTTATGTATGCACACATATACCTGCCATCATTACTTGCATGAAAGAAGTAGATTTTGGTAGCATTTTTGTAGATTAATTCAGTCAGGAACAGAAAGTGCTGGAATAAAGTAATTTCTAAAGGAATACAGATACTGAGAAAACTAATTACCTACCTGTTCTTGCCCTACCTGGGAAAAAAATATGTGTTCCAAATGTGAGGATGCTATCATCAGTAAAGAAACTTTTCTTTAGGCGTAGGTTTTCAACACCCTCTGTAACTCTTGTAACGAATCTGCACGTTCAGATTCTGTCCCAAAGTCCACACAGCATGTAATTGCATGGGAATGAGTTTGTTTGAACAAGTACTTTGCTGCACCCCTCCTTAAGTAACACAGCAGTAATAAAAGTGTGCCAGGACAGACTTTGTTGTGAAAAACCTCAATGTTTGCAGCTGGAAGGGACCTCTGGAGGTCATCTCATGCAAATCCTCTGCTTGGGCAGGGCCACCTGGTACCCAGAACTGTGTCCAAATGGCTCTTGAGTATCTCCAAGGATGGAGACTCCACATCCTCCACAAGCAACCTGTGGCAGTGCTCAGTCCCCCTCACAGAGAAAAAGCATTTCTTGGCATTTGGGGGGAGCCTTCTGGGTTGCAGTTTGTGCCCATGGCCTCTGGTCCTGTCCTACCAATTCAGGGGTTAAGCCTGCTCGTCACTGCCAAGTGTTTTGTTTCACCGCACATCTGGAAGTGTCCCCTGATCCCTACATGGCTCCTTTGCACGTTTTAAAAAGAAAACAATCCCCAAACTTCTCTGAGAATGGAAACTGAGGAAAGCATGATTACAGAAGGAGGGGAGAATGAAAATAACATCAGGCCCTAGGAGGAGGGATGTCTGCAATAAAACAGTCCTAAGCAAATCCTTAAATAGCAAAATGTGCTGGTGATTAAATAAAGGCATGATGTGATGACTGAATGCCATTCTGAGCTGGGCAGTCAGTGTGGGGTGGGTTACCCCTGCTGGGCAGCTGAACACCACACAGCTGCTTGCTCACTTCCCCCCCCACAGTGGGATGGCCAGGGAATCAGAAGGGCAAAGACGAAATTCCTGGGTTGAGATAAACACTGTATAATAAATAAGAAAAAACCCCACAACATCATCAGCAACAAAAAACAAAGCACAAGTGATGCTAAAGCAATCACTCACTACCAGCAGACTGATGTCCAGCCAGTCCCTGAGCAATTTTTGGGCAAACTCCCATGCCAATTTCATTGCTAAGCATCCACCCCGTGGTATAAAAACCACCTTGGCCAGTCTGGGTCAGCAGTGCCAGCCTGTCACCAGCCACAACAGCTGTGATACCAGCACTGCTTTGGTCACCAGCCTAAAACATAGCCTTGACCCCATCCCAGCCAGACCCAGAACACAGAGAAAACACTTTCTCAATTTATCGTAATCTGTATAATTTCAGTTGCTGTCTTTGCTTCTCTGTGGATCAGAGAGACAATAAACAAAGTGGGATTTATTTTCTTCCAATTTATCTTCTTCTTTTCTTTTTTTTTTCCTGAAAATAACTTTGCTTAAATCCCCAGGTTTAAAGGACCTTATTTCTGTGGAAATACTTCAGATAAAAGCATTGTACCTGTAAAGGCCTTAAGTTTTCTGTTGCAAAGGTGCAGCTGTGTCTAGAGTTGCAAGTGCAAATTCTCAGGCTATTTTTGAGAACAGTTATTGAACAGCTGACACAGACGCTCCTCTCTCTGTTCCAACTGATATCAAGAGAATAGTCTGTCATGCTTCATCATCACAAGACTTACCTACTTCACCTTAAAAACTACACAGCCAGCAAATGTCAAACTCTTACTTCTCTATCTGGTCACAGCTAGAGATCTGCCTAATGTACATTTTTAATTTAGATACTAAATTTTTAAAGCCCCAAGACTCTTTGGATGGCTGGTGTTTATCAGCTTTCCATATGGAACCACAGAAACACTCATATGTATGCATTTTACCACATGTTAACTTGCTGTGAGGATGTTCATTTCCTACTTCAAAGAAGAAAATGCTGTAATGTGCAAATAATCCGACGATTTTTGCTTGTTAATATAAGCCTTGCTGTCAGCACTGATTCTATAGATGTGTTTCAATCATTTAAACAAGTAAGCACCAACATTTGCAAAGCCACTCTAAGAGTTAGTGGTAGAAAGTCATCTTTCCAGCATGCCTGCATGATGCTCCTCCCTTTATTATGCATTCCTTGTGTTCCCAGGAAAACCAGTGAGTGTTCACCACCCCTAAAACATCACTGTGATCTTGCTAGCACTGAAATAAAATACCTCAAGTTTCAGTATTCTCAACCCAGAAATTGATTACTAAGATTGTTAATATTAGTATACCAAAGACTTGGAAGTAAAGCAATATCTTACAGATAGAAGTCTCTAAATCTAGAGCACTCAAAGGGAGTCATACCATTAGATTTTCATTTCAGTTCAGGTTAAAAATGAGGTTGATATCATTCCAGTGAGAGTAGCATCCTTTCTCCCCCACCCTCCCTATCATTCACTGCATAAAACCAGTGGTTTTCCTTTATGGAAACTGATCTGTCTTGGACAAAAAAAAAAAAAAAATTACATTGGCTGGCTGAAAAATAATAATACATTCCCTCCTGTAAAATGTGTTGTGAGTTACCAGTGACCTAAACCCCTTCCTACAGATGACAGTGGCAAAATTCCACAAGGCAGGAGCAGAGTTGGCTGTCATAAAAGACTTGTGATGATTTCAAATTAAGCCTGGACTCTACACGTTAATACAGGACATCACATAATAAAACACCAATAGCCAAGGAGCAGCAAAATGATTTACAAAGCCAATAGTTATCAAGGATAATAGATAAATATGTAAGAAGTAAAAGCGGTGTGTAATTGGTTTCAAATAAAAACATTGCACTTCACAAGCAGTACTTCTAAGGGAAGAAAAAATAATATGTCTGGCTTTGAGGGAATGAGGGTTTGAGGGAATACACCCGTGGCTGAATACAGCAAATTGCATACACAGTGCAATCACAGTGTCCCACTCAGCTCCAACACAGGAATTTGTATCATCTTGAGGAAATGGGTTGGAGGAGTGGGATCTCAGGACAGCTCTAGTAGAAGACCCCTATAAAGAATGGCAAAGGTATAGAAACTTAAAAATTGACAGATAATACTGGAACAGCTGGAACAGTTTTGTGATGTTTGATCTCTCTTTGATCACTTCATTAAAGATTTGATAATCGAGTTCATTGCTACACCAGTGAAGTGGATTTTTGAAATTTCTTTAGCCTAGAGGAAGACAAGCAGCTCCAGTCCCTGTGCCTGATCCCAGTCTATCAAAGGAGGAGGGCAGTTCCATAATTAGGAATTTCCATACATGGGGATTCCAGGGGAAGGGCTCTAAAGGAAAACAACGATTTAATGTGAGCAGAGGAGTGTTCTAATTGATAATATTATAGCATTGTTAGCAAAAGGGCTGTATCAGAGCTAAATAATGAACTATCCTTAGCAAGAAATCAACTTGAACACTGCAAACAAGCAATGAGACTGTGGGCAACAAAGCCCATGCTTGAACTGACTGGCGAGGATATGAGTATTAACATTTTATAAATGTTAAAGACACAGACTCAGTAGTAACAATTTTGACTGGAGCACAAGGACACTTATGAAACAGGGTGTCTGGTAAAGTTTTAACTCTGGTGGTTGGGGATGTGATGCATTACAAGAGAATAAAGAGCAGTGATTGAAAAAAAAGTCTTTTTGTATTAAAAACTGCCTCAAGAGTGGAGGACAAAAGATACTGAACTAAAAACCTGTAAGATCAAATCTATTTGGACTGAGAACCTCTTAAAATTTTATTTTAAATATTCAGTCATGATTACAAAAAACCCCTAATGTCATAAATGACTTCTGATGAACAAATACAACCAACAATCAGAGCACTCCACTAATTCTCAGTCTAATGGCACATTTCCACACAAACCCTTTCTGTGTGCTAATAGTAAACATCTAGAGCAGAACTACCAAGCATCAGGAGAAACATCGGTGGTCCAGCCAATCCTTTAGATTCAGGAAAATTACACAGATTGCAAGTTCAATCCTTCAGGTGCTTTACATTCTCTGGTGTGCACACAGAAAAACACACACCTGGAACCTGACTTGCTCTGCTTCCAGTAGATGGTTATTTAACAAAATGGGTGTGTTTTATGGTGGTATAGAAATTACTCTTTTCTTTTAAGTGAGCTGAAAAAATAGCATATCCAAAGAAATAAAGCTACTCTTTCAACTTTCCAGTCTGCTTTGTTCTTAAAGTGAATTTTCAATTCAATTTCAAATTCCAGTTTCCAGTTCTTAAATACAAAGAGGCTTCATTTATATTGGACCTAGATGGTCTTGAAGGTCTCTTCTGGCCCTAACCATTCTATGATTCTGTGACTTATTTATTAGGCAATCAACAATCATTTAGTCTTGTTTATTTCAAAGGAACCCAGTATTAAATTGCAATTATTTTTTCGCTATGGCACACATCAGTAAAAGATAAATTATAAAAGTTACCTGCTGACAAGAGTAATGAGAGCAGAACCATCAGCACATTCAAGGACTGTTGACCACAACTTGTCATCGTTGGCTTTCATTGGTCCATTAGAGAATTACCTGTTGGACAAGATGCAACATCATGATTAAATGTCTGTTTCATCTCCTTTCATTGTTCAAATGTTCACTTCCCCACAAAGCTTTGGTAAAATGAGATGGCTTCACACGGTACAGAATTTTTTTTTTTTTTCTGGAAATTTTTTCCCCACTTTTTAAAAGGGAAATAAAGTCTTTTTTCTATGCTTAAAATTCCTTTCTCATTTCACCATGGATATATACAGCTTATTTACATGCTTTTCATTAACCCAGAGTAGAGATGAATCATATGAAGTTTTTACTGAATATTCGTATGTCCCCTGTAATCTACACCCAGCAGAACTGTTTGTTTTACTGTCACAAGAACAGGCTGTTGTGTTATATGTGTAAGGGCCAGAAAGGAATAAACAATAGAAAAATAAATTGGCTGCTTTGAAAGTCAATCTGTTTTACCCCATTAGAGGGTGCAGTGGCTCAGAAAGTGGGTCAGGCAACTGAGATGATTGGAAGCACTTCAAAAAATGTCTTTTCATTAGCATCAGAGCCTTTAATGGGATTATTATTTGTTGTTTTCCTAGGACAGTGTGTGAGGAGTGATGCAGGAGTGATGCAGTTTGATCTGACTGGCAGCACTCCTACCAAGGCTCTCCCTGGTGTTTCCCAGACAGGGTGAGTCCAAACTCCTCTTCTCTCCACCTTGATCCAGCAATAGCAGCTGCAGCAGGGACTGTCCCAGGTGTCACCACCAAGGGGAGCAGGGGCTGGTGGCACCCGTCACTGCCATCACTGATAAATCCAACTAACTCTGGGTCTCAGAGGTTTCCAGCACCCTGGACTCACACTGACATTGGGGCACAACAGAAGAGGTCAATTCTGCCTTAGTGCATGACCCCAGTGTGCCCTGGGGCCACAGGCAGGATGGCCCAGGGAGTGCTGCAGCAAGCTGCTGTGGGGAATCCAACTCCTGCGCTGCTAAAATTGTTCTAAGGTGTTTACAGTGGAGCAGCTTGGGGAAAAAAGAAAGGAATGGCAATTTCTGTAAAAATTACACTGCTCCTGACACCTCAAGAGACACATTTTGCCAAACGCTTATGAAATAAGCTGTATATGAATATGCTGTATCCTATAAATACTACATGGTTTACTAGCTGGTGTCTGCTCCAACCTACTGAATCAAATGAAAAGCCCCAAACAATTGCACCTGCACATAACAAAAGGGGGAGGGGGTGAAAATTAACACACCATGAGCAGCTGAATTCTGAGTAACAGACGTGGGCACCGGAGGGGAGACACGGTGCTACCTACGAGGTGTTGAGAGGCAAAAGCTTCCTCACAAACACAAAACGCTGTGTGTGGCACAAGCAGCTTCATCTTAGCATATGGATCACGAACCTAAAAATCAGTGTAACTTCTTGTGGTGGTTTCAGTTTGAAACCAGGCAGAAACATCATCCTAGGCCTTGAAAAACAAGTCCTTTAGGAACATAGTACCCCTAAGAAGATTAAATCAACCAACAGAAATCATTTCAAAAACAACCATATCGACACCTGGGCTAGGGAATATGACATTAAGTAAGTATACCATATCCCCTACCATACAGCAACTACAAACAAAATAAAGAAATACAACAGACTATTAAAAACCACCTTAAAAACATTAAGTAAATTTTTTTTCAAAAATTTATAACATCTAACAAAAACCACCTAATTAATGAACACCCAAGACTCTAACAACTGAATAAACCCTGCCCAATCTAAACCCCTACATACAATAGACAGAAACAGAATCCCAGCTGTACATATCAAAAGTTTATTAAGGAAAACAGTTTAAATCAATTCTACCTCAAACACAGACAAACCCATTCATAGGGTTGTCTTTACTCTGGGACCAAATTGTACATAGTACATAATACAGAAAAATAAAACAACACAATGTAAACCTCAAGAAGACCTGATTATTAAGTGCAAACTATATATAAGTACCATTATTTACTAAATATTACTACCATTATCTGTGTACAACTATATATTGTTTATATAATATATGTGCACTTCTGTACAAGAAATCAAACCAGTTTACACTGTTTACTACAAGGATGATTAACACCCAAACCACTGTATTTCTAGCTTTAAAATAAGCCAGTTCCTCCAGAGGAAAACAGTTTGAAGCTTTAACACTGCAAAAACAAAATAAAAATGCAATAAACTAGAAATGCTAAGTAAGAATATTTCTCATGAATACTGAAAAAATGCCTCCCTTTTTTTTTCAGAGGGAATAGCATATTAATTAGAAAACTAAGCAGACTTAAAGTTGGAACTGTTTTAAAAAAAAGAATAATAATGAATATAAGCCAGAGGTTGAGAATGTAGGCATTTAATCATGAAAAACAGCCACAAAGAACAAGCTATTGCTAATATTGATGGGAATAAAAGGAATTTGATATTTTCCTGAGTAAACGAAAGCTGCAGGAATTCTGGTAGTGATTCATTACTAAGGGAAATCTTGGCCTTCATAACAGTTAATTAAAAAGAGATCAATAAGCACTCCTGTTGTTTATCTGGGATGAAAAAAATGTTTGGTATAGCTGAGACTATTAAATATTTCCATATCAAGAATAATTCAGGATGAAATTAATGAGTTGATACTAAGGTTTGCAATTTGATATTTGCATTTCTGTGTAATTTGTACCTAGTTATTTCATCAGAGCTAGCTGGGGGACACATATATAATTTTTTCAGTTTGTTGGAAAACAATGGCAAGTTTCAGAGGACCTGAAGAAATATAAGAACATTTTTTAAAGTAAATGAGATAATCCAGATAATCAAAGGCTTGTGAGTGTGATGTCGATTCAGACAAAATTAATGGCATGGTTAATATGCATTCCAATTAACAAATAATTAGGGAGATAAATATAATTAATGTGATCACTATAGGCTTATGGCAAAGTTAATTTTATTTCTCTCAGGGCTGTTGACTAAAGTAGCTTAGAGATAGTTATAATGTAGGAGATGCCTGTAAAATATCTCACTTTAGTATCATACAACCTGAGCAGGCAGTGAGAATGATGAAAAAAAGCTTCTTATCAGTTGTGGAAGAATAACTCCGACTGGAAATCAGGTGCCTGTCTTGGAAGGTACAATCTTTTAGCAACTGAGTATAGCCTCACTGCTAATTTCTTAAACAGCACTGCAGGTACGAATCTAGAAGCTTTTCAGGGAGGGAAAATTTATTCAATTATATCCAACAGAATGGGCAACAATGAAATTGGCATTTTAATCCAACTCATGCAATGCTTGTATTTTATTGAGTGTCAGCTGGGAGGATCAGAGTGGGGGACTAGACAGTGAGAGCTGCACATCAGGAGCTAGCAAGAGTGACAGAATCTGTGTAAATGAATACATACATCTAGGTATATATTTGTGGCAGTAGGGAAATGCTCCAATTTTATAACTTAATAAGCAGTAATTTTATCACTTCAGTGATCATCACATGGAATAAGTCCATTTTTGGAGGTCAGAAATACAAATAACTGTTAATTCCTTGACTATTTTGAATTTTTTACATGCTGCTGTCTGGCTAAAGCCATCATATTTCATGCAGTACCACATCAGATGACATCTCTGAGCTAAAAGAGATCCACTCAGCCACTGGAAGAGATGTGCAGGAAGAGCCTAAATCATACTCAGGATTTCCTGATGTCAGGCCACAGAATAGAGAGGGCAGAAACATGGTAATAGGCAGTGGTCTAGATAAATAAATTATTATTTATTACTGTTATTAATTAAAGACTGATGGCATTTTAAAGTGAGAGCATTACATCTGAAAGACCGAGGAAAGGAAAATTTAGTTGTAGTCTCTTTTTTGTTGTTTCTTGAGTAGAATTTGAGGGCCTGGAGGCTGTGTGATTACGTTTTCCTTCTAGTTCAGAAAACCAGCAATTAGAAGAGTTGTCTAACACACCAGTTTTCATTTTTAATGCACCATTCCAAGCTTATTTGTGGTCACTGTGGAGGTAAGGATGATGCCCATCCTTTTCCTCCTCCTTTAAGATTCATACCCTCACACCACCTCCTCCCTTCTGCTGGCAATCACAAGTATCTCTGCAGCTACCCCAGAAAGCAGACTGAAGAAATGGCTGAAAAATCACATTTTAGAGGCTTTTTTTTCACTGTTTGTCCACATCTTGTCCTTATTCCCCTCTCTCACTATTTTTATTATTATTATTATGCAAGCAGCTGCACGGCGCTTAGTTGCAGGCTGGGGTTAAACCATGACACATGTCTAATCTGGAACAGAAGAAATGGTCCTCACTCATGATTTTTTGCTGTCTTCTCATGAATAAGGATTCTGTCCAGAATCTTGTTTTCCCACGCAGAAGATGCAGCCATGCATGATCCAAAGAGAGCACCACCCAAAGGAAAGGTGCTGTAATGTTCTGATCAAGGGGACCACAGAAATGCATGAGCTCATTATGCCAGATTTTACTTTTCTGTGACATTTTAGCTCTCACTCTGTTCCTACCTACACTGCTTTGGTTATCCTCATAGTTTTATCTAGCTGTCTTTTCTTGAAGGGAATCAGTGAATCACTGCAAAGAAAAGCTGCCAAGAGAAACAACCATTTCATGAGGGAAGATTCTGATGAAGGAATTATTTTCCCCTGACTTAGAAGGAAAAGAAAAATTATGTTTAGAAGAGATGTCTGTAAAACAATGCACATTTTGCATTTTTTTGGTTATTAGGAAGAACAAAAGGAGCTAGAGCAAGAGAATTCATTTAACACATCAGCACTGCCTCACAAGTTTTCTCTCTGCCTAGAACAGAAAACAGGGCAATTCAGGAGACCATTTAATTCCTTTTTCTTGCCATAGGATTAAGAACATCTAAAGCATTCTTAGCAGAAGTTCACAGGATTCCCATCACCAGTGGTTTTCTAACCTTCTCAGGCAATTCCCTAGAGTGCTTCTCTACCCTAGAAATGTTTCCCAGCTTGCAGCTCCTTTGTTTTGCTTCAAGCTCTATCAGCAGTGGAGCTGGAGAATGATTTACCTACAGACACACTGGTTTCACCTCTTTGTATCAATATTTTAATTAATACTTACAAGAAGTGCTATCGTATCATCACTCAGCCTTTTCTTAGGCTGACAGCTTACACCTCTTGCAATCTTTCCTTAAAAAACATCTTTGTTACACCTTCTATGCCCCCTCTTTGATCTTCCTCTATCCTTTATAGCAAGGTTGTGCAAGTAACTTCAGCATCATTTTGTATTCAGTGATTTGCATTTTCTTAGTGCCCTGAAAGTCCTAATAAACATCCCAAGAACTGCCAGCTCTTCCAAGAGAAATAAAAACAGAGTATTACCAAAGTGCTGAGAGCCATGGAGCTTCTGCTAATTCTTAGTTACTCCAAGGACACACGGGTAAATCCCTATTAAATGAAGGGAGGCACATCTACATACAGACAAAACCACATGGGTAAAAATGCATCAGGACTACATGAGAGACAATGCTGGTGCATTGTGGCAGCAGTAAGGGGATGAGTAACTCGACCAGTGGTTGAGAAAGCTGTTTAAAATTAGATGGAAAAGAAAAGGCTGTGATCCAAACCTAACTCCTAGTCCGGCTCTGTTCACTTCTCACATTAAAGAGGGCTTAAAAATGCATCCAGTATGTGCTCATGAATGCCACTGCAATGAAATTAGAGGCTTATTACAAAGGAAGCACTATAACTGGCATGAAAGAAAACCTGATTATTAAGAAAACATGTGGTTTCACACTGCAGCAACCTCAACAAAATGTTTATGAGAAACAGATACTAGGTTTCAATTGACAGTTGCCTTACATGAAACAACCTAGGAAAAGGAGCTGCTGGCAGAAAACCTTCTGGATTGTGACACAGCTCTAACATTACCCAGTGCCTCTTCCCCAAAAACATCTCACTAACTTTTGCTGGAAGCTAAGCACATGTGAGTCTCCACCCAGCTGCAGATAAAGCCTTTGCAGTCAGAGCTTTAGTACTGCTAAAGGTGAGCAAATGTACATTACACTACCTAGGCCACAAAATTCTTCCCCCTTATTTTATGCATTTTATAATTGAAAATATAGGCTGCTTTGTTTCATTCCGCCCTCCCGTGTTTATTATTTCCCACAGCTGTTCTCCAAACAGTTATGAAGAGACAACATGCATGAATCCTAAAAAATAAAGCTCTGAAGTACAGCCTGAAGGCTCTCTTGTAAACTTCAAATTGTTGTTAACAGGATGAGACCAAGAAAGCTGCACATGCCACAAGTGTCACCTGTCAGAGCCACCCATTCCACTCCTTTTACCTCTCTTTTTCCCCTTTTCACCAACACATTTAGTGGGTCATTAGGAACTGTCCCACAGCCACATCATAAACATCCCAGTTGGAAACGGGTTTTCACATTTCCCACCGTAAGCACAATGCACAGCCGAGTCTGATAAAGAAGCTAAAGGGTCCCTTTATTACAAGAGAATTAAGTTTAGAGAGTCAGTGGTGCATTCAGACCATATAATCACAAAATTCAACTGATGAGAAAGTTCCACAAGAGAGCTCAAACTCTTTATTTACAGCCAAATTCTAAACTGTCTCCGTAGCACATGTAAAGATATTAAAGATAATGCCATAATGTAGCTGTAGTGCAAATAAGTGATTCATTACATACTTGCATTTAGTAAAATAAATGTTTAATTTCCTAGATTTAGTTCTGATAAAGGTCAGAAAATCTTAGACTGATGTCTGTCCTACAGCTGGCCTTACACAGTATACATTAGACCTCATTTTGGGGAAAAATTACTTTGTGGAGACAGCTTTGTGAAAATCACAGCTGCAGCTGATGATTTACTGACACTGATAACTAACTTCATTTACAAGTTAGTGGCAACTTTCTCACTTGTCATTAAGCAAGATTCATTCTGCAGCCAAGAGCTGCTTCAGAATATTCCCTAATCCTCTGAAACCACTGAGACTAAAATATTTGTATTTTCTCATTTGCATGTGCCTGAGCATAAGCAGCTGATAAAGGTTTGCTGTAGTCATCCAGAACCCTTATTTTTAGTGAAATAACTCAGTCCAGATGTACACCTGGACTATTGAGTCAGCTGAGGGGATTTTGGACAACCCAACAATCTGTGGGAGCTCAACTGAGTGCTTTGCTAATGAACTCATAAATCTGCCAGGGTGAGAGTACCAAGCTATGCACGAAACAAAGCAATCTGAGAACATTGCATTTTCACTCTGAAATTATGAATGGTCTTGGTCTCCCATGAGGCAGGAATGATAAGGAAATATACACAGTTGTGTAATAATATTCTATGAGAGTTTAAGAAAGGGATAGGATACATTTTTAAGCTATTACAAATCTCTACTGTTAATCAAGTTTCAGTTTTTAAACAAACTTAAGGCTCTTCCCTAGGGAAACTTCTGCTTGGTTTTTTTGAGTTACTTTCAGTACAGAACCGGAGCAAATGTGCTTTAATTTAAAATATTACCAAGTCTTAAATTAACAATACATTTTCCAGTAGTTTATGTGAAACAGCTTGTCCAAGTAATTCTAAGGATGTTACTATGAAATAAAATGAGTTTTGATGGTAATATCAGAGGTTTTATAAAACTCCCAGATCTAATCCCTCATTCTGCTTTGGAGTAAAGCTCTAAAACTTGAGAATGTGTGTACCTGTAAAAAGGGCAGTAAACCTGTCCAGTGTATTTTTAATATCCATTTGAGAAAAATAGTAATATATCAGCAGTTTATCTAGTGAAAAATGTGAGCACATGTTTGTTTTCCCCAATATGCTGTCAACTGTATATATACAGAAAGCAAAAACTACCTATAGTCTCTCTAGGAATGTTTTTGGACATGTTTTCCTTTCAAAATGGCCTCTTCTGAAAAATAAACCTTCCAGTGCAAAGTCAGTGATATCTAAATTTTCTTTCATTCTCACAGTTTTCAGCACCCATTATCGACATCTGTATTTAATCAGATGGGTTTCTAACCTTCTGTCAACTCTGGGTCTGTAGATATTTTCAAATGTTATTTTGTTCAAACGTGAAAAATAGGAGCAGCAAGTTAAACAGAAATTGAAGTCAACTCAGGAAAGCATTAATTTGATCATATCAAATGCAAAGGAAATCAAAATTCTCATAAATGCTTTTTCCTCTTTCCATCAGCTTTAGAAAGGATGTTTCCTTTTATGAACACAGATTATTACTCCATTCGTTTACAATTTAAACATTTCAAAATGAAAAAAAACCACTTTTTTTTTCTCTCTTGAGGATCATTTAACCATGCCAACACAAAGTGTAGCTTATGTGACATAGATGAAGCTGCACTACAAGTATTTTGTCATCATTATTCCAACTTTCCTAAGGATAACACCTCAGTGTGCAAAAGGCAGGTGTTGTTAATTTTTAAAACCTGATACTAGTCCCTTAAGAAGAAAATAACTCTGAATTCCTGCAAACATTTTGGTCAAATCTTCCTCACCCTCTTGTTAAAGAAAATGATGAAAAACACCCACTGGAGTAAACTGAGAAATCAGAGAATCAAGATGAAAGGCACCCACAAGCATCAGCAAGTTCAAAAGAATTTGCCTCTCCTCTTAAGACATCTGCAAATGTTTCACATACTGAAATGTTTCTCAGCAACATCACAAATGAAGGTTGTTCCTAAAGCAGACTCCAGCTAAGGAAAAAGGAAACTCTGTGGGAGCATTAACCAAGGACTGTTGGAAAGAAAAAAAAAATGCACAATAGAAGGTGGGAGTAACTTCCTTTTCACCTGTTCATTTGCCTCATTCTGACTGAAAAACCAGCCTCACACTGCAGGAGAAAATGCCATTTTTCACTGCTGCACACAAATACATTAAAAAGCTGGTTTTAAGGGCAGTACATGGCTGTACTAGTGCAACCATCCTAGCTCACAGCTACTCTAATTAAAACCCCTGAATTTTCAACCTCAAGAACACTGGATTGCTAGCAAAAGCTTAATTTTGAAAGTAACAAGGCAGAGGAAGCAAGGAAAATGCTAGTGAATCCTTTGTCCTAGCCTCTTAAGCAGAAATACCTGCAGGACAAAAGAAAGGACAATTTTTAGTAGTCAGAACAGCAGGTGTGGAGGTTGCCAAGCAGAAGGAGATAAAGCATGCAGAGCAACAGAAAAGTGGCTTTCAACAATTTATCTTTTTCTTCTTTTTTTAATCATGCAATCTTTGGAACTGAAAAACCAGGTAAAACAAAGCTGTGCTGCTGGTGGTGACATCACATGGCCCCAAGCTTTGTTTCACAGCCTTTGTTTCACAAGATGCAAAAACTGCTTATTTTGTGCCTAGCTTGGGGTGTCTGCAGATTTTATGCTGTGCACAGAGGTGGGTGCGAGAGGAGCTGCGTCCAAAGGCTTGTAAAGAATTCCACAGAAATTCTGATTCTTGGCCTCCCACACATCAAGCATCAAACACCCCTCTCCTCACTGAGCCCAGTGCAGCTGAGCAAAATGGAATGCACCAGAAGCATCAGCTGCAGACTGTAGCCACAGTTGTTCAATATTTATTTATACATGCTCAGTGGGCAGGTTTACATCCCTCACACACAGCATAATCCAAGGTGTTCCAGCTACTACAATCAACACCACATTTTGGCTCCAAACAGCCCCATCCCTAAAAGTGGTCTCCATCTGAAACACTTCCCATTAATAGGTGAACAACTACAGCAACACGCGGAGAACAGTTTGCCAGAACTTTCTGAAATGGTTCTTCTGAAAGTGAAAAGTGGCATGCATTTCCCATTTTCCTTAGAGACCAGTATATAGAACACCCCCAAGGGAACCTCTCAAATCCAAATGTTTGGTAAGTAAGGATGAAAGTACAGCATTCAACCCAGCAAAGCTATTTGCCAGTAAGCAACACTGCAGTCATGCAGTCTGTTCCTTCTGACAGATAGTTTGGAGTACAAATAAATGAAAAAAAAAGAAGAAAAGACAAGTGGAGGGGTGGCACTATTTCTAGTTTACAGAAAGGATGCTGATGCTCAGAGCACTCACAGTCATAAAGGAGGAATACAACAGATTTGAGGACTGTACATCAAGTTTGTAGACCTAATGCTTTGAACAAGAAACACTGATTTTAAAAGCTACGTGGAAAGCAATCAGGGTAGGAAAAAAGAACTTCACCTATGAGAATACAAAGTCACTTGATGTTTAAAAGATTTTAGTGAAGTTTGTGTACAGAAGAGAGCATGGCTTGGGAATTCTGCTGCACCCAATTTAGTAATGGTCAACTCTCAAGTCATGTACAGTGATGGCTTCTGGACTGGTAAAGTTGAGATGTGGTGGTCACAGGTTGATTACAACTTTCTGATAGGAACCAGATGCCAGCCACTGCATCTTTGAGATGCACTTTTACAAAGTCTCTAGCACAAAGAACTGAAAATTTAATTAAGCCTCTGTATAATTAAATACACACCTCAACTAAATGAAAGATTGTGGTGAAAGGATACATGGATACCAATATCACTTTAAACCATCCTTGCTCATAACAAGCTTAGATATCTCTGAAGGATCACACCTAATCTCCACATTCAGATAGTGAAAAACAGCTCAAAATTAGGTAAAGATGCAAAATAAGAATGTAGATTTTTAAATAACAAGAAGTATTTTAAAAATCAGATGCTTTGTTTCTGGAAATTTTAGCTGAACAACTGCTCTTCCTCTGCAATAATACTACATGTAATATAATTACATGCATTACCTCATGAAAGCTGACATAAAAAAAGCCCTTACTCATACAGGGAACAGTTTGTCACATTCTCCTAATGACCCATTCTTTAGGGTATTTTAACAACATGAAATTAGTTACATTTGGTAAGCACCAATTTTATTACCATATAACACAGTTTTAGCTATTTCCCTTAAATGGGGAACACAAAGCTGATAATAAAACATATTAAAACAACAACAACAACGCTGGAATTACAGCATCTAAGGCAGGGAGAACCCACAACATGCTTGCAAATTTTATGAGCAGAGTGTTACCAGTTTAATCCTGGTATCTCAAGGCATTTTCAAGGTCTGTTCCCAAAATGTTATGCTTATTGTAACAATACTTCTTTTGGCTTCTTGTCTAATAAGAATTTCATCCTTTTGGCAGCTGCCACAGATGCTCATTCTGCAATCATTTTCTTTTCACCAACCATAAGGCCTTTGATGGCCACTTTGCAATACACTTATCAATATGGATGGAGTCACATAGTCCAGACAACCAATTTTGTGTCTTGGCACAGTAAACTACATCCCAAATATCTTGAATGGTGAAATCCTTAGACCTTCAGTATAACTGAACTGAATCTAATGGAGTCTGTCAAGAGCAGAGAGACTTTTTATATTTAAAATTAACCCACTTCACTTACAGGTAACAAACCAGAATTCCCCACATAAAGAGGCCTGATATGAAGAAAGGACGACTGAAATCTGCCTTCTTTATTTTATTTGGAATGACGACTCACAGAGATATCTCTGGACAACTCTGGGGGAAAGGCAGCTATTATTTTAAGAAGCAAGTTATAGAAATATTTAATTTCTAGCTCATATAAATGACACACAAACTGAATGACAGCACAATGGGAAACAGTTGTCCAAGTAAGGGAATGGTAGCCAGATAACCTGATTCTGTTCCTTCCCATCTTCTATTTCTTTCAGCAGCTTAAATCATTATTTATTCCCTCCAGCAAAAATGGTGAATAGAAATGATCAGATCTGAAAATCCCTTTCTGTTCTTGAATTTTATTCTGAATAATTATTTTACTAAAAATCAAAGTCAGCAGTCCATTCCTCAGCTTCCTTGGTAATCACTTGTCTTCTACACTAATAAACATATTGCTCTGGTTTGTGGCATTTCAGCAAAGGTCCTATGTCACTCTCTTTTCTCCTTGTCCTATTTTTTTTCCTCATCAAACTAATCCTTATATTGGGTAAGCCATTTATCCATGAGTCCTCATGCTTTAATATCTGGGCTTCAACATCAGTTAAAAGGGTAGGCACAGACTGCAGCATGGCTTTGTATAATTTCTATCATGTAATCACCATCTAGGATTACTGTCTTTTTTCAGGAACCATAACACTGGCAAAGGAGGCTTTTCCAAGGGCTCTTGAGGAGTCAGTGCCTCAGCTGCTGGAGCTACTGTAGATCCTAAGTGTAACCTCAAGTCAAACAAACTTCTGGATACTTTGTCAGTAAACTCTACTTTAGAAGCATAATCTGGATTTGTAGTTACAGCAAAATGCAGCAAATAAACACAGCTCTCCTAAGAAGGCTTGACCAATCCAAGGTCTTCCGTGCAAAAACATAATTCATTTTTATTTAGCAGCTTACCCATTCTGCACTAGTACAATACAGAAATTTGATTGTCCTGGCCACAATAGTGAAAGCTTAGGAAAAAGCATTGTAAGCTTACCAATTAAAGGCCGTCATCAGCCCAAAACATGGTTTACATAGTTTTCAAAGGCCAGAATAACATCATATTCCACGTGCACGTGACTCAAAGCATTGGACTAATCACTGGAACTGCAACAGGGCTTTTTGGTTGGCAGAATTACACCTTACAACTGCTAGAACTGTAGCTTGTTATCCTAGTTTCCTGCTGACTGGTAGAACTATCAGATGGCTGTACTCTAGTTCAGTAGGTTAGGAGACTATATCAGTCCAGTCTTCTTCCTGCAGAACTGACTTCCAGATATGTGGGCATGAGGAGAAGTTTGTTTTAGACATAAATTTCTTCTATATTCCCCTAACGAGGCTAAAAATGTTTTGAAGGAAAAATTAATTCCTGGAAAATCTTCATGCAATTATCATAGCAATAAATTATTTCATTGCTTATACAAATGTCTGCTTTTCTCCAGAGCTCTCATCAGCATGGACATCTTTTACTTCAATGACTTCTGTTGATCAGCTGTAAGTAAGTAGTAAATGCTACGGGACCAGATTAACATTCTCTTATTCTTGCTTTACAAAAAGACTGATTTGCCCTTGCTGTATCACTACTTTTGCATCCCTCTTCCCAAAAAAGTTTTATTTCTCAGTATCCTCCCTCTTTGGGACAAGTTTTGTGTCACTTGTCCTGTGAGAAATATGGCAGAAACTCTAATAGTCTTTGATAAGGAAAATAAGCTTGGATCATCATCCTTATTTCAAAGAAGCACTTAGAATATGAAATACTGAAACATCAATTAATTTGAAGAAGGAAATATTTTACATTAGACTGATATTTACGCATAGGTTAAAAGTAGCGTTTTCTTTGAGAAGAGACATCACACTAGGTCAGAAACCTTATCAACTAGAAACACCATCCAGTGAGTAAGAAATTCAATTAAAAGGAGGCCTTGTTCTTAACCTGATGTATTTCTAGCTAAGAAATCTTGCACGATGCTTCTCTGACATACCTTCTTCCCCCCCAGCTGTTGTCTTTACCTCAACTGTATATTGAAAATGCCAAAATGAAGGGCAAGTCTGCAATTTCATCATTCTCCTAAACTCTAAGCATAGCAGCTTCTGAAGGCCATTTTGAACAATGAATTTCCAAAGCAATTAATGTAATTAATCATTTTCCTTGTATGACAAGGTAATTAACAGTAATTGGGAAGTCCATTTTAAATTACAGAAATATCTCTCAGTCTAAGAAGAAAACTCACCTTGAAGCAGAGCAAAGAATTCAAGGAAAATCACACTTAGGGAAACACTTCTCAGTTAATCAGGCTTTTAGATTAAAACTGCAACATTGTGAGCACCAAACTCCACGTCACCCCTCCCAGCAAGGTTCATAACCAGGCTTGGCATCTGCCCTGTGTCTGCCTTCCAAACTCTCTCCTTGTCAACAAGGGGTTTTTCAAATGAAGAGGGATGTGAAATATTCTCAGAGAGGAGAGCAGGATTCATGTGGACAAGTGGTAGCCTTCCTCAGGGACGCCAAGAGGTGGCAACCACAGCTGAAGCATCACAGTGTGCTAGCAATCCCTGCTGCATATGAAAGAGTGAGTCAGTTTGTTTCTCTGGCATGAAAACACCTGGAATCTTCAAACAGACGAAGCAAGGCAACAAGAAATCCGAAGGCATTGTTTCCTAAAGCAAGCAGAAAGGAAAACTGGCTAGGAACGAAGACAAATAAGACAATTAAAGGTGACTTGGTTGGTGCTGCTGGGCAGGGCTGGCACAGCATCCAACATCCCCCAACAGTGGGCTGGGATTGGGCAACGTCCCACCTGGGGACACAGCCAGGCCAGTGACCCAAACTGACCAAAGGGATATTCCAGACCATGTGACATCGATTCAAACAAAACCTAAGAAAAGGAGAAGGAAGGGGGAGCATTTTTTATTTACCATGCTTGCCTTCCAGAGCCACACTGGAGCTGTGCTTCCCTTGGATGTTGCTTGCTGATGGGAAGGATAGAATAAAATCTTCGGGCTTCTTCCTTTGCTTGTGCAAATCCCATTTTTGCTTTAATAAACTGCTTTATCTCATCCTCCTTGTTTTCCATCACATTTTCTCTACCCTGTGCAGATGAGGAGTGATAGAGCAGCTTGGTGAGCATCCACCATGCAGATATTGGGTTTGCCTGCCAAAGTTCTGGCAGTGGAGGGAGATTCTCACAGCAGCCTCCCCCATGTCCAGCAGAGCCAGTGCCAGCCCAGGCACCAGGACAGACCAGCCACTGGTCAAGGCCGAGCCCTTGGTAGCAATGCCTTGGGGATTATGGCTTTAAGAACAAAAAAAAAAGTTCTTGTGCAGCTGTAATTGGGTACAGAGAAGAGTGGGGTGAGATGTGATGAACTGACCTTAATCCCCATTCCCACCTCCCTGTGCTGCTGGCAGGGGAGGAGGGAGAGAATTGGAATTAATTCTGGGAAGGGGGGACTGGTGGGGGGGTAGGTGTTTTCAGCATTGGTTTTACTTCTCATTATCTTGTTCTTTGTTCATAAATTCAATCCATTTCCCCAAGTCGAGTCTGCTTCTCCTGTGACAGTGATGGGGGAGGAATCTCTCCCTGCTCCTCTCTGACCTCCTGAGCCTTTTTTCTCCTCTATCCAGCTAAGAGAGGCAGTGATAGAGACGCTTTGATGGGTGCCTGGCACCCAGACAGGTAAAACTGACCACACAACTGACAGCAATACATTGACTTTTGAAGGTCTCTGACTGGCTGCTAAATGCCTGAAATACAAGACAAAGAGATGCCCTTAAGAAGAGACCTGTGGGGATATCAGCCCAAGGAACTAGAAACAAGCAGTTTCAATTGAACCATCTCAATTGCAGCTGTGTAACGCAGTCAGGTCAGCAGAATGTCCATGTGAAGGACAAACAAAGCATCTGCAACCAAAACAGTCATTTTAAAAATTCAGGGCAGTCCTATCGGTCTGACCACCTACAGACATCTTCAAACTTACCGTGGGAAGAGAGTGATCAGCATGTTTTTGAAAGCAAATACTGCTATTAAAAAGGGAGATCTCGCACAGAAGGAGAGGTTTCAGAGTGTATCAGTGCTTGAAAGTGGTGCCAGTTAACCTGAGTAAAGTGTTTATTTTGTTGTTAGTCTTAGAGGTGGAAGGGAACAAGAGCCAACTGAGTTCAGCCTTCCTCCAAACAGGAGCACATCAGTGGCTCTCTGAGGCTACTCACATGGAGCAAACAGCAGAACCACCAGGAACACCTTAGTAGAAACTTCAATTCTGGTATCACAACCAGGGAAAAGCATCTAGATTATCCAGCTTTTCTCCAGTCAGGAAAGCGATTGCATTGTATTTCAATTTGCCTTTGTATTTGGAGCATGAAAAAACATTCTGGAGAGGTTTGTTATGCTCAAAGGGGAAGAAATAATCACAAGCATTAAGTATTTATATTGCACCATATATATATTAATGCCACCTATTTTTACCACTAAAAGCCAGACTACAGCTTTTTTTGCTTTTAATAAAATTTGTTATTGAAAATAAAAACACTTTGTACATTCTGTATAATTCAGATTGTTCTACCATGCTAACATATGGCTCAGATTGCTCATTCGTATGAAGATAAATATGTTTATTTTCCCACTGACTCAGTGCTATGAGAAACTTAATGCATTTGAAAGTTACCCAAAATATAACTAAAAAAAAAAAAGTATTTAAATCCTTCCTAGCCTTCTTACTGGGAAAAGGTGATCCAATAATTAAAGAGAGCGGCTTTTAATCAGGAAAATCAGCAGTTTTACAACAAAAAATAACTACTGATACAAACATTAGTATTTTCTTCACTGTTACAAATATGATTCAATTTGAAAGTGTGCATACAGGTAATTTCCATTTCCAATTTAAGCCCAGTCTGCAGACAGCACCCAACAGCCTGGAGTGGAGCTTTATTATTCAGCCATGCACTGGCTAAAAATTCTATCCAGCTGCTCAGCACTCCAAAAGCAACCAACAATTTGGGTCTAAAGTGTGCTAATCAGTGGAACAGATTTATCTAATAACCACCAGAGTGCTGACATGCCACTGCAGGCACACCCTCCTCCACTGGACAAGCATAGCTCTGGCACAGGACTGCAATCCTTGAGCATCAATGCAATCCCCTCTGTTCTTTGCAAAGTAAGAGCCAGAATGCAAAAACAAAAAACAACAACAACAACAACAACAACAAAAAAAAAATCTAAGATCCTCCTTCTCTTAATGGACTTGGACCTCTTTGATGTCTCACTCTTCTAAGGTGAAGCTTTTTAAAGATAAAAATTACTCTGTCAATAATTTCAAGCAGTATGACTTGTGCTCAAACACAAGTTTACTTCTAGAGAACAAGTGATGTGAAAGTGATTTCCTTCGTTACTTGAAAGATTTCTATAGTGTTTCCAGATAACGTACTTTTAGGCATTCATCTTAAGCAACAAGAAATATTCTTGGATATTCTACTTTCCTTGAAGTATTTCTGAATTTAAAAACTGGCAGGTAAATTCAGAGTGCCTTAACAAAAAGACTCCCTGTGTACAGCAGCTTGACTTTCACCCTTTGGATTTTGCAAAGTTATCACTGTGTTAGTCCTTTCGGGCAACCCAGAAGGATTCTGTATTGGACAAAGGTAGAATACTTCATGGGAGCAACACCTGGGAACAGAAACTGATTCCAAAGATTTTGAAACATTCCTGGGTTTTACTGAATTATAGGAAACTTGCCTCTGAAAATTTCTTCCTCCACTGTACTTTCACACTAAATTGGAAATGACATTTTAGACTTTTTTGCTTTACCTGTCCTCAGTTCTTTGTGCAAAAGTGATTGAAAAGGATGTGATATATGTGATAAACATGACACAATACATAGGATTTGATACCTGTGACATGTGTCACATGACACATATAACATCATACGACACATGATATATAGCATCTTGTGACAGTATGATTACAAAAATCATGTTACCTAATCATTCATGGCAAAGACAATGTGATACATATACAATATATGTGATAAATATGAAACATCATTATTAATGGCACATATGCCATATGTATTACATATGGCATATATATATATGAGATATAACAGGACTTGTTTTGTTTTTTTGAGAGATCCTCATAAGAACAGACTAAGCTCACCTGTTTTCTGGGTTTTTTGTGTATTTGAAGAAGGAGCAGGTTTAGAAAAAGGATATGAGTCACAACCTTGTGCAGTCCTGAACCCTGAACGATCAGGAAAGCAATGATTTTCATTACCACAATACCCACTTCGCATTCAGTGAAAACTTTAAATATCATATAACTTCTCCACTTAATAGCTGGATTTTCTGCAGTCTGCCTGGGTTAAGCTACATTGTCTCAAGACATTAAATGTGACAAATCTCATTTTCAAACCTACTACAATATGTTTTAAAAGCTATTCCAAAAGCCCTCTTACTGCCTTTCAGTAAAAATCCCCTATTAACTATGCTGAATCACGGCACACTATATAAATGGAAGCAAGACTCTAATAAAAGATGGGATATTAATAAAAATGAAGAGTGGGAAGATGGATCAACAACTGAGAAAGCCGCTTAGCAACGATAAGGGTGCAGAAATGAAAAGGGTGCTGCACACAGGAAACAAATTTATGCAAAACACAGGCTGGAGTACAACTGAACAAGTATCTGCCTTTGAGTAATAAAAGAGCATTTCTTTCACATGTTTAGGAAAACGTACTTAGTTAAAAAACATTAGCACTTACTACTGCTAACTGGACTGCCAGGTATGGGGTAGGTGTTTTTGTACACCATCATGGTTAAAAAGAGTCTTCTGCCCTAAGTGCACTTTGAAATTAAAACCAGTCATGCAGAATGAAAATTCAAAGCCTGTTCCAATTATTTGAAGACTCAGTGTAGGTAAGGAAGAACATAACTGAAAACAGGAGGAATGGTGGTATTTTTTATTTCCATAGTAATCACCATGTAATTCTTCATAATTGAGAAAAGTTTTTAATTGTTTTACAAATGCCTTGGAAAGAATTCCTTGAGCACTTGGAACAGTGTCAGTTTTGCTGCCCAGAGTGTCAGATCCAAACAACTGATGTCTATTCTGTTTTAGTCCACATCTGTTCAATTGGTAACACACAACAGGCACCCTTGTGTGAATTTTAACAAAAAATCCCCTCTCCCCCTTCTCTCATCTCCAGAGAATCCAAAGGTTAAACCACCATGACCAATCAATGGCAGCAAGTTACAGATCTTAAGAAACTTAAAATAAAGAACCAAACTATTAATATATTTAATGAATTACTAGTTAAACAATGCTGCACATACCTGTGAAGGGCCTTATTTGAAATGTCAGCCTTGCTGTTGTTAGGCAGCAGTGAATACGCAAGGCTCGAGTTTTCTGGGCACTAGAACCCTGCTGTCTCATTTTCTTTCCTTCTCCAAGATCAACTTCATCAAAAGGGTGGGCTGAGTATTTATCCAATAATTGACACTAATAAGAGAGGGATGGTGGGAACAAGACTTCTGGATAAACTCATATTATCTAAATCAGGAGCTGCCTGCTGGCCCATGCTGATGGACTGATCACATGTGGTAACTCTTGTTTCCCATCTCTAGGCACAGCCCTGCAAAGGGCCCAGCTCTGGTGGACAGACTCCTGTGCCCTGTGCTTCACTTCCAAAAATCAAGCACAGAATGGTATTCTAGGAAGAGAAACAAAGCTAACCAAACCACACCAAAATTACACCAGGACAAGAAATCTGCTGTCCACTAAATGCCTCTTGTAGAAGAGGGGTGAGTTAAGGGTCCCTAAGCAGAACTCCCCAGGCAGATATTCAGACATTCCTGGGACACCTCTCACCTATCTTTAGAAACTTCAAGCAGCACGCAGATCTGTATCTATACTCAGTTCAGTGGAGAGGGGCTTTCCACATGCAAATCAATATGAACATCGCAATTGGAAGACAAAGAAGGTGCTGCTGACTCCACTGGGTGGAGAGAATTCAGTTGTGCATGAATACATCAAGTCTAAAGAGTCACATCTTATCTACCATCACCAGGCACTAACTAAGGGTGAGACAGCTTTAGGAAGCCTTATTTCGGGCAGCAGTTGATTGTCTTTTAGTCAAATGTGACAGAGAGGGCCAACTACGGGTTGGCCTCATCATTAGAAATAAATATGAATATGACACTGAAAAGAGACCAGGGAAACACAAGAAGACCACTGGAAGATGCAGCCTTGAACTTTCTTGAGGAAATGAGGATGTGCCAAGTGAAGAAAACCCAACTATACATAGTGGACAGCAACTATGCAAACTGCAAAGAACCCAGACTGTTACAAGCAAAAGATATCTGATGCTGAAAGTTTCCCGTGGACCTCTGGCAAACTGAGAGCACAATAACTTCCTGCCACGTGAAGGACAGATGCAGGGACTACAAGAGGATTACTTCACTTAATAAGAGCACATAAGAACCAGAGCTTGCATAACACATCGCTGAGAACCATGTCAGTAGGAGAATTAATTCAAAAGTATTCTGCTTCAGAGTTACGCAGGAAGTTTTAGGAGAAGATAAGCAAGACTATCAGCCTGAAATTAAACAGGCTGCTTATTACATTTGTGTTTGGCATACCCAAGTCAGCATAGTTAGCTAAATCATGACCTCCAAACTTAAAGAAAAGGCACTTCATAGAAGGAAGTTAAACTTCCTTCAAGAGCTTCAAGAGCTCTTTTGCTTTTGCCACGGCAGAATACAGAAAAAATGCTTCAGTAAATGAACTGAGAAAGGTGTAGCACATAATGGAGGAGGAATTACCCATCACTGAGATTAACTGGTTGCTCATTAGCCAGGCTATTCCTGCATATATCAAATTGCTACCCCAGAGTCCAAGGACAATATTAACATGGTAACAGAACAGATCTCAAAAATTCAAGCACTCAGCAGTCTGTGCCTTAAGACACAGAGCAGAGGTTTTTCCTCTCATATAGCTGTTGGAATAACCTGTACGAGCAGAGCATGAATGCCCCTACAGCACAAAAGGAGGCAGAACTTAGATACTGACTGAAATGAACCAATCAAATATGTAAAAAGAGAATGAGGGGGAAAAACCTGAAAAGATAAATGACTCCATATATTCCCTGTATCTTAAGACAGCACAAGGTTATTTATAAAGCTGTTGGAAACTCAGAATACCTTTAAGGTACCCATTAAGGAAATGTATTCTGTAGATTACTTTCCCAGCAAAGAAGTCAAGCTTAAGTCTTAACCTAAAAGAAATAGCATGACTAAACATGAGTCTGAACAGCTCTAGAAAGAACTAGAATTCACAGAGTAAAGCAAAGAAAGAAGGCAAATTCCCTAAAAACAGAAAGAACATTAATATTGCATTTGCAAATGGAGGCACCTCAGATTGTTCAGGCGACCACAAAGATGCTACAACAAAGGGCTATTGCAAAAACAACTCAATTTCCTTCAACATCTGATCCGAGTTGCTGTTGCTTGTTGTTTATAATGTTCAGTGATTGCTCTGTCTCCTCCAGACAAGGACTATTATCTAGATAGCAGTCTTCATAAGTACTTTGGCTAAGCACACTCTGTGACTCCACCACGAACCAAATTCTTTTGCAACACCAGTAACTGAAACTTGCTTGCCCAAGTGGTGCTGACTACCTGTCTTCTAGTCAAGGTAAAGACACTAGGAGGGAAAATCCCTCAACATCTGATGGCTCACTGAAAACAAGGATAGTTTCCACATGGATAAAACTTATACTTTATAGGGGAAGGAAGATTTGACAACCTCAGAGGTTTTTCTTCTTGTTTGGTGAGGAGACACATCTTAAGAATCCTTTATATAAGGAACTGCATCCCTGAGAACACAGAGTTTTAAAGCAGTCTGAATAAACACTGTGAATCTTATCATGTTGAAGGTCCCTTCTCTCACCACCAAAGAGCCCAATTCCTACTGCTGACCAAAACACTGCACAGGGAGCAAAAACCAAGAGCCATTTCTGTCACAGAAACTTTAAATCTGTACAAGAAACACAGCACAATGCCATAGTGGGAAAGAGCTCTAGTGCTGCCACCTGACAAAAGCCAAACATCTCCAGAACCCTGATGATCAGAGCACGTGCAGGGTATCAGTGCCTCTGCTGTCAGAGGATCACATACCACTGCTGTCATCCAGCCATCAAGATGCTGTGTCTAAGTTAAGGGACTTCCAGTGAAGACCAACCTCTATCTCCTTTTCTGTGATTCCAGGTCTCTTTTCCTCTCCCACTGCTGCCCTTGATGCTGATGCTGAAAACTAGTAAAGCAGGGCTTCCACATTCCCACTGTTACTCTGGCAAGCTTTGCCCATTCAGTCCTTCAAAGACTCTGTGCCAGAAGGCAAAGAACTGCACAGGCTTAACAGAATTCCTTGACCAAATTTATTCCAGAGAATTTAGGAGTTCCAATTCCTCAAAACTACGACAAATCCCAAGACACTTTCCCTTACACTGAGCTCACTCCCTCCTCAAAGCATCCACAGCTTGGAGAACACTTCCTTGCCTTCACCCAGAAATCATTCTAGCAGGATCCATCACCCACTGAGGAACTAGGGGGATAAAATGGTAAATGAAATTCATGCTGGTAAATGCAAAGTAATGCAGGGACGAAATCCCTTTCCCTCAGCACTGGGCAGGCTACTGCATCTTAGAGAGACAGGAAAGCTATAATGAAATTATGCACATCAGTTCTACGCAGATAGTGATTTAGTACTCAGTAGCAGATAGAACTTCAGAAGCTGATGAGGAAAAAAAGAAAGGGTGGGGAAAGAAAATTTCATTATATCATGGTATGATTTTTCTACATCTCTAGAGATGGAAAGGGATCAGGAATGACAAGGATAGTAAGGGCTGTAAAATATTTTCTGTATGCAAAGCATTTGAACAGACTAGGAAGATTCAGCTGGATAGACTTTGATAAAAGTCTACAAAAATTTACAAGAAGTGTTGACAAACTGAATAGACAGCAATCCTGCATCACTTCTCATAATACAACAATTATCAGAGAGCACTTTGAAAAACAACAAAAGGAGGTGGTTTTCCCACACAGCATGCAGTTTAATTGTTCTTTTTATGACAAAAGCTTGCTTATCTTTCAAGAATAATTAGGCAAATTCTATGAATAAAAACTCCCACCAACAGCTATTAAACACCAAACTGACTCTGCTGCCAGACAGAATGTACCTGTGAGGCAGCCAGCCAGAAGATGAGAGGGTATATCTGGAGAAATACTATTTCCCTATACTTAGATAATAAAATACTTAGCCCATGCAATAGTAACAAGCTAGAAAGATGCTTAACTTGATCCAAACATCCACTCTTATACCCTTCGTGTCATGTGCACAATCCAAGAGTCACGCCAGTCATTAAATTGTTTCTAGGAAAGCAGCTATTCCCTTTTGCTGTCACAATGAAACAGAAATGAGACCTCACTTTTATTTTCTTTTTAAAGAACCTAATATTGTATAGTTATTTATACCTTACTGCATCCTGCTGATCACTTGTGTTTTGATAGCTTTACTTTCTGTTGTATTATGCTTTATATGGTTCTAAACAAATTAAGATTTTGTGTTCTGGTGACCTTTAGCTTTGACCAAAAGATGCCACATCATACCACTAAAAAAGCCACACTATGCAGAAGAATTTTTTTTTAAATTTTTAAGTGGCACTTTACTACTTCTGTGTTAAAGCAATGTGTTCTTCAGACATTGTTTCATCCTCCTGATGCGCCAGAACTCCTCATATCATTACATTTGCAGAGATCATTCACTCTTATGACAGAACAAACTTCAGGTTTAGGTGCTGATTTATGTATGTTAAGGCACTGGCCTTTCTACTTAGCTTGTTGGAAATTCTGGATTCCATTCACAGGGGAAGGAAGGCCAGAGAAACTGTCATCCGAATTAATTCCCATTGCATCCATTGTCATTTGATACCTCAAAATTCAGGCTCTGAATTTTTAAATTCTTGCTATGAATTCTTGCTGGATCACTGTGTTAGTTTTTGGGGTATCATTACATTTGTTAGCAGCAGCAAGCAGTAGAACACACGGCTCGCTTTACTGGGTCTGCTTTGCTACTCATAGCTAGAAAACTCAATTTTGGTTAAATCCTTCTTCCTGCTCCCCCAAATGAATGAAACCATCATTCTGATGGATTGCACTCAGCTTGGATACAGAAACAACATGAGAGATAATTCCACCTTACAATCCAAGAGGTATTGGTCACAAAATACTCTTTGCACTTACTGAAAGAGGATTTAAAAAATTGTGATTCTATCATAAACAGAGCCATTATGGGCTTAAGAACTGAAGATACCAAATTCCTTGGGGACCATGTCTTAGCTTTGTTTTCAAGAAAAGGACATAGGTAATCTACTCCCTTCAACAAAGCTTTGGGATTTTTTTAGTGGCTTCCTAAACTCTTCAAACTCTAAGTCTCTGGCTGTTTAATCATGGAAAATGCTCTTGTGCAAGAGGATAGCATTTCTGAGAACTTGCAATGATGATGGCTCTGGAAATAAACTGATCCTATCTGTGCTCAGCATCTCAATTCACAGCAAAAAACATGTTCTTGTGGAGGGCCCCTCTGTGCCAGATACAAATTCTCCATAAGGACCATGCAACTGACAGGCATTTTTTGTTGTTTTGGCAGCTGAATTGGAAGAAAATTAGAAAAGAAATTAATGTTTAAATGGGCTAAACATTTGTTTGGTTTTGATGCTTGAAACGAAAACACCAGAACAGTTACTTCATACCAGGCAGAAAGGAAAAGGAAAGGAAAAAGCAAAGGAAACAGGAAAATTATTTTCCAAGTTCTGATCAGTACTGCCTGAAACAAAACCATTGTTACTGGCTCCAGCACCACTTCCCATGGAAGACACAAAGAGGAAGAAGACCCCAACAAATACTTTTGAGATAGAAGCCTGGCTCATTTTGGAAGTTTATTGGCAGCTGCTGGGCAGCCAGCCCATGGCAGCAGTAAACTGCAAAATACAGTCAATCCCAACACCGGTAACTAAAGCAAATGACAAGATTTCCATTTGCCTGCCTAAGCCCATCTGAAAAAGGATACAGGGCTGACAACACAGAACAGGGAAGGCAGAGCAAATTCAGAAACTAAGGAGAAATCTTAGCTTTGATCATGGTGAGTGATCACACTACAGTTTAATTTACATTATTTATTTCATACAGGGTTTTTAATTGTTGAAATATGCAGGAGGTAGCAAAAAAAGTGCTTGCCTTCTGTGCCTAATTATCAAAAAAGACAGTAACATAAACACATCCTGCTTAAAAGTGTTGACTTCCTTGAGAATATTGCTCCTCTTTTATCTTTCCTTGAAAAGCAACTGACACCAAGAGCTGTGACTGGGGCTTTCTATGACACAGGCACAGTACAAGGTGCTCCTGAAAACCATGGTGGGAGCTCTGGCTTAAGGCTTTAAGGTAGCTCTATAATAACCACTGATTTAAGACTACTGGATTAAATTTCAGTGATCAAAAGAGAAAAATAATGCCTTAAATGTTTCAAACTGTGAAGCCTTGTGAACATGTTTATTCTGTATTTCATTTCCATCACTGCAGTAAGTCTGGAGCTGTGTTATTTATATTCAACACAAAGGAATAAATTGCATTATTAATAGTTCTCAGTCACTTGAACTCATGTTCGTGCTACTGAAAATTTCCCACTGCACTCCAAACTCAGAAGGTTTAGGGAGAAGCTAGGTGGAGTTCGGGAATAGTAATCAAGGTTAAAACCTGAACCAAAATTTGCCATAAGCATTAACCTGTTTGCAGCTCTCATCACAGAAAGCAGCCCAATAGAGACCAATGTGTTCACAAAATGAACACATGTAATGCAAATTAATTTTAAGGAGAGCTATGTGTGCATGTACATCCATATTAACTTCTCTCTTGTCCAATAGATTCTAGAAAAGAAAAAAAAGGAAGCAGCAAACATCAGATTCTAGCCTTAGGGCTTAAATGAGTAATGATGGATAGAACTTTCTCTGCTATTAACATGTTACTATGACAAAGAAGAGACTGTCTAACAAAGACTGAATTAATGGACTGCATGACACAAAAGTGTGGAAATCTAATCACAGACACAGGTAGTGGATGGGGCTGGCAGGGACCTCTGGAGATCATCCAGCCCAACGCCCCCTGCTCAAGGATCATCTGGAGCACATTCCACAGGATTGCATCCAGGTGGGTTTGGAATCTCTCCAGAAAGGGAGCCTGCAGAGCCTCCCTGTGATGCTAGCTTCAGGGCTCTGCCACCCTCACACACCCATAAGCTCTTGACTCCTTCTTCACTCACTCCTTGGCAGAGCTCAGCACATTCCAGTTGCTCTCTCCAATAAACAGCAGCTCCACCACCTTGTCTTGCTGCTCTGGCTTTCCTAGAAGGAATGTAACCACCCATGACTGTATTCCCACCACATCTCTGTGGCTGCAATGAGATCATGGCCCCAGTGATAAAGAGCAGAAAGGCAAAAGTAGTACCACTGCTGCCAATTGCCTTCCTCATTAATCTCTCGTTGTTATATTTACCTTACTGCCCAGGAGTGCATCCCAATTCCAGCAGAGGGGACCCAGCAAAGGTTTACTTTCAAAATAGCAGCCCTCAGGCACATGGGGCTTGACCCTGCTCCCATTCAAATAAACAGGAATTTGGCCATGGACTTGCAAAAGTAGGATACCGGTCTTGAAAAGTTATTTCCTGCAAAAGAAATGTTAGAGCCCTGTTCAGTAACTCTTCACTTGTGCCCTTCTACTCTAAAATAAAGGCGAATTGTTGCAAGACAAGCTCGTAATTTATCAATATAGTTCTGTGTATGAGGCTCCTAAAAAGCAATTATCACCAGCAGTATACAATATGCACTGGTTTCTTAGGTAAAATTTGTTTCTGAGGTAAACCCTCTGGAGTTTCAAGGATCTGCCTTTGACGCACCCTAGCTGGGAGATCAACAGTGAAAAGAAGGACATGAAATGAGAAGAGTGACAGGGCCTGATCTCTGCAGCAGAGGTGAGCACAGCGATTTGTGCACCCTGCTGCTCTTCCAGCAGAACTACTTGTCAAAAACCACAGGGTAGAAGCAGAACAGCACCAAGGGACCCTTTCCATTTGCCACCTGCCCCGCAGGGGCTGTGGGGCAGGACGTGGCTCAGTGCCACTGCCCTGGCCAATGGCCCTGCACTACAGCAATCCCTCTGCCAGCCCCTTACACCATTTCCCACAAGAATTCACAGACTTGCCCAAACAGGGATGAGAGAGGCTGCAGCACAAAGTAATAATTAATAAATCTCCAACGTGTATCTATAGAATTTCCTCACAGAGCTGGCTCCAGTGATTGTTCACTTCCTGGCTGGAGCCCAGGTTTCTAAATCCCTGCCAATAGTATTTCTAAAAATGAATTTCCAGCAATATCTTAATCAACAAAATGTTGCCACATCACAACACTTCACAGCAGAATCACAATTAATTACTCTTAAAACTCCACACAATTAAAAAGGGTAATGAGCATTAAACTAAACTTGCCACAGAAGTGGTTTCAGTACTGAGAGCAGCCACTCACTGATTTCTGCCATGACTTTTGCATTCCAGCCCAAGAAGCCAGATACTGAACCAGTGTTTTATTCAGGTCAGGGCTCCTTTACCACTAAGGGGAATTTAACTGACAATATCAGTGTTAAAAGAATTAATGTCTTGATTTCACGACACAATAGAAATGAAACCCATCCTGTGAAGATGTTGCTCAGTTTCCATCCATTTCCATTCACACACATTTGACAACTCCCTGCTTTGGGGTAAAAAGTTCTTCAGGACTATGAAATTTTGGGCTGCAGCTTTCAATAAATCATTCGAGCAGTCTTGTGTTCAAGCTCTGCACTTTGGGATACGTGTACCTTTAGAAATAGACATGTTTTGTATCTTGAGGATAGGCAGCTTGGTCTATTATCTTGGCAGCTTTCTGTCCAATGATATGCAATGGTCACACTGAAACAAGACACGAACAAAGAACCCTAATTTAACTCTGGAGTTTAATGCATATTGAACACTTATATTTGCCACTCAAAATAAAGTGTCTGAAGTGGATGCAATTTCCTTGGAAAAGTTCATCTCTCTAGACTTTTGTCTATATTTAAAATTGTTAAAATAGTAATTACCTGAAAAGTGACATAAGGGGAAAGCACATATGCTACATGCTTTACAAGACAAAGCTTTTTTAATTTTAATAAGTACACTAACTATTGGGCAGTAAGTAAAGAAGAATTTAACAAATGTTGATGCTGTTAAGACACCCCAAGGGGAAAAATTGCATTTCCCCAAATGTTCACCACAAAAACAAACTAGTCCAAGATGGGAGATAACCAGAGAAAATTATACTCTGACTACCACAAGCTGAAAATTGTGTGAAAAAGCAGCCCTGAGGCTCTCATGTATGGGAATGCAACACAGATGGCAAAAGCACTAATCTATATTTTCCCACCACTTCCTTGCATCCTGACAGCTCTACTTGGACAGAACATTGCCTTTCTAGTGGCAAAATTAATGGAATACATGGATTTGGGATAGAAAGGGATCACAGCTATCGATGAGTTACATGTGGAAACCCTTGCCTCCAACAGCCTTTAGGTGATTAATTTGAACCCCTCTTAAAGAAAAAGCCTGTAACTAGAAAGGATTCATTGTTGTGAAACAGCAACTCAGGAATGTCAGTAAAATGAGAGCTGGAACATCTCCACCTTAAAAAAAACCCCATCCAAATAAAGACAAAGAAAAAAAAGTTTTAGTTAGGAACTAGTCTGGCTAGAGTACGACAACTCAGAGCAGCAGAATTGCATTCCAAAGTTTTTCTTGGTAACTTCCAAGAGTCTCCTACATCAGCGTGCGAAAGGGCATTTTGTTTCTTCAGGTAAATTGAAATCCTGCTGCCTTTTCTGCTTGACGTAGCAAATCCTTTGTGCAACAGCTACTACATCACACCTCACTGCTCGCTCCTAATATCACCTAAGGGGCTCAAATGGCATCCATTAGAATAAATACGATTTTATCAGTAACCTGCTGAAGGCTCAGTTGTTTCTCTGGGCAGAAAGAGAGTGGATAATCCTTGACAGTGCTGCCAGGAATGCCCTGAGATTTGTTGCTTGCAGTGCTTAGTCTGCAGCCCTGTTTCTGCTAAGAGCTCTGAAGTGAAGCTCAGAACAATGCTTCATGTTCTGTGTTATGTGAGCTTGGGTCTTTATTAGGAAGTTTCTTTCTAGCTACTGAAGTATGTTTAGGAATACATCTTGTTCCTATGGAAATCAGTAAGAATTCTGCCCTTGCCTCCAAATAGAGCAGGAACAGAATCCCTGTCTGCAACATCAGAGATCTTGGCATAAAGTGTGAAAACTGGGAGGCCCTGCTAAGCTTCACTGGTGTGGAAAGGTCAGCCCACAAACCAAGGGACTCCGCAGGAGAAGCAGGAGGGCTGCAGCACATGCAGAGGGAAGGCTTCTCCCTGCCTTATCCCCAGAGAAAATCCCAATTTCACTCCCTGGCTCCTTCCCCCTGCCAGCCCATCCAGGCACCTGAAGAGAAAAGGCACAGCAGCAGCAGCATCTCATGGCTGAGGTGCTGCTGAACCCATCACTCTGAGCAATACAGGTATGGGAGGAACTTGAATTTCAAACTAATGTGAGCTGACATCTCTATTTTACAAGTAGAAAACACACCCAGGTACAAAACTTCCAAGATTACTTGGGAGCATGTGAATAACCAGGCATCTCAGAGACAGGGGAGAGGCATCCCTCCAGAATGCATTTTTAAAAATACAGATTTCTTTGGGTTGTTTCAAACTTGGGCCTTGAAAGCCTAAGTAGTTTTGAAATTATTATACATGGTTCATTAAAAATATGGTGAGTAAGTGAAAGGTCAGAAAGGAGCTTTTTTACATCTTCACATTTAAGAAGGTTCATTTTTTAAAGAACAAAATGAGAGAAACAGGAGAGTTTTACATTACCACTGGTATGTAAAAATACAGTCTTTATTTTATCTTAAGTTTGGCCATTAAATTCTAATGAAAAGCAAAAGTCAATCTACCATATATAAGAGATATCATTTTAAAAGTCAGGTTTTCATCTGCAAACCTTTCATATGAAACAATTCTGCCTCAATCTAGAAGACTGGTTTATCAGAAGTATTGAGGGTGATTTTGAAATGAAGACCAAACTAAAAACCCTATAGCTAAATCAAGTGCACCACCATTTGAAGTATAAACACTTTACAGTAGCTTTTGAAGAATATAACTGAGCTGCCAACTGGAATTACAGAAACATCTCTCATACCTTCCTAACACCGTTAACTGCTCCTGTTAAATAAGGTTGTGCATTTTATAAACTAAAAAATTATACCTGGAAACTCACCTGCCCAACTCTCCCCTAAAAACAGAAAAAAAAAAAAAAAACAAAACACAAACAACACACACAAAAAAACCCTCACTTTGGATATTTAGGGCTGGTCTCTGCCCTTCACAAGCCCCTTGCTGCCAATATGTCTATTTTAAATTCAAAATGGTCTTATTCTTCCATCCAGAAAACCAGTACATCCAGCCTGACAGTAAACAGGAAAAGCAGTGATGAGCCATTCTTTATTTTCAAGTCCTTGGAGCGCAGATCTGTGAACTTTTTCTCTGAAATTTGTTTCCACCAAATATAATCAGCTAAATGAATGTTAAGGAATTAGCCCTGGAAGTAATTCCTCCACAACATCTTTACACTGATCTCCAACAATCTCACTGGTGTACAGATGCCAGTGACCAAGGACCTAGACAGGAAAAATGTTGGCTACAATTTGTCATTGTGCTGCACTAACATTTTGCTGCTTCCCCAGAGATCTCTCTAGGCACAATATATGCACATAGCAAAACTCTACACTCCAAAGAATGATGATGATTAATTGGGGGAGGGAAAAATTATAATAGAGGTGTTCTGTGACTTGTCCAGAGTCGATCAGTCACAGAGAAAGGAGCTCAACCACCTCCTCTAAATACTGGTCCAGTACTTACTCATCCCAGGTGTGGGACTTCCAAAACCAGAGAAACATAGAATATTAAGTCTATTTCCACACAACAGCAAAGTTTGAGCAATAGGCTGATTGAGCAATTTGAGGTATCTTGAATATGAACACCATTAGAAGCATTTTTGTTTATAAAAACCACTATACATTACATCCAAGTTACTTTGGTATAATGTTGAGTAAAACACAATGCAAACCAATATCATTATCCATATTTATAGTCTTAGCCTTAATGTCTATGTACTTTTTTCCCAGTCTCTCAAACAAAACCCCTTTATCAGTGACAGCTTTACATATTCAGATGCCTTCTCACAAACTTAAGTGATTATTGTTCTGAAAATATCTATAAAAAATAACAAGGGCTTGTTGCAATTTATCTTTCTTACTGCCTGTTATCAGTCTTAAAAAATAAAACTAAGAATCCCCCCCCACCCCGTGGCATCTAGGGTCTGAAAAATCAACTGGAATATCTGTTTCTCTTACTACCACCAGTAATAAAAGGCTGAGCTTTAGAGATGTAAAGCACAGAGTAAAATCTCTCACTTTGTCTCTACTTGTGTTGCCTGTGCAGCACTAAGTAGAAAAAATATAATTATTCAGTGTGGAAATATAAGTCAATGACATCCAAAGGAGACAAGATGGCAACTAAGATTTTTGTTTGCTTTCTTTTTGTTCACAGGATTGTCATTAAGTTACTTCACTGGTAACTAGGGTCTGGTGATGGTTCTCAACTCACAAGAAATATTTTCAGACAGTTATCTCACTACTGAGTTGCTAAAAAACAGAATACAAAAGTGAAGGTCACAGGCCTTAGGGGTATTTCAGTAAAAGCTTGAATTTGCCTACTCTAATGCATTTGGAATGAGGCAGATGTTTTAGCACTTTGCTGGACTGAGCTGAGGATAGACTCTCTCACAACATGAAAGAGACAGTTATTTTATAACAGTTTATTCACTGAGAAGGAGTGAATGCATGCTTCATACAGAAGTTTCCCTACTATTATAACTTCCTACTCCTGTAATCTGAAAAAGTCACAGCTGAACGTCTCTCGGGCAGTGTCTCAGAACTGAATATTCTAAAACATTCCTTACACACTCTCAACATAACACTACATATTAAACTGTCTCTTGCAAAACTATGAACATTTGCATGAGAGTTTCAGATGTTTAACCTAACATGTAGTTAAAAGTGTGTGTTTGATCATTCTCTCTAAAATAATCTTTTAAGTCCCTCTCCGGTTGCAATGCTAAGGCAAGAGATCAAGACTGTCATTCAGTTTCACAGCACATTCTTTCCTTACTCTTGCATCTTCTCACTGGAGGTTTACTCTTTGCAACAGTGGATATTCCACAAATTTCAGAATGCTAAAGACTCTCATTTTTACCCGATTCTGAAGATGTTAACCCAGGAAAGCATTTAAAAATGGCCTTAGAACCGGTTTTCAGCTGGATGGTAACAGTTCACATCTTCTGAAGACTAGGGGCACTGTGCTATGTTAAATAAAGACTGGAGTTAAAAAGGAGGATTTTTACCACTACCATTAAGGAAAAGGATCATATAATATATGTTCATTCCTTGCAACAGAAGACTACACTCATATACTAGGTTTTAACACTACTCCATCTTAGAGAAAGTGTTTTGCTTGATTAACTCAGAGCACAGGTGCAAGTGAGCAACATTTCCTTTTGCTGAGCAGAGTGGGGTAGGAAGAACCTAAAAAGACCTGTCAAGGTCACACCACAGCACGATGACAAAGTTATAGAGGAAGTCACCACTGATTCCCAGCTCAGCTGTAGCAGAGGCTGCAACACGAAGCTCCTCAAAGGGTCCTGGGCTGCCAAATGACACACAAGCAGAAAGATAAGTAACATCAACAGTTTTTAACACTAACACGTCTCAGGAGTTATTTGAATACGAGACAAGTCAGACCACATCTTAGTTTGAGCTTTACAGCTAAACGAGGTAATGCAGCAGAACAAGTACTCAGAAACCTTGTGTAACTCTCACACTTGCTTAATCACATCCACGTATCGTTAATTAAGCCTGGGGAAATCGTGGAGCATTGGAGGAAAAGCGAAGAGGGGCCACTGGGTTTATTTACTTGGTTTTGTCCCCCGTGACAAAACACGGTACTAGTACGAATGTGAAAGGAGAGAAAATCGGACAAATAGTTAACCCCGAAGGCTCCGAGGGGTCCCGTTGTCATGGAAACAAGTCGCCGCTAATGAGCTTTCCACGGCATGACTGATTAATACCCGAGCCCTGTAAATAAATATTGATGCCGAACGCGGCCAGACACGCAGGCAGCAGCTGGATCGGGGCGAGCAGCAGCGCAGCGCGCACACGCCGCGGTTCCCCGCGCACAAAGGGGACCGCACAAAGTTTCCCGAGCGCTGCTGCCACCGCGCTGCGCGGGGGAGCGACGGCGGCCACCGCGCAGCGCAACGCGGGCCGGGCCGGGCGCTCTGCCCCGCTCCTGGTGCCCGCAGGTCTCCGGCAGCGCACGGAGCAGCGCAGTCCGGCACCGCCGCCCGCCCGGCCCCGCACAGACAGACACACGGACACGCCAGCCCTCACCTTGCGCTAAGTCGCTGCCCGCGCACAGCCACTTTTCCCGATAGCTGCACGGCGAATCCACGAAGGAGAGCGCGGACCCGGCGCGTGGCCGGGGACTGCAGCGGTGGCACCTCCGACCTCGGGGAGCAGAGCACGGTGCTTCAGCCGGCGAGCGGGGAGACGAGGCGCCGATGCACAGAAGCTTCTGCTGCCACCTCCTTCCCCAGCTCCCCCATCTCCTCCTGTCCCCGCCCGCTTCTCCACCTTCTCTCTTCCTCCCCCCGCCCCCGCTCCAACCAGCTGCTCTCGCTCCACCTGGGCCGGCTCTCCAGGTGCCTCCCAGCTCCCACACGCGTCCCCTACCACAGCTGGAGCTCCGGAGCGGCTGTTCCGCCTCTCGCCGCGCTGGCTCCGCTGTCCCGCACGGGAACTTCCCCGGCCCCCGGCGCGCCTGTCTGTACGGAGCGGGCTGCTCGCCTCGGCCAGGGACATCGCAGCGGGGACAGGCAGAGCTGCCCGGAGGCGACCACTCACCTCAGCAAAGCCCGGCGCCACTCTGCCGGGATGGGGGTGGACGCATCGCCGATGGAGGTGATGCGGGGCGCTCCCCCCGCCCTCTCCCTGTCCTGCTCCTCCTGCGGGGCTCCCCGGGGAGGGACGGGACGCGCTGCCGGCACTACCGGGCCGCCTCTGCGGTGTCGCCGCCCGCCCTCCTGAGCTGCGGGGAGGATGGATGAGGGAGGGGGCGCTGGCAGGGCGGGTGCGGCCGGAGCGGAGCCGTGCGGTGCCGCTCTGCGGTGCACAAGGATCGGCTTCCCCCGGGCAGGCTGGGCCAGGAGGCCACAGTGCGGCGGCTTGCCCAGGGCTTCCAGCCAGGCGCTGGTCCCTGCCCGGCTCAAACCCGGGCTCGCTCCCCTCTTTTTCTTCTTCTCCCTTCCCGCACGCCGCCCTCCCCTCCCAGTCGTTACGAGGGCACTGGGGATTAAGTGCAAGTTCAATTTTAAGAGCATTATATGACTAAATAGCGATTCGGTGATTTTAAATTACTCTGCGCGCACCCATCCGGCAGCCTGTTAAGAAGCAATCCCCTCCAGGCACGCTTTAATCGGAGGGATCAGAGCGCGGGCACCGCGTCCTCCGGTGCCTCCGGCGGGGCTTGCCCGGGGAGCCGCGGCCGAACGCCACCTGCTGTGGGGCTCCTTAGGAAAATTCCTTACGGGAGAGCCCTGCCCTGCCCGGCCCGGGAAGGCGGTGCTGCCGGCGGGAGGGACGGAGGGAGCACCGGGAGAACCCCGGCCTCCGCCTGGGAACAGCCCCAGAGTTTGTCCCACGTCTCAGTAGAGACTAAACCAGCCCGGGCTAGGCAGGGGTTGGCCGAGCAGCCGGAGTTTAGACGCTGGAGGAAGCGCACGTCCTTAGAGCAGTGGAAGTGTGGCTGTTCACGGCGTGACGCCAGCGGGCACACGGACGGGCAGCGCGGTGTGGGCCCTCCGGGCTCCTCAGAGCGATTCTCGAGCTCACCTGCGCACCCGGCGGCCCCTCGCTGCTGCAACAGCAGACCCGCGGCCCCGAGACAAAGACTAGCGCAGCTCCGAGATGGGAAGAGGTGGATAGGCACAGATTTAGGGGCTCAGCCCTCAAAAGATGGCTAAAGCTTCCCTTTCTCCCCCTCCTTCCTTTTGCATCACACCTCCAGAGCCCAACAGGTGGTTGTGACCTCAGAGAAATTCTAAGCTAATCTAAGTAATGTCTATAAATGACCTCTCGCATGAATTCACATTATAAGAAAAAAAGATTTTTCATTTACATTTTAATGCATAAATCATGCAAAGTAGGGAGCTCCAGACACTGTTGCAAGAGTGATGACTCATGCCCACCACATGTACATTATTTATTGTCTGAGGATGGGACCGTGTTTAAATTAGGCTGCTTGATAACCTAATCTGGATGTTCTGAACTGCTTCCCTATAATTATGTTCTGGAGAAAGTAAAGCATCATTTCTTAACCCTAGTCTCTCTCTCTGACACATTTTAATTCAGAGACTTGTGTGGAACTGCATGTTTTGAATTCCCTAGCAGGTGGAGTGTTCTTTCTGCACAGGCACTGCACGTGGAAAGGAACGATCACAGATGTACTTCTCAGATCAGGCAGGAATGTAAACTGTGGCTTTCTGCACATTAGCAGATAAAAACTGTAGGTTCAACAATTTCAAACAGAAATGAAGATACCCTTGTCAGCTTGTGCCAGTTTCTCATACCGGAATGTCTCATTACACGGCTGTGTTAAACTAGGCTTCACCATCCCATTGGGACTAATTCTGTTCCAGACACCAAAAAAAAACTCCTTATGGCTAGGTGGGCTGCTGTTACTTTTTCATAAAATAATTACAGAACAAAGAAATAGTGGACCACCAGTTCATCTGTTTGTTTCCTTCTTACAGTCCTGTGCAATTGTGGATTCCTCCATTTTATTAAACCTTGAGAGTATAAGGGCAAAAAGCTGTTCTGTTCCCTGTTCTTCATTTGTTTTTCCTTCTTTTCAAGCAGATGGTATCAAGGAAGCTCTTCCCACACATACACAAAGATTCAAAGCCATTCCTGTGAGGAACTCAGGCTTCAGCTACTCCTTTTGTTCTGTTCTCTTTCTGCGAGAATGACACACTCTCACCCTCACCCATTTAATTGTTGTGAGTGATCAAAGGAAAAGCTATGGCCAGAGTCTCCTCTAAATATGACATAAACAATTCTGTGGTACTCTTGCCTACTTTGTGAGGAGCAGACATTTTCCAGTGGATAAATGTGTGAGGGGAAAGATCAGGATGGATGGTGTTTATTTTTGCTCAATATTTTGGAGGAAAGAGAGAAATGCTGGACTTTTAATGGTTTGAGCTTTCAATTGGCTTTTGGTCAGATCCCAAACCCACAGGGCTGAAACGCAGCAAACAGTAATAGGGAAATGCAAATTAGGACAAGAAATTAAAATTAAATCCCGATCAATGATTCTGTCATCCCATGCTAGTGCCAGATGCAGCAGCCAAATGCTTGTGTCCCAACAACCTCATCATCATCTGCTTGATGTTGTGTGGCTCTTTTTTTGCAGTAAATATAAAATAAAACCGATCTTATATTTTAGCAAGTTGGTAGACACTTTCTGTTTTCCAAAATATCTACAAATCTTCCTGCTCTAACACTCCTGTCTCACAAAATAAAAGCTGTTTAAAACCACGACTTCTGCCATGGTGCAAACTTCAAGTACCTGTCTCGGTGTGGAGGGTGGCACCAAACAGAGGATGGGTGATTTAACTATCACTCTTGCACAAACCAGTGCTGGAACTGGTGTTAGGATTCAACACCGCTTAATGTGGCAGTGTTCTCAATCAAGCCTGTACTGCTTCAAGGTTTTGAAGTTAAAGCTGTGCTGGCTCATATAAATTAACTTTGCTCCCAGGGAACGTCCCACTGACTGCAGCAAGGACAAGTTCGCATCCCAGGCTTTACAGTACAGATTCTGTGCTGAAACAACTGTGACAGGGGCCAAATGTGCAATGAGCTGCAGGCATGAGTTATACATGGAGATAAGCATGTGTCTAAGCCTTTGTGGGTCTGACCCCAAATTTCTCAAGTATTCATCACTAAAGATGAAAAAGCCAAAAGCCCTATTGTTTCATCCTGGGAATTCCATGCAATTTCATCCTCTGTATGAGGATGAAACACTTCATGTTTAACATAAAGTTTTTCCTGGCAACATCAGGAAGTCTTGATAATGCATCATATGCACAGAAGTACAACGTGCCAGTATCAGATTCATTTTTGAAAAGGCTAATTCCTCTTCTAGCATTCTTAATAGTTTTCATTGGACTATTATGACATGAAATGCATGGTTTCCACACAGTGTTTGGAAAATATACTGTGAGTAAGACAGTGTTTCAAATACTGTTTCAGTCATCATTCATAACTCATCTTTAAAGATCACTTAGGGGGAACCTGCATGGGTTTTATTTTGTGAGGGACTTGCATGCTGACAAAGGTGCATTAGTTCCTTCCAGATGAGAAGTGTTGGCATCTGGAGTGAATTAACAATCCAAGTGCTGACTGCAAAAAGGGCAGTCCAAACTCAGGTGGTTTGGACATGGCCCTGGCTACTACATGGTCATTGAAGATTGCCAAAGATGGTTTTTCAAAGCTAAATGTCAAAGAAATGACTCGAGGACAGGCCTTACTGTTGCTGGCTGTATATGTGTATATAAATGTATGTATGTTTCATTTTCAGGAAAATATATATTTAAGAAGTGGATCAGAACCAAGAACCCTGGCATATACTTCTATAAATATTCTTGAAGCTGTGAGTTTGAAAATGACTACTTTTAACATAAATAATTGGGTATTGTTTCAATTAGCTGGGATGTCAAAAAAAAAAAAAAGAAAATACAAAACAATAGTTAATTATAATAGTGTAAGGACATTTATCTGTATGATTTGTGCATGCATATAGGCACATATACATAAATATACATTTTCAAGCCCACCTTCAGAGAAGTACAGTGGGGTCACAGCATTACACAGTGCAGATGCCACTCCATGCTAGCTGGTGGTAAGGGCTTGTAGATGAGTGGTAGATCCACTCCAGAAGACACACAAATGCGTGGGACTGGCATTAATCCTGTTATCCCAGAGCGAAGGACGTTCATTCCTCCTCCCACAGAGCAGCCCACCATGAATTCACAAAGCTCTTTCCTCCACTTGATTCCTAAGCAAGCCGGACTGTAGCACCTCTCTCCCTCTCATATGCACTCCAGGCAGCTGCTGCTCAGAAGAGCAAGAGGGTAAGGGAGCTGTTTTTGTGTCAGCAAATCAAAAATACTGCTTGCTTCTGTGTGTAGACAGTGGGTTCTGCTACAGTGGCTGACATTTAAAACACATTCACACTTGACACAGAAATAATACACAGATTGTCCCTCCCTAGCTCAGCAAGGCCATCACTCTCCCCACTCTCCTTTAGATGCTTTTTGCTCTTTCTCTGTGTCTGATTGTGAAGCAGGAAATGTGTGACTGCTCCCAGAAGTTACTAGACCTATGCTGTTTGGCTGTTACCATGCACTCATAAAGCAGACAGGGGAGAGCTGGAGTAGCCTTCCAGTCTGACATTAATAACAAAGGTGCTCCACAGTTCTCTGCAAGAAGACAAACCAAAGAGAGAGAGAGAAAGGAATGGAGGAGGAAGGAAGGAAGGAAGGAAGGAAGGAAGGAAGGAAGGAAGGAAGGAAGGAAGGAAGGAAGGAAGGAAGGAAGGAAGGAAGGAAGGAAGGAAGGAAGGAAGGAAGGAAGGAAGGAAGGAAGGAAGGAAGGAAGGAAGGAAGGAAGGAAGGAAGGAAGGAAGGAAGGAAGGAAGGAAGGAAGGAAGGAAGGAAGGAAGGAAGGAAGGAAAGGAAGGAAAGGAAGGAAAGGAAGGAAAGGAAAGGAAGGAAAGGAAGGAAAGGAAGGAAGGAAAGGAAGGAAGGAAAGGAAGGAAAGGAAGGAAAGGAAGAGGATTTGGCTCTTCAAAATGCAAGTAAATCTTTTTGGCCATGATGTCCAGCCAAAGCCTCCAGTTAGGAAAGAAAGAGATGCAGCTCGATGCAGTATTTGGACTTGGATATGGAATCTTTAATAAGAGGAAAAAGTGGTGGAAGAACAATTGCAATGTAAGTAGATTTATGCAAAGCAAATGGGAAGTGTGAAGAGAAAGAGAACAAATTCTGGGGCAAGTTTTATATTCTCCAAAATTTACAGTTTAAATTATTGTACGAATACATATCAGCTCATAGTTTTTCCACAAGTTCAATTTTGTCACTGTTCACTTTCTGTCAGGGATTATTACACAGGGTTGGATTGTTGAACAGTGGCTACATTTCATTCCAAATATGGCTGCACTTCAGTTGAGGGATTGTTATTGCTGAATTGTGTCAATTTTTAAAGGAGTCTGAGATCCTTGACCTGGAAAAAACTATGCAGATGTGCAATGAGTGTATTTTACTGGAATATATTAACCAAAGCAGGGAGGAGAGCCAGCAGGTGGGCTTTCAGGTACTTACAGCAGAAGGCTCTTGAGAATCTTTTTTTTTTCCCTTCCTGGGTCTTTGACAAGTGGAGCATGTTTTGGTTTAGCTATCTACAACATAAACACAAAAATATCTGGTCTCGCAGATGTGCTGCAGAACGTATTGTTTGTCAAGTATTTTAAGGTTTTCCAAATGAGCAGGAATTTGTATCGTTGTGTTTTGCTTACTAAAAACCAGCAGGAACTTGTCCACGGCCAACTCTGTCACCACTGGCTCACACTGGGGAGTTTTGCAGGGTGGTATACGAGAGACACGTGGGACTGACTCATGTTCATGTTTGTCAGCATAAATGACCTTTCCAGGACAGATTGTTTGGAAGTTTGCTGAGAATATAGGTTAGCTTTGGGTTCCCTGGTCTCTTGGAGTCCTCTTACAGGATATTTAAGGATCTGGTGCAATGAGGGAGAAAAGGAAGGCTGCTTCTCAATGAGTTAGAAAAGGTTTTATTTTGATGGGCGCACAAAATGAGATTTCTCTCTAATCCTCCGTAATTCATTGGCGTAATCTCTTTGTAGGCACATCGTATTAATCCTTGTTATTACAGAGAGGACCTCAAACATGGAAAGTTTCAAAACATGCCACTGTATGGAAAAGGCCAAGATGTTGAATCTCCCTACTCTTTATACTATAATTAAGATTTACATCATTTATGCCTTAGCAGTTCACTGGAGTCCTTGAAGTTGGTATGCACAGGAAAAAAAAAGGGAAAAGGAATAAAAATGAGAGAAAGTATTTGAATTGAGAAACATGCCGTGTAATATTGAGCCATGCCAGCAAAGGGATTTTTCTCCTGTGTATGAATGAACAGCAAAAGTTTGGTGAAAGGGTTTTAATGTCAGTGAAATGCAGGGATTGAAGCCTAGTTTGTAGAATTGTTATTTCCTTTATGTTCAATGCCATGGGTTCTGTCACTGCAGAACAGACCCCCAGGAGAAAATAACCTATAAAACCACAATGTAAATAGGTTTCTCTTGCACAATATTCTGTGGCCACAGGTTTTAGATTTTAAACCACAGATCTGTGGTTTAGGATTTGCAAAGAGTAAATGTGCCCTTATTGTTGTATGGGCATAGCTTATAATCAAAATCCCCTCTATATTAATAAATTATTACATCCAGAGCAGTATTCCATCCTCCTGCTTAGGATTTTTTCCTGATGGACTGGAGAAGGAAATTTTTAAGTCCACTGGAAAATTTTTCTCCTGCCTGAAATGGGAACTGGGATAGCCACTTGCCCCATGATGGCATGTTCCTCCCTCACTGTACTTTGTATCCTCCCTTCTACACTTCACTTGTGTATTTTCTCCTTTGCAAAAACCAGCACACGAACCATGGGCAGATTGGAGGACACAAATTACTTGTCCTGCTAAACCATCTCTGTCCATACCCATAAAGTTATTTAAGCATCAGAGTAACACTGCTCCATATCCTTGAGGATCTGGGTCAGAGATGTATTAGAAAATGTTATCTTCACTTTGAAGTCCAGCTTCAATACAAATCTGCTTGCTTCCTGCTGCTCCTTCTCTTCCTGTTTATTTATACCAGAAACCTTTTTGTTAGTGAAAGAAACAGAAATAGGTTACTTGGTATCTCAGTCCCTTAACCACAAATTTTTGGGTCACTCTTTATCCTGGGAAAAATATCTTTTTAAGGATAGCACACCTATGTTAAGACACCAAAAATCACTGACAGAAAATTAAGGGATTATAAGTGAGACTTCTAAAATGAAGGGTGTTTTTCTGTTCAGTGCAAACCTAATAGGGTGTTGTGATTCTGCTGTGCCTTGCTGAAGGATGGTTGCAAACCTATGGTGTTCCGTGAGCCATGGCTGGTGAAATTCCTTTTCAGGATGAAATAAATTAAACAATATCACTGTCTGCAAGTAGTAGGCACCAGCCATTTGATGTCATAATATTAAGCTTGCAATTCCATAATCTTTGTAAAAATGGAAGACTGTTCTGCATGCTGCTTCTTGGGGAAATTTTGCTTTTTCTTGGATAAAGTATTTATTTTTCCTTTTCAACAAATAACACACATGGAATTGTAAGGGATGAAACAGAAACCAGTGGTTCATGGAATCACAAGATCATTTAAGTTGGAAAAGACCTCAAAGATCATTGGGTCCAACTTTGAGCCATCACCCCCTTGTGTCATGTGAAAAGGGGGTATTTCCTCAATCCTTGGTTTTTAATTTATCTGTCAGTGCCCAGGAAAGCTGAGACCCTTTGTGCCTGACCAGTCCAGTCCCATTTTGGGGACCTTTCCCCTGAATAGTCCTGCTGGATCAGAGGGTGCTTGGATTGACTTATTCAGGGACACACACCAACAGCATCCCCTTCAGCAGGTGCTGTGGATGCAGTTTGTGGCTGTGGGAATCATTGTGGAATAGCTTTTGAGCATTCCAACTACATTCCATCCAGGAAGCAGCAGCTGTATATTTTACCCTACAATTTCTGTACTGTTACAGGCTGTGTGAGGATGTGAATAGAGCTTCTCAGCTTCCTCTGATTTTACCTCCTGCCATCTTTTCACACCTCATCAACCAGCCCAGAGCACTGAGTGCCATTTCCAGTCATTCCTTGAACACCTCCAGGGATGGGGACCCAAACACCTCCCAGGGCAGCCCCTGCCAGTGCTTGACAATCTTTTCAGTGAAGAAATTCCTCCTGATGTCCAAGCTGAACCTCCCCTGGCACAACTTGAGGCCATGTCCTCTGGTCCTGTGCTAGTTATAAGGATCTCAGGGCTCCTGTGTAATGTATGTGCTGGAATTCTTTTATGCCAATCATGGTGACAGTGGCTGTGGTTGCCTTTTACCCAAATGGTTGGTGGCATTTACATGTCAGGGCTTCCAAATCCTCTTGCACAGACTCTCACAATGAAGCAGGGAATGCCACCAGCCTTACTGGTCACTCCCGCAGGAATTCTGGACATTTTCTTGGGACAAAAACATTTGTGAAGAAAAGGAGAAAATAAATAGAAGTCATGAGTATTTTCACAGCTATTTCTCAGTTTTGAAGGTAATGCTCAAGAATATTTCCTCTCCCTCTTTCCCACACATCAGAGACTTGTCCCAGCCTCCTGAGGATCAGAAAGTAAAGTGGGAGGAATTACAAAGAGTCCAAATGGAACATAATATTATTATTTAATACTTCTATTACTACTACTTATTGTTATTATTAGCATCATCATTATTATTTTTGTCTTTATTTTACACAGCTCCAATAATTTTTCTGACTCCTGTATTTAAAAAGACATTGTTTAATCAGAAGCTGTCACCACTGTCATTATAGTAGCAATATTTGCTCTACAAAGCTATGTAAATAAGGCACACTCATGTTCTAATCTAGTGTTTCCACATCCCGTTTATTTGCAGTATTCTTAAGAATCTTGAAAGAGATGTTTAAGCTGTCTCTGGTCTCCCCTGCAGAAGAACCACATTTGGCTGGATTTCTGCTGCAGTGGAAGCCAGCCTGGCCACCTTCTCTTGGGCTCTTCTCTTAATTTAGAGATGGGAACTGTATCTACCTGTTCATTTTTGCTTCACAATGGTAGGTTAAAAAACAATCACACAAAATTTTGTGCTTTTTCCTTCACGGCCAAGACTTCCCCGAAGTTTGAATGGAGAGGGCAGAGCTGCTAATAGAAATACAGACTCAGACAGGAATGCCTGCTGTGGTTGGAATCAGACAGGGAAGAGCCTGAATTTGTTCAAGTGGCAAACAAGAAGGTAAGACTTAATAGCAGATTCTAAGAAACCTGCACATCACCAGACTCCACATATCCAATTGTTGCCACATTTTAAGCACATGCAGTCAGGGCAAATCTTGCAGTCTTCACACAGAGAAAATTCCCACTAGAATTAACAGGAATTTGTGTGAACAAGGATTGAATAAGTGCGGACTCACGGCCCAGACCAACAAGTCTTTTCTCATGACAGCATCCAATTAAAATTAATGAAGTAACTTGTTCAAGGGTCACCCAGAGAAATGATGGAAGAGGCAGGGGTGGAACACAGATTACATGAGTCACTGCCAAGTTCCCTGATGTTAAAAAGTCAAAAGTACTTAGAAGACAGAAATGCTGAAGAATAGTGAGAAATGAGAACCATTAGTTGAAGTGGCTCCCAGGCAATCTGTCTGGGGGGATCAATTTACATATTTATCCCTACCAAGATATAAACCCTGCAATATTTCTTACATCTCTACCATCTAATTAGGTATTGTGGCCAAAATGTGAGAGTATCTTATCTATTGTAAAGGAAAATAATTATGTTTTAACATCCCTGGTGGACTTAATCTCTATTTTCTTCAACTACCTAAATTTCAGCTCACAACTTTTCAGAGCAGCCCAGACATTTCAAATGCAGCTGGCTGTGCCTGATTTTGCCCCTTACCCAGCTCAAACCAGAAAATTATATTCTGTGACCACCCCTCCTCCTTTCTCTGGCTTACCCTCTTCACTGGAAGCAGCTGAAGAGAGGTAACATCCCTTTGCAGGCCAGCTGAGAAATCAGCTCTTAAATAAATTTATCATCACCTGTGATGTTAGATTGGCATGAGGGGAATGGGAGTGGTGTAAGGATTTGGCCTGCTTCTTATAAGACAAACAAGTTTGCTTGCTCGTGTTGCAAGTGCCACGTGGGAGTCGGTAGAAATGGGAAGAGTTTCAGAAATCTAATTTGCTTTTCATTGTGTATGCTGTTTGATTACCTTGTACTATTCTTTCTGTTTGCAATTAAAACAGTGACTTCCCAGTCATTTTCATTTTAGGTCTCTCTCTGGCACTCATGCACCAATATAACATTTGAATTGCAAATACTGGAAGAATTTATTAAAGATAGTCACTTCCTCTGGATTTTATGTGTATATGTGTCTATATCTTCCTAATGTTTTCAGTTGCTGTGAGGGCTTACTCTGTTTTTCAGGTGCCCCTTAACTAGCTCTGTGTCCATGAGTGAGGAAGAAAGGAGGGAGCAGTACATTTAATGTACTTCCCTGGAAAACTGTTCAATCACAATTTTTGAAAGAAACATCTGAATATTGTGCAAGAACTCCAGTGTGTTCTCAAAGAAAGTTCCCCTTGACTGGGCACTCAAAGCAACCTTGTCTGACACCCATGCAATTTAAATTATTAAATGAATTCAAGAGGAAGATCCTATAATGAAATTGCATCCTCTTCTATTTTTCCAGCTGCCTGCCCTTCTCCCACCGTGCCTAACTCAAAATGATGAGATTGCCTGCTGTGGTCCATTGCACTACAAAAAGAACAAGAAAGAGTGTCTGAATGAAAAGTATAAACCATGTCAACACAAGTCCACAAACCCCATCCAAGTCCCTGAACCCCAGAATGCAATATCCTTTCTCCAGCATCCAGCTGCTCATGGGAATGGTACAAGAGGAACAACAACAAAAACCTCCCCAACATGCAGAGAACAAATTCACACAGGCCACTGATAAGAGTGAAAATTAGGTAAGTCCCACATGGGAAAAACAGTTTTCCCAAGCTTCTTCCAGGGAGAGTGTGAAGAATTTTCCCATTGGTGCAAGCACTGTTAACCTTTCTGGGAAAGGAACAAAGGCCACATTGGGATTTCAGTCCCTTGAGCTGAAGTTGCAGAACTCTAGACGGCTGTACAGGTGCTAAAAATGGAAAAGGTACCCTTGAATCATTTTGAAACCTCATATTACAGAAATAAGACCTAACAGTCTTAGCTTTCTGCTCAGCTTTATGACCAGCATTTCAAAACAATCTGATACCAAGATAAATAACTGGAATAATGTCCTTTAATTGTTTTCCATTTCTGCATTTTCCCTCTACCCCTTTTGACAAAAAAAGGAGGTTCCAGCTACTTTTTTTTCCTTAAGTTAGTTGATAGAATATTCGTACCTTATGCTTGGGGAGCTTGAAACTTAAGATGGAAGGCATCAAGAAACCAGATTTTGTCTTAGTACGTCTAGATCTGTGTGTCTGAGTGACATAACATGACCAAAACTGCAGACTAAAGTGAGCAGATTATGCTGCTGTCATAAAGTCAATTCATGCAGCACATGCCACATTGCCACTTTTGATTGCATCTGGCTGTATTTAGGAGATGTGGCATGACAGTGCATGGATCATGAAGCCAATCCAAATTTCAGGTTCCTCCATTTCCTGACAAGTGGTATTTGAGCAGTAGGATTCCCCATTCTCCCCCTCCCTCACTGCATTCATAATCTGCAATCAGTATTTTGATTTCAGACTAAATTATGGTAGATATTTTAATTTTGAGGTTTCTATATTGAAAGTATTCATTAGTAGGATTTTTTTTTTGTTCTTTGTCTCCCCTAAATGATGCTCCTGTTTTCCCTTCATAAGTTCTCCTAACTACATTTTCAATAACACCAGAAATAAGGAGGTTTCTATCCCTTATTACAGAATGTATTTTTAAGGTTCATTCATTTCCTTTTTCTAGAAGATACACATACAAAGCTGTTTTGGAGCAGCACCAGTTTAAATACTATTTGAGTTTGGAAAGATCCGATTACTAATGTAGAAGCAGCAGGAAGACCTAGAGGCTATACAAAATCATTATTTTTTACAAGTCATACTCGTAGTTCAGGGAGTCTGGTGTTTATCTCTAGGAGAGACTTACACCATGTGCTTCATCTAGAGGAAAATCTTGTTATTGATCTCATTCCTTTTACTCTTGGCAATAGCTTAAATTGGCATTACAATGAAAACTCAGATGGGAATTCAACAAAAAGCCATGGCTAGTGCTGCACCTTTCATTCTCTGAAGAACGTCCATGTTGTTCATGCTAAATTCAAGTTTGTAGCTCACTTGGACTACCCATGGCAAAAAGCTGCAACGGTGTCCAATTCCTTCCTTCATCGGGAAAAAATAGTTGCTTTGCCAAAATGTCAAACCTAGTACAGACTGGGAGAAAAGTATTGGCAGGCAAACAGAAACCTCAGTGGCAGTCAAAGGAGAGGGAACAGAGAGATGTGGGGTTTTTGAGACCACAGGGTGGGCAGGCAGTATTTCAAACAACTCCATTTTCATTGTCCCCACATTGCGCCGCTCAGCTAGGAGAGAGAGGGACAATGGTAGGCTGGGTTGGTGATACTCCAGTGGGCCAGGAGTGACTTCCCTTCCTCTTACAGAGGCAAACTAACCTCATTCCCTTTCATTTATGTAAGATGCTGGTGCACAGTTGCTCAGACTCTGTCAGCAACAGGATGGTTTATGAGAGCATCTTTGGTGTGTCGTTGTCACAGCACATTGGGGACATTACCTTAAGGCGCACAAAATGAGGCCTTTCTGCTTGCCTGGGAAATCAGAAAGGTGTCCTGGGACAATCATGCCTCTGGCCTTCCTCCCTTCTCTACAACCTTCCTGCAGTTTCTGCTGACCAGCATTCAGTCCCGTCTCCTACCTGAGGATCAGTACGAGCCACTGAAATGTGTGGGATCTGTTTGGCAGTAGAAAGGGTTCACTTTTGGGCAAAAGTGAGCAGAGTCTGCTAATTTTGCCTCTATGACCTGAAACACCAGGCACTGTCAAAAATAATTAATGACTCAGAAAGAGCAGTACTAAATAAAGTAGGAACGTGAAAATATCCTGGTATTACCATGTTGTCTTTTATAAGGAATGTGATACCATGATAAATAATAATCCAATTAATCTTTGATACAAAAGAAAAAAAGAAAGTTGAAGTCCTCCACTGAGTCAGAAATGTAGACAGTAACACAGTTCCTTTTACATCCTGAGACACTCTGTTGTTTATTTGAGAAAATTGACTCTGTTCTTGACATTTGCTCTTATATTCATGGCACTAAAGCTCTGGAAATCTGGAGAGACAGTTTCTTAGTTGTTTGGCTTATGAAAAAAACTACATGGACATCCAGCCAGCTGTACAGTGCAACCAAGAAAAAATGCCAATTTTATTGCTAATTGCCTGTTCTAAGCCAGATGAGCTCAATATCTGCTACCTGACATTTTCACTGGGCTAAAGTCAACTTTTTTTCTTTTTTTTCCAGTAGCACAGGTTGTAAATGGAATAATTTGGAATTACTGAATATTTTAGTTTACCAGAAGAGAAGTGCTATCTTTAATTCTTTAATCCCCTCTGTTAAAAAAAAAAAGGTTGGCAACTTCACACTGATTTTGAAGGCAAAAGTTGAAAAATCTTGTTTTAATTTAGCATATTTATATTTATAACATTGTTTCCATTTTTAAACCATCAGCCAAATCAGTGAAGAACTCTGACTGTCCAACATTTTTGGTATATAAGTAATTAGTAGAATTTATGAGCCTGATTCAATCCTCTCTAGATATAGTTTGTCACAATTTTCTAAGATCATTCTTTGTTTAGAAATATGGCTTTCATCTGTTTGTAAAGCCCTGGTGCATATCTAACCTTGAATTACATAAGCTATTGATGAATAGTCACTAATATTTCCACAATTGCTGCTACAGTACATCCCCACTGAAACAAGGCTCCCACTGGAATAAATTTTGGGCTAAAGCTAAAGCTAAAGCTAATCTCCCTGTTTAGAACCCCTCATAATAAGAGTGCTTTAAAAAGATGAGAGTAAAAGAAGGAAACACCAAAACCTGCCTTGTCAGAAGTTTAGTGGTGAAACAAAGGCAGAGGGAATTATTTTCTCACATTTTGCAAGAAATCTGTAAAGATCAGAAACTGAACCAGCACCTCCCAAAGGCCTCTGCAGTGCCTTTCTAACAGGACAATCCTTCCTGGCAAGGAAAGGCAAACCTCTTGTTATTCCATCCTTTCCCAGCTCCCATGTTGGGGAAGCTGCTGAGCCAAGGATCACCCCTGTCCCCATGGGTGCTGATTCTGGAGGCTGCTGCAGGACAAGGAAGAACAGCCCAAATGAAACAGCACGTTGAGGAAAGAGTTCATGATTTAGACACTGCTGGTACCTCCCTGGAGTGCTTAAATTGCAGCTGAAATCAGGAGTGTATAGCAATGACACATCATTATTTTTATAAATAATGACAGGCTCAGAAGCATATGAGGATCTGAGTTTTAATATTCTGATGAAAGGGTCTGTATTTATATTCTCATAAAAAAAGAAATCTCTTTGGAAGGCATTTATCATAATAAGTTCTTTTTTTTTCTTTCCTATTTGGAATGTTATGTTCTTTGGGAGATTTCAAGTCTGGATGCACAATAAAATTTCCAGGAAGAAAGTCACAAAGGGAGAAAAAAAAATTTCAAAAAGAGAAATTACATGGAAATATGTGAGAAAGGTAATTTATTTTTCTTCTAGCTGTCATGCAAATAGAATGAATATAGTTGTTAAGAAAACTTATTTGATGAAAGTAATCCAGCTGCTTATGAGGAAAGAAAAAATGAGAGATCATGAGGAAAAAAGAAAGGGAAGGAGATTTAGCTAAACTCTTACCTTTCATTTTCATTAACAAGAAAATAATTTGGTAAGATAATGGTCTTTGGATTGCAGATCTAAAAACTGTGCCCTGCTGCCTCCAAAATGTAGCTGAAATTTCTGCTGTCTGTGAAGACTGTGTGTAAATAAATTTTAACTACAACATGTTTCTCTCTTTCTTAAGCAAGCTTTTACTCTCTACACTAACTTTTGCTCTCTATTTATGGTCTTTGTTTGATGATAATGAGCTGAGCCATATCACATATAGAGTGACACAGAGAAAGTGTGTGAAAAGCTGATTCAAGGAGGCTGATACTGCTCTTTTAGGCAGCATCTCATGACTTATGCAGCAACTTGCTTATGCACCTCACTAACAAAACCAGACCTGCAGCATGAGACACATTTCACTCACCAAGAGCCTTTTCCCAGGAAGAAGCAGGAGTCTGGTCTGATTAATTAATATTTGACACAATACTTCCAGTATTTTCAATGCTTTGTGCAAAGTTTCGTACTCAGTATTACAATAGCAGTAGAACCTTAGGAAATGGTCAGGAAGACCCCCTTCCCTTCCCTTCCCTTCCCTTCCCTTCCCTTCCCTTCCCTTCCCTTCCCTTCCCTTCCCTTCCCTTCCCTTCCCTTCCCTTCCCTTCCCTTCCCTTCCCTTCCCTTCCCTTCCCTTCCCTTCCCTTCCCTTCCCTTCCCTTCCCTTCCCTTCCCTTCCCTTCCCTTCCCTTCCCTTCCCTTCCCTTCCCTTCCCTTCCCTTCCCTTCCCTTCCCTTCCCTTCCCTTCCCTTCCCTTCCCTTCCCTTCCCTTCCCTTCCCTTCCCTTCCCTTCCCTTCCCTTCCCTTCCCTTCCCTTCCCTTCCCTTCCCTTCCCTTCCCTTCCCTTCCCTTCCCTTCCCTTCCCTTCCCTTCCCTTCCCTTCCCTTCCCTTCCCTTCCCTTCCCTTCCCTTCCCTCTTTCCCATGGATTTTTTTCTCCAGCTGCTTACAGCAGAGCACAGAGGTTTCTAAATAAAAGAACAAAGTTGGGTGAGAGAGGAGCTCCAGAACAGCCAGGGTCTGAAAGAGTTTTTTCAAGATCCTTCCAGGTTCTGGTAAAACCCCTGATTTTGGTCATTCTAATACATAAATGTGTGACCCCCAGTATTTGTAGGAAGACCTGTGCTGGTTGGTCTTTTGTGACCATCTCAAGAGAAAGGGACAATAACTGCTGAAGAAACAGGGATGAGCCTCAGTGTGGACATTTGAGGATGCTCAGACAGGAATCTTCTCATGTGTGAAATGATGATACTTGAGCCTTCCAGACAAAGGAAGCATGAAAGCCTCACTCAGAAAAATCCCTTTTGGATAAACCCCCTCTGAAAACATGAAGTATATATGAATCATCCCTTCATCAAATGAAAGCTGAACTGTAAAATCTTGAGAGACGACATTTAACTCTCACACTGTTTGTGTGGATACTGCCAAAACTGAAGACTCAAAACTGCTCTTGCTCATCTAATGAAATTCTTGAGGAGAAAACTAAAATTCATAGCAATGTTTTGTAGAGTTCTGCTGCTTGTGGTAGAATAATTTTGTAGTTCTTGCATGCTTCCAGAAGGAAAGCTGAGGTAACCATAGCAGTACTCTGTATTACAAATAAGAATTGTTAAGTGCTCATTTTTAAGAATCCCATTCCATCAGATTTCTTACAGAAAACATAATTTATGCATCTGTTTTTTTTTTTTCCTAGGAAAATGCAAAATTAAGTCATCATGACAACATTTCATTGTATGCAAAATTAGCTCAATTACTAAATCAGACAAGAATTCCAGTAGAAACAGATATAACAATAGTTTGGCAAATAAAATCCTGATGGCTCCTTCTTCCCCTACTTGGAAAATGAAGATTGGCCACATGTTATGGCAGATCCTGCATTGTTAGCTGTAGAGTGCAAAATTGTGGATTTTAAGGGGAATTAAATATCTCCATTCTGCCTATTAAACTTGTTCTGTTTTAACCCTGATAACGTTCTTTGTATATGAAAAGTATCTGGAAATTGAGGATCCCAAGCATCTATCTATCACAGATTTTGATTTATGTTTTGATTTTATTTTTTGACCCATGTCACAACAGCTGGTTTCTATGGTTTCTATCCATGGTTTCTATGGATTAGAAATTGGAAAGAGCTGATAACTTTCAGGACAAATGAGAATAATAAATCTCTGAAAAGATAGAAGGCACAAGGATGGTAAATTCTGTTCCTACCTAACTTGAGGCACTGACAAGTTAGACTTTTAGCTGATGTGCTTAAATTAGAAACAAGGTCAGGTTAGGTTTCCCACATAGTTAATTCATGTTTCCTGAGGGAGGTGCAACCCACCTCAGAAATGAATCACCCACTGGAGGTTCACTGACTGCAAGGGCACCCTCCAAGTGACCTCGATCCAGATACAGATTCTTCAGCCAGTACTTGAAGTTAGTTTAAAGAGATCCAGGACTCTCTAAGTAGATAGATAAGTTTAGATTAGAGAGGAAAAAAAGGCAAGACGAAATAGGAAGTCATGCTGTGTTTAAAGAACCCAAGCACACTTGGTGTTTGAAGTCTTGATAAGAAGAAAAACCAAACACCTCAAAGAACAACTTCAGTCCCTCATTCTTTGTGTCCCATTTTGCCCTCTGACTTTCCATTCTAGACAAGAACCCAAGCCAAAAATAAACCCCCCACCCTCCAGCTCTGGTTAGGGTGGTTACTTGCTCAGGAATATAAGAGCACCTGTCCTGGGTCAGACCAAAGGTCTTCAACAACAGCCAGAATTACTTCCCTGTGGGGGAGCACAAGTTTGGAAAATTCTGCAATATTCTCCCAGTGTCTGACAGTCTGTGGCTCATGAGCATCCTTTGTAGTTAACAACCTGCAACTGTATTTCTCTTACACTGATCTTCCAAATGCCCTCTTTAAATTCTGTCCACTCTTGTCACCCACGCTTTCCTGGGCCAAGGAACTGCACTGCTGACCTGCACATTAGCCTTCCTTTTGCTTCTTCTGATTTTGTGGTGTTTTCAGTCCCTGATCCTTCTGCCAGCAGCACCAGGAAGCCTTGATGGCCCTCCCCTCCTTTGAAACCTCTGAAGAGTGCAGAGGTAACTCTTTGGTGCAAACTCTGGAGTGACTGAAAGGCTTTGGAAATGGTGCCACCTTTTTCTCTCTTTCCAGGCTCAAGAGGACACAATTGCCTGGCTTGGAGGAGCTGCTAAAACACAAAACGCTCATAAACATCAGTACCGGGGAAGAATGACATGGAAGGGAGAACACTGACGATGGATTAAGGGCAAGATCTTCGTAGGCAGCGGAAAATCTAAATTTGTTTTTGATTTGTTAAATACAACATACTGGAGAGCTTCAAAAGTGGTCATTCTGCAACTGCCGGAGTTCCTGAGAGGGCAGATAAAGGCAGCCTCTCAAACTACGCCTCTCCTCACTGCATGAGGAAGTTTTTACCCCATTTGATAAAAATAGGAATAATTTTGGTGAGTTACTGTCTTCTAAACCTACAGTGAACTGTAAACCTCCAGAACTGATTGGAACATTTTTTAAATTCCCCTTAAAAAAAAAAGAGAACGCAGTTAGTCTGTGTTAAAAAAAGAAATTATGTTAGGGAACACAGTGTATTAAGATAACTATTTTTAAAAATTTAGGCACAAGACAAGCAAGAAAACAGCTCAGATTTTCCAGGACATATGCTAAGCAGGAAAGACTGTGTTTCTCAATGAACTTTTCAGCCCAGCTGCAATTCCAACTCAGTTACAAAGTGCATCCTTTGCAGAAACCAGAAAAAAAGTTTTAATATTTGTACTGGTTTGTTTGTTTGTTTCCCACCAAGCTCCTTTTAGTTGTTACAGTTGCCTACTCTACTTGTATATAAAAGCTTTACCAGTGGCTGTGACTAACGCATCTAAAAACCTTCTCCCCTCCAAGCACACACTTTATTATCTCCTGGAATAGGTATAGCAAGTTGGGATGTGAAATGGTCCAGCAGGAGAGAAAAGGCAAATTCCTCAGGGTTCTTCCTGGGGGAATGAGATCGTGGCCAGAAGGATGCTTTGAAATGGTGTTACCGGCTTACAGGTTCCTCCAGCCCTGGCAGGGAGTTAATGACAGGCTGGCAGACACACCTAACCGGGCAGATCAATAGAGATAATTTGTTTGCAGATAGTGCACTCTTATCTCCACACTAAAGTTCACCAAAGAGATGGTTTCCCTGCAGGGAAGCACTCACTTTGCTTTAGAAGAGGAGTGCCTGCAGAAAACCCTGCTGTCCCACCCTGTCTGCTTTCTCAGAGTCCACAGGGGCTGCTGAATCCATGTTCTGGGCTCATCAAAGCAAGCTGCTTTTGCAGAATGGCACCAGATGATGCATGAATAACCTGAGTGATGCACTGATGGGGGGGTTGAAAGGAAATAAAGAGAAAAAAGTCTACTGAGCTATGGGGTTCTGTGATTTCCACCCATCTACAGTTTTTCTTTTTTTTTTTACTTTATTACCTTTAGCTTTCATTTCAGTCTCAGATGCTCCCATTTTGCTCCTGTCCATCCCCTCTTTTTCACTGGCTCAGTCCCTTCCCCTGTTTTCCCACTTCCTCTCACCTAGAATCTGAGATTCCCTGTCCCTGTTTTGTAGTCAGAGCTCCTCAAAAACCCTCAGACCTTGAGTATAACAATACGGCACAAGACAGGAGTCTTAGTATGAAAGTTCACGATTCATGGCAATAGGCTTGTTTAAATTCAGTTATTTCTCTCTGCCTTTTTGATGGGAAAGGAAATAATCTCTGCATGTAAAATGTCTTAGTGAGGATACAGAACTCCCACAGTTTCAAATGCCTGTCTCTTTTAAAAGCACTTATGTGCTGCATTTGGTAAACTTATTAAAGAAATAATAGATAGGAATAATTTGACATCAGCTAAAACCCACCAAGCTTTCTAAGTTTCCATTTCCCAGGTCCCTCCTAAGTACTTGCTCTCCTAGGAAAAATACCAAATGATCAGGGAAGGTATTGGGTGTTGGAAAAGCTCCTGACCAGGACATCACAATTTCTCACCATATCCCAGCCCTGCCTCCATCTCAAATAATGAGTAAAAAAAAATAAAAATCTATATACACACACATTTATGATGTATAGGCCTTTCCAGTGTTTTCCTTTTTCAATTGATTTTTAAATATCTATACCTTAAATCACATACATTGCTATTGTGATTGCTTTAGTGCTTTGATTCCTTTCTGGACACATCTGACCCCAAAGTCATAAACTAGTTAAAACTACAACTGTGCTGGAATTATGTTGCAAGATGTAGAGGTAAATAATACCTGGAAGTCCATATATCCTGTCCATGTAGATTATCTGTCCTTTTGCCATTTTCTAGGTTCTGTACTTGTGCAGATTTCCTTCTGCTTTGCTGTACCTTGTTCATTTTCTCTGTCCCTTCTGTTGCTATGATTGTTTCCTGTGATTGAGCATCTGTAACCGTCTGAATGGAAACATGTGCAAGGAACAGACACTGGGGATTTCTGCTAGAGACATACTTCAAACATTTCACAGAGGAAAAAGAACTTGCCAGTGAAAACTAAACAAGCATTATTCCCCCTCATCCTTTCAACATATAAGACAGAAACTACCAGATATCCTGGTAAAAAGTTAAATTAGCATAGAGAAATTTTAGGAGTCCTTAAGAAATAAAAGCAAATTACTCTTCTATCTGGCATTGCAGGTTCTATTTCCAGATATGTAGCAAGCTCTGGCTAATAGCAATATGATTTCAAAAAGTACATTCATGTCAGGCTCAATTCCTCCTTTATGGACGGGCATTATTTCTGGGAATTAGCTGGAAAAGTAGGCATTTCTCATCTGATTATGGTTGAAAGGCCTGATTAAACAGCCCTTTTGGGTAGAACAGTAGCCCTCTATAATAAGACATGGTAAATTATTAACATCATCCAAAGATTTCTGGGGAAATGGAAGAATTTTTTTTCAATTCTCAAAACACGAGGACCTGCTGGACAGGAGCACACTGCCATGCGGGGGCTCCTTATTCAGAAATTGCCAGGAGCTGTGGTAGCACAGCACAGGCACTTTCATCATCAGATGAGAAGGCAGTTAAGAATTTGAAAGCAGGGGAAGCCTGAAGGACATTTCCTATCACAGGAATCCACATAGCATTCCTTAAACTTATTTTTTTAAGAGATGCTTGGGGTTATTTTTGAGGAGCGAGGCTGAGGAAAGCCCTGGGTGGAGGAGGGATGCTGTACTGTGACTTCAGACTGGGATGTCTTCTCAGCAGTGCTAGCAGGCAGCTGGTTAGAAACTGATATAGACACCATGAACCTGAAAATCCTTTTGAGCTTCATTTTGCCTCCAAGTCCAATTGGATTTGTTCAAAACTTCCACAACCATTGGAACTTATTCATACCACTGCATGCAATCCAGTGATCAATGTGGCTTCCATGGAGAAAAGGGGGTTTATTCTCCACCATCTACAAACTTCAGTGCTTCAGTCTGTGCTTAATTCCAGCATTCAGGTCTTGTACTCTCTCACCAGCTTCTCTCATCATGAGCTAAAGAGTCTCTGACACTTCCATTATCTTCAGAGGCATTAAACCATCATCACATTATTCCTTTCAATTTGCTGCTGAAGCACAAACTTTGAGACTTCCCCTAGACAGCAGACATTTCAGTCACCCAATGGGGCATGAATTAATACATATACTATATCCCAAGACATGCCTAACCAGCTCTACAAATCAGAAATGCAGTCTTATTGTCGCTTCAGTCCCAAAACAAGTCAATATTTGAGTCTGAAATTAATGGGGGAAAAATGTGAATTGTTGGAAATCTTCCAGCAGTCATGTGATGGAGAATCTCTGTCAAAGGAATCTCCACAGGGAAATGAATGTAATTAAGGACCAAGGTAATAAACTGCCAAGAAATTTTAACTAGTTAGAGAAGCCTTATTTAAACCCTGAATTCTCCCAGTGAGGTGAACAGGGAGTGTCATCTGCCTCTGAGCTGCTGCAGAAAGAATTTTAAGTACAAAAATTAATATTCTGCATAAATACCTCTGTATTTTCTGTTGGCTCTCCATATATACCATCCTACCATATTAAAAATAAATTAATAACATTGTAGAGGTCTCCTGTGCAGTTCTGGTTAGCACCCTGTCTATTGCTCAAAGAAATCCAAATTATTACCGGTGAAGTGGAATGTGTTCTCCTTTCCTCAGTGCTAAACACTGCTCTGAATTGCTGCCTTTACTCTTGTAGCAATAATTAAAATTAAGAAATTAGATCAGATACCCCTGGACAGTCACAGGGCCCAGAAGGCCCTACAACACTTTGCTAGTGAAGAAAGAGCCTGAGGCTCTTTGTGGAAGGAGGTCACCCCATGAAAGGATCCTGGTAGCAGAGCACGCTGTAATAAGAGATGTTTTTGTGGCTCCCTAATGGCTTTGCACAAAAATATAAATATCAATTTTATCAGACACACTATGGAGTTTGAGCTGGCAGAGTCCTTTTTCTCCAGTGCCTGAGAGTGCCATAATAAAGGAAATAGGGCAGTGGTTAAGTATTGCCTGGGACTGTCCAGCAGTCAGGCAGCTGAAGGAGCAGAGAGAGGCACAAGAATTAAAATGGTCTTTAGGAGAAAAATATCTGTGAAGAAATTCCATTTGCTGTGTTTATTTGCTGAACTGTATTACATCAGGTCATCATGACTCTGGATTTTAAGAGCTGCAGGGATCACGCCTGCATGAAGAGGATGATTTTACAGGAAACAGAGAAATAAGCTTGAGCCCAGAATAGAAAAATGGGGTGTTTGTCTGGGGAAGGATCAGGACAGAAAGAGCAGCTTTCCAGCCTAGAGAGCAATGAGACAAATTCAAACCCACTTGGAGTGTGCAGCTCCATACAATTGTTTAAGAACCGCTGAGGCTGAGGAAGGAATTTGAGCCCTTCACTTCCCCCTCTGCCTTCGTTCACTCCTTTCCCTATTATGCACATCTCGTCTTACTTTATAACTGGAACACTCACTCTAATTGTGTTATGTCTATGCTGCATTGTCTGGCCTCATATTGTCTGCAGCTTTGACAAGGTTTAAAATTGCCTAATTGCAAAGTTCTAGCTGAGATCCTGGGAATCGTGCAGCATTTGGGAAAGCGGTGGGGGGGAAAAATGGTACTTCTTATTTGTCTCTCTGAAACAATTTAAAAGGCTTCCCCAGATATGCTAGAACAGAAGGTCTTCAAAGAGAATGGGATAAACGTTGTTTATCAGTAAAAAACCCCCAGTGTATGATTTTACACTGCCATCACACAGGAATTCTTTGCTTCTGCTGAAAGTGATGGGATCAGCAGCATAAAAAAAGCAAGGGTTGGGGCTGGAGCAGAGAGGGGAGCTCAGCTCAGATTCAGGAGGATAACCTGTACCAGGAGGGAGCGGGATTTGCAGGAACAAGAGGAAGAATACTCTGAAAAGCAAAAGGAAAAGACAAGGAAAGGATGTATGTGCCTGGAAGCAGTGGGATAAGTGCCAGGTAGAGACTAAAGACAATAGTAGGAAATGAGAAGCTGCTAGCTTGGAAATAGAGTCACGGGAGACAGGAGTTTTTGGGAAGACAATGCTCTGGAAAATGTGGGACTGGATGAAGGCTGGGAGTGTGGCAGCCAGGACCATGCAGAGAGTGACACACAAAGCCCCCATGTAAAAATAGATGGGTTTGGGGAACAGAAATAGAATTGATGCTTTGCATGAGCGATGAAGCCAGGCCAAAATGCACAGTTAAGGAATTCATAAAAGATTTTGCCAACCCAACGGGTTATAAATCTGAGGCTGAAAGAAAGTCTTTCTACATACTCAAAAGTCACATATGTGGCAAGAAAAAGTTTATTGTCAAATTAACCATGGAAACAGTTTCTGGAGCAGGAGTTCCTAAGTCTGCTGCTCAATAAAGCCTTTCAACCATCTGAATTCCTTGTGGGTCACCATCTGAATAAAAAACATACTTTATCTGAAAATTAAATTATTTCCTAGACTATTTACCATTGCCTCATGGACCAATAGCTTGAGAATCAAACCATTTTTGGAGATATTTTTAGAGGGCACAAGACTGAAGGAAAAGGTGGTAGCAGGAGCTGGGCAGGAACTTCCTTATCTTGGGAGTTCTGCCAGATGTCCCTGCGGTCTGTAAATCCTGTCTTCTTTGTGTCCATTTTCACTGGACCTTCTTCTTCCCAGGTTTTGTCAGCCTCTGCCTGGGCTGAGATCATTGAAGCATGCCCAGCCCTAAACCTTAACAAGGCAGTTCTACCCACAAGTAGTTTGTATTTTTTAACACCTGGGCATAACTTGCAGCTTGCTGGCGCTCTCTGTGTTTCACCAATTAAATCTCCACTCTTGTTGATTTGGCTTGAGAGTCTCAAACAACAAAGAACATCCTTTCCTAAGAAAATTTTACATGTTCAGCACTGTTAGAGGAAAGTTAAGAACAAGAAACATAGGAAAGAAAGATGAAAAGAGGACAATATCTTGATTTGAGAGACTGAACTGATAGGAAAAAAATGTGTACAAAAGAAGGAATAAAGGATGAGGAAGGCTGAATCTAAGTGAGAAAGAGGCAGAAAAACATCAAAATAAGGGAGGGCTGTCTCCAGAGGATATAGATGCCAACAAACAAGACATTGTGAATTTCCACATTTAGTAATGAAACATGTCAAACCTGGTTATTTATTCTCCTGGTTGCATTCCTTCCGTAAATGGATATTTTATTGAAGATAACTGTACAAGTACAGGTTTCAAGTACTTGCAGAAAATCCAAGGTGGTTTTCTAAATTTTCCCCCTTAAAAATCTCCAAGCATTTGGATGTTTGGAGTAGAGTTATACTGAGAACAGTGCTGGGAATAACAGCCCTGATAGGGCTCTGCCTGGCAGAGCGGTTTGCCCTTGGTACATCTTCAGTGTGTTTTCTTTCCATATCTGTGTTTTATTGAAGATCCTTTCAGAGTGCCTACTGAAAAACACAACTCAGAACAACAAAGAAGAGTCCACTACAGGCAAATAATTCCTTCCATATCACAGAAAATATTCATTAGGCTCTGGCACTGGGAAATCTGGTATTGCCCTGCAGTGCAGGTAGGAAATAATGAGCATGTACAAAATTAATGCTGTTAGATGTATACATTATTCCAGGTCAAATGGGTGTGAAAGGCCACACCACTGCTAATTTCTCATGATCCCACTGAATTTCTGAGTGCTGTGCAGGACATGTGATGGGGATGAGCACAACACCGACAGAAGTGTGACTGTAGCTGGAATTGTCTTTGCCTATTGGCCAGGGGAAGTTTGCAGGGAGCAGCAATAGCTTTTATCAGAATAACAGTCGTATTTTGGGGGAAATAAAAGTCTAGACAAAGCCATAGAGACCCATTTGGCATTTTATGTATATGTTTGTCATGGCTGTAGATTTGTGATTTTCAAAGACATAAGGAATTGGGGTTGTTCAAGTATGAACTCTCTTTTCTGCTGCCTTTTGAAGGTATTCACCAAAATGAGTCACTTATAGAAGAAATACCATGAATTCTGGATAAGAACACAAATATCAGTTCACTAAGGGGTAGATACATGTGCAAGGATGATTATTCTTTACACAGTTTCCAGAAGTACAAGAAGTGGGAGCTTTAATTAGAACTAATGTTTTTTAATGAGGAACAAACTGAAGATTGCTGTCGTTAGAAGCTATAAATTCATGGAAGCATCAATTTCCTAGATACAAAGGAAACCCTACCAGAACATCCTGGCTAGACAATACATGGACAATTTTTCTGACTGAATTTAAAGTTTTCCTTGCTTGTATTCATAAATCAAATTGAAAGCCCTGGCTATTTCATTAAGAACATAACTGCTGATGTGAAGAGCCCGTGAAACTACTGGCAGCACAAAAACATAGGGTGAAATCCTGTTTGGATTAAGTTAATCAGCTAACTCTACAGCAAAAAAATCCCAACCCATTCAGGAAGACAAATGCATGGGTTAAATCTCAATGAGGGAGAAACATGGCTTCATGCAAAAAAAACTTCTTCAAAATCCATAAAAAGGCCAAGAATTCAGTTTGATGTTCAGCACTTCAGTTCTGCTGGCTGTTCAATACATTTGCCAGAGAAGTTCTAGTTACAAATAAATTAACATAATATAGGTTTTGCCAGCAAAGGAAAGTGGCAGTGGTTTCAGTTGGATTTTTTCTTTGAGATCAATTTCATTAAACATCAAGCAAATCCATGTATGGACACAGTTAAATTGATTTACAACTGGCTTATGTTGATCTAGCTTAATTCAAAGGGTGGAGTTTTATATGGCAGCTATACATTGATTTAAGTGCATCTGCCCAAGATTGAAATTGTTCAGTTAAACTGACTGAAAATAAGTCTTCAGTTAAGCTGCTTTTGCAACACTTTAAATAGCATGTTAGCTTTTAGTAAGTAAATACTCACTGAAAAAGTTGACAGCCACTTTTCAGAAAACAGGAGATTCAAATAAATTTGAGTTCAATTTTAAGGAACAGACATGGAGGCTTTCTATTTGTACAAAACCACCAAGGATTGACTCAGGTGCTGACCTGAAAATTTTATATTTCGACTCATGATTGTACTATAAAACTGACCCTACTTTTAAAGGTATTTGATAAATTTAATCTTTCATAAATCCTATTTTTTTTCTTTATTGACTTAATTTTTACATGTATTTTCAACATTCTTCCATTGCCACAATGGCTGTTTGCTCATACTTAGAAAAGATATATTTAGTATTCCAGCAGTATTGATCATCTGAACCTGTGAAGGACACATAAAACCCACGAGTGCTGATCATCAGGATGATTTCTTACAGTGCACAGAAGAGAAAAAAAAAAGAGATTTTGCTAATATACTGAATAATTTCCCTTATAAGGATGTTCAAGTCATGCTTCAGGGTCCAGTGGTTCCAGAGGGACTAGGATTTCACCCTGAACCTTCTCTGTGCTTAATTTAATGTTCAGTGTGCCATCAGTGACTACTTGGACATGTTTGGTGAAAGCAGAACCATGGTGACAATGATTTCTCTTTGTATTAGCTTTAATAATAGAAAGTTGTTGTCACCTCTCTGTCACAAACAGTGAAGAAAAGGCCACCAATCTGCAGTCATTTTATGGGTGAAAATGATCTTCATTTTGATGGTGTTCTTCATAATTCCACTTGGCACTTTAGACACGAGGGGTAGGGGGCTTTATTTGGGAATCTGGAATTTTCATGTTCTTAGGTAATATTGGATTCCTTTTGGTGGTAATTTTAAGGTGTCATATCATCTCATTTTTCTTGTTTTTTAAAACCCAAAATGTTATAATGTAATGTACGTCAGGAAGCAAAACATTTTTATCGCCTCAGAGGTAAGTCATCTTTCATAGTCATGATTAAATGAGACTTGAAAAGGGGCTGACCTTTGAGGCAAGGCAATTTCCACTTACAAAAGGGAAATTTTAACAAGATGCTCTAGTGAGGCCCCTTCCAGCACTTTTGTGGAGAAGGCTCCTCATATCATTACCAGTCCCTCAAGGTAAACCACCTGTGCACTATAGAGGCTGATGCAGAACAGGTTTTAGCTGCCAGCCATGGCACAGTGCTATTGCTGCCCCTTCATGGATCTTGGATGACCTCAGGGATGCTCAGACTCCACATCCAAACAGAAAAAGAACAACATACTTGCTGTCTGCTCAACAGAAAAAAGTCTGTGAACAGTAAAGTGGTGCATGAAGTCTGCCTAATACAGATAAGAAACTAAATGCTAGATGGGAAGGCTACAGTGAAAAAAACACTGACAAAAAAGAGAGGGAAAGCAAAGCTAACAAGAGCAGAGTATGTCAGATTTCTGTCAAACTTCTATGGAGTATAATGATGCAAGTATATTAAACCCCAAAATAATAAAATGTAAATCCTGATTCCACTGAAGTTGATGATAAGACTCCTACTAACCTAAACAAAACTGGAATTTCTCTCACAGTGTACTTGTCACTGTGCAATGTGCTGGTCACTATTATAGTCTGCTGTAATCACCAATAAAATGTGATTGAGCCTGGGATTATTTTGCTGCTACCCTTCTTACTTTCACTGGTTTCCAGAGGTGTGGTTCCACTTCCCAGAGCAGCACACATATTTAATCTTTTTCAGACTAAGGCAGTAAAGATATGCTGGAAAATCAAAAAACACAAAAATTTCTGGCTTAACATTATGGAATATTTTCCAGACTTTAGCTGAGAATAGTTTCAGGATGTGGCTGACTATAAACACAGTAAAACCAAACAAAATAAAAGGGTAACTTTAGAGTAGCCATTTCTATCTGTGGCCTACAAACTGCTATAGCACTATAAAGTATTTCTAAAAGCCTAGAAAAGGCAATGAAACAAAGCATTTCTATTGCCAGTCAATGAAATTCACTCTGCCAATGCCTGCAATGAGAGTTTTTGAGAACCCAAAAATTCAAAGAAATTGAAAAATCAAATGTGTTAAAACAGTGATATTGCTAAACATGATAACAAGGTGTCATAATTGGATGTAGAAAATGAGAATGATCAATATTTACCCAAAATACTGCTTAGAATAAAACCAAAGAAAGAGTAACAAAGCATTATAACAAGGGTCTCGGATATGGATGAAAACCTATTCATTCAAGGTACCTTCCTCAGGGTGAAATTCATGTACTTTTGATAGCCTGGAAACATGTACAAGAATGGATTCTTTGGGGGTTACTAAGACTGGCTACCAGGACTGCTTCCTTAAGGAAAAGAAGCTTCTTTAATCATAACTTTTGAGTGCTTGTTTATCTTACCTTTTCACCAGTAGTTTCTAAGGGGTCCAAGTTCAGCCTAACTTGACCAATAATTAAGTTCCTACAAGTTTTTTAAGCACAGTGAGGAAAAAAGAACAAGAGAGTATGAACCTCTTGGCGAGGGAGAGAAGCTGCAGTGTGACTTTTACTTTGCTTGATGACAGAGAATTGACACAGAAAGCAAATCCAATAAGTGCCATTGTCTTCAGTCAGACCTCAAAACCACTGCAGGACACTAAGCCATAAAAATGTCGTTTTTATTACCTCTGGCAGCCCTAGAATTATTTGTTCTGAGAATAGATATAACAATGGATTCCATTACTGACTAGGAGTTTTGCTGCTGTCTCAAGGGTATTCAGGACTTGAACCTTCCACACAGAGGGCAAACTCTGCAGGGTACATGCTCCATTAAGCGCAGATGATGTAGCTCAAAATTCTTGATCTGTAATCAGGCTGGGGAGACAAGAGTACACAGCCTTGTGTTTTTAATGATTGTAAGACTTGTTGATTTACCCAAAGGTTGCAAGTTCCCCAATAGCCTTGGCTTTGATTGGGATGCCAGACCGAAAAAATCTGTGATAATATTGGAAAATCTCAGGCTCAGTTCTGGGAAGCATAACTGCAGTGACTGAATAGGTGTTCACCCTGCTTCAGCCTCATGGGATGTCAAGATATATGTTCACTCACTACAGTAATACCTTAAAATCATAAAGGCAATCAGCTCATCTCAAGTAGGAGTGATCAGTTTAAACATCTGAAATGATCGACTTAACAGAATAAACTGGTTTTCCTATAGAAATTTTCAACTGGGAACAATTTTTAAGCAGCTGGAGTTAAATTATAAAAACAAAATTACTAAATTATTTTTGTTAGGTGAGCTTGATTAGACTGTGGGATCTGAGGAGGTTAGCTAAATTTTCTGAGCATTTCCCTGCTGGACTGCAGAATCATCTGCTGAACCAGAGGCATCCTGTGGCAGCAGAAGTGCCTGGTGGCAGAGCTGATGCTGGGGCCCAGTGATGTTGCTTAGCAACTTCCCAGGGATGGCTCTGACAATTAACTCTCTTGTGTGTTGGGTGTGTGCTGAGAACAGGGAAAAACACAGCAATCAGCCCTCCAGAAGAGACCCCAGGAAAGCTGTGTGTACCCATCTGCAGCAGAACTCCAGCCAAAGAAGCCCTTGTGCTGTAGTTGTTTCTTAAGCAGCAGCTTTTTTGGATGTCCTCATTCTTTCTACACAAAATATAGCATAATTTCCAAGCGGATTAATCAATACCAAAATGTGCACACCTGTTACAGAACAAGAACACCTGCATGGGCATTGCTTCAAAAAATGACCTTTCCCATTTGTGTTCACACTTGAATCAGAAGTTAACTTTCAAGTGTGGAAAGCCCTCATTTAACCTGAGCCATTGGCCCAATCACAAAACCACTTCATTTTGCCCACCACATATTCTTTTTGCTCTTCATCTGAAACCACACTAAGTTGTGCCTTAGTCTGAGCCAAGGTGTCCTAAGACACTGAGAAAGAATTAAGAAAATGACAAGTTCTCATCTCCAGGATGTACAGGGTTGCTCTAGAGCTGAGCCACAGTCACGGTCCTCTTCCTGGCTTCCCCCTCTCTTTTCTCAGGGAAAACCACCTGTGTCCCAGTCTGTTAAAAAAGACCCCAGAACAGTCACTTCTATAAGCAAGAAAAACAGCATTTCCTGTGTGCTTTGCAATATGGTCTCTTAAGAATGCTGAAAGCCAACATTTTGCAGGAAATTGCAGCAAAGGGAAACTTGGAAGTAAATTTACATTTTTGTAGTTTAAAAAAAAATTCTTCAGGAAAAAAATCTCTGAAGGACAGCCTTTCTGCAATAGTTAAAATAAGCTACAGCTCTCTTTCAATCAGGACACAACAATTTTAATACACTTTACACATGAACTGTGGAAAGGATTTGATAATACACCTGAAAAAAAAAAAAAAAAACAACCAGCTTGTTTTCTAGTGGTCAAAAATAGTTTTTCTGCAATTCAAAATTCAGTCATTTAAAATGTTACAGAGCTCTTGTCTTCTGACTTTCCAATCAGCTCTTGCACAGGAATGATGCCTTATTATTGCAACTGCTTCTTTAGTCTGTTGAGTCATGTCATTAGAAAAAATGATTTCTTGGTGGAAAAATTGCCCTAATGACAATGAATATAATTTTGAAAATTATTTCATTGCATGAAGGATTTGACATAGTTTATACACTGACTAATTTTTAACATGGCAGTGATTTGTGATCTACCAAAGAAAACACCCAGCAAATGAAAATGCTCTGCAAAGCCTGTGCATTTACATAATGAGTTTACATTTAATCAGGAGCTGAATATGCATAAGCACAGCCTGTTTCACAGGCTGAGCTGTGCCCACGTATGTCAGCTGTCCAGACACTCCAGACACTCCATTTCCATGCCACCTATCCAGGGGTTCCATGGCTCCCAGGCCACAGACACTGCTGGAAAACAGCACAAAGCAGCACTGCCCAGCACCCCAGGAGCACACCTGGAAGTCCTTTTACTCTAGGGTTTGGCAAGAACAGCAGAACCACTGCTGTCTTTATCATCATGTATAGGCAGAGAAAGAGAGGGAGAGAGGAGAAAATACACAGCCCTAAACTACATTTGATCTGATTATTGGTATCAGGAAAGAACAATCTGACAGAGCAGCTATGAAAGGTGAGGTATAAGCTGGAAACATCCTGCCTGTCTGGAACTTTCCACCACCAGCACTAGGCTGAGAGAATTCCCACAGCCTTCATTTCCTTACTTCTGTACTGGTTATTTCCTTGGTAAACATAACCGGGGTTTTCTTCATTATCTTTGACAGTGGGATTTTGTCCTCTATTAGAAATCAATAGGCCAAAAATGTGCAATGTCTCTTGTAGAATTTTCAGCTATTGAGGAAGAGTTGAGTGCCCAGAAGCAGATCCCTCTGTGGATGCACTAGGAATATTCACTTTGAGTTTCCAGGCTGTGGCATCAAAGACACACATTCCCACCAGCTTTGAGCTGCAGATATTAGACCCAAGCCATGTTGAACAAGGCTGATTCTGAAGTTTTTTCAGGCTGTTATTAGTGTCCTTGTTTTCTGAAATATTACTTGAAACAGATATGAAAACCTATGTCAATGCCACATATCCATTCTCCCACTCACACACTGTCTATCAAGGTATGTTGTCTGGCTGAAAATTGAGTTAATTCCCAGGCTGAATGAAGCTCATAAAACTTTCAGCAAAACTGGGCTGGATTTTATGAGCATGAAGCCACATTACAGCTTGGGAATGAGATCAGGGCAAGCTCAGTTTCACTGGAAATGCTGTACATTCTTCTGTGTCTTACTTTGAATTTTTTAAATTCCTCAACTTCTACATTAAATATGAGGTGACAACTTGCTTGAATTTAGTAGGAGAGCAACACACCCATGAGATACTCCCCAGTTCCTTGTAGCCCAATGGACACTCGGGATCCAACTGGGATTTTATCTCAGGCTCTTGTTTTCAATAAAAATACTCCAGATATCTTAAAGAGTTTTCTTCACCTCTGCTGGTCAGAGTAGGAGGTGTGTAATTTTGTTAGAGTTCTTGCTAAGATGGAAGATTGAAGACCTCTTCTCAAGCATTGATGGAATAAGGAGCTGAAAATCTGTTTTCTTTAAATGTATTTGCTGCAAGGGAGAACAAGGATGTTTTTCAGGGGTTCTGCAACACCACATGGAATTACAGGAAAGAAACCCAGGCACATGCCATTTAAAATCTGTTGTGAAATGAGTGTTTCAGTCACTCTGAGATCACAGTGCAGACCAAGCAGGAGGGGGATGCACCACCACGAAACCTAACAAAGGATCACACTAAGGGAAACAGCAAACTCTTTTTCTAGGCTTCTCAAACAGTAAAAATACTCAGGACTGCAGTTAGGATACATGCAAAATATTTACTCTCCCAGCAAATTCACCCTTTGGGTGTGAAATGCAGAGCATTAGCAAGAGAAGGAAGAGCTCCTACTGTCTCTACTTGTGCATAATGTTACCTCCTCCATGAAAGAGAGAGTTTGGTTAGCACAGCCATCAGTTTGGCAAGCTCCTCACATAGAAAACCCTGCTGTACTGCCTGCAGAAGTGAATCATTTTTATTGCTTTCAATAGCTACCAGGCCCAATTCCTGCAAAATAAACCCAGGAATCAATAGAATCTCTGAAGCAGCTTTCGCCTCTGACTGCGTTTTGCTGTGTGTCAGGGGCTCTCAAACTGTGGTATACAAACCATTTCCAAGTGCTGTGCCTGTGTGATGTTGCAGCTGTGGTACCTGCAATTGAATCCAAATTCATTCAACAGCACAAAGTGAAAAGCATGAAGTGCTCAGGCAGCTTGGTGAGGCTGCACATCCCTGCGCAAGGTGTCCTAGAAAGAGCAAGGTGTGCTGTGAATCAGGGCTGGGGTGGGTCTCAGCTCCATGTAATGCCCAGACACACTCCTCAGGATGAAAAGTTTCCTCTGCTCATCTTGTGCAGCTGCTGCCACCACTGGCAGTGGTACCTGTCACTGCCAGGGATGACAACATCCAGTAAAAGAAAGTTTGGTCAGAATTACTTCTGACCACAGATACAAAATGGAGGCAGCAGGGACGAGTGAAAAAATAATGGCAAGTTTTTATGAATTTCCACTAAGCACCCTTCATCCTATACATCACACATTCATGCACTGTTTAAAATTTTATTTCTTTAAGTCAGTAATAGAAAAATTAATTTATGCATTATTAATAAAGTAGCTTGCAGAGAGGCTTCCAAAAAGGGTGAACAGTTTCCAGAGGAGATATGAAGAAGTTGAGATGGTGATGCTAAACAAGGAGGAAAGTATTAGGGAACCTTTCAAAAGTGTTTCTGGACACTCCCAGGATTTACAGGTGGGATGGCAACTGTCAAAGCTGGTGGGAGAATAAAACTGGGGATAAAGCTGGCTTTGCTGTTCAGAACTGGTCAGTGGTCACTCCCAGTCACAGTGTGTTAGGTGGGGACGTGGCTTATCTGGTAACTTCTAGGTGAAAGAGCGTTCTCTGGGATTCATCTGTGTGAGGACAATTAAACCTCATAAAAACCACACAAAGCACAGGTTGCTATTACAGCCATGGAGACCTGTAATAGTTCCACCAGCACAAAACTGCTAAAGCAGCTCTGAACTTCTGGTCACATAATCCAGAACAAATCCAAAGAAATTTGCGTTACTGCACATTACCTGGGCACCATGATAATTCATTGCCCTTTTTTACCTATGCTGAGAGTCTAATTTCTTTGAGCTGATTTTCCTTCTTGGGTGGATTAAAAAGTTCACGAATGCAGATGCAAATAGAAGTTTGCAAAGCTGTGGTAATTTAACACTTGCAAGTCATAAAGCAATATCCCACTTTTCTTATCCTGTCAGGGCTGGGGTGAGGTGCCATTGGTGCCAAAGAATGAAGATTGCTTTTGCATCTTTTCTGAGTTAGGCACAGTGAGTTATACACCAAGTCAAACAAAGTCAAGCCTCCTGCTGTACTGCACTAATAAACAATGGCATTTACCCAGGATCTTGAGAAAGATTAATTTAATATGGAACAGAGTACTGTTAAAGCAATTAAATAACTTGTATAAGACCCCAAAATTCAGCAGAATTTCAGCATCTGCAGGTTGGCAAATCTATCAACACTACTTTTTCTGCCATGCCTAACTACTCCTTTCTCCCACAGAACTGTGTTCACCTCTGCCTACCACAGCAAAAGTTTATTCTGGATTGCTGCTGCCCAAGTCCCTTCACACCCTGCCACACATACTGAACTCTGCTCCAGCTCAGAGATGGCTTTTCTTGAGCAGGAATGGAGGAGAAGAATAAAAGTGTGTGGCAGAGGTATGGGAGAAAGGGAAGCTTCTCTGTAAATCATGACATGAGAAGTATAAAAATTATTTCAAAGTGGCAAACCAAGAATGCAACTCAGCCAGTGTCAGAATCCTGGAAAAAGGACTTATACAGTCTGAATGCAACAAAAATATACCGTGATTTTGTGCTAGAAAGGCCTTAACTTGCTTATTAGTGTTAGAAGCTTCTGATACTGAACTGAATTTCCTTTACTCATTGGGATACACGTCCTCTCATATGAGGTACATCATGGAAAACATTTGTGGATATTTTTCAGTATATATTGTGTGAAACTTCAAATTTTTTTTCCCCTAAATATAGCATATTTGGGTGAGATAACAAGAGATAACATCAGGAGCTGCATATAGAACATTCATTCCAGCTGAGTCTTTACAGCTTCCCAAATATAGGAGCCAGAAAGGATGCTCTGTTTTCTCCTTCCTTCCTTCCTTCCTTCCTTCCTTCCTTCCTTCCTTCCTTCCTTCCTTCCTTCCTTCCTTCCTTCCTTCCTTCCTTCCCTTCCCTTCCCTTCCCTTCCCTTCCCTTCCCTTCCCTTCCCTTCCCTTCCCTTCCCTTCCCTTCCCTTCCCTTCCCTTCCCTTCCCTTCCCTTCCCTTCCCTTCCCTTCCCTTCCCTTCCCTTCCCTTCCCTTCCCTCCCTTCCTTCCCTCCCTTTCTTCCTTTCTTCACTTCCTTCCCTTTCTTTCCTTCCTTTCTTCCTTCCCTCCTTCCCTTTCTTCCCTTCCTTTTCTTTCTTTCCTTCCTTTCTTTCCACCTATTTAGCAGAAGCATCTTGTTGAGGGTTAATTAATAATCCAACCTAGGTAAATCAGATATTTCCAAAGAGGTGACAAGAGAGGTGATCTCCCCTCAGGTGGATTTGGTACCCATGTTAAATTCATACAGAGACACAGGTTCTACAGGTGATCTGAGATTACCAGCACCCTTCTAATTAAATTTCAAAAGCTTTGAAAGGCTACTGCTGCTTACAAGATTCACTTCTAAACCCTGGATGTTTGCTCTACTTAACTGTCTCCTCTGTTATAAATTTTTAGTGAATTACCCTACTAATGATGGGATTAATATGAAGCCATTTCACTATAAATGGGTTGGATGTTCTGCTACTATCTTGACTTAATCTGCATTTGGCAATCTCTGCCCTTGTCCTTCTTTTCAAAAGAAATGTAGAATGACAAAAATAAGATGTCTTCAAGGTAAACCTGTCAGGTAGGACCGGATGCCTTTTATAAGAAGGGAAACTAAGCACACTCTCCAGAAAACACATGAATTAGACAAAGCTACAGGGGTTTTCTGTTTTCTTGGTTTTACCCCACTTTCCAGTAACTTCAGCAGCTGCTTTAATTCTCAGAGCTCAGTAAAAGGGCAAAGTTTCACACATTTTGGGCTTATCAAATCCAGTGAGTTTGGGTTGTGAAGGTATTGGCTGTTGGCCACTGCTCCAGCTCAGACCCCAGTGACCTGGTGACACTCCTAGGTGTGTTCCCACCTCTCAGCCTGCCTGTGCACATGCAGCAGAGCTCTGTCTGAACCAAATCTGTTTGAAGCAAATTCCTGGTTTGCTTTGTGTAAAGTGGTTAGGGAATTGGGCAGCACTAAAATGAGGGAGGGAAAAGACTTCTGGAATCATCTACCCCTTTGCCACAGAGGCAGTGAAAGGCAGTCTCCAGCATTCTGCTTGGCCTGGAGGCATCTGGAGTGGGATCCTGCATTACATGAGGGAACAGATGGAGATGCTGAAGGGATAAAACCTGATTCTTCCAAGGAAGAAACTCAGCCTCTGAAGGGAGATCAGGGACAGGATGGTTGCCATGACTCACCTTTTGATAATGGTTCAAAAGCAGCATTTGGGGAGCTGTTATGGACCGTGTTATTGGCCACATAAATCAACAAGGGTTCCTAGAAGAGCTGAGGGCCTGACCTATTGCAGCAGGCATTACACTGCCTGAACAGGGGCACAGGAGTTAAGGGACATTACTTCTAGCTCTTGCTTAGCTTTGAAGTGGACTGTGGCAGAAAAGAAGGAAAAAAAAAGTGAGAGAAGAAAAAAAGATTGATTTTACTTTTGGCAAATATTTGGCCACCAGGATCTACTCACCTGTCATTTGTCTTGACTTGAGAATTGGCCTTTGCAGAACGAAACAAACAAACACTGCTACACTGTGTGGCATTTTGCAGTGACATATAAGCCTCAGTGAGGATAACAGACATTTATAGAGCAATTCATATGACTTTAAAATTATCCACCTTTGCTTTCTCATTGTTTAATCTACTAGTTTGCATTAGTTCTTTGAAATGTACACAGAGAGGTTGTGCTGCTGATAGCTACGTGGAAAGCTTGCTGTGTGTTAAGACTCATTATTTGTGTGTGTTCTAGCATCCCCTCCAGAGGACAGGTTTTCACATGGACAATTAAAAGCAGACTGTCTTCCTCCCCTATTCCTTAGGAGGTGCAGAGAATGGCTGCACCCACACAGATTCCCCAAAAGATGCAAATAATTCCCCAGAAGAACCATGAACACAACAGTGCAATCTTCCACTGCATGGGGTAGGCTGGAAATAGAAAATATAAACTGCTGTGATTATACCCATCTTGCTCCTGCTCCCTTGAGGGCTCACTGCCAGTTGCCAAAGGTTGGCATAATGCTGCAGCATCAAATAAAGCTGCTATGTGGACAGACAAAATTCAGGGACATGAAGGCAGCCCACTCACACCAAACTCCTTGACAGCTCATCCTTCACATTTCCTGCCACCCACTCACACACAACACTCCCTGCCTTGCCAGCACAAACATGGTGAGACAGGGAATTGGGCTTTAGTTGCCAGAAGTCTTATCCCCTGGTACTTTCTGAGAGATAACTACTTCACAGCCAACACCTGTGAAGCACAGCGAGGCTTTGATCACCAGAAAGAGAGAAAAATTCCTGTATTCTGTTGGAGTAATTCAATTCTTGGTGAGTTTTCAGCTAAAGTTCATTATTCTTTAGGAAGAGTGAATATAGAAAATTAATGTCTGTATTCTCATCTTCACCCTCCCATGTCTTGCCTTGCTTCAGTAGCACAAAACAAATAAATGGATAATTTGATTTCCTTGCTGACAACATGCAAAAGAAAACTCCAGGAATAGAGAGTTATTTATGCCTGAATGTAGGGCTTGCATTCATATTTATGTAGCTGGATAAGCATTCTGACTATCAGGGTTATTATCACATCAAGATTTTTAAAGGCAGCTGATCCAAATAGTTTCTACAGGGATGTCACTCAATCCCAGCTCTCCTCTCTTCTCCTGGGGTGCGGAAGCCTTCAGCAAGAAGATGATGTACACCTTTGTGTGAGCTAAATCCTGAGAAATTTAGTTTGACACCAAAGCAGCACGTTTTACTGACAACCACAGATTCACAAAGAAAAATTACTATTTTCACACGAGTTGTAGGCTTATCTCCAGCTTCTGAAGTGCATTAAAACTCTGTGCAAATATGGGAACACGCTGACAAGCAGAGCCTCATGACCATACCCCACAGTTCTATTGTTACATCGCTCTCACTTGCTCTTCAAGGTTCCAAAGAGAAGACCTTGAGTCCTGGAGTGAGAACAAGCTCAGGTTTACAGTCAGGAGTTTGTGAAAGCTGCACATGTCCATGCTGCCAGGTAGGTTTCTTATCAGAGTCTGTGGTGACCTCCACCCTCTGTGGGGAGGTGAAAACACGACCCAGTCATGCCACACTGAAGATGGAAACAGGGCTCTTTGGCTTCCACTAGCCCTTTTCAGGAAAGACAGAACAGTTGTTTTAGTTAAATGATGTCAGATTTTTAAATTATATATATATATATATATATATATATATATATATATTTGGTATATTATATTTTTTGTATATTTTTGGTAAATATATAAATAGCTCTAACATGACTTTAAGAGCAATTTAGGTTTTTTCCTCAGGGTGTGATGGCCTTCTGTCTCAGGGCACAGATGTGATTGCTGCAAGGACAGGGAGGAAGGGAATGTCCTTCAGGGAATGTCTTGGTCTTCCTTGGAGGCATCAGATAGCAACAGTGCCAGAGATGAGATACCTGACTAAGTGGGCCAGGGGCTTGATGAGAAGCAACAAAGCTGAGATCAGGAATGTACCTGGGGATTTCTCCTAGGCAATCAGTGAAAGGATGAGAGGACAGGGCCTCAAGCTGTACCAGGGGAGGTTCAGGTTGGACATCAGGAAGAATTTCCTCATGGAAAGGGTGGTCAGGCATTGGAATGGGCTGCCCAGGGAGGTGCTGGAGTCCCCATCCCTGCAGGCGTCCAAGGAATGACTGGATGTGGCACTCACTGCTGTGGTCTGGGTGACAAGGTGAGGATTGGTCACAGGCTGGACTCGATGACCTGTGAGGTCTTTTCCAACCTCAGTGATTCTGTGCTTGTGTGAGAATTTTGTTTTCAGGCAATGTTAGATGGATTCCACCCTATGAAAACATCAGTGTCAACAAGGGATACAAAAACTAGACAAGATTTTCAGCACAGAATTCAGAGGTGGAAGGCACAGGCTTTAAAGCTGGACAAAACTGAGCACAAATGTGAGTGAACAGACTTCTGTGTACTGGTCTGGCAATGTTAATTTAATTGTTTAGACAATTAAATAAAAGGCAATTGTTACCTAAGCAGTGACATTAAGAAGGAGGGACATGTTGACCTGGGTAAGGCTGTCCAGGGAGGGACAGGGAGGCAGAGAGACCACCAGTGGCAACTCATGGCCCTCCTGTGCCAGGCTTCAAGCAGCAGTGCTTCCTTTCCTGTGCTGTGACGCTGTGGATGCTGGAGACCGAAGGATTAAAGCATGTGACATTTTCACAGCACAGAGCTTCAAAACAGCAGGCTCTGAAATCACCAAGTGTCCAAACAGCTCTCCTTGTGCTCTCATCCATTCCCCGCTAAGAGCGGCAGGGGGAAGAAGCTGCCTCTGTATATGAAACCAGAATAGCAGAGCACCTGCTGGGGCAGGAACTGTACTTGTGAGGTGCATAAATGAGGTGACAACAGGAGGACCTTGCAGCTGGTCCTGCAGCACAAGCTCTGCTAACACACACAGCTTTCCCAAGACCGAAGGGTTCGCGAGCTGAAACCTGGCTATTATGGAAGGATGCAAAATGGGTTGTGCACAAGCAGTACAAAATGCTGGAAAACTGGCCCTTATCTCAGGGAGAACCAATAGAAGAGATGAAAGCAACAATTTCAGAGTATCCAGAAGGCCTAAGAGACTTGCAGATGTCCATCTATAGGAGCTATAAAATGTGCCCAAACCTGTGAAGACCATCCAGTCCCAGCTTTTCCCAGCCAAGGTCCAGTAGTTTATTTAACCCAGATGTGTGGGGTTAGTTACCGGGAGGAGACATTGCAGGGTCAGGTTTGCCAAGCAGTGTCTCCACCAGCACCTCCCAGAGTTCCTCTTCCCAAATGCTGGAATTAAAAAATGTCCCAGATTGAAAGGCAAGATGTATTCCATTTGCCATCTGTATGGCAGCTGTCTTCAGTTAAGTGGGCAGTTTTCCTTATCTCTTCCACAACCAATCCTCTCTCAGGGGAGACATCTGCTGATAATGGGCTATTGAATGTCCCTACATGACTGATAGAAGTTACAGCATCTCACTGGGAGATGCTCTGCCCAGAGGGAGGAGCCAAGCGTTCCTACCTGGATATAATCTTGAGTTTCTGGAACACCAGCACAGCTTTTTCTGCACTGGATTTCCCAGAGGAACAGCTGCCTCTTCCACTGCCTCCTCAGAGGAAGACTGCACCCTTTCCTACAGGATCACTGCTCCAACAGAACCACACCTGACACTCCAGGAGGACTGCAGCCACAATTCCAAATGGACTGCTGCCAACACCCTGTCCAACAGGGTGTCAGCTTGTATTCTGACTCTGTCAGTGTTGTTTTGGTTCACTGCATTGTTTATTTTATCTTTTTATTTCCTTCCCTAATAAAGAACTATTTTTAGCTGAGAGCCCACCTTAATTTCAAATTTATAACAGTTTGGAGGGGGGGGGGGGGTACATTTTTTTTTTTTTTCCATTTCAGGGGAGGCTCCTGCCTTCCTTGGCAGACACCTGTCTTTCCAAACCGAGACAGAAAATGAGGGAGAGAGAGGATGAGATGCCTCACCCAACTCTGAATCAGGAGCAGTAGAGCCACATTAACAAAATATTCTTTTTCAGGGCTGATTCAGCTCCCACCCCCTGGGTTAGATTAATCTTTGCCTGATCCTTTAACCTGTCAAAATGTGCCCTGAAATCTGCTGACCCTGAGCAGGAGGCTGGCCACAGACCTGAATTTCTCCATGATACTGTCAAACAACCTGTTTTGAAATCTGGTAATGACATTGCAGAGTTATTTCCTCCAGTAAAAAGTGTGTGCCTGATTTCTGCAGTGTTTTTCCCCCTGAAGGGAACACGTCTTCTCACAGGTTCAGGGCAACGAAAAGCCTTTACATCTAGAAGTCAGATTTTTTTAATATGCTGTAAACACATTGCCTCCACAGGGAGTTAATGTCACTTTGGTGGGATTACCAAAGGAAATAATACTTATCCAGTGGAAGTGAGCATGGTTTTGACCATTAGTTTCAAAATGACAAAATGAAAAAAATCAAGTGATGGATGATATCATCAAGATACAAGATACATATCAACAAAATGCCACAGGATTTTAATTGCCAGAAGTAATTTTTGGTTCCAGTCAAATTTTTTCCCTGTCTTCTTTCTTAGCAATTTTTTTTGTGAATGTGAACTGGTATATTTATAATGAAAAGGGTCATTAGTCCTTTTCTAGGACATTCTTCAATTAAACTAAATGTAGCCATAAGTCCTCTGTTAGATGAGCTAATAGAGCACTGCAGCAACTATTAACAAGATCTGTTAACTCCTTGAGAGCATCAGAGGGGCTGGAACCTTTAAACCCTTCAAGGACAGTTATATATATGTGGTCCCAATTAAAAGTGAGGCAAGAATGATATAGAAGTATATGGTGCAACACCTGCACAAGCATTTAAAGGTCAATATATTTCAGGTGTGGTTTTTGAAAGCATAATGCTGATGAACAAATTTGTTTTGTTACTGCTTGAATAGTGCTGAAATTATTTTTGTTTGTGTCTGTAGATTCCTGATTTGAGTTAAATGTCTGATTTAGATCACAGGAGATACTGATTGTTTGCCTTTGGGAAAGTGTGAACATCACTGACCTCACATTTTTTCTCTTGGGAATAGACGCAGATATGGTGGTGGAGCAGAGGGAGTGGGTGAACTCACAGCTCTCAGGCTGTTATTAAAGCCTTGTCTGCTCAGCCAATGTTTCCTGTTGAACATTATAATTACACTGTTGTCATTCTATGGAATGATGCAGTATGTACACAAAATAGCCTGCACACAGCCTATTCCTGCAGTCACAAGCACAGCATAAAAATGACAAAAGGAAAAAAAAAAAAAAAAAGAAAAAAGAGGAAGAGAGAGAAAAAAGGAAAAAAACTGAATGGGAAAAGGAAGGGGAGAGGAATGTTCCAGCACAATGAGGATTACAGAGGTTTGTGACTACTGGCTCTGTGTGTTTCTGAGCAGGCAAGAGTGAAGGCAGGTGTAGTTCAGGAGGGGCAATGATCAGTCCTGTCACTTGGCTGGACAGGGAAACACGTTCCCTCCCTTGTACCACAGCCTGCTCTTATCAATTCCAGAAGTATTTTAAGCCCCCAGCCTAAATTGTAGCTTTATCCAGACCATTCCTGAACTGACAAATTCTTTCATTGGGATGAATTTGGGTAGGAAGCTTCTAACCCAGTAGGCAGAGCAGGCAAAAAGATTCAACACTGAGAACATCAAATTCTCCGCCTTCTGAAAAGATGCCAGCTGACTGTGCAGCATTTCTTCCTCCAACACTGAAGAGTTTGACTTGGTGGCTGCCACTGCCACACATGGATGAACTTTTGATCAGAATGGTCAGAATCTGACATTCCAGATATCATGGGAGAAGATGGGAATGCTGCAGAGTTGAGCAGAGAAATTTGTGAAGGAGCTTACACAACCTGAGTGCTCAGCACATTTTCCAGCAGATAGAACAGATCTGTGTGGACAGGTGTAGGAACAGAGAATGGATTGTGTGGTGTTTAGCTTGGAAAAAACTCAATAAACTCATGGCTGTACCAACTTTTCTTTTTGCATTTGGATTGTTTCACTTATCTGAGCTACCAAACAGGTAACTCTACATGTAAACAGGAAGGACAGTAGTAAGCTTTGTCTACAGAAGGAACAAGGAAAAGGTGGAATACCTGGATATAAATGGGATGAGCTAGTAAAAAAAAAATGTGTAGCTATGCTCTGCTATGCTGATAGATAAATGAGAGGTTTCAGCCTACTCACAGTTACTGCTGTTATAGAAGATGCCACCTGCAAGGTGGCCTTCCTTTCATTTGGAAGTTTGGAAATTCAGCTGTGATCCCTCCCTTCATGGGGAAAGTGGGATGAAGCAATGTGGGAGTGTTGGGTGTGCAACAGGTGATTTATTTGGTAGCACTTCACTGTTTGCTGGCATAAACTTATTCTGGGATGGGACTGCAAGTTGAACAAGCTGGAATACCTCTCTGGAGTGCATGGATCAAGTGCATCACCCTTGACTTATAGACCACAGGGCCAGCACTTGCATTGCCCCTGTATCCCAGGGGTCATATCTGGCCATATCTGCACAGTGTGGGCAGCACCCCAGTCCCACTGATGTGTCTGGATAGGAGGTAAGAGACCTCTTGAGAAATCACATCTCTAAAATTCTTTAAACAATGGGGTGGCTTTTCTTTTTTTTCTAAAAAGGGTACTGTGTAAGGATGAAGGACTGGTGTGTCAGAGACATGTAGGGAAGAGGATGTGAGGAAGAGGAGCTGGAACAAAACAAGGATGAGGGATGGAAGAACAAGATGGCTGTGGACTGCTGTGGCTGGCCAGTTCAAAACTAGAAAGCCTGATGCACTCTGGCAATTCTCTTTGGAGAACCTTCCTTCTCTGGGTCTGTATGGCCAGGGAAACCTCCCCACATCGTCCCCTCAAAGAAACCTTCATAGGAGGGCTGTAATGGCACAAAAGGACACCTTTGCCACCACCACTGTGACCAGAGAAGGGGACTCTGCAGGCCTCAGAGGTGGCATCACCTCTATTTGGTTTGGAAGTACTTTGCCTCAGGGCTGTGACTTCAGGAACAGCTGCCCAAAGGCCCTGTGTGATGAGTCAAACCCTTTAGGTGCTAATTGTCTAATGCTGGCTCTTCCCAGACTTTGGACACAACATGAGTCCTGCAGATACTTACTGGAGAATATATCACACCATATATATGACAGATTTAAATTGCCTTCTCATAAAAATAAACCAGTTTATGTACAGTAGGGTTCAATTGTCTTGACTGAATGTCTCCTCATTTATTTGAATTTTGAGAAATGATGCTTAGACACATTCCATTCCTGGATTTAAACAGCCTTTGCAACACTTTAGATAGAAATTGGAATGAAACAGTCCTCAATTGTTATGTCATTGTCATTAAAAATAACGATGCCAGCTTATGAATGCACTAAATGGCTCCAATGAGAGATGTGTACTATTTACAAAGCATTTTTGTAGCTGTCTGATAGTTCAAGATACTAAAACACTTGAGAATCTCTGGGAAGTCAAATTTAATTCAGTTTCTTGGCACGTGCAATTAGTTGGTTGCCTTAGCTACTCCTCAGATGAATCTGTTATATCCAAATTAAGCTGAATTAACACACTGGCATTGAATTGTTGGTTTAAAAGGAGATGAAGAGGCCTGCACATGTATTGCTTTAAGCAAGACAAAAAAAAAATCCAATAATTGTACTTTCTTACTTTGTGTTAGTGAGAGCTTTGTAATTGTGCTTAATACATTCAGCAGTATGAAAACTTCACTCTTTAGTGTTATTTGCATTCAGGGGTATCAGCTTTTTTTTTTTTTTTTTAATGATCTATTACAAATGGATTTTTAAATGTGGAATATTTTGAACTATTGAACACATCTGCTTGTCTTTAAGGGATTAAGGGATGCCAATTCACCTCATCTAAAGCAGTTTGAAGCTTATAGTGGAGAGCCTATTTCAAAGATGATGTTAAAAGAATGGGAGATTTGACCTTTTAAATTCAATCTACTATTGAAATTATCCAGATACAGAAAGTTTAACCCAATGAAGTTCTTGGATTGCCCTCAGACCACCTGCTTGGGCACCAGCTGCCACCTCAGGAGCGTTCCTGCCATTATGATGTTCCAGGCAGCCTAGGGCATCACAAAAGCACCAGGGGATTGGGATGACACATGCCTTTCTCCCTTTTTATGACATATCTGTAGCTTTGCATATTTAATTGATAGCTATATAACTTTTAACTTTTTGTCACTTTAGCATAGCAGGTGCACTTTCTCACATGTTATGCTATCTTCTGTCTTCTGGAATTCTGCTTAGTCTTGGTTTTTGCCAGCAAGGACACTTTATTTTCCATCATAAATCATAGACATAATAAAATGTAGGGCTAAAATGTGTGTGTGTGGGGGCGGGGTGGCGCTCCAATGGAAAATTACCTAAATTACTCTGGAAATTACCTAAACAACTGCTCTTCTAACTGGACAATATTTGCCAGATATGCGAATTAATTCACAATGTAAAAACTGTATGAATCTGAGACTGTCCTCAGAAGTGTGGGTGACTGTCCCCAGTTTAATGCAGGTCCTGTGTTCTTAATTTTAACATGTGCATGGCTTGGCTGCTCTGCTGGAAAACAAGTGTGAGCTGCATTTCTCTCCTGACTCACACCCCTGAAATCTGCAGGTCCTTGCCCACACTGCTGGCAGTGCCTGTGCTCTCAGCTGGCTTCAGTGATGCAGAAAGACCTGTCTGTAACGGAGAATGAGGCTCAGATTTCTGCTGATAATATGATAAAAGATGTACAATTTATATGTGGGCCTTTGTACCACTTCAGTTATCACAATTTATAAACTATATGTAATATAGTTTAATAAATACTTATGTGTGCAAGGGTAGATAAAACAGCAGGAAAATATTACGGCTTCAACTGACACTACTTATTTAGGTACACTTAGCAATTTTATCAATAGAAATGCATTCATTTTAAAACACTGAGTAAATTTCTTCAATTGTATGGTAGGAAAAGAAAGGTATTTAAAGTGACGCAAAAATTACACATTATTGTGGTCTAAAACAAGACAGGATTCAAATGAGTCTGAATGGCAGAACTCTTCCATCAGATCATGACTTTTCCCAAAGTCACCTCTCAGAATATAATTGTACTTTAAGTGCTATTCAACCCACTTATGTTTCACAGTTGTAAAATGTCTCTTATTTTTGTGAGGTTTTTTTTGTGTTGCTGTTTGCTTCATTGTATAACACTTTGTGCCTTCCAGCTTACGTTTCTCCTTGACAGGCTGAACTTAAGTAAAAAAAAAAAAAAACTAGATGCTTTTGTTTTTCTGTGGAAATCTTAGCAGTAATGTGTGCTTGTTTCTTAAGCTCTGCCCCTGACAATTACTGGTAAAAAAAACCCAGGAAAATATTGACTAGACCAAAGCTGCTTTTCAAAACTACTGTTTGCAGTCAAGAGGTAATTAACTCCCTCTATGGATTCAGAGCTCCTGGGTAGAGGGTGGGAAATTAAGTTATTAGCAAGGCTGTTAATGCAGATTTCTAATTTACCAACATTGCTTGCTAAGAAGGACTGCATACTATTAGAGATCTGAAAAATATTTTGCCTATAAATTTGAAATATCTTCATTTAGCTTTGGCTTTAATGGCTCCTTAATTCTTAGCCTTGCTATGAATATGCAAATAGGAAAACAAGCTTATATAAGCAGTGAGCATGATTTATACTACCAGAAACATTTTCCAGTAGAAACAACGGGATTTCTTAGAATTAAAAAAAAAAAAAAGGTAAGTGGAGGTAAGGAAAGGAAGCCAGCAGGAAGAGGATATATTATAGTATTTTGAATATGTAGGGTTAAACATCCTGAAGTGATGATGAACAGCATAAAAGCTTTTTAAGAAACCACCCTGGAAGTTTCTCTGTCAGTTTAGGAGTCTCCAGATTAATTCTCTTTACTGTCTGATGGATAGAGACCTGTTCAGAAACAACAACTGGAATTTACATGTTCCTACGTATTGAGAGGTCCAGGACCTCTTTACTGACCCTGAGCTTCTAGAACACCATTTTAATGAATGCCTGAAGTCTTAGTTAAGGCAAGGTCTTGCAGAAGCATACAGGGCATTTGTAAATTTAGTTGCTGAAATTAGTGTCACTCATTGTGGTGAGACTGTTTGCTTTCCTATTAAACTTCATGAGTTTACACAGCAAAGGTAAATTGGTATAACACATGTCAGATTACAGAGACTGAAAGAAGCATTTCTTCTACTTCTCTAGACCCTTTTTAATATAAAAACAAATTCTGGATAAAAACAAGAAACCTCAGGAGTTACATAGTTATAGTGTGACTGAACACTAGACTGGCACAGCACTTAGCACTTTGAGGAACAAAATACTTCCCAGATTTGGGGTAACTCTAAAAGAGCTCATTTGAGAAAGCTGGAGCTGAAATCGTTGTTCCTTTTTGGTATCAAGACCCCCATTGCTGTACTCACTGCATATTTGAGTGTCTCCATTTGATGAAGCACTACATGGTGTTGGTACTACTGAGATGTCCTCTCAGGCCTGAGGCCCTGACTCAGAGCACATTAATGTCAGTGCAGAGGCTCCCATCAGCTCTGATGAGTTTAGTCTGGACCATAAATGATTTGGAAATCATGAAAAAAACCTTCCTGAACTTGTCACAGAATTTCCAAGTCATGAGACTGACAGATTTTTGCTCTTTAAAACACAGAAGTGACTTTTCATTGAAAAGAAATTCTTCACTATGCTTAAAAATATGGCTCATCACCATCCAATTTCCTTTATTCTGAATAATTATTGATATAAGAAAAATATGGAGGAGCAATATATCTGCAAGGAATAGAAAGCAGTTATAAATTGTGATGTGTCAAAACAATGCAAGGCATCTACATCACTTAAAAAAGCTTTTTCACTGAAGTACCACATAAAAAAAAGTGACAAAGGAAATAACCCAAATAAAAAGATGGACTGAGCCTCTCATATGCATGTTTCTGCTCACTCCTATCATGTTCTTTTGATCCTTTCCCTTATCTCACACATCGCAGACTTTGCCCTCTGTTCTGCCTTCCCAAAGCATGGCTTTTCCTTGCCATAATGAGAAACAATTTGATCCATGTGGCCTGAGTCTCTGGAGAGAGAAGGGAGATCCTCTGGAGCACAGACAAGCCCTTGGGAAGAGGAGCAGGTGACAGGGAGCACCTTGTGGGGGAGATGTTTCCCCAGGGATCCTTGGAGGTGGCAATGTGGGATTTGCTGTGGCTAAGGAGCCACAGAAGGCTGGAGGACAGTGAGCAGGGCTGGAGGAAAGCACCTGGCCGGCAGAACCCAGGAGGAGGATGCTTGGTCACAAACATGAAGTTTGTTTCATCTACTGCAGTTTGAATTTTCTCCCTTTTTAAAGTTCTTTTGTTAATGATCTCAAAGCTTTAGCTGTTTTGAGTTCTCATAACTTCTCCCAACATTTTTTCTAAACTCTTATACAACAAATAAATAATTTATTACATACTTTTGCCAAGAATGACCCGTCAAAGATTTTACATTGGTACATTACTTCCTCCTTTCTCTTATCCTTCTACCTTTTTTAATTGTAGAAAATAGAGGTGGGGAAGGAAGAAAATGTTAAAAAGCAAAGCACTGAAAGCCAGACAAGGAAAATAATTTTTGTCACTTGTGTAGGAAAATGAAAAATGGTTACAAGGTTCCATTGAATGACACTGAAAGCTTCAGTTAAAATGCAGTTACCATTTGTCAAAAGCTCTGGCTTAATGTTTTTTATATTGATGTATGAACTGCAAAGATATTTATTTAAATAATATGCAGATTTCTAAGCAATGACAACAGAAGAGTGAGTAAAAATTTAAAATTTGAAATCCATCATTTTGCTGAGTGTCATTTACTCAGCTGGTAGCTCACTTTTGATTCTGGCTAGTGACCATTAGTGCCTTTCTTTTGCAGATTCTCTGGTGTTAAGAGACCTGAGCTGCTGCCCCGAGGAAGCAAGCATGGTCCTCAGGGTGGGGTGACACTGCAGTTATTGTTTGCTTCCCCTTATCACCACGTTGGACTGATCAGAAACAGGGTGTGGAAAATTGCTCGCTGTGCTGAGCTGGCCAGAGAGGGAATGGGTACAAAGCACTGCTCCCCTGTAAAGAAAACAGTGATTTATTTGGTGATGTGTTGGCTTATTCTGCTGACAGCAAGCACCTCAGGGACTGCAGGCAGGGGGAGAGAGCATTAATCATCAGGACAACGAGGTGCAGGCGTTTGCAGCTCTTGTGTACACAAAGCCAGAAGTTTTTGGCCAGGCACTGACTGGAGAAAACAGTCAGTTGTAGTTGTTGGCCTCCTGTCTTTTGCTTTAACTGAGCTTCATGAAAAAAAAAAAAAAAAAAAAAAGAAAAAAAAATTAAAAGGGAAAAAAAAGTCAAGTTTGGCCACTATTTCAGGAAGTGCTGTGCCACGAAGTAATTTCAGCTCACTGATATAGTTACTATAAATGAGATGCTGACATATCAATCCATCAGGTTAAAGCCCCTAAGTGGTTCTGCCTTGCTGATGGCCATTTCACATTTTTTTGGTCTCTCCATCTTGCTTCAGTTCCTCAGAGGATAAGCAGAAGGTATGTCTGTCTTTTCCCTGGGGCTCCTTAACTGCATAAGATGGATCAACAGCACCAAAAGTGATTATAGAATCATTAAGGCAGGAAAAGACCTCCGAGATCATCGAGAACAGCCTTTGAACAAACACCACCATGCTGACTATGCAATATAGAGAGAAGAGGCTCTCTGAAGGGTGTCAGTCACAGATAATGCAAAGGTTTAAATGTAAACATGACCCATGCCATTGGGGGATCAATCCCCAGCCCCTTAAGGAAATCACTGTGAAGTACTGATCAAGAAGTGACGAGAAGGTGGGAAGCTTTGGGAGTGAGGCATATGGTTAATGTAAACACACTTGTTATTTAACCCTGCCCATGATAAACAACATTAGGTAGATAACAAGGGTTATCTGCTGCATGTAAGCAAAGCCTACTGTTCCTAGAGTGTTATCTCTGAACATTTTGAAGGGTGGGGGGGAACATATAAATGTTTCCATTTTACAGACAGGAATGGGCACCTGGTGAGATGTATTTGCATCAAGCTGTTCAGCAGACTAGCTCAGCACAAGGAATTAGAGTTCATGCTTCTTAAGGCAAATACAGCTTTCTATCCACAAGGTATTTTATTCCCCATTAAATTACATTTCTCTGTAAAACAGACATTATAGAAAAAATCTGATTTATGTCAGAATACTGAACTAAGGGAAAACACTGTTAGGGGTGATATTGCTTCTTTTGCCACTTAATATGCTGGAACTGCAACAAGCTTGGGATGCACAGCCATTTCTTGGTACATATAAATGCCAAGGGCTTTCATTAAACCCAGGCTCTGAGAGGCAGAGCCACAGCCCACTGAAATGTGTAGAAAAGGAAACCCTTGATTTTCACAAGCTTCTGAGAGCGGCTGGTCAGGCACAATCTCCTTTCCTCTCTGACTGAGGCACAGAGTGAGCTGAGCTGAGGGGAACCACCACCATCATGAAGTCATATCAGGCAAAGCATCATAAGGAACCAGGCAGAGCAGCCATGCCTAAAAGATTTCTTTTACAACTGTGAACCTTATTTCATTTGTGGAACTCGGTATTTGCTTGTAAACAAAAATTATTCTAAAGGAAAGAAACAGCAAAGAGCAGGTGTGGCTTATGAGAAACCATTCCCGAAGTTCCTATGTCTGATATGATGAACTTTGCTTTAGGGGTTTAAAAATGCCCAGCTGCCACTGCTGCTTTGGTTAGGCTGTGTAACCTGTGTCCTGCTCCATCGGGTTATTTTGCTGCAAGGCAGATGATTCAATACAAGGGCATTCTGCAAAAGGCTCCTTACCTCAGCATGGAGCAAAACTCTGTCCTCAGCAGTTCACTATTGATAGCTCCTGCCCTCTGCAGGGAGAGTCAAGGGCAGAGGAAAAGCAGCTGCTGGATCAGGCTACCCTGGCACAGTCCATCGGGGTGGAGAGGCAGAACAACACTCATCATTTGGGTGTGACAGACCCGTTGCTCTTTCGTAGGAAATAGAGGTTTTTTCCTCCCTTTTGCAGGTTAACAGGTGGTTATGCATCAAAAGTACCCCAAGTCTGGTTACTGCTGAATGTCTTCAAAACAAGTCAAGCAGACATCCTGGCTGTAGCAATGTGGTGCCACTGTAAAAGGCTGTAGGTATTTATGAACAAAAGAAAAAAGGGAGGCGGCTGCTGCACGGCAGACAGGTGACAATTAAATAATTTTAAACACTAGCTTGATGTGCTAGGGGAAGGCTAGAAGGCATTTACCATGCTATTCCTACCATGCTAAATACTAATTAAAGACTTTTATCTCGTATGGTTGTCTCATCCTGCAGCACTTCAGTGTTTTCAGTTTTTCAACAAAAATTTAACACCCTCACACCAAGCTGTGGAAAATTATCTTCCACTGCGGCATCTGCTCCCAAGCTCGCTCTGTGTTTGTGGTATTAAAGCCATGCCTTTGTACCCTGCTTTGTCAGGCAGCTAAAGGACTCTGAGATCTCTCCTTTCCTCACCAGTTTTCAAATGAGAGGTGTTTGGTTGAGATAAATGTATGTTTGCATTATTTTAACGAAAATCCCCAGGGTAGTAGTCCTCGCTTGGCTCCTTACAGGGAACACCATCTTTTGCTGCATGGAGGAGAATAAAAGCATGTGCTCATTCTGAGAGGGAGAAACTTCAGGAAAAGAAGAGCAGTGAGGTCCTTTTGCTTGTGGTTCCCATTTATTGTGCATGATATTCTGCTCTTCACTCACACTGATGTGTGAACATTTTGCTGAGGATACTTTTCAATTAGAGCTCTAAAAACAGGGCTGTATGCTCCTCCTTAAATAGTTTTTAAGCCTGGAATATAATTTCCCCAAAGTAACTAATAATGTTCGGTGTCCATTTGTTAGTGCCTTGAAAGAACATATTTTTCCAAGGCTAGAAAGTCAGACTATATTGGGTTGGCAGAGTTCCTAATCAACTGTTTTTTCTCAGAGCACACAAACAAACCAGAGGAGGCTGCACATGTGGCTCCCGACAAGGAAAACCCACAGGAGTGCTGTCAGAACATCTATTTATCCTCAGATAAGGAGTCTCACACTGACAAAATGCTGAGCTATGGCTTTCAGGTGAGATTAAAGGCATTTTGTGTCCCCAGGGTGCACTCCAGGCCACTTCCACTTTCGGAGGCTCTCTTGAATAATTTCTTATTTCTTCTAATCAGAGAGGTCTTCTAATCAGAGAGATCTCTTTCTGAAAGAAAGCTTACCTTGATATATTTTGCTGTTAATTTCTGTAAATCTTATTGTGTATGACCTCCTAAAAGAAACCTGTTACATGTTAGGGAGATGTTAAATTGGGATTGAATTAACTATAACTGTTCTAACCAAGAAGTGCCCTAGCCAAGGGCAATGGCAAGAATCAGAGCTTTTATGTCAAATTGCATCTGGATTTTGTGAGATTTAATTTTTTAGCCTTCTTTAAACAAGGATGGCAAAAAAAAAAAAAGGATAACTAAACTTTGCACTATGGTTTCTACTAAATCTATATAAAATAGCTCACAGAGACCCTGTTCCTTCAAGAGAATTTCACATGTAGATGATCTTGTAAGAAATGATGTCCCATTATGGAGTTATATTCTGTACCTCTAGTCATTACTAAAACACAGCTCTAAACAGGTGTAACAAATTAGAACTGTTTGTGCAAGCCTGAATGCTTCAATGAGAGAATCTTAATTTTGCAAAAGAGAGATAAAATTCCTTAAATATTTAAAAACAAAATACCTTGGTGAGTAGTGAGCAGCTGGTGAACTGAAAGCAAAACTTCTGGGAACTCTGTCACTTAAAAGAATTTATCTTTTTTGGACTTTTTTTCATCAGTTCAGGAAGTTGATAATTTGTTTGTTTCTCAAAGGCTTGCATTTTGGTTCAAGATGTAATTCCAGAATTTTTCATCACCTTTAGTTTCAAGAGACCTTTTATGATTGGCTGATTTTCTTTACTCAGGATTTTATATGGTATTATTCATGTTGTTAAAAAAAAAAACAAAACTGAAAGCTGCTCCCAAAAAATCATTCTTCCCAAGATTTAGGGGTGTTTAAAGTATTCTCTGCCTTCAAGTTCACTTTCAGGTTCATGTAACTGCCCAATGATACTAATTTCATTTACATTATAGCATTGTTCCTATGTTATGAAAACCTATTATTATATTTCATGATCTCATTTTAAAACTATTCCATATATCTCTGCAGTTCTGTGTTGCTACCATGAATATGCTGCACCTGCAGCCTGTGATTAGCTCTTTTATACTCCTCATCATATTAAAAAGGCAATATAGAAATTTATATCACAAGAAACCTGCTGCGTCTAACATACATATGTTTTTATTTTAAAGTTTACACACGTTTATGATTTAATGCATTTATATCATTTTTGGTGACAGAATTCCCTTGGTTTTGGGAATCCCACTAAGGTACAGAAAGTACTCTGAGTATTTTGAGTGTGGTTTCAAAGTCCATGTTGGCACTAAGGTTTCATAAATTATCCAGAGCACTCAGGGTGGGTGAGGACCGTGATGATCAGAAGACATGGCACCTATGGGAGAGCTGCAGTCCTCCCTGTAGTCTGCTTAGGTCGTTTTTCCAACAGGAATTTTGGGAATACTGGGGGCACCCATGGGTAGCATAGGTCATGCAGGTGCAGTTTGTGCTCACCTGATCATGGAGAGTGGTGGAGCTCTGGACATCCCAGGCACATAATTCCACAGCAAAGAGAGTTTGCAGTCAAAGGACATCAAGTGAAATCTATTCCTTTTTTGTACCTACTGGCTATATATTTTCTTTGGCAAGGGCCTGTCTCATTGCTTATTAAACAGCCTGTGTTCCCTTCTTTTTATTGAAATCTTCCTCCCATCTCAATTGCCCTAAGCACTAAGTTTTTAAAGGACTCAGCCTGGCATCATCATGATATTTTTAACCTGTTTCTTCCATGTGGCTTAGGATTTGGCAAGGCAATGTGCTTGAGGGAGGTCATCTAAGGTGGACATATCCATTTTTCTCCTATGCAAAAACACCTTAGGAATGATTTTGCTCCATCTAACCTGGCTTCTCAAATTCATGACTTTTAAGACAGCCACTCAGCTCATATGGGGAGAAACCACATTACTGGTGGCCAGCTCATCTTGTGCCTGGGGAAAAGGCCCCTCTTGATTCAGAGACCAGCAAACTCCCCAGCTGGCCTGCAGGGGAACTTTTCCTCCTGTAAAGCAGCATTGCATTGTCTCATCTGCAGCAACAGCTGTATGCTGGTGACAGCAGTTACTAAAAATCTGAAGTACCCATTTATTTGATACCGAAGCGTAAAGATAACAAGACATGTTATCTTTATCAACCCAGCCGTGCAGCAAATGCAGCGAAGGAATTTGTGGCTATTGAAATACCACCATGATTTTTTCCTTGGGATTGGAATTGATACAGACACTTGAAATGTTAAAGATGCCAATAGCAATGAAATTTTGACAGGACTTGTATCTAAATTATCAGTAAGTCAAATGGTCATTTTCTTAGTGAGGCAAGTCTGATGAGGGTGGCAAGCAGAAAACTAATTAAGGTACTAATTAGGAAGAGGGTTGAGAATGTCCTTAGTATTGGATATTGTTGCACGTTAATATGATCACAGCATCATGACACAATTTTTTATTCCTTTAACAGTGGTAGGAGGCCTTGACTGGCAGCAGAGTCCCCTGAGCTCAGTCCTGCCGGGAAAGGGCCTCATGGAAGTGCCCCCACTCAAGGGTTTGGAATTCAGCAGCTGGAGGGACTCTCCCAGTATTGTATTCAATTTCCTGGGAAGTGAGGCACACAGGAAGGAGGTGCCAAATTTCATCTGGGAGTTGGTTCTAGGGCAGGAAAATGCCAAAATGGGTGTTGTTGTTCCAAGGCTTGGGCCAAAGTGGGTGACTGCTGAGTGAAACCTGCATCAATCTGGTGCACTAACATGGCAATCATTTAGCCATTATTGTATACTTGCTGCCAGAAGTGATTTTCCCTCTGTATTTTTCCCTTCTCAGATGTTTGCATCACATTATAGCCCCTTCACATTGTTTTCCCATTTACAGTAAACAAATGTAAATCTGACAGGTTCATCTCATAAATCGGAGTTGAACATTCCTCCTGTCAAGCATTAATGCAAGTTCCCTTTCAGACACAATTATCCAGGCTTTAAGCAGAAAGAGAGATGGTGGATGTTTCTCCTTTTAGTACACTATCATTATTCTGACACCTTAATTAAGTTTATTATCATTTGTCTCTCTCTGTAGTGCCAGTTCCTATGTGCACAACTCATTTTTCTAATTTTTCTCCAGTAGACATCACTGTGGGGATCATAATTTCCTTTATCCTGCACCTGGGGGCACTTTCTTCACCCTGCTGTTGACAGCCCTAGGCTCTATTCCCACAGTCTATCCACCAGCTCCAGGTGGGAAAAGCACAGCACTTGGCCCCAGCACTCAAAACCCTTTTGACTGTGTCCCTCGACTGCCCTGCTCACAATGAATGGATAAGTAAATGAGCAGCCAGGCATATTTGTTTTACATCCTTAAATCCCTGTAGACAGGATTCTGGGCTCAGAGAGGCTCCCAAGCACAGGGAGGTCTTACATGCAGGCGCAGTGACTGCCAGGGACCCCACTGCCCACCCCACCGTGCTCTAAGATGCTGTCCATCCTCCAGCTGAGTTAATCTGAGCTGCTCCTCAGCCAGCCCCTGAGCTGAGGCTGGTTTCAGCTTCTGTTGTGATAAACTGAAATGAAAATACACCGGGGTAAATTTGGAACTTGGTGGTTCTTCCCCCCACGGCTCTGTCCAAGCTTCCCTCACATGCAGACAATGTGTAATAACCACAGAGAACCTTAACTGCATTTGTTTCTATTTAACATGAAGCACAGTCTTACAGTCATCACTCCTTAACCAACCACCTAGATATGGGTTTTGTCAGATGAAAAGTATGCAGGTGTGTAAATATGTGATCCACCGGTACTCTTGATTGACTTCATAGCCTCAAATCAAACTTTAAAACACCAAGGCGCTTTTGGGGGGAAGGCATTGCCAAATGTGATTTCTAACAAGACAGACCATGTTTACTTTGTATATCTGCTGTCTCCTGGCTGTTTGGGGACACCAGAAGATTTATCCCAGAGCTATTTAGCAAAGAGGAAATGCAGACACTCTTCGCTGTGCCTCTCTGAAGCAGAACTTCCCAACCCAGCAGCACTCAGCTCCCTGTCCCCCTCCCACCTCCATTATCAGTTTCTCCTCATTTATAGGTGCTTTCAACAGACTCTTTATCAATTTACTAGATTATTTAACTGGTTTTTATATGCCATCTTGGAATTCTTCCACTTTGTGATACAGCCCCAGTTCTCAAAAGGCACATTTCCAGGGGAGGGTTGTTAGTGCCAGGCTCCCCTCACTATTTGGGTCAAAGCTGCTCAGCCCTTAAAATTCTGTTTCTACAAAGTACAAATATTCCCAGCTCTTACTTAAGTGAGCATTCCCTTGCTGTGTCTGTGGTCTTTAATTCCTTCTCTCCATGCACAGCAGCTTTAGGGATGTGCAGCAAATGAAAAGATGCAGACATTTCAAGATACAACATATCAAAAGGCAGAGATCTTTTAAAAATAAATAGAGGAGTCTATTAAGAGGATCGAGGTGCTAAATTTAATACATCCACTGCAATTTTACCTTCGTGCCTAGAGATCCTTACAGTCATTTCTGCAAGTGTTTGGGACAGGATGTTTTGCAGCTGTTTAAAAACATGTCAGATACATATTCAGCTCTTCTTTTAGGGTGGAAAAAGAAGAACTCCTGGCACATCCTGCACACATTTCATACCACTTGCAGCTATGGTACACAGCAGAGGGAAGGTGGGTACAGAAAGATGAGCCATAATTACATCCTACACTGCCGGACAGTGGCAGCACTAAGCAACCTACCACAGGTATTTCAGTCTCAAAAGGCTCTTAGATGGAAACTATTACCTTTACTAGGATGAGTAGTCTGAGAAATCTTAGACTGAAACTATTACCTCTACTAGGATGAGTAGTCTGAGAAATCTTAGACTGAAACTATTACCTCTACTAGGATGAGTAGTCTGAGAAATAACACCCTAGAGGAGTGTGTAGAGATGATACTGCACAAGAGGTTGTGAAAGGTTCCCTTTAACACTGAGACTAAACTTGCATAAAAAGGATGGCTTCTCAGAAAAAACTGCTTAATAGTAACTCTTGCTTCTGCCACACATCCATTTACAAGGCTTTTAAAGAAAGCTTGTAGTTTGTCACTCCCAGGCTTGCTATTTATGTCAGCAGTGGGCAGATACAGCCAGTCCTCTGTGCAGCTTGTTAAAAGCTTTTAAAAATACATGAAGAGCCAGGCAGAATAAAGGTCAAGTAAGTAACAGGAGTGTATAAAATATGTTGCAATAAACATTTAAACCAGTGGTTTTCCTAGTTTCTTTATTTCATGCTGTTCCTTCATAATACTTTATGGAACAAATTTGCCTGGTGTTCTTCTAGGCAGCACATTGCAGATGGGCCAAGAGTGCCTAAGCAGGATGGGCACAGTGGAAACCCTGGTGATCTGTCAGCTCACACTCCTCTCTTACCCAGCATTTGTCATCTCCTGGTAACACAGAGTTGCATCACAGCACTGCCACACACAAAGGCTGGCACTTTCAGTGACACCAAACAAAACAAAAAAAAAAAGGAAAACAAGCGCTTTGCAACCAAAAAGGGAATTTCCAGAGGACAAGTGTGAAAGACAGTTGATTTCTCTTAATTTCTGGCTTTATTGTATTGTTTACACTTTACAATTCCCCTTGAAACATTGAATGGCAAATAAGGAAATCTTGAGCAAATAGGCCTTTGAATTCAATTACTGTGGTTTATTATTGTTTCCTCTTGTCACTATGTAACATCACTGAGTCATGGTGACCATCTTGCCAGCTATTCCATGAAAATCCTAATATTTTCAAGGTAAAAACCATTGCCATTCAAACTCTATGGGGGAAAAAAACAATTGTAATCTAAAAATTTTGACTGTCTTAATATCACCTCATGATCTGGATATCACAAATTGTGTTTATTTGTTGTGTGTATCAAATTCTGGCTCATGGTACCCAGCATGGACAGAAATCTATCAGTGCACCAGGAACACAGGTTTAAAACAGGAGGAAGTTATCAACTTGTGGCTCCATGGTTTAACCTCTTTCATGGCATGTGGGGGTCAGGCATTATGTTTAAATGGATGCTTCAATATGCTGGTTGGTAAAGAAGGAAAATTGTGTAAAAAGTACATAAGCAAATTTCTGAAAGGTCTGTCATAAAATATACCTTGTCTTTAGCCCATCATCATTTTCAGGTAGGTTATTTTGCTTTTCCAGATCTATATTTCCATATAGGAACTCTGACATCTAAATTTAATTACCTCAGCCAAAGGCCTATGCCACTAGATAATCAGGTACAGCTGTATTGCTTGTTGGGTTTTGAAGTTATAAATATTATTGTCACAGAAAGGGAAAATGTCCAAAATCTACCATACAGGCCTCAAATGTTCAATAACCATGAGTTTCCCAAAATTATCTTTCTTGCAAGTAGCAAAACCAGAAAATATAATTAAACGGAGCCCTCCAATAATGACTAAAATTACCCAGTTTTGGGCCAAACTCTTGAAATGTAGTTAACTATATTTCTGGCATACCTTAAAAATGTATTTGAATAATACTATGTATATTTATACAAAACTTCAGCAGATAATAATTACAGCACTGAAGAACAAAGTGGTCAGATTAAACCCTTTCATACATAAGTGAGTATGGAAGCAGATACCCCAAAACCTGTTTCATTATTTGTTTGGATGTTCAAGTGACTGAGTCTCACTGAAAATTAGGTGGGACCCAGATTTCTTACAGTGTCCAAATATGCAGCAGTTGCTTCTAGGAAGAATGAAGGAAGAAAATTATTGTTAATATTTTTGAAGAAGTTAGAAACAAACAAACAAACAAAAAAAAACTACAAAAAACCCCTAACAACAACAAAAAACCCACAAAAAATACTAACAAACAACCAAACAAAAACAGCAAAAAAAAAACCCCATCCAAAAAATTACTCCAAACTCTCCTCACCAGAGAAAAACCAAGAAAAGCAAATTGCTTAAAGTAGTTATGGGTTATATCTCATGATTCTGTCATGGGTAACACACTGGGTTCATCCTCGCTGCTTCCAGATGTGCTTCCATCAGTTGCTCACTGCAACAGAATTTCATAAAGGGGCCACATTTTTCTCTTTGTGAAGATAAAACTGCCTTTAATTTTCTTTTCCAAGTCTGAAAGGTCACAGGGATCACAAGTAGGGATACATTAACTTTCTTAGCTCAAACAAGTCTCCCTGAGTTTCTGTCAAGACTGTAATTAGAACTGAAACTTTTGCTAGACCTCTAGCCTTGGTTTTCCTTTTCTACCCCCTTTTTTCTGTTCTGTTTTTTCATGATGGCAGAGCCTGTGGGTGTGTGAGAGAAAAGCAAGATGCAGCCTCATGATACACACACAGCTTGGACAGGGACTTGTTCAGGTTACCCCTAAATTGTCCCTGCTCCCTGCCCAGCCCTCTTGGTGGAAGGTGCTTCAAGATAAAGTCACCAGAAAGGAACCAGTTGCTTCTTTACAGAGTTGGTATCCTCATATCTGGTACTGGCTTCTGACAAAATATTGAAATCTGTCCAGAACCTGCTTTGCTAAAGGTGCAGGTTCCTGTACTGGAAGGCTGGTAACCTCTGGCAGTGAGACTGGAGAAAAAGCAGGATTGCATTTTAAACCTCAACACTAAGATTTACCATAGCTCATCAGTCATTTTCATTTATTTTCCTCTTTTTTTTTTTTTATTCTGCACTGAATTGGAGGTTGGGAAAAAGGGGATTGCTAGTTTTATGCCAATAAATCCCATTCTTGTCTAACACAGCTGGATTAAATGCTCTTTGAGCTTTATGATCCAGAATTACTGTCTCCTAGCTATAGAATATATGTCTGGATAATTATTCCACAAATTTCATAAGCCTCTATCTAGCTGGGCCTCCAACCAGATTGGGAATTATAACCTCATCTGAAAAAAGGGATTATGACTACATCCTCCCCTGCCATCGCAGAGGAGTTGCTCCCTGAGGACCCACAAGACAGGGCTCACAGATGCTTAATTTCATGAAAGCACTAAGTCACAGTGACACGAGTGCCAAAAGGAAGAATTACACCCGTTTTTTTAGCTGCCTGCAGAAGATATTTTAAAGCAGTTCTCTCCCAATTACCAAAAGGGGATTCACAGAACAGTGTCAGATTGCAAAGTATTCCTTCACTGTCCCAGGGCTCTCACTGCCCCACCTACCCCTGCAGACAATGCCCAGCTCATGTACCAGCTTGTGGAGGTTCATTAACTCATTCCCAGGTGATGCAGGCCTGAAATATTTTTCAAAAAGTAGAAAAAAGCCCTTTTTGTGACTGTGTTCGTGTAAGATGGTTGCCCATAAATTTCTGGAGAGCCATGAAAACACTCTGCAGGGACAAAATAATTGCTGATGATTCAGTCAGAAAAGCTACAGTAAAGGTTAATTTCCTAGAAAATAATATTTCTCTAATTGAGATGCAGTATGAGGAAACTAAGGTCAGAATTCTACAGTTTCAGAATTGAATTAGACAACTTTGTAAAAAGGCCAATATAAACCAAAACTTATTAAAATTTTTAGAAATAAAAGAATTCAAAGACAAGTATCCCTTTTCTACAGCAGGTATAACAAAAGACACTGGTGTATGGGGGTGGAAAAGGACTTCTTTAGTAAGAACCTTGGGACCTTCATGAATAAACATAAAGCCTTTTAAAAGGAGCTTTGTGCAAAATCCACCCAAAGGTTAAGACCCATTTAACAATTAAGTAGCAAGGAAAAAAAACCCAATTCTTCTTTTCATCTGAACAGACTGTCACTTTCAGCAGCAAGCAATAATTTGGCCTGCAGCCTGCTTCCCTTTTGCCCTCTTTTTTCTCTTCCTCTCTTTTTCTCTTTTCCTTTAATTAATTTCTCCCTTTTCCATTAACCCCTCTAATTTCTCTTTTCCCTTTACCCTGCCCCTTTATCCAAAGTCCATTGCCTATATAATAGGTCAGGAAAAAACATACCAAATGTCTAATTTACTAATAAAACTCTCTGACTGTTTGCAAACCCTCTGAATTTTGTCCTTCCTTTCAACCAGTGAGCATTTTAGAATCTTCAGTGCTTAACCTAAAACCAATATCTGTGACAAGGCTGGAGTGACCTGCAAAAATGTATATAAACTCTTATATTTCTGAGAAACCACTAGAAAGCTGTCAAGCACTAACAAGCCAACAACTTCTGACATTCCCCAAATGAGAAAATTGACAAAGGAAAGACTGGAAAGGCCTGACAGCAAAAAGATGCATTGGAAATACTGGAGAGAGAAGATGAACAGGAGTGTTCCAGAGCTGAGAGGAGAACCAAGAGCTCTGCAGTGAGGTGGCCCAACAGGGTCCTCTGGGCTGAGAGGGCCTAAGCACTTCAGAAGCTATTCTGGCTCTGCAGAAAACCTGGGGATTGCTCTTGGCTCCTTGAATGCATTCCAGAGAAAGTTTCAGGAGACAGAGAAGATTGTGCAAAGAATACTGCCCAGGTTTTGTATTTTGTGCACCTCAGAGAAAGCAGCAGTAACCCTGCAGGAGAAATGTCACATGTCCCAGGTCATCTACCTCTCTTTACCCATTTGTCTCTAAGCTGTCACATTCCAAGGGCTGTGTAACATCCCTGTGATTTCTTTCCTCCACGGAAATGCTTAATTTAGAGTCCACTGTCCATGGAACATTAAGATTGCAGCCAAATTAGATCTTATGGGATTACAGCCTCTTCAAAGGGAACTGATAATTCCCCAAGCAGAGGTACTGACCAAAACTGTAACTATGTACATCCCCTATTCAGATTAAACCATAATTATTAAAATACAAGAAACACCACACTGATATGGACACCTTTAACCTACTCATGACTCAAAATCAACAATCTGCTGGCAAGGATAAGTTCCAAACACCAGTGGCACTAGAAGCAGACACCGATGCTCTTCACTGTCCTTCCCTGCACATACATTTGAGTTTTGAACACTACTTTTTCCTGTCCAGCACACAAAATGCTGCAGAATAATGGATAAATATTGAAGAATGGTTAGATAGACTAGAAGGCAGCAGACAAAGCAACACTGAAGTGTGATGACTGGGAAAGTAAAAAAATATTAGAATAAGGAATTGTAAACTTCATAGTATGGACAAAGTGAGAGATTTAGGTTAATTAAAACCTTATAAGCCCCAGCATTGATAGTCTGTATTAGATTTCAAAAATTTTGATCATAGTTACATATCTGGAACCAAAGACATGGGCTTCTTATGCGAATCCTAGCAAAAAAAAAATCTTTTTTTAATGCCATCTCTTATATAAATATGCTTGAACACTGCTACTTATTATTGCCATTTAAAATATTTATTACAGTTATTGACTTTAAATGCCTATATATACTCACAGCTTCATTGAATAAAGTGAAATATTGCATCTATGTCTTTAGTTGCTAGGCATAACCTCCATTAAATATAGTGAAGACTTTCAGTATGAAGTAATATTTGCTGCTTAATAAAAGTGAACTTGGACAGTGGTAATTTATGTTCTTTGTAAGCAAGGAATGCCACAGAAAGGGATGCTTTGATGTGGCTCAAATGAGAAAAAAGGAACAGATTTCAAGTCAATTATACCAGCAGCTTCATTAAGGCACTAGAGAAATTGTGGACATCATTAATTAAGTTTATTTATTTATACCTCCCTCCTTCCTTCCCTCTCTTCTTCCCCCTCCTGCCACCTTCATCCCCAAACACTCCTATATCATGCCAACATTCTGTGTTAGAATTAAAAAATAACTCTTCATCCCTGGCCAAAAAAGGAAAAGTAATTTTCCTGCTCATCTTCACTATCACAGTTTTGCTGTTATCACTTTGCAGTAAGGTGCTGGGCTTCCATCAGCTCGGCCAGCAGAGATTTCCAATCTTCCCAGTAAAAAGCAAAAAATGGGAGCAGCAAGTAAAGGCAGGTAGAATTTGTGCAAGAGATTGGCCTCCTGCTCTTTTTTTGGTCTTCCCATGTTCAGATCCAAGGATTTAATTTGAGCCTGTCTCTGTTTCTAGGTCTCAAGGGGCTTTCCCTTCATGTGCTACCTCCACCCTTGTCTCTTTTCTGAGGGACACCTGGTGTGGGACAAGGTGCAACAACTCTCTGGATATTCACGGGGCTGGAGCCCCTCACCACCCTCTTTTGGGTCAAGTTCTGACAGTACCTGAAGGGCTGCACACAGAGGGGACCCAGAAGGTGAATCTCTGATTGTAAAGGTGGGACCTGCATTCAGGAACACCCTCCCTCCACGTAAGATTTCTGGAAAATGCTGGGAGATCACACATTTTGTAATAATGCTGAAATAGCAGCATCATTTTCCGAGGTTGAGGGAATCTTCTCTCTGTGCTGCCCAAAAGTGATGCTAAGCTCAGGGAGACACCTTACTTCTGATTTTAGTGGTTTTAGGCCCACACTGCTCACCACTCTACCACAAATGCTCTACTTCACTGATAGCACCGCCTTGTGCTTTGTCTATTCAACACCTGGTGTTCCACTGGAATGACCAAAAGGCTCAAAATCACACTTCTAATTAAAAACATGTTTCTGAATGGCCCTTCTTTTTGGATCATGCACATGGTTGCTGGAGCCACCTGTTCCATTTGCATTTTCCCTCACAGCTGACCCACTTGAGCTAAGCAGCACCACATTACATTAACTAACACAAGCCTTGAGCCCCAGTGCAGGCAAAAGGGAGCACCTAATCCTCAGGAGAAGCAAATTTGCTTTTATGCAGGAACAATTTCCAAGGAAGGGTCAGGAGTTAAGTGTCCAGTGCTGCCTGAGGACTGGTTTCCAAAGAAACAGGGAAGTTTTCTCAGCAGTCCTTGCATTGCTTGAGCATCTGGCACATCACACACTCCTCCACACATTGAACTCTGACTGCCTGCACTTCTCATTAACAGCAACCAAATATCCCAGGACCAATCCAAACTCTAGGACTGCACTTGTCATTAACAGCAACCAAAGTCCCCAGGTCTCACCAATCCAAACTCCAGGACTGAAATATGGAGGTTAAAAAATGATCCTGCTGCTGCCTGCCATTGAAGTGCCTGTGTTTTCATTTCACCAATACCTGGCGGCACAGAAACCTCGTACAAACACAGCATCTTTCACTTCCTTTGTGCCACAGGGATTAGGTAATTTCTGGAGGTTGAAGCTGCACTCTTTAGGCATTAAATTGATATTTTGAAGAGTTTCAACAATTAGCCCTGCCTGGTCAGTGCTGGCAAGGAGTCACCAGCTTCAGTAAGAACCAAGATGAGCTAGCAGTACACTGAAATAAAGCTCACAATACTTATATTTCAATTAATTTCTGACAACTTCTCTCTGCAACCAGAATATTTTAAGGTTGATGCAGCACACCTTTTTTATGTTAGGAGCTTTTTTTTTTCACAGAGCCAACCAACACAGGAGACTTGGAAATCTCCACCTGAGTCTGTTAATCCATGGAAGGACAAATTCTGTACAGACTTCACATTAAATATTAAAATATTGAGACACATGCTAGCATGAGAGAATAGAAAAATATTCATGCTTTTTTTCTTACAGCAATATTTATACCAAATAAGTCACTAATCAAAAGCCTACATACTAATTCTGTAGAAAAAAAGTTGCATATATTAGGACACACTGTTTATTTAGGCTACATAGACTTTGAGGTTATTTAGGTTCTAGTCTTTAATAATATCTCACTTCAGATTTTATGTCCTGATCTTGTATAGAAACCTCAGGTTGCTCAAGTAGAAAAAGCCATAAAAAAATCTTTATGGGACATGAGCTGTTTCTAGTGTTTTCTATCCACTGAAATTGAGGAAGCTGATTTGTTTGTCCAGAAAAGGATTAAAATTTCATTGCAATTTCACTTGCTCAGTAAGCTTGGAATGAAACTGGACATAGAAGTTTCTCTTATATTTTGAGGTCAATCCATGTGGTCATATCAGTCCTCAGAACAGGAGAGAATCTCATAGATAAACTAGAATTAGCGCAATATGCTTTCACGGATTTTTTTTTCAGTCAGTTAAATTGGTTTATTTTTTATTCCATGTTGAATGAGTGGGTATGTTAAAAAACCTACCATATTTTCCAAAGCAAATTACTATCTCAGGCTAATACCAGGCATTCATATTATTTGAATGAAATGTTCAATATTGATGGTAGGTGATTGTTTGTCTTTGCATAGTGTCCTTAACACAAACAATTCTGCTAAGAAATCTTCTAAGAAATGTTTTTCAACATAAAGTATTGAATCATCAAAGCCAAGGCTTTTAGAAAGGAGCAGACATGAACAAAAACATCTGGAAAATATATCTTCATGCCAAAATTTTAATAATGCCTTGTTTTAACATTTTTCTAATTAATCTTTTAAATTTTGTTTCCAAATTTCAGCATCTCTGACTTCTATATGGATTAAAAATGGGCAAAACGTGCAAATGGCTGTTAAATAACTTAGATTTGAAAGTAAACCTTTGGATACCAGTAACAAAATCAGAGCATAAGCAGACAACTTTTGAGATTGGTGAGAAACAAGGATTAGAGGTGAGAATCGGGCAGAAATGTGCCCTCATGCTATCTGTGCTCAACCAGTCATTGTGACTACAGAATCCCGACAGGGAGGCTGGTCATTTTTACACATTAAACACAGCTCTTTTTTTTGGTGAAAATGTGCTACCTGATAAAAAGGATATCAACTTTTTGCTCAAAAGGCTGCATTTTTTAAAGTTTTTTATCAATTCAAGGAATGTCTTTTTTCTTTTAGGTCTTTCTATGTGTTCATTTGTCATTGTTTGCCTGTGAAACACCTCACTAAATCCATTTTTTGAGTAAAGGCTGTGTACTCTTTTCATCTCTGCCAGCTTAAGAAAGAAGAAAAAAGGCAGGAAGAAAGAGGGGGGAAAAAAGGCAACACCTTCCCACATATTCCACCAGGAACCTCATCTGGAAACTCCCAGGAGATCCACGTTTGGCCTCACCAGGAACAGGACAGAAATAGCAACAACAGTGTCTTTGACATGCTGGAACTTTTGTGCCACCAACATAAAAGCTCTGCAGAGCAATTTCCTATTTTTGCATTGTATTTTCCTCCCCAAGAATTCCATGCCTCTGGAATCTGGGTTGGAGGGCGACACAAAAGTTGGTGCAGAACATGCTGAATAATAGGAGGAGGAAGAGGAGGTGCCTGCCAACCCTTCCTCTCCTGTCCTGACACAGAGCACGAGGGAACCCAACTCTGAATGCTAAATGACTCCACAGTATAATTAGGACTTCGGGTTTTAATTCCAGTTTGCACAATTAACTCTTTAGCAGCCTCAGGGGATGACTCTGGTGTCAAACAGAGATGCCCTCTGCCATTTTAGGGTGCCCCAGAATTCTGCAAAAGGCTGCCAGACCCTGGAGGGAGCTGTAGAAAACACAAGTCTGGCCAGGCCTGGTGCACCAACACTGGAAATATCAATATAAGAATACCTCTTCTCTATGTAAAAAGGCAGACTAATGAACCCATTGAAATAAGTTAACTTTCCTGGGTAGTTAGGCTGTTTTCTGCTACCTGTTGCTGGCCAAGCATTGGCAACTAAGTTTTCATCCAGACTTCCCACAGTACTTTTGGGAATTGCTGCACACGTGGAGTAGGGGGACAAAGGATGAAGCTGCAGCTTTTTGGATGTCACACAATGGTGATGATAATAGAATAACTACAGATATTAATTATAATATCATTTTTATACAGCAGCTAATGCCACAGTACAAGTAAATGAAATGTCAGTATTTTCCATAACTATCAGATAATGCCCCCAAAAATCAAAAATACACATCTGTCCCTCCAGCTTTGTGGAGAGAGGTGCAAACACAGGCTCAGCACTAATCCCAGTGTCCTCATCCCTGCAATACCTGCCATTCCTTACTCCATAAATTCCCTAGAATAATGAAGCCCATCATCTTTTGATGAGACTGTGGGAGTTGATATTCCCAAAATACAAGATTACTCCATCACATAATCACTACTAGTTAATATTGCTCTGGGAAGGCTATTTCTGTGAAAGCTGCTGGGAATACAATAGCAACATAGGGAAGTCAATACAAGGCAGCATGGCTCCATTTCTGCAGGGGATAAAAAAGCCAGTTAGAAACACTAAATAATAATAAACCTGCTTCTATAAGACTTTAAACCTACAGAGCTGGACTAGGAAAAGAAACCAAGACAAAAAATGTCTTATCTCACCACATGTGCCACAAAAACACCTGCTGGCAAAGAGCCTCCATTTGGGCAAGGATTGGCATCTGTGGACAAATTAGGCATTCCAGCAGTATTAAAAATACACTTGAGTATCTTCTAGCAGCACAGAAATGAGAGCAACACTGTTTCTTGCTGAGAAAAGAGGTGGCTAGCAGCAGACATGGAGAAAATGCAAATAATCCAAAAGTACTCCTCCTTTCTTGAATTATCATAGTTATTTTTCTAGCACCAGGAAAATATAATCAATAAGCAGCTTTAGAGATCACTTAAAGAGGTAAAAATATGGTTCAAGTTCTCCTGGCAAGATTTTATTCAGCTTGTCACATACCATTACTGACCTAGGCTGATCTGCAGACAGAGATGGAAAAAGATGCAAACATAGAATCCTCCAAGCTTCCACTGGGAGAAGGAAGAGAATTCAGAGTTCACTGTGCTAATGCATTATGGAAAACAACTAAGCATGTTTAATTAAATTTTCATGAACTTCCAAGCTCTTAGGTTTGGATATAATCTTCTGGTAAGAAATTTAGGGAGGGTTTGTTGAATATCTCTCTAGCTTATAGCTAGAGAGATATTCAACACCCATAACATACCCTCCAACTGATCTAAATCTCTTGCAAATCCATTTCACTTTGATGAACGGTTGATACTTATTTGGTAGTTTTGCAGAGACCCACGTGGTACAACATCTATGTATGGAGGAGGTACAAATGTTTGCACAGCAGCAGAATTGTAAGATTAATTTTAGGCTGAACAGCCCCAAGGGAAGGACCTGTTGAACCCAGAGGGGAGAAAGAGGAACAAAGAATTTTGGATTGATTTTTGTTATCCCATAATTTTTAGTTATTACTCCACATGAGCTCAATGAAAACAGATATTTACAAAGCATGGACAGTGGGAAGAGGTTCTGGGAGGGACTGGAGAGCAGCAAGGGCAGCAGAAGGTCTTGCTGTAGCTCCCAGCACTGCTGTCAGCACTGATCCCAGCCACAAACACAGGTGGCAATAATCATCATAGCTGGGCTGTCCAAATCTCCCGGGGCACTTTAAGAATTCCAGGACCCCTTGTTTGGAGGGGTGGAGAAGGCATATCCGTCTTTCTTAAAAGGGTAATTCCTTAGTGCTTGGTGTAAAAGGTCAAGCCTGGCCTCTTCAGTGGCTCAGACAGGCTCATTCAAGTAGAAAATTATAGGTGGAGGGCGATGCCTTAAGTTTTAGCTTTCATATTTTCCAGATTCTGTACTGCATTTGTGTGTAACTCTGGACTCCATATAAAGTGTTAGCAAGTTCTCTTCACAAGTGAATTAGATAAAACAATCCTTTTCCAGCCTGAGAACCAAGGACACTGTTCCAGCTTCAGGCCCAAAAAGTACAAATAACAGCAAACTGAGGAGAGCAACATGGGAGAATTGGACTTCATACCTAAAGTTGTAATTGGACAATTAACCCCAATATGTAAATGGAGCAAAACTTATAAAAGTGTGAAAACTCGTGACCTGGAATCCATCTTGGGTGCAGCCATGGCCGGGCTCTTGCACTGCCCAAAGTACATCCTTTGAAGGCCTTTCAGCTAACACCTACTTTATTCCTTTAACTCTGTTGAGCCTCTGTTCCAGGTTAGCCTCTCTAGGCATGAAGGGGAGATGGATCTGAGACAGCTTTCACTGAACTCTTTGTTCCCTGTAGCCCACCACAGATCCCTCTTCCACCCTGAGTTTCTGGCCTAACCATGGGTAGTTATACAGGGAAGCATAAAATGAAGGAATCATCCAGAGTCTCCCATGTTCTGACAACTTGCAGCTTTGAACTCTGGAAAATCAGGGGAAAAAAACTGGATCTCTCTGCAGAACTCACATCTGTGATGTCAAACAGCCCCCTCCAATTTCTTCCACAGGACAAAAGGATCAGGGCAGGAACCACAGGCAGTCTTTGAGCCTAATAATTTTACAGAGCAGAACCACAGATTATGAACTAGGGAAAATGGTGTATTCTTGCCTGTTCTCTCAAGCTCTGCATAACACAGAGTCAAATGATTTGTTGAGATTTTGTAGGGATTCAGTTTCAATAAAATGCTGTTATTTAAAAACAGCAAAATACAATCCATTGTGCGTTCCAAAGCGTTTCAGAAACCTATTGAATAACAGACCTAATAGAACAGACTGTGTCTAACACATGGAAGCAAAATTACAAACACAACTAAATCCTATCAGAATTTAATATCAGCTTTGATACAGTCTTAGTCTCATCTGTTTATATATTTATGCAAATCCAGAAAGTATTTTTAAAAATTTTTAAACCATTGATAAAACTTATATTTTGTGTTGATTTTTAACTCTTTTTTTTTTTTTTTGAGAAGAGAGGTGCCTTGAATTCCTTCAATACTTACATGTGTAGAAGGCATGGAGCTTTGAGCATCTTGGTTTTTCTCAAGTCCTTGAATGAAACTCATCTGACAAAGAAATCACCTCAATCTCACAGTAGAGCCTTAGATTACTCTAATGCAATCTTGAGTCACTTGATAGATCAGGCAATTTAGAAATTTTAAAATTATTGTCATAAACCCCTATAGCCCTGGAATATTCTTTCATATTTTGGCTGGCATTTGCTTCTTTATAAAGAAAGAAATCTATCTTTCTGCTTTCCAATTTAAAGAAATCAACTTTCAATTTTAAAGGTTGAATTATAAAACCCTTTTCTCAAACACACACAACCCCCACCCCCCAATAATCCTTAGCACTCTTCAGTCATTCTCTAAAAGAAGTGTAATGACTTATTTTTCCTACTTTATCTATAAACTCAGCACTTGACTTGGCCAAGAGCATTAGACAGAAACATTTGAAGAAGTCTGAAATTTCAAAGTGTTCATCTCCCTAAAGGCCAGTTTTTCTTCTCTGTCTGTAGAAACAAGCTAGTGCAAGGTGTTTCACTTTAAGATACATTTATATTTTATTGCTTGTAATTTTATTGCTCATGGCTTGCCTCTGAAGTAGAGGAAATATTGCTTTCCAGGTAATTTCATTTCTAATGCTGACTATAAAAGAGCCATGACAAAGATTGTGCTGGGAAAATGTTCTTCTAAAAGCCAATGTCATTTAGAAAAGATCAAGTGCTTCAGGTGAAACTTAAAAGAAATGGGACTTAAGAGTCAGGGTAATTCATGTAGAACATTATTTTAAAAATTATCTGTACAGCAACTCTATTGAAATGGGGCAGAGAAGCTGTAAAGGTCACCAATTTCATCATGAGATTTAGGAGACAACTCTTCTAAACAAAGCACACACATTAATTTAAGGCCACTTTTTCCCCCTCAGAAAGGTTGTTTCTCATCCAGGCTGAAGCAAAGTAAAGAACAAGGAACCAAGGCGTGCAGGATGATCTCCAAACCCATCAGTGTGGTGCAAACTGAGGACCAAGTTCATCTCTCAAGTAAGTTAGTGCTTGTGATGCCAGGGAAGTATATCCCAAAGGTGCATAAACAGGCTCTTCTGCCTTAGACAGCTAATGAGACATCCCTCAGTGACCACTGGAAATTGCAGCTGGAGGGAAAGAGGGAGAATTCAGCTCTTCTTTGCAGCAAAGCCTCTCATTGAGCCCTTGGAATGCCTGTTTCTGAAGCTGCTGTTAAATGCAGTGCTGTTCCATGGCACTTAATTATGCTCCTGCTAAGAGACAGGAGCTCCCTCGTTTGTTTTGTGGGCAAGGGGAGGAGATTAACAGTGATGTATGGATAGGACTTAAATAAAGGAGATAAAAAGACTATGAACTGTGAACCAGCTAGATGAGGAAATGCAGGAGGGAGGAACTGCTCTTTCCGAGTAATTAATTGCTGTAATTGCTGCCTCCCTGCACAAATCCTCCCAGGTCAGTTTTATTACAAAACTAGTGCAATTTAACACCTTTGAGAAAACCATTTTCTTCAGGGAAGAAGGTTTATTTATAGGTGAAAGAATATCAACTAATTATAAATTATTTTAACCAACATGTATCAGTACACTTAGGACAACTCTCAAGTTCCCAGAACATAAAGTGGTGGGATGTATTCACTGCTGTGCTGCACTTGATTTGCCTTTCTCTGACCGTACTCAGAGGCTGTAAAACTGCCTTAGCTTGGGCTGGTGTAAGTTTACAGCTCTCATGCATCACCAAGGGTGCACAAAAGAAGAGAACTGCTAAATTCAGTATATTGGCTTGAAAGCATAATAAAAGGAACGTGGAAATGACAACACTGTGATGCAAAGCTTTAAGGAGGGGGAGACAAGGACAATAATCAGGCTTTGCTTCAAGGTCAGCTTGTTAAGCCAGGGAAGTATCAGAGGGGAGTTTTATTCCCTTTACCATTCCAGTGGTTTAAAAGCAGCAGGGATGTATGGGAACCAAATGCTGCAGCCACAGCAATGTGGATGAGATGTTTTGTCCTCCTACTTCTGTCCCACTTTGTCAGAAATACCAGTTTGAGGACCAACTGGCCTTGTACCTTACTGGCACTTATTTCAAAATCATATAAACAGGACAACTTCACAGGTTTGTGTCCATTCTTCAAGAATTCTTTCAGAAACATTACATTCAGTACCTCTGCAGTAGGTTACTGGTAAATAGGTGCTTGTCTCTGAGTCCTCTCAGTCAGGGCCAGAACTCATTAAACCTTCATTTTAAAACCTGTGCTCTAAGCTCATACCAAGGGTATCAGAGATTAATTCTCCTTCTCCTTTATTTTTAACATCTTGCTAATAAATTTCAAAGTCAGGAGAGCAGATGCTTGAAAGTAGTCTAAAAAGCAACAGCAAAAAACCTCAAAACAAATCTGCAGCTACAGAAAACATTGGTATCTTTCTAATACAAAATTATTGAGGAAAACCCTCCCTGTATTTTTGCCAGAGACCACACACAAAGAAAAAGAATTTAGACTGAGTTACACTTCTTAAAGGGAAGGTCTTAACTATTAAATTGTACTTTTCTTGCTGTAACACAATTCTATTAATTTGTAAATGTTCAGTGCCAGTCAATATTATGACCCATACATATGGTAGAAGAAAATTTGGCCACTGTGATAGATTCCTGCCAGCAGGTAAATGTTAAATTCTGTCAAATATCCCCTGAGCAGCAACATGTTCCTGATAAAACTGATGCAGGCAGAAAGGAGGCTGTTGAATAATTAAAAAATACCTCAAAGGACACCAAAGCCAATGGTCAACCCAATACCACCACCACCACCATGTTTTCGACTAAACCCTGTCCTAAAGGGCCAAATCCACACTTTTTTTTTGGACACTTCAGTAATGGTGCCTCAACTACTTCTCTTTTCCAGTGCTTGGCTGCCCTTTCAGTGAAGAAATGTTCTCTAATATCCAACTTGAACATCCCCTGGTGCAACTTGAGGCCATTTCATCCTGTCCTTGTTCCCTGGGAGCAGAACCCGATCCCCCTGGCTGTCCCATCCTGTCAGGAGTTGTGCAGAGCCAGAAGGTCCCCCCTGAGCCTCCTTTTCTCCAGGCTGAGCCCCCCCAGCTCCCTCAGCCCCTCCTGGTGCTCCAGCCCCTTCCCCAGCTCCGTTCCCTTCTCTGGACACGCTCCAGCCCCTCCATGTCTTTCTTGTCCTGAGGTTCCCAGCAGTGCCCCAGGATCTGAGGTGTGGCCCCAGCAATGCCAGCACAGGGGACAGTCACTGCCCTGGCCCTGCTGCCACCCCATGGCTGGCACAGCCCAGGTGCCATTGGCCTCCTGCCCCCCTGGGCACACCTGGCTCCTGTCCAGATGTTGCCAACCAGTAAACAACTGGTTCATGTATTTTACCTCTGCTAATTCAATCAGGCTGAATTAGGTAGGACTGTGTTTGTTAACTGTTAGAAATAAGTACTAACTTATAAGAACTGCAGCTCTTCCTCTGCCATTTTTTTAAGGCATGGGAATTGAAATGTGTTTGATTCCTCACTCGAACCTCACCATTTAATAAAAGAAGGAATGAAAAATAGGGCAGTCAACAGCTGCTTGAGGGTTCTCACCTTGAGATTTCGTGTTGAACAATGCTTAGTTCCCCCCAGTGCCTCAGCTTCAGAAAAGACCTAACAAAGAACCTTTGCTGATTCCTTTGCTTACCCTAAAATATCCCAGCCTCCTGCAGGTTTGGAGAGCAGGTGAGTATTTTACAAACATGTGTTTTATGTCAGACAATATTTGAGCTAACACAGGCTGTTAGTATCAGCCAAATGAAAAAGTTCTCCTTTGCAGGCAACAAGGAATAAAACTTGTTCTTTTTAATTGGCAAAGTGTGCAATAAAATAGTAACATGGCTTTAGGAACTGCAAATCTTTTGACAATGCTGTTTTTATGTGGAAAAGGACTGGGATGGGCTTTAATGTTTGAGGCTGTCAGTCTTTTGTTCTATCAAGAACTGCGTTACCATTCTCAATAACCCCCTACCTCCCTGTCTTTCTGAGATGCACAAAGGAAAAAGGGTTTCTGAGAAACTAATCCATATCTAAATTTCAAAAAGCCTTTCACTGAGGATTTTCTGTGGTCCAAGGCAGAACCTGTGCTTGATCCAAGAGTAGGAGAGGACTAGCTCTCCTAGCTTGAGAATATAAGGTCTAAAGGCAGTTTTCATCTTTTTGTTGTTTGGTTTTGGTCTTTTTGTGGGGTGAGGCAGGGGGAGTTGTAAGCCAGCTCACTCAATAATTATTGTAGCTAAAAATATATATCTACTTTTATTACTTGCAAAAAGGAAGCTTTAAGGTATCTTTCTTTGACTCTGGAGTTTTTGGTACCCTCCATCCATGTGGTCTCAATGTGGGAGACTTCTGCAGTCCTTGACTGTCTGGCCACACATGAAATCACCCTTCCTAAACTGGAAAAATCATGATGATGCACTCCTTTCTGATATCAGAATCCCAGCCTCAGGAACAACATCAAATCAGAGCTGTCAGAGTCCACTATAAAATTATTTTCAACAACTGCCTTGATGTCACATTTTAAGGGATGTTTATAAAATTCATTTTCAAATCTTCAGCTTCTAGAGCTGTGCTCTCAGATTGATTTTAAAATTTTTGTTCCTTCAATTGTTAATGTTATTTCAAGACCATGTCTGAAAGAGTCACTTTGTCACTCCAGAACATTTTCCTATATATTTTCATGTGGTACTCCAAATGTTTAAAAGATAGTTTTACTTCTTGTTGGAAAGTTCTTTGAAATTCCAAATCCTATAAAGTATTTATTTTTTAACTGTTGCTCAATACATAATTTCTATTTCAGTGCTCTTCCACACTTTTTCACAGGTTCAAGCCTTCATCTGTCTGGCCAGTCTTGCAGAAATGTAGCTCAAAGGACACATGGTCCAGACTTGGAATGCACTTGAAATTTCAGCTCTCAATCTTTCAAAATTTATGAAATGCTTCCAGATTTTATCCAGGGCCTGCTGATGAAGCCAGAAGAAACTTGTATTTGGTATCCCCAGTGCTTGAGACAGACCATATGTACAGTGGTCCTGTTCCCTTCCAGGATGACTTGACAGAGCAGGGCAGAATTAGCACTCTACGTATTAATCCTCTGCTCTGTTTGTAGGAAGCTTGAGTCCAGGCACAGCAGGATCCACCAAGCAGCAAGACTGGAGCCAATTGTCAAGTTGCCAACATAAGAAATCACTTCAACCTTTGGAGAAGTTTTTGTCACTGGCTTAATAGGCAGAAATCTGTCTCATCCTCAGGATACACTTCTTCAGAGCAGAGATTTTCTTCCTTTTCCCAGCATGGTCACACTTATAGTAAAAAATGTGGTGGACCCCAACTCAGGGAAGAAACGATGATGTCTGGCTCCAGATCAGAAGGCTGAAGGAGCTGCTTTATTAAAACTATACTTATATTACATTAATATTCTATTTAAAGGGAGACTATACTATTCTACGTACTTACTTACCTAACTAATTAACTAACTCCTGACTCTCTGCTGAGAGTCCGAGCCACAGCCGGATCCAATTGGTCATTGAACCCAAACAACCTTCACCAGAATCCAATCCAGCAATCACTTCAGGTAAACAATCTCCATACCACATTCCACATGGGGAAAACAAAGGAGCAGAGATAAAGTTGTTTTCTCTTCTTCTCCCTGTGCTTCTCCTGAGAGACAGAATTATGTCTCTCTGTCCAGAGAATGTGAATGTCACACACACTCACCATGGAAGAAAGCAGTGGCATGGCAATTCCTCAGACAGCCGGGGCAGTTCTCAGTTCCCCAATTCCTTCCTTGAGCTCTCTCTGGACAAAATCCCCACAGGTTTATCTCCAATAGCAGTAAATCATGTGGTAACAATAGCTTCAGTATTCTCTCATTAATAATCTATGGACAAATGAAGCTTTGCCAATTCATCAGCCCCAAGTCTGCTTCAGCTTTTGGACATCACATAAATGGGCATGTTTCTTCACTAAAATCAGGAAAATCAGCTCTGGTTCCTTGATCTCACCAGCTGCCCTGTCCAGTCACACCAGAAGCCCCTTCTTATCACCAGCAGTGACATTTGCTGATGCTTTCCAAGGCAAAATACTCAAAGAACAATTACTGTGGAGCATTCCCCAAGGTGGAGTTTCACTCTGACCTCCCCCCAGCTCATGGCTGAGCCAATTTCTGACAGCATGGTTGGTGCTTCATGGATAGATGATTGAATTGTAGAGGTACTTTTGTCATGAAAAACAGTTTAATCTCTGTTTCTGCTAATTGTTTCAGTACTCATTTTGATTTCCTTTTGGACTCAATAATTATTTCAGATGAAGCAGACTTTATCTGATTTATATTTGTTAGACAATGATAGATTAATGTTTCAGTACTAGAAGTTTTATCATTAAAGGTTTCATCCAAAGGCCACTGCTCTTTTCTTTTGAACACATCTAGGCAAAAATGTTAACATTCATAATGAAACTACTGTGCAAATGTGCTCTTTTCCTAGAAAATGGTGCTTCCTTAATATCAGTACCTGGAAAGTGAGTTCTATTTAGCTATTTAATCCTTAACCTTAGATTTCAATCCACTGAAGGAATACATGACCATTTATTAATTTGTTTTCAGGTACCTGCTTATCCAGTGCAGTAAATATTTTTAAGACTTTAACCTGGAATCAGTTTCCTTTGGGCTTATATTTGCACTCAGGCAAAGCCTGACTAACTTTTTACTTGCTTCTCTTGGAATTGTATGCATTGTGTTTCCTTAGCACTGTGAGAGGCAGTTTTGGTTGGGTTTTATGTTGTTGTGTAGTTTTGGTTTGTTTTTTTCCTTGTTCGGGTTTTTTTCTGTTATTGTTTTGGGTGGGTTTTGTTTGTTGGAGTTTTTTTGAAACTAGAATATCCTAAGTTTGTATTTAACTTGGACGTGTAGAAATGGAGCAGTGTTATTTACATAAAAAGAAATACAGATTTCAGATTCCATGGCCCAGAATCAAATACAAGTATATTCCTGTTCACTCACCCCTAGACAAAGTATTGCTGCAACAACCAAAATCACAACAAAACTGTGATTCCTTATGTGCAAAAATCAAATGCTGCAGGTCAAACTTGGAGTCTAAGTGCCAAAGAAGTTTCTAGTTTATATGAAATATTCATTCTGTGCTCTGAGCATTCCAGCTCAAGACCTGCTCTCTGGTAACATGCAGCATCTTTGACTCTGCACAGAGTTGCTCAGACTGATTTTATTGGTTTATTTCCAGCCAATTAACATAAATGGGATGGTCAAACATTGTCAGCACCCACTGGTGGGTCTGGCTCTAACTCTCAATAAAGAAGTTATACTTGATGAAGTCAAAGTTTTTTGAAAACCATAGATTTACACAGGATAGAAAGCAAAACATGTCAAAACTAAATTGTGGGTGAATAAGGCTCACAAAAAATCCTATTAAAGATGCAATAATTAGAGCAATCAATGCATTTTGATTAACTATTTACCAGCTTTCACCAGTTGTAGAAATAATCTTCTTCTATAAAATCAGAAATGCATTCAGATTAAATTGGGAGCAGGTGGAAAGTTGTTTGTGTTACTGACATTTCAGTTCCTGAATACCCTTCAAAGTGTGTGGTACTGCTACACTGCAGTGCTATTAGAATAAAGCAACAAAATCAGTCTCTCTTCACTCCACAAATACAAAGATTATAATCCAAAAGGTCAGCCTGGCATACAACAAATATTGACAACAAGGAGCACATCGCTTTCTAGATACCATTTTGCAGTGTTCTCAACACATGTAATTGTGACTGAATACAATTTCATTCAGAAAATAATACTTAGGAAGAAGAGACCTACAAGGATTTTATATGAGACAACAGACTGGAATCAGACTGTAAACTCATGAATCCCAAATTAGTTTCACCAGGCTTTCAGCTATGCTTTACAACACAATTTGGACCACAAACAAATCCTGAAGGAAAAGACAGCTCACATGCGTTTATGTTTCTGTAAGTTGTTCTGGACAGATCATTCAGCCTTCAACAGGCTGAATTTGGATTATTTGACTTTGACCTAATCTGTTTTCACTGAAATGGCAACTAACATCCTTTTGTTTTAGGAAATTAACATGAGCATAAAATGTATTGGTTTTAAATGTTACGTTTCTGGCACACAGAGGAAGAAAATTGACACATCTTATAGAACTGCTTCTGTTACTTGGAAGGCAAAGTTTTCAGCAGAACCACCTGCTTCCCAGTTACACAAACTTCTCAAAAGTCAAGCTGAGTTTCAAGTGGCTCTGAGCACATGGGTCTGGATCTACAGATCATCTGTTTTAACTGGTCCTTACTTAAAGTGGCTTCAGGCTTTTCCTTTAGATCCAGAGTTCTCACTCTGGAAGGGATGTGTGTCGCTTCAGAGGCAGCTGCAGTGTGAATAGTTCTCCCACAAATTTCACAAAAGAAAGCATCCTGAACTCTGTGCCACATTCAGTGTAACAGCACTGTTAAAATGGTGCTTGTGTACAGGATTCTGCATTGTAATGAACCCACGGAAGTATTTGGAATTAATTGTAAAAAGCTGTATAAAAAAGCTAAAATTGAAGGATTTTAAGTGACAGAATTGTTTGTTATAGAGACATCCTGGGTGAAAATTCTATTTACTGGCATACAGTCTCATTTAAGTGTGTACAGTGTCACTTGGACTCAATGAGGCAAGTGGGGAAGGTAGACATAATGTTAAATTCTGAAAAAAACCCAGCCCTGAAGAATTGAGATGAAGTGTAATGTTCAAAATACTGCCATGCAAAACAGGTTAACTAGAATTTTAAGAATGTAAGAAAAAAAGTACTTCAAATATATATTTAGAATATAATTTAGAAAATTTTATAAAATACACTCCATTATAAAAATCTTCTGACCGATAGTTTTTAAAATCTCTTGATTAATCCAAGAGAATTGTTACTCTTTTCTGGATTTTGAGTGTTCTTTCAGAGACCTTTATAACATGTTGCTTTAAGATGCTTTCTACAATAGAGATTCTCAAAAGGTAAATATTTAATCAAGGGATTGCTCTTCTTGTCAACCCTCTGATAATATCTATTAAATATATCACTTTGTTTGAGCAGCAAAACAGAGATTTTCCCTAAGCTCCCTTGCATCTATAACCTTACTTTAAAGGAATACAAACTCCTGCAGAGTTTGCTGTATAAGAAACAGGTACATTAATCAAACTGACAAACCATTTTCAGAGTTATTGTTCTGCACAGCACAATATCAAACTGATATGAAAGATTTGCATTTATTAACATCCATATTACATCCATTACTCCAGCACCTTGGCATTAGTCCAGGACTGCAATTTATTTACCCAACTATGGCTTTTTTTAAACTTTTACAGGCTTCAGTAACTAAGAGGCAGGAAACCCTGACTTGTGGTCACTCTGAACTTGTTTTGGAGGGGTAAAGAGGGGATGGCCAAGAAAGCCAGGACACATATGGCAGGGCCAGACACACCCTCAAAGTGCCATGGCACAGATTTTGCATTTTCTCCAGCATTTCCAGAGAGTGCTGCAGAATTAAAACTTGGCTTGGCTCAATGTCAGGAGATGCTGCTGTGCTCATCTAGTCACTGGGTGTTCAGAACAGCACCAGGCCTGACTCGACATGTGTTTTACACAGAAAATTTCTGCAGGCTTTCAGAGGCTGAAATAAAACTTCAGGAGACCTAAAGGACCTTTTTGGTCTCACAACTTGGTCTAGCAGAGGAGGCTATCCCAGCTGGGACAACAAATACCAAACAAAGCACTGTGGAGGTCTTATCCTTGTCCTAGAAGATAAGGAGAAAAGATTGACTAATTAGAGGGAATCCAAAGTTTTACTGCTAATAGCAGTTTCCAAGGAAAGCCTATTAAGAGGGGCTATTTGGAAAAAGGGATATTGGCTCCATTCTTGCAATAGTTCCCTTCACCTTTGCAGGATACAGAAGTGAGCTGTGCAGTGTTTCTGCACTGCCTGGACCTGCCAGCACCTCCTCAGAGCCTATCACCAGGCATCCTGCAGGGGTGAGGAGCCAGGTTCCTCTCACCCTCCCCAAACCTCGGGCAGGGGGTATAAGAGATGACAACAGAAAACTCAGGCATCTTCCAGGTGAAACTGGATCGTTTCTGCTCCAAAACCCAGTGCCTTGTCCTTGTGAGGTTTGCATGGGACAACTCACACTGCTGTGAGCTGCTGGAACACCAGAGAGGCAAGGGATGTGATCACTGTGGAAACTCCATGGATTGGACAGCAAAGGCCCTAAGGCACAGCTGAATTTGGGCACAAGGTGAGGAGCATTTCTGACCCAAGACACTCCACACATGGTACACAGCCAAGGACTGAAGCAGAACCTCGGGCAATAAGAATGACATCAAAGTTCTGACTGACTAACAAGAGCTTTCTCACTGGTTTACAGACCTATCTGTTCTGTGGGATTGGAGCTGAGCATTAAATAGTTTAACAGCTTTAAATATGAAGACTATTTTTGCTCATTCTACAAAAGCTTGCTAATAGGCACCACTGTAAAGTCAGTAACAAATGCCAGGGAATCCCTTCCCCGTGCTCCAGTAACACCCATTAATTTCAGTAAGTAATCATTTCATACCAAACAGTACTTCTGCTTCTGGTTTTAGATTGGGCAATTTGAAATTTTCCTCACTAGGTGTCAGAATAATTTGTTTTATACAAAAACCTAAAGAGGCAGGAGTGGAGGTAGACTCGTTCACTACCTGAACAGTGTTGGATTTTTATTTTTTAAATTTCTACACCAGTCTCCTTTCTGCAAAACCATTTACAATTGACTAAAAATTTGCATACTCAGAAAAGCTATTAGTGAAAGCAATGTAATATTTTCTTCTCCAGTGCCATAGCTGAGTGCCGAATTCAGTCTTCGAATAAATTGAACATTGTGTTGATTTATGAATCTAGAGAACATTTTTCCTTTTTTAATCAACTACCATTAAACTGAATTGCTGGCCAAATAATTTAAATTAAAATGACAACAGTCTTATTTAAATTTTATCCACACCTAATTGTAAATATTGCATTTTATGGGATGTGTTATTACAGTTAAAGTGTCTAAAACAGGGACAAGTAGTAAAGACTGATTATAATTCAGTGATTTGTGCTATGAATACTAAAGTCTTTTTGTAGTGAAAAGAGTCCTGGATGTACCTATAAATCATTTTCCTTGTCTTCCTGAAGAACAAAAAGAAAAAAATTCTTACTGATGCCAGCAAGGTGAGTACCAGCCTGCCACTTTCCCCAGGTCTTTTCTTGCCTACTATTTTGGAAAATGATGCAGGTGTAGTTAGAGACCTACAGACCACTTTCCCTTAATAGCAGATTGAACTTTGCATATGTGTTTGAATATGGATGCCTGTACTACCCTTAAATTAAAAATAAAGGGAGCCTATTATGCCCCTACCCCTGCATCATAACAGCTTTCTATTGGAAAGAGAATAGATCCATATAATGATTTCTTTTGGAATTGGCTCATGAACTTAAAGCTAAAATACTTTCTATGCAGATAAATCCTAGAACAACTAATGATTATATTTGGGATTTTTGCCAGTTTTGGTTGTAGTTTTTGTAGGTGCATAAGGAATTCGTACTCCCTGGGTGATATTCTCTTAGTATCCACTATTAACTATCTGAACTGGTTACAATTGATTCACATTTTTCAGCTTTTCTGTAAAGCCTTAAGAGCCAGAGACCTAAATAAACCTAAATATTAGGGCTGAGATAATAGGAAACAAAAAGTAGCTTCAATTTAATTATAAGCACACAGCATCTGTTTGAGACTTGCTGCTTGAAGGTTACAAAAGTGACTGGGCAGAGAAATTATTGGGTGGTTCTCTGGAATGTTACAAAGGCTCCTTAAGGCTGGGACTTCTCCATGGCATTTGTACAGCACTTGACAAAACACTGTGCAAAAATAGTACTGCTTTAAACTGAGCAATGGAAGCAGACTGATGTTCCAAACAACAAAAATCCATGAAAGCAACATGGTGCACTACTTAAAACTCACATTACAGACTGAGCATTGGGATGGAAAAACACAAACCAGCTAGAGAGCAAGTCACATATCACTCATTTCATTCAAGTTACATCAATATATCAATTTTCCACTCTTCCAAGCAAAGCTACTTCCAATAATTAATGTAGTATTTCTCAGAAAATGGTGGTTTGTTTTTTTTTTTCTTTCTTTCTTTCTGTGCTTTGTGCTGATCTGAAGACAATGAAGCCTACAGTTCAGGGGTTAAAAGGTAGACAAGGATTAGTCTCAGCTTGGCTGCATAAGCCTGTATGAAGCCACATTCCAGATCAGCTCATCCACCTGAGAGTTATTTGGAATGAAATAAAGGTTTGGAGTGACTGGGCCAAAGGACTCACACAAGAAAAACATGGTAAAAATTAAAATACAAATGGTGCCAGTCCTCCTTCCCCCACAGTTAACTTGTGACACAGGTGAGATGCTGATGGGAGAGGAAAAATCCTTCTCTTATTCTCTCCTCAGGTCTCTGCTGGATAATGCCTCCCATCCCCCTGCCAAAACACAGCCAAGGGCTCATAAACCAGCATGGTTTCACTGCAAAATGTTCTAAGTTGCATTGTCTGAAGCCTCACATCATCTTAGAACATCTTCTACAGTTTTTACTGCTGTCTTTCAGGGGTCATTTGAGTTGAGAATAATCAAATATTTCCTTCTGCTTCGTCATCTGCCCCTGCCATACTGTTTTATCGGTTATAAAACTTCGGTTTTCTGCTGGGTGTCAATAAATTGCCTCATGATAATTTGTAATGGCTGCCATACAGGTGTACAACATAGAAGCAAGATGACACCTTAAGTGACACTTGATGACACTAAGCATTTAATAAAGCCAAGTAGCCTGGTCAGTTCCCTCATGACATCACTTCCTTCTGTTCTCTGCAGCATCATGTGCAGAACAATTTGTCACAGGGGTGTCTGTCAGAAAGGAGTTTGATTTTATCATTAGAAAATTCAGACTGCAGTAGCATTAACTATTAAAGAGAGATCTTTAGGCCTTTCAATGTAATAAGGGTGTTTGAGGGATAAAATGATTATGAAATAAAGCCCTGCAGAAGTTTAAATGATTCTGGAAACTGTTTGCTCCTCACAGAAACCCACTCAAAGCAGAAAGCAATTCAACAAAACCGCCTGTGATGACATAAAGATGAGGAACTGTGAAGTGAACACACATAGCCATGTTTCTTTAGTATGCACAGTGCACTTACACTGTAACCCCTCAGTTAATCCCACAGCACAGTTCAGGGAAGAGCCATGACCTCTGCAAGCAGTGAGCACTGGGTAGCCAGCGAGTTCCTGAAGGCAGCTCACCTTTGATAAACCCCAGAGCCCGGGCTCCACTCCCCCTGCCTGCTGCTGCTTATTTTCAGCCTCTCAAATACAACCCACTGTTATCTGAAATTCACTTTGTAGCAGTGCAGAAATATTTATTTTATTTCTTCCTGGGCCATGCTGGAGAAGTGTTTTCACACAATATAGTGAAATTGCTTTCAGACAGATTCCTGTGAGCACTTTTAAGAGCAGAGGAAAGTGTGGAAAGTTGTTTAAATACACCCTAAAAATGCTGGAGTATGCACCTGTCCAGCAGGAACTGTCTTGTTATTCATGGCCTCCCACTCTCTCCAGCATCTGTATTTCCATCTCTGCAGAGGAGAGCTTTAATTTACACTCTCTTCTCACAACTACTTCCCTTTGTATGGCAAATGTCTGCAAGTGCTGTCCTTAAAGCATTAGGATAACTTCCTGATTGATCAGAACATGAAGACACTTGCCTATAGTTGAGTCACCTGAATTTTGGTCCCTTACGAGCTAAATATAATTATTGATATCAACTTTAGACTGTGTAGTGTTTGTAGACTTCCAAGATCTGACTGGGTTAAGCTCCATGGAGTTCTGACAGTGTTTTGAGCAGGAGTTTGGGCTAGAGTTCTCATGAGTTCTCTTTCACTTTGAATTATTCTAGGTTGCAAGATCAGCAAAAGATTTAACGTTCAAGATAGGATTTATAGTTTATAAGGGCATTCCATGCTGGGATAGCACGGGTTCTGTAAGTCTGGGTGTAATGCAGCTGAGCAAAGCACGAGCTCTAGGCTATGAGGCAGAGCTGTGTATAAACACTTGTATTGCTCCAGCATTTCTGTGACTATCACCCTGGACATCTCACTCTGATATTTTGGAAAGTATAGTTAAAAGCTTAACATATTCCAGGATGAATTTAAAAAAAAAAAAAAAAAAATTCCAGCAATTTGCTAAAACCCACTTCTACTTCATTAAAATTTCATATCTCCCATGTCCTCTGCTGAGGTTGCTGAAGGATCACTTCCCTCTATCAGCGATTAATAAAACATCCAATTTTTCATTTATTCCCCACACACAGTTGCAAACAGTACCAGGGAGAAGGGGTTACAAATTTCCTTGAACCCTGGAGCTCTCCATGTTTGAGGGCCATACTCTACTCCTCATTCCTTTAGTACAGGAAATCTCTACTTGAACAAAAATTTTAAGAAATTTACTTGGCACTTATTTCTGATCTCTGCAGGAAAAGAATCCTGTATTTCCCAGAGCTGGATGTTTATGTTCATAATATTTTAGAGGAGCTTATTTGAGGGAAAGAGCAACATAATGAGGAAAGCTTTTTATATAATACTGCCTTTTCCAATTAAATATTGTGAATATCCTTCAGTCAAATGTCTTTTTTCAGCAACATACCCATGGAGGATGGTAAAAGCAGTAGTGACTCTTAAACATCTAGTACTTCCTGAAACAGATGAAAAGAGACTGGAAGATAAGAAAAAATAATTTTCCTGTAAGTGAAATAATTTTACAGATGAAACATGACTGTAGTGAGTTTATCCTACTTTATATTAGGCACAAGAAACAGAAGTCTTCAGAATGAACTACTCATCATTATTAACAAGTTAAAAGGGAGTTTAAAGGGCTTGTCTTCAATGAATTATTCAAGAGTTTAATGGATTAACTGCTGAACTTCCCATGCTTTCTCACCACAATATTGGACCTCCCAGTCAGGTAAAAGAAAGTTACTAGCAAAGACTTAGCTATTAGAGCCCAATTGTTTTTGGTGAAACCATGAAATATCAGCTTTCTAAAAGCATGATGTTCTGCCAGATAAATAAGGGACAGAGAAGTAAAACTCATAGAAATTGAAATTTGTGTTGTGTAACTCTATACAAATGCACTAAAAGCAACAGGGGAAGAGAGCTGTTGTTGCATTTGAGTCGAGAAAAAAAAAAAAAGAGAAAAATCTTAAATGCAAAATCCTGAGAAGTTTCTTCCCATCTAAAAGATGTCCCTTCACAATTTGCTCTCAAAAGCATGTATGAAGCAGCCATCAGACACAATCAAAGGGGAAGAAACTTGTGATTCTTTTTTTTTCAGGAAACAATTAGACTTCAAATAATTATAGAGGTATTGGAATAAGCTTAATAAAATTAATTTTATGACTCAGAAATTAAAAAGTAGCAGCAGTTTGCTCTAGTGAAGGCAATATTAGACCTGGGTTTTCACTGGTGTTTTCCTACCTTTTTCTGTCAAAGTTCATTACTGACAAATATCAGTTAGGTGACAGCTGCTGGAAATTTTACAGGCTGTATTCCTCTTGGGGATAGGCATTTCTAACATAATACCACGTGGAGAAAGCAGAAGTTTGAAGTTGCTTGCATTCCTTTGCCTTGCTGGTGGTGGACTTCCCTGTGTAATGTGCTCCTCCGTGAACACCTCTTCACTACCACCAGAAGAAAGAAGTTGTTTTTCATTCTTCTTTGCCCCCTCAGTGTCTAGCCTGAGGCTAGGGAATATTTTTTTCAGCATGTAAATACTCACTTGGAGTAAATACTCTAGGGATTACTCCTAAATCCACAATCCTCATGTACTTCTAGATCTCTGCAAGTGTGGAATGAAAACCCAAGCCCAGCTGGACAGTGCAATCCCAGCAGGCATCTTCCTTATGCACAGGACTATTTTCCTTTTCTGTGGACTCCAATGCATGCTGCACTGGTCAAAAAGGGAAAAATGAAAGTGAGAAAATATGGATTTTCTTAATTTACTGGAGCAGCCTGGCTTCAACACTCTAATCAAGATGCTGGGCATAATTTAAAGGCTTTAATTTCTTTCTTTCAGTTAATAGAGAAGGAATTTAGAGTACTTATATATAGCAATTACACACTGAATTAATGAACTAGTAACAGGGAATGAGACATTTCCTTTAGTATAACAAACTAGCAAATTTGTAGGTTATGAAACCTTTAAATCCCCTTTCAGGCAGGCTGTTGATGGCACAGAATATTATGTAATATATGTGGACACAAATATTATTATTGTTTGCAGTGTAAGCCTCTCATACAGTACAGCTGTTGAACAAACTGCAGCAGACATTTAACTCCTGTTTACCACCAGAGCATTTTATTGGCAGCAATTTACAATCCTAAATCTTCTGTCCTTTTAAATGCAACATGCCCCATTCCTTAAACCTCAGTTACTAGCAAGGCAAGTAATCCAGTGGCTTTGTCAAGAGAAATTGTCATAGACAGGAAGGGAGTGGTTTAGGTGGAGAAAAATATGCCAAATATTGTGTCCAAAATTGTTCACAGCCAGGTTTTTCATATGAGAAAGAACTGGCTGCTTCAAAGAGATAGTGCAAAATGAAGTTTGTGCTAGATATAAAGAAACACCTGTTCTTGTTATCACTGTGTGTCCAACACCACTAGAAAACTTCCCAGGGGTGAGGCACTGTGCCACTGACACTGCAATGCAGGCTTCAGGCTGCGTGTCAAAAGGTAGGTGTTTTAGTGCTTATGACTTTACTATTTGGAAAAATACATGTTTCGTTAAAAATTGAGTTTGCGAAATTTCATTGGAGCTATCTCACTCAGAGCCTGAACAAAGTCAGGTAGGCTGGTAGATAATACTTAGCAAACTGGTGGAAAACTTTGCCTTAGGGGCAAGAAGATGGGATTTTAAAGTAAATTATATAAATTTAATTAAACTCTGGAATTGAATGGCTTTGAAATTAAATAATCCAACTGCTTTGATTTACCATATGTACTAAAATGACTCTCATTATAAGGGTGATTGCTGTAGAATAGTCAAGAAGCCACAGAAAGGGATGAAAGGTGATTAATTTAAACCAAATTCAGTGAAAAAGTCATTTTTTAGCAAAGTAAGACCATTATTCTAGACTTTGTCAGTATCTGAACAGCTTTGATCCATGTTCTGTAACATGGGAAAATGCAACACACCCAGAAGCACTGTATTTAACACTTATTTAATGCCTGAAGAATAGTCCTGCTTAAATTAGCCACTCTATACTATTTAAATCATTTATCTGCAGCATGCTGTACATAAATGCCAGGACCAAAAGAGGCTGCTACCACATGGGTACAGGAAAAAGGACACAGAATATTTAGGTAATGAGATCATGTAAGCATTATTCAACACACTAATCAAATCAGGTGACTCTACATGGCTTATAGCAGATGCACATCTCCTGCTAATATCCATAAAAGCCTCATTTGTCTGATGAGAGAGTAATTCTAATAGATGAGGCTGAAAGATAAACAGCAAAAAGCTGAGTGCCATGTTTGTACCACATTTCTTCAGACACAGCCTGCTTATTTTAACTTACCTGTTATGCAACAGAAAAGGATTCCCTTTCAGTATTAATGGATGAGATGCTGCCTTAAATTGATAATGTGTCATTTGAGACCTGATTTATTGTTTTCTATTCAGTGTATGCAGATACAGGGAGCAAAGGAAAAGGTTTGACTATAGGAAAAAGGTCACAGATGAGAGCAGCATAAACCAAAGATGAGATCAAGGCTCTTAGTAGTTTTTAGGAATTTTAGTTTTTAGGAAATTCTAGGCAATCCAGGCAGCCAGGCTCCCAGCAGCTCTGTGGAAATCACGGTGCAAGTGGGCTGATCACTGAAAATGGGCTCTGCAATTCCATTTTTAGGAATGCTTGAGTAGACAAGTCCTGTAAGAGGAATCTGCATGCTGGAATTATGGTGGATGTATGATGAACCTGATTAACAAGAAATCTTTGGAGGAGAGAATGTCAGAAAGACTCTAAGCTAGCAACTAGACTAAAATGAGAAAAAGCCATTTGAAATACAAATCCCTGTAGAATTATTTTTCAGATCACTTTTAAAAAATCTGTAAGATAGGTGGAAAAAATCTAAATATCCAGTAACATTTTAAAGGAATTGTAGAAGACTTAAAACTAGTCTAGAAAGATGGACAGTTCTTTTTTGAATAAGGTCTTTCTAGATTAACAGTAAAATCACATGTAGCAGCCGCTGCCTAATAATCCTCTCTAGTGTTTGGTTATCTGAATTTGCTTTAAGTGTCACATTCTAACAGCTAAGATGCAGCTATTGATTTTTTTTTCCTTTGTCTTGGCCAAACAAGTGAGGAAATTTGAAGCTGCTCCTGATGTTTAGACCTGATATTTAGTAACTAAACAGAGAAATTGGAAGGGATAAAACTTCTCTTTAGAGCTACTCCAGCATATTCTTGCAGCTGAGGCTTCCATTCCAGCTTAAGCCCAAAAAAGGCAGCACCACCACTTGGCTGTTATTTTTCATGTAATTGACAGCAATGTTGGAAAGCATCAAGAAAGAATTTGAGAGTTAATTCAATTTCAATTGAAAAAGATAAAGAATTGTGCATCGCTTTATCTGGGAAAGGAGAAACTGGTAAAACAGACAGTGATAGACCTTCAAGCAGGAAGGGAATCAAGACAAGAAAGAGTGCCTTTATGTTAGAAAGGTCACAAGCTTCAGACACTTAGTTTGCAGACCTTGTGCTTTCACACAACCACTGAAAGTTAGAGAGAAGCACAATGAAATGGTTCTTTTAAAAAGGGGGAGTTACTCCAAGCAGTCCCACTCAATTACTTAGATTTTGCATTTGTTTTGGATAGAAACCAGGTACACAGAGAGCTGGTAAAGAGAGTTTCAGAAAACATCAGTGATTCACTGGACTTTTTAAACTTGTGTCTAACTGGGTGGAAGATAACCTTTTGCTTGGTCAGAAAAGTCACCTTGTCCAGGTTAAACACAAGCAGGGATGAGGTCAATAAAAGCCATGTATACCAGAATTTCTCTGGATTTAGTGGATTTTTCACTGGCAACACCCATCTTCTGCATCAATGACAACAACAAAATGTCAATAAAGCTGAGATGAATCACCATGACAGCTGATAGGACCCTAAGCCAAGATCTGTGGACAAAGCTTTTCTGACAAGACAGCTGAAGTTGGTGTGTGAGCTCTGCAAACCTGGATGAATGGTGAAGTTTTGAATTTGTATCTCACCCGGAATAATTTTACTTCACTGTTGCTCAGAGCAAAGGTAACCTTGAAGTTTTATGTGGCATATCAGCTAAAAAATTAAGATATCTTCAGAGCATTCAGAAAGCTACACTGGAAAAAAAAGAAAGGTAATTTCCAACCAGAAAAAAAGTTTTGATCCGCATTGTGGAAAAAGTGTAAGTGAAGCCAATGGTATTATGTTAGCAATTTATCCAACCTCCATATCATCTCAGGTATCTGGAGCATCAAAAATAATGTACCATGGGCTAGAATTACTGCACTTTGGCATTTTTGTTGTTGCAATAATGTACTAAAATTATCTGCAGCCCCACAATTAAAACCTAGGCTTCAGAGGCTCTGTGAATGTTAGTGTATCTTCAAAGCACTTTACAGATCAATCCTTTTCAGCATCACTTCAAAAGTGGAAAGAATTACCTTTATCTAATTGAGAAGCAAGCTGCAGCACAAAGACACAGTGAGTCATCTGCCAGTTAAGTGCCTGGATACCAGGGGGATGATACAAGAACAGAGAACAGAGTGTCCAGAGCACATCACATCATCTGCAGCTGGTTTCCAGAACATTAATCTCATCTCCTTTCTATATTTAGTCTTCTGTAGACTTGTTCTGTAAACCATTTTCCATACCTGTGCTACACAGCTATTCAGCCACTTCCCAAAAATGCATTTTCCATCTGCTTCTCTTCTTTTTACATGACCCTTATTTCCCCTGCTATCCATTGCTGCTCACAGCCACTACCTGAAAGTTGCAACCATTTCCAGCTCCTTGCATCCCCCTGAGCTTCTTTTTTTTAGGGAATCCAGGCAGCCAGGCTCCCAGCAGCTCTTTGGAAATCATGGTGCAAGTGGGCTGATCACTGAAAATGGGCTCTGCAATTCCTTTAATCCCAGAGGATGTTGCTTTCCACTGAGCCTACAAGGACACAGTCTGAAAACTCTTTTCTTCATCAGCTTATATCAAATTCTTCAAGCCTTTCCCATATATTAGCAATATTCAAAATGCTTTCTTTTAGGTAGCCAGGAAGTCAACATTTTCTAAGCACTCCTGCTAAAGTTACTGCTCATTTCAAATAGCATTTTTCCTTAGCCACTGAAATTTACACCAATTATATGCAACCCCCAAATTTTGCAGTCACGTACCTCAAAGGTGGCCTCTGTTTAATGGCACAGGGTGACAATGAATACCATCAAAATCAATGAGACCTTCAGATGCAAACAACCATCAATATTTATTTCTGTTCTCAAGGATGCATTTCAGAGTCTAAATTTAGGCACTTAGGAAGGACAAGGGACAAAGACAGAATCTTTATTGGGAAACATAGACAATATCCAGTATTTCCTACTGCTTTATCAAGACTAATCTGCTTCAGCAAATTTAGCTGCCACCTATTCTATTCAGATCTAGCCAAGATTGCTGTGTTTAGGTTCAGGACAGTTTAGAGGATAATCAGGAAGATTCCCAAGCCTTTTTCAGCTCATGGTCTGTAAAAGCCCTTTTGTTCTGGTGGATAATCAGATCTAAGCTTCACATAACTTCCTACATGAAATACACATGAAATTGCTTTCCACTACCCAGTTCTCTACCTGTTTAAATCCTATTAAAACACCTTGACACCCAGCGAATATGGGGATAAATATATACTGAAAGTTATTTTCTCCTCCTCAGATGCCTTACTTCCTGGTCTGCAAAGAACTGTGGTATCAGTAAGATCACAACAAATCTGTTTAAAATTACTGTGTCCTTGTATCTTTTTTGAAGGGCTCTTCCTGCAGGATATTAAGTTCTGTAAAACTCTGCAAGACATTTTTCTTTCTGAGGATAAGGTGACCCTAAGGTTTAATGGGCTGAAATGTTAATATAACTTGTGGTTTTATCTAGCAGCTATTATCTAGACCTTTGATAATAGTTTAAAACCATTTCAAGCATATATTTTTAGTCCTGGTCAACTTCAGAAAAATAGGTATATGAAATGTTTATTAACATTCTACAAGTGCTGTTCTTGGACTCTTTTCCTAAGCCTCTGGTCCAGCTCTGTTTACCTACACTGACCTTTGCTGTGTCTGTGTTCTTAGGACAGTTCTTTGGATTTCAGTCAGATTATAATCCTGACAGAGAACAGATCAAAAACTAGTCTGGTCCCCTGTGCTGTAGGATACCTCAGTAAAAGCTGGGACAACAACATAAGTTTAGATCAGATGATGGTGTCTAAGGTGTCTGAAAACAGCCCATCCAACCAGAAATACATTGTGGTAGAAGCATCATTCACTTGCTCCTAAACATTATCTTAAAATGATGGCAGCAAAAAAATTCCATATATTAGGAACAATTATAAACCCATGTACAAAACCATCTATTGTACCACCATGGAAATGTCAAATGTCCTCTGATTTTAAAATATTTCCCTGCAGATTTACATTTCATTGTGCTGCAGTGAAGAAACCCCTCCTGCAGGAAATGCAATGGTTGTCGTGATGTTATTTGGGCAGCTACTCCAATGGTGCCATGATTCTTAAATTAGGCTTCTGGCAACATATAGCAATAACCTTTACAGCCTCTCTCAGCACAGGAGCAGGCAGTTATAGGAAAATTAACAAAGATAAGTGGAAGTGAACTGGTTTTGGTCAGTGGTGGCTTCAGTATTTAAGTCTTTGCACTACCTGCAGAAGGCAGGTCTGAGATCCTCAGCAATTGATAAGAAAAATCATCATCAAGCACATGAAAGGATTCAATCCCCAAAACTCCTGATTCAAGAATAGTATTTCCTCCCTGGCTAAAGTTGTGCAAGACCATTTTGTTTCAGGATAAAGAAGCAAATTAAGTCATCAGCATGAAAAAAGAAGATAGATGAATGCTGACACAGAAATGGAAATGTATCTTCCATAAGTATTTTCTCATGGAGCTGGATTACATGTCACCAGCTAACCACTTCCTGCAGCATTAAAGCAGCAATTTCCTAACCCGTGTTTCTGGACTCCCCAGTAATGACACCCAGACTCCTGGCCAGGCCTGTTGACCAATGTCTCCAAGGATGAGCAGGAGGAAGCACCAGTCTCAAAGCTGGCATGATTCAGTTTGCTCAGCTGATATGGCAGGAAGGCTGGGAGGAGGGAATTTGTTTTCACTGCTGTTACTGCACTATTTCAACATACTTTTAATTGTTCGAGCATTTCACCTACTGAGGGCAAGAATTAGATATACAGAAAGTAAAGGCTTTCCACAGGGAAGGACAGCTTGAGATATTGAACAGCAGCTTCAACCCAGCATTTGCTGAGTTTGATTTAACTCACTGTGTTCAATGTTGTCAGTCTTGCAGCCCTCTGAGAAGTTCAGGACAAACCAGAGATTTTCAGTTCCTCAGCCCCACTGCTGTACTCCTCTTCTCCTGCTGTCTACCTCAGATAAAATTACCTTTTACCACAACCATGAACCATGGCTCACGAGCTACCATGATACTGTAACAGGGAATAAGGAGGTCCAGAGGGGACAATATGGGATGCAGATTTCATATATAGCCTGTCCTTCATAGTCTCACCGAGGCCACATGACTAATGCACCCCACATTTTCAATTGTCTGAAACTCAAAGCCTAAAGAAACTTTTACAATGGCCTTGCCTTTATACTCTGTTAGACTCAGAAGACATTATGAGTCCATGCTATGAGCTATCTTACTAATGCAGCTGTCACAATAATGATTTTTCTTTTTCCATCTTCACAGCCAGGTGGTTCAATCCTGAGTTAGAAGAACCTGCTTGCAATTGATCTGGCCAGCATCAATTCAGGAAGTAGGTCAGCTGAGAAGGATGAAACACTTGCACCCTAGCTATAGAAATGATCCTGGGTGCCCCAAGTAGTTCAATAAAACAATTTGCTCTTTTACAAGGCAATTGGGATCAAAAAAAATTTTTTTTGTCTTAAATACCGTTTGTTCAGGCAAAGGATCAATTTAGACAGTAAATCATGTTCAGATACATCCCTATACCATAGGATAAAGATGCTCTCAAAGCACAAAATGAATAATTTCCATCAACAAAGACAAAAAGATATTTAACAGAATAATTGTGCCAGCTTACAGTTCATGCAGAATATGACTGTCACCTGCAAAGACAACTCCCTTCACAACGGGGTGGGGGGGGGTGCTGGCCTAATTTGCAGGAGGCACACCACGGTGACATGGCAAAGGTGCCCATGTCCCATCACCCACAGGCTGTCCCTTCCCTCCTCAGCTGAGTGGCACAAGGGGGTCACCTTCCTGCTGCCACTCTGCCAGAGGTCTGTGCAGACAAGGCATAAACTGCATCTGTCTGTGCATTCCTTTTGTCAGCTGAGCACTGCTCCTCTGGGAGCTGAAGATATGCAAGAGCTCACATTTGGTATTCTGAATATTCTCCTTTTACAAACTCTAACCTTTCAATATCTGATTTGTCAGGCTGGAAATCTGTAACTTCATGTGTTGATTTCTGTTGTTTTCTGAAGACTACCGCTTAAACTAGCAGCAGTTTCTTAAATATACATAGAATAATTGTGTGGATTGGAAATACATTACAGTAGAAATCCCGTGGAAGTGGCAATTTGCAAAGTTTTTTTTCTGAAAAGACAGAAGAATTTGAGATCGTGCAGATGGCATGTTGACAGAAAAATCTAGATTAATTTGTCAGCCAGATTAAAAAAAATTAAATCTGCATACCAGCAACTTTTTTGTATATGCCTTACAAGTGTTCTTTTTTGGCATGTATTAAATCTTCCATGAAAAAACACTAAAATAAGAACTCAACCAATTTTATTTTAATGCAAATTCCAAAATTCTGTCAGAAGGCTTCTCTTTGGCAACAACCAAGAGAGTATAAATAATTGCTAGAGTATTACACATTAAATAATTGCTGACAAACCAAAAGAAAATTATTTGCCAGGTATTTAAGAATAAGCAATTTTAGCACCTTTACTAAGGACAAAATTAGAGCTAAGCAATTTATACCTACAAGAAAGTCTATAAATAGCATTACCTTTCAGCAAGTCAGTTGTCACCACTAACGGGGCTGAAAAAAATAAAAATAATAATGGGTTTCAAAATGGCTGCCTACTGATCAATTTATTCCAAGCTCCAGGTACATTCAGGAGAACTGCCGCTCTGAATGAGCATGCGAGAGAAGGTTCCCTTGGATGCCATTCCTTTAACACAGTCCAAAATAAAGTCCTTCTCCACCCTCACCCCATCACAAGTAAGGTGTTGTATGTCCTCTGGAGTCCCCTAAAGCTCCATTCCAGCTCAAAATCAGATTAAATCTGAAATCCAGGTTGAACATTTGGTAATCTGCCATCAAATTATCAGTTCATATGGTTTTCATTTTTATGGTTTTAATTTTCCTGACTAAGAGCGCTCTGTTTCCCTTCTTGGGTTGTCTGAAAGTGTTTGTATTTAGCACACGACCCCTTTCTACAAAGGAATTACAGGAAAGCTTTACGAAGATTTTCAAATCCAGAATTGCAGCCTGTCACTTTTTCTTCACACAGCTCCTAGCCCAGTTGTGAATTTGTGGGGGTGGATGTGTGGGGGAGTTGCAGTCTTCTTTCTTCTTCTTCTTGCTGATGGGAAATGATAGGCAGCAGAAGAAAATCAGAAATCAGCTTTACAGTTATGAGACAGAGAGAAAAGGCAGCTCTACTACTCACATTATCACGGAGCACAGCAACCGAGGGTGACAGCTCCAAGGGAGATCTTGGACATCCCAGTGACATCACTCAGCAACCCCTGCTGTCTAAAATTCCATGCAATTTTAAAAACACCACTGCTGACAAGTACAGGATATGTTTATTTTTTAAACCAAGAAGTGGGTCACAGCTCATCAGCTCGTGGGAATTTTGACAATCGATCCAACCAGGAGCTCTGAAAGCAGAAGAGCTTCTCCCAAGCACACAGTAGGAAGAAGCATTTTAAGCATGAACCTTTAAGTATGCTTTAAGAAAGGCTGCATGTATTGAAGATAAATATATGAGGCACTTAAAATGATGCCTGTTTTTCAGGAATATATCTTAGTTAGTGAATTTGCACAGAGAAACTTAGCTAAAACCTAGCTAGACCTAGAAACTTAGCTAAAATAATTTTCTCTATATTAGTTATTCTGACTGCTAGTGCCCAGGACAAAAAAAAAAAATCCATTTTCAACACCTATCTCTGACTCTGAAGTGCCAGGACCAGCTGAAGCCAATCGACAGAAACACAGTTTGCCAAGGCCAATCTGATCCTAAATAACCCAGATTTTCTGTCAGTGATTATGTACCCCCAAAAATATATCTCATGTGCAAACCTGTATTAGTTCATAGGGGATAATTCTGAAAATATTGTCAACATTCATGACAGTACTGATTGAGTATATTATCTATAGACAGAAGTAATCAACAGATATTTTCCAAGAATCCACATTTGTTCTAATGAGAAAGAACATGACTGGATTTAGTCAACTATCAGCTGAGAAAGCTTAGTCCGTCACTAAAAGCTGGCTCTGATTTTCTGATCAATGTCCTAGTATGGATAGAAGTTACACCAGGCTTGAGAAAGTTGGGGATCCTTGGGAAAAAGTGTTAGAGGCTCTGCTCTGTACGGAAGTGTCCCCTAACAAAAGTACAGATGAATGAAATCTTAGCCTTGCTAAAAAAAGGCTGATTGCCCACTATTCTTCTTCAGTGAGAAGGCAGAGAAAATCCATTACTTTAAAGCTCCACTGATGTCCAGAATTGGGTCAATCATCCAGAAAATCACTTCTTTCTTAAACCATGTCTCCACCAGAACTATTCTCAGGTTGAATGCTTATGAAGGAACCACTGAATCCACCCTTCTGTGTCCAAAAGGATATATTCATTTGATACTAACTTAAGAATACCTGTCAAGAATAACACTGGGCTTTACCTCCCCTGGAAACAAACTGCAAACTTGCAGGAAATACACTCTAAATGGCAGCTGTTAATAATGGGCTGATAGAAGTGATAGAAGTGCTGTGCTGGGACTTGGGCAATCAAGGTTCATTTTCTGATTTTTCACAGGGTCAGCTGGACTCTGCGCACAATTCTTCCTATGGAAGGCTTAAAAATCCATCCTTCACCTGCCCTTTTGCCTCATCCAAGAGACCTTCCAGGATTTTGTTTACAGTTTTGCTATTTACTTTTATTCTGATAGCTCAAAAAAAAAAAAAAAAAAAAAAAAAAAGGTGGGAGACCTTATCTTTCTGGACTAAAGCAATAGGAGATTAACCTTCTGTTCATTTAAAGTGATATTTTCAAAGTTTGTTTTTTGGCTTTGTGTGCCAGAGGTATGTGTGCAGTGTATTGGTGTACTCCTATTGCCTTGGAAAGATTTTTGCACTGATTTGAAACATGCATCAAAAGAAAATTCATGTTCATAGTTAGTCTGACCTAACTTCAGCAGTTTCTTTTATGACATGCAATAGGAATGGAAAAACCACAAGTCTGTCACAATGCAGTGTTGTTAGTGCTGCTTTCATTAGAAGTTGTAAGTATAAACTTGGAAGCGTCACTTTCAGCATGTAAAAACCCAGCATTTATTTAAGAGTCACTTTTTAAATAAATACAGTCCCAACTGTCATTCCCAGCTATTTAATCAGAAGGGGCTTCTCAGGAATATAAAGCAGGAAGTGATTAAGTTCAATTAGAGTCAGTATCTACAAGCCTCCCCTTAAAAAAGCAGTGTGTGTATATATATATATATATTTGTATATATTCTTGAGGGCTGTTCAAACGTGGTATCTGAATGAATGAGACTGTTAATGGATGAAGAGCACAGTGTGCACTTGCTATCCACATTGAACTAATCTATGACACAAAGAAGATTTAAAGAAAATCTGAAGATTACAAACAATAGCCTGCAGCAAAGGAAAATCTTAGAGTGAACTTTTAATACCTCACTTATTTTCCTAATTTTTTCATAACAATCTTGCAGTTTAAGTGAAGACTCCAAGCCATCATTTCACTTCTGCTCCTTTCCACCAAAATTATCCTCTACCTCTTGAATCATCCCTACATGCAATATTCTGCTTATACTGGAGAAAACAATAGAGGAAGATGCTTTTTAAAACTAGATACTTGCAGTATTTTCTTTTCCAGACTCTGTTACATTCTCCATTATTGTGTGTATTGCACACCTTGTGATGGGCAGGTGTAGATCACATTGACTGCTGTGGTAGAGCCAAGGGAAAAGATGGTGCTCAGCAGCTTTTCCTTCAAACCCACCCCTCTTCTTCCAGAACAAGCCAGTCTTCTTCCAAAGACTCTTCTCACAGTCTTCTCTTTCTTTTTATTGCTTTGGATTTTGTATAAGTGCTCAATACACTCTTTTTCATGACATTAAACAGCATATGGTCCTGGTTACCTTGAGCATGCTCCTAAGAGAATCCCTGTTTTCAGAGGAGAGGGTTTGCTGCCAAACTGGCAAGCAGCTTTTTAGCTCCCCAAGCCCAGTGACACTTCCTCAGTATTTATGACCTTTTTTGTGACACAGGACTCGGGGATGCTCTCCGAGCCTGAATCCCCAGCTTGCCTGTTGTATCTGACAGCTGGAGGACAGATGTGTAGAGAGGCTGGCAAGGCACAGCTGGGTTTGACACCCCTCAGATTACTCACGCATGGGACTGCATGCTGCCACAGGTGAGCAAGCTGTGTGCTGGCAGCAATGGCATGAAGCCAGAGGTTTGGAATCCTTCATTTTTGATTTTCAAAGTTGCAATACCAATTCTTAACTCCTTCTCACATAATTTCTACAAGAGCTCTGTATAAGTCACTACAATATCCACATCACACTCTTCCCTGACAACACTGATTTAATCATTTCTCCTGATTTAAAAAAAAAAAAAACAACAAGACCCTGTCATTGCCACTTGCCAAGTTTGTTAAGCACCCTCATCTAAAAGGCTGTGAATCACTCTAGGTAATTTAGGTCCCATATCCTACTTCATAAAGGAAGTTCTTCAGCTTGAAATTTAGCATGTCTCTCTCCAAATCAAAAGAGGTTCTAAAGAAGATAATTACATGCACGGAAAAAGGAAACACAAAGGCTACAATTATATATTCAGCTACAACTCCAGTTATGATTATTTTTTCGTGTGATCTCTTGGAAAACACCATCCCATTCTCCACTTCCAAGCAGGTTACAGTGAGACCCTCTCTGATGTCTCCTCCTTCTTCTGTGAAGACAGATTCCCTCCCTCCTCTAGCAAGCCAAGGTTCATGGAACAAAGTTTCTTTCCCCAGAAGTGCATAAGTAATGTTCTTGATGTGCCACAAGAGGTTAGTTCTGTCTGAAAAAGAGGTGAAATCTCTCCAAGCCACAATTTTTTAGCCATGTAGGGTTTTGCTGACTTTGCCTTATCCTCTATACATAACATCCATGTCAGGTATCCACCTGACTTTCAGCAAGGCATTAATACCAAAAACTTAAATGTGTTCTTAATTTGCACTTCTGCTTCTGCCTAAGTTTCTGGCCTGAAGACACCTTCATAGGGGTAGGTTGAGGCTCTGAAACACTCTCACACATCAAAGTTCCAACTTCCAAACAGAACTTCCTCACCATTTATGTTTTAAATCACAAAGCCTCCCAAAAGCTTCCATCTCTTGTGCAATCCTACCAGTGCCCCCACCTTTCTGCTTTAGAGATCAACTTCTCCCTGTCTTGCTATACACATCCTATTTAGTTAATACTCCCTGTGGCAGTAGATCTTACATATTTTCTATCAAACAGAGATAAAATACTTACATGTTGTTATAAATTTAGTGGAGTCAAACACTTTTTCTGCTTTCTTTCATTTAAGGGATTGGTGGGAGAGGGTGTTTTGTTTTTTCAATACAAATATCCTCGGGGTAAAAAGCAGTACAGACGTCCTCTGCTCACCACTGCTGACAATAAGACAGACATCTGACAAATTAGTCAATCTTACCTGCACCTTATGTTCAGAGGACTGAAAAGGGAACTAATTAGTGGAATTAGCATAAAGCAGACCTTGAGCTGGACTATTCAGTACTGTGGCAGGACAGGTATTCTTTGTTCTCACAGCTTTTCTGGTGGGGAGAAGGGTGGCAGTCAGGAGATAATTGCAGTGTGCTGGGGCAGTATTCACAGACAGCAGGGATCCTTTCAGCCAGGGTTGCCAAGACAAGACAGGCAGGGCACTGAGCTTTCCCTACCTGCAAGGCCTTTTGCCATTTTTAGAGCAATTTTTAGAGCTTTTCCTTGGTGCATGGGGAAGGGAAAGTGGGCTGAGGAGTCCAAACCATTTGTTTTCCTTCTCTCAATTCTGCTGAGCATCCAGGCTTTTAGCTGCTGCATTCAGAGATAAAGGCTTGCCCATCCCCTTCCCCATTTTCAATCTGTGAAGCAAATTTTAGGAGGAAGAAAATAAATAATAATTTTCCATGCTTCTCTTTGTCTGAGGTAGGAGTAGGAAACACTCTCCTGTCAGGGCAATTCTGAGCTTGCAGCAGCAAAGAAAGCAGCCCCTCGATAAGCAGAGGCAAAACTAAGTATGGGCCAATGAAAAAGATATGGATATGTTGTGGTACGAGATTTGTTTACTTTTCTGGTATCTGTTGATTGTCCAAAATCTCAATATTTCAATATCTACCTCCAAACCCTCCTTCTGTAACCCTGGAGATAGGAATGTCATTGGCTGACCTGAAGTGCAGCAGTGACAGGAAACAGAATCACATCGCCTTCACATGAGGGACCTCGTTAGGAGAGCAAGGTACTGAAATATTTCCTTATTTTCTGTAAAAAAGGCCATGCATGCAGGGGAATTGCTTGTAGCCAAACCATCTGAGTCAGAATGAGCTGCTAGCATTGTAGTTTCTCTGTGGAAGGGGAAGGGCAACTATTTGAAGCAAAGCCTTGGTTGCCCCTGTGTTAGTTTTACATTTGACCCAAAGGGTCACTTCTCAATAAGCCTCTAGCAGGATATAACAAGATGACAAGTATTTAGATGCCACGTAGCTTGTATTGATGTGTGGGAGACAAAACCAATCCATTTTAGGGAACAGCTCTGAACACAACAGAGGAAACTGATGTTCATAACCCCTTCCTCTCTTACCACAGATTAAACACACACAGAACTCAAAAAGAAAGTTTCTCTTACATTAGTTTGTGTCTGCGCAAGTCTTGGAGAGAGCTGACAGACATGGACTCATATGGACTCCTGTGCAGAGTCAGGAGCTGGTCTCAGTGGTCCTTGATCCCTTCCAGCTCTGCTTATTCTGTAGCTTCCTGTAGCTGCTGTTTCAAAGACACCTTCAAGGCAGTAATCTTATTTAATCTGAAGGCAGGACAGGCACATACCTCAGGCTGCTGAGGATGAGTGCACACACCTAGACTGTGTTTATTTGTATGAATACAGCCATGGACTGTTCCTTCTCAGTAGTCTGTTTCCATTTTTTGCTTTAGAGGATTCCCAGGGAATACATGAAAGCTGAGCACACTGTTCAGCCATCGTAGCAAAGAGACATATGGAGAGAAGGAGTGTTACTTCAGAAGCTGCTTTTTTAACCAGGCAAATATGCCAGCTGCTTTTAAACTCTTCACAGGTTTTCAGTGCTGCAAATAATCTTGAGATGCAGCTCTTAAAGGGAGTGTGAGCAGGTGGTCAAAGTTCAGGAAAAACTCCACTTGATGCTTCAGCATGTATAATCTGCTTATTTCCATTGATGTGAATATTACAGCATGCCCAGTATCATAAATAACTGAAAGTGCAACACATTTATAGTTCTTCAGTGGTTGGGCTCCCAAAGGGTTTATAAGTTAGGTTTGAATTACTCAAAAGAGAACAAATTTATACTATTTAGAAGAGTTCTGACATGTAGAGAGCTTTTAGAAACAGAACAGAGTTCTGCAGAAAGAGACATTTCCAGATAACAGATGACATTATCACCTAATGTGCTTCTGCAAGGCACTTGGCTGAGGGATAGGGATATAAATAAAATGGGAACTGGGCACAGATAAATACAAAATCTGCTAGTACAGATAAACTAAGGCTGTGGACCAGTGAGAAAAACACCCCAACTTCAGAGCCCAGATTTCACCTTCACAGGTACAGGAACCATTTGTGGTTCATGAGAACTAGAGCCACACAAACTCCCCCTTCAGCTTTCTGGGAAACTCAGAAACATCTAGAACATCAGAAAGGGGACAAAACAAACCAGAAAACTTTGTAATAATTCAGGTAGCAAATCATAAAATCTTCCCAAACACATTGATGTAGCTGCGTCCAAATACCTTTTTGAGAAAATGAGACCTAAAGATGATTGTCACAATCACACAAAGTTTCTATTTAGACTGAACAAAGATAGTTTGCATGAAAAATCTTTAAGCTCTAATTAGAAAAGAGCAGCTTCCGAAAAAAAAATATTCAGATTACCAGATTGCAACTCATTAAAAACCATCCTTGTCACTTCCCATAATAAAGCTTCCTTGGACCACACCATACTTAAAAGAATCTTAATGAATTTTCTACTGCAATAATTTTATGAACAAGCTACTCCATTACAAGTTACATAATTTTATAAATTACAATTGAGTTTCTGGGCTTTTTTCAGCTTTAATATTTGTCACAAAACTGTTTGCTAAACAGTACTTCGAAAGTTTGGAAGGACCCAGACACTGAGAGCACTTTCTATGTAGCCAGGAGTAAAATCAGTATTCCTGCCTTTTACATTTTGGTTTAATTTATGCTCCTCAGCAGCAGACATATTAACATGAAGTCAACAAAATTTGATTTCACAGAAATTTAAGCCACTGAAAGACAGGCTTACTAAACCAGCAAAAGGTCAAAGGATTCTGAAAAAGTAAAAAAAAAAAAAAAAACCAAAATACAAAACAACAACAACAAAAAAAAAAAAAAACACCAACAACTACTTGCACGTGGTTGGTAGAAGAAATGTAGAAATGGCTGCATGGGATACAATTTGGTACCCTTTTGAGGCACTTAGGAGGTGTTTTGCATTTTAAGAAGATGAGCAGTGGTGGGCCATGCATGGGCTGGGGTGTGCATCATACTTGTAACCATCTGTCACAGAAAAATGCATGTACTTAGTCCAAAATGTAGACAGTCTGAAAGGAAATGCTTCATTTCTTGACTGAAAAACAACATTTTTTCTCAGAAATAGATCAGTGGTTTGGGTAGAAACACTCTGAGTCCTCACCCTTTCGTTCCCCTGCACATAAACTTAGTCCAGGCTGGTAATTTTGGCACAGTCAAAATGTTTGAAGCTTTTGAGCAACTGGAAACAATATGCTAACAGAAAGAGTCACCTTAAACTCTTAGCCCCACCTGTATCAAAAGCATTTCATGTGTGCTCTGACATCAGAATGAGCTCCCCACACACAGTGACTGCTCCTGTTTGAGCTTCTTTTCATAAATATATGAAATACGCACCTAGATATGTTCTCTCTCAGCGCACCACAGAGAGGCAGTTTCAGATTATAGAGAAGAGGAATAGAAACTGAGCTCCTGTTTCTGTCAACTTCTAATTTTGTACCCTTCTGGTAACTTGGGCAGCTTTATTTTCACTGAAATTAGATGTGCACTGGGTTAATGAAAAGAGCACTCTCTGGCTCTGCTGTAAGCACTTTCATTCCCATATTCTCACATGGAAGAATGAAATACTTGTGGGATTTTTTTGTTTGTTTATTTAAACCAGTAATAGATACAATCTTTTTTCCCCCTAAAATCCCACAGTTTTGTGTATACAACCTGGATCACTGTGCAGCTGTGTGTCTTTAAGCACACCTATGACCACAGTGTCTGAAAACCCTGAGTATTTTAAAAGTAACCACAGGTGACTATCTTGTTTAACCAGCTGCTGCAAAAAGTCAGGGGTACTTATTTGTTTCCTCATATATTCTTTGCTTTTTCTGGAATATATTTTTATTTCATGTTCAGCTGCATGGTTATTCTTTAAGGCATTGAGTCAAGAGATGAAAAATCTCAATTTTTTTCTTTAAAAGAGAAACAAAAAAAAGTATGGAAAGAGAAGCCTATCAGGAATGGTGTTTCCATGCGCCCTGAATCCTGCTATCTTAATTTATTAAAGGTGCAAGCAGAAAGATCAAGAGAAGAGCTTATGAATTCTTTCTGTTTTCACAGAAGGTGACAAACCAAATGAAAGGGAACACTTCATTTCACAGCCAAACTCTGAGGCACCATGTTCACTATGGGTTATGAATTGACTGCTAATGAAGTACAAAACAGTATTTGTGTTACCACCCTGTTTGGGACATATCTGTGAGCAGAGCCTCTGCTGCAGATCACTTCCATTATGACTTCTTTAATTTGGAATGCCATTTGACCAAAATTAATTTTTCAGCTGAGGCAAATCGTTTTCCAAAGATGGGTGATTACCCTTATAAATAACACCAACAACAATAAAACATGACCCTAGTACAAACCTTCCTGACTGATTGATTACAAACTACTAAAAAAAAGGAAAGTTATTTACCATTTGCTTGGCTTTCTCCTAAGTGTAATTAAAAATAATCTGGAAATCGGTATTTCATATCTGTTGTTCTCATCACTTCATTCCATCGCTGTGTGGTGCACAGTCATCATTTGGAGTGTGGAACTATTTTTAATGGGACAAAGTGTACAAATATTCCATCAAAGCTGCTGCCACGGATTAAGGGTTTCATGGCATCTTTGCAGCCAGTGACAACACGGATTTTTTGGAAAAAAGTTTCTCGTGCAGTGTTAGGAATGTTGAAGAAACAAAATCCACCACTGCTGGCAGCTATTTTTTTCCTTTTTTGAAACCCTTTTGCCATTTTTTTAATGTTGTTTATGCCTTGGGAGCATCTTGTGTTAAAAAACAGAAGGGTGGCTCGGGCTCACGGCCTGCTGATATTTTAAAGGGCAAGTTGAAGAACAGAGATCACTCAGGAAATAAAAATGACAAGAAGAACTTTCTGAGCTACAAGACTGCTCTTTTTTCATATCATTCCCAGAAAAATGTTATAACATCATAAAACATGCACTCATTCCTCCTTGGAAGTCATCTCTGTGATTATTCATTACCAGAAGATAGGTCAGAAACAACTACCAAAGTTCTCAGAGTTTTGGAGAACATGACTGACAGACCCTTAATAACATAACAAGAGAGGGGGGAAAGAAAATCCAAGCATATTCTTCCTAGCAGGGTGAGGTGGGCGTATACCAAATATAGCACGAGGGTAAAATCCAGTATTTAGATTTTTATGAGCTTATCAAATTGGTCAAGATGGAATCAGAGGAGCTGGAAATAATCTAGAATTTAAATCGCTAAAGTTCTTGGGAGATTTCATCAGTATCTGAAGCCATTTTTTTTTTGAGAAATACTAATTAAATTGCCATGTCTCGTCCTGGGGAGGGATACAATTTTCCTTTTCTCCAAATGTATTTCCAAAGTTTATAACGACTGTTTTTGTCCTTTGCTCGGAAATCTGTTACTCCACAGTCAGCAACAGAAAATTGGTGCTTTGGCTGCTACTCACACTTAAATGCATCCTAGACTTGTTACTGAGTTACAGAAGGAATTTGATAAATTATTCTTGGCAGCTGCAGAGAAAGACAAACTTGTTGAATTTATTTCTGACTTTCCTATTCTTCTTAGTTCCATCCAATCTAGTTCAGTCAAAATACCTAGCAGGAGTAATACCTTGGTTTCCTATGGCACATTTGTCTTTCAAAGCCACAGCATTAAAATATATATGTATATATGAAGCAAAAATTTAACTATTTCATCAAGGTCACAGTGAGGATCACTGGCAGGCTAAGGATTTCTGAATCTCAGAGCATCACACATTTTGGAGGAGAGATGGAAATCATCAGTTCAAAAGAAAATATCAGTCACCCAGCGGTTAAAGAGGAAGTCCCAGCAGTTTCTGATGTAGATTTGTTAAATCTCCCAGACTTTAAATTATGAGATATTTTCATTTACTTTTTAATTTTTCCACTATATTAATATATCTGTAGTCTCAAAGGAAATAGTGATGGTGAAAGGTAAAGTCCATTCAGGTCATAAAATTCACCAGAGTCCCTAGGCATAAGCACGGTGTTAATGTAATATTTTAGAAACAAAGAAAAATGTACCATTCCCTTCAGATTTGTTTTTCATTACCTGGACTAATACCTCAACTTCTCTGCCACCCCCTGGGAAAATCTCACAGATTTCAGACTTATTTGAAGGCCTTTGTCTGGGACAATTTGAGGATTTAAGCAAAGTACAGGAGAGTCTCCATTTTTTAAAAAGTGCCTAATACAGCTTAGGAGGTGCTACAAGTAACATAATAAGGTGTACTGGATATGCATGGCCTGGTTTTGGAAGCCCAGCTCACAGGGAGCTGGTGCCCATAAGATGGACTCACATCAGGGAAGTTAATGGAAAACTGTCTCCCATGGAAGGGACCCCATAGTGTAACAGGGGAATGACCCCTCTCCCTGAGCAGTGGGAGAAACCATGGGTGATGACCTGACCAAAACCCACATTCTCTGTCTCTCTGCACCACTGGGGGAGGAGGTGGAGCTGGGAAGGAGAGAGGGGTGGGGAGAAGGTGTCTCTAAGGGTTTGTTTTACTTCTTATTGTCCTGCTCTGATTGTGCCAGTAATAAATTCAGTGCATGTCTCAAAGTTGAGCCTGTTTGGCCTGTGACAGTACTTGATGAGAGGTCTCTCTCCCAGTGTGGCACTATTTTTAATGGGACAAAGTGTAAACATTCCATCAAAGTTTCTGCCACAGATTAAGGGTTTTATGAACCTTAAATTATCTCAACTCATGAACACTTGGCTGTATTTCCTTTCCCCTGTCCAGCTGTGCAGGGCAGTGAGAGAAGTGCTTTGGTGGGTGCCTGGCATCGGATCAGAGTCAAGCAATGACAGAAGGCTTTTCAGCAGTTTGCAAGCTGTGTCTGAAAATTAAGACAAACTGGACCGTGGTTCTTATTTTTCCTTCTGTTTAATTTTCTCTTTAACTTGATTGCTACTGAGGGCAGAGACAGCTCCTTTTTCCTGCAGAACACCTAACCCAACAGGACCTTTGGAATCAGTCCAAGGCTTCATACTAGAACGCTCCAATGGAACAATTTTCACGTTTCATTGGTTCCATCCATGGAATTTTGAATGATTTATTGTGTCATAGTCCCAGAGTTCTATTCACAACACAGATTCCAGTGCAAGTTCTTCTTAGAAAAGACTGTTTTTTTTTCAAGTTTGTTTATTCTTGCAAAACATTGCCAGTGCCAATAAACGACAGGCTGCTGTACATAAATACAACTGATCTTGTGGGGCCTCCTGCAGTACACCAATGAATATTGAATTTCACACCTCTGATCCTTTGGAGTGGTTTAGGATGATAGACACATATTTACAGAAGAGGCTCTTGTAGACAATTAGCTTCATCTGGGCAGTGTTTCTAGATAACTTGACTGCTTGAAAAGGTTCCAGTTAAGGCTGAGTATCGAAAGCAGGGACGGGCACTTGCAGTTCTTCACCCTGTCAGCGACTGCTTTTTCTATTATCTTCAAGGATGAATACATCAGAGTAATAAACTAAAGGACAAGGTGACACTTGAATGTGTGTTTATACTTCACAGGCATATCTACATCTGTAAAGTTGGATTAATCTCAGCTCCTTTCTTGGCAGCAGTCTAAGCTGTTCTTTAGGAGAATACCTGTTTAGCCTCTGTTTTAGTGCTTTGTTTTACACCAGTTTCAGTAATACCATAGCAAATCAGAGCTGTATGATAGAATTACCTGGGCTTACTTTCTCCTAGCAGCAGTGTACACCAACAAAATATTGCTCATTTCAGGGGATTTAATCCTCAGTGGCACCTGGGAAAGAAAAATCAAGTTCTGCATCTAGGAGTAGGAAGGAAGAATTTCAGCCTCATGCTAATGTGGGAGGCACCTTACCCAGAGTGAAACTTTTGACTTTCTCTATAGATTGAGCAACTTGGTCTGAGTTACCCTAAAATAATCCAAATTTATTTTTAGAAGCAGCACCACCAGGAATAAAAGAAGTGTTTTAAACCCAGCCTCTTGGTCCTTCTGCCTGTCCAGTCCTTCTCTCAGCACCTTCATTCACTCCTTAAAAATGGTGATTGAGGTGACTTAAAAAATAACGTGCACAAGACGAGAAAAAAAAAAAGTTAAAGCAATAAATGAATAAAAAGAAGGAGCTGAAACCAAGGAGAGAACTGTATAGTGTCATTCTGAAGAGCTGTCAGGGACAATAAGAATAAAAGACTCTCAGCAGCTGAAGAGAGAGGCATGAAGAAATAACAAAATTCTCAATTTTAGTCACATTTGCTAGATGCTTATGAAAGCGATCTTGTAACAAACAAAAAAGGTGCTTTGAAGTGGAATTCCACATAAAAGAGATGGCAAAGATTGGCATACTCAGATATTGCTTCCCTTTTTTTCTTTGCTAATTGACATATTGTACAGGGCTGAAGCTAATTTGGGTTCCAGCAGTACCAGCATTGATCTAATAGCATTGGTTCTTAAACTTTTTTATAACTCTATGAGGGAATTAAAAATTCTGCAAGACCTGTATGTCTTGTTTTCTCTGACTTTGGAAAACAGTACAAAACCAACACTAGAACCAAGAGGCACCTGGGACTGAGCTGAAGATTCAAGCCTTTAAGAATAATACAGCATCCTGGAACTGGGGGAAGTGGTGCATCCCTGAAGACAGCCAGTCGTGGGGTGACATCGTTTTGGGATCATTTTATCCCTGATTTGTACCAACACAGTCAAGATTTTTCTTATGCTATGAGTCTGAAAACCTAATATCAGAACAGGTGAATGTCACAAAAACAGAGAAGGATTTCATTATTGACTGAAGTTTATCTGTGTTTCTTTCAGCTATACTTAGATAAAGTCATATCAGTTTTCTATCAAACATTAATTTCAATGGGTAACAGGAGATCTAAACAAAACAGAAATGCCTGGATGTTTTTTGGGGGTTTGTCACAGGGAGAAACTTGTGAACACATTGAACATTTTGTAACCCAGACATCACAGTATGAGAGAGTCCCATAAACACAGCTGTTTCATTGGGAAAATCATTAGGAGCAGCTGGAAGTACTAGAGATTGAAGAAGGCAGCGGGAAAGCATGCTCTGGCAAACGAGGAAATTATCTTTAACATTTTCTATAAGCACATCGTCTCATTAAGTTCTTTTAAAATAGATACACACAGACACTTCCCATCCATGTGAAGCCTCCACAGAAATCTTTTTGTGTAATTATGCCTGAACACATTTTTCTTAACATTTATTCAATTATGTTTAACACCTTATACAACACAGTAGAGAAATCTTAGACAATAAATTACTTCACTGGCATTAAACTGCCATTCAACTCAACTGGAATGTCCCTCAGTTGGAAATAGGCACAAGGGGAAGGATCTTTTTGTAGGTGTGGTACCTATAGTACATTTTAATTTAATTTTTTGAATGAGTTAAAACCCTTTTATGAAGGAAGTTGTGAGGATTTGGGTAAAATTTGAATATTGTGGAGACAAGCTTTGCTATGAGATGTTGGGATTATTTTAAAAGCCTTCAGCTTGGGAGTTTGTCACATGGCCTGGTTGATTTAACTACATATACATTAGGATATCAGCAATTGTTTATCACATCTTCCCTTCTGAAGATGAGTCAGAAATTCTACAAAGTTTTTGAGTTTTTGCTTCTGTAATGTTAATTTCCCTGAGCAGCAAATGTTTATAACTGTACAATAAACCTAAAGTTAAATATGGAGATAAAGTCAAACATCACAAGAACAGGGTGGGCAAGTGGGAGGTGGGCAAGTGTCTGGGAGATGGTTAAAGCGATCTGCACGGAGATCATACATTAACCCAGCTCAGATTTTCTGGCTTTTTATCGATCACTCTGGGCAAGGAAGCAGCTTCATATTCTTTCAGAGATAAGATTTTGCTGATAATTAATTCTCTTACCTTGCTCACATAGATCATTTCTCCTTCAAGTAGGATCATTACTCTCATTCTTTAAGTACTTACAAACTTGGCCTGAAATGAGACACGCTTTTCTGTGCAGCTTGGAATTTGAATAGGTAGACTACATAAATCATGTACAAAGTGCAAGAAAATACCTGCCCTGGGGGAGACCAAAATCCAGAGGTAAAGTGACCTTAGCCAGACTCAACACCAGAATTAAATTTACAGCACTGCAAGCAGTATGAGAGGAGAGGAGAGGGAGAGGGAGAGGGAGAGGGAGAGGGAGAGGGAGAGGGAGAGGAATCACCCAACTGTTTTACAAAAGCTTCCTTTCAAAACAGACCCCATTCACACTGAGAACAACCAATCTAAATTCAGAAATAGAGCTGTCAGATCTCATTGGACTAAGTGATGACCAGAAGCAGATTCTAGCATCAAGTGGATGTAAGATTCTGCTGAGACACCTGAGAGTGACACTCTGCCTGCCTGTTTTGTACAGCTCCATGGTATTCTGCAATTGCATTTTCCCCATGTGGAACAGACCTGCCCACAGGTCTGGGAGCTTCTACCTCAGTGCTCTCAGGTGCTCAGCCTGTTCTCTCCTCTGTCTTTGCTTCCTCAATTAGGTCCTGATGGTTTTGGTTCCATCTTGTACGTGTTTGGTAGGTTTTATGGAACGTACTGCACCTTATCATGTGTCCTATCTCAAAGCAAGCACATTCATTTTGAATTAGGGATTATTCAAATAAACCCCAGCAGCTTTGCTCCAAAGTAATCAGAAGAAGGAAAAGCAGCTGACAAAATGAAAACCACAGAATGTTCCCTGAAATGAGTAGATGGGGAACAGATGTCATTGCTAAAATGAGAGGTTAACCTGACATAAATAACGAAAGGAAAGCAGTGGGGAGCCCAATCAAGGCTGAATCAACGCTCTGATCTTGCACAGTTGGACAAATCTTTCTTGCTATTTATGGCTTCATTTCTCCTTCGCTCTCTGGGATTGCAGGTAGCAATTATGGGAGAAATTATCAGCCTTCTTTTTCTCCCTCCCAATGTTTATCATTGTCCAGCTTGTGAAACCTGTTAGAAGTTGATGCTGGATGAGGAGATGTAGTTAATCAGCTGAACAGAATGTGAACAGCTGCACAACTTAGGTTTTGCATTGTTTTGACATGTATATTCCCCATTGGCTCCTAAAAAGGGCAAAAGGAATTTACACCCATTTTAGAGGACAAGACTAGTATCATCCAGAAACTTTATTCTGGCTGCTTAATAGATCACCTCCTTGTGATTTCACTACAATGTAAAAATAAGAAAACTGAGTGCAGGCAAAGCTTTTATTTCTATTTGTATATTAGTACTTGTGATGTAAAAATTCCGTATGCATATCCACATCAAAACGCAGAGAGCTAAAAAATAAAAATAAATTTTACAAAAATAAAATAAATTTTATGAGACCATCTAGTCCACCTTTCCACAAATGGGAGTGCAGATATGTTGCGCAGCCGGTCTGGGCAGTGCCGCAGGGCTGGCAACAACAGATAAGGCCTGACTCTATAAATAAAAATGCAAAGCACAAATGACAAAATTTACTGAGAGCAAAAAAGCCTTTTAGCATATCAGGTTAGAGAACAAAGTGTTTCGTTGACCCTGTTAGGAGACAATGAATTCAAGTATCATCCTCAAGGCATCTTTTTCCTCTCCTAGAAGGCATCTGAATGATGTTTTCCAGTTCAGTCTCACTGACCCTCAGGGAAAATTCCTGGGACTCATTCATGATTTCCAAGTGTGCCAATGCTTTCTCTGAACACACAGACATAGGCTCTGTACATACTTTTCAAGGAGTACACAGACAGGGTGTCACTGCATCATCTCCTGGGGGGAAAAACACCTTTACAGATTTATCACTAAACAGTAATAACTCATAATTTTCCCCTGAATATTTCTACATCCTTAGCAGAAATATATCTTTTAAGGGGTAAGCACTTGTGTGCTGCTTTCAGGGAACAGCAGTGAGCAGCAAAAGGTAAAAATTATAATGAAACAAACTGAATATGCTTTCAGGTGTCAGAACTGTTTTAGTGTCTGTTCTGAAAGTACACAGATAAGTAAAGCCTTCAAAGATCTGTGGGAGCCTGGAAGGGAGAGAGCAAGTGAGTGTGCTCATGTGTGTTCACGTGGAAGGGGATAGAAAGCAGGAAAGCTCTCAGATGTCTCTGGCAGAAAGAAAAACTGAATTTGGCATGGAGGACTGAATAAGGCTCCTGTTCTATGTCTATCCCCAGAGTTTTTACACCTGTAACTGCTCAGAGCAAAAAGCATTTCCTATCTCCTCTCACCAACTGGTGACCTACAGCTCCTCCACAGGCACAGACCCTCTCCCTTAATTTGGTTTGTCTGAAAATACAACCATGATCACCTCCCTCACTGAGCCATATCATCAATGCAACAGACATTCTTCAATATTTTAAACATATATTTCTGTGCAGCCCAAAAGTCCTGACAGATTTTTAACATACTCCTTCCTCTTCCCCATCAGGGGTCTCAATGAAGTATTAGCAAGGGGATGTCCCTATGTGCACGCTGCAACTGTGCAGCTGTGCACGGGATCCTTCTGTGTACAGAATTGCAGGCATGTAAGAATAAATTGGGCAAGGTATTCCTCATGGTATTCCCCCAGGTTTTCTCTTTTTCCCAGATTTCCTTTGAAGTAACCTCCCTTTAGATACCTTTGTTCTACAGGTCTCAGGAATTCCCCATCCACTTATTTTCTGACTCCCCTTATGCTACACTGCTTATGTAACACATTTCTCTTCACAAAAAAAGAACTAAATGCCTTGAAATAACCTTTTTTAATGCTGTTTACAACCCTTCTACAAATCAACATTTAAAACCAAGTCTAAACCAAATTAGACTGAGAGAAAAATCAAAGCAGGATCTTTAAATTCTTCTGATTTGAACAATCAAAATAACACTGGCATGCTGCTGGAGTGTGGAAAAAAGTAAGATCTGATTGCAATCTGAGGTAAGTGAGATGGGTTAAAATGCACATTGGGGAAACTGAGAGAAAGAACAGGAAAAAAGTTTAAAAAAACCTAATAAGTTGGGCTGAAAGGGAGGTGGGGATGATGGAAAGCTAAAATGGCTGGCATGGTATCAAGAAGCAAACTTCAGAGTTCAGAGACGTATTTAAACATTTTTTGGGGTTGCTGAAACCTAAACCTCCAAGCCCACTGAGTTAAGTATTCTCATAGAATTCATCTTCCCTGTGTCATTGCAAGGGACACTTGGGAGAAACATGACTTTCAAAGTAATAGCTCCTGTAAGCCTTTTAATCTTTGCTTTATTAAAGGCAAAAAGGGGAAGCAGAAGGGCTGCCAGATCAGGAGCTCTGTTGTATGTGGCATTTAAGCACCATGAGCCTCATGGATAAGTGATGAGCAAATTCTCAAACTGGCTGCTGAATGTGGTACAGGCTCTATTTCACACTGCTGTGACCATTTTGCCAGGGAGCTGCTAGTTTACTTCTCAATAATGAGATTTCTTTAGTGCTTAGAAATTCAGATTGAATGGGGAAAGCCACAGGAACCTGATGTGAGGTGTTTTTACGAAAGGAATTATCTCGCATTTTATAAGCGGAAAAGCAACGATTTTTGTTTTTACAGCTTTTGCATTGAAAGAATGATGCTGTTTCTTTGCAGCAGGCTATCACTTCATATCCCCTAAATCAATATTTTACCATCAGGAAGATGCTGTAAAAGCAAACTGGGAAAAAAAATAACCCAAATAATCCTTGGTTGTTTTACCTTTCCAGCAAATAAGTGAAAGAAATTTACTTCACACAAGAAATAAACAATGGCCAAAAGGGAACACTGACTCAATTTCTGCCTCTACAGCTTCAGCCTTGACATGAACCAACAAAACCACCTGGAAGCACGAAATGATGCCCATGGATCTCCACTGGACACATGCTGCCATCAGAAAATGCCAGCAGGCACCCCTGGTACTTTTGTTGACTGACTGGGGTGGGAATGATCTCTTGTCCTTACTCTGGGATAGAAACACACAAAGTCACATGTGGAGCTGTGTATTGTGTCTTCACATTCATTATCTGATCTCCTGGTGCCTCTGTTATGCACTGGTCTCAAAGAGATGCATCAATAACGATGTTAGTGAAAATAACATCCATTACTGCATGAATTTGAGGTAATTTGCTGTAGGGAATTTAGAATTAACCTACTCTGTTTCTCTTCTGTAGAAAATGAATTACACTTTCTCAATTCTCACAGGCTTTGTTGAGATTTGGTTCTGTAGGGATTGGGTAGTATTCAGGTATCCTTATGAGAAGACTCATGGATATTCCAAAACAGACTGCATTTGACACACTCCTGATGCTTGCTGTGCAGAAAAAGCATCTATCCCTGGAATGGTTCAGAGTCAGGTTGGATGGGGCTCTGAGCAACCTGGGATAGTAGAAGGTGTCCCTGTCCAGATCAGTGAGTGGGAATGGATGACCTTTAAGGTCCCTCCCAACCCAAACCAGTCTGTGATTCTAGGATTCCAGGAATTTATTTAAAACTGCCTTTGTGGTTTAGTACAAGAGGCTTCAGGAATTGATGGGAATGACAACATCTACACTGTCCACTGTCCACTGTCCACAATGCAGCCCTGGTCCCGCCAGTGCACTCTGGTGAGGATGAGGGTGTCCCACCCATGGGGAATCTGGGCAGCACAGCAGCAAGGCCAACCTGCTGCCCCTGTGTCACAAGTCAAAATTTTCTACAAACAGTATCAACACAAGATTTAGTTAAAGGGGGTCTGCATCTGCCCAAACCATGTGGGAAGCATGTTCAGGACAAGGTGCAGGAGTCAATTACAGAGCAACCCCAGGAAACAGCATTCCCCAAAACACCATTACATCAGTGATGCAGGCAGCCATGTCACAGGTGGTAACCACTAAAATGTGTGCAATGTGCTTTAATTTAAATCTCTGTTGGACTCTCCTGAATATTTTATGAAGGATGCTGAAAAGTTTTAATTATCTTTGAAAAGCAACGTTAATTTTCTGACTTTCTAACAGCTCCTGCTACAACGGAGTCCTGATGCTCCTAGCAGCTTGAATTATCTGCTGGGTTTGTAAAACCACAAGCTCAGACAGCTAACAACTGGTACAGAAAGTCCTTAGAGATGCACCTGAAGGTTATGCTTAATATGGAATTTGGCTTGGTACACCTAATCAGGAGTAGAGTCAAACCAGAGCTCAATTGTTATGGAATTCATCCATCCTGTGTGATGCTTTGTGTGGTGAGCTAATGACTGTGCGCAGGTTTGGAACCTGACCTCGTCACTGACACACAGAGCTGACCCAGGAAGGAGAAATTAATGCCCCAAATCAGAACATGAATCTGAGAGTCTGGGACAAGATCCACATGATCTTCAACATTTTTGCTGGTGACATGGACAGCGGGATTGAGGCATCCTCTGCAAGTTCACTGACGACACCGAGCTGTGGGGTGCAGTCACAGGTTGGAGGGAAGGGATAAATCCAGAGGGACCTGGACAGAGAAACCATGAGAGAACTTGGGGTGATGATTGATGAAAACCACCCCATGAGCTGTGAGGACCTGTGAATTATCATTCCTTTCTTTCTTAGTATTTCACAGCTTTTTAGAAACGCTACTGCTACAGTGCTGTGGCCAAAGCAAAGGAAAAAGATTCATTTCTTTCTGAGCATATGGATGCCCTTTATTACCAGAGTGCTAGGATTCACAAATGCTAAATGGCCTTTACAAAACACCTGTGACATAAGAAAAAATGCTTGGTTTGATTACTAAGTTAAAAAAGAAATAAAAGAAGAAGGAAAAAAAAAAAAAGGCAGGGTAAAAAAATCTACTCCGGTGCTCAGGATCCTTTCTTGTGATCCACTCTCAATGGCACAGGTAAATAACTGACCATGATAGGTTTTGGATGCATCAAAACCCTTTGGGTAAAAGTTTCCTTGCCATGGATTTGACACATTACACAGGGGAAGGATGCCCAAATGCTGAGGGAGCTATATCATCCCTACAAACATACAGAAAAGAAGCATCCTAGGGAAATCTCCCTTATCAATGATCCTGGGGCACACCTCACACAGAGGCCAGTGCTGAAATACCAAGTGAAGGAAAGTCAGTCTTTTTAAAACTGCATAAGGTGAAGGTGATAAAGCAGCAGACAGGCTCAGATGTACAGTCAGGAGTTTTCAGTGGGACAAATTTCTGTCTCCAAGCAGCTCAAGCCACCACCCAGGTGGGATTCAATCATTGCCACCTGACACTGGAGCTGCAGGACACTTGGAAACCTCTAGGAATTCTTCCACTGGCCTGTACTCACTCTGCCTTTCTCTTTTCACTTTCATAAATCCCAATATTTTGCATAGCAACATCAAACCTAGATCCAGACATGATTATCCTGTGATATGAAGGCACTCTGAACAAAGGATGAAATCACAGTGCTGGTGACATCGGTGTAAGTATTTAAATTTCATTTCAGACAGGGTTTTATGTCACTGTCTGGGACCTTGACAAACTCCACAAGTGAACAGTTAATTAATGGAATACACGTCCATGAGCAACAGAGAAATTAAATGCAGATACTAAAAGTTCTGTTAATCTGGAGAAATAAAACCATTTCCATTTAATAGCCTCCTCATTGGAAAATAAGGTAGATATAATGATGTGTATAGGTCTTCTGTATTAATTTTCCAGTTATTCAAATGGATTTGCTTTAATGCCAAATATATTGAGTTCAAATGTTCAGGTAGTTTCCAGCTATTATTCCACTGTCATGATGTTTTCAGTTCTAAAAATTTTAATTCACATGTTTTGTCTGGACTCACAAGTAATCTAGTTAGAGAAACATAAACAATCCCAGTGACTTCGATAACTTAGCAACCATCACCATGGCTGAAGCTCAACATTTCACAATGAATTACTCACAGGACATTCACATGGAAAAATGTCTACTAGAAATATATAAATTATTTCAGACATCCAGTCTTAGCATTTCATCCTCAGCTCTTAAAAGAAGCAGACACAATTAGACTAATTGTTCATTATAAATTATCCACTCATCTCTACACTTCCTAATCGAATGTGAAGTGATGTTTATGTGTGGAAGAAGGAAGAAACTGCACTTGGTAGACTGATTAGCTTTCAGACATTTTATAGTTGTGATATTTGACAGCTTCACATCAGCAGTTGCCTGAACTATAAACTGACAGGAATCCCCCCTCGCAGTCCCTGACACCTGCAGGTAACACAGCTGTGACACGCCAGCTGAAGCTCCACATCTCAAATACATCATAAGTACAGAAAATGTGCATTAGTCTGTGAATTAAAGGATAAATTGTCTTCAAAAGATGTTCTCTCTCCTTCATGCCAGTTATTAATGGCTACTTTTCTTTTTTTCTGGGAAGTTGTTACTATTTTTTGTAATCTGATTTGAATTAAGCACTGCCTCCCAGGAGATGAAGAGCAAAGCTGCCTTCTCGAGGCAGACTGTTCTAGAGATCAAATAACAAGCCTTGCAGGCCTTCAAAACAGAGGAGAAAACAACAGATCAACTGGCAAATACTGTGTGTAAATAAACAGAGTGAGCTATTTGTTTTATTTGTGCATATATAAATGAATATGCATATGGAAATGAAAACAGTGGTCGGATCCCTCTGCAACAAGAATTTCACAGTCTTTCCCCAAACAAACTGGGCTCTGTGAGTTGTGATTCCAGCCACAGGTTTTCCTCACTTTTCCTCAAGATTTTGAAGGTGGTTATTGGAGACCGAGGCTTTGAACCCTGAAGTTTTCTTGGAGTACAAAATACCCCATAAGCTGGCTTCATGAAAGAGCCAAGACTACCTCAAACATATCACATTACCTGTGGCTGAACTAGGGAGTGGTGGGCAGCTGGTAAGAGAATCCACGTCCAAGTTCAAAGTAACCTGGGCAACTGAGAAAAGAAAATGTGAAATGTCCTAAAAATTTTGATTTATCAGTTTAATGGCTATTTCACCACCTAGAAAGTCACCCCCTTGCCCAGGAGATTAACAACAGACAGAAACCATGGTTTGTTAAATAGAAAATATTCTTCAAAAAAATTTGCTCGATTTGTTATCTCCCACAAACAGAGAGTGAAGCAAGCCTGGAGGGTGCTGATAAAAAGGATTGTGCTAGAGAAGTGAATGAAAAGGTGCTCTGCCCAGCCTCTAAAACTTGTCACTCGGGCTAAGCAATTCATTGTGCAGATAAGCGATTTCTGAGGAGGCCACTGAAAGGGGCAATGCCTGAATAATCTTATTTTTCAGCAAGGGTAGAGAAGAGAATTGAGGCACATTTGAGGAAGATGAGGACTGAATAAAAACTGTGTGGCCAAAAGTCAAGATAGTGTTTGTATCACCATTAGTCCCCTTTTTAGCATAGACATCATTAAAAAATTAATTACTTTACAAGTCATCTCAGATTGTTGTGTTTTATTACATGAGTCACCAGATCCTCAGCAGGGTAAGTCTGAGCACCACCTACCACTAGAAAAGGTTCTGACCAAAAATACCAGCAAGAACACCAGGAGTAAGTAAAACTTACAACAACTATAGGATCTCTTTTAAATACAGTCCCCCAGCAGATCCTTAAAGACATTTTCACTGTGCTGAAGCTACCCAGGTTGTCTACAAAATAAGGGATTGTGCACATCCAGGTGTATTAAAGGTCTTGTTGCTACATATTTCATTATTTTCTTGGCCATTCTTGGCACTGCCTGTTCTGAATCTGCAAGAACCTTGACCACCTTCACTCAACCCCTGCTATTTACAGATAACCAAACTGAAGCCTTGCTCAATCCCCTTGAAGTCAATGACAAAACACTGAATTTTTTTCTTGCTTGCCTTCAACAGTCTGGTGAGCATAATCTGTTTTTTTCCATTTGCTGTTAACTCCACTTTCTGGTTAATATGAATTAACTCCTTTATCCATTCTTATCACTCCTGCTTTGTACAGAGAAATAAGTATACTCTAGGAACCTGAACTGACTCAGTTATGTTATTTCTTCTACATTTTCTTTTTGCTTCTAAACTCTCTAAGTTACAAGGAAAAGTATTTCAGTATTCTTTATTTTTTCCTGTGAAAATCAAAAAATGTCTAAACTTAGCAGTTCTAGTATCCTAATAGCTGTTATACACAATAACAAAGAATTCATTTTAGATGCTGAAAAGCAAATAAACAACAATGTATTATACAAATATTTGTATATACAGCCATATTTTAGTGGTCCTACCATGAATTTATATGGGCACCTCCTAGTCTATTCTCTGTGAGGAAAATGAACATTAATTCCTACTTCACAAGTAGGGATACAGGACCCAGAGGAGATAGAAAGGTGTTTGCATGATGGGGTTTGGCTTGCTTAGTCTTCCTAAATGCTCAGCACAGAGAGACAGATTTTCTTCCACAGGGCAGAGAAACACTCAAGTTTAGGATCCTGTTCTGCACTAGCACTGGAGAAACTTCTGTCTTTCCTTATTGATAATGTAAGAAAATTTCTGGTACATAAATTGAGGCAAGGAGAATATGAAAATGCCAAAACCCACCAATGTCACATCTGGCAACTAGAAGATGAAACCAAAATTCCTTTCTGAGTTTCCTGTACATTCTGGCTTGGTTTCCTGGCTTCTCTTCTAGGCAACCACTCAGTGCTTTATGAGACCTGGTTCATGTTCTGCAACAGCACAAATAATAAATAGTGGGCCTATCAATGCAGAAAATTGGAGTTTTTAGAGAGGCAAGAGAGACAGATATATCTGAGGACACTGCAGCCATCCCAGACAGATTAGCCCTAAGTCTAAACAGATTTTCAAATGGAGAGATTTCTTCAAAAACAGGTGTGTCTCCTTTCTAGAACAAGAACTTATTTCTTGCTCCGGTGTTTCTGTCCCTACAGAATAATGCAGAAGCAGGGTATCATTCCTATTTATCTTGAAGCCTCCCAGCCCTTTGGGAAGGCTCTATATGGTGGACAGATGGTGGATGATGACAGTGAAAATGTTGAAAAAAACCATTTTCCAAGCTCTGCACACAAAGTACAAATACAGAAATGTTCTGCCTCAGAGGTTTGCAATATTGTGATCATTTAAGAACAGCCATCAACTTTCAGGGAATTATACCAATCATTCTATTATTTAGTGTGCATTACTTTACACTGTGATTACTTTACATCTCTGTTTGTAAGAAACTGTCTAAGTGACAAGAAATGTCTCTGCAGGGCATTTTCATGAAGGTCTGTTCACAGAGAGAACCTGTAGACAGTGTTCTAATCTCATGAGCAACTTCAGTCTTTCAATTATTTTGCTGCTAAACAGGAAATTAATTTTCAGAGCCTCAGTAATTTTATCTTCAAGAAGTGTGGCTGGATTGGTTTTTTTTCAACTTATAATAACACATTAATTCTACTGTGCATCATGGAACACTGGGGTTTTGGATTTTTTTTTTTACTGGCATGAATCTACTTAGGCATTTTCATGGGAAAGTGTGTTGAATGCCTTACAGTGGATGAATTAGAAACCCTGCAGCATCCAAGTCTGTGGGCTAAATGGTTGCTTGAGAAAATTAAAATTGGGGTAAAAAGCTGAAGAAATGCTGAGATTTTCTAACATAGGTCTAAATAAGCTATAGTAACTCACCCACTTGGGGCTAAATGAGGGTATTCTACATAAAAGAGAGCAGAAGAACCTCATGTTTAAAGGGCTTTTCATGAAGAATCTCACTAGTGGTTCCTCAGTGGGTCATCCATGGGCAGGCACAAAATGTTTATATGGCTATGTGCCACATTCTGTAACTTGCATAGTTTTTGACAGCAGCAAAGTGCTTCCTCCCAAGGATAAAGTGAATCCTCTAAAGACTGTTGTAGAAATTTCTTCCCCAGGATCAAAATGCTGTTCCCACCTTCCCCACACAGAATACTTTTCCCAGAGAAGGAGTCACACAAGCTACTGTCTTTCAGATTGAGGGAAGGGAATATCAAAACCATTTGGCTTTCTGGCAAAGCAAGGTGTCACTTTACGTCGTGCTGTGTGTGACTTGGCAGGACCAGACTGAAATGCTGATGCTTGAATGCCAAAATGGAAAGCAGAACCATCCAAACCAAGGGGGGTTTTGCAGGTTTTTCAGACCTGAGCCTTGAAACCAAGTGAAGAAACCAAGTGAAGTCTTGAAATCAAGTGAAGAAACTCTGCAGGTCAAAGTTGAGAGACTTTGTCATATCTGGCAAGATGCAGAGGAGGAAAGAAAATCAGAAATCTGGTAGCTGCACTGTGCCTTTTGAAAAGTCCCTACTTCTCCTTTCTTTGGAGGGCTCTTCCCTCCTGCTGACATCAAACAGGACAGCCAATCTCCCTGCCTCTGAACCAAGGGGTTTTCTATGCCCGTGCTTCATTCCTTCCTACCCATATGAAGACACTTCCAAGAAACACCAAACCAAGCCAAGCAGCCCTTTCACACCCAACTCAGACGCTAAACAGTGTCCAGGGAGCATAACTGCTTCCCACTCCTTCTCTTTCCAGACTAGAGCCAGGCCTGACAAACCCTCTGACTATTTCTGAATGCGTTCCCCTACCCCAATATCTGACAACTTTTTAAAATGTTGAATCACATTACTGATTTTACTGTAGATATTTTTGTTCCTGCTTCTCTGGCCAAACTGCTGGTCACTGCTTGCAAAGAAAAACAGTGGAAACCTGAGAGGAAATGGCCTTTGAATGTACCATACCTGACCCGAAATCACCTGTGCTCTGTTCTTTCTGTCAGTTTGCATATGAGAAGGCTGACAGAACACACCTGAGCCGAGTCTCTTTTTTGTCTTTGTTGCCAATGAAATGAAACAAAGCCTACGTTTCTGGTAGCTGGGCAAGGACTGTATTAATGGGTCTGGAAAAATGAAGTGCTTTGTGGGAAGTCCATGAGCTTTTAGGTCCTGGCTGTGCCTAAAATGGACATATCATTACAGGAACATTAGATATTTAGATGACTTTCGGATGGAAGAAGGTGGGGATCCAAACTTCATTATCTGCTCAGCACACAGTGCTACTGCGTCATTATTTTTACATTTGAGTGTACTGTGTGGAATGGAAAAGGCTAAATTTCAGCAGCTAATGGACGTGATTGAGAGACATTTCTTTGGTGGGTTTTTCTGCCTCATACTTGCTCTGCTTTTTCACCATGTTCCAGGGGAATTTTTTTTTTTTTTGGCATTTGTAAGCATAACTTCAAAATTCTCTTTCTTATAATTCAGTATCTGAGGACATGATACAATTTCTTCATTATAATAAATCTCCATCTAAATGACAAGCCTGGCAGGAATATGTGGTACTTCTCTGTTCTAAACAAAGTGGGTGATTTGGAGCTCACCTGTCCTCATTATTTCCTTATTATTATTCATCTACATTATCAAGAGGAGAGAGCTCTGAAAAGAGCAATTTCAAGATCTTAAGATACCTCATACATAAAAACAATTTAATCCATCTGCAAACCATGGTTCCATCTTCCCAGTGTTCCATCTTCCTGACTGATAATTCGAAAGTCAATCCCTTAATATTTTTACCTGATTGTACTCTCTTAGTCTGTGAGGACAGACTGAGCACTAGGGGCTAAACAGTGCTGTGCTTAAAACTGATATTCCTGCTCCTTCCTCCTCCTCCTCACTGACAGGAGGTCAGGGCTTGGCTCATGTAGGTTTGAGATCTCTCTGCCAGTGATGGGTGGGAGTCCAGCCTGGGCAGAGCTGCTGCAGAGAGCAGAGGGATCTATTAAAGGCAACCAGTTTTAGAGTTAGGGGGTAGACATTAACCCAAATGCCAGCAGTGGGAGATGTTTACCTTAATGCAAAGAGAATATGAGCTCCTCTGTAAGTCTAACATAATTCTACGTGTAACTCTGAAGCTCTAGAAGAGGGGGGAAAAAAACCTTTGTTCTTTCTCCTCCAGGATTATTTATTTTTTTGTGCTAAGGAGGCAATTATTTTCCTGGAAAATCATAGAATGTGAAGTTGAAAGTAATCTCAAGGATCACAGAATAGTAGAATCATGGACTGGTTTGGGTTGGAAAAGACGTTAATGCTCATTCTCTCCCACCCCCTGCCATGGACAGGGACACCTTCCACTATCCCAAGTTGCTCTGAGCCCCATCTAACCTGGCCTTGGACACTTCCAGGGATGGGGCAGCCACAGCTGCTCTGGGAAACCTGTGCCAGCCCCTCAGCACCCTCACAGGGAACAATTTTTTTCCAATACCCCATCTAACCCTGTCCTTTTTCACTATGAAGCTATTACCTCTTGTCCTGTCACTCCAGGCCCCTGTCAGGAAAGATGAGTGGAAAGATGTGGAAAGATGGAAAAGACTAAAGATGATTGAAAAGTGGAAAGATGAGGAAAGACTATTGAGTCTCTGTCCATCTTTCCTGGGGGCTCCCTTCAGGCACTGGAATGCCACAATGAGGTCACCCAGACCGAGGACCACTGTGAAGACAGGAACACACCAGCTTCTCTAGGAGGAGACTAGGGGAAACCATATTGAAAATTTTTGAGAAATCCAGGTAGACAATGCCCACATGAGCTGAGCAGGATCTGTTGTGATGGGTGGCAACTGGGTTTGTCAAGCATGATCTGCCCTTGCACTGGCTTTTGCTTCAGTTAACTTGTGACAGCCTCTGGGAGAATTCCTTTCATAATTTCCTCACAGAATGAAGCAAGATGGATGGGTCTGTAATTTCCTGGATTCTCCTTTAAGAGGTCCTTTTACATCACAAAAGTGACATTAGCCAGTTCCAGACTGTTGTATTGTGTTTTTATATCTTTGTAACAGTTCTGTAATGGTTTGACCCTTCACCCCCCATTTTCTCCCAATGGTTCCACCCTGAGCTCTCCCGCCCTTCCTCCAATGCCACCCCTCCCTGGTGCCTTTTCCATCATGCAGCTCCTAATCCCACCCTCCCAAAATCTTCCACCTTGGACACCAAGTGAGTGGATGAGGGCCAGGGGTCCCTCCCTTAACCTTCTCCCACTGGTTTGTGTTTCTGTCTGTCCTTCTGACTTCCACTCCCCCGAATTCCCCCATTGGGTGGTGGGCGTCCTTCCCCCTTGTCTCGCCCCAGTACTTAAGGTGATTGCAAAAGCCTCATGGCCACTTTCGGCCGCTGGGACATGGGATTCAGAGCTCCCTGGAGCTTACAATAAGCCTGAGATTTTTCCCTCGGCCATGAGTCGACTCCCTCATTACCTTCTCGGATGCCGCCTCTCCTCCGTACAAGGCAGACAGCGCAGCACTCTGTCTTAGCCGCTCCCTGAATCTGCCACGAGAGACAGGGGAGTGTCCTCACTGCTCACCGTGCCTCTGCCGGGCAGGCGAAGCCAGGGAGCTTCAGAGGGAGCACAGCGGCACCAGACATCCAGGATGTCCTCTGGATGTCTCCTCGGTCTCTTCCTAAAGATTATGGGGAGAGGCCTCACAGTGATGTCACACAGCTCTCATAACCCTCTGGGAGGATTTCAAAGCCTATTGATATTTTCTGCAAGGAATGACACTTGAAGTGAGTTATGAACTATTTTCCCCCAAAAATTTAGGGCTCAAGCATCTGTAATGCTTTATATGCCAACTCTTCCTTCACTGGTGCTGGGTCTGTGTTTGCATCAACCTGGATTTTTGTTCCACAGAGCAGGGACCCCCAGCTCAGATACTGGCTGTGGTTTTGTTCAGCTCTGATTTCAGTACTTCATGTCTGTGAATTGCTGCCCTGAGAGCAAGGAGAGGTGGTAACCTAATACTGACACTTAGATCCAGGCATTCAATTTCCCAGAATCAAGGCTTTATCACATATTGGGTTTCAATGTTGGGGTTTTGTCAGAATGATAATTGCTAAAAATGCATTAAGTTTATTAATAACCATATCCTGATGTCTGTTAGGAATGTGGGGAGACAATCTGTTGCTCATACTACACTTGCTACAGCAAAAGTTTTAATCATTTTAAGGTCATCATCTTAAGGCCATCATCTTAAGGCAGGGATACAACCTTGTAGGAAAAGAGGAACGGGCACAATTTCAGTTTTTAGCCACTGGTGGCTGAAAAATGAATTTAATATAAAGTTCCTCTCTCTGTGCTTGCTCCTTGGCTGTAGGAATAATTTTATTTCATTTTTACAAAATATGCTGGCTGGCATTGTTTAGAAAGGATTTTATGTGATCATATTCTTGCCCATAACTTTCTCATTAACTGCCTCAGGCTGGAGTTGATTTTGTCATTCTTTACTTATAATTTGCTGTTTATACAGTGCTGTTACCGTCTTAAATCCCAGAGTATTCATTTGGTTGTCTCCACCATACAATCCCACTTAAAAGGGCAAGAAAAAGGACTTGAGTAAGTTTTATAGATGGGAAAATTCATGCAAACAGAGTCATCTGAGAATTCACAATATTTTCAGGGCAAGAACATTGGCATGTTTCATTTGAAGTTTTTAAATGAATGTTATTGCTAAAAAATGCAGCTTGCATGAATATTCATGGGAGAAAATAAACTTTCAAACACCAAACTAAACTAATTTCATTAGAATGTATTTCATAATGACATTTTGAAGTAGTCTCACAGCTCTTACTTGAATTATTTAATTTTTTAAGCATTGCTAGTTTCTTCCCCATCTGCTAGTACAATGATCTGTCACTGGTACTCTGAATTATACTGAATAAAGTTAAGTTACCATAGCAACTCTTAAAATACATATAAATAGGAGACCTGCATATATTCTACAAGATTAGGTATAGATAAGAGAATCACAGAATCATCAAGGTTGCAAATGACCTTCCAAATCATCGAGTCAATCTAGAAATCTTTTTCTCCAAGTGATTATTTGACCAAAATAAAAATACACAGCAGCCTACAAAAGGGATAAGATCCCGCTTCTTTTAATTAATATTTAACTGGATTTCCATAATATTTGCAGGAACATAATTACAAAAACTTACTTCTGCAAGTTAGTAGCCAAAAATATTGATTACTCAGAAAGATGAGATGATGAATCATTTAATCCAAGACAAAACTGGAGCTGTTGGGGAACATCTCCCTTTACACCAAGGTTTTGTTTGTGAGGCCTGAATTAGTTGACTGAGGCAAACCAGCTGACTGTTCTTCGGCACTTCTGAGAGCAGACACACTCTTCCCTGCCAGCAGACCAATGGGATGGCAGCCTCACAGAGATAAAAAACTACATCTGGGAGCTCCCTCCTCCACAAGCACATCTGAATCCAGAGGACAATATTTGCTAAGAGGCCGAGATGGTTTTCAGTGAAGATCTGAATTAGGGCTGGATCTGATTCAACAGTTCTGGCAGAGCATTCACAGAATCACAGAGAAGCTGGGCTTGGAAGGGATATCTGGAGATCACCAGACCATGGCAGGGCCACCCAGAGCAAGTGACACAGGAACATGTCCAGATGAGTTTGGAATGTCCTCAGAGAGGGATACTCCATTCCCTCCCTGGGCAGCTGTTCCAGTGCTCTGCCACCCTCTATGGAAAAAAGTTCTTCCTCATGTTGAGATTAAACTTCTTGTGTTTTATTTCATGGCCATTGCTCCTCATCCTGTCGCTGGCCACCACTGAAAAAAGTCTGGCACCATCCTCTTAACTCTCCTTTTGAGATATTTCTCTGCAGGAAAAGTTTTCCAAGTCAGATGGGTCACTATTCAGTCCTGATCAAGCTTAGAAATAAAAACCTTGGCTGATTCTCACAAAAGTTATTTTCATTTAATTTCAGGATGTTTTGAGCTGGTATAAATGCATCCCCTAACCATGTGTATGAGGCAGCCAGTATCAGTTTTGAACCCTTTCTGTAGTTACCTGTTATTCCCTCTCTATTCCTCTCTTTACATCCCCCTTGCTGGCTTGGCAGCTCCCTTCAGCATTATCTGTGTTCTTCTCTGCTATTGACTCCGGATTTGAAATTGTGCCACTCTTTAGTGCTTCTTTATTCCTCACCGTCTGAAAAATATATTTCTGACTCTCCCGAGTCCTGTTTTCACTAAACCCTCATTGAAGTGAATAGAGTCAAATAATTCTAGAAACACATATGAGTGGTACTATGGAAAATAAGGCCAGATGGTTTCCCTCTTCAGCAGTCCACTCAACACTTTTGAACTTAAGACCAAGTATCTGACTGAAATCTCTTTGACTTTTTTTCATTGTGAGCTGCCATATTATTTAATCAGGCAGAAATACAGTTCTGACAGTGGACTTGATAAAAAAAGCATCCCAGGTTTCCATTTATGTTGTGGCTCCAGTTCACATGTGCTGTTTAGAAAAGAAATATCCTATTACAGACATATTTTTGAAGCTTGAATGTGGAAGTCAAGCTATTGTCTTTCCTCATTTATCTTCATCAGTTAATGGTTGTGTGAGCCACCTTTGGAATCTCTTTATTGTCTTCTCCTGCGTGATATCTCCATTACCATCAAATGTGTTCATCAGCTTCCTCTTTTTCTGTAACTGACTGACTTTGCCAATGTACCTGCCAAAACCAATCTGGTGTTTCTCCTCACAGCCTCACTGCCCTTCAGAGACAGATTCAGCGTGGTATTTTTGGTATTTTTGCACTGGGGGTTTGTAAGAGAGAGAAGGCAGTGCTTGCCAACTCTGCTGCTCCAGCATGGAATAAATGCTGGCTTAGGTGAGTTGGAGAAATGCACCAGCAAATATCAGAAGAGAATTCTTCTGCAGCTGGAAGCAAAAATAATTCAAATCTGAAAATCAGGTTCCTCTTTGCAGCCATCTAGATCCAAATAACAAGTGGAGAGTGCCTGCATATTATTCAAGTGACAGGCTAAATATTTATGATGTAGTGGTGACATTTCCATTCATGTCAGTTGCACAGTTTCATTCCAACCTCTTCATATATTAAATGAATGCCCATTGCAGTCATCCCATGGCTTTTGTCCTGTTATAAGTGTAACACATTTTTACCTCTCCAAAAAAAAAAAAAAAATTAGATTCTAGTCAGCATAAGACTCCTGCCTGAATTGCTCACTGCTTCCTGACATAGAATTGCCATAAGATTTTCAAAGACCTATGGTCTAACTTTGTTGAAACACAAAACAAGTGTAGAAAACACTGCTGCTCAAGAAACAATTTTAAGAAGAATTCTAATAAGATTTTTTCATTCTGAGAAGGCCTTTGAAAAACTGCAAAAACCACCTCTTTCTGCCATTTAGCACATTCATAATGCAAAATCTTTGCCTGCTTCAGAGTTTAATCTCTATGACTGAGAATTTAATTTTTTTAAGTAATCCTATTTATTTTTCAGTGGTTTCTCTGGGGGCACACAGTAAAGGGAATTCTTTACCCAATATGTTCCATTGAAAATGCAATCAAGAAAATGTAATGTGCTACATCATTCAATCAAAACATTGCAAACATCCTCTGCTTTCTGTGACCACAATGAAAACTGAGAATATGCTGCGTCCCTCATTAGCTACTTGGTGTCTTTCTCTGAGCTAAAAGAAATACACACTCTGAAGTGGACTTTAATTTACATTAAATGTCAGATGACTTGCTGTCCTAGGCAGCCTGCTCCAGGCTGAATAGGGTGGGTGGACCAGGCAGTCTCTCAGGTCCCTTCCAACCCCACCTTCTCTGTGAGCTTTTAAAAAAAAATTCCCAATTACTCCCCGGGAAGGCCTCATGGAGTGGCTGGCACTCCCTGAATGAAGACTGCAGTCCTGATGCTTTAGTGGAAAGCACAAGGGAGCTTGTCTCCTGACGAGCTCCTCTCAAATCAATTTGTTCCCGGCTTTCCTTGGGTGGCTGTAAAGCCCAAGCTGCTGTTTGCTTTAGGCTGTCCCACTGTTTATTCACATTCAATGGTCTGTGCATTGCTGAATGATTACAGTCTCAGGGCTCCATTTCCCACAGGCTCATGCTGGCTGCAATAACAGCTTTGGGGAAGTTAATGTGAGTTCAGAGCGAGGAAATCCAGTTTCTTTTTCTTACTGGCTAAATAAGGTGTTATATTTCAAAAAGCATGTACTGACTTGGAAGAAAAAAAAAATACACCAAGGAGAATTTTCCAGCTGTCCTGACTATTCACGTATTATATCCTTCTCAGAAGCTGAGAACATTTACACTCCTTGCAATACCAGTATGCTCTAATAACATGTGCCACTCATCTGTTTTGCAATTGATGCAAACTGTGTCTTGCCTGTTCTGCTCCAAACCCTATTCTTCTCTTTCCTTTACAACAGCCTCTTGTATATCTCAGATTCCATTATATCCTTTCCTCAGTCCTTGTTCAGGTTACCTGATCTCATTCCCACTTTCCCTGCAAACCACCCTTTCCAAGTGCTAGTTGATCAAATTGCTCTTTACTAGACTGTCCTCTGTGAAACTACATTTTCTTGAAGTATCATGTCCAAAAGTGGGCACTTTTCAATGTGAAACCTGCCTAGTTGTGAACAAAAGTAAAGACATTACCTATTTTTCAGGCTCTAGTTTTGTTCCTGCAGCACCAGACCATATTTGCCCTCTTCTGAATAAGTTCATCTCATCGATGGAGCTCCTGCTTGGAATCTACTGCAGCCCTCAGATCTGCTTTCACACAACTGCTTCATACCAGAAGTTTACCAACCTAAATTTCTGAGGACCATTGTTTCTGCCCAACTATAATACTTTCCACTTCTCCTTCCTATTTTTCTTATCACACTTGACCAAGTATTGCTTTTTACCATTGATGGGTGTGCAGTGTCAGGCCTCTGAAGCCTAAAGCCAGAAAAAAAGCAAGAATTATAAAGGAAATTGGTGACTATATAAGTTGTCATGCTACTCTGTAATGAGTCAGGATTTAAAAAAAGAGCTATTTAATTCAGGTTGGAATGGCACTGAAAGCTTTGGAACAGGCCATGCCATGTGAAAAAGACCCATCTTCTGATAATGGCTTTGCAGGGACCATATTATCTTGGGGGTTATTGATTCTTGTAGCTGTGAGAAATAGTTGTAAATTCTAGCCAAGCCAGTAAGAATCAAAAAGTCCTTGGATAGGGAGAACCAAATCTATCAAGCACCCTATTAAGTGTTCTTCAAACAATCTTCCACTTTGGGGAAGGTTTCTCACTTCAGTGGCATTTCCCACTTGAAAGTTACCAGTATGTGTAGGGTTTATTCTGTTTCTACAACTATTTCCTCCACCCAGCCCACTTTGCTGACTCTGTTCTTCTCCCTAGTTTGCCTCAGAGATGAATCAAGGAACTCCAGTAACATTTCTTCCTGCAGAACCTGACATAACAGGGCTCATCTGCTTGGCATGTAGGCATTGTGGGACTAAAATAAAGGGCTGAGACCTTCCTAAGACTCACAAACACTATGAAAAATTATTTAAAAATGTGGCTGCTGTAAATATCCTTTATATGTCTAACACAAGCAAAATGAACCTTCTTGTCAATAAAAGTATTGCGAAGTAGCAGAAGAAATCAGAGAGGGATGAAAAAGTTATTTTTAAAAGGCAAGTAAATCATGGCCCATGAAAATGCTGTGATATAAACATGCCAAAGGCAAGGAAGAATCTGATGAAATATGTTCAGGACACAGGAGAAGTCTATCAAGGGGGAAGGAAGACTGAATCAGGATTGTTTATCAACATCATCTGAGCAACTATTTTACAGGAAAATTACAAGTTATCATTCCAAAATAAGGCAACCAATTTCAATGCATACCTATAAGTCATCATAAAAAAAGACATCTTACTTTCAGATATGCAACAAATCAGGAGATTAACTCAATTGTTTCTTAAACAGAGATTGTCTCCCTCTCTGTTACTCAGTATTTTTCATCCCAAGGCTTTAAGAAAGATCTCACTGATATTGCTGTCTCACCTGGCAGTGATGTTAAGGGACAGTAGAGACATCTCTGGGGAATTTTAAACTTCCAAAAAGTGTTTGGTTTCTTTACAGAGCAGAATTGCTGATTGTGAGGATACCCTCCTGTTGGTAGAAATACAACATGCCAAACCAGAGGACAGAGCTCCAGGAATAATCATTGATTGGGACCAAAAGGACAAAAAAAAAAAAAATCCCCCCAAAAAACCCAAAACACTAAGAAAAGAAAAGCATGAAAAAGCTCATTTATTTTAAATAGAAAAGAGATTCTAAAGTATCATTTCCTAGACTTGAGGAAACAGGAAGATGTTTCCAGCCTTTTGTCCCAGTGATGGCATCTGTCCTTGGGCAGGCATGAGGACCTCTGATGTTTTTAGCTCTCTGATTACAGCTACATGTAAATAATTAATGTTCTTAATGAATGTTCTTGATTTCTTGAACACTGATGGGTGAAATCCTGGCCATAAGCTCAATAGGAAACTTCTCTAAACCACCTATTTACACTATACCTTCTAACCATGTGGCTCTGCCAGCTGCTGGAGGAACTTCCCAGCCACATTTCCTACACACTTTCCGTGTCCTCACATCCATTTATGTCCACTTAAGCTTTGAGAAGACTTTTTTATCCAAATCTTTAGATCCCATAATGACTAACAGAAAAATTAGGACGTGAGTGCAATTTCTTCTGTCCTAATGAACTAAAGTAGGAAGAGGTGGTAAAGATTACAGTATGTTCCAGTAAGGATTTGTTTGATTTATAAGATGTGGCGGGACAAAACAGTTTAAAATGTATTTAGGAGTTTTCTCTTTATTGGCAATTAGGTTCCCCCACGCAGCATGTTTAAATAAAAGACAAACATATCTAAAAAAACCATAAAACAAGGTCATCTTTCAATACTATCTATATGAGCTAGAGATAGGTGGCAGGTCTCACACCTCAAGAGAAATTTAAACTCTGTTATCTTGACAGACAAATGTTTCCAGTGAGACAAATAAGCTGTATATTCCAGAAATGTACATGCACACATGTTTTTTATACTCAGTGGCTTGCAGAAATGTGTCTGCACCAACACTTTTGAACAGCAAGGAAAAATAAAAAAAAACTTTTGAGATAGGCCTTCCAAATTCTTACTGTTCTATTTGTGTAGTAAATTCTTCTGTTCTGAAGGTTACTGATTTCTCTAAGAAGAAAAAGAAAGGAAGGTGGTAAGGAACATTAATTAGACTGCTGCTTCATTACAATCCTATTTGTTATGAAATCATCTTTGAAGAATAAGCTTATTACTGAAGAGCATTTATTAATTGTACAGCACAGAGCTGAACCCTTTTCTAACTGGGACAGTCTGAAAAATGGAGGCTAAAAGGGAGACAATGCATTTAAACTGTGTCAAAATAAAGTCAGTTACTCTGGGATCCTAAAGGAAAGTTAGAAAATCAAATTATTTTCAGGCTCAGCTTGTTCTTTGTAGAAATTCAATACACAAATGCTTGATAATACCTGACATTAAAAAGTGGCCTATGCTGTAATATTTAAAGAAGGCTTTCCCAAAAATGCACTTCACCACCATGAGCCCACCAGGCAGGGACTGTGACTGGAGAGGCTCTTTGCTCTGGGGATTCCTGACAGCCTTAGTGAAGAAAACATAAGAGTTCTTATCATTAAAAGCTGGGAAAAGGACATTACACAGAAGCCCTAGTCATATTATAGGTCACTGCAAGTCTGATTTATGGTGATACAAGTCAAAAGGGGAGAGATCAGAGCCAATTTCTGTATGCTGGAGTACTGTGTTGTACTGGAGTACTGGGTCTCTGCGATACACAGAAGATGACTTAAATTGTGAATGCTGACAGGCAGCTGATAATGGTCTGTACGTGAGAGAATTTCTAAAAATGAATTTTTGGACTCCCAGGCACAACCCTGCTACTGGCTGGCAGCAACCAGGAAGGTCTGGTTGTAAATTTTGACAGCATCTGGACAAAATGAAGGTGACACATCCTGAATCCTTTGATTCATTCTGCCAGTGAAAGGACCAGGAGCAAGCAAGGCTCCAATCTGCCTGAGGCACAAGATAGCAAAGCTGTCCCTGAGCCAGCAGTGTGTCCTGGGGGCAAGGAGACAAATGGGATCCTGGGGGACATCAGGAAGAGCAGTGCCTGCATGTCAGGGAGTGATCCTGCCCCTCTGCCCAGCCCTGGACACATCTGGAGTGCTGTGTCCAGCTCTGGGCTCCTCAGCACAGCAGGGCCATAGAGCTCCTGGAGCGGGGCCAGCAGAGGCTGCAGAGATGATTTAGGGCCTGGAGCATCTCTGGCAGGGAAAGGCTGAGGGAGCTGGGGCTGTCCAGCCTCGAGAGGAGCCCCAGCTGAGAGGGGCCCTCAGCCCTGGGTGTCCCTGTCTGCAGGGAGGGCTCCGAGCAGGGCCCAGGCTCTGCTCTGGGAGCCCAGCAATGGCACCAGAGGAACGGGCAGGGGCTGATCCCAGGAGGTTCCACCTGGGCAGGAGGCAGAACTTCTTCCCTGGGCAGAGACCAAGCACTGAACAGATTGTCCAGAGAGGGTGTGGAGTCTCCTCACCGGAGATATCCCAGACCCCTCTGGACACAATCCTGTGCCCTGTGCTCTGGGATGGCCCTGCTGGAGCAGGGAGGTGGGACCAGCTGCCCCACTGTGGTGCCTTCCAGCCTGAGCCATCCTGGGATTCTGTGATATCCTTTCCAAGGCTGCAAAACCAGGAAATTACCCCTAACCTTTCACACAAGGCCTTTGGAAATCAGAATGTCTACTTTGCTGACTGAAAAGGGAGGGAAAGATGCAGAAATCTCTGCTTCCCTGCAGAAGAGCAGAGGAAAACATGGATAAACTCACCTCCCACCAAAAAGACACAAAGTAATGCCTTCCTAATACCACCTCATGATGCTTAAAGGAGCTAACTCACTAGAAGTGAAATGAAGTAAAATGAAATGACATGAAATGAAATGATGAAGTGTCGTTACTGCCTCTGAATTATTTTACCTTTTGTTTTTAGACACTTTCTTAAAGATAGATCTGATCTGTTCTTCCAGATTAGAATTTCCTGTGATAACTTATTGCTTGTTTCAAAATGCAGGTGTGTATTTTTTTACTGTCACTGGGCTTTATGCTGGCACATTTTACCAGGGGTCATGGTTCAGTTTGCAAGTACACTGCCTCAGTGGCACATGGTTGGTCTTCCTCCTCATTTTCACCTGGCTCAGGTGACATGACCATCCTTGCCTTAGAGCACCAAGACAGTCAATGTATAAGGAAAACCAAAAGCACATTCCTTAATGTTATTTAACTGACAAAAGTACTGGAGTTTTGGCACTTTTTGCTGCTTACTCTTCATAAGTGGCATTTTGCCAGTTGAAATATTAAATACACCACTCGCAAAGGTGTAAGACCAAAAGGACATTTGTCAGTATGCAATAAGATGTCTAGCTGGTTTTTTAATCTTCACAGATCCAATCAGCATCAATTCTTTGCAAAAAAAATCTCTTCTGGCAATAAGTCTATTTAGTTTAAGTTGATGCACAAATAATTAATTTTAAGGATCAGAGTTTGGGTCATAGAAACTTGGCAGTGACTTCTTTGGGAAGAAAAAGTTTTCCTACAGATTAATTTTTTTAATTTATTGAAGAATCCCTGACATCTGTGTTGGTTAAATGTTAAAACAGATTGTGAAAATAAGAGTGTTTAAAAAACCTGTCCTGAGGACACCCTAGGGCAGGGCAATGACAGCATAATATACTTACTGTCACTGAAAACATCTGAGTAGGATGTTAATTCCTTGAAACATTGTGCACTTAATTAGTGCCCTGGGTCTTCAGAAACTGGCTTTTGTCTATAAGTCTGCAAGCTACTGCATGAACAAAGTGAACTGAACAGTTCATTACAGCTCTAATTAACAGATTCTGTACATAAACTTGGATTATGGTCCTGACAGATGACAAATAAGCACAGACCCACCATGTCATCTCCCAGGCTGGCTTCTTTTCCTTGGAGATTTCTAACTATCCTCTCAGCCCTGGAGCACTGACAGTCACAAGGCTACAACAAAATTAAACTGGAAATTTTAATAACCTTATTTTAGAATGCTGGTGAGGCCCTGGCACAGGTTGCCCAGAGAAGCTGTGGCTGCCCCATCCCTGGAAGTGTTCAAGGCCAGGCTGGATGGGGTTCTGAGCCACCTGGGATAGTGGAAGGTGTCCCTGCCCATGGCAGAGGTGGGATGAGAAGGGTTTTAATGTCCCTTCCAACCCAAACCATTCCACAATTCAAAGTTAAGTTTGGTGTCTGCCACTGAGCAGACATGCTCTGTTCAGATGCAGTAAACAAAAACATATAAAAACATCTCTGCACCAAAAATTTACAGCTGTCTTGAGAAAATTCAATGCTCTACATAAAATAGGTTCCAGTATACCAGAAGAAGAAAGCAAGCATATTGATATTTTTTAAATATAAGGCATGGAAGAAATAAACACTATTGAGATCAAATTATTTAAAAGTTTTTAAAATGTGAATTGATGAAATTTGTGTTTCAGTTCTCCTGATTTAACATCAATTTGAAATGGAGATGATATGAATTGTCCTGAACCAATTTTTGTTCCACAATAACTATACAGACTTTAACTGAATTTTTTTCTGATTGTCTTTCAGCATAACTTTTGCCAGTCCCATCCACAGCAGGAAAAACATGCACATGGGCTTACATCTGATAGTGAATGTTCTGGGCAACATTTTCTGAGATTATAAAGTCTTTTTACCTTTCAAAGTCTCACAGAAATGCTGGAAAGACAGCGGTGAACTGGAGGAGAACTCAAGAAGAGAAATCAACATGCAGTGGTTACATCCCAGAGAATTAACTGTGTTAGTAGGTACTATTAACAGTATTCTCCAAAGAAAGGTAAATTTATGAGTTATATTGTATAGTTTGTTGAATTTTTGGTATTTGATTAAATACTCTGTGTAATTCAAAGGAATTGCATATTTTCTTCGGAGACCACAGAATAATTTAGCCTTTGCATTATGCATCTATGCTGTGTTTATATACTGAAACATTTTGCATAAATACAGCTAATCTTGGGATTAGGATTACTTGAATGAACAATTTGGTTGATATGAAATCTGAAACACCTGCAATTATGCTTAAATTCTTAAACACCTTTGATGCTGAGAGTTTATTCTTGGGAGTATCTATGACTTCATAGAAAATGAACAAAGTGAGCAACACCACAAAGAAATACTGTAGAGCTGGTAACTAATGCTTAGTGCTATTCTGCTAATTAGCTGGAAGCTTAGAGAGTGGAATTAAGAGATTAATTTCCTCCACAATAACATTAGTACTTCCAGTGGACAGTGATGTACCATGCAATCTACTTATGTCAGGAAGGGAGAATATAACAACCTTCCACCCTCAAATATTGGTATTTTTATTGTAACTTAAGGCAGTTAATGAGATGGGGAGTCGGGTTTATACAACAGCTGTTAGAGGAAGATAGAAAAAGGTTCCTGCATTAATTTTTATCCTTTCAATTAAAACTGATCCAGTAGAAGGCACTAGAAGATTTGCTTCTGTCTACAGTCTAGGGAAACTTTGAACAACAAAAACTCTTCCTCAGTTATACCTCAGGGTAATGCATCTACAGCCACACCCTGTGGTGGTGAATGGTGCCCCATGCAGCTGGTGGCCAGGCACCAGTGGGGTTCTCCAAGGCTCAGCACTGGGGCCAGTTCTGGTTAATGTCTTTATCTTTCACTGGGACAAAGGGATCGAGTGCACCCTCAGTCATTTCTCAGATGACACCCAGCTGGGTGGCAGTGTGGATCTGCTGGAGGGCAGGAAGGCTCTGCAGAGGGATCTGGACAGGCTGGATCCATGGGCCCAGGCCAGTGCTCTGAGGCTCAACACGGCCAAGGGCCCGGTCCTGCCTTGGCTCACACCAAGCCCCTGCAGCTCCAGGCTGGGCAGAGGGGCTGGGAAGCTGGGAAAGGCCCTGGGGGTGCTGGGGACAGCGGCTGGACAGGAGCCAGGTGTGCCCAGGGGGGCAGGAGGCCAATGGCACCTGGGCTGTGCCAGCCATGGGGTGGCAGCAGGGCCAGGGCCGTGACTGTCCCCTGTGCTGGCACTGCTGGGGCCACACCTCAGATCCTGGGGCACTGCTGGGAACCTCAGGACAAGAAAGACATGGAGGGGCTGGAGCGTGTCCAGAGAAGGGAACGGAGCTGGGGAAGGGGCTGGAGCACCAGGAAAGGCTGAGGGAGCTGGGGGGGCTCAGCCTGGAGAAAAGGAGGCTCAGGGGGGACCTTCTGGCTCTGCACAGCTCCTGACAGGAGGGGACAGCCGGGGGGATCGGGCTCTGCTCCCAGGGAACAGGGACAGGACAAGAGGAAACGGCCTCAAGTTGTGCCAGGGGAGGGTCAGGTTGGACATCAGGAGGAATTTCTTCAAGGAAATGGTGCTCAGGCATTGGAAGGGGCTGCCCAGGGAGGTGGTGGGATCTCCATCTCTGGAGGTGTCCAAGGAACAACTGGATGTGGCACTCAGTGTTCTGGCTGGGTGTCAAGGTGGGCATTGATTAGTCTCAGGGTGGACTCAGTGGTTTGGAGGTCTTTTCCAAGCCAATGGTTCTGTGATTCTATGCCCTTGAGAGAAATGAGGCTCAGTAAAATTCAGTTCATTTCACTGAAGTGCTAAAAGCATTGCTGAGTAATATCTCCTGATGACCCAGAACATGCCAAATTAACTTTATGTTTACAGTGCTTCATGTTTGTGACAGCATTAAAGAGAAAGTAAGATTTTTGTAATTAGTACTAAAGTTAACAGCAAAAGGCCTAATAGCTGCATAGTTCTGTCACATTCTTTCACTTGAGTCTTTTCCTTAGAGTTATTGGAATTGCCCCAAATCAAGTTGCCTGTAAAAATTTCCTCTGTAAAACACTCAATTTTCTTCTGCTAAACCCCTTTAGAACAAAAGGATTTATGTGCATTCACTATTTACTGTGACATCTACTAAAGCCATATAAACTCCAAGAATGTGCAGCCTAGCACTTTTAATTTGCCATGCACAGGTATTTTGATGGATAGGGGAAAAAATGGGAGAGGCAGTTTTGCTTTTACCTTGATGAAGCTTAGCCAGAAACAATTATTTTCATGATTCAGAATAAATGTGTAAAAAAGGTAGCAGCTAAACGACATTGACTTCACTCAGTTGCTGAATCTTTCAATTTATGGCAAACAACTGAAAAGCTCATTCACTGATCCTGTTCAAAGACAAAAATTTAATGTTCAACTGTGTAGTGCATTTGCTAAGGGGATCCAGTGTTTTATGGCACCAATATGTGTAGTCTTTGCCTTCAATTTATCCATATAAATTATATTATGGAAAGCTAAATTGTGCAGTGAGAACTTTTAAATCAAATAATCCTGCAATAACTCTGTGCTTAATGATATCACACAGTAGATGTCAAACTCATCCAGGTTAGATGTTCTTAAGTGCTTCATGGCAAACTATTAACCCTCTTCCTCTTCTGTGTGATGATACCCTTGATTTGTCTCTGCATTTAAATGGGACAGTTTACAGTTCTACAATTCAGCTGCAGAAGAGCTTTGCAGTTCAGGCAAATGCTCAACCTCTCTCTTACAGAGGAACAAACAATATATTTTCAAAATTACAGATTCTTTTCTTTCAAAAAATTCGTTTTATGAGAATTGAAAACTGAACTGAGTTATTTAAATGCAATTACTAAAATGTTTCTTCTATCAAAATAAAAAATAATTTCTAGAATTATCTTCCTATGAGTAAGGAGAGATTTTGCACAGCTGAAGATCAGTGGTGTCTTAGGTAATACTTGTGTTGAAATTTTTCAGGATTATGAGGGTTTTTTTATGGCATTCTTAACTGAAATCCTTTCCTTCGGCTGCACTTAAAAACAGTGCACTATGTTTTAAATACAACTCAAGAAGTTTCTCTTAAAAATAAACAAGCAAACCTAGAGCACTTCTTGCTCCCACTAGTGCTGTGAGAAGACTTCAGTAAAAAAAATATTCAGTTGATTCTGAGTTAAATTCCATTAAAATTGAAGTAGATATAACTTTACAGTGAATTAATTCGTGCTAAAATCATCTGACTTAACAGATGACTATTTTTTAGTGAAATTATACTTTTACTTCTTGGGTGAGGTGAACATAATTTTGTGTTATGAGATGCATCATGGGGAAGATCTGGGCAGACTGCGGCTCCCAGTAACACTGTGGTCTAAAGATAAAACAGCAGTCAGGTTTCTAAGTGGACTCAAAATCTAGATAAGAAGGACAGGTGGATGAAAATTAAAGATAGAAAGAAAAAAACACTTTTGTGGGTGGCCACTCCTTAACATTTGTCTGTAATATCTGTTTTCTTCTCGGGCGTCAAATCATACTTGGGTATTCAGTCAGAGGCTGGAGTGGTAGGATTTTCTTTAACACAGCACAACTGCCTTCATAACACTTTAGGGGGTGCAGCATCTTTCCAGTCTCCTCTCTGTCACCGTGCTGGAAAATGGCCAAGGAAATTCCTGAGGTATCAGGCAAAGGGAAAAGAGTTGTGCAAACTTCATTTTCTTAGGAAATCCACTTGGTAAAAAAGTAAAGGACTTATTTCGTCTCTCCCAGAAAACCAACAGCAGCTCCAGGAGGTTTTGCTAGTGTCTTCTCTTGCCCAATTCCATGACCTTTCCTGCAGAACTCTGTGGTAGAAGGCCAAAGTCATAAACTGACCCTTACTTTCCAAGTTCTATTGTTGTTTGCTTTCTTTAGATTAGAGCAACATAATCATATTTTACAAGATCTAGTACCCTCATTATTCCTCTTTCTGAATTTTGCAATTATCCCTTGCAATTGTGAAGCTTCTTTTTTACTCCTATTTGTCATCCATTAATTAAGTGAATTGATTATTCTTTCTTTCACTTTCTTGTTCTGCCTCTCATCATTCACTTTCATCTCATTCACCTTATTTAACATGACTTTGAAGGAATGAAGGTGATGCAGCAGTGCTAGTGGGAATGGCCAAATGAGCATGTTAAACAATCATTATATAAGCAACAGAATAAGGAATATGTGGTTTCTGTGTTTATTACTTGACCTGTCAATATTCTGATAGGCTGGAATCAAGTCAGGGGCCCTGATTTCTCTTGGGATTTTAGACTCTCCTAAATAACAGCTGCTACGAGGACAGGATGGAGCACAACTGAACCCGCCAAAAGCCCTAAATAATGTGATAAACAGAATATGAAGTTTGCTTTTTCACATTTATTTTTATTGTAGATTTCACATCTGTAAAAATGTTGTCAAATCAAGATCTTTGAAACCATTTAATGACAGTGTTTTGCTCTCTAGAAGTGACTGAGTCACAGGTGTCAGGTGTGAGACCACAGAGGCTCTGACTAATGACTTGGAGTCATCAGTGCTTTAGTGGGCAGATTTGAGTGCAATCACAAACCCAGTGCTTGAAATCAACCCCACATAAACAAGCTTTTGAGCAATGTTCTATCTCTGTATTTAACAAGTGCAGGTTTTTTACAGAAAGAGGAGGGGCTAAATGGATCATAAGGAAAGAAAACTCTTGCATAACAAGTAAGAAGGTAAGTTCATCAGTTGCAAGTAGGTAGCTATTATCACCAGAGTACTCTGACCTTTCAAAGCCTTTGCCAGCTCTGTGAGGCTGTCCTCACACTTAACAGACCAGAGACCCTGAGAACATTACATCCCCCTGCAAACATTTGCATCAGTTATTAGTTCTGATTCTCAGTGGCATGGAGCCTGATTACATCTGAATATCTTCTCAAAATAAGAGGAGTTACTGATACCATGTCAAAACCACCACTCTGTTCTGATTATATTTCAGTTGCCCTTCTCCACCCTCCTTTCTTTTTTGTGCAACACTTACATGGCACACTTGAGCATCTTTTCTTTCATTGCTTATGGCAGTCTGCTCATCAGGGAGCTGTAAATTATGTGAATAACAAAAGCAGAAAATTGTGCTCGTGAGGACAATTTATCAAAACCATGTATCACAGAATATCCTGAGCTAGAAGGGGCCCACAAGGATCATCCAGTTCATCTCCTCTCCCTGCACAAAACACCCCAACAATCCCACCCTGTGCATCCCTGAGAGTGCTGTCCAAGCACTCCTGGAGCTCTGGCAGCCTTGGGGCTGTGACCATTCCCTGGGGAGCCTGGGCAGTGCCCAAGCACCCTCTGGGGGAAGAACCTTTTCCTGATATCCTCTGACACAGCTCCAGCTGTGCCCTGGGTCCTGTCCCTGGTCACACAGAGCAGAGATCAGGACCTGCCTCTCCACTTCTGGCTTATTGCAGTGAAAAAAGGAAACTTTCCTTAGTTAATATTTTTTCAGAATTTTCAGGACCAGGAAGAACAGCGAAGTTGCTGTACTATAAATGGTCTGTGACCACTCAACAATCTTGACTGCCTTTTGATAATTCTGTGGCACCCTGGAGCTTTGCACTGTGCTCAGACAAAGCTGGGAAAGAGGAACAAACCCAGCTATCTCTGTGTAAGGAAAAGTGCAGGAAGGCATTAGCAATGTGCTAATGGCTGCTGCTGATCTGACATTATTCTTGTCTGCATCCTGTCTGTAAAGAGGTAATGGAGCTTAGGGGTGTTACCAGTGCTTGCAAGAAGCATGGAATTCAGGTTCAGAGCAGACAGTGGCAGATAAACACTTAAAATACACCGTGGTTTCCAGCGAATCCTGGACCATCCTACCCTGCTCACCTCACTACAGGTGTAGATCCTGGCTTTGCTGCGGCTGCTCTGTTGTGCAGCCCATCTTCTCCATGAGCAGATACTTGGAGGTGTGCCTCCCTATGACACAACCACAGCAGCTCGAGGCAGAAGCTGCCCACATCAAAGTTGGAGTAAAAGATCACTTTGAGGTTCAAAGCGTAAGGAGCTTTGTCAGGACTAGGTTGAGCCTACAAAGTGGGTGCTGGCCAAGTCCACAAACCTCTGAAGGCAGTGCAGGTACTGCAATCCCTCTGGTTTAGGAACACAAGCCTTTTAAGGAGGTCTGAAGATTGACTGTTCCATAAATATGGATCAGGGAGGAAGTGCCTGTTTATGCTGCTCTAATTATTCAGTCTGCTGCAGCAGCTGCTGATTTGATGTCTCATGAGTCAATACAAATAGTGGGGATGTTGCTGAGGAAAGAGGAATTAGCACTCAGCAAAACTGATGGCTGGAGCTGAAGAAGACATTGCAGAGAGAATCCTGGACTACCTCAACAGTAAGACCTCTTGCAAAATGTCTTTCTATTTCTTTGTGAAACACCTCAAAATGCAGCTTTGGACATTTTACCTCAAACTTCTTTGTGTTCTTCTATTCAGTCCGAGAGAAATATAACTTTCCTTTTTTTCTCCATTAGCCACCAGCTGAAAGAATAAATTCCATTTTCCTGTGCTCAGACATCTGGAATGCCCTTTTGTACCCCATGCACTCTGCTCCACACACATCCTCTCTGCAGCCCCAGTGCTGTGCTGCTGCCTGCTATGAAAAGAATGAGGACTGGGAACTAAACTGAAAGCCTGATATGGTGCTGAGGGAATCCATTAGCAGATAACACCTTCAGGAACTGATGCACACACAATTTGTCTTGTGCTAGCTCCAAAGGGTCGGAGTGACAGTAATGACTTCTATGGCTGTACTTGCCCACAGCTTTCAGACACGGTTATTGCAGTGTTAGACACTTAGCAGTGGTGGTGGTAGGGCCTGTATTAGTTGTCAAAAGTTCTTGAGGTTACTTATGTTTCTAAGAACCTGTGTTTTTCTAATCCCTGCCAATTTGCCTCACTGGAAGAAAATTCAAACCCCAGCTATGACTCAACAGTAAACTGAATAAATTAAAAATAAATTTCATCCTTATCACTGAGTTGCAGTGACTCTGGAAGAGTGCAGAAACACACTAGGAGTAGCACATACTTCTCACATACGGTGTTCTCTTTTTGAGTGATACTGGAAGTAAAAGTATTTAAAGAAAATAACATCCTTTGTTTACAGTGATGGGAGGTTAACAAGGTTTTAAGCATATTAGGGAACTATTTAGGAGACTAATTTCCTAAGGCACAAATACACATCTACAAATAAATATGCAACAATATAAGTATGAATAAGTACTGTTGGTACTCAACCTAAAAACTTTTTTATCTTTGCCAAAAGAAAAAGAATTGTGGAAGGTTTGCACTTAAGCCTATCTTTAAGTAGATAAATGGAAATATTTCTATTTTGGAGCATAAAGCCATTCTAGGAAAGGGATTGCCATGAGAATATGTCTGAGACATATTGTGTGGTGAAGTTTTTCTTTATAAACAAACAAACAAAGAAGTAAATAATTATAGGATAAAGGAGGTCTTGTAAGCTAATGGAAAACTGTGTAATAGAGCAATAAGTTAATAGTGCTTCAGAACTCAATCTGATTCTTTTTCTTCATCATACAGCCAGATAGATACTTCTGTTTTTTCTGTTTGTTTCAGAAGGATTTCAAAATCAGCTATCAAAGAGAAGATATTGAACTAAGGCTGATTCTGAAATTAGAACCTGAGGCTGTCTCCCAGGTGAAATCAGCTCACAATCACAGGCTTACCTTTTTTCCTCATTTAACTGAACTGACAAGAAATGACATTAAAGTTAATGTTAAGCACAATCAGCATGGCCTGGCTCCCAGAGAATGAGAATACTCTGAAAAACACAAGATGACCCTAAATATTTCCTCCAAGGAGATGAGTCCATGTAGTCAGCCCTGGTGGCTGCAGCTGCCCATGGTCTCCAGCTACCCATGTGATCAGGGCTAAGAGAGTTTTGAAGGCTGATAATTAAGTGGACACCTCCTTTCTTCCACCTGCCTATTCAAATCTGGGATCTTATCCCTTTACAAGAAGATTCCCAGTGCTTGGCTTCTATCTCTGACTACACACTGAGCGATCCTTGGTGGTGGTGGTAGGGTGGTTGCTTCCCAGACTGCAAAGGTGCCTTGCCCTGCTGCTCAGCTGCTGCCTTTTTTCACCCCCATTTTCTTAGCTGCTGCTTCTTTCCTTAAGTTAAACCATTTTTCTCCCATTTTCAGGGCCATGCTTTTTCTCTGAAGACCAGTGAATTATGGGGCACTAGTTTTCAAGAACTTTGCTGTTCTCCTATGGCTAAACTGAGTATCATAAAGAAAACCAGTATGTGTCAAGCTCTGGGCCACACATTTATGTTTCTACAAGGAACTGGTAACCAGTGTAACAGGTCAGGACTGGGGCCCCACACTGGGACTACGTGGCACAGTGGGATTGTAGTCACAGGTGCAACAGCCTCTTCTTTGACTACACTTCTGTGGTACCTTGAGTAAATCACCTTGTCCCCGAGGCTTCAAAATTCTTGGGCCTTCATTACTGCCATGCTTTTATTGAGTACTGACCCTGAGCTAGGGTCTCTGTGGAGATGTGAAAACAACTTAATTACTTGATCGCTAAGCATCAGCCAAACAAAGACCCAGGAGTTAGGAATGAAATGCAGAAGGCATCTTTTATCTCTGCTCAGAATCCTAACTTACTAATGGGGCCCTGGAGAGTTTTTTCTATTTTTTTCCCTATTAATTAATGAACAGAGAGAGAGTGAGAGAAAGAGCAAGGGGGTCTCTTCTATGTTTTGTGGAGGTTTTTGTATAAATAGAAGAAATACAGGTATTAGGCTGAATTTTTGAGGATTTTACTGGGATCCAAAAGATGAATTAGGCATTTGTAGAGCAAGTAGGTGCTTAACTACCACTTCATCTTTGTATTGTTCATAAAATGGCATTAGCACTCTCAGGTTTGAGCATTACTGAGATCTCAGCCAGGATCTTTCACTGTACACCTCTTATTCTTTAGGTTGAGTTCTTTTTAGCATGGGAAAGAAATAGCTGCTGGAAGCAAGGCAGAATAGATGCTGGAGGCTAGAAATGTAGTCAAGAAAGATATTGTAGATTGGTACCTTTGAGACAAAGCAGAGACATCCACCTCCCCAGTTTTGCAGCATGTAAGTTTAAAGCTGGCTCTGAGCAGGGACTTCTGGTGCCTGGCTGCAGAAGGAATTACCATGGCTGTGTTAAGAGATGAAGTTCCCCGTGTAAGGGCTCAGGAGAATGAAGCAAGTGCATTCCTGGGATTCAGGATAAACAGCACATTCTGTGACAGGCCCTGCAGAAAACTAGTGGGCAACACCTTCAAGAGGGACATGTGTAAAATCCTTTTTCTCCTCAGATATGGGCACAGATGAGTATCCACGGATAAGTACCTGGGTAAGGGCAGGATGCACAATGTATCATTTTCTCCAGTGCCTCTCACTTTTCCTTTGAGTGTTGATAAAGGCTTTGACCTTTCTTTGAAAGCACAGAGTCTGGGTGCAGCTCCATCACACTGCAGGTGAAGCACTCACTCACAGCAGGACCTGTATTCCTGCTCCTTCCCAGTTTAAAAGACTTAAAGTCACCATTCCACTTTCCATATCTTCACTGCCATGCTGAAAAAATGATAGCAGGATTGCAAGGAAACACTAGACTAGAAGGACTTTTAGGGTCTCCTGTGACAGCCCATGGATAAAACACCCCTCATGTAAGCAGAGGGGACCAGATCCTACAGCCCCCTGTGGCCAAGCTCTGATTCCCCTTATACTGGAGCTGGTGGTACCACAGCAACCAGCCCTCCAAGCATGGCTTAGGCAATAACACTGGAAAAGGGATACAAACTCATTCCTTTGAATTTAAAGTATTTTGTTTAAAATTCACAGCAAGAAATATCCAAACAAGCTTTTGAGGCACAGATTTTGAGCCTTGCTGTTTTCTTTAGCTAAACTGTGTTTGAGTGCTTTCCCTCCAGAGTGTTCTGATGACCCTTTGTGTGACTGACCAGAGGTTTATGTCTGCAGTTCTAATTTCACTTCTTGTCTGCAGCTTTTTTAGAAGGAGTCTATGGAAATAGGTATCTGCCTGATCCCTCAGTTTTTTTATTACTTTGTTCTGAAAGAAGGACTTTATTCTGAAAAGCAGCACAGTTTATTTTCTCTAACAGAGGAAGGAAATTCCCTAAATACACTGAGGTGTTGCAAGGACTGTGCTTGAGCACAGTCCAAAAAAAGTCAGAAGCTGAGGTATAGTCCAGAGGTTTAGCTATAAACCAATTTTCTCTTGTACTAGCTAGCAGACTTGCCAAGATCTCTAGAAATATTTCTGTGCTTTGAGCGAAATCCTTTGTGAAGGTAATCATGCTAAAGGGAAAGGGTAAAACTGGAAGACTGTTGAGGACGATGGTAGATTTGCCGAGTCGCCTTGCAGCTGGGTATGCCAAGACTTGGAGGATAACAGTGTGGGAAGCACCATCCATTGTGCTGAATCCTGTTCAGATTCTGGCTGCTTTGAGAAGCAGAATCTCTGGGTAGACCTAATGTAGGTGTTTGGAGAGGCTCAGAGGTCCTCTCACAGACATGCCTGAACTACCTGTTTCAGGAGAGAGGGGATCAAAGCTCAGAGATCATAACAAGAACAGGGAGGTCACCACATGGTGGAAAACAACTCATCCTTGGTAAATGGGTGCCAACAGCTGGGATGGACTGAACCCAACAGTATCAGCATTCCCACTTTTGTGTCTCCACTCAGGTGCTCCTTTGGGATTCTCTAGTGACAGAGGTAATGAAATAAATTGACTTTTGCATTTGAGCTGCAGTTTTGTGGTTGTTCTGGCTGGCTGCCTGCCTTGACTCACATGCTTGGGTAGTACTTGCAACTCACAGATAACCAGAAGTTCCAGTTATTCCCTTAGATCCCCACTGGCATTTTTAAAAATCTTGCCTACTTGATTCTTCTGCTCGGAGAAGTGAAGGACCCACCAAGCCCCTGGTGCAAGGAAGGAAGGATCACGAGGAGAGAAGCAGCTGGCAGTGTGGGCTCTGTAGATGTCTGTAGAGTACAACTGCAAAGGTTCAAGACAGATTTCCCCCCCCCCAGTACAGCTGCCTGGCTGTGTGAAATACTGTCATGGCTCTCACGCAGCCGCAGATGGCAGTGACTGCAGCAATCATTCCAAATTAGTGACCACTTTCCTGAAACCCTTGACAATAAAGACTTGATTTACAAACAGAAATAGCAATTTCTATCTGATGGAGGTCCTGCTAAAAGTTTTCGGTGTCTCCCTCTACTTGCTTGTGCTCAAATCAGACGCAGAGCACCTGCTCCGGGTCCAACCTCCCGACTCTTGCGTGAGTGAAGAGCTGGCTTTGATCTCTCACTAATAAATAAATACAAGAAAGGCTTTTGCAGTGGATGGGAGCAGTCCTGGTCCTGTTTCCAGGTAACCATGTCCTTTCCTCATGAATCACTATGGAAACCCAATTCCCTCCTTCTGTTTCCTCTAAATGAGAAAGCATGTTTCCCTGCTAGCAGAGAGGGGAACTCCTTAATTTCCTATTCCAGTCCTTGACTCCTCAATAATGGAGGGTCACTTTTAATTCTAATGTGAGGCACTGAAATTTCAGTAATGTTGAAACAGACACCCCAGGCAATCTCACAGATGCTTCAAAATAACCTGCTCAAAATGCCTTGAAAAGAAATGAAAGCTTTTTTTTCCTTTTTTTTTTCCCTCAGAGAATGGTGCTGTTATGTGCAAACAAAGATGTAGAACACAACTCAGCTCCCATGTCTTACACCTTCTCTGGCTGGTAAGGTGTTTCTACCTACACATTAATTTCCATTGTGCTTAGCTGATGCACAGGAGTTGCAGAGGACTCAGTCATGAACTTGAACAGGCCTAAGGTCAGGATGAAGTTTTCTGAGAACATGGTTCCCATCTAAAAGAGTGTTTTTCAAGCTGTCTTCTGTCTGCATTTGTTCAGGTTTTCTCCTTACCAATTTGTGAGATTATATTGACTGACGTAGAGAAGTGGCATTATGAAAACAGACATATTGAACCTTGGTTATGGTCAAAACCCCACCAGGCACTACTGATCCCACCTATACTCCCATCTTCACTTGGAAAGTTCCCATTTACAACAACAAATTTAGGCAGTAGTGTGTCCCTGAGTCCCAAACATGATCAGATGCTTAACTTTTGTTGAAATGCTTTTGGCCACAGAAAACTAATTTTTTGTTTTGTCGGTTTTCAAAAGTTTCAAGAATTCTGTCATTTGATGTTACTGAAGCCCTGCAATATTCAGTTGTTTTGATACCAAAGATCTGTGGTTTTCTTCCTTGGCAATCTCACCATGTGCACAGAGTTTTTAAAATATAAGTTGGTGTATCCTACTCATACCTCAGATGGGTTTATCAGCATGCTCCCTTTCCCAGCTTGCAAATGGAGATCTTACCATCTCCCACATTTCCACTTGTTTGTTTGTGTGTCTTTTTCCTGGGAGCTTTGCAGCTCTACAGCCATGAGTGATATTATCCATTCACCCTCAAATTATCATTATTGCTTCCTTTAGAGCAATAAAGATGTCTGAAGACATCTGCAGTTTCAGATGACCAAGGAAAACAAAACAGCCCTTTCCTGTTATTTGCTTCCATGGCAATCAGACAATTAGTTTCCACTCTAATAGACTACTTCCCAAAGAATTCTTTTGTATTTTTTTTAAATTACTCCCACTGAAGTTGAGGTAGGGAGAGCCATGGTCAGGCAGTATTTTACACCTCTCTTTCATGGTGCATTAACATGTTTTTTTTCATATTGAAATTCCTAATTTCAAGACAAGAAGAGTCTTCCAGTGGAAAAGCCGGCACTGAGAGCCAAAAGTGTCAATAATTTTGAATAAAATTATGAAAATTTAATAACTTGTTCTAGCTGAAAATTTTCTTTTTTAATTTTTGAGTGATCTTAACAAAAAAAAAGGATTATTTTCCCTCAGGATATTTTTAAGATCACTTTTTATGCCCCTCCAAGGATGCTGCAGTTGAATTTGTCAGAGACCAGTCATAGATTATACATGCAGTATTGGTCCAATTCTATATGCAGATACACCCAAAGAGAAGCAGAAGCAAAAAAAACCCAGAGAGGTGTTCCTAAAAGATTCTTGGAGGTTCTCTCTCTGTAAGAGAAGCCAACCTTGCAGGTCCTGGGAGCGTTATCTGTGGAACAGATTTGTTATAGATTTCAAAGGGCCCGGATTTTGCTGGAAATGAAAACCTTGGAGAAGAGCCTCACTTTGGCCACTGCATCAACGGAGTGGAGTGATGTCAAGCAAAAGCTAAAAGGCCTTTTCCTGGTACAGAGAATGATTCCCTCCAGCAGGAATACCACATAAACCAGCATACAGCCTCAGTCCAGATCCATCACTTGCCTCTGATGGATGCCCATCCTGGGTTAAAAAGAGAAAACTCTATTCTTTGAAATTACTTCATCATGAGACTGCATCCCTTGTCTCTTCCCAGCACAATGGTCTAGTCCTCAGAATAGTACAAGCTTGCAGCTAACAGTATAGAAAAAATATGCTTTTGTCTTGCATAGCTGCACAAAGTACATAAAACAAGTCTAAAAAGATATTCTAGAATTATACTGTCAGATGCTGATTGCTTTGCATCATTGGAAGAGCTCTTGCTACAGTAACACAAATATTTAATGTATTATAATAATTAGCTATGTGAAAAAAAAATACTGTGTCTTTCCAGTTGCCATTTAACTGTCCTTTTTGACATGCAGTTAAATTCTCCTTTGTGATAAATCCACCAGCCAGCTGGATAAGAAATTAAAGAGGGGTTTCTAAGTCTTTTATGAAGCCCCATTTCAGTTTCAGATCAGATTTAGTTCCTGGGTTTATGCTGCAATAGCAACACATGCAGGAGCAGCAGCTCTGAAGAGTTCTTTGGGTTGTTGCCATCTCATAAGGAGGAGCTGCTGTATGGGTCATGTGGGCTGGATAAATCTGGGCTGGGGCTTTGCAAACTGAAGCCCATTGGGATCCTGGGGTGTATCAGGAAGAACAGTGCCTGCAGGTCAGGGGTGATCCCAGGAGGTTCCACTTGGACAGGAGGCAGAATTTCTTCCCTGGGCAGTGACCAAGCCCTAAACAGATTGTCCAGAGAGGGTGTGGAGTCTCCTCACTGGGAATATCCCAGACCCCTCTGGACACAATCCTGTGCCCTGTGCTCTGGGATGGCCCTACTGGAGCAGGGAGGTGGGACCAGCTGCCCCACTGTGGTCCCTTCCAGCCTGGCCCATCCTGTAGGCTTGGAGAGTTCTTGTTCTATGTTCAGCCTTGGAAAGATCAGAAATCTGTTGACTGCTACATTGTTTGTGTATGGATAGAGAAAGACACGTGCATGCACACGTCTGTGTTCTGGTATCTTACAGGCACAATTACATGTCATATTGGGTGGAAAAAAACTGTGCTTGGGTTCTTCAAGCAGTCCCTTACGAGAGGTGACTGTCAGGATGCCTCTGCTGGCAGTTCACACCTGCCTTGTGTCCAGCCAAGTTCCAGGACTAACAAAACTCACCCTAGTAGAATTCCCGTTGAATATCCAGGAGGAAAGCACTGCACTGACACCAGGGGAGGGCTCCCCGGAGTACAAAGGTGCTGCCTCTTGGTGTGTTGAGCTCAGCACTGTCACACTGCCCAGTGCTGCATGGACCAAGCAACCATTCCCTCTTCTGCTCTTCACAAAGTGTATGTCACAACACAAATGAGGATTTTTAAATGGTTTTGTTTATAGATGCTCCCCTTCTTGTCTTTTTAAACATTTTCTCAACATTCTAGTTGTAATGTTCCAGTGTTTTTGAAAAAGGACAAAATAGGAAGAGCAGCAGCAAATTAATGTCTGTTTCTTTCAAGAAATATAAAGCAAACAGTGTCCTTATAAAGATCCCTTGCACTCTCATAAATGATGTTGATTACAAATATAAGCATTTGGTATAGAAAATAAGTTTGTAGAACCAAAATATATTTTAACCAAGCCACACACATGACTTGAAGATATTTTTAAAATCTATTTTCTCATCAGTTCTTTGTGAAATAACTGACTGTTTTTGGCCAGCTTTGGAAGATATTGCTGGTGATCTGTGCAACAGAAAGAGAATAATAGAAATGATTGCATCAACAGTATGGCTTAGCTTGTTAATGTTGCAAAGCAGAACTGAGAATATTAGATGGAAGCACTACAGAAATAAAAAATATAGCATAAATCCTGGAGAAAAGTCACTCTATAATAGGGCTAAATTTAACCTGACTGATATGAAGTACAAAGCTTTTCCAAAAACCAATGCACAAACAAAATCAAAACAAATCAACAAAATATTAAACAACCACTGTAAATCAGTGTACTGTATAAACCTCAAAGGGCTCACTTTGACTCTTGGCTGTTGTTGCCTTCCCAGAAACTTAGTGGTGCTGCATGTAGTGTTCAGAAGTGCCTAACTCACCTGGATGCTCCTGAAAATGTTATCCATGAGCCACCTCCCCATTTTTTTGTAAGTTTAGTATTCATCAGAAAATAGGCCAGTGACTAAGCTCATCTTAATCAGCCAGTACCAGAGACTTCAGAGGAGATTAATACCAGAGCAGGTCATGGTATTAATTAACAGATGCCTCCATTTAGTTCTCTTGAGAAAGGCCAGTTTGTAGCCCAGCACACAAATTTCCAGCAGGGAAAGGGACAGACAGATCTCCAGTCTCATGCCACATAACCCCAAAAATGTACTGAAAATTTCTGCCATTACAGACAGAAGCTAAATTGTGGATCCTGGAGGGAAATACATGAAAGGAGGATGTTTGTCCAAGCGGCCTCTTGGTGCAGTGTCATTTCCCACTGTTCCAGCAGGTAGAGCCATGGCTTCAAATATCTTCCAGGAAAGCAGCTGGTCTGATCATTTGGGTTGAATACTCTCTCCCCAGCTGCACGACTGTGTTTTAGATTAGAGCTCTGGAAATAAATCCAAAACAGCCCAACCATTCCTCTTACCCTTTCATAATTGGTAGGAAGCTAAAACTGGGATCCCATCAGCTGGACAAGCCTTAATCTCTCTGTGACAACTGTAAGACTGCCCACAAATAAATATTTAATTCTATGGGCTGAGAAACTGAGTTAAAAGGCTGACTGTCCCAAGGAAGGGGGTGCCCTGTGAGGCAGCAGGAGGTGATATAACTTTCTGGCATAGACACAGTGATGGAACATGCACTCCTTTGACCTCCTGAAGCACCACCAGCAAAGCCAAAAGCACTGATTTTCCCACTACTCCCCACCAGGCATGGACAGAGAGGAATCTTCAAGATGGATGGTAATACTATGCATTAATGTGGGTTTTTGTTTGGCTTTTTGTTTTGCTTTGGTCATTTTTTTTCAGCTAAGACTTCAAGTATACAGTGACTTCTAAAAACTTTCAGATTTTTAAAGTCATAGTTTATTTAAGCAGTATTTAAACATTTTTAATGTGTGTATATTTCCTGGGTAAGTCAGAACTGGCTGGTTTAGATAAAGTACATAGCACTGTTGCTGTTTGTGGATTATCAGGGATAGTTTATAGCCTCCAAATATGAAGTTTTCTTTACCGAGTCTTTTCTGAACCTGGACCATTGAATTTAGACAGACTGGCTGAAGGAACTTAGATTTCTGGTTATGTTTCAGTTTCTGATGAACCGCTCTCTGTACAAAAAAGAGAAAAACCCCTCCTTCACATGAGAGAGCATACCCTGAACAGGAAATCTAAATCTCCAGACATTGTCTCTGCAGCCCAGCCCTGAAATGTGGCTCCAGACAAGTGCAGGGGGTGGTTTCTGTATCCAGGGTGTCCTTGCATGAAGGTACACACTGCCGGAGACACATCTTTGTAAGCTGAATCAATAAAATAGACTGGGATAATAAATTAACCTCTAAATGCAATGAGACAATTATTTGCATTTTACTACCCTTTTCCGGATGTAATTGATAGCTTTATCATAACTCATTCATTCCTTTTGAAAAATATCAGTCCCACCCAAGGCATAATAGTTCTGCAGCAGAACTGTAATTATTGAGCTGTTTGAAATAGCTTACAAGTCACAGTGAGAGGCTGTGCAGGCAAGTATGAATATTGGTTATTATAAAGGGAAAGAATGCCATTTAGAGGGTCTCCAGTTCTAGGGTAATGAGAAATTGAATTAATGTTTTCTGCCATCAATGAACAGTGGTGTTTTCAATGCAGGCAATGTTAATTATGTTGCTTCTCATGGAATTACTGTGACAAGTGCAATTTGTTGGGGCTGAGTTCTCAAACAGTGGAAATTAGTGTACTTCCAACAAAATCAATGGAACTATGTTTGCAGAGGATCAGAGAAGTAGCATTTTGCTTTCTATTGCCCTGCAGCCTGCTGATATTATATAATCTTTTGTTATTGACACCAGTTGATGATAGTTTTTAGCATGTCTGTGTCGTTCACATGCAGCAGAGCTGTACATGCTGGCTTCAGCCAGACCAGAGAGCCAGACTACCCTCAGCAGCATGTCTTTTTTAACCCAATATTAGGGTTGCCATGGAAACCTCTTAGCAACATGGAAGATGAAAATGGATTGAGAAAAGGAAAGATGCAGTCAACTCAAACAATACTTCTAGGGCCGGAAAACACACAGAAACTTAGTAGCTTTGGGAAAACACCAGAAACTGAACTAAAAAGGGGTTTTTTGAGATTCCTGGGTGGATTGTCTCCTCATGTCTTTCACATCCTTCTAGTTTTTGTGTGAGTAACCAAAATGGCCCAGCTGTTGTGACGCCTGTCCTGAGCACTGTGTTACAGACAGTTGCCCCAGCCCTCAAAGAGGTTTGATTTTCCTTGCTGAGGAATGATAGACAGTTCTGGTACTTTGGAAGCAGCTCATTCCTGGTCTGTGGTTGGCCACACAACCTGTGGTTTGGCTACCCAGCCTATCTTTTGGTTTTAACAACAACCAGTTTTACAAGAAGCTCAGCTTCAGGTCTCGAGTCTTTTATTTCAGCAATGGGAATTCCACTCTCAAAGTCTGCGTTATCCTATCCAACACCCTGAACAATGAGCAATACACATTTATTTGGTTATTGACAAATTCCCCCTCTGTGCTTTGCTGGATTTTGGCTGCTAGGGTAAGATTTAAAGGATGATAAATGACACTGGATAGCTGGACTCACACGTGTTGAAGGTACCTACAACAGAGGTGCAAATAAACCTCACCTCTGCATTGGTTAGATGAATCAGCTCCAGTCTTGGGACCATGGAGCCAAAAATATTAGCTGGTTAAACAAAGAGTTTTGGCTAGAACTCCGGAAGAAGAGAAATATCACCTTTGGAAGAATGGACTGGCAATTCAGGAGGACTAAAAGTGTGTTGTGATATTAGGCATGAAGAAAAATAGAAGGGTCAAAGCCCTGCCAGAACTTAATCTGGCTGCTGCTGTAAAAGACAACAGAAAAATATTTTTATAGAGCAGCAACAAAAGGAGAACTGAGGGAAATCTCCACCATTTATTGAATGTAGGAGGAAACAAAGTGGCAAAGGATGAGGGAAAGGCTGAGGTACTTAATGCTTTCACTGCTTCAGTCTTTAAATAAGACCAGTTATCCTCAGGTTCTCCAGCTGGGTAATGTGGAAGACAGAGATGAGGAGCAGAATAAGGCTCCATAATCCAAGGGGAAATAGTCAGTGACTGCTACACCTCTGAAACACACTCAAGTACATAGGGCCAGAAGGGATCCACCCAAGGGGACTGAGGGAGCTGGAGGAAGTGCTCACTGAGCCACCTTCCACCACTTGGAGGTCCCAGACAACTCGAGTATAGCTAATGTGACACCCAGTCACAAGAAGGGCCAGAAGGAAGGTCTGAGGAACTACAGGCCTGTCAGGCTGGCCTCCATGCCAGAGAAAGTCATGGAACAGACCATCTTGTATATGATCACAAGGCCTGTGCAAAACACCAAGGGATTAGGCCCATCAGGCACGGGTTTAGGTCTTGCTTGCCCCACCCGAGCTCCATCTGTGACAGGGTGACCCCCTCGGCAGGCGAAGGAAAGGCCGTGGATGCGTTTCCCTGGACTTTAGAAAGCCTTTGACACTGTGTCCCACACTTCTCCTGGGGACACCGGCTGCTCATGGCCTGGGTGGGCCCTGCTTCACTGGCTGTAAAACCGGGCTGCTGGAGAATGGAGCCACAGCCGGGTGGGGCCGCCACCAGCGGGGTCCCCAGGGCTCAGCACTGGGGCCAGTCCTGTTTCATGTCTTTATTGATGATCTGGACAAGGGGATCGAGGGCACACCCAGTCATTTGCAGAGGACACTGAAGGGTTGCCAAGTGCAACTGACACCAACAGACAACATGGACCCTCTGCCCACAGCTGTGTCAGGAAATGTTCTGGAATGTGGACATCACTGTGACCCAAGGGCAGGACCCAGAACCAGGCCTGATGGAACCTCAGACCATTGGCTTCAGTCCTTGGATCCAGCCAGTCCAGATCTCTCTGCAGAGCCTTTCCTACCCTTCAGCGATCCACACTCCCACCCATCTGGGTGTTTTCTGTGAACTGACTGAGGGTGACTCAGTCGCCTCGTGCAGGTCATTGGTAAATATATTAGACAGGACTGGTCTTGCCCAGCTCTGGGAAGGGACTGGCACATTTAGGAAATCACTGTTTCCAAGATCTGCACTGATAAGGACAGCAGCAGTCAAACAGAGCTCCCATCCAATCGTTAGTAACATGGGTGTTAATATCCCATTCCACCTCGCTATAAGAAACACCTCCTTTGTCCATCTACTTCACCAATTTTCAAGTCAAGGAAGGAAGGACACTCTTGGTCTTTTTTTTTTTTTTTTTTTTTTTTTTTTTGACACCTCCATGGGCACTGGGAAGCACAGCTTATTTCTGGGATCATTGGAGTGTATATTCCACCTGCTCACTTTGCAGCTGGTGAAACAGCACCTCAATCTCCAGCTGTGAAAGGGAACACAAATGCCAGTCCTAAATACTCCAGCCTTTCACAAAAATCCTGCATGAATCCTGGCACAGCCTCTGCTGTGCCAGAAAGTCTCACTGTGAACTCTGACCATTCCTTTGAAATCAGCTTCTGGTAGGGACACTACTGTGTTATCTCTCATTAGTTAAGGCAGGTGTAACAGCCTTTCCACCCAGATCAGCACGTGCGCAAAGAAACTTGAATGTGCCCTTTCTAGCTGAATTTCAGAGGCCCAGTGCTCAGTGTTGTCTGAGAAACCAGTAGCTGATTTTGAGCCTTACCATTAAAAATCCTTCTAACTCCATTTCACCAGCATAGACACACATCACCCTCCCCATGTCTTCACTGAGTACACTTACAGGACACGCACAGCTGCTTCTCCTGTATGATCTTTGAAAAGTTTGTTTAGCAGCCACTAAAAGTAGGCTAAAAGTCATGTAAATGACTCAAAAATTAGCATTTTTACAGGACTGGCAGCTGACATCATGAATTACTGTATAAATAAGTTCCACTTTGACAGGAATCCACAAAGGAGACTCATACAGTGATTGGTGTTGCCTTCAGCAAAGCCAATATAAATGCTACATAAATGCCTGAGACAAGACAAACTAATCATTGCTCATAGATGTCAGATGCAATGTTGGAAATCACAACTAAGTGCTTTCTTTACTGCAAATAAGGAAAACACATTTTATAGGTCTTGCTTAGACTTAGAGACTTTGGGTTTCATTTCCAGGGGAGGTAAAATAAAATAGTCCACAACCTAAAAGCAGAAGGAGTAATGTCTTTCAAGATCAAATACAAATGTCAAATTAGATAAAAAGAGAGTATTGCCACTGTAAGATGAAAAATAGGACATCCCACTAGATATCCAGAAGCTTCAAAAACATCAGTGTGAATACTGAAGATTAGGTATTTTCAATTACCAACAGGCTTCTAATATTCAGTTTTATCAATAGACATTTATTAATACATAGATAAAAGTAGTTTTGTGCAGGTTCATTAAAAAAAAAAAAAAAGCAATGTTTGGGAAAATCAATAAACTTTTGCCTAGTTATGATACTCCAAATATTTACTGTCATGTTAAACCTTGGAATATCTGCATGGAGCCATCAAAAAACCTGAGGTCCATTATCCAGTCATGCAGACAGGTTAAAAATGCTGTCCTTACAAGTAATTTCAAATTCCACTTTTATATATTTACAAATTATTTAATCACTTTCATTCAGTCATAATACAATCTCATCTCTCAAAGGGTAAGAGGCTTTGATTGCCTGACTCTACAAATACCCTGCTCAGAACTTTACTTGCTGGTCTAGAAGGCAGCAAGATAATAAACTTCTAACATGATATTTGTGCAAAATCCAGGTGTTCTGCTGCAAGAGTTTACAAACCAGCCAATTTATTTCTCTTGCTGTCACATGACTTCTTCATTCACAAGGCAGTTTCAGTTTTTAAGTATGTGAGTACTGCTTCTAATAAGGCTAATAAGCAGAAATTGATTCCAGAAAGGTTCATAAAATGGAAAAATACAGATAGAGAATAGACCATAACAAGTTTTTTTAAGGGAAACAGGAGCTAAATGGTTGTTGAACTATTCTGGCCTTTCAAAACCACTTTCAAAAGTCCAGTGGAAAAACAAACCCTCTATAAATATTTTTGAACAGCTATATTTGAATATTATCTCGCTGCATTCATGCCTGTGGCAGTAAAATTAGACCAAATGAGATGGCAGTGATTGTTTTTATTGGTAGTGAGGTGTTACACTCTTCCATGTAACGTGTACCATTTTCAACTTATTTCATTTTGCATATAAACAAAACTATTTCAATTTGCAGGAAACAAGTTCCCTAAGTGCAAGCAGAAGTAAAGACTAAGAGGGCAGTTTACAGGGTGGAAAGCTTACAATTTGTAGACAATATAACTAATTGTTATAACAATTAATTTCTCCTCTCTTTATTCCACATACATAAAAAAGAGCTGCTCTTAATCCACCAGACCTTGTATATTACCCCACTAAGTCCCAAACAGCTTTTCTAGATGGCAGCTAAGTGCCTCCAGGTGTGGTGTTCATGACAGTGAGAAGGAGGGATAGTCTGGCAATGGAAATTCTTTAGAAAGGTAGAGCAGTTGAAAATGGCAAAATCTGGCTATTTCCTCTGCCTGCATCTGATCCTACCCTCAAATAATCCAGTGGAAGAATAAAATTGACTAATTTAATTAAATACAGCAAATTAGCCCTTAATTACACTGCAGAGTATGGTTGTATGGAGACTGCTTTCTGAAATTTAAACTTCCACCAAAGTGTAAAGGAAAAACTCAGTTAAAGCTGTCCATGAAATTATTTATATGTGGAATTAAAATGGAAGTTTTGCATCTGTTAACCTTTGACAGCAACTGGATTATGAGTTAGCACAAATCAGCAATGATTCTGGTTATGTGTGGCAACAGGAACTCAATACTCTTTGGGAGGAAAATAATAGTTTTGGATGTTTCTCTTCACACAGTGTTTTAAGAAACTATGTATAGAAACAAGCACTTCAGGGGTGAAATGTCATAAAATAAACACAGGATGGAACAACAACAGAATGGAGAATTTAATTCAGCCAAGGCTGGAACTCAGGCTGAGTCCATACAGCTCTACATTGTATGAAGATTCAGGGAAAAGCAGCTGAGCTCCGAAACTGACCAAAACTTTCCTGGAACTGGCAAATTGTATGAAATTTGAATGACATGCCCAGAGGATCAATATGTAAAAGCAGAGCTGAAAGCAAGGGCTGAGGAATTCCTAAATGCACTTGTACTCTCTCTTTTGTATATCTCTGGAACTGAATTTGATGAACAGGAAAGCATTTGAAGCACAGCTTGCTTTACATTGTTATTAGTGATGAAAAATGAAGTAATTTCCAAGAAAATCACAGTGTGGAAAAGAGGGTTAAAGTGAAAGCAAAAGGAATGGAATTTGAAGCATTCCTAATTTCCAAATGCTTCTATTGTCACTGTATTTTATCAGCCTGTTCCCCATTTGGTTAAAAGAATATTCCATGGAAATGGGCTCTTGATTTTAAAGCATGACATTGTTTCTATTCTTTTACACTTGCTTTCCATTTCTAACTGCTCAAAACATTTGAATGTAACAAGAAAAATGTACCTAAATCACGCTTGCACACCAGGGAGATTGTCTGATGAGGGAATCTGGGTAGGGAAGATATCACTGGCAATTCTTCTCCCAGCATGCTCAGCATTGTCAGGTGTAAAGCACAGCCCTGACAGACTCTGAAGTGCTTCTCCACTGGTGGGACAATCACTGTGTTGAAAGTTATAAACAATAAAAGGCAGGGTAACCTGTAGGCTCAGTGTTCACTTTGATCTCTTCTGTGAATTTCTGAACATAGGAACCAGCAATTCTGGTCCCTGGTGCTCCATTTGTAGCTAGAGGGTTTGGCACAAGGATTTTAAAATGGTCCCCCATCATGGATTCTATTTAAAAAGCAAGGCAGTGTAGCAAACAATAAGGTGCCTCGTTAGTTCTGCAGAGATGGTCAGCAGGGGAGACCCTTTCCTGCTCTGGAATAGCAGGAATTTGATCATAACAGAAAAAAAGGGGCTTTCTCTTTAAACAAAACCCAGGTACTTCCTTTCCATCACCACCATTTGTCATTTCAGATCTCTTTGCTCCTCTCAGGAGCATGTCCTTTCACTTCCCTAAACTTAGATATCTTTTGAAAATGTGATAGAAAGAATGAATAATTTTGTTTAACCTTTAGCTTTAAAATGGCCAGACATCCAGGGAGTGCTGACATAGCTCTGCTCTTACACCACAGTAAATTCAGCACAATGTTCCTGGGCAAAAAGGGATATTTTATATATATATATATATATATATATATATAAACATATATAATATACATATATGTATTCATAACTGAAAACTACCTTGTCTGCTACAAGCTCACACCACAAAATTCTGCAGTTCACATACCTGTATCTACAATGTGACAACACAGAGTAGCAGAGTTATGTTATCTGATATAGAAAAAGTTAATAAAAGCAAATAGTTGTCTTGTTTCTACAGGGGATAGGAATTATTTTAATCTGTATCAAATAAGTATTTATTTTAGATTTACAGCAGATTCCATCTTTTAAATTTGCCTCTTGGTAAATCCACCAGGGAAGAGCCTGAGTGACTGGTAACATGCCAAATCTCTTGTGCACCACTCCTATTACAGGGGTAGCACAAAGGGACAGATGACCACATTCCCCTGCTGTGTTAAGCAGTATTCACAAAGAAAAAAAAAAGTGATAGATGCTTAGCAATGTAGTTTATACACACATTCATTATGATTCTGGGGAACATTTTAGATTTTGTACTTTCTTGAAAACATTTGTCCCAAACAGAAAGAAAAAGAGAAAAAGCCTATTTTTGGGTGTCTTTAAAAATCCTCATGAATTTTGAATATTTCCACTAAAGTAGATTAGAAGAAAGGCATCATTGCCATCTACTAATCCTTTTCAGTTTAATATTGCAAAGAATAAGCCTTTGCTTATTTAACACTTAAATCATGCTGCTGTGTGATCCTTGTCCCCAGCACAGAACCAGCAGGATGTTTCTCCCTGCAGCACATTTGCTGGGTTATTGTTATGCATTCGAGTCTCACTCACTCACTCACTCACTCACTCACTCACTCACTCACTCACTCACTCACTTCCTGAGTTCCTGCTGCCTAGAAATGCTCTGGAGGAGTTCCTGGAGCGTTTGCTTTTCCAGAGCACAATTATCAAAAAGAGAAAGAGAAGTATCAACATCAGAACGAATATTTTTCAGTAAAGGAAACAAATGGATGCTCCTCCCTCCACCCCCAATTTGGCATTTTCTGGTCAAAGCAAATGCCGAGGGTTAGAATTGATTATTTCAGCTGAATGCAACCAAAATCACTGAGGAAAATGCTGACACTTAGATGAAAGGACTGAGAATAGGGGTGGGCAGAAAAGGGGAACCAAAACTAAACACTATGTCTGCAGCCTCTCTATTACCTCTTGGTCTCTTAATGTGCAGCTTCACCATAAAATACAATCTCTGCTGGACTTCAGCTAATACTTGCAGATGTTTTCAGCTCCTGAGGAAAATAAATTTATTTAGTAAATAATAAACTATAGAGCATACCTATGTGCACCTGATTAAAATAAATATTTATGCATAGATCTACCTTTCCTATAGCAGGTGTGACACAAACCAGTGCCAGCCTCGTACGTGAGAGTTCTGCTTTATAGCTAACTGAAAATAGTCAAAATTGGTGAACTGGCATTTGCTAAGCTCCATATTATGCTCTCTGCACCTGAGCTATCTCATTTAAAGTTACCCCAGACATGTCTATGCAGACAGAGACTGCTGTGCATTTATCATATTGTCTCAGTAATACTGTGACATTTTGACTAGTCTAATTTGCTCCCATATGACCTCCTGCAAAATGAATTGTCACTATTAGGAAGAGTAAGACAGACAGGTCAAATGTGGAATAACTGGATGCAGGTACAGCAGTCATTAAATTAGCAACATATATGAAAAAAGGTTGGCAGCAATCAGCTGTGATCCTTTTTACTCTTGTGAACACAAGAAAACATTTTGAGCAGGTAGCCTGCTGATCTGCTTGAATGCCTCACACACTTAGGAAACAAATAGATATGCCACATCTCACCATCCATATCCCTTTTTTTGGAGCTTCTTTCCCAAAGATAAATTACAGCATTTGGCTGAAATAAGCCTGAAAATTAAATTCATACTTGATGAGAACTGAAAGGTCTTTTTATTCTGCTGCTTTTTACTCTCAAGTGGATCAAAAAGTTTTTACTGCTAATTGTGCCCAGATAAATTAACTTTGAGATCAAAGTTCCTAAATGGGATTTTCAAAAAGCAAAGTCTTGGCATCTTGATCTTGCTAAAAAATATTCTCTTTGCTCCTCAGAGCAGCTTAACCTTTACACTGTGGAAGTGTTTTAGCAGGATGATTGTCTGTCCTACTGTTGCTCTTAGAACTCTAAACAGAAAATTGAGATTACTTGGCACCTTCTAGTCCCTCTATAGAATCAGTATATGGAACAACATAACATCCATTAATTTTGTTATTCCATCTATTTTCCTGTACAAAGTTCTGAGCTATGTTAAACAGATTAAAGGAATCTTATCAAAATGAACTAATCAGTGAGCATTAAATATCCAGCATGAATGAGGGCTTCATTGTTTTCTAATACTTCACTCACAAGGGTATATTTCTGGAGATTGTTTTTGGTTCAGAGGCATTAACACAGGGACAAGTATCACCAAAATTACCTTTTCTGCCTTCCAGTCTGCATCTCTCTCAAGAACACTGTGATTTCTTACTCCCACCCTGTGCTAACTCCAATATGACACCTGGGTCTCTGCCTTATTAGTAGAATCCTTAGGAAAACCTAGGAAGAATCATATATAGGGCTTGAGCTAAGTCCTAGACAGATGGGTTACATGACTTTTGGAGCAGATTCAGTCTTTGGGTGTCCCTTGATGATGCCAAAATCTGATGATGCCAAATTGTTTAAAAATGCAAAAATAAAAATGCACAGGTGTTTACAGAAATAATACACACATCAAAAATTGAAGTCCAGAATCTATCAAAATCAATGAGAAAACCCATTTTAATTGTGCTGGGGCCAGGATTTTAGCCTGTGAAGCCTATAATTGGAAACTCTAGCTTTTTGAAAAATTAATTCTTTGCTGAGATATTTGAAGATCCTCACTAACTTCATAATTCTGCTAATCATTTATAAGTCTAAACATATTTACACTTCGCTAACTGCACCTCCAAGAAAATAAGACTGAGATTTGAAAGCCAACTGGGCCCCACTGCCAGCATCTCGTCTCACCAGCAATGCATTAGCAGCAGTGCAAGTTCTGTTAATTCATAACTCTCCTTCTTACTTTAAGATAGTGATACCTCAGGTTTGGGCTTTTGTATTTTTCAGATTCTGTACTGCTTTAGTGTGTAGTTCTGAGCTTCATATTAGGGAATGGTGAGCTCTCTTCAGAGTAGGGATAGAAAACAATTCATTCTCTAGCTGGGGACCAAGGACAGCCAATCCAGATCTCAGGACCAAGAGCATAAACTACAGCAGACTGAAGAGAATAAAACAAGAAAGATGGGCCTTGATAATCTAAAGATACAATTGGACAATTAACTCCAATATGCAAATGGACCAGAACTTACGAAAGTGAGAGACCTTATGACCGGTCGTGCATTTTGTGACCATTGTGGGTTCATCTTGGGTGTGGCCCTGGCTGGGCTCCTGTGCTGCCCAAGGTGTATTCATTGAGGCCTTCTAATAAATACCTACTTTATTCTTTAGCTCGGTTTAGCCTCTGTTCTAGGTCAGCCTTCATGAGGCATCAATAGAACTGAGCACTGTCCTATCTTGCTACAGCTTAATTGACAACTCTGTTGATAAACAAGCTATAAAAGAGCATCTGCAGATTTGCAAAGGAAAAAGAAAGATTGAAGAAGTAGGAGACGCACACTTGTGTGATTGCAGTGAGTTATGTTTAGAACTGGATGTGGAAAAATCCAATTTTATGAGTAAGATTTCGCTTATGTACAATTAAATGAAGCCAAATGCTGGAGAGATGCTTTGTGGTCTAACTCAAGTCCTTTCCCTTTCTCTGTGGAAGAAGTGAGGTGCATTGGCCAACTCCTCAGTACATATTTATGTCTTCCTTTCCTTTGACAGCTCTAAAGTTTCTTTCCCAGCTCAGCTTTCCAGTGCTCAGTATGAAAGGCAGCAGTCTAATGGTCATAAACTTTCACCCTTCACACAGAGTTTAGGCAGGTGGGTACAGCAGCTTTTCCTTGCTTTGGAGCAGGAATGCAGCTTTTCATAGCTTATCTCAAAGGCCACTCCACCTTTTTCTGCTCCCTGTTAGGAAAAAGAGCTTTGATCTCAGGTAACACTGGAAAGACATATTTGCATGGGAAGGTGTTTACCTTCACCTGTTCTGACCATCTCACCTCAATAAAATAGAGGGGTTCTTGAATGATTTTGACCCCCCTTTTCTATCAGTCATCTTATCAAAGGGACATCGAGGGACTGATTTCCACATGCAACTCTTTAAGGATTCTCTGTCACAGAAAGAAAGGTAACAAGAGGAATGATCATGAAGCTATGAAAAGGCTGGCACAGTGAGTGGCTCATGCAAATGCTTTCCTTCAGATGCTGCCTTTCATCATCTTTACCTCTTTGTCTAAAATTGAGTGTCTCTGCTGTAGACTGATCCCAACATTTCAAGGGGAAAAGGAATGTAAAGCTCTCCTATTAAAAAAAAAATCCATACAACTGCCTGAACTTCATTGAAATGGAAAACCCAAAGTAGGAGTTCCTTGCCCACGTTTCCAATTTCTGTCATCTGTACAAAAGGTTTATGTGGTGACTGGATCTGTTACATCTCCTTTTGAGAAGCACTGTGCAGCAAAGAAGAGTTGCTGCTACAACTGCTCCCTCAGCTCTGCTCATGTTTTGTCAGAACAGAAAGTAAGCAGGATGCAGAGGGTGTTTTTAATGATGTGAGTAGCACAGCTCACAAATAGGACTCCTCCTGAAGATGGGATGGGTTTTGTGCCATGAGATGAAAAGGGAATTAAAGTCAGGAATATTTTTTAGTGAAAAAGATTGATACAACCATCCTGAGGCAAACTGTCGCTGGTGTAATAAGAAGGAGCAGCTGTCAGAGAATAGGAATAGTCATCAATTGCTTGACAGAACATGACAGCTTGGTTCATAAATAGCTTCTTCTGTGAAAACAGATCCTAACCACAGAGGAAAAAACATATTGTAAAGAGAACCAACTTTCTGCTGTGCTAGCCTCATTCTAATTAACACGCCAGTCCTGAGGCGAGAGAAGCCCTCTTCTACAGCCCACACTGCAGACTCCTGGTGTTTTGTATCTTTTAAATGAAAAAAAGACCAATTTTCTGGATGGGACTCATCTACCAAATAGTCAAAATTACTACATGAGGCCACTCTGGCTCTGCCCCAGACTGAGCAGCAACTTCAGTGGAGGTTATTTTCCCTCTACACTTAATGGTGTTTTTAGAAGATTGGTATAACATGCAAGGATATTTTGGAGAAGTGCAAGACACTGCTGGGAACAAGGTCTATAAAAAGGAAGTATGAATAAAAAATTTCACTGTATTAAATGAATATGCACATGCAACACGAATATATCCATTTTTAATGACGCTTTTTATAACTGTCAGTGGAGGGGAAGGTTATGGATTTCTAATTCTGAGAGTGATAATAGGAAATTATGTCTTCTTCAAACAAGGTCATGCTTACAGAGCGGGCATATGCCCCAGACAGAGTTAGTGGAGAGCACTCAGTGCTCACAGTGCAGGAAAACCCTGCAAGTTCATAAGAGCTGTGTAAAGAAAATCGGCAATTATTTAAGGAGAAATGATTCATTTTTGTGCATGCCAGGCTATGTTGTTACAACTGAGGCTCTTCATAGAGCTGTGGCCTCTAAAATGACAGTCACATTTCAGTTCATTTAATCCTAATTTTATTTTGATTTTTCTACAGGTGACATGCGAGAAAATAATACCGAAAATTCCTGCAGTGTTAAGTAACAGACCCAAGTTATTTTGACATTTTATGCAAGAGAGATACCAATTCAAAAGAATTATTCCAGCAATTTGTTGCTCCAATAACTTGCTATGTTTTTGCTGACAACTTTGTCTTTAATGATGTCAAATTTAGTGGCAAGCTTTAAGATTGCAGTGTATCTAAGACTACAAAAGCCTATCCTGCTTTTCATTGCCTGTCTGAATCCATATGTATATCTTTATTCCTCTGCTATCACAAACAAATCTAATTTAAGGCATGTCTTGATGCAGTTTAGATCTTTATTCTTAATCACAGAATCAGAGAACCATTTAGGTTGGAAAGGAACCCCAAGATCATTGAGTCCAACTTGTGATTGATCCCCACCTTGTCACTGAGGGCCACATCCAGTCCTTCTGCGAACATCTCCAGGCATGGGGACTCCACCATCTCCCTGACCAGCTCCTTCCAATGCTTAAAAACCATTTTCATGAAGAAATTCCTCCTGATGTCCAGCCTGAACCTCTCCTAGCACAGCTCAAGGCTGTTTCCTTGTGTCCTGTCACCTGGGAGAAGAGCCCAAACTCCCCCTGGCTGTAACCTCCTCGTCACTTCCCCATGGCATCCCTTGAGGCCCCTCTCAGGGCTTGGCCCCAGGACTTCTGGGACAGCTCCAAAGGGTTCTTGGAGGGGTGAAGAGGGGTTAACCCCATGGCTGTAGGAAAAGTGTGTGAACAGCTCAGGGAGGGGGCAGGGAAGGGACAGGACACTGTCCTGAGAGAGGGATGACCCTGGCCCTGGTGCCCTGTGGGGACCAACTGGTCCCAACAGGGGGAACCCAGTCCTGTTTTCCCCAGCACTGCGAGGGGGATCCTGGAGAGGGTGAAGGCAGCTGGGACTCCCCCAGGGATGTGAGGAGGGGATGTGCCCTGTGTGCGACGATGCTGGAGGCAGCCCAGTGTGGGAAAGCTGTAAGGGTTTTGGGTAAAGTTATTTAACGATACTTTTGTTCCTACCCATGAACGCCCAGCGTGGGGTTTGGGCAGGGTGGCTCTGAGCAGATCAGTGCCTGTCCCACTCCAGGAGCCCCAAAGAGCAACTGAACCATTGCTCTCCTGGATTTTGCAGGGCAGACCTCTCCTGCAAACTGAACTAACTTCACCTCAAATGAAGTTTTTAAGGTTTAAAAAAGTTTACCTCTGGTTATCAGCACTATCTGGCTATTTCACAGAAATTGTGGCTGTTCTGATGTGGGGCACAAGCAGAGATGTTAAAATAGAGATATTCAGGTGACATCTGTAGGCTCAGCTCTTTGGTAGATATTTATACTAAAGATAAGCTGACAAGTTTATGTGAAGGAACCTCTAATTTATCTAATTTTACAATCTATTTTGGCTATAGGCTCTTCTTCTTTCAATTTTTTCTCTTACCCACTGCGAGTCCAGTGCAAAGAGACATATCTGCTTTCCCCACACCTCTTTAGGTTGTTGTGTATGTATATTTTAGACAGAATCTGTGCTAGTGCTGCTTGACATAGCAGAAGAACTTTTTGGGTGTGCTTTGGAATGTTAAGGGCCTAGTGCATGCTCAGCTGCAAGGCACAGACAAACTGTCAGGATTTTCTTTTAAATCAGGATTTAAAAGAACCCAGGACTGCAGGACTGTTTTACCATTTAACATCTTGTTTTCTCTGTGACTTGGATTTCTGTCTGCAACTCACCTCGTGGGAGAGCTTTGGGGTCATTTCTCTTCAGTCTGTGCCTTGAGAGGCTCCTACTCTTTGTTAGAGTAGGAGAGAAGATTGTCAGTGCTAGTGACCATGACTGGGGTAAGAAAGATTTTGGTTTACTTAAAAGGTGTTGTCAAATAAAAGAGCAACTGCAAGAGAAAGGAATGATTTTCAAATTTAGAAATACTCAAAACAGTCTAATTAAAATCTGAATTTTGGTTGTTTTGTTTGTTTGGTGGTTTGGTTTGGTTTGGTTTGGTGTTTTGATGGGGGAAAAACCTGGAAGCTTGGGACAAGTCATTATAAAGATGAATAGTTGCATAATAAATACCAATCTGGGCCTTGGTAATTAGACTCTGCAGCATTTTGATTTTTTAAATGATAATCTGGTGCTGAATAGATTGCAAGAAAGGCAAGCAAAGTATAACAGATGTAAAGAAGTAATTTGCAATCATATTTGCACCAGACTGGTGTAAGTTTGATATGCCCCAGTACAGAATTCACTCCGTGTTTTGCCACAGAGGGAACTTGATAATTTGTACTCAGCTATAACCTAAAGGCCCAAATATAACAGGTAGGGCCAGGATGTGACAGATAACCAAAGTATGGCCTAAATACAACAGAAAAGAACTTCAAAACTGGGCCTAAAAAGTTTAATCCCTCAGGTCACGCTGTGTATTTTGCAGTAAAATGCAGGACTTGCCATTTAATATGGCCAGTAATGCTATCTTCTACTACATATTGCACCAGCTTCATATCCACAATAGGATTCTTGTTAGATTTTCTTTTAAAGCACAATTTTAATTTTCAAGACTTCAAGCTGATTCACACCGTAATGCTTAAAGAACGACATCCCCATCTGAATTTCTTTAATTCTTAATCCTAGAATTTCAGGACTAAGTATAGGAATTCACTGAAGTATAAAATTATTATTCTCTATTATACTGCTTGTAATACAGATATGTGAGGGAATATTCTCTGAGAGATCTGTTGAAGATTATTAGAAATAAACTTCCTCCAGCTGGTTGTTCACATAATAGCACCTGAGTTGATTAAATGAACCTCAGCAAATGACTGCCTGGAGGATAAGAAAAATACACAAACCTGAGTTAAATTCTGCATGGAAGATTTTCTGTGCAGCATGGATAGCTCCATTTTCACAGCTTTTATTGAAATCAATTACTCTCTCAAGCAAAAAAAAAAAAAAAAAGAGGTGTAATGAGGAATTTAATTTACTGGTGTGTGATATGCATATAAAGAAAAGATTTAAAGACAGAAAAAAACAATGAAGAAGAAAAAATAAAACCTTAAACTGGTTTCTGTTCTGAAGTGATGCCCAGAAATTCAATTCATTTCAGGGGTTTAAAACTGCATGAGCCTTCAATTGTCCAATCTATGATGTTTTTCCCCATTTAATACAGTGCAATTTTACAGCAATTGTACAACATATCTAAGTACAAAATAATTTATTTTACCAATTTTATATGTGATTTTTCTTATTTCAGCTTATTTTTGCTTTCTTCTTTCAAATTAGGATGAAGGTTCCTGTTCTGTATACAGAAGCCAGCCCCAGATATTTCAGTATTCATGTCTTTCCTTTCACCTCTCTTACTCCATTTGCAAGCAAATCAGGCATGATTTATAAACAGAGTGCAGCAACTGCTGCAGTACTGAATCTTTATTTTCTTGTACTTTTCCCACCATAGCCACGTGCAGAGACTTGATTTGCACTAGAAATCTGTTTGGCAGGACAGTCTGGTGCTTGCATTCTCCCTTGAAGGTCAGAGATCCTACCCCCTGCAAACTGCTGTGGGACAAATACCACTGCACATGTTAAATCCCAGTTCATTTAAGAGGAAATGCCTGAATGAGGTTTGATGTATGGCTTGGTTGAGAATTAAATGCTTACAATTCAAGAACACAGAGGTTTCACTCAGTCTCTTCCCTAATCAGAGCTCCGTGGAGACACCTGAATATTGGCTCATGTTGGATGTATTTATTTGCAAGCCTTGTTTTGGTGAAGGCTTTGTTGACTCATGGAAATACTAAGTGTTGACATATGGAAATTTACTCATTTAAATGGCTACATTTAGTGCTTCTAGACTCAAGAAAAAATTCATTAATGCCAGTTCTGATACACCATCTGATTTGTATCACTCATATTTCCATTCCTTATTTGAAAGGAGAACAATAAAATTATAAGTTCAACTTTTTTTTTTTTTTTTGGCTCCTGTTTCTTGCAGCAGGTAATACCTTCAGAAAGAAGAGTTCCTCTGTTTCTGACCTACTCCTTTACCTATGTTTGGTGCCCCTTCCTCTTGACTCTATGCTCCCACCACTTTCCTTCTTCAGACCACATCCTCTTGAGCTGATTCAGATTTTTCTCTTCAGACAGGGAGTCTCCAAATTTCCAGCCCTTAATCTCCTCTGTACCTTCTGGTTACTCCAATGTCCTTGAAGGGCCATAAATTTAAGATCCCAGATGTCCAATCTTCAATTCCATCTGGCTCTGTTCATTGAAGCTTGTCAGGGTTAGTTTTAGCAAACTTGATGTTTTTTGTGATTTAATGATCAAATAACAATAAGATTTTATGAAGAAACTTAATCCTGGATAAAAGTGGGCACTGCTTACAATTAATTAAAAGAACTAATTAAAATTGGTTATGAAAATTAAATAATTTCCAGCTATAGTGAAGGTGGAGGGAGAAAGAGAGTGGTGGAGGTATGGGACAGACCTCTCACTTCACTTTTTGGATCTGAAAATAGGCCTAGTAATGGCTGATAGCAGAGATAACAGTGTAATAACTTGCTCTGTTCTCTGCCATCTGTGTTGGTTCTTCAGTTTTGGTTACTTAATTAAATTCATTAGTTGGGAACCAACCAGGCAGACCTAATACCTCCTTTTTTCCATTTTAAAGCTTAGAGCCTGAATTGACTTTGATGGATAATGCAACTGAAAGTTTAAGAACGGAAAATTAAATTTTGGGGATAGTCAAAATATTTATTAAAGCAATGGAGCTATTTAAAACAGTGAAATTTAATAAGATAATTGGAATGCATTTATTTGCATTTATATCTGGCTCTGTTCTTCCAGCTTTAGCATTGCCATCTATGTTTTGCATGATACTTTTTATTATGATCTTCTGGTACCACAAGCATTTAAATCTAGACACTTTACCCTTTTCTCTTTCATCCCATCCTTTCATCTTGGCATTTCTTGTAGGCCTTTTGGCCATAATAATTTAAGTATCCAGTTTTTTCCTGGTATATTTTTTTCAGGTTTATAAGCTGAACCGATAGGTTTGCTCATTTTAGACAGAAATACCAAATTACTGTCAAATTAAGCTGATTTATTTGCACTCACTTAATGTTGCATTAACTAGTAGTATAAGATAGCTAACTGCTATGTAAGCAAGATTATGGGGTTTTAGTTGTAGGATAATGAAGTTTTATGGAGTAATCAGATGCTTTGAAATGTTACAGAGCTGTAAAAAATATATTCAAAGATTCTTTGCTGTCTTCAGATCAAAGGAATGGTAAGAAAAAATTAGGAATGACAGACCAGGAGGTGATTACTTGTCTTAGGGGGTTCCCTGTAGCTAAACACATATCTGAAAAAGGTCTCTCTATTTTTCAAGCTTTCTTCTATTGTTTCTGGAGAAGAATAGGACTGGGCAGCATTCCTCTGGAAATCAATCATTTCAGGCTGGATCCAAAGCCACAGGAAATAGATAAAAATTGCTTTGACTGTGAAAGAAGATAATTCCCTGAGCGTGGTGTGTCATCTTGGTGATGAACATTTCCTTGCTGAGCTTCATTTAAACACTGCTGTCATACTTGGGCTAGAAGCTTCAGAACTGTAATCATGAGCAAACAGACCTGTACTGCAGCGAGGCTCTCCTGCCTTGCTGTCAGTGTAGTCACACTTCCTGAAGCATAATTAATTCGGGTATTTGTTTCATAGGTTGTTGCTTCTCCATCTCCTTCACAGCTTATTTGTTTTCCTTTGTTACCTTTCTTTCATAATCAGTGGTTTTTCTTTCTGGTCTTTTATTATGTTCCCACAGATTTGCTTGGAGGCTTGTAGGAATCCTAGGAAACTCTGCCTTCATGTGGGGAAGTGCTTTGTTAATACACCTTTATCAAACAAAATCACTGCAAACTTTTGCCAACAGCATAAGTCCCCTGCCTTTCCTTGAGGGTCATGTAATGTGCAATAACCCCTGTGCATTTCAGAAAGCAATGCTGGTATATTTTAAGTGGGATGAAACGCAGTGATTTCCACTTTGAAGCTGCACAGCTACAGCTCGACAGCTAAAATTAGCCCTGACACAAAGTTTAAAGAGTTATTCCATTTCTGCTCATTTTAAATATATGTATTCTCTCCACCAGAATCAGAAACACCCCAATAAATTGTGAATTCCACTGCTTGGAACAATTTTACTCCAGTTCAACCAGTTCTGCTGACAGCCCCATAAAGCTGTGTGGATACTGGAAGTTGTTGCTGGTGGCTCTTGGGGTATTTCAGCACAGAATGCAGTATTTCTGAGAGTGTGCACCCCATGTATACCAAGTATGTTGGTAAGAATTCATACTGAATTGGCATAGCAAGGATAAGAAAGTGCTTATCAGAATATTACATGACTAATCCAATTCATGATGAGGCCTTCCTTAGTTTAAAAGTAGAAGTGTTCAGAAAGCCCATATAATTTCAGTAAAATTCAGAAACAGAAAACGGACAGCATATTTAGCCTAAGAGAAAATTCTTTATTTATTTTAACTTGTATCTGATAGTGAAAACCATACTTTTTCCATGATTGGAACTATGAAGACCTTAAATACATATTTTCTTCTCTCATATTTCCAATCTAAGATAGAGACTTTTGCAGAAGAAGCTGATGCTTCTCAGCTGATAAAGTTATCAGCTCACACCTAATAATATATTTAATTCCAAGAAAGTCAGACATTACATCTCATCTCTGTCCTAAGACAGATAAAGCTGTGTGTGTCCAATGAGACATTCTTGGTGTATGAAGGTATTGACATCTGTTATCTTGTGAAAATTAGGTTTAGACAGATCAGATCCTTCCTGTGAAAGTGAGATGTCCAAATTCCCAATAAGGCCTAGCCTTTATATCATGACCTGAAAGTTACTATTTTCAGCTGAGTACGAGGTGGAAATTACATTCACAGAAATGGACTGATGCCTCCAAAGCTATTATTTGCATGCTTCAGTGTGGATTACCAACCCTGGGAGGGCCAGGGAGAAGCTGTACACAGGAATATATGTGAGCTGTATATAACAATTTGGCAAAAGTGCCATTTAAGACAACTCATCCAAGCCATATGAAGATACTGTTGCCAACCAGACAGCAAACAACTGTTTACTGAGGAGATTTCCCATGTCAGTCTTGCTGTTTGCAAAAGATCCCAGTAAATGAGGGTTTTTAGCAAGCACTCTGTATCTGTACAACACTAGGGAAAAGTTCTATCATGACATGAGGTTAGATGAAAATTTGAGGGCTTTCTCTCAGATAGAGAAACGATCAGAGGGCTGGTGCACCTCTGCTATGGATACAGGCTGAGAGTTGGGGTTGGTTAGCCTGGAGAAGATTGAGAGGCCAGGGAGACCTTATTTCCCATATTTAAAGAGGGTCTGTAAGAAAGATGGGAACAGACTTTTTAGCAGGGTCTCTGGTGATGAGGCAAGGGGTAATGGTTTTAAACTAAAAAATGATAGATGCAGACTGGATTTAAGGAAGAAATTTTGTATGATGAGGGTGGTGAGGCCCAGGAACAGGTTGCCCTGCCAAGGTGGTGGATGCCCCATCCATGGAAATATTCAAGGTCAGGTCAGACAGGGCTTTGAGCAACCTGATCTAGTGGAAGATGTCTCTGCTCATTGTAGGGAGGTTAGACTAGATGACCTTGAAAGGTTCCTTCCACCCCAAACTATTTGGTGATTCTCTGCTGAACTCCTAAGCATTCATCACTGACACTTGTCTGTAGTTCATCTCCTCTTAAATTGTGAGACAGGTGAGGTTCAAGCCTTGGCACAGCACAAGGTTTTATATTAAAAAGAGATGAGCTGTGGTGACTAGCTCATGTTCCTGCTAACAAATAACGTTTTCAGTGTCATGCCACCAGCTTGTACAGGGTAGTGAAGAAAAGGTGCTCAGGACCATATCACTGACTTATATGGAACCACAAAGTCACAGAATGTCTGAGGGGGAAGGGACCTCTACAGGTCCTCTGGTCCAAGTCATCTGCTCAAGCAGGGATACTGGATCCCATTGCCTTGGGCTATGTCCAAGGATGGACACTCCCCAGCCTCTCTGGGCAACCTGCTTCCCAGCTCAGTCACCCACACAAAACAAAAGTGTTTCCTGATGGTCAGACAGACCTTGCTCTGATTTACTTTGTGCCCCTTTCTTCTGTCACCAGTGCAAAAGTTCTGACTCCACCTTTATTGCATCCTCCCTTCAGGTATTTATGTCCACTGACAAGATTGCCCCTGACTCTTCTTCTGGCTAAACAGCCCCAGTTTTATCAGCCCTCCCTCACACAGAAAAGGCTCCAGTCCCTTCATTATGAGTGGTGTGACTCTCTCCAGTAATTCCATATTCCTCCTGCACTGGAGAGCCCAGAAATGAAAATAATACTTAGGTATGAACTGGGTTCTGCCTAGAGAACTTCAGGATGTTCTGAGGATAACGCTCAGCACTATCAAGGAACTCCTGGGCAGAGGAATGTCCCAAAGGGTATCCAAGAGAGGTGCCAGTCTTTGTTTTGAGCTTAGGAAACTCTTCTTCCAGGATAAAAGCAACTTTTAATTACTTAACTAATTTTGGAAGGAGGAAATTATCTATCAGTGTGTTTTCCTGGGATCTTTTTTGGCAGATAAGGCCTTTTTGTCTAATACATTTATTCCTGTTTTCTGGGAGAGGATGGTGGCAGTACAAAACTGCTCCAGTGAAGGACCTTAAACAGGCTCAAGGCAGGAACAGTAGCACTGTCAGGAGCAGACTCGTGGGTAGGAAGTGACAGATGATCCAAGAGCAGGTTTACAGGCACAGAAATTTGTTGCCCACTGTGCCTGGTCCAAGCTTTAAAAGCAGCTCAGCAGCTTCTGTACTAGCAGACATTAAACATATGATATTTACTCATCAGTTTTCTGTGCTATCACTCAAATTTTCTTGCTGCAGGCACTGAGTAGTTTCACCACAAGTTCTGCTGCTTCTCCAGCACTTCTGGGTGTCAGTGAAGCTCATGACTTTGTTTTTCACATGAGCTCTGACAGAGTCACAGAGGGTATTCTGAAGAATTGTTCCCTAAATATGACCAGAAGGGCTGTTGTGTCTTTTTAATTATGTTTTTCAAAAAATGGTGCCCTTCATATTTCTGCACCTAATTAGATATTTTTTAATATGGTTTTGTTTTTTCCTCAGAGAACCAACTTTTTTGTCTGCTCTCAGTTCAAAGGTCTTGACTGTAGTATATTAGTGTATATTTCTGAAACACTTTACATGCTGTATTAAAAGGAGCCGTTTAAAAGTGGCTGCTATTACACCTGACAAGAAAACATCTCAGTAATGTGCATGTAAATTCCTGTGCTAGCTGTGAGCAGGCAGTCAGACCTTAAGGATGTGAATTACTTACAATATTAGACCAAACAAAGGCTCTAACTACCAAAGTCCACATGTAAAAATTCCAGTAAAATAATTGCACCAGTGAAAAAAAGGTGGGTGAACTCTACCCAGTTATCTTCTCAGGCAGCAGCCTCATGGGCATTGCAGGCAAGTTTTAAATCTAATAAGGCAGCTGCCTAAAAACCATGCGGGAGAGGATAATTTTGTTGAAAAACCACAGCAGTTAAGGAACCTTAGATGTTGTGACTCAGTAATCATTAGATTCAACAATAAACCATGTTGATCACCATAGCCAAAGTAGGTTCACAAAGTATTTTGCTCTTTAGGTCTTCCAACAGTCAGCAGCTCAGGGGCTTCCAGAAATGCTTTCCTTTCTGTTTAATAGTTACTGACTTAAGGCCTCACCACATCTGCAACTGTGTCCTTTCTTGGTAGGTACTGTATAGAGCCTTCTCCTGGAAAATCTTTCTTGAAGCTTAAAACTCTTAGTTGCACTTTTTGAGCCAGGAAACCCTTTAGAGTCACAGATGCTCAATGGCTTGGAGAGTCAGGGCACTTTTATTTGAATTCCAGCCTTGTGTTGAGCATCCTTGCCTGAAATTTTGGATGTAAACCTTAATGTCAGTGGGTAAAGACAAAGAAATCTGCCAGATTTAATGATCTGCAGCAATATAACCCCACTGAGGGAAATGCTCTGACCTCCACCTCCTAATCTCCAGTAGTTGGTAAAGTAGAAAGGCTGAGTTTCTTTCATAAAGTGCCTGAAGCTTAAAATCAGGGGAAGCCTGTCACCCATGATTAAATAGCAATGTAAATCTGCTTCAGGAATAATTGGAAAGTGTATGTAGGTAACAAGATTGCATTACACCTCATGTTTCTCATACTGGCCATAAACACAGAGCTTGCTTTCAGATGCATCACTCTTGTCATGCCTGCTGCTTCTAAAAATCTAGATTTTTTTTTTTAAATGAGCCATAATGGGAATCATGTCAGTTATATGGAATTACTTCTTTCTGCTAGTACTGTTCCTTGAAATGTTTATTTTTAAAGTAATTTTTATTTTTCTTTTTTTATTTGAAACCACTTTTTATTCCCCCCACCAGTGCACATACTGTAATATAAAAAATGCAATAATGGAAGCCTTTCTGCTTTGAAATAACCTTTTTAAGAAACTAATGCAAAGGAAGGACAAAAAGAGAATAGGTAACCTTTTTGGAATAGTGTTATCACCTCTGAATAATTGCTAAGCATTGCACTCTGAGACAGCACAAATGTAGAAGTGACTGAACAGAAGTCAGTGCCTCTCTTGTGCCTGTTTTTTTGTTAGTAGGACACCCAGCTTGGATGGAGTTGTGATTTCATATTAAGAGGACATGACTAAGCTGCTGAAAGGCTTCTCAGTATTCTGAATCGTTTCCCCTGTAATGCACCCAGTCCCAGCCAATCCTAAACACAAATCTGATGAAGATCCTAGAATCAGTCGATGAGCATTCCGAGGAATAAGCTATTCACCAACCCTGTAAACATTTATCAGGCTTCACCCCAAACACTCCAGTGCCTGCTTTACCATATGTGTAAGGAAGGAAAACCAAAAGTCAAAGAGGAACCTACAGAAAGATGTTTTACACTGTCATGGTTTTTACATGCAAATTACTTTATAAAAGCCAGGCTGATTTTTTTTGTTTTGCATGTGAGCCTTTAGAAGTCACCTAACCCCATAGACCTTCCAAAACACAGGGTCTGTTGAAGAACCAGGAGAAGCCACTCTTGGGTGTAAGTTTCTCTGAAGATATTGTCCAGTTTTTTTCTGTTTCCATCAGATTTTAGACCAAATAACAAACAAACTCCAGGGTTTCCATACATCTTGATTCCAGTATGGATTGGCAACTGTTTTTAAAAGCAGAATCCCCAAGGAAAACCTGGCACCACAGACATCTAAAGAGGAACTGCCTGGAGAATGGACAGTAGTTAATGGCAGGCTGGGTCAATACAGAAGCAGATGTCACTTTGACATTGTTCTGACTCACTTGGTGCCTGTGCCAACTGCCTTTGCAAGCCCAAAGGCCAAGACTTGCTTCATTACCATAGAGGGAATTTCAGGTATCTAATTAGCAGGTGCTGTGTTGGCCTGGTAACCACTGAAGTACTAAATTAAGAATCAGTAGAAAATTCAATTATTCAGATGTGTAATGATTACAAGCATCACTTTTCTCACCTGTCAATTGCAATCTGTTCCACTGGCAAAACCAAAGTTCGCTGGCAGACAAGTGCAACCCTTGCTGTAAACTGTTAGATGACATTGCAGGAATTTTTTGGCAAGGATACCAAATAGAGGAGTCTGCCCCTTGTTTGTTTTTCATGCTAGCCCAGTGTGTGTATTAGTAGCAGTATACTAATTCCAGTTCTCAAGAACAAGTTGATCCTGTGCTGTTTCAGCTCCCCATTAACACTTTCAGGCTCTGGTCATTTACTGCATAACGATTTTGGTGATAGGAACTGGTGAATGCTCAGCCTGTTGAGGCTGTTTAGATCAACATTTCCGTATTTACTGAGATATTTATTTAGATATTCTTCATCAATGAAGCACAAAGGTGGAATTCTCCCTCACTTTGATTTCTGGGTGCTGCATGAAGAAAATGAGAGTTCTATGTAAAGCTTGCAGAGTCACATGGTCTTAGCAGCAGTGTTCTATGCAATTTCTCTTTCCATTGAGGTTTACTCCATTTGTGGTAATATTTGTTGCATTGTATCAATGCTCAGGCAAACAGAGGCATCAGAAAAGAGACCAGCAAAGCAGTGGGTGCTGCCTGTCACATGTCATTGTCAGCTCACGGGATTCTGCTGTGCCCTGGTGTGCACACAGTGGCAGTGGCTGCAGGTGGCACAAGCACAAGCCAAATGGCATTCACTCGCAGTGATAGGAGGCTCCACAAGGTTCAGTATTTGTGCTGGCATCAGATCACACCATGTTGTGTGAGTGTTGGTCTGCTGGAGGGTAGGAAGGGATCTGGACAGGCTGGATCCATGGGCCCAGGCCAGTGCTCTGAGGCTCAACACGGCCAAGGGCCCGGTCCTGCCTTGGCTCACACCAAGCCCCTGCAGCTCCAGGCTGGGCAGAGGGGCTGGGAAGATGGGAAAGGCCCTGGGGGTGCTGGGGACAGCAGGACCAAGGCAGTGACTATCCCCCTGTGCTGGACACCGGTGTGGTATCTCTAGTTCTGTGTCCAGTTCTGGGAACCTCAGGACAAGAAAGACATGGAGGGAACAGAGAGAAGGGAGAAGGGCTGGAGCACCGGGAGGGGCTGAGGGAGCTGGGGGGGCTCAGCCTTGAGAAAAGGAGGCTCAGGGGGGACCTTCTGGCTCTGCACAACTCCTGACAAGAGGGGACAGCCGGGGGGATCAGGCTCTGCTCCCAGGGAACAGGGACAGGACAACAGGAAACAACCTCAGGCTGTGCCAGGGGAGGTTTAGATTGAATATTAGGGACCATTTATTCAGCAAAAAGCCATGGAACAGGCTGACCAGGGCAATGCTTGAGTCATCATCCCTGGAGGGGTTTGAAAGCTGTGTAGGTGTTTTGCTTAGGGATGTGGTTTAGTGGTGGACTTGACAGTGATGGGAGAACAGTTGGACTTGATCTTAAAAGCATTTTCCAACCTAAATGATTCTATGATTCTAACAGAATGCTCATCTCTGTTTTTCCAAAGACTGACTCTTTCCATTGGGCCAGTTTTGGGATTTAATGCTTCTAATGACCTGTGTTTTCTTCCTTCGGGAAGGGAAAATCGGATTAAAGTCAAACTCAGATTAAAGTGAACAGTCTGAACAACAAACTGAATCCTCTAACATATAGTGTGAATGTTTTGCTGGAGTTCTGACAATAACTTGTTGGAAAATGAAGGAATGGATTGGAATTAGTTCACATAGCAGATACCTAACTCTGAAAAGGGTCTCAGGTACTCTTGTGCAAGTAATTGCATGTAGACAATTAAATCCTAGTAATGAGCTCAGCACATACAGCTCTGTATATATAAACAGAGGAATTTTTTGTGTATATACAGATGAATGTATAGATGTGAGGCAGGGCCTCGTGTTTTCTTCTTCAAAATTTGCAGATGGGGGAAAACTGTTCCGCAACTTTAGTCAAAATTTCCCTGTGGAAATTATTTTCCAGAGTAAATAGTATCTACCTGAGCTTCTGAACAATAGTCAATAATCTTTTGCCAAAGGACAGGGAAAGCAGTGAGACACTAGAAGGTTTCTGTGGTTTTGCCTGGGTTCAGTCCACAGCCTGCACTACCTCTTTGCTCATTAAAATTTTTCTCTTCACTTCCTGAAGTCTGGTAGTGTTGGGTGCTCTCAGGAGTTTGTGCAAGCTGCAGGCAGTTTGTCAATGAGAAAATGCAGTTGTTTCTACCAGCTCAGAACCCAAGCAAAGCACAAGATCCCTTTTACATAACTTTTACACAGAGGTGAGGTTTTTATAGAACTGCTGTGCCTGGCAGCACAGTTGGCTTTAGAGTTGAAAGAAAAGCATTTGTGATCTGCAGGACAGAAATCCCTTGGAGAGAAGGTGTTCTCAATACTTCAGGAGGCATTTGTTACATTGAACTAGGGAAATGTGGGCACAAAGTCTGCCTCACAGTGATGTGAGGAAAATCTCTCATTACTCAGGTTTGGTTTTCACTGGATGTGGACCTCAGCCTTGCTGCACAGATTCCATCCAAGTCCCTGCTGCTCACATGTAGGGCCTGCTTTGCTTTAGTTTTGGCTTCTTCTGGGAAGTCATTCCCTACTGTGGTCCTGTCTAGCCTCAATTTATTCATCTAAGGCTGAAACTAGATATACTCCATAAATAAACTTAGCACAGCAGCTCCTTTAGGATTAATTTCTTAATCTCCTTTGTCTTTAGCCATAGATTTCCATGGGGGAAATATAGAGGTGTGGTTTCTGTTACTAATTTATTATATTCACACCCATATTTATAATAATAATCTCTCAGAGTGAGGAAATATATTCTACTCAAGGTCACGAAAAGAAAAGCTGGAGTATCAGAAATGTAATAAATGGAAACATCAGATATACTTTGAAAGGTTAAGATGTCTTCTTTGTGATTTGCTTTTTCTTACAGGAAGAATCATATTTAGATGAGATTTACCAAGTATTTAAGGAGTCTACTTGTCAAAAAAATTACTATTGGTAGTCTGACTCATAGATGTATATATGAAATATGATGTTTAATCAACATGGATTGTAATTTTTAAGGTTAAATTGTGCCTTCAGAAAAAGGTGAAGAAAACTTCAGGTCATTCAGGGTCCTGGCTTACTCTGAATTTGTTTCAAATCAGTGCTTTTAATTTCACTGAAGCTTGTCACACAACCTTTTTAAAAAAGGACTTTGTTCCTTTTTAGTTTTGGAACCAGTGTTTGACTGGGATAGAGCAACACAAGTCCCAGTCAAAATGGAAGGGGGTTTTGGTTGTTCTGTTTAAAAGGAAGGGATGAGGACATTGTGATGGCTTTTATAAATACAAAGAAAATATAACTCCCACCAGTTTACTGTATGGGAGCCTATACAGTTTACAGTAAACTCCCACCAGTTTACTGTATGTTACTATAGCCTTAAACTGACTCCTCGGGTGCCCAAAAGTACCAAGAGAACAAAGCACCAATATTTCCCTGGTTTTAAATTTTCCATGATTGCTTCATTATAAAATTGTTAAAATGTAGATTGCTTTGGTTTTGTTTTGTCTTACCACACTTTAGTGAGAGTTTTAAAACACCCAGAATTAGAAATAGAAATGGTATTTGTGCAGCCACCCTACATTGTCTGTATTTTGGGTCCATATGACAGGTTATGTAATCTTAATTTCATTGTAAAAAAACCCAAAGCTCTTTGTCAGGATCTTGCATTTTCATGGGACTTGCCACACTGGAAGATAAAGTTGTGTGAAGTTTAAGGAACTCAAACTTGGTAGAAGTCAAAATATAGGCAAGGAGAGTTGCAACTTCCTTATGCATTAAAAAAAAAAAAAAAAAATTAAAAAATTACTGTCTACGAAATCTTCACCAACCAAACAACCTTAAGGGAAAATCTGCAGCAGTGGAGATGATGTCCAAAGTGAAGCCCAGCTTGCTCAGATAAAAAAAAAAGAGGCATGAAGTAAGTTCTTGTTTTGACATTCCCTTGAAACAATTTTGTGGATAAACTTCGTGTCGATTCTGGGGAGAGGGTGCACATTATGTTTAGAAAGTTGCATTCAGCAAAAACTTGTTTTAAACATTAAAAAAAAGAATATATGGAATATCCCAAACCATGTACACCAAATGTAAAAAGAGAAAAAGTCTAGTTTTGGTAAGCCACTCTCCTTTAAAAACAGATGGAAAGGCAAAAAATGAGTTGCAGTCACTCCCCTTGATATTCATTTTCGGTCTAATGAAGTTTGATTTTTTTTTTTCCCAAACTGTAGTAGAGCAAAACGACAATTAATGCTCAACCAGTGAGTGAATTGAATTCCACTTGTTATTACATCACCTTGGTAATGCAGGATTCTGCACAAGACTGATTTTGCATTTTAAATGGATTTTTCAATGGGAAAAATCACTCCTTATCAAAAAATGTGCTGAGGAAAATTCTCTATGGCTGCCTTGGGCATAATGAGCACTTAAGAGCAGCCAGGTTCACATTCATCTCTGGCATTGCTTCAGTATGTGACTTGGAAGAGTTGTTTGGCTTCTTTATCATTTGACTTCCTGAAAAGTGACAATAAGAAATTCATGTGCTGGGGGCTCAGAAAGCAAATTAAGGTTTTTTTTCTTAAATGTGGCAGTGACTGGCAGCCTATGCCATGCTACTGGGGCATGTTTAACAAAGAATCAATAACATTTGCAGAGCAGGTTTTATTTCCTAGAAAATTAAAGCCTTTAAAGTTATCTCTGTCTCTACCATCTTTTGAAAATCTTGGTTTATACAGCCACTTCTTATATTTGCAATCCACAATCTTAAGTGAACATTTTTTTGTCACCGCAGGTCATGTAAAATTCACTGCTGGTATTTAAGGCTTTCATCTTCTGAAACAGCTTGCAAAGGTTTATGGTGGAAAAGTCACACAAATAATTTCACCGTTTTCTTCAGTTTGCTTGTAGAATACTTTTAAAATTTGGTTTTAAAAAATTGTAGTTGCCATACTTTGCAGTAAAACTTGGTGGGAAAAAAAATATCTTGAAATCCCAAACCAAACATCTCAAATAATTGTGCCTGGGGTTTCTCATAGAAACAAGAATGTTGTGGGATGATTTACTTAGAAAAAGCTCCCAGGTGTCAAGGGCAAAGAGGTGTTTTTAAAGGCAGGTATTTCTTCCTCCAGTAATTATGCACTAATTACCAATTGGTTTCTTCTGTGATGTGAGTCCAGAAGATTTATTCTAAGCTAGCGCAGTAACAATGAATCAGAAGTTGTCCATAACATATACCCAGATAAATGGATCTTGAGGTGATTTTGGCTGTTAAGGAATTGAAAGGAGGAAATGGTGGCTGGTGTTGATGGCCTTCACTTATACTCTAAAACACAGAGTAATTGCTGATGTCCATTTTCAGCAGAAACCTGTAGATTTTTAAGTCCATGTAATTGTCCTGCCTTTAATGGAAACAGTTCACTCCAACCCATAGTCTCCCTGTCCATAAGGAATGAAGAGGGACTTTACCCCTAAGAAATAATTGCATCTGTTATGCTCCAGTATTTACCTGAATTCATTGAAATGCAATAATCTCTGTCAGTCTTAAAACTAAAAACCTTTACAAGTTTCCTTCACTTCAAAATAAAGTGGCTTTGCTGGGCATACAGCACCGAGTGTTTTAGGAGTACAGCAAATACTTGTACAGCCAAATCCCAGGTGTTCACATTTGCCTTTGAGAAATCTATTAAATGAAATTTAAAAAAAATTACTTCAAGTTACACAACTTTCAAAGCTCGATCTCAGGCTATGATTTTGTGACAGCTGTGAACACAGAGGGCTCCCTCTCCTCTCTGAGTCTGTGCCATCCTTGTGAGTTTTGAGTGAATTTTAACAGGAGGTGAAGAAACAGGGTGGGATTGGAACAGCATCCCCTTTGAAGGTGGATGGCAACCCTCCAGCTGACTGCAGTAGGAATGGAAAGTTTAGAGAGGTTTTGCATAAAGAACAGAGTACAGCAATGCTGTAGAGGATTCATGGGGACCTGAGAGCCATCACATTTTTTTCTCGTCTCCCTCTATTTTTCTTTGTTCAGAGGTAAGGTTACCTTTGTCTCCTTACATGAAATTGTTTCTTGGATAAAAACTTACACTTTGAGCTTTCCCAACTATAGAGGCTTGCATCTGTGATCGTTTTAGGTGTGTGATACTGTAAATAGCCAGAGAGTTGGAAAGAATAAATGTTGCATTTCTGTACTGCTGCAGTTCCCTCAAGCAGTACCTGTGCAGGGAGAGAGACTCAATTACCAGTCAAGCACAGGCATTTAGGAGCTCTGTTTTCAAGGTCTGGATAAATAACTGGGGTTTTAAACGATAGGGGTGATAGGCTACACTCTGCTGCTATTGTTCTTTACAAAGAAACTCAATTACGAGGCGACTTCACCGACACAGGGTAGAGAAAGAATCTGTTCATGTTACACGTGAACTACACTCCTGCCTAATATGTTTAATCTAAATCAATTTTGCAAATGAAAGAGGATATATGATTTGATACTAACCAACTGAGATTTTAAATTAGATAAATAATTATAATGATGTGAAAATCTCCTTAAACATTCCCTGAACACATCCCAATACATATTATATAAAAGCAAAAATCCTTCAGTCACTGAGACAAGTAGTGATATGACACTTCACCTACCATAAAGTACTACTACATGCTTTGAATGTGAACTTTATTTGTAAAAATTGAGATTTCTGTTTACTGGAGCTGCCCTTGAGTCAGCATTTTGCCTGTTTTTAGATCTAAGATTATGAACTGGAAGTATTTGGCCAAGTCTGCTAGTCTTTTATTGCCACTTCATGTAGTACTGCAAACTATTGTTGGAAAGAGTGTATTGTGATAATCTTTATTAAAGTACTGTTCAATGGTTTCACAGAACTTCTCTTTTATCTGACTACTCTTATGTTTATTTCTTATGGTAGAAAAATACTGAGTCCACAAACACAGCAGGAGAGAGTTTAAATGTAAAGAGGATTTATCCAGGTGTGAGCACTGATGCTACAAAGAGCTGTAGAATGAGTCTGTGCCATCATGTCAGGGAAATGCTTCCTGACAGCTTTGCTCAGCTTCCCACCTTTGGGACCAACCTGTGACCTTCAAAACACGGTGCTGACCACAGAACTGGCTTCCTTAGGGTCATTCTGCACTAGGGTGCCCTTCTAAGTACAATAGAAATAATTTCTTCCGTGTGAGGCCTGCTGGTGAAGCCCTGCTCCACTCAAGGATCAAGCTACTTTCCAGAGCATAATGGACTGCAGCTGCTGAGGAGTGTGACAAAGAGCTTCAAATTATTACCTTCTCCTCAGCTCATCAGGGAAAATGTTCGCTCCTGACATTTCAGAGTCATGCTACTGGGAACCCTGCTTCTGAAAGGAAAAGAAGTTTGAGGGATTTTTCTTCTTTTTATAAATTGACATTTGTGAAGTAACACTTTTGTCTACAAGCTTTTGTTGAGCTCAGCTTGAATGCTGAACCTTTCAATGGCAAGAGGTTGCTTTCCATTGCTTAACGACCTGAAACCTTGGTTTGGTGTGCCAACCTTAAGGCAAATTCAAGCCATATGGGAATTGAGTCATAATGGTAAAAGCATTCCAGGTTTTGTTCAAATTTTACCTGTGTCACATCTGTCTGAACCGGGGTCTTAGGAATAAGAATGAAAACTGAAGCAAGTAAAGCAGTGATTGCTGTACAGTACATTGCAAGTACAGTACAGATTTTTGCAGTGCTTCATCAATCCTCTGAGATAAGTGCCTTTTAAAATCCCACCTCTGTTATCTTTTTACTAGATTCTGTAGCTTCTTTTGATTCATGTCAAGTGAAATGGCACTGGGACTGTTTTGTTTTATTTTGCCATGTACTACCTGCAAAATATGGAGACTGAGCTAGGGAAAGAACTAAGCCATCGTACTTTTAGTCTTATCACTGACAGTTTTTTTGCTAAAAACTTCATGTGGATAATCCAACTTAGAGTAGAGAAATTAGTATCATCAGTGCAAGGTTTTCAAACTAAAGTCTGACACATTAATTACACTTGATAAATGTTCTGGTCTGAATGTAAAATCTTCAAAAACAATATCCAGCAACCCACGTACAAATAATGAGCACAGTCATTTAAACTCTGGTTATAAATCAGGGTTTCATGGTGTTTTCCTCAGCCTGGAGGTGTTTTTCTGAGCCTCAGTGCTGTGTAACAAGCATAGATGTTCTTGAAGAAGACCCCTCTGATTCTGAAATTGGAGATATTCTCTTCCATTCTCTCCCTTTTGAACTTACTCTCCCACCTACCTAACGGATATTATGTGATATTTTAATAGGTGTTTTTGTGCTTTTCTATTATCCCTTGATGTTTGTGTAAGTCTGGTATTAGAAAGGCACAGGAACATACTTTAAGGGACAGTTTATAAATATATTAATAATGTGAAAAACAAAGAATGTAATTGTATAGTGCCTGTAGGATTGGGACAGTCTATCAGTGATTATACACTCTTTTATTTTAAATCATATGCAATTCTTCTGAGTAGACACTTCATTTTGAGGGTTTGGTGGAGGCTTTTTCCTATTTTACCCTTTTTATTTCTTCCTGAAGTCACACTTACTGTCTTGGCCTTTTTGTTCAGAGAAATAAAAAGGCAAATTTTTTGCTTTCCTTTTATAGTTTGCTGTTCTTACTGTAGAAAAATCATATTTTAATACATTTACTGCTGTAAAATACAAAGTGCTTATAAGGCAAATGTATCCTCTGCCAGGTAGGTGGGATAATGTGCAATTGACCTTCCCTGGATTTTTCAGTTGGCACTGAACACTGGAAATACTTACAGTTATTCTTTCATTTTCACTGCTTTGTGGCTGCACTGTGTATTTTTTTTTTCCTGGTGATGCCACAAATTTAACAATGCTTTTACTGCATATTTTTTGTCCCAGTGCTCTGGCATCATCTGGTCCCAGGGATTCCCAGTGCTGGGTGTTTTCTGGATCACTGGAAAGCACATCCCTAAAAAAGTCTTTAATATTAAACTGTTTCTTAGTGAGAAGAGACTTGTGATCTATCTTTAAAAAATCATGAGTGTCCTCTGGCATGAGTTTTCTGCTGATCTGCTAATTCAGTAAATATTTTTAATGCATAAATACAAAGTCTGTCATTCTGGGGCAATATCCACAGGGGTAGCTCATAACTTCAAAGGTGGGCAGTGGTACCTGAGACTTGAGAACTTGGAAAGTCTCTGGGGATTAAGTGAACAGAACAGAATGGCCATGGGCACCGCTCTGCCTGAAAAACCCCTCCATAAATAACAGCAGCACTGCTGGGGGCAGCAGGGCAATCTGTCATCAGTGTGAAGAAAAAGTCCAGAAATCCATAGTGAAAATATGGGTTTTGTTATTCCATTTTAGGGAAAGCATCCAAAATCTTGGGCAAGAATAGCAACCACCAACCATCCTTGAGGGAACAAAAATTTGCACTGGGTAATTGGCTACCAAAATTGCTCTTGGTAGCAGAGCTTACAGGCCACAGGAGGAGAGTGAGCTAAGGGTTCTCCTGCCTGGACCTGAGGAATTTCCAGCCAGGAGCCTGGAAATGCTCACTGGTAGATTTAAGGAGGAGCAGTTCTGCTCTCTGCCCTTGTTTCTGACGGAAGAAGATCAGCATTCACACACTTGCTCTGCCTGTGTTTGTAGCATGAGTAACTCAGTAGTTACTCTTCTTTATGCTGCCTTCAACACACTTAAGCTTTGCACAGACACAGGGTACTGGGTGAGAAGATCTGATCCAGTCTGAAAATTCCCATCTTTCCATTGGTATGGCACTATCCTACCACACCAGTCATTTATCAGCCACATAAGAACTTTACCTGAATGACATCTGGAAATGGACTGGGCAGAAAATCCATTTTAATTCAATATATTCTCCAAAACTCCTCAACTTTTACTGTCAAGTGAGCCTTCTGAAAATTCTTATTCTGATTTTTATTGTGTTTTCTAGCGATTTTAAGCATTTATCTTAAAAAAAGTTTTCCCTCCACTTAGAGTTCTTTCAAAACCTTTGGGGTTGTTGACCCTCCCAGATATTTTCCTCCAAACCTCTCACTTCCAGGTCTGCTCAGCTAACTGCAGAATCATAGCTTGGACCTGTGGAAGGATTTCGGTCTGTTTGAATCCACAGAGAGGGGTTGTATTTTTTCCTCAGTAAACTCAGTTCCAGAGAGAAAATCATTTTTCTGGCAAACATCTTTTGATCCCTGATTAAGATCAAGAGGTGAAATTAAGAAGTGCAATTCATGGAGCAGCATCCACCTGGAGGAGAAGGAAGGGTTCTTGCTTCTCATAAGAGGGAGATACAGCTGGGTGGTAGAAGGAGGCAAGTAATTTAAAACTGCTCGGGGAGACCATGGGGCATTGTGGCCTGCTCAACGTGCAACGATTTTAATCCTTACATGAAAAAGAACTTAAAAATGTATTCAACTAATATGGAAGGCTGAGAGCTGAGGTAAAACCGGAAGAGTTGTCAGGCATTTAAAAAACACAAACACAAATCAGCACAGCATATCATCCCTGTGTTTTCCTTCCAGGTGCACTTCCTCCTGTTTATGGTCCCTAGTTCTTTCCTGGGACAATCCTGATTTTTCTGCTTAATAATTTCCACAAATTGCGTTTCCCTCCTTCAGTAAATTCCTTTATTATTTTACACCTAGGTATACTCACCTTGCATTGCTAACCTGTATGACCCAAGAATAGTAAATGTGAATAAGCACGTTTTTATTTGTAATAGGATATTCTGCAGAATGACAGCAATGTTTTATATTGACAAAGAATGGTTTGTGGGGTCAGGCAGGTTGGCCATACCTGATCTAAGATTGGAAATTGTATAGCATAATGGTTTGCTAAGTCAAATTTGGAGTTTTTCACCTTGGACACTGAAAAAAATGAAGTTCTCTGTAATTCATTTGCACTATTTAGGGGCAAAGAGAATTTTCATTAAAAATAACCATTTATCTTGGTGGAGAGACTTCAATAGGAAACTTTCATCCTAATCATAGTGTTTTATTGAATGTTTAAATAAATAAATGCTTTTTGTTTTCAATTTAATTTATCTGTGAATTACATGCATGGTCGAAAAGTAGCTGATGCAAGAACAAATGATGAGTGTCATTCCTTCCACTACATCAATTCTGACAGCTGGATGTGGGAGGAAGATGCATTGTCTGTTTTCCTTTCCTTGTTAGCTTCCTTTTATAAATAAGTAATGAGGAGCAGCCTTCCTTCTTTTGATGTATGTTATAAGACATTTCTGAAAGTGTATGTTTTTGTCTCTTTTATTGCCCTACTGTAAGGGCAAAGTCACACTCAAAACTTCCAAGGCTAAACAAAACTAGGAGACAAGAACACAGGCCACATGTATGCTAGTTTTTCTTTCATTTCGATGGCAAACACCACATAAATACTTAACTACCCCTGCAGTAACTACAGCCCACTGTAGTTTACAGTGAAAAATAAGAGTCCTTTTTTCGGGGTACACTGCTATCAAAAGAACTACTCCCCTAATTTTTTCCAAGCCACAAAAATGTCTGTACAGTAGGAGTGAGATTTTCCAAGGCAGAATTTTTTCTGAAGTGCCCATCCTCCACCAAAAACCATCATGAATTGAAAATGTATGGCCTGTGCAGTCATTTATGTACACTAATAAAACTGCCTTTGGGTTTTAATAATGTAAGCAATCATTTAGGGATCTCTGCACAATAAATCAGTGTCTGATTGAAAAGGGAGTTTCCTAGAAAGGGGCTTTGACAATGCAGAAAACAAAGACTCTTCCCTTTAATTGTGGTTACACAATCTCAAAATGCAAAATTATTTAGATGAGATGGACGAGTTCATGGACAGCACCCAGCTGGGTGGCAGTGTGGATCTGCTGGAGGGCAGGAAGGCTCTGCAGAGGGATCTGGACAGGCTGGATCCATGGGCCCAGGCCAGTGCTCTGAGGCTCAACACGGCCAAGGGCCCGGTCCTGCCTTGGCTCACACCAAGCCCCTGCAGCTCCAGGCTGGGCAGAGGGGCTGGGAAGCTGGGAAAGGCCCTGGGGGTGCTGGGGACAGCGGCTGGACAGGAGCCAGGTGTGCCCAGGGGGGCAGGAGGCCAATGGCACCTGGGCTGTGCCAGCCATGGGGTGGCAGCAGGGCCAGGGCCGTGACTGTCCCCTGTGCTGGCACTGCTGGGGCCACACCTCAGATCCTGGGGCACTGCTGGGAACCTCAGGACAAGAAAGACATGGAGGGGCTGGAGCGTGTCCAGAGAAGGGAACGGAGCTGGGGAAGGGGCTGGAGCACCAGGAAAGGCTGAGGGAGCTGGGGGGGCTCAGCCTGGAGAAAAGGAGGCTCAGGGGGGACCTTCTGGCTCTGCACAGCTCCTGACAGGAGGGGACAGCCGGGGGGATCGGGCTCTGCTCCCAGGGAACAGGGACAGGACAAGAGGAAACAGCCTCCAGCTGTGCCAGGGGAGGGTCAGGTTGGACATCAGGAGGAATTTCTTCAAGGAAATGGTGCTCAGGCATTGGAAGGGGATGCCCAGGGTGATGGTAAATTTCCCATCCATGGAGGTGTTCAAGGAATGACTGGACATGGCACTCACTGCTGTGGTCTGGTTTACAAGGTGGGAATTGGTCTCAGATTGGACTTGGCAATCTTGGAGGACTTTTCCAACCTAAATACTCCTATGAATCTCATTAAATATGCACACTTCTGCATCACTGCATGCTTAGAAAATATTACTCACCTTTCAGCTTCCACCTTCCTGTGAAGTTTAAAGCAGAACTGTCTTATCTGATCTAGAACCCAGCTGTAGCTGAAGAATCCATTGTGTTCCTTGGTTTTCAGTCCCTGCTCCCAGGGCTGCACACCAGAAATGCTCTGAGGACAGAGAAGCTGCCTTAACCATCTCTGGTGTGTGTGCTGGAGCCTGCCTGTCTGTGTCGTCCCCTGGTGTTATGGCAATGACAGTGGGCCTGTCACAAAATGTCAAGTAATTTTATAACCCTTTTTAGAACTGTATGTGAAGTGAAAGAAGTGCAGAAGACAGGTCTTGATTCTATCAAGTGAACAAAGCCAGCTGGATTTTTTTTTTATACTTTAAAGTAGTTGAATTCACTTTTCCCCACCTTGTCAGAAAGTTTTGGTAGTTGACTCTCAGAAAGAAAAGGAATGGAATAGCAGGTGGAGAGGACAGCAGGGTTTGCCTAGCAGTGAACAGGATGCCATGAAGTCAATTAGATTATGAAGTCAATTAAATCTCCCCCTGTAGCCTAAGCTGGCCAGCCCTGAGTGAGCAGAGGAAAGAGGCTTCTGAACCAGTACTGTCTCAAGAGATCAGACAGTGACTGCAGGCAAAATTTTAAGCCATTAATTTAATTGCTGGAGTGAAGAATCAATCTGAAATCCCCTCTGCTCAAGGGACAAGTGCTGATCTTACTGAGTCCTCCAAAATACTTCTTTGGTTTGCTGTGGAGGGAATGTTTCTCTATTGAAGTCAAGTCATAGTCCAGTAGTTCACCTTACCAAGTAAAGATATTGCAAATAACAATTATTTTATCTTAAAAGTTAAATATTGTCAATTAAAACCTTGATATTATCACTTGGCACTTTACCTATCCTTCCACTGCAAAGATGGAGGGATTGCATAACAAAGCCATTTATTATTTGGGGCTCTTTATTTGAGAGTGCTGTGACGTAGAAGAAGAAGGATGGTTCTTCTCCAAGTGTAACTGCAGAGTATAACAACTGCTGCAGAGTCACTAACAGCTCAAGTGTTCCTAGAAAAGAAGAGACTAAAACAAAGATAGAATTACAGAAAAAAAAAAAAAAAGTGGAACATGACAACTTATGCCAATTACAAAAATTGCTTGTTTTTTATATAAATCTTTTTTTCATATAACCATTTCTTCTTGGCAGAAAAATTAAGAAGGCATTGACTTCTGCTTCCAGTTTTACCTTCTCAATTTAATTCAATATTTGTATCAGATTTGGAAATTATTTCTTTTTATAGAGCAAAACATTTTATTTCTGGGTTAATTTAAACAATTCTTTTTATTTGCAATGTTTTACTCAAAGTGTTTCAGTTAAACTGAAAGAGGATTTCATGAGAGAAGGAAGAATGTTTTGTGACTCATTTATTTGGCATGAGCTGATTTTTTTACAGTATTTTCCTCTTATTTCTTTCCCCATTACTCAGTGTTTCCCATTCAGCATCTCTCCTCTCTGTACTGCCTCTCTCCCATTCCTTTATTAAAGGGCTATGAAGCTTTTCTTCCTCAAAAGCCTGGGAAAAAAATTGTCAGGTTGCTCTCTGTGCCACACAGCGTAGTCATTTTCTATCCTCACGGATTATCACACTTTTTGGGTTTCTCAGAATCTTCAGCCATGAGAATGAAGTAGCTCACTGTCACCACCTTGTGACACCAAACCTGTGTTGCCTCATCAAGCTGCTGCTCCTTTTTGCACCTAGCAGCCACATTTCAGCTGCAGCGTTTCTTGAAAAATGGATGTCTCACGAATAATGAATATTCAAAACATCTGCTGGCTTTTGACAGATTCTGAGAATTATTTTCTTCAGCTTGAGCCCTCTTCATGCTTTACTTCCTTTTCCTTAAATTACAGTGTGGAAAAGAAGGATGGGAAAGAAAAAGTGGACAAAGCAGGCTGAAATAAGCACACAAAATCTCTTTTCATTAAAGTCAGGCTTTTGATGATTTTTGTCCAATAAGAAAAGAAACAAGGGGTGAAAAAATACCTGGAAAGGGGCTTTCGAAAGATGATTTCTCTGAGTGGTATGAGACTGGGGAAGGAATAAACTAATCTAAACTCACCTACACATTTCTAAATACCCTTTATTTTTGCTGTCATGGGCTGGTTTGCAGTTGCCAGCCCAGACAGTGACAGCTCGTTATTTCAAGCCTTAGGGTGTTCTCTCTGCCTCCTCAGCCCCGTTGAGGTGCTGCCAGGGAGGTGTGGTGGCAGGGACATCTCCTTGCCTACTGAGCCAACCAGGATCTGAGAGGAAAACAGAATTCCATTATTTATGGGAGGCATCCAGAAATGGGGTGGGGGATAGTCAGCAGGGCAGTGTTACCACCCTGAGCCCCCTGCCAGTTGTGCACTAGGGGGTGAAGATTTCCCCATCATTTTGCAAACAAGATCTGCTGTTGCCTGCTATGGAGAGGAAGAAAATTACAGTGACAAATGATAATATTGTTGACTCCCTGGTAAGGACATGGAAGCTTTATTACTCCACAGTCAAACAAACAACTTCCTTTGCATCTAATGAATGGAGCTTCAGCTCCAAGTCAAATAATTGCAGATAAACCTTGTTTAATATATCAAAGCCAAAAGCAATTAAACTCCCCAAACTCCATCAGTTCTTTCTTTGTGACCTTTGCTGCACAGATTGCAAGAAGAAAAAATGATGTGGAAAAAAAATCTCATAATATCTTGGATCATGATGCTTCATGAACTCTGAATATTCATAATGAAAACATAATTTCTGGGATTGCTTTGGGACTGCGACCTTATTTCACACCAAATTTCTAATGTAAGGTGCATGTATTTTTTTGTTTGGGATAGGGGAAACTATCAGGGAATTCTCTCACTTGATCTGAGAAAGACTCATTGAGGAACAACTGTGTGGATACACCAACTTTTCTACCATTTCTAGCACCACTGTAACAATGCTATCATTGACGCAAGCATTTTCCCCAGAGACTAGTTAGAGAAAATATTAAAGTTTCAACACTGCTTCAAAGAAAATTTGGATCTATTATTTTACTCCTTTCCTTATCCATGACTGTAATAGTTGGTTTTGCATCCACGGGTTTTCAGTGTAAATGAACAATTATATTTCATACCTCAGGCAACTTAATTTCTCATCACCACATTAAATACTAAAGGCTGTTTTTCTGCATCAGATCCACAACATCTGTCAGCACTTGCCTAAAAATCTTTGCCTGCTGTGGAAGTCAGAGTGGTATCAGTCTGAGTTACCAGCAAGCCTAAATGTAGGATGTGCCTCTAACATTCCTCATTAGACCTGCAATAAGGTAGGATATATGGGTTTTATGAGAACAGTCTATAAAGTTTCCCTACTTCAAGGAAAAGAAGACATAATTAAGAGCAGATAAATAACATTATTAGCAGTGATTAAGTGTCATACCCTCACTCAGTGACACTTGGCTTCTTATCTCAAGAATTTGGTTCAAGTGATAATTTAGAATTAATTGTTGTCCTCCACTTCTTTCTGTGAGATGAGTTTTAGTCGGTTTTCAAGGAGCTGTTCAAAGTCTCATTGTACAATTAATTTAATCTAATGTGATTCCCTAATCACCTACTCTATGAAGGTGGATACAGAAAAGTGCATGTGTCCCTGAAAATATTACTCTTATAACCTGTGGTAGTTATCTAATGATTCTAGTGGAGGATTTGATAGCTGAGCATCCGAACAGGTGGCACGAGAGCTCTGATTTTGATCACAAGAGAAACTGAGCTGTCTGGTTGACAGTCCTAACTTTTCACTCTCTTCCTGGCTCTGGAGCTGTGTGCTTTAGCATTTCGTGTACTAATTGGCTGGGTAACCAGAAAGTAAAAACATTTCCTAATTGTCTGATGGTTTTCCAAACAGTCCTCCAGTGTACATGGAGTGGAAATCCAAGGAATCAATGCTCTTTTCTTCCTGCCATTTCTGCCTGCTCTTCTTTGCCAATGTAGTGTCACTTTTGCATCAGTCCTTCCTCTGTGTCTTAAAAGCCTTGATGTCAAAAGCTGTCAAGTTTCCTTCCCACCTCGTGTTTGCATGCCCAGCTTGTCACTGGGATGAATGAGAAAGGCTGAAAAGTAGGAGAGAAACGCTGAGAAACTCTGATACTTGTGTGAGTATTATTTTCTTCCCAATTGATTCCTGCAGCAGCAGGTGCCAGGCATTTGTGTGACCATAAATCCCTCAGTGGAGGTCATTAACAAAAGCTTCTCCAGGCTTTGCATATTGTTAGTGTAACTTAATGACTTCATGGGCACATGAGTTATTATTTCACAGATGCCAGCATGATGATTTTTCTTCCCTCAGATTTCTATCCCATAAAATAAAACTTGAATCCAATGACTTCCTGTTAATAAAAAAGTATTAGGCTGTTGGTTAAGATAAGGAATGGGTTGACTGAATCAGTTCCACATGTTCCTCAGCTCCATTTTAGTAGAAGTGAAATGCTTCTCACCTTTGCTTTTTGAGCTTTGAGGGCTGTCCTCTGCTTCCAAAAGGAAAAGAGAAGTCCCTTGGGGGTCTGAGAAAACTCTGCCTAAGGGGCAAATAAAAAGTTAAGGAAGGAAGTCTGAACTCTGGATTTCTGAATTAGCTGGTTATTCACTTCTGGGCTGTAGCTAAGACTGAAAAACCCGTGCTTTTGGGAAAAAACCCAACAGGGACACCTGTGTTTTCTGGCTAGGATCAAAGATCAATATGTTCAAAAGCCTCGGAAGAGTTCCTTGGTCAAACAGACTGCAACAATTTTTAATCCTCTTTGATCAGGAGAGAGGGCAAAGATGGGTCTTTTGGGGCATTTTTTGGACCCATCTTATTTCCTCTAAATGTTCCCCACAGTGAGCTGCTTGTTAAATGTCAGACTCAAAGTTGAGAAAAAGATATTTCCAGAAGCAAGACTGGAGTTTGCTGGATGCAAATATTTCTACTATAAATCAGATTTTCAAGGGTAGTGGTATTGATTCAGCCAGAAGCATTGCTAAGGGAATTAGTATCCAGTGACAATATCCAGTAAACTTGGCACTTGAAATACCAGGCACATGTAATGAAGTCACTTGAGAGCAATCTCCAAGGATAAATAGCTATAAAATGAATGGTGCTGGCTAGTAAATAAATGCGAAGGCGTTATGTTCCTGGTGAACAGATAAAGGCCTAAACTGTTTACAAACGACTCACTGTAGACTCCTATCCTGGTTCTCCATGGAAATAAATATCCTCATGAAGGAAATAAATATCCTCATGAAGTATTCAGCCCATATTTGCAGGCTGATGGTGTTTGGATGAAGCAGATGAAAGGGACAATTACTAGAAACTAGTAATAAACATTTCTGAAATGTATGCAAGCTATAAACGTTTCTGAAACTTGCCTATCACTCTGTGCTAGTCCTTCAGCTGCAGAAGCTTGGGTTACTTTTTTTTTCCCTCCTGAAACTCAGTCATGCAACTTAATTGATTCCAGTACCATCATATGGAGCTGGATGCAAGGAAAATGCCTTGCAACATGCACGGGACACTCTCTAGGACTCTGGATGCCAGAAAAGAGAGTGTTCATGTTTACACAACTGCACTTCTCTGCAATTCCATTTTTTACCTTCCAACACAGAGATGCCCTCTGTTGTGAAGAGAAGTCTGCTCAGGAGTAGCTTCAAAGGAGAGGCTCTGTCACACCACTCTATGTAATTTCCCATATAATTTCCCATTTAATTTAGATGGAGCTGTCTGGAGACAAGAGAGAAAAATATGTCTGAAGTAGCTTTACTTCCCTCTCAGGTTTTCCAGTGGGCCTCATTCCCAACCTAAAAGCCTTCTGAAGTGACCCACTGAAACAGAACAATCTCTCTTCTATTTTGCAAACACAAGGTGAAAAAAAACATGGGATAACTGGGAAGACCTCAGAAAAACCACTAAAAATCCTAGCAGTGGTTGTCTTGCTTTGTTCTTTTTTTTTTTTCAGTAGTGTGGTGGTGAGAGCCTCACTGTGATCTATGAAACACAATGACCTAAGCCTTCCAAATAAATACAGTAAAGGACTGGAAAGAGGTTTATGCTGCCCAATTATTTTGGGGAATTTAGTGCTGGATGGACCTTCTGGTGTACAGCACAGTTTTTCTCAGGATCTATCAGGACAGTGTTTCAGAGGAATACTTTTCTTCTGTTACATATCTCCTTTCTCCCTTCTTATCTATATGTATTTATATTTTCAATCTGTGCCAACATTATCCGGTACCTTAAATCATTTTCTACCTGCAAAAATTGTTTTAAATAAGGCAAAACACTCTAAGCAGTGCCTGGTATTGCCCTTCCTTTATGTTTGTTCTAGGATTACAACCCTAAAGCTTGAGTAAGAGTAACAGACACTGTGTGGTTTTACCCATATGATGTAAGGAATGGTTCCATGTAGATAAAAACATGAGCAGTTTGGGATATTTTGCAACTATCACAAATGTATTTAATATCACATGGTGATTTTTTCTTGATTCAAGCCGTTTACATAAAACCATTAATGCCTCTACCTGATTGTCCAACATAACAGATCATATATAACTTAACTTAGGTAAGTATTTCTAAGCACTTTGTGTAATTACATCAGAAGATTTTATTACCCACTGTGAGATATAAAGCACAGAGGAGTTGGTTTATATTCATAAATGCCAGGACAAAAGCAGTTTCATTCAGGAGCTGAGCTTGGATCCTTTATGTATTTATGGAGTTTATGTGGTTGATGACACCACTCTTGTCAATCTACACTGAAAATCCTGATCCTGCTTTCCTGGCTAGATACAGCCTGAGCTTGCAAATTCTGCTCAGATTTCAAGCAGGCAGGCAAGTGAGCCCTTCTCATCCTTCCTACTCTGACTCCTTATGTGTTTACAGCACATCTGGAAGCAGCTGGATCTGAAAACAAGGATTTCTTTGTAGATATTATTTTAACTGCCCCTTTGCTGCCACTCTGTCATTTTCTGAAAACCACTCTTCTGCCCTCTGCTCCACAGGAGGTGGATGGTGTTTGTTACTACCTTCTTTGCTGTTGGGTTGAACATTTTCCCCCAGATTGCCAGTGTTGACAGGCTGTGAGCCATCATGTCTACTGGGCCAAGAGTGTGGCTGGTTGCATTCTCAGACACCCAAGAGGTGGGAATGGAGGAGTGGAAATTCCAACACAGCACCCACACCTTACTGGTTATTGTTTCAACATCTGTGGCCAAAGGCAAGCGGGACAATGGATACTATGGCAATTCCATAGTTCTCTGAGGTGTGCTGGGCTCCTCAAGGATTTACACAGCGTTTCCTTTCCTCTTTCCACCTTCCCTCCAGAATTCCTGGTTGGTTTGTGCCTTTCGCCTTTTTTTCCCCCCCGTGGTGTCCTTCATCTTCATGTGCTGCCCACACCAAAGTGGATTACAGAAGTGAAGTCAGCAACGTTTATGAATCATACCCTGCCACCACTTTTCCAGAGAGAAGAAATGTCATGTTTATCTTAGCCTTTCAAAAGGGTTTTAATAAAATGAAGCTTTCTGCAGTGATGTGTTCCATTGTTTGCTTGTGGGCTGGCACCTGCAGTTCCAGGACCAGTGAGTGCACAAGGTGTCATGGTTTGGCATGACAGACATTTAGAGAAGTGAGGCAAAGCGTGCCAGGTGTGGCCTTGCAATGTAGAAATGAAGCAGGAGGAAATAATTTATTTTTCCTTCCTTCAAGGAAGAAAGATAATGAGCAGGATGTCTTTGCAGGGATCTGGAAGGTAGGATGTTTCAATTTGGGCCTCAAGCACACCTGGGCCACCAGGAGAGGAAAAAGACTCCCAAAAGGAAGCCAGAAGGGCAAAGATCCTATACTAAGTACTTTGAAATTGCATGCAGACCTTGGGAATTCTTTGACTGACTGTAATTTGCATTTTAATTTTATTTATTGCACTTTATGTGACACTGCACAATTCTTTGGCTGTTTAACAAGGATAGGCAGCCAACTCAGCTCACTACTCACACATTTTTATTCCCTAAACATAACTGTGTGCTTAGCAAAGTTTTGTTTGGCAATTTCTGTTCTCCTTGTTGTGCCTGTGTTTAGCATTTATATAATGTTTCTTATAATGAAATAAATTACCAGTACCATGCCAGAAGTTTTTATTAAAATATCAGAAAACTGTAAGCTGTTTATGTAAGTTAGATGGCACTCCAAGAACATAAACTACAAATCACTGAGGCTTCTAATGAGCTTTTATATGGCAAGGGAATCAGCCTGCACCAATGCCATCCATAGAATTATTTAGGCACCATAATCCTTATAAAGATCAGTGGCTCCTTCCCCAGAGGATGCTGAACTTAAAATCTCCCACATAATACCACAACCAATTTAAACCACTCTTAAATATTTGCACAATGTGTCCCACATGAAAGCGGAACCTATATGGGACTTGCACTAGATAAAAATCACTCATCAAATCACCACAATTGTCCAGGATGTGACCTCAGGAAACGCTTTGAATTTTCATTCCCAATGTTGAACCTGCACTTGCATTGCTGATGGCAAGGACATTAAGATGAATATTTTTTCATTTATACAAAGTACAAAGGGCATCCATAGGAGTTCAGGATGCAGCTCATATGTCTGCGTTTAGTGTTTTTCTCAGACTTCATATACCTCTGACAGGACAAGGCAGCACAACTCCATAAATGTAATAATTACATTAGGTCTGAAATGTAGCTCTATCTTGTCTCCAGAATAAATGCTGAAATTGCTAGGAATGTAATGATAGGATCTGTGGGGTCTGTAAGCAATGTTGGAAAGAATTGGAAGTGCTCCTCTGAAACATATTTGTAAGTGTGTATTTGGAGAAAAATGTGACCTCCCCAGAGCTCCAGCTTTATGAATCTTCCCAAACTGGGATATTGATCCTATCTCTGGAATACCCCAGGTCCAGTACAGTCAAGGAGGCCTGGCCCTTACCAGCTCTGCTGGAAACAAGCTGTGTGCATTTGTAAGCCTTTGGTTTCTCTGAGCACTCTGGAGACCTTATTGAGGCAGCTGCTGTTTTCAACCACATTCCTGCATCCCATATTCCACATTGGCCAGGTAAATATCTTTAGTAACACACCACAGGCCTGGAGCACCCCTAACCCATCCCCTGGTCTGTGAAAATGAGACAGCCAGCTGTAGATGTATGAGCTCAGCCAGTGAAGGAGCAGAGGACAAGTTGTATTTCCATGAAAATCTAGTTCCTTCTGAAGGAGCTGGAATCATCTCACAGCCAACATATTGTTTGATCCTGCATGCTCTCTTGTTTCAAAAGTCATGAAGGCTGGCCACCAATAAGAAGGCTGAATGTTTCTGCTAAATCTGTCTTTAAAATGTTTGGGTAAGAAAAGATACTACAGGCAAAGTCCGAAGCACTGGCATTGAGCCTGGCAAATTCTCCACCTTCCAGATTCAGGGATTTGTCTGTTTTAGAAGCTGTTTTACTATCCTTTGTGAAGGAAACAAAGAATATTCCCAATATATGATTGCAGCAAATCTACTCTTGGAATAGGAGATTATCTTGTGTATGTGCAACAATACAGCAGTCAGTCCCTATTCTCTTCTTTCTTCCAGCTGTGTGAAATGCAGGAGAAAGATTTAAAGAGGATGACTTACCAGCATCTGGATGGTCAATCCAGCATCTGCCTTGGGGGCTAGATGGTGTATTTGGTTTGTACTTTATTCATGTGAGCCAGTTTAAATACTCCTTTTTTTTTCCTTTAAAAAGGAAAAAAAAAAAAAAAAAGCCTAGCCTTCACCTTGTTTAGGAGCATAAATTACCAGATTACATTGGTCAGTTGTTGAAGAAATTAAAGCAAACCACATGAGTCAATAGATCAAGTCTTTCAGTCCATTCCTGGATCTCTTTCTTTCCCAAAAGCAAAATCTGAAAGTTCTTCTTCCAGAAGCAGTTCCTGTGTCTCCAGGTTGTCTTGTCTTCCAAGGCTTTTAAAATTGCAAAGACTAGATTTGGACTCCAACAAGTAGCATCCTGTAAGAATTCCATTTTATTTCTCCATTTTATTCCTCTTAAACATTTAAGTATTTTGAGTTGATGTTTTTGTTACTAAAACCTTTGACATATTTCTGACTCACCCAGGTTGGAATATGGAAGCTGCATGGTTAAACAAGGTGAGCTCTGTATCCAGGTTGTTCACCTCCCCATCTGGGACATTCATCCTCCAGGGCTGTAGCACACATCTTTATTCTCCTTCTAAATTTCACTCGTTATTCTTGCAGCATTGCCCATGAAGACAAATGGCAACTGGTGACAATTGTGTTTCAGGCAACCAACCAGCCTCTCATATTGTATCATTTTTCCTCTTGAAGAGTTTCCACTCCATCACTTGTAGCTGTTTATCCCTAATTACTCTGCTTTAAATTGACTTCATCCTGTTCAGGAACACATCCTGCTACTTTCTGAAGTATAAATGAGTAATTCTATATAATGTGAGCATATTTTTAACTATTATATTTAGAGGGTTTTTTTGAGTACCCAGTACCAGGATTGTTTTCTACTGCTCAAGTCCTATGTGTTATGAATTACTTAATGCAGCCCTAAGCAGCTGGCTTTGGCCATTACTATGGATGTTGCCATTTGGTAAGTTAATATTCATACACAATTTCACAAGATTTCTGGGCTTGGTTTAATTGCATCAAAGAGAAAATATTTGGTATATTCTGCATCACTAAAATAATGCTGGCAAGCAATAGAGTTGTCTATTCTAGCTGTTGAGGTTCACTGTAGGCATATTTATTAGATACTTGATTGCAAAAGCATCGTGTAAGTATGTTATCTCTTTGTGCCAGACTTTTAAATTAATGTCAACTTCTCAAACAATTTTCTCTGCAAAGAGGAAATGCAGATTTTCTATAAAATCGATTATCTCTTGCAGCTGGAAGAATTTGTACTGGGCATGATAGACACCCCTTTCTTTCTCTCACAGTTGCAAATCCTGGTGTCTCCATCCATTTCCTGCACACCTCTCTCCCTTTGAATTTAAATTTAGCCTGCTGTTTTCATGTAAGACTGTAAGCTACCCAAAAAAGCAAACACACACAGTGTGTCTTAATAGTGTAAATATGTTGAACAAATGGAGTATGCTGGGATGAACATTCTTGAAGCAAATCTATTCTCAGCAGTTACTTCTTGCCTCTTGGCCTGTCACAGGCGTTCCCAGGGCATTATCACAACAAATGATGCAAGTCTGAAGTTCACCTGCAGGGTTAACAGCTCAGGAGGAAAACTTCTGGCAGTTTCTCACTCTGTTTCTCCTCTGTGTGCAGAGGATTTTGCTGTGATAAATGCTGATAAACCTTAGACAGGTGTCAGCTACGCTGACAGAGGGAAAATGGGAAGGAGGGACTGTATGTTATGTGCTAAAACTGCATTTGTTCACAAAACAATTAGCTCCAGGTATAATTAAAATTATTAAATATAAATCAGCTTAGGAGCTGGTTTGTGCTCAGCTCTCACTTCCTATTCAGTTTGAGCCTGGCAAAGAAGAGTTGGTGGTCCCTGCTCAACCACCATTCCCTGTATCCAAAGCTCCTCTGGTCATGCTAAAATGATGTGCCATTCGCTTTTCACTTGGCAGGGTTTCACTTGCGTCCTTTCTTCCTTACATTTTTATCAGCAGTGACATCGCTGCCAAACCTTGTGCACCTCTGGGCAAGAGTTCATGCACATTATCAGCAAGTTTGTTTTGTACATTTGCTAATCATTTGCATACAAATGTACAGGGGAAAGGGGAAAGGCTTGTAAGTGAGGGGCCAAATGTCTATTGCTGTCCACTCAGCAGGAACTCTTCCAGGTTCTTCTTTTAAATTGGGAAAAAATTGCCTTTCCCCGAAGAAAGAATATCCCACTTGGCTCTGTGGTGAGCACAGCAGAAACACAGAAGTGTTTGCAGCAATGGCCAAGAGAAGGGGTCATCAGAATATGTGGTCCTTGCTCCAATCCAGCTCTTCTCCCTTTTGCCCTTTAAGCCAGGCATGGTTGTGCAAGGTCACACATTTGGTCTGAGATTCAACAGGGCCAAGTACCAGGTCCTGCTCTTTGGTCACACCAACCCTGCAGCTCCAGGCTGGGGCAGAGGGGCTGGAAAGGGCTGTCAGGCCCTGGAAGGGGCTGCCCAGGGAGGCAGTGGAGTTTCCAACCTTAGAGATGTCCAAGGAATGACTGGAAGGGGCACTCAGTGCTCAGGGCTGGGTGACAAGGTGGGATTGATCAGTCTCAGGGTGAACTCAGTGATCTGAGTGCCTGAGTTTAGAAAAATCACCTGCAAGCAAAATAAATGTAGGGTTTTACTATCTACTTGGCAATTCTAAATTCTTCAAGAAAAGAAATACTAAACTTTTCACATGTATGAAGTATCATTTTGCTGCCCCCCTCAATTACTCAGGCCTTGGGTTTCAACCTTGAACTCTCATAGCTGCCATCAGAAAAGTGAACATTTCCAAAAACTGCTTTTGTTAATAATTTGCTGTCAGTATTTGCATAAATAATTTGATATCTTAAGTGATTAAAGTGGTGAGCATGGAAACACACATTTTCCATGAAACATTTTGGATTTTTATGGTTCAGGACGTTTTTTATTTTCATAAATATAATAACAAGGTACCGAGTCATTATCCCAAATAAGCCTCAAATATGAAAATACTTTGCTGGAAGATAGGCCATTTTAAATAAATCTACAAAAATTAAAAATCTTTGTGGTACTTGTTTGTGAAATGGGGAAAGGCTGTGTGGGTGTAGAGAGATTTTGTTGGGATTTGTGTTTGCATTTTTATTAACACAGCTGTGGGATTTTTTTCAAAATAAAATGCTCATGTATTGAATACTCTTCTGAGATAAACATTGTTCTGCTAAAAAATTATCCTAACAGAAAAATTTTAGAGCAGAAAAGGAATCTGTGTAATATGGAATTCCCTTTGGCCAAACCAGTCTGTTTTATATTGACTTTGATTCAGAGGCTAAACTACATTTAAATATTTTACAGCAATACTGCCTTTAAGTGGGTTATAAATAATTCACTCAATAACAGAACAGAGGTCTCTGCAGAGTGCAAAGTCTCTATATCTTAATGGGTAAATTTAATAGAGTAAAGCAAACTTCCAAGCTTCCAGTTTTTGGAAAACAGATTACAGGAGATGTGACATGCTGCTCTGTATAAGAGAAACAGAACTAAAAATAAAAGCACAGGGAGTGCTTAGACATTTTTTGCAATTATTTTTGAGGAGTCACATTGCACAGTAGCATAGCCTATAACATTTTTCTTCCACTTATTTCTTTAGAAAAAGCTGAGATTTTTATTTTCCTGCGTTTTCTACACATATTTTAAGTTTCTCATATTTGAAATCTTAACAATATTTCTACTATAAAATATGTATCTTGAGATAAAAATCCAGATTCTCAAATTCTAGAAATTAATCTAGCCACACTGACTTATGAAGCCTTAAACAAAACCCAAATCCAAAAATGAGACAATCCCTACAGCCTCAGCATCTTCCCTTCCCCCATTTAACACTAAGAGAAAGTAAAATTACAAAATAACCCAAATGAAGCAACAACACCTCAGAAATAATTACACAAAATACTCAGAGCTTTTGATTTTTTGTTTCAACTATAAGGGCCAGAAAGATACAGTGAGTGTCATATGATGTGCTCCTAAAAATCTTCAATTTCACATAAATACTCTTCACTACATGGCAGGAATGTAGAAATGCTATAACTCCAGTTATCCTTGGTTTCCAGTTTTGTTGCTATGCCAGTTGTCTCTGTTCTAACTGTAGTGTAAATCTTTGATTTTGTGTGAAAACTGCAGATCTGTACATAGCTGCAAGTAAGAATGCTAGATGCTATTGCAAGTCTTTTCCCAGTATTTATAAAGTTCTTGAAGCTGTTTCTATTAGAAAATTAAATTAAAAATAGAAATTAAATTGGTGATAAAAAGCAATTTTTAAACAAAACCTTATGGTGTAATTCTGTATAAATATATTGTCAAACAGTAATAAAACATAAACATTATTGCTATTATTTAAAGGCTGTTGATTTTCTAATACCTGTATGTGGAATATGGAAAATTACTTGTATTGTGGCCTTTGTCAGTTCTAAGGTAATTTAAAACACACCTCAGTTCTGCCTCCCTTTATGATACATCTCTGAGAGGAAGCAGCACAAAGCCAGTCTTGAGTAAATGAGAAAGCCAAAAGGTTGTGAAAAGTCACCAAATAAAACCAATTCTAGAATGGCAAAGGCAAATGCCTTCAAACTTTCGAGTAACTCAGACTGTACCTGACTGGAAAACATGACCTGGGAGTAAGGATACCAGAAAAACCTTTTAAAAGTGTGTCCTCAGGAGAACAGCAAAATAGCAAATGCTTGCTGATCTTTTATGCTTTTTCTCTCCTCTCCTCTCCTCTCCTCTCCTCTCCTCTCCTCTCCTCTCCTCTCCTCTCCTCTCCTCTCCTCTCCTCTCCTCTCCTCTCCTCTCCTCTCCTCTCCTCTCCTCTCCTCTCCTCTCCTCTCCTCTCCTCTCCTCTCCTCTCCTCTCCTCTCCTCTCCTCTCCTCTCCTCTCCTCTCCTCTCCTCTCCTCTCCTCTCCTCTCCTCTCCTCTCCTCTCCTCTCCTCTCCTCTCCTCTCCTCTCCTCTCCTCCCCTCCCCTCCCCTCCCCTCCCCTCCCCTCCCCTCCCCTCCCCTCCCCTCCCCTCCCCTCCCCTCCCCTCCCCTCCCCTCTCCTCCCCTCCCCTCTCCTCTCCTTTTTTTATTTCTTTAAGTTTTTAGGTTTTCTGGTTTTGTTTTTCAGTTTTTTAAATTTTATTTTAAAAAGCCATCTTTTGTTAGATTCTAAGGAAATCCTAATTCAGGCCAAGGGGAGCTTCAGACGTGGTTGATATGTTGAGTACACTGATATTTTCTGCCAAGCAACCCTGCTCCCATTGCATCAATCAGAATCCCTAGGAAATAGACAGTATAGAAATATTAAAACATAATGGGAAGAGTATTGGGAAGCCTGTGGGAGCACAGCCAGCCACCCACACAGAGCTGCTGCTGTCCTTTTATTATCAGATCTGTGCCAGAATGCAGCGTCTCCTCCCCTGGATTCATTTTCACAGTTGCTCCTGGCAATGTGGAGAAATTTAAAATGTCCATACCTCATTCATTGCATAAACATTCTTTTAATATTTTAGAAGCTTTTACTTGTGCCTAGGAACACAAAGCACTGTTGATATTTTGTCGGTTCATTTTTAACTGATAATTTTGAAAAGTTAAAATTGTGAAAAAATTAGGGCAAATTCCTTTTTGGCCTAAAAGAATTATTGGGTTATTCTTTAAATTAAGGACATTTTTTTTAAAGTAGCATAATCGAAAAGTTATTATTAGGAGAGAAATATGAAATTATATTATCCATACCTAGATCATTGAAACAAGCAAGAGTTTCTGGTATTCCACTTTTACAAACAGCATGACCGATACAAAGATTTCATGGCTTCTCCTCTTAAATGCCTCCATTTTAAGCATTTTTCATTTTAATAGCATTCCTTTTGTTTCTTTGGAACGTATTTCACACAATTGCTTCCTATCAGAAATCAGGCTGGAGGAAAACACCGTTACTGTTTGCAATAAAATCAGTTTGTCTTTTCACAAACACCTCATGGCACTGCCAGGAGCGTTCTCTCTGCTCTCTGACCCCTCTCCTCTGTGGTGAGGTCCTTAGAGGAGGTCTGGGTGGGTGATGAGGCTGCAGTGGAATCAACATGCTGAAAATGCACCCGATTGAGGGGCAATGGCATTGCAGCTTTCTCATCCCTGAACTGAGAAGCTGGCTGATGGAATAACGTGCTGTGACTCCAGAAAATCACCTTCAAATCATGGGACAGATCTTTTAGACAGGAATCCAGGACAGGGGTTTGGAATGCTGTTGGCAATTCTTTAATTACAGCTTCAGGTAACGAAGTCATGTACCCCCAGTCTGCTCTTCCCCCCCTTTCACTTGAGAGGGGAAGAGAGTTTCACACTTGGAAGGGACAGAAGCCTGTTCAGACATCTTTTGGTGAATCACACCAACACAAAGGGTTTCTGTATCAACCCTGGACACAGGGAAGGTAGGGAGGGTGGTCTTTTATCTTTGAAAATTGAGTGCCAGTTGAGAACACTTTGCCAGCTTTGTTAGCCATGATCCAGGCCAAATCCTGCTTGTCTGCCTGGAGCAGCCTATTTGAAGCTGCTGGCCATATTTAACAGGATTTATGACTTTCGTGTAGGTGAGAAGAGCTGGCAGAAGGCAGAGAAACAATTGGCCTGCAACTAAAATCCTTCAGATGGTTGTCCCAGCTGAGCTCTTCCCAAAATAATTGCCAAGTTAATTTAAATGTGACGCAAATCGGTACTATTGAAGACAGCTACATACAAATTTTTCTTTTTAATCCTGAATTTTAAGTAGAGAGTGTTTATTATGAGATGGTTCTTTACAGAAACACTGTAAGACAAGGCTCCTGTATCTGAGATTTTACAGATAAATCTGAGCATTAAAAAAAACAAATAAAAATAGAAACATATCTTAAAAAGAAAAAAAAAAAAACAACAACCAAAACCAACCAACCATAGAAATTACTTCTTATCTGTATATTCCAAGATTTCTCTATTTGCAGTATTTTTTGGAAAATTAGTTTTTTGGAAACCTCCAAGTGTTGTAGAATGAGAAGAAATCATTTAAAAATAATTTTTAAGAGATGAACAATTAGTCTGGCTATGTATGTGTGTGGGTAGAGATGAAAAATTAGTACCTGTACTGAAAAATATGGAAATAAACATTCTTTTCAAATAATGAAACACAAAATTGTACATGTTTCAGCCCAAAACATCACATCTTCCTCTGGCACAAGATAATACAATATTTGCCAAATTCCCTTCCCAGACATGATTTTCCTTAGGAAATACATGTAAAAGGCCCATTTTCAATGACCTGGTCTTAACTACATTTCCTAACCTCAGCATAAGGAAATAATTCTGCTTTTACTCAGGTCTTCTTTGCAAAAAATACAGAAAAGAAGCAGTGTGTATGTGAGGTTATCTTGTTGATTGTCATGGTGAAAGTTTATGTTCCACTCAGGATCCAAAATGGAATTTTTAACAGAAATGTACTCATAATTCCTATGAAGTACATCCATATTTCCCTATGTACAAGTTTTCTGCTCTGCTTGCAGTGTAAACATTTTAGCATTTTGCTATTGCAGTATAGCTGGAACTTGAACCTAAATAATCTCCTTTCATTTTCACAGCTGAATTTAGTGCAAATAGTGAAACTGTACAAAGATGAAAAGCAATTAAGGCTATTGTCTTCGTAAAATAGATAATTTCATCAAACACAAAGGAGCTAATTTCCTGCTTGAATGTCTTGGCTATTTAACAAGCCTTCAATGTTACAGCTTAAGAAGGAATATTTTAAATACGTGTTTTGAGTGTGCACAGTGTTTTTGACAGCACTCAATGGCACAGTGTTGCTATTTCCCCTGACCTCATCTGTGAGGAGCTCTGAGGGAGGAGATTAAAGTACAAAAAGCTTTTTGGAACTGCAAGGAGCAGCCACCTAAATTGCAATGCATGGGGAAAGCTGGAGTACCTATGCAAAAAATGGCTAAAAACCACTGGAACCCTACAAAGCTGCTAAACTGTCTGCCTTTTCACCCAATGTTTAAAAAGTACCTGTGAGTGCCAGTTTGGGGCAACAGGATGCCTTTTTTTTCCCTAATTATTCACCTCCTGTCATAGTATTTACCATTCTTTGAAAGAAGAGGGGGAAAATCCCAATTAAGTTGCTTGCTGAGGAAATGTTCATTGTGCACTGCAGTTGCACATTGTACTAAGAAGTCTTCATGGATGACTCTTCTTTAAAGAGCTGGTGGTATCTGTCAGTGCAATAAAAAAGATAGCAAACTGTAATAAACGCCAATCACTTGTTTTAAAAATTTATAAAAGTTTACTAAAAATAAAATGGAAAAAAAATAATACAAGTATAGTAATAAAGATTAAACAATTAGAGTTAGGACAATTAAAGAAACAATAACAGCAAAAAGTTACAGCCCGGGCTGGGTACCTCTCTCTGGACAAAAGTGAGCCAGGAGAAGGACCCCGATAAAAGAGAATTCCCTCCTTAAGAGGGGTAACCTGTTGCATACACAAATCACTTCATGAATATGCATATTTTTATTTAAAACAAGAAATTCATCTGGTACTTGTTGAGGAATTCTTGTTAATCCCAGGCGCCTTGAAGTCTAAGTCGAGTTTGGAGAAGTTTGGTTTTTTGTTGATAAAGAAAGCCATAAATTCCTCTCCTCTGGAAGATTTAGGGGTTTTTGTAATTGTTATCTCTGTGTGAAGAATTTCTTGATTATCTTCTCCTTCTCTTGAGCAAAAAGAATACCACACACACATATTTTCTATTTTAACTACTAAAGCTTAATTTCAATTACAAAACTACATTTACTATATTATTAAAATGTTACTACAGCATAACTTTCCAACCTAACATAATACATATAGTAAATATCTGTGTAGAGCCATATAATATGCATTTTTCACACAAACTCAGGATTTTATTGTTAATATTTGCGGTGCTGCAAAGAAAGAATCCATTGAAGAGGGCACCTAAAGCACAAAGAGCAGTTTCTGATATTTTCCTGTATATTCAGGTTCTTACTACTAATCAATTTGTCTCTGGCTCTAGGAAAACACTGTCCTCCTCAGTAAGAATACCTGTGGTCAAGCTATGTGTAAAAATAGCAGGAAATACTGTTTTCCTCCTTCTCTTTGCCCAAGTGGCAGAGTGAACAGCAGAAGATATAGGAATATTTTCTCTTCTTACGGTATTTGTTTTGATTTTGTTTTGCTTCCTTCAGACTACCTGCTCAGTCTATCACCTGTAGGAGACAACCATGGTTCCTTGTGTATTATTTCCCACTACCAGGCTTTCATGAAGAGGCCTGATTTTCAGCACACAGAATGGATTGTCTTTAACATTTACTCTGAGCAACTTGGGCAGCAGCTGTTCCATAAATGCTATAGTCTTTATTTCTGTCCTTATGGAAATACAGGAACATTCTTCTGACTGTGACATGCCAGCCTTAAGACAGGAGGCTCCTGGGGAAAAGTGGAAAAGTGTAGCTTGGATCCTCTCCCTGCAAAAGTGCTCAAAGCAAAGGCTGTCAGGTGGATACTCAGGAGAGAAATATTTCTGGAGGAAAAGACAAAAATCTCAAAATTCTACTTGTTTTCACACTGATCTTTTTCAGACTTGACAATTTCAAAACAATCTCCAGGGCAAACTAGACATTATGGCAAAATACCTCCACAGTATACTGAGTTGATTTGTCTTGCAAAATAGAAAATTATCTTTTGCACAATTAAAGACATATAAAAAGGTGAAGTCAAAGACGCGACTTTCTACGAAACCTCCTCTTGCTAATATTGCCATCTAGGTGAATTTTAAGTCTCTTTTTAAAAATTAAACAAGATTATAATCCCAAGAGCTAGCAACAATTTTTCCTTGTATTCTGAAGAGCAATGTTGGAAATGTCTTTTTAAAAGCTAAGTTAGAAACAAAGTTGCTTCTAACAGGGCAGACAATATTTTCTGTAGCTTCACAGGGGTTTTGGGTGCATGCTGGCCAGGTTTATACTATTGCTTCTCTTTTCATTGTTGTAAATATTGCGTTGAAGTTCCTTTTAAAATCCAGGCAAAGTCTATTAACACACTCAGCTATGCAGCAGCAGTACAGGAGTTGAAAACGAGGACAACATGTCATCTATCAAGAAAAAAAACTTTTGGAAAACTCTAGGAATGGTTCCAGACCCTAGTGAAGCCATAAGGAATCGAGCTTATTCTGTTTCTCTGTATAATTACAGACAGGTAGAGATGAAGACTTAAATATCTGCCTAGATAAAGATAGTGATATTTTTTTTAGTAGCCAAATAGGAAAGTTCCTCTTCACCACAAGAAACCAGATAAAACAAACCATCACTATATGAGATGGAGCAGAAACCAGCTGGTATTTAGGAATTTTAAAAAGAGATTTCTGATCAGAAAAGATGAGAAGGCAATGCAGCTGCCACAATCAAAAAAAGGAAAAAAAAAAAAAAGAAAATCTAGATCTTCTCTTTTCAAAGTTCCTATTATCTCTCTTTTCATGTCACATACATATCTCAAACTAAGCAAAAGCAGGAACAAAGGGAATTATGGCCTTAACACCTTTGTATTCCACTGCAAGAAAGGCTAAGAAAATCAAAATTGCTGTTTATTATTTGCCCTTCTTCTAGTTCTATTCTGAGACTGTTCTTGTGGGCTGTTGTAAAGCAAAAGAAGAAAAGGAGAATTTACTAAAGGTATTGCAAGCTCTGTTGTCACTAAGATCTGCAACCACCTGAGAGATTCTGAAAGATTTTGACACCAATACAGATGAGTAGAGATGAAACACAAATTTTTTGGGGAAAACTATTATATAGAATTCAGGAAAGCTTTAGAACAGAGTGAAAGAAACTTGAGACGGCACGCATATAAACCGACACTGAGGTGTGCAGTTGGAAAGCTGCGAGAAGGGGTTGGCTAGCAACTATTTCTTTCCCTGGCACATGAAGTCAGAGTGCCCCTTGATTGCCATATTAATTAAGGGTCTCATTAGGCTTTCAGTTGGAAGTTTAAATTTCTTCTAAGCTGCATGTGGAATCCTATCCTTTCAGATTTGCCTAAAGACCTTCAGTATCATCAGCTGCCCTAAAGAAAAAATCCTGGAACAAAAGAGACAGTGCTGGCCATCCCTTTTCCTGCACAGCTTTAAATGCCACAATGCACATTCTTATTATGCTTCTTTTTTTTCAGCTGCATGTACCTTGGCACTTTGTCTCTCTCACTAGCCCAGCTGGGTCATTTTAATCTGGAATTAAAAGAGGAGAAAACAGTTGCTCAGTTTCACATTCCTTTTGAAGGCTATCAACAACACCCTGCGAATAGTGGCTAGGAGTTTTCCTTTCAAACCAAATGGACTACCCCATTCTTTCTTTTGATCATGCAGAGTTCCTGAACCTGAACTGTATCAAGTGGAACTATTGGTCACAAAATGTGCCCGCTCAAGAAGCTGTTGTTGTTGTCTTCACATTTAACTCACATCCTGTAAAAAGCTACACCCTGGACTTATGCCCATGGAGCATCACATTCCTTCACTCTTGCATAGCCCAGCTTCAGAACTTGCTATATCCATCTATTGCTCCCAGTCCACAGCTCCTAGAACAAAAAGTAAGCACTGGCCTTCACTTTGTCCCTGCAGCTTTTAAAGTGCAGCACACCCAGGAATGCACACTCAGCTCTGGGGACCCTCATGCACCATCAGAGTCCAGGTACAAAGCTAAGAACGTTCAGCACCTGGTCCCACAAGAGAAATTCTAGAAGAAAGAGGCAGTGCTGGAATTCACTTTCCTTTGCAGCCTTATAAACTGCACAGCTAACAGTGAGACAATTCGTCTTCCTTCACATGCAGAATCACATGTCCCTTACTTCTGTGAAAAATGTTTTTTGTGATTTGTGTCAATTAGCAGTGGAATCAGCAATTGAAACTTTCTGACTGAATAGCCAAATAAAGCATCAAAATAGAAGAAGTATAGTAAAGAGATGAGGTAGCAAAAAGACTGATGCTTAGAATAAAATAGAGGAAGTTGAGGTAAAGCTAAAGGGATATTGCAACAGAGCGACTAAATGCTTATGTATAATAAAAAGCTTGACACACTTGACAAAAATCATGTAGCCGACACTGGTAAGGCCTCCCTTCAGACAACCACACAAAGGACAGGAAGCCAACGACCACCTGGAAAGATTATGAAATTGCTGATCCCAGCTTATTGATATTTGCTGATTCGGACTAACACAAGCACATTGGAAAATGCTTTGTAGACTTAAAAACAGTAGATATGTTTTGCCAAACTTGTAAGTGGTGTGTGCCGTTAGTGGAGCGGTGACTCCCCGGCCACCCAGCGCTGCTTGCTTGCTTGCTTTAAAATAAAAGATATAGCAATAAAATTCGGTTTGGCTATCGAAATTTTATATCACTTCTATGCAGGATCACGTACTTTCAGTCTAGAATAGAGCATCCACAACAGAAGCCCTACCCTGCCTGCTCTCACACGAATGGGGCCGGGACAGAAAAGCGCTCGGCTTTTTCCTGGGCACTGACATAAAATGAACCACACGATGGCGGTGTGGACTTGACAAAGAACAAAACGCACCTCGCCTATCTAAAGTACCGAAAGTGCAGACCCAGGTTGAAATCGTCACCGCGCTCAAATCAACAGTAAGGACAAAAGGATTTCGCTGCTCTCCCGAGTACAAACTCTTATTTTCCCCACACTCAAGCGGCAACACAAACTCCTTTACACTAATACATTTTTTCACTCTCGCAGAGCTCGGCTACAAACTTGAAGCCATCCGGCAAAAGCAAAGCTCACATAAGTGTCAGCTGAGAATGCTGGTGTTGCCTTACAACTTCAGCTGCACCCAAAGAACTGCTCCTCACACTGCTCAATTTGGCACGTGGTTTCCACTTCTCAGAGGTGTCCTTCAGAAATTTTGGCAGTGCACTTATTTCTGACAAAGTCCTATGCTCAGGATTGGTGAGCAGCTGGTAAGAGTGCCCCGGGCAGGTAATACCATAACAGTGTTCTGGCACCTTTGTAGGGGCTCATTTCTTGGGTGCTGTTTATTCCCGAGGAGGAGATCGACTTTCTTTTGACATGAGGTTTATAGTTCCTCTCTTTGGCAAAGAAACCAATTTTGGATCCGCAGATTGGGTAGTCTTGGTGAAATTTAATGGCTTTTCCTCACAGGCAGCTCTGTGGGTGAGAGCTATTGAACTGTCCTGGTGGGAATGCAAAAGCCAAGCTGCTGATGAGCTTTCTGTCCTGGTACCTTTAGTGTGTGAGCAGTCACTGGAGCCATTACATTTGGATCCTGGCTCTGTGAGACTGAAGGCTTATGATGCTTCATAAAGCTGAGAAGGAAAGTGCAGATAGTAGTGTGATAGATGAATAATGCGATGATTGACTCTCACAATTAAAAGGCAAATATCATGTATATATGTTAAGAGAAGTTTTATAGATTTATAGCTATGTTTTACCTCCCCTTGCATAGTTATCAGGGAACGCCCTGGGTTTGGGACATTTGGAAGGGTCAGCTTGCTACTGTGGCAACAGCTGACCTCCAATGAAGATTTAAGGAAGTGAACTTCACCACTGGACAGCAAAGGAGTCGATGGGCAGAACTTTGGGAGGGGCTAATGGGTTAAAAGGCGAAACCTCCATTGTGTGAGTGAGCACATGATGAGAAAGATCCTTTTCTCCCGGCTTCGTAATATTTTCTCTATTCAATCTTCTGTTGTGTTTTTGATAAGGTTCTAATAAATCTTTCTAAATTTTTGGAAGTGACTAGCATTTCTCCCAGTGGAGTGTGTGCTGGTTGGTCTTTGGATGCAATGGAATTTGTAAGCAGCAAGAGCTTTGTCAGCTGGCACTTTTGTGAGCGGTGTTTTTGCCGACTGGTTTCAAGTTTGTATCTGGACTCTGCCAGAGTGAAAAGATTTATTAGCACAGAGGAGTTCGTGTTGCCTTTGAGTGTGGTGCAAATAAGAGTTTGTACTTGAAAGGGGAAGGTCAGCGAGATCTTTTCGTCCTGACACAGTGGATTGGAGAGCAGTGACGTTTTCAGCTTGGCTCTGCACTTGGAGCGGTTTAGAGCAAGGCCAGGAGCGTCTCCTTCTTTCGCAAGCCCACATCGCCACCGTACGGTCGGTTTTAGGAGGGAAAAGCCAGGCCTCCATCTCCCCCTTGCCGCCTGCACACAGGCCGAACGCAGGGGTGGCTCGCACCTCCCTTCTCGCTGTGCACAGCATGGCAGCCACCGCTCATCTGAAACTGGCCAGCTGGGGCCGGGCTCTGCTCCCAGGGAACACGGGACAAGAGGAAACGGCCTCAAGCTGTGCCGGGAGAGGCTCGGGTTGGACACCACGAAGAATTCCTTAACTTAAAGAATCATTTCTTTCTTGGACATGGGAATAGGCTGCCCAGGCTGGAGTTACTTTTACACCCTGAGGTGTTGAAGGGAACACCGGAGGCACCACTCAGTGCCACAGCCCGGCTGACACGGCAGTGCTGGGTCACAGAGCGGCCTCAGCGCCCTCCACAAGATGTGCCACGCTAACGAGCTCCGGGATTCTTTAATTTTTTCGATTACTTTAATTAATTACCTCGGCAGCCGCTGAGGGCCCCGCGACCCCGCCCCGCGCAGCCGCGCTGCGCCCGCGGCCCCGCGCACGCGCCGCCCCGCCCCGGGAAGACGCAAGATGGCGGCGGCGGCGCGCGGGCTGCGGCTGCCAAGGGCAGGTGAGTGTCAGCCCCTCACGGCCCCCGCCCGGCCCGCCGCCCTCGGCCCGCCCGTGCGGCTGTGCCCCGGCCCGCCGCCCTCGGCCCGCCCGTGCGGCTCTGCCCCGGCCCGCCGCCCTCGGCCCGCCCGTGCGGCTCTGCCCCGGCCCGCCGCCCTCGGCCCGCCCGTGCGGCTGTGCCCCGGCCCGCCGCCCTCGGCCCGCCCGTGCGGCTCTGCCCCGGCCCGCCGCCCTCGGCCCGCCCGTGCGGCTCTGCCCCGGCCCGCCCGTGCGGCTCTGCCCCGGCCCGGGACACGCTCCGCTCCCGGCTCTGCACGGGGGGAGCTCGCCCCGCAGCGGCTGGAAGGGAGCTGCCGAGAATTTCTCCGGGCCCGCGGACATGATCGTGTTTGTGCCTCCCTTCTCCTTAGGGAGCTGGGGGTTGGAGCGCAGAGGGCTCGGGGTGTAGCTGCGGCTGTCGTGCCGGGGCTGTCACTGCCCTATAAGCTAAAAAATTTGGATTCCTTTTGCCGTTTCTTAGGTGACCGTGACCTTTGGGCCGGGATCTATGGTAAAGTTCAGCTACCAATATTATATTTAAGGCGTGTATTTGGGCCATTGATTCTGTTTAAACTGATTCTGCTCACAGCGTTAGGTTGTGTTACATGGGAGATGGCAAACGGGTTTTGTTAGTAAAGGGCAGGGAGGAATTTAATATCCTTTTAATGGGAGCATTATTTACCTAAGCGGCTGTCCGACTGCCTTCCAGGACAAAATGGGAGATGTGGTGTCTTTTTCCAGTCTGTGGGGTTGGGAGAGAATGAGGATAGACAAACTTTTGGGTAGAGAAAAAGGTGCTTTGGGTTCACTGCAGATATGTGAGCTTTAATTCATAGAATGACAGAATTGTTTAGATTGGAAGGGACCTTAAAGATCATCTGTTTCCAACCCCCTGCCATGGGCAAGGACACCTTCCACTGTCCCAGTGGGACTCTTGCTCAGAGTCCCATCCATCCTGGTCTTGGGCACTGCCAGGGAGGGGGCAGCCACAGCTGCTCTGGAAACTGCAATTTGAAACAATGATTGGGCATATTACTATAGCTGGTGATAATTGAGGGCAGCCAGATCTCATAGAGTTATGGAACAAGGAAAGTTGCTGATCACTAAACACCTTATAGCGTAAGGTAAGCACAGCAGGGGAATACACAGAAGTGGGAGAATACAAAACAGCAATTAGATATTATTTGTTGGTGTGATAGCGAAGAGGAAAGAGGCATTATGAAGAGCCTGCCAACAATAATTTTTGCTGAAGTAACACCAGAGAAGCCACTGAGTAGTTGAAAGATATAAATTATTATTGATTTTTTAACTTCCAGTGGCTCTCAAACTGTCTTTCAGGACAAAATTAGGGATGTAATATCTTTTTCCAGTTTGTGGGGAGAGAACAGGGCTAGACAGACTTTTGGGTAGCAAAAAACCTCCTTCAGGTGCTGGAATCTGGTTGGGCTTTCTGGTTTGAGTTCTGCCAGCTGAGGTAACAGAATATCATTTATGCCTCAACACACCCTGTCCCTTTGATCTTCTGAACATTGTGGCTGCAGTGTCAGTGCCCCTGTGTAACTGGTAATTCCTTACCACGTTGGGATAAAACCTCCTTCAGTGTGCATGTGTCAGATTGCTCCCAGTCCCTTCCAGCCTGGCCTTGGACACTTACAGGGATTGGGGCAGCCACAGCTTCTCTGGACAATCTGTGCCAGGGCCTCAGCACCCTCACAGGGAAGAATTTCTTCCTGATATGCTATCCTATACCTCCTCTCTGTCAGTGTGAGGCCATTGCCTCTTGTGCTGTCACCACATGCTCTTGTATATCAGTATCCTGATGATGTCCTACCTCCATGGCTCCCAAGTTTTCCTAGCCCCTTGAGGAAAGGAGCAGCTTTGAGGCAGTATCCCATGTATCATGGATCTGGCTCTTTGCGTCTTGCCCTCTCTCCTCACTTTAGAGCTGTGATACAGGATTGCTTCCTCGGCTATATTTTATATTTTTACTGAGTATTCTTTGCTTGCTTCACCTTAAACTCACAGTGAGCTTTCCTTGCTTTTTAAGAACTGATAACCTTTGTTTGCTCCTTCTTTGTCTCAGTTTGGTCCTTAACTTTACCAGCAACTTCCCAGGCCTGCTCCCCTCTGACCTTTCCAGATACCTCTGAAACAGCCCATCAGGAAGGAGTCTTGGCATGGGATATTAGAGGAAAAAGGATCTGTGATGAGAAAACCAATATAAGCTCTGAGTTAGCAATGCTGAATCCCAGTTGATATCCCGAACTCTCTCCTGTTCCCTATGCAGGCCATGGAATTTCTGTCCTGACTACAGCGCCGTCGGTGTTGCAGCAGCACCGGCAGGTCCATCACGCCGTAATCCCTCATGGGAGAAGTGGAAGATCCTCTGTCAGTGGCATTGTGGCCACTGTCTTTGGAGCCACAGGTTTCCTGGGACGATACGTTGTCAACCGCTTGGGTAATGCTCACCGGGAGTACTGATTAAAGAAACTACCCAAAAATATGTTTAACAACACTAATTAGTCTCTAGTTGCAGGGTGATGGAGAAGTCTCTGGCATTTTGGATCTTAAAAGTGTTTTGCAGTCTGCCTAAGTTCCAGTATGTGACAAGTAGTAAAAAGTGTTTTAATCAAGGAGATTTTGGAGCTTTGGAAAATTAAGGTCATTAAAAGAAGTCCTACCCCTCTGTAGAATGCAGGTCTGAGGAGAGCTACAGCATGTATTTGATTCTTTTGGATTTAGCCTTATTAGGACATTTTACTAAACATTTGCAGGAGTTTGATTGGAATTCTTTAAAATTGCCCTTTTGAATTTAAATTTTGGAAAAGAGCCCATACTGCTTTTTTCCCCCTCCTTCTTTTCATGCAGCTCACAAAATGTAAATATCCTTGCAAATGTTCAATTTTTTAGGTATTGTGCTGTGTTTCTAGGACACACCATTTTTGTTGTTGTTTGTTAACGAGCTTTGGCATTTTGTCTTAAAAGCCTAAATATTAAGGAAAAATCCTATTTGAGAATTTGAATTGGTGGGTTCAAGAAGAGCCTTAGTTCTGTTCTACTTTCAGCTTTGCACATATGCAATTAAGATACCTAAGTCTAGATGGGAAATGCCAGGGGGAAAAAGGGAGCTTTGTTTATTCAGAAGTTCATCGACTTAACGAGAGGTATTTGTTTGAAACTTTGTGGTTTTTGTGGTCCTTTAGGCCGCATTGGCTCTCAAGTCATCATCCCCTATCGTTGTGACCAGTATGACCTGATGTATCTGCGGCCCATGGGGGACCTGGGGCAGCTTCTCTTCATGGTGAGTCTGGCTTGAGATCAAGCACGAGCCCCTGGCTATACAAGGCAGCCAGGTAATCCTTCTCAAAGACACAGCTCCAGCTGTTGTTTAGCCTCTAAATGGAAATGGTGTGAAAGAGCTTGCTTTGGTGATGCCTATTTACACATTATCTCATTTTTTCCCCATCTGATGCTCTGCTTGCAGGAGTGGGACTGTAGGGACAAAGATTCCATCCGAAGAGCCGTGGAACACAGCAATGTGGTCATTAATCTTATTGGAAAGGAATGGGAAACAAAGTAATTTTCCTTTTTTTTCCCCTATATATCATAGATTTGCACCAGGTATTGTAGCCATTGTTTTACAGCATGTGTGTGCAGTGATGTTGCCATTGTTCTCAGCTTCTGTGAAAAGACAACCCCAATATTTTGCATGTAAAAATTCTTTAAATGGTTAACTCCAGTCTTGGTTGTGATCTGTTTTGGAAAAGTGCATTCTTTCCACAATTTTCAAGTGTACAGCTTTTGTTCTGTCAGAAAATTCAAATGTGCTACTTTCACATACCTCATGACTGTTCCCTGAGTGCCTCCCTATAGATGACAGAGCCTCACCAATTTCTTATATTTACATTAACAATTTTTTATATTTAACTCATAATTACATTATATTTGTATTTACATTATCAGAGAAGTAAGATTTCATCCTGTCACTTGCACATTGTGATGAGTTGTAGCCTGCTAGAAAAAGCCATGATCAAACAGGAATAGCTGATGGAGAGTCCCTAAGATTATGACGAGTAGCATCATTCCTTCGTAGAATTTTGGCACAGATAATATTAGCTACTGAAGCATTCTTTGATAATAATTTCTAAGAATAGTTCCTTTTTGAAATACTTTAAAAAATTCCCATAATTTAGGTTAAAAATGCCTGTGACAGCCACCTTCTGTGTGTGTGTTCGTGCAATTATGTCCACTTTATTTAAAGCCTTGTGCAGAACTGCCAGACAAATAATTAATGGTGAGATTTGCCTTTGCATGATGCATAATTTTTGCTCTGGTAGTAGACAGAAACAAACATACATATCAGTTTCATCTCTGTTTATAAACCTAATGCTTTTGTTGCCCTCTTTTTTTTATGAACAGCCCTTTGATGTTCAAATTTTCTGGACTTGTGTAAAAAGTATGATTTATAGAAAAGACAGTTTCTTTTATTATTAGAAGGAAGTGTGAGGACAACAACAGAAAGTTTCATTCTAGTCAAAAATCCCCAAACCATGTTCTCTGTGCAGTTTCAATAGATTGAAATGGACAAGTCTTGGTGCATGTTTAAAACTTTTGGACATTACAGAATTTAACCACTGTGTGGCACAAGTGTTTTAATCTCATGCTTTGTGCATGTGGGTATCAGTGGTGGTGCTGAAACCCGGAGATCAAGTTCTTTGATTTGTTAAACATGAGGTCAGGGTAACCATTGTAATCATCCCAGAGCCTGTGAAAGACTTGGGCAGGAAGAAAAGTAAGATTAGATGGAGAGATCAGTCAAAAAAAGCAAAGCTTGCCATGAAATATTTTCTTTCTTGCTTTGTACTTGTGTCCAGGCTCCTCTGTGTTTACTGTGTTGTTTGAAACTCCATGGTTACAGGAGGGATGTTGTTCGTTCTCATATGTTTCTAAATCTGTTTTGGTGAGCAGAACAGGAGTGATGGTTCCCAGGATCAGATTAGTTACTGAAGGCTCAAAAATAACTTCGTATATTTAAGGCTTTCTTTGGACTCCAGTGGGATCTGAAGAACTGTGGGAGGAGATAAGGATACAGAGGGAGATGTTTGGATAAGATGTTTGTTACCCAAAGCAAATGATCAAGATGCAGGGGTGCCTACAGGGACAATACAACATCATCTTGCAATTTTGGAATTGTTGGCAGCCTGTAATGTCAGTTCTTTGTGGAGACAGAGCTCCTGTCTGTATTGTTCTTGATCAGATACCAAACTGTATAACCCCCTAATTTTGGCCCCTTGAATGTCATACAGGGAGGATGTGAGGAGGATTGCTTCTTCTGGAAGTCCCTTGCAGCTCTGAAATGGTTCTAAATGCTCTGACAAATTGTTTTTCCATTTGCATGAGCACCTCTGTGTTCTCTGGTTTGTTTTTGTCTTCTTCCCCCCTGCCAAGCATCTGCCCTAATTTGTGCTCCTCAGAAATTTTGAGCTTCTTTGTAGTGTAATTATGTGTGTCAAATCAAGGCAAGTTTTGAACAGGATTTGTAAAAACACAGCCTTACTCAGAGTTCAAGATGCAGGAGTGCTTCTTTTAATAAAAATAACCTGTTTTCACTTTGACTGGGAGTTTTCTATTTGTCACAGACAAGTAGGCAAGAGGTTTTTTCATACTGATTTAATCTTAGCAGGTGAAAGGGAGAGATGCTAAAATTGAAGATTACAGTTGCAGTTTCACTTTCCTTTAATTTTTATTATGTGAAGAGTCCATCATGAAGGGAAATGTTGTTTCCAACAAAGAGTATCAGTATAGGTTTTTGATAATTCATTCAAGTAAAACATAATAATTGCTTTTGGGCTGAGTGGCAGCCATTGTTGATTGCTCTTAAAGTAACATTTGGGTCTTGCCTTGCTTTAGAAACTTCAGATTTGAAGATGAATTTGTAAATATTCCTCAAAGTATTGCACAGATAAGTAAGGAAGCTGGTGTGGAAAAATTCGTTCATATCTCTCACCTGAATGCTAGCATGAAGAGTCCCTCCAAATACCTCAGGAACAAAGTAAGTCTGGAATCCACTTGAATATATTTCCTGAGAATGTACTTTGTGTTTGGTTTGGGTTTGGTTTTTTCCTTCAGCTGGGGCTGTTAGAAGGAAATCAGCGTATGAATTTACTAAAACCTGTTTTCTGCAGCTGAGAAATGTTTGGGCTTTCTGTGAGACCTTTATCTTCGAACAGCATCTCTAGGATCAAATGGATTAGATATAAATAATTTTTGTGCTACTGGTGGCATCATTTCTTCCAGTTCTGTAGTCAAGGATGCCTTCTGTTATGAAAGGCATCCACTTCTGCTTGGTTCAGCATGGATCTAATGAATGTGTTTGTTGTAATTGATAGGCTGTTGGAGAGGACGCAGTGAGGGAAGCATTTCCAGATGCTGTAATTTTGAAGCCCTCTGAGATGTTTGGGAGAGAGGACCGATTTCTCAATCATTATGCAAGTAGGTACTCTTGGAATAATAAACCCATGTATGATTTGTGTAACTGCCTGTAGAGAACAGAGAGAAAATGGGATTTGCTTCTGAAAAGCAGACAGGTGTGTTCTAACCAGCAATGTGTGGGGTATATAGCAATATACTAAATTCTCGCCTCTTGACAGAATTCTTTCTCTATCTAGTTAGATGTTGCTCTTTGTTTTTATTTTTGTAATCATTTTATTTTGAGGGGGGTGTGTACTGACCCACTCTAAGGAAATAGCAAATGCAGCCCTCTCATTGCTGTTAATATAAAAACTAAATGTGTCTTGGAAAAAAAATGCTGCTGCAATTGGCTGGGAATTCTTCCCAATCCTATTTTTTTTTTTTAAAGAGAAGTCAATTTTCAGAAGAGATCCACACTCTTTGTGATGTCAAATGTCCTGGTTATTTTGGTACTGAAAGGATCCCCAGATTTTCTCTTTTTTTCTATCAGACATGCGCTGGTTTGGTGGTGTGCCTCTTATTTCTCTGGGCAAAAAAACAGTCAAGCAACCAGTCTATGTAAGTTTTCCATGAAATCCCAATCCCAAATCCTTGGTGGGTGGATGTGTTGGTATGTAAACCACCTCTGAAAGAAGAGTGTGTGCATGTATTCATTCCTGTTTTCTCTTGGTAACTGTCGGGGTTTGTTCCTCACAGGTGGTTGATGTAGCAAAGGCAGTTATTAATGCAATTAAGAATCCTGATGCAAAAGGAAAAACATATGCCTTGGCTGGGTAGGTCACTTTTTCTGATTCTAATTAACTGTAATATATCTTTTTGGTGTCATTTTTTGGCATGCTGCACTGTACATTTAATTTCTCCATCCATGCACACAGTTTGAGTTGCAGAAAATTCCACCTCCTTTTTGGGAGGAAAAATGGCTCATGCTCTTACTGTGAGCACTCTGAAAATCCTAATCTGGGCCCCACTGCATTTCATGTGATGTATGTGCACACAAAGAAGTAGTAGCTTGGGAACCATGCTAGACAGCATGGATTTGGGGAAAATTCTGATGAAGCTGTGTGGAAACCACCTGGAATTAGAATGGCTTAGAGGCAGTGTATCTACAGTTAGAGACTGGATTTACAGTTTGCCCATCCCTGGAAGTGTTCAATGCCAGGTTAGACAGGGCTCTGAGCAACCTGGCATAGTGGGAGGTGGGGCTGAAATGAGATGGTTTTTAAGATCCCTTTCAACCCAAACCATTTTATGGTTCTTTGTTCTCTCAGAACTTTTCTGGAGAACATGTCCGTTGAAGGCTCAGTTTTCATACTTGTAACCTTAGACCTTGGCATCTGAGAGATCCTGCGTTTATCAAACTGCTCAGCAGTGTGCTCCTGTGGTGTCATGGAGCTTTTCAGAATGCTTTGGAATGGCAGCAAATTGCCTGGAAGGCTAATGGAGATACCTGACAGCTCAGTCTGAGCACATCTAGAAAGCCTAAAATGCCAAGGCAGGATCTGAACAAGAAAGGAATGGGAATTCCCAGTGGTTTATGTTACTCTTAGGCAGGTGGATGGAGGACTGACTCCTTCATTCTCTCCATCTTGAAAGAGGGAATGCATTTTTTGGGCAATTCATCTTGCTTTTAAATAGAACAAGATACTCTTAGTCAAATAAAGACAAGTGAATCCATTTCCCTGCAGCCATTTCCTACCAAAGATGGGATGTCTTGTTAATAAAGCATCCTTAATTCTCCATTTGATTTTTAGCTTCCAAGTGGGTTTGAACAAACTCCTGTCACAGTGCTGGAAGTCTTTGAGTTCAGAATAGAATCAGCATGGAAGGAGGCATATTCAGGTGTGCTTTCAAAGCACACAGAAACACCTCATCCAGTGTGGTTGTGGTGGGTTAGCCTTGGCCAGCAGCCAAATGCCCACTGTTCCTTTCTGCCAAATCTTTTCCATGCTTTTCCCTAGCTCCAGGATGGGCCCTTCCACAGGCTGCAGTCCTCCAGAATAAACCTCCTCCCTGTGAGCCACAGGGGAATCTCTGCTGGCAAGTTATTTGGATTGAAGAAACGGGCTTTTTGTAGCCTTGGGGGTGGAGGGTTTAAAATTGTTTTTCTTCTCGGGTGCTAATATTGCAGTATAGCTGACTGAGGTGTGATGTGTGCTGCGTTCCCTTCCAGCCCTCACCGGTACCTCCTGTACGACATGGTCGAGTACATCTACGCCATTGCCTACTACCCCTTCATTCCCTACCCGCTGCCACGGCCTCTCTACCAGTAAGTGGGACCCTAATTCAGTAAGCTCTTGGCAGCACAGAAGCATAAATGTCTCTTGCATGGGTTATTTACTCTGCCCAGTTGTTATTAAAGTGGTGGGGCTGCAGAAGTTGCCTTTCCTGAAGTACTTGTTAGCCAGTATTGAGCCTTTAGCTCGGGGACAGGCCTGCATTTGATGAGCTGGTACATGAAACGCAAGCTTCTAGTGAGCTTAACATAGCTGTTCATTCCAGAGTCATTTCTCTCTGACACCTAGGGACAGCATGAGAGAACATAGCCTCAGTCTGCACCAGGGGATGCTCAGGTTGGACATCAGGAAGAATTTCTTCACAGAAAGGGTGGTTGAACATTGGAATGGGCTGCCCAGGGAGGTGTTGAAGAAACAGCTGGACATGGCACTCAGTGGTCTGGTCTAGTTGACAAGGTGGTGATCAGCAAAGGTTCGACTTGATCATCCTGGAGGTCTTCTCCTGCCTAAGTTATTCTGTGATTGAATGGCTTTGCTGAGCCAAGAAATAGCAAAAGGTCCTAATTCAATAAAATTAGTAGCAAACCAAATGATTTTTAACAATACCACAGGGAAAATTTGTGTGTGTGTTGCTGACTGCAGACCCTGACAGATCTTTGTGCACAATCTTAAGGATCTGCTACTGAGCCTGGGCCTGATCCTTAGAGAATAATCACATCTTTTTGAAGAGCTACCCCAAACAATAAATGCCATTTCAGAAGTTACCCTCAGCACGATGGGGCTGTGTTATTATTTGGCATCCTGGTCCTCCTCATTTTTAATACAATGCAAATTAACAAGCTTAATCAGTCACCAGAGTTAGAACCCTCCTGCCAGTACGACTCAGCATTGGAAGTGCTGATGGGTAACACTTAGAACATTCTAAACTGTTGTGGCTGTTCCTGTGTTGGCTGCAAGAGGCACCAGGTTATAACATGACTCTGGTGACACAGAGCATCTTGTTAGAAAGGTGCTATGTGGGTGCTTCTTAGTTTCATTCACATTTGCTGCAGTCCATGTTATGCTTTTTTATTTATGGGTTAAACTAAGTGATAGTTCATATTTTTGAGAAAAGAATGCACCTAAAAGGCAGATGAGCCTGGTTGTTTTTATGTGCAGTAACTCAGTAGCGCACTCATCTTCCAGTTGAGCACTTCAGCAAGAGGTCCTACCTGTTCAGTGAGAGATTATGCTGTTGGTCCTGAGACACTGAGCAAGAACTGTAGCATTATTTTGTTTTCCCCGTCAGATTTCCTTTCTTTCAAGGGAAACTTCATTTCTGAAAACTTCAGATACCCAAATCCTCACCCTTTTTATAGATTGCTCCAGATTCCACCAGCTTGTTTGTGTTGCTGATAACTCATTTAGTTGTCAGCAAGTGTGTTTTCTCCTGGAGGCATTGAATCCAACTTTGTGACTAATTGGATTGCTGCCTACACTGGCAGGGAACAGAGTCTGGATGAAAGGCAGGGGCAAGACTCAGCTCTTTGGTGTGTGGTGAATTGGATGGGGAATTTACTTTTCCCCACCCAATAATGCTCATTTTAACTTTGGAGATCTGCTTCTCCATTCCATGCAAAGTAAAATAATACAAGATAAAATAATTCAGGAACAGTTAATTACCAGAAACACAACTAAGAACTTGGGGCTAGCACATCTAGTGCTTTAACGAACTTGGAGCTTGCAAGAACAGCTTCAGAACAAGCTCTTGCTCACCATCTATTAAGTCTGAAATAATTTTTACCAGATTTCTGTGTATCTGGATAAATGACTGCACTTCTGCAATATTTCTTCTGTTTACAGTTTATTTGCAAGATTCTTTGAGATGAATCCGTTTGAACCATGGTTGACACGGGACAAGGTGGATCGGGTAAGTGTGGGACCAGCCCAAAATCCCTCCTGGGAAATGTTTCATTGTGCATTTTTAACTCCCACTTGTAGTTTTGCATTCCCCAAAACCACATGGAATTGAAAAGAGCCAAAAGTAGAGGTTGGATGAGCAAAGTGAGGGGGGCAGTGCTTCCCACCCTTAGTCAGTTTATGTACCTCTAGATGCACTAAAATAATTTCCATCATCCAGGGAATGGTGTTTTTAACAACTGAAGTTGAACTGACACGCTGCACACATTCCAAAATCTCACTTAACATTCAAGTGTGTTTCCTGGGAGAGCATTGCCACATCACGTTTATTCCTGACTTCTCAGTGTTTCATTGGGAGTGAAGAAATAAGTTGCAAAAAACCAACTGCAAGCAAGGAAAAAGTAGGAATTGGCAAGTATTAGTGTCAAAATTTGGCTTATGTGTAGGCTAGCAGAGATAGTCATGTACATTCCCTAAACTTTCTGCTTTCTGAATTATGGAGTGCCTCTCCCACCTGTTTTGCAGCATTGGAATTTCAATCTATTTTGTTCTAACACAATATCAATAGCCTTCTTAACCTGATTGTCCCCCAGGATATAATTGTAACATCTCCAAAAACTTTTCTTCAGCTGCCTTTGTAGTTTCTTGAGTTGCATTTCATTAAATAAGCCTGCACCAAGTCACTAAAACTGCTGCAAGTCAGCTGTAGCATACGTAGTGTAAGAGAGAGTTTCTCTGTGTCGCTTCTGGGTCTGATTCTTCCTCTTTGCAAGCTTTTCTTCCTTAAATAATCTGTACAATATTAGATGTGTTTGATTCAAAAGGCCTTTCAAGGAACACCAGCATAAGAGAAATCTCTGTTTTCTAGGATTTAAGTCATATGGGTTACATATATGGTAATAGAATTAAGTACAGAACCATGTTCTAAAACAGAGCAAAACCATCTACCAGAGTTGGTAATTCAACACAACATTTTCTTGACAAATCAGAATATCCATAATTGGAGTTCAGGCATAGCCTTGGAGTTCGACTTAATTTTGCCGTTGCAATGCAGTAACCTCCCTGATAATGTATAGAGAAAAAAGGAAGGCACTTCCTGCATGGTATTTATTCCTGAATTAAAGCCTGAAGGACTTCTTGCTGGATGCAGAATACCTGTAACTCCTGTTAAAGGTCTTGGTACTTGTGACCTTGTGTAATTATGCCACAATGCTGTTTGAATCTTGCCTTTTCCTCTACTATTGACAGGAGAATGATTGCATTGGGTGTAAAGCTGTTCATTTCAAGTGAATTATCTTTTTTTTTTTCCTTACCCTCCCCATTCCTGTTGAAGTTTCACACAACAGACATGACGTTTCCTGACCTTCCTGGTTTTGAAGAGCTGGGGATTGAACCAACCCCCCTTGAACAAAAAGCCATCGAAGTCCTGCGCCGTCACCGCAGGTTCCGCTGGTTGGACGCTGAGCTGGAGGAAGCAAAACCAAAAACACAGCCCATATAACAGCTGGCAAGGGGGATGCTTAGAGCTTCTTAAACTGCCTTTGGATGACCCAACTTCTTTGGAGAACTGTGTACATACTGAGTAAAATGTATTAATCAAGTAAACTGTATTTCACCAGTGTTGTCTTTTCAGATGGGGGGACTATCACTGCAGCGCGGATTTTCTCTCTGCCGCAAAAGCAAATAACATGGTCGCTTAGCTGGTGAGCATTGTAATGTTTTGAAGGTTGGGACTAGAGGGAATGTGCCATAACATTTGTCCCTTCCTCCCTTGGCTCTGAAAGCAAATGTTTCACTGAGCTTTAGGTGTTCCGATAGTTTCAAGAGTGTTGCAGTTTGGGACTATGTCACCCAGAAGGTGCCCTTTCCAGTAGGGATTGCTGGGAATGCCGCCTGTTCAGACTACGAGGTCTCAGACAAAGCCCTGGTTTTAAGTTTTTGACTCTTCTGAACTTGGTTTTCTGTGCTGAATAAGGCTTTTAAAGAAAGTGGCAGCCTCCTTTCAGGGAGTTGTAGAGAGCCACAAAGTCACTGAGCCTCCTTTTCTCCAGGTTAAACACCTCCAGCTCCCTCAGCTGACTGCTGTAGCCAGAGAACAGAATCTCTCACTCTTTCTGTATTGTCAAACTACTGTGAAACTCCTGTGCAAAGTGTTTCTCAGATTTCAAGAGCTTCCACATTTTGTTCCACATCAAAACTGCTGCTGCTAATATTTATTTTGTGAGAAAGAGGTGGGCTCTTTTGAGTTTTTTGATCCTGCCTTCGAAGGAAGTATTAAATTTGGCTCTCATTGATTGTTTATTTTTCTTTTGATAAGTTCAAAAGCTAGGGCAAACTGGAAGTGAAGTGCATATTGTTAGTAATTTGAGTCTAAATTTTTATTATTTTTGACTGCCAGCTTTTCTCTATCAGACCTTAACTCTGTAGTCTCATTAGCACTCATTTGCTAAGTGTGGCCCTGATCTTGATTTACTGCATGTTGCTCACATCCTGCTGTGAAAGCACTTGTGTTCCTGAGCTGCTTCACAAGAGTACAGAGAGATGCAATTATCACGTAGCCCTGCATGGATAAGGAGCAGTTTCCATTTTCAGATAGCATAGTGCTGCAGGAAAAGCTGGCAAAGGCAGTGTTGGAATGTGAGGTGCCAGTTCTGGAAGTGTTTACCATGGTGCAGTGATTTATTTCTCCTGCCCCTCTCATTCAAAGCACAGCTTTTCCAGTTGCACTGCTGAGCACTCTTACAAGATCTTAATTCAGACAGCCATTAGAGAGTGGGAAAGGGGTGAATATCCATGAGAAATTTACTTGAAGAAGTTGTTCCACATCAGGAATATGGGTAAAGTAGAGCATCACATGACAATACTTTTGCCTTATACAGTGCTTCCCCTTCCCACCTTGCAGAAACTACGCTGTGATTTCTCCTTAGTTACGTATCTGAAGCAATTCCTTTATTTTGTAGTACAGGCGTGAGTACAGAATTGCTGTAATCCGTGGGATTGCTAAGGTTGGAAAAGACCTCCAAGATTGTTGAGTCCAATCTTGGGTTACCACCTTGACAATTAGACCACAGCACTGAGTGCCACACCCATTTTTTTCTTGAACACCTCCAGGGATGGGGATTCCACAGTGTCCCTGGGCAGCCTCTTCTAATGCCTGAGTACCCTTTCCATGAAGAAATTCCTGCTGATGTCCAACCTGAGCCTCTAGCACAGCTTGAGTCTGTTTCCTGTTGTCCTGTCTCTTCTTAGTGTGAGCAGAGCCTGATCCCCACCTGGCTGCACCCTCCTCTTGTGAATTGTGCAGAGCCAGAAGGTCCCCCCGAGCCTTTTTTTCTCCAGGCTGAGAAATGCTTAAGGGTTTCTCCAGTTGCTTAGAGGGCAGATTTTAATGACTGAGAGGAGCATTCATGCTGGCAGTAATTATTCTGTAGTTACCTCTCTCTCCCTGCTGTTTTTTCTTCCTTTCCCTGTGCCCTAAGAAATGCACATGGATGTGATTCTATAAGATGAGATCAGAGGACTGATACATTTAAAGCAATTCAAATTCTGAGTAATTAATGAGAATATTATTGCAACTTATTTGAGGGAGGGGAGCAGAAGGTGAAGGGCACTGACAAAAGAACAAAGGGAAGTTGGTGGCAGAACTGAGAACAGTGATGGTGTACTGCTATAGGGCTTCTTTCCTGGAATTTACTCCCTAAACACCATTCCTTCTTAGAGAATCTTAATATTAGTTGGGCATGTAGCAAACTACAGAATGGAAATTGCCTTTCTCATCGTCATTAGGGAACGTCAGGGATTTTATTATCGAGATTCTGGTTTGAAGTTTGAAACAACACGTGGAATCCACAGCTGGAAAAAGATCTCTAGCAACACTGAATCGCCAGTAGTCGGAGCTGCTGCTTAGCAAATCCTGATCCCGGTTTTCCATTCACCTCTTCCGGAACCTCCTTCCCCAACATTCATCCTCTGGGCTGATACAACTGATAAAAAAGCCATTAAATACCTCCCTCCGAATTTTTTTGTGTATACACATCCAAAGGGGAGTGGTCAACAGCTCACTGTCCTGATGGACACCGGGGACAAGTGGTGTCCCTCGGGAGTTCATACTGGGATCTGTGTTGTTTAACACCTTTTTCAATGATGCAGCCAAAGGGATCGAGTGCACCCTCAGGAAGTTTACAGAAGACACTAAAGCAGAGTTGTCACACCTGAAGGACAGGACGCCATCCAGAGGGACCTGGCACAGGTTGTCCAGAGAAGATGCAGCTGCTCCATCCCCAGAAGTGTCCAAGGCCAGGCTGGATGGGACTCTGAGCAACCTGGGATAATGGAAGGTGTCCCTGCCCTTGGCAGGGGGTTGGAACAAGATGATTTTTACCCTTCCAACCCCAACCATTCTGTGATTCTGTGATTTTGGCAACAAAGGAGCATGTTTTTTGCTTTAAAGCCATTGAGTTCACTTGTCTCAAGATTATCCCTGAACCTTACTATTGCAAACCTCCTCTACATGGAGGAGATGCCTCTCAGCTTCTGATCCCTGGTCAAAGCAGTCTGTACCAAAAAACAGAATCCCCGGTCTGCTAGAGGAGCACCTCAGGTGCTGTAAGGAATTTGTCAAACTGCCTGCACCTGAAGAGCCTTTCAAGTGAGCCTCCCCTCAAGTGTGGCTGGAGGCAAGTCTGGGGGCAAAGGTGACAACAAACTGCCTAAAGCAGCTTTAGGTGGGTGTGAGGGAGGCAGGTGCATGGCAAGTAATCAGTTTGGCTCTGGCAGTAGTGGCTGTGGGAGCTGCTCATGGAGCTGCTGCTTCCCTTCAGCCAGCAGTGTTTGTGGTAAGTCATTCTTTTGCCTTTTTGCTCTCTGAAATATTTGTTGTGGGTTTTATAGATTCAAGAATGGATGGTTTTGCAAGCTGGAGTTTCAGTGAGCGTTCTCCCCTGGAGACATCTTGTTTCTTCTGAGTTGGTGTCTTGTGCTTGGCTTCTCAGGGCTATAATGGCATAAGCACCTCATTTTGTCCCTGTTACGGTGTTTGTGTTGTCTCTCTGCCATGGAATTAACTGGTGTGTAAGGCTTAAATTCATGCTCTAGTCTTTCTATGAGTGGGTAAAGTGCAGGTTTTGTTCTCTATGAATTTGTCCCCTCTTTGGCCAACAGGTCTTTCTGAGGGAAGGGTGGACAATAGGAGCACATACGCATTCCGTAGGTACAATTTCCTTAGGAAGTTCACCTCTTGCTAACGTTGCAGTTAATTAAAATAAAGCTGATGCTGCCACTGCATTTTCTGCGCCTCTGAAGCCTGAGGGCAGCCTGGGCAAAACAGAGGTTGTGTCCCAAGAATGTGTCAGAGCAGTAATTTATTAACACACTTGAGTGAAAATGAAAACAGAATATATTCACCTGTTTCCAGTTTTGCCAGCATTTTTCTTACTTTTTTCTCCCACATACACCCCATGCTTTATACCCTTAAGTTGGGTTTGTGTAGAAAAAAAAAGAGGTACTCATTTTTCCATGTTTGTTGTGCCCCAGACCACCTTATTCCTTTCTTTTTGCTGCCTTTAGAGTTTTCCCAGCCTGAAATTCAGTGCATTTATGAATCTATAACAAAAGAAGAACCGCTCACATCTTTGTGTCTTCTTGAAACAAGAAAAATCTAGTGATACAGCATAAATTATAGAACAATCCTCTTCCTAATGATTAACTTTTACTCTAAATATTTGAAATTTTTCATGCTAGTCTTCAAAAACTTGCTTAAGTCTATTTGAAATTCCTAATCCAACTTACTCAGGCCACTGACTTCATTTTAGAACCACAGACACATCATCCCTGGGCAGCCTATCCCAATGCTTGATAACCCTTTCTGGGAAGAAATTCTTGCTGAAAAGGAGAAAATTCAGAAATGCAGAGGAAATGCTTCCCTCCTTGGCTGTGTGCTCAAGCTTGCTTGGCTTTACTGCATGTGCAGCAGGAACCCACCTTGGAAGGAAGAATTTGAAAAGGAAGAAAAGGTTTTATTCTGTAGTGTCTGGTGGAATGGAAAGAAGAGCTGGTCTGGAGACAGGAGCTATTTAAGGGACTATTAGCTGCCAGTTTCTTTAAGGGGAAACTAAATCAGAGAACAGACAGAATCATTTACTCTGTTACTGAGGGATTTGATTCGTTCTGATCAAACCTTGTGTGGTGAAACTGTGATAATCAATAATAAGATAATGTTAAAAAAACCCATGCTGCTTTCATTCACATCTTTTTTTGCTTGACTTCTCTAAAGTCAGGAGATAAATTTAGATTTCCCTTTTCATTTTCCTCCCTCTTAGTAAAACTGCAGCCCTGCTGAAAGATCAAGTGTGCTTGCTATCAATGGGGTATAGAGCCCTGCTTGCATCAAGTGTGCTCCAGTCAGGACCAGTGGGCAACAGTGAGCCAAATTATTATTTGAATTTCATCTGTCTCATATCAAAAGCAAGAGAAGAAAAATGGTAATTTTCAGAAAGTTAGATGATTTACGATTGGTTTCATCTGTTTGTCACTATTCTTGTCCATATCACAGCACAAGTTTTCCATTCCTGTACAAAATTCTGGGGGTTTTGTTTCTGTGGATTTTTTTGTTTGTTTTGTTGCTGTTTTTTTTTTTTTTTTTAATTTGGTTGATGTTCCTGGGCTTTGTTGATGATATTTAACCTGCTCTATATCTATCTTCCCATACCCATTTTCCAGTGCAGTGCATTTTGCATTAATTTTCTGGTACATAAACCCAAGGGTTTTTTTAAATATTCAGCAGATTGGGAGCCATTTTCCCTTGTGCTGTGATCCAGGTGAGGTGAGGAGAGGACATCCACCAGCTTGACAATTAATTACCAGCACTGAGAGGGCTAAAGGGCAGAGCTGCTCATGGTCAGCCACCCAAAAGCCCTCAGTAAACTGTGCAAGACCAAAGACTGCCAGTGAAGGGAGGGTCCATCAATCCCACAGGGCAGATCAGGGTTATGTCTCATCCCCTGTGCCTGGAATCTGGGGCTTAGCATGGAGCTCCCTGCTTGAAACCAAGCACTGACAGTACCTGGGTGTTCAGCTCAACATTCATGTCCAAGAACAGCACAAGTTTTCCTCATCCAAAACCTCCCAGTGCTCCTACTGTGGAGAAAGGCATCAGGAAGCCCCCTGCCTTTCCTCTGGACATAAACCACACAGTTTGCCCCAGAGCCGTGCTCTGCAGGAGCCAGAGGACTTCAAGCCTTGGGACTGGGTGGAAGCATAATTCCTTCTAAAAATCCTCAGCCCTATTGACAAGAAAATGAAATGTCCTTGCCGGTGGACTCCAGAGGCACTTCATTCAACCTTGAAACACACTCTCTTAAACTCCAAAACTGGTTCAGGATGGTGTCAATTTGTACATTTCCTTAATCTTATTTTTAAAGCTGAGGACCACCCAATATTCCCACCTCAAATGGAGACAAACTTTTTCCTGCCCTTTTTATTCTTTAAGCAGTTACCTATTTTCAGGGTTGGGGTTTTTGTTGTTTTTTTTTTCCCCACAGGCAGTGTCTTGCATAAAACATCCATTATTGAAGTGGCAAAGACAAGATCTGATTGCATTGTGGTTTGCTTGGTTTTTCATTCTCATTGTCAAAAATAGTTGATAGTTTCTACTCCAGATATCACTTCTAAAATGCTGCTTATATGGCCATGACAATGAAGCGCCATATCATTAGTATGTTAAATCAGGCTTTTTCAGAAAGGCTGTGAAATCAGTCAAAAAAATTGAGTGACCTAAAGGATTACAATGATAGAAATCACATGAAATGTGATTTTAGCAATTGTTTTATATTTCCTGACACCAGCAGATTCTGTCTTCATTTATCAGCTGTAATCTCAGATTTCAAACTGTGTTTTTCCTGATATTCAGGAGACTCGACATTACTTCGGAGCGTGTTCTTCCATCTGTTCACTGTGAATCTACTTGGAGTCCCTAGTTCTCCCAGACAAGGCAAAATGGTACCTGGCAGCGTGTGTTTGCCTGCACAGTTCCCCAGAAATGTGCTATCTGTTTCCAAGGGCCTAAAGCAGCAATGGTAATGCAGCAGCTGTGAAGCTGAAACCACACCTTACTTGAGCCCTGCTGTGGTGGGCACACAGAGCTCTGCAGTCTGTGCTGGCTTCTCATTCCATTTGTATTCCTCTTGCAGTGGTTCAAAAGAGATTTGCAAATATAGGTCAGTTCTGTGTGGGTTATTTAACAGGAATTCTTGCTGGAAGTGTTGTTTATGCAAGTGTCAGGACTCAAACCTGGGAGCTCCATGATGCACACATCTTCCAGATACTGCTTCTGTGGGGAGTTTGGTAAATGGGAAATTCTTGTCATACGCAGGCAATTTGAGGAGGTATTATCAATTTGCTATAATTCAAGGAGTGGGGATGCTGTGCTAGAGCTCTATGCTGACAGCCACATCCAAAAAAGGCTGAGAGAAATATTTGCAAACCTTTATGTGCAACTCCATAGCATTGCCCAGGTTTGTTTTTGCACCTCCTTTATACTTTGATTTGTGTGCCTGCTGGGTTCCTTTTTTTTTTTTTTTTTTTGTTGAAGGGGTACAGGTTCCATTAGTGTGGATGCACTGAGCCTGGCTCCTTCTCCACCCCACCCTAGAAATGCTCCCTAATGTGTTCAGCTCAGTCTGCATTGAGTTCCATGTCTCTGGGACTGGCATGCAAGTCACTTGGTTTAAGTAACAGCACACTGTGCTGCAATCTGCTGCATAATTATACACTTAATTAGATTCACAGTTTGCTACCTATGTCACACTGTGACAGGGCTTGCTGCTCTTTAGGGAGGGCAAAAACAACTCGTTGCTTATAGCTCAGAAAAGCATCATAGCAGTTGATTTTCTCCCTGAAGGTTTGAGTTCCTCTTAGAAGAACCTGCAGAACAGATTAAAGTTTAAGTAATTACTGTTAATTAAATGTCAGTGGTGAACACCCCCCAGTTAAAACAGGCCTTTGGGCTTGCAGGGGAAAAGCCCTGGGAACAAGATGATGATGGTAAACACACTTAGAGCTATGGGATAAACAGAGAGGAAATTTCAGTGTGTGAGTTCTGAGGGAGCTGGGATTGTGAGGTCTTACATGACCATCACAGAATGGCCTGGGCTAGGAGGGACATTACAGATCATCCAGTTCCAACCCCCTGCCATGGGCAGAGATACCTTCCACTATCCCAGGTTGCTCCAAGCCCCATCCAGCCTGGCCTGGAACACTTCCAGGGATGAGGCAGCTACAACTGCTCTGGGCAGCCTGTGCCAGGGCCTCAGCACCCTCACAGGGAAGAATTTCTTCCTGATATCCAATCTAAACCTCCCCTCTGTCAGTGTGAAGCCATTGCCCCTCGTCCTGTCACCCCAGGCCCTTGTCAAGAGTCTTTCCACATTTTTCTCTAGGCTCCCTTCAGGCACTGGAAGTCTCCAATGAGGTCGATATCTCATGAGGTGAATCACCTTCACACAGGGCAAACATGCTCTTGTTATTCTACAAAGTATCTCTCTTCAAAGTATCTTCCTTATACATATTTAATCTGCCTTAAAACTCTCTGTGATGGGCACTGCTTGTGTGTGTCAGCAAACACCAGACAGCCTTAATTTACCAATATTCATTTAAAACAAGAGAATGTTTTGGATTAGAGGTATCCATGGGGCTCTGAGCAACCTGGTCTAGTGAAAGGTGTCCCTGCAATGGCAGGGGAGTTGGAACTGGATGATCTTTCAACCCTTCCATCCCAAACCATTCTATGATTCTATAATTATCATTTGATCCTTCACAGAGCAATCCTTCCCCCTCTTCTCCGTGAAATGAGATGAAAAAATGGGCATAAAATTTTTATTTCTCATCCTGTTCGTCCCCTTCCTTTCAAGATAGAAACCTTAGAAGTGTCTGACTGCTCGGAGCCTCCACGGATGGGCTGTTTCTCTAAGCATGACACTGCAACAGTGCAGTACTGCAGGGACTGTGTCAAGTTGTCTGCACTTTTAAGTGTTTGGAAATGTGAGCCAACGTCTCCCTCTGTAAGGGAGGAGCCCTTCACAACATCTTGCTGCTGCAATTATGGCAGCTTACTTTTGCACAGACCCTGCTAAGCTACTGTGAAGTTGATTATTGTGCATTTCATTGAGCAATGCCAGGATTTAGGAGCCTAGGCTGTTAATTAGGGAAGTGGTTGTCCCTCTGTGTGTCCTTTGGCACTGGTGAGGCCACACCTTAAGTGTGGTGCCCAGTTTTGGACCTCTCATTTCATTTAAGGTCCCTGCTGTTCACACTATCCCAGCCTCTTTGCTTGATAACCCCATCCACCATTTCTTCACCAAACTGCTGGTCACTCTGTCCCTCCCCCATCATTCTTAGTTTAAAACTCTCCTCAGCAGGTTGGACAGTTCTCTGTCTTGGCTTTTTTAACTCTGGTGATTTCATCAAAAAAGATTGCTAGGAACAGGAAAGATTCAGTAAACTTTGACCAAAAAATAGAAATAATAATAAAGCCTGTGCAAGTGTTTCATGCCTCTGATCTGTAGCAGTTTCCCATAGTGCTGTTTAGGATAATTTCTCCTGCATGCACAGTGCACACCGCCCATAAATGATGCAATGGAAGAACCACTCAAGCTCTGTGTCAAAAAAGGGCTCCTTTGCCCCCTGCTCATGGAAGGCTGTTCCAGAACTTCATAGTTCTGATCCTTAGAAACTTCTCCCCAATTTTCAACCCACATCTTTCATCGGGGAGTGGAGATAAACAAGTCCATGTGTTCTTCTTAAGGCAGAGTTGTCTTTTAGCTTAGAAAGTTCTTTCCTTTGTATTTTTCCCTCCTGGGAAACCAAAGAAGCAGTCAACTTCAACTTAGGCAATTTCATTTTCAACTTCATTTTCTTAGGCAAGACAAAGTAAGCTTTTTTTTTCTTAGTTTCTTTTCATTCAAAGGATGTTCTTAACTGCCTTCGTAGTTTTGACCTATTGATCTCTTGTAGTCATCCTGTAATCAAGCAGCAAATGGAGCCTTCATTCTTTTTCAGTCTGAACACATAACAGAGGAGAAATTCGGATCGATCTCTGAGTAGACACTGTTTACTTGTTTTTTTTCATGTGATTTCTATCATTGTAATCCTTTAGGTCACTCAATTTTTTTGACTGATTTCACAGCCTTTCTGAAAAAGCCTGATTTAACATACTAATGATATGGCGCTTCATTGTCATGGCCATATAAGCAGCATTTTAGAAGTGATATCTGGAGTAGAAACTATCAACTATTTTTGACAATGAGAATGAAAAACCAAGCAAACCACAATGCAATCAGATCTTGTCTTTGCCACTTCAATAATGGATGTTTTATGCAAGACACTGCCTGTGGGGAAAAAAAAAACAACAAAAACCCCAACCCTGAAAATAGGTAACTGCTTAAAGAATAAAAAGGGCAGGAAAAAGTTTGTCTCCATTTGAGGTGGGAATATTGGGTGGTCTTCAGCTTTAAAAATAAGATTAAGGAAATGTACAAATTGACACCATCCTGAACCAGTTTTGGAGTTTAAGAGAGTGTGTTTCAAGGTTGAATGAAGTGCCTCTGGAGTCCACCGGCAAGGACATTTCATTTTCTTGTCAATAGGGCTGAGGATTTTTAGAAGGAATTATGCTTCCACCCAGTCCCAAGGCTTGAAGTCCTCTGGCTCCTGCAGAGCACGGCTCTGGGGCAAACTGTGTGGTTTATGTCCAGAGGAAAGGCAGGGGGCTTCCTGATGCCTTTCTCCACAGCAGGAGCACTGGGAGGTTTTGGATGAGGAAAACTTGTGCTGTTCTTGGACATGAGGCACTTCAGAGCTGGGTAAGGCTCAGGACAGTGTGAGAAGCTGCTGCTCTCAGCTGGATGCTGCACAGCTGAATGAGCAGCCTCAAGCCAGGTCTCAGGGGTGAAACATGGGGAAAGAAGGTAAATGCATTTCTTAGTGTGGAGCTACGAGAGTGGGGACTCTTACCAGCCAAGTGGCAGAGTCCCCCAGTTGCCAAAAGGGACACAAAAGTTTGGAGATCGCTGTGAGTTCAGGTGAATGTGAGGCAGTGGTTCAGCCAGGTTAGTCCAGTGCAAGTGTAATAAACACAAAGCCAAACACTGAAATATTTGCAAGACTTCAGGAAACATTCAGAAAACAAAGGCCTTGCTGCTTTGTGTCTGTGGTAGTTTTGCATTACCTAAATTTCGTCCTCACCTGGAGATTTGTCCCTTTCTTCCTTGAAAGGTTCTCTCTGACACCTCTAAAACTGATTTTATCATCTCTATGAAACAATAGAAATAAAAGCCTCCTCAAATGGCACATTTTTCAATGGCCCACAGTATCTTTGGCTGAAGATTTGGTAGCAGAACAGTTCTTAATGTCTTTTGCAACAGCAGCCAGATCAAGTTCTTGCTGGTCTTTGACCCATCTAACTTTCTCCCTGCAGATCCCCACCACATCTTCGTAGTCCTGTGGCACAGCTGCCCCTTCTTCCAAAGGTGATCAACAGCCTTTTTTTGTCCCGAGTTCTAGCCAAATCTCCCTGTTCATCCAGGCTGGTCTCCTTCCTCATGGGGATGTTCCTGCACCTGTAGGATTTCATTCATGAAGAATTTCCAGCCTTCCTGGTCTCCTTTGCCCTTCAGCATTGCCTCCCTAAGCACTCTGTCATCCCAAACAGGCCAAAGTTTGACCTTAGGAAATCCAGGCTGGAAGTTCTGCTGGCACCCTTCCTTACTTCTCAGAGAACCAAAAACTCATGACTCTGTCCAAGACAGCCTCCAACCCTCACATCTCCCACCAGTCCTTCTCTGGGTGCCTTCCCTTGTCAGCTCCCTCCCAGCTGTGCCGGGAACTTCTCTTTATTTCCTCCTTGTCCCATTTCCCCTCTGCAGCATTGCAGTTCCAGCAGAAACCTGGCAAATTGAAGTCTCCCACCAGAAGATGATGTTAAGACGTAGTCAGCAAATGAAATTACGTGTGGCTATTCACTTTCTCTCTTACGGATTGTGATTGGGGAGTTTTGATCATTTGGGGTTTTAAACATTTTTAATCTGCAAACCCCAGTGTGCTGTCTTCAGGCAGAAACTTATTTTGGACACCTGGAGCAGGAGAGGGTCTCAAGGCAGGTTTGAAATTAGAGAAGATATTACTAATTTTAGATTTCTGTCCAGGCTTGCAGCTGTGCACAACTCTAGTCTAGATATAGTTGTGTGGAAAGTAAAAAGTTCTGAGTCTGCAATTTCAGGTCTGTGGTGAGGACTGTATCTTCTCTGATGTGATGCAAGGAAAAATATTTTCCTTGTGAGAGTTGTTCACTGTTGGTAAAGCTCCAAGAGACAGTGAAATCTTCATCCTTGGAGAGTCTCAAAACTAGGTAATTTTTCATGGAATCATATCAGGAATGGCTTGGCTTGGAAGGGAACCTTAAAGATCATCTAGTCCTAGCTGTGGTTACTGTGATTGATCACTGGGAACCAAGCAGTGGCCTCTCTGTGTGTGGATGGTGTGCACCCAAAGCTGCTACTAGTCTAAACAGAGCCTGAAGATATCTCTAGGTCACAATTTAGACGGCTTTGGGACTGCCTTTGGGATACAGGGAGCTGAATTTCACCCAGGAGATGGAGTTCCTCTGCCTGCTGTGCTATCCTGAAGCCAGGACAAGCACTGCACTTTGAAAGGGCTCTCCAGCACCCTCCAAGGAAAACCAGATTTGATGGAGAGGAGGAGCTGATCAGCCATCCTCTTTAATGAAGAGATTTTCTTTTCTCTGTGGCTGTTTGTGTTTATTTTTAATCATTTTAAACTGCCCTGGGACCTGCTCTCCAGATCTTCCTCAGCTGCTGCTTGTCTTGAGATTTGTGAGGGATGAGCTGTGAATTAGGAGTGCTCAGTGTTGAGGTGCTTTTTCATCCAGGAGGTTTAAGGCACCTGGCTGAACTTCCAGACAAATCTCCTTAGTTCCAGCAGGATGGCTTACTGTAGATCCTGAGGAGAGATGCTCAATCAAGAAATTCAACATGAGCTTCAGAATTCATTGATGGCAGGGCTGATTTCTTTGTTTTCTTTTTCCATGCAAAAGTGCCCTTTCCCCCAGTTTTCCATGAAGTTTTGTAATTGTTTTTTTTTCCTTGTTAAACTTTTTCACATCTCATTTAAACCATTTCAAAATATTGTGGGGTTCCCCACTCTCTCCTCTCCTAAACAACCCTGTAGATGAGAAACTAAGCCTATTACTACAGAAAAATTAAATTTCCAAGTGATCTGCTGTGTTTCAAGAGTTATTCCCACAGCTTTGAAATCAATCTGCCTGTCTGGGGGGGGATTTCCTTCCCCCATGGGACAAGGTCTCCCCAAAGCCTAAGGTGTTTGCAGTCGGAAAAATGCAATTCCACTTGTTCCTTGTGAACACTTTGTGAGAATGATGGAAGAAAGCTGCATAATTCATCAGAGCTCTGTTTTCTAAATAGTTGAGCTGCATCTCTTCCCACTTCCTACTTCTATCTATATTCACCCCCTGATTAAAGCCAGGAACATGCAGTGAGATAGGCAGGCAGGGATTTAGCCCCAAATGTGTCTCCCTTGCTTTCCAAAATGTTAACAGAGCACTTACACAAGCTCCCAGCAGGCTTAAAACGTGGCTACCCCATAGGAAGAGCCTTTGCTGAGTTTCTCAGACACGGATCAAGATGCAGTGCAGGCTCTGTGCTGCTGCTCCTGCTCAGCAGCCCTCGTGTAACCACTGCAAACCTGACATTTCCCTGAGGAATGTGCGTGCAAACAGCCAGGGCACACACCAGGACACACCTGAGCACTGGAGCTGATCACATCTTATTTCCTACACAGAGATGAACTGTGGTAGGATTCTTCTCTGTAAACAAATGTTGAGGTTTGTTTTTGTTTTTCCTTTGGAAGGGGAATTTCTAGGCTTTCTCTCCTCTGTGGAAACTTGCTATATCAGAGATTTATGGCTTTCTGGTGCTTTTAGTTGAAATCAGGCAGTGGTGGCACTGCTAGAGAGACAAGGGCAGCTGCTTGGGCAGAGAGAAATCAGGTGGCACCTGAGTAAAGAGCAGTTCTTGGATGCTTTTAGCACAGGTCCTGCTCTGAGGCTGTGTTTTATGGCCTGTTTTATGTGCTGGCATGTGAGCTGACAGGGAATGAGCTAGTGAGGACTCCTAAGGCTAATTTAATTCAGGTGCTTCTAGGGCTAATTTAATGCAGGTGCTGCTGATAGTGGCTTAGAGGAACCCTTGTGTCCTCTGGGGGAGCATCAGTGCTCCTGGGGAGTCATTTTCATCTCACAGATAGGAAAAGTTGTGGGAGCTTGGCTGTCAGTGGTTGGTGCCTCAAAATTCTTTGAGAAGGGGTAATTTCACACACACTCCTATTCAGTTTGGGAAATTGGTCTAAAAATATTACAATAAACAGGCTCAATCATTGTAAAATACAGTTTATGCTGACATAAAGCAAGCCTGCCATGGGCAGAGACACCTTCCACTAGCCCAGATGGCTCAGAGCCCCAACCAGCCTGGCCTGGAACACTGCCAGGGATCCAGGGGCAGCCACAGCTTCTCTGGGCAACCTGTGCCAGGGCCTCAGCACCCACACAGGGAAGAATTTCTTCCTGATATCCAGTCTAAATTTCCTTTCAGTGTGAAGCCACTCCCTTTTCTCCTGTCACTGCATGCTCATGTAAATAGTCTCTCTTCTCAGCAGATTATTATCGAAATTAGTTGAAGTTGAGGAATAGATATTTAGCTAACAGATAATATGTCTGAAATGGATTATTTTTCCCCCACCTCCAGTAATAAATACAGCTCTCTGGATTTACGACTTCATGAGGGTGTGAGTCTGCAAATATTCACTTGTATAGATCTTCCATGTGAGAAGGGCTGCAGGTCTTGGTGGAATAAAATTTCATAATGAAGTTCTTATTAGAGAGTTTTGGTCTTAAATTTCATTTAAGGTTGCCAACTGGTACAAAAATGTTGGCCTGGCCTCGGGATCAAACTTTTATTTTTAATATAACTGACTTTAATGTAACTGGGAGCAAAACTGGTTGTGCACCTCTCATCAGCAGACAAGTTCCAAAATAAGTGTATGACAGAGCTCAGCTGCATGGGTTTTGAATGTGAATGACTGGCTGGGGCAGGAAAAACCTCTGGCACTGTTTGTACATCATAATATAGCTTGGCTGTTGCCTTTGGGAAATGTTTTAATGGGGACTCAAGGTATCTACTCACTTTATTTTGCATAGAATGGTCCATCTAACATGTCTAATGATGATGGGTGGGTGAGAGACTTTAATTTTTCCTGTATTGAACCTCTGGACTAATCCATGCGCCCTCTCTGGTTAGGTATAATCAGCACATTAAAAAAAATACTGAGAAAGAGCAAAGTCATCCATGTGAAAATCAGGGTATAAATGCAGATTTTTCTTTTGCAGTAAAACTACTAAATCATGTCTTCCCAGCCTGAAAACTCAGTGTTTGCATATGAAATTGCAGAGAAGAGGATGTTTACTTTACCTGATCCCTTTGGTTCCCTACTTAAAGAGTGAAGAGCTTTGATCTGAAGTTAATAAAAAATAAGCATAATCTGTATAAAAAAAAGATGCACCTGGGAGACTTTCCAAAATTGTTTTGGGTTTTTATTGAGGGCTAGGAAGTTGGGCCAAAGAAAAAAAAGGACCTTTTTTCAAGCTGAGATGCACAGCCATTTTTCTATCTGACTCTTTAACAGAGACTACATGAGGTATCAGTCCTTTGGCTCCTGAGCTGATCCTTGTCCATGCAGATTTGATTCCCCACCTTCCTGTTGGAAAATTCACGTGGTAGAGAATAGGATCTTTGTGATTAGGATGTTAAGTGGAGTGGCTGCAGAGTTTTAAGAGGTCTATTCAACATGACTTTTATATGCACTTCTGTATGACCAGTAAGTTGCCAGAATTCTGCTGAGGAGCTTTTGAAAGATCGTGGAAGTGTTGGCTGGAGGGCACCTCTGGGAATCTTCCTGCAAGATCAAATTGCCACCAGGTGACACCAGCCATGGCTTTGCCTGTCTGGATCTTGGAGGCTTTTGCTGATGAAGTTTCTGTGACACAGGAGCCCTTGAAAATGATACCTTGTCATTTGTGTTAACTCATCCCCCACAAAAGCTTTGCAGGAATCCATGGCTAAAGGAGAAAAAATGTGCCCACAGCTGCAGAAATAAAGATTAATTGGTTTGTTGCTTTTCAAATGAATAGGTGGATTGTATTTTAATAGTTTAAGCTGGTTCTATATTTAGCACCTATACTTCTAGAAAAAATTAAAAGGCTTTTGTTCCCCTGATCCTGAGGATAATCAGGCTTCAAATTGGAGATCAGGACATGCAGAATGGGTTAGGGAAGTTAATTATTCAGAAACTGAATGGCTCAGATTTTTTCCTGTCTTTCAAAAGCTCTAAAGCTTAACCGTTTTTCCCAAAATAGGAGATTTTCATAGAATCAGAGAGTTGTAGAATGGTTTGGGTTGAGAGGGGTCCTTGGGATCATCCAGTTCCAACCCCTGCCACGGGCAGGGACACCTTCCACTTGCCCAGGTTGCTCAGAACCCCATCCAGCCCAGCCTTGGATACTTCCAGGGATGGGGCAGCCACAGCTGCTCTGGGAAACCTGTGCCAGGGCCTCACCACCCTCACAGGGAACAATTTTTTTTCCAATACCCAATCTAACCCTCTTCTCTGTCAGTGTGAAGCCATTCCCCCTTGTCCTGTCACCCCAGGCCCTTGCCCAGAGTCTCTCTCCACTATGGATGCACAGTTTCAAGAAACTCATGGCCTTGGTCTCCATCTTCTGTCTTTCCAGGGGATGGTTTGGGGAAGCCTTGGAGGACAGGGAGCCACATCCTGTTCTTTATTAGTTTCTGTGTGTTTGCACAAAACACAAAACAAGTCAGAGCTGCACAGGCCTCTGAGCTGCTACCATTTTATGGCATAATTCAGGACCACAGGGCAGGATTACAGAATTACTCAAATGAATCAAGTGTTTCTGGATGTCCATAGCCCAGCCTGCTGCTCAAAGCATCATTATATCTGAAATGAGGTCAGGTTGTGCAGAAATGTGTCAGGTTGGGTCTTAAAAACCTTTAAAACTATAGACTGCCCGTCACCACAACATCTCTAGGTAACCTGTACCTGTGCTTTGGTATTTTCCTGTGCCTTTTTTCCCCACCCTTATGTCCAGTAGGAACCCTTCTTGCTTCAATTCAGGACCCTTATCCATTGTTCTGGAGCTGGGCATCTGAGATCCCTGCTCTTTGGCCGTGGCAAAAGCCTGTCAGGGATTGGAAGGTGGCTTTAGCATGTCCCCAAAGTTTTATTTTCAGTGTAATCAACCTCTGATACTTCAGCTTCTTCTCACAGGACAAACTCTCAAGGCTGGACAACTTTGGTTGCATTCCACTGAAGTTATTCCAGTTTACTTTTAAAAGACTCCCTGAAATAGCTGTTCATGCTTTAGCAGTGGTTTATATTCATCCAAAAGGATGGATAATCCTGGCTAAAACATTTTGACTGGATTTCCTACAGGCCTGTGCACAAATATATGAACACAGCATCTGTTTTGTGTTCCCTTGACTTCCTGTCTGGGTCATCTCCTTAATTTTGTGTCTCTCCCATGACACCCAGGAATTCCTAGACTCTTGCCACAGACAAAACAGAGGTTTTGCCTTGGGCTTGAATGAAGCAATAAAAGGGTTCTTTAAGTTTTTGTCTTGCTCCTACTGCTTGTGTCAATAATTAGGCAAAACATCAAGGAAATGCTTCTTAGAAATGTGCCTCTATAGTTCTTCAGATAGAAAAAACCCTGGATATCACTGCATATGTCTTATTATCTTGGTAAATGTTAAAAAGTGCAAGTAATGTATATTAACATTGAGTTTTCCTGTCTATTCAGATGAGCACATTATGAATAAAGCCTGGGTTCCCAACCCCTCATGCCACTACAAAAGAATGTTCCTTCTCTACTCAGTCTTGGTCAAGAAAATCACTTCAGGAATAGAAATGAATTATATAAGGCTGTACCCTGGCTATCTGACAACCTCACATCTTCCCAGTAGGCACAGTACTAACTTTATCCCAGCACTGTGCTCAGGCTAATATGAGTCATCTGATAACCTCCTCATCATGCACTGACCTCAACCTTGGACCAAAATAAACAGAAATTCAATTACAAACCTCTCCTTGGTGCTCTCACCCTCCCTCCAGTGTGTCTGAGGCTCTGAGCAGCGTGGCGGACTCAGCTTGGCTTTCTTTCCCATCCGGCTGTGGTGAAACAGGAGCCGAGCCTTGGGATGGCTTGTGTTTGTCCTCCAAAGAGCCTCAGGCTCTGATCCTGTGTTCAGTGGGTTCAGCACTTGCTCTGCTCACTGCAGGTGGGTTGCTCCTGCCTGATGTTGAGGAGGAGTCCTCTGTGATATGGGAAAAACCTTGCATCTCCCCCTCAAGGCAGGACCTGGTGTCTAATAGCTCATTTCTTCATTTTCCCTGCTTGCATTAACAGTTGGGAAAGATCTTTTTGTAGGTTTATAATTTTTTGCCATTCTCCCTTCCTGACAGCCAGATGCAAGTTGGGGATCTTCAGGAAGAGAATAGGGCACTTGGGACAGAGAAAGAGCCGGGAGGATCAGTGATAGGATATTTTTGGGATAAGTTTTTCTCTGAAACAAGCCCACTTTGAAGACACAAACCTCTGTCTGTATCCAGGAATGACCACCTGAGATGTGCTGTGTGTGACAAGAGAGGGATGGCACATTGCCACACATGGATATGGGCTTGTTAAAGCACTGCACTGAAAAGAGAGAACTCCAAGATAACCTCAGCCCTGCCACTGAGGGGCTTTGTGTCCTTGGGCACTCGGCTTGTGCCTTTTCCCCATCTACAATACAGGGCCCATTACTAAAGTTGGCCTGTTCCAAAGCCATACTCTTTTCAGGGAAAGATTTAGGGTTTTGTAGTTTGTCTGGAGAAGATTCCATGGAGCCAATTAATGGAGGGTGCTGAGCATCCCTTCACTAAAATCAAAGCTGCTCATCTTCTAAAGCCTTGATTTAAATCTCACTGAGTTCTCTGTCAGTGAATTATAGAACAAATTACCTTGGTCTCTGGAGTGATCCAGTCCTGATCTGTCTTGAAATAAATATTTGAAACTTCACAGTGAAAAGCAGATGTTAATTTCATGTTACTCTGCAGTGCCTCTGAACTGTTTGTTTGAAGATAAGCTCCCTTTCCTGTTCTTGCTGTGCATTGGTCATCTGTTCTCCAATATCTGAATCCACTAAAACAGGAAAGTCATCCATGAGGGAAAAAAAAAAAAAAAGGTAATGCAACAATTTTTAAGGTGCATTTACAGGTACATCATGCAAAAACTCCCTAAAAGATTCAATAACACTGTCATGTGTGAATTTAAAAGGACACGAGTATTTCTACAGCCAGGGGATAATTCTGTAAATAAGCAGAGCCCTGCAACCAAACATGCAGGCAAACATGCCCAAATATACCTAAAGATTTGTACAAAGCCTGCACTTATTTGGCTTTAATAACTTACCCACATACCTGGGAAGAGTAAAGGTGAATCTGACAAAAATCCTAAGGGTGAGTCAAGAAGTTTGGGTGGAAGGCACTACTGAAACATGGAATCATTCTGTTTAAGACCCTCAAAAAGTTGGGACTTGCAGACACCAAACTTTCAGCACTGAATGTGACAGAGAAAGAAAAGATGGTTCTGTTCTAAGAGCCTACTCACCTAATTTGTACCCCAGCTACCTTGGAATGAAAGGATTCTTTCATCTGAACCCTTCAGGCTCAATGCACCTTTTGTTTTACATGAAGCCTGAGGCATTCACCTCCTGTCACTTTGCTGGTGAAGTGTTTTACCTGCTTTATGATGCAATCAGAAGATCTTTGTATTCAGCAGAATGTTTCCTTTTCATGTCAGTTAGTTGGGGAAGATCTGTGCACCTCGTTCCTTTGAAAATGGATTAATGATTCAGAAGTGCATTAACATTGAATATCCATAGTCAGGCACCTAAGGGACTGTGATCTTGACTAGCTTGGAAAATTAACCTTTTCCAACATGGACCAAAACCACGCAAACATAGCAGTTTCCTGAGGAAATGGAATAACAAGCTCACACATAAGTTCAAGTTTCTCTGGAGGGAGCATTCTTTGAGTCTGGGGGAAGATTTTGAACGTGAGATCAAGTGTAGTGCCTCTGTAACAAGCATAGAAGGAAAAAAAGGAGGTAGAGATAATGGTCTGCTTCCTAAGAAATCAATATGAGATGATTTGGCATGGTGTAGTGCTTGGAACTCATTATGGAATTCCTTGGTGCAAGTAATGGCAATCACTTGGGAATAGCAGAGAGAAATCCATTTTGTGATGATCCCTAATTTTTTGTTCCTCACCCAATTATCTGAATTGCAATGTCGATTGTGCCACCAACTTTATGTGCAGTTCACCCACCAAGAAGATTGTGGAGCACACAAATTCTGTCCCTCAGAAGTGTTTAGGTTTCTTTTCTCTTGCCACAAATTCTACCTGTTTTAATACCCTTTAAAGGAGCAGCTCTGTAGCTTAAATAACTGTCAAGTTTATATTTTAAATTTAAACCTGTGTCTGTTAGGTCCTTGTCAATTCTTTTTTTCTTCTGATCCAGGGCCAAGTTCTGCATATGTTTGCCATCCTGGAAGTGAGATCCCAGTGTCTTGTGGGTCCCTTGGACCTCAATTACCTTGATGTAATCCTGATGGCGGCCAGCAAATGTCTGCCTGTTTACCCAGGGATAATCAAAAACACTTTGGGCTCAGAAACTGTGATTGTTCAATGGAGGCTCTTCCACTTGTCTTCCTGGGAATTAAAAATTGGTGATCAGACAAACCTCCTTTTGAACAATGAGGATGGTAGTCCTTCTTTACTTGCAAAGATTTGGGAATTACATTTTAACCAAGGCTGAGAATCTTCTGTGAGGACAGTTCTCTAATGGAAAATGCATATTATTAGGCATCAGCAGCAGCTAAGATTTAATGCCAAGAAAGCTTTTTATTTCCCCTTCTTTAGGATGAATAGAGGGAGTGATCCTTGGTTCTCTGCTCAGAGGAAACTCAGGAGCAGCTGCCAGGTGGGGGTGAGCTGCAGCCACCTTCCTGCCTGTTCCACTCGGCAGCATCCTTGGAAGCCAGGCACTGGGAAAGGGCAGAGCAGAAAGACACAGGAGGCTGTTGCTCAGCCTTATGGTTCTTATAAACAGCCACTGTTGAATCCTCTTTCTCCTTAGGAGCAGGCAGGGAAATGGGAGGAGAAAGAAATGCATAGGCACCAAACCCCGTAATGACAAGCACATAGAATTTGCACAGGTCTGTTTCTGGTGCAGTGAACTGATAAAAAATAGAAAACAGGCACATGGTGTTCCTTTAGGTTATCATTTCCTTGGATATCAGAGGTCAGGTGAATTCATCTGACATGAGGCAGGAGTGGACATAGAATCATGGCATGGTTTGGGTTGGAAGAGACCTTTAAGATTGTCTTGCTCCAACCCCCTGACATGGGCAGGGACACCTTCCACTATCCCAGGTTGCTCTAAGCCCCATCCAACCTGGCCTGGAACACTGCTAGGGATGGGGCAGTCACAGCCTCTCTGGGCAGCCTGTGCCAGGGCCTCAGCACCCTCACAGGGAACAATTTCTTCCTAATACCCAATCTAAACCTGCTCTCTGTCAATCCATTCCCCTTTGTTCTGTCACTACATCCATCTCCTTGTAAAAAGCCTTCCCACATGTTTTTTGTAGGCTCCCTTCAGGCGCTGGAGTGCTGAGCAGTTTGATGTTGCTTTGTTGCCACAGTGCTCAGCTGAATCCAGCTGCAATCTCCCCATAAGTCAGAGATAATCAGCAGATGAGACATCTCCTCAGAGCAGGAACAGCATGGCCACAGAAACCTCTGAATCTGTCACTGCAAGCTGGGTAGGCTTACATGTAATTGAAGGAATGCTGGAAGCAAATCCATTAAGTGGGTTTTCAGTAGCACAGATGTCCTTCTACAGGCACAGGAATGACTCTCAGGTCACTGTTGCCCCTACAAGGAGGCTGGAGTTCCTTTCTCAGAACATGTTCTTGTATTACCTGTGCAGAAACAGCTGCCAAAGGGGCTCACTGGAGTGGAAAGCAGCCTGATCCTTCCAGTGTTCCTGGGGGATGTGCTTGGGAGAGAGCACTGCTTGGCTGCAGAGAAAGAAATCTGTGCAAGAGCCTTCCTCTGAAGGCTTGGCAAATATTTTCCTTGTGTAACCTCCCTCGCAGGTTGTTTGGGATCACACAGGGAGTGTTTTACTGGGCTGCAATGATCTCCACTGCCTGGGCATCAGGTGCAGCGAAGAGCTCAGCATTTGCAGAATTAGCTCAGCATTTGCAGAATTATTGGTCATTTTGGGCTTACAAAAATAGATGTGATCTTTAAGGCTCCATTCCAATAGCTGGCTCTGATGACAGCTCAAAATGCCTCACAAAATGAAGTGCAGTTAATGCTATTTCTGTCCTGAGCTGATCTATGGGATTTTTTTTTATTATTATTATTCTTAAATATTAATAGCAATGTCTCCACAAATTATCTGAAGTTCAGAATTCCACATTTCCTGATCATTTAGTCAATCTATTCCTCAAGCTAGGTGCTAGTTGTGCTAAAATGGCTGAAAGAGCACTTCTCAGCAGGGTAAAAACCTGCAGGATTGGGGTCACTGTCCTCAGGTGAAATGGTTCCCTTGGGAAAAATCCTAGAGAAGCTGCTCCTGAGAACCTACTGGGAAATAAGACGAGTTTTGTTTGCTTTTTAGAAGTCCAGAATACTTAATTTATTTTTAGATGTCTGGCAGTAAATCTTGCTGCTTTAGGGATGCTAAACTCTTCTTAAATTCAAGTAAGGTTCCTTGTTTTTCCTCCAATACCAAGATGCCAGCAACAGTTTTGATTCTACAGACCTATCAGTTCAGTTTTGTTTGGTTAATTGACAGTCTGATGAAGCCTTGTTTGCAAATATTTTGGTTCCAAGGGTTTGACTGCCCTGTCACACAGGTAGGGATTTATAACAGGAAAAGATTAGGAGATTATATATGTTGTAAAGAAAGCTTTTCCTAAAAATCAGGGGCTACTCAAAGCAGAGTTCTAGAAAGGGTTAGCATGTGATGATGTTTACAAACAGGAACTGAAATTTCTGGGTTTTCAGGGCTGTGGAACAAAAATATGATAGCAGCTTTATGGTTCAAATTCAAAACCAGCTTTCATGATAAATTTAAGGCTCCTCTTCACCTTTTAAGAAATAATTTAGGTATTTTCCCCCCAAGGATTATTGGCTTCAGTGAGAGCAAAATCAGAAAAAAAATCTAATCTGAACAGAAGCAACTGGAGTTTGAAACCTTGCTATGGGAAAGGCATTATGCATTTTTCATAGAAAGCAATAAAATATTAATTCCTTTTAGTGACTTAGATGAACACTATAAAAAAAAGCATTAGAACTGGGGCAAAAGAATTGCATTATTCAACCACATCCTCTTCATTACATGTTATTAAAGAGATGTTCGATATTTTGAGAGGAAAAAGGCTTTTATAGTTCTGGTTATTAGAGTAAAAAGTTAAACTTTTGTCAGTCTTGGGAGGGAGAACTGAGGCTGAGGGAGATGTTCTCACTCCTCTCTTTCTAAAGAAGTGAGCATCAACATTATAGTTAAGGAATTTTGTTTGACTCGTGTACTGGAACAGCATTTCACAGAAGTGTTCATCAGAAAAGCCCTCAGCAGTGTTAGAGCCTGGCTCCACTGACATTCCAGGCTCCCTTCCAGTGATCCCAAAAGAGGTCAGAGGGATTCCACTAACCAAGGAAAACTGCTCCCATGCCTGTCCCTCCAACAGTACCTAAGTTACTATAAAAGGCTTCTCCTGAATCCAAGATCATGTAGTATTTGTCCCTTACAATCACAGTCCCTCGGGTGCTGACATCTTCACAGCAAGCCTTGACCCAGTAATGCTATAAAAAGTTAATTTTATGGATTGCTCATTAAACTCCAAAGGCTAGTTTAGGAAGGTTTGTTTTACAGGCAGCCTGTGCTTGTTCAGGGTGGGTTTTTTAAAAAAACATAATGAATGTGGTGCTGCTGTTGTTCCTCCTCCCAAGAGCTGAGGCCTGGCTTGGCAGGAATTAGGAAACTGTTGGATATAAGTGGAGAAGACAGATCTAATAGGAGAGATGTCATGGAAAGAGTGTGATTCACTGCTTTGGGCTGTGCACAGAGCTCAAATCCTTGGTTTAATCTGGTGTTAGGTGCCAGCTCCATGTCTATAGCTTGACACTGGGACAGAGAGCTTTTTTCCTTGGCTCCTGGTGATCCTGAAACTCTTCTTCCCCTTCGGAGGAGCCTTTCCCACATGCCTGAAGTTGACCACATCCCAGTGAGATAATTAGATATTGGTGCTGTAGATGTGTTCTGCGTGCAGCAGCTGGAGCTTGGAGAAAACCCTTTCCTTGGAAACCCTTGCTCTCAAAGAGTTTTTACAGCAAAGTTCTCCCAGGTCTGCTTCCAAGATTAACACAGAAGGCTTTAAACTGCGTCTAGTGCTTAAAACTTTGACTCTGCCAAGCTCCAGACCTTGAAAAAACCTAAAATTGGTGGTGTCAAATCGGACAAATTTACAGTATAGCTCTCTTCCACTGCAGTTTAACACATTGCTCAGATTCCATTAAGTTGTAGCACAGGACATAGCCAGGGAAGTGCAATGGCTTTTGTTTCCTAGAAAATGGACATTAAGGATGAGACAACACTGTATTCCTGATAAAACAAGGGAGGCAACATTGCTGGGAAAACTAAAGGGAAAAAAAAAAATGAAAAAGCAGTGAGCACCTCGGACTTTCTCTTGTCCTTTTTCTCTACCTTCTCTACCTCACTGAGCAGTTTATGTATTAGCTTTCCTTTTTTTTCTTTTTTTTTTTTTTTTTTTTTTTTTTTTTTTTTTTTTGCCTGTTTACTTATGGAGCCAATTCCTCTTGCCCTGAAATCTGATTCAGACTGAAAGAATCAGAACTTGTGGCTCTCCAGTGGTTTCCAGAAAGTCCAGGAGCAGACAGAGATGATTTTTGCATGGACGATTTCTGTCAGATATTTTTCATCCTCACCTTATTTGTGACTCTTAGGTTTTTTATTAAGCTTCTCTGCAATGCCCCACTGCTTTTCAGCAATTTTCATGTAGGGGAAGAGATGGCTTTTGTTACAGAGCTAATCTTCCATCTGCTTTTTATTGCTGTGTATTTGAAGATTGACTTCATGTTCCAGTGGTCAAGAAGAGGGAAAGTTATTTCTGCACTTTATAGCCAAGAAGGGTGGGAAGTCTGGGTGAATGGATTTAGTCTGGTACTGGGTTTTGTACATCAGGTTGAGCTTTAATTGAATTTGGTGTCTATTTGGTTTATATTCAGTAATGATAATAATACCAAAATACTAAGTTCAATGATCATGCTACTGTTATATTTTGAGGAGTCTGGTAAAGCCCTCTCTGCCCCAGCTGGAAGGTTTCTTGTTGATCTTAAGACTGCTCAAATGAGATTTTTTTCATTTTGCTTGTCTACCTCTGAGCTAATTTGCTTGCTTGTTTTTATTTTGAAAGCTTCTGCTAAAACAAACCAGAGGGGAAAAAAATATTTGGCTGTCTCTGAAACAAAGTTGGTGGAAAATGTTTTGCTCTGCCTGTCAGAAGTTATTACACTCATTTTGCTACAAAGCTCTCCTACTTTTTGAGCAGAGCCAGAAAATTTGGCAGGGAGGCTATTCTGACATCATGGTGCTTTCTGCCATCCTTGAAGAAATTTTCTCAATGCATTTTTTTTTAACATGCATTTCATTAGAGACTTGTCAGAGCTTTACTATGGAAGTGCCTGAGGATTTCTGAGCTCTGGGAAGACCAGATGTTCCTGTATCATTGGGAGGGACCGTTCCTGCTGCTCCTGGCAGGGAGGGATGGGATTACAGGTGGCGGGCTGAGAGCTGTGTCTCCAGGGCTCTCCATGCCTGCAGGCAGGACCCTGGGAAGTGGGAGGGCGCAGAAGTCAGAGAATGGGATGAAGGGAGAGGCAGCCTGAGGTGAGAGAAGGAACAGTGCCGCCAGCTGTGTCCTCACAGGTGGGGACATGAGCGTTTTTTAGCCAGATGACCTCTGGAAGTCTCATCGCTTCCATTCCAGGGGTGAACAGAAATCCCTGTGAAGGGCAATTTGAAGTTACAGAAAGGCCAAATCCTTTCCCTCCTCTTTGTGGCTGGGGCTGTGGACATGCAGAGGGGGCAGGATGAATGCATGACACACAAGGGATGGGGGCCTCCCTTGAAACAGAGAGAGTTCCCTTCACATCAGAGCCATACAAATCTCATTAAAATCTATCTTCATTGTTCCTTCTTAATAAAAGAGAGGGTGGCATAAAATAAGGTGAGTTTTGTGATGATACAGGCAACATCCAACAGACTGTTAGAAATTGTAAGGACTAACAAATTTAAGTGGAACAAATTTCCACAGCTGAGATGTGTTTTGCTACTGTTGGTTGGTTTTCTCTTGGGTTTGGTCTTTCTGTTTTGATTTTGTTTATCTTTTTAATGAAGTTTAAACAGGATGCAAGTGCATGTGACTGTAGATATGCCCTCAGTGGGTGAACCCAAACTCTCAGGGATGGTTGTTAAGGGATGCTGTAAGTGGCCAGCAGCTCCTAAACTCTCCCCAAGTTTTCCATAGTTTCACAGGCCCCCCACAATTGTCATGGTTCCTCCTGTTCCTTGTTGCCCTCGTCCATTGAAATTAGTGACTGAAAAATTTTGGTGTTTGTCATTTCTTGGTCATCCCTTTGTGTCTCTGTGTGTTTTTCTTTCTATTTTTTCCCTGTATTATCACCTTTCATAGAATCATAAATTCACAGAATGGTTTGGATTGGAAGGGACCTTAAAGATCATTTTGTTTCAACCCCCTGCCATGGGCAGGGACACCTTCCACTATCCCAGCTTGCTCAGAGCCCCATCCAGCCTGGCTTTGGACACTGCCAGGGATGGAGCAGCCACAGCTGCTCTGGGCAACTTTTGCCAGAACATCACCACCCTCACAGGGAAGAATTTCTAATTTCTTCCTGATAGCCAATCTAACCCTCCTCTCTGTCAGTGTGAAGCCATTCCCCCTTGTCCTCTCCCTCCAGGCCCTTGTCAAGAGTCTCTCTTTGCATTAAAATGGTCCTTGACTGGGTTGCCTTAAAGAAGCAGAAACCTTCTCCTTCCACATATCCTTACACAGCATATAAGGCACTGATCATTTCCTGGGCCACTTAGAAAACATTGCACCACCAGCTAAAACCATCAGAGGTGCCACTGGCAGCATGTAAAACCTGCTCTTAGCCAGCACTCCTTGTAAGGGCATTCTGGACTTGGGCTAAAATAATTTTCCTCACTGTACATTTGGAAGCAGTGGATGGGCACCCAGATACAGAGGGAGCAAATGCCATAGCAGAATTCTCAAGAATCTCTTGTCATTTTGGAAATAATGCCTTTCTCTTGCATGGAAACAGGGCTTCATTGAAATATTGGGGTTTTGGTGCGAGCCAAAGTTAAATGAAAGGATTGGAGCAGAAGGAACTGGGAAATGAGGAAGGATAGAACAGCAAACTGAAAAGGCTGGGAGAAGATAGGACATGGGAAGGAGGATGGGACATGGACAGGAGCTGAGGGACAGGATGGAAGAATAAACACATGGAACCACCTCAGGGCCTCTAGGATGGAAATAAATTAAAGAATGGAAATTGAATATTGAGGTGCAGGAGCAAAAGGGGTTGAACAGGCCCACAAGAGGACAAAATTCAGCTGAAGCATGAACAGAGCTGTCAAAGCGTTTGCATCTGATGCTGCAAAATCTGACACAGTATTTCTACACCTCAGTCATTTTAAGCTGCCTAGCAAAGAGCTGTGAAACCCTCCATCTTTTCCTGCTGAGGGGTCTCCATGCTGCTGTCACTATCTGTCACACTCATTCATTTGCTCACACACCACAGGGTTGTGTTGTGAACCTAAAAACTATGAGAGGATGTTTTTCTTCCTGTGATAAACACATGAAGTCCCTGAAACACATCCACAGCATCTCTCTGGGAAAGGGCATCTGAAAAAAACCCAACGTATTTACATGGGAAATACTTAAGGGATTTACAAAGAAAAGCTTAAAAGTTACTTATCTGTAGATAGAATTTTGGGGGGAAACTCAAAACAAACACTGTATTTAAGGAACTTTAGGTTAACGGAAGTACTTGAAAGCTAGGAAATATTTGTGTGAAAGTTTCTGGTACAACCTGTTTTGTCTTCCCCTCCTCCATTTATCCCAGTATTGTCACAAAATCTTTAGTTATACCATTATATAATTTTTGCCACTATAAGAACTTGTCCTCATTCAACACACAGAAAGGACAGCATTCCAGGAATAGTCTGGGTTGATCCAGGGAATGGGACTGTCACCTTCACCTCGTGGAAGTGCAATTTTTCCTCCATCAGTCAGCAGTGGCACAAGCACCCTTTTCAAAGGGCAACATAGAGACTGCTCAAGGCCTGGCTGCATGGGGATCTGAGCAACCTGGGCTAGGGGAAGATGTCCCCCCACCCATGGCAGGGCTTTGCAAGAGGATGGTCTTTAAGATCCCTTCCAAGCCTGGCCATTCTATGATTCTAGCGCTGGGATGGAGGGTTTCCCATCACAGAATATTCAGGGTTACTTCTGTTTTGAGAAAAATTGATTTTTTTATCCCTGCTCATTGTGGTGATGCATGAAATCATGGTGGGTACATGGGTATTGTTAGATGGCCCAGCCCTCCTCACCTTGTCTGGTTCTTTGAGATCTGCAGTTACACAAACTGAGAATTCTTTGTGCATTTTCTTCCCTCTTGGAGTGTAAAACAAATAGGAGAGCCAGGGTTTCGTTGCCCATATGCAGTGAAATCACTGCTCTTTCCTACCCTAAGGGATTCTGGCATTCTGTGAGATGCAGAGCAATGTTTCAAACCCAGACCTTCATTTGGACTAGAATAAAGAGGCCGAAGGCACTCAGGGATCTGACCATGAACATTTGATGCCACAGCAGTTGATTCTCTGATGCCTGGAAGGATGTTAATAAACATCCTTCAGGCTTCTCCTGCTTTCTGGTGAGAGAACAAACCAGGAGAACTCCTGTTTCCGAGTGGTATGCCTAACAGCTCCAGGGCTCAAGCTAATTCTGCTTCCCTCCCCTGTTCAGCACTCTCATTTATAGATTTATGGCTCTGAGTAAGAAGGGAAGTATGAAGTTGGCTGTAATTGGTACTGTGCATAAGTGTAAATTACCATTTCAAATGGGGATGCTCTGCCAGCTATTGCATTTTTTTTTCATTTTCCCTGTCTATTGCTCTTTTTAGACTGTGGGGATTTGTTTGATGTGTGGAATATTTTGGCTCCTGGGAAATTATTCTTACCCCAGGGCATCCAGCCTGTGGGAGGTTCTGTTGTGCCTCCCAGGCTATGCATTAAGGTGCTGATGGATGATTTTAGAGGTGCATTGATCATCAAAATATACTGCAGGTATGGAAGGTGTTCTTCTTGTTTCTCCATTTGATGGAGGTGAGTGTTACAAGATGTCACATGAGCAAAGCATGTCAAGCTGTTCTGCTGAAGGCCTAGTGGTCAGCCAGCATCCCCAGCATGTACTGGGAAGCCTTCAGCCCCAAAAGGAGTTTTGGAAAAGGGATATAAAAAGTATTTTGCTACTGGGCTGCAAGCAAGTGAAGAAACTGTAGTAGGGTTATAGGGATGAGAAGCTCCATAACTGGGAAAAGTACCCGAAAGTGGGAAGCAGAAGACAGGGGTAGCACAGGAGCCGTGGAGGAGGGAATTGGAAAGTTCAGGACATGAGGAGGTGACTGAGAAATGCAGGAAGACAAGGAAGTGGCTAAGAAGTTTTGCATGCCCTAGCCTCAAACCTGGGATTCCCACTTGGGATATCTTAGTTTTGTAGTGAGGGTCTCTGGGTTTGGCTTTCCTGAGAAAATGCTACACAGACCCAATGTTTTGGCAGTTGCAGTGCTGATCACATCAAATCCTGCAAAAGGGAGCTAAAGGAAATCCAAAGGGTGGCAGTGTTACCCAAAATGCTGAGCCCCATTTGGGGGTGCATCCAAAGGAATGGTTGAAGCTGAACTCCCATGCTGCAGATTGACAGTGCCTGTATGGACCAGGCCTGGAAGGACAATGTCCCTCCAGTTCTTGGAGTAGGATGAGAGCCCAGAACTGGGTGTTCTGTGCTAGCCAGAACGATTTGCCCCGTGAATCTCTGAAGGGATTTTTGTGCACCTTGGCATTAATGACCAATACAGGCTGCGGGAGGATGTGGTCATCAGCAGCTCTTGAAGCACAGCGAGGTGCCAGACCCGAGCTTGGAGATGTGATCACAGCCACTGCCCCAAAGAGGAGCTTAGTGGCACCCTGAGGTGGCACTTGCCTTGTGGTGTTGGCTTCAGAACCAGCACCCAAATCCCTCCCCAGGGAGTGTTATGGAGCAGCAGTGTGGCTTTTGGGGACACTATTCTTGTCCCTCCCAACATCTCCGGGTCCCCCTTGCCTGCAGCTCTGCAAATTGTGTGCCATCGGGAGCTGCTGGCCCAGCAGGAGGCTGAATGGTGGCAGCTGGCATTGCCTCGATATAGAAGTGAGGGAGGGTGCGGCTGCTCGGGCAGCGCGGTGCGGAGCGGCTCGGGAGCGGGCTGCGTGCTGACAAGGGTAGTGCTGCACACCGCAAGGGCTTCTGGCTTTAACACCGAGCCCGAGCGCACCGTGAGCGCTCCAGAGGGACAGCGGCTTCTGAAGGACTGTCAGGAGCAAGCCCAGGCGGTGCAGAGCTGCTCGGAGCTGGGCTGTGGCAGGAGGCTGGGAAGGGATGGGGTGCGGCAGCACCTCGGCTGCCCGGAGCACTGCTCGCCCAGGTAACGGGGAGCCCAGAGCTGTGGCAGCATGGAATGTCTGTGTGGGTGGAAAATGGTCCTGCACACCGTGCTGGAGCTCCACGCTGACTCTGCTCTGCTGACTGAAGCTTGCTCCTTCAAACACAGCACAGGGTGAGCTCCGTCATGTAGACATGTCCTGTGTGTCCTCTTAGAAACCTCGGGAGCTTTTCCATCCCTCCTGAAAGCTGTTTTGAAAGGATTTCTCAACAGTTAACCCTGCAAATGAATAAATCATAATTATGATTCAAATAATCCCGGGAATGAATAATTCATTGTAATAATTGAAAAAGAAATTTCAGCAAGAAGCATTTTACTATTACAAAGGCAAACATTGATTATTTTAAAATTTTTTTTCAAAGAATAGGTATATTCTCTAGCAAAGTCTTTTTCATCTGACTGCCATACCCCAATTATGTATAATATGAAACAAAAATACGCTTCCTTGTGTGACAGGCATCTCCCCATAAATGAAAAAATATGCTTTCTTTTGCAACAGCCGTCTTCAATGCTAATGAGCAAGAAAGGAAAGGGGATTAAGTGACATTTAATTCATATTCACCTCCTTCCTGAGAAGAGAGCCAAAGAAAGCAGCCACAGTCAGCTGGTCAAAATGTCCAGAGCCTGAACCAGGAATTGCCAGCTAGTTAGGAGGGTCTGGGAGGAGGGAGGCATAAAAAGGGGAATGTTTTCCTCTATATCCGTGCTGCTAAGAAATGGTGTAGGCTAAGCACGTGGCTTGCAGCCAGCAAAGGCTTCAGATGCTGCGATGATGATAAAAGCCTGGTTAATAACAATTAGCACCGACAAAGGGCTTTCAAGGGAAAGACAGACTTTTGTCCTGGGAAGGATGGATGCAGAGTCACCTGTTAGCCCATTTCATTTCTCTCTTTCAGGAGAAAGTACAATGTCGTGAGTTTCTCTGTGCTTTCAAATGCCGAGCGTGACAGGGACGGGGCAAACCACAGGTTTCTAAAGCCAAAAAGAGCTGGTAGTCTGATTGCTTGTGAAATGCAGATTCTGATTTTGGGAAGACTTAATGCTGGCTGTGTGGTGATGGATCAAAAAAAAAAAAAAAAAAAAAAAAAAAAGGCAAGCTCACGTGTTTGGTATGTGGGAAAAGAGGCAAACTCGATCCACCCCAAATGAGGAGAGAAACTGCATTTACCTGTATCTTTCCCCGATTCACCGTGACAGGTTGTCTCCATCTGTGGATGGTGCGATGCCACCGTCGTGCTTGCATCATGGCAATGACATTTATAAATGGAGGTCCCCGAGCCACAGGCATGGAGTGACTGGCTCAAGGTCAACTCCAGCCTGCGGCAGGGACGGGAACAACACCGAGGTCAGCCTGGTCCCACGGCTGGGCTTTGAGCCCTGCCCGGGCCGGCGGTGTGGGACAGCCCCCGGCAGGGGTTTGCCTGAGAAGACAAGGGCAGGACTCCAGTGGGGGAGAGGTGGGCGAAAGAAGGGCGGCGGCGGTGCCGCCCTTTGGACCAGCTGTTGCGAAACTCCTGGCCGGAGAGCTGATCCCCCGGCGGCTTCCACTCGGGGGTCTCCCCCGAAAAGCCGACGCCCCTGGGCTGGAGCTGCCGCGTCCTCCGCGGCGGGGGGAGAGGTGGGGCGAGCATCCCCCGTCGGCGGGTGCGCGCATCCGTCTGTAGCTGAGCGTGTCGGCGCTGGCGCGGCGTGCGTGTCTGTGTCTCTCTGTCTCCGCGCGGGTGCCGGCGTGTGTCTGCGTGTGCCCCTCTCCCCGTGTGTGACACCGTGCGCGTGTGCTCGCACACCTCCCTCTCCCGCGTGTCTCTGTGTCTGTGTGTCCCTGCGTGTGCGCGGGGAGCGCAGCGCGGAGCCGGGCGCGGCAGCGGCGGCAGCAGCGGCGGCGGCGGCGCGGTGCCCCGAGCCCCGCGGCCGGAGGAGGAGCCGCGCCGGGAGCCCCGCGGAGCCGCCGGGCGAGCGCGGCCGCACCGAGGCGCAACAGGCAGATGGCGGCGGGCGGCGGGCGCTGAAGGCGAGCGGGGCGAGGCGGAGGGGCAGGGAAGGGAAGGGCAGGCGAGGAAGGGCAGAGCGGGCGGGATGCGGGCGGAGGAGCCGCTGGCGCTGGCGGCCCCGCGGGCGGGCGGCGAGGCGGAGGCGGAGGCGCCGGGCGAGGAGCGGAGCGGCGGCAGCTGCTGCAGCAGCGAGCGCCTGGTGATCAACATCTCGGGGCTGCGCTTCGAGACGCAGCTGCGGACCCTCTCCATCTTCCCCGACACGCTGCTGGGGGACCCCAGCCGCCGGGTGCGCTACTTCGACCCGCTCCGCAACGAGTACTTCTTCGACCGCAACCGGCCCAGCTTCGACGCCATCCTCTACTATTACCAGTCCGGGGGCCGGCTCCGCCGGCCGGTCCATGTGCCCCTCGACATCTTCCTGGAGGAGATCCGCTTCTACCAGCTGGGCCAGGAGGCTATCGAGACATTCCGGGAGGACGAGGGCTTCATCCCAGAGGAGGAGAAGCCCCTGCCCCAGCATCACTTTCAACGCCAGGTCTGGCTACTCTTTGAGTACCCCGAGAGCTCCGGGCCGGCCCGAGCCATCGCCATCGTCTCCGTGCTGGTCATCCTTATCTCCATCGTCATCTTCTGCCTGGAGACCCTGCCCGAGTTCCGCCAGGAGCCCAAGGGCCCCCAGCCTGGCTTCGGGGAGGCTGCGCCACTCGGGGACGAGGTGCTGCTGCTGCCGCCGCTGCCGCCGCCGAGCGGGACGCCCCCGCCCCTGCGTCCCGCTGCTGGCTCCGGCCCATTCTTCACAGACCCCTTCTTCCTCATCGAGACCCTGTGCATCATCTGGTTCTCCTTCGAGCTCCTCGTGCGCTTCTTCGCCTGCCCCAGCAAGCCCGAGTTCTCCCGCAACATCATGAATATCATCGACATCGTGGCCATCATCCCCTACTTCATCACCCTGGGCACCGAGCTGGCCCAGCAGCAGCAGCAGAAGCAGCAGCCCGGGAGCAGCAGCAACAACGGGGGCCAGCAGCAAGCCATGTCCCTGGCCATCCTCAGAGTCATCCGCCTGGTCAGAGTCTTCAGGATCTTCAAGCTCTCCAGGCACTCCAAGGGGCTGCAGATCTTAGGGAAGACTCTCCAGGCCAGCATGAGGGAGCTGGGCCTCCTCATCTTCTTCCTCTTCATCGGGGTGATCCTCTTCTCCAGTGCTGTCTACTTTGCAGAGACTGATGACCCTGACTCACTGTTCACCAGCATCCCTGATGCTTTCTGGTGGGCTGTGGTGTCCATGACCACTGTGGGCTACGGGGACATGTATCCCATGACCATTGGTGGCAAGATTGTGGGCTCCTTGTGTGCCATCGCGGGTGTGCTCACCATTGCCCTGCCTGTCCCTGTCATCGTGTCCAACTTCAACTACTTCTACCACCGAGAGACTGACCACGAGGAGCAGTGCCAGTACACCCATGTCACCTGTGGCCAGCAACAGTCACCCTTCTCTGAGCCCAAGAAGGGGGACAGTAATCAGTCCCTCAGCAAATCTGAATTCCTGGAAGCAGAAGACCTGGAGTCCATGAAATATTCCAACTTCATTCCTCCCAATAACCAGGGATATAAAGAGAAGAAAATACTGACAGAGGTGTGATGGGTTTTGTTGTCCTGGGTCCAGACACGGAGCTGCAAGCTGCTGTTACAGTTGTCTTCCTACAAGCAGCTGGATCTATTCAGCATTTACATGCCAGACTGTGAATTGTGATACCGTAAACAGAATGATTGTGATAATGGGCTCTTCTGGCCTGATGTGCTGTTTCTCATTACTGTGTGCAGCCAGAAATGTTCTTGCTTTATTCCGTGGAGTGCTAGCTGTCATCCCCACTCCCCTGTGCATTTCTCTACTTTTGATGACTGCTTTAATCCAACATTTGCTCCGAAACCAAGTCTTGTAACTCTACTAGCAGAGAAGTCCTTGCCACTACTTCAGCAGAAGCATTCAGCAGAGTGAACAGTTAAAGGGGCTACAAACATCTGGCTCGAGCCATGCTCTCAGTCCCTGTGCCAGCGTGGTGCCCTTGGCTGTGGGATCAGTCACGCCTGCCATGCCATTGCCTTTGAATAATGGAAACGCTGCAGCCAGGATCACAGGGAGCTCTGCAGCTGTAGGGGAAAGCCAGCAAGCAGATGCCTGCCTTCTTTGCAACCCTTGGCATGCTAAAAGATCCTCCTGGTTTGTGTTTCAAAAAAAAAAAAAAAAAAAAAAAAAAAAAAAGGAAAAAAAGGTGCATAAATCTTAAAGCTCTTTGCTACTTATGACCATACATCATGTATCAAAAGCAGGCTTAAAGAAGTCAACAGGCTTGGTGAAGATTCTCTGTGTTTTGAGCTTATCTCAGCCTTATTTATGCCAGTGCCCTGATGTTAATTGGCTTTTATAGTACCAACTTAATCTTCATAGTGGTAAGTGCCTTCTGATGCAAGGCATGTTGGAGTAACTTCATTTGTTATCTGCAGAGTTCATCTTCACACAATAGCGTTTAATGAGATGTGCTTTCTGCTTCAGACACCCAGCTCTGTATTCGGGCATGTGAGAGCAGTTGACTCTGCTGCTTTTTTTAATTGAGCATTTGTGTCGCTGAGGGAAGTTTGCGTGTTGGCGTTTTGTTGACATGGCAGAAAAATCCTGACCACAGAGAGCTCTGCACCTGTGCTGTGCAAGGATCGCGCTGGTTTAGCAAGTCGCAGGCATAAAATGCCCCAGGGCAAACGTGTCAACATTTGAAACTGAGACTGGCATGGATCCAAACTTACCTAAGCTGTCTGCACAAAGCCAGCAGCGTCCTCCAGACCCTTTGAATAAGAGGAGAAACAGCGAGCCCTGAAGAGATGCTTTTGCTGTGTTGCTGGCCTAGCCAGTTCCTGATATTTCATGGACAGGAGGGACAGCAGTGTCTTTGCACTTGGTTTTGTGAGAGCAGTTTGTGCCAGCCATGCAAAATATGCACAGCTTGGTCTGCAGTGCCAGGTTTGCCAAGGAGCTAGAGATTTCTATCTTCAAATACACGTTTTGCTTCCCAGATTATTTCATTAGTTTCAGTCAGCTCTGCTTTACACCTAACTTGAAAAATGTTTCTAGCTCTGCCAGCAGGTGAGAAAGGGAAATGGATGCTTTCAGATTCCACTGGCAGATTTTCCTGCAAGAAAAAGTCCTTCTTGTTTGAATTCTAAGTGTTTATTCTGCATTCACACGTCTGCATGTGTGTGAAAGCAAAGGCAGCCATTAATGCCTTGCATCACACTGTATGAAATGCATATTGGAATGTACTACATATTGCATGGGACATGTGTAATACATAAACCAGACATAATGCCAAGGTGCAAAAATACAGAGAATAGATTTTGTGTATATATTGTTCTTTTCAAGGCATAAGACTAAGAATGCTAAAATCATATCATATCATCATAGAGTGACCTGGGTTGGAAGGGACCTTAAAGGTCATCTCTTTCCAAAGAGGGACACTTTCCACTAGACCAGGTTGCTCAGAGCCCTATCCTTTAATATAGTCAAAACTCGTTGTAGACTACCAGTGTAGAACTGGTTGTGAGATGGGATCTGTTTGCATCTTAATTACTCTGCCTGTTTTCAGTTGTCTTGAGATATGGCTCCATGCCTAGAGTGCTTTTATTGTGGCCTCTCTCCATCCTGGCCCTGCTCATATGGTAGAATTTGTTTGTAGAAATCATAACTACTCCATTTCTCCTGCGTCCTGTTGCCTTCTGAAATGTTTTTGGTGTGCAGGGATCTCCCTTGGGGTCAGCACACGGCCATCATATTAAAACCTCTGCTCTCTTTTTTGCTGAAATCAGTAGGAAAATGCCACTTGTCTCAGTCTGGGAGACATGAGTTTGATGTGTTGAGGGCTCACAGCTCAGAGGGGTTTGCCTGAATAAAGCCTAATTTCTCTTTGCTTCATGGGACTGAGGCAAATGTTTGTGAAGGTCTGGGCCTTGGGGACCATTCTGCATCCCTTGATGTGTGTAATCAGCTGGTGGGTAAACTGTCCTGGTGAATAAGCGGAACTGAGGGGCACGGTGGCATCTCTGTTGATTTTGTATAAAAGTTGTCCAGTTCTTAGCGTGTCTTAGTCTTGGTGGTGTTCTTAGTTGTGTTTCAGGGTCACCTTAATGAAATCCTTACTGTGAGGCCAAGAGAGGGACTGTTCTTCAAATTTTGTGTTGCTAGAAACTAGCAAAAGAAGCTGCTATTTCAGAGGGATGTTTTGGGGCTGCTGCCCTCTCCCAGCAGAATGCCCATGTTTGGGGATATTTTGTGCCTGAGTCTATCAGCTGATAAAAGTTCCCCCAAAATAAGATATAAAAAACTCAGGTTGAACACAAGTTCTGGAGGAGTCACGAGACACGCTGAGCCTACGTCAGAAAATTCCTGTGCTCATTCCTCCCCCTGGGCCTTGCCCTGCTGGCCCTGCCAGGCAGGAGCCCTCCCTCCTGCCCAGAACAGGTTTTCCTCCTGACCAGCACGACAGACGGCTGGACATGGAGACTCCAGCAAGAGAAAAAGATCACTGGTAGCACAATCCCAGCGTGTCTTACACAGATCCTCTTGCAAAGAGATGTCCTGCCTTTGGGTGGGATCCAGCAGTGAGTTTCCAGGTGGAATGCAGCAGTGAGTTTCTAGTGGGTATTGGAATCTCCTGCCTGCAGATCGCACCCAAGGTGTGAAGGAATTTTGCGGTGAGCAAGGCAGCTCTGTGCAGTTTTTGTGAGCCATGTTTGTCAGTTCTGAAAAGAAAAGTGCACATGAAAATGTGTAAAGCAGGAGTGATGTTTGCTCCCTGGGTTTTCTGTGTTTGCTCTAAGAGATACAGAATACCAAATACAGAACACCAACAGAAGCATGGAAACTGTAACCTTGGGACTCATTTGGGGCATGTAAATCCTTCTCTAAGCACCTCCTGAAAAGCAGTGAAGTCCCAGAGTCATCAGTAATGCTATATGTTACAGAACTTGTGGAATCTGACCTTTTTTAAGGAGCCTTCAGATTTTTTTTTTTCACGTGACTGAAATGACACAGTGGCACCCGTGCCATTGACTTTACCAGAGGTCCCATGCCACCGAATGACAGAGATGCTTTCAAAACCCTTACCTCAAGTAAGCCCTTAGCACTCCCCCCAGCTGCTCAAAATGCAAATCTGTTTCCTTCTGAAGGTAGAGCACATCCCTGTGAAGCCAAGTAGGCACCTCCAGGGACCTGTTTCCATAACAACCTCCCGGACTGTTTCTCTCCGTGCTGTGATTGTGGCTACAAGCGAAAGCACTCTTTGGATATTTTGTGTTCAGATATCAGCACCTTATCTTTACAGATGTTTTCTTTGCCTACTAGAGCTGATCCCATCACCTTATATTGTGTACAGCTGCCCTGTCCAACTTCAGGTGGGCAATCTCCAGCCTTTGAAAGCAGGGACTGCAAACCTGGAGATGGGAAGATATTTTATTTGTCCATTCTTGCACACAGAGAGCTGGAGAGTGTGTGAAGGACAATCTTAGCTGAGGGGCAACTGGCTTGTGAATGTGGAGTCATCTGGGTGCCTGATGACAAGGAATATAAGCTAAAGCATTACATTAAAGACCCAGAAATTCCTCTTGCAGCAATCTCATTAGGAAATAGTTTTGCAGTGGAAGAGACTATTGCTCCTTCCAGATGCCCTGGCTGGTTTGTGATGGTTGGTTCCCCTGATAATCTTCCCACAGGATGTTTTGCACCAAAGCAGGCAAGGCAGAAATCATCTCCTTGGAGGTGGGGAAGAAAGGAAGGAAAGGAAGAATTTTACTGAGGATACCATTTTTTTTATCCACACAAAGGAGTGGAAGCATGAAAAGCATCAAGACCTATTCTGTGGTGTTTTACTGTTGGACTCCTGCTCTCACCTCCAAGATGAAATTCCTGTTCTGCTCCTTCTTGGAAAATGTTGGAATTTGGGATTTTTGAGTAATTTCCTGTATGGGCCTTTTGATCCAGCTTTCATGGATAAAAATTCACGGCTACAGCAGCTGTGAGGGTGAAGGTGGACTTGGTCTTCTCTCCTGGGTCCTCTCATTCAGAGGTCCCTATGGGATAAAGAAGAGTGTGTGTAAAGAAAATTCAGGGCAGCAAGAGACAGGGTAAGGACTGAAGTGTCTTCCACATGGTGATGGAAAGAGCAGCATCAACCCTAAAAGCAAAGGAACAAACAGCTCCAGCATCTGCTGCTATTGCAGAAATAGGTAAGGTTTCTTTTTGTTCTGGGAAATTAATGACCAAGAGTTTCTTGAAATTAATGAGGAAAGATTTTCCAATTAAGATTTGCAGCCTAAAGGGAGAATCTGGTTCTAGGTGAAGAAAGAAAGATAATTATAAACTACAGAAATGTAGTATGAGCCAGATCCTCACCATCTGCTGATTCAAGCTGGCAAAACGCCTTTTAGTACAACTACCTTGGATTATATTGGGCTCCAAGTTCAGTCTTCTGCATCAAATCCAAGCATGTGTACAGTTTGATAAACTGCTTCATTTTGTTTGTTCTTTTCTTGAGGTCCTGTTTACATCAGGGAAAGATCTGCAGATTACAGCAGGAGTCAATCACAGCTTTCCCAAAAGCTCTCACCTGACTCAAGTCCAAGTAAGTCCTACCAGACTTGGCGGAGCTAAGCTTAACTTTAAGTTTTTATTGACAGAAATTAAGAGCAGCAGCATTTTATGCATTTCTCAGTGGTGGAAAGATGTGGGCAGATTGACGGGGAATTGGAAGATACTGCCCTCCATGGCAGCCCTGTGAGCACAAGATAGCTCTGTTGGTGCTGCTGTAACCAAGAGCACAGCCTTGAGCCCTTCATCGTGGCTCTTAGAAGCTTGCACTAGAGGCAGATCCCTTCTGAAGAGATTTGCAGCCATGTTATCAGCAGGCTCGCAGGAGAATGCCTGAATTGCAGGTACCTGCTTCAGGCATAAGGAGGGGAGCAGGTGTTGGCAGGATGAAAGGACTTAATCCCCTGATGAAAGGAACCAGGGGATGCTGCGTGTCCTTAGCTGCCACCACAGACAGTGCCTGAGGATACTGCCTGCCAGTTTCAAGGAGCTCTTCTTGTTCAGGCTGGGGTCCTACAAGACCCTGCCCAGGGAGATAAATCCAGAAAAATGTTTTTGGGGAAAGCAGACAGGGGTTGTGATAATTAACAGTGCAGCAGATGCTGTTAGTACATGTTAATTCCACATGCTTTTCCCTCTTTGGGTTGGTTTTCCCTTGCTCCAGGGAAGTCTGTCTGGGGCTTGTTGGCTTTCACAAGGAGTTTGAATGCCATAACATGGCTTTACATTTTGGGAAACTCATAGCTGAGGTCAGTGTGGGTTTTATGGTCCTAGAACATTCAATGATGAACCCTCACCACTGGAAATATCCAGGTTGTCTGTATTAATTAGATGAAGCCCAAGAAATAATTAATAAGATGAAGCCCAAGAAATAATTGAGCTTTGCTGTGTAAAACTTTTTCCTAGTGAAAGGAAAGAAAGGATTTGCAGGAGGGAATGTGTTTATCAATTTCCATGGTCACCATAAGTACTGAAGCTGTGTTGACTATTCATTGGAGATAACAACTGGGGGAAACATTTGTCTTCACACAAAGAAAATTGAGCAAGTACTTCTTTGGCTTCATTTTCACTAAATTAATGTAAAGATATTTATTCAGTGGTATAAAATTTTGGAACGCCCTTAGTCCAAAAGTGGCATAAGTCACAAATTTATTGATTTAATTACCAAATCTAGCCATTGTCCATTTAACAAAATGAACGGCCTCGATTCCACTCTCTCCCCAAGGTTAGATAAATGTTTCCCTAAGATTTTGGATGGTATAACTCCTGATTTAAATGAGTCTCAGAGAAGAATCAGGCCCAAAGAAGGCGGCTATAAGTGCACATGACTAGGCTGGATCTCTTTAGGGTGCTGTAGGTGCACATTGGTCCATTCACCTAAAAGGCTGTATACAATTTTACACCAACAAAAGGTTTGGCTTTCAGAGTACATATCGGTTTATTCTCTTACATTCTCTGGAGGGAAATGAAATGGTATTTTACAAGAAAACTGGAACATTACCCTCCTTTCTTGCTGCTCCTTGATGCATCTGTTGTTTTCAATTAGCTTGATGGCATCCATTTTCAGAAAGCAGATGCTGCCCTCTTTTACACTGGTGCAATTCTGGAATAACTTCACTGACGTCAGTGAAGTGACTCCAAATTTATCCCCGGCAAAAGCAGAATTGGACCACAGTCTCTTTGTCTGCCTCTCTGCTCCTGAGCTCTGCGGAAGGTATGCCACTGCCACACCATAAGGTGAGAGTGAGTGCCTGTCTGCTGTGCTGTGCTTGGCATTTTGTGCCCTTGACACCCCCACTCACGTGCCTGGCTGGAACAGGAGCCCGGCTGGCCTGGGGCTACATGGCCACCAAATTCCTGGTGCTGAGTGGAGCACTTGCTGGCTCTGGATTCCTGACCACTCTCCATCTTAGCTTCCTCTTGCCTGGATATGTTTCCCAAGGAGACAGAGTTTTTTAAGCTGAAGAAATGTAGTTGCAATTCTCAAGTAATAGAACAACAGAAGGGTGGCAGAGGTAGATGTGGAGACAAGCTCTGCGCCTCCTACATTTTTTTGCTGATAGGGCTATGTGAAAATCATTGCAGTCCTGGTAGGTTGGCTCTACATCTGCTGGTTTCAAAGTCTCCATTTACAGGTCATACTAGGTTGGAAAAAATGGGGCTTTCCTGCTCTAACTCTTCTGTTCTCAGTCCTGCCTTCCCTGAAAATGGACAGAGAACTTTGTGTAAAATCACCTTTAAAAGTTTGCTATAAGGGAAAACACCACTGGAGATGGGGCAGATGAGGGTGAGTAGAAGGAATAGTTGTGAAATCATGGAATGTCCAGGGTTAGAAAGGGCCTTAAAGACCATCTTGTTCCAACCCCCTGCCATGGGCAGGGACATCTTGATTGCTCAGAGCCCTATCCAGTCTGGTCTTGAATATCTCCAGGGATGGGGCAGCTACAGGTGCTCTGGGAAATCTGTTCCAAGGTCTCACTACCCACACAGGGAAGAATTTCTTCCCAATATCCAATCTAAACCCACTCTCTGTCAGTGTGAAGCCATTGCCCCTTGTCCTGTCACCCCAGGCCCATGTCCAGAGTCTCTCTCCATCTTTCCTGTGGGCTCCCCTCAGGCACTGCAAGGCCACAATGAGGTCACCCCAAAGCCTTCTCTTCTCCATGCTGAACAATCCAAATTCCCTCAGCCTTTCCTCCCAGCAGAGCTGCTCCATCCCTCTGATCCCCTTGGTGTCCCTGCTCTGGCCTGGCTCCAGCAGCTCCCTGTCCTTCACTCAGCCAGAGTGCCAGCGTCACTAACTGAGCCACCAGAGTAATGCAGCCATAAAAATAGAGGTACAAGTCTTGGAAAATCTCAGGACAAGCACGTTCAGTAACACCTGGGAAATAATAATTCTGCAAGGCCTCATCTGGAATGCTGTGTGCATTGTTGGTGACCTAAATTTGGTCAGGCAGGATGCACAGAAGAACAGCAAGTATGGTCAGGTGGATAGAAAGTGCTTTACTAGTGGAAGCTGGAAGAGCCTGACTTTTCTAGGCCATCAAAAGACTGACAAGACCTCTAGTTAGGAAAGTACTGGGGGCAAAGTAACTAAAAGAGAGCAAAAATATGAGAAATTGTAAGATCTTCCCATATTTCTTGTGTCTCCAGATTGTTTGCCATACTGCACGTTTACCTACAAAAGACCAAATCCTGGTGATTTTACTATTAAATACTTGGGGTTTGTGGGTAGGAGGGAGAGCTAGGAGAGGAACTGTGAGTCTTGGGAGGTTTTTTCCTCTGTGGGACTGAGGAGAGAGAAGGAAGTCCTAGGAGTGGGGTAGAATGGCACAAGGGATACCATATCCCTCAAGGAGCTGGTCTGGAGTCAGAGGGCAAATTCACACCCTTTAAAAAACCCACCAAACTCTGTTCACTGCTCTTCCCCTCAGCCTGGAATGGCTGCTTACCTTGTCCAGTCCTTTCTCCCTATTCAGAGCTCTCCAGCTCTTTGCTGACCTTCATTCTTCTTGGAATCTGTGGTCATTCCTCACTCCCATGAGCTCCCTGGAATCATTGGAACGGAGCATTGCAACTAATGTGGGGGAAAGCCTTGAACCACCTCTGCTGCAGCTCATCTAGATTATCTGATTTGAGCAACCTGCTCTGGTGGAAGGTGTTCCTGCCCCTCTGGTGGGAGGGCTGGAATGAGATGATCTTTAAGGTCCCTTCCAACCCAAACCAGTCTGTGATTCAATGGTTTGTTGTAGAAATAAGCAGTGCTGCTCACAGAATCATTAAGGTTGGAAAATACCTACAAGATCATCAAGCCCAGCTTTCAGTAGAATACCACAATTCCCAGAAAACCATATCATGAAGTGCTATGTCCACTCATTCTTTAAATATTCCTGGGCTGGTGACTCCAGCACTTCCTTGGGCAGTCTGTTCTAATGCTTAACTATTCTTTCAGTAAAATTTTTTCCCTAATATCCAACCTGAACCTTCCCTGATGTGACTTCAGGCCCTTTCCTGTTGTCCTGTCCCTTGTTCCCCTGGAGAAGAGGCTGATTCTCACCTGGCCTTACCCTCCTGTCAGGGAGTTGTGGGGAGCAGCACTGTTGGGTACGAGGTCAGAGCAGTCGATCCACTCTGGTCTGAAGAGATGAGCAGAAGAATTTCCTCTTGCACACACTGTTCTGACACAGACAGAAGAAAACTTCACATTTCCTCTCTTACCTCTCTCAAATTGTTTCCCCTCGTGGAGGTGAAGATTTCCTTAAGCTCAGGAGGCAGAAAAAATATTGACCGAGGTGGGAGCTTCATCCATTTAACCAGCTGTGTCACAGAAGTGCCAGGAAGGAGCTGTCCTTAGACTTTGTCCTTGAGCTTTCCTTGAGCTTGTTGATGCTCTTTGTTCACTTCAGTGAGGAAACCATTGTCTTGTCATTTCCATTGCTATTTTGGCCAACCAGTTCTGCTCTTTAGCTTTTTCCTGTGTGTAGAAAGAAGGGTGGTGAAGGGTCTGGAGGTGAAGACACACGAGGAGCTGCTGAGGGCACTCGGTCTGTTCAGCTGGAGAAGAGCAGACTGAGGCCAGAGCTCACAGCAGTTCTGCAGCCTCCTCACAAGGGGAAGAGGAGGAGCAGGCCCTGATCTCTGCACTGTGGGACCAGGGACAGGACCCAGAGAATGGCTGGAGTTGTGTCAGGGGAGGGTTAGGTTGGATATCAGGGAAAGGTTCTTCCCCCAGAGGGTGCTGGGGCACTGAACAGGCTCCCCAGGGAATGGTCATGGCCCCAAGGCTGCCAGAGCTCCAGGACCAGGGTGGGATTGTTGGGATGTCCTGGGCAGGACCAGGAGTTGGACTTGATGATCCTTGTAGGTCTCGTCCAACTCATCAACATCTCAGGGTGTTCTATGATTCTGTGATTCAATGAAAAGAAAAGCCAGGCAATGGAAATGTTACTACTTTCCATGCACATCACAAAAGCCTGTGAATGTGCACACCGCTTGTGCTCTAGCAGTCGGCAGGATGGTGCACACAAATCTGGTGACCCCTAAGCTGTCTTAAGAACCTGTCCCAAGCACTTGGCATCATTTGAGTCATGGCAACAAGCCACATTAGAAAGGAGTTGTAAGAAATACCGAGTAAGCCAAGGAGTTTGATTTGAACCATGAACACAGTGGTGCATTTATTTCTGATCTCAGTTTACTCACAGAATTATGGAATAGCCCAGGCTGGAAGGGACCCTTAGCAGTGTGTAGTTCTCAGGCTCTGAATTATTCTCATATTTTAGCGTGTCAGAAATAGCACTGTCTGGCACATTCCTTTGAGAACTGTAGACTATGGCCTTTCATGCTTATGACAAAGCAATTGATCTTTGTAGTCTGTCCTTGGAAGTGACTTTCAGAAACATTTTGGAGAGTATTCACTGCCGCATTAGTCTGGTATTTGATGATCTGCTACAGTTTTCAGCAGTGGATTGCAAACGTTTCTCTAGGACGTATTTTCCTCGAAATCAGCAATATTCCCCTTCCTCAAAATCAGCAATATTTGGGAGAGAAGTTTCATTTCAGTTCATTTTGGTACTCTTTACAAAAGGCATGTTTGGAAAATTTTGTAACGTGCACAATCTCTTTCTTAATATTCTAATTTTTTTTTCCTTTTTTTTTAAGAAAATGCATGTAAACAAGGAAAATTACAAGATTTTGCCCTGTTTTGGTTTTCTTAGTTTGTTTATTTTTGGTTTTGTTCTTGTTGTTGTTTTTGGTGGTTTTTTGTTTGTTTGGTATTTTGTTTGTTTTTTTTTTCTAACTTTGATCTGGAATGAAATATATTATATGGATTTAGGGTTTGTGGGTTTTTTTTCCCTTTTGGAATGAAGGGGATTATCCTTGGTTTAGGGGAGTTTATTTTTAATAAACTCTTTTTTAAGCAGTCTAGTGGTAGGCGTTGGTTGTTCCTGTTCATTACCAGTGTGGCTCCAGTGTCAGCTCCAATACTTCCTTGAATTCAGCCAGGTGATACTCAAATGCTCCAGAAGAGATGGAATGACAGCCCAAAGCTCATTGGTAATAACAACATGTATTCCCGGTGACA